>NC_141163.1:76685965-86685965 GCF_053477565.2 Lygodium microphyllum | reverse complement strand
GGGCAACTAGTCTAGCTTTGTACTTTTCTAAGGTACCATCAGCCTTGTACTTTACCTTCCAAATCCACTTGGTGCCAATAACCTTCTGCTTTGCTGGTCGACCCACTAGCTCCCAAGTGTCATTCTTCATTATGCTGTCATACTCCGCCTGCATAGCAGCCTTCCATGATGGATCTGCAAGTGCTTCTTCTAAGTCAGTTGGGTCCTTCACTTCTCTCATAATCTCAACCATCAAGGCCATATTGACTATGTGAGAAAAAGCCCTCCTTTACTCGTCTATTCTCTGAGACCTCCTTGGTCCGTCTGCCTTCTCCTCAACAGATGCATGCATAGGATTATTGTGGTCATAGAGCTGCTTCACCCAACGCGGCAATGGATTTTCCGGTGGGGTGATGTCAGGTTGGTGAACTTTTTCCTCATCATTTGAAGATAATGCTTTCTCCTCCTTAAGGATAGGGACAGCTCTCGGGACAGGTTCATAGTGGGCTACTTCTTCGCTTGATGATAAAGTGGAAGAACTTGCCTTCTCCTCCTCCACTGTATGTGGCTCCTCCTTGAACACCACATCACGGCTCATGATGATCTTCTTTGCCTCTTGGTCATATAATTTGTAAGCCTTCTGCTCATCACTATAACCCAAGAAGATACATTTTCTGCTTTTTGGTTTTAACTTGTTTCTCTTCTCATCTAGAACATGTGCATAACATTCACATCCAAAAATTCTGAAATGTGAGACAGATGGTTTCCTACCAGTGTAAGCCTCATGAGGTGTTTTTCCCTTGAGAGCATTTGTGTAGCTCTGATTTAGAATGTAGATTGCAGCATTAAGAGCTTCAGCCCAAAAATGGTTAGGCAATCCCTTGCCCTTTAGCATGCATCTTGCCATCTCCACAATGGTGCGATTCCTACGTTCCACAACACCGTTCTGCTGAGGTGTGTAAGGTGTCGTCAATTGACGCTTGATCCCTTTGCTCTTGCAAAAGCCTTCAAACTCCTTTGAGTTGAACTCACCACCACTATCTATTCTAAATTTCTTCACACTTTTCCCTGTTTCATTCTCAACAAGTTTTAGCCATTCTTTAACTTACCAAAAGCTTGAGCCTTATCACGAAGGAAGTACACCCACATCTTCCTATTGTAGTCGTCGACAATCAACATAAAATAAGAAGATCCCCCCAAGGCCTGTGTAGGCATCTTACCACACAAGTCAGCATGCACCAACTCTAGAGGAGCATGTGCTCTATTCTTGCTTTCTTGTGGAAATGCCTTTCTCTGTTGCTTGCCCATCATACAAGCTTCACATGGTTCCTTCAATTTAGTTATTGTAGGTAGGTGAGCCACCATACCTTGCTTTTGCATCTCCTTCAACATTGCAAATCCAATGTGTCCAAACCTTTCATGCCAAAGCTTACTTGTGCCCACTCCAACGGTGTGGCTGTAAGAGCACTTAGCTCATACAGGTTGTTTCTTCTTTCTCCTTTGCCAAAAATTGTGCCAATACTATCAAGAATTTCTGCACCTATCTTGTTGAACCTCACTTCATGACCAAGATCAATTATGGCAGCAAAACTGATAAGAGGTTTCTTTTGATTTCAGGAATATACAACACATTTGAAAGCTCTTTGACTTCACCATTTGCAGCAACAAAAGAAATAGTACTTGTGCCCGCAGCAGGGCATTTAGCATCATTTCCAACTGTCACAGTGATGGATTCTTGTAGAGGCTGCATAGAACTGTATAGACCTTTCTTGTTGGTCATGTGACATGAGGCCCCACTATCCAACACCCATGAGTCAGTGGTAGATTCTTCTTGCACCGAGGAGCACACTTTCTCAATGGTTGCCATGAATAATTCTAGCTCTACTTCAGCCGTATTGGCTGCCTATTTCCCTTTACTTTTAAGGGTACCATTCTTTTCATCTGCCTTCTTGACACGACAATCTGCAATTGCATGTCCTTTCTTCTTGCAGTAGAAGCACTCTCCTTGAAACTTCTTCTTGCCGCCCTTCTTCTTTTTGTCACCATCATTTTTGGTGGAGGAACCACCTTTGCCTTTTGCATTGGTAGAGAATGCAGCATCTCCATTGTTGCTTCCTTCTCGGGCTTTCAGCCTCAACTCCTCCTCCATTAATAATGCACAAAACTTCTCAAAAGTCAAAGCTTGAGGTCTCACCTGAGTATTAAGGGCAGTTACTAGTCCATCAAACTTTTGTGGACAAATCCGAAGACACCTCCGAGCTATCTCTTCGCTAGTCTTTTGTATCCCAGCGCCAGCCATCTAGTCGCGCAGATTCTTAATCCGAGTGATGAATGCTTCAACCATCTCTCCTTCAGCAAACTTCTCCGCTGCTAGTTGATTCTCCAAGTTTTGAATCCTTGTTTGGTTTAGTGTTTCATACTGACTCCTCAGTACATTCCAAGCCTCTGACGCTTTGGTTGTATGCTGAATCAAAGTCAGAACACTGTCTGAACAGCTTGTAACTAAGGCACACAATGCATCTGCATTCCTTCGTTTCCAAGCTCGTAGAAGATCTGCATTCGGAGGAATCATCACACTAGGATTTGATGGGTCGGGGGTAGGCTGTGGTTCTATGTCAGTCCCCAGCACAGTCTCCAGAAGCTCATAAGAATCAAGGATAATTGTAATTTTGAGCTTCCACAAGATGTAGTTTGTTCCATCTAACTTGCCTTCGCTGAAGGTTGGTGGACGAATCCTCAGTGTTTAAATAGCAGGTACAGCAACACCACCTCCTGCACCGCTTCGTGATGCACCAGAACTGCTTCCAAAAGTCGACATAGTTTCTCTTTACTGTTGAAGCCTTTGCCTCTTGCACATTCTCCGATCTCTAGAGCCCCCTGGGCTTTGGTACCATGTAAAATATTACACATCATAGCGAATAGAATCTGAGAAAGAGATAGAGAGTACACAACAGATAAGAGGAGAATCAGTAAATTCTTTAGCTCCAAACAACTGATACAAAGATGGCTCTGTCCACCTGTGCGGTTCCACTATGTGAAGCTTAGATGGTGATCTAGACAGAAGATAGGTGAAGAGCTTAAGGCTAGTTGGAACAACAACTCTAATTGGGTGAAAGATGAGTGGTCGATCTCTGTGAAGGGGTTTACCTTTTATAGCCTGCGAAGGTTGTGAGGTTGTCCTGACCGACCTACCATATAAGCCTCCACTAGTCGGCCAGGGAATATTCCAGGGATATTCCCTTTACCACAATAGGGGCCCCTTTTAACTCCCTTACCCCGCAACTCGATGCAATGCGCCTCGAGTTGCTACCAGCTTAACCACTCCATCTAACCCAAAGATTAGACCCACAACGGTCACCTTTTTGCCATCCGGTCACATAGACCTCATCTGATATACAAGTCAGGACTCAACCAATGTCCGGGCTCACATTTGGCTTCTCCTCATAATGGGGGCCTTACAACTTTGAGTACCATGGATCATTGGTAGCACCTAATGAGGGTGGGGCATTGATCATATCTAACAGTTGGATGCACTTGAATCAACATACCAAACATCATCATGTGTTCCCTTTCTTGTAACATCATTCAGCATATACGCTGCATAACAAACAGACGTTCATTTTTGTCTTCATTCTGTTGTGAAGACGATGCATAGTTTCCTTGCTACAAATTACTACTGCGAATATCATCTTTCTTAGCATAACATTGGGCTACAATATGACCTGTTTTTCCACAGTAGTGACACACAATACTAGAGTTGTTAGAACCTTTGTTCTACCATCCACCTCTTTCTCTAAAGCTCCCCTGCCTCTAAAGTTACCACGACCTCCTGAAACTTGCATATCACCAAATTGCTGATTCAATCTGCTTTGCTGGTTGTCACTACCACGTCCTGTACCACGGCCTCTTGAAGAGAACCTGCCATGTCCCCTTCCTGAAGTGGAGTAGAAAGCTTGGACCTATTCACCACTTCTTTCAGATGTCTCACTCTGCATGTTGATCTCTTTAGTGATCATAAGGGAAACCAACTCATCGAAATCTGGAAATGGCTTTCTGACATATAGGGAAGTTACAAAAGACTTCCAAGCCTTTTCTTTGTTAATTTCACCCAAGGTAGACGACATGAAGGATGGATTTTAGGCCCCGGAACATGCCTAAAAATAGGGGAAAAATATGGAAATGCGGGGGAAAATGCTCAACCACGAAGGCGGCAGCTCGACCTAGGACGATTTTAAGCATTAAGTGCTTGACGGGCGCCCGTGCGACACTCCGTGAATTTTCATAATTTTTCCGTGCGCCTGTGCCAGTCAGTGAAGCTGCAGGCCTGTCCGGGATGTTGAGACGAGCTCATAGGAATTTTCAGATCGAAGTTCCGAGTCCGGGTGCGGAAGATGGCCCGAAACCGGCCGGGGTGCCCAAGAGGGGGTCCAAAATGGAAATTTGAAAAGGTGTGAAGGAGGGGGGGTGACCTTTGGCACCCCCCCCTCAAAAAATCGTGGATATGGAGGGGGGGCGGCGGCTGAAAACAGCCGCCGAAAAAACGCGACCCCCCCCCCCACAATCGATTGCTGGCTCACAAAGAAGCCATGGTTATGGACCTCCAGGCCTGATGAAGATGATGTGCCGATCAATTCGCCGGTCTCCGCTCCCGCAATGGTGGACTGGTTGAAGAGAGAGAAAACCAGTCTTTCTCTCTCCTCTCTCCTCTCTCTCCTCTCTCTCTCTCCTCTTAGCCCCCGTTCGTGCTTGAAGGAATAGGATGAAGATGGACGGCCGGATGGATGCCGATTCTTGACGGGATGAAAGAGCAATGCAAAACCATTGTAGATTGCTGATTCCAAGCAGAATTCATGGCTGGAAATCAATCGTGGGACGTGCCAAATTTAATGGAAAAACCCGCAAGACACGGTAATAATTGTTTTTTCAAGGAAAATGGTCTTTTGATGCAAATTTGGTTGATAAAAATGTGTTCATATGGATTGAGTTTTGAGTATGTCGTGCTTTGAGTTGGTTTCTAGCTGTTCATCATTTAAAAATCTGGAAAACATGTGTGGGATAGCAGAAAATAGGGAACCGAGACACGAAAAACCATAAAAATGGGGAAAAACAAGGGTTTTGGGCATATAAATGGGGAAAACCGTCGATACACATCAACTAATCTTTCAATTTTGTTGCAAATGAACTAAGGGCCACAGCCCACAAACTGGTTTCAATTTTCAGCAATTTAAAAAATACAAGAAAATGAAGAAAATGGCGGGAAAATGATAAAAAACCCATGAAAAATAGGGGAAAAATACATTTGGGGCTACGAAAAATACAAAAAAATAGGATTTATGTTTGTTGATGTATAGCAAGGCTGGGGCATGAAGTTATGCTTCAGTTCAGCCTTGTTTATATGTTTTAGTGCGTGTTTCCTTCCTTTCTCTACATGAAATGATAAGGAAACCCTAAAAGAAATGAATATAATGATGCACTATCAACGGGGAAGGGTAGAGTTGTGGAAAAATGGTTAAATGACACTGAGCATGAGGAATAATTTGCTGATTTTATATACATCGCATCTAGGACGGAATAATAATGATAAGAATTAAAACCTAGTAGCACGAAGATCACTTCGGTGCTAGGTGTTGCAACGAAGCACAAAGCGGTTAGAAAGAAAAGCATGAAAGAGATGATTTGCACTTGCACGCTGCTGATTTTTAAGATGTTTGAGCACTAGGCATCCACCTCTTTGCATGATCATTTAGAGGAAATTAAAAGTATCAGAGTTAGCTCCTGGACATGCATAGCAATTTTTTTCAGTAGGCCTTTGACCTACGTTGAGAGGCAGTGAGGTTCCTATGTCGTAGGCTAGTCGTGGGATCATAAAGGGGAAGTCAAGTAAGGACAATGGTACATTCCTGGATACGTTTATTTGGTACCTTGAGTGACGTTTGTGCGAAATGTCTAAATGTTGAGCGGCGCATCGAGGGGCCAATCCCCAAGGTGTAGGAGAGTCGCAGAGGGTTGACGGCATTCAGCCGTAGGAGGAACCCCATGTGTATGTGATTCGAGCCTTTTGGCTATGTGAAAGGGACTCCCTTTGAGGAGCAATATTGGGTTAGGATCAGTTGGACTACAACGTATTACAAACGCAATGTTTAGGAAGGCAGAGATTTTGATAGACGCTCCTGGCCGCGAGGCCGAGGGGTTGTCTTGTGCGTAGTGACGAGGTCCGGCTAGTGCATGAGCCAGTGCCGGCCCGTTTTTAGGTCCATCAGTGGTGCGTCTGCCGGGAGCTGCTTAAAAGTGGCGGTTCTCGAATCCTGGTTTTCTAGGGACCAACTAGCAGTTTATGCCAAAGGATACTGAGCTTGATCCGTTATTTAGTGATAAGCATCGTCTAGCAGAAATCCAAAAGCAAGAAAGAGACGAGAGAGCTAGGCGACGTGCTGAAATCTTTAGGAGATATTCCCCTAAGCGGAGCGGTGCTGAACCCTTACGAGGGAGTGGATCTAGTGGTCTTAGGACCCCAAGCAGTAAGTTAGGAGAAGGTGGAAGCTCTAGTGCTCCCCTTCTTTCCTTAAGCCAGTCCACGTCAATTGCGGGAGGTGTAACCCCACCGTTCCCTATTCCTCGTGCAAACCCAATCCTCGTCATGGCGCAGCCTATTGCAATTCCAGCAGGAACGACGGATTTGCCGGCTCTAGGCTACCCGCTACCCATTTTTAATGGGTTAGTTGAGGAAGATGCGGAACTCCACATTAGGGAGTTTCAAAAGCTGATGTTTAACTGTCGCATTCAAGAAGAAGGGCATTTAATGATGTTCTTCAACATGACTCTCAAAGGAAGAGCCGCTATATGGTATCATGGTTTAGAAGCCGGAACCATATTGAACATTGATGCATTTTATGGAGCTTTTCGAAGGGAGTTTGCCCCTGAAAGGGGTGGGCAATATTGGTTGCGTGTACTCAACGTGACCCGCCAAGATCCACACGAGGATATTCGTGCTTATGCGAAGAAGATAAAAGAGGTCTTCCGTAAGTTGGACACCTCTATTCCTATCCCCGCAGCTGCCCAATTGCAATATTTCCTACATGGTTTGGACTTTAATATCCAATTGCAGTTGAGTAGTGTTCCCTTGGGGGATATAGATACTGCCATTACACGAGCACAAGAGGTGGAATCCCGACTACAAGCAGCCTATGCTTCTAGAGGCAATTCGAACATGGGTCTAGTATTGGGAAACAATATGGCAATAGCCAATGGCAGTAGTGGCCAAGGGATAGCGATGGCTAACCCTAATGGGAGAGGGAACATGATGCAGAATGTGCCTTTATTACCAGCTCCCCCTAGCATGTCGATGCCTACGGGCAGTCAAATGGCTCCAAGTGGTGGAGGCCAGGCGGTCAATTCTAATCCCATGCCTGTGGTTCAACAACCAGTGCCTAATCGAATTGTTAGGCCGATGGAGCGACATGGTAATGACCAAGGCTATGAGTCGAGTTCTTCCAATGTTCTTGGCGAGGTTAAGGACATGATGAAGCATTATACCGACATGATTACGGAGCAGTATCGACAAATAGCTGTTGATGTCAACTTCCTTAAAAAACAACAAAATTTGATAGGAAGTAGATACCCGGAGGAGGGTGCACCGTCGAGGTTTAGTTGCAAATGGTGTGGCGGGCAGCACTATCCAAGAAATTGCCCAAATGTTAAGTGCGACATTTGTGGAAAATCCGGCCATCTAGCAGCTACTTGCTGGAGTAAGATCAGTTCCCTCCAGCGGGGTAGTTGGCAACCAGGGCCTGTTAATCATCGTGCCCAAGGAAATGATTCCCAGCGAGAGGATGGGCCTAAACAAATACTTCAACGACCAAAGACTACAGTGGAAGAGCTACCAAGTGGTAGTGGGGTTAGTTTGATTGAGGCTGTACGCGTTAATGATACTGAAACCTCTAATCTACGAGCTGTCCTTACAAGAGGTAAAAAGGGTAGAGAAGCCGACATGGATAAGCCTGTCGACGGAAACCCTAAACAAGGCGACAAAGGAACGCAAGTTTTGGATCCTGCCCTAGAAGGGGGACCTTTGAAGCCCGTAGAGAGTAAAGCCGATAAGGAAGCACCAAAGAAGAAGGTGAAAGTTAGGAAAGAGGCAATGAAGCCAGTTCAGCGACCTAAAGAGCGGATGGTTTGGCGTGAAAAGCGAGCCCTATCGAACTATCATGAATTCGATTTGGCGGGCTCTCTTTGCGAAGTCAAGCCGGATGTGAACCTTTTGCAGCTTATTAAGCTTTCCCCAGGAGTACGTAAGGAATTTAGAAAGATCCTACGTACCGGGTATATTGTAGAACCTTTGGGTATTGCGCGAGTTGGTGATGACTGGTTCGAGCATGCTGAGAAGCATTGCCCAAGGGTTGCAGCCTATGTCGATGGGATATTAGTAGATTATGCCATTGTCGACACGGGATCATCTGTTAACATTATGAGTTCTGAACTGATGGAAAGGTTGGGTCTTGCGATTCAGAAAGATACTTCCACAATTCTCAGAATGGCAGATGACAGTTTGAGACAGCCGGAAGGCTGCATTACTAAGGTCCATGTCACTGTTGCAAATGTAGAATGCCTGTTGGACTTTAGGGTGATTCGTTTTGCAGGGCGGCCAAGTTACCAAGTATTACTTGGACGACCTTGGATCTTGCAAGCGGATTGCCAAGTGGATATACCCGCCGGTCGATTGTTATTCGGCAGAGGTGCCCAGCGTGTGGTGGTTGATGCTTATCCTGAGTCCCCGCAGAGTGAGAGAGCTCCTCTATCTTCTACAGAATTGGAGACATTAGAAGATTTATCTGCTAGTGAGACATCATCGAGTGATGAGTCCAAAGAGGGATCCACCACGGAGGACATCTATCAGATCACTTTGAACGAGCCGATAGAGGCCCAAGATCGTATAAGAGATGCAGATGTTATCGAGCTAGACCTTGGTACGCTTGATGATTCGCGGCCAATCAAATTAGGCTCTATGCTCAGCTCAGCAGAAAGGGAGGACTATGTGGCCTTGATCCAGGAATTCCGTGATATCTTTGCCTGGAGTTATGATGAGTTGAGAGGCATCCCTCCCAGTCTTGCTGTTCATACAATTCCGTTGAAAGAGGGCAGTCGTCCTGTACGGCAGAAAGTCAGGCGTATGCCTTTCGAATTAAGGGACGGGTTGTTTGAAGAGTTACAGAAGCTTCGAAAAGCGGGTTTGATTTTCCCTGTACAACACACGGAATGGTGTTCGCCAGTTGTGATTAGAAAGAAGAAGAATAATCAGATCCGTTTATGTGTAGACTTTAGAGAGCTGAATAAGCAGACAGTTAAGGACTACTACCCATTGCCATTTATTGACCAGATTTTGGATCAATTAGCGGGTAGGGAGATATATTCGTTTATGGATTGCTTTGCAGGATACAACCAAATGGCAATTGCAGAAGAGGACAAGTTGAAAACAACTTTCATCACTGTATTTGGCACTTTTGCGTACCATGTGATGGCCTTTGGTTTATGCAATGCGCCTGGTTCGTGGCAACGAACAGCCGATAAGACATTCGGTGACATATCCCCTGAAGAGTTGAGGGTGTTTATTGATGACTTAGGGGCCGCCACCGTGAGAGAAAGGCAGTTGATCATTTTGAGAAAATGCTTTGAGCGCTGTCGACAATTTTGCATCGCCCTAAACCCACGGAAGTGCGTTTTTGGAGTACCTTATGGGCTATTGTTGGGTCATGTGGTTAGTTCGGTAGGAATTGCGACAGACCCCGAAAAGGTCAAAGTTATAATTGCCATGGGTCCACCACGCACTCCGAAAGAAGTTCATAGCTTTCTGTCTTCGGTTGGTTACTACCGTAGATTCATTAACGCCTTAGCAGAAAGAACGTTGCCACTTACAAATTTATTGTCCTTTAGCTGTTCGTTTGTATGGGGTGACCCTTGTAAGGTAGCATTTGAGGATGTGAAACAAGAGCTAGCCAGAGCGCCCGTTTTAAAAGCACCTAAAAGAGGTGAGGTGTTCTATATATTCTCAGCAGCCACCTTGTATAGTATCAGCTGCTGTTTAGCCCAAATTTGGGAAGAGAAGTGGTACCACCCGATTGCTTTTGCTAGTCGGAAGCTGGGGGTATCCGAAATCAATTACACCTACATGGAGAAGCTGTGTCTAGCGATGGTCTTTGGGGCCAAGAAGTTCAGGCATTACATTCTCTATGAGAAAGTTGTACTTTATACGAAGGCGGAGGGACTTCGACTATTGATGAATAAGTTACAGCCGCCTGATCGTTTAGCGAAGTGGTTGATCACTTTGCAGGAATTTGATTATGAAATCAAGAGTAAGCCACCAAGGTTGCAAGGCATCGTGGAATGTCTAGTGGACTTTGGGGAGCCGAAAGAATCTGTGGCTGAAGGTAGTGACATGGAGATGATATTTAAAATAGATACGGCATCTATTCCCTCCTGGTATGCTGCAATAACGCATTATTTATCAACAGGAGAGGCGGGATCCGAATTATCTAAGGCTGAGAAAAGGAAAATTAAGCAGCAAGCGTTAAAGTTTGCTTTGATCGCAGGTACATTATATCGGCAAGGGGTTGATGATATCTATCGCCGATGTGTGATGCCTGACGAGGTGCCATTCATTTTGGAGGAGTGCCATGATTCTGCTTGCGGTGGCCATTTTGCTGGACGGCTTACAGCACAAAAGGCTTTAAGAGCAGGTTATTGGTGGCCTGCCATCTTCCAGGATTCGTTTGCGTATGTTAAGAGATGCGATATTTGCCAACGGCATGATAGTCGAGAGAATAGGAACCGACCACTCACCCCTATTATGGCGATACTTCCATTTGAGAAGTGGGGAATTGACTTTGTGGGTCCTATTACTCCGTCATCGACTACGCAAAAGCGGTACATCATTGTAGCAACTGACTACTTCACAAAGTGGTCAGAAGCACGTGCAACAAGGAAAGATGATGCTAAAGAAACTGCTAGTTTCCTTTTAGAGCAGATAATATGCCGGTTTGGTCCACCGAAAGAATTAGTGTCGGACCGCGGAACCCATTTCCTGAATAAGGTGATCAAAGGTTTGACAGAGTTGTGGAACATCAAGCATAACAAGACAACCCCCTATAACCCGCAAGCTAATGGGCAAGTCGAGAGTACCAACAAGCAGCTTGTGGGCATCCTGTCCAAAACTGTGTCAGAAAAGAAACGGGATTGGGATAAAAAGTTATACGTGGCAGTGTGGGCCTATAATACGACTTTCAAACGAGCCACTGGCCATACCCCGTTCAAGTTAGTATATGGGGAGGAGTGTGTCTTGCCTCTAGAAATTGAGCTGCCGACTATTCGGTTTGCCATCAATCATTCTTTGAGCGATGAAGATGCTCTTTTTGAGCGCTTGACGACATTGGCACATTTAGATGAGCTTAAGTTGCAGAGCTTGTTGCACCAAGAAGTGGCGAAGCGCCGAATGAAGCAGCTACACGACCTCAAAGCCAAGAAATACACCTTCAAGAAAGGACAGCTTGTTCTGTATTATGACGCACGACGAGAATTATTTCCAGGCAAGTTAGAGCCCAAATGGGATGGGCCCTATAGGATCGTTAGGATAGGAAGGAATAAATCTACAGTATTGTTAGCTGACCTTGAGGGGATAGAATTTAAAAATAAGGTTAATCTTAATAAGATTAAACCTTATTACTTCTGATTACACTAATGCTATGACTGCCTTGCAGGTCTAGGCAAGATCGATCAAACATCTGCAAGGAAATCGTGATAGAGGTTGATGGGTCGTCTGATCCCTTATTTAGAACACCCATATTTGGAACAAAGATATCATCAGGGAAAGCTCATTTGGTGGAGCAAAGGATACAAGGTGATTGAGCAAGAAGGCGGGACATTCATTTGGGAAATCAAGGTCTTCTGCCATCACTGCCTACAACTTTTGACGAGCATCCCTGTTGAATTCAATGATGATGGAGGGATGGAGCCTACAGTCCACCCGTTGAAAATGCTGAATTTCGATTACCATAATTACGAGTAGAGTTCTGGATGGCGGGATATGTAAACGCTTTATGGACGTACACCTTGTACTTTGATGGGGCGTCCAGGGGTGCATGCAAAAAAGGAAGTGTAGGAGTTGTCATCCGAGACCCCCGACGACGCATTGTCATGAAGTTAGCTGCTTATCTCGGGGCGAATTTTACCAATAATATGGCGGAATACAAAGCCCTGATCATGGGTTTGAATATTGCAAAGAAGGGTGGTATCCGCCAGTTGTTGGTGAAAGGGGACTCTCAGTTGGTTTTAAATCAACTCAATGGGACGTACATGGTGCGGAACCCGATCCTTTGTATGTACCATCACACTGCCATAGCCCTGCTAGACGAATTCGATCGAGTGTCTTTTCAGCTGATTCCACGGAATTGGAATCAGTTTGCCGATTCATTGGCTAATCTTGCGTATGAAGAGGACCTCTTCTTTAATTGTGGCCCTTGTCCCGATATATCTATTGATGGTGAGACAGGACCTGGTCGTTTGTGGGGTATGCTTTCTGAACATGCCCTCTTTGGCAGACGATGGTTGATTTGGGTGATGCAGAGGGTAAGCGAGACTCATCTACCTTTATTATCGGGGACCCATAGACTGATTCGACGCCATGTGATGCGAACACCTCTTGCGATATACGCAGGGGGGATAGGTCATAATTTAATGCACCTAGTTTAGGGCTACGAGCCTTTGTTTCCCTGGGAATGGTATGCTTTGATGTCTATCATGGTTGTTTCCAGGTGGATGTTCTGCATAATATTGGTTTATTTCATTAGGCCAAGAGGGCCGATTCAGTTTTGTAGCAAAGTCATGTATGATTTCATTAGGCCAAGAGGGCCATTTTCCTGTCTAGTGCGGGTGCGTTTAATTGGGTTTTTGTTGAGTGTTGTGCTGGACAGGTTTCGTGGTTCGTGGAATTTGGTGGAGCCTGGAGGAGCCTTTGCTGCGATGGAAGCTTCTTGTGGCCACTCCAGGTGATATTTCTCCTTTACAAGTACCTTTCTTTCCTGTTATATGTGTATTTGTACTTGTTGAGGGGATACTTTTTGTTGGGGACCGGCGACCAAGGCATAAAGTCCCAAGTTTAGGCTAAGTATGTTTGAGGGAGGTTGGAGTAGTCATTACCTCCTGTAAAGACATTGTTAGACATTAAAAGACCTGTTTGAGAAGGAAGTCCTAGTGACCCTGTTCTGCCAGCCTGCTAGGCAGCCGTTCTAGGCGTTCTTGTTAGTAGTGAGGCAGTTAGAGAAGCCTGCTAGAAGATAATAATAATGATGCCAAGAAATCCTGAACATCCCAAAAGATGAATATCAATACGAAGGTGTGTAAAAAGGGGTTCTAACCCCTATCAATGAAAAGAAAAGAAATGAAAATATATAAGCAGTTGCTCATTGCCTTGCGAAGGCCTGGTAGGTTCCTGGGGACGAGTCAGACCCGGGGCCGATACCTTGTCTTCCTAGGGGTGGCTTCTTGCTGGAAAAATAATATCAAAACAAGGAAGGTTGGAGCGAAAATAAAAGTGAGCGTTAGAAAAGGATTAAGTGTCGCCTTGCGAGGGCTTGGTAGGTTCTTGGGTGCCGAGACAGGTCCTGAGACCGATGCCCTGTTCTCCTTGGGTCACTACGCTCAGCTCCCTCCTTTTTACATGCCAAGTATGTTCATCCAATCAAAACCCTCAAAGAAGAGATATACTGAAAGAAAATATCCTTTGCTCAGGCTATAGGAGTCCTCGCCTTGTAGGAGCTCCTAGTTGCGTTGTCATGCTCAACCACGAAGGCGGCAGCTCGACCTAGGACGATTTTAAGCATTAAGTGCTTGACGGGCGCCCGTGCGACACTCCGTGAATTTTCATAATTTTTCCGTGCGCCTGTGCCAGTCAGTGAAGCTGCAGGCCTGTCCGGGATGTTGAGACGAGCTCATAGGAATTTTCAGATCGAAGTTCCGAGTCCGGGTGCGGAAGATGGCCCGAAACCGGCCGGGGTGCCCAAGAGGGGGTCCAAAATGGAAATTTGAAAAGGTGTGAAGGAGGGGGGGTGACCTTTGGCACCCCCCCCTCAAAAAATCGTGGATATGGAGGGGGGGCGGCGGCTGAAAACAGCCGCCGAAAAAAAACGCGACCCCCCCCCCCACAATCGATTGCTGGCTCACAAAGAAGCCATGGTTATGGACCTCCAGGCCTGATGAAGATGATGTGCCGATCAATTCGCCGGTCTCCGCTCCCGCAATGGTGGACTGGTTGAAGAGAGAGAAAACCAGTCTTTCTCTCTCCTCTCTCCTCTCTCTCCTCTCTCTCTCTCCTCTTAGCCCCCGTTCGTGCTTGAAGGAATAGGATGAAGATGGACGGCCGGATGGATGCCGATTCTTGACGGGATGAAAGAGCAATGCAAAACCATTGTAGATTGCTGATTCCAAGCAGAATTCATGGCTGGAAATCAATCGTGGGACGTGCCAAATTTAATGGAAAAACCCGCAAGACACGGTAATAATTGTTTTTTCAAGGAAAATGGTCTTTTGATGCAAATTTGGTTGATAAAAATGTGTTCATATGGATTGAGTTTTGAGTATGTCGTGCTTTGAGTTGGTTTCTAGCTGTTCATCATTTAAAAATCTGGAAAACATGTGTGGGATAGCAGAAAATAGGGAACCGAGACACGAAAAACCATAAAAATGGGGAAAAACAAGGGTTTTGGGCATATAAATGGGGAAAACCGTCGATACACATCAACTAATCTTTCAATTTTGTTGCAAATGAACTAAGGGCCACAGCCCACAAACTGGTTTCAATTTTCAGCAATTTAAAAAATACAAGAAAATGAAGAAAATGGCGGGAAAATGATAAAAAACCCATGAAAAATAGGGGAAAAATACATTTGGGGCTACGAAAAATACAAAAAAATAGGATTTATGTTTGTTGATGTATAGCAAGGCTGGGGCATGAAGTTATGCTTCAGTTCAGCCTTGTTTATATGTTTTAGTGCGTGTTTCCTTCCTTTCTCTACATGAAATGATAAGGAAACCCTAAAAGAAATGAATATAATGATGCACTATCAACGGGGAAGGGTAGAGTTGTGGAAAAATGGTTAAATGACACTGAGCATGAGGAATAATTTGCTGATTTTATATACATCGCATCTAGGACGGAATAATAATGATAAGAATTAAAACCTAGTAGCACGAAGATCACTTCGGTGCTAGGTGTTGCAACGAAGCACAAAGCGGTTAGAAAGAAAAGCATGAAAGAGATGATTTGCACTTGCACGCTGCTGATTTTTAAGATGTTTGAGCACTAGGCATCCACCTCTTTGCATGATCATTTAGAGGAAATTAAAAGTATCAGAGTTAGCTCCTGGACATGCATAGCAATTTTTTTCAGTAGGCCTTTGACCTACGTTGAGAGGCAGTGAGGTTCCTATGTCGTAGGCTAGTCGTGGGATCATAAAGGGGAAGTCAAGTAAGGACAATGGTACATTCCTGGATACGTTTATTTGGTACCTTGAGTGACGTTTGTGCGAAATGTCTAAATGTTGAGCGGCGCATCGAGGGGCCAATCCCCAAGGTGTAGGAGAGTCGCAGAGGGTTGACGGCATTCAGCCGTAGGAGGAACCCCATGTGTATGTGATTCGAGCCTTTTGGCTATGTGAAAGGGACTCCCTTTGAGGAGCAATATTGGGTTAGGATCAGTTGGACTACAACGTATTACAAACGCAATGTTTAGGAAGGCAGAGATTTTGATAGACGCTCCTGGCCGCGAGGCCGAGGGGTTGTCTTGTGCGTAGTGACGAGGTCCGGCTAGTGCATGAGCCAGTGCCGGCCCGTTTTTAGGTCCATCACGACACTAAATCATCATCATCGGGCATTGCATCAATCGCTGCTAAGGCATCTACAATGCTCCTTACCTTCAGTACTCATTGATAGACATCTTCCCTTTCTTCAATGTATTCAACTCTTGCTTGAGTTGAATCTTTCATGCCTTTGTATTTACGGAAAACATAATTTTAAGTATGGTCCAAGCTCCATATGAATTCTCTGCATTTCTGATATGTCCCAGCATATTATTGTCAATTATTGCAGACAGCCAATACATGATCTTTTTGTCTTTTGCATTCCATTCCTTCCGTGCCTTTGTCTCTTCTATAGTTGGAGGATCACTCACCTTCGGCTCCTTTTCTTCACCTGACACAAACTCGTAGAGGCCTTTTCCAATAAGGAAGTTCGTGACACGGAACTTCCATGAAGGGTAGTTGTTCTTGTCAAGCTTCTCAATGATGGGGTTTCCACTGTTCTTTGCCATTATCACAAAACTAATACCAAAGAGCAAGCAAATCTTCTGCAACCCTCGACCTGTAGTGCACAGCAATACACCAGATATCCTTTTTCACTGTCTGCTTAACAATATATGCAATCTGCAACCAATTTGCAGATAAACCTTGTGTTTATTTGCTAGTAAACACCTTTGAACTTATAGATCTGAAATTTGTAACCTGTGCACCTGTATACGATAGACACAGCTACAATTGCAGGGTATCTCGAACTGCTGTCTACAACCTTGCGGCTCTAAAACGGGGCCTGAAATAACCTCGGATGGCCAAAATAGCAGTGGTTACTTGTAAAGGGCTAATCTCCAAAATACACAGCGCTCTTCGTGCACACCAAATCTCATTGCAATCTGAGATTTTTGCTCTGCCCTGCTTCTGGTGCCTCCACAGGCACTGTCCAAGAGAAATAGTGGAAGAACGGGAGAATTACTTACCCGTGGCTTGCTTGCTTGAACCTTCCTTCTTCTCCTTCACTTCAGCCTTTGAAATTAGCCTCTCTCAGTGGCGCGGAGTCAAAGAGTTTATTGTTCATAATATAAATCATGGGATTCTTATAAACATAGAAGAACTTCACTGGAAGTTATATAAGGAATTTGCATACAAAATTCAGTCATTGTTACCCAATAACCAACTTAGTTACATAAGTTCTTTTGTATTTAGCATATAATTTTCAGTTATACCATGTATATTGATGAAAAATAAGTCTATGAGAACCTACAACTTGGTCAGCTGGAAGTAATTGACAGTCTACAAGATAAATCACATTGATTCAAGTGCCAAAATATGGTTAGAACTCAAGCCAAAAGTCCACTAGGTTCACGGGGGACCTGAAGTAACAGACTAATGTGACTAGCAAGTGACCTGAGTAGGTCAAAAAGTGACTTGGGCCTGAGCAAGAAGCAGCCCGCATTTTTCGACGCAAAATGCAGGCTGCATAGCCTGACTACAAACTAGAGAGAGCTGAAGCCATGGTGCATGCTTTGAAGCATGCAAACTGGAGAATAACAGGACCTAAAGATGAAGATGCAAACACAGTGAGAGCTCCACTTATCTGTCCATTTGGTTTGACGAAAATGCATGGTATGACAATCTATAAAAGGGGGAAATCTGAGAGAAAAGTATTCAGCCTGCTCTTATGCATGTCTTCTCTCATTTTTTCTACCTTATTCATGGTCCAATGAAGCTCGACTTGTACCCAAGTACTTGAGTGACTTTGGGCAAGCAAAAGGTGAGTATTTTTAAGGTGTATGGACTGTTATGGGCTGAAATAACCAGTCATAAACAAGGCAGCCCACTGTTCTTGTCCATTTTTATGAGCAAACAAGAGATTTATGTGGTTGTAATAGAAGAAAATGACCTCTTTTCATCAGGACTTTACTCATTCATGATTAGAGGAGCTTATTCATGATTTTATGCACTCTTTTTGAGCTTGATTATGGGCTGGAAATTTTTGTTTTAAAATAGGGCTGAAGTAAAGATTATGCTTCTTCAATGCATTTCATGTACTGTTGGCCCAAATCTTGAATGTATTTGAAGTCTACCAACATAATACTTGTTCCCTAGAGTTGAAATCCATCTATGTACTTGAAATAAAAGCCATTAGAACTTGCATTTGATAATCATATTTGGTTTAAGAATCTGAGTATATCCTTTATGTTATGGATTATGTAGCCAAAGGCATTTGATGTAATCAAGATAGAGAGATTTATTCCGTTCATGTATGCTAAATACATAGAAAAAGCTTGACATCTTCTTCCACATCTAAATCATTTCTAAAACCGGGATCTTGTTAAACCCCAATCTTTTTCCCTTTCCTGAACTTTGAATCCTATACTCCTCTTCTGCACTAAGCCTCGGAGGTAGACCTTCAACCCTTAACACGACAGTGGTGAACCCGACATGAAGGTCTGCTGCGGAAGAAGAAGTCCAATGGGAGAGTCATCAAGTTCGGGAGGAGATGCCTTGCAACAGTTGGTTCATTTGATGCAAGAAAGCCAACAACAATAATTGCAATTTCAACAGTAGTTGCAATTGCAACAACAACAAAGGAAAGAAGAAGAGCGGATTGATCCTGCTGCCATTAAAGCTAAGCAGTTGGGCAAGAGCTTCAAGCAATTTAATGGGCAAAATGTGTCCTCTTTTATCCGCCTCTATACTGACAAGATGGTCTTCTTTGGAGTTCCTCAACATGCTTGGAGCTATTATTTTGCCCATTTGGCTATGCATGGTCTCCAGGACCGAATTCATGGTCTTTTCCAAAAAGACACGGGATGGTCTGTGTTCAAGAAGGCTCTTCGAGAAGAAAATTTTCTCGAAGATTTTGGCCTTATGACAAAGAAAGTTTTTATTGAATGGGTTGAAAGGCCCAATAAGGGTCTAACCGCCACTGCTCTTCATTGAGAATTTGAAAGCAAATTTTCCCAACTAGATCCTGACGATCAACAAGGTATGGAAAGCTAGAAGATTGAATTATTTTTAAAAGCTGTAGATTCTTCTCTTCAAGAGAAGCTAACTGATCGACTTGAAGACCCTGGCTCTGAGACGGGATTGAAGACTGCTTGGAGTGATGTCACTGAAGTAGTTAATATGATTGCTCGAAGAGAGCGATTGCGCCTAAGGTGGGGATCAACCCCGGCATCAACTGAATCCATGAAGGAGCTTGTTCCAGTTTCTCGACCTCCTGTCTCTATGGCCGAGCAACCAAGAAATTCTATTGTTCCGTCTCCAAAGAAGGATGTCATGGACGAGCTAATTAAAAGCATGCGGGATCTCCATCTTAATCTAATGGAGATTAATTCTAAAGTGGAAAGGCTTGATGTAAAAGTGGAAGAAAGGGGACGGTCAACTGCCCAAAGGCCTATACGAGAAGGCTTCAAAAGACATTGTATCTGGTGTGATAGCCTACAGCATGACAAGAGGGAGTGCGGTGCATTCCATGAAGCCGAAGCACAAAAATTAGTCTTCTGGAAGGATGGTAAAATTCATGCAACCAAAACCGGGCTTCCTCTTGAGCCAAACTTCGGCAATAGTGGCATGAAGAAAAGATTGGAGGATTTGGCAACAAGAACATCCTATGCAGCTGTTGATGCAGCAACCTATGGGCTACAAATTGAGCCAACTAATTAAATTGTTAAAGCATGTAAAATTAATGCAAAATCTAAAGTGTGGATGCAGGCCTTGGATCTCATGGAGCAAGGCAAGGAAACCAAAGATGATTTAACCACTGCCAATCAATGTATTCGAGGAAGAACCGGTTGGACCGAGCCTATTGATTCATTTTCAGATCTTGCATGATTAGCTGGAATTAATAATCATGAAGCCATGATAGAAGAAAAGAGAAGAAGAGATGAAGATGTTGCTGGTCCATCTTCTTCAAGGCCAACTAAACGCGTAAGAAGAATTAATCCAGACCAACAGAAGGCTGCTGAAAATCCTCCACCGCTAGAGCTTGATATGGGAGATGCCCCTCAAGCAAAGAAGACAGAAGGAAAAAGAAAAAGCAAACATCCCAGTTACAAGTTGCAGTCTGACATAGAGACCTCAACGGATCTTAAACGGATCCTAGAAGAAAGGATTCTTGGAAGTAGAATTGAATTTACATTAGGTGAAATTCTCGGAATTGCAAAATGAGGATTTCATGATGTAATAATTGATGTAATTAAAAGAAAAAGACAATATGTTGGTGAGGAAACTGAAGAATCTGTGCATGCTTTTTTGCAAGGACTTCATGTGTATTTGTAGGATGAAGAGAAGATGAAAACTCAAGGGATTCGATTGGAGGCAATCAAAGAATTGATTGCAGCCATAGAAGCCAAAGATGAAGACATTTATGAAGCAGAAACTGAAGAAGCCATTATGGTGGGGACTTCTCAATCTAAAGTGCAGCCCATGCTTAAGATAGAAGCTCATCTTCACAACATGCAAGAAGAAAGTAATCCTCACTTTATTCCTAGTAGTCACTACTCTTGTACCCATTGGGTAAGGGCGACTACTGAAACCGTTGTTAAGATCGGAGAAAAAGAGACTCCATGCATTGCCCTTATAGACCATGGTTCAAAGATTAATGTCATGTTAACAAGTCTCTATGAGAATGGCGGATGGCCCATTGATGTGGACCTAGGTTAGCGTATGAAGGCTGCCAACAACTCTTCTGGCAAACTTTATGCAGCATGCCCTTATGTATAAGTTACAATTGGTAATGTAAAAGATGAATTTCATTTCTTTGTTCAAGATTCCTGTAGCTATCCTATCATTCTTGGACAACCGTTTATTTCTAAGTCTCGTTTAGAGACAAAGGCCCTTGATGATGGTTCATCATATGCTCGGATAAGAAGTAAGGATAACAACAAAGCTATCTAATTCTTGACTGTATGTGTAAATCATCATCGGAATAGGGATCGATTGAGAGATCATCCTGTTCCCCTTCATGCCCAAGAATTTAAGGGTTTTCAGGTAGCACTGCTATAAGTGGAGGCTATGGCAGTGCATTATGTCATAAAAAATTGCCTCCACATATAAAGGAGGCAAGGCCAAAAGCTGATTTGCAGGTTTTTACAGCTAATAGTGTGGGCTGAAAGAAAGTATTTTGTGTCATATGGAACAAGAGCTGAAGCAAATTGATGTTTTACCTAAAGATGAAGAAATTTCAGGGCTATTTTATGGGC
The DNA here is from genome assembly GCF_053477565.2 of Lygodium microphyllum. Lineage (NCBI taxonomy): Eukaryota > Viridiplantae > Streptophyta > Polypodiopsida > Schizaeales > Lygodiaceae > Lygodium > Lygodium microphyllum. The sequence goes on along the minus strand of NC_141163.1, from coordinate 86,664,946 downwards.
TAAATTATAATGATACAATGGCTGAAATTTCTACAGCCGTTTATGCAGAAAACCAAGCTGAAAATCAGTCCATACAGGTATGTACATTGGATATGTATGACATAATTCAAGAATTTGCAGATTATGAAGCTTTTGGACAGCCAAACAAGGATGAAGTAAGAGTAGAAACAAAGTATAAAACAATTGATAAAAAGGTCAAGCCAGTGGCTACTCCTCTACCACCTGAAAGCAAAGGACTGGCAGAAAGGGTATTCAAACAGCCAAGCCTTCGTGATCCTAAAGATATTGGTCACCGATTTACAACAAAAAGTCTACAAAAGCTCAAAATTGGTGAGGACTCTTTCCTCTTGCCAGTTGAAAACCAGATCTTCATGCAGATGTTAAAGAATCATGGCAAAGCTTTTTCATTTCAGTCCTCACCAATGGTGATTTTTACGGTCCCACATGTCCCTTGGAATCTTAAACCAATTCCGGTACCAAGGGCTCATTTGCCTAAGTTATTGGAACTTCTAAATGAGAAGATAAAAACGTGAATATTAGAGCCATCCTCAGCTCCATATTCCAACTGATGGTTTACCGTGCCTAAGAAGAATGGATCTTTGCGATTCATTCAAGATTTACAGCCTGTCAATAAATTCACTATTAGAAATGTTGGTTCAGGGACAATTGTTGATGAATTTGCTAAAGCTTTTGCTAGTAGAGCAATCTATTCCATGGGAGATTTATATTCAGGCTATGACCAATTTCAGCTTGCTTTGGAAAGCCGAGACGTTATCACAATGAAGACGCCTCTTGGCTTAGTCCGTATGTGTACTCTACCTCAAGGGGCTACGAATTCAGTAGCCCACATGATGAATGCCATGCATAAAGCATTGAGGGATTATATTCCCCAATTAACTCTTCCATTTCTTGATGATGTACCAATCAAAGGATATTAAGTTCATGAGAAAAATGAAGAACTCAATGAACTTGGATGTCACAAGTTTGTTTCCGATCATATTAATGATTGTGCTCAAATCTTGTCCAAATTGGAAGAAGTCCATCTTACTCTTTGAGGTGCTAAATCTATTTTTGGAGTCAAAGAAGTTCTTGTGGTAGGGCATATGTGTGGCCCATATGGCCGAAAGCCTTTTCCATCCAAAATTGATGCTATTAGCAAAATGCAAGAAATATGTACAAATGTTTCAGAGGTGAGAAGATTTCTTGGTGCATGTGTCTTCTAGCTTATATGGATACCACATTTTGCTCCTGTTGCTGAAAATCTTTATCAACTGCTAAGAAAAGGTCAAAGGTTTATATAGGAAAAAGAACATACTCAAGCTATTTGAAAACTGAAGAAATTGCTGATTTCAGCCCCCACTTTAAAGAGGGCTAATTACTCTAATGGACAACCTATTATACTCACAGTGGTCACAAGTCCTATTGGAATAGGATGGGCAGTAGGTCAAGACGACCTTGAAGGCAACAGATATGCAATTCGCTTTGGAGCGAAGGTCCTTAATGAACGACAAAGAAGGTATGCTCAAATTAAAAGAGAGCTTTGGGGAGTAGTAACTGCATTGAAATGTGACAGGGAGTACTTCATGGGAGCATACGTAATAGTTGAAACAGATTGCCTTCCACTCTTGGGCATGATTGCCAACTGTTCCACTCCCGATATAGCTATTCTAAGATGGATAGCTTATATTAAATCCTTAAATCCTGATTTGAAACATATTGCAAGAAGAGATAATCCAGTTGCTGACATGCTTTCGCGTGCCAGATATATGGATGAAGAAGGAATGATGGATGAAGAAGAATCAGAGTCTATAAATGATGTTGTAAATGCAGGTACAAATCTGAAAACAACAAGTACAGCTGAATCTAATGACGATTCAACGGTCAAAAATGCAGGTACAACAATAATTACAGCAAGTACAACAGGTTCAGCTGCTAAAACCAATTTTACATCAGCAAAGGAAGGATGAAACAACCAAAGAAGGACAGTGGGCAGCTAGTAGACAGCATGCTCAATGTTTTGTTATGGTTTGTACATACTTTAAAGAAGAATATTATGCAAATGATTGGCTAAAAATTGGCTAATTTTTGAGCACTATGACAAAGAAGGAAGAGTGGTCTAATGAAGAGTTCAAGAGAATTAAGAGAAAAGCTTATGGCTTTTTTCTTAAAGATGGTTATCTTTGGAGGCATGCAAAAAAGAAAGGAAGGGCACCTGTTCATGTCTTAGGAGACAAAAAGAATCAAAGTCAGGTCATGCAAGAATTTCATGAAAGCCTATTGGCTGGTCATAGAGGCATATGGGGCATTTTTACCAAAATAAAAGAGAAATTTTGGTGGCAAACCATGTATAAAGACATTGAGCATTTTGTTGAGTCTTGTCATGTTTGTCAAATGTACTCTATGGTTAAACATGGAGATGGGCTTCAGCCTACCTATCCTTTAACCATTCATTATAGATGGGTTAGTGATTTGGTAACCATGCCTACAGGAATTCGGAACATGAGATATCTAGTACTTGCTAGAGAAGATCTCACAAATCAAGTGGAAGGAAAAGCCTTGACAACAAAGTCTACTCAAGTTGTTTGTAGATTTTTACTTGAAGAAGTATTTTGTAGGTATGGTTGTGTTGCCAAAATAACTGCTGATAGAGGAGAATTGGATGCTGATGAGGCTCGCCATTTCTTTGTTCAATTGGGAATTAAGCTATCTCTTACTTCAGCCTACAACCCTGAAGGTAATGGTAAGAGCGAAAGAGGACATCAATCAATTCTTAAAGCTTTAGCAAAATCTTGCAAAGGAAAGATGAGGGAATGGCCTAGACTGCTACCATTTGCATTATGGGCTGATAGAACTACCCATAGTATAGTAACAGGTTATATGCCGGCTGAACTAATATATGGACAGCCACCTATCATGCCTATTGAGGAGTCCATTGTCACATGGAGTATCTTACCTTGGGATGAAGGCATGACTAGAGAAGAATTGCTGACTCTACGTATAAGGCAACTTGAAAGAAGGCCACAAGATGTCAAGACCACCATTGAAAGGCTGAAAATAGCAAGATTAAAGAATAAGAAGAGGTTTTACAAGCATTATCGACTCCCTTCAAGAGCTATTCAAGAGAATGATTGGGTACTTGTCTATGATAGCAGCATGGACAATCAATATAATGCTCATAGAAAGTTAGCCAAGTGATGGTTTGGACCATATGTTGTAAAAGTAGTACATAATAATGCTACTTACTCTTTGGCTGAAATGGATGGGACCATGATAAAAATACCAATAGCGGGGAAATGAATCAAGCTCTTCAAACGAAGAGAATCTTCAACTTATGAGCTTGATGACTTAGATATGAGCCCTCTACTTGAAGACAAGCAGTAAGAAAAATACTTAGAGGATGAAGATGAAGATATATCTGAAGAAGAGCCTGCTTAACCTGTAATCTTATGAAATGGCACATGCCAGAGGATGTGCAGGTTAGGAGGGGGTGAATGTCAAAGAGTTTATTGTTCATAATATAAATCAGGGGATTCTTATGAACACAGAAGAACTTCACTGGAAGTTATATAAGGAATTTGCATACAAAATTCAGTCATTGTTACCCAATAACCAACTTAGTTACATAAGTTCTTTTGTATTTAGCATATAATTTTCAGTTATACCATGTATATTGATGAAAAATAAGTCTATGGGAACCTACAACTTGGTCAGTTGGAAGTAATTGAAAGTCTGCAGGATAAATCACATTGATTCAAGTGCAAAAATATGGTTAGAACTCAAGAAAAATGCCAAAAGTCCACTAGGTTCACGGGGGACCTGAAGTAACAGACTAATGTGATCAGCAAGTGACCTGAGTAGGTCAAAAAGTGACTTGGGCCTGAGCAGGAAGCAGTCAGCATTTTTCGGCGCAAAATGCGGGCTGCACAGCCTGACTGCAACAACTGGAGAGAGCTGAAGCCATGGTGCATGCTTTGGAGCATGCAAACTAGAGAATAACAGGACCCGAAGATGAAGATGCAAACACGGTGAGAGCTTCACTTATCTATCCCTTTGGTCTGACAAAAATGCATGGTATGACAATCTATAAAAGGAAAAAATCTGAGAGAAAAGTATTCAGCATGCTCTTATGCACATCTTCTCTCATTTTGTCTACCTTATTCATGGTCCAATGAAGCTCGACTTGTACCCAAGTACTTGAGTGACTTTGGGCAAGCAAAGGGTGAGGATTTTGAAGGTGTATGGGCTGTTATGGGCTAAAATAACCAGTCATAAACAGGGCAGCTCACTGTTCTTGTCCATTTTGATGAGCAAACAAGAGATTTATGTGGTTGTAATAGAAGAAAATGACCTCTTTTCATCAGGACTTTACTCATTAATGATTAGAGGAGCTTATTCATGAGTTTATGCACTATTTTTGAGCTTGATTATGGGCTAGAAATTTTTGTTTTAAAATAGGGCTGAAGTAAAGATTATGCTTCTTCAATGCATTTCATGTACCATTGGCCCAAATCTTGAATGTATTTGAAGTCTACCAACATAATACTTGTTCCCTAGAGTTGAAATCCATCTATGTACTTGAAATAAAAGCCATTAGAACTTCCATTTGATAATCATATTTGGTTTAAGAATCTGAGTATATCCTTTATGTTATGGATTATGTAGCCAAAGGCATTTGATGTAATCAAGATAGAGAGATTTATTCCGTTCATGTATGCTAAATACATAGAAAAAGCTTGACATCTTCTTCCACATCTAAATCATTTCTAACACTTGGATCTTGTTAAGCCCCAATCTTTTTCCCTTTCCTAAACTTTGAATCCCATACTTCTCTTCTGGACTAAGCCCCAGAGGTAGACCTTCAACCCTTAACACGACAACAGTGGTGGCTCTAATACCATGTCAAGAATCTCGTGGTGGGGGGACTTGCTCAAGATGCTGCGCCGAACACACACAGAATGCACAAGGAGAAGCTCACTCAAGAGACAAGAAGAGAGATGGAGGCCAAAACGTACACAATGTATAGATAAGATACAATATAAAGAAAAGTGGCCTACTAAGTCAAACAATGCATAACCGACTACACTAGTCGACTGGCGCTATAACTATGCCAGCTATAAATAGGTGTAGCAACCTGAATATAATAAGTAATGAGTCAGTGGCCATGTGAGAGTCATAATGACCACCAACGTGCTAAGTATAGATGTGTGGACCCATCTAACCAGGCGGTCCATCATTAATTCCTGCATGTGTTGAGCTTGTCATCTCAACATAATAAGTCTTCAAGGGCTTCTCTACAAACTTCAATGTTGTTTTCCCCTCCTTGATGCTGGAATAGCCAAAAAAATCTTAGACTTGATGTGAGGCAAAGCTGATACAAGTGACAAGAGTCACTAAATAAGTATTAAGAGACACTATGATAATATGATTCAACCTTACAAGAAGTCACCATGATCTCCCCTCCTTAATGATTTGATGTGTGAACTTTACTTGAATGTTTAGAGAGTAATTGTATTTAAATGATAATGCCTTGGCTTGGGTAGCAAGAGAGAAAAAATGAGGTGGTTTTGAACTTGAAGAAATTTTGGCTATGGAGGAAGGATTAGGGTTTTTGAGAGAAGCCTGGTTTTTTATTCTATGTGGGCTGTAGACTTGATGATTTCCCAATATTTTTGATAGAAATGAAGCTTGGTAGATAGGCTACCAAAACCCCATGGTGGCATGTTGAAACACACAATGCAAGGAGCATGCGAGTGTATAGATCAAATTGCGCCTGTTCAAGGACTATGACAAAAAATTTCCACAATGCCAACCTATAGAGTGATCAATGTTAGGTATTCTCATGATGGGAAGTTGTGCCCTGACTTCAGAAACATTTTCCTAGAAGGAAGAATGAAGAGATATGAGCTGTAGGAGTAGATCAAGATACTCCAAGTGAGCTAGGTACTGTCTGGCTATGGCAAACAAGAGGCCTATTGAATGTTGAAACGACTGGATTTTTTGGTTGATTTTTGTTGTTTTTGAGGCCTGAATGGTTGATTTTTGATGGATTTTGAGTGATTTTTAGTTGTTTTGGAAGTTTTTGCAAGTGTTTTGGATGATATTGATTATTTTTTGGAAGCTCATGATGATTCTCAGTAGAAATATGAGGCTCTGTGATGTTCTGATAGGTTCTCATGAGGTTCTAATACCTTTTGTTTAGCTTCTATTTTGTTCTAATTTTCTTCTGTATGAAGCATGGATTGATGATTGATGGAAGTTGAGGTCTTTTGAAATCTCATTGAATAGTTTTTGATAGTTTGGAATGGTTTTAGTATGAGTTATGAGGTTCTGATGTTTTCTGTTGACGTTATGTAACCCTCTAATGAGCTTTTGTAGAGCTTTTGTTCCTACTCTATTCTGTTCTGTATACTTTTGTAAGTGTTCTATGGAATGTATGTGTGACTTGTTGAGATGACAAGCTCAACACATGTGGATATTGATGATGGACCGCCTGGTTAGATGGGTCCACACGTCTACACTTAGCACGTCGGTGGTCATTATGACTCACACATGGCCATTGACTCATTACTTATTATATTTAGGTTGTTACACCTATCTACAGCTGGCATAGAGGCCACTTTCCTTTATGTTGTATCTTATCTATACTTTGTGTACATTGAAAAGTGTGTGAAAGAAGAAGAAGAAATCAGCAAGAAAACGTTTTGGCCTCCATCTCTCTTCTTGTCTCTTGAGTGAGCTTCTCCTTGTGCATTTCGTGTGTGTTTGGCGCAACATCTTGAGCAACTCCCCCCATCACGCGATTATTGATATGGTATCAGAGCCGCGCCACTGAGAGAGGCTGATTTCGAAGGCTGAAGCAAAGGAGAAGAAGCAAGGTTCGAGCAAGCAAGCCACTGGTAAGAAGCTCTCCCATTCTTCCACTCTCTCTCCTGGATAGTGCCTATAGAGGCATCGGAAGCAGGGCAGAGCAAAAATCTCAGATTGCAATGAGATTTGGTGTGCGCGAGGCCGTTGTAGGCCTTGTTTTAAAGCCGCAAGGTTGCGGACAGTAGTTTCAAGGTACACTGTGACTTCGACTGTATTGATCGAAAGTGGCTGCGCAGGTTACAGTTTCCAGATCTATAAGTTCAAAGGTGTTTACCGGTGAGTAAACACAAGGTTTATCTACAAACAGGCTGCAGATTGCATGTATTGTTGAGCAGACAGTGAAAAAGGTTGTCTGGTGTATTGTTGTGCACTACAGGTTGAGGGTTGCAGAAGATTTTCTTGCTGTTTGGTATTAGTTTTATGATAATGGTAGAGAACAGTGGAAGCCCCATCATTGAGAAGCTCGAAAAGAACAACTACCCTTCATGGAAGTTCCGTGTCACGAATTTTCTTATTGGAAAAGGCCTCTACGAGTTTGTTTTAGGTGAAGAAAAGGAGCCAGAGGTGAGCGATCCTCCAACTGCAGAAGAGACAAAGGCATGGAAGGAATGGAATGCAAAAGACAATAAGGTCATGTATTGGCTGTTAGCAATAATTGATAATAATATGCTGGGACATATCAGAAATGCAAAGAATTCATATGCAGCTTGGGCCATACTTGAAAGTATGTTTTCTGTAAATACAAAGACACGAAAGATTCAACTCAAGCAAGAGTTGAATACATTGAAGAAAGGGAAGATGTCTATCAATGAGTATGCATTGAAGGTAAGGAGCATTGCAGATGCCTTGGCAGCGATTGATGCAATGCCCGATGATGATGATTTGGTGTCGTGTACCTTGGGTGGACTTAACAATGAAAAGGCTTGGAAGTCTTTTGTAACTTCCGTATATGTTAGAAAGCCATTTCCAGATTTTGATGAGTTGGTCTCCCTTATGATCACTGAAGAGATCAACATACAGAGTGAGACATTTGAAAGAAGTGGTGAATAGTTCCAAGCTTTCTACTCTAGTTCAAGAAGGGGACGTGACAGGTTTTCTTCAAGAGGCCGTGGTACAGGACGTGGTAGTGACAACCAGCAAAACAGATTGAATTAGCAATTTGGCGATATGCAGGTTTCAGGAGGTCGTGGTAACTTTAGAGGCAGGGGGAGCTTTAGAGGAAGAGGTGGATGGCAGAACATAGGTTCTAAAAACTCTGGTATTGTGTGTCACTACTATGGCAAAACAGGTCATATTGCAGCCCAATGTTATGCTAAGAAAGATGATATCCGCAGTGGTAAGTTGCAGCAAGGAAACTATGCATCGTCTTCACGATAGAATGAAGACAAAAATGAACGTCTGTTTGTTATGCAGCATATACTGAATGCTGTTACAGGAAAGGGAACACATGATGATGTCTCGTATGCTGATTCAGGTGCATCCAATCATATGACCAGCCATGCAGAATGGTTTGGAGAGATGCAAAATTTGCAAGATGCAGGTTATGTGCAGACGGGTGATGATTCATGCCACCCAATTTCACACATTGGAAAAGTTCCCTTGTCCTTGCATGATGGTAACAAAAAGAGTCTTTCAGATGTATTTGATGGGACCTAAACCGGGCTGGCACTGGCTCATGCACTAGCTGCACCTCTATGCTGCGCTCAACAACCCCACGGCCTGGCAGCCAGGAGCATGGATGACACATACATCATCTTCCTAAACATCTTGCATTTGTATCACGTCTTGTAGTCCAACTCAAACTCAATTACCACTCCTCAGAGGGAGTCCCAGCACATTGCCAAATAGCACGAAGTACAAACATAAGAGGTCCTCCTAGGGCTGACTGCCGCTACCTCACTGCGACTCTCCTACACCTTGGGGATTGGCCCCTCGATGCGTCGCTAAATATATATAACACAACATTGCACATGGTTTTTTCAAGGTACCAATTGATCGTATCCAAGAATGTACCATACCTCACTTTACTTCCCCCTTAGACCCAACACCTAGCCTACAGCTTAGGACAACCTTACTCACTCAGCGTTGGTCACGTTCCTCTAGAAAGCAATTGCCATGCATCTAGGAGGTATTATATGATATCTTTTATCATTTTATGCTTCATGCAAATTGTGAATGTCCACATACTCAAACAATTAAGAAAATCAGCATTGGTGCACATGTGGAAAACATTTCTTTAAATGATTTTGACTATTGCTTGTATGCGACGTTGAATGAACCTAGCACCAAGAAACCCTCATGCTACTAGGGTCTTAATTTTTAATTATCAACCAACCTAAATGGTATGCATAAAAAACAACAAGCTTTTCATCATTTCATTCAACATTTAAATACCTTTTATACACTCTACCCCCTCACCCGTTTAGGTTGTGCACTATTGAACAGTTTAGGGTGATATTTCCATGTTTTTATTGTATGAAAACCAATAAAAACTCACTAAAACATAAAGGTAGGGCTTAACTGAGGCTAAACCTCATACTTCAGACCCTCCATACATACACAAACATGAATCTTATTTTTCCTTAATTTTCGGCCCTCAAAATCCATTTTTCCCCTATTTTTCCTATTTTTCTTGTATTTTTTGCAATATTAAATAACTAAAAATACAAAATGAGTTGTGGGCTATGGCCCTTAGGTTCATTTGCAGCAAAACACAAATTTAGTTGGTGTGTCTTATTGTATTTTCCATTTATATATATCAAAAACACCCAATTTTCCCATATTTCGCATGCTTTACGGGTTTTACACCATTAATTTCATCCACAACACTTATGATTTTCTGATTTTCTAATTTCAAACAGTTGGAAGACATTGCAAACAACATTATAATGCATAATCATCTCATGGGAACAAGTATTCATGAAGCAAATTGCATAAAACATCAATTTCCTTTGTAAAAATGAGATTATTGTTCTTTGCGGGTTGCGGGTTTTTATTTGCCATATCTCGGGACTGATTTCCAGCCACCGTTAATGCTCATGATAGTCCACAATCAGCAATCTTCATTCCTCTTGAACCACGGAGCAATCGGGTCTTCATTGGACAAGCATCCGTCATCCATTCTTCTTCTTCTTCTTCACCACATGAATCTGCCCTTAGAAGAGAGTGAGGGAGGAGAGAGAAAGACTGAAATCAGAGTTCTTCATAGAGACCGCCATTGGAGGAGCGAAGCACGGTGAAAGGATCAGCATCCAGGGGGGAATGAGGGGCAATGATCATTGGCATGGGTTGCTCACAACTAGCCATTACCCTCTCCATGCCATGAAGCGCATTTTTTGGCACCATCTTCCTCCACGCCTCCTCCACGTTTTTTTCTCTCCTTCTTCATGTGGAATGTCATGCTACATTAAAAGTTGCATGTCCCCCCCAAAGGTCATGACCACTTGGCCAAACTTTGGTCCACCTCTTCAAATCTTGACCGGTTTCTTGGCTCCTTTCCCGTCTGGACTCCGAATTGAGCTCTGAAAAATCCTGGGCGTCCGGCTTGACATCCCGTATTGGCCAGTAACTCTTGTCAACCCGCACGATAGTCTGAAAAATTATGAAAAATCAACAAGTTTTTCTCGGGCGCCTTTAAAGCACTTTGGCGCTTAAAATTGTCCTAGATCGAGCCGTCGCCTTCGATGTTGAATATTTTTCCCTTGATATTCGTAATTTTTAGCTATTTTCAAGCACTTCTCGGCACCAAAATTCCACTCTCATTGGCGCCTACGGGATAGGGCGACTTAGCCCGTCGAATCCCACAGTAGATCTGCACAAAACAACCAAAGGAAGCATCAAGCTGATACAAAATAGATACATACTAAACACAGCACAACGCTCTCCCTACCCCCTGACAGAACCAAGGCATGACATCCACAAGGAGTAGGCCTAGCATAATCTGATAAAAGGTCCGAAGCTAGTCACTAACCAACTGCTCCAACACGGCCAAACTAAAAAGAACTATCAAAGAGGTTGCCCTAAGTGATGGTCTGAACTACCTACCTAACTAAGGACAACACAACTAGGAGCTCTTACTAGGCGATGACTCCTATAGCCTGATCAAGTAGTATTTTCTTTTAGCACATTTCTTCTTTTAGGGTTTTTATTTTTTCATACTCAGGCATGTAAAAAGGAGGGAGCTAAGCGTAGTGACCCAAGGAGAACAGGGCATCGGCCTCAGGTCCTGTCTCGTTACCCAAGAACCTACCAAGCCCTCGCAAGGCGACACGTAATCCTTTTTTGACACTCACTTTTATTTTCGCTCCAACCTTTCTTAATTTCTTCTTTTCTAGCCAGAAGCCACCCCTAGGAAGACAAGGTATCGGCCCCGGGTCTGACTCGTCCCCAGGAACCTGCCAGGCCTTCGCAAGGCAGTGATCAACTGCGTATACATTTTCATTTCTTCTCTTTTCGATTTTTATAGGGGTTAGAACCCCTTTTTACACACCTTTCTATTTATATTCATTATCTTGTCATATATTCAGGGTTCCTTTGCCTTTAGCATCTTTATTTTGTCTTCTGCAGGCTTCTCTAACTGCCTCACAACTAACAAGAACTCCTAGAATGGCTGCCTAGCAGGCTAGCAGAACAGGGTCACTAGGACTGCCTACTAAAACATGTCTTTTGATGCTTGACAATGTCTTTACAGGAGGCAATAACTACTCAGACCTCCCTCAAACATACTGAACCTAATCGTGGGACTTCATGCCTTGGACGTCGGTCCCCAATAAGAAACGAAAAACCCCCCTTAACAAGTACACAAACACATATAACATAAAATCCACAGTACTCATAAAGGAAAGATATCACCTGGATAGGGCCACAAGAAGCTTCCACGCAACAAAAGGCTCCTTCCAAGCTCTTCTTCAAACCTGTCTAGCACAAAACTAAAACAAGAAACCATTAACCGCACCTGCACTAAATAGACAACTGGCCCTCTTGGCCTAATGAAATAAAACACTTCACTACAAAACTTGATCGGCCCTCTTGGCCTAACGAAATAAAGCATTCCAAACCTCGCAACACTGGCCCTCTTGGCCTAACGAGATCAAACAGAATAACACCTACACATCCCTCCCTAGAAGAATCCAGATATACAATAATAAGCTCCTTTCCAAGGAGGAAAAACAGGCTCGTAGCCCTAAACTAAATGTATAAGGTTATGACCCATCCCTCCTGCATATATAGTAAGAGGTGTATGCATAATATGATGTCTAATTAACCTATGGGTCCCAGATAATAACGGTAGATTGGCCTCAGCTACTCTTTGCATCACCCATATCAACCATCATCTGCCATATATTGCATGTTCTGATAACATACCCCACAAGCAACCAGGTCCTGTTTCATCATTGATCATAATATCCAAACTAGGACCATAATTAAAGAAGAGGTCTTCCTCATAAGCAAGATTTGCTAATGAATCCGCAAACTGATTCCAGTAACGTGGAATCAGCTGAAAAGACACTCTCTCAAACTCCTCTAGTAGGGTCGTCGTAGTCCGATGATACATACAAAGAATGGGATTCCGCACTGTGTATGTCCCATCTAGTTGATTCAGGATCAACTGGGAATCCCCTTTTACTAACAATCGACGAATACCTCCTTGTTTGGCAATATGCAGTCCCATAATCAAGGCTTTATACTCCGCCATATTGTTAGTGAATCCTACCCCGAGATAAGCAGCTAACTTCATCGCAACTCTACGTCGGGGATCTCGGATTACTACTCCAACACTCCCTTTTTTATTAGGGCCCCTGGACGCTTCGTCAAAATATAATGTGTACGTCCATAATGGATTTACACAGCCAGCCATCACAAACTCCTCTATTCGTAATTATGATAATCAAAGTTTAGCATGTTAAGAGGATGGACTGACGGCTCCATCCCACCTTCTTCATTGAACTCAACAGGGATACTCGTCAACAGTCGTAAACATTGATGGCAGAAGACTTTAATCTCCCACACGAAGGTTCCGTCTTCCTGCTCAATCACTTTATATCCTTTGCTCCACTAGATGAGTTTCCCCTGATGGTATCTTTGCTCCAGATATGGGTGCTCCAAATAAGGGATTAACTGACCCATCCACCAGCTTTTAAGCACTTTTCCGCAGGTCTCAGATCATTCCTAGCATGGACCTGCAATGCATTTTCTTTGTATTAGCATACTTAGAAGTAATAAGGTTTAATCTTATTAAGATTAACCTTATTCTTAAACTCTACTCCCTGTAGATCAGCTAATAGGGCTGTAGACCTATTCTTCCCTAACCTAACAATCTTGTAGGGGCCATTCCATTTAGGTTCCAGCTTCCCTGGAAATAACTCCCTATGCGCATCATAATACAAAACCAGTTGTACTTTCTTAAAGGTATACTTCTTCGCTTTCAGGTCATGCAACTGTTTCATGTGACGTTTAGCCACCTCCTCGTGTAATAGGCTTTGCAGCTTAATTTCATTGAGGTGTGCTAAGGTCATAAATCGCTCTAATAGGGCATCCTCATTACCCAAAGAATGGTTTATTGCGAATCTAATGGTCGGCAACTCAATTTCTAAGGGTAAAACGCACTCTTCACCATAAACTAGTTTGAACGGTGTGTGGCCAATGGCTCGCTTGAACGTGGTATTATATGCCCATACTGCCACATACAACTTCTTGTCCCAGTCTCGTTTCTTTTCAGAGACTATCTTAGACAAGATACCCACAAGCTGTGTATTAGTACTTTCAACTTGTCCATTTGCTTGTGGATTATAAGGAGTCATTTTATTGTGCTTGATTTGCCAAGCCTCAGTCAAGCTTTTGATCACCTTATTCAGGAAATGGGTTCCACAATCCGACACTAATTCTTTCGGGGGACCAAAACAGCATATTATCTGCTCTAAAAGGAAACTAGCAGTTTCTTTAGCATCATCTTTCCTTGTTGCACGTGCTTCTGACCACTTTGTGAAGTAGTCAGTTGCTACAATAATATACCTCTTTTGCACAGTCGACGACGGAGTAATAGGACCCACAAAATCAATGCCCCACTTCTCAAATGGAAGTATCGCCATAATGGGGGTGAGTGGTCTTTTCCTATTCTCTCGACTATCATGTTGTTGACAAATATCACATCTCTTAACATACGCGAACGCATCTTGGAAGATGGCAGGCCGCCAATAACCTGCTCTTAAAGCCTTTTGTGCTGTAAGCCATCCAGCAAAATGGCCTCCGCAAGCGGAATCATGGCACTCTTCCAAAATGAATGGCATCTCATCAGGCATCACACATCGGTGATAGATGTCATCAACCCCTTGCCGATATAATGTACCTGCAATCAAGGCAAACTTTAATGCCTGCTGCTTAATTTTCCTTCTCTCAACTTTAGATAGTTTGGATCCAGCCTCTCCTATCGATAAATAATGCGTTATTGCAGCATACCAGGAGGGAATAAATGCCGTACCTATCTTAAATAATGACTCCATGTCACTACCTTCAGCCACAAATTCTTTCGGCTCCCCAAAGTCCACAAGACATTCCATAATACCATGTAACCTTGGTGGCTTACTCCTAATCTCATAGTCAAACTCCTGCAAAGTGATTAACCACTTCGCTAGACGATCAGGCGATTGCAGCTTATTCATCAATAATCGAAGCTCCTCCGCCTTCGTATAAAGCATAACTTTCTCATAGAGGATATAATGCCTGAATTTCTTGGTCCTAAAGACCATCGCAATACACAACTTCTCCATGTAGGTATAATTGATCTCTGAAATGCCCAATTTTCGACTAGCAAAGGCTATCGGATGATACCACTTTTCCTCCCAAATTTGGGCTAAACAGCTGATACTATGCATGGTGGCTGCTCAAAATATATAAAAGACCTCACCTCTTTTAGGTGCTTTTAAAACGTGAGCTTTTACTAGCTCCTGCTTCACATCCTCGAATGCTACCTTACAAGGGTCGCTCCATACAAACAAACAGCTAAAGGATAATAGATTTGTAAGTGGCAACGTTCTTTCTGCCAAGGCATTTATGAATCTACGGTAATAACCAACTGAAGACAGAAAGCTATGAACTTCTTTCAAAATGCGTGGTGGACCCATGGCAACTATGACTTTGACCTTCTCGGGATTTGTTGCAATACCTACCAAAATGACCACATGGCCCAGCAATAGCCCATAAGGTACACCAAAAACACACTTCCGTGGGTTTAGAGCGATGCAAAATTGCCTACACTGCTCAAAACATCTTCGCAAAATAATCAACTACCTTTCTCTCACGGTGGCAGCCCCTAAGTCATCAATAAACACCTTCAACTCTTCAGGGGATATGTCACCGAATGTCTTATCTGCTGTTCCTTGCCATGAACCAGGCGCATTGCATAAACCAAAGGCCATCACATGGTACGCAAAAGTACCAAAGACAGTAATAAAAGTTTTCAACTTGTCCTCTTCTGCAATTGCCATCTGGTTATATCTTGCAAAGCAATCCATAAACGAATATATCTCCCTACCTGCTAATTGATCCAAAATCTGGTCAATGAATGGCAACGGGTAGTAATCCTTAACCGTCTACTTATTCAGCTCTCTAAAATCTACACACAATCGGATTTGATTATTTTTCTTCTTTCTGATCATAATTGACGAACACCATTCCATGTGTTGCACAGGAAAAATCAAACCCGCTTTTCGAAGCTTCTGTAACTCTTCAAATAGCCCGTTCCTTAGTTTGAAAGGCATACGCCTTACTTTCTGTCGTACAGGGCGGCTTCCTTCCTTCAACAGAATTATATGAACGGCGAAACTAGGAGGAATGCCTCTAAGTTCATCATAACTCCAGGCGAAGATGTCGCAGAATTCTTGAATCAAGGACACATAGTCCTCCCTTTCTACTGAGCTGAGCATAGAAACTAATTTAATTGGCCGCGAATCATTTGGCGTGCCAAGGTCTAGCTCGATAACATCTGCATCTCTTATATGATCTTGGGCCTCTATCGGCTCGTTCAAAGTGATATGATATATGTCTTCCGTGGTGGATCCCTCTTTGGACTCATCACTCGATGATGTCCCACTGGCGGATAAATCCTCTAATGTCTCCAATTCTGTAGAAGATAGAGGAGCTCTCTCACTCTACGGGGATTCAGGATAGGCATTAATCACCAAGCGCTGAGCACCTCTGCCGAATATCAGCCGACTGGTGGGTATATCCACCTGACAATCCGCTTGCAAGATCCAAGGTCGTCCAAGTAATACTTGGTAACTTGGACGCCCTGCAAAACGAATTATCCTAAAATCCAACATGCATTCTACATTTGCAATAGTGACATGGACCTTAGTAATGCAGCCTTTCGGCTATCTCAAACTATCATCCGCCATTCTGAGAAATGTGGAGGTATCTTTTTGGATCGCAAGACCCAACCTTTCCATCAGTTCAGAACTCATAATGTTAACAAATGATCCCGTGTCGACAATGGCATAATCTACTAATATCCCATTGACATAGGCTGCAACCCTTGGGCAATGCTTCTCAGCATGCTCGAACCAGTCATCACCAACTCGCGCAATGCCCAAAGGTTCTACGATATACTTGGTATGCAGGACCTTTCTAAATTCCTTGCATACTCCTGGGGAAAGCTTAATAAGCTGTAAAATGTTCACATCCAGCTTGACTTCACAAAGAGAGCTCGCCAAATCAAATTCATGATAGTTTGGTAGAGTTCACTTTTCACGCCAAACCATCCGCTCTTTAGGTCGCTGAACTGGCTTTATTGCCTCTTTTTTAACTTTCACCTTCTTCCTTGGTAGTTCCTTATCCTTCTTAACATCGGCTTTACTCTCCACAGGCTTCAGAGGTCCTCCTTTCATGGCAGGATCCAGAACTTGGGTTCCTTTGTCGCCTTGTTTAGGGTTTCCGTCGACATGCTTATCCTTGTCGGCCTCTCTACCCTTTTGACCTCTTGTAAGGACAGCTCGTAGATTAGAGGTTTCAGCGTCATTAATGCGCATAGCCTCAACCAAACTAACCCCACTACCACTATGTTGAGTGTTGAAATGACTTGTTTTTTGGATGATTTTTGTTGTTTTTGAGAGCTGAATGGTTGATTTTAAGGGATGATTGATTGATTAGGAAGTGGATTGAGAGTGTTTTGGATGATATTGATTGTGTTTTGGAAGTTCATGATGTTTGTTGATAGTTTTGTGATGTTCTGATAGGTTCTGAATGGTTCTGTATACCTTCTGTTTTGTTCTATTTTGGTCTGTTTTGTTCTGATTGTCTTCTGTAAGGAGGGATGAAGTATTGATTGATGAAGAATGAGATATTGTGAAAGTTTAGTGAATGGTTTGTGAGAGTTTGGAATGATTTGAGAATGAGTTATGAGGTTTTGATGACCTTCTGTAACCTTTTGTAGGTCTTCTGTAGAGCTTCTGTTTTTGTTCTGTTTCTGCTCTGTTCTATACTGTAACTGTTCTGGTACTGTTCTGTAGACTGTTCTGTAAGTGTTCTGTGGAATGTATGTATGATTTTGGGAAAGTTTTCTAGCCTTGGAAAGAGGTGAATACAAGTGCAAAAGAGCTGAAGGAAGTGGAAGAAGTAGCTGCTGAAGACTCAAGAGAAGACTAGAGTGAAGTGACAGTAGTGAGCTGTGAAGAGACACTGTAGTGGCTCTGGTGACCCTTCATATCAGACATACCTCTTGGGAGGGGTATCCACGACCTAAGAGTGATGATTGAGAGTAATTTTGGGAGATTGTAGTGAGGATATGATGTATTATTGATGGAGTGTGTGAGAGAGAGTCAGAGATAGCCAATTCTATTCAAACAGAGTAATTGTATATGAGAGATTGAGAGAGAAGACTATGAAGAGATTGAAGATGAATACTATGTGATGTATTTCCATTCAAAGATGGTGTATTTCTTTGATTTCTTTGTTCCATTGATGGATTTTGTGAAGATGTTGAAGAATATGGTTGATTCTATTAAAAACCGTGGGAGATCTACATGATGATGTATGAAGATTTGTTGTGCCTGGTGTTCTTTTCTTCATTGTGATCATATGAAACATGATAAACAAGCTTTTTGATGTTACAAGATAGATTTTCTTGCAAGAGAATTCCTTTTCCTTGGTGTTCCTCTCGGGGCTCCATGTTTTTGGTGCGCAGTTGGGGAAACTTGCCATCAACAAGCACCAAAAGAGGCTGAAAATGAAGGAAATGGCATTGCCAAGAAGAGAAGAATTCAATGGATGATTGTAAAGTTCCTTCTTCCACTGAAGAGTTGGAATTCCTCATAATCAAAGCCACTTTCCACAAGAAGTTCATCCCACAATGGCGGAAACACATCACCATCATAATGCATGCTCTATGTGGTGGACAGTTTCCTCTTCCTGTTGAAGCAGCAGAAACTTGCATCTTGGTGGTAAACTGTTTGGGAACGAACTGAAGAGCAGAAACAGAGAGAATGACCATCCATGGAAGATTTGGCATTCATTGAGAAGTTTCCAAACAACATCAAGTGGGAGATTGTGAAGAAGCTTCAGGAGTCTTGGTCTGTAGAGGTTCACAGGGACAAGAAGGAAAAGAGTTGGAATTTGTTCGTGGATGCTCAACAGCAAGATACATGGGATGCTTGGTGTACTAATAATCTTCTGTTTGTTCAATTAGCAACCCACTGGAAGTTGGTAGACAGAGTGTTTTTCACAACATACACTGTTGAAACCATCAGAAGCTGGCATTACTATGATGATGGCACTACCACAATGCTCAGACATATGCATTTTGACACCTTCAGAACTGAATACCTTCCCCTGTGTAGTGGCATGAAAGCAGAATTCAGGGATGTTGAAAAGAAAGAAGTAGAAGAAATGTTGGCAAGAGAGTCCTCGAGAGACTGAAGTCTTCTGTTAACCCTCTGTGGAGCACTAACAACATAGTGGAGCCAACCCCCTGATGAATGACGCAATAAAAAGGCAAGCGTTAGAACGAGTCCAGAGGTACGTGAGAAGAGAGAAAGCAAAAATCAAGGCTGAGAACGAGCTCACGGCAGAAGCCGCCTTTGACGCCCTTGCGGAACTCTTTACAGAAGTCCCAATGGCACATCAAGCCCTTCCTCCTCCTGCTGGAGGTCCACTTCCAAGCCAGATCCGTCCTGGAAATATTGATGACAGACCAGCGAATGTAGTCCCATTGCTAGTTTTTAAGGGAGAGTACAATGAAGACCCCGATCTTCATGTAGCAGAGTTTATGGTAGCATGTGTGGCTAACAATGCCAGAACCCCTGAGCATTGGTTAGCAATATTCCCCGCCACTTTCAAGGGCGCAGCGTTTCAATGGTATGAGAGACAAGCAGCAGGAACTTTTGGCACATGGGACGACCTGAAGTTGGCCTTCCTTACTAAATTCAGGCATGAAGGTTTTGAAGAGCGGATGAGAGAGGAATTCATGAACCTAAGTCAGTCCTCTGGAGAAAGAGTAGAAGCCTATGTCTCACGAATGGAATCCATCCTGAAGAGATGGACTAACCATAATCTAGATGATGGCATTCAGAAGGGGGTGTTTCTCAGAGGATTACAACCAGAAGTCCGTAAGTTTGTGGAGCTGCAAAGACCAGCCACACTACAAGCTGCAACAGAAGGTGCAAGACTGTACCATGAAGTGGAAGCTCGATTAGCGATGAATTCAGGAAGAGGAGTCCTACCTCCTCTGATGCCAGGAATGATGTACCCACCAAATGCAGTTCCAGGGACTGTTCCCTATCCCTACCAACAGATGCCCCCGGTATCACAGTATAGTGCACCAAATCCTCAGTGGCCACAATCCATACCTCAAATGGTGGCTCAACCACAACAAACATGGTCCCAACCAATCTCCTCAATGCAAAATCAGCAGCAACAGTGGAACCCTACCAACTGGAGTCAACAGCCAACAGTTCAAACAGGAGCTCTGAATCAGAACCAGAACAGAGACCCCTCTGTACCAGCTCAACCTGTTTATGCAGTGATTACAGAGACTCCTCAAAACCCTCCTACCAGTACGTCAGGAGGAGAAAGCTTGAAGGATTATTTATCCAACTCAGTTGCAAATATTAAAAAGGAGTTGATGGATGTGATTACAGAGCAACTACAGACGTTGAAAGTGAACACAGCAAGCATATCCAATGTTGCAGGAGCAGGAAGAGATGTGATGCGGTCAAATACTTGGTGTGGTAAGTGTCATCAAGCGGGCCATTTAGCCACTGAATGTACACGAAAACCAACCATCCCTGGAGCCTTCTGTTCCTACTGTTTGCGGAAGAATCATACAGAGGACATTTGCTCCCTGAAGGAGATGCATGATAGGAGAAGAAAGGAAGAAGACGCAAGATTTAACTTGCTGGAATCCAAAATGACAACACAAGATATTGGACCCAAGCCTAGAGAGTTTGGTCCTAATTTCGGACCCAGAAGATTTCCTTCCCAAAGTTACAGAGGAAGACAGTCTGGCGGTGGTCAGAGATCAGAAGTGGAGTGCTACAGATGCGGAGAAAAGGGACACATCTCACCAAATTGTCCAAATCCTCGAAGGTCAGTGGATTACAAGCCCTTATGCAGTCGATGCAAAGGAGAAGGCCACACTGCAAAAGACTGTCCAAGCCCAGCCCCAGTGAAAAACAGTGCTACTGATAGTCCGTCCAAGGCCCAAGAGCCTACCTCCAATTTGGTAGAATTGGAAGTTGCTGCCATCACTCGTGCAAAGCAGAAGGAACCACCTACCCAGAAAGAAAATAACCCTCCTGCCAGAACAGTGAAGTTCAATCTTCCACCAGAAGAACAGAGCAGAACAGAGCCTAACCGTGCCGTACAGAGCCCTACAGTGCCACAGAGAGTTATAGAGACAGTTACGGAGACATGACCAGAGGTCCAAGATACAGAAGAGGAGGAAGTGCCACAAGTGGCAGAAGAAGTTCCTGTAATTCCTCTGTTGGAAGAAAGAGGGAAAATGAAAATGGGTGTTGCCCCATTCCCTAATCGGTTAGAGAAGCCAGTGGATCCTATTAAGGAATACGATCTGGTCAGAGATCTAGATACCTTTAAACCAAACCTCACATTCCGACAACTATTGA
The DNA here is from genome assembly GCF_053477565.2 of Lygodium microphyllum. NCBI lineage: Eukaryota > Viridiplantae > Streptophyta > Polypodiopsida > Schizaeales > Lygodiaceae > Lygodium > Lygodium microphyllum. The sequence continues at coordinate 86,643,965 of NC_141163.1, read as the reverse complement.
TGTTGTCTCCCAGTTGTCGGAAAAGATTCAAAAGTATACTGACGAAAAGACGTGGTTTAAGGATTGCTCCCTCAACAGCAACAAAGTCCAACAAGGCTCCAGAGCCTGTAAAAGAAGTGGATGTGGCTAATGCTTTCCTAGATCCGGGTACCCCAGAGACTGGCGTGTGGATAGAAGGTTGCTTCATTGCAAATGCACTGATTGATGGAGGTTCATCAGTAAACATTATGACGGATGTGACGATGAAGGATCTAGGCTTACAAGGTGTGCAACCAACCCAATGGCTCATCAGACTGGCGGATCAGAGTAGAATCAAGCCTTTGGGCATTCTTCCATATGTGAAGACTACTGTGGCTGGAAAAGATTATTGGCTGACCTATTTGGTGGTGAAGCCAAACTCTTATGGTACATCCTATCCTCTGTTACTAGGTAGACCATGGCTTTTTGAAGCCAGAGCAAGGACGGATTGGTTTAAAGGAACTTTGACCTTGGGTAGAGGACCCAACAAAGTGGTGCTGAAACTGTATGGTTCTCAAAAAGGACATGGATCCACCTCCTTGGAATTATCTTCTGATTCCCCTAATGAGGCTACAGATGGAACGTCAGCAGACGAAGATGCTGTCAAACAGATCCTTCCCAAGAAAACAGTGGCACATTCCTTAACAGTGGATACTGTAAGCCGACTTCCAAAAGATGCAAAGCCATTATCAATGGGTGAATACTTTCTACCTGAACCGGGAATGACTTCTGAAATCACTTCTGACAGTGAGATAGAAGCATGGATGTACTGTTCTCCCTGTTATATGGCCACAGCAGAGCCAGAGACAGAGGCAGGAGAGGAACCAGAGAATCTGTTCTTCTGTTACAGAGCTCCTACAGAAACAGAAGCAGAAGCAGAAACAGGAACAGAAGCAGAAACAGGAACAGAAGCAGAAGCAGAGACAGAAGCAGAAGCAGAAGCAGAAACAGGAATAGAAGCAGAAACAGAGACAGAAGCAGAAGCAGACGCAGAGACAGAGACAGAGACAGAAGAGGATGAATATGATATGGACAAAGAAGGTGATGAAAGTGAGCCAGAAGAGTCTATCCCACCTGAAGAGGATACATTTGAGGAAGAAGTTCCAGAAGCATCAGAAGCCGATGAGCTCGTGCTATGGGACAGTATGGTGATGGTACCATTTGGTCTGGTAAATGGATCTTCTCATATGAAAAACCTTTATAAGACGTGGATTAAGAAGAACAAGCCGTCTTTCAGTAGTGGCTCATGCCGTCCTAACCCATCCGTGCCAAAGAAGGATGATGATGATGCACCGTGCCAAAAAGCACCAGTCCCATCAACCCAACAGGCATCAGAGGGTCCCTGTTATGTGACGTTCTTGGATGTATCTTCAGAAGATGAGTCTTCAAGCCAAGAGGTAATTAATTTTGAAACCAAACCCGAAACAGCTCTAATCCCATTCCAACGTCTTAAGAAGCAACCTAAGTCTCCACCAAAAGAAGAAATTGGTTCTAGTGGGACATCAGAAGAGGACACCACTCCCTTGAAGGAGTCGGATCTGTATCCAGAAGCAGTCCGCGGGACCTTCATCCGTGAAGTAGAAGGTGAAAGGCAGTTAACCTTTGTGGATGCAGAAGGCACTGAACGCCACTTGAAGGTGGGTAGCAGTCTCCCAGAAGAGGAGTTGTCAACTTTGTACAACTTGTTGAAAGAAAATTTGGACGTGTTTACGTGGTCTTACAAAGACCTAAAGGGGATTGATCCCACAATATGCCAACATCATATTGACTTGGAGCCTGATGCCAAGCCAGTACGGCAACGACAGAGGCGAATGAACCCGAATTATTCCACATTGGTGAAAGCGGAGCTGCTGAAGCTTCTGGAAGCCGAGTTCATCTATCCAGTGGCAAACAGTGAATGGGTTTCACCCATCGTGGTTGTACCCAAGAAGAATGGCAAATTGCGAATATGTGTGGATTTCCGAAAGCTTAATTCCAAGACAAAGAAGGATCACTTTCCTATCCCTTTCACAGACCAACTGTTGGACACAGTGGCAGGACATGAGCTTTATTCCCTTCTGGATGGATTCAGTGGATACAACCAAGTGCAAATCGCAGAAGAAGACCAATCCAAAACAACCTTCACCACAGAATGGGGGACCTACGCTTACCGAGTGATGCCATTTGGGCTCTGCAATGCTCCTACTACTTTCCAACGAGTCATGATGGCTGCATTTCAAAATCATCTGCATGACTTTATCGAAGTATATTTGGATGACTTCTGTGTCTATAGTTTAATCAGTGAACAATGGGACCACCTGGAACAATGCTTTGACCGATGCCGGGAGTATGGGATTTCCCTCAACCCCGACAAATGCATTTTTGGGGTCTCTTCTGGAGTCTTGTTGGGCCACATTGTCTCTGCACAAGGGATATCAACAGACCCTGCAAAGATCAAAAAGATCTCAGCTCTGCAAGCACCCACCAACCTCAAACAGTTGAGGGGATTCCTAGGCCATGTGGGTTACTACAGAAGGTTCATAGCCCATTTTGCGACAAAGGCAACTTCCTTGCACAAGCTTCTGAGGAAAGATGCAGAGTTTAATTGGACGGAAGAATGTGACAAAGCCTTCCACACTCTGAAGCAGTGTCTGATAGAGGCACCCATCCTGCAACCTCCTGATTGGATGAAAGAGTTCCACGTACACACTGATGCCTCCATTGAAGGCTTAGGTGTTGTCCTCTGCCAAAAGGGCTCCTCGAAGTTGGATCAACCGATCTATTATGCAAGCCGAAAAGTCACTGATAGGGAACGGAACTATACAGTGACAGAGCTGGAGTGCTTGGCAATGGTGTTTGCCCTGGAGAAGTTCCGCCATTACCTCCTATCTACCCACTTTAAATTTTATGTGGATCATGAGGCCCTATCCTTCTTAATGAACAAAGCAGATGTGAAAGGACGAATGATGAGATGGCTCCTTCTATTCCAGGAGTTCGACTTTGAGGTGATTACTAAGCCTGGAAGTTCCCATGTTCTGGCTGATCATCTGTCGCGTATCCCACAAACTGCAGACGAGGAACGAGATGATCCAGACCTCCTTGATGCTTCCCTATTCTTGGTGGAAACTGTAACTCCGTGGTATGCAGACATTGCCAATCTGCTAGCAACCCAACAGTACCCTCCTGGTATTTCTAGTCGAGAAAGGAAGAAGCTTATGCTAGAATCAGCCCCATACACCCTGCTAGGTGGTGCACTGTACAAGAAGGGCAAAGATGAAGTGCTCCGAAGATGTGTTGCAGGAGAAGAGATTGGGATTGTTTTGAAGGCTTGCCACGACGAGCCATGTGGAGGTCACTTTGCAGGAGAAGCTACAGCCAGGAAGGCTCTGCTAGCAGGATATTGGTGGCCTACCATCCACAAAGATTCCTATGATTACTGTAAAAGATGTGATGCTTGTCAAAGAATGGGGAAACCCACCAAGACAAGTGCCATGCCATTGCAACCTATCTTTCCGTTGAAGCCGTTTGAGAAGTGGGGCATTGACTTCGTAGGTCCAATCGATCCTCCTACTAGAAGGAAACAGAACCGATACATCCTCGTATGTACGGATTATGTTACAAAGTGGTGTGAAGCTAAAGCCCTAAAGCGGGACGATGGTAACAGCGTGGCCCTGTTTATGTACGAGAATATCATCACCCGTTTTGGCAGTCCCTTAGAGCTGGTAAGTGACAGAGGCACTCATTTCCTTAACAAAGTCATGGAAGAGTTGACAGAGTTGTATAAGATCCGCCATCGCAAGTCCACTCCTTATTATCCCAGAGCCAACGGCCAAGTCGAAGTCACCAATCGTATCCTCTGCTCGATTCTGACAAGAACAATTGCCGCACATCGTCGTGATTGGGATGATCGACTTACAGAGGCCCTCTGGGCGTATAGAACCTCCCATAAAGCAGCAACGGGACAAACACCCTTCCAGTTGGTGTATGGTACAGAAGCTGTTTTTCCTGTTGAATTGGAACTACCCTCTTTGAGAGTGGCGATCAAAGAGCGTTTGGGGGATGATGATTCACTGCAACGCCGTCTCTTGCACTTGGAATGTTTGGACGAAATTCGCAGGATGGCTTTACAGTGCATGGAAGCCACGCAAGCTCGACGTAAGGCTTACCATGATAGCTTCATCAAGCATAAAGAGTTCAAAGAAGGTGATTTGGTCCTAGCCTATGATTCACGCTTTGGCAAGTTTCCTGGCAAGCTCCAACAGCGGTGGATGGGCCCCTATAAGGTACTTGCAGTCAACCCTAATGGCTCTGTCCAAATACAGACCGTTGATGCCTCTGATGATCCCTTTCTGATCAATGGATATCGCCTGAAGAAGTACTTTCCTCCTTGGGGATCTTGACAATTACGGTCACTTGATCCTTTCCCTCGTTGGCGCGGCACTGTACTTCTTATGATGATACTTCTGTTAGCCGTTCTTCAATCACTCCTGATGAAGTGGACACAACCCTCTGTTCCCTCAAACCCCCCTTCCAGCCTTGATCTCTTATCCTCTATTTTCCACCAGTGACAGTGGCGAGGTGGGTTCTAACAAATGGTCTCTCTACCATTCCCTTGCTCAATATTTAAAAAAAAAAGAAAACAAAAACATATCGGTTATGGGAGAAAAGGACTTAGGTCCCTGTCATGCCGACCTATTCTTCGTGAAAAGGTGGAAACACCCTCGGGAATAGGGAAAAAAAAAAGAAAAGAAGAAAAAAAAAACAAATAAACAAATCTGTTATGAGAGAAAAGGAAGCAATTCCCTGTCATAGCAGGCCTCGTTCCAAGAAAAGGTGATAAACACCCTTGGGCGAGAAGCTGGCTGTGGAAAAGGTGGTAGCACCCAGCAGTCCAGAAAGTGGATTCATTAATTGATATCCCTAGGATCCAATTCCGACGCTGCCTCCCTTGGTACGCTGTGTCCTGGGTCTCTTTGCAAAGTGACTACCTATCCTCTAGCAGACGACATGTTCCTATCCAACACAATGTTCGATTTAATGGCTACCTCCCTGGGTACGCCTCTTCAACAACTGATGACGCGATCTTCATCGACAAACAATCGAGTGATTTGAGCTTTCATCCTAACCAAATGGGGAAGTGAGTATGGTTGCCTCCTGTATCTATCAACAGAGAGTGAGACAGAGGGTGGGGCGAGAGACCAGTTTTTTCCCTTCAAATCGAATGAGAGGTGAGAAGTGTGAATGAAGTGTTGCACGCACGGGATGGGCCTCTCAAAGCACAAAGCACGATTTGTTTCTGTGCACTGCACCATAAGGCTCCCTTGCCTTCCTTCTCGCACCGTATGCCGGCACAGGGCGGGATGCACTAATGCACCATCAACTGCGCACAAGGCATACAACTTTTGCACAAGTGACTGTGAGGATTACATCAATGGGTTTCAGAAAAAGGCTGCCCTCCTGTATTTATCAACAGAGCGTGAGACAGAGGGTGGGTTGAGTTTGACTGGAGTTTCTTCAATCAATTACCGAGAGGTGCGATTGAGGGACGTTACGACACTTGGAGTAAGGTATGTTCCCGTTTCCCTATGCACCCACGGGATGGGTCTTTACCGTCATCACAAGACACATCACCTTGTTCTGTACACGGCATTGTAAGGCTCCCTTGCCTTCCTCCTTGCAACTATGCCAGCCGGGTTGGACACACTAATGCACCATCAACCGTGCACCCTGGCATACTCCTTCTACACCATTTCTCTCCTTGACGATTCCTCAACCGGGTATGAGATATGGGTTTTAATCATTCTTCCGCGAGTGATATTAGTCATGGGGCAGGTGACTGTTCTTTCATTTCGTTTGAGTGACTGTGAGTTGAGTGCAATATCCCTCATCATCGACGAATTTCCTGCGATTCCTTCCATCAGCTACCTCCCTGGGTGCTGCCGCGTGGTCCCTGCCATGACGAACATGTGCCAAGAAGATGCCTTGGTTCCTCCAGCGCCGACAACAACACTGGACGTGCCGTTGATACTCAACCTTGATTCTTGACGAAACGGGCCAAGTTTTTCTAACCCTACAACTTCTGTTTCTTAGTGATGGTCATGTTTTAAGTGTGGGGAAGTTAGTGGATGGTCTGTGGCATGGTCCTAGGTCCCTGTTGATTGGTTAACCCTATCCGTTAAGGTCTTAAGTGTGGGGACGCGTCCCTGCGCGTCTACATTGCATACCCCTCTGCATATGCCTTATCTTGCTCATGCATGTATAATATGACTTGCTTTTACCTTCCTGGGGTCCCTTCCCACCCGCCCGGTTATGTTCCACCCACCCTTGGGGCTGTTCCCTTGCAGTTTTCCTTCATTCCTTGATTTTCAGGTCCTTCTATGTAAATGCCTCTTACGTTCACCAAGGTCCAAATCCAACCTTATAGCCCTGTTCCTCCTGTTGACCTGACCATTTTTCCCTTTTACCTACCCCTGTTCCGGTGCACGGTTTTTGAGTTATTAATTTTTGAAGCATTTTACGCAATTTAGCCGGTTTTCCATGTGAACGCGCTTTTCTTGCGTCGGAACCATGATTTGACGTCATAGCCCTGACCACAGCTTTTCCCCTGACATTTTTCCTTTTTCCTCCGCATCATTTCGATACACGGTTTGTCCGTTATTAATTTTCCGGGTTTTTAAGACTTTTTCGTGCGTATTTTTGACATTTTTCCATGTGAACCTGCCCTATTTGTATCGGAATTCCAATTTGATTTGACAGCCGTGTCTCCTGTGCCTTCCCCTACCTTTTTCCTTTTTCCTCCACCCTTTTTTGACGTTCGGATTTTTACTTATTAATTTTTAAATGACTTTTCGGGAGTATTTTTGGAGTTTTTCACATGTGAACCCCTCCTATTCCCGCCGGAAATGCGGTTTAACGTGATAACCCTGTGCCACTCTTTCCTGCGGACATTTTTTCTTCTTACTACATGTCATTCGGGTGACCGGTTCGTCCGATATTCATTTCCGATTCCATTTTTGGGTTTGTTTTTTGGGTTTTTCCCATGTGAACGCGTCTTATCTCAGTCGGAATTATGTTTTGACATGATCGGATTGTCGGGCACATCTTTTTGTACAGTTTTCCTTTTTTCCGCACTTCATTCCGATGCACGGATCTTTCGATATTAATTTTTCAATTGCGTTTTTGGTTCGTTTTTTGTGTTTTTTGCACGTGAATGCCCTTTACCCCTCCTGGCACCCCCGTCCCGTATTTTCCTTGTTTCCCCCCTGTCGTCCTGCCCACTTTTCGTTTTTACGATATTCGTTTTGACATCCGGATTGGGAGTTATTAATTTTTCTTTATTTTTATGCGTATTCGCGCACCCGTTTTGCACGTGAACGCGCCCGTTTTCGATTTAACGCGTCTCCACGCGCCCCGGTCGTGTCCGCGTACCCCGTACCATCATCCCAACGTTGTTTCCATCCCGTCACGGCAAATTTTTTTACCCCGCCCCGCGCACGTGCGCGGGACGGGGATCCGTCCCCTCTTGACCCCGCCCATCCTCCCTTACCCCTGCCCACCTTTTATTTTAACAAAAACCTAAATCCTAATTAATTCATTAATTTTTTTTAAAAAAAAAAAACCTACCCAACGGACACCCTTCCTCCCCCCGACTCTCAACCAACTTCTCTCTTCTCTCTCTTTCTCTTTCTCTCTCTCTCTCTCTCTCTCTCCCTCTCTGTGATTGCCCGACCTTCTCTCCTCCCTCTCCCTTCTTCTTCCATCTCCACCTCCTCTCCCTTCTCTCTCCTTCTCTTCTCTCCCTCTCCCTCTCTCTCTCTCTCTGTGCGCCTTCTCCTTCTTCTTCCTCCTCCTCTTCTTTCCTCTCCCCCTCCTCCTCCACAGAGCGCCCCCCCCTGCGCTGTCCTCCTCCTCCTGGTGGCCGCCTCCTCGCGTGGTCGTCGCCACCTCGCCGCCACTGCCGTCGTCGCCTCCAGGTCGCCTGCCGGACCGCCTGCGTCGCCGCCTGCCAGAACGCCTGGTCGCCGCGCCCGGAACGCCCGCCGTCGCTGCCCGGTTCGCCACGTTCGCAGCCTCCTCGCCTGGTCGTCCGCCACCTCGCCGCCGTCGCCGTCCAGTCTGCCGCAGCGCCGCCGGCTCGCCCTCCCCTCACCTCCACCTCCAACCTCCACCTCCTCCTTAGGTCACTAACTCACTAAGTTAAAACCTAACCTAACTCACTAAGTTAAAACCTAACCTAACTAACTTAGTCAAAACTTAACTAAACTAACTTAGTTACAACTTAACTTAACTAACTTAGTTAGAATTAATTAACTAACTTAGTTAGACTTAACTAACCTAGGTAGACCTAACTTAACTAACCTAGGTTGACTTACCAGACTAACCTAGGTAGATTTACATGACTAACATGACTAACCTGACTTAAGTGACTTATGACTAATGTGACTAATGTGACTTAATTAATCACAACCTTCATTTTTCCCTAAACAAATTTCCAAAAATTTCTAAAAATTCATTCTGTCTTTTGCCAATTTTTGGACCATTGTCTGCTAGGAATTGCCTTTCCTATAATTTTAGAAAAATCCATCTTTCCTAAAATTACCCATAAATTGCCAAAAAATATGGAAAAATCATTTAAAAAATTGTAAAAAATTGTAAAAAATTGTAAAAAATTCTAACAACATTCTAAAAAATTCCCCTCACCTCCCTTGCTCATTTTCCATTTATTCCAACATAAAAAAATCACAACTAAAAATAAAAAAAATAAAAAAAAATAAAAAAAAAACCAACATAAATCAAATTAACACATCTGCTAAGGTGTTGTTTGTTGTTTCCTCAGTGCTTTTTGCTTTTCCTTTACTGGGACTCTTCCGTGCGCATTCCTGCATTCCATACACACCCTTCCAGGTATTTATTTTATGGTATTTATTTATTTATTTTTTCCACTTAATCACAATTAATTGTTAAAATAAACCTTTTAATTCACCCACCGTTTCCACGCGCATTCGCGCTAAACACACATTTTTTTAAATTAAAATCAACCAGCCGTTCACTTCGCACGCGCTACGTGCGCTAAAGAGGCACTTTAAAATTTTTAATTAAAATCAACCAGCCGTCACATGAGCACGCGCTGGCAAAAAAGCGCTCCACATCACCTTAATTATAATCAATGAATTGCATTTAGAGACCCAGTCGGGAATCGAATAAAAGCACCGGTTTAACCTAATAATTGGTAATTAAATTTATAATAAGGAACCGCCGTTTTCTTATTAAGGTTTATCACCTAATAAACATTCACCCATTTTTAATAATTGATTAAAATCAACCCTTCATTAAATTAAATTCCCCCTCACTGCACTTAATTCCCCTTTTTAATGAAGCGTTTCGTGGGCTGGGTATACGCAGTTCTTAGCGTTATTTTCCATGGTCCACTCTTGGTTCTATCACAGTAGTCGTATTGATATGTGTTGGATATGGTATGGTTTTGGTTTCATGTCTTAGTTACGGTTACGGGTACGGTATGTAGTTTTTTATTTTATTGCCTGATACGGGGTTCAGGGTGTTTGTCTGATGCATCGCATGAAGCTTTCGGTCGCATTTGTCTCGAGGTCATGTCAAATTTTTTCTAGGATGTGGTTTGCTTGGGGTTAGTAGGTCGAGTCACGTTTGATTGGTAATTCTCTTATCCTTGGTTTTTTGTCTGTTGCTTTGCAGGCATTCACCTTGATTGTCTGTGTTTGTGGTGTGTGTGTACCCATCTGAATGGTGCCTTCTCATGCTCCTCCCCCTATCCAGTACGTCCCACTAGTTAGTAGGGATTACTCATCCCTACTTACTTTTGAGCCTCTCACGAAGGCAGGACTTGCTGCTTTTGTGGCCACTCCTTTTCCATTACTTCCAGAGGATCCGTCCGTATGTGATGAGTTCCTGGCCTCTTACAGCAAGAAGACAGGAGTCGTCCAAGGCATGTCTATGACATTGACATCTCGCGGCTTAGGGAAGGCTCTGTCTTTACCCTTCAAAGGAGAACCTTTTGTGACCACTCGTCAGCTCTTCTCTAATGAAGAGATTCTCAAACTGTTGCAGAAGCAGACAAGGGAAGTCCTTGATGTTAAGAAAGTGATCAACTCTTCCGGAGTTTCGTTTTCTATGATTACTGATCCCGTCTGGAAGACCATGTGCCAGTTCCTTCAGGACAGGTTCATGCCTGCCAAAACGCCATCCCACTATTTGTCCAAAGAGCTTTTCACAGCTTCCAGGATGGTGCTAAAAGGAGTTGCTATTGATTGGAGCACATACCTCCTTACTAAGATGGATCAGCATTTTGTTAAAGTCACGAGGGGTAATGTTACCAATGTTACCTATGGATCCTATTTGTCTGCCTTCTTGACCTATTCAGGTTTACAGAAGACTGTACCTCCACCTCCTCCATCAGATCCAGTACCTCCTCCTCCACCTTCAGAAGAGTCAGCACCTATTGACATTGAGGATGATGATTCTCCGCCTCCCCTGGTCATACAGCGCAAACGCTTGAAGAGGGTAGCGGACAAAGCCCCTGCTGTACTTCCCTCAGTGCCTATCCCTGCTACTTCTGGCAGTGAACTCCCTGGGTATCTCACTTGCAATAACCTGTTCCGAGCACATAGAGAAGGATCATTGGAGATCTCAGTTCCTTCCCTAAACAGTCTCGTCTCAGGAGATGCCATTCCTTTCCTCTGCAAGGATATTCAAAGTTCCATTGAGTTGTCAGTGACAGCCTGTGTTCAACAGCTGTACGCATTTTTCTATGAGGAGCTCATGCAGTCCAAAGACCAGTTGCATAAGGCAACATCTGAGTTAGCTTCTGCTAAGGATACCCTAGCAGATCTATTTAAGCAAATGGAACAGCAAACCCAACTGGTTGCCACTCAAAGTGATGAGATTTCTTCATTAAAGACCCAGTTATTCGAGGCTCAGTCACAGGTTACTAACCTTTCAGCAGAGAAGGAGAGGATGTCTAGTGAAGCAAAAGAATTCCAAGTTCTCTTAGATGACAAGCTTTTAGCTTTACAAATGGCTAATGACACAGTGGCCAACCAAGCCTCCCAAATCCAGCAGTTGCAAGATCAGCTTGCAAAGTCCCGCTCTGTTCCTCCAAGCCCTCCTGTTCCATTAATTCCCTCTCTTTCACAGCAGGACTTGGCTGCCCTACAGAGACAGGCTACTTTGTGCCCTCTATTCCAAGACAAAATGGAAAGATTGCAGTCCAGAATGGACTTGTTATGGTCTACCTTTGAACAGTTTCAGGAATATGTCTTACCAGACCATTCTTTCTTTGTCCACTACCATTTACAGAAGCTGGTCTTCTATATGAAGCTTTCCACGATGGATTTACCTTTTCCAGAGGATGGCTGGAGTGGGGCTTGGTCTGCTGAGTTATTGACAGAGGTAGTCAGAATGCTCTTTGAAGATTCTGTCACGCCAGACACCATGCTGATGTCATACATGTATCTCCGAGGAGATTTGTTAATTCCAGATGAGATAGATATGGCATGGTATGTGGGGGATGTGGTCTTACAGGCTGTTCTCTATGTCAATCATTTGGAGTTGCGCATAGCTGATATGTTCCAAAGTTATTCCTCCAAAGTGACTGATTGTCAGGATAGTTCGTGGCATCCTATGATTGATTCAGTGGTCCTCAATCAAAGACAAAACACAGCTCCTACCTTTGTACATAGTACTAACCAACTGAGGATGGATCTCTTAACTTATCTTTCCAAACATAATCCGTTTGATGCTACTTTCTTTGATGCCTATCATAGACGATCTCTCTTGGGACCTTCTGTTCCTACCCTCCTTTATTACCAACAATTGGCTCACCGTTATGCTATATATTTTTCCCTTTGTCAAACAAATTCCACAGTAATTTTACCACTTCTTTTCCAACCTTCCAATTTCCCTCAAATTCCTATTTTCACTTACTGTTCCTTTATTGAGGATAGGGTATTTTCCCCTTCTCCACCCTGTCCTTCACCCCTCATAAATGTACCCTCCACATTTCCTATTTATCAATTAACACCTTTCCTTAGTGATTCCTTACAAATTTCTGCCACTCCTTCTTTAACCTTTTCTTCCTTTTATGATTTTTCCTATCCTTCCCTACATCCACTTTCCCTTATTCCACTACCCTCTCCTAACACTTCCATATCTCAACCACCTCAGTTGGTTAGTGACTGTGCCGGTTTTGATAATCAGATTTCCAGAAGAAGGGGATGGAGTTCGGATGATTGCCTTACAGGACCGCAGATTAATTGGCCAGTAATTCCAGGGGAATGGACAGCTTCAAGTCAAGCTTATCAAAACTATGTTCATTTTGCCCAACAATATTCACAGTCTGCAGATCCCTCAGTGAGATTAACTGCTCACTTTGCTTGGTACCTGGCGTATATGCATAGGCATTCCCATACTGATTCAAAGCCTATTCCAAAGTTGTGCATGAATGTCAATGTTAGCATTGATTCCCAACAGCTGGAGATACTGTATTTTCATGCCCTCTGTTTGCCTAGCAGATACTTAGTCCTATTGGAAAGGATGTGTTGTCTCCAATTTTTCCAAAATCCTCCTAAAAACTTTGTAGATGAATCCTTATCTATGGATCGATTCCGACAACATCAATCTTTTAAGAGGGATCATCTTCATTGATGCCTTTCCAATGTATGGTGCAAGCTTTTTAATGCCAAACTCTTCTTTTTGAAGAAGTCATTCAGATGGTTGTGTTGTGTATTAGTGTTGTGAGTTCATTTATGTCAAACGAACGTGGTGGTTTCCTATTGGATTTTGTGTACGAGCTATGTTTTGGAGATTTGTAAAGATGGGGTCGTGGTTGGAGAGTTGAAGTAGATGAAGATGAAGAAGAAGAAGCAAACTCTTATATCCTTTATAAATTTGTGGTGATTTTTAGTTTGATAAGAGGTGTTAATGTCAAAAGAGTTTTCCTTTCTTTGTATTTTTATATCAGAAACAGGTTATAAGTTGGGGTCGTGGTGGATGGATTCTTTGTGAGAAGATATTGAAGATCAAAGTGAAGCTTTTCACTGAACTTGTATTCCCTTTTTCCTGGGTCGCGAGGACGCTTCCTTATTAAGTGTGGGGATATGTTTGAGTGTTGAAATGACTTGTTTTTTGGATGATTTTTGTTGTTTTTGAGAGCTGAATGGTTGATTTTAAGGGATGATTGATTGATTAGGAAGTGGATTGAGAGTGTTTTGGATGATATTGATTGTGTTTTGGAAGTTCATGATGTTTGTTGATAGTTCTGTGATGTTCTGATAGGTTCTGAATGGTTCTGTATACCTTCTGTTTTGTTTTGTTTTGGTCTGTTTTGTTCTGATTGTCTTCTGTAAGGAGGGATGAAGTATTGATTGATGAAGAATGAGATATTGTGAAAGTTTAGTGAATGGTTTGTGAGAGTTTGGAATGATTTGAGAATGAGTTATGAGGTTTTGATGACCTTCTGTAACCTTCTGTAGGTCTTCTGTAGAGCTTCTGTTTCTGTTCTGTTCTGTACTGTAAGTGTTCTGGTACTGTTCTGTAGACTGTTCTGTAAGTGTTCTATGGAATGTATGTATGATTTTGGGAAAGTTTTCTAGCCTTGGAAAGAGGTGAATACAAGTGCAAAAGAGCTGAAGGAAGTGGAAGAAGTAGCTGCTGAAGACTCAAGAGAAGACTAGAGTGAAGTGACAGTAGTGAGCTGTGAAGAGACACTGTAGTGGCTCTGGTGACCCTTCATATCAGACATACCTCTTGGGAGGGGTATCCACGACCTAAGAGTGATGATTGAGAGTAATTTTGGGAGATTGTAGTGAGGATATGATGTATTATTGATGGAGTGTGTGAGAGAGAGTCAGAGATAGCCAATTCTATTCAAACAGAGTAATTGTATATGAGAGATTGAGAGAGAAGACTATGAAGAGATTGAAGATGAATACTATGTGATGTATTTCCATTCAAAGATGGTGTATTTCTTTGATTTCTTTGTTCCATTGATGGATTTTGTGAAGATGTTGAAGAATATGGTTGATTCTATTAAAAACCGTGGGAGATCTACATGATGATGTATGAAGATTTGTTGTGCCTGGTGTTCTTTTCTTCATTGTGATCATATGAAACATGATAAACAAGCTTATTGATGTTACAAGATAGATTTTCTTGCAAGAGAATTCCTTTTCCTTGGTGTTCCTCTCGGGGCTCCACACTAGGCAGCTCCTCCACTGTAGTCTTTGGTCGTTGGAGTATTTGTTTAGGTCCGTATTTTCGCTGGGAATCATTTCCTTGCGCACGATGATTAACAGGCCCTGGTTGCCGACTACCTCACTGGAGGGAACTAATCTTACTCCAGCAAGTGGCTGCTAAATGGCCAGATTTTCCACAGATGTCGCACTTGACATTTGGGAAATTTTGTGGATAATGTTGCCCACCACACCATTTGCAGCTAAACCTCGAGGGTATCTACTTCCTATCAAATTTTGTTGTTTTTTAAGAAAGTTAACATCAATGACTATTTGTCGATACTGCTCCGTAATTATGTCAGTATAATGCTTCATCATGTCCTTAACCTTGCCAAGAACATTGGAAGCGCTCGACTCGTAGCCTTGATCATTACCCTATCGTTCTATCGGCCTAACAATTCGATTAGGCATTGGTTGTTGAACCACAGGCATGGTATTAGGATTAACTGCCTGGTCTCCACCATTTGGAGCCATTTGACTGCCCGTAGGCATCATCATGCTAGGGGGAGCTGGTAATAAAGGCACATTCTGCATCATGTTCCCTCTCCCATTTGGATTAGCCATTGCTATCCCTTGGCTACCATTGCCATTGGCCATCGCCATATTATTTCCCAATGCTAGACCTATATTCGGATTGCCACGAGAGGCATAGGTTTCTTGTAGTCGGGATTCCACTTCTTGTGCTCGTGTAATGGAAATATCTATATCCTCCAAATGGACACTACTCAACTGCAACTGAATATTGAAGTCCAAACCATGTAGAAAATATTGCAATTGGGTAGCTGCGGGGATAGGAATAGAGGTGCCCAACTTATGGAAAACCACTTTTAGTTTCTTTGCATACGCACGAATATCCTCGTGTGGTTCTTGGCGGGTCACATTGAGTACACGCAACCAATACTGCCCACCCCTTTCAGGGGCAAACTCCCTTCGAAAAGCTCCATAAAATGAATCAATATTAAATATGGTTCTGGCTTCTAAGCCATGATACCATATGGTAGCTCTTCCTTTGAGAGTCATGTTGAAGAACATCATTAAATGTCATTCTTCTTGGATGTGACAGTTAAACATCAGCACATATTTCCATGTTTTTATTGTATGAAAACCAATAAAAACTCACTAAAACATAAAGGTAGGACTGAACTGAGGCTAAACCTCATACTTCAGACCCTCCATACATACACAAACATGAATCTTATTTTTCCTTAATTTTCGGCCCTCAAAATCCACTCTGAAAAATCCTGGGCGTCCGGTTTGACATCGCGTATTGGCCAGTAACTCTTGTCAACCCACACGACAGTCTGAAAAATTATGAAAAATCAACAAGTGTCGCTCGCGCGTCTTTAAAGCACTTGGGTGCTTAAAATCGTCCTAGATCGAGCCGCCACCTTCGACGTTGAATATTTTTCCCTTGATATTCGTAATTTTTAGCTATTTTTAAGCACTTCTCGGTACGAAAATTCCGCTCTCAATATTACTTGTGCCATCTATTGCAAAGAACTTGGTGTTAGTGGGTCAGATGGTAGAGTAAGGGCTACACGTCAGATTTAATGCAAAGGGCTGCTTTGTTGAAGACTTGAATGACAAGTGCAGGTTAGTTGCAAAGGGAAGTAGAGTTGGACGTATGTTTACTCTAGATGTTGGAATTCCTACTATGAATGCTGCTATGTATGCTAAAGGAAAAGATGTTGTTGCAGACATTGAAATTTGGCACAAGCGCATTGGACATACAAATGTACAAAGGCTGAAATTAATGTAGTCCAAAGGGTTGGTTACAGGTTTGCCTACATTTAGAGTTGCAGAATTTCATAAGGTATGCGAAGCATGTCAGTTTGGTAAGCAGGCAAGACAACCCTTTTCATATGATAGAGATGTAAGCAGAAATATCCTTGATGTTGTGGATACAGACATTTGGGGGTCTGCACAAAATGTATCTCTTGGAGGCAATTCATACTTTGTCACATTCATTGATGATTGTTCTAGAAAGCTGTGGGTATATTTTATGAAGGAAAAGAGTGAAGCGTTTGAGCACTTTAGAACTTTCAAGGCTATAGTTGAAAGAGAAACAGGCTTGAAAGTAAAGTGCTTGAGGTCAGATGGAGGGGGAGAGTACCTCTCGAATGAGTTCAGTGATTTTTTGAGTTCTCATGGGATAAAGAGACAGTTCACATGCAGGTATACCCCACAGCAAAATGGGGTTGCAGAAAGGAAAAACAGGCATATTGCAGAAGTTGTACGTGCCTTGATGGCTGAAAAGAATATGCCTAAGCATTTTTGGTCTGAGGCTGTTCATACTGCTGTTTATATTATGAACATAACTCCCACAGCTGCAGTTCATGGTTTGACCCCCGAAGAATATTTTATAGGTATTAAGCCTAATGTTTCACACTTGAAAGTGTTTGGCTGCATTGCGTATGTTCATGTGCCAGATGAGTTGCAGAAGAAACTAGATCCAAAGGCTGAAAAGTGTGTCTTTATTGGATACTCTTTAGAGCAAAAAGGGTATCGGTGTTATAACCCTGTCACATGTAAGTTCAGAGTGAGCAGGGATGTCATCTTTGATGAAATGAGCAGTTGGTATGCATCTAGTGGTGTTGCATTGGATGATGATGATGATCGTGACACTCATGTGCAGGCTGAAAAGCAAGAATCACGGACTCTTAGTGGACCAAAGACATCATCTGGTAGTCCTTGGTCTGGGAGACCAAGGAGTAGCTCTACATCTTCAGGTGCATCTAGTAGCACTATAGGTAAAGACAAAGGAAAAAGTAAAGTGCCAGAAGGCATTGATGCAGTTCTTGATGGAGACTCCAGTGGCTCAGAGAGCTTAGATGATGAGCTTGGTATTCCTTCTGTGAAGACACCAGGTGTACAGAGAGCTCATAATAGTATAAAGGCTCCATTGAGTGATCTAGTGGTACTCAGGTCTAGCAGGGTGAGATACCCTGTTAAAAGATTTGGTTTTGAAGGTTATGTAGCTCACCATTATGCTTATATGGTGAAACTAGTTAAGGATGTTGAGCCCACATGTTTTGAGGAGGCTGCTGGTCATGCTCATTGGGATGCAGCAATGGATGACGAGATGGCTGCATTAGAGGCCAATAAGACTTGGGATCTAGTATCATTGCCAAAGGGCAAGAAAGCCATTGGATGTAAGTGGGTTTATAAGATTAAGCACAATGCAGATGGTTCTATTAGTAGGTACAAAGCTAGGTTGGTTGCAAAAGGCTACGCCCAGATGTATGGCATAGATTATGATGAAACCATCAGTCCAGTTGCTAGGATGACAACTCTCAGATGTGTGATTGCTTTGGCAGCAGCCAAAGGTTGGAGGTTGCAGCAAATGGATGTGAAGAATGCCTTCTTGCATGGTGATTTGCAGGAAGAAGTGTATATGAATCAGCCAGTAGGTTATGAAGATTTAGAGCATCCCACGTATGTGTGCAGGTTGAAGAAGGCGCTCTATGGGCTCAAGCAAGCACCTAGAGCATGGTCTGACAAGATCAGAGAGTATCTTGTCAATATTGGCCTTTATGTTTCTGATGTTAATCAGTCACTTTATGTGAGAAAGGGAGATGCAGGTTTGGTCATCATAGTCATCTATGTGGATGACTTGATTATTACAGCTGATAATGATAGTGGGATTACTGAAGTCAAGGATTTTTTGAAGAAGAAGTTTGAGATGAAGGATTTAGGAGAGCTAAGGTACTTCCTTGGCATTGAGGTGATCAGATGTGATGATGGTATATGGCTTTCCCAAAGACAGTATGGCTTGGATATGTTGTCCAAGTATGGTATGACAGTATGCAAGCCACTTTCAGTCCCGTTGGAGCAGAATGTAAAGTTGAGTGCTAATGTTGGGGATGAGACAGAAGATCCTACTATGTTGAGGAGGATAGTGGGGAGTTTGATCTACATGACCATTACAAGGCCAGACTTGAGCTACGCTGTTGGTCTTGTGAGTCAGTTTATGCAAGTACCTAGAAAGCCACATTTGGATGCAGTCAGATGCATATTGAGATATGTGAAGTCCACATTACAATATGGACTTTTCTATGAGGTAGGTACAGATGTACAAGTGTTTGGATATACAGATGCATATAGGGCTAGTAGTATGTCTGACAGAAGATCTACAAGCAGATACATGTTCTCTCTTGGTAGTGTAGCAGTTGCTTGGAGCAGCAAAAATAAATCTACAGTTGCTTTGTCGAGTACAGAGGCTGAGTATAGAGGTGCTGTTGTTGCAATATGTGAGGTAGTATGGCTATAAAAGTCATTGGCTGATTTAGATGTGCAGGTGGAAGGTCGAGTTGTCATTTATTGTGACAACATAAGTAGAATACAGTTGGCTAGGAACCCTGTGTTCCATGCCAGGACAAAACATATTGAGATACACTACCACTTTGTGAGAGAGAAGGTACTAGTACGTGAGATTGACTCGATGTATGTCAGCACACAGGATCAGATAGCTGACATCTTCACGAAGGCATTGGGTACAGAGAAGCTTCAAAAATTTTGAAGCTTACTTGGAGTTGCAGAGATGCAGTTGAGCTTGAGGGGGAGTGTTGAGATGACAAGCTCAACACATGCGGACATTAATGATGGACCACCTGGTTAGATGTGTTCACACGTCTACACTTAGCACGTCGGTGGTCATTATGACTCTCACATAGCCACTGACTCATTACTTATTATATTCAGGTTGTTACACCTATTTACAACTGGCATAGTTATAGCGCCAATCAACTAGTGTAGTCGTCTATGCATTGTTTGACTTAGTAGGCCACTTTCCTTTATGCTGTATCTTATCTATACTTTGTGTACATTGTAAAGTGTGTGGAAGAAGAAGAAGAAACCAGCAAGAAAACGTTTTGGCCTCCATCTCTCTTCTTGTCTCTTGAGTGAGCTTCTCCTTGTGCATTCTGTGTGTGTTCGGCGCAGCATGTTGAGCAACTCCCCCCACCACGCGATTATTGACATGACTTTGGGAAAGTTTTCTAGCCTTGGAAAGAGGTGAATGTAAGTTCAAAAGAGCTCAAAGAAGTGGAAGAAGTAGCTGTTGAAGACTCAAGAGAAAACATGAGTGAAGTGACAGTAGTGAGCTATGAAGAGTCACTGTAGCGGCTCTGGTGACCTTTCATATCAGACACACCCCTTGGAAGGGAGATCCACGACATAAGAAGGATTATTATAAGTGATTATTGATCATTGTAGTGAGGAGATTAGGTATTATTGATTGAGAGAGAAAGAGAGAGTCATAGATAGCCAATTCTATGTAAAACAATGTATCTTTCTATGAGAGATAGACAGAAGAGAACTATGAAGATAATGAAGATGAATCATATGTGATTATTTCCATTCAAAAGTGGTGTATTCTTTTGTGTTTTTGTTAGTTTTGATGGATTCTATGAAGATGTTGAAGATTATGGTTGATTCTATCAAATCTGTGGGACATATCTACTATGATGCTGCATGAAGATTTGTTCTTTTCCTTGTTGTGGTTCTCTAAAGAATGAAACAAAAGATTTTTGATGTTACAAGATAGATTTTCTTGTAGTAGGAACCCTTTTTTCTTGGTGTCTCTCTTGGGACTCCATGTTTTTGGTGCAGAGTCGAGGAAACTTGCCATCAACAAGGATCAGAAGAGGCTGAAAATGAAAGAAATAGTATTGCCAAGAAGAGAAGAATTCAATGGATGTTTGCAAAGTTCCTTCTTCCAATGAAGAGTTGGATATTCTTATTTCTAAAGCCACTTTCCACAATAATTTCATTCCACAATGGTGGAAACATATTACCATCATGATGCAAGCTCTATGTGGTGGACTATTTCCTCTTTTAGTTGAAGCATTAGAGATGTGCATCTTGGTGGCAAATTGTTTTGGAACAAACTGAAGTGTAGAAACAGAGAGCATAGCCATCCATGGAATATTTGGCATTCATTGAGAAGTTTCCAGACATCATCAAGTGGGAGATTGTGAAGAAGCTTTAGGAGTCATGGTCAATGGAGGTTCACAAAAACAAGAAAGAAAAGAGTTGGAATTTGTTTATGGATGCTCAACAATAGGACACGTTTGGTGGATAGAGTATTCTTTACAACATACACTATTGAAACCATTAGAAGTTGGCATTATTATGACAATGGCACAGCAACGATCCTCAAAAGAATGAGTTTTGATACCTTCAGAACAGAATATCTCCCCCTCTCTGTATAATGGCATGAAAGTAGAATTCAGAGACATTGAAAAGAAATAAGTAGAAGAAATGTTGGCAAGAGAGTCCTCAAGAGACTAAAGCCTTCTATTATCCTACTATGGAGCACTAACAACTTAGTGGAGCCAACCCCCTCATGAATTATGCCATAAGGAGACAAGTGCTAGAACGAGTCCAGAGGTATGTGAGAAGAGAAAAGGCAAGAATTAAGGCCAAGAATGAGCTTGCAGGCAGAAGCCTCGTTTAACACCCTAAAAGCACTCTTTACAGAAGTCCCCATGGCGACTCAAGGACCCCTTCGTAGGCAGATTCATCCTAGAAATATTGATGATAGGCCAGCAAATGTAGTCCCATTGCCAATGTTTAAAGGAGAGTACAATGAAGACCCTGATCTTCATATAGCAGAGTTTATGGTAGCATGTGTAGCTAACAATGCCAGAATCCCCAAGCATTGGTTGGAAATATTCCCTACCACTTTCAAGGGCATGACATTTTAGTGGTATGAAAGACAAGCATCAAGAACTTTTGGCACATGGGATGACTTGAAGTTGGCCTTCCTCACTAAATTTAGGCGTGAAGGTTTTGAAGAGCGGATGAAAGAGGAGTTCATGAACCTAAGTTCTCTAGAGAAAGAGTAGAAGCTTATGTCTCAAGAATCTAAAGATATGGACTAATCATCATTTGGATAAAGGTATCCAGAAAGGAGTGTTCCTCAGAGGCCTACAACCAGAAGTTCACAAGTTTGTGGAATTGAGAAGACCAGTCAATTTGCAAGCTGTAGTGGAAGGTGCAAGGCTTTATGACGAAGTTGAAGCAAGGTTTTAAATGACCTTAGGAATACAAGTCTTACCTCCTCCCATGCCAAGAATGGTATACCTACCAAATGCAGTTCTAGGGATAGTTCCCTACCCCTACCCCTAGATGCAAACAATGTTGCAGTACAATGCATCTAATCCACAGTGGTGGCAGATGACAATGCCTCAAATGATGGTTCAACTACAACAATAGCGGCCTCAAACAATTCCTCCAATGGTGACTCAACAACAATGGAATCCTACCCACTAGCATCAACAACCCCAAGTCTCAATAGGAGCTCTGAATCAGATTCAGAAGAGAGGACCTCCTGGATCAACCCAACCTGTGTATGCAGTAATTACAGAAGCTTCCCAAAACCCTACTACAAGTACTTCAAGAAGTGAAAATTTGAAGGACTACCTATCCAATTTAGTGGCAAGTATTAAGAAAGAGCTTATGGATGTGATTGCAGAGTAGCTATAGACACTAAAGGTAAATACCACTAACATATCCACTCTTACGGGAGGTGGGAGAGATGTGATGCGTTCTAATACATGGTGCAAAAAGTTCCATCAAGCGGGATATTTAGCCACTAAATGTACCCGAAAACTAACCATTCTTGGAGCCTTCTGTTCATACTATTTGAGAAAGAACCATATAGAGGATATATGCTCTCTGAAAGAGATGCACAAACGAAGAAAGAAAGATGAAGACGAAAGATTCAACTTGCTGGAATCCAATTTGACAATATAGGACATTGAATCAAAGCCTAGGGAGTTTGGTCCTTATTTCGGTCCAAGGAGGTTTCCCTCTCAAAGTTACAGAGGATGAAAGTCTGCTGCTGGTGGTAGTCAGAGATCAGAGGTGGAATGTTACAGATGTGGAGAAAAGGGTCATATCTCATTGAATTGTCCAAATCCAAGAAGATCTGTGGATTACAAGCCCTTATGCAGTCGTCGATGCAAAGGAGAAGGCCACACTACAAAAGATTGTGCAAGTCCAGCCCTTATGAAATCTACTTCTAATACCCAATAGAAGCCCCAAGAACATGCTTTCAATTTGGTGGAATTGGAAGTGGCCACAATAACACGAGCAAAGAAAGGAGAACCCGTAGTTCCAAAAGAGAACGTTCCTTTTGCTAAGACTATGAAGTTCAACCTTCCACGGGAAAAACAAAACAATGTAGTCTAGAACAATATAGTCTAGAGCACTATAGAGCCACAAAGAGCTACAGAGACAGTTGCAAAGACAGGACTAGAGGTCTAGGAAATAGAGGATGCGGAAGTACCTCCTCATGAAGAAGAGGCACAAATGTTGCCATTCTTGGAAGAAAAAGGGAAGATAAAAGTGGGCATGGCCCCATTTTCCAATTGATTGGAAAAGCCTGTGGATCCAATCAAAGAGTATGGCTTGGTCAAAGACCTAGATACCTTTAAACAAAACCTAACATTCTGATAGCTATTGATTTTATCTCTTAGCTACCAAAAAAGATTCAAAACCATATTGACAATAAGAAGAGACCTAATAATTGTTCCCTCTCTAGTGACCAAGTCCAATAGAGCCTCCGAACTCGTGAAGGATGTAGATGTGGCTAACGACTTCCTGGATCCTAGAACCCCCAAGATTGGCGTATGGATAGAAGGATGCTTTATTACAAATGCATTGATTGATGGAGTCTCATCAGTAGATATTATGATGGATGTGACAATGAAGGATATAGGCTTACAAGGAATGCCACCTACACAATGGCTTATCAGATTGGTAGGACCAAAGCAGAATCAAACCATTGGGAATTCTCCCATACGTAAAGACAACCCTCGCAAAAAGAGACTATTGGCTGACATATCTAGTGGTCAAACAAAATTCCCATGGGACCTCATACCCTCTACTGTTGAGAAAAGCTTGGCTTTTTGAAGCAAGAGCAAGGATGGATTGGTTCAAAGGAACCCTAACCCTAGGTAGAGGACCCAATAAAGTAGTATTGAAGTTGTAGGGATTGCAAAAAGGCAATGGATCAACGTCCATCAAAGTCATAACTGACTCCTCTAATGAAGTAGCAGATGGTACATTAGGAGACAAAGAGGCTATCAAATAGATCTTTCCCAAGAAATCAGAGGCACAGTCCCTAACAATGGGCACTGTAAGCCAACTACCGAAGGAAGCAAAGTCCTTGTCCATGGGAGAATACCTCATGCCTGAACCCGAATTTGTCAAAGATGCGGGATCTAGAGCATGGCAAAGGCGGAAGCTATGGAGGATGGAAGATAAAGACACAACTCATGTTGACATGACAATGTAAACAACTGTTACACAAGTGAATTAGGTTTCAAGATTGAGACTTGAACTCATAAACACAATCTTATGTATGGACAACAATGACACACACACTTGACAGAAAGAGACAAGTACTATTGCATTATCATCATGTGAAAGTGATAGTTCAAGTACATCATTATATAGAGTTATTTGGTAGCACTTAACATCCACTGTGCATATGGGATCTATGTCTCTTCCTAGAATGGACTGCATCTTCCTAGCCTAGCTGTTCCATACAAAGGGACTAAAGTAGGTGTGATTGAAAATATCTCAACACCCCTCGTCAGTCACAACCAAAAGTATAAAGTGTGTAGAGGCTTTAGTGAAAGCAACACCTGCAAAGTGTGGGCACACCATAAAAATGGCAAAACACCAGAGGCTGTCACAGAAAAGGCTAAGTGTGGGTACCACAAACATGATGGACATCTAGAGGCTATAGCAGGGGCCTTACAAAGTGTACAGAGGCTGTAGTACAAGGATAACTGAGGAGTTTACAAGTTTATGTTTGAGACATTAGGACTAGGAAATACAAAACTAAAAAAGTCTATTTGAATAGAAGGACTGATGAGGTTTTGGTGGTCTTCTTTTTCTTCTTATTCCTTTGCTCCATTTTCTTATTCTTCTTTGACTGCAACTAGATAGGCCTTTTGGGACCTCTTTCTTGCATGGCAGAACTTCTCGGTGTGTCCGGTCCTTTTGTAGAAGTCACAGAAGAGATGATCCTTCTTACATTTGTACTTGTCAACATATAATGCATGCTCATCTCTAGAGGTACTTGGTTCTTCCTTAGTTTTTAGCTTTTTTCCTCTTCTAACAGTGATGCATGGATATCAACAAGTTCAGGATTTGGCATGTTGATTAAAGTTGTTGATACATTATTATATTCAGGATGCAAACTCTTAAGTAGAACACCGATGCAAACATCTTCTTCCATTTTAATGTTGATTCCTACAAGTTGGGTTAGAAGTCCTTCCATGTAATTTAGATGTGTGGCAAGTGATGTGCTGGACTTCATTTCAAGCCTGAAAAACTCAATCAAGAGACCATACTTTGATGATTTAGGCTGTGCACCGAATAAGGTGTCAAGTCTCTTCCATGTATCTTGTGAGGTCTCACAGTTATCCACACAATGAATATAGCTATCGTCTAGCTCCAGTTTGATAATGGCCTGGGCCTTATCATTGTTATTTTGCCAAGTTACACCAAGATCCACATCCCGAGGCTTCTTTTCTTTTCCAGTGGTAATGGCCCAGAGGCCCTTCTTCATCAGGATGAGTTTGATGCGGGTCTGCCAAGTGTGAAACCCAATTCCTTTGAAGTAAGCAGTTGGAGAGTATTTGCCCATGTTAGACTTATGGGAACAGTAGCAAATCAACCTCATAATTTTGAGATTTATCAGTGGAAGAGCAGATTACAATGTGTCAAGAGACACAAGTAATGATAGTATGAAAACACACAATGCGGAGACTATATCCGTGTTGATGTTGAGCTTGAATCTTCTTTGTTCGGGGTCGTCAATACTTCTTCAATCTTTCCAGGTCCTTCACCTCCTTGATTGATGTTGGGACAATAGATCAGAGTGGCAGTGTGTTGCTCCAAGTGGCATGAGAGAGAAAAAAATGAGATTTTTTATCTTGAGTGAAAAATTGGCTATGGTGGATTTTAGGGTTTCATGACAATGGCCTGGTTTTTTTGACATTGCAGGAGCTATGGTTGATCATTTTCAAAACTTTTTTTATGGAAATGTAGCTTATGAGATGCTCTACCAAAGCCCTATCTCCTCATCGAGATCGCTGCTAGTAGCAATGGCGACAGTAGCTCGAACGTCAGCAGGCGCAGTGCAACCCGATTCTTGCAATTTCGTGAATGCTGGAGCAGAGGGTGATCAATGACATGGATGTTGGTATTGGGATGAAGCACCCTGATGTAAGGAATGATTCCTTAGAAGGAAGCAAGAGGAGATATGATTTGTGTTGGGAGATCCAAGGACTCCAATCAAGGTATGTCCTGCAGGTCACAGATTTAGGCTATGGCAGTGACTGACAATTTGAGCAATTCTGAGCTATGGAGTGGCCAATGTCAAGCGCTTAAGTGATAGGAGAAGCCTTGGGAGTCAAGGAACAAATGTCCAAAAGAGAGACGGTTCAGGTATGACCAAAAGTATAAAGCGTGTAGAGGCTTTAGTGAAAGCAACACCTGCAAAGTGTGGGCACACCATAAAAATGGCAAAACACCAGAGGCTATCACAGAAAAGGCTAAGTGTGGGTGCCACAAACATGATGGATATCTAGAGGCTATAACAAGGGCCTTACAAAGTGTACAGAGGCTGTAGTACAAGGATAACTGAGGAGTTTACAAGTTTATGTTTGAGACATTAGGACTAGGAAATACAAAACTAAAAAAGTCTATCTGAATAGAAGGACTGATGAGGTTTGTCCTTCTCCTGGTGGTCTTCTTTTTCTTCTTATTCCTTTGCTCCATTTTCTTATTCTTCTTTGACTGCAACTAGATAGGCCTTTTTGGACCTCTTTCTTGCATGGCAGAACTTCTTGGTGTGTCCGGTCCTTTTGTAGAAGTCACAGAAGAGATGATCCTTCTTACCTTTGTACCTGTTGCCAACATATAATGCATGCTCATCTCTAGAGGTACTTGGTTCATCCTTAGTTTTTAGCTTAGTTTCCTCTTCTAACAATGATGCATGGATATCAACAAGTTCAGGATTTGGCATGTTGATTAAAGTTGTTGATACATTATTATATTCAAGAGGCAAACTCTTAAGTAGAACACCGATGCAAACATCTTCTTCCATTTTAATGTTGATTCCTACAAGTTGGGTTAGAAGTCCTTCCATGTAATTTAGATGTGTGGCAAGTGATGTGTTGGACTTCATTTCAAGCCTGAAAAACTCAATTAGGAGACCATACTTTGATGATTTAGGCTATGCACCGAACAAGGTGTCAAGTCTCTTCCATGTATCTTGTGAGGTCTCACAATTATCCACACGGTGGATATAGCTATCGTTTAGCTCTAGTTTGATAATGGCCTGGGCCTTATCATTGTTATTTTGCCAAGTTACACCAAGATCCGCAGCACGAGGCTTCTTTTCTTTTCCAGTGGTAATGGCCCAGAGGCCCTTCTTCATCAGGATGAGTTTGATGCGGGTCTGCAAGGTGTGAAACCCAATTCCTTTGAAGCAAGCAGTTGGAGAGTATTTGCCCATGTTAGACTTATGGTAACAGTAGCAAATCAACCTCATAATTTTGAGATTTATCAGTGGAAGAGCAGATTACAATGTGTCAAGAGACACAAGTAATGATAGTATGAAAACACACTATGCGGAGACTATATCCGTGTTGATGTTGAGCTTGAATCTTCTTTGTTTGGGGTCGTCAATACTTCTTCAATCTTTCCAGGTCCTTCACCTCCTTGATTGATGCTGGGACAATAGATCAGAGTGGCAGTGTGTTGCTCCAAGTGGCAGGAGAGAGAAAAAAAATGAGATTTTTTATCTTGAGTTAAAAATTGGCTATGGTGGATTTTAGGGTTTTATGACAGGGGCCTGGTTTTTCTGACATTGCAGGAGCTATGGTTGATCATTTTCAAAACTTTTTTTATGAAAATGTAGCTTATGAGATGCTCTACCAAAGTCCTATCTCCTCATCGAGATCGCTGCTAGTAGCAATGGCGACAGTAGCTCGAACGTCAGCAAGCGCAGTTCAACCAGATTCTTGCAATTTCGTGAATGCTGGAGCAGAGGGTGATCAATGACATGGATGTTGGTATTGGGATGAAGCACCCTGATGTAAGGAACGATTCCTTAGAAGGAAGCAAGAGGAGATATGATTTGTGTTGGGAGATCCAAGGACTCCAATCAAGGTATGTCCTGCAGGTCACAGATTTAGGCTATGGCAGTGACTGACAATTTGAGCAATTCTGAGCTATGGAGTGGCCAATGTCAAGCTCTTAAGTGATACGAGAAGCCTTGGGAGTCAAGGAACAAATGTCCAAAAGAGAGACGGTTCAGGTATG
The DNA here is from genome assembly GCF_053477565.2 of Lygodium microphyllum. Classification (NCBI taxonomy): domain Eukaryota; kingdom Viridiplantae; phylum Streptophyta; class Polypodiopsida; order Schizaeales; family Lygodiaceae; genus Lygodium; species Lygodium microphyllum. Next base: position 86,616,354 of record NC_141163.1, on the reverse strand, counting down.
ACCTCTGAAGAGAGATCCGGGAGCTTCAAGTTGACAGGATGTTGTATGCTATGGTTGCCAAGGAAGGTCAAGTAGAGATGGAGGTGAGAAATGGAACCATGAGCTGGACTTGAGCTAATCTGAGGTTAAGAGGGACTGAGAGAGTAGAGAAAGGAGTTATGCCATGCCTGACTAGGCTCTGATACCATGTCAAGGATGTGGGATCTAGAGTGTGGCAAAGGCGGAATCTATGGAGGATGGAAGATAAAGACACAACTCATGTTAACATGACAATGTCAACAACTGTTACACAAGTGAATTAGGTTTCAAGATTGAGACTTGAACTCATAAACACAATCTTGTGTATGGAAAACAATGACACACACACTTGACAGAAAGAGACAAGTACTATTGCATTATCATTATGTGAAAGTGATAGTTCAAGTACATCATTATATAGAGTTATTTGGTAGCACTTAACATCCACTGTGCATATGGGATCTGTCTCTCTTCCTAGAATGGACTGCATCTTCCTAGCCTAGCTGTTCCATACATAGGGACTAAAGTAGTTGTCGTTGCAAATATCTCAATAGAATTGACTTCTGAAATCATCTCTAATAGAGAAATAGAAGCATAGATGTATTGTTCTCACTGTTACATGGCAATCGTAGAGACAAAGTCAGAGATAGAGATAGAGGTAGAGGCAAAGACAGAGTTAGAGGTAGAGATAGAAGCAGAAGTAGAGGACATAATAGAGAGTTTGTTATTCTCTTACAAATCACTCAGCAATGTAGAAATAGAACCTCAATAGGACGAAGGTGATAATGCAGAAGAAGATTATGAAAGCGAGCTAGAAGGATCTATCCTACTCACAAAAAATGGAGATGAAGAAGAAGTTTGTGAAGTCTCTAAAGCCTCAAAAGTAGAAGTTCCCTTTCTGTTTGACAGAATGATTGTGGTATCCTTTGGACTAATTAATGAGTCACGACATGCGCAAAGCCTTTATAAGAAATGGATTAAGAAGAATAGGCCTTCCTTCAGAAGTGGCTCTTGTCATCCAAAGTTACCCTTCCTTAAAGAAGATGATGAAGATGCACCTTGCCAACAATCCCTAGCCCTACAGCTCAAACAAAATACAGGAAGTTCATGTTATGTGATGTTCTTGGATGTATCTTCACAAGATGAATCCTCAAGACAAGAAGTAACTCATCCCCAACACAAAATTGAAACCTCAATGATACCCTTTCAGTCTCCCAAAGAGCGAGCTAAGCCTCCATTAAAAGAGAACAATAGTTCCAGTGCATCATCAAAAGATGAGACCACTCCCTTGAAGGAGTCAAATCTTTACCCAGAAGCAATCTGTGGAATATTTATATGTGAAGTGGAAGATGAAAGGCAATTGATGTTCGTTGATGCTGAAGGTACTGAACGTCACCTGAAGGTGAGTTTAAATCTTCCAGAAGAAGAACTAGTGGTCTTGTGTGACCTACTAAAGGAGAACTTAGACATGTTTGCATGGTCGTATAAAGATCTAAAGGGGATTGATCCCACAGTATGCCAACACCACATCGATCTAGAGCCTGATGCCAAACCTGTGAGGCAAAGACAGAGGCGTATGAATCCCAATTATTCTACTCTAATGAGGCTAAATTATTGAAGCTTCTTGAAGCTAAGTTCATTTATCTTGTAGCTAATAGTGAATGGGTTTTGCCCATTGTGGTTGTACCCAAGAAGAACAGGAAACTTCGAATATGTGTGGACTTTCGAAAGCTAAACTCCAAGACAAAGAAGGATCATTTCCCTATCCCTTTCACAGACCAATTGTTGGACACAGTGGCAGGCCATGAGCTCTATTCCCTCTTGGATGGATTTAGTGGATATAACCAAGTCCAAATCACAAAAGAGAACCAATCCGAAACAATCGTCACAATAGAATGGGGAACCTATGCTTACAGAGTGATGCCATTTGGGTTCTGTAATGCTCTTGCTACCTTCCAACAAGTGATCATGGCTACCTTCCAAAACCATCTACATGATTTCATTGAGGTGTATCTCGATGACTTCTGTGTCTGAAGCCTAATCCATTAGCATTGGGGACACCTAGAGCAATGTTTTGATAGATGCCGAGAGTATGGGATTTCTCTCAACCCCGACAAATGTGTTTTTGGCATCTCATCAGGAGTTATTCTGGGCTACATTGTCTCTGCACAAGGGATAGCAACAGATCTTGCTAAGATTGAGAAGATTATCACCTTGATAGCCCAACTAACCTTAAGCAATTGAGGGGATTTCTTGGCCATGTGGGCTACTACAAAAGATTCATTGGACACTTTGCAACGAGGTAGCCCCTTTGCATAAAATCCTAAGAAAAGATGCCGAGTTTACATGGATCATTAATTGTGATGAGGCATTTAATGTCCTAAAGCAATGTTTGATTGAAGCACCCATCCTGTAGCCTCCTGATTGGACGAAGGAGTTCCATGTGCACATTGATGCATCATTTGAAGGCTTAGATGCAGTCTTATGCCAAAAGGGCCCCTCTAAATTAGACCAACCAATCTATTATTCAAGTCAAAAAGTAATCAACTGAGAGTGGAACTACACAGTGATAGAGCTTGAGTGACTAGCAATGTGTTTGCTTTGGAGAAGTTTCAACATTATTTGGTGTTGACACATTTCAAAATCTACGTGGACCATGAAGCCCTTTCCTTTGTGATGAACAAGGATGACATGAAGGGAAGAATGATGAGATGGCTCCTTCTGTTTCAAGATTTTGACTTTAAAGTGGTTACCAAACCCGGTCACTCTCATGTCCTGGCTGATCACCTTTCACGAATCCCTCAAAGTGATGATGAAGAAGAGCAGGATGATTCAGACCTTCTTAACGCTTCCTTGTTTCTATATTCGGAATAGTTACCTCATGGTACACAAGCATAGCCAACCTCCTGGCAACCAAATAGTATCCCCTTGGCATCTCAAGCCATGAGAAGAAGAAGCTTCTATTGGAATCATCCCCCTATACCTTGTTAGGTGGAGCTCTATACACGAAAGGCAAGGAGGAAGTCTTGCGAACATGTGTTGTAGGAGAAGAAATCGGCATAGTATTGAAAGCATGTCATGATGAGCCATGTGGTGGACACTCACACGAGAAGCGGCAACCAAAAAGGCCTTACTTGCAGGATATTGGTGGCCGACCCTCCATAAGGATGCTTATGATTACTGCAAATGGTGTGCTGCTTGAATGGGAAAGCCTACCAAATCCAGTGACATGCCCTTGCAACCCATTCTTTCCCTAAAGCCGTTCGAGAAGTAAGGGATTGATTTCGTGGGCCCCATTGATTTGCTAATCAAAAGAAAGTAGAATAGATACATCTTGGTCTGTACAAACTACACAAAAAAGTGGTGTGAAGCTAAAGCTCTAAAGTGGGATGATGGTAACATCGTGGCCTTGTTCCTGTACAAGAACATCATCACCCATTTTGGCAGTCCACTAGAGCTCGTAAGTGACCGAGGTATGCACTTCCTTGACTAGATTATGGAAGAGTTGATAGAACTGTATAAGATCCGCCATCACAAGTCCACCCCCTATTACCCCAAAGCCAACGACCAAGTTGAAGTCACCAATTGTGTCCTTTGCTTGATACTAACAAGGACAATTTCCGCACATTGTCGTGATTAGGATGATTGACTTACAGAGGCCCTCTGGGAGTACAAAACCTCCCATAAGGAAGGTGCAAGACAAACTCCTTTCTAGTTGGTGTATGGAACAAAAGCCGTCTTTCATGTTGAACTTGAGCTACTCTCTATGTGCATGGCTATCAATGAACTCTTGGGAGATGAGGAGTCCCTAAAATGCCGTCTTTTGCACTTGGAGTGTCTTGATGTGATCTTCAGGATGGCCCTATAGTGCATGGAAGCCACACAAGCTCGCATAAAGGCCTATCATGACAGTTTCATCAAGCACGAGTTTAAGGAAGGCGATCTTGTCCTGGCCTATGATTCGTGATTTGACAAGTTTCTAGGCAAGCTTCAACAATGATGGATGGGTCCTTATAAGGTACTTGTCATCAATCCAAATGGCTCAGTCCAAGTCTAGACAATTGATGCCTCTGATGATCCTTTCCTGATCAATGGCTATCGCTTGAAGAAGTACTTTCCTCCCTGAGGATCTTGACAATCACAGTCAACCCACCCTTTTCCTTTTGGACGTCGCATTGTCCTTCTCCTTGTGTTATTGATATACATTCTTATTTATGAGGTGGCATTCTTTTGCTAGCCCCTCCCAGACACATCCCATCCTTACTCTGTCCTCCTCTCATCTGATGCAGTAGTGGTGGTGAGGATGGTCCTAACACATGGTATTTCTACCATTCTTTTTATTTAAAAAAAAAAGATATATCGGTCATGGGAGAAAAGGACTTTGGTTCTTGCCATCATGTAGACCTATTCTTCAAGAAAAGGTGGAAACACCCTCGAGAGTAGGAAACAAAAAAAAGCAAGAAAATAAAATAAAAGAAAAAACAAACAAACAAATTGCTATGGGAGAAAAGGAAGCAATTCCTTGTCATAGTAGGACTCATTCTGAGAAAAGGTGGAAACACCCTTGGGGGGGGAGCTAGCTGTGGAAAAGGCGGTAACACCCCATAGTCCAGGATAGCCAAATCATCAGTAGAAAATTTTTCAGAAGAAATTCCAAAGACACCTCCCTTGGTGTAATGTCTCTATACTCCTTGCAGAACATGTGATTCCCTCACACAGACAACATGATCTTCAAAAAATCTATAGTAACAAATATATGGGCTACCTCCCTAGGTACACCTCATCTTTAACACCTTGATGACAATAATGGACAAAGTGATCTTCATCGACAACCCCTTGAGTGATACAAGCTTTCATCCTAGCCGGATGGGGATGTGAGTATGGTATGCCCTCTGTATCTATTAGTGAGTGTGAGATAGAGGGTGGGTGTTAAAATATGCGGGATCTAGAGCATGGCTATAGCGGCTTGTAAGCATAAACTACTCATGATGACATTGACTAAAGACCACAACTGTTACACAAGTGAATTAGATTTCAAGATGGAAGCTTGGACTCATAAACACAATCTTGTGTAGGACTGACAAGTACAAGACTGGCACTAACTGATAAAGAAAAGCATCATCATGTATTCATTTATATATCAAAAGTAGTAGTCAAGTACAATGCTTTATAGTTGTTGGATAGGTACAGTTTTCCCTTTCTGTGCATATAGGATTCCTGCAACCTACATGTCTTCATCCCAAACTGCCTCATACAAAGAGGCTACATTAGGTGTGATTGCTAATATCTCAACACCCCTCCTCAATCACAATCAGAAAGTACAAAGTGCGTAGAGACTTTAGTGAAAGTAACACCTACAAAGTGTGGGCACACCATAAACATGGAAAAACACCAGAGGCTTCACTGAAAAGGCTAAGTGTGGGTACCACAAACATGATGGATATCTAGAGGCTGTAGCAGGGGCCTTACAGAGGCTGTAGTACAAGGCTACATGAGGAGTTTTACAAGCTTATGATAAAGACATTTGGGCTAGACATTACAAGGCTAAAAAAGTTAGTTAAAAATAGGATCAATGATCATGAGGCCCTTGCGGTTTTTAGCATTTCTTTTGACATAGATCTTCGATTCATTGTAGTTATTCTTGTCTAGCTTCCTGTACTTCTACTTCACTTTGTTTGCCACTTCAAAGTCTTCATGATTTTTTTGCTTTTCCTTCTTATTCTTGTTCTTTTGGTCCTCTTGATCTGCTTCTCCATTGACTTCGCTTGCAATAGTTGCATCAGTCTTTATGTCCATGTCCCCCTCAAGCAAAGGTATCATTGTCTTTGAGGTAGCATAAATGTCTTCAAAAACTTCAAATAAATTCATTGATTTCTCTTGAAAACACGTAAATCCATCCATCCCTACAAGAAAAATAAAAAGTCTTCCATGTAGTTGAATTGAGCAACAAGAGTAATGTTACTCTTCATGATAAGCATCTTCATAAAAGACTTGATTTTGGTCATTCCCATGATGGAAATCAGCTTTAAATGACTGAGAATAACCAGCAATGAATTGATCTGTGTATGTATCAAAAGACACAAGCAATGGTAGTGAAGTATCAAAAGATACTAGTTTGAAATTTGATGTTTGTTGCTCGAGTTTGACTTGATGATCTTCAAAAACTCTTCATAACTTCCCCTCCTTGCTGATTTGATGGTTGAATACTTGCTGAAAACTTCAGATTAGAGTGACCTTGGCTTGGTTTAAGTGGCAGGAGAGAGAAAATGAAGGAAAAATGAGCTTGAAGGTAAGTGGCTACGGTTGTCTTGTCAAAACAGGGACCAGCGCGGCTGGTAAATGAGCTTCCACAAGCACAGGTCAAATCTACTCAAACCCTTTAAGATAGAGGATCCTCACTAATGGTTCTAACTCCCCCTAAGAGGGTTTGTACTCGTTTTGCCAGAGTTGAGATATCTAAGCCTTCAAAGTGGTCGCTGTCAAAATTACACCCAGATTTGGAAAAATGCAAACGCCAGGAATGGTGTGCATCAATCTTCTTTATTTTTGTGCCAACAAGTTGTGCCTTGACCTAAAGAACAACTTTCGAGAATAAAGCTTGAAGAGATATGGCCTGGTTGATGAGATATGGCTGCTCCAACAGAGGTAGGTAGGTGCTATCCACAAACACAGTTATGGCAGCGACTCTGAAAAGAGGCAATGCTTTATGGGAGTTGAGTGCTAGTAGAGGATGGCTATGGCGGCTTGTAAGCATAGACTAAAATCATGATGACATTTACTGAAGACTACAATTGTTATACAAGTGAATTAGGTTCCAAGATGGAAGCTTAGACTCATAAACACAATCTTGTGTAGGACTGACAAGTACAAGACTGGTACTAACTGATAAAGAAAAGCATCATCATGTATTCATTCTTATATCAAAAGTGGTAGTCAAGTACAATGCTTTATAGTTGTTGGATGGGTACAGTTTTCCCTTTTGTGCATATGGGATTCCTACAGCAGCCTGCATGTCTTCATCCCAAACTGCCTCATACAAAGAGGCTACATTAAGTGTGATTGCTAATATCTCAACAGTGGGGTGAGTGACCAGTCCTTGCCCTTTACATTCAACAGAGAGGTGCAATGTGTGAATGGAGTGTTGCACGCATGGATTGGGCTTCTCAATCCACAAAGCAGGATATGTTCGTGTACACTGCACTATAAGGCTCCATGGCCTTCCTTCTTGCACTGTATGTCAGTAGAGGAGAGCTGACTGCACAGTTGCACCATCAAATGTGCACAAGGCATGCAACCTCTGCACAAGTGATTGGTTTTAGGAACGGGTTTCTCTCCTATATCTATCAGTAGCGTGTGAGATATAGGGGGGTTTGAGTGTGGCTCATGTTTCCTAAATCACTTATTGAGAGGTGAGGATTGAGGGACATTACGACAATTGGAGTCAGGTATGTTCTTGTTTTCCTATGCACCCATGGGATGGATCTCTATCATCATCACCAGACATGTCACCCTATTCTATACACTGCACCATAAGGCTCCCTAGCCTTCTTGCTTACACCTATACCAGATAGGATTGGATGCACTAATGCACCATCAATTGTGCACCTTGGCATACTCCCTTTGCACCATCCTCCTTGTCGATTCCTAGACTGGGTGTGAGATCTAGGTTTCCATCCATATTACCTCGAATGATGTACGCTATGGGGCAAGTGTTTGTTCTCTCCTCCCATCGGAGTGCTTGTGAGCTGAGTGACTATCCTTCATCAATGCAAACTATCCTGACGGGCTTTATCAACCAACTACCTCCCTAGGTGCTATTGCATGATCCTTGCCATGCTGGCTGAATGCTAGAGTGAGCCGTGGTACCTCCTGTAGGTGACTCCAACCCTTCTATAGCACTGACGATTCCTTTTACCATACACGAAATGGGTCAAGTTTTCTAACCCTATCCTTATGATTGCAAGTGTATGTTATGTGTTGAGTATGGGGATATCAGAGTCCAGTTGGTTGACAAGTCCTAGGCGGTGTTGATGCATCCAACCCTGTCCATTGAGGTTTTAAGTGTGGGGATGCATCCCTGTGCATCTATGATGCATACCCCCTTGCATATGCCTCAATTTGATCATGTATCTATGCCATGACGTGCTTTTACCTTGATGGGTTCCCTTCCCCACCCACCCTTTCACTTTCACCCCCCTCTTGGGGCTGTTTCTTCTCTATTTCCCTTTATCCCTTGTTTTGAAGTTTTTTGATGCAAACACACCCGACGTTCAGCGACACCCAAATCCAACCTTTCAACCTTTTTCGTCCCTTTGAATTGACCATTTTTCCTTTTTAGTAACCCATGTTCCACCATACGATACTTGAGATATTACTTTTTGAACCATTTTCCACCAATTGGATGTTTTCCTATGTGAACGCTCCTTTATTATTTTGGAATGCTGATATGATGTGATAGCCCTTCCCTCCACCTTCCATATGATATTTTTTCTTTTTCCACCCTGTCATTCCAATGTACGGTTCATCATTTATTAATTTTTGCAAATTTTTGTGTCTTTTTCATGCGTATTTTTGCCTTTTTCCATATGAACCTGCCCTATTCTCCTCAGAATTCAATTCTGACTTGATATCCTTGTTCGAACACCCTTCTTGCACATTTTTCTTTTTCCTCGGCCCTATTTTGACCTCTGGATTTTTTGTTCTTACTTTTTATTGGTGTTTTTCAGGTCTCTTTTATTATTTTTTCCATGTGAACGCCTCCTAACCCCATCCGAACTGAGTTCTAATATGATAGACCTCAAAATCCTTAGTGTCATGACATTTTTCATTTTGACTACCCTCCATTCCAGTACATTGATCATTCAATATTAATTTTTTCATCCCTGTTCGAGTACAATTTTTGGGTTTTTTCCATGTGAGCGGGGTTTATCTTGATCGGCACTATGTTCTAATATGATAGCTTTGTCGGGCATCATCTTTTGCACCTTTTTTCTTCTTTCTACCTTGCATTTTGGTGGGCAAATTTTTTGATATTACTTGTATGTATTTTTGGACTTGTTTTTCACATTTTTCCCATGTGAATGCCCTCATTTCCCCTTGGACACCCTATTGCACTTTTCCTTCATCTTTCCCTTGTTGTCTGGCCCATTTTCCATTTTTAGAGAATTTCATTCTGATGCACAGTTTGCATGTTATTAAATTTTCTTTGTTTTGTCGTGTTTCTGCACACCTCGTCTTGCGCATAAATGCGAGTGTTTTTGCTTTTATGTGCCTTGCGACACCCCCGTGGCATCCGCGCCTCCCCCGTCACCATCTTGGCCTCATCTACGGGTCTCGCCATTGCAAATTTTATTACCCTGGCCCCGCACTTATGTGCTGGACGAGGGGGGACTCCCTTGATTTTCTTATTATTATTATTATTATTATTATTTCTCTTTTTTTAACATTTTTATTTTATTTAAAAAAATACCTCCCGTTCCCAATGGTTTCCCCCCTCTCCTTCCCCCTCTTCTCTTTCCTCTTATTTCCCTCCCTTTTTTTTCTTCTTCTCTCTCCCCGATCCCTCCCACCCTCTCCTCCCCTTCCCCCTCCTTCCCTCCTTCTCCTCCCACCATCTCCTCCTCCTCCTTCCTTCTTCCCCCCTTTCTCCCCTTCTTCTCCTTCTCCACCCTCCCCTCCTCTCGTTTCTCCTCCCCCTCTTCTCTCCTCCCCCTCCTCCTCCTCCTTCTTCCTCTTCTTCTTCTTCTCCTTCTTCATCATCTACTTCTTCTCCACTCCCCCTCCCCACCTCCCGGCCACTGCTGTCGCCTCTCCTCCTCGGCTGCCCACAGTTTGGCATGCCATCGCCCGGAGTATGACATTCACAGCTGTTGCTGCGGCCGCATTCGCCGCCCCCCGCAGACTCGCTGCCCACCCCCCCAAGTCAGTCATTGTTGTCCTCCAATGGCGCCGTTGTCCTCTTTGCCGGCTGTTGTTGTGGCCTTCGCCGTCGCCTACCACATTCCTCCCCCACCCCATACGCTCACCACATCCCCACCACACCCCACTCAGCTTGTCATCACACCCTCCCAACCCCCCGTGCCGCTTGGCCCTAACCCCCTATCCCCATCCCCCTGCCCGCCTATTCCCCCTCCCCCCCCCCCCCCCCCCCATCTAACTAACCCCCATCCCCCTACCCTCCCCATTAAGCCCCCTTTCCCACCCCCTCACCCCTACCCCTCTTAGCCCCCTTTTGCATGTGCCCCCTCTTTTACGCCACCCTGTTAGGGGTAAAGGCGCCTCCGCCGTGCCGCCTCGTGTATTACTACACTGACAGTACCCGCCACTGCACACTGCAAGTGGCGGGCGCCCATCACGTCACTTTATTCTTTATTCTTTTAGTGATAGTTTGAATAAAGGAAGGCTCGGTCACACATTGTGACTGTTGGAGTTCCCATTTCTTGTCTCTCTCTTTCTTGCTCTTGCTCTCCCGCCATAGCTCGTGTGCAAGCTTCGATCCTTCTCACCTTTCAACTGGTATCAGAGCTTGGCATTCTCTTGCTCGAGCTCGACTTGATGCTTCCCGACCTTCGCATCGACTCGCTTCACACATTGGGTCTCCATCCCGATAGCCATAGCCGACCTCTTGAGCTCCCGACTCTCCCCGGCTTCCCCAGCTCCATCCCGGCCTTCTTGAGCTTCATCAAGGCCTTGCCCTTGAGGTATTGCTTCAGCATTTGCAGGCATTTGAGTGTATTCTCAGTTTGAAACAGGGTAGGAACAAAGGGCAGCCACTCTTCTTGAACTCCATAGCTCATATCTTCCCTCTCCTTTGCATTGGGCCTTCATGGCTTGGTATGTGCCTACCTTGGGCCATCATTGAGCCCCCCACACTCAACATTCAGCCACGTGATTAAAGCAGCACTCCAGGCCTCAACATGCTGAATATGACACCCATTTTCAGACTTTGACCTCCACGTTTTACAGCTGAATGCTTTGTTACTCATGGAGCACTCATGATTGGCCATTTGGAGGGCATTTGAGCCATTTTTGGATGTCATTTTGATGCTTTGGCTTGACATTGAGGTTGGGAGCTGATCATTCTCAGTTTTGAAACTGTTATTCACTACATAACAGTGCTAGAAATAGGGCAGCACCCCTGACACTGACATTTGTTGCTTATGCCTCATTCCATTGGAGCTATTTGATGCCCGTATGTGGTCTACTTCCTACCCAGATGTATTGGGGATGTATGCATTTGGTTTGACCATGATTTTGGCTTGAATTCGGGGCTGAAATCTACTGTTTAGAACAGTAAATACATGCTGGAATAACAGTGGGCTGAAGGTACTTTACATGCTTTGGCACTTACCTACCGATACCGGATGTATGCTTTGAGCTTTGGCATGATGTCTCTGACATTTGGGGACGACTTGGAGCGATTTTGGCTTGAATATGGGGCTGAAATCTACTGTTTAGAACAGTAAATACATGCTGGAATAACAGTGGACTGAAGGTACTTTACATGCTTTGGCACTTACCTACCGATACCGGATGTATGCTTTGAGCTTTGGCATGATGTCTATGACATTTGGGGACGACTTGGAGCATATGTATGAGATTATGGGATGATTTTGAGCTTCGCATTAGCTCCGTCTTCACTCGCATTTGGACTGACTTGGCATGCTCGTGGACCGCCTATGCCTCATGTCTCTGCTTGACAGTTAGGCTTTTGCATTACATGCTTTGGTTCGTGACATATGCTATTTGGTTCGTGTATGCCATACTGACATTTGGAGCTTGGATTTGGATGTATTTGAGCATTCCCGGCTTACTTGATCACTGATCTTGGTTGCTATTTGGATGTCATTGAGTTGACCAAGAGCTTATTTGGGCTTATGTATTGCTTCATGGTTAATACAACCGGTGCTTCATGTATGTCATGCTCTCTTGGATGCGCTTGATGCATTGACAGGGTCACTTATCACTGGTGCTTTCTCTTGGGTTGTTTGAGCTTCTGAGATTGCTTTGTACACCTTTTGTGCCAGTGGGAGCATTTTACATGCTTGCTTGACCTTTGACAGTTGCATGATATTGGAGCACTTACATGTATTTGGAGCAGTTTATGTCTTGAGCAGCTACATACGCATTGAGACTTTGGGATCATACTCCGATCTTTATGGATATGCATTGATGTACTCTTGGTTCACAGGATGCTTATGAGCTGAGTCTCATATTTGGATCTTTCTCTTTGAGCAGACACCTATTTGTGTCAGGTTTTTGGGAGTTACAGGAACACCTTGCCTAGAGTGTCTGGGGGTGTGCCTTTCACTGGCAGATGTTATTTTGACATGCTTCGGTGTTGAGCTCATGTTCTTTTCACTGTCATTGGCCTTTGTTATGTCCGTTTCATGCCGGCTTTGGACCTAGCATTGTTTGCTTGACATTGGATCCTATTTTGGGACAGTTTGCTCTCTAGACTGCATACCTGCAATTTATTACAACAAGCAATTATTGGTGGACTGAGGTGTACTTTTCATGCTGAAATATCCTGATTTGGTGTACCACACCTAGTACTAAGTGGGCAGCAACTTTTGGCACACTTTGCTCGCCCTTTGGACCCCGTTTTGGTCATTTTTAGGCAGTTTCTGCAGTAAAACAACAAGCAGTTTTGGACTGTTTGGGCATTTCCAACCTGCATAATGGCGTCATCTTCGCATGATAGTGCCATCTTTAACATTACAAAGTTGGATGGTACCAACTAATCTTACTGGAAGAGTCAAATATGGCAGGTTTTGGTGCAGAAAGCTCAGATTAAGCCACTTCGGTTGAGTGGGGAGCAGCCTGAAACTATGGACAATGACGACTGGCTTGAACTTGATGAGCTATGCAAGTCCACGATTGTATTGTCTCTCACTAAATAGGTACATTATAATGTATTTGAGGAAGCACAGAGTGCATGGGATCTATGGAATAAGATCAAGAATTTTTATGATAAGAAAAGTCCGGCGAGTCAGATGTACTGGTTGAAGCAGCTTATGGATCTGCGCATGAAGGATAATGCGACTATGTCTGCTCACTTGAGCCAGTTCCGTGCTATACTGAAGAACCTGACTTCGCAGGATATCACCTTTGGAGAGGAAGTAACTCCTCTTTTCTTGCTTGGGACTCTGAATGAGTCATGGGATGTATTCCACACTGCTCTTTGTGCCTCTAGTCCTACTCTAAAATTGACAGATGTTGAGAGTGCTCTTCTTCAGGAAGAGGTGAATCGCAAAAACTTGGATGCCTCTCGTGGTAGTCATGCTTTGACAGTTAGAGGCAGGAATGATAGGTATGACCGTGGTAATGGCCGAGGCCGCGACTCACAGAAGGGTCGGTCTAAATCTCGTGGCAAGTCGCGTAGTAAGTCGCGTGGGCGCAATGCAAATGTCACTTGTCATCATTGTGGAAAAAAGGGCCATATTAGACCACAGTGTCATGAGTTGCGCAATGAGAAGCGCAAGGATAAGGGGAAAGATAAAGTACAGGAGAAGTCCTCTGATCGCAGCATAGTACCTGCGAAGTCCAGCGTCAAGATTGAGGAAATTAATGTCACGCAGACTGAGGAGTCCGATGGTGGTGATGAGTTTATACTTGCAGCTAGTTCTTCTGATACTTCACACTTGACTGAGACATCTAGTATGTATGCATAGTGCTGGTTATTGGATTCAGGTGCGTCCTTCCATGTGACGCCTTACCGTGAGTGGTTTCACTCTTATCGTACTGTATCTGGATCAGTCAGACTTGGAGATGACAGGTCTCTTGATATTGTGGGCTGTGGAGATATTCAGTTGCAATTTTCCACTGGCAGTTCCTTTTTGCTCAGGGATGTACGTCATGTACCTGTGCTTACGCGCAGTCTTATGTCTGCAGGACAGTTGGATGATGCAAGGTTTCATGTCTGTTTTGGGGATTCTGCCTGGAAAATTACCAAAGGCAGACTTGTGCTTGCTAGAGGCGCCAAGGCTGGCAGCCTCTATCCTCTTGTTGTATCTGGGTCTTCTGTAGACCATGTTTTGGCAGTGGGCTCTATCCCACATGTATCTTTTTGGCATGCCCGTTTGGGGTATATGTCTTTGAAGGGAATGAAAATGTTATCTGGTTTGTAGTATCTTCCGCCTTTGGACTATGCACGTTTTGACTCGTGTGATCATTGTCTTTATGGTAAGCACAATAGGTCTACGCATAAGAAATCGGGTAGGCCACGCATGAATGAGCCCTTGGCATTGGTGCATTTTGATGTTTGTGGGCCTATGCCTTGCATGTCTATGGGTGGCGCGAAGTACTTTGTTACCTTCATTGATGATTTTTCTAGGAAAGTGTGGGCTTATCCCATAAAGCAAAAGTCCGATGTCTTGGCAGTCTTTCAGCGTTGGCTTGCTCTTGTTGAGAACCAGACTAGGTATAGGCTGAAATGCCTTAGGACTGACAATGGGGGAGAATATGTCTCACGTGCTTTTGAGCAGTTTTGTAATGACAGGGGTATTAAGCGTCAGTTGACCGCCCCTTACACCCCACCCCAGAATGGTTTGGCTGAGCGCATGAACAGGACTATTCAGGAGCGTGTGCGCTCTATGCTTAGCCATGCAGGCCTACCCCAGAGTTTTTGGGCTGAGGCGGTTAGTACGGCAGTGCATGTCATAAACCGATCGCCTTCCAGTGGATTGGATTTCCAGGTTGCAGAGGAAGTTTGGGCTAGTAAGCCACCCTCTTATGTGCATCTCCGTGTCTTTGGATGTGAGGCATTCTGCCATGTGCCCAAGGACAAGAGGAGTAAATTGGATCCAAAGAGCATTAAATGCATATTCGTTGGCTATGGTGAGTCAGGAGAGATGGGCTATCGCCTATGGGATCCGCAGGCGCGGAAAATAGTACGCAGCCATGATGTCATCTTCCATGAAGACAAGATGCACAGGTAGCATGAGAAGGTGGTTGAGATCTGCAGAGTGATCTTTCAGGAGGAGCCTAGAGCTCCAGCACAGCCAGTAGTACAGCCTGCAGTAGTTCCTCCACAGGGCTAGGGTGTTGGACAAGCAGTTGGACAGGCAGCAGAGCCTGCGGTGAGACGGTCTGCTAGAGAGAGACGTCCACCTGACAGATTTCAGCCCTCTATGCATTATGTTTTGGTTACAGATGCAGGAGAGCCTTTCACTTATGATGAGGCTATGCGCAGGGGTGACAGTCTCTCCTGGGAGAGGGCTATGCAGTCTGAGATAGACTCCCTGCATAAGAATGAGACTTGGGATTTGGTTGCCTTGCCTAAGGGCAAGAAGGCTTTGCCATGCAAGTGAGTGTACAAGCTGAAAAGTACCCCTGGACACCCCAAGCCGGCATACAAGGCTAGATTGGTAGCAAAGGGTTTTAAGCAGGAACATGGTGTGGACTTTGATGAGGTCTTCTCTCCTGTGGTTAAGATGACCACCCTGCGCTTAGTCTTGGCTTTGGTTGCACAGCTTGACTTAGATCTATATCAGATGGATGTCAAGACGGCTTTTCTACATGGGGACTTGCATGATGAGATCTATATGGATCAGCCTAAGGGCTTTGCAGAACCTGGCAGGGAGCACCTAGTGTGCAAGTTGAAGAAGAGCTTGTATGGATTGAAGCAGGCACCTAGGGAATGGTATCATAAGTTTGATGCCTTTATGCAGTCACAGGGCTACAGCAGGAGTGCTATGGATCCGTGTCTTTACACGAAGAAAGCCCGTGATGGCAATTTGCTTATCTTGTGATGGACCTAAAAACGGGCCAGCACTCGCTCATGCACTAGCCGGACCTCGTCACTATGCGCAAGACAACCCCTCGGCCTCGCGGCCAGGAGCGTCTATCAAAATCTCTGCCTTCCTAAACATTGCGTTTGTAATACGTTGTAGTCCAACTAATCCTAACCCAACATTACTCCTCAGAGGGAGTCCCTTTCACATGGCCAAGAGGCTCGAATCACATACACATGGGGTTCCTCCTACGGCTGAATGCCGTCAACCCTCTGCGACTCTCCTACACCTCGGGGATTGGTCCCTCGATGCGCCGCTCAACATTTAGACATTTCGCACAAACGTCACTCAAGGTACCAAATAAACGTATCCAGGAATGTACCATTGTCCTTACTTGACTTCCCATTTATAATCCCACGACTAGCCTACAGCATAGGAACCTCACACTCTCAACGGTGGGTCACAGGCCTACTGAAAACAATTGCTATGCATATCCAGGAGCTAACTCTGATACTTTTAATTTCCTCTAAATGATCATGCAAAGAGGTGGATGCCTAGTGCTCAAACATTTTAAAAACCAGCAGCGTGCAAGTGCAAATCATCTCTTTCATGCTTTTCTTTCTAACCGCTTTGTGCTTCGTTGCAACACCTAGCACCGAAGTGATCTTCGTGCTACTAGGTTTTAATTTTTATCATTATTATTCCGTCCTAGATGCGATGCATATAAAATCAACAAATTATTCCTCATGCTCAGCGGCATTTAACCATTTTTTTTCCACAACTCTACCCTTCCTCGTTGATAGTGCATCATTGCATTCATTTCTTTTAGGGTTTCCTTGTCATTTTATGTGGAAAAAGGAAGGAAACACACACTACAACATATAAACAAGGCTGAACTGAAGCATAACTTCATGCCCCAGCCTTGTTATACATCAACAAACATAAATCCTATTTTTCTATATTTTTCGTAGCCCCAAATGTATTTTTCCCCTATTTTTCATGGTTTTTTATCATTTTTCCCCATTTTCTTCATTTTCTTGTATTTTTTTAAATTGCTGAAAATGTAAACCAGTTTGTGGGTTGTGGCCCTTAGTTCATTTGCAACAAAATTGAAAGATTAGTTGATGTGTATCGACGGTTTTCCCCATTTATATGCCCAAAACCCTTGTTTTCCTTCATTTTTATGGTTTTTCGTGTCTCGGTTCCCTATTTTCTGCTATCACACACATGTTTTCCAGATTTTTAAATGATGAACAGCTAGAAACCAACTCAAAGCACGACATACTCAAAACTCAATCCATATGAACACATTTTTATCAACCAAATTTGCATCAAAAGACCATTTTCTTTGTAAAAACAATTATTACCGTGTCTTGCGGGTTTTTTCATTAAATTTGGCACGTCCCACGGTTGATTTCCAGCCATGAATTCTGCTTGGAATCAGCAATCTACAATGATTTTGCATTGCTCTTCCATCCCGTCAAGAATCGGCATCCATCCGGCCGTCCATCTCCATCCTATCCCTTCAAGCACGAACGGGGGCTAAGAGGAGAGAGAGGGAGGAGAGAGAAAGACTGATTTTCTCTCTCTCCAACCAGTCCACCATTGCGGGAGCGGAGACCGGCGAATTGATCGGCACAACGTCTTGATCAGGCCTGGAGGTTCATTAGTATGGCTTCTTTGCAAGCCAGCAAATCGATTGGGGGGGGGGTCGCGTTTTTTTCGGCGGCTGTTTTCAGCCGCCGCCCCCCCTCCATATCCACGATTTTTTTTGTGGGGGGGTGCCAAAGGTCACCCCCCCCCTCTTGCACCTTTTGAAATTTCAATTTTGGGCCCCCTCTTGGGCACCCCGGCCGGTTTCGGGCCAACTCTCGCGTGCGAACTCTGAACTGCGTTCTGAAAATTTCTGTGAGCTCGTCTCAACATTCCGGACAGGCCTGCAGCTTCACTGACTGGCATGGGCGCACGAAAAAATTATGAAAATTCTCGGAGTGTCGTACGGGCGCCCGTCAAGTACTTGACGCTTAAAATCGTGCTCGCTCGAGCTGCCGCCTTCGTGGTTGAGCATTTTCCCCCGCATTTCCATATTTTTCTCCTATTTTTAGGCATGTTCCAGGGCCTAAAATCCATCCTTCATTGGCGACCACGGGATAGGACGACTCAGTCCGTCGAACCCACGAACATATCTGCGCATAAACAACCAAAGAAGCATCAAACTGATACAAACAATTATCATCATAAAACTCAGCACAATGCTCCCCCTACCCCTAGACAGAACCAAGGCATGACATCCACAAGGAATAGGCCTAGCATCATTTAATAGAAGATCCGAAGCGAGTCACTAACCAGCTGCTCCAACACAGCCAAACAAAAAAACCTATCAAAGAGGTTGCCCTAAGTGGTAGTCTGAACTACTGACCAACTAAAGACAACACAACTAGGAGCTCCTACAAGGCGAGGACTCCTATAGCCTGATCAAAGAGTATTTTCTTTCAGTACATGTCTTCGTTTAGGGCTTGTATTGGATGAACATACTTGGGCATGTAAAAAGGAGGGAGCTGAGCGTAGTGACCCAAGGAGAACAGGGCATCGGTCTCAGGACCTGTCTCGGCACCCAAGGACCTACCAAGCCCTCGCAAGGCGACACTTAATCCTTTTCTAACGCTCACTTTTATTTTCGCTCCAACCTTCCTGGTTTTGATATTACTTTTTCCAGCAAGAAGCCACCCCTAGGAAGACAAGGTATCGGCCCCAGGTCTGACTCGTCCCCAGGAACCTACCAGGCCTTCGCAAGGCAATGATCAACTACTTATATATTTTCATTTCTTTTCTTTTCATTGATAGGGGTTAGAACCCCTTTTTACACACCTTCGCATTTATATTCATCTTTTAGGATATTCAGGATTTCTTGGCATCATCATTATGATCCTCTAGCAGGCTTCTCTAACTGCCTCACTACTAACAAGAACTCCTAGAACGGCTGCCTAGCAGGCTAGCAGAACAGAGCCACTAGGGCTTCCTTCTAAAACAGGTCTTTCAATGTCTAACAATGTCTTTACAGGAGGCAATGACTACTCCGACCTCCCTCAAACATACTTAGCCTAAACCTGGGACTTCATGCCTTGGTTGCCGGTCCCCAAAAAAAAGTATCCCCTCAACAAGTACAAACACACATATAACAGGAAAGAAAGGTACTCGTAAAGGAGAAATATCACCTGGAGTGGCCACAAGAAGCTTCCACCGCAGCAAAGGCTCCTCCAGGCTCCACCAAATTCCACGAACCACGAAACCTGTCCAGCACAACAATAAAACAAAAACCCAATTAAACGCACCCGTACTAGATAGGAAAATGGCCCTCTTGGCCTAATGAAATCAGACATGATTTTGCTACAAAATTGAATCGGCCCTCTTGGCCTAATGAAATCAAACAATACTATGCAGAACATCCACCTGGAAACAACCATGAGAGACATCAAAGCATACTATTCCCAGGGGAACAAAGGCGCATAGCCCTAAACTAGGTGCATTAAATTATGACCTATCCCTCCTGCGTATATCGCAAGAGGTGTTCGCATCACATGTCGTCTAATCAGTCTGTGGGTCCCCGATAATAAAGGTAGATGCGTCTCGCTTACCCTTTGCATCACCCAAATCAACCATCGTCTGCCAAAGAGGGCATGTTCAGAAAGCATACCCCACAAACGACCAGGTCCTGTCTCACCATCAATAGATATATCGGAACAAGGGCCACAATTAAAGAAGAGGTCCTCTTCATACGCAAGATTAGCCAAAGAATCGGCAAACTGATTCCAATTCCGTGGAATCAGCTGAAAAGACACTCTATCAAATTCGTCTAGCAGGGCTATGGCAGTGTGATGGTACATACAAAGGATCGGGTTCCACACCATGTACGTCCCATTGAATTGATTTAAAACCAACTGAGAGTCCCCCTTCACCAACAACTGGCGGATACCACCCTTTTTTGCAATATTCAAACCCATGATCAGGGCTTTGTATTCGGCCATATTATTAGTAAAATTCACCCCGAGATAAGCAGCTAACTTCATGACAATGCGTCGTCGGGGGTCTCGGATGACAACTCCTACACTTCCTTTTTTGCATGCACCCCTGGACGCCCCATCAAAGTACAAGGTGTACGTCCATAAAGGGTTTACATATTCTGCCATCCTGAACTCTACTCGTAATTATGGTAATCGAAATTCAGCATATTCAACGGGTGGACTGTAGGCTCCATCCCTCCATCATCATTGAATTCAACAGGGATGCTCGTCAAAAGTTGTAGGCAGTGATGGCAGAAGACCTTGATTTCCCAAATGAATGTCCCGCCTTCTTGCTCAATCACCTTGTATCCTTTGCTCCACCAAATGAGCTTTCCCTGATGATATCTCTGTTCCAAATATGGGTGTTCTAAATAAGGGATCAGACGACCCATCAACCTCTATCACGATTTCCTTGCAGATGTTTGATCGATCTTTCCTAGACCTGCAAGGCAGTCATAGCATTAGTGCAATCAGTCAATCTTTCCTAGACCTGCAAGGTAGTCATAGCATTAATGCAATCAGAAGTAATAAGGTTTAATCTTATTAAGATTAACCTTATTTTTAAATTCTATCCCCTCAAGGTCAGCTAACAACACTGTAGATTTATTCTTTCCTATTCTAACGATCCTATAGGGCCCATCCCATTTGGGTTCTAGCTTGCCTGGAAATAATTCACGTCGTGCGTCATAATACAGAACAAGCTGTCCTTTCTTGAAGGTGTATTTCTTGGCTTTGAGGTCGTGTAGCTGCTTCATTCGGCGCTTCGCCACTTCTTGGTGCAATAAGCTCTGCAACTTAAGCTCATCTAAATGTGCCAGTGTCGTCAAGCGCTCAAAAAGAGCGTCTTCATCACTCAAAGAATGATTGATGGCAAACCGAATAGTCGGCAGCTCAATCTCTAAAGGCAAGACACACTCCTCCCCATATACTAACTTGAACGGGGTATGGCCAGTGGCTCGTTTGAAGGTCGTATTATAGGCCCACACTGCCACGTATAACTTTTTATCCCAATCTCGTTTCTTTTCCGACACAATTTTGGACAGGATGCCCACAAGCTGCTTGTTGGTGCTTTCAACTTGCCCATTGGCTTGCGGATTATATGGGGTTGTCTTGTTATGCTTGATGTTCCACAACTCTGTCAAACCTTTAATCACCTTATTCAGGAAATGGGTTCCGCGGTCCGACACTAATTCTTTCGGTGGACCAAACCGGCATATTATCTGCTCTAAAAGGAAACTAGCAGTTTCTTTAGCATCATCTTTCCTTGTTGCACATGCTTCTGACCACTTTGTGAAGTAGTCAGTTGCTACAATGATGTATCGCTTTTGCGTAGTCGATGACGGAGTAATAGGACCCACAAAGTCTATTCCCCACTTCTCAAATGGAAGTATCGCCATAATAGGGGTGAGTGGTCGTTTCCTATTCTCTCGACTATCATGTCGTTGGCAAATATCGCATCGCTTAACATACGCAAACGCATCCTGGAAGATGGCAGGCCACCAATAACCTGCTCTTAAAGCCTTTTGGGCTGTAAGCCGTCCAGCAAAATGGCCACCGCAAGCAGAATCATGGCACTCTTCCAAAATGAACGGCACCTCGTCAGGCGTCACACATCGGCGATAGATATCATCAACCCCTTGCCGATATAATGTACCTGCGATCAAGGCAAACTTTAACGCTTGCTGCTTAATTTTTCTTTTCTCAGCCTTAGATAGTTCGGATCCCGCCTCTCCTGTTGATAAATAATGCGTTATTGCAGCATACCAGGAGGGAATAGATGCCGTATCTACTTTAAATATCATCTCTATGTCACTACCCTCAGCCACAGATTCTTTCGGCTCCCCAAAGTCCACTAGACATTCCACGATGCCTTGCAACCTTGGTGGCTTACTCTTGATTTCATAATCAAATTTCCGCAAAGTGATCAACCACTTCGCTAAACGATCAGGCGGCTGTAACTTATTCATCAATAGTCGAAGTCCCTCCGCCTTCGTATAAAGCACCACTTTTTCATAGAGAATGTAATGCCTGAATTTCTTGGTCCCAAAGACCATCGCTAGACACAGCTTCTCCATGTAGGTGTAATTGATTTCGGATACCCCCAGCTTCCGACTAGCAAAAGCAATCGGGTGGTACCACTTCTCTTCCCAAATTTGGGCTAAACAACAGCTGATACTATACATGGTGGCTGTTGAGAATATATAGAACACCTCACCTCTTTTAGGTGCTTTTAAAACGGGCGCTCTTGCTAGCTCTTGTTTCACATCCTCGAATGCTACCTTACAAGGGTCACCCCATACAAACGAACAGCTAAAGGACAATAAATTTGTAAGTGGCAACGTTCTTTCTGCTAAGGCGTTAATGAATCTACGGTAGTAACCAACCGAAGACAGAAAGCTATGAACTTCTTTCGGAGTGCGTGGTGGACCCATGGCAATTATAACTTTGACCTTTTCGGGGTCTGTCGCAATTCCTACCGAACTGACCACATGGCCCAGCAATAGCCCATAAGGTACTCCAAAAGCACACTTCCGTGGGTTTAGGGCGATGCAAAATTGTCTACAGCACTCAAAGCATTTTCTCAAAATGATCAACTGCCTTTCTCTCACGGTGGCGGCCCCTAAGTCATCAATAAACACCCTCAACTCTTCAGGGGATATGTCACCGAATGTCTTATCTGCTGTTCGTTGCCACGAACCAGGCGCATTGCATAAACCAAAGGCCATCACATGGTACGCAAAAGTACCAAATACAGTTATAAAAGTTGTTTTCAACTTATCCTCTTCTGCAATTGCCATTTGGTTATATCCTGCAAAGCAATCCATAAATGAATATATCTCCCTACCCGCTAATTGATCCAAAATCTGGTCAATAAATGGTAATGGGTAGTAGTCCTTAATTGTCTGCTTATTCAGCTCCCTAAAGTCTACACATAAACGGATCTGATTATTATTCTTCTTTCTAATCACAACTGGCGAACACCATTCCGTGTGTTGCACAGGAAAAATCAAACCCGCTTTTCGAAGCTTCTGTAACTCTTCAAACAGCCCGTCCCTCAATTCGAAAGGCATACGCCTTACTTTCTGCCGTACAGGACGACTGCCCTCTTTCAACGGAATTGTATGAACAGTAAGGCTAGGAGGGATGCCTCTCAACTCATCATAACTCCAGGCAAAAATATCACGGAACTCCTGGATCAAGGCCACATAGTCCTCCCTTTCTGCTGAGCTGAGCATAGAGCCTACTTTGATTGGCCGCGAATCATCAAGCGTACCAAGGTCTAGCTCGATAACATCTGCATCTCTTATATGATCTTGGCCCTCTATCGGCTCATTCAAAGTGACCTGATAGATGTCCTCCGTGGTGGATCCCTCTTTGGACTCATCACTCGATGATGTCTCACTAGCAGATAAATCTTCTAATGTCTCCAATTCTGTAGAAGATAGAGGAGCTCTCTCACTCTGCGGGGACTCAGGATAAGCATCAACCACCACACGCTGGGCACCTCTGCCAAATATTAATCGACCGGCAGGTATATCCACTTGGCAATCCGCTTGCAAGATCCAAGGTCGTCCAAGTAATACTTGGTAACTTGGCCGCCCTACAAAACGAATCACCCTAAAGTCCAACAGGCATTCTACATTTGCAACAGTGACATGGACCTTAGTAATGCAGCCTTCCGGCTGTCTCAAACTGTCATCTGCCATTCTGAGAATTGTGGAGGTATCTTTCTGGATTGCAAGACCCAACCTTTCCATCAGTTCAGAACTCATCATGTTGACCGATGATCCCGTGTCGACAATGGCATAATCTACTAATATCCCATCGACATAGGCTGCAACCCTTGGGCAATGCTTCTCAGCATGCTCGAACCAGTCATCACCAACTCGCGCAATACCCAAAGGTTCTACGATATACCCGGTACGTAGGATCTTTCTAAATTCCTTACGTACTCCTGGGGAAAGCTTAATAAGCTGCAAAAGGTTCACATCCGGCTTGACTTCGCAAAGAGAGCTCGCCAAATCGAATTCATGATAATTTGATAGAGCTCGCTTTTCACGCCAAACCATCCGCTCTTTAGGTCGCTGAACTGGCTTTATTGCCTCTTTCTTAACTTTCACCTTCTTCTTTGGTGGTTCCTTATCGGCTTTACTCTCTACGGGCTTCAAAGTTCCCCCTTCTAGGGCAGGATCCAAAACTTGCGTTCCTTTGTCGCCTTGTTTAGGGTTTCCGTCGACAGGCTTATCCATGTCGGCTTCTCTACCCTTTTTACCTCTTGTAAGGACAGCTCGTAGATTAGAGGTTTCAGCATCATTAACGCGTACAGCCTCAATCAAACTAACCCCACTACCACTTGGTAGCTCCTCCACTGTAGTCTTTGGTCGTTGAAGTATTTGTTTAGGCCCATTTTCTGGCTGGGAATCATTTCCTTGGGCACGATGATTAACAGGCCCTGGTTGCCGACTACCACGCTGGAGAGAACTGATCTTACTCCAGCAAGTAGCTGCTAGATGGCCAGATTTTCCACAAATGTCGCACTTAACATTTGGGCAATTTCGTGGATAGTGCTGCCCACCACACCATTTGCAACTAAACCTCGACGGTGCACCCTCCTCTGGGTATCTACTTCCTATCAAATTTTGTTGTTTTTTAAGGAAGTTGACATCAACGGCTATTTGTCGATACTGCTCCGTAATCATGTCGGTATAATGCTTCATCATGTCCTTAACCTCGCCAAGAACATTAGAAGAACTCGACTCATAGCCTTGGTCATTACCGTGTCGCTCCATCGGCCTAACAATTCGATTAGGCACAGGTTGTTGAGTCACAGGCATGGTATTAGGATTGATCGCCTGGCCTCCACCATTTGGAGCCATTTGACTGCCCGTCGGCATTGACATGCTAGGGGGAGCTGGTAATAAAGGGACATTCTGTATCATGTTCCCTCTCCCATTAGGGTTAGCCATCGCTATCCCTTGGCCACTACTGCCATTGGCTATTGCCATATTGTTTCCCAATACTAAACCCATGTTCGAATTGCCTCTAGAAGCATAGGCTGCTTGTAGTCGGGATTCCACCTCTTGTGCTCGTGTAATGGCAGTATCTATATCCCCTAAGGGGACACTACTCAACTGCAATTGGATATTGAAGTCCAACCCATGTAGGAAATATTGCAATTGGGCAGCTGCGGGGATAGGAATAGAGGTGTCCAACTTACAGAAGACCTCTTTTATCTTCTTCGCATAAGCACGAATATCCTCGTGTGGATCCTGGCGGGTCACGTTAAGTACACGCAACCAGTATTGCCCACTCCTTTCAGGGGCAAACTCCCTTCGAAAAGCTCCATAAAATGCATCAATGTTCAATATAGTTCCGGCTTCTAAACCATGATACCATATAGCGGCTCTTCCTTTGAGAGTCATATTGAAGAACATCATCAAATGTCCTTCCTCTTGAATGCGATAGTTAAACATCAGCTTTTGAAACTCCCTAATGTGAAGTTCTGCATCTTCCTCAACTAGCCCATTAAAAATGGGAAGCGGGTAACCTAGAGCCGGCAAATCCGTCGTTCCTGCTGGAATTGCAATAGGCTGCGCCATGAAGCGGATTGGATTTGCACTAGGAATAAAGACCGGTGGGGTTACACCTCCCGTACTTGACGTGGACTGGCTTATAGAAGGAAGGGGAGCACTCGAGCTTCCACCTTCTCCTAACCTACTGCTTGGGGTCCTAAGACCACTAGATCCACTCCCTCGTAAGGGTTCAGCACTGCTACGCTTAGGGGAATATCTCCTAAAAATTTCAGCACGTCGCCTAGCTCTTTCATCTCTTTCTTGCTTTTGGATTTCTGCTAGATGATGCTTATCAATAAATAACGGATCAATCTCAGTATCCTTTGGCATAAACTACTAGTTGGTCCTTAAACAACCAGGATTCGAGAACCGCCACTTTTAAGCAGCTCCCGGCAGACGCACCACTGATGGACCTAAAAACGGGCCGGCACTCGCTCATGCACTAGCCGGACCTCGTCACTATGTGCAAGACAACCCCTCGGCCTCGCGGCCAGGAGCGTCTATCAAAATCTCTGCCTTCCTAAACATTGCGTTTGTAATACGTTGTAGTCCAACTAATCCTAACCCAACATTACTCCTCAGAGGGAGTCCCTTTCACATGGCCAAGAGGCTCGAATCACATACACATGGGGTTCCTCCTACGGCTGAATGCCGTCAACCCTCTGCGACTCTCCTACACCTCGGGGATTGGCCCCTCGATGCGCCGCTCAACATTTAGACATTTCGCACAAACGTCACTCAAGGTACCAAATAAACGTATCCAGGAATGTACCATTGTCCTTACTTGACTTCCCATTTATAATCCCACGACTAGCCTACAGCATAGGAACCTCACACTCTCAACGGTGGGTCACAGGCCTACTGAAAACAATTGCTATGCATATCCAGGAGCTAACTCTGATACTTTTAATTTCCTCTAAATGATCATGCAAAGAGGTGTATGCCTAGTGCTCAAACATTTTAAAAACCAGCAGCGTGCAAGTGCAAATCATCTCTTTCATGCTTTTCTTTCTAACCGCTTTGTGCTTCGTTGCAATACCTAGCACCGAAGTGATCTTCGTGCTACTAGGTTTTAATTTTTATCATTATTATTCCGTCCTAGATGCGATGCATATAAAATCAGCAAATTATTCCTCATGCTCAGCGGCATTTAACCATTTTTTTTCCACAACTCTACCCTTCCCCGTTGATAGTGCATCATTGCATTCATTTCTTTTAGGGTTTCCTTGTCATTTTATGTGGAAAAAGGAAGGAAACACACACTACAACATATAAACAAGGCTGAACTGAAGCATAACTTCATGCCCCAGCCTTGTTATACATCAACAAACATAAATCCTATTTTTCTATATTTTTCGTAGCCCCAAATGTATTTTTCCCCTATTTTTCATGGTTTTTTTATCATTTTCCCCATTTTCTTCATTTTCTTGTATTTTTTTAAATTGCTAAAAATGAAAACCAGTTTGTGGGCTGTGGCCCTTAGTTCATTTGCAACAAAATTGAAAGATTAGTTGATGTGTATCGACGGTTTTCCCCATTTATATGCCCAAAACCCTTGTTTTCCTTCATTTTTATGGTTTTTCGTGTCTCGGTTCCCTATTTTCTGCTATCACACACATGTTTTCCAGATTTTTAAATGATGAACATCTAGAAACCAACTCAAAGCACGACATACTCAAAACTCAATCCATATGAACACATTTTTATCAACCAAATTTGCATCAAAAGACCATTTTCTTTGTAAAAACAATTATTACCGTGTCTTGCGGGTTTTTTCATTAAATTTGGCACGTCCCACGGTTGATTTCCAGCCATGAATTCTGCTTGGAATCAGCAATCTACAATGATTTTGCATTGCTCTTCCATCCCGTCAAGAATCGGCATCCATCCGGCCGTCCATCTCCATCCTATCCCTTCAAGCACGAACGGGGGCTAAGAGGAGAGAGAGGGAGGAGAGAGAAAGACTGATTTTCTCTCTCTCCAACCAGTCCACCATTGCGGGAGCGGAGACCGGCGAATTGATCGGCACAACGTCTTGATCAGGCCTGGAGGTTCATTAGTATGGCTTCTTTGCAAGCCAGCAAATCGATTGGGGGGGGGGTCGCGTTTTTTTCGGCGGCTGTTTTCAGCCGCCGCCCCCCCTCCATATCCACGATTTTTTTTGTGGGGGGGTGCCAAAGGTCACCCCCCCCCCCCTCTTGCACCTTTTGAAATTTCAATTTTGGGCCCCCTCTTGGGCACCCCGGCCGGTTTCGGGCCAACTCTCGCGTGCGAACTCCGAACTGCGTTCTGAAAATTTCTGTGAGCTCGTCTCAACATTTCGGACAGGCCTGCAGCTTCACTGACTGGCATGGGCGCACGGAAAAATTATGAAAATTCTCGGAGTGTCGTACGGGCGCCCGTCAAGTACTTGACGCTTAAAATCGTGCTCGCTCGAGCTGCCGCCTTCGTGGTTGAGCATTTTCCCCCGCATTTCCATATTTTTCTCCTATTTTTAGGCATGTTCCGGGGCCTAAAATCCATCCTTCATCTTGGTACTCTATGTTGATTATATACTGATAGCAGGGAAAGCTCATGATGAGCTAGATGCTCTTAAATCTCAGCTGAAGAAGAGCTTTGAGATGAAGGATTTGGGACAGGCCTCACATATACTTGGGATGCGCATTAAGCGCGATAGGCATCAGGGGCTTTTGTATCTCTCACAGCGGGAGTATATTCATAAAGTCCTTGAGCGCTTCCGCATGCAGGACGTAAAGCCTATTGGCTGTCCATTACCTTCTTATGTGAAGGTATCACAGGCCGATTGTCCGCAGACATATGAGCAGAGGGCCGAGATGGCCAAGATCCCTTATGCTTCAGCCGTGGGCAGTTTGATGTATGCCATGATAGCCACTCGTCCAGATATTGCGCATGCAGTTGGTGTTGTGGCACGCTATATGGCTACACCTGGCAGCAGACATTGGGATGCCGTGAAGGGTATCATGAGGTACCTGAAGGGCACAGCAGATATGTGTATTTGCTATGGCAGCCAGGATACAGGAGTCGTGGGGTACACTGACTTCGATTATGCAGGACATGCAGATAGTAGGAAGTCCACTTCTGGCTATGTATTCACCTATGCTGGAGGGGCTGTCTCTTGGATGTCCAGGGTTCAGAAGTGTACGGCTTTGTCTACCACTGAGGCTGAGTATGTTGCAGCCACTGAGGCTTGCAAGGAGGCCATATGTTTAGGCCGTCTAGTTGCTGACATTGGGATTGATGCTACACCTACACTGCATTCGGATTCTATGAGTGCCATTCAATTGGCTAAGAATCCGGTCTTCCATGCGAAGATGAAACACATTGAGGTGAGGTATCACTTCATACGTGGTGTCGTGGAGGACAGGTCTATTGACCTTGTCAAGATCTCCACTGATGAGAATCCTGCAAATCTGCTCACGAAGAGCCTTACTACTGAGCGCTTTGCCTTCCTCAGGAGGTTGATGGGCGTTGGATGAGATGTCGCCTTTCCTCATCCCTTGTACATATGTACATTTGTATTGTCTTTTCTTTTTCTTTTCTCTCTCACTAGGGCAGATTCGCCTTTAAGTGGGAGGTTGTTGGGGGTAAAGGCGCCTCCGTCGTGCCGCCCTGTGTATTACTACACTGACAGTACCCGCCACTGCACACTGTAGGTGGCGGGCGCCCGTCACGTCACTTTATTATTTATTCTTTTAGTGACAGTTTGAATAAAGGAAGGCTGGGTCACACATTGTGACTGTTGGAGTTCCCATTTCTTGTCTCTCTCTTTCTTGCTCTTGCTCTCCCGCCATAGCTCGCGTGCAAGCTTCGATCCTTCTCACCTTTCACACCCAACTCTGCCCACCAGTTGCAAATGCGCATGTTTGCATGGTTTGTGCGGGCGTACATCTGGTGTTCGCGTGCGCATACGTGCTTGCGAGGTCATCGCAGTTGTTCACCTACCATTGTGCATGGTTTTTCGTACGTGGTCGGTGTGGCCGTAGTCTTCGTCAGTGTTCATGCGCGAGGATGCACGTCGGCCTTGTTCGTGGGTGCACGAAGTAGTTGTTGTCACATGGAGCTTGGGTACCTCCTTTTATTTTCCACCAGAGAAAACGCCTAAAAATGCCTAAAAATACTTAAAAACATTTTAAAAATACATATAATTTCATATAAATCCAATAAAAACCCAAAAAATAGCTAAAATTTTCTTTCACACATTGGAAAGTTTTCTAGATTATTTTCATGGTCATAATTATAGGAAATTTAGAATATTCAAAATCCTTTTAAAATTCATTACAAACTAAATAAAAATTCATAAACAATTAATAAAAATAAGAGAACTCCAAAAAAATTTCAAAAAATCTTACAAACTCATTTGCATATTTTTAGCATGTTTCGTACACTAGAAATATTGTACCCAATGGATAAAATATTATTTTAAGGCAAAAATGCTATTTTTAAAACCTAAATTCATAGACATTTTATTTTACATTCCAAAAATATGCTAAAAATACTAAAAAATAGAGACACGTTGTTGAAACCAAATGGCTCAATTTTCACTCAGGGTTGATTGCAAAAAGCTTGTTATTCAAATTCTTTAAAAATAAAAAACATAATAAATCAAATAACCAAATAACTAATAATAATAATAATAATAGTAGCAATACCCAAACACTAATCATAATTAATTAACCAAATATGATCCCACTCACCTTTCCTTGATATTTAAAAAAAAAAGATATTTCATTTTTTTTCTAGTTAGTGGCTTTTGCTTTTTTGTTGGACTCATTGTATCTTGGGACCTATCCCTGCGCCCTCAGTTTCTTGTATGCACACCCCTACTAGGTATTTATTTTTATATTTTTGGATTTATTTATTTTTTGTCACCCCATAACCACAGTTAATGGTTAAAATGAACTTTCATCACCATTTTTCCATGCACACTCACGCACACACATTTTTCTAATAAAATAAAATGAGCCAATCGTTCACTCATCACACACATTGTGCTATAGACACATCTAAGTTTATTTAAAAATGAATCTGTCTCATCACAAGTGCATGTACTACACAATCATAACGAAGCATAAGCATTGACAAAGAAGAATAACTAACATTATCCAAGCATAATGCAAGTACAACTGATGAGAATAACTAACTGAATGAGTGTGGGGATGAGTGCCTCTTATAGGCTTACAGTAGGTGGTATTGGTAGGTGGAGAAAAGTGGAAAAGGACCACTGGCGGTCTATCTCATCCTGCCAACCTAGGAGGCTCTGCATTAGGGCCTTACAAAGGCCCTGCCACACACGAACCAAACTATGTAGGAAGGGCGATCTAGGGGGGGTGATCTGGGTTGTTGTGAAGATCCATCTCAAGGACAATGAATTTGTATTTAGAGACCCCAATCTGGGTATCGGAGTCCAGGTTTTGTTTAAAGCACCGCTCCACCCTAATAATTTGTAATTCACATTTTAAGAAGAAACCGTCATTTTCTCATTAAGGTTTAATACCTAATAAAATTTCACCCATTTTTAATTAATTTTTAAAACAAACCATTCATTAAAACTAATTCCCCTCACTGCACTTATTTCCCTTTTCAATCAAAGCGCTTTGTGGGATGGGCACGTGCCATCTTTTGAGTCGTAATTACTTACCGAAGTTCTAATCATGTCATGAGGGGGTTGTTGTTGTATTATGGTTTGGTTTCTCTGATACGATTATGGGTACGGTCTGTAGTTTTCTTTTTTGCCTGATATGCGGATTCAAGGTGATTTTTTATCTTACATAGCGTGAAGCTTTCAGTTGCATACGTGTAGAGGTCATGCCAAATTTTTTCTAGGATGTGGATTGCTTGGGATGGTTAGTTGGTCAGTCATGTCTGTGTGTGTTTATTATGGCTGATTGCTTATTTCTGGTTATTCTATTGTTTTGCAAGCATTCACTATGATTGTCTGTGTGTGCGGTGTGTATGTAATCTATCTGAATGGCGCCTCAAGCTCCTCCTCCATTTTAGTACATCCCCTTGGTATCTCATGATTATTCTTTATTGCTAGAATCCGAACTTATTGGCAAAGCAGGCTTAACCAAGTTCATCACACTCTCCTTACCACTCATTCTAGAGGATATTGATACTTGTGATCAGTTTCTAGCCTCTTATAGTAAGAAGTCTAGTCATGTCAGTGGAACAGTTATTCACTTGATGCCTAAAAGTTTGGGCAAGGCTTTGTCTTTACCCTATCAGGGAGGTTCTTTTCCTACTACTAGACAACTGTTTTCAAATGAGGATATCCTTAAACTGTTGCAGAGACATACTCAAGACGTGTTGGATCCCAATAAGGTTCTTACCACTTCTGGCATCAATGTCTCCATGATCTCCAACCCTGTGTGGAAGCAGTTATGCCAGTTCCTTCAGGATATGTCTATGCATGCCAAGACACCCTCTAATTACCTTTCAAAGGAGTTGTTTATAGCTTCTAGAATGGTGTTGAAAGGCATAACGATTGATTGGAGTTCCTACCTTCTGTCAAAAATGGATCAACACTTTGTCAAAGCCACAAGGGGTAATGTAACTAATGTTACATTTGGTTCCTACCTCTCTGTCTTTTTGGAATATGCTGCCCCTTCGAAGGAGGTTCCTACCTTGATAGTTGATCCACCAGAAGCTACTCCCCCTACTGAACACTTTGATGTCGTCATCCAGGATCTTGATCCTATCCCTCCTGTGGTAGTTCAAAGGAAACACTTAAAACGAGTGGCTAAATCAACCCCAGCTCCTCCTCCAATCTCTGTTCCTAATCAATCTAGTAGTCACCTACTAGCTTTCCTCACAATATCGAATCTTTTTAGAGCACATCATGAGGGTACTCTAGAGATTTCCATCCCTTCAGTTCAACACTTGCTAGCTAGAGATGTAATTTTCTTCCTATGTCAAGATGTTCAACGTTCTATTGAGCTGTCAGTGTTGATTGCATGCATCCATTACCTCTATTCCTCTTGCTATGATGAAGTCCAACAAACCAAAGAAGAGTTGACGGAAGCAACTATAGAGCTAGCTTCTACTCATGAACATTTTTCTGATCTTTGTATCCAAATGGAGCAATAGACTAAGATCATTGACGCTCAGAAAATGGACATTTCTAGTTTGCACACTTAGTTTGCTGACACTAAAACTCAAGTGGTTCATGTGATTGAGGAACAAGATAGATTGTTGTAGGAATCTCAAGAACTTGAGGCTCTACTAGCTGCCGAGATAGAGGAGCTTAAGATAGCAAATACCACCTTCGAATAGAGCAGAATCCAAATTCAGCAACTTAACAAGCCAATATCCAGTCACGTTCTTCTACACCAAGTCCTGGGCAACCAATTTCTTCTTTGACCCCTGCAGATTCGGCAATTCTCCAACGATAGTCCACATTATGTTTGTTGTTCCAAGCAAAAGTGGAAAGAGTGCAGTCTAGGACGGACTTATTATGGTATTAATTTGAGAAATTTCAAGAGTATATTCCTCCTGACCATTCCTTTTTTGTCCACTATCAGTTATAGAAGTTGGCCTTCTATAATGAGCTCTCAACGATGGATCTACCTCTTCCAGAGGATGGTTGGAGTGCAGCTTGGTCTTCTGATTTGCTGATAGAAGTAGTGCGTATAGTCTTTGAAGATTATATGACTTCTGATACCATGCTGTTATCTTATATGTATTTACACGGTGATCTATTGATTCCAAATGATAAAGATCTGGCTTGGTATGTAGGGGATGTGGTCTTACAAGCTGCCTTATATGTCAAACATTTAGAATTGAGGATAGATGAAATGTTCTAGTGCTATTCTCCTAAAGTGGCTGCTTGCCCTAACACTTTATGGCATACAATTATTGATTCTGTAATCATGAACCAATGATAGAATAAAGCCTCTACTCATGTGCAAAACACTAACAAATTGAGGGTGAATCTTCTAGCTTATCTTTCCAAGAACTATCCATTTGATTCATCCTTCTTTGATGCCTACCATCGACGATTTGCTTTAGGTCCCTCCATTCCTAGCTTTTTTATTATTAACAAATGGCCCATCGATATGATGCTTATTTTTTCCTTTATCAATCCAAATCAGCACTCTCTTTTTCCAACCTTAGGATGCACCTCAAATTCCAATATTTACCTATTATTCTTTCATTGAAGATCGAATATTTTCCCCTTCTCCGCCTTGTCCTTCCCCATCTATCCATATTGCTTCTACTTTTTCTCATTTTTTGATTTTTCCCACCCATCTCTTCATCCTCTTTTACCCATTCCTCTTCCATCTCATACCACTTCTATTTCTCAACCCCTTAGTTGGTTAGTGGGTATGAAGGATTTGATCAACAGATTCCAAGAAGAAGAGGATGGAGCTCAACTAATTCTCTCACAGGACCACAAATTAATTGGCCATTAATTCCAGGGGACTATACAATTGCTGGTCAAGCGTACCAAAATTATCTCCATTTTGCCTAACAATATTCACAATCTTGAGATCCTTCAATGAGATTGACAGTCCACTTTGCTTGGTACCTAGCATATATGCATAAGCATTCCCATAATGATCAAAAGGCCATTCCAAAGTTATGTATGAATGTCAATGTGAACATTGATTCCCAACAACTGGATGTCCTATATTTTCATGCCCTTTGTCTGCCTAGCAGATACCGTGTTTTGTTAGAAAGGATGTGATGCCTTCAATTCTTTTAGAGTCCTCCAAAATCTTTTGTAGATGAATCCTTATCCATGGATCATTTTCCTAATCATCAAGCTTTCAAGAGGAATCATCTTCATTGATACCCTTGGATGTATCTTTTATGCTTCTTAATAATATATCTCTTTCTTTTGGAGGTGCCACTTAGATGGTTGTTTTTGTTTGTGATGTGTTAATTTTTTTGTGATGAGTTTGTGGTGGTTGAATATTGGATTTGTTGGAGAGCTCTCTTTTCGACTATTGAACTAATGGTGATGATGCGTAGAAAGCCTACAATGCAAAGCTGAAGAACCTCTTATATCCTTTACAAATTTGTTATGACTTTCTATTGTTTATAAGATGTGTTACTGGATAATGGTGTTTTCATTTAGTTTGTATTATTTCTTAGATACACGTGATAAGTTGGGGTTGTGGTTGGGTGGATTATTGAAGATACTAAAGAAGATCAAGTTGAGCTCTTTAATGTACTTTTATTCTCTCTTTCTTAGGTCATGAGGACACTTCCTTATTAAGTGTGGAATATGTTGAATGCTGAAATAACTAGATTTTTTGGTTGATTTTTGTTGTTTTTCAGGCCTGAATGGTTGATTTTTGATGGATTTTGAGTGATGTTTAGTTTCTTTGGAAGTGTTTGAGAGTTTTTGGATGATATTGATTATTTTTTGGAAGCTCGTAATGATTCACAGTAGAAATATGAGGCTTTGTGATGTTCTGATAGATTCTGGTGAGGTTCTATTGGTTCTGATATACCTTCTGTTTAGCTTCTGTTTTGTTCTGATTTTCTTATGTATGAAGCATGGATTGATGATTGATGAAAGTTGAGGTCTTTTGAAATATAATTGAATAGTTTTTAATATTTTCAAATTTTTTTAGTATGAGTTATGATGTTAAGATCTTTTGTGTTGACCTTCTCTAACCCTCCGATGAGCTTTTGTAGAGCTTATGTTCCTGCTCTGTTCCTATTCTATTCTATTTTGTATACTCTTGTAAGTGTTCTGTGGAATGTATGTGTGACTTTGGGAAAATTTTCCATCCTTGGAAAGAGGTGAATGTAAGTTTAAAGGAGCTCAAAGAAGTGAAAGAAGTAGTTGTTGAAGACTCAAGAGAAGACTGGAGTGGAGTGGCAGTAGTGAGCTATGAAGAGTCACTGTAGTGGCTCTGGTGACCTTTCATATCGGACACACCTCTTGGAAGCGGCATCCACGACCTATGAAGGATTATTATGAGTGATTATTGAGCATTTTAGTGAGGAGATGATGTATTATTGATTGAGAGAGAAAGAGAGAGTCAGAGATAGCCAATTCTATGTAAAACAATGTATCTTCCTATGAGAGCTAGAGAGAAAAGAACTATGAAGATAATGAAAATGAATCATATGTGATTATTTCCATTCAAAAGTGGTGTATTCTTTTGTGTTCTTGTTAGTTTTAATGGATTCTATGAAGATGTTGAAGATCGTGGTTGATTCTATCAAATCCATGGGAGATATCTATGATGATGCTGGGTGAAGATTTGTTCTTTTTGTTGTTGTGGTTCTCTAAAGAATGAAACAAAAGCTTGTTGATGTTACAAGATAGATTTTCTTGCAATAGAAACCCTTTTTCCTTGGTGTCTCTCATGGGGCTCCACGGGCAAAGTGAAGATGGAGGTGTAAAATGAGTTAATATACTCAAGCCAAGCTAGACCTAAGCTGAGAGAAGTGAGAGGAGACCTATAGAAGCAGAGAGGTGAAAACATGGGATCTAGAGCATTCTCAGCTGCGCTCTGATACCATGTGAAAACATGGGATGTAGAGCATGGCAACTGTGGTGGCTCATAGACATAGACCAAACTCATATGTACTTGGACATGACAGAGACAAAGTGACTTGACTGAAGTACACAAACTAAACAGCAGGTACACTAAAATGAAAAGCAGAATGACAATGACATTGCATTCATCTCATATGAAAGTGACATCCAAGTACAATATTATATAGAGATAGGTAGGTGCCAATCTTTCTCTATATGCCTATTGGATTCTTGTAGGTTGCATGTCCTTAGCCCATCTACTCTTACAAAGAGGTAGCATTCATGTGATTGCAAATCTCAACACACCTCACTCAAACCACCTCTTTGACTCATATCACTCCTCACTTGCACCACCTCTTTCACTTGCACCACTTCACTCAAACCACCTTGATCCCACCACCATACTCACTTGTAGCACCTCACTTGCACCACCTCTCTCACTTGCACCACTTCCATCAAACCACCTCACTCATTCGTACCACCTCACTTGCACCACCTCTCACACTTGCACCACTTCACTCATTCAAACCACCTTGACCCTAGCCTACTCACTTAGATCACCTAGGTCATACCCACCTCACTACTCACTCACACCACCTAGGTCCCACTCACTTGCACCACTTCTTAGATCACCTAGGTCACACCCACCTCATTACTCACTCACACCACCTAGGTCCCACTCACTTGCACCACTTCCTTTGAACCATCTCATTTGCACTACTCACCCTACTCCTTCAAGCTAGTGCACTCACTTGCACCACCCCAACCTTAATCCCTCACAAACCCTAATTATCACTCGCACTGAAAGAAGATAAAGCCAATATACTAAAGGCCCCAACCAAGAGCTCTAGATAGATTGGAGAAAACACAAGAAGAATATAAAAGCTTCTTGATAGACTCAAAAAAGTAAATTGAAGAGCTCTAAGCTCAATTACAAGAACACGATAAGGGGCTCAAGGAGATTCAAGAAAAGCAAGAGAAGGAGTTCAAACACTAACTAAAGGAGCGTGACTTGAAACTCGTGGATCTCCAAAACTAGTTGATAAAATGCGACATTGTGCTCAAGAATATCCAAGAGAAACTGTTGAGATGTTTGCAATCACACCTACTTCAGTCTCTTTGGAAGGAGCATAGTAGGAGAAGTGCTACCATCCACTTTCCTATAAAGCATTGTACTTGCTCTCTTTTTGAATGCAATGTCATAGTATTTTTGTCCTTCAATAAAGTCTCTATGTGATTATCAGTCTATACATAAGATTGTGTTTATGAGTCCAAGCTTCCTTCTTGGAACCTAATTCACTTGTGTAATAGTCACTCATGTCAGTGTCTTCATGATTTCACTCTTTCTCTTCCATACTCCATAGCTTCTCCCTCAAGCCATGTTCTAGATCCATGTTTTTATATGGTATCAGAGCCATGGTGAGCATGTCATACATTAGTTCAGATCAATAAACCCCCCTTCCAGCCTCTCTCCAACTTTGTTCAGCTCAAGTCCACCAACCAATGAGTTCATTTTCTTACTCCATCTTCACCAACCTTACATGGCAGCCATAGGTAGTACTAACCTTGCTTAGAGCTCTTATATCTCCACATCCAGTCCATATCAGCTTAGGATTCCTTTTGAGGACTTGTTTTTCTACTCAAGGCACTGGTTCTTGGCACCTTAGAGTGCAACATCAGCCATCATATGCTTTAGCATTGCTAAAATTTCATCACGCTATCAAGAAACTGTGCTTGTGTTGATCATATGCCCCAATCTCTCTCCACGCAATGTGTTGTTGACCTCCATCATAGAGCATTGATAGCTCATGAAGTAAGCTTCATTTCCAAAAAGTTGTGAAAATCATGCACTATAGCTCCTACAATTTGTGAAAAACCAAGCTGCCCTACAAACCCTAACTATGACTGCCATAGCCAAGAACTCAAAGCTTCATCTTTTCATTATTTACTCTCTCCTAACACTCAAACCAAGCCTTTGCCACTCTGATCCACTAAATTTGAAGTTGTCCAGCACTTTTTTTAGCATCAAATCAAGGAGGGGAGATTCTGAAGGTCTCAAGATTCGAGCCACAAGCATCAGTATCTCTTGATACTATTCATCTAGTGTCCTATGGCACTTGTGCTTATCAAGTACACTCAAGATCAAGTATTTTGTTGCTAAAATCTGAGAATTTTGAAGTTGATTTGTTGTTGAACCTCCAAGTCCAACATGGGCAAGGACTCTCTGACAGTTCGCTTTAAGGGGGTTGGGTTTCACACTTGACAGACTCCCATCAAGCTCATCCTAATGAAGAAGGGTCTTTGGGCCATCACTAGTAGCAAAGAGAAGAATCCTCATGATGTGGACCTTGCAGTCACTTGGTGAAAGAATGATGATAAGGCTCAGGCCATTATCAAACTGGAGCTAGATGACAGCTATATCCACCATGTGGATAACCGTGATACTTCACAGGATACATGGAAGAGACTTGACACTTTGTTTGGTGCATAGTCTAAGTCATCAAAGTATGCTCTCTTGATTGAAATTTTCAGGGTTGAAATGAAGTCCACCACATCACTTGCCACACATCTAAATTACATGGAAGGACTTCTAACCCAACTTGTAGGAATCAACATTAAAATGGAAGAAGATGTTTGCATTGGTGTTCTACTCAAAATTTTTCCTCCTGAATATAATAATGTGTCAACAACTCTAATCAATATGCCAAACTGTGAGCTTGTTGATATCCAGGCATCATTGTTAGAGGAGGAAAAGAAGCTAAAAACTACAGAAAGAAGCTAAAAACTAAGGAAGAACCAAGCACCTCTAGAGATGAACAAGCATTATATGTTGGCAACAAGTACAATGGCAAGAAGGACCAGCTTTTCTGTGACTTTTGCAAAAGGACCAGACACACCAAGAAATTTTGCCATGCCAAAAAAATATCCTAGAAGGCCTATCTTGCTGTAGTTAAAGAAGAAGAAGGCCATGGAGCAAAGGAAGAAGAAGAAGGCCATGGAGCAAAGGAAGAAGAAGAAGAAGACCACCAGGAGAAGGACAAACCTTATCAATCCTTCTATTCGAATAGACTTTTTTAGACTTGTATTGCCTAGCTCTAATGCTTTGGACATAAACTTGTAAACTCCTCATGTAGCCTTGTACTATAGCCTCTGTACACTTTGTGAGGCCCCTATTACAACCTTTGGATGTCCACCATTTTTGTGGTACCCACACTTAGCCTTTTTTGGGATGACAACCTCTGGTGTTTTGCCACGTCTATGGTGTGCCCACACTTTGCAGGTGTTTTTTTCACTAAAGCCTCTATACGCTTTGTACTTCTGGTTATAATTGAGGAGGGGTGTTGAGATGTTTGCAATCATACCTACTTTAGTCTCTTTGGAAGGAGCAGTGAGGGCTTAGGACTAGAATCCCATAAGCACAGTAGGAGAAGTGCTACCATCTAGTTTCCTATAAAGCATTGTACTTGCTCTCTTTTTGAATGCAATGTCATAGTACTTTTGTCCTTCAGTAAAGTCTCTATGTCATTATCAGTCTATACACAAGATTATGTTTATGAGTCCAATCTTCCATCTTGGAATCTAATTCACTTGTGTAACAGCCAGTCATGTCACTGTCTTCATGAACGCACTCTTTATCTTCCAACCTCCATAGCTTCCACCTCAAGCCATGTCCTATATCCATGTTTTTACAGAAACCTGTACACAAGAGCTTCAAAATCACCTAAGGAGCGTGACACAATGCTTAGAAAGCTCCAAGATCAACTTAAAGAGTAGGAAACCTCCATGAGTGAGCTTCAAGATCAACTTAGGGAGCAAGACCAATCACTTGCAAGCTACATAATTGAAATGGCTAAGCTAAGTATGCAAATAATGGTAATCAATCTTGCTAGCTCAGCGATGCTAAGATCAAAGTGGACTAGGAGAAAGTAAAGATAGATATACATGAGAGACAACATTTTGAGCATTAGCAACAAATACAAGGTCAACGGAGTGCCTCAAATGCAAGCTTGAAAGAGACCATCTCCTCCAACTTGTCAAGGCTCATGAGCATGGTAGAATATGATATGAAAAGGCTCTATGAGACCAACTTGATGAAGCTCTCCAATGACCTAGGAGTAGCCATATATCATGAAAGCTAGCATATAATGATAGCCTATAGCCTCATATAGCTATAATGATAGCCTATAGCCTCTTTTTGAAAATTTGGAAGACCTTAACACCCTACTTGCATTGCTCTCTAATACTTTAGAAAATATGGAGAGAATTTAAGGAATCAACCTAATGACAAAAGGACCAAACCAAGAGGACCTAATCTGATAGTTCATGCAAAAGATTCATGAAGAAACCAACTCAACACAATAGGATTGATACAACCTAAATAACCTCCGTTGATCTCTCCCATTTTGGTAGGCCCACCCACAATCATGACACCCCCCATGGAGCTACTACACTTACTAGAATTTGAAACAATGGAGTCAAAGGACCATCCAATATTTGAAGAGGAAGACCTAGAGCAAATGGAGGCATGCATATCAATGATCCAAACCCTAAGATCTTAGCCACAAAGGGTAACAAAGTATCCTATTCCCCCTAAGCTCTTACCATAGGAAGCATAAGAAACCCTTAGAAGATAGTGCAAAAATACCAAAAGAAGTAGGAGGCTAGCCCTACTGTAAACTTTGACTTCAAGGCGAATGAGGAGAGTAGATTTGAGAAGTGACTACCACTATGCATTGTACATATGTTCATATAAACAACTGAAAGTATTGCTACAAAGTAGCTAGACTGAATTGTTTAGAGCTTGATTAGCTCAATTTTTCAAAGGTTCATTGGTATAATAACAATTTGGGTAGCAAGCTATTAATAGTAAGCTTTATGCATTTGAAGTTTATATGCTCTATGGGTATGCCACTTGAATGTATTGATGCTTAGCACTAATGCTTGG
Source organism: Lygodium microphyllum (assembly GCF_053477565.2). Lineage (NCBI taxonomy): Eukaryota > Viridiplantae > Streptophyta > Polypodiopsida > Schizaeales > Lygodiaceae > Lygodium > Lygodium microphyllum. The sequence continues at coordinate 86,575,504 of NC_141163.1, read as the reverse complement.
ACCCAAATATGATTATGGAATGCTTTGGGACTCAGTTTTGAGCTACAGCTAATATCTTGGAGCTTTGGCTACATGTTGTTACTTCAATGATTATCATTTTTTGGGTTTGAAGACTTATTGCATTTTATGCTCTTGGATGTGTTGGCTAATATCTTTGGGTACCCAAATGTTATGTGCTTGATGTACTGAGTCTTGCATTGCTCTTTTGCACTCCGGATACACTTTAGTGAATGTGCCTTTGAGATATTTGCATTTAGTTTGATGCATTGCATTAGAGATTTGGATCTCCTATCTAATTGAGCTTGGTTTATTGAGACAATGGGATTCCTACCTTATGTACATGCTTTCTTGGATACAATTTTACTTGCTAGTAAGATGACTTTATTTACATGCTTTGGAAACTAGCAGTTACATCTATCGACAAGATTCAACGATGTATACATGCTTCTTTGTTATGTATTGAGCTTCATTATTCTCTGCTCAGTCGCTTGTGCATTTGGCATATCTTTGCACTTGATCTTGAGATCTCTTACATACACAATGTCTATGCCTAATGTATTAGTTACTGACTTTCTTGAGTTTATGATAGACTTTAGTACTAGTTGTATGCCTATCCACTGCTAGTTACTTTTATCTATTTGGTTTTTACCAATATATTCCTACTAGTTGAATATTTAAAAAAAAAAATATTTGTCCACATTGGTCTTGGCCATACTACTGCATTTATTGTAATAGGATTGTAATTACAATTTTCACCAGTGTCTTGGAGAGCACACACTTTACTTTCATGGTCTATTTCTTGAATTGGTGAACATCTCTACACTTTGGTATTCCAACCTATTTTTCCCTTGTTTTGGCAACGTTTTGGGGCTACTTTCCAATCATTTACACTATTCCATTCTTTTGGATTTTGCATTGGTATACTATCATTATGGCTAGTTCTTCGAATGATAATGCTATTTTAAATATTAAAAAGATTGATGGTACAGATTTCACATGTTTAAATACATAGATATGGCAAGTACTTATCCAAAAGAAGCAAGTTAGACAATTTAAAACCAAGAGAGTAAAGCTTGAAGGCATGGATCATGATGATTGGGATGATTTGGATGAGCTAGGTAGATCCACTCTTATGTCATCATTGTCTAAGTAGGTTTATTCCAATGTTGTTGTACTTGAAGATAATGCCTAGAAGTTATGAGAAAAATATGCAATCTTTATGAAAAGCAAAGTCCTACATCAGAGATGTATTGGTTGAAACAACTTATGGACCTTCATATGAAGGAAGGGACTAGTGTGTACATGCATTTGAATGAATTTCAATTGATTTTCAGCCAGTTGACCTTGCACAGGTGGTCAAGTTCAAGGATAACCTACTTGCCTTGTTTTTGCTTGTAACACTTCCCGAGTCATGGAACATTTTCCCTACCACCATATGTGCTAATATGCCTAAGGATGGCTTGAAACTCCAAGATGTTGAGATTCCTTTATTCACAATAAACAAAAAGAATGTGGATGTAGCCCACACTTCTCATGTATTGAGTGTTAGAGGCAAACATGATTGTAAGAGCAATAATGACCACCATGGTAGAGACTCACAAAGGTCTTAGTCTTGTGGGCAATCTTGTAGTAAGTTCTATGGTTGTAAGTCCTCTTTGACATGTCATTATTGTGGAATGTAGGGTTATATTCAATCGTAGTACCATATGATGCACAATGATAAGTGCAAAGACAAAGGCAAGGGTAAAATGCAAGAAAAGTTTGATGATCACACCATTGTCCCTAGTAAGTCTAGTGTAAATATTGAAGAGATAAATATAGTGCAAGAAACCAGAGTCAAATGATGAGTACATCTTAGTAGCTTCCTCTCTTGATCCTTCTTAGTTGATCAATACTTCTATATATTTTGAGTATTAGTTGTTTGACTCAAGATCTTTCTTTCATGTTATCCCACATAGGAATTGGTTTCAATCCTATTACTACATGAGTGATTCTGTGCAACTGAGAGATGACTTGGCATTGGATATTATTGGCATTGGGAATGTCAGGCGCTGCAATTTCTCTCAAGTATCTCTTTTACTCTGCATAATTTATGTCATGTACTAGCTTTGACTAAAATCCTTCTATCTGTTGGATAATTGGATGATGCATGCTATTATCTAACTTTTGGTGATTTAGCATGGACAATTATCCATCTTAGGAATCTTATCTTTACTTAAGATGCCAAGACTGGCAGCCTCTATCCTTTATTTCTATCTAGATTTATTGACCATGTTTTGGCTATGACTGGCATACCACATGTATCTTTATGGCATCCTCTCCTTGGGTACATGTCCTTAAAGGGAATGAGAATGCTTACTCATTTGTAGTATATTCTGCCTCTTGATTGAAAATGGTTTGATTCTTATGACCATTGTCTTCACAGTAGGTAGACATGTAATTCTCATAAGAAATCTAACATTACATGCATGGTTGAGCCTCTAGCTATTGTGCTTTCTCTTATATATGTGGTTATATGCACTCTTAGTCATTCGATGGTGTGAAGTACTTTATTATGTTCATTAATGATTATTTGGATTAGATATGGGCATATCCTATTAAGCAAAAATTGGATGCCTCATCTACCTTTAAATGTTGGCTTGATCTTGTTGAGAATTAGTCTATATATCAAGTGAAATGACTAAGGTCTAATAATGGGGGTGAGTATTTTTCTAAAGCACTTGAGCAATTTTGTGATAAGAAGATGTGGTCTTAAGCTTCAATTGATCACTCCATATGCATCCTTCCCTAAGAATGGTGTTGTTGTGACCATTCAGGAAAAAGTCCTCAATAATATACTTAGTCAGACAGTCTTACCACTCCCATTTTGGATTGAGGTAGTTATTACCGTCGTATATTTGATCAAAAAATCCCCATTCACTACTATTGATTGTTAAGTTGCAAAGGAGGTGTAGTCTAGAAAACCTATCTCATTATCTTAGAGTCTTTTGGATGTGAGGTTTTCTACCATGTACCCAAGGACAAACATAATAAGTTGGATCCTAAGTTAGTGAAATGCATATTTATTTGTTATGGGGATGCAAGTGAGGTGGACTATAACCTATGGGATCTACATGCTCAAAAGGTTATTCGTAGCTATGATTTTGTTTTCCATGAGGAGAAGATGCATTAACAGCCTGAGTAGGTAGCTGAGATACCTAGTGTGATCTTTCAAGAGGACCCTCCTATTGCAGTATAGACAACTAGAAAACCTACAACTCATGTGCAAATGGCCTGTGATCATGATGTTTATTGGATTTACAAGTCCTACATCCTACTTTGAGATGGTCTACTAGAGATAGATATTAGTATGATCAATTTGTACCCTCTTGCCGACCGAGGGTTGATATGCCTGTGTTTCTAGTTGTTTTTAAATGGAATTTTGGGTCATTTCTGTATGATTTGAATGATAATTGATTGATTTGGAAATTTTGGAGAGAGTTTTGGATAAGGTTGAATACGTTTGAGAAGCTTATGATGTTTTTCAATGGAGATATGATATGTTGAAAGGTTCTGTTAAGTATTTGATGGGTTCTAATTGATTCAGTTGAGCTTCTATTTTGTTCTATTATCCTTTTGTATGAGAGGTTGGAATGATGATTGATGGAGTTTGAGAGTGTTTGGAAGCTTATTGAATGATTCTTGATGGTTTTGAATGGTTTTAGTTTAGCCAACCTTTGCTTTTGTTTTGTTTTTGCTCTATATGTCACTGTAAGTGTTCTGTGAGATGAATGTGTACCTTGGGGAGTTTTCTAATCTTTGGAAGAGATGAATACAAGTTCAAAATAGTTCAAAGAAGTAGAAGAAGTACCTGCTAAAGTCTCAAGTGAAGATTGAAGCAACACTGACATTGTTGAGTTGTGAAAGGATATTGTAGTGGCTCTAGTGACCTTTCATGTCAAACATACCTCTTGGAAGTAGTATCCATGACCAAAGAGGGGTTATGGATGATTATTTTTCATTATTACAATATATTATTGAGAGAGAGTATGTGTGAGAGAGATAGAGAGTGAGAGATAGCTAAGTTTTCATTAAAAACAACGTATCTATAATTAAGAGATCATGAGAGAGACTATGAAGACTATGAAGCTATTGAAGATGAATACTATGTGATGATTTCCATTCAAAGTGGAGCATTCCTTTGTGTTCTCTTGTTCTTTTAATGAAGAATATGGAGAATGTGTTGAATTTTTGTTGTGATAAATCCACGGGAGAATTGCAATATGATGCTATGTGAAGATTGAGAAGATTGGTGTTGTTTTTATTCTTGTGGTTGATTAATATATGGAAAACATGCTTGTTGATGATACAAGATAGATTTTCTTGTAGTAGATTCCCGTTTTCTTTGTGTTCCTCTCGGGGCTCCATATTTTTAGTGCATAGCCAAGGAAAATTTTCATTAACAAGCACCAACAGAGACGGAAAATGGAAGAAGTGGCACTGTTGAAGAGGAAGAAAAGCAATGGAAGATTGGAGAATCCCTACAACTGTTGAAGAATTAGAGATCTTCATTGCTAAAGACACCATCTACAAGAAGTGCATCCCTCAATGGTAGAAGCATGTCACTATCTTGATGCAGGCTCTATGTGAGAAACTGATTCCACTATCCTTTGAAGCTATAGAAAGTTGTATCACAATAGCCAATTGTTTCTCACAAAACTGAAAAGTGAAGCAGAAACAAAGAGAATGACCACCATGGGAGATTTGTCCTTCATTGAAGAATTTCGAGATTATCACTCCACACATTTTTTCTTCTTGATGCATTCCCTTCTGACTTTTTTATTTTTTGTTATTAATTTTATCTTATGTTTTTGGTTTTTCCTTTTCTATTTTTCCCACGCAAACGAGTACTATTCTCATCAAAATTGCATTGTGACATGATAGGCATGTCCAACTCCTCATTATGGATATTTTTTTTCTCGGAGTTCGTTCCAATTGACGGATTTTGCAGAGTTAAGTTTCGTATGCTTTAAGTGGTCGAGTTTTTAACTTTTTCCAAATGAACCCCCTCTTTGTTATTGAATGCACCTGAGGCATTGTCTGTGCAATTTCCTCCCATTTCCCTGTCCAATTTTACTTTTACAACATCTTCATTTGATGCCTAGATCTCTTTGAATTAAATTTTTTGTCCAATTTTTTATTTTTCATGCCCCCATTTGTCATATATATGACCGATTCTTGCCTCAAAACACATGCCTAGTTTTTGTCATATTGCATTCAATCACATGGGTTCTCACCCATCTCCAGTCATTCCCATCAACGTAATTTTTTTTACTCCCCACCCATGTTGGTGCATAGGATGGGGAGCACGTTTTCTCTTTTTTTTAAAATTTAAAAAAAAAACCATTTTAAAAAAATTTCCCCCTCCCTAGCTATCTCTCCTCATCCCTCCCCTCCTCTCTCTCTTTCTCTCTTCCCCCTTCTGTGTGTTCTCCTCCCCCCTCCTCCCTCCCTCCCCCTTCCTCCTCCCTCCCCTCCCACCATCCTTCTCCCTCCCTTCTCCTTCCTTCCCTCTCCCTCCTTCCTCCTCTCCCCTCCTCCCTCTCCCCCCAACCTTCTCCTTCTCCCTCTTTCTCTTTCCCTCCCACCACCACCCAGGATCACTCCCTGTCTTGCAACCTGCTCCACCCACTTTCTACCTCCCGCCTCGCTAGCCTTCATTGCTCCTCGCCCTACGGTGCCGCCCCTCCTCTTCATTTCCCCCCTCTCCCCTGCTTGCTCACCCACGCTTCCCTCTGCTGCTTACAACCTTCGTGCCACCTCCCTCGTCCTGTGCTATTGTTCTCTCCCCTCCCTCTGTGTCATCTCCTCCTCCACCCACCCACGCCCTGCCTGCCACTCCCCACCACAACCCACCTATCCTACCCCGCCCACCCACACTCCTGCTACCCCCTACCCACACTCTTACTACTCCCCCACCCATCCTCCGACTATTGTCCCTACCCCCCAATTACTTTCCTTCCCACCATTAATCCTTACCCTACCTCCCTCCCCCCCCCCCCCCACCCACCCACCTTAATCCCCCCATTGACATTTCCCCCCTCCCCCACCTTAATTTTACCCTTCCCCCACCTTTACCTTCCCCCATTTACCTTAAGCTTTCTTCCATCAATTAACCCTTCCCCCCTAAATTAATCCTCACCCGTGAGAATGCCCCCCCTGAGTGATGGCCCTTTTGTAGCCATTGATCATGTTTCAAATTCATTCACTTGTGTGAATGCCTTTCTGCGAGCCCATATCACATACTGGGTGGTCTTGATTGTGATTTACTGATGTTCATGCGTGAGAGCGTGCGTATTTGATTGCATTCATGGATACGTGTATTAAAAGCCCTCTTTCTCATACACAAGGACGCACGTCTTGTTTCGTCCGTGTTCCAGAGTTGTCGTTCACACGCAACTACCATCAGATATCTCGCTGCCTCGATCCTGATTATTTTAATCCTCCATACTTAAAAAATAAAAAAAACATCAAAATTTTGAATAAACCTTGAAAATTCCATAAAATTTAAATACATTTTGAAAAATTAGAAAGAAAAAGTAACAAAAATTTCCAAAAATTTCAAAAAAATCCTTCATGATTATGAACGGCCACCAATACATAAAAATAAAAAAATACATTGATAACTATTTATTTGAAAAAAAATAAAACAACTAAAAAATGAGAAAATACTTGGAAATTTTGAGAAATTTTAGTAAAGGTTGTTAGATTTATGAAAATTCTTTTTCACATCCCAATGTTTGAGTAACCGTTTGGTTAGTCAAATTTATTTATTTAAAAAAACAAACAACAAACTCATTGAAAAATAAATCATAAAACTGAGCAATCAAAATGTTTCAAGTCCCATTCACATCAAATGTGACATGACATCTACAAACGAATTTTTGAGCATAGCCCAATACACAATTTCTCAAATAGTTACCACAACAGAATCATAGAAAACAAATAGTTTTCTCAACAATGAATCTTGATGGGTATTTACATATTTTCACATGTATTTCAATGCTTATTTTGATGATAACTTTTATGGTTATAGGTTTCGTAAGCATATTGTATTCATATTTCTTCAAGAAGAAAGAGTGTGGCCCAATTCCAATATTATATGATATTGCCTCTCAATCAGGGGAAAGGAGAAAGGTGAAGAAGATATTGATCTTTGGAGCTCAGTACTTTGGAATAAAATATATTTCTATTTACCTATCATAGTAAGGAGGCCACATTTGAAGAGACAAAAGTTTACTATTTGGAGCTTAGCCTTTAGAATAGAGTAATTTTCCTCTTTAACCATTTTAACATGGAGGTCAAGTACATCATGTACATGAGGATGTGGCCAAATGGTTTATATAGAATGTTTTTTAAATCTATTTAATACATCCTCAGGGGGTCACTCATGAATATATGTATATATAACATGAGTTCAAAATAAGGGGTTTTTAAAACACCATTTTTAACATACAGAAGGGTGTCATATAAAGGGGTTACTTATAGATTGAATAGAAAAGGGTTGTGTTATATTCAGGAAAAATTCACAGATTAGGATATTTATAAATAGGCCATGAATGCACATTATATACAGAAATATATATGGTGAACCCCCCGAGGATACATCTATTGATGTATCTTAGTCAATTTTCTATCAATTGTGTGTATCAAACTCATTGATTTTAAGGTGTGTATCAAACTCATTGATTTTAAGGTGAAAATTCACAAGGTTCAATGGCTATGTGTATGCATTTTTATTGAGATTTAGTATTTTTTTTCAAATTGAGTAAAAATTGGTTTTAGGACACACGATTTTTTGGATGTCAAATGGAAGTTAAGATAACCAATATGTTTTAGCTATCAACTAATCTCAAATAACCTCCTTGGCTTGTTGGGGATTCTACTTACTTGCTTGAACATGAAATGGTGATTTTTCTTGCTCATATCTATAATAGCTTTAGTGATAGTTTTGCTTCTAGTTTTTTGCATCCTAGAGTGTACAATCATTAACTGAACACTTTGCTTCTACTTTTTCCTTATACCTTGTTGCATATGGGGTTATGAAACTGTCTAATGGAATCCCCATGCCAAGAGGAGAAAATTTGGTTACAATTCACACTCAATCTATGTTGTAAGCTCATTCCATGGCTAAATTTTGTAATTTTTTCTGTAAGAGAGAGAAGAGTGGCTATCTCCAAACTTGGGTTTCCCAAATCAAAGAGAAGCAGTCCCAAATAACCAAGATAAGCTTTCCAAATGAGTAACTAGCTTCTACTTAACCATATCATTTTTTTGGTTAAGGGCTAATTAATGACTTAGTCATTAATCATCAATAGACTACTTACTAGTCAAAACATTAGCTTAGGGCTTGCTCAATAAGTTAAGTGTCCTAAGTGAGCTTATTGGGTGAAACTTTCAATGTAACTTGATTCTAAGGTGAAAACATTCAATTTAATGAAAGTTTCACATTGCATCTTGTTCCTTTAGCCTTGGCTATGTAATTAATGATCCACAAACACAAAGTATTGAGGATGAGGCTTTTATACTATGCCAAACAATACAGGGAAGTAAATCACTCGGTGTCGGAGCATTTGGGGTTGAAAGTCTACCACGCGGATAAGAGATAGTAGGGTAAAGGGAGATTCAAGAAGAGCAATTGATGAAAGAGAAGGGGTTTAAATAAATAGAAGATGTAGAAGAATACTGATAGAGGTGAAGCTTGTCAATTTATTTCTACATCCTGAAAAGATAAATCTCTTGTAGAAAAAAAAAACGTGCATAAAACAATAGATTCCTCTTTATTGCTCAGACCACCAATCTAATGCTTCTTTTGGCTCTAAAAGGGGGGAAATTATCAGAACAGATGGTAAGAATACTCCCAGATCACTCCATCTTCTTCTCCCAAATGGAGTCTTGTTTGATGCCTGAAAATTGCAATCACGCATCGCGCGGTTTCATCAACCCTTCTTTTTACATAAAATCTCCCAAAAATGATTGAAAGCCACTTGCTTTTTCTTACATGTCATCCTGTTTTAGAATTTGTCTACAGATTTTGGATATTTACAAGAGATAATATCTAAAATATCATTAATAGGCTAAACTTGTCCAAAAATCTAGTATTTTTGAACTATACACACTACGAACAATGACACTAATGGCATTGACTCTCTAGATTAATAGGCTAAACTTGTCCAAAAATCTAGTATTTTTGAACTATCCACACTATGAACAATGACACTAATGGCATTGACTCTCTAGATCAATAAGAAATCCAAATGACGATGCACTCTAGAGTTTTTTTCACTGTGTCTACATAGGGGCATGACATCCACCCCCTCTTAACATGCACATCCTCCGGCATGTGCCAAAGTCTTATGGTTTTGCAATGTTAGAAGAAGTATCCTCTGACATGTCAATGTCTTCATCTTCTACCTCTTCTTCTTCCATATTCTTAGTTTCATGATCAGTTTCCAACTCCTTCAACTCATAAGTTGAAGGCTCCATATGTTTAAAGAGCTTGATATGTTTTCAAGTCGTTGGAATCCTTAGAGTTATCCCATCCATCTCCTTTAATGCATAGCTAGCATTGTCAAAAACAAACCTTACCACATATGGACCAAACCATCGCTTTGCCATCTTCTGACTAGCACTACGGTGATTTTCCAAGCTATTGTCATAAACCAACACCTACTCCCCTTCTTGTATAGCTCATGGTCAAAGTCTATGTCACTTGTCAAACCTCTTCTTATTCTTAATCCTTACAGTCTTCATCATTTTCATGGCTGTCTCAATGTCTTTAGGCCTTCTTTCTAACTATCTAATGCATAGTACTAGCAACTATTCTCTATTCAAACCCTCTTCCCATGGTAGAACACTCCAAGTAGCAATACTCTCCTCAATAGGCACGATTGTTTGTGGCTGTTGTCCATACATTAATTTAGTAGTCATATGCCCTATAACTGCACTATGAGTGGTTCTATCAACCTATAAAGCAAAGGGTAACATTCTTGGACACTCTTTCATCTTGCCCTTGCATGACTTTGCTAATGCCTTAATAATAGGCTAATGGCCCCTTTCACTTTTTCCATTTTCTTCAAGATTACAGGCCGCAGTTAAAGCTAGCTTGATACCCAATCGTGAAAAGAAGTCATGAGCCTCATCTTCATCCAATTCTCCTCTATCAACAACAACTTTACCAACACAACCATACCTGTAGAAGACTTCTTCCAATAAGAACCTACAAACTGCTTGAGTAGTCTTTGTACTAAGAGCTCGACCTTCCACTTGATTTTTCAAGTCTTCTCGTGCAAGCACAATATATCTCATATTCCATAAACCTATAGGCATGGTAACCAATTCAACTACCCATTTGTAATGCATAGACAATTGATAGGTCGGTTGCAACCCATCTTTATGCTTTACCATGGAATACATCTGATAGATGTTGCATGATTCCACATAATGCTCCACATCTTTATACATGTTCTACCACCAATACTTCTCTTTGATCTTGGCAAATGTTCCTCAAACTCCTCTATGTCCAGCTCATAAGCTTTCATGAAACTCCTACATCACCTGTTGTTGAGAAGCCCTATCTCCCAATGCACATATTGGAGCTCTTCTCTTTTTCTTTGCATGCTTCCATAAATACCCATATTTCAAGAAAAACTGAGGAATATACTCCCTCAAAACTTTATGCATAGCATTCATCATATGCACCACTGAATTGGTTGCTCCCTGTGAAAGCGTACACATCCTACCCAATCCATGTGGTGTCTTCATGGTAGTGATATCCCGGCTTTCTAATGCAAGTTGGAACTTATCATATCCTAAATATAAATCGCCCATATAGTAAATTGTCTTGCCTGCAAATGCTTATGCAAATTCATCAACTATCGAGGCCTGATCTAACATTCCTTATGGTGACTTTATTAACTGGTTGTAAATCTTGTATAAACCTCAAAGAACCATTCTTCTTTGAAATAGTAAACCACCGATTCGAATATGGAGCTGAAGAAGGCTCCAAAATCTACATTCTGGTCTTCTCTTTCAAAAGCTCCACTAGCTTAGGCAAATATGCCCGAGGCACTTGAATAGGCTTTAAATTCCATGGCACATGAGGTACTGTAAAGATCACCATAGGATCAACACATCCAATTTCATCTGGGTGAAACACAACGGCTTTCACATGCCTTGCCAACATCTGCAAGAAACAAGCTCTTTCTGCATGCAAAAGAAAGATTATATCACCAATTTTTAGCTTTTTGTTGTGCTCTTCATTAACGTACTCCTAATTTGAGTTACAGTCGAGCGCTGTGATTACAAGAGGACTTACTCCTAATTTGAGTTCGCAGTGCTGATCTACATCCAGATTGGCAAAGGCTTTTACTAAGCCTTGAACCAGCGACAGTTGCTGTTTAAGGCTTTTATGTCATGATAATGAAAGTCTTCAACGCTGTCGACGTCCATATTCTGCAATACCTCCTCCCTACTATGTTTGTTGGCCATCTTGCTTGCCACCATTCCACGTTCTTTACATTAAGACGATTGAGCTCGAAGCTTACTGTAGTCGGGCTCGAAGCTTACTGTAGTTGGCTTTCTGACAATCCATCCCTCCTAAACTCCTCTTGAATAGCAGACAATATAATTCAAGCATTGATTCTCTATTAATTCAACCATCAAAAGCACTGCGCCTGATGATGGCTTATGTTTATATAATTCCATCTTGTGAGTCTCGTACTCTTCAGTATCGTCATTCTTTCAAGATGATGACTTTCTGTTCATGATGAACTATCCTCTCCTTTGTAACTCTGATTGTGTCCACCCAGAAAAGCTTTTGTCTCATTCGACTGTCATTTCGATGATGATTCATCGTCACCTTGCATTCATCTTTAGCATTAGATTCTTCATTGTGCCATCCTTTCCTTCGACTCGACCTCTCTTCCATTCAGTGTCCTCGTCCTCCCAGCTCCTTCGTCGTTGTTGCGGCCACATCTCCTATATCCCTTATTTTGCCTTTGAATCCATTCCTCTACTCGCAACCTCTCTGTATGCTTTTTATATTTGCTTGCCACCTCCAAATTTTGAAGAAAGCATCATAGCTTTTTAAGCTTTTATTCTTCCTGTTTCTTGCTTTTCTCACACACACGTTTTTGACTCTGTATTAAAGCACTACATTTTTATCTCCATATTAAGGCACTGCTTTTGCTGTTTTCATAGGATGAGATGGTCATAATCAATGACGTTGAATGACAATACGTGTCGGCCTAGTCACCATTCAATTCAATTAGACTACTCATGGAAATAGAACTTGACCCATAAAATGTCCCATTAAGTGGCGGAATAGAATTTGTTGTGCATGTAGATGAGCTGTCATCAAGAATGATTTGATGACTCAACCATCCATTCTGAACAAAAGTGAGACAAGAACCTCCACTGAAGCTAGTTTCCTTCATATAATGTGTTTCAAATCCTTCTTGTTCCAATAGGTCAATTTGTGCCTTTTGACCTTCTGTTTGGCTTAAAGGCTGCCTTAGCCTTTGTGACTTGTTTGCATGGTCGATAGGTCAGTGTTGTTTTGAGATGATGTTGATAAATCATGGCCATCTTGAGCTTATGTAATTCTTGAAATAGGTCCCCACAATGGAGTAGGATAATGTCCACTCTCAAACTGATCACAAAGAGGAGTATTTAACTTTAGAGCACAATCAACATATACCAAGATGAAAATGCCAGGATGTATAAAGGGTAGAGGGACAGTGGTCCTCCATCTCCACAAAGAGTGCAAGTATTAGTTGTAGTATTTCTCCACTTAAATGTTTTCAATATGAGTGGATATCTTTTAGCTTCCTTAGTCTGCTAAATGTTGACATATTATCTGTACTTGGCAACATTTGATTTATGAAAAATGTTCAAGCAAAGGATCAACATTGCATTGTTTTCCTCAAGTTCTTGAAACTTCAAAATAGAAATCTTCATGTGAATCCATTTTACATGTGCCCTATCAAGTTCATGCTTTGGAAAAGAACTTTGCGCCCAATCACCCGTGCAGTTTGCAAATTAGGTTCCATGATTTGCAATCAATCAAGAAATGTTTCACACAAAATAATGAATGCATTGAAAATTTTGTGCCTAGCCTAACTACATGTGCTTGTGCGTCATGTAAATGCAAACAAAAAATATACACAAAACAGAAAATAAACTTTAAATGATGATGACTTAAGAGTCCAAAATCTTGGCAGAAAATTCCGCCCTCAAGTTTGCAGTGGTAGACGCATAATATCACGACACCCACCCCCTCCAAACCTTCACATCCTCTGGATGGGCCACAACTACCCATCCTCATCACCACCAAGAACGACGGTCAATGCAATCTCTTCATCTTCTGCAAAAGCATCTTGAATGTCCACATCTTCATCTTCATCCTCTCCTAGCTCAAGCCCATCCTAATTCGCATCATCCAACTCCTCGACTGCATAGGCTGTAGCATCTCTTCTCTTGAAGAGTTTGATACTCTTCCATGCAATGGGAATCCGTAAGACCATACCATCAAGTTTTACTAAGGAATATGTAGCATTGTCATAAACATGTTGCACTAAGTAGGGTCCAAACCATCATTTGGAAGCCTTGTGAATAGCACTATACTAGTTGTCTAGACTGTTGTCATAGACCAATACCCAATCTCCCTCTTTAATCTCTTTAGGAGTCAATCTGTGTCTATTATCAAAGTGGTCTTTATTGTGAATTCTAGCCTCTTTGAGCTTTTGAATCACTCTCTTAATATCTCCAGGTCTTCTCTCCAACTGACAAATACGAAGAGTCAAAAGATCTTCTCTAGACATGTCTTCTTGCTGCAATGGTAAAGCACTCCAAGTAAGCCTGCAAATCTCTGTAGGCATGACTAGCTTCTGTCTATACATCAACTCAGCTGGCATATATCCTGTAGTCACACTATGAGTAGTGCGATTAGCCCATAAGGCTTAAGGCAATAACCTAGGCCACTCTTGAATGCGCCCACCACATGCTGTGGCCAAGGCTTTCACAATCGGCGAATGACCCCTTTTGCTTTTTCCATTTCCTTTTGGATTATATGCTGAAGTCAAAGAAAGTTTAATGCTAAGGCAGGAGAAAAACTCTCTAGCCTCATCAACATCCAACTCACCTCATCTGTAGTAACTTTCCCAATACATCCATACCTGCAAAAAACATCCTTCAATAAAAACTTACAAACCACTAAAGTAGACTTTGTTCGTAATGCTCTTCCTTCCACTTGATTTGTGAGATCTTCTTGTGCCAAAATGATATAGCGCATCTACCATAAACCAATAGGCATAGTAATCAAATCAAGAACCCACTTGTAATGAATACATAGCAGGTAGGTAGGATGAAGCTCATCTCTATCCCTCACTGAAGAGAACAACTGACAATCAGGGCATGTCTCAACAAATCCATCATCAATACAAGAAAAATCTATATCATCATATCTCGCTTGTGAAATCATATTAGCTTACCTACTATGTGCCTAAACTCAGGATTCATGGATTTTATATACCCAATCCACCTAAGCATGGAAATATCTGGCGTAGAACAACTCATGATCATACCTAGAAGAGGCAAAAAATCAGTCTCAACCACCACAACAGCTCCAATGAAGTACTCTCTCTCATTCTTGAGAGCTGTGACAACTCCCAAGAGCTCTCTTTAACTTGAGGATACCTTTTTTGTCGCTCATTTAGGACTTTTGCCCCAAACTGAATAGCATACCTATTCACATCTGCATCATCTTGGCCAACAACCCATCCAATGCCGATAGGACTAGTATGAACATTAAGCACAATACGTCTTCCACACTCATAATCTGCCTTTCGAAGAGTCGGAGTAGCTCTCAATAATTTCTTTAGTTTTTGCATGGCTTTAGTATGTTTTATCTCCCAATAAAAACATTGCCCTTTTCTCAAGAGCTGATAAAGATCATCTGCAATATGAGCAAAGTGAGGAATCCAAATAAGATAAAACACACAAGCTCCAAGAAACCTACAAACCTTCGAAGTAGAGGAACAAGTCTCAACAATTCTTTCTATGGCATCAACCTTTGCAGGTGAAGGCTTCCTGCCATAATATCTAGAAATATGACCAACAATAAAAAATTCTCTGGCACCAAAAATAAACTTCAACCCTGACAATGTCAAATTTACTTCTTCTAGTCTACAAAGAATCCTCTCAACATCTCTAATATGCGAGGCCACAAAGTATCTGCATCCATGATCATCTAAATAATCATCTTTACCTTCTTCCAAACATCCCTTGATAGGTAAGTCATCAATGAAAGGAATAGTAAGCTCAAGAATAAAATCTCGTAGAACCTTGTTCATCCAATTCGTCATATGAGCAACCGAATTAGTAGCTCCTTGTGTACACATTCGGAAAAGGCCTAGAGGTGTCTTCATCGTACTCAAATCTAAGCTTTCAAGGGCAAGCTAGAACTGATCATATCTAGAATAAAGATCACCAAGAGAATAGATAGCACGACCAGCAAAAGCCTCAGCAAACTCATCCACAATAGGTCCTGCACCAACATTTTGAATAGTGACCTTATATATTGGCTATAGGTCCTGTATAAATCTAAGTGTCCCATTCTTTTTAGGAACTGTGAACCACTTGTTGGAATATGGAGCTAAAGATGGCTCTAGATATCCATTCCTGATCTGCTCATTCAAGAGCTCTACCAGTTTGGGCAAGTGAGCCCTCGGCACAAGCATAGGCCGTAGATTCCAAGGGACATGCGGAATGGTAAAAATAACCATAGGTGTCACAACCCTAGGATCAACACATCCAATCTCATGTGGAAAGAAAGAAAAAGTTTTTTCATGTCTACATAACATCTCTTCAAAACATCTTACCTCTTCAGGAAGCAAAGAATCTTTGGACCCAATCTTCATCTATTTTAATGTCTCAACTGAAAACTTATGTCCAATACCTACAAGATCTCGCAAAGGAGCTTTCATAGCAACTCTCCTAATCATCTCATCATTGTCCAAAGGTAGCGGTCCTGCAACTGGTCAAACCTTCTTGTCAACTATCTTATATTTTGTTTAAACTCTGGCTTCATTACTACAATCTATAAATTTCATTCCTTGATGAAAATACCCTAGTAAACACAAATTTTGATGTGAATAAATAGCAACACCTAACTCTTTTTGATTAAATATGTTAGCAAGGAATTCTTTTTGCTAAGAATCCTCAGCACTCAAATTCTTTTGAAGCATAAAATCAACAATCTCACAATACATCGCCAGAGAATGAACCTGTAAGACATATGACATCTCTTGATTGTTAGCATTTAGCAAAACCAAAAGTTCTTCCATGGTATCTGAGCATGAAAGGTCATCATAGAGACCATCTATCCGGTGTTCTTCCTGCAAAACAAATGCAATCATTAATTCTTTTTCTTTTCTTTTTACATACTGCATGGCAACTCTAGGCATATCAGAAATATGCTGAAAACACAAAGTACTTTCAGTGGATACACCATAAACAAATGAGGAAAAAATGCCACTGCTAGGAGGCGAGAGCTTTCCCTAACTCATACCACCATCGTCTCGCAAGACAGTGGTACCTAGCAAAAATCTGGCTCTCGTGCTAGAAGAGGGGAATCCCTCAAAGAAACTTTATTCCGCTAATGATTAATACAAACAGTCATGAGCTGAACAGCTCTCTTCCCATCTTGGATTCATGCATAGACAAACCCATCATCCAAAATCTTAGTCTCCATCCGAGACTCAGAAATAAATGGTTGCCCCAAAATAATAGGATAAGAACAAGAGTTTTGTACAAAGATATGATAAGACTCACCCACATCTCCAATATAAATCTTCAAATTTGGACAAGCAGCATATAAATCTCCTGCAATGTTGTTGGTCGCATGCATGTGCCAACCATGATCAACATCAATTGGCCATCTGCGAGTATCATATAAACATCACACAATTACATTAATCATAGAACCATGATCCAAAAGAGCAACACAAGGAGTCTCAGTCTCACCAAGCTTGATGATAGTTTTTGTAGTTGAACGAGCCCAGTGACTTTGAGAAAAATGGCTACGAGGCACCAATCTAGGTGCATCTTCACTCTCATCATACTATACGGGCTAAAGTGAAGGATGAAGAGACTTTCTTGGACTGCATACATAGAGCTCCATCTGTAGGCTCCTCGATGATCTCTTCTTCAAAATCAACCTCCTCAATCTGTAATCCATAGAGAATAGCCTTGGCAACATCTAAAGCCTCTCGATGGATCATATCTTGCATTGGTTCTTCAATAATTTGGCACTTTATTTTTATGATGTCAATGATAACATCATGGAACTCTCTCTTGGCAATCCCCAAAACTTCTCCAAGTGTAAATTCAATTTTGCAATTAAGAATTTGATCCTCAAGTACCCTTTTCAAGTCTGTGGAAATCTCGATGTCGGATAGCAGCTTGAATCCATGTTGCTTCTTTGGCTTCGAATCCTTTAACTTTGGGGCCTTTTGGTCTTCTTGCACTTTTGGCTTTTGCACATTAGTCATATTCTGCTCCGGTCCTGAAGAAGAGGACTGAAGAATTGGTTCAGTCCTAGTTGTCTTCTTTGATCCTTTAGGTTGATCATTATCTCTTTTGCGATTTTCTTCAACAAGTGCTTCAAACCCTTGAGATTTTGCAATATAAGCATAGATAGAGAAGACATCTATGCGATCATTCCATCCGATTCCTTTTCTAATTGTATCTCCTATGAATGAAAGTTCATATGATGAAGCTTTACCTTTCTTTTCTGTGTGCAGTGCATAGGACCATAAAGGAGACTTATCTTTCTGTAACTGCTCCAATTGAAGACCATAGGCAGCATCTTCTCTTGCCACCTCTTGCTTCACATAAGAAGAACGTAAGAGAGTTTCCTCCAATAATTTCTTCATACCTCCTTTGTTGAAATTTGTTTTGAGTGGTTGCTCTATGTCTCTAAAACATATCATCATATCCTTCCACACCACTAACTTTAGTTTTTTTTCCTCTTCGAAGTCTTGATAGTCCTTGCTCTCATGGTCTGGACTATTGCACCATATACAACGACATACTTGATCACTTCTAGAAGGATTCATATGAGTAGAAGAGGATGGGACAGAAGTTGAAGCTGGTTTAAGTGGTTGTTGATCTCTTTTGGCCATCTTTATTTGAAGATCCTTCAAATTCTTTGAAATTTTCTCGACCATGACTTTGATAGTTGGTTTCGTAGATGGCCTGACAACTGCCACAGGAATAGGCATAGGCATAGGCATAGAAGTAGGCATAGACATGGGATGAGGGGTAGGAGAAGAAGTGCAAGGAGCAGTAGGAGAAGTGGAGGCAGGAGAAGACATCGTTATAGGAGTTTGCATATTGTTTTATAGGTGAGCCTTCTATCTTCACCTCTTCGTCAATGTAGAAACCGCATCAATAGCATCTTGCCAATCCATCTTCAATCCCATAGGCTACGTATGGTTTTCAAGAAGCTCTCCCAACTTGTCTTGAAGTGCGAGATCAGTCGTTTGCAAGAATAACTTCACTATCTATGAGTTTAGGGCTCTTTGTTCAAGTGCATCCAACTGGTTGTAACGCTCTTCAAACTCACGCAATAACTCGAAAGCAACAAGTCCTTTGTTGGGCTGATAGATCCACTCTCTGAATGTCTTCTGAGTAGCAATACCATAATCCTCTAGGAAATATTCATCTTTGAGCACCTTCTTGAAGACATTCCAATTTGAATCTTGCATAAATAAATTAGCCACTCTAATCCGCAAAGCAAGCATTACAAGCCGTAAGAAATAATTGCTCCAGTTGGTAGGAAGTCCAAAGAAGTGCATTTAGCTTTCAAAAATTTTTAGATAAGCTGAGACATTCTGGCCATCAAATAATTTATGTTCACTTACCACAACCTCAATTTCTTTGGTTGCTCCATGTGTATGCTCTTGTTCTTAATGTAGCATTCGTTGTTGATCCAATTGTTTGCTGATGTAATTACTGTTGTTGCTGCATAGATAATTGCATCTATTGATTTTGCATCATAATAGCTGAGGAAAGAGTTTACAATAAATTCTTCATCTCATTGGTCGAAAAGGAAGAAGCACTCGATGATGAATTGGGTGGAGTATTTGAAGACTCTCACATCTCGACAATTAGAAGCGACGCTTTCACGTCGGTTTCACGAGGTGTTGCACGGGATTCGAGCGAGGGTTCGTGAAGTCACTCGCCGTAGGAACACTTTGTGAGATGGAAGAAAAGGATGTATAAGCTTCATAATTGCTAATGCATGCCTTGCCACTTTTGTTCAAAAAAAAAAATCAGGTAGGCAACAAACAAGGTTGAAGCTCATAGAGCATAAGTGAGTAATTTTATTGATAGTGCAATGGTCAGCTCAAGCAAAGGAAGGAGCATTTGAACACATTCATAGTTTCATAACCTTGGGTACATGTAGGGAATAATTCATTTGTTTACAAGAATTGAAAGGAGCATTATGTCAGGTCTAGTTAAGCTCTTCGGCATGAGACTGCAACAAACACGATCCTCGAATAGCATAGAGTACTCTCTCTTAAAGTTGTTGTGCTCTTCGTTGACCTGCTCCTCCTTTGACTTAGAGCCGAGTTGTGAATAGAAACTCCGAGACGTTCACAACGTTGATCTACATCCAGATTGGCGAAGGCTTTTACTAAGCCTTGAACTAGCGGTCGATGTTTAAGGCTTTTATGTCATGATAATGACAGTCTTCAGCATCGTACGTCCATATTCTACAGCACCTCTTGCCTACTGTGTTTGTTGATCGTCTTGCTTGCCACCCTTCCATGTTCTTTACATTAAGATGATTGAGCTCAAAGCTTATTGTAGTTGGCTTTCTGACAAGCCATCCCTCCTTAACTCCTCACGAATAGCAGACAATATAATTCAAGCATTGATTCTTTGTTAGTTCAACCATCAAAAGCACTGCGCCTGATAATTCCATGTTGTGAGCCTCATACTTTTCACTATCGTCATTCTTTCTACAAGATGATGACTTTCTCTTCACGATGAAGTATCCTCTCTTTTGTAACTCTGATTCTATCCACTCCAAAAATCTTCCATCTTGTTCGGCTGTCATTCCAATGATGAGTCATCGTCACCCTACGTTCATCTTTAGCGTCAAATTCTTCATTGCGCCATCCCTTCCTTCGACTCAACCTCTCTTCCATTCAACGTCTTTGTCCTCCCAGCTCCTTCGTCGTTGTTGCGGCCACATCTGCTACATCCCTTTTTTGCCTTTGAATCCATTCCTCTACTCCCAGCCTCTCTATTGGGTTTTTATATTTGCATGCCACCTCCAAATTTTGAAGAAAGCATCATAGCTTTTTAAGCAATTATTCTTCCCGTTCCTTGTTCTCACACACACATTTTTGTTTCCATATTAAAGCACTATGTTTTTGTCTCTGCTGCTTCTGTTGTTTTCATAGGATGAGATGGTCATAATCAATGACATCAAATGACAATAGGTGTCAGCCTAGTCACCATTCAATTCAGTTAGACTACTCATGGGAACAAAATCGGACTCATAAAATTGGCAGAATAGAATCTGTTGTGCATGTAGATGAGCTGTCATCAAGAATGATTTGATGACCCAACCGTCCATTCTGAACAAAAGTGAGACAAGAACCTCCACTAAAGCTAGTTCCCTTCATATAATGTGTTTCAAATTCTTCTTGTTCTGATAGGTCAATTTGTGCCTTTTGACCTTCTGTTTGGCTTTAAGGCTGCCTTAGCCTTTGGGACTTGTTTGCATGGTCGATAGGTTGGTGTCTTTTTGAGATGATGTTGATAAATCATGGCCATCTTGAGCTTATGTAAATCTTGAAATAGGTCCCCACAATGGAGTAGGATAATGTCCACTCCCAAACTAATCACAAAAGAGGAGTATTTAACTTTAGAGCACAATCAACATATACCAAGATGAAAATGCCAGGATGTATAAAGGGTAGAGGGACAGTGGTCCTCCATCTCCACAAAGAGTGCAAGTATTAGTTGTAATATTTCTCCACTTAAATGTCCTCAATATGAATGGATATTCTTTAGCTTCCTTAGTCTGCTAAATGTTGACATATTATATGTGATTGGCAACATCCAATTTATGAAAAATGTCCAAGCGAAGGATCAACATTGCATTCTTTTCCTCAAGTTCTTGAGACTTCAAAACTAAAATCTGCATGTGAATCCATTTTTTCATGTAATGTACCCTATCAAGATCATGCTTTGGAAAATAACTTCGCGCCCAATCACCCGTGCAGTTTGCAAATTAGGTTCCATGATTTGCAATCAATCAAGCAATGTTCCACACAAAAAATATGAATGCATTGAAAATTTTGTGTCTAGCCTAACTACATGTGCTTATGCGTCATGCAAATGCAAACACAAAAGATACACACAACGGAATATAAACTTTAAATGACGCTGACTTAAGAGTTCAAAATCTTGGTAGAAACTTCCACCCTCAAGTTTGCAATGGTAGATGCACAACGTCACGACATCGCTTTTCATGTTGTAAATTGTCACACCAAATGCATCTCCTCTTGTATCCTTCTTTGTACAATCTTTGAGTTATTGCATGAGCCTTCTCTTCTACCTTAACATCCAATTTTTCGACCTTTGCATATATTTCAGTCAAATTTAGTCTCAGATCACACATGCCTTTGATTAATTCATCCACAGCATCACCTTTAAGAGTTAAACCAATAGGTATAGCCGGTTGTTCCGCCATAGCTACCGATGCCTTGGTTGCAATTTCAGCCCCCTTTTTTTGAGCACTAGCAGGTGTGGTGCATGTACCCCATCTTAATTTCATCTGCTCTCTCTTTACCAACATATGCACTGACTCAATTATATTAGCCCAATCTTATTTCAGCATCGTTTCAAAAGAGGCATCTTCTAAATGATCAGTCAACCTCTCTTGTAATACAATATCTAAAGCCTTTAGAAACAAATCAATTTTCTGACTCTCCAATGATTGCTGCTCATTGGCACATCCAATTGCGCATACCGACTTTCAAATTCATAGAGCAAAGCTATAGCCACCAACCCTTTACTGGACTTTTCAATCCAATCTATAAATGTCTTTTTAGTTACCAATCGTGCATCTTCCAAGAAAAACTCTTCTCTCAAAGCTTTCTTAAAAGCTGCCCAATCATCATCTCTTCTATGTAACTCATCAATCAGATCAGGCAATGCATGTATGGCCAAGTGGGAGAAATACCAACTCCATGCATATTGCGCTACCCCATGAAACAACATCTTTTCTTCATACAACCGGATGAAGGCCGAAACATTTTGATCTTTAAACTACTTCAATTCTTGTCCCATTGCCTGCAATGCATTCATAGCTAAGGAATCAATTCTTTCTGCTTCTTATCGAGTTTGCATCTGTTATTGTAACAACAACTGATATTGTTGTTGTTGCTGCAACAAAGCAATCATCTATTGTAAAGCATCACCACTACTTAAACCTGCAGAATCCCCCATTTTTACACACCTTCTGTGCCGACTTTCACGTCAGATTCAACTGTCGGAGCATTTGGGGTTGAAAGTCTACCATACGGAGGTAAGAGATAGTAGGGTGAAGGAAGATTCAGGGAGAGCAATTGATGAAAGAGAAGGGGTTTAAAGAAATAGAATATATAGAAGAATACTCATAGAGGTGAAGCCTATCAATTTATTTCTGCATCACGAGAAGATAAATCTCTTGTAGACAAAAAAAAACATGCATAAAACAATATCTTCCTCTCTGTTGCTCAAACCACAATTTGATGCTTCTGTTGGCTCCAAAAGGGGGATAAAATACCGGGACAGCTAGTAAGATTACTCCTAGATCACTCCTTCTTGCAGTTCGAAGTGTTGTTTGCTACCTAAAAATTGTGATCGTGCATCGTGCGATTTTGCCAAACCTTCTTTTTGCATAAAATCCCCCAAAAATGGCGGAAAGCCACTTGCTTTTTCTTACATGTCATCCTGTTCTAGAAGTTGTCTACAATTTTTGGATATTTACAAGAAATAATATCTAAAATATCATTAATAGGCTAAACATGTCCAAAAATATAGTATTTTTGAACCATCCACACTACAAACACTAACACTAATGGCATTGACTCTCTAGATCAATAAGAAAGCCGAATGATGATGCACTCTAGAGTTTTTCACATTGTGTGCGCGTAGCGGCACGACACTGGTGATGTGGGGAATGCATTTTCATCTTTACTAAGAAAGGACAAAAAAGTTTGGTGTCATCCATCTCATCAATACATTTCTAAATTTATCCAATGAACTCTAAGTAAAGGTGTCATTCTGGGTTTGCCCAAAGATCTCTTAACAATGTAGGTAGCCTAAAATTTTTATGGCTACCATAATGTTGGGTGAGGGATGAATGACTCTCTTTCTTTGTTTATAAACTATCCTTGTGAACATTTTATAAACCTTCCACTCAAGAGAGTAGTCACTCATTGTTGAGAGTGGTGTGGCTATGTAATATGAAATGACAGATGTTGTTGGAGATTGACAAATGACTTCAAAAAGATAAAACTACTTGACGTAAAATGTGTCCTTAGGTTATACAATTAAGAGTGATGGTACCTAGGAGTACCTTAGGATAATACAAATCCTACTTTACAAATATCTTTTACTAAAGTAGAGACTACTATAACATCCCGTTTATATATATTATCTCATCACATTGTTTTAGCATGTGTTGAATATCATAAATAAAAACTATATATATGGAAAGATGTGTGTTCATGTGCAAATACATATAGCTATATTGATATAAAGAGTTACAAAAAAGGTGCATGTCCATATGTTTGCATGTACATGTTTATATATATTCTGTGCATGTGATTTTATGCATACATATAAATCAATGTATGTGTACACTCTTGTATATGTGTAGATTTTATATATTGTGTACATGCAATTGTGCATATGTATACATGTATTACTTGTACAAAAGATTCGTTGTAGTTAGGGATTCTTTGTTTCTTCTGAATGACATTGAAGTTTGGCAATCCAAAGACTAAATATACTATTCTAGAAGAACTATCTAAAAGATTATATCATTGCAACACATATAAACTAGTAGCACTTCCATTAATTGTAACTTTAAGACTTATGTGGATTTAGCACACCAATAAAAGAAAATCATATATAAAAAAGGATTAGATTATCTCTTAATCTTACCAGTACAAAATGGTACCCCTTACATATTGAGCATTAAGAGACAATTATGTAACCCTACTTATCATGTTAAGAAGGTACTCAATCCAAATTTCTTATCCATCTCCCTAGCACTTTTAAACATGCCATTCTCACAACTTAAAGTTTGTTCAATAATCTTAACTCAATTAGCAATAAAAAGCTTGGATACTATGTTAAACATTGAGAAGAATAAGTACATCAGTGTATCGAAGAGAAAGAATCTCTCAATTCCTAATATAGAAGGCATCACTTAATTAGTGTCAATTGAAGAAGGATATTACTTTTATGATCATATTAAGGAAATTTACATCCATTTTTTAAATTCTAACAATTTGATGGAGATTCTAGATGTTTAAATGATTTTTATTATTGAACTGATTGGACATAGATAAGAAACTCAAGGTTTGGAAACAAAACATAACTTACTATATCCACACATAAGTCACATTCATATGTCACGGATCGTATGAAAAATTAGGTGTTGATATTTGAGTCCTTAATGAATATATTATCAACACAAATAGCTTTTTGCAAGTGTTTTCTTTTAGATCCTTCAAAGTTAGAATTATTATTTCATTTATGTTATATCATACGTTTTTTTAATAGTGAATGACTATTTGGAAAAAATTCATGGCTACATTTTCTCCTCATGTGTTAGCATATGGTCATAGGAGAAGTACCTTCTTTGTTGATCTTTAACTATTTTTAATTTTTCCATACTCCTTGTTTGTTATGTGTAAAAGTCATTGAGGTGGGATTCATTGTGTAGTAAAGGGACATTCTCTTTTGACCTTATATCGTTCAATTTTAATGTCAATACACACATCAAAAGTAAGAAACTAATATGAATCCTTGATGCTCACATCATGATCTTTATAGTATAGCAACTTTAACTATGATCTTTGAGATACTTTATGTTATGATTTAATCTTAGACTAGTTGAGCATCTTTAACAAAAGTCAAATCAAAACTTCTTTAATTATCTCTACATAGTATCCTAGGCATCTTTAGCAGATTCAAGCTTTTGTAAAATGTAATTATATTTATTTAGGAACCTCTTAAACACTTTTAGAATAACTGTCTTTGTCTCATATTATGAATAGAAACTCCAAAGGAATAAAATAGCCCCTCTAAGTGACACATGACATCAAGTCATTCATATGTCAAATGGCAATGTGTGGCATTAAGATAGTCCTACCTTAGGCCAATTCTACATCAGTAGTCAGCCAAAGGAATATAATAGTTAAGCTAATTTCTATGAGTTTAAATAGTCAAATGCTAATCTACTTTACTAAGTGGCTTATTAATTAATTATTTTTGTCATTATTAATATATTTATAACTTAAGTTTTGAGGTATTCTAAGGGTGTTTACACACGTCATCACATCCATTCCCACCTCCTACCTGCATGTTGGGTGGGAGCATGAGCTTAACTTGTTAGGGAAATATTTGGCTCTCATTACATGCCCATGAGGCAAATGAGGGATTAGGGGAAAAAAAATTAAACGAAAATAAAATTTTTAGATTGGACTAGTCAAAGGCAATGTTTGTGGTAGCCTATGATAGCTCTGTGGACACAATGTGGGTGTGGTGAGAACTCTGAATCTAGAATAGTTCATCATCATTTGGTGATAACAATATAAGATGGTCATGTCCATGCTAAGTGTATAATCACATAGTGCTCATCATCATACAATCTTCCATTTTATTGGATAATTTTTCCTAAGATAGGCATTTTTACACCCATGTTTAATTGACCTAATATGGCTCTTAAGCAATCCACTCCTTCCATGAGTTATCTATGTTGATATTTTCTTGAGGATTGCGAATATCATATTTCATTTGCAATACAATTTGGACATATATTGAAGAGAATTACAAGCAATGATGCCTAAAATAGATGCATGCAAACCATGTGTGTAGACCCATATGGCCTAAATTTATGATATTTAAGCATTCTTATTCTGTCTTTGAGATTTGGTGGTTTGACTTTGATACAAATACTAGTCATCCTTCTAAACAATAGCTTTCAATTTTTGTGATAGATTATAAATTATAATTTTGTGAAGTCTCGTAACATTAGCATGTAAATAACAACTCATGTATCAATCCTTAAATAACTTGAAATTAAATGCATATGAACCTTCTAAATGCTTATTAGATTATAATATACATGTAATTAGAAGACTACTATCACTAGCATGAGCAACTTGCCTATGTAGCATTCCTTGAAGATATTATGTAGAAAATAGTTACTCTTCTCTTTCATCAAGGGCATCATCAAATATATGAGATTGTATTTTAATATATGGGTGTCTCACAATCAATACATGTCAGCTTTTGGGACAATATGTCACCTTGCATTAGAATTATGATAAGAAATCAAAGCACACTATGTAAAGTAACCAAGTTTCATGAATAATCCTTAGGTACTATGCTATAGTATGTTGCCTTAATACCCATAGTGGTTAAAACTTTGTGCAAAAATAACTGTAGCTGTTTTTGAGATATTCAATCTTATATGCCATGTATACATATTTAGACAATCTTATACACAAACTCATATACAAGCAAACACTTACATGGAGGAAGGATGAAAAGGTATTCTTATTTGTGTATAAGCATTATAGTCTTTTTCACAAGGATTGGTGTATGCTCAAAGGTTTATTCAAATAGCATATTCCAAATTCTCACATGGTACAATTCAATAAAGAAAGCTTCGTTTAGAGATGAAGGCTCTTTTTACTTTAGGGACATGGTAAGAATAATCAAGGGTGGCATTATACAAGACCTTTTTTATCGAGTATATCGTGCTTCATGTTGGGAAGTTGGGGTTCCTAAGGGTGTGGACGTGGATTGATTTGACACACTAGAGCCTTCAAGGATTAGGTGAAGTTCAGAAAGATTGCAAAAAGCTAGTGATAACATGAAGATGTATAAGCTAGAAGTATAGGGATGTGGGAGCTTGATGTAACATGAGGGAGTAAAAACATGATAAAAACTTGTGATCCACAAATTAAAGTCAATAGTTTTCTTGCATGTGATCATATGCATCATATTTGCATTTATGTATTACCTTGTAGGACATGTGAGCACATGTATGAGTCGAGGAATGAGTTTATAAGTGAAAGAAACCTTGCTCTCGATGGGATGAAGCTAAACACACAAAATCATTAAGATGGTTGAGATAAGAAAAATATGAATTGATGTAGTTTCCATCTTATCTTGTAGAGACCCAAAAAAAATCAAGGAAATTTTCATGTAAAGGACGAGTGAATCATCCAAACCACATTTTCCTAGTGATATGTGTATGCTTTTTGTCAATTGTTGGCTATTACCTTTAAATTAATTGGTGTTCTTTGTTGCAAGGTTGTGATGTTAGTTGCATTGCACAAAAGGGCATAATTGCCTTTGTTGCTAAATGTGCAATGAAGAATGTTTCAAGGAGATGTTGAAACATATGTGCATTTTGAGAGCACACAAGTCACTTCTAATTGACTAACTTTCAATAATTTGATTATGATATTGTTTGCAAGGTGTTCTTACTACACACTTCTAGGTGCTCACATATAGACCAACATGTGTGGCATGTCTCTACATGAAGTGTTTTGCACATCATACATGATTTCTTATTTAAGAGACTGCTTACCTTTCGTCAAACATCATACATGAATTATTATTCCAATTGTGTCATGAAAGTCCGCATGCTCTCAAGACACTATTTAGAGTGCCTTAACATGTAGGTTTATGGACATGTGAGTCACAATTTATCATCTACAGGATCTAACGGTTGACCCGATGTTGCAAGAGCTGGTTGAGGTGAGAGAAACTAGTAGTAGTTAGCAGAATGAGTGTAGACGTAGATACTCAACATCAAAGCAATAATGTGCCATGTCATCTTCAACAAGGCAAGTGAGGAGCTCAAATGACTTTCCTAAGTCCTATGAAGTAATACTCCAAGGTGCAAGTCAATCTTACACATCCCCACACAAGGTAGAGGAGCCAGGAAATTGACACCTAACTTGGTATGCATCACTTGGTATATAGATGCATCAATTTGCAAAAAAAAAAAAATGAACATTTGTGCATTGATGTGTCCTTACTCACGAAGAACAAAAATATTTGAGATGCCCTGCAAATGTTGAAGATCGAAGCCATATATCGGAACTAGTTCAAAAAGAAATTGACCTTTGAAGAGTTGCAAAGGGGAGCTTTTTAAAAATTTATGAAGGGACTAGAAGATTGATGAATTTGAACCATCCTCACACAGCCTTTGTCTTTGGCAACGTAATGCAAAACATCAAGTTAGCAGCTCTGTTGTGTGTTACTTCATTGGTCTCATGATATTATATTATAAAACCTTGGTACTACTCAAAAAGTATTGCTCGATTGGCACCCGTCGTTTAATTGGCTTCTCGACCCTAACGTTGACACATACCTCGACTTCCCAAAGTTCATCTTGCATGTGAGTGGCACGATCCTTAGTAGAGAACCCCTCTTAGAGAGGATCTCTCCATCAAGCATGACAACTCATTAATGAAGTTGCAAAGATATGTTGCGAGTGGAGGGGTGCACATGAAAGGGGACTTCCACTGAATGGGACTAACATAATCATGACACATGGCTCCATTAGCATAAGTTTTTTGAGAGAGAGAGAGAGAGAGAGAGAGAGAGAGAGAGAGAGAGAGAGAGAATGAATTAGGGTCCAAGATTCACCGAGGAGCCTAGATTTCTCGAAATGAGAGAGGAGCAAAAGAATATGGGAAAAAGAGATTTTCCAAGGAACTTTTTAAAGTGGGGGCAAAAAATTTGGAGAATCTAAAATGGAGAAATATAAAAATTTGAGAAAATAGGGTTGGTCGGAATAGAGTCTAGTGGCTCTCTCTCACTCTCTCTCTCTCTCTCTGTGTATATAACACAAACACAGTCCTCTCTCTCTCTTTCTCTCTTCCTTCTGCGTCTGTCTCCGCTGAGTGCCGATTGCGCCTCCCCTCATCATCTCCTGCAACAATGGTTGGTCCCCCGAATTCCCTTGAACATTCATTCTTCACTTCGGTGTGTTATTTTCAGTGCGTTTTTGGCAATTTCATGGGGTCTGCTCATTCAATATTAACTCGATTCTACTTTCTTCTTCTTCTTTCAGCGTCCTCTCAATGGCATCAAATCTTGGATGTGGCCTCATTCCTCATGCATTCATCCATTCAATTTACTGATATTTTTAATCTGCGCATTCTCATGATCATGCATTTGTTAATTTGTTTTTTGGTCTTGGGTTACTGTGTGCTCTTGCGTTCGATTGATTTGGCTTGACGTTGCGTGCTCATTTCATCATACAGTTAGTTGATTGGACTGATTGCAGGCTCATGGATCATACATGCACCACCTACTTTCTGATTTGCCTCATTGGTCGCTCATGGATGGATCAGGCATTCAATCAATTCAATATACTCACTTTTTTCAGTGCATTGCCAAGCATCAATTCTGTACTGATGTGGGTCTTACTAGATTGGAACTGGGCTTGAATTGCGTTTCTATAATCCTGCAAGCTCTTTCATGAGCGTTTCGCCTCTCTTAAGCCAACTTGTCAACTCCATGAATGCAATCACCTGGACATGAATCGGGGGACTTCATCTGAGCCAACTTGTGGACTCCATGAATCCAATCTACCGCATTCTTAGCGTCAACTCTGTTTATAATTTGGCTCCTGCGGGACTCGAGCTGGTGGGCATGAATAATTTGGGCAATTAGTGCGCTATGTTTCGGATGATCTTGCACACGATCATCAGTAATGCACCTCTTCCTTCGGCCATCACTTAATTTATCAGAGCTTTGAATTCACCTCTTTCCCTGACAATAACTTCACTTATATTCAGAGCCTTCTCCATCTCTGCGTTTCCTTTTCTAACACGTCTTTCATGCTTCCGATAGCATTAAAATCCTGCCTGTAAAAATAGGTCACATTTTTCGTATGCAAAACTGGTCTCAGTTCTGAGTTCAAGACTGGCTTTGCCGTAATTGGAAGCTTTGCCTTATAAAGTCGGCCTTAATAGTAAGAGTCTCCCCTATTCAAAATCTGTAGGACCTTTAATTTAGTTCAATACTACTCGCTTGGTGGTATCATGCCTTAGTCATTAGTCTGCCTGTTGATTGGATTAATCAATTGACAGCCATCCATGAGCAATACTAAGCTTATCCGTTTCCAGTTCCGTTTCTTGTCATGCACATCTGTATACAAATTCCACCTCCTCCTCTTCCTTCAAATGTTTTGTTAAACTTACCAACCCTCTATTTTAAGAAGAAAGCTAGCTAGTACCAAGTTTTTTCTCCTAATGTTTGTCCTTTTGTTGATGCTCTCCTTTCTCCTTTCCAGGTTAATCCCTTAAACCAAGCGCTACAACCCTTAAATCAAGCGCCACAATGGATGAGACTCCTGCTATCTAAGGAGTTCTTTACACCCTGCTTGACACATGAGCGACGGAAGAGAAATGAAAGAAACTTCTTTTGTCTAGAATGTTGCCTGAGATTATGCCAACATTGTTTATTGCATCATCATGGTCACAATATGCTACAGGTACCATTGGCTAGCCCTAATGATAATTGCATATGATTGCTAGAATTTTGCTGGTCACAGGTTTTATCATAGTTTTCAAAATGTTTGACCTTTGATCTCCAGGTCCGAAAGTATCTTTACCAAGATGTAGTCAATTTGGATGACATGCAAAATGTGATTGATTGTGATCTTGTGCAAGTAAGATCTTGGGCCTCCAACAAGCTTGCTACGGTCCATTAAGTTAAAATAACTCTCGATTTGCAGAAGACCGAATATATCAACTGATACCTTTATTCACTTGGCTAATTCAATCCTGTTAAAACATTTCTTTCTGTGCACCAATTTATTTTCAAGGCTGTCTCATTAATCTGAGCATAGGAAAACAGCGTATATTTCTGAAAATATTTGTAGTGGCTAACTGGTTCAATTTGTGCATACGACAGTCATATATAGCCAATGGTGCCAAAGTTGTATTTCTTAAAGCACGATCTCAGATGGGTCGTCCTACAAGAGATCTCGGAGGCTATTGTGGATATTGTTGCAGATGCATGCATTATTCTTTCAAGTTCTGCTCAGTAGCTTGTAAGGTGAATATTATTGGTCTTTTAACAGTGATTTATTTCTATAAACTACACATCTATCATCAAAAATGCTTGTACCTGTGGTCATTATGTACATGACTGGACCTTATTTAATCCACATTTAC
Organism: Lygodium microphyllum; assembly: GCF_053477565.2. Lineage (NCBI taxonomy): Eukaryota > Viridiplantae > Streptophyta > Polypodiopsida > Schizaeales > Lygodiaceae > Lygodium > Lygodium microphyllum. Next base: position 86,543,954 of record NC_141163.1, on the reverse strand, counting down.
TATGTTCTTGTTCCTATTGGTACATTGATACATATTATGGCCTATGTCAGGCTATCTCAGACTCCTAAAAGTGCTTAACTAGACATAGTAACCATCCCATCCTGCTTGATAAACGTCATAAATATCTGGTCCATTTTTGCTTGAGGAAGCCCAAAGGATTGAAAATAGTGACAACAACTCTCCAATGTCCCATCATGCTTAGCACACATCCACACTCCCAATCATCAAATCTCTTGTCCATTCCAAAAGTTTTAAATCTCAATGGCCGATTGAACTCTAGATGAACTTGTTAATAAATGCATGACATCCATGCATGCTGAAATGATCATACCTCTAATTGCTCACCTTGGAGCCTTCACTTTAAAGAATATATGCTCTGCTTTCTCACCACCAACACAAAGTCCTGAGTTGTACTTTGGTTATCATGACTCCTCTTTTGCTACATCTGTTCTTGACTCCAAAGCTTACATTTATCTTGCATGTTTTTGTGCAGGTAAGTGCTTCTTTCAGAGATGGCAAGAACTGGAAAGATCTTCTTCCTCAGTGTAATTCATGGACAATATGCGACAGTGACTCTGAAGAGGTAGATCAGCAATCACCTAAATCTGTTGTAAACATTGCTCAGGCAGTAGTGCCTGCTTGGTCCAGCGCGATAGCTAATGATGATGAGGTCAACCAAAGTACGGAACAAAATGACACAGCCACAGATGGGATTGGTAGAGAGGCAGCTGCGAATGAAGGCTTAGGTAGAAAGGCAACACCTGATGTGCCCAATGAAAGAAAATCTATCCATAGTTTCCGCAAGAGAAGTAGAAAAGGCATCCCACACAGATCCCCCCTTCAGTAGTGTGTAAGTTGACCCTCTGCAAGTGGGCATTTTGGCTTGGTTTCTTTCAGGAAATTTTGACGTAAGCTGTAACAGCTGTCTCCCGTGTATATAGGCTGGTGAAACCAAATTTTGTAGCCCATTTGAGACATTCTTCCCCATTTTCTTGTTCATTACCCTCCATCTTCTGCTATTTCTATTGTAGCTGCTCCTTTTGTAGACCTTATGATTAGTAGTGGAGTAAGCTGAACTGGAGATTTTTTGCAAGCAGGAAAAAGCATCTGCTTGTTCTCTCTCTAAATTCAATGTTGTAACAGAAGACACTTATTCTTAATGACACTTCTAACTGTGAAAGCACATGATTTTCTCTCTCAAGTTCCAATACATTCAAAATGCTATCACATGCTGTTATTTCTTCTTAAAACTTGCAACCTCATCACTGATAGGAGGCCTATGAGCATGTTTGTGATGGTATTTGGGTGAATTTCTGAAGCCAACATCAAAAGCAAGAACTGGACTGAGGTATAGAGATAACCAAAATGTACTCCCCAGTGATTGATGTGTACTTTAAACTTAAGCTGGTGCAACATGTACAGAATACTTAAGGAGGGAGTAACATTGCATGTTGTGTAACCTTTTCTGGAATTTCAGAGAAGAGCATGTATCATTGTGCTATTTTATAGCAGAAAGGGGCCTCCATCATCATCTACAGAAGCAAAGAGTATTATTGAGAAATGCCATGGACATCTGAAATAACGGGCTTAAAGGGATCAGTCAGAAACCACCTGAATTTTCATTTCTGAAAGGATAGGAAGTGAAATATATAAATTCTGATCATAAACTCTACCCGGTTTAGCATAGATTGATGAAACTACTATACCCAAATTGCTGACAAGCTGTCCAATCCAAGAATAACCAAAGTCATGACACACAGTAGTGGGCGCATCACTATGGATCAGATTACTCTTTGAACAAGCTGCATCAATCACTGTTCCAGCATCAAATTATAGTCTGTAAACAGGCCGCATTAATCACTATCTCAGCATCACATTAGCCTGTAAACAGGCTGCTCTGTTAATTACTGTCTCAACGTCACATTGACCTGTAAATAGGCTGTGCTAATTACCGTCTCAGCGTCACATTGATCTGTAAAGACCCACTTAACATTTTCACGTGTTCTTGATGGCGAAAGGAAAGATCTAAGCTATACTCTGTAAGGTACATTTGGATCTTGATTGACGATATCAGCAATGAGATGGCAAATCAGAAATCAGAGTCTCGGAATCGTGATAACGATATAATTGTTGAAGATTAGGACTCCCAATTATTCATACGGGAAGGTTGATGATGGAGAGGCAATAATTACCTGCGTGGGTGTGGATGAATTGATTCTGCGAGGCCATCTGCGGGCGCAGCCATTCTCAGTCTCTGCTTTCCACCCCTCCTCCTCCAACCAAGCGTTGCGTTCGGAATTCAACCATTGATCTATTCATTAGCTATAGACGATCAATTATCTTTATGATCACACAATTAGTCCATGTTGGGTCTGCTTTAATCCGTTTGTGTATGTGGAGAGTTGAATGGACATTAATGAGGAGAGTTATTCAATCCTATACAACACATGCTTTGCAAGTTACTCGCACCCAAGGTGAGTTGGACCTTACTGCCCCCTACTCACCCTTGGTCACGCCCAAGCATTTGACTAGGGCGTGGGGTTATCTAAACCCCAGTTTTTACTATGAAAATACTAGGTGCTAGCAGCACACTGGTGGGGTCAATGCGTCCTCTCTTTGAGCTTGGTCAAGAAACAAATGATTTGCAAGCTAAAGTGGCGTCGCACCCGCTAGTGTGAGTTAGGGGAGTGGAACATGACTTTTATTGCTCACCCTTCGTCATACACAAGCATGCCAAGAGGAGTGGGATTATCTACACCCCCCACAAACCTTGCTAAAAATGTGAAAATATCAAGTGCTAGCAGTACACTAGTGGGGTTAGTGCATCCTCTTGTTGCATTTGATCATGAAACAAATATGAACAAGAGGTATTCCTTTATGGTCCAATCATTTCACTTGCTTTTCAACATTAATGAAAGCACAACTGGAGACTCTATCTTCCTTGTTGGTGTGATCATAATGTGGCACGGAACCGGATGAGATGCACTTATCCCTGAAAGCGAGGGTGTGACTCGGCTCTTAAGCTACTTACTCCAGGCTTCCTTAGTTGTGTTTTTAGATGAGGTAATGTAATGAAGGTTGCCACTTCAATGGAAATTTACACAAAGACTAACATGAAATGCTAGACAACAAGAAATGTTGGAAACCATAGCTTGCCATTTCTTAATTCAAGATGTCTTACAACCCAGAATTACAAGAGATGTTCAAGCCATGGAAGCTTGAGAATCATTTGATGACAACTACTGCAAGGAACTCACCCCTTACAATGGTGGGGAAGGAAATACCTTCAAGCTCCAAGAAGTGGAGATGTGAAAAATGATTAACAAAGATGATTTACATTGGCACCCTCTTGCCTTTTATACTCCAACTTAAAATAGCCTAATTGTCTAACTAAGGTAGCATGAAAATTGCTTTATTACAATCCATCCTTGCCTAAAAGTTGTCCTCAAAACTTTGAAAACTGAAAGGACAAATGGATAGTAAATGTGAAGAAATGAGAGGCCAATGTTGAATATCCTTGTTGAAGTTGGCCATTGAAGAAGATAATCTTCCATTAAAAGAATCTCCATAATAAGCTCAAAATAGTGGAAATCTGTAATGATGTCCTGAACAGGGTAGTGATAGTAAATGACCCATAACTTTGGATAGAAATGTCGGAATGACATATATGAGATATAGAAATGAAGTATACTTCATAAGGTATCCAACCATATTATCAAAATCCAATTTTAATGTCGATAGTTTAATTATTTTCATGACAGAAAATTAATATAGCAAGCTGTCCACTATGCAATGAACTAATTTTATTCTTGAAGAAGCCATGGAAACTTATCTAAATATGAAGCATGTTGCCAAGATGATTCTTCCATAGGCAATCCCTTCCACTTGACAAGATATTCCATAACAATACGGTTCCTTAAAACCTTCTCTTTCTTGCCAACAATCCTTTCGGGCTCATAGATGAATAAGCCATATTCATCAAGAGGAGGTAGTTCTTCAAGAACTTGTATGTCAGGGCCAATGTATTTATTGAGTTGAGACACATGAAAAACATTGTAAAGGTGTGTGTAGAGCCTCAAGAGAGACACCAAGGAAAAGGGGTTTCTACTGCAAGAAAATCTATCTTGTAACATCAATAAGCTTTTGTTTCATTCTTTTGAGAACCACAACAAGGAAAAGAACAAATCTTCACGCAACATCATAGTAGATATCTCCCACGGATTCGATAGAATCAACCATAATCTTCAACATCTTCATAGAATCCATCAATAGAACAAGAAACACAAGAGAATAAGACTTTTGAATGGAAATAATCACATAGTATTCATCTTCATTGTCTTCATAGTTCTCTCTCTTAATCTCTTATAGAAGGATATATTGTTTTGATAGAATTGGTTATCTCTGACTCTCTCTTTCTCTCTCAATCAATAGTACATCATCTCCTCTCTACAATGCTTAATAATCACTCTCAATAATCCTTCTTAGGTCATGGATGCACCTCCCAAGAGGTATAAGAGGTATGAAATGGCACCAGAGCCACTACAGTAACCCTTCATATCTCGCTTCTGTCTCTGTCACTTCAGTCTTTTCTTGAGTCTTCAATAGCTACTTCTTCCATTTGTTTTAGCTCTTTTGAACTTGTATTCATCTCTTTCCAAGGTTAAAAAACTTTTCCAAAGTCACACTTACATTCTACAGAAAACCTACAGAAGATCTACAAAACAGAACAGAAACATAACATAGATAGAGGCTCTACAAAAGGTTTACAGAGGATCAACAAAAAACATCAAAACCTCATAACTCATACTAAACCATTCCAAACTATCAAAATCTATTCAATAAGCTTTCAAAATAACTCAACCTTCATCAATCATTAATCCATGCTTTATACAGAAGAAAATCAGAACAAAACAGAAGCTAAACAAAAGGTATCAGAACCTCAACAGAACCTATGAGAACATCATAGAGCCTCATATTTCTACTGAAAATCATCATGAGCTTCCAAAACATAATCAATATCATCCAGAAATACTTTCAAACACTTTCAAAACAATCAATCATCACTCAAAATTCATCAAAAATCAACCACTCAGGCTTCAAAAACAACAAAAATCAACCAAAAAATCTAGTCATTTCAGCATTCAATATATCCCCACACTTAGAAAGGAAACGTCCTCGTGACCTAAGGAAAATAAAAATATAAGTTCAATTAAGAGCTTAATTTGAAAAAAAAATTAGCATCTTCAATAATCATCCAACCACGACCCCAACTTTGTCACCTGTATCTAAGAAAGAATACAACTAAAGGAAAACACCATTATCCAGTAACACATCTTATAAACATTAGAAAGGGATGACAAATTGGTAAAGGATATAAGAGGTTTCTCAGCTTTGCATCATAAGCTTTCCATCCACCATCACCATCAGTGTCAATAGTCGAAAAGAGAGCTCTCGAACAAATCCATTATTCAACCAGCACGAACTCGTCACATAAAAATTAATACAACACAAACACAAAACAACCATTTGAATGGCACCTCCAAAAGAGAGATATAGCATTAAGAAGCATAAAAGATACATCTAGGGGTATCAATGAAGATGATCCCTCTTGAAAGCTTGATGATTACAAAAATGATCCATGGATAAGGATTCATCTACAAAAGATTTTGGAGAATTCTAAAAGAATTGAAGGCAGCACATCCTTTCTAGCAAAACAAGGTATCTGCTAGGTAGACAAAGGGCATGAAAATATAGAACATCCAGTTTTGAGAATCAATGTTCACATTGACATTCATACAAAACTTTGGAATGGCCTTTTGATCGTTATGGGAATGCCTATGCATATATGCTAGGTACCAAGCAAAATGGGTTGTCAATTGCACTGAAGGATCTGGAGATTGTGAATATTGTTGGGCAAAATGGAGATAATTTTGGTACGCTTGACTAACAGTTGTCTAGTCCCCTGGAATTAATGGCCAATTAATCTGTGGTCCTATAAGACAATTAGTTGAGCTTCATCCTTTTCTTCTGGGAATCTCCTGATCAAATCCTTCATACCCACTAACCAACTAAGGGTATTGAGAAATAGAAGTGGTAGGAGAGGGAAGAGGAATGAGTAAAAGAGGATGAAGATATGGGTAGGAAAAACCATAAAATGAGGAATAAGTTAAAGAATGATTAGTTGAGGATTTAGAAAAATCAGTTAAGAAATGTGTTAATTGATAAGTAGGAAAAGTGGAAGGTATATGGATAGATGGGGAAGGACAAGGCGGAGAAGGGGAAAAAACTTGATCTTCAATGAAAGAACAATAGATAAAGATTGGAATTTTAGGAGCACCCTAAGGTTGGAAAAGAAAAGGTAAGATGGCTGCTGAGTTGGATTGATAAAGGGAAAAATAAGCATCATAGAGATGGGCCATTTATTGATAATAAAATAAGCTAGGAATAGAGGGACCTAAAACATATCGTTAATGGTAGGCATCAAATAAGGATGAATCAAATGGATGGTTCTTGGAAAGATAAGCTAAAAGATCCACCCTCACTTGGTTAGTGGTCTGCACATGAGTAGAGGCTATATTCTGTTGTTGGTTCAGGACTGCAGAATCAATCATTGAAAGCCACAAAGTGTTAGGGCAAGCAACAACTTTAGAAGAATAGCACTAGAACATTTCATCTATCCTCAACTCCAAATAGTTGACATATAAAGCAGCTCGTAAGACCACATCTCCTACATACCAAGTCACATCTATATCATCTTGAATTAACAGATCACCTCGTAGATACATATAAGACATCAACATTGTATCCAAAGTCATAGAATCTTCAAAGACCATACAGACAACTTCTGTCAGCAAATCAAAAGACTAGGCTCCACTCCAATCGTCCTCTAGAATAGGTAGATCCATCATTGAGAGCTTAATATAGAAGGCCAACTTCTACAGCTGATAGTGAACAAAAAAGGAATGGTCGGGAGGAACATACTGCTGAAATTGCTCAAATGTAGACCATAATAAATCCATCCTGGACTGCAATCGTTCCACTTTAGCTTGAAATAACGATGGTATTGGCTATCATAAGCTCCTCGATTTGGGTGGCTAGCAAAGCCTGAAGCTCATGAGATTCCTTCAGCAATCTATCTCGTTCCTCAGTTACATTAACCACTTGAGTGTTAGTGTCAGCCAACTGAGTGTGCAAACTAGAAATTTCTATTTTCTGATCTTAGTCTATTGCTCCATTTGGATACAAAGATCAGAAAAACATTCATGAGCAGATTCTAGCTTGACATTTGCTTTTGTCATCTCTTCTTTGGTGTGTTGGACTTCATCATAGTAAGAGGAATAGAGCTGCAGCTCAATAGAACGCTGAACATCTTGACATAAGAAGGGAATTGCATCTCCAATTACCAAGTGTTGCACTAAAGGGATGGAAATCTCCAAAGTACCCTCACGATGTGCTCTAAAAAGATTCGGTGTTGTGAGGAAAATTGGTAGGTGACTACTAGATTAATCAGGAAAGGAGACTGAAGGAGGAGCTAGAGCTAATTCCACCACTCATTTTAAGTGTTTTCTTTGAACTACTACAGGAAGGATAGGATCAAGATCCTCAATGACGACATCAGAGTGTTCAATAAGGGGAGGAGCATCTAGTGGATCAACTATCAAGGTAGGAACTTCCTTCAAAGGGACGGCATATGCCAAAAAGACAGAAATATAGGATCCAAATGTAACATTAGTTACATTACCCTTGGTAGTTCTGACAAAGTGTTGATCCATTTTGGACAGAAGGTAGAAACTCCAATCAATCATTATGCCTTTCAACACCATTCTGGAAGCTATAAACAACTCCTTTGAAAGGTAATTAGAGGGTGTCTTGGTAGGCATAAACTTCTCCTAAAGGAACGGTCATAGCTGCTTCCACACAGGATTGAAGATCATGGAGACATTGATGCCAGAAGTGGTAAGAGCCTTCTTGGGATCCAACACATCCTGGGTCTGCTTTTGCAACAATTTAAGGATATCCTCATTCAAGAACAATTATCCAGAAGTAGGGAAAGAGTCTCCTTGATAGGGTAACGATAGAGCCTAAGTTGCCCAAACTTTTAGGCATCAATAGGACAATTGTTCCTCTAATAGGACCCGGCCTCTTACCGTAAGAGGCTAGAAACTGATCACATGTATTAGTATCCTCTTGAATGAGTGGTAATGAGAGTGCAATGAACTTTGTTAAGCCTGCTTTGCCAATAAGTTTGGACTCCAGCAATAAAGAATAATCGTGAGATACCAATGGGACGTACTAGACTGGAGGAGGAGCTTGAGGTGCCACATTCACATAAATTATACACACACCACACACATAGACAATCACAGTGAATGCCTGCAAAACAACAGAATAACTAGAAATAAGAGATTGACCATAATAAGCACACACAGATGTGACTAACTGACTTAACCACCCCAAACAATCCACATCCTAGAAAAAAATTTGGCATGACCTCTACACATATGTGACCAAAAGCTTCATGCTATTAAAGACATACAAACACCCTGAATCCCCGTATCAACCAAAAAAGAAAACTATAGACCGCATCCATAATCGTATCATACAATCAAACCATAATATCTCAATAACCCACTCATGACATAACCAGAACCTCGATAAGCAATGACAACTCAAAAGACTGCACGTACCTATTCCATGAAGCGCATTTATTGAAAAGGGAAAAAAGTGCAATGATGAGAATGAGTTTAGTGAAGGGTTCGTTTTAATAAATTATTAAAAATGGGTAAAAATTCATTAGTTTGTAAACCTTAATAAGAAAACGACGGTTCTTTCTTAAAAGGTTAATTACAAATTATTAGGATGAAACAATACTTTAAACGAAAACTGAACTCTGATACCCAGACTCACGTCTCTAAATGCATATATTCATTGATTAAAAATTAAGTGTGTGTTTAACACTTTTCGTGTAATACGTGCACTTGTGACACTGGGTTTATTTTTAATAAACTTAGATGTGTCTATAGCACATGAAGCGCATATTAAGTGAATGGATGGTTCATTTTAATTATTTAGAAAAATGTATGTTTGACACGAGTGCACGTGGAAAAAGGAGTGATTAAAGTTCATTTTAACAATTAACCGTGGTTAAAAAGTGACAAAAAATAAATAAAATAAAAAATATAAATACCTAGCAGGGATGTGTATGCAAGAGACTGAGGGCACACAGATGGATCCCAAGATGCAATGAGTCCAACAAAAAAGCAAAAGCCACTACTAAAAAAAAATGAAACGCTTTATTTTTTTTAAAAAAATGGAGGTGAAGTTAGTTGGATCATAATTGGTTTAGTTAATTCAGATTAGGGTTCGGGTGTTGTTATTATTTTTATTGTGATTTATGTATTTTTTTTCTCCTTATTTGTGTGTTTTTTTTATTTTTATTGTTTGATTTATTATGATTTTTGTTTTAAAAAATATAATAACTAGATTTTAGCAATCAACCCTAAGTGAGAATTGAGCCATCAGGCTTCAACAATTGATTTGTATTTGTCAATGCTTTTTCTGCCTATTTTTGGAATTTAAAATAAAATTCTTATGAATTTAAGTAAAAATTTAATATTTGGACCTTAAAATAATAGGGTGATCATGTGTCAAGGCTTTCTCAGCTTAGAAAATATTTCACAAGTAGTCAAATGCATTCATGGAATTTTTGTGATTTTTTTGAGTTTAATTCTAATTTTTAAGGATTTTAGTGATTTTTTTTCAATTTTCAATGAATTTTGAAGGATTTTAAGGGTTGTTAATGTTTTGCAATTAATTCTCTGCATAATAACCAACAAGATAAACTAGAAAATTTCCCAATTCACTATGGAAAATATCAGCTATTTTTTATTTTTTTAAATTAAATGTTTATAAAGTTTTTATGATTTTTTAAAGGGTTTTAGGTTTTTTTTTCAAGTGTTAATGGGTTTTTAAAAAATAAAAAAATGTACTCGGGCTACGTGTGAACAACAGCCTATGCTCGGATGGCGCGCACCACCGCACAAACAAGTCGAGACGCGCGTCCTCGCGTGTGAACACATGCGAACCAGTGCATGAACACGAACACTAACACTAACACTAAAACACGGTGGCGCACAAACACGCGCAAACAAGGTGGGAGGATGAGGTAGGGGTGTCAACGGGGCGATGCCAAATTTCCACGGGAGAATGGGGACAAAGGAGGCGTGAAGGGCACGGTAGGGGAACATGGGCCGAGGGAGGTGTGTTCGTTTCCGTTCGCATTTGGTGGTAGGTGGGGTTAAGACCCAAAACCCATACGATAATTAATATCGAAAAAATCTGTTTGTCGAATTGAAATGCGGGAAAAAGAAAAATTGTGAGAAAATTCATGTCGGACAGGCCTATCATGTCAGAACATAGTTCCAATCGAGATAAGATCCGTTCACCAGGAAGAAACCAAAAAATCAACCCTGAAACGCGACATGGAAAGTAATATAAAAATATCTGGGCACCGAAACGAACGGCAATAAAAATGAAAAATGGCCGCGGGAAGGGCATTCACAAGGCTGGCACATTAAAACGCATGTCCAGGGGAATGAGGAGGGGTTCGCATGCGAAAAGGAAAAAATCGAACCCGAAAACGTAGACGGGAGTTAATATCAAAAAATCCATTAGCCGGTGTCGTATTGCTGCGCATTTGAGGTGTGTAAACCACTCAAAAGTTGTGCATGGGATTTGGTACTTTGTACATATTTAGTTGTTGTGATTACATTTATTCTCTGCGTATGAGTATAGTAGCGAGCATGAAGGGTTGATTTCAGTCTATGTTGAACAAGACATTACAACTATACAAACAGATGCAAGAGGAGGATATTTTCTCAAATCAGTAGACATTTAAGATCACATTTCAAGCATGTGATGCCCTCATTGAGGAGGAAGAGGGCTCTGGTTCTGACGATGGTTATGATGATGTCATACATATGCATTGCAACATTAAGAAAAGTGAAACAAAACCTGCTGTGGAAATACATGGTAGCTTCATCAGTGGAGCCATAGAGATTATGGTCGAGTCTGTTGTATATGTTAATGAAGATGAGACCGAGAAGTCTGAAAAACCCTTGGCACAATATGAAGGCCTTCTTTTGAGGAGCTTGATGAGAACCTTCAACGGGCATTCCTGGATATCATAAAAGCCAAAGGGCTTACTGTAAAACTTGCAGCAAATATGCTGGATTATCTAAGGTCAAAGGAGCAATCAGAATACATGCAATGGTTACACAACATGGAAACTTTCTTCAGTTGAAGTGTTTGCTATTTGGGCAACCACCAATTTTGGGCGGATTTGGATAATTTGAATGCTATAGAAAACCCCTTGGGAGGTTTTTTTTTTTACTGCGAAGTGCAAATTACTGGACAGAGCAGTATTTGGGTCAATCTTTTCTGGGACAGGGAAGCCGTGCTTTGAGGGAAAAAAGGAGAAGCTTTTGGGCTATTTTTGAAAAAGGAGGCTTTTTGGGGGGAAAAGAAAACCTTGGAGATGCAGATACGCAGGTTTTTACTGGTTTTTATGAACTTCATGAAAAAAAAAGCTCGGCAATTGGGGAATAAGGGAGTACGGTGACGGAAGCAGTCGATTTTGGGGGGGTGGACATTGTGATCCCAACAGGGCGCGAGCCTTGTCTAAAATCGGTCGGGAGGAAGAACCGAGAGATCACGCTGATTTGTGTTCGTTGAAGAACGGTGCTGGTACTCACCGCATCTGCAGAATCCCGATTGGACGACACTGCACCAGGAGACTAGCATTAGCCACACCCTGTCTGCACTCGCTTCCATGAAGATTGAGCAGCGGTGTGTTGAGAAGTTCCAGCAGAACAGTGCCAAGGAAAGAGAGGTCATGGAGCATGTATGCGCATACTTGGAGGCCGAAGCCAATGGGTTTATCTTAAATCTCCACCAACATGAGTCGACGACATAAGGAGGATGGAGGGAACTTGGAGAGGAGCGCGAACTGAATGAAAAAGGCTGACACGAGAGAGAATTAGGGGATGAAAGCGTGGATTGGAAGGCGGAATCAGGGAGGCATGGAGCCTGGGCTTTGTCGTGAAGTGTGGAAGATTCCCTTATAATTCGACATATACTCGTCTTCCACCACGGAGTGGACAGTGAAGGGCGCAGAATTCTGGATAAAGGAGGAAGTCATCAACTGAAAAGGGAAATCGATTTTCTCCATCCGCCAATGTCTGGGAGCTTCTTCGATGGCTCAAATTGAAATGCCTTTCATCCATCTCTACGAACCAAAGCTTCGTTGAAATCACACAATCTGACTCTTTGCCAAGGCATGAAGATTACAGACAGAACAAGGTAGTCTCTGTTTCTATGATGCAATGGTGTTCGATAAAGACTGTACGCGATTACAAAGTAAGTGGAGCTGCTTCAATTCATCTGTTACGCCCAATGTCAGTGCCAATGGATTGGTGTAAAGGTTAAGAAGCCTAATGTACTATTTTAATCACCGTTCATCTGTAATGAGCTCCTGTAATATTTACTCATCTGAGGTTTGCACCTGATCGGCATCCTTATATCAAGTTCAGACGTTCAGGCATCGAATGTCCACGGTTTTCTGTCAATGTTTCCAGCTTTGGCTCCAATTGTTATGGCGAATTAATCAGAGATTCCCCTCTTATGTAGCTTTGGTTCAAAAGGTTATGGTGGGTAATCCTTCGATTCTTCAGGATCCTTCTCTGCGCTTCTTCCAGAACTACCTCGAGAAACTTGATGCAAAAGAATAGGGCTTACTTCAACTCTTTAGCTTTTGCTTCATGCCAGGGAGTTTTATCCAACAAAGCCACCTTCAAACATGGAATATGTAGAGAGTACTACAGAGAGTTTAAGTTATGTGCAGGATTCTTTCCTTGTTATGCATCCAGAGACTACAGTTTCTATGAGAGATTAGTAGATAGCTGAGATCACTCAGCAAGAGACAGAGTTTGCTATTGTATGTCAACATATTGAGACATAGGCTGTGATTTTATGGTTTCCAAAGTTATTGAGGGCTGATATCTATCAGCGACAGAGTTGAAGACTGATATATATTGGTCAAGAGTTTCATAGATTGTCGAAATATTTAGCTGATTGAATAGTGGATTCTGCAATATTTTTCTGGCACAATATTAGTGCTTTTGCTGCTCACAAATCCTCTCATCTTGCTTATTTGTATGATTGATCTTCTATTCTGAAATTAATCAAGATCCTCTGTGGTTGCGACATTGCTTTCACAAAACCTTCGACATCTTTGGTGAACCTGACGTGAAACGTCGCAGAAATTTCAGGATGGGAGATACTTCAGCCTCTATTTCAGCTTCCTCTAAAACTCCAGCTGCCTCTACTTCAGCTCCCTCAATGACTGCTGCGTCAAGTACTTCAACGGAGGATCTAAAACAGATTTTGCAGAATATGTCCATGTATATGCAGCTCCAAAATCAGCAAACACAAATGTATATGCAGCAGCAACAACAATTGCATCAACAACAGTTGTCTCAGCAAAGGCAACTCTATTCGGAGCAGGAGAATGCAAACAGCGCGACTAAGGCTATTGAAGCAGTTGAGAGTGAGAAGAAGCTATTTGACGGGCGTAATGTTTCAGCATATTTGAAGACATATGAGATCAAGATGGGGTTTTTTGGAGTTCCTGCTGGACTTATGAGTAAGTACTTCCTTCGTCTTGTCACACCTGCTTTGAGAACAAAAGTGACTGATTTATTTATTCAAAATACACATTGGCAAGATTTTAAGAAGGCTCTTAAAGAAGAATATTTCCTTGAGGACTTTGGTATGGCTACTCGACGGTCATTCCGAGAGTGGGTCTACATGCCAAACAAAGGTCTTGCTGCTTCGGAGTTGATTCGAGAATTTGAGGAAAGGTATAGTCAGCTTGATGCCATTGAACAAAGAGCATTGGATGTTGAAAAAGTTGAGCTTTTCTTGCAAGCTGTAGATCCTGCTCTTCAAGAAGAATTGGGTGAGCTTCTTGAAGATCGCACGAAGCCTATGGGTCTTAAAACTGATTGGCACGATGCTCAGAATGCAGTCTCGACATTGACCAAGAGGAGAATATGGAAGACTCGCCTACAGAATGGTTCCATGACACCTACACCATCATCTGCTCCTATGCCTACTTCTATCCCTGTTATTTCTTCTCCTCCTCAGCCAGTTTCTTGGCCTATGCCAGTGCCTACTGTTTCTACTCCACCTATTCCTCCTGTTCCACGACCGATGCCTACACCTTCTGCTCCAAAACCATCCGCTCCATCGGTGCCTACTTCTCTTGATGACATAATCAAAGGTATCACAGATTTGACACTTGAGCCAGTCAAAGCGGAGTTGGTGGGTAAGTTGAAGGAGCAGTTTGCTTCAACTGCGCCTGCTACTTCTTCTAGTGCTCCTATTGCACCTAGGAGTTCTCCTAGTGCACCTAGGAGAGATCGGAGATGTATTTGGTGTGATAGTACGGAGCATCAGCATTGCAGGGATTGTGACTCTTTCCAGGATGCAAGGAGGCAGAATTTGGTATATTGGGGGCAAGATAGTAAGATTTGGTTGACTGAGACAGGAGCTCCACTTGCTACCAACTTTGGTAAAGGTGGAATGAAGAAGTTAGTGGAGGACATGGCTGCGCGTACTTCTTATGTGACGGCTAGAGGTGATGCTTCTGCATATGGAGTACAGATTGAGAAGGGATCGGAGACTCAGTCCGCACTATGGACTTATGCTATGGAGACTGCAAACAAGGGAAAAATTCAGCAAACTGTTTTGACTAGCGCAGGCTCTAGCATCAGATCAGAGACAGGTTGGGACTCGCCTGTTGACAGGTAATCTATTTATGCTTATTTGGCTAAATCTCATGGTGCAGATGTATTTGTTGAGGAGAAGCGTAAGAGGGATGAAGAAAATCCAAGTGCAGCTAAGAAGACTAGAGGGGGTGAGTTTGTTACTCCACCTATTGCAGGACCGTCTTCAAGACCAGGGCCAGATCGACAGATGGAGGATGCTCAAAAGAGAGAAAAGAGGCAAGAGCCTAGAGAGAGAAAGCAGCCAGGATTCAGATTGATGTCCGACATTGAGACATCTACAGATATGAAGAAAATCTTTAATGATAAGATACTTGGCAGTGAGGTGACTTTCACTATTTCCGAGATTTTGGGCATCTCAAAAAGAGAGTTTCAGGATCAGTTTCAGGAGGTCCTGAAGAGGAAAAGACATGCATTATCTACCACTGATACACAGGGAGTTTTGATTGGAGAGTTGGATGATGATGATGATGAGGTTATGGTTGATAATGCTTCTGTTTTGCCGCAGGTAGAGAAGAGGGTTCAGCCTATGCATTATGCTGAAATTGATGAGCATGTTTTGATACCGCGTAGTCACTTCTCGCGGAGTCATTGGGCTAGGGCAACTACAGAGACGATGGTAAAGGTTGGAGAAAAATAGGTGCCTTATGTTGCATTGGTTGATCATGGTTCAAAGATTAATCTCATTGTTCGTGGAGTTTATGAGAGTAACAGATGGCCTATGGATGTAGAGCATGGGTGGCGTATGAGAGCCGCCAATAACACTGCAGGTGATTTATATGCTGCTTGCCCTAGTGTCAGGGTTTCTATTGGTGATGTAGAGGAGGATTTTCATTTCTTTGTGCAGGATTCATGCTCGTAT
Organism: Lygodium microphyllum; assembly: GCF_053477565.2. Classification (NCBI taxonomy): domain Eukaryota; kingdom Viridiplantae; phylum Streptophyta; class Polypodiopsida; order Schizaeales; family Lygodiaceae; genus Lygodium; species Lygodium microphyllum. The sequence goes on along the minus strand of NC_141163.1, from coordinate 86,528,246 downwards.
CCCATAATTCTTGGACAGCCATTCATTACAGAGATGCGCATGGAAACAAAGGTCATGGATGATGGATCTGCTTATGCACGGATTCGCAGTAAAGATGGTATGAGAGCAGTTCAGTTTATGACTGTATGTGTGAACCATGTTAGAAACAGGGATACTCTCAGAGATGCACCCTTGCCCACTGTGAGGGATTCGGGTTTTCATTAGGTACCGCCGTTTCGCGAGACGACGGTGGTACAGAGAAGAGGAGATTGGAGTTCTCGCCTCCTGGCAGCAGTGTTTTCTCCTCCGGTTATGTTGGGATTTCAGCAAACAGTTCGATGAACTATCAGAAGACTTCTAGATTGTCTAGAGCTGCCAGGCAGTATATATGCAGGAAGGAGAAAAATTTGAAAAATGCAGGAATTTTGGAGGATGATGAGCACATAGATGGTGTGTATGACAGTGTGATTTGTGCAGATACGATGACAGAGATGGGAGATATGCTGAAAACTGATATGCTGAATTGTCATGGTAATGTATTAGTGCAATCCCTGGACATGTTTCATGAAATTGCAGATTTTATGTCACAGATTGAGTCAGAGGCTGAGGTAACTCAGCAAAGAGTATTGAATGCTGAAGAAATTCAGCAAACAGAGTTTCCAACTGGTTATGATCAGCTTTCAGAGAGACAGAGGGCTGAAAAATTTCAGTCAACAGAGTTTACTGCTAAAATATTTCAGCATTCAGAGTTTGGGGCTGTTTCTATGCAGTCCATAGAGTAGAGGGCTGAGAATATTCAGCCATTGGAGTGCAGAATTGCTGATTTACAGCAAGGTTTATGTAATGCAGAAGAGCATAATGAAGCCAGGGTTGACACGAAATACAAAACTGTGGATAAGAAGGTGAAGCCGGTTGCTGTACCGCTTCCACCTGACAGTGATCAGCAAATAGAAAGGGCTGCTAAACAGCAAATTTTGAGGAATCCGGAGCATATTGGTCATAAATTTTCAGTAGAGACACTTGCTGAATTGAAAATTGGAAATGGTGATTTCTTGTTACCCATGGAGAAGCAATGCTTTCAGGAGATGCTTGAGCGTCATGGAAGGGGATCTGCTTTTGTCCCACATGAGATTGGATGTGTGAATCCTGATATTGTTGCTCCTATGGTCATTTTTACTATTCCTCATATTCCATGGAATCTCCGACCTATTCCAGTGCCTAAAGCACACTTGCCAAAGCTGATTGATTTATTGAATGAGAAAATCAGGATGGGAATCCTTGAGCCTTCATCTGCACCATACTCAAACAGGTGGTTTACAGTTCCAAAGAAGAATGGTACTCTTCGATTTATTCAGGACATGCAGCCAGTGAACAGAGTTACTATCAGGAATGTTGGTATAGGTCCAGTTGTGGATGAGTTTGCAGAGGCATTTGCTGGACGTGCCATCTATTCTTTGGGTGATTTGTATTCAGGATATGATCAGTTTCAGCTGGCTTTGGAAAGCAGGGACATAACCACCATGAGAACTCCTATTGGGCTTGTGAGGATATGTACCTTGCCTCAAGGTGCCACTAATTCTGTTGCGCATATGATGAATGCCATGCATAAGGTCCTTCGTGATTACATACCTCAGCTTACTATGCCTTTTTTGGATGATGTGCCCATTAAGGGGTGTGCAGAAGAAGAGAAGAATGAGAGCCTAAATGAGCAGGGATGCAGATACTTTGTGGCTGATCATATTTCAGCATGTGAGAAGATTTTGGCCAGGTTAGAAGAAGTGAACTTGACACTTTCAGGGCAAAAATCTGTTTTTGGAGTGAATGAGGTTGTCATTGTTGGGCATATGTGTGGATATTATGGCAGGAAACCCTCACCTGATAAGGTGAATGCTATAGGCAAGATTACAGAGTATTGTTCTACTACTTCAGAGGTACAGAGATTCATTGGTGCTTGTGTGTTTTATATGATTTGGATACCTCATTTTGCACACATAGCAGATTGTTTGTATCAGCTGCTTCGAAAGGGGCAGAAATTTTATTGGGATGAGAGCCACACTAGAGCCATGCGGAAATTGAAGAAGTTATTGCAGAATGCTCCTACTCTTAGAAAAGCGGATTATAATTGTGATAGGCCTATTGTATTGACAGTTGACACTAGTCCAATTGGCATAGGTTGGGCTGTGGGTCAAGATGATGCAGATGGAAATAGGTATGCTATTCAGTTTGGGGCGAAAGTCCTAAACGAGAGGCAGAGGAGATATCCGCAAATCAAGAGGGAGTTATTGGGGATTGTCACGGCTCTCAAATGTGACAAGGAATACTTTATTGGAGCTTCAGTTGTGTTAGAGACAGATTGCTTGCCATTGATTGGTATGATTACGAGTTGCTCTACTCCGGATATAGCTATGTTGAGATGGATTGCATACATCAAGTCATTAAATCCGGAATTTAAACACATAGCAGGGAAGGATAATCCAGTGGCAGATATGTTGTCTAGAGCCAGGTATGATGATGAGGAGACTCTACTTGTAGAAGAGGATGATGCAGAAATTTCAGCCACTATGGTTGATCATGTTTGTCATGTCTTTGATATTATGGCTTTTACAGAAGAACTTTATGTTGGAGATTGGTTGCAGATTGGCAGGTACCTTAGTACACTAAGCAAAAGAGATGAATGGACAGATGAAGAGTTCAAGAAGATCAGAAGGAAAGCCTATGGTTATTTTCTTAAGGACGGATTTCTTTGGAAGCATCCGAAGAAAAGAGGCGGATTACCTTTGCGGGTTGTCTGCGATAGAGAGACACAGTTACAGGTGATGAGGGAGTTTCATGAGAGTCCTTGGGCTGGTCATAGAGGAGTATGGGCTACTTATGAGAAAATCAAGGAGAAATATTGGTGGAAAGGCATGTATAGAGATGTTTCTCACTTTGTTGAGACTTGCAGAGACTGCCAGATGTATTCAGTAGTGCGTCATAGAGATGAGCTTCATCCGACCTATCCGCTATGCATTCATTATAAGTGGGTAGTTGATTTGGTTATCATGCCTATGGGTCTATGGCAGATGAGGTACATTGTTTTGGCTAGAGAGGATCTTACCAATCATGTTGAGGGTAGATCTTTGAGAACTAAGACCACTAGTGCAGTGTGTAAGTTTTTATTGGAGGAAATTTTCTGCAGGTATGGTTGTGTGGGTAAGATCACTGCGGATCGTGGTGAATTGGATGCAGATGAAGCTAGGGAGTTTTTCTCTCAGCTAGGAATCAAATTGGCTCTAACCACAGCATACAATCCAAAGGGAAATGGGAAGAGTGAAAGAGGGCATCCGCCAATAGTGAAAGCATTAGCCAAAGCATGCAGAGGACGGATTGGAGAATGGCCAAGACTTCTACCATTTGCTTTGTGGGCTGATCGTACGACTCATAGTGTTACCACAGGATATATGCCTGCAGAGTTGATGTATGGTCAGAAACCTGTTATGCCGATTGAGACTTGTGCTTTGACTTGGTCAGTTTTATCTTGGCAGGAGGATTTGACGAGAGAGGAGCTCTTAGCTCTTCATATTCGACAGTTGGAGAGGAGACCTGAGGATATTCAGCTAGCTATTGACAGGTTGAAAGTTGCTAGACTAAGGAACAAGGACAGGTTTGATAGCAGGCATCGCTTGCGGCCTAGAGCAATAGAAGAGGGAGATTGGGTATTGGTCTTTGATAGCAGCCTTGAAAATCAGCATACTGCACTTCGGAAGATGGTGAAAAGATGGTTTGGGCCATACATAGTCAGACATGTCTTTGATAATGCAACATATGAGCTAACAAAATTGGATGGAACAGTGCTTAGAGTGCCTATTGCTGGAAAAAGAATCAAGATTTTCAAGAAAAGAGATGATGAGGATTATGTATTGGAAGAATTTTCAAGAGAAGAGCAACGACAAGAAACTCCAATGGAAGAGACAGATGATATGGCTGATAATCTTGTTGATCTACCGGAAATGCAAAACGAAGAGATTGATTTGTTTGTGGATCTTGATGATAATGATCATGGGTAGTTGGCCCATCCGGAGGATGCGCAGGATTAGAGGGGGTGGATGTCGTATTGCTGCGCATTTGAGGTGTGTAAACCACTCAAAAGTTGTGCATGGGATTTGGTACTTTGTACATATTTAGTTGTTGTGATTACATTTATTCTCTGCGTATGAGTATAGTAGCGAGCATGAAGGGTTGATTTCAGTCTATGTTGAACAAGACATTACAACTATACAAACAGATGCAAGAGGAGGATATTTTCTCAAATCAGTAGACATTTAAGATCACATTTCAAGCATGTGATGCCCTCATTGAGGAGGAAGAGGGCTCTGGTTCTGACGATGGTTATGATGATGTCATACATATGCATTGCAACATTAAGAAAAGTGAAACAAAACCTGCTGTGGAAATACATGGTAGCTTCATCAGTGGAGCCATAGAGATTATGGTCGAGTCTATTGTATATGTTAATGAAGATGAGACCGAGAAGTCTGAAAAACCCTTGGCACAATATGAAGGCCTTCTTTTGAGGAGCTTGATGAGAACCTTCAACGGGCATTCCTGGATATCATAAAAGCCAAAGGGCTTACTGTAAAACTTGCAGCAAATATGCTGGATTATCTAAGGTCAAAGGAGCAACCAGAATACATGCGATGGTTACACAACATGGAAACTTTCTTCAGTTGAAGTGTTTGCTATTTGGGCAACCACCAATTTTGGGTGGATTTGGATAATTTGAATGCTATAGAAAACCCCTTGGGAGGTTTTCTTTTTACTGCGAAGTGCAGATTACTGGACAGAGCAGTATTTGGGTCAATCTTTTCTGGGACAGGGAAGCCGTGCTTTGAGGGAAAAAAGGAGAAGCTTTTGGGCTATTTTTGAAAAAGGAGGCTTTTTGGGGGGAAAAGAAAACCTTGGAGATGCAGATACGCAGGTTTTTACTGGTTTTTATGAACTTCATGAAAAAAAAAGCTCGGCAATTGGGGAATAAGGGAGTACGGTGACGGAAGCAGTCGATTTTGGGGGGGTGGACATTGTGATCCCAACAGGGCGCGAGCCTTGTCTAAAATCTGTCGGGAGGAAGAACCGAGAGATCACGCTGATTTGTGTTCGTTGAAGAATGGTGCTGGTACTCACCGCATCCGCAGAATCCCGATTGGACGACACTGCACCAGGAGACCAGCATTAGCCACACCCTGTCTGCACTCACTTCCATGAAGATTGAGCAGCGGTGTGTTGAGAAGTTCCAGCAGAACAGTGCCAAGGAAAGAGAGGTCATGGAGCATGTATGCGCATACTTGGAGGCCGAAGCCAATGGGTTTATCTTAAATCTCCACCAACATGAGTCGACGACATAAGGAGGATGGAGGGAACTTGGAGAGGAGCGCGAACTGAATGAAAAAGGCTGACACGAGAGAGAATTAGGGGATGAAAGCGTGGATTGGAAGGCGGAATCAGGGAGGCATGGAGCCTGGGCTTTGTCGTGAAGTGTGGAAGATTCCCTTATAATTCGACATATACTCATCTTCCACCACGGAGTGGACAGTGAAGGGCGCAGAATTCTGGATAAAGGAGGAAGTCATCAACTGAAAAGGGAAATCGATTTTCTCCATCCGCCAATGTCTGGGAGCTTCTTCAATGGCTCAAATTGAAATGCCTTTCATCCATCTCTACGAACCAAAGCTTCGTTGAAATCACACAATCTGACTCTTTGCCAAGGCATGAAGATTACAGACAGAACAAGGTAGTCTCTGTTTCTATGATGCAATGGTGTTCGATAAAGACTGTACGCGATTACAAAGTAAGTGGAGCTGCTTCAATTCATCTGTTACGCCCAATGTCAGTGCCAATGGATTGGTGTAAAGGTTAAGAAGCCTAATGTACTATTTTAAGCACCGTTCATCTGTAATGAGCTCCTGTAATATTTACTCATCTGAGGTTTGCACCTGATCGGCATCCTTATATCAAGTTCAGACGTTCAGGCATCGAATGTCCACGGTTTTCTATCAACGTTTCCAGCTTTGGCTCCAATTGTTATGGCGAATTAATCAGAGATTCCCCTCTTATGTAGCTTTGGTTCAAAAGGTTATGGTGGGTAATCCTTCGATTCTTCAGGATCCTTCTCTGCGCTTCTTCCAGAACTACCTCGAGAAACTTGATGCAAAAGAATAGGGCTTACTTCAACTCTTTAGCTTTTGCTTCATGCCAGGGAGTTTTATCCAACAAAGCCACCTTCAAACATGGAATATGTAGAGAGTACTACAGAGAGTTTAAGTTATGTGTAGGATTCTTTCCTTGTTATGCATCCAGAGACTACAGTTTCTATGAGAGATGAGTAGATAGCTGAGATCACTCAGCAAGAGACAGAGTTTGCTATTGTATGTCAACATATTGAGACATAGGCTGTGATTTTATGGTTTCCAAAGTTATTGAGGGCTGATATCTATCAGCGACAGAGTTGAAGACTGATATATATTGGTCAAGAGTTTCATAGATTGTCGAAATATTTAGCTGATTGAATAGTGGATTCTGCAAGATTTTTCTGGCACAATATTAGTGCTTTTGCTGCTCACAAATCCTCTCATCTTGCTTATTTGTATGATTGATCTTCTATTCTGAAATTAATCAAGATCCTCTGTGGTTGCGACATTGCTTTCACAAAACCTTCGACACCGGAACAAAGGGAGGGAATATGGAAAAATGGGCAGAAAAATGTGCTCGACAATCCTATCACATCAAAACGCAGTGTTGATCAAGAGAAACCCCATTCGCATGGAAAAACCCAAAAATTATATTCGAAACGGAATTCGGAAATTAATACTGAATGATTCGTGCACCGAAATAGAAGGCAGTAAAAAGGAAAAATGTTAGGACACATATAATCCGCAGGGCTATCATATCAAATCTTAGTTTGGATGGGGTTAGTAAGCATTCACATGGAAAAAACAAGAAAATAGAGCTCAAAAACACTAATAAAATTTAATAACAAAAAATCCAAAGGGCGAAATAGGGCAGAGGAAAAAGGAGAATTGTGCAGGAAGGGTGGCTGGACAAGGCTATCTAGTCAAAATTGAACTCCAAGGAGAATAGGGCAAGTTCCTATGGAAAAAAGAATAAAAATACGCACAAAAAAGACATGAAACCACACAAAAATTAATTACGAACAAACCGTACATCAAAATAACATGTGGTAAAAGGAAAAATGTCCAAGGGAAGACGTAGGATAGGGCTGGTATGTTAGATCACTGTTTTGAAACAATAAAGGAGTGTTCACATGGAAAAACATCTAGGTGGTAGGAATTTCTTCAAAAACTAATAATGCAAAAACAATAAGCCGAAACAGGGGGATGTAAAAATGAAAAGTGTTTCATTCGAAGGGATGAACAAGGATATAGGGCTGGATCGAGAGTTTGGTGAATGTTGTATATGTTCACATAGAAAAGGAAAAAAATAAGCAATAAAAGCAACCACAAGGAAAACGGCCTTGACAACAGGGGGAACGAGGGTGGGTGGGTGAGGAAGGGACCCCATCAAGGCAGAACTAGTACGTGGTAGACACGCATGATTGGGTAATGATATATGCAAGGGGTATGCACATCAGACGCGTAGGGACGCGTCCCCACACTTAAGACCTTACCGGTTATGATAGATTGATCGACATGGCCGCGGACTTGTCAACCGACTAGGCACTGGCGTCCCCACACTTAAGACATAACATGCACTTGCAAATAGAAAGGTAGGGTTAGGAACACTTGGCCCATTTTGTAGATGATTGAAGGGAACCATCGTTGTTGATGCAAAAAGATCAAAGCCGCCGTCGGGTGGCAAGAGGGACCAGGGCACGCCACAGAACACATCTACCATGGCAGGGACCATGCAATAGCACCCAGGGAGGTAGTTTTGTCGATAAAGTTCGCAGATTCAAGTGTCGATAACGAAGAATAGAACTCTCAACTCACGAGCACTCAAGAGGATGATAGAACAGTCACTTGTCCCATGACGCCCATCGCTTAATGAATAAGCATGAAATCCCATAACTCACAACTAGTTTAGAACTGAACAAGGGGAAAGTGATTGGGAAGGAGTATGCCAATGTGCACAATTGATGGTGCATTCATGCATTCCACTCATCTGGCATAGGTGCAAGGAGGAAGGCCAAGGATCCTTATAGTGCAGTGCCAGTCAGGAGGCTACAAGATAGGTGCTTTGATGAGGCACTGTTTTAGGGTATTAAAGGCTTCTTCGCAATCATCAGTCCAAAGGAAATCTGCATCTTTCCTTAGGAGCTTGTGCGGAGGGGCTGCATGGGTTGCAAAATGTGCAATAAATATTCTGTAGTAGCCCACATGGCAAAGAAATCCTCTCAATTGCTTGAGGTTGGTTGGTGTTGTCAAGGCAGCAATCCTCTCAATCTTAGCGGGGACTGTTGCAATCCCTTGTGCAATCTGACTCCTTCAAGGGAGTAGTGTCATCGTTTGATGTTCCACTAGAATCAGTGTCCTCCTTCTGAAAAGATGACTCATTTGTTTGTTGAGATTGTTGGAAGGGTATCAGAGCTTTGTTTGCTTCTGTGTGAGTGGTGATTTCTTCTAGACTTAGGGATTCATCTTCAGAGGATGCGTCCAGGAGTGTCACATAGCACGGACCTTCTATAAACCGTGGCTCCGATGGCTCTGGCTTCTATTGACAAGGGGCATCATCATCATCTTTTCTCTAGACTGAATGGTCAGGGCAAGAGAAGCCACTTGTGAACTTAATTTTTATACCTTTGATTCATTTCTTATGCGAATTATGCATACTTTGTGGTCCATTGGTCAACGCAAATGGAACCATGGTCATTCCATCCAATACCCCGAGATCCTTGGCCTCTGAGGTCTCTATAGGGACATCAACAAGATCATATGCTATCAAAGGATCTTCTTCAACTGCATTTTGATAACCTGCTTCTTTTTCTTCCTCATTATTTTCATCCTCTTTCTCTGGAGGCTCTGTCTTTGCTTTTGTAGAGGCTCAAAGGACAAGAACAGGTCCTCCGTCTTTGTGTCTGCTTCTACTTCTGCCTCTGTCTCTACTTTTGACTTGGCCTCTGACTTTGTGAATGCCATGTAACAAGGAGAACAGTACATCCATGCTTCTATTTCGCTGTCAGAGGTGATTTCAGAAGTCAATTTAGGTTGAGGTAGAAGGTATTCTCCCATGGACAAAGACTTTGCTTCTCTTGGTAGTTGGTTTACAGTGCCCACTGTTAGGGACTATGCCTCTATTCACTTGGGAAAGATTTATTTAACAGTCTCTTCATCTCCTGATGTACCATCTGTTACTTCATTGGAGAAGTCTATTATGACTTCGATGGATGTGGATCCATTGCCTTTTTGAATCCATACAATTTCAACACCACTTTATTGGGTCCTTTGCCTAGGGTTAGGGTTCCTTTGAACCAGTCCATCCTTGCTCTTGCTTCAAAATACCAAGGTCTTCCTAACAATAGAGGGTATGAGATCCCGTAGGAATTTGGTTTGACCACCAAATATGTCAGCCAATAGTCTCTTCCTACAAAGGTTTTTTTAATGTATGGGAGGATGCCCAACAGTTTGATTCTACTTTGGTCTACCAGTCTGATAAGCCACTGTGTAGGTTGAATTCCTTGCAAACCTAGATCCTTCATTGTCACATCCATCATTACGTTTACTGATAAGCCTCCATCAATCAATGCATCTGAAATAAAACATCCTTCTATCCATACACTAATCTCTGGGGTTCCAGGATATCCAAGAAGGTGTTGGCCACATCCACTTCCTTCACAGGTTCTGAGGCTCTGTTGGACTTTGTTGTTGTTGGGGGAGCAATCCTTAGGCTGCATCTTCTTGTTAAGATGCTTTTGAATCTTTTTCGGCAACTCGGAGATAACATCAGCAACTGTCGGAATATTAGGTTTGGTTTAAAGGTGTCTGGGTCTTTGACCAAATCATACTCTTTGATAGGATCCACAAGCTTTTCCAATCGACTGGGAAATGGGGCCACGCCCACTTTTATCTTCCCTTTTTCTTCTAGGAGTGGCAACATCTGCGCTTTTTCTTCATGAGGAGGTACTTTGGCATCCTCTATTTCCTGGACCTCTGGTCCTCTCTTTGCAACTGTCTTTATAGCTCTTTGTGGCTCTATAGTGCTTGGTACTTCCTTATTTTGGATTGCATTGTTCTTTTTTTCCCAAGGGAGGTTGAACTTTATAGCCTTGGGTAGCAGAAGGAATTTTCTCTCTTGGAACTACAAGTTCTCCTTTCTTTGCTCGTGTTATTGCGGCCACTTCCAATTCTACCAAATTGGAAGCAGGTTCTTGGGTCTTTTGTTGGGTATCAGAAGTAGATTTCACAGGGGTTGGACTTGAACAATCTTTTGCAGTATGACCTTCTCCTTTGCATCGGTTGCATAAGGCTTGTAATCAACAAATGTTCTAGGGTTTGGACAATTTGGTGAGATATGACCCTTTTCTCCACATTTGTAATATTTCACCTCCAATCTCTGACCACCACCAACAGAGTGTCATCCTCTGTAACTTTGAGAGGGAAACCTCCTTGGACAGAAATTAGGACCAAACTCCCTAGGCTTTGGTCCAATTTCCTGCATCGTCATTTTGGATTCTAGCAAGCTCAATCTTGCATTTTCATCTTTCTGTCTTTGTTCGTACATCTCTTTCAGAGAGCGGATATCCTTTGTATGGTTCTTCCTCAAATAGTATGAATAGAAGGCTCCAGGAATTGTTGGTTTTTGGGTACATTCAGTTGCTAAATATCCTGCTTGATGACACTTTCCACACCATGTATTTGAACACATCACATCTCTCCCACCTCTCATATTAGCGGTATTCACCTTTAGTGTCTGTAGCTATTATGTAATCACATAGGCTCTTTCTTGATACTTGCCACTGAATTGGAAAGGTGGTCCTTGTTCAAAGAGTAAAGAGAGAGAAAGGGAAAGACTCCATATCCATGAGCCTTCAGGCTCTCAAGCTCATTCCTTCATTTCCACACACTGAACTGAAAAACACACACTCACTACAAGATAAAGTGACCTAGTGTAAATGTACACTAGACTGACTAACTCTAGTCAGGTCACTGACTGACTACTGACCCGACTTATTTAATGTAGTCACATGTAGACAACTGTACACACTAGCTATCATAGATGTCGGTCATAGATGAAGGCACACTGACGGTGAGCTTGATTTCTAACACTCCCCCTCAAGCTCAAAAACAAAACTCAAATCATTTGCATCACTCCAAGTAGCTGTCTAAAGTGAATGAACTTATCTTTACCAAGTGATTTGGTAAAGATGTCTGATACCTGGTCTTCAGTCTTCACATGCTCCAAGTCAATCTGATCTGTTAAAACCATTTCCCTGATGAAATGGTAGTGAACCTCAATGTGTTTTGATCTTGCATGATAAACAGGATTGCTTGCTAACATAACACTACTCAAATTGTCACAGTACAGCTTGACTTTTGATGTCCAAGTGTACTCCCAAGTCATTCAGTAACTTCTGTAACCACTTAGCTTCACAGGCCGCTAAGGCCGCACCACGATACTCTGCTTCCGTACTAGACAATGCAACTGTAGGCTGTTTCTTACTCAGCCAACTGATCATGCTACTACCCAATCCAAATGCATAGCCACTAGTTGGCCTCCTGTCATATGTGCAACCAGCCCAGTCAGCATCAGTGTACCCCATCAAGTCAAGGGTTTTCCCATATGCATAAAACAGCCCATGATCTGTGGTACCCTTTACATATCTCAGAATTCTTCTGACTACATCCAAGTGTGGTTTGCGAGGCTTCTACATGAACTGACTGATCAGCCCCACAGCATAACTCAAGTCAGGTCTAGTGATCGTGAGATAGATCAAGCTGCCTACCATCTGTCTGTACATAGTAACATTCTCAATCTCTGTCCCAACATCAATCTGCAGCTTGACATTCTGCTCCAAAGGCATATCCATAGGCTTGCAATCAGCCATACCATATTTCTGTAATATGTCATGAGCATACTGCTTCTGTAGCAGCCATATGCCTCGAGGTGTAGAGACAACCTCAATCCCCAAAAAATATTTCAGCTCTCCAAGATCCTTAACCTTAAACTCAGCCTGTAAACATGTCTTTATTTTTGCAATCCCATTTTCATCATCTCCTGTAATGATTAAGTCATCAACATAAACAACTAGAAAAACATAGCCACTATCTGTCTTCTTCGCAAACAGACTATGATCAGCATCTCCCAATCGGAAACCATGTTGCTGTAAATAACTACTGATGCGAGCATTCCATGCTCTGGGTACCTGTTTCAACCCATATAATGCCTTTTTCAGCCGACATACATGTGCTGGAAATTTTGGATGTACATAGCCTTTAGGCTGTTCCATGTAAACCTCTTCTTGTAATTCTCCATTGAGAAATGCATTCTTTACATCCATCTGCCATAGTTTCCAGCCTCTAGCTGCTGCCAAAGCAATCACAGTTCTAACTGTAGCCATCTTTGCTACAGGACTGAATGTCTCCTCATAATCAAGACCATACTGCTACGCATACCCTTTTGCAACTAGCCTGGCCTTATATCTTTCCAATGATCCATATGATTTACATTTTACCTTATACACCCACTTGCATCCAATAGGTGTTTTTCCCTCAGGCAACTGTACCAAATCCCATGTACAATTTTCAGCCAAAGCTGAATATTCCTCATCCATAGCAGCACGCCAATTCTCATCTGAAACTGCCTCATCAAACTTACTTGGTTCTCTAAAACCTGTTACTTTTGTCATCTAAGCATAATGATAGGCTGAATATCCAGTGTAAGTATACCTGTCAACAGGTCGTCTGACCCTCTCTGATCTCCTGAGCTGTGGCTCACTGTGAGCTTGCCTCTCATGAGGCGGCACATAACGGCTCTGTCTAGCACCTAGTGTCATAACAGACGGAATCCCCAATTCACTATCTAAGCCGTCACTAACCTGCAGTGAGTGGACCTGTTACATCTTCAAAAACCTTTTCTTTTCCCTTATCTATTCTCCCCCTCACTGACATATCCGTGTCAGTGGATGCAGTAGTGCGACTCCGTAATCGTCCTGTCCAAGGACTCATTGTAGATGATACATCACCTATTTGACCAGTCATAGAAGTACTCTTTGCAGGATTATTTTCAGCATGACTCATACTGGGTGAGCCATCAGTAGGCACTGCAACAGGATTCCCATACCAAGATGCTAACTCATCAAATACCACATCTCTGCTTATGAGTGTCTCATGCGTAGAAGGTACATAACACTTATAAGCTTTACGTTCCTATGCATATCCAATAAACACACTTTTCACTGCCTTAGGATCCAATTTCTTCCTCTTCTCATTCGGTATATGCACATATGCAATGCTGCCAAATACCTTCAAGTGTGAAATATCAGGTTTATGACCATACAGCTGTTCATACGGAGTGACATCATGAATCCCTGTTGTAGGGATTCGATTCAGCACATATACAGCAGTCACCACTGCTTCAGCCCAATAACCATTTGGCAGACATTTTTCATTCAGCATAGCTCTAGCTGACTCCATCAAAACCCTGTTTTTCCTCTCTGCAACACCGTTTTGCTGCGGTGTATAACTGCATGTGAGCTGTCTTCTGATCCCATGTTTAGCAAGATACCTGTCAAAGTAGTTTGAGACATATTCACCTCCTCCATCTGATCTCAAACATGATATGTAATAGCCCAATTCATTTTTAGCATGTTTCTTGAAGTCTTTGAATGCATCAAACACATCATCCTTATGTTTCAAGATATAAAGCCAAGTGTACCTACTGAAATCATTAATAAATGAGACATAATATCGTGCACCGCCAAAGGAAGCATTATGTGAAGGACCCCAGACATCAAAGTGTACCAACTGTAAAGGCCGAGTGCTGTTTTTTACATGTCTCATGAAAGGAAATCGTGCCTGCTTCCCAAACTGACATGCAGGGCATACATGACCAAAATCATTATACTTGAATTTAGGTAATCCAAATATTACTTCTTTCTGCTGCATAGATTTCAGCTTTTGTACATTGACATGTCCGATTCTCTTGTGCCAAATCTCTACATCTCTGATGGCACTATCATCATGAGCAAACATAGTTGCTTTAAGTTCAGGAATGGTCGCTTCCAAAGTAAACATCCTGCCATCCCTTCTGCCCTTGGCAATTAGCTTGCAGTCATTTCCATACTCCTCAATGAAACATCCATCCTTGTTAAACCTCACTTGCAGATTCTGTTTGCCATTTGAGCCACAAACAACAAATTCTTTGTTATGGTCGGTACATGTAAGACATCATGCAGGCCTTTCTTCTTGCCATCAGGCATCATCAATGGAACAATCCCTTTATGCTTTATGTCATGTTGGGTATCATCCCCAGTACATACATGACCATGTGTACCTGCAACCATCTCATCAAACCACTCTCCATGCGGGGTCATGTGGTTTGACGCTCCAGAGTCAATGTACCATCTGTCATCTCTATCATGTCTCGATGCATTTTTAGATACATGTTGCATGACAAAGAGTCTATCAACTAACTCATCATGAGCACCACTGGAAGATGCATGGTGCCCATGCTATCTGCCCTTTGCCTTCACATCTCCTTGCTTCTTGTAACAATCCTTTGCAATATGCCCATACCGGCCACAATAATGGTAGTCCTTGTCCTTGTTGGACTGATCAGACGACTGACATGAACCAGAACCACCACCTCTACCTCGGGGTGATCTCCCCCTGCCTCTAACCCCACCAGATCCACTCTGGCCTTGTGTATTTGCACCATGCCAATTACTCTACTGCTGTTGTTGTCCATAAGTATTATGAGTGTCACCACGACCTCGAAATGAACCACGACCTCTAGATCCTTTGCCACGCTGGCTAGAGTACAACACAGTGTCTCTACTCTGAGATGCACTAGAATCTATATTCAAATCAAGTTTGACTTCCTCATGCAGCAACAAAGCAACTAGCTCTTCCCAGCTAGGGGGCTCTTCTCTGACAAAAATGGAAGTATCAAAAGCTTTGTACTCTTTGCCTAAGCCATTCAAAGCAACAGCAATCATATCATCTTCTGATACACTTGAGCCAATAGTAGCAAGTTGATCAGCTATGGTCTTAATCTCCGTGGTATACGTCTGGATGCTCTTGCCATTCCTAGACATGTTGTTGAACTGTTGTTTCAACTGGATCTTTCTTGCATGTGTCATGGTTCCATAATTTTTCATCAGTATGTCCCAAGCATCCTTCGAAGTCTCACATCCAGTGATTTGAATTACCATAGCATTAGATATACATAAGGAAAACCAATGCATCATCTTGCATGCTCTTTCATTCCATAGCCTATAGGCTCTTTTCTGTTCATTTGTTGGATTGTGTGCAGGCAACTCAGGAGAAACTTCATCTCCTGTACATAAATCCCAATAACCTCTGCCAACCAAAAAGTTTTTCATTCTGAATTTCCATAATGTAAAGTTCTTATTATCCAACTTCTCTCCAACTATCTAAGTGATATTGTCAGTCCCATGTGCATTAGCCATGATGCAATAGACTGTCTATCGAGTGCCTGACTCCCTGCAGTCTAATAAGTATGACTGACTAAATTCAGTCCGTAATAGTTTATGACAGTTTTCTGCACTAAATTGTAGAAAAAAACCAGGGTATTTCAGCCCACTAACACCCCAAAACAACCCTCAAACAAGTGGTCTCAACTGTAGATATAACTGTCAATACATAAGCTATGTGTTTGCTTTAGCTTAAGCTTATGTAACCTCACTGCCAGGGTACATACATGCAGTCTGAAAACTGTAAACTGTGAGTAACCAGCAGCAATTTCAAGTCCAAAACTGAGTGTGTCAACAAATTCAGTTTCAGGTTGCAGTCAACCAGAATTCAGCATACCAAGCTCCAAGCAGCTCCAAAATGTCTTTTGACCATGTCATACATTTACTTTGTAGTGGCACGTTCAGTACATGAGCATCTGAGTAGGCATAGACAACATGTCTTCATTGACCAATGGCATAAGCCTCATGAGCTGTTTGTAATTAGCCAGGACAGTGTAACTGCATTTATTTCAGCTTCAAAATTCAGTTTTCAATGATGCTCATTGCTTGCTTCAATTCTCCATGCATTTAGCATGTATAGGCCAGTTCATATAGATGATGGAACCCCCAAGATGACCTGTATTGCTTCAGTAATGCACAGTACTTGTCATTGACTGTGTATGACATTTTTCAGCCTGTCATTGATTTTCAGATCTGAGTATTCTGTCATTGACTGTGTATGACAATTTTCAGCCTGTCATTGATTTTTCAGATCTGAGTATTCTATCATTGACTATGTATGACAGTTTTCAGCCTGTCATTGATTTTCAGATCTGAGTATTCTGAGCAAGAGATCTCAGCTCCAAGACATTTGATCCAATGTATACATGCTTTGACACATTCTTGTGCTCCAAAGATGCCTTCTGAGTGTAGTACAAGGCTCATGTGTGTCAGTAATGACTGAATGCATGCTGTCCATTCATGTTTACAGTAGTTCAGAAATGATTACAGGTCTGTGTCTGTCACTCCAACTCATAACAGAGCTCCCACACAAGCATTTACTCCTTGCACACTTCAAATACCTTCAATAGTGAGCATACATGCTCTATGAACCTTGTCCAGGTGCCCCACTGAAGATTGACAGGTTGCTGTCCACTCAGATCAGCAGGCGCAGATTTTCAAACCAGGGGGCGCAGATTTTTTAGGCATAGGTTGCTGTCCACTCAGATCAGTAGGCGCAGATTTTCAGATACAGGTTGATGTCCATTCAGATCAGCAGGCGTAGATTTTCAGATACAGGTTGTTTTTTTTCAGGAGGCAGTCCACGATTTTCAGACACAGGTTGCAGTCCACGATTTCAGGACACAGGTTTTAGGAGGTAGTCCATGATTTTCAGACACAGGTTTCAGGAGGCAGTCCACGTTGATTTCTTCCTTTGACTATGGCTTCATTTGCAAGTGTCCAGCTTCTTCCTCATTCCTTACTTCCATCTCCTTTGCACTGCAAGTTGTCATGCCCATTCTCCCACAGCCTCATGGATGAAGCTCTAATACCATGTTCAAAGAGTAGAGAGAGAGAAAGGGAAAGACTCCATATCCATGAGCCTTCAGGCTCTCAAGCTCATTCCTTCATTTCCACACACTGAACTGAAAAACACACACTCACTACAAGATAAAGTGACCTAGTGTAAATGTAGACTAGACTCACTAACTCTAGTCAGGTCACTGACTGACTACTAACCCGACTTATTTAATGTAGTCACATGTAGACAGATGTACACACTAGCTGTCATAGATGTCGGTCATAAATGAAGACACACTGATGGTGAGCTTGATTTCTAACAGTCCTTTAGATTTTCACCTCCTGAAGTACTTGTAGTAGGATTTTGAGAAGCTTCTGTAATTACTGCATACACAAGTTAGGTTGATCTAGGAGGTTCTCCATTCTGATTCTGATTCAGAGATCCTGATGATCTCTTGAAGAAATTTAAAAAAATATTCATTGATGTCATAAATCTACCATAGCCAGGGTTTGAGATATCAAGAATGATCAAGAGAGTGAGAAATGGAACTGAATACTTATTGGAGCTTGAGTAGCCTTTGTGAAAGCTTAGAATAGCCATAGCCAATGACACCTTAATTGAAATTTTCCATAGAGGAGGGGGGTGTGTTCAATGCAAACAGTGTAAACACATCCTCTCTTACATGAAAATGAAAATCCCAATAGCTAAGCACTAAGCTACTCTATTAAGAGCTTACACACTGAAGATTCCAATCTTGTAGGTCATTTGAGACATTGAAGGGCGTGGGAGAAGGAAGAAGCCACGATCCACCATGAAAGCTTGAGAAACGCTTGAGAGAAAGAAGAGAGAGAAACTGGCTCAAAAAGTAACCAAGGTCTAACTCTAGTAATCCCTGTTTAGACTCCAGTTAGGGTCAATAACCTTCAAAATGGGCCTCCATTTTATCACGGCCTGCTATTTTGTCCAAGAACCCCCATCTTCCTCAAGATCTCCTTCAAGAACCTCCAAATTTAATAATGACTTGTTGCAGAGAACTCTGACTAGTCATGGCTTGAACTGTACCAAACCCTGTGACCAAATCTTCGTACTCCAGTTACCTGGTATCTGTCCATGTGACTAAATTCTCAATGAAAATGACTCTTCCCATGGATGAAAGTCTATGCTCTGATACAATGAAGGTTGCCACTTCAATGGAAATTTACACAAAGACTAACATGAAATGCTAGAAAACAAGAAATGCTGGAAACCATAGCTTGACATTTCTCAATTCAAGATGTCTTACAACCAAGAATTACAAGAGATGTTGAAGCCATGGAAGCTTGAGAATCATTTGATGACAGTTGCTACAAGGAACTCACCCCTTACAATGGTGGGGAAGGAAATACCTTCAAGCTCCAAGAAGTGGAGATGTGAAAAATGATTAACAAATATGATTTACATTGGCACCATCTTGCCTTTTGTACTCCATCCTAAAATAGCCTAATTGTCTAACTAAGATAGCATGAAAATTATTTCATTACAGGAAATAGGATTCTATTAATGACACATCAAGAAAGTCCCTAAGGCAATAGCAAAGGCACTAGCAAAGTTTTCCTTACTTCATGAGAAAAAGTGATGCTACTAGTTCTTTATGAAGCATGCAAGGTCCCCTGAGGTGATGCATGATCGCTTTGCACAATAGTGCCTTTGTGTAGCAATGTGCTCACTTCTCAAGCAATAATTTGTTGTCGATGAAATGAAGTTGCCACACAAACTTTGTTTGATTCATTTGCAATGATTCAGTCCCCAATATTGCTTCAAAGCTAGAATAGGATTATGAAATTGGTTGAGATCACTAATTCACCAAAGTACAGGATGTCATTGCATGCAAAAGAAATACACACATAAGAAAAAATAATTAACTAGGTAGACATGTGCACCCACTACAATTATAAAGCAAGTATAAATTGACTATGATAAGTATTATGAAACCTTGAATTGACTATGATTGAGTATCTTACAAGTAGTACCTAGAAATTGTAAATCCCTTTTGTCCTAGTAGACCACATTTTCTTTATATAGTTTGTCAATCAACCATAGAAACATCTCGTGTAGAACAAAAAACATCAAAGTATAATGTTAGAAGAGAGCAATGATAACACAATATTCTTACAATGAATGTGTACATAGTTCCACTACATAATGGAGCATTACATATACAAGAAACATAAAACCATGCTTTAGGTAGCATTATTTGGCTTGAATAATGGTTCTTAAATTCAATTTTTGAATTTACAATGTAGCTAACACAAAAAAATGCTCGTAATTTGGCAAAACAAGTAGAATTCTTAATATTATAATCCAACATTTCAATTGAAATGTAAGTACTATATGCATCCATTCCTAAAACAAGGATGTGTCCCCAAATAATATGTCTAAATATTGATAGGTAATGTAAAATTTGTTTATTATCCACGTGAAAATGCTTTTCGTGTAATGTAAAATGTAACCTAGACCATGCTACTTGCATAATGGCAAAGATTTGGCATGAGTACTTTCCAAGATCTCATGATTATAGATGATAGCGCCCTTCCCCAATCTTTATTGTATTTTTCTTTTCTTTACCGCAATGATAAATGAAAGAAGTAGAAGTTGACAAGCTTGCGCACTACACAAGCTATGTGCATCTTGCTCCTTTGTTGAAAGTTTATATAAGTGCCATGGTAAAATCAAATACCAATACATAAAGATATACAAACAATCCATGGTTTAAAAAGATTAAGAACACATGCTATTTATCTTAAGTTTAATCATGCATATATTGTAAATGCACAATACCATCCCAAATAGGGAGAGCAATAGCTATTGTGGAGAGATAAGGCCCCAGGTAATTCCTTTATATGGGACCCTTTTGTATGTAGGTAATTTAAAAATCCCTTATTTTGAACCCATGTGATATATACATATATATGGCAAGATTTTAAAGTGTAAGAAAATCTCAAACACAATAAGATAATATTTAAATTAAACATCACAAATATCCTAGAGTATGAGATAATTTCTCATACAATAATCTAATAATTCTAAACTTAATTTTTTGTCGTGGGTAGCTATCACAAGACAAACACTCACAATTTGGTAAACCAAGTGAAATTCTCAATATTATAATCCAACATTTTGATAAAAAATATTTTCAATCTACATGTAAGGATTATATGAATCCATTCCTAAAACAATGATGTGTCCCTAAATAATATGTTTGAATATTGATAGGTAAAATGTATTCATTATTTGCATGAAAATGTTTTTCAAAACATATAAAATGTAACCTAGACCATGTTACTTGCATAACAAGGTGGAGAGTTGGCACAAGTACTCTCCAACATTTCATAATTATAGAGGATAGTGCCCTTACCCCATCTTTATTGCACTATTCTTTTCCTTACCCTGCAAGGATAAATGGAAATAGAAGATGACAAATTCACCTAGTACACAAACTATGTGCATCTTGTCCTTTGTTGAAAGTTTATCTAAGTCCAATAGGAAAATCACATATCAATTTATAAATATATACAAACATTCTAGAGTTTAAGCCTTAGGAAAATTAAGAACACATACTATTTATTTTGAGTTTAAACGTGCTATCGTAAATGCACCCCATATTATCCCAAATAAGGAGAGCAATAGCTATTGTGGAGAGATGATGCAAGCTTTTAAATGGAAAAGTTAGTCCAATATGCAATTCTCTCTTTATAGTTAGAATTACTACTTTTCATTTCTCAAAGTCTCATCCTTTTTACTCTTTTGTTTCTATTAGCTACAAGATCTCTGGACCACCTGTGACATGTCACCGCTTGTTGGGGTCTAGGTAGATAATGGACAGCAACACACCTTGCAAAAGAAGGTAGCCATTAGGGAAAATTTGAGCTCAAAAAATGACCTTAATTTCCTTGTCCCACTTTTGATTCCTTTTTGCCTAGAGAATATTATTGTAACACTTTCAAACCATAAGAACTCATATATCAATGGAAAACTCTTGAAGAGTAGGCCCTAAAAATACATTTGACGAGTTTGAAGTTCATTTGCAAAAAGTTTACCATACCTTCATTTTTTGAGGGGATATTTTGATCAAACTCCCTTACAACTTTTTACCTCAATTTTTTCCTATTGCCTTGATACAAGACCTATTTCCAGCCTTATATCCCTTAACATTTCTAGAGCCAAGTTTCAAAATCACATGGTGAGGGGACTTGCTTGAGCTACTACACTAAACACACACAAGATGAAGCTCACTCAAGAACATAAGAAGAGAGATGGGGGTCAAAAAAATTTCTTGTTGGTTTTTCTTTCTTTTTATTTACATAATAAAATGTACACAATGTAATAATAAGATATAATATAAAGGTAAAATGCCTACTATGTCAAAAAATACATAACTAACTATAGTAATCTATTGACATTATAATTATACCAATTGTAGGTAGGTGTAACAAACCAAATATAATAAGTGATAAGTCAGTAGCCATGTGAAGATCATAATGACCATCAATGTGCTAAGTGTACGCATGCGGACCTATCTAATCAAGTGGTCCATCATCAATGTCCACACATGTTGAGCTTTCCATCTCAACACTTCCCCTCAAGCTCAACTACATCTTTGCAACTCCACATGTTGACCCATCTAATCAAGTGGTCCATCATCAATGTCCGTACATGTTGAGCTTTCCATCTCAATAATTCTCCTCAAGTTCAACTACATCTTTGCAACTCCACGTAATCTTCAAAATCTTTGAAGCTTCTCTATACCCAATGCCTTTGTGAAAATGTTAACTATCTGATCCTCTATGCTAACATACACCATGTCAATCTCTCCTGGAAGTATCTTCTCTCTCATAAAATGGTAATGTACCTCAATGTCTTTTGTTCTAGAATGAAACATTGTGTTCTTGGCTAATTGTATGTTGCTCATGGTGTCACAATGAATGATAATTGGACCATCTCCCTACACATTCAAATCATCCAATAACTTTTGCTACCATTGCACTTCACATGCTGCCATAGTACTACTTGTATACTTAGCCTCTATACTCGATAAAGCAATGATTGGTTATTTTTTGCTACTCCAATTAACTACTACACTACTAAGGAAAAACATGAATCTACTTGGTAGATCTTCTATGAAACTTGCCACCAACCCAACCTACATCTGTGTGCCCGAGCACATGCATATCCTTACCTAGTACATATGAAAGTCCATAATGCAAGATGGAGTTCGCATATCTCAATGTGCATTTGCATGCATCCAAATGAGGCTTCCTATAGGTACATGCATAAAGTGACTCACAAGTCCAACAACATAGCTTAAGTTTGGCCTTATGATAGTCAGATAAATCAAACTCCCTCTAATATCTTCCCGAACATAGTAGGGACTTCTATCTCATCCCCAACATTAGCACCCAGCTTTACACTTTTCTCCAATGCTATTAAAGAGGCTTACATGCCATTATACCATACTTGGATAACATATCCAAGCTGCCATACTACCTTTGCAACAGTCATATACCATCAGCACATCTGATCACCTTAATACCAAGAAAGTACCTTGGCTCACCGAGATCCTTCATCTCAAACTTTTTCTTTAAAAGTTCGTTGATATTAGCAATCACATTGTCATTATCACCTATAATAATCAAATCATCCACATACATAACTATGATAATCAAACCTATATCACCCTTCCTCACATAAGATGAGTGATTTGCATTTGAAATGTAAAAACCAATGTTGACAAGATACTCTCTAATATAGACCATGCTTTAGGTGCTTGTTTCATCCCATAGATCAGCACCTTCTTTAAGTTGCACATATATGAGATATGCTCTGAATCCTCATAACCTGCTAGTAGCTGCTCCATATATACCTCTTCTTGCAAATCACCTGAAAAAAGACATTCTTCACATCCATTTTCTATAATCTCTAACCTTTTCTATTGCCAAATAAATCGTACATCTAATAGTTACAATCCTAGCAACTAGACTAAGTGTGTTCTCATAATCTATGCCATATGTCTATGCATAGCTTTGTGCAACCAGCATCACCTTATATCTGTTAATAGATCCATTCACATTATCTTTATTTTGTAGACCCACTTACAACCAATAGCTTTCTTTCCTTTGGGCAATGGCACTAGATCCCAAGTCTTATGGGCCTCTAATGCAGCCATCTCCTCATCCATTGCTACATCCCAATAAGCATGGCCAATAGCCTCCTTAAAATAAGTGGGCTCAACATCCTCAACTGCCTTTACCATATAAGCATAATGGTGAGTTTCATAACCCTCAAACCAAATCTTTTAACATGATATCTCACCCTACTAGACCTACGTGCCACTAGATCACTCAATGGATCCCCTATGTGCTCTTTGTACATGTAATATCCTAACTAAAGGAGTACCAAGGTCATCATCCAAACACTGTGATCCACTAGAGTCTCCATCAAGAGTTGCATGACTAGTAGATGAATTATTATCATCTAATACTTTCTTCTTTCCTTCGTCATGATTTGCAATACTAGCAGATGCACCTGAAGATGTGGGGTTGCTCCTTAGTCTCCCAATTTAAGGAATGACTATAGATCTACTACTAGATAATATCTCTAGTCCACTAAGAGTTCATGAATACTAATTTTCTATTTGTACATGATTATCATGATCATCAACATCATCCAAATCTGAAATGTTGGTTCGGGTTCAATTGTTGATGAGTTTGCTGAAGCTTTTGCAGGTAGAGCAATTTATTCTATGGGCAACCTATATTCAGGATATGACTAATTTCGGCTTTCATTAGAAAGCCGAGACATTACCACAATGAAGACACCTCTTGGATTGGTCCGCATGTGCACTCTACCACAAGGTGCAACAAACTCCGTAGCCCATATGATGAATGCCATGCACAAAGTCTTAAGGGACTTTATTCCACATCTTACTCTTCCATTTCTTGATGATGTACCTATCAAGGGATGTGAAGTCAATGAAAATAATAAGGACCTTGATGAAGATGGCTGCAGGACATTTGTAGTTTACCATGTTCATGATTGTGATAGGATTTTGACAAGGCTAGAAGAGGTACATCTTACCCTTTCTGGAGCTAAGTCGATTTTTGGAGTAGAAGAAGTCCTAGTGGTCGGTCATCTATGTGGCCCCTATGGATGCAAACCTTCTAAATCAAGGTAGATGCCATTAGTAGAATGCAAGAAAAATGTGCAAATTTTTCAGAGGTGAGAAGATTTCTTGGCGCATGTGTATTCTATCTCATATGGATACCACATTTTTCTCATGTAGCCGAAAATATTTATCAATTATTAAGAAAATGCCAAATATTCTCTTGGAACAAAGAGCATACTCTCACTATACGCAAATTAAAGAAGCTGTTAATTTCAACCCCCACTCTCAAAAGGGCTGACTATTTAAATGGTCAACCCATCATCCTTACTGTGGATACAAGTCCCATTGGGATAGGATGGGTTGTTGGCCAAGAGGATCTTGAAGGTATTTAGTGCTTGCAAGAGAGGATCTAACCAATCAAGTTGAAGACAAAGCCTTAACAACCAAATCCACTCAAGCTGTTTGTCATTGTTTTCTTGAAGAAGTGTTTTGTAGATATGGTTGTGTGGGTAAAGTAACTACAAATAGAGGAGAGTTGGATGCTGATGAGGCACACAATTTCTTTCCTCAATTGGGTATTAAGTTGGCTTTAACATCGGCTTACAACCCTAAAGGTAATGGAAAGAGTGAGAGAGGTCATCAACCTATTCTCAAAGCTCTAGCAAAGTCTTGTAGAGGAAAGATCAAAGAATGGCCTAAAATGCTACCTTTTGCATTATGGGCTGACCGGACTACTCACAGTTCAGTGACTAGCTATATGCCAGCTGAAATTATACATGGACAACAATGAATCATGCCAATTGAAAAATCTATTCTCACATGGAGTCTTCTACCTTGGGAGGAAGGCATCAGTAGAGAAGAGTTGCTGACTTTGTGCATATGGCAGCTAGAAAGAAGGCTTAAAGATGTTCAAGTAGCTATTGAGAAGCTAAAGACAATAAGACTAAAGAACAAAAGAAGATTTGATAAGCGACATTGACTTCGACCAAGAGCAATTCAAGAAAATGATTAGGTGCTTGTCTATGACAGTAGCTTAGACAAT
The DNA here is from genome assembly GCF_053477565.2 of Lygodium microphyllum. Classification (NCBI taxonomy): domain Eukaryota; kingdom Viridiplantae; phylum Streptophyta; class Polypodiopsida; order Schizaeales; family Lygodiaceae; genus Lygodium; species Lygodium microphyllum. The sequence continues at coordinate 86,502,940 of NC_141163.1, read as the reverse complement.
CATTACAGTGCTTCTAGGAAGATGGTGAAGCATTGGTTTGGCCCATATGTGGTAAAGGTTTCTCATAACAATGCCACATATTCATTGGCTAAATTGGATGGAACAAGCATGAAGATACCCATAGCTGGAAAAAGAATCAAGCTCTTCAAACGAAGAGAAAGTTCAACATATGAGCTAGAAGACTTGAATATAATTCAAGAGCATGAAAACATAGAGGAAGAAGAAGAGGTAGAAGATGAAGACATTGACAGGGTAGAAGATACTTCTTCTGACACTGCAAATCCGTAAGACTTTGGCATATGCCAAAGCATGTGCAGGTTAGGAGGGGGTGGATGTCCTACCACTACACGCACACCGTGTAAAAAAAATGTAGAGTGTGGCTTCCTTTAGATTTGGAGAGCCAATGCCATTTTAGACATTAGTGTTAGTATCCATGGTTCAAAAATATTAGATTTTAGTCAATTTTTAATATTCTAGAGATTATCTCTTATTAAAAAAAATCTACAAAACTATAGACAACTTCTAGATTAGGATGACTTGTAAAAGAAAGCATGTAGCCTTTAGCTAATTTGAGAGGATTATATGTAAAAAGAGAGATTAGTGAAATCGTGTGACGCGCGATCGCTGTTTTCAGGCAATGAACAAGACTCCAAAAGTGAGAGATGAAGAAGGAGTGATCTAGCAATATTTTGGCTAGGTGTCTTGGTATTTAACCCCCCTTTCGGAGCCATTGGAAGGATCAGATTGGCGATCTGAGGAGCATAGAGAAATGTATTATTTTGTACACGTTTTTGTCTATTAGAGTTATATTTTCTCATAATGCTGAAAGAACCTGACAGGATTCATCTCTGTTAGTATTATTCTATATTTTCTAATTCTTTTTGGAAGTATTATTCTACATCTTCAATCTCTTCGAAGCCCTTCTCTTCTATCTACTCCTCTCCTTGAATCTACCTTCATCATGTTATGACTTATCTTCAAGAAATTGACTTGAAACCTTCAACCCTTCTCTTATCTCTACCATCTCTAGAGTCTAAGCTCTTGAACCCCCATACATTCTTCTCTTTCCAAACCCTTGTGCTGACCTTCAACCCTACGCGTTATGACACCACTTGTTATACTTCTTTTGTGTGATAGATAAAGGAGCCCCTTAGAGCGATCACACATGATGTGCATCCCAAGAATATGTGAGAGGCGGGCCTATCTCATGTCTTTCATCTCGAAGCTCTTTTTGAGTTGAGTTTTCAAGGCATCCAGTTCATCATGAGCTCAAAAGCATATCATCCACATAGAGTACCAAAATCAAAAGACTACCATCATGAGCCTTTTTGGTGTATAAACACGAATCTTGAAGGGAGTTGAGCCTTGGAGTGGAAGCATGGAGGAGAAGCAAGAGCTATGGTGGAAGGACCAAGAGTAAAAGAGAGAGACACAAGATGTGCAAACTCCAATAGTCACAATGTATGACTAGCCTTCCCCTTATTTAAATGTCACTGAAAGAATAAAAAATAAAGTAACGGTGATGGGCACCTGCCACCTGCAATGTATAGGTGTGTGGGTAACTAATACAGATTATTGCTAGTGTAACTAATACACGGGCAGCTAGGAAAAGGCACCTTTGCTCTTAACAGCCTCCTGCTTAAAGGCACATGTGCCCCTAGTGAGGAGAGAATAAGAAAAAAGTGACAAAGTACAAATTTACGTAAGTAAAATAGGATGAGAAAATATGTTATGTCATCCAGCGCCCATCAACTTCCTTAGTTGAGAAACTTTTAGTGAGTAGATTTGGAGAAATTTTGATTAGTTGAGATCTTGACAAGCTCAATGGACTTGTCCTCAAGAACCTCTCAAATAAAGTGGTAATGCACCTCAATGTGCTTCGTCTTTGCATGGAAGACTAGATTCTTGGCCAACTGAATAGGACTCATAGAATCTGAACGCAGTTTAGGGACCTCATCATTCATATCAAGGTTAAACAGTCTAATCAAAGAGCCTCCTTGAAAAGCTTCAATGGATTCAACATACTTTGCCTTTGTAGTAGATAGAGCCATGCATTTCTGCACCATGAACATCCAAGGAACAACACCTCTAGCAAAGGTAAAGACATAGTGAGGGGTGGACTTCCTATTGTGTGCGTATTCAGTATAATCAGAGTAAGTGTATCCCACGACCTCGTATACCTTGGCCACTTTGAATAGATGCACATAGCTAATGTGCCCTTAAGGTATCTCATGATACCCTTGATGACATCCCAATGCTTTCTGCTAGGTATAGCCATATAATGTGCCACAACTTCCACTGAAAATGCTATGTCACGACAAGTGGCTATCATGGCATACATCAAATTGTCCACTACGAATGTATAAGAAGGGATCTTTGCCAACTCGACCTTCTTCTCATTAGATCGGCCTGACTAACCTTCACATGAGAAGGTAAATGACAACCAATAGGCTTGACATCCTATAGATCAAACCGCAAAAGGACCTTCTAGATGCACTCCTTTTGTAAATGCCCCTTAGAGCAATCGCATATAATGCACATCCTAAGAATATGGGAGGTATGTCCCATGTCCTTCATCTCAAAGCTCTTCTTGAGTTGACCTTTCAAGGCATCTAGCTCATCATGAGCACTTGTAGATATCAATATATCATCCACATAGAGGATCAAAATCATAAGGTTATCATCATGAGTCTTCTATGTGTATAAATACAAATCCATATCACCACGGGAATATCCATGTGAATGCATAAAAGCATCAAAATTATAGTAGCACTCCCTAGATGCTTACTTAAGGCCATAAAGTCTCTTCCTCAGTCTTCACACTAGGTGGGCATCAAAATTATGGTAGCACTCCCTAGATGCTTACTTAAGGCCATAAAGTCTCTTCCTCAGTCTTCACACTAGGTGGTCCCCACCAAGTTCTACAAAGCCCTTAGACTACTCCATGTAAAACTCATCGTGCAAGTCTCCATTAAGAAAAGTTTTAACATCCATCTAATAAAAATCCAAGTCAAGTTGAGCAACCAAAGCTAGTATCAAATGTAAGGTAATCATCTTCATAAAAAGAGAAAACACTTCATCAAAGTCCATGCCATGCTCCTACTTGAAACCGTGAGCAACCAATTTGGCCTTGTATGTTGGCTTGGGGTATCCAAGGGTACTTTTCAACTTGTACACCCACTTGTACAACAAAGTATACTTTCCATTAGTCAAAGGAACCAAATTCCATGTATGATTTTTCTATAGTGAGTTATACTTTGATTGCATGGCCCTCTTCCAAGAGTGACTATCACCTTTCTGCATGGCCTCATTATAAGTAAGAGGATCACCAATATCTATCACCATAACATAATCCAAAGAGGGCTCAAACCACACAGTCTGTCATCTATCTCTAGTAGACCACCTCAAAACAGGCTGGAGGGCTTGGACATCTTGTGGAGCATGAGAGATCTAGGCTATTGGAGTATCAACTATACTACTGCAAGCTATCTAGGTGGATGTACAGTAATAGTAGGAAACTACTCTTGAGATATCACCTTACATACCTCAACAATATAACTAGGTTTTTTATGCATTTTCTCCTCATGGAAAACAACATCGTGGCTCCAGATAACCTTTCAAGCTTGCGGATCCCATAGGCGTTAGCCCATCTCACCTACATCTCCATAACCAAGAAATATGTATTTATTAGACTTAGGATCTAGCTTGTTGCACTTGTCCTTGGGTACAAGGTAGAAAGACTCACAACCAAAGGCATGGAAATGAGAATATGAGGGAGTTTTTCTAGACCGCACCTCCTTTGTAACTTCATAGTCAAGAGCAGTACATGGGGATTGATTAATCAAGTGTATAGTAGTAACAACTATCTTAGTCCAAAATTGTTGTGGTCAACCTACTTATTGGTGAAGCATATTGCAAAATTGCCCTTGAATTGTCCTATTCATGTGCTCAACCACCGCCATACCATTTTGGGGTGGGATGTATGGGGTACTCACTCAATGGACACTTAATACCTCTCTCATCATAAAACCGATCAAAGACTTTAGAGACATACTCAGCCTCATTGTCTGGCCTTAGTTATTTCCACCTATACCTAGGCTGGTTCTCAACCAAAGCAAGTCAACACTGAAATGTAGCCAAGACTTTTGATTTTTTATTAATAGAATATGCCCAGTATTTATGCGTATAGTCATCAATGAAGGTAACAAAATACTTTACACCACCTAATGACTTGCAGGGCATGGGATCACATACATACGAATGAAAGAGAACCAGTGGCTCACCCATGTGTGTCATACTAGGCTCTTAATGTGTATTACGTGTCAATTTGCCATATAAAAAATATCTATATGCCTCAAAGAACTTATAGTCAAGGGGTGGAAGATATGACAAACATGTAAGCATTTTCATTACTTTCAAGGACATATACCCAAGGCATCAATGCCAAAGAGAAACATGTGGAACTACATTCACTACCAAAACATGGTCAATTGACCTAGATACATGCAAGGAGTAGAGAGTATTGGACATACCACCACATGCAATGAAGATATTTCTATGGGCAATCTTCCATAAGGAATCACCAAAAGAAACTACATTACCTGCATCATCCAAAGTGCCATTAGAGATAATGCTCTTTGTGAGAGTTAGTACATGGCATTCATCATAGTGATAGTGATGGGTGCCCACCACCTATAGGTATAGGTGTGTGGGTATTGTCAGTGTAACTAATACACAAGAAGCTATGCATATGTGCCTTTACCCCCAATAATAAAAGATTCAAAAGGAAAGCATATTATTACTTTTTGAATAGTGGATTTCTTTGGAAGCACCCAAACAAGAAAAAATGTTTTCCATTGTGGGTCATATGTCACAAAGCTACTCAGCAGGTTTTGTATGAATTTCATGGAAGTCTTTGGGTTGTGGTCACACAGGTGTTTGGTCTACTTTTGAAAAGATTAAGGAGAGGTATTGGTGGAAGGAGATGTATAAGAATCTTTCATAGTTTGTTGAATCATGAAGTGCTTTGCTAGATGTATTCATCAATGAAACAGAAAGATGGTTTATTACCAACCTATCCTTTATCCATGCACTATAAATGGGTTGTTGATCTGTGACCATGCCTACAAGAGTTTGGTAGATGCGGTATATCATTCTTGCTTGTGAGGATTAGACTAATTAGGTGGAAGGAAGAGCTTTGAGGATTAAGATGAAAAATGCAATATGTAGATTTTTACTTGAATATTTTGTTGTTATGGTGGTAATATGACTTTAGGTAGAGGGGACCTTGATGTAGATGATTCTTGATACTTCTCTTGATTGGGAATCAAGATTTCATTGACATCAATGCATAATCTAGAGGTAATGGAAAAAGTGAGAGTGGGCATCCTTTTGTCATTAAGACATTGGTAAAGGCATGTAGAGGCATAGTGAAAGAGCGGCTGTGGTTGTTGTCATATAAATTATTGGGTTGATTGGACTACATATAGTGCAACAATAGGTACATGCTAGAGAAATTAATTTATTGGTCAAAACTAATTATGCCAATTGAACCCCAATTGAAGAAATGGCTACTACTTGGATTGTTTTGCCTTGGGAGGATGGGATGTTTAGGGAGGATATTCTTGCTCTTTGAATTTATTAGCTAGAGAGAAGACTGAATGACATAGATGTAGCAATTGAATGATTGAGGGTACAACAAAGAAAGGTTTAACAAAAATCACAAACTCAAACCAAGGGCTATACATGAGGAAGATTGGGTGCTTATCTATGATAGCAACATAGACAATCAACATAGTACTATCAAAAAAGTTCCAGGAGATGGTTTGGTCCATATGTATTGAAGAATGTTCATGATGATGCCGTTTATTCTCTATGTGAGTTGGATGGTACAAAGTTGGGGATACATGTTGCATGGAAACACATCAAATTTTTCAAAGAAGAGAGTATGATGCTTATGCAAGGAAGAAGACTTGGAGATGAATACCATGCAAGAGATTGAAGTGGATGATTTTGTGGAGGATGCAAAGGGCTTTGAACCTACTAAAGACTAAGAATTTTGGCATACGTTAGCAGGCGAGAAGTAGGTTTAGAGTGGCTATGATAAGCATGCTACAAGTACAATACATATACAGGTTGTAAAGTAGGTTATTATAGTTCATAGTTTTGGAAAACTTTAATGATCTAAAATGTGGTGTTGATTGACAAGCCTCTAATGATATGAAACATATTTAGAGTATAATAAAACCCTAGGACGATCCATACCAATTTTTTTAGCCAACCAAGTACGTACATGGAAGATACATTCTTTGAAAGGTCAATATATGTAGTAGACTATGTTTATGAAAACAAGACAGTAGGCTATTTTGGGTAGGAGCTTACAAAACTTGACTTTGGTGTCTTCAGAGAACTTATAATTTGGAATTGGGCTATAGTTTTCCTTTAGAAGCCTGTGATCCGATTTATGGTTGGAAAGTTATGAGAAGATTTATAAAAGGTTGTCTTGATTGACAAGGTTTTGAGAATAGGGAGTGACTAATCGTGGCAAGTGAAAAGCACTCACTCAAAAGCACTAATCCCAAGATGGAGTAGTATGGTTATAGTTTTCCTTTAGAAACCTTAGTGTTCCGAGTTATGGTTGGAAAGTTATGAGAAACTTTATACAAGGTTGTCTTGATTGACAAGTTCTTGAGAGTAGGGAGTGACTAATCATGGTAGGTGAAAAGCGCTCACTCAAAAGCACTAACCCCAAAATGGATTAGTGTGGTACATGCCATAGGATGTGTAGGCTTAGAGGGGGTGGATGTCACATGAATAGATGTCCAATAGTTGAAATCATAAGAAGAGCCTCTTCTCAAAGAACTCAATGATATGCATGTAGGATACAATGTACAAGGTTTTATGAGGAATTTAACTACTTCACGAAGTAATCTATGGGTGAAAAAGACAAGTATTAGGCTTGTTATGAAGAGGGTTAAGTACTTATTCATGTTGTAACTTGAGGCAAGCCAAGTTTTCTTATGACATGGAGTAGAATACTTGTTGAGAGACTTGTAGTGGCTTTGGGAAAGCCTTATGGGGGCTAATTTTGAATGTGAAGAACAAGACCATGTGGAGGCTGAGAAAAATGGAAATTTTGCTCATGTAAGACTTCTTGCTTTGTGTGGAAGAGAGAAAGAGAAGGAAGGATATTGGGGGATGAGACAAGAGGCATACACTAGGGGACCTTCTATGATAAAAGGGTGGGCCATATCTCTTATGTATAGGAGAGTTTTTGTGGGATAAATGACAAGAACTCATAGCTGTAAATATAGTAAAATAGGGATAGCACTATTGTTGTCCACATTAATAGATTTGTAAGATTTTCATGATTGTTCTCAAGCAATTTTTTATACCCAAGAAGAGGATATTTGTGGACAAATGTAGGGATTTCTTTACCTAATTTTGTAGATGCTTGAAAGGAAGGTTCTAAAGAGTCCATGCCTTGCTCTAAATAAAGCTAAAACAGGGTTTAATGCTATAATAGATTTTAGCATACTTCTCTTGCTTATAGGGCTTAAATAGAAATCATCCTAGCATTCCAAAGTTTTACTAAATTTTGAAAATGAGTTTATTGATGTTGCTCCTTGCATCAATAGATTGCCTCCCTTGAATGAAATATGTAGTGACGTGAACAATACATAGCATAAGCATCAAAGCCATTATAATTTGAACAATGCTTTATTACCACATGTTGCTTATGTGGTAGCATTAATGCTTAACTAACATCTTTTGTCATTTAGTATGTGGCACTTGCTATTTTTTCTCTCAATCTACTGCATTGATAAGCCTACAAGCTTTTAGTAATAAAGAATCATCTATCATATAATCTAACATGTCATTTTTGTTCCATTATTATCGGTTGTAAAATCATCTACTTGCCTCTTTCTAGTGTGACTCTCATTTTCTCATCCATCTCTATCCTAGGATCATTAAATCCCCCATTAGTATCTTCTAGCCCACCATCCTCATTGGCTATAAGATTCATCACAACAAGAGTTCTACTACTAAAATATTTCACATGTTTTATGAGAGTCTATGCAAGGGCACTCTCTTCTTGCATGTCCATGTAGCTCCACTCTTTATAACATATCAATAATATCTCTACTCTCCACAAGTCACCACTCATCCTAAAAAGTAGTCTCTAGAGACTCAATACCTACTTCATCATAAAAAACTTATGGGCCATCTACATCATATATTGCATAAGCTCTATTATCTCAATTGCATTAAAAAACATCATTTCCCCTAGCACATGGCTACAAAGGTGTCTCTAAAAAGCTATTTTCAATTACCACAAGATTCCTTTCCATAGCATAAAAATCTTCATAAAATCTTATATCCGCAATGACGATGCAATCAATGACAACACATTTACATCCTCTACACAAGCTTCTAGCCAAGCTAAAATATCTTCCATATAGTGAGCAAGATACTTATCACCACTAGGAGCATGTCCTTGAAGGTTTGAAACTGGAAGCACCATGTCTAGCAACTTGTATACATTCTTCATTTTGATTGCCTTATGTAGTTCATTATCATTATAAGGTTCTTTTAGGACATTAGCACTAGATCTTATTAACTTTATACCACTATCTAGGCTATTTTGCCCTCATTAGCATTCTCTAGAACATTGGGTTGGTCTTTCAAGCCATTCATTTCAATAGAGTAGAGAACATTATTTCCATGTTCTAACATTACTTCATCAATATAACTATAAAACTTAGGGACAACATCAATTTTTTAAAGTGAGACTAATTAAGGACCATCCTGTCAACAACGCAACTAGGAGTTTCTTAAGGACACCCAACCTCTTGTAAAGCAAAGTCCATAGGCAAGGTGTCCAATTGGTCTAGATGCTCACCCTCTACCATATTGATTCCCTTTTTATCATCCTTCAGATAGGGTACTTTACTACTACTTTCTCATCTATTAGGATTCTCAAAAAATATGGCTCATATTCTATTCCGCACATTCTAATGGCTTTGACACTCTTGAAACAGCAACCTCTTCCTTAGAAAGCTCTAGAAATCTAGTCCCAACATACACTTATCTGTTATCATGACCCATTTGTTGTGTGTAACACTCTTCCATCTCTTCTTGGTCTATGTTCTCTTGAGAAGTATCCCCAGAGGCCAAAATATTCTCTATAAATATGTCTCTTTCCTTCAAGATTTGATAAGCTTTGCCTTAATAAATCTCTCAAATAGTGAATTTTTTTGGGAAAGATTTTACAAATTTAGCTATAAAAGAGGTCAAATATGTAAAAGATTGGCTATAATTCACACAAAAAAGAGCAGCTAGAAGCTAAGTTTTTAAGATAGTTTATCACAAAAAGTCGCCTACACTGCAATGTAATATAGTATACTAGAAGCATATTGGCTTTCATATATAGATTTCTCATAAAGCATGTATGCCATGTCTTAGTTAAGGTCATGCAAGTAAGTGAGTCCATGAGTATGTATATCTATCTGCCTTCTTGTGTGTATACATGTATACCTTACCTAAGATGATAAGTTTAGATGATAAATGAGCTTTGATCACCAAAGCTTTGAGGATATTTTTCAATGTGGGATCCAAGAAAAATAGACTATTCTCAAACATGTACCATGTTGCTCCTCTCAATCCTTGACTAACATAGATTACTCTAGCTTCATCATCAATAATTTCTACATCATCCATCTCATTTCCTACAACTTGGATCCAATTCTTAGCACTCGCCTTAGCTTCCCATGATAGAAGAATCTAACCATAGATTGTACCACCATGAAATAATTTAGAGTGATTTCTCATCCCCAAGACCAATATACCTTTCACCATGAACTCCACTATCTAAGCCCATCAATCTTTATCCTCAATCACTACTCCAAAGGAAGTTTATGCCTAATTTCTCTAGTCGTTTCATACTTTCTTTGGAGGATTGGCAACAACCTAGAAAGTAGATGGTGGAGGGGATAATTACGTGTTTTGGCATCCCAGCTAAATTTAGATGCATTACTTTTGTCTTTCTAGTTTCTTTCTAATGTTCTCATTGAGAACCCAATCCCACCTTTGTTTCATAGTGATATAAAATCCCATTGGGATTTCTGGTAGCGTGAAATTTTTTCCTACTTCCATTTCCTTGTAGCTTACTTATAGCAACCACCTAGGAGGGGAATTAATGAGAGATTTGATTCCTCTCTTGGCTGCAATGATCAAACCTGATGCTTTAAATTATATTTGTAAACAATTCAAGAAATCTATAAGTAAGACAGAGTCATTATTGAAAGATCCATTAGTATCATTAGCAACAAATTGATTGAGTACCATGTCCTTATTGGTTAGGCATTTTATACCTCTAATATTTTCTTTATGTATCTTAGTTTGTACAACCCACCCAAGTGCATTAGCAACAATAACAAAGAGTAGACGAAGGGCCAAAGGGCATCCTTGTCTAATTGTCCTCCTCAAAGGGAAGGAATCACTCATTTCCCTATTTATAGCAATCGTGGTTGAGGCATTGTCAAAAACAGGACTGCCATATTTTCCTATACTTTGAAGGGATTGTAAAATAAAATCCCATTTAAGTCTGCCATAGGCTTTATCAAATTCTATTTTGAAGAAGAAAAAATCATGATTGGTTTTTTGTGCATATTGTATGCCTTCCCATAGAGCAATGATTGAGCCCAATATGTAACTCCCATTTATGAACCCTTTTTGTTCTTTCCTCATCCATGAATCTAAATGATTAGATAGTTAGTCATCTAACAAAGGCCTTAGCATATATTTTATATGTAGATGTCAAACATCTAATGGGTCTCTAGTTTGATAAGATTTCCTTTTAATTCCTTTTATGAATAAGTTTGAGTACCCGCTCATTGATGATTTGTTTCAAAGCTCCAAATCTTAAGGAATTTCAAGGATTCCTTCCACACACTTAGAAGGGAGGATGAGGAAGTCTTTGAATTCTTTGAAGAACTCATTAGGTATCCCATCTAGGCTTGGACTCTTTCCCTTAGCTAGGATATCTATTGTGTCATTTAGTTCAATAAGAGTAATGTCTTCATCCAATATGTTGGCTAAGCTTATTTGGGGACCACCTTTTTCTTGGTTAAAGTTCTTTTTAGCTTTAGCAATTGTTTCATCTAGATTACTCTTTATGGGAGTGCTAAAGATTTTAGAGAACAACTTTTTGGTAATAAGTGGGTTCTTGGCATTGTTTTTAGCCTTGTAACTATCTTCCCTTATGAGGAGTGGAATAATGTCTTTCTCTTTTTTCTTCTTGAGCACATTAAACATTTCTTCTACTCAAGTTTCTATGGGTTCATTACTGAACATCAAAGAGAGTTGAAGGCATTCAATCTTTGATTTTTGAACTAATCTTTGCTTAGCTTCTTAGCCCATAAGATCAATTAAATATTGGTCTATAATAGCTACAATCTAGGCTAGGGATAGGAAGATATAACTTAGGAAGGTTTTATTCGAAACGTATTGAACTAAGTTCCTAACAATGAGGTTTTTAAAAAGCTTAGGTTTAGTATGGAGCCATCTAACTTTGAATACTTGAGAATGATTAGATAAGGTTGTATAAGAAAATGATCAAACAAAAAATTATTTTAAATTATCTTACACTTGGCATTAACAAAGGTTGTAAAGACCTGGATAGGGAGACATGTTGGTTTAGAGCTTACAAGGTAAAAATTTGGGATCCATTTAAATAAAGACAAAGGGGACATTTTGAGCATCCATTTCTCATAACTTAGAAGAGTTAGAGCCATTTTCTCATTCTCAAAGAGGAAGATGAAATAATTAACAAGTAGGTAATACATTACAATTAGTTTATAGCCTAGGGGCTCCCAATTATTTCTTGCCCAAGACCTTAGATATTCGACTCAAAGGCGAGCCCCATGGCATAGCCCTATTAGAGCCCTTGTTTTGTTGGGGATAGGTACTTGTGCTTATGCCACCCTGGATTTACAACACATAGTGACTACACACATGTATATTGTAGGTAGTAGGGTTCCAATCATTGTCACTTTATTCTTTATTCTTTAAGTGACTAATGAATAAGGGAAGACCAGTTACACATTGAGATTGTTGGAGTTTCCACATAGGGTCTCTCTCTCTCTCTCTCTCTCTCTCTCTCTCTCTCTCTCTCTCTCTCTCTCTCTCTCTCTCTCTCTCTCTCTCTCTCTCTCTCTCTCTCTCTCTCTCTCTCTCTCTCTCTCTCTCTTCTCTCTCTCTCTCTCTCTCTCTCTCTCTCTCTCTCTCTCTCTCTCTCTCTCGTGCTTCATCTGCCATAGATCTTGCTTTTCCCTTGCTTCCCCTTTTTGCTTCCACTAGGGCTCTACCTTTCATTTTTTATTAGAGCAGGCATTGGAGGATCTTCTTCATCCTTTGCTTTAGCTCAGCTTCAAAGCTTCAGCTCCAGGTTTCATGGGATCCATTATTTTATCCTCTCAAGGAATGCATTGAGTTTTTCCTTCTCCCAGCTTGTTCAAGCTTGCTCTTGGTTGGTTGAAGAGCTTCCTATGGCATTGGAATATCTTCTTCATCCTTTGCTTTAGCTCAGCTTCAAAGCTTCAGCTCCAGGTTTCATGGGATCCATTATTTTATCCTCTCAAGGAATGCATTGAGTTTTTCCTTCTCCCATCTTGTTCAAGCTTGCTCTTGGTTGGTCGAAGAGCTTCCTAGCCTTGTTGGTGAGAAGTAGCCATTCTATCCATTTTGAGTGGATATAGAGCATGTTGCAGAATTCATAGACACCTATGTGAGCTTGATAGCACTTTCGTACTTTGGCCATAACTTTTGCATATGATATTGTTCATGTGTTCTATAGCTAGAAAAAAGAAGAGGGCAGCAAGAGCTATAGATCAAAGCACTCTTCATAGGGGTGATTATGTGCGATTTTTAGTTCTTTGTTTTAAATAGAACATAACACTTCTAGTTTGAATAGCATACAATTGATTGGTTTATGCTCTACTAATGCTTATGGGGATTGTTTGCAATACTCGAGTGATGCATTGATGCTACAAGAAAGATTTTGGATCTATTAGAGCTTGATTAGCTCAATTATTGAGAGCAAAGTTTTGAGCCCAGAATGTGCCTAAAATTTGCCAAAAAATCTAGAATTCAGGGTAAAAATATTCAACATCGAAGGCGACGACTGCAGCTAGGACGATTTTAAGCGTCAAGCGAAGGACAACTTTCAAAAGGCACTCGAGCAACACTTGTAGATTTTTCATAATTTTTTCGAATGTCGTACGGCATGCAGGGAGTTGTCAATCAGTGAGGGACGCCGAGACGGACACACAAGATTTTTCAGAGGCTGAATCGGAGCCCAGACACGAAAGATGCCAAAAATCGGCCAAGAATGAAGAGGTGGACAAAAATTAAGGCCAAAGGGGGTGCCCTTTGGGAGGGGGCACCCCCCCCCCCCCCCCCCCCCAATTTTTTTCAATGGAAGGTGGCAGCATGTCGTCGCCACGACCGTCCCGCAAAACCCCCCCCCCTCCCCCCCAAAAAATCAAGCATGGAGATTCCAAGCAACACATAGATTAGAGACCAGCCAGCAAATTCCCATTCTTTCCTGATCATATCGCCAGTCTTCACGTGAGATATGGCTGACCGAATGGAGAGATCAGAATCTAGTATTTCTCTCTCCTCCCTCTCTCTCCTCTGTATGGGCTGTTCATGCGCACTATCTTGAAGGAGGAATCAGGAAGGAGATTAAAGGAAACGATGATGGAGATTGATGGAGATGCTGAAAATTGATGTGCAGCATTGGATTGAGAGAAATGGAGGCTCTATCCGCTAGTCACGCAGTCATTTAATGCGTTGTGGGTTTTGTAAAAACCATGGTATGACTATTGTTATGAAGGAAATGAAGGCTTTTGGTATTTTATGATGGAAATGATGTTTTTATTTGATGAAAATGTGTTTGAGTGCTGGTTTCATTATGTTTAATTACTGTTTATCAGAAAATTCTGATTTTGCAATGATTTACATACGCTATTTAAATTCCCGCAAAACCCGAAATGTGGTTTTTAAGCGGTAAAATGATAGTTTTGCCATTTCGGGTGGGTGAAATGTGTTCCTATGGGGGAAAAATGAAAAATAAATTGAATGATAGTATGTTGAAGTGATTGGAACAAGAAAAATCAAAAAATAGCATATTTTATTGACCAATAAATCAAGAAAATGAGAAAAAATAAGTGGAAAAATAGAAATGCATCTCACAAAAATAAGGAAAAATATAATGAGTGCTTGTGGATATATGGTAGTGACAAAGCATGAGGTTTAGCCTCAGTTTTCCCTATCTCTTTGTCAAAGTTTGTGATTTACTGCTTTTCATACATCAAAACATGACAAAACGAACCTCTATACCTATGCAACGAAAGCAATACGTAAACATAGGGGGTGGGATGTTTGAATGGTCTGATTTGTGTGCTGATTGTTGCTGATTTTCTGGTGCATATCATGATATAGAGTTTGGTGTATTTTAATTAAGAGGATAGTAGCACAGGCATTGCATCGGTGCTATCCTTACATTGCTGCAACGAGTTAGTGAATGAGCATTGGAAAGCCTGGTTGTGCACAACACGTTTCCGATTGAAAATTATGTTTGAGCACTTTAGGACCATCCACTTTTGCATGTGCATGTCAACCAGGGTATCAGAATACAAAGAACTGGATGCATAGCACTTATTTTCGATTACGATGACCCACGCTTGAGTGCGGAAAGGCAACCTAAGCTGTAGGATAGACGTTCATTTCTTGGGGGATTATTTGGTAAGGACACATGGTATCTCCTGGAATACATTCAAAATGAAAGAGTGGAGTTTGTTTGTTTGTTCTATATGTTGAGCAGCACATCAAGGGGCCAATCCCTACAATGTAGGAGAGCTACAGTGGGGCCGCGGTGATTCCACCGAGAGGTTGCCTCCCATGTATGTGATTATCGTGGCATTTATTGCCAATGTGTATGGGTTCTCCCTCTGTGGAGTTTATAGAAAGGGAAACGTTGGACTACAAAACTATAAATGCATAGACTAGGCTTTAGGACAGTTCGTCCTTTAGTAGCAAATAGACGCTCCTGGCATGCGAGGCCGTGTTGGTGTGTTTGTCTATTGTGAGCATGAGGTCCGGCTAGTGCCATAGCCAGTGTCGGCCCATTTGAGGTCCCTTCAGTGGTGCGTTTTCCGGGAGACGCCTCAAAGTGGTGGTTCTCGAATCTAGGGTCTCTAGGGACCAAGTAGTCGGTGTATGTTCCCTGAGAGGGGCCGTCAAGCCGAGTTACAAAAAGAAAAACGTGCTGAGAGGGCTACACGGAGGGCTGAAATTCTTAGAAAATATTCTCCTCAAAGGAGCAACCTGATACGCATAAAAGGAAGTGGTCTTAGTAACCCAACTGCTGCACATAGTCCTTTAGGTACAAGAGGAAGTGCAAGTTCTTCCTCTCTTCCACCAAGTCAACCCACTTCAAGTGGGGGTGTGATCCCATCAGTCCAAACTCCTATTGTCAATCCGATTGTCGTCATGGCACAACCCATTGCAATCCCTGTAGAGGGATGCCAGATCTGCCAGCTTTAGGAGTTCCTTTGCCCATTTTTAATGGGTTAGTCGAAGAAGATGCGGAGTTTCACATTTGTGAATTCCAAAGATTAATGTTTAATTACCACATCCAAGATGAGGGACATCTTATGATGTTCTTTAACATGACATTAAAAGAAAGGGTTGCAGTATGGTATCATAACATAGAGACTGGAACCATAACTACAATCGACCAATTTTATGCAGCTTTTCGAGGAGAATATGCCCCTGAAAGAGGTGGCCAATACTGGTTGTGTGTTTTGAATGTAACACGCCAAGAACCCCATGAGAATGTGAAAGCCTATGCCAAGAAGCTTAAGGAAGTGTTTCGTAAGTTACAAACTTACATTCCTATTCCTCCGGCTGCCTAATTGCAATACTTCTTGCATGGATTGGATTTCAATATTCAGGTACAATTGAGCAGTGTGGCTTTGGCTGATATAGACACCGCCATCACATGGGTAGAAGGAGTAGAGTCACTATTACAAATGGCCTACTCCTCTCGAGTAAATCTTAATGCGGGTTTAGTACCTAGAGGCAATTTACCATTGATAAAATAGAAGTCAAGGGATGCCTATGAATAACCCTAATGGGAGAGGAAGCATGGTTCAAAATGTACCTTTGATGCCAGCTCCTCCTAGTGTGACTATACATATGGCTAGTCAATTGGCTCTATCAAATGTTAGAGGCCAAGCTTCGAACCCTAATGTTGTTCCCGTGAGTCAACAACCAGTGCCCAATCAAATTTTTAGGCCAATGGAACGACGAATAGACGATCAAGGCTATGAGTCGAGTGCCTCTAATGTCCTTGGCAAAGTTAAGGATATGATGAAGCACTACACTGACATGATTTTCGAACAATATCGACAAATAGCTATTGACGTCAATTTCCCGAAGAAGCAGCAGAATCTGATAGGGAGTCGACGCCCTGAAGAGGGTGGTCCCTCAAGATTCAGCTGTAAGTGGTGTGGCGGACAATATTTCCCTAGAAACTATCCAAATGTTAAATGTGATATTTGTGGGAAGTCGGGCCACTTAGCTACTACCTATTGGAGTAAGATTAGTTCCCTCCAACAAGGGAGTAAACAGCCAGGTCCAGTTAATCATAGAGCGCAAGGTAGTAACCTCCAGTAAAATGATGAATCAAGACAAATATTGCAAAGGGGAAAGGCCGCTATAGAGGAGTTGCCACAAGGCAATGGAGTCAGCATTATCGAGGCTGTATGCATCAATGGCACTAAAACCTCTAACCTATGAGCCGTGACAAGAGGCGAAAAGGCTAAAGAGGGTGATAAAGATAATGCAAAACCGATCGAGGAAAACCCTAAGCAAGGGGATAAGGGGACACAAGTCCTGAATCTTGGCGTGGAAGGTGGACCTCTAAGGCCTATTGTGACAGAAAAGTCGATCCTAAGAAGGATGAGGAAGTGCCAAGAAAGAAGGCAAGAGCGAAAAAAGAAGCACCAAAGCCAGTCCCAAGACCAAAAGAGAGAATGGTTTGGCGAGAAAAGAGAGCTTTGGCTACCTATCATGATTTTGATTTAGCAAGTTCTCTTTGCGAAGTCAAACCAGATGTAAACCTCTTACAGTTGATTAAATTATCTCCAGGAGTATGCAAGGAATTCAAGAAGATCCTGCGTATTGGGTATATTGTAGAACCTTTGGGCATAGCACGATTAGGGGAAGTTTGGTTTGATCATGCTAAAAAGAATTGCCCTAGGGTTCCAGCATACATGGAAGGAATATTAGTGAAGCATGCTATCGTAGACATTGGGTCCTCCGTCAATATCATGAGTTCAGAGTTGATGGAGAGGTTGGGTCTAGGCATCCAAAAAGATGGCTCCACCCTCCTTAGAATGGCTTATGATAGTCTAAGGCAACCAAAAGGTTGCATTACTAAAGTCCATGTTACAGTTGCAAGTGTAGAATGCTTCTTGGACTTTAGGGTGATAAGATTTGTAGGACGTCCTAGCTATTAAGTCTTGCTAGGAAGGCCTTGGATCTTACAAACAGACTGTCAAGTCGATATACCTGTTGGTCGAGAGGTTCTAGGTAGAGGTGCTAATCGAGTAATAGTCGATGCTTACCCTGAGTCTCCTCAAGTGAGAGAGCTCCTTTATCCTCTACTGAATTAGAAATAACAGATGATCCATCTGGTAGTGAGACATCATCCAGTGATGAATCTAAACAGGGGTCCACTACAGAGGATATTTATCAGATAACTCTAAATGAGCTGATAGAGCCTCAAGATAGGATAAGAGATGCGGATGTGATTGAGTTGGACCTTGGCACACGAAATGATTCGCGACCAATTAAATTAGATTCCATGCTCAGTTTAGCAAAAAGGGAGGACTATGTGTCCTTGATTCAAGAATTTCGTGATATCTTTGCTCAGAGTTATGACGAGCTAAGAGACATCCCTCCCAGCCTGGCTGTTCATACTATTCCTGTAAAAGAAGGCAGTCGTCTTGTGCATCATAAAGTAAGGCATATGCCTTTTGAATTGAGGGACGGGCTGTTTGAGGAGTTACAGATGTTACGGAAAGCTGGTTTAATCTTCCCTATATACCACACAGAATGATATTCACCAGTAGTCATCAGGAAGAAGAAAAACAACCAGATCCGACTATGTGTAGATTTTAGAGCGCTGAATAAGCAGACGGTTAAGGATTACTACCCTCTGCCATTTATTGACCAGATTTTGGATCAATTAGCGGATAGGGAAATATATTCGTTTATGGATTGCTTTACAGGATACAACCAGATGGCAATTGCAGAAGAGGACAAGTTGAAAACAACTTTCATTACTGTCTTTGGTACTTTTGCATACCATGTGATGGCCTTTGGTTTGTGTAATGCAGCTGGATCATGGCAACGAACAGCAGACAAGACCTTTGGTGACATCTCCCCAGATGAGTTGAAAGTATTTATCAATGACCTGGGGGCAGCCACTGTAAGGAAAAGGATGTTGATTATCTTAAGAAAGTGCTTTGAGCGCTGTAGACAATTTTGTATCGCTCTTAACCCACGGAGGTGTGTCTTTGGAGTGCCTTATGGGCTATTGCTAGGCCATGTAGTCAGTTCAGTAGGGATCGCAACTGACCCTCAAAAGATCAAGAATATAGTCACTATGAGTCCACCATGCACTCCGAAAGAGGTACATAGCTTTCTGTCATCGATAGGGTACTATCGGAGGTTTATAAATGCCTTGGCAGAAAGGACGTTGCCACTAACGAACTTATTATCCTTTAGCTGTCTATTTGTATGGAGCGACCCTTGTAAGGTAGCTTTCGAGGATGTGAAACAGGAGCTAGTAAAAGCACCAATTTTAAAAGCACCTAAAAGGGGCGATGTATTTTACATATTTTCAGCAGCCACCATGCATAGTATCAGCTGCTGTTTAGCCCAAATCTGGGAGGAAAAGTGGTATCATCCGATAGCTTTTGCTAGTTGAAAATTGGGCATATCAGAAATTAA
Source organism: Lygodium microphyllum (assembly GCF_053477565.2). NCBI lineage: Eukaryota > Viridiplantae > Streptophyta > Polypodiopsida > Schizaeales > Lygodiaceae > Lygodium > Lygodium microphyllum. The sequence goes on along the minus strand of NC_141163.1, from coordinate 86,483,854 downwards.
CTACACCTACATGGAGAAGTTGTGCCTTGCGATGGTCTTTGTGACTAAAAAATTCAGACACTACATCCTCTATGAGAAGGTAGTTTTCTATACGAAGGTGAAAGGGCTTAGATTGCATATGAACAAGCTACAACCGTCTGATCGTCTGGCAAAGTGCTTAATCACTTTGTAGGAGTTTGATTATGAGATTAAGAGTAAGCCATCGAGGTTGCAGGGTATTGTGGAATGCCTTGTGGGTTTCGGGAAGCCGAAAAAGACTTTAGCTGAAGGAAGTGATACTAAAGAAATGTTTAAAATTGATACAGCTTCTATCCCATCTTAGTATGCTGCTATCATGCATTATCTATCAACAAGAGAGACTGGAGCTGGTTTATCAATATCTAAAAAAAGGAAAATCAGACAACAGGCTTTGAAATTTTCCTTGATCGCAAGAACACTATATCAGCAGGGTGTTGATGATATCTATCGTCGATGTGTGATGCCTAAGGAGGTTCCTTTCATCTTGGAAGAGTGCCATGACTCTGCATGTGGAGGGCACTTCACTAGGCAGTTGATGGCATAGAAAGCTTTAAGAGCTGGATATTGATGGCCGCCCATCTTCCAAGATTCCTTTGAGTACGTTAAGAGATGTGATACCTGTTAAAGACATGACAGTAGAGAGAATAGGAAATGCCCACTTATGCCTATCATGGCTATCCTTCCATTTGAGAAATGGGCATTGACTTTGTGGGTCCTATCACCCCGTCGTCTACTACTCAGAAGAGATACATTATAGTAGCAACTCATTATTTTACAAAATGGTCAGAAGCGTGGGCGATGAGGCAGGACAATGCAAAAGAGACTGCAAGTTTTCTTTTAGAACAGATTATCTGCCATTTCTGACCACCGAAGGAACTAGTGAACCGTGGAACCCACTTTTTGAATAAAGTGATCAAAAGCCTGACTGAAGCTTGGCAAATCAAGCACAAAAAAATGACCCCCTATAATCTGCAAGCCAATGGGCAAGTCGAAAGTACTAATAAGTAGCTTGTAGGTATCTTGTCTAAAATAGTCTCTGAGAAGAAACGAGACTGGGACAGGAAGTTGTATGTGGCAGTATGGGCGTACAATACAACGTTCAAGTGAGCTACCAACCATACTCCATTTAAATTAGTTTATGGGGAAGAGTGTGTTACCCCTCGAAATCAAGTTGCTAACCATACAGTTTGCAATTAACCACTCTTTGGGAGACGAGGATGCGCTCTTTGAACATTTCACGACCATAGCCCACCTGGATGAGCTGAAATTGCAGAGCTTATTACACCAAGAGATAGCTAAACGTCAGATGAAGCAGTTGCACGACCTTAAAGCAAAGAAGTATACCTTTTAAAAAGGGCAATTAGTTCTGTACTACGATGCGCATAGGGAGCTGTTTCCAGGGAAGCTGGAACCTAGATAGGATGGCCCCTAGAAGATTGTCAGGACAGGGAAAAATAGGTCTACGGCTCTACTAGCTGATTTGCAGGGAGTAGAATTTAAAAATAAGGTTAATCTTAATAAGATTAAACCTTATTATTTCTAAGTATGCTAACACGGGAAAAATGCATTGCAGGTCCAGGCTGGGGCTGATTGGAGACCTACAAAAGGAACTTAAGCTGGTTGATGGGGTGGTTAATCCCTTATTTGGAGCACGCATATCTAGAGCAGAGATACCATCAGGGGAAGCTTATCTGGTGGAACAAAGGATACAAAGTGATTAAGCAAGAAGGCGGAACCTTTGTGTGGGAGATCAAAGTCTTCTGCCATCACTGCTTACGAATGTTGACAAGTATGCCTGTTGAGTTTAATGAAGAAGGCGGGATGGAGCCGTCAGTCCATCCTCTAAACATGCTAAATTTTGACTATCATAATTACGAATAGAGGAGTTCGTGATGGCAGGCTGTGTAAACCCATTGTGGACGTACACATTATATTTTGACGGAGTGTCCAGGGATCCTAATAAAAAAGGGAGTGTTGGAGTCATAATCCGAGATCCCCGACATAGAGTTACAATGAAGTTAGCTACTTATCTCGGGGTAGGATTCACTAACAACATGGCGGAGTATAAAACCTTGATTATGGGACTGCATATTGCCAAGCAAGGTGGTATTTGACGGTTGTTAGTAAAAGGGGATTCCCAGTTGATCTTGAATCAGCTAGATGGGACATACACAGTACGGAATCCCATCCTTTGTATGTATCATCGAAGTGCCATGACCCTACTTGAGGAGTTTGAGAGAGTGTCTCTTCAGCTGATTCCACATTATTGGAATCAGTTTGCGGATTCACTAGCAAACATTGCTTATGAAGAAGACATTTTCTTCAACTGTGGTCCTAGTTTGGATATTGCTATCAATAATGAGACAGGACCCGGTCGCTTGTGGGGAACGTTATCAGAGCATGCAATATATGGCAGGTGATGGTTGATATGGGTGATGCAAAGAGTAGCTGAGACCCATCTACCGTTGTTATCCTTGACCCATAGGCTGATTAGCCAACATGTTATGTGTACGCCTCTTGCTATATATGCAAGAGGGATGGGTCACAAACTTATGCATTTAGCTTAGGGTTGTGAGCCCTATTTTTCCTCTTGGAAGGGAGCATATTATTGTATGTCGGTACTATTTCGGGGAGGGATGTGTAGGTGCTATTCTATTTGATCTCGTTAGGCCAAGAGGGCTAGTCATCTATTTAGTACAGGTACAGTTAATGGTTTCTTGTTTTAGTCATGTGCTAGAAAGGTCCAAAGAAGAGCTTGGAAGGAGTCTATGTCGCATGGAAGCTTATCATGGCCCTATCCAGGTGATATCTCTCCTTTATGAGTACCGTGTTTTTTACACTATATGTGTCTGTGTACTTGTAGGGGATTTTCTTTTCTTGTTGGGGACCAGCATCCAAGGCATGAAGTTCCAGGTTTAGGTTAGGTATGTCTGAGGGAGGTATGAGTAGTCGTTGCCTCCTATAAAGACATTGCCAGGCATCGAAAGATCTGTTTTAAAAGGCAGTTTTGGTAACCTTGTTCTGCTAGCATGCTAGGCAACCATTCTAGGAGTTCTTGTTAGTTGTGAGGCAGTTAAAGAAGCCTGCCAAAGGGAAAAATGATGATGATAGAGAGAAGAAAAGGCAAAAAAAACCCTGAATATCTCAAGGAAAAAATATATATACAAAGGTATGTAAAAAGGGGTTCTAACCCCTATACAAGAATAGCAAAAGAAAAAAAATCTTAGAAGCAGTTGATCATCGCCTTGCGAAGGCCTGGTAGGTTCCTGGGGACAAGTCAGACCTGAGGCCAATGCCTTGCCCTTCCTTGGGATGACATCTTGCCATAAGGAAAAGAAAGGAACATTGGAGTGAAAATAAAAGTGAGCATTCGAAAAGGATTAAGTGTCACCTCGCGAGGGCTTGGTAGGTTCTTGGGTGCCGAGACAGGGCCCGAGGCTGATGCCCTGTTCTCCTTGGGTCACTACACTCAGCTCCCTTCTTTTTACACGTTGGAGTATGGAAAAATAAAATCCGAAAAGAAGAAATGTGCTAAAAGAAAATACTTCTTGATCAGGCTATAGGAGTCCTCACCTAGTAGGAGCTTTTGGGTGTGTTGTCCCTAGTTAAGTAAGTAGTTCAGACCACCACTTAGGGAAACCTCTTTGATAGTTCTTTTTAGTTTGGCCGTGTTGGAGCAATCGATTAGTGACTAGCTTCGGACCTTCTATCAGATTATGCTAGGCCTACTCCTTGTGGATTTCATGCCTTGGTTTTGTCAGGGGTAGGGTGAACATTGTGATGTGTTTTAATATGTGTCTATTTTGTATCAGATTGAAGCTTTCTTTGGTTGTTTTGTGCAAATCTATTGTGGGATTCGACGAGCTGAGTCGCCCTATCCCATGGTCCCCAATGAGAGCGGAGTTTTGAGCCCGGAATATGCCTAAAATTTGCCAAAAAATTCGAAATTTAGGGAAAAAATCTTCAACATCGAAGGCGGCGGCTACAACTAGGATGATTTTAAGCATCAAGCGAAGGACGACTTTCAAAAGGCACCCGAGCGACACTTATGGATTTTTCATAATTTTTTTCAACTACCGTACAGGATGCCGGGAGCTGTCAATCAGTGCCAGACGCTGAGACGGACGCGCAAGATTTTTCAGAGGCCGAATCGAAGCCCGAACACGAAAGATGCAAAAAACCGGCCAAGAATGAAGAGGTGGACAAAAATTAAGGCCAAAGGGGGTGCTTTTTGGGAGGGGGCACCCCTCCCCCCCTTCCATTTTTTTCAATGGAAGGCAGCAGCATGTTTTCGCCACGACCGTCGCACAAAAAAACGCCCCCCCAAAAAAATCAAGCATGGAGCTTCCAAGCAACACATAGATCAGAGATCTGCCGGCAAATTCCCATTCTTTCCTGATCATATCGCTGATCTTCACACGAGATCTGGCTGACTGAATGGAGAGATCAAAATCTAGTATTTCTCTCTCCTCCCTCTCTCTCCTCTCTATGGGTTGTTCATGTGCACTATCTTGAAGGAGGAATCGGGAAGGAGATTAAAGGAAATGATGATGGAGATTGTTGGAGATACTGAAGATTGATGTGTAGCATTGGATTGAGAGCAATGGAGGCTCCGTCCGCTAGTCATGTAGTCATCATATCATGATATAGAGTTTGGTGTATTTTAATTAAGAGGATAGTAGCACGGGCGGTTCCTCGGTGCTATCCTAGGAAGGCTTTTGTTTAGGGCAATCAACAAAGAGGTGTGTGATTCTGCATTCAACACATCCCTGATCAGCCTTTTCTTGATTTGCTTGCTCCCGTTTAGGGAAGCGCAAAAGGATATGTCTTTGGTGACCACAAGTCTAGTTCTTGATCTACCCTCCTAAGCCTCTACCTCTTTGTCTACTCAACGCCATCACTGGTACTAGTCAGTAGTCCATAAGGACTACATTTCCCTCTTTGTCATATGAGACGTAAGGGTATACGTAAGGCTCTTCATCATTCGGCTCTTCCACGTAGTGGATTGGAGCATCACTTGATTGATGGGTCACATAAGGTCCAGGTGGTCTAGGTATGCCCGTGGGGTTTATCTCCATCCTAAGAATGGCTGGCTTGCCATCATTGGGTGTCGAGAGAGGCAATTGGTCTCCCCTTCCAAAGAAGTTTGGTGGCCTATTTGCTAGGTATGGTGGATTATATGGTTGCAAAAATGGGGTCTCCTTGGCTGCTTGCAATGCATAGCATCATGGCCGGACCTACCACAATTGGCACAAGGTCAAGACTAAGGGTTGTGAAACTCAGCTAACAGGTGGTTTTTGCCACAAAATACGCATTAGACGTGAGGGCATGTTGATCATCTCATTATTTCTTGTAATCTAGCTAGATCCATCCTCATCTCTGTTAGTACCCTTGTCTTTATCCTGAGCACTTGGACATGATCTTTTGCTTGTTGCTGAAGCTCTCTTGGGATTCCTAGAGGTAGTTTCTTCTTGATTTGACCTCCTTGAATTTCTCTCCTTGAGTTAGTTGTCCACTCTAATGGCCTCTTTAAAGACCCTTGTCAGCACATCTCGCTGTAAGCTCGAGTTGCTGACCACAAGGCCTTGTAGAGCTCTTTGCTTCGTATTCCATTAATGAATAATGTGGACACAGCTCTCTTGGTTGGTCGCTTGCTAGTAGGGATTCTCTTGAAGAGACTCCTCATGTGGGTCGCGTAATCTGAGATATCTTCCTTATCCCTTTTCTTAACATTCATCAACTGCACTAGCAGGTTGTTTGAGTATCTAGCCTCCTCCGAGAATCTCTTAATGGAGAGATTCTTCAAGTCATTGAAGTCATTGTGCTTTGTGGCATCTAGACTAGTGTACCAAGTCATTTTCTTGTCGTCTAAGCATAAGCCGAAGACTTGCGATCGCTAAAAGAGATCAGTGAGGCCGTTGGCTTTGCACACCTGCTCGAACTACTCTATGAAGCTATAAGGGTCATTGTCTCGCTAGTATTTATCTAACTGCTTTGCGACTATAGGGATTTTAGATTGGCTCTTGGAGCCATGAGTAACCCCTAACTAATCCTACAAGCAACAAGGTTGCCATTGCAGTGGCACCTTGCTTGGAAAAAGCATTGTTTAATAGTTGCTTCATGAGAAGCTCACTCAGCATAAGATCTCCCTCTATAGCGCTCTTTCCCTCTCGGCATTAGGACCCGTCCTATTTCTGCTTGCTAGCACTAGCACATGCTAAATTTCACACACTTCCATGTTCTATCGCAAGCTCCTTGCTTGCTGTTCCTGATTGTAGGTCACTAGGCTTCACAAAGCTTCGCGCACTAGTCTCCTCTCCTCTCCTAGGTCTATTATGACATCCTTGAACATCTTGCCATGGTGGTCTATCCAGGCCTATAGGTCGTAATTGTCAACCAGTCATTGGATTTTGGTCTTTGGGAGACCACCTATGTTGAGCTCCTCATCCCATCCATGGTTAATGCTTGTCTTTGCATATCTGCAGTCTTGTGCTCCACCAAGTTTTTGATGAGATTGATTAGGTCAGGTAGATCCACTTCTCCAATGGTTCTTTCCTTGCTATGCCTAGCTTCTCTGTTGCATTTTTAGTTGGATCTTGCACTTGGGGTTTCAATCACCTAGCCAAGTCTCAGAGTCTTCTTCTACTGTTGGGTTCCTTCAGGTTATTACATCTGAGTGTGTTCCTTATTACTTATGAGAAATTCTCAATTTACAGTGACTGTGTGCGTGCGTGCGTGCGTGCGTGCGTGCGTGCGTGCGTGCGTGCGTGCGTGCGTGCGTGTGTGTGTGTGTGTGTGTGTGTGTGTGTGTGTGTGTGTGTGTGTGTGTGTGTGTGTGTGTGTGTGTGTGTGTGTGTGTACTCTCTTTCATGCACTATGTGCAATTAGGATTTTAGCTCTTATCCAGTGTACTTCAAGTACTGGAAAATAGTATGAGTGCAAAGACAATATGACTATTTAGCTTTTACACTCCTGCTTGTGCTTGTGGCATGATGAGGCTCTAAGCTCGGTTCCTGGTCTTCCTTATTGCCACTTGTCAGGGTTTCCACTATGTCTTCAGTTTGTTCAAGATTGTTTTGGGGTCTTACAATCAGCCTACAACACTAAGCGTGTCAAGTTTGCTAAAATGTGTGTTAACACGCTTCCTAGCTATTCAGCTATGATTTCTAGGTCTATAACTGTCTATAAGGCATTTGATGAGTTCTCCTGGTGTGGGTCATGCTCTTCATTGGTCGGGGTTTATCAAATTTATAGATTTTTCTCTTAGGCTATGTCTGATTTACTAGAGTCCGATTATGAGAATCAGATGTTCAATTTACCAGTGTCTGATTTAGGATGTGTTCAATTCTTGGAATTGGATAGGGTTAGGGTCTGATTATCACAATTAGATAGGGTATGTCCAATCAAACAACGTGGGGGGCTCCGATTTGGATATGTCCAATTCTAGGAATGGGACGGGGGCACTTGGTCCAATTTGGATTGGTGTCCGATTGGATAGGTCAGTGGGTCAGATTCTATGGTTCGATTGCCATGATTGGATGGGTTGAGTGTCTGATTGAACAAGGTGGTGTGTCCAATTCTTGCCTGTTCGATTATCAGATTGGATAGGGGTGCGTTGTCTGAGTGATGATGTGGCAAGTTTGATCCTAAGTGTCCGATTTTGAAAATTGCACAAGGTGGTCCGAGTGTCCGATTCTAGGAATGGGACACTGTTACAACCGTTTGATTCCGACGGTTGAAACAACATACCCGAGTATGATTCAATAAAAAGTTACACAAGCATGCTAGCACTCCATATTTTCCAGAATGCAACTAGGGATGTAGAGGAAGGGTCTCATATACATGGATGTCATGAAAACCTCCAATCTAGCTCAATCAATCTGTTTCCAAGTAAGGGCTTCCAAGCGCTCTCTCTCTCTCTCTCTCTCTCTCTCTCTCTCTCTCAATGTCAGGTCACAAATGAGGCTTTCCCTTGCCTCTCGGGGTCTTAATCCCTTGTGTTGGGCACAACCTTAATCTCATTGATCACTCCCCTTGCTATTCCAACACATCTAACCTCTCACTTTTTCCATTTTTTCCTGTTTATGCCCTGTTTGGGCCTATTTTATAGTAATAAACCTTAAGCTTTTTGCTTCGATTTCTCAATCCTAACCTACTCTAAATCCAACTAAAATCACGGGCAAAGTACTGAAATGATTTCTCCTACTCAACTAATAATCAAAAACCAAAAATATTTACTTGTAGCATGTATTAAAAATCCAAAATATCCTATCTAACTCAAGATCCAGTGTTCCAGGATGAAACCCTTACTTTAATGCTCTATTTGAAGTACACAAGCGCTCAAGCTTGAATCCCTTGGTCCCAGAAATGACACGAAAATGTGAAGGGCGCTCTCGCTCAACCGCCAAGACCCACGGACCACTTATTCTTTTGAGTGTTTCAAGTGAGCACTAATGGCTACCTTTCACATAGCCGATGCGCTATCCCTCTTTACAAGTGTAGTGAGTTTACCTTGATGCCCGATTGAGTTGCTTGCTCTTTCAAGCACTCAGATAGCTCCACGATTTGTGATGCAATCTCAAGGATCCTCAAGGCTCTTCCTCCAAGCTCCATCCTCCATAGCCACGCGCGAGACGAGAGAAGAGAAGAGAAGAAGAAGATAGGAGATGGTGGAGGGCTTCACCTCCAAGATCCCTCACCCACACACACTCACTCCCTCACTCACTCACACTCCCTCCCTCAAGCACTCATAAGCAAGCAAGAAAGAGAAGAGAAGGAGAGAATAAGGAGAGTCCACCTTGCTACACATCAAAGAATGAGCTCTTCATTCACTTTGTAACTTTATATACAAAACCGTAAATCCCTTTTGGGCAATCATCCCCTTTTTTACATGACCGGCCATTGTGGCAAGGTTCTTTTCCATTTCCTTCAATGCATCTTCTATTTGCCTTCTTTCTTACCTATGTCCACCTACCTTTTACAATTTGCACAGGAGGGATCCTGTCACTCTTTAACAATGGTTTTAGGGGCGCCTTACATGAAAAAATGCGCTTTTGCATTTGACTTGATTTTACAGGCTACCCTTGCGCTTTTAGCCATTATCCATCCAACCTCTTCCATTGCATTCAATTCCTTCCTATGCTACCTCTTTTAGGTGACCCAACTTGCACTTTTCTACTTTTTTTGTTTTCTTCTTGTGCTGAGGTTAACAACAACCTACATCCTCAATCAAAAACAATCCCACTGGAGTAACTTCTTATCTAGGTTTGACTTTGTCATCATTTATCACCCAGGATGCCAACAATGCCAACAATCAAATGCCTTATTAAGAAGATCCTACTTGGCACCTAAGAAGGGAGAAGAATCTTTTGATCAATAATGAGCAATACTACTCAAGCTAGAGCACCTCTCGCTAGTAGCCATCTCCAGTTGTCACCAAGATGACCCTACCTTGATCTAGTTAATCCATAAAGCCTTCCCGTATGATGGCCAAAAATGTCAAGAGAAAAAATCAAGAGGAAAAAGGAAATTAAGTTTGTGAGTTTCAGGAAACTAATGGATTGTTGTACTATAAGGATCTACTTTACATCCCTCTAGGAAAGCCGAGTCTCCACATGCTCCAACAACACCATGACACCCAGCATTAGGATACTTTGGATTTAATAAGACCTTAGAGCTTATTTCAAGAGATTTCATATATGGAAAGAAGTTAAGGAATATGTAAAATCATGTGATACCTACAATAGGGCCAAGGTACCTCATTACAAACCACACGGCCTATTGCAACCCTTGCCCATTCTAGTCCACAACCTTGGTCTTCTCTGTCCATGGATTTCATAACATATCTTCCCAAATCATACAAATATGAATCTATCCTTGTTGTGGTGGATAGGTTCACAAAAATGGTACATTTCATATCTATGACCAAGACCATCATAGGTGCAGCTACCGCTAGACTCTTCCTCAAATATATTTTCAGATTACATGGACTCCTCGATGACATCATTAGTGATTGGGGTCCCCAATTCATTTCTAGTTTTTGGAAGAGCCTTTGCAACCTCATTGGAGTTTCAAGTTAAGTTATCCATAGCCAATCATCTATAGAGACTGATGGTCAAATAGAATGGGTAAATCAAGTCTTGGAACAATATCTCCACTACACTATTAGCTACCATTAGAATGATTGGTTTGAGCTCTTTTCCTATGTAGAGTTTTCTTATTATAATAGTATCCATGCATCTACAAAGAAAACTCCTTTCTTTGTAAACTATGATTGGAATTCAAGGATGGACATACATCTTTCCAATCAAGTAAAGAACCTTGCTTCTCAAGATAAATCTCAACACCTAGTAGATATACACTAAGAACTCAAGCAATAAATCCAAAAGGCTCTGAATCAGTACAAGCACTATGTGGATCAGGATCATCTCCAACATCTAGCATACAAACTTGCTGATAAAGTATGGTTACTCAGGTATAATTTCAAAACAACAAGGCCCTCCACTAAGCTAGACCACCAAAGATTTGGGAACTTTACTATCGTAGCCCAGATCAACCTAGTTCCTTACCAACTCCACCAACTCCCTAGCACCATGAAGATCCACACAGTCTTCCATGTTTCCTTGCTCAAAGCATACCATAGCTCACCATTGAGGGGAGAGAGATCAAATCCCCCACCACCTATCCAGATTGAAGATCATGAAGAATTTGACGTCGAGCATGTCTTAGACTCGAGGATCTCTCGAGATCAATTGGAATACCTTGTTCACTAAAATGGATATGAATCAATGATTGCACTTGGGAACCTGCAGAATATCTCCAAAGAGCACCTCTGAAAGCTAAATCATTCCACAAGAGGAATCCAACAAAACTTGGACCAAACCACCAAGCCGCTCCTCATGGATTTCATAATTAGAGGAGGAGGTGATGCCACGGACATGCCATAATCAAGTGTATGGATTAATTCTTACTCATGCCATATGAATCCACAACCCATGTGAATGCACCCTTAATAGGACATCCTCAAGCTAACCATGTGAACCTAGCCTTGCCATATCATAATAGAACCTTCTAGAAGATTTGCCATATCATCACCTGCATCATTGATGATATCATCATAGAACCTTCTAGAACATATGCCATGTCATCACCTGCATTATTGATGATGTCATCATGGAACATTCTAGAAGATATTTAGTTTCCCTTCAATACCTATAAAAGGAGGGGCTTGCCATAAAGCTCCTCAGTCTTGGGAGCTCAAGGAGTCAAGGCCTCCAAGTAAGTAACTTCGAGTTCAAGTTCAAGTTCTTGTCTAGTCATGGTATCTAGTCCAATTTTCCATTATATTCCTATTGTCTTGTCACCTTATAATCTCATAGTATGAGATCTTGTCTAGTATTGTCTTGTATTTTGTTCATCCTTGTCAAGGGAGGTCTTGTAAAATTGATATCTTGTATCTATACCTACAGTCCTGGGTTGTGGGATCCTTCATATCCTATCGAATCCTATTGTCTATACCTAGGGTCTCAAGTTGTGGGATTTTTCATATCTTGTTAAGTTATCATTGTACCGCCTTGTGCCCCTATGTGGGATTATCTTGTAATTAGAATTCTTGTAACAAATCTTGCATCTAGTCTAGTCTCTCGAGCACAATCTAGTGCCCCCATAACACAAACACAAATTGTAGGAGAGGGTTGTTGTTAGTTGGAAAGGGAAAGGAATCATGCAAGTTTAAAGCTGAAGCATAAAGAAACATAACTAAAGATTCTTTGATGTGAAAGGCTAACTCTTGGACAAGAAAAGAGGACTTCTGAAGCTTCTTTTGGCTATTTTGAATAGGGAATTACAAGCTATATAGTAGGGCAACTTGCTATCTATAGGGATTTTGTCTTTTTCCATTGGTTAGGAGCATTTATTCAAGGCATCTCACTCTCTACCATAGGGGCTACTTTGTACCTCTATCAAAGACTTAATATTGAGAGGGTTTTGAGAATTTATGATTATTTTATTACTACTATAATACACAATAAAACAGAGCTAAAGTTAAAAAATTAGTCCCATACAAGGTTTCTTCATCTTCAACCGTATCTATCGATTAGTATTGCTTCTGGGTGGTTAAATGAATGCTTTGTACTTGTCAAGACTGTCATTTGGAGAGATTTTGGAGTGCTTTAAGAGAAATTTAGTGCTACTATAATACACAAAAAAACTAGGCTGAAGTATAAAAATAAGGTCCATATAGGGCTTGTTGCATCTTTAGATATGTCTATCAATTGATATTGCTTTTGGGTGATGGGATTGACATTTACCTATCAAAATTCATGCACTCATATTGGGATTTGATGCTTTTTCCTATTGCATAGACCTACGTGCAGCAAGGCTGGGATCTCTTCTTATTTAGGGTAGTTAGGGTTTATATTGGGCAAGTTATTTTGAGTTGATCGATTGTCTCAATATGGATTGGATTGATCTTGCACTATTGTACTTAGAAATAATACAAGGGCTTGGCTTTAGATTCATTTGGGGTGTGATTTTTTTCTCGCTTATCTCATCTTTTTCTCTTTAACCTCTACTCTCCGCACCCTTAATTCTAAAACCCCCATGGTTTTGGCTTTTAACATTTTACTCCCCCCAACAAAACATGACGTAAAAGCCATTGGAAGGGTACAAGATGGAATATACATCAAGATCATGTATAAGTGTTGTTTTAATGGATGCATGCTTCTGCAAAATTAGAGCTTGTAGTGGTTAAGGCTTTATAGATTGTAGAGTAGGGGTTGAAATTATTTAATGGTTAGATTGCGCTAGCATATTTGCATTCGTATGCACTGAAGATGGAATTATATGGGGTGGCCTAGTTTGCATGGAGTCACTATGTAAGAAGTAAAGGCACAGATTATGGAATTATATTTGTAGGATGCTGATTGGACTATGTTTAAGAAGGAATTAAAGGAAGAGTTCTGCATAGAAGATGCCAATATGGTTACTCCAAGAACGTTTCAAGAATTGGTCATGAAGCCGAAGAAAGGACTCATAGCTACTAAATTGCTACAAGAGTTTGAAAGAAAATTTGAGCAATGAGATATTGTAGAGCTGCAAGCTCTTGAGTCCTAGAAAATTGAGATACTTTTGTAGGCTATAGATCCTACTTAAGAGAGCCAAGATGATATGTTGGAAGATGTATCTACTAAAATGTGGCCTAAAATAGAATGGCAGCATCTTAAAGATGTTGTGAATGTGCTTGTCAAGAAGCATAAAAGAAGGGAAAGTTGCATATTGGGGCTTTACCTATTGCTTTTGGCAAGACCATTGAAACTATAGATAAGCCACTTGTATTTAAGGCTATTTCAAAGACTGAACCTACTATTTTGATAGTAAAACAGGATGTTATGGATAAGTTGGTGAAGGGAGGGCATGATCTATAGTTGAAGGTTGCATAGTTGGATAACAAGGGATAGGCAACATCCCCTAAGCATCTACACAAGGGCTTTGCATGTAGATGCATGTGATATGATAGCCCTCAACATGAGATATGTGACTATGATTCATACTGTGATGCATTAGAAATATATGTTATCATTTGGAAGGATAGGAAAATCCATGCACATGAGACATATCTACCTCTTACTTTGAAATTTGGAAAAGGGGGTATGCAAAAATTATTGGAATAAACGGTTACTTGCAATGCTTATACAATAGTGCATGCTACTACCTTTGGTCTAAAAATAGGCTCTTATTTCATATTAAACCCCATCGTGAAGTGCTTTCAAGCACTTTTTTTGAGAAATCTTATGTCTAGAAATATTCAAAGACTTACAAAAGTAGTCATTGTAACTTGAAACAAGGAATGTTGGTAGTCAAGCAATTGTCATGTGTGTTTTGCCACCTATACCTCCTAGAATGGTCCAAATCACTACTCCCCTCTTGCATAGCAAATGCTAATATCTGATTGAAAAACGCTTAAAAGACCCACTAGTTGGAAGAATTTCCAAATTTATATTGGTATATCCCTCATATATGGGAAGCTTTCAAGCTTCTCTAAATTTCTAGGAGCACATAACAATGTAGAGGTCACAATTTCATAAATATAAAATACAAATAAGTACTTCAATATAATAGTCCTAATTACTAGAATACTTGTAGTGCTCTTAGACCAATTTGAAAACTTAAAAGTTATTGGACTAGTTTGCATCAATGCCCCACTTCTCAAAGGGCAAGGTCACTAGAATGGGATTTAGCCGCCTCTTACAATTTTCCCCATGTCTCTGATAGATATGGAAACACTTAACATATGCAAAAGCATCTTGGAAAATCGTCACTAATAACCAAAACGTAAATATTTTTGGATAGTAAGCTGACTTAATCTCCTTTTAGGAGTTTGATTATGAGATTCAAAGTAAGCCACCAAAATTGTAGGGAATTATTGAATGTTTAGTAGACTTTTATGACTCTAAGGAAGAGTGGGTTGATATTAGTGACTGTGAGAATCTATCCAAGATTGATGTAGCCTCAATCTCATTGTGGTATGCATCCATTATGCATTATCTATCCACATGAAACCCAATGGAAACTCTTTCTAAATTTAAGAATAGAAAGATTAGCAATAAGCACTTCACTTTTCCATTGTAACTGGTGTCTTGTACAAAAGGGGAGTGGATGAGGTGTATCATCATTGCATGGTGCCTAATGGGATACCATTCATTTTAGAGGAATGCCATGATTCAACATGTGGGGGTAATTTTGCTACAGGGAGAAGCATCCATGACATGATTGGTTGGAACTCACGAATGGACTCTTATGCAATGTATGTGTACTTGGCTAAGGTGCACAATATAGATGTGATTGTAGAAGATAAGAGAAAGAGATATGAAGACACTACAAGGACACCAAAGAGGGTGACACGAAGATTTTTTGAGCAACCAAAGACTACAATCTAGCCTAATCCTTAGCATGTAATGGGGGATGTCACACAAGAAAGAAAACAGAATGGGAAATACGCTGGAAAGAAAAAGGGTAAGCAACCAAGCTAGAAGCTGCAATCTGATATAGAGATTGTAATGGATCTGAAGAAAGTGGTTAAAGAGCATATTCTTAACAACATGGTGGAATTCATTCTTGGGGAGGCTCTTGTATTGCTAAGCGTGAATTTCACAATGAAATCATTGACATTATCAAGAGGGAAATACCGTTACTTGGCAATCTGATTAATGCTTTGATGTAGTTAGAAGAGAAGCCCATTTGCAAGGCATACATGATGATTATGAGTAAAATGTATGTGTAGTTTTGGAGAGAGTGCTACAAATTAGTGGGTTGAGGGTAAAAATAATAAAATAGTGACTAAAAATTTAGTTATTTGAAGCAACACTCATATGGGAGTTAGGTAAATGCATCATATTGATGATGTAACATGTCCACCTGTTTTCTTGTAGGACACGTCAGCAGCCCATCGGGAAGAGAGTCTAGAAAGCGCTGCCCAACACTCCCACGAAATGTCACGGGGTTTGCGATCTAGGTCTTCCCGAGTCTGCCACAAAGCGAAAGCATTTCGGCCGTTCCCACTTAGGACCGACCTGAATCAGGGCTTTCCTAGTGGTCAAATTCCTAGAACGGTAGCTAGTGTTGAACCCCAGGCGAACTACTTTATGCAAAAACGTTAGGGTCGAAGCGGATTCATGCTGAACTTCATTCAGGGAGAATGGGAAATGAGAGGAATGCAAAGCTCGACCTCTCTACCTGTAAGGCATAGTCCCATTCCGTTCCCCTAAAACAGCATAAATCGGGACTCTAATACTCTAGATTCTAGGTCATCGTTCCTTGCTGTCAATTTCCTTTGAGAAAAGTTTCCGGCCAACCGGGACCACCCTTCCATAGGACAGACCCATGGTCACATCCATCGCACTTTCCTTGGGGTGCTTTAGTTATCTAATTACCTATCACATTTAGTTTGACAAGTAAAAATAGCTTTCTTAATTAGCCAATTAATCACCGGTTCCTTCACATAACTTAAGCACCGACATAGAAAAACAATGTCAAACAAGTTCCTTTTCAACAATTGATCTTATTTATCAGTCTTTGGAATACAACATAATAATCTAGCCCAAAGGCTATTCCATAATCCGCCCGAAGGCTAATCCATAATCCGCCCAAAGGCATTCCAGCAATCCTCCGAGATTACTAATCCAAGTTTCCACCCGTAGACTAGTATGCGGGCCTTGAGATCCAATCCTGAGTCACGTCGGCCTCTTGTGCAGGACCCAAAGGCACCCTGGCACCCAAGCGTCCTCCTGCTCCAACTACCACCCATGGAGAGATCTCTCACGGCAGGTTCGGTCCACATACCTGGCACGGCTAACAACCCCCTTGGAATAGGGTTAGGTAGATAGTCGGGGGTAATTGATACTGTCACTCCCTCCAGGCCTTCAACCTGGAGCATTAGTTATTTTCTAGCATTAGATTCCTTGAGCAAAGAAGTACAAACAGTGCTCCTAACTGTACAAACACAATCAATCCAGTGGTCGTTTGTTTGGCCAACTACTAAGGTGTGGATCCTTCTCTCCGAATGAATGCATCCAGCATTCGATCTGGGATCAATTGTGACTTGGCAAGATTCCCAAGGGTTTTGTTGTTTGTTTACCCTTTTATTCTTGAGTTAGGGTTTATACCCTGTTAACCCAAATTAACAAATACCTTAGGTTTTTTAAACTTAAGATAGTAAATCTTGGACATCTTCGCTGTCCTGACTTGATTAGTCAATTGCTTGCTAGGCAATTCATAATTTTCCTAACTTGGCAACTCATCCTCATGCAAATTAAACTTGTGCTTAGAACCTGCCAACCTCATTCTAAGGAGTGGCAATACTATTTGGTGATTTAGTCACAAAATCATGCGATGTTGCAACTTGTTGCACGAGACAAGTGTTGCATCTAACTTGTGGGATCATTTCTCCCATCAAACGACGTTTCTTGGTCAAGAAATACATTTTGTCAAGATGTAGGGTTTGGGATGTCCTCTTGACCCAACCCAACCTTAACCCTGCTAGGCTAATAACGCTTAGCCCTAGGGTTTCCAATTTCCCTGTGGAAGTCTAGTATTAGGCCAATTTACCCTAGGGTAAAAACCCTAGATCTTTATTGCATGGGTGTCTAACTAACCCTAACATCCTGTGTATGTGGGTAGGACCTTTGAGATTGGAAATATTAAGTCAGTTTTTCGAGTGCGATACTAAGCAGAATTTTATTGCGACTTAACTCTACCTAGCGCATTGAGGTAATCATTGTTTGAGTTACACCATTGCAAGCGAATTACCTAATCGAACTAATTATCTTGCGACAAGAAGTGATCTTTCCTTAAAGATGCTAATATTTTTCCTAAAAGGTGTAGATAATAGCAAGACATATCATTCCATGCAAATATACGATTCATAGACTTTTCCTTCTATGCAACTATAAAATGTACAATGACCATTTCTTTTCCTTGTCTAAACTATAAAGATTGACAATTTAGGGCTAACTCGTATAAAAATCTACGTTGAAATTCATCAAGAACTATGCTCATAACCCTTCGCTTAATGCATTGAATTCAAGCTTTAATATGAAATGCATTCTTTTCTAAATACAAACTTTGATAAAAGAAGTTCATGCATGAGCGAATGTCATAGGGCTATTATTGACTTAATCCATCCTACAGCATTTAACCCAACGTAGGATGGAATTAACATCTCATGCAATATGCATGGTACATAAATCCCTTTCATGCAATGCAACTACTTGGACAATATCAATGGACATCAATGATTATCTCACACGAATCACAACTCGGAGATTATTATCTAAATGCATTATGCGCTGTTTCTTTTTGCGAGGAAACCAAGGATGCATTTAGACAAATCCTCCTTTTAACCTATATAATATGCGTTTGGGATTGCAACTTGGAAGTGCAAGCATTTTTTTCAAAGGCACGACATGCACTAACTTCGTAAATGAATGGATAATTGCAGTTAAAACTTCCAAATGTATTAACTCGGCTACGTGAATTAAAGACATGCTTAAATGCATTCTTTTCATGCGAAATCAATTTCTAAGAACCTGGGCATTGAGGTTCGGGGTGTTATCCACACGCAAACTCGGAGTAGAAGCTCCTGCATGTATGCCTCGCATCTTTTGTTTGGGGGCCATTTGATGCAGTAATTTCGTTCCAGCAACTCTCTTGAGAGTCACTCTGCGTATCGAATCTACTTCTGTCTGTTATCTCCTCCTTCACGCAGGACACGGCCTTACAGTCGCAGTCTTTAAAACATGCGAGAACACACGGGGAAACCAGACTTATGGAAGCCTAATTTTAGAAGCTTCTATGCTTGTTGATCAGAACAGAATGACGTGGGGGGGAGGGGGGGGGGGGGGGGGGGGGGGATGATTGGAAAGGGACGAAGATGACGACGAAGAAGACGACGAAGATGTTGGTGGTGAGGATAGAGGTGGCGTGGTGCAGCATGGCAGGTGGCAAGAGCCCGTGATGTGGGGATGATGGCGGCAGCATGACGTAGGGCGGCAGCTCCTCCACCCAAGCTTAAGGGTGAGGTTATATAGGCCTTTAAGAGGGGGGGATCCACACACATGGAGGGAGGCATGATCCCCTCCCCAACTCCTCTCTACTCCACTTAGCTCCAGCCCTTCCCACACTCCCTCTCCCCACCATGCATCGGTTGAGGGAGGGGGTTATTATTAAAAAAATTGCCACCATTTTAACCATTATCCTTTTTTTCCCCCCTTGAGGAGATGTTCTCGTGCGGCCTACGGGTTTCAAGCCTCGTCTCTTGTGCTCCTTGCGGCTAGAGTTTATTGACGCACACACGGGGTAAGCACTTAACCACCAACATTTACTGATGCGAAAGATTGTTTTAGTTTTCTTTTTTTGCGGATTACGGTCTTCAATATTTCGAGGCAGAAATATTACATTCTCTCCCCCTTAGAGTTGTTACACAAGTGAATTAGGTTCCAAGATGGAAGCTTGGATTCATAAACAGGATCTTGTGTAGGACTGACAGAGTCAAGACACTTAACTAAAAGTACAAAGCATCATGACATTGTATTACAGTTCTTCCTAGAGCTTGCATCATTTGTCTATTTCTAAACAAGGACAAAAATTGCATTGGGGTCAAAACCACACCAATGCTATGAAGAAATTGAAGAGATTGTCGAAGTCACCACCAACCTTGAGGACGAATGACTACTCAAAAGGGAAGCCTATAATCATTACAATGGATACAAGCTTGATTAGTAGTATTGGGTGGGAAATTGGGTATTATTGAATGAAAGGAAAATGGAGATATCCACAAGTGAAGAGAGAGCTTTGAGGTGTTGTAAAACCCTATTGCAGGAAAGCAAATCAATATATTCAAAAGACATGAGATTGATAAATATGAAGTACAAGAGCTAGAGACACATAATACTACTTGTGACACTGTTGAAGAGGAGGATGAGGATAATATTAAGGTGGGAGATAAGGACTTTGAACTTGTGGAAGACTGAGAGTATGGCACATGCTAGAATATGTGCACATTTGAAGGGGGTGGATGACATGTGACTTTATATCTATGTATGAAATTGTAAGAGAAGCTGTACCTTTTTTATTTTAGTGGTATGTGTGTGAATCAATGAAAGATAGGTTTTACAAGATAAAGAGCTACTACAATTATTTGTTTGCATGGCTATTGACAAGTATGAAGCTTGGAAGCAAAAAGATTAAGAGGAAAGTTTAGTAGATCACTAACTAGGAGTTTAGTAGCATGTGACCTTGTGTAGGAGACATGGAGGGGAACTTATGGGACTTGGAAAATGTGGAACAAGTGGGGGAAAGAGGGGAGTTTGGGGCAACATTTCCATGCTGAAAAATAGACACAAATGTAGAAGAGAGATGCTATTAGTTGGAAAGGGGAAGGAATCAAAAGCTCATGTAAGTTTGAAGCTGAATCATGAAGAAACAAGGGTGAAGCTTTTCCGATGTGAAAGGGTGAAATTTTCCCGAGTAAAGAGGAGTTTTGAAGCCTCTTTTGGCTATCTTGAATAGGTAATTACAAGGTATATAGTAGGATAGCTTGCTATGCACAAGGATTTTTTCTTCTTCCATTGGCTATAGGAGCATCTATTTAAGGCATCTCACTCTCTACCATAGGGGCCACTTTGTTATGTGCTATACACAATGCAATTATCAATGACACACATTGTGCTCAAATATTTTAAGATAAAAAAAATGAGCCACGTGAGGTGCAAAACTAATCCTTTAATGATTTCCAAGCTACTCGTAACTGCGGTGTTGCTAGAGACTAGCACTAACTTTCCTCGTGCTACTAGTCTCTCTTGAATTTAAATAGTGATCGGCTTGTATGCTATGCATAATCAAATAAATTAGAATTCAAAACATTTTCGGTGATGACCACTCACTTTCACAATCTCTCTTCCCTCTTACCGTTTAGGTTTTGCATTCGTTGGATAGGTGTAACGTTCATTTTTATGTAGTTTTTTCATGTAAAAATAGTTAAAAACATACTCTAACATAGAAAAAAGGCTTGATTGAGGCTTAATCCTCATGGTCTAGCCTTGTTATACCTTCACAAACATAAGAATTTTTTTTTTTCTAAATTTTTAGGTGTAAAAACTAAAAATTATCCTTTTTTTTCATCTATTTGTTTATAAAAATGTGATATTTTCTGATTTATATTTCTTGACTAATCATATTGACTAAATGCTCTTTTCTATTAGTCTTTTATCCCAAATAAATTCCATTCCCCAACCCGGAATGGAAGAAATCCTCATTTTCATTCATTCAAGAAGCATTTAGGTTTTAAATTATTAATTACGACCATGTATGACTATGGGTTCTGCATTTTATCATGTACAACCCTCAAACATACTTCAAATGTGATTCATACAAAAAAAAATTCCATGCACACATCATTAAAGCCATCAAACATCCAACAATGAGATTTTCTTTGTAAAAATTCACTACAAGGATATGAGACTATAGCAACAGGTGTTAGCGACGATAAATTGCGGCATCGCTATTTGCATCACAAATGCGGTGTTAATAGCGATGCAAATAGCGACGGTACCCAGAGCAAAAAAGCGTAGGCCGAAACCCAAGCGTGTCATTTTTCACGCATTCACGAAAGAGAGAGCAAGAGGAAGAGTAACCATCTTGCTGAGAGGGAGAGAAAGAGAGAAAGAAGGCTTCTCACCGCCACCACCGCCATTCACGAAGAAGAGGAGGAGGTGTATGGAGGGCAAAGAGGAGCAGCCGTCGTGAAGAGGAGCCATCAAACCCTTCTTTGAGTCTTTACGATAAGTGCATTGTCCATTCTTGCTTTGGTTTTGTGTTTTCTCTCTCTCTTTTACTTGTTTTTGGTATAATTCGTGTATATTGAGAGAGGGAGAGGAAATGAGAGAGAAAGAGAGGGAGAGGGAGAGGGAGGGAGAGGAAATGAGAGAGGGAGAGGGAGAGGGAGGAAATGGGAGAGGGAGGGAGAGGAAATGAGAGAGGGAGAGGGAGAGGGAAAGAATATGAGAGAGAGAGAGGGAGTTTTGTCTCTTTCTTTTACTTGTTTTTTGTATAATCCGTGTGTATTGAGAGAGGGAGAGGGAATGAGAGAGAAAGAAAGGGAGAGGGAGAGGGAGCAAGAGGAAATGTGAGAGGGAGAGGGAGAGGGAGAGGGAGAGAAAATGAGAGAGGGAGTGGGAGTTTTCTCTCTCTCTTTTACTTGTTTTTGGTATAATTCGTGTGTATTGAGAGAGGGAGAGGAAATGAGAGAGAAAGAGATGGAGAGGGAGAGGGAGAGAAAATGAGAGAGGAAGAGGGAGTTTTCTCTCTCTCTTACTTGTTTTTGGTATAATTCGTGTGTATTGAGAGAGGGAGAGGAAATGAGAGAGAAAGAGAGGGAGAGGGAGAGGGAGGGAGAGGAAATGAGAGAGGGAGGAAATGGGAAAGGAAGAGAGAGGGAGAGAGAGAGAGAGAGAGAGAGAGAGAGAGAGAGAGAGAGAGAGAGAAAGAGAGGGGGAGGGAGAGGAAACGAGAGAGGGAGAGGGAGAGGGAGAGGGAGGGAGACATTAAACATAATAGGGAAATGAGAGAGGGAGAAGGAGAGGGAGAGGGAAACATTGAAAGAGAGAAAGAGAGGGAGAGGGAGAGGGAGGGAGAGAGAAAGAGAGGGGGAGGAAGAGGAGAAGAGAGAAAAAACATTAAACATAATAGGGAAAGAGAGAAAGAGAGGGAGAGGGTGAGGAAGGGAGAAGAAATGAAAGAGAGAGAGGAGAGAGAAAAAAATGAGAGAATGAGAGAAGAGAGAAAAAGAGAGAAACAATGTTAAACATAATAGGGAAAGAGAGAAAGAGAGGGTGAGGGTGAGGGTGAGGGAGGGAGAGGAAATGAGAGAGGGAGAGGAGAGAGAAAAAAATGAGAGAGGGAGAGGAGAGAGAAAAAGAGAGAAAAATCATTAAACCTAATAGGGAAAGAGAGAAAGAGATGGTGAGGGTGAGGGAGGGAGAGGAAATGAGAGAGGGAGAGAAAGAGAGAAAAGGAAATAAGACCTTACAATAAGTTCATCCTAGGCTCATAGGGGTTAGGCCGATCCTCAACAAACCTAAGGGATATATGGCTAGAGAACCCTAGCACACTTGCGCCTCCTAGCATAATGTTCTTCCTACAAAGAGACCTCTCATACATGGGGCTTGCCCTAGCCTCCACCACGCTCAAACTATCCCCTTGGTGAAGGGAGCTAGCCACCCTTAGGGGAGGTTTGTGTAACCAAATATCTACCTATGCGGGCACAAGAACTTTTGTAGAAGTATACAACAAAGGCAATCAGCCTATCAGTTAGAAAAACATTCATTTTTTATAACTTAAATCTAAAAATAACTTTGGATATTCTATAAAAATCAATCTCTTCTTAAAAAAACAAATACAAAAAGCTAAAATAGCATCATTCATATGCTTTGCAAAAACTAAAATAGCATCACCACAAGATCTCTTAGGAAACTCATCTTCAACGATCAATTTTAATTTAAAAATATAATATAAAATCACTTGCAAGGAAGGAGACTCCTTTATCATTAACCCTCTTTCATCCTTAGAATAGTCTTAGAAACAAATTTCTGCTCTAACAAGCATATATTTGAGCATAATAACTATTTTAAGATTTCTTCAATGAGTAGTAGTAGTATATATGCAACCATCAAGCTAGAGATCATGCTTTGGTATCTGTGGAGATCCCAATCTCATGCCCTCATAGAGATTGTAGTGTGCAATAGTGTGGAGAGAAGGTGGGTGAGTTGTAAATGGTAAAGGGGAATTCTATGATGATGGAGAGAAGATGAGGTGAATCGCCAATTCTATTCTTAGTGAGTGCAACCTACCCATAGTATGGCATCCATGACTGATTGAAATCAGTAAGCCTTTGAAATCCTACCTCGAGTATTATAACTATTGTTTTGTGGTGGATTTTCTTGCCATAATTCAATGTCAATTTGTGCTTGTGTTCTCCATGGTGTGTTGGCTATGGGTGTCAAATGCTCTAGTTGGATCTCTCTCTCTTTCTCCTCTCTCTTCTCTCAACCCTTCTCTCTCCCTCAATCTTCCCTCTTTCTCTCTTCCTATACTCTCCCTAAATCCTTCTCTATCTCCTTATCTTTTTTCTATCTCTATCTCTCTTTCTATTTCTACCTCTCTCACTTCTCTCCTCTTCTTCTCTAACTTTACTCTCTCCCTAACTCTTGTCTCTCTCTTCATCTCTATATAAGAAGTCGTAGTCATAGTCGTGGTCGTGGTGGTCGTGGTCATGGTCGTGGTCATGGTAATTGTCGTAGTCGTGGTCGCGGTCATCGTAGTCATAGTCATAGTCGTGGTCGTAGTCATGGTCGTGGTCATGGTCGTGGTTGTGGTCGTGGTCGTGGTCGTGGTCGTGGTCGTAGTCGTAGTCGTAGTCGTAGTCGTAGTCGTAGTCGTAGTCGTAGTCGTAGTCGTAGTCGTAGTCGTAGTCGTAGTCGTAGTTGTGGTCGTGGTCATCGTGGTCATGGTTGTGGTCGTGGTCGTGGTCGTGGTCGTGGCCATGGCCGTGGTCGTGGTCATAGTCGTGGTCGTGGTTGTGGTCGTGGTCCTAGTCCTGGTCCTGGTCTTTATCGTAGTCGTAGCCATGATCGTTAAAGAAAATGAGAGAGGGGGAGGAAGATAAAAAAGAAAAAGGAACGAGAGAGAGGGAGAGGAAATACATACATCATAATAAAGAAAGAGAAAGAGAGAGAGAGAGATGGAAGGAGAGGAGAAAATTTTAATAAAGAAAAAAAGAATGATAACAAAAACAAATTGTTTGTCGTAACGTAGACAAAATGGAAAATGATGAAGGTCTTGTTGTTCAAGATCGTGAGGCGTATCTTAATTAGCGTGTCGTCCCATGTCCTTGCTCTCAATGCAAGCTGGCAATTAGACGAAAATGTCGATTATCTATAGAACATGTACGATGCTTCGGCGAGTTTCAATCTGAGATCATTGATCAAGCGATTGTAGATTTTCAGCAAACGATAAGAAAAGTTAATATCAATCATGGATTGTACTTGCAAGCTAATTGAATACCATATATAATAAGATTGGGTGTGGATGGCAAATTTTCTATCCAGGGAGGTGACGTCTCGTCCCAAGGAGGAGTGTACCCTTTGCGGCCAATTAGAAGAGTTCGTGGGCGTGCGATGGATGGAGTGCATGAAACAATCCATCACTTGCAAGGCACTACCCAATCTATACCGTCAATGCCAGAGGAGGTAGGCAGCCTTCCAGACCTACCTATAATCTTGGAGCCTGAGATGGAGGCAATGATTGATGCATTGATTCCCATGGATGTCGAGACTTCTGATTAGCTTAGAGAGGAAGCATCCATACCATTATATGATAGTGCCGAGTATCTTGCTTGAAGACACTCCTTGCACTCCTAAGTGTGTAAGCAAAATACAGGTGGAGCGATGCGAGTGTGACCGAGTTGTTCAGGTACTTTGTACGTACGCTTCATTGATTTCTTTTTGGCACTATTATTAAAAACATTTGTGCTTTTTCAAGGTGTTTTATGATTTTTTCAGGTTATTGAAATATCATATATTACCACCTACAAATACCATGCCTGAGTCTCGTGATGATGCACGACATGTTTTACAAAAGCTTGGCATGGACTACAACAGCATCCATGCTTGTATCAACGATTGCATATTGTTTCGAGGAGAATAAGAGACTATGGAGACATGTCCAAAGTGTGGTGCTCACAAGTATCGACAGGACTTGCAAGGGCAAACCATCCCTCAAAAAGTTCTCAGATACTTTTTGCTTATTCCCCCTATAAACCACATCTTTCATACATCCGGCATGGCGAGCTTGACAACGTGGAATGCGCAGAATAGGTCCACAGATGGAGTTCAAAGAATATCAGTGGATTCACGCGCATGGAGCCACATTGACTCTACCTTCACAGGCTTTGCTGCCCGAGAGCCAAGGAATCTTCGGCTCGGTCTTGCAATGGATGGCGTGAACACATTCGGTCTGCGCTCAACTTCTTACAGTGTGTGGCCTATAGTCCTTGTCAACTACAATATCCCTCCATGGATTTCTACGAAGAAAGGACATCTCATCCTTAGCTTACTCGTCTCCAGCCACTACGAAGTCAAAAATATGGACGTGTATCTTCGTCCATTAGTCGATGAGCTTAAGATTTTGTGGGAGGAGGGGGTCACTATGCAAGATATGAGCAAGCGCGATGGTCGACGGTCCACCAATATTCGAGCCATTCTCATGTGGAAGATGCATGACTTTTCAAGATTCAGAGAGTGCTCAGGTAAATAGGCTTCCGTTCTCGTTGGTAATATCTATATTTTATCTCGTTCAAGTTTGTATTCACTAGATAGAGATGTTTGAACAGGTCTGGTTACCTCACGTTATCATGCATGTCCATTGTGCGGGCCACACTTAGACTCCCAAAGGTCACGAACCATGAAGAAGATGGTATATTAAGGACACGCCGCCTTCTTGCCAGAGGGTCATGAACTCAGGGAAGGTTTTCTTGGACAACCTCCAACATGTATGAATACCACAAGCTGGTACGAGCTAAAAATGGTCCACGCGGAGTCATATCCAAACGGAATGCAGCGGTTCTTAGTTTTCTACGAGTTGCCATATTGGACCCATTTACAGATCAACCAATTGTTGGATCCCATACATATTTTCAAGAATGTGGGCAGCTTGCTATGGGACCACATCACAGGAAAGAGAGACACTATAGGGGCACGAATGGATTTGAAGGAGGTAGGCAAGATGGAGGTGCTTTGGCCACAGTCGAGTGCTGATGGTCACATGCAGCTACCTTACGCTCATTGGGTTTTGTCCACTAAAGAAGAGCACATTTTGAAGCAAGTAGTCAATTCTATCCGCACTCCGATGGGTATGATGCATTCTCTCAGGTCTATATTTTCTAAAGACGACCAATTATCAAGGCTAAAATTCCATGACTGGCATAATATATGTCATGTTTGTACTACGAATGGATTGTAATTGGCGTGCGCATTTTGCTATTTGGAGTGTAGCCATTATTCATGATACTTTCTCATTTGTGGCAGTTTGTACTACCGATCGCGATCGCAGGATGCCTTACTCCAGAAATACGTGGGGCCATTTACAGGTTGTCGACTTTGGTGCAATGGATCTCACAGAAGGAGATTAAGATGTCCTCTATTGAATCCGCGAGGCGGGGAGCAGTGGAGACGGTTTGTCTCTTTGAGAAATACCTGTCTACCAGTATGCTCACAATACAAATCCACTTTCTTGTGCATCTTGTAGATGAAGTGGAGATTGTTGGACCTATCCATACGCGATGGATGTTCTTCTTGGAGTGCTTCATGAAAAACCTAAAAGGCTTTGTGCGACAACGAGCTCGGCTAGAAGGTAGCATGGCTGAAGGTTGGTTGATATCTAAGACACTAGTGCATATTTCATAATGGCTACCAATGGTGGATCCAGACAAAAAAATGCTATGGTCGTTGAAGGACGATGATAGACTGATCGGAGATGTGGTGGTTGGAAATGGGGTAGAAAAAAGAATGGATGCTACAATGGAGGAGAAGGTGAATCGCTTTTGTATGTTGCACCATGCCTCTATGGAGACGTGGCTCGCCAAGTACCAAATCGCTAGGCAAGATTGAGAGGAAGCGCGATCTGAATTTCAACGTAGTACACGCCATCGACCGATTCAATATCCCAAGGGCATGGAGGAGATGCCACAGTTCATGTCAACGCGATGGTTGCATGGAGCTTTGACCGCAGCGTCTCGCGAAGGGGCGGAGGTCTCAATGGAGTGGGAATTCTCGAGGGGATGTAGTCCAAAGTTGATGACGTGTTTAGGATTTGTCGTATCTATATTTTATATGCGACAACTAATTTGAGTGTTTCAATGTACAATGCAAAATATATAGTGCACCGTGGTCACACGAACAACATTTTCGTGTGGAGCGTATTGACAAAATGCACTCCACAATGGACTTGGTATCATGGCAAGGTTCGAGCAAGAGAGCCGACGACGAGCAACGGATCCAAACATGGTTATAGATGAGATGGAGTATTTTGAAAACTTGCAAAGTATTGTTATGGTGGATTATCGTAGCTTCTCTATGATACTATTTGATGTGCAGTGGTTCAAAGTGGTACTTAAAGGAGCTGGAGCAATAGTTTGACGAGATCCATCTGGATTTCTCGAAATAGATTCCAAAAAAAATGGACGGATTTGCGTGACACCTTTGTGTTGCCGGCCCATTGTGAATAGGTGCATGAACTCATTTTTTTGTTAATTGTATTACAACATGGTACATATCACAATAGTTTAATCTCTCTTGTACATGTCTGTGAACAAGTAATCTTCTATCCAAACCCCCCACAACCTCGATGGTGGTATGTTATACCTTCAGCTCCCCGAAGTGCGAGAGTATATGATCAAAGCGATGTTTTGAGCTTAGATGAGGACAATAAGCAAATAGAGGGGTCGATATTGCAAGGGGTGGAGGCCACCAAAAGCTTGGAGCATGTAGAGGAGCCAGCATCGACTAAGAATGATGGAAATACAAGAGTCCAAGAATTCTTTGAGAACGAGGTAGACTCATCCTTTTGTGGTGACATGTCTATCGACCTTCCAGTGTATGAGGAGTTGTGTCAGGAGATTGACATGGGACCATAGGATACTTCATAATTGGAGCATCCACTTACTCAATTCATTGACTAATCGCTTATAAGGGTACATAAGATATGCATTTTAAGTGAGATCATTTTTTTAGGATTTATATTACCGTGCTTTGTATGATTTAAATTGATTATGCTAACATTATTTTTTGTCTGTGTAGGTGACATTTTTAGGATGAGTCAAGGGATGAGCGATGAGGAGTTGCAGGATATCTTCATGCACATGTCTCCAGATCAGATGGCAAGATTCAGAGACATGGCAGACCAGGAGCTGTCTTGGACATCATCAGGCTGCTCTACTAGATCTACTTTGGCACGATCAAATGCTTCAGCTTCGAGCAGACGAGGTCAATGCTCCAGACTTGGGCCGAAGGAAGGGAGTGTTTCAAGGTCAGGGGGATGCTGTAGAGATACGGAGGCAGTGAGCCTGCAGTCGGTACGGAATACAGGTGCGACTCCTTGCTTTTGTGGCAGTTCCAGGGAGCATGGCTCAGATGGATGCTGTGGAGACACGGACGCGGTGTCTCCGTCTCATCGTTCTACTGGAGTTGCGTCACCTCTAGGATTTGTCACACGTGGGAATGTCTACTCTAGTTACTCCTGCTTTTGCACAGCCATCTGCAGGTGGCACCCCTATGGGTGCTACTCCAATAGATACTACCCCGGTTGGTACACCGAATCTACAGGGGTCTCTTGGATATATCCAAAAGCATGGACGCAGGTGGGAGAGGACCCATCTTAGGCATACCCTACAGGGATATGCGTATCGTGTCGATGATAGGTCAGGAGCCATCATCATGAATGATGAGGGGAGGAGGGTGATGGCTTGCATGAGAGAGTTGTGCCAACAAGTTTTTTAACATAACGTCTTAGATCATTGAAAAAACATACCGGAGGGGAGCAAGGACTACATAATAGCATCCTTGCATGAGGAGTTTCCGATTCCAGCCACAACAAATAGATTTTCTACGGGCTGGATGATGGACTACATGAGTGCATATATGTCACACATACGATCGGACGCACGACGCAAGGCACTCAAGAGTGGGGCTGCAAAGCTCGAGTGGCTAGACGCGGATGACTGGCGCCAAATGAGGAAGGAGGCTATAGATTCTCCAAGATGTTGGAGTCAGCAGCGCGAGGTGGTTAGGGCACGACTAGTAGCCGGAGTGATCCATCATCTTGGGAGTGGTGGCCACAGGACATATTTGGAGGACTTTGTAAGTTTTTCTTTTATTTTGCTTGCTTATTTTTTTGCAATATCCTTTGTACTGACAATCATGTTTCTAACAGTTAGTATTTTTTTTCTTTGTAGCACTCCATTATAAATCGTGATCTGACCGGCCTTGAGACTTGATATGCAGAGAGGCACGGTCTCACTGCATTAATCGACCGATTGTATAGACTCGGCGGCCCTATAAGTCACTCATCTTTCTTGTCCGTAGTTACCATGTTTAATTAGAATTCATTATTATATGGTGAACTGATGTGTTGTTGTTTCTTTTTTTGCAGAGTCTGTTTGATGCTCCTTTGCAGCGGGATGAGCTTTTGGATGGAGAGGATATGTAGCTCGCCCTTGGATACCTGGAGCTCACACACCCTTCTTTTTTGGTCGCATGATCTGTGTAGACATTTTCTATGTAGTAGTGATATATTGTCATGATTGTACCAGTCACTTTCATTATGCGATCATGTATTTATTTCATGTATCAGTGTTATGATTTTAGAACACTTTATTTTTGTTTACACGAGCATTGTTCACAGTGCAGAAACTATTTTGTATGGCCCAAATAAAGCACACAGTGTTGTATGCTGCCTTGCCACAAAAAAAAAATCTCTTGTTTCCGTTGCTATTGGCGTCGCAAATTTACTTGCATGCGTCATTATTAGCGTCATAGAGCATCGTTATCAGCGTCGCAAATGTGATGTTGATACCGACGCAAATAGCGACGCCGATACCATTGTTCTATGGCATCGCCAATAACGACGCTTTTTGCGACGACGGGGGCAAATTTTGTTATTTATATTTTCGTCACTTTTAACGTTGGTATAAGGCCTATATCTTGTGGTGATTGAGCATACCGCTTATTTGCGTGGTATGTGTTTTATGAAATGGTTTTGGGCAGCCAATGGACTCCTCATCAATTCCGTGATGGTGCTAAAAATTTCCTCTCATCCTCCCTTTGATCTTGGAGCAATCCGGTCCATGTTGAACAAGCATCCTTCATCTCCCTTTCTTCTTGATTTTTTGCGTATGATCAGCCCCTTAGAGGAGAGAGAATGAATGAATTCTGTCCTCTTCAATCAGGTAGCCATTGCGCAAGTAGAGGCTAGCAATTGGAGGTGAGAAAATTGAAGAATCCACTACTAAGATTAGATTGGGGGTTTACTTTCTAGCATGAGATGGCCTTCTCTTCCAATTCGTCGCCTTGAGGGGGGGAGGGGGAGGGCATCACTTTTTTTTGGGCGCCATTTTGAAACTCCCCCCAACCCATAATCACGATTTTATTTTTTGGATTAGGAGGCCAAGGGCCCCCACAATGCTCATGCCCAAAATGTTTTTTACCCTTTGGCCCTTTTTCCTTTTGGAACTATTGCCCACCTTGCACATCTTGCCCATTTGGCCTCCGTTTTGAGTGCCAAAAATTTCTGCCAGTTTGTCTTGAGGTCCCCGATTTTCAATCACTTGCTCTAGCTTTAAATTCCCATCTTCTGTGGCTCATAAAAATTCCCAAATCTGTCTACGCTGCTTCTGACGCGCTTCAATTCTCGCCTTGAATTTTCTCTTCTCCGCGTCTTTCCCACACTTTAATGGTCTTTAAATTCCATTCTCAATAAGGTCTTTGGGGCCCATTGTGGCTTGACTGTTTTCATTGATATTGGTAGCTTCTTCTATGCCTCCTAGGTTTCAAGTGTGGGTCCTAGACTTGCAAGGGCATGGGTGTTTGCTCCTAGGCAGTGGTCCTTGATCTTTAAGTACCCATTTGAATTAGGGTTCATGGGATTTTACTTTGGGTTGAGTGGGTTGCTAGCATTGAGGCTTGGTAGGTTGTGACGAGTCACGACCCCCCTTCTTGATGGTGGGTATCTCTAATGGTGGCTTTGCAGACTTTGATGGAGTTACACAGCCATTGCTGAAAGCTGTGATAATACGTATGTTGCCTATGGCGAGGTGAATTCGATGGGGCTTTTAGTCGACATTGCAATGAGTTTTCTTTTTAAACGTGCGTCCTAATAGTGATTTTGTACCTATATCTTTAGTATTTGACAACACATAGAAGATCATTGGCATGCTTTCAGACTTGATAGAGACGACAAACTTGCAATTTTCCAAGAGTGCGTATGATCAACCCCCATACAGAGCTAAGTTCGGCGTTAGTGGGCTATACCTGTGGTTTGCCAATTTGAAGCCAATGATCGTGAGTTAGGACATTAAAGTCGGCCCCCTCATCGATCAATGCATTGACAGTGTGTGTTTGCTTGGCAGGGACCATTATACTTAGGTAAGCTGGTTCTATGGCTTTCTCATCCTCATCGTCTATTTCAGTGATAGTGGCCACTTGTACATTGGCAGGGGGCTCTAGCATCAGAGGCTCATGTAGCATGTGCGTGAGAGGTTAGTACCTCTTTATGTGGTTGCCATTAAAGAAGCCTATGTCCTCTTTATCTAGGGTTTCAAGTTCTACATTTCCAGTTCTTAACTGATGGCACAAACTCTGAAAGGTCCTACCTAACCCCCATAATTTCATTTTTTGTTTATGTCCCTTGACTGAGTATATTAGTACTAAGTCGCACTATTCAAGGTCTTGGTGCTTGACATGCTTGTCAAACCAGCTGTTTGTGTCTTGCCTTCTCATGTATTAGCACATGGGTGGCTAGAAGTCGAGTCTCCAATAGGTGTTACAACTCAACTAAGTGCTCAATGGATGACTCCTTTCCATCCCATCTGTCTTGAAGAGTGATTCCTAGGCTAGGAACGAAGAACTCTACATGTAGAATTGCCTTAGTTCCGTAGGTCAGCCTGAAGGGAGTCTAACACAACTACTGTTTTATAAGCCATATGGTAGGCCCACAAGGCTGCCATGAGTTTGTTATCCTATTCACTGCACAAAGCAGAGACCACCTTGGTCAAGACATTTACTAGGATTTTATT
This sequence comes from Lygodium microphyllum, assembly GCF_053477565.2. Lineage (NCBI taxonomy): Eukaryota > Viridiplantae > Streptophyta > Polypodiopsida > Schizaeales > Lygodiaceae > Lygodium > Lygodium microphyllum. Next base: position 86,451,438 of record NC_141163.1, on the reverse strand, counting down.
TGTAGATTTAGCCTAGCCATTCACCTCAGGGTATGATGAGGATTTTTTATGGATGATTAGAAAGGTGGATAGGAGATGAGATATCACTTCAGTGATGAAGTGTGTGCCTTGGTCGCTAACAAGTTCTATGGGGTAGTTGAATCATGAGATCACTTGCTCCCATAAGAACTTAGGAGTGATCCTAGCATCATTCTTTCTCGTAGCTCATGCTTCTGCCCACTTCGTGAGATAGTCTGTTGGCAAAAATGATGTGCTTCACTTGAGTATTGTGCTGCAGGACTGATTGGCCCAATGAAGTTGATTTTCTATTTCTCAAATGGTTTCCTTGCAGTGATTGGAATTTTGTCCTTGTGAATTGGTGCCTTGGTCCTTTGGCACTCTTCACAGTGCTTTATGAATCGTGTTGTATCTCGGAAAAGAGTAGGCCACCATAGCTGTTGAGACTGCAGCACCTTGCAGGCTGTTATGTCTCTACTAAAATGCCCTCTCGCTATCCCGCCGTGTGCCTCTACTAGCACATCATGCATTTCATGCTCGCACACGCATTTACGCAACAATCTATCTTGCCCTAGTCGTGATAGAGTTGGCATGCTATCAACTGCTGTGATAAGGTTGGACTTTGAGAATGAGTCGCCTAAGTTGGGCTATTTCTATTGGTTTTTTAGGGAGTCTGTGCTCAAGCACTTGGACTATGTCATCTACCCAATAAGGCATCAGATTAGATCTAAAAAAATCATCCTTGCTGGATAGGTTGAATAGATGGATATCAGGTAGCTCGTTTGCAATGCCTTGTCCAACAACTTCTCTTGTGGGGATGTGAGACATATAGTTAGCCATATAATGCTTCCTTCCTTTACGCACAACCACAAAGAAATAAAATTCTAAAAGTAGAAATAACTATCGAGCTATGCATCCTGTAGTGCACGAAGGTAAAGTAGGGCTTGATGGTCAATGAAGAAGGTAAAGGGTGTAGCCAAAAGATAATGCCAAAACTTCTTTACAGAAAACACCATGGCCAAACCTTCTCTCTTCATTGTTGAATAATTCATTTCCATATCTGTGAGTTGTCAACTAGCGAAGCTCAAAGGATAGTCTAAGTTGTGTTCACCAAGCTAGTAGAGCACCACTCCTACAACGAACTTAGAAGCATCAATGTGAACATGAAAAGTGATTGTCCAGTCTGGGGCTCATAGAATTGGTGCAGTGGTTAGAGCCTTTTTCAACTTTTCATATGCGTGTTGGCATTCCTCAATCCACTCAAGTATAATCAGTAGCTTGTATAGAGGTCTAGCAATCAATGTATAGTTCAACATAAATAGACGATAATACCCTGTATGGCCTAGGAAGCATTGATCTCCCTTGTAATCAACTAGTGGTGGAAGATCAACGATAACCTTGACTTTCGAGAATTCGGTGGCAATGCCGTTCTTTGACACACGCACCCTAGGATGCATCCGTGCTTCACCTAAAACTAACACTTTAAGGGGTTCAAGGAGAGACGATATTATCGACACCGTTCAAGGACAACTCAAAGTTTGTCTAAGTGTTCCTTCGAAGAGGAATGAGCACACAGATTGCTAATGAAAACCTCTAACTCCTTCCTAAGCATGTCCTTGAATATAGCACACATGAGCCTCTGGAAGGTAGTTGGTGCGTTAGTAAACCTGAAGGGCATGACTATGTAGGCAAAGATTTCCCACTCAGTGGCAAAGGCAGTCTTGTGCCTATTGTCAGGGTGCACTTGCACTTGGTTGTATCCCAAGAAGCAATCTAGGAATGTGTTTAGTATATAGCAATGGATAATTATCTCTCTTCATTGCAGCACTTACCTTCTTGTAGTTGATACACACTCTCATCTTCTCATTCTTCTTTATCATGATGACTATGGGTGAAACCAGGTTTGTGGGCTCAATCTTGTAGATGAATCTTGCTCTCATTAGCTTATGTTGTAGTGCGTAGGGTTGAAGGTCACCAAAGGGGTTTGGAAAGGAAATTAAATAAGATAGATGGAGATGTGTCTTCAAGGGATAAGTAGATTCAAGTGAATATTTATAGGTTCAAGAGGAACTTCACGGTCAACCATAGGGGTTTAGACTCCGGGAATGGTAGAGATAAGAGAAGGGTTGAAGGTTTTGAGCCAAGTTCTCAAATATGTTAATAGAGCTTCCAACTACATGTACTTAGCAAAGATCACAAGAGTATTACCTCATAAGATCACAAGAGTATTACCTCATGAGATCTAACTCAAATCAAGCTTGTTTTATTGACTGTAAGAGCAATTACAAGATATGTATTCAAGTACAATATGCTATCATGTATCATAAACAACTTTGCATCCCATCAATCATACATGATGCCAAAGCATGAATCAATTTTCATGAATACATTAAATGTAGACTCATAGGGACAAAAGATTATGAGTCAAATAAAAGCTTGTAGAGAAAAAGAGACTTGCTTCAAGAAAGCTTCAAATAGAGTTCCTGATAAGGATAGGTTATTACAGCAAGGAAATAAAGAGAAAAAGCTCCTCTTAATTCAACTCAAAGCATCTATGAATGAACTATTAACATTGCCCTACCATAGGGGCACATAAGACTTGCATATTTTGTCAAGATGACTTCTGTGGAGCAAGAAACATTGTTGTAGCTAATTCTCTGATTATGGCTGAAGATATCAGCCCCAAATCAGCCCAAATATCTTTTGGGATTCACCTCTGATGATAGCATAAGCTTCCCCTATCATGGAGTGCATAGATCGGCCAAATGCAAGTGTCTATCACAACGAATGAGGCAATAGAGAAGAAAAATGACCTGTTGCCCACAAAAATCATTGTATGGGCTGACTATTTCAGCCCATATACATGGCTTCAACCTTCCAAGAAGATTCTTTGATTAAGTGCAAAAACAACCCCTATATTCAAGAGCATGTAACAAGCAATATGTAGCTTGCAATAAGCATGTAGAAGTAGGAGAGAAGAAGGATATCCTGCTGCTGTGTTATTGGCTACCTATTTCAGCCCCAAGAATGTACATAGAGCAATCAAGATGCTCTCTTGATACCCCTTCCACAATGCTTATGCAATGTCAACTTGCATCAAGCATATCAATGTCTAGTAAGACCAATGATTGATCATGAATCTTCAAGAAGAGAAGAATATGTGTTGTTGCCCACAATAATTTGTTTAGGCTACCTATTTCAGCCCACTTTCATCACATAATCAAGTCAAGAAGGCTTCTTGATACTTCTCTCTTGAATCTTCTACAATAGTAGCTTGCAGTTAGCTTCCAAGAGTAAGAATGAGCCCATAAAAGAGCAAGCTTCGGCCTTTAAGTTCAGCCCTCAAGCCTTGATAATATAGATCAAGAAGTTGGACAAGAAGCTCCCATGAGAGTTGCTACTTCATAGACACAACAATGTTCAAAGCTTCCTTGTTTCTTTCATGAGCATGAAAATTTCCCCCATGAATGGTGGGCTGCAGCCCTCCTAGTTATACATATTTACTCTATTTCTTATAGCCAAGAGCGGCCTTGCATTTTTGTCAATACATGGGAAGAGTGGTACTTACATGTCAAGTAGAGTCCTCTTCAGTTGTTTTGTGGTTGCATTGCTTGAGCTCCTCCTTTGTGTGGTGGCTTGGACACCTCTTTCCCTTCTCCATCCATGGGGCCATGAACTACCTGAAATTTGCGGAGAAAAAAATGGTATGTTCCTCCTCTTCCACAAGCTTAATGCACAAAGGTTTTTGAAGTCTCACAAATCATTCCAAGTCACTTACTCGATGTCATGTGTACACTAGGTTGACCATGTACATTTTGGAGAGTTATAAGAACCTTAAGAGAGTAGTTTTCCTATTCAAGCATAGTGGCAAAGAATCTTACAAGGCAAAATCAAAGGCTAGAGTTCCAACAATCTAGTCTTACATCATGTTTAATGCTTAGTGATTTACATGGCTTATTACAACTTGTGGTCAAAGAAGCAAAATAAGGTGGGTATTAACTTCAAGGTAGTCATTAAATTGTCTTTATTCAAGGTGGGAATATTTGACTTAAGGCAGGAAACTAAAGGATGCAGTAGTATGTTGGAATGAAAATAGAAGTGAAGGACAAGAGTAATTGAAGAAAGAAGAACAACTTATTTTGTGAACTCTTGATAGCCCCTCCCACAAGCACCAAGAATAGCAAGAAAACCAGAGAACACTCCCACAAAGTCCATGTGGAAAGCTTGGCTTTCAATCTCAAGCCTCTCTTCCTTCCACAAACATGGCACACAAAAGATCAACACTCTCCTCATCCTCACTCTCTGCCTCCTCCATGGATTCAGCAAGAAACACACAGAGAGAAAGAAGCAAGGGTTGTGCCCCAAAAAGAGAGAGGAAAAAATATGTATGAGGAAGATGATAAAGAGAGAACAATTCAGTTGCAACTCCCCAACCACCTCTCACACGACTCTTCCATATTAATATTTCTTGATAAAAAGGTATTTTGAGTACAGAAAAAAGATTGGACTTTATAACCTTAGTCCTCATTATCCACAATGGTAGACCATAAAACATTTTACATTTAATATCTTAGAATACATAAAAGGATAGGTTACATGACATTTTGATACAAGAAATTCACTTTACATGCCATATATTTTCCACATATCCAAGCTCCCATCAACTCTCTAGAAAGTTCTAGAGTGGTTGAGAAACAATAGAAAGTGTTATTTTTCATTTATGGGCAAACGTTCCCATGACATTGACCCCCTCCTAACGTGCACATCCTCCGGCATGCACCACTTCTTTGGATTTGCAGCATTAAGAGAGATCTTCATTTGTCATGTTTGCATCTTCATATTCTAATCCTTCTTCTTCTTCCATGTCTTGATACTCTTGGATTATATCTAGGTCTTCTAACTCATATGATGAGATTTCTCTTCGTTTGAAGAGCTTGATTCTTTTCCCAGCTATGGGTATCTTCATGTTTGTCCCATCCAATTCAGTCAATGAATATGTGGCGTTGTCATGAACGACCTTTACCACATACGAGCCAAAGCTTCAAACCAATGCTTTACCATCTTCCTAGAAGCATTATATTGATTGTCTAGGTTGCTGTCATAGACAAGCACCCGGTCATTTTCTTGAATAGCTCTTGGCCGAAGTCAATGTTGCCTATCAAATCTTATTTTGTTCTTTAGTCTTGCTATTTTTAACTTCTCAATAGCTGCTTGAACATCTTTAGGCCTTCTTTCTAGTAGCTGCCATATGCGCAAAGTCAGCAATTCTTCTCTACTGATGCCTTCCTCCCAAGGTAGAAAACTCCATGTGAGAATATATTCTTCAATTGGCATAATTGGTTGTTGGAAGAGAGAGGGAGAGAGACAATGTAATGAAGCAGCAACCTCACCTTCAGGTCGTTCATCATCTTCCATTATTTCATAGACTACTAACATAACATAAGTGTATACAATAGTACTAAGGTCTGTAGGACCATTCACACTGGGTCTAAGACCACCGACTTATTTAATGTCCCGCACTTGCTGATACAGCTGGACAAGACTAATGTCGGTCATACATATTGATAGGAGAGTAATGGGAGCTTGATATTCTAACACTCCCCCTCAAGCTCAAATCATTTGATGAACTCCAAGTAGCTGTCCTAAACTACTAAACTTATCTTTACCCAAAGACTTGGTAAAGATATCTGCAACCTGTTCATTAGTCTTCACATGCATAGGATCTACTCTCCCTGCAAGAACCATCTCTCTGATAAAATGGTAGTGTACCTCTATGTGTTTTGTCCTCGCGTGGTATACTGGATTCGTTGCCAGGAGTACACTACTAAGATTGTCCCATAATAAGGTCACTGGAGCATCCACCTGAATATCCAAATCAGCCATAAGCTTGAGCAGCCATGAAATGTCACATGCTGCCAATGCAGCATCCTTGTACTCTGCCTCAATGCTAGACAATGCAACCGTTGGTTGCTTATTGCTGCTCCAGCTGATCATGCCACTTCCAAGGCCAAAATCATAATAACTCATAGATCTGTGATCATATGAGCATCCTGCCCAATCCGCATCTGTGTATCCAACTAGTTTCAAGGGCTTATCTCTCATATAGAACAGTCCATAATCTACAGTGGACTTAACATATCTCATAATCCGCCTAACAGCATCCAAATGTGGCTTCCTGGGCTTCTGCATAAACTGACTTATGAGCCCAACTGCGTAACTCAAATCTGACCTAGTGGTCAAGTAGATTAGACTTCCAACCATCTGCATGTACATAGTCACATCCTGAATTTCAGCTCTAGTGCTAATGTCCAGCTTGACATTCTGATCAAGGGGTATATCCAATGGTTTCCATTCATCCATTATATACTCCTTCAGCATTTCCATGGCATACTGTTTTTGCATCAGCCAAAAACCATTTTCAGCCTTGATTACCTCAATACCCAAAAAAAATTTCAATTCGCCTAGATCTTTCATGTGAAATTCAAATTTCAGCAACTTCATTACATGTTGTATGCCCAAGTCATCATCACCAATGATTATCAATTCATCAAGATATATGACCAGCACTACCAAGCCACTATCAGTCTTCTTTGTAAATAGGCTATGATCAGCCCTACCAAACAGTAAATTCCAACCTCTGCAAGTAGTTACTAATCCTAGCATGCCAAGCTCTCGGAGCCTACTTCAGCCCATACAATGCCTTTTTCAGCTTGCATACATAATGCTAAAAATCAGGGTGAACATACCCTTCTGGCTGAACCATATAGACATCCTCTGCCAAGTCACCATTAAGAAATGCATTCTTAGCATCCATTGGTTGTAATTTCTAGCCTCTAGCAGCAGCCAAAGCAATCACAGTGCGTATGGTTGCCATCTTGGCAACAAGGCTAAATGTTTCCTCATAATCAAGTCCATACTGTTGGGCATACCCCTTAGCAACCAGCCTGGCTTTGTACCTTTCCACACTGCCATCTAACTTGCATTTGATTTTGTAGACCCATTTGCAGCCAATGGTTTTTTTTTTCCTTCAGGCACAGTGGCATAAGATCCCATGTCTTATTTTCAGCCAAGGCATTCATTTCTTCATCCATGGCTGCACACCGGTTCTTATTTTTCGCTGCTTCAGCATATGTACCTGGTTCTTTGATCTCCATCACTTTTGTCATGTAAGCATAATGCTTTGCAGTGTAGCCACTATATGTCAACCTATCAATAGGGTATCTGACCCTCTGTGAGCATCTAGGCTGTGGTGCACTGCTCGATTCCCCTCTCTCATGAGGCAGAATGTACCTGCTCTACCTTGTGCCAGGCGTATAGACAATCGGAATACCAAGTTCATTGTCTAAAGTATCAGTAGACTCATATCCAGAAGTCATCCTAATAGGTGTCATCATCCCAGATACATCCTCAGTAACTTTCTCTTTTCCTTTGCTGTCCAAGACATCATATCTCCCCCTCACTGACATACTGGTGTCAGTGGATGGTGAGCTTCTCAATCTCCCTGTCCATGGAGATATTGTTTGACTACTAGGTCATGTCATAGCAGTGCTCTGCTACATATCAACTGTAGATACATGAGTGGAAGGCATATCCGATGGCACTATTGCCGGTGATACATACCAAGAACCCATCTCATCAAAAATAACATCCCTGCTCACCAAGGTCTCCCTGGTAGAGGGATCATAGCATTTGTATGCCTTCTTCTCTTGTGAATATCCAATGAAGACACACTTATGCGCTTTTGGATCCAGCTTCTTCCTTTTTTCATCTAGAATATGCACATAAGCAAGACAGCCAAAGACTTTCATGTGACTTACATCCGACTTATAGCCATACAGCTTCTCAAATGGTGTCATCTCATGAATACCTGTAGTGGGAGTCCGATTCAAGATATACATGGCTGTCATAACAGCCTCAGCCCAATAATAGAGTGGCATCTTCTTCTCATTCATCATGGCATGAGTAGCTTCCATCAAGACCCTGTTCTTTCTTTCAGCTACCCCATTCTACTTAGGAGTGTAGCTATAGGTAAGCTGCCTACGTATGCCATTTTCAGCCAGAAAGTTGTCAAACTCATTTGACTCATACTCCCCACCGCTATCTGATCTCAAGCAAGAGATATAACAGTCAAATTCCTTTTCAACCTGCTTTTTAAATTGCTGAAAAACAGCAAACACCTCATCCTTTGTCTTCAGAATGTAAACCCAAGTATAGCGACTGTAATCATCAATGAATGTCACGTAATACTTCGAGCCTCCCATGGATGCATCACATACATGCCTGACAAATGGCAACCTTGACTGCTTACCAAACTGGCAAGCATCACATACATGACCAATATCTGAATATTGGAACTTGGGTAGCTGCAGTTCATTATCTGCATTACCATGGCATCTGAGATACATAAAGAGAGCCAGTGCAATACTCTACGAGCTCTTTCTATCCAAGCTCGGTGTAATCGTCTCTGATCAGGCCGTAGGTCGATCTAGGAGCTCGGGTTCAGCTTTCGCTCCAGTCACCAACTCCCAATAGCCTTTCCCTATTAAGAAGTTTTCCATGCGGAACTTCCATATGGCATAATTGTTACTGTCAAGCTTTTCCCCCACTATCTGGGTTATGTTTTCAGTCCTTTCTGCATTTGCCATGTTGTACCAAACACTATTTAGTCACTGCCTGACTTCCTGCAAGCCAACAAGTCACTCTGACCAACCTCAGTCCTTGATTGTTTATGATAGTTTTCTGCAACTATTCTCTGCAAAAAACTAGGGTATTTCAGCCCTTTACAACCTCAAAAACATCCACAACCATGTGGTATAACCCGTAGGTACATCAGTCAATACATAGACTTTGCAAGTATTGTAACTCTGTGTCATACAAGCTTATTGCAGTAAAGAGAATACGTAGTCTGAAACCTGTAATTTTTCAGTAAAACCAGCAGTGAATTTACTATCAAAAACCACTTTAAAACATGACATACATTCTCCAAACTTTCCCAGACATTTGCTAGTATATGTAGGCAACTAGACATAGTCATACGGGCACAAAACAGTGCATATCTAGCAAGTACAAGTGACATAAATCTGCTCACAGATTGTGTACAGCCAATAAACTATCAAACCAAGATGTATTTCAGCCCAAGAGATCCTCAAGCCACTTCATACATATGCCACTGTGTGTAGGGATCAATACATAACCATACGGGCATTCGCAGACTCTCTGTCTTCAAGAAGTAATGTCAAAAAATACATGGACTGTTTATGACCAGCCAATACACTGTCAAAGCATTTGTTCTTTGATTTAGATTTCAGTTTTTAAGAGCCTTCAATGCTCATCTCAATGCTCATAGCATTCAACAATCATATCCCGTACCATACAACTCCCTGTAGGTAACAGAAGGCATGCATTTCTTCAAGTCAATGAGTGTATGATGATGACGGTTTTATGACAGTTTTCAGCCTATCATAAAATTTCAGATCTGAATATTTTATCAATAAAATGTAATCCAAATGCTTCAAACTCAGTACATATGCTTCTTGAATGAACCCTCACTTCAGTAGAGCTCAAAATGCTCATCAAATGGCTTCAAAACTTTAGGAGGACTCTAGTGTATGCTGCCATGTTCAATGACAGTTTCCAGCCATTAAAAATTTCTAGATTTGAATATTTTTGCCACCAAGACTTCAGCTCATAAGCATACCAACCAATACATATGTCTGCATAAGCATATCTATGCTCAAATATCATGTCGGAGATACATACATGCTATGTATTCCCTGTTTGTAACAGACCTGGACTATATTTCAAATCTGAAGCTCACTGTTCCAGCTCATACCTCAGCTCAAGACCAAGCAATGGCTTATCAAGGCATCAAAGGATCTTCCAAGAAGCATTTTCAAGCTGGAGATCAAGTAGGTAGTGATTGATATCTTCATTAGCAGCAGAAAATGACCATTCAAGATCAGGCGCAAACACACCAATAGCCCTGGGGGTTTTAGCAGAGCAGGTATACTCCAAAGGCTAGTTGATGCTTGATCTTGAGTGCTCAATGAAGCCTCTACAATGCTTCAAATAGGCCAGGACAACCCTCTTGTATAATGACAACCCAAAATGACAAAATGCATACCTTCATAGATACAATGATAGCCTGCACACTATCAGCTTGCTTCTCTTCAACCACTGCCTTGAGTCTTCAAGTTACAGGTCTTTCTCACATCTTCATGCCTTCAAGAGCCCATCCATGATGGCTCTAATACCATGTTGGAAGAGAGAGGGAGAGAGACAATGTAATGGAGCAGTAACCTCACCTTCAGGTCGTTCATCATCTTCCATTATTTCATAGACTACTAACATAACATAAGTGTATACAATAGTACTAAGGTCCATAGGACCATTCACACTGGGTCTAAGACCACCGACTTATTTATGTCCCACACTTGCTGATACAGCTGGACAAGACTAATGTCGGTCATACATACTGACAGGAGAGTAATGGGAGCTTGATATTCTAACATTGGTTGCTGCCCATACATAAGATGGCATGTAGTCAGTTATGGTACTGTGAGTAGTCCGGTTAGCCCATAATGCGAAAGGCAGCATTTTAGGCCATTCTTTGAACTTTCCTCTACAAGACTTTGCTAAATCTTTGAGAATAGGCTGATGCCCTCTCTCACTTTTCCCATTGCCTTCAGGATTATAGGTTGATGTCAAAGCCAACTTAATTCCCAATTGAGCAAAGAAGGTGCATGCCTCATTGACATCCAACTCTCCTCTATCTGCGGATACTTTGTCAACATAGCCATATCTGCAAAATACTTCTTCAAGCAAAAAGCGACAAACACCTTGAGTGGTCTTGGTTGTTAAAGCTTTACCTTCAACTTGATTGGTTAGATCCTCTCTTGCAAGAACTAAATACCACATATTCCATATCCCTGCAGGCATGGTTACAAGATCTATAACCCATCTATAATGTATAGACAAGGGATAAGGCAGTTGTAACCCATCTCGATGCTTAACCATAGAGTACATTTGACACATATAATAGGTTTTAACAAAATGCTCTATGTCTCGATACATGTTTTGCCACCAGTATTTTCCTTTGACTTTAATAAAGGTTCCCCATATGCCTTTATGGCCGGGCCCACAAACTTTTGTAAAATTCCTTCATTACCTATTGCTGCAATCTTTTGTTACCTAAAACTCAGACAGGCACTCTTTTCTTCTTCTTTGTGTGCTTCCATAAATGCCCATGTTTAAGAAAAAATCCATAAGATTTTCTCTTGATATGCTTGAATTCCTCATCAGTCCAAGTTTCCTTCTTCTTCATTGTGTTCAAATATTGGCTGATCTTCTTCATAATCTTCTTCAAGGAAATGAGCTAGAACTTGAGTAATGCAATGAGCATGCTGGCTTCTAGCTGACCACCCTTCTTCCATAGGAAAATCTTTAGCCTTTGCTATTGTTTTTTTATTTACAGCAATACCTTTTTCTGTTCTTGCTGTACTTAATGTTGTACCATTAAGATAATCAGCTACACTTGCTATTTTCAAATTTGGTTCTATATATGTAGCAGCTAAAAAGGAATTATCAGCAGTTATGGAATGAAATTCAGCAAGTATAGACTCTTCAATTTCATATTCTTCCATCAGCTCCTCTTCATTGTCATATCTTGTGCATGATAACATGTCAGCAATTGGATTTTTCTTTCCTGCAATATGTTTTAATTCAGGGTTGAGAGATTTAATATATGCAATCCATCTTAGCATAGCAATGTCGGGTGTAGAGCAGTTGGCAATCATGCCTAGAATGAAAGACAATTAGTTTCTACCACTACGAGAGCACCTATAAAGTATTCACGATCACACTTTAATGCTGTTACAACTCCCCACAATTCCCTTTTTACTTGTGCATACCTTCTTTGACGTTCATTGAGAACCTTTGCTCCAAAATAAATTGCATACTTGTTACCTTCAAGATCTTCTTGGCCAACAGCCCATCCTATCCCAATGGGACTTGTATCCACAGTAAGGATGATGGGTTGTCCATTTGAATAATCATCCCTTTTGAGAGTGGGGGCTAAACTTAACCACTTCTTTAAATTGCATATAGTGAGAGTATGCTCTTTACCCCAAAAGAATCTCTAGTTTTTTCTTAATATAATTGATAAATTTTTTTGACTACATGAGCAAAATGTGATATCCATATGTGATAGAATACAAATGTGCCAAGAAATTTTCTCACCTCTAAAATATTTGTACATTTTTCTTGCATTTTGCTGATGGCATCTATCTTGATTGGTCAAGGTTTACGTTCATAGGGGCCACACAGACATCTGACCACTAGGACTTCTTCAACTCCAAAAATCGATTTAGTTTCAGAAAGGGTAAGATGAACCTCTTCTAGCCTTGTCAAAACCCTAGCACAATCATGAATATGGTTAACTACAAATGTCCTGTAGCCATGTTCGTCAAGCTCCTCATTCCTTTTGTAGACTTCACATCCCTTGATAGGTACATCATCAAGAAAAGGAAGAGTAAGATGTGGAAAAAAGTCCCTTAAGACTTTATGCATGATGTTCATCATATGGGCCATGAAATTTGTTGCACCTTGCGATAGAGTACACATGCGGACCAATCCAAGAGGTATCTTCATTGTGGTAATGTCTCGGCTTTCTAATGAAAGCTGAAATTGGTCATATCTTGAATATAGGTCACCCATGGAATAAATTGCTCTACCTGCAAAAGCTTCAACAATTAGACCCGAACCAACATTTCAGATTGTGACCCGATTAACAGGCTATAGATCTTCAATGAATCGTAAAGATCCATTTTTCTTGGGCATAGTAAACCATCGATTTGAGTAAAGTGCTGAAGAAGGTTTTAAAATCTTCATTTTGATATTTTCATTTAGAAGTTCCAGTAATTTGGGCAAATGTGCCCTTGGAACAAGAATAGGCTTGAGGTTCCAAGGCACATGTGGAACTGTAAAAATGACCATATGAGCCACAATATTTGGATCCACATAGCCTATTTCACTTGACTGAAATGCAAAATCTTTGCCATGTTTCATTAGCATTTGCATAAAAGAGTTTTTTTCAGCTCATAAAAGGAAAGAAATATCACCTATTTTGAGCTCTTTTATACTTTCCAATGTAAACTTGTGACCAATGTTGGTAGGATCACGAAGACTTGGCTGATTTGCTGCCCTATTAGTAGCTAGCCCTTCACTTTTAGGAGGCAGTGGGACTGCCACAAGCTTGACTTTATTATCCATTGTCTTGTATTTTTTCTCCACTTGCACTTTAGTCTTGTTGGGAAAACCAATATCTTCATGTTCAACAAATTCTTGAATTGTTTGATAAAAATCCAATGTACATATTTCTATGGACTGATTTTTAGCCTGATTTTCTACATGAATAGATACATATATTTCAGTCAATGTGTTAGTAGTAATGAGCCTAAAAATGTGCCTGAAATATCTTCATTTTTAGCCCATCATGTCATAATTTTTCAACTCCCTTTTTACATGACATAAATATTTTCTTTCGACTTTATCATGGCTAGAAGAGACTTATAAAAACCCATACTGTTGGCTGTACATACATGTAGATTTTCTAGAGACAGCTTTTGTAGCATGAGGAGGTGCAATCTTTTTACATGAAGCACTATCATAGCCTCCTTTTATAGTAGTGTAGCCTGAAAATCCTTGTATTCTTGGGCATTAGGAGGCACAGGATAATCTCACAACTGATCTCTGTTTCGATGATTATTAACACGCACAGTAAGAAATTGGATAGCTCATTCATTATCCTTGCTTCGAATTTGAGCATAGGAAAAACCATAATCAAGAGCTTTTGTTTCCAAGCGGGCTTCAAAAATGCAAGGTTGCCCAAGAATGATAGGGTAACTACAAGAGTCTTGTACAAAGAAGTGAAAATTGTATTTATGTCTCCAATAGTTACCTGCACATTAGGACATGCAACATATAATTCTCCAAAAGAATTGTTTGCAGCTCTCATCCGCTAGCCTGGACCAACATCTATGGGCCATCCACCACTTTCATAGAGACTCCTAGCCATGATGTTTATCTTAGAACCATGGTCTAAGAGTGCAATACATGGCGTTTCTTTTTCTCCAATTTTGACGACTGTCTTCATTGTTGCTCTTGCCCAATGCGTATGGGAGTAGTGAGTGCTTGAAATGAATTGAGCTTCTTCCTCATCATGCATGTGATATAGACGACCTTCTTTTTAAGAGGGAGGCTGCCCATATGGTTTGGACTAGCCAACCATTACATTGTCAGCCTTTACTTCTTCAATTTTTGATTCCTTTCTTTCTTTATCTTCAGCTTCAATTGCTGCAATTAATTCTTTAACTACTTCAAGTTGAATTCCTTGTGCATTTAGCTTCTCTTCATCCTGCACAAATACTCGATGAGCTTGCAAAAAAGCATGCACTATTTCTTCAGTATCATCACCAACATATTGTCTTTTTATTTTGATTATATTAATAATTACATCATGAAATTCACGTTTAGCAATTCCAAGAATTTCTCCTAAGATAAACTCAATTTTACTTCCCAGAATTTGTTCTTCTAGGACTAGTTTGAGATCGGTTGAAGTTCTATGTCAGACTACAATTTGTAGCCTGGCTGCTTGCCTTTATTCTTTCCTTCGACCTTCTTAGTTTGTGGCACATCTTCCATCTCTTGATCTGGGGTTGTATTTTCAATAGGCTTTGGTCGTTCAGGCATTCTTCTTGTTACCCGTTTTGGAGGGCCAGGAGGGGAAGGGCCATCTTGTCTTCTTCACTTTTCTTCAACTAAGACTTCTTTATGATTGACTTCAGCCAAATGTGCAAAGGAAAAAAAAGAATATACCGGTTCTTCCCAACTAGTTATTCATCAAATGCACTGACTGGCGTTAGTCAAATCATCTTTGACTGCTTTGTGGCATTCCATTTGATCTAATGCCTGCATCCATACTTTAGATTGTACATCAGCTTTACATGCTTTCAAATTAGATTTAGTTGGCTCAATTTGCAGCCCATAGGTAGCCGCATCTATTGATGTGTAGGCATTCTTTCCAGCTAAATCTTCTAACCTTTTCTTCATTTCCCCATTGCCAAAATTTGGCTCCGTGGAATACTAGTTTTAGTTGCATGGATTTTTCTGTCTTTCCAAAAGATGAGCTTCTGTGTGTCAGTCTCACAGAAGATAGTACATTCCCTCTTGTCATGTTATTGGTTGTCACACCAAATGCATTACCTCTTATAGCCTTCTCTCATGGGTCTTTGAGTTGATGATTATCCTCGCTCTTCAAATTTGACATCTAGATTCTCTACTTTGGAACTAATTTATGTAAGGTTGAGACGAAGATCTCACATGCTTTTAATGAGTTCATCCATGATATCATTTTTAAGAGGTGGAACAGAAGGAATAGAAGAAGAAAGAGTTGGTTGATTAATCAAAGGGATAGGGATTTTTGGAGGTGGAACACGCTCCATTAATGGAATTGTTGAAGTTGAGGTTGAGCGCAATCTTAGTCGCATTTGCTCTCTTCGAGCAATCATGTTAACTGCATCACTAACATTTTTCCATGTAGTTTTGACTCCTATTTTGGAGGTAGCATCCTCTAGGTGATCATCAAGCTTCTATTGTAGAATAGGATCTGCAGCCTTAAGGAATAATTCAATCTTTTGACCTTCCATACTTTGTTGGTCTTCAGCATCAAGCTATCCAAATTTACTTTCAAACTCATGGTATAAACCTGTTGTAGCTAACTGGGTTTCTCAACCCAATTAGTGAAACTTTTCTTCGTCATAAGGCCAAATTATTCTAAGAAGAATTCTTCGCGTAGGGTTTTTTTGAATGCAGCCCAATCCGCATCTTACTGAAAAAGACCATAGATTCTCTATTGAAGACTGTGCTTGGCTATTCTGGCAAAATAGTGACTCCATGCATGTTTCGATACACCAAAGAAGAGCATTTTTTCAACATACAAGCGAATGAAAACATAGACATTTTGACCATTAAATTGTTTTAATTTTCGCCCCCAACTTCTTCTAGGGCTTTGATAGCTATGGAATCAATCTTCTCTTCGTCTTGCCTTTGTTGTTGTTGTTTTTGTTGTTGTAACATTTGGATTTGTTGTTGGCTGAGTCTACTACAGTATGCACACCAATTGTTGTAGAGTATCTCCTGAAGAATCCCCCATCTTGGAGTTTTCTTACCATCGACCTTCACGTTGGTTTCACCAATGTCGCAGCGTGTAGGGTTAAAGGTCACCACATGGGTGGCAAAGAAACTAGACAAGATAGATGGAGATGTGTCTTCAAGGGATAAGTAGATTTAAGAAAATGTTTATAGGTTCAAGAGGAACTTCATGGTCAACCATAGCGGTTTAGACTCTAGGAATGGTAGAGATAAGAGAAGGATTGAAGGTTTTGAGCAAAGTTCTCAAAGATGTTAATAGAGCTTCCAACTGCGTGTACTTAGCAAAGATCACAAGAGTATTACCTCATAAGATCTAACTCAAATCAAGCTTGTTTTATTGACTGCAAGAGCAATCACAAGATATGTATTCAAGTACAATATGTTTTCATGTATCATAAACAACTTTGCATCCCATCAATCATACATGATGTCGAATCATGAATCAATTTTCATGAATACATTAAATGTAGACTCATAGGGACAAAAGATTATGAGCCAAATAAAAGCTTGTAGAGAAAAAGAGACTTGCTTCAAAAAAGCTTCAAATAGAGTTCCTAATAAGGATAGGTTATTATAGCCAAGAAATAAAGAGAAATGTCTCCTCTTAATCCAACTCAAAGCATCTATGAATGAACTATTAACATTGCCCTACCATAGGGGCACATAAGACTTGCATATTTTGTCAAGATGATTTCTATGGAGCAAGACATGACTCAAAAGAACATTGTTGTACCAAATTCTTTGATTATGGCTGAACATGTCAGCCCCAAATCAGCCCAAATATCTTATAGGATTCACCTATGATGATAGCTTAAGCTTCCCCTATCACAGAGTGCATAGATTAGCCAAATGCAAGTGTCCATGACACCGTATGAGGCAATAGAGAAGAAAAAAGACCTATTGTCCACAAAAATCACTGTGTGGGCTGCCTATTTCAACCCATATACATGGCTTCAACCTTCCAAGAAGATTCTTTGATTAAGTACAAAAACGGCCCCTGTATTCAAGAGCATGTAACAAGCAATAGATAGCTTGCAATAAGCATGTAGAAGTAGGAAAGAAGAAGGAAATCTTGATGCCCTATTATTGGCTACCTATTTCAGCCCCAAGAATGTACATAGAGCAATCAAGATGCTCTCTTGATACCCCTTCCACAATGCTTATGCAATGTCAACTTGCATCAAGCATATCAATGTCTAGTAAGACCAATGATTGATCAAGAATCTTCAAGAAGAGAAGAATATGTGCTACTACCCACAATAATTTGTTTAGGCTACCTATTTCAGCCCACTTTCATCATATAATCAAGTCAAGAAGGCTTCTTGATACTTCTCTCTTGAAGCTTTTGCAATGGTAGCTTGCAATTAGCTTCCAAGAGTAAGAATGAGCCCATAAAAGAGCAAGCTTGGGCCTTTCAGTTCAGCCCTCAAGCCTTGATAATATAGATCAAGAAGTGGAACAAGAAGCTTCCATGAGAGTTGCTACTTCATAGACATAACAATGTTCAAAGCTTCCTTCTTTCTTCTTTCATGAGCACGAAAAATTCCCCCATGAACGAGCTGCTACCCTCCTCTTTTTTACATATTTACTCTGTTTCTCACAGCGAAGAGTGGCCTTCCATTTTCGTCAATACATGGGAAGAGTGATACTTACATGTCAAGTAGATTCCTCTTCAGTTGTTTGTGGTTGCATGGCTTTGAGCTCCTCCTTTGTGTGGTGGCTTGGACACCTCTTTGCCTTCTCCATCCATGGGGCCATGAACTGCTCAAAACTTGTGGTGAAAAAAATAGGTTGTTCCTCCTCTTCCATAGGCTTAATGCACAAAGGTTTTTGAAGTCTCATAAATCATGCCAAGTCAGTTACTCAATGTCATGTGTACACTAGGTTGATCATATACATTTTGGAGAGTTATAAGAACCTTAAGAGAGTAGTTTTCCCATTCAAGCATAGTGGCAAAGAAGCTTACAAGGCAGGATCAAAGGCTAGAGTTCCAACAACCCAGTCTTACATCATGTTTAATGCTTGGTGATTTACATGACTTATTACAACTTGTGGTCAAAGAAGCAAAGTAGGGTGGGTTTTAACTTCAAGGTAGTGATGAAATTGTCTTTATTCAAGTTGGGAACATTTGACTTAAGGCAGGAAACCAAAGGATGAAACATTATGTTGGAATGGAAATAGAAGTGAAGGACAAGAGTAATTGAAGTAGGAAGAACAACTTATTTTTTGAAACAAACAATAGAAAGTGTTATTTTTTATTCATGAGAAAATATTCCCATGAGATCATGTTTTGGATTCATGGGATATGGTCACTGGTTGATTGGCATTGCATCGGGTGTCATGGGTATATTGTGAGTTACTACACTCTGATCTACCCCCTTGAGTTCCTCGAGAGACCAAGAACAGAGGTCTATATACTCTCGCAAGAGAGCAATGAGACTTGCTTCCTCCTGCCTAGTTAAGTCATCGGTGATAAAGACAAGTCGGGGGGTTTCTCCTTCCTTAGCTAAATTGACCTCCTTGACCTTGGCGGGTTCTTCAATTGGTTTGCTTGGTTGCCCCCCCCCCCCCCCCCCCCAGCGTTTGGCTCCTAGCAAGATTACTACCCTATTGCCCTTTTTGAACTTAGTGAACCTCTTTGGTAGGTCTTGCGGTTTTCTTTTCTCTTCTGCCTATGTTTCCCTAGGCTATTTCCTCCTTTCCTTCTTTAACCTTCGGCACCTCAGGTTAACGGGTAGGTCCCCTTTGGTGCATCTAGTCTTAGCAAGTCAAGGTATCTTGGGATCACTGTGTGAGCTCACTTCCGACTTGGAATCAAACTCTCTATCTTTTGCTAGAAGATGGAGTCTCTCCTGGTGGTTGTATCTTGGAAGGTGAATCCGTCCTATATATGGGCGCATTACTTGGTGGGACTAGTCCTGCTTGCTCATAGTATATTGTACCAATTTTCTCTAACCAAGTGCGATCACAATCCATGTGCATGACTCCTTTTTAGATTCTAAAGGCATTCCCCTTGTGTGGTTTGGAGTATGCTTGTATTTTCTCGATTATGCGTCCCTTAGTGTTTTATTTTATTGTATCAATCTCCCCTTCACTCTTATCTCATTGAAGGAGCAACAATCCTTGTACTTGTCGTTAGAGCTATCTTCATCCAATTGCTCATCATTTCCCAAGTCATGATATGTTTTGTCCTTGTTGTCAATGACTCGGGCCCAATTGTACATCAAGTTTAAGTTGTATACTTTGGTCCATCGCCACTTAGGTCTGTTCAAGAGATCTTCGAGTGGTTTAAGGTTTGCTGACGGGTTGCCAGCTAACTTATTGGTTAAGTGTTTTAGGATCTCATGGAGCTCTCATCTATTGTTCGATACTTGGAATGAGACCGGATTGGTTACTCTCTACGTGCTCCTAGCCATCATGCAGAGTTCCACTGAAGGCTCTTCTCCGGTCTTTCCAACTGCTTTAAGAGCTTGCTCATATTCCTCGTCCAAGAAAGACAGGCCGATTGTAGCAAGGACATGCATCTAGTTTCTCATTCATCGTCAGGGCAAGGGATATGCTTAGTCAGTGACCTGTAAAATTTCCTATTCTAGCCATCACCCTTCAACATAGAGGAGATGGAGTCTAGGTCGACCACCATAATATTCTAGGTGTCCATCTCTACTCTTATGGCTTCCATTCGATTGCTTGGGAAGATCAAACCATTGCCCCAATCTTCTATGATTCTCGCATTGTGCATCTGGGCCTAGCAAGATATCATAGTCCACTCCCTTCATGACTATAAAATCAACTGAGAATTGGACTCCTATGATTTTTACTGGCCAATTCTTTAACATGCCGAATGGCTTCACTTTTGCTTCATTAGCTAGAGTGATGTTAAACATGGCCATCTTGATTGGTGGGTTACCCCAGGTCTTGAGCACTGCATGGCTCAACACACTGACTCCCACTCCTATATCTACGATTCCTTCCCTTATGGTTTTGCCTACCGACAAGACAACATGTGTTTTAGTGCCTTCCTAGAAACTATTGACGTGTAAGGATTTTGGCACTAAGTGTAGCATCAGACTTGGTATCCATGTTTCTACATCATATTCGTTCAAGACAACCGCAACTTGCCCCATTAGTCCTTCAACTCATTGTTTCAGCTCTTGCCACTGTATCCAATGCTGCCTAAGTAGATCTTCTAGGCTTAGCATCGGAGGGGTGGTTACTAGTGAGGTGAGGAGATTGCTAGTTGCTTGCTACGCTCCTGTCTCTATGCTTCCTGGCCAATAGCCTTGGCTAATTTGTTGGCCTGTAGTGTTTAGGATTTTTTTATGTAGCACTATTTGTGGTGCCATCGCATCTCTCAATTTTGGTCCTGGAGATAATACCGCCATGCTTATGCTTGAGAGATTATCGATCTCATCACCCAATATGGGCTTGCCGTTGTTTAGGTGTTC
Source organism: Lygodium microphyllum (assembly GCF_053477565.2). Classification (NCBI taxonomy): domain Eukaryota; kingdom Viridiplantae; phylum Streptophyta; class Polypodiopsida; order Schizaeales; family Lygodiaceae; genus Lygodium; species Lygodium microphyllum. The sequence goes on along the minus strand of NC_141163.1, from coordinate 86,430,787 downwards.
CTGGGCTTCTTTCACCCACTCCTTTAGCTTTTCGATGCCTTCGAGTTGGCACTTTGGGTTGGGTACTCCCTGACCCTTGCACTTCCTTTCTCAACCGTCCTTGGACTTGACATTTTGTCTTCTGCATCCGTCACTTTCTTTTCTACAAGTAGCGTTCTCGCACTCTCTGTTTTTAGCATGACCTTTGTGTCTAGTTTCTTCCTCCTTCTCCTACAACTCCTCTTTTCGATTAAGGCTACATCTAAGTTGCTAGGCCTTGGCAATGATATGCCATCTTGCTTTGTCTATGCACATGTCATTATGTGCAACAAGATGGGCATGGCCTCCCCATCAAGTGTCTTGACACTATACAACCCTAATGGGGTTGAGAGCTCATTCGTTGAGAGATGCCTCCACAATCGTCCAAATGGATGATGACAGTTTAAGATAGCCAGAAGGTTGCATTACTAAAGTCCATGTGGCCATTGCCAATGTAGAATGCATTTTGGACTTTAGGGTCATTAAATTTGCAGGGCATCCTAGCTACCAAGTGTTGCTAGGTAGAGATCCTACAAGCAAACTATTAGGTTGATATACTCGCTGGTCGATTTATCTTTGGTCGAGGTACTAGATGTGTAGTAGTAGATGCCTATCTTGAATCTCCTTAAAGTGAGAGAGTTTTTTTGTCTTCATCAGAGTTTGATACACTAGATGCTCCACCTACTAGTAAGATGTCATCAAGCGATGAATCTAATGAAGAGTCCACTACAGAGGATATCTACCAAGTCACCTTGAATGAGCCAATAGAGGCTCAAGAGAGGATAAGGGATGTGGATGTAATCGAGCTTGACCTTGGTACAATGAATGATTCATGGCCAATCAAATTAGGGTCCATGCCCAGTTTTGAAGAAAGAAAGGACTATGTGTCCTTGATTCAAGAATTGTGTGATATTTTTGCTTGGAGTTATGATAAGCTGAGAGGCATTCCTCCTAGCTTGGCTGTTCATATCATTCCTCTAAAGGAAGGTAGCCATCATGTGCATCAAAAAGTAAGCCATATGCCTTTCAAACTGAGGGATGAGCTGTTCAAGGAGTTACAGAAATTGTGAAAAGCGGGTTTACGTGAAGTAGGAATTAGCAAAAGCTCCAATCTTAAAAGCACCCAAAAGAGGTGAAGTTTTCTACATATTTTCAATAGCACAATGCACATTATTAGCTTTGTTTAGCCCAAATTTGGGAGGAGAAATGATATCATCCAATTGCCTTCACTAGTAGGAAATTAGGGATATCTAAAGTCAACTACACATACATTGAGAAATTATGCCTAGGAATGATCTTTGCAACAAAGAAATTTTGCCATTATATTCTCTATGAGAATGTAGTATTCTTTACGAAGGCAAAAGGACTCAGATTGTTGCTAAATAAGTTGCAGCTGCCTGATCGCTTAGCAAAGTGGTTAATCACTTTGCAAGAGTTTGATTATGAGATTAGAAGTAATCCACCAAAGTTATAGGGTATTGTAGAATGCCTTGCGGATTTTGATGAGCCAAAATAAATCCTGGCTAAGGGAAATGATATTGAGGGTTTGTTTAGAATCGATACCGCTTCCATCCCTTCTTAGTATGCGGCAATAACGCATTATTTGTCTACAAGAGGGTTTGGGGCTGTGTTATCAAAGTTTGAAAAGAGGAAAATCAACCAACAAGCATTACGCTTTTTGATCATATCGGGTGTCTTGTATTGGAGAGGAGTAGATGACATCTATCTACGTTGTGTAGTACCCAATGAGGTACCATTTATTCTTAAGTGTCATGATTTAGCATGTGGGGGACATTTTGCTGGCCGTCTTACTGTCCAAAAAGCTCTCCTTGCTAGATATTAGTGGCCATCAATTTTCCAAGATGATTTCAGTTATGTGAAGCATTGTGATGTCTGTCAAAGACACAATGCGAGAGAAAATCATAGGTGAACTCTAAATCCCATTCTAGTTACATTACCCTTTGAAAAATGGGGTATTGATTTTGTGGGACCAATACACCCTTCATTAAATACGCGAAAGCGGTATATTATTATAGCAACGAACTACTTTACAAAGTGGTCTAAAGCTCAAGCCACGGTGAAGGACAATGCTAAGGAGATAGTTAGTTTCATTATGGAGCAAATTTTTTTCCGTTTCTGTCCACCAAAGGAGATTGTGTCTTATTGAGGGACACACTTCTTGAACAAGGTTATAGTGGCCCTGACTGAAGCTTTGAAGATTAAGCACAACAAGACTACCCTATATAATCCTTAAGCAAACGGTCAGGTTGAGAGTATGAATAAACAACTGGTAGGAATCTTATCTAAAATTGTATCAAAAAGCAAGCACGATTGGGATAAGAAATTATATGTGGCAGTGTGGGCTTACAACACGACCTTCAAGAGAGCCACATGCAACACCCTATTCAAGCTAGTGTATAGGGAGGAGTGTGTTTTGCCATTAGAAATAGAACTCCCCATTGTGTGTTTTTCCCTCAATCATTCGTTGGGAGAGGAAGAAATGTTACAAGAACGGTATACTTCCCTGGCACATCTTGATGAGATTCGATTGCAGGCTTTAATTTTATAAGCTGAAGCCTTACTATGTGTAAGGGCTCACATTGGGCTTGGTGCCTGCACAGGTCTTTCAAGATTCAGCTTTAACATGCAGTAGGTACGAAGACAAGTGTTGAGAAATGTGCAATCACATCCACCATAGCCTCTTTGTATGGGACAAACAAGGCAAAGAAACATACAACAAATAAAGCCTTAGGCTAGGTCATGTATACACGATTTATTAAAACCATGGTTGTTGAATAACATGGTCCCTTTCCACCTATCTCCACCTACCAATACCACCTACTGTAAGTCTATAAAAGGCATTCATCCCCACACTCATTCTATCAAACATTATCAATCAGTTGTACTTGCATTATGCTTGTATAATATTAGTTGTTCTTCTTTATCAATGCTTTTGCCTCATTATGATTGTCTACTTGCTCATCAACGATCCTCCATAGCATGCATTCTCAGTATTTTAACATGGTACAGAGTTGGTTTTAAATTAGTGAGTCATTAGGCCACTAATTGAGTCATTCCAATTTGAATTTCTAGCTCCCTCCACTTTCCCATGAATCTCTCACCTACCTCCATAGCTACCCACCTTTTGTGGAGGACTTGAATCTCCCTATCCAATCCATTTCAGCTTGTGCTTCCTTTCAACAAAACCTTCTTTGACTCTAGGCACTCCTCCCTATCACTTCAAAGCCCAAAATTGTTGCCTCTCTGCTCCAGCATTGTGCATGCAACATCTCATTTTCTAGTTTGTACCATCAGTAGTTTGTACCATTGATTCCACCTGCATGCGTGATGATGCTACCCACGACCATAGGGAAATTGAAGCCACACAACCACTCTATCTCTAGCTTAGAGGGTTTGTAAAATTATTGAGTCTATGTGCTACAATAAGGAAAAAACTAGTCGCATGTCAAAACCCTAAAGAGGGTAGCCATAGCTATCAAGCTTCAAGCTCTTACTTCACTTTCTTCTCTCACTCCTATGGCTCAAATCAAGTCATGACTCTCTAATTTTCTCTAGCACTCAGTCTTTAGCAAGATTTCAAGTTATTTACCAAAAAAGGAGGGGAGATCTTGACAAGATTCTCAAGCATTTCAAGCAACAATGTCCATTGACACTCATCTAGTGCTTTTAGCACTTATGTCATTTAACACAATCAGCTTTGCCTCTAATCAAAACTGATTTTTTTTTCAACTCCAGCATCAAATCAAGGAGGGGAAGACTTGGACTTGCAAGATCTTGAAAATTCCAACTTCAAGGGTATCATAGTCACCAAATCACCTAGTATCTCTTGATACTAATCACCTAGTGCCTCTTACCACTTGTGCTCAACTAAAATTTGAATTGTTTGGAGCTAATTTTCTATTGATCTTGCAATATCAAAATGGGCAAGGGCACACCAACATCCTGATTCAATGGTGTTGGATTCCATACATGGCAAACTAGGATCAAACTAATCCTAATGAAGAAAGGCTTGTGGTCAATCACAAGTGGTTAAGAGAAGAAACCAAGGAAAGCTGCACTTTCAGTCGTATGGGATAAAAATGATGATAAGGCTCAAGCTTGATGACAGCTACATTCATCATGTTGATGATTGTGAAACCTCTTACACGACATGGGATCGATTCAAAATCCTATTTGGAGCTCATTCCAAATCCTCAAAATATGATTTACTAATTGAATTTTTTAGGCTCAACATATAAAGAAGGAGAAGAAGAACCCCAAAAACAAAAGGATAAGAAGTCTCACCAATCTCTCTTTTTTAGCTCATTTTCTTATTATAGACTTTTTAAAGTTTAACATGTGGACTTGCCTTATGTTCCCACCATAAGCTCCTAAACTCCTCATGTAGCCTCTGCACACTACAGTCTCTACACACTTAGTGAGGCCTTGTAACAGCCTCTAGCTTTGTATGGTTGTTTTTTTCTTCCATGTCTACACTTAGCAAGGTTCTACTCATGATAGCCTCTGTATACTCAATGTCTTTTCTGGGTGTGATTGAGGAGGGGTGTTGAGAAATGTGCAATCACATCCATCATAGCCTCTTTGTATGGGACAAACAAGGCAAAGAAACATACAACAAATAAAGTGTTAGACTAGGTCATGTATGTACGGTTTATTAAAACCATGGTTGTTGACTACCATGATCCCTTTCCACCTATCTCCACCTACCAATACCACCTATTGTAAGCCTATAAAAGGCACTCATCCCCACACTCATTCTATCAAACACTATCAATCAATTGTACTTGCATTATGCTTGGATAATATTAGTTGTTTGTCTTTATCAATGCTTCTGCCTCATTATGATTGTCTACTTGCTCATCAATGATCCTCCATAGCATGCATTCTCAGTATTTTAACAACGAGTGGATGGGACGCATCATTCCTTATTTGGAGCATCCGTACCTTGAACAATGTTACCACCAAGGGTGAGTGATCTAGTGGAGCAAAGGGTATCAGTTACTGAGTGGCAATATGGATTATTTACGTGGGAAATTAAGGTCTATTGCCACCATTGTCAACAAATTCTAACTAGCATTCCTATTGAGTTCAGCAAGAAAGTAGGAATTGTGCCTATTATACACCTTCTCTCCCGACTTGATTTTGATTATCTAAGTATGAGTGAGCTAATTATTATGGCATGGCCCATAAATGGAGCTTGGGTTTATACTCTACATTTTGATGGAGCTTCCAGAGGGCCCACTAAACGTGCGAGCGTTGGTGTGGTCATTAAAGATCCCCAACATAGGGTTGTTATGAAGATGGGAGCCTATTTAGGATCCTATTTTACAAATAATATGGTGGAATACAAGGCCTTGATCATGGGGCTAAACATAGCCCGATGTAGTGGTATCTGTCGATCGGTTATTTGTTAAAGGAGACTCACAGTTAGTAATTAATCAATTAAATGGGACCTATAGTTCGCGGGATCCCATCTTACGAATGTATCGTTGTGCAGCCTTGGATATGTTGCATATCTTTGAGATGGTGACTTGTCAGTTAGTGCCTCAACAATGGAATTGCTTTGTGGATTCCTTGGCTACCTATGCTTTCGTGGAAGATGTCTTTTTCAATTGTGGTCTAGGGGAGCTCTTACAAATACCTCCTAAAATCAATCCTTGACTACTTTGGGGTCTTCTTGCTAACACCTCATATTTCAAACGTCGACGGATAGTATGGGTCATGAGTCAGGTAGCAAGTGAGAACATTCTTATTCTATCATGGATGCATAGGATTGTGTATTGTCATATTTGTCGGACACCCCTTGCTATTTATTCATGGGGGGTTAGCTAACAACCTAATGCACTTAATGTAGGGCCCATGAGACCTTATCCTTGGTCGGTTTTGTGCTTTACTAGAGTAATGTTAGAACCAAGGGATTGTTTTAACAAGTATGTTGTGTTGAATGGTGGTAAAATACTTTATTTCATAAGCCCAAGAGGGCCGATTTAGTTGAGTGTAAATACTTTATTTCTTTAGGCCATGAGGGCCAGTCTTGTTGGGGGTGAAATGTTATATTTCCTTAGGCCAAGAGGGCCGTATGTCTATTTGGTGCATGTACGTTTAATGGTTGGTTTTTCTAGTGCTTGCATCACACAGGTTGACGAAGTCACTAGAGGGAGCCTTTGCTACAGAGAAGCATCTTGTGGCCATTCCAAGTGGTATCATCGCTTTTTTGAGTTTTTTTCTTAAGCTAATAGTGTTAGATGTGTCCGTGGGGGTTAATTTATAAATTGTTTGTTAGGGACTAGTGTTTAAGGCACATAAAGTCCTCAAGTTTGGTTAGGTATATCTAGGGGAGATTTGAGTAGTTATCTACCTCCTATTAGGACATTGTCAAGCAATAAAGACTTGTGCTAGAGGGTAGTCCTTGTGACCCTGTCCCTCCTGCTTTGCTAGGCAGTTGCCCTAGGAGTCCCCACTAGTGTGAGGCAATTAGAGAAGCCTGCCAAAATATTAAAGAGAAGAGCAAGTTCTGAATCTATCTAAAACTAAACAAATAAAAAATTACAGAGGTGTGAAAAAAGGGGTTCTAACCCCTCAATAAGAAAAGGAAAAGAAAAAACAAGAAAGTTCCTATAAGTAGTTGATTATCACCTTGCGGAGGCTTGGTAGGTTCCTGGGGAGACAAGTCAGCAGACCCGGAGGCCGATGCCTTGTCTTCCTAGGGCTAGCAACTAGCCGAAAAGAAAAGAAAAGGAAGGTTTGAGTGAAAATAAAAGTGAGCATTAAAAGTAAGATTAAGTGTCGCCTTGCAAGAGCTGGGTAGGTTCTTAGGTACCGAGTCATGACCTGAGGCCGATACCCTATTCCCTTGGGACACTCTACGCTCAACTCCCTCCTTTTTACATACCCGAGTATGAAACCTTGAATGGAAAATGTGTTACAAGAAAAATATGATAACCAGGCTATAGGAGTCCTCGCCTAGTAGGAGGTCCTAGTCCAGTTGTCTTAAGTCAGGCAGGTAGTTTAGACCACCACTAGGATGACCTCTTTGATAGGCAATTTAGCTAGTCTGTGTCCAAGCAATTGATTAGAGACTCGCTCTGGCTTTCTGTCAAATTATGCTAGGCCTATTCCTTTTGGGTTTTCATGCCTTGATTTTTTCAAGGGGGAGGGTGACAGTTTTGGAGTGTTTTGTTGTGTATTTGTTGTTTCAGCTTGATGCTCTTTATGATTATGTTTGTGCATATCTATTCGTGGGATTCGATGGGCTAAAGACCGTTAAAGTGCACGAAAGATGCAAAGAAGAGCAAATTCAAGGTAGGAATTGAACTTCGTCAAAAGTAGCAGAGATGGATTTCATAATTTTTACGATCCACAAAAGACGAGATTTTAAAGCTGTGGGAACCTCAAGATGAACTAGCAAAAAATTTTGGCACTTGAAACGAAGGCCAGATGGGCAAGATGTGCGAGGCGGGTAGTGCCAAAAGGAAAAAGAGCCAAAGAGTAAAAAACTTTTTGGGCATGGGCATTGTTGAGGCCCTTGGCCCCCTATTCAAAAAAATAAAATTTGATTATAGGGGTGGGTGCCATTTCAAAATGGTGCCAAAAAAAACGTGACACCCCCCCTCAAGGCGGCGAATTGGAAGAGGAGACCATCTCAGGTGGCCAGAAAGTAACCCCCCAATCTAATCTTAGTAGTGGATTATCTCATTGTTTTGATGTTCAATGCCTTTAATGATGTGCGCATGGAAAGAAAATTTGTATAAATCATGTTTGAAGTATGTTTGAGGGTTGTACATGATAAAATACAGAACCCATAGTTGTACATGGTTGTAATTAATAATTTAAAACTTGAAATGCGTCTTGAATCAAGGAAAATGAGGATTTATTCTGTTTCGGGTTGAGAAATGGAATTCATATGGGATTAAAAACTAATAGAAAGTAGTGTTCAGTCAATATGATCAGTCAAGACACATAAATTAAAAAATGTCACATTTTTATGGAAAAATAAAGGAGATTTTAGTTTTTGTGCCTAAAAATTTAGGAAAAAATACATTTTATGTTTGTAAACATATAACAATGCTGTTGGAGCATAAGATTTAAGCCTTAATCAAGTGGCTATTTTTACATGAAAAAACTACATTAAAAAAAACATTACACCTACCCAACGAATACAAAACCTAAATGGTAGGAGGAACAGGGATTGTGAAAGTCAGTGGTCATCGCTGAAAATGTTTTAAATTCTAATTTATTTGATTATTCATAGCATACAGGCCGATCACCATTTAAATTCAAGAGAGACTAGTAGCACGAGGAAACTTGGTGCTAGTCTCTAGCAACTCCACAATTACGAGTAGCTTGGAAATCATTAAAGGATTGATTTTGCACCTCACATGGCTTTTTTTTTTATCATAAATTTTTTTAGCATGAGGTGTGTCATCCACAATTACATTATGCATATCACATGGTAACTCCTGGATGCATAGCAATTGATTGCCAATTACATGACCTACGCTAGGTTGTGAGGAAATCCAAGTTTTAGGCTAGATGTTCGAATCTTTGGGAAATTTCCAAGTGAGGACATTTATATCCTCGAACGTTCAAAATATATAAGAGTGGAGTGTGTTCGTATGTGCTTTATGTTAGAGCAGTGCATCTTGGGGCCAATCCTCGAGATGTAAGAGAGTTGCAGTGGGGCCACGGCATTTAGCTGGAGGGGGTGCCTCCTTAATATTTGTATTACAATGGTGCACTACACCAAGATGTGTGGGATCTCCCTTTGAGGAGTAAGGAAGGGCAATCGTTGGACTACATTTCACTACAAACACAATATCTACAGTAGCAATTAGGGAAGTGTGTCCCTTGGATGCTTCCTCGACTGCGAGGCCACGTGGGGTTGTCTTGTGAGTGTTGGAGAATCCCTGCTAGTGCCTATATCCAGTGTCAGGCCCATTTTAAATCGCGACACTTATTGCAAGTGCAAGGCTACTATGAAGGTAACACCCATATCTGGGTACCTAAAGCCAAAATGGCCGAAGGCACTCCTCAAAAGCCACCCTCAAACTTGACCACACAAAATATTCAAACAAGCCAAGCACTCATGCCACAAGAGAATCAGGCTGCTAAGTCCATAGAACCTCCAAAGCCTAGACCGATAGGTCCTAAACCAATCAATTGTCCAAAACTATAGCTTGCTACTAACAAACCGCCCAAATCTAGTCCTGCTAGTGCAGAAGCACCTAGTAGCGCGACACCCACAACTCCAACCAAACCCATCGAGTAGGAGGCAAATCCACAACCTCAAGAGTAAACCAAGTAGCAACCATCAACTGTTGTTGAGCTCTCTAGTTCTGTCAAACCTCAACCACATGTGCCGGCCTTAGACCCTCTTATGAGTGGCAATCAATTCTAACCTTAAACGCTTGGACGCTACTTTCATGACACTGGCTAAAAGCTACGATCAACTAGACTTAGGTCTTTTGGAAGAGCCTATAGCAACAAAAGTGCATACACTCCCTTGCTCTTGGGAGATGTCAGAATTCATACTTGTTAAGGCTTTCGAAGCAACTGTTGCCACTAAGATATCTAGAGAATAGGCAATCAAACAGCATCTCATTACGTCGTATAACAAGAACATGATCATGGCCACAGATGAAGAAATGAAGGGGTTGAAATAGTTTGTTGACAACGACTCCTATTTCTTGCGAAAATAGTATGCTCTTCGTTTGATTGCAATGGGAGCTAGAGGAATACCAAATAATGACCCTCGCTGAGCAGCAACGTGCAATCAAGGCATCGAAATATAACCCAACCTATGTAGCTCCAACTTCTTATTGGGTGTTGACTACCATGCGTAATTGACCCCTAGAAGAAAACATTAGGGGACATCCCTATTTAGATCACACCCTCAGTGAGGTGGAGCTACACATTGCTAGCAAAGTGGACTCCAGTGACTTCTTGCTTGATGTCCTCACTTACATTACGCATGTAGACATCTGTCCTTTTGACATGGATAGCTATGCTAATTTAGAATATAATCTGAATTTCTATGCTTGGCTCATGGAAAACTAAAACACTCAGATTATGTGCTGAAGGCCCTTCATCCTCTAACCCCTTAATCCTGGGAAGGGTTCTTCTCATTTCAGAGGGTAGAGGGGGTAAGGTGAATCAAACCAAACACATAAGGAAAACAATAAAGGAAAAGCACATATTAGAATAGAAATGGAAGGATGAAACAAATTGTGATTGAGAAAAATGTTAATAAAATTTGAAATCAACAAACTACTTGAAGGAAAAGTCTACTTCTGCACTCAAGCATTTCGGTTCAGCATGTAGTCGTTTCCTTCTACTTATAATTATTTTGAAAAGCACTGATGGTGAATATGGCTTCATGATAGGCACCCATCATGGCAGGCTAAGAAAATGTGGGAAAATTGCCTTTTTCAAAAGAAGAGTGACAAAATACGGCCTTTTGGTGGAAATATGGGTCTAGGATGTGGAATTTTGGTAGGACAATGTTTTTGAGGCCCTAAGATCAATGCCAGCCTACATGGAGAAGGTGCCTCTGTGACATAAATATGGACACTTGGGTGGCTTACTGCAATACCCTCCCATTCGAACACAACAATGCGATATTCATGCCATACCCCCGAAGAATGGGAGTGGATTTTGACCCTAATGTCCACGACCGGTATGACTTTCCTGTGATCTACAGCACAAATTGTACCACACTGGAGGAGACCCTTATCTTTACCCCAAAAAATATGGGCGACTCTGTAGTCCATTTTGTCGATGAATTCTCCTCATGCCTTCGACCCTGCATTCATTACTACCTGTAATTACCTTAGGCTATTTAGGATACTACTTAGGAAAAATCCCACCCCATAAGAACACAACCTTCCACCCCTTTTCTTTGATCCCAAATACCATAAACAGTTGCCCCATGGCTAGACTAATAATGCACGCCGCTTTTCTCCCCTCCTTTTGTTTATCCCTTATAGAAGATATGAATGATAGCCGCTTTATGCATTGCAATCATCCATTTCTCTCTACCACCACTCTGCAAGTCCCCCTGAACCTCAAAGGGTGCTTGCATAGTTGGTAAGTCCTAAATAAGTCTCTTAGGCCCCCTTTTCCACCCCACTCAAATGACAAAGCTTAGCTCTTGTCCTACCTATGTTTTTTTAAAAAAGGAAAGAAGATAAAAGAAAAGAAAGATAAAGAAAGAAATAAAGAAAAAGAAAGCAAAGATGAAAAGTGAAAAAATCACAACGAATAGCAATTTACCCCACATAGGCCACAGTCACTGCACATGGAGGTTCTCAAGCTAGGTGCGTCTGGTGGCTTCAATCGGCTGGCTCCATCCCTAACCCCCTAGTCTCATTTTTTCCACTTCATGCTTAGGGCACATTAGGACATACCTAGGGAGGTAACACTCACCTATGGTTAGGCATGTCACCCTCCTAAGCTACACGCACCGCACCTCCCTTATGCACAAACTAGGTCCTCAAGTGAGGAACAATACCAAGCTTGGTTCGACCCAACTCCCAATCCTAGTAGCACGAGCATGATGCACCACACGCAAAAGCAAGCATACCCCCAAGTAGTGCATCTTCTTTTCTTTTCACGTACAACAAGGCTCCAATCCTCCAACTTTGGAGGCCCCATCATCTATGTAATGCGCTCCCAGGCCTCCACCACCTTAACCGGGTGATTCGTTTCTCTAGGGGAACTTCCTTGAGTGGAATGCCACTAGATGCATATGGCCATCATCTCCATACTGAGACAAGATGGCTCCTAAGGCATAGTCTAATGCATCAGTCTCCAAGAAAAATTGCTTGACACGATTTGGGTGGACTAGAATTGGGACAGTGGGTGAAAGCAGTCTTTAGGGTGTGAAAGGCTTGCTCAGCATCTAAAGTCCATGAGAACTTTGCATCTCCTATGAGTCTGGTGAGCAATTTGACTATCTTTGAGTAATCCTTGATAAATATCCTATAGAAGTTGGCAAAGCCAAGGAAACATTAGACATCACAGACACATGTGGGTGTTTGCTAGTCAAGAATAGTCTCGATCTTCTTGGGGTCCATGAAGATTCCTCTTTGAGAGACATTGTACCCCAAGAATTCCACTTATGTCATATGATGGAAAAAACTTTTCTCAAGTTTTGCATATAGTCCTTTTTCTCTGAGCTTTTCCAAAACTAATTTAACATGGTGTTCATGCTACTTTGGATATTTTGAAAATATCAAGATATCATCCAAGTATATAACTACAAAATCATCTAGATGCTCTCACAAGATATCATTCATCATATATTGAAGCATTGCAAGAGCATTGATGAGACCGAATGGCATAACAACACACTCAAAGTGACAATACCTTGTGTGGAAGGATATCTTCTATTCATCTCATTCTATGATCCGTACAAGATTGTAAACCCCTTGCATATCAATATGTGTGAAGATCTTGGCTTTTCCAAGGCATTCCAAGAGCTCAGGTATCAACGACAAAGGGTATCTTTTCATGATTGTTATCTTGTTGAGTCCTCGATAATCCACACACATTCAAAGTGACCCATCTTTCTTCTTCATGAACAAAATAGGGGTTCTAGCAGGAGACTTCGAGTGCCCAATGAACCCCTTGGCTAAGTTCTCATCAATGTTCTTTTGTAGTTCAGCTAGTTCATCAAGGGATAGCTTATAGATGGGTCCAAAAGGTGGTTGAGTCCCCCTCATGGAGTTCTATAGCACAATCATATGGTGTGTGCTTGGGCAAGAGATCTACATTCTTTTTTCAAAGACATCTTGGAATTCTTGGTACTAGCTTGGTATCTTGATTGACTCATCCTTACTAGATTCTTGAGCTAGTATATGACATATCATGTAGGTCGGTTCGTGCCTTTCTATGTGCATAAAGGCTTTGGCTCCTAGATATACCCACTTTCCTTGATTTTCACAATGTGTAATATTTTGCTTAACCCAATAAATTTTTGGGTTGTGTTTCTTTAGCCAAGGCATCCTAAGGATGATTGGATTCATGGGACTAGATATGACATTAAAGCATACACAAGATTTGTGACCACCAAGAGTCACCATGAGTGGTTGCGTTTCCTTGTTGGTAATATCTCCAAATGCTAGAGGCCTTCCATCCACAACTTCAACTGGTGCATGTTGGTATTTTGGAGTACTAGAATTTGGTATCTATTCACAAATCCATCATCAATTAAACATGCAAAGGCCTCAGAGTTGACCAAGGCTTTGAGGAAAAGGGTCTTTCTCGGCAGGATCATCTAGACTGTGACAAGAAAAGTTTCCATAGGTGTGGCTAGAATCAAGAGAACCTTTCTTATATCAAGGTCCGATTGTATAGTCTCATTCACAACCAGACATTCTCATTTTTCTATTCGAGGGTGGTTGTAGCAACTCTTGGAGTTTTTGCCCTTTTATTTGGGAAATTAAGAGCAACGTGTCTAGGATTTCCACAATATAGGCATAGATGACGTCTTTGCTTTTCTTGTGGGGTCAAGGCTGGAATTTGGTATTATCTATTTGCACCAATTTGGGCTTGGTTTCTTCTCTAATTGGGTCTTGGGAGACCTTAATTCTTCTCGCTTTTCTTACTTCCTCTCAAACAATCTATTATCACATTGGATGGCTTGCGGATATAATCATTGAGTGTTTTTGCCTCAAGCATAGTGAGTATGAGGTCCTTGATGTCATCTCAAAGACCCCATCTGAATTGGCTAATAAAATAATCATCATGCCAAGTGAGGTCACAAATTAATTGCCTAAATTATGAGGCATAAGCAAAGGTAGGGCAGTTACCTTGTCGTAGCTTTCAAAGTTTTGTTTCAGCTACTCGACCAATGTCTACATCTCCAAATGTGGAGGTGAGCTTGCAAAGAAATGCCTCATAGTTATGAAGTATTTGCATATTCTTTTCCAAGATCAGGGCAAACCATGATAAAGCTTGACCACAAAGCAAAGTCCTAATGAATTCCACCTTGGAAGCACCATCTGGATACCTATCTGGTTGCATGAGAATATAGAGCTTTACTTGTTGCAGGAATCCCTTGAACTTTGAATCGTCACCATTGAACTTCTCTAGCATGTTGATCTTGGGTTCTCTTGTTGGGGGTTGATAAACATGAGAAATCATCTAATCACTTCCTCTCTTGTTTTGGAAGTCTCAAACTCTGTCTTGCATCTCTTGAAGTGCAAGGCCAAGATGCATAGGGTATTCTATTTGAAGTTGCACTTGTCGTTCATTCAAGTCTTGAATTTGTTGGAGGTTTTGAATGGAGGCCACAATTCTTTCAAGGGTCGCCTCCATGGTGCTTAATAGGGCTAGAAAGTAGACTTGCCAAACTATCATGGGAGCGCTAGATTTTTCTAGAGAGACTAGACTAGATGCAAGATTTGTTACAAGAATTTTGATTACAAGATAGTCCAACGTAGGGGCACAAGGTACAATGATAAGTTAACAAGATACGAAAAAATCCCACAACCCAGGACAGTAGGTATAGACAATAAGACTCGATAGGATATGAAGGATCCCATAACCCAGGACCGTAGGTATGGATACAAGATATCAAAATTACAAGATCTCCCTCAATACGAATGAACAAGATACAAGACAATACTAGATAAGATCTCGTACTACGATATCACAAGGTGACAAGACAACATGAGTGTAATGGAAGACAAGACTAGACTAGACAATGTGACTAGACAAGTGCTAGAATTGGAACTCAAAGTTACTTACTTGGAGGTCTCAACTCCTTGAGCTCCCAAGACTGTCATTGGCAAGGCTAAGGAGCTCTATGGGGCCCCTCCTTTTATAGGCACTACAGGGTTGGCTAAAGATCTTCTAGAATATTCCATGATGTCATCATCGATGATGCAATCAATGACATGGCATATCTTCTAGAAGGTTCTATGATGACAAGGCAAGGGTAGGTTCGCATGGTTGGCTCAAGGATGTCATGTTAAGGGTGCATTCACATGGGGTGTGGATTCATATGGAATGAGTAAGAATTAATGAGTACACTTGATCATGGCATGTCCATGACCACTTGTTTTTTAGTGTGGAAACGCTGCTCCAAACTCCCTTCTTTCCTCCACTTTTGCCCCTTTTTCTAAGTCCCATAAGTTCTCGTCCCAATCTCTTACATAAGGTCACATGCCATTAAACTACTCAGTGATTTACATGACTTCCCTCTTAATCTTTTTGCTTCCAAGCTTCACACTTGTTAGTAGGCATGCAAAAAAGTCACTACAATAGTTTTTCATCTCATAAAACCCATCTTCCACTGAGCCACATACATACTACTAAAATCATAAAGGTAGCTCCTCTTACAGTTTGATAACATAGACATAAAGTCGCATGATAACATTGTAAACCACAATATTCTAGCTAACACTAATCCTATTAAGGCGCAAGAGAACAAATCCCTTCTCAAGTAAATAAAAACGCTTGGATTTTATGGGGAGGGTAAGGATGTAGAGATGGACACTACATTTTTTATTCAATCAATGGAGGATTATTTCAAGATGTTAGGACAAGCAACTCTAACTAGGACATAATAGCAAAGTTGAAACTAAGAGGGGAAACGCATCTCTCGTGGAAGAAGCGGTGGTGTAGAGACACTTGAATCTCAAAGGCTATTGCCACTTGCGAACTCATAAAGGAAGTTGTGTGTGGAAGGCATCTTCCACCTTACTATCATATATTGAAGTTGAATGAGTTCTTTGAACTTTGCTAGTTAGGGTTAAGTTTAAAAGCATACTATTCCCTTTTTCTAAATCTCAAAAAGTACACTGCACCCATGGATATCGCTCAACAGGTGGCTAAGTTTTACTGAGGTTTTAATCCTCTTACAAATACTCAATTGGAATCTATGTGTCCCACAAACCTTAAGGATGCTTTGATAAGAGCCACTAGTTGCATTGTGCTAAAGTGGACAACAAGATAATTAATGTGTTGTGTTTTTTGGTGGGAAGATTATTAGATTGGACAATTGGTGGAAATTATGACTTTTACATTTTACTAAGACAGTGCTACATGGAGTGCAAATAATGTCTTTAACATTTTGAAATGTATTATTTGTGCACTTGATGCGCATGACTTTCTTTATTTGATAAGTCCTAAAGTTGGACATGATTATTTATAATATGAGCCAAATATAATGTTAAGAATTCCAGACATTATTTGGATACTAGGAAAAGAGGAGGGTTCATGAAAAGGAGTAAAACATGTGGATATATCATCTTATTTTTGGACACAATATCAATTAGCTACTCATAAGAAAGCCATAGCAACTAGCATAGTCTAGTGGATGGTTGTCCGTTAGATAGGAATTGAACCCACTAATCCCTAGCCTTAGAGAAGCTTGATTAGATAATATCAACTTATAAGAATCATTACAAAAGATTCTTTGTAAAATGAGACATGGATATTCAAAATAGCATCTCCATGAGACTCAATTTTATGCTCAAAAGATAAACCTCTAGTAAGGTGGAAGTACAATAGATGTAATTGGAACATTGATCTCACTAACTAGATCACCTTTGACAGGTGCATCTTCTCTAGCCTATTCTTACGTCTTCAACATTCAATAATAAAAACATAATTTTTGTTGTTAAGTAGATAAATTTGCATGCTTGAAGTGATACACCTAGACTAATATTTGCTACATCCTATTGTAGATAGACTTGAGATTAAGCTTGGACAACTTGATCTTGTACGTAATGTTGTAATTGTCAATGTGTTGGGGAATCATTGTCCTTACTAGAAAAGTGTTAGATTCCAATGTTGATCAAAACTAAACGCATACCACTTATGTTCTATGTGATTTTAATTGTGAGGATGTTGGAAAAAGATCATCCTTATAAGGACTCCCAAAAAAGCAACAAAATGTAGAACTTTGGAAAATATTCTACTTAGGACTCCCAAACAAAATGTAGGAATTTGGAAAAGATTCTACTTAGAAGGACTCCCAAACAAGCAACAAAGTGTAACACTAATGTTGATATGTAATATACACACCTTAGCCTTCCCAATGTCAAAAACATTAAAACTTTCAATAATGGTGACCTTTCTTATCCACAAAAGAAAGATAAGAAGACAACTTCATCATCAACCACAACCTCCAACAAGGGAACAATACTCAAGGAACTAAAAGTACAATGGCTAGAAAAGAAACCAATCAACCAAGATATTTCTAATAAATGAAGATGAGCACTAAGTGAGTGCCTAAGAATGTAACAAATCCAATACAATTTTAAAGCTGATTAAGAAGCCACAATACATGCACCATTCAAAAGACTAAGAGCTTTTCACTAATGATATTGATGGAGAGTTGGCTTAACACTATAATGGGTCCGAAAAGCCCTATTGTGTACTCAAGGATATCATGTAGGAAATAGATGGATACAAATCCCAAGGCCATCCAAACTGACTTCTTACATACCTCAACCAATTTCGATTCTGACCCTAGCAAAAGTAAACAAACTAAATAGTAGAAAGCTAAGTCCAAATCCAAGCCAACGCCATGAGAGCCAACTAAGAAAACCACAAAGCTAAAAGCAAAGAAACTAGGTGCTGCAAAGCCCATGGTAGCAAAACAAGACACTAGAATTACCTTATACATAAGTGTCACAACCCTCATCCATTGTCAATCTATCAAAGAAATTAAAGGTGTGTAGAAACCCCACCACCATTGCCTCAAAAGTTCACCAAAAAAAAAGGCAATAGCCTTATATTACTACTAAATCCAAACTGCCCTAAAAGGAAAGCACCTCAATTACTAGAAATTCACCAAGAGTAGCTTTTGGGCCATATCAAAGACTTCCAAGCACCCAAAATCTAGGTTCATTTTCTTAAAATGGATTGTTTGGTTCAAGGTGAACAAATTATTGCATTGCATGGCAATGGTAGCACACGTAAAATTTAACTTAGAAACTTCTAGTTATAAAATCAAGGTTGCATTTCTAGGCACTTAAGAGGTAAAGGGATCATAAATTTGCATGGGATCCTATGTTGAAAAGCAAAACTTTCTTGTTGTACCTTTGTAATGTAGTGATTTTATTTTAGATATATCTTTGTATCATCAATCTAACCCACAAATGGATCATTATACACGCATAATAGAAATCATATAACCAATCTATCACTTTGAAAGGTGTTGAGGATAAAGAATTGTATCATTTGATTAGTCGCATCCAAGCTAAGTGTGGAAAAGAAAGGGCTCTAAAGCTTTTTTTTTGTTAATCAATCATATTCAAGCAAAATGATCTCATGTAACACTCGCACACAACACTATCTTAACAAATTCTCTAATTATTTTGTTAATAGCCTATCCCCTAGTTAACCCCATCTAATGTAAAAATCATATTATAGATTTGATTCCAAGTAGTCAACCACCTTGTAAACCCCTTATAGACACAATCTCCTTTAGCAAAAAGAAATACAAAGTCAACTTGAAGATTTAATGAACACTGCAAGCTCACTAGACCCAGTAGCTCACCTTTTAGAGCTCATGTCCTAAACTCAGTTAAAATAAGAATCAAACATATCGCATGTGTATTAAATATTGAGCTCTTAATAATATTATTATTAAGAAGCATTATCATATCCCTCGAGTTGATAATATCTTATATAAACTTCAAGGAGCTAGTTTTTTAAGCAAAATAGGCCTCAAAGTTAGCTATCAGTAAGTCCAACTAGCTACTCTTGACATTTGTAAGGTGGATTTCATAACACAATTTGGTATTTATGAGTTTTTAGTCATGCCCTTTGGTTTATCTAACACCCCAACTACTTTTAGCCGCATGATGAACCATATATTCTTGAAATATTGACATTGTGTAGTTGTTTTCTTTTAGGACATTCTTGTTTTTAGTAAAATTTGAGATAAGTATAAGGAACATTTATATTTAGTATGAACTTATTGAAACAAAACAAACTATATGTGAATCTAGAGAAAGTTACTTCTTTCAATCAAAAAATGAATATCTAGGTCATATAGTTTCAAGACAAGGAATTAAAGTTGATCCCAAAAAGGTCAAAGCAATTTTAAATTGGCCAAAACCTAAAATTGTGCATGCAATCTTATCTTTCTTAGGATGCTACTCTTTTATCATTCATAATTTATCTTTGATCGCTTCATCTTTGACAATGTTTCTTAAGAAACACATGGTTTTTTATTGGGGTGATTATTGTCATTTTTTTTTTATTTTCATTCATTAAAGCGCACACTAAACCATGCACCTATTCTACAATCGCATGATTTTTACTTGACTATTCATTTTAGTCATTATAGATGCAAGTGATTCACATTTTGGTTCTATCTCAATATAAGATTCACATCCAGTTGCCTTTTCAAGATGTAACTTAAACTCAATGAGCTTAATATGACAAAGAATTATTGGCTTGTAATTTATGCATTACATACATGGAAAGATTATATTATATGACCGAATTCATGATTATAAATTATCAACAAAATTTGAAAGATATCCAATGGGTTATTTTTGTTCAATCTTTTCATCCAACATCATCCTAGTCATGAGAATGTTATTGGTGATCCTTTAAGTCATCGTCCTTTTTTTGCATAATATTTTTGTTATTTTTTTCTACATCATTAGATCTTTTCAAGGAAACTTATTTGAATTATCCTAATTTTCATGATCCACTTCACATGTTTTATAACAATTGGGTCCCTATTGATAGTTTCACCTACGCTAATTGTTCTTTTTCCTTTGAAAAATATATTTGTGTAACTAGTCCTCTTTATCTCTTGGTATTTAAAAAGTTTATACTCCTCCTTATATGGGCCATTGAGGTATTATTTATACACTTTGTTGCGTTTAGTATTATTTTTATTAACCTCGTATGTATGTCACTAAAATTGAAGGTATTTCATGTCCTAGTATTTGGGACACACATTTATTTGCTTCAATTTGCATATAATAGTACATCTCAACACTACCAAACTGATATTATTTATGATAGAGATATTCCTACACTTGCATTTCAATTATTTCATCATTTTCTAGCCATTGGTGTTTAACTTCTAGATCATTCTATTATCTTTGAAGAAGTAAAAGAATTGATTGTTAAAACCAAGAAATCTTGCACAACTTAAGCCAATAAGAGAAGAAAAGCTATTGAATCTATAGACAATGATCTAATATGGTTTCACATTGAGAAATGTTGACTGAAGTGTGTTAGAAGACCCCTAATGTCAAGCTTTTACCTAGATTTCATGGATTGAAACATTGATTATTTAAACTTGACATTCATTCATATTGGAACATTCATAATGCCTTCTACATTAGTCTTCTTGACCTTTTAAAGAGACTTTGCATGTTTATCCAGTTTATGAACCACCTCCTTTTCTAGAAGAAGATACTAAGATTTTAAAACATGAGGCTATCTCACAAATGCTAATTTAGTGACTACCTGTACAAGTAATACGTATTCTAGATAAATCTAAGAATCATCCAATTGAGAAAACTAACTGGATGATTCTTAAATTTTAGTATTGACAAATATTGATTTTTAATTTATATCTACACTAATGCTATTTGTTTTTAGACATAGTTGATTTGTAGAGATAGAGGACGAATATGTATGCACTGTTAAGCTTGGTATCCATCTTATTTTGGATTGTACTATATTTATTCACTTTTTGACGGCATTGAAATTATTTATTGAAGTCATATCAATGGATTTATTTATATATGGTTGTCGACTATTATTGATAAGGTGCCTAGCATTGCCCTATTATTGTTAAATGCCTAGCCTTAGATTTCAATTATTCATTTGATATATAAATATTTTTTTAACCTTAGCTCAATTAAAAATAAAACTTGCATAATGCATGTTATTATTTTTATAAAGGTCTATTTTGGAAAAATATATATTCTAATTCAACAAAATATGTGCATTGAGAAGAGCCATCTTAATACATATGGGAACATTGCACCCAATCTTGTATTGTGCACTCTTCTCTCTTGCTTTCTCAATTTTCTTATGGATTCATTTCAATTTTTGTGTTGATTAAGTTTAAGCTATGGTGAGAGCTAATGGCAAGATTCTATGTGATATTTCATATAACAAATAATTAGATACTGGTGTTATGACAACTTATGCAAAGTGAATAATAGTGTAATGCATAAGGTTTTGTCAACCTGGTTTGGGAGGGTGGGGCGGAGAGAGATTGTGCAACACTGATTGGAGAGAGAGAGAGAGAGAGAGAGAGAGAGAGAGAGAGAGAGAGAGAGAGAGAGAGAGAGAGAGAGAGAGAGAGAGAGAGTGTGTGTGTGTGTGTGTGTGTGTGTGTGTGTGTGTGTGTGTGTGTTGGTGCAATGCCAAATAGGTATGTAAAGAGAGATGTTGGAGCCCTCCCTATCCACAAGTAAAAGTCAATAGCTTTAAGAAAATCCTTTTTCTAGTCTATTTGCATCTTCATGTATGATCAATAGATCATTATGCAAAAAAGATCTAAATAGGGACCCTTTGTCGCTTCAATCACAATTATGAATCAAAAAAAGAGAAATCAAAATATAGTTTTTCCATTGAAAGATCAATGAAACTTATTCGAATTGCATCACCACACTTTAAAGTTTTGCATCATTAAACCGTAATATTAGAAACAGCTTTTCACTTGGAATTTGGCTCCTCTTGAGGTAAAAATGTGTATCTTCCAATCTCCTAACCAACTATTTCTTAGCCTTTGAGAGAGAGCACTCCCAGGTCTTAAGAACATCCAAAATATAGGGCTATCCAACTCATCTATCAAGATAGCTTCTTAGTATCCAAAAAATGCATATTAAGCTACATGGAATTGGGGCTTTTGCTTTTCAAGCACTCCAAGGGTCATACAACACCACCAATATGTAAGGCCAACTCAACCACATCCCTTGGGAACTAAGAATGTACTAGTAGGTTGAGAGCCAAGAATGAACTCACCATCATACTCCCTTTTGTGTTGTTTCTTGATGCTAGTAATCTCAATGATACTTTCCCTTGCATGAAACTCAAAATTAAACTTCCATTTTTTGGCACACTACATGTATACACGGTCCCATTCGAAGATCTATAATAACCCAAAATTGTGGCCTCAAAATAGGATGCTACTTATAGTCTTTCTAAGCTAATCTAACCACTCATGTGATATGCAAGTTATGCAATGCAATATTTGACCAAGCATAAAGACTTCAAAGTGACTTCCTTAGAGCGTAATGGTTCTTTATGGGCTCCCTTCTCTAATGTTCTAGATCATAATCCCTAATGATAAATATGGCCCCTACCATGATGAGTTCTCGTAACTTTTGCTATTGTTGGCCTACCTTGCTACTCTATTTTTTATATTCAAACTTTCGACCTTGTAGATCTTTGTTCGGTGTATACCATTTACTTAGCTATAGAGTTTGTAAACACATGAAATGCAAGCTATCAAAAAAAATCACTACATCAAGGAATACAACACCATGCTTTTTAAACACCTAGAGAAACAACAAAACTCAAAACAATATGCTAGCTAATTTCTCTATCTACCAAAAAGATAATCAAGCAACGTACGTCGCACACCCCTTTCCCAATTTGCTTTTCGCTTCACATGAGTCCTACACTATTTGGAAAAAAGGACCATGAAGCCTCCTAAAATAGGAACCGTATGGAAAGAGTACAAATTTGATATCTTGCTTCCTTATTTCTTCGTTTATCAATGTCCCACCAAGTCAAACATCTCCAACAAGTTAAGGCAAATCATAATTTTCCAACATAGAGTTCTTATTACTCTCTCTCCAATGTCACAAGACCAAATTGCAATTGTATCTTCGTATACAATCCAACAACTCATCAAAGAAATAAGCAAGCAACTAAGGTGAATTTGAATGAAGATGAATTGTACATTAATTTGTAAGCTTTGGAAAGCAATTGCATTAAGGACTTGTCTTTCCATTGACACATCACAACATGAGCCACTTAACTAAATAAAAAATGCTACCAAAATCAAAAGGGTTGTCCCAAAAGTAATTGTCAAAAAGATAAATACTTGTTTAAAAATGTGAGACCCCATTATGACCAAGGGCAACATTGTGGGACCAATTGCATATAAAGGGATGGATGGGATACAAGGACTTAATAAAGAGCATTTGCAATCCATATCCATGAATATGACATTGATATGCACTACATATAGAACACCTAGTGGTACTCAATATCACCCTTTTTCCATCTTTGAGTTACCACTTCATGCGCAATTCTTGAGTGAGGCCAATAATTATGCTTCTCTCAAACACGCTCACCAAAAACCTAAATGCATGATTACATGCGCCACTTGTTGGGTATTTGAAATGCAAAGTTCACAACCTTGGATATCTAGAGAGAGAAAGCTTGCAAGCAATAATTGCACTCATATGATGTGTTCAATAATTGAGTTTTGTGTGCCTATTTGCACATTTGTGCACATGCATATAATATGATGCTCATTATCTTCTAGAGACCCATATTGAAGTACCTGATCCCAATAAGATATAAGTGAACTATCCCATGAGCTACAAATTGCATCAAAATATAAAATGGATCAATGGGGATCAAAAATACAAATATTGAGGTTGTAGAATATAAAGTAAAGCAATGGACTGGACAGTTGAGCCGTAAATAATATATAAAGCAAGTTGGATGATTGTACTATGGAGAATTTCTCAAAAGAGCTATTTTCAATCACAATTCTTTGTTTTCTATGTAGACTTTGTGGGGTTGACACAAACAAAACAAAGTTGATGAAGCGAGAGAGACGGGATTGTGCCACCAGTAACACCCCCACACTGTGTTCAGAAGAAAACTTATTACGTCCCATCACCACTAGGGCCTTTGGGGGAGGGCAAAAAGCATAACCAGCTTAGGCTAATCGTGCTGCTCAATTTTTTAAAGATCTTCCCATGAAATTGCACATGATGAACATTTTGCATCCTATAATCATTCTATCACTTTGATTCTTTCTAAAACTGCTCTTTCATTTTTCAGAGCCCAATTAGCTTTTCAGAGCTCCCAACTCTACTCAACGTGCTTCATATCAACTAAAGTGGCTTCACCCCATGAAACACCTTGAGTAATACTCTTGTTTGCCTTCGACATTAATATACAACCCCTTTAAAGGCTTCCAAGGTAATTACAAGTAACCCCAGCCAGCTGCTCAAAACTGCAGCTTCTTGTGAAGTTAAAGCTAACAAACCATACCATATGACAGTATATCAGACCCCCATAAGCTTCCTACGCACTCATAATTGCTGCATCTGAAGTTTAAAGGTACAAAACCATACAATTTGACACAAAATCAGACCCGCATAAGCTTCATACCCACTCATAGATGCTGCAGATACAGTCCCTGACCCATAAGCTTGCTATGCACTTATAAATGCTGCAGATACAGCCACAGGCATTCTGACAAGATGTCCCTTGCTTCCTGTCCAAACCAGTGATCCAAATGTAAATGCTTGATTTGTCCCAACTGCCCTTAGGGTAACAGTGAATCTCCTGGTTTCTCCTTTGCCCACAGTGAATGTTTTGGGCTCTACATAGACATCTACTCCTGCTGGCTGGTGCACTTGAACCGTATACCTCTCTTTTCGCCTAAACACACTGGTGACTTGCCGTGTTACCTTGCGTGAACCAATTAAATTTCCTACAGTGATAGAAGGTAAATTAAGGTCCGAACTGCGCTCTCCGACCTGTTTATGACAGACAGCACCTGTGGCTTCTTCAACTGAATTTGCATCTGCACCAGGTACTGTACAAAGGAAGTTCACATAATCTTGAAATCCTGCAAGAATGCCAAATGTTTTGCTCAATTTTTAGTGCAATCTACTTAGTTCTAACAATATGCTATTGTTCAAAGATACCTGCTTTCTTTTTTGAAGTTTTTATGATTGTGTAGACACCTCAAATTCTATGAATTGTATATATAGACAACATTAATATATTTGCATGGTTGGAATGTTTAGGTGATGTTGCACAGGTGCTGAAGCCCTTACCAACATCAAACACAAGCCCTGGGTCAAGTGCTGAAGTTGCATTAACAAAACCACTACCACAATCAAATGGCGATGCCAATCCAACAGGAAGAGATATATTCAGGGAAGGCTGATGAGCAACAAGAAAACGGTGTTTATTGTCCATCAGAGATGCTGTAGTTAGCAATGCAGAACGAATAGCTGCATTGCTCCATTTGGGATGTTTCTGCCTCAAAATAGCTGCTATTCCAGCTATGTGAGGGGCAGCCATGCTTGTCCCAGACACCATTGCAAAATGTTCACCTGATTAAACATAAATCATATGTTAAACCTAAGCTGACATTTTTTCTTAAGCCACTAAATAGCCGAAAAACAAAGTATCCAAACCTTATTGATACTGAAGCAATACCCTTCTAACATTCATCAATGATCTGTTTCTCATGATATATTTCTCAGCCTCAGGTCCTAAGAGCACTTTAATACTTGCATATCCAAAAATATTGCACTGCCTATTGAACTATCTTTATGCAGAAAGTTGCAATAATGGATAGTAGAGACATTACAGGCATATGCATTTAGTCAAGTTTGCAGTGTTACGAGTGTTTATGAACCAAAACTCGTGGGTCAGACTCCTAAAACTACCATGTCTCCACTCAAAAAATATATTTCTAGTTTCTCTAAGGATAATCCTAAATCACGTGTGAGAAACACTACCTAGGACTATCTTTACGCATGAATTTGCAATGATGGATATTAGTGATCCAATACGCACATGCATATAGTCAAGTTTATAGTGTTATGAGAGGTCATAATCCAAAACTAGTGGTTGTTCTCCTATAATAACTTCCCTTGACTCCCAAAAAAGATATGCTAGTCTCCTTATAATTCTCTCAAAAGGTGTTTTGCATTGTACAGTAACGAGAATCCTCTTCTGAAAGCAGAAGTCCCTAGATCCTGTTATCTTACAATTGACACATAAAATTTCCAACTACGTAGCCAAGTCACTGCAAAGCCTTAAAATCAAGGATACATCTACCTTTGTAGCCATTGGTATCAATACCAGCAGGCGTCCATGCACCCCAGATTTGACTCCCTGGTGCAAGTATGTCTGGTTTTAACACATCTGACTGCATGGAAGTCGCGGTATTTGCATAAACTGGGCCTCTTGAAGAATAGTATGCAACTTCAGGAGCCTCTGACATGAATTCTGGAACTCGCGAATCCTTTATCCATGCAGAGGCTCCAAAACTTATAACTTTTTTGGACAAATCTCTCTCTGTTTTTGCATTGTAGTAAGCTAAAATTATCTACAAAATAGACCATAAATTCAGAATCACAAGCTGTTTCATACAAATGAACATCACCATAACTTGCAAGTAGCAACGCACCAGTGAAGAATCTATGTCAGTAATAAATGTAGCTGGTAAGGAATATGGACTGGGATCCAAAACCACTGGTTTCTCTTGAGTGAAATCCGAATCAGGTGTAATAATAAGCAGACCCACAGCACTTAAGTTCTTGGCCGTGTTGAGTGCATCTTGAATTTGTGTGCCAACCCCACCTGTGAATAGCTGCATAAAGTTGCATATAAGGATTTTCCCTTCGACCAGTGTTCTATTAAAGGGATGAGCATCCGGGCAGTACGAATAGTATTCTGGATCAAATGTGGTTATGCTTTGATCAACATATGCATCCTTTGAATAAATCAATGGGTATATCTTCCCTTCTGGTGTCCCACCTACAAAGTCATAAAACATATGAGGGGGGTTTAGAATGGATCAACACACATGCTGATTCTTCAAAATTGTACTACATAACATATTCATTGACTTGTTCACTGCATACATGACCCAGGAACTTAACCATGAATTTGAGAAGCTGTGGAAGGCTTTTGCTTGCCATGCAAGTGCCTCCAGTATTCACAGCACAGAAGTTCTTTGTGAAAAAACCACACATTTTGGTTGTGCTGTGTTGCCAATCAAAGGATCAAGAAGCAGATGAAATCTCATGCATGCCATAATAACAGACTTTCAGAATTCTCAGCTAAACAACCATAGGCCAAGTAAATAGTGTTGCTACTTATTTTCCAATTGTTGACATGTCCACTTAGTTTCTTATTTTGATGATACCTGCCACCTAATACAATAACCTAGATAAATCAAACCTGACTGTAGAATTCCCAACCAAAGCAATCTATGCCAAGCACGATGATTCAAGGGTAGGAATTTTGCTTTGGTGAAGTTCCTGCGCAATCATGCTACTAACTCAACAAAGAAAGAGCACTTAAATTATCCTTGGAAAGTTTCCGAAGGCATTGAACCAAAAAATGTGATGCATTTACAGACATGAAAATGTCCTTCAGAAGCTTGTCCATGTAAACATTAGATGAGTAGCGATAGCATACAACAGCACACTTGGAGATCACCTTGAGATACTGATTTGAAGTTTGTCTACCAAAGATGTTGTACAGCAAATGAATTACAGTTGTAAGGCAACCAAATTAGATCAGTAAGTATTTTCCAAGGGATTTAAAAAACTCTATTAATAACACTTGGGAGAAAATTTCCCTGAGATACAATACATAGTATAAAGAAGGCCTTGTAAAGAGCAAATGAGTACATCATAGGTGAGAGGAGGTGTCGGAATCCCATGTCCACATGAAAACAACTTTCCTCATCGGCTCAAAACTACCCTGAGCCTCTCCCATCTCCTGCAGAGAGTATGGACAAGCTCTATTCAAATACTTGAGGAGGTTTCTGCAATGGAAACATCTTGAAGATCGATGGCATGGTTACACCTTGCAGTGTTCAGAGGAACCAAGCAGTAATACTAGCAGCAAGTTCCCAACGATCGCATTGTCCCCAAGTCAACTAAGCCTAGTAAAATCCTACTCAAAACGCTAGCCAATGATGAAAAAGAGCAGCTCCCTTGAAAATCCTCATATCCCCATGCTGGGCCTCTCTCTATAAACCAAGCTATTGCCTCCCAACTAAGGGCCTCCTCTAATGGCCAAGTGTCTCCAACCATCAATCAAGCAAGTAGCCAGGTCCAAGTCAATGCACAATCTCCTCTCAGAGTGTGCCACAACTTTGATTCTCAATCTAGATCAGCCCATGAACTCTACCTATTCCAACACCTCTTTTCTCCACAATGAAAATGAAGATTCTCTCTTTGTTAGTCATACAGCAGAATGTGCCCCCTTGGAGAAGAGGCTTATCTAGGTCTATGAGGTGGTTGTATCTGTCCTCCACTTTAGAGGAACTCCCTCTAACACTATCTCTACCATAACTCTAACACCTTTGAGACTTTATAGTCCTTGCCTCTAGATATCTTATGGTAGTTCTTGAAAAGCAAACTAGTCTCCCATTGAGAACGTGATCTATGTGGAGAATCTCCCCCAAGAAAGATGAGTCCTCTATCCAAGAGTGTGGCCAAACTCTTTAGTCTCAAGTGGGCCACTGAGCAACTGACAAGCACCCTTTGTTTGATGCCTTGGCTTCTCCATGGTGACTCATTGGGCTCCCATGTGGTAAGATAACCATTGCTTATGTAGTCTTGGTAGGTCCTTGGGCAGCCAACATGCACCCTTGGCCCGATGCCCAAGCTACTTTGAGGTGGGACACCTTGGGATGATTATGGAATGAGCTATGCTTTGCAATCACTTCTTGGTTCCAATTTTGGGCCTAAGAAGGGGTGTTGAGCTCAAATTTTCTCTATCTCTTTATTACAGCCCCAAAACACGATTATTACCAAAAGTTTCATTAAATGACTGCTTTTCTACAGAGTGTCTATGTCTCACATACCAAACCCTAATTTGAGAGGATCCATTCATCTATATATAGATAGGCTGCCCATCACTCAGGATTATCTAGGTTGCAAATTGTTGGTGCCATGTTCTCTACTATCCACACCCTTTCTTTGCAGATATCTCAGTTCGAGTTGCTGTCCATCAGCCAAGCACCTGCTACCAGCCCACTAGCATCAGTATTCAACTCTCCAAGCTTATGTTTACAGCTCTTGGTGCTACTCCCCAGCCATTAGGCAACAGTTTTCAGCCTTCATCTACTACCTACTAGTGACCTATTTCTGCATTTGCTGCAGCCAGATATCCACAGCCTGTGTTTGCACTTCAGCAGATGTCACCAGCTTGCCCCAAGCTCTCCTACAGCTGCATTTTCTGTTTGCAGCAGCCGCCTCCATCATTTTGTCAGTCTTCAGCCTGCTGCCCACTATTCCGAGTTGCTCCAATCATGTTCAGCCCAATCTAGACACTCAAAATCTGTGTTTGCTGCTGCTAGTCACATCTAAAGGCTATCTGCTGCATTTCAAGATCCGTACAGTATGATGCACTCTCCAGCTCAAACCTTTTGCCTCAATCCTTTAGAGAGAAGAGTTAAGAGGTTTCGTATACATAGTGTGTTTATCGCATTGAGCATTGTATTTATTCGTTCATCATTCATTCATCTTCCATGTTCATTGTATCGAAGTTACCCTAACTCTACTGAGTTCTATTAGTTCGTGGGTTGTCGTACAATTGTGCTTGTATTCTTTGTTTGAGTATTTCTTTATAGTCCCCTTGTCAAGGACAACTGACTTTGAGACAACGTAAGTCTTTTTTCTGATTAAAATTTTCAGTTTTTTCTTCCAAAAAGTTTGGTATACATCAATTATCTTTGTTTCTTCCCCTTTTCTCAGAAGGCACACACACACATATACAAAATGAGCAGACTCTTATAACCAATCATACCACATCACACAAGCATACACAAAAACACGAAAATTCTGAATTGAAAAACACACACGTGCATCCATTGTACACACATGTTCTATGATAGGACACATCCATCAACACCTCCACCCAACATATCCCATGCATAAATCTACTGAATATGGCATTTAAAATGTTATTTTTGTATCCCATCTCACCACCTATCATCATCCCTTGTTCCATGTTACTAGGAATGAATCCCATTGTAACCTCTATAGGGCCAACAACCTCTATTAAGCCCAATGTCTCTAGCCCTCCATTGTGCAAACAAATAGTTCTTAGTCAACGTGCAATCTCTTACGTCAATATGGGCCATTCTTGTCAAATCCTCTACCAAAAGTAGCCTATCAATTATGCGTAATCCAAGTCTCTCATGAGCCAACCGTTGTTCTCCATAGCAAAGGTCAAAACTCTTTGTCAATTGCAATCACAATAAGTAGGACGTCTGCCCTAGTGCAGATAAGTGCAATGTGTCTACATCTATTCTCCACAAGGAAGGCACTTCTTCCAACGTGTGTTGGATCCCTATCATAACAGCCCTAAGGCCATACAATCTCTATCTCTAACTCTAATAGTAGTATGGTAAATCCTAAAAAGCAAACCAATCTCCCACTATGAAGGAAACTTGTTTGGAGAATCTCCCCCGAGAAGGATGATTCCTCTATCCTAGGATATGGCTGGATGCTGATCTCAAAAGGTGGTTCAACGGAAAACACTTCCTCGTCCTCTCTTCAATTATGGTCTATGCTAGTTAGTGAAGGCCAAACAAAATAGATCCCAAGCTCATGCTGACAGTTGTGAATCTAACCTCAAAATCCTTGCCAAGTTCTTTAGACTTGATTTCCTACAGGATCCAATGAATGCTATGCTGCTATGGTCCCCTAAGTGGAGGTGTAATGGACTCTCATCTCCAAACTATTAACTTTTTCCATGGGTCATCACTTGGAAGAAAATACCCAACAATGAGAACACTAGAAACATTTTGCGTTGGCAATCTAAGTCAATGATTCTTGAACTAGTTCTAGATCTAGAGCTGAATGATGACATCCCAAGATACCTTTTCCCTAGCTAGGCGTCTCAATCCTCATGACAAAACAAAATTCCTAAAAGGTGCTACATCTTTACCTGGAGAAGGCCCAATAGGAGGTGATATACCACATGGTAAACAAAAGAACTTGATTAGCAACCAACACCATTCTTGAAGAAATCCCAGCAAGAGGTAATATGACAACACTTCCTTCTAGAGAAGTCTTGTGGTGCTCTAACAAGTGCGCATTGTTGTGCACTGGAGCATTGCCCTTCTTTCCCGCCTTTTAAAGATTTTGTTTTGAAAAGAAAGAGAAAGTAGGGGCTCATGGCTTCTACTACAAAATAAGAAAAGGATAGAAGCAAGTGAACATCTCTATCTCATTGATCTTTAAATGTGGAACCTTTATCCTCTAGCCCCACTAATACTAGTGTGGAGATTGGTCACACCCTAACTCCCTTTCATAGAACTCGTTGAGCCTTTGTCCTAGCAAAATCTATACCTCGTATTTTTCAAATAAATGATCTTAAATATGTTTTGGGGCTGTAGGAGAGCCAAGTAAATCAGCAAAAAATAAGTGATTTAAGTTTTGGGTTAATTATGTGGCTTAACATCCACTACATTATCTCCAATCTACCCTTGGCTCCCGTTAGGCTTACAAATAAGATGAATCGATCCCTCAAACAAACTCTTTGGCATGTTCCCTAATGCCATAATCTCTTGAAAGTTGTGATATGGCCTGCACTAAGAAGACCCCAATAGCTCCAACATATACATTGTCCAATTTATCATCTCTATGGAAACAATGGAGAAACCATCCATGCCAAGTTTGGGTCTCCAAGCATATCACTATGCCCAAGTATATGGGCAAGGCTTCTTTTTTGGAAGTTAAGTATCATATAAGAGCTTTAGGGGTAGCCCTATTGGAGGCGTTATGTGTGGAGGAGCACCCATGGATAAATACTATCAAGGCTTCAATTGAGGAGGTTGGGCTTTCCTAAGACAATACTCAAATTGAGGCACCATGGTGGCATGTTCTGAATTCCAATCAAGCAAATAAAACTCCACACTATTTTACACTCTCCTACTTGATTGCCTCCTTGCAATCCTGTATTTCATTTTTTGACATCCTTCTAAGTCTATAGAGGATGCATATTCTCTCCAAGCTAAGGTTGTCATTTCATCTAGATTGCTTGATTGGCCCAAAAAGAAGTTGCAAAAAATTTTCAGAAGGAAGACAAAATTGATAGTCTAATATAGCAAACCCATATAAAAGAAGTTATTTAATTTCATACATTTCCTATCTTAAAAATCTTAAGAAATAAGATTCAATGCCCTATGACGAATCAACAAACAGCAACCATTTTTTGGTCTTAGATAAAGCAACCAAAACATCTCCATTTCCTTCACTTTATCCATTGGACTGGACTTTGACATATCAACAGGATATGAAATGATTTATATTTGATTCAGCTACATGTCTCCATGACCATATTGTCCAAGCTATTGGCACTATTAGGATTGTCATAGGAATCATGGCTTGAGAGGAGTAACATGTTGGGTGGGCACCTCAAATGAGAAGAGGACCTACCCTAGATGTAGCTTCATGGTCGAGAGAAAAGAGAGCACACACACACACAGAGAAGAAAGAAAAGAAAGAAAGAAAGTTATATTAATGTCTACAAAAGGCCAAATCGGACTACAAGACCCAAATGTTACACCTAAAAGTCAAGGAATTTTCCAAAGTCCCAAAATAGTTGTCATCTAATGCTATGACTAACCAAATGGAGAAGAAACAATACATAACTCAGAAATACAAAATAATGTCTAAACTAGATACAATGTGAAACTGCTCTCGGAGTATTCTCATCCCAAGATCTCTCTCATAGGTCTATCTAGCATAGAGAGGCTCAAGCGGCGAGGTATGATTCCCCGATGATGATGTAGTATCCTCTATATCCGTACATGATGCCTATTGCAGGGGCGCGGATGACGAGCTCTATATCTCTCAGTGGCTATGTCTAGGATGACTCCCTGGGGTGGGGCCACTAGTCGGTCCGATGGGAGCTATGTGGTAGAGGGAGTGGTAAATGCTCTATAAAACTCTATGAGTGTATGTTGGTGTATGTCTCCATGTGCCTATTCTTGAGTCCATGAGAGATGCTCTCTATGTAAGAGCCCGAGACATCTCTAATCTTAGAAATCCATCACCTTGGGTAATGGCTCGAATCCCTCTCTAAATAGGCAATGGAAGCATCCTTTGATCTCAGAATACACTGCGCATTATGTAGTGCTCCTCTATCTCTGGCTCGAGCAAACAGAGCTGGTAAATCTTGTCCTCTAAGGGGAGGAAGTCTACACCATATCTACCTATCTCGATCCGTAGTTTATCTAAGGATATATAGAGTTCTCCAATGGCACATCATACACCATGAGACAAGTGTGCATTCGTGTATCTCAAACGGATAACAAACCATTGGGAGATATGTGCAAAAGATGCTTCTGATAGAAAGTCGTCTTTGTCCCCAAATCCTCCATAGGTATCACTCGTGTCCTGGCTATGTGTAGCTGAATAACACCCATCTTGATGGTATGATTCAGCTCTACTCAGCTTAGCTCCAAGTGAGAGCAATCCTACTTGTACAGTAGGGATGGGAGGTGATCCATGTGTAACCCATGTAACCGTAACCATGCCTCTATCCGAGCATACTAGTGCTCAATATCCCCATCTAATGCTAGCTATCTAGACGACTCTAGTGCAAGCTAGGAGTATCTTTGTCTTGGCAAGTTCCAAAACCTATGCACAAAAGTCATTGTTTGGAAGAGGGCCTCTACAACTATGGGTGGTGCTCCCTTCTTTGCTCTCACAATCTCGTGTGGTACAAAGAGCTTACTCCTGATCATCTATAAGATCATCAATACTAGAGGTCTCTCCATCTCCCATCCCTCATATATTTCCTCTCCTCTCGGTAGTGGCTGATCTTCTATGGCTCTCCCCGTATGATAGAGGCTCGATCCCCATATGGGGACCCCATATAGAAGTGTTGGTGTGACCAAAGTGCCAAAGAGCCAGAGCTTCATCTGAGGCCTCAGTACATGGGAGCTAGTGTCTTAGCCAATCAAATGCAAAGTTATTGGAGTGAAGTGTATATTTAAAACAAAATATTAGACCAACGACTCTTTAAACAAACACAAGGCTAGATTGGTAGCGAAGGGGTTTGCTCAAAGACCCGAAGTAGGTTTTGATGATACCTTCACCCCTACTTCACAAATGGTGACCATTAGGGTTGTTCTTCCTCTCACTAGCCATAAGTGATGGCCAATCTATTAGCTTGATGTGAAGTCTGCATTTCTTAATGGAGATTTGAAGGAGGAGATCTCGCAAACTCACAAGGTTTGATGCTAAGAAACAAGTTTACAAGTTTGAAAAGCCTCTTTATAGCTTGAAACCCTCATCCTATTACCATATTTTGGTAGTGATATACGTGAACATATTTAGGACCATCAAGGAACTTTTCTCCCTCTCTAGGAGGCCATTCTTCCCTAGTTATTGAACGGAAGCGGCAAGTTTCAAGGAGGGGGAACTAAAAGCCACATCATCAAGGGGGTTTCATACTCAAAATCAAAGTTTTGTAATTTCCAAGTTGGTTGTTGTTTGATGATGCAATCTTACAACCTAGATGCTTAGAAGTTAGAACTGATGAGATCTCACAAAGTAGATGCTTAGAAGTTAGAACTTAGAATACAAGTTTCGTACTCAAAATCAAAGCTTTCTAATTTCCAAGTTGAGAGAGAGAGAGACAGACAGACGGAGAGAATCTGTTCTGGTCATTCTTAGCATAGCGATTGATCAAGGTTGTTATCATGGTAGAAAGAAATGATCACAATTTGCCATGATCTTCCAAAAGTTAGAACAGATCGTGCACCTGTGGACTGGTTTGTGCCATGAAGCCTTGTCACTCAAAGGATAAAAGTGAAGCATTAAAAATGACAACAATAAAAGACAAGTGAAACATTAAAAACAATAACATTAAAAGGATAAAAACCATAACATTAAAAACCACTAAAACGAAACATTAAATGGATAAAACAATAACATTAAGACGATTGATAGCAAACATCGATAATGAAATACGGAAAATGGCAAACATTAATGCTTAAGTTAGCCATATTTAAAAAATGGTTTTAGGCATGTGGGCAAATGGGTGAGCTCGAAACATTTCCCCAAGCCGAAACGTCATGTGTCCGCTGATTCCCCAAAGGGGAATGTTTCGGCTGGGGAAACGTCCTTTGGGCCCATCTCCTTGAATTTCGGCATTCCTCCCAAGAGGCCTGTTCTATGGTTCAAAAGTGACAATGTAAAACACT
This sequence comes from Lygodium microphyllum, assembly GCF_053477565.2. NCBI lineage: Eukaryota > Viridiplantae > Streptophyta > Polypodiopsida > Schizaeales > Lygodiaceae > Lygodium > Lygodium microphyllum. Next base: position 86,395,575 of record NC_141163.1, on the reverse strand, counting down.
CCTAGTGTTCAAGGGCTTTAACAACTTTCATTTCCTACTGGCAGCCATATGTCATTTTAGCTGTATACATGGCTTTTCTGTTTCGTATGCTGGCAAGACAGCCTCTTATACATCCAATTCTTCTTTAATTCAGCAGCTTTGTGTGTGTGTGGTGATGGGTTTGAGAGAGAGAGAGAGAGAGAGAGAGAACCTGAGAGACCAATCCCCAAGAATTCTTGCTGGTTCTCTAGTATCACAGGGTCTACATAAACTCGATCTGTAGAGGCAGACCCAACTGACAATAACCAAGGACCAAAAGAGTTCATGGTCATAGGTGCTGGACCACTATTTCCTGCAGCATGCACAACTAATGCACCTGCCTTAGTGGCAAAAAGAAGTGCTATATCAAAGGTGCTGAGGAAAGGGACACCCAAAGCACTGGTGGTTGAGCCAAGTGAAATGCTCAGGACATTAACCCCGTCTTGTATGGCCTGCATGAACATTCAGCTTTTTCAGTGCAATCACTGATAGAAATCCCCACCAAATCAAAAAGAAGGGGGGGGAGCGGGCAGGTAATATTTGGGGATTTGGGGTGGGGTGTGGAGAGGCCTTGCCTGATCAACCCCAGCTAGAACATCTGAAAGGTATCCCCCATCTCTATAGATCACCTTATAGACAGCAAGCCTGAAAACACCACATTGAGTTTAAAAAGACTGCCATATATTTAAGAATCACTCAATTCATATGTTATAGACAGCAAGCCTGAAAACACCACATTGAGTTTAAAAAGACTGCCATATGTTTTAGAGTCACTCGATTCATATTAGAAGACTAAGAATTGCATATAATGTAAACTCAGCACAATCAACTTGTACTTTACTCTTATTGTTTAACTGCATACCGAGCTCTTGGGGCCATTCCACTTGCTAAGCCATAGTTGTAACCAGAAACAATCACTGGGACTCCATAATTTCCCACCGCGATAGAGCTCGTATGCCTGGAAGAAACCAAAACTTCCAACTGAGATCCAATGAAGTATGCAAAAAGACATGTTGCAGCTTATTGTTGCTGTTCAAGCTCTATAATAATGAAAAAGATGCATGCAAAATCAAGCAGTCCTTCAGGCTTCACATTGGGGATCTTCCATCAGTTGTCTATGCTCTGAATTTCTACAAGAATAATGGTCCAGCATACTAATGTGACTGAATCCAGTTCACGCTATTTTCCACGCTAACCCAAATACCGTCTCTGACTTGATGAGTCGCTGCTTGAGCCTTGAAAACATTCTAATGTACCTACCATAGATACATCAGAGTGTTTTCAACAAAATACAAATGTAGCTGAAGCCAGTTCAGGCTATTTTCCACGAGTACCCAAATATGTTTCTGAATTTATGAGTCTCTGCTTGAGCCTTGAAAATACTCTAATCTAACTACCCAGCTCCAAATTGCTGCATTTCCCAAAGCCAGTTCGGGGCTACAAGTAGGCTTAGGCACATTAAAGTATCAAATGTCACATACAAACACCTTTATATGCACAAGTTGGTATTAGCATTTCAATCCATTAGCATTATGTGTATGAATTATAATAATGCTCATCACATGGGTATTGGAATGTCTCCTTTTGAAGCATTATATGGCTATAACATTCAAGTGCCTTCCGCATTGTTTCATGATGATGTGAATCTTACTACTCCTGAAGAGTTGGAGAAGATGGAGGCTCTTATGAAGCAATGCAAGGATAACATTAGAAAAGCTCAAGAGACAATGAAAGTCTATGCGGATGAGAAAAGAAGACATGTGGAGTTTGACAAAGGTAAAAGGGTTTTCTTGAAGGTTCGAAACTCCTATTATACTTCTCTTAAGAAAGGACACAATAAACTTGCTCATAGGTATTATGGTCCATACCAAATAATTAGCAAGTTGGGGATCTTTCCTATCAACTTGATTTACCTTCAACTACACGTATCCACAATGTTTTTCATGTATCTCAGCTCAAGAAGTATATTGGCCCTAAAACCAAGTTCTTAAAGAGCTACCTCCCCCTAATGAAGATAGTTTGATCATTTATGAACCTGAAAAGATTGTTGGTAAGCAGGAGAAGGTTCTAAGGAACCAAGTTATTGTGGAGTATCTTATAAAGTGAAAGGTTTTGCCTATGGAAGAGTCTTCTTGGCAATATGCTTCATATTTGAAAAATTTTCCATGGCTTCTTCAAGAGGATAGTTCACTCACTAAACAGTAACCAACTTGCTTTAAATTTCTATATTGAAATTAATTGCTTTATCTTCATCAAAATTCCATTTTGATAGCATGGCTACATACTACATACTATCCTCTGCATTTCTATAGCTTGTACATGGAAAGTGGACACTTCTACTTCAAGATATGGCCAAATTTGTACTACATCCTGTTTTGGACAACCTACAACAGTTTGTTCCACTTACATGGTCCCTCTTCATGGACTTATTTGGCCATCTTCAGCACGAGGTTTTATTTCAGCATGATTTCATCTATTTCAAGCTATTCTTGTACTCATCCTTGTATCTTGTCCCAAATTCAACTTTGAAGACAAAGCTCTTCTAGACCGGGATAGCTTGTAATAGAGTAAAAATACCTTAATGCCTTAGCCAATATTTAGCCCACTAGGGTTAAGTATAAAAGGCTAAGTTGTAACTTGCCAAGGATCTTTTTGCCATTTCTAACATTTCATAGTTGAGGTCTCAACCTCCCACCATCTAAGAGGATGCATACTCTTGGCCACCATAGCTTGGGATGCATACAATGCTGCAGCCTCTCATCAATTGATTCTCAACCATTAATGGTAATATCATTTCAGCCTAGCCACCTTGGCTATGGTTTCTTGGTAATTTAGTCTAATTCTTTGTATTTCCAATTTAATTGTTTCCTGTGGGAATTAGCTTCTTCACAAGGAATAGAAAGAAGACTAATAGAATGGAGTGATCTAATAGAAAGAGTGAATGGATGAATGAATGGCAATGAGTAGAATGATGGGAGCCAATGGCCTATTTTTCGGCACACAATGGCCTATTTTTCGGCGCAGACGATCTCAAGTGGCACCCCAAATTATGGGCACCCAACCCTTTTTGGGGCTATAAGAGTGAAACGTGAATTAATTAATGAAAAGAAATGTAGTTAATGAGTGGGTTTCTCAACATCCCTTCCACTATACATCTACTCTTACTATCTTACATCTTTAGCATGCCTACCTATTGGTAGTGGGAATACCTGACAACACAAAACACACAATCATAACTGCTACTAAAAGCTCTTTTATTGAAGTAGAGGTATGTGTTCTATGGTCTCATGTGGCACTTACACTCATTGATTGTGTTTCAATTTGGAACTAGCCCCTACATGTTTAATCAAAGCAAAAACACAATTCAGCACTCCTATATTGATTGTCCCTCTTTGGTTGGGCTTCACAAATCACACTTAGAACCAACATGGAGGCTCCTTCTTGTTAGCAGATATTAGTCAGCTCATGGTGTGAGTCTGTGTGCAGAGGCTGGGCATTTTATGTAGCATTTTATGCAGTATTTTATGGCACATTTTTGTGGCCATTTATGATGTATATTTAGCATTTGTTGCTGGCCGACCAGCATTAAATGCTGGCCGACCTGCATTTTATGCTCCCCACTTTTGTGGCTATTTACAGGGCTCCTCCTCCAGAGTCTTTGGTACTTCAGCCATCAGTGGAGATCCTTCTGGGAGAGAGGAGCCGGTGCTGAGGAGCCCACGCAGCCAATGACTCACCGTTGTATGCTGCTGTCTCGTGTTCGATATGGATTCTATTTCCCGAGCATACATCTGAGTTCTCATCTGTCTACTGTGTTCATTCTTTCTTTCTTTCTTCTGTCTTGTGTTTCAGAATTTATTTCAGCATATTCTTCACGCTTCCATTGCTGCACCACTTCTGACATGGTATCAGATTTCAGGCTGCAACCTATTTGTGCTGTGTTTTCTTGCTGATTTCAGGATTTACACCCTTCTTGCTGATCAGCCAGCTGTCCTTCCTGCTGGCGCCTGCTGATTTGCTGCTGGCGACAGTGTTTCAGCATTTGCGTTTTGCGTTTTTCTGGACAGATTTGCGTTTACTGCTGTTCCACTCTTTGCTGCCCGTGTTTCCTTCATCAACTTGTTGGCAACAGTCTTTAGACCCTGTTTCTTCAGTTTGCAGCCTGTGTTTTGCTGTTTACAGCATTATTTTTGCCTGTTTTTTTGATTATTCAGGCCGTTTTTGCTGTTTTTGGCAGTTTTTTGACTGATTTTTTGACTTTCTGCAGCAGATTTTGTCTTCTCTTGATCAGCCTTTGGGTTATATTGCATGTGAACTCACTATTTTTGGTGTTTTTGGTTGCGTTTTGGCTGTGCTCACTCTCTCAACGACCCTCTTTTCTTCTACTTCTCTTCTTATCCTCTCCATATGGCTCCTCCGTGCACTTCCTACAAGCTCCCCCCGGAGTTTGATGGAGTGGCCAATGCTTTGCGGGCGCAGACATCATCGTCTCCTGTCAGTTTTACACATATGACCTCGATGCTTCTTAAGCATGAGGCATCCTTGAGATTACAGGGGCGGCTTCCGGCACATTATGGAGGTGAGGCTTATGTAGCTTCAGAGAGGGGTGGCGGGAAGAAGAAGTCGAAGGCCCAGTGTTACCACTGTGGCAAGAAGGGACATTTGCAGAAGGACTGCAAGAAGTTAGCGGCTTCCAGGAAGAAGGAGCAGAAGACGAAGCGGGATGGTGACTCTACCGATGAGTCCTCTCCTTCATCAGACTCCGACTCCGATCCTCCGACCAAGGAGAAGTCCAAGGCGCGGAAGGGATCCTCTTCTTCGGATTGCGGGAAGGGCTTGGTGGCCCCTTCCTTGGCTGCTTTCTAGTGGTGGTGATGTGGTCATCCCTCACGACTCCTCGGTGCCAGAGAGGGAGTGTGAGCGGGTGTTGGTGGGGCTGCCGTGCCTCATCTATATTTTGATACAGGTGCACAGGTTCCAGAGAGGGACGTCCCTGACGCATCGACGGTATCTGGCAGTGAAATCCTAGAGACTGGTGTTGATTTCTGGGTTTATGATGAGCTATTCTTCTTTACAGAGAGCGAGAGGCTTTCGTCTGGAGCTCACATGAGGGGACACTTTGGTGGTTTGGCCAAAGGCGGGAATCCATGGTCACATGTTCAGAGACATGTTTGGCACTATTGGCTTTGTATGTCCTGAGTGACATAGGTGACATTACACAGAGAGCTGCTATGAGTCTTCTCTATTTTCAGGTGTTGTTGGTATGATCGACATCGACATCAGATACTCTCCGAGGCATCTTGGTGGTGGGCTGGCCACTCACCGCTTGGACATCCATGGTCCTTCTGGTGTTTCTTTGTTGTGTAGTTTATGCTTCTCCATCATTGTACTATTTCATTGTATCCGATCACACATGATCTGAGAGAGGGTGTTAGCAGATATTAGTCAGCTCATGGTGTGAGTCTGTGTGCAGAGGCTGGGCATTTTATGTAGCATTTTATGCAGTATTTTATGGCACATTTTTGTGGCCATTTATGATGTATATTTAGCATTTGTTGCTGGCCGACCAGCATTAAATGCTGGCCGACCTGCATTTTATGCTCCCCACTTTTGTGGCTATTTATAGGGCTCCTCCTCCAGAGTCTTTGGTACTTCAGCCATCAGTGGAGATCCTTCTGGGAGAGAGGAGCCGGTGCTGAGGAGCCCACGCAGCCAGTGACTCACCGTTGTATGCTGCTGTCTCGTGTTCGATATGGATTCTATTTCCCGAGCATACATCTGAGTTCTCATCTGTCTACTGTGTTCATTCTTTCTTTCTTTCTTCTGTCTTGTGTTTTAGCATTTATTTCAGCATATTCTTCACGCTTCCATTGCTGCACCACTTCTGACACTTCTCCCATGCTGAAGTTACATGCTTCCTTGAGGCTACCATGGAGATCATTCATATCACATGTTTTCAATTAGACATGTGCTATACTCATCTTCTTTGGGTGCTTCTCTTGCCCCTTCAACATTGACATGTTGGGGTGAGAGGGGTATTTACTTCTCCCTCCACTGTCCAATGGTGAGGAAAAGTACTTTCCTTCTCTTGGTACTTACAAGATCTTGGTAATTGTATTGATTTGTTGATACCATTGTACCATCATCCATTTGTTAGCAAGATTGTTAGCTCATGTGTGAGTCTATGCATCTCTATAAGGGCTGAGCACATCATTATTATTTTAGGCATTATTGTAGTGATTTATTTGTGGCATTTTATGCAATCAACCAACTATTATTTATGGCCTATTTTGTGCCTATTTATTGTGAGGCTCCTCCCCCTCCTCTTCAATTATCATCATTATTCAGGTGGACTTCCCATTGGAGAGAAGAGCCGATGCCAGTGCCCACACAACCAATGGCTCACTATTGTATGTGACTATCTCGTGTTTGGTATGTGGATTTCCTTTCCCAAGCACATCTCTAGGTTCTCTTCCTTTGCAATGTTCTTCTATTTTCTCTCTCTTCTATCTTGTGTTCAATAGTTTATTTCAGCACTTGTTTATGCTTCCATTGCTGTACCACTTCTGACATGGTATCAAATTGCAGGATCTCGGTTCTATTAGCAGTCGTGTGTCTTGTGTGATTATCTCCTACCTATGAGCCTGAGTCTAAGTCTAATGAGAATATTAGGAGCTTTGACATTGTCTTTGTCTGTCATTTTATGTGTTTAGACACTTTAGATGAAGGGCACATTAGTGCATTTCTTTTTGTGCACTTTTGGCTATTTTTTAGGGGTTTGACTGTATTTATTGTTTTTGCTCTTTTCCTCTTATATATAGGCAACTTATCCTCCCACTTTCATTATCAATTATCCATCATTGATCCTTCGTGATCAACCAACCCTCCTCATTCTCTCATCCCCCTACTACCGTATGGCATCCACACCAACACATAGAGCTACGTGTTGGGGCTGACTATTGCAACCTTGTATCTTCAACCATTGTAGTCTCGTTGTTCCTTCTCTCTCCTACGTCCTCTCTTTATCTCCTTTTTCTCTCCATGTTCACTTTCCTCTTTTTGCTATGCACTCTCACAAGTTCCTGCTACTATTTTTTTGCTAATTACAAGCCTTACTTCCATTTGCTAATTAGGTAACCTCTTGCTACTTGTTCTCTACTTGTGTGAGGTCAACTGTTGCCTGCGTTTTCAGCCCAGCACCTTGCATTTTCAGCCTGCAATGCCTCTAATTGTAGCTAGGCGGCTGTCCTACAGGCCATTCTTGTTGTTTCTAACTGTTTTTGACTAGTTTTTCACCATTTTGAGCACTCGCCCTTTGTTTCTAATCAGATTTTTTGTTATACTATGTGTGAACTCTCATTTTGTGACATCTTTGCTATTGGTTTGGCTGTATTCTCTCTATATACCTGCTATTCTTTATCTTCTCTTCCTATCCTCTCCAAATGGCTCCTCCGTGGAATTCTACAGATGATAAGTTACATGGACTTGACTATCTTACATGGAGGGCTATGATGAAAGTCTAGTTTGTGCAAAAGCGGATTTGGTACATTGTTTGTGGAGCTATTTCCCATCCTCAGTCTCCTTTTCTAGTTCCCAAAGATTTTGATAAGGACAACCATGAGGAAGTTGTGCTTACATGGGATTCAGATGATGCACGTGCCTGTTCTGCTCTTCTTCAATGTATTTCTAAAGAAGTTCTACTAGCAGTTACCTCCTACAAGACGTCTCCCGAAGTATGGTCGAAGCTTTAAATGTTGTACGAGGCACCTTCTACCATGCATGCAATAACCCTTTATGGACAGCTTCAATAGATGAAGTTTAATTCTAAGGACACCATTCAGTTAGTTTGCTCCATGTTACATGGGTACAAGACTAGCTTGGACACATGTAACCTGCCCTTCCCGAGTCATATCTCGTGGAAACAGCACTCTACAAGCTTCCTCCGGAGTTTGATGGAATAGCGAATGCTTTGAGGGCATAGACATCCTCTACTCCTATGAGCTTCACACATATGTCCTTGATGCTACTTGAGCATAAGACACCTTTGCATTTACAAGGGAGGCTTTTGTCTCGTTATGGAGACTCCAATAAGGCCTATTTCAAAGAGAGGCAATAGGAAGAAAAAATCGAAGGCCCAATATTATCACTCTGGTAAGAAGGGCCATTTGCGGAAGGACTGCAAGGAGTTAGCAACCTCATGAAAGAAAAAGCAAGATGTGGCCCCCTCTAACACATCATCCTCTTTCTCCAACTCCGACTATAATCCTCCATTTTTTAAGAAGTCCAAGGCGCGGAAGGGATTCTCTTCCTCAAATCCAGGGAAGGACTTGGTGGGCCCTTCCTCTACTGCTTTCTAGTCCAGGTGATGTGGTCATCCCTCACGACTCTTCAGTGCGAAAGAGGGAGTGTGAGAGGGTGGTGAGATGGGGCAGTCGCGCCTCATTTATACAAGTATACACGTGCACAGATTCTAGAGAGGAACGTCCCTGACGCATCGACCGAATTCTCGTAAGTTTATATCCTAGAGCTGGGATTGACATCCATGTTCATGATGGGTTGTTATTTGATAGAGAGCGGGATTGGCTCCTAGTCTTGTGCTCACATGAGGGGACACTTTGGCGGTTAGGCCAAAGGTAGGGAATCCATGATTACATATGTTCAAAGGCATTTTTGACAAGATGATCTTGTATGTTAATGTGAGACATTACTGACAAACACAATGATATACTATGGTTCTTCTCTATTTTGAGGAGTTGGTACGATTGACATCAACATCAAGTTTTCTCCAAAGCACCTTGGTGGTGGCTTGATCACCCACTACTTGGGTATCCATGGCTCTACTCTTGTGATTCTATGTTGTATGGATTGTGATGAGTAATTATCATTGTATCATTGTATTGTATCAAATCCCCCATGATTTCTAAGAGAGGGTGTTAGCAGGATTGTCAGCTCATGTGTGAGTCTATGCATGCCTATCATGGCTGAGCACATCATTATTATTTTAGGCATTATTGTAGTGATTTATTTGTGGCATTTTATGCCAGTTGGGGCCAGCATTTAATGCTAGTTGACCAACTGCTATTTATGGGCTATTTTGTGCCTACTTATTATGAGGCTTATCCTCCTCCTCTTTAGTTATAATCATTCTTCATGTGAACTTCCCCTTGGAGAAAGGAGCCGGTGCCAGTGCCAATGCCCATGCAACTAGTGACTCGCTATTGTACGCAACTGTCTTGTGTTGGGTATGTGGATTCCATTTCCCGAGCACATCTCTCTTCCTTTGCAGTGTTCTTCTGTTTTCTCTCTTCTGTCTTGTGTTCAACAATTTATTTCAGTATTTGTTTATGCTTCCATTGTTGCATGACTTCTGACACCGTTTGCATCTTGATCATCATGCTTGTAAAAGGGTGCTTGGGCAAGTAAACAACTCTCCTCTACCCTTTAAATAGGGCTATCTGAAAGAAGATATCCATCGTCTCTATAGTCTTGGTAGGTTCTTGGGTAGCTAATGTGCACCCATTGACCGATGCCCTAACTCCTTTGGGTGGGACCTTTCAGTTATGAAAGGAGGGTGAACTCTGGAGAAGTGACTTACCATCTCAAGCACATAATAATTTCAATTGCATAGCACTAAGGGACTGATGTATTTGCAATCACTACTGGATCTTGTCATCCTTAAAGATATCATCCTTCATCTTCAACAACGAGAGACAATGGTCTACTCATAATCCATTTAGAGGACAACACGCTCCTTAGCATCCTTCAACTTGCTAAGAAGCGTGCCATCCTCCTTAACATCCCTTCTCGAATAGTGATAGTTGGATGGATGGCCTTGCACTCCATTGAACTCATTGGTTGCATTTCATTCATTCATCGTATCAATTTGTTCTTTGAATAATGTCTTCTTCTTCCCTTGCAACCATATTGTCCAATTTCGTTTTATATTAGTGAGTTGTCCTACGCATTGCATTTTCTCAATAAACCATAGCATTTCCTCACATGATTTCAAGGTACCAAATCTCACCTTTTGAGCCATTAACCTCATTCCTCTCTCCTTTTGTCAAGGTTCTTCAAGATTGGTTTGCTACATCTTTTGCACCAACCACCTCTCCTCACCAAATCCTTCCTCTTCTACCTCCCATCTTTCAAATGATTGTTTCCCAACCTTCTAGAGGGACATCACAATGTGAACAACTAGTTGTTGAGAATTTGGAGCTCACATCCAAGAAAGACTTCACTAAGGCGGAGACCATGTAATATCCAATTCCATCACAACCAAAATCAATGCAAGGTACATGTGTATTTATAGATATGTATGAATCTCTCTCTATTTCTCTAACTGGGATGCAAGTACTCAATCTAGGTTACCATAAAAACTTGGAACAATAACATTATATAATTGTAAGAAGAGGAGGTGATCGTTCAAGATCAAGTACTTCTTGATGTTTACATACTATCTCCAATGAATTGGTTTTGGTCCATGTCTACTCTCACCCACAATTCTACTTTCTATATTGCTAAATGCCAGCAGGGTACCAAGGGTGATTGCCCAAGAGCCAACCAAGGTGTAGATGCCAAACGGGAGGCAAAAGAGGTGCCCAACACTCGTGTCTACACTTTCTCTTCTCCGGAGCACTCACAAGGAGTCTCCATCCCTAGCATAACCCTAGCTATATAGCAAAGCGCACCTAGAATAACCATGATGGAAATACCTATTAAGCAACCAAAATTTAGGCTAGCATTATCTATTACTTTACATGCATTAATAACTAAGTATTGCTTCCTAATTCAGCCCCAAAAAGCTGTAGTTATGTTAGAAGGCTTTTATTTGCACAAATGCCTAGAAATCCCCTATAAAAGGACATGGGCATCCCATTGTCAGAGTGCAGCGATGCGGAAGCGGAGGACAAAGACTGAGAGAGAGTGAACACAGAGAGAAGAGAGAGAGAGAGAAAAGGAGACAGTGTAAACGCAGAAAACCTGCGGTGTAGTATGGTGTATAAGAGTGCAGAAATACACAAGGGGGCAGAGGAAATACTTGTGTATGTCTCCGACTTGATGATCTCCATCTCCGTCAGCCCGAGCACAATCTGTCACAACCAACAGATCTCAAGAATAGAATCTGAAAAGATGAATGCTCGAGTGTCCACAAAACCAACTATAAATAGACGGAAAAATAGGAATTCCCAGCACCAGGTCGCTGCAGTCCGACTGTACCTGTGCCACGTGGCACCTGTTTGCCCTGCTGACGTGGCATCTACTCTGGCCGTATTGCTCTGCTGTTCGACTGGCTGACTGTACAGGAAACGACACTGTCTAGCACCCCCTCCTAGATCTTGGACGGGTCAAAAGACTGAGGGATCTGAAACGCTACCGAAGAAGAGCCTGGGGAAGCGCCTTCGTAAACAAATCTATAAGATTATCCTTCGTTTTGTTAGCGATCAGAGGCCTTGGCCGAGCAGGCACCACGTGGCAGTCTGGTCGGACTGACCAGTAAGCCAGCCACATGGCAGTCCGACCTGTACAGTACCAGTCGGCTGCATTTAATGCAGCCGACCTGCCATTTCTAGGCGCATTCTTTTCAGCTATTTATAGCCGATGTTCTGCACATCCTCACACACTTCTGATTACAGATCTATGGCTGGAGATTCGTGCAAATTACAGGCTGGAGATCGTGTAGATTGCAGCGTACTTCGAGGTGGACAGCAGGTTGCATCGTCGAGGTGGAGACACGCAGTCCCGCGCACTGCGCCCGTGTACATATCTGCATATCTTTGTATACAGCACACTTTATACAGCAAATCTTCATCTTCCACTCTCTCTCTCTCTCTCTCTCTCTCTCTCTCTCTCTCTGTGTTCACTCTCTCTCTCAGTCTTGGTCCCACGCTTCCGCATCGCTGCACTCTGACATGGTATCAGAGCAGTGAAGAAGGGCTGACTGAGTGAAGAACCTTCCTGAAGAGGAGATTCCATCGCGACATAAAGCTGCGTTTCCAGCGTTCGAGGGCGAGCGGGAGGGCTGCGCATCGGAACAAGGCTGAAGCGAGCGTGGGCGCGCGGGAAAGGAGTCCAGTTGGTGGATTTGCTACTGTTTACTGCTGTTTGAAGAGGAGGAAGGCTGTCTTTTCAGCTTTCAAGTGCACGTTTTACTTTTTCATCGCCTCAGGCGGGTGAAGAAGGCTCAGGACGCGGAAGAAAGAGCCCTAGCAGGCTGCGTTTTCACAGTCAGAGGGGGCTGCTTTTGCGTTTGTGAAGGCATTACAAGTGAAGATGTCAACAGAGATTGACTTGGAGTTCCAGACAATCATGGATCGGAAGGTGCCTGTCTTACTGGCTCTTCCTGTAGATCAAGAGCTCGATGGCGACAATTGCCGCATTTGGCACATGATGATGTTGGCCATCCTTGAGTCTTATGATTTGACGGAGCTTGTACAGGAGGAGATCGACCGGCCCTCGGTGAGAGATGAGTCCAAACTCTCTTCCGATACTCGTGCGGAGTTGGCCAAGGCACAGTCTCATTGGGACAAACTAAATGCCCGGATTCGTTCTTTTCTTTTTCTGTCTTGTACTACAACCGTGATAGCCCACATCGAGCACTTGACGGTGGCTCAAGAGATATGGCTGGAGCTTGACCAAATGTATAACCGGATGACCCTTATGAAGCGGGTTTCTTTGGAGGTGCAAATGCGGACCTTGTCCGTGAACAAGTCTTCTTCGTGCGGGAGCACATCAACAAGCTTAGACAGCTTCAGATGCAGGTTCAGAATGCGGGGAAGCCAATTTCCTCCGAAGACATGGCGATCACACTCTTGTCCCAGTTGCCGCCACGATTCGGTGCTTTTTACTCCGCCCTTACTGCTTCGGGGCGAGAGTCTACTCTTCGGTGGGAAGAGTTGGTTCCTATGGTCTTGGACCAAGAGGAACAACTGAAGGGACAGCATGCTTCCAAATCGGAAGCTTTGACAGGTCAAGCCTCTCAGAAAAAGGGGAAGGACCAAAAGAAGAAGAAGGAGGACAACAAGTCAAAGAAGGACAAGGAAAAAGAATCCACATGCCATATTTGTGGTAAGACTGGCCATTGGAAGAAGGATTGCCCCGACAAAGACAAGAAGGATACCAACAAGAAGGACTCCAAGGATTTAGAGCGGTGGTTGCACCCTCATCAACTGCGTTTCTTCATCTAGCAGTCATTGAGGACTCTACACCGAAGGCTTTTGATGTTGCGATGATAGCTCCCCAGGCTCGAGAGTGGATCGTTGATAGTGGTGCCTTCCGGCACATGACTCCTTCATCAGTTGGTGTTGCCCAATTGCGACCTTCGCGTGGGCAAATTCTCATCAGAGATAGCTCTTCGGTGTCTATTGCAGGACGGGGTGAGATGTAGCTTATTCCAGATGGACGTGGTGGTACTCATACCTCAGAGGTCTTGCATGTGCCAGGTCTAGGGTATCATCTACTTTCGGTTCATAAGATTTGTTCACTTGAACTTTTGGTGGAGTTTGACAGTGATTCGGTGCGAGTCCTTGATCGTAGGTCAAGGAAGGTTCTCTCATCAGGATATGAGGAGAACGGCATCTATAAATTGACGTCTTCTACCGCTCTCCCTACTCTTCTTCTTACCTCTCAGACACAATCAGAGCTATGGCATGCTCGGTTTGGTCACCTCAACTATGATTATCTTCGGAGGGCGTCACGTGGACAGCTTGTTTGAGGGTTGCCGGACATAGTGGTGAGCCAGCAGCCATGCATCTCCTACATTCGTGGGAAACAGCATAGGGATGCGATTCCCAACAAAGCTTCGCGGCGGTCCACTTCCCCAATGGAGCTTGTATCTACGGATCTTTGTGGCCCTATGAGGAACGAGTCCTTGAAAGGGAGCTCGTACTTCATGTTGATCGTAGATGACTACAGCAGGATGACTTGGGCCTATTTCTTGGCATTGAAGTCAGAGGCTTTCTCCCACTTCAAGGATTGGCTTCTCTTTGAGGAGAACCGATCGGGTCGGTGATTGAAGACCTTGCGATCCGACAAGGGTGGTGAATTTGTTTCTAATGAGTTTGCTCGTTTTTGTGCAAATAAAGGCATTCACCAGGAGTTTGCTAACACCAACACTCCTCAAGAAAATGGCATTCTTGAACGGAAGAACCGAAGTGTAATCAAGATGGCACGCACCATGATGAAGCACCGACAAACACCTCAGTTTCTGTGGGCCGAGGCTGTGGCTACTGCAGCCCACATCCTTAACCGATCCCCCACTTCGGCTGTTGATGGGATAACACCTTTTGAGGCTTACTTTGGGACTAAGCCCGATGTTTCTTATTTCATGGTTTTTGGGTATGATGCTTATGTTCACATTCCCAAGACTCATCGTGATAAATTTGAAGCGGCTTCCCGAAGACAGGTGTTTGTTGGCTACAGCTCTCAGTCCCAAGGCTATCGTTTGTATGATCCCGTCAAGCGGGATGTGTACACCAGTCGAGATGTGCGGTTCGTGGAGGTTCCGGCCATAGCAGCAGATGAGGAGCATCCCATTCTTGGAGATCCAGGGGAGAGTTGAGCTCTCAAGACAGTTCCTTTGGAGCCAGCGCCTTTTGATTCCGATTTTGTTTCCAATGCACAGTCTACTGTTCCACCGGTCGCCCCCGAGGAGTTACCACCGGTGGATATCCCAGAGTCTTCAGCTGATGGAGAGAGACGAGGAGAGGTCGAGGAGAGGTCTGGCCACCTCCTCGTTGGGCCCGTGACACACTCCGAGATTCAGGGATCGAGGGGATCCCTGAGGAGTGGGGACCGCAGGATGGTCCGCAGCGGTCACGGAGGCACCAGGCACATTCTACGAAGCTTGTTTGCTCTCACTATTGTTTGATGACCCGTGTTTTGCAGGATCGAGAGCCCACCTCCGTGAAGGAGCCTTTACAGTCCGCACCATGGAAGAAAGCTATGGAAGCCGAGTTGGAGGCTATTCAGAGGAATGGCACTTGGTATCTCGTGCCTCGCCCCTCTCATAAGAAGGTGATTGGCGTCAAATGGGTCTTCAAGACCAAGTACCTTAGCGATGGTTCTTTGGACAAGCATAAGGCTCGCCTTGTTGCTAAAGGTTTTGCACAGCACCCAGGGATTGATTGTCATGATACTTTTGCCCCCACTACTCGTATGGCGACTATTCGAGCTATTCTTGCCTTGGCTGGCCATAGGAGATGGCCTATCTACCAGTTGGATGTGAAGTCAGTCTTTCTCAATGGTGATTTGAAGGAGGAGATCTATGTAGAGCAACCTCTTGGCTTTGGATCTTCAGATGGGCAAGTCTACAGATTAAAGAAGGCTTTGTATGGCCTCAAGCAGGCTTGGCGTGCATGGAACGAGAAGATTGACTCGTTCCTTCAGTCACAGTTGGGATATCGGTGTTCCAAGGCTGATCGCAGCTTTATATACACACTTCCGAGGCTGGTTGTGTGCTTTTTGTGTTGTATGTTGACGATTTGATTATCACGGGTGATCATGCACCGAAGGTCAAAGAGACGAAGGCAGCTTTACATCAGGCGTTCGAGATGACAGACTTGGGTCTACTCCACTTCTTCTTGGGCCATGAGATTTATCAGTCTCAGAGGGGGATTTTCATCTCTCAGCAGAGATATGTATAGGAGCTCTTGGTTTCTTTTGCGATGGAGGATTATCGGACCATTTCTACTCCTATGGATCCGAACTCGAAGGCCACTTCACATTCAGCTTCTCCCTTGGCGGATGCTTCCCGCTATCGTCAGTTGATTGGATCATTGATTTGGCTCCTCAACACTCGTGTTGATCTTTGTTTTGCTGTTGGTCTCTTGGCAGGGTTCATGAGTGAACCTCAGACGGTGCATTGACAGGCTGCCCAGAGGATACTTCGGTATATGAGGGGGACATCTAACTTAGGGATTCATTATCCAGCAGGCACAGGTGGTTCAGATCTTGTACTTGCAAGTTGGAGCGACTCGAATTGGGCCAGCGATGTGGACCACAGGCGGTCTACTACAGGCTATTGTTTTACCTTGGGTGCAGGTGTTATCTCATGGAGTAGCAAGAAGCAGCCCACGGTAGCCCTTTCGTCTACTGAGGCGGAGTATTGGGCCGCGTCTTCCACCACATGTGAGGCTGTGTGGCTTCGGAGATTGTTGGAGGAGCTTGGCTGCCCCCAGACTCGTCCTACTTTGCTACAATGCGACAATGAGAGTTGCATTGCCTTGGCACCGAATCCTGTTTTCTATGCCCGGACGAAGCACATAGAGATTCCATACCACTTCATCAGAGAGAAGCTTCTCGATGAGACCATCGTTGTGGAGTATTGCAAGACGGAGGACAATCTTGCAGATTTGTTTACGAAGGCGCTTCCCCAGGCTCTACTTCGGAGACATGCCAGATCCCTCAGGCTTCTGCCCCGTCCACGCTCTGAGAGGGAGTGTTAGCGATCAGAGTCCCTAGCCGAGCAAGCGCCACGTGGCAGTCTGGTCGGACTGACCAGTCAGCCAACCTGCCATTTCTGGGCGCATTCTTTTCGGCTATTTATAGCTGATGTTCTGTACATCCTCATACACTTCTGATTACGGATCTCAGGCTGGAGATTCGTGCAGATTACAGGCTGGAGATCGTGCAGACTGCACCGTACTTCGAGGTGGAGAGCAGGTTGCATCGTCAAGGTGGAGACACACAGTCCCACGCACTGCGCCCGTGTACATATCTGCACATCTTTGTACACAGCACACTTTATACAGCAGATCTTCATCTTCCACTGTCTCTTTCTCTCTCTCTCTTCTCTCTACGTTCACTCTCTCTCTCAGTCTTGGTCCCACGCTTCCGTATTGCTG
Source organism: Lygodium microphyllum (assembly GCF_053477565.2). Classification (NCBI taxonomy): domain Eukaryota; kingdom Viridiplantae; phylum Streptophyta; class Polypodiopsida; order Schizaeales; family Lygodiaceae; genus Lygodium; species Lygodium microphyllum. Next base: position 86,378,716 of record NC_141163.1, on the reverse strand, counting down.
CACTCTGACACATCTTGCAATACTCCACATCAATGGTCCCATCCAAAAGCTTCTCCCGAATGAAGTGATACTAGATCTCAATGTGCTTTGTCCGGGCATGGAAGTTTGGATTCCGTACCAAGGCAATGCAACTCTCATTGTCGCACCGCAGAAGAGTAGGACGAGTCTAAGGGGCAGCCAAGCTCCTCCAACAATCTCCGAAGCCGCACAACCTCACATGTGGTGGAAGACGCAGCCCGATACTCCACCTCGGTAGAAGAAAGGGCTACCTTGGGCTACTTCTTGCTACTACAAGAGATAACACCTGTACCCAAGACAAAACAGTAGCCTGTAGTAGACCGTCGATGGTCCACATCGCCAACCCAATCCGAGTCACTCCAACCTGCAAGAACCAAATCTGAAGCATCTGTACCTGCAAGATAAGAAATCCCTAAGTCAGAGGTCCCCCTCAAATACCAAAGAATCCTCAAGGCAGCCTGCCAATGCACCTGTTTGGATTTCGTCATGAACCTTGCCAAAAGACACAACAAAACAAAGATCAATGCGAGTGTTGAGAAGTCAAATCAAGGATTCAATCAATTGACGGTAGCGGGAAGCATCCATCACGGGAGAATCAGAGTGTAAAGTGGCCTCCAATTCGGATCCATAGGAGTAGTAATGAGCCGACAAGTCTCCATCTCAAAAGTCACCAAGAGCTCCTGAATGTACCTCTGCTGAGAGATGAAAATCCCCCTCTGAGACTGATAAATCTCGTGATCCAAGAAAAAATGAAGCCTCAAATCCGTCATCTCGAATGCCTAATGTAAAGTTGTCTTGGTCTCTCGGACCTTCTGCGCATGATCCCCTGTCAAAATCAAATCATCAACATATAACACAAACAACACACGATCAACCTCGGAAGTGTGCACATAAAGCTGCGGATCAGCCTTAGAGCGCCGATATCCCAACTTCGACTGAAGAAACGAGTCAATCTTCTCGTTCCATGCACGCGGAGCCTGCTTGAGGCCATACAAGGCCTTCTTCAACCTGTAAACTTTCCCATCCGAGGATCCAAAGCCAGGAGGCTGCTCGACATAGATCTCTTCCTGCAAGCCACCATTAAGAAAGGCTGACTTCACATCCAACTGATAAACAGGCCATCTCCTATGGCCAACCAAGGCAAAAACAGCTCGAATAGTTGCCATACGAGCAATGGGGGCAAAAGTATCATGGAAATCAATGCCTCGGCGTTGAGCAAAACCTTTAGCAACAAGGTGAGCCTTGTGCTTGTCCAAAGAACCATCGCTAAAGTACTTGGTCTTGAAGACCCACTTGACACCAATCACCTTCTTGTGAGAGGGATGAGGCACAAGAGACCAAGTGCCATTCCTCTCAATAGCCTCCAACTCGGCTTCCATGGCCTTCCGCCAATGATCAAACTGCAAAGCCTCCTTCACTGAAGTGGGCTCTCGATCCTGCATAACACCGGTCAGCAAACAATAGTTGGAGCAAACAAGCTCTGAAGAATGTGCCTAGTTCCTTCGTGACCTCCGTGGTCCATCTTGCGGTTCCCACTCCTCAGGGACCCCCTCGAGGAGGGCGAACCTCTCCCTGTCACTCTCCGTCTACTGAAGTCTCAGGAACATCCACCGGCAGAAGCTCCTCGGGGGTTGCCGGTGGAAGAGAAGACTCTGAATCAGAAGAAGAATCTCAATCAAGAGGCTCTAGCTCCAAAGGAACTATCTTGGGAGCCCAATTCTGCCCTGGATCTCCAAGGACAGGGTGCTCGTCAACCCCCTCTGTGGCCGAAACTTCCACAAACCGCACATCTCGACTCGTGTAGACATCCTACTTGACGGGATCAAACAAACGATAACCTTGGGACTGGGAGCTATAGCCAACAAAAACCTGTCCTCGGGAAGCTGCCTTGAACTTATCACGTTGCATCTTCGGAATGGCACATAAGCGTCACACCCAAAGATCCTAAAATAAGAGACATCAGGCTTAGTCCCGAAGTAAGTCTCAAAAGGTGTCATCCTGTCAACGGCCAAAGTGGGAGATCGATTGAGGATGTAAACTGCGGTAGCCATTGCCTCGGCCCACAGAAACCGAGGTGTCTGTCGGTGCTCCATCATGGTGCGTGCCACCTCGATCACACTTCGGTTCTTCCGCTCCAAAATGCCATTCTCTTAGGGAGTGTTGGTGTTAGCAAACTCTTGGTAAATGCCCCTATCTGCACAAAAACGAGCAAACTCATTAGACATAAATTCACCTCCCTTGTCTGAACGCAAGGTCTTCAATCGCCGGCCAGAACGGTTCTCCTCAAAGAGAAGCCAATCCTTGAAGTGAGAAAAAGCCTCCGACTTCAAAGTCAGGAAATAGGCCCAAGTCATCCTACTATAGTCATCTACGATCAACATGAAGTACAAGCTTCCCTTCAGGAACTCGATCCTCATAGAGCCACAAAGATCCATAGATACAAGCTCCATGGGTGAAGTAGACCGCCTAGAAGCTTTGTTGGGAATCGCATCCCGATGCAGTTTTCCACCAATGCAAGAGACACATGGCTGATGGCTCACTACAATGTCTGGCAATCCTCGGACAAACGACCCTCGCGATGCCTTCCAAAGGTACTCGTAGTTCAGGTGGCCAAACCGAGCATGCCATAACTCAGACTGTGTCTAAGAAGTAAGAAAAAGAGAGGTAAGAGCTGAAGAAGACTTCAATTTGTAGATGCCATTCTCCTCATACCCTGCAGAGAGAACCTTCCTCGATCCACGATCAAGGACTCGAACAGTATCACTGTCAAACTCCACCAAGAGACTAAGAGCACAAATCTTATGGACCGAAAGTAAATGATACCCCAAACCTAGCACATGCAACACCTCAGAGGTGTGGGTACCACCACGTCCATCTCGAATAAGCTGCATCTCACCCCGCGCTGCAATAGACACAAAAGAGCTGTCTCCAATGAGAATCTGCCCACGCAAAGGTCGCAAATGGGCAACACCAACGGAAGGAGTCATGTGCTGTAAGGCACCACTGTCCACAATCCACTCTCGAGCCTGGGGAGCTGTCGTCGCAGCATCAAAAGTCTTCAATGTAGAGTCCTCAATGATTGCTAAGTATAGAAAAGAAGCTGATGAGGGTGCAGCCACCGCTCCAGAATCCTTCGTATTCTTCTTCTTGGTATCCTTCTTGTCTTTGTCGAGGTAATCCTTCTTCCAATGACCGGTCTTTCCACAAATATGGCAAGTCGATTCCTTCTCCTTATCCTTCTTGGATTTGTTGTCCTCCTTCTTCTTCTTTTGGTCCTTCCCCTTCTTCTGAGAGGCTTGACCAACCAATGCCTCCGATTTGGAAGCATTCTGTCCCTTCAATTGTTCCTCCTGGTCCAAGACCATAGGAACCAACTCTTTCCACCGAAGAGTCGACTCGCTCCCTGATGCAATAAAAGCGGAATAAAAAGTACCGAATCGTGGCAGCAATTGGAATAGTAAAGTGATCGCCATGTCTTCGGAGGAAATAGGCTTCCTCGCATTTTGAACCTGCATCTGAAGCTGCCAAAGCTTGTTGATATGTTCCCGCTGAAGCGAAGAAGACTTATTCACGGACAAAGTCCACATCTGCACCTCCAAAGAAACCCTCTTCATGAGGGTCATCCAGTTGTACATCTGGTCAAGCTCTAGTCGTATCTCACGAGCCACCGTCAAGTGCTCGATGTGAGCTATCACAGCTGTGGTGCAAGACAGAAACAGAAAAGATCGAATCCTGGTATTCAATTTGTCCCAATGAGACTGGGCCTTGGTCAACTCCGCACGAGCATTGGAAGAGAGTTTACTCATCCCTCACCGAGAGCTTGTTAATCTCCTCCATCACCAATTCCGCCAAATCATAGGACTCCAAAATGGCCAATATCATCACCCGCCAAATTCAATAATTGTCACCATCAAGCTTTTGATCCAATGGAAGAGCTGGTAGGACAGGTACCTTCCTGTCCATGATCGCCTGGAACTCCAAATCAGTCTCTATAGACATGTTAATCTACAATACCTGCACAAACGCAAAACCAGCCCGCTCTGATTGTGAAAACGTTGTCTTCTAGGGTGGGTTCCTCCGCTACCCAAACCTTCTTTACTCGCCGGAGGAGATGAAAATGTAAAATCTGCAATGGAAGGCCTCAAACACAGCCTTCCTCCCCTTCAAACAGCAAAAACCTGCAGCAAATTCACCGATTAGACTCCTTTCCCGCACACCCACACTCGCTTCAGCCTTGATCCGATGCGCAGCCCTCCCTCTCGCCCTCGAATCCTGGAAAGGCAGCCTTGTGTCGCACTGAAATCTCCTCTTCAGATAGGTTCAACCCTCAATCAGTCCATCTTCACCGCTCTGATACCATGTCAAAGTGCAGTGATGCAGAAGCATAGGACAAAGACTGAGAGAGAGTGAACACAGAGAGAAGAGAGAGAGAGAAAAGAAGACAGTGTAAATGCAGAAAATCTATGGTGACTATGCTGTATAAGAGTGCAGAAATACACAAGGGGGCAGAGGAAATATCTGCGTATGTCTCCGACTTGATGACCTCGATCTCCGTCAGCCCGAGCACAGTCTGTCTCAGCCAACAGATCTCAAGATCAGAATCTGAAAAGATGAATGTTGGAGTGTCCACAAAATCGATTATAAATAGCTGGAAAAATAGAAATTCCCAGCACCAGGTCGGCTGCATTAAATGCAGCCAACTGCAGAAAAACTGGCCGACTGCACAGAACTGCAGTTCAACTATACTTGTGCCACATGGCACCTGTTTGCCCTGCTGACCTGACATCCACTCTAGCCGTATTGCTCTGCTGTCCGACTGGCCGACTATCCAGGAAATGACACTTGTCTAACACCAATTCCTCACCGTCACTTTCAGATCATTCTTCTCTTAGCCGGTCTCCATCTTCTCCAAGTTCTCCCCCCTCCTCCTACACACACTTGGTGGATGCTACCACAATGGAGCCAATGCTGTCCTATTTGATGGATCCTTGAGCTGTTCTCATTTCAGATTGGTTATCATCCAGCAGCTGCCATCATTGGTGACCTATTGGCCACCTTTATTCTACATCTAGAGGCCCAAATCTTCTCCTACAGCTGTGTTTTATGTTGTTGGTTCTACAACAAGCTGTTGCCTATTTACATCATCCTTTCTCAACATTATTGCAGCTGTCATCTTCATCTTTGATCAACAGAAAATTATATTCTTGATACTATTGCCCCTAATGATAAGCTAGAAAAGAAGCATTTCGTATTAGACCTTATCTAGCTCATTTAAACAACCCCAAAACTCAAACTTTAATGCTACAAAGTGTTCCTATGTCAAGCAAACTCCCACAATTTGGTTGGTTCCTCATCTATAATTAGATGGAGTGCTCAATCACTAAGTATCCCATTTCATTTCAATCATCAAGTCCTCATCAGCACATAGCTGTCCAGCTCTTTGAATACTGCTACTCCTAGCCCTTAGCACCCTCTTTCCAACTACCACCCAATCTCTAAGACGTGCTCAACTGCAACATTTTCTGCCCTACTACCAGGCACTCATAGCCAAGGTGGCCTGACCAGAAACGTCAATGATGCTCTTCATCAAAAGGAGATTTAGCTGTAGCTAAGCCATGTATCCTACAAAACTCAAAGTTCACAGCAATTAGTTGGGAGAGAAATTGTTACATCAAATAGAGCCCATTAGGCAATAATTTTTGCAAAACCAAGCAATTGACTTGGTCAATTCAAGAGGAACTTGATGGAATATTGAAGCATCATCATGCAATCTGCTAGGAGATAGAAGGAGACCTACACCATTAGAGACAGCAACCCAAACTATTGGAAGGAGGCAAAAGGCATGATTGGGGAGACAAAGGTGCAAGGGAAGCTTTGAGATACCTCAAGCTGTCATAGACCAGTGTTTTCATCAATGATGTCAACAGTGGTTTTAATTTTAAAAACAACTCCCCCCAAAACGCAAAGCTAATAGACAGAAAGAAGATTTAGTTGAGATACCAAAGTCATAAAGTTCATTGTATTCCATTAATTCCTATTTTGGTTTCCATTTACAGCCCCAAAAAGGCTTTATTGGTATCATTTATTAGTGTTTGGTGTCGCCCTAGACAGTCCAATGGCTCATGTGCCTATAAATAGAGCATGTGCATTCATCACTATACGCATCTCACTTTCAAGTTTCATTGTTCAAACAGCCATCCCTATTCACTGACTGCTCATCACCTTCAACACTCCAACACCTGGTGGATGCTTCCCATAGGCATGGCCCATGTGCTGCCTTTTGGAGCTGTTTGCTGCCATTCACACCATCTAGAGTCTAGAATTGCCACCCTGATCAGCTAGCTCCCACCCAACCTACAGCCCTGACTGGAGGTTGTTGCCCACTCACATTTATTGTTCTAGCAGCAGTCTAAACCTGCATTCGCTGCCTACACTAACTGCTCTGCTCTCAAAGACCTCCTAGCAAGTTATCTCAGCTATCTACACTTGCATTTTCCAACTCAGCAGGCCGCCCTGCTGTTTGCTAGTTGTCTGAAGCCCTCTCAAACTGCTAGTCACTATTGCATATTAGTATATCCTTCATCTGTAACAACTCCCGACGCCTGTGTTTCACTCCCTCTACTATTGTCCCTCATCTTTCAGTGTCTACTCTTGGCATTCCATTGTGCGAAGGACTGCAATTCACTCCCTCCATAGAGCAATTATTTTCCTCATCATCAACCCCTCTGCCCAAAGGACTGCATTTTGCTCCCTTCCAAGTGCTGCCACCTGATCAGCCAAGACAGTGCGGTTATCTGTGAGGTCTACTCCACTATATCAGCATGATTCAATGCTACAGTGTTTCTAAATTTATTGCATTTGTGTCACTATGCGGCCACTTGAGCGATGTTTGGAGCTTGATATGTGCAAGATGGGTGCCCTTGTGTGTAGGATGGTGCTTGGATTCAAAGCGGAACTCCCACCACGTGCACTACCACCACCCAGCTAAGGGATAGGAATAGAAACTATGGGGAGTGTGCCTAAAGGAATGTGACCCCCTAATTTGTTGTGATTGGAAAAAGGTGAATTAGTGAATGGAGCTGCAAGAAGAGATGAAATGAGTGAAGGCATGAGCAAGATGGGTCAAAATTGAGTGAGAAGGTAATGAATCAAACACAAAATCATCAAAATAAGCTTATGGTTGAGAAGAATTACCTATCCTTCTGCCTCTAGAACCACGTCATCTCATAATCACATATTGGTATGGGTTTCCATCTCCATGGTAACTTATGCCCATACTTTCAGTAGGAGTGAGAAAAGAGGCACTAGCAAAATGTAAATCATATGTACCTTGCACCAATTCTAATGGAAACAAAACCATTGGATAGACCATTCTGCCCATGTCGATGTGACTGCTTTCAGTTAGGAGTTCCAGATTCTTGCTAGTGTTTAACTCTGATTATCATGCATCTCCTCCAGTCTATAGATTGGCTCATTCAAATGGTAAGCTGAAGGTGATGGAGAAGTATTGTGACATGGAACTCAGGGAAGAGGATTGCTATGGCTTTCTTCTTCTAAGAACCCCAAAAATCCTTGTCTCAAGCATTCCATATGTTCATTACAGGTGATGGCAATGTAGCTTTGATGATGCTCAGTTCCCCTTTTAGTGATTGAGGATGACTCAAGATATGACTTCCTAAGAGACTATATGAGGGGGAAATCTGTGCCATGGCCTCACATTACGAACAATAGATGGGACCATGGGAATAGGCTTCAAGTAGCATTGTTTGGATTGCTTTAGTGAATTTTGTTAAGACATCTCCGAGAGTGTGAAGTGTTCTTGCAGCTCAAGTGTCGAGCTTGCATACCCTGTTTGATCACAATGCTGGTTGTGCAGGTCCTGATGCTGCTCCTCAGCTCTCTACAGCTAGGAATCACCTCTCCTTCTTCAAAATGGCTTCTCTCAACTTGCATGCAGACCAGAACAGTTGTCCTGGCTTGCATGCCGCCCCAGTGGGAAAGAAACAGATCAAAATAGCAATTTTGACTTTCCAATCAGGCACAAAAAAATCTCGTGCTGATATCAGCATCCTCTTCCTCATCACATAGTTTAGTATGTTGCCAACCTGCATCAGCACCTTGATCGGTTTAAACATATTCAGCATTATTGAATTTGCCCAACTGTTTGACTACTTTTTTATTGTGACATATCTGAATAATAGTAGGTCTAAAAATCTTGCCAAATATGTCGTCTTTTATCTTCTGCAACACTTCATATCGAGAATTGTAACAGATTCATGTAGCCCTTAACTGCTAGCCAATATTGAGTCCAAGTGCACAGGATCTTAAGATGAAGATGATCCTCACATGGACCACCCATTTCAGCAAATGTATGGACAAACTATCAGTTACGTGTAGGCCATTGTTTTCATCAGAATTAATATTACCTGGTATGTAATACCGCAGCACACTAGGATAAGAAAAGAAACCACTTCATCCAAATAGAAATCACGATTTGAGAAGAAGACGAGGTAAACATACACGCTGTTACAATATACAGGCTGTTCATTCAAAGGCTAAGTAAGGCTTTACACCTATGCCAAGTGTGATGGCAAACAGATGGATTTTCAAAAATCATATAGGCTGAGAGATAGGTGAACATCATATGTCTGTCATATTGTATGCAGAACGTTCTGAAAGACGTAAATATGGTAACCAATTGGCTCATTTTGCGTTATGCAGAAAACTGTTAAGACATCGTCACAGACTTTTACAGCAAGCTTGTTGCCTTGCATCACAAGCAATGTGGAAAAGAAGGAGAGGATCCACTTACGTGCCATGGCCATCGCCGTCGAGGGGCGAGTCGAAGTCGTAGGTAGCGTTGAAGGCGCTGGCAGCGACAATGCCTTTCGAGTAATGTCGAGCGGCCACGATTTTGCCGTTGCAGGAGCCCCGCGGGAAGGTCGGGGAGATGTGGCATTTGCCTCGCCATCGCCGGCCGGGGGGCTTAAAGCCAAGGCCTGAGAAGCTCGGGTGGGAAGGGTCGATACCTGTGTCGAGGACCCCGACTGTGACGCCCTCGCCGGCGTCCACCTGCGCGGCCGCGGCCGCTGATGGTGGCCTGCTCCGCCATCGCCACGCTCCATCCGGGAGGCCTAGGAACTCAGGCGTGTAGGTGGTGGCCTTCTCGAAACGCGCGTCTGGCTCCACCTTCGACACCCTCGGGTGATCCTGCAAGGCGCCAACCTGCGTGACTCCATCCTTTCAGAGTCGATCTATCTATCATTTCTTCCTTCCTTGCGGTGTAATTCACGAATAACATTTTCGGATCTTTCGAATAAAATTACATGTGTTTGGCATTTTTAAGTATTTTTGTGAGTGCAAGGTTTTAAGCCTTAAAGTTTACAAAGTTTTTGAAAAATCTGCAATTCATTTTACATTGAGCCTTGGTTTCTGGTAAACGCTCATAAGGATGATGATGATGATCATGAGAGTTTTTAGCGTAGGAACGATCTCAAGATGTTTAACACATATTTGCAAAGAGGTAGACAGAGATGTGTGTGTGTGTGTGTGTGTGTGTGTGTGTGTGTGACTAGCATTCACAAAAGAATACATTTTTTGGAGTTGATACCAAAAGCTTTGACATTAACAATTTACAAGTTTTTTCAACGAAAACACATGTTTTCCAATCATATATAAAACTAAAATGATCATAAATTTCAAAATTTCTACTATATTATTTTGGATTATTTTGGTTGTAGGTTTGAGGGGGCCCGAACCTCCTGAGGGCTTCATGAACCTACCCCCTTTTCTTCTTCTTTTTTGTTTTTTATTTTTAACACACACACACACACTCTCTCTCTCTCTCTCTCTCTCTCTATTGGATTAAACTTTTTAATTCAAACTTTACTTTTAATTAAATATTTTTAAAAGATATCTTTAATTTAATTTTTTTGACATAATTTTTCACACACTTTGGGAGGGAGATAGAAGAAAAAGAAGAGAGAGAGAGAGAGAGAATTATAGAGAGGAAAAAAGAGAGAAATATCATAATCAATATTGATCAATTATATACATTTTGTTCAATAAGCATAATTTTTATTGAATATATAGATTCCTTTGATTTCAAGGTTTCAATCAAATTATTAATAGTTTTTGTCTCTGTGTTCACAATGGTTGTGTAACACGTGCAACACCAAATATTTGATAAAAGCAAAATATATAAATTTTCTACTAGTGTAACTGAATTAGCACATTCCATCTTGCACCTTGTTCAAATGGTGTGTTATTTGATTAGAGATCAATTGCAACCATGATCATGTCACATGATTTGCCCAAGTGTGATATAGAGTGGCAAGTATTAATGTTCAATTTAAGTTATGAAGTACATCTTGGCTATGTGTGACTAGGCCCAGCAAATATCCATTCCCATGTTGAATGCCTATGTCTTGTCCATGATAACAAACACATCTATTCAATCATGAGAGACATGTGCCATAATGTTTTCATATCATCTAGCTTCATAAGTCAATGGAAGCTTATAGATCACAAGCCACAACAAGTGTATTGTAGCATATATTGGCTAGACGGATGGGAGAATCCTAAGGCCATAAGCAAATTGCAGCAATCACAAGATCTAAATGACAACATCTAAGTAAGTCCCAAAATTGTTCACTCTCCATAAGGATTCGTGGATGTTTGAGGCGAGATGAGCTAGCATAACACCCTTGTTTGTTTAACATTATCAAAATTGGGTGCTTAAGACTGTGTGCATGCACATATATGCACATGTGTATGAAATATGTTTCGGGTATGATATTTTTAGTATATAGATGAAAATGTTATGTTGGTTATCAAATTTGCCAAGACCTCAATGCACACAAGTACTTTTTATATTATGGAGTATTTGTGCCCACAATGGGCAAGTTTTTCCTTTGAGTTGGCATTTCAAATCACAATCTACACCAAGTACAAACTTTAAGAGATCTAGTCTCATCACAACCAATAACCCCTAATTGTTTTACTTCTTCATGAAAGTACAACATACTTTTAAGCTTTAATACACTCTACATTTTATTTGAAGCTTTGTTAGATATTGGAAGATGGAGAATTGCTATGAGGATGGGCAACTCTTTCACTTGATTGTGGAGAGCTGTTGGAAGCTGAGAGCTTGGAGGGTGCCCATTAAGATATATGAGCAAGTAAGTCTTGATGACTTAACATGGTTACAAAAAGGGATTTGCTTTACATTTGTATTTCTTGTAATAATTCGCCACAGAGAGAGAGAGAGAGAGAGAGAGCGCGACCTGTACGCGTTGGTGTGAGAGCTTGACTGCAAAGGCATTGAGGATGGTGGTGTAGCTGTAGAGCTTCTCGTAGCTGCCGGCCTCCAACGACTCCTCCAGGACGGAGTCGTGCAAGCTCGCCAGAAAGCTTGAGTACGCTTGGCTGCGCTGGCTGCCCAGTGAATTATAACAAAATCAACACCTGAACTTTCCCCAGATCGGTATAAACTGGTAAATTAATGGAAAACATAAAGGCAAGATTGAGACCTGGAAGCGTCCATGTTGCCCTGGGAATCGAAAGCGTCAGGGAAGGCAGCAAGCGGCGAATGGGGGCCGGCCATGTGGACAACGAACTCGCTGGCCGCATACGACGCGCCAAGCTGGCTGAGGAGAAGGCAGCACGCGATGGCAGCGCAGGATGGCCACCTGATCAGCGCACAGGAGGGTTGCCACCTCAGCGAAGCTGGCGCCATCTGGGCTGAGAGAGAGCGCCTCTGTGCGAGAGAGAGAGAGAGAGAGAGAGAGAGAGAGAGAGAGAGAGAGACTTAGCTCCACACTCGTTTGTGAGCTTGCAAGTCAGTTTATACTCTCTCTCTCTCTCTCTCTCTCTCTCTCTGTCTGTGTCGTAGAGACCATGTGTTTTTCCATAACCGAAAAAACTGCCCCTTCCACGTTCACATCGTGTCCGCCCTCTTCCAGTAAGCTAAGCCTAGCCCCCATAACGGGCACATTTTTAGGTCATGTCCAACACGCCCAAGCCGTTTTAAATGCTTCGATTAATCTCATCTCATCTCATCTTTACATTAAAGAGATTAAAGTAGGTGTTTCATTCCTCCTTTCTATCTACATGTTCTCTCCAATGCTTCCATTTAGTCTTTACATTGAGCCAATATTGAAAAAAGATCAAAGCATGGATTAACATTGTTCTTACTAATAATCAATATAATTATTGCATAAGAATTTATGAAGTGTAACATTTAGCTAAGAGCTTTGCAATGGATGTTGCACATCCTCTTAGGTTGGTAAAGTTCTACAAGAAATTGTGCAAAGCTCAATCACATGGATATTCATTCTGAATTATGTGAAACCTACTTCACTATTATCACGTGGAGAAGTAAATACACTTGATGGCAAGTAAAAACATACATTTGCTTTGGTGAAGTAAATCCACTTAAAATTCTTGTTCAAGCCATAATGCAAGTGGACATTTCATGAGTGGTACATAAGTTTGCGACATGTCAGCATGTGCACCCTCAACCATCTAACATCAAGAACTCCTAGTGGAAGCCAATAGGGTTGTAGCTCAAGTGGTTTGATTGTGTGGGTGTGTACATGGGTGCATGAGTTCAAACCTCGAGCACACCTTTGAGGCATCTTTCAAATTTCAAGTCTTTCTCCCAAAAAAAAAAAAAAGCTCCTTGTGGATCATGTCAACGTGTGCACCTTTAATCATCTAACATCAATAACTCCTTGTGGATCGTTACATACTAGACTAGGACAAGAATGCATGAGTGATTCTCTACTATTCATTGATTGGCATACAACATTTCTTTAGACTATTCAGTGATGGGCATGAGTGTTTCCAAACTATTCATTGATGAGTATAAAACATTTCTTTGGACTATTTAGTGATGGGTATGAGTGATTCTCGATTATTCATGATGGGTATACAACATTTCTTTGGATTAATTACACACTTTATAATTTATCTATTCATTGTCAAATGGTTTTGACTGATTACAATGCATACTAGGTAATGTTATTTTTGTGTTTTGTAAAATGGCAAATGTTGGCCTATTTGATTGAGGTGTTCCTATAAGCTTCTCTCTCTCTCTCTCTCTCTCTCTCTCTCTCTCTCTCTCTCTCTCTCTCTCTCTCTCTCTCTCTCTCTCTCTCTCTCTCTCTCTCTCTCAGTTGTTGTGTATTGTATGAATGCCCATGCGTGTTCGTACACATACATGTATGCATATTTGCACGGAGCATAATAAATACTCATCACCATATAAAATCAACCAATTATTACGTGAAAAAAACTCTAGTAAATTTTTTAGCACTTTGTAAGTTCAGGAATAGAAAGTGGAGTTATTGTTCAAGGCATAGCAACCAAGCCAATATTAAGCAAAAGTAGGGTTGTCATAATTGCAAAACAACAGGTATACAAATGAGAATTCGCAACTAAGCTTATCGTTTCCAATGAATTTAACATGATGAAGCTATATGATGAGGAGATTATGTGATTATTTCATGCAAATCAATAGGTCCTAAGCCATTTGTTAATAAGTTAAAACAAAAGAACCTTAGAACGTATTGGTGCTATCCTATCACCGCATCACATAAGCTCACCTTGTTAGAATATATCAAGACTTCGAGGACATGCATGCACGTGTATGTGGTGCATGAATATGTGTAAATTGACACACACATATAATAATATGACAATAATATATTGCATTAACTATACTTATGTTCATGCATTTTTTGTTAATTAGAGAGATAATCTTGGATATATACTCTACATGTAGACATATTGCTTGCAAAGACACACTTGTGAAAAGTCATTCCTCTACAAGCATGCTTCATGCATTTTTGTTAATTAGAGAGATAATCTAGGATATATACTCTGCATGTAGACATATTGCAAAGACACACTTGTGAAAAGTCATTCATCTACAAGTATGCTTCATTACACACACACATACCCCAATTCTTAAGAGGCAAGCTTTGCCACATGTTTAGAATTACACTTCCAATATGAGTACTACAACTATATACAAACATGTATACAATCCAATCTAAGAATTGTTTAGTCCAAATTAATCACAAGAATGTGCTTGAATGGCCCTAGAAGCCCTCTTGCACCAAGGTGCCAAATTTGTGGTTCTCTTATGCTAAGGTGACAAAGTAATTTCCATTAGGTGCTAGTACAAACCACTTGTAGTAGATGTAGTAATTAGGTTATGATGTGAATTTGTGCCTAGTTGGGAACCAATTCTTTAGTTTGTAATTTTGTACACATAACTTTTGCATACATACTTGTTTTCTTGGTCTTTCAGTTAGTTAAGCTAATTTTTGCATTTTTGTAAAGCAAAGCCTAAAATATATTCAAATAATTAGATGGGTTGTTTTCTAGCTTTAGGTTCATACTTCATCTAAGAGTATCAATAGCTACTTTTGGTAGTTGCTATCTTCCTTTTCCTTCATCTTTCCAAAGTTTCCTTTTGCCATCTCTCAGACTTCTAGTTTTAGCTTTACTACATGTTTTTTGAAAGAGGTTTTGGATACTCTAAGAGATTGAGCAACATTGAAGCTTTTTAGAGAAGAGAAATTAGCATTCTCTTTCACATTTTCTCTCTTAAATCTATGCACAATAGAGGAGAAAGTGAGAATACCTTTCAAACATTCACTTTGGAATCATTCTATCCATTATGAGTGGATATAGAGCATGTTGTAGAAGTTATGGACAATTATGGCAACTTGACAACACTTCTCTATTTTGGCCATTACTTTTACATATGATATTGGATTGAGATGATCTATAACTCAAACAAAAGATGCAATGAGAGCTATAAATTTGAGTAATCATAGAGTTGATTTTATGTAGTTTTTTACACAGAGCAGAACAATTCTAATTTGAACAACAAATTTGGATAGCACCTTACACTAAGGGGCTCTTGGATTACTTCCATCTTGGGATTGCACATAGATTTCCATTGATCTATTGTCTCGAGGATTTATTATACTAGTTTACAGTCACTTTGCAAAAATTATATGTCTTGGAATTGATTTGTGAAGGTAGTTTATATGTACTTCGTCTCTAGTGTGGTTGTTTTATGCTGAAAACATAACTGGAATACTTGGGATATCTTGAGAAAATTCATATGCTTTTTAAAGTGCTAAAATATCATTTTTGCATAAATTTTATCCTTGGTTGGCTTTATGGGATACTCTATTTATAGTTAGTTGGTCTATTTTGAGCTTGCAATTGGGTATATCTTGTTGTTTTTAGTGTGTAGATATACTTTTGTCATTATGACTTCTTCATCAAGTTTTAAAAATGCATTGTTCAATATTGAAAAACTTGATAATACAAACTTTTCATATTGGAAAAAACATGTCACTGCAAGGATACAGGGGCATAGCAACGGGCAGTTGCAACGCATATCAACGGTGTTGCTATTTGGGAGGGAGAGGGAGAGGGAGAGGAAGAGGAAGAGAGAAGGAGAGTTTCTCACTGCCGTCGCCATCGGTGTTCTCGAAGAAGAGGAGGAAATGCGCAAAAGAAGAAGAGGGGCCGTCACGAAGAATCCACCCTCGAGCCTTTGCGGAGAGTACATTGCTCCCTCTTGGTTTGTTCTTGTTCTCTCTTCTTTTCTTTTGTTTTTTTAAATTGAGAATGAGATGCATTGAAGGAGAAAGAGAGGAAATGAGAGAGGGAGAAGAAGAAAGGAAAAGGAAGAGAGAACGAGAAAGAGGGGGAATAAACATGAAACATAATAAAGAAAGAGAGAAAGAGAGAGAGAGAGAGAGAGAGAGAGAGAGGCGAGAGGAAGAGAGGATAATGAATGAGAAAACACAAGGGGTGGGAGAGAAACAAAGAGAGGGTTTGTTCTTGTTCTTTCTTCTTTTTTGGATTGTTTTTCTTGAGAATGATGTGTATTGAGGAAGAAAGAGAGGAAATGAGAGAGGGAGAAGAAGAAACGAAAAGGAAGAGAGAACGAGAGAGAGAGGGAATAAACATTAAAGATAACAAAGAAAGAGAGAAAGAGAGAGAGGGGGAGGGAGGGAGAGAGAGAGGAGAATGAGTGAGAAAACACGAGGGGGTGGAGAGAAACAAAGAGAGGGTTTTTCTTGAGAATGAGGTGCATTGAGAGAGAAATATAGGAAATGAGAGAGGGAGAAGAAAAAAGGAAAAGGAAGAGAGAACAAGAGAGAGAATAAACATGAAAGATAACAAAGAAACGGAGAGAGAGAGAGAGAGAGAGAGAGAGAGAGGAGAATGAGTGAGAAAACATAAGGGGGTGGAGAGAAACAAAGAGAGAGGCAACAAAGAAAGAGAGATAGAGAGAGAAAGAAAGAGAAGGGGGAGAGAACATAAAACAAAGAGTGCAAAGAAAGGGGGAGAAACAAAGAAATGAGAGAAAACCAATACTTTAGTTGACATTAATTATGTTGAGTTACAAGAGAAGAAATCCCTTCTCAAACAAATTAAGAAAGAAAAAGAGAATGACAACAAAAACCAATTGTTTGTCGTAACGTAGACAAAATGGAAAACGATGATGGTCGTGATGTTGGCAATCCTGTGTCCTTCCTCTTAATGCAAGTTGGCAATTGGATGAAAGCATCGCTTGTCTATAGAACGTGTACGATACTTTGGTGAGTTTTAATCGGAGATAATTGATCAGGTGATCTCAAACTTTGAGCAAATGGTAAGAAAATTGTGCATCAATTATGCATTATATTCGCAAACTAATTGAATATCATATATAAAAACATTAGACGTGACCGTAAAATTTATATAGGGAGGTGACGTCTTATCCCAAGGAGGAATGCACCTATTGTGGCCAATTAGAATAGTTCGTGGGCATGTGATGGATGGAGTCCTTGAGCCAATCCACCACTTGGAAGGCACTACCTAGCCTATATCCAAGTGATGGAGCTTACAATAGTGCCTTCCAAGTGGGTAGTTCCACCACTTGGAAGGCACTACTTTCAAGTGGTGGAGCTACTGTAAGTTCCATCACAACATATGTTATGGAGTAGTGCCTGAGCCAATCCACCGCTTGGAAGGCACTACCCAGCCAATCCACCACTTGGAAGGCACTACAAGATCAGACAGGTAGCCTTTCAGACTTTTCTACAATCTTGGAGCATGAGATGGAGGCAATGATCGATGCATTGATGCCCATGGATACCGAGACATCTAATCCACTCAAAGAGGAAGCATCTATACCAATATATGATGGGTGCTAAGTGTCTCACCCGAAGACGTTGCTTGCACTCCTAAGTTAAACAAGAGTCGCTTACTCTAAAATTTGCATACGTACATCTCGTATTTTAAGAAAGTAGAGCAGTTGATGTTATTTTCTAGCTGCTGATGCTTTTAGGCCATCGTCCATCACTGATTTATCAAATCAACCCTCTCTCTCTCTCTCTCTCTCTCTCTCTCTCTCTCTCTCTCTCTCTCTCTCTTGTGTGTAGCCATATGAACAAGGAACAAAGAGAAGAGAGAAACATGAAAGAGAAAGACTAAAATGGATCTCTTTGTTTACTACATCATTTGGCACAATTTTTGGAGCGATGGCTAGCGAAGAATTGATGGATCTCATGCTGAGGAGGATGAAAAATATCACAGTAGTTGCAAAAAATCATTTTTTAAATGGGAGAAAAAGTTAAAAAATTTACACGCCTCTTATTTGTGTGTTTTTTTGACTTCTTTTCTCTTAATCATGCTGAAAGATACCCCCCCCCCAACTAACATTCCAATCTTAAGAAAAGCTTTGAAGATTATGGAAAAAAAGCAAAGTTAATGATAGCTATGAAAAAGCTATGATCTGTGATGACTTGGAGGAGTTGGTGCAAAAAAGTCACAGAAACCTACAGTTACAAATTTATCTACAGTTGAAGGGAGTACATTGGATGCTAGCCCAATCTTGCAGGATAGCATTGAGCTATATGAGAATGATGAGATTGTTGGTGTCCTTATGAAGGGGGGCCTTTATGAGGTTGACTTGTTGTGTCAATGCTGCTATCCTGTTTATTGGACACATGATCACAGAAGGGTCTTATGTGGCCATTGGTTTGCTCAAAATGGTGGGATTGATTGGTCCCCATGGCACGAAGATATTTCAGAATAGCTTGAGTTTACATATCGCAACTAGATTTGGCATCGACGAAGTTTTTAGCATTAGGGGAAATTTGCAGGAAGACTCAATCTGCAAGGGTTTTCTGAGTGGATTCAAATTGGGGCATTCCCAATCTGTTCAAACTACACAGGAAGAATTGAATGAACATATGGAAGAGGAGAGAGATGACTATTGCTCACAGAAGCAGCAACATCAGTTCCTGTAACAAAAGTGGCATAAAAAGGTGTTTTTTATCAGTTCAGTATTAATGATTCCCTTGCATTGGAGCAACCTTTTTAAAGAAAGAACAAGAGTTGGTTTTGGCTTGGTGGAAAGAATATGCTGAATGTAGTGAAGGTCCAGTAGGACCAAAATCAAAAGTGCACTCTCCAAAAGATGATGCAAAAAAGTTTAAATTGAAGTGATTAGGGGAGGGGAGTCAATAATCCCTAGAAGGTGCCATGCCGAGGATAAAAAAGAGCGTGTTGAACTAATGGCACATAAAAAAACTAAAGATCTTATGCCTTTGAGCATAGAGCTCAAAGCTCTTATGTAGGTTTGAGTGCACCGTTTTGACAAGTCATGGCATTGATGAGAAATTTGCATTGTTGATGTTGAGGTTTTTAGATTGACATAGTGTTATCATGCTAATGAAAGGCATGATTTTGCTCATAGATGCAATGCTTATTAATGTGATGCATTATGGTGAAGACTAGTTGATGTATTGCAGGACTGAATTGCCCAAAAATTATGCTCATCTACTGTTGTATAAGTGATTGTGTGTTGATCATGAAGATGAGAGAAACAGTCATGACTTTGTCAAGTTCATAATCCATACTTGGCGTTGTTGATTTGAGGCCTGAAGACTGAGCGATGAAGACTGTTCAAGAATGTTTCCATGATGACAAAAGAGCTAACATGAAGTTGATGGTTCAACTATGAGATGGAATTGACTCCATGGGTAAGAAAAGCATTGATAATGCTGATTTGATTGAGGCAAAAGCTAAATAAATAGAATGGAATGTTGTGATGATGATGAAAATTTAATTGAAAACAAATCTAAATTAACTATGTCAACAAAGCTTTCATGATGAAGAAAGAAAAGAATAGCTTGCCAAGTCACTATACTTGCTAACTATGTGATATTTCTTATGTTGTTGAATTCGTATATAAAGAGTTGGAGTGGCTAATGCTAACCTTAGAGAGGTCTTTCTAGTCAGAACAAATTGCTTCGGATTGGAGCCCGTATATTGCCATTGAGATAGTCTCTTTTATCATTAAAGAGTTTGGATTTTTTATGCATTGTGGAAGTATGGGTTCAGGGATGCAAAGTGTATGCTCATGCTTTGATTTGATTAAGCTTTGGTTTTGTAATTTGGCTTTGGATTTGTACTTGGAATAGAATTGCAATATACTAGACCTTTGTCATAATCTATTGTCTTGAATCGATTTGGATCTTATGTGAAAGCATTGCTTTTGTTCATTGAGATGGGTGACCCTTTGAATAATCCTTCTTCATTATCAACTGTTTCTCCCTCTTTGACCGATAAGATGAAGACTTTGTTAAAAACTCTTTCTTCAACCATTATGATGCAAAATTAACAAATGCAATTATCTATGCAGTAGTAGAAGTAGTTACATCAGCAACACTTGGATCAACAATGACTGTTGCATCAAGAACAAGAGCATATGCTTGGTGCGACTAAGGTGATCAAGACTATGGTTAGTGAGCAAAAATTATTTGATGGCCAGAATGTTTTAGCCTACATTAAGGCCTTTGAAAGCCAAATGCACTTCTTCGGAGTTCCAACCAAGTGGAGCAACTATTTCTTATAGCTTGTCACACCTACTTTGGGGTTAGAGTGATAGATCTGTTTGTACATGACTCTAAATGGAATGTTTTCAAGAAAGTGCTTAAAGATTAATATCTTTTGGAGGATTATAGTAGTGCTATGCGAAGGACATTCAAAGAGTGGGTTTATCAACCCCCAACAAAGGACTTGTTGCCTCTGAATTGTTGTGAGAGTTTGAAGAGCAATACAACCAGTTGGATACACTAGAACAAAGAACTCTGAACTCAGAGAAAGTGGAGTTATTCTTACAAGCACTTGATCCTGCATTTTAGGATGAGTTGGGAGATTAGCTGCTAGAGGAATGTATGCAATCTATGGTATTGAAGACGGATTGGCAGGATGCTATTGATGTGATTTGTACATTGATAAAGAGGCAGAGATGGAAGGCTCGCTTTTGCAGAATGGGATGCAATCACCAGCAATGATGTCTTCTCCTATCACAACTTCTCCTATTTCTTAGCATGTGTTTCTGCCTATGCCTATTTCTGCTATGATTGTCAGACCAACTACAACATCGACTGTTGAATATATGGTGGAGGAGATACCAAAAAACTTAAAAGACCTACAAATCAAGATGACTAGAATGGAGCAGTAGCTGCTTAATCCAGCTCCGGTTTTAGCCCCAACTTCTTCTACTCTTGCAAATTCTTCCAGGAGTGATTGTGTCCATCTTTGCATGTCATGTGATAGTCTAGATCATGAGTAGAAGGACTATCAAGATTTTGAAGAGGTGAGAAGGTTGAAGTTGGTAGTTTAGAAAGACAAGATGATATGTTTTGGAGATAAAAAGTAGCCGATCAAACCAAATTTCGATAAGGGTGGTATTTTGAAATTGTTAGAGGAGTCTCTTTTATGCTCTTCTTATGTGATGCGAGAGGTGGCAAGAGAAGCTGTTGCCTATGGCCTTCAGTTAGAGAAGTTGCCGAAGGACAAATCTCCTTTATGGTCATATGCACTACATGCAAAGAAAAAGGGGAAAGCTTTAACATCCGAACTTTCAGTCATAGGTGATGAGATTAGAAAGGGATTAGATGGGATGATCGCATTGATGTCTTTTCTATCTATGCCTATATGATGGCGAAATCTCAAGGATTCAAAGCGCTTGTTGAGGAGAAGCAAAAAATAGATGATGATTAGCTTAAAGGTTCAAAGAGGGTGACTAGGAGGAGTGATCCAGTTTCTCAGTCTTCTTCTCTAAGACCAGAGCAGAGTATGATTGATATTTAGAAGCCAAAAGTATAGGAATATCACAAAGCCCCAAAGATAAAGGATCCGAAGTTGAAAAAGCAACTTGGATTCAAGCTTCTTTTCGACATTGAGATGACTATGGACTTGAAGAAGGTTCTTGAGGATCAGATCCTTATTTGCAAATTTAAATTCACTCTTGGAGAAGTCTTGGGAATTGCCAAAACAAAATTTCATGATGTTATCATTGACATCATTAAAAGAAAACGGTAGATTATTGAAGAGCTAACATAGGATATGATCCATTGAGAGGCTTTAACAGTTGTTGCGGCTATTATTTATGGCTTGCAGATTGAGGAGATTACTAAGGAGTCTATAGATGGAGCTTTATGTATGCAGTGTGAGAAGACTCTTTAGCCTGTATAGTACTATGTCTGCTATTGAAAGTACTTTGTATTTTCAGCATATTATGGACATGCCTTGAGTTGCCAGAAAGTATTTGAAGAGAAAAGAAAAAGAATTGAAGCTTGCACGTCTTTTACAAGATGAAGATAGGGTAGATGGTCTCTATGATGGGTTGTCATGCTCGGATACTAAGAGATGTTGAAAGGATTCTTTCGAGGCTAGAGGAAGTGAATTTGACCTTGTTGGGGCTGAAGTCTATTTTTGGTGTGAGAGAGGTTTTGATTGTTGGACATATGTGTTCTTATTATGGCAGGAGGCCTTCCCCTGCAAAGGCCGATGCCACAGAGAAAATTGCGAAGACTTGCTCTTCTACTTCAGAGGTTCGTAGGTTTCTTGGAGCTTGTGTATTTTATCTTATTTGGATTCCTGATTTCACTCATATTTCAGATGATCTCTACTAGCTCTTAAGGAAAAGGCAATGTTTTTCTTGGAACATGAGACACACTAGAGCTATGTAGAAGCTGAAGAGATTATTGAGAGCTACTTCGACTCTTCGAAAAGAAGATTATGAGTGTGGGAGACCTATTGTACTCACTATTGATACTAGTCCTATCGGCATTGGATGGGCTATTGGCTAGGATGATGCAGATGGGAATAGGTATGCCATTCGGTTTGGGGTGAAAGTCCTAAATGAGTGGCATCTCATGTATCCACAGATTAAGAGGGAGCTCTTGGGAGTTATCACGGCTCTCGAGAATGATAAAGATTACTTCATTAGCATTGTTGTGGTGGTCGAGATTGATTGCTTGCCTCTTCTAGGTATGATCACGAGTTGTTCTACTCTAGACATTGCCATGCTTAGGTGGATTGGTTATATAAAATCCATGGATCCTGAGTTCAGGCACATAGCAAGTAAAGACAACCAGTAGTCGATATGCTTTCATGAGCGAGGTGTGATGATATGGATTCTTCTTACATTGATGATGTTGATGATGGGGCTAATCTTTTAGCCATGTATTCTGATTATACTTGTCATTATCTGCTTAGGAGAGCTTTGATGAGTCTTTGTATGCAAGAGAGTATTTGCAGATTGGTTGTTATTTGAGTACCATGTCTAGATAGGATGGATGGACTGATGCGAACTTCAAGAAGATCAAGAGGAAAGCTTATAGTTTTTTCTTGCGGAGTGGGCTACTTTGGAAGCATCCACGGAAGTGAGGAGGACAACCATGGAGAGTTGTATGTGACAGAGCTTCATAGGTGTGAATTATGAGAGAGCTTCATGAAAGTCTTTGGGTAGGACATAGAGTTATTTGGGTGACCAATGAGAAGATTAGAGAGTGCTACTGGTGGAGAGGCGTGTATAGAGATATCTCACAGTTTGTTGAGACATGCACAGATTGTTAGTTGTTTTCTTCAGTGAGGCATAGAGAGGAGCTCCACCCTACTTACCCGCTATGTATTCACTACAAGTGGGTTCTTGATTTGATTACTATGCCTGTTGGATTGGGCAGATGCGTTACATTGTTTTGGCATAAGAGGATCTCACGAATCAAGTGGAAGGAAGAGCATTGAGGACGAAGACTACTTTGTTGAATGATGTTATTTGTAGGTATGGCTGCATTGGAAAAATTACAGCAAATAGAGGTGAGTTGGATGTTGATGAGACTAGGGAGTTTTTCTCTCGCCTTGGCATTAAACTTGATTTGACTTCACCATATAATCCAGAAGGTAACAGGAAGAGTGAGAGAGGCCATCTGCCAATTGTGAAAGCCTTTGGCCAAAGCATGCAGTGGATGGGTCAAGGAGTGGCCTAGATTGTTGCCTTATGCCTTATGGGCTGATTGCACTATCCATAGTGTGACCACAAGTTATATGCTAGCTAAGTTGATGTATGGATAGAAACTAGTCATGGCTATAGAGATTTGCACACTTACTTGGAGTGCTTTACCGTGGCAATAGGATGAGATGGCTAGAGAGGATCTTTTGGCTCTTCGTATTCATCGAATTGAAGAGGAGATTTGAGGATATTGAGAGAGCTATCTAGAAGCTCAAAGAGGCCAAGAATTCATAGCAAATATTGATTTGATAGCATAGATTGAGACCTAAAGAGATTGAGGAGGTAAATTGGATGTTGGTCTATGACAACAGTCTAGACAACTAGCACAGTACTATTTGGAAGGTTTTGAGAGACGTTGATTCAGACCTTATTTGGTGCAGCATGTCCATGACAATGCTGCGTATTCCTTAATAGAGCTTTATGGTACGGTCTTGTAGATACCGATAGCAAAAAAGAGAATCAAACTGTTCAAGAGAGGACAGACAATGCAACCTATGCAGTTGAGGAGTTGGATGATGAGTTTTATGATGGACTTGAGGCATGAGATGATGTACATGAGGATGTGGATATTGCATATGATTTTGCAAAATATGAGGAGATCGCGTTGACCGTCGAGCTTGGCAGTGATGAGGATGGGTAGTTGTGGCCCATCCAGAGGATGTGGAGGGTGGGAGGGGGCGGATGTTGTGATGTTGCGTGTCCACCACTACGAACCTGAGGGCGGAGTTTTTCCCCAAGAATTTGAACTCATTAGTTAGCATCATTAGGAATTTGTTTTTTGTTGTATGTGTCTTTTCATTTGCCATTTAGTTTGAATTGTTAGTTTAAAAATTTTATTACTTGGTTCCATCCTAATTTTTTTGCATTTGCTGAGTAGTACTTAGGCGCAAATAATCTGTGTGTATGTCTGTGTGTGTGGTAGCTCATATAAATGCTTGCTTGTGTATCTACATCGTTTATGTATTCAGAAACTTCTAAAATGATGACACAGGTTTTTAGTGTATGCAGTTTAATGTCAAGACAAGCGGGGATGCCGGATTTGTACGGGATTCTTACGACCATATGAACTCTGTCTAGTCCAAAGTTAAGAGGGCAAGACATAAAGAGCAGTTGCTTAAATTGAAGCAACATCTTGGAATGAGTCTATCAAAATCCCGAGGAGGACAGAAGATGCATAATATTACATTCGATCAAACATGAAGCTTTCCATGAAAATAGGTGTGAATGGTGACTAAATAAAACAAGTTCCCTTCTTGAAATTGTGAACATGTACTGTTTTTTCTGACGCCATCATTAAATCTTTTAAGCTTTGAATATTATGGAAAAAAAGCAAAGCTAATGATAGCTATGAAAAAGCTATGATCTGGTGTGAAGGGGGGCCGTTATGAGGTTGACCTGTTGCATCGACACTGCTATCTTGTTTATTGGACACGTGATCACAGATGGGTCTTACGTGGCCATTGGTTTGCTCAAAAGGGTAGGATTGATTGGTCCCCATGGTGCGAATATATTTCATAATAGCTTGAGTTTGCATATTGCAACTAGATTTGGCATTCGTGAAGTAGCCTTCAGGGAAATTTGTAGCAAGACTTAACCTGCAAGGGTTTTTTGAGTGGAATCAAATTGGGGCATTCCCAATCTGTTCAACCTACACATGAAGATTTGAATCAAATTATGGAAGAGGAGAGGGATGACTATTGCTCACAAAAGTAGCATCATCCATTCTTGCAACAAAGGTGGCAGGAAAAGGTGATTTTTATCGGTTTAGTATTAATGATTCCCTTGCATTAGAGGTAGCCTTTTTAAAGCAAGAAGAAGATTTGGTCTCGGCTTGGTGGAAAGAATAAGCTGAATGTAGTGAAGGTCCAGTAGGACCAAAATCAAAGTGTCCTCTCCAAAAGATGATGCAAAAAAGTCAAAACTGAAGTGATTAGGGAAGGGGAGTTGAGAATCCCTAGAAGGCGCCATGTCGAGGACAAAAAAGAGCTTGTTGAACTAATGGTATAGAAATGAACTAAAGATCTTATGCCTTTGAGTGTAGAGCTCAAAGCTCTTATGTAAGTTTGAGTGCACAGTTTTGACAAGTCGTGGCACTGATGAGCAATTTGCATTGTTGATGTTGAGGCTTTCAGACTGACATAGTGTTATCATGCTGATGAAAGGCATGCTTTTGCTCATTGACTCAATGCTTATTACTGTGATGCATTATGGTGGAGACTAGTCAATGTATTACAGGAATGAATTGCCCAAAAATTACACTGATCTATTGCCGTGTAAGTGATTGTGTGTTGATCATGAAGATGAGAGAAACAGTCATGACTTTGTCAAGTTCATAATCCATACTTGACGCCATTGATTTGAGGCCTAAAGAGTGAGCAATGAAGATTGTTCAAGAATGTTTCCATGGTGACAAAAGAGTTACCATGAAGCTGATGGTTCAACTATGACCTGGAATTGACTGCATGGGTAAGGAAAGCATTGGGTATGCTGATTTGATTGAGGCAAAAGCTAAATAAATAGGACGGAATTTTGTTATGATGTTGAAAATTTAATTGAAAACGGATCTTAATTAACTATGTCAACAAAGCTTTCATGATGAAGAAAGAATTAAATAGCTTGCCAAGTCATTATACTTGCCAACTAAGATATTTATTATGCTGCTGAATTCACATATGAAGAGTTGGAGTGGCTAATGCTAATCTTAGAGAGGTCTTTCTAGTCAGGATAGATTGGAGCTTGTATATTGCTATCAAGATAGTCTCTTCTATCATTAAATATTTTGGACATTTTATGCATTGTTGAAGTATGGGTTCAAGGATGCAAAGTGTATGTTCATACTTTGATTTGATTGAGCTTTAGTTTTGTAATTTGGCTTTGGATTTATACTTGGAATAGAATGACAATATACTAGACCCTTGTCATCAAATTTGTTGTCTTGAATCGATCTTGATCTTACTTCCATCTCGCATAGCGTCCTTGCGACAAGTGACTTTTGCGAACTCCCTGTGCGACATCATGGTTGTAGGTGGGACAGGACATACCTTAGACATACCCCAATAGGACAAAAATACATGTAGATGACAAGATAGATGTTGTGTCATAAATGATGAGGGGAAGAGGTTGATGTCTCGTATGAGAGAGTTGTGTCAACAAATATTTAGGCACAATGTTTTGGACCATCAGAAGAATATACCTAGGGAAGCAATGAATATGTAGTAGCATCTTTGCATGAGGAGTTTTCAGTACGTACGACAATAGAGAGGTTTTGATCAAGTGTATACATGCACACATGTCACACATACAATCAGACGCACACAAGGCAATCAAGAGTGGCATCCCAAATCTTGAGTGGCTAGACGTAGAGGATTGGTGGAGACCCACGGAGGAGGCCACAGATTCTTTAGGATGATGACAAGAGTAGTGGGAGGTAGTGAGGACATGATTGGAGGCAAGGGTCATGCATCATTTGGAGAATGGCGGCCACATAACTTATTTAGAGGACTTTCTAAGTTTTCTTTTGGTTCTTCTTGCTTTCTTATTTGGAATATCACTTGTATTAACAATCTTCTTTTTGACAATGATATTCTATTTTCTTTGTGCACTCCATCACAAACCGTGATCCGATAGGTTTGGAGGCTCGATATCTAGAGAGATACAATCTCGCTACACTTATTGATAGATTACACATGAGCGATAGCCCAATAAGTCAATCATTTTTCTTGTCTGTAGTCACTAGTTTTTTTAATGATGCATTATGTATGGTAGACGTATGTCTGGTTGTTCATTTTTCAGAGTCCGTTCAATACTCCTTTATGTCGAGACAAGCTTTTAGATGGCGAGAATTTGTAGTATGCCCTTGGCACATCATTTTCTTTTTTGGTCTTGTGATTTATGCAAGCCTCTTCCATGTAGCATTCCTTAAATATACTTATTATCCTTTGTATAAAATCACACTTTGCAATATTTATAAATACATTTTCATGTTTGTTTTGGCTCTCCTCTCCATGGTTCTATGTAATTTCATGAGTTGTCATCCCCAGTATTGTACTTATTTTATGAGTTATCAGTCTTGTGGTTTTAAATAGTTTTTGCACCCCTCTTGATGACGATTGCGGATTCAATATGTAATTGCTTTACAGAATATCATACAACACACGCTGTTGCCCTATCACCAAATTTTTTTCCCTCTATAACCATCGCTATTTGTATCACTAATTTCCTATAATAGGAGACACTATTTTTGTCACTATTTGCATTATAGAGTGTTGCTAGATGAAAATATTGACGCTATTTGCAACGATTTTATAGAGTTGCCAATATTGATAGTTTTAGCAATGATGGGGGCAAATTTTTTTAAGGAATATTTGCGTTGCTTTGAACGTTGGTATATGACATGTATCTTATAGTGACTTGATGTCAAAATTCTTGGCATCGCTATTCGAAGAAAACACCAAAGGTTTTACACATCATCAATATCGATGGTTATTATATATTTTGCCTACACTCATCATTTTTTGGGAGGTCAAAGTGGCAAAGGATAGTTCATGCATTGATCATGTTGTTATATTGAACAACAAGACTACTGAAAATAAAAGAGATGCTAAAATTTAGTTATAAATGAGAATATACGATGATTATAGCACATTCCTTTTCTTTTTTTCCTATACAATAAATACAAAATGCCACTATACTAAAATGGACCGTAGCCATCGGACTAAAGGTCTATGTTGTTTTTGCACCAACAAATATTTTCCCTACATGATGATAATATGGAAAAATTTAAAATCTTGAATGTTGTATAAGAAAGAAATAACGAAAATGAACATGTAGGAATATTGGCCCTAATATAGCAATCTTTATATTTAACTGTCATAAAAAAGGGAGGATGCCCCCTTACAAAAGAATGGCATAGATGATAACTCACATATTGAAGTCTGTATGGTATTCTCTTTGTATTTTATGTCTTTCCATGCCTTACATTTAAATGATGACAATGGGCATTCTCGGCCTCATTTGCTACTAGGTTCAAGGGTTTAGGGTCAAATGACTTTAGGGGGGCTTTATTGTATGCATTGAATGATGACTTGATAGAAGTTACTACAACTTCCACATAATCTTCTACCCATTTAGGATCAAATTGATTCCTCTCTACCTCAAAATGCACCATCTCTAGCCTCTAATTTTTGTACGTGTGGAGGGGTAGCTCTTTCATGGTTGATTGAAAATAGATGAATGAACGAATAAATTTCACACACACACATGCACAAGCGTATGCTTCCTCTCTCTCTCTCTCTCTCTCTCTCTCTCTCTCTCTCTCTCTCTCTCTCTCCAAAATGAGGTTAAAGGGAGATAAAAGATAGAAATTTCAAAAAAGCACCTCAAAAGAACACAAAACGTCTCTCAAAAATAAAATAAAATAATGATAACCAATCATATGACACCCCATCTATTTTCTCTTCACCAAAACTAAATGATTTGCTCATACGAAGGCATGTTGCACCTATTTTACCATGTTTGGCAAGACCAAATAAAGACTACAATACTTGCACAAATAGATGTTGGCTCTCATAATATTTTAGTCATTGATGATCAAGGCCCCACTATCAAAACATGAAGACAAAGCTAAACTTGGCATGTGAAAAATTTACTTACACTTTTCGTAATTGGGAGCATGAACACTAATCAAGCGCTTTCTTTGTCTTCAAAGCTTTCAAAGCATTTGGAAATTGTACACATGGACAATTTGGAACCTAATAATAGCTAGATTGTATTATCAATGACAATGAAAAAGAATCTGAAAATATCGATGTTCTGTACATGAGAAAGAATGTGGACGAATAAAAGATGGTATTGTGTATGGTGCTATATTATAATAGGGCCGGAGGAAGCCCCATTGGAGAGATGTATAATTTCAATTGAGCAATAGCTTTGGATATGTACATATAACGGAACCAATAATCGATTAGGGATGGATGAGGGTAATGAGGATGTTGGGTCATCTTATTGTCCTCTTCTCAAGAGAGACTCTTGGCGTTGGAGCTTCATTCGTTCATGGAATCGAGCGATGAAAGCATCGGCAAGGTCGCTCACCTCCTCCGCTGTCAAGCTAGGCACTCTCTGCACCGGCTGCCGGCCAGGGCGGCGGCCTCCATGATGATGATGATGATCATCATCATCATCATCATCATCACGATCGACGTCCACCAACTTGATAAGGGCAGGCCAGCGAATTACTGGATCAGACAGTGTACGATCATGCTCCGCAGTCGATGCCCTGGCCGTCATGGCCGCCGCGCGTGGGGTACTGTAAGATGCAGACCGCCTCAAGGGCTTACGCTCGGCTGCAGTAGCAACACAGCTACCTCCGCCAGGTGCTGCAGGCGCCGTGGCGGTGCAGCCCGGGGCCGGTGTCTTTGTACGGGTATTGTCTTTCTTCTGGCCGTCTGATGATTTGCTGCAGCTGGTGCTCATGATCGCCTGCTTGGTGATGGCGGCCCGGGGGTCGACCATGGCGGTGGGAGACTTTTGGCGTCGAGCTGATTCTGATGTAAGTAGTCGAGTTCCCAGAGTTCGCAGCTGGGCGTGAGAGCCAAGAGAGAGAGGAGTAAGAGGCAAGGCAGCAGATGAGATGCGGCGATGCGGCAGAGGGTGTGGATCAGAAGCGGTGCTTCGGAGATGGAGGCGAGGGAGAAGGTGAGAAGCAGGCGGCAGAGATGGAGGCGGTGATGAGGAGGAGATGGGAGCCAATACGAGAGCGCATAGGCGGTGGGCGGAGAGGGAGGGAGAGAGAGAGAGAGAGAGAGAGAGAGAGAGAGAAACGCGGGGGGGGGGGGAGAGAGAGAGGGATGACTTATAATGGGGCTGGTAAGTCTGTTCCGTCACCCATTTAAAATGCTTTCATGCACGCAACCGCTGCGTCCTGGCTGTCACACGCCTGCCGTCAATGCGGACTCGCCAAGTCTTCTACGCACACATCCCAATTTTAACTTGCCCTAATCACTTATACACTAGAGTCTTCATGAAAACAACTCAAAATTCTTGAGAGACTTTTGAACCATTACACGTATTTCTTACTTCATTAACTAAAACATTTAGTAGACTTTAAAGCTTTAAGTCCTCTCTTTAAAATTTCAAACGTTTTCGTAAATTTTGTAGTTTATTTTACATTAAACCTCGGTTTTCGTTGAGCATTTCACCCAAGCTTTAGCTGCAACTTAACCCTATCGTAAGCAATTACACAAGCTTAAGCACGATTCTTAATTGACTTAGCAATTTATCATAAAATTAGGGAAGCTTAAGTGCCATTCTTAATTGACTTCGTCATCTTATTACAATGGTAGCTTGTTATTGTTGCATAGTACATGAGATTATCCCCCATGCTTCAACAAGAACAACGTGGTGTGATAGCCCTTCTTTCTAAAATGCAATTAAAAAAATATATATATTACCCACAACTTCCATGGCTAGAAGAGCCTTTGTCTTGTCAACCTTCATCTTCATGATGGTGTAAAGATGTAATGACGTCAACTTTTTTTTTAATGTACGTACTTGTCACTCTAAAAAATTATGGTATCTTATTGATAAGTACGTGAATGACCCAACTTATGACAAAGAAGCTTGTGAAGGACTACCCAGTCTAGAACATGTCAACACCACATTTCAATTTTCTATATGATATTATCTTGTACAACACCACAAAAAAAAAAACCAAGTCTTATTAACAATATGTACTTATATCTATAAACATATCTTGTGGCATCCGCCACCCAAACAATGAATAGGCTAATAGACAACCCTAAGCTTGTTAGGTTTAAAGGGAACAAAAGTCTCTATTTTACTTTGCATTACAGTTAATTATAAGTTGTTTGTGGAGGGGAGGAGCAACATAGTTATATTTTATGGAGATCAATTCATGACCATTGTGCCATTAGTTTAATAGGCTTGCTACAACTATGGAAGACAATGTAGGGTGGAAAGGTAGCAAACATGCTTGTGAGCCCCCATCTAACAATAAGAGAGCCTCTCTAATTTGATTATAGGTTTGAAATAATGGAAGAACTTTCCCCAATCTAATGATCATGATCACAAAGGCTTTGTAAATCACATGTACAACTCAACCTAGCCATTGTTGGCATGCAATGTTGTTTGACATGGTACTTTTCATGAAATTCATTTAAACTACATTTGTACATTAAGCTAATGAAAACATTGAAATGTGTAATATAATTCTTCCTAGTACAGTCACTTGTGTTATATTTTCATTGCTATATACTAATTGCATTAATCAAAACATAACAATCCACAATGTAACGTATACTTACAAGTGCATACCTTCCTGTTGCTAACTAAGTTTCTCTATTTAGTGTATTTGTTATGAGGGTATGTGGAGTCAATATTTCTAATTCTTTCCTATGTCACAATCTTCTAAAAGACAAAATACATGTATGTGCATAATTCAATCCCATTTAATCTTCAATATTACAATGATGGAAATCTTAATAAATGAGAATATGCATGTGTGCACATATGCAAATAAGGAAAAATGTTTGTATTTCATTAGGCTTACTTTGCATGGGATCTAGTTGCATAGTTCTTGATAGGATGCACATCACCTCCAATCCTTTTAGGGTATGGATGATTGGGTGGGCACACTATTGTTGTTTTTTTATAAGCAAAAAATTGTTCAACAAGCAAGTCTCCATTTCTTCTTCCTCATGATCACCTACCTATCATGTTGGCTTGAGTCATGGATGGATGCTTGCTCACTTGGTCTATAGTGCTCAAACAAAGGTCCTCATATTATAGAGTAACATTAGCCAATCCTTGAGCTTGTTGATTAGTAGTAGCTCAAGCCAAAGGACTAGCCAATAGGTATTGCTCTCTTTTAAGCTAACATAAGATATGGTTCTTGCTTCTTATGCGGTTCAAGAACACCTAGAAATCTCTTCGTTTTAACAATTTGGTCCAAATTTGAACTTCATAGTTCTACATTTCTATGAGGTTCTAACAAGGCATACTTTTTCAAAATAATGTGATAATGTAGTAAGTGAGAAGATATTTACAATGTAAAGGTAAATGAGGCATGATGGCCCTATTTCCCTTTAGTATCCATGCTTCTCAAGAGGCTTTAGTATTGTAAGGTGGATCACTAGGTGAGGTAATTAGCACATGTGCCTAGCTTTTGTAAACTTGGTAGATAGGTTTATTTTTTCTTTTGAAATTGTGAAAAAATTTATTTTTCAAATGTGGAATAACTGGCCATCGTGGATTTTAGGTGACACTTTTATAGAGGTTTGCATCATCCTCTCCTTAAAAAAAAGTTTATTGAAATTTAAGAATACTCATTTGCTCTTTTTAAATTAAAGGTTGCTCAAATTAAAGAATGATCAAAATGATCTGACACCATCTAGATAGTACACAAAATTCACAACACACACACACACACACACACACACACACGCACGCACGCACGCACGCTCGCTCGCTCACACACACACACACACACACACTCTCTCTCTCTCTCTCTCTCTCTCTCTCTCTCTCTCTC
Organism: Lygodium microphyllum; assembly: GCF_053477565.2. NCBI lineage: Eukaryota > Viridiplantae > Streptophyta > Polypodiopsida > Schizaeales > Lygodiaceae > Lygodium > Lygodium microphyllum. Next base: position 86,345,762 of record NC_141163.1, on the reverse strand, counting down.
TCTCTCTCTCTCTCTCTCTCTCTCTCTCTCTCTCTCTTCATAATCAAGTGGCTTCCCTCATGATAAGTCACTTATTTTTATCAACCCATTGACCCAAATTCAAATCTCCTTTTTTTATTCTTATACTAAATGACCTTGTAGATATAGAAAATAATTAAACTTAAGATCATTTGGTCATCATCGTAAGGAATGGACTTGAATAAGATTGTAGAAGATAGAGAAAGAGGAGAGAGAAGTCTAGAAGAGAAGAGAGAAAGAAGGAAGAGAAGAAAACCATAGGGCTCTGAGGAAGGAGAGTTGAAGATAAAAGAGACTTGTTATTATTGAATGATGAAAAAAATCCTCTTTATATCTTTATTCCTATGCCGGTGTGGCTGGCATATTGAACTTATCCAAAATAATATTGCCTTTTTTACTTCGTTAGAATCTATACCTACCTAGTGTTTTTCCCTCAAAAACAAAAGAAGGGATTTACTTCACAAATGGCTCAAAATAGTGCAAATAACACAATAATCTATTTAAGCATTATAAGAATCTAATAATATTTAAATATCTTGAAGGAATGGATGGGAGTTATGAAATCTTAATGAATGAACTCTTGCAAAAAGTAAATAGTATGTTATCTACTATTACCAGACCTTGCTATAGTAAAACCATAATAAATTTTTATGATACGATTCAAATTAGGTGCACTATATGTCATTAAAAAAATTATTTCATATACTTTCAATTGTATAAGTTTTTTTTCCCCATTAATGTAGAATGGTGCAAACTATTCTAAATAGTGAGTTGTCTTAGTTTTTAGTGGGAAATGGGCCAAATTTGACTTTTCTTTAGCCCAGATAGCAACTTGAAGGTAAGGAAACTCCTCTAAAATAGTTGCTGGTCTCCAAGAAGCTTCTTCAAGTGGTAGACCTCACCATGTGATCAAGTATTCATAGATTGATTGAGATCTAAGTTTCTTTTTACATAGTTTTATCATTCCCTTCAAAATATACTAAATCATATCCTCTTCATCCATAGGCGGTAGCTCTTCCAAATAGTCCACTTGAGATGCAATAAAGGGTTTGAGCTACCATCTTTCTTCTTGAATAATAACACCAAGGAGGTGTATGATGAAGAGCTAGGCTTTATGAACCGCGATCCTAGCAAATCCGTAATTTGCTTAGCTACATCTTCTCTTTAACATTTACAGAGCCTACAGGGATGTATCGGGAGGGTTAAAGTGAAAGGCCTAAATCATTGAGATTCTATAGAGAAGAGTCATTAGAGAGAGATAAGAAACCTCAAAAGAAAGAATGTAGTTTGCAATAGAGATACAAAAAATATTGTAACTGAGTGTTAGTGGAGTCTTTAATTAAGATCTTTTGCAGCTTAGATGAATCTAGTTCAAACAAGTTTGAGCCAATACCTCATGATATATTCAGTGAGATGATAGCTTAGCCTAAGACAGTAGCTTAGCCAAATCTTTGCATGTATCAATTCAACTACTATACATCTAATCCAAACTCAATATATAGACCCCTTTCCTAGGACACACACACACACACACACACACACACGCACGCACGCACGCAAGCATGGACACGCACACGCACACACACACGCACACACAGGCACAGGCACAGGCACACGCACACGCACGCTGTCGAAGAGTTTCGAAAGCAAAGTCGCGTCTACAGAAGACCTTGACAAATTTCAAGATGGAAGATCAATCAAGTGAATAAATACAAATCTGCAACAGCAACTCCGGCATAATGTGCATTGAGCAAAAGAATATTTTTAACAATCGTGCCCCAGCAACACTTAGTTTCAGTTCAAGCCTGATATGACTACAATTGCCTTCTGTGATATTGATCAGTTAGAAAGATACAACTCTTAGAAACCACCTGTTCTGTGTGACAGGTATTGAAGAGCAGTATAATGACTATGAACTCGATTTCATAGATTGTTTAAAGGATGCCCAATGTTGTGTGTATGGCACCACATGAACTTGGTTGTTTCACATCTTACCTGCTCGCTTTTGTAAGCATATATCAAACTTGTTGCCTCTACCACACTATCTGGAAAGAAGTATCAATAGTGTTCACGGTCGTGCACAGCCCTTTGTATTGAATGAACCAACAGTCCTTCATAAGCCAAGAAGGAGCACACACAGCAGGGAGAAGAAGTTGACAGTTATCAACATGTCTGCAACACTTTCAAACCAACATTGCATCTACTGTCCAAGTTGTGACAGCAATCATCTTTGTATATCTTCTTATACATGTTTAACAGATTTTTATCATCGAAAGGCAGGTAGCCAGTGAGGCCTCAATTTAGTGAAATAAGTTCGAAGGCATTTAGTAATGTTGGTTTCTTTAATTCTTTTTGCTCTGTCACATACTACTCATTAGAATCATTGAATATTGCGTATACATCATCAACATTAATGTCTTGGAAATCTGCAAGTTTCTTTGGTTTGTAGCCTTTCCTAAACCATGGATCCTGAAGAATCTGTGGTATTGTTATCCGAAATTTTGGGTTTGGAGTGAGTATGGCCAGAAGCATGCATAGATGGATAATCTTCAAATCACCCTTGTCAGCAATTTCCAACACTGTGTTACTTCATCTTCCTGTTTCGTTGCTTTTTCTTTCCCTGCGCCAGTTTGGTTTGATGAAGATCTTGCAGTCGCTTTGAGGTCGCTTGAACTTCTTGATGCTCTTCTTCACGATCACAAGGTTTATAATCATTCGAGAAGAACTCGACTGATCTCCTGAAAGCCCGTTACCTGTCCTTCTCTCTGATCCAGAGTGTCCAAGGAGATGCTTTTCAGATTATCTAATCCAGGACATGAATTCCTGTTCTTCTTTCCAGGCTTGATTAGCCTTAAAGCAACTTCTGCCGCTGTGCTTATGGAAACCAGAACATCTGCTGCTCTTCCCGTAACACCCTCAGTAATCTTGCAGTCATAAGTAGCAATCACCTTGTACCGAGCATCTGTTCCTTCCTCTCTGATCTTCTTCCGCCCCCAAAATTGGTTTTCCTCCTCTAATTTCCTTCAGCGTCCTTCCTCGACTTTTTTTCTCCTTCCCAAAGTTGCAGAATTCAAATCAGTCATAGGTGTTTGTGACCATGGCGTCTCTGCACCACCTGCAGCCCTGCTCCTTGGAACCAGAGCTGTTTCATGCTCATGTTCCTGTTTGGCCAACTTCTGGTATGTTGTCCCACTCCTCTGGGGTCAAAGTTATAATCTTTCTCTTCAGATTTAAAAACTGCTCTGTGATCTTAGGATTTGACGCTATGTACTTCTCTATCTCCTTCTTCAGTCGTTCTTCTCGCCTTGAATCCATCTGCTTGTCAATGGTTTCCCATACAGCATCTGCCTCCTTATCATCTTCATCGTATTCGAATCGATTTTTGGCATTGAGCACAGGCGTCCCCTTTTGCACTGAGAGGACCCAATATCTATGATCCTCCCACCATTTATGCATTCCGTGCCTCTCTCTCCCATTTTCTCCTTTTCTTGCTTGTTTACCTTCCTGCTTTTTCTTCCCCCCTCTATTCCTGCGAACACAATATCTGAAAATAGTGTTCTTTTTTTTCACTGCTGTCTATGTTTCGCCTATCATTATGATTGCTTGCAAATCCAAGTTAGAGTACTCACATTATGCAGAGACTGAATGACATGTTTAGAACTTCTTGAAGTCAAAGCATCTACCCCTGATTTGCCTTTTGTTCATAGACACATTACGGTCATTCCCAGAATTAGGGGACAATTTCTCTTTTCCCTTCCCTAGCACCAGGATTGACACCGACAAATTAGGGATTCTGTCCGCAACATACTCCTGCCAATCTACCAAGACTATGGCTTGTGGGCTCGTGTGCTTTGTTTTACATCAACCTGCCAAAAATATTTCTGCCATAATCCTTTCATAGATCACTCCGGCCCAGATAGGGATAGCCTCATTGTCGGCATACCACAAGATACCCTATGGCCTATGGAATCACTTTCTTCTGGATACATGATTCTGTCCATGAACATTGCAAAGCACATGCAACTTCCTCAGTGATGGCAAATCCTACAGAGTATACACATTGTGTGTACATGTTCCTTTATCAAACTCGTGTGCAACATTTCCACAATTGGGGCTTCCCACTGGGAGGGAGGGGTAGTGCCTCAGCCACCCACAAGAGGTGGAGTCAATTCCACCACCACCCAGCCATCCCTTAGCCTTATGGAGTGCTTCCATCTAAAGGAGAGCATAAACATTTTATTGCCACTTTAGCCATAGCAAACTGGCATACTCCCCTTTTAAATCCCCTTTGAATTATTTCAGCATGCATTTCATGTCCTATTTTCAAAGCTCTTGTAATGCTACAAGTTTTCAAGTTGCAAAGATGAATGAAAGCATCTGAATGCACCTCATCATCAGGCCCATGTTCAGTATATCTTTTTGGTGGATTCCACATCTCGGATGCGTAGTAGTACGACATCCATCCCCTCTAATCATGCACATCCTCTGGATGGGCCAACTACCCATGATCATTATCATCAAGATCCACAAACAGATTAATCTCTTCATTATGCATTTCCGGTATATCAACAAGATTATCTGTCATATCATCTGTCTCTTCTATTGGAGTTTCTTCTCGTTGCTCTTCTCTTGCAAATTCCTTCAATGCATAATCCTCATCATCTCTTTTCTTGAAAATCTTGATTCTTTTTCCTGCAATAGGCACTCTAAGCACTGTCCCATCCAATTCTGTCAACTCATATGTTGAATGATCAAAAACATGTCTGACTATATACAGCCCAAACCATCTTTTCACCATCTTCCAAAAAATCTGCAATAACTTCCTCATTTTCCGCATGGCTCTAGTGTGGCTCTCATCCCAAAATAATTTCTGCCTTTTTCAAAACAGCTCATATAAACAATCTGCTATGTGTGCAAAATGAGGTATCCAAATCATGTAAAACACACAAGCTCCAATGAATCTCTGTATCTTTGAAGTGGTAGAACAATACTCCATAATCTTGCCTATAGCATCCACTTTCTTATCCACAGTCTTGTATTTCGTGTCAACCCTGGCTTCATTATGATCCTCTGCATTACTCAAATCTTACTGTAAATCAGCAATTCTGCACTCTAATAGCCGAATATCCTCAGCCCTCTGCTCTATGGACTACATAGGAATAGCCCTAAACTCTGGATGCTGAAATATTTCAGTAGTAAACTCTGTTGGCTAAAAGTTTTCAGCCCTCTGTGTCTCTCTAAGCTGATCATAATCAGCCAGAAACTCTGTTTTTGCTGAATTTCTTCAGCACACTCAACTCTTTTTGCTGAGTCACCTTAGCCTCTGACTCAATCTGTGACACAAAATCTGCAATTTCATGAAACATGTCCAAGGATTGCACTAATACATTACTGTGACAACTCTGCATATCAGTTTTCAGCATATCTTCCATCTCTTCCATCATATCTGCACAAATCATACTGTCATACATCCCATCTATGTGCTCATCATCCTCTAAAATTCCTGCATTTTTCAAAATTTTCTCCTTCCTGCATATATACTGCCTGGCAGCTCTAGGCAACCTAGAAATCTTCTGATAGCTCATCGAACTATTTGCTGAAATCCCAACAAAACCGGAGGAGAAAACACTACTGCCAGGAGGCGAGAACTCCAATCTCCTCTGCTCTGTACCACCGTCATCTCGCGAAACGGCGGTACCTAATGAAAACCCGAATCCCTCACAGTGGGCAAAGGTGCATCTCTGAGAGTATCCCTGTTTCTAACATGGTTCACACACACAGTCATAAACTGAACTGCTCTCATACCATCTTTACTGCGAATCCGTGCATAAGCAGATCCATCATCCATTACCTTTGTTTCCATGCGCATCTCTGTGATGAATGGCTGTCCAAGAATTATGGGATAAGAGCATGAATCCTGCACAAAGAAATGGAAATCCTCCTCTACATCTCCAATAGAAACCCTGACACTGGGACAGGCAGCATACAAATCACATGCAGTGTTATTGGCGGCTCTCATACGCCACCCATGCTCTACATCCATAGGCCATCTGTTACTCTCATAAACTCCACGAACTATGAGATTAATCTCTGAACCATGATCCACCAAAGCAACATAAGGCACCTGTTTCTCTCCAATTTTACCATCGTCTCTGTAGTTGCCCTAGCCCAATGACTTCGTGAAAAGTGACTACGCGGTATCAAGACAGGCTCATCAGTTTCAGCATAATGCATAGGCTGAACCCTCTTCTCCATCTGCAGAAAAACAGAGCATTCTCAACCATAACCTCATCCTCATCCTCATCCAACTCCCCAATCAAAACTCCCTGTGTATCAGTGGTAGGCAATGCATGTCTTTTCCTCTTCAGGACCTCTTGGAACTGATCTTGAAACTCTCTTTTCGAGATGCCCAAAACCTCAGAAATAGTGAATGTCACCTCACTACCAAGTATCTTGTCATTAAAGATTTTCTTCATGTCTGTAGATGTCTCAATATCGGACATCAATCTAAACCCTGGCTACTTTCTCTCTCTAGGCTCTTGCCTCTTTTCTCTCTTTTGAGTATCTTCCATCTGTCGTTCTGGCCCTGGTCTCAAAGACGATCCTGCAGTAGGTGGAGTAACAAACTCACCCCCTCTAGTCTTTTTAGCTGCACTTGGATTTTCTTCATCCCTCTTACGCTTCTCCTCAACAAGTACATCTGCTCCCTGAGACTTAGCCAAGTAGGCATAAATAGAGTACCTGTCAACAGGCGAATCCCAACCTGTCTCTGATCTGATGCTAGAGCTTGCATTAGTCAAAACAGTTTGCTGAATTTTTCCCTTGTTTACAGTCTCCATAGCATAAGTCCATAGTGCTGACGGATTCTCTGATCCCTTCTCAATCTGGACTCCATATGCAGAAGCATCACCTCTAGCTTTCACATAATAAGTACGCTTTCGTATTGCTGCACATTCGAGGTGTGAAAACCACCCAAAAGTTGCATATGCGGCATTTGCTACTTTGTACATACTTAATCGATGTGTTAGAATTGTTTAAAAGAATGCAACATGAATGCATCAACATGGATATCACCACTTATTTATATATTTTGAGAGCTTGTAGCAACATATGAGTAGCCAGTAAGAGCAGTCCCTCGGCAAGGTGGCACATATGCCAAGGTTCTATCAATAACTTTGCATTCTCTGCAAATGGCTTGTATTTAGCGAGTGTTGCACTAGTTGGCTATCTCAGATTTTGATTTCAAGACTGAACAACTAATTTGTGGAGGCAAAAGTTATTTTGGTTTCCTTCTTTGCTGATCTTGAAGCCCAGATAGCAAATATGTCTTGGTTGGAGGTGAAGATGACCTTGTTCGAGTTTGGAGTATAGAGGATCGTGCTGTTGTTGCTTGGGGTGTAATGATTGATGGATATGTGACATGTGGTGATTATAAGATGGTTAATCAATGCCTTCATCTTATGCAACAAGAGGGCCTGGCACTTGATCATCTTATATTTACATGTATACTTCTTGTATCCATGTATGGGAAGTGTGGAAGCATTGCAGAAGCAGAAAAGGTTTTGATAAGCTATTTGAACATAAAACTGTTGCATTGAATGCGATGCTTTGAGTGTATTTGGCGCCCTGGTCAAAAATGGGTATATGAGGCTGACATTATGACTCATGATGAATAGCTGAAAGACATGATTTAAAAAAAAAGAACCGTTTCTCAGGGGAGAAAAGCCAATTTGGGGGAAAAAGAGAAGCTTTTGTTTTTGAAAAGTGTTTTGGAGGGAGAGAAGGAGGATAATACAGACATAATTCTGAGGAGAAAAAGGAGTCGACGTGCAGGAAATCACGGAAGGGAAGAAGCTAATTAGCTGAGTCAAGAGCTAATTAGGGGGAAAGGATGAAAACGGCGTGAATGGCCGATATATTGAGGGGGTCTACAATGTACATGCTTAAGTTGCTGAGGGAAGGAGATCGCCCTACGACGAAAAAGATACTGATCAGTTTGTGCTACTGACTTTTTGTTGGGAGGCCATCGTCGGCTTGATTCCACCTTCTCTCATGAGTCCTAAGGAAGGACCTAGCGTATTTGAGGAGCTGGAAGTTGACGTGCAGAGATAACTGTATTTCTGGAGAAATGGAGTTGGTCACCGTATTTCTGGGGTGACATGAAGATTTTGGCCCGGTGTTCTTCATGATTGGTTAGCAATAGGTGGAAGAGAAACTTGAGGGGTGGAGATTGGATGTGTAGGAAGCCTTAAGGCTGGTAGGGCAGCGCGGAAGTTCGATAAGGCGCCATAGTTGATCGTCGAGCAAAGCCTTATTTTGTTGTTTTCTCCTTCATCTCCAGAGTATATCTGAAGCACGAGAGCCTTATTTTGTTGTTTTCCTCTTCGTCTCCAAAATAAATCTGAAGAACGAGAGTGACAAATTCTCAAATGTGTGAGAGCAATCAACAGTAAGTTGGGTGTGCGGCTATCGGCCCCTTCGAATGCTGAGAGAGAGGAAGGAGGAGTGCTTGTTGCATTCCTGGGGAGAAATTACCAGTAGAGAACTGGTGTGCTCCAGAGGCAGAAACGAGCTGGTCCTTGGATCTACTCTTGCCGCCTTGTCTCTCTAGCTTTCTTGCCTTCTGCGCTATGACGGAACTGAAGAAGCATGGCGAGTTCGGAAGGATACGAAGCTCGCGTTTACTATGCCAAGATGGAGCAAGTACAGCATACTGAACATACGAATTTTTAATTAATTGGTCAGCCTGACTGCAAATGGGGAGGAAATAAGCTCAACTTGGAATGAGGTCTGTGAGAGCTTTTGATGAAATGGGACTACATGAAAATCTTCTGAGAGGCATCTATGCGTATGGTTTCGAGAAGTCATCTGCTATACAATAGAGAGGAATAGTGCCCTTTGCCAAGGGCTTCGACGTTATTCAACAGGCGCTTATTCTGGACCTACCCGAGAACTTGCACAGCAGATTGATAAAGTTATGCGAACTCTGGGGAACTACTTGCAGATTTCATCAAAATGTTTATTTTGGATGAAGCCGATGAGATGCTGTCTCGAGGTTTCAAGGATCAGATTTAAGACATCTTTCAGTTGCTTCCACAAAGTTACAAGTTAGAGTATTGTCAACAACCAAGGCCACTGAACCTGCAGAGCTAGTTCCAGTTTTTTTTTAGGAATCTGAGCAGAATGTTTTGAGTTTGATGATGATTCCAGCATTCATTTCAGTACAGAGAACCTCAATATTACTGGAAATCCACCTTGACAAGATGTGTATGTAGTCACAAAGTTAGAAGAAACATGCTATTTTGTCCTTTTAGAATCATGAACTGATTTCTATTGTTCGATTGGGAAAAATCTGTGACACTTCTTCAACCTGTTTACAAGCCAACACTGCTCCTGAAAAATTTAATCTTGTCTGAATGAAAAAGAAGAGCCAACCTTCTATACTATTTATTTTTACAAGGATGTCATCAGTTCTATATGATACAATCAACCTTGATTCCATTGATCTTTTTCTGAGCTGCAATGTGGACATTTACAACAGTAGATAGCAGTAAATAAGAATAATTCAGCTTGATTGATCTTTTATCCTGAAAATCATCAAGGTCTTCTGAAGACGCGACTTTGCTTTCATAAATCCTTCGACATCTTTGGTGAACCCGACGTGAAAGCGTCGCAGAAATTTCAGGATGGGAGATACTTCAGCCTCTATTTCAGCTTCCTCTACAACTCCAGCTGCCTGTACTTCAGCTCCATCAATGACTGCTGCGTCAAGTACTTCAACGGATGATCTAAAACAGATTTTGCAGAATATGTCCATGTATATGCAGCTCCAAAATCAGCAAACACAAATGTATATGCAGCAGCAACAACAATTGCATCAACAGCAGTTGTCTCAGCAAAGGCAACTCTATTCAGAGCAGGAGAATGCAAACAGCGCGACTAAGGCTATTGAAGCAGTTGAGAGTGAGAAGAAGCTATTTGACAGGCGTAATGTTTCAGCATATTTGAAGACATATGAGATCAAGATGGGATTTTTTGGAGTTCCTGCTGGACTTATGAGTAAGTACTTCCTTCGTCTTGTCACACCTGCTTTGAGAACAAAAGTGACTGATCTTTTTATTCAAAATACACATTGGCAAGATTTTAAGAAGGCTCTAAAAGAAGAATACTTCCTTGAGGACTTTGGTATGGCTACTCGACGGTCATTCCGAGAGTGGGTCTACATGCCAAACAAAGGTCTTGCTGCTTCGGAGTTGATTCGAGAATTTGAGGAAAGGTATAGTAAGCTTGATGCCATTGAACAAAGAGCATTGGATGTTGAAAAAGTTGAGCTTTTCTTGCAAGTTGCAGATCCTGCTCTTCAAGAAGAATTGGGTGAGCTTCTTGAAGATCGCACGAAGCCTATAGGTCTTAAAACTGATTGGCAGGATGCTCAGGATGCAGTCTCGACTTTGACCAAGAGGAGGATATGGAAGACTCGCTTACAGAATGGTTCCATGACACCTACACCATCATCTGCTCCTATGCCTACTTCTATCCCTGTTATTTCTTCTCCTCCTCAGCCAGTTTCTTGGCCTATGCCAGTGCCTACTATTTCCACTCCACCTATTCCTCCTGTTCCACGACCGATGCCTACACCTTCTGCTCCAAAACCATCCCTCCATTGGTGCCTACTTCTCTTGATGACATAATCAAAGGAATCACAGATTTGACACTTGAGTCAGTCAAAGCGGAGTTGGTGGGTAAGTTGAAGGAGCAGTTTGCTTCGACTGCGCCTGCTACTTCTTCTAGTGCTCCTACTACTCCTACTGCTCCTAGGAGTGCTCCTAGTGCACCTAGGAGAGATCGGAGATGTATTTGGTGTGATAGTACGGAGCATCAGCATTGCAGGGATTGTGACTCTTTCCAGGATGCAAGGAGGCAGAATTTGGTATATTGGGGGCAAGATGGTAAGATTTGGTTGACTGAGACAGGAGCTCCACTTGCTACCAACTTTGGTAAAGGTGGAATGAAGAAGTTAGTGGAGGACATGGCTGCGCGTACTTCTTATGTGATAGCTAGAGGTGATGCTTCTGCATATGGAGTACAGATTGAGAAGGGATCAGAGACTCAGTCCGCACTATGGACTTATGCTATGGAGACTACAAACAAGGGGAAAATTCAGCAAACTGTTTTGACTAGTGCAGGCTCTAGCATCAGATCAGAGACAGGTTGGGACTCGCCTGTTGACAGGTATTCTATTTATGCTTATTTGGCTAAATCTCATGGTGCAGATGTATTTGTTGAGGAGAAGCGTAAGAGGGATGAAGAAAATCCAAGTGCGGCTAAGAAGACTAGAGGGGGTGAGTTTGTTACTCCACCTACTGCAGGACCATCTTCAAGACCAGGGCCAGATCGACAGATGGAGGATGCTCAAAAGAGAGAAAAGAGGCAAGAGCCTAGAGAGAGAAAGCAGCCAGGATTCAGATTGATGTCCGATATTGAGACATCTACAGACATGAAGAAAATCTTTAATGATAAGATACTTGGCAGTGAGGTGACTTTCACTATTTCCGAGATTTTGGGCATCTCAAAAAGAGAGTTTCAGGATAAGTTTCAGGAGGTCCTGAAGAGGAAGAGACATGCATTGGCTACGACTGATACACATGGAGTTTTGATTGGAGAGTTGGATGAGGATGATGATGAGGTTATGGTTGATAATGCTTCTATTTTGCCTCAGGTAGAGAAGAGGGTTCAGCCTATGCATTATGCTGAAATTGATGAGCCTGTTTTGATACCGCGTAGTCACTTTTCGCGGAGCCATTGGGCTAGGGCAACTACAGAGACGATGGTAAAGGTTGGAGAGAAACAGGTGCCTTATGTTGCATTGGTTGATCATGGTTCAGAGATTAATCTCATAGTACGTGGGGTTTATGAGAGTAACAGATGGCCTATGGATGTAGAGCATGGGTGGCGTATGAGAGCCGCCAATAACACTGCAGGTGATTTATATGCTGCTTGCCCTAGTGTCAGGGTTTCTATTGGTGATGTAGAGGAGGATTTTCATTTCTTTGTGCAGGATTCATGCTCTTATCCCATAATTCTTGGTTAGCCATTCATTACAGAGATGTGCATGGAGACAAAGGTCATGGATGATGGATCTGCTTATGCACGGATTCGCAGTAAAGATGGTATGAGAGCAGTTCAGTTTATGACTGTATGTGTGAATCATGTTAGAAACAGGGATACTCTCAGAGATGCACCCTTACCCACTGTGAGGGATTCGGGTTTTCATTAGGTACCGCCGTTTCGCGAGACGACGGTGGTATAGAGGAGAGGAGATTGGAGTTCTCGCCTCCTGGCAGCGGTGTTTTCTCCTCCGGTTATGTTGGGATTTCAGCAAACAGTTCGATGAGCTATCAGAAGACTTCTAGATTGTCTAGAGCTGCCAGGCAGTATATATGTAGGAAGGAGAAAAATTTGAAAAATGCAGGAATTTTGGAGGATGATGAGCACATAGATGGGATGTATGACAGTGTGATTTGTGCAGATACGATGGCAAAGATGGGAGATATGCTGAAACTTGATATGCTGAATTGTCATGGTAATGTATTAGTGCAATCCCTGGATATGTTTAATGAAATTGCAGATTTTGTTTCACAAATTGAGTCAGAGGCTGAGGTAACTCAGCAAAGAGTATTGAGTGCTGAAGAAATTCAGCAAACAGAGTTTCCAGCTGGTTATGATCAGCTTTCAGAGAGACAGAGGGCTGGAAAATTTCAGCCAACAGAGTTTACTGCTGAAATATTTCAGCATTCAGAGTTTGGGGCTGTTTCTATGCAGTCCATAGAGCAGAGGGCTGAGAATATTCAGCCATTGGAGTGCAGAATTGCTGATTTACAGCAAGGTTTATGTAATGCAGAAGAGCATAATGAAGCCAGGGTTGACACGAAATACAAAACTGTGGATAAGAAGGTGAAGCCGGTTGCTGTACCGCTTCCATCTGACAGTGATCAGCAAATAGAGAGGGCTGCTAAACAGCAAATTTTGAGGAATCCGGAGCATCTCGGTCATAAATTTTCAGCAGAGACACTTGCTGAATTGAAAATTGGAAATGGTGATTTCTTGTTACCCATGGAGAAGCAATGCTTTCAGGATATGCTTGAGCGTCATGGACGGGGATTTGCTTTTTTTCCACATGAGATTGGATGTGTGAATCCTGATATTGTTGCTCCTATGGTCATTTTTACTATTCCCCATATTCCATGGAATCTCCGACCTATTCCAGTGCCTAAAGCACACTTGCCAAAGCTGATTGATTTATTGAATGAGAAAATCAGGATGGGAATCCTTGAGCCTTCATCTGCACCATACTCAAACAGGTGGTTTACAGTTCCAAAGAAGAATGGTACTCTCCGATTTATTCAGGACATGCAGCCAGTGAACAGAGTTACTATCAGGAATGTTGGTATAGGTCCACTTGTGGATGAGTTTGCAGAGGCATTTGCTGGACGTGCCATCTATTCTTTGGGTGATTTGTATTCAGGTTATGATCAGTTTCAGCTGGCTTTGGAAAGCAGGGACATAACCACCATGAGAACTCCTATTGGGCTTGTTAGGATGTGTACCTTGCCTCAAGGTGCCACTAATTTTGTTGCGCATATGATGAATGCCATGCATAAGGTCCTTCGTGATTACATACCTCAGCTTACTATGCCTTTCTTGGATGATGCGCCCATTAAGGGGTGTGCAGAAGAAGAGAAAAATGAGAGCCTAAATGAGCAGGGATGCAGATACTTTGTGGCTGATCATATTTCAGCATGTGAGAAGATTTTGGCCAGGTTAGAAGAAGTGAACTTGACACTTTCAGGGCAAAAATCTGTTTTTGGAGTGAATGAGGTTGTCATTGTTGGGCATATGTGTGGATATTATGGCAGGAAACCTTCACCTGATAAGGTGAATGCTATAGGCAAGATTGCAGAGTATTGTTCTACTACTTCAGAGGTACGGAGATTCATTGGTGCTTGTGTGTTTTATATGATTTGGATACCTCATTTTGCACACATTGCAGACTGTTTGTATCAGCTACTTCGAAAGGGGCAGAAATTTTATTGGGATGAGAGCCACACTAAAGCCATGCGGAAATTGAAGAAGTTATTGCAAAATGCTCCTACTCTCAGGAAAGCGGATTATAACTGTGATAGGCCTATTGTATTGACAGTTGACACTAGTCCAATTGGCATAGGTTGGGCTGTGGGTCAAGATGATGCAGATGGAAATAGGTATGCTATTCGGTTTGGGGCGAAAGTCCTAAACGAGAGACAGAGGAGATATCCGCAAATCAAGAGGGAGTTATTGGGGATTGTCACGGCTCTCAAATGTGACAAGGAGTACTTTATTGGAGCTTCAGTTGTGGTAGAGACAGATTGCTTGCCATTGATTGGCATGATCACGAGTTGCTTAACTCCGGATATAGCTATGTTGAGATGGATTGCATACATCAAGTCATTAAATCCGGAATTTAAACACATAGCAGGGAAGGATAATCCAGTGGCAGATATGTTGTCTAGAGCCAGATATGACGATGAGGAGACTCTACTTGCAGAAGAGGATGATGCAGAAATTTCAGCCACTATGGTTGATCATGTTTGTCATGTCTATGATATTGTGGCTTTCAGAGAAGAGCTCTATGTTGGAGATTGGTTGCAGATTGGCAGGTACCTTAGTACACTAAGCAAAAGAGATGAATGGACAGATGAAGAGTTTAAGAAGATCAGAAGGAAAGCCTATGGTTATTTTCTCAAGGACGGATTTCTTTGGAAGCATCCAAAGAAAAGAGGCGGATTACCTTTGCGGGTTGTCTGCGATAGAGAGACATAGTTACAGGTGATGAGGGAGTTTCATGAGAGTCCTTGGGCTGGTCATAGAGGAGTATGGGCTACTTATGAGAAAATCAGGGAGAAATATTGGTGGAAAGGCATGTATAGAGATGTTTCTCACTTTGTTGAGACTTGCAGAGACTGCCAGATGTATTCAGTAGTGGGCCATAGAGATGAGCTTCATCCGACCTATCCACTATGCATTCATTATAAGTGGGTAGTTGATTTGGTTACCATGCCTATGGGTTTATGGCAGATGAGATACATTGTTTTGGCTAGAGAGGATCTTACTAATCATGTTGAGGGCAGATCTTTGAGAACGAAGACCACTAGTGCAGTATGTAAGTTCTTATTGGAGGAAATTTTTTGCAGGTATGGTTGTGTGGGTAAGATCACTGCGGATCGTGGTGAATTGGATGCAGATGAAGCTAGGGAGTTTTTCTCTCAGCTAGGAATCAAATTGGCTCTAACCACAGCATACAATCCAGAGGGAAATGGGAAGAGTGAAAGAGGGCATCCACCGATAGTGAAAGCATTAGCCAAAGCATGCAGAGGACGGATTGGAGAATGGCCAAGACTTTTACCATTTGCTTTATGGGCTGATCGTACGACTCATAGTGTTACCACAGGATATATGCCTGCAGAGTTGATGTATGGTCAGAAACCTGTTATGCCGATTGAGACTTGTGCTTTGACTTGGTCAGTTTTACCATGGCAGGAGGATTTGACGAGAGAGGAGCTCTTAGCTCTTCGGATTCGACAGTTGGAGAGGAGACCTGAGGATATTCAGCTAGCTATTGACAGGTTGAAGGTTGCTAGACTAAGAAATAAGGACAGGTTTGACAGCAGGCATCACTTACGGCCAAGAGCAATAGAAGAGGGGGATTGGGTATTGGTGTTTGATAGCAGTCTTGAAAATCAGCATACTGCACTTCGGAAGATGGTGAAAAGATGGTTTGGGCCATACATAGTTAGACATGTTTTTGATAATGCAACATATGAGCTGACTGAATTGGATGGGACAGTGCTTAGAGTGCCTATTGCTGGAAAAAGAATCAAGGTTTTCAAGAAAAGAGATGATGAGGATTATGCATTGGAAGAATTTTCAAGAGAAGAGCAACGACAAGAAACTCCAATGGAAGAGACAGATGATATGGCTGAAAATCTTGTTGATCTACCGGAAACGCATAACGAAGAGATTGATTTGTTTGTGGATCTTGATGATAATGATCATGGGTAGTTGGCCCATCTGGAGGATGCGCAGGATTAGAGGGGGTGGATGTCGTATTGCTGCGCATTCGAGGTGTGAAAACCACCCAAAAGTTGTGTATGCGGCATTTGCTACTTTGTACATACTTAATCGATGTGTTAGAATTGTTTAAAAGAATGCAACATGAATGCATCAACATGGATATCACCACTTATTTATATATTTTGAGAGCTTGTAGCAACATATGAGTAGCCAGTAAGAGCAGTCCCTTGGCAAGGTGGCACATATGCCAAGGTTCTATCAATAACTTTGCATTCTCTGCAAATGGCTTGTATTTAGCGAGTGTTGCACTAGTTGGCTATCTCAGATTTTGATTTCAAGACTGAACAACTAATTTGTGGAGGCAAAAGTTATTTTGGTTCCCTTCTTTGCTGATCTTGAAGCCCAGATAGCAAATATGTCTTGGTTGGAGGTGAAGATGACCTTGTTCGAGTTTGGAGTATAGAGGATCGTGCTGTTGTTGCTTGGGGTGTAATGATTGATGGATATGTGACATGTGGTGATTATAAGATGGTTAATCAATGCCTTCAGCTTATGCAACAAGAGGGCATGGCACTTGATCATCTTATATTTACATGTATACTTCTTGTATCCATGTATGGGAAGTGTGGAAGCATTGCAGAAGCAGAAAAGGTTTTGATAAGCTATTTGAACATAAAACTGTTGCATTGAATGCGATGCTTTGAGTGTATTTGGCGCCCTGGTCAAAAATGGGTATATGAGGCTGACATTATGACTCATGATGAATAGCTGAAAGACATGATTTAAAAAAAAAGAACCGTTTCTCAGGGGAGAAAAGCCAATTTGGGGGAAAAAGAGAAGCTTTTGTTTTTGAAAAGTGTTTTGGAGGGAGAGAAGGAGGATAATACAGACATAATTCTGAGGAGAAAAAGGAGTCGACGTGCAGGAAATCACGGAAGGGAAGAAGCTAATTAGCTGAGTCAAGAGCTAATTAGGGGGAAAGGATGAAAACGGCGTGAATGGCCGATATATTGAGGGGGTCTACAATGTACATGCTTAAGTTGCTGAGGGAAGGAGATCACCCTACGACGAAAAAGATACTGATCAGTTTGTGCTATTGACTTTTTGTTGGGAGGCCATCGTCGGCTTGATTCCACCTTCTCTCATGAGTCCTAAGGAAGGACCTAGCGTATTTGAGGAGCTGGAAGTTGACGTGCAGAGATAACTGTATTTTTGGAGAAATGGAGTTGGTCACCGTATTTTTGGGGTGACATGAAGATTTTGGCCCGGTGTTCTTCATGATTGGTTAGTGACAGGTGGAAGAGAAACTTGAGGGGTGGAGATTGGATGTGTAGGAAGCCTTAAGGCTGGTAGGGCAGCGCGGAAGTTCGATAAGGCGCCATAGTTGATCGTCGAGCAAAGCCTTATTTTGTTGTTTTCTCCTTCATCTCCAGAGTATATCTGAAGCACGAGAGCCTTATTTTGTTGTTTTCCTCTTCGTCTCCAAAATAAATCTGAAGAACGAGAGTGACAAATTCTCAAATGTGTGAGAGCAATCAACAGTAAGTTGGGTGTGCGGCTATCGACCCCTTTGAATGCTGAGAGAGAGGAAGGAGGAGTGCTTGTTTCATTCCTGGGGAGAAATTACCAGTAGAGGACTGGTGTGCTCCAGAGGCAGAAACGAGCTGGTCCTTGGATCTACTCTTGCCGCCTTGTCTCTCTAGCTTTCTTGCCTTCTGCGCTATGACGGAACTGAAGAAGCATGGCGAGTTCGGAAGGATACGAAGCTCGCGTTTACTATGCCAAGATGGAGCAAGTACATCATACTGAACATACGAATTTTTAATTAATTGGTCAGCCTGACTGCAAATGGGGAGGAAATAAGCTCAACTTGGAATGAGGTCTGTGAGAGCTTTTGATGAAATGGGACTACATGAAAATCTTCTGAGAGGCATCTATGCGTATGGTTTCGAGAAGTCATCTGCTATACAATAGAGAGGAATAGTGCCCTTTGCCAAGGGCTTCGACGTTATTCAACAGGCGCTTATTCTGGACCTACCCGAGAACTTGCACAGCAGATTGATAAAGTTATGCGAACTCTGGGGAACTACTTGCAGATTTCATCAAAATGTTTATTCTGGATGAAGCCGATGAGATGCTGTCTCGAGGTTTCAAGGATCAGATTTAAGACATCTTTCAGTTGCTTCCACAAAGCTACAAGTTAGAGTATTCTCAACAACCAAGACCACTGAACCTGTAGAGCTAGTTCCAGTTTTTTTTAAGGAATCTGAGCAGAATGTTTTGAGTTTGATGATGATTCCAGCATTCATTTCAGTACAGAGAACCTCAATATTACTAGAAATCCACCTTGACAAGATGTGTATGTAGTCACAAAGTTAGAAGAAACACGCTATTTTGTCCTTTTAGAATCATGAACTGATTTCTATTGTTCGACTGGGAAAAATCTGTGACACTTCTTCAACCTGTTTACAAGCCAACACTGCTCCTGAAAAATTTAATCTTGTTTGAATGAAAAAGAAGAGCCAACCTTCTATACTATTTATTTTTACAAGGATGTCATCAGTTCTATATGATACAATCAACCTTGATTCCATTGATCTTTTTTTGAGCTGCAATGTGGACATTTACAACAGTAGACAGCAGTAAATAAGAATAATTCAGCTTGATTGATCTTTTATCCTGAAAATCATCAAGGTCTTCTGAAGACGCGACTTTGCTTTCATAAATCCTCCGACAACGCGCAGTCATGTCATCCACTAACTTCTTCATTCCGCCTTTACCAAAGTTGGTAGCAAGCGGAGCTCCTGTTTCAGTTAACCAAATCTTACCATCTTGACCCCAAAATACCAAATTCTTCCTCCTTGCATCCTAAAAAGATTCACAATCCTTGCAATGCTGATGGTCCGTACTATCGCACCAAATACATCTCCGATCTCTCTTAGGTGCACTAGGAGCACTCCTAGGTGCAGTAGGAGCACTAGAAGAAGTAGTAGGCGCAGTCGAAGCAAACTGCTCTTTCAATTTTCCCACCAACTCCGCTTTAACTGACTCCAGTGTCAAATCCGTTATGCCTTTGATTATGTCATCAAGAGAGGAAGGCACCGATGGAGCGGATGGTTTTGGAGCAGAAGGTGCAGGCATCGGTCGTGGAACAGGAGGAGTAGAAACAGTAGGCACTGGCTTAGGCTAAGAAACTGGCTGAGGAGGAGAAGAAATAACAGGGATAGAAGCAGGCATAGGAGCAGAAGACGGTGTCGGTGTCATAGAACCATTCTGTAAGCGGGTCTTCCATATCCTTCTCTTGGTCAAAGTCGAGACTGCATCCTGGGCATCCTGCCAATCCGTTTTAAGACCCATAGGCTTCATGCGATCCTCAAGAAGCTCTCCCAATTCTTCCTGAAGAGCAGGATCTGCAGCTTGCAAGAAAAGCTCAACTTTTTCAACATCCAATGCTCTTTGTTCAATGGCATCAAGCTGACTATACCTCTCTTCAAATTCCCGAATCAACTCTGAAGCAGCTAGACCTTTTTTTGGTATATAGACCCACTCTCGGAATGACCGCCGAGTAGCCATACCAAAGTCCTCAAGGAAATACTCTTCTTTCAGGGCCTTTTTAAAATCTTGCCAATGTGAATTTTGAATAAAAAGATCAGTCACTTTTGCCCTCAAGGCAGGTGTGACAAGACGAAGGAAGTACTTACTCATAAGTCCAGCTGGAACTCCAAAAAACCCCATCTTGATCTCATATGTCTTCAAATATGCTGAAACATTACGGCCATCAAATAGCTTCTTCTCATTCTCAACTGCTTCAATCGCCTTAGTCGCGCTGTTTGCATTCTCCTGCTCCGAATATAGTTGCCTTTGCTGAGACAACTATTGTTGATGCAATTGCTGCTGTTGCTGCATATACAATTGTGTCTGCTGATTTTGAAGCTGCATATACATGGACATATTTTGCAAAATCTGCTTTAGATCATCTGTTGAAGTACTTGACGCAGCAGTCATTGATGGAGCTGAAGTAGAGGACGCAGCTGGAATTGTAGAAGAGGCTGAAATAGATGCTGAAGTATCTCCCATCCTGAAATTTCTGCGACGCTTTCATGTCAGGTTCACCAAAGATGTCGAAGAGTTTTGAAAGCAAAGTGGTGTCTATAGAAGACCTTGACAAATTTCAAGATGGAAGATCAATCAAGTGAATAAATACAAATCTGCAACAACAACTCCGGCATAATGTGCATTGAGCAAAAGAATATTTTTAACAATCATGCCCCAACAACACTTAGTTTCAGTTCAGGCCTGATATGACTGCAATTGCCTCCTATGATGTTGATCAGTTGGAAAGATACAACTCTTAGAAACCACCTGTTTTGTGTGACAGGTACTGAAGAGCAGTATAATGACTATGAACTCGATTTCATAGATTGTTTAAAGGATGCCCAATGTTGTGTGTATGGCACGACATGAACTTGGTTGTTTCACATCTTACCTGCTTGCTTTTGTAAGCATGTATCAAACCTGTTGCCTCTACCACACTATCTGGAAAGAAGTATCAATAGTGTTCACGGTCGTGCACAGCCCTTTGTATTGAATGAACCAACAGTCCTTCATAAGCCAAGAAGGAGCACACACAGCAGGGAGAAGAAGTTGACAGTTATCAACATGTCTGCAACACTTTCAAACCAACACTGCATCTACTGTCCAAGTTGTGACAGCAATCATCTTTGTATATCTTCTTATACAGGTTTAACAAATTTTTATCATCGAAAGGCAGGTAGCCAGTGAGGCCTCAATTTAGTGAAATAAGTTCAAAGGCATTCAGTAATGTTGGATTCTTTAATTCTTTTTGCTCTATCACATACTACTCATTAGAATCATTGAATACTCCGTATACATCATCAACATTAATGTCTTGGAAATTTGCAAGTTTCTCTGGTTTGTAGCCTTTCCTAAACCATGGATCCTAAAGAATCTGTGGTATTGTTATCCAAAATTTTGGGTTTGGAGTGAGTATGGCCAGAAGCACGCATAGATGGATAATCTTCAAATCACCCTTGTCAGCAATTTCCAACACTGTGTTACTTCATCTTCCCGTTTCGTTGCTTTTTCTTTCCCTGCGCCAGTTTGGTTTGACGAAGATCTTGCAGTCGCTTTGAGGTCGCTTGAACTTCTTGATGCTCTTCTTCACGATCACAAGGTTTATAATCATTCGAGAAGAACTCGACTGATCTCCTGAAAGCCCATCACCGTCCTTCTCTCTGATCCAGAGTGTCCAAGGAGATGCTTTTCAGGTTATCTAATCCAGGACATGAATTCCTGTTCTTCTTTCCAAGCTTGATTAGCCTTAAAGCAACTTCTGCCGCTGTGCTTATGGCAACCAAAACATCTGCTGCTCTTCCCGTAACACCCTCAGTAATCTTGCAGTCATAAGTAGCAATCACCTTGTACCGAGCATCTCTTCCTTCCTCTCTGATCTTCTTCCGCCCCCAAAATTGGCTTTCCTCCTTTGATTTCCTTCAGTGTCCTTCCTCGACTTTTTTTCTCCTTCCCAAAGTTGCAGAATTCAGATCAGTCACATGTGTTTGTGACCGTGGCGTCTCTACACCACCTGCAGCCCTGGTCCTTGGAACCAGAGCTATCTCACGCTCCTGTTCCTGTTTGGCCAACTTCTGGTATGTTGTCCCACTCCTCTGGGGTCAAAGTTATAATCTTTCTCTTCAGATTTAAAAACTGCTCTGTGATCTTAGGATTTGACGCTCTGTACTTCTCTATCTCCTTCTTCAGTCGTTCTTCTCACCTTGAATCCATCCGCTTGTCAATGCTTTCCCATACAGCATGTGCCTCCTTATCATCTTCATCGTATTCAAATTGATTTTTGGCATTGAGCACATGTGTCCCCTTTTACACTGAGAGGACCCAAGATCTATGATCCTCCCACCATTTATGCATTCCGTGCCTCTCTCTCCCATTTTCTCATTTTCCTGCATGTTTACCTTCCTGCTTTTTCTTCCCCCCTCTATTCCTGCGAACACAATATCTGAAAATAGTGTTCTTTTTTTCACTGCTGTCTATGTTTCACCTATCATTATGATTGCTTGCAAATCCAAGTTAGAGTACTCACATTATGCAAAGACTGAATGACATGTTTAGAACTTCTTGAAGTCAAAGCATCTACCCCTGATTTGCCTTTTGTTCATAGACACATTACCGTCATTCCCAAAATTAGGGGACAATTTCTCTTTTCCCTTCCCTAGCATCAGGATTGACACCGACAAATTAGGGATTCTGTCTGCAACATACTCCTGCCAATCTACCAAGACTATGGCCTGTGGGCTCGTGTGCTTTGTTTTACATCAACCCACCAAAAATATTTCTGCCATAATCCTTTCATAGATCACTCCGGCCCAGATAGGGATAGCCTCATTGTCGGCATACCACAAGATACCCTATGTATCCCGGCCTATGGAATCACTTTCTTCTGGACACATGATTTTGTCCATGAACATTGCAAAGCACATGCAACTTCCTCAGTGATGGCAAATCCTATAGAGTATACACATTGTGTGTACATGTTCCTTTATCAAACTCGTGTGCAACATTTCCACAATTGGGGCTTCCCACTGCGAGGGAGGCGTAGTGCCTCAGCCACAAGAGATGGAGTCAATTCCACCACCACCCAGCCATCCCTTAGCCTTATGGAGTGCTTCCATCTAAAGGAGAGCATAAACATTTTATTGCCACTTTAGCCATAGCAAACTGGCATACTCCCCTTTTAAATCCCCTTTGAATTATTTCACCATGCATTTCATGTCCTGTTTCCAAAGCTCCTGTAATGCTACAAGTTTTCAAGTTGCAAAGATTAATGAAAGCATCTAAACACACCTCATCATCAGGCCCATGTTCAGTATATCTTTTTGGTGGATTCCACATCTCGGATGTGCAGCAGTACGACAATGCGCACGCGCATGCGCACGTGCAAGCACACACACACACGCACACGCGCACACGCGCACATGCGCGCGCGCGCGCGCGCACACACACACACACACACACACACACACACGCACGCACGCACGCACGCACGCACGCACGCGCACATGCGCGCGCGCACACACACACATACACACACATCCAAGACAAAGCAATTCATGTAAACCCAAAAGGTATGTGCTAGAGCTTTTAAAAGACACTTATTTTAGCCAAAGGAACACTTGCATCAAGAATTTCAATTGTAATCAAGAAATCTTCAAATCTATCCATACTATGTTTCAATGGAATAGTTATAGGTAGAAGAAGATATTTGGATCGAGAGAGCTTTGACTACCAAAACTATGGATTGTAGGATTCACCCTATATACCATGTACTATAGTAGATCTGCTATAGATCAATCCATAATAACTCTAAGACCTTGCTCTCTTCAAGCTTTGCTCTTACTATTACCCTACTATAAGATTGTTCTCTTCATGAACAAAAAATAAGAGATATCTCCCTTTTACTTCATGTTTTTGATCAGGAAATTCCCTACAGAGATGGGCCTCTATTCTTCTTGAAGTTGTGATGAGTTAGCTACCCTTATTCACGTCCAAGTTTTGCCAAAAAAGCCCCTTATTAAAGCTTTCAAAAGCATATATTAAGGCTAGGTAAGATTCTTCTTATGTTTCTTATTGCTCTAACTCACAACCCTACTCCCACCAAAGAAAAATACATAGCCACGACTGCTAAACATCTTATTAGACACACTACTTGCCCAAACAACATTAGTATAACCAAATAATTACATCACCAATTCAATCTCATAAAAGATACCATAATCAAGCCATAATCCAAAGTGGCCTTAAGGTATTGCAAGGTATGTCTCACATGGTTTAGACGAGGCTTATGAGGCATGTGCATAAATTGATATTCCAAGCTAACTATGTAGTTAGAATCTGGATTGGTAATAGTGGTAAATACATTGATCTTCCTATACATTGTGGGATCTTCCAATATCTCACCTAGAGCAACACTTAAATTCACATTCTAATCCAATGGCACTAACATTGGCTTATAATTAGCCATACCATATTTCATCAACATATCTAAGATGTACTCCCTTTGTGAGAGCCACATCCCCTTAGATATTGTTCCTATCACCTCAATGCTAGAAAGTAATTAAGCTCTCCCAAATCTTTTATGTCAAATTTTTGCTTGAGAAGACTCTTCATATGCTTCACCTCTAGCACATTATCACCCTCAATAATCAAATCATCCACATACAAGGTAATCACAACAATGCTCCTATCACTCTTACATCCATAAAGTGAATGATCTCCATTTCCACTATGAAAACCAATAGAGACAAGATACTATGCTATCTTGTCATGCCATGCCCTTAGTGCTTGTTTTAGATCATACAAGGATTTTGCAATCTACACACATACTTGAGGTGAACCATGCTCTCATAACCTTGTGGCTACTCCATGTA
Organism: Lygodium microphyllum; assembly: GCF_053477565.2. Classification (NCBI taxonomy): domain Eukaryota; kingdom Viridiplantae; phylum Streptophyta; class Polypodiopsida; order Schizaeales; family Lygodiaceae; genus Lygodium; species Lygodium microphyllum. The sequence goes on along the minus strand of NC_141163.1, from coordinate 86,321,172 downwards.
CAATTCTTTTTGCAACTCACCATGCAAGAATGCATTCTTTATATCCATTTGATGCAAAACCCAACCTTTTACTATAGCCACTACAACGACAACTCTTATAGTTGCCATCTTTGCCACTGGAGCAAATGTTTCCTCATAATTAATTCTATAAGTCTATGCATAACCTTTGGCAATTTGTATCGCTTTGTATCTAGTCACACTACAATTTGCATCATATTTTACTTTGTAAACTCACTTATTGCCTATAGCTTTCTTTCACTCAAGCAATGGTACCAAATCCTAAGTTTAATTACATCCAATATACCCATTTTTCATCCCTGACTTTCTTCTAATACATATGACCAATAGCTTCCTCAAAAATAAGTGGGCTCAATTGATTTTATAACCTTCGCCATATAAGCATAATGGTGAGCAACATAACCATCGTATGTCATCTTGTTTATGGGACACCTTACTCTCATAATTGATATGTGCATTTACAATGCACTTTATGATCCCTTTACATAAGCCTTGGTTTTTTTACACTATACATACAAATAATCAAAATACCAAATTCCTCATCCGTACTTTGATGTGAGCCATTAAAGTTACTGTCTATGTGTAAATTGCTTGCAAAAACATCTAACACACCAAGCAAATCAACTACTTTTCTTTTTCATTGTGTGATACATTTTATGCACATAACCTATCATTCCATGGTCTCTAAATAGATCTATTAGAAGAGAACTCATTTGGCCAACTTAATGCTTGTAATTGTGGACCTATAATTTTTGTAATCACCTTCTTTTAAAACATCATTTGTAACATTCTATTTTACAGCAATATACCAACTGCTCATCTCATCAAACACAACATCTCTACTTACCTATAACTTGCATGTAACTAGATTATACACATGTAATCATTTTGCTCAAGGAAATAGCCAACAAATTCACACATTTCAACTTTTAGATCCATCATTTTCCTTAGCTCATCAAGAAAATGTACATATGCAATGTATCCAAAACCTTTAACATGTGACAAATTTGGTTTCTTGTAAGTAAACTTCTCCTCTGGTATCACATCATGAACTACAGTAGCAACAATCCTACTCATAATATACATAGTTATAAAGATAGCTTTAGCCCCATTATCATGAGACATGTTCTTTTCTTCCATCAAGCTCATGCAATTTCCATAATTATTCTTCCTTTTAGCAAGAGCATTCTATTGTGGAGTGTATCAGTATGTAAACTACCTTCGAATTCCATGTCATTTCAAAAAATTATTGAATTCATTGGAGGGTACTCTCCCCCTCTATCTAACCTCAATCACTTACTCTACATACTTGTTTGTTTCTCAAGTAGATTTTTAAAATCTTGAGAGTGAGAGAAAACTTCTTTTTTCTCTTCATGAAGTACACTCATATATTATATGATCATCAATAAAGATTACATAATACTTATATCTAGTCATTGATGTAGTATTTTTAGGATCCATACATAATATCACGTAAATGCATACTTACATGTTTATAATGAGGAAATGCATACCTTGTTTGTTTTTCAAATTGGCATGCTTCACATACTCTTTGTATATCAGTCACTTTGAACTTAGGTAAGCATATTACAATTTCATGTAATTGCATATTCTTCAACTGCTGTATATTTACATGGCCAATACGTTTATGCCAAATGGCAATATTAGCCACAACTCTTGCACCTTGTGCAAATATAGTACCCTTCAGCTCGAGTACATTTACATCCAAGGTAAATATCCTTTTCACATGCTTGCCTTTTGCAACTAGTTTACATTCATTCTTGAAATCTTCTACAAAGTAGCCATTCTGATTGAACTTTACTTGAAATCCTTGACCATTTATGCAATAGAAACCAAGTTCTTTGTGATGTTGGGCACATGCAATAGATCAACCAAACACTTAAGTTTTTCATCCTACATAGACAATGAGACACTCCCAACATGAGCAATAGGATGCCCTATATCACATGTTTTCACAAAATCAATTTTCAAGATTTTTTTATTTCTTTAAATCATTCTCCTTGAGATGTTATTGGGGGAGCGGGGTATGTGTTAAGCTACTAGTCACTAAGGTTTAAGAGAAAAGATAGGAGAGTTAAAAGAATCAAGATGAAAACAAAAGATACTAAATAAAAACTTGAAGAAAACTCTATACAATGTAGTAGTATACACATGTTACAAATTCTACATCCAAGGTGATGGCTTAGACTAAACTCTCAAGGCAATAGTTTGACATACTATTCAACCTATGAGTTCTTTGAGACCTACAATAGTAGATATCTCTTCATGCAAAATTGTCCAAATTTAGTACTCTTGGGCAAGCCTTTTTGGGCTAAAGGCACTCAAGAAGTGGTAGATTTACTTTAGGTCTCTATAGTATGATAGCATATCACTTCTATGATTGTCCAAACCTTCATTCATCAAGCTATGTACCTTATATAGAAGTTAATTGCCTTGCTTTTCATGATGAACCCCACTCTATGCCTCCATCCCTGCCTCCCTTATCGCCTCTCAAAAAATGCCCCTCCACCCAACCATCCCTATGACATGGTGCACCCCCAACCCCCATCTTCCCCTTCTCGGAAAAAACCCTCTCCCTCCTTTCTACCAGAAAAATAAACCCCACTCCACCAACTCCCCTATGACATGGTGCACCCCCAACCCCCCTCCCTTGGGTATATTGCTACAAAGGTCTAGGCAAACATGTGCAACATACTTGAACAAAGTTTTTGAATTTTCATGGTGTTTCGTTTTGTGCTTCTTCTTCATTATTTTGCTAATAGTGGATTATTAAGCATTTTGGGACTTATATTGTCTCTTTGGTATGCTTTGTTGGTTCGAATGTTTGACTGCATGTAGTTAAAGGAATATTGTTACATTATTGGGCACTAGTTGAAACTTCTCCATTCATCACATGTGCCTGAGTTGTTAGCTGTAACAACCCAAGTGTGCACCCACTCTCCCTCTTCACCCTCTATGGCGTTCACATGCAAGATATAAACATGAGGATAGGCATGAGAGAGTACTCTCAAGAGAAGAGATGGAGGCTTCACCCTTGGTTCCTCACTTACTCACACACTTTCTCTCTTTCTTTCTCAAAATGAAAATGAAAATATCAGAGACATGAATAGCCCTTTCCATTCTCTTTCAAGCTATTTATATAACTTTTTTAGGATTAGGGTTTTCCCATTCCCCTTAGGCATACATTTTTGGGATTGGACAAGTTGTACCACTTAAGATAAGTCCTTACATATATCTAGATTTGCCCAAACTTCTCATCGAGTTATTAAAACTTAATAATTGACATTTAGGCTGTTTTGAAAACCAGTTTTAAGCCTAGATTTTTTTTTTCACATCTTGATTAAATCTTCCATAAGCATATATCTAAGATACTTGTATATATGTCTTCCCTTACTTCTCTTTCATTGAATGTGTAGTCACACAACATCTACTTCCTCTAAACGTGCACATCCTCTGCATATGCCACATTTACTCTTCATTATTTGCAAGCTCCACTACTAGTTTAAAGCTTCCTTTTCTACTCCAAGTTCTTTATCTTTGGAAACTCTTTTCCTTCCTCTTCAATATTGTCAACCTGTCATGTGTCTTCCTCATACTCTTTGAGCTTTTTCACTTGATAGTCTTTAGCTTCTCTCTTCTTGAATATCTTTTTACCTGCAACTAGGATTCTTATCTTTGTATCATCTCACTTACATGTGACATTTTCATCCAAATGTTAACATTAGTACTTTGTATTTATCCTAGAAGTGTCAACCACTATCAAACCTCTCTAATTTAGAATAGATTTTGAAATCATCAAATTTGCCCCAAACTATCTATTACAATAGCATACATCCATATATTCCTTCTGGGTCAAATAATAGCCACTTGATAATAACCTAATAAACCCAAATACTCTTTCCTAGTCCCAATAACTTACATATCATGCTTAGCAACACACAAGGTTTGCTAAGATCAAAGGTCCACTTCATTATCTCGAATAAGTCATTCTCTTGAAAGTAATCACCTGGATCATAAAGTAATCACTTGGATCATTATCTTGCATAAGCTATCCTCTTGAACGCAATCACATAAATCATAAACCTGAATATATCCTGCATAGTTTGTATCCTCAATTACAATATGTTGTGAAATTTTGACATCTTACCATTAGCAACCAATTCATCATCGTCATCAATCAAAGCAGTCATTCCCTTTGTATCTTAAGTCATTATTTTCACTACATCCACTATTGGTACTATCCTCATACTATCGAAGCATAGGTAGATAAATTATCTATATCATTAGACAAAGCATGTATATTATACTCAAGAAATACATCCACAAGTGCTTATGTATTTGCAATATCTTCAAATAAAGCTGCATCTTCAAAGAAAGCATCATTCATAGTCACGATCATTGTTTCCTCCACATTCATGATCCATAGTCACAAGACAAAGCACATGCATCTTGTACACCCTCACACAATACCATATTTGCATTCGTGATCACTATCTCATTTGCATTCACATGCACTATAGCATCTACATTTCTAGACACATCATCATCTGCATTCACAAGCACTATAGCATCTATATTTCTAGTAACATCATCATTAGTATACACTTGTATTGTCTTTAGAATATCTACATCCTCATGCAAAGCATTTGCATCAATACCCTCTATCAAAGCATTCTTGGTTTTCCTTTTTTTTTTGTTGCTATTTTTTGTTTTTTCTATTCTTCTTTTTGCTCTTTCTACTATACACCCTCCATATACTACTTTGATCCAAGTCTAGTAGGAGGTACAAACTTCTCACTCCCTTTACTCACTTTGTTGAAAATGCAAGGATTCCCTTCATCTCTCTTCCTCTTCTATTTTACAATCACTTTTTTACTCTTTGTTTTAATCAAAGCATAAATTGAATAAGTATTTATAGAATATTCTCTTCTAGTTTAAGCTCTAATAGTTTATCATGTATTTGTCAACCCTATCTAAGGTACCTTGACCTTTTCTGTAGTCTACAAGGCAGAGGTCCAAAGCTCTATCTTCTTACTTCAAGCTTCTTCTCAATTTACAATCCATAAGTTGCACTGTCTATGGTGGCATAGGCTAGCGTGCTGACATATCCTCTAGAATCTTCTTTATACCACCTTTACCAAAGTTTTTGGTAATATGCACACTTGTTTCATTGGCATAGATTTTTCTATCCTTTCAGAAGATCAAATTTTGCCTCATAGCATCTCTGGAGGGTTCACAATCCCTACGGTCATTCTCATCATTATTGTACCACATACATCTATAAACAAATGCACTTTTAGGAAAAGTATGCGAGGGAACAACTCTTCAAGGATCTTCTAATCTAGCCAATTTTATTTATAGATCTCTCATATCTACATGACATCATCCTTGCTGGTGTAGAAGTGGTTACATGAGGTTGTGGCCTAAGCAAAGGCTCAGGCCTTGTAGGGATACCCATAGTCTACAAATCTATATGCTCACAAGTGTTAGTTTCTCTATAGCACTCAACTGCTCATAAGTGTTAGTTGCTCCATAGCACTCAATTGCTCCTACTTTTGCAAAAGAAAACTTGTGTAGACTTGGAGCAGAAGCCCTTTTTTGAGTTTGGAAACCCACTCTAGGAACGATATATTTGTTAAACTTCTCTTGAAATCATCCCATGTAGTCCTATGCTTTGTATAAATTGTGTTTACTTTGGTCTGTAGCTCATAAGCCATAGCTCTCTATCAAAATATCTTGGTATCTCTTTGATCGATACCATAGCCATCTCAAGTTTTTCTATATAAATATGGAGAAATCTAGTAATATTTGGACCATCAAATTTCTTGACTTCTGCTATAACCTTCTTTGAAGTATTGCTCATAGCTCCTTCTTGTTTGAACATCTCATAGATCCTAGTCCTTCTCCAAATTATTAGTCATAGCTTCTTCTTTTTTGAACATCTCATAGGTCCTCATGAAGTTCATAAAGTCTCCAAGTTTGATAACATCATCATTTTCATGCATATGATCTCCCATCTTGTCGAATATGGATGTGGCTTTTCATATTAGGTTACCAAATATCGAGGGGGGTGGGGTTAGATGGGGGTTATGTGCAAAGATACTAACCATTGGGGTTAAAGAGACAAGATAGGCAAGGTGAAAGAATCAAGATGAAACCAAAATATACTAAATAAACTCTTGAAGAAATTTTTTTATACTGTAGTAGTACACACAGGTTACAAATTATGTAGCCAAGGTGATGGCTCGAACTAAACTCTCTCAAGATGATAGCTTGACCACACTATGTAACTTGTAAATTATTTGCCATTGTAATATAATGAATAATACAATGCTTTTTACCACCTACAACATCATGTAACTTTTCCCAAATTTAGTACTCTCGGGCAAGCCGTTTTGGGCTAAAGGCAACTAGAAAGCTTTTGCCTTCTATGCCTTACTTTTTACTTTTCCTTGTTTTCATTTTTTTGTAGGCCTTGAGCTTGGTTGCAACATGATTCAACCCTAATTTTATTATAGAATTTTTGAATATGGTCATCCAAGTACTCAAAATGATTAGAATTAAGTAGGTCTATGAGGCCACATGAATATAATTGCAAAAATCTTTCCAAAATAGCCAAAAATACCACTTTTTGATATTTTTAGGCTTAGACAACTTGTAGCACTTAAGATAAGTCCTTACATATATCTAGACCCACCCAAACTTCTCATTATTAGAACTTAATAATGGATATTTAGACTATTTTGGAGACCAGTTATGAGCCTAGAAAATCCTGTTCATATCTTGATTAAATATTTGATAATGATATATCTAAAATACTTGTATATATGCTTTTTCATGCTTTTCTTTCATTAAACTTGTAGCCACATGACAATGTTATATTGTTAGAGGCACTTGAATCCACATATCATACATCATAATCAGCCATTACTGTTGATGCATCTACATTTACTACATTCATCATGTATTGCATATAACTTCTCATTATAACCCTAATTATTGATAGATGCATAATTGTCATGTTATCTTCTCCATTTCTGTTATTAACAGAGAATGTTATAATTGTGATTAAAAAGGTCATATTTTATATGACATTTTTGACTATCTAAAAAAGAGAAGAGATTATAACCTGCATTCTGTCTATCACATCCTCTATGGCTCCCCCTACCTAAAGTCTGGCCTCTAATACCCCTATGCGATTGCTCTTGTGAGTCATGAGATTGCCCTTGATTTTTCCCATAATAGCCACCATTGTGGCCTCTAGCACCATGGTCTCTATCTCTACTTGTGTGAGAGTGGAGTACTTGTTCTCTTCTAATATTAACATAGATATTAGATTTGCAAAATTAGGAACGATGTGTCTTGTGTTGATGGAGGTTTAGAACTACTTGTATTCCTCACCACCCAAGCCATCCAAACATATAGCCACTATATCATCATCATCAACCTATACTTTAATAGACCTAAGAGCTTCAAGAATGCCCTTAATCTTCAATTCATAGTCACTAATAGACAAATTGCCATGCTTGATATTGTTTAACTCAGACTTCAATTATAACTGTCTAGCTTTGGTATTTGTACCAAACACCTTGATTAGGTTATTCCATGCTTCTATATGACTGTCTACATCTTTATATGCCCAATCATATTATTTGAAACACTGATGGAAAGCTAGTACATAACTTTTTGAGCATCATAGTCCCATTTCTTAAATGCATTGGCATGCTTACATGTAGTATTTTTCTCTAGTCACTCAGTGGCCTCATCATTATCTCTTTCAATATAGTCCTAATAACTTTTATTCATAAGGAAATTGGTCAATCTAAACTTCCAAGCATGGAAGTTATCACTGTCAGGCTTGTTGTTGACAATTTGATTAAATCCCTTAGATATTGTGCAATCAAATCCACAAATCTACTTTTATAAACACTTAATAATTCATATTGGTGCACAAATTGGATGCCGTATGCGTACATAGCGAGCGTCAGAAGGTCTTCAAAAACAAAGAACTCTACTTTTTACTCAAAATCCAAGAGAATAGACTTGCATGACATGAAGAAAGAAGACCAAGGTACAATCTCCCCCCATGCCTTGTGTGTGCGCTCCATAAAGCATGTATTTAATATATTATTCATCTCCCCCCCATGCCTTGTGTGTGCACTCCACAAAGCATGTATTTAATATATTATCCATCTCCAAGCTAAAAAATAGCCCAAATTTACAATTAGTATGCTTTAGCTTTTGTGTTTGCTTTTGTCCAAATAAAGAATAAAGCGGTTGGGCGCCCCAAGAGTCGGGATGTACCCAAATACAATGACTAATAATGAATACTTAAATCGTCCGTCCATGCGCATACAAAATAATAAATATATGTCAAGCACTTTAATAAATAAGTGCGTTAAAATAAATATTGGCGCCACGTCTAAGACGCTCGCCCATCAAGAATAATAATTTATTCTAAATAACTTGAATACACGTTATTGCCTAGTGCTTCCCAACGCCACTGCCACTTGCTCTATACATCAACAGAAGCATTCACAATTGTTAGAAAATAATAAAATTAAATCGACGAAAGTGAATACCTAGTAGTCTTTAGCTACAAAATAAATAAATAGGTTGGAACTCTGTCCTAACCTTAATTTAATACGAGTGCGCACTCTAAACTCATAAATGTCCATTAATTTAAATATGTATTTTGCGGAATCACCTGCTATGGAATCACCCACTTGCACATTGAATTAACGTTGTTGTAAAGTTCACGCAAGGGCTGTAGAACACGGGGTTCAAGATACAGCAAGGAAAGAGGCTAACAAGAAGATCTCAATATTTGATGCCAAAGATCACTATATTGCTTGTCAAGAACTTTACAAGAGGTTCATGTTCAGAAAAATCTGTAGTAACTCATAACCAGCTTCGCATTTAGGTGTTCGAGAACAGTTTTGTCATTAGCACATAGGCTTGACGAGTTCTGCTAGGCAGCAATCCCTGTGATCAATTCTCAGAATTCCATACAATGCCAATGCGATGAAGTTCTATGGGCAGTAATCCCTTTTTCTGGATGTTGAATTCGGAGGTCAAACACATGAAATTTTGATTCCAACGTGGTTGTAACACATTTGTTCATTTTTATGTCTTTACAATCAAACTGGGCACTGCATACCCCATTATCTGTGCTGGTATCTTTCCAATAAGTAGTGCCAGTTCATTCACATTGAACCTCTCCTCATCATAGAAATTGGTTGCTACAACTCTACCCCCAAAATATCTCCCATTCAAGCTCACTAATTCCTTAATAGCCTGTTCAGCACGCTCAAACTCCACAAAAATCCTTACAGTTTTAGTTACAGGAAACTCTGGCTTTTTGATCTCTTTTTGTTGTCCAGAGAGGCTTCCATTGATCCTTCGGGATAGGAAGGTCCAGAGCACACGGAAGAAAAATGATAGGCAACAGACGATGAAAAAGGAGAAGGCAAGGCAGTTCAGAATGTTGCAAGTCGCTTGAAGTTCATAGCTCCATGCACCATGTCTAGGGCCTCAATTCATCTGATCAATTCAGGTGCTGTCATTGCTCCTTCCAATCTATTAATAGGCTGAACGTTCTGAAAAAGCACAAAAGTTGGGAGTGCCTGGACATCATTTCGGCTGGCAATATTTGGATATTTCTCAGAGTCAATTTTAACAATCTTAATCTTGTCTGTCAGTGCTTGTCCAACGTTCAATACCGGTACCATAAACTGACAAGAGCCACACCAAGTGGCATAGAAGTCTACCAGTACTGGAACTTGTGAGTTCTTCAGAAGATCATCAAAATTTGAAAAAGTCTGTTTTGCAGCCTGTGCCTTGATCAACTGCTGCGATCATGTGGAGCCTACACGATATCCGACTCCCAGGCTCGAGGCGTCCAGCCACCTCAACCCTGCCTTCGCAGTAGTACTGGTCAAATCTGTTTGGGAAATCTGAATCTTGTTCTCTGTCAAGAGGAAATCGAAGTGCGTCCACTGTATTGACAGCAATCAATCTCTCTCTTTTTCTCTCACAATTGGCCCGTTAAGACCATTGGAACAAAATCGCCAGGACGATAACCATGGCACGACACTGTGAAGTTAAGTCATACCAGCTCCAGCAGACCAGCGCCACCAAGTCGCAATGACACTCACAAGAGAAGTCTTTCCAGCATTTTGTAAACCAATTAAGGAAAGCTCCATCTCTTGCTTGAAAAAAAGGTTGCGAAGCCAATTGAGGAAAGCTTCCCAGATCCCCATGGCGGAGCAACGGCAGAGGGGGGGGAAATGCCTCTTTGAACCAAAATCAAGCACGCAGGGACGAAGTATCGATCGCGGGATGGACTTGTCAGACGCGGAGCGAACTGCAGGATTTGATGATGACGTTGAAGGTGATGGCGGAAGGGAGGACTCTCATCGCTGTCTGCGTCGGACCTCTTCTCCTCTTCTCCTCCCTTGTAGCTTTCATCATTCGTAAGGTTGAGCTTTTATACAACGTGTCTGGTATCACAAATCCTGTGTTACCGAATTTCACAATAACATTCGAAGACATTGCAGTGTACAGGCCTCCATCGAATAATTACTTCTTGAGCCCAATAGATGATCTCAGGTGTTTGGGCTTCCTGGGAAGCACAAGATTGACAATCCTAAGCAATTTAATGTAGCAAAACTTCTTTGTGGAGTATGATAGATCCAAGAATCGGCTCAGTTTCGTGCAATAGCAGGAGGAGTGATTGTGTGTATTCCAATCCCACAGCACAACCAGTGTGGGTCCGTGGAGATGGACCGTTCACAAGAGCCCAAAACCCGTAATCAAGATGTGACGGAGCAAAAATGTGAGATCAAATGGGAGAAACGGTGGGAGCGTTGATGACGGCGGCACCTGCAGGGAAATACAGGGTATATCGACGGAAGCTTTTCGAATCTTTCTTCCCTATTCTTCCCATCATTCCTTCCATTCGAATTCTCCCCCCCATCAGTTTTTTCCGCCACCGCTTGATATTCTTGGACAAATCTAAGAATATCTTTTGCTATTCTTTCCCCTTTTCTTTCTCTGAGACGGTGCTGAAAGCCAAGGGATCCCCAAGCATTTGGTATTACCAAAGCAACCTTTTAAACTCACTCCATAAAGTGATGTTCCTATGCCACATCCAAGGATCCCACCAGCAAACTGCCCCAGAATAAACCAACGAACATCAAGCCAAGGGAACTTCCCTACACTTGCAAATCCTATTGTCACTGCTGGGTTGACTTATGCTCCAGATATGTGCCCAAATGAAAAGATAACAAAGATGATGCCAAATGCATCACTTTCAGCATACATATCCACCACAGCAGTCCCAAGTGCTGTACATACCCAGCAATAAGTGCATTCCAAGAGTCTACATCTCGACAAGGGAACCCGTTCAGCACTCCTTAAGCTTTTCCCATTAAACATGATATTCCTGAATTTACACCTTTGTCTTCATAGCTTAAATGTCAATTTCTATAAAGCTTCCTTTGATTCCACGGTATCCTGCACTTTTCTTCGAGTTCATCATTAAAATTATCAGCTGGTTAATGTCCTTTGGCATCAGTTTTTCATATTTTTCTAATACACACACATCATGCATCCAAACAAAATCATACACATGCACTAAGGGAATATGTACACTGGATGCGGATTATCAAAATGCGTCACACAAACAATGAATCACACGCAGAAATTAACACAAATGCACAACAAAAGAAATGGATGTGTATATGACTCGGATGCGCAGCAACACGACATCCACCCCCTCTAAACCTGCGCATCCTCTGGATGTGCCAACTAACCAGGATCATTCAACTCCACAAACAGGTCGAGTCCATCTTCTGATTCTAGTAGACCTGTTTCTCCATCGGCTTCATCATCTATGTTTTCTGTCTCTTCTGCTTGTCTTTCTCCTACCTGCTCTTCTTCTGTCAATGCTTCAAGTGCATATTCTTCATCTTCTCTTTTCTTGAAAATCTTGACTCGTTTTCCAGCAATAGGCACCCTCAATACTGTTCCATCTAATTCAGCCAGCTCATAGGTACCATTGTCAAAAACCTGTTTCACTTCATACGGTCCAAACCATCTTTGAACCATTTTTCTCATGCTATTATGCGGATTTTCTAGACTACTGTCATAGACTAGAACCCAATCTCCTTCTTTTATGGCTCTAGGCCTCAAGCGATGCCTTAAATCAAACCTGTCCTTATTTCTGAGACGGGCTGCCTTCAATCGATCAACGACTAGCTGCACATCTTCTGTCCTTCTCTCTAGTTGACGAATCCGAAGGGCTAACAACTCTTTACTTGATAAATTCTCATGCCACGGAAGAACACTCCAAGTGAGAGCACAAATTTCAGTAGGCATGACAGGTTTTTGCCCATACATCAACTCCGCAGGCATGTATCTAGTAGTCACACTATGTGTAGAGTGATCAGTCCACAATGCAAAAGGTAGTAATCTCGGCCAATCTCCAATCCGACCTCTACAAGCTTTTGCCAATGCTTTAATTATTGGCGGATGTCCTCTTTCACTTTTGCCATTTCCCTCTGGATTATAGGCAGTAGTAAGAGCCAATTTAATCCCAAGCCGTGAGAAGAATTCTCTAGCTTCATCAGCATCTAGCTCTCCACGATTAGCTGTAATCTTGCCTATACATCCATACCTGCAAAATATTTCTTCCAACAAGAATTTACATACTGTAGTGGTGGTTTTCGTCCTCAACGGTCTGCCTTCAACATAGTTTGTAAGATCCTCCCTAGCCAAGACAAGATATCTCATCTGCCAAAGTCCCACTGGCAAAGTAACCAAGTCTACCACCCACTTGTAATGCATACATAGTGGATAAGTCGGATGCAACTCATCACGATGTCGCACTAAAGAGTAAAGCTGGTAGTCCCTGCAAGTCTCCACAAAGTGAGAAACATCTTTATACATCCCTTTTCACCAGTATCTTTCTTTGATTTTCTCATAAGTAGCCCACACACCTCTATGTCCAGCCCATGAGCTCTCGTGGAACTCTCGCATAATCTATATCTGCATCGCTACATCACAAACTACTCTCAAAGGCAAGCCTCCTCTCTTTCTTGGATGCTTCCAAAGAAAACCATCTTTCAAGAAATACCCATAAGCCTTCCTTCTGATTTTCTTGAATTCATCATCTGTCCAATCAGCTCTTCGAGTCAATGAACTTAGATACTGTCCAATTTGCAGCCACTCATCAACATAAAGCTCTTCAATAAAGGCTTCAACAGTAGATACATGACAATCATGAACAAGGACAGAAGCAGCAAACTCTGTCTCATCATCTTCTGCAAGCATTGACTCCTCCTCCTCATATCTCGCTCTAGATAGCATGTCAGCAACTGGATTATCTTTCCCTGCTATGTGTCGAAATTCTGGATTCAATGATTTGATATAGGCTATCCATCGAAGCATCGCTATATCTGGAGTCGAGCAACTAGTAATCATGCCAAGCAAAGGCAAACAATCTGTTTCCACAATAACTGAAGCTCCAATAAAATACCCTTTGTCACACTTCAGTGCAGTGACTACTCCCCACAACTCTCTTTTGATCTGCGGGTATCTCCTTTGTCGCTCATTAAGAACTTTAGCTCCAAAGCGGATAGCATACCTATTTCCATCAGCATCATCCTGTCCCACTGCCCAACCTATGCCAATAGGGCTAGTATCAACTGTCAACATGATCGGCCGTCCACACTGATAATCCGCCTTGCGTAGAGTAGGAGCTGATTGCAATAGCTTCTTGAGCTTACGCATGGCTTTTGAATGCTTCTCATCCCAATGAAATTTCTGCCCCTTTCGAAGCAGCTGATAGAGAACATCTGCAATATGAGCAAAATGAGGAATCCAAATCATGTAAAATACACAAGCTCCCACAAATCTCCGCACCTCTGAAGTAGTCGAGCAATACTCTGCAATCCTGTTTATGGCATCCACCTTTGCAGGAGAAGGCTTTCTGCCATAATATCCAACCATATGCCCAACTATGATGACTTCATTAACACCAAAGACTGATTTCAGCCCTGAAAGTGTCAAATTTACCTCCTCTAATCGTGTCAATATTTGCTCACAAGCAATCAAGTGGTCAGCCACAAACTGTCTACATCCATGCAAATCAAGACTTTCATTCTTTTCTTCTTCTGCACAACCCTTAATAGGCACATCATCTAGAAAAGGCATGGTATATTGCGGAATATAGTCTCGAAGAACTCTATGCATAGCATTCATCATATGAGCAACTGAGTTTGTAGCACCTTGTGGCAAGGTACACATCCTCACAAGACCAATAGGTGTCCGCATAGTAGTAATATCCCTGCTTTCCAAGGCAAGCTGAAACTGATCATAACCTGAATACAAGTCACCTAGAGAATAGATGGCTCGTCCTGCAAAAGCCTCAGCAAATTCATCCACAACTGGACCTGTTCCCACATTCCTGATTGTCACTTTGTTCACGGGCTGCATATCTTGAATAAATCTCAAAGTACCATTCTTCTTTGGTACAGTAAACCACCTGTTAGAATAAGGTGCAGAAGAGGGTTCCAAAATCCCCATTTTAATCTTCTCATTCAGCAACTCTATCAGCTTTGGCAAGTGTGCTTTAGGCACAGGTATAGGACGTATATTCCATGGTACATGAGGAACAGTAAAGATGACCATAGGTGCAACCAATTCGGGGCTAATGCAGCCAATTTCATGTGGAAAGAAAGCAAATGCCTTACCATGACGTCCAAGCATCTCTCTAAAACATTCTTTTTCCACTAGAAGCAAAAAATCATAATTTCCAATCTTCAATTCTGCAAGAGTTTCAGCTGTAAACTTATGTCCAATATTTGCAGGATCCCTCAACATAGGCTGCTTCATAGCTTTTTCAATCTGTTCATCACTATCAGAAGGAAGCGGGCCTGCAACCGGCTTAACCTTCTTATCAACTGTTTTATATTTTGTGTCAACCTTGGCATCATTCAAGCACTCTTTTCTTTGCTGCAATTTATGCAAATTTTCAGCATCTTTCAACTCTGTTGGCTGAAAAATTTCAGCCTTTAGCTCTATGGACTGCATAGATGCATCCTGAAACTCTGTATGCAGAAATTTTTCTGCATTCAACTCTGTTGGCTGAATGGATTCAGCCCTCTGCAATTCTATTAGCTGATCAAGATCAGCCATAAATTCAGTTTGCTGAGTTTTCTCAGCCTCTAACTCTGTTTGCAGCATAAAACCAGAAATTTCCTGAAACATATCCAAGGTTTGCACAGGTATGATCTTTGAACCCTTGCATACATCAGTTTTCAGCATTACTCTCATCTCAAACAATGTATCTGCATAAGACATCCCTTCATACAATCCATCCACATGCTCTTCTGCTTGCAAAATACCTGCATTCTTCAACTCTTTCTCCTTACGACCAATGTACTGCCTGGCAGCTCTAGGCAAATCTGAAATTTTCTGATAACTTACTGAACTATCTGAAGTAAACCCAACAAAGTTATTGGAGAAAGACTGGCTACCAGGAGGCGAGATCTCCTCTTTTCTCCGCTCCGTACCACTGGCGTCTCGCAAGACAGCGGTACCTAATGAAAATCCAACTCCTTCGCAGGTAGTGGTGCCTCACGCAAGGAGTCCCTGTTTCTCGGATGATTTACCCCAATAGTCATAAACTGAACAGCTCGCATACCATCTTTACTGCGTATCCGCGCATAAGCTAACCCATCATCCATCACTTTTGTTTCCATTCTTGCTTCTGTAATGAAAGGCTGTCCAAGAATAATCGGATAGGAGCATGAATCCTGAACAAAGCAATGATAATCCTCTTCAACATTACCAATAGAAATTTTGATACTCGGACAAGCAGCATACATATCACCAGAAGTATTATTGGCGGCTCTCATGCGCCAGCCATGCTCTGCATCCATAGGCCACTTGCCACTCTCATAAACACCTCGAGCAATAAGATTAATCTCAGAACCATGATCAACTAAAGCAATCAAGGGAATTTGTTTCTCTCCAATCCTTACCACTGTCTCAGTGGTTGCTCTAGCCCAATGACTTCGTGAAAAATGGCTGCGAGGAATGAGAATAGGGGTCTCATCATCTTCATACTGCATAGGCTGCACTATTTTCTCCAATTGCGGATTAACAGAAGCATTCTCAACCATCACTGCATCATCATGCTCTTCCCCAAGAGCTCCGTGCCACAATCCCTGTAAAGCAGGTCCTTCCATCGCATGTCGTTTCCTCCACAAAAGATCCTGCATCTGATCCTGTATTTCTCTTCTAGCAATCCCAAGAGCCTCTCCAACAGTAAAAGTGACTTTACTATTCAAAATTCTTTCATGAAAATTCTTACTCATATCCGTTTGCATATCAAGGTCTGACAAGAGCTTGAATCCTGGCTCTTTTCTTGGTTGCCTCTTTTCTTTCTGCTTGTCTCCCATTGGTTGATCAGAACCTGTTTGAGCTGGAGAATTTGACATAGGTGGAGCTGTAACAGGTGGTGAAACAAAGTCACCCCCTCTAGTCTTTTTGGAGGAGCTAGGACCCTCCTCATCTCTTCTTCTCTTTTCCTCAACCATGGCATCTAAACCCTGCGTTTTAGCCATATAAGCAAAAATAGAATACCTGTCAATAGGAGAATCCCATCATGTTTCTCCTCGGATGCTAGAGCCCACACAAGTCATAGTAGAAGTTTGAACTTTCCCTCTTCTCGCTATCTCCAAGGCAGAAGACCATAAAGCAGAGTCTCCATCAGATTTCTGCTCAAGCTGGACTCCAAAAGCTGAAGCATCTCCTCTAACACTCACATAAGCTGATCGCACAGCTATATCATCAACAAGCTTCTTCATACCTCCTTTACCGAAGTTCGTGTCAAGAAGAGCACCAGTCTCTGTCAGCCATATCTTCCCATCTTGTCCCCAGAACACTACATTCTTCTTACGTGCTTCCTGAAAAGCATCACAATCTCTGCAGTGTTGGTGCTCTGTACTATCACACCAAATACATCGTCGCCCTTTTCTTTGACCAGCTGGAAAAGCAGTCACTGGAGCAGGTGCTACAGCAGGTACTGACATAAGTTGCTCCTTTAACTTACCAACTTCAGCTTTGACTGCTTCAATCGTCAAATCCGCCAAGCCTTTAATAACATCATCTACAGATAAGGGCACTGGAGCAGAAGGAACTGGTGGATTCACAACAGGAGGAGTAGGCTTAGGCAAAGAAGTTGCAGCAGGGGTAGAAGAAGAAGTCTCCAAAGATTTCTCAGGAACTGATCCTGTATTTTGATGCAATCTGACTCTCCTGCGCTGCTTCTTGACAAGAGCATTCACAGCATCAATGACATGTCTCCACTCAGTCTTTAAACCTGAATCAGTAGCTTGATCTTCCAAAAGATCATCCAACTTTTCCTGTAAATCAGCATCTGCAACTTGCAAAAATAACTCCACTTTCTGCATCTCCAAAGCTTGCTGTTCAGTCCCATCCAATTGATCATAACGGCTTTCAAACTCTCGCAGAAGAGCGGTAACAGAAAGTCCCTTATTAGGCATAGAAACCCATGCTAAAAAATTCCTGCGATTCATAAGACGTGTATCCTCCAGGAAATATTCATCTTTTAATGCCTTTTTAAATTCAGCCCAACCTGCATGTGCTTCTTGAATTTCTGCAATTCGACCTTCAAGAGCTCGAACCACGATCCGCAAGAAGTAGCGGCTCCAAACATCTTGAGAAACCCCAAAAAACTTCATCTTTTCTTCATACAAATGCAGGTAAGTTGACACTTGCTGGCCATTAAACTGCTTCATCTCCTGTTGGACAGCTTTCAAAGCATCCATAGCATCACTGTCACGTTTTGCATGAGCTTGCTGCTGCATATACATGGTAAATGACTGAAACAGGTTCTTCATGACATTATCATCTGTCATCTCTTCTTGCGAGTCTCCCATCTTGCTGATGACACAGCACTTTCACGCCGGGTTCACCAGAAATGTCGTAGAGTTCACGCAAGGGCTGCAGAACACGGGGTTCAAGATACAGCAAGGAAAGAGACTAACAAGAGGATCTCAATATTTGATGCCAAAGATCACTATATTGCTTGTCAAGAACTTTACAAGAGGTTCATGTTCAGAAAAATCTGTAGTAACTCATAACCAGCTTTGCATTTAGGTGTTCGAGAACAGTTTTGTCATTAGCACATAGGCTTGACGAGTTCTGCTAGGCAGCAATCCCTGTGATCAATTCTCAGAATTCCATACAATGCCAATGCGATGAAGTTCTATGGGCAGCAATCCCTTTTTCTGGATGTTGAATTCGGAGGTCAAACACATGAAATTTTGATTCCAACGTGGTTTTTAACACATTTGTTCATTTTTATGTCTTTACAATCAAACTGGACACTGCATACCCCATTATCTGTGCTGGTATCTTTCCAATAAGTAGTGCCAGTTCATTCACATTGAACCTCTCCTCATCATAGAAATTGGTTGCTACAACTCTACCCCCAAAATATCTCCCATTCAAGCTCACTAATTCCTTAATAGCCTGTTCAGCACGCTCAAAATCCACAAAAATCCTTACAGTTTCAGTTACATGAAACTCTGGCTTTTTGATCTCTTTTTGTTGTCCAGAGAGGCTTCCATTGATCCTTCGGGATAGGAAGGTCCAGAGCACACGGAAGAAAAATGATAGGCAACAGACGACGAAAAAGGAGAAGGCAAGGCAGTTCAGAATGTTGCAAGTCGCTTGAAGTTCATAGCTCCATGCACCATGTCTAGGGCCTCAATTCATCTGATCAATTCAGGTGCTGTCATTGCTCCTTCCAATCTATCAATAGGCTGAACATTCTGAAAAAGCACAAAAGTTGGGAGTGCCTGGACATCATTTCAGCTGGCAATATTTGGATATTTCTCAGAGTCAATTTTAACAATCTTAATCTTGTCTGTCAGTGCTTGTCCAACGTTCAATACCGGTACCATAAACTGACAAGAGCCACACCAAGTGGCATAGAAGTCTACCAGTACTGGAACTTGTGAGTTCTTCAGAAGATCATCAAAATTTGAAAAAGTCTGTTTTGCAGCCTGTGCCTTGATCAACTGCTGCGATCATGTGGAGCCTACACGATATCCGACTCCCAGGCTCGAGGCGTCCAGCCACCTCAACCCTGCCTTCGCAGTAGTACTGGTCAAATCTGTTTGGGAAATCTGAATCTTGTTCTCTGTCAAGAGGAAATCGAAGTGCGTCCACTGTATTGACAGCAATCAATCTCTCTCTTTTTCTCTCACAATTGGCCCGTTAAGACCATTGGAACAAAATCGCCAGGACGATAACCATGGCACGACACTGTGAAGTTAAGTCATACCAGCTCCAGCAGACCAGCGCCACCAAGTCGCAATGACACTCACAAGAGAAGTCTTTCCAGCATTTTGTAAACCAATTAAGGAAAGCTCCATCTCTTGCTTGAAAAAAAGGTTGCGAAGCCAATTGAGGAAAGCTTCCCAGATCCCCATGGCGGAGCAACGGCAGAGGGGGGGGGAAATGCCTCTTTGAACCAAAATCAAGCACGCAGGGACGAAGTATCGATCGCGGGATGGACTTGTCAGGCACGGAGCGAACTGCAGGATTTGATGATGACGTTGAAGGTGATGGCGGAAGGGAGGACTCTCATCGCTGTCTGCGTCGGACCTCTTCTCCTCCCTTGTAGCTTTCATCATTCGTAAGGTTGAGCTTTTATACAACGTGTCTGGTATCACAAATCCTGTGTTACCGAATTTCACAATAACATTCGAAGACATTGCAGTATACAGGCCTCCATCGAATAATTACTTCTTGAGCCCAATAGATGATCTCAGGTGTTTGGGCTTCCTAGGAAGCACAAGACTGACAATCCTGAGCAATTTAATGTAGCAAAACTTCTTTGTGGAGTATGATAGATCCAAGAATCGGCTCAGTTTCGTGCAATAGCAGGAGGAGTGATTGTGTGTATTCCAATCCCACAACACAACTAGTGTGGGTCCGTGGAGATGGACCGTTCACAAGAGCCCAAAACCCGTAATCAAGATGTGACGGAGCAAAAATGTGAGATCAAATGGGAGAAACGGTGGGAGCGTTGATGACGGCGGCACCTGTAGGGAAATACAGGGTATATCGACGGAAGCTTTTCGAATCTTTCTTCCCTATTCTTCCCATCATTCCTTCCATTCGAATTCTCCCCCCCATCAGTTTTTTCCGCCACCGCTTGATATTCTTGGACAAATCTAAGAATATCTTTTGCTATTCTTTCCCCTTTTCTTTCTCTGAGACGGTGCTGAAAGCCAAGGGATCCCCAAGCATTTGGTATTACCAAAGCAACCTTTTAAACTCACTCCATAAAGTGATGTTCCTATGCCACATCCAAGGATCCCACCAGCAAACTGCCCCAGAATAAACCAACGAACATCAAGCCAAGGGAACTTCCCTACACTTGCAAATCCTATTGTCACTGCTGGGTTGACTTATGCTCCAGATATGTGCCCAAATGAAAAGATAACAAAGATGATGCCAAATGCATCACTTTCAGCATACATATCCACCACAGCAGTCCCAAGTGCTGTACATACCCAGCAATAAGTGCATTCCAAGAGTCTACATCTCGACAAGGGAACCCGTTCAGCACTCCTTAAGCTTTTCCCATTAAACATGATATTCCTGAATTTACACCTTTGTCTTCATAGCTTAAATGTCAATTTCTATAAAGCTTCCTTTGATTCCACGGTATCCTGCACTTTTCTTCGAGTTTATCATTAAAATTATCAGCTGGTTAATGTCCTTTGGCATCAGTTTTTCATATTTTTCTAATACACACACATCATGCATCCAAACAAAATCATACACATGCACTAAGGGAATATGTACACTGGATGCGGATTATCAAAATGCGTCACACAAACAATGAATCACACGCAGAAATTAACACAAATGCACAACAAAAGAAATGGAGGTGTATATGACTCGGATGCGCAGCAACACGACAACGTGATGACTGAATAGGATAGGCATCCCCATCGACTTTTCACACAAGGAATCCACCTTGTGTACGAGCCTCGGTAAATAAATATAATTTTATGCAATCTACCGCAAAACCTCACGGAATCCATCATGGAATATGCCCCCTGGCATCATACCCCTGGGGTGGGATAGCAATTGTTCTCAATTGCTATTAGCTCAACGTGGAGCGAGCAGTGAGGGGTAAGCACTTAGATCACGAGCATGCATCCATTAGGCCTCTTCAGTAGGATAATTTTTAATTTTCACTAAATATCTAGAATATCTATGACTTGTTCTAGTGGTTATAAAGTCGGTATCTAAAATAGTCTCAGGCTCAAGGATTTTGGTTTCTGCTTCTAACAAAGGAGGATTTTCATAAATAGGGTGGATAGGTAATTGGCCTTTGAAAGGTCGTAACAAACTGATATGAAAAGTATTGTGGATTTCCTAGTGTTGGGGTAGTTCTAATTTAAAGGCATTGTCATTGATTTTTGTGAATGATTTTGAAAGGTCCATAAAATCTAGGAGCTAACTTTACAATAGGGTGTTTCTCAACACTTTATAGTCTTTGCTTTTCAATTCGTAACCAAACATAATCATCAACTGTGAAATTCATAGCTTTTCTTTTCTTGTTTGCTTGTTTAGTATATGATTGGTGGGCTTTCGCAATCATATCTTTTTCATGAAAAATAGTAGCATGCATGTTGGCAATATCATCAGTAGCTTTAACTTTGTTTGACAATGAAGTAAAAGATATAGGCAATCTATATCCATAAATGATTTCAAAAGGTGCTTTTCGTGTAGCTGTATGTGGAGTGTCATTATATGCAAACTGAAGTAAATGCAAGTGTGTATCCCATATTTGTGGTTTTGAAATTGTGCATGCACGTAAAAGATCCAAGATTGTATTGTTTGTAGCTTCTGTTTGCCCATTTGTTTCATGATGAAATGCAGATGAAAAATCAATCTTTGTGCCTAGATTAGCAAACAAAGTAGTCTAAAAATTATTGCAGAATCTAGAATCACAATCAGAAATAATAACTTTTGGCAAACCATGGTCAGTGAAAATAGTTTTCAGAAACAATTGAGCAGCTTGAGATGCAATTAATGTTTTCTTGCATGGAATGAAATATGCATGTTTGCTAAACTGATCTACAATAGTCCAAATCATATCGTGATTAGCTTGAGTGTAGGTAAACCAGTTATAAAATCCATTGAAATATGTTCCCATGGTCTTTCAGGGATTGGTAAAGGCATTAACAAACCATATTTCTTACCATGGTGTCGCTTAACTCATTGACAAATTAAACACTCAGATACAAAGTTAGAAACATCAGATTCCATCTATGGTCAACAAAAATCTTCAATCAAAGTACATAAAGTGGAAATAATACCTCTATGGCCTTGATATGGGGGAAAATGAATTTCTTGCAACACAAATGATCTAAATGGAACAGTTACACATAACCTTTTCTCATAAAACATAAATCGATCAGCATAAGACAATGAATCAATTGGAATCTAGTTATTGTCAATTAATTTATTTCAATCAGCTTGAAAACTGGGGTCTTGATCATAGGTATCTTTCATAGGGATAAGAGAATCAAAGGATATCACAGAGATATTATGAATAGTTGGTCTTCTACTCAAGGCATCAACAACAACATTTTCTTTTTTGGGTTGATATTGGATTAGTGGATGAAAACTTTGAATAAAAGCAGCCCATTTAATGTGTCAGCCAGATATTTGTGGCTAACTAAGGAGATGTTTTATACTTTGTTGGTCAGTTTTAATCATGAATTCAAATCCCATTAAATAGTGTTTCCATTGACATAAAGCTTGTACTACAGCTAGCAATTCCTTATCATAGGTAGAATACTTGAGTTCAGAAGGTTTAAGCTTGTAGCTAGAGTAGGCTATGGGATGTGAATCTTGCATAAGGACAACTTCTATTCCAGATCCACTAGCGTCAGTGACTACTAAGAAAAATGGTCTATTAAAGTCAGGGAGTTAAAATATAGGAGCATGTGTTAAAGCATGTTTCAGTAAATCAAAAGACTTTTGCTGATTTTTAGCCCAATGATACACAATACATTTCTTTGATAATTTTGTCAAAGGTAATGCAAGCAATGAAAAATTTCTCACAATTTTTTTATAAAAGCTAGCAAGTCCTAAGAAAGAATGTAATTCATGCACATTTTTAGATATCAACTAATTCAAAATTGCTTCTATATTTTTAGGATCAACTTCAATACCTTCAGATGAAACAATATGTCCTAAGTATTCAATTTGTGTTTGAAAAAATTCACTCTTTTCAAGATTAGCATATAATTGATTCTCTTTCAATAATTTGAAAACCAAAGATAAATGTTCATAATGCTCGTTCTCATTCTTATTGAAAACCAATATGTCATCAAAGAAAACAATGACACAATGCTGATGCTTCAAAAATATGCGATTCATCATACAATTGAATGTGGCTGGTGCATTAGTTGAACCAAAAGGCATAACAAGGAATTCATAATGTCCAAATTGAGTTCTAAATGCAGTTTTGAAAATATTAGATGTGTCCAGTCGTACTTGATGGTATCCAGATTTAGGATCTATTTTGCTAAATATTGCAGTCCCTTGTAGTTTATCCATGAGATCGCCTACCCTAGGGATCGGATATCTATTTTTGATAGTGATTTTATTGAGGGCACGATAATCAATGCACATCCTATAGGTGTTGTTTTTCTTTTTAACTAATAGGACACGTCCACCAAATGGAGAACTACTGGGCCTGATAAGTCCTCGGGTTAACAATTCTTCAACTTGAGTTTGAATTTCTTTCTATTCAATTTGATTATGTCGATAAGGTGTTTTACATGGTGGTTAAGAGGCTGGAATTAAGTCTATTTTATGATCTTCAAGACGTGTGGGTGGTAAACTAGATGGTAAGTCAGCAGCAAAATAGTCTTTAAATTGTGAAAGAAATTGTGTGTGCCTAGGATGCATCTTATTTTTCTTAACTTCAATTTCATTCACCTAGATTAAATAGGATTTTCTATCTTTTATTAATGCACGTTTAGCATGTGTATGACTAAGCGATGGAAAATTATCAAAAGTGTGCATACCATGCAATGTGATTTGTTTCCCATGAGAATGAATCTTCATTGAATGCGTGGAATAATCTATATCGGGATTATATTGATGACGCCAAGGCATTCCTAAAATAATGTCACTAGATAGCATAGGCACAACTTAGAAATTTCTACGTTCAACATAATCACCGATTTTAATTTCTAAGTCATGCACTTCTTGTGTTCCATTGTATCTAGTGCCTAAGAATGCAGCCTTGATGCAATAATGAGTGGAAACAGTATGTAAATTCAATTCTTTGACCAATTTTGCAAAAATAAAATCATGTGTACTTCCATCATCATGTAAAACAGTCTTTTCTTTACCATGCATAAGACATTTCATCGTTAATAAAGAATGGGGATTTGGTATACCTGGTAAAGTATCTAAAGTAGTGCTGTTATCGTCATCATCTTCCATGAAATCTGGCATTTTTTCATGGTCTTCATCTTCAGTCGCTCCTAAATAGTTGATATGAACAGTTGGCTTTTTGGATTGACGATTTGCCGCTAGATGTCTAAGTTGATGGCATTTATAACAGACTATGGATTTGGCTTTAGAAACATTATCGGTAATAGCAGGAAGTTTAGAAATGTTGGGATTTGGCTGAAGAGATGGCTTAGGATTTGGGTTTGTGCTTGGTGGTAAAGCAGGGGGTCGTGTCCAAGATTTACAGAATGAAGATCAAAGAAAGTGGTTTTGATTGAATCTTCAAAAATTAGAATTAAATTGCTTTGTACCGAAGTTACCATTGTTTGAGAATTGTTGTGGTTACTTCTCTCGTGCTCGAATTTTGTCTTCAGCATCATGGGCCAAGGAAATTGCATCCTTGAGGGTCGTTGGCTTGAACATGTTCACTTTCGCATAGAAGTGACTAAGAAAACCAGACATAAACTTGTGCTTATGGGTTGCCTCAAGTACATCTTTGAGCATTCGAAGTTGCAATAAAACATTCCAAAAACGCTCGGTATATTGTGAAATAGGCTCGCGATCTCTTTGTTGCAGAAGATCCCATTGTTTGATTGCTTTTTTGTGGAATTGGGGTGGAAGAAAATTTTGCAAAAATTTCTTTTGGAAAGTCTCCCAAGTAGTAGGAGTACAATCAATGCTTTTTGCGGACAGTTCTTCATGGAAATAATAATCAAACTAATTGATAAAAGCAAGTACAGTCTTTCCATCGCGTGACCCATTGAAAGTACGAAATTTGAAAATTCTTTTACTTATATTGGTTTCTTTCCAAATAGATTGTGCTTCAAGTGTTGCATCGATCGTACGTATATAATATCTTCAGGTTGCAGTCCATCTTAATCGGCAGTAGATCGTTGAAGACTGGCCAATTGAGCTTACAAAGTTTGACATGCTCTTTGTTCCTCTAGAAGCTACATCATAATTAGGTCCAGTTTTTGTTCCATCGTTGGTTCCAGTAGATTACCTTCGGCCATAAAATCTTCCATATTTTGATTAATCATCCTACAAAATTTCAAACAACCTCACACACTCGAAATCCTGTTAGTGGGATGAGTGTAGCTCAAGTTCGGGTTTACAAGGCTTGCTTTTTTTTTAATAGTGGCTTTTTAGCAATCTTTCTTCTTCACGGTTATGAAAATTGATGTCAGCCTTCTTCTAAGTGGATAGTCTTCCGTATAATCTGCATGTGATTCTTTGCTTGCTGGAATTTGTCTTTGTCACAATGCAGGTGTGAACAGGGACTTGCTGAGGGGTTGAAACAAATTTGGGATTGTCCAGTGTGAACGCTAGCTTAAGAAAAGATTGAAACTTGAAGGTTTGAAACCTTACTAGCTTAGAAAAGAGTTAAGCTTTAATTGAAAAGCTTTAACTAATCAATTGCTATCGACCAGGACAAGAGCATGTCGTCGACGGATTTGACGGTGATCAGAACATGCTGTCGCTCCAGTCGATGAGTTTTTAGTGGCCAAAGCTTTCAGCTTTTTAAGCTTAATGAATTTTAAACTTATTGAAACTTCTTCTTTTTGTTTGCTAACTCCAAAAAAAAAAGTGTTGATAAGGGATCTTCCTAGGTGGTCCTCCACCTCCAAAGAGTGGTCCCTCGCGATCAAACTGCGTAGCAAGGGGTTCTTTACTGCCAGGAATGCACAGGTATTGACGGATTGTCATGAGACTAACTATAGAGCCCATTTGTTCTAGGAGTTTTGCCTTCGCGCGAGATGGTAAGCGATCCGAAGCCCTCGATCTTAGCTTTGCTCTGATACCATTGGTGCACAAATTGGATGCTGTATGCGTATGAAGCGAGCGGCGGAAGGTAAAAAAAAAAAGAACTCTACTTTTTGCTCAAAATCCAAGAGAATAGACATGAAGCAAGTAGACCAATCGGGTACAATCTCCCCCCATGCCTTGTGTGCGCACTCCACAAAGCATGTATTTAATATATTATTCATCTCCAAGCTCAAAAATAGCCCAAATTTACAATTAGAATGCTTTAGCTTTTGTGTTTGCTTTTGTCCAAATAAAGAATAAAGCGATTGGGCGGCCCAAGAGTCGGGATGTACCCAAATACAATGACCAATAATGAATACTTAAATCGTACACCCATGCGCATATAAATATATATCAAGTACTTTAATAAATAAGCACATCAAAATAATTATTAGCGCCATGCCTAAGACGAGTACCCATAAAAAATAATAATTTCTTCTAAATAACTTGAATACATGCTATTGCCCAGTGCTTCCCAGTGCCACCGCCGCCTACTCTACATATCAACTGAAGCATTCACAATTGTTAGAAAATAATAAAATTAAATAGACAAAAGTGAATACCTAGTAGTCTTCAGCTACAAAATAAATAAATAGGTTGGAACTCTGTCCTAACCTTAATTTAATACGAGTGCACACTCTAAACTCATAAACGTCCATTAATTTAAATATGTATTTTGCAAAATCACTTGCTATGGAATTACCCACTTGCACATTAAATTAACGTGACACCTGAAAAGGACAGACGTCCCCATCAACTTTTCGCACAAGGAATCCACCTTGTGTACGAGCCCCAGTATATAAATATAATTTTATAGAATCCACTACAAAACCTCACAGAATCCACCGTGGAATATGCCTCCTGGCATCACATGTAAACTATCACTTGTACTGGACTTAGTATATAAGCATACCTTGAGTAACACCTCTAATGTTTGACAGTATTTATGTATTGTTTTCCACACTCAATACATACAACCTATTTGCAAAATGACAAGGTCTGTAGAGTTTATATACCTTACCAGATTTGCACACTAATAGCCTGATCTAACTGTTGAATGGAGGTTGAAATGTTTTCAAATCAAAAATCTAATTGCAAGACACAAACAAATGTCTACTATACTTCCTCATGTACACCAAGATTATGAAGATGGCTTGCCAATCAGAGATCATATAAGAGAGATCTCCACAGGTATACTCCATAGTAGGGCTTCCTTGTAGACTCTTGTGATGCTGCTCATAGCTCCTTACTTGAACAACGCTTTGATACCATGAAAAGATGGGGAGAGAGAGGGAGGGAGTTTGAGCTCTTGCAAGACACAAAAAACATATAGAATGCACACAAGATAGGAAGCTAAAAGCCCTAGTCATTCTTTTCTTCTTTTTCTCTACCGAGAATAAGAGAGAGTACAACACACATAATATGTGAACATGCTAAGTAGAAAGATGACTAAATAGATATCACGTAACTCGGATAGGTAGATTGATTGATGTATAGATGTAAAATGTCAGTAGAATGATATGCCAATGTAGGTACCAACCATGCTAGTGATATGAATGCAAAAATGGTCATCCATGTACATGAGTGTTAGCACATTGAGCTTGACATATCAACACTCCATATATGGTTGTTAGAAGTCCATAGTAATCTTTTCTAATTATCCTACCCAATCACAACCCAAAAAAATATTAGTGGGATTTATTTCCAATGCTATTAGATCCATTGGTGCCACATAATTTGTAATCAATTATAAAGGGATTTTCGAGCACATTTAGATACTCAAGCTTCTTAAACCTCTCCAAGTGTCTGCAAAGATGGAATAGGATGAAGTGGCAACATTTAGTAGCTTACTATGATCATCTCCACTCGAATCAAAGGGTATCTAACCACCTAGGTCAAAATGGAATCTCTCCAAGGGATCACAAAATTAATCTTGGCCATTATGGTCCTCATATTATTTAATTTTACCATGATCAAGTATATTTTTAACTTCATGTTCATCTCTTGATTCCTTAATGATAAGCATACTATTGATTATAGTATCATTGTAAACACATTTTGTTGCATGATCATTCATGTATTTCTCTCCATATGTAAAGCATAACCATTTTTCTTCCGTTTCTTGAAGAGATATATTGGAATGAGTTCTCAACTATCTTGAGATTAAAGAACTCTTGATTTTTTAACTTGCGTATTCTTTGTTCTTGGGCTGAATGTTGTCCTGTAATTATTTTGTTGCTTAGATGCATTAAATGGTAGATATATTGGCACTCTTAGTCTACAACATGACATGTTGGTTCAATTAAAAGTACCCCCATATTGGCCTTGCTTTATGATAGCCTAGGCTATTGAAAATTGTAGGTTCCCTCCTATATTTCCTTGCATATCGCTCTGGAAGTTTAATAACCTTAAAGAGATTGAGCCATCGCATTGGCTAATAGGCTAGCTCTAAACCATACATGTACTTGTGAAATTTGGCATCATCACTTATGCTTTCAATGCACATAATAAGGTTGAGGAATTAGTTTGTATACTCATGTATCATGAACCCTCTTTGCTCTAAACTGTATCATATATGAGCAAGCTTTTCCTTTTCCACTTGGGATACAAACACTTGTGCCATGAGTGCCTTGAAAGCTTTCAAGATTTCAATAAACTAAAATTTCCATCTCATATAACACCACCAAGTATGTGCAAATCCCTCTAGCTACAAAGTAGCAAAATGAAACTTTTATTCATCTCTCCTTATAATGGCATCATAGTAACATTCCAACTTGGGTATCCATTCTTCAAGGTTCGAAGGAGATGACGATTGTCCATTATACTTCGTTAAGATAATCTTATCTCTCAACTCACACTCATTAAAGATTGGCTATCTATTTGAGAGCTAAAATTTGAAGTCATTTTTAGAGTGTCAAAGTGGCCTGAGAGGTGTAAAAGAGCAAATTTTTATGAAAAATGAATCGAGAGTGCATCAAGGTGCTAGAGTTTTCCTAATTGCATTTCGACGTTAGGAATCCAACGCAAGTCTCCATCTGTTGATATTGGAGGAACCCCAATTTAATGGCTGCAAGATATGGCACTATGAAGTAGTTATTGGATCTAGGAGTCGAAAGTACATGACGGAGGCCATATTGATAGATTTTGATGCCATGAAGCTAGTTGTCTAGTTGGATTGGAATTTAGAGTCCGCTTACCCTGCCAATGAGGCCGAAACCACTTTTTGAGAAGTGTGAATGTGCAAAAATCAAACTGATTAGTTTGAAAGTTAATAGTTAAGCCTTATTTGGCTTAAAAAATATGAAAAATCAGTGTGGAGGGTGGATAGGCGCATTTTTCTTTGTGCCTCTTTGATTCATGATTGTGGCTCTTTGTTTCGGGCAAGATAATTAGAGATGGAAGGTGGGGTTTCAATCTATGTGAAGCTCTAATTTGACTATATGCACATAAAAAATTATGTAATGACTGAAGTGCTTTGATTTTTGTCTTTGTCTCTCCTCCCTACACCTTGTTCCCATGGTCTATTCTATGTGAGAGAGAGGTGGGTTCTTCAGTACTGCCTATCATCCACAAACAGATGGGCAAACTGAATGGGTCAATCAAGTACTGGAGGACATTTGAAGGGCTTACTGTAGCAGAGAGCCTAAGAAGTGGATCCAATATCTTTCCTTGGTGGAATTCTCCTATAATGCCTCGTACTAGCAAAGCATTGGTATGACTCCCTTTCAAGCATTGTATGGGCAAGAGTGCTTATCTCCTCTAAATTTTTCAAATCCGACCTTAAGGGTTGAAGAATCTAGAAAAATGCTAGAAGAAATGGAAGAGCAAACCAAAGCAATTCGTCAAGACATTAAGGCTGCTCAAGATAGGCAAAAGGCTTATGCAGACACCAAGAGAACTTCTCCCACATTCAAGGAGGGTGAGATGGTCTTCTTAAGGGTTTGACCTAAGAAAAGTTCTCTATCTCTTGGAAAATTCAAGAAGCTAAGCCCTAGATATTGTGGCCTCTACAAAATTATCAAATGTCTTGGTAGGAATGCCTACAAATTAGAACTTCCCCCTCATCTCAAAGTTCATAATGTTTTCCATGTAAATATTCTAAAACGATATGTCCCAAGTCCTGATCATGTCTTAGATGATGGATAGATTGTAGTGCCAACTCAAGGAATCTTAGAAGTCCCACCTGAGAGAATTCTAGAGGTTAGAGAGAAGCCTCTCAGAAATCATATTCTTCGTGAGTACCCTGTACAATGGAAGGACTTCCTTGAGGAAGATGCCACCAAGATCGATAAATCCATTCTCCGGAGAGACCACCCAGAGTTTCTCTTGAGATGAGGGCATCTCAATTTCTCTAAGGGAAAGAGGATTTAACAAACCGCCTTGACAATAAAAAATGTACACACAAAAAAAGTAAGAAATCTCACATGGAAATTTTCTTCATTGTATAACGAGCAAAATCGTTGATCCTTGCATGAACTCCCCCCCTCTCCCACTAGCCAAAGGACTTAAGCCTTAAAAGTACCAATCGATGGGGATAAGTTATCCATGTGAACTCCTCCTTAGGCATATGTGCACACGTATACACGTGAACACATGCATGCACATCTCATAAATAAAGATATAATTTATGCTTGTGAACTCACTCTTGATGTACGGTTGTGCATTTACTTAAAAGCACGCGAACATGTGAAAAAAGAATAGTTTTTGTAAACACGGGCTAGTTATTTTCAATAGTGTATGTACGTTATTCCTTATCATAAAAACTCCACCTTAGTCATATACAAAACACATAAGAAATTATGCATGTATGAAAAGGAAATATGGGAAGAAAAAAAAAATCATACAATTAGTCTAACTCTAACTAAAAGCCAAAGAGTAGTTAACTAAAAGAGAGAAAGAGTTCAATTGTAACTAGGACTTTACAAGAGAATGACACATGGTGAGAGAGAGATAAACAATGATTAGAAAAAGTGAGTACTTTTCCTCCCATCTCTTGCCACATAAGTACTCATTTTCCTATTTTTCCAACTATCACATAAATTTTTTAAAGAAAAATCCTAGTACTTTTTAACTTCGACAAGATACCTCATTTCTCATATCCTAATTTTTTATGAAAAATTCAAAAATGAGATTCTTTTTTATTGATTCAAATTTCCGAAGTTGCCACATCAGTACTCCTCTAATTTTTCCAATTTTTAAAAATACAAATTGGAATATTTTTAGCCACTTTCAACCTCATAATGATACCTCATGCCCTCTTTCTAATTTTCTCTTAAAATAAAAAAATGATATTTTTTTGAAAAATCTTAAACTGCCACCTCACTAGAAATATCCTACACATGGCATTTTCATATTAACAATTTTTAAGGAAATTTTAACAAGCTAACACCCAGTTAATCAACCCATCACTCATCATTTTCACGGTGCCACCATGTGACACCTCAGATTCCGCTTATGCAGATAGCATCCCACCCCCCCTCCCCTCCTCTCCTATAAATAAGGCCCCTCCCCTCCATTGTGAGGGCATGAGTGTGGAGCTAAATAGACTCTGTTGTGAAGAAGGAAGATCAAAGAAGCGACGACGACATCCTTACCTTGCCAAAATCTTCTCTTAATTTTCTTCTTTCTCTAAAATCCAAAAATATCCTCATCATGCCACCAAGAAGACAAGTTGTGGCATCACCCCCAAATGTGGCTATACCGCCAACATCGTCACTTAATGAGGGGCCAACTACGAATAATCTTAACCAAAACCAAGTTCTAAAATAAATTAAGAAAATACTATTTTATTTTAGAAAAATAATAAAAGTCATTTTATTCTTGAAAGCACGAATTAGATTATTACTTTAAAGTAGAAAAGTTCAATAAATTAATGATCAAAATTGATTTTTAATGTTAGTATTTTAATTATTTTTTATTTATCGAATGATAATTTTTAAAAAAGAAATAATTAGTGATAATTATAGTTAAAGTTAGATTAGGTTCTAGTCATTAGAAATAATTAAAAAAATTATTGTATATATACATGGGATAATAAAACCAAAATTTTTTAAAAAATGATTGTTATACTCTAGAAAAATCCTAGCATAGAATGTTATACTAAAGAATAAATAAGTATACTTGAAAATTTTACATAAAATGTTAAGTCAAAAATCATGTTTAGCATCATATCTAGTTTAAGACTTATCCAAAGTAATCTATTAGAAAACTAATACTATTAGAATATTAGAATTAGTATTTAAAAAATATATATAGAATATTAGAATTCTTTCCATAATTGAGCTAACCATAAATTTTAGTAACACACTTATAAGGATGACATTAGTAGAATCCTTAGAAATATTAAATATTAACTAAGGATAAAATAGTTAAGTCCATCTCTAAAAGTTAAGTATAGTTATAGTAATAATTATTTAGATGCATCATTGAAATTTGAGTTATTCTCTTTACTTAAATTAACAATTTCTATGAATGTTTAAACATATAGGACTTATTTCTATGATAATAATAACTGTTAATAGAATTGAAGAATCCTTTAAATAAGAATTGTGTCTATTGATTTGGCTATGGAAAGACTTTTGTAATCATAAACTATCCTAGATGACATACGAAAAGAATTGGTTGCCATAATTTTAAAAATTTAGGAAATTGGCAAAACAAATCAAGCAAAGTCTTCCCGTAGAAAATGCAATAGTTGCAAAAAGGAAGAAGCAGGGAATGGAAATCCTTAGAAATTATTGGTTGTCAAAATTAAAGTCATTAAAAAATCTTTTCGATAAAGTTATAACCAGCTTTATAAATTATTGGTTTTAGTAGCACTAATTGCTCAAGAAATATTGACTGCAAAGGACTAGATGGTTGATGGTTTCTAATTTTCGAAACCTAGATATGATTGTGATTTCTTCACTAATGGAAGAAAATATTCTTGCCAAGATTAAGGGTGATTTTAGTGGTTGACTTTCCCTTGGGGTCAACTACTAGATCTTGAACGAATTGGATATATTTCTTTGGTTGGCCTAGAGCGTCTGACCAATGCCTTGGATGGATGGTCTAGTACGGAAGGTTCTGTTCTATGGCAACTTATAACCATGAGGGGCTATGGTCAAAACTTATTCCTAGAATATATAGTTGGGACGGAGAAGAAATTTGTACTATTATTAATGGGGTTTTGCATTGGAGCCTAGAGATGCAGGCTAAAAATGCTTCTCTAGTTTTTGAGGGCAAACACACCTCTGGTTTTAAGGGCAAAACTAAAAATATATAAATATGATTTTATCCAATGTTTTGAAAGGACTGGTTTCATTATTTTCGTGTCGTGAATTAACGAAGATGTGAAACGAACCCTGTACTAAAAGGGTAATTAATGAAGCTGTTTTTATGTGTTCAACATCGTGGTAGTATGCTCTATTTAGATAACTAAAGAAAACACCGTTTAAAGGGATTTAAAGGGAAGCGGGTGAGCAACCTTTCTTGACAAAAGGCATTCGATGGCAGGGTCGACCCAATGAGTCAGGTGCTTTCTTGAAATGGAAAAATAGGATAAGACCCGACATGATGACTTACCCTAGGGTCAAAGTCTTAGAACTTGGGATGATCATTATCTTAGGGGAAACGTGCAACGGTTGTACTAAAACGCATTAGGGCTCCAAGAACCTGAATCCATTACTAGAAAAAAGTGTTGCACTCCATGAACCAAGGGTAATGAGCCCTCTCTGTTCGGATGAGAAGCCTCTCGAAGGACACCTAAAAACATGAGCTAGCTAAAGATAGGAGACTGTTAGGTCACCAGGAAAAACTAAGGTCAATCCTTGTGGGATGAGGCAAGACGTTCCCCTGCGAGGTAGACCTCGGGTCGCCCAAACTGATCAAAGTCCAAACATTCCAATGGAATGTGGATCGGGGCAGCTAGGAAAGACCCGAGACAACCACCAAACATTATTGACTATATTTAGCGGTTGGTACATCACACTGATCAAAGGCAACTAGACCAAGAACTCCTACTAGGCGAGAACTCCTATAGCCTAGTTGATATATTGTCCATTGGACCAATTTTTTTCTTTAATATTTTATACTTAGACATGTAAAAAGGGAGGATCTAAGAATATTGTGACCCAAGGAGGATAGGGTATCAATCTCAGGTCTATCTCGACACCTAAGAATACCTAGATAGTATATAGGGTAGAATTCACCTTCAAATAAGGGGACATGATTTAACCATGGGGCCAAATGTTAGCCATATTGGAATTTCCAAACTATATGAAAATTCCCATATTCTCTAATATATTATTCTTTACAGGAGGAGGACAACTACTCATACCTCCCCCAAATATATCGAATCAAACCCTGGGACTTCATACCTTGACTTGCTGATCCCCAAAAGAATAAAATTTCCCACAAACGCATATACATTCAAATTAAGGGGTAAAAGGCTCGAAAAGGAAGAACAACACTTGGACTTGGCCACAAGAAGCTTCTGAGCAGTAAGAGACTCCCTCCAAACACATCTTCTGCTCGTCTAGTGCAACACTAAAATAGAAGATTGTCAAACACACATGTGTACCAAACAAACACCTGCCCCATGAAAGAATAGGAAGATGGTCAATCGCTACTCGGCTCATCACCCATACTAACCATCGGCAGCCATAACAAGACATATCAACAAGCAATCCTCACAGTATTCCTAGGCTAATAAGATCATACAATTCTAATAACCCCTCAGAACCGCACGATGATACATCCATAGAATGGGATTGCTCATACTATAGGTCCCATTCAATTGGTTGATCACTAGCTTCGAGTTTCCTTTCACCAATAAACAATAGATACCACCTCGTCATGCTATATTTAGCCCCAAGGTTAAGGCATTATATTCCGCCATATTAATAGTAAAAGCGGTGCCTAAAAGAGCTCCCATTTTCATAATGACTCTATGTCGAGGGTCTTTAATAACCATATTGACACTCACATGCTTTTAGCAGGCCCTCGTGAAGCTCCGTCAAAATACAAAGTATAGACCCATTCTTCATTGACAAGCCATGCCATACCGATCACCCTACTCATACTTATGGCAGTCAAAGTCGAGCCAAGAGAGAGGATGTATGGCAGGTACAATCCCTCCTTCCTTACTAAACTTAATAGGGACACTAATAAGAATCCTATGACAGTGGTGATGGTAGACCTTAATATCCCATGTGCAAGATATGTCTTTCCACTCAGTGATATGATAACCCTTACTCCATTAGATCACTCAACCTTGGTGGTAACGCTGCTCTAAATATGGATATTCAAGATAAGGAATGGTTCTGCCCATCCAATTACCTTGGCACCTATTGGAAGTTTAAGTTGGATCTTGGAAGATGTGCAAAGGCACCAAGTCCGTCAGTCTGCCAACGTCAATCCCTACACATAATATGGCTTCAACTTATAAATCTTTACTTTATTTTTAAACTCTACCCCCTGCAAATTTGCTAAAAGGGTTGTAGAGCCATTCTTTCCTATACGGACGATCTTATAAGATCCATCCTATTTGGGTTCTAACTTGCTAGAAAATAACTCATAATGTGCATCATAATATAGGACTAGCTAACCCTTCATAAATTTATATCTTTTAGTACGAAGGTCATGAAATGCTTTCATCCTCTTCTTCCCTACCTCTTGATGTAACAAAGCCTACAATCAAATCTCATCAAGGTGTGCTAGGGAGGTCAACCTTTATTGCAATGCTTCCTATTCACCCAAAGAATGGTTCAATGCAAACCTCATAGAAGGTAACTCAATTTTCAAGGGCAAGACACACTCTTGCCTATATACCAACTTAAATGGGGTGTGGCATGTTACTCTATTGAATGTGGTATTATAAGCCCAAACAACTACACGAAGTTTCTTATTCTAATCACGCTTACCCTCATATACAATCTTGGATAAAATCGCTACTGATGCTAAGAGAGGCATATTCCACGGAGGATTCCATGAGGTTTTTATTCCATTGTACATTCCGTGAGGTTTTGCAGTGGATTTCATAAAACTATATTTATTTGCAGGGGCTCGTACACAAGGTGGATTCCTTGTGTGAGAAGTTGATGGGGACGCATGTCCTTTCCAGACATCAGATTAATTTAATGTGCATGTGGGTGATTCCACAACAGGTCATTCTGCAAAATACATATTTAAATTAATAGACGTTTATGAGTTTAGAGTGCACTCGTATTAAATTAAGATTAGGACAAAGTTCCAACCTATTTAATTATTTTGTAGCTGACGATTGCTAAGTATTCACTTTTGTAGGTTTTATCTTATTATTTTCTAACAATTGTGAATGTTTCAGTTTATGTATAGAGCAAGTAGCGGTGGCTTTGGGTAGCACTAGGCATTAGCATAAGTCCAAGCATAAATTTCATCATTATGATTAGTTAACTTAAGTATAATATATAATATTATACATTTATATGATATTGTATTATTAAAATTATTACTCTATTTGTAAGTTATAAGTTTAAACTTCTTTAGTAATAATTAGATAATTATCCTTAGTACCATTAATTTATTTATTTTTAATATAGATTATTTTAGAATATGAGATTTAAGATGTGCTTTTATTGAAACAAGCTTTCTTTATGGAATACCTTGCTATTTTCTTAATGGGGTTAAGTTTAGAAGGCTTTTTTAGCTTTCTTTACAAAAGCAATACAGCAAGAGGCATATGCATAACATGTCGTCTGACCAACCTATGGGTCCAGGATAATAGTGGTAGAGGGGTCTCGATTGCTCTTCGCATTACCCATATCAACCATCACCTACCATATAACGCATGGTTTGATAACAATCCTCACAAGCGACCAGGTCCTGTCTCGTTATCAAGAGCAACATCCGGACTAGGACCATATTTGAAGAAGAGGTCCTCTTCATAAGCAAAATTGGCCAGTGAATCCGCAAACTGATTCCAAGAATGTGGAATTAGCTGAAGAGATATGCTCTCAAATTCATCAAGTAGGGTTATAGCAGTTCGATGATACATATGAAGGATAGGATTCCAGACTGTATATGTCTCATTGAGTTGATTTAAGATCAGATGGGAATCGCCTTTTACTAACAACTACCGAATACCACCTTTCTTGGCAATATTCAGTCCCATAATCAAGGATTTATACTTCGCCATGTTGTTAATGAATCCTACCCCGAGATAAGTAGCTAATTTCATTGTAACTCTACGTCGGGAATCTTGGATGACTACTCCAACACTCCCTTTTTTATTAGGGCCCCTGGAGGCCCCATCAAAATATAATGTGTATGTCCACAATGGGCTTACAAAGTCAGCCATCCAGACCTTCCCTATTCGTAATTATGATAGTCAAAATTCAATATATTGAGAAGATGAATTGACGGCTCCATCCCACCTTCGTCATTAAAGACTACAGGGACGCTCGTCAAAATCTGCAAAGAGTGATGACAGAATACCTTAATCTCCCAAACGAATGTTTCGTCGTCTTGCTCAATCACTTTATAGCCTTTACTCCACCAGATGAGCTTTCCTTGATGATATCGTTGCTCTAAGTATGGGTGCTCCAAATAAGGGATCAATTGACCCATCAACCTCTATCGTTGTTTCCTTGCAGATGTTTGATCAATCGTGCATAGACTTGCAAGGCACTTATGTCATTAGCACAGTCAGAAATAATAAGGTTTAATATTATTAAGATTAACCTTATTCTTAAACTCCATACCCTCAAGATCTACCAATAATTCTTCCCGATCCTGACAATTCTATAAGGACTGTCCCATTTGGGCTCTAGCTTTCCTGGAAATAATTTTCTACGTGCATCATAGTACAACACTAGCTATCCTTTCTTAAAAGTGTATTTCTTTGCTTTGAGGTCATGGAGCTGCTTCATCCGACGCTTGGTCACCTCTTGATATAGCAAGCTTTGCAATTTAATCTCATCGAGGCGTGCCAGAGTTGTAAAGAACTCTAAGAGGGCATCCCCATCACCCAAAGAATGATTGATCGCAAATCTTATCATCGGCAACTCGATCTCTAGAGGTAATACGCACTTCTCTCCATATATTAACTTGAATGGGGTGTGACCAGTAGCTCGTTTGAACATAGTATTGTATGCCCACACTGCCACGTACAACTTTTTGTCCCAATCTCGTTTCTTTTCCGATACTACCTTAGAAAAAATGCCCACAAGCTGCTTGTTGGTACTCTCGACCTGCCCAATGGATATGTTATAGGGGGTTGTTTTATTGTGCTTGATGTGCGTCAGGCTTTTTATCACTTTGTTCAGAAAATACATCCCCTGGTCTAATAC
Source organism: Lygodium microphyllum (assembly GCF_053477565.2). Classification (NCBI taxonomy): domain Eukaryota; kingdom Viridiplantae; phylum Streptophyta; class Polypodiopsida; order Schizaeales; family Lygodiaceae; genus Lygodium; species Lygodium microphyllum. The sequence continues at coordinate 86,282,422 of NC_141163.1, read as the reverse complement.
TCTTTCTTTTGGCGAACCAAATAGATATACTATTTGCTCTAATAGGAAACTGGTGGTTTCCTTTGCATCATCTTTCTGTGTTGCACGTGCTTCTGACCACTTAGTAAAATATATCAGTAGCTATGATAATATATCTTTTCTGTGCATTGGACGATGGAGTAATAGGGCCCACAAAGTCGATCTCCCACTTCTCGAACGAAAGGATCTCCATAATAGGATTGAGTGGTCGCTTCCTATTCTCTCGGCTATCATATCATTGACAAATGTCGCATCTTTTAATGTACTCAAATGCATCTTGGAAGATGGTCGGCCACCAATATCCTACCCTCAAGGCTTTTTGCACAGTTAGCCACCCAGCAAAATGACCTCTGCAAGCAGAGTCATGGCACTATTCTAAGATGAAAGGTACCTCGTCAGGCATTACGCATTGGTGGTAGATATCGTCTGCCCCTTGCCGATACAACATGCCTACAATTACTGTAAATTTTAAAGCCTACTGCTTGATCGTTCATGTTTCTGACTTCAATAGACTAGCTCTAGTCTCTCTCGCCGACAAATAATGTGTTATCGTCGCATACCAGGAGGGAATAGATGCTGTATCAATCTTGAACAATGAGTCCCGATCACTACCTTCAGCCAGAGCTTCCTTTGGCTCCCCAAAGCCCACAAGGCACTCTACGATACCCTGCAACCTAGGTGGCTTGCTCTTAACCTCATAGTCAAACTCCTACAAAGTGATTAACCACTTTGCCAAATGGTCGCGCGGTTGTAGCTTATTCGTCAGTAGTCATAGCCCTTCTACCTTCGTATAAAGGACAACCTTCTCATAAAGGATGTAGTGCCTGAACTTTTTAGTCGCAAAGACCATCTCAAGGCACAACTTTTCCATATAAGTATAATTAATTTTGGATACACTCAGCTTTCGATTGGCAAAAGCAATCGGGTGATACCACTTCTCTTCCCACATCTGTGCTAAACATCAACTAATGCTATGCATGGTAGCTGCTGAAAAGATATAAAAAAATTTACCCCACTTCAGTGCTTTCAGCACAGGTGCTCTTGCGAGTTCCTGCTTTACATCCTTGAAAGCCACCTTATAAGGATCACTCCACATAAACAAACAGTTGAAGGATAACAGATTTGTTAATGGTAATGTTCTTTCTGCCAAAGCATTTATGAACCGTCGATAAAATCCAACTCATGACAGAAAGCTATGGACTTTTTTGGGGGGTGTGGCGCACTCATGGCGACTATAGCTTTGATCTTTTCAGGACCCGTTGCAATCCCTACCGAGCTAACTACATGGCCTAGCAGGAGCCCATAAGGTACGCCAAAAATGCACTTCCTCAAATTGAGAGCTATGCAAAATTGACTGCATTGCTCAAAACATTTTTGTAAAATAATCAACTACCTTTCTCTCACTGCGGCTGCTCCTAAATTGTCAATAAATACCTTCAATTCCTCAGGGGAAATAGAACCAAGCGCATTGCATAGACCAAATGCCATCACATGATATGCAAAGGTCCCAAAGACTGTTATGAATGTCGTTTTGAGCTTATCCTCTTTTGCAATAGTCGATAAAGAGCATTGGGTAGTAATCCTTAATTGTTTGCTTGTTCAACTCTCGAAAGTCCACACACATCTGGATTTGATTAGTTTTCTTCTTCCTAATCACAACTAGTGAACACCATTCAATGTGCTGCATAGGGAAGATCAAACCCGCTTTCCGTAATTTTTGTAACTCCTCAAACAACCCATCCCGCAGCTCAAACGGCATACACCCGACTTTCTGTCACATAGAACCGCTTCTTTCCTTCACCGGAATTGTATGGACAGCAAAGCTAGGAGGGATGCCCCTAAGTTCATCATAACTCCAAGCGAAAATATCACGAAACTCTTGGATTAGAGTGACATAATCCTCACTTTCCTCCGCACTAAGCATGGACCCTAGCTTTATTGGCCACTCATCGTCTAGTGTACCAAGGTCTAGCTCGATAACATCTCCCTTATTATATCTCAAGCTTCTAATGGCTCGTTCAACGTTACTTGATAGACGTCTTTTGTGGTCGATCCCTCTTTGGATTCTTCAGTCGACGACGTCTCACTTGCAGACACATCTTCCATTGTCTCTAACTCTGTAAAAGACAAGGGATTCACTCACTTTGAGGTGATTCAGGATATGCATCGACTACCACACGTCTAGCACCTCTGCCAAATATCAATCTACCAGTGGGTATATCTACTTTACAGTCTGCGTGCAAAATCCAAGGTCGACCAAGCAATACTTGGTAACTCAAACACCCTACAAATTGGATTACCCTAAAGTCCAACATGCATTCTATGTTGGCAACTATCATGTGGACTTTACTAATGTAGCCCTCCGGCTGTCTTAGACTATCATCAGCCATTCTAAGGATTATGGAGGTATCTTTCTAAATCGCAAGACCCAACCTCTCCATTAATTCAAAACTCATGATATTAACTGAGGATCCTATGTTGACGATAGAATTATCCACTAGAATTCCATCAACATAGGCTGCAACCCTTGGGCAGTGCTTTTCGGCATGTTCAAACCAGTCATCCCGTACCCGCGCTATTCCCAAGGGTTCTATGATATAACCCATACGTAATATCTTTTTAAATTCTTTGCATACTCCAGGCAAAAACTTGATTAGCTGCAAGAGATTCATGTTTGGTTTAACATCGCAAAGGGAGCTAGCTAAATCAAAATCGTGATAGTTCGCTAAAGCTCGCTTCTTGCACCAAACCATTCGCTCTTTAGGACACTGCATCGGCTTTATTGCCTCTTTTTTAACTCTCACCTTCTTTCTCAACACCTCTTTATCTCTGTTGGCGTCAGCCTTACTCTCTACGGGCTTCAAAGGTCCCCCTTCCTTGTCAGGATTTAGAACTTGCGTTCCTTTATCATGCTGCCTAGGGTTTTCGTCGACGGGTTTTACATTATCTTTGTCGTCTTCTCTATGTTTTTGGCCTCTTGTTATGGCCGTAGGCTAGAAGCTTCAGTGCCATTAACCTGCACAGCCTCGATGAGGCTCACCCCACTACTACTTGGTAGTTTTTCGATAGTAGTCTTACCCCTTTGGAGTATTTGTTTCGACCCATCATCCTATTGAAAATTGTTTCCTTATGCACGATGATTAACAGGCCCTGGTTGCCAATTGCCTTGATGGAGGAAATTGATCTTGCTCCAACAAGTGGCTACTAAATGGCCAGACTTCTCGTAAATGCCGCACTTGACATTTGGGCAATTACGTGGATAATGTCACCCACCACACCATTTGCAGTTGAATCTAGAGGGTGCACCCTCTTCAGAGCGTCGACTCCCTATCAGATTCTGTTATTTCTTTAAGAAATTAACGTCAACGGCTATTTGCCGATATTGTTCAGAGATCATATCTGTGTAGTGCTTCATCATGTCCTTGACTTCGCTAAGAACATCTGACGAACTCAACTCATAGCCCTGATCATCTACCCGTCGGTCCCTTGGTCACACAATTTGATTAGGCATTGGTTGCATTGGTTGCTGACCCACGTGAACGACGTTAGGATTCGTTGCTTGGCCTCCCACATTTGGAGGCATTTGACTAGCCATAGGCATAGTCACACTAGGCGGAGCTGGTAATAAAGGCACATTCGGCACCACGTTTTCTCTCCCGCTAGGGTTGGCTATCCCTATCCCTTGGCTTCCACTGCCATTGATCAATTGCGAATTATTTCCTAATGCTAGGCCCATATTGGGATTAGTTCGAGAAGCATATGCCACTTGCAGTCGGGATTCTATTTCTTGTGCTCGTCTAATGGTAGTGTCTATATCTGCCAAGGTGACACTACTCAGCCACACCTAGATGTTAAAATCAAGACCGTGCAAGAAGTATTGTAACTGGGCAGCAAGTGGGATAGGGATAGAGGCATCCAATTTATGGAAAACCTCTTAATCTTCTTGGCATACACTCGTATATCTTCATGCAGTTCTTGGAGTGCCAAATTCAACACGCACAACCAATATTGGCCACCCCTCTCAGAAGCGAACTCCCTTTGGAAGGCTTCATAACATAAGTCCACAGTGGTTATGGTTCGGACCTCAAGGCCATGATACCATATAGTTGCCCTTCCCTTCAAGGTCATGTTGAAGAACATCATTAGATGCCCTTCTTGGATGTAGCAGTTAAACATCAACTTTTATATGAAGCTCTGCATCCTGTAACACTAACCCATTAAAAATTGGTAGGGGAAACCTAAGGCTGGCAAATCCGTAGTTCTCGCAGGGATTGCGATAGGTTGCGCCATGGCAATGATCAGATTTGCTAATGGAATCGGGATAGGCAAAGCTGTCACACCACTCGAAGTGGGCAGATTAATCAGGAGGGGGGAAGTACTAGAGCTTCCACCTCCTGACGGACTTTGATTCAGGCTAAGGTTACTAAGACCCTGCCCTTGAATAGGTTGAGGACTACTCCTTTTAGGAGAATAATGCCTATTGATTTTGGCCCTCCATCTAGCCCTCTCGGCTCTCTCGTGTTTTTGGAGTTCGGCTTGACAGATCTTTTCAAAGGACATCAACTAACAAGTAAGTCCCAAGAGACCCTAGATTCAAAAACCACCACTTTGAGGCGGCTCTCAACGAATGCACCACTGATGGGACCAAAAATGGGCCGGCACTAGCTATGGCACTAGTCGGACCTCATGCACACAACAAACACCTCCACCACCACACGGCCTCGTGGGCCAGGAGTGTCTGTAATAACTAAATGCATCTAATATTGCATTTGTAGCTAGATAAGAGTCCAATGGCACCTTCTCCAAAACCCCTCAAAGGGGGTATCCCACATATATTCGCAATAAGAGCCATGTATCATAGACATAGGAGGCACCCTATTGGCTAATTGCCGTGATCCCACTGCAGCTCTCCTACATCTTGGGGATTGGCCCCTTGATGCATTGCTTTTACATGTAAACACATTCGCACAAGACTCCTCTTTTTTTCCAGCAAGATCCAAGAGATACCATCTTTCCTCACCAATAATTTCCCCCAATAAACGAATGGCTAACCTATGGTAAGGGGAATCTCACCTCTTAAGTGTGGGTCAACTATAATTCAAACAATTGCTATGCATTTCTAGGAGTTGATACCCTATGTATGATCAATGCAATAGTGGATGTCTCATTATGCACAAATAGTTATGTTTCGAAATCAGCCTATGTGCTAGTTGTTAGAAATCAAGCTCACCGTCAGTGTGTCTTCATCTATAACCGACATCTATGACAGCTAGTGTGTACAGCTGTCTACATGTGACTACATTAAATAAGTCGGGTTAGTAGTCAGTCAGTGACTTGACTAGAGTTAGTCAGTCTACGTTTACACTAGGTCACTTTATCTTGTAGTGTGTGTGCTTTTCAGTAGAGTGTGTGGAAATGAAGGAATGAGCTTGAGAGCCTGAAGGCTCATGGATATGGAGTCTTTCCCTTTCTCTCTCTCTACTCTTTGAACATGGTATCAAAGCTTCATCCATGAGGCTGTGGGAGAACGGGCATGACAACTTGCAAATGAAGCCATAGTCAAAGGAAGGAATCAGCGTGGACTGCCTCCTGAAAATCAGCAACGATCACCCCGAGGTAGAGGTGGTGGTTCTGGTTCATGGCAGTCGTCTGATTAGTCCAACAAGGACAAGGACTGTCATTATTGTGGATGGTATGGGCATATTGCAAAGGATTGTTACAAGAAGCAAGAAGATATGAAGGCAAAGGGCGGACAACATGGGCACTATGCATCTTCCAGTGGTGCTCATGATGAGTCAATTGATAGACTCTTTGCTATGCAGCATGTATCTAAAAATGCATCGAGACATGATAGAGATGACAGATGGTACATTGACTCTGGAGCGTCAAACCACATGACCCCACATGGAGAGTGGTTTGATGAGATGGTTGCAGGTACACATGGTCATGTATGTACTGGGGATGATACCCAACATGACATAAAGCATAAAGGGATTGTTCCATTGATGATGCTTGATGGCAAGAAGAAAGGCCTGCATGATGTCTTACATGTACCGACCATAACAAAGAATTTGTTGTCTGTGGGTCAAATGGCAAAACAGAATCTGCAAGTGAGGTTTAACAAGGATGGATGTTTCATTGAGGAGTATGGAAATGGCTGCAAGCTAATTGCCAAGGGCAGAAGGGATGGCAGGATGTTTACTTTGGAAGCGACCATTCGTGAACTTAAAGCAGCTATGTTTGCTCATGATGAGAGTGCCATCAGAGATGTAGAGATCTGGCACAAGAGAATCGGACATGTCAATGTACAAAAGCTGAAATCTATGCAGCAGAAAGAAGTAGTACTTGGATTACCTAAATTCAAGTATAATGATTTTGGTCGTGTATGCCCTGCATGTCAGTTTGGGAAGCAGGCACGGTTTCCTTTCATGAGACATGTAAAAAACAGCACTAGGCCTTTACAGTTGGTACACTCTGATGTCTAGGGTCCTTCACATAATGCTTCCTTTCGCGGTGCACGATATTATGTCTCATTTATTGATGATTTCAGCAGGTACACTTGCATTTATATCTTGAAACATAAGGATGATGTGTTTGATGCATTCAAAGACTTCAAGAAACATGTTGAAAATGAATTGGGCTGTTACATATTATGTTTGAGATCAGATGGAGGAGGTGAATATGTCTCAAACTACTTTGACAGGTATCTTGCTAAACGTGGGATCAGAAGATAGCTCACATGCAGTTATACACCGCAGCAAAACGGTGTTGAAGAGAGGAAAAACAGGGTTTTGATGGAGTCAGCTAGAGCTATGCTGAATGAAAAATGTCTGCCAAATGGTTATTGGGCTGAAGCAGTGGTGACTACTATATATGTGCTGAATCGAACCCCTACAGTAGGGATTCATGAGGTCACTCCGTATGAACGACTGTATGGTCATAAACCTGATATTTCACACTTGAAGGTATTTGGCAGCATTGCATATGTGCATATACCGGATGAGAAGAGGAAGAAATTGGATCCTAAGGCAGTGAAAAGTGTGTTTATTGGATATGCACAGGAACGGAAAGCTTATAAGTGTTATGTACCTTCTACGCATGAGACACTCATAAGCAGAGATGTGGTATTTGATGAGTTAGCATCTTGGTATGGGAATCCTGTTGCAGTGCCTACTGATGGCTCACCCAGTATGAGTCATGCTGAAAATACTCCTGCAGAGAGTACTTCCATGACTGGTCAGATAGGTAATGTATCATCTATAGTGAGTCCTTGGACAGGACGATTACGAAGTCGCACTACTGCATCCACTGACACGGATATGTCAGTGAGGGGGAGAACAGATAAGGGAAAAGAAAAGGTTTTTGAAGATGTAACAGGTCCACTTACTGCAGGTTATGATTCATCTAGTAGTGACAGCTTAGATAGTGAATTGGGGATTCTATCTGTTATGACGCCAGGTGCTAGACAGAGCCGTTATGTGCCGCCTCATGAGAGGCAAGCTCACAGTGAGCCACAGCTCAGGAGATCAGAGAGGGTGAGACGACCTGTTGACATGTATACTTACACTGGATATTCAGCCCGTCATTATGCTTATATGATGAAAGTAACAGGCTTTAGAGAACCAAGTAAGTTTGATGAGGCAGTTTCAGATGAGAATTGGCGTGCTGCTATGGATGAGGAGTATTCAGCTTTGGCTGAAAATTGTACATGGGATTTGGTACAGTTGCCTGAGGGAAAAACACCTATTGGATGCAAGTGGGTGTATAAGGTAAAATGTAAATCAGATGGATCATTGGAAAGATATAAGGCCAGGTTGGTTGCAAAAGGGTATGCGCAGCAGTATGGTCTTGATTATGAGGAGACTTTCAGCCCTGTAGCAAAGATGGCTACAGTTAGAACTGTGATTGCTTTGGTAGCAGCTAGAGGCTGGAAACTATGGCAGATGGATGTAAAGAATGCATTTCTCAATGGAGAATTACAGGAAGAGGTTTACATGGAACAACCTGAAGGCTATGTACATCCAGAATTTCCAGCACATGTATGTCGGCTGAAAAAGGCATTATATGGGTTGAAACAAGCACCCAGAGCATGGAATGCTCGCATCAGCAGTTATTTACATCAACATGGTTTTCGATTGGGAGATGCTGATCATAGTCTGTTTGTGAAGAAGACAGATAGTGGCTATGTTTTCCTAGTTGTCTATGTTGATAACTTAATCATTACAGGAGATGATGAAAATGGGATTGTTGAAATAAAGACGTGTTTATAGGCTGAATTTAAGGTCAAGGACCTTGGAGAGCTGAAATACTTTTTGGGGATTGAGGTTGTCTCTACACCTCAAGGCATATGGTTGCTACAGAAGCAGTATGCTCATGACATGTTACAGAAATATGGTATGGCTGATTGCAAGCCTATGGCTATGCCTTTAGAGCAGAATGTCAAGCTGCAAATTGATGTTGGGACAGAGATTGAGAATGTTACTATGTACAGACAGATGGTAGGCAGCTTGATCTATCTCACGATCACTAGACCTGACTTGAGTTATGCTGTGGGGCTGATTAGTCAGTTCATGCAGAAGCCTCGCAAACCACACTTGGATGCAGTCAGAAGAATTCTGAGATATGTAAAGGGTACCATAGATCATGGGCTATTTTATGCATATGGGAAAACCCTTGACTTAATGGGGTACACTGATGCTGACTGGGCTGGTTGCACATATGACAGGAGGTCAACCAGTGGCTATGCATTTGGATTGGATAGTAGCATGATCAGTCGGCAGAGTAAGAAACATCCTACAGTTGCATTGTCCAGTACGGAAGCAGAGTATCATGGTGCAACCTTAGCGGCTTGTGAAGCTAAGTGGTTATAGAAGTTGCTGAATGACTTGGGAGTACACTTGGACAGCAAAGTCAAGCTATACTGTGACAATTTGAGCAGTGTTATGCTAGCAAGCAATCCTATTTATTATGCAAGATCAAAACACATTGAGGTTCACTACCATTTCATCAGGGAAATGGTTTTAGCAGATCAGATTGACTTGGAGCATGTGAAGACTGAAGACCAGATAGCAGACATCTTTACCAAATCACTTGGTAAAGATAAGTTTATTCACTTTAGAAAGCTACTTGGAGTGATGCAGATGATTTGAGTTTTGTTTTTGAGCTTGAGGGGGAGTGTTAGAAATCAAGCTCACCGTCAGTGTGTCTTCATCTATGACCGACATCTATGACAGCTAGTGTGTACAACTGTCTACATGTGACTACATTAAATAAGTCGGGTTAGTAGTCAGTCAGTGACCTAACTAGAGTTAGTCAGTCTAGTCTACGTTTACACTAGGTCACTTTATCTTGTAGTGTGTGTGCTTTTCAGTAGAGTGTGTGGAAATGAAGGAATGAGCTTGAGAGCCTGAAGGCTCATGGATATGGAGTCTTTCCCTTTCTCTCTCTCTACTCTTTGAACACTAGTACGCAAACAGTCTTTTCATGAATTCCAACTAATACGTATATGCTTTGTTGCAAGAATCTAGCACCAAGGCGGACCTTGTGCTACTAGATCCCTTATTTCCAAATAGGCCGTTTCCTAAATGCTATGCATAGAATAACCAATTAGAATTTCTATTATTTTAGCCCTCAAACTATTGCACAAAATCCTCCTCCCCCTCACCGTTTAAGTTTTGCTTCGTTGCATAGGTGTATGGAGGTTGTTTTGTCATGGTTTAATGTGTATAAAAAGCAATAAATCACACACTATGACAAAAAGATAGGGCAAACTGAGGCCAAACCTCATGCTTTGCCACTATCATACATCCACAACCACTTATTATATTTTTTCGTATTTTTCTAAGGTGTATTACTATTTTTAGAATAGTAGAAATATAGATTTTATTGTCATTTTATCCCATGTGTATTGGTTTATCCCACCCGAAAACACCAAAAACCCCATTTTTCTCATAAAAACCGTGTTTTACGGGTTTCTAAAAATTATTTCTAACATGTTGACTTTATGTTTTCTTAATTTTTCACTATGCAAGCATAGAACAAACATTAAGCATAATGTCTACCAATTTTCACTCCATAAGAACAATATTGGCTCAATCAAATATAAAAAACAAGCAAATTTCCTAAATAGAGTTACCGTTTTTTTCCTTCTTTTCGAGTTTTAAAATCTGATGCGCGACTACAAATTAGTCCTCATTCAAGGCTCAGCCCAACTCTAAACAGCCAAATCTAGCCCTCCATTGATTCGGGAGTGATTCGGTACCATGCCTGACAAGCGTTCACCACTCGATTCTCTTCTTGGTTCTTCCCACATGAATTGCCTCTTGAAAGAGAGAGAGAGAGGAGAGAGAGAAAGACTAGTTTTTTATTTCATCTTCAAGCAGCCATCTCACGCGTGGAGACCAGGGATTGGAAGTGTAGAGAAGAGGGAAATCATGTATGCAATCTATTGGGGGGAGGGGGGGGGTGCTTTGAAGCTCCACAACCCCCCATCAACAAATCATCGCCTCCTCCATCCATGGCGGCCGTTTTTTGCCTATGCCAAAAAAATCGGGTCCCCCTCCACGAAATTAAAAAATTAAGGGGCCCCCAAAAGTCACATCCTTTGGGCTTTCTAAAGCTCATTTACACTTGGTTCTTTTGGCCCTTTGCCTCCCGGGCACCCCCATTCGATCGTTCGGCCTCCGTTTCGTGATCTGAAAATTCATGGGCATCCATCTCAAAATCCCCCACTTCCATGCATCTCCAAAAGTCCTATCTGGCATGCCGAAAAATTATGAAAATTCCCCAACCGCCGCTCGGTGGGTCTTTAAAGCTCTTTTGGGCATTGCTGCTTAAAATCGTATTGATTGCAGCTGTCGCCTTCGACGAAGTCTACTTTTCCCTGAAATTCAAAATTTTTTGGCTATTTTTAAGCACTTGTCGGCATCAAAAAATCATACGTCAGGTGGCTGCAACTCCAACATGAGATTGGGTCTTGGCTTTGCCCTTCTAGACCGCTACCCCATCTCCGACGTAATGCCATTAGCAGTACTGGTCTATTAATATGGGATTGCCCTCATCGTCATACAAGGTGTAAGGGTTTACATATGTCTCATCCTCATTCGGCTCCTCTTCATGGAGTGTCACTCGATGGATGGGTCATGAAGGGTCAAGGTGGTCTAGGTATGCCTGTAGGGTTGATGTCTAGTTTGGGGATAGTTTTCTTCACATCATTAGGCACTAAGAGAGCTAATGGAGCTCCCCTTTCGAATTGTCGTAGTCTAGTCCCCAAGTATTATAGTTGGTTGTAAAGCTACAAATATGGTAATCGCCTCGGCACTCAGTAATGCATAGCATCATGGCCAAACCTACCGTAGTTGGCACAAGGTCCGGATCTAGGATCTGTGCACTTGGATGGAGGTGGTTCCCTCCCACAATGGACACATTACACGTGAGGTCACACAGGTCTTCTAATCATTTCTTGGAGCTTGGCCGGCTCTAGCTTTATGTCCACCAATTCTTGGCTCGATTCAACACTCTTCTCTTTCTCTTGGTTACTCTGACTAGATCTCTCACTAGTGGTGGTAGCTCTCTCTGAGGCTCTAGAGAGTGCACTATCTCGGCTTGTGGCTCTTGAGCTCCTCTCCTTGAGCAGGTTGTCTACATGCATGGATTCTTCAAAGACCCTAGCTAGCACATCCCTTTGCAGGTTTGAGTTGCCTACCAAGGTTTTGTAGAGCTCTTTACCCCTAATTTCGCTTACGAATACGGTAGAGACTGCTCACTCACTAGGTCACTTTGTGGCTAGGATTCTCTTAAAGAGACTCCGTACATGGGTGACATAATCTCTAATGTCCTCCTTGTCCTTTTGACTGACATTTATCAGTCAAACAATAAGGTTATCCGAGTACCCCATCTTAGAGAATCTCTTAATAAAGAGACTCTTGAGAGTATTGAAGTTGTTGTGTTCAGCGTTATCCAAACTAGTGTACCATGTCCATCCTTTATCTCCGAGACAAAGATAGAAAGCTTGCGCATGTTGAGCAGGTTCTGTTAATAGGCTAATGCCTTGCACACCTGCTTGAACTGCGCTATCAAGCTATATGGATCATTGTTGAGCTAGTACTTGTCGAGTTGCTTGGCAACCATGGGTATCTTTATTTGGCTCTTCGAATTTGGAGTGATTCTTAGTCCCGTTGTCATGCATAGTTTTGAAAACTGAAAACCCCTAGTGAAACTCTAGCTAGGTTTGGTTTTTGTTAGCTTAATTGTTTGCGTGATAATTTTTGTTGTCATTTCATAGTTGGATTTTCTATGATTGTCTAGCTTAGGATTTTTTTTTGTCATTTTGTTTGCTTTTTGAGTGTGGAAACTTGATAGCCTTGGTCAACTTTGGTATTTTTTGGATAGGTTGGAGCTAGAGATTGCCACTGGCTACCAAACAATGTGGGATAGGTTTGTTTTCTTTAAAAAATGCTAGCACATCATGGGGATTATGGGTTCATGAGGACTTCACATTGCACTTGTCTTATACACTGCACTCAAGGGTTATCTCTTGATCTTTTCAAAATACTTTTGTGCCATGGGTTGGGTTGATATACGTTTTGCACCATCATTGAGCACTAGCACAGCATGAGGCCCGTTGCAGCTATATGCAATAAATCTTAGTTGCATGTGCACATGAGAGAGCACCATTCAATAAGCACAAACTATTTCTTTCATGCACAATATTTAGGATATTCATCATGAAGTTAGGAACCTCTGGTTGAGTGGGTAAGGTGGTTGGATGAGTTTGAGGGTCATGAAGAAAGTCGGTAGTTGTGAGATGGGTTGTTTTTATCTAGTCATCAACAGCTTGGGGACCATCATTTTTTTGAGTGACAGTAAGATTTTGGGTGGGAGGAGTGGAGTACAATATTTTGATTGTTGAGTATTGAGAGGTGAGGTTAAGGATCTTAAGTAATCAAGGAACTGTGTTTGCATTTTACATGACACACGAGCACATGTAGATAGGCTAGTCACAATTCTTCCATGCATTCATATTTTTCGTGTGAAGCATCCCTTGGTTGGTTGCATATCATGGATCCCACATTACATATTTCTCGAATCATGTATGATTGGGCACGAAGTTTGATTTCAAGCATATTCTTCACGAAGTTTGTTTTCAAGCATATTCTTATTAGACACATCGCATTGCAACAAGTATGTATGTTGAAAGAAAACAAAGTAGTTTTTTAAGGCTCAACAGATCATGTCAGATCCATTAGAAGTTATGAAAAGTGGAAGGCCTTTAAAATTTAAAAGCATCATCCAACAAGCCTTTTACTTTTGAGAGCAGCATTTAAAGACTAGTGAAGTGCCGAAACGGAGTGAGTTAATGTGAATTTTATGAGGGAATTTAAAGCCAACGAAAGCGAAACATGAAGATTCGACAATTTTAGAGACCGAGGCAGACATAAATGCAAACTTCAACCGTTGCGGTGGTTGCGGGTTTTAGTAAATTTTTCAACAACTAGATTGAAGAGAGATAACTTCTCGGCCGTTCGAGATGTCAAGCTAGACTTGCTGAAATTTTTAGACCTAAAATCGAGCATCTCACAGAAGAGATGCGAGTGACCGGGCAATTTAAAGGTCAAAAGTGACCAAAACAATTGGACAAGGGCCTTACGAGGCCCATGGCCCCCAAAATTTCCAGGGGGGGTCAGAACGACGCAACAAAAACAACCGCCCCCCCATGGCGATGATTTGTGGAAGGGGGGGGGGGGGTTTGCAGCCTGTATGCAACCCATCAATCAGATAATAGCAATCATCTCCTACAATTTTTCACTTCTCATTGCTAGTCTCAGATCAGGAAATGACTGCTCGGTAGAGAAGTTGAAAAAACTAGTCTTTCTCTCTCCTCCCTCCTCTCTCGTCTTGATGGTTGTTCCCATGTTTGACTTTATGAAAGAAGGGGAAGGAGTTGGATGCAAGTTGCTAATGGAATAATGGAATCAGAGCAAAGAAGATCGTAGATTAGAGTTAGAGAGAGTGTCAACGGCCAAAACTAAGTGTCAGCGGCCTCGCAACCATTAAATACATGCCTCTAAAATCGGGTTTATATGCGTAAGTAATCATTTCATTTGTTTTATAAAAGATGGTTGATGAAATTGTTTGTAAATCGATGCCTTTGATGAACAATGCTGAAATTTATCAGAAATCTTGAAGAAAACCAAAAAAATTAGTCATTTAACAATTTATATCAAAACACGCAAAACCCGCAATTATGCAATTTTCATAGAAATGATAAATTTTTAGGGTTTTGTTGTGATTTTGGGGTTCACATGGAATATAAATGAATATAAAATCAATTCTTAGTGATTGTGATCAGTCCCAACCCACAAATCAGAAATATCAAATTTTTATCTAAATAAATGAATAAAAATAGTGAAAAATGAAAATTTTTAGTTTTAGAAAATTAAGGACAAATATGCTTTATATTCGTGAATGTATGGCATGACTAGAGCATGAAGGATAAGTCTTAGTTCAGCCTTGTCTCTATGTTAAAGTCCGATTTTAAGAAAAACACATGAAAAAACCACTTTCTACACCTATCAACGATGCATAACGTAAACGATAGGGGGAAGAGGGGTTTCGATGTTGATAAGTTGCTGATAACATATGAAATTCTGATCTATTTGTTTATGCATACCATATAGGAAGTTTATAAATTAATTTTAAAGGGACCAAGTAGCATGAGGATGCTCGATGCTGACCCTTAGCAATGCAGCATGATGTGTAGATTGAAATCATGAAAGAAATGTTTGTTGCACTTCACTATGGTGATTTTTAAAACATAAATGTTTGAGCACTATGGCATTCATGGTTGCATTGTGCATATCACATGGTGTAATTCCTGGATGCATTGCAATTGGTTTCTTATACATATGACCAATGCTGAGTTGTGAGACACCTAAGCTATAGGTTTAGGCGTTTGGGTTCCTTGGGGAATTGTTAAGTGAGAAAATATCTTATCTCCTAGAACGGATTAAAATAAGAGTGGAGTTTGTGACGTCCGTGTTATTTGTGTTAGTGGCGTATCGAGGAGCCAATCCCCGAGGTGTAGAAGAGCTACAGTGGGGCCACATCATTCAGCCGAGGGGGGTTGGCTCCTTCTGTTTGTGCTTACGAGGTGTTTTTACACCAATGTATGTTTAAGAACTCTCTCTTAGGAGTGTGGAGAAGGCTTAACCATTGGACTACAATTTAAAACAAACATGAAATTCACAATAGAAGTTAGGTTAGAGCAATGTGTCCCTTAGACGCTCCTGGTCGTGAGACCGAGAGGGTGTGTTCTTTGAGCATAGAGAGACTCGGGTAGTGCTTAGAGCCAGCGTTGGGCCCGTTTTAGGTCCCGACAACTTTCTATATTACTACTTCCATCTACTACTTATGGGAAAATTCTCTGAGATCGTCTTGTTGGCTTGAAGCAATTTACAT
This sequence comes from Lygodium microphyllum, assembly GCF_053477565.2. Lineage (NCBI taxonomy): Eukaryota > Viridiplantae > Streptophyta > Polypodiopsida > Schizaeales > Lygodiaceae > Lygodium > Lygodium microphyllum. The sequence continues at coordinate 86,266,945 of NC_141163.1, read as the reverse complement.
CAAGTTTTGTTTCCTTGATTCATTGGTTCTCTAGAGTCATCATTTTCATTACTTTTCAATCTCGATATTAAATTATAAGTTAGCAATCTCAAAGGGTCAACTCTTCAATACTTATGGCCTTAAAATGCTATGCAAATAGGTACGGGCCAATTTGAAGGGAGGGTACATGTCAAATATGCTATGCATGAAATTTGGGGGCAGAATATTCACCCTTTATAAGATGGTTTGTGGCACCCAGGAGACTTCAAACATTGGAGTTGCTAAGCGCATTTATAAAACTGACAATTTACTGATCATTGAGGAATGCAATTTTTTTTCAGTCAAAAGTTGTCGATGCTTAACAACTCTCACTGTTCAAATTTAAAAAACATAGCAGAACAACATGGAATGCCGGTTCATGTATGCAGCTGCTTTTGTGAATGATTATCCTCATCAACTTTATGGTTATCTTCCTCATGATCAGCATGTGCATATTGTTCTTAAGTTGCTACTTTGGAAGCAATCAAGATGGCTTTGTGAGCAATGAGGGGTGAGAGTATACGCAGAAATAAAAAACTGATTGAGACATCAAAAGATGGGAAGATTGTTGTTAGGTGTGCCATTTTCAGAATTGAGAAAGAAGGTTTGGAGAGATGTGAAGATTGGGTGGACTATGAAGCAATTATTGAGTAAAACAGAGCTTGATTATTCTAAATGTTCAATAGGTCCTCCTAAATAATTCACAACGAGCCACTTGATCTCACACGTTGAAATTAATGGAAACATAGCAGGTATAAGCGAAGATGGTGATTGTTGTGAAGGTGACTTCTTGGAGTGAGGGAATGAATGATAGTGGTGGACTAATGATGATTGCCATGGTAGAATATTCAGAGCATCTGACGACATATGCAAGCAAACGACAGTCGATTCTTTACAATGTAGGCATTTCAACAAGGATCAATTTGACACACAATATAAGGGCCACCATTAATGTTCGAGCTAAAAGAAAAAATGTTTTAAAAGATTAAGCTTTTAAGCCTTAAAAGGTTTACTTTTGGCCTAAATGTTTAAAGACATGAAAAGCCTTAGGCTTTTTGGAAAAGCAAAAGCCCAAAAAACACAACATATGAGTGGATGAAAAACTATATAAGGAGGAGATATGACAAGAGCCTTACCTTACCCTACTCCTTTTAATCTTCTTGTGTGTGTGAGGAGAGTGGAGGGTCGCACATGTGCAAGTGGAGACTTGACGTGCTATTTGGGAAGATATGGAACCTGGTTTGCTGAAGTGCAGAGTGTTGGCCCAAGTTTGTTTTTTCAAGATATGAGAGTTGTACAATTGGTTTTGTCTTCAAAGTGTGCGTGTTTTCAAATTTGGTGTTGGGTTTGTGTGATGCTCTACCTGGAATTAAGTTTTTAGATGTTTTTGAGCTATGAGAGGCATTGTGTGTTGTTTGGTTTCGTGTGTGGCTTGTGGTGTTTGTCAAATCTTTAATTTTTTTTGTGTTGTTTTGTGCATTTGACAAAGGCAATTATTCTCACCAGCACTCCTTAATGTCTCATTATTGAGTTGTGAGACAGGCTTGTCTCAATCACTGCTTATGTAACACTGCTAGTAACGAAGTTGTTAGGGCCTCTCAGCTCCCTGCTATGTAGCCGTGTTGCCTATGAGTCTCTTCATGAGAGAAGCTCGCTCAATGTGAGATTGGCTTCTAGCGCCCTTTCCCTCTCTGCATTGGGTCCTGTCCTATTCCAATTGGCAAGCGCTAAAACTCGCTGTACCTCTCACATTTCTATTTGCTGCCTTAGCCTTTGAGGTCATTATTCCTGGTTGTAAGCAGCTATGTCCTACAGTGCCTTCTTGGCCAATCTCCACTCTTCCTCAAGGTCAGCTATGATATCCTCCGACCTACCATGATGCTCCATCTTGGTTTGTAAATCGTAACAATTGATCATTTGTTGGATATTGATTGGAAAATCTCCCAAGTCAAGCTGGTTATTTTCATGATTGGGGCTTGATCCTCGACCTCTTGGTCCACTAGGTTGTCTATCAAATTGATCAACTCAGGTAAGGTTGAGTCCCTAATCGTGTCGATCTTCTTGCTCTCCAAGAGGCTTGCTTTTGATACTTGGTATCCTTGGCAGCGCATTTGAGATTTGAGGGTCTTCTCCTCTTAGTGGGTTTGTTTAGGTCACTTATCTTACATGTGAGTTCCGTGTTAGTTCATGCAGTCCTCAAATTTAAGTGCGCTCAAGTGTTTATGGGGTGCTTCTATTCATGTGCAGTGTGAAATTAAGCTTTCTGCTTTCTCAATGCACTTCAAGTGATTATTCATACAGTGTGTAACTGTGACGAAAACAATGTGATGCAACACATTTTTCTAGTCCACTCTCTTAGGTGGTGGTCACTCTAACAAGTTCGTTTGGGTCCTTTAAGATGTTTCAAATGGGTGGTTTGAGAGGCTTTGTTAAAGGTCGCTTCCTACACGGCTAAGTCGCAATCTTTGAAGTCTGGAGGCTCTATGAGCCATCCAATGTGTCTAGATACCTACAGGTTTGTTGCCTTACTTTAGGCTGAGCTCTACCTGGCCTGGGATATGCTGGATTGATGAGTTTCCAAGTTCTAGTTAGTGTGTCTGATTATCAAATGTCACATTCCTAGAATAAGACGACGGTCTAATTTTGGGTCTGTCTGAGTGAGCAAATCAGATGGTCCAAGTCCAAGTGAGCAAATCAAACTGTTCGAGTCCGATTCTTGTGTTCGAGTTGATTGTCCAAATCATATGATCCAAGTTAGGATGATTGTTGGATCCGATGGGGTCCGAGTCTAATCGTCTAAGTTTGGCTATCAGATCACGAGTCTATCCAACTCGGGCTGGCTAGCGATGTTGTCCAATTGAACAAGGAATTGTAGGTGTTCGAGTGGTCCAAATTAGACTTTTTGAGTCTAAGTGGTCCAATTCTGGGAATCGGACTCTACGATGTGCATCTGATTTCGACAGTGAAAAAAAAAACCCCAATGAAAAATTTTGACTTTTTTGATCTCTAGAATTGATGCTAAGCCTTGAGGACTTCCAGAATCAATGATTAAGTGCTAAAGAAGGTTTGTGTGTACATGGGGTACTCGAAAACCTCCAAATCAATGCACTTGATCTTGTCTTTCATGCCCTCAAGCTCTAGCTCTTTCTCTCTCTCTCTCTCTCTCTCTCTCTCTCTCTCTCTCAAAGTCCTAAAACTGAAAATGAGCTATATTTTCCCTTTCTTAGGGTTTTAGACCCCCTGTACAATACTCCTTGGATGCCTTTTCCTCTTCTTTCCTAGATTTCAGCCCCGTTTTCCTTCGATTTAGACCTGCTAATACACATAACCCTACTGTGGTTTTCTTTCTCTTCCCTTATTTTTTCCTACCTAGAGGCCTACAAATCATAAGCAAATGCTAATGCTAATCAAACCAAATCATCCAAACTTCAAAAATCCAAAATACTTGTAACGAAGATCAAATGCCCTTTCTTCCTACCTATCTACCTCAAATACCGGTTTGGGGAAAACCCTCCAATGCTCGATTCGGAGCGTGCAAGCACTCAAGGCTTGATTTTGTTGGTCCTGGCAATGGAACCAAAATGTGGGAGCTTTCGCTTGACCACCAAGACCCACAAATCGCTTATTGCTCAATGCTTATTGCTCAAGCATTTCAAGCCGAATGCCAATGGCTACCTCTCATATAGCCATAAGCACTCTCAAGCAACCTACAAGTGCAGTGAGCTTACCTTAATATCCTTCTCTCTCAAGCACACCGGTAGCTCCACAATCCGAGATGTGAGCTCAAGCAACCTCCATCCTCCACCTTCAAGCTCCATGCTCCATAGCCACACATGCGAGATAAGAGAATAGAAGAAGAGAGGAGAAGATAGAGAGCTTCTCCACCACGATTCCTCACCCTCACACACTCACTCCCTCACACTCTCATAGTCCCTCTCTCAAACACAAGCACAAGCATGCAAGAAGTAGAAGAGAAAAGGAGAGCCACTTTTGCCACACACCAAGAATGAGTTTATCTATTCACTTTTTGGCTTTTATACATGCCCTTATCTCTTTGGGCACCCATCCTCTTTTTTGCATGACCATCCATCTTGCCAAGGTCCTCTTTTTCTATTCGCTTCTATTTACATTATGCCTTCACCTATGCTTATCTAGCCTTTACAACTTGCACAGGAGGGAGCCTAGTGCTATTTGATAAAAATTTAGGGGTGCCTCTACATTTTAAAATGCGCCTTTGCCTTTGCCTCAACTTTTAAGGTTGCCCTTGCACTTTTGGAATTTTCTTCTCTTATCCTTCTGTCGAGCCGCCTTTCTCCGCTTGCTTCGCATTTTTGAATTGTCTTGAATTTTCTTTTGGTTCCTTTTTCTCTACCTTGCACTAGGGTTAACATGGAGCATTGAAGAGCAAAAAATTGGTGCAATTATCACCAATCTAAATTTTCCATTTTTGGCGCGATGGAGGAGGTGCCAAAAAAATGCATCCTCCTCCCCTAGCATTAGAATTCTTGAGTTTTCTCCTCTAATTTAAGCTTAATCACTAACCTATAGATTATCTAGATAAAATTTGATTGTTCACACTTACACATAAGTGGTTCTAGCCCAGTTGTGGGGGCAAATGATCTTGAAATTGCAATCTGACTAGACAAGCATATTTCTAGCATTGAAATACATCACATGCTTTCTTGCTTCCGGATCTAGTGGTTGCTTCATAACATCAAACCTTGTGGCCATTAAATGAGGGTCAAACAGACTTTGATTGACAAACAGACACTTGTGTTGGATTCCTAGTGTCAAAATGCATATAGGGAAACTCCAACTCCTTGATTCGCAACTGTCCCATTTTTCGAAAATTTGCTCTTTTACACCTTCTGAGCCACTTTTGCGCTTTAAAATCGGCTCCAAAAATCCGCTCTAAGACATAACATATTTCTCCCATCATCCCGTATCTCTTTGATCTTATTGTAGCAAGTTCTCATTTTTAACTTGGGACTCCTTTCCATCATCATCTGAACAATTTGTTGTTACTAAGGCTTAATGTGGATGAGAGGTGGATGATAAAAGCCTATACAAATAGCATGTAACATCTACAATTTAAAATTGATGAAGCATTATTGATCAAGTAAAACACAATAATGCTACAAAGTGGATAGCTAATACTTGATTATGAGCAATTACTCCACAAGCACATTTTGCACCCCACTCCCTCTTCTCCATCAACATGATAGCTATCCTCCTCTATTGAAAGGAACCTTGTAAAAAAGCTACAACAACCCTTCAACAAGCTTGCAACACAAACCAAGGCATGTATCTCTTACCCTTCTGTTGAGATATCGAGCTCCACTCGTGATACGCCAGGGTGACCGTTGTATATTTATGTCACCGACTTGTCAGTTGCAGACGCGGTTGGTACACCGCCCATGAATAATAGCTACATGATAGCTATCCTTATCTACTCTAGTTCGTGGCTCAGTTAGTATGCCACCTTAGTTAGTTGAGTTTGGTTTGAGACCCATATATAGGGTTCTTCTATTTCTTTGTACTTGAGTTCTTTTGGCTTACACAACTAAGAAGAGGAAAACTGTTTTCAGCCTCCACCCTTGTGTGTCTTCCCCCATTGTGCAAGCAAGAAAGCTTCAAGCGAGACTCCTTCCTTCTCTCCCACAATCTTGACATGGTATCAGAGCCTTGTTCGTGGTAAGGAGCTCAAGAAAGCAAGCCAAGCTCGCGGTGGTCTGGTAAGAGGAGCAGTGTTGCTTTCATTTCCTGTTTTGGGAGCAGATCTCTGCAGGTAGCACAGCCGGAAATTGCAGGAGTGCATTGTCTCAGGTTGAGACGCCCTTCGCGGTGAAGCAAGAGGGCAGTATATGCTGCGGGATAGGGCTTTAGCCCTTGGCGACCTTGTTTTTTTGATTTGAGGCCATTTCGGGGCCTGTTTTGCAGACGGAAGTTTTCTGCACGCACTCAAGAAAAGGCTCAGTTTTATGCTGTGCGACCACTGTTCTACAGGTCGGTGAAAAGTTACTGTAGAAATTGCATCGTATGCTTGTGCGCAGAGACATTGGGAGTTTCAGAATCATCCTTGGTTCCTGTTTATGCAAAATCGTCACTAGGAAGTGACTGTGTGGTCAAATACCACTTTCGCCAGTTTTGCAAATTTGCCCTTGTGAGGGTGAAGCTGTGTTTTTTGCAGTGACAGAATTTCTTGCAGTATTCTGTAATGGCGTCTGATTCTCTTTCACAGATTGTCACTGAAAAGCTTGACAAGAACAACTTCCAGGCATGGAAGTTTAGAATGACGAATTTCCTTATGGGAAAAGGATATTGGGAATTTGTTGCAGGAAATGAAGAAGAACCAGTTCTTCCTGATGTTCCCAATCAACAACAAATGCAGGCATTTAAAACATGGCATGAGAGAGCCAGGAAAGTTATGTATTGGCTGTCTATCAGTATTTCAGACTCTATGATTGTCTATATTCAGGATGCAAGTACGCCAAAGGAGGCATGGGATACTTTGTCAAAAATGTATAGCACAAATACGCAAGCCAGGAAAATGCAGCTCAAGCAAGAGTTGCATAATGTGCAAAGAGAAAGTATGAGCATCAACGACTACCACATGAAGGTGAAGAAGATTGCAGATGCACTTGCTTCCATTGGGTCGCCAGTGGAAGATGATGATTTAGTTTCCGTGACCTTGAATGGTCTAGGAAAGGATTATGCACAGTTTCGGACATCCATTTCAGTTCGTGAAAGATTTCCTGATTTTGAGGAGTTGATTGCTCTTCTAATTTCTGAGGAACAGAGAAATGGTGGTGCATCTTCTTCAGGAGGAACTTCAAAAGAAGCTGTCTTCTACTCAAATGCTGGAAGAGGTAGAGGCAGAGGTAGAGGAGGCCGATTTGGAGGCCGTGGCAGAAATCAGAATATGCAGCAAACTCAAGAAAACCAGTCCTATGGAGGAGGACGTGGTAACTCTAGAGGCAGGGGGAGCCAAAGAGGTCGTGGTGGATGGCAAAGAGGCCAAAATGCAAACAGTAATGTTGAATGCTACTACTGTGGTAAAATGGGTCATATGGCTAAAGACTGCTATAAAAAGCAGAATGACATCATGAATGGAAAACTGCAACAAGGGAATTATGCATCTTCTAGTAGACAGGGTGATGATAGAAATGAGCATTTGTTCATGGTGCAGCACATGAACAATTCTATGACAAGTGCAGAAGAAAGCAATGATGTATGGTATGTTGACTCAGGTGCATCAAACCACATGACAGGTCATGCAGAATGGATGGAGGATGCAAGGAAAATGGAAAAACCAGGATTTGTGGAGACTGGTGCTGATACTGCACATCCTATTGTGCAGATTGGAAAAATTCCCTTGTCTATGCAGGGTGGGAAAAAGAAATACCTGTCCGATGTATTTCATGTCCCGAATATCACCAAGAATCTGGTTTCAGTTGGTCAAATGGTTGAACAGGGCTTGCAGGTCAGATTTAATCCTCATGGATGCTTTGTTGAGGATATGAAAAATAAAGGTCGCTTGATAGCAAAAGGAAAGAAGAAGGGCAGAATGTTTACATTGGATGCAGACATGTCTGAATTGAGTGCAGCAATGTTTGCACATGGGACCGGTGTAGTTGCAGATATTGATATCTGGCATAAATGCATTGGTCATGTTAATGTACAGCGACTTAAATCAATGCAGGCCCAAAATATTATTGCAGGATTGCCCAAATTCAAGGTTGCAGAAATGCATAAGGTATGTGAAGCCTGTCAGTTTGGAAAACAGGCAAGGAAACCATTTCCTAGACATGTTCAAGAGAGTGAGAAGCCATTGGAATTAATTCACTCTGATGTGTGGACAACTAAAGCTGCATCTCTTGGAGGCTGTCATTATTTTGTCAGTTTTATTGATGACTATAACAGAAAAGTTTGGGTGTATTTTATGAAAAAGAAAAGTGAAGTTTTTGGGCATTTCAAAACTCTTAAAGCTATGGTTGAAAAAGAAACAGGCTTGCAGATAAAATGCCTAAGGTCAGATGGAGGGGGAGAGTACCTCTCAAATGAGTTTGCAAAGTTCTTGCAGGAGCATGGCATAAAGCAGCAATATTCATGCAGTTATACCCCACAACAAAATGGAATTGCAGAAAGGAAAAACAGGCATATTGGAGAGGTATCTCGTGCCATGCTCAATGAAAAAGACTTGCCAGATTTTTATTGGGCTGAAGCAGTTGCTACAGCAGTCTACATAATGAACAGGACTCCCACTGCAGCAATACATGGAATGACTCCAGAGGAGAGGTATACTGGTAGGAAACCAGATATTTCTCATTTGAAAATTTTTGGTTGCATTGCCTATGTACATGTGCCAGATGAGCTGAGATCCAAGTTGGATCCAAAAGCTGAGAAGTGCATCTTTATTGGTTACTCTCTGCAGCAAAAAGGGTATAGATGCTATAACCCTTCTACTCGTAAGTTTACAGTGAGCAGAGATGTTGTTTTTGATGAGATGAGTAGCTGGTATAAACCAGTAAATGTGATTGATGATGAAGATGCACAAAATGGTAATGCTACACAGAATTCACAGCAGCAGTCACAAAATATTAGTGGACCTGGAGCGTCCTCTAGCAGTGGTTCACATTCTTCGCCATGGACAGGCAGATTGAGATCAGGAGAATCTTCTCAAAGCAATGCAGATAGTGGTATGCAAGTATCACGAAAAGGAAAAGAGAAGGTTGATCAGCCCATGTTTGATGTGAATGCAGGTCACTCTTATGTGGATGGTGAATCCAGTGGCTCAGAACAGAGCATTGATGATGAGTTGGGTATTCCTTCTATTGTTACACCTGGAGTAAGGAAGACCAGGGATGTTTTGAGAGCACCTGGGAGTGAACCTACTTTGCGCAGGTCTACAAGAGCTAGGTATCCTGTGGATAGGCTGAAATATGATGGATTTACAGCCATTCACTATGCATATATGGTCAAAGTGATACAGGAACCAGAACCCACATCTTTTGAGCAAGCCATGGGAAAAGAAAAATGGGAGAAAGCCATGGATGAAGAAATGGATGCCTTGGAAGCAAATGCTACATGGGAGTTAGTACCTTTTCCTAAAGGTAAGAATGCAATTGGCTGTAAGTGGGTTTATAAGGTGAAGCACAATGCTGATGGTTCTGTGAACAGATACAAGGCAAGATTAGTAGTCAAGGGGTATGCACAAACATATGGCATTGACTATGAAGAAACATTTAGTCCGGTTGCAAGGATGGCAACCGTAAGAGCAGTCATTGCTATGGCTGCATCAAAGGGATGGTCTTTACATCAGATGGATGTAAAGAATGCCTTCTTGCATGGTGATTTGCAAGAAGAGGTCTATATGGAGCAGCCACAGGTTATGTGCATGCTGTTCATCCTGAGTTTGTTTGCAGGTTGAAGAAAGCCTTGTATGGCTTGAAGCAAGCACCTAGAGCATGGTCTGACAAGATAGGACAGTATCTTGTCACTATTGGCTTTCAGATTTCCAAGGCAGATTTCTCACTTTATGTGAGAAAAACAGAGAAAGGTATTATGCTGCTTGTCATTTATGTTGATGATTTGATTATGACAGGTGACAGTGATGAAGATATCCTTCATGTGAAAATGCTATTGAAGCAGAAGTTTGAGATGAAGGATTTGGGAGAGCTGCGTTATTTCTTGGGCATTGAGGTGATTAGATCACCAAGTGGGATACAGCTCTTGCAGAGGCAGTATGGATTGGACATGCTGTCCAAATATGGGATGACAGGCTGTAAGCCTATTTCAGTTCCTTTGGAGCAAAATGTGAAGCTGAGCACAGATGCAGGTGAGCTTCTAGAAGACCCTACTATGTATAGACGCATAGTAGGAAGTTTGATTTATATGACTATTACCAGGCCAGATTTGAGCTATGCTGTTGGATTGGTAAGTCAGTTTATGCAGGCTCCAAGGAAACCACATTTGGATGCGGCTAGACGCATACTTAGGTATGTGAAGTCCACATTGCAGTATGGACTATTTTATGAGACTGGGGTTCAGATACAGTTGCATGGATACACTGATGCTGATTGGGCTGGTAGTATTTCTGATAGACGATCTACCAGTGGATATGTATTCTCTTTTGGGAGTGCTGCAGTCACTTGGAGCAGCAAGAAACAGCCTACAGTTGCCTTGTCGAGCACAGAGGCTGAGTACAGGGGTGCAGCAATGGCTGCATGTGAGGTAGCTTGGTTGCATAAGCTACTTTATGATATGCATCAGTCTACAGATGGGCCAGTTGTCATTTATTGTGACAACATGAGTAGTATACACTTGGCAAATAACCCAGTCTATCATGCTAGAACAAAGCACATTGAGGTGCATTATCACTATGTGCGAGAGAGGGTTTTACTAGGTCTTATTGATCTAGTTTATGTCAGCACAGAGGATCAGGTAGCTGACATATTCACGAAGGCATTGGGCGCAGAGAAGCTGCGCAAGTTCAGAGACCTGCTTGGTGTGCAGGAATTGGGATTGAGCTCGAGGGGGAGTGTTGAGATATCGAGCTCCACTCGTGATACGCCAGGGTGACCGTTGTATATTTATGTCACCGACTTGTCAGTTGCAGACGCGGTTGGTACACCGCCCATGAATAATAGCTACATGATAGCTATCCTTATCTACTCTAGTTCGTGGCTCAGTTAGTATGCCACCTTAGTTAGTTGAGTTTGGTTTGAGACCCATATATAGGGTTCTTCTATTTCTTTGTACTTGAGTTCTTTTGGCTTACACAACTAAGAAGAGGAAAACTGTTTTCAGCCTCCACCCTTGTGTGTCTTCCCCCATTGTGCAAGCAAGAAAGCTTCAAGCGAGACTCCTTCCTTCTCTCCCACAATCTCGACACCTTCTTGATGATGCCCTCTTCTTGTATGCACCTAATCCATCTCAAAGCTTCATCACTTTTCCATGCTCAACATATCTAGTAATTAGTGTAGTCCAAGAGACTAAATTCCATATTAGAAGCACATCAAAAACTCATTGTGCTTTTTCAAGGACACCACACTTAGAATATATGCTCACCCAACATCAATATCTTCAAATACTTTAACTATGACATACTTTGATTCTTCCTTCACCTCATGTGGATAGCACGGTTGCATTGCCTAATAGTTACTAATGTTATACATTAGCCGTAGTCTACTAACCTTAGTATTTTCTCTTTTCCATTATTTGGTGCTCCCACCACTATGGCAAGCTCTCAAAATGGAAGTAAATATTATTGAAATTTGGGAGATCCCCTCCTCTCACATGCATCAAATCATCTCAAAGCTTTATTGTTGTTTTTGTGCTTAACATGTCTAGTGATTGAGACATTACAAAACACTAGTTTCAATCTGGAAGCTTGTCAAGGTATTCTTTCCCTTTTGCAAATGCAACACACATAAACATGAATATCATTTAAGCAACAATGTGCTAAGAATATTGGTGTGCATCTTGCTACCTTGATGCAGGTCCTTCTATGCAGCATGACACCTCCAATAGCATACAAGATTAAGGAAACCTTTTGTTTGTGCCTAAAGTTGGGGGACCCCAAGGACCCTTTGTATGAATTTGAATATCAGATATCAAAATTATGTGACCATGATGATGATAGACTAAGGCTACCTTATTTTATTTTGCCTCAAGCTGGGGGATCTTTTGACCTCTGCATTGATGTGGATGTTTTGAATTGAATAATGATGAGAAGCAAGGTAGATTGAGGCTACCTTTTTTTCTTTCTCTTGAAGTTGGGGTACCTCGACCTCTCTTTACTAATGATAAAGGTGGATATGTGATTTATAAGGAATAGATTTGTGTGACAATGTTTTGATTGAACATAGTGATTTAACTAGTGGTTTTATCATCGAAAGATTCTTGCTTGCTCACCCACACACCTCTAGCATCCAAATTTCCGCATAAGCAAGACCATGCAATCTATAGCATTGGTGAGATAGAGTATATCTCGTTCAATACACAAAACCTTTTTTTTCTTAAAGATAAGTGGGAACATTGGGTGTACAACCATCTTTGAAGATAGATGGTTGTCCACCATTTTCTTACACGATTTTTGTAATTATTATAATATTTATGCAATTCTCTCTCTCTCTCTCATGCGTGCATAGATGACTACTAGCTCCTCATTCATGAAAACTTAAGATACATTTGTCATACTACCTGTAGATCTCTCATGTGTGCGTATATGGTAGGTCATCATTGGGTGAGAACTCTAGTCACGTTTAGTCATCATAATCCCCAATCAAGTTGTAGACTTAATATATCCTATGAGAGTGCGGAGGCACTTGGATCATATATAGCCACTTTGACAAATTATTGGGCGCATGGAGCCACTTCAAGAATGTATAGCCACTTGGACAATCCATAGTTAACTCCCTCATTAATCATCACCTATATTTTCAAGCAGATATATATGAAGCATTAATCATCTTAACCTTCCATTTTTCAATGGTAGTTCAAGGTGTATAATATCGAGCAACAACCACACTAGGCCTTGGATTCATGAATGTATAATGTGTAGGACACCATGGCTCTTGGGGATTTTCCAACGTAACCTCAAGAGCGTAAATGTCCAAGATGCATCCAATCTCTTACCTAGCTAGAGTAGTTCCTGATAGCTAGCTATAGCCTAAAAAAGAGTAAAACAAAAGTAAAAATTGCCATGACTAGTTCTAGATAGACACGAGCTCACATATCCTCCCTTGTATAGAATCATAGAACCAATTGATTGAGTACCTTCAAAGCATAAGTTACAACAAATTTTTTTAATGATGGAAATGATTGAGTAGACTAAAACATGACATCAAAGAATTGAGGATCATGTTTAAAGGAATTTTTATGGACCTATTACCATACAAGGATATCTATTTTTTACCTTTACTAGGCCTATGGCATAATCTTAGCATTAATGGTTTTGCTAGATTACTACAACATGATTAAAACTTGGGCTACCTTCCAACTTTGCAATATGAATAGCCATGTATAGCCCGAAGTACGCTTATGTGCACAATAAGTAAATCCACCAAACATCTTTTATCATATTGTTTATGGGATTTATGTCTCTGGGAGAGGTGAAACAAGGGTGAAACCAAAGGGGGTTGCCTCCCAAGATAGGGATAGTCCAATGGGACACACTAGATTGACTATTAGAACAAAAGAAATTGATCTATCTGGGTTTCAAGTATAATAACCAAACAGTCAACTTACATTCACAGATAAAAATATCAGTTCACATGCATAGATTGGTTGTCCCCAATAACATCTATTTGTGTAAGTCAAATAAACAATGGCTAAGCAGTAGATATCCATATAAGTATACCTCTCACAATACCAATCATGAGATGTTAGGATTAATCTACCTAATTGTGGTAAAACCTCTCATTATTAAAGATAACTTGCAAATGATGCACACTTCTTTACTATGCAAAATTTGTGTCTAGCATTATTGGTTTTGTTTAGAACATTCCTCAAATGGAATAAGATTACCTCAACTAAGTTTCTCATATCATGTTATGATGCTATTATTAACATATCCAATAGGCAAGGTTGCAAATGTTTCTAAGAATTGTTACATATCTTTGACCCTTGCATTAGCTTTGCAACATCTAGCTTTGCAACATCAATCGTACTGGGTATAATGGGTGGGTAAGGGTTCTACAGTTGCTGGTTTGAGACCATAGTGTGATAAGAGCTCTATTATGAAGGGTAGCATGGAACATGTATATATATCTTCATGTGCAAGCAAGTTATTTTTATATAAAGCATATAGATCCTTCTACACTAGAAGAAGGGAATAAAAGTATCAAAGGGACATAGCATTATTATAGTTAAATCTTCTTTGTCATATGCTTTCTGGTGTCCATGCCTTACTAACCATGATCCAAAGATGAGACTAAATTTTTCAATTTGATGTGGAGGAAGGATTATTTCTAGCATCCAGTAGTGAGTAGTTGATTGTTACTATCAAAACTTGAGAATATGCACATCAGTGTTCAATTATGCAACAATGTTATTTGATTGATCAATAATAGCATGATGCAAATTAATATCACCCAACTTACAATGACATGTTATAATAATGTAAAGGAACTGAAGCAAGTAGGCCTCAATGTGAATAGTAGAAAATAATGTGACACTCAAGTAGTGGAACCTTCCTTTTTGCTTGCTTTTTTTTCTTAAGATCGTGGCTTTCTACTTTGCTAGGATGATGATGACAAGTGCTAGTCTATGTTCATCTACTAAAGGACTTAAAAATGAATGGATAGCCTCCAATTGCCAACATGACTAATTACATGCCTAGTTGAACATGAATGAATATTTTCTCTCTATGCAACTCTAATGTAGCTCGATCACACTTTTTGTGTTGGAAACTCAGTTTGTCAATTTTTATAGCCAAGCAATAGCAGCACTTTCCATCTTTCTCCCCATGAAATAAATGAGTAGTAGAGATAAATAATCTATCCTCCTCCTCAACACAATGAGCTCCAAGATGGAGCCTCCTTTTTTTCCTTGCAGAGACCTCCCCAAATACAACTCCCTCCTATGTTGTTCTAGAGCCCCCTTTTCCTTTCCATCTCCTTAAAAAATAATGCCCCTTCAAGAACCTCTTTTTCTTATAGCTTGTTCCTTTTTTCTTTGCATGGCCTTCTCATCTTTCTATTTTAAGCCTTTAAGATAAGGCTTCTTCAAATCCCTATTCACATGCAAATCCACATAAACAACATAGACAAGAACACAAGCACAAACAATGTCATACACCACACTCCAAAGCAACATATGCACATATGTATGTATATAAACAATAACTTGCACTACCACTTATCTTACAAGTGTTTCAGTAACATCGACATCACTCTAGCTCAGCTGCACATAGTCTCATAGTTATGACTAAATGATAAGATCCACATCATGATATAGAACACTCACGAGTACACACCATGCATCGTATGCATATAGTAGGCCCCTTCTTAACACACAAAAAGAAAAACTTATATGTGTCTATACATGCAATCAGTGCTCCATGATTTTACTGCATATATGCATGTGTATATGGAAAGCGATCTAGTTCATTGGGTGAGAGCCTTTGCAAACAACTTTGAAAAAAGAAAATGTCAAACAAAGGCATCAAAGTGAGATATATGTAGGAAAAATACTAAGAAGAATGGAGGTCACTATAAAATTGTGATGCCTAAAAAGGAAGCACCACAAGCAAAATGAGAAATGTGAGTAGGAGAACCAATACCCACATGAAGAAATTAAATGCAAGAAAAATACAAGCCCACTTTTACATTCCACTTACAAAAGATGTCTTAAAGAAGATATTTTTGAATCCTCTCAAACACCAATATTTGGTCTTTAAAATGTTAATGAAGAGGATTGCACTTACAGGAGAGGATTTACATAACAAATTACATTGGCATGGCTACAACATCTAGGAGGAGAAGGTTAGGTACTACTTGGTACACTGCCCTGATGTTTGCTTTTATCTAATAGACTCTTTAGCATAGAAGAGCATAGAGGAGCTAGAGTATTTCTTATGCAAACAAAAATTTGTGAAGCTCCTAGCCTTGATAGTCTTTGTTGTTTGAAAAAGTGCTCCCAAGATTTATGCACTTTGTTGAACTTCTTTAGAATGAAAGTCGATATGTCTATGTTGGTAAAGTATGCTTTAATTAAGGGTTTTCAATAAATAGAACATCTTCCTTTTCTTGTAGAGAATTGCTATCAAGTTGGGCACTTCATGTCTAAAGTTTCATGCTACACCAAAGGCACGTAATACTTTGCCTACACCAAGCATAGTGTCCCTAATGCCCATTCCTCTCACCTTTGCTCTATCTATTGATTTATTCTAAAAAAGAATCAAAACATTTAGTTTCTTGTTTTTATTCACAACATCATACAACTGATCCATTTTCTAATTCTATTCTTGTGTCAATAGGAGTGACCTCTTTATTTAATAGGTACAAGCATTGCAAGAGCCTATACTAACCCCTCAACATGGGATAAATATTTAGACTCAATGTTCTCATGAGTTTCTACAATTACAAACAATCTAGTTTCTCTAATAGAGATGTGAAGATCATCACTTACAATATTTAGATCTCCCTCATGTCCTTCACTCTCAATGAATTTTTATCCTTGAATTCCATCACTCTATGTCTCATAATAAATTATAATTGCCTCAAGAAACTAAAAGGTCTTGCTCAAGTTGGGGATTTGCGGAGTCTGACACTACACAAGTCTATCTTGACCATATACATGTTCATATGCACAAGATTCTTTATTTAAGCCACATGGATTAGTTAGCTTGAGTTCTTACATAATTCTATATTTGACACAATGCCACCATCATTTGGAGTAACTATAATGTCCAACCTTTCTTAGGTTTTAAGTTTGCAAGGGATGGATCCACTTCCATAGCTTGGGACAATGTATCCTTTGGTAAGGATTTGGTATCCTATTCACACTCAACAACTACAAAAGCATTATGCTTATGGATGGCATCAACATTTGAAGAGTATTGAGCATCATTTTCTCCCCTCAAACACACTCTTCGTAGTCTATAATTTCAAACTTGACTTCCTATTGAGCTTCCATAGTTGCAATTTCAACTTGTATAACACCTACTTGCTCTTCTTTCATCACATGGCTTCTTCAAGGCTTCTTCCAATCATTGTGGTGAGGTTGTGTGAAAATAGGAGTTATTAAGAGTTATGAACATTGATTTGGAGGGTAGGGGTAACCTTCTTGGTAAATAGAGCTACATAAGGTTTTTCCCATCAAGGTAGTACACAAATGCCAATGTATGTTTATATAGAGAGTTGGGAGGATTCACATTCATCGACAAAAGAGAAGAGCACAAGAGGAGAGCATTTTGCTCTTATGATATTTCACAAGAACTAGGATACGAATTTCTATAGAAAAGGTACATCAACATTGTGACCTATACCCCTCTACCTTCTTAGCCTATGACTTACATCAATACCTACATCTTTAAGCTTCCTCCATTTCTATAATGAGGAAAGCCTTCTTGATTCCTTTAGTTTTTTCCCCATATCTCTCCTCTTATCAATTTATTTTGGTGTGTTTGCTAAGCTTTTCCTTCAACAATTGGATCCAATTTGATAGGCTTGGCTACATTTAATGTTGAAACCTCATAACATGCTTTTTATTCTATTACATGCACACCAAACTTCACACACACACACACACATCCCAATGTTGTTATCCCCAATCTATAGACCCTAGCATGTATCTCTTTATTATTCTCTATTTGTTCTATGTTGTCAAGCTTTCAAAATGGAAGGATGCCACAAGCTTTTAAAATGTAAATAAATAAGACAAAATTTGGGGAGAGTCTCTCCTCTTACATGTATCCAAGGCATTTCAAAGCTTTACCATTGTTTCCATGCTCAACATATCTAGCAATAAGCAATAGTCCAAGAGACTATCCCATGTTGGAAGCTTGACCGTAACTTCTTTTGCTTTGGCAATACACCATATATACCACACATGCTCACCAATGCATTTTCTAACACAATATTTGATATCCATTAACTCCATCTTGAAGATCTTGACATTTGGTCTCTCAGTCTAATGTTTCTCTATGCTTTTGCAAGCTTTTAAATGAGTAAAAGTTACTATGTGTTGGGAGAATCCCTCCTCATATAGGCACCCAAATTATCTCAAAGCTTCATTAGCATGCCCATACTCACCATATCAAAGACTACATTGGGGTTTTTGAACACTCTTTGTGTGCGAGCACCCATGCTTTGCATACATAAAATAATGCCAAATATCATTTTTAAGCAACCATATCTTGAGAATATGCACCTTACTATTGTGATGCATGCCCTTTTGTCCGCATAAATGTTTATCACCACTAAAAGCATATAAAAATCTTGGTGTGCATGTGTACAACTCTCCCATTTTGCTTTATAATTTGGTTTATTTTTCTTCTCAACTCCCTTTGAACCTAAGATGGCTTGCTCTAACATACACCCATAGAGATTACCTAGTTTGCTTGCACCTAAATGGGACCTCAAGCCCCTTTAACTGATTGGTATGTGCCATGGATTTGTATGAAAATATTTTGATTGATAATATTGACTACATCTTGTGTTTGGATCATCCTTCTATGCTATTGAGCTGTTAGTTGCCTCTTGAAAAATTGGTCAAACAAGTATGTATCTCTAAAAAAAAGGATAAGTATAATTGCAAAGGGCCAAATGAAAGGGGTAGGAGGTGTAGCTTATGTGTCTATAGCCTTGTGAAACTAAAGTGCTCATTGAAAGAAGCCATGCTAAGAAGGACCACTTGATTCAACTTTTGTAGGTGTTTATTTAGCCCATCATGCCAATGATTCATTCAACCTAGTCCATCAATGGCATCTTTACCAAAAGATCCTAATATGACCACACAACTAACATTTCTTTAGATGACTATGCATGATCCACATTTGAATTTTTTGTGCATACTTGTGTCACATTGAGAGATTATACTCTCATAGCTATATTGTCATGAATGATGAACAAGAGTAATTTAATTATTATATGAACTAGAGTTATCTGCAAGGTAGTCATGCATACACAAACACCTATTATGCACTATACTTCAAGAGTATAAACCATCAAACTAACTCACAGATGATTTATATTTAAGTAGATTTTATTATGTTTTTACCATTTCTACATTTATTTAATAATGTTAATATAAATGCTAAATTGCAACTACATAATGATGGGAAAGAATAGAATTATGATTATATTAATTTGTGTGATTGCACACCTAGCCATGCTTACACAAACACATAATGTATGGAACATGCTGCTTGACTGAGAGCACTCAATAGCATGATTTGGTAGTCCATCGAGAGACTTTCCCTACACAACGTCACCACCCGATACTCCTCAGAATAACACGGGGTTTACTGCCTAGGCTCTCTTGAGCCCACTTTGCAACAAAAGGTTTCGGCCATAACCCATAAGGATCGATGTGAATCTAGGACCCTAATTCAGTATTAAGGTTACCTAATAGCTTAACTAGTGGCTCCTGCCACTAACCTTGGGGGACGTTTAGTGCGTGACTATAAATCTACCCATGAGGGCACAAGAACTTTTGTGCAAACACAATCAAGTAATCAACTTATCAACAATAGCTAGGAAAAACAATCTTTTTTCATAACATCAACCCATATAACCATTTTGAATGTTCCATATGACTCAATCAACCTATCTTGGTTAGGAAGAAAATCCCTTTTTCCCAAAGCAACAAGCCTTTTCTAAAACACTAGTCAATAACTAAACAATAACCTTTGGATACTTTGCAAAGGATGATGTAATCCCCGACAGCTTATTCTTCCTAGAGAGCAATTGCAAAATTACACATGCTACACTCCTAAGACCTAGATCCCATGTTAAAATACACATCCCTAGCCTTTCTTTAAGTTACAAGTTTCTTTCAGAACGAGTCAAAACTTATTTATGCACAATCCCTTTCATCATTAACTTGCAATGATACGTGAACTAAATTGTGGTATAAGGAAATAAAATACATTAATAATGTAATGTAGCTAAAACAGAAACATCTCAAAATCATTACTTGAGCAATGATGGTGTGGCAAGTGTATGCATCATAAGTTATAATCTTAGCTAGACTTCTATATAGTATGTAAGCTCTATTTGAGGATGTCTTTTGTGTGTGGTCAACAATACTGCCACAAATGCAAACAATTTGTCTTCTTTCAATTTGGACTCTTACTCTGAAGGTGTTCACTATAAGAATATTGGACCGTCCCTTACTTTTTTATCAATAAAACTATACTTATCTTAATATTTGGTATGATCTTCTCTTGAAATGTTAGAATATTTCTATTCACAAATAATCATATGCTCAATATTTATATAAACCTTAAGTGTGACACAATGTGGTGAGTTTTTCTATATATTTTTTAGACCTTATAAACATTAGGGTGAATTTAACATATTTCTTTGAATTTTTCTTTCATATGAATGACGAAGGAGCTTTCATAACCTCAATTTATGGCATGCTTCATATGTTGAATACATGCATGGATACTAAAAGTCTCATAATGGTAGAGGGTGTAGATCTTCCATCTACCAAAAACCAAAAGATTCATTGCTTTTCCTTTTTTGTCAAACTTGTATAAACACAACCCTATTTGCACCTATTAGTTACGAACTTGTTATTGTTATGAAAGACTAACCCTTGGGCTCAACAACAAGTATTGAAATGTCATTCCCATGGCTATAGTACTAGGAGGAGTTATTGATCCAGCCTGTTCAAAACAATACTGTTGTTTAGCAGAAACCATTAGCGGCATCCCAATGAACAATATTCGTATCATGAACCAACAACTACTTTTTCGGTCGAAGGAAATGCCTAATAAATAGTCAAATATTGCACTCTTTAGCTATTGTGCTTTGAAAACAAAGTAAGGGCATGCCAAGCCTTACTTATCCACTCGAGGTAATTTGGCATGCTTCAGTGCAAATGTGCAAAAGAAAGGATATTAAATGCCAAAAGGCTAAGAGTTAGGTCACACTAGTTCATGTTGGGTTATTCTAAATATCAAATCAATATGGTCGCGTTGGAGAGAGGAGAATGGGTAGAAAGGCCATGCTAATGCTAAAAAGAAAAATGAGATGATTTGATATTTTCGAAGGCCAACATTAATTGACAAAAAGCAAACGTAAATCGATTGGATATGTCAAGGACACCATTTTCATCCTAGCCAATCAAACGGCTTAGCCTTGCAACTAAACCACTTGAGTGTGATCGATTGTTAGTGGCAGGAGTGGTGTTTCACTCCCTCCACTAATGTTAGGTGGTGTGACCTAGCTCTAACAAAGCTAATGTATGCGAAGACTCTGTTAGAGCTGGGTTGGATTGAGGGAGAGTGGGGGTAGTGGGAATGAAGTAACCCCAATTTCACTCTCTTGCGTTGATACAATGCGGGGGAGAAGGGTTTGCAAACATTGTTGGAAAAGCATAGAACGAGAGGTCTAGCTTCTTTGTGACACCAATGTCTCTCTAGCAACACACGAAGTTTTGTTGGGTTGCCTTTATTGCAGCCTAAGCATAGCATAGCAAGTGGAGGACTTGGGGTGACCACAATAAGGCATGCATCATATTGCAGCGACGCTGCGCCTACGGGGCCGGTGCGACACAGCTCTTAGAAACTGAAATGTGGATCCTGGTTACTACCATTCAGAAAGGATTCATATGGCCGCCGAGGGTGCTCTTAGAAACTCATATACCTATCCTGGTTACTATTGATATGCGGCGAGAGAAAGGATATGATTGAGGGGGTGGTGGGCTGTGGGGCTGTTGACAACCTGGCTTTGGTAAGTGTGAGTGTGTAACTGCAGAAGCTTACTATGGGTCCTCTTTTCGAGAGAGAGGGTCCTCTTCTTGCGGAGAGAGAGTGCGCCAGTCTGCCAGGCTCACTTTGCCAACCTTTTCCTGTGTTGCTGTATCTCTCTCTCTCTCTCTCATCTAGGCCTTCCTCATGCGCCTTTCTATCATGACTGCTGGCCCTTTGCCTAGGTAGTCACATGCACCTGCTCAACCCCACATGCACATGCCGCCCCCCGCCTCCCGCCCCCCCCCGGTTTTAGCGTGCATGTGCGCCTACAATATCCTCCCTTCATCTTGCCTTCTTATATGCCCTCCCCCCCCCCTCTCTCTCTCTCTCTCTCTCTCTGTGATCGATCACAAGCGTTTGCTGCACAGGTGATATCGCCTTGAAGGGAGCTTCGATTCCTCCATCCGATCAAGGTATGGCGTTGTCCATAGCAAAATCTGCATGTCTAAATCTGTAAACTCTGCCTAGCCTTGGAATTAGTATCCCGTAATTTCTGTCGGGTCTGGTCACTAATCGGGACAAGGAGCATGCTTTGCCTATGATTGAGGAGTTGATGCATCAGCAGAGCTTCTCTTACCTTAATGGCAGGACTCTGAATGTAACGACACATCTGAGCTTACTCGGTGGACGAGTTTCTAATAGGCATCACATCTGTACCACAAAGCCATGGGGGTTGTTGGGATGCAAATGAGTTAGCCATGAGCAGAAATCTCTGCAATTGTACTACAAGTCAGACGGTTTGTTGGTAGATGCAAATGAATTAGGCCATGCAAATGAATTATCCACGAGGAGAAGGAATCTTTGCAATGAAAAGACGTCTGGCGTTTTCATCCGACTTACAGACCAGCAAGAAGCCATGCATGCATCACATCCTGCTGCAGCATTTAGGTTGCTTTTTCGTCCCTGCATGCGCAGGGCCCATAACAGACATACTCCCAAGACGAGCTGCATGCTGTTTTCCGAAGAATTTACTTTCTTCGCCAAAAGCAAGGCTCCCCATCCTGACCTGTATATTGCAAGGGTGTGTCCATGAATGTACAAACAAACTGCATACTTAAACGAGGACGCCCTGCATCCTCGCATGGTCATCTTAACCTGAATTGTGCAGCTCTGCCACACTCGGAATCCGAGAGTAGTGCCTGCATCGTTACAGTCTGCACAGCTGGATCTGCCACAGCATTCCATCAGCAGATGAGGCATGCCTAAAAGTCGTGCATTTCCACTCTCTTTTAGGGTGGGGATCTGACTTTTGAGATCTGAATCTCCTCTTCTGTTTTACGTCTTCCATCAGGACATCATCGAGAGTAATTGTAGTGCAAATAGTCGCATGTATCTGCAACCGCCAGAATTCAAGTGCATGATGCAAGTATTGCATACATTATTTGCAATTTCAAGCATGCGCTAGGGGAGGGTATGCTCTTAACTGTCTTGAAGAAAGCTCACATATGCTTGCATGATGGTCAGGCATGGGAGTATCAGCAAGGGCATGCCTAAGCCAATGTGTGATCATGTAGGACACATGTGCTTGTGCATGCATTGGAGGGGAAGATGGGTAAGGATGTTGCATGTCAACTGAATACCTGCACAGACATCTGATTTTTGAGTGCACCACCTGTTGCATGTGCATGTGCATGTGCTGTGTTGGGGGTTTGAATTTATGGAAAGCAGATTACGTGTTTGAAAAATTCAAGCAGATTATATGTGATACTTAATGCAATACAAATCCTAAGGTGTTACCTCGATCGGTGCAGGTTTTAGTGCATGCAATTTTGATAGCACCACCTCTTGCATGTCCATGTGTATGCTGTATGTGAGTGGGCTGAATCTACCTGAATTAATTATGTATGTGAGTGGGCTGAATTTAGCTGAATTAATTACGCAGAGCGGATTTGATCTGTAATTTTAATCTCTGCAGAAATCTTCCATATCACACAATGGCATCCAGTGCAACCATGATGTCCCTTGTGGCTGTTCTGCTACTATGCTTGACGACTGTCGTGGTGGGACAGGCCCCTGCACCTGCACCTGCACCCACCTCAGCTGCAGCTGCGATACACGGCATCGAGGTGGCCCCTCTTGTCATCTCACTGGTAGCCGTTGCTTGTCTCGTTACAGGGCGCTGGCTTTACTGAACATCATGTTTGACAAGGCCGACTCTCCATACTCCGCTTTGGAAATTTGACACAGCTGACTTTCTTACTGATCATTTCATATATTCTTTTGGCCTTGAGGCTTTGTTATGGAGTCTTTGGTTTTTCTCCCCTGTTGATTCATTTAGGCTTATGATCAGCATACATTGGCTATTTCCATTGTTAGTTTCTTGAGCTCTGGTGGTGTCCATTGTTCGTTTCTTGAGCCATGCCATGTGCATCAAAGCATGAACCATCTCTAGGAATCAGAATCAGGGTTCTTATTTTGTCATTCTGATGCCAATATGGTCTGTACATAATGTAGAACTGCTGCTTTCATCTAAACCATTTGGGTCTTATTTATTCTCAGGACGACTGTTTGTTGCCGTCTTGGTTGGAATCATAAGATTACATACATCATGTTGTTCAATTATTCTGCATTCCTGCAATAGAATACATGGAACTAAATTTTATGTGGAGGTAGTTGTCAGACCTCCTTTGATTACATGATTAATTGCTGGAATATGCACATTGCATAGCAGCGTGATAAGACTGATTCACTGAAGTTGCAATAGAATAGAATGAACTAATGATGTATATGCTTGCTCACATTCTGATTTTGATCCTCTTTTGTTCGGGAATTGTTATTTTTTTAAAGGCTCACGGTCCTAAATTTGAATAGTTTTTCCTATTTGTCCAAATTGTAAGGAAAGCCTTAGAGTTATAATGTGCTCATATGAAACTACAGATAATATGACGAGTATTAAGATGAAAATTAACGAACTGTAAATTTTCCTAATTGTTCTAGTGGTAAGGAAATCCTTAAGTTTTAATGTGCACATATTAGACTTTGGAAACTACGACTTACAAAGTAATAATACGACGAAAATGAAGATACCTACAGAACACTTTGTGGGCAAAGGTGTCCTTATAGTAGGGTTTGGGGAAATAAACATTGGCCATATACGAAAGATTATTAATGGCATATTCGAAAACTTGTGATGCATGCATGCACTCGTATGTTTGAACCCATTATCTTGGGCATTCCTTGAATGGGGATAATTGTTATCATGAGTCTATTTCAATCTACTTGCTTTACATCTTTCTCCCATTTTTTTGTTCTTATATTTTTGGAAATATGCACGTGCTTCAGAAAATCTATTCAATAAACCAATATTGAAAGGTGGAGACATGGAGTATATGTTGAGCTTGCTAATGAGATGCCAAAACAAAGTGAATTGTTTTAGTGGTCATACTCTAGGTCAGCAAGACAAACCCAATGAGCCTAGGACTACCAAATATGAAAGGTGGGGACATGAGATGTGTGTTTTCTTATTTGCAATTATAGAATAGTTGCATATCATTTCCATAAATGGAGATTTTGTGGTCTCCTCTAATCAAAGGAGCCATGGATAATCATGGGAGTGGAGAGAACATTCCCCATCCAACTACCCATTGATAGATGATGAAGCTAGTGACACAGAGGCCTACACAATGGCTATTGGATTGGATGGAGACTAACACACGAAAAGGCTAAGCTAAGATGCATTGAGTGTGGCATCACTCATATGTATCATAATTGTTTGACGTGCAAGGTATCAATTAGCATCTTACCTAGCTCTACCCAACTTAATATCCAAAAGGTCAAAGCCACAAACACAACACAAAAGACAAAAAGGTTAATATACTTCCAATTAGGTTCACACCCATTGCCAAGTGAGATGATTCTTCTCATTGATAAGGTCAAATTATAATAGTTTGTCTCATGATGTATGGATTGAGATCAGATAACCTAAACTTGTTTTGACAAATGTACCTATCAAACCTTGTGGAGGATCACAATATTGCCTCTAAAGAAAATGTAAAATTCTCATGCCTATAGAAATTGAAAGTGTTTCCATCATTTTTTGTGGGCTTCCAAATCGAGAGTATATAAGGAAGTAAGTCCTCTTGCCAAGACCTTTTAAGCATGCAATTAAAATGGGAGCTATGAAGTACACCAAATGCAGTTGAGCTTGCCAAGCATCAAGGTAATCATTGCTTTCAAAAAATACACCTCATCTCTTCTCCAAGAAAAGGCAAGAAGCTTGCCTCAAAGTTAAACAAGAACCATAGTGAGGATGGAGAGAGAGTTATGAAGTAACTACCCAACACACGGAGGACAAGAGAGGACCGCTTAGTGCGAATTTTTTGAGAACAAAAAGGTTCAAAGGGGGGCAGGGGCGGGAGGAGCAGTCACCTTATAGAACATGTAATGTACCACATGTTTAAAAGAAAGGGTATTTTTATTATGTTGGCATACAGTTTTCTAAAAACATAAGGGGTTTATAAATGCACCTCATGTAAAATTTGCATTAGGGATTTTTTATTTGAAAATTTTCAAAAGAACACTCCTTTTCTTTTCTTCTTTTTTTTTTCTAGGGGAGGGGTCTTCGTAGGGGGTGTGGGGTGGGGGATGGATAGGATGACAAGCCTTTGTTGTATTTTGAGACTAATTTTAAACTATGAAAAATATATGGTGCCTTTAGCAAATCTAATGGATTGAAGAAAAGACTTATATAATGTGAAACCTTGGCCTAAAGTAACACCCATGTTGTGAATAACATGTGAAAAAGGAGCCAAAGGTGACAAGAGTCCTGGAGAGAGAGAGAGAGAGAGAGAGAGAGAGAGAGAGTGTGTGTGTGTGTGGATAATTTGGCCATCTTATAATAATAATAATTGGAAAATTTCATGGAAAATTGGTAGAAAAAGACATAAAACATGTTTATGGGGGATAATAATAGCTTAAAGTTATGATGTAACCTTTCTCCATCTAACATGTGTACATTTACTTGCTAGACTCTTGAAACTCTAGTCAAAGAGCCCAAACACATGCATATCAATGGACTTACTAGGACTAAAGGAGCCATGTGCTAGTTAACAAGCCCTTAAGTAGATATTGGAGTGAGCAGGAGAGAGACACTAAGATGAGGAGTAAGAAAGCCATCCAAATGTACTAAGCAACTAATAGATGACTGCTACATTTATTTGTTAGCATTGCCCTTTAGGGCATATGCTTATAGAATGGTGAGTTGGCAAGGTGGTACATGGCTCCAAAAATTCACCCATAGTTTAGTCGAGTTAAGTGATTCATTCATTCTCTTAAGTTGAGTGGTAAGTTGAGCTAGTAGGGAGGGGTGGTGTGGCCAACCCTCCCTCCTATTGGAATGGGGTGAGTATAGTTTATCTTTTGCTCAGAGAGGTGAGAAAGAGAAGTGTTTAATGTATTTCTTTTTAATACTTATATTAATTTTTGAGATAGTAACATATTTATGACCCAAAGTGCTTGTGTATATATTTATTGTCACTCTATTTTATTTTATTTCCTTGGGCCTATATACATGCATTGTGCATAATGTGTACTTGTGAGTGATCATTTTATGTGAATTGAAGAGTGTATGCTTTGGTATAATGGTGTGTGTTAAAAACATATAAATATATGTTTCATTTGCTTGTGGGTGTACTTGAATACATTCATGTCATTGTTGTGTGTAAAGAGGAAAAATATGGAGGAAAACTACACGATTGAAGGCCAAAAAAGTAAGTGACATACTATTCATGAAACAAAGCAAGGAGGTCTTTTGAGGAAAGGGTGATCGAGGATTGATGTCTCTTCCAAGTTGAGCCATGAGAGCACCACTACATGGAGGTTCATGAAAGGAAAGGGTGATTGAGGATCAATGTCTCTTCCAAGATGAGCCATGAGAGCACCGCTACATTGAGGTTCATGAAATATTTGTTGTTTTGCTGATGGTTTAGGGGCAATTCAAACTCAATTGATGGCCACCCCAACTCACTCCAAGCATCCATGGTTATGGGTGAAATTTTGAAAGGATAGCAATTCTATCCTCCTTATTTCATTGGTGAACTAGTCCATGTGGTGACTATAGGTGAGATAGATAACAATGGGAGTTCAAATCCTTTCTTAGAACTCTTTTTTTTGAAATTGTCAACCTACACCAAGCCAGACACTCCCAAACATCAACAAACATGACAACTTGTAATATTTTTTTGACACATCATAGTTCTCTTTGCACACGACATTTATTTTGAACATTCATTTGCTATAATCTAGACCCATCCTTAGAAGATAAGGAAACTAAGTCTACATCTAATGTTGTTAGCATTGCCCTTTAGGGCATATGCTTGTACAAATGGTGCCATGACAAGGTCGTGCAGGTCCCCAAAAAAATCATTGTTAACTTCATTTAAGTGGTCCACTTACCTTTAATATGTATGGATATCTTTCTTTTTCAAGAAAGAATAGCTTATTTTAGTAAATGAAAGAAAAATGGTGTTTTTTTTTTCCAAATTGCACATTGCACCCTTTAATAAAGAACAAAAAATATAGTGTTTTTCAACATTAGTAGTATCAACAATCAAATAGGAGGCTAAAATTGTTGCTATCTCCTTTAAAATAGTCTCAATGAAGGCCACAAGCAGGCCTAAATAAAAGGGAACAAACACAAGTCTTTAAAGATCTTAAGCTTTCAGATAAACATTGGTCAAGCCGCACTTGCCATAGGAATGCTGATCATGATGGTTTGCCATAAAAGATCCAACCCCATAGTCTACATTAGGGCACTCCTTGTGGAGGTGGTGCACCTTCCCAGAATTGTCCACCTTGTAAGAGCTAGGTCACACGGCCGGTTACAATGGGGGGAGGGAGACTCCACTTCCCCCCACAAAAATGTGGTTGTGTGAATAGGGTTACAACCTAGCCCTAAAACCACATCGTAACTCTACTATTGCATATCCTAGCACATGTCATGGCACTATGCTAGCCCTAAAACTGCAAAACTATGGCATAAAACTCTATTAGCATAGTGCATCGTAACCCTACTCTCACAACCACATTTTTGTGGGGGGGACACAACCATAAGCATTAGTCACAACCTAGCCCTAAAACTTCAAAACTATGAGTTACCCTATTCTCACAACCACATTTTTGTGGGGGGGACACAACCACAAGCATTAGGCACAACCTAGCCCTAAAACTTCAAAACTATGAGTTTAACCTTCTTCTTCTTGTGCTTAATTTTCTTTGGTTTGGTGTATGGCCTCTTTTTTCTTTTCTTAGCTCCATGCCTTAGCATGAGCACTAAGTGCAGGCTAAGGCCCGTTACACACCCGAACGCAGTCACCCAGGTCTTCGGGTTTTGGCCAATGGGAAGGGCCAAACGAGAAAAAAGGGCACCCCCCTCTTACACACTAGGGACGGCCGGTAGCAAGAGTCGCGGGGGGTATTGAATGCTCCCCCTGCCTTGTTTCAGTGTTTCACAAGGTGGGGGAGCTCCCTTGTCCAATCCCATCCATTGCAAGCAAACCCGAGTGGGCTCCTCCATTTGCACTCGCCAATCGTGTTGCATGAGCGATTGGTCTCTCTCTTGCCCATTGCACAAGTC
Organism: Lygodium microphyllum; assembly: GCF_053477565.2. Classification (NCBI taxonomy): domain Eukaryota; kingdom Viridiplantae; phylum Streptophyta; class Polypodiopsida; order Schizaeales; family Lygodiaceae; genus Lygodium; species Lygodium microphyllum. The sequence goes on along the minus strand of NC_141163.1, from coordinate 86,237,924 downwards.
GTTGGCGATCACTTCTGTTGGTCTCTCTGCTACTAATGTATAAACAGCACAGACTCGTCATGCTGCTCTGTGATCAGAGGTATGCTCTCTCTCCCTCTCTCTCTCTCTCTCTCTCTCTCTCTTTCTCTTTCCTGCACATGCATTAATTCATCATGCATCATGCATCAATGGTCTCTCTCTCTCTCTCTCGCTCTCTCTTTCTCTCTCTCTCTCTCTCCTGCACATGCATCAATGCATCATGCATCATTCATATATTTAATCTCTATAACCTGTAAACTTTTGAATGGAATGTGCATAAAGCATGATGCATAGAATTTCTGGAACATGTAAACATGTACCATGATGCATAGAATTTATGGAACCTGTAAATTAAAAGCTTGTAAACTAAAAGATCGCCTTCTGAATGAAAATTTAGGCCTTGTGCAAGAGAAATTTGAGCTTCGATATTGTATTGCCCATACCATAATCGTGAAATTTGCATCATGCATCAATGGTCTCTCTCTTTCATGCACATGCATCAATGCATAATGCATCATGCATCAATGGTCTCTCTATAACATATAAACTTCTGCATGGAATGTGCATAAAGCATGATGCATACAATTTTTGGAACTTGCAAACCTATACCATGATGCATAGAATTTATGGAACTCATAAACTAGAAGCTTGTAGACTAAAAGATCGCCTTTTGCATGGGAAATGTGGGCCTTGTGCATGAGAAATTTGGGCCTGTCCTATGAATTATGATAGACCTGTCCTATCCATATGCTGAATTTTTTGAATTTAGGTTTATTAAATCCATTTATTCTCTGTTTGCTCTTGAAAATAAGGAGCTTCTATGTACCTATGGTACAGGAGTTCTTATGTATCATGATAGGAGCATACACTGAAGTTCCTAAATTTGGGTTTGAATCTATATATTCTCTATTTGGTCTTGAAAATAAGGAGCTTCTATGCATCATGATAGAGGAGGCATATGCTAAATTTTCTGAATTTGGGTTTAATCTATTTATTCTCTATTTGCTCTTATAAATAAGGAGGTTCTATGCATCATGGTACAAGAGTTCTTATGCATCATGATAGAGAAGTTTTTATGCATCATTATGTTTTAAATAAGGACATGCCCTATCCATACATTGAAGTTCCAAATTTTGGGTTTAAATCTATATTGTGTCCATTTGGTGTTGAAAATAAGGACATGTCCTATCCATATATTGAAGTTCCTGATTTTGGGTTTAAATCTATTTTGTGTCCATTTGGTGTTGAAAATAATGAGCTTTATAAGGTGGTGACTAACGATGGTGGATCTATTATGAAACACCCCCTATGTTTATCTAAACATTATTGTTGTAAAGGAGCTAAATAGGCATAGTCTCTTCCCTAAGAAATCTTTAGGCATGTGTACATAGTTGTTTCAAGAGTATGTGTCTCATAAAGTTATGCAAGAATATTAGATAGGTGGCATCATAGTATAGCCAAGCTCAAATTACATATTTGCAAAGTAAATTATGTTTTTGTAAAAATCTAGGTAGATTCTAGTTGCTTGAGAAGTTTTGACATATTGTAGATAGTTTCCATTAAAGCTATTTTAACTTTATAGTTCATAATTTAGTAGTTAGGTACAATTGTTTGATATAAGCACTAAAAGTAGATGGTCCATGTTAGTGGACTTGGACGCCTGCATTCGGGTGTGTAATGGCCCTAATTATACAATGATTATGCATACAGATTGTCCTGTAAAGTTATGTGTGCACTTGTTATGCATATATTGCTATTGTCTCATAAAGTTGCACGTCGAGCTAGGATAGGTCAACGAAGGCATGATCGATAATCATAATAGGCCTATCAAGACCACAAACTTTTATGGAGCAGGGGCTTCTAGGGAGTTACTCAAACTTAATGTTTAAAAGCAAGTTACGAGTTAGAATGAGTACATTTGAATATCTCATCACGAAGTTAGCACCACAAATGCGACACAAGAACACGAACTATAGAAGAGCATACATGTGGAGAAGTAGGTCAGTGTGTGGCTCTGCATCACCTGGTGAGGGGCTCATATTTGGGACTTATAGCTAACTTCTACGAAGTCTCAACTTCGTTTACACAATTGGTCGTTCTGGACTTTTGCAATGCACTAGCTGCATCTGGATTACATGGTATCTACATAAAGTGGCCAACATCACAACAAATGCAAAAATATACAGATGCATTTTAGGCCCTTTGAGGTGTACCATATGTTGTTGGTGTAGTGGACAATAGTCATATACCCATCATTGCTCCAAGAGAGAACCATGAAGATTATTTTAATAGAAAGAGATTCCACTCAATTATTCTACAGATATGTGTGGTAGCCAATTGTGTTGTTTGGGGCTATGACGTTGGTTGGGCAGGTTCTATGTATGATTGGAATGTTTTTCAATGTTCAAACACAGAAAAACGATGCACAAACAAAGCTCTGGGACAATACCGTCTACTAGGAAATTGTGCTTATCCTACACACTTTTGGATGCTTAATCTGTTCAAGGGTAGTAAGGATAGACTATCTCCGGAACATTATTATTGGAATTGCATACAATCAAGTACTCATATGCTAGTTGAAAGAGTATTTGGCATCCTTAAAGCGTGATTCCGTATATTATTGAAGAGGTGTGACATGCTTTTACAAAATGCCTCAAAGATGGTGGTAGCATGCATTGTTCTACATAATATATGCATTGTGCATGGAGATAGTTTTGATGATGCATGGATACATGAAGCGATAGCGGAACTTGAGAGAGAAAGTAATGCACCTCGTCAAGTCTAGATGGACCAACAAAATAGTTTAAGGAATGGATTAGTAGAGGTTTCCATGCTGCTAACACAGGTACCACACAAGCAATACAAAGAGCTCAAACAATGGAGCCAACACTGGAGGCAAGCCATCCTAGGGGGGCATCTCGAAGAGATAACATTGCTCGAGCCATGTTTTGAGAGAGGGAGAACGTAAATGTGAGAATAGTCTTTGGTGATTTTGACTGTGCGGAGGAAATCAACGACAAAGACAATGGTGAATAAACTTATGTAGCATCTGCATTGTAGGTGGAAAGGTGGAAAGAGGGGTGGTGTGCTAATAAATTTTCCCTCTTTCCACCTTTCTGTAGAGAGCTAGGTAGAGACATGCCTCAACAGCATGGTGAAGGGGTTCAACTCCCTTGCTCTCTTTTTCATTACTAGTTTGTGTTAGTGTCATTAGCTATTTTTTTAAAGTTTTGTAATGCTTTTAGTTTTATTAGTTGCTTTTTAAAAGTTTTGTAATGCTTTTAGTTTTATCAATCACTTTTTAAAAATTTTATTAGCATTTTTAAAAAAAATCTAGCACCAATGATTGTGTTTAATCAGGTATTCAAATAATAATTATTATGTCAATAAGGATCAGCATCCATAACATCCCTTCATTCACATGTGATTCAGGAAGTGTCCGATGCATAGGTGGTGGTCGATGTGTAAACAATTGTAGATGGAAAATGGATGGACACTTATTGACCACAAAATTTGTATGCCACCTAGTGTGTAAGTAGGTAGCGGACAAGTGACTGCCCAAGCCAACTTTTCCTGTGCAGTGTAACCAGCCTAAGTATAGGGTGGATTCCTTCTATGTGGCAACCAACAAGGGGTCCCGCCATCCTCAAGATGCTTTATCAAATGTTGTTGGTCAGGGGGTTCCCTTTCTTATCTTGAATCATGGCCTTCACATTGTCGATAGTGTGAGAGGATTAAATGTCTAATGTGATTGTCTTGCCAATCAAAGTTTTCACAAAGATCTGCATTTTGAAAATGTAGAAACACAGAGAGCTGACCTCTAGACACATTCCTTCGTGGATCTCTCTCTCTCTCTCTCTCTCTCTCTCTCATAGTGAGCCCTTGTGTGTCTGAAGAAGAAGAAGAATATGGGAGTCATCATCAATCAACCTCCTCTCGCCTTCACAACGAACACCATACTCTAGCACAAGATAATCAAAGGTACACCCTTTCCCTTGATGGTGCTCCCAAACAAGGCACTCAATGGAAGAAGCTTCAAAGGCCATAGAAGAAGTTCATGTGGGTGCACAAGTACAAGCTCACATCGTCTTAGAAGAAGCTCCAATGTTCACCTTGGAACGTTCTCCTCCGCTTGCTTAGGACGCATGTGAGGTCCCTGCCAACATTACAGCCCTCCCACTCTTGTCTAAAGCATGCTTTCTCTCAAAGAGCAGAGCTACCATGTCAAATACTTGAAGGACTCCCAAAGGAAAGCTTTGGCTAACTTGAAGGCTAAGATCAAGGAGGCCATCAAGGGTAATAAGTTCGTAGAGCCTCCAAGACTGGCAAGGCTTTTGGCAAAGATAGAGAGCTAGAGAAGAAAGAAGAAGAAGCCATTGAGGCAGAGAAGAAACAAGATGTAATCTATCTAGCAATTCATCGATTCGGGAAATTGAATACTTATTGTTTATTGTAACCTGATTCAGACCCCTATAGTCAATGCATAATCTAAGGGTTTCGTCCTTCTTCTGGAATAGGATAGGTGCACCCCAGGGAGAAATACTGGGATGAATGAAGCCTTGCTCTAGCACTTGCTTCAACTTCTCTTTTAGCTCAATAGATTTAGGTATTGACATCTTGTATGGCCTTCTTGCCACTAGTTCAACTCCAGGGATTAATTTGATTTCATGGTCTACTTCCCTTTCAAGAGGTAGTTCAGTTAGCTCCTTAGGGAAGACATCAGCAAATTCACCCATTAGCAATGAAGGTTCTTCTTCATCTTTGTTATCCTCCTCCACTTTATTTAATTTTATCAGATAGATAGAGACTCCTTTCCTAATACCCTTCAAGATCCGACTAGCTTTCCTAGTTGGATTTTTGGCTTGCTCGATTGTCCTTGTGCTTGGACTGTTTCACCTAGGAGATTCTTAAATGTACCTCATCCTTCTCCACAATGAATATTTTCTTAATTGGGACTCAACCAATCCATTCCTAGTAGATAGTCATATACACCTAAAGGCATAACTCGAAAATTTTCTTTTGTGGTTTCCCCATCTAACTCAAACTGTATGTTGTTTATGGCATGAGTTGAGAATATTTCTCTAGCATTTGCTAGCTCTACCATTAGTTTTCTAGCACTCTCAAGATTTAACTTCAGCCTCTTAGAACATTTTGGGGAAATAAAGGAATGAGTTGCACCACAATCAATGAGGATTTTAAAAGGAATACCATGATATTCTCCCGATGTTTGGATGATAGAAAATTGTCATCCAGCGCCCTAATTATTCATAGACTCGTGAATGGATCCTCTCTCGACTTCTTCTTCCATAGTTGGATCCACTTTTTCTAGTGTGATGGCATATGTGCAGATTTTGGCTCCATGTCTTGCTCCTTGCTGCATTCCATGACCAGCTCCTTGCCTTGCTCCTCGCCTAGCTCCACGTCCACGTTCTCTATTATTAAAATTCTCATTTTTTTGAGGACATTGCAGGACATTGGCATTAGTGTTGGTCCCTTTATTTGGGCATTTAGAGCAAAAATGGACTGGCTGATTACATCTACAGCATCATGGCTCATTATTCCAGTTTCTATTTGGGTTGTTATCTCTGCCACCATTTTGAGGAGCACTGACTGCATTAGCTTGTCCTTGATTGTAACTCCTTTGCTATTGATATCCGACCCATGCTCTTTTGGAGTAGGGAAATCTATTTTTGAACCTATTATTTGACTTAGAGTAAGCCTTTGCCAAAGGTTGTGCCCTTAGTAGTGCATCTTCCAAGTTCGTAGGCCTCATTGCTTCCAGTTGTTCATTGAGGGGAAAATTCAGACCTTGGCAGAAATTTGCCACTTGTTGCTTCATTGACAAGTGAGGAGCATACTTTTGTAGGGTCACAAACCGAGAATAGTGCCCTTCCAAGGTCATTCCCAACTACTTGAGGTCAAAGAACTCGTTCATCTTGACTGTCTAAGGCAGGGGGTAAGTAGCGATTTTGGACAGCCTCCTATCCGATTCCAAGTAACAATAGGCTCAGAGACTGATTTGTCTTGACACCACTATTTCCACCACAATCTAGCTTCACTTGTAAGCCTCAACCTTGCTATCATTGCCTGATTAGCAACACTTGTGCCAACAGTGGAGAAATAATCCTCCATGTGCTCTATCCAAGTTTTGGCATTAATGGTGACTTTTGCTCCTTCACCATTAAATTCTGGCAGCTTTACTTGTCTGAGGAATAACTTTCTTTCTTTCTCCTTAGCCATCAATTCTGTGAGTGGACTGCCATCGAGTGTAGGATTGGAAGGAACTAGAAATTTGATAATTTCTTAGCATTGAGAAATTCACGATTTATAATCCTTAGAGATGATAAGTCTTCTTTATCTCAAACTAATATTTTTTTCTACCATGACAGAATCTTTCCCAAAAAAAGTATATTATGTATTTTTAATAACACCATAGGCTTTACAATTTTTTTTTTGTTTTCATGGGCTTATCCTGCAAACTATTAAAGCTCCATACATATTTTTCGGCTTCTTTTATTTAAGAAAATTTACAAATTTATCCATGGATTCTGGATAAAGACAGGGTGTAATAAGTAGGAGGTTCTTTGGACATATCCAACGCCAAATAGCTATTGGAAAGATTTGGTAGTTCCTCCACCTCATAATTATCTTGACGAGTACGATAGGCTACCATCACCCGATTTGGTTGAATGATGTTGAAAATGGAATTGTAGATCCATTGATTAAGTGACATTGTCTCGCAATTGATGTGCACTGTTGGATTCATATCACTTCTATGAAATATATAGAGCTTGACCAGTTGGAGTCTTTCTACCCAACGTAATGCCCATAAGCTATACCCAATATTGCTTGTTCTATCAACAAAAATTGGCTAGTAAGTAGGTGTTTGTGCCCAATTTTCCTCTAGGGTCCACCGCTCAAGATCAGCCTGAATTTTTGGGGGAATAAAAATATTTTCCATAATGCGGAAAATTTTCTCTCTTAGTGAAAGAGAACATCGATTTCCATGTTGATATATTTCCTGAAATATTTCACAAAATAATCGTTCTTTATCCTACACATAATTTCCAGGATGAGCAATGTTATTTAAGAAAAATTCCAGTGGGAGATTAGTAATATTTTTTAAACAAATAATCCTTGGCCTCAAACTGCATCATTTTACCCATAGATCCATTCATAAATAATTCCTACGAATTTCCAATCCAAGATCTTTTCTAGGGATTGTGCTTATGGCAGTTTGGCCTAGGTCATCCACTCTTAATGTGTGATTATTATTTACATCATTAAAAAAATATTTTCATTTTTTTATTTTTTTTCTCTAATACCACATGTGATGTACCGACCGCTAAATATAGTTGATAACATTTGGTCAAGGCCTAGGGTCTTTCCTAGCTACTGTCGTCCACACTCCACTAGAATATTTGGACTTTGATCAGTCTAGGAAACCCAAGGTCCACCTTGAAGGGGAACGTCCTGCCTCATCCCACGAGGATCAACTTGAGTGTTTCCTGATGACCTAAGAGTCTCCTATCTTTAGTTAGCTCACATTCAGAGGTGTCCTTTGAGTCGCCATAGGAGGGAACCTTCCATACTGGACCGTCCGTCCTGGGCACGGGTCAGACACTCTAGGATGACCAAAAAAATGTTTGGACTTTGATTAGTCTAGGAAACCCAAGGTCCACCTCGCCGGGGAACGTCCTGCCTCATCCCACGAGGATCAACCTGAGTGTTTCCTGATGACCTAAGAGTCTCCTATCTTTAGTTAGCTTACGTTTAGAGGTGTCCTTTGAGTCACCATAGGAGGGAACCTTCCATACCGTCCGTCCTAGGCACGGGTCAGACACTCTAGGCTGACCAAAAAAATATATCTAGCTCGTTTGAGTTCTAGTAGTTGACCTCAGGGGAAAGTCAACCACTAAAATCACCCTTAATTTGTGCAAGAATATTTCCTTTCATTAGTGAAAAAATCACAATCACATCCAGGTTTTGCAAATAAAAAATCATCAACCATCCAGTCCTTTGAGTAGTGCAAACAACTATTACAAGCTTAACCTATGAATATTTTAGAAAGAATTACAAGTAGTGAAAAAAACTACTACAAGTTTAACATGTGCATATCCACCTTCAAAAAATGAAGGATCTCCTACTTCTACTCCACTCTCTTTACCAAATTACTAAGGTTGATGAATGTATGTGTTTGGATAAGAAATCAGTAACAACGAACACTAACCAATTTTAAGGTCTCAATATATGTTGTACTCCACAAAAAACTCATAATGTGTGTTCAATAAGGAGCCACCAAAAAATAATAATACAAAGTAAACAAACAACAAACTAAGCCCCATAAATTAAAGAATAAAGTAGGTAGAAATGCTTAACAACTTTAAGAAAACAAAAGCTAAGCATGTCTAAATGATAGACTAAAACTCATACTTGAAGAAATTTGGTTGATATATTTTATCATGAGTTGATCTAGCATATTTTCCATGCCGATCACCTAACACAACCCCATGGTTGCTCCTTGCATGTGCTTTCATCTTGATACACAACTCTAGTGAGTTGGGTTGCCTACAACTAGTAAAGCAACCCACACACAAGACACAAAATAATAGCCAACCTATTTTTACGTCCATTCTTGTAGTCTATGGACCCTTGGAAGACTGCCCCAATTGGTTATGTAGTTTTGTTGGTTACATACACTCCACCTACTACATGAGGACAAGGCATCCATGATGATGAATTTTTAAATGCACTTGCATTGAGACATGGGGTTAAAAAAATGCTATAGGGGCAAGAGGCAATGCATGAGGCATGAAGCCTGATTAAGGATGGCACACCAAACAAAATATATAAAAGGGAATACATGTGCCATGGGCTATGTGATTGATGTAGGCTACTTTCATGCCATACACACCTCATAGCCACTAAAATAGGTCTCTAGAACAATGCCCAATCTAGCATCTACCATGTCTTGCATCAAAATGCATGTTCCATGTTGTCAAAGCTTTAATTTAGTATATCATATACATGTCACAAGTCGCTCACATAAATCAATGGGATCCAACTTCATTACAGTGGGATCCAAGTTCATTACAGTTGTTGCAATACCACTATTTTCATGTTCCTTGATGGTCATGAACTATTTAGTATATGCTTGCTTAGATCTTCCTCCACATGAGCCCATCCAACATGTATGGCACCAAACATTCCACCATGATTAGCATGAGATCCAAGTAGTGAACCCTTGCAACCCAATCAACACTAGCATCACTATATATGATGATAATTTAAATTTCACACTCAACAATACATTTGGTTGCACTTGTTATCAGGTCATATATCAAATATTATCACAAAGTTTTGTGATTATTCAATAGTTCATATTTAATAGAGGGAACAAACATTGCGGAAAACGAGCACAATGTGCTAAGAGAGGTGGCTAAAGAGAGCAATAATAGTCTAAATCATGTTAGAAATGAATTGCTCATAAATTACCTTGAACAATGTAGAGAATGGCTTGTATTGTGGTCCACAAGGAACTTTTAGTCATTCCCTATGTACTAAAAGAGGACACTTTTTCCCTCTATCATAGCAAGCTTCATCAAGAACCACCTTAAATCAAACCACATTTGCAAATGCATCACAATTCATATTATCTAGTGTGCTAACCTTTTTATTTTGGGTGGCTTCTTTTTAAGAATATTTTTCCTAGAGCTTAAAGATGCAATGAGTCCATAATTGTAAGCATTCCTTTCTTCTGCATCATTTTCTTCTAGCAAAGACCATTTAGAAACTCCATATAGACAATTGAATACGTTCTTAGGATAATACCATGCTTAGCAAAGTCACTTGCATCTTTTGTTGTATTATTAGCATTGTATAATAGCAGACTCAATCAAGTAATTTGTGCTACTTGTTCCTTTATCTCAAGTATCCATTGTTTCAAAATGCTTATAGGACAAACAACTAAAGTGCATACACATAGATGATCTCTTGACATGTCCAGACCAAAAATGGGCCCGACGCTAGCTCTAGGACTCTAGCTCGGCCTCCTATACTCACCCAAATAATCGCACAACCTCGCGGCGGCTAAGAGGGTATACACACTACAAACTGATTTATTGAAGGAACATGTTTGTAGATATAATCTCTAGATTATAGTCTAATGTGATGCCCCTCTGGACTCCAAGCAGAGGGAGTAAACCCTAGCTTATCTTTGTGGCTCCAGTATGGCTCTCCAACACCCCAAGGAACAGCCTTAGAATGCATCGTCTCAACATATAACACATACGCACAAAGTCTACTCTTCATAATATTTGTTCCAGGAGATAATATATTCCTCACCAAATCACACTCGTCGTGGATTAATAGTTTGAAACCAAGTGCTGTGTATCTAGAAGATAGTTCTCTTTATACCACGTCAATGTAGTACAATGCAAAGTGGATGCCTTCAAGTACACAAACATTTTACATGTGCTCAAACATTCTTTCCATGATTTTCCTTCCACTAATGACTTTGCTGTAAAATGATAAGGCAATGGTAGCCTACCATTATGGGAGCACTAGACTATGCTCAAGAGACTAGACTAGATGCAAGATTTGTTACAAGAATTTTGATTACAAAATAATCCCACATAGGGGCACAAGGTACAATGGTAACTTAACAAAATATGGAAAATTCCACAACCCGAGACCATAGGTATAGACAACAGGACTTGATAGGGTATAAAGGATCCTACAACCTAGGACCGTAGGTATGGATACAAGATATCAGAATTACACATCTCCCTCGAAGATGGGGATGAACAAGATACAACATAGCACTAGACAAAATCTCTTACTATGAGATTACAAGGTTGCAAGACAATAGGAGTATAATGGAAGAAAATACAAGATTAGATATCATGACTAGACAAGAACTAGAGCTGGAACTTGAAGTTACTTACTTGGAGGTCTCGCCTCGAGCTCCCAAGACTCTGGCATTGGCAAGACTGAGGAGCTCTATGGCGAGCCTTTTATAGGTCTTGGAGGGCGGCTAAAGATGCTCTAGAATGTTTCATGATGACATTGTCAATGATGCAGACGATGATATGGCATATCTTCTAGAAGGTTCTATGATGACATGGCAAGGGTGGGTTTGTATGGTTGGCTTGAGGATGTCTTATTAAGGGTGCATTCGCATGGGGTGTGGATTCATATGGCATGAGTAAGAATTAATACCTACACTTGATTGTGGCATATCCGTGACATCACCCCCTCCTCTATCGACAAGTTCCATGAGGAGCAACTTGGTGGTTTGGTCCAAGTTTCATTGGATTCCTATTATGAAATTCTTTAACTTTGAGAGGTGCACTTTGCAGATATTCTGCAGATTCCCAAGTGCGATCATTGATTTCATATCCTTTCTAGTGTTAACAAGGTATTGCAATCAGCTCAAGTCTAAGACATGCTCGATCTCAAATTCTTCATGATCTTTAATCTGGACAAGTGGAGAGGGGGGGGGGTTTAGAACTCTCCCCCCTCAATGGTGAGATATCGTATGGATCGAGCAAGGAAACATGCAAGAATGGGTGGATCTTCATGATGCTGGAGAGTTAGAGTCAATAAGCAACTGGGTTGATCTGGGCTACGATCGTGAAGGGCCCAAATCTCTGTTTGGTCTAGCTTGGTGGAGGGCCTTGTTTTCTAGAGATTATGCCTGAGTAACCATACTTTATCACCGACTTTGTATGTTGGATGTTGGAGATGATGTTGGTCCGCATAGTACTTGTACTGATTTCGAGCCTTTTGGATTTGTTGCTTGAGTTTTTGCTGTATATTTGCTAGATATTGAGCTTTATCTTGGGTGGCAAGGTTCTTTACTTGATTGGAGGGATGTATATCCATCCTTGGATGCTAGCCATAGTTTGCAAAGAAAGGATGTTTCTTGGTAGATGCATGGATACTATTATTATGAGTAAACTCTGCAAAGAGAAAGAGCTCAAACCAATCATTCTGATGGTACAACATAGATATTTTTCATATGGATAACTTACCTTGGACTCTAGGGAGGTTGCAAAGGCTCTTCCAAAACCTAATTATGAATTGGGGATCCTGATCCTTGATGATGTTGTATGGGAATCCATGTAATCTGAAAATGTATTTAAGGAAGAGTCTAGCAATATAGCTGCACCTGTGATGGCCTTGGTGATAGGGATGAAATGTTCCATTTTTGTGAGCCTATCTACCACAAAAAAAATAGAGTCATATTTGTCTAATTTGGGAAGATTTGTTATGAAATCCATGGACAGAGAAAACTAGGGTCGCGCTGGAATGGCTAAGGGTTGCAAGAGGCCATGTGGTTTGTGATGAGGTATCTTGGCCCTATTGCAAGTGTCACATGATTTTATATATTTCTCAACTTTTTACCACATATGGGGCCACCAAAAATCTCTTGAAATAAGCTTTAAGGTCTTATTAACTCCAAAGTGTCCTACTGTTGGGGTGTCATGGTATTCTTGGAGTACCTAGGGTCTTGGCTTTTCTAGAGGGATGTAAGTAGATCCTTATAGTTTAACAATCCATCAGTTTCTTGAAACTCACAAACTAAATTTCCTTTTTCCTCTTGATTTTTTCCCTTGACATTGTTGGGAAAAATGTCATGTGGCAGGGCTTCATGGATTAACTCGATCAAGGTAGTGTTGTCATGGTGACAACGAGAGATGTCTTCTAGCTTGAGGTTCTCTAGCTTGAGTACTATTTATCATTGTTGATCAAAAGCTTATTCTCCATTCTTTGGTGCTAGGTAGGATCTTCTTGATAAAGCATTTGATTGGCATTGTTAACATCCTAAGACATAGGTGATGAAAAAGTTAAACCTAGATAAGATATAACTCTAGCGGGATTGTCTTCTATTGGGAATGTGTGTTGTCATAAAGTATTCTAGATTTTTTTATTTGTATAGATGATAACTTTATGTGCTCCACCCTCTAGATGATGACTCCAAGTATCAAAGGCATCTACAATGGCAAGGAGTTCTTTGTCATGGATCTCATAGTTTATCTCTAGAGGGGAGAACCTCCTTGAGTGGAATGCCATTGGATGCATATGACCATAATCTCCATATTGGGACAAGATGGCTCCTAAGGCATAGTCTGATGCATTGATCTCCAAGAAAAAGGGCTTGGTAGGATCTAGAAGCTATGGGACTAGGATTGGGGGAGTGGTGAAAGTAGTCTTTAGGGTTAAGAAGGCCTTCTCGACTTTTAGGGTCCATGAGAACTTTGAGTTTCCTGTGAGTCTGGTGAGTGGTGTGACTATCTTTTAGTAATCCTTGATAAATATCCTATAGAAGTTGGCAAAGCCAAGGAAACATTGGACATCGCAGACACATGTGGGCTCTTAGGGTCCATGAAGATTCCTCTTTGGGAGACATTGTACCCCAAGAACTTCACTTCTGTCTGATGGAGAAAACACTTCTCAAGTTTTGCATATAGTCTTTTTTCTCTGAGTTTTTCCAAAACTAATTTCACATGGTTCTCATGATTCTTTGGATCTTTTGAGAATATCAATATATCATTCAAGTATATAACTACAAAATCATCAGGATGCTCTTGGAAGATATCATTCATCATATGTTGAAACATTGCTAGCTAGACGTGCTCATATCTAGCTTGAGTGCAGAAGGCTATCTTCCACATTCGTCTTATTCTTTGATTCATACAAGATTGCAAGCGCCTTGTAGATCAATCTTTGTGAAGATCTTGGCTTTTCCAAGGTTTTCAAAGAGCTTTGGTATCAATGGAAAAGGGTATCTATTCTTGACTGTTATCTTGTTGAATCCTCAATAATCCACACACATTCAAAGTTACCCATCTTTCTTCTTCACAAATAGAATTGGGGCTCCAACAAGAGATTTTGAGTGCCTCATGAACCTGTTGTCTAAGTCCTCATCAATGTTCTTACGTAGTTCAACTAGCTCATCAATGGATAGCTTGTAGATGGGTGCAAAAGGTGGTTGAGCCCCCTCATGGAGTTCTACAGCACAATTATATGATCTATGTTTGGGCAAGAGATCTCCATTCTTTTTTTCAAAGACATCTTGGAATTCTTGATATTGGCTTGGTGCATAAAGGCTTTGGCTCCTAGATATATTGACTTTCCTTGATTTTCATGATGTATAACCTTTTGCTTAACCCAATCAATTTCTGGGTTGTATTTCCTTAGCCAAGGCATCCCAAGGATGATTGGATTTGTAGGACCGGATATGACATTAAAGCATACAAAAGATTTGTGATCGCTAAGAGTTACCATGAGTGGTTAGATTTTGTTAGTAATATCTCCAAATGCTAGAGGTCTTCCATCCACAACTTTAGCTATTGCAAGATTAGTCTTTTGGAGTACTAGAATCTAGTATTTATTCACAAAGCCATCATCAATGAAACATGTGGAGGTCCTGGAGTTGACCAAGGCTTTGAAGTAAAGGATCTTTCTCGGCAGGATCATATGGACTATGACAAGAAAAGTTTCCATGGGTGTGGCTGGGAGAGCAAGAAACTCTTTCTTATATCAAGGTCCAGTTATACAATCTCATTTACAACTGGACATCTTCATTATCCTGCTCTCTTGAGGATGGTTGCAGCAACACTTGGGATTCTTGCCCTATTATTTAGGCAATTTAGGGAAATGTGTCCAAGGTTTCCACAATACAGGCATAGATGACTCTCTCTTCCTCTTTGCTTTTCTTGTAGGATCAAGGGCTGGAATTTGGTATTATCTATTTGCATTGGTTTGGGCTTGGTTTTTTCTCTCATTTGGTCTCTGATTCAGCTAGGTTCCATTGGTGAGGCCTTAATTCTTCTCACTTTTCTTACTTCCTCTCGAGCAATCTATTATCACATTGGATAGCTTGCATGATAGAATCATTGAGTGTTTTTGCCTCAGGTATAGTGAGCATGAGGTCCTTGATGTCATCTCAAAGACCCCATCTGAATTGGCTGATAAAGAAATCCTCATGCCAAGTGAGGTCACAAATTAATTTCCTAAATTCAGATGTATAAGTAGAGTTGCACCTTCCAAAGTTTTGTTTCTACTAGTCGACCAATGTCTGCATCTCCAAATGTGAAAGTGAGCTCACAAAGAAATGCCTTGTAGTTTTAAATTACTGGCATATTCTTTTCCAAGATTGGGGTGAACCATTATTTCCTTACTCAGTCAAATCTCACTCCAAAGCAACGTCGTTGGGTAGCTACATTACAGAATTATGATTTTGACATCACCAAAGCAAAGTTCCAATGAATCCCACCTTGGTGGAAGCATCATCTAGATACCTATCCTGTTGCATACAGATATAGAGCTTCACTTGTTGCAGGAATCCCCTGAACTTTGGAGGGTCATCATTGAACTTCTTTGACATGTTGATCTTGGGTACTCTTGTTGGGGGTTGATAAACACACAGAATCATGTGATCACTTCCTCTATTTTTTTACAAGTCTCTGATCTAGTATTGTATCTCTTGAAGAGTAGGACCTATATGCATAGGGCATTCTATTTGAAGTTGCACTTGTCATTCATTCAAGTCTTGAATTTGTTGTTGGAGGTTTTGAAGGGAGGCCACGATTCTTTGAAGGGTTGCCTCCATGGTACTTAGTAGGGATAGAAAGTAGTATTTCCAAACTATTATGTGAGCATTAGACTATGTCTCGAGAGACTATACTAGGTCCTGCATCAAGGCACAAGGTACAATGATAACTTAACAAGATATGGAAAATCCCACAACCCAGGACTGTAGGTATAAACAACAAGACTCAATAGGATATGAAGGATCCCACAACTCAGGGTTGTAGGTATGGATACAAGATATCAGAAATTACAACATCTCCTTCGATGGGGATGAACAAGATACAAGACAATACTAGACAAGATCTCATACTACGAGATTACAAGGTGGCAAGACAACACGAGTATAATATAAGACAAGACAAGACTAGATACTATGATTAGACAAAAATTAGAACTGGAACTTGAAGTTACTTACTTGGAGGTCTCGACTCCTTGAGCTCCCAAGACTACCATTGGCAAGGCTGAGGGGCTCTAGGGAGTTCCTCCTTTTATAGGTATTAGAGGGTAGCTAAAGATCTTCTAGAATGTTTCATGATGACATTATCGATGATGCAGGCGATGACATGGCATATCTTTTAAAAGATTCTATGATGATATGGCAAGGGTGGTTTCGCATGGTTGGCTCGAGGATGTCCTATTTTTAAAGGGTGCATTTGCATGGGGTGTGGATTCAAATGGCATGAGCAAGAATTAATTCATACACTTGATTATGACATGTCCATGGACAACTACTTCGTGCCACTGTACCTCTTAATACTTAAAACAAGATCAAAAACTATATGAAAGTATAGCAAAAAAATCAGATTTTGAACCATATTCATAGCACATAAAACCCCCTTTCTCCTTACCATTTAGGGTTTTGCTTGCGATGGGTAGGTTAAGAGGTGTTTCCATGTATATTTCTTCGTAAGCAATAAATACATACTAAAATATAAAAATGGAGGTAAGGTGAGGCAAATTCTCATACCCTACCTCCATTATACTTGCACAAATATAGCCCTAGTTTTTCATAAATTTTCATGTGTGATATCTAATTTTTTCTCAATTAAAACTTAGCTTTTCTCTATTATTCATAAATATTTATAATTATAATTCTATTTTTTCTACACTTTTTGATGTGAAACACTTAAGAATATTGAGATTCATTAGTATTCTCCATTTTTCTCCATGGGAACATAATTTTCCATGATGGAACTCATAAAAATGATGTTTTAGCATAAAACCGCGCTTTCATGTGTTTCACGTAAAGTGTATAAATGATTAAGACTTGTTGTTCATGTTGACATTTATGATAGAATGAACCATTTTCAAACACTAGAAACCAATTGCAACCATAGGAAACCAATATGCGTCATAAAACCAAGAGAAAGCCCACTTACTCATAAAATCGTATACACACATCTCGTAATTCAAAAATGGAAAGTTGCTAACCCTCGTTTACAGACACTAACACTTCCTTGTGCTTTCTTGATTTATCCCTTGTATTCCTTCATGAACTGGCACCCATTCTCCCTCATTTTCTTAGCCCATATGAACCACGTTTATGGTGAGAGAGAAATGGGAGAGAGAAATAATGAAATTTGATCTTGTTGAATACTACATTGTTTCTCGTGAGAATCAGAGCATTGAAGAGCAAGAAATCGATGCAACCAATGCCCAAGAAGAGGAATGGAATCATCACCCATTCGAATTTGCCATTTTTGGGGGGATGCAGGAGGCACTGAAAAAAATGCACCCCTCCCCATAGTGTTCTTATTCTTGAGTTTTCCTCTCTAATTCAAGCTTAAGCACCAACCTAAAACTTATCTAGATCAAAATTGACTATTCACATTCATGCATAAGTAGTTTCGGTCAGTTGAGGGGGCAAACAATCTCAGAATTGTGATCTAATTGGACAATGTCATGCCGCTACATGGACACGGTGTGAAAAACCCTTGAGTGCATCATCATCTGGCTTTCTTATTAATCTAGAGATTCAATGTCATATTAACCCCATTAGTGTTAGTATCCATAGTATTGAAGGTTCAAATTTATGGGATTTTTTGACAATGTTAGCCTATTTTTGATATTTTGAACATTATTTTTTATAGATATCCTAAAAAGGTGTAGAAAACTTCTAGAATAGGAAGTCATGCAAAATTCAAGTTTCTTTTCAACAAGTTTTGGAGATCTCATGCAAAAAGAAGGACTCTCAAATTTGCATGGCGTGTGAGAGAGAAGGAGTGATTCGAGAGAATTCCAATCAGCTGTTTTGGGGTTTTACCCTCCTTTCCAAGCCAATAGAACCATCAAATTTGCCATTTGACTAGCAAAAAGCTAGTGTTTGGTGTGAGTTTTTGGGAATAACATGGTGAAACAAGACACCGTGAAGGAAATACTCATTGTAAACAGGTTTTCTCAATCAACGATTGGTTTTGGGATACTTTGATCATTTGATCTCTTGCATGTGTGTTGTTTCATCTCTCCTTTGTCTCTACTCTATATAATCTCTATCATCATCTGTGCTCTTCTATAAGAATATGTCTAATCTCTTACTACCATTAATTCTCGCTTAAGAATCCATCTAACATTTTATATATATATATATATATCCATCCATCCATTAATACTCTTATTCACTCCCACTCACAAAAAGCTGTTATTCTTTAAGGTTGGTGATCTTGATGAGCCATGTGTTGCACTCATAGATCATGGTTCAAAAATTAATATTATATCAAACAGTCTCCATTCCAAAGGAAAGTGGCCAATTGATATGGATCATGGATGGAGAATTTAGGCTACAAACAACTCATCAAGGAATTTGTGTGGTGCTTGTCCTAATGTGAAAGTGACTATTGGAGATGTTCGAGATGAGTAAAATTTCTTTGTACATGATATGTCTTTTTACCCTTTGATTCTTGGGAACCATATATTACTACAATCCGTATGGAGACTAAGGTGATGGATGATGTTTTTGCTTATGCTAGAATAAGAAGTCATGATGGGCAGTGTGTTGTTCAGTTCTTGAATGTATGTGTGGATCATGAGAGGAATCCAGAAAGCCTTCATGAGCATCCTTTACCAAAGATTAGCAAGGAGTTCAAAGAGCATCAATATATGATGGGTTTTTGTTCAAAAGATCTTGAATGAAAGTGGTGTGATTAAAGATGATGAAGGGATTTCAGGAGTTTTTTAAGAAGTTTCTTTTGTTGATACCATTGGAGAGGTTATAGCCATAGTTGATTCAAATATAGAGGAAGGTAATGAAGTTGCCAAAGTATGTTCAATGAACATGCACAAAGTGATTGAAGGATTTAAAGAAGAGATGTGTTCCAAAGCAAGTGAAGGACCATAAGTGCATGTGAAGACCAAGTACAAAACTATTGCTAAAAAGGTAAAACCTATTGCTCAACCTCTACCTTCTAATCGTAGAGAGAAAAAGAATCAAGCCTCTCAATAACCAAACCTACAAGATCCACAAAGAATTGGGCATACATTTACACTAGAGACTTTAAAGGAATTGCAGATTGGATACGAGGGATTTCTTACACCAAAGGATAAAAATTTCTTCCATGAGATGCTATTGATAAGGCCTTTGCTTTTCAATTGCATGAAATTGGACATGTGGATCCTAGTGTTGTTGTTCTAATGGTTATTTTTACTTTGCCTAATGTGCCTTGGAACTTGAGATCTATTCATGTTCCTAAGGCTCACTTATGAAAGTTGATTGAGTTGTTGAATGAAAAGATCAAGATGGGTATTTTGGAGCCTTCTTATGCTCCATATTCAAATAGGTGGTTCATTGTGCCAAAGAAGACTGGAGCTTTGACGTTTATACAAGATATACAACTGATGAACAAAGTGACTATCAAGAATGTTGGAACATGTCCAATTGTGGACGACTTTGCAGAAACTTTTGCAAGAAGGGTGATTTATTATATGGGAGATCTCTACTTTGGATATGATCAATTTCAATTGGATGTGGATAGCAAGGATTTAACAATTATGAGGACACCTTTGGGTTTAGTAAGGATGTGTACCTTACCTCAAAGAGAAACCAACTCAATCGCACATATGATGAATGGGATGAACAAAGTCTTTTGTGACTTCATACCATAGGTTACTATGCCTTTTCTTGATATTGTGCCTATAAAAGGCTGTGAAGAAGGGGTCAAGGATGAGACAATGGATCCAAGGGGGTGTTGCAAGTTTGTTGCAGATCCTATTTCTAATTGTGAGATCTTATCCAAGTTAGAAAAGGTAAATCTTACTCTTTCTAGGCCAAAGTCATTTTTTGGAGTCTTGGAAATTTTGATTGTGGGATATATGTGTGGGCCTTATGGTTGAAGGCCTTCTCTAATAAAGGTTGAAGCCATTCAAAAGATGAAGGAGACTTGTACTTCCATAACTTAGATGAGATGATTCTTGGGTGCATGTATTTTCTATCTTATTTGGATTCCACACTTTGCACATCTAGTAGATGCACTCAATTAACTGTTGCAAAAATGTCAAAAGTTTCATTGGCATGAATCGCATACAAAGGCAATGAGAAAATTGAAACATTTGTTGTTATCTACACCCACACTAATGAAAGCAAATTATGAGTGTGGAAGGCCTATCATTGTTACAATGGATACTATTTTAATAGGAATTGGGTGGGCTATTGGACGAGTGTGTTATTTTTGTGAGCTTTTGATTTTGTGCTTTTGCAATTGAAATTGATTTTTAGAGCTTTTTGAAACAACCTTGGATGCTTTCTACAAACGACATGTCATGCACTACTGCTATTCTTTAACATAAACATATATTGCACATCATGCATGCATCATCACTTGGGAGCTCCCAAGGAGAATACTACACCATTCACAATAAAGGGAGCAATGGTGTTGAATAATCACAACAAATAATAACATTCCAAAGTTTTGCATTACCCAAAAGGAGTACAATATCTAGAAAGGTTCCAAGATCTTCATGTAACAAAAAGGACATGTCACACCCTAATGAAGTGCATGATGATGAGTCCTCCAGAACAATGAATGAGCCATGCTTACGTTGGGCTTCCTACATAACAGGGCATATCTTACGTGTTTGCCCTAACACAAAGGCAAGGTTAGTGGGGGTTAGTGCAGGCTGATGTATGACCATGTGCTCCTTGGGTTGAAGGCCAAGTATGTGCATGTACACATAATACATATGTTTGCAAGCAAGAAATGCCTTTTGGGTAGATTCTCTTTTTTGAAAATCAGGACAAGTGCACCTAGGCTCTTCTTTGATGTGCACATCATAACAACTCTCTCTCAAGACTCGAAATACTGAATGTTGTCTCTCAAGTTGCACTACCTCCTCCAAGAATGTCACAACCATGCAACCAGCTGCCTCTATTCTCTTTTGTGCATCTTTGGAAATTCCATGTCTCCACTTGCGTCTTCTCCCGCTTGAACCACATTCTGTAGAAATAGGAGGTTTTCTCTTCTCGTTCCTTGGTGGTGCTGTAAAGCAGGCAAACTTGAAACTAGCATGTCTTAGGCTACTACACTCTTCCTTCGATATATTTGTTCCTATATCAACTGGCCACAAAGATGGAACAATTGGTGATGCGATCACTTGTTTCTGCATAGCGTTTGTATGCTTACATCATGATTACAGAACCATATCCATTGTGCAATGGCCTTGTTCTTATAGGCTCTCTCAGACCAAAAGCATGGCGCGACTAACCCCACTTGCCGACTTTGTAATTTGCTGCTGCAATTCTTTCTACCCTCCATACCAAAACACTTTCTCACACAGTTAGGTGGTGTCCTCCGTAAAGCCCACTCCTCCTGTGCCATTTCTACCTCTTCTACGTGGGTTGACGTTTCCGCATTTGGTGCACTTACTCCACTTGCAAAGGACTTGATTGGTATCTCCTCATCCTCTTGGATACATATCTCTTCCATCTTTCCATCGTCAAACTGTATACTCCGCGGCCTGCCCCTAATTTTCCTTTGCCTTGACTCCATCACGTATCCTGGTTTATGAGAACTTACAATTGCTCCACCTCCCTTCTTTTTTCTTTGCACAGTCTCCCTATCACCTTGCATTATAGGCTCCTCATACAAAGGACTTCCAGTTACAACACCTTGCAACGCACGTGCAACAAAGGTGGGATTTGGGGATTCCCTTTTGCTGGCACTAGCCAACAAAGACTCCATAGAAGGCCTAGATCCAATAAACCTCCCTGTGGTATAGCCCAACCTCTTTGCACATTGAATATATCCATTCAAAACATCACTAACACATGCATCATAAAGTGATATCTTTCGTTTTCCACCCTCACCTGCTAACCAACTAGCATGGACACTTTCTGATAAGTTTATGCTTGGAATTTGAGCATGTTCCCAAGGACTTTTGTTAGCCTGTGGAGTCAAATCCAAAAATAGAATCAGTAGCTCTCCCCATTGCTACATTGTGCAACAAATCTTAATGAGCTGGAAAAAATGTCACACTTACATGAGATTCAATTCCTCCCCAGTGGGCAATTCTTTGCTCCCACCATTTCAACCACCTATCCAAAGCCTTGATGTATTCCTTGTTTACATTTTGTGCCCACCAATCTCGGATAGCAGAGGCCTGAAGTGAGGCTAGTTGAGTTGTCATTGCTAGCCTCCATGCTTCACACAATTCAATGTGGTGCATTTGTTTATCCACAGTGACTAATTTCTTGGTATGCTTTTGCAAACTTTGCTCCCAATGAAAAAGACAAGAACGCTCCCTCCCTTCCATTATGTTATGAGGCCCTCCATTGTACACAGCCCTTATTGCCATCCAATTCACACTTGCCTCATCGGACATAAATCTAGCAAAGTCAGGTGGATTATGGCCACATTGAGCCATGACAAAATTCAAATTTCTCCAAAACAGGATTTGAGACTCTTCGTCCTCCTCTTTAAATTCACATATTGCAATTACCTGTAATGCTCTCATGCTAGTTCATGCTTGATACATTAGTATAGTGTTCATTAACAACAATTTAATTTCAATAAAAGCTTTAATTATGTTGCCACATACCCGTGATCATAAACTGAACAAGACATAGTTGCCCACCCATCAATCTTATGGATATGATCAAAGTGCACCCATGCACGTCGTAAATCTCCAGTCCCTATTCACCTCATACGATTCACTAAGTCCACCCCTGATGCTGGTCCCTTGGTGGACATTTTAAACAAGTAGCACTTCTCCTTGGCATCACCTTGTCCCGGAAATATACTTCCATGGAAAAATGGGAAGACACAACATTTTTGCAAAAGAAGTATGTTGTCATACCCATCACCAACCACCTGACCTTGTTTGGCTCTCTCTTGTGAAACAATGCCTTTGAACCTATGTGTTTATTAGAGGGTTATTTCAAATGCAGGACATACATTGTAAGCAGAAAATAATAATGCACAAGCTTACCCTTTATTCTGCACAAGTGGCATCATTTCTTCTAGAAAATGATTAAGGTCCACCTCAGTCGCCTCCGACTCGTCTTCTTTTGTTAAAGATTCAAACAACATCTGCCGAGCGACTAGCATCTATATTTTTCGTGGGCCTCCCTTTTCGATCTTTAGGACCGTGCTCACAAGCCTCCGCACCTTGTCAAGGGTTGCCCTCTTTGTGCCATGTTGAACACTGTGAGCATGCTCCCCAACATGGATCACCAAACATGTCATTGTAGGATCTAGTGGCAACACATAATAGATCATGCATTTGCAAATGGCTGCACAAGTAGCAACATTTTGACAATAGTGACATGTTATCTTGGAGTTTCCCTCACTTGCAGGATAACCCATGCTCACGGTTCTATCCAAGTGACCATGGAAAAAAACATCATTGTATTTTCCCTCTGTTATGTAGTAAGGACAAGTGTTCTTGAGACATTGAAGACTTCCAAGACAATAGCTCAAGTGCACAGTGCACTCAATTGCCATATTTGTTTGTGAGGGCCGCGACCACAGGTGACCATCAGATTTTTGTTCCATACCCATCATTCGTTTCTTGCTATGTGTGGCTGGAAGCTCAAAAGCAATTGTGCCATTATACTTGATTGGGAGCTCATCCACCCTTCGTGGAGGTCCACAGAGCGCTAGTAAATTTTTCAATCTACCCGTTCTAGCTTTCTCCTCAATGAAGGCTGCAATGGAGTTATCATAGGAAGATAAGTCCTCGCTTTGGCTGCCCACACATAGGTCCTCCCCGACATTTGTGTCATCAACATCCTTCTTGTTATCTAAGTTTATGTCAAGACACACTGGAGTTGATTTGCTACAACCATGAGTACAATCAATGTAGTTGTCAATCTCATCTTCTATTGACTCAATACTGTTAGAGATGCACAAATAGTCATTTGAGTGCATGATAGAGTAGGTGGCTGATAATGTACTATCAATCAGATAGTGCGCATGCCCTTGATGATCCCATCTTGGAGACACAGTGACGTTGTTTGCTCCACCATCATTCTCTATGACGGCTTGCAACCCCTGGAATTTTTGTGTTGGAGGCAATAGATTCTATAGGTAGTACTCACTCAAAAGAATCTCTCCATTTCTTAATGAAATCCAGTGCTCTAAGCAATCACTGGCTAGTCTCCATGTCAAAATAGCAAAACTCGACATGTTGTGCCCTCTGGTGGGTTAGTATTTGATGAAGAGAAGAAAAATCTGAATATAGCTCACAGTGTGTATTTGATGAAGAGAAGGCAATAGTTCACCGTCGGATGACTGTGTAGAGAAAAAAGGGAGGCATGGAGGAAGTTACAAGAGGGTTAGAATAACCTCGAAGCTATAGCAATCGTCACTACAAGCAGAGATGACTAAATAATGAATATGCACACTCATCAAAATTTAAAAGCCACAGTCATTCATCAACATTTAAGAGTAATAACAAATAAGCATAATCATCAGAAATCAAAATAAAAATTTATGACTCAACCACCCACCATCCTTCACCTTTATGCACTCATAATTAAGAGCTCTCGCCCCATGATTTTGTCAAAATAATGTTGTAAATTAGATTAAATTAATATTTTTAAAATTTATTTATGTTGTATTAATTATTTAATTATTTAACGACTAACTAATTACCTAATTACGTAATTACCTAATTACGTAATTACCTAATTATGTAATTACCTAATTATTTAATTATTTAACGGCTAACTTCTTTATTAGGGTTATTAAGTATGGCGAAACTCTCTTCCTCAACTCTCTCCACTCTCTTTGCTCTCTCTCTCTCTCTCTCTCTCCTCTCCCTCTCTCTCTCTCTCCCTTCTCTCCCTTCTCTCTTTCTCCCTTCTCTTTCTCCCTTCTCTCTTTCTCCCTTCTCCCTTCTCCCTTCTCTCCCTCTCTCCATCTCTCTCTCTCGCGGCACACACACACAAGAACTCTCTTTCTCCCTTCTCTTTCTCCCTTCTCCCTTCTCTTTCTCCCTTCTCCCTTCTCTCCCTCTCTCCGTCTCTCTCTCTCTCTCTCTCTCGTGACACACAACTCCTGCCCCACAACTCCTGCCCGTTGATAGAAAACTCTTGCCTATTGACAGACAACTCTTGCGACACACAACTCCTGCCCCACAACTCCTACGCGACACACAACTCCTGCGTGTGCAGCTCCAAGCGGCTTCGTGCAGCTCCGCGTCCGCGCAACCATTGACAGAGAGCCTCCAAGGTAAGAGATTGAAGCCCCCCAATCGTCTGCGTTTGCGCGGACGATGGGTGGGCTTATGCTCGCGTCCGCGCAACCGTTGAGTCCTGCCTCTAAGGTAAGAGATTGAAGCCCCCCAATCGTCCGTGTCCGCGTGGACGATGGGTGGGCTTATGCACAAGCGTGTGGCTTCATCCGTGGCTTCGTCCGTGGCTTCATCCCGTATGCAGCCCCCCAATCGTGCGCGTTCGCGCGGACGATGGGTGGGCTTAAAGAGGTTGATTGTGTTATTAATCTTAAAGAGATTGATTGTGTTGTTAATCTTTAACCTTAAAGAGATTGATTATGTTGCTAATCTTAAAGAGATTGATTGTGTTGTTAATCTTAAAGAGGTTGATTGTGTATCTATTTGCAAGTGCGTAGAGAAAGTTATGGCACCTAAAAGAGTGCTTAGAAAGAGAAAGAAATGTGTGTCACCTCATAGTAGCCGTGAAGTCTGTATGAAGCTACGTTCAGGATGTGTTCCCGGGCGGATCTTAGAGAAATAAGCATCATCGCGTTTGAGATCAGTGGACGCTCCTTCAACAAAGAAAGGATGTGGTCCAAAAAGATGTGTCTACATTGATGACGAAGCACAAGTGGATGGGGACTCCAATACAATTGACGGGGTTGCGGAGCACACACGTAGTCACTTATGTGTCCATTTCATTTACATATGACTCTTTGTTCAGTGTTATGTATTTATATATGATTGGTTTAATGCTAGTGTTTTTTATTGTTACTTATTAACATCTGCTCCTACAGAGACTAATGTGCAGCATGATAGTCTAGATGACAAAGAAGAGGTGAGTGGTGATAGTGATAAAGGGGAGAATGATGATGAAAAAGAAAAGAAGTACTCAAGAACTTAGGCAAGCAAGTCTCTCTAGGACTGATGAAGGATGTGCTGAGTCAATTTTATATAAAAAAGAGGACGCTGCCTCCTCTTGTGCCTCTTTGCAGATTAGTGGCTCATGATGCAGTCATATTTGCTACGGATGATGCCCAGTGGTTGATTCCTTCCTTTGATTCCACTGGTTATCTTGAGACTATGGGACACTTCCTTGTGTCAGTTGAAGGTCCGAGAGGGGAGACCATGTCTGTGACAGCCAGCGATCTAGATGAATGGGGTCCCATATGGCGCCAAAGAAATGAGGATTTTGAGAGGGCTCTTGGAAGAGAGTGGCAAGACCTTAAGGGTAAAAAGTTCTTGGTTTGTGTGACTATGCCCGATTTTGTCTAAGAGATTACATGCATTGGGATCTTTGATTTGTTTTTAGGAAGAGTGTACCTTGTGACTATTTGACACGAATATATTTTACTAGTTTTCCGTTGGTTTTGTTTTCTTGATGTGTGTTCATGTAAATGCAACGTGTCATACTCCTTAAGTAAGACTATTTTTATGCAGAATGGATATGTTGCACGAAAAAGCTCGAAAAAAAGAGATTGATTAGAAAAGAACAAAAATGAAAGCCCGCAAAAATAAAATCCCCCTATTGGACAATATGTGTAACAAGTGGGATATACAGCGACTAGGGTTTAGACACCCCGTCAAACTAATCGGGGTATTTAAGGTGTAAGAGCCCCAAATTAGGGCAACCAGTTATTATCAAGATCACACTCTTCACCTTCATCTCCAGCTTTCATGTCTTCCTTCTCCTTTCTCTCCTCTTTTCTCTCTTTCTCTCTCCTCTTCTAGTCTTCTTCCCTTTTCTTCTTGTTCTCTTTCTCTCTCCTCAGCTCTCCTTCTCTCTCCCCTTAGCTTCTTTCATTACAAGTGGTATCAGAGCTTCAGGCTTTGGTCCTTTTCCTCTTTCCCCTTTCTCCCTTTTTAAATCCCAAAAACCCTAGTTACTCAGCTTACAGGTACAGGTACAGCAAGAAGGATTGCAGTTAACTTCAGCTTTTTGGAGCAAGCATGAGCTATGGCTGGAGACTCAGACATATCTGGAGGTAAAACGGTTAAAAAAGCAGGTCATCACTTCTTTTCATGAAAATTTTAAGGGTTCCATGCCAATTTTAGAGTCCCAGGAGTTGGAAGAGGGCAAAATCTCAGTTACTTTTTGCCTCAGCCCTCTTTCTCTCTCTTCTCTTGCAAGCTGCCAGCCCAAAGAAACCCCAAGAAATCTGACTTGAGGGTGCTCCCCGTCATCAACCAGCCTTGAGAATTCTTCCCTAACCTCCGAAGATCCTAATCAAGGGGTGGACTAGGGGGGTTTGCTGTCCAGGAGGCCTACAAGACAGCCTTGCAATTTTCGATGCATTTTGCGCTGGTTGTCCTGCTTCCCCCATTCCCTCCTGCCACTTCTCCTCTTGCTGCCCTCCCCTCCCTAACATTCCAAGGCACTACTCCAGCACTTTGGCCTTCCCCCTTTGGCACCTTTGCTCTCGGGAATCATCTTCCATGGTGGACAACAGCTGGGACTGTTTGAAATAGTTTGGGGCAGCCATTGATTCTTCTAATTGAAGCTTTCCCCCTGACCCAGAGAGATCAACCCCGCAAGCCCTTCAGCCTGTGAAGGATTTCTCTTGCTCGGATGAAGACATTGAGCTCAGCATGTATGGGAGCTTTGCGGGCAGCCATGAAAGCTTCACTTGAAGCTTCCCATTCTTGAAGCTCAAGCTCGGGGATAAGCTTGGGATCCTTCTTCATCAGCAAGAGCACTCAAATGCTGAAGCACTCTTCTACGGATTCCCAACCAACAATCAGACTTGATCAATGGAGCAAGCGGCATCATGATGATTCGAGCTTCAACGGTCGTCACAAGCATTAAAGAGGCATGCCACTTTAATCTTAATCTCTCAATTTAGCCACTTGCGGAGCTTAATCCATTGTTGGAGAGATTCAAGATTGCACACAAGCATCATACCTCTTCCCGAATTTCATTGTAATGGTTGACATTAACCCCTACTTTGTCTTATGATCTTGGATGAATATTAGCCATTGTAAATTGGGTAAGTAGCAACGAGTGAGTCACTGGACTGCCAAGGTAACCCCTACCCCAACCTTCATCATTTCTTGCATCTCATGAAAATGCCAAATGTCTTCTTTCCAATGCATCTCATGCTGATTGCTAATTAAAAATGTCTACCATGTATACTCCAGCTGAGGAAAAAGGCCGATGCCAGGTGAGATGGTAAGACAAAAGAGAGGTGACCCTCCCTTACCACTTAAGACCCTGAAGGGGTGCACTACCCAGCCCGGGGGGAACTTTGCCCACCTTGTAGTGATCTGGAGCCCAATACTTGTTTTCAGGTGTAGGTAATTCCATAAGCCCCACTTCCCTGCTCCAATGATCCCTCTTGGATACCCCGCAATGATAATGGCACCCATGTATGCCACTTGATGTACATGTAGTCAATGGAGATGTATGGTAGTGAATGTACTTATGCATGAATGGCAGAGTTGATGGGTATGCAATGATGCTTGGGATTATGTTCAGTATGCTCAAGATGCTATTGATGTGTCAGATTAGGCCCCTTGATCTATGCTCTATCCATGTCAAACATTGGCACTAAAGGACATGCAATGTTTTTGGTCATAGTCTTGCAGGACTGTCACAAAGATCCCATTGCATAAAATTTTGTCCTAAATCTGGGGGAAAACCCTATAGATCATCTCGAAGAGGGCTTTGTTCCTCTGGTTTGAATAAAAAATCTCCCCAATCGGAGTTACGGTGTGAAAGTTATGCCAATTTCTGTGCACTAGGGTCACTGTGGACAGGTTGCAGACTGCTCTAAGACAGGCACTGTAAAACCCCTACAAAAAATTTTGATCATTTTCTGTCATAAAGGTTAATATCTCATATTGAAGAGGCCATTGTCCCCTCCGACTTGAGCCCAAAACCTCAGCAAATCTAAGTTTCCTATTAAGAGTTACGCCATTTTTATTGACAGCAGGTCCTGTGGACTGCATCCAGATGGCTGGCCAAAAAGGCAAAAGCAAGGCCGAAGAGGAATTCTAGAGGGAGATTAGAGATTCCCGGACCTCCATGAATGAGGAACCAATCTCAGTGCAAGATTATCATGGTGACATATAGGAGGAAATGCCTAAAACAGACCCGTATGCACTTCTTAGTCACACCCTCTATCAACATGAGCTCCTTCATATGGAACGCCACAATGATATGGTCACCAACTACCGCCAGATGATGTCTAAGTTTGATGAAGCGATTGAGCACATGGCTATCTCAAACTCAAAGACCCAATAGACCTTGGAATAGCTCAATGCTCTTGTTGCTCAGTTAGCGATCGCTTCATCCCAAGAGAATACCAATGACTCTAGACATGAGTCTAGATGCCCTCCACATCAGGAACTGTCGCATGGACCACAGGGTATACTTGGCACTAAGGGAATTTCCCCTTCTACTTATGAGATCGGGGAACCCTCTCATATGCATGATGAGTCCCTATTGAATTCCCTTGTCCACCATGCCGGTAACATTCACTTGAGGCCTTCTCCCACCTTGGGTCGAATTTCACCCGCTCTACCTAGGAGCCCCCATGCACCACATATGAATCATCCCCATCAAGGACAATATGGTACAAATGGCTAGCGTGGCAATCATGGACACCATGGCTATAATGGACAACATGGGATAAATGCACCACAAGGGATGTATGGAAAACATGGCATGTATGGCCACCACGAGATGCGTGGACAGCAAGGATTTCATGGGCAGCATGGCCCCTATGATTTGCGTGACAGTGTCATCCTCACAAAGTACAATGGGCAATCCCCCTCACCATTGGACCTGGAAGAATGGACGTCCAAGTTGGAATCCCACTTCAACATCTACCCTCGCATTGATGATCAAAAAATACTTTTTGCTTCTCTCCACTTGGAAGGTTTTTCCCACACTCGGTGGCGCTATATCAATCAAGAGAATCAACAGTTTATTGATTGGTAGACAACTCACTGACACATAAATGAACTACCCCACAATACAAAGGGAAGGGCTCTAGCCATGGTGTTTGCTACTAAGAAATTTCAACATTATCTTTTAGCTATACCCTTTACTTTCTTTGTTGACCATCAAGCATTTTTTAATCTTGTGAAAAAACCCTGTACAACATGACACATTGCTCGATGGTTGCTTTTGTTATTGGAATTTGACTTCTCTATGATAGTACGCAAGGTCAAACAACATTACATGGCCGACCATATGTCTCACATAACCACAAGAGAAGCACCTGGGCAAGGAAATGTTGATGACCTACCTGATGCACATTTGTTTAGAATGTCCAATGATCTTACACCTTATTAGGTAGACGTCATAGTTCACATCCTAGAACATGGATTGCCTGTATGTCCAATTGAAAAGGCTAGGTTAAAATGTCTCATTTTGAGGATTCAACCCTATCATTTGATTGCCAGCCAACTCGAAATATTAGGACAAGATGGACTAATGAGGAGATGCATTATTTCAAAATGCATATGGTCCAAGTTTTTGTATCCCCTGTGGAAAAAGAACAGTTGGCAAGAAGATGGTACACTCTTGACCAACGTAACCTCATTGTACGTGACTACACCAATCAATTCATGAACTTGACCATGTATGTGGAAAGCATCAGTGACGATGCTAAATTGCACAAGTACATCTATGGGTTGGAACCGAGTCTATCGGCTGATGTCATGGCCCAAAAACCCACTACACTGTTTGATGCAATCGAACTAGCTGAGAGATATGCAAGAAAGTATCGCAAGAATGAGCATTTTCAGCAAGGTATTGGACCTCCCCGCATCCCTTCACGATCAGCCCCATACAAAGGTGGTTTTTGAGGCTCTTCTATGCCTAATAATGGCCCCAAAGTACCCACTTACCCCGCCTTCCATACTGAAAGAAAACGGGCACTTTTGGGATAGCATCGGGCTTTATTGCTGAAAATCGGTATGCTGAAAATAAACAGTCCACTACATCATCTTTCCATGGATCTAGTAGTCAACGGTTCATCTCCCCAAATGTTGTGAAGGAACGGAAAGAAAAGGTCCTATGCTTTAAATGTGGAGATAAGTACACTACTGATCATGCCTCCAAATGCCCGTCAAAGTTCATAGCATGTATGTCATGGAAGATTAGTACAATGAGGAGGATGACCTGGCCATTGACTAGACTGAGTCCATGGAGGATGTTGATCATGAGTCGTTTTATGATTTGGAGGATGGGTTTCCCTTTGACCCAAGCGGTGCTCCCTCACAGATACTTGATTTAACATCCCACTCACCTCCCACTTCCTTTTGCTCGATCTCCTTGGATGCTTGGATGGGTTCCTGCAACCCGAGTACCCTTCGCATTCAAGGCAGTATCAATGGGAAGCATGTTTTTATCCTTGTGGATAGTGGAAGCACTCACAGTTTGGTCAATAAATCAGCCATTGATCGATTGAAATGTACCCCTATGGTATTACACCACCCCTTGAAGGTCCAAGTAGCAAATGGAGAAGAAGAAATCAGCACACATGTATGTCCCATAGTTCCCTTATGCTTGGCTAAAAATTATGTGGCACTGATTGATCTCATTGCCCTAGATATGGGCCCCATTGATGTTGTCTTGGGCTTTGACAAGCTGAAACAATTGGGGAAAATTGCTATGTACTTCTCTCAGCTTTACATGGAGCTTATGATGCATGGACAGCCTATCCACTTAGAGGGTGTTCGAGATCATGCTGATTTTCAGCTCATTATGGCAAAGCAACTCAAACGGGAGTTTAAGGAATGCTCACAGATCTTTGTTTTGCAATTAAATAAGGACATTTCTAATCAGCCCTCTATAGTATCACATGACTCTGCCTTGCAGGCCTTGCTTGAGGAGTACAATGACTTATTTCAGATGCCTACATCCCTCCCTCCCAAGTGACAAGTGGACCACCCACTTGACCTAGAGCCCCATTCCAAGCCAGTGAACAAACCCCCCTATAGACTCTCCAAGTGTAAGCGTGAAGAGGCTGCAAAGCAAATCAAGGAGTTGCTGGAGATGGGTTTCATTGAATCGAGTTATTCCTCCTATGCATCCCTGTCCTCTTAGTAAAAAAGAAAGATGGTTCCTTTCGCATGTGTATTGACTACAGAGATTTGAACAAAATTACAGTGAAGAACCACTACCCCATCCCACGGATTGATGAATTGCTGGATGAGTTAAAAGGGGCATGCTTTTTCACTAAGATTGACTTGTGCTCTGGCTACCATCAGATTCATATGCGGGCAGGAGATGAGGTCAAAACGGCCTTCAGGACTGATCGTGGACTTTACCATTTTCTTGTGATGCCTTTTGGGTTGACTAACGCCCCTGCCACCTTTCAAAGCCTCATGAACAAAATCCTATAGCCCTTTTTGTTCAAGTTCGTGCTTGTTTTCTTTGATGACATCCTCATTTACAGCAAGTCATCTATGGAGCACTTGACACATGTTCGGAGGGTGTTTGACATATTGAGAGAGCATCGACTCTTTGCTAAGGAGAGAAAATGTATATTCATGCAGACATCTGTGGAGTACTTGGGATACATTGTGAGCAAAAATGGTATACAAGTTGACCCCAAAAAGGTGCAATGTGTTAAGGATTGGCCCACTCCTTCCACCACCTCCTCCTTGTGTGGCTTCCTTGGTCTCTCTTCATTCTACAGATGCTTCATTAAGGCCACCATTGCAGCACCTTTGACTGATCGCTTGAAAAAAGAGTCATTCTTTTGGGATGCCACTGCAAATCATAGCTTCAAATAGTGAAAGGACGCACTTACTTCAGCCCCCAGCCTTGTTTGCCTTGACTTCTCTAAGCTCTTTACCATTCATTGTGATGCCAGTGGCCGGGGTATTGGTGCAGTATTGTTGCAAAAGCATGGTGTGATTGCATTTGAAAGCCTCAAGCTTGATGAAAAGGAGATGAAAATGAATGTATATGACCAAGAGATGTTGGCCATCCTCCATGCCATCAAGAAATGGCACCACTATTTGTATGGCAGCCACTTTGAAAAGTGATCACCGAGTCCTCCAATACTTCTTGACTCAGTCTACTTTGACTCCAAAGCAAAGGCGATGGGTGGCAACCTTACAGAACTATGACTTTGACATTTCACACACGCGAGACAAGGATAATATTGTGGCCGATTCTCTCTCTCGAATGTGGGCATGCAGAGTGTCATCTATCTCGGAATTGCACATGATTGGGTTGAAGAGCTCCAGGAGGCTTACTTGTTAGATGATCATTTCAGCCATATATTTCAGAAATTACAACATGAGGTTATGGCTGAAAACTCCCAATATCAGCTCAAGCATGGCCTTATTTGGTCCCATGGCAAGATTGTCATCCCACACACTTCCCCCTTCACGCAGAAGATAATGGAAGAAATACATTCTTGCCCCACTGCTGCCGGTCACTTGGGTGTTTTCAAAACATATAATAGGATTGCCAAGAGCTTTCATTGGAAATGCTTATTGAGGGATGTCAAGGACTTTGTGACCAAATGTGTTCCATACCAACAAAACAAGGATAGTACACTTAGGCCCGCTGGCCTTTTGCAGCCTCACCCTATTCCTGAAGGGAAATGGACTCACATAATGGGCTTTATCACCGGCCTTCCTGTGACTAAGAAAGGGTGGAACAATATCTATGTGGTAGTTGATCTCCTCACCAAAGCTGCCCACTTTATAAGATCCAATATACTGCCTCTTAGGTGGCCACTCAGTTTATGGAAAATGTCTTCAAGTTGCATGGCTTACCACAAGTCATAGTACATGATCGGGATGCAAAGTTTATGAGCAACTTCTGGCAGACAGTTTTCACCTCCATGGGGACCAAGCTTGCTCCATCCAGTGCATACCACCCTCAGACTGGTGGCCAAACTAAGAGAGTGAACAAATGGCTTGAGACATACTTGAGGCACTTTTGCCATGATGTACATCACAGTTGGGATATGTGGCTTCACTTGGCTAAGTTTGCATATAATAACTCCACACACTCTAGCATTGGAGTTTCCCGTTCTGAGGCCTTATATGGGTATAAGGTTCCCCTTCCTATAGTCTTGTTTATTGATAAGATCAATCCTCAGAATCAAGCTGAATTGGATTGCATGCAAGCTTTACTTCAGCAATGCAAAATGAATCTTCAGAAGGCCCAAACACACATGAAACTCTATACTGATGAAAGACGCAGGCATTTGGAACTCCAAGAGGGGGAATTGGTCCTTTTGAAAGTGCCTAAGTCCCGCTACTCCACTCTCAAAGAGGGCAGTAGTAACAAGCTAGCCCACCGCTTCTATGGCCGATACCGCATCCTGAAGAGAGTGGGTGACTTGGCCTACCGCTTAGAACTCCCCCTACCACCAAAATCCACAATGTGTTTCATGTCAATCAGCTGAAACCCTTTGTAGGCTCCTCAGTGGACTATGTGGAAGAACTTTCCCCCATTGATGAAGAGGGCGTCACTCAATATGTTCCTGAAGCAATCATTAGGCAGTGAGATAAGCACTTACAATCCTGATCCATCAAAGAATATCTCATCAAATGGCAAGGCCTACCCTTGGAAGAAGCCTCTTGGTGCCCAGCAACCATCCTCGATGAATTTCCCCTACCTCCATGAACCCCAATGGCTGGAAGACTAGACGGGTCATGCCCCAACTTGCCCACTTCTCGCTTGCAGACTACACACTATTTTAGAACAGTTTTGCACTTACTTAAATCACATGCATGTGCATTCTACATAGGCTGAAAGTACTCGTCATAAGCTCCGTTTCGACATATAGTACGCCCCATTTGGAGCCGCATGTCAAAAGATATGACCAGTTTACTTCAGTCGACCGATTCAGGACGGCATACTGTCCCTAGTCTCTCCACACCTATTCTTCATTGTCAAAGGGATTTGAGTAGTACTCTGCAACCCTACCTTATCCCACCCATCACTCCCCTCTATTTCTCCTTGTTTTTGAGGGCAAAAACCTTTCGAGTGGGGATGGATTGTAACAAGCGGGATATACACCGACTAGGATTTAGACACCCCGTCACACTGATCGGGGTATTTAAGGTGTAAAAGCCCCAGATTAGGGACACCAACTATTATCAAGATCACACTCTTCACCTTCATCTCCAACTTCCATGGCTTCCTTCTCTTTTCTCTCTTTCTCTCTCCTCTTCTAGTCTTCTTCCCTTTTATTCTTGTTCTCTTTCTCTCTCCTTAGCTCTCCTTCTCTCTCCCCTTAGCTTCTTTCATTACAAGATGGGGAAGAGAGAAATAGATATGATGTGCAGTTTGGAGCCAAATTTCTAAGTCCTCGATAACAAATTTATCCATAGGTTAAGAAGGAATTATGGGGAGTGGTCATTGTATTGAAGTTTGATAAAGAACACTTTATTGGTGCATCTGTGGTGGTTGTCAAGATAGATTGTCTACCTTTGCTTGGGATGATTACTAGTTGCTCAACTTTGGATATTGCTATGTTGCAATGGATTGCTTGCATCAAGTACTTGAACCTAGGGTTTCGCCATATTCTAAGTAAAGATAATCAAGTTTGAAGATATCAAGATCTAGGTATGAGGATGAAGAAGACATGGTTATTGAAGGACGGCCTCCATCACATGCTTTTCGGCTTCCAGATCCAGTAGTAGCTGCTTTATAATGCCAAACCTTGCATCCAAAAGGGGGGTCAAACTGACTTCCATTGATGAACAAACAATTGTGTTGAATTTTCAACATTGAAATGCATCTAGGAAACCTCTAGTTCCTTGATTCGCCATTGTCTCATTTTCCATGAAATTTTGCTCTTTTACACCTCCCATGCCACTTTTGTGCTTCAAATAGACTTCGATTGTGATGAATGGATGCTTGCATTGGATTCTTAGCATTGAAATGCATCTAAGAAAACTCTAGCTCCTTGATCCACAATCATCTCATTTTCCATGAAAATTTACTCTTTTACACCTTCCGTGTCACTTTTTGTGCTTTAAAATTGGGGGCTCCAAAAATCCACTCTCATTGGCGATCCACAGGATAGGACAACTTAGCCCATCAAATCCATGAACTGATCTGCATATAAATAAACCTTAAAGAGTATCAAGCTACTTCAAAGAAGAATGGACAACAAAACACAAAATAACTCTCACCCTATTCCTTGACAAAATCAAAGTATGAAGGCCACAAGGGATAGGCTAAGAATAATCTAATAGAGATCTAGATCTAGTCAATCATTGACCAATTTCTTCAATGCAAAGCAGCTGAAAAGAACTATAAAAAGAGTCATCATAAGTGGTAATTTGACTTATCTGCCTGATTGTAACAAACCGCCTTGACAACACAAAATACACACACAAAAAATTTAAGAAATATCCCATGGCAATTTTCTTCATCGTATTTACAAGCAAAATCATTGATTCTTGCATGAAATCTCCCCCCTCGCCCCCCCCCCCCCCCCCCCCCCCCCCCCCCCCCCTCCCCTCTCCCATTAGCCAAAGGACTTAAGCCTTAAAAGTACTAAATCGGTGGGGATAAGTTATCCATGTGAACTCCTCCTTAAGCATATGTGCACATGTATACATGTGAACACATACATGTACATTTCATAAATAAAGATATAATTTACGTTTGTGAACTCACTCTTGATGTACGGTTGTGCATTTACTTAAAAGCATGCAAACATGTGCAAAAAGAATAGTTTTTGCAAACACGTGCTAATTATTTTCAATAGTGTATGTGCGTTATTCCTTATCATGAAAACTTCACCTTAGCCATCGACAAAACACGTAAGAAATTATGCATACATAAAAAGGAAAAATGGGAAGAAAAGAAAAATCATCTAGTTAGTCTATCTCTAGCTAAAAGCCAAAGAGTAGTTAACTAAAAGAGAGAAAGAGTTCAATTGTAAGTAGGACTTTACAAGAAAATGACACATGGTGAGAGAGAGATAAGAAATTATTAGAAAGAGTGTATACTTTTCCTCCCATCTCTTGCCACATAAGTACTCATTCCCCTATTTTTCCAACTATCATATAAAATTTTTAAAGAAAAATCCTAGTACTTTTTAACCTCCACAAGACACCTCATTTCTCATATCCTAATTTTTCATGAGAAATTCAAAAATAAGATTTCTTTTTATTGATTGAAATTTCCTAAGTTGCCACATCAATACTCCTCCTTCAATTTCCCTAATTTTCAAAAAAAGGGGATATTTTTAGCCACTTTCAACCTCATCAGGACACCTCATACCCTCTTTCTAGTTTTCTCTTAAAATAAAAAAACAAGATTTTTTTGAAAAATCTCAAACTACCATCTCACTAGAATATATCTTACACATGGCATTTTCAAGTTAAAAAGAATTTAGGAAATTTTAACAAGATGGACCCAGTTAATCAACCCATCACCCATCATTTTCATGGTGCCACCATGTGACATCTCAGATACCGCTTATGCAAGCGACATTAATCCACACCCCCTCCCCTCCATTGTGAGGGCATGAGTGTGGAGCTAAACAGACTCTACTGTGAAGAAGGGTGATTAAAGAAGCGATGACGACACCCTTATGCTGCCAAAATCTTCTCTCAATTTTCTTCTTTCTCTAAAATTCAAAAATATTCTCATCATGCCACCAAGAAGACGAGGTGTGGCATCACCCCCAAATGTGGCCACGCCACCAACATTATCACTTAATGTGGAGTCGACTACGAATAATCCTAGCCAAAACCACTTCTAAAATCAATTAAAAATGCTATTTTATTTTTTTAAAAAAATAAAACACATTTTATTTTTGAAAGCATGAATTAGATTATTACTTTAAAGTAAAAAAGTTCAATAAATTAATGATCAAATATGATTTTTAATGTTAGCATTTTTGGTGATCTTTTTCTTTATCGAATGATAAAAAATTAGTGATAATTATAGTTAAAGTTAGATTAGGTTCTAGTCATTGGAAATAATTAGAAAATTAGTTGTATATATACATGGGATAATAAATTCAATAAATTAAAAAAATATTGTTATGCTATAGAAAAATCCTAACATAGAATGTTATACTCAAGAATAAACAAGTATGCTTGAAATTTTTCTAACTTAGAATGTTATACTAACTATTATACTCTAGAAAATTTTACTTAAAATGTTAAGTCAAAAATCTTGTTTAGCATCATATTTAGTTTAAGGCTTATCCAAAGTAATATATTAGAAAACTAACATTATTAAAATATTCTAATTAGTATTAAAGAAACATATATAGAATATTAGAATTCTTTCCATGAATTGAGCTAACCATAAATTTTAGTATCACACTTATAAGAATGACATTAGTGAAATCCTTATAAATATTAAATATTAACTAAGAACTAATTAGTTAAGTCCATCTCTAAAAGGTAAGTATAGTTATAGTAATAATTATTTAGATACATCGACATTGAAATTTGAGTTATTTTCTTGACTAAAAATTAATGGTTTCTATGTACGTTTAAATATATAGGACTTATGTCTATGATAATGATAATTGTTAATAGAATTGAAGACTCCTTTAAATAAAAATAGTGTCTATCAATTTAGCCATGGAAAGATTTTCATAATCAAGGAATGGAAATCCTTAGAAATTATTGGTTGTCAAAATCAAAGTCATTGAAAAATCTTTTTGATAAAGTTATAACCGACTTTATAAATTATTGTTTTTAGTAGCATTGATATCAAGACTAGATGTAACTCTATGAATCTTAATGTCAATTTTAATATATTGTAATATTTGTACATTTATAAAAGCATCCTAAATAACTCGCTTTGGATTTGGTATCTATGTCCCAAGTCTACTTTGGTACAATTATACTAAGATTTAATGCAAATAGATATCGATATCCCACTTCTTATAGATATGACACTATAAGTAATACCAAAGTTGGAAGCAATTGTCCAAATCATTTGCATCACCTTGTAAGATATTGAAGTAGCAAAAATTGACTTGCTTTAAGCTTGATATCCATGTTTCAAGCTCACCTTGATATATAAATACCAAGTTTTAGCACAGATACTTGCATTAAGCTTAGCATGAATGTATCAAGTCATATAGACTCGGGAGTATATGGTTATCAAGTCAGTTATAATTATTAAAATATTTTACGAGCCAATTAAATATCCAATCTGATTTTCTTTAAGCTTAGTGTTTATGTTTTGATTTTACGTTGGGGGCTAGAAACTCTCTTCTACTTGGTGAGCTTGTTTTCACAAGATGTGTTGTAGATGGGCCCAAAAACTGCATCCTTCAAGAATCTAGGTGTATTTCATCCTTTTTAGATCCCATTAACTAGTGTAAAATGTCCCTAGAATCTTCAAATATGAGGTTACTATCAGAATATGAAGTGAAATCAGGAGTTGAAGGTGTACTTTGCACATTTATTGAAGAATGATTGTTCATCAAACACATAGATGCACAAAGTGACAAATGTTGAGAGGACTTAGAGTCAGCCTTGATAACCATTGTTAGATCTTGCTTGATTACCCTTTTTTTGACTAAAAGATGACGGAAAAGAATCTATTGGTTGCAAAAAATGGAGATACAAAGGTTGGAAACAAATGATAAGCACTATTGCTTCTTTGTTATAGCTAAGTGAAAGATCAACACCCTTTGTAAACATGTCTCCAAAAAGGCATTTAGTAGGACCATTGGCCAAAGAGCGCTTAATATCATTCCTTGTAGCCATTTAATTGGATGTATGAGTTGTTTGTATAAAATACAACCTAAGAAGTAGGGCTATCCTATATGTTAGACTCAGATTCATCAAGTGATTAAGGTATACACTGTTTGATTTGGTTTTGCTGCTACCCTACTTCTAGACTTTCCATGTTACAAAAATTGTTGAGAACTTCTAAGAAACCTTTGAGAATAAGTTGGCTTTTGTCTCAATATGCAGACCAATAGTAGGCCTTTGAGCTTCAAAGAGGGGTCATAGGAAGAAGAAGACAATGAAGACCCACTATTATCACTTTGGTAAGAAGGGACATCTCCACAAAGATTTCAAGGAACTAGTAGTATTATCGAAGAAGAAGGAGAAGGAGAGAAGTAGGATATATAATTCTCCAATGAGTTGTCATCCTCATCCTCATCCTCATTTGATTGTGACTTAGACCCTCCTACAAGGGTGAGGACCATGGAACTTAGAAGGGCTTAATTTC
Organism: Lygodium microphyllum; assembly: GCF_053477565.2. NCBI lineage: Eukaryota > Viridiplantae > Streptophyta > Polypodiopsida > Schizaeales > Lygodiaceae > Lygodium > Lygodium microphyllum. Next base: position 86,197,510 of record NC_141163.1, on the reverse strand, counting down.
TTCTAGGGTAAGGGAAGGCCACATTGGCCCCCTCTTTCGCCTTTTAGTTTTGGTGATGCAATTATCCTTCTCCAATCTAGAGAGGGAGTGTGAGAGCTTGGTGGTGGGGCTATTGAGCCTCATCCATATATAGACACAAAGGATGCATAGAGGGGCTTCTCTTTTTGAAATCTTGGAGCTAGGATTGATGTCCAAGTTCATGAACTATTTTACTTGAAAGAGAGTAGTTCTTGCTCCTAGTCTAGTCTCACATGAAGGGAAACTTGGGTAGTTTAGCTAAATGTAGGGAATCCATGGTTGTGTATACTACTACATAGGCATTGTTGATAGACATAGAGAGCTCCTATGACTACTTTTCAATTTTTGGAGATGGTATGGTTGATATTGACATAAGGTTCTCTTTGAGGTACCTTGGTGGTGGCTCAATCACTCACTCGATTATCCATGGTCCTATCTAAAGGTCATTGTTGTATGTACTATGATGAGTAATTATCATATATTGTATGAGATCACCAATGATCTATGAGAACTTTCTGGCCTATTTTTATTAATTGTGGCTACATTATTTGTGCCAATTTTTTGTGCTAGCCAATCTACATTTATGAGGTGCATTATTGCTAGCCGTTGGTTTGGTTGTCTCTCCTTTTGATTATTCAATCATCATCAACATACTTTATACCTTCATGTCATGTGGAGAGGGGATTAAGCATGCTATAGGGGTCCATATCATGAATTTCCTCTTTTATATCATCATGATAACCTTGTCTCAAGATAGAATGATAATAGCATGCTATAGGGGTCCATATTAGGCATTTTCTCTTGCATATCATCATGATAACCTTGTTTTAAGATAGGTTTATCATTCATTGAGGTACTGGAGTCCCTAATCTCCCTCTAGATCTCCTCATGAGCCTTGCTTTTTTCTTTTTAACTAGCCATTTAAGTGCATTCAATAGGACCATGGTCAATAAAGGGAGCTAACTTCTAGTAGGAAACTTGGATCAGTGAGATTTTTTATTCAAATTGAAGATGAGTAAGCCTTCTTTGAGATGAGCTATCAAGCTTTTTGATAGAAAATGATCAAAGAATTCTACAACTGGAGTGGTATGTACCCTGTCCACAGTGACCTTAGTGCACAAAAATCTGTATAACTTTTAGATCGTAGCTTTGATTGTGGAGGTTTTTTATTTAAATTGAAGGGGACAAAGCTCTATTTGAGATGAGCTATAGAGTTCACTCTCAAATACAATACATAATTTATTACAGCAAGATTTTTGTGATTATTCTTGAGTGCCTATGACTAAAACACTGTCTATCCCAATTTCCACATGCACTATATGAATGGCTCATGGGCTGAGGGGCCTTAGCATTAGCATTAAAAACATCCCAAGCATATTGAACATAATCCAAAGTATATTGACATATCCATTTTCTCTACCATCACTACATTAGTAGGATTTAGTGGCATACATCTTATATTGATCACATACATGTCAAGTATCATACATATCTCCTAGAATGAATAGTGTGAAGATTGGGCTTTGTGCGTATGTGCTATATGTTGAGATGGCACATTTTGGGGCCAATCCACGGGGTGTACAAGAGCCATAGTGGGTCCACAACGATAATCTGGGGGTTCCTCCCTTTGTTTGTGTTATGAGATGCTAGCCACCTATATGTTTGGGTACTCCCTTTGGTTGGAGTCGGGAAGGGCATCACATTGGACTACAATCTAGAGATTGTATCTATAAACTCTTTCTTTTGATAAATCAATTTGTAGTGTCTATATGTGTTGAGATATCGAGCTCCACTCGTGATACGCCAGGGTGACCGTTGTATATTTATGTCACCGACTTGTCAGTTGCAGACGCGGTTGGTACACCGCCCATGAATAATAGCTACATGATAGCTATCCTTATCTACTCTAGTTCGTGGCTCAGTTAGTATGCCACCTTAGTTAGTTGAGTTTGGTTTGAGACCCATATATAGGGTTCTTCTATTTCTTTGTACTTGAGTTCTTTTGGCTTACACAACTAAGAAGAGGAAAACTGTTTTCAGCCTCCACCCTTGTGTGTCTTCCCCCATTGTGCAAGCAAGAAAGCTTCAAGCGAGACTCCTTCCTTCTCTCCCACAATCTTGACCTGGTATCAGAGCCTTGTTCGTGGTAAGGAGCTCAAGAAAGCAAGCCAAGCTCGCGGTGGTCTGGTAAGAGGAGCAGTGTTGCTTTCATTTCCTGTTTTGGGAGCAGATCTCTGCAGGTAGCACAACCGGAAATTGCAGGAGTGCATTGTCTCAGGTTGAGACGCCCTTCGCGGTGAAGCAAGAAGGCAGTATATGCTGCGGGAAAGGGCTTTAGCCGTCGGCGACCTTGTTTTTTTGATTTGAGGCCATTTCGGGGCCTGTTTTGCAGACGGAAGTTTTCTGCACGCACTCAAGAAAAGGCTCAGTTTTGTGCTGTGCGACCACTGTTCTACAGGTCGGTGAAAAGTTACTGTAGAAATTGCATCGTATGCTTGTGCGCAGAGACATTGGGAGTTTCAGAATCATCCTTGGTTCCTGTTTATGCAAAATCGTCACTAGGAAGTGACTGTGTGGTCAAATACCACTTTCGCCAGTTTTGCAGATTTGCCCTTGTGAGGGTGAAGCTGTGTTTTTTTGCAGTGACAGAATTTCTTGCAGTATTCTGTAATGGCGTCTGATTCTCTTTCACAGATTGTCACTGAAAAGCTTGACAAGAACAACTTCCAGGCATGGAAGTTTAGAATGACAAATTTCCTTATGGGAAAAGGATATTGGGAATTTGTTGCAGGAAATGAAGAAGAACCAGTTCTTCCTGATGTTCCCAATCAACAACAAATGCAGGCATTTAAAACATGGCATGAGAGAGCCAGGAAAGTTATGTATTGGCTGTCTATCAGTATTTCAGACTCTATGATTGTGCATATTCAGGATGCAAGTACGCCAAAGGAGGCATGGGATACTTTGTCAAAAATGTATAGCACAAATACGCAAGCCAGGAAAATGCAGCTCAAGCAAGAGTTGCATAATGTGCAAAGAGAAAGTATGAGCATCAACGACTACCACATGAAGGTGAAGAAGATTGCAGATGCACTTGCTTCCATTGGGTCGCCAGTGGAAGATGATGATTTAGTTTCCGTGACCTTGAATGGTCTAGGAAAGGATTATGCACAGTTTCGGACATCCATTTCAGTTCGTGAAAGATTTCCTGATTTTGAGGAGTTGATTGCTCTTCTAATTTCTGAGGAACAGAGAAATGGTGGTGCATCTTCTTCAGGAGGAACTTCAAAAGAAGCTGTCTTCTACTCAAATGCTGGAAGAGGTAGAGGCAGAGGTAGAGGAGGCCGATTTGGAGGCCGTGGCAGAAATCAGAATATGCAGCAAACTCAAGAAAACCAGTCCTATGGAGGAGGACGTGGTAACTCTAGAGGCAGGGGGAGCCAAAGAGGTCGTGGTGGATGGCAAAGAGGCCAAAATGCAAACAGTAATGTTGAATGCTACTACTGTGGTAAAATGGGTCATATGGCTAAAGACTGCTATAAAAAGCAGAATGACATCATGAATGGAAAACTGCAACAAGGGAATTATGCATCTTCTAGTAGACAGGGTGATGACAGAAATGAGCATTTGTTCATGGTGCAGCACATGAACAATTCTATGACAAGTGCAGAAGAAAGCAATGATGTATGGTATGTTGACTCAGGTGCATCAAACCACATGACAGGTCATGCAGAATGGATGGAGGATGCAAGGAAAATGGAAAAACCAGGATTTGTGGAGACTGGTGATGATACTGCACATCCTATTGTGCAGATTGGAAAAATTCCCTTGTCTATGCAGGGTGGGAAAAAGAAATACCTGTCCGATGTATTTCATGTCCCGAATATCACCAAGAATCTGGTTTCAGTTGGTCAAATGGTTGAACAGGGCTTGCAGGTCAGATTTAATCCTCATGGATGCTTTGTTGAGGATATGAAAAATAAAGGTCGCTTGATAGCAAAAGGAAAGAAGAAGGGCAGAATGTTTACATTGGATGCAGACATGTCTGAATTGAGTGCAGCAATGTTTGCACATGGGACCGGTGTAGTTGCAGATATTGATATCTGGCATAAACGCATTGGTCATGTTAATGTACAGCGACTTAAATCAATGCAGGCCCAAAATATTGTTGCAGGATTGCCCAAATTCAAGGTTGCAGAAATGCATAAGGTATGTGAAGCCTGTCAGTTTGGAAAACAGGCAAGGAAACCATTTCCTAGACATGTTCAAGAGAGTGAGAAGCCATTGGAATTAATTCACTCTGATGTGTGGACAACTAAAGCTGCATCTCTTGGAGGCTGTCATTATTTTGTCAGTTTTATTGATGACTATAGCAGAAAAGTTTGGGTGTATTTTATGAAAAAGAAAAGTGAAGTTTTTGGGCATTTCAAAACTCTTAAAGCTATGGTTGAAAAAGAAACAGGCTTGCAGATAAAATGCCTAAGGTCAGATGGAGGGGGAGAGTACCTCTCAAATGAGTTTGCAAAGTTCTTGCAGGAGCATGGCATAAAGCAGCAATATTCATGCAGTTATACCCCACAACAAAATGGAATTGCAGAAAGGAAAAACAGGCATATTGGAGAGGTATCTCGTGCCATGCTCAATGAAAAAGACTTGCCAGATTTTTATTGGGCTGAAGCAGTTGCTACAGCAGTCTACATAATGAACAGGACTCCCACTGCAGCAATACATGGAATGACTCCAGAGGAGAGGTATACTGGTAGGAAACCAGATATTTCTCATTTGAAAATTTTTGGTTGCATTGCCTATGTACATGTGCCAGATGAGCTGAGATCCAAGTTGGATCCAAAAGCTGAGAAGTGCATCTTTATTGGTTACTCTCTGCAGCAAAAAGGGTATAGATGCTATAACCCTTCTACTCGTAAGTTTACAGTGAGCAGAGATGTTGTTTTTGATGAGATGAGTAGCTGGTATAAACCACTAAATGTGATTGATGATGAAGATGCACAAAATGGTAATGCTACACAGAATTCACAGCAGCAGTCACAAAATATTAGTGGACCTGGAGCGTCCTCTAGCAGTGGTTCACATTCTTCGCCATGGACAGGCAGATTGAGATCAGGAGAATCTTCTCAAAGCAATGCAGATAGTGGTATGCAGGTATCACGAAAAGGAAAAGAGAAGGTTGATCAGCCCATGTTTGATGTGAATGCAGGTCACTCTTATGTGGATGGTGAATCCAGTGGCTCAGAACAGAGCATTGATGATGAGTTGGGTATTCCTTCTATTGTTACACCTGGAGTAAGGAAGACCATGGATGTTTTGAGAGCACCTGGGAGTGAACCTACTTTACGCAGGTCTACAAGAGCTAGGTATCCTGTGGATAGGCTGAAATATGATGGATTTACAGCCATTCACTATGCATATATGGTCAAAGTGATACAGGAACCAGAACCCACATCTTTTGAGCAAGCCATGGGAAAAGAAAAATGGGAGAAAGCCATGGATGAAGAAATGGATGCCTTGGAAGCAAATGCTACATGGGAGTTAGTACCTTTGCCTAAAGGTAAGAATGCAATTGGCTGTAAGTGGGTTTATAAGGTGAAGCACAATGCTGATGGTTCTGTGAACAGATACAAGGCAAGATTAGTAGTCAAGGGGTATGCACAAACATATGGCATTGACTATGAAGAAACATTTAGTCCGGTTGCAAGGATGGCAACCGTAAGAGCAGTCATTGCTATGGCTGCATCAAAGGGATGGTCTTTACATCAGATGGATGTAAAGAATGCCTTCTTGCATGGTGATTTGCAAGAAGAGGTCTATATGGAGCAGCCACCAGGTTATGTGCATGCTGTTCATCCTGAGTTTGTTTGCAGGTTGAAGAAAGCCTTGTATGGCTTGAAGCAAGCACCTAGAGTATGGTCTGACAAGATAGGACAGTATCTTGTCACTATTGGCTTTCAGATTTCCAAGGCAGATTTCTCACTTTATGTGAGAAAAACAGAGAAAGGTATTATGCTGCTTGTCATTTATGTTGATGATTTGATTATGACCGGTGACAGTGATGAAGATATCCTTCATGTGAAAATGCTATTGAAGCAGAAGTTTGAGATGAAGGATTTGGGAGAGCTGCGTTATTTCTTGGGCATTGAGGTGATTAGATCACCAAGTGGGATACAGCTCTTGCAGAGGCAGTATGGATTGGACATGCTGTCCAAATATGGGATGACAGGTTGTAAGCCTATTTCAGTTCCTTTGGAGCAAAATGTGAAGCTGAGCACAGATGCAGGTGAGCTTCTAGAAGACCCTACTATGTATAGACGCATAGTAGGAAGTTTGATTTATATGACTATTACCAGGCCAGATTTGAGCTATGCTGTTGGATTGGTAAGTCAGTTTATGCAGGCTCCAAGGAAACAACATTTGGATGCGGCTAGACGCATACTTAGGTATGTGAAGTCCACATTGCAGTATGGACTATTTTATGAGACTGGGGTTCAGATACAGTTGCATGGATACACTGATGCTGATTGGGCTGGTAGTATCTCTGATAGACGATCTACCAGTGGATATGTATTCTCTTTTGGGAGTGCTGCAGTCACTTAGAGCAGCAAGAAACAGCCTACAGTTGCCTTGTCGAGCACAGAGGCTGAGTACAGGGGTGCAGCAATGGCTGCATGTGAGGTAGCTTGGTTGCATAAGCTACTTTATGATATGCATCAGTCTACAGATGGGCCAGTTGTCATTTATTGTGACAACATGAGTAGTATACACTTGGCAAATAACCCAGTCTATCATGCTAGAACAAAGCACATTGAGGTGCATTATCACTATGTGCGAGAGAGGGTTTTACTAGGTCTTATTGATCTAGTTTATGTCAGCACAGAGGATCAGGTAGCTGACATATTCACGAAGGCATTGGGCGCAGAGAAGCTGCGCAAGTTCAGAGACCTGCTTGGTGTGCAGGAATTGGGATTGAGCTCGAGGGGGAGTGTTGAGATATCGAGCTCCACTCGTGATACGCCAGGGTGACCGTTGTATATTTATGTCACCGACTTGTCAGTTGCAGACGCGGTTGGTACACCGCCCATGAATAATAGCTACATGATAGCTATCCTTATCTACTCTAGTTCGTGGCTCAGTTAGTATGCCACCTTAGTTAGTTGAGTTTGGTTTGAGACCCATATATAGGGTTCTTCTATTTCTTTGTACTTGAGTTCTTTTGGCTTACACAACTAAGAAGAGGAAAACTGTTTTCAGCCTCCACCCTTGTGTGTCTTCCCCCATTGTGCAAGCAAGAAAGCTTCAAGCGAGACTCCTTCCTTCTCTCCCACAATCTTGACAATATGCTCATGACCACGAGGCTGTGGGGTTGTTTGGGTGAGTATAGGCGGCCTGATTAGAGCCCTAGAGACAATGTTGGGTCCATTTTTTGTCCCAATAGCACAAAGCATAGATAAGATACAACATAAAGAAAAGTGGTCTACTAAGTCAAACAATGCATAATTGATTAAACTAATTGACTGATGCTATAACTATGTCAGCTGTAGGTAAGTGAAACAAACTAAAAATAATAAGTAATAAGGCAATGGTGGCCATCTCTAGCTCACAATGACCACCGATATGCTAAGTGTAGGCATACAAACCCATCTAGCTAGGTGGTCCATCATCAATGTCCACACATGTTGAGCTTGCCATCTCAACACTCCCCCTTAATCTCACAACTATATCTCTAGAACTCCAAGCTTCAAAACTTTTGAAGCTTCTCTACACCCAATGTCTTTTTGAAAATGTCAATTATTTGATCTTGTGTGTTGACATATACCAAGTCAATCTCTCCTACAAGTATCTTCTCTCCCACAAAGTGGTAGTGCATCTCAATGTGTTTTGTCCTAGCATGGAACATTAGGCTCCTATAACAATAGGTTGTATGCTACTCATGTTGTCATAGTGAATGACAACTGGATCATCTCCCTACACATCCAAACCACCCAATAAATTTTGCAACCATACCACCTCACATGCTACCATAGTAGCACCTCTATACTCAACCTTTGTACTCGATAAAGAAACTATAGGTTACCTTTTGCTGCTTCATATAGCTATTGCACTACTAAGGAAAAATATGAATCAGTTGGTAGATCTTCTATTTGACATGCTATCAGCCTAATCTGCATATGTGTATCCAAATAGACGTACATCCTTACCTACCTCATAAAAAAGTCCATAGTGTAAAGTGGACTCCACATACCTCAATATGTATATAACTACATCCAAATTAGGCTTTCTAAGCATCTACATAAAGTAATTGATAAGACCAACAATGTAACTTAAGTCAAGCCTTATAATAGTCATATAAATCAAACTTTCTACTATCCTTCTGAATGTAGTAGAACCTTCTATTTCATCCCAAACATCAGAAGTCAACTTCACTTTTTTCTCCAATGGCACTAAAAGAAGCTTACATGCTGGCATACCATACTTGGATAACATGTCCAAGCCATATTTCTTTTGGGACAACCATATACCATCATCACATCTAATTACCTCAATACTAAGAAAGTACCTTAACTCACCCAAATCCTTCATCTCAAGCTTCGTCTTCAAAAATTCCTTAGCTTCAGCAATCCCACTATTATTGTCACACCTATAATAATCAAGTCATCCACATAGTAGCATGCATCTCTCTTTCTCACATAAAGTGAGTGGTCAACATCAAAAACATAAAATCCAATCTTGACAAGATACTCTCCAATCTTGTTAGACAATAATCTAGGTGCTTGCTTCAACCTATAGAGTGATTTCTTTAACCTGCACACTTATTTGGGATGCTCTAAATCCTCATAACCTCCTGGCTACTTCATATACACATCTTCTTGCAATTCACCATGCAAGAAGGGATTATTGACATCCATTTGCTACAAATTCCAACCTTTGGCTAACTGCCAAAGCAATCACACATCTAACAATCACCATCCTAGCAACAACTGGGGCTGAATGTCTCTTCATAATCTATGCCACATGTTTGAGCATAGCCTTTAACAACCAACCTAGCCTTATACCTACTAACCAAACCATTTGCATTATGCTTGATTTTATAAACCCACTTACATCCAATAGATTTCTTTCCCTTAGGCAAGGGTATCAAATCCCAATTCTTATTGGCTTCTAATATAATCATCTTCTCATCCATTGTTGCATCCCAATGAGCATAACCAATAGCATGCTCAAAATAAGTGGGCTCAATATCCTCAACTACCTCTACCATACAAGCATAATGGTGAGTTTTATAACCTTCAAAACCAAATATTTTAATAGGATATTTGACCTTGTTAGACCTTCGTACCATTGGATCAATTAATGGAGCCTTTACATTACCATGTGCTCTCTATACACCTGATGTCTTCACTGAAGGAATACCAAGCCCATAATCCAAACTCTCTAAACCACTAGAATCTCCATCAAATTTCAAATGACAAGTGGATGCATCATTACCATCCAAAACTTTTTTATTTCCTTTGTCTTTACCTACAACACTTGTAGATCCACTTGAAGATGTGGAGCTACTCCCTAGTTTCCTAGACCAAGGGCTTACTATAGATATAGTATTAGATATTTCTAGTCCACTAAGGCTCCATGATTCTTGATTTTCTTTTTTTCCATAACTATCATAATCATCATCATCATCTAATGCATCACTGCTAGATGCATACTAATTGCTCATCTTATCAAAAATGACATCCTTGCTCACTTTGAATCACATGTGACATGATTATCCAATAAAAATATATTTTTTCAATTTTTGGATCAAGCTTCTTTCATAGCTCATTTAGCACATGAACATATGTGATACAACCAAACACTTTCAAGTGTGAGATATCGTGTGTCTTGCCGGTAAAGTATTCTTCAAGGGTCATCTCATGAACTACATCTATGGGAGTTCTATCCATAATATAGATAACAATATTAACTTTTTCAAAAAAAAGTAGTTTTGGCATATTCTTTTCAGCCACATCAATAATTGCGTAACTTCTAAAATATGTCTATTTTTTCTTTCTACGATCCCATTTTGCTATGGGATATACCTACAAGCAAATTGTCTCTTTATCCCATGAGACCTCAAGAATCCATTTATCACTACACATACCATCCTTCTTAGTATAAAAATGGGCTGCAATATGACCTGTTTTGCTACAATAATGGTAAAAAATAGTAGAATTTTTAGAATCTCCCCTCCTATAATAATGGCAAACAATAGCTCAATATCTACCTCTTCCTCTAGAGCTCCCATGTCTCTAAAGTTTTCATGGCTTCTTGAAACTTGCATTTCACCAAATTGCCAATCTAACCTATTTTGCTAGTTATCACAAACACGTCCCATACCACAGCCTCTCGAAGAGAATCTGCCATGTCCCCTTAATACCATATTAGAGAATTGGGGAATCTCCCAAGTCCAACTTTCAAATAAGGGATAAAGATTTGGCCATGTGGCTAAATCTTAATCCATGCTTCAAACCAGGACTTAGAAAGATAACCTATATAGTAATTAGGGTAGATTCCACTTTCAAGTAACGAGGCAAGATTTGATCATATGACTAAATATTAACTATATTGGGAATTCCCAAACTATATGAGAATTCACAAATTCCCTAATTAGTGTTCCTTCCTGAACTTGCGTGTAAAGGAGGCCTATTCTACCACAAAAATCAACAGAAAAATTAAGGAACTGAACCAGAAAATAATAGAACATAACATGAAATGCCTCATTCCAGGCCATGACATATCCATTATACCATAGCACATTGTAGCCATGGAAGATGAAATCAAGATACAAGAATAATAATGCTTGGTACACTCACCCCAAGATGGCGATGAACAAGAAATCTCTAAGAAAATAGTGTAAGTGTCAAAAGCTTGCCTACATTAGCACTTCTTACCGTTTTATAGTAAACCCTAGAACCATCATGGCTAATGTATTTACATGGTTTATTTTGGTAAAGGTAAGTGAACTAATGTGGCTAATTTTCTTCATTACAAAGTAAAATGCTTGGGCCTATTCACCATTTCTTTTAGATGAGTCACCTTGTATATTGATCTCTTCGGTAATCATGAGAGAGACCAACTCATCAAAATCTGGAAATGGCTTCTATACATATAACTAATGTGGCTAATTTGCTTCATTACAAACCATCCCTTCCCAAAGATGGTTTCGTCCTCAAAACTGAAGATAATGGAGTGATAGACATTAATGAAGCAAATCATGTCGATGAAGATCTAGAGGAATGTGAAAGCACTTTCCATGAAGAAATCTCATAATGAACCTGAAATAGTGAAATGACTGCTTGCTGTTCAAATAGGGCTGAATTTGTAAAACTGCCATAACTTTTGACTGGAGTGTCCAAATTGAGTGTTTGAGGTATAAAAATGAAATAGACAATCTAAAGCATCAGCTCATACTATCAAATCCACTTTTTGATGTCATTAAGAAAAGTTAATTCATGACAAAAAATTCACATAGCAAGCTGTCCACTATCTTGTAACTGCAATAATCCCGCTCTTTTGAAGGAATCATGAAGCCCTATTGAATATATTGAGGAATCAATATTGCAAGTGTTATTTATAACCCACAAACAATGAAAGTCACAAAAGTCCACCAGGGTCAAATGGAAATAGGGAAGCATCTTCGTGATCCCCCAGATCAAATGGGAAGATAAAGTCATCAATTAAGAACATGTCATTTGAAACCATAGATTGGTGTATGGATTCATTAAGCTCCTTTACATATCCCTCTTCAATTACTGCAATCACTTGGTCATTAGCATGATGTAGGTTAGAAAGCTTATAGGCATCATGATCAACTTCAAAGGATTTGTAAGTCTCTCCATCTTGGACTTTACGATCCACTTCCTCTTTAGCTTCTTCAGCTTCCTCTTCATTATCCAAAAACTCTATGACCATCATCACTTTAGTATTCCTTTTCCTACATATATCTTTATGATTAGAAGTTATTGGTTTAGCACATCTATAACATAAGCCTTGTGCATGTAATACTCTAATATCATCATTGGTCAAGTGTTTTCCTCGAATAACAGCATGCTAGCCACTATGGCTATCATACTTCTCATGATAAAATGATTTTCCATATTCATGACTACGTTCATATCTACTAGCATAATGCTGATGTCTAGGAAATGGTTGATCATCATCATAATATAAACTATGGGATGGCTGATTATCATAGAAGTACTGATCAACATGCTGCCCATGTTCACTAGCATAATGCTACTCATATCCATGATCATGATCATGTACATGTTGTTGCCCATTCATGTATAACTATCCATTTGTATACATATCAAAAGAGTTGAAACCATTCTCAAACCCTTATGGCCTTCCCACATGATTCTCATTCATGGAAGAGTGTCCAAATTGATTGCAAGGGTGTCCTCACTTTTGGGGCTGACCATAAACATAATGATTGACATGTTGTTGCTATCCAAAAAATATTATGACCATCACTTGCATGCTGCAACTCAATGGAGTTCTCATCACTGTCATATGCATGTTTTTGGTCATACTAATGCTCATTGTACTCATGATACCTTGCATATTCTTCATAATCTTCATGATAAGCATGTTGTTTGTTTACATAATATACTTGTTGTTCCTGCATAGCTGCTCCAAATGCATAGAAAAATAGTTGCTCATGTTCTGAGAATAAGAGCTCCCATCCAAAATCTTCATCATCTTATGATCAGATTTATGTTGTTGGTTAAACTTGCCATGGAGACTCCCACCCATACATAAACAAGCTCCATAAATATCAGAACCTACATCTTCAGTGTAGTGTCCAAACAACAATATCGATCACCTACAATAGGATACATCACACAACCATCGCAACCACATCCAACATGAAGAACTTCTGACTGACCATTCATGAGATCCTCCAATGTGCACTAAGATAACCATCCTTGTTCCTCACCTTCTTTAGTTGTATAATGATCATCCCTTTTCTTATACTCGGATGGGAATGCAGATTCAAGGAACTAGTGTAACTCCAAGCATACTAGAGGTAAGCCCCCATAATGAGGGTCTCCATAAGTTGGACAACAAAATTTTCTTCTAGCTGCATCTAATTGACATGAATCACAAAAAACTTCTCCACAGATCAAAATCACAAAATGGTATAGTAACTTATGACATATGCACATAGAAACTCATCCACAGAAAATGGCACAACATCAGTTCCACTCGCTAATGAACTTTGTATTGACTGCTCAAGCTATATCAAGCCATTGTTGGGGATGGCGTCCTCCTTTGACCCTCTTGACATGTCATTAGTTACACTTGTCAAAAATCCATAGGATATTGACTGCTAAAACTATTGCAATCTACTCTTGGAAATGGCATCCTCTTTCAAAACTGTTGATACAACATTGACTCCTTTTGCAAAAGCAGGCTATGGTATATTGATTATTGAGGCTGTTGAAATTGCTATCCCTGAAGTTGTTGTAGTGTTTGTCTAGGAACCTATTGCGGAATAGATGGCAACACCTGCAATTGTGGATTAACTTGCACTATTGACAATTGAGATGGTTGATGAGATTGAACATGTGGACTCTGTGGTTGCTACATGGGTGGCACTACTGGCCTTACCTAGCTTCTTTGTAGTATGGTCTGTGCTTGCATTGGTTGAGGTATCATTTGTTGTTGCTACTGTTGAATGTGCATTTGTTGATATTGTTCATATTGTTGGTATTGCTACTAATATTGTTCATACTGTTGATAGTACTACTGATACTGTTGTTGATACCAATGATTAGCTGTAGGAGCCCTTTCTGTTGTAGAGCAGATTGAGTGTGCTCTTAACTAGCAGAGATAGTTGGGAAACTAGAGGTTGTTGTAGTTGTATTGAGAGCAGCTTTTATAGACCTGTGAAGGCCCGAAAGGGAGCAGATTAATGCAAATTTTATGCAAGAATTTAAAGCCGATGGAAGCACTTCGACAATTTTAGAGACCGAGGAAGACTAAAATGCAAAACTTTGACTATTACCATGGTTGTGGATTTTCAAAAAAAAAATCAATGGTCAGATGGAAGAGAGAGATATTCCCGACCATTCTGGATGTCAAGTCGATCAAGCAAGGTTTTTTGGATCTAAAATCGAGCACTGGACAGAAGAGATGTGCAAAGTCGGACATTGCCAAGGTTGAAGTTGACCAACCAAATGGATAAATAAATTGGGCATGCCCCTTTAGGGGGCTAAACATGCCAAAAAATTTCATGATTGGGGGGGGGGGGGGCGTCTTTGAAATAGCGCAACAAAAAATGATCCCCCCCCCCCCTTGTGCCGATTTGTGGAGAGGGGGTTATGCAGCCTGTGAACAAGCCACCAATCAGATCAAGGCAATCAATTTCCTAAATTTTTTGCTCCTCCTTTCCGGTCTCGGATTGAACAATGGCTACCTGGTGAAGAAATTGGAAAATCATTCTTTCTCTCTCCTCCCTCTTCTCTTCTCTTGATGGTTGTTCACACATGTAATTCTATGGAAAAAGGAGGAGTTGGATGCCAGATGTTGATGGAATAATGGAAATGGAGCAAAGAAAATCATAGATCAAAGTTGGAGAGAGCATCAGCAGCCAAAACTAAGCATCATCAGCCTCCCAACCATTAAATACGCACCTCCAAAATCGAGTTTCTATGCGTAAGCAATCATTTCATTCGTTTTCTAAAAGACGTTTGATGAAATTATTTGGAAATGGATGCCTTTGATTGATAATGCTGAAATTTTTCAAAAATCTTGAAGAAACCCAAAAAATTTAGTCATTTAACAATTTACATCAAAACATGCAAAACTCACAATTATGCGGTTTTCATGAAAATGATAAATTTTGGGGATTTTGTTGTGATTTTGGGGTTCATATGAAGTAGAAATGAATATAAAATCAATGCTTAGTAATTGTCATCAGTCTCAACTCATAAATAAGAAAAATTGAAAATTTTATTTAAATAAATAAATAAAATAAGTTAAAAAATATAGAAATTAGTTTTTTATGTTAGAAAATTAAGAAAAAATATGCTTTATATTCGTGAATGTATGGCATGGCTGTAGCATGAGGGATAAGTCAGTCATGTCTTCATGTTAAAGTTCATTTTTATCACTTTTTACAAAAAAAAACACATGAAAAAACCCGCTCTTTACACCTACAACAATGCATAACCTAAAGGGTAGGGGGAAAGAGGGGTTTTGATGCTCATTAGTTGTTGATAACATTTGAAATTTTGATCTATTTGTTTTTGCATACCATAGAGGACGTTTATAAATTAAGTTTAAAGAGGTCAAGCAGCACGAGGATGCTCGGTGCTTACCCTTAGCAACAAAGCATGACGTGTAGGCTAAAATCATTGAAAGAAATATTTGTTGCACTTCACAATGCTGATTTATAAATCATAAAATGTTTGAGCACCATGGCATTCACAATTGCATTGCGCATATCACATGGTGTAACTTCTGGATGCATTGCAATTGGTTTCTTATACATATGACCCATGTTGAGTTGTGAGATACCTAAGCTGTAGGTTTAGGCATTCGGGTTCCTTGGAAAATTGCTAGGCGATGAAGTATCTTATCTCTTAGAACACTTTAAAATAAGAGTGGAGTTTGTGACTCCTATGTTATTTTTATTAGCGGCGCATCGAGGGGCCAATCCTCGAGGTGTAGAAGAGCTGCAATGGGGCCATGGCATTTAGCTGAAGGGGTGTCTCCTTCTGTTTGCTCTTACGAGGTGTTTGAAATCGATCTATGTGTAATGTCCCCCCCTTTAATTTTTTCAAATTTTTTTATCTCTCCCTCTCTCTCCCCCTACCGTGTGCATGGTGGGGAGAGAGAGAGAGAGAACCAAGAGGGGGACATGTAGCCCCCTCAGACGGAGGGAGCGCCATCTCCCCCCATACCTCCTCCCTCTATAAAGCCCCCCCAGGCTACGACGAGAGGAGGGAGCTCTCCCCCCTACTGCAGCACGTCCTCCCCTCCATCTTCTGTGCATACGGGCCGTGAGCAACAACAATCCCCCTCCGGTTCTGATGTAATGCTCCCCCCATTGCGGCACAGCAGGTGACCCCCCTGGCTTCGTGGGACAGCACGCCCCATCTGGTGGCCTGGCGGACGACAGCAAGCCTCCTCCCTACCCCTCCGTTTCGGCATGCAGTTTGCCTTTTTCCCCTCCACCTGGACACGGCAGTACCTCCCTCCCCCAAGTGTCGTGATCAAGAGAGAGAGAAGAGGAAGTGAAGAAGGAGAGGAAGAAGAGAGAGAGGACAGAAGAGAGGGAGAGGGAGAAAAGAGAGAGAAGAAGTAGAAGAAGAAGAAGAAGAGGAGGGGTGAGAAAGAAGGAGAGAAGAGAGGAGAGGAACACAATATTAGTGAGTTTGGGAATCTCCCAATTCCCATTTTCTAAATACTAAAAATGTGGCACCTTGATAACATGCCCATAAGTTTCTCAAAACCATATGGTGTGACCTATCATTGGAAAGCGCTTGAAAAATGGAATCTATTAAGCTATAGACCCCTCTATTTGGAGTTATAGTGTTCAAGTTATGACAAATCCAAAGTTTTGACCACATGTCCCAAACTTATGGGAAATTCCCACATTCCCCAATGTGGTGTTGAGGGAGAGAAGAGAGAGAAGGAGAAGAAGAGAAGAAGGAGAAGAAGGAGGAGGAGGAGAAGAGAGAAGAAGAGAAGAAGGGAGAGAAGGAGTAGGAGAAGGAGGGTAGAAGAAGAAGAAGAAGAAGAAGAAGAGGAAGGGAGAGAGAGAAGGAGAAGAAGAGGAAGAAGGAGAGAAGAAAGAGAAGGAGAAGAAGAGGAGGAGGAGAAGAGAGAAGAGAGAGAAGAGAAGAAGGGAGAGAGGGAAGGAGAAAAGGAGAGAGGAGAGGAAGAAGGAGAAGAAGAGGGAGAGAGAGAAGGAGAAGAAGAAGGAGAGGAAGAAGGAGAAGAAGAGAAGAGGGAGAGAAGAAGAGGAGGAGAGAGAAGGAAGAAGAAGAGGAGGAAAAGAAGAAGGAAAGGAAGAAGAGAGGGAGAGAAGAAGAGAAGGAGAGAGAGAAGAGAGGAAGGGAAGGAGAGAAAGATGAGAGAGAGAAAGGAGAAGAAGAAGTAGAAGAGGTAGAAGGAGAGAAGAGAGAAGTAGAAAAAGAAGAAGAAGAGGAAGGAGAGAGAAAAAGAAGAAGAGAAGAGGAAGAAAAGAGGGAGAGAGAGAGAAGGAGAAAGAGAGGGGAAAAGAATTGGAGAGTGAAGATGGTTCGAGGAGCCATACTCAAGCCACCCCCTCATCGGCAAAGGATCCCCTGCCCGCAACCTTTCCCTCCCGAACTGGTCATCTTGAAGGCCGCTAAGGCCCGGACTATCCAAACCCCGAGTAGAAATGGCTCCCAAGAAGAAAATCGTGGGAAGCGTAGGTGCCAAAGCTACTGTTGGTACCGGTAATGCGGGAGAGGCGAGCGGAGCGATCAACACGATAAATGCCCCTACGAACACGAATTAAATCCAGGTTCTATGTATTATTTCTCATGGAAGAGATAAAAGGGTTAGCTACGTGCATGGAACAAGGACGAGTCATAGGATTTTTGTTTACTCTAAGTGCTCGGTTGCATGCCTGAAATGGTAGAGTATGGAGTTTGCATAAGTTTATATGCATGAAATGATAGCTTTTACACACATAAAATGATAAGCTTTTTGCATTAGTTCACATAAAATAATAGCTTTTAAACCAGTTCAGTGCGTGAATAGTCATTTAGAATTCATGCTTCGCAATAATGACTAAAAGAAACACATGAAATGATAGTTTTCAATGGATAGAAACCTAGACCTTCATGAGATCCAGTGCATTAGGAATAAGTATAATTGCCTGCGAATTGTTTTATCGATCATGCTGTGGACTATCGCAAGTGGATACGCTCCTAGCTTAATTGAAGCTGGTGACCTAACCCTAAATGGATTGTTGACCCAAGTTATGCTTGGTTGTTTGAAAAGGTTGTAAATCCCTTGAGCAAGCGTTTTGATACATCCAAGTTAAATTTTGATTGTGCATGCAATGGGATTTCGATGCCTTGAAGCAAGCGGTTGTGCATTCAACTGTTTATTAATTTGGTTTTGGATATTAACCCAAGTGGGGTGTGTTTGATGATTGCATAGCCGGGTCTGGGATGACTGATTGCCATGGAAACAAAAGGGATGTTTTCCCTAGTGATTGTTTTTAAGATGGGTGCTTCAGCTATGGTTGATTTCCTAAAGGGATAATTAAGGAAGGATGGCACTAGCTACCCCCTTGCAAACTGCCAAACCCTAACCAAGGGGGTTGTAAATCCACACTGGGAATGTGGACCGAACCCACCGTGAGAGGTCTCTCCGTGGGAATTACTTGGCATAGGAGAACGCTTGGGTGCCAGTGGGGGACTCTGGCCGGAAATTCCAATGCCTCCGGGCCCTACACAAGTGTTCTACGTGACTCGAGATGGGATCTTGAGGCCTTGATACTAGTTACAAGGCGGAATCTTGGTAGGATAAACCTTTGGGTTTTATTGCCGGGAGATGGAAGGATTTTTCTACGGAGACAGAAAGGATCACTTAATTCTCCTGTATGGGCAAGAGACAAACATTAATCTTAAGATAAGTTATATTGTTTTATCTTGTCTTCATGTCAGTGCCCTAAATTACGTAAAGGAACCTATGATTAACAGGTTAATTAAGGAAGCTACTTTTATATGTCAAACATAATGTGATAGGTAATTAGATAACTAAAACAACCCCCGAGGGAAGTGTGGTGGATGTGACCAATGGGTCTATCCTACAAAAGGGTGGTCTTGGTTAGCCGAGAGCTTTCCTCAAAGGAAATGTTAACGAGAAATGTTAGAAAAGTCAGACTTCAGGTCGATCCTAATGGGAACAACCGGATAAGTTTCGTTGCGGGGCAAACTCGAGAGACCCTAGTTGGCAAACCCTGTGTCATTCCTTAGGAGTGTCGGGCAGCGTCTTCTAGATATATCTCTCGATGGACTGCTAAGACGTGACCCGCGAATTGAGGAGCGGGCACGTTACACTATGTGTAGTTACTCCTTGTGGGGAGTGTGGGGAAGTCTTAATCGTTGGACTACAATTTAAAACAAACAAGAGATTCACAATAGAGGTTAGGGCAGTGCGTCCCTCATACGCTCCTGGTCATGAGATCAAGGGGGTGTGTTCTTTGAGTATAGAGAGGCTAGGCTAGCGCTTATAGCCAGTGTCGGGCCTGTTTTAGGTCCCAAAAGGTGGTGCATTTGTTCGAAGCTACTAATAAGTGGCGATTTTAGAATCTTGGTCAATTGGTACCAATTCATTAGTATATGCCAAAAATCAGTGAGACTGACTCACAAGACTATAAAGACGAGCTTTGAAAGCAAGAAAGAGCTGAACGGGCTAGACGATAGGTCAAAATAAATAGAATATATTCTCCTCAAAGGAGTGGTCCAATATCATTACAAGGGCGGGGTCTTAGTAGTAACCCTAGCTCGATGCATAGTTCGTTAGTGGGATGAAGCTCTAGTACTTCCCCCCATTCAATCATCCTGTCCCACTCGAGTGGAGTGATCATTCCAGTTGTTCAAACCCCTGTAGTGAATCCAATCATTACCATGGTGGCACAACCCATTGCAATCCCAATAGGGATTGTGGACTTGCCAGTCTTGGGGTTTCCTCTACACATTTTAATGGGTTAGAAGAGGAAGATGTGAAACTTCACATCAATGAATTCTAGAAGTTAATGTTTAATTGTCGAATTCAAGATGAAGGTCACTTGATGATGTTCTTCAACACTCTGAAAGGATGAGTTGCAAAGTGGTATCACAGCCTAGAGGTTGGAACCATAACTATGATTGACTTATTCTTTATGGCCTTTCGAAGAGAGTTTGCCCCTAAAAGGGGACGTTAGTATTTGCCTACGTGTCCTTAATGTTACACCTCATGAACCTCATGAGAATGTTCGTGGATATGCCAAGAAACTGAAGGAGGTATTTCGTAAGTTGCAAACCTATATTCCTATTCCAGTTTTTGCTTAGTTGCAATACTTTTTGAATGGGCTAGACTTTAACATTCAAGTGCAATTGAGCAGTGTTTCTCTTGCCGACATTGATACAGCTATTACATGAGCAGAAGAGGTAGAATTGTGATTACAAGTGGCTTATGCCTCTAGGTCAAACTGGAATCTGAGTTTAGGGTTTGGAAATACTTTAGCATTGATGAATGGAGGTCAAGGGATGCCCATGAGTCCTCCTAATGGGAGCGTAAGTATAATCCCAAATGTGCCCATGTTGCTAGCCCCTCCTAGTGTGACCATGCCTATGACTAGTAAAATGACTCCACTGATTGTTGGAAGCCCAATGATAAATCCTACCATTGTTTCAGGGAATCAACAACCAATCCCTAATCAAGTGGTTAGGCCAACGGAATGTCAGGTAGATGATCACGGCTATAGTCAACTGCCTCGAATGTCCTTGGCGAAGTTAAGTATATGATGAAGCACTATATTGATATGATTAGCGAACAATATAGAAAAATAGCCGTTGATGTTAATTTCCTTAAGAAGAAACATAATTTGATAGGGAGTCGATGCCCTAAAGAGGGTGCCCCCTCAAGATTTAGCGATGGTGGTCAACATTTCCCTAGGAATTGTCCAAATGTTAAATGTGACATATGTGGGAAGTTTAGTCATTTAGCTAGTACCTGTTGGAGTAAGATTAGCTTTGTCCAGCAAGTAAACAGCTAGGTCTAGTTAATCATCTCAAGTGCAAAAGAATAATCTCTAGCAAGATGAAGGACCGAAACAAATATTACAAGAGGGAAAGTTATGGTAGAGAATAATCTCTAGTGGCAGTGGAGTTAGCCTTATAGAAGTTGTTTCCATCAATGGCATTGAAGCTTCTAATGTATGGGTTATTATTAGAGGTCAAAATCGTAAAGAATTCAACAAATCCAAGGCAAAACCTATCAAGGAAAACCCCAAGGAAGATGATAAGGGGATGCAAGCTCTTAATCCCAATATGGAAGGCGGACCTCTCAAGGCTGTAGATGGCAAAGCCGACCCCAAGAAGGATAAGAAGTAGCCAAAGAAGAAGGCAAAAGCCAAGAAATAAGCACCAAATCCAGTTCAAAGATCAAAGGATAGAATGGTTTGGTGAGAAAAGCAAGCTCTTGCTAGTTATCATGAATTTGATTTTGCGAATTCTCTTTGCAAAGTTAAGCTAGATGTAAATTTTCTATAGTTGATTAAGTTGTCTCTAGGAGTCTATAAGGAAATTAAGAATATTCTACTCACCATTTAGCAAAGTGGTTAATCACTTTGCAAGAGTTCAATTATGAGATTAGGAGTAAGCTGGTGAAGCTGCAGGGTATTGTGGAATGTCTTGTGGTTTTTTGGGAGCTAAAGGAAATTCTGGCTGAAGGAAGTGATCTTGAAGGTCTATTTAAAATTGATAAAGCTTCCATCCCTTCCTAGTATGCGGCTATAATGCATTATTTATCTACAAGAGGATTTGGGACTGCTTCATCGAAGTCTAAAAAGAGAAAGACTAAGCAATAAGCATTACTCTTTTTGATTATAGTGGGTGCCTTGTATCAGAGAGGAGTAGATGATATCTATCATCTTTATGTAGTACCCGATGAGGTACCCTTTATTCTTGAGGAGTGCCATGATTCAACGTGTGGAGGAGATTTTGTTGGTTGTCTTACTACCCAAAAAGCTCTCGGTGTTGGATATGGGTAGCCCTTGATTTTCCAAGATGCTTTTAGTTATTTGTCAAAGACATGACACGAGGGAAAATCATAGGTGACCCCTAAATTCCATTTTGGTTATGTTACCCTTTGAAAAATGGGGTATTGATTTTGTGGGACCAATATACCCTTCATCAACTACGTGAAAGCGGCATATTATTGTAGCAACAGACCACTTTACAAAGTGGTCTGAAGCTCGAGCAATGGTGAAGGACAATGCTAATAAGGAGACATCCAATTTCATTATGGAGCAAATTATTTGCCATTTCGGTCCATCAAAGGAGATCGTGTCTAATCAAAGGACACACTTCTTGAACAAGATTATAGTGGCCTTGATTGAAGCTTTGAAGATTAAGCACAACAATACTACCCCGTATAATCCTCAAGCAAACAGTCAGGTTGAGAGTAAAAATAAAAAATTGGTGGGAATCTTATCCAAGTTAGTATTAGAAATCAAGTGCGACTGGGATAAGAAATTATATGCTGCAATGTGGGCTTACAACATGACATTCAAGAGAGACACAAGCCACAACCCGTTCAAGCTAGTGTATGGGGAGAAGTGTGTTTTGCCATTAGAAATAGAGCTCCCCAACCGTGCATTTTTCCCTCAATAATTTTTTAGGAGAGGAAGAAGCGTTACAGGAACTGTACACGTCTCTAGCACATCTTGATGAGATTTAGTTACATGCTGTATTATATCAAGTAGGGAAGAGGAGAATGAAAGCCCTTCATGATCTTCAGGCTAAGAAGTACAAATTTGCAAAATGTCAGTTGTGGTATTGTTTATGATGCTTGTCGAGAGCTCTTTCTAGGAAAATTAGAACCCAAATGGGATAGACCATACAAGATTGTATGTTTAGGAAAGAATGGCTCTACATCCCTTCTAGCAGATTTGTAGGGGGTAGAGTTTAAGACCAAAGTTAACTTTAATAAGCTAAATCCTTACTATGTGTAAGGACTGACGTTGGGCTTGGTGCCTATTTGCAGGGCCTTCAAGATTCAGCTTTAATGTGTAGTAGGTACCAAGATGAGTGGATGGGATGCTTCATTCCCTATTTGGAGCATCCGTATCTTGAGAAATGTTACCACCAAGGTCAAATGATTTGGTGGAGAAAAGGGTATTAGGTTACTAAGTGGTAAGACAGATCCTTTACATGGGAAATTAGGGTGTATTGCCACCATTGTCAACAACTTCTGACTAGCATTCCTATTGATTTCATTGAGGAAGGAGGGATTATGCTTGTTATACATCCTCTCTCTCAGCTTGATTTTGATTATCATAAGTACGAGTAAGCTGATTATTATGGCATGGCCTATCAATGAAGCTTGGGTTTATACAGGAGCTTCCAAAGGGCCCACTAAACATGCGAGCATTGGTGTGATCATTAAAAATCCCCAACGTAGGGTTGCCATGAAGATGGGAGTCTATTTAGGACCCTCTTTTACTAATAATATGGTAGAATACAAGGCCTTGATCATGGGACTGAATGTAGCCCGATGTGGTGGTATCCGTCGATTATTGGTTAAAGGTGACTCGCATTTAGTAATCAATCAACTAAATGGGACTTACAGTGTGTGTGATCCCATCTTACAGATGCATCGTCGTGCAGCCATGGATATGTTGCATATCTTTGAGACAGTAACTTGTCAGTTAGTTCCTCGACAATAGAATTGATTTGCGGATTCCCTAGATAACTATGCTTTCATGGAAGATGTATTTTTCAATTGTGTTCCAAGGGAGCCCTTAAAATTACCTCTTAACATTAGCCCTAGATTACTTTGGGGTCTTCTTACTGACACATTATATTTTAGTTGCTGTCGATAGTAAGTTTGGGTTGTGAGTTAGGTAGCAAGTGAGCACCTTCCTACTCTGTCATGGACGCATAGGATTGTGTATCATCATATTCATCGGAAACCCCTTGCTATTTATGTAGGGGGTTAGCTAATAACCTAATGCACTTAGTGTAGGGCCTAAGAGGCCTTATCCTTTCTCAATTTTGCACTTTAGTAGAGTAACGTTAAGAACAAGGGATGATTTTAACAGTACGTTGCACTGAGTGATAGTCTAATGTTTTATTTCATAAGGTCAAGAGGATCGTTTTGTTGGTTGTGAAATTTTTTATCTCTTTAGGCCAAGAGAACTATATGTCTATTTGGTGCAGGTATGTTTAATGGTTTTCTATTTTAGTGATTGGATCACACAAGTTGGACAAAGTGCCTGGAGGGAGCCTTTATTGTGCAAGAGCTTCTTGTGGCCATTCCACGTGGTGTCATCGCCTTTTCTAGTTTTCCCTTAAGCCAATAATGTTATATGTGTATGTGGGGGTTATTTTCTTTTCGTTTATGGGGACCGACAATCAAGGCATGAATTCCTAGTGTTTGGTTAAGTATATTTGGGGGAGATTTGAGTAGCCATCTACCTCCTGTTAAGACATTGGCATGCATTAAAGACCTATGATAAAGGGTAGTCCTTGTGACCCTATCCTTCTATGAGGTGCCTCCTCCAACAAACTTGGAGGAGTCCTCTTAGTAGTCAACTGAAATTCAGATCCATGCACATCACCATCCTATCTCCCCATGGGAAACCTTGGACTTAGTTGAACATGGGAATCTCAGTTCTACTTCACAGGGGAAGCATGGACAAGTCACCCTTAACAGCAATCTAATTCCCGCTAAGAAAGACCACTTTGTAATCAATCAAAGGCAAGAGTGAGGTTAACACTACACTTGGTTCAAAGAGAGTGAGAGACAGGGGGTAGTGTAACTTGATCCCCCTACCCATAAGGTAAAATCTTAGCTCCAGCCCCCTAAAATAGTGTTAAACCTGGTAACTAATCCTAGCAACATTGGGAGGGTCATGATTTAATAAGCTCTATCTAATGTTGGACTTATGAGAGGTAGGTGTTTTTTATATTTGATCACTTGAGCACCTGAGAGGGCAAAGGGCCGAGTGATAAGTGCCCCTGTTATGTAGGATAGATCCGGAGGCTTAGGGAAGTTTAGACGGGTTCTGAGCTAGTGAATTCCTTGTTGACCACGGATAGAGTGTGATCACATACAGCCCAATCACGAGGGATTGGAAGGTCCTATCCTAGGCTAGATGGTGTCTTTCTATGGAAAGACAATTTTGTACGACTCTGTGGAGTAATGGTGAAATAAAGTATTTGATTCTCGAATTTGTTGAGATTGTGGCCATAAACCGTAATCATGATGGATGGCCAAACGGAGATAATCAGGTTAGTACATAAGGAAAGGATCACCATTACTTAGAACTTACTTAAACTTGTAAAATCATGTTAGCATTATCAAATGTTTTTTAGGAAGGAACACGAATATTGATGAAGGGGATGGATTCTATGTATCGCATACATTGAAAATTGTGTTAAAAATGTTTTATGATTATCACTGCTTTTGAATTTGTGAATGATGAGTTATGGCTCTTATGATTCTGGGCTTGCACAGTCGGACAAGTTGTGGATTGTGGTGGTTCAGGACATTGGGATCCCCAACCCAATGCTCCCTAAACACTCTATGGAGTGTGGAAAAACTCACCTGCAGGTGGGGGTCCTATGCTCCTGAGGGAGGTAGGTGTTTTTGATATTTGATCACTCGAGCACCTAAGAGGGCAAAGGGCCGAGTGATAAGTGCCCCTGTTATGTAGAACGACTGTGGAGGCTTACAGAAGCTTACAGGAGCTTTCAGCCAGTAGATTCCCTATTGACTGTGGAAGGAGTGCGATCACATACAACCCAATCCTGAGGGATTGGAAGGTCCCATCCTAGGCTAGACAGTGTCTTTCTATGGAAAGACGGTTTTGTACTACTCTACAGAGTGACGGTGAAATAAAATATCTGATTTTCGAATTGTTTGTTATGTGCTAAAGATTGAGTTTAACGAACCCAGTTTAACGAAGTAATAAAAGAATGCTGATTTTATATGTCCAAATAGTGTGGTAGTATGCTTTGCTAATTAAAAAACTAAGCAAACCCCATCGAGGAAAGTGGAAGGCTTTGATCCTGACAATTGGATGCCTATGGCTAGGTGGACTCAATAAGTCCATTACCAAGTTTAACACTATTTTAGGGGGCTCGAAACTGAGATTTTACCTTATGGGTAGGGGGATCAAGTTACACTCTCCCTCATCTCTTGCTCTCTTTGAATTGTGCGGTGTTAACCTCACTCCTGCCTTTGATTAATTACAAAGTGGTCTTTCTTAGGTGGGCGTTAGATTGCTATTAGGGGTGACTTGTCCATGCTTCCCCTATGAAGTAGAACTAAGATTCCCATGTTCAACTAAGTCCAAGGTTTCCTATGGGGGGATGGGATAGTGATGTGCATGAATATGAATTTCAATCGAGTACTAAGAGGACCTTTGATGAGTATATTTTTTTGTGGCAGCTTGATGCTTTCTTTTGTTGTTATTTGTATAGATGAGCTCCTGGGATTCGATGGGCTGAATCACCCTATCCTGTGGGGGCTGCCAATGAGAGTAGCTTTTAAAGACCTGCGAAGTGCTGAAAGGGAGTGGATTAATGCAAATTCTGTACGGGAATTTAAAACTGGCACAAGAAAAACATGACAACTTTTAAAGACTCGTGAAGTGTCGAAAGGGAGCGGATTAATGCAAATTTTATGCGAAAATTTAAAGCCGACAGATGCGGAACATGAAGATCTGACAATTTTAGAGATCAAGAAAGACGCAAATGCAAAACTTCGGCCATTGCAATGGTTGCAAATTTTTAGTAATTTTTCTAGTGGTTGAATTGAAGAGAGAGAGAGCTTCTCGGTCATTCGAGATGTCAAGTTGGTTAGGCAAGATTTCTTGGATTTGAAATTAGACACTGGGGAGACGGAAGAGATATGCGAAGCCGAACATTGCCAAGGTTGAAGTTAACCAACCAAATGGACAAGTAAATTGGGGATGGTCCTTTAGGAGGCCAAATGCCTAAAAAATTTTCATGATGGGGGGGGGGGGGGGCATTTTTGAAATGGCGTAGTCAAAAATGGCCAACCCCTTGTGTCGATTTGTGGAGAGGGGGGCTATGCAGCCAATGAACAAGCCACCAATCAGATCAAGGCAATCAATTTCCTAAATTTTTCACTCCTCATCACCAATCTCAGATCAAACAATGGCTACCTAGTAAAGAAATTGGAAAATCTATATTTCTCTCTCCTCTCCCCTCTTGATGGTTGTTCACACATGTAATTCTATGGAAGAAGGGGAAGGAGTTGGATGTGAGATGTTGATGGAATAATGGATCAGAGCGAAGGAAATCGTAGATCAGAGTTGGAGAGAGCATCACAAGCCAAAACTGAGTGTCAATGGCCTCCCAACCATTAAATACATGTCTCCAAAATTGGGTTTCTATGCGTAAGCAATCATTGCATTTGTTTTATGAAATATGTTTGATGAAATTGTTTGTAAATGGATGCCTTTGATTGATAATGTTGAAATTTATTTGAAATCTTGAAGAAACCTAGAAAGTTTAGTCATTTAACAATTTACATCAAAACACACAAAACCCACAATTATGCGGTTTTCATGAAAATGATAAATTTTGGGGGTTTTGTTGGGGGTTCATATAGAGTAGAAATGAATATAAAATCAATGCTCAGAAATTGTGATTAGTCCCAACTCATAAATAAGAAATATCAAAATTTTTATTTAAATAAATGAAGAAAAATAGTGAAAAAGAGATAAATTAGTTTTTTGTGCTAGAACATTAAGGAAAAATATGCTTTATGTTCGTGAATGTATGGCATGGCTGTAGCATGAGGGATAAGCCTCAGTTTAGCCGTGTCTTCATGTCAAAGTTCATTTTTACTACTTGTTACAAGAAAAACACATTTAAAAACCGCTCTTTACACCTACAACGATGCATAACCTAAACGGTAGGGGAAAATAGGGGTTTTGATACTGATTAGTTGTTGATAACATTTGAAATTATGATCTACTTGTTTTTGCATACCATATAGGACATTTACAAATTAAGTTTAAAAGGGTCAAGTAGCACGAGGATACTTGGTGCTGATCCTTAGCAACGAAGCATGACGTGTAGGGTGAAATCATTGAAAGAAATGTTCATTGGACTTCACAATGTTGATTTATAAATCATAAAATGTTTGAGAACCATTGCATTCACAGTTGCATTGCGCATATCACATTGTGTAACTCCTAGAAGCATTGCAATTGGTTTCTTATACATATGACCCACGCTGAGTTGTGAGATACCTAAGCTATAGGTTTAGGCATTCGGGTTCCTTGGAAAACTGCTAAGCGAGGAAGTATATTATCTCATGGAACACTTTAAAATAAGAGTGGAGTTTGTGACGTCTATGTTATTTGTGTCAGCAACGCATCGAGGGGCCAATCCTCGAGGTGTAGGAGAGCTTCGCTGGGGCCACGGCATTCAGCTGAAGGGGTGTCTCCTTCTGTTTGTGCTTATGAGGTGTTCGACGCGGATCTATGTGTAGGGACTCCCTCTGAGGAGTGTGGGAAAGGCTTAATCGTTGGACTACAATTTAAAACAAACGTGAGATTCACGATAGAGGTTAGGGTAGTGTTTCCTTTATACGCTCCTTGCCCAAGGCCAAGGGGGTGTTCTCTTTGAGTATAGAGAGGCATGGCTAGTGCTTATAGCTAGTGTCAGGTCCATTTTAGGTCCTGACATGTATGCCAAGCCCCTTGAGCAACTAGAAATTGTTACATTGCACCTTGTGGCTGGGGCTGGGGTTGGGGCTACACATGCCCATGCATCTGGAATCGGGACTGGACTTGGGCCTAGGGCTAGACTACTGCCACCACTTGTTGTGCTTGTTGACCATAAGGTGGCTATTACTACAAAGATCCTGCCCAAATAAGCATCAAGGCAGCTTCCAATTGTAAAGAGAATGATGCCCAAGCTTTCCAAGGCTATTGCTACCATCAACAAATACTTGAGCTTGACTTCAGGAAGGTTGATGCCAAAGGATCCTGTAATATGACCGTTGACTACAACTCCTTATCCTCTCCTTAGCCTTATATTGTCAAAGCATTAGTAGCCCCTAACATGAATAGACATTCCCTAGACACCAAAGGGTCTCCTGTCTCCTTGGATTCACTCTCTGAAACTCCTTGAGTTGAGAAATAACATCTTCCACCAGCTTAATGTATTCTTTCCCTTGGTGACAATGCACTAATTCTAGTAATGTATGCTGCCTAGAAACTCCCATTCAAGCCAATTTTCTAACAGATGTTGATAATAGTGAGTTTTTTCAACATGGAAGTAAACAATTGGTTCCAGCTGAGGGACGTTGTTAGAATAAGGGCAAGAATTACTTGATGGTGCTCTAGTTGTTCACAATATACAAAGTATTGTTGAAGTTTATGATTATTATACAAGCATTGTTGAAGCTTATGATTATAAAACACCTAAATCACCTTCTCCAACTAAGCTATCTAGAAACCTTAGTGAAAGACAAAGAGAAAAAAGCCCTCCATCAAACTGTAGAGGAAGTAAAAAATTTTCAAAATGCCAGCAACAATTTTATAGACCTCAAATCTGACCCTACATCCATGTTTGTTGACCTCTGTTTTCTTGCTTGCTTGCTCTCTCTCAAGACTTCTTTTTGTGAAGGAAAGCACACTCCAAAACACAAGAGACCTATGCTACCCATATGGCTAGGTTGAAGAGTTCTCTCAAGACTTCTTTCTGTGAAGGAAAGCACACCCCAAAACACAAGAGACCTATGCTGCCCATATGGCTATTGCCCATATGGCTAGGTTGAAGAGTTTTCTCAAGACTTATTTCTCAAATCGCAGGAGATGCTCGCAGATGAGAACCTCATTGATCCTTTAGAAATAGATTGATCATAGGGTTTGCTTAATTAATATTCTTGTTCCACACTAAGGGTATGGAGCTCATCCCTAATGTTTTATACATCAGATGTTAACATTAACAAGCTGATCTAGTGGAATAAGCTTGGCATTAACGAGTAGATGATCTGTACCTCTGGTTGATTCATCTACTAAGAGGTAGATTTGGATGGAAAGACACTCAAGTTTACAATGCCTGAAGAGAAAAAAAACTTTATGAAGTTCCATGAGCAACTTGGGAACTTTCAGTTGCAAATACATACTCAAATGATTCTGTTGGAGGGTGCCAAAGCAACAATAGAAATAGTTGATGCTTTAAGAATTGGAGTTTCTGCCATGAAAGCCATGCAAAAGTCAATGAACATTAATGATGTTGACAAGAAAAGGGATGAAATAACTAAATAGACAAAAAATGTGAAGCAAATTCAGGAGCTTTGTCAACACCAAAATAGCTTTTCCCTAGTTTTTTTCTTCTTCACTCTCAGCATCCCAAAGGGGGACCTGTTTGAAATTCAATCATCCACCCTAGACATAGAGTCTTTTGGCACTCTCACAAGCAAGATGTCATTGTCTTATGTTGCAAACATGTCCTCGAGTTGCGAGCTAGACGGCAAGCGGAACTACCATGGTGGAAGATCTAGTTCATCAAGGATGGCCCTAAGCCTTTTTGGTCCATGGATGCAGACATTCCTTATCCCTCGAAAATGATCTTGACGATGACCTTTGCTCATACATCCTTAGGGTCAAGGCCAAGCATGCTGATGGTGAAGGTGAAGCATTCAAGTGACTCTTGGATCTCGACGTGGAATTCCAAGCCAAGGGGAAGCTCCAGTACACGGTTGAAGAGGTGTGGCATGTGGTGCAACTTCTTTGGGCCAACATTGTATGCAAAGAATGAGGTTCTAAGGAAGGCTATGGAGGATATGAAGTACCAATTTGAACAACATGGAAAGATGTATGATGGCTAGGGCTGGCTTTTGCCTGTCCTTCATCAATGTCTGAAGCTTCCTCCTTGCGGACACCAGTTCTTGTGCTAATCTGATGCCTTTGAAAGCTCTACAACAAGCAATACACCCCTGTGAGCTACTAGTTCTTATGCTGGGTAGGTCTATATCTCAAACATTCCAAATACCATTGTGGTAGACAAGAAGAAGCGCACAAAGTAGAGCAAGATCTGGTGGATTATCTCTCACAAGAAGGAAGGTGCTTGAATGCAGACTTGTTGTTGATGCATCCTAATGATAGGGTTGTCATAGTTGAAACAAAACCACCATAAATGGTGCTTATAGGCAAGTTTAGTTGTTGAAGAAGCTTGTTATGGAATGCCTTTGTAAGATAGAAGCCATAGAATCAAGGTAACAAGGTTTATCCATGGAATCCATGAAAGAAAGCTTGAAGAAAGAGAAGAAACCATGTCTTTCAAAAAAAGAAACTCAAGTTTGGTCTCCATTAAAGACTAGAGCCTTCATTTTTTCTACATTGCCCTAAATTTTGGTTAAAAATTTTGTCATGATCTACCAAAATAGTTGGAGCCCGCCATTATCCATTGGTTCATGCAAAGAACCTCCATCTTGGTCATAGTTTGTGATAGATCTCCATGTCTAACCATGGTTATGAAGGAACTAACTCCTATGGATAAATTTTAAACTGTGGTTTTCAATCCCTAGCCACTACAACAAAATCTAATGCATGCAAATGACTTCTAACAAGATCTAAACTAATGCTCCGATTCCAATGTAAAGAAGGCCTACTCTACCATGAAAATCAATAGAAAAACTAATGAACAAAACTAGAAGATAATGGAAAATAACATGAAATGCTTCATTCTAGGCCATGCCATATCCATTATACCATAGCATATTGTAGCCATGGAAGCTTAAATCAAGATACAAGAAGAATAATTCTTGGTACTCACCCCAAGATGGTGATGAATAAGAAATCTCTAAGAAAATAGTGTAAGTGTCCAAAAGCTGCCTACATTAGCACTTTCTTGCCTTTTTATGGTAAACCCTAGTACCATCATAACTAAGGTATTTACATGGTTTATTTTGGTAAAGATAAGTGAACTAATGTGGCTACTTTGCTTCATTACAAAGTAAAATGCTTGGACCTATTCACCATTTCTTTCAAATGAGTCACCTTGTATATTGATCACTTCAGTAATCATGAGAGAGACCAACTCATCAAAATCTAGAAATGGCTTCTCTGCATATATAGAAGAGTGACACATGATTTCTAAGCCTTCTCTTTATTAATGCCACCCAAAGTAGATGAACCAAATCATTATCATCAAGCATTGCATCAATTGTTGCAAAAGCATCTACAATGCTCCTCATCTTCAAAACTTTCTCATTGATAGACATTTTTCCTTTCTTCAAAGTATTCAATTCGTGCCTTTATTTTTACTAAAAAGATGTTCTCAAAAATTATCCAAGGTGCATATGAAGTTTCTACATTTGTGATATATCCTAGCATAGTATTATCAATGACTCCAAATAGCCAATACATCACCTTTTTGTCCTTTGCATTCCATTCTTTCTATGCCTTTATCCATCTATAGTGGCAAGGTTACTCAGCTATAGCTTATTTTCTTCACCTAAAATGAACTCATAAAGACCTTTTCCAATAAGGAAGTTCATCACACACAACTAGTTATTCTTGTCTAGATTCTTAATGATGGGATTTCCAATATTCTCTACCATTATCACAAAAATGATATAAAATAGCAAGTCTGTCTTCTGCAACCTTTCACAACAAGTGCACAACAATACACCAAGCAACCTTTTTCACTAACTTCTTAATAATACATGTAATTTGTAACCTATTTCTAAATAAAACTTATGTTTACTTCTTGGCAAATACTACATATTTGAAACCTATAAGTTGTGCACCCATTTTTTGCACACAGTCAAAATTGCAATATGCCTTGAAACTGTTATCCTCAATCTTGCGTGTCTAAAATGGGGCTTGAAATGGACTTAGATGGCCAAAACACCTATGCGCAAACCCTAAAGGGCTTGTGTATAGTATATACAGTTCTCTTCTTGCACATCAAATCTCACAATAATCTAAGATTTTCACTCTACTCTGCTTCTAGCACCTCCACAGGCACTATATAAGAGAAATAGTAGAAGAGTGGGAGAGTTTCTTTTTCATTGCTTGCTTGTTTGAATCCTTTCTTCTTTTCCTTCATTTCAGCCTTCAAAATCAATCTCTACTAGTGATGCTGCTTTGATACCATATCAAGAATCACATAGTGGGGGGACTTGCTTAAGCTACTATGCCAAACACACACCATACACACAAGAGGAAGCTCACTCAAGAACATAAGAAGAGAGATGGAGACCAAAACATTTTCTTGCTGGTTTTTTCTTCTTCTTTCTAACACAATACAATGTGCACAAAGTACAAATAAGATACAACATATAGGAAAATGGGCTACTAAGTCAAACATTGCATAACTGACTATACTAATCGAATATCACACTATAACCATGCTAGTTGTAGGTAGGTGCAACAAACCAAATATAATAAGTGATAAGTCAATAGACGTGTGGATCATAATTACCACCAATGTGCTAATTATAGAAGTACAAACCCATCTAGCTAGGCGACCTATCATTAATGTATGCAACGTTGAGCTTGCCATCTCAACATTGAGTCTCTCGATTGTAGCCATGTACAAAATTATCTACTACTAAGGCAAAGTATACTACAGCTACTGAGGCCTACAAGGAAGCTATATAACTAACTCATCTAGTGGAAAACTTGAGTATTGCAAGAGAGATACTTACATTGTAATGTGATACTTAAGAGTTCCATTCACTTAGCATAGTCTTTTCCAAGAGACCATGTCCTATTAGTTTCTACATCAAAGATTTGATAGGTTGGATAGCATTTGCATCCCATTCACTCCCCTAGCTTTCATCTCTCAGTGTTAGAATTGAAAACAATAACAGAACGGGAAGGGAAGCTTTGGCAAGATGATAAGCTATGGTTCTGATTTTCCTTGGTGATCCTTCCAAAAGATTTATCCTAAGTGCCTTGCCAACACCTACTAAGTGTTTAAAATTGATATGTTGTGAAATAAATAGTGATTGAGAGGTATTTGTCTAACCCTCTATCAGTGCATGAAATGATTGTAGGCCAAATAGAGCTAATGATCTTTCATGCAAAGACAAATCACATTGAGGTGAAGTATCACTTGATTAGGGAGGTGCTCAAGGACAAGCACATTGAGCTTGCCAAGATCCATACAAATGATAACCTTGAAAATTTTCTCATGAAGAGTTTATTTTGTGAGTGCTTTTCACTTTGCAAAGTGCTAATGGGCATTGGATAATATCTTCACTTTCTTCTTATAGTCCCTTAAAGGCACATTGGTCTTTAAGTGCAAGGTTCTTGGGGTAAGGGCCAATGGGCAATAGCTAGTGGGCACACCCTATATATACACACACACATAATACAATCATATATAAGGGAAAATAACAAGGAATAGGAGTACCATTTGTTTGCACCCACATAACTCTCTTGTGTTATTCTATTTCTTAACCCTCTTTCACTCCATAGCATCTACTTCACATCCCACCATCGCTTTCCTCTCTGTAGACACATGGCTTTTACTCCAACTTGAATATTTCAAAGTCTCATATCCTTTCCTTCTATTTTAAGGTCGTGATGCTTGTGTGGAAACCATGTTTTGTATGGTAGCACTACAAGATATAGACCTTATAGCGACGTTTAAAGCGACGAAAATACAAACAACAAAATTTGCCCCCGTCGTCGCAAAAAGTGTCGTTATTAACAATGCCATAGAATCGTCGCTATATGCGTTGCTATATACGTCGCAAATGCGACGTATATAGCGACGCATATAGCGACGCGTATAGCAACGGTTACAGAGAATTTGCGACGCTTATAGCGACGACAATAGCGACGCCTGCAGTAAATTTGCGACGCAAATAACGACGGTAACAGAGAAATTTTTTTTTTGTGGCAGGGCAGCAAGCTGCCGTGCCACATATAGCACTGTGTGCTGTATGAGAGCCATACAAAATAGTTTCTGCACTGCTGCATACAAAGCATTTGCAAACAAAAAGAATGTATACTGAAATCATAAAACTGATAGATGAAATAAATACATGATATCGCATAAAATGCGATTGGTACAATCATAAAACAATATCACTAATACATAGAAAATGTCTACATAGATCGGGCGACTAAAAAATAAAGGTATGTGAGCTTCAAGGATCCAAGGGCGAGCTACAAATCCTCGTCCCCCGAAAGCTCTTCCCGCTGCAAAGGAGCATCAAACGGATTCTGCAGAAAAAGAAACAACATATCAATCCACCATACAATAATGCAATATCTCATGGTAACTATGGACAAGAAAGATGAGTGACTTACTGGGCCGCCGCGTCTATACAATCGGTCGATCAATGATCTGAGACCGTGCCTCTCTGCATATCGAGCCTCAAGGCCTTGCGGATCGCGATTTGTAATGGAGTGCTGCAAAGAAAACAAAATGCTAACTGTTAGAAACATGATTGTCAGTACAAAGAATATCTCAAAAAAATAAATAAGCAAAACAAAAGAGAAACTTACAAAGTCCTCCAAATATGTCCTGTGGCCGCCACTCCCAAGATGATGTACCGATCCGGCCTCGATTCGTACCCTCACCGCCTCCCGCTGCTGACTCCAACGTCCTGGCGAATTTGTAGCCTCCTCCCTCAGTCGGCGCCAGTCATCTGCATCTAACCACTCGGGCTTTGGAGCCCCACTCTTGATTGCCTTGCGTGCGTCGGATCGTCTATGTGACATGTATGCACGCATGCAATCCATCATCCAGCCCGTAGAGAATCTATCCACTGCGGCTGGCACCGGGAACTCCTCGTGCAAGGATGCTACTATGTACTCCTTGCTCCCCTCCGGTATGTTCCTCCAATGATCTAGGACGTTGTGCCGAAAAACTTGTTGGCACAACTCCCTCATGCGAGCCATCACCCTCCTCCCCTCATCATTCATGATGATGGCTCCTGACCTACCATCCATTAGGTATCCATAACCCCTAGGAGTATGCCTAGTATGGGCCCTCTCCCATCTCCTTCCACGCTCCTGGGCATATCCAGGAGACCCCTGTACATCCGGTGTACTGACGAGGGTACCCTCTCCCGGAGTGCCACTCAAAGGGGTGCCACCAAAAGGAGTGCCACCAAAAGGTGTGCCATCTGCCGATGGCTGCACAAAAGCCGGAGTAACTGGAGTGGACGTCCCCACAGGTGTGACAAATCTTGGAGGTGACGCTGCTCCAGCTGAACGACGAGACGGAGACACCGTGTCCGTGTCTCCACAGCAGCACCCCCCTGATCCTCCTGCAGTCGTAGTCCCTCCCTCTGGCCCAAGTCGCGAGCATCGAGATCGTCTGCTCGAAGTTGAAGCATCTGATCGCGCTGAAGCTGATCTAGCAGAGCACCCTGACGAAGAACGAGACAGCTCCTGATCTGCCATCTCTCTGAATCTCGCGAGCTGATCTGGAGACATGCGTGCCATCATGTCCTGAAACTCCTCATTGCTCATCCCTCGACTCATCCTGAAAATGTCGATACCTGCACAAATAAAAAATGATGTTAGAATAATCAATTTAAACTATACAAAGCACATTAATATAAATCATTTTTGAAAAATCCCTCTTAAAATGCATATCTTATCTACCTTTATGGAAGATCTAAACAACGAATTGAGTAATACAATTCTCCAAGAATGAAGTATTCTATGGTCCCATGTTAATCTCTTGACACAACTCTGCATACACTGGAAGGTCGATAGACATGCCACCACAAAAGAACGAGTCTGCCTCGTTCTCAAAAAATTCTACGACTTCTGTATTTCCATCATTGTTAGCCGATGCGGGCTCCAAGCTTGCGGTGGCCTCCACCCCTTGTAATTTCGATCCCTCTATTTGCATATTTTCTTCATCTATGCCTGGAACATCGCTTTGATTGTATGCTCTCGCATCTCGAGGAGTTGAAGGTATAACATACCACCATCGAGGTTGTCGGGGATTTGGATAGAAGATTACCTGTTCACAAACACTTACAAAGCAGCTTCAAACCATTGTGACATAAACCATGTCGTATTACAATTAGCAAGCAAATGACTATTTGTACCTGTTCACAATGGGCCGGCAACACAAAGGTGTCGCGCAAATCCATCCATTTTTTTTCGGAATCTATTTCGAGAAATCCAGATGGACCTCGTCGAACTGTTGCGCCAGCTCCTCCAAGTACCACTTTGAACCACTGCACATCGAATATTATCATGGAGAAGCTACGGTAATCCACCGTAATAATACTTTGCAAGTTCCCAAAATACTCCATCTTATCCACAACCGTGTTCGGATCCGTTGCTCGTCGCCGGCTCTCTTGCTCAAACCTTGCCATGACACCACAGTCCATTGTGGAGCGCATTTGGTCAATACGCTCCACCCGAAAATGCCGTCTGCACGACCACGCTGCACTATATATTTTGTACTACACATTGAAACACTCAAATTAGATGTAGCAAACAAATTTAGATATAACACATTCTAAACCCCTCATTACCTTTGGACTACATCCCCTCGAGAACTCCCACTCCTCCATTGAGACCTCTGTCCCTTCGCTGGATGCTGCGGTCAAGGCTCCATGCAACCATCGTGTTGACATAAACCGCGGCATCTCCTCCATGCCTTTGGGATATCAAATCGGTCGGTGACGCATACTGCGTCGAAATTCAGCTCGCGCTTCCTCTCGATCTTGCCTTGCAATCTGGTACTTGGCGAGCCACGTCTCCATGGAGGCATGGTGTAACATACAAAAGCGATTCACCTTCTCTTCCATTGAGGCATCCATTCTTTTTTCTACCCCATTTCCAACCACCACATCTCCAGTCAGCCTGTCATCGTCCTTCAGCGTCCATAGCATTTCATTGTCTGGTTCCACTGTTTGTAGCCATTGTGAGTTAGGCATCAGCTTGCAGCGTTCATACGTGCTGGAGGTCGTCCAAGAAAACCTTCCCTGAGTTCATGATCCTCCGGCAAGAAAGCGGCGTGTCCTTGATATACCATCTTCTTCATGGTTCGTGACCTTCGGGAGTCTAACTGTGGCCCACACAATGGACATGTATGATAACCTGAGGTAACGAGACTTGCAAGGCGATCCACGACCTAGTGAATACTTGATTGAATGAAATAAAATATAGATATTACTAGCGAGAACAAAGGTCTGCTCACCTGAGCACTCTCCCAATCCCGGAAAGTCATGCATCGTCCACATGAGAATGGCTCGAATGTTGGCTGACTGCCGACCATCACGCCTGCTCATATCTTGCACCGTGACCCCCTCCTCCCACAAAATCTTAAGCTCATCGACTAATGGATGAAGATACACGTCCATATTTTTTACTTTGTAGCGGCCCGGGACGAGCAAGCTAAGGATGAGATGTCCTTTCTTCGTAGAAAGCCATGAAGGAATGTTGTAGTTGACAAGCACTATAGGCCACACACTGTAAGAAGTCGAGCGCAGACCGAATGGGTTCACACCATCCATGGCGAGACCGAGCCGAAGATTCCTTGGCTCTCGCGCAAAGCCTGGGAAGGTAGAGTCAATGTGGCTCCATGCGCGTGAATCTGCTGATATTCGTTGCACGCCATCGGTGGACCTATTCTGCACATGCCACGTTGTCAAGCTTGCCGTGGCAGACATGCGAAACATGTGGTTTATGCAGGGGATGAGCGGAAAGTGTCTGAGGACTTTTTGAGGGATGGTCTGCCCTTGTAGGTCCTGTCGATACCTGTGAGCACCACACTTTGGACATGACTCCATAGTCTCGTATTCATCTCGAAACAATATGCAGTCGTTGATACATGCATGGATGTTATTGTAGTCCATGCCAAGCTTCCGTAAAACATGTCGTGCATCATCACGAGACTCAGGCATGGTATTTGCAGGTGGCAATATATGATATTTCAATAACCAGAAAAAATCATAAAACACCTTGAAAAATCCATCCATGTTTGCAATAATACTGTTTTTAAAAAAAACAATGAAGTCTGTGTGCAAGGTACCTGAATAACTTAGTCACACTCGTATCGCTCCAACCGTATTTTGCTTGCACACTTAAGAGTGCAAGCAATGTCTTCAACCGAGATACTCGGCACCCATCATATAATGGTATGGATGCTTCCTCTCTAAGCGGGTCAGATGTCTCAACATCCATGGGAATCAATGCATCGATCATTGCCTCCATCTCAGGCTCCAAGATTGTAGGCAAGTCGGGAAGGTTGTCTGTCTCCTCTGGCATTGACGGTATAGATGGGCCTTGCGAGTGGTCGATTGGCTCCTGCAATCCATCCATCGCACGTCCACGAACTCTTCTAATTGGCCGCAAAGGGTGCACTCCCCCTTGGGTCGAGACATCACCCCCTTGGATACAAAATTTGCCAACAAGACCCAATCTTATTGTGTATGGTTTTCAATTAGCTTGAGAGTACAATGCATGAAAAATGCTAACTTCAAATTACCGTTTGCTGAAAATCTGCAATCGCCTGATCAATGATCTCACATTGAAACTCGCCAAATCGTCGTACGTGTTCTATAGACAATCGGCGTTTTCATCTAATTGCCAACTTGCATTGAGAGCAAGGACATGGGACACGCTGATTAAGATACGACTCGCGGTCTTGAACAATAAGACCTTCTTCGTTTGCCATCTTATCTACATTACAGCAAACGAGGCTTAAATGGATAGCTTTATGGAGATGTACGTCAAGTTGCAAGTTGACCATAAACCTTGCATTGTATATAGTAGTCGAGAGATTTTCCGATGTTATATCTCGGCCTTGTATCATGCTCAACGATTTGTTTGTCCCGGTAGATAATTATTTGTTATATCTCGGCTTTGAGTATAAGTAATCCATTTTAAAATTAATGCGCGCCATCTATGAAATTTTATAACTATAGTAATAAAATTTATTTCAATCAATTCTACTCATAGTCATAAGACCTGAGAGAAATTATCCTATACTCAATTTAAGGGTTTCTTCTTCTATAACAATAATTTTGGGTTCATTTTGATGAAGTACGTGGCTGTATGCAAAGCACATTGCATACCATTATCAATAAGTATATTATCTTAATTTTCATTCCCCTCCCTCTCCCTCTCTTTCTCTCCCTCTCCCTCTCTTCCTCTCTTTCTCTCACCCTCTCCCTCTCCCTCTCGTTCTCTTTCTCTCCCTCTCTCATTTCCTCCCTCCCCCTCCCTCTCCCTCTCCCTCCCTCTTTCTCCCTCTCCCTCTCCCTCCCTCCCTCTCCCTCCCCCTCCCTCTTTCTCTTCCTCTCTCATTTCCTTCCCCTCCCCCTCCCTCTCCCTCTCCCTCTCCCTCTCCCTCTCTTTCTCTTTTTCTCCCTCTCCCTCTCTATCTCTCTTTCTCTCTCATTTCCTAAACAAGCAAAAAATAAAGTGATTTAAACATCCTCCAAGCAAAAGGGAGAGGGAGAGATACAATGCACTCTCCCTCTCTTTCTCTTTCTATCCCTCTCTCATTTCCTTCCCCTTCCTCTCCCTCTCACTCTCTTTCTCTCTCATTTCCTCTCCTAAACAAGCAAAAAATAAAGTGATTCAAACATTAAACAAGAAAAAGGGAGAGGGAGGGAGAGAGAGAATGCACTCTCCCTCCTCCCTCTCTTTCTCTTTCTCTCCCTCTCCTATTTCCTCCCCCTCCCTCTCCCTCTCCCTCTATTTCTCTTTCTCTTTCTCTTTCTCTTTCTCTTTCTCTTTCTTTCCCTCTCCCTCTCCATCTCCCTCTCCCTCTCTCTCTCCCTCTCTTTCTCTCTTACTCTTTCGTTTCCTCTCCTAAACAAGCAAAAAAGAAAGTAATTTAAACATTAAACAAGCAAAAGGGAGAGAGAGAGAGAGAATGCACTCTCCCTCTCCCTCTCCCTCTCCCTCTCTTTCTCTCCCTCTCTCTCCCTCTCCCTCTCCTTCTCTTTCTCTCCCTCTCTCTCCCTCTCCCTCTCCTTCTCTTTCATTTCCTCTCCTAAACAAACAAAAGACAACGATTTAAACCTTAAACAAGTAAAAGAAAGAGAGAGGGAGACTCACCAATGAGATATGGCGAGCGTGGGCGGCTTCTCTTTGCAACGAGGGCTCCTCCTCTCCTTCGCGAACAACGGCGGTGGCGGTGGCGGCGGTGGCAGCAAGTCTCTTCCTCTTCTTCTCTCACAAAGCCTTGGCTCTCTCCCTCGCTCTCGCTCTCAAAAGGCAAAGAAAAGAAAATGAAAACGGCGCTCTGGTTTCGGCCGCGCTTTTTTTCCCTGCGGCGTCGCTATTGGCATCGCTATTT
Source organism: Lygodium microphyllum (assembly GCF_053477565.2). Classification (NCBI taxonomy): domain Eukaryota; kingdom Viridiplantae; phylum Streptophyta; class Polypodiopsida; order Schizaeales; family Lygodiaceae; genus Lygodium; species Lygodium microphyllum. The sequence continues at coordinate 86,156,450 of NC_141163.1, read as the reverse complement.
GCGATGCAAATAGCGACGCCAGTTGCGACGCCAATAGCGATGCCGATATCCGCCGTCGCTAATCGGCGTCGCTAATTGCCCAATTCCTTGTAGTTTAGACAAATGAGTTGTTTCTACCACAATGGGGTGAAAAAATAAATAATGAAAAGTCTAGTATCTTTTTTCCTATACAGGTATATATGTTAGCTAAAAATCAAGGTGGAATCTCATGAGTGGAATGTGCAAAGAGAGGGATAACTATAAAGGGAAAACCTTTAAAGAGCCATGTGTGTCTACACAAAAATGGATGTTTTTTTTTTTGTAAAAACACCAAGGGTAGGGTGTTTCCCCAAAAACTAGGCATTTTTGGAAAAAAATCAAGAATCTCAAGGTGACGTGGAAGGGTTTTCCATTTTTGTGGAAAACTTTCCAAAAATCCTTATGAAAAACCTAAGCAATTATTGCTCCAAAAATTATGCTGGATAGTCCACCTTTAGTGCTCTCTAACTTGGTGCAAAAATGGAAAAAAATAGCTTGGGCTAAAATTGTGAACTTGTTGTAACTATATGTAGACAAGCTCCATGAACAGTAAATAAGTGCATGAACATCACATAAAAGAAAACAAAAAATACTCTATCTAGGACAAATTTGGGCTATCATGCATAAATAAATACTTCCTAAGGACTCCCTAGACTTGTCTTACTCCATCTATGCCTACTCACTAGATACTCTTTCATTCAAGCTTTGTTGAATAATTTGGTATTCTTTGCTCAATGGTGGATGAGACTAATCTATCACTTAGATACAATTTGGGTGTTCTTTATTCTTTGGAAGACTTAGAGCCTTCTATGTTTCATTTTGTGGTAACCATTGCTCTTTGAAAGAGCCTTATGCTTACTATTTTATTATTTTATGCTCTTTTCCACAACAATCTATATTTGGTGTTTCTTTTTCTTCAGTCTTTGAGAGAACCTTCTATTCGTTATTCTCTTGATTAGTAAAATTTCCACAAGAATGGTATAAGAATTACATGGCATAGTGCATAGAATTTGAGCAAGAGATAGAGAAAGAGAGTACACAACTCATAACAGGAGAACAAAGATTTGCTTTAACTCCAAACAAGCTGATACAAAATGGCTTTATCCACTCCCGTGCTTTCAATATGATGCTAAGATGGCAATCTAGATAAAAGATAGGTGAGAAGCTTAAGGCTAGCTGGAATAACTCTAATTGGGTGAAAGCATGGATCATGAAAGGTGTAAAAGGGTCTACCTTTTATAGCATGTGAAGGGGGTCATAATGGATGACCTTCCATATGCACATGTATTTGTTGGCCTTCCATGTGCACCTCCAATAGTTGGCTAGGGAATATTTCCTACCCCTAGGAAAGGGCTACTTCCATGGCCCTCAAACCCAAAATAGGGGTCCCTAATAACTTCCTTACCTTGTAACTTGATGTAGTATACCTTGAGTTGCTACCATCTTAACTACCCTGTCTAACCCAAAGGCTAGACCTGCAATGGTTACCTTTTGGCCATCTAGTCCCATAGGCCTCATCTGACATACAAGTCAAGATCCACCAATGTCCAGGCTCACACATGGCTTCTCATCATAATGTGGGCCTTACAACTTTAAGCACCATGGATCAGTAATAGCAGGTGAACTAACTCCTTGGCCCAATGCTGAGTCTCTAAAGATGAACTTGAAGCAGATCCTTTGAGAGCACTTTGGTGAAGATATATGCTCCATTCTCCGTTGTTTGACAGTAAACTAGCTCCACTATCCCATCCTTGATCAAATCACACACATAGTGATACTGGATCTCTATATGTTTGTGCATGCATGAAACAATGGATTCTTGGCAATGGTGATGCAACTCTAATTGTCACACCTTAGCACAGTCTTCATCTTTTACTCCCATATGCTATAAGATCCCCCTTAACCATAGTGCTCCACATGTAGCAAAACAAGCCGCCTTGTACTCCACTTCAGTTGTAGTAGAAGACAATGCCAATGTTGGCTGCTTCTTACTGATCCAAGAGAAAATTAATGAATTGAAAGAAAAACACTAATGATAATTTGACTTTCTAGAATCACTATCTCTTGCCCAATCTAAGTCACAAAACCCCACAAGAGAAGTATTGCAACTGTATGTGATACCATAGTAAGTTTCCTTCAAGTAGGAAGTACACCTACATCTTCCTAAATATTATTTTGAAAATTGCCAATATTTTTCATACAATGACCAAACAACAAAGAAAAATTTAGATTAATGATAGTTCTTAGTGGTGGTTGAAGCTATTATCTTAGGTCTTTTTGCTCCTTAGAAACTTCAAGCTATATATTTTACTCTTAGTTTTACCCTCATCATGGAGAGCTATTATCACCACATATTCAACGACTCAAAATCTAAACCTTCCATCCTTGGTCAATAAAATAAATCAAGAGCAAGTAATTAAGGATACCCTATCATCATCTTCTTCAAAGCTTGTCACCCTATAAGTTGGTCATTATAAATTCACATCAAAACACCATTTGGAACCCAAACCCAAATAACCAAATCAATCCATTAAAAGGAACTCTTTTAGCTCCAAAACCATATCTCTCTATATATAACTCCATTAATCAACAAAGAAGTCATCATTAGTATCTTGTTTGCAATCATTGTTAAAAACAAGTGCACATTGAGAAAGATTTAGGGTGAGGGAAATGGAGACTTTCAAATAAAAAGAGTAAGCTTATCTTGTTACCCTTGGATAACATGTAGAAGAAGAACATATCATTACTAAGGCTCCCAAGGGTGCACCTTATAAAACATGTAAGATACCACATGAATTCAAAAGAAAGGGTATTAAACACCATATTGGTGAATATGGGAATTTCCCATAAGTTTGGGACACGTGGTCAAATCTTTGGATTTGTCATAACTTGAACACTATAACTCCAAATCGAACGCTTTATAGCTCAATAGATTCCATTTTTCAAGTGCTTTCCAATGATAGGTCACATCATATAGTTTTGAGAAACTTATGGGCATGTTATCCAGGTGCCACCTATTTAGTATTCAAAAAATGGGAATTGGGAGATTCCCAAAATCACCAATATCGTGTTATTATATTTAGTAAAACATACATGCTTATATTTATAAATGGAATTTTTAAATTGAAAATTGAAAAAAAATTGCAAGTATAGTAAAGTAAAAGTGGTCATTTTATGGCCTTATAGCATGCAAAGAAAGGGTATTTCTTAATACCCTTTGAACACACATTATATAGATGATTTATTGTAAGTGTATCCCCTAAGCTAGGGCTACAACACTTGGCACAATTTCTTCCAATGAATATTCATGGCATCACACATCATATCACCTTCAAAGGGAATGTTTTATAAAATATAGATCACAACTTCATCACTACAAGTTACCATGGTGGGGACCAATAGCACTTAATATACTAAAGGACATGCTAGTATCAAGGTTCAATTCCTTGTCTACGAACTCATTTGTTCCAAAATGATTGCATCTACAAATGTGTCTCTCTTAATTCAATTTCTTACAACTCACTTATTCTGAACAAAGAAATTTGTATGCCTTAAGATTTGAAATTCTTCCTCCACAAAATGCTTTCACATTAACCATCTCCTTTTTCTTGACTTAAAAAATCATATTGTGCCATTATATATTAGGACATGCATCTCAAGGCATTCTCAAACAATCATCAAGTAAAAATCACTCCTAAGCATACTACATCTCTAATCTCTCATTTTGTGCAAGTAAACCCCCATGGGTTACAAGGAAACAAAACATTAACTACTACCAACATTGTCACTATCCTTGAATGGCAATGCTCAAAAAATACATGTGCAAGCATGGATATTTGTAATATCCCATTGAAAGAAAATCTAAAATTACTTTACTCCCTAACAATGTGTTTTCTTATTAAGGAAATTTTCTCATGATACTGAAGGCCAAGGTTAGGGCTCACCAATTGGAGCTTCTAATAAACACATTCTTGAAATGCAAGCATCTAGTTGCAAAATTGAGAGACCCTTATTGCTTTAAATGAGGTTTCTATGAATATCCTTAATAGTCTATTGTAAAAGAAGTTCAAATAGACTATGATACAATTGGAGTTAGTTGCCTTGTATAAAATGATAGCAAATGCATTAGCTAGTAATAATATAATATATGTGGTCTTACCTCGTCCATTTCAACTTAGATCTATGCAACAAGTACAAAATGTATCAATCAAAAAATAAATAAAAGAATACTTTTTATAAATGAGCATATGAAAGTCAAAGAAACCAAACCCTAGAAAAATATTTCCTAATAGATGTGATGAGCTCAACAATATTTGTGATGACCTAACTAACTTTCAATACACAATGGTATGTTTTTTGTAGCAAGAAGAATGTGCACAAGAGGGAGAAGAGAGCTCAAAGTACAAGAACAAAATCTTGCTTACTAAGTTGCTTAGAGTACAACTTGGGTACACTCTCTCTTACACTTGATAGTGACCCATAGGCTGTTTATATAGCCTTTTCCAAGCTAGGGTTAGGCTTTCCCCTGCCCCTTAAGGCCATTCACATACAGCTACCCTCATAGACACTTGCTCAGGGTGAATTCCCATGCCTATATTCTAACACCACCCTCAATGCCAAGGTAGCATTGCATCACAAGACATGTTAAAGTTCCCCCCCTCAATCAAATGGGATGCCTTTATAAATTAGGCTACAAGGATATTCATAGGTAGAGGATGTTACAAGACTCAAAAGAGTCGATCATTTGTGGATTGGGAGGCAAAGTTGCCCTCCAATTCCTTAGGTACTTATGGAACACTGGGACACTTATTGGTGATATGCCCAGTCTTTTTGCATTTATTGCACTTCATTTTGTTAGGATATTTCTTCTAGCAATCGCTTACAATATGCCCTTTTTGTGACAAAAGGAGCACTTAGTAGAAGCGGTATGGAGTAACACTTGCTCACGGGAAGTAAATACTAAAGTACTTGAGAGCGGAGTTTTGAGTGTGGGATGTGCCTAAAATTTGCCAAAAAATCTGGAATTTAGGGAAAAAATATTCGACATCGAAGGCGGCGGCTCAGCTAGGACGATTTTAAGCACTAGGTGAAAAACATATTTTAAAAGATGTCCGAGCGACATTTGTGGATTTTTGATAATTTTTCTGACTGCTGTGCGGGGTAAAAAGAGATGCCAGTTAGTGTGGGATGCCAAGCCGAATGCACAGGATTTTTCAGAGGCTGAAATGGAGCCTGGACGCGGAAGAGGCCAAAAATGGGCAAAGATTCGAAAGGGTGGACAAAACTTGGACCAAAGGGGGGGTGCCCTTTGGGACCTTATACCCCCCTCCCCCCCCTTCAATTTTTTATGAAAAAAACCATGAGCATGGCATGGAGGAAGATGGCGTGAGCAGGCGCCGAAAAATGCGCCCTCCCCCTCATGGATCATGATGTCAGGCTGTAAGCAACCTATGCAACAGAGATTACCTGCCAACTTCTCCCTCTTTCCTAGTTCTATCGCTAGTCTTCGCACAAGATATGGCTGTATGGATGAAGAGATTAGAATCTAGTCTTTCTCTCTCATCCCTCTCTCTCTTCTCCATGGGCTGTTCATGTGTACTCTCTTGAAGAAGGAATCAGGTGGAAGAATGAAGGAAATGGTGATGGAGATTGGTGGAGATGCTGAAGATTGAAGTGTAGCAGTGGATTGAGGGAAATGGAGGCTTCGTCTACTGGTTATGCAGTAATTTAATACGTCTCGGGTCTTGTAAAAACACGGTATGACCATTTTTATGAATAAAAATGAAGGATTTTTTATAGTTTATGTGGTAATGATGTTTTTATTGGATGAAAATTTATTTGAGTGCTGATTGCACCATGACTAAATGTTATTTATCAGAAAATTTGGATTTTGCAATGATTTACATGTATTAATTAATTTCGATAAACCTGAAATGCGGTTTTTAAGCGGTAAAATGGTAGTTTTTCCGTTTCGGGTGGGTAAAATATGTTCCCATGGGGGAAAAATGGAAGATAAATTGAATGTTAGTATGATGAAGTGATTGGAATAAGAAAAATCAGAAAAGAGTATATTTTATTGACAAATAAATCAAGAAAATGAGAAAAATAAGTGAAAAAAAAGAAAAACGCCTCACGAAAATATGGAAAAATATAATGATTGTTGGTGGATGTATGGTAGTGGCAAAGTATGAGGTTTGGCCTTAGGTTTCCCTATCTCCTTGTCAAGGTTTGTGATTTATTTCTTTTTATACATCAAAACATGACAAAATGAACCTCTACACCTATGCAATGAAAGCAATACCTAAATGTAGGGGGTTGGGATGTTTGAATGGTTCGATTTGCGTGCTGATTGTTGCTGGTTTTTTGATGCATATCATGACGTAGAGTTTGGTGTATTTGAATTAAGAGGATAGTAGCAGGAGTGTTGTCTCGGTGCTATCCTTACATCGCCGCAACGGGTTAGTAAATGCATTGGAAAGCCTGGTTGTGCACCACATGTGTCTGATTTAAAATTATGTTTGAGCACTCTAGGATCATCCACATTTGTATGTGCATGTTAACCATGGTGTCAGAATAAAAGGACTGGATGCATAGCACCTGTATTCGATGATGATAACCTATGCATGAGTGTGGAAAAGTAACCTAAGCCGTAGGATACACGTTCGTTTCTTGGGGAATTATTTGGTAAAAAATGACACATGGTATCTCTTGGAAAACTTTTAAAATGAAAGAGTAGAGTTTGTTTGTTTGTTCTATATGTTGAGCAGCGCATCAAGGGGCTAATCCCTGCGATGTAGGAGAGCTGCAGTGGGGCCACGGTGATTCCATCGAGAGGTTGCCTCCCATGTATGTGATTATCGTGGTATTTATTGCTAATGTGTATGGGTTCTCCTTTCGTGGAGTTTATAGAAAGGGAAACATTGGACTAAAACACTATAAACGCATAGATTAGGCTTTAGGATAGCTCGTCCTTTAGTAGCAGATAGACGCTCCTGGCCCGCGAGGCCGTGTGGATGTGTTTGTCTGTTATGAGCATGAGGTCTAGTTAGTGCCATAGCCAGTGCCGGCCCATTTTAGGTCCCATTAGTGGTGCGTCCTGCCGGGAGCTGCCAACAAGCTAGGGTTTTTAGGGACGAAAAAGTTGGTTTATGTCCTCTGACAAGGACCGTTAAGCTGAAATACAAAAATCAGAATGTGCTGAGAGGGCTAGACGGCGGTTGGAGATTGTAAGTCGTTATTCTCCTCAAAGGTCTTAATAACCCAACTGCTGCACATAGTCCTTTAGGTGCAAGAGGAAGCGCAAGTTCTTCCTCTCTTTCACCAAGTCAACCCACTTCAAGTGGGGGTGTGATCCCATTAGTCCAAACTCCTATTGTTAATCCGATTGTCGTCATGGCACAACCCATTGCAATTCCTGCAGGGACGCCAGATCTGCTAGCTTTAGGAGTTCCTTTGCCCATTTTTAATGGGTTAGCCGAAGAAGATGTAGAGTTTCACATTTGTGAATTCCAAAGATTAATGTTTAATTACCGCGTCCAAGATAAGGGAGATCTTATGATGTTCTTTAACATGACATTAAAAGGAAGGGCTGTAGTATGGTATCATAGCATAGAGACTGGAACCATAACTACAATCGACCAATTTTATGCAGCTTTTCGAGGAGAATATGCCCCTAAAAGAGGGCCAATACTGGTTGTGTGTTTTGATGATGCTTTCTATCATGTTAACAACCATGTCTACAAAGCAAGCAAGCTCTGCAATCGAGATTTTGTGATAAGATAGACACAATCCTAGAGGTAGATCAAGTTTTGTGCTACATATCTAGTGTATACTATCACCTGACCTTAGGAGATGATTGAGCAAAATGTCCATCACAAACCCCCTCATGGCAGCTCTTAATCACATCCATAATCTCCTTTGTTTTTGGCATGTAGCATGCCAAGATCCCCATGAGAATGTGAAAGCCTATGCTAAGAAGCTTAAGGAATTATTTCAAAAGTTACAAACTTATATTCCTATTCCGCCAGCTGCCCAATTGCAATACTTCTTGCATGGATTGGATTTCAATATTCAGGTACAATTGAGTAGTGTGGCTTTGGCTAATATAGACACCGCCATCACACGGGTAGAAGGAGTAGAGTCACGATTACAAACAGCCTACTCCTCTCGAATAAATCTTAATGCGGGTCTAGTACCTAGAGGCAATTTACCATTGATAAATGGAAGTCAAGGGATGCCTATGAATAACCCTAATGGGAGAGGAAGCATGGTTCAAAATGTACCTTTGCTGCCAGCTCCTCCCAGTGTGACTATGCCTATGGCTAGTCAGTTGGCTCCACCAAATGTTGGAGGCCAAGTTTCGAACCCTAATGTGGTTCCTATGAGTCAACAACCAATGCCCAATCAAATTGTTAGGCCAATGGAATGACAGATAGACGATCAAGGCTATGAGTCGAGTGCCTCTAATGTCCTTAGCAAAGTTAAGGATATGATGAAGCACTACACTGACATGATTTCTAAACAATATCGGCAAATAGCTGTTGACGTCAATTTCCTGAAGAAGCAGTAGAATCTGATAGGAAGCCGACGTCCTGAAGAGGGTGGTCCATTAAGATTCAACTGTAAGTGGTGTGGCGGACAACATTTCCCTAGAAACTGTCCAAATGTTAAATGTGATATTTGTGGGAAGTCGGGCTACTTAGCCACTACATGTTGGAGTAAGATTAGTTCCCTCCAACAAGGGAGTAAACAGCCAGGTCCAGTTAATCATAGAACGCAAGGTAATAGCATCCATCAAAATGATGGACCAAGACAAATATTGCAAAGGGGAAAAACCACTATAGAGGAGTTGCCACAAGGAAATGGAGTCAGCCTTATTGAGGCTGTACGCACATCAATGGCACTGAAGCCTCTAACCTAATAGCTGTGACAAGAGGCCAAAAGGCTAAAGAGGGTGATAAAGATAATGCAAAACCAGTCGAGAGAAACCCTAAGCAAGGGGATAAAGGGACACAAGTCCTGAATCCTAGCATGGAAGGTGGACCTCTAAGGCCTGTTGATAGAAAAGTCGATCCTAAGAAGGATGAGGAAGTGCCAAGAAAGAAGGCAAGAGCTAAAAAAGAAGCACCAAAGCCGGTCCCGAGACCAAAAGAAATGATGGTTTGGCGAGAAAAGAGAGCTTTGGCTACCTATCATGATTTTGATTTAGCAAGTTCTCTTTGCGAAGTCAAACCAGATGTAAACCTCTTACAATTGATTAAATTATCTCCAGGAGTATGCAAGGAATTCAAGAAGATCGTGCGTATTGGGTATATTGTAGAACCTTTGGGCATAGCACGAGTAGGGGAAGATTGGTTTGAACATGCTGAAAAGAATTGCCCTAGGGTTCTAGCATACGTGGATGGAATATTAGTAGAGCATGCTATTGTAGACACTAGGTCCTCCGTCAATATCATGAGTTCAGAGTTGATGGAGAGGTTGGGTCTAGGCATCCAAAAAGATAGCTTCACCCTTCTTGAAATGGCTGATGATAGTCTATGGCAACCAGAAGGTTGTGTTACTAAAGTCCATGTTACAGTTGCAAGTGTAGAATGCTTCTTAGACTTTAGGGTAATAAGATTTGCAGGACGTCCGAGCTATCGAGTCTTGCTAGGCAAGCCTTGGATCTTACGAACAGACTATCAAGTCGATATACCCGCCGGTCGAGTGATTCTAGGTAGAGGTGCTAATCGAGTAATAGTCTATGCTTACCCCGAGTCTCCTCAGAGTGAGAGAGCTCCTTTATCCTCTATTGAATTAGAAACAACAGATGATCCATCTGGTAGTGAGACATCATCCAGTGATGAATCTAAAGAGGGGTCCACTACAGAAGATATTTTTCAGATAACTCTAAATGAGCTGATAGAGCCGCAAGATAGGATAAGAGACACGGATGTGATTGAGTTGGACCTTGGTACGCCGAATGATTCGCGACCAATTAAATTAGGTACCATGCTCAATTTAGCAGAAAGGGAGGACTATGTGTCCTTGATTCAGGAATTCCGCGACATATTTGCTTGGAGTTATGATGAGCTGAGAGGTATTCCTCCCAGCCTGGTTGTTCATACTATTCCTGTAAAAGAAGACAGTCATCTTGTGCATCAGAAAGTAAAGCGTATGCCTTTTGAATTGAGGGACAGGCTATTTGAAGAGTTACAGAAGTTAAGGGAAGTTGGTTTAATCTTCCTTGTACAGCACACAGAATGGTGTTTACCAGTTGTTATCAGGAAGAAGAAAAACAACCAGATCTAATTATGTGTAGATTTTAGAGAGCTGAATAAGCAGACGGTTAAGGATTACTACCCGTTTCCATTTATTGACCAGATTTTGGATCAATTAGCGGGTAGGGAAATATATTCGTTTATGGATTGCTTTGCAGGATACATCCAGATGGCAATTGTAGAAGAGGACAAGTTGAAAACAACTTTCATTACTGTCTTTGGTTCTTTTGCGTACCATGTGATGGCCTTTGGTTTGTGCAATGCACCTGGATCATGGCAACGAATAGCAGACAAGACCTTTGGTGATATCTCCCCAGATGAGTTGAAAGTATTTATTGATGACCTGGGGGCAGCCACTATAAGGGAAAGGATGTTGGTTATCTTAAGAAAGTGCTTTGAGCGCTGCAGATAATTTTGTATCGCTCTTAACCCACGAAAGTGTGTTTTGGAGTGCCTTATGGGCTATTGCTAGGCCATGTGGTTAGCTCAGTAGGGATCACAACTGACCCTGAAAAGATCAAGGTTATAGTCGCTATGAGTCCACCACACACTCCAAAAGAGGTACATAGCTTTCTGTCATCTATAGGGTACTATCAGAGGTTTATAAATGCCTTGGCAGAAAGGACGTTGCCATTAACGAACTCATTATCCTTCAGCTGTCTATTTGTATGGAGTGACCCTTGTAAGGTAGCTTTCAAGGATGTGAAACACGAGCTAGTAAAAGCACAGTTTTAAAAGCACCCAAAAGAGGCGAGGTATTTTATATATTTTCAGCAGCCACCATGCATAGTACCAGTTGTTGTTTAGCCCAAATCTGGGAGGAAAAGTGGTATCATTCGATAGCTTTTGCTAGTCAAAAATTGGGCATATCAAAATTTAACTACACCTACATGGAGAAGTTGTGCCTTGCGATGGTCTTTGCAACTTAAAAATTTAGGCGCTACATCCTCTATGGGAAGATAGTTTTCTATACAAAGGTAGAAGGGCTTAGATTGCTTATGAACAAGCTACAACCGCCTGATTGTCTAGCAAAGTGGTTAATCACTTTGCAGGAGTTCAATTATGAGATTAAGAGTAAGCCACCGAGGTTAAGAGTCTGCCTTGTGGATTTCGGGGAGCCGAAAGAGACTTTGGCTAGAGGGAGTGAAATTGAAGAAATGTTTAAAATTGATACAGCTTCTATCCCATCTTGGTATGCTGCTATTACGCATTATCTATCAACAGGAGAGACTGGAGCTGGTTTATCAAAATCTGAAAAGAGGAAAATCAAACAACAGGCTTTGAAGTTTTCCTTGATCGCAGGAATACTATATTGGAAGGGTATTGATGATATCTATCGCCGATGTGTGATGCCTGACAAGGTTCCTTTCATCTTGGAAGAGTGCCATGACTACGTGCGGAGGGCACTTCGTTGGACGGTTGATGGCACAGAAAGCTTTAAGAGCTGGATATTGGTGGTCGTCCATCTTCTAAGATTCCTTTGAGTACGTTAAGAGATGTGATACCTGTCAAAGACATGACAGCAGAGAGAATAGGAAATGGCCACTTACGCCTATCATGGCTATTCTTCCATTCGAGAAGTGGGGCATTGACTTTGTGGGTCCTATCACCCCATCGTCTACTACTCAGAAGAGGTACATTATAGTAGCAACTGATTATTTTATAAAATGGTCAGAAGCGCGGGTGACGAGGCAAGATAATGTAAAAGAGACTGCAAGTTTTCTTTTAGAGCAGATTATCTGCCGTTTCAGTCCACCGAAGGAACTAGTGTCGGAACATGGAACCCACTTTTTGAATAAAGTGATCAAAAGCCTGACTGAAGCTTGGCAAATCAAGCATAACAAAACGACCCCCTATAATCCACAAGCCAACGGGCAAGTCCAAAGTACTAATAAGCAGCTTGTGGGTTTATCTTGTCTAAAATAGTCTCAAAGAAGAAACGAGACTAGGACATGAAGTTGTATGTGGCAGTATGTGCGTACAATACAACGTTCAAGCGAGCTACCAACCATACTCAATTTAAATTAGTTTATGGGGAAGACTGTGTGTTACCCCTCGAAATCGAGTTGCCAACCATACGGTTTGCAATTAACACTCCTTGGGAGATGAGGATGCACTCTATGAATGTTTCACGACCATAGCCCACCTAGATGAGCTGAAATTGCAGAGTTTATTACACAAGGAGGTAGCTAAATGTCGGATGAAGCAGTTGCACGACCTTAAAGCAAAGAAGTATACCTTTAAAAAAGGGCAATTAGTTCTGTATTATGATGCGTGTAGGGAGCTGTTTCCAAGGAAGCTAGAACCTAAATGAGATGGCCCCTACAAGATTATCACGATAGGAAAAAATAGGTCTACGGCTCTACTAGCTGATCTGCAGGGAGTAGAATTTAAAAATAAGTTTAATCTTAATAAGATTAAACCTTATTATTTCTAAGTATGCTAATACGGAAAAATATATTGCAGGTCCATGCTGGGGCTGATTTGAGACCTGCAAAAGAGCTTAAAGTTGGTTGATGGGGCGGTTAATTCCTTATTTGGAGCACCCATATCTGGAGCAGAGATACCATCAGGGGAACTTATCTGGTGGAGCAAAGGATACAAAGTGATTGAGCAAGAGGACGAAATCTTTGTGTGGGAGATCAAAGTCTTCTGCCATTACTGCTTACGGATGTTGACAAGTATCCCTGTTGAGTTCAATGAGGAAGGTGGGATGGAGCCGTTAGTTCATCCTCTAAACATGTTGAATTTTGACTATCGTAATTACGAATAGAGGAGTTCGTGATGGCAGCCTATGTGTAAACCCATTGTGGACGTACACATTATATTTTGACAGAGCGTCCAGGGGCCCTAATAAAAAGGGGAGTGTTGGAGTAGTAATCTGAGATCCTGGACGTAGAGTTACGATGAAGTTAGTTGCTTATCTCGGGGCAGGATTCACTAACAACATGGTGGAGTATAAAGCCTTGATTATGGGACTGCATATTGCCAAGCAAGGTGGTATTCGGCAATCGTTAGTAAAAGGGGATTCCCATTTGATTTTGAATCAGCTAGATGGGACGTACACAGTGCAGAATCCCATCCTTTGTATGTATCATCGAACTGCCATGACCCTACTTGAGGAGTTTGAGAGAGTGTCTCTTCAGCTGATTCCACGTTACTGGAATCAGTTTGCGGATTCACTGGCAAACCTTGCTTATGAAGAGGACCTTTTCTTCAACTGTGGTCCTAGTTTGGATATTGCTATCAATAATGAGACAGGACCCGGTCGCTTGTGGGAAATGTTATCAGAGCATGCAATATATGGCAGGCGATGGTTGATATGGATGATGCAAAGAGTAGTTGAGACCCATCTACCATTGTTATCATGGACCCATCCAGCTGATTAGACAACATGTTATGCATACGCCTCTTGCTATATATGTAGGAGGGATGGGTCATAATCTTATGCATTTAGCTTAGGGCTATGAGCCCTATTTTTCCTCCTTGGAAAGGAGCATATTATTATATATCTGTACTATTTCGGGGAGGGATGTGTAGGTGCTATTCTGTTTGATCTCGTTAGACCAAGAGGGCCAGTTTTGCGAGGTTTTAAATGTTTGATTTCATTAGGCCAAGAGGGCCAGTAGTCTGTTTAGTATGGGTGCAGTTGATGGTTTCTTGTTTTAGTCCTATGCTAGACAGGTTTAAAGAAGAGCTTGGAAGGAGCCTTTGTTGCGCGGAAGCTTCTCGTGGCCCTATCCAGGTGATATCTCTCCTTTACGAGTAACATGTTTTAATGCTATATGTGTCTGTGTACTTGCATGGGATTTTCTTTTCTTGTTGGGGACCGGCGTCCAAGGCATGAAGTCCTAGGTTTAGGTTAGGCATGTCTGAGGGAGGGCTGAGTAGTTGTTGCCTCCTGTAAAGACATTGCCAGGCATCGAAAGACCTGTTTTAGAAAGTAGTCCTAGTGACCCTGTTCTGCTAGCCTGTTAGGTAGCCTTCTAGGAGTTCTTGTTAGTTGTGAGGCAGTTAGAGAAGCCTGCCAGAGGAAAAATGATGATGATAGAGAGGAAGAAACCCCGAATATCTCAAAGAAAATAAATATATACAGAGGTGTGTAAAAAGGGGTTCTAACCCCTCTAAAAATAGAAAAGAAAAGGAAGGAAAATTTATAAGCAGTTGCTCATCGCCTTGTGAAGGCCTAGTAGGTTCTGGTAGGTTCCTGGGGACGAGTTAGACCCGGGGCCGATGCCTTGTCTTCCTAGGGGTGGCATCTTGCTGGAAAATAAGAAAGTAAGGAAGGTTGGAGCAAAAATAAAAGTGAGTGTCAGAAAAGGATTAAGTGTTGCCTTGCGAGGGATTGATAGGTTCTCGGGTATCGAGACAGGCCTGAGGCCGATGCCCTGTTCTCCTTGGGTCACTACGCTCAGCTCCCTCCTTTTTACATGCCCGAGTATGGAAAAATAAAAACCTCAAAGAAGAAATGTGTTAAAAGAAAATACTTCTTGATCAAGCTATAGGAGTCCTCGCCTAGTTGGAGCTCCTGGTTGTGTTGTCTTTAGTTAGGTAGGTAGTTCAGACCACCACTTAGGGCAACTTCTTTGATCGTTCTTTTTAGTTTGGCCGTGTTGGAGTAGTCGGTTAGTGACTAGCTTTGGACCTTCTATTAGATTATACTAGGCCTACTCCTTGTGGATTTCATGCCTTGGTTTTGTCAGGGAGTGGGGTGAGCATTGTGCTGTGTTTTAATATGTGTCTATTTTGTATCAGCTTGATGCTTCCTTTGGTTGTTTTGTGCAGATCTGTTGTGGGATTCGACGGGCTGAGTTGCCCTATCCCATGGTTGCCAATGAGAGCGGAGTTTTGAGCGCGGGATGTGCCTAAAATTTTCCAAAAAATTTGGAATTTAGGGAAAAAATATTTGACATCGAAGGTGGCTGCAGCTAGGATGATTTTAAGCACTAAGTGAAAGACGGCTTTTAAAAAGCGCCCGAGCGACACTTGTGGATTTTTGATAAATTTTCCGACTACTGTGCGGGGTGACAGGAGTTGCCAGTCATAGTGCAGGATGCCAAGTCGGATGCGCAGGATTTTTCAGAGGCTAAAACGGAGCCCGGACGCGGAAGAGGCCAAAAATGGGCCAAGATTCGAAAGGGTGGACAAAACTTGGACCAAAGGGGGGATGCCCTTTGGGACCTTTAACCCCCCCCCCCCCCCCCCTTCAATTTTTGATGAAAAAACCCGTGAGCATGGCGTGGAGGAAGATGGCGTGAACAGGTGCCGAAAAATGTGCCCTCCCCCTCATGGATCATGATGTCAGGCTATAAGCAACCTATGCAACAGAGATTACCTGCCAACTTCTCCCTCTTTCCTAGTTCTATCACCGGTCTTCACGTGAGATATGGCTGTCTGGATGAAGAGATCAGAATCTAGTCTTTCTCTCTCCTCTCTCTCTCTCTTCTCTATAGGCTGTTTATGTGTACTCTCTTGAAGAAGGAAGCAGGTGGAAGAATGAAGGAAATGGTGATGGAGATTGATGGAGATGTTGAAGATTGAAGTATAGCAGTGGATTGAGAGCAATGGAGGCTCCATCTGCTGGTTATGCAGTAATTTAATACGTCTCGGGTCTCGTAAAAACACGATATGACCATTTTTATGAAGAAAAATGAAGGATTTTTTATAGTTTATGATGGTAATGATGTTTTTATTGGATGAAAATTTGTTTGAGTGCTGATTGCACCATTATTAAGTGTTTTTTATCAGAAAATTTGGATTTTTCAATGATTTACATGTGTTAATTGATTCTCGTAAACCTGAAATGCAGTTTTTAAGCGGTAAAATGGTAGTTTTTCCGTTTCAAGTAGGTGGAATATGTTTCCATGGGGGAAAAATGGAAGATAAATTGAATGTTAGTATGCTGAAGTGATTGGAACAAGAAAAATCAGAAAATAGTATTTTTATTGACAAAAAAATCATGAAAATGGAAAAAATAAGTGAAAAAATAGAAAAACGCCTCACAAAAATAGGAAAAATTATAATGATTGTTGGTGGATGTATGGTAGTGGCAAAGCATGAGGTTTGGCCTTAGGTTGCCTATCTCCTTATCAAGGTTTGTGATTTATTTCTTTTTATACATCAAAACATGACAAAATGAACCTCTACACCTATGCAACGAAAGCAATACCTAAACGTAGGGGGTTGGGATGTTTGAATGGTGCGATTTGTGTGATTATTATTGCTGATTTTCTGATGCATATCATGACGTAGAGTTTGGTGTATTTGAATTAAGAGGATAGTAGCAGGAGTGTTGTCTCGGTGCTATCCTTATATTGCCGCAATGGGTTAGTAAATGCATTGGAAAGCCTGGTTGTGCACCACATGTGTCTGATTTAAAATTATGTTTGAGCACTCTAGGATCATCCACCTTTGCATGTGCATGTTAACCATGGTGTTAGAATAAAAGGACTGGATGCATAGCACCTATTTTTGATGATGATGACCTACCCGTGAGTGTGGAAAGGCAACCTAAGGTGTAGGATACACGCTCATTTCTTGGGGAATTATTTGGTAAAAAATGACACATGGTATCTCTTGGAAAACTTTTAAAATGAAAGAGTAGAGTTTGTTTGTTTGTTCTATATGTTGAGCAGCACATTAAGGGGCTAATCCCTGCGATCTAGGAGAGCTGCAGTGGGGCCGCGGTGATTCCACCGAGAGGTTGCCTCCCATGTATGTGATTATCATGGTATTTATTGCCAATGTGTATGGGTTATCCCTCTATGGAGTTTATAGAAAGGAAAATGTTGGACTACAAAACTATAAACGCATGGATTAGGCTTTAGGACAGCTCGTCATTTAGCAGCAGATAGACACTCCTGGCCCGCGAGGTCGTGTGGATGTGTTTGTCTGTTATAAGCATGAGGTCTGGCTAGTGCCATAGCCGGTGCCGGCCCATTTTAGGTCCCATCAATCCCTTTAGTATTGTTTCTCTTCTCTTCATCCAAGCAAGACTTAATGGTACTTGCCAAGGTTGGGTTTAGGATATTAGTTAGTGTAGAAACAAGGGTTGGAAAAACCTTCTTTACAAACTTTAGAAGGATGGCAATGGTATCTTCATCATGAATGGGTGCTTGAAGGGAGGCCAATTGTGCCATAATCCCCTTCATATGTGAAATAAACTTGCTTAGATCTTCTCCTTGTTTGTACTTCAAGCTAAAAAACTCAATCTTTAGAAAGATCTTGGAGTTCTTCCCTGTAGCACCATAGAGCCTTTCAAGTTCATCCCACTTCTCCTTGGCACTAGAGAGCTGGTCAATATGATGAATTAGAGATTCATCTAAATGAAGCATGATGATGGCTTGAGCCCTTTCATCATCTTTTACATCAAGGAGATTGGATGGGTGTAATATTTCTGCACAAAATATTAATGAGCCTAGAACCCCACACATCCTGCACAAGAGCAACTTAAAAGTAACCTCTCACAACGGAAAAATGTTGGTGGCTAAGTGCTCCCTCTGCATGCATCATCAAATTCCATCCCGCATTGTGCATAAGAGTTCGTGGCAGACTTGGAAAGACCTAGATCGCAAACCCCATGACATTCCATAGGAGTGCCGGGTAGCGCTTTCTGGACTTTCTTCCCGATGGGATGCTAAGACGTGTCCTACAAAAGTAGATAGGGGGACACGTTACAGTTGGTATCAGAGCGAACCAACAAGGATCTAATATTTACAAGGAAACTTAATGAGGAGACATAGAGCAAATTTTGCTGTTAAGAATATTTCCTTACTTACTTATCGATGCTGGCCTACAGAGTTGCGAAGCATGGAACAAATTCTTAGTGTTCCAGGTTATGTTTATGACTGCAATGCGTGCCTCGGATTATCGATGAAGGCTAGGTATGATGAATATCCTAGACCGCATCTACAATCCTTCACCCCTGTATGTGGAATGGAGATGGACGGGTGATTCAGGAATTTATTACATAGCTGCCCATCGATTTGGGTGCCTTCGGACCAACTTGAAGAGAATCAAGTGGATGGAGGACTTAAAGATCATGAAGCTGTTCATCTTTGTTGAGGCTCATGCAAAAGCAACCCTACATGTCGGTGGTCAAAAGGTCAAGCAGAACAAGTATGTGTACGAGGAAGTGACTTGAATAATCCTTGCCGCCGACAGAATCAAGGTGTTGGGACGTTATGAGAAGAACGGTATCAAAGGAAGGGACACCCCAAGCTTTCTATGACCTATCGATTCCTAAAAATCCATGACCCCACTCCATATTATTACTCAGTTCCTGTAGCCAAATGTAACACAATCTTATTCGCCCCAAAATACTGTATCAGCTTGCTTTACCTTCCCAAATAAATATACTCGAAAGGGCTATGCCCACATGAATGAAATAGACTTTTTTATCAATGATTGTCTTGGCTGTAAGTGTTGGTAAAGGAGTTAAGTGATTAGGTCACTTGGTTAAAAGTTGAACTGGGCAAGTAAATGTAATGTGAGAAACGCTTAGCAAGTTTTTAATGCAAAGAATCTTATTGCCCAGGCGCAACCTCAAATGCAGATTCCTAGTCTGACCCCTACACCAAGTACGGCTATAATTCAGGAGAAGAAGTTTCTTCTCAAACAAATCAAGCCACCAGAATTCGATGGTAAGGGAAGGACCATCCAAAGTGATGTAGAGATCTGGATCGAATCCATGGAGGATTATTTTGAAGCAGCAAGTATTGCACCCGCTAACCAGGCTATGCTCTTCAAGCTGAAGCTTATCGGCAAAGCAAGACTTTGGTGGAAGCAATGGTGCAAAGACCAAGGGATCTCAGAAGGGTCAGTTACTTGGGAGAAGCTTAAAAGAGCTGTGCGAGGGAGATATCTACCACCTGCCTACCACACGCAGAAGATGAACGAGTTCTATGAACTGAAGCAGCTTGGTCTATCCCTTGATGCACACTATTCAAAGTTCGTCTCTCTTTTGAAGTACACACCACAAATGGATATGACACAACAGGTGTCAAAGTTTTGTGACGGATTAAACCCACCCATAAACACCCACCTGGAATCAATGTGCCCAACAGACCTTCAAGACGCGCTCATTCGAGCTGCAATGATAATACAGGAGGTGCAGACCAAGCCAAGAAATAATAGGACTTGGTCTTACAGGGATCAGAACAAGGGAGTGTATAGGTCTTAGACCAAGACAGCGCAAGGCCAAAACCAGGAACAAAGGAAGAAAGCTAGGGCGAACGCTACTAACAACTTCATTCCTGCACAAGGTAATCGCCGCAATCTCCATTGCTTCCATTGCAACGAACCTGGTCACTTTAAAAGGCAGTGTCCCAAGCTTAGCAGAGGACAACATCAAGGGCCATTCCAAGGAGCCGCCCATGGACAAGGAGCCACCGCCAGGGCTAGAGGGAGAACCTCCAGTGTCGCCAACAAGGAGTTGGGTGATAATGAAGACCCAACCATGGAAGCTGACATTGAGAGGACAACAGTTCATGCCGCTCTTCACAAGAAAGGCCCAAATCGCCAATTATCGGTGATTCAGACTCCATCGGATTATCAAGGTAAAAGCTTCAAAATATTGATTGATTGTGGCAATACACATTCCTTCATTTCACCAGTCTGTGCAAGAAGATTAGGAATAGCCACAAATGATGCACCTACCTTAATTGTCAAATTAGCAAATGGCCATGAGGTCTCTTGTACCAGGCAAACTGCTAAGGTGAAATTCCTACTGGGTGGAAAGTCGACTTCGGTGATTTAGGGTTATGAACCTAGGTTTCCACGAGTGTTTGCTCGGAATGGATTGGCTAATACCCAATGACGCCCATATTCACTATGGAAAGGGCCAATTCTCCTTCCGAAATTCTGAAGGGGAACTAGTTACAACTCAAGGAGAGGCTGGTATGCCAAAAATTCAACTAGCCAAAGCATCTCGGATTAAAAAAAGGGAAAATAAAACGTCATGCTGCCTCGCAGAACCAGGCCACCGCCATCTGCCCTCACGCCACCTATTGCCGCCGCCTAGCCCGCTGCCGCCTCACCACCATCATCATCATAACCATCGTCGTCATTGTCTTTCCCTTCGTCTTCATCATTTCCCAATCATCATCTTCTCTCTCCATGACTTCTGTCAGGAAATAGAAGCTTGGAAGCTTCTATTAAAGCTTCCCATAGCCCCTATTCACCCGTGCCTCCCCGGGGGTCTTAAAATGGTATTTGCAAGGGATGTGTCCTACGCGGAGGAGAAGATCTCAGACTGAGAGACTTCGAAACACCCAAGTAATCCAAGGGGGAGTTGCTGTGACAAAATTCACTGCATAAATGGCTCCTAAGTAAAAGTCACGAGGCGCACACGTGGGAGCTTCCACCCCGAGTTCGTGTGTGGACAATGCTTTGAATCCTAATGCCCAGGTTCCGATTGTATTCTCGCATGAAAGGGATGCATTAAGCATGTTGGTTTTTAGGGAAATTTAAATGCATTTATTCATTCGATTTACAAAGTTTAGTGCATGTTGAATATTTGAAATCACTCGCACTCTCGTGGACAAGGGTAGTTGCAATCTTCTTGAACGTATAATGCATAACTTAGAAGATGACATCGTGCTAAGAATGATAGAGCTTATGTTGCATGATGCACTCATGAATTAAATGGTCGTGGTTCATATAGAGGATAATCTTAGACGCCCATTGAATGATGTCCAAATCGTCGCAATACATGGAAAGGAATTATGAACTTTGCGAATTGCATGCGAGAATGGTTGCATTTTAGGTCGGGTTAAGTAATAAAAGGAAAGATTAAATCAATAATGGTCTCATGGCATTCGCTCATGCATGGAGATCTCTTGTCAAAATTTGAATGCATCTCCATCAAAAATATTAAAGCTTTGATTTCATTGCATCAACGTAGGGTTTATAGGTGTTAGCTCTGAATTGTCAATCATTATAGTTTAGGCAAGGAAAAGTAATGATAATTATAGATCTTATAGCTGCATAAAAGGAAAAAGTCTATGGTCTTGAAATCGCATATTTGCTTGGAATGTTATATCTTGCACTTATTTATATCTTCTAGGGAAAGCTACTTGCTAATTTAGAAGGAAGTAATTGCATCTTTAAAAAGAATGATCGTCTCTAATCGTGGGCTAATTAAATCAACTAAGTAATTCGCGTATAGTTGAGTAGCTCACGTGAAAATCATAAAGGTATGATTAGATTGCTTATGACGATCACCTCAAAGTGCTAGGTAGGATTAAGTTACATTAAAATTCTGCCCAGTATCACACTTGGGATGCCGATTTAGGACTTTTGATCCCCAAATATCCTACCCACATTCATGGAATGTTAGGGTTAGCTAATCGACGTGCAAGAATGATCTAGGGTTCACACCCTAGGGATAAGTTGACCAAATGCTAGATTTTCGCAAGGGAACTAGGAACCCTAGGGCCAAAGCATTATTGGCCTAGTATAGTTAGGGTTGGATTGGGTCAATAGGACTCCCAAACCCTATATCTTGGTCAAAGGTATTCTTGACCAAGGGATTCCATGTGATGGGAAAAATAATCCCACAAGCTAGGTGCGACACTTATCTCGAGCAACAAGTTGCAACGTCGCATGGTTTTATGACCAAATCACAAAATGGTATTGCCACTCCTTAGAACAAGGTTGGTGAGTCCTAAGTACAAGTCAAATTATTTAGAGGATGAGTAGTCATCCTGCTACATCACCTTTCCTTGGGGCTGATTTGCCAAGTTAGGGAAATTATGAATTGCCTAGCAAGCAATTGACCAAATCAAGTGAGGACAACGGGATTGTCTAGGATTTATTGACCATAATATATGGAAACCTAAAGTGGTGACAATTTGGGTTAACAGGGTATAAACCCTAACCCAAGGAAAAAGGGTAAACAAGCAACTCAGCTTACGAAACCCTTGGGATCTTGCCAAGTTGCAATTGATCCCGAATCGAATGCTGGATGTATTCGGAGAGAAGGATTCACACCTTAGCAGTTAGCCATATAAACGACCATTGGAGTGCTTGTGTTTGTACACTTAAGAGCACTGTTTGTTCTTCTTTGCTCAAGGAACTAATGCTGGAAAAAACCTAATGCTTCAGGTTGAAATCCTGGAGGGAGAGGCAGCATCAGTTACCCCTGACTATCTGCCTGACCCTATCCAAGGGGGGTTGTTAGCCGCATCGGGTACGTGGACCGAACTTGCTGCAAGAGGTCTCTCCATGGGTGCTACTTGAAGCAGGAGGACGCTTTGGTGCTAGAGGGCTCTGGCCGTAAATCCCTTGCCTCCTGTCCTGCACAAGAGGCCGATGTGACTCGAGATTGGATCTCGAGGCCCACATACTAGTCAACGGGCAAAAACTCAGAATAGAAATCCCAGAGGATTGCTGGAGTAGCCTTCGGGTGGGTGATGGAATTGCCTTCGAGCGGATTATGGAATTGCCTTCGGGCAGATTATGGAATAGCCTTCAGGCGGATTATGGATTAGCCTTCGGGCTCCAAAGACTGATAAATAAAGATCAAATGTTGAAAAGGAACTTGTTTGACATTGTTTTTCTATGTTAGTGCCTAAGTTACGCGAAGGAATTGGTGATTAATCGGCTAATTAAGGAAGCTATTTTTGCTTGTCAAATTAAATGTGGTAGGTAATTAGATAACTAAAGCAACCTGAGGAAAGTGTGATGGATGTGACCATGGGTCCGTCCTACGGAAGGGTGGTCCCGGTTGGCCGGGAACTTTTCTCAAAGGAATTGACAGCAAGGTAAATGATGACCTAGAATCTAGAGTGCTAGAGTCTTGATTTATACTATTTTAGGGGAACGGAATGGAACTATGCCTTACTGGCAGAGAGGTCGAGCTTTGCATCCCTCTCGTTTTCCATTCTCCTTGAACCAAGTGCAATATAAATCCGCTTTGACCTTGATGTTTCTGCGTAAAGTAGTTCCTCTAGGGCTCGACACTAGTTACCTCCTAGGAACTTGATCATTAGGGAAACCCTGATTTAGGTGGGTCCTAAGTGGGAACAGTTGGAATACTTCTGCTTCATGGCAGACTCGGGAAGGCCTAGATCGCAAACCCCATGACATTCCATGGGAGTGCCGGGCGGCATTTTCTAGACTCTCTTCCCAATGGGCTGCTAAGACATGTCCTACAAGTGGACAGGGGGACACGTTACAGTTTCTATAGAGAATGTAATATTTCTGTACGAAATATTAATGAGCCTAGAACCCCGCACATCTTGCGTAAGAGCAACTTAAAAGTAACCTCACACAATAGAAAAATGTTGGTGGCTAAGTGCTCCCTTCGCGTGCATCATCAAATTCCAGCCCACATTGTGCATAAGAGTTCATGGCAGACTCGGGAAGACCTAGATCGCAAACCCCATGGCATTCCATGGGAGTGCCAGGCAGCCCTTTCTGGACTCTCTTCCCGATGGGCTGCTAAGACGTGTCCTACAACTAGACAGGGGGACACATTACAATGGATCAATAACTTTGGTCCCTTTTCTGAAGGGCCAGTAGCCTCTTTCCATCATTTTGTATCTTACCAGGACTTGCCAAGGATGAAAATCTTTTCCATTGAACTTGTTAATTTGAGGCCTTACATCTGCATAGGCCATGGCCATTATAATAAGGACTTATCTATTGCCTTAAGCAATGGCAATGTCTAGTCCTTTACATGTGGCCAAGTACAACGAATAGCAGAACTAATAGCCTTACAAATTATAACAAACTTTTAAAATTGTAGAGTTGAAAACAGTTGGAAGTCATACATATGCAATATCTCAAGATAGGATTTAGGAGGTCATGTTCTTCGAACAACCCTTGATTTAAGCTTTACTATTTTCCTAGGTTTCAACGAGGTGAGTTTTGACTGGACTTCAGGCTCTTCCTGATAATTTGGCCTATTAGAGGAGTTCTTGGTGGAGCATGGCTTAGCAATCAACTCTATGCTATGGGATGAATCAGAGGATAGTACAATAACACTCATATCTTTTATTTACTAGCAGCAAACTAATATTGGGATATGGTCTATGTGTTTATAGTTGTACACAGCCTTACAACCAAGAAAGAAGAGATTAATGATATAAAGCACTTGATGGATTTAATTTTTTGATAACAACACCAGATTGAGTCAATATCTAGCTATTAAGATGATTGTAAAATTCAACATTAGTGCTTACAAGTACTCATCTCAAAGTTTATGCCACTTGAGATGTGAAATGTGGGTTGTTTGATGAACTAAGAAGGTTCACCGAGGGTAAGAGACTTTGAAATAGAGCTTTCAAATCTTCAACTAAATTTGGAGAAGATCAATCAGTGATTAGACTCACTGTTAGTGATAGTAGTAGTGTGAAAAAATTGAAATATGAAGAAAGCTTGAGGTTTGGCTATGGCTGCCAGGAAACTGGCAGTTAGGAATTGCCTCATAGTAGACAATAGAGGGAGAATTTCTTCAAACCCTCTTAGAGGGAGATGGCCCACTAGGGGGGCTATGAAAGCCCTATGGTGGCTAGGAGGATTGCTCCATCTAGGTCGCACTAAGCTCTAGGACATGTCACCTTTGCAGATCTGCGCCATTTTCGAGATTTATGCAATGCTACCCTCCACAATGCCTTATGTTGCCCTCTAATGTGCCATGCCAAGTTGCCTTGAGCTGAGGAAGAGTTCCTTAGAAGAACTATAGAGCTAAAACCTCCTCCTTTGTTCTCCCCAAGTCCTATAAGGTCAGGGGGTCAAGGTTTGGCTATGGAGGCAAGAATGAAAAGATGAAGATGATGAATGCTCACGTGCACTTAGTGAAGCTGAGGATAAAGAAAGCTGAAAGGATCAGAGGAGGCTCTGATACCATGTGTAAAATCAAAGTTTGCAACAAGAAGAATGTGCACAAGAGGGAGAAGAGAGCTCAAAGTACAAGAACAAAATATTTCTTACTAAGTTGCTTAGAGTACAACTTGGGTACACTCTCTCTTGCACTTGATAGTGACCCGTAGGCTATTTATATATCCTCTGCCAAGCTAGGATTAGGGTTTTCCCTACCCCTAAAGGCCATTCACATACATCTACCCTCATAGACCCTTGCTTAGGGTGAATTCCCATGCCTATATTCTAACACAAGCTTCCACCAAGGGCTATTCTATCCCTTATATGAATAGGTTTGAATGTGTTGCCACCATTGGTTTTTGACTCAGCCAATAGAAAATAATGACTTAAAAATGAATGGAGTGAAGATTCAGATCATAAAAACTCCACCACTCCTAGTCTCTCAAGGGTGAAGGAAAACTCTTGATCCATTTCCAATACAAACACTTTAAAAATGTTGCGTTAGATAATGTGATCTAGAAAAAGACACAATATCTCCTTAAATGATTTATAGATACAAGAAATGATTTTTTGTTAAACTAGGGGAAACTCCCAAACTAGTTTATGTCATCGAGCACCTCAATGAAAAATATGAGAACTGACTTGTCGATATACTCAATGAGTATTTTGACATGTTTGCCTAAAACTACTTTAACCTTAAGGGCATATCACCCCAAGTATTGATACATGCTATCCCTCTAAAACCTAATGTCCAGCCTAACAACCAATGACCCTATCCCATGAACCCTCGATATATGCATCACATTTGAGAAGAGTTCGAAAAGTTGTAAAAGGTAGGATTTATCCATGAGATTGAGCATATAGATTGGTTATCACCCATTGTCTAGTACTCAAGAAGAATAGATAGATTTGAGCAAACAAATTGGGTATCACCCATTGTTTGGTAAAGAAGAAGAGATAGATTCGAGTGTATGTTAACTACAAAAACCTCAACCTTGTGACAAAATGAGACCATGATTGTTAACAAAAAAATTGAAAGGAAAAGTCAAGAATTCAAAGTATAAGTGTTGAGATTATTATTTTTAGAATGCTTTATTTTATTAATTTTGCGCACTTGCATTATCTATTGTATTTCATGGACACATCATTATTAGGATTGTATTATTTTGTGAGAGTTGAGATTATTTAAAAATAATTATTTAATTATTTTCATGGATTTTCAATATTATTCAATTATCACATGATTGTAATTTGTTGTGCATAGTTGTGCTTGTAACACTAGTTGCTCATATCTCTTGTAGTTAAATGGCTGGAAATGTGATTTATGCTTGGTGCATCAAATTATTGGGTAAAGATGTCACTCTCTGAAGAGTTGTATAAAAAATTAATGATAATGCTTTTCGATTGGGTATACCTCCACATTGGAAAATCCATAATTATTTTCATATTGATTTATCAAAATCCTTTAAAGGTACATCTCATGTAACTCTTGTCATTGATGATCCCCCTTTGTTAGATGAGGATACTGAGCTTTTAGTTCTTGAAAAGATAATTGATCACATGATTTGACCACTACCCCAATCAATAATCAATATCACAAATATTTAGTCAAATATAAAAACCATTCTGTTGAAGAATCCCATTGGATTCAAAAATCTTCTTTATCTCCAACTTAGGATTTCCTAATTATTGTTTACCATTCACATTTACATTGAAATTTGAAAGATCATAGATTTTCTGCACTGAGGCAATGCTCTATGAAAATCTATGGTTGCCTTATCATTTAGGGGTATGTATAGATTTGCCACATTGAGGCAACATTGATAATGGTTGGCCTTCCTTATGCTTATTTATGGATTATTTTTATCACTTGAAGGCAACTACTTTTAAACCCTCGACATGTTATAGAAGCTACAAGAAGAATTATAGGAAAATAAGATAATGATTTAATTGATTTTTGTGGATCTTCAACATTGTTTAATTGTCACATGATTGTAACTTATTACGTGTAGGCATGCGTGTGGCATTGGTTGCTCATGTTTGATAGTTAAATGATAGAGACTACTGTGATTTGTGCTTGGTGCATCACATTATTAACACAAAATTATTATGTTTTGGATGTATGATCTTTTGCATGATGGTTGTATGTGAACAAGCGCTAGTGGATTATTTGAGGGCTGATCTATGAAAACTTGAAATTATATATATATATATATATATATATATAGAAAAGCCATGTAAGTAAGAGAAATATATGGGCCTATTTTGAGATGTCTTTTGGATTTTCTAAGCAAGCATCGAGATAATAAAATCAAAATAAATACATACATGGGAAATGTGCTCACCTATGTATGGGAAGAAAATTGTATCTAATTAGTTTCTCATGTGTTTTTGTCTTCAAGCCTACTCTCTTGTAATTGGTGGTTTTTCTCAATCTTTTTCAATTTTATTCTAAGCTATAGTATATCCTTGCAATAGAACACACTCTTGTGTATATTGTATTATTCCCCATAGTTGTATTTGTCGTACTCACAAGTGTTATGTGGGTTCACATGGCTTGCAATAGTGTAGGCTAGATCTACTTGGGTTAAGGTGCAAGCATACTTCAATAAAGGGCTAGCCTAGAGCCCACAAAGTGGATAGGATACCCAAAAGAGGGTACAAATCCTAATTTACAAGGATACAAGCCTTAAAATTCAAAAGGGACACAAACCCTAAAACAAGGCACCACCCTAGAAAAGTAATCTAATCCTAATCCTATTTACTAGTTTATATAAGGTTGAGAGGTCTCAATTGCATTTACTCTTTTGTTGCATCCATGTTGCAGAAGCTTTGTCGGTGCAACTATTGAAGTTTTCCATTCACTTGTTCTATTCTATCATCTTGGCTCCATTCTTAAGAGTGAGTGAGAATGAGAGAGGGTGACAGTGAAAGGTATGTTGAGAGAGGGACTAAGGGAAGATAAATCTCTACACTATCATCTTGGTTTTTTTCTTCTTTTCTATTAGCTTATCGACTCATTGGTGTGCTTGGTGGTAGATATGAAGAAGCAACGATATAAGATTGTATTATTTGGGTCATGAAACTATCTTCGATTCTTTAAGCTTTTGTACTATAATGCGAGCAAGTAATATTGATGAGTTCACTATACCTCAAAGCTAGTCTTGTACTCTTGCTTTCTCGTGCTAGAAAGAAGGATCCTTGGTAAGCTAGAATTGAGTGTTGAGAAGACAAGGTGGGAGATTGTCATTAAAGTGAGTTATAGTTTCTAAAACCATAGAAGTATATCCAAACTAATGTCTTGGTAGTTATATAACTACCGAGGTTCTCACACTCCTACCATGTAGTGGAATAAGATGCTTATTTGCTTGAGTATGAATTACACAATCATCGACAAGGAGTTAGGCTAATACATGATATGTAGAAGAGAAGACAATGGTCAAAGAAGATATAAATATCAATGACCTCTGACCTAAAATTCTATAAGAAATCATATTCTCGAATTGAGTTGGATGTGGTGATTTAGATTTGGGCCATCACCACAAGACATAACTTTGATTTGTGTATTGGGTTTAGGATTCATTGCATGGTCGACATTGGCACTTCAATGCATGGCTTGCATTGAGTGACGTTGATGAATCTTGGTACCTTATTGCACAGTAGTAATAGCTACCTATTGTGACCATGCCTTGCTAAGGTTCTCTAGGGTCTACAGACAATTACAATAGTAGCAATATACTAATGATCAGTTGTTTTTAGCATGATGAACTGCTCTACTTCGTACTTGCATTTGACATGTGTATTGTGAAGTTTCTTATGTATAATCTTCTACATGCTTGCATTTGACCCTGTATATGTTGCAACCTGCATTGATTGGCCACAATGACTTGGATGTGACCCTATATATGTTGCAACTTGCATTGATTGGCCACAATGACCTTCCATGACACCAACTTACACACACTCACACACTTATAAACCACACACACACACACAAACCCAATTCACACTCAAAAAAACTCATAGAATGCTCAATGCATTCATCCACATATGAAAAAACCCATCCACACACAAACACATTCACATTTACACACTTACTAAAACTACCAAACATAACCACACTTGCACACAACCACATACATACACCACATAAACTTAAATACTTTTCTTCACATGTAACCACCTACACCCTGTTGAGATATCGAGATCCACTCGTGATATGCCAGGGTGACCGTTGTGCATTTATGTCATTGACTTGTCAGTTGCAGATGCGGTTGGTACACCGCCCATGAATAATAGCTAGATGACAGCTATCATTATCTACTCTAGTTCGTGGCTCAGCTCTAGTATGCCACCTTAGTTACTTGAGTTTGGTTTGAGACCCATATATAGGGTTCTTCTATTTCTATGTACTAGACTTCTTTTTGGCTTACACAACTAAGAAGAGGAAAACGGTTTTCAGCCTCCACCTTTGTGTGTATTCCCCCATTGTGCAAGCAAGAAAGCTACAAGTGAGACTCCTTCCTTCTCTCCCACAATCTTGACACACCCATACACACACATAGGACTACTCCCACATGCACAAACTTCTTATATATTTGGTCCCCCTATTCCATCCTTTCATACACTCATGCACCACTTTCACACACATTTTTACATACACTTCAACACACCCTACACCTGTGCAACACACCCTCACACATGCTAGCACACACACCTCACTTACCCACTTGTTAGTGTTCACTCATACACTATACCCCCACTTTCACACTACCACTCCCACACTATCACACACCCTCCCACACTATACCCCATTCCCACACTATACTCCTACTCCCACAATATACCTCCACTCCCACACACTACAATTTTACGCTCACACTTCCACACTCGCACTTGCATGATTGGCCTTGATAGGTACAACAAATTGACACATAAACCAACTAGCAACCTATGATAGAACTACCTATCTCATAACTAATACCAATTATTGCTTACTTATTGCTTGATAACCCTTTGAGAAATGGGGCATTGACTTTACAAAACTAAATAGCATAATAGCCCAATTTTAGGCTAGATACATTTCTATAGCAACTAACTATCTAAGAAAGATGGCTTGAGGCTAGGACAACACGAAAAAACAACATTATAATAATAGTTAGGTTCTTGTGGGAGAAAGTAATCTTTCAATTTGACCTCTACATTGAATTCATAAGAAACCAAAAATCAAGGTATAGAGTATCTACTATCCATGCTTCTAGTTATCTACTGAAGTCATTCTTATATATTCATAAGCTAATGACCAAGGAGAGGTTACCAACAAGCCCTTGATCAATGAAAAAGACTATATCCGCCTCAAGTAGTGACTCTAATAATAAGCTCATGGTAGCACCATGGCCATGCAAGATGGTTACTTTAGACATCATTCAAAGTGACATAGTTCCTAGCCCAAGAACAATATTACAAGAGAGTTGGAATAGAAATATATAGATAAAACTTATAGAGCTAAACTCATAGAGGCTATGCTCCTGGAAACTCACACCTTGATGATCAACAAGGCATGATGGAAGGCTTGGTAGAACAAGCATGCACAACAAAGAAGCTTTAACAAGGGTTACCTAATGCTTATGCAATTGGTTGGTTAAGGGATAGAATCAAATGACCAAGTTTTAAGGGTAAGGACCACAAGGAAATGTAAAATAGGGAGCTTTACCCTCAACATGAACCTCCAATGGACCTAGTGTGAACCCCACTACAAGACAAGAAAAAAGGAAAGCAAAAATAAACCCAAGAAAATTCCAAAATGTGGACCCAATGAAGTCAACAAGAAGGAGAAAAGGAAAAAGGTGCAAAAGCAATCTCAAGAAAAATGCAAAATACAGAAGGCACAAGTTTAAATGAAAGACGCCCCTAAAATTTTGTAAAAGAGCACTAGGCTCCCTCATGTGCAAATTGTAAAATCTAGATGGGCATAGGAGAAGGGATAAGGGATAAGATAAAGGGAAAGGAATAGGAAAGGAGCACCTTGGCAAGACCCCCGATCATGTAAAAAAGGGGATGGGTGCCCAAGGGATTTAGGTCTTTTATATAAACTCAAAAAAGTGAATGAGAAGCTCATTCTTGGTGTGTGGTAAAAGTAGCTCTCTTCTTCTTCTCTTGCTTGTGCTTGTGCTTGTGCTTGCAAGAGAGGTGTGTGTGTGCTTGCAAGAGAGGAAGTGTGAGAGTGTGAGGGAGTGAGTGTGTGAGGGTGAGAGACTATGGTGGAGAAGCTCTCCATCTTTTACTCTCTTCTTCACTTCCCTTCTCTTCTCGTGTCTTGCGCATGCGGCTATGGTAGATGGATCTTGACGATAGAGGATTGAGTTTACTTGAGCTCACATCATAAATCATGGAGCTGTCAGGAGTGCTTGAGGGAAGATGCTACTCATTCGGGCATCAAGGTAAGCTCACTACACTTGTAGGATTGAAGGCGTGTCGACTAGGTGAGAGATAGCCATTAGAGCTTGCTCTTAAATGCTTGAAACAATAAGCAGTCTGTGGGTCTTGGCGTTTGAGCATGAGCTCCCACTTCATTTTGGCTCCATTGCCAAGACTAACGAATTCAACCTTGACACTTGTGCGCTTCAAATCTAGCTTCGAAGTAGGGTTTCATCCCCAAACTGGTGCTTGATGTAGATAGGAGATTTGGGAGTTTGATCTTCAAAACAATTAAGTATTTTGAGTTTTAAATGATTAGGAAAGGAGCATAAATCATTTCAGTACTTGAGCTTTGATTTTTGTTGCATTTAAAGTAGGATAGGACCAAGAGATTGAAGCAAATCGCTTTAGGGTTGTTGATGTAAACAAGTCCAAAATAGGCCAAAAATAAGGGAAAAAAAGGGGTTGAAGTCCATTAACAAGGCAAGAGCACAAAAGGGGCAAAACTCAAGAACTAGAATGAAGGGTTAAAACCCAAGGAAGAGGGGGTAAAGGCTCAGTTCCAATCTCTACAGTGTGAGTAAAAGAGAGAGAGAGAGAGAGAGAGAGAGAGAGAGAGAGAGAGAGAGAGAGAGAGAGAGAGAGAGAGAGAGAGAGAGAGAGAGAGAGAGAGAGAGAGAGAGAGAGAGAGAGAGAGAGAGAGAAGAGAGAGTTCTAGGGCAAGGCATAGATCTATCATCACATATGGGTGTTTTTTAGCCGCATCAAGTATATACAAATCTTGCCCCTTGTCTGTTCTTGCATTTTGGAAGCCTAGAATTATTTGCAGGTGATTCAATTTTCACCTCATTTGGAACCCGACTATCAAAATCAGACATGCTTGATAGGGTCTGATTCCCAGAATCAGGCTTGGACGTCTGATTTCAGATAATCAAATTGTTTGATTTTGGAAAATCCAACCACTTAGACACCACCCAACCCATCCGATCGGTCATATGGCTCATCCAATTCAAAGAATCAGATGATCTGATTGTCAGACCATCGACAATCGGACGATTAAGAATTGGACACTTGGACCAACCGAAATCAGAAAGTTTGATTCTAATAATCAAACACTGTAAATTTAATCAAAAGCTGATAGAAAATTCACCAAGTCTAGCATATCTCAAGCTAGGTGGAGCACCTCTCACAATAGGGAAACCTTTCAATAGCCTTTCAAATGTATTTGAAGGCTCATAGAGCCTCCTCCCTATAGAAAGTGTGACTTGATGACCTAAAAGAAATAGCTAGCTATCCGCCCATTTAGAGCCCCAAATTGACCCACAGACTCCAATTATCCTTAACCAAGTTAAGAGATGCAAGAAAGGCCCTAGAGAACCCATAGGAGTGGTCATCAATCATGCTTAGAGCCATCTTTGTCCATAAATGGGAATGAGGGGAGAGCGAGAATTGCATTCAGCATTCACCACCCTATATTTGCACCCCACATTGTTTGTCACTGGAAGTGCACTTGAAAGTTGAAAGCCTGATTTTGCACCATGCATGAAAGGATCATCATGCATACATTGAGTGGACGTAAGTTGAGGGCTATTCGTAATAAGAAGGAACACACTCACATATAACAAGTGAAAGAAATCCACTAATAGGATACGACCCTCAAACTTAGATAAATGATTGAGAACCTCAGTCAATGGGACCAAGAGAGAGCCAACACAGAACGCTAGTGGCATCAATAGAATGACACCATTGGAGGTGCAAAAACTGACTTAATCAACCTCATCGACAACTAGTGGAGCAAGAAGCCTTGGACATATTAGGACAACCCAACTCCACCAACCACGAGAATGACGAGCTCAACTTGGGAAATTGGGATCAAGGATCAAAGCCTCTCACTTTCCTCGATGGGGTTTGCTTAGTTTTCTAATAAGAAAAGTATGCTACCACACTGTTTGGACATATAAAATCAACTTGCTTTTATTACTCCGTTAAATTGGGTTCGTTAAACTCAATCTTTAGCAGTTAACAAACAATTCAAAAATCAAATACTTTATCTCACCATCACTCCCCAAAGTAGTACACAAAACCGTCTTTCCACAAAAAGACATAGTCCACAGCCTAGGATAGGACCTTCCAATCCCTCGGGATGGGGTTGTATGTGATCGCACTCCATCCATGGTCAACAAGAAATTTATTGGCTCATAGCCCCTCCAAGCTTCCCTGAGTAGTCCTACATAACAAACGTACTTATCACTTGGCCCTTTGCTCTCTCAAGTGCTTGAGTGATCAAATATAAAAAACACCTACCACCCTTAGGAGCATAGGATTCCCACCCGCATGTGAGTTTTCCACACTCTACAGAGTGTTTAGGGAGCATTAGGTTGGGAATCCCAATGTCCCGAACCACCACAATCCACAACTTCTCTGGCTGTGCAAGCCCAAAATCATAAGAGCCATAACTCATCATTCACAAATCCAAAATCAATCATAACCATAAAACATTTTTAACATAGTTTTCAATGTATGCAATGCATATAATCCATCCCCTTCATCAATTTCTGTGTTCCTTCCTAAAAAGAATTTGATAATACTAACATGTTTTTATAAGTTAAGTAAGTTCTAGCTAATGGCGATCCTTTTAACCTGATTATCTCTGTTTGACCATCCATCGTGATTACGGTTTATGACTACAATCTCAGTTTGTTGTGGAATAACCCATCATTCGGGTTGAATGGATTCGGGACTTTTGCTTGCGTTTCAGCAGCAGCAACTATGTCTTCATACTAAGGCGGTGACCAAGGCATAGACCTTGGCATCTTGGCCTTGGCATCCTGGGCTATGAAGGCTTCATTGGTATCGTTGGCTATGGTGAGAAGCTCCCACTAGCTTGTAGGAAAATCTTCCTAGGAGGTCACCCATCCTGACAATGTCCTCACCCAATAGCACTTAACTACCAAGTGACTATCCACTAGGCTAGTTCTTTTTGTTGTTCTATACTTCAAACATAGTTTTAATAAGCTAGTCTTGGAAGGGTTTCCCAAGTCTTTCTTCCATGAACTGGCATATAATACCTCATTAATAATAACAATTATCTTCATAATTAGAGCTAGTTTTTTAAAAATGTGCAAGATAAATCGATTTTTTAAACATATACGCACATTGTTTATTAAAATAAACTAAGTAATGGGGACATTACATTCTTCCCTCCTTAGAGAAATCGATATGTCCTCATCTCGAGAGAAACTAGGGATATTCTTTTATAAGGCTTGCCTCATCGACCCAAGTGGCATCTTCTTCAGGATAATTCTTCCATTGTACTAGGTGTTCTCTTAGGATTCGGCTTCTTAGAAGTTTATCCCTTGTATCTAGAATCTTTCGGGGTTGCATTTCCAGATTTCCTTGGGTAGGCATGACCATTTTTTCATCATTAAGCACATGAACGGGGTTTGATGCATAAGGTTTCAGTAGGCTTACATGAAATACATTGTGAATCTTGAGATGGGCTGGCCATTTAATCTTGTAGGCTTGCCTTCCCATTACTTTGATTAATTTTTTTGTCCACCATACCTTGGACTAAGCTTTTTGTATTTCCCCAAGGATAATAAGCTCTTTTTGGGCCTTACCCTTAGAAACACCATGTCACCTTCCTTGAATGTTCTTATGGATCTTTCAAGATCTACATAGGACTTTTGCCGATATTGAGCAGCTTGGATATCATGTCAGATCAATTTGGATTTTTTGGTCCATCTATTTAAGCATAGTCTTAGAAGCCTCTACCTTGAGAGTGGGATTTGAGAAGTTTAGAGGTGTACGACATTCTTGCCCATATAAGGCTTGGAATGGCGACATCTTGATCGTTTGTTGAAAGGCAGTGTTATAAGCAAACTCCACCAAAAGTAAATGTTCAATCCACCGTTTGGGTTCTTTGCCACAATAAGAACTTAGAATATCTTCAATGGTCTAGTTCACCCTCTCAGTTTGGCCATCAGTTTGAGGATGATAAGCAGTATTAAAGCATAGCTGC
The DNA here is from genome assembly GCF_053477565.2 of Lygodium microphyllum. NCBI lineage: Eukaryota > Viridiplantae > Streptophyta > Polypodiopsida > Schizaeales > Lygodiaceae > Lygodium > Lygodium microphyllum. The sequence continues at coordinate 86,120,909 of NC_141163.1, read as the reverse complement.
ATTCCAATTTCTTGGAATATGCAAGTCCAAAACTTAAAGGTGAACATGGAGTCCCAGTTGCTAATTATGCTCTTTGGAAATCCATGTAACCTAAATACTTCTTTGATAAAGACTCGAGCGATGTCAGATGAATTATAGGTTGGTTTGATTGGGATCAAGTGTGCAACTATTGTCAATCTATCAACCACTACCATGGAGTCATATCCACCACCACCACCAGCAGTAGGTAATCCAACAACAAATTCCATAATTATTGACTCCCATTTCATTCATGGAATGTCCAGGGTTGTAACTCTCTAGATATCTTAATCCTTTCTACCTTGACTCTTTTGACAAGTCAAGCAGTGAGTTACATACTTTAATACATCCCTTTTCAATCTTGGCCAGTGATATCTCTTACGAATTGTGTCATCTTGGCATACCCTATATGTCTTGCAATGGGGCTATCATGTGCTTTCCATAAGATCTTGGCCTTCACTTCTCATCCTTATGGGACACAAAGGTGATCATGGTAATATAGAAAACCATTGCTAGCACGATAATCCTTAATCTTAGACACTTCTTTGTCAGAGCTTTCTCCTTGAAGTACCTTAGTCATGAGTCCTTAATATTCCTTATCCTGAGGAATAGCTTGGCGTACAAGCTCAAGTACAGGGTTATCAAGTATGGATATGGTTCTTAAACTTTGAACTCCTACAACACTATCAAGAAAGGATTTTTGACCGCTTGAGGCATCAACTTAAGGCATTTGCAACAACATTGTCCTTCCCTGGACGATATTTGATTTTAAAATCAAACTGTTGCAGTATCTCTATCCATCTTTTTTGCCTCATGTTTAGGTTAGCTTGGGTGAACATCCACTTAAGACTTTTATGATTTGTTACTAAAGTGAATTCCCTTCCCAATAGATAGTGTCTCCACATTTTCAAGGCATGGATTATTGCGAGTAACTCTGTTAACCCCAACATGAAGAAAGAAAAAGAAAGTGGAAAAGACGCAGGGCAAAGGCGGAAAAAAGGTAGCCCGACTGAAGAAAGAAGAGGAAAAAAGACCAAAAGCGCAAGGGCAACCTTAAAAGTCCAAGGCAAATGCAAAAGGGGAAAGGCGCACCCTGAAATCTTGTAAAAGAGCGCCGAGCTCTCACTCGTGCAATTTGTAAATGTAGACAGGCAGTGGAAAGGAAGCTAGGAAGATAGAAGGACAATGTGAAAAGGGGCCTAGGCTAATGGCCGGCCATGTAAAAAAGGGGGATGACCGCCCATGGAAATTAGGGCATGTATATAAAGTTGAAAAGTGAATGAGAAGCTCATTCTTGTGTGTGGCAAAAGCTTCTTCTTCTTCTTCTCTTCTTTCTTGCCTTCTTACTTGTGCTTGAGAGAGGGATTGAGAGAGTGCGAGGGAGTGAGGGAGTGATTGTGTGAGAGTGAGGGATCTTGGAGAAGAAGCTCTCCATCTTCTCTCTTCATCTTCTCCTCCTCTCTTCTCTTCTCTTGTCTCGCGCGTGGCTATGGAGGATGAAGCTCATGGGAGAGGGATTGAGGTTGCTTGAGCTTGCCTCAAGGATCGTGGAGCTACCGGTGTGCAAGAAAGAGGAGGGTACTCGATCGAGCATTAAGGTAAGCTCACTACACCCGTAAGGTAGGCAATGCGTGTCGGCTATGTGAGAGGTAGCCATGGCTGCTCGGTTCAAAACACTTGAGCAATAAGTGGTCCGTAGGTCTCGGGGTAGAGCTTGAAGTTCCCCTACATTTTGGTTCCATTGCCAAGACAGACGGAATCGAGCCTTGAGCACCACGCACATCAGATCGAGCATGGAAGTAGGGTTTGCAGCCTGAACCAGTGCTCGAGATAACTAGGAGATTTAGGAGGTTTTAATCCATGGAACAGGTAAGTATTTGGGTTTGTTGCAAGCATTAGATTAGGACTACTGTTTTGCATTTCCGTTTTTCATATTGCCTGCACTAGATTAAGGCTAGATTAGGGTAAGAAAAGAGAAAATAGGGGTTCTGATTGCTGCTGGAAACAGGAGAACAGGAGCCCATATTCAAGTTTTTGGGTGAAACAGGGATAGGGAACTGGCTATAAGGTTCTGTAGTGCTGGGAAAGGACCTTAAGAGGTTTGGGAAGCCAAGATAGACCTCATTTCTTTAGTTGGCCTTGTGTGTGTGTGTGTGTGTGAGAGAGAGAGAGAGAGTTTTTGGTTCATAGGACGAGGAAACGCGACCCCGATTCTAGGCGCATTCAATTTGTGCTGCTTTAGGTGAGTCCAGTGTGTTCCATTGGCGCTCTAATCGATTATGGGAAGTTTGTGGTGATTGAGTGCAGCAGGCATTAGGAAGGATTCAAACGTGTCGAAATCGCGCCCGCCGCTGACGCAGTCGGACCAACCCGCAGTGGTCCGATCCCCAGAATTGGACCATCCGAGTTTTGGAGTCGAACACGTCCGACTCCCAGGATCGGACCATCCGACTGAGAGAGAGTCGGACCAAACTGGTCCGATTTGCCAGAATCGGACCAACCCGATTGGACGTGCCACGTGGCACTCGGACTGCCCTTAGAATCGAACCATCGTAGTCGGACCATTGGGGCTGGGCTCGGACTAGTCCATAGTCGGACCACTTCAAAAGTAGGACCACCCTCCTGGTCCGATTCCTAGAATCGGACCACCAGGGTCAGAATCGGACCAACCTCGTCCGACCGTTAGAGTCGGACCAGACTGGTCCGATTGCCAAAATTGGACTGTCCGACTCCCAAAGTCGGATCAGCCCTGTCTGATTCCCAGAATCGGACCATTTTTCCAGAACAAAAAGATAAGAATCTTTTGCTGACCTTGCCACAGACTTGACCCAGGGACGCAACCCTGAACACCCCCAAGACCCAGTTTGACCATTAGGACCACAGAGACTAATCGAACTTGGGGTGCGGAAAGACCGTAGGATAGCCAGGAACTGAGTTGAAAACTCAAATTAGGCTAAGAACTAGGTAGAAACAAGGTGGAGTTTGCATTAAACCCTTTCTGCATCGGCATTTCACTTTTGTGCTCCACTAAACCTGCACAACAAGAAAAGAGAAAAGCCTATTTTTGCACCAACCACCACAAAAGCACTAAGCACAACGTGTGAGTAAGGATCGCCGCTGCTTTCAAATAACAAGGAACACATCTGGATACCTAATAACATTAAGGAACCCACTAATAGGAAAAGACCCCAAGACTTAGACAGGTGTCTGAGCACCCTACTAGTAGTACCTGGAGAAAACACAAAGACACAGGAAGCAACAAGATAGAGAAGTGGAAGCTGCCGGAGCTGATTGGATTCATCGACAATCTCATGGAGCTGGAAGCAGAAACAATGTTGGGATCAAGAGGCAACCAAGGGGAAGACCAATTAGACTTAGGAGAATTTCCAACTTCGGTCTAGGAACTAGTCCACGACTACGATCTACTCACCAGGACTGAGATCCAAGGTAGACCTATAGAGGAAGTGGTGGCTAACCTGTAAGAAGAGAGAAGAGCTATCAAGAGAGCGCTGGAAGGCATAATTGCCTACAACCATGAGCAAAGGGCTAGAAGGCTGCAGCAAGACGTGGATATGTACGAAGCTAGACGAGTACTAGACCTAGCTAGGGTAGCCAAGTCCGGACCGAACATAGAGAGGGAATGGGCAGCAAAGGCTAGCATGACGTTGAGTGAACTGGTGGCAAAGCGACTCATGGACAATACATCCGTGGAACAAAGTGCTGCTGCCCTAGCCACCGCGCTACTGTCAGGATTGGGAGTCATGCAAGGGGCTAAAGGGCAGGCTAGAATCCCCATAGTAGTGAAACAACTAGCTTGATACGAACCTAGCAGTGACCCGTACAGCTTCATGGAGCAGTTCAAGCAAGTATGTGAGGCAAACGGTCTTACTGACCCTGCGCAGCGAGCTCAAGCCTTCGCTTGTGCTTAGGCGACAAGGGGAGGACCTGGTACTCTAGTCTGGATGACGCAGAACGTACAAACTTCGCTCGCCTTAAGGGCCTCTTCATCAAGAGGTTTTCGGAGGCAGGGTATTCGGATAACCTCATTGTTAGGTTGATGAATATCAGTCAAAGGGAGAAGGAGGACGTTAGAGATTACGTCACTCAAGTGCGCAGTCTCTACAAGAGAATCCCTTCCAATGAGCGACCCACCGAGAGGGCAGTGTCTATAGTGTTCATGAACGGGATTCAGAGTGAGGAGCTCTACAAGGCTTTGGCCAGTAACTCCACCTTACAACGAGACGTGCTAGCTCGAGTCTTCAAGGAGGCAATATGCGTAGATGATCAACTTAGGGAACGTAGCATGAGGACTACCACCCGAGATAGTGCAAGCCAGAGGGACCCTGAGAGATCAACCACCTTAGGGGAAAAAGCAACTGCTAGCGCGCAGGATAAGGGAAAGAGTATAGACCACGACCAAGGGGTGGCAGAGATGAGAATGGAGATTGCGCAGTTGCAAGAGCTTGTTAGAAAGCCTGTGAGATCACACGTACAATGTGTGTACTGCGGCGGCAATCACCTCCCAGTGGAGTGCCAAGATCCTAGATCTCAGTCGTGCTCAAATCGCGGTAGATTCGGACATGATGCAGCGCATTGCAGAATGCCGAGGAGATTCCCATACACACAGCAGTACAACCCTCCATACTTAGGAAATAGGCCATCTAATTTCTTTGGTAGGGGAACCCAGTTAGCTCTTCCAACACCAACTGACTCAAGACCTGTCGTGCCTAGGCTGGAAATGAACCCAACTGGTATACCCAGGCCACCAGGGCCTTTTGTGACTCACCCACCTAGCGATGCTCCTGTTCACTTTCTGGAGGAGCCTAATGAGGAAGAGGCATATGTCAATCCTTATGTATCCTACGACGAGGAGGGCAACCCACTCCTGATGGACTATTGGCCAGTGCCATTGATGGCTTTAGGAAGAGGATGAGGCAGAGGCTTTGGAGGGCCTAGCCAGGATCCAGTCACATGCTGGACTTGCGTCCACCCAGGCCACATTTCATCACGTTGCCTAGAGCGAGAACAAGCTAACAAAGACAAAGCAGATCTCCGATGCACAGAGTGTGGAATTACACATCTGTTTCCTGACTGTCCTAGGCGGAAGACATCAACGAGCGCTGCCAACATGCCATCGATGCCTTTGGGGCTCTTTGGAGTTGAAACTTTCGGTAGTGAGGATACACCCATCCCACTACATGCTATGATGGGAGCTCAAACGAAACCAGCAGGCATCTCCTTGCCAAGGCCAAGTAACCTTGATGCAACCTCAATAGGGAAGAAAAGCCGAAGGAGATAGAAAAAGAGAACCGATGCGAAGATAATCCTTAAAACCAAATGACTACGTTGGTAATGGGAAAGAAGGTCACAGACGTAGAGGCAGAGACCTCAGCTCCTAAGACAGTAGAGCTAGGGAGTGCCAAGGTAGGGGAATATCCCCACCCTAAACGGCAACTCGAAGCTATAGCCAAGGTCAAGGAGTGGGTCAAGGACAACCAAAAGCACCTCGAAGATGCTGAACCCATATTGGAAGACCCTATGGACGACTTCTCTAGTGTTAGCACACCAGTCTCACCCTCAAAACCACAGGCTGGGAGCACCCCTGCACCACTAGGAGTGACTCAGCAGCAAGGCCGGGGGGAAGCACACCAGGGCAGGCAGAATGCATGGCCTAGAACTGCTAGCCTGGGAGGAAGGCAAGGGTCCAATAGCCTCCTCACAGCCTTGCTGTCCACTCCAGTAACTCTAAGCTTGGAGGATCTGCTTAGGCAAAATCACTCCTTGTGGCAGGAGTTAAAAGAATCAATCGAGGGACACACAGAACTTGCGGGTGCTGATCCGCAAGATCATGATGCAGTTACACGGATCCCAAGTCTAACTCTAGACTCAGATCCTAAGTCTTTGCACATCAATGCTTTTTGGGAAGGCACTGAAATGCACACAGTTTTGCCTGTCCTAGCCTTAGGAGACATGACTCGGAAAGGAATTGTAGACACAGGTGCCGCTAAACCATGCGGTTCTAGATGCATGGGGAAACCCTCCTATAGAGACTGCTAGATTTAATGTCACGCTAGCAAACGGAATGAAGGTAAGACCATTTAGGGTCTTAAAGAATTGGCCGGTGAAGATTACCGATGTGCAATTTTCGGTAAACTTCATTTCATGAAGGGAGTGGATTACGACATACTATTAGGCCGACCTTGGATGAGGAATGCACAAGTCATAGAGGATTGGGGCAATGGACTGATTTTCCTAGGGAACAGAACTAGTGTAGTGAGGGTAGAGATGGACACTTGGACGACGACACCTGTCGACCTAGCTGCCATCTCGGCTATGCTAAAAGGCGATATTCAAACAACCAAACCTTATGGATCGCTCACTAGATATATCCCTTGCCTTGAGGACGAGAGGGATTGGATGCACGTGTTGGCAACCATTGACCTACCATTCTCGGATGAGGAAGGACCACATCAGCAGGCTGCTAAAATCGCCACCATGCCAACTAAGGAGCCAGTTGTGCCGCTTTGCATGATGGCAGGAAGGTCACTCAACCTAGGCAAACCGGCCTCGTCTCGCATCCCCAACAACAAATTAGAGCTTCAAAAAATTGTAGAGTATCTGACCGATAAATTGGAAGGCAATTTGGCTACTAACTTAAAACCTCTACGTGACCTTTTAGCTAAACCAGGATGGAAATGGACCAAGGTCCATGACCTGAACTTGTTATATAACTGGGCTTTAGTTACTGACGACAAGGAGATTGAAGAGGGAAGCTTAGGGGATGATGAGCAGTCAAAAGGACAGGATCCCGATGATGAGGAGTATGAGGACTGTCACTCTATGGGAGAAGAGAGTGAAGAAGAGGTAGACACAATAGAGTACGACACGGAGTGAAAAGCGATAGAACAAATCAGGGTAGACTTGAGGCCTAGGAGAGAAGGGATCAGTCGGAACAAAAAAGGAGTCATGCTAATGGAGTGTGACAGATCCTGGCTAGAAAGAATAGGAGCCGTAGATCACGAGCAAGCCGGAGTAGCACAACCATGGGTAATCCTAGTGCTCAAGGCAGATTCACCTTCGGAACTACGACCCCTTGGGGAAACACCTTCCTCAAGTGAGGGATGCGAGTTCAACTCAGAGTCGGAAGTTAGCACTGAAAGTGATCTCGAGATACCGCAACTCTCTAAGGTCAAACGCACCAAGGGAGACTTGCCAGTTCACTTGAGGCATAGGAGGCTAAAAGAGGAGGCCAGGAAGTAAGCTAGGGACTCAGAATCGGAAAGGCAGAGGAAACCACAGGATCTACCCAAACGGTTTACAAAATTTAAAAAGGGTGACAGAGTGGTGGTCTTGCTAGGTGAAAAAAGACAAGGTCAGACTAATGAACCGATCGAGGGACCACCAAAGTCAAAGAGGTTAACTTGGCTGGGAAAGGCGAAAACCCAAGACCGGTGTTCGTTGCAGATGACTTGGGGGAGGAAGAAGAGACCAAACTTGTTGCGCTTCTCCAAGAGTACATTGATGTGTTTGCCTGGACATTGGATGAACTTAAGGGAGTCGACCCCAAGGTTGTGACTCATAACATCCCAATGGTTCCAGATGCAGTGCCAACAAAACAACGACCTTACCCCATGAATCCCAAGCACGCCCATGCAGTGAAGGAGGAGATTGATAAACTCATGAGGGCAGGTTTCATATATGAGATCGAGCACACGGACTGGGTATCACCTATCGTGATTGTCATGAAGAAAAATGGAAAAATCCAAGTGTGCATAAACTAAAAGCAGGTGAATGCCGCTATGAAAAGGGATAACTATCCTTTACCTTACACCAAGCACATGCTGGAGAGGGTAGCAAGGAAGGAAGCCTACAGTTTTCTGGATGGTTTCTCGGGTTACAATCAAGTGCAAGTGCACCCCGATGACAGGCACAAGACTGCCTTTGCCACGGAATGGGGCGTATTCGCCTACATTGTCATGCCTTTTGGGCTAATGAACGCACCTACAACTTTCCCACACCTAATGTGCACTATCTTTAAGGACATGCTTAGGCGCGAACTAGAAGTGTTCGTAGACGACCTATGTTTACACTCTAGTTGGGCCGAACACTTGAAGAAATTGAGAGCTGTCTTTGAAAAGTGTAGGTTGTACCACCTCTCGCTAAACCCCTTAAAGTGCCAATTCTGGGTAAAACATGGATGCATCTTGGGGCATGTAGTGTCAAGGAACGGCATTGCTACTGACTTTTCCAAAGTCAGAGTCATTGTTGACCTACTGCCACCCGATAACTACAAGGGAGTTCAGTGCTTCTTGGGACACACTGGATATTATCGACGATTTGTGCTAAATTATGCATTAATAGCTAGACCTTTGTACAAACTATTGATAGTGTTTGAGTGGACGGAGGAATGCCAGTGCGCATATGAAGAATTAAAAAAGGCTCTTACGATTGCACCAATCTTGCGAGCCCCAGACTGGAACATAACGTTCCATGTGCACATAGACGCCTCTAAGTTCGCTATTGGAGCCGTGCTATGCCAGCCTAGTGAGCATAACTTGGATTACGCGGTGAGTTTTGCCAGCAGGCAGCTCACAGAGACCGAGATGAACTATTCCATGATGGAAAGGGATGGGTTGGCCATGGTATTTGCGGTAAAGAAATTTAGGCATTATCTGTTGGCCACTCCCTTTGTCTTCTTTGTTGACCATCAAGCCCTACTGTATCTTGTGAACAAGCCTTGCGCTACGGGGTGCATAGCTAGATGGTTACTCCTTTTACTGGAATTTGACTTCTCTGTGGTTGTACGCAAAGGGAACCAGCACTACATGGCTGACCACATGTCCCGCATACCCACAGGAGAAGTGGCTGGACAAGGGGTGCCTGATGAGTTGCCAGACGCCCATCTTTTTAACTTGTCTAGTGAGCGAGAACTATTTAGAGCGGATCTACTGCCGTATTGAGCCGATGACATAGTGCAAGTGCTAGAAAATGGACTACCAGAGCGACCCATTGAGAAGCCCAGGCTGAAGAGACTTATCTTGAAAATTCAGCCATACCAACTGATAGCTGGCCAACTTTACAAGTTGGGACAAGATAGGCTATTGCGCAGATGCGTGTGTGAGCACGAGATGCACGACGCATTAAACAAAGCACATGGCGAAATCGTTGGAGGACACTTTAGTGGAAACACAACAGCCCGAAAGGTGCTACAATCCCAGCTATGGTGGCCCACCCTATTCCGCGATGCAGCTAAATTTGTAAAGCACTACGATGAGTGCCAAAGGACCAAAGTGCCTATGCGAAAGGACAAGATGGAGTTGACCCCTGTCATAGCCTGACAACCCTTTGAAAAATGGGGCATCGATTTTATTGGACCTATCAGTCCTGCAACACAATATTCCCAAGCGTGATACATCATAATGGCGACCGACTATCTAACGAAATGGGCAGAGGCACGAGCCACGAGGAAGAACGATGCTAGGACCACCGCAAAGTTCTTGTTGAAGCAGGTCATTTCATGGTTTGGCTGTCCAATCGAACTTGTAAGTGACCAAGGCACACACTTCATTAATAAAGTGATTTCCCATTTGCTCTCTACTTTCCTAATAATTCATCGAAAGTCCTCTCCCTATTACCCTCAAGCTAATGGCCAAGCCGAATCCACAAATAAAATCCTAGTCAATGTGCTTACAAAAGTTGTGTCTACTTCGAGAAGTGACTGGGACAACAAGCTAATGGCGGCCTTGTGGGCCTATCGCATAGCTTATAAAACGGTTGTAGGACAGACGCCCTTTAGGCTGACTTACGGAACTGAAGCCATTTTGCCCTTAGAATTCTTCATCCCTAGTTTGACGCTAGCAGTTCAGGAGTGTTGGGAGGGAAGAGAGGCTTGAACCAACCGCTTAGTGAAACTCGAGCGCTTAACGGAGACCCGACTCCTTGCCACTCACTCTCTCATTTGTGAAAAGGCTCGACAAAAAATGTGGTTTGACAGGCATGTCAAGCAGCAAGACTTCAACCAAGGGGACCTTGTTCTACTGTACTCGGTATAAGGACATAAACAGAAGATGAAGTTTCGGGGGCTAGGGCCTTTCAGAGTATGCATGATTGGTAGGACCGGGAATGTCGAGTTGGAGATACTTGACGGTGAAGGAATAGGCTTTTTTAATGGCAGCCGCATTAAGAAGTATTATCCTCCTTCACATCCATTACATGAGCCACCCATGCAAGAACCCCCACTGAATGTCCGCATGGCTACTGCAACTGACCTTACAGATCAGGATGAAGAAGCAGTGGCACCAGCGTACCTGCGGATCACAGTCGCAGCAGGAGCGGTGTATTCTTTCGAGGCCTTGATTGATGAAGGTCCCGACTACAACATCTTGACGCATGACCATTGGACACGCATTGGTCAACCGCAACTGTAGCCCACTAACACTAAACTTGCCCCATTTGGAGGCACTGCTTACCCACTCCTAGGGAAGTGCAAGGTGGTCATTTCCATCGAATCTAAAAGTTTACTAGCCTTCTTCCATGTGTTACCTGACAATAAAGGAGCTAGTAATGTGTCGCTATTGGGTCGCACTTTCAAGAAGCAAACCAACTATAATGTGGATTACAACCTAAACCGCATACATCTTGCTATCGGCAATGTGTGCATCTGAACAGACGGAAGCTACGACCTCGGGTCGGGCTCCCAACCCTAGGCCCAAACCCACCAAGAGCACTCACAAGGCCAAAGAGTCCAAGTTTCTATGGGTGCCAAAACGGGAAAAACCACATCCGAGGAGACCACCCAAATATGATCCTAAACATCAAAATTATCAACCATCACGACCTAAAAGGCAGTCTAGGCGCTATTGCCATAGACACACAACCACACCGCGCTGGGTTCCCAAAGATCTCTTGCGGGCACAAGGATACTACAAGGGAAATCCCTGGATTTGGGTGCCAAAAAATGGCTAGCTAAGAAGCTCATCTACAAGCAATCTCACCCTAATGAGAGAGGCTTGCACAGGTGGCGCACAGAACACGGTTACCAGGCCAGGGCCAGCGGTTGCTAGCAAGCCACAGCTCATCTATCGACCAAAGCAAATGCCAGAGGCCTTAAACCTACCCAATCCTGAGAACTTACAAACCACTATGACTGCTCACTCAGAACCTAGTATAACCCCCATGCCTCCGGAGCCTCCTACAGCATCTCAAAATGCTTCAAAGTGCAAGGCCCAACCCGTGACACCGATGAGGAAGTCACAACTATCCTTTCCAATTGCACCACCCCCGCCAGTGGGTCTTAAACCTTCATACGCAATACGACCTTTCCTCTCTTTGGCTAAGGACCTTGCCGCAACTTCTGGGGATGACTTAATAACCTGCATTAAAGTGTTAGATGAAACTTTCACTACATTTGCTAGAAGCTACAATAGGCTAGATCTAGGCCTTCTTGACAAAATGCTTGCTTCAGATGTTCGTGCATTACCATGCACTTGGGAGGAATACGAACTTATGACCACTAAAGTTCCCAAAATTGCTGCCGAACTGATAGCAAACGATGAAATCTTGAAGGATCAAGCTACCCTAAGAAGACTTATCACTTCGTATCGTAAGCCTCCTCGTTCTGCTCCCCTGAGTAGGAGTTGCAAGAGCTCAAGCAGATGGCAAGCTCACCTTCCACATTTTTGCAGCAGTGGTTTACGCTAAGGATCCAATGGGAGAAAAAAGGTTGTCCCATAATGACCAATGTTGAGCAACGCATGGCAATTAAAACTATCAAATATGACCCCACTTATGTGGCACCCATCTTCACCCGTAGTCAGCATTTGGACGACCACGTGCTCGCCCACCCCTACATTGACCAATTCCTCATCGAAGAGGAATTACATGTTGCCAGTTGCCTCAATACTGGAGATCTCTTCCACGACATTTTGACCTACATTTCCCAAGTCTCCATCCAACCATCTACTCTGGACTGTCATGCCCAACTCGAATACAATCCAAGCTTCTATGATTGGCTATTGGTTCGGTAAGTCAACCCATGTGAAACAGTGCTTACCTCGCCCTTCCTGTGCTAATCCTAGGAAGGATTCTTTGAAAGATCCCCGACAGAGGGGGGAGCAAGGTGAGCAAGGGCAGAGAAAAGATGAAAAGTTATGCTATCTAGCTAGCAGATTGTTATAATTAAGAAAGTTTCTATGGAAGAATACTGCAGAGTAAAACAATAGCAATGGTCAAGCCTCTAAGCAAGTGTACCCATTTTGGCCCCATATATTTTTCTCTCAAACTTAGTTCTAATTAGAAATAAGCCGATTGTTAGGCATTAATGTTGGCATGGTGTGTTGACAGGTCACCACCATGGCAGGACAGAACAAAGGAGGCAAACTACCATTCTCTGAAGAGGAAATGACCAAATTCGGCATCAGCATCGAGATGCGCGGATTCAGTCAGTTCACTTTCAAGCACACATTGAATCTGGACGAGGCCATCCTAGAGGAACCCGCAATCAAAGACTTAGTGGACAGATGCCACCTCCACAAGTACATGGAGAAGGTGGGGCAGGCTGTGGATTACAGCATGTGCGCGGATTTCTTGAGGAACTTCGACAAAAGCAAGAACTGTGGCACCGTCACAGTAAGGACGGGGGAGCAAGAAAGAAGAATCGAAGTGCCCCTCAATGCAACAATCATAGAAAAGGCCTTGGGGCTTGTGCCAAAGAAAGAGAGAAGGCCGAGACGAGATGTTTACACCATGCTGGGGGTCAAGAAAGAAGCGGTGCATACTGTGGATGGAATCAGCTTGGCTGACATCCCGGACCTAGCGATGAAATTACAAGCAAAGATGATCCATACCCTCTTCTCGGGCCAACGTTACAATGCGCTGATGAACAGGATTGGGGTCCCACTGTTGGAAAGCATAGCAGCAGGAGTCCCTGAAGAAATAGACTGGAATGGATTCGTACAGAAGACCATTCAAAGTTCAGCTACCCTCCTCACTCCGGCGGAAGCACCAGCAAGAGGAGAATCCCCTGCCTCAACTGCGCACTCCACAAGGAAGAAACCTGCGTCAAAAGCAGCTACAATCAGATATGGGGGACATCCTGACAGCCATCATAGACGAAGCAATAAAGAATGAGGGCGTCATGGATGAGGAAGATGTGCATCAAAGCCCGCCTCACCACGAAGGAGGGGAATCAAGCGAAAGAACAGTAAGTGACAAGGGAGAGCAGGAAGTGCCGCCTCCACGAGTGAGCAAACCCAAAGAACAAAGCAAAAGTGATAGGAGACAGAAGGAGAAGAAAGAGAAATTAAGTAAGGAAGAACGAACTGATATCAAAAAAGCTAAAAAAGAGTCTCAAAGGGCCAAGGAAGAAAGGAGGAGGAAAGAGGAGGAGGAGCTTGCCAGAATAGGAGAGGAGTCAAAGAAGGCAGAAGAGGACAGGAAAAGGAGGGCAAAGGAAGAAGCCGAGGACCAGCGACTCAAGGAACTGGCCGAATTGGAGGAAGCTACATGAAGGTCGGTGGAAGAGACCCATGGGGGCGGAGAACTCAAACCCGCAAGCCCTGGCCATAAAGCCGAAGCCAGTGCAAGTGTGGAAGCAACACCGATGGTCGTAGGCAAGGGAAAATCCCTCCTATATCCACTCCCTCCCTCCTTTGTGCCAACAACAGCTGAAACTACGACCGCAACTACTGCACAACCCACGCCTCCCCTCGACACGGCACAACTCATGACCATGGTGCAGATGCTCGTGAGCAAGGTGGCCGAAATTGTCCCTGAAACTAGATTGAAAAGGCCCACTGCCGCAGATGCAGAGTCACGGAAAGACCCCAAACGACAAAGGCTGGAGGCATCGACCACCATGCCCAATACTCCCATACCTGCCGCAGACTATGACGCATATGTGGCCGAGTTACTGACACAACTGGACAAGGCAAAAGAAGAAAAGAAGGTGGCCCTGCTGGAACTAGAGAAAGAAAAGGAGACATCAGTGGCCCTCAGGCTAGAGGTCTCAAGGCAGGAAGCCGACAGACGGAGAGAGATAAAGGCCCTGTAGGACCAGCTAGCAAAAAAAATGAAGGAAGCCCAAAACAATGAAAGCCGCCTTAGGCAAAGGCTGGAGGACGAGGAGCAGAGCATGGTGGCGGAACAAAGGAACCTAAAACTACTGATGCAGCAATACAATGATCTCCAGCAAAGGGTGGCCCAAGTGGAAAAGCTCTACCCTGGAGCCAGTGTTCCACAAGAACATGCCCAGAGCCCCAATCATGGCAGGAGCAAGAAGAACAGAATAGGCTAATAAGGGAAATCAAATTCCTGAAAAATGAAGGGCCAAGGGTCTCAGCCAGCTGAAGCAAAACGACTACAGGATGAAGTGCAGAGATTGCAAGATGCACTGGAGACCTCCCAGGAAAACGTGGAAGCCCTCATGGCCATGACCTTTAATCAAAAGAGGCTATACCTCGCCGAAATCCACAGCCAAGAACAGTTGGTACAAGAGAAATCAGAAATCCTGGCCGAAGTGCAGCAAACATTGCTTTTAATTTTCACTAATTTTCCGCACCCAAAATGCATTTTCTCCCTATTTTTAGTGATTTTTCTCTATTTTCATTGTATTTTTCCTTATTTTTTGCATTACTTTATTACTAAAATTTCAGAATAGATTATGGGCTGTGGCCCTTAGTTTCTTTTTGAAAAAAAAATGAAAATTTAGTTGGTGTTCCTATTCACTTTCCCATTTTTATGCCCAAAAACATAATTTTCCCTTGATTTTCCATATTTTACGTGTTTTAGTGTATTATTTTGAACCACAAGATGCATATTTTTCTGATTTTCTGATTATGACCAGCAAGTACTCATGGAAAACAGCAACATAAACAATTTTTAGCCCACATGAACAACATTTTATCAATCAAAAGCCATAAAATCTCAAATTTCCTTTGAAAATTTTTGAATTACCGCTTATTTGCATGTTTCGGGTTTCATGTCCATGGCTGCAAACCTGAAAATCAGCAGCACTTCATGTCCAGCACAATCACAAATCACCATTTCCAGCCCGTGGAGCAATCCGATCCATGCCAGACAAGCCTTCATCATTCTTTCTTCTTCCTTCTTCTTCACACATGAATTTGCCTTTAGAGGAGAGAGAGGGAGGAGAGAGAAAGAACGAAATCAGAGATTTTCAAAGAGAGCATCATTGCACAAGCGAAGGGTGGCGAAATGATTGGCATCCAGGAGGGAATGAGGGGCAGTGATCAGTTGGCATGGTTGTTTGCAAGCAGGAGGGAGCATCTCCATCAACATGGCGCATTTTTCGGACGTGATGGCGCCATCTTCTTCTTCCTTCTTCTTCACGATTTTTTCATCTTTCATTTCATGTGGCTTTCATTTTGGGCCCCAAGGGTCACTTACCCATTTGGCCAAACTTTGGTCCACCCCTTCGTATCTTGACCGTTTCTTGGCCATTTCCTCGTCCGGACTCGGAATCGAGCTCTGAAAAATCCTGGGCATCCAGCTTAGCATCCTGCATTGGCCAGTAGCTCGTGTCAACCCACACGACTGTCTGAAAATTTATGAAAAATCAACAAGTGTCGCTCGGGCACCTTTAAAGCACTTTGGCACTTAAAATCGTCCTAGATCGAGCCGCCGCCTTTGACATTGAATATTTTTCCCTTGATATTCATAATTTTTAGCTATTTTTAAGTACTTTGCGTCACCAAAATTCCGCTCTCATTTGTTTTCAATAGTATTTCCAGAGCTCATGTTACTCCAAATATTGCACATGAGGTGTATATGTTTCAAAAGTTTGGTATTGCAAACAAAGACTCCATTCTAGATAGATTGAGTCCAGCCATGAGGAAGTGGGCTGAGGTTGAGATGAGTATAGAGGCAAGGTATTATCATGGTGTTGCTCCATGGTATAACTCTCCTTGCGGTTTAATATCTCAGCTTGTATGGAAGGTGGTTTTCTTTCTATGGCTCACTTGTATGAGATGTGCTTTTCTATCTCTAATTTAGTTTTTTTTTTGGAATGATAGGATGAATTTCATGTCTTCATCTCAAAAGAAACTATGAAGCTTGAGGCTCTTGGTCTAGATGAGATAGAGAGGAAGAAACGTTTGGAGAAGGCTACAAGGGTGGAAGAGGAGCGCCTTAAGGACAGGGGTTACAAATACCTATCCATTGCTAATCCCCAAAATGGTGATGAGTTCTTTAAGTTGTTATTTGGGCTAAAGTGGGATGATGCAAGCATGCTCAAGATCACAAGAGACAAGTGTATTGTCTCACAAGCTCAAAAATCCCTGTGGAAAGGTAATTTGTATATATAACGCAAGGTGTGTGTATGTGATGCTTTTTTCTTCAATGCTTTCTATTTGTGTATATTGTTGTGCATCATAGGAAAAAAATATTGTTGCATCTTATGAGTCTCACAAAGGCCAAAGACCCCCAATACCTGCATTTTGGTGATTATAAGCTCTTTCGGGTTTACATGAAGAAAGAGACATATTGGGCTCACTTGCATTCGGAGGCACTACTTCAGATTGATAGGATACAAGTAGAAAGTCCATAGCTACCAGATTCATTTGAGGAGTTCTTTAAGCTTAACATGAAGAATCATGTCATGCAGGTTGACTCAATGCAGTGCATTTATATTGCTTTCTTAAGTTCTTTCTTAAAATGTATATGTGCTAATATTAATCGCTTGTGAAACTTGTGTAGGCTTTTGTACACCTCTTGGATGGAGTAAAATCTTCAGATGTTGCAGAGAAGATGCCAGAGCTTACGTTTTCAGCCAAACGTGTGATTTATAGGTTAGCATCAAAACTATTTTTTTGCAAACTCTTCATCTTAAATGTAGTAGATATAATGGCACTTGAAAGCCTATTTATGTTATTGATTTTTATATTCTAAGCTCCACGTGAAAGCTCAAGGTTGGGTGGTTTGTTTATTATTATAAAACTATTGTCTTATATAAAGGAGATTGTGTGTCTGATTTTCATATTAGATTGCATGCATTTGCTTGCGTAATTGGCAAGAATGTTGCAGGTGGATACTAAAATGCGTAGAAGAGAAGAGGCTGGATGCAGCTCCGCAATTCACAAGAGAGTGGATTGATGTTCGTGACGAGAACACTATGTATTCTCCATCATTACGTGAGAGAAAATTGACGACATGGGAGGCAAGTGTTTGCCCTTGATGGCTGGATTACCTTGTGGGGGTTATCCCTAAGCAAGAGAAAGATCTGCATGAGAGTAAGTACTTCAATCTATGTAAACATCTCGTCGCTTTTGTAGCAATAGTTTTTGTGCTCATGCATGGGAATCTAAGGGTGAATGATACTATGTAGGATTCAAGGAGGAAGTTGATACTTATGAACTGCTTACTGCATCCACCACTGTAGAGGAGCAAGCAACCAAGGCTACCAAAGGTGCCACCCAAGGTACTCAAGGTAATCCAGGGAGAAAAAATGTGCCAGAGTCCTCTATGGCGCCCACCACCTCCTTTGTTGCAGATTCATCTCTTGGTTGAGAGAATTGGGAGAGGCGACCTATGACCCGTTTAGTAGGTGAGAAGTCTTATATTAACTTGAAATTCATGTGCTTTATTGGTCGCCCATGAAGATAGTCGTGTATGATTATTAAAAATAAATTACTTTGAAATAATTGTTGCAGGGTTCCAGTATCAAACATATGTCGATGCTCTATTAGTGGATGTGACCCAAATTGATAGATTTGCCCTTGATAGGTAGACATGACAACTACATCTTGCAAGAACATCAATTTACATGTTGCATATAGCATTGCATCATCGTTTACTTTGCATTAATGACTATGTTGTTTTGTGTATAGCATCAACAAGTTTTTTGCAACACAAAAGATGCATCTTTATAGCAAAGATGGAGTTCCATGTCAAGAGGTGGCTCGATTGATATTTGCGGATTTTCCTACGAGCTTGCTTGTGGATGCTCTAGGTCCCATCCCATTGGATAAGTTATGCTTTCTATCACACAAGGTTTAAATCAAACTCACTTCTCATATATCATAATGCCAATTTTGTTTGTAGAGGGCATGACTATTCCCAAGTGAAACACGTTCTCAAAGGGTCTACTTATGGTTTGTATGAACCTTGCTCGCGAGTATTTGACCGACCGGGGATTCTTAGTCACTATGTGCTTAGCAGAGCATATAGGTGAGTTTATTACAGATGCGGCAAGAGTGGGGCTTGTGCTTCACCGCACTTGGACACTCATGTGTGACTCCAAGGCTTATCGACATCCCGTTACTAGAGAGGCAGTAAGATAACAAAGTTGGATACATTGAACGTATGGTTGTATGTTCTAAATAAAGTTTGTGTTACATGCTTTAAATAAAAACATGGATCACTTATTCTATTTCCACTCGTGAATAGGTACTTGATCTTACTGTGTGTCTTTGGCATCGTGCTGGTCATGTTGTGCCTTGCTACGACAGAGAGGCTGGGGAGAAGATTTCAGAGAGATTGTTTCCAGCGTATCGTAGCTACATGATGGATGATTGTGTCTTTCCCATGGACGTTGATGGTGTCATTGTCAGAGGCGGAGCAGAGAGGTCTCATCTTTTCTTTCGGTAAGTAGTCTTTGCATGTTTTTGCTCTCAGGTTACCTTGCATGGTATTTTCATTGTTTCTACTTGCATGGCCGCAAAAGATTCTGTATCTTGATTGGTGATATGGTTAGGTGGTTACTAGCTACATTTACGAAATGCTACGACTATGTTTTGGATGTGTTTGCGGGGTGTGGTGGTTTGGTGCGGGCCAATGCAGAGGAGATGAGACATTGCATGTGTCTAGAAATAGATGATGTGCTCTATGGGGAGTGTTTCTCCACCATAGTGTGTGGACCGGTACCATGCTGAGAGATTGTGTGTTTTTTTTTTCGAGAGACTCTAAACATTTCATTTTGTGACTACTTTTATATGTTTATTATACAGTCTTCAAGAGCGGGAGCTTCCAACAAGTACAGGAAAAACTAAAGAGTAACAATTCTACTACCTGCGCTGTACGGGCCTTTCCACTGTGGAGCTCAAGGAGTTGGGTTTTCAGGAGCAGGAGCTGCCACTACCACCACCACCACTCATTCCTCCCGTGGTTGAGCAAAATGTCGAAGAGGGCCCGAACTTCGAGCAAGATGATGACGAAGAGCCACAAAGGATGCTAAGTCCGCCTCAACCCGAGATCCCACAGGAGGAACATGCCGATGCCGAGCTACCTGAACACATAATTGTAGCAAGGAGAAGGAGGCAAGAGTTAGCAGAGGAGGCCCAACGCCGAGAGCACATACTTCCACGACAACTCCCTGAGGAGCCCATGCCACTAAGAAATGATACACATCCTGTAGATTGGCCCCAGGAGTTGGTCATCTGGCGCAAGAAAGAGCTACATAAGAGGCCATTCGAGCTTTCATTCGCTTTTCCACGCTCCCTGGACCGGGCCCTACCTTTAGGAGTCGTAGCCAAGATCAAAGATCTAGCTAATGAACTTGCAAACAGATGGATGGAAGAAAGAAGCATGATAATGACTAGGTGGAGACAAGAGCCACGAGAATACTGGGAAGACAAGGTCAGTCTGGTTCCCAAATCCATCCAAGGCTACGAGGCATAGCCGAAATGACGGAGGAGGATTTGGGACACCAATTTTGATGCTTGGACCGCATTTTGTAGCTCCCTCCCGGAAGAGCGTAACGATCCCATCTACATGCCCTACCCCCGTAGGCATGGAGTGGATTACGACAGAGATTTACATGGGGAATTTGACTTCCCAAAAATCTATAATGTAAACGCTAGAAGCCCGGAGGAGTGCTTAGCATTTAAGGTAGAAGATATACTTCCCTCCATAAATTGTTTTCTTGTAGATTTCTCTTCTTGCCCTGATCTAGCATTCTTAACCACTTGTAATTACCTCCGACTTCTCAAATTCCTGCTACTCCAGAAACCTGCAGCAAAGGAAGCCCATCTCCCTCCACTCTTTTTTTATCTTAACCTAGGAATAGATAGTAGAGCCATGACGAGGTTGCTGATGCGCACGACTCTCCTCCCTGCCTTCTGCTTAGAGCTATTAGAAAATATGAGTGACACCCATTTTGCAAGGTGTAATCACCCCTTTTTGTCCACCACTCCTCTAAGAGCTAGAGCCGGTATTAAGGAATACCTACAAAGTTGCGCATTTTTATCACAATGCCTGCACTTGTCCCGTGACTAAATAGGTGCCCCATACCTTGCCCAATGTACTCTCTCTCATTCAAAAAAAAAAAAAGAAGACAGAAAGAAAGTGCTTGCAGTCTTCCTTCACTATTATAGTGCACCATACTCACTACATCTAGAGTCCTCTCTATCCCCTCCCCCACTTCACACTTAGGGCACATCAAGGGCAGGACTTTCAGACCTGTCACCCTGAGTTTTGCACCACACCTCCAACGCCGCATGAACTGGGTCCTCAAGTGTGAGACATTACCAAGGGCTTGCCCAAAGTTAGACCCATCTCCCAGTTCCACTGGCACGGGCACCCTGCACTACACAGTGAGATAGACACACCCCCTAGGAAGTGCACCATTTTTCTTGTAGGTTATGTTCATGCTTCAAGAATGGGCTGCTTGGTTGAAGGAGATCATCTACTACATCCTCCAATGACAAGGAATTTTTCCAGGAGTCGGACATGACCCCATTACTGACACTTCAGGAGCTTCACTGCGAAGGTTTCAATGGCCCAACAGATTTCATGTTGCCAATCATCCGCCTACTGATGGTGGCTGCCATGACTGAACCAAATCAAGCAGAAGGAAAACCCCATGATGGGCTACCATTGGCATAGATCTTGGAACCTCACCGTCCGATGATCCATGCCCACCGCCTCAAGATCTACGGATCGCTTATTAACACCACAAGCCTGAAGACTTTCAACTCAAAACTGAAGATCCTCTACTCCCAGACAAGGGTTTTCAGCCCAGGCCATGGCTTTTCAAGGCAAACATCGTTCGGGGGGTTTCTCCCGAATAAATCCCTCCAATACCATCCTCCTAAGGGATTGCTTATCGTTTCAAGCGTTTCGGCTACTCAAAAGACGACCGGCTCCATAGGGGCGCCAGAACAGTGAGAAAGATGCCGAGAATTGTCAGGAAGCCTAAAACACGCCGGAATCTCTCATGGTCATTGTCATCAAACTCCATCACCTCTCATTCACAAGCCTCAGTGTCATCTACCCACCAGTTACACCTAGCAATAGCATCATCTATCCCACTACTTCCCACCACAGTGCCATGGGACTGGCACTCGTCTAGGAGGGGGGTAATGTTAACCCCAACACGAAGAAAGCAAAAGAAAGTGGAAAAGACGCAGGGCAAAGGCGGAAAAAAGGTAGCCCGATTGAAGAAAGAAGAGGAAAAAAGACCAAAAGCGCAAGGGCAACCTTAAAAGTCCAAGGCAAATGCAAAAGGGGAAAGGCACACCCTGAAATCTTGTAAAAGAGTGCCGTGCAATTTGTAAATGTAGACAGGCGGTGGAAAGGAAGCTAGGAAGATAGAAGGACAATGAGAAAAGGGGCCTAGGCTAATGGCCAGCCATGTAGAAAAGGGGGATGACCGCCCATGGAAATTAGGGCATGTATATAAAGCTGAAAAGTGAATGGGAAGCTCATTCTTGTGTGTGGCAAAAGCTTCTTCTTCTTCTTCTCTTGTTTCTTGTCTTCTTGCTTGTGCTTGAGAGAGGGATTGAGAGAGTGCGAGGGAGTGAGGGAGTGATTGTGTGAGAGTGAGGGATCTTGGAGAAGAAGCTCTCCATCTTCTCTCTTCATCTTCTCCTCCTCTCTTCTCTTCTCTTGTCTCGCGCGTGGCTATGGAGGATGAAGCTCATGGGAGAGGGATTGAGGTTGCTTGAGCTTGCCTCAAGGATCGTGGAGCTACCGGTGTGCAAGAAAGAGGAGGGTACTCGATCGAGCATCAAGGTAAGCTCACTACACCCGTAAGGTAGGCATTGTGAGTCAGCTATGTGAGAGGTAGCCATGGCTCCTCGGTTCGAAACACTTGGGCAATAAGTGGTCCGTAGGTCTCGGGGTAGAGCTTGAAGTTCCCCTACAAACTCAAGGTCATGAGTGGCATAGTTGGACTCGTGGGGTTTCACTTTTCTCGAAGTATAGGCCACTAGTCTTCCTTACCCATCAATTGCAAGTCCAATTGCATTTTCTGGAAGTATAGGCCACTAGTATTCCTTCTTGTACTAGTACCCCACCAATTGCAAGTCCAATTGCATCAGTGATCATCTCAAATGGTTGATTGAAGTCAAGGAGTATTAATATAGGTGCAGTGGTTACAGCTTCTTTAAGCTTGTTAAAGCTTTCTTGATGCTCAATTGTCCAAAGGATTACTGTACTTTTCATCAAAAGATTTGTCAAGGGTGTAGCAATGAGGGAATAATCCCTGATGAACATTTGATACCATCCTGTTAATCCCAAAAATCCTCAGATTTCTTTTACTGTCTTAGGTATTGGCCATTCTAGGATATCTTTTACTTTGGTAGGGTCTATAGAGATTCCATTAGCGAAAACAATGTATCCAAGATATTCAAACCTGTCAATGAATATAGCTGGGGCATTAGTCAATCCGAATGGCATGACTAAAAATTCATGATGACCATACCTAGTGCTGAAGGAAATCTTTGGGATATCTTGTTCCTTGATTTGAATTTGATAGTATCTGTACCTTAGATCAATCTTGAAAAAAACCTTGGCTTCGTGTAGGTGATCTAAAAGTTCATCAATCTTGGGTATGGGGTACTTGTTCTTTGATTGTAACCTAGTTTAGTCCTTTGAAGTTAGTGCAAAGTCTACATGTTCCATCCTTCTTTTTCTGGAAGAGGACAAGTGCTCCCCAAGGTGAATTACTTGGGTGGATAAATCCTTGCTCTATCAATTGCCTCAGTTGTTCCTTAAGCTCAATAGCTTCAGGAATAGACATTTTGTATGGTCGTTTTGACACTGGCTCGGGCTCCATGAATCAATTTTATTTCATTATCAACTTCACGCTTTGGAGGCAGTTGAGTCAGTTCTTCTAGAAAGACATCCTCAAAGTCATTGATCCAAGAAGGTAGAGTGCCTTCATTAGTCTTTTCGACATTATTCAACCAAATCATGTAGTTTGGTTGGGCCTTTCTTCAATCCCTTCCTGAGTCAACTCACCTTGGCTAGTTGGACTCTAGTTCTTCTAGCTTTCCCATATGCCTTTACGATTTCTCCTTCCAAGTCTTGAAAGATTATTTCCTTTTCAGCACATAGAATCTAGGCTTTGTTCTTCTTGAGCCAATCCATTCCCAGAATGCAATCGTAGCATCCTAGTGGTAGGATTCAAAATTTTGCTTCAGTTATATGGGTGTCTAACTTGAAGTTTCCCTATAGTTTCGGTTTAGGCCATTTCTTTCCCACTAGCCAACTCTACTATCATTTTCCTTATCCCCTTGGATTCTAGATGCAATCTTTTAACTTTCTGGGTGCAAGAAAGGAATGTGTGCTACCACAATCAATTAAGATTATAAACAACATACCCTTGTAAGTAGCTCGAGATTGTATTACTGAGCGACATCTAACAGTTGGTGAACAAATACGACTTACAAACCAGGTTGGACCACCATAGTAGGCCATTGGAAGACAACAAAGAAAACATTGAGGAGAAGAGGAGATTAGCACAACTAGTGCTATAGAAGATAATATCTTACAACCACGAACAATGAACTAGGACATTGCAGTAAGACATTGAGATGCAAGAAGTCTAGCGCGTTTTAGCTCTAGCCAATAGGAATCATGTGTGACCTAACGTGGAAAGGGAGAGAGCACTAGAGGTAGATTTGACATTGAGTGAGCTTCTCACAAAACAGCTCATACATAATATGTCTACAGAGCAAAGTACAATAGCCTTAGCAACCTCGCTGCTCGCAAGGTTAGGAGTCACCCAAAACTCCAAGAGCTAATCAAAAATCCCTGTGATTGTGAAGCAGCTAGACAAATACCAATCGCCCTACAACTTTATAAAGCAGTTTGAGCAAGTTTGCAAGGCTAACGGCCTCATGGATCTTTCCCAACACTCGTAACCTTTCGATCTTTGCATAGGAGATAAGGGTAGGATATGGTACACTAGCTTAGACATAGTAGAGTGCAACTTCAAGAACCTCAAGAATCTCTTCATCAAGAGGTTCTTTGAGGCTGGGTATTCTGACTATCTCATTGTTAGGTTGATGAATGTCAAGTAGAAGGACAAGGAGGACATCAATGATTACGTTACTCACGTGTGGAATCTCTTTAAGAGAATCCCGACCAACAAGCGACCCAGAGAGAGAGATTTCCACAGTCTTTCTGAACGAAATTCATAGTGAGGAACTCTACAAGGCCTTGGCAGGCAACTAAATCTTGTCGAGAGATACACTAGCTAGGGTCTTCGAAGAGGCCATATGAGTGGACAACCAGCTCAAAGAGAGAATCTCTAAGAACTCAAACCGATATGAAACTAACTCTAGATTCTCAAAGAGAACCACAACATCTGATGAACGTTCAGCTCTAAGTATCCAAAATAAAGGGAAAAGCGTTGACCAAAGCCAAGAGCTAGCAAAGATGAAGATGGAGCTAGCAAGGCTCCAAGGGATAGTGAGAAGACCTACATGTCCACATGTCCAATGCATGCACTGCGGAAAAAACCACCTCCCAACAAAATGACAGCACCCTAGGTCCCAACCTTGCATCAATTGCGGTAGATTCGTTGGCCACAATGCCATGCATTGTAGGCTACTAAGGAGGCTTCCATACTTACAACCGTACAACCAATCATTACTAGGGAATAGGCCACCAAACTTCCTTGGAAGGGGAGCCCCATTGGCTCTTCTAGTTCCTAACAACATGAAACCAGCCATCCCTAGAATGGAGATTAATCCCACATGCATCCCTAGGCCACCTGGGCCTTTCATAACCCATCCACCAAGCAATGCTCTAGTCCATTACGTGGAGGAACTGAATGATGAGAAGGCATATGTAAACCCTTGTCTCGTAGGACAAAGAGGGAAACCCCATTCTCATGGACTATCAACCGGTGTTGGTGAGTGCATTAGGTAGAGGTAGAGGTAGAGATGTGGGAGGGCAGAACTAGGAACCAAGACTTGCAGTCACCCAGGGCACATTTCTTCACATTTTTGTAAGAAGGAGGAAGCCAATAGAGAGAAGGCTAGCCTCAAATGTCGAGAGTGTAGAATCACCCATCTACTCACCAATTGCCCTAGAACGAAACCATCCTCTTGTTTCGCAATCATGCCATCAGTTCCATTGGGACTCTTTGGAGTTGAAACACTTGACAAAGAGGCTATGCCCATCCCGTTTCATGTTATGACCTGAACATAGATGAAGCAAGCTGGCATATCACTACTAGTTCCTAGTAACCTAGGACCAGCCTCAATAGAGAAAAAGAGTCATAGGTGAAGGAAGAAGAGAGCTGAGGCAAAGGTCACGCTCAAGACGGAGAGTGATATGATACTACCCATAGGAAAAATATTCATAGATGAGAAGGCGAAAACATCCACCCCCAAAGAATACAGAAAAAGGGAGTGCTAAAGTTGGGGAGTACCCTAACCCAAGAAGGTGCTAGCTTGAAGCCCTAGATAAGGTTAAGGAGTGAGTGAGGGAAGCCCAAGAGCACTTAAAGGACACATAACCCATAGTTGAATATGAAAATGATGAGCTCTCTAGTGTAAGCACATCAGTCTTGCAGACTTGACTAAAGTTAAGAAACGCATCTGCACCATGAGAAGTACAACATAGACAAAGCTTAGATGCCACGAACCAGAAAACTCGCCAAGGCCATTGGCCAAGAAGCATGGAGTTAGGAGGGAAGCAGATAGCTGGCAACCTTCTTACAACGCTAGTGTCAATCCTTGTACCTTGTAACTTTGCACTTAGGAGACATCTTTGGACAGCATCCAACATTGTGGCAAGCACTGAAGCAGTGGGTAGAAGGACCAATCGTGCAAGGGGCAGTTAACCTACATGACCTCGATTCAGTGACTCAAATACCGAGCTTGATATTGCACTCAGTACCCAAATCCTTGCATATTGATGCCTTTTGGAAAGGCACTGAGATGCACGCGGTCTTGCCCATTTTGATGTTAGGAGACGCTACAACGAAAGGGATCATAGACACACGAGCAGGAGTCAGTATACTTAGCCTTGCAATGCTCCTTCAAGCTTGGGGTAACCCATCTATTGAGAATGCTAGGTTGAATGTCACAATGGCCAATGGGATGAAAGTTAAGCCATTTGGAGTATTGAAGAATTGGTCATTAAAGATCATAGGAATCCAATTTTCAATGGATTTCATCATCATGAAGGAGGTAGACTATGACATCCTGCTAGGCTGACCCTCGATGATGCAGAATGCACGAGTCATGGAAGATTGGGGAAACAATCTAATCTTCTTGGGCGATCGAATGAAAGTAGTAAGGGTAGAGATGGATACCTAGAGGTCCATGCCAATTGACCTAGATACCATCTCCACCATGCTAAAGGGTAACGCTCAAGTTAGAAAATCTTAGGGGCTACTGACGAAATATATACCTTGCCCTAATGAGATGAGCATGATTGGATGCATGTGCAAGCCACAATTGATTTGCTATTCTAAACACAACGAGGAGGAATATGAGCATGCCGCAACTAGCCGATAAGCCCACAAATGAGCCCTCAATAGCTTTATGCATGATGGCTAGAAGATTTTGTAGTTGACCCAGTCTTATCACATTCCACGTACCAAATGACAAGCAAGAGCTCCACGAGATCTTAGAGTACTTAATGAACAAGCTAGGTGGCAATCCAATAGCAGCTAATCTAAAACCCCTCAAGGATCTCATGGATGAACCCAATTGGAAATGAACCAAGGTACACAATCTAAACTTGATGTACAATTTGGCCTTGGTTACAAATGAGAAAAAAGAGGAGTGTAGAAACCTAGGAGATGACAAGCAATCGAATAAGGATAGTTTGGATGACAGGTACGAGGTCTGCTATTCCTCTAGTGAAGAGAGTGAGGAGGAGATTGACACGATAGAATATGACACTGATGGACATGAGATTGAGCAAATACTAGTAGACTCCAAGCTACAAAAAGAGAGCACCTTTAGAATCAAGAGAGGAATCATGTGGGTGGAGAGAAAATACTAGTAGACTCCAAGCTGCAGAAAGAGAGCACCTTTAAAATCAAGAGAGGAATCATGTGGATGGAGTGCGATTGTACATGGAGCACACAAGAGTGATTGATTATGAATGGGCAACCAACCTAGTGACGCATCGCTACATAGGAAGGAATCACCCTCGGAGCTACAACCACTAGGAGAAACTCCCTCTTCTAGCAAAGACAGAGAGTTTGATTCTCAGTCAAAAGTAAGATCAAATAGCAACCCTGAGATCCCTCGACCACCCAGAACCAAATGCACCAAGGGGGACCTGCCAGTCCACGTGAGGCACAGAGACGGGTGAAGGAGGAAAGAAAGAGGCAACCTAGGGAGCCTAATGCTGAGGAGCATAACAAATTGCTAGATCTACCAAAGCGATTCACAAAATTTAAGAAAGGTGGTAGAGTAGTGATCTTATTGGGTGCCAAGAGGCAAGGACAAGTAAATGAACCTATAGAAGGGCTTGCCAAGGCAAGCAAGTCAACCTTAAAGAGGGAGGGGAGAAGCCCCAATCGGTCTTCATAGCTAACAACCTGACCAAAGCAGGAAGAAGCAGATCTCATTATGCTGCTACAAGAGCACATCAACATTTTTTCTTGGTCCCTCAATGATCTAAAAGGAGTAGATCCGAGTGTAGTGATTCATAACATCCCCATGACACCAAGATGCAACATCAATCAAGCAATGACCATAGCCTATGAATCCCAAGCATGCTCATGCATTCAAGGAGAAGATAGACAAGCTGTTAAGAGCGGGATTCATCTATGAAATTGAACACACGGACTCAGTTTTGCCCACTATGATTGTCCTATAGAAGAATGGGAAAATCAAATTGTGTGCTAATTATAAAAAAGTCAACATTACCACGAAAAGAGACAATTATCCGCTGCCATACATTGAGCATATGCTTGAGAGAGTGGCTAGCAAAGAAGCCTACAATTTCCTAGATGGCTTCTCAGGTTATAATCAAGTGTAAATCCACTCCAATGGCATGCATAAGACTGCATTTGCTACTGATGAATGGGGAATCTTCACCTACATAGTCATGCCTTTTGGGCTAACAAATGCACCAGCCACATTCCAATGGCTCATGTGTGACATCTTCAAGGACATGCTCAGGAAAGAGTTAGAAGTGTTTGTTGATGATTTGTGTGTTCACTCGAGTTGGAGGGAACACCTAGACAAACTCAATGCAGTATTTGAATGATGCAAATTGTATTGTCTCTCATTGAACCCCCTTAAGTGCCAATTTTGGGTAAAACATGGATGCATGCTAGGGCACGTGGTGTCCAAGAACGAAATCGCCACTGACTTCTTGAAAGTAAAGGCTATAGTTAATCTTCCATACCGCCAACCAACTACACAGGATTTCATTGCTTCCTAGGACACAAAAGATACGATGCTTTGTGTTGAACTATGCGTTAATTGCTAGACCACTCTACAAACTGTTGATAATATTCAAATGGACAAAGGAATCCCAATGTGCATACAAAGAGTTGAAAAAGTCTCTGACAACTACACCCATTTTATGAGCCCAAGATTGGACCATCACCTTTCACGTGCACACTGATGCCTCAAAGTTTGCCGTGGGAGATGTTTTGTGTCGGCCATGGAGAACACAACTTGGACTATCCTATGAGTTTTGCTAGTAGACAACTCACAGATACTAAGATGAACTATTCCACAAGTGAAAGAGAGGGTTTAGCCATGGTCTATGCCGTAAAGAAATTCTGACATGATCTTCTGGCAGCACCTTTCACCTTCTTTTTTGACCATTAAGCCTTGCTTTATCTTGTAAATAAACCTTTTGCTACATGCCGCATTGCTCTATGGTTACTTCTACTTTTAGAGTTTGACTTCTCCATGGTGGTACGCAAAGGAAAGCAGCACTACATGACTAATCACATGTCTTGCATACCCATGGGAAAAGCTGATGAATAGGGCATAATAGATGACTTACCACATGTGCATCTCTTCAACCTGTCTAGTGAAAAGAACCTATTTAGAGTCGACTTAACACCATAATAGACGGATGACAAAGTCCATGTACTAGATCATGAACTACCCGAAAGACCTATCAAGAAGGCCCGGTTTAGGTGACTTATCCTCAAGCTACAACCCTATCAGTTGATAGGTAGTCAAGTCTATAGGTTAGAACAAGAGGTGTTGCTACGACGATGTGTGTGTGAACACGAGATGCATGACATACTTGCAAAAGCACGCAGTGGAATTGCGACAAGAGGACACTTCAGCGAAGATACAACAACACACAAGGTACTGCAGTCTCCCAACTATGGTGACCCACACTTTTCCATGATGCAGCATAATTTGTGAAACACTATGATGAGTGCCAATAGACCAAATTCTCGATTTTTAAGAAAAATATGGAGCTCATCCCAATCATCACAAGAAAACCATTCAAAAAATGGCAAATTTACTTCCTTGGGCTGATTAGTCCTATAGCACAATACTCATAGGAAAAATACATCATAGTCGCTACAGACCACCTCACAAAGTGGATAGAAGTGTGAGCCATGAGAAAAAATGATGCTCAAACCATGGCCAAGTTTCTTTGGGAGAAAGTAATCTCACGATTCGGCTACCCCATTGAACTAGTCAGTGATCAAGGTAGCACGCACTTCATTAACAAAGTCATTGCCCACCTCCTATTTAACTTCCTGATCATCCTTAGAAAATATTCACCCTACCACTCTCAAGCTAATAGCCAGGTTGAATCCACAAATAAGATCTTAGTGAACATTCTAACCAAGGTAGTCTCTACTTCTCACAGACAGCAAACTGGGACAGGAAGTTGATGGCAACTTTATGGATCTATCAAACAGCCTATAAAGTGGCAGTGGGGTAGACTCTCTTTAAGCTAACCTATGAACTTGAAGCCACTCTACTAGTAGAATTTTTTATCCTTAGCTTGAGATGGTCATCCAAGAGAGATGGGATGGAAAGGAGGCATGGATGGAATGCCTAGTTGAGCTAGAACACATGTCAGAGACTCGACTTCTAGCAAACCATGCGTTGATTTGTGAAAAAGCACGACGTAAGAGCTAGTTTGACAAGCACATCAAGCAATGAGACTTCGACAAAGGATACCTAGTGTTGTTATGCTCAGTGAAAGGCCATAAGCAGAAGATGATGTTTAGGGGATTAGGGCCTTTCAGAGTCCACACCATTAGCCTGTTGGAACAAAGGGCAATGCCTGTGTCTGCCCTTAAGGGCTAGGTTGTACATACTACATATACCTATCTAAAATCATTATTGAGGTACACTCTTTAGTACCACAAAGTGTGTGTCTCTGTTTCTTCTCTCTCTCAACTTGCATCTCTACATAGAAGATCCATTGTAGCTAACTCAACAAAGTGGTATCAAAGCTTGGTTCATGCAATCTGGAGCTTGGCATTTCTTCAGGTGCAAGAGCTTGAGGTTGAAGAAGAGTTCACTGTGAAGAGTTTGCAGGCAGGGTATAAGGTTTGAAGCTTCTTCTTGAAGCTCGAAGCTTCTCTCTTCATTTGAGCTTTTTGGCTGCCATCATTGGCCACTTGGGGACCCTCCCCATCATCTCCAACACTTGGACTAGTATTCCAATCTCTTCAAGGTTGAAGGTGCCATTAGCATGGGTATGCAGATCTGGTTTTCAGCATGCTCAGGACCTACAACAAGTGCTCCTCTTCATTTGGCATCATGGTTGTGCTCCATAATTTGCATCTAATGCTTAGCATTGAGCATTGAAGTGTAGTATTACACTTGGGACTGATATATATATTCAGCTTCAAGTCTGAAATACATAGTATTTAGATCTATAATAAACAAGGCAGCACCTACTTTCTTGAGATGGATGCTCATATGATAGCTATTTGGATGTATCTTGATGTTGGATTCTCTGGGAACCATGTGGCATTGTCTTGAGGCCATTTTGATCTAATCTTGGCAAGGATTTGACTCATTTTGCATACATGTTTGTGGCTAGAAACAGGGCAACAACTATTTTTTGAGTGAATAATGCTTATGATTCACTTATGTGATGACTATCTTATGCCCATTTGGTGCTACATGACTTGGACATGTTACGTCCATGATTAGAGATCATTTTAGGGTGATTAGAGTCATCATTTTGCTTGGTTTTGACAGAGATTTGGCTTCTAGAATAATAGGGTTGAATGAAATTTTAATTGTGTATGCATTATGTCTTGCTTCTAGACTTGGTCTTAGACCTTCTAAACCAAGTATTCATGCTTATGGTTGATGTTACATTCTTGGATCTAATTTTGGAATGCATTTGAGCAGTGATTAAAGTACATTTTTGGATCAGCTTTACCTACAAGTCTATTGATGTACAATCAGGACAGTTTCTTGCATATTTAGGACAATAGATCTCATTGTTAGGAAATTTGATATGTTTCTATGCAAGAACATTATAGTGATGTTTTGAGTAGCTTTGCATGATCTTTAGAGCTCAATCTCAGTCAGTCTGAGAGGTCATTTTAATTCTAAATTTTCAGGATAGATTTTTCATGAATGTTAGGACTGCACTCCTGAATTGTAGGACATCCACCTGTACTGTCAGGAATTTTAGGACTACACTTTATTTTTGTCAAGAAATTGGTATGTTTACTCTCATTGAATGTTTTTGAGGAATTTTGGGCAATGAATTGATGTATGTTCTTGCTGCTACATACTTGGGGATATTCATCACATACTACTGAGTGGATTTTGGAGCTTCCATTGCTTGGCATTAGCTATCATTTACTATCATACAGTTATTTGACTGTGATACATGGCTAGCAGTAGTGACAACCATCTTGTGCATATCAAGAAGCTTAAAGGAGCACACAACTTTGCAGTTTGGCAAAAGCAGTGCTATAATATCTTGTTTTAGAAGAAGCAAGCAAAGTCGATTAAAGTAAAGGGAAAAAAACTAGTTGATGTAGAGCAAGACGATTGGGATGAGCTGAATGAGCTTGCACGCTCGACCATTGAGCTATCAATTTATGATGCCTTGTTGTTTAACATTGAAGGGTTGGATTCTGCTTATGACATTTCTAAGTGACTAGAAGAATTGTATGCCTAGAAGAGTGCTACAAGCAAATTCTACTAGCTGAAGAAACTCATGGATTTGCATATGAAAGAGGGTATTGCAATGTCTACTCACCTTAGTGAGTTTAACTCCATTTTTAGCCAGCCTGCCACTTTGAAGTTCAATATTGATGATGAGTTCAAAGCTATGTTCTTACTTTGCACTATTCCAGAGAGCTGGGATACCTTAAGGACTGTTATGAGCAATTCTAATGCTATGCTTTTGTATGCTGATGTAGAGAGTTCTCTACTCATGGAAGAAATGAATCGGCAAAATAATGCATCCAGTAAGTCTTCCAGTGCTTTGCATACTAGAGGCAGATCACAACAGAAAGGGAAATCTGATAGCAAGGGATGTAGAAAATCATGTAATAAGGATGTTAAATGCCATCACTGTGGCAAGAAGGGTCACTTCAAATGTGACTGCTATAAATGGAAGAAAGAGAAAGGGAAGGGAAAGAAGACAAATGATAGAAAGGAAAATCTAATAGCAAGGAACGTAGTAAATCATGAAATAAGGATGTTGAATGCCATCACTGTGGCAAGAAGGGTCACTTCAAATGTGACTGCTATAAATGGAAGAAAGAGAAAGTAAAGAAGAAAGAGAGCCAATTTGCTAAGAAGAGCAGTGTAAAGATCAAAGAGGTGAATGTAGTTAGTCATGAGAGGGACAGTGGGAATGATTTACTCTTTGTCTCTTCATGTTTCAGTGCACATGCTTTGATAGCCGATACAAATGATGACATGCACACTTGGATTTTGGATTCAGGTGCCTTTTTTCATATCACCCCTCACTGTGAGTGGTTTGCAAACTATACAAGAGTTCAACATGGTGTTGTCCATCTTCGGGACAATTATGGATGTGACATTGCAGGCATTGGCAATGTGCAACTACATTTTCAGCATGGATCTGTCTTCACTCTTCAGAATGTAAGGCATATGCCTCAACTCAAGAAGATCTTGAATAGTACTGGACAGCTAGATGATGATGGATTTCATACTACCTTTGGCGATGGGAAATGGAAGATCTGCAAAGGATCTAGGGTTTTTTCCAGAGCCTCAAAGAGCAACATTATGTATCCTCCCCATGTATCTAGTGTGCATGGCCATGTTGTTGCCGTGTGTAAGGGGCATAGGAACCTCCCCTCAAATATTAAAGGAAAAGGGAAAAAAAAAATTCAACTCAAATTTTTTTATTGAGCAGGAGTGGTGGATTTGGCAAGAGAGGCATGCACCCTCCAGGTGGAGGGTGGCCATGCCAACTATCCCCTCCCGCTTCTTCCCTCCCCTGAAAAAAGAAGAGGGAGAGACTACGTTGGTCCGCCATTGCCATTTTTTTTTCCCCTCCCTTTCGTCAAAACCCCCCCCCCCCTCCGTCAGCAGCCGGGTAGTACCTCTGGGCCTTCGACAGAGGGTTCTCCTCACTAGTAGGCGATGCTGGCCTCCGATCGTGCGTTGAAACGGCCCTGGCCCTCCGACTGGCAATTCTCCTCCCCGACCGTGCGTTGAAACGGACCTGGGCCTCCACTCTAGGCGCCACCCTAGATTACCGCCGTGCTGCTAAACAGTGGTGGGGCACATTCACAACCACCTTCCGTTGATCACCAACTACGGGCCCGTGTGAAGGAGTATTGGGAGTGCGGGATCGACCCTGGAGCCAACGTCGGTAGCCAACCCACCCCTCGTGATAGCTAGTGGCCGACGGAGGCAACGGCCTCCTTACGTCACCACCCTTTTGACTAAAGTCGCGGGACTCTCCCTGGGCCCTCCAAATAAACACCCCCCCCCCCCCCCCCCCCCCCCCCGCGACCCAGACAAGCCACTTTTTGTTTCTCGCCGTGGGGGTGAAAAGGAAGAAGAGGAGGATAAGAAGGATAGGGTGAGGGAAGGGAAGAAGGATTGGGAGAGAGGAGGGAAGAGGGAGAGAGAAGGAGGAGGTGAAAAGGAGGAGTAACAGAAGGAGGGAGAGGGAGAGAAGGAGAAGGGGAGGATAAGAAGAAGAGGATTGGGAGAAGAGAAAGAAGGTGAGAGAGAGAGAAGAGGAGGGAGAGGGAGAGGGAGAAGGAGAAGGAGAAATAAGAAGAAGAGGATTGGGAGAAGAGAAAGAAGGTGAGAGAGAGAGGAGGGAGAGGGAGAGAAGGGGAAGGTGAGAGAAGAGAAGGAGGGAGAGGGAGAGAAGGGGAAGGAGAGGATAAGAAGAAGAGGATTGGGATAAGAGAAATAAGGTAAGAGAGAGAGAGAGAAGAGGAGGAAGAGGGAAATAGAAGGTGAGAAGAAGGGATGGAAGAAAGAGAGAGAAAAGAACGAGGGAGAGGGAGAGAAGGAGAAGGAGAGGATAAGAAGAGGAGGATTGGGAGAAGAGAAAGAAGGTGAGAGAGAGAGAAGAGAAGGAGGGAGAGGGAGAGAAGGGGAAGGAGAGGATAAGAAGAAGAGGATTGGGAGAAGAGAAATAAGGTAAGAGAGAGAGAGAAGAGGAGGAAGAGCGAAAGAGAAGAAGGTGAGAAGAAGGGATGGAAGAAAGAGAGAGAAAAGAAGGAGGAGGTGGAAGAGCAAGGAGGGAAAGGGAGAAGAGAAGGAGTAGGAGTGAGGCAGGAGTAAAGAGAGAGAAGAAGGAGGAGAGGGTAAGAAATAGAGGAAGGAGAGGATAAGAGGTAGAAGGAGGGAAGAAAAAGAAGGAGGGAGAGAAGAGGAAAGAAGAAGTGGGTAGAGAAGGAGGAGGAGGTAGAAGAGCAAAAAGGAGGAGAGGAGAAGAAGAAGGGAAAGGAGAGAGGAAAAGGAACAAGAAGGAGAGGTCGAGGTAGAGGAACAAGAAGAAGAGGTAAAGGAAGAGAGGTGAGAAGTGGTAGGGGAAGGAAAAGAGGAAGGAGCAGAATGAGCGACCCGAACCATTCTCTCACCCATTTAGTGGGTTTTTCCCAAACCAAACATATCTACCTAAAACCCGTCAAAACTACCCAATCTCCGCGAGGCGAATGGCTCCCAAGAAGAAAGTCATGGGAAGCATAGGTGCCCAAACCACAGGTAATGCTGGAGGGATGAGCGGAACAACCAACACAGCACACACGAATCAAGCCCAGGTTCCAAGCATTAAAAAAAGTTAATGTCATGCATAAGGTTTTGTTTATACTAAAAGCTAAGTTGCATGCAACGGTAGGGTTGAATTCGCATAAGTTTTTACTCACCTAAAATGATATGATTATCACCTTATCTCACATGAAATGATAACTTCTACACATATAAAATGATAGGATTATCTCCTTATTTCACATAAAATGATAGCTTTTTAACCAGCTCAGTGCATGAATAGTCATTTAGAATTCATGTTTCACGATCATGGTTAAAAGAAACACATGAAATGTTAATTTCTGTTCATAAGATACACTTGCATCGTTGGAAGATAAAACCCTAGACATCCATAGATGCAAGTCACAGGTGATCCGGTGCATTAGAAATAAGTACTCATTGCCAAGAACAAAGGGAGATAAAAGATGTTTAGGGGACAACTATACTAAACACACAATGTGCATGATGGTTTGGAGCTCCTGCATAGAACCGCGCTAGGAGAATTGGAAGGATCGCATGTATCTAAACCACATCTTGAAAGTTTAAATGAGGAATCATGTGTTGCCATGTGTGTTAACTGAGCTTGGCTGGAATTAGAGATTATAAAGACCCTTGGTTGGGTTGCGAATAAGGCATGTCCATTACCTTGACTGACCAGCTAGTGCCTCAGTTAGGGACTAAGATACCCTAAGAAAGTAGAAGTCAACTTACCAAGACCATTTTCTCTTGTTGAAATTATTGGGATTTTGCCAAGTCGCGGAAAGACCCAAGATCGGGTGTTGGGCATCCGGAGAAAAAGAGTCACACCTTAGCAGTTGGTCGCACAAAAGACCTTCGAAATGTTCGTGCTTGTACTTAGATACATTATTTGATTTCTTTGCTCAAGGAACTAATTCAAGGAAAACACTTAATGCTTCAGGTTGAAAGCCTAGAGGGAGAGGTGTGAACAGTTACCTCCAACTGTCTGCCTGGCCTTATCCAAGGGGATTGTTAGCTGCGCTGGGTATATGGACCTAATCTGCCGTGAGAGGTCTCTCCGTGGGTACTGCTTGGAGCAGGAGGACGCTTGGGTGCCAGGGGACGCTCTGGCTGTAAATCCCTTGCCTCCGAATCCCACGCAAGAGGCCGATGTGACTCGAGATGGGATCTCGAGGCCCGTGTACTAGTCTACGGGTGGAACTTGGAACAACAATCTTGTAGATTGCTAGGATGGCCTTCGAGCATGATGTTGGATGTAATCTGGAATTTTGATAAATAAAGAACAGATGCTTGAGAAGAAGGAACTTGCTTGACATTGTTTTTGTGTCAGTACTTAAATTATGTGAAGGAATCCGTGATTAAATTTATTTAATTAAGGGAGCTTATTTTGCATGTCAAAACGTAATGTTTAGGTAATTAGATAACTAAAGCAAACTAAGGAAAGTGCAGTGGATGTGACTCAGGTCCGTTCTACAGAAGGGTGGTCCCGGTTAGCTGGGAACTTTTCTCAAATGATGAGATGATAAGACAATGAGGACCTAGAGACTTGCCGGTAGGAAAGAAACCTTGACCTCAGATCGATCCCAAGTGGGAACGGCTGGACTCTTCCGCTCGGGGCAGACTCGGGAAGACCTAGATCACAAACCCTGTGTCATTCCCTGCGAGTGCCAAGCGGTGGAACCTTCTAGACCCTCCTCCCGATGGGCTGGTAGGACATGTCCCGCAACAATTGGACAAACAGGCACGTTACAGTTGGTATCAGAGCGAACCAACAGAATCTAATATTTATAAAGGAACTTAATGGAGGAAAGTAAAGGGATTAAGGGGTTAGCCGGGGGAAGGTGAGGGGAATAGAGCAATGTTTGTTATTGAGAACATTTCCTTACTTGCTTATGGATGTTGGGCTGCAGAGTCACGAAGCATGGAACAAATTCTTGGTGTTCTAGGTTATATTTATGACTGCAATGCGCGCTTCAGATTATCGTCGAAAGCTAGGTATGATGAATATTCTAGGCCGCATCTACAATCATTCGCCCCTGTACACGGAACGGAGATGGACAGGAGAATCAGGAATATATTACATAGCGGCCCACCGACTTGCGTACCTTCAGACCAACTTAAAGAGAATCAAGTGGATGGAGGATTTAAAGATTGTGAAGCTATTCATCTTTGTCGAGGCTCACGCAAACGCACCTATGTATGTTGGCGGTCGGCAAGTCAAGCAAAACAAGTATGTGTATGAAGAAGTAACTCGAGTGATCCCCGCCGATAGAATCAAAGTGCTGGGGCATTATGAGAAGAATAGGTATCAAAGGAAGGGATACCCCAAGCTTCCTATGACTTATTGATTCCTAAAAATCCATGACCCCTCTCCATATTATTACTCAGTCCCTGTAGCCGAATGTAACACAATCCTATTTTTCCTAAACTGATGTGCCAATCAGCTTGTTCTACTTTCCCCCAAAATAAATGTACTCAAAAGGGCTATGCCCTCATGAATAAATAAAAGTTTTATTACTATTTGTCATGGCTGTAAATGTTGGCAAAGGAGTTAAGTGATTAGGTCACTTGGCTAAAAGCTATACTGGTCATATTAATGTAATGTGAGAAATGTTAGGTAAGTTTTTAACATAAAGAATCTTATTGCCCAAGCGCAACCCCAAGTGCAGATTCCAAGTCCGACCCCTACACTAAGTACAATTGTGATTCAAGAGAAGAAGTTTCTTCTCAAACAAATCAAGCCACCTGAATTTGATGGTAAGGGAAGGACTGTTCAAACTGACGTCGAGGTCAGGATTGAGTCCATGGAGGACTATTTTGAGGCAGCAGGAACTGCACCTGCTAACCAAGCTATGCTCGCCAAACTTAAGCTTACAGGCGAAGAAAGACTTTGGTGAAAACAATGGTGCAGAGACCAAGGGATCTCGGAAGGGACAATTACTTGGGAGAAGCTTAAGGAAGCTGTGCAAGGGAGGTATCTACCACCTGCCTACTGCACACAAAAGATGAGCGAATTCTATGAATTGAAGCAGCTTGGACTATCCCTTGATGTATATTATTCAAAGTTCATCTCTCTCTTAAAGTACGCGCCACAAATGGATATGACACAACAGGTGTCAAAGTTTTGTGCTGGGTTAAATCCACCCATAAACACCCACTTGGAATCAATGCACCCAACGGACCTACAAGACACACTCATTCGAGCTGCACCAATAATATAGGAGGTGCAAACCAAGCCAAGGAACAACAAGACTTTGGCCTTACAGGGATTAGCACAAGGTCAAAATCAGGGACAATGGAAGAAATCTAGGACCAACACTGTCAACAACTTTGTCCCTACACAAGGTAATGGCCACAATTTCCGTTGCTTACATTGCAATGAGCCTGGACACTTCAAGAGGCAGTGTCCCAAGCTTAGCAGAGGACAATGCCAAGGGCCATTCCAAGGAGCCACCCACGGCCAAGGATCCACCGTCATGGCCAGACGGAGAACCTCTAGTGTTGCTGACAAGGAGTTGGGCGATGAAGAAGATCCATCCATGGATGCTGACATTGAGAGGGCAACCGTTCACGTCACTCTTCACAAGAAGGGACCGAATTGCCAATTCTCGGTGATCCAAACTCCATCGGATTATGAAGGTAAAAGCTTCAAAACCTTAATTGATTGTGGCAGTACACATTCCTTCATTTCACCGATCTGTGCAAAAAGACTAGGGATAACCACCACAATAGTCGTACCTACTTTACTTGTGGAATTGGCAAATGGTCGTGAGGTCTCTTGTACCAAACAAACTGCTAAGGTCAAATTCCTACTGGGTGGGAAGCCGACTTCGGTGAGATTCAGGGTAATGAACCTAGGTGTCCACGAATGTTTGCTCGGAATGGATTGGATAATACCCAATGATGCCCACATACACTGTGGTAAGAGCCAAGTCTCCTTTCAAAATTCTGAAGGGGAACTAGTTACAACTCAAGGAGAGGCTGGTAAGCCAAAAATTTAGTTGGCAAAAGCAACCTGGATAATAAAAGGAGTTAGAAAGGGCCTACCTGTCTATTTGATTAAACTAAATAAGCTAGATCAGAATTAGAAATCTCGGGAAGAACCTTCATGGCTAAGGGAATACGCAGACGTATTTCCTGAATAGCGGGCACGATTGTCGTACTCCTTTGAGCTTCTCGAATCCAACCTTGAGGGTTGAAGCTTCAAAGCAGATGCTGGAAGACATGGATGACCAAATCAAATCAATAAGGCTAGACATCCAAGCCGCCAAGGACAAACAGAAGACTTACGCGGACTTGAAACAACAAGACAGATCCTTCATTGAGGGTGATATGGTCTTCATCCGCGTACGCCCTAAAAAGAGTTCACTATCCTTGGAGAGTACAAGAAGCTAAGTCCAAGGTATTGTGGACCTTATAAGATCACTAAGTGCCTAGGACCTAATGCTTACAGACTACAACTGCCTGCAACCCTAAAAGTTCATAATGTAT
Source organism: Lygodium microphyllum (assembly GCF_053477565.2). Taxonomy (NCBI): domain Eukaryota; kingdom Viridiplantae; phylum Streptophyta; class Polypodiopsida; order Schizaeales; family Lygodiaceae; genus Lygodium; species Lygodium microphyllum. Next base: position 86,081,055 of record NC_141163.1, on the reverse strand, counting down.
TCCACGTAAGCCTATTGAAAAAGTATTTACCTAATCCAAATCATATACTTGATGACTAGTAAGTTGTAATGCCTAGCCAAGGAGTCCTTGAGCTATGGCCTGATAGAGTCCTGGATGTCAGGGAGAGGCATTTGAGGTCAAGGACCTTGAGAGAATACCTCGTCCAGTGGAAAGATTACCCCAAAGAGGATGCCACCTGGATGGACGAAGATACTCTCAACCAACAATACCCCGAGGTCCTCTCGAGATGAGGACATCTTGTTTCCTCTAAGGGGGAGAGAATGTAAGGAGCATAGGAACCTCCCCTTAAATATTAAAGGAAAAGGGAAAAAAATTTCAGCTCAAATTTTTTTATTTCCCCTCTCTCCCCGCCGACAGCAGTCGAGGAAGGAGAGAGAGAGCGGGAGTGGTGGATTTGGCAAGGGAGGCATGCACCCTCCAGGTGGGAGAAGAAGTAGAGGAAGGAGAGGATAAGAGGTAGAAGGAGGAGAGAAGTAGAAGGAGGGAAGAAAAAGAAGGAGGGAGAGAAGAGGAAAGAAGAATTGGGTAGAGAAGGAGAAGGAGGTAGAAGAGCAAGAAGGAGAAGAGGAGAAGAAGAAGGGAAAGGAGAGAGGAAGAGGAACAAGAAGGAGAGGTAGAGGAACAAGAAGAAGAGGTAGAGGAAGAGAGGTGAGAAGTGGTAGGGGAAGGAAAAGAGGAAGGATAAGAATGAGCCACCAGAATCACTCTCTCAACAACAAACCCCATTCAATGGGTTTTTCCCAAACCAAACATATCTACCCGAAACCTGTCAAGGACCAGACTGCCCAATCTCCACAAGGCGAATAGCTCCCAAGAAGAAAGTCATGGGAAGCATAGGCGCCCAAGCCACCGGTAATGCTAGAGGGATAAGCGGAACAACCAACGCAGCACACACAAATCAAGCCCAAGTTCCAAGCATAAAAAAAAGTTAATATCGTGCATAAGGTTTTGTTTATACTTAAAACTAAGTTGCGTGCAATGGTAGGGTTGAATTCCTCGCATAAGTTTTTACTCGCCTAAAATGATAAGGTTATCACCTTACCTCACATGAAATGATAACTTCTACACACATAAAATGATAGGGTTATCTTCTTATTTCACATAAAACGATAGCTTTTTAACCAGTTCAGTGCATGAATAGTCATTTAGAATTCACGTTTCGCGATCATGGTTAAAAGAAACACATGAAATGTTAATTTCTGTTCATGAGATACACTTACATCGATGGAAAATAAAACCCTAGACCTCCATAGACGCAAGTCACAGGTGATCCGGTGCATTAGAAATAAGTAATCCTTGCCAGGAATAAAGGGAGATAAAAGCTGTTTAGGGGACAACTATACGAAATGCACAACATGCATGATGGTTGGGAACTCCTGCATAGAACCGCACTACGAGAATTGGAAGGATTGCATGTATCTAAACCACATCTTGAAATTCTAAATGAGGAATCATGTGTTGCCATGTGTGTTAACTGAGCTTGGCTAGAATTAGAGATTATAAAGACCCTTGGTTAGGTTGTGAATAAGGCATGTCCATTATCTTGACTGACTAGCTAGTGCCTCAGTTAGGGACTAAGATACCCTAAGAAAGTATAAATCAACTTACCAAGACCATTTGCTCTTGTTGAAATTATTGGGATTTTTCCAAGTCGCGGAAAGACCCAAGATCAGGTGTTGGGCATCTAGAGAAAAAGGAGTCACACCTTAGTAGTCAGTCGCACAAACGACCTTTGAAATGCTCGTGCTTGTACTTAGATATATTATTTGATTTCTTTGCTCAAGGAACTAATTCAAGGAAAACACTTAATGCTTCAGGTTGAAAGCCTGGAGGGAGAGGCAGGAACAGTTACCTCCGATTGTCTACCTAGAGGGAGAGGCAGGAACAATTACCTCCGACTGTCTACCCAGCCCTATCCAAGGGGTTGTTAGCCACGCCGGGTATATGGACATAACCCGCCACGATAGGTCTCTCCGTGGATACTTCTTGGAGGGAGAGGACCCTTGAGTGCTAGGGGAGGCTCTGGTTGTAAATCCCTTGCCTCCAGATCCTGCACAAGAGGCCCGACGTGGGATACTTTGTAAAAAATGTATAGCACAAATACACAAGCCAGGAAAATGCAGTTCAAGCAAGAGTTATACAATGTGCAAAGAGAAAGTGTGAGCATCAATGACTACCACATGAAGGTGAAGAAGATTGCATATGCACTTGCTTCCATTGGGTCGCCAGTGGAAGATGATGATTTAGTTTTGAATGGTCTAGGAAAGGATTATGCACAGTTCCAAACATCCATTTCCGTCCGTGAAAGATTTCCTGATTTTGAGGAGTTGATTGCTCTTCTAATTTCTGAGGAGCAGAGAAATGGTGGTGCATCTTCTTCAGGAGGAACTTCAAAAGAAGCTGTCTTCTACTCAAATGATGGAAGAGGTAGAGGCAGAGGTAGAGGAGGCCGATCTGGAGGCCGTGGTAGAAATCAGAATATGCAGCAAACTCAAGAAAACCAGTCCTATGGAGGAGGACGTGGTAACTCTAGAGGCAGGGGGAGCCAAAGAGGTCGTGGTGGATGGCAAAGAGGCCAAAATGCAAACAGCAATGTTGAATGCTACTACTGTGGTAAAATAGGTCATATGGCTAAAGACTACTATAAAAAGCAGAATGACATCATGAATGAAAAATTGCAACAAGAAAATTACGCACCTTCTAGTAGACAGGGTGATGACAAAAATGAGCATTTGTTTATGGTGCAGTACACGACCAATTCTGTGACAAGTGCAGAAGAAAGCAACGATTGTGGTATGTTGACGCAGGTGCATCAAACCACATGACAGGTCATGCAGAATGGATGCAGGATGCAAGGAAAATAGAAACACCAGGATTTGTGGAGACTGGTGATGATACTGCACATCCTATTGTGCAGATTGGAAAATTTCCTTTGTCTATGCAGGATGGGAAAAAGAAATACATGTCGGATGTATTTCATGTCCCGAATATCACCAAGAACCTAGTTTCTGTTGGTCAAATGGTTGAGCAGGGCTTGCAGGTCATATTGAATTCTCATGGATGCTTTGTTGAGGATATGAAAAATAAAGGTCGCTTGATAGCAAAAGGAAAGAAGAAGGGTAGAATGTTTACGTTGGATGCAGACATGCCTAAATTGAGTGCAGCAATGTTTGCACATGGGACCGTTGTAGTTGCAGATATTGATATCTGGCATAAACGCATTGGTCATGTTAATGTACAGTGACTTAAATCAATGCAAGCCCAAAATGTTGTTGCAGGATTGCCTAAATTCAAGGTTGCAGAAATGCATAAGGTATGTGAAGCCTGTCAGTTTGGAAAATAGGCAAGGAAACAATTTCCTAGACATGTTCAAGAGAGTAAGAAGCCATTGGAATTAATCCGCTCTGATGTGTGGACTACTAAAGCTGCATCTCTTGGAGGCTGTTATTATTTTTTCACTTTTATTGATGACTATAGCAGAAAAGTTTGGGTGTATTTTATGAAAAAGAAATGTGAAGTTTTTGGGCATTTCAAAACTCTTAAAGCTATGGTTGAAAAAGAAACAGGCCTGCAAATAAAATGCCTAAGGTCAGATGGAGGGGGAGAGTACCTCTCAAATGAGTTTGCAAGGTTCCTGCAGGAGCATGGCATAAAGCAGCAATATTCATGCAGTCATACCCCACAACAAAATGGAATTGCAGAAAGGAAAAACAGGCATATTGGAGAGGTATCTCGTGCCATGCTAAATGAAAAAAACCTATCAGATTTTTATTGGGCTGAGGCAGTTGCTACAGCAGTCTACATAATAAATGGGACTCCCACTATAGCAATACATGGGATGACTCCATAGGAGAGGTATACTGGTAGGAAACCAGATATTTCTCATTTGAAAATTTTTGGTTGCATTGCCTATGTTCATGTGCCAGATGAGTTGAGATCCAAGTTGGATCCAAAAGCTGAGAAGTGCATCTTTATTGGTTACTCTTGGTGCGCAGATCGGATGCAGGTAGCTCACGTAGTGAATTCCCAAAGGTCCCCAAGAACAAAAGTACTCTACTTTTTAGCACAAAGACCAATGTAAAAACAAGCACGACATGAGACAAGAGACAAATTGGGTTGAATCTCCCCCATGCCTTGTGTGAGCGCTTCACAAAGCATGTATTTAATATATATTTCCAATCTTTTTGCTCAAAAATAGCCCAATTACAAAAATATGACAAGCTTTTAGCTTTTGAGTTTGCTTTCTACCAAAAATAGGAAAATAAAGCTAATGGACGGTGCCCAAAGAGTCTGGCACGCCCAATCTCAATGTCCAAATAAAAATAACATATCTAGGCGCATAAGCGCATACAAAATAATAATAAATAATCGATGTCTCTATAGACATAATCAAAATATAGGCGTGGCGCCTATCAAAATATAGTCCAAAGATCGAAAACCCGCTAGACTCCAATGCTTTCCTCCGCCACTGCTGCTATCTCTACACATCAACTGAAGCATTCACAATCGTTAGTAAAATAACACCATTAAACCGACAAAAGTGAATACCTAGCAGTCTTCAGCTACATAAATAAATCAACTGGTTAGAAATAAATCCTAACCTTAATTTATTATGAGTGCGCACTCTAAACTCATAAACATTTATTAATTTAATATGCATTTTGCGGAATCACCCGCTATGGAATCACCCATGTACACACTAAATTAATGAAACGCCCGAAAAGGACAGGCGTCCCCATCAACTTCTCGCACAAAGAATCCTCTTTGCGTATGAGCAAAGAATCCTCTTTGCGTATGAGCCCCGGTCATCTAAGTTTACGGAATCCACCGCAAAACCTCACGGAATCCACCGTGGAATATGCCTCCTGGCATCATACCCCCGGGGTGGGATAGCAATTGACCTCAATTGTTATTAGCTCAATGTGGAGCTAACAGAGTGGGGAAAGCATTTAGGTCTCCAGCGTGCATCCATTGTGCTTCTTCTACAGGATGGTTCTTAAATTTCACGAGATATCTAGAATACCATCGGCCAGTTCTAGTGGTCATGTAGTCAGTGTCTATGATGGCTTCTGGTTCAAGTATTTCAGTCTCTTCCTCTAGTAAAGGTGGGTTTTCATAGACAGGGTGGATAGGTAATTGTCCTCTAAATGGTCTCAATAAACTAATATGGAATGTATTATGAATTTTCCAATGAGATGGCAGTTCTAACTTGAATGCATTGTCATTAATCTTATGAATGATTCTAAATGGTCCGTAGAATCTAGGGGCTAATTTGACAACTGGATGTCTATCTACACTTTGCAGTCTACGCTTTTCTATTCTAAGCCAAACATAATCATCAACTTTGAAATTCATGGCTTGTCTTTTCTTATTGGCTTGTTTGGTATATGATTGTTGGGCTTTAGCAATCATATCCTTTACCTCATCAAAAATAGTGTTATGCATAACAGCAATATCATCGGCACTTTGTATTCTATTAGACAAAGAGGCAACAGGTGTAGATAATCTATGTCCATAAATAACTTCAAAAGGTGCTTTCTTTGTAGATGTGTGCGGTGTATTATTATATGCAAACTGTAATAAATGTAAATGAGTATCCCATGTCTGAGGTTTAGAGATAGTGTATGCACGTAAAAGATCTAAAATAGTGCTATTTGTGGCTTCTGTTTGTCCATTTGTTTCTGGATGAAATGCAGATGAAAAATCAATCTTTGTGCCTAGATTTGAAAACAGTGTAATCCAGAAATTATTACAAAATCTAGAATCTCTATCTGAAATAATCACTTTCGGCAATCCATGGTTAGTAAAAATAGTTTTCAAAAATAACTGTGCTGCTTGTGATGCTGTTAAAGTTTTCTTACATGCAATAAAATATGCTTGCTTACTAAATCTATCTACAATTGTCCAAATCATGTCATGGTTAGATTTAGTATTTGGTAATCCAGTAATGAAATCCATAGATATATGTTCCCAAGGTTTAGATGGAATAGATAAAGGCATTAATAACCCATACTGTTTACCATGATGTCTCTTTATTCTTTGACAAATCAGACATTCAGAAACAAAATTAGACACATCTGCATCCATATGCGGCCAATAAAAATCTTCAGTTAACATGCGTAATGTAGAAATGATACCTCTATGACCTTGATATGGGGGACAATGAATTTCATTCAAGATAAAAGATCGAAATGGAATAGTAACACACAGTCTCTTTTCAAAGAACATGAATCCATCATTATATGACAATGAATCAACAGGAATGAAATTATTTTGAACTAATTTTTGCCAATCAGAATGAAAAGTAATATCCTGGTGATATGTGTCTTTCATAGCAATCAAAGAATCAAAAGATATGATAGAAATGTTATGAAGTGCAGGTCTTCTACTCAATGCATCGGCAACTACATTTTCTTTTCCAGGTTGGTATTGAATGATAGGATGGAAACTTTGAATGAATGAAGCCCATTTGATATGACGGTCAGAAATTTGGGGTTGGCTAAGTAGATGTCTAATGCTTTGCTGGTCAGTCTTTATCATGAATTCTGAACCCATTAAATAATGCTTCCATTGTTTTAATGCTTGTACAACTGCTAAGAGTTCCTTGTCATAAGTGGAATATTTGAGCTCAGAGGGTTTCAGCTTAGAACTAGAATATGCTATTGGATGGTTATCTTGCATTAACACGGCTCCTATTCCTGATCCGCTAGCATCAGTCACAACTAAAAAGAATGGTCTGTTAAAGTCAGGCAATTGTAGGACAGGGGCATTGGTCAATGCACGTTTAAGTAAATCAAAGGATTTCTGCTGGTTTTCAGTCCATTGATAAACAATGCCTTTCTTAAGAAGTTTGGTCAGTGGTAAAGCAAGTAATGAGAAATTACGTACAAACTTCCTATAGAAACTAGCAAGACCAAGGAATGAACATAATTCATGTATATTTTTAGGAATAGGCCAATGCAATATTGCGTCAATTTTCTTAGGATCAACTTTTATTCCTTCTTTTGATACAATATGACCTAGATATTCTATTTCTGTCTTAAAGAATTCACTCTTGTCAAGATTTGCAAACAATTGATTTTCTTTCAGTAATTGAAAAACTAATGATAAATGCTCATAATGCTCTTTTTCACTTTGACTGAATACTAAAATATCATCAAAGAAAACAATCACACAATATTGATATTTTAGAAAAATACGGTTCATCATTCTACTGAAAGTGGCAAGTGCATTAGTTAATCCGAATGGCATAACTAAGAATTCGTACTGGCCAAACTGTGTCCTGAATGCAGTCTTAAATATGTCGGATCTATCTAGCCTCACCTGATGATATCCAGATTTAAGGTCAATTTTACTAAATATAGAAGATCCTTGCAGTTTGTCCATAAGGTCATCAACTCTAGGTATAGGATACCTATTCTTTACAGTGATCTTGTTTAATGCTCGATAGTCAATACACATCCGATAAGTATTATTCTTTTTCTTGACTAGGAGCACAGGTGCACCGAATGGAGAACTGCTAGGTCGAATTAAGCCTCTATTTAGTAATTCTTCTACTTGACTCTGGATTTCTTTTTGCTCTATTTGATTGTGCCTATATGGGGCTTTGCAAGGTGGTTGTGTGCCAGGTATTAGGTCAATCTTATGGTCTTCTGGACGTGATGGAGGTAAACCTGGTGGTAGGTCTTCTGCAAAACAGTCCTTAAAATATGCAAGAAATTCCTTATGCCTAGGGTGCATATGAGTTTCTTTTGCGTGCAATTCATTCACCCAAATGAGATATGATTTAGTATTCTTGCGTAGTGCACGTTTTGCTTGAGTATGCGAAAGCAGTGGAAACATATGAGATGCATGCATACCAAATAAGGTAATAGATTTTCCTTGAAAATTAATATTCATTGTGTGCGTAGAATAATCTATATTGGGATTATGTTGGTGTCTCCATGGCATTCCTAGAATAATGTCGCTAGACTGTAATGGGACAACTAAGAAATTTCTTCTTTCAATATATGGACCAATTTGAATTTCTAGATCTTAAACTTCTTGTGTGCCATTGTACCTAGTGCCTAAAAATGCAGCTTTTATGCGATAGTGCGTAGGTACTGTATGCAATTTCAATTACTTTACCAATTTTGCTGAAATAAAATCATGCGTACTACCGTCATCATGCAATACAGTTCTTTCTTTTCCATGCACCATACATTTCATAGTCAACAATGAATGTAAAGTAGGCATACCTGGTAAAGTGTCGGAAGTAGTAGTAGGATCATCTTCTTCTTCAGTGAAATCTGGCATATCCTCATGCTCGTCTTCGTCCATAGCTCCAAGGTAGTTGATATGTGCTGATGGCTTCTTTGAATGACAATTTGCTGCGAGATGGCCTGGCTGGTGACACTTGTAGCATACGATGGGCTTGGCTTTGGTCACATTATTTGCAATGGCTGGGAGTCTGGGTATATTTGGATTTGCTTGTTGGATAGGCTTAGGATTTGGATTGACAGTGGATGGTAATGCAGGTGGTTTAGGCCAATTCTTGCGGAAAGATGGTGATGAAAAACGACCTGGATTAAACCTTCTAAAATTTGAATTGAATTGTTTAGATCCATAATTACCGTTTGCTTGGAATGGTTGTGGTCGTCGATCTCTTCCACGTAACTTATCTTCAGTGTCGTGAGCTAAGGAGATGGCATCTTCAAGGGTAGCAGGCTTGAACATATTCACCTCAGCGTAGTAATGTCCAAGAAGTCCAGACATGTACTTCCGCTTATGGGTCGTCTCTGGTACGTCTTCAAGCATGCGTAGCTGTAGGAGTGCATTCCAAAAATGCTCTGTATACTGTGGAATAGGCTCACGATCGCGTTGTTGAAGTAAATCCCATTGCTTGATAGCCTTCTCATGAAATTGCGGTGGTAGGAAATTTTGCATGAACTTCTTCTTGAAATCTTCCCATGTAACAGGACATTCTATGCTCTTGCGGACGACAGTCCACCAAAGTGATGCTCTATCTATCAAATGATTAGTAACACACTTGATTTTATCTTTCTCAAGATAAGTTTCCTCATGGAAATAGTCATCAAATTGGCTAATGAATGATAAAACAGTCTTTCCTTCTCTTATGCCATTGAAAGTGTGAAACTTGAAACTTCGTTTACTTATCTTGGATTCCTTGCGGATGGTTTGTGCTTCAAGAGTGGCGTGGATTGTACGGCGAATCAGTTCTTCAGCTTGAGGTTCTTCTTTATCAGTGGACGCTCCTTGTAGCTTTGTCAATTGCGCTTACAAGGCTTGCCTAGCTCTTCGCTCTTCGTCCAATTGTAACATGATAAGATCCAGCTTTTGCTCCATGGTAAGCTCGGGTAGGTCGTCTTCAGCCATAGGATCATCCATATGTGGGGTAGTCATCCTGTAAAACTCAACAAACCTTTCTCACTCAAAATCAGTTAGCGGGATGAGCGTAGCTCAAATTTGGGGTTACAAGGCTATGTATTTTTGGGTATTTTCTTCTTCAATTTTCAGAAATTCTGAAATATTTCTGTCTCCGTTTGCTGAAAGTACTTCAACGAACTTGTAGATAGGTAAAACAGCTTGCTGCGAACAACTTTCCAGTTCTGAGTTTTTGCAAACGAACAAGTCTTCTAGGAGTTTCGAGCATTAATCAGTTCTGATTTAGTCTGACTTGCAGAGTTGCAGACTTAACAGACTTGCAGGGTTGTGAACTTGCTGAACTTAGCCGACTTGCAGAACTTGCAGGAGTTGATTAGTGTCGACTTGCGAAACTTGACTTCTGATGCGCAGGACCCAGAGTTTGGTGACTTCTCTGCCTTGTCTGACTTGAGAGTAGCTTAATGACTTAAGCTTAATTAGTTAAGCTTAAGCTAATAAGCTTAAGTAAGTCAGTAAGTCCGCCGTTTTTTGATCGTGAGGGGGGGGGCCGTTTTTGACAGCGCGCGATTTTCGGGATGATCTTCTTGCCAACGATTTGAAGATTATGAAGCTTATAAGCTTCTTAAGCTTAAAACTAAGCTTTTTTAATGAAGAAGATTAGAAATTTCTCACTGTTCTATCACGACTTGTTCATGGAGTTGAGGGAGTGGTCCTCCGCCGACAGAGAGTGGTCCTTCACGATCTGACAGTGGAAATAGGGGTTCTTGATCGCCAGAAGTCTGCCTGTATCGACGGTTCGCGACGAGATTGACTGTAGAGACCGTTTGTTCCTGGAGCTCCGCCTTCGCCCGAGATTGGTAGCGATTGGAAGCCCTTGATCTCTGCTCCGCTCTGATACCGCTGGTGCGCAGATCGGATGCAGGTAGCTCACGTAGTGAATTCCCAAAGGTCCCCAAGAACAAAAGTACTCTACTTTTTAGCACAAAGACCAATGTAAAAACAAGCACGACATGAGACAAGAGACAAATTGGGTTGAATCTCCCCCATGCCTTGTGTGAGCGCTTCACAAAGCATGTATTTAATATATATTTCCAATCTTTTTGCTCAAAAATAGCCCAATTACAAAAATATGACAAGCTTTTAGCTTTTGAGTTTGCTTTCTACCAAAAATAGGAAAATAAAGCTAATGGACGGTGCCCAAAGAGTCTGGCACGCCCAATCTCAATGTCCAAATAAAAATAACATATCCAGGCGCATAAGCGCATACAAAATAATAATAAATAATCGATGTCTCTATAGACATAATCAAAATATAGGCGTGGCGCCTATCAAAATATAGTCCAAAGATCGGAAACCCGCTAGACTCCAATGCTTTCCTCCGCCACTGCTGCTATCTCTACACATCAACTGAAGCATTCACAATCGTTAGTAAAATAACACCATTAAACCGACAAAAGTGAATACCTAGCAGTCTTCAGCTACATAAATAAATCAACTGGTTAGAAATAAATCCTAACCTTAATTTATTACGAGTGCGCACTCTAAACTCATAAACGTTTATTAATTTAATATGCATTTTGCGGAATCACCCGCTATGGAATCACCCATGTACACACTAAATTAATGAAACGCCCGAAAAGGACAGGCGTCCCCATCAACTTCTCGCACAAAGAATCCTCTTTGCGTATGAGCAAAGAATCCTCTTTGCGTATGAGCCCCGGTCATCTAAGTTTACGGAATCCACCGTAAAACCTCACGGAATCCACCGTGGAATATGCCTCCTGGCATCAACTCTTTGCAGTAGAAAGGGTATAGATGCTATAATCCTTCTACTCGTAAGTTCACAGTGAGCAGAGATGTTGTTTTTGATGAGATGAGTAGCTGGTATAAACCAGTAAATGTGATTGATAATGTAGATGCACATTCCTACCAGTAAATGTGATTGATAATGTAGATGCACGCTCCAAGTCCTCTAGCAGTGGTTCACATTCTTCACCATGGATAGGCAAAATGAGCTCAGGAGAATCTTCTCAAAGCAATGCAGATAGTGGTATGCAGGTATCACGAAAAGGAAAAGAGAAGGTAGATCAGCCCATGTTTGATGTGAATGCAGGTCACTCTTATGTGGATGGTGAATCCAGTGGCTCAGAACAGAGCATTGATGATGAGTTGGGTATTCCTTCTATTGTTACACCTGGAGTAAAGAAGACCAGGGATATTTTGAGAGCACCTGGGAGTGAATCTACTTTGCGCAGGTCTACCAGAGCTAGGTATCCTGTGGATAGGCTGAAATATGATGGATTTACAGCCATTCACTATGCATATATGGTCAAAATGATACAGGAACCAGAACCCACTTCTTTTGAGCAAGCCATGGGAAAAGAAAAATGGGAGAAAGCCATGGATGAAGAAATGGATGCCTTGGAAGCAAATGCTACATGGGAATTGGTACCTTTGCCTAAAGATAAGAATGCAATTGGTTGTAAGTGGGTTTATAAGGTGAAACACAATGCAGATGGTTCTGTGAATAGATACAAGGCAAGATTAGTAGTCAAGGGGTATGCACAAACATATGGCATTGATTATGAAGAAACATTCAGTCCGGTTGCAAGGATGGCAACCGTAAGAGCAGTCATTGCTATGGCTGCATCAAAGGGATGGTCTTTACATCAGATGGATGTAAAGAATGCCTTCTTGCATGGTGATTTGCAAGAAGAGGCTATATGGAGCAGCCACCAGGTTATGTGCATGTTGTTGTTTGCAGGTTGAAGAAAGCCTTGTATGGCTTGAAGCAAGCACCTAGAGCATGGTCTGACAAGATAGGACAGTATCTTGTCACTATTGGCTTTCAGATTTCCAAGGCAAATTTCTCACTTTATGTGAGAAAAACAGAGAAATGTATTATGCTATTTGTCATTTATGTTGATGATTTGATTATGACAGGTGACCGTGATGAAGATATCCTTCATGTGAAAATGCTATTGAAGCAGAAGTTTGAGATGAAGGATTTGGGAGAGCTACATTATTTCTTGGGCATTGAGGTGATTAGATCACCAAGTGGGATACGGCTCTTGCCAAGGCAGTATGGATTGGACATGCTGTCCAAATATGGGATGACAGGCTGTAAGCCTATTTTAGTTCCTTTGGAGCAGAATGTGAAGCTAAGCACAGATGTAGGTGAGCTTCTAGAAGACCCTACTATGTACAAACGCATAGTAGGAAGTTTGATTTATATGACTATTACCAGGCCAGATTTGAGCTATGCTGTTGGATTGGTAAGTCAGTTTATGCAGGCTCCAAGGAAACCGCATTTGGATGCGGCTAGACGTATACTCAGGTATGTGAAGTCTACATTGCAGGATGGACTACTTTATGAGACTGGGGTTCAAATACAGTTGTATGGATACACTGATACTGATTGGGCTGGTAGTATTTCTGATAGACGATCTACCAGTGGATATGTGTTCTCCTTTGGGAGTGCTGGAGTCACTTGGAGCAGCAAGAAACAGCCTACAGTTGCCTTGTCGAGCACAGAGGCTGAGTACAGGGGCACAGCAATGGCTGCATGTGAGGTAGCTTGGTTGCATAAGCTACTTTATGATATGCATCAGCCTACAGATGGACCAGTTGTCATTTATTGTGACAACATGAGTAGTATACACTTGGCAAATAACCCAGTCTATCATGCTAGAACAAAGCACATTGAGGTGCATTATCACTATGTGTGGGAGAGGGTTTTACTAGGTCTTATTGATCTAGTTTATGTCAGCACAGAGGATCAGGTAGCTGACATATTCACGAAGGTATTGGGCGCAGAGAAGCTGCACAAGTTCAGAGACCTGCTTGGTGTGCAAGAATTGGGATTGAGATCAAGGGGGAGTGTTGATATATTGAGCTCCACTCGTGATATGCCAGGGTGACCGTTGTGCATTTATGTCACCGACTTGTCAGTTGCAGATGCAGTTGGTACACCGCCCATGAATAATAGCTAGATGACAGCTATCCTTATCTACTCTAGTTCATGGCTCAGTTAGTATGCCACCTTAGTTAGTTGAGTTTGGTTTGAGACCCATATATAGGGTTCTTCTATTTCTATGTACTTGAGTTCTTTTTTTTTGCTTACACAACTAAGAAGAGGAAAATTGTTTTCAGCCTCCACCTTTGTGTGTATTCCCCCATTGTGCAAGCAAGAAAGCTACAAGTGAGACTCCTTCCTTCTCTCCCACAATCTTAACATCAGGTCCATTCTACGGAAGGGTGGTCCTAGTTAGCTGGGAACTTTTCTCAAATGATGAGATGATAAGACAATGAGGACCTAGAGACTTGCCGGTAGGAAAGGAACCCTAACCTTAGGTCGATCCCAAGTGGGACAGCTAGACTCTTTCGCTCGGGGCAAACTCGAGAAGACCTAGATCGCAAACCATGTGTCATTCCCTGCGAGTGCCAAGTGGACCTTCTAGACCCTCCTCTCGATGGGCTGCTAAGACGTGTCCCGCAATCGGACAAACGGGCACGTTACACCATGACCAAGCAACCAAGTGTTTCCTTATGGTATGGCCGGTTGGGACACATGAGTCAAACAAGAATGAAAGTACTTTCTCATTTGGGTTACTTGTCTTGCCTTTATTATGCTGATTTTGAGCACTATGATCATTGTGTTTATAGTAAGCATGCACAAACATCTCATAAACAGTCCCTTCCACTGAAATCCTTGCCTTTAGAGTTAGGTCATTCTGATGTATGCTAGATTCTAGGGTTATCTCTAGGAGGAAAGAAATACTTTGTCACATTTTTCGATGATGGTACTCGGAAGGTATGGGTTTACTCTATTTGTAGCAAGGACAAAGTGCTTGACAGGTTTCAAAAATTCTTGGCATTGGTTAAGAACTAGGCTGATAAGACACTTAAGTTTCTTTGCTCTGACAATAGTGGAGAGTATGTGTCCAAAGCCTTTCAGGCATTTTGTGACAACAAGGAGATAAAGAGGGAGCTCACTGCCCCTCATAATCCACCCCAAAATGAAGTTGCATAACGCATGAATCAGACCATATAGGATAAGGTCTGTGCGATGTTGTCTCATGCGACATTACCCCATGGATTTTGGGCAGATGCTGTTATGATATCCATTCATCTAATTAATAGGTTAGGAATAGGTCTTTAGGGGGAGAATCCCTCAGGAAAAGTGGTCGGGCAAGCCACCTTCATATGCTCATTTGTGAGTGTTTGGCTCAGCAATGCTTTTGTGCACATAAGGAAAGAAGATCAGAGAAAATTGGAACTAAAGTCATGTAAATGCATATTCCTGGGATACGGTGATGAGGATGAGATGGGGTGCAGACTATGGGATCCCAAAAAGAGAAAGATAATACGCAGCAATGATGTCATCTTCCATGAAGATCGCATGCATAAGCAGCCCATAAAGACTGAGGAGGTCAGAAGGGTTGTTTTCAAGAAGGATGTACGTGTTTTTGGACAACAGTTTATGCCCAACAGTAGCGTATATCTACTGTAAATACTTCTAAAAATGTAAGAAATGGTATTGGAAATGATCAGCAAGGTATTGCCCATGATACACCATAGTTTCAACTTGAAAACATGCAATTAGGGCATCCTGAACTATCAAGATAGCAAAGTGCAAATTCAGACAGCAACCTATACATGCAGAATTGCATGCCCATATTTTAGGACAGCAACTTGTACATGCAGGATCACATGCTTGTGTTTTAGGACAGCAACCTGTAAATGCAAATTTGCAGGCCTAGCAGCCACCAAATGCAAAACCTTTTCTACGTAGGTCAACCTCACCTTCAAGGCAACCAAATAGGTTTATTCCTGGTGTGCAATATGCTACAGATTATTTCATGTTGATGGATTATGGTGAGCCGTCATGCTTCAAGGAAGTAATGACTAGACCAGACAACAAGAAGTAGTTCAAGACTATGATGTCAAAAACATCACTTGATAAGAATGGTACTTGGGACTTGGTGTAGCTGCCTAAAGGGTAGAAAACTCTTCCATCAAAGGGGTCACTTCTCTAAGATTAGTAAAAAGCACGAGTAGTATAAAGCACGAGTAGTACAAAGTATAAAATATGAAGGTCACTTTTGGTTCTTCAGCAAAGTACAAAGCACGATTAGTTGCAAAGGGGTACAAGTAAGAACATGGAATTGACTTTGATGATATCTTCTCTCACGTAGTCAAGATGACTACTCTAAGAACCATTCTAGGATTGGTTGCAGAGTTGAAGATATAGAGCTCATACAGATGGATGTAAACACTACATTGTTACATGGTGATCTACATAAGGATATATATATGCAATAGCCTAAGAGTTTTGTTACTAAAGGAAACGAGAAGATGAAACTATATGGTGATACGAAGTTTGTATGGGATGAAACAAGCACCGAGGGAATGGTATCATAAGTTTGATACTTTCATGCAGTCTCAGGGATTTCAGAGAAGTCAAGTTGATCACTGCTTGTACACAAGAAGACAGCAGATGGCAGCATGATTATCTCGATTCTGTATGTTGATGACATGCTGATTGTTGGCAGGGATACTCATGCCTTGGATTCATTGAAGTAAAGTATTCATGATAGTTTTGACATGAAGGATCTTAGTGATGCCAATCACATTCTTGGGATGCGAATACTCAGAAATAGATCGAAGGTTTTACTCTATCTATCTCAATAGGAATATGTATCCAAGATTTTGCAGTATTTCAATATAGAGGGGAGAAATCAATTGGAGTTCCATTGCCTCCATATATGAAACTCAGTGCAGAGGACAACCCTACATCTAATGATGAGAAGATGGCCAAGATTCAATATGCTTCAATCGTCATTGGCAGTTTGATGTATGCTATGGTGGCTACATGTCCTGACATTGCCTTTGTAGTGGGAGTGGTTAGCATGTACATGACAAACCCTAGCAACAAGCATTCGGAAGCAATGAAAGGTATTAAGAGATACCTCAAAGGCACAAAGGATTTGTGCATCTACTTTTGTAAGCATAATACATTTGTCATTGACTATATGGATGTAGACTATGCTAGACATGTGGAACTACAAGAAGTCTACTATAGAATATGTGTTTAACTTCACAGGGGGATCTATCTTGGATATCTAGGTTGTAGAAGTGTGTTGCACTGTCTACTATGGAGGCAGAGTATGTGGCTACCATCGAGGCATGCAAAGAGGCCTTATGGCTGTCGTGTTTGGTTGTTTGCTGAGCTTGGGATTACTCAAGTTCCTATCCTCCACTGTGATATTCAGAGCGTTATCATGTTAGCATGGAACCCTGTCTTTCATGTAAAGGAAAAACACGTATGGGTGAAGTATCATTTCATCAGAGAGGTGCTTGACAACAAGAGCATTGAGATGGTCAAGGTGCACACTGATGATAACCCTGTAGACCTTCTCATGAAGGGTCTTCCAGACAGAGAGGTTTGCCCATTGCTGGCAAATTATGGGTATTGGATAGGTATAGCCTCTTCAGCTTTGTACATACTTAGACTTAGCTTATTCTTTTCCTCTACCTTTGGGCACATTGCCTTTAGGAAGAAGATTGTTGGGATAAAGGATAGTGCTCGTGTCTATTGTAAGGGCCAAGTTGTACATAGTACATATACCTATCTAAAATCATTATTGAGGTACACTCTTTAGTACCACAAATCGTGTGTCTCTATCTCTTCTCTCTCTCAACCTACATCTCTACACAGAAGCTCCATTGCATCTAACTCAACATAGCCAAACCGGCAATGTTGAGCTTGAAACCCTAGATGACAAGGGCACTAGCTTCTTCAATGGTAGTTGTATAAAGAAGTATTACCCTCCCACACATCCATCATAGGAGCCTCTAATACTAGAGCCCCTTGTAAATGTACAAGCTACCATGATCACACAGATTGAGGACAAAGATGAGGAAGCAGTAGCACCTACTTACCTACACACATAACAGTCTCACCACCCCACAAACGCATACCTTCAATGCCTTGATCGATGAGGGAGATGATTATAATATCCTAACTCACTATCATTGGGCTTGAATTTGTCAATCGCAACCACAACCCACGAACACTAAACTCAACCCATTTGGAAGTCAATTGTACATGCATTTGGGAAAGTGCAAAGTTGTAGTCTCTGTTGAGCCTGCGAGCGTACCCATGATATTTTATGTATTGCCAAACACAAAGAATGCCAGTAAGGAATCACTCTTAGGACATGTATTTAAGAAGCAAACACATTGCAATGTTGATTACGAATCACAATGCATTCACCTTGCCATCGGCAATGTACAGATAATGATAGCTTTCAACAAGGGCAGTGAGGCCAGACAAAAGCCCACAAAGCCACTAATAGAGAAACCTACAACCAAGTCTAAGGAGGGGGGTTGTGACTTGTCACAACCCACCAAGCCTCAATTCTAGTGCGTGATTGAGAGTGCAATCAAAGTCAATGAGCAGAAATTAACATGGATACCTAAACACCTCCAACCGTCACCTAGAAATTTGTAGACACAATCTTGCAATGCTAGAAAGTCATACTCAAGACCTAGGAGGCAAAAAAGGCGATGCACGGTCAAGCCACAATGGATTCCCAAAACCCTATTGTGAGCATAGGGCTATTATGAGGGAAATACCTGGATATGGGTGCCTAAAGCCAAGATTGTCAAGGGCATTGCTCAAGCACAACCCTCAAACTTGTCTAAATAGTAAAGCACAATAGTTAAGGAGTTGAAGCCACAAAGGACTCAAGTCTCAAAGCCCATAAATCCCAAACCCATTGCGTCCTTCCAAGTCTCAACAAGTCTATCAATCAAACACGCATCTTGATGCCTCCAAACCGCCTCAACCTAGTGATGTTAGTGTTTTAGAAGCCTCAAAAGCATCAAGAAGCACAATGACAAAATTGCAAACCACGCCCAGAGCCCAAGAATCGAACCTGACCATGCCAAGTCCATAAAAGCCATAGCCATCAACTGTTGAATTCTCTAGCCCACCAGTCAAATCCCAACCCCCTCCTGGACTTAAACCCTCTTACGAGTGGCGATCTATCCTTACCTTGGCCTTGGCCTTACTTGAGAATACGGGGGATGACTTGGTCACTTGCATTCCATGCTTAGATGCTACATTCACCACACTTGCTAAAAGCTATGAATGATTAGACTTAGGTCTTTTAGATGAGCCTTTAGCAATTGAAGTGTGCATGCTACCTTGATCCTAGGAGGCTCTTGAATTTGTATTTGTTAAGGCTCCCATGGTAGGTGAAGAATTAATTGACAGTGAGATCTCTCGTGAGCAAGCATGCAAGCAACGACTGCTTTTGCATAAATGGTATGCTCTCCGACTCTAATGGGAACAATAGGGCTTCCGCATCATGACCAACATAGAGCAAAGACGTGCAAATTAAAACATCAAAGTATGATCAAACTTATAGGGCTCCTACCTCATTCAAAGTCTAAGCCATCACTCACCGTCAGACCTTAGATGACCATGATCTCCCCCATCCCTACCAAGATCGTGTCTTGATTGAGGAGGAATTACATATTGCTATTCGAATCGCCTCTAGTGACTTTCTAATAGATGTTCTGATCTACATAACACACATTGTCATTTGACCTTTTGACATGGACTCCCATGCCCACTTGGAATTCAACCCGCACTTCTATACTTAGCTTATGCAGAAGTAAAACCCTGTAAATGTGCATTGACTGCCCTTGAGCCTTTGTCCTCTAATCGTAAGAAGGATTTTTTTCAATTTCAAGGGAGGAGGGGTAGAGGGGGTAGGGTGGAAAAACTTACTTTAAGTAAGGTGGAAAAATGTACTTTAAGTAAGGGGTGGAGAAACATACTTTAATAATATTTTCATGGATTCTATTTAGATTGTGTGGACTGCTTGAATAAAATTTCTCTTTCTGTACTTAAGCATTTCATGTTCCTATGAGTGCACAATCATTCTCTACTCATCCTCGTGCAAGGAATCATTTAAGAAAACTAATGGTGAGTTGTGGCATTATGATATGGACATACAATGGCAAGTCAGGAGAAAAGCAGCAAACTTCTGTTCTCGGAAGAGGAACAAGCAATGCAAGTTGCAAAAGTACTTGGGCAAGCTGTGGATTATGAAAAGTGCATGGAATTCTTCTAAACCTTCAACAAGAACTATGGCACCATAACTGTGAGACAAGAAGAGGAAACCTGTATTAACCACAATGTGAGATTTTTTTTTAAAATCAAAATAGAGAATAATGCAAAAAACGGCAACTCGAAAAATGAATAAGAGAGGAAGCCAAAAGTGAAAATGGTCAAGTCAAAGGTAAATGTACATTTTAAAATACTAAGGCATCACCAAAATTTTGTAAAAGAGCGCCAAGCTCCCTCTTATGTAAATTATAAAATCTAGATGGGCATAGGTGAAGGGATAAGGCAACTAGAAGGGAATAGGGAAAGAGGACCTTGGCAAGATGACCGGTCATGTAAAAAGGGAGATGGGTGCCCAAGGGACTTAGGGCTTGTATACAAACTCAAAAAGTGAATGAGAAGCTCATTCTTTAGTGTGTGGCTAAAGTGGCTTATTCTTCCTCTCTCCTTCTTGCTTGTGTGTGAGAGTGTGAGGGAGTAACTATGTGAGGGTGAGGGACCATGGTGAAGAAGCTCTCTATCTTCTCCTCTCTTCTTCGCTTCTCTTTTCTTCTCTTGACCCATGCATGGCTATAGAGGATGGAGCTCAAAGGAGGAGGCTTGAGGTGCTTGAGCTCGCAACTAGGATGATGGAACTATCAGAGTTCTTACGGGAGGAGGCTACTCATTCAAGAATCAAGGTAATCTCACTACACCCATGGGATCGGAGGTGCATTGGCTAGGTGAGAGATAGCCATTAGAGCTCACTTGAAATGCTTGAACAATAAGCCGAACAATAAGCCGTCTGTGGGTCTTGGTGATTGATCACATAAGCTCCCACTAAATTTCGGTTCCATTTTTTGGGACCATTCAAGCTTGAGCACTTGCGTGCTTCAAATCAAGCATCGAAGTAGGGATTCATCCCCGAACGGATGCTTGATGTAGGTAGGAGATTTTGAATTTTAATCTTCAATGCAATTAAGTATTTTGGGTTGTCATGATTAGACAAGTAGGAAAAATCATTTCAATACTTGAGTTGTGATTTTTTGTTTCATTTAGAGTAGGATACAATCGAGATATCAAAGTGGAATCGCTTTAGGATTGTTCATGTAAATAAGCCCAAAACAAGGCAAAAATAGGGGAAAAATAAGGTTGAAATCCATTGACAAGGCTTGAGCACTAATGGGGTAATAATTGGGCATTGGAACAAAGGTTTAAGACCCAAGGAAGGGAGGGTGAAGGCTCATTTTTAGCTTTAGCAATGAGAGAGAGAGAGAGAGTTAGAGAGAGAAGAGAGATACCTAGGGCCTTCGACAGATCAATCGGCTTGCGGGGGAGTTTTTCAACCATTCTAGGTGTATACAAACCTTGCACCTTGTCCATTCTTGCATTTTGGAGGTGTGTGTGACTTTATATGCAATGAATCGGCACCATGAATTGAAATCGTGCCATTGTGGTTGTTGCGCCATCAGAATCAGACAAGGTCGTCATAGTTTGATCCCCAAATTTGGACTCAAACTTCCGATTACTTCAACAACCTCAAGAATCTCTTCATTAAGAGATTCTCTCAGGTTGGGTACTTTGACAATCTCATAGTTCAACTGATAAATGTCAAGCAAGCAGAAGGACAAAGAGAACATTAGGGACTACATTACCCTCATCCGAAGTCTCTACAAGAGAATCCCAACTAACAAACAACCCACCGAGAGACCAGCCTCCACTGTCTTTATTAGCGGAATACGCAATGAGGAACTCTACAAATCCTTGGCAGGAAACTCAAGCTTGTAGAGAGATGCACTAGTTAGGGTCTTTAAAGAGGCCATATGAGTGAAAAACCAACTCAAGGAGAGAATCTCCCAAAGCTCTAATCGAGATGAATCTAATTCTGGATCCTCAAAAAGGGTCACAAAACCTAGTGATTAGTCAATCCCAAGCACCGAAGTTAAAAGGAAAAGGATTTACCAGAGTCAAGAGCAAGCAGAAATGAAGATACAGCCAGCTAGACTGCAAGAGATGGTAAAGAGACCTACATGCCCACATGTCCAATGTGTGCATTGTAGTGGAAACCACCTCTTGATAGAGTGTCAAGACCCTCGATCTTGACCTTATGCCAATTGCGGTAGGTTTGGTCATGACGCCATGCATTGTAGACTTCCAAGGAGACTTCCATACTCACAACCTTACAACCAGCCATACCTAGGGAGTAGGCCACCAAACTTCTTTGGGAGGGGATCCCCATTGGCTCATCCAGCACCTAATGACATGAAACTAGTTGTCCCTAGGATGGAAATTAACCTCACATGTATACCTAGGCCCCTTGGACCTTTTGTAACCCACCCACTGAGTGATGCTTCAGTCCACTATGTGGAGGAGCCAAATGACAAAGAGGCATATGTGGACCCTTATGTCTCATACAATGAAGAGAAATGCAATCCTTATGGACTATCGACCAGTGCCGATGATGGCATTAGAAAGAGGTAGAGGTAGAGGCCTAGGAGGGTAGACCCAAGAGCTGATTGCCTGGTTGACTTGCGGTCACCCAGGGCACATTTCCTTGCGCTGCCCCAAGAGGGAGCAAGTCAACCAAGAAAAGGCTAACCTCAGATGCACAGAGTATGGAATCACCCACCTAGCAATTTCTCTAGATAGAAACCATCCTCTAGTTTGGCAATCATGCTATTAGTACATTGGGGCTATTCAAAGTTGAAAAGCTTAATGGAGAGGCTATGCCCATCCCATTTCAGGTTATGACCTAAGCACAAATGAGGCATGCCTACATCCCACTGCCAGGGCCTAGCAATCTAGATGCAGCCTCAATAGGAAAGAAGAGCTGTAGGCAAAGGTAGAAGAAAATAAAAGTAAAGGTTGTGCTTAAAACTAAGAGTGCCACGACACTACCCGCAAGGAAGAAAGCCACAAACATAGAGGCAGAAACGTCTACTTTCAGGATTGCAGGAAAATGGAATGCTAAGGTTGGGGAGTACCCCAATCCTAAGCACCAACTTGAATCCATAAATAAAGTCAAAGAGTGGGTGAGAGAAGCCCAAGAACACTTAAAGGACGTTGAGCCCATCTTGGAGGATGAAATCAATGATCACGCTAGTGTGAGCACAAGAGTTTCACCTATGCAACCAAAGTCGAGAGATGCCAATGTACATCAAGCTATGCCGAATAGACAGAGCTTGAATGCCACGGGCTAGTAAGCTAGCCAGGGCCATTTCCCAAGGAGCATGGAATCAAGAGATAAGAAAGAAACTAGCAATCTTCTTGCGACGCTAGTAACCACCACAGTAACCTTGAGCTTAGGAGACCTGCTTAGGTAGTACCTGGTGTTATGGCAAGAGTTGAAACACTAGGTTGAAGGACCGCTTCAGCAAGGGGCAACTAACTTGCATGGCTATGATGCAGTGATGCAAATATCAAGCTTGACACTGCACTCAATGCCCAAGACCTTACATGTCAACACTTTTTGGGAAGGCATAGAGATACATCCAGTCTTACCAGTCATAGCACTAGGAGACACAATAAGGAAAGGAATCATGGACATGGGGGCAAGAGCCAGTGTGCTTAGCCACGCGGTGCTCCAGGCCTAAGGTGACCCGCCTATTGAGAACACTAGGTTTAATGTCACACTGGCCAATGGGATAAAGGTCAAACCATTTGGAGTGCTAAAATTTTGGCCATTGAAGATCGCAGGAGTTCAATTCTCAGTAGCCTTTATCATCATGAAGGGAGTTGACTATGATATCTTGCTAGACTGACCCTAGATGAAAAATGCACGAGTCATAGAAGACTGGGGCAATAGTTTGATCTCGACTTCTTCCTTGCCTTGGAGGCTAGGGTCTACGGGTCTTCCACCTATAGCCAGTGCCTTAGCTGAAGTCTTGATGGTCTTCCGCACGAAGCCATTCAAGTTCACTTCATCAAAAGATTTGACTGCAATGTTTTTCAGCATTGGCACATTGATCCTGCTCATCAATGTGTTGTACCTTTGGTTGGAAAACAAGGCATGCACCATTTTGGCTTGTAGCTATACTTTGGGGTTGGGGATATCCACTAACCTAATGCCATATTAGTGTGGACCAGCACTTTGTCCATTCCTAGCATGTTGTACATGTCCCTTTTCGGCCGTCTTTCAACTTTGTTGGCCAAGCCCAAGGCTCCCTCTGCTAACTGAACTTCTACTTGTGGCAGGTGGCCTCTCTTTGTCGCATAGTCACACTGCAGCTTGCATTGATTCACAATTTGCCTTATGGCTTGCTCTTCCATGACTACGACTGCCAAATTCAGAATGTGTCTGAACTTGAATTTGTCGTAGGCCCTCGTCTCCATTGAGAGGCCATGCTTTGCTTGCTCTTCCTTTGAGAATGTCAACTTGCTGGTTTTCTCCTGTCCTGCCATTGTACGTGCCTATCATGAAACCATAGCCAACCATCAATCTTCTTTAGATAATTCTTTATGGAAAGACATATAGCAAATGGAAAAAATGCTTATGGAAACTAAAATGCCTAAATATAGAAAGGAATTTTTCCTTTAAACAGTTCATGCATTCCTCAAAAAATTTATGACACTTTTCCTTAATCATAAGTTGATTTTTATCCATTCTTTTTAACTTTTGGATGTTGATTGAGTTTTATGGTCCACATCTTTGTGTTCCACACCTTATCCCCTCCTCCCTTAGAAAGGAGAAGAATCTTTCCTAGGATTAGAGGTTAAAGGATTAAAGCCATTCAACGCGGCTTACTCATGGTGTTTTACTTTCGCATGAGCCAGGCATAGAAGTTCGAGTTGTTCTCCATGTGAGCATAGTGGTCCATGTCGACGGGTCGAATGCTTACATGGGTGAGGTAAGTGAGGGTATCCATTAGGAAGTCACCGAAGTAGATTCAGCTGGCAATGTGTAATTCCTTCTCCGTCAACATGCGATCTAAATAGGGGTGGGTCATGATGTGCTCTTCTAGGGGTCGTTGCAAATAGTGGTGGTCAACTCCCTATAGGAGGTTGGAGCTTGTTAACCTCAATTCGAGATGGTAGAAATATGAAGCAAAGAGCGAAAAAAGGACAGAAAAAGAGCAAAGGCATAGAGGCAGCCCCTAAATCTAAGCTGAGGAAAAAAGTACAATTTTAAATTAAAGGTGCCTCAAAAAAACTCTAAAAACTCTTGTAAAAGAGCGCCAAGCTCCCTCCTGTGTTATTTGTAAAAAAATAGACAAGTGTGGGCTTAAGACATGAGACAAAAAGAGGGAAATAGAAAAAAGGACCTTGCCACAATGGCCCGTCATGTAAAAAGGGATGGGTGCCCATGGGATTTTAGGACTTATATATAAAGTCCAGAAAGTGAATGGAAGATCGTATTTTTGGTGTATGGCTAACAACAGTCCTCTCTTCTTCTCTTCTCCTCTTCACCTTGCTTGTGTGTGTGATCTTGAGAGAGGCTGTGTGAGAGTGGGAGGGAGTGAGTGTGTGGGAGTGAGGGATCAAGAGGGTGAAGCTCTTCACCATCTCCTATTCTCTTCTTCTCTTCTCTTCCCTACATAGCTATGGTGGATGGAGCTCGATGGAGGAGGCTTGAGGATGCTTGAGCTAGCATCTAGGATTTTGGAGCTACCGGTGTGTGTAAGGGAGGAGGCAACTCATTTCAGCATCGAGGTAAGCTCACTACACTCGTAAGTTCAAAGGCATGTCAGCTAGGTGAGAGATAGCCATTAGAGCTCGCTTGAAACACTTGAAACAATAAGCGGTCCGTGGGTCTTGGCGATTGGATATGAGATCCCTCCACATTTTGGTTCCATTGTCGAGACAATGGATTCAAGCTTGAGCACATGTGTGCCTCATATCGAGCATCGAAGTAAGGGATTCATCCCTAAAACGGAGCTTGAGATAGGTAGAAAATTTGGGTTTTTTTATCTTCGATACAAGTAAGTATTTTGGTTATTTTGGTTGTTTGATGATTGGAAAAGAAGGGAAAATCATTTTAGTTATTTGCTTTTGATTCTTGTTGCGTTTAGCATAGGTTAGGATTAAGAAATCGGATTGGAAAAGCATAGGGTTTACTGCTATAAAACATGGCAAAATAGGGCACAAATTGTAGTAAACGGGAAAAAAAGAGTGTTTGAAATGATTGATGTTGGCAAGTGAGTAATTGGGGGATAGCAAGACCTTGCTTGGGAACGGGTTTAAGGGCCAGGAGACCATAGAATAGCTCATTTCTCACCATGGCATTGAGAGAGAGAGAGAGAGAGCTTCCATTGGTGATTCAATTCGATCTTGCCATTAGGAGTTCTTCGCACGCATCAAGTATATCAAACCCTTCCTCCTATGTCCTTGTTGTGATCTGGAAGTTTGTGTGCCTTGTGATTGCTTGGATTGTTGGATTTAATGAAATCATCCTTGGCACTGTCATCATCGCGCGCAACTTGGCCTATTCGAGTGGCTTGGTTTTGGGCTAAGTCCCAGAATCGACCCTTGGCCCTCTTGCATTTGGCCAATTCGGCCAGTTCAAATGGAAAACTTGGCCAACACATTTAATTTGGCCCTCGGCCCTCATGCCTTGGCCCTCACACCTCAGCCCTTGTGCCTCGGCCCATTTGAACGTACCATTCGGCCTTGTTTGGATTCGGCCCTCAGCCAACTTGATTCGGCCCAAACCAACTCGGCCATTTCCACTTAGCTCTTTTTGACTCGGCCTGTTCGAACAATCAACTCGGCCCACTAACTTGATTCGGCCCTCGGTCATGTCCATTCAGTCATGTGAGCTGCAAATTCGATCACTATTCCTATTTGTCCCTCAATCCGTTTGGGTCAATTTTTTGCAAATTTATTGAAAATTTGCACCATACCCAACTAGATTTCAACTGTGCAAACCTTTGTGAGCCATCCCGATGCCTAAAACTCAATTATAGTGCAAGGAATAGGAAAATTTGCAAGACACAGCCGCTTAGTAGCTTGAGTAGGTTGTTAAGAGAGTCAGTGCCTTAACGGCAGCTACTGGAGTCATAGACCCCGAAACGAACCTAAAGCGAGTAAGACGATGCAGCAAGAACCCTAAAACCTATCAAGATGGCCAAAAATTGATCGAACAAGCCTATTAAGCCTAAGACAAAAGGAGAGTGCGTAAGCTGCTTAGGCACTTGTTTTTCACACTCACCTTGATTTTCAGCACTTGAAGTACACCTAAGAACAACAGAAAGCTTGATTGAGCACAAGTGCACAGAAAAGAACACACACACACACACACACACACACACACTTACACAGAGTGGAGGTAATTTGAGGATTATATGTAATAATTAAGGAACTCACTTAGATAAAATAACTTGAAGGAACCCACCAATAGGAGAAAATCTCAAGACATAGATGGGCAATTGGAGCCCAGCATAGGACCAAGCAAACAATGACAGAGACGTGGATCTACCCGACATGCTTAACCTTATCGACAGCTTGGTGGAGCATGAGAACACAACCATGTCAGAAGAAAGCTGAGACCGTAGGCAGAGCGAGGAAATTGAATTGGGAGTTTTCCCAAAAGCAATCTAGCAGTTGGTGAACAGCTATGATTCTCACGCTCCGATATGAGTACCATAGCGCAGAAGCCATCATACCTGACCTAGAGGAGGAAAGGAAGCTAGCCCACAAAGCACTGCAAGGCATAGTGGAATACAACCAAGACCAAAAAACTAGGAGCCTAAGGCAAAACCCAGAGATGCGAGAGATACAATGAGTGCTAAATCTAGCAGGCAGGAATCAAACTGCCCATGAGAGAGCGCTAGAAGGAGACTTGACATTGAGTGAGATTCTCATAAAGCAATTGCTAGAAAACAGAGTAGCAGAGCAGCAGAGCAGAGCGTTGCAGCATTAGTGATGTCACTACTAGCAGGGTTAGGGGTAAACCAAGGCTCCAAGAGGTAGTCCAAGATACCAGTTGTCACTAAGCAACTCGATAAGTACCAACCCCATGACAATCCATATAGCTTCATAGAGTATTTCGACCAGGTTTGCGAGGCCAATGGTCTCACTGACTTGACTCAGCGCTCTCAAGCATTTGGGCTTTGCTTAGGCGACAAGGGTCGGTGGACTTGGTACACAAGTTTAGATGCCGCAGAGTGAGTGAACTTCAATGGCCTTAAAAACCTCCTCATTAAGAAATTTTTTGAGCCCAGATACTCTAACAACCTGCTAGTACGACTTATGAATGTCGAGCAAAAAGAAAAAGAGGACATCCATGACTATGTGACCCATGTGAGGAGTCTCTTCAAGAGAACCCCGTGGGTGAACGACTAATCGAAAGAGAAGTGTCGATGGTATTCATTAGTGTAATACAAAATGAGGAGCTTTATAAAGCCTTGGCAGGCAACTCGAGCTTATAGTGAGATGCACTAGCTAGGGTTTTTAAGAAGACATTCGAGTAGACAACTAGCTAAAAGAGAGGAGCTCCAGGAACTTGAACCAAGAAGAGACCAACTCTAGAAGTTTAGAGAGAGCTTCAGAATCCAGCAAGTTATTAGGCACAAGTACCCAAGATAAGGGAAAGGCCACAGACACCAACCAGGAATTGACTGACATGAAAATGGAAATAGCCAAGATGCAGGATATGCTAAGATGACCAACATGCCTACATGTCCAATGGGTGTACTATGGCGGAAACCACTTGCCAGCCAAGTGTCAAGACCCCTAGTCATGACCTTGTGCTAATTGTGGTAGGTTTGCTCATGACGTTGCACATTGTAAATTTCCTAAAAGACTTCCGTATTCACAACCATACGGTCAACCTTACCTAGCGAATAGGCTGCAACAATTCTTTGGAAGAGGAGCCCCATTGGCCCTTTCTGTGCCAAATGACGTTAAGCTAGCTATTCCTAGAATGGACATAAATCCTATTGGAATACCTAGACTGTCTAGTCCCTATGTGACCCATCCACCGAGTGATGCTCCAATCCACTACATGGAAGAGCCAAATGAGGAAGAGACTTACGTATACCCTTACGTCTCACACAATGATGAGGGCAATAGAGTCCTTATGGACTATCGACCAGTACCGGTGATGGCATTAGGTAAGGGACAAGGTAGAGGCCAAGGAGGGCAGATGCAAGAACCATTGGACTTGCGGTCACCCAAGACGCATCTCATCACGCTGTCTTGAAAGGGAGCAACAAAATAGAGACAACCTAAGGTTCCCTAAGTGCAGAATCACTCATCTCTTCGTTGATTGTATAAAGAAAAAACTATCCTTGAGTTTGGCTAACGTGCCATCTATCCCATTGGGGCTATTCAGTATCGAGAATCTCGATGGGGAGGCTACACCTATCCCATTGCATGTCATGACCTGTGCACAAACGAAGCAGGCCAAAATATCACTACCAAGTCCTAGTAATCTTGACATAGCCTTGATAGGAAAGAAGAGCTATAGGTGAAGGAAGAAGAGACCTAAAGCTAAAGTCACACTCAAAATTGAGAGTGCCACAACACTACTTGTTGGAAAGAAAGGCACTAGCACTGAGGCAAAGACATCAACCCCAAAGACGGCTAAAGAGGAAAGTGCTAAGGTCGGCCAACCCAAAGCACCAACTAAAGACCATTGAGAAGGTGAAGAAGTGGGTAAAGGAGGCCCAAGAACACTTGAAAGATGTTGAGCCCATCTTAGAGGACAAGATCAAGGATCTCTCCAGCATAAGCATGCATGTCTCATCCCCTTGACCAAAATCGAGACATGTGACTGATCCACTACAAGCAGTACCGCTTAGGCAAAGTCTTAACATTATAGGCCAACAAATCAGTCATGGCAATTGGCCAAGAAAATCTGGAATGGGAAAACGACGAGCAACCAATGACCTCCTTACCACTCTAGTGACCACCCCTATGACGCTAAGCCTGGGAGATCTGCTTAGAGGTAGCATCCAATCCTATGGCAAGAATTGAAGCTGTGGGTTGAAGGATCACAAGAGCAAGTTGCTGTAGACCTACAAGAACATGAGGCAAAGACGCAGATACCGAGTTTGACGTTGCACTCCATGCCTAAGTCCTTGCACGTTAATGCTTTTTGGGAAGGCACCCATATGCAAGTGGTCTTACCGGTCTTAGCCCTTGTAGGCGACACAACAAGGAAAGGGATTGTAGACACAGGGGTGGGAGTTAGTGTACTGAGCCACACGATGCTTGAGACTTGGGGCAGCCCACCTGTCGGGACTGCTAGCTTCAATGTCACATTAGCTAATGGAATGAAAGTGAAGCCATTTGGGGTGCTAAAAAATGGGCCAATGAAAATCGTAGGAGTTGAATTCTCAGTTGACTTTATAGTCATGAAGAGAGTGGACTACAATATCCTATTAGGCCGACCCTGGATGTGCAATGCCAAAGTGATCAAAGATTGGGGGAGTGGTCTCATCTTCCTAGCAATAGAACAGAAGCGTTACGGATAGAAATGGACTCCTGGAAGACTACACCAGTTAACCTTGATGCCATTTCTGCGATGCTTAAGGGTGATGCTTAGATCAAGAAATCCTACGGGCCCCTGACTAAATATATCCCATGTCCTGAAGATGAGCAGGATTGGATGCATGTCCTTGATACCATCGACCTGCCATTCTCAGACAATGAGGAGTACAAACATGCCATCAAAATGATCGACAAGTCCAAGGATGTGAGAAATGCGGGATCTAGAGCATGGCAAAGGCGGAAGCTATGGAGGATGGAAGGATAAGTGTGGACTCATGATGGAAAAGACATTGTTTGTTACACAAGTGAATCAGGTTCCAAGATTGAGACTTGGACTCATAAACACAATCTTGTGTATGTGGACAATGACATTGACACTTCACTGAAAAGAAAAGAGTACTATCATTGCATTAAGAAAAGGAAGCAAGTACAATGCTTTATAGGAAAGTAGGAAACTGTAGTAGGCACCATTGTGCATATGGGATAAGTTAGCGTGCATATCCTTGACCCTGAAGCTCCATACAAAGAGGCTGTTTGAGTGAGTGTGATTGCTGATTCTCAACACCCCTCCTCAATCACAACTTGAAAGGCACAAAGTGTGTAGAGGCTGTAATGAGAACCACCTGCAAAGTGTGGGCATACCACAAACATGGCAAAACACCAGAGGCTGTCACATAAAAGGCTAAGTGTGGGTACCATAAACATGGTGGACATCCAGAGGCTGTAATAGGGGCCTCACAAAGTGTACAGGGACTGTAATGCCAAGTTACATAAGGAGTTTTACAAAGCTTATGGCAGGAAGCATTAGGGCAATGAAGTACAAGGCTTTTAAAACGGTCTATCAGAGTTATGAGAGTAGAAGGACTGATGAGTCTTGTCCTTCCGATCCTGGTGGTCTTCATCTTCATCTTCATCTTCATCTTTTGGTCCATGGTCTTCTTCTTCTTTTACAGCTGCAAGATAGGCCTTTTGGGACCTCTTCCTAGCATGACAGAACTTTTCAGTATGTCCGGTCCTTTTGCAGAAGTCACAGAAGAGCGGTTCCTTTTTACCTTTGTATCTGTTGTTTACATATAACATTTGTTCATCCTTTGAAGTGCTGGGCTCTTCTTTGCTTTTAAGTTTCTTTTCTTCTTCTAACAGAGATGACTGAATATCAACAAGTTTAGGATTTGGCATGTTGATTAAAGTTGTTGATACATTATTATATTCAGGAGGCAAACTCTTAAGTAGAACACCGATGCAAACTTCTTCGTCCATTTTAATGTTGATTCCTGCAAGTTGGGTTAGGAGTCCTTCCATGTAATTGAGATGTGTGGCAAGTGATGTGCTGGACTTCATTTCAAGCCTGAAGAACTCAATCAGGAGACCATACTTTGATGATTTAGATTGTGCACCGAACAGGGTGTCAAGTCTTTTCCATGTATCCTGTGAGGTCTCACAGTTATCCACATGGTGGATATAACTGTCGTCTAGCTCTAGTTTGATAATGGCCTAGGCTCTGTCATCATTCTTTTGCCAAGTAGTTGCAAGGTCCGCGTCCCAAGGTTTCTTTTCTTTGCCATTTGTGATGGCCCAAAGACCCTTTTTCATCAAGATGAGCTTGATGCGGGTTTGCCAGGTGTGAAACCCGACTCCTTTGAATCGAGCATTTGGAGAGTCTTTTCCCATGTTGAGGTTTTAAGATCAGCAGCAAATCAACACCAGAATTCTGAAATTTTATCAGTAGAAGAGCAGAATGCAGTGTGTCAAGAGACACAGTTAGTGACAGTGCGAAAACACACTATGTCAGTGTTGATGTTGAGCTTGATTCTTCTTGTTCGGGATCGTTCGGTCATTCTTCAATCTTCTCAGGTCCTTCCCCTCCTTGATTTGATGCTGGGTCAATGGATTAGAGTGACAGAGGCTTGGGTTGAGTGTCAGGAGAGAGAAAAACTGAGGAAAAAAAGCTTGAGAAATTTTGGCTATGGTGGAATTAGGGTTTCTGAGACAGGGGCCTAGTTTTTTCAACATTGCAAGAGCTATACTTGATCATTTTCAAAAAATTTTACATGCCTAGGAAGCTGACTTCATGAGCTATCAAAGCCCCATGATAATCGTCAAGATCGTGGACTGTATGAAGCACGCAGGCAGCTCGAACAGATTCGGCGCAGTTCAAGACAGCGATGACGAATTTGTGCAATGCCGGGGTCAGGGCGCAGCAATGTGATCGATTTTTGTGCCAGG
Source organism: Lygodium microphyllum (assembly GCF_053477565.2). Lineage (NCBI taxonomy): Eukaryota > Viridiplantae > Streptophyta > Polypodiopsida > Schizaeales > Lygodiaceae > Lygodium > Lygodium microphyllum. The sequence continues at coordinate 86,048,873 of NC_141163.1, read as the reverse complement.
ATGAAGCGTCTTGAGTAGAAGAACAACTCCCTAGAAGAAATCAAGAGCTGAAGTGGCCTAATTGAGAAGTTATTAAAGCTCCAAGTGAGATAGGTCATGTCTGGCTATGGCAGACACAGAGCAGAGATTGAGAATTTTCACAATGCTGAGCTTCAGATGGTCAAATGTCTTGGATTGATGTGATACAGGGAAGCTTTGTGAGTTGGGGAATTTTCCAGAAGGAAGCTCGAAGAGATTTGACCTGTGGAGTGAGATATAAGCAGCTCAATCTGATAGGGTGCTGCTGGCTATGGCTGCCATGGAAGCTTCAGTGAGAGTAGAGTTGGGAGATGAAGTCATGAGCTGACATTGAGCTAGATTGAGGTTGAGAGGAATCAAGAGAGGCTAGAGAAGCAATGCCATGCCCAACTGGGCTCTGATACCATGTGAGAAATGCGGGATCTAGAGCATGGAAAAGGCAGAAGCTATGGAGGATGGAAGGAGAAGTGTGGACTCATGATGGAAAAGACATTGTTTGTTACACAAGTGAATCAAGTTCCAAGATTGAGACTTGGACTCATAAACACAATCTTGTGTATGTGGACAATGACATTGACACTTCACTGAAAAGAAAAGAGTACTATCATTGCATTAAGAAAAGGAAGCAAGTACAATGCTTTATAGGAAAGTAGGAAACTGCAGTAGGCACCATTGTGCATATGGGATAAGTTAGCCTGCATATCCTTGACCCTGAAGCTCCATACAAAGAGGCTGTTTGAGTGAGTGTGATTGCTGATTCTCAACAAAGGATACACCCTCGGTACTAGTCTGCATGTGGCAGAAAATCTTTGCAAAAGACCCAACCATGTCACTTTCCAAGTGTCAAACAACAAGAGGAAAATCCATGAGATTTTAGAGCATTTGACCAGCAAGCTAGCTGGCAATCCAACAGCAAATTTCAAGCCACTCCAAAATCTCTTAGATAAACCAAGGTGGCAATGGACCAAGGTGCATGACCTAAACTTCATGTACAATTGGGCCCTAGCCTTCGATCAAAGACACGAGACATACCAAGACCTAGGAGACAACCAGCAGCAGAGTCAAACGGAGATGCTTCTGATGATGAATACGAAGACTGTTGCTCCTTGAGTGATGAGAGTGAGGGTGAGATAGATACCATAGAATATGACACTGAAGAACAAGAGATAACACATATACGAGCAGACTCCAAGCCATAGAGAAGGAACACCTTCAGGATAGAGTGAGGGGTCATGCGCATGGATTGTGACCGCACTTGGTTGGAACATATAGGAGCCATTGACTTTGAACAAGCAGGCCTTACCCAACCAAGTGCCACACCAGTGCTTAGAAAAGAGTCAGCCCTCTGAGCTGAAACCACCGAAAGAGACTACCTCTTCTAGTGAAGACGAGGAGCTTGATTCTGAGTTAGAAGTGAGTTCAGAGAGTGACCCAAAAATACTTAGGCCTTCCAAGACTAGACGTACCAAGGGGGACCTACATGTCTACCTAAGGCGCAAACAGTTAAAGGAAGAAAGGGCAAAATAGCCTAAGGACAGACGAGTAGACAAACAACAACCACAAGACCTCCCTAAGAGATTTACAAAGTTCAAAAAGGGTGATAGGGTAGTGATCCTGCTAGGTGTCAAATGTGAATGGCAAGCAAGTGAACCCATCGAGGGACCTGCCAAAGTCAAGGAGGTGAACCTAGCCCCATGAAGGGGAGACACCCTGACCTTTCTTTATTGCCGATGACTTGATGGAGGAAGAAGAAACAAGTCTCATTGCTCTCTTGCAAGAGTATATAGACATATTTGCTTGGCCCTTAGAAGAGCTTAAGGGGGTAGATCCGAGTGTAGTGACTCATAACGTATCCATGATGCCAGACGCAACATTGGTCAAGCAGTGGTTGTACCCTATGAATCCAAAGCATGCTCATGTGGTCAAGGAAGAGATTAAATAGTTGATGATAGCGGAATTCATCTACAAAATTGATCACACAGACCGGGTGTCACCCATAGTCATTGTAATGAAGAAAAAACGGAAAGATTAGAGTGTGTGTCAATTACAAGAAGGTGAATGCGACAACTAAGAGAGGCAACTACCCATTGCCGTACACCGAGCACATGCTCAAGAGAGTGGTGGGCAAAGAGGCCTATAATTTTCTAGACGGCTTCTCTGGATACAATTAGGTACAGGTGCATCCGGACAATAGGCATAAGACTACATTCACCACCACTGAGTGGGGTGTCTTTGCCTACATAGTCATGCCCTTCGGGTTGACTAATGCTCCAGCCACCTTTCAATGCCTTATGTGCACTATATTTAAAGACATTCTTAAGAAAGAGTTAGAAATATTCATAGACAGCTTATGTGTTCACTCGACCTAGAGAGAACACTTAGACAAACTCTGAGCAGTCTTTGAATGGTGTCGCCTATATCATCTCTCTCTGAATCCCTTAAAGTGCCAGTTCTAGGTAAAGAATGGATGCATCCTAGGGCACGTGGTGTCGAAGAATGGCATTGCCATGGACTTTTTGAAAGTCAGGTTCATTGTTGATCTTTAACCCCCAGCCAACTATAAGGGAGTTCAATGCTTCTTAGGTCATACAGGGTATTATCATCGGAGGTTTGTGCTGAATTATGCATTGATTGCTAGACCTCTGTACAAATTGTTGATTATATTCAAATGGATTGAAGAATGCCAACATGCATATGAGGAATTGAAAAAGGCTCTGACCACAGTACCAATCCTACGAGCCCAAGATTGGACCATTACCTTCCACATGCATATTGATGCTTCGAAATTTGCTGTGGGGGCAATGTTGTGCCAATGTGGCAAACACAATCTCGACTATCCCAGTGAGCTTTGCTAGCAAAAACCTCATTGAGACTGAGATAAACTACTCGACGACAGAAAGAGAAAGTCTGGCCATGGTATTTATCGTGAAGAAATTTCAGCATCAATTATTAGCCATGCCTTTCACTTTCTTTGTGGACCATCAAGCCTTGCTATATTTAGTTAAAAAACCTTGTGCTATAGGATGCATAGCTCGATGGATCCTTCTACTTTTAGCATTTGACTTCTCACTGAGGTTGTACGAAAGGGAAAGCAACACTACATGACTGATCACATGTCATGCATCCCCATGGGAGAGGCCGCTGGACAAGGGATCATCGATGAGTTGTCGAACGCACACTTGTTTAGCCTATCCAGTGAGAGAGATTTATTTTGAGCCGACTTTATGCCATATTGGACAGACGATATAGTCCAAGTGCTTGAGCATGGACTACCTGAACGAGTGATGGAGAAATCCCAACTTAGGTGACTTATCATCAAGATCCAATCCTATCAATTGATAGCAGGCCAACTATATAGGCTAGGGCAAGACAAATTATTACGTAGATGCATATGCGAGCATGAGATGCACGATATGCTCTCCGAGGCACATAATGGAATTGCTGGAGGACACTTTAGCGGAGATACGACAGCCCACAAGGTGCTATAATCTCAACTGTGGTGGCCCATACTTTTTTGCGATGTGGCACAAATTTTTAAGCAACTGTGACGAGTGTCAGCGAACAAAGGTCATGATTCGCAAGGACTAGATGGAGCTAACCCCAATAATTGTACAACAGTCCTTCAAAAAATAAAAATTTGACTTCATAGGACCCATTAGTCCTACGGCATAATACTCGCAAGCCAAGTACATCATTGTAGCCATTGATTATCTAACGAAATGGGCAAAAGCAAGAGCTACAAGAAAGAATGACACTAGAACGACTACCAAGTTCCTATGGGAGCAAGTAATCTCACAATTCAGCTGCCCCATCAAACTGATTAGCGACCAGGGCGCACACTTCATTACTGAAATGATTGCGCATCTTCTATTCACCTTTCTAATTATCCATCAGAAATCCTTGCCATCCTACCCTCAGGCAAATGGCCAGGCAGAATCCACAAATAAAATTCTAGTAAATGTCTTGATCAAGGTAGTCTCTGTTTCGCGCAGTGACTGGGATAACAAGTTGATGGCAGCCTTGTGGTCTTACTGCACAGCCTATAAAAATTGAAGCAATTCTACCTGTAGAGTTCTTCGTTCCTAGCCTGAGGATATCAGTTTACGAACAATGGAAAGGGAAGAAGGCATGGACGAAACATCTAGTTGAACTCAAATGCCTCTCGAAAACTTAACTTCTAGCTACCCATGCGCTCATATGCAAGAAAATGCGACAACGCAAAAGCTAGTTTGACAAGCATGTCAGGCAGCGCAACTTTGAACAAGGAGACTTAGTGCTCTTGTACTCTGTTAAGGGGCATAAATAGAAAATGAAGTTTAAAGGTCTAGGGCCTTTCAAGTTTTGTGCCATCAGTCGAACTGGTAATGTCGAACTCAAGACTCTGGAAGGCAAGGTGATGGGACCTAAAATGGGCCGGCACTATGGCTATGGCACTAGCCGGACCTCATGCATACGACAGACAACCCCACCACACGACCTCACGGGCCAAGAGCATCTAAAACTTACTTTGCACTAAATACTTATGACAATTTTGCATTTGCATCCAATATGTAGTCCAACGTTCACCTTCCCTTCTCCTCAGAGGAGGGAGATCCCATAACATATAGGCATAATACCTCGTAATACACACATAGGAAAGCACCTCTCGGCTAATTGTCGCAGCTCCACTGCGACTCTCCTACACCTCAGGGATTAGCCCCAAGATGTGTCGCTAACACATATAACATTCGTACAAACTCCACTCTTTCATAATTCAGCGTTCCAAGAGATTTTGATTTTCCTCACAAAACTTTTCCCAACAGAAGCACCCGTCTAACCCTACAGCTTGGGTAATCCTGTCCTCTCAGCATTGGTCAAAGTTTATCAATGAATTGCAATGTGTTCCAGGAGATACCACGTGGCATGCTTGATGCAAGGTGTATGACAATTGTGCACAACCATTTTATGATTTTAAAAAATTAGCCATGTGAGGTGCGAAAAACAGCGCTTTCATGAATTTTAACTAAGCGTTACGTGATGCGCTACTTTAGGGACTAGCACCGGAACATCCGTGCTACTAGTCACCTATATTTAATTATGGAACGATCCCTAAATGCTATGCACAAAGAGGGAAATCAGAATTTGTATCTTTTCAACAATTAGATCATCGCACAAACTTCATTCCCCCCCCTCACCCATTTAGGTGTTGCTGCGGTGCATGGGTGTAAATGGTTGTTTAGTATCATTTTTGTATGTAAAAAATAATAAACACGTACTACAACACAAAGTACAAGGCCAAACTGAGGCTTAACGTCATTCTTTAACCTTGCCAAACATTCACACACATAAATCTTATTTTTCCATAATTTTTTAACTCCAAAATCTCAATTTTCTTTATTTTCACTATTTTTTTATTTATTATTCATGAAAAATAGGTATTTTCTGATTTATTTATATTTTTTTATCATTTTGACTGAAAATTAACATTTTCTCTGAGTTTATCCCATTTCCACTCCTTTCTCCCAACTCAAAATTGAAAAAAACCACTAGTTTTCATTAAAAATGACATTTTACGGGTTTTAAAGAATTAATAACGGCTCTAAATCATTATGGGTTCTGTATTTCTGTAGTCCCAGTCCTCAATCATGATGTAAACAAGGTTCAAATAAAATTTCATTGCATATGAACAACATTTGGACCATGAAACAACAAAAACAATCAAATTTCTTTGTAAAATTAAAGCATACCGCGTATCTTGCGTGTTGTGGGTTTTTTAATAATTATTCTGAGCAACCCACAGACCAACCAGCAACCATTCTTTAGTGATGAACCTCTTTCCTCAGCCTCCTCTTCATCTTGAAGCAATCCGATCACAGTCAGACAAGCATTCTTCAGTCCCACTCCTTGATTTCTTGTACATAAATGCCTCTATGCAGGAGAGAGAGGGAGGAGAGAGAAAGACTAGATTCTGATCTCTTTGCTCAGTGCATCATTTGAGGGCAAAGGTTGGCGATAGGAAGCGTTGAAGTCCTTCAATCTGCTGCTATCTTCAGTTGGTATGGGTATATGGAGGCTCTCATATGGCTATGGAGCCTCCCCTTCCCCATTTCGTTGATCTGCGCCTTCTTCATCCTCCCTTCTTCTTCAGGCGCAAAAAACTCCCCCTCTTCCCCTCATTTTGTTGATTTTTTGGGGCCAAAGGGTCCCCTAAGGGTCACACCCTTTGGCTTCTCCCCACTTTGACCCTTTGGCCTTCCAAGCACTCTGTTTTCCATGTCCGGTACCCGAACTGCGAGCCGAAAATTCCTGCACGTCCGTCTTGAGGTCCCCACTGCCTGCATCTCCCAAGGTCTCTTCTGTCATGCCAAAAAATTATGAAAATTCTCCGACCACCGTCCAGTGGCTCTTTTAAGCATTTCTAGGGCATTGCCGCTTAAAATCATACTGATTGCCACCACCACCTTCGATGAAGCCTATTTTTCCCCGGATATTCGTAATTTTTGGCTATTTTTAAGCACTTCTCAGCATCAAAAATCATCTGTCATGAGGGCATAGGATTCTTCAATGGCATTCAAATCAAGAAGTACTACCCTCCCACACATCCTCTACATGAACCACCAATGTTAGAACCCCCTATCACGGTACGACTAGCCACAATCACAGAGACTGACAATGAAAATGAGGAAGCCATAGAACTTGCTTACCTCTGCATCACAATCACTGCCAAGCAAACATGCACTTTCAATGCCTTGATCGATAAGGGAGCTGACTTCAATATCTTAACCCACGATCATTGGACCCACATTGGCAAACCACAATTACAGCCCACTACCGCCAAACTAAGCCCATATGGGGGCCGATCATATGCACTCCTAGGAAAGTACAGGGCTGCAGTTTCTATCGAGTCTGAGAGCATACCAATGGTCTTTTATGTGTTGCCAAACACTAAAGATACAGGCATGGAGTTGCTACTAGGTGGAATCTTTAAAAGCAAGCTCGTTGCAATGTCGATTATGAGTAGCAACGTATCCACCTAGCCATTAGCAATGTTTGCATAGTAGCAGCTTTTAGCAGGCTGCGAGACTCCTACGAGATCCGCAAAGCCATCGGTAGAAACACTTGCAACCAAGTCTAAGGAGGAGGTTGTAACTTGTTACAACCCGCCAACCCTCTACGCCAGCAATCCGCTAAGGCCAAAGCCAATGCCCATGAGCCCCAGTTTAGATAGGTACCTAAACATCAAAGCCTACCACCGAGGAGCAATCGGCCATGCCTTCGCAAGGCTAAGAATGCAACCTCAAAACCTAGGAGACCAAGACAAAGCTGTAGATAGTGACGTATGGTCAAGCTGCGATGGGTTCCTAAGACCCTATTGCAAGCGTAAGGCTATTATGAGAGTGGTAATGCCTAGATATGGATCCCTAAGACTAAAACAACCAAAGGCACTAATCAAATGCCTCCTTCACGCTTAACCATACCCAGCCATACAACGTGTCAAGGCCTAAAGCCACATAAGCCTCGAGACACCAAGCCCATAGACTCACAAGTGATTATGCCCATTAAGACAACCAAGTCTATCGGCCCAAATCTCAGCCTGCTACTCCCAAACTCGTACCACAAACTCTACCAAGACTCAGGAAGCTACATCTGCAAGTAGCACTGCCCCATAAGCAGTCCACTCCCAGCCCTTTGTGCAAGGGACCCAACCGCAATCTCAAGAACAACCAAAACTGTAACCACCTGCTACCAAACTCTCTAGTTCTATCAAACCCCAACCACGGGATGGCATGATTGCTTGCCTTAGACGCTTAGATGCCACATTCATGTCACTGGTTCTCTGAGCTATGACCGCTTGGACTTGGACCTGTTGCAAGAGCCCTTAGCAATCGAAGTTCATACAATGCCTTATTCATGGGATACATTCAAATTTGCATTCATCAAAGCACCCTACTAAGCACTGCAGAGTTGCTCAACACTAAGATATCTAGAGAGTAAGCCATCAAACAACATCTCATTGCGTCATATGATAAGTGAGCTACTTTTGCTGGCTAACCAAGAAATCGAGGAGTTGAAACAACTTGCTGAAACCGAATCCCTGTTCATACGAAACTGGTACACACTTTTATTGCAATGGGAACTCGAAGAATGCCAAATAATGACCAACGCTGAGCAGTAATGCACAATCAAGATATTAGAGTATGACGTCACTCCAACGTCGTATAGGGTGTTGACAACTATTTGTGGCCGACCCATGGAAGAGCACATCAAAGGACACCCTTACCTTGATTGCCTCCTGACTAAGGAAGAGTTACATATTGCAAGTTGTGTCAATTCCGGTGACTTCCTAAAGGATGTCCTTACTTACATCACACATGTAGATAGCCAACCCTTCGACCTAAACTGTGAAGCTTAGTTGGAGTACATTCCAGATTTCTATGCTTGGCTCATGCAAAGGTAAATACTCGACCCGTATGCTGAAAACCCTTGGCTCACTAACCTTCAATCCTAGGAAGGATTCTTCTCAAATCCGAAAGGGGAGGGGATAAGGTGAGTCAAATCAGAACCAATCAAAATCAAGCAAATGCATAAACACATAAGAAAAACACATCGTCGTGAAAACCTCAGTCTACACTTAAACGCAGAAAGGAAAGAAACATGTTAACTTGTGATTGAGGAAAAATATCACAAAAATTTTGAAATAAAGGGTGAAAAGTCTGAAAGGAAAGTTTATTCTGGAGCTTAAATGTTTTCATTTAACAAACATGAAGTTTTCTTTTCAACAAATAATTGTTTTGAAAGCACTAATGGGAATCATGGTTCATGACAAGAATGAAAGATGTTGTAGCAAGATCGTGCTCACCAACTCCCTTTTACCGAAGAGGAGAGGACGCAGTATGGCATTAGCTTAGAAAACCATGCTTGTAATTAGCTAAAATTTCGCAGTATCCACAACCTCGAGGAGGTGGTAGCCAAGGAGGAGATAGCAAGGAGAGTAGTGGAATAGCGTAACCTCTCAAAGTACCTAGAGAAGTTTGCATAGGATCCTGACCATGAAAAGTGTGTGGAATTTCTGAGAACATACAACCCCATTCAAGAATACAAAATGGTGACTGTGGTGGGAGGAGGGGAGAACACTAAACATGTGCAGGTGCCATTGAACTAGGCTTTGGTGGAGATGGCACTGTGGTTGGAACCTAAGGTGGAGAAGAAACATAAGAGAGATATGTATGTTATGCTAAAGATGAAGAGGGAGGATGTTTTGACAAATGACATCATCAACATACAAGATATCCTGATGTTGAGGTCCACATGCAGGCAAAATTGGTGGGCTCGCTCTTCTCTAGCCAGCGCTATAACTCCCTCATGCACCAAATCAGTGTGCATGTGCTGGAGAATGTGACAACCCACACCTTGGATGAGGTATACTGGGATGGCTACATGCGCAAGATTATAAACCAAGCAGCCAAAGCACTAGCCCTAGGTAGCAGATCGACAGGCAAAGAGTCCCCAGCCTCTAAAAGTACTGAGAAAAAGAAACCTTCCTCAAAAGCATCTCTCATCGAATATGGAAGTGTACTGACAGCAATCATCCAAGAGGCTATAAAAGAAGCTCAATAAGGAGAAGGAGAGGATGAGACTCAAGATAGGTCACCGATCCACCAGGAGAAAGAGCCATCGAGTGAAAGGACAGAAACTAAGACAGAGAAGGAGGATCAAGACGCTCAATCCAGAAGGAAAAAAGCAAAGAAGCCCACTAAAAATACAGTTCAAAAGAAGAAGCAGGATGAGGATAGGAAGAAGGAAAAAGAAGATCTAGGGAGAGCCAAAAGGGAATCCCTAAGAGATGTTGAAGAGAGGAAGAAGAAAGAGAAGGAAAAATCCAAAAATCTTGCAGACGAATCAAGGAAAATAGAGGAAGAGAGAGAGAAGAGCTACGGAAAAGGAGGTGGAGTTGAGAAGAAAGGAGGAGGAAGACATGGCCGAAGCAACTCGCCGGTCCATAGAACATCAAAGCCGACTAGATGACCTAGGGGATTTAAGTCCGCCCAGAGATGAGGGACCTAGCCCAAGCACTCATACTCGATTTCATACCACATATGGTCATCGAAGGCAAGGGCAAGGCTCCCATCCATCCCATCCTGCCTCTCTTGGTGCCCACCAACGAAGCAACCAATCTCACTCTAAGCATCCCGGCCAGCGCTGATGTAAACAATTTTGTGGCCTGGATGTAGTACTTCATTATTAAGAAACTTGCCCAAGGAAAGAGTGTTGAGACTACAACCACTGGGCAGAAAAGACCGGCCACAGATGCCGAGTCTAGGCAGGATCCGAAACACCAAAAGGTGGAAGCTTCGACCACTCCAATCCCTACTACTATGACGCCACCAACAAACTATGATGAATATGTTGCTAAACTACTCTCTCAGCTAGAGAAGGCAAAGGAGGAAAGAAAGATAGTGGTGGCCGATTTGGAAGCAAAAAAGGAGTCGATGGAAACCTTCCAACTTGAAAGGACGAGGCAAATAGCTATGCAACAAAAGGGGACCTTTGATCTAAAATAGGAACTAAAGGCCAAAGATGACAAGGAGGAAAGCTGGCAGCAACAATTCGAAGATGAAAATCAAAAGCTAGTGGAAATGCTGAGAGAATATACACTTTTAATCATGCAACATGAGAATTTGGCAGCAAAAACAAATCGGATTGTATGAGGCATGGAAGAGTTTGCCGCAATGGAAGAAGAAAGGAAGCAAGAAGAGGAGCAATGCCACAAAGAGATGGAAACCATGACCGAAAAGTTGAGCCTTGAAAGAAAAGAGGAAGAGAGAATGAGGAGGGAATTGAAAGACCAGGAGTAGAGACTCATGGCCCTAGTACAAAGGCAAGGAGAAAGTATGGAGGAGATGAAAAAGAGAGCTGAAGAGTGGACACGCCAAAATGAACGAAGAGTGAAGACCTTGCCGCATTTCCTGGCTCTCGTGCAAAAAGAGAAAGTCCTAGCACAGAGCAGAGCAGAGGTAACCCAAGTGGGCTTCAATACTCAACAATGAGATTTTCTGAATACCGTGATGGATGCCACTCACACAAAGTAAGGGGAGTCCCTTGAGCTGGTAAAGAAGAAGCCCTTTGAGAGAAACAACCCTACCTTCATGGCGTATCCTCGTAGGGTAGGAGTAGATTTTAATACAAACACCCATGGTCGCTACAACTTTCCCATCATATATAATCCCCGTACTACGAAGCCCTCACTTTTATCTTGGATAGCCTAGATGCTACCATGACCCGCTTCATTGCTGATTTCTCCTCATGTGTCCCAATCCTGCCTTTATTACCACATGCAACTACCTTAGGCTATTAAAAAGCTTACTTAAGCAGAATCTCACCCCAGCAATCTCCTCCCACTCTTTTTTTATCCTAATGCCATAGATAGTTGCGCAATGAGCCGCCTAATGATGCGAGCTATCCTTCTACCTTCCTTCTACCTAGCTATTCTCGAGGATATGAGTGACAACCAATTCACCTATTGTAACCACCCATTCCTCTTCACCACCTCTCTCCATGTCCGCTTGAACCTTAAGGGTTACATGCAAAGCTTGACATTTTTTAGTCACTCCATTAAATCCCATTCCCCACCACATTCTGATGATGATAACTAGAAATTAGCTATTGCCTGAATCATGTAACTCAGCAAGCAAAAAACAAGAAAAAAAAAGAAAAAAAAGGAGAAAGCAAAGAAAAGGAAAGAGAATGCCAAACACAAAGACAACAAACAAATAACAATGGAAGGAGCACATGACACGTCCAAACACAAGTCGCCGCACATAGCTCACAGTCACTGCACCTAGGGGTCCTCAAGTTAGGCACATGCAGTGGCCTCAATCAGCTGGCTCTGTTCCTAACCCCCTAGCCCTTTTTGACTCCCCACTTCACACTTAGGGCACCTCAAGGATAGGACATACCTAGGGAGATAACACTCTAGACTTGTTACCCGAAGCTACACACACCGCACCTCCCTTTGCATAAATGGGGTTCTCAAGTGTGGGATATCACCCAAGCTTGCTTGTGGTTAGAGATGTAGCTCCCCGTTCCACCAGCATGAGCACACAGAGCACTACACGGTGAGGTAGATACTCCCCTTAGGTAGAGTACTTTCTCCTTTTAGGTACAACAAGATGCCACAAACCACCAACCTCGAAGACCCCCATCATCCACTCAACATTCCTTGGGTTCTCCATCCAAATCATTACCAAAGCTTCCCAATCAACAGAATCTACATGTGGCCCTAGCATCACCCCACCAACCACTTGCCTAGAACCCACCCTTCCACAACAAAGAGCTTGAAGTGCCATGGGACTAGTACCGGTCTCGGAGGGGAGTAATGCTAACTTCAATTTGAGATGGCGAAAACATGAAGCAAAGAGTGAAAAAAGGACAGAAAAAGAGCAAAGGCACAAAGGCGGCCCCTAAAGCTAAGCTGAGACAAAAAGCATAATTTTAAATGGAAGGCCCCTCAAAAAGACTCTAAAAACTTTTGTAAAAGAGTTCCAAGCTCCCTCCTATGTCATTTGCAAAAGAATACACAGATGTGGGCTTAAGACATAAGACAAAAAGAGGGAAATAGGAAAAAGGACCTTGCCACAACGGTTGGTCATGTAAAACGGGATGGGTGTCCATGGGATTTTAGGGCTTGTATATAAAGTCCAAAAAGTGATTGGAAGCTCATTCTTTTGGTGTGTGGCTAACAAGATTCCTCTCTTCTTCTCTTCTCCTCTTTCCTTTTCTTGTGTGTGTGCTCTTGAGAGAGGGTATGTGAGAGTGTGAGGGAGTGAGTGTGTGGGAGTAAGGGATCAAGAGGATGAAGCTCTTCACCATCTCCTCTTCTCTTCTTCTCTTCTCTTCACTTCTCTTTTCTTACGCGCGTGGCTATGGTGGATGGAGCTCAATGGAGGAGGATGCTTGAGCTAGCATCTAAGATCGTGGAGCTACCGGTGTGTGCGAGGGAGAAGGCAACTCATTTTGGCATTGAGGTAAGCTCATTACACTCGTATGTTTGAAGGCGCATCAGCTAGGTGAGAGCTAGCCATTAGAGCTCGCTTGAAATGCTTGAAACAATAAGCGGTCCGTGGGTCTTAGTGGTTGAGTGTGAGATACCTCCATAGAGCTACATAAGTTGGGTCATACTTCGAGGTTTTGATGGCATGTCTCTGCTTAGTGTTGGTCATGATTTGGCAGCCCTGTAGCTCCCATTGAAGTTAGAGACCATATCATTTTCTCAGGAAAGAGGATTCATTGTTAGCAAGCTGTTTCAACTCTTCAATTTCCTTGTCTATGGTAGGGATTGGGCTCTTGTTATATGAGGTGATGAGTCGTTTGTGCACTTTCTCACGAGAAATCTCTGTGGCAATCAAATCTTCAACTACCTAGGGAGTCTTAACAAATACGAATTCTGATTCTTCCCAAGAGCAAGGCAACATACATACCTACGTGGCTAAAGGCTCTTCTAAAAGGCCTCTAAGTCTAGTCGGTCATAACTTTTAGCAATTGTAGTAAATGTAGTGTCCAAGCATCAAAGGCAAGTAACCACATCGTCACCCATATTTTCAGCCTAGTCCAAGGTCAAGGTAAGAATCTTATTGATCATGCTCATAATAGGGTTTTAGACCTACGGGAGGTTGAGGTTTGACTAGGCTAGACAGGTCTGCAAGCAAGCTAAGGTTGGCGGTTTTGGTTACTTTTGAGAAAGTGATCCAATAACTTGCACACGAGGTAAGGGTTGTGATGTAGATGTTGTGCTGCTAGATGCTTGGGAGGCTTTGGGGGCACTAGCAGTGCTAGATTGAGGTGATTTGGAGGCATCAAGCTACAATTTTGGTCGGTAGACTTGTTGAGGCTCTGCAGGCATAGTGGATTTGGGCTCAACGGGCTCTATAGCTTGAGTTTTTTAGGATTTTGGATTCTGATCTATCATGCAGGCTTGTGTGGGTAGGCTAGAGGGTTGCGCTTGAGCAGTATGCTTTGGTGGTAGTCGTAGCTTTCAATACCGATATCCAAGTATTGCCCTTGTAATAGCCTTGCGCTTGCAATAAAGTCTTGGGGACCCAATGCAGTGGCTTGACCGTTTGTCGATGCCTATAGTTTCTTCTTTACCTCCTCGGTTCTAAGGGTGAATTCCTAGCCGTACGAGGTTGTGCTTGGTTGCTTCTTGGTGGAAGTCCTTGATGTTTAGGTACCCATTTGAACTTGGGTTCATGGGCTTTGGCTTTCATCTCTATGGTTTGCTGACATTGAAGCTTGGTGAGTTGTGACAAGTCATGGACCCTCTCCTTAGACTTGATGATGGATTCCTATATTAGTGACTTTGCAGGCTTTGATGGAGCCGTGCTACCCTTGGTGAAAGCTGCCACAATGCGTACATGGCCGATGGTCGGCTAAATGTGTTGTGACCCGTAGTCGACATTGTAATGGGCCTATTTTTTCAAGGCACATCGTCCTAGTAGCAATTCCTTACCGAAAACTTTTTTATTTGGCAACACATAAAAGATTATGGATATGCTCTCAGACTCGATAGAGGTTGTGAATTTGCACTTTCCCAAAAGTATGTATGATTGGTCCCCAAAAGGGTTGAGTTTGGCACTCGTGGGCTATAGTTGTGGTCGGCCAATTTGAGCCAAATGATAGTGAGTTAAGATATTAACATCAACTCCTTCATCAATCAATGAATGGAAGGTATGTGTTTGTTATGCGGTGACTATGATGTGGAGGTAAGTAGGTTTACTGCTTCTTCATCCTCATCTTCAAATTTTGTAATTGTGGTGACTCAGAATTTCACAGGGAACTCTAGCATAGGAGGCTCGTATAGTGGATGTGTGGAAGGGTAGTACTTCTTTTTGTGGCTACCATTGAAGAAGCCCTCTCCATCAAGGGTCTCGAGCCCCACATTACCGATTCAGTTGATGGTGCGAACTTAAAAAGGCCCTAATCCCCTAAACTTCATTTTCTACTTGTGGCATTTCACTGAGTATAACAACAGGAGGTTGCTCCAATCAAAGTCTCACTGTGCTTGACATGGTTGTTAAACCAGCTCTTATGTTGTTCCTTTTTGCAAATCAATGTGTATGGGTAGCTAGAAGTTGAGTCTCTGTTGATAGGCATTCTAACTCAACTAGGCATTCTATCCATGCCTCCTTCCCATCCCATCTTTCCTGAGTGGCTATTCTCACGCTAAGGACAATAAATTCTACTAGTAAAATGGTGTGAGTTCCGTATGACAACCTAAAGGGAGTCTATCCTACAATCATTTTATAGGTTGTTCAATAGGCCCATAAGGCTGCCATCAACTTGTTGTCCCAGTTGCTATACGAAGCACATACAACTTTGGTCGGGGCATTCACTAAGATCTTATTTGTAGATTCTTCATGGCCATTGGTGGCTTGAGAGTAGTAAGGTGAGGATTTTCGATGTATGATCAGAAAGGTGGACAAGAGGTGAGAAATCACTTCCTTGATGAAATGCATGCCTTGATCACTAATTTGTTCAATGGGATAGCCGAATCTCAAGATTAGTTGCTCCCCAAGGAAATTAGTTATGGTTCTAGCATCATTCTTTCTAGTGGCTCATGCTTCTATCCACTTTGTGAGGCAGTCTATGGCAACTATGATTTACTTGGCATGCGAATATTGTGTTATGGGACTAATAGGCCGATGAAGTCAATTTCCCATTTTTCAAAAGGCTACCATGCAATGATTGGGGTTAACTCCATGTTGTCCTTGCGAACAGGTACCTTGATCCATTGGCATTCATCACAATGCTTTACAAATTGCGTCAAGTCTCAAAAAAGTGTAGGCCACCATAGTTGAGATTGCAACACCTTCTTGTGGGCTATCATGTCTTCACTGAAGTGTCCTCCAACAATTCCGTTGTGTGCTTCTACAAGTACGTCATGCATTTCATTATTGCACACACACCTACGTAGCAAGCCATCCTACCCTAACCTATAGAGCTATCCTGCGATAGGGTTGCATCTTGAGGAATAGTTACCTAAGTCGAGCCTTCTCAATGGGTCTTACAAGTAGTCTGTGTTCAAGCACTTAACTATGTCATCTGCCCAGTATGGCATTAAGTCATCTCTAAAAAAATCTTTCTCGCTAAATAGGTTAAAGAGATGCGCATTTGGCAAATCGTCGTCAGCGATACCCTGTCTAGTAGCTTTCCTATAGGTATGCAAGACACGTGGTCAACCATCTAATAATGTTTCCCTTTGTGCAAAACCACAAAGAAGTTGAATTCTAATAGCAAAAGTAACCATCAAGCAATGTGTCTTGTAGCACAAGGTTTATTAACAAGATAGATCAAGGCTTGATGGTCAACAAAGAAAGTAAAAGGCATAACCAATAGATAATGCTGAATTTTCTTTACAACAGCAAACATAATGGCTAAACCTTCTCTCTCTATCATGGAATAATTCATTTTGATGTCCATGAGTTGTCTGCTACTGAAACTCACTGGATAGTCAAGATTGTATTTGCCAGCTGGGTACAACATCGCTCCCACGATAAACTTTGAGGCGTCAATGTGGACATGGAAGGTTATGGTCCAATATGGGGCTCAAAGTATTGGTGTGATTGCCAGAGTCTTTTTCAACTCTTCATATGCACGTTGGCATTCCTCGGTCCATTTGAATATTATCAGCTGTTTGTAGACTGGTTTAGCGATCAATGCATAGTTCAATACAAATCCTCGATAGTATCCCATATGCCCTATGAAGCACTGAATTTCCTTGTAATTGGTGGTGGACGATGGACAACAATAACCCTACATTTCAAGAAGTCAGTAGAAATGTTGTTCTTAGACACCATGTGCCCTAGGATGTATCCATGCTTCACCCAAAATTGGTACTTAAGGGGTTTCAATGAGAGATGATACGGTCTACATCATTCAAAGATTGTGCGGAGTTTGTCTAGGTATTCTTTCCAACTCGAATAAACACATAGATCATCTACAAACACTTTTAACACCCACCAAAGCATGTCCTTAAAGATGGTATACATGAGCCATTGGAATGTGGTTGGTGCATTTGTTAGCCCAAAGGGCATGACTATGTAGGCAAAGACACCCCACTCAGTAACAAATGTGGTCTTATGCCTATCATCAGGATACACTTGCACTTGATTGTAACCTGAGAAACCGTCCAAGAAATTGTAGGCTTCCTTGCCAGCCACTCTCTCAAGCATATACTTAGTGTATGGTAGTGGATAGTTTTCTCTCTTTGTTACAGTGTTGACTTTCTTATAATTAACGCACACTCTGATTTTCCCGTTCTTCCTGAGGATGATTACAATGGGTGAGACCCAGTCTGTGTGCTCAATTTTATAGATGAATCTTGCTCTTAAGAGTTTTTCTATCTCCTCCTTAACCATGTGAGCATGATTGGGATTCATTGGATACGGTCTTTTTTTTTAATCGGTGTTGCATCAGGTGCCATAGGGATGCTATGAGTCACTACACTCAGATCCACTCCTTTCAGCTCTTGTCAAGTGACCAAGAAAAGATGTCTATATACTCTCGTAGGAGAGCAATGAGATTTGCTTCTTCCTACTTGCTCAAGTCATTTGTGATAAAGGCAATTGGAGTGTCTCCCCTTCCTTAGCCAAATTAACCTTTTTCACGTTGGCAGGTCCTTCTATAGGCTCACTCACTTGCCCATGTTGTTTGGATCCTAGCAAGTTCACTATCCTATCACCTCTCTTAAACTTCACGAATCACTTCAATGGGTCTTGTGGTTTTTTTTGTTCTCTAGCTTCCAACTCCCTAGACTCTCTTCCTTTTCTCCCTCAACCGTTAGCGCCTTAGGTGGACTGATAGGTCTCCCTTGGTGCATTTTGTATTAGGAGGTTGAGGTATTTTGGGGTCACAATTTGAGCTCACTTTTGATTCAGAATCGAACCTCCATCATTGCTAGAAGAGGGAGTCTCTCTTGGTGGTCGTGGCTCTGAAAGTGGCGTCGTCCCATTAGAGACATTGCAAGTGGTTGAACTAGTCATGCTTGCTCATAGTCCATCACCCCTAAATGGTCTAGCTAAATGCCATCACATTTGGTTTTCAGAACTCCTCTTTTGATTTTAAATGCATTGGCACTCTGCGGCTTTAAGTCTACTTTGATTTGCTCAATTACCCTACCATTCGTTTCATATTCTATTGTGTCGGTATCCTCTTTACTATCTTCATAGAATATCAATCTTCATATTCATCGTCTGAACTACCCTCATCCGACTACTTGTCATCTCCTAAGCCTCGAGGCCTCAATCATTGGATTTGGTGGGGTCTTTACTACCATCATCAAGGAGACATTAGGGGAAGCACAAGGTGAGAAAGGAGTTGACAAGACACCAGACATGTCCCCTCTCCACCAAGAGTAGGAACAGTCTAGTGAGAGAACCGTGAGTGATGAAGAATGACAACAAGAAGCACAGTCTAGCCAGGAAGGGGCTAAGAATTCCAAGAAGAAAACCCCCCAAACGAGAGCGGAAGAGGAGAGAAGGAAGAAAGAAATAGCTAGAAGGCCCAAAGGGAATCCAAGGAGGTGGAAGAAGAGAGAAAGAGAATAGCAGACAAAGAGGCCGAGGAGCTCAAAAGGAGAGAAGAAAAGGACATAGCCAGGGCCATCTATCTATCAGTGGAGCAACCCTCCAAAGAGGAGGACTTGGCTGCCATGAGCTCCCATAGAGAAGAAGGCCCGAGGACAAGTTCCTAGGTGCCACAAATTACGCCACCCCCAATAGTAGCAAAAAGCAAGGGCAAGGTCTTGATTGACCCTATCCCACCTATCCTAGTGCTTCCTACCACCCTAGCCTCTACACCCACCCAAGGCACTTCAACTACACTAAATGCCAATAACCTTATGGCCTAGATTCAGTTTCCGGTCAATAAAGAGATAGCTCAAGGTTCAAGTGGAGAAACCCCAGTGACTATAACAAAGAGACCGGTAGCTACAAATGCAGAATCTTAACAAGATCCTAAGAGAGAAGGTAGAAGAATCCACAATGACTATCCCTAGAGCACTACCATCATCTACAAATTATGAGGATTATATCAAAGAACTCCTTTCCCAGTGGAAGAGAGCAAAGGAGGAAAAGAAGGTGGTTGTGGTTGGCTAAGTTAGAAGCGAAGAAAGATGCATTAGCGGCCTTCCAACTCAAGAAAATCCTCCAAGTAGTCGATTATCAAAGAGAAATAAGTGAGGTAAAGGCGGAGCTTAAGGTTAAGGAGGAGCATGAGGATAGCTGATGTAAGAGGCTTGAAGATTAGAATCAAGAGCTGGTGTGACTTCAAAGGGAGTACAAGCTTCTGATCTTCCAACAAGAAGAGCTACAATGATAGATGAAGAGGGTCCAAGATGCCATAGAGGAGTTCGCATCTGGAGAAGAATAGAGAGCCCAAAGATATCAGGAAAACATGGATAATTTGGAGAAGAGGGTACTTGTGGAACTAGAAGAGCATAAGAGACTAGAAAGAGAAATTGAGGACCAAGAGTGGAGAATAAGAGCCTTAGCTCAAAGGCATAACGAAATCTTGGAAGAGATGAGAAGAAGAGTAGATGAATGGGTGGACAGGAGTGAAGGACGGGTAAGAGACTTAGCGAGTCGACCAGCCCTTGTAGAAGGTGAAAAGGTGTTAGCAGAGAGCACCACAAATGCTACGCAAATAAGCTTGGAAGCCCAACAACACGCCTTCCTCGATACTCTCTTAGACACCACAAAATCAGAAGAGGAGGTCATTGATCATTAAGAAGAAAGCTGGAGATCACCCGCAAGGGTCTAAGAGACATGGGATGCACATCCAACCCCAAACAACAGGAACCAACCAGGGCCCACAGGATCAAAGAAGCTACTTACTAAGGGTAGGCTTGAGAGTCCAAGAAGAGGACTTTCTAGGATTCAAGGAAGGAGAGCCAAAAGAACACAAGGGCTCTAGAGGAGGTGCAAATGCTGACTGAAGAAGCAAGACCAAGCCTTGAAATTGGGCAGCAAGATGAGGAGTTAGTCCCCCAGCCTCCCTCCCCATGGCCAAAAGTACAGCAGGAGATAGACACCAATGTTGAAAGAAAAGAAAAGATAAAAAAGAGAAGAATGAACATCTTGGACCAAGCATGGAGGAGGTTGAAAGCTCAACTAGTGGTGGCCCCAAAGGTGCCCATCCCTCCAAGAGAAGACTATTTTCTAGTAGACTGGAACGCAGAACTCATAGTATGGGAGTAGAAGGAGGACAACTGTGAGCCCTTCGACTTTAATTTCCAATTCCCCACCACATTGAGCAAAGTTCTATCAACCAAGGTGGTGGAAGAGGTGATTGAGAAATAATCCCACCTACATGCCATATCCTAGAAGGGATCCAGACGCCCATGGCCAATATATGACTTTCTGAAAATCTATAATGTCAATGCCACTAAGCCTAAGGAATCGCTCACCTTCTCAGAGCATGACTTGTATGCCTCTATCTACCACTTCCTCAATGAATTTAGCTCTTTCCTGGACCCTACTTTCCTCACAACTTGTAATTAGCTCAGGCTCCTTAGAGTATTATTAAGGCAAGACCCTACTCCGCAAGAATACCGCCTCTCCCACCACTAATTTTTTATCTCAATGCCACTATAGATAGCTATGCAATGGCTAGGCTAATGATGTGTGCTGCCCTCTTACCATCTTTTTGTGTAGCCCTCTTAGAGGACATGAGCAACAACCATTTCAATAGCTGCAACCACCCATTTTTGTCCATAACCCCTCTCAATGTTCAAATGAGCCCAAAAGGATACATGCAAAGGAAAAGCTTTCTTAGTAGGTCCCTTTAACCTCCCCACTTCTCCCTCTCATGACCACGATGGATGAAGACTCGCTCCTTGTCACAATTTATTTCCACCAAAAAAAAAAGAAAAAAAAGAGAAAAAAGAAAGAGAAAAGAGAGAAAGAAAAGGACCAAAAAAAGAAAACTGAGAAAAAAAATCATAACAAAAAGCAATAAACTCATGAGTGTCACAGTCACTACACCTAGGGCTCCTCAAGTTAGGTGTGTTTATTGGCTTTAGTCAACCAGCTCCATCCCTAATCCCCTAGTCCATTCTAATCCCCCAGTTCACGCTCACTTAGGGCACATCAAGAACATGGCATACCTAGGGAGGTCAACCTCGCCTATGGTTAGACCTGTCTCCCTAAGCTGCACCCACTGCACCTCTCTCCTGCACGAACTAGGTCCTCAAGTGTGGGACAACACCTAGCTCCTAGCTCCACTTACACGAGCACAATGCACTACACGGTAAGGTAGATACACCCCCTAGGCAGTGCACTTTTCTTCTCAAATACATTTGAATGCTCCCAACCAAAAAAACATCGAAGGTCCCACCATCCACTCACTCAACCTCCACCATATCAAAATCAATTAATAGCTTCTCTCCCATGACCAATCTCCACAAGGCCTCATGCTAGGAGACATATTCCACGCTGGATTCTGTGAGGTTTTGCAGTGGATCCTGAAAATTTTATATTTATTTGTCAGGGCTCATACACAAGGTGGATTCTTTGTGCAAAAAGTTGATGGGAACCCCTATCCTTTTTGAGTGTCACGTTAATTTAATGTGCAAGTGGGTGATTCCATAGCGGGTGATTCCACAAAATACATATTTAAATCAATGGATGTTTATGAGTTTAGAGTGCGCACTCGTATTAAATTAAGGTGAGGATAGAGTTCCAACCTATTTATTTATTTTGTAGGTGAAGACTACTAGGTATTCACTTTTGTCGATTTAATTTTATTATTTTCTAACAATTGTGAATGCTTCAGTTTATGTGTAGAGCAAGCGACGATGGCACTGGGAAGCACTGGATGATAGCGTATATTTAAGTTATTTAGAAAAAATTATCATTTTTTATGGACCCATGTCTTAGGTGTGACACTAATATTTATTTTGGTGTGCTTATTTATTGAAGCTCTTAACATATATCTATTATTTTGTATGGGCATGGGTGCACGGTTTAAATATTCATTATTGGACATTGTATTTGGGCACTATCCCACTCTTGGGCCACCCAACCGCTTTATTCTTTATTTGGACAAAAGTAAACACAAAAGCTAAAGCATGCTAATTGTAAAATTGGGCTATTTTTTAGCTTGGAGATGAATAAATTATTAAATACATGCTTTGTGGAGTGCTCTCACAAGGCATGGGGGGAGATTATACCCAATTGGTCTTTTGGCCTCATGCCGTGCAAGTCTATTCTCTTGAATTTTGAGCTTAAAGTAGAGTTCTTTGTTCTTGGAGACCTTTTGGCGCTCACTACGTACGCATACAGCATCTGATTTACGAATCAGTGATATCAGAGCATGTTAGAAATCAAGCTCACCGTCAGTGTGTCTTCATTTATGACCGACATCTATGACAGCTAGTGTGTACAGCTGTCTACATGTGACTACATTAAATAAGTCAGGTTAGTAGTCCTGACTAGAGTTAGTCAGTCTAGTCTACATTTACACTAGGTCACTTTATCTTGTAGTGGGTGTGTGCTTTTCAGTTTAGTGTGTGGAAATGAAGGAATGAGCTTGAGAGCCTGAAGGCTCATGGATGTGGAGTCTTTCCCTTTCTCTCTCTCTACTTTTTGAACATGGTATTACAGCTTCATCCATGAGGCTGTGGGAGAATGGGCATGACAACTTGCAGTGCAAAGGAGATGAAAGTAAGGAATGAAGAAGAAGCTGGACACTTGCAAATGAAGCCATAGTCAAAGGAAGGAATCAGCGTGGACTGCCTCCTAAAAATTAGTGTGGACTGTTGATCTAAATGGACAGCAACCTGTATTTGAAAATATGCGCCTGCTGATCTGAATGGACAACCTGTATCTGAAAATCTGCGCCTGCTGATCTGAGTGGACAGCAACCTGTGCCTGAAAATCTGTCCCCTGGTCTGAAAATATGTGCCTGCTGATCCAAGTGGACAGCAACCTGTCAATCTTCAGTGGGGCACCTGGACAAGGTTCATAGAGCATGTATGCTCACTATTGAAGGTATTTGAAGTGTGCAAGAAGTAAATGCTTGTGTGGGAGCTCTGTTATGAGCTGGAGTGACAGACGCAGACCTGTAATCATTTCTGAACTACTGTAAACATGAATGGACAGCATGCATTCAGTCATTACTGACACACAGGAGCCTTGTACTACACTCGGAAGGCATCTTTGGAGCACAAGAATGTGTCAAAGCATGTATACATTGGATCAAATGTCTTGGAGCTGAGATCTCTTGCTCAGAATACTTAGATCTGAAAATCAATGACAGGCTGAAAACTGTCATACACAGTCAATGACAGAGTACTTAGATCTGAAAATCAATGACAGGCTGAAAATTATCATACACAGTCAATGACAGAGTACTCAGATCTGAAAATCAATGACAGGTTGAAAACTGTCATACACAGTCAATGAGAGAATACTCTGATCTGAAAATCAATGACAGACTGAAAACTGTCATACACAGTCAATGACAAGTACTGTGCATTACTGAAGCAATACAGGTCATCTTGGGGGTTCCATCATCTACATGAACTGGCCTATACATGCTGAATGCATGGAGAATTGAAGCAAGCAATGAGCATCATTGAAAACTGAATTTTGAAGCTGAAATAAATGCAGTTACACTGTCCTGGTTAATTACAAATAGCTCATGAGGTTTATGCCATTGGTCAATGAAGACAAGTTGTCTATGCCTACTCAGATGCTCATGTATTGAACTTGCCACTACAAAGTAAATGTATGACATGGTCAAAAGACATTTTGGAGCTGCTTAGAGCTTGGTATGCTGAATTCTAGTTGACTGCAACCTGAAACTGAATTTGTTGACACACTCAGTTTTGGACTTGAAATTGCTGCTGGTTACTCACAGTTTACAGTTTTCAGACTGCATGTATGTACCCTGGCAGTGAGGTTACATAAGCTTAAGCTGAAGCAAACACATAGCTTATGTATTGACAATTATATCTGCAGTTGAGACCACTTGTTTGAGGGTTGTTTTGGGGTGTCAGTGGGTTGAAATACCCTGGTTTTTTTCTGTAATTTAGTGCACAAAACTGTCATAAACTGTTACGGACTGAACTTAGTCAGTCATACTTATTGGACTGCAGGGAGTCAGGCACTTGATAGACAGTCTATTGCATCATGGCTAATGCACATGGAACTGACAATATCACTCAGATAGTTGGAGAGAAGTTGGATGATAAGAACTTTACATTATGGAAATTCAGAATGAAAAACTTTCTGGTTGGCAGAGGTTATTGGGATTTATGTATAGGAGATGAAGTTGCTCCTGAGTTGCCTGCACACAATCCAACAAATGAACAGAAAAGAGCCTACATGCTATGGAATGAAAGAGCATGCAAGGTGCTGCATTGGTTTTCCTTATGTATATCTGATGCTATGGTAATTCAAATCACTGGATGTGAGACTCCAAAGGATGCTTGGGACATACTGATGAAAAATTATGGAACCATGACACATGCAAGAAAGATCCAGTTGAAATAGCAGTTCAACAACATGTCTAGGAATGGCAAGAGCATCCAGACATATACCACGGAGATTAAGACCATAGCTGATCAACTTGCTACTATTGGCTCAAGTGTATCAAAAGATGATATGATTGATGTTGCTTTGAATGGCTTAGGCAAAGAGTACAAAGCTTTTGACACTTCCATTTCTGTCAGAGAAGAGCCCCCTAGCTGGAAAGAGCTAGTTGCTTTGTTGCTGCATGAGGAAGTCAAACTTGGTTTGAATATAGGTTCTAGTGCATCTCAAAGTAGAGACACTGTGTTGTACTCTAGCTAGCGTGGCAGAGGATCTAGAGGTCGTGGTTCATTTCGAGGTCGTGGTGACACTCGTAATACTTATGGACAGAGCAGCAGCAGAGTAATTGGCATGGTGCAAATACACAAGGCCAGCGTGGATCTGGTGGGTTTAGAGGCAGGGGGAGATCACCCTGAGGTAGAGGTGGTGGTTCTAGTTCATGGCAGTCATCTGATCAATCCAACAGGGACAAGGACTGTCATTATTGTGGCCGGTATGGGCATATTGCAAAGGATTGTTACATTGCAAAGGATTGTTACAAGAAGCAAGGAGATATGAAGGCAAAGGGCAGACAGCATGGGCACTATGCATCTTCTAGTGATGCTCATGATGAGTCAGTTGATAGACTCTTTGCCATGCAGCATGTATCTAAAAATGCATCGAGACATGATAGAGATGACAGATTGTACATTGACTCTGGAGCATCAAAACACATGACCTCGCATGGAGAGTGGTTTGATGAGATGGTTGCAGGTACACATGGTCATGTATGTACTGGGGATGATACCCAACATGATATAAAGCATAAAGGGATTGTTCCATTGATGATGCCTGATGGCAAGAAGAAAGGCCTGCATGATGTCTTACATGTACCGACCATAACAAAGAATTTGTTATCTGTGGGTCAAATGGCAGAACAGAATCTGCAAGTGAGGTTTAACAAGGATGGATGTTTCATTGAGGAGTATGGAAATGGCTACAAACTAATTGCCAAGGGCAGAAGGGATAGCAGGATGTTTACTTTGGAAGCGACCATTCCTGTTGCTCATGATGAGAGTGCCATCAGAGATGTAGAGATTTGGCACAAGCGGATTGGACATGTCAATGTACAAAAGTTGAAATCTATGCAACAGAAAGAAGTAGTACTTGGATTACCCAAATTCAAGTATAATGATTTTGGTCATGTATGCCCTGCATGTCAGTTTGGGAAGCAGGCACAGTTTCCTTTCATGAGACATGTAAAAAACAGCACTAGGCCTTTACAGTTGGTGCACTCTGATGTCTGGGGTCCTTCACATAATGCTTCTTTTGGCGGTGCACGGTATTATGTCTCATTTATTGATGATTTCAGCAGGTACACTTGGCTTTATATCTTGAAACATAAGGATGATGTGTTTGATGCATTCAAAGACTTCAAGAACATGCTGAAAATGAATTGGGCTGTTACATATCATGTTTGAGATCAGATGGAGGAGGTGAATATGTCTCAAACTACTTTGATAGGTATCTTCCTAAACATGGGATCAGAAGACAGCTCATATGCAGTTATACACCGCAGCAAAATGGTGTTGCAGAGAGGAAAAACAGGGTTTTGATGGAGTCAGCTAGAGCTATGCTGAATGAAAAATGTATGCCAAATGGCTATTGAGCTGAAGCAGTGGTGACTACTGTATATGTGTTGAATCGAACCCCTACAGTAGGGATTCATGAGGTCACTCCATATGAACGGCTGTATGGTCATAAACCTGATATTTCACACTTGAAGGTATTTGGCAGCATTGCATATGTGCATATACCGGATGAGAAGAGGAAGAAATTGGATCCTAAGGCAATGAAAAGTGTGTTTATTGGATATGCATAGGAACGGAAAGCTTATAAGTGTTATGTACCTTCTACGCATGAGACACTCATAAGCAGAGATGTGGTATTTGATGAGTTAGCATCTTGGTATGGGAATCCTGTTGCAGTGCCTATTGATGGCTCACCCAGTATGAGTCATGCTAAAAATGCTCTTGCAGAGAGTACTTCCATGACTGGTCAGACAGGTGATGTATCATCTATAGTGAATCCTTGGACAAGACAATTACGGAGTCGCACTACTGCATCCACAGACACGGATATGTCAGTGAGGGGGAGAACAGATAAGGGAAAAGAAAAGGTTTTTGAAGATGTAACAGGTCCACTCCTGCAGGTTATGATTCATCTAGCAGTGATAGCTTAGATAGTGAATTGGGGATTCCGTCTATTATGACGCCAGGTGCTAGACAGAGCCGTTATGTGCCGCCTCATGAGAGGCAAGCTCACAGTGAGCCACAGCTCAGGAGATCAGAGAGGGTCAGACGACCTGTTGACAGGTATACTTACACTGGATATTCAGGCCGTCATTATGCTTATATGATGAAAGTAACAGGTTTTAGAGAACTAAGTAAGTTTGATGAGGCAGTTTCATATGAGAATTGGCGTGCTGCTATGGATGAGGAATATTCAGCTTTGGCTGAAAATTGTACATGGGATTTGGTACAGTTGCCTAAGGGAAAAACACCTATTGGATGCAAGTGGGTGTATAAGGTAAAATGTAAATCAGATGGATCATTGGAAAGATATAAGGCCATGCTGGTTGCAAAAGGGTATGCGCAGCAGTATGGTCTTGATTATGAGGAGACTTTCAGTCCTGTAGCAAAGATGGCTACAGTTAGAACTGTGATTGCTTTGGCAGCAGCTAGAGGCTGGAAACTAAGGCAAATGGATGTAAAGAATGCATTTCTCAATGGAGAATTACAGGAAGAGGTTTACATGGAACAGCCTGAAGGCTATGTACATCCAGAATTTCCGGCACATGTATGTCGGCTGAAAAAGGCATTATATGGGTTGAAACAGGCACCCAGAGCATGGAATGCTCGCATCAGCAGTTATTTATAGCAACATGGTTTCCGATTGGGAGATGCTGATCATAGTCTGTTTGTGAAAAAGACAGATAATGGCTATGTTTTCCTAGTTGTCTATGTTGATGACTTAATCATTACAGGAGATGATGAAAATGGGATTGCTGAAATAAAGACATGTTTACAGACTGAATTTAAGGTCAAGGACCTTGGAGAGTTGAAATACTTTTTGGGGATTGAGGTTGTCTCTACACCTCAAGGCATATGGCTGCTACAGAAGCAGTATGCTCATGACATGTTACAGAAATATGGTATGGTTGATTGCAAGCCTATGGATACACCTTTGGAGCAGAATGTCAAGCTGCAGATTGATGTTGGGACAGAGATTGAGAATGTTACTATGTACAGACAGATGGTAGGCAGCTTGATCTATCTCACGATCACTAGACCTGACTTGAGTTATGATGTGGGGCTGATCAGTCAGTTCATGCAGAAGCCTCACAAACCACACTTGGATGCAGTCAGAAGAATTCTGAGATA
Source organism: Lygodium microphyllum (assembly GCF_053477565.2). Classification (NCBI taxonomy): domain Eukaryota; kingdom Viridiplantae; phylum Streptophyta; class Polypodiopsida; order Schizaeales; family Lygodiaceae; genus Lygodium; species Lygodium microphyllum. The sequence goes on along the minus strand of NC_141163.1, from coordinate 86,020,864 downwards.
TGTAAAGGGTACCACAGATCATGGGTTGTTTTATGCATATGGGAAAACCCTTGACTTGATGGGGTACACTGATGCTGACTGGGCTGGTTGCACATATGACAGGAGGTCAACCAGTGGCTATACATTTGGATTGGGTAGTAGCATGATCAGTTGGCAGAGTAAGAAAAATCCTACAGTTGCATTGTCTAGTACGGAAGGAGAGTATCGTGGTGCGGCCTTAGCGGCCTGTGAAGCTAAGTGGTTACAGAAGTTACTGAATGACTTGGGAGTACACTTGGACAGCAAAGTCAAGCTGTACTGTGACAATTTGAGCAGTGTTATGTTAGCAAGCAATCCTTTTTATCATGCAAGATCAAAACACATTGAGGTTCACTACCATTTCATCAGGGAAATGGTTTTAGCAGATCAGATTGACTTGGAGCATGTGAAGACTGAAGACCAAGTAGCAGACATCTTTACCAAATCACTTGGTAAAGATAAGTTCATTCACTTTAGATAGCTACTTGGAGTGATGCAGATGATTTGAGTTTTGTTTTTGAGCTTGAGGGGGAGTGTTAGAAATCAAGCTCACCGTCGGTGTGTCTTCATCTATGACCGACATCTATGATAGCTAGTGTGTACAGCTGTCTACATGTGACTACATTAAATAAGTTGGGTTAGTAGTGACTAGAGTTAGTCAGTCTAGTCTACATTTACACTAGGTCACTTTATCTTGTAGTGGGTGTGTGCTTTTCAGTTTAGTGTGTGGAAATGAAGGAATGAGCTTGAGAGCCTGAAGGCTCATGGATATGGAGTCTTTCCCTTTCTCTCTCTCTACTTTTTGAACAGAGCAAAGCTGAGATCGAGGGCTTCCAATTGCTTACCATCTCGTGCAAAGGCAAAGCTCCTAGAATGAATGGGCTCTATAGTCAATCTCGCAATAATCTGTCAATACCAACGTGTTCCTAACGGTGAACCCCCTGCTGTGATGTTGGATCGCGAAGGACTACCCTCTGATGACGGAGGACCACTTCTAAAGCCTCTTTGTTAAGTCGTTTCTTATTAGAAGAAAAATTTACTTATTGCTTAATCTTAATGTTAATTATTGAAGCTTATTGCTTAAGCTTAAAATCTTAAGTCCAAAAATTCCAGCATCAACGAGGGGAGAACATACTCCCTGCAGTCGACATCAACGAAAAGCCACCATCGTCCTAGTCGCCAACAAATTATTTGTTTAAGCTTTTTAACTAAATCTTAAGTTTCTTTTAAGCTTACTAAGGCTTAAAATTTTCAAGTTTAAATCTTCTCTTAAGCGAGTATTCACACTCAACTTATCCTGAACTCGTTTCAACCTCCCTACAAGCCTCTGTTCACACCCATACTGTGACAGAGATCATTTCCAGCGAGGAGATTTCTATATGCAGTCTTCACAAGCAAAGAATTTGTCAAATAAGGATTTCAGCAACTTCCATATCCACAAAGAAGTAAGGTCGCTAAAAGCCTTTGTTTTTTTTTTAAGAGCAAGCCTTGTACATCCAACTTTGAGCTACGCTCATCCCGCTAACAAGATTTCGAGTATGTGAGGTTGTTTGAGATTTTGCAGGATGACCAATCAAAATATGGAAGATTTTATGACTGAAGGTGATTTATCAGAACCAATGATTGAGTAAAAATTGGACCTAATTATGATGCAGCTTCAAGAGGAACAAAGAGCACATCAAACTTTGCAAGCTCAATTGGCCAGTCTACAATGATGTACTGCCAATCAAGATGGACCGCAACCTGAAGATGTTATATGACGCACAATCAATGAGACACTTGAAGCACAATCTATCCGGAAAGAAGCCAAGATAAATAAAAGAAATTTCAAATTCCATACTTTTAATGGGTTATGCGATGGAAAGGCTGTTCTTGCTTTTATCAGTTAGTTTGATTATTATTTCCATGAAGAACAGTATGCTAAAAAAGATAAACTCAAGTATGTCAATAATCATTTAGTGGACAGAGCATCACTATGGTGGATTGTTGTCCACAAAAGCATTGATTGTCCTACTACTTTTGGGAGACTTTTCAAAAGAAATTTTTGTAGAATTTTATTCCACCTCAATTCCATGAAAAAGCAATCAAACAGTGGGATCCTCTGCAACAAAGAGATTGCGAGCCTATTTTACAATATACCGAGTGTTTTTGGAATGCTTTATTGCAACTTCGAATGCTCGAAGATGTACCTGAGGCGACCCATAAGCACAAGTTTATGTCTGGTCTACTTGGTCTCTTCTATGCGGAAGTGAACATGTTCAAGCCAACAACTGTCAAGGATGCAATTTCCTTGGCCCATGATGCTGAAGACAAAATTTGAGGACGAGAGAAGCAACCACAACAATTCTCAAATAATGGTAACTTTGGTACAAAGCAATTCAATTCTAACTTTCAAAGATTCAATCAAAACCGCTTTGTTCCATCTTCATTCTGTAAATCTTGGACACAATCCCCTGCTTTACCAACAAACACAAATCCAAATCCTAAGCCATCTTTCCAACCAAATCTCAACATTCCTAAACTTCCCACTATTACCAATAATGTTTCCAAAGTCAAATCCATAGTCTGTTATTTAGTGCCATCAACCTGGACATCTAGCGATGAATTGTCAATCCAAAAAGCCAACTGTTCACATCAACTACTTGGGAGCAATTGAAGATGAAAACCATGAAGAAATACCAGATTTCATAGAAGATGATGATGATATCGGTACTACTTCATATACTTTACCAGGTATGTCAAATTTCCATTCTTTATTAATAATGAAATATCTTGTGCATGGTAGAGAAAATACTATTTTACATGATGACGGGAGCACACACACGATTTTATTTCTGCAAAATTGGTCAAAGAATTTAATTTACATACTATTTCGACTCATTATCGCATCAAGACTGCATTTTTAGGCACTAGATACAATGGAACACAAGAAGTGCATGACTTGGAAATTAAAATTGGTAATTATGTCAAGCGCAAAAATTTCTTAGTTGTGCCTTTGCAATCTAGTGACATTATCTTAGAAATATCTTGGCGTCATCAATATAATCACGATATAGATTATTCCACGCATTCAAAGAAGATTCATTTTAATAAAAAACAAATCACATTGCATGGTATGCACACTTTTGATAATTTTCCATTGCTTAGTCATACACAGGATAAACGTGCATTAAGAAAAGGTAGCAAATCCTACTTAATATGGGTGAATGAAATTGAAGTCAAAGAAAATCAGATGCATCCTAGGCACACACAATTTCTTTCACAATTTAAAGATTGTTTTGTTGCTGACTTACCACCTGGTTCACCACCTACACATCTTGAAGATCATAAAATAAACTTAATTTCATGTTCTCAACCACCATGTAAAGCACCTTATCGACATAATCAAATTGAACAGAAAGAAATTCAAAACCAAGTTGAAGAATTGTTAACTCGAGGACTCATTAGGCCCAGTAGTTCTCCTTTTAGTGCACATGTCCTATTAGTCAAGAAAAAAAATAATACATATAGGATGTGCATTGATTATCGTGCCCTAAATAAGATCATTGTCAAGAATAGATATCCGATTGGTGCGCAGATCGGACGCTGTATACTCGCGTAGTGAATGCCGGAAGGTCCCCAAGAACAATGAACTCTACTTTTTGCACAAGTTAAAATGTAAAAAGCATGAACGACAAGAGCAAGAGACCAATTGGGTGTAATCTCTCCCCATGCCTTATGTGAGCACTTCACAAAGCATGTATTTTATGTATATTTCATCTTCATGCTCAATAATAACCCAATTTACAAAAATATAATAAGCTTTTAGCGTTTAAGTTTGCTTTAACACAAAAATAGGAATAAAGCTAATGGACGGTGCCCAAAGAGTCTGGCACGCCCAATACAATGTCCAAATAGAAATAACATAACCGTGCGCCCATGCATATACAAAATAATAATAAATAATCGATGCCTCAATAAATAGGCATGACAAAATATAGGCGTGGCGTCTATCAAAATATAATCCATAAATCAAATACTCGCTATCCTCCAATGCTTTCCTCCGCCACTGCTGCTATCTCTACACATCAACTGAAGCATTCACAATCGTTAGTAAAATAATACAATTAAACCGATAAAAGTGAATACCTAGCAGTCTTCAGCTGCATAAATAAATCAACTGGTTAGAAATAAATCCTAACCTTAATTTATTACGAGTGCGCACTCAAAACTCATAAACGTTTATTAATTTAATATGCATTTTGCGGAATCACCCATGTACACACTAAATTAATGAAACGCCCGAAAAGAACAGGCGTCCCCATCAACTTCTCGTACAAAGAATCCACTTTGTGTATGAGCCCCGGTCATCAAAGTTTACGGAATCCACTGTGGCACGAAATCCACCGTGAAATATGCCTCCTGGCATCATACCCCCAAGGTGGGATAGCAATTGACCTCAATTGCTATTAGCTCAATGTGGAGCTAACAGAGTGGAGAAAGCATTTAAGTCTCTAGCGTGCATCCATTGTGCTTCCTCTACATGATGGTTCTTAAATTTAACTAGATATCTAGAATACCTTCGGCCAGTTCTAGTGGTCATATAATCAGTGTCTATGATAGCTTCTGGTTCAAGTATTTCAGTCTCTTCTTCTAATAAAGGTGGGTTTTCATAAATAGGGTGTACAGGTAATTGGCCTCTAAATGGTCTCAATAAACTAATGTGAAATGTGTTGTGAATTTTTCAATGAGATGGTAATTCTAACTTGAATGCATTGTCATTAATTTTATGAATGATCCTAAATGGTCCATAGAATCTAGGGGCTAATTTGACAACTGGATGTCTATCTACACTTTGCAGTCTACGTTTTTCTATTCTCAGCCAAACATAATCATCAACTTTGAAATTCATTGCTTGTCTTTTCTTGTTGGCTTGTTTGGTATATGATTGCTGGGCTTTAGCAATCATATCTTTAACCTCATCAAAAATAGTATTATGCATACTAGCAATATCATCAGCACTTTGAATTTTATTCGACAAAGATGCAACAGGTGTAGATAATCTATATCCATAAATCACTTCAAACGGTGCTTTCTTTGTAGATGTGTGTGGTGTATTGTTATATACAAATTGTAATAAATACAAATGAGTGTCCCATGTCTGTGATTTAGAAATAGTATATGCACGTAAAAGATCTAGAATTGTGTTGTTAGTGGCTTCTGTTTGTCCATTAGTTTCTGGATGAAATGCAGATGAGAAATCAATCTTTGTGCCTAAGTTAGCAAACAGAGTAATCCAAAAGTTGTTACAAAATCTAGAATCACGATCTGAAATAATAACTTTTGGCAATCCATGGTTAGTAAAGATAGTTTTCAAAAACAATTGTGTTGCTTGTGATGCTGTTAAAGTTTTCTTACATGGAATGAAATATGCTTGTTTACTAAATCTATCTACTACTGTCCAAATCATATCATGGTTAGATTTAGTATTAGGTAAACCAGTAATTAAATCCATAGAAATTTGTTCCCAAGGTTTAGATGGAATAGACAAAGGCATAAGTAATCCATACTGTTTACCATGATGTCTCTTAACTCTTTGACAAATCAAACATTCAGAAACAAAGTTAGATACATCAGCATCCATATGCGGCCAATAAAAATCTTCAGTTAATGTACATAAGGTAGATATGATACCTCTATGACCTTGATATGGGGGACAATGAATTTCATTCAAAACAAAAGATCGGAATGGAATTGTAACACACAATCTCTTTTCATAAAACATAAATCCATCATTATATGACAATGAATCAATAGGAATCAAATTATTTTGAACTAATTTATTCCAATCAGCATGAAAAGTAATATCCTGATGATAAGTATCTTTCATGGCAATCAAAGAACCAAAAGATATAATAGAAATATTATGAATGGCAGGTCTTCTACTCAATGCATCAGCCACTACATTTTCTTTTCTAGGTTGGTATTGAATGATAGGATGAAAACTTTGAATAAAGGAGGCCCATTTGATATGTCGGTCAGAGATTTGGGATTGGCTAAGTAAATGTCTAATATTTTGCTGATTGGTCTTAATCATAAATTCTAAACCCAGTAAGTAGTGTTTCCACTGTCTTAATGCTTGTACAACTGCTCATAGTTCTTTGTCATATGTGGAATATTTCAGTTCAAAGGATTTTAGCTTACAACTAGAATAGGCTATAGGATGATTGTCTTGCATAAGTACAGCTCCTATTCCTGATCCACTAGCATCGGTCACTACTAGAAAGAATGGTCTATTAAAGTCAGGCAACTGTAGAATAGGGGCATGGGTTAATGCATGTTTCAATAAGTCAAAGGATTTCTGTTGATTTTCGAACCAATGATAGACAATACCTTTCTTCAGAAGTTTGGTTAATGGTAAATCAAGTAATGAAAAATTACGTACAAACTTCCTATAGAAACTAGCAAGACCAAGGAATGAGCGTAACTCATGCACGTTTTTAGGTACAGGCCAATTCAATATTGCATCAATTTTCTTAGGATCAACTTTAATTCCTTTAGATGATACAATATGACCTAAATACTCAATTTCTGTTTTAAAGAATTCACTCTTTTCAGGATTTGCATACAGTTGATTTTCTTCAATAACTGAAAAACCAATGACAAATGCTCATAATGTTCTTTCTCATTTTGACTAAACACCAAAATATCATCAAAGAAGACAATTACACAATACTGATATTTCAAAAATATGCGGCTCATCATTCTACTAAACGTAGCAGGTGCATTAGTCAATCCAAATGGCATCACTAAAAATTCGTAATGACCAAATTGTGTTCTAAATGCAGTCTTGAATATGTCAAACTTATCTAGTCTCACCTGATGATAACCAGACTTAAGGTCTATTTTACTAAATATAGCATATCCTTGCAGTTTGTCCATAAGGTCATCAACTCTAGGAATAGGATACCTATTCTTTATAGTGATCTTATTTAAAGCTCGATAGTCAATGCACATATGATAGGTATTATTCTTTTTCTTGACTAACAGAACAGGTGCACCGAATGGAGAACTGCTAGGTCTAATCAATCCTCTATTTAGTAATTCCTCAACTTAACTCTGGATTTCTTTTTGCTCTATCTGGTTATGCCTATATGGTGCTTTGCAAGGTGGTTGTGTGCCAGGGATCAAATCTATCTTATGGTCTTCTGGACGTGAAGGAGGTAAACCAGGTGGTAGGTCTTCTACAAAACAGTCCTTAAAATATGTAAGAAATTCTTTATGCCTAAGGTGCATATGACTTTCTTTTACTTGCAATTCATTCACCCAAATGAGATAAGATTTACTACTCTTGCATAATGCACGTTTAGCTTGAGTATGTGAAAGCAGTGGAAAAACATTACATGCATGCATACCATATAATGTAATAGATTTTCCTTGAAAATTAATATTCATTGAGTGTGTGGAATAATCTATATCTGGGTTATGCTGGTGACGCCAAGGCATACCTAAAATAATGTCACTCGACTGTAATGGAACGACTAAGAAATTTCTTTTTTCAGTGTATTGACCAATTTGAATCTCTAAATCTTGCACTTCATGTGTACCATTATACCTAGTGCCTAAAAATGCAGCTTTGATGCGATAATGTGTGGATATAGTCTGTAACTTCAGTTCTTTTACTAATTTTGCTGAAATAAAATCATGAGTACTACCGTCATCATGCAAAATAGTCTTTTCCTTTCCATGCACCAAACATTTCATAGTCAATAATGAATGTGGAGTAGGCATACCTGGTAAAGTATCGGAAGTAGTAGTAGTGTCGTCCTCATCTTCAGTGAAATCAGGCATATCATCATGTTCGTCTTCGTCCATTGCTCCAAGGTAGTTGATATGGGCAGGTGGCTTCTTTGAATGACAATTTGCTGCTAGATGTCCAGGCTGGTGGCATTTATAGCATACTATTGACTTGGCTTTGGTTACATTGTTTGCAATGGCGAGAAGTCTAGGTACATTAGGATTTGGTGTGGAATAGGCTTAGGGTTTTGATTGACATTGGATGGTAATGCATGTGGTTTTGCCCAATTTTTGCGGAAAGATGATGAAGAGAAACGACCTGGATTAAATCTTCTAAAATTGGAATTGAATTGCTTAGATCCATAATTACCATTGGCTTGGAATTGCTGTGGTCGTCTATCTCTACCTCGTAGCTTATCTTCAGTGTCGTGAGCTAGTGAAATGACGTCTTCAAGGGTAGCAGGCTTGAACATGTTAACTTCAGCGTAGTAATGCCCAAGGAGTCCAGACATATACTTGCGCTTATGTGTCGCTTCAGGTACATCTTCAAGCATGCGTAACTGGAGTAATGCATTCCAAAAACGCTCTGTATATTGAGGAATAGGCTCACGATCTCGTTGCTGGAGAAGTTCCCATTGCTTAATAGCTTTCTCATGAAATTGTGGAGGAAGGAAATTCTGCATGAACTTCTTCTTGAAATCTTCCCAAGTAGCAGGACAATCTATGCTCTTGCGTACTACAGTCCACCAAAGAGATGCTCTGTCTACTAAATGATTAGTGACACACTTGATTTTATCTTTTTCTGCATAGGTTTCCTCATGGAAATAGTCATCAAACTGACTAATGAATGCTAGAACAGTTTTTCCTTCTCGTTTGCCATTGAAAGTATGAAATTTGAAACTTCTTTTACTTATATTTGATTCCTTGCGGATAGTTTCAGCTTCAAGAGTTGCGTCGATGGTACATCAAATAATATCTTCAACTTGAGGTTCTTCTTTGTCGGTAGACGCTCTTTGTAAATTTACCAGTTGAGCTTACAATACTTGCCTAGCCCTTCATTCTTCTTCCAATTGCATCATGATTAAATCCAGCTTTTGCTCCATCGTAGGCTCAGGTAAGTCGCCTTCAACCATAAGATCATCCATATGTGGTTCTGTCATCCTGCAAAACTCAAAATACCTTTCTCACACAAAATCAAGTTAGCGAGATGAGCGTAGCTCAAGTTCGGGAATACAAGGCTTATGTGTTTTTGGGTATAGCTTTCTCAATCTTCGAAAAATCTGTGTATTATCCTTCTTCATATGCTGAAAATGCTTCAGCAAACCTGCGTGTGGGTAGAGTACCTTCCAACGAACTTTGCAGTTCGGAGTTTCTGCGCAGGAACAGTCCTTCTAGGAGTTTTGAGCACAAGTCAGTTCTGACTCCAGTTGACTAGTCTGACTTGAAGAGTTGCAGACTTATGTGACTTATAGAGTTGCAGACTTGCAGAACTTAGTCGCTTTATGGAACTTGCAGTACTTCAACTTGATAAACTTGCCAAATCTGACTGACTGTGTGTGACCTGGAGTTATTTGTGACTTGCAGGATTGAGAGTTTTATGTGACTAAGCTTAATTGATTAAGCAGCAAAACGGCGCAAATCGTGGGGGGGGGCCGTTTTTTATGACGACGCAAAAATTTCGGAGGTCCTCAGAGACCTCGCGTTGATAATTGGAAGCTTTTAAGCTTCTTTAAAGCTTATAAGCTTTACTATTAAGCTTATGAAAAGATTGGATATGGAGATTTCTCATTGTTTTTCCACGACTTGATGAAGGAGATTTGGAAGTGGTCCTCCGTCGCTATAGCCCGGTCCTTCGCGATCAAATAACAGAAACAGGGGTTCTTGATCGCCAGAAGTCTGCTTGTATCGACGGTTCGCGACGAGATTAACCGTAGAGCCCGATCGTTCCAGGAGCTCCACCTTCGCACGAGATGGATAGCGATTGGAAGCTCTTGATCTCAGCTCCGCTCTGATACCACTGGTGCGCAGATCGGATGTTGTATGCTCGCGTAGTGAATGCCGAAAGGTCCCCAAGAACAATGAACTCTACTTTTTGCACAAGTTACAATGTAAAAAGCATGAACGACAAGAGCAAGAGACCAATTGGGTGCAATCTCTCCCCATGCCTTGTGTGAACACTTCACAAAGCATGTATTTTATGTATATTTCATCTTCATGCTCAATAATAGCCCAATTTACAAAAATATAAGAAGCTTTTAGCTTTTGAGTTTGCTTTAACACAAAAATAGGAATAAAGCTAATGGACGGTGTCCAAAGAGTCTCACACGCCCAATACAATGTCCAAATAGAAATAACATAACCATGCGCCCATGCGCATACAAAATAATAATAAATAATCGATGCCTCAATAAATAGGCATGACAAAATATAGGCGTGGCGCCTATCAAAATATAATCCATAAATCGAATACTCGCTATCCTCCAATGCTTTCCTCCACGACTGCTGCTATCTCTACACATCAACTGAAGCATTCACAATCGTTAGTAAAATAATACAATTAAACCGACAAAAGTGAATACCTAGCAGTCTTCAGCTACACAAATAAATCAACTGGTTAGAAATAAATCCTAACCTTAATTTATTACGAGTGCGTACTCAAAACTCATAAACGCTTATTAATTTAATATGCATTTTGCGGAATCACCCGCTATGGAATCACCCATGTACACACTAAATTAATGAAACGCCCGAAAAGGACAGGCGTCCCCATCAACTTCTCGCACAAAGAATCTACTTTGTGTATGAGCCCCGGTCTCATCAAAGTTTACGAAATCCACCGTAAAACCTCACGAAATCCACCGTGGCACAGAATCCACCGTGAAATATGCCTCCTGGCATCACCGATTGCTAAGGTAGATGACCTGATGGATAAACTACAAGGGACTGTAATATTTACCAAAATAGATCTTAAATCTGAATACCATCAAGTATGACTAGACATATCTGATATCTTCAAAACTGCATTTAGGACTCAATTTGGACATTATGAATTCATTGTTATACCTTTTGGTTTAACTAATGCACTAGCCATATTCAGTCGTATGATGAATCGCATATTTTTTAAGCATCAACATTGTGTCATTGTTTTCTTTGATGACATATTGGTTTTCAGTAAAAATAAGAACGAGCATTATGAACATTTATCCTTGGTTTTAAAATTATTGAAAGAGAATCAATTATATGCTAATCCTGAAAAGAGTGAATTTTTTCAAACCCACATTGAATACTTAGGATATATTGTTTAATCTGAAGATATTAAAGTTAATCCTAAAATATAGAAGCAATTTTGAATTGGCTGATACCTAAAAATGTGTATTAACTACATTCTTTCTTAGGTATTGCTAGCTTTTACAAAAAATTTGTCAGAAATTTTTCATTGCTTGCATTACCTTTGACAAAATTATTAAAGAAAGGTATTGTGTATCATTGGTTTGAAAATTAGCAAAAGTCTTTTGATTTACTAAAACATGCCTTAACACATGCTCTTGTATTGCAACTCCCTGACTTTAATAGACCATTATTCTTAGTAGTCAACTGATGCTAGTGGATCTGGAATTTATATTAATGGATGTATGTTTTATGAGAAAAGGTTATGTATAACTGTTCCATTTAGATCATTTGTGTTAGATGAAATTCATTGTCTCCCATATCAAGGCCATAGAGGTATTATTTCCACTTTACGTACATTGGTTGAAGATTTTTACGGACCACCACAGATGGAATCTAATGTTTTTTGCTAAAAGTTATTATTTCTGATCGTGATTCTAGATTCTACAATAATTTTTGGACTACTTTGTTTGCTAATTTAGGAACAAATATTGATTTTTTATCTGCATTTCATCTTTTAAAAAACTAGCAAACAGAAGCTACAAATAGTATGATTTTGAATCTTTTGCGTGTATATACAATTTTAAAACCACAAACATGGGATACACACTTGCATCTACTTCAGCTTGCATACAATAACACCCCACATACAACTACATGAAAAGCACCATTTGAAATTATTTATGGATATAAATTGTCCACACTTGTTACCTCATTGTCAAACAAAGTTAAAGATGCTGATGATATTGCCAATATGTATACTACTATTTTTGTTGAAGTTAAAGACATGATTGCAAAAGCCCAGCAATCATATACAAAACAAGCTAATAAGAAAAGAAAAGCTATGAATTTCACAATTGATGATTATGTTTGGTTATGCATTGAAAAGTGAAGATTACAAAGTGTTGAGAAATACCCTGTTGTAAAGTTAGCTCCTAGATTTTATGGACCTTTTAAAATCATTCACAAAATCAATGACAATGCCTTTAAATTAGAACTACCCCAACACTGGCAAATCCACAATACTTTTTATATTAGTTTGTTACAACCTTTCAAAGGCCAATTACATGTCCACCCTTCCCCCCTCAACACACACCACAACATGTCGCGATGCCCCACCCCCCGCCCCCCACAAATGACACGACACGACACGACGCGACGCGCCCCCCTCCCCCTCCCCAACATAACATGACATCCCCCCCTCCAAAATTCGGCCCCTCCCCCTTCCCCCCTTAACACACACCACACCATGTCGGGACGCGCCGCGCCTCCCCCCCCCATGCCATCCCCACTCCACCCCCCCGCCCCATGACATGACACAACGCGCCCCTCCCCATGACCATGTCACGACGCGCCATGACATCCCCCCTCCCCCCCCCCCATGACATCCCCACCCCACCCCCCCCCATGACCATGTCACGACACGCCCCCCCCTCCAAAATTCGGCCCCTCCCCCTTCCCCCCTCAACACACACCACACCATGTCACGACGTGCCGCCCCCCCCTCCATGACATCCCCACCCCACCCCCCCCATGACACGACAGGACGCAACACGTCCCCCCCATGACATCCCCACCCACCCCCATGACACGACACGATGCGACGCGCCCCGCCTCCCATGACATCCCCCTCCCCCCGCCCCATGACATGACACGACGCGACGTGCCCCCTCCCCTTAACACACACACCCACCCACCATGACGCCCCCCCCCCCCTCCCAACACACACCACACCATGTCGCGACGCGCCCTCCCCTCCCCCTCCAAAATTCGCCCCCCCCCCCCCCTTCCCCCCTCAACACACACCACACCATGTCGCGATGCGCCCCCCTCCCCACCCCCCCATGACATCCCCCCCCTCCCCGCCCCCACCATGACATGACACAACGCGACGTGCTCCCCTCCCCTTAACACAGACACCCACCCACCATGACACCCCCCCCCAACGCACACCACACCATGTCGCGACGCACCCTCCCCCCCAGCTCCAAAATTCAGCCCCCCCCTTCCCCCCTCAACACACACCACAACATGTCGTGACGCCCCCCCCCCCCCCCCCGACCCCATGACATGACACGACGCGACGCCCCCCCCCCCATGACATGACACGCCCTCCCCCCCACCTCCAAAATTCGCCCCCCCCCCCCCCCCCCCCTTTCCCCCTCAACACACACCACAACATGTCGCGACGCCCCCCCCCCCCTCCCCCCCCTGTAAGGGCTTTATAGCTATACCATGCCGTTGCTACCAATTGCACCTATATAGGGAGTAGTAGTGACTCAAAGCCCTGCCTTGTTTCCACTCTACGTGTGATTCCCTATGCCCAGTGGTGAACCCTCTTATGTGCGGCATCACGAGGGTGTAGTCCTGGGATGTGTCTATGTTGTCATGCTTTTGGATTGAATAATACAAGAGTACACCTTGAGCTCATATCGTGTTACCTTTCTGTGCCGTGTTGAGTGCGTAACGAGTGCAGGTTTATCACACTTGGTATCAGAGCAACTCTTGCTCGGAGTGAAGGAGTGCTCACGGAAGCAGGAGGAAAGATCCAGTGCCCCGAAGAGATCGAAGTCGTAACGACCCACAGCGCGACGCCCCACGTCGTGTCGCCCCACGTCGCGATGCCCCACGTTGTGTCGCCCCACGTCGCAACGCCCCCCTGATGTGTCGCCCCGGCGTGACGCCCCAACCTCGATATCCCACTGTCTAAAGACGTGACACGACTTCCCCGCGGCACAACCCACACCACCACAGGCAAAACGCGGCTTCCCCACATCGACACCACCACCAACCACATGGAGGAAGAAAGGGAGAACATCACCCTCCCAACATTGGAGGAGAGGAAGAAGAGTAGGGGACAAGAATGGAGAGTGGCCCAAGAGGAGAAGGTGGCCGGACTAGAAAGACAATTAGATGGTATGTCAGGCATGCTAGAATCAATATGGAGGAACATGCAGATGAAAGAGGAAGAGAAAGAAAGGAGGAAAAAACTAGAAGTAGAGCAGGGCTATAGAGAATGGGTGAGTCAACAACAAGAAGAGGAGAGGAGACACCGAATGCAAGAGGAGATGGATAGAACGGGTAGAGAGAAGTCATCTAGGAGGGCGCAAGATACAAGGAAGGAGAAGGAGAAAGTAGTAGAATTAGGAAGCAAAAAGAAAGACAAGAAGAAGGAGAAAAAGCACCATCGCAAAGAAGAGGAAGATAGTAGTAGTTCAGAAGATGATTATGGAAAATTCAAGATGCCCCAACCCGCCAAGTATAAGGGAGAGAGAGATGGGTTGGTTTTGAAGAAATGGATCGCAGAGGTGGATAGGTACTTAAAATATTCAACAATCACCGAAGACAGGAAGGCGGAAGTGGCAGCCATTTACTTGGAGGAGGACGCTGCCAGTTGGTACCTATTAGAACAAGAGCAGGGCCACACAATCTGTTCGTGGGAAGAACTCCAAGAAGAACTGAAGGACTACTTTATTCCAAAGCTGGAGAAATTCAAAGTGAGAGATGAATGGAGGAACCTCAAGCAAGCACAGGGAAAGATGAAAGAGTATGTCAGCAAATATAGGCAAATCATGCTGCAGCTACCAAACATGGATACCGACACTAAGCTACATGGATTTTTGTTTGGAATGCAAGAATGGGCTAGAAGAGATGTGGAGAGACAGGAGCCAACAAGCTTAGCAGAAGCCATGAGAATGGCCGAACGATTGGTGGACCTGGAAGGCAGAAGAATAGCACAAGGGAATCAAAACAGGTTCAACAACAACTTCAACAACACCTTCAACAACAGCAACTCCTGGAACATTCACAGATACAAGGAGTCAAAACACCACTAACACCATGGCCGTATCCCAAACCGCATTAGTACCAACAAGAGCAACAGGGAGATGGGGAAACAATCACTACAGGCCAACCCCTAGCACATCATATGGGCCCGTAGGATCAAACACATCATGGTGGAGACCCCCAGGCCCTTCCACCGGCATCAGATGCTTCAAATGCGGGGGTCCACACTACCAAAACAGATGCCCAATAGAAGACAGCTTCATCGAGTGGATCAAGGGTGAATGCAGCTTGTGCATATGGAGGAGAAGAACCACAACCACCGCGTATCCAGGAAATTCCAAATGGGAGTGAAGAGAGCATGGACCACCCAAGGGTAGGGTTAGTTAGTGCCCGACCCCAATGCATGGCAGCCAGAGTAGCGGCAGTCCACCATCTATACATCAAAGGTCGAGTGGGCGAAGGAAACCAACCTATCATGGTGGACACAGGAGCAACCCACAACTTCATGACACCACAGGTGCAACAAAGCATGGATTGAAACTATCCAAAGCCCCAGAAGGATTAACAGTAACATTCGCACAAGGAGAAGCCAAGGAAGTAAAACAAGTCTTTGCAGTCCAAGTGGAAGCCGACAAGTGGAAAGCGAAACTCAACTTCTTAGTAATCCCCATGGATGATTTTGAAGTGATATTAGGCTTAGAATTCTATGACAAGTATGTCATTGCAATGTTTGGTAATCAAGGTGAAAATGAAGGAGAACAAGCCAGGAGTATCATGCCAAACAGTAAAACCAGCTGCAAACCAACCAAAGGGCCAGACCCAAAAAGCACCGGTCCAAGGGACTGTCATCAGGCCACGTATCATGATATGCAGTGCAAAGCAAGTCGACAAATCAGTCAAGCAAGGAGATATGGTCTATCTGTGTATGATCTAACCAATTGAAGAAGAAAAAGATGGCAAGAAACCCAAACAACAGAAGAGGAACATAGAAGTGGCAAAAATACTTGAAGAATTCAAAGATGTAATGCTAGCCGAACTACCCAAGGGTCTACCACCCAGACGAGATGTGGATCAGAAGATTGAGTTGATTCCAGGGTCTTCTCCACCAACCACACTGAGCTCATGGAATTGAAGAAGCAACTACATGAACTAGAAGAACAAGGATTCATCTGCCCTAGCAAATCCCCCTTTGGTGCTCCAGTGTTGTTTGTAAAGAAGAAGGATGGGGGACTTAGACTCTGTGTAGATTATAGGGCTCTTAACAAAATCACCATAAAAAACAAATACCCTATGCCCCTAGTGGAAGACCTCTTAGATAGACTGCATGGGGCCAAGCACTTCAGTCGGATTGACCTTAGATCACGATACCACCAAATCCGCATAGCCAAAGAAGATATCCCAAAGACAACCTTTCGCACCTGATATGGTAGTTTTGAGTGGTTAGTATTAGGGTTCGGCCTAAGCAATGGGCCAGGCACATTTTGTGGCCTCATGGATGGAATTTTTAGACCGGAGATAGATATCTTTGTCATTATCTACATAGATGACCTCCTAGTCTACAGCAAGACCTTAGAAGAGCACAAGCAACACTTACGCCAAGTTTTTGAGAAACTGCGGCAACATCAGTTATACGCCAAGCCGGAAAAATGTGAATTCGCAGTGAAAGAATTGGAGTTCCTAGGCTTTATTGTAGGAGCAGATGGAATCAAAGTGGACCCTAAGAAAGTGGAAGCTGTCCAAAAATGGCCTGTACTGAAAACTGTAAGAGAAGTGCAGGAGTTCCTAGGCTTCACTGTATTTTGTCAAAGATTCATCAAAGATTACAACCTCATCACTGCCCCCTACCTCACCAAAGAAGACCACTCGTTAACATGGGGGAACGCGCAATAGGAAGCCTTTGAGCAGATGAAGAAGTGCATGAACCAAACTCCTGCTGTCCTAAGGGTGCCGAACTTCACCAAACCCTTTGAAATCTCTACAGATGCATCTGACTATGGCATAGGGGGTGTACCGGTCCAAGAGGGGCATCCCATTGCGTATGAGTCAAAGAAATTTACTGATGCTGAAACAAGGTGGAGCACACATGAGAAGGAAATGTTGGCAATCATCCACTGCCTTAGAAAATGGAAGTACTATGTTCAAGACAAGCATACAATAGTCTTCACCGACAATATCTCCCTCAAATACTTCCAATTCCAACCCAAGTTATCAACAAAGCAAGCCCGCTAGCTAGACTTCCTAGCCGAATTTGACCTGAAAATTAAGCACAAGCCCGACTCTACAAACAAAATAGCAGATGCCTTGAGCCGGAAAGCTGACCTAAAAGCTGTCAGTGTTGTCAGCAGCAACTTCATAGAAATTGTCAAAGAGGCCCTAGAACAAGATCAAGACATGCACAAGATAATCAAAGATGTGGAAGCAGAGAAGACCCCCCATGGAATGTACACTTTAGAAGAGGGTATTCTATTTGTAGGCAAAAGATTGTATATCCCCAACAATGTGGAATTAAAGAAACTCATCCTACATGAGATGCACGATGGCAAGATTGGAGGCCACAAAGGGCAAAGCAAAACCTTGGAGGCCCTTAGGAAGCAGTTCTTTTGGCCGAACATGAAGGAAGAGGTGATAGACTACATCAAAACTTGCCCCACTTGCCAAATGGTCAAAGCACCAAGATCAAGACCAGTCGGACTACTACAACCATTACCAGTACCTAACCGCCCATGGGATGTCATCAGCATGGACTTCATTGTGGAACTACCGGAGTCCCATGGGTACACAATCATCTTTGTAGTGGTGGACTATTTTTCCAAACAGGCCCACTTCATCCCGGCCAAACCACCACTGAATGCCAAGGAGGTAGCACGCCTCTTCTTCACACATGTATTCAAACTGCATGGCTTACCACTGGCCATTGTATCAGATAGAGATGGAAGATTCATGAGCGACATGTGGAAGGAACTCTTCAAGACTCTGAAAACCCAACTGAGATTCTCATCATCCTTCCACCCGGAGACAGATGGACAGACAAAACGAGTCAACCAAGGCATCGAAGATTACCTCCGCAGCTATGCTAGAGTGGATCAGAAAGATTGGGCCTTGTACCTAGATGTCTTGGAATTTCACTATAGTAGCTCCATCCACTCGGCTAGAGGGTACACTCCCTTTGAGTTAGCCATAGGAAAAGAAGTCATCACACCACTGGCCTTAGCATCCGTAGCGGCCAAAGCGGAGGATCAAGACGCAAAAGAATTCTTGAAGAAATGGAGAGATCGCAATGTAGC
The DNA here is from genome assembly GCF_053477565.2 of Lygodium microphyllum. Classification (NCBI taxonomy): domain Eukaryota; kingdom Viridiplantae; phylum Streptophyta; class Polypodiopsida; order Schizaeales; family Lygodiaceae; genus Lygodium; species Lygodium microphyllum. The sequence continues at coordinate 86,002,613 of NC_141163.1, read as the reverse complement.
AGCTAAGCAAAGTCTCGAGCGGAGCAAGATAACAATGATAGAGCAAGCAAACAAGAAGAGAAAGGCTGTACTATTCGCCAAAGGAGACATGGTCTTAGTGAGCTCTAAGAATATGTCACTTCCCAAAAACATGACCCCAAAGTTCAATCACCGCTACTATGGACCCTACCGAATCACTCAAGTGCTGAACGAAGTCACTTACAAGCTGGACCTACCAGACAGTGTTTGTGTTCATAATGCATTTCATGCTCGTCTTCTGCGCAGGTTCTATCCCGACAACCAATGGGGACGGCGCATACCAATGCTCCATTCCAATGGTCCCTTCGAAGTAGAAGCATTCCTCCGACGCCGGGAACAAAGAGGCTTCCCCAAATACCTCACCAAGTGGCGCGAGCGTCCACTCAAGGAGGCCACTTGGATCTCAGAAGCAGAGGCCCGTGAACGCGGAAAGGATGCCTTCGCCCTTTGGCTCGAGGAGAACCCCCCTGCTCCTTCTACCGACCCTTGAGCCGCCCCAACACTCCAACAAATAATGCAGTTCTCAATCATAGACCTCAAATGTGCCTCCACTCCTCAAATGTAATCGAGTCGAGGGTGGACTCACATGGTAGCAATCATCACAAATAACTCCATCAAAAGAAAAAACCCCAATGTCTTAGTGCGGCAGACACTGGCCAGTCTGATAGTATAGACTGTGTTAAGACCCCGCGGTCCCTTTAGACCGGCAGACACTGACCAGCTTACTAGGAAAAGCTACGTTAAGACCCCGGATGAGTCAAATAACAAACGCTACCCTTAGATTGCTGAGGTCAGCAATCTAGTAAGCGGGGGTGAGTGTAAGGGCTTTGTAGCTATACCATGCCGTTGCTACCGATTGCACCTATATAGGGAGTAGTAGTGACTCAAAGCCCTGCCTTGTTTCCACTCTACGTGTGATTCCCTATGCCCAGTGGTGAACCCTCTTATGTGCGGCGTCACGAGGGTGTAGTCCTGGGATGTGTCTATGTTGTCCCACTTTTGGATTGAATAATACAAGAATATACCTTGAGCTCATATCGTGTTACCTTTCTGTGCCGTGTTGAGTGCGTAACGAGTGCAGGTTTATCACCCCCCCGCCCCATGACGCGCCCTCCCCCCCACCTCCAAAATTCGGCCCCCCCCTTCCCCCCTCAACACACACCACAACATGTCGCGACCCCCCCCCCCCGCCCCATGACATGACACGATGTGACGCCCCCCCCTCAACACACACCACACCATGTCGCGACCCACCCCCCCATGACACGACACGACGCAACGCGTCCCCCTCCCCCAACCCAACATAACATGACATCCCTCCCCATGACATGACACGACGCGACGTGCCCGCCCCCTCCCCAACATGACATGACATCCCCCCTCCCCTCCCATGACACGACACGACACGACGTGTCGCGTCCCCCTCCCCCTCCCCAACATGACATGACATCCCCCCCATGACACGATGCGATGCGACGCGCTCCCTCCCCAATATAACATCACATCCCCCCCTTCCCCCCCCTCAACACGACACGACACGTCGCAATGCGACGCGCCCCCCTCCCCAACATAACATGATATCCCCCCCTCCAAAATTCGGCCCCCCCTTCCCCCCTCAACACACACCACACCATGTCGCGACGCGCTCCCCCCCCCCCCCCCCCCATGACATGACACGATGTGACGTGCCCCCCTCCCCTCAACACACACACCCAGCTACCATGACGCAACGCCCCCCCTCAAAAATCCCCCCCCCCCCGCCTTTCAACACACACCACGCCATGTCGCGATGCGGCCTCCCCTCCCCCCCCCCCCCCCCCCCCCCACCCCCTTCAAAATTTGCCCCCCCCCCCCCCCCCAAAAGAAATTTCGGGCTTTGTAGGTATGCCTTGCCGTTGGAGCCGAAAACACCTATGAGAGTAGTGGTGCTTGCTCCATCGAAACACTCCTTGGAGATCCAAGGGAGGGTGAGGTGAGGCGTATGGCCCCCGCATCCGTCTTGTCCACGAGGAGTGTCTCATGAGCAAATGCCATGTACCCCCCGCCGAACGGTTAGGCTCAAGCGACTTGTGGTGATCCTTGCGAGGACATTGCGTCGTGGCGGTCAACATGTGCCCACTAGGCGGTGAGGAGAGAGGTGCGGTGCCTTGAACACGTGTCTCGTTGGTGGCAAGATCGTGTTCGAGCTCCATCGGTTTTGGTCCATCCGTATCGATACAAGCCGCACAACCCTGTCTATGAAAATCCTCCTTTGTTAGAAGAAGTGAAATTCTTGAACCCAAAACCATTTTAGACACTCATTATATGACCACTAAAACTGGCTATAGATATTCTAGATATTTGGTAAAATTTAAAAATCATTCTGTTGAAGAGGCCCAATGGATGCATTTGCGTGACCTAAGTGCTTACCCCTCACTGCTTACTCCACATTGAGCTAATACAATTGAGGACAATTGCTATCCCACCCCGAGGGTATGATGCCGGGAGGCATATTCCACGGTGGATTCCGTGAGGTTTTGCAATGGATTTCGTAAAAGTATATTTATTTGCCGGGGCTCGTACACAAGGTGGATTCTTTGTGCGAAAAGTTGACGGAGACGCCTGTCCTTTTTAGGCATCACGTTAATTTAATGTGCAAGTAGGTGATTCCATAGTGGATGATTCCACAAAATACATATTTAAATTAATGGATGTTTATGAGTTTAGAGTACGCACTTGTATTAAATTAAGGTGAGGACAGAGTTCCAACCTATTTATTTATTTTGTAGCTGAAGAATACTAGGTATTCACTTTTGTTGGTTTAATTTTATTATTTTCTAACAATTGTAAATGCTTCAGTTGATGTGTAGAGCAAGCGACGGTCATGCTAGAAAGCACTGGGCGATAGCGTGTATTCAAGTTATTTAGAAAAAATTATCATTTTTAATGGACATGTGTCTTAGGCATGGCGCTAATATTTATTTTGGTGCGCTTATTTATTGAAGCGCTTGACATATATATTTTGTATGCACATGGACACACAGTTTAAATATTCATTATTAGACATTGTATTTAGACATTACCCGACTCTTGGGCCACCCAACCGCTTTATTATTTATTTGGAAAAAAGAAAACACAAAAGCTAAAGCATGCTAATTGTAAAATTGGGCTTCTTTTGAGCTTGGAGATGAATTAATTATTAAATACATGCTTTGTAGAGCGCTCATAGAAGGCATGGGGGGAGATTGTACCCAATTGGTCTTTTTGCCTCGAGTCGTGCAAGTCTATTCTCTTGAATTTTGAGCTTAAAGTAGAGTCCTTTGTTCTTGGAGACCTTCTGACGCTCGCTACATACGCATACAGTATGCGCACCAAGGCCCTATCATCAACTCACACGACCACCCTTCAAATCATCAAGACCTCATCAACAAAGACTCATAAGTGCCCTAGGACTAGCACTCCACTAGGACAGGGGTAATGTTAACCCCAATGTGAGACGGAAAAAAAAATCCAAAATAGAAAATAATGCGAAAAAAGGTAACTTGGCAAACAAATAAGAGAGAAAAGGCCAAAAGCGCAAAAGGTCAAGTCAAAGGTAAAGGCACATTTTAAAATGCTAAGGCATCACCAAAATTTTGTAAAAGAGCGACAAGCTCCCTCATGTGTAAATTGTAAAATCTAAATGGACATAAGTGAAGGAATAAGGCAACTAGAAGGAAATAGGAAGAGGGTCTTGGCAAGATGATCAGTCATGTAAAAAAGGGGATGGGTGCCCAAGGGATTTAGGGCTTGTATATAAACTCAAAAAGTGAATGAGAAGCTCATTCTTTGGTGTGTGGCTAAAGTGGCTTCTTCTTTCTCTCTCCTTCTCTCATTTTTGCTTGTGTGTGTGAGTGTGAGGGAGTGAATATGTGAGGGTAAGGGACCATGGTGAAGAAGCTCTCTATCTTCTCATCTCTTCTTCTCTTCTCTTCTCTCGACCCGTGCATGGCTATGGAGGATGGAGATCGAAGGAGGAGGCTCGAGGTTGCTTGAACTCGTAACTAGGATCGTGGAGTTACCGAAGTGCTTGCGAGAGAAGGCCACTCATTCAGGCATCAAGATAAGCTCACTACACCCGTGGGATCGGAGGCATGTCGACTAGGTTAGAGATAGCCATTAGAGCTCACTTGAAATGCTTGAACAATAAGCAGTCCGTGGATCTTGGTGGTTGAGCATGAGCTCCCACTACAACCCACCAGGTGGAGGTTGAGCTGAGCCCTAAGCTAGTGGAGAGAGCGTTGGGCCTTGTCAACAAGTTTTTCATAGTGTAGAATGAAGAACTAATAGGCTGAATGGACAAAATCCAAGAAGCCATGGATCAGCTTGCAACAAAAGAAGCAACGAAAGCTCTAGAAGGAGAGTAGCATAAAAAACAAATGAACGAAATAATAGGCAGGCTGATGATGGAAATGGAAGAGAAAGGGAGATTAGAGAGAGAAATCAAATACTTGAATAAGGAGGAGGAGACAATAACAAAAAAGTGAAAAGAACAAGAACCGACCATAGTAGCCCTAGCACAAAGATAGAGTAAAAGCCTAGAGGAGATGAAATAAAAAGCCGACGAATGGGTGACAAATAATGAGAGACAAGTGAAAGACCTAGCAAGCAACCTGGCCCTTGCAGAAGAAAATATATTGTTTGCAAAAAGCAGGGCAGAGGCCGCAAAAACAAGACTAGAGAAGCCCACCAACAATGTGCCTTCCTCAGCACTATATTGGATGTCACCCAGTCTCAGGGGAGGAGGAGGCCGTTGAATCACTAAAGAAAAGGCTGTAGATCGCTCGCAGAGCCATAAGGCATGGGCTGTGTGCTCAACCACGACAAGGAGAAGGGACTAGTCTAACAGTGACAAGCTCAAAGAGATTATTTCCTAAGGGAAGGGCTAATGGGCGAAGAGGTGGACCTACTAGGCTTCCAGAAAAAGGAGACCCCCAAGATCCCAAGAGCGAAGCTAAAATGCACAGGCCACTCCTATGAGCAAGACTAGAATGTGAAATGGAACAGCAAGATGAGGAACTAGTACTACAACTTCCCTCTCTCCATGACCACAAACGTCCCAAGAGGTGGACACCCTTGCTGAGAGAAAAGTCGAACTCAAGAAAAGTGAGGATATGCAAGGAGAAGGTTAAAAATCCTACCAACAATAGCCCACGAAGCACCCATTCCACCACGAGCAGATTGCTTGCCACAGGATTGGAATGCAAAACTCAAAGTGTGGGAGCAAAAAGAAAACAATCGTCAAACCTTCGAATTCACTTTCAAATTCCCCTCCACCCTCTGTAGAGTGCTATCAACCAAAGTGGTAGAGGAAGTGATAAGCATGGGAGGAAGGCTCACCAATAGGTGGAAACATGAGAGGGAGAAGAATCCGACATGATAGGGAATGGAAGCACCCGAATACTAGGAAAACAAAATCATGAAGGTGCCCACGACGACAGTGCAAGGCTACTAGTCCCAACCAAGGTGGGGAAGGAGAATCTAGGATAGCAACATGGATTCCTGGATATTGTTTTGCAACACACTACCCTTCGAGAGAAATGACCCCACATATATGCCATATCCAAGAAGGGTAGGGGTGAACTTCAACCCTGACATCCACAGCAGATATGATTTTTCGAAGATATACAATGTAAATGCCACCAAGCTGGAGGGGATGGCTTGACCTTCTCCGAAAGTGACCTATGGGACTCAATTGCCCATTTTCTCAATGAGCTCACTTTTCCCCCAAACCCAGTCTTTATCACTACTTGTAATTATCTTAGATTGCTTAGGGTACTACTTAGACAGGATCCTACGCCACAGGAGTACCACCTCCCACCCCTATTTTTTTATCTCAATGTCGACATAGATAGATGTACCATAGCTAGGTTGATGATGCAAGCTGCTCTCTTACCATCTTTTTGCATGGCCCTCTTAGAGAACATGAATGATAGCCACTTCACTAAGTGTAACCACCCATTTTTGTCCACAACTCCTCTCCAAGTTAGAATGAACCTAAAGGGATATATGCATGGAAAAGCCTTCCTTAACAAGTCCCATAGGCCTCCAACTTCTTCTCACAACCATGATGATGAGGATTAGTATTTGTTTCTTCCAAATAATAATAATAATAATAATAATAAATAGAAAATCAAATAAAAAGACAAGAAAAGTAAAGAAAAGAGAAAGAAAATAGAGAAGAGAATCACAAGAGAAAGCACGAGACTCACTACATGAGCACCACAATCACTACACCTAGGGGTCCTCAAGTTAGGTGCACCCAATGGCCTTAGTCGGTTGGCTACGTCCCTAATCCCCTAGCCCCTTTTTGATCTCCCACTCCACACTTTGGGCACATCAAGGGCAAGACATACCTAGGGAGGTCACACTCGAAGTGTCTCCCTAAGCTTTACCCATAGAACCATCCTTATGCGCGGATTGGGTCCTCAAGAGTGGGATAACACCTACACTTTGACCAGCTCCCAATTCCACCAGCACAAGTACATTACACCGCACGATAAGGTAGACACACCCCCTAGGCACTACACTTCTCTTTTCCTTTTCCAGTACAAACAACGGTGACCAACCATCTACCTCGGAGGCCCGTTATCCACTCTCCATACCCTCGGCCTCCACCATCTCAATCATTTATAAGCTTCTCTTCCATGGCCAATCCCCGCAAGGCCCTATCAGCGACCACCCTTTAACTCATCGAGCCCTCATCAACAAAGAACCACAAGTGCCATGGGAGTGGCACTTAACTAGGAGAGGGGTAATGTTAACCCCAGTGCAAGACAAGAAAAAAGGCAAGCAAAAATAAACCCAAGAAAATTCTGAAATGCGGACCCAATGAAGTCAACAAGGAGAAAATGCAAAATGCGCAAAAGCAATCTCGAAAAAATGCAAAGGACGAAAGGCGTAAGTTTAAATGAGAGAAGTCCCTAAAATTTTGTAAAAGAGCCCCAAGCTCCCTCCTATGCAAATTGTAAAATCTAGACAAGCATAGGAGAAGGGATAAGGTAAAGGGAAGGAAATAGGAAAGAATGACCTTGACAAGACACCAGGTCATGTAAAAAAGGGGATGGATACCCAAGGGACTTTTGGCTTATATATAAACTCAAAAAGTGAATGAGAAGCTCATTCTTGGTATGTGGCAAAAGTATCTCTCTTCTTCTTCTCTTGCTTGTGCTTCAGAGAGGGAGTACGAGAGTGTGAGGGGCTGAGTGTGTGAGGGTGAGGGACCATGGTGAAGAAGCTCTCTATCTTCTCCTCTCTTCTTATCTTCCTTTCTCTTCTCGTGTCTCGTGCACTCAACTATGGTGGATGTAGCTTGACAGTAGAGGGTTGAGTTTGCTTGAGCTGCAATCACGAATCCTGGAGCTACCAGAGTGCTTGAGGGAGAAGGCTACTCATTTAAGTATCAAGGTAAGCTCACTACACTCGTAGGATTGGAGGCACGTCGGCTAGGTGAAAGATATCCATTAGAGCTCGCTTAAAACACTTGAAACAATAAGGGGTCCGTGAGTCCTGGTGGTCGAGTATGAGCTCCCACTTCACCTAGAGAAAGAAAATATTAACATAAGAGATGTTCAAGTAATCCAAAAATGCAAACTATCTATCATTGACTAAGCATCAAGTTTATAAAGGCTACCATGCAATCCCTAGAATAAGATTGTATAGCATTAATTAGTGCTTGCTACTACAAAGATCAACCCATGTGCTATCTAGCCATGAGGATGTTCAAAAAGGGGTGTCTCGTGGAAGGAAACCCAATTCCAAGAAAGAAGTAGTGTGGATGATCTTGGATGCTCTTCTTCCTATTTAGTTTACCTATTAGAGTGATGTAGAACTTGGATGGCTATATCATTCACATCTCCATCAAAAACGATAAATTTTGTGACTTCATAATGGTTTACATTGCACAAATACGCAAGAATTTTTATTACAGGAGTCCCAAAATTGATTCAAGGTGATGGTTCATCAAAACAACAACTACAACATAAAACAGAAGAGCAAAAGAAAACGCTAGAACTTAAAGGTGGCTAGAAAAAAAGCAACCCTAGATTTAGAAAGAGAAAAGTTCGAATTATTGCTAGGATCAAAGAATAGAGTGAAGGTTGCAGGTGCCCAATTAAAGAAGAAAATCAAATTTTTACGTTTTTCATGTCCAATGTGGAGCAGAGCATAAGCAATAGTAGTAGAATCCCATTCGTCACACAAAACAACATTGGAGCCTCAAAAACAGAGCATTAATCTTCACATTCTCTCAACAATCAAAGAAATGAAAGGTTACCATAAAGCAATAATGCAAATAATATGCTTGAGAATAGGAAATTGAAGACAACAAAGCACCCCATTGTTGAACAATTTATTAATAAGAATGAGCATAATATCAATAGTATACAAGAATCACTTGATGCTAGTGTTGTGGATAGAAAATAATGATGTGCCATTTTCAAGGAAACCTCATCAACCCTCAAAGAAGAAAAAATGGAGTCCTACTACTAAATCTAACTGCATTATGGAAGCTTAGACATTATCTCAATGAGCAAGAAAGAGTATATTGGCCAATATTTTCATATTGAGGGTTTGTTTGAAAGCATAAAGGAAAGTTGATGTATAATTCATGGAGCAACATCTTTCTCAATCTAGAGCAAAGTCAAAGGAGAATGGGCTAGGAAGTTAAATTTTGATTACTTACGTGACAAGAGGATGCGGGGCCAACTTGTTTGACTTTACTGTTTTGTTTTTATCATCTAAACGATGAGGGATATTAAGATCATGTCAAATTTGTATAAATCTAGATGAATGGGGGCTTGTGAAGGAAAAGAAGATGGAATGTGTCACAATTGCTCTCATGAATAGAACACTTGAACAATCAATTATAGAAGAAAATGTAAAATACTTCAATGTGAAATCAACTAAAAAAGAAATGGGAATGTTAGGGCTATATCAAATTTTCATAAAACTAGATGAATGTAAAGATGTGAAGGAAAAAAGTATGGAATGGGCCACAATCGTTCTAACGAATAGGCCATTGGAACAATCAAGTATAGAAGAGAATGTTAAATACTTCAATGTGAGATCAATGATATTATTTGGTGATTACAAATCAGGATAATAGAAGACCCCGCTCACTACTTGGCTAGGCATTCAACAATACAAATATACGAACTACATTTACCAATAAAAGCAGTTCATCTTTATTTGGAGATTCAAAAGCAAAGGTGATGGCATATGGTAGGTAATCTTAAAACGTTGATGTATTTGTACAATATATGTAAAAGAGGCAATGCCAAGTCTCCATGCATTTATTGTAAGGAGATAACATATATTATTGATTCCAAATGGTCTAAAAAGAGCACCTATTAGAGATCAAGGTGATCCAAACTTTGAAGTTATTCTTATGGAAAAGAGCATCGAATGAAGATCAAGGTGATTGATGCTATTCTTGATATCCCCTTATGCAATGTACATATTTACAATTTACATGCTTTATTTAGAACTGTTGAGAAATTTTTATTCCTTTACATTGGATTTGCTTGTAAGCTACATTCTAAAAACAATAAGAAACAAGGAGCTGTAGCCTTTGAGAAGGTAATGTCAATATGTTGCACAGTGGAGATGTCCATATGACAAAAGAACTCAAGAATTTGGAGTCCACGTCAAACCATTTATTGGTGGTGACAAGGCCCGAAGATTCTTATCTCAAACCTAGAGAAAGAGGAGGCTAGAAAGGTAGTCACGCGGCTATGTTTCAACGGTGAGATATAGGCTCTTAAAGGTTATTCACAATGCATTCAAAGATCGCTAGGTAAATAGAGTTGCAAGAAGCACTAAACCAAAAATATGACTATATAAGCTATTCAAAGTTATGACTTCTCATCTTGAGGTCAACTTAGAGCAAGACAAACTACCATGCGTTTGAGGCTAAATTAGAAACCATTGGAAAACCAATTATAGAAGCTCATAAAGGCTACAACATCAAACACTACATTATATAAAGTTAGTAAGCACTTATATAATCCTACTAATCTCGTCTAAGTAACAAGTTAATTTTCAATCTATGGCATATTATGTACAATTGGCCTCTAGTTTTGTCAAAAAGTATGGATGCCTTGCATATGGTCTGCCCAATAAATAATATAATCCCATTATGTCAGGAATGCTTTTTTCTAAGACATAAGATTTTGGAGGAGCACAAAAATCTAACATTTTAAAAGGTCTTCCAAAGGTTCTATTGTTGATGGATTGATGAGTTGGCGACGAGGTAGAGATGGATTGACTTTTGAGGTCGAAAGGCGGCAGTTTTGAAACGAACATGAGAGTGTGTGGAAGAGTTGAACCAACAAGTATAGCTTGCTTCATTTAATCTGAGCATGTGCTGACGAGGACTACTCATACATCTCACACAGTCACTTAGCATAGGTGTAGCAAAAAGGGAGTTTTGAACCTGGGCCAGTGGTTCCTTCAATCAAGTGAGCCAAGTACCACTAAGGCAGCCACTTGATTATTAAAAACATATGGGTACACCTCTTAACTCACTTCAACTTTCTCTTCTTTTCCTTAAGTAAGTTATCAACCAAGTTGTTCTCTCTCTTCCCAAATGGAGCTGTATGTTAGCAAGATGGTGTTTTATCTTGTCCTCTTCCCTTGAGGTGATTCCCTTTGCTAAAAGTTGAAATGTTCACATTGAAAAATGTTCCTTATATAAATAGTAAAATTGTTAGACCTTGGATTTAGGTACATTAACCCACACTCATCCATCATCCACACACAAGTAATGACGAATTCCTAGTTTTGCTTTGAATGTTGTGACTCTACTAATGGTTTTTAGTACATTCTCCACTTCATCCATGACCAACATAAGTAATGACCAATTCCCAATATATATGTTGTCCTTTGACAATTTGAACTTGACATTATGAGTCATGATATAATTGAATTGATAATGGTAAACATTTTCTTCTCTCAATTTTGTAACATTCTTGTATAAATAAACATTTGTTATATTCACTTATTTAAGAATAGAGTTCCATAGTATGGTCTCATCCACGGGTATAGGCATGTATCCAAGACACATTAGAAAGATGTGGTTTGCAAAACTAACATTTCTTGGCTAGTTGTCTTCTTTCACACATCCCATATTGCTATGTAAGTCTAGTTCTAAAGCTTTCTTCAAGTGGTGCATTGAGATGCACGTAACTAGTCAAGCAATTAGAGCAGTGTAAAAGAAGCATCCTATCTTCACTCAAGAACAAAAGGGAGACTACAACATTCACTTGAAAGGACTCGCTTGTAGCGGCCTTGGCCACAAGCACTATAGCTACGACCAATATTATCTACCATACGGTTTGCCTACATGATGTGGATGACAAAGTAGAAGGGGTTTAGTCACCATCGATGATGACAAGCCCATAGTTCTAGTACACCACTTAGGTACCATGCCACACTTTTCAAGCCCTTATATCACCCAATGCATATCAAAGTTATTGCATGTAACAAAATTTGGCTCTACCATCTTGCTTGTTTATGGCACTACATGCCTTCATCAAGGAGCATGCAATTAATTCTCTCTTAATAAGAGTGCATAGCATGTGGCTTTTATCAACACGCTACCCTTGTCACTTCACTTTCGAGAGACTTGCAAACAACGTTAGGGCACCTTGGTAAGCCCATTTAGGACACCTATATTTTAAGGCTTTATAGGCCAACTTGGACTACCTAGTGGAGAGGTTGCTATATTTTGTTAAGCCCACTTGGGACATCCACATTTTAAGGCTCTGTAGAACAACTCGAACTACCTAGCAAAGAGCTGGCTAGATATTTAGATGTGTTGTTCAACACATGCCCTATCATTCTCAAAATATTTATGCAACCTATACAAAATGTTTTTGGATGAGGGCTATTTATATGAACCCTTCTTTTTGTAGAAAGCCATCAAAGGAGCCAACTCCCCACTTCAACATCTCACCAAAATATTAATGCAATCCCTTATATACTCCTTATCCGATAATGCCATTTACACTATACCCATTATTAATGATTTTTCAAAATACTCAAATCTACCTCTCGAGGTCCAAGGATGCAATATTAAACAACTTTTGCAAGTGGCAGAGCTTGCCAAGGAGATAGGCAAGCATAAAATGCAGGCCAATCTTAGTCATGCCCTAACTTTCCATGTGTAGAATGAACATTCGTCCTAGTCATTACATTCAAAGGGAGTTTTTGAATGTTTGAGATCAAATTTGGATCAACTTTCCAACAAAATAATAGCCCGAAGGTCCTCAATCACCTTAAAATTTTCAAAGCTAGAAGGATTAGAACAATTGTGGAAGCCAAGTTCAAGTGCACAAAGCTACATGACAATAGTAGGATGGCTAATGTCGTAAGAAAATGTGTGATTTGTCTCCATTACTTCTAACGTGATGTTGACATCTCCATATGCTAACCGAGTGTTACTTGCTCCATAACTTTATTAGAATTATGATTATTGTCAATAAAGATTGTGTTTCTTGACCGCATTTTTTCTCCAAGTATTTATTTTCTATAAGTACTGATAATATGGATGTTAACCTCTATCAAAGCTCAATACTAGAACAATGGATAGAGACTCTTATTATTTCAAGAGCCCTATATACCTATGACTCAACTAGCCCCCATTAATTGGCTCATAGTCTTGCTCCAAACTATCTAAATTGCCTCTCACTCCTCATGAATAAAGAAAGCTAGAGATTCAAAGGTATGGAGACTTACGTACTTCCCTTCCTGCCTTCCCTTCACTTCTGAAACAACCATCACTAGATTCTAATCCAAAAGCATAAAAAGGCTCATGGAGGATCTCAAGATTCATGCATTGCACTTCAAGCAACCACTTGTACTCCTTTGCATCTACACCATGCAACTCCAACGCCAAGAGAAAAAAATAGAGAAGAAAGAGAAGAAGAGGATGGAGAAAAGCTTCTCCCTATTGATCCCTCACTCTATGATACAATGTCTCACTCAACCTCTCACCGTTCTAGCTAAGAACGCATGAGAAAGAAGAGATGGAAGGAAGAGATGAAGATGAGCTTTGCCCTCACTTAGTCTCACTCAACTTACACTCTCTCTCTCCCTCAATCTCAAGCAATGGTTGCCATAAGATAGCAAACACAAAGATAGAGTAGAAACTCAAAAATTTACACAGAAAAATGAGCTTTGTATTCACTTTTACAATTTATATACATTAAAATTAGGATATTTACTTTTAGTTGGATACTCTTCTATTTCCCATTGGGCTTGTGACCAGGTCTCTTTTGTGCATACACTCGTTCTTTGTGGACATGATTTACGATTAAGTAAACAGAGATTGCTTGCACTCTCCCATCCATTGTGAATAACCTCAAGAATTATTTACAATCTTCATGCAAATGAGCCTAGATCTCACTTAATGTTTACAAAATAAAACTGGTACATGATGAATTGAAAAAAAATACGTGAGCACCTTACAAATGAATGATGCCTAAAATAGTTCATTAAGCTCTTTTAACTTTGCAGAACTTTGAAATAATATCCAACTTGGCCAATCCCCTTTGCACCTTGATTCCAGCTTCCAAATTGTCTTCCAACAACTTTTCTATTGTGAGGGTTAACAATGGAGGAGCTATTGAGGCTTGTCCTCCAGCATCCTACACCCTTGATCAGTCCTCTTTGCCCCTTGATTCATGCTTTCAACTTGCCTTCAACAAGTTTTCTCTTGTGAGGATTAACAATAGAGTTTTCTGCAACATTTAACAGTAGACAATCTCCAGCTGCATGTTTGAGGCCAGATGAATAAAGAAAATGAATTCTAAGCACTCAAGCACAAAGCATCTTGACAAAAACACAAGTGGACTAATTCGTACTTATTGATAAAGAGGGATAGTCAATTGTGGCTTACTGCTCCATGGAATAACATCTGATCCAAGAGGTAAAGAGACATGAAGTAGACCTGCAGGCTGCCAATGTCATCACTACTTGCACAATTTCCATGTCAACGTGGCCCCCTCTCCATAATGATCCCATTGCGAAGGATGAAAATCCACACTTCTGGAGAAAACCCATGTCCTTGTGATGAGATGGAGTTTTGAGTCATAGTATTGTGAGGAATTTCCACAAAAGTTGGAGGCTGAAGGTCTCCAGCATGTTAAGGCTTTGAGATCTGGATAGTCAATCTAGATTTTTCCATCCTCTGTTTGGTAAAACGAACAAAAAAATCAAGGTCTTTTAAAAACTATTTTGTGGAAAACTTCTAGTCAACAAGCAATGAACCAGCATCAGTGCTGGGGCCACCAGATGGTATATGGATCTAGAAGCTCAAGCGTCTAAGGAGATATCATAGTGGTACCATTGGCTCCAGAAGGGTAACCCCTATGAGATGCTGAGTGGACTACCAAGTGAGCCGTACTCCTCATCGACTGCTCAGGTGGGTGCAACAACAGCAACCACAAAGATGGGCACCTCCAGGGCAACGTCACTAGGAGTTTCAAATTGGCCCCTCACAGAACTTCACATCCTTTTTGGCCTCTCATCTTGGATTTCCTGTCAGCAATTGGATAATACCAACCCTATGCTGCATCTCACGTGGTCCAATTTGTTAGCTCCTCAAGGTTAAATAATTTGTCTGACAAAGTAGCAGCAAAGATCTTTCCTGGCCATTGAACCACTCAGAGGTGCAGGAGAGACATGTCTTCAGCTCTTGTGGCCTGCATTGCCCCATTATGTGTGAGGTGTCGAAAAATCCAAGGCAAGGAGAGACCCTTAACAGTTGCCACCTTTGCATGGTTTAAACTGAGATCATTCATGCTAGTACAGGGGAGTCACAGGCATGCAGCATGCTTCTGGGAACCAGCAGAGGTGACAAGATTGTTTCCTACTCAGATTGGGTCACCAGTAAGTAAACTTCCAGCTTGGAGAGAAGTGTGCAATTCAACAGCACCGCCTCAATGGCTGTGTATCCATTCCCAGGAGATGGGCACAAGTGTTTCCTACTCAGATTGGGACACCAGTAAGTACTCTTTTGGCTTAGAGAGTTGTCTGCAACTTAACAGCAGTGGCTGTGAGTATCCGTTCCCATGACAAAGAGACTGACTGACATGATCGCTTTTGTACTAATTTTTCCTGAATTGACTCATTTACATTATCAAACAGATCAGTGGCTATTTTGCGACAGTGATCTTCCATATTAACACCTTCCAAGTGACAACCAATATAATTCTCTCCCTTTAACCAAGTGCTTTCCATCTTCTTTATCATCTCAAGCTGCAATGTAAGTATAATATCCTGAGGCTAAACAAATTCAAACTCTAGTGAGATGCAAATGTAGATACTCTATTTTGGCATGGCAAGAAGCAATTGCAAGAGTATTCACATAAGTAGTTGGGTAATAGGTTACCTCACGTTGTTATGTTGCATCTGAAGTACAACTTAATCCGAAACTTGAGACCCAACTGACCTTTTGGTTTCAAAAAACTATTGCTGTTGAAATGCTTCAGACTGAGAATGTTACAAAAAGACAAAACTGCAGAGTCAAACACGGACTTTCAGTAATATATCAATCATTTTAACATGGTATAGTACAAACATTGGATGCATCCGTTCATTCATGAACACCTTGAATGGCTTCACATTTTTTGGCCCCTGACATCTTGTCTCAACTACAACATTTCATCAGTTTCAGAGTTTTCACCAACAAAAATTCACCTTCAACTAAACGAATTCATGTGCTACCAGCTTCTTAACCTGTCAAATCTTGCAGGTGTTTCATTGAAATGGTTTCAGTTTAAATGAAAGCAAAGAGGTCAGTGGCACTGCAATACTAAGTGACACTCGGGTTTCCTAACTTATCCAGAGAAAGATTATGACAACAGTCAACTATCCTCTTCAATCAACTCCACTCATCAGCCCTAAAGAGCATAAAAGGTAAACCATACATCCCACATGCGCCAATCTCATGGCAGAATCTGGGAATGATGCCTAAAGCAGTCCCTCTCCAATCTAGAGGGCTAAGTGCCCTCTCACAATTATGACGTTGACTGCTAGAAGATGCAAAAGCAAAATATCTCAACATGTGACAAGTGTTTCATGGATGGAGGGATCAAATGTCAAAAATCACCATTTGACATTTTATATAAATTTACCTTCATAAAGTACTTACGTTGCATGTGAATTCACATGTTTCGACCTAAATCTGCCTTAACAAAATTCCATACAGCAACAAGGTTCTCTGTTGAGCCAGTACTTGTCTTGTGTTCACAAAAAATAGAGCCAGTATTCCACAACAAGTCTGTCTTTTGTTTAGACATAAAAGCAGATATGTTAATTGGTTAAGTGTGTGATATACTTATCCGGGTTGCTCCCAGTCAGTCATCTGCTGAAAATTGGGAGTTTGGGCGTCAATGGTCGTTGTCAAACTTTTACCTGCATTTGCTTTTCAACACTGATGAGAATTGTTCACGCTCATAACCTATGAAGCCAAGTTATCCCTCACTTCATGTCACAGCTCAGATGCCCTTGGCAGCTAGACCTGCCCAGCCCAGTAGCTTCACAAGAACAGGCAGCAAAGCAGGCACAAGAAGCGGGATAACCAATTAGAAGCATTCATCATTAAGGGAAGAATTACAGGTACAATTTCTGTGCCCTCAATTCACACTTTAGAATAGCCATGCTGCTTTGGGTCCAGTTGCAGCATTCTGTTACGCCAACACGTCCAATGCTGGTTAGCAATCTACAAAGAAGAAAAAGTTACAACACATTAATCATGAAAATAAGCGTGTCATTCATCTACAAACATATCATTAAAGAATGAAATACATCTCACCATTGGGGTTTCTCTGTACCCATAGATTCACAGTTTGCAAACTTTACTCTTCTTCAACATCTTCAAGAGGACTTGATATCAATACACTTTAATTGACTAGCCATGACTTCCAACAGCTGTGGTCTAAAAGAGATCATTATGTATCCATCAACTCAAGTGAGCACACACATTCAATGTGTGGGGTATGAGGGAACATATCAACAGGCTGCACACTGATCAAACGATACATTCCTGCTATACCTGCATCCAGCTGGATGAACATGTCATTCTCAGTGCCAACATGTAGAAGTGTAAGTCGACACACCCTTAAGGTTCTTACTACAGGTAGTCATACTTGAATTTGGATAGCTATATGTGGAATTTTTAGAACTCTTTCAACTTTAGTTGGTGTAAAAGCTGGTTAAAGATCAAGTTACACTGGCATTGACTGAGGCACAAGACGATCAAACCCGTGAGATATTGACAGCTTCAACAGACAAGTAGAACCTCAGTATCATAACCTCACACTACAAATCAGTCCAAGGATCCTGCTGCATTCAGCTGAGAGAGGCATATTGACAATAGAATGACCCATAACATAGTCACAAAGCTGAAGGGCATACTAAAACTAAGACTTAATATACCTGAGATTGACTGCAGTTCATTGGTAGAAAAAATCAATAACGTGAATTTGTCCACAGCTCATAAAAATAGACAGAGATTAAATAAAACATCATACCAGACCATGACAAAGATAATCCAAGTCCCGAGCACATGTAGCTGGATTGCATGATACATAAACAATACGCTTTGCTTTCATCTTCAAAAGGAGCTTAATCAAATCATTGTGCAAGCCAGGTCTATTCGGATCTGCATGAATCAGAAGAAAAATGATATGGCTATCCAAACTTTCACAATTCCAACAAGAACATAGATGCTCAGTTCTTTATCTTCTAATATATGTTCCAAAACGACATCTTAATGCTTATACAGATGGGCCTTGGCCTATTCTCATACAAGTTCACTTATTTTCAGTAAGAATGTCTGCTGCAAGCACATTTCTTGTATCTTCAACTTCTTCTATTCTCCACAATTGCTAGTTTGGTGACTTGACATAAAAGTATACTTTATTAGCTCTGGCAAGAACATCATGTCCTCTATAAACGAGAATTTCACTCTTAAAATTTTATTAAGGCTCAAAACCAACTGTTACTTGTTTGCCACACAATTCCAAGTTTGTTTTCACTATACTGTATTAGTAGCATATGAAAACAATCAAACCACTATTCTATACTGGCAGCATATAAAAATAATCAAAGTGTCAAAATAAATCCACAAAGTGGCAAGTTACAAGAACATAAAAAAGTCCTAGAACACTTAATGTCCACAAACCGAGATAAATGTTTCCACACAAAAGAAATCTCATCCATTAGTTAACACAATTTTTTTAGGGATACACTAGTCACAGAGCCTTCAGGTTTCATGTTATGGCAAGCAAATCAAATACAAGCCCAAAGTGTTTAGTAAAAACAACTACAAAACAAAACAAAAATTATTCATTGGTTTAGGTATATTGAGGCAAGTCACGGCTCTCATACTTTTACAAAACATCATGTCACTCTAGACTCCACATTCATACTCACATTAAGTGGCATAGTCATATTGCGATATAGACCTGATTCACATTTACTTGCCTGAGGAGGAACTTGCATTTGCATTCAAGTAATCGTATCTATTTTTTTGGGAAGGAAGGTATAGAACTATACCAATAATGACAATATTCGGCTGTGGAAACTGATCTCCAAAACTTTTCCCAATTTTATTCAAGTCTCCCTGAATGAACGTTGCATTCCTTATATTATTTCTTGATGCATTTCGACGTGCATCAGCCACAGCCTCAGGAACCAGCTCATAACCATAGACATGCTTCACCCTTGAGCACAAGAAATTGTCCAAAACAGGAGTCAGAAAAAGAAAATATGCAAGCTGTTTTGAGCAATGATTTTGATGTGCTGCCAAAAAATGCCAAAATAGCCAGAAGAAAAACTTGTGACCATCCATAAATGAGAGCCTCTCACCTTGAACTAGATGGTGAAGACATTTTGCAAAACAAGTTCCCTATTTAGTTTAACAATAGGTGAACCACAGCTAACAATGTTAACTTTCAATCATCTTTTTCATTCCTCCTCACATGCCGCTTTAGATACATGACTGTCTCTCGTCCTTTAACAATATAGACCCTAAAGCTACAATGATTCCAAAAGAGAAGGGATTAAGAAAATATAGTAGAGCTTTGGAGATTAATCTAAAGGGATATTCTATATGAACTTTGGAGTAAGTATTTCATGTCCTCGGTAAGACCACCCTAAGTATTCCAACCAGCAGCATCGATATGCCTTAGGCTCCAAAAACCAAATAGTGGGACCTATAACCAACACAAGGTGTCTTGGGTCATCGATTACATGGAATTAGCTACTAGGATCGTAGAGTGGACACCTATGGAAAACACTCATGCATGGGCTTAACAAGACTAGTGGTGCATGTGCCAAGGATTCATAGACAGTATCATATGGATCAAGGTAGAGGTTATGAGCTGGAGAGTGTATCATACTCCGAACGGATCCCGAAAACGCACCAAGGCAGCCTCCGTGTACCGAACACCAGCAAATGCAGCCAGAGAGGCTGGATCTAATGCAAACAAGCACTGTAGGAGAGAGAAAGACTAAAAACACAAGTACCTAAGAGGAGAAAATCTGGGTGATAGCTGTAGGATGCAAATGCAACACAGAGAGAGGAGAGAGAATGTCAAGGCGGCAGCCCCAAATTGTAAATGCAGCCTCCAGAAGGGAGTGTGCAGTTGGGCGACATGTGAAAACAGCATAACATCAATGTGGAGCTATCGCCACTAGTAAAAGAGCCTCTAGATGCAATCATCAACAATGATGTAGGACATGGAGGCTGAAATCAAGCCCTAGGTGGTACCAGATGACTGTGGGAAGCTCTGACCGTGACGTCCTCCACGAATGGGATGTGGGCAGCAGAGATACGGCTACTGAAACCTGCAAAAACGAAATTAAGGAAGAGTGGTATTATAGAAAGTTTGGGGTACCCAAATTAGGGTTTTGCATGTGGGACATAATAACTCTCTAGGATCGCATTTCTTTTTAAAATAAAAAGGTTTCTTCATTAATTAAGCATGTTTTGGGACTGTTTAAGTTAGGCTACTGCATTTTTAGCTCAATGTCCCCTCTCAGGCCCAAAACTGAGCCATGAGGAATAATCCATTTTATAGTTTTTTTTCTTTTTTTCACACCAAGGCATCCCATCCCAAAGTAGCCAAGGCATTGGACAAAGGTTACACGTCGGCTGCCCAATGACCTACCAAGACTACATAGGCGATAGTTATCTTACCAAAGGAGCCCAAGTGACCAACCCTAAGAGACTAGGGCATCGGACCAAGGGTGCTCCTCAGCTACCAAGGGGCCTACCAAGTCTTGCAAAGGCGGATGGAATCAACAATGGACTTTTTTTTTTAGGGCTTTGTTTTAATTTGTTCACAAGATTTAGCATAAGTGAAGGTTTCAAATCAATGTTCATCCCATCGAGTCACTGTGCCCAAAGGATGGAAAATAAGGATAGACAGTCCCACTACCTTCATAAAATACGCAAAACAAGCCCACACACTACTAAGGTAAGTGCCTAGGGATTCCTAAGGAAATGTATGTGTGTGCCAATCATATGGAGAATATGTGGAGAGACAAGTATGACGACGAGGAAGCAAGCAACACAAGCAAAGCCAACATGCAAACATAGGGAAAAACTGCCTTTGGAGACTATCATGTGCAATGCCACAAGTATAGTAGATCTAGAGTTGATCACTCCAAGGGTGACTAAAAATAGATAAATACACACAAATGCATATTTACATGAACAAAATGCCAATGCATGGGGTAATGCAAAGGGAGATACAAGGTTTCATGCTCATGCAAAATGCGATGCAATGGTGCCACTTGGACAATGTCCTTGCAAGGAAATTGTTCGCTTGTCCAAGCAACCTTTTACAATCATGTCATCCTAACAATGTGGATGAAGTTCCAAATGTCCATAAGGTACAATACAAAATAAATAAATGTCTAAAAGTGAATAACTATAAGCATCATCACTGTTAGCCGCCTCGGTCAAAATATCTACAAAATTGTCTTTGGATGGCACAAACTCTAAGTGAATCATGCCTAGCTCAACTTGCTCTCTAGTAAAATGGAATGAACCACCACATACCATATCCGAGAATTGATGATAGGATTGCTCGCAAGGGCAATAGCACTCTCGTTGTCGCAATAGACAATTGTATGCGACTCGCAAGAAAACTGAAGTGCAATTAGCAAATTCCTTTGATAGATGCCCTCCGTGTACCATCAGCCTTTAGCTCGGTCCTAAGAATACACTTCATCCAATGACTAGCTTATAACTAGGACGATTCACCAATGTCCAAGTCCCATTTCGATCAATACTATCCAAATCCTTCTCCATGGCCTCATGCCACAAAGGGTCCTGGAGCCAACTACTCGGCTCAGAATGTGCAGTGTAATCAACTATAAATAGCAATGCATATGAAGCTTGAGGAATGAACCAAGCAAACCTTCTAAGGCCCACTGGAGTGAAATCCAATGCAAGGGTCATGGAATCCCGCATGGTCTATTGGGCGAGGTACGGGTCTTGTGGGCGAGGCATGGGAGCTTAAGTATTTGTAGGAAGATCAGGAGTGGGCAATAAACCCGACTCAGTAGGTACGATCTCAAATGATGTGAATGAAGAGGAGGACAAAGAGTCCTGTGCAAAAGACCACACTATGTCCCCCTCATCAAAAACGACATCTCTCCTAATTAAGCATTCAACAATATATATCAGCATACAAGAGACTACACAGCAGCCCCCATTCAGCCCTAAAGGATATCTCAATGCTCAGCTTATCTTGCCCAAGAACTTGTTAGTGCCCATTCACATTTCATGTGCTGACCCCCATAGAACATTTAATTGTCCCAACATTAATTGGCCTGGACTAGCATTAATTTATTAAATAATGCCTAGTCCCTAATGTCACAACTAGACATTTTAATGGCCCAATTAGTGGCCTAGACCAAAACTGACACTAGGCATCCACAAGTACCTGTCCAGTATATACAAGAGCCTCTTCAAGTAGATGGTGGCAAGTCTCGAATGAGTCAACAATTGCCACAACACTTTATCATGAACTTCACGATTGATTTCTGCAACTGAGAACTTCTTGATTTCGAAAGCAAGATGAATTTGGTTATGATCACCAACCGAGAATAAGATAGCTCCCAATGCAAAATCTAAAGCATTTGTCTCCAAGACGACGGGTTTAGTTGGATGTACATGGATAAGAAATGGTGCCAATGTGAAGGCTATCTTGAGTGTTTGCAAAGATTTCTCAATCTCTTGATTAAAGAAACACTTATCCTTTCTCGTTAATCAATTAGAGGAGCAGCAATTTTGGAGTAATATTTGATGAAGTTTCTATACAAATTAGCAATGTACTAGTTGGTGTCTCCCACTCATGAATTGTTTGTACCTTTTTAGGGTCCATAGAGATTCCCTTCTTAGAAATGGCACACCTAAGATACTCAAGTTCTATATGGTGAAAAGAGCGTTTTTCAAGTTTTGTATAAAATCCTATTTCTCTTAGCTTATTAATAATTATCTTTATATGATGCTCGAGTTCCTTCTGACTCTTGGAAATCACTATGTCATCTAGAGAAATCGCTACAAGGTCATCTAGGTATTCATGAAAGATATCATTCATCAAGTGCTTAAAACCGTTGCAGCATTAATGAGGCCAAAAGGCATGACAACATACTCCAAGTATCCATAACTCATGCAAAAGGCTATCTTCCATTCATTACCTTTCCTTATCCTAACAAAGTTATAAGCTCCACAATGGTCAATATTGGTGAATATCTTTGCTTTCCCAAAAGTCTCTTCACGACTACATCTTCTCTCTCTTCAATACATTATTGAAGATTAATGTCAAAGGTAATGTTAATAGCATTAACAATAACATTAATGCTGCTGTAACAATGACAATAATATTAAATATCATCATCAATATTAAATATTAATGTAACAATTAATATTAAATATCAAATTGATATTTTCACTTGACTAGCTTTTGTATCAATGAAAGAGGATAACAATTCTTGACAATTGCCCTGTTGAGACCTCTATAGTCCACAAACATACAAAAAGGGCCCCATCCTTCTTAACAAATGATATTGGAGCACCTACTAGAGGTTTTGAGTGATGTACAAAACCCTTGGCAAGATTCTCATTATACATTTGTAACTCTACTAATTCATCTTGAGGTAACCTATATATTGGGCCAAAAGGAGGTTGAGTTCCTTCCTATAGCTCTATGGCACAATCAAAAGGTTGGTGCTCTAGTAGCAAATCTGCATTCTTGTTCTCCAATACATCTTTATACTCTACATATTGGGGTGGGAAAGCATCCAAATTCCATGCTCTGCATATTGGATGGGAAAGCATCCAGATTCCGATTATCCTTTGACTTATCAACAAGATTTCCATATATTAGAAATGTCAAGTTCTTCCTTGCTTGACACATGAAGATTTTAGTCTCAACATATATAGGTCGTGGGTGCTTCCTTTCATCACATTGCAATGGTCTTAGCTCGACCTTTTGTGTTCTCCAATCAACATTGGGATTACATAACTCAAGCCAAAGTAGCCTGATGACAATAGGCCTATTTGGACAATCGATGATATTGAACACAATCTTTGATATAAGGTCCTTAACTATTACTTCTATAGGTTGAGTTTCATACATGGATCTTGCCCAAAGTAAGTGGTCAACCATCAATGACCTTTGTCGACACTAGGCCCTTTTTTTGCTGGATTTTTTAATAAGCAACATGCCTTGCAAATTCTTCATCCATAAAGCATACCATGGTACCAATATCTAGTAGTGCTTCTATATTCACCTAACTATCCAACATGCTAATCCTTGCTAGTATCATAAAGTTTGATGTAGAATCAGCAAATAGAAAGAGACCTCTATTTGGGTTTCCTCGAGCTTTGTCCAACCATACGATCTCTACTTAGACTAGGCATCAATGTTTCCCAAAGACAATGAAGTTGTAGTGCCTTGCACCTTCATCCTTCTCTTGTTAGGGTAGAGGTAAGCAATATGCCCAAGCTCCCCACAACATATGCATAACCATGGATGTATCTCCTTCATTTTTCTTGTGCCGATAGAGGCTCAAATCAATCTACATGGACTCAACATCAAATATGGATCTTCTTAAGCTGTTCTGTCATCATCGAATGCCTTCATTGTACTAGAACTTGAAAAATGAACCATGACAATTGTCTTGTTGTCTCTCGAGTAGTCAATTATCACATCCAATTGCTTGCACAATAAACTCACTCACCATATGGACCTTTGGCATTGTTAGCATAAGATCTTTCACATCATCTTTCAATCCCAAGAAAAACTGGCCAGTAAAGTAATCCTCGTGCCAAGTTACATCACAAGTAAGCTCTCAAAATTCAAATGCATAGATTGAAGTTCGTCTTGATCCTTGTCATAAATTTCTAAGCTTAGATTCAGCTACCCTTGCTCTCTCAAATTCTCTAAATATATAGAGAATTCCCATACAAGGGCCTCAAAGTCATAGAGTAGCGGGGAAACCTTATCAAGCAAAGGAGCAAACTAGGAAAGAGTTGTACTTGAGAGGAGAGTGCCAACAAGCATGACTTGGGAAGCCTCACTCGAATACAAACTGGCTGCAGGTAGATGAACAAACACACATGTTGAAAGAAACCCTTGAACTTCAATTATGTGCTATCAAATTTCTCAGACTGCTCCCTTCTGCTGTGAGAGATCACTAGTAGTGAAGGCTTGACCTTGATGCAAGCTCGTCCCTCTTACTTTTTGTCAAGTCTACTAAGGGGAGGTACTCATCTCTAATGGCAAGCAATGATGGCTCGAATCTAGTGAAGGTAAGGATGTCAAGCACAGTGATGGGGTGGTGGGCGCCTACCTCTATGAAGTGTGGCTGCAGGGTCTACTATGATCCCCTGACTCATGGATAGTGTGGTGCCATTGTTGTAGTAGTAGCATCTAGTGAGCTAGCTTTAGAGCTAGAGCTGAAAATTCTATAAGAACTCATTGGCTCACTATCTTTGCATCTCTCTTTGTCTTACTCCTTAGAAGTTTCTATCTAGATGCTCGGAGCTCCAATAAGAACAATCCTAGGCATCCTCGATCCTCACACTCCACTCTACGGAGAGGCCCAAGTCTCTCTCAAAAAAGGCAATGAAATCTCCCTCTAATCTCATAAAATACAGCACATTTGCAAATAAAGTGCTCCTAGGACTCACCTCCTGGTAGCATAACTCACAAATATCAAGCACCCACAATTTAGTTTGGGGTTCCTCGCATTGAGCATATGCACATTTTCCCTCAAGTGCTCCAAGTGCTGCATAAGCTTTATCCAACCTAGCAATTATTGCATCTCACAATGAAAATGTAGGTACTATAAATGTGACCCCCAGATATACACAAGATCTAGCATATTCAAGCACATCTCCGTGAGTGATTGATGTCCCACTCAGGTCACCCAAGCTTGTGTGGTAATAAATATCATTGTCTTGGTCTTCCGAAGGTTCACTATCAATCCTCCATCCATGCAAAATGCTTGCAATGCATCCATGTGCCTCTACAAACCCTTGGGAGAGTTCACAACCAATACCACATCATCCACATACAATAATATGGGCATCGATGTGTCAGCCAAGCTCGCACCTTGTCCCCATAATCTATCCACATAATCTGAGAGGTCACCAACACAAACACCAAAGACAGTAGGTGAAAGTGGGGACCCCTGCTTCACCCCGATGGTATTCTCCATCATATTAGAAAGCCCTCCTAGAACACGCACCCTACCTATCACTAACTCATACAAGCCATAAATCCCCCACTCTAAATCCTCTCTGCAATGCCAATGTCATGTAGTTGCTGCATGAGCTGCGGAAATCCACAAAGCAGCAATAAATCGTCTTCCCACATGCCCTACCCTCCTCTATAATAGTTCTAAGGGTCAATATATGATCCAGCATAGTGAACCCCCTCCTGAAGCCTGCCTGCCCTCCTGCTCTATACCCATGTCTCTGCCCATGTACTGAGCTCATGCTCTAACAGGCAACCATATAACTTGACAAAGTAGTGAACTATCTTGATCATCCTGTAGTTTTCCTGTACCATAGGGTCCCCACTCTTCAAGTGGTACAATGTTATGCTCCATCCAAATCGCCGGAAAGCCCTCATACATGACTCGATTAAAAATGTGCCTCAATAAACGAGCAAGAATTTCACGTGCATGTGTAAAATGTTCCCCAACCAGGCCATCAGGATCTTGTGCTTTTCCAGGCTGCAATCTATGAATCGCCTCTATCATGGTAGAGACTGCAGTGGATGTTGAACAAGCTGTCAAACTGTAAGGAAAGCACCGCAGAAGAAATGCAAAAGCAGGGAGGAACAATAGCAAAAAGATTCATGGCAAAATAAAAATTCAAAGTCAGATCTTAGTAAGTGCAACCCTTTTCCATGCCAATCTGTTAGCGACAAGGGGAATGAAAGAGTAACATTCCTAATAACAAACATCTGTAGGGAATGTGAGCAGGAATGTTCTGTTAGCCATATCAACACATCCCACATTCCTACACGTTTTGTAACAGTGTTCCAGAGTTCCAACCCCTCATCCCCCCTGTAATATGGAAAATGCATGTGGGCCAAAGGGCCAATTCTGCATTTGACTTTTTCAAACATACAATTGAGAGAGAGAGAGAGAGAGAGCACCTTTTTGCAAGAGTCAATCCGATTGTACCAGTGCCACAAAACAAATCTAAAACTACTTCTGTGCCATTTCCTTGTATGTCAGCTGCTTCC
Source organism: Lygodium microphyllum (assembly GCF_053477565.2). NCBI lineage: Eukaryota > Viridiplantae > Streptophyta > Polypodiopsida > Schizaeales > Lygodiaceae > Lygodium > Lygodium microphyllum. The sequence continues at coordinate 85,975,791 of NC_141163.1, read as the reverse complement.
TCTACAAGCTGGTAAAGAATTTCAGCCTGTGCCCAATATGTCAGGACAAAAACCCGCGAACCAAGTCAATTCACTTTTCAGCACACTAGAGTGGCTCCTTAATATTAATTGTTATAGTAAGATCAGCCAGAATCACTTTATTGAGTAAGGACTCCATTTGCCGCTGCAACAAAACATTTTAAATGATTTAATGAAGCAGCTGACCTGACGAGGATTTGTTTGAAAGAATGAGTTCGCAGATATCTCAAAAACCAAATCCTTTATGCACTCTGTAATCGTGGAACTCCCATACAAAACATGTTCCTCTTCACCAGCAGCTGTGTTACCCACACGCGAATTTACATTATTCAGAACACTTACCTGCATGCAAAACCTTCTGGTTCAGTCTCTAGCAACAGCAATATTTTAGAGTTCCCGTACATCATTTCCTCCTTTTTATACTTCAAAAGTTAAGCATACAAAATATGTATTGAATGTACTTTCATGCTCACAGCAGATCTGGTTCCTTCAATACGCCCCTGGCTTGAAGCACAAAACCATACCACTATAAAGCAATTATCAAGTTATCCTACATGCAAAACAAGTTCAGTTATTGAGTCTTTATTAGTCCCTGAGATATTGTCAGAAATGCACACAAACAGGCACTGACTTTTTTAAGCCACCACTTGGTCGGACAATGTAGCTGACATTGATCATAATCTCACACACAGCTACCACTTAAAAAGTCCAAGGATCATGTCATAGCTAATAAATCAAAACAGCAAAAACACAAATCTGATTACCCCTGGTCTATCTTTTGAGCTGGACTGAAAGAGTTCCTTGCTGTTGCAAAGGACCAGAGAGTCCAGTGAGCCCAAAGTCTTACGCAAGGCAAGAAAGGACCATATTCAGCCAAGTGCCACTCATTTCTGCAAAAATATTTTTTAAGTTCATGGAAATACGTGTCCCAAGAAGTCTCGCAGCTGTTTGACCAGAGTATGAAGACAGGTGCCACAATATAATAATATATGTTGCACAATTTCATAATGGCTGGCCACCAAGGACCTTTTCAGCTAGAGCTCTCCACCATGATAAACTACTCTCTCTGAAAAGAAAGCTTCTTTTCCACAGTCCAACAGAAATAGTAGAATGATGATTAATGATAGTAGGTTTATATGTAACCAGGAAAACCTTACAAGTGCAACAAAGAGCTCAATGGTGTCTCCTTGCAAGGAAGAATGCAAATTGCCTCTCTACTGTCATGTTTCACAGAATTCAGGATTTCTTAAAGGATCATTTTCCAAAAAATCCATCTGCTAACTGCAACCAAAGCTAACACATAAAAACTCTAGAATAACGACACATCCATAGAAAATGAGATAAAGTCTTCTTTGACATTAAGCAGGCAACTACTTCCTGTTACACAGTTGCAGGATAAGCTCAACACATGCCGTCCAACTTCCAGACCAAACTCTCGAAGAAGAATCCAAATAGATAGTGTCAATAAGTACAAACATTCTAGGACCAAATCCCCATACACTACATTACTTAACCCAATAAAAACATTCCAAATCATCAAAGGCTTTTTCCAGATCCAATTGAATCATCACCATTTCCTGCTTTGGGCAGCAAGCATAATCTATCCCCATTTGGACATTCAAAATATTATGCAAAGCATTCCTTCCTTTGATGAATCCATACTGCACAGGGTGGATAAGCTCAGGAAGGTATTCATGCAATCTATTAGCCAAGACTTTGGTAAAAATCTTGTACACTGTGCCCATCAAGAAAATCCATCGTGCCAGTGCTTCAAAGCCAAAGGGGATGGCACTTTTGAGATCAGTTTAATGACACCCTCCTTCCAAGAGTGTGGCATTTTTCTTGTCATCCAAACCTGCTGACATAAAGCTATCAAAGATGCAGCCAATTGAGTTGCATAGGCCTCAAAGAACTCATTGGTGATACCATCCATCCAAGGCTCTTATCTTTAGGCAAATGCAACATCGTGTATTATGTCCACATCCAACAGGTTAGCAACATCTGGTAAGGCTTGCTCCTTAACCAAATCACAAAACAATGGACAGGCTGCCAAGACTGTGTTTGAAACAGAGGATTGAGATCCAAGCAAGTCCATAAAGTAGTTTCTACACATACGCACAATTGCTTGAGGATCTGTAACCATTTCACCTATTGAATTGCTTAGCTTGACCACATTTTCCCTAGCAAAGAAAGCATGCAAACCCCGATAGAATTCATGTGATTAACAATTATTATCTTGCAATCCCTTTAATAGTGCAGCAATTTTAGCCTACTGATAAGATCTCTAAAAAATTTTAAAAAGCATCAATGAGCTGCGACAACCTCACAGAGATAGAAAGAAAAAGGGAATCTTGGGGAATCTTGGGGCCAGCCCATCAGAAGAGAATGCACCAAGGCTAGGAGTTGCTCAATAGCCTCCAAACTTTGTCTACGCAAGGCAACATGATCTATTCCATATTGCCTAGCAACCATTTGCACATTACACACCAACAGATCAAGAGAGATTGACCCTTGAGATGGAAGATCCAATAATATCTCATATATTAACTATTCCATACATCCATCAAATAGAGAAAAGAGGAATCAAAACACAAAGGAGCTTGCTTAAAAAGTTTTCAAAAGGGTGGACAAGGTGCTTGTGCATCTAAAACGCCAAAGAGAAGAGATCAGAAAGAACATAGCATTGCAAAGCCAAAATTTCCAAGACCTCTAGCAAGAAAGAATCATCATGCATATCCTAGATCCAATCCAAATCACTCCAGGTTTCCAAATGCTACACCAGATGAAAGGTATAGCAAGAAAGAATCATCATGCATATCCTAGATCCAATCCAAATCACTCCAGGTTTCCAAATGCTACACCAGATGAAAGGTATAGCCATGGTCAAGAGGGGATAACCAAGACCATAGATATTGTTTGAACCTAGTGATGCAAAAGCATTCCAATTGCCACATTCAAGCCCATCCATAGTCCATGCCTAGAGGTTGAATGAGATAGATCAATGCACATATTAAAACCACCCATTATAAGTCCAGGTCTTCCAAGAGAAAGACATAATCACAGCTGCTGCCATAATTCACGACGACCAGAGACATCATTGGGAGCATATAGGCCCACCAGCCATAGTACTTCCCCATCACAGGCACTCTCAACACCTGTGAATCTTCCCAACAAATCTCTCTTAATCAAAACTGGCTGAAATTTCTCACACATAATTAACACACCCACATGGGTTCCTCCTAAAACACCAGCATAGAAAATGAGTGGTCACTTTACCATGTTTATCAAAGGCAAATTGTTTAGAGGGGTCACATGATGACTCCTATCAAGACCTTAGGTTATAGGTTGTCTCAGTGCTCAACAGTATCATACCAATACCATAGGAAGAGGATTTATCCTTACGATGCACGTAGATATGCAAAACATTTTGTGTATCATCCAAGGATCCAATGTGCAGCACATCATCTGATTGTTATGAGGACAACAAGAACTTGGTAAGGACAAGGATTGTTGCCTCACTTAACTTGAAGAAGAACAAAAAGAACTCGATTTTTTATTACAAGATAAGAATTGCAACAATATACTTATTAATACAAGACCGATACAGTGGTGTTTACAACAACACTAGATCCTCGATACAAGACAAGATCTTGATACAAGGCTAGATCAAATACAAGACAAGACAACACAAGACGAACCGAAGATACATGGCTTGAACTAGAACTAGAGAGGACTTACCTCACAGGAACCTCACAACTAGCATTGGCAAGATTGAATGGCTTGTAGCCCAAGACTCCTATTTATACTAGAGTTAAGGAGATTAAGGATGTTAAGAGAGGAGGTTAAGTGGAAGCTTCTAGAAGATGACATCATTGATGACATAAGCATCACTAACATAAGCAAGACTGATGTATCAAGACTAGTATTGTTATGATAGGAGATGCACAAGAAACAGTCAATTCTTGGATTTGGAATGTGGGGAATGGTAGCTCCTTAGCTTCCCATTTGCTGTCCCATGTGACTCTCAAGTCACATTCAATGATGGCTCTTGTTTGTTCATGTTTCCATTCCCTAAGACTACTCACCATACCATGGAAGAAAATAACAAAGCATAAAACATTAGTCAAAAAGTATATTTGTCTAAACATACCAATTTCTATCAATCTCCGTACTTTCCATGTCTTCCACCTTTCTAGATAGGAATGACCTCCACCTTTCCAAGCATTAGTCTATCACAACACTTGTTATGCATGTTTTTCTGCCACTTGGACCTTAGACATAGTCTATCATCACTCATTGGTCTATCACCTCTTTCTAGACTTTAATCTTCTATTGTATATCATTTTGCCATCAATCTTTGTACTTTCCATGTCTTTCAGATTAGAATAACCTTCCACCTTTCCAAGCATCATTCTACCACCAATACGACTAGACATTTTGATCACCACACAAGACTTACACTTAGTCTACCACCACTTAGGGCTTTGATTAAAACAATTTTTCTAGTCTCTTTTAAATATAGACTTTAGTCGTCCGTTGTATTGGTTCTGTTACAAAGAGTAAGGGCATCATATACAATGGAATACAATCACTATTTTCAAAGTCTTTTTACAAATATACCACGCACTAGCTAGGGCTACAGTTTAGTAGACAAGTTTGTAGCAAACCTGGTCATTGCAACAAATATGGCATTAGGATTAGGTTTTCTTGGGAAACCCTAGGCTTTTAACTTGTAAGCAAAAATTTTGAATGAAGAATTTGAAGGATTAAGTTTTTTGTTTATAGTTCTAAAGGAAGCAAAAGTTTTGAAGGAACTATAGAGTGATGATTGACCTTTGAAGAAATGGTATCGCAAACAAAGAGAAATATAAAATGTACGACGACATGGCGAACACAATTCATAGAAATGCTCAATGAGAATGTAACGTGCCCGCCTATCGGTTGTCCAAGTACGTTTTAGCGGTCCATCGAGAAAAAAATCTAAGCATCGCTACCCGCCACTCCCATGGAATGTTCCGAGGTTTGTCACCTAGGGTTTCCCAAGTCCACCTCGTAACGGAACGTTCGCAACCAAACCCACTAGGATCAACCTGAAATCTGAGCTCCTAATGGCCAAAGTCTCCTGACAGCATTCTAGCGTCAAGTCCTTGACATCCTACTTTACGCAGAGATACCCAAGCCGAAGTGGACCCATACCGCACTTGGTTCAAAGAGAATGGAAAACGAGAGGGATGCGCTGCTTGCTCGACCTCTCTGCCCATAGGGCATAGTCCTATCCCGATCCCCTCAAACGGCATGAATCGGCTTCTAACTTAACAATACCTAAAGGTCGATGATAAAACCTTGTAAGAAGCCTCCCAGTTCTCTAGGACCACCCTACCGTAGGACGGACCTGTCAGGAGTTCTACCCACCCGCTTCCCTTGTTAGCTTTAGTTTTCTAATTAGATCCTATCACATTTATATGTGACATTCAAAATCAACTTCCTTAATTAGGTCATAGTCACTACCGGCGGATCTCAAGGCATCTTAGTTTTTAATCCTTATGATCGTTGTTTGTGTTAACTATGCACTTCATCAAGATCCCAATGAACTAACAGTTTCAGATATTAGCGAGAGCTTGGGCAAAGATCTTAGAATTTTTTCAGGACTGGATTTCCTTTAGACTGGACTGCCTACTATGCAATCCGTCAAGCGTGCAAGCTACAACATACCTTCAGTGGGGTGAAAAACATTACTACTGATTTGCAAGAAGGGAAAATCGACAACACCTTGGACTTTATACGATGTTTATGCTATGCATGAATTTTATCACATAACATCCAATCGTGGTTTTACTTCTCTTGATACGAGTACTTTGCAACCTACATCTATCAAATATTTGGGATGAACTTTATCCTTTTAGTTGACCCATTCACGTGCGACAAAGTACGGTCTATTGCATCTCGTGCGGAAATCAAAGCAAGCATCCGTCAATTTGGAAATGCATTACTTACAACCGGTATCGCAGTTGGATTGGTAGTAACGTCCTCGCCCGGGGCTTCATTGTGGATAATGGGATTTTCTCCTGCACTCAATATCCTTTGCTTCGGGGCCATTCCCAATCTTCCTCGTTCCTAGGAAATACACTAAGAGGAGGGAAAACAATTGGGGGGGGGAAGAGGGGGGGGGGGGGGGTCGGGCTGCGGGGTAGGAAATACACTAAGAAAAAGAAAAGCGTGTGTGGCCACCCTCTAAGGAGGGGAAGAGAAGGAGAACCTTCTCAAGGGCTCTCTCTCTCTCTCTCTCTCTCAGCAGCATCGAGGCCCTTTCTCTTCTTCTTCCTCCCTCTCTCTCTCTCTCTCCCCTTATTCTTCTTCTCCTCTACGACAAAGATTTATTATTGTAGAGAAACGTAGAGTGGTGGTGTGATAGTGCCGCAGCAGACTAGGATAGGTGGTTTGAAGGGGTGGAAAGCCCATGGCCTCCCTCCTCGCCTACGTCGTCATCCTCGTCCTCACGATTTGTGCCATCGTCATCCACGCCATCTTCAACTTCCTCCTATTCGTCATTGCCTGCGTCACCTCTTCCTCGTAGACAGCACGACAAGGGGAGGGATTTCGATTATTTTATAAAAAATGAAGGGGGAGAGGGAGGGGAGGGGGCGCTTTATGCAGCACGTGGGGACATTACATCCTCTCGCCCTTAGAGAACTCGAGATATCCTCATCTCAAAAGAACTGGGGAAGACAAGCATTGATAGGGCTTAAGGCCTGTGGGTTAGGACCCACCATGCGTCCGCTACGCTACTCATAATGACTCAAGTAGTGCAACTCATATTATTACAATTAACCGTAGCTTGTGTAGCTTCATTTCCTTGGGGGTTCAATGTCTTCGGGACTTAAGTCAAGGCAGTCTGCTTGGACGTGTCCTAGCTCATGGCAATGGTAGCATTGACGGGAGGGACATCTCCTACGGATGTGCCCTATCTCTCCGCACATGTGGCATCTCTTGTCCTAATCTTGGAAACCATCTTTGTCACAATTGCTCAAATTAAGTTCTGGACGATTGGCTTTGCTCGAAGTAATGCATCTTGCAAGTCTGTTGAACGCATTGCTTCAAGACGGTGGTTTAGAGAAGTGTTCACGCCGTGGCAAAACTAAGATACTTGTTGCGCAATATCCATAGGTGGTGCATACGTTAGTAGGGTTACAAACTTTGAGTGGTAGGCTTCCAAGGTCAATTCCAGCTGCTTGAGCTTAAAGAATTCATTCATCTTCAAGGTCTGGTAAGTTGGCGGAATGTATCATCCGCGTACAGCGACTTTTAGCTGAGCCCAAGTAACAACGGCTTCAGAAATACCTTGATCTTTGCACCATTGCTTCCACCATAACCGAGCCTGGCCAACTAACTTAAGTTTGGCGATCATTGCTTGATTAGTAGGAGCAATTCCCGAAGCAAAGAAATAGTCATCCATCCACTCAATCTATATCTCCGCCTCCGCTCTGACGTCTATCCCTTCTCCATCAAACTCGGGTACCTTAATTTGCTTGAGAATGAATTTTTTCTCTTGCATGTCACCATTCGTGGGTGTAGAAGGTGCCTAACAATCAAGCCATACCACTTAGATTATTCTGTTTAGGATGTATCTAAGAACCATACATTAATCAATCATGTGGCATTACAAAGTTTCACTCTGATACCAACTATAATGTGCCTGCCTATCGCCTGTCCAAGCATGTTTTAGCAGTCCATCGAGAAACGAATCTAAGCGTCACTGCCTAGCACTCCCATAGAATGTTCCGAGATTTGTCACCTAGGTTTTCCCGAGTCCGCCTCACAACAGAACGTTCACGCCGAACCCACTAAAATCAACCTGAAATTTGGGCTCCTAATGGCCAAGGTCTCCTAACAGCATTCTAGCATCAGGTCCTGGACATCCTACTTTACACAAAGATACCCAAGCCGACGTTGACCCATACCGCACTTGGTTCAAAGAGAATGGAAAACGAGAGGGATGCGCTGCTCGACCTCTCTGTCCGTAGGGCATAGTCATGTCCCAGTCCCCTAAAACGGCATGAATCGGGTTCTAACTTAACAATACCTAAAGGTCAACAGTAAAACCTTGTGAAAAGCCTCCCAGTTCTCTACGACCACCTTGCCATAGGACGGACCCGTCGGGAGTTCCACCCACTAGCTTCCCTTAATAGCTTTAGTTTTCTAATTACGTCCTATCACATTAATGTATGACATTCAAAATCAGCTTCCTTAATTAGGCCTTTTAGGGAACGGGGTTCATTCATGTAATTTATGGCACCGACACCAAAACAGTGCAAGCATTCCTTTTGACAAACAAGTTCCTTAACTTATTTTCTAGTTAATCTTTGTCTCCTACCCATACAGGAGAAATTATATATTCCCTTCTGTCCAACAGAAGTACCCGATCATCCAGTATCTAGAATAGGATCTTCCAATGCCCAACTCCATTCCGAACTTAGCAAGAGTGTCCAGAGCTCCACTGACCCCAAGCGACCTAGGAGCAAGACACAACTTCCGTAGTTGGCCTTTTCACCACTCGACCTTCGGCCCATGAATCGAGCAGTGCCCTCTCGGGTTGAAATGCAACGTGATCTTGGAGATGATCCACCCGCGCAAAATATCCTTAATTAGTCCAATTAAGAATCAAGCACAATCAAGGTTGTCAACCTAATATCATCTTCCAAGAGAGCATTCCTTTATTCCCATTGCAACTTGTCATCACAGACCCCTACCATGCATTTACCATCAAGCATAAGCACTTGGAATAATTATCCAAATCGCATCCCAACAATCAGTTTAATGCAAAAGCATTTAGGATGTTATTTAATCAATCAATAAAAACAATGGTATCATTTTCCAAACATTGCAGGAATAGTCGCGATAACCTTTCCATCGCATATTTGCTCTCCCCCTTGGGATCTAAGCGATTCCATGCAAAATTTTGTTAACACTTCAGATAAGACACATGCCAAGATCTCATACAACTATGCAAGAATGTAAATTCTATTGAGCACTTATATTGATTGATAACCTAACCTTCTTCTCAGCAAGTACAAAAGCATTGGTCTTTCCTTTGCCTCGGGTTTCCCTAACCCCTTGAGCTCTCTACTTGCCTTTGAGGCCCAGATTTGTTTGTATCTAGCCCAATCCCCAAATTTGGATTGATAAACATAGTCACTACCGGTAGATCTCAAAGCATCTTAGTTTTTAATCCTTATGATCGTTGTTTGTGTTAACTATGCACTTCATCAAGATCCCAATGAACTAACAGTTCAAGATATTAGCAAGAGCTTGAGCAAAGATTTTAGAATTTTTTCAGGACTCGATTTTCTTTAGAGTGGATTACCTATTATGCAAATCGTTGAGCGTGCAAGCTACAACATACCTTTAGTGGGGTGAAAAACATTACTACTGATTTACAAGAAGGGAAAATCAACAACACCTTCGAACTTTATACGTTGTTTATGCTATGCATGAATTTTATCACATAATATCCAACCGCGGTTTTACTTCTCTTGATACGAGTACTTTGCAACCTGCATCTATCGAATATTTGGGATGAACTTTATCCTTTTAGTTAACCCATTCACGTGCAATGAAGTACGATCCAATGCATCTCGTCCGGAAATCAAAGCAAGCATCCGTCATTTGGAAATGCATTACTTACAACCGGTACCGCAATTGGATTGGTAGTAGCGTCCTCGCCCGAGGCTTCATTGCGAATTATGGGATTTTCTCCCGCACTTGATATCCTTCGCTTCGAAAGACGTGGAGGAAATTGCCATGTGCCAGGGGCGTAAGTCCTCCCGAGAGAGGATGTCAGAGTGCCGGAGAAGATCTGTCTGCCAATACAAGAAACCTTTAAGCCTAGCAATATGCCGCTAAACATTATAAGCAGAATCAAAAAGGAAAGCATTCCGAATGGTCCAGTTGTGCCAACAGCCTCAATATCGAAGAAAGTGAAACAAGATCTTCATATGTGGCTGTGTCGGTGTGGGATATTTGGGCCGCGCGAAAACCCAATCAAACGGGCGAAGCGAGAAACCAACCACCGCTCGCCAGACGGCTAACAAGAATGACCAGATTTTCTGAGCAAGGGGGCAAGAAATAAAACAATGACGGGCGGATTCCACAGTGGTGGTGCAAAAGAAACAGTTGCCATTGGAGATTCGGCGCTTTGAAAGAGCTGAAGCAAGCGGAAGACCACCAATCATCACCCTCCAAAGAAAGAGCTTATATTTGAATGGTGTCTTATTTAACCACCCCTTCATCACAGTTACCCTCCACCATGACGAGGATTTATGCAATCCCCATAGAATATTAGCTTTAGTAACCAGCCATTGATGATCTTTAATCAGAAGATGATACACCTGGTTAGCTGAAGCCTTTTCTAAATGCAGCCGACCTGCAAAGTCCCAATCCTGCCAAGGACGATCCGTAGCAAGGGCAGGAAAGGGTTGTCTGCTCTGAAGCACCCTCAAGAGCTGTTCCCATAAAAACTTGTATCCACGAGGGATCCTGAAAATCCTTCTGGCTGTACGAAACGACATGAACACATTGTGACTGGCAAGAGTAGCATCCGCGACCGAAGTTAAGCCCAAACATGCCATACGGTTGAATTGTGGTCGAAGCTCATGTTTACCATCCCACGAAATTAACCGCGAGACTGCCAACAGTTCCAATTGAAACGAATTAGTAGTTGAACGATCCTCCGCTGGATGCCACTGAGACTTCCGAAGGACCAGTTTCCAGGAACACACCAAATGGGCAAGCAGAGATGAGGAAGAACTGGAGAACCGAGAATCTGCATTAAGAACATGCCACCACGAACTGCGGATGTGGGTATTACCATGCAGAAGCCCGTGATCCTCGAGAAAGTAACGGGCTATGACGACCCAAGGATGACAATCCGAGCACATGGCGCGAAAAAGAGACCAACGGAGTGCCAGCATATGAGTGTGGGCATCCAAAACAGCCCCTCCACCCATGCGTTTTGGGGTGCATGCATGCGACCAAGAAATCCAGGAAATACCCGCATGCAAGGAATCCTTCTTCCATAACATGAACCGAATAGACTTCGTAAGATCATTCAGTGTCGTAGTAGTCCAGGGTAGCAATGGCAAGAAATATGTAAGCATTGGCAACATTATTGTCTGGGCTACTTTGAGGCGAACATGGAAGGGCCAAGCTTGAGACTTCCAATACAGAAACTTAGCCGCCAGTTTCTATGAAATCCACTGTAATAGATGCTTTGGGGAAACATCAACCCCCAAAGGGTACCCAAGATGCCTGGCAATGGAGCCACGGGGGACAACCATGCCCTGCCAGTCCAGTGGCTGCAAATCCGACTCCATGCACTGAGAATGGCCGATTTCAAGGCGTTAATGCGCAGACCAGAAGCCTGACCAAAAAGAGCCCAAACATCTAATGCTTTATGAAGATTATCTTTGTCAGCACGCAGAATCATAAAACTGTCATCAGCCAAGGATTGACCAATGAAGTGCTGTCCAGAGGGAAGTAACAATCCAGCCAACTGAGTAGAAGCTGCCATATGAGATAGCATCGAAAGAACCGGATGAGTCGCAAGGGCAAAGAAGAGAGGACTCAAAGGGCACCCCTGTTTGACAGAGCGGGCAAGGACAATTGGCTTGGTAACTCCTCCATTCAACATGACCCGCAAAGATGCTGCAACACTAATAGTATAGATCAAACGAGACATCCAGGCACCAAAGCCCATAGCAGACATAAGTTCTGTAATGAAAGACCAGTCCAGATAATCAAAAGCTTTTTCCAAGTCCAATTGAACCAGTACGACCTCGTGATTTGAATGCCTTGCATAATCAATTGCCAGTTGCGCATTTAAGACATTGTGCAAAATATTTCTGCCCTTAATAAAACCATATTGGAGAGGATGCACAATGGCAGGAAGATGCTTATGGAGGCGATTCGCCATAACTTTTGAAAAGATTTTATATATAGAACCCATCAAAGAAATTGGGCGCCATTGTTTCAACATGGATGGCGAAGGAACTTTTGGAAGCAGTTTAATAAGACCGTCTTTCCAAGAGGAAGGCATAATCCCCGTTTCCCATACCCGCTGAAACAAAGCCGTCAAAGGTTTCGCAAGCTGGGTGGCAAAAAACTCAACGAACTCATTGGTAAGACCATCCCAGCCAAGACTTTTATCCTTAGGCAAGTGTAGCAGAACATCCATGACCTCCGACTCACAAATATCGGCCTCCAGAGTAGATTGCATGTCCTGAGGAACCTAATTGCGGACCAGATCATAAAAAACTAAACGGGCATGAGTAGTTTGGCCTGAAGGCGGAGAAGTAGAACCAAGAAGGTCGAGGAAATAATTTCTATACATATTCACAATCATCTGCGGATCAAGAACCATTTGACCTTCTTCATCCTGGAGCCTCGTCATATTCTCTCGAGCAGGAGAGGCATGGAGAGCTCGAAAAAACTTATGGGTCTGACAAGCACTGTCTTGCAGAGTGTCCGTCAGCTGTTGCAATTTGACCTGCTGATAGGATTTCAACTGAAACTCTTTAATAAGATCAGCCAGACGCGTTGCCAGTGATAGCAGAAATGCATCATCGGGAGTGTCCACCAGCAAAGAACGAACCAAAGCCAGCAGTTCCTCGGCTGCTTGTCGGCGCCGCCAACAAAGAGAGGCATGATGGATCCCATACTGGCGAGCAACCCGCTGCACATTGGAGAGCAATCGTTGAAAGGAAGCAGTGCCCTGGGATGAGAAATCCAATAAGAACCGATCAATCAATTGCTGCATATAGCCCTGGAAGATTGCATGCTTCAAATAAGACGAGTTGAAACGCAACAGGAGTCTATCCAGAAATTGCTTGAAAGGAGCAATTGGTTGTGCAAGGAGCTCAAGCTGCAGAGGGAAATGATCCGACAATGCATATTGTTGTAACACTTTCATTTCGAGCATCTCAGGAAGGAAATCATCATCCTGCATGATGTAAATGCGGTCTAACCGCGACCATGTTGTGGCATACTGGGCAAAATGGAAGGTAAACCCTGTACAAGAAGGATACAGCCAAGACCAAAGATCTTGCTTAAGAACGGCAAAATCCAACTACTGCCACGTACGTCTTTCCGGCGCATCCATGATCGAATGTTCTGATGTGGACTGTAAAGAATCAACACATATTAAAATCCCCCATCAAAAAACCCCGTCTACCAAGGGACAAGGAACTCTGCAAGGTATGCCATTCGGAGCATAGAGGCCAAATAACCATAAGATCTCTCCTTCAAATAAAATTTCAATCACCACAAAGCGGCCATGTACATCATTCTTGATAAGAACCGGCTGATATTTTTCATGTACAATCATAAGCACACCAGAATACTGCCTGGCATGTGTCCCTGCATAGAACAAACGAAAACCATGGCAATCCACAACTTACCCGCTTCACTATGACTCTTGTGTTCAACAGCACACAAGACATCCCACTGATTCTCATGCAATATTGTCCACATGGCATGTTGCTTGTGGCGAGAACAATTTCCTCACACATTCCACGTAGCTATCTTCATGTGGATGCAAAAGAGGATCAAGTACGAGGCACAGCTTGCCTCGATGAGACCTTTTCGGTGAGAATGTCTAGCACACCCTCATCCAAGAAATCAGCTAACACGGCAAAAGAGTTCTGACAACCAGATTTGGAAGTGGATGGCATATCCGCTGACTTGGGGATGGAGCGGGGATAGCGACGATCCCATGGGGTAATGACATTACCTCGAGTATCAAAAGCCAGCTTAGCGGCGGACCCTTAGGACCATCTGAAGACACTCTCCTAGCTGTCTGTTGACGTGGAGCAGAGGAAACCATAGCACGAGCAGAGTGCTCTGAAGACATCATTTTCCTCCTACGCATATACGTACGCATGGAATCTGGTGAGGCAATAGGCACAGTATCCATCATGCCAACAGCATGCTTGTTGCCTTTTTTCGCGCATACATCTACCCAATCATTGCCACCAGAATCCAAACCCGAGACCTGTTGTTTACCTTTATTCAAAACTTTAGGTGGCTGGGTGGCATCTTGCGATGGCGCATCACACATCATATCTTCCATGGGCTGCGCAACATGCTCGGCATCTCAAGTGTGGTGCTTCTCTGGGCATTCAGCCATAAAATGCCCCAATTGTCCACATGAAAAGCAATGTCCTGCAAAGTTGCCCCATTTCAAACGAAAATGTAAAGGATGCATGCCAGAGCAGTTAATGCGTAACCAAGCAGGCCTTTTTCGAGCAGTGTCCCATAACATACACAGGCGGTTGCGATTCATGGCCCTTAGGCTTGGGGGGGACCAGAACAGTGCCCACAGCAGCCATGGCGTCTTTTAGCAGTGGCCAATAAACAGCCAGACAGTTTTCCACTTCAACCCACACAGGGCATTTACGTTGCAGCAGACGCTGAAAATCTGCCATGGGGCGCCATGGCACCACATGGACCAGACGGCGATCAACGAACAATGGCAGTTTAGACAAAAGAGCAGCACGGTGTGTCTCTGATTTCAACAGGACCTCAAAAAAACCCCGAGGGCCAACAAAAATCTCTTCAACACATTCCTCTTGTAGCAGACTGTGCAGCCACTGGCGAATACGGGAAAGCAGCGGGCTCCTACCAGTGAAAAAAAGTATCACAGCACGTTCATAGAACACTGAAAAGGAACGCAAGACATGTTTTGGATCCACAGTGGCTTCCAGAACATCTTCCGTTGCAGAGTCCGAAAAGACTTCCTGATTATGTTGAACATAATCGCCTAGCAAAGTGTTAGCAAACTCCAACAGGTGCTCCCAATCAACCTCCTGGGAGTCCACAGAATCATAAGCAACCTGCGCATAGGAACGATCCTGATGATCCATTATCCCTGCCGAAGTATGCTTGGTGCGTTTGCCCGCTGGCTGGAGGTCAGGAGTAGGGGCCATCTCCTCTGTGCACGGAACCATGTCCTCTGGTTCCTCATTGTCAGAATCTGGACCAAGAGCTGCCACCGTTTGGTCTATGAAAGCCAGATCCAGGCCAGCCATATTGTATCAGCACGTATGTCGGACAGAGGCCGAGTGAAAAAATCGCGGGGGGTAGAGACACGCAACCCGCAACTGGGTGCCGGTACAGAAGCGGACGGACTGTTCAGAAGCAAGCGGAGCCCCCTTACCGGATTAGGGCAGGTCGTCACACCCTGTTGTTTCTACAAACGAAAGGCGTTCAGTCTTCAGGCGTCGACGGGGCCACAGGGTGCTGCACATTGACGCAGAGGAAACGACCACAGGCGGCTCAGGTGGGCGGTCATCAGGCGAGCAGGATCAGACAGGCACAGGCGAACAGGGGCGGAATAGGCGGGCAAGCTCCAGGCGTCGACAACGCGCTCTGTCAGGGTACGCAGGTCAGGCGACGGCAGGGGCAGGGCTAGGCTACCTGGCTACGTGGCGACGGGGCAACCCGGCGCGTGGGCGACGGAACGCACAGGCGACGGGACGCGCAGTCAAACAAACGTCGTGGCGACGGGACACACAGGCAAGCAGACGACGACGAAGGTGAAGAGTCAACGGCAGCTCGCGACATCAGCGACAGGTGCCGGACGACCCCTACGCAAGTCCGACGAGAAACTCCCGTGTCGCGCCATCCCTCCGAAAGGATTCTCCATTTTCATCTCTCTCTCTCTCTCTCTCTCTCTCTCTCTCTCTATATATATATATATATATATATATATATATATACGGCAGGGGGGGGGGGGGGGGGGGGGGGGGTTGGGTGGGGCCGGGGGTTTATAAGTGGTAGGGGGGGTATCATTTGGGGGGAAACGTAGAGTGGTGGTGTGGTAGTGCCACAGCAGACTGGGACAGGTGGTTTGGAGGGGTGGTAGGCCCGTGGCCTCCCTCCTCGCCTACATCGTCATCCTCATCCTCACAATTTGCGCCATCGTCATCCACGCCATCTTTGACTTCCTCCTCTTTGTCATTGCCTACGTCACCTCTCCCTCGTAGACATCGTTCGTCATCCTCTCATCCTTCCCCCGCCTCGCCACTTGTCGGCAATAACAAGGGGAGGGGATTTAGAAAGGTTGGGTGGGGCCGGGGGTTTATAAGTGGTAGGGGGGGTATCATTTGGGGGGAAACGTAGAGTGGTGGTGTGGTAGTGCCACAGCAGACTGGGACAGGTGGTTTGGAGGGGTGGTAGGCCCGTGGCCTCCCTCCTCGCCTGCATCGTCATCCTCATCCTCACGATTTGCGCCATCGTCATCCACGCCATCTTTGACTTCCTCCTCTTTGTCATTGCCTACGTCACCTCTCCCTCGTAGACATCGTTCGTCATCCTCTCATCCTTCCCCCGCCTCGCCACTTGTCAGCAACAACAAGGGGAGGGGATTTAGAAAATTTTTGATTATTTTATGAAAAAGGGGAAAGGGGGGGGGGGGGGCGGGGGGGGGGTGGGGGGGGGGGCGCTGCTGCTGCTTTATATGCAGCGGACGGGGATTACAGAGAATGGACAAATGAGAATATGAATGATACAATGAGGGGTCTCAAACATGTGTCTCATGTTGGAGTGTGTCATACTCGTGACAGATCGTGAATCACAACAGCAGCAGTCCACTAATAATGACGATATCATGGGCAGCAATGGAGGGAGCGACATGCTGTCCTCCAGGTAGCAAGATGTCAGTGATGACTATGGATGGCAAAAATGCAAAAATATTCTCTCTAACATGGCAGCTCTACAGGCAATAGATGAATGAGATGATATAGACATCAACTGACTAGTCCCCCAAACAGGAAAAACAAAGGCTGAAGAATCAAAATGTAGTCTCCAGTAGTCCAGATGACATGAAAATTCTCAGTAGCTAAAATAAATTATGAAATTCATGATAAGGAGCTTTTGGCTATTATTAACTCTTTTGAAACATGGAGGCAACTTCTAGCGAGGGCACCTCACAAAATCATACTCTTTACAAACCATAAAAATCTAGAGTATTTCACAAGTTCTTAGGTCTTGAATTGACAACAAGCAAGATGGAATAAATTCCTTTCTAGATTTGATTTTGTCATATCATATCGACATGGTAACCAACAAGGGAAACCAAATGCATTGTCCGGATGCTTCGATCTTGCACATAAAAAAGGAGACACAGTTCATGAGTTAAATGATTCTGTTCTCTTGAAACCAGAACAGTTCCGACTTTGCATAGTAACAAACAACGCTCCAGAAGATCCGACCTTCCTTCTACAAGTCAAGAAAGAACTTTCCAAGGATCACTTTGCCCAGAATATCAAGCAAAAAATTCAAGAAGAATGTACAAGTGTTGAAGACAGAAGTTGAAGGCCTGCTCTATCATGAAGGGCTACTGTATATACCACTTGGATTGCTTCAGTTACATATACTGCAAACAAGGCATGACGTTCCGACTGTAGGACCTTTTGGGGTAAATAAAATAATAGAGCTCATCTCTTGATACTATTGGTGGCCTAGAATAAGACATATGCCCTAGTTCTATCTATTTCAGTGTCGTGGAAAATATTTCATCAAATCTTGTAATAGCAACATGGCGAGTACACTCTCGAAATTGCTGACACTTTCTCGATTTCTAAAAGTTATCAAGACCTTACCACTTCAGGAACAGTTGCAACAAGCTTATTCACTAGAGGCTGTAGAAGTGAGGGCTCGAATTTTGAGGTGACAAAGTTCACCATCAACTGCAGCTTTTGAGTGTTGGAATCCCTGTCAATGAATTGAAATCCCACACCAGACAAGTTAGCAAACAGCAGAAATGTGTCTTGTACCTATTTTTGCAAAATTGAAAATCTTAACTTTGCCAAAAAAAAGTGCAGAGATGCGAGACTAAAAACCTGCCAGATCGAAGTACAAGATGTCTCAGAAACCCAGTGTGATTATGTGTATCATAGGGAGGAAGCTCAAGAACATGACTGCTACAATACTGATGAACCATTTCCAGAACCTGCAATGGATGAAAATTGGAATCATGCAACTAATCAGAACTACCATAAAAATCAAAGAGTAAGGGTGAGCAGCATACAATATTGGCTTTATCCTCTTGTAGCAAGCACTTCTCAATGTTCAATACTTTATCAAAACGGCCAGGTGCATGCAGGCCAAGAGCAAATTGATCCATAGAAGATTCCTGTTGTTGGAGTGAGACACTTCCATACTCGCATTTTGGCGTCCATTTTCGGGTTCCAAAAGAGAACTCCATCTGTATTGCATTAACTGAGAAGGATTACAAAATGACTGTCTTACAACTGCTATGAACATAAGCTCAATATCACTTGATCTCATTCCAACTGCTTTGAAGATAGAACAGCAGAATATTTAAGTGACGAATTTTTGTATGACGTCCCTCCACAGTTAGATGTCAGCATGTATGAGCAAACCAGTAAACATTAGGGCAGCTGGTTAAATGCAATTGTGCTCTCCTTTCCCCCCTTGTGCTGTTGGCTTGTCTCAAGTCTTAATTTCGTTCAAAAATATTCCCCCTAAAGGATTTCTTTCTTGTGAGTGAGTTGCGATTAAGAGAACTGAAATGTCAACAGCTGATGCTAGGAACAAGACATGTAAGAAACTGCAATCGGAAACATCATTTCAGCATTTTTGTTGCATATAAGAACTCTAGCAGTGTGCAACAAACGGGTAAAATGGAATATACATCAAATACATTTGCAGCAAACGTTTTGATTTTGAAAATGTCACCAAAAGAAGCATGTAAAACAGCTCACCTTGTTACGATAGTGAAATGGAGACTCACACCCTATGATGCCTTTCATAAACTCAAAATCACTGCTAAACCTTCCAATCCTGGAGATCAATTCAAAAACTTGTTTTTCCTTAATTGCAAGTTGTGCTTCATATAACAAATTTTGCATCTTGCAGCCTCCACAATCAGCTGCATATGCACAAGGAGGGGAAACTGCATGGTCATGAGGAGACAGTGTTTTCAATTTGATAGCCTGCCAACATCCCAGATAATCACATATATACACGATTTGATAGCTCTCTCTCTCTCTCTCTCTCTCTCTCTCTCTCTCTCTCTCTCTCTCTCTCTCTCTCTCTCACCACACTTGTTTTTGTTAAACCACTGTCCATTAACTCATTAATTCAAACATCTACAAGACGAATAGAAGTGAGAATAGACTTCATTATGAATATTCAAAAAAATTAGAAACAGTGGTAAAAAGGCATCCATAACAAAAGCATCTAGATCATCAGCATGGCAACAATAACATAACAATTGCTGCTGTGAACTCTACCATAGATATAATGTTCAAATGATCAATTACCCATAATATCATGGTTCCTGGAGTCCAAACTGTTCCCACACACGTGTATGCATGCATGCATGCACCCGCACACATGCGCACATCCACGCATACACATGCAACACGTGCACATTCTGCTTTTCTAATACTCAACATTACTGGTGGCAAACCTCAGAAGAGCTGAAAATCAACATCATGAAAGTACAAATAGTCACAAAATGGTGCATGGGCACACAGTTCTTAATGCATACAAACCTTTCGTAAAAGAAATGGTTCTTTATGATTGCATGTCACAATCACAATTCCTAATGTAATACTTTGTATTACTAGTGGGAAACCTCAAAAATGGTGTGAACATGTTCACTCCTTATTAGAAATGTGCAATGTAACCAAAATTATTCAGATGCACATAGCAGATGAACATGACGAGCCCCTCCTAAGCCTATTGTGGAATCTAACCTCCAGCTGATCCACGCCCTCTGTTGCCTCATTGCCTTCCTACCCTTTAGTCCTTCAGTTCTCACCACCTTCTTGCCCTTCTGGTCTCCCACCCTCTTGTTCCACCTTCTATGCCGTCGATACCCCTGCCACCTCAGACTATGTAGCTACTTCTTGCACTGCCAACCTTCTGTAAAGAAATGCTTGAACAGACAATCAGAACTTAAAGTGTGCAACAAGAACACAGTGAATAGAGAAAAATTCAAGGTGAAAAGAGATGAGAGAGCGAATGAATGAATCAGACTATGCAGGTATGATGCAATGGGCCTCAAACCTCCATGTCTAGGGTGGACCAGAGTTGAGGTGAGCTAGAAGAGGAGTTGGAGATGTTGGGTATGGAGCTCTGCAAGTGAGACCAGCAGGCTATGGGCAATGTAACTTCATGGAGGTGTGAGGGCACACGAGAGAGAAAGAGAAGAGGAAGAAGTAGTTGAAGACCATGGTTTTGGTGAGAGAGAGAGAGAGAAAGATCATCACCCTACTCTCTTGATCATGCCGTGCGAATGAAATCATCTGAGAGAGGGAGTGCCTGATCACACAAATCACATGCAAGTACACATGATGCGCTTGTAGGCTGTGACGGCCCAGTCTACACCCACACAAATTCGCTTCACCTACTGCCTGTACCCTTTCTACATGCCTGCCTTAGCGCGCATAGAGAGAGGCAAGCGACCTCCAAGCTGTAGACAGTCGTCCAGCCTCCAATGACTCTGACAACGCTAAGCAGACAAGGAAATACAAGAGCTGCAAACCTGCAATTTCAAAAGGACAGAGAGAGACAACGTTGGATGCCTGAATGGTCCTAATCGCATTCACCTATCAGGAGTGAATCCAAGCCAAGCGTGCATCCCTGAGCAAGCCCGAACCAGTCAAACAGACAAGCTAGGGCAGCAGTGCACTCCGGCATCAGCCGAAAGACATTCATTCCCCTATGGCTGAGTTGAATACCGCCTTCAATAATGCACTGGTAGACATGGATGAGGATGAAAAGACCCTGAATTCTGACATGGAGCATGTTGTGCCCCTTGTCAAGTGTTTCAAGTCTATAAAGGCCTCCCCGATCGAAGGGGCGAATGCATTGCCTTGGGGGGAATTACAAACATTGCCATGTGCTTCAAAGATAGGTCACACTTTGTCCTATGCTCATGCAATGGGGCAACCAAATGACTCCCATGACTTGGATTGGGAGCATCTTTTGGAATTTGCCAACACCTTGCTTGGGGAATATGTGCAACATAATCAAGATAATTGTAATAACTTTGAAGAGAGTGATGTCATCGTTACCACCATGGAAACAAAAAAAGTATTGTGTTCATTCTCCTCCTTGCATGAAAAAGCTGTCATCCTATTCTTTGCTGCCGAATGATCACTTCATGGCACAGTGTACTGAAGCCAAAAAAGGGAGAACACAGACAAACGAGGTTCCTGCTATTCAACAAGATGGTATTGCTATGCATCTAGATGCCCAATCCATGGAGGGAAACCTAGATGGTATTCAACAAGATGGTATTGCTATGCATCTAGATGCCCAACCCATGGAGGGAAACCTAGGCAAAGGCAAACAATTGCCTTCACCCCTCACTCATGGTGTCCATTACTAGCAAGAGGTGCAACCGAAAAAGGGAAAAAAGTTGAATGATGTTCAAAACATTGGATCCTTGGAGGATACACAAAATGCCCTGCACGCCTATGCGTGTCGTAAGGACAAGCCTTTGTCCCAAGGTGCTGGTGTTACACCTTCAAGCGTTAAGGCAACCTCTAATCCTAAGGCTCGATACGAGTCATTACATGCACCCCCTAAGTGTCTAGCCTTTGACAAGTGTAGTAGGGCCGTTACTCCATGGGACCATAGATAACTGCATAGTAGCACAATGAATGTAGATGAGCCCTCGACTTCAAAAGCACATGATAATATGACAAATGCATTCGCTTTGTTGGCACATTTTGTAGATGAGGATGTTCTTGCTGTTTTGGCAAATAAAGCTATAGCAAGGCAACTGCAACCCCACCCTTAATCTCCCATCTCATCATGAAAATCGCCACATGGAATGTTTAGGGTATTTATTCACGTGGCAAGCAGCATGCTATGTGACAAGCTTTACAACTCTAATGCATGGAATGTTTTGTGTAACAAAGCACAAGAGTCACAAAGAAGCAAGGAGAATCCTACGCTATCATGGCTTCAAGCTTTTTTATGATGATGTTTCAACAAGAACCCATACCACTGTGTTGTTAATTGTCAAAGAGAAATTTCAACCGGTAGGGTGTTAGCACATATGTCAGTTCATGGATGAGTCTATGCATGTGATTCAAGAGGATAGGCATCTTGAGATTTAGGCATTTTATTTGGCATTTTCTTTATGTGTTTTATGGCATTTTATGACAATCAACCGGCATTAAATGCTGGCCGACCAGTCCACATTTATGGCTGATATTAGCCTATTTATTGTCAATCTCTCCTCCTCCTCATTCATTCATCATTTGACAAGTTCTTGTGGAGAGAGGAGCCAGTGTCAGTGCCTTCATAGTCAATGACTCACAATGGTTCTATATTGTTTCATGTGTTGGTATATGGATTCCATTTCCCAAGCATTCCGAGTTCTCTTCTTTTGCAGTGTTCTTATATTCTCTCTTCTATCTTGTGTTCAGCAGTTTATTTCAGCATATGCATATGCTTCCATTGCTGCATCCACTTCTGATATAGTATCACATTGCAAGATCTAGGTTCCCGTTGCTGGTTTTTCTGCTGATTACAGATCCAATTTATCTCTTCTGATCAAGCAACTGCTGCTGCTTGATTTCAGCCTGTCTATCATCCACTACAGCCTGCATTTTGTGCCTAGCACCTTGCGTTTTCAAATGGCAACAATTGTGCGCTCTGTAATCGTCAATGTGCTACATTAATTGCTCAAACAACCTGTGTTTTTGGTTTGCTAACCCTAACCTTGGCTGGATGACTGTTTCTACATGCCATTTTGCCGTCTCTAGTTTTTAGAAATTGAGTTTTCATCATTTTGCAGCAGTCACCCTTCTTTTCTGAATCAGGTTTTTGGTTATACTGCATGTGAACTCTCATTTTGTGAAGTCTTTGCTATTGGTTTGGTTGTATTCTCTCTCTGTCTACCTTCTATCCTCTCTCTTCTCTTCTTATCCTCTCCACATGGCTCCTCTATGCACTTCTATTGATGATAAGTTACATAGACCTGACTATCTAACATGGAGTGATGTCATGAAAGCCCGGTTTGTGCAAAAGCAAATCTAGTACATTGTTTGTGGAGCTATTCCACGCCCTCAGTGTACTTTCCCACTTTCAAAAGATTTTAATGAGGACAATCATGAGGAAGTTATGTTTACATGGAATACGGATGATACCCATGCCTATTTTGCTCTTCTTCAATATTTTTCTAAAGAAGTTCAACCACCAATTACCT
This sequence comes from Lygodium microphyllum, assembly GCF_053477565.2. NCBI lineage: Eukaryota > Viridiplantae > Streptophyta > Polypodiopsida > Schizaeales > Lygodiaceae > Lygodium > Lygodium microphyllum. Next base: position 85,952,525 of record NC_141163.1, on the reverse strand, counting down.
CCTACAGGACATCTCCCGAAGTATTGCCAAAGCTTTAGTTGTTGTACGAGGCACCTTTGACCATGTATGCAGTAACCCTTTATGGACAACTTCAGTAGATAAAGTTATGGGCTCCTCCGTCCGTCATCCTCCTCCAACTCTGACTCAAATCCTCCGGCCATGGCGAAGACCAAGGCATAGAATGGATCCTCATCTTCCAATCGAGGGAAGGCTTTGGTAGCCCCTTTTTCTACTGCTTTCTAGTACAGGTGATGCAGTCATCCTTCACAACTCTCTAGTGCTACAAAGAGAGTGTGAGAGCGTGGTGAGATGGGGTCGAAGAACCTCATCTATACAAGTATACTGATGCACAGGTTCCAAAGAGGGACGTCCTTGATGCATTGACCGAAATCTAGCAGATTCAAATCCTAGAGCTAGGATTAACATCCAAGTTCATGATGAGCTAGTTATTTGACAAAGAGTGGAATTGGCTCCTAGCATAGTTGTCATGTGTGAAAGGTACAATACAGTACGGTACGATAAAATACAATACTAAATGGTACCTTATGATTTTATAAGGTACGGTACAATTTTAGTACAAAAAAACATGACTTTTTTAAAAATCATAAATCATTAAATGATAAAACACATGTTTAAAGTGAAAATAGCCATTTCATTACAAAATAAGATGAATATATAAGGGTGGGTAGCCTTCACAGTCGCATGGGTTGTGCACAACATGCGATACAACTACAGTCTAGTACATACATGGTCCATGGATGATGCATCATAGCGGCATGATAGTAGATACAATAAAGAGAGATATCTATGAATCTATAATGAGGCATCATCATCATCAGAACCATCTGAGTACTCATCAAGAGAGTCTGAAGATGACTCCTCGATATCGGATGATAAGACACTCTCATACTCATCCTCACTGATGAGGTTACCATCATCATCACATGATGTCTCCCTAGGTGGAGGTTATGTAGGCAAGGAGGGAATGTCATCATGAGATACAAGATGTGAGCTACTAGAGCCCCGCCTTACATATGTCTGCAAGCCACTTGAACCACCCCTCCTTGATGCTCGAGGGTGCCAAATGACCATGCCCCTACTACCACCTACTCGAACTCCTTACTCACGAGCACACTAACTATGAGTGTCATGAGTATTTGCTACTATAAGCTCTCTATAGAGCTTTGCAAAAATCATCTCCTCCTTGTCCACCTCCTGATGTACACTCAGAAGAGTGTCGCCCATCAACTTGAATGTATCAATATTCACTACAGAATGTATATAAGATTGTAAATGCTAAAGTCTAAATTATAAAGTATAAACTTCAAAGTTTAAAACAGTAAATTTTAAATTTTATGGTTAAGTGTTTACCTGCTTCAAACTATCCATGCTCATCATAGCCCTCATCATACATAAGTTAGTGCAGTAATAGACTAGTTGCTCTAACTATCGTGTGCTAAGCTGATTGCGAATCTTCGTGTGAATGAGAGAATAGCCACTCCAATTCTCTCACATGCACCCGAAGAGCAATCCTCGGCAAGGATCCTCATGGCTAAGGGTTGAAGGGTCTCCAATGCATATCCAAAGTTTTGCCACCATAATAAAGGCTTCACAAGTGACTCTCTCCTCCAACAAGTGGGAGAAGCAAAAGCCACATGCCCTCTTTGATCCGCATAGTATCCTAGCTCCGCTGGTAGTACATTGTGGTCATCCACAGGGACTACACGAGTCAAATAAGCAAGTTAATCCGAACAAAGCTCTCTATCATCCATGACCACCGGTCTTAGTATCCCGAAACAACGTTTCGGGGCTGCCGAAATGGACCGGCCATTTCGGACCGAAACGGAAACGGCAGACCGGCATTTCGGCATCCTCTGGTCCGTTTCGGGGCACTCCAGCTGCCATTGCCGCCACCGCCGCCGCCGCCGCCTCCTCCTCCTCCTCCTCCTCCTCCTCCTCCTCCTCCTCCTCCTCCTCCTCCTCCTCCTCCTCCTCCTCCTCCTCCTCTTCTTCTTCTTCTTCTTCTTCTTCTTCTTCTTCTTCCCCCCATTAACCTTTACTTCTTACTCTTCCTCCTCTTCTTCGTCTTGGTCTTCCTCTTCCTCATCCTCCTCTTCTTCTTCTTCCTCTTCCTCTTCTTCTTCTTCTTCTTCTTCTTCCTTCCCCCATTACCTAAAGGCTAATCATGGCGTTGGATCCATATTGGAGACACGTCACTCCAATCAAGGGATACAAGGGATCCGGCGAATCAAAGAAGTGGTGGTGCAACTATTGTGGATTGGAGAATTCAGGGAGCGTAACACGCGTAAAAGACCACTTGGCATGCGTTTCCAACAAAGACATCGAGCCTTGTTGTCCAGAATACAATTGCCAATCATTCATTGATGTTGATACTTGTTACTCAATAGTTACTAGAGTCTAGAGACTAGTACACAGTGCTCAGTGCTCACTGGACTTTGGGGTTTTAACTGATTATTCACATGACATAGTTACATGTATCATTATATCTTTGATTTCACTTATTATGCATCTTGATTCTTGTTCCATTGTTCTTTATGTCAGTCTCCATTGTTCTTGATGTCAATCTTCCATTCTCTTTAGATCATAGATGATTTAGGAGTCATAAATTATAATTCATTTGTTGCCTTCAATTTTGAAATTGAGTCTTAATTCTATTAAGCTGTCTTACGTTTCAACCATGGAGTCTTAACTCTTCAATCTTCACTCATGAGTCGTGACATGTGTAATGAATCATGATTTCAATCATATAACATGGACTCAAAAGTTTTGTATGAAATTTGGGTACATGTTATTGTAGGCATTGACATATTTACATACCCACATAATACTGTATTTATTTTAGTGTACAATCTGAAACGCCTTTTCCCCGTTTCCAAAATTTGGCCGAAACTCCGAAACTCCAGTTTTTCCCGTTTCCGTTTTCCCCGTTTTCGAAACTCCCCCGTACTATGCCACCGGTGACTTGTAGACTGGATGTACCAATGCGACAAAACCATGGATGGGCTTATGCATCCATGTCCATCTCCTCTCTGCTATCTCTGGAACATGTGTGCGCTATGTCTTTGTGATCATTGTATAAGCACGTGCCTCCACCAATGTCGCTCTAGAGAAGTGAATGAGAAGACCCATGGTGGACCCCTCGCAATCACTCGTACATAACACCCTATAAAAGAGAGTCACGACATAGTCACCAATTGTTTGCAGTCTAATGAGCAAAAGGCCGAGATGACCAAGATCCCTTATTACATCCATAGTAAGCAGTTTGATGTATACTATGATAGCCACTCATCTTGACTAGCATTTACAATGGGAGTTGTGGCATCCTATATGGCTACACTTGGCAAGTGGCATTGAGATGTCGTGAAGGGTATCGTGAGGTACCTTAAGGGCACTGTAGATATATGCATATGGCTAGGATACAAGAGTCATAGGTATATTGACTCTAATTATGTAGGATGACAATGAGAAGGCACATGGTGGATCCCTTACAATCACTCATACATAACACCCTACAAAAGGGAGTCACCACTATTTGGTGAACCACACCTCATAAAGACGCTCCAGCAATAACCACATGTAAGCAAACCGAGTCGAAGAAGACTACTTCAACTCGAGTGTGCTATGCTCACGATACATCACAAGCACCTTTATCTTTACCATGAAAAAGGTGACAATTGATGTAGCTTTGAGAGGACCACCCCTTCACCCACTTGAGCTTCCCAATGTCCTCCATGAGCAAGTCCAAACAATGACTTACACATGGAGTCTACACAATCGTGGGAAACTCGGCCTCAAGCAAATGGCCAATACGCCAACAATTCGATGTATTGTTGGTAACAACTTGCACCACATTCGAGGGGTCCACCTACAATCACAATTTACAAATTACAAGTAACAATACTTGGAGATTAGAGAAAGAAAGAGATAGTTGAGTCTTTCAAGTTTCAACTTTCAAGATTCAAGAATGAAGAGAGATGGAGGTTGGAGCCCAAGGGGAAACAAAGATTCGAGATAGATATTAGAGAGAATAGAGAGATAGATAGTTATATATAAATCATAATGAAAAAAAGTAAAACAAATTTAAAAGGCAATATATACCTCAATGATAGCTTGCCGAATGTGATGGTAGATGAATGCGCCCATCGTTATCCTCCCCCTCTTGTTAGAGAGAGGCTTGAGCCTTGACAAGGTGCGGAAAAGAGGAGAGAGTAAGAGGCTAGAGCTTTACAAATCACAAATCAATTCAAGATCCAAGAGAGGGAAATGAGAATTACAAATGTACACTGAATTGCTGCGGAAGATAAGGGTCAAACTATCAAAGAGGGATCAACAACCAAAGAGGGCTGCCAGCTGGATGGAATCCAAGGAGGGTTGGGGAAGGAGTGCATTGTTGGAAAAGGGGGTGAGATGAGGTATCCAAGGCTTCCCCCCCCCAAAAATGCGGATTGGCCGTAACCTGTTTCTATACATAGTTACCTTTGTACGTTGTATTGGGTACTCATCATACGTATAGTACCGTATGGATACGTACGGTACTATACGTATGATCAGTACAATACAACGTACAAAGGTAACTATGTATAGAAACAGGTTACGGCCAATCCGGCCTATAGGAACGGCCTAACACGTTCCAAACCCTCGGAGGAGGTGAAACGGCCAGAGAATGTTCCCTGCCGTTCCTTGCCATTCCCCCTGTCGTTCCCTATTCAGGACGGCCGTTCCAAACTTGTTGACCAAAAATTTATGTTTTTTCTAGTTTTTTTATTTTTGCTTGTATCACACTCCTACCACATGTTCACCCATCTCCATCGCCTAATGTGCACACACTAATCTCTCTCTCTCTCTCTCTCTCTCTCTCTCTCTCTCTCTCTCTCTCTCTCTCTCATTGAAGATTCAAAGTGTCAAGACAAGCCACAAGCCAATCAGGAGTCCATGCAAAGTTCAAATTTGATGCATTATGAACTCTTGCAAATCACAATCAAATTTCAGTCTATTCTCAATTCCAAGGTAATCATCCATTTACATTGTCTAATTTCAAGGGAAACTTAGATAATTGAGGCAGTTCAGAGCAATTTGGAGCTATGGGGATAATCGAGTCAATTTTGGGACATTTGGGTCAATTTGGAGCATTCAGGGGTATTGGGGCAATAAGAGGGACATTCTTTGGGGCAACTTGGGTCATGCAGGCATATTTGGGGCACTTAAGACATGTGTCGTTCCCCCACCTTAGATGTTCCCCCCGTTCCAAGGGGTTCCGTTCTCGTTCCCATTCCCCGTTCCAGGTAACTATGCAACTATGGCTCCTAATCTGAGCTCACATGAGGATGTTGAGCTAAAAATGCATTAGCTTGACTTAAACAATCCCAAAACACGCTAAATTAATGAAAAAACCATCTTATTTTAAAAGATTCGCGATCCTAGAGAGTTATTATATCCCACATGCAAAACCCTAATTTAGGTGCCCCAAACTTTCTATAAATAGGCCTGCAGCCCCCCACTCTTCCTCAAGCTCGTCTTTGCAAGTTTCAAGAGCCATATCTCTACTGTCCACACCCCGTTCGCAAATGAGATTGTGTACAAAGCCTTCCATCGCAGTCTGCTATCGTTTGGCGTTGTTAGAATTTGCCGATTCTATGGGCAGCGCCCAATGTAATTTGTGTGGTGTGGACACTTATCAAAGTATCAATGTAAGGTGTATACACCTAGTGTCTTAGAAACTTAAAGTAGTGACAGTAGGCTTTAGAGTAAAATAAACCTAACTCTAGTTAGTTGGTGGAAGGCTAATTAGGTCAACCCTTGACCTAAACATAAGTTGTACTTTCACTATATCTTTCATTCTAGCAAGTACACTCTTCTTCTTTTTTCTTCAGCTCACTCTCTTGCTGTCATTGTCTCTGCTCTCTCTCTCCATAGCTGGCTGCCATTTTCCAGCATTTGGTATCAAAGCAGCTCGTACGCACGGATTTCATTCAGCCACCATCAACCAATGCCATCCGCCCAAGGTCCTACTACTACCAGCTTGGTTCTCAGCTCGAGGAAGAGTTTTCAACTGCTGTGAGGTGCTGCTGAAGTGGAGGAGAAGCTGTAGCTGAGGCGTCTCTTGTCTACTCCAGATCTGTCCAGTTCAGCCATCAGCTCCAATTCTATCCATTTTGGCACTGACGAAACCAATGATTCTACAAGCATCGTCCACAATTCTCTTCACCCACTCCAACTTTCCTATATCTTCCATAAGAACATCTAGGCAATGTGTAGTGCATAGTGTCCACGCTATGGACAAAAACTTGGTCAAAAAGTTTCCATCCCATGGAGGCACAATTTAAGGCATTATCCATGACAACTTGCATAAGGTTTTATGGACCAACCTACAAGAATCAAGATCACACACAATGAAGTTAGAATCAATAAATTTGGGAAGTTGCAAGTAAAACAAATCAATCGTTGCAATGATAGCTTTGTGGATGTGCCAATACATAAAGGAGCCCATAGTGCTTCATTCTCTTGTACCATCATCCACCACTCATAGAAAGTACGTACCAAGTGGGCAAGAGATGTGGATGTTGATAATCCCCCCTCCCCTTTTTTTTACAATCGCTCCATCCATCAAATAGAATAAAGCACCTTACTTCACCCAACCAACACACACGGACAATGATGGGCTCAAGTGACTTGTCAATTCTCTCTCTCCTCATCAAGTTTCTTTGTACACATGTCATGGTACGCACCGTAACATCCCTTGCATGGACCAACAATGGCAATGGCTTTTACCATCCGCTTCCATCAATCCACTTTGAGGATGTGGGAAAAGAGATTGCAATCAATTATAGTGCATGTAATCTATATTTCAGCTTGCCTTTGCCTCTCTTTGAGAAAAGATGAAAGACCAGATACTTGGCCTGAGCAAGTGTGGCTTGTCTCTTCGACATAGGTGTACCACTTGAATGGCTTTTCCTCAAGGAGATAGAGGAGGCCCCTCCAACAAAGAAAACAAAGACGGTTGGAGAGGGATCTTCTTCTGCATCTAACTCATGATCAAGAGACGCCACCTCCTCACTTGGCCTTGAAACACCTTCGCGCCGCTTCAATGGCAAGTATTTCTGACAACATTCTTAGTAGACATTATCGGGAATGCTTGGGCATGGTGTGGCTTCCCCTCCCAATTTGCATATGTAGATGAGGAGGCCGGTGATGGATGAAGTTTAGATCTTGGGACAATACTTGCATTGCCACTTGCAAGTATTGGATTTCTCCTTCACTCACTCGAAGTAGGCACAATGTAAGCAAAAGGCCTCATGAAGAGGGGGTGCCATTGATGATTGGGTGTATGGAGAGAGAAAGGAAGAACTTGAGAGGAGAGGGTGGATTTGGAGACTCAAGAAGGTGAAGGGTGGAGTGATTGAGGGAGTAGAAAGGGTAGAGAGGTTGAGCGAGTAGAGATTGCTTGAGGGATAGAGGTTGATAGAGTACACAGAGCTCAAGAGAGTGGGAAGGGTAGAGAAGCTAAGGAAGTAAAGACAATTTAAGGGAGTAGAGAGCTTGAGATGGCAAGAGTGCTTGAGGGAGTAGAGAGTGTGGAAAGCTCAAGAGTCAAATGAGTAGATAATAGAAAGGATGGATGAGATGGAGGAGAGAAAGAGTGTTTTAGGGTTAAAGTGTTGGTTTGTTGGGGAGGGAGGGGAGAAGAGAGAGAGGGAGGGAGCGAACGGGCAAGTGTATAGGCAATAGGTATGGCCCATGGATAGATTGTGGATTGTGTTTTGTGTTTTTTTTGGAGAGAGAGATATATATATATATTTCCAATTTGGATGTATGTGTGCGGATGATGAGCGAGATGATGGCTGCATTGTCACATTGTGTTTGTGTCATGTAAGAGAGAGAGAGAGACGCGGGGGGGGGGGGGGGGGGGGGGGGGGGCGCACGCCGAAAAGAGACTCTGTGTGTGTGTGTGTGTGTGTGAGAGAGAGAGAGAAGAGAAGAGAGCTGTTGGCTGAGACTAGGTGGTAGAGAAAAGAGAGCCATTGCAAAAAAAAAGGATGAAAAAGTGCTAAAACGGTTACTAGATGGCTACTCTAACCTCAGATGGGATGCAATCGACCAGCACATTGAAGCCATCCAACGCCTCTTGATGGGATCACACAGGTCATACTAGACAAGACGGATCGGACAGGTCTACCCATCTGTCGGACGTGGACAACCCTAGACATGGTATCAAATGTCCATGTTCAGGCTCTGGGTGTTGTTTCCTAATGTGGGCATTCTGCCCTCACATTTTCCTATTGCTGATTAGCCTCTTCCTGACTGTTGCTGCCCATGCAACCTGATTCTGGACCAAACCAGCCTGTTTTCTACCTGCTACTGCCTGCATTTTGCTCTCAGCTGCTTGTGTTTTAATATCCTGCATTATTTGATTGCTGTTTGCCTGCATGTAATGCCGTTACAATATGTGTTTTCACTAACAGCTGCTGTGTTTAGTTTAAGTTTGGACTGTTTTCAGGCTTTTGGCAGCAATTCTTGGCTGTCTTCTTTCTTTCTGATCCTCTATTTGTTGTGTTTGATTAGACTTTCCCTATTTCAGTAGGTTATTTTTTGGCTGAACTCTCTCTCTCTCTCTCTCTCTCTCTCTCTCTCTCTTCTTTCCTTTATCTTCTCATCCTATCTTCTCCGAATGGCACCCCATGCTGTTCAACTGATTATAAACTTCATGGCTCTGATTACCTAACCTCAAGTGCTGTTATGAAAGCACAGCTTCTACAAAAGTGATTATGGTACATAGTTTCAAGTGCTATTGTGAAGCCCCAGACTCCTAACTCCTCTTCCAAATGATTGGGACCGTAACAACTATAAGGAAGTTATCCTTACATTGAATAAAAATGATGCTCATGTGTATTCCGCTCTTCTATGATGCATGAGGTTCTACCGATGGTTACCTCCTACACGACACCTTCAAAGGTGTGGTTGAAGCTCTAGATGTTGTACAAGGCTCCGTCAACCATGCGTGCAGTGGCCCTCTTTTATGGTCAGCTCTGGCAAAATGAAGTTCAAGCCAAAGGATACTATCCAATCTTCCTTAGAAGTTACTTCATGTACACAAGTACAAGATCAACTTCAGCACATGTAGTCCACATTTCCTTGGCATACCCTCCTAGTTCCAATTTTGAGCCTAAGAAGGAGTATTAAGCTTAAAAAGGTGCACTACATATTAAATTTTCATCGGCTCATTAAAGACCCAAAACTGAATGCACTTAGTTAAGCAAAATCCCCTACTTTTGGTTGGTTCCAACTCTATAAACAAAGAGCATGCTTGGTGACTTGTATCCCTCGCATCCTCAATCTTCCCCCTTAAATGCTTTCCATCTTCTTCAACTTGCTGCTGCCCTCCATTTCTAGGAGCTGCCATGGACATCCTATAGCTTCATTTCAATGGACTACATTTGTTCCTAGCTTGATAATGCCATCAATTTGCTACTATTAGAGCCGCCCATCTATAAATGCCTCAAACAACATAGTATGCTTGCAATTATAATAGTCAATTATTTTCAAGGCTAAACCATCCAAGAAAATAGAAATAATGAATATATGAGGCTAAATATGAAAATTATTGGGCACTTTCCTTTAGGGATGAGCTCAGTTACGATCAACCTAAGAGAGAAGTAGTCCTCACTCTCACAAAATCATGCGAGTGTGAAAGATAGACATGCATCACATTCATACACTTGCTATGAGACAAACAATCCTTCTGCATGGTGGATCACCAATGCATCAATGTCTTGTAAACAGCAATGGAAGAAGAGGAAATATGGAGGTATTTGATGATGGTGTAAAGAGTGAAGAATGATGATGGAGTAGCCAGAGCCAACTTTGGGCTACCTCTCAACAAAGAAATATGGAGCAATAGTATCCAACTCCAAACTTTGTACAAAAGACTGGCAAGTTTTTGACATCTACAACTTCGTCAAACATAGAGACATACTCCAACTAACTTTGCTCACAAATAAGATGGTACAAATCCCTTCTGAAGATAAGCTCAAGTTTGCACAAAGAAAACAATTGTATTATATGAAAACAACTAAAACAAAATGAACTCTCTAGGTATTTGCCCCAATGAAGATGTTGCGGCCAATGTGAGATGCATGTGCCAAAAAGGTGTAGAATGGCTCACTATGCATTGACATGTGAGCAACCTGTTGGCTATCTACGTAATTGGAGAGATGGGAGGAGCCTGATACACACAAGTTGGATACCCTTGCATATAGGTCCCCATCGCTGCTTGGTTGAGGAGTGGAACTCCCACCGCCATCACATTGCTACCAACTAGCAAGTAAGATTGAGAGACAAACGATCCTTCTGCATGGTGGATCAATAGTGCATCGATGTCTTGTAAAACAATGAAAAAAGAGGGAATATGGAGGTATTTGATGATGATGTCAGATGAAGTGAAGAATGATGATGGAGATGGCTGGGATCAACTTTGGGCTACCTCTCAACAAAGAAACATGAAGCAATGGTATCCAACTCCAAACTTTGTACAAAAGATTGCTAGGTATTTGACATCTACTACTTCGTCAAACATAGAGACATACTCCAACTAACTTTGCTCACAAATAAGATGTATTGAACCCTTGTGAAGATAAACTCAAGTTTGCACAAAGAAAACACTTGTATATATAAAAACAACTAAAACAATATGAACTCTCTAGGCATTTGCCCCAATGAAGATGTGGTGGCCAATGTGAGATGCACGTGCCAAAAAGGTGTAGCATGGCCCACTATGCATTGACATGTGAGCAACCTATGTAGCCACCTACGTAATTAGAGGGATGGGAGGGCTTGATACACACAAGTTGGATACCCTTGCATGTAGATCCCCATCACTACTTGATTGAGGAGTGAAACTCCCACCTTTGCATTGCCATCAACTAGCTAAGGGATAGAATTGAAACATATGGAATACATGCCAGAAGGAATAGTACAATGGATGTGGTGAAGTAAGGTAAAGATGAGTGTGTGTAAGCGAAGAAAAAATATGGAATTTTTGAAACGGGTGGGATGGATGGGAATTGAAATCGTGAAGATTTATTTTGATTAAGTGAAGATCAAGCACCAAAAGCAAAATCATTGGAATGAGTATGTGATATAGAGGTATTACCTAATGTCACCACGTGGTAATACATTTAGCAGTTGCTTTCCTTATTTACTTATATGAATATTTTTTTATTTTTTTTTAACTTGCTGTTGCTTTTTACCCCCAGATTTCTCTTGGAATAAGCCGGGATCTTTGCATGGCCAAAAGAGGCAGCCATTGGGACAAATTGGACTAATGGTTTGTTTGAGCCTTAGGGCCGATTCCATATTGAATGGGCTGATGCCAGGAGGCATATTTCACGGTGGATTCCGTACCAGGGTGGATTCCATGAGGTTTTACGGAGGTATAATGCCAGGAGGCATATTTCACGGTGGATTCCGTAAACTTTGTTGACCGGGGCTCATACACAAAGTGGATTCTTTGTGCGAGAAGTTGATAGGGACGCCTATCCTTTTCGGTCATTTCATTAATTTAGTGTGTACATGGGTGATTCCGCAAAATACATATTAAATTAATAAACATTTATGAGTTTAGAGTGCGCACTCGTGATAAATTAAGGTTAGGATTGATTTCTAACTAGTTGATTTATTTATGTAGCTAAAGACTGCTAGGTATTCACTTTTGTCGGTTTAATTGTATTATTTTACTAACGATTGTGAATGCTTCAGTTAATGGTAGAGATAGCAGTAGTGGTGGAGGAAAGCATTGGAGGATAGCGTGTATTCAAGTTATTATTTATATTTTGATGGGCGTATACCTTAGGCATGACGCCTATATTTTGTCGCGCCTATTTATTAAGGCGTTGGATATTTATTTATTATTTTATATGCGCATGGGTGCACGATTATGATATTTGTATTTGGACATTGTATTGGGTATGCCTGACTTTTTGGGTGCCCGCCCATTAGCTTTATTTCTATTTTGTGCTAAAGCAAACTCAAAAGCCAAAAGCGTACTATTTTGTAATTTGGACTATTATTTGAGCTTGAAGATGATTAATACATAAAATACATGCTTTGTGGAGCACTCACACAAGGCATAGGGGGAGATTGTACCCAATTGGTTTCTTGTTCATGTCGTGCATACTTTCTACCTTGAGTTTTGTGCAAAAAGTAGAGTTCTTTTGTTCTTAGGGACCTTCCGGCGTTCACTACGTGAGCATACAGCATCCGATCTGCACACCATGGGCACTAAAGAATAAAATGCCAGTGGCTTGGGACTGTGGGCTTAGCCACTAGAGATGATGCAGGACAATGAGCCTGGCCAAGACAGAAGATGCACATATGAGAATGCTCACAAAATAAAAGTCACCGTAACTAAGCCACATTACACTTTTTTATATGATTGCAATGATAAAAGTTGCTCAAAACAACTTGAGGAATGCAGGGGTCACCATCCCTAAAATTTAGGAAGTTACTATTTTTGGACCACAGAATTTGTTCACATCATTATCTTCGTTTTTGCACGAGGATTAATTCTCTAGTCTATGTCGAGGTCAAATTTTGCACCGATCATGGAGAGCTTTAGCCCGGAATGTTTAAACAGAAAAATTGTTACATGTATGCCATGTGGCACAAATTCCCAAAAGAGAGGGAGAGAGAGAGAAAGAGAGAGAGAGAGCATTTTTTTAAAAACGTAATAGGCATGAGGGGCAGATTTGAGAGTGAAGTTGAGTGAAGTTTTGAGAAGCTGAGGGCAGATTGCTGCAAGTACATCAGCTATGGAGAGTACTTCTTCGTATCTGACTCATGTACAGAGGTAGAGCTCGCTCCCTCTGGTCAACTCTCTCTCTATTCTCAGAGGAAATGCTCTACATGATGGGATGATTTCATCAAAGGTACAATTCTGTGGTTTCTTTGCACTTCTGCTGAGGCAAGAGTCTCATTGTCCAGGTTCAAGAGCAGCTGTTGGCTTATCCAATGCAGAAACTAAAGAAAGTAATGACCATGCCACACAGGAACAGGGTTTTTCAGCTCTGATTTAGTGCTGCTTATGGGACTGTTTTACTGCTTGAATGATGCCAGGGTAAAAGGGATGTTGTTCTGGATATGCTGGATAGTAAGAACAGTAAATACAAAGTTCTGCAGACTGCAATTCTGCACTGGAATCATTGAGTTATGGTCACAGAAAATGCTTTCCTAAAAGGGATGTTGTTCTGGATATGCTGGACAGTAAGAACAGTGAATACAGAATTCTGCAGACTGTAATTCTGCCCATGAATCATTGAGTTATGGTCACAGGAAATGCTTTCCAAGAAGGGATGTTGTTTTGGATATGCTGGATAGTAAGAACAGTAAATACAGAGTTCTGCAGTCTGCAATTCTGCACATGAATCATTGAGCTATGGTCACAGAAAATATTTTCCTAAAAGGGATGTTATTCTAGATATGCTGGATAGAAAGAACAGTAAATACAGAGTTCTATAGACTGCAATTCTGCACATGAATCATTGAGTTATAGTCACAAAAAATGCTTTCCAAAAAGGGATGTTGTTCTCGATATGCTGGACAGTAAAAACAATGAATACAGAGTTCTGTAGACTGCAATCCTACACCTGAATCATTGAGTTATGGTCACATAAAATGCTTTCCTAAAAGGGAAGTTGTTCTGGATATGTTGGACAATAAGAACAATGAATACAGAGTTCTACAGACTGCAATTCTGCACATGAATCATTGAGTTATGGTCACAGAAAATGCTTTCCTAAAAGGGGATGTTGTTCTGGTCATGCTCTATTGTCCTTATGCAGCTGGGATTTACTCAGATAAGATGAAAACCAATTGTTCACAGGTTATGTATTTTGGAACATTTCATTTTTGTAATTTTCCATCTTTTAATCGATAAAGAAATACCGAGAGGGGCGCTGCTCTTCGGGGCCCACAATTCTGGTGTTGAGCGAGGGAGTGAGGTCTCTGTTTGTGTGTGTGTGAGAAAAGACCAGGTATTAATTGAAGGAACTACCACTTTATGTGAGTCATAGACCGGTTTCATGGTTCCATCCCCACAATTAAAATTATTTTCTATAAGAATTTAAGCTCAGACAGTTTTGGGTGAAAAGGCCATACACACAGGCTTTACAGAGATTACAAGACTAGAGAGATGGTAGACATGGATAAAGGCAAAGGAAAACTCCCTCATGAAGAAGAGAGTTCATCTTCTGCTCATAGACACCAAAGAGAGAGTATTGGTGTGCACAGGTGTCAGCACCTTCTAGAACTGACATTGAACCACAAGATGAGGAGCAAGAACAGGAGGACTTGTTTAGGGCATAACTCCTCAGTATGGTTGGCTCTTTCCAACAGCTTGTAAAGAATCCTCAAATGCAAAAATTTTTGAAGTCACATAATGAGGATTCTCAGACTGAGTCATCACATCATACCATGGAGCACTCAAAAAGGTAAACCTCTAAAGTGTGTGAGCATGTGGAAAAGACACTAAACATGGAGACAGGTCCAGTGCAACAAGAAGCACAAGCACAAGATCAGGGAATGAATGGTCAAGGCAGTTATGCACAAGTGGCATAGCAGACTATTCCTCCTCAATTTGCTACTTATCCTGGTTGCTTTGGTGATGGGTCAGTTTTTCAAGCAATGGCTGGATTACCCACGGGTTATCAGGGATACTTGCCTAGAGGGCCACCAAGAATGATGCCCATTGAGGCAATGAACCCACTTTATGCTAATATTGGTCTACAGCCCGGTTATCAAACTTTGCAGAGTCCTTATTTGATGCCTGGAGTACAAAATGCAGCAGTTGGTTTTTTTCAGCCTAGTGGACATATAACAGCTAAGACACGTGAAATGAATGCTAATAATGCGCCTAAGGGACTCCCCTTTTTACAGCCACCTATCTATGACAACCTGACACCAAAAAGTGCAAAGCCTAAATACTATAAAGAGGGTGGTCAAGCATTAAAGTTTGAAACCTTCAATGGTATGCAAGATAAGCTGAAAGCTTTGACATTTATACAACTATTTGATGCAGCTTACACTGGAGGGAATTTTACTGAGACTTCTAAGGTGCGGAAGGCTGCGGCTTTTTTGAAAGGTAATGCTTTGCAATGGTGGAACATATTGTTGATGCAAGGATATACACCTGCCACTTGGGTCCATTTTAAACAGTTGTTTGCAGCCTCATGGTTAACTAACACGTTTAAAGTAGATGCCATGACTGCATGGCATAAATTGGATGCAGCAAATTGTGCGGATTTAGAAGAGTACAATAAGAAATTTTGGAAAGCACTTTTGCCCGTGAGTTCTTACAAGAAAGTGCCCCTGTCAGAACAAATTGAAAAGTACTACTGCGGTTTGCCCAAAGCCATTAGGGATTATTGTACCAGGACTGAGGTTACAAATATGGTATAGTTAATTGAAAATGTTGGTGTCGCAAATGCATTGTTAAAAGGAAAAGCTAACAACTTTAAAGGCATTGAAAAGAAGGATTCTCAGTTTAAGCAAGATCCTGGCAAGAAGAATAAGCAATTTCTAGAAAAGACCAGCTTTACAAAGAAGTCTTTTTGGAAGAAAAGATTTCAGTAGCAACCTCAAACTTCTTTTAAACAAGGCAAAGGACACAAGAGGCCACTTTTTGGCAAATCATTTGAAGAAAGAAAGGCTTTAATGATGGTTGGAAAATGCTTTATATGTGAACAAAAAGGCCATATTGCTTCTAAGTGCCCACAGCAATCTTCTAAAGATGCGGAGGATAAAGATGCGCCAAGTAAAACAAAGCCCAACATTGCCTTAGTGCCTGATATGGTGGAAGATCAATCAATTGATGATGCTACAGAATTGTGCAAAGCTTGGGGAAAGATCAAAGATTCCACAATGCTTATTTTCTTTGATCTTGGAGCTCGTGCAAACTTTATCTCACCGGCATTGGCAGCTAAGCTGGGTATACGTCCCAAGGAAATGGGACCAATTGGACAGGCTGATTTGGCATGCCCAGGACATACTGAACCTGTCACTCCCATTCTTGGCAAACTCTGTATGCACATTCAGAGCTATGTGGACACAAAGGAGTTCCATATTATACCTTTAGAGGGCTGTGATGTTCTGTTGGGTATTCCATGGTACCACACGAAGCATGCTATCTTGGATACTTACAATAGAACGATTACACTCTTGTACATAGGGGCAAGACTCATGTGTTAGATGTGAAGCTTAAAGGAGAGTCTATCCCAGTTGTTTTTACTTCTGCAATTACTTCTGTAATGAAAAATCATATTT
Organism: Lygodium microphyllum; assembly: GCF_053477565.2. NCBI lineage: Eukaryota > Viridiplantae > Streptophyta > Polypodiopsida > Schizaeales > Lygodiaceae > Lygodium > Lygodium microphyllum. The sequence goes on along the minus strand of NC_141163.1, from coordinate 85,936,193 downwards.
CTGCATACTTGGTTTTTGCAAAGCAAGTTAATGAAGTTGACAGTAATATGTCTGTACTAGATGAAAGTAGAAGGGCTTTCTTGGATAAATTCAGTGACTGTTTCTCAAATTCGTTACCAAGAGAGCTACCCCCTAAGAGGCCTGAAGATCATACCCATAGATCTTATTCTAGGGACTAGTCCACCCAATAGGCCACCGTACAGGGTTAGTGCAATGCAGCAGAAAGAGATTATGACACAGGTTAATGAGCTTTTAGAGAAAGGACTAATTCAGCCCAGTAGTTCTCCGTTTTGTTCACCTGTGTTGCTAGTTCAAAAAAAGGACAGCTCTTAGCGAATGTGTATTGACTACAGAGCCTTGAATAAGAAAATGATCAAGAATAGGTTTCCGACTCCGAGGATAGATGACATTCTTGATCGATTACAAGGAGCAGGAATGTTTAAGATTTGAAAAGTGGGTTACCATCATATTAGAATCAGGCCGCCAAAGGATATTTATAAGACTGCTTTTAGAACGACATTTAGTCTCTATGAATTTTTAGTCATGCCATTTGGATTGACCAATGCTCTTCCTATGTTTAACAGGATGATGGATAGAATTTTCCGCCCTTATCGAAGTATCGTTGGCACATTCTTTGATGATATGATTATCTTTTCAAAGAATGAAGAGGAGCATAGAAAACACTTAGTTACAGTCTTTAATAAGCTTAAGCATAACAGATTGCTCATTAATGGCAAGAAGAGTGAATTCTTTTTGGAAGAGATTCACTTCCTTGGGCACATAGTTTCTAAAGATGGTGTGAAGATGGATCCTACAAAGATAGAAGCAATTGTCTCTTGGCCAGACTTGAAAACTGTTCACGATGTCCGCAATTTCCTTGGCCTATACTCTTACAATAGAAGATTTGTAAGACACTTTGTAGAGATTGCTTCTCCTTTACATGCACTTGAAAAGAATGATGTCAAATGGCAATGGACTGACAAAGAGAAATCAGCATTTAGATGTTTGAAGGGAAAAATGACTACACATCCAGTACCTATTTTGCCAGATCTGTCTAAGCCATTCGTAGTGCAGTGTGATGCATGTGGAAATCGGATTGGTGATATATTAATGCAGAATGGCCGAGTTGTGGCATACGAGAGTAGAGTACTTTCTGTCGTTGAAAGGACTTACCAAATTTATGAGAAAGAGTTATTGGCTATGATCCATGCACTTTCTAGTTGGAAGCACTATTTGCTTGGTGCTGATTTAGTAGTGCGAAAGGATCATCAAACAATTAGATACTTTCTCACACAAGCTAAATTGTCGAAGAAACATATGCATTGAGCAAATTTCCTATCTATGTTTCATTTTCAGATAGTGCATGTGGAAGGCAAGAAGAATGTAGTTGCAGATGCTTTATCTTGCAAACCACAGGTGTCAGTTGTTTCAATTTCTTATCACCATGAATTGGATGATATGAAAGAGCAATATGCTGATGACGAAGATTTCTTTGAAATCTATGAACAGTTGATCAATGGCCAACATCATGATCATTATGTGTTCAAAGAAGGCTTTATCATGTTGCATGGAAGACTATGCGTTACAAAACAGCTAAGGCCAAAAGTTTTATTAGAAAGTCATGCTCCACCGTGTGTAGGACATTGTGGTATTGATGCTACAGTCAAAGCGGTAGAGACTTTCTTCTATTGGCCAGCCTTGAGATCTAATGTTGATGCATATGTCAGATTTTGCCTTGTATGCCGAAAGGTCAAATTTGATAGACAGAAGGCACCACGGTTATTGCAACCACTACCTATTCCAAAAAGGCCATGGGAAAGTATTGCCATGGATTTCATTTTTTATCTTCAAAGAACTTCTTCAAGGAATGATGGAATCTGAACTATCATTTATAGATTCAGCAAATAGGCACATTTCATTTCTGTAAGGAAAAAGGTTAAGTCAGAACACATGGTAAAGATATTTATGCAAAATATCTTCAAGTACCATGGAATGCCACGGTCAATTGTCAATGATAGAGACCCAAGAATGACTAGCTTGTTTTGGAAAGCACTGTTTGAAAACATGGGCACTACGCTGAAATTTTCATCTTCTTTCCATCCACATATTGATGGACAGTCTGAAGAAGCAAATTCAACTATTTTAGATCTACTGAAGTGTTATGTTTCAAATCATAAGACTTCTTGGAAACACTACTTGCCATTGGTTGAGTATGCATACAATAATACAGTACACTCATCTACTGGCAAAGCACCTTTTGAGATTGTGGAAGGTGGAAAGAAATTGCCTCCCATTTTGCAGACAAAAGATAACATTTTTGAAGTAGATCGTTATGTAAAAGATTGGGAAGAAGCATATAAAAAGGTCAAGTATGCCTTAGAAAAGTCACAAGCTAAACAGAAAGAGTTGCTGATAGTCATCGTCGGGAACTCTTGTTCAAAAATGATGATTGGGTCTTATTGTGTTTTGAAAAGGCACGTTTGAGAAAATAGAAAGGCAAGGAACGTTTGTTTCCAAAGCTGAGTATGCGTTACTATGGCCCTTTTCAAGTCTCAGAGAAGATCAATGGCGTGGCATATAAGTTGAAATTACCAGAGAATTGGAAAATTCATAATGCATTCCATGTGAGTCTATTGAGGCCTTTTATTGGTGAAATGCCAGAAGATATGGTTTAAGAGGAACAGCTCGAAGTAGAGGAATTAAATGAGATTCTAGTTCCTGAGCAGATCTTGGCACATAAGGATAGAAAAGTGAAAGGTAGAGTTATAAGAAGATTTTTTGTGAAGTTCAAGAACTATTCACCAATGGATGCCAAATGGATGGAAGAGGCTGAATTGGCAGATTCGCCTCAGTTATTGCAACTTTACTGAGAAGCTTTCTTACTGGAATCTACAGTGACTTAGAATGCTTTTTGAAGCAATGTATATTCTCTATTGTACAATTGAATACTGCATCTCATTGAATAATGCACAATGTATGGTTTACACTTAGCATTAACATGTGTATCATTGAATGAAATCTCAGTGCTTTGAAGTATTTGTTACACTTCAGTTGAATGATTATACATGTTGTGACACTAATAGTTCGGGAATACGTGCTATCGCCCTGTGTTGCATCCGAAAACATGTATATTAGAAAGGCTCCTAGTAGTCATAGTTGGATATAGGATGTGATCCTCCACCTAAGTGAGACTTGAGCTTGCAATGGCACAAATGGTAGTGGGAAAACTCCTACCATCGCCCCGTATCATTTATTAGCAAGTGATACATGCGATGACACTAATAACATGGAGAATCTTGTTATCGTCCTGTGTCATCCGTTAGCATGTGGCATGCAATCAAGGTCACTTGCTTCTTTCAAGAGGGGGGTATGTCACCAGGTGGTGATACTTTTTGTAGTTGCTTTCCTTATTTACTTCTATAAATATTTTATTTTTCTTTTTTTCAATTGTTGCTTTTTACCCCTAGAGTTCTCTTGGAATAAGCCGAGATCTTTGCACGGACAAAAGAGGCAACCATTGGGACAAATTGAACTAATGGTTTGTCTGAGCCTTAGGACCAGTTCCATATTGATAGGCACTAAAGAATAGAATGCCAGTGGTTTGCAACTGTGTGCTTAGCCACTAGAGATGATACAGAACAATGAGCCTGGCCAAGACAGAAGATGCACATGTGAGAATGCTCACGGAATAAAAGTCACCGTAACTGAGCTACATTACACTTTCTAATGTGATTGCAATGATAAAAGTTGCTCAGAACAACTTGAGGAATGCAAGGGTCACCATCCCTAAAATTTAGGGAGTTACTATTTTTGAACCCTAGAATCTATTCACGTCATTATCTTCGTTTTTGCACGAGGATTAATTCTCTGGTCTATGCTAAGGTCAAATTTTGCACTGATCGTGGAGAGCTTTAGACCGGACAGCTTTAGACCAGAAGGTTTAAACGGGAAAATTGTTACATGTATGCCATGTGGCACAAATTCCCAAAAGAGAGAGAGCGTTCTAAAAAAAACATAATAGGCATGAGGGGCAGATTTGAGAGTAAAGTTTAGTGAAGTTTTGAGGAGTTGAGGGCAGATTGTTGCAAGTACATCAGCTCTACGGAGAGTACTTCTTCATATCTGACTCATATACGGAGGTAGAGCTCACTCCCTCTGGTCAACTCTCTCTCTATTCTTAGAGGAAATGCTCTGCATGATGGGTTGATTCCATCGAAGGTACAATTTTGTGTTTTCTTTGCACTTCTGCTGAGGCAAGAGCCTCACTATCCAAGTTCAGGAGCAATTGTTGGTTTCTCCAATGCATGAACTAAAGAAAGTGATGACCATGCCACACAGGAACAGGGTTTTTCAGCTCTGATTTAGTGTTGTTTATGGGACTGTTTTACTGCTGGAATGATGCCAGGGTAAAAGGGATGCTATTCTAGATATGCTGGACAGTAAGAACAATAAATACAGAGTTCTACAGACTGCAATTCTGCACTGGAATCATTGAGTTATGGTCACAGAAAATGCTTTCCTAAAAGGGATATTGTTCTAGATATGTTGGACAGTAAGAACAGTGAATGAAAAGTTCTACAAACTGTAATTCTGCCCATGAATCATTGAGTTATGGTCACAAAAAATGCTTTCCAAAAAGGGATGTTATTCTGGACATGCTAGACAGTAAGATCAGTAAATACCGAGTTCTGCAAACTGCAATTCTGCACATGAATCATTGAGTTATGTCACAAAAAATACTTCCCTTTTAGCAGACTGCAATTCTACACATGAATCATTGAGTTATAATCTCAAAAAATCCTTTCCTAAAAGGGATGTTGTTCTGGATATGTTGGACAGTAAGAACAGTAAATATGGAGTTCTGCAGACTGCAATTCTGCACATGAATCATTGAGTTATGGTCACAGAAAATGCTTTCCTAAAGGAATGTTGTTTTGGATATACTGGACAATAAGAGCAGTGAATACAAAGTTCTGCAGACTATAATTCTGCACATGAATCATTGAGTTATGGTCACAAAAAATGCTTTCCTAAAAGGGGATGTTGTTCTTGTCATGATGTACTGTCCTTATGCAGCCGGGATTTACTCAGATAAGATGAAAACCAACTGTTCACAAGCTATGTATTTTGGAACATTTCATTTTTGTAATTTTCCATCTTTTAATCGATAAAGAAATATTGAGAGGGGCACCGGTCTTCAAGGCCAATTTGATGTTGAGCAAGGGAGTGAGGTCTCTGTTTGTGTGTATGTGAGAAAAAACGAGGTATTAATTGAAGGAACTACTGCTTTATGTGAGTCATAGACCGGTTTCACCTAGCCTTTTGCTTTTATAATCACCTCTTTTTTAGTTACATCCATTACTTGCACTTCAAAAGCAAAATTCGCATCATACATACCTTGCACCAAATTTTGATGGAAAGGATGACATTGGATAGCTCACAGTTCCCAAATTAATGTGTCCTCTGTCAAGTAATGGTCTTGGATTTGCACCAATATAGATCTCCGAATGATGTGCAAGCTCATCCATGTTGTAGACTCAATCCTGTAATTTCGAAGGTGATGTGTGAGGTGGATCACAAGCACAAGGGCCCAATTTGTATCAAGCTTTCTACGTACGTGTGCTTGGTAGAACGCCTTTCTTTGGAGGAAGCTCTACCCTTCCATCTTCAGAGTGAAATTGATTGCCAATCCCTTGGAGATGATGGCATCACTCTAAGGGAGATTGCTTTGTTGAAGATGTAGACGACATCTCAAAAGGTGTTCTCACATGCTCCAATGTGTCAAGCTTTGTTCTTCATGGAAAGTGAGGATCTTTAGCTCTATCACACCTGAGAGCACCTCTGCTTTGATACCATGTAAAGAAACAATATGGCAAACACAAAGAAATGCAAAATGTACAACAACATGTAGAACATGATCATTTAATGCTAAATGAGAATAAGTGAATGAGAATCTAAACGATACGATCAGGGGCCTCGAACCTCCGTGTCTCAAGGAACAGGGCAGATATATATAAGGATGGTATTGGAGTGTGTCATACTCATGACAGATTCCAAAATGCAGCAGCAGCAGTCCACCAAACTGAGATGAAGATGTTGATGCAAAGAGGGAGCAGTGTGCAGTCCTCCACAGTCTCTAACAAACTCAAACGAAAATGGCAGGTGTAAACATAGGTACCAGCAGTAGAAACACAATACAGTCCACAATCTCTAATAAACTCTAAATAAGATAGCAGCTGTAAATGGAGATATCAGCAGTAGAAACACAATTGTGATGACATGGACAGCACATGTTGCAGCTGGGAGGAGTGATAACTTCTGGGCAGCCTGTTCTACAGAAAAACGCAAACTGCAATGTGATATCAACCAGCTGGAAGATGTATGCAGCAGCTGGCAATAGTTTAGGCAGCAAGAAGCAGGCTGGGACTTGCTCCAGATCAGGTCACCAGCAGGTCTAAAAAGCTCCTATGCAAGTCATGGCAGGCTGGCAGCAGCGGGACAGCAATCTGATGTGTCCTCCATACTGATAGTGTTTGTCCTCAAGATGGGCAGCAAGCTGAGATGTACCAGCAGTGGTTCCAAATGGGGTGTGGGCAGCAGAGTGAGGATAGAGGGCTGATGGCTGATGGCTGAGGCTGGGATCTTTATAAGAGGTGATCAATGCTTTTTGGGCCTATCCTAAGGAGAAATAACAAGGGATCCGTGCACTATAATCAATAATTTGTGGAAACCCTAGTATTAATGGCTCAACATGGGATACATACTAAAGGATAACATACCTCTAGTGTGGTGAATTGTGTGATGGGTGAATGAGGGTGTATGCAACAGATGGAATGTGTCATATAGGTGAGATGGATGGGATTTGTGAATGATTAGATGTACCAAAAGCAAAACCACCAGTATTATCAAAGTGAAAGAGAGAGATTACCTAATCGTCTTCCTCTAGACCCACCTCTATTAACATTCATATACTGCAATGAATTGTTAGCCTGCCTATTTAAGTCTGTCACTCGATCATCTTGTGAGCTCCATCAAAGTCTGACGCAGACATAGGAGCTCTGACTATGTTTTCTTAGGTTTGTTGGGCAGCTTAGTCTGTGCAGCCTTTGTCAGTCAGTTTCCAGCCCCTGCCACCTTCTGACTTCCCCAAGAGTGCCACGTCAGCCTGATCATTACCATGGCCCATGTCAGCATTTACACATTGTTCAGCTGCTGCCGACTGCATTTAATGCAGGTCAGCCCGATTTTTTTTGCCACAAACAGCTGGTCAGCTAGTTTTGCTGGTTTTCAGCTATCTATAGCTGATTTAGGCGTTTGACAGATCGCTTCTTCCTTTGCTTCATAGGTGCTCGTCAGGTGGCTGCAGTCTCCTCTATCTCCAGCGTGGATAGCAAGCTGCATATTCTCCGTCTCCATCACCATCAATGTTATTGTCATCATTTCAAGCTGATCTAGTGCCCTTACTAATGCCTTGTGTTGAGAAACCACTTCTTCAATTTACACACTTCATTTAGGGTTTCGCACTAACAGCCCCAAAAAGGGCTAGTGTCCACATTTTGGTCATTTCGTCAATGGACACCCACTCAGTGGTGCACCACCCTAGACAACTTATGCCCATAAATAGGTCATCACTTCATTCATTTTCACACCCATTTCAGTCATTCTTCACCCCCCTTCTTCATCATCCAACACTCTTTCCTTTTCTCTCCAGCCCTTCCCTTGCCCTCATACCCTTTCCGGCAGACATTGTGATTCGTGGCTCGTGGCTCATGGCTCGTGGCTCGTGGCTCGTGGCTACCTTCTACCTTCTTCACTCTGCTTCAAGCACCTTGTTCCATCATCAGGTTTTGCGATTTCGAGCTTCCCCCTATCTTGGCATCAATCCTACACAACTAGCAACACCATCTCCCACCTAGCAACCATCAAACAACCTACGTTTGGGACTTCACCTAGCTTCAGCATTCTCCACCTAGCAATAGCATCCTCATCATCAAGTGTCAACATTCTCCCTTGGCATCAGCTCCTCATTGCCCAAGCATTTGCATTTTGCAGCTTGGGGACTTCTCCATCATCTAGCGTCATCATATTCCACCAAGTGTCAACATCTAGGCTGCTTTCCATGCGTTGGACAGCTTCGACATAGTCTAGGATTTGCGCTTGCTCCCCCCACAGCTGGTAATCATCTTCCTCATCTTCGACGGCATTAGAGGACTACAGTTCGCTCCCTCAACAACTATCCTTCACCTTCTAGTGACTACTTCGATAGCCCACTACCCAGAGGTCTGCGTTTCACTCCCTTCACATTGCCAATTCCCCACACATGCTACCACCTGATTCAAACAAGACAGTGCAATCATCTTCTAAGCTTTGGCTCCACTGTATCAATTTTTCTTCTCATAGCATGATTCAATGCATCATCACTGTGTTCTTGTGTTTCTAAGTTTCTCTTCTCTCTCAATGTTTGCTGTACACACTATGTTTCTCCCCACAAACCCTATTGTCTCTCTGGTCTCCTAGTCATTTTTTTGGCACCGTGGGCTACGTGCAAGGATTGATCAAGCCACTCCTTTGTATTCAGCATTCTTCTTCAATTAGTGCAAATTTCTTTCCTTCATCTCTTAATGTATTTCTCTCTCTTTCTCTCCACGTTCGTGATTCTCTTCAGTTGCGTACTCTCACATGGTATCATCACCACATGAATCAAGGTTATCAAGAATACCTATACCCATGGCCTACACATTCAATGGAGATAACAACGAACCAGCAAAATATAAAACGTTTGTATCTTGCACGAATTGTTGTGGGGCTAAATAGATTGGATGTGGCATTGTTTCCATGTTGGTGGATCCTCTTCGGACTATGAGTTTTGGCTCCTCAATGACTTCAAATTAAGACTACAAGTCAACTCTCTCATGACTTTGCCTTGATATCTCTGCCTATTCATATTGAATGAGAACATACATTGACCTTGAGAGATACCTTCCAATTGAGGGGAAATTTGTGTTTGGTGTGGGAGAAAGTGGGTACCATTCCCTTAGAGCCTCTAGGGAGGGAGATATTAACACCAAGGTGATAGGCTCTGAGAGGAGCTACATTCGTATGAAGATTGAGACATCTCTTCTTGCATCTCACATGCTCTTGGTTGCCAAGCTTTCTTATCAAGGCTCTGATGTCCGTTGAGAGCGCCTGCCTCTGATACCCTATAAAGAAAATCTAGGGCAAACAAAGAGAATGTACAAAAACAGTGGAACACAATTCGTAGAATGTTCAATGAAGTGCTCCAAGCTGCAGGATGTCTGAGCTGACTCCGGGCAACAAAAATGCAGATTTGCTGGCTCAGATAGCAGCTCAATGAATGGCAGCAGAGAAATGGTGATGGCTGAGATGGCAGCTCCATGAAGAGCAGCAGAGGAAAAGTGATGTCAATATGTTGTCCACAAACAGCAGTTAAAAGCAGGCTGAGGCTGATCAAAACGCAGATGGCAGCAGTATGATGACAGCAGCGGCTGGTCAATGCTTATATGTGAAAACAATGGTGCAAATGGACTAGCAACTGCTCCGATCAGCAAGGCAAAGGCAGGCTGATGATAGCGACAGCTGGGTGAGCTTCCAGAATTGCTGGCAATGGCAGCAAAAGGCTGGGCAAAGGCTGGGACAGACTTTCAAGTTCCTTTGGGCTGCTGATGGCCTCCAAAGGGCCTGGGCAGCACTAGCAGGTTAGAATGATCAAGGATGAGCTAGGACACCCACTACATGCTCTATTTATAGAGGATTTTTCAGCTTTTCTCCTATTGTTCGAACATCAAGCCTTTTATTTTTAGTAATTTCTTTTTATTGCTTTTTTTGGGCTGTTTTAAGAGAATAAAATAGGTATTAATACATGTTAAATTTTTATTAATGCATGTCTTGACTCTTAATTTTAGTGGATCAACGCCCTTTGAATAGGAACATGGGAGGCAAAAAGAAGACTAAGGAACCCCACACAGTATCGAGAAATGCCAGGCCACTTACCACTTCAGCCGCTGCCTCCAAAGGCTAGGTGTATACCTAAACTTGACCCTGGTCTTTACAATACTCTCATACGTTATCACATTCACATCATCACGGGGCTATAATGTGAAACATAATCGATGTAATTCCACAACAAGAAAACACAGGACCATCGTTGCTGCTTGCAAGGAAAATTACAGAATTGCCTATTGATAAACATTGGAAGTTAACCGCTAAGTTTTTTGGGAATTTGGAAATTAGGACAGGCTAACCTCTGCATAGCTTCCCTTTTTCTTGATTATCTGAGCCAGCAGGCGCTCCCCAGGGAGAGCTCTCTCACACAGGACGATGAACCCGGAGTCCACCACCTTGCACACCCCCTTCCCCTTGAAAGCCAGGCTCTCACATTCCATCTCCAGCTGCTGGCCCTTTTTTGGAAATCTGAACTGTGAATCAGATGATGATGATGTTGTTGTTGTTGTTCCATTGTGGAGAGAATTGTTGGCCTCCAGAGCCGCTTGGATGAGCGCGTCTTCGGGTGACGCGACAGAGGACTGCATAGGGACTGAAGCAGCAGCTCGGGTGGAGAGATGTCTGGTTGCCTGTGAGAGGAAGTGGCGACAGGGCAGTATAGCATACTGGGTGGCCACCACCATAGCTTATGACTCTACCCCCCGAGAGAGTGGGCTGAATCTCTTCAGGCCTGCTGCCCCCTAAGGCTAGGCCATATTGGGTTTGGTTTTATTATTTATTTAGAAATGAGAGACCAAACGAGAGAGAGAGAGAGAGAGAGTTCTCTCGATTAATATAGTCAATATAGTGGCAATTGCAATTGTCTCAATTAAATATTACTTATTCTATTAGTTATAGTCAATTAATTAATGAGTAATCAATCGATTAATTAGTATAGTGTTGTGTAGTCGATTAGTAATATGAATGTCTCAATTAATGTAGTCATTACAGTCAATTAGTAATATAGTTGTCTCGACTTATATAATTGTTAATTAGTCAATTAGTTGCATCCATACATTAATGAGTAATTTGTTAATTATTTAACATGGTTGATTGATTGATTGCTATAGTTATTAATTATAATGGAGTTAATTAGTTATAGTGATTAATTAATTAATAATTAGTCTATGAATTAGTATAGTTATTAATTATAGCGTAGTCGATTGGTAATATTGTTGTCTCCATTAATATAGTCGATTTGTATTTAATGATATAGTTGTGTTGACTCAATATTAATTAGTTGATTATTTGTCAATTGTCAATTGTGTGTAAAAGCTATCATTTCATGCATATAAACTTATGCGAACTCCATACTCTACCATTTCACGCATGCAACCGAGCGCTTAGAGTAAACAAAAAACCCTAAGACTCGTTCTTGTTCTATGCACGTAGCTAACCCCTTCATCTCGTCCATGAGAAATAATACATGGTTAATTTTAAATCTTAGAACCTGGGTTTGATTCGTGTTCGTAGGGGTGTTTATTGCATTAGTCGCTCCGCTCGCCTCTCCCGCATTACCGGTACCAATGGTAGCTTTGGCACCTACGCTTCTCGCGATTTTCTTCTTGGGTGCCATTTCTACTCGAGGTTTGGGAAGTCCGGGCCTTAGCACCCTTCAGGATGATCGGTTCGGGAGGGAAAGGTCATGGAAAAGGGGATCCTTTGTCAATGAGGGGGTAACTTGTTTCCAACTCTCTTCCTTTATCTTTCTCCTTCTCTCTCTCTCCCTCTTAGCCTCTATGCTCTTTGTTCTAAGGCCTCAAGATGAAGTCTAACTACTTTGTTGTACCTAGCTAGTGTAGGGGTTAGGCAAACAAGGTATTGTAGTGAGAAACCAAAGAAAGGCAAGTACTTCCATCCCTCTTAATCGAGAAATTTTTAATGCAAAGAATATGATAGATTAGTATTGAATATATTTGCAAGCATATCTTTAGATGCAATATTGATTTGATTTGCTAAGTAGCTTGAACCTTATCTTATAACCATAACCACTTGAGAATACCTAAAGACTCTCTAACCTCTTGGTTAAACAAAATGCCAGCCTTGATCTAGCATCCTTTGTCATGGCTACTTTGTTTCTAATAGCCCAAATGACTCTAGTAGTGATAACCCTAATCACAATCCACATCTTAAGGGATTGATCATAAAGGTTCTTTTTATCTCCAAACAAGGTTGTTTTGAAAGAGATCGCCAGCATCAAATCACCTACTTGAACCCACTTCTTAGCTCTACTTGATATTCCTTATGTAGCTGGCAATGACATAGAGCATGCAGTATATTCTCTTTCTTCTTGAGGCACATTAGGCACCAAGGAGATACCCTCATGAACTTGATGGGGTGGTCTTTGGAGTTCATCTTGTTAGCTACCACCTTCCAAAGTAGTAGATTGATGCTACACCAAGTTCTCTTGAGTTTGTGTTTCCATATCCTTGATTGCATCTTAGGATATTAGAACTCCCACTCTACTTTCAACTTGTTAAATGTGTGTGTTTTCCTCTCATTAAAATCATTGTGGCCTTTTAAAAGTTTTAGTTATGTTGCTTGGACAATTCAAAATTGATGTAGAGGCATGTATGCTCTCACTGTGTGACAAAATAGGAGACTCATCAATGATAGAGGCATTCCAAAACATTGCATGATTAGTTTAGGAAGGGCTAGATCAAGATGAGATCAATTTGTGGGATTTGATTTGGTTTTTGGTTTTTGATTGGTGATTTTATCAAATCAAGATAATTGTAGAGTAGGAAGACGGAAGAAAACTACATGAAAACCTCGAAATACTATCGAAAATAACCCAAAAGAAATCAATGTTTGAAGTCTATATAACTCATAATGATAGCCATAGGACTCCATTACACAAGACTTCATCACATGATTAGTGTTGACACAAGCACAGGGTCACACTATAAGCAAAGAGTCCTTGAATTTCCAACACACCAAATCATATGATACATGGGCGTCTGGCACATGCCACAAGTGTCTAGCACATAAGTGCTTGATTCAAAGACATCACCTGGAGTGTGCAACATGTGCTAAATCATCTAGCACATGTAATATCTAGCACACATCTTGTTGTTTAGGACAGGAACTCAAATCATCATCATATGTTGCTCTTGTCCATCACATGCTTAATCATCGAGCACATAAATCGTTCACCATAGGCATTGAAAACCATATAACATAGGAGTTGTCTAGCACATGAGTCTTAACCATCCAAGAGGAGCCAGAAATCAACCAGCACACAACCTTCCATCATAAGCTCCTTTCCATCATAGGACTCTCCACCACACAACTGCCCATCACATAACACTCTATCTTATCACATCACCCGATAGAGTTTAACACATAGCATGCTTCATCACATCATGTCTTCACTCCATCACATGAGCCTTAGGTCCATCATATAAGCCTTGGATTTCACAATGTAGACCTTGAACGCATCATATGCAAAACCTGTCCATAAGAGTCCTTATGTCTACCACATAGTCACTCCATGATACAACTTTTTAGTATCACATAACTACCTTCTATCACATCACCAAGCTCTCTGTCAATAGGCCACATAACACATAAACATCACAACAAAGCACATAACACACTCACGCACTCAACCCTCTAAGTTTGTCTCACACACACATAAAACCACACATCACATAGCTCACATGCACAATTCTCATTTCACATCCACTCATGTAGTTGGTGTGTGAAGAAGTGTATATTAGCCACCAACAATTGGACAATTAGTTGCATGGTTAGTTACATGATTGGTTAGTCATGCTAGTTGGTCACTCGTGATGCCACACATGCACTAAGCCACAAACCTCATCACACAAAGAAACATATATGGTGCACACATAGGGCATTGTGCACAACACATGCTCACTTAGTTACATTTGGGAGCAACTAGCACCCTCAGGCACTCATGGAGGACACATGCACACTTAATTTATGATCCTTGTGGCAAGGCTTATGTGAGGAACTATTGACTGCCTATCTACACCAGTCTGAGATGAAGAGTAGGTGCTAGTGCTCTATCTACACCAATCTAAGATGGAGAGTAGGAGCTACTACTCTATAGGTACACTTGAGCCAATTGAGTCTTGCTTGAGGCATCAACAAAGTAGAAGGCCACAAGTGGTTCTCTTTCCACCTCTACAAGAGACTCAATTGCACCACAGAGAGGCCATACTCAAAGTATAAGGGTCAAGCATACCTAAAGGGGCTAGTGTTCTTGCCTCTACACCTTTATGAATATGCTTATGCAAGTACAACAATAACAACAGGTGATGCAAGCCTCAGCTCAAACAGAAAGTGTTGTGATGAATGCTTTGCAAGCAGTTGAGCGTGAGGTGAAGTTATTCAATGGCAGGAATGTATCTGCATATGTACATACCTATGTTCAAAAGATGGAATTCTTTGGAGTGGCTCAATCTGCATGGAGCCGGTATTTTGTATGTGTTACTGTTCATGAACTGAAAGCACGGATTACTGAATTATGCTTGTAGGATGCTGACTGGGTAGCCTTCACGAAGACACTCAAGGAAGAATTTTACATTGAGGACACCAATTTGATTACGCGCAAGACTTTTCAGGAGTGGGTTATACAACCTAATAAGGGTCTTGTGGCTACAGAATTGTTAAGAGAATTTGAAAGTAGATTTGAGCAGTTGGATCTTGCAGAATAGCAAGCTCTTGCAAGTCAGAAAATTGAATTGTTTCTACAGGCAGCTGATCCTGAGCTTCAAGAGAAGCTTGATGATTTTCTAGAGGATCAGACTACAGAGACAAGTTTGAAAACAGAGTGGCGACATGTCAAGGAAGCTCTTAATGCGCTTGTGAAGAAACATAGAAGAAGAGAAAGATTGCATGTCTCTAGCTTGCCCACTATTACGAGTAAGACAGTTGAAGTATCCAGTAAGCCACCCGCTTCTGTAGCTAATCCTATGGCTGTACCTGCTATTGTTCCCTCTATTAGGGAAGATGTCTTAGATGAATTGGTCAAAGGGATGTGGGATATTCAATTGAAGGTTGCAAAATTGGATGAAAAAGAACAAGAGGAACGGGGATGGGCAGCAGCCCCTAAGCCTGGAAAAAGATGTATGTGGTGTGACAGTTTGTAGCACGAGAGAAAGGATTGTGCTGCATATCAGGAGGCCTTGGCACGACAGCTTATCTTTTGGAAAGATGGCAAGATCCATGCACAAGAAATGGGTTTGCCTCTTGCTTTGAATTTTGGAAAGGGAGGTATGCAGAAGTTGTTGGAAGACTTGGCTGTACGAAATGCTTATGCGGTAGTGCACACTTCTACTTTTGGTCTACAGTTGGATAGAATGCATGGCCAAGTGATGGTTGGTCCAAAGGATGAAATATGGACACATGCTTTACATGCAGTTGAAAAGAGAAAGGTCACTGATAGTGAAATGCCTCATGCAGGGCAAGACATTCGTGGCATAACTAGTTGGGAATCACGGGTAGATGCATATTCAGTGTATGCATATTTAGCAAAGGTACAAAACACAGATGTACTTGTGGAAGAAAAACAAAAAATAAGATAACAAACAAGAGGGCAAAAAGAAGGGCAAACAGCCAGGATATAAGCTGCAATCTGACATTGAGACAGCTACAGATCTTAAGAAGGCTCTTGAAGAACGGATCTTAAACAGTTGGGTGGAATTTACCTTGGGAGAGGTGCTTGGCATTGCCAAGTGAGAATTTCATGATGAGATCATTAACATAATTAAAAGGAAGCGCTAGTTTCTTGGTGATACCACTAGTGCATTGCTACAATTTGAAGAGGAAACTGGTTTGTTGGGTATTCGGACTGAATATGAGCATGAAGTAAGTACATGATTGTCTATGCAGGATGCTACTAATCAATGGACAGTAAGTGGAAAAGAGAAGAAAGTGGCTGAAAGTGGCTGATTATGCAAGAGTCAGAAGCAAAGATGGGAGGAAAGCAGTCCAATTTCTTACTGTTTGTGTTAATCATCCTAGAAATTGTGATACGCTTCGAGAGTCTCCTTTGGTTCCAAATGCAAGGGAATTCAAAGACCTGGATTTTCATTAAGCACTACTGTAATGCGGGGCTACAGTAGTGCTGATCAGAGGGTGTACTCGCCTCTTGATGAAATGAAGCATGTATTTACTATTGGTAATTCTCAGTTTACAGCAAACACTTCATGTTGGTTTAAGCCTATGGAAGCTATGTGTAGGGCTGAACGCATATCTATGAAATGGGCTATTAAGAAACTGAGATAATTGGGGATGTTAGCTAAAAATGATGGCATTTCAGGCATATTTTATGGGCTGAATATTACTAACATTATGGCTAAAATTTCAGCAACTATACATGCAGAAAATGAGGCTGAAAACAGAGTGTTGTTTGTATGTTCTTTGGATATGTATGATGTTATAGCATTGTTTGCTCAGTAGGAAGGATTACAATGGGCTGAAGCATTTGTGGAGATAAAGTATAAGACAGTTGACAAAAAGGTGAAACCAATTGCTTTGCCACTTCCACCAGAGAGTGAGGGTATGTATGAAAAAGTTTCAAGGTAGCCAAGCTTACAGGATCCTAAAGATATAGGTCATCAGTTTACATCTGAAACATTACAGGAATTGGAAGTTGGTGCAGAAGGGTTTCTTTTGCCTTGCTGAGAGAAACTATTTTATGCAGATGTTGGCTAGACATGGGAAGGCATTTGCATTTCAACCAAGTGAAATAGGTTGTGTGGATCCAAATGTTGTCTCTCTTATGGTCATATTTACTGTGCCACATGTACCATGGAACTTGAGGCCTATTCCAGTGTCTAAAGCTTACTTGCCAAAGTTGATGGATTTGCTAAATGAAAAGATTTGCATGAAGATCTTGGAGCCTTCTTCAGCCTCGTACTCAAATCGTTGGTTTACTCTCCCCAAAAAGAATGGGGCTTTGAGATTTATTCAAGACATGCAGCCAGTTAATAAAGTGACCATAAGAAATGTGGGTGCATGTCATGTGGTTGATGAATTTGAAGAGGCTTTTGCAGGCAGAGCAATCTATTCTTTGGGTGATCTTTACTCGGGGTATGATCAGTTTCAGCTTTCAATTGAAAGTAGGGATATCACAACCATGAAGACTCCTTTGGGGTTAATACGGATGTGTACTCTCCAACAAGGTGCAACAAACTCAGTGGCACACATGACAAATGCTATGAATAGGGTACTCAGGGATTTTATACCACAATTGACTATGCCCTTCTTGGATGATGTTCCAATCAAAGGGTGCGCAGTGGATGAAAAGAATGAAGAGATGGATGCTCATGGATGTAGACAGTTTGTTGTAGATCATATTGTGGATTGTGAGAGGATTTTGACACGTCTAGAAGAGGTGCATTTAACTCTTTCTGGACAAAAGTCTGTCTTTGGAATTGAGGAGGTTTTGATTGTTGGGCATATGTGTGGGCCTTATGGGTGAAGGCCATCACCAGTAAAAATAGATGGGATTGATAGAATGCGAGATGTATGCACAAATGTATCAGAGGTGCGTAGATTCTTGGGTGCATGTGTGCTCTATTTGATATGGATTCCTCACTTTGCACATGTATTAGATGTTCTTTATCAACTTCTACGGAAAGGTCATAAATTTCATTGGAAAAGGAAGCATCAGAAAGCAATGAAGAAATTGAAGCAACTCTTAAAATCAGCTCCTACGTTGAGAAAGGTTGACTATTCACATGGAAAGCCTATTATTATTATTGTTGATACAAGCCCAATTGAGATTAGATGGGCAATTGGGAAAGATGATAGAGAAGGGCAAAGATATGCAATATGCTTTGGTGCAAAAGTATTGACTGAACGACAGAGAAGATATCCATAGGTAAAAAGAGAATTATGGGGAATTGTGATAGCCCTTAAATGTGATAAGCAGTATTTTATGGGTGCTCATGTAGTCATTGAGACTGATTTTTTGCCAGTATTGGGTATGATTACTAGTTATACTACCCCGGACATTGCTATGCTCCGGTGGATTGCATACATTAAATCTTTGAACCCTGAATTTCAGCATATTGTAAGAAGAGATAACCCAGTGGCAGACATGTTATCTTGAGCACGCTATGAGAATGAAAATGGGATGATGGATGAGGAGGAAGAAGATGACTTTCTTATGGCTGAAAATGATGTTGCAAAAGTGAATTTAGTAATGCAAAGTGTTGCTACAACATTAACAAAAGCTTGGACTTTACAAAAGCTTGGACAATAAAGAGAAGACACTTTAGATGTTTTGCGTCTTATGCAGAAGTGTTTCTAGAAGACAAATATGCAGAAGAATGGCTGAGAATTGGTCAATATCTTAGTACATTAACAAAGAGAGATGAATGGTCAGATGATGAGTTTAAGAAGATCAAGAGGAAAGCCTATGGATTTTTCTTAAAAAATGGATACTTATGGAAATATGCTAAAAAGAAACAGGGTATGCCATTGCGAGTTTTGGGTGATAGAGCTTAAGTAAAAGTAATGCAAGAATTTCATGAAAGTTTGAGGGCTGGTCATAGAGGTGTTTGGGGTACTTTTAAAAAGATCAAAGAAAGATATTGGTGGCAGGGTATATATAAGGATGTTGCTCACTTTGTGGAAACATGTACGACATGTCAAATGTATTCAACTATGAGGCATTGGGATGGATTGCAACCCACATATCCATTGTATCTTCATTTTAAGTGGGTGGTGGATTTGGTCACAATGCCTACAGGTCTTTGGCAAATGAGGTATCTTGTGCTTGCTCATGAAGACTTGACTAATCAAGTGGAAGGGAGAGCTCTATGTACTAAGACGACAAATGCCGTATGTACTTTTCTCTTAGAAGAGATCTTTTGTCAATATGGCTGTGTGGGAAAAATTATAGCAGATAGGGGTGAGTTGGATGCAGATGAAGCTCATGATTTCTTTGCATGGTTGGGGATAAAGCTTGCTTTAACTTCAACATATAACCCTGAAGGAAGTGGAAAAAGTGAAAGAGGTCATCCACCTACTGTGAAGGCATTGGCAAAAGCATGTGGAGAGAAGATAAAAGAGTGGCCACAATTGCTCCCTTATGCTTTGTGGGCTGACAGAACAACTCATAGTGCTGTTACAGGATATATGCCTGTAGAATTGATGTATGGTCAAAAACCTATCATGCCGATAGAAGAGATGACTGTCACATGGAGTGTGTTACCTTGGGAGAAGGAGTGAATCGAGAGGGGTTGTTGGCCTTACGCATTAGATAGTTGGAAAGAAAGTTAGAAGACATAGAGGCAGCAATTACAAAGTTAAGGGCAGCAAGGATACAGAACAAGAAACGGTTTGACAAAAGACATAGACTGAGACCAAGAACCATACAAGATGGGGATTGGGTATTGGTTTATGATAGCAATTTAGATAACCAACATAGTGCCATGCATAAAGTTTCCAAGAGATGGTTTGGACCCTATGTGGTAAGACATGTGTTTGATAATGCTACTTATGCATTAAATGAGCTGGATGGGACAACCATAAAACTTTCGGTAGCAGGGAAAATAATCAAATTATTCAAAAGGCGGGAATCTACTGCCTATGAGTTGCCAGAATTAGAAGAAATAGTGGCCATGATACAGGGGCTGGCCAGGAAGATATGGAAGATGAAGAAGTAAAGGATATGGTTGCACAGGATGAGGAGGACTTAGAATCCGGTGATAACTAGGATTTTGGCACATACCGGAGGATGTGCAAGTTCAGAGGGGGTGGATGTCGTGATGTTATGAGGACATAGTGTGAAAATGTATGGAATGCATCATCATCCGACTTCTCTATTTATCTAGAGAGTCAATGTGATCTGAGCCATTAGTACTAGTGTGAGTTGCATGAATTATCCAAAAATATTAGATTTTTGGATAATTTTAGTCTATTTTTTATATTATTTATTGTAAAAATCTAAAAAATTTAGAAAAAGCTTCTAGATTAGAATGGCATGCAAAAAGCTAGTTGCTTTTTCAGCCAGTTAGGGGATTTTCACAAGAAGGACAGATTGACGAAATCGCGCGCGTCGTGATCGCTATAAACAAGCTGAAAATTGCAAATTGAACGGAAAGAAGAAGGAGTGATCTAGAAGATCCGTGAACAGGTGTTTTGAGGTTTTACCCCCCTTTCGGAGCCAACGGAGCCATCAAATTTGGGTTCCGGGTAGCAGAGAAAGAGTTGATTTTTCTGATCCACGTTTTTGGTATACAAAGGAGCTCCAGGAGAACTAATGCCTGGAGATTGCTTCTGAGTAGAGCAAAGATTAAATACATATTGTTTCAATTCATTGTGATTTATTTTTGTCATGTTTACCACTTGGGTATTCTCTATCTTCTCTTCCATCTCCTATCTCTACTTCCTTTTACTTCTGATCCCCGGTGGATTCGACCTTTCGACAAAAACCCCTCCAAGAACGTGCATTTGTGTGTGGTTTTAAGAGTCTGTATACATTGCACAAACATACTTAACCATTAAAATTATTATCTCATTTCATTATATTGTTAATGTATTTTCATAGTCTATATGTATTTATGTGTAGTTTTAGAGTGTGTACACATTGCATGAATATATTTGACCATTAAAATTATTTTTGCATTCCATATGTAAAAATAATAATTCGGTTTTGTATATGCATTTGTGGATCTTTTTAAAGTATGTACACTTTTCATGTACATGTTCAACTATTCAAAAATCATACAATGTCATATGTCTAATTAAAAAAGAAATTCATCTCTCTCTCTAGGAAAATGAGAGAGAGAGCTACACACAATTTTTCAAAGACTCAACTTTCCCCTTTCCATGATCATATCCTATATTTGAATTAAAAAAGAAAGAGAGATATTGTGTGTATACGTGTGTTCATAGAGAGAGAGAGAGAGAGAGAGAGAGAGAGAGAGAGAGAGAGAGAGAGAGAGAGAGAGAGAGAGAGAGAGAGAGAGAGAGAGAGAGAGAGAGAGAGAGAGAGAGAGAGAGAGAGAGATGATATAAAATAATTATAACCCCTACTCACCCTTCTAGAAAAGCCCTCTTTATTTCTTGAATACCAAACTTCTCCTCCTTGTGCCACATAGGCTTGGGAGCCTTCTGATAAAACTTATGGTGGATCTAGAGCTAGATTGCTAGCTAAGGTGGAAAGAAATCAAATACATACATTTCAATAAGAAAAATGGATAGAAGAAACTAATGATATAAATACTTATAAGAAAAGGCTCCAAGATTACTTCTATTGCTTGTTTTATCCACAAGACAAGTACATTATTTTATAGCTTTTTGGTAGTTCTCTTAGTCCTCACTTTGCTTATGGGATGAGTTGCATACATTTGTATGTGACCTCTTTGCATGCCATTTCATCCATCCTCATCCATCCACATATCTATCCATTCTCTTAGACCTAGTTTCCATACATATGCATCAAATATTCTAATAAACCCCCCCTTTATGTATAGTTGATCATTACCAATTGCCGTTGTCATGAGGGATGTGATTACAATTAAGGCTTTGAGCTGACGAAGGCGAGGCTACTAGAGTTGCAATGGATCATATTTGTGTATATTGGAAAGTTGGAAAGCGTAGCAATGAGCGTGTTTTATGGAGAGGCTAGCCTACATATTTTGTGGATCTTGATCATGAATAGAAAGTACAGATATGATGTGTGTTTGAAGAGTTATGTTTGGGCTGTCTCATGCTTGAGTATTTCATGAAGGCCTATTATTGTTGTTGAAGGTTCCAATTAGAGCAACAAACTATAAGCATTGTCAAGGCTGGCATTACTATTTCTCTGAATGCCAAAGTGACATTTTTGGCAATAACTAATCTTGCTTAGTGAGAAGCCACTATACTTTATCATGATTAGTTTTTTGTATTGAAGGATGCAAAGATATCTGTTTCTATTTTTCCTTGCACTATTCTTGATCTAAAAACAAGTTCTCTCTCTCTCTCTCTCTCTCTCTCTCTCTCTCTCTCTCTCTCTCTCTCTCTCTCTCTCTCTCTCTCTCTCTCCTATTGGTGGCGTTATAGTATTAATAACTTGCTTACATCAACACGTGCTTTGAAGAGGTGGTATATGGACAAGTCTATCAAAGGAGTTCACTGTTTTAAAGCTTCTTTTTTGTCCATGAATGCTTCAAGGGATGTGCTTCCATGTGTATAGTTAGTATTTCATGTTTATGTATGTTGAAGAGTTGGACTCCACTCTTTAGATGAATTCTTTTAGTGGTTTATTGAAAGTGGTTCCTTGTGTATAAAGGATTTTGTTTTCTTGAAGGGAGGCTAGGTGGTGGTCTTAGGAGATGATTTTCACATTGTTGAGGATTGAAGAAGTTAGATTTCGGATTATTAGAGGCTAGCAGCAAGCCACTTATCTATATCGATGCTCCTTTGTTCTCATGTCTTTGGGTTACGTAAGACGGTTTTCCTTAGTCGCATCACCACTCGTGATACAATGTGTGTGTATATATACATATATGTGTGTATGTGTTTGCACATATGTGGGCATGTATTTTTCATGTGTTTTTATAGTCTACGTGAGTTTATGTGTGGTTTAAGAGTGTGTATACATTGCACAAACATATTTAACCATTAAAACTATTATCTCATTTCATTGCATTGTTCATGTATTTTCATAGTCTATGTGTCTTTGTGTGTGGTTTTAGAGTTTGTATACATAGCATGAATATATTTAACCATTAAAATTATTTTCTCATTCCATATGTTCAAAAAAATATATTTCCTAATATGCATTTGTGGATGTTTTAAGAGTATGTACACATTTCATGTACATGTTCAACTATTAAAATTTAATACAATGTATATGTCTAATTAAAAAAGAAATTCATCTCTCTCTCTAGAAAAATGAGAGAGAGAGAGAGCTACACACAAATTTTCAACACTACAAGGATATAGGGGAATAGTGACGACCATTTGTGACACAAATAGCAGCAAATGCGATGCAAATAGCGACGATACTCAGACGAAAAAAAGTGGGGCGAACCCCAGCGTGACATTTTGCGCAAAAGAGCGAAAGAGGGAGCGAACTACATCGTGTCTTTGGGAGGGAGAGGGAGAGAAAGCGAGAAAGAGGGAGAAGGAAAGCTTCTCATCGCTGCCATTGCCGTTTGCGAAGAAGAGGAGGAAGTGCACCGAATGACGAAGAGGAGCCACCGAATCCATCCTCAGGCCTTTGCGGTGAGTGCACTGCTCCCTCTTGGTTTGTTTTTATTTTTTCTCATTTTCTTTTGTTTGTTTTTGTTAAAAATAATGTATATTGAGAGAGAAAGAGAGGAAATGAGAGAGGGAGAGGAAGAGAGAAAAAGGAAGAAAGAACGAGAGAGAGAGGGAATAAACATGAAACATAATAAAGAAAGAGAGAAAGAGAGAGAGAGGGAGGGAGAGAGAAGAATGAATGGATAAAAAACAAAGAGACGGTAGGATCTTGTTCTTTAATTTCTTCTTTTCTTATTTGTTGTAGTAGTAGCAACAGTAGCAGTAGCACAAGAGTAGTAGCAGTAGCAGCAGTAGAGAGAGAGAGAGAGAGAGAGAGAGAGAGAGAGAGAGAGAGAGAGAGAGAGAGAGAGAGAGAGAGAGAGAGAGATGTTTTATTAAAGGTGCACCTTGGGTGTGTTCGATGCTTCGGAAAGACAAGTAGTAGTAGTAGTAGTAGTGGTGGTGGTGGTTGTGGTGGTAGAGAGAGAGAGAGAGAGAGAGAGAGAGAGAGAGAGAGAGAGAGAGAGAGAGAGAGAGAGAGAGAGAGATGTTTTGTTAAAGGTGCACCTTTGGTATGTTCGAGAAGGTGAATACTAGTATTAGTAGTAGTAGTAGTAGAGAGATAGAGAGAGAGAGGTTTCGTTAAAGGTGCACCTTGGGTGTGTTCGACACTTCGGGAAGGCGAGTACTAGTAGTAGTAGTGGTAGTGGTAGTGGTAGAGAGAGAGAGAGAGAGAGAGAGAGAGGTTTTGTTAAAGGTGCACCTTGGGTGTGTTAGGGTGTGTTTGACACTTCGGGAAGGCTAGTAGTAGTAGTAGTAGTAGAAAAAGAGAGAGAGAGAGAGAGAGAGAGAGAGAGAGAGAGAGAGAGAGGTGGTAGTGGTGGTGGTAAGAGAGAGAGAGAGAGAGAGAGAGAGAGAGAGAGGTGGTAGTGGTGGTGGTGGTGGTGGTGGTGGTAGTAGTAGTAGATATATATATATATATATATATATATATTGTTAAGGGTATACCTTAGGTGTGTTCGATGCTTCGGGAAGATGCGGAAGGCTTGTGTATCCAGGCTTGGTAAAGTGACAGAGAGATTGGACTTGGAGGTGAATGGATAGTTTTATTGACATGTTTGCGCTACCTCCTCCTACGCTCTACATATCGAGTCGCACATAAAGGAAAAAAGGTGGTGAGGTCTGATGCAATACCATGGGACGGGGAACACCCTGACATAGGGTAGCTACTCCCTCTCCCCCATGCATAGCATATTACGTTTGTACGTGGATGGGGACTTTACATACGTTAATTTTGTTGAGTCACAAGAGAAGAAATCCCTTCTCAAACAATTTAAGAAAGAAAAAAAGAATGATTTAAAAAAATGTTTGTTGTAACATAGAAAAAATGGAAAACAATGAAGGCCATGATGTTCAAGATCGCAAGGCGTATCTTAATCAACGTGTCCTATGTCCTTGCTCTCAATGTAAGCTATCAATTAGGCAAAAACATGGATTGTCTATAGAACACGTACGACATTTTGGCGAGTTTCAATTAGAGATCATCGATCAGGCGATCTCAGATTTTGAGCAAATGGTAAGAATAGTGTATATCAATCATGCATTGTATTCGCAAACTAATTGATTATCATATAGAAAAACATTGGATGTGGCCATAAAATTTATTACAGGGAGGTGATGTCTCATCCCAAGGAGGAGTGTACCCTTTGCGGCCAGTTAGAAGAGTTTGTGGGCGTGCAATGGATGGAGTGCCTGAGCGAATCCACCACTTGGAAGGCAATACCCAATCTATACTATCAATACTAGAGGAGATAGGCAGCCTTTCAAACTTTCCTACAATCTTGGAGCTTGAGATGGAGGCAATGATCGATGCATTGATGCCCATGGATGTCGAGACATCTGATCCGCTTAGAGAGGAAGCATCCATACCATTATATGATGGGTGCTGAGTATCTCACCTGAAGACACTGCTTGCAGTGTGCAAGCAAAATATAGGTGGAGCGATGTGAGTGTGACCGAGTTGTTTAAGTACCTTTTATATATGCTTCGTTGATTTCTTTTCGGCACCATCATTAAAAAAAATTATGATTTTTCAAGGTGTTTTATGATTTCTTTTTAGGTTACTAAAGTATCATATATTACCAGTTGCAAATACCATGCCTGAGTCTCTGATGATGCGCGACATGTTTTATGAAAGCTTGGCATGGACTACAATAGCATCCATGCATGTATCAATGATTGCATACTATTTCAAGAAGAATACTAGACTATGGAGCAATGTTCAAAGTGTGGTACTCACAAGTATTGATAGGGATTGCAAGGGCAAACTATCCCTCAAAAAGTTCTTAGACACTTTCCGCTTATCCCTCGTATACATCACACTTTCTGCCCGAGAGCTAAGGAATCTTTGGCTCAGTCTTGCTATGGATAATGTGAACCCATTTGGTGTGCGCTCAACTTCTCACAGTGTGTAGCCTGTAGTTCTTGTTAATGACAATATCCCTCCATGGGTTTCTACGAAGAAAGGACACCTCATCCTTAGCTTGCTCATTCTTGGCCACTACAAAGTCAAGAATATGGACGTGTATCTTCCTCCATTAGTCGATAAGCTTAAGATTTTGTGGGAGGAGGGAGTCACCGTGGAAGATATAAGAAAGCGCAATGGTCGACGATCTACCAATATACCATTCTTATGTGGACCATGCATGACTTTTCGGGATTCAGGGAGTGCTCAAGTAAGTAGGCTTTGGTTCTCGCTCGTAGTATCTATCATAGCTCGTTCAAGTTTGTAGTCACTGGAGATAGAGGTGTTGGGACAAGTCTGGTTGCCTCATATTATCGTGCATCTCCATTGTGTGGGCCACAATTAGACTCCCGAAGGTCATGAACCATGAAGAAGATGGTATATCAAGGACACACTGCTTTCTTGCTAGAGGGTCATGAACTGAGAGAAGGTTTTCTTGGACGGACCTCCCACGAATGAACACCCAAAGTTGGTATGAGCTGAAAATGGTCCACACGGAGTCACATCCAAATGGAATGCGATGGTTCTCAGTTTTCTATGAGTTACCATATACGACCCACTTACTACAGATC
Source organism: Lygodium microphyllum (assembly GCF_053477565.2). Taxonomy (NCBI): domain Eukaryota; kingdom Viridiplantae; phylum Streptophyta; class Polypodiopsida; order Schizaeales; family Lygodiaceae; genus Lygodium; species Lygodium microphyllum. The sequence continues at coordinate 85,909,877 of NC_141163.1, read as the reverse complement.
AACCACTTGTTGGATCCCATGCATATTTTCAAGAATGTGGGTAGCTTACTATGGGACCACATCACAGGAAAGAGAGATACTTCAGGGGCACGAATGGATTTGAAGGACGTAGGCAAGATGGAGGTGCTTACAAGTGCTGATGGTCGCTTGCAGCTACCTTGCGCTCCTTGGGTTTTGTCCACTAAAGAAGAGGGCATTGTGAAGCAAATTATCAAGTATCCGCACTCCAATGAGTATGATGCATTCTCTCACGTCCACATTTTCTAAAGATGATAAATTATCAGGGCTAAAATCCCATGATAGGCATAAGATATGTCAGGTTTGTACTACGAATGGATTGTAAGTGGCCTACGTATTTTGCTATTTGGAGTCTAGTCATTGTTCATAATGCTTCTTCATTTGTGGCAGGTTGCATATACTGATAACGATCGTGGGATGCCTTACTCTAGAAATACGTGGGGTGATTTACAGGTTGTCAAATTTAGTACAGTGGATCTCATAGAAGGAGATAAAGGCATCCTCTATTGAATTTGCACGGCCGGGGAGTAGTGGAGACTATCTATCTCTTTGAGAAGTACTTGCCCACCAGCATGCTTACGATACAAACCCACCTCCTGGTGCATCTTGTAGAGGAAGTAGAGCTTGCAGGATCTGCCAATACGCAATGGATGTTCTTCTTGGAGCGCTTCATAAAAACCCTGAAAGGCTTTGTGCAGCAATGAGCTTGGCTAGAAGGTAGTATGGATGAAGGTTGGTTGGTGTCTGAGGCATTAGTGTATATTTCACAGTGGCTACCGACAGTGGATTCGGACAATAGTATGCTATGGTCGCTGAAGGACGATGATAGATTGGACCGAAGATGTGGTGGTTGGAAATGGGGTACAAAAAAGGATGGATGTTGCAATGGAGAAGAAAGTGAATCGTTTTTGTATGTTGTACCATTCCTCCATGGAGACGTGGCTCGCTAGATACGAGCAAGCCGGGAAAGATCGGGAAGAAGCGCAATTTGAATTTTGACGTAGTACACATCATCGACCAATTCGATATCTGGAGGGCATGGAGGAGATGCTGCAGTTTATGTCAATGCGATGGTTGCATGGAGCTTTGATCGAAGGGGCAGGGGTCTCAATTGAGGAGCGGGAATTCTTGAGGGGATGTAGTTCAAAGGTGATGACGTGTTTAGGATTTGTCGTATCTAGATTTTATATGCAACAAATAATTAACTGTTTCAATGTATAGTACAAAATATACAGTGCGGCATGGTCACGCTGACGGCATTTTCGTGTGGAGCCTATCGACAAAATGTGCTCCACAACAGATTGTGGTATCATGGCAAAGTTTTAGCAAGAGATCCGCCGACGAGCAACGAATCCAAACACTATTATAGATGAGATGGAGTATTTTGGGAACTTGCAAAGTATTATCATGGTGGATTATTGTAGCTTCTCCATGATCCTATTTGATGTGTAGTGGTTCAAAGTGGTACTTGAAGGAGCTGGGGAAATAGTTCAATGAGGTCCATTTGGATTTCTTGAAATAGATTGTGAAAAAATATGGATGGAACATGTGCATGAATTCATATTTTTTTAAATTTTATTATGATATGGTACACGTCACAAAAGTTAAATCTCTCTTGTATGTGATTTTGAACATGTAATTTTCTATCAAATCCCCTGATAACCTTGATGGTGGTATGTTGTACCTTCATCTCTCAGAAGTGCAAGAGTATATGATGAAAGCAATGTTTCCAATGTAGATGAGGACACTATGCAAATAGAGGGGTCAATATTGCAAGGGGTGGAGGCCACCAAAAGCTTAGAGCATCTAGAGGAGAAAAATCGGGTAACAATGATGGAAATACAAGATTCCAAGAATTATTTGAGAACGAGGTGGACTCATCCTTTTGTGGTGACCTGTCTATTGACCCTCTAGTATATGTGGAGTTGTGTCAGGAGATTGACATGGGACCATAATGTACTTCATACTTGGAGCATCCACCTACTCAATTTGTTGATGAATTGCTTATAAGGGTACATAAGATATGCATTTTAAGTAGGATCATTTTTTAAAGATTTATATTACCATGATTTGCTTGATTTATATTGATTATGCTAACATCAATTTTTGTCTATGCAAGTGACCTTTATGGATATTTGGATATGCACAATGAGTTGAGGGATGAGCAATGAGGAGCTACAAGAGATCTTTAGACGTATATCAGATGGCTCGATTTAGAGGTATGGCGGACCAAGAGCTGTCTCAGACACCATCAGGCCATTCTGTTAGATCTACTTTGGTGCGCTCTGATGCTTCGGTTTCCAGTAGAGACGAGGTCGATGCTCTAGACTTGGGCCGGACGGAGGGAGTGGTTCTGGGGGATGCTGTGGAGACATGGATGCAGTGAGCCTGCGGTCGGCTCGAGATACATGTGCTACTCCTCGCTCTCATGCATGTTTGAGAGAGCGTGGCTCATGTGGTTGTTGTGGAAGTATCAACGCAGTGTCTCTGTCTCGTCGTTCTGCTAGAGTTGCGTAACCTATGGGATTTGTCACACCTATGGGGACGTCTATTCCAACCACTCTAGCTTTTACTCAGCCGTCTGTAGGTGGCACCCCTACAGGTGCTACTCCAAGAGATACTACCCCCGTAGGTACACCAGATGTACATGGATTTCTTGGATATGCCTAGGAGCATGGTCACAGGTGGGAGAGGACACATCTTAGGCATACCCTAGAGGGGTATGGATACCTTGTAGATGATAGGATAGAAGCCGAGCCGTCATCATGAATGATGAGGGGAGGAGGGTGATGGCTCATATGAGAGAGTTGTGCCAACAAGTTTTTTGGCACAACGTCTTGGATCATTGGAAGAACATATTGGATGGGAGCAAGGAATACATAGTAGCATCCTTACATGAATATTTTCCAATACCTACCACAAGATATAGATTTTCCATAGGTTGGATGATGTAGTGTATGCATGTGTACATGTCACACAGACGATCAGATGCACACAAGGCACTTAAGAGTGGGGTCTCAAAGCCCGAGTGGCTAGACGTAGATGACTGGCGCCAACTCAGGGAGGAGGCTACATATTTTCCAAGACGTTGGAGACAGCAGTGCGAGGCGGTGAGGGCACGATTGGAGGCAGGAGTGGTCCACCATCTTGGGAGTAGTAGCCACAAGGCTTATATGGAGGATTTTGTAAGTTCTTTTTTTGTTTTTCTTGCTTATTTTTTTGTAATATCCCTTGTTTTGACGATCGTGTTTATAACAGTTGTATTTTGTTTTCTTTGCAGTACTCCATTACAAACCACCATCCCACCGGTGTAGAGACTCGATATATAGAGAGACACGGTCTCACTGCATTGATTGACCGATTGTATGGATGCAACGGCCCAGTAAGTCACTCATCTTTCTTGTTCGTAGTTACTAATTTTAATTAAAATGCATTATTGTATGGTGGATTTATGTGTAGATGTTTCTTTTTTTACAGAGTCTACTCAATGCTCCTTTGCTGTGGGACCAGCTTTCTAGTGGCGAGGATCTATAGCTCACCCTTGGATCCGTGGAGCGCACATCCTCTTCTTTTTTGGTCATGTGATTTATGTAGGTATTTTCTATGCACTGTGTTATTATCATCCTTTGTATCTTGCCATGATTCTACCGTCACTTTCATTATATGATCTTGTATTTATTTTATGTATCAATCTTATGGAATCAAGTACATTTTGCCTTCATTTTGACGAGTATTGTACACTTTACTATAACTCTTTTGTATGGCCCAAACAAAGCACATAGTGCTATTTGTAGCAGGGTAGCTTGCTGCCCTGGCACAATTTTTTTTTTCCTGTAACCATTGCTATTAGCGTCGTAAATTTATTGCATGCATCACTATTAGTGTCACAGTTAGTGTCGCAAATTGTTGCTATATGCATTGCATTTGCGATGCAAATAGCAACAATTATAGTGATTGTTCTACGACATTGCTAATATCGATGTTTTTTGTGACGACGGGGGAAAATTTTTTAATGAACATTTTCGTTGCTTTTAACATTGGTATGAGGCCTGTATCTTGCAGTGCAAAGGCTCAACTTTCCCCTTTCCATGATCATATCCTATGTTCAATTTAAAAAAGAAAGAGAGATAATGTGTGTATACGTATGTTCATGAAGAAAGAGGGAGGGAGGGAGAGAGGGAGGGAGAGAGAGATGATAGAAAATAATTATAACCCCTACTCACCCTTCTAGAAAAGTCCTCTTTATTTCTTGAATACCAAACTTCTCCTCCTTGTGCCACATAGGCTTGGGAGCTTTCTGATAAAACTTATGGTGGAACTAGAGCTAGATTGCTAGCTAAGGTGGAAAGAAATCAAATACATACATTTCAATAAGAAAAATGGATAGAAGAAACTAATGATATAAATACTTATAAGAAAAGGCTCCAAGATTACTTCTATTTCTTGTTTTATCCACGAGCCAAGTACATTATTTTATAGCTTTTTGGTAGTTCTCTTAGTCCTCACTTTTCTTATGGGATGAGTTGCATACATTTATATGTGACCTCTTTGCATGCCATTTCATCCATCCTCATCCATCCACATATCTATCCATTCTCTTAAACCTAGTTTCCATACATATGCACCAAATAATCTAATAAACCCCCCCTTGATGTGTAGTTGATCATTATCAATTGTGGCATTGTCATGAGGGATCTAATTATGAAATAAACCCCCTCCCTCCAACCCTTGAGTCCCCTATCATACTCATAAGTATGTGGTGTGACTAAAATAGAATGTAAGACAATGACATTGGATTGAATAGGAGATTTGTCCCCTTGGCTACTACATCATTGGTGCCAATGGTAGACTTCACAACTTCTAGGATTTAGTATCTTCTTAGAATTTGTTGGCTTTTGTATTTGGTTTTTACTTTGGCTTGATACTTTCTTGGACTTTATAACTTGGGGTACATGTCAGGGTTTCTTAATAAACATGTAAGTGGATATGGGCATTACATTACTTTTAAGATTTCTTAATGGCTTGTACATGATTCATTACACCTATTTGCTCGTGAGATCCAAAATTGTGGTGAGGATATGTCATGGAGTTGATTGGCTTAAATCCTCAAAGCCTCAATTTGGATTGGTTAAGAATTTGCAATGTGAAAAGTAACAATTTTACTTTGGCATAGTGTGAAAATGTCTAGATAGATAAGGTTAATAACCTTAATGGGTTCTTAATTGAGAAATCTTATCCTTTTTAAAGAAGGATGTTGAAAAATGGATCAGTTGGGTATAGACTGCACTTTATCTTCGTCTACGTCTTCTTCTTTCTCTCAGCTTCATCTTCATCAGCATCTTCTTCTTTCTCTTATCTCACAACTTTCCTTGCCCAAAAATAGGCCATCACCTATACATCAAGCTACTATTGTAGACCAGGCTGCTACTTGCACACTCATCACGTTAATGTGTTGTGTGAGTAGGTTGTAGTTGTCACATCAGCTGATGTCTTTCTTGACATTAATGACACTAGTTTGACTCTGGTGGGCTACTTCCTTATCAATGATATGAGAGATGCTACCCTTGCATGCCCTCTAAGTATTACAGAGCTTGAATCTATCAAAATTTCTGATCAAATCAACAATGTTTTCTTGTTGCCTTCTTGGTTGGTTATGTAGCCTTTGAAGCAATGGATGTGTGGTTAACCTAATTATGTAGACCTAATAGCATCACAAACAATGGATGACAGTAATGTAGGGTGCAAACACATGATTATTCTCTTTCTTCTTTGTCACTGATTTTGCATATCCCTTGCCTTGAGACCACTGTAGTCTTCGAATTTATGCTTACAAGTGAGAGTTTGATTACCTCGTCTTGAAAATTGTAAGCCGTCTAGCTCATCTTTTCTAGAAGCTTTTGATGGCAAAGTGGATGCCAAAGGAGGCTCAAGAAGGGTTCAATCCCATCATCCACCTACTAATAGATAAGAGTGGATAGGAGATAAGAAGATTAGAATATAATGGAACAATGGAGAGTACAAGCATTTAATTGATCCTGGCCTTAGCTAGCTAACTAGCTCAACTAGTTCTCATACCATGATAAAACTCATGGTGGATCTAGAGCTAGATTGCTAGCTAAAGTGGAAAGAAATCAAATAGCAAGAAAAATGGTTAGAAGAAACTAATAGTACAAATACTTACAAAACAATGCTCCAAGATTACTTCTATTGCTTGTTTTATCCATGAACCAAGTGCATCATTTTATAGCTTTTTGGTGGTTCCCTCAATCCTCACTTTGCTGACGGGATACATTGCACACAGTTGTGTGTGACCTCTTTGGATGCCAATTCATCCACCCTTATCCATCCACATATCTTGTAATGAAGGAGGCTGAGAGAAGAGAGAGAATGAGTAGAAGAGAGAGAAAGAGAGGAGAGAGAAATACTAGGAGGAGAGAGAGAATTATATGAAAAAGAGGAAGAATGCCAAGAGGAGAGAGAAGGGAGAGGAAGCCATGCAAGCTTGAAGGAAGGGTAAAGAGAGACTTGATTATTCATAAAACCGATGCCCTAATTTGATCTCTCAACACCTTAAATACCCCATCAGTATAAGCAGATATTCCTCTGCTAGCCTCGTGGCCTACTTATCTATCCCTACTCTTTTACATTCCATCCCGAATCAAAGGTTTTTACCCTTAAAAAAAGGACTTATTGGTGGGTGTGACTCACAGGGGGGGTTGCAGAGTACTGCTTTGTTCAGAATTTCAAAGGATAATATAGGTATAGGGAAGTACAATCTCATGTGGAATTAGGGCATACCAATGTTTATAGGATGAATACAACATGTGCAAGTTGATAATGCTAATAGATAGTGGACAACATGCTGTCTAGAATAGGCTCACTAGAGAAAATTGATTATAAACTTCTATGGGAAACTTTGATTGAGGCATGTGACATGTAAAAACAAAGCTCATGAAGCGTACTTTTAGCCCATATAGGTGACAATTGCCTGTCATTAGTGTAGGGTAAAAAATGTTCTAAAATACTGTGCTATGTGCAAGTTGTCTACATATCTAGACTAGGGCAAAGTTAGCTAATCCTTAGTCAAAATTACATCCTTAAAGTAGGGGGGTTGCAATGGTGGAATGCTAATGGAGGTAGGGCTTTTGCAACCCATTACTTTGCCTGGGATCAAATGGATAACCTACATGATAAGCATCAGGAGCCTAAGGTTTATCCATACAACCACTAGGGTCAAAATGATAATTGTGATCCAATACATCCAATGTATCATAGAAGTGATTCTTGGTGTCATCCTCAAGCACCAATTGTGGCACAAGATCCACAATGAATCACATTGAATCATCCATAAATGCATCAAGAACTAGTATGCCATGTAGGATTGGAGTAAATGAGGTTGCAATCACCATTGCATTCACTACATCAACCTGTAGGCATTGCATGTCCGTGAGCCCCACATTCGTGGCTACTACTCGGTAGGAAAAGTTAAGGGCCTTGGACTAAAGGGGCTACTTCTCATGAAGCTGCAGTGAGATGCTCTCATCATGGCATTGTCCATGAGGAGCATCATATTGCTCATGAGGATGCTCATGCTACTCATAGTAATGATCAAGTGTCTAATGATATTGAGCACTTTGATGCTAATAGTGATGCTACTCCCTATGTACATACTCATATACATTTGCATGATGCTACCCATGGATATACATTTTTTCTAGATGGATGTCCATGCTCTTGACCATAATGTAGCTCATAAGAATATGCATGATGCAAATGGCTGTCCATGCTCCTGACCATAATGCAACTCATAATTTTTTCCAAATGGTTGTCCATGCTCCTAACCATAATGCAGCTCATAAGAATATGCATAGTTACTAGATGCATGCTGCTACTCATAATATGCACAATCATCATATGCATGCTGACTAGAAGTCAGCACATGCTGCTGCCTTTGTGCATTGGACCCATGCCACTGGTCATGGTACTCATAATTTCCATGAGAATGCCCATGCTGTTGCTCATAGTCATGCTTATCCGTCCTTTTAACCGTAGTCATTTGAGCAACTACAGTTGTAAGGGTTGCAAGTTTGTCATGGTTGCCTGGGCTTGAGTGTTGGTGGCTGAGATGGCTAAGATCAGTTGGTCCAACTTAAACATGAATTTACTATGTGTCTCCATTTATCTATTGTGTCTTTCAGCCTTGATAGCTTCTTGTTGGCCTAGTGCAGCATTTAGTGCATTTAGTTGGGGATGCCAAGAGTGAGAAAAGGAGCTAGAATTGTGAGCCATGACAAAGTTTTTTTTTGGCATACATTTTTGCATTCAGTGTTTACTACCTACAAAAAGGCATTGACAAATGGAGAATGTCATGATGAGCCAAAGTCTTTATGTTATGCCTCCAACAAGCGCTTCTTCTAGAAGTTTGCAACCTCAATTTGCACGCAATGGTTGCAACTTTTCATAGCTCTATCTATCTTGTGTGCCTTTACGATCCTGAATGCTTCACTTGGGGATTTAGGAGGGGCATATGTCATCAAATTGAGATTGCATCAAGCATCCGTAGACCACCGCTAAAAAAACTAAATGGGGCTACAAGTATTTATTCCAAGAAGGCAGCTTTCCCATAGTAGTAGTGATTGAATCAATTATGGCAAGCCTTCAAGATGACATGATCAAGAATTGTTGAAAACTATAACCAGTGGCATGAAGTCATCAACATAATATCAATACATTAAGCAAGCATTTTTGAGGCCACTTCATTTACCCATAATCACTCTCTATTTGCCACTTTGATCTTTGCAAGCTAATAGTAGTTAAGAGCCTTTAATATGCCTTAAATTAGCCCTTCCAATGGCAAAAAGCCTTATGCAAAATCTTCCTCTTTACAAATAGGTACTCTTGATGGTCTAACTAGGGAAAGATGTGTCAGTTTAGGGTTTATATCCATCTCCAACATTGTTTTCAACTCTAGCATTGTCTTCAACTTCACTTAGCTCAAGAGATTTCTCTCAAGAGCAAGAAGGTTTTTACTTTGATATTCACGAATAAACATTGTTTAGACGGAATAGTGACTATTCACGGGCACACCAATTTACTTGTGCATAACCTTCCTTTTCTATTTGCAAGAAAAGAATCCACCATACTTGTGCAACTTGCTTGCTTGGATCCTCCCTACATCAAACCAATTTGTGTGGCTCCTTCATGCATCCAGCCATCTTGCTTTGCTCCCAAGATCCTTCCATCAATAAGATCAAATAAATTTTTTTTTTGAAGAGTGAGATTGGCCAAGAACAATAGTTGTTCTGAGAGAGGTAGCACAAAGGGCCTAGAATGGTGATGTTGATCTTTAGAGCATTAGTTGGAGGGATGAGGATGCTACTCGTTTGGCTGGAAACGACCAATATGTGATAGAGTAAAAAGAGTTAAAGAAATTAGCAACATTGTTGAATTCCTTTGAACTTATTTCACTGAATTGAGGTCTCAATATGTCAGGACTATTTGAGAAGAAACCAGAGCCCTAGCAAGAAACTCTCTACTATTCAAGCTAGCATTAGCCCACCATGTGTCTCAATCCATTCCCAATTTCAAGAATTTTTGTAGCAATCTACCATATCTATGCTACAAGATCTAAGGGTAAACCATAATCTTTTGTTTGAGAGAGAGACAAACAAAGATCAAGCAATGAAGCCCTCGGTGCCATGTGAAAATGTGTCTCAAGTTTGTAGTAATGAAGAAATCTATGATGTCATGAATCATAATGTGCCTCTACTGTTGAGATGACAAGCTCAACACGTGTAGACATTGATGATGGACTGCCTGGCTAGATGGGTCCGCACATCTACACTTAGCAGGTTGGTGGTCATTATGATACTCACATGGCCACTGACTTATCACTTATTATATTTAGTTTGTTACACCTACCTACAACTGGCAAAGACCTATATAGCGCTAGTTGATTAGTGTAGTCGGTAATGCACTGTTTGACTTAGTAAAACACTTTCCTTTATGTTGTATCTTATCTATACTTTGTGTACAATATATAGTGTGTGAAAGAAGAAGAAGAAACCAGCAAGAAAACATTTTGGCCTCCATCTCTCTTTTTGTGTTCTTGAGTGAGCTTCCTCTTGTGTATACAGTGTGTGTTTCGCGCAACAACTCAAGCACATCCCCCTATCACGTGATTCTTGACATGGTATCAGAGCCGTGCTACTGAGAGGTTGATTTCAAAGGCTGAAGTGAAGGAGAAGAAGCAAGGTTCGAGCAAGCAAGCAACGGGTAAGAAGCTCTCCCATTCTTCCACTCTCTCTCTTGGATAGTGCCTGTGGAGGCACCGGAAGTAGGGTCAAGCAAAAATCTTAGATTACTGTGAGATTTGGTATGCAAGCAGAGCACTGTATATTCTATAGATGGGCCCTTAAGGACTTTTCCAAAATTTTTGGGCATCTGATGCCATTTCAAGCCCCGTTTTAGAGCCGCAAGGTTGCGGACAATAGTTTCAGGGTACACTGTGATTTCGGCTGCATTGACCAAAAGTGGGTGCGCAGGTTACAGATTGCGAATTTGTAATTTTTGAGGTGTTTGTAGGAAGCAAATATAAGGTTTATCTACAAATAGGTTGTAGATTACATGTACTATTGAGCAATCAGTGAGAAAGGTTGCTTGGTGTATTGCTATGCACGTGTTGTGAAAGATTGTAGAATACTAGCTTGCTGTGTTGTATCCTTGTTTGTGATGGCAGAGAACAGTGGAAATCCCAAAATTGAGAAGCTTGACAAGAATAACTACCCTTCATGGAAGTTTCATGTGACGAACTTCCCCATTGGAAAGGGCCTTTATGAGTTTGTTTCAGGTGAAGAAAAGGAGCCAGAGCTGGGTATCCCTTCGACTATAGATGAGTTAAAAGCATGGAAAGAGTGGAATGCGAAAGACAAAAAAGTGATGTACTAGCTATCTGCAGTCATTGATAATACTATGCTGGGACATATCAGGAATGTAGAAACTTCACATGTAGCTTGGACAATTTTTGAGAGCATGTTTTCAGTAAATACAAAGGCACGAAAGATTCAACTCAAGCAAGAGTTGAATGCCTTGAAGAAAGGAAAAACGTCTGTCAATGAGTATGTGTTGAAGGTGAGGAGCATTGCAGATGCTTTAGCAGCGATTGATGCAATGCCGAATGATGATGATTTGGTTTCATCCACTCTGAGTGGCCTTAACAATGAGAAGGCATGGAAATCATTTATTACTTTAGTATATGTAGGGAAGCCATTTCCAAATTTTGATGAGCTCATCTCTCTCATGATTATTGAAGAGATCAATATGCAGGGTGATTCTTCTGAAAGAAATGGTGAACAGGTCTAAGCATTTTACTCGAGTTCAGGAAGAGGACGTGGTAGATCCTCTTTGAGAGGCCGTGGTATGGGGCGTGTTGCGATAACCAACAAAACATGTTCAATCAACAGTTTGGTGAAATGTAGGTTTTTGGAGGCAAAGGAAATTTTAGAGGCAGGGGGAGCTCTAAAGGAAGAGGTGTATGGTAGAATAGAGGTTCTTGAAATTCCACTATTGTTTGCCATTATTGTGGCAAAACAGGCCATATTACAGCCCATTGCTATGCAAAGAAGGATGATATTCATAGTGGTAAACTGTAGTAAGGAAACTATGCATTGTCTTCACGACAAAATGAAGACAAAAATGAGCGTTTGTTTGTTATGCAGCATATGATGAATGCAGTTATACGAAAGGGGACACATGATGATGTATGGTATGTCGATTTAGGTGCATCTAATCATATGACCAGTCATGTTGAATGGTTTAGAGAGATGCAGGACTTACAAAATCCAGGTTATGTGTAGACGGGTGATGATTCATGCCACCCAATTTCACACATTGGAAAGGTTCCCTTGTCCTTGTATGATGGCCAGACAAAGAGTCTGACAGATGTATTACATGTGCCATCAATGACAAAGAATCTAGTATCTATTGGCCAAATGGTAGAGTAGGGGTTGTAGGTCCGATTCAATGCAAAAGGTTGTTTTGTAGAAGACTTTAATGATAAGTGCAGGTTGGTCGCAAAAGAAAGTAGAGTTGGCCGAATGTTCACTTTAGATACTGGAATTCTTGCAATGGATGCTGCTATGTATGCTAAAGGAAAAGGAGTAGTTGTAGATATTGAAATATGGCATAAACGTATTGGACATGCAAATGTGCAAAGGCTAAAATTAATGCAATCCAAAGGATTAGTTACAAGGTTGCCTTCTTTTACAGTTGCAGAATTACATAAAGTCTATGAAGCATGCCAGTTTGGTAAGCAGGCGAGACAACCCTTCTCGCATGATAGAGAAGTGAGCAAAAATATACTTGATGTAGTACATACAAATGTTTGGGGGCCTACACAGAATGTATCTCTTGGTGGCAGCAAATACTTTGTCACATTTATTGATGACTGTTCAAGGAAGCTATGGGTATACTTCATGAAGGAAAAGAGTGATGTGTTTGAGCACTTCAAATCTTTTAAGGCAGTTGTTGAAACAGAAACAAGCTTAAAAGTGAAGTGCTTGAGATCAGATGGAGGGGGAGAGTACCTCTCTAATGAGTTCAGTGGCTTCTTGAGAACTCATGGGATAAAGAGGCAATTACTTGCAGGTATACCCCACAACAAAATGGTGTTGCAAAAAGAAAAAACATGCATATTGCAGAAGTCAAATGGGCATTAATAGCTAAAAAGAATATGGCCAAACATTTTTGGTCTGAGGCTGTCCATACTATTGCCTACATTATGAACAGAACTCCCATAGCTACAGTTCATGGGATGACTCTTGAAGAGTGTTTTACTAGCAAGAAGCCCAATGTATCACGCTTGAAGGTATTTGGATGCGCTGCATATGTTCATGTGCCAGATGAGCTACGGAAGAAGCTTGATCCAAAGGCTGAAGAATGTATTTTTATTGGGTACTCTTTAGAGCAGAAAGGGTATCATTGTTATAACCCTATCACAGGTGAGTTCAAAGTGACTAGGGATGTTATCTTTGAGGAGATGGGCAACTAGTATGCACCTACTGGTGATGTATTAGATGATGATAATGATTAGGACAGCTATGTGCAAAAAGAAAAACAAGAATCATAGAGTCTTAGTGGACCAAAAACATCATTTGGTACTATACCTATAGTGAACCCTTAGTCTCCCAGACTAAGGAGTAGTCCCACATCTTTAGGTCGATCTATAAAGTGTTGCATGGAAGGACAAAGGAAAGAAGAAAGTGCTGAATGGTAATGATGCATCTACTAGTCATTTGGGATTTGATGGAGATTTTAGGGGTTTAGAGAGTTTGGATGATGAGCTTGGCATTCCTTCAGTCATGACACCAGGTGTATAGAGAGCTCATAGTAATGTAAAGGCTCCATTGAGTGATCCAGTGGTACACAAATCTAGTAGGGTCAGATACCTTGTTAAAAGATTTAGTTTTGAAAGTTATGTAGCTCACCATTATACTTATATGGTGAAACTAGTTAAGGATGTTGAGCCCACTTATTTTGGGGATGCTGTTGGTCATGCTCATTGGGATGTAGCAATGGATGAGGAGATGGTTGCATTAGAAGCCAATAAGACTTGGGATTTGGTACCCTTACTTAAGGGTAAGAAAGCTATTGGTTGTAAGTGGGTTTACAAAGTCAAGCATAATGTAGACGGTTCTGTTAGCATGTATAAGGCTAGGCGGGTTGCAAAAGGCTATGCTCAAACATATGGCATAGATTATGACGAGACATTCAATCCAGTTGCTAGGATGGCAACTATTAGGTGTGTGATTGCCTTGGTAGCAGCCAAAGGTTGGAGTTTACAACAAATGGATGTTAAGAATGCCTTCTTGCATGGTGAATTACAAGAAGAAATGTATATGGAGCAGCCAACAGGTTATGAGGATTTGGAGCATCCCACATATGTGTGCAGGTTAAAGAAGACGCTCTATGGGTTGAAGTAAGCACCTAGAGCATGGTCTGAAAATATTGGAGAGTATATTGTCAATATTGGATTTTGTATTTTTGATGCTGATCACTCACTTTATGTGAGAAAGGGAGATGCAGGTTTGGTCATCATAGTCATCTATGTGAATGACTTGATTATTACAAGTGACAGTGACAATGGGATTGTTGAAGTTAAGGACTTCTTGAAGAAGAAGTTTGAGATTAAAGATTTGGGTGAGCTGAGATACTTTGTTGGTATTGAGGTGATCAGATGTGATGATGGTTTATGGCTTTCCCAAAGGCAGTATGGCTTGGATATGTTATCCAAGTATAGTATGACAGCATGTAAGCCTCTTTCAGTACCATTGGAGCAAAATGTGAAGTTAAGTGCTGATGTTGGGGATGAGATAGAAGACACTACTATGTTCAGGAGGATAGTAGGGAGTTTGATTTACATGACTATCACAAGGCTAGACTTGAGCTATGCTGTTGGCCTTGTCAGTCAGTTTTTGCAGATGCCCAGAAAGCCTCATTTGGATGCAGTTAGAAGTATATTGTGGTATGTGAAGTCCACTTTACATTATGGAATTTTTAATGAGGCAGGTAAGGACGTACATGTCTTTGGATACACAGATGTAGATTGGGATGGCAGACAGAAGTTCTACAAGTAGATTCATGTTTTCCCTTGATAGTGCAGCAGTTACATGGAGCAACAAAAAGCAACCTTCTACAGTTGCTTTATCGAGTACAGAGGCTGAGTATAGAGGTGTTGCTATGGTAGCATGTGAGGTGGTATGGCTGCAAAAGTTATTAGGTGATTTGGACGTGCAGGGAGATGGTCCAGTTGTCATTCATTGTAACAACATGAGCAACATACAGCTAGCTAGGAATCCAATGTTCCATGCTAGGACAAAACACATTGAGGTGCACTACCAGTTTGTGAGAGAGAAGGTACTTGCAGGAGAGATTGACTTAGTATATGTCAGCAAATAGTATCATCAATGTCAACAAATAGTATCAAATAGTTCCGAAGCTTACTTGGAGTTGCAGAGATAGAGTTGAGCTTGAGGGGAGTGTTGAGATGGCAAGCTCAACACATGCGGACATTGATGATGCACCGCTAGGCTAGATGGGTCCGCACGTCTACACTTAGCACGTTGGTGGTCATTATGATACTCACATAGCCACTGAATTATCACTTATTATATTTAGTTTGTTACACCTGCCTACAGCTAGCAAAGACATAGCGCCAGTCGATTAGTGTAGTCGGTTATGCACTGTTTGACTTAGTAGGCCACTTTCCTTTATGTTGTATCTTATCTATACTTTGTGTGCATTGTATAGTGTGTGGAAGAAGAAGAAGAAACCAGCAAGAAAACGTTTTGGCCTGCATCTCTCTTCTTGTGTTCTTGAATGAGCTTCCTCTTGTGTATATAGTGTGTGTTTGGCGCACCAGCTCAAGCCCATCCCCCTATCAAGCGATTCTTGACATCTACAACAAGGCAAGCCTATGCACTGAGTATGCCATGGTAGCACAATATTTACAAGGAGCTTCTTTGCTATTAGGTGGCTCCCTTTAGGTACCATGCCTACATGTACAATTGCTTCTTTGTTATTCCCAACACCTGCTTCCAATATTAGAGACTTCTTGAATTTGGTAGCAACTCCCAGAGATAGTTTGTACACTCTTTAATCTATGATTAAATCTATGGTCAAGGGCACTCAAGCTAATGCAACAATAGCAAATCCTACAATGCTCTCCACTTGCCACTAGCTATTCATCTAGTTTTGGTAGTCATGGCTTCCAAGTAGCCTTAACACATACATCATGCCCAAAAGGTGTGTGGATGTGGAGCACCCCATTGAAAATAATAGCTACTAATAGAAAACGGATTTCTATCTAGAGCTAGGTGTATATGGTCAGCATATCACTCCTTGAGAGTATCTAGAGTAAGCTCTACAACTAATTCCTAGAAGTGAAAAATGTAGTTTTAGCAAAGAATGAGATAAGAAAATCCATTCAAGCTCTTTTTCCCAATTGCGAATGCTTTACATTGGTTCAGTCACTACATAATGAATATAATTTGCATTTGGATCACCTACCTCTGCGTTTAGCTCTGAGGGAGGGTCTAGTTTATTCAATGTTGGCACAAGTTATTTCACTTCTCAGATCTAGGTGTCATGCTTATTGTAATAGTGATTCCAACACTACATGCAACAAATACCATTGAATGCAATAGTGAATACAAAGCTTGATGCAGTTTGTAAACCCATGGATCTTAAAGGGTCCTTTTCCACAATTCTTGCTATCCAATCCTTTGCTCATCTTTAAGCTAGCATCTAGATTACTAATGGAGTCTCAAGTTTCAACATAATCAAATTTGTTGTTGTCATCCTCCTTGCCACATTCATACTAGAATAAGTCTAGTATGGTCCATGCACATGGTTCAAAGCAAGAACCACATAAGGAGCATATGCCTTACAAAAAAAATATCCCTACTAAAAACATGCTCCTTATTTCTAAAATGAGGGATTGCCACTTAAAGCATGCATGCCCAAAACAACTAGCCTCTTTCTCAATTGTGTATCCACTAAATGTTTTTTTTGAAAAAATGGATCCCTCCATACCACATAGGTCAATTAACCAAATAGCCCATTAGATTATGAGTTCTAATGACAATGTGATAATCTCTGAAAGTAACACAAGTAGAGTTGAAAATGGCATGCATTAGTCAACTCCAAATTTGGCTACAAAAGATTCCCCTTGACGTTTTAATCTGTTAGGTCTTAGGATTCACATGTACCTGAGGGAAAGTCATGCAAGGAGGGCATTGCTCCACTCCAATGCCTACATAAATAGAAACTCATGAATGAGTATCACATACATGCAATTCTGCTACATCAAGTGCAAGAATGGTTTTGTGCTTTTTGCAATCATAGTGCAGGATCGGATCTTCCATCTTCACGAGTTCCCACAAGAGACCCATACACATTTGAGCTTATTACAAGGTTCTATCATGGTCTCAGAATGAAACTGCAGCATCTAGTGTAGTCTCATTGACGTGTGCTACTGATAATCTTTCGTTGTTTGTCTTTTGTTTGAAAATTTCTCGACACTTGGGGTTGTTGCTACCACCACCACATAAATCTCAATAGTGTTTCATTTTTGCAACCTCAGGTTGATGTTGCCAAAGACAAGATGAACATAAGGTAGGGCTTTTCATCTTTTGGTGTGAACGTCCAATATTCGACAATATGGCAATTACCCACAATAAAAAAATCCAATTTTAGAACATGGGAACTAAGGACATCACCAAGGAAACGTAGTTAACTTGTTTGAGAACATGGTCTCCAATTGTTTAAAATTCTCCATGAGAGAGAGGCTATTTACTGAGGTAGTAGTCCAATCTTTCCTAGATGAATGTCTCTTCTACAAAGAGGGTAGATAATCACCACAGAATTACTAGTTTGAGCATTGGTTTGTGACTCCCTCTAGACCCCTATTGTAGACCTCCTTGTCAATGGTAAGATTAAGGCCCCAACAAACATGTTGAAAATGTCTTACTTTCCTGCATGATCAGAAACGGGGGTGAAGCTCTACTCAGTGGTGGTTAGTCTCCTCCCTGAGATGCTTAGAAAGGCACTGTGTGGTCTATTCTTGTTGTAGGATGAAGGTTAAGGAGAAATGTAGAGATCTCTCCTTGCAAACTCCATGAAAGCTTCAAGAAGGGAGGAAGAAGAGTTCTTTTGAAGCTAAAATTCTTGCTAAGTCTTGTAATCAATTCTTGGAACAAAATACCTAAAAAAATGACGAAAAACGAGAATATGAGATGCTAAGTTGGGTCATGCTACCTCCAATTTAGTCCAATCCTTCTACATACAAGGCCTTCAAGAAAGGCTACTAGCATCCTATGATACTTTATCTCTACTCCTTACAACTCTTGTCCCTATTGTACCTGCTTGAACTAGGTTTTTTTTTTTTGTAAAATGTGACTGGATATGAGAAAAGGCAAAAGGAGAAAGAATCAAAGATTGAGGCTCTGATACCAACTATAATGAAGGAGGCTGAGAGGAGAGAGAGAATGAGTAGAAGAGAGAGAAAAAGAGGAAGAAGAAGAGAGAGAGAAAGACTAGGAGGAGAGAGAGAAAGGTAGGAAGAAGAGGGAGAATGCCAAGAAGAGGAGAGAGAAGGGAGAAGAAGCCATGAAAGCTGGAAGGAAGGGTAAATAGAGACTTGATTATTGAGACTGATGCCCTAATTTGGTCTCTCAACATCTTAAATATCCCATCAGTATAACTAGGTATTCCCATGCTAACCCTATGTCCTACCCATCTGCCCCCACTCTTTTACATATCTATCCATTCTCTTAGTCCTAATTCCTATACATACGTATCAAATATGCTAACACCTTCTGGTTGTTTTGGCATCCTCGAGGCAAACCTCTAAATAATATATTGTATAGATAACCCATGATAACAATAACAAGACTATATGTAGTTACAAAAGCCAAATCTAGGGTAGAGAGAGAGAGAGAGAGAGAGAGAGAGAGAGAGAGAGAGAGAGAGAGAGAGAGAGAGCTAGTACTTAAATAGATGTAGAAAACAAAGTAATGATAGAGATAGCAAGTGCTTAAGATGATTGTAATTTTGCATGATTCAAGCTCTTTGAACATTTAAGCGATAAGATCTTTGAAATCATAGATACTATATATTATCATACATATCAAAAACACTTTACCAAGAAATAAGGAAATATAAAAGATGTGAACTCAACAGTCTAACCTCTTTAACTAGAGTGCACTAGGATACCATAAATATTTGTGTTTCCTCATATTTGTTACGCTATGCACCATTATGTTATACTTTGTAATGTATGTTTGTTTTGGACAATACAATCATTTGACTAAATACAATCATTTGACTATGAAGGTAGATCAATAAGTTATAGTTTTGTTAATTTACAGCTTCTAAGGAAAGCTCACATGGGCACATAAGAGTACAAAACATATAACAAGCCTACAAAGTGTAAACTCTCTCAAAATACCCAACAACATGTTTTGTAGGAAATCTGAATTGTAGTGTATCTTGATCTTCATGAGTAGCTTATTATTCAATATATATTTAGTGCGCAAATCGGATGCTGGATGTGCGCGTAGCGAGCGCCGGAAGGTTCCCAAGAACAAAGAACTCTATATAAACTTCATAAAAGCAAGAAGAGAGTTTGCACGACATGAAGCATAAAGACAAATTGGATACAATCTCCTCCCATGCCTTGTGTGAGCGCTCCACAAGGCATGTATTTATAAGTTTATTAATTTTCAAACAAAAAAATAGTCCAATTTACAATTACCATGCTTTGGCTTTTGTGTTTACTTTTGTCCAAATAAAGAATAAAGCGGTTGGGCACCCCAAAAGTTAGGCTGTGTCCAAATACAATGTTCAATAATGAAATACTTAAACCGAATGCCTATGCACATATAAAATAATAAATGTTTGTCAAGCGCTTCAATAAATAAGTGAGTCTAAATAAATATTAGTGTCACACCTTTAATAATAAGGCACACGCCCATAAAAAATGATAAATTCTTCTAGGTAATTTAAATACATGCTATCGCCCAATGCTTCCCAACGCCACCGTGCCTGTGTTGTACACATCAACTGAAGCATTCACAATTGTTAGAAAATAATAAAATTAAATCGACAAAAGTGAATACCTAGTAGTCTTTAGCTACAAATAAATAAATAGGTTGGAACTCTGTCCTAACCTTAATTTAATATGAGTACTAAACTCTCCGACAAATAAATATAGTTTTATAGAATCTATCGTAAAACCTCACGGAATCTGGCATGGTCTTATAGAATCCACCATGGAATATGCCTCCTGGCGTAATATCACATTTAACATTTTAAAAATAAAAAGTTCTTATTATGTTGTGTTTGATAAATGTCTCCTTGGATTTTAGGCACCCTTCTCCTTTGATCTTGCCTTTAATACGGTTATCTCCTCGTAGAAGGTGAATAGGGTCCTTTTTTCCTATGTTGTGGTATGTGAATTGCCTTGTGATAGTGCAAAAGTTGAGCATTACAAGTGGCTGCGTTTGGAGAAGATGATATGAGTTGAGATTATTGGAGATTTCCCCATTCTCTATAGATTAGATGTTGGTCTTGTGGCATCTTTGATTGTAAGATGCTCGGGCGTCGGTTGTCATTTAGTGTTTGCTTTCTTTACTAGTTAGCGTTCTTTTAGATGCCAATACATATTGGTATCAATAGAAAAAGAGAGAATTATACCCTTATATTAGTGTTCTTTTGTCTTTTGACATTAATTAATAGAAAATCGGCGGGTACAAACTATCCAAAGCCAAAGCCAAGCACACTTCGGAATGAATGCAGAAAGTGTTTTCTTGTGTAGTGCCAACATGGTTGTTTTGTAGGAATGTTTGTGTAAGAGGTGAGAGGCCATGAGAGGAAAGTGGTGATTGACGCGCGCGCTAGACGGGAAGAGCTAGTTTTGGGCGATGGTGGCGGCAGCATGGATAGCGTGGATACTACTAATTCTTCTGGTGGTGTCGATGAGGCGGCGGGGACGGAGGATCAAGGGGCTGCCACCGGGGCCTGCAGCCCTGCCGGTGATAGGGAATCTGCTGCAGATGACAGGGGAGCATCCGCAGAGGGCGTTCGCAAGGCTGGCGGAGCGATACGGGCCTATACTGCACCTGCGGCTGGGGGCGCGGGATGCGGTGGTGGTGTCCAGCGCGGCGATGGCGAGGGAGATCCTGCAGGCGCACGACAAGGTGTTCGCCAGCCGGCCACCGCTGGAGGTATCGCGGCGCGTCCTCTACGGCCAGGACTCTGGCCTCGCCCTCAGCCGCTACGGCCCCCGCTGGCGCGCCATGCGCCGCCTAAGCCTCATCCAGCTCTTCACCCCCAAGAAGCTTCTCGAGTTCCGGCCCATCCGCCAGGAAGAGACCCGCCTCTTCCTGCAGCGCATCCGCAACCAACGGCCCCCTCTCGACCTCTCCCGCTCCATCACCACGGTCTCCGAGGACATGACCGGCCGCATGCTCCTCTCCAAGCGCCTCACCGAGGTCGTTGACCCCTCATCCGGCAGCGTCAGCCTGCGCGACCTCACGCACCGCGGCGCCATCGTCCTGCAGACGCCTGTCGTCGGAGACCTCCTCCCTTGGCTGGGCTTCTTGGACTGGCGCGTCAAGAGGACCATGGATGAGCTCCACGCCTCCTACGAAAGGGTGCTTGAAGGCCTCCTTCGGGATCGCGAGGCAGAGCTCGCGGCTCCGGAAGAGACGCGCCCGGTCCGCCCTCCTGACTTTCTCGACGAGCTCATCGCCAACTGTGATAGCAGGAATCAGATCAAGACCATGCTGGTGGTAAGAATCTACTGCAGGTTTTCTTATAAAAACATTGATTCGTAGCAGCTCGAGTCCTAGAAACTAAAGAAGCTCATGTTGTCATCATAATTCACAATGTGTGATCGTCTAAAGCTTCGTGGTCCTGTACTATAGAAAAACCAAAATGATAGCTCTTTGGCTTACTATCTTGCAAACAACCAACATCACTAAGATGACCTTACACAGTACGAAAATTTACAGACCTATGCACCAAGCTTAAGAGATCATATTAACCACCCTAAAGCTTCTCAATCATAGAGCATATAAATTTGACAGCTCACCTACCAATAAGGTACTTCTACCGACTTGCACTATGCAATGTATTGACAAATGGACTCATACGTAAGTCTCTAGTTGTATTGAAATGGATTACTCACTTCACTTGGCACGTGTGCATGTGATAGGAACTCATTGGTGCAGGGGTAGAGACAACAGGAGTTGCAGTAGAATGGGCAATGACAGAGCTATTAAGTAAGCCCGAGGTGCTCCAACAGTTGCAGGATGAATTAGACGGTGTAGTGGGGAGAGAGAGGTTGGTGGAGGAGACAGATCTTGGTGAAAACACTCTCTATCTCCAAGCAGTGATTAAGGAAGCTCTACGTCTGCATCCACCGGTACCTCTGCTACTTCCACATTACTCCACAGAGAGCAGCATTGTGGCAGGGTATGCGCTGCCAAAGGACACACAAGTGTTTGTGAATGCATGGGCCATTGCACGCGATCCTAAGACGTGGGAATCTCCGGAGGAGTTCAGGCCTGAGAGGTTCTTAGTAGATGCAGTAAACGACATTAAGGGCCTCAAGCAAGTAGATGTGCGAGGGCAAGACTTTGAGTTGATCCCATTTGGTTCCGGTCGACGCATTTGTCCTGGCATGTCTGTCGGCATGGCAAGCGTCGAGCTCATTCTTGCAAGCCTTGTTCATTGCTTCGATTGGAGCATCTCTCCCTTGCATGGACTTGATAAAACAGAGAAATCCGGTGCCGTGCTTGCTCGTGCCAATCCCCTGATTCTCATTCCTTCTCCACGATTCTTGTTTTAATATAGTTTATACTCCACTTCATTCAAATGGTCAAGTTAAGAATAAATATGTATGCACTCAAATGTAATGTGCTTGCTCTCTTTCTATGGCTTGTTGGCAATAGCCAGCTCTAAGATTCAATGCTTGTCAATCAGACTTTTAGAGAAACTTTTGTGAAGGAGAGCTTAACAAACAAAAGATTGTTACTATTTAAAGAGCCCAAAATGTATACCTATTCTTTTTGTCATGAATGAAGAGCCTTTTTGTCATGAATGAAGAGCGCTCTCTCTCTCTCTCTCTCTGTCCTTAGAGGTTGCCAAAATTAGAGAATAAATAGATCTACAAGAAGTCAGCTCGCTAGCATGCAAAAGCCATAAAGCAATAATCGCCCTTGAAAAGTAAAATCCCAAAATAGTTATTAATGTGAAAAATAGGAAAGAGAAAACTCATTGAAGCACTTTAACAGTAATAATATCATGCACCATTATGCTGGAGTAGTGATTCAAGTCATGCAAATCATCTCTAACCATGGAGTAGCCACATTGCAAATCCCTTGTAGGAGTGATGTGATGAATGAGAGTTGGCACTCATGTATAGGAAAATGTCATGCTGAGGGGACTAGATCCATCCATAAAGGGGAGTAAGCCCAAAACTTTACAAAAATCTTTGAACTTCTCACAAGGTAAAGCCTTTGTGAAAAGATTTGCAAGGGTTGTGTTGGCACATATGTGAAGATGATCTCTCCTACAAAGTCTCTCCTTGGCATAATGATAGTGCACCTCACTGTACATACACGGAACATTTGGTTCTCTGCAACTGCCAATGCACTTTGATTGTTAGTAAAGATGGTGGTGGTAGATGATTGTCCAATACCCAAATTAGTCAAGAGGCCTCTCAATCGAACTCAACCACAGTTGTAAAAGCTACAGTACACTCAGCTTCACAACTAGAAGTAGCCATAGGGCGACTTCTTCGTACTCAACTATGATATGCATGAGTTGTAGAGATGGAAGCAGAAACCACTTGTGGTCATAGAAGTATTGCAACAACTAGTCTAGTCAAAATTTAAAAAGCATGTAAATCTGGTGGTAGTGATCCCTCTTGGAATAAAGCAACTCAAGGTGTTGAGTACCACCCAAGTAGAGACAGATCCATTTGACTACCTACCAGTGTTTTGTGCTGCTCGGCTCATATGTGAGATTGCAAACTAAATATCAATCATGAAACAACTTGCTGATAGAGGAAGACATCAAAACTATCTTCATCATCATGAAGGCTCAACTTCAAACTAGTCTCCATAGAAGTAGCTGGTGCGCAGATCGGTCGCAGATAGCTCACGTAGTGAATCCCTGAAGGTCCCCAAGAACAATGAACTCTACCTTTTTGCACAAAAAACAATGTAAAAGCATGCACGACAAGAGGCAAGAGACCAATTGGGTTCAATCTCCCCCATGCCTTGTGTGAGCGCTTCACAAAGCATGTATTTAATGTATATTTCCAATCTTCATGCTCAATAATAGCCCAATTTACAAAAATATGACAAGCTTTTAACTTTTGAGTTTGCTTTCTACAAAAATAGGAAAATAAAGCTAATGGACGGTGCCCATAGAGTCTGGCACGCCCAATCTCAATGTCCAAATAGAAATAACATATCCGGGCGCATAAGCGCATAAAAAATAATAATCAATAATCAATGTCTCTATAGACATAACAAAATATAGGCGTGGCGCCTATCAAAATATAGTCCAAATGTCGAATACCCGCTAGACTCCAATGCTTTCCTCCGCCACTGCTGCTATCTCTACACATCAACTGAAGCATTCACAATCGTTAGTAAAATAATACAATTAAACCGACAAAAGTGAATACCTAGCAGTCTTCAGCTACATAAATAAATCAACTGGTTAGAAATAAATCCTAACCTTAATTTATTACGAGTGCGCACTCTAAACTCATAAACGTTTATTAATTTAATATGCATTTTGCGGAATCACCCGCTATGGAATCACCCATGTACACACTAAATTAATGAAACGCCCGAAAAGGACAGGCGTCCCCATCAACTTCTCGCACAAAGAATCCTCTTTGTGTATGAGCCCCGGTCATCTAAGTTTACGGAATCCACCGTAAAACCTCACGGAATCCACTGTGGAATATGCCTCTTGGCATCATACCCCCGGGGTGGGATAGTAATTGACCTCAATTGCTATTAGCTCAATGTGGAGCTAACAGAGTGGGGAAAGCATTTAAGTCTCTAGCGTGCATCCATTGTGCTTCCTCTACAGGATGGTTCTTAAATTTTACTAGATATCTAGAATACCTTCGGCCAGTTCTAGTGGTCAGTGTCTATGATGGCTTCTGGTTCAAGTATTTCAGTTTCTTCTTCTAATAAAGGTGGGTTTTCATAAACAGGATGGATAGGTAATTGGCCTCTAAATGGTCTCAATAAACTGATATGAAATGTATTATGAATTTTCCAATGAGATGGCAATTCTAACTTGAATGCATTATCATTAATCTTATGAATAATTCTAAATGGTCCATAGAATCTAGGAGCTAATTTTACAACTGGGTGTCTATCTACACTTTGTAGTCTACGCTTTTCTATTCTAAGCCAAACATAATCATCAACTTTGAAATTTATGGCTTGTCTTTTCTTGTTGGCTTGTTTGGTATATGATTGTTGGGCTTTAGCAATCATATCCTTAACCTCATCAAAAATACTGTTGTGCATAGTAGCGATATCATCAGCACTCTGAATTCTATTAGACAAAGATGCAACAGGTGTAGATAATCTATATCCATAAATGACTTTAAAAGGTGCTTTCTTTGTAGATGTGTGCGGTGTATTGTTATATGCAAACTGTAATAAATGCAAATGAGTATCCCATGTCTGAGGTTTAGAGATAGTATATGCACGTAAAAGATCTAAAATGGTGCTATTTATGGCTTCTGTTTGTCCATTTGTTTCTGGATGAAATGCAGATGAGAAATCAATCTTTGTGCCTAGATTTGCAAACAGTGTAATCCAAAAATTGTTACAAAATCTAGAATCTCGATCTGAAATAATCACTTTTGGCAATCCATGGTTAGTAAAAACAGTTTTCAAAAATAACTGTGCTGCTGTTAAAGTTTTCTTACATGCAATGAAATATGCTTGCTTACTAAATCTATCTACAATTGTCCAAATCATGTCATGGTTAGATTTAGTATTTGGTAAACCAGTAATGAAATCCATAGATATATGTTCCCAAGGTTTAGATGGAATAGACAAAGGCATTAATAATCCATACTGTTTACCATGATGTCTCTTTATTCTTTGACAAATCAAACATTCAGAAACGAAATTAGATACATCTGCATCCATATGCGGCCAATAAAAATCTTCAGTTAACATGCGTAATGTAGATATGATACCTCTATGACCTTGATATGGGGGACAATGAATTTCATTCAAAACAAAAGATCGGAATGGAATAGTAACACACAGTCTCTTTTCAAAAAACATAAATCCATCATTATATGACAATGAATCAACAGGAATGAAATTATTTTGAACTAATTTTTGCCAATCAGAATGAAAAGTAATATCCTGGTGATATGTGTCTTTCATAGCAATCAAAGAATCAAAAGATATGATAGAAATATTATGAATTGCAGGTCTTCTACTCAATGCATCAGCAACTACATTTTCTTTTCCAGGTTGGTATTGAATGATAGGATGAAAACTTTGAATGAAGGAAGCCCATTTGATATGACGGTCAGAAATTTGGGGTTGGCTAAGTAGATGTCTAATGCTTTGCTGGTCAGTCTTTATCATGAATTCTGAACCCATTAAATAATGCTTCCATTGTTTTAATGCTTGTACAACTGCTAATAGTTCTTTGTCATAAGTGGAATATTTGAGCTCAGAGGGTTTCAGTTTAGAACTAGAATATGCTATTGGATGGTTGTCTTGCATTAATACGGCTCCTAGTCCTGATCCGCTAGTATCGGTCACAACTAGAAAGAATGGTCTGTTAAAGTCAGGCAATTGTAGAACAGGGGCATTAGTTAATGCACGTTTAAGTAAATCAAAGGATTTCTGCTGTGTTTCAGTCCATTGATAAACAATTCCTTTCTTAAGAAGTTTGGTTAATGGTAAAGCAAGTAATGAGAAATTACGTACAAACTTCCTATAAAAACTAGCAAGACCAAGGAATGAGCGTAGTTCATGTACATTTTTAGGAACAGGCCAATGCAATATTGCATCAATTTTCTTAGGATCAACTTTAATTCCTTCTTTTGATACAATATGTCCCAAATATTCAATTTTCGTCTTAAAGAATTCACTCTTTTCAGGATTTGCAAACAATTGATTTTCTTTCAGTAATTGAAAAACTAATGATAAATGCTCATAATGCTCTTTTTCACTTTGACTAAACACCAAAATATCATCAAAGAAAACAATCACACAATACTGATATTTCAGAAAGATACGGTTCATCATTCTACTGAAAGTAGCAGGTGCATTATTTAATCCGAATGGCATGACTAAGAATTCGTAATGGCCAAACTGTGTCCTGAATGCAGTCTTAAATATGTTGGATCTATCTAGCCTCACCTGATGATATCCAGACTTAAGGTCAATTTTACTAAATATAGAAGATCCTTGTAGTTTGTCCATAAGGTCATCAACTCTAGGTATAGGATACCTATTCTTTACAGTGATCTTATTTAATGCTCGATAGTCAATACACATACGATAGGTATTATTCTTTTTCTTGACTAGGAGTACAGGTGCACCGAATGGGGAACTGCTAGGTCGAATTAAGCCTCTATTTAGTAATTCTTCAACTCGACTCTGGATTTCTTTTTGCTCTATTTAATTGTGCCTATATGGTGCTTTGCAAGGTGGTTGTGTGCCAAGAATTAAATCAATCTTATGGTCTTCCGGACGTGAAGGTGGTAAACCTGGTGGTAGGTCTTCTGCAAAACAGTCCTTAAAATATGCAAGAAATTCCTTATGCCTAGGGTGCATATGATTTTCCTTTGCGTGCAATTCATTCACCCAAATGAGATATGATTTGGTATTCTTGCGTAGTGCACGTTTTGCTTGAGTATGCGAAAGCAGTGGAAAAATATGAGATGCATGCATACCATATAATGTAATAGATTTTCCTTGAAAATTAATATTCATTGTGTGCGTGGAATAATCTATATTTGGATTATGTTGGTGTCTCCATGGCATTCCTAAAATAATGTCGCTTGACTGTAATGGGACAACTAAGAAATTTCTTCTTTCAATGTATGGACCAATTTGAATTTCTAAATCTTGTACTTCTTGTGTACCATTGTACCTAGTGCCTAAAAATGCAGCTTTTATGCGATAATGCGTAGGTACAGTATGCAATTTTAATTCCTTTACCAATTTTGTTGAAATAAAGTCATGGGTACTACCGTCATCATGCAAGATAGTTCTTTCCTTTCCATGCACCATACATTTCATAGTCAACAATGAATGTGGAGTAGGCATACCTGGTATAGTGTCGGAAGTAGTGGTAGGATCATCCTCATCTTCAGTAAAATCCGGCATATCCTCATGCTCGTCTTTGTCCATTGCTCCAAGGTAGTTGATATGTGCTGGTGGCTTCTTTGAATGACAATTTGCTGCAAGATGCCTTGGCTGGTGACACTTGTAGCATACTATTAGCTTGGCTTTGGTCACATTATTTGCAATGGCTGGGAGTCTGGGTACATTTGGATTTGCTTGTGGAATAGGTTTAGGATTTGGATTGACAGTGGATGGTAATGCAAGTGGTTTAGGCCAATTCTTGCGGAAAGATGGTGATGAGAAACGACCTGGATTAAACCTTCTAAAATTGGAATTGAATTGTTTAGATCCATAATTACCGTTGGCTTGGAATTGCTGTGGTCGTCTGTCTCTTCCGCGTAACTTATCTTCAGTGTCGTGAGCTAAGGAGATGGCGTCTTCAAGGGTAGCAGGCTTGAACATGTTCACTTCAGCGTAGTAATGTCCAAGAAGTCTAGACATATACTTCCGCTTATGTGTCGACTCTGGTACGTCTTCAAGCATGCGTAGCTGTAGGAGTGCATTCCAAAAACGCTCTGTATATTGTGGAATAGGCTCACGATCTCGCTGTTGAAGTAAATCCCATTGCTTGATAGCCTTCTCATGAAATTGCGGTGGAAGGAAATTCTACATGAACTTCTTCTTGAAATCTTCCCAAGTAGCAGGATATTCTATGCTCTTGCGGACTACGGTCCACCAAAGTGATGCTCTGTCTATCAGATGATTAGTAACACACTTGATTTTATCTTTTTCGGGATAAGTTTTCTCATGGAAATAGTCATCAAACTGGCCAATGAATGATAAAACAGTCTTTCCTTCTCTTATGCCATTGAAAGTGCGAAACTTGAAACTTCGTTTACTTATCTTGGATTCCTTGCGAATGGTTTGTGCTTCAAGAGTGCGTCGATGGTACGTCGAATCAAATCTTCAGCTTGAGGTTCTTCTTTATCGGTTGACGCTCTTTGAAGTTTTGTCAATTGCGCTTGCAATGCTTGCCTAGCCCTTTGCTCTTCTTCCAATTGTAGCATGATTAGATCCAGCTTTTGTTCCATGGTAGGCTCAGGTAAGTCGTCTTCAGCCATAGGATCATCCATATGTTGGGTAGTCATCCTGTAAAACTCAACAAACCTTTCTCTCTCAAAATCAAGTTAGCGGGATGAGCGTAGCTCAAATTTGGGGTTACAAGGCTATGTATTTTTGGGTATTTCTTTGTATATTTTTTGAAAATCTGCAATATTTCTGTGTCCGTTTGCTGAAAGTACTTCAACGAACTTGTAGATAGATAGAACAACTTGCTGCGAACAACTTTCCAGTTCAGAGTTTTTGCATACGAACAAGTCTTCTAGGAGTTTTAAGCACTAGTCAGTTCTGATTTAGTCTGACTTGCAAAGTTGCAGACTTAGCAGACTTGCAGAGTTGTTGACTTGCTGAACTTAGGCCGACTTGCAGAACTTGATTCCACCTGACTTGTAGAACTTGACTTTGGTAGCGCAGGACCTCGAGTTTGCCGACTTATCTGTCTTGTCAGACTTGCAGGGAGCTTAATGACTTAAGCTTAAATGATTAAGCTTAAGCTTAATAAGCTTAAAGAAGGGCGGCGTCTGATTTCGTGAGGGGGGGGTTCGTTTTTTTTGCCGCGCGAAAAATTCGAACCTCCTCTGAGGCCACGATGAAAAAAATAAGAAGCTTTTAAGCTTCTTAAGCTTCTTCTAAGCTTAGAGCTTTATCTTATGAGAATTAATGGATGAAACTTTTGTTTTCTCACTGTTTGTTGACGACTTGTTGAAGGAGATGGATGCGTGGTCCTCCGCCTGCAGAGCCTGGTCCTTTGCGATCCGACAGTGGAAACAGGGGTTCTTGATCGCCAGAAGTCTGCCTGTATCGACGGTTCGCGACGAGATTGACTGTAGAGCCCGTTTGTTCCTGGAGCTCCGCCTTCGCCCGAGATTGGTAGCGATTGGAAGCTCTTGATCTCTGCTCCGCTCTGATACCACTGGTGCGCAGATCGGTCGCAGATAGCTCACGTAGTGAATCCCTGAAGGTCCCCAAGAACAATGAACTCTACCTTTTTGCACAAAAAACAATGTAAAAGCATGCACGACAAGAGGCAAGAGACCAATTGGGTTCAATCTCCCCCATGCCTTGTGTGAGCGCTTCACAAAGCATGTATTTAATGTATATTTCCAATCTTCATGCTCAATAATAGCCCAATTTACAAAAATATGACAAGCTTTTAGCTTTTGAGTTTGCTTTCTACAAAAATAGGAAAATAAAGCTAATGGATGGTGCCCATAGTGTCTGGCACACCCAATCTCAATGTCCAAATAGAAATAACATATCCGGGCGCATAAGCGCATACAAAATAATAATCAATAATCAATGTCTCTATAGACATAACAAAATATAGGCGTGGCGCCTATCAAAATATAGTCCAAATGTCAAATACCCGCTAGACTCCAATGCTTTCCTCCGCCACTGCTGCTATCTCTACACATCAACTGAAGCATTCACAATCGTTAGTAAAATAATACAATTAAATCGACAAAAGTGAATACCTAGCAGTCTTCAGCTACATAAATAAATCAACTGGTTAGAAATAAATCCTAACCTTAATTTATTACGAGTGCGCACTCTAAACTCATAAACGTTTATTAATTTAATATGCATTTTGCGGAATCACCTGCTATGGAATCACCCATGTACACACTAAATTAATGAAACGCACGAAAAGGACAGGCGTCCCCATCAACTTCTCGCACAAAGAATCCTCTTTGTGTATGAGCCCTGGTCATCTAAGTTTACGGAATCCACCGTAAAACCTCACAGAATCCACCGTGGCACGGAATCCACCATGGAATATGCCTCCTGGCATCAGTAGCAATAGATTTGTAGTCTTTTAGACCAAACCTTTGCAATAATGTCTCAACATACTTTGTTTGACACAAAGTAATACCTCCATTACACTTGCTTAAATTGAATGCCCAAATAATGATATAGTAAGCCCAACATCAACATCTCAAAAGTAGAATTCAAGTCAACTTTAATTCAATAAGATGTCTCATTAGGACTAGTGAGGTAGCATGTTATCAACATAAATCATAATGATCAAAAGCATATTACCCTCATGTCTAACATATAAGGTGCTCTTAGTGGGACTATTCTGAAAACCATATGTACTCTAGTATACATGTATCAAGTTCAAGATGCTCTCCTTAGACTATACAAAGCCTTTTTCAATATGCACACTTTGTTTTCTTATTCCTTCTACAGTTGTCATATGCCAAATGAGAGCAAAGATCTCATCAAAATCAATGCCCTTCTACCGAGAGCATAACCCTTTGCCACAAGTCTAGCTTTATATCAATCAACATTACCATTTGGTTTGTGCTTTGACTTGTAAATCCACTTGGTACATATGGCCTTCTTGGTAAGAGGCAAATCACATACATTCCATATAGTTAAAAAAGAGAAATATTCTAGATACTTATCAAAGTATCTAAAAAAAGATTGAACTAGTAAAAGCGGAACACTTTACTAGTTAGTCACATGGTAAGATATTTCTATGTATGAATCACAAAAGAATTCTAGTTGTTTATATAGTAAAATTTTCATATATATAGAAATTAGTTAGAATAATTAATACAGTAAATTATATCTATTTAAATAAACTAGGACCATTAATATAATAAAATATTCCATATATTACTAATAATAGTTTTACAAACCATAATGAAAATTAATAAGTGGTGAGATCTAATATTAAGTTATTAACAACCAAAGATCCTAATATAAAGCCATAATTTAAAACATTCGTGTGTGTGTGCTACTCTATCAAGCTTTTTGCCAATGATCTTAATATTGTGATGGATAAAAAATTGCATGACTAAGAGCCCTTGTCCCAATGGAGTTTCTCCCTAGTAATGAAATCCTCATCATACAGTTTGAAATATGCAATTAAATATCCAACAAAAAGACTCAAATTTTATGAACCCAATAATGATATATAGTGATTTCCAATAGAGAGGCATCCTTTTTTTTGAATTATTTGTCTTGAAGCTATTGTGTAGTGATGCTACTTATTCCAAATGCCTCATCTAAGGTGACTCTGCTTTCCTTTTATTGATTTAAGAAATAAGAAGAAACCCTAGGTCAGCAAATCATTGTCTTTCTTTCAACCTTTCCATATTCCATATGTATTGCTAGAATTTTACTTCCATTTCAATCTACAATTTCAACACTCAAAATCAATCATAGGTACATAAAATAATTGTGCTTTTCATACTATTCATATATTTGGTTTTCATATTGTTAAAGTTTCTACATTCATACCATAGATAATGCAAAAGACACTTCTAGAAACATGGATACAACCAAATAAAACTCTCAATCAGGCATTCATTAAATCTCATTCAATGGAGATAGCTGAACCTAGATACTCTAATATATAATAAAATAGGTCATGGTATTATGGCAAGTTTTGAAAATATTTAATTCAATATCAAATGAAGTGAACATGGAAAGATGTAGCAATACTTGCATGTGATATAGGCTAATTTATGTAAACTCAATGATTGAATATGTGAAGCATATTCCATTTCGTGATACATTTTATGTATTCATTCTAGAACTATTGTCATATATTGTGCATGTGATCTAGCACTTAAACCCCATTTGATTGTTCCCTTCCACTATAAATAAAGTACCAAATATATCGACTTAGTTGTGATTTGATAGAGTATCTATCAAGCACATTCACACAAGATGGTAATTCAAAACTTATAGATCTAGTAGGCTATAATATTTAAGTTTAGCCATAGAATATTAGAGTAATTTATTCAATGTTGAAAGTCTTTTTGTATTATCTAAGACACATTTTGCAATTGATATCTATATATAACAACTCAATTTGGTCCCTTTTTCATAACACACATCTTATCATTGATATAGGGTTGGAAGTTGATACTCAAAACCCTATATGGGTTTGAATATTTATAGAGGGCCCCTATCTTTGGTCTGGAAGGTGTATTTGCCTTTTCTTAGTTGAAATATACTAAGTACAATAATTGCATCTTTTCATGTAGGTTATTGAAGCAATAATGTATAATCCTTTATATTTATTTGCATCTGAATAGTCTTTTATATTGCTGTTGAGAGTGAAAAAAGACTGAAATTTTGACTGATTTTTGTTATTTTTGAGGACTGAATGATTGATTTTTGATGGATTTAGAGTGATGTATGGTTGATAATGGAAGTGTTGAGAGTGATTTGGATGATATTGATTATGTTTTGGAAGTTCATGATGATTCTTAGTAGAGATATGAAGCTCTGTGATGTTCTGATAGGTTCTGTTGACGTTCTGATTGGTTATGTATATCTTCTGTATACCTTCTGTTTTGTTTTGATTTTCTTCTATATGAAGCATGGATTGATGATTGATGAAGATTGAAATCTTTTGGAAGTTTATTGAATAATTTTTAATAGTTTGGAATGGTTTTAGTATGAGTTATGAAGTTCTGATGACCTTCTGTAACCCTCTGTAAACCTTCTATAGAGCCTCTGTCTCTGCTTTGTAACTGTTCTGTATTTGCTCTGGTACTGTATTGTACTATTCTGTAGATCTTCTGTAAGTGTTCTGTAGAAAGTATGTGTGACTTTGGGAAAGTTTTCTAACTTTTGGAAAGGATGAATCTAAGTTCAAAAGAGCTAAAACAAATGGAAGAAGCAGCTGTTGAAGACTGAAGAGAAGAGTGAGGGACAGTGACAGTAGTGAGCTGTGAAGAGACATTGTAGTGGCTTTGGTACCTCTTCACATCAAACATACCTCTTGGGAGGTGCATCCACGACCTAAGAAGGATTATTGAGAGTCATTATGAGAGTATTGTAGTGAGGAGATGATGTACTATTGAGAGAGAGAGAGAGAGAGAGAGAGAGAGAGAGAGAGAGAGAGAGAGAGAGAGAGAGAGAGAGAGAGAGAGAGAGAGAGAGAGAGAGAGAGAGAGAGAGAGAGAGAGAGAGAGAGAGAGTCAATTCTATCAAAACAGTGTAACTGTATATGAGAGATTAAGATAGAAAACTATGAAAACATTGAAGATGAATACTATGTGATTTATTTCCATTCAAAAATGGTGTATTCTTTTATGTTCCTTGTTCTATTGACGGATTCTATGAAGATGTTGAAGATTATGGTTGATTTCATAAAATCCGTGGGAGATATCTACTATGATGTTGTGTGAAGATTTGCTGTTTTCTCTATTTTGATCACCAAAAGAATGAAATAAAAGCTTGTTGATGTTACAAGGTAGATTTTCTTGCAGTAGAATCCCCTTTTTCCTTGGTGTTCCTCTTGGCGCTCCATGTTTTTGGTGTGCAGCCGGGGAAGCTTGCCATCAACAAGCATCAGAAGAGGCTGAAAATGAAGGAAATGGCATTGCTAAGAAGAGGAGAATTCAATGGATGTTTGCAAAGTTCCTTCTTCCACTGAAGAGTTGGAGATTCTCATTATCAAAGCCACTTTCCACAAGAATTTCATCCCAGAATGGCGGAAACATATTACCGTCATGATGCATGCTCTATGTGGTGGATTGTTTCCTCTTCCTGTTGAAGTAGCAAAAACTTGCATCTTGGTGGCAAATTATTTGGGAACAAATTGAAGAGAAGAAACAAAGAGAATGATCATCCATGGAAGATTTGGTATTCATTGAGAAGTTTCCAGATATCATCAAGTGGAAGGTTGTGAGAAAACTTTAGGAGTCGTGGTCAGTGGAGGTTCAGGAAAACAAGAAGGGAAAGAGTTGGAATTTGTTTGTGGGATGCTTGGTGCACTGACAATCTTCTATTTGTCGAATTAGCAACCCACTGGAAGTTGGTAGACAGAGTGTTTTTCACAACATACACTGTTGAAACCCTCAGAAGCTGGCATTATTATAATGACACAACAACGATCCTAAGAAGACAGAGTTTTGATACTTTCAGAACGGAATATCTCCCCCTCTGTAGTGGTTTGAAAGCTGAATTTAAAGATGTTGAAAAGAAGGAAGTAGAAGAGATGTTGGCTAGAGAATCCCTTAGAGACTGAAGCCCTCTCTGATACTATCCTGTTGAGTACAGACCAACTGGTTGGAGCCAAGCCCCTGATGAATGACGCAATCAAGAGGCAAGCGTTAGAACGAGTCTAGAGGTACGTGAGAAGAGAGAAGACAAAAGTCAAAGCTGAGAATGAGCTTTCAACAGAAGCCTCCTTTGACGCCCTAAAAGCACTCTTTACAGAAGTCCCCATGGCAACTCAAGGTCCCCTTCCTAGTCAGATTTGTCAGGGAAATATTGATGACAGGCCAGCAAATGTAGTCCCATTGCCAGTTTTTAAGGGAGAGTAGAATGAAGACCCTGATCTTCATGTAGCAAAATTTATGGTAGCATGTGTGGCTAACAATGCAAGAATCCTTGAGCATTGGTTAGCAATTTTCCCCGCCACTTTCAAGGGCATGACATTTCACTGGTACGAGAGACAAGTACCAGGAACTTTTGGCACATGGGACGACCTAAAGTTGGCCTTCCTCACTAAATTCAGGCGTGAAGGTTTTGAAGAGCGAATGCAAGAGGAGTTCATGAACAGTCCTCTGGAGAAAGAGTAGAAGCTTATGTCTCGCGAATGGAATCCATCCTGAAGAGATGGACTAACCATCATTTGGACGAAGGAATCCAGAAAGGAGTGTTTCTTAGAGGCCTACAACCAGAAGTTCACAAGTTCGTGGAATTGAGAAGACCAGTCAATCTGCAAGCTGTAGTGGAAGGTGCAAGATTGTATGATGAAGTTGAAGCAAGGCTGTCAATGACTCTAGGAAGAGGAGTCTTACCTCCTCCTATGTCAGGAATGGTATAACCACCAAATGTAGTTCCACAGACAGTTCCCTACCCCTGTCCCCAGATGTAAACAGTGCTGCAGTATAATGCACCTAATCCACTGTGGTCACCACAAACGACAGTGCCTCAAATGATGGTTCAACCACAACAACAATGGCCTCAAACAGTTCCTCCAATGGCGACTCAACAACTGTGGAATCCTACCAATTGGAATCAACAACCCCAAGTCTCAGCAGGAGCTCTGAATCAGAACCAGAACAGAGGACCTTCTGGATCGACCCAACTAGTGTATGCAGTAATTACAGAGGCTTCCCAAAATCCTACTACAAGTACTTCAAGAGGTGAAAATCTAAAGGGCTACTTATCCAACTCAGTTGCAAGCATCGAGAAAGAGCTTCTGGATGTGATTACAGAGCAGCTACAGATGCTGAAGGTGAATACCGCCAATATATCCACTCCTGCGGGAGCTGGGAGAGACGTGATGCATTCTAATACATGGTGTGAAAAGTGTCATCAAGTGGGACATTTAGCCACTAAATGTACCCGAAAACCAACCATTCCTAGAGCCTTCTGTTCCTATTGTTTGCAGAAGAACCATACAGAGGGTATTTGCTCTTTGAAAGAGATGCGCAAGCGAAGACAGAAGGATGAAAATGCAAGATTCAACTTGCTAGAATCCAAAATGACAACACAGGATATTGGACCAAAGCCTAGGGAATTTGGTTCTAATTTTGGTCCAAGGAGGTTTCCCTCTCAAAGTTACAGAGGACGACAGTTTGGCGGTGATCATAGATTAGAGGTGGAATGTTATAGGTGTGGAGAAAAGGGTCATATCTCCCCAAATTGTCCAAACCCTAGACAATCTGTGGATTACAAGCCCTTATACACTCGATGCAAAGATGAAGGCCACACTGCAAAGGACTATCTGAGTCTAGCCCCTGTAAAGGTCAATGCCACACTGATGGCCAACAGAAGGTACAAGAGCCTGCCTCCAATTTGGTAGAGTTGGAAGTTGCCGATGTCATGCGTACCAGGAAGAAGGAACTAGTTGTTTAGAACGAAAATAACTCTCCTGCCAAGACTGTGAAGTTCAACCTGCCAATAGAGAGACATAGCAGTACAGAACAGAACAATGCAGTACAGAACACTGTAGTGCCACAGAGAGTTATAGAGGCAATCCCAGAAACAGGACCAGAGGTCCAGGAGATAGATGAGACAGAAGCACTTCCAGAAACAGAGGAAATGCCGATACTGCAATTATTAGAAGAAAAAGGAAAGATGAAAATGGGTGTAGCCCCATTCCACAGCAGGCTGGAGAACCCTATGGATCCTATCAAAGATTATGACTTGGTAAAAGACCTAGACACTTTTAAACCAAACTTAATATTTTGAAAGTTGCTGATACTATCTCCCAGTTGGCGAAAGAAATTCAAAAGAATCTTGACAAGAAGACGTGGACTAAGGATCGCTCCTTCACCAGTGACCAAGACCAATAAGGCCCCGGAGCTTGTAAAGGAAGTAGATGTGTCTAATGCCTTCCTCGATCTTGGAACCCCAGAGATTAGTGTATGGATAGAAGGATGCTTTATTTCAGATGCATTGATTGATGGAGGCTCATCAGTAAACATAATGATGGATGTGACAATGAGGGACTTAGGGTTGCAAGGAATTCAACCTACACAGTGGCTTATCAGATTGGCAGACCAAAGCAGAATTAAACTGTTGGGCATCCTCCCATATGTAAAAACAACCCTTGCAGGAAGAGACTATTGGCTGACATATCTGGTGGTCAAACCAAATTCTTATGGGACCTCATATCCTCTCCTATTGGGAAGACCTTGGTTTTTTGAAGTGAGAGCCAGGATGGACTGGTTCAAAGGAACCCTGACCCTAGGCAGAAGACCTAACAAAGTGGTGTTGAAATTGTATGGATCACAAAAAGGCAATGGATCCACATCCATTGAAGTCATAACTGACTCCTCCAACGAGGTAATAGATGGTATATCAGGAAACGAAGAGGCTATTAAATAGATCTTTTCCAAGAGAACAGAGGCACAGTCCTTAATAGTGGGCACTATAAGCCAACTACCAAGGGAAGCAAAGTCCTTGTTCATGGGAGAATACCTCATGCCTCAACTAGAATTAACTTCTGAAATCACCTCTAACAGTGAAATAGAAGCATGGATGTACTGTTCTCCCTGTTACGTGATAGTCGCAGAGACAGAACAAATACAGAGTAGAGACAGTCATAGATACAGAGACATAGCAGATGTAGAACAGAGATAGAGCAGAAATAGAGACAGAAGCAGAAGCAGAAGCAGATGCAGAGGCAGAAGATTTGTTCTTCTCCTATAGAGCCTCTATAGAAGCAGAGATAGAGCCTCCAGAGGAAGAGGATAAAAATGATGAGGAAGAAAATAAAGCAGGTTATGAAAGTGTAGATGAAGAATTTCCTCTGATAGGCAGATGATCTTGTTGATGTCCCTATAGAGACCTCAAAGGCCGAAGATCTCCGGGTGCTGGATGGAATGACCATGGTTCCATTTAGATTGACCAATGGACCACAAAGTATGCAGAATCTGTATAAGCAATGGATTAAAGGCATAAAAATTAAGTTCACCAGTGGCTTCTATCGCCCTAACTATTCAGTCTAGAGAAAAGATGATGATGTGTCCCCTGTCAACAAAAGCCAAAGCCCTCAAAGCCACGGCCTCTAGAAGGTTCGTGCTATGTGACATTCTTGGACGCATCCTCTGAAGATGAATCGCTAAGTCTAGAAGAAATCATCACTCAAACAGAAGCAGACAAAGCTCTGATACCCTTCCAGCAACCTCAACAGACGAATGAGTCATCTGTTCAGAAGGAGGACATTGGTTCTAGTGGAACATCAGACGAGGATACTACTCTCTTGAAAGAGTCAAATCTTTATCCAGAAGCCATCCGTGGGACATTTATATGTGAAGTGGAAGTTGAAAGACAAGTAACATTCTTGGATATTGACAGTACCGAACGTCACCTGAAAGTAGGTCTCAATCTTCCAGAGGAAGAACTAGTGGTCCTGCGAGACCTACTCAAAGAGAACTTAGACGTGTTTGCTTGGTCGTATAAAGACCTAAAGGGGATTGATCCCACAGTATGCTAGCATCACATTGACCTAGATCTTGATGCCAAACCTGTAAGGCAAAGACAAAGGCGTATGAATCCTAATTATTCTGCTCTAGTGAAGGCTGAATTATTGAAACTTCTTGAAGCAGAGTTCATTTATCCTGTGGCTAACAGTGAAGGGGTTTCGCCCATTGTGGTAGTACCCAAGAAGAACGGGAAACTTCGAATATGTGTCGACTTTTGAAAGCTCAACTCGAAGACAAAGAAGGATAATTTCCCTATCCCTTTTACAGACCAACTGTTGGACACAGTGGCAAGCCATGAGCTGTATTCCCTCTTGGATGGATTCAGCGGATACGATCACTCAAATGGAATGAAAGAGCAGTCACTCGCCCCATTACTAAAGTCACTTGAGGAAATAATGATGGGATCCAAAGCTCACATTTGGTTTAGGAATCAACAAAGGGAACGGTGCAGAGGGAGTATGCCAGGGTGCACAATTAATGGTGCATTAGTGCGTCCAACCCGTCTGGCATAGGTGTAAGCAGGAAGGCTAGGGAACCTTGCAGTGTAGTGTACAGAACAGAGTGACATGTCATGTGCTGATGGCAGAGACCCATCCCATGGGTGCATAGGGAAACAGAAACGTACCTGACTCCATTCGTCGTAACATCCCTCAATCCTCACCTCTCAATAATTGATTGAAGAAACACCAGTCACACTTAGCCCACCCTCTGTCTCACGCTTTGTTGAAAGATACAGAGGGCAGCCCATTCCTGAAACCCATTGATGTAATCCTCACCGTCACTTGTGCAAAGGTTGTATGCCTTGTGTGCTTTTGATGGTGCAACTGTGCATCCCGCCATGTG
This sequence comes from Lygodium microphyllum, assembly GCF_053477565.2. Classification (NCBI taxonomy): domain Eukaryota; kingdom Viridiplantae; phylum Streptophyta; class Polypodiopsida; order Schizaeales; family Lygodiaceae; genus Lygodium; species Lygodium microphyllum. The sequence goes on along the minus strand of NC_141163.1, from coordinate 85,870,063 downwards.
CCGGCATACAGTGCAAGAAGGAAGGCCAAGGAGCCTTATGGTGCAGTGCACAGGAATAGACCGTGCATTGTGCATTGAGAGGCCCATCCTGTGGGTGCAACACTCCGTTCACACATCTCACCTCTCATTTTATTTGAAGGGAAAGACTAGCCACTCACCCCACCCTCTGTCTCACGCTCTAATAGATACAGAGAGTAGCCCATACTTGCATCCCCATCCCGTTAGGATGAAAGCTCGCATCACTCAAGGGGTTGGCGATGAAGAACATATCGGTTGTTGTTGTCATCAGGATCTTGAAGAGGAGATGTACCCAGGGAGGCAACCAACAAGTCTTGTACTTCAAAAATTTGTAAGAAAAGTCGTTTGTTAAGAAGGGCAGACGGATTGATATTGCAGAGACACCGCACCAAGGGAGGTGGCTTCAAATTACGTGCTAGAAAGGTTCTGCTGATGAATCAGCTATCCTGAACTGCAGGGTGTTACCATCTTTTCCACAGTTAGCTTCTCGCCCAAGGGTGTTTCAACCTTTTCTTGGAACAAGGCCTATTATGACAAGGAATTTCTTCTTTTTCGCTCTTAATAGTTTTGTTTGTTTTTTTTCTTTTTTCTTTTCTTTTCTTTTTTTTTTTGTTTTCCTTTTTTTTTCGTTTAAGAAAGAAAATGGTAGAAATACCATGTGTCAGGACCAATCTTGCCACCACTGTTGGATCAGACGAGAAGAGAACAAGGTCGGGTTGAGATGTTTCTGCGAGGGGTTAGCAAAACGAGACCGCCTCATGAGGAGATTCATAAGGGCTATTAAAAGCACGATGAGAAGGACAGTGCGACGCCCAAAAGGGAAAGGTAGGTCGACTGTGATTGTCAAGATCCCTAGGGAGGGAAATATTTTTTCAAACGATAGCCATTGATCAGGAAAGGATCATCAGAGGCATCAACGGTCTTCACTTAAACAGAGCTGTTAGGATTGACATCAAGTACCTTGTATGGGCCCATCCACCGTTGTTGAAGCTTGCTAGGAAACTTGCCAAAATCTCGAATCATAGGCTAGGACAAGATCACCTTCTTTGAACTCCTTGTGCTTGATGAAACTATCATGATAGGCCTTGCGTTATGCTTGAGTGGTTTCCACATATTGTAGAGCCATCCGTCGTATCTCATCCAAGCATTCCAAGTGCAGGAGACAGCATTGCAGTGACTCATCATCTCCCAAGCGCTCTTTAACAGCCACTCGCAAAGAGGGCAATTCCAGTTCAACAGGGAAGATGGCTTCTGTACCATATACTAGCTGGAAAGGGGTTTGTCCTATAGCTGCCTTATGGGAGGTTCTATATGCCTAGAGGGCCTTTGTAAGTCGATCGTCCCAGTCGCGATGATGTGCGGCAACCGATCTTGTCAGAATCGAGCAGAGGATGCGATTGATGACTTCAACTTGGCCATTGGCTCTGGGGTAATAAGGAGTGGACTTGCGATGGCGGATCTTATACAGCTCTGTCAGCTCCTCCATGATTTTATTAAGGAAATGAGTACCTCTGTCACTTACCAGCTCAAGGGGACTGCCAAAATGAGTGATAATATTCTCGTCATGAACAGGGCTACGCTATTACCATCATCTTGCTTCAGATCTTTAGCTTCACACCATTTTATGACATAATCTATACACACTAAGATGTATCTGTTCTGCTTCCGTCTGGTGGGTGGATCAATGGAACTCACAAAATCAATCTCCCACTTCTCGAACGGCTTTAGGGGAAGAATGGATTTCAGTGGCATGGCACTTGTTTTGGTGGGCTTCCCCATTCACTGACAAGCATCACATCTCTTGCAGTAGTCATATGCATCCTTGAGGAGGGTCAGCCCACCAGTATCCTACTAATAGAGCCTTCTTGGCTATCACTTCTCCTGTGAAGTGTCCACCACATGGTTTGTCATGGCATGCTTTCAATACTATACCGATTTCATCCCCTACAACACATCTTCGCAGCACTTTATCTTTGCCTTTCTTGTACAGTGCACCGCCTAGCAAGGTGTAGGGGGCTAATTCTAACTGAAGCTTCTTCTTCTCACGGCTTGAGATACTAGGAGGTTGGCTATGTCTGCATACCAAGGAGTAATTGTTTCAACTAGAAACAAGGAAGCATTAGGAAGGTCTGGATCATCCTGTTCCTCTTCTTTTGTTTGAGGGATCCGTGATAGATGATTGGCTAGGACATGAGAACTGCCAGGCTTAGTGACCACTTCAAAATTAAACTCTTGGAATAGGAGCAACCATCTCATCACTCTTCCTTTAACATTTGCTTTGTTCATCAGGAAGGACAAGGCTTCATGATCCACGTAGAACTTGAAATGTGTTGACAATAGATAGCGTCGAAACTGTTAGAATATCAAGCTCCTATTATTCTCCTGTCAGTTTGTGTGACCGACATTAGCTGTGTCCAGCTGTATCAGCAAGTGTGGGACATTAAATAAGTCGGTGGTCTTAGACCCAGTGTGAATGGTCCTATGGACCTTAGTACTACTGTATACACTTATGTTATGTGTGTGGTCTATTAGATAATGAAAAGAAAAAAGAGAGAGCACTCACCTCTTGACTCTTGTCTCTGTCTCTGAATCTCAACATGGTATCAAAGCACCCATGTGACTGGGCTCTATGGAAAGCATTTGTGAAGAAGACTGGAAAATTGAAGCTTTAAGTTTCTTGAGAAGAAGGGCTAACTGCTCTTGCTCCTGTAGAGGTATGCATCTACTCATTATGAGTTCTATGATTGATATAAGTACTTGAGGCCTGTATGGAGCCTATGGGGAGCTCTATTGAGCATAACTAAAGCACTCATTACCATCATTATCATCAATATAAGTTGCTGAATACATCAATAGATTTGTGTGAACTACACCAATCCAGAATGTGGACTCAAATACCTTGCAAATCATGATCATGATCAGTTACTGATTGGTAAAGAGATTGTGTGAACCCTTTGAAGGGTGATTGAAGGCCTGAAACCATTCTTGTTTGTTGTGAGCTCATTTGGGAGCTAAAATCACTGATTGCAGGTTTGGGATTTTTCATTGTTTGTTGTATATAGGGTACATACATCATGAATGCATGGTTAACATGAGTCTGGAGCTCTCAAACATGTCCAAAACAACCACTGGAGCATGGGTACATGCAAAGAAGACATATAAACTAGATGTTATGCATTGAAGCTGAAATTTCGTACTAAAAATACACAGATCTAGAAGCCTAAAGCAGGCTGAAAAAGTGTCAAAAAGTGTGGGTAGCAAGCATTGGTCCTTCTTGAAGCATTACATGTCTTTGGCTGACTCTTGTGGTGAGAGGAGTGACTTGACATATATGTGTCAAATGTTTTGAGCATTGAGAAGGGAGTTGGATGCAAATGTTTGGAGCTAAAGCAAGTGGCTTGACATGGTTTTGAATGTCAATGAACTGTGAATGAATTGTGAATGTCTTGTTTGCCACTGTGTCTTGATGACAGGACAATCTTGGAAGCTGCCAGGTTCATGTATTGGTTCCCATGTATGGTGGCATATGTCTATGACATTTTGAGGGGTTTGATGGAGTGAAATACATTGTCATTGACTGTTTTGCTTGGCTGGAATTTACAGCAAGTGTGCCTTGCTCTTGTACTTGCAGTTCATGATGTATTCAGTCTCAGATTGATATGTTTGGAACCCCATATGCAAAGATATAACTCTGAACTGCTGTAAGTGATCTTGGGGCACGTACCCTCTGTGTTGAGCTAAAAAAGGAACTGTTGTTTACTGTCATTTTCAGCCTATAGAATCCTTGTCTGTACATGAACAGGTTGCCCAAATACATGTTGTTTTTGCATTGAATACAGTCCATACATGCAGGCTGCAATACCTAGGTTATTGCTAAGTGTCAAGAGGTGTATGTACCACTACTTTCAGGCTGAAATGCTGACTCTCTGAGCACATAGAGTGATGAAAACTGTCATAAACAGTTGCAAGCTGAAACTGAATTGTCAGGAAGATTTTGGCTTGCAGGTAGTCAGACAGAGTATACCACATGGCTAATGCAGAGAGGATTGACAACATAACCCAGATAGTGGGGAAAAAGCTTGATAGTAACAATTATGCCATATGGAAGTTCCACATGGAGAACTTCTTAATAGGGAAAGGCTATTGGGAGTTGGTGACTGGAGCGGAAGCTGAACCTGAGCTCCCAGATTGACCTACGGCTGATCAGAGATGATTACACTGAGCTTGGAGAGAAAGAGCTCGTAGAGTCTTGCACTAGCTTTCTTTATGTATCTCAAATGCTATGGTAATGCAGATAATGAACTGCAACTCTCCTAAGAATGCATGGGACATTTTGGTCAAGTACTATGGCACAACCATAAGTGCCAGGAAGATACAGTTGAAGCAGAAGTTCAACAACATGGAGAGAAAGAGCAGATCTATGCAGGATTATGTTGCGGAGGTTAAGACCATTGCAGATCAGGTGGCATCTGTTGGTTCATAAATTGAAGATGAAGACATGGTTGCTGTGACTTTGAATGGCTTGGGGCCTAATTATAAGTCTTTTGACACTTCTGTGTCTATGAGGGCTTAAATGCCTGATTTTAATGAGCTGGTTGCATTGCTTATACATGAGGAGGTTAAACTTGGCTTGGCTACAGGGTCAACCAGTTCTAAAAATAAGGATGCAGCTTTTTATTCGAATCAACGTGGCCGTGGCAGCCGAGGTAGAGGCTATGGATCTAGCATAGGAGGCCAGCAGAATGCATCCTATGGCAATAACAACTAGTAGGTATCGAATGCAAGAGGTGGTGGAAACTTTAGAGGCAGGGGGAGATCTAGCCCTAGAGGCAAAGGCTCCTGGCAACAGCACTGTCCATCTAACAATCCGAATAAGGATAAGGATTGTCATTACCGCGGGAAGTATGGACATATTGCCAAGGATTGCTGGAAGAAGCAGGGCAATTAGAAAGGCAAACAACATGGACACTTTACTACGTCTAGTCAAGCAGATGATACTTCAGGAGATAGATTGTTTGCCATGCAGTATGTAAAAGACAGAGTTGCTGAAAAATCCACTAATGATGTAGTTTGGTATATTGATTCAGTGGCATCGAACCATATGACTCCTCACGGTGATTGGTTCACTGATATGGTGGCTGAAAAACATGGCTATGTCTGTACAGGTGATGACACGTAGCGTAGCATTGAACATAAAGGCAAAGTACCTCTTGTGGTTCATGATGGCATAAAGAAAAATTTGCATGATGTATTGCATGTTCCTTCGATTACGAAGAACTTACTGTTTGTCGAGATGACGGAGCAGAACTTGCAGGTTAGATTCAATAAGCATGGCTGCTTTATTGAAGAGTTTGGCAATGGATGCAAGTTGATAGCTCGCGGTCACAGGAATGGCAGAATGTTTACTCTTGATGCTACCTTGCTAGAGCTGAATTCAGCTATGTTTGCCCATGGTTCTGGCACTATCAAAGATTTGGGAATTCGGCAAAGAGAGTGGGGCATGTGAATTTGCAAAGGCTGCAAATTATGCAGAAAAAACAGCTCGTTACAAGTTTACCCAAGTTCTAATACTCAGATATTGGTCATGTATACGATGCTTACTAGTTTGGTAAGCAGTCAAGGTTGCCATTTGTCAAGCATGTAAGGCAGAGTACACGTCCATTGCAGTTAGTGCACTCTGATGTTTGGGGGCCAGCCCATAATGCATCTATGGGAGGCTCAAAGTATTATGTGACATTCATTGATGATTACAATCGCTATACTTGGGTTTACATTTTGAAGACAAAGGATGATGTGTTTACTATTTTTCAACAGTTTAAAAAGCAGGTTGAAAAGGAATTTGAGTGCTATATCTCTTGCTTGGGATCAGATAGTGGTGGGGAGTATGTGTGAAATGAGTTTGACAACTTTTTGGCTGAAAATGGCAAATACATGCAACTTACCTGCACACTCCTCAACAGAATGGGGTAGCTAAAAGAAAGAACAGAGTCTTGATGGAAGCTGCTCGTGCCATGATGAATGAGAAGAAGATGTCGCTCTATTATTGGGCTGAGGCTATTATGACAGCCATGTATATCTTGAATCGGACTCCCACTACAGGTATTCATGAGATGACACCGTTTGAGAAGCTGTATAGCTATAAGCCGGAAGTAAGTCACATGAAAGTTTTTGGTTGTCTTGCTTATGTGCATATTCCACATGAAAAAAGGAAGAAGCTGGATCCAAAAGCGCAGAAGTGTGTTTTCATTGGATATTCGCAGGAGAAGAAGGTATACAAATGCTATGATCCCTCTACCATGGAGACCTTGGTAAGCAGGGATGTTATTTTTTATGAGCTGGGTCCTTGGTATGTATCACCAGCTACAGTGCCATCGGATATGCCTTCCACTCATGTATCTATAGTTGATTTGCAACAGAGCACTGCTATGACAGGACCTAGTAGTTAGACAGTATCCCCATGGACAGGGAGATTGAGGAGCTCACCGTGCACTGACACTAGTATGTCAGCGAGGGGGAGATATGATGTCTTGGACAGCAAAGGAAAAGAGGAAGTTACTGAGGATGCATCTAGTATGATGACACCTGGTAGAATGACTTCTAGATACGAGTCTGCTGACACTTTAGACAGTGAACTTGGTATTCCGACTGTCTATACGCCTGGCGCAAGGCAGAGCATGTACATTCTGCCTCATGAGACAGGGGAATTGAGCATTACACCACAGCCTAGATGCTCACAGAGGGTCGAATACCCTGTTGACAGGTTGACATATAGTGGCTACATTGCAAAGCATTATGCTTACATGACAAAAGTGATGGAGATCAAAGAACCAGGTACATATGCTAAAGCAGTGGAAGATAAGAACTGGTGTGCAACTATGGATGAAGAAAAGAATGCCTTGGCTGAAAATAAGACATGGGATCTTGTGCCACTGCCTGAAGGAAAAAAGACCATTGGCTGCAAATGGGTGTACAAAATCAAATGCAAATTGGATGGCAGTGTAGAAAGGTACAAAGCCAGGCTGGTTGCTAAGGGGTATGCCCAACAGTATGGACTTGATTATGAGGAAACATTCAGCCATGTTTCCAAGATGGCAACCATATGCACTGTGATTGCTTTGGCTACTGCTAGAGGCTGGAATTATATCAGATGGATGTGAAGAATGCCTTTCTTAATGGTGACTTAGCAGAGGATTTCTATATGGTTCAGCCAGAAGGGTATATTCACCCTGATTTTCAGCATTATGTATGCAAGCTGAAAAAGGCAATGTACAGGCTGAAGCAGGCTCCGAGAGCTTGGCATGCTAGGATCAGTAACTACTTGCAGAGGTTGGGATTTACTGTTGGTAGGGTTGATCACAGCCTATTTACAAAGAAGATTGACAGTGGCTTGGTAGTGCTGGTCATGTATGTTGATTTGATAATCATTGATGATGATGACTTGGGCATACAGCATGTAATGAAGATGCTAAAATTTGAATTTGACATGAAAGATCTCAGTGAATTGAAGTACTTTTTGGGTATTGAGGTAATTAAGGCTGAAAATGGTTTATGGCTGATGCGGAAACATTATGCCATGAAAATGCTGGAAAAGTATGGCATGGCTAAATGCAAACCATTGGATACACCCCTTGATCAGAATATCAAGCTGGACATTAGCACTAGAGCTGAAATTTAGGATGTGACTATGTACAGGCAGATGGTTGGAAGTCTGATCTACTTGACCATCACTAGGCCAGATTTGAGTTATGCAGTTGGGCTCATAAGTCAGTTTATGTAGAAGCCCAGGAAGCCACATTTGGATGCTGTTAGACAGATTATGAGATATGTTAAGTCCACTGTAGATTATGGGCTATTCTATATGAGAGATAAGCCTTTGAAACTGGTTGGATACACAGATGTGGATTGGGCAAGATGCTCATATGATCACAGATCTACGAGTGGTTATGCTTTTGGCTTTGGAAGTGGCATGATCAGTTGGATCAGCAAGAAGCAACCAACGGTTGCATTGTCTAGTACTGAGGCAGAGTACAGGGGTGCTGCAATGGCAGCATGCGAGATTTCATGGTTACTCAAGCTTATGTTGATTTGGATATTGAGGTGGATGCTCCAGTGACCTTATTATGCAATAATCTCAGTAGTGTACTCCTGGTAATGAATCCAGTATACCATGCCAGGACAAAACACATAGAGGTACACTACCATTTTATCAAAGAGATGGTTCTTGCAGCGAGAGTAGATCTTATGCATGTGAAGACTAATGAATAGGTTGCAGATATCTTTAGCAAGTCTTTGGGTAAAGATAAGTTTAGTAATTTTAAAAAGCTACTTGGAGTTCATCAAGTGATTTGAGCTTGAAGGGGAGTGTTAGAATACCAAGCTCCTATTATTCTCCTGTCAATTTGTATGACCGACATTAGTTGTGTCCAGTTGTATCAGCAAAAGTGTGGGAGATTAAATAAGTCGGTGGTCTTAGAGTGGTGTTAAAAGGGGTGGCTATTGATTGGAGTACTTACCTGCTTACAAAGATGGACCAACATTTTGTCAAAGTAACCAGAGCGAATGTCACAAATGTCACTTATGGTTCCTACTTATATGCTTTCTTGACATACTGAGGCCTTAAGAAAAGTGTATTACCACCTCCTCCATCTGATCTAGTTCCTCCCCCTCCACCTTCAGAAGAGTTAGAACCTATTGACATAGAGGATCTGACTCTATGAGGTTCTTGACATCCTCAGAAGAGTCAGAACCTTGTAGATAAAACTCCCTTAGTCCTTCCTTCAGTCACAGTTCCTACTACTTCTGGCAGTGACCTTCCTATTTACCTCACATGTTACAATTTATTCAGGGCACATGGAGAGGGTTCTTTGGAAAAATCAGTCCCTTCACTGAACAGTTTAGTGCCAGGAGATGCTATTCCATTCCTTTGTAATGACATCCGGAGTTCGATTGAACTTTCAATGACCACTTGTGTTTAACAGCTCTATGCTTCTTTCTACGAAGAACTGATGCAGTCCAAAGACCAGTTGCATAAGGTAACCTCAGAGTTAGCCTCTGCTAAAGGCACTCTTGCAGATCTGTTTAAGCAGATGGAGCAGTAGACCCAAATGATTGAGACCCAGAGAGAAGAAACATCTTCTTTGAAGATTGAGTTATAACAGAAGCTCAGTCAGAGGTCACTAGAGTCTTAGAGGAGAAAGAGAGAATGTCCAAAGAAGCTTAAGAGCTTCAGACTCTTTTAGATGCAAAATTGTCAGCTTTGCAGACTGTTCATAATACATTGGAATCACAAGCTTCCCAGATGAAGTAGTTGCAAGATCAACTGGCACAGTCACGGTCCGTTCCTCCAAGCCCCAATGTTCCTATGATTCCTTCTATCTCTAAGCAGGACTTGGCAGTTCTCCAGAGACAGGCCACATTGTGTCCCTTATTTCAAGATAAAGTGGAAAGATTGCAGTCCAGTATGGATTTGTTATGGTCTACATTTGAGCACTTTCAGGAGTATGTTCCTCCAGACCATTCTTTCTTTTTCCACTATTAGTTGCAGAAGTTGGCCTTCTATATGAAGCTTTCAACGATGGATCTTCCTCTTCCAGAGGATGGTTGGACTGGGGCTCTTCTGATTTGCTGACAGAAGTGGTCCGTATGGTTCTTGAAGATTCTGGACGACGGATACCATGTTGCTGTATTACATGTATCTATGAGGTGATCTGTTGATTTCAGATGATGTAGATATAGCCTGGTATGTGGGGGATGTGGTTTTGCAAGCTGTCTTATATGTCAACTATTTGGAGTTGCAGATAGATGATATGTTTCAGTGTTATTCCTCAAAAGTGGCTACTTGCCTTGATAATTCATGGCATTCAATGATTGATTCCATGGTCTTGAATCAATGTCAGAATACAGCTTCTACTTATGCGCAGATCACTAACCAACTGAGGGTGGATCTCCTAGCTTATCTATCCAAAAACCATCCATTTGATTTATCCTTCTTTGATGCCTATCAGAGAAGATCTGTTTTAGGTCCCTCTGTTCGTAGCCTATTGTACTACCAACAAATGGCTCATCGCTATGATACTTATCTTTCCCTTTATCAATCTAACTCAACAGCTATCTTACCTTTTCTTTTCCAACATCAGGGTTTTCCTCAAATTCCTATATTTACCTATTGTTCTTTAATCGAAGATAGAGTTTTTTCCCCTTCTCCACCTTGCCCTTCACCATCTATCCATATACCTTCTACTTTTCCTGCTTATCAATTGACACCTTTCCTAACTGATTCACTTAAATTTTCAGCCACTTCTTTATCTTATTCCTCCTTTTATGATTTTGCCTACCCATCTCTTCATCCTCTTTTACTTATTCCACTTCCATCTCCTGCCACTTCTATTTCTCAACCCCCTCAGTTGGTTAGTGAGTATGAAGGATTTGATCAGCAGATTTCCAGAAGAAGAGGATGGAGCTCGACCGATTCTCTCACGGGACCATAGATTAACTGGCCATTAATTCCAGGGGACCGGACCACTGCTAGTCAAGCATACCAGAATTACCTCCATTTTGCTCACCAATATTCACAATCTCTAGATCCTTCAGGGAGATTGACAGCTCATTTTGCTTGGTATCTAGCATATATGCATAGGCATTCCCATAACGATCAAAAGGCCATTCCAAAGCTTTGTATGAATGTCAATGTGAACATTGATTCCCAACAGTTGGATGTCCTCTATTTTCATGCCCTATGTCTACCTAGTAGATACCTTGTTTTGCTAGAAAGGATGTGCTGCCTGCAGTTCTTTCAAAATCCTCCCAAGACATTTGTGGATGAGTCCTTCTCCATGGATCATTTTCGAAACCACCAAGCCTTCAAAAGGGATCACCTTCATTGATGCCTTTGCAATGTATTTTGGATGATTCTTAATGATATATATATCTCTTTTTGGAGGTGTCATTCAGATGGTTGTGTTAGTGTTTGTGTGTGTTGTAATAATTTGTATGTGATGAGTTTGTGCTGGTTGAATAATTTGTTCGAGAGCTCTTTTCAAACTCTTGATGGTGGATGGCACGCCTATGATGGAAAGTTGAAGAACCTCTTATATTCTTTACAAATTTGTTATGACTTTTAAATGATTATCAGATGAGTTAAGTTTTCATTTAGTAGTTTTTTCTAGAAATATAGGTAATAAGTTGGGGTCGTGGTTAAGAGAGATTGTTGAAGATTCTACGGAAGATAAAATTGAGCTATTTAGTGAACTTATATTCTTCTTTTTCTTAGGTCGCGAGGACGCTTTCTTTCTAAGTGTGGGAATATGTTGAGAGTGGAAAAAGATTGAATTTTTGATTGATTTTTGTTGTTTTTGAGGATTGAATGATTGATTTTTGATGGATTTAGAGTGATATATGGTTGATAATGGAAGTGTTTGAGAGTATTTTGGATGGTATTGATTATGTTTTGGAAGTTCATGATGATTCCCAGTAGAGATATGAAGCTCTATGATGTTCTGATAGGTTCTGATTAGTTATGTATACCTTTTGTATAGCTTCTGTTTTGTTTTGATTTTCTTCTATATGAAGCATGGATTGATGATTGATGAAGATTGAAATATTTTGGAAGTTTATTGAATATTTTTTGATAGTTTAGAATGGTTTTAGTATGAGTTATGAGGTTCTGATGACCTTCTGTAACCCTTTGTAAACCTTCTGTAGAGCCTCTGTCTCTGCTCTATAACTGTTCTGTATCTGCTCTGGTATTGTACTGTACTGTTCTGTAGATCTTATGTTTGGAAAAGTTTTCTAACTTTTGGAAAGGATGAATCTAAGTTCAAAGGAGCTAAAATAAATGGAAGAAGCAGCTGTAGAAGACTGAAGAGAAGACTGAGTGACGGTGACAATAGTGAGTTGTGAAGAGACACGGTAGTGGCTCTGGTGCCTCTTCACATCAGGCATACCTCTTGGGAGGTGCTTCCACGACCTAAGAAGGATTATTGAGAGTCATTATGAGAGTATTGTAGTGAGTAGATGATGTACTATTGAGAGAGAGAGAGAGAGAGAGAGAGAGAGAGAGAGAGAGAGAGAGAGAGAGAGAGAGAGAGAGAGAGAGAGAGAGAGAGAGAGAGAGAGAGAGAGAGAGAGAGAGAGAGAGAGAGAGAGAGAGAGAGAGAGAGAGAGAGAGAGATTCAATTCTATCAAAACAGTGTAACTGTATATGAGAGATCAAGATAGAAAACTATGAAAACATTGAAGATGAATACTATGTGATTGATTTCCATTCAAAAATGGTGTATTCTTTTACGCTCCTTGTTCTATTGATGGATTCTATGAAGATGTTGAAGATTATGGTTGATTCTATAAAATCCGTGGGAGATATCTACTATGATGTTGCGTGAAGATTTGCTGTTTTCTCTGTTTTGATAATCAAAAGAATGAAATAAAAGCTTGTTGATGTTACAAGATAGATTTTCTTGCAGTAGAATCCCCTTTTCCTTGGTGTCTCTCTTGGGGCCCCAATTGCTTCATAAAACAATTTGTTCCTCATGATTAAATGGCATTCAAAACAAGTCTAGATCATAACATCCACAATAACAAATAATTGGACCACTATAGACTAGCAAAGATACATAGAACATGTGTCTGAAACTCTGTAAAATAACATAATTGAATCTCTACAAATAAGTATAGCTTTGCAACATTTGCGACTTTTCCATATGTGTTGCCCAATACTTTGCTTTTGTCTCAACCTACATTTTCAACATTCAAGATCAATCAAATGAATGTGCCCTAATACCCACCATTAACATATCCACATAGGCCATCTAATTCTACACACTCCCATTGCAGTGCTTTGACATCATCCATACCACCTAGTTGCTTGACATCATCTATGGACTACCAACTTTACTCAAGCCCTTGTAGTTTGTTGTTCAAAGGTCTTCATCTACTATCATATCCATGTTTTCATAGTAGAGGTAGGATACCCTCCTATTCGCCCAGCCTACTTCACCATCTTAGAATGTTGGCATCATTATGCAGTTAGCAAAGTATGATTTTTCTAGCAAGCTGGACTATGTACATGGATCTTCCTATCATTTGAGATCATTAGACACTTGTGGACTGTTGTTGTGTTTTAGGAATGATACACTACTAGAGCTAATACATGCATCTCAAATTGAAATTTGCTTTCTTACATATTGTAAGAGAGGTGGTCAAATCGGGTGTGAATACCCTTATGTAACCACCAACATACTAATATAAGGAGGGATCATCCTATACTAAGACACCCTATTCCCATGTCTTCTTAGCCTATTACATTTTGGTAGAGACAACATGCAATTAGAAAGCATTTCTTGGCCTTTCTTTACCTTTTCCTTACAACTGTACACACAATGATATGCCTCTTTCAATAATAACTAGTTACCCTTGATAGCTTTTCCAACCCCTATTATGGTTTCTAATGCTCTCTTGTTGCTTATAGACTTAAAATTACTATGCAAATAACACATGTGCTACTTCATAAGAACTCTCATGTGGCTTGATCTCTCTTAACCCTTGCTATAACTCTAGGAAAAGCTCATGACTTCTAGAAAATTGAGAACTCCTACATCATTGATGTCTTTAACTCTCTTTAGTAATCACTACTGTAGCTATGAATACCCTCTTGTTATATACTACAATTAGCACCAAGTCAATATAAAGAGCAACAAGTCTTGAGTATTGGATCTTGCCTATTCACAAACAATGAACTGTCCTTCTCTATCCTTAATTAGACATCAAATTCCCATCATAAATTTTTCTTTGCTTTTAAAGGTTTTGGAGACCAAGTACAAGATCTTAAACAGTCACAAACCATCCCTCAAGGTATCAAAGACAATATGATAAAAGAGAGGAAATGCAAAGTCCATGGTCATCATGTGAATTTTGAAATTGAATATTGGAGGCCATCTATGTAAATTCCTAGGTAGAGCTTCCTATCATTGATAATAAACATTGAAGCCTTGATAAGATAGGAGCTTGAATCAAACCAAACTAGTCAAGTTGCCTCTTTTATACCTCGAAGTCCCACTTTCAGCCCTCTTGTTATGCAGGCAGCTTTTTGAGCTAGAGAAGGCTCGTCTAGAAGTTCAAAGAACCCACCATGTCTTCATTTGGCAACACTAAAGTCAAAGCTTTTTGAAGGGACCAAATAGACATAGTTTTCCTGAGATGAGTTGAATTTTTGCTTTCAGTAATGAAACAAACCCCTAAAGAAATGATAAGAGTAGTAATTGATCATGCATCTCCCCTTTTACCCTACTACTGCATGCCCTATCGTATATGAGCTTTAGCAACTTATTATTGTTATACCCTATGCTTGCTTAAAATAGCCCTCTAGCTCTAGCAATAGTCATTTTTGGTCTCTTTGCATCCTAGTCTTTGACCTATTTCACACGGTAATGGTAGTCTACCAACACAACCACTTGTAGCTATATAGCTTCTCCTATGGGCTAAACAACTCCCGATTTGTCTCCTATATATAGATGATTAGCACCATGGAACATCCATAGAAGACATCCATGCAAATCTCTACCATATTAGATCATGCCACACTTGAAAAAAAAGCTATTTAGCCATGATTAAATCTATAGTAAAAGCCAAATGGAGGAAACTTAAATAGCATCATATTTGTGACTTTTTAAGAAATCCAGAAGATCTTGGAGCTTGGATGTGATGCTAGTAATTTAGGGTAGAAGAGCTTGCTATATTACAGAAAAGCCTATTATTTTGGCATTAGATATCATGACATACTCTCTTTCCACCAAACATTTGAAATTCACATGCATGTAAATGGCATTGGTAAGATATTGAATACCGATTCATGCCACATCCAAGCAAAAAAAATGCACAAGGTTACCTCTGGATCTAACTTGACACATTCTTAGTCAACATCACTACTATTGGAACATCTTTAAATGCAAATGATTCCTAAAATCAACAATCACATACCTAGAGTAAGATACAAGCTTTGAAAAACATTTGGGGTAGAAGAAATCATAGTGCATAATGAGAGAAGTGTCTTATCTTTCACTCTCTTGGATAGATCATGGCCAAAGATCTCAAGTATAGAATAATCAGTGATAATGAGGAAATCATAGTGCATACTGAGAGGAGTGTCTTATCTTTCACTCTCTTGAATAGATCATAGCCAAAGATCTCGAGTATGAAATAACCAATGATTATCATATTCATGATGTGCTGGCACAAACACTCCACTGAGAACAAGAACAAACAAAATGGACAATCCAATTAGTGCTAAAACTAGAGACAAGCCTATGAAGGAACCATCTTGATCTAGCTGCAACACTTTGAGCATGCATCTCACCCACCTTCCTGTGTAGTGCTTTAGAAGCCCTCCGCTGATAAGGAGTGCAGGGTTGAAGGTTTCCAAGTAGGTGGTCCACTTGCTTGGTTGAAATGTCCCTTTCATTTCCATGCATCCTAGGCTACTTTGGGCTATTTCAACCCCCATTTGTTGACCAAATCATATGTCCATGCACCACCCTAGAGCACAAACTACTTTGTCCATTTTCCTTAACCAACTTTTCAGTTTTAGAAGCATAAATTTGAAGCCTAAGGAGCCCCTAAAATTTTCAACTAGAAACATAAAATTGACAAAAAGTCATCTCTTCAACTGATCCATGCTTCAAAATAGCAATTAGATAAGCATTTCTTAACATTGTGAACCAATGAGCAACTACAATTGTAATGTGATCTATCATCATCTTGTCTACTATTTTTTCCACTAAATGCTTAGGCTCAATATCCAATGCACTAGTATTATTAACTTTGATCTTACTAATGCAATCCTTGGCTTGTGATCTTCTCTTTACAAACTTATACTCATGGATAGAACTATTAGAAAATCCGATGGATTCATTTGTCTCAAGTGTCACAAATTGCTATAGACAGTTTCCTTATTGACTCTCATGTTGAATACCAAGTTGAACTCTCATTCTCACATAATCAAGAATCCATCAAGCATGTAGGCTTGTGATTGTACCATTGTGCAAAGTTGAACTCAGTAAAATGTTGGTTGAATCAACAATTCCACAAATATTTTCCCCGAAGGTTTCTTCTTTAGTGCACTCAGTGCAATCTTCAATGTTTACAAGCATCTATGCCATTTCAACCATGCCTCAACAAACATGGATATTTTTTTAAACACTAAGATTTAATTGGAAATGGATAATCCTTACACACAAGTACCATTATTGTAGATTTCTAGGATCATGAATATACAAAACATCTGAAGCTTACATGTTCACTAGATTCCATTGAGGCAATGGTCTTGTCAAATCGTGTGTAGTGATCAAGTATTTTGTGTCCTCAATTGCATACCTTTTCCATCTCAACATGTTCCTTCAAAACAAGCTCCCTTGTTTTGTTGAATTTTAATTGCTCCAATATTTCACCTTTAGAATTGTTTGATTGTTTCTTGCATTTGTGCTGTGCATGGTACTCCTGTTTGGATTTATCTAGTTTTAGTATGTCCTAGGTCATGGTCTCTAGTTAATATGTTTTTGAACATTCTTGGTGCTCTCATATGCTAGTTTTATGTTTCTTTGTCCCATCCATTTGGGAGGTTTCCAATTCTAGGATGATTGCAAGTGGGGCCTCCATTCAAACGTGATTTGTTTCTTTTTTCCCCTTAGTGCTTGGATTTTCTTGTGTATCACTTATTACTACTTAGCCTTTCTTTGACTCCTTTAGTGTTGTCATCCCTTGCTTGTTGCCCTTCAATTGCTAAACTTTTTGACTCTTGATTTTTGTCATCCGTTACTTTTGTTATCCTTTGATTGCCTTGCATGTAAAATTCAAAATTTTTAGGAAGAGTTGTATTGTATGCAGGTATCTCAATAGTACACTAAGACCATATCAATGAACATTATGTAGAGATACATGACATATCCATCATTTATGTTAACTCCTAGAATTTACCTTCTTACTTATCCAATGGTATGTAGAGAAAGAATTGTAGCAAAAATCTCATACTTAGCTACAAGATGTCCTTGCACAAAGGTATCCTTCAAGCTCCAAAGTTGAACTAAAGAAGATCCAAGGTGATGGATTTTTTGGTTAACATATTTGAAAGAATCAGTCTTGAAAAATTGAAATCTTAAAGAAAAATAATAGACATAAATTACACATCTCAAGAAAAGGACTTTCTTGTTGCATTCTTCTCCTCTCTTAAGTATCCCTAGGCTCACTAAGAAGGGGGAAGTTGGCAAGAAACCAATATGCATATATGCATGATTCTTTGTCACATTGTTGACTAAAAAGAGGATTATTCCAACTCTTCCTGACTATGAGGTGTCAAGAATCGCGTGGTGGGAGGATTTGCTTGAGCTGCTGCGCCAAACACACATTGTATACACAAGAGGAAGCTCACTCAAGAACACAAGAAGAGAGATGCTGGCCAAAACGTTTTCTTGCTGATTTCTTCTTCTTCTTCCACACACTATATAATGTACACAAAGTATAAATACGATACAACATAAAGGAAAGTGGCTTTCTAAGTCAAACAGTGCATAATCGACTACACTAATCAACTGACACTATATCTTTGCCAGCTATAGGCAGGTGTAACAACCTAAATATAATAAGTGATAAGTCAGTGGCCATGTGAGTGTCATAATGACCACCAACGTGCTAAGTGTAGATGTGCGGACTCATCTAGCCAGGCGGTCCATCATCAATGTGCCATCTCAACGCTCCCCCTCAAGCTCAACTCTATCTCTGCAACTCCAAGTAAACTTTGGAACTTTTGAAGCTTCTCTGTACCCAATGCCTTTGTGAAAATGTCAGCTATCTAATCGTGTGTGCTGACATATACCAAGTCAATCTCTCCTGCAAGTACGTTCTCTTTCACAAAGTGATAGTGTATCTCAATGTGTTTTGTCCTAGCGTGGAACACTGGATTCTTAGCTAACTGTATGCTGCTCATGTTGTCACAATGAATGACAACTGGACCATCTCCCTACACATCCAAATCACCTAATTGCTTTTGCAGCCATACCATCTTACATGTTGCCATAGCAGCACCTCTATACTCAACCTTTGTACTCGATAAAGCAACTGTAGGAGGTTGCCTTTTGCTGCTCCATGTAACTGCTGCACTACCAAGGGAAAACATGAATCAACTAGTAGATCTTCTGTCTGATATGCTACCAACCCAATTTGCATATGTGTATCCAAAGACCTATACGTCCTTACCCAACTCATAAAAAGGTCCATAATGTAAATTGGACTTCACATACCTCAATATACGTCTAATTGCATCCAAGTGAGGCTTTCTAGGCATCTGCATAAACTGACTGACAAGACCAACAACATAGCTTAAGTCTGGCCTTGTGATAGTCACGTAAATCAAACTCCCTACTATCCTCCTGAACATAGTAGGGTCTTCTATCTTATCCCCAATGTCGGCACTCAACTTCACATTTTGCTCCAATGGTACTGAAAGAGAAGCACATGCTGTCATACCATACTTGGATAACATATCCAAGCCATACTGCCTTTGGGATAGCCATATACCATCATTATATCTGATCACTTCAATACCAAGAAATTATCTCAGCTCACCCAAATCCTTCATCTCAAACTTGTTCTTTAATAAGTCCTTAACTTCAGCAATCCCACTATCACTGTCACCTGTAATAATCAAGTCATCCATATAGATGACTATGTTGACTAAACATGCGTCTCCCTTTCTCACATAAAGTGAGTGATCGACATCAGAAATACAAAATCCAATATTGACAAGATACTCTCCAATCTTGTCAACCATGCTCTAGGTGCTTGCTTCAGCCCATAGAGCACCTTCTTTAACCTGCACACATATGTGGGATGCTCTAAATCCTCATAACCTGATGGTTGCTCCATATACACTTCTTCTTGCAATTCACCATGCAAGAAAGAATTCTTAACATCTTTGCTACAAACTCCAACCTTTGGCTGCTGCAAGGCAATCACACATCTAATAGTTGCCATCCTAGCAACAACTGGACTGAATGTCTCTTTATAATCTATGCCATATGTTTGAGCATAGCCTTTTGCAACCAGCCTAGCTTTATACCTGTTAAATAAACCATTTTCATTATGCTTGACTTTGTAAACCCACTTACAACCAATAGCTTTCTTACCCTTAGGTAAGGGTACCAAATCCCAAGTCTTATTGGCTTCTAATGTAGCCATCTCCTCATGCATTACTGCATCCCAATGAGCATGACCAACAGTATCCTCAAAACAAGTGGACTCAACATCCTCAACTAGTTTCATCATATAAGCATAATGGTGAGCTATATAACCTTCAAAACCAAATCTTTTAGTAGGGTATCTGACCCTGTTAGATTTGCGTACCACTGGATCACTCAATGAAGCCTTTACATTACTAAGAGCTCTCTGCACACTTGATGTCCTGACTAAAGGAATACCAAGCTCATCATCCAAACTCTCTGAATCACTAGAATCTCCATCAAATCCCAAATGACTAGCATATGCATCATTACCATCCAACACTTTCTTCTTTCCTTTGTCCTTCCCTGCAACACTTATAGATCCACCTGAAGATGTGGGGCTACTCCTTAGTCTCCCCGACCAAGGGCTCATTGTAGATATAGTACCAGATGATGTTTTTGGTCCACTAAGACTCCATGATTCTTGTTTTTCTTTTTGCACATAGCTGTCCTGATCATTATCATCATCTAATACATCACCATCAGATGCATACCAAATTCCCATCTCATCAAAGATTACATCCCTGCTCAATTGAACTCACCTTGACAGGGTTAAAACAACGATACCCATTCTGCTATAAAGAGTATCCAATAAAAATACATTTTTGTACCTTTGGATCAAGCTTCTTCCATAGCTCATCTGGCACATGAACATATGCAACACATCCAAATACCTTCAAGTGTGATACATCGGCCTTCTTGCCAGTAACGCATTCTTTAGGAGTTATCCCATGAACTGCAACTATGGGGATTTTGTTCATAATGTAGACATCAGTATGAACAGCCTCAGACCAAAAATGTTTGGGCATATTCTTTTTAGCCATTAATGCCTGTGTGACTTCTGCAATATGCCTATTTTTTCTTTCTGCAGTCCCATTTTGCTGTTGGGTATACTTGTAAGTGAATTGTCTCTTTATCCCATGAGTCCTCAAGAAGCTAGTAAACTAATTAGAGAGGTATTCTCCCCCTCCATCTGATCTCAAGCACTTCACTTTTAAGCTTGTTTGTGTTTCAACAGCTGCCTTAAAAGATTTGAAGTGCTCAAATGCATCACTCTTTCCCTTCATGAAATATACCCATAACTTCCTTGAACAGTCATCAATAAATGTGACAAAGTATTTACTGCCACCAAGAGATACATTCTGTGTAGACCCCCGAACATCTATATGCACTACATCAAGTATTTTTCTACTCACTTCTCTGTCATGCGAGAAGGGTTGCCTTGCTTGCTTAACAAACTGGCATGCTTCACAGAATTTATGCACTTCTGCAACTCTAAAAGAAGGCAACCCTATAACCAATCTTTGGACTGCATTAATTTTAGCCTTTGCACATTTGCATGTCCAATACGTTTATGCCAAAATTCAATATCTACAACTACTCCTTTTCCTTTAGCATACATAGCAGCATCCATTGCAGGAATTTCAGTATCTAAAGTGGACATTCGGCCAACTCTACTTCCTTTTGCAACCAACCTATACTTATCATTAAGGTCTTTTACAAAACAAACTTTTGCATTGAATTGGACCTGCAACCCCTGCTCTACCATTTGTCCAGTAGACACTAAATTCTTTGTGATTAATGGCACATGTAATACATCTGTCAAACTCTTTGTGTCTGGCCATTATACAAGGACAAGGGAACCTTTCCAATGTGTAAAATTGGGTGGTATGAATCATCACCTATTTGCACATAACCTGGATTTTGTAAGTCTTGCATCTCTCCAAACCATTCAACATGACTGGTCATATGATTAGATGCACCTAAATCGACATACTATACATAATCATGTGTGCCCTTTTCTGTAACTGCATTCATCATATGTTGCATAACAAATAGATGCTCATTTTTGTCTTCATTCTATCGTGAAGACGATGCATAGTTTCCTTGCTGCAATTTACCACTGTGAATATCATCCTTCTTAGCATAACAAATGGTAGAATTTCCATAACTTCTATTCTGCCATCCACCTCTTCTTCTAGAGTTCTCCCTATTTCTAAAGTTTCCTCGGCCTCCTGAAACCTGCATTTCACCAAATTGTTGATTGAACCTATTTTGCTAGTTATCTCTAGCATGTCCCATACCACAACCTCTCGAAGAGAATCTACCACGTCCCCTTCCTAAACTTGAGTAAAATGCTTGAACCTGCTCACCATTTTTTTTCGGATGAGTCACCTTGCATATTGATCTCTTTAGTAATCATGAGAGAGATCAACTCATCAAAATCTGGAAATGGCTTCCATACATATACTAAAGTAACAAATGATTTCCATGCCTTCTCATTGTTAAGGCCACTCAAAGTGGTTGAAACTAAATCATCGTCATTATCCATTGGATCAATCGTTGCTAAAGTACCTGCAATGCTCCTCACCTTCAACACATACTCATTGACATACATTTTCCCTTTCTTCAAGGCATTCAACTCTTGCTTGAGTTGAATCTTTCGTGCCTTTGTATTTACTGAAAAGATGTTCTCAAAAATTGTCCAAGCTGCATGTGAAGCTTGTGCATTCCTGATATGTCTTAATATTGTATTATCAATGACTGCAGATAACCAATACATCACCTTTTTGTCTTTCGCATTCCATTCTTTCCATGCTTTTAATTCATCTACAGTCGGAGGGATACCCAGCTCCGGCTCCTTTTCTTCACCTGAGACGAACTCATAAAGGCCCTTTCCAATGAGGAAGTTCGTCACACAGAACTTCCATGAAGGGTAGTTTTTCTTGTCGAGCTTCTCAATAATTGAAGTTTCAATGTTCTCTGCCATTATCACAAACAAGGATACAACACGACAAGCTAGTCTTCTGCAATCTTTCACAACACGTGCACAACAATACACCAAGCAACCTTTTTCACTGATTGCTCAATAGTACATGTAATTTGCAACTTGTTTGCAGATAAACCTTATGTTTGCTTCTTGCAAAA
This sequence comes from Lygodium microphyllum, assembly GCF_053477565.2. Taxonomy (NCBI): domain Eukaryota; kingdom Viridiplantae; phylum Streptophyta; class Polypodiopsida; order Schizaeales; family Lygodiaceae; genus Lygodium; species Lygodium microphyllum. The sequence goes on along the minus strand of NC_141163.1, from coordinate 85,847,855 downwards.
ACCTCAAAAATTACAGATTTGAAATATGTAACCTATGCACCCACTTTTGGTCAGTACAACCGAAATCACAGTGTACCCTGAAACTGCTGTCCGCAACCTTGTGGCTCTAAAATGGGGCCTAAAACGGCCTCAAACGCCCAAAATAACTGCGAGAAAGTCCTAAAGGACCTATTTGTTGAACATATAGTGCTCTGCTTGCATACCAAATCTCACACCAATTTGAGATTTTTGTTCTACCCTGCTTCCGATGTCTCCACAAGCACTATCCCCAAGAGAGAGAGAGTGGAAGAATGGGAAAGCTTCTTACCCTTGCTTTCTTGCTCGAACCTTGCTTCTTCTCCTTCACTTTAGCCTTCAAAATCAGCCTCTCTCAGTGGCGCAGCTTTGATACCATGTCAAGAATCGCATGGTGGGGGGATTTGCTTGAGCTGCTACGCCAAACACACACTGTATACACAAGAGGAAGCTCACTCAAGAACATAAGAAGAGAGATGGAGGCCAAAACGTTTTCTTGCTGATTTCTTCTTCTTCTTCCACACACTATATAATGTACACAAAGTATAGATAAGATACAACATAAAGGAAAGTGGCCTTCTAATTCAAACAATGCATAACTGACTATAACAATCGACTAGCGCTATATCTTTGCCAGCTATAGGTAGATGTAACAACCTAAATATAGTAAGTGATAAGTCAATGGCCATGTGAGTGTCATAATGACTATCAACGTGCTAAGTGTAGATGTATGGACTCATCTAGCCAGGCGGTCCATCATCAATGTCCGCACGTGTTGAGCTTGCCATCTCAACATGGGGATCAATGTTTCCCCTGGTCCTATCTGAAAGCGAGCGATGGATCAAAGGTTGGACTCGAGAGCTATGGTGGGAGAGCAAGAGCAAGAATGGGAGAGACTAGAAATGGAAACTCCAACAGTCACAATGTGTGACCGGGCCTTCCTTTATTCAAACTGTCACTAAAAGAATAAAGAATAAAGTGACGGTGATGGGCGCCCGCCACCTGCAGTGTGCAGTGGCAGTGACTGTCAGAATAGTAATACATGGGCGGCTAGGTAGAGGCACCTTTACCTCCAACAAATTCCCACTGAAAGGTGAATCTGCCCCAGTGAGGAGTGAAAAGAAAAAGAAAAAAGACAGTACAACATGTACACGTACAACAGGATGAGGAAAGACGTCATCTCATCCCATGCCCATCAACCTCCTGAGGAAGGCAAAGCGCTTTGTAGAGAGGCTTTTCGTGAGCAGATTTGTAGGATTCTGGTCAGTCGAGATCTTGACAAGATCAACAGACTTGTCCTCAACGACCCCACATATGAAGTGATACCTGAGCTCAATGTGTTTTGTCTTCGCATGGAAGACTGGATTCTTGGCTAACTGAATAGCACTCATAGAATCCAAATGCAGTGTAGGGATAGTATCAATACCAAGGTCAGCAACCAAACGACCCAACCAAATGGCCTCCTTGCAAGCTTCACTGGCTACAACATACTTGGCCTTTGTAGTAGAAAGGGCCATGCATTTTTGCACCCTGGACATCCAAGAAACAGCACCTCCAGCATAGGTGAATACATAGCCGGAAGTGGACTTCCTACTATCTGCATGTCCTGCATAATCAGAATCCATGTACCCCACGACTCCTGTATCCTGACTGGCATAGCATATGCACATATCTGCAGTGCCCTTCAGGTACCTCATGATACCCTTCATGGCATCCCAATGCTTCTTGCCAGGTGTAGCCATATAGCATGCCACAACACCAACTGCAAAGGCAATATCTGGACGAGTGGCTATCATGGTATACATAAGACTGCCCACTGTGGATGCATAGGGAATCTTGGCCATCTCGACCTTCTGCTCTTCTGTCTGCGGACAATTAGCCTGTGATACCTTCACATAAGAAGGCAATGGATGGCCAATAGGCTTTACATCCTGCATGCGGAAGCACTCAAGGACTTTATGTACTCCTTGTGTGACAAGTAGAGGAGTCCCTGATGCCTGTCGCATCTAATGCGCATACCAAGTATGTGAGCGGCCTACCCCAGATCTTTCATCTCAAAGCTCTTCTTGAGCTGAGCCTTAAGAGCATCTAGCTCATCATGAGCTTTCCCTGCTATCAGCATATCATCCACATAGAGTACCAAAATCAATAAAGAACCATCATGGGCTTTCTTCGTGTAAAGACACAGATTCATAGCACTCCGACTGTAGCCCTGTGACTGCATAAAGGCATCAAACTTATGATACCACTCCCTAGGTGCCTGTTTCAAGCCATAAAGACTTTTCTTCAATTTGCACGCTAGGTGCTGCCTGCCAGGTTCTGTAAAGCCCTTAGGCTGCTCTATATAAATCTCATCATACAAGTCCCCATGTAAGAAAGTCATCTTGACATCCATCTGGTATAAATCCAAGTCAAGCTGAGCAACCAAAGCCAAGACTAAGCGCAGGGTGGTTATCTTAACCACATGAGAAAAGACCTCATCAAAGTCCACACCATGCTCCTGCTTAAAACCCTTTGCTACCAATCTAGCCTTGTATGCCGGCTTAGGGTGTCGAGGGGTACTTTTTAGCTTGTATACCCACTTGCATGGCAAAGCCTTCTTGCCCATAGGCAAGGAAACCAAATCCCAAGTGTCATTCTTATGCAGGGAGTCTATCTCAAACTACATAGCCCTCTCCCAGGAGTGACTGTCACCCATGCGCATAGCCTCATCATAGGTGAAAGGCTCTCCTGCATCTGTAACCAAGACATAATGCATCGAGGGATGAAATCTATCAGGTGGACGTCTGTCTCTAGTAGACCGTCTCACGGCAGGCTCTACTGCCTGCCTAGCTGCCTGTCCAACACCCTGACCATGAGCATCTACTGTAGTTGTAGGTTGTCCAACTGGCTGTGCAGGAGCTCTCGGATCCTCCTGAAATATGACCCTACGGATCTCAACAACTCTCGTAGGCTTCCTATGCATTTTGTCTTCATGGAAGACTACATCATGACTGTGGATGACTTTCCGTGCCTACGGATCCCAGAGATGGTAACCCATCTCGCTTGCATCCCCATAACCAAGGAAAATGCATTTGACACTCTTGGGATCTAGCTTACTTCTCTTGTCCTTGGGCACATGGCAAAATGCCTCACATCCAAAGACACTGAGATGCGTATAAGAGGGAGGTTTTCTAGTCCATACCTCCTCTGCAACTTGGAAATCCAAACCACTAGAGGGTGATCTGTTTATGACATGCACAGTTGTACTAACTGCCTCAGCCCAAAAGCTCTGTGGTAGGCCTACATGGCTAAGCATATTGCGTACACGCTTTTGGATGGTTCTATTCATCTGCTCAGCCAAACCATTCTGGGGGGGGTATAGGGGGCGGTCAATCGACATTTAATACCCCTCTCATCACATAACTGCTCAAAAGCACGTGAGACATACTTACCCCCATTATTTGTCCTTAGGTATTTTAGCCTATATCCAGACTGGTTCTCAACCAATGCAAGCCATCTCTGAAACATAGCCAGGACATCAGATTTCAGCTTAATGGGATAAGCCCAAACTTTCCGTGAAAAATCATCTATGAACGTAACAAAATACTTTGCACCACCCATAGACTGACAAGGCATGGGCCCATAGACATCCGAATGTACCAATGCCAAGGGCTCACTCATGCATGGCCTACCAGACTTCTTATGCATAGACCTAGTCTGCCTGCCATAAAGACAATGCTCACATGAATCAAAACATGCGTAATCAAGGGGTGGCACAAGTATTGCAAACCAGAAAGCATTTTCATTCCCTTCAAAGACATATGGCCCAAACGGGCATGCCAAAGAGATACATGTGGGATAGAACCCACAGACAAAACTTGATCAAGGGAAGAAGCTAATACAATCAAGGGGTAGAGACTGCTAGCCTGGGCACCTCTCGCAATCACAAGTATACTACGAGTGATCTTCCATGCAGAGTCTCCAAAAGATACATGATAACTTGCGTCATCAAGCTGTCCAGCTGACATGAGACTGCATGTCAAAGAAGGTACATGACATACATCCTGCATAACAAAACTGCTGCTAGAAGGAAACTGTAGCCTAGCATCACCAATGCCCACAATATCAAGAGAGCTGTCATCACCCAAGCTCACAGTACCCGAAACAGTACAGTATGAATGAAACCACTCTCGGCAAGGTGTCACATGAAAGGATGCATCTGAGTCCAAGAGCCAACACTGTGCATACATAGAGTGTATCTCTGTCATCTGTGAAGCACTAGAAGGAGCTACAAGGATATAATCATCATCATCAATATCCTCAGGTTGCATAACATTGATCTATTCAATTTTAACACTGGACTTTGCAGGCACTATGCTGCGATTGGAAGACTTATCCTGAACTTTGTCTTTCCCCTTATCTTTGTGCCTTTCATTGTGCAATTCATGGCATTGTGGCCTAATATGGCCCTTTTTCCCACAATGGTGACAAATAACATCTGCATTCCTGCCACGGGATTTGCTAGTGACTTCCCACGAGACTTGGACCGAGATTTCTGAGAATCTCGTCCACGGCCACTACCACTTTCATGCTTTCCATATCCATCATTCTTGCCTCTAATTGTCATAGCATGAGACACAGGAGAAGCATCCAAATTCTTATGGTTAACCTCTTCCTACAGAAGAGCACTCTCAACATCAGATAATTTCAAGGTAGCAGAGAGGCACATAATGCAGTGCGGAATACATCCCATGAATCATTAAGAGTACCAAGCAAGAAAAGAGGAGTGACATCCTCTGCAAAAGTGATGTCCTGCAAAGTCAAGTTCTTGAGTATAGCATGGAACTGGCTCAAGTGAGCAGACATAGTCACATTCTCCTTCATGTGTGCAGATCCATAAGCTGCTTCAGCCAATACATTTGACTCGCTGGACTTTTCTTGTCATAGAGATTCTTGATTTTATCCCACAACTGCCATGCACTCTGTTCTTCCTCAAATACATTGTAGTGAACCTATTCTGTGAGAGAAAATACAATGGTGGACTTGCATAACTCATCAAGCTCAAGCCATTCCTCATCTGGCATAGTTGCAGGTGGATGCCTGCTTAACCTCAAAGGTTTGATCTGTGATTTCTGCACCAACACCTGCCAAATCTAGCTCTTCCAATAAGATTAATTCGTACCATCAAGCTTAGTGATGTTGAAAATAGCATGATCAGTGGACAAACTCTCCATAATGCAGGCTGGAAGATTGTAGACAGTTCAAAATTGCTTGCTGTTTACTGCAAAAAATAACCAAAAAATCACCAAAATTGAGGGAAAATGGCAAGGAAAGTGGAACCTGTGCGGGGAGTCAACTTCAATAATATTTTTGAGCGAAAATATTACAGCACGATTGATTAATGAAAGATTGGAATGAAGAAATACAGGTTGTTTGAGGGTCTTACTAATGCAATTCACTGACTCACTAATTGCAAGTAAGCCCTTTACAATATTTCTTTCTTGGGAAAGGAAGATTATAAAACCAAATCGTGGTTATGCATCAAGACAGTGTAAATCCATAATGAAATAGGAGTGAAATGAATGTTGAATTTCAGTTAAAAGGGCTCTAATCAATGAGAAGAACGCTAATCTCCGATCTATTGATCAATTCAAATAATTAATTGATCAATAATCTCTCATCAACAAGTAGATAAGCTTAAAATAAGTGGATATTGAGACATTTCATAGATTAAGGAAGTAAAATAACTTAATGAAGATTGATTCAAGATTCAATCCAATAGTTGAAGAAACTTCCATAATCCATCATGAAGCTCCAATAATCCATAAGATTAGTCCATATATGCTTGAAGAAGATTAAATTCATGAAGAATCAATGCCCTGAGCTTGCTTAAATACTTAAATGTTGAAGATTCAAGATCCTTGAACAAAAGCCCCAATATATAACTCCAATATGAGCTTCAAGAGGGTCAATATGCTCAAAGTTCTCCAATTCTTCAATCTTCTACCTCAATGCTTGTTGGAGCAATGTCCTTTCGACTTCAATGTAAGATTTCTTGAGTGATCTTAAAGGATTCAAAGAGTTTAAGCAATAGCTTATTGTCCATGACCATTCGAAGGAGAAGAAATCTTGAAGAGACAAAGAAATGATTTAATCTTGTTGCCATTTATGCTCCATCAAAGAAGATGTGTAATCTTGTGAAACTTGTCAAGATTTTTGATAATTGAAGTTGTTTTCCTATTTTGCCATGGGTAGGGTTTGAAAGAGTTGGAAGAGAAGCTTCAAAGGTTGAAATAGCAGTTGTCTTGTCTTTTAGAAGTGGCCAATTGATCACTAGGAAGTGAAGCATGACCAGCTAGAGATAAAGAAGAAGCCTACAAAGATCACTGCAAAATGTGTTGAAAAATGTATTGGCTGATGCTGAGGTCAAAAGCCTTGGCAAGTATACTCTACAGACTAGGCACAATGCAAAGATCATTTGCCCCTTGACCATAGAGAAAGATCATGTTCACACTAATCATGAAGGAAGATTTCTTACCAAACTCCATGAAAGATTAGCCAAAACTTGAAAGAGACATGAAAGAGAAATTCTATTGGAAGTCCAGATTACTCCTTTCTAATATATATTTTACAACCATGGTAAACAAAATCTTGGCAATGGCAAGCTCATAGACATTCAAAATCCTCCTTAGCTCCTTAAGGAGAGAAGCATGCTACCAATATCACTTCCATTGAGCTTTGGCTTGCAATGGAGGCATGCTTTTCCTAGTACTAGGTTCTTGTTGCACACTCGATCCAATGGTCGATCTCGATTGTGCAATGTGCACATCTCTAGAAGATTACACCTCATAGTCTACTTTGTTCTTACTATGCCTTTAAAAACGTACAAAGACAATATAAGAACTCCAAATGGAGGAAAGGGAAAAAAAATAAAAAAATGGAATAAAATAGGCGGAACAAGCACAACATGAGGGAGTCCAAATTAGGAATCCCCCCTTGCATTATGTGGCTTTGGCATGGGGGGAGGGGGATTGCATAATGTGAGAGGGGGTTTCCAAAATTAGAAAGCCCCCCTCGCATTGTGTGGCTCCCACCTGGGGGGAGGCGGAAGACTTCACAACGTGGGGAGGGAGGGCTCCTTATTTTAGGAGACTTCCCCCTTGTGTTGTTAGGAGGATCTCTCCTCATGTTATGCATTCCCCCCACCATTGGAGCTTCACAATGTGGGGGGGGCAATCCCAATTAGGACCCCCCCTTCCCACATTGTTTGGTCATCCCCAGTAGGAGCCACACAACACAAGAGGGGGGCTTCATAATTTTTAAAATCCCCCCTTGCATTGTGGGGTCCCCCATCCCCTAGCAGGAGCCACACAACATGAGGGGGGTTTCCAAAACTAGGAAGCACCCTACCCCTTGCATTGTGCAGGTCCCCACCAGGGGGGATCACACAATGCGAGGAGGGGAGGTTCCAAAATCTCAAGGCATCACCCTCATGTTGTTCGACTTCCACCAAGGAAGATGGGACTACACAATGCGAGGGAATCTCAAGATTTGGGAATCCCCCTCCTTGAGCTATGCAAGTCCCGAGGGGGTTCCCTCAAACTCAAACAATGCGGGGCGAGGGGGGGGATCCAAAATGTAGAAATGGCCCCCCACATTGTGAGGGGCATCGCTAGTTAGAGATACTCACCATAGATTCACTCTGAGAATGTCTAGGATAATGTTGCTATGGAGGTTCGTGAAAGGGAGCGACGGATCGAAGGTTGGACTTGAGAGCTATGGCGGGAGAGCAAGAGCAAGAAAGGAAGAGACTAGAAATGGGAACTCCAACATTGATAATGTGTAATGGGGACTTCCTTTATTCAAACTGTCACTAAAAGAATAAAGAATAAAGTGATGGTGACGGGCGCCCACCACCTACAGTGTACAGTGGCGGTGACTATCATTGTAGTAATACACAGGCGGCTAGGCGGAGGCGCCTTTACCCCAACAACCTCCCACTTAAAGGTGAATTTTCCCTAGTGAGGAGTGAAAAGAAAAAGAAAAAAGAAAGTACAACATGTACAACATGATGAGGAAAGATGCCATCTCATCCCATGCCCATCAACCTCCTGAGGAAGGCAAAGCGCTCTGTAGAGAGGCTTTTTGTGAGCAGATCTGCAAGATTCTAGTCAGTCGAGATCTTGACAAGATCAACAGACTTGTCCTCAACGACCCCACATATGAAGTGATACCTGAGCTCAATGTGTTTTGTCTTCGCATGGAAGACTGGATTCTTGGCTAACTGAATAGCACTCATAGAATCCAAATGCAGTGTAGGGATAGTATCAATACCAAGGTCAGCAACCAAACGACCCAACCAAATGGCCTCCTTGCAAGCTTCACTGGCTACAACATACTTGGCCTTTGTAGTAGAAAGGGCCATGCATTTCTGCACCCTGGACATCCAAGAAACAACACCTCCAGCATATGCGAATATATAGCCAGAAGTGGACTTTCTACTATCTGCATGTCCTGCATAATCAGAGTCAGTGTACCCCACGACTCCTGTATCCTAGCTGCCATAGCATATGCACATATATGTAGTGCCCTTCAAGTACCTCATGATACCCTTCACGACATTCCAATGCTTCTTGCTAGGTGTAGCCATATACCGTGCCACAACACCAACTACAAAGGCAATAGTTGGAGGAGTGGCTATCATGGCATACATAAGACTGCCCACTGCAGATGCATAGGGAATCTTGGCCATATCAGCCCTCTGCTCATCTGTTTGCGGGCAATCAGCCTATGTTACCTTCACATAAGAAGGTAATGGACAGCCAATAGGCTTTACATCCTGCATGCGGAAGCGCTCAAGGACTTTATGAATGTACTCCCTTTGTGACAAGTAGAGGAGTCCTTGATGCCTGTTGCGTCTAATGCGTATACCAAGTATGTGAGCAGCCTATCCCAGATCTTTCATCTCAAAGCTCTTCTTGAGCTGAGCCTTGAGAGCATCTAGCTCATCATGAGCTTTCCCTGTTATCAGCATATCATCCACATAGAGGACCAAAATCAATAAAGAACCATTACAGGCTTTCTTCATGTAAAGACACGGATCCATAGCACTCCTCCTGTAGCCCTATGACTGCATAAAGGCATCAAACTTATGATACCACTCCCTAGGTTCCTGTTTCAAGCCATAAAGACTTTTCTTCAATTTGCAAACTAGGTGCTCCCTACCAGGTTCTGCAAAGCCCTTAGGCTGCTCCATATAAATCTCATCATGCAAGTCCCCATGTAAGAAAGCCATATTGACATCCATCTGGTATAAATCCAAGTCAAGTTGAGAAACCAAAGCCAAGCCTAAGCGCAGGGTGGTCATCTTAACCATAGGAGAAAATACCTCATCAAAGTCCACACCATGCTCCTGCTTAAAACCCTTTGTTACCAATCTAGCCTTGTATGCCGACTTGGGGTGTCCAGGGGTACTTTTCAGCTTGTACACCCACTTGCAAGGCAAAGCTTTCTTGCCCGTAGGAAAGGAAACCGAATCACAAGTGTCATTCTTATGCAAGGAGTCTATCTCAGACTGCATAGCCCTCTCCTAGGAGTGACTGTCACCCCTGCGTATAGCCTCATCATAAGTGAAAGGCTCTCATGCATTTGTAACCAAGACATAATGCATCGAGGGCTGAAATCTATTAGGTGGATGTCTATCTCTAGTAGATTGTCTCACGGTAGGCTCTATTGCCTGCCCAGCTGCCTACCCAACACCCTGACCATGAGCATCTACTGCAGCTGTAGGCTGTCCAACTGGCTGTGCGGGAGCACTTGGCTCCTCCTAAAATATGACCCTGCGGATCTCAACAACTCTCTCAGGCTGCCGATGCATCTTGTCTTCATGTAAGACTACATCATGATTGTGAATGACTTTCCACACCTGTGCGGATCCTAGAGATGGTAACCCATCTCGCCTGCATCCCCATAACCAAGGAAAATGCATTTGACACTCTTAGGATCCAGCTTACTTCTCTTGTCCCTGGGCACATGGCAAAATGCCTCACATCCGAAGACACGGAGATGTGCATAAGAGGGAGGTTTTCCAGCCCATACCTCCTCTGCAACCTGGAAATCCAAACCACTAGAAGGTGATCTGTTTATGACATGCACAGCTGTACTAATTGCCTCAGTGCAAAAGCTCTGTGGTAGGCCTGCGTGGCTAAGCATAATACGTACACGCTCCTGGATGGCTCTATTTATCTGCTAAGCCAAACCATTCTAGGGGGGATGTAGGGGGTGGTCAACTGACACTTAATACCCCTCTCATCACATAACTGCTCAAAAGCATGTGAGACATACTCACCCCCATTATCTGTCCTTAGGCATTTTAGCCTATACCCAGATTGGTTCTCAACCAATGCAAGCCATCTCTGAAATATAGCCAAGACATCGGATTTCAGCTTAATGGGATAAGCCCAAACTTTTCGTGAAAAATCATCTATGAACGTAACAAAATACTTTGCACCACCCATAAACAGACAAGGCATGGGCCCATAGACATCCGAATGTACCAATGCCAACCAAGCGCTCACTTATACGTGGACTACCAGACTTTTTATGTGTAGACCTAGTCTACCTGCCATAAAGACAATGCTCACATGAATCAAAACATGCATAATCAAGGGGCGGTAAGTACTGCAAACTAGAAAGCATCTTCATTCCCTTCAAAGTCATATGTCCCAAATGGGCATGCCAAAGAGATACATGTGGGATAGAACCCACAGACAAAACATGATCAAGGGAAGTAGCTGATATAATCAAGGGATAGAGGCTGCTAGCCTTGGCACCTCTCACAATCACAAGTTTGCCACACGAGTGATCTTCCATGCAGAGTCTCCAAAAGATACATGATAACCTGCATCATCAAGCTGTCCAACTGACAGGAGACTGTGTGTCAAAGCAGGTACATGACGTACATTCTGCATAACAAAACTGCTACCAGAAGGAAACTGTAGCCTAACATCACCATTGCCCACAATATCAAGAGAGCTATCATCACCCAAGCACACAGAGCCCGAAACAGTACGGTATGAATGAAACCACTCTCAGTAATATGTCACATGAAAGGACGGACATGAGTCCAAGAGACAACACTGTGCATACATAGAGTGTATCTTTGTCATCTACGAAGCACTAAAAGAAGCTGCAAGGATATAATCATCATCATCAACATCCTTAGGCTGCATAACATTGATCTCTTCAATTTTAACACTGGACTTTGCAAGCACTATGCTGCGATCAGAAGACTTATCATGCACTTTGTCTTTCCCCTTATCTTTGCGCCTTTCATTGCGCAGCTCATGGCATTGTGGCCTAATATGGCCCTTTTTTCCACAATGGTGAAAAGTAACATCTGCATTCGTGCCACGGGATTTTCTACGTGACTTTCCACGAGACTTGGATCGAGATATCTGAGAATCCCGTCCATGGCCACTACCACTGCCATGCTTTCCATATCCATCATTCCTGCCTCTAACTGTCATAGCATGAGACACATGAGAGGCATCTGAATTCTTATGGTTAACCTCTTCCTGTAGAAGAGCACTCTCAACATCATATAATTTCAAGGTAGCAGTAGAGGCACATAATGCAGTGCGAAATACATCCCATGACTCATTAAGAGTACCAAGAAAGAAAAGATGAGTGATATCCTTTGCAAAAGTAATGTCCTACGAAGGTAAGTTATTGAGTATAGCATGGAACTAGCTCAAGTGAGCAGCTATAGTCACATTCTCCTTCATGTGCAGATCCATAAGCTACTTCAGCCAATACATCTGACTCACTGGACTTTTCTTGTCATAGAGATTTTTGATCTTTTCCCACAACTACCATGCACTCTGTTCTTCCTCAAAGACATTATAGTAAACCTGTTCTGTGAGAGACAATATAATAGTGGACTTGCATAACTCATCAAGCTCAAGCCATTCCTCATCTGGCATAGTTGTAGGCGGATGCCTGCTTAACCTCAAAGGTTTGATTTGCGATTTCTGCACCAACACCTGCCAAATCTGGCTCTTTCAATAAGAGTAATTCATACCATCAAGATTATTGATGTTGAAAATAGCATGATTAATGGACGAACTCGCCATAATGCAGGTTGGAAGACTATAGATAGTTCAAAACTGCTTGCTGTTTACTGCAGAAAATGACCAAAAATCACCAAAATCGAGGAAAAATGGTGAGAAAAGTGGAACCAAAGCTGTTTCCCACCAAGTACTAGTGAAAGTACATCATTTCAAAATGTTTTAGCATGAAAAATCCATGTCGGTCCATACATATATTCTTGTTATAATAAATTACAGATTTCAATAAAAGAGAGCTAACAATGCCAAAATCGGATCCCAAGGCAATCAGATAATGCCAAGACCAAAGCCGGCATCATGCGGGCATAACATAAGCATATGAAGATGATAAGCATGAATCCAACACCCAAAGATGTCATACAAACATCTGCCAGTGAGTATGCACACCCCCCAGTCACGAGGCAAAGTGTTCCTGCCACTACCAACACTTGACACAAGTAGGTGTCAGCTCACAAAGATACGGATCCAAATCTAAGACTCAGCTCATAAGCATACAATGAACCAATACATATAATGTATCATCCCAAATGGTAAGAAATCCCAAAATCTCAAGTGTGTGTAACTGCTCAATAGCATGTAACTACTCAATACATAAAGGCACCGCCTACTCAATGTCTGATAAGCATTCAAGAATGCTCCCACTGGCAAAAAAGCCATATGTATGAGCTCAAGAGCTCAAACCAAGGCAAGACACAGTGCCAATGACATAAGTCCAAGACAATACATCAATAGTACATCCCGAACATGTAGGCGGTAGAGCATCCGTATGTAGAATCCATAAGCATGTAAGACATCAAGCACATCCCAAGATACAACTCTGGCAAGCCAATAAATAGCTCAAGTAAGCTCCGAGAATCCGTATGTAGCACCTCAATCATTCAGATTGGGCAACTATAGCTTCAACATTGCCTCTTTTTAGAGTTTCTGCCATAAATGTGTCTGTGGAAAGCACCTACCTACCTCTGTTGGAGTAGCCATATCTCATCAACCAGGCCATATCTCTTCAAGATTTCTTCTCAAGAGTTGTTCTTCAGGTCAAGGTGCAACTTCTTGGCATAAAAATCAAGGAGATTGATGCACATCATGCCCAGTATTTGCATTTTTCCAAATCTAGGCGCAGTTTTGATAGTGACCACTTTGAAGGCTTAGATCTCTCAACAAGAGCATAATGAGTACAAACCCTCTTAGGGGGAGTTATATCCATTAGTGCGGGTCCTCCATCTCAAAGGGTTTGAGCAGATTCAACCTGTGGAGTGCGTGGGAGCTCATTTACTAGTTGCTGGTCCCTGTTTTGACAGGATGGTCATAGCCACTTACCTTTAAGCTCATTTTTCCTTCATTTTCTCTCTCTTGCCACTTAAACCAAGCCAAGGCCACTCTAATCTGAAGTTTTCAGCAAGTATTCAACCATCAAATCAAGAAGGAGGAAAATATATGAAGATTTTTTGAAGATCATCAAGTCAAACTCAAGCAACAAACATCAAATTTCAAACTAGTATCTTTTGATACTTCACTGCCATTGCTTGTGTCTTTTGACACATACAAAGATCAACCCATTCCTGGTTATTCTCAGTTATTTGAAGCTAATTTTCTATTGGTCTCTCAAGTCAAACATGGACAAAGATTCTCCAACTACCCGTTTCAAAGGAGTCGGGTTTCATACCTGGTAGACCCGCATCAAATTGATCCTAATGAAGAAGGGCCTCTGGGCCATTACCACTGGAAAAGAAAAGAAGCCTCGTGATGCGGATCTTGCTGTCACTTGGCAAAAGAACGATGATAAGGCTCAGGCCATTATCAAACTGGAGCTAGACAACAGCTATATCCACCATGTGGATAACTGTGAGACCTCACAGGATACATGGAAGAGACTTGACACCTTGTTTAGTGCACAGTCTAAATCATCAAAGTATAGTCTCCTAATTGAGTTTTTCAGGCTTGAAATGAAGTCCAGCACATCACTTGCCACACATCTAAATTACATGGAAGGAATTCTAACCCAACTTGCAGGAATCAACATTAAAATGGAAGAAGATGTTTGCATCGATGTTCTACTTAAGAGTTTGCCTCCTGAATATGATAATGTATCAACAACTTTAATCAACATGCCAAATCTTGAACTTATTGATATCCAGGCATCACTGTTAGAGGAGGAAAGGAAGCTAAAAACTAAGGAAGAACCAAGTACCTCTAGAGATGAGCATGCATTATATGTTGGCAACAGGTACAAAGGCAAGAAGGATCAGCTCTTCTGTGACTTTTGCAAAAGGACCGGACACACCGAGAAGTTCTGCCACGCTAGAAAGAGGTCCCAAAAGGCCTATCTAGTTGCAGTCAAAGAAGAAGAAGAAAATGGAGAAAAGGAAGAAGAAGAAGAAGAAGAAGAAGAAGACCACCAGGAGAAGGAAAAACCTCATCAGTCCTTCTATTCAAATAGACTTTTTTAGTTTTGTATTTCCTAGCCCTAATGCCTCAAACATAAACTTGTAAACTCCTCAGTTATCCTTGTACTACAGCCTCTGTACACTTTGTGAGGTCCCTGCTATAGCCTCTGGATGTCCATCATGTTTGTGGTACCCACACTTAGCCTTTTCTATGACAGCCTCTGGTCTTTTTGCCATGTTTATGGTGTGCCCACACTTTGCAGGTGTTGCTTTCACTAAAGCCTCTACACACTTTGTACTTTTGGTTGTGATTGAGGAGGGGTGTTGAGATATTTGCAATCACACCTACTTTAGTCCCTTTGTGAGAGGTAGTGAGGGCTTATGACCAGAATCCCATATGCACAGTAGGAGAAAGTACCACCACTCAATTCCTACAAAGCATTGTACTTGCACTCTTTTTCTAATGCAATGATAGTACTCTTTTGTTTCCAGTAAAGTGTCATGTCCCTGTCAATACACAAGATTGTGTTTATGAGTCCAAGTCTCAATCTTGGAACCTAATTCACTTGTGTAACAATTTGTCCTAGTCAGGGTCAATGTCTTCATGAGTTTCTTTTTCCTCTTTCAACCTCCATAGCTTCTGCACCTGCCATGCTCTAGATCCCGCGTATTTCACAAAAAGAGCTCAAGCTCAACCAACGATCCTGAATCAAAACCAAGCTCTATGTCGAGCCCCAAGTGTCAATACATCACCATATATGCCCGAAACATAGCCCAAAAAGCATAGGCATAAGCATACATGACTAAAATGACTTCAGTCCAACTGTGTACAACAGTGATTTACTATTAAAAACTGAGAATTTCAGCACCAAAATCAGCTCCAAATGGTTTCCAAACAATAGGCATACATTCCCCCAACATTCAGGCATCAAACGGGACCAATTGGGCATCAAATGACAATGCCAAACAAGCTGTAGTATCAAATGTCAGTGTAGCACTGTCATAAATTGCCTGTGGACTGTTATGACAGTCCCAAAATAGTGTTAAATCAGTCCAAATGCTATGCTAACACATCAACCATCAAAACCAAGCATCAAAGCATGTTCATATGCCCGAAATGGAGCCTTTCCAAGTGCCAATGGAGGGGAAGAGCTACTGTTGTGATTGTCAATGCTGAAGACACATATGGGAGGGCTGCGTGATTCTGCCAAGTGTAAATGCTGGTCCTGGGGCTGCAAAAAATGGTGGCCAAGCTTTGGAGGGGTCCGGTTAAAGCCAAGGAAGGCCTCAAACAAGCTCCAGCAAGTATTGTTCAAAGGCAAGTGAGATATGAAGCAAGGGAGCTTCAATGGTGGCTGCCCCAATCTTGTTTATAGCTTGTGAGACCTAAGAACTGAAGTAAACCCTGAAGAAAATGATCAAATACCTCTGATGTAATGCCTTGAAGGTGCCAACAATGTCGAGAAGGTGCTAGAGAAGTCGAGGAGTGACGGGAGCTCGAAGGAGTCGGATATGGCTGCCGGGAAGGAGACCCAATGTAAGTAGGGAGTCAATGGGAAGGTGAGAATGCCATGAACCAAGCTCAAGAGTCGAGAAGCTGAGCTCTGATACTAGTTGAAAGGGAGCGACGGATTGAAGGTTGGACTCAAGAGTTATGGCAGGAGAGCAAGAGTAAGAAAGGGAGAGACTAGAAATGAGAACTCCAAGAGTCACAATGTGTGACCGGGCCTTCCTTTATTCAAACTATCACTAAAAGAATAAAGAATAAAGTGATGGTGATGGGCGCACGCCACCTACAGTGTGCAGTGGCGATGACTGTCAGTGTAGTAATACATAGGCGGCTAGGCGGAGGCGCCTTTACCCCCAACAATTCGAGAGGCATGTAATACACAAAATGAAAATTTGACTTTCAAATTTGGGCTATATAAGGAAATTGCATGTGCTGACATCAATCGGTGCCACATAAGTAAGAAACATTCACCCACACATGTGAAGATTAATGGCATATGTTGTACATGCCATGTATCCACCACCGAGGTCTCTTTACATGTTGGATCCCCAAGAGGAACATCAACAAGCTTTTATTTCATTCTTATGATGGCCAAAACAAAGAAAACAACAATTTTTCACGCAGCATCATAGTAGATTTCTCCCACGGATTTGATAGAATAAACCATAATCTTCATAAAATTATTCAATATAACAAAGAACACAAAGGAATACACCATATTTGAATGGAAATCAATCACATATTATTCTTCTTCAATGTCTTCATAGTTCTCTCTCTCAATCTCTCATATACAATTACACTGTTTTGATAGAACTGGCTATCTCTGGCTCTCTCTCTCTCTCTCTCCATCAATAGTACATCATATCCTCACTATAATGCTCTCATAATAACCATCAATAATCCTTCTTAGGTCGTGGATGCACCTCCCAAGAGGTATGTATGATATGAAGAGTCACCAGAGCCACTACAATGTCTTTTCACAGCTCACTAATGTCATTGTCACTTAGTCTTCTCTTCAATCTTCAGCAGCTGCTTCTTCCACTTTTTTTAGCTCTTTTGAACTTAGATTCATCCTTTCCAAAGGTTAGAAAACTTTCTCAAAGTCACACATACATTCTACAGAACACTTACAGAAGGTCTACAGAACAGTTACAGTACAGCACCAGAACAGCTACAGTACAGTTACAGTATAGAGATAGAGCAGAGATAGAGACTCTATAGAAGGTCTACAGAGGGTTACAGAAGGTCATCAGAATCTCATAACTCATACTCAAACCTTTCCAAACTATAAAAAACTATTCAATAAACTTTCAAAAGATCTCAATCTTCATCAATCATCAATCCATTCTTCATATAGAAGACAATCAGAACAAAACAGAAGCTATATAGAAAGTAGATAGAACCAATCAAAACCTATCAAAACATCACAGAACCTCATATCTCCACTGAGAATCATCATGAATTTCCAAAACATAGTCAATATCATCCAAAACACTTTCAAATACTTCCTTTAACAACTATACATCACTCTAAATCCATCAAAAATCAATCATTCAGTCCTCAAAAACAACAAAAATTAGTCAAAAATTCAGTCTTTTTCCACTCTCAACATATCCCCACACTTAGAAAGAAAGCGTCCTCGCAACCTAAGGAAAAGAAGAATATCAGTTCACTAAAGAGCTCAATTTTATCTTCTGTAGGATCTTCAATAATCTCTCCAAACCACAACTTCAACTTATCACCTGTATCTGAGAGAAAAATACTACTAAAGAAAAACTTCCGTTATTCATTAACTCATCTGATTAATAATTTAAAAGCCATAACAAATTTTTAAAGGATATAAGAGGTTCTCTTCAGCTTTCCACCATAGGCTTTCCATCCACCATCAATCGGTTGAAAAGAGCTCTCAAACGGATTATTCTCAATCATCACAAACTCATCACATACAATTATTACAACACACACACAAATACAACCATCTGAATGACGCCTCCAAAAAGAGATATGTATCATTAAGAATCATCCAAGATACATTGCAAAGGCATCAATGAAGATGATCCCTTTTGAAGGCTTGGTGGTTTTGAAAACGATCCATGGAGAAGGATTCATCTACAAATGTCTTTGGAGGATTTTGAAAGAATTGCAGGCAGCACATCGTTTCTAGCAAAACAAGGTATCTGCTAGGGAGACATAGGGCATGAAAATACAAGACATCCAACTGGTGGGAGTCAATGTTCACATTGACATTCATACAAAGTTTTGGAATGGCCTTTTGATCATTATGGGAATGCCTATGCATGTATGCTAGATACCAAGAAAAATGAGCTGTCAATCTCACTGAAGGATCTAGAGAGTGTGAATATTGGTGAGCAAAATGAAGGTAGTTCTGGTATGCTTGACTGACAGTTGTCTAATCTCCTGGAATTATGGGCCAGTTTATCTGAGGTCCCGTAAGAGAATCAGTCGAGCTCCATCCTCTTCTTCTGGAAATCTGCGGATCAAACCCTTCATATTCACTAACCAACTGAGGGGGTTGAGAGATAGAAGTGGCAGGAGAGGGAAGTGGAATAAGTAAAAGTGGATGAAGATATGGGTAGGAAAAATCATAAAAGGAGGAATAAGTTAAAGAAGAAGTGGCTGAAAATTTTAGGGAATCAGTTAGGAAGGGTGTTAATTGATAAATAGGAAAGGTAGAAAGTACGTGGATGGATGGAGAAGGGCATGGTGGAGAAGGGGAAAATACTCTATCTTCGATAAAAGAGCAGTATGTAAATATTGGAATTTGAGAAAAAGATTGAGGTTGGAAAAGAAGGGGTAAGACTGCTGTTGAATTGGTTTGATAAAGGGAAAGATAGGTATCATAACGGTGAGCCATTTGTTGGTAATACAATAGGCTAGGAATAGAGGGACCTAAGATAGATCTTCTCTAATAGGCATAAAAAAAAGTTGAATCAAATGGATTGTTTTTGGAAAGGTGAGCTAAGAGATACACCCTCATTTGGTTAGTGCTCTGTACATAGGTAGAAGCTGTGTTCTGTTGTTGATTCAAGACCATATAATCAATCATTGAGTGCCAGGAATTATCAGGGTAAGTAGCCACTTTTGAGGAGTAACTCTGGAACATGTCATCTATCCACAACTCCAAATAGTTGACATATAAAACAGCTTGTAAAACGACATCTCCCACATACCAGGCCATATCTACTTCATTTGGAATCAACAAATCACCTCGTAGATATATATATGATAGCAACATGGTATCCCTTGTCACAGAATCTTCAAATACCATACAAACCACTTCTGTCATCATCTCAGGAGACCAAGCTCCACTCCAACCATCCTCTGGAAGAGGAAGATCCATCATTGAAAGCTTCATGTAAAATGACAACTTTTGCAATTGATAATGGATAAAGAAAGAATGGTCCGAAGGAACATATTCTTGGAAATGCTCAAATGTAGACCATAGCAGATCCATCTTGGACTGCAATCGTTCCACTTTATCTTGAAATAAAGGACACAAGGTAGCTTGTCTCTGGAGAACTGCCAAGTCCTGGTTTGAGAGAGAAGGGATTAGGGGAACATTAGGGCTTGGAGGAATAGACCGTGACTGCACCAGTTGGTCTTGCAACTGCTTGATTTGGGAAGCTTGTGATTCCACTGTGTCATTAGCAGTCTATAAGGCTGAGAGTAGGGGAAAAAGAAGAAATTGCAACCATGGAGGAAATGGCCATAATTTATGTTATGAAAATAAGTTTTTTATTATTGTAATTTTTTTTCAAAGAATATTTGTGCCTTGTATGAAAATATTTTAAAGTGAAAAATTAGTGGAAAAGGTCGGGGGGTGGGTGGAATTTTTTTAGTTTTTTTTTGTATTTTTACTAATTTTAAATGATTTTAATGCATTTTTAGGTCATTTTGAATGAATTTTCAGAATTAAAATTTTCTACAATTTAGTTGGTTTAATTACCACCTGATAAATATTCCAAAAAATGGTAGAAATATGGGGTAATTTTTTGAAATTGTCTTGTACATTTTTTGAATTTAAATGAATTTTTTAAATTAACTAAATCAATTAAATGATGTAAATTAGGTTAGTTGAGTAAGTAAGGTCAAGTTAAGTCAACTAAGTCAAGTTAGTCTAGATAAGTCATGTAAGTCAGGGTAAGTCAAGTTTGGGCTAATTAGGTTAGT
The DNA here is from genome assembly GCF_053477565.2 of Lygodium microphyllum. Lineage (NCBI taxonomy): Eukaryota > Viridiplantae > Streptophyta > Polypodiopsida > Schizaeales > Lygodiaceae > Lygodium > Lygodium microphyllum. Next base: position 85,827,645 of record NC_141163.1, on the reverse strand, counting down.
CATGGGTGATTAGGTTAGTCTGAGTTAGTCTAGGGTTAGTTAGTGAAGTTGAGTTAGTCTAGGGTTAGTTCCAACTAACCAAGGTTAGACTAACTAGCCTAGGGTTAGTTAGTGGGGGTGGAACTAACCTGAGTTAGGTTAGTTAGACTAACTACTATTAGGTTAGTGGAAACCTAACCCTAGTTAGGTTAGTTAACTCGAGGGAGGTTAGTTTAACTAAAGTAAGGTTAAATTAACTTAAATGTGGTTAAGGTAACTTAAATAGGATTAGTTAACTTAAATGTGGTTAAGTTAACTAACCTCGCATGGCAGTTAGGTGGGGGGAGGAGGAGGAGAAGGGGGAAGAGGAGGTGGGGGGAGGAAGTGGGTGGAGGAGGTGGAGGTAGCGGGTTGAAGAGACCGCGCAGGTGGCGGAGGCAGGTTGAAGAGGTGGCGGCGGCGAGTCGAAGAGGCCGCGCAGGTGGTGGAGGTGGGTTGAAGAGGTGGTGGCGGCAAAGTTCTAGGAGGCGCAACGGCGTGTGGAGGAGGCCGCCCGAGGAGGCGTTGCGAGGCGGTGGGAGGGGGGAGCACTGGAGGGAGTAGGGAGCCGCAGGCAGGCGGCAGAGAGGAGGAGAGGGGAGGTGGAGGGGAAGTCACAGCGGACGACAGTTGGAGGAGGTGGGTGGAGAGGGAGTCACAGCGGGCGGCACAGGAGGGAGAGGAGATGGAGGGAAAGAAAGAAAAGAAGGAGGGGGAGGAAGAAAGAAGGAGTAGATGCAGGGGAGAAGGGGAGGAGGAAGGGGAAAGAAGAGGAGGAGGAGGCGAGAACCGAATTGCAGCGACATGTATGTGTGTTTTTTTTTCTTTTTTCTTTTCTTTTTATTGTTTTTTAATTTTTTTTTTCTTTTTCTTGTTTTTTGTGGTTTCGTGTGTGATTTTGATGTGCTTGTTTTTTTTTTCTTTCTGATTTTTCTTCTTTTTTTCCTTAGTTTTTTTAATTGCATTTTTTTAAAATCTTAAATTTTGAGTATAGTTGATTGATTTTTTTAAATGTTAAATAACAAAAAATAAAAGAAATAATAAAATAAAAGAACACATCCCCGGTCTGTGCGCATACGCGGGCAGGGGTGAAAAAAATTTGCAATGATGGGGTCAAACGGGCAGGGATGGGAATGTGCTAGCCACGGATGGCACGGGGGCGTCCCGAGGGGCGTAAAACCAAAAGCAAGTGCGTTCACGCGTGAGGCGAGAAACGTGGTTAATGGGAAAAATGAAGAAAATTTAATAAAATCCAACCCATTTGTTAGATAAAAAATCCATAAAAAGAAAAAATGGGCCGGGAGACGCTCATCGGAACGAAGTGCGAAAAGAAGGAAAAGTGTGCAGAATAATGTGTCTGACAACCTATCGCGACAAAACACGGTTTTGAGCGAGATAGGACGCATTCACATGGGAAAAACCCCAAAAATAGACCTGAAAAGGGACTCGAAAATTAATACGAGAAAAACCGTGCATCAAAATAGCAGGCGGTAAAAAGAAAAAATGTCCGAAACAAAGGAATTCACAGGACTGGTGCATCAAAGCTTAATTTAGGGAAAATTAGGATAGATTCACATGGAAAAAGCATGAAAAATGCATTTAAAAACGCTCAGAAAAATTAATAACTAAAAATTCGACATGCGAAAGAGGGGGGAGGGAAAAGGAAAAAGTGGGAGAAAGGCTGGCAGGACATGTTTGGCAAATCAAACTAGAATTCCAGTGAAAATGGGATAGGTTCACATGGAAAAATGTGAAAAATAGGCATGAAAAAGGCCCCAAACCACGAAAAAATTAATAATGGATAAACCGTGCCTCAAAAGGACACGGAGTAAAAAGGAAAAATGTCAGGGGGAAGGGGTAGAACAAGCTTGATGCATCAGATCAGGGTTCTGAAGCAATAAAGACGCATTCACATGGAAAACTATCCAATTTACGAGAATTACTTCAAAAATTAATAACTTGAGAATCGTCTGTCGGAACATGGTTTTATAAAAATGAAAAATAGGCACTTTGAAGGGACAAACAGGGTTGTAAGGTTAGATTGAGCTTTTGGTGAATATAAGGTCCGTTCGTATGAAAGAAGCACGAAACCAAGAATAAGGGCAAACGATCAAGGAACAACCCCGAGGATAGGGTGAAATAGAACGTAAGGGTGGGGAAGGGACCCCATCAAGGTAAAATAAAGTCATGGCATAGATGCATGATTAGAACATGATGTATGCATGGGGGATGCATCCTCACACTTAAAACCTTAACAGGAAGGATAAACCAAAATTCACGAACCTAGTACCCCACATCAGACCAACCACAAACATCCCCACACTTATGACATAACCGATATTGAGAAACAGAAGGTGTATGGTTAGAAAAACTTGGTCCATATTGCCAAGAAGAAATGTCGACTATCGAGGCTACGTCTGGAGGCGTCGCAGGAGGTAACAAGGTGTCTTCACAACACACGTCCTTTTTCCTTCGTGGCAAGGACGAAGCGGTAGTACCCACTGAGGTAGCTGGTTGAAGGAATCACAGGAAATTCGTCGATAGCGAGGGATATTGCACTCAACTCACGATCACTCAAATGGATTGAAAGAGCAAGCACTCGCCCCATGACTAATATCACTCGAGGAAATAAGGATGAAATCCGAGAGCTCACACCTGGTTTAGGAGTCGAGAAGGGAATGATGCAAAGGTAGTATGCCAGGGTGCAGAATTGATGGTGCATCAGTGCGTCCAACTCGTCTAGCATAGGTGCAAGGAGAAAGGCCAGGGAGCCTTGTGGTGCAGTGTATGGAACAGAGTGATGTATCTTGTGGGAAATGGGAACGTACCTGACTCCAAAGGTCGTAACATCCCTCAATCCTCACCTCTTGAAAATTGATTGAAGAAACACCAGTCACACTCAGCCCACCCTCTGTCTCACGCTCGGCTGAAAGATACAGAGGGCAGCCCTATCCTGAAACCCGTTGATGTAATCCTCACGGTCACTTGTGTAGAGGTTTTATACCTTGTGCACATTTGATGGCGCAACTATGCATCCCACCTTGTGCTAGCATACAATGTAAGAAGGAAGGCCAGGGAACCTTACAGTGCAATGCACAGAAACAGATCGTGCATTGTGCATTGAGACGCCCATCCTGTGCGTGCAACACTTTGTTCACACATCTCACCTCTCATTTGATTTGAAGGAAAAGACTAGTCACTCACTCCATCCTCTGTCGCACACTAGGATAGATATAGAGGGCAGATCATGAGGATCTTGAAGACGAGGCGTACCCAGGGAGGCAGCCTACAAATCTCATACTTCAATGACTTGTAAGAAGAGTCGTCTATATTAAGAAGGCGTACCAAGGGAGGTAGCCTACAAATCTCATACTTCAATGACTTGTAAGAAGAGTCGTCTATATTAAGAAGGGTAGATGGATTGATATTGTAGAGACAGCGCACCAAGGGAGGTGGCTTCAAATTACTTGCTGAAGAGGTTCTACTGGGTGAGTCAGCTATCTTGAACTGCAGGGTGTTACCACCTTTTCCACAGTCAGCTTCTCGTCCAAGGGTGTTTCCACCTTTTCTTGGAACGAGGCCTGTTATGACACGGAATTTCTTCCTTTTTTCCCATAACAGTGTTGTTTGTTTTTGTTTTTTTTTTTCATTCTTTTTTTTTCTTTTCTTTTTTTTTCTTTTTTTTTTGGTTTTTTTTCATTAAGAAAGAGAATGGTAGAAATACCATATGTTAGGATCAACCTCGCCACCGTTGTTGGATCAGACGAGAAGAGAACAATGTCGGGTTGAGATGTTTCTACGAGGGGGTAGTAGAACGAGACCGCCTCATGAGGAGAATCATAATGGCTATCAGAAGCATGACGAGAAGGACAGTGCGACACCCAAAAGGGAAGGGGTAGGTCGACTGTGATTGTCAAGTTCTCCAGGGAGGGAAGTTGGTGCGCAGATCGGTCGCAGTATGCTCACGTAGTGAATCTCGGAAGGTCCCCAAGAACAATGAACTCTACCTTTTTGCACAAAAAACAATGTAAAAGCATGAACGACAAGAAGCAAGAGACCAATTGGGTTCAATCTCCCCCCATGCCTTGTGTGAGCGCTTCACAAAGCATGTATTTTATGTATATTTCTATCTTCATGCTCAATAATAGTCCAATTTACAAAAATATGACAAGCTTTTAGCTTTTGAGTTTGCTTTCTACAAAAATAGGAAAGTAAAGCTAATGGACGGTGCCCATAGAGTCTGGCACGCCCAATCTCAATGTCCAAAATAGAAATAACATATCCGTGCGCATAGGCGCATACAAAATAATAATCAATAATCAATGTCTCAATAGACATAACAAAATATAGGCGTGGCGCCTATCAAAATATAATCCAAAGGTCGAATACTCGCTAGACTCCAATGCTTTCCTCCGCCACTGCTGCTATCTCTACACATCAACTGAAGCATTCACAATCGTTAGTAAAATAATACAATTAAACTGACAAAGGTGAATACCTAGCAGTCTTCAGCTACATAAATAAATCAACTGGTTAGAAATAAATCCTAATCTTAATTTATTACAAGTGCGCACTCTAAACTCATAAATGTTTATTAATTTAATATGCATTTTGCGGAATCACCCGCTATGGAATCACCCACATACACACTAAATTAATGAAACGCCCGAAAAGGACAGGCGTCCCCATCAACTTCTCGCACAAAGAATCCTCTTTGTGTATGAGCCCCGGTCATCTAAGTTTACAGAATCCACCGTAAAACCTCACGAAATCCACCGTGGAATATGCCTCCTGGCATCAGAAGTACTTCTTCAAATGATAGCCATTGATCAGGAAAGGATCATCAGAGGCATCAACGGTCTGTACCTGAATAGAGCCATTAGGATTGACGGCCAGTACTTTGTACGGGCCCATCCACCGTTGTTGAACTTGTCAGGAAACTTGCCAAATCTCGAATCATAGGCTAGGACAAGATCACCTTCTTTGAACTCCTTGTGCTTGATGAAACTATCATGATAGGCCTTGCGTCGCGCTTGAGTGGTTTCCATGCACTGTAAGGCCATCCGTCGTATCTCATCTAAGCATTCCAAGTGTAGGAGATGGCATTGCAGTGTCTCACTATCTCCCAAGCGTTCTTTAACTGCCACTCGCAAAGAGGGAAATTCCAACTCAATAGGAAAGACAGCTTCTGTACCATACACTAGCTGAAAAGGGGTTTGTCCTATTGCTGCCTTATGAGAGGTTATGTATACCCAGAGGGCCCCTGTAAGTCGATTGTCCCAGTCGTGACGATGTGCGGTAATTGTTCTTGTTAGAATCGAGCAAAGGATGCGATTGGTGACTTCAACTTGGCCGTTGGCTCTAGGGTAGTAAGGAGTGGACTTACGATGGCGGATCTTATACAGCTCAGTCAGCTCCTCCATGATTTTGTTAAGGAAATGAGTACCTCTGTCACTTACCAGCTCGAGGGGACTGCCAAAACGGGTGATAATATTCTCGTACATGAACAGGGCTACACTGTTACCATCATCCCGCTTCAAGGCTTTAGCTTCACACCATTTTGTGACATAATCCATACATACTAGGATGTATCTGTTCTGCTTCCGTCTGGTGGGTGGATCAATGGGACCCACGAAATCAATCCCCCACTTCTCGAACGGCTTTAGGGGAAGAATGGGTTGCAGTGGCATGGCACTTGTTTTGGTGGGTTTCCCCATTCGCTGACAAGCATCACATGGCTTACAGTAATCATATGCATCCTTGTGGAGAGTCGGCCACCCACCAGTATCCTGCTAACAAAGCCTTCTTGGTTGTTGCTTCTCCTGCAAAGTGTCCACCACAGGGTTTGTCATGGCATGCTTTCAATATTATGCCGATTTCTTCCCCTGCAACACATCTTCGCAGCACTTCATCTTTGCCTCTCTTGTACAAGGCTCCGCCTAGCAAGGTGTAGGGGGCTGATTCTAACAGAAGCTTCTTCTTCTCACAGCTTGAGATGCCAGGAGGATACTTTTGAGTTGCCAAGAGGTTGGCTATGTCTGCATACCAGGGAGTAACTATTTCAATTAGAAACAATGAAGCATTAGGAAGGTCTAGGTCATCCTATTCCTCTTCTTCTGTTTGAGGGATCTGTGACAGATGATCAACTAGGACATGGGAATGGCCAGGCTTAGTGACCACTTCGAAGTCGAACTCTCATCAGTCGTCGTTTAACATCTGCTTTGTTCATTAGGAAGGACATGGGAACGGCCAGGATTAGTGACCACTTCGAAGTCGAACTCCTAGAATAAGAGTAACCATCTCATCAGTTGTCCTTTAACATCTTCTTTGTTCATCAGGAAGGACAAGGCCTCATGATCCACATAGAACTTGAAATGCATTGACAATAGATAGTGTCGAAACTTCTCCAGCGCAAACACCATTTTCAAGCACTCAAGCTCTGTCACTATATAGTTCCGTTCCCTATCAGTGACCTTTTGGCTTGCATAATATATGGCTTCCATGTGCATCGGTGTGCACATGGAACCCCTTCGTCCAATCAGGAGGCTGCAAAATAGGTACTTGGATTAGGCACTGTTTTAGGGTATTAAAGGCTTCTTCACAGTCATCAGTCCAAAGGAAATCAGCTTCTTTCCTTAGGAACTTGTGCAGAGGGGCTTCCTTAGTTGCAAAATGTGCAATAAATCTTCTGTAGTAGCCCACATGGCCAAGAAATCCTCTTAATTGCTTGAGGTTTGTCGGTGCTGTTAAGGCGATAATCTTTTCAATTTTTGCCGGGTCTGTTGCAATCCCTTGTGCCGAGACAATATGGCCCAACAAAACTCTTGAGGAGACGCCAAAGACACATTTTTTGGGGTTGAGAGAAATCCCATACTCTCGGCATCTGTCAAAACATTGCTCTAGGTATCCCTAGTGCTCATGGATCAAACTATAGACATAAGTCATCAAGATACACCTCAATGAAATCATGCAAATGATTCTGGAAGGCAGCCATCATTACTTGTTGGAAGGTGGCAGGAGCATTACAGAGCCCAAATGGCATCACTCTATAGGCATAGGTCCCCCATTCTGTGGCGAAGATTGTTTTGGATTGGTCCTCTTCTGCGATTTGGACTTGGTTATATCTGCTGAATCCATCCGAGAGGGAATACAGCTCATGGCCTGCCACTGTGTCCAACAGTTGGTCTGTAAAAGGGATAGGGAAATGATCCTTCTTCATCTTTGAATTGAGCTTTCGAAAGTTGACACATATTCAAAGTTTCCTGTTCTTCTTGGGTACTACCACAATGGGCGAAACCCATTCATTGTTAGCCATGGGATAAATGAACTCTACTTCAAGAAGTTTCAATAATTCGGCCTTCACCAGAGTAAAGTAATTAGGATTCATCCGTCTTTGTCTTTGCCTTACAGGTTTGGCATCAGGCTCTAGATCAATATGATGTTGACATATTGTGGGATCAATCCCCTTTGGGTCTTTGTAGGACCAAGCAAACACATCTAAGTGCTCTTTGAGTAGGTCTCGCAGGACCACTAATTCTTCTTCTGGAAGATTAAGACCCACTTTCAGGTGACGCTCAATACCATCAGTATCTAGGAATATTACTTGTCTTTCACCTTCTACTTCGCGGATAAATGTCCCACGGATTGCCTTTGGATAGAGGTCTATTTCAAGAGAGTAGTATCCTCGTCTGATGTCACACTAGAACCAGTGTCCTCCTTCTAAACAGATGACTCATTCGTTTGTTTAGGTAGCTAGAAGGGTATCAGAGCTTTGTTTACTTCTATGTGAGTAGTGATTTCTTCAGGACTCAAGGATTCATCTTCCAAGGATATGTCCAGGAATGTCACATAGCACGGACCTTCTAGGAGCCGTGGCTCGGAGGGCTTTGGCTTCTGTTGGTAGGGGGCATCATCATCATCTTTTCTTTGGACTGAACAGTCAGGGCGATAGGAGCCACTAGTGAACTTAATTTTTATGCTTTTAATCCATTGCTTATATAGATTCTGCATACTTTGTGGTCCATTGATCAACCCAAATGGAACCATGGTCATTCCATCTAGTACCCTGAGATATTCGGTCTCTCTGAGGTCTGTAGGGACATCAACAAGATCATCCTCTATCTGAGGGAATTCTTCATCTGCACTTTCATAACCTGCTTTGTTTTCTTCCTCATCATTTTCATCCTCTTCCTCTAGAGGCTTTGTCTCTGCTTCTATAGAGGCTCTGTAGGAGAAGAACAGATCTTCTACCTCTGCATCTGCTTCTGCTTCTGCTATAGCTTCTAACTCTGCTTCTGGCTTTGGCTCTGTATCTGTTACTGTCTTTTTATCCACTTTGTCTCTGTTCTGTAGCCGCTCTGTATCTGCTCTGCCTTTGTACTGTCTCTGTACTGTAACTGTACTGTCTCTGTACTGTCTCTGCTCTGTCTCTGCGACTGTCATGTAATAGGGAGAACAGTATATTCATGCTTCTATTTCACTATCAGAGGTGATTTTAGAAGTTAATTCTAGTTGAGGTAGGAGGTATTCACCCATGGAAAAGGATTTTACATCCCGTGGCAGTTGGCTTACAGTGCCCACTATTAGGGACAGTGCCTCTATTTTCTTAGGAAAGATTTACTTAACAACCTCTTCATCTCTTGATATACCATCTATTACCTCATTAGAGGAGTCAGTTATGACTTCAATGGATCTGGATCCATTGCCTTTTTGTGATCCATACAACTTTAACACCACTTTGTTAGGTGCTCTGCCTAGGGTTAGGGTTCCTTTGAACCAATCCGTCCTGGCTCTTGCTTCAAAAAGCCAAGGTCTTCCTAACAGTAGAGGGTATGAGGTTCCATAAGAATTTGGTTTAACCACTAGATATGTCAGCCAATAGTCTCTTCCTGCAAGGGTTGTTTTTACGTATGGGAGGATGCCCAATGGTTTGATTCTACTTTGGTCTGCCAATCCGATAAGCTGCTATGTAGGTTGAATTCCTTGCAACCCTAAGTCCTTCATTGTCACATCTATCATTATGTTTACTGATGAGCCTCCATCAATCAATGCATCTAAAATGAAGCATCCTTCTATCCATACACTAATCTTTGGGGTTCCAAGATCTAGAAAGGCATTAGCCACATCTACTTCCTTTACAGGCTCTGGGGCCTTGTTGGTCTTGGTCGCTGTTGAAGGAGCGATCCTTAGTCCACGTCTTCTTGTCAAGATGCTTTTGAATTTCTTTCGATAGCTGGGAGCATTAGCAGCTGTCAAAATGTTAAGTTTGGTTTAAAAGTGTCTAGGTCTTTGACCAAGTCATAATCTTTGATAGAATCCACAGGCTTCTCCAGCCGGCTAGGGAATGGGGCTACACCCATTTTTATCTTTCCTTTTTCTTCTAATAATTGTTGCATCGGCACTTCTTCTATTTTTGGAAGTGCTTCTATATCTTCTATCTCTTGGGCCTCTGGTCCTGTCTCTGGGACTGTCTCTGTAACTCTCTGTGGTGTTGAGATATCGAGCTCCACTCGCGATACGCCAGGGTGACCGTTGTGCATTTATGTCACCGACGTGTCAGTTGCAGATGCGGTTGGTACACCGCCCATGAATAATAGCTACATGATAGCTATCCTTATCTATTCTAGTTCGTGGCTCAGTTAGTATGCCACCTTAGTTAGTTGAGTTTGGTTTGAGACCCATATATAGGGTTCTTCTATTTCTTTGTACTAGAGTTCTTTTGGCTTACACAACTAAGAAGAGGAAAACTGTTTTCAGCCTCCACCCTTGTGTGTCTTTCCCCATTGTGCAAGCAAGAAAGCTTCAAGCGAGACTCCTTCCTTCTCTCCCACAATCTTGACATGGTATCAGAGCCTTGTTCGTGGTAAGGAGCTCAAGAAAGCAAGCCAAGCTTGCGGTGTTCTGGTAAGAGGAGCAGTGTTGCTTTCATCTTCTGTTTTGGGAGCAGATCTCTGCAGGTAGCACAGCCGAAAAGTGCAGGAGTGCATTGTCTCAGGTTGAGACGCCCTTCGCGGTGAAGCAAGAGGGCAGTATATGCTGCGGGATTGGGCTTTAGCCCTTGGCGACCTTGTTTTTTTGATTTGAGGCCATTTCGAGGCTGTTTTGGAGGCGGAAGTTTTCTGCACGTACTCAGGAAAAGGCTCAGTTTTATGCTGTGCAGCCACTGTTCTACAGGTCGGTGAATAGTTACTGTAAAAATTGCATTGTATGCTTGTGCGCAGAGACATTGGGAGTTACAGAATCATTCTTGTTGCCTGTTGATGCAAAATCGTCACTAGGAAGTGACTGTGTGGTCAAATACCACATTCGCCAGTTTTGCAGATTTTCCCTTGTGAGGGTGAAGCTGTGGTTTTTGCAGTGACAGAATTTTTTGCAGTCTTCTGTAATGGCATCTGATTCTCTTTCACAGATTGTCACTGAAAAGCTTGACAAGAACAACTTCCAAGCATGGAAGTTTAGAATGACGAATTTCCTTATGGGAAAAGGATATTGGGAATTTGTTGCAGGAAATGAAGAAGAACCAGTTCTTCCTGATGTTCCCAATCAACAGCAAATGCAGGCATTTAAAGCATGGCATGAGAGAGCCAGGAAAGTTATGTATTGGCTGTCTATCAGCATTTCAGACTCTATGATTGTGCATATTCAGGATGCAAGTACGCCAAAGGAGGCATGGGATACTTTGTCAAAAATATATAGCACAAATACGCAAGCCAGGAAAATGCAGTTCAAGCAAGAGTTGCACAATGTGCAAAGAGAAAATATGAGCATCAACGACTACCACATGAAGGTGAAGAAGATTGTAGATGCACTTGCTTCCATTGGGTCACCAGTGGAAGATGATGATTTAGTTTCTGTGACCTTGAATGGTCTAGGAAAGGATTATGCACAGTTTCAGACATCCATTTCAGTTCGTGAAAGATTTTCTGATTTTGAGGAGCTGATTGCTCTTCTAATTTCTGAGGAGCAAAGAAATGGTGGTGCATCTTCTTCAGGAGGAACTTCAAAAGAAGCTGTCTTCTACTCAAATGCTGGAAGAGGTAGAGGCAGAGGTAGAGGAGGCCGATACGGAGGCCGTGGTAGAAATCAGAATATGCAGCAAACTCAAGAAAACCAGTCCTATGGAGGAGGACGTGGTAACTCTAGAGGCAGGGGGAGCCAAAGAGGTCGTGGTGGATGGCAAAGAGGCCAAAATGCAAACAGTAATGTTGAATGCTACTATTGTGGTAAAATGGGTCATATGGCTAAAGACTGCTATAAAAAGCAGAATGACATCATGAATGGAAAACTACAACAAGAAAATTATGCATCCTCTAGTAGACAGGGTGATGACAGAAATGAGCATCTGTTTATGGTGCAGCACATGAACAATTCTGTGACAAGTGCAGAAGAAAGCAATGATGTATGGTATGTTGACTCAGGTGCATCAAACCATATGACAGGTCATGCAGAATGGATGGAGGATGCAAGGAAAATGAAAAAACCAGGATTTGTGGAGACTGGTGATGATACTGCACATCCTATTGTGCAGATTGGAAAAATTCCTTTGTCTATGCAGGATGGGAAAAAGAAATACCTGTCCGATGTATTTCATGTCCCGAATATCACCAAGAATCTGGTTTTTGTTGGTCAAATGGTTGAGCAGGGCTTGCAGGTCAGATTTAATCCTCATGGATGCTTTGTTGAGGATATGAAAAATAAAGATCACTTGATAGCAAAAGGAAAGAAGAAGGGCAGAATGTTTACATTGGATGCAGACATATTTGAATTGAGTGCAGCAATGTTTGCACATGGGACCGGTGTAGTTGCAGATATTGATATCTGGCATAAACGCATTGGTCATGTTAATGTACAGCGACTTAAATCAATGCAGGCCCAAAATATTGTTGTAGGTTTGCCGAAATTCAAGGTTGCAGAAATGCATAAGGTATGTGAAGCCTGTCAATTTGGAAAACAGGCAAGGAAACCATCTCCTAGACATGTTCAAGAGAGTGAGAAGCCATTGGAATTAATCCACTCTGATGTGTGGACAACTAAAGCTGCATCTCTTGGAGGCTGTCATTATTTTGTCAGTTTTATTGATGACTATAGCAGAAAAGTTTGGGTGTATTTTATGAAAAAGAAAAGTGAAGTTTTTGGGCATTTCAAAACTCTTAAAGCTATGGTTGAAAAAGAAACAGGCTTGCAGATAAAATGCCTAAGGTCAGATGGAGGGGGAGAGTACCTCTCAAATGAGTTTGCAAGGTTCCTACAGGAGCATGGCATAAAGCAGCAATATTCATGCAGTCATACCCCACAACAAAATGGAATTGCAGAAAGAAAAAACAGGCATATTGGAGAGGTATCTCGTGCCATGCTCAATGAAAAAGACTTGCCAGCTTTTTATTGGGCTGAAGCAGTTGCTACAGCAATCTACATAATGAACAGGACTCCCACTGCAGCAATACATGGAATGACTCCAGAGGAGAGGTATACTGGTAGGAAACCAGATATTTCTCATTTGAAAATTTTTGGTTGCATTGCCTATGTACATGTGCCAGATGAGTTGAGATCCAAGTTGGATCCAAAAACTGAGAAGTGCATCTTTATTGGTTACTCTCTGCAGCAAAAAGGGTATAGATGCTATAACCCTTCTACTCGTAAGTTTACAGTGAGCAGAGATGTTATTTTTGATGAGATGAGTAGCTGGTATAAACCAGTAAATGTGATTGATGATGTAGATGCACAAAATGGTAATGCTGCACAAAATTCACAGCAGCAGTCACAAAATATTAGTGGACCTAGAGCATCCTCTAGCAGTGGTTCACATTCTTCGCCATGGACAGGCAGATTGAGATCAAGAGAATCTTCTCAAAGTAATGCAGATAGTGGTATGCAGGTATCACAAAAAGGAAAAGAGAAGGTTGATTAGTCCATGTTTGATGTGAATGCAGGTCACTCTTATGTGGATGGTGAATCCAGTGGCTCAGAACAGAGCATTGATGATGAGTTGGGTATTCCTTCTATTGTTACACCTGGAGTAAGGAAGACCAGGGATGTTTTGAGAGCACCTGGGAGTGAACCTACTTTGCGCAGGTCTACGAGAGCTAGGTATCCTGTGGATAGGCTGAAATATGATGGATTTACAGCCATTCACTATGCATATATGGTCAAAGTGATACAGGAACCAGAACCCACTTCTTTTGAGGAAGCCATGGGAAAAGAAAAATGGGAGAAAGCCATGGATGAAGAAATGGATGCCTTGGAAGCTAATGCTACATGGGAATTGGTACCTTTGCCTAAAGGTAAGAATGCAATTGGCTGTAAGTGGGTTTATAAGGTGAAGCACAATGCTGATGGTTCTGTGAACAGATACAAGGCAAGATTAGTAGTCAAGGGGTATGCACAAACATATGGCATTGACTATGAAGAAACATTCAGTCCGATTGCAAGGATGGCAACCGTAAGAGCAGTCATTGCTATGGCTGCGTCAAAGGGATGGTCTTTACATCAGATGGATGTAAAGAATGCCTTCTTGCATGGTGATTTGCAAGAAGAGGTCTATATGGAGCAGCCACCAGGTTATGTGCATGCTGTTGATCCTGAGTTTGTTTGCAGGTTGAAGAAAGCCTTGTATGGCTTGAAGCAAGCACCTAGAGCATGGCCTGACAAGATAGGACAGTATCTTGTCACTATTGTCTTTCAGATTTCCAAGGCAGATTTCTCACTTTATGTGAGAAAAACAGAGAAAGGTATTATGCTACTTGTCATTTATGTTGATGATTTGATTATGACAGGTGACAGTGATGAAGATATCCTTCATGTGAAAATGCTATTGAAGCAGAAGTTTGAGATGAAGGATTTGGGAGAGCTGCGTTATTTCTTGGGCATTGAGGTGATTAGATCACCAAGTGGGATACAGCTCTTGCAGAGGCAGTATGGATTGGACATGCTGCCCAAATATGGGATGACAGGCTGTAAGCCTATTTCAGTTCCTTTGGAGCAGAATGTGAAGCTGAGCACATTTGCAGGTGAGCTTCTAGAAGACTCTACTATGTACAGATGCATAGTAGGAAGTTTGATTTATATGACTATTACTAGGCCAGATTTGAGCTATGCTGTTGGATTGGTAAGTCAGTTTATGCAGGCTCCAAGGAAACCACATTTGGATGCGGCTAGACGCATACTCAGGTATGTGAAGTCCGCATTGCAATATGGACTATTTTATGAGACTGGGGTTCAAATACAGTTGCATGGATACACTGATGCTGATTGGGCTGGTAGTATTTCTGATAGACGATCTACCAGCGGATATGTGTTCTCTTTTGGGAGTGCTGCAGTCACTTGGAGCTGCAAGAAACAACCTACAGTTGCCTTGTCGAGCACAGAGGCTGAGTACAGGGGTGCAGCAATGGCTGCATGTGAGGTAGCTTGGTTGCATAAGCTACTTTATGATATGCATCAGTCTACAGATGGACCAGTTGTCATTTATTGTGACAACATGAGTAGTATACACTTGGCAAATAACCCAGTCTATCATGCTAGAACAAAGCACATTGAGGTGCATTATCACTATGTGCGAGAGAGGGTTTTACTAGGTCTTATTGATCTAGTTTATGTCAGCACAGAGGATCAGGTAGCTGACATATTCACGAAGGCATTGGGTGCAGAGAAGCTGCGCAAGTTCAGAGACCTGCTTGGTGTGCAGGAATTGGGATTGAGCTCGAGGGGGAGTGTTGAGATATCGAGCTCCACTCGTGATACGCCAGGGTGACCGTTGTGCATTTATGTCACCGACGTGTCAGTTGCAGATGCGGTTGGTACACCGCCCATGAATAATAGCTACATGATAGCTATCCTTATCTATTCTAGTTCGTGGCTCAGTTAGTATGCCACCTTAGTTAGTTGAGTTTGGTTTGAGACCCATATATAGGGTTCTTCTATTTCTTTGTACTAGAGTTCTTTTGGCTTACACAACTAAGAAGAGGAAAACTGTTTTCAGCCTCCACCCTTGTGTGTCTTCCCCCATTGTGCAAGCAAGAAAGCTTCAAGCGAGACTCCTTCCTTCTCTCCCACAATCTTGACATGTGGCACTGTAGTGCTCTGTACTGTACTGTTCTGTTCTGTACTACTTTTTCCCTTTGTTGGCAGGTTCAACTTCACAGTCTTAGCAGGAGAGTCATTTTCATTCTAAACCATTGGTTCCTTCTTCTTGGTGCACGTAATAGTGGCAACTTCCAACTCCACCAAATTGGAAGCAGGCTCTTGTACCTTCTGTTGGCTATCAGTGGCATTGGCCTTTACAGGGGCTGGACTGGGACAGTCCTTTGTAGTGTGGCCTTCTCCTTTGCATCGACTGCATAAGGGCTTGTAATCCACAAATCGTCTAGGGTTTAGACAATTCGGGGAGATATGTCCCTTTTTCTCCACACCAGTAACATTCCACCTTTGATCTCTGACCACCGCCAAACTGTCCTCCTCTGTAACTTTGAGAGGGAAACCTCCTTGGACCAAAATTAGGACCAAATTCCCTACGCTTTGGTCCAATATCTTGTGTTCTCATTTTGGATTCTAGCAAGTTGAATCTTGCATTTTCATCATTGTGTCTTCGTTCATGCATCTCTTTCAGAGAGCAAATATCTGATGTATAGTTCTTTCGTAAACAATAGGAACATAAGTCCCAGGGATGGTTGGTTTTTGGGTAAATTCAGTGGCTAAATGTCCCGCTTGATGACACTTTTCACACCATGTATTAGAGTGCATCACATCTCTTCCAGCTCCGGGAGGAGTGGATATATTGGCGGTATTCACCTTCAGTGTCTGTAACTGCTCTGTAATCACATCCAGAAGCTCTTTCTTGATACTTACAACTGAGTTGGATAAGTAGTCCTTTAGATTTTCACCTCCTGAAGTACTTATAGTAGGGTTTTCGGAAGCGTATGTAATTACTGCATAAACTGGTTGGGTCGATCCAGAAGGTCCTCTGTTCTGACTCTGATTCAGAGCTCCTGTTGAGACTTGGGGTTGTTGATTCCAGTTGGTAGGGTTCCACTGTTGTTGAGTTGCCATTGGAGGAACTGTTTGAGGCCACTGTTGTTGTGGTTGAACCATCATTTGAGGCACTGTCATCTGCGGCGACCACACTGGATTAGGTGCATTATATTGCAGCACTGTTTGCATCTGGGGATAGGGGTAGGGAACTGTCCCTAGGACTACATTTGGTGGGTATACCATTCCAAGCATGGGAGGAGGTAAGACTTCTCTTCCTCGGGTCATTGACAGCCTTGCTTCGACTTCGTCATACAATCTTGCACCTTCCACTATAGCTTGCAGATTGAATGGTCTTCTCAATTCCACGAACTTGCAAGCTTTTGGTTGTAGGCCCCTGAGAAACACTCCTTTCTGGATGCCTTCATCCAAAGGATGGTTAGTCCAACTCTTCAGAATGGATTCCATTCGCAAGACATAAGCTTCTACTCTTTCTCTAGAGGACAGTTCATGAACTCCTCTTGCATCCACTTTTCAAAACCTTCAATCCTAAATTTAGTGAGGAAGGCCAACTTCTGATCTCATCCCATGTGCCAAAAGTTCTTGCTGCTTGTCTCTCATACCACTGAAATGCCGTGCCTTTGAAAGTGGCGGGGAATATCGCTAACCAATGCTCAAGGGCATTGTTAGCCACACATGCTACAAGAATTCTGCTACATGAAGATCATGGTCTTCATTGTACTCTCCTTTAAAAACTGGCAATGGGACTACATTTGCTGGCATATCATCAATATTTCCAGGATGAATCTGACTAGGAAGGGGACCTTGAGTCGCCATGGGGACTTCTATAAAGAGTGCTTTTAGGGCGTCAAAGGAGGCTTCTACAAGCTCATTCTCAACTTTGATTTTTGCCTTCTCTCTTCTCACGTACCTCTAGACTCGTTCTAACGCTTGCCTCTTTATTGCATCATTCATCAGGGGGGTTGGCTTCAACCAGTTGGTTTGGACTCAACAGAATAGTATCAGAGAGGGCTCTAGTCTCTGATGGATTCTCTAGCCAACATATCTTCTACTTCCTTCTTTTCAACATCTCTGAATTCAGCTTTCAAACCACTACAGAGGGGGAGATATTCTATTCTGAAAGTATCAAAACTCATTCTTCTTAGGATCGTTGTTGTGTCATTATAATAATGCCAGCTTTTGAGGGTTTCAACAATGTATGTTGTGAAAAAAACTCTGTCTACCAACTTCTAGTGGGTTGCTAATTGGACAAACAGAAGATTGTCAGTGCACCAAGCATCCCATGTATCTTGCCGTTGAGCATCCACACGAACAAATTCCAACTCTTTTCCTTCTTGTCTTCGTGAACCTCTACAGACCAAGACTCCTGAAGCTTCTTCACAATATCCCACTTGATGATGTCTGGAAACTTCTCAATGAATGCCAAATCTTCCATGGATGGTCATTCTCTCTGTTTCTTCTTTTCAGTTTGTTCCCAAACAGTTTGCCACCAAGATGCAAGTTTCTACTGCTTCAACAGGAAGAGGAAACAGTCCACCACATAGAGCATGCATCATGATGGTAATATTTTTCCGCCATTGTGGGATGAACTTCTTGTGGAAAGTGGCTTTGATTATGAGAAATTCCAACTCTTCAATGGAAGAAGGAACTCTACAACCATCCATTGAATTCTCCTCTTCTTAGGAATGCCATTTCCTTCATTTTCAGCCTCTTCTTGTGCTTGTTGATGGCAAGTTCCCTCGACTGCGCATCAAAAACATGGAGCCCCAAGAGGAACACCAAGGAAAAGGGAATTATCTTGCAAGAAAATCTATCTTGTAACATCAACAATATTTTATTTCATTCTTTTGATGGCCAAAACAAAGAAAACAACAATTCTCCACGCAGCATCATAGTAGATTTCTCCCACGGATTTGATAGAATCAACCATAATCTTCAACATTTTCATAAAATTCTTCAATATAACAAAGAACAAAAAGGAATACACCATATTTGAATGGAAATCAATCACATATTATTCTTCTTCAATGTCTTCATAGTTCTCTATCTCAATCTCTCATATACAGTTACACTATTTTGATAGAATTGGCTATCTCTGGCTCTCTCTCTCTCTCTCTCCATCAATAGTACATCATATCCTCACTAAAATTCTCTCATAATAGCCCTCAATAATACTTCTTAGGTCGTGGATGCACCTCCCAAGAGGTATGTCTGATATGAAGAGTCACCAGAGCCACTATAGTGTCTTTTCACAGCTCACTACTGTCACTGTCACTTAGTCTTCTCTTCAGTCTTCAATAGCTGCTTCTTCCACTTGTTTTAGCTCTTTTGAACTTAGATTCATCCTTTCCAAAGGTTAGAAAAATTTCTCAAAGTCACACATACATTTTACAGAACACTTACAGAAGGTCTACAGAACAGTTACAATACAGCACCAGAACAACTACAGTACAGTTACAGTACAGAGACAGAGCAGAGACAGAGGCTCTACAGAAGCTCTACAGAGGGTTACAGAAGGTCATCAGAACCTCATAACTCATACTCAAACCTTTCCAAAATATAAAAAACTATTCAATAAACTTTCAAAAGATCTCAATCTTCATCAATCATCAATCCATTCTTCATACAAAAGACAATCAGAACAAAACAGAAGCTATACAGAAGGTATACAGAACCAATTAGAATCTATCAAAACATCATAGAACCTCATATCTCCACTGAGAATCATCATGAATTTCCAAAACATAATCAATATCATCCAAAACGCTCTCAAATACTTCCTTTAACAACTATACATCACTCTAAATCCATCAAAAATCAATCATTCAGTCCTAAAAAACAACAAAAGTCAATAAAAAATTATGTCTTTTTCCACTCTCAACACATGCGTAGAAATAATTGCATATGTATCCACCATGTGTGCAATACCCAAGGCTATAAAACCCCTCCATTCTCTCTCTCTCTCTCTCTCTCTCTCTCTCTCTCTCTCTCTCTCTCTCTCTCTCTCTCTCTCTCTCTCTCGTTCTACTTTGGCACACACACACTCTACCCCACCTTATGTTGTGTGTGTGCCCTCTTCTCTTATTCTTTCTATCAAAGGTTGGCCTTATTCTCTCCCTTTTGCTATCGAAGGCCCATCCTCTTTCTCTCCCTAGGTGAAGCCCTTGGTGCATTCTATTTTAGACTATTAGTATTGTTTTGGTATTGTTTTTCTTGTTGTTTTTTGGGCTATTTGTCTCCCCCTTGTGAGGGATCCAAAGAACATGAGGGTAAGGGGGAGGACTGGCCCAATGCGAGGGTCAAAATTTTTCATCCTCACCCCCTTGCATTGTGCAGGTCTCCCCTCTCTCCCCCCCACAAGGGGGGCCTTGAGATTCTTACACCTCCCCCATCGCATTGTGCGGGTCTCCCTCTCCCCCATGTGAGGGACCTGTAAGCACAATGCGAGGGGGGGCCTTTGAGATTTTACACCCCTACCCTCTTGCATTGTGCGGGTTCCTTCCCCTTCCCCCCCACACAATGTGAGAGGGGGTCCTTGAGATTTCAAGACCTTTGCTCCGAGATCCCCCCTTCGCATTATGCAAGTTTATCCTCTCGACCCCCTCTGCTAATGGGAGTTTCTCATATAGTTTTGTTTAGAGATGGATACTAGTAAGGTGTAGCATGTGGAGAGAGTTCAAGAACTTCCAAGGAGTTAACACACTCCTAATGCTCCTGCACAAAAGCTTAGGAGTAGTGGAGGTAGTTTTCTATCACTGTCATTGTTGTAGAGGAATGAATTAGGGTCTCACGAGTCTACCTCAAGAAAAAACAGGCTACTTTTGTGGAGCAAACATCTACTGGAGAGGTTCATATTGAGGGCCTTTAGTATGTTCATATGATTGATGTCTTTGTTGAAAAGCCCTTAAAGAAAAGGTTTATTAGGATAGTACTAATAGTTCCTAAGGGCATGAAGAAGGCATATGTATAATAATAGGCACATAATCAAAAGTGTCGTGTTGTTGAGTACTTTCGTGGATTTTTTTGCTCTGTAAATGTGTTGCTAGGGTATGAAGGGAAAGTGTCTGTCCAAGACCCAAAAGATACACAACAACATGTTGAAGTGGAGACTAATGAGGTGCAAGAGGTCTCCTAGCTAGTAGATATGGCTAGTGAGAGGGACAAAAGTGCTCAACTTCATGTTGAAGCTTTGGGAAGGAAGAACAAAGAGGTGGGTTCTACTGATAAACGATAGGAGGAGGAGGAGGATGGTGATGTTCCTACAGCTCTGCTCCCCACTTTCCCTATTGGGGAAAGGCAATATGTTCTCCTAATAGATATCCAAGCCCTTCTTACATTAGGGAGGACTACCACCTAGTAATTATTGCATAAAATCTTATAATAACATATTCTAATTTCATTGTTCTAGATTGGGATAAATATCTCCTTGTTGATTCCAATGTTAAGAAAAAAGAATACTATTCTGTAGCACAGAATTTGATTATGATATACAAGGATGCACTTCGATATGAGTCATCCCTTCCTTTTACTTCCTTTTGAGGAAGAGTTTGAAGCAACACAAAAAAAATTGAATGTATCTCACTTGGGTAAATCAAACAAGGACTTAACTCTTAAGTCTTTCCAAATTGGCCAATCAAGTGTTCAGATATGGAGTGAGGAGTTATTGGTTTTAGATGAAAATCAAAAGATTAGTTTCATGGGCTATATTCATTTGGATACTATATTAATTTCCATAAGAATTTCATAATAATTCACTAGGTATGTTTGTTATTTTTCAGCTTGTTGTGTAGAAGGATGGGTTCATTGGTCGTACAAGCAACAAATGAAAGGGGGGTTTAGGCAAGGACTCTGCCTTGGCCATTATATCAAATACCTCACCTTTCCAAAGTTCGTTGTTTTCCATCATAAGTTCTCAAGAGATAATGCAGAGTTCCCTCTTTTTACATTGAAGACCCTATCAAGATTATTGAAGGGTATCTTATTTGGTGGAATGGAGAGAAGATAATGATTTTGGAGAAACAAAAAGCTCTATACATTTTTGGTCAAGGCCCTAGTATGCATGTATGAGGTGGTAAATGCCACTTAGCATATACATCATTTGGGTTGATTAGTAGGATGATCCAAATATGTTTATAGAATATGGAAAAAGACACCTACTAAGAACTAGGTCAATTCCAAAAATTAATTTAAAAACTTTAAAAGAACTAGATCAACAATTATAAGATGATGTTGGGTCATCTTCAAAGAGGCCATGAGTAAAGAAGTGAGCTTTGAGCATTGATTGTATTGTGTCTTTACTTAGAAAGTACAATGGTTTTCCAAAAAAACAAATATGTATTTTTATTGTGTAAAAAGATCATTCCAAAAATTAATGAGTATTCCTTTGCGTCAAGATTTCTCCAAAACTCCTATTGTATTTATTTCCTTGTGTATGGGCTTATGAGGAATTGTTGTATATGAGTATCCAACTTTTCCTTATCTTTGTCTAGTTTTTCACCACATAGTGTGTCTCATTGCTGCATTAGAATTCTCCCATGATTCCTTTCTTCTTTGTCTCTCCAAATATTTCATTGGTTTGTTAATGTTAGATGTTCTTAGTGCTTCTTTTCTATTAGCTCTATGGACAAGCTTTCTGTAGGTCCATTGGTGTAATTATTCTAAAGTGTTAGCTTTCTCTACTCCTCCACTGTGTCTTGTATGGTTTAAATAGTTAGTATGAGCTTGATAATGGGTTTTCTCCATACCTTGAGTTGACCATACTGATAGACTACTATATTCATTAGCACACCAAGGGGTATGATTATATATAATGTGCTATAAAAGAATAAGAAAGGACACAATATTAGTGATGCACTTTCAATTAAGCAATTATACTTTATTAAACATTATGAAAATAATGTACTATGTAGTGGGTAATGTGTTGATATGTCCATGCACTAACCATTGAATGTTTAGACTCGTCCAATGTTATTTCAAAGCCCTGATAGTCCTATGAGCTTCATGCCTACATGTCACAAAGCTTAAATATTATATCTAAAGATTTCTAAACGTTGGCCTTGCATAATCATGATTTGCCACTACCAACATAGTCGACAACTACATTATGGATGCACTTCAACCTATTGAATTGAATTCTTTGAGTTGACTATATTACTTGATGAGGATTATTTGAGGGTGTTACAGATAAATATATTCATGCTTTCACATCTCAAATGGAATTTCGCATGTCTCTACCATTCTTTGACATCTTCTCATCCTTTTCAATCTTTACATTTTCACCATGCAAACCAATGTCTGATAATTTCTTCTCAAGTGCTGCAATTGCCTTGACCTAGGTTGCATTGTGTAGGGAAAATATATATAAAATAAAAGTAATTTCTTAATGATTCTACATAAACCATGCATTGTACAGATATGGAGACAAGGGAATATCTAAAAATACTTTAAAATTTGGATCTTTGAGCTGCCTGTCGGGTTTCTTTTTTCAATTCTTTTGGTCAAGTTTCTTTGTGATACACATGGAATATATGCATGGGCTCTTCAAATTGGCCCCTTTTGAGACATTGTACATGCGCTTTAGGGTCTTCAAATTGTCAAGAATCGTGTGGTGGTTTGGGCAGACTTGCTTGAGTTGTTGCACCAAACACACACTGTCCACACAAGAGGAAGCTCACTCAAGAACAGAAGAAGAGAGCTGGAGGCCAAAACATTTTCTTTCTATTTTTCTTCTTCTTCTTCCACACACTATACAATGTGGCAAAAGTATATATAAGATATAACATAAAGAAAAGTAGCCTATTAAGTTAGATAATGCATAATTGACTATACTAATTGACTGGCACTATAACTATGCCAGTTGTAGTAGGTAGGTGTAACAAACTAAATATAATAAGTGATAAGTTAGTGGCCATGTGAGGATCATAATGACCACCAACCTGTTAAGTGTGATGTGCAAACCCATCTAGAAAAGCTAATCCATCATCAATGTACGCATGTGTTGAGCTTGCCATCTCAACACTCTCCCTCAAGCTCAACTCTATCTCTGCAACTCCAAGTGAGCTTTGAAACTTTCGAAGCTTATCTACACCCAATTCCTTTGTAAAAATGTCAAGTATTTGATCCTATGTGCTGACATATACCAAGTCAATCTCTCTTCCAAGAACCTTCTCTCTCACAAAGTGATAGTGCACCTCAATGTGTTTTGTCCTAGCATGGAACATAGGGTTCCTAGCTAGCTATATGCTACTCATATTGTCATAGTGAATGACAATTGGACCATCTTCTTGCACATCCAAATCACTCAATAACTTTTGTATCCATACCACCTCACATGCTACCATAACAACACCTCTATTCTCAGCCTCTATACTTACTACTCAATAAAGCAACATTAGGTTGCTTTTTGCTACTCCATATAATTGCTACACTACCAAGGGAAAGCATGAGTCTACTAGTAGATCTTTTGTCCGACACACTACTAGCCCAATCTGCATCTATGTATCCAAACACCTATATATCCTTACCTGCCTCATAGAAAAGTCCATAATGTAAAGTGGATTTCACATACCTTAATATACATCTAATTGCATCCAAATGAGGCTTTTTAGGCATCTACATAAACTAACTGACAAGGCCAACAACATAGCTTAAGTATGGCCTTGTGATAGTCATGTAAATCAAAATCCCTACTATCCTCCTAAACATAGTAGGGTCTTCTATCTCATCCCCAATGTCATCACTCAACTTCACATTTTTCTCCAATGGTACTAAAAGAAGCTTACATGTTGTCATACCATACTTGGATAGCATATCCAAGACATATTGCCTTTGGGATAGCCATATACCATCATTACATGTGATTACCTCAATACTAAGAAAGTATCTCAGCTCACCCAAATCCTTCATTTCAAACTTCTTCTTCAACAATAAGTCAACTTCAGCAATCCCATTGTCACTTTCACATGTAATAATCAAGTAATCCACATAGATGACTATGATGACCAAACCTATATCTCCCCTTTTCACATAAAGTGAGTGATCAGCATCAAAAATATAAAAGCTAATATTGAAAAGATACTCTCTCATCTTGTCAGACTATGCTCTAGGTACTTGCTTCAATCTAGAGTGCATTCTCTTTAAACCTGCACAGATATATGAGATGCTCTAAATCCTCATAACTTGATGGCTGCTCCATATACATCTCTTCTTGCAATTTACCAAGCAAGAAGGAATTCTTAACATTCATTTTCTACAAACTCCAATCCTTGGCTACTGCAATCACACATCTAATAGTTGCCATTGTAGCAACTGGACTAAATGTCTCTTCATAATCTATGACATATGTTTGAGCATAGCCTTTTGCAACCAGCCTAGCCTTATACCTACTAACCGTAACATCTACATTATGCTTGACTTTGTAAACTCACTTATAACCAATAGCTCTCTTGCCCTTAGGCAAGGGTACCAAATCCCAAGTCTTATTGGCTTCTAATGTAGCCATCTCCTCATCCATTACTACATCCATTACAACATCCTCAAAATAAGTGGGCTAAATATTCTCAACTACCTGCACCATATAAGCATAATGGTGAGCTGCATAACCTTCAAAACAAAATATTTTAATAGGGCATTTGACCCTGCTAGATCTGTGTATGAGTGGATCACTCAGTGGAACCTTTACACTACTATGTGCTCTTTGTACACCCAATGTCCTAGCTAAAGGAATACCAAGCTCATCATCCAAACTCTCTGAACTACAAGAATCTCGAGCAAATCCTAAATTACTAGTAGATGCATTATTATCATCCAACACTTTCTTCTTTTCTTTGCCTTTACCTATAACACTTGTAGATCCACCTGAAGATGTGGGGCTACTCCTTAGTCTCCTAGACCAAGGGCTAATTGTAGGTGTAGTGCCAAATGATGTTTTTGGTCCATTATGACTCCATGATTCTTGCTTTTCTTTCTGCACATAACTATCATGATTATTATCATCATCTAATACATCACCAATAGATGCATATCAACTACTCATCTCATAAAAAATAATATTCCTCCTCACTCTGAAGTCACTTCTGTGACAGGGTTGTAATGACATACACTTTCTTCTCATAAAAAATAACGTTCCTCCTCACTCTGAACTCACTTGTGACAGGGTTGTAATGACATACACTTTCTTCTCTAAAGAGTATCCAATAAAAATAAAAATTTTAGCCTTTGGATCAAGCTTCTTTCACAGCTCGTCTGGTACATGAACATATGCAATATATCCAAACACTTTCAAGTGTGACACATCGGGCTTCTTGCCTCTAAAGCATTCTTCGAGGGTCATCCCATGAACTGCAACAGTGGGAGTTTTGTTCATAATATAGATATCACTATGAATAGGTTCAGACCAAAAATATTTTCTGCAATATGTCTATTTTTTCTTTCTACAATCCCATTTTGTTGTGGGGTATACCTACAAGTAAATTGTGTCTTTATCCCATGAGACCTCAAGAAGCCATTAAGTGCATTAGAGAGGTACTCTCCCTCTCCATTTGATCTCAAGCACTTAACTTTTAAGCATGTTTATGTTTCAACAGCCACCTTGAAAGATTTAAAGTGATCAAATACATCACTCTTTTTCTTCATGAAATATATCCATAGCTTTCTTGAATAAGTATCAATAAATGTGACAAAGTATTTGGTGCAACCCAAGAGATACATTTTATGTAGGCCCCCAAACATCTGTATGCACAACATCAAGTATGTTCTTGCTGACATATCTATCATGCAAAAAACATTTTCTTGACTGCTTACCAAACTGACACACTTCACACACTTCATGAGATTCTGCAACTCTAAAAGCAAGCAACCCTATAACCAATCCGGAGAACGGCATTAATTGTAGCCTTTTCACATTTGCGTGTCCAATACATTTATGCCATATTTCAATGTCTACAGCCATTCATTTTCCTTTAGTGTACATAGAAACATTCATCGAAGGAATTCCAGCATCTAAAGTGAACATGTGACCAACTCTACTTCCTTTTGTGACCAACCTGCACTTATCATTAAAGTCTTCTACAAAATAATCTTTTGCACTAAATAAAACCTACAACCCTTGCTCTACCATTTGGCCAACATACACTAAATTCTTTGTGATTGATGGCACATATAATACATCTGACAAACTCTTTGTCTAGCCATCATGCAAGAACAAGGAAACCTTTTTAATGTGTGAAATTGGGTGGCATGAGTCATCACCCGTCTGCACATAACCTGGATTTTGTAAGTCTTGCATCTGTCCAATTCATTCACATGGCTAGTCATATAATTAGATACACTTGAATCAACATATCATACATCATCATGTGTTCCCTTTCCTGTAACAACATTCATCATATACTTTACCACCACTGTGGATATCATCATTTTTACAATAACAATGGGATGAAATATGACTTGTTTTACCACAATAATGGCAACAATAGCAAAATTTCCAGAACTTGTTTTTTTCCATCCATCTCTTCCTTTAGAGCTTCCCTTGCCTCTAAAGTTTCCATGGCCTCTTGAAACTTGTATTTCACCAAATGGTTGATTTAACATGTTTTGCTAGTTATCACCAATACATCCCATGCCACTGCCTCGCGAAGAGGATCTACCACATCCCCTTCCTAAACTTGAGTAAAATGCTTGAACTTGTTCACAATTTCTTTTAAATGAGTCACCCTACATATTGATCTCTTCAATAATCATGAGAGAGACCAACTCATTAAAATCCGGAAATGGCTTTTGTACATATATAGAAGTGACTAATGATTTCCAAGCATCACCTTCTTTTATTTTGCATTCCATCTTTTTACGCCTTTAATTAATTTGCAATCACAAGGATGCTTTGCTTCGTCTCCTTTTCTTCACTTGAAACAAACTCACAAAGACCCTTTCCAATGAGAAAGTTCATCACACAAAACTTCCATGAAGGGTAGTTGTTATTGTCCGACTTCTCAATGATGGGATTTCCACTATTCTCTATCATTATCACAAAAATGATACAAAATAGCAAGCAGGTCTTTTGCGAACTTTTACAACAAGTGCACAACAACACACCAAGCAACCTTTTTCATTAATTGCTCAATAATACATATAATATGCAACCTGTATGCAAATAAAACTTATGTTTGCTTCTTAGCAAACACCTCAAAAGTTATAGATTCAGAATTTGCAACTTGTATACCCACTTTTGGTCGATACAATCAAAATCGTAGTGTATCCTAAAACAATTGTTCACAACCTTGCGGCTCTAAAACATTGCTTTACTTGCACACCAAATCTCATAACAATATGAGATTTTCACTATGCCCTGCTCTTAGTGCCTCCACATGCACTATCCAAGAGAGAGAGTGGAAGAATGGGAGAGTTTCTTACCCATTGCTTTCTTTCTCGAATCCTTGCTTCTTCTCTTGACTTCAGCCTTCAAAACTAGCCTCTCTCAATGGTGCCACTCTAATACCATGTCAAGAATCACGTGGTGGGGGGACTTTCTTGAGTTGCTATGCCAAACACGCATGGTACACAGAAGAGGAAGCTCAATCAAGAACACAAGAAGAGAGATGGAAGCCAAAACATTTTCTTGTTGGTTTTTTTTCTTCTTCTTCCACACACTATACAATGTACACAAATTATAGATAAGATACAACATAAAGAAAAGTGGCCTACTAAATCAAATAGTGCTTAATTGACTATACTAATCGACTAGCACTATAACTATGCGAGTTGTAGGTAGGTGCAACAAACTAAATATATTAAGTGACAAGTCAATGGCCATGTGAGAATCATAATGACCACCAGTGTGCTAAGTGTATATGTATAGACCCATCTATCCAGGTGGTCCATCATCAATGTACACACATGTTGAGCTTACCATCTCAACACAGATCATGTGCTAGATGCCACTCTACTTTGAATATTTCAAATCCTTTTGTATCCAAGATTCTCTCATCCCTTTTCTCACTAATGATTTAGGGTATATTTGTCTTATGGAAAATCCAATGCAAGGTTTCAAAATTCTGAGACATAACATAGAATATACTCATATTATAACCATGTGGCACACCTACACTATTAGCACATGTAAACTTTTAATATAAATATATTACTCACCTCAAAGGACCTTAGAGAGAATATATTGTTCTCTGATTGGATACTAAATCATTTTGTATTATGCTTTGAAATTTTTGTATCAAGTGCCCTTGTTCATTAGAGTGATGCTGACTTGTTCTAGCTTCCTATCCTTCAGAATCTAACACTTATCAAGCTTGATTAAAAATTTTAGGACACCATCACATTCATCTAGAGTCACCTCAAATAATGGAATAATTTATGACTATAAGGCCTCCAAGCTTCAAAATATATTATTGTATTTGTTATAAACCATTGCCTCTCCTTGCTCCATGGTATGTATATTTCTTTAGAAGTGGAGCTCCTAGGAGCTGTAGAACTTAATCATTCACTTGTTTTTGTATTCTTTTGAATGGTGTTGGGTTTGGAAATATTGATCCATGCAACTTAAATGCCTTCATATTCAATTGAAAAGATTTGTAAATTAGATGTATATCCCCTACTGATCCATATACCTACCTCATCTAACAAAGCCTGGATATCACTTGAGCTAAGTTGATTTTCTCTCAAGAAGGCCTCAATATCGTGTTGTGTAAGCTTTTGATATTTTGGATTCTTTGGGATCACTTTAATAGCTTCCTTAATAAGAAGCATTTTAATGTGTTCAATTGATGCATGTATGCTTGAAGCCTTTTCCTAATTAGATTGTAGGATATCTCAATACTAAAAATTAAAATGTTTAGTTATCATATGGTACATTATAAATACTTTATGAGATGAAGGAAGAAGTAACAAATATCTTATTTACTTTAATGTGTGTATCATCTTCTTAATGTTGACACTTTGTATCTTCATATCTTGAATGTTTCATGCATTGTTACTTTTTCTTTAAGCCTCAATTGATCTCTTTGTTTCTCTGGCTTCATAATAGTCTCCTTGTTTTACAATACCTTGTGCTTACATTTATTTAATGTTAGCCTCAAAGAGGCATTCTCCTTCTCTAACAAATCTTTGTTTTGCAATACCTTGTGCTTACATTTATTTAATGTTAGCCTCAAAGAGGCATTCTCCTTCTCTAACAAATCCTTGTTTTGCAATACCTTGTGCTTACATTTATTTAATGTTAGCCTCAAAGAGGCATTCTCCTTCTCTAACAAATCTCTTTCTAACTTATGTACATTGCTAAAGGCATCCAAATGTTGTGTATATTATAAGAGGCCATTATAACCATTTCCAACTAAGCTTACTAAGGATGTAATTATTCCTCTTTCCTTGTAAGCTACACAGTTCTTTGGATGTAGAAGACATGAGATAGGGTTTATTTTTCTTTCTTGATGGCTCATACTCATGATCAAGCTCAATATGGAGGTGATATTGCCTCTTTCCTATATCTCTTTGACGACGATTCAAGTACCACTATCTCCATTTGTGATGTTCATTCCACTCAAGCATCTCCATATGTGATATTGATTCGGCCCCAACCATCCCTATTGATTCTATCCCAGCCATTTCCATTTGTGATGTTGACTCGACCATAGCCGTTCATGTTTGTGATGTTTATGAAGTTGCTTCCAAAAAATGAAAGAGAACACATGGAATGTTTCAAAACATAATGTCACAGACACAAGTCAAGGCTTCACGTTGTCTTTTGCTCATCTTTTGATAAAAAGAGAATACCCCATTAATCCTAATCAATGTACGTACGAGCTATTAAATTCTACGCAATGTCGGGCAATTAATTCCAAGAAGTGATCTCTAGACTCTTAATTATAGCTAATTAACAACTTAGATGCTATGGGTTAATTTTTGTATTTTGAGAAAAGAGATAAAATGTTAGTTTTTGAAAAATTTTAATCATTTTTAAAGATATTTGAATTACCTCTCTCTATACCAAGGTAGAATTTCGTAGAAGGGCGCCCAAACTTGAGTCCAAATCTCTCCTAATATGATGTAGTTGCTTCAGATCTAGTGTTCTTTTAGTTGGGCAATGGCTTCCATTCGGAATGAGAGTGATTCCTTCGAGATGAGTTGATCATATACTACGAGTCGAAAACTTGGGGCTATAAACTCCACGGGTGTAATGGCTTCTTGATCGAATGTTAATTTGTATAGAGTCATGTCAATAATGACCTTGAAGGAAGTTTGGAAGGACCATAGTGCTAGAGGGAGCTTAGTATCCCAATCTTTTTTGTTTTGATTTGCCAACTTGGTTAAAATTTTACATAAGACCTTATTGGTGGATTCTGCTAAGCCATTACCTTGCAAATAATAAGGACAAGACTTTTGTGCACAATGACTTTATTAACAAAGTGTGTACATTTTTTCTTGACCAATTCACTCGGAGTGCCATACCCTGTGAAGATATCCCAAAATAAATATTTTGCAACTGATTTGGTGGTGTTGTTTGGTAGGGCCCATGCTTCTACCCATTTTGTACAATAATCTATTGCCTTCATGATATACTTATAAATGGAGTAATTAGTAGCCAGAGAAATGGGATCGCCGATGAAGTCCAATCTTCAATTCTGAAGGATTTAAGAGGTAGGATTGGTTGGAGTGACAAGGTAAGAAGCTAGAAAGACATGTGTTTGTGAGAGAGAGTTATTAATAATACATTATCACACTAACATAGGTATAAAAGGTGTGAGACATATAATTTTTGACATCTTTGATCATAATACAATCACAGTCTCTCATCTCACTTGCTTGTACTCAACTTTCATCGCTTCTCTCTCTTCTTTTCTATTTTTAGTCTCTCTATCATCATCACTCATTCTCTCTCCTCTTTTCGCTCCCTTTTGCTCTTATTTCTCTCACCTCTTAGCCCTCTCCTTGACAAGTAGTATCAAAGCATTGGTCTTTGATCCATTTGGTACAATCTCTTCTTGGATTTCTTTCATAGTCTTGTTACTTCTTGGTTACTCAAGGATACGGTGTGAGTTTGGGAAAATGAATAAGTGCAATGACCAAAGAGACTAAGGACAACTAGTCAGAACTAACTGAAGTACTTGGACACTAAGTTGGAGGCATCTTGGACAAAATGATAGGTCTTGCATCCATAACTACCAAATTTGGAGGTAAAATGGTTAAAGACAAGGAGAACAGAGTTAGTTTTGGTTAGAATTCTGGTTACTTTTTAGGACATGCATTAAAAACTCATGGCATCCACCGTGGTCTCACAGAATCCACCATGGAATATGCCTCATGGCATCAGAAATGACAGACTTGGGCTTGCTATATTATTTTTTGGGGATTGAAGTCTAGCATAAAAATCTTCATCTCTTAGAAAAAGTATGCATTTGATATCTTGAAAGCATTTGGTGTGAGGAAGTGCAAGAAGATAGCTACACTTATGAAGGTCAATGGGAAGTTACCCATTGAGATTATATCAACACTAGCAAACAGTTCAAGATACAAGAGATTGGTTAGCAATCTCATCTATTTGTGCAACACTAGGCCATATATTAGTTTTGATATTGGTATTTTGAGTAGATTCTTGAATAAACCTTGAGAAAGTCATTGAAAAGTTGGGATATGGGTGCTCAAATAGTTGAAGGAAAGTATCGACTATGGTATCACATGCTATTTGGAAGCTCTCTCATGAAGAACTTAGCTTGAGATAGTAATTTCAGGAAGTCAATTCTAGGAATATGCTCTTGGATCAATAAGAAGCAACCAACAGTGGTGTTGTCTTTAATCAAATCATAGATAAGGTAGCTTGTTTTTTGCTATATGTGAAACTATATGGTTAAGGAGGATCCTCTGGCATATGCAAGTGCATGATTAAGATCCAATCATGCTAAGATGTGACAATCAAAGTTTCATCATCATTGCTAAAAATCAAATATATTGTGTATGCACCAAATACATAGAAACCTAGTAGTACTATGTGTGTGATTTGATCAAGGATGGGATAATAGAGCTTGTCTACTATCCAACAAAGGAAAAAGAAGCAAATATCCTCATAGAGGCTCTTGTGGCTCTTGCAAAGGATTTTCTTAGAGTTTATCTTCAAAGACCACACATTGGGGCTGAGGATATAGTTCACTTACAAGTGGATATTAAGAAGGTTGCAAGATATACTCATTACCCCTCCCTTGTAAGATGCTATCAAATATGATCCATGCTTTTTGAAGTTGTAAGGCCTCCATTATGAGGATAAGACATATGTGAGAAGGTGTATGTGAGCCCTTTTGGTTAGGTTTTGACTTGTATATCATATGTGAGAAGGCATATATGAGCCCGGAAATTGGTTGAGTTTTGACTTGTATATCATATTAGGCATGTGTTATTGGATGGCAAAAAGGTGACCTTTTTGGATCTAACCTTTAGGTTACATAGAGTAGTTATATTGATAGCAAATTGATACATAATGCATTGAGTTGTAGGGTATGGGAGTTATGTAGAATATCCCTTGGCCAAGTAGGAGAGATTCATAATATGGTCAAAAGGGCTAACGAACTACCTTCCCAAGCTATAAAAGGAGACCCCTCCCAAGCTAGTCATTAATCTATCTTTAACCCAATAAAAATTATTTCAGTTAGCCTTAAGCTATTTGCTTAACATATATTTGGATCATCATCTAAGCTTCACAGTGGAATTGCAAAGGTTGATAGATCCATCTTTGTATTAGCTTTTTTGGAATTAAAAAACCTTATGTTGTTCACATATTTGCCGCATATTCTCTACTTGTTGCTTAGATTCGATTTGATGTGTCATGTAATCTCTACAAAGTGCTAGTGCCTCAATGCAATTCTTGGATACAATTAAAACTCCTCTTGAGTATCGAAGACTAAGAGAGATGAGTAGGTTGGCTTGATGCATGGAGTCGTGAAGATAATTGAGAGTTTGAAAAGAGATATACAAGACCTTTAAATACACAAATCTAGTTGGTGCCACACAAGGTTGAGGTGGAAAATCTCAGGGGGTTGATTACCAAAAAATGTGATCCAAAACTATAGTACGTTGTCTAAGATATTATTTTTTAATTTGTTAATAATTTTTATCATGGTGAACCTTATGTGTGCAGGTGCCTGAGAGAAATGAGAGAAATACTTTATGTAGGGACATTTCCACTAAACAAGTTTTCCTCTTGCTACAATTTATCCAATAGAAATACATATACAATAGTTGTAAACAAGATGAAAAGTAATACAAAAATAATTTGAATTCCATTGCCAATTATGGAAATTTGATTACAAAGCTGTGTTGTATATACAAGAATCTGATTTTTAATTTGAATACAAAATTTTGGCATATTTACAATCTCTGCATTCTCTTTGTATCCAAACTTGGTGCATGTGAAGTCTTCTCTACAACGTGAGTCAGGTCCAGATCATCTAAGTCTAAAGTATTCCAATGGGATTTTGGTCTTCTAACTTCTCTGGGTATTTGCATAACCATATCCCACCCGGTCTAGAAAAATGGAAACGCTCTTGTCATCATTGTCGCAACATGCCTTAATCCTCACCTCTTAGGTGATTGAAGGGAAAAATCAGTTGCACTCAGTCTCCCCTATGACTCACACTCTATTATCTATGAAGAGGACGACCTTTTTCTATACATGAAAATGAAGGTTTACAAGAATTAAGAGGCAAAAGCAAATAAATAGTAAGTTTCAAGCCCATCTGCTCATAAGAAAAGCATGTAAAATTTTCAAAGTTAACACTATATTAGAGAATTTAGGAATCTCCCAAGTTTCACTCTCAAATTAGAAATAAAGATTTGACCAAGTGGCTAAATCTTAATCCCTTTCTTGAAGATGGAACTTGGTACTATCATCTATATAGTATCTAGAAAAAGTTTCACCTTCAAGAAAGGGGGTACTAAATTTGACCATGTGACCAAATGTGACCAAATATTGACCATTCTATAAATTCCCGAAGTATATGAAATTTTCCAAAATACCTAATATAGTGTTATTTTATGATTTCACAAGGTATCTTAAGATAGCATTCATCACACGATCGTTGACCTACTTGTAAAGCTTTGCAAAGACAAGAGTATCCTCCTCACTAAAATGAAAGGCATTGAGCTGCTCCTGCTATTAATGTGGCTTTCTAAGAGGTAGCACAACAGCAAAGCATGGACTGAGCATCTCTAGGGCCTCATGGTTCTCGTCATGCATGCTAACGTGCCTTTCTCTAATCTCTTGGGCTTGTCTCTTCGGGGCCTCTATCTCTCATGCCTCTCTCCCTGGCCTCTATCTCACCTATCTTCCTCTCAACTTCCTTTGGTCTTGGGTTATCCTATGAGAATTTAGCCTTCTACTATGAGGATGTGAAGGTCTTGTGATATCAATTACCTTCACCTTTCTACTCTTTTTCAAGGGAGGGATCTCCGAAATTCCCTTCACTTTTTTGTCACATCACTACAAGGATATGGAGGTATAGCGATGATGGTTTCCGATGCAAAATAGTGGTGTCGCTATTTGCGTTGCTATTAGGACGCAAATAGCGATGGTACTCAGAGGAAAAAAACGTGGGCCAAAACCCGAGTGCATTATTTTGCACACATACATGAAAGAGAGAAAGAACATCTTGCATTTGAGAGGGAGAGGGAGAGAGAGAGAGAGGGAGAATGAAAGCTTCTCACCCCGCCGCCGCGGCCGTTTGGGAATAAGAGGAGGAAGTGTACGGAGGGCAAAGAGGAGCTACCAAACCCTTCTTCGAGCCTTTACGGTGAGTGCATTGTTCCTTCTTGCTTTGTTTTTGTGTTTTCTCTTTCTCTTTTACTTGTTTTTGTTGAAATTCATGTGTATTGAGAGAGGGAGAGGAAATGAGAGAGAAAGAGAGGGAGAGGGAGAGGGATGTAAAGTCTAAGGGATGTAAAGTCTAAGGGATATAAAGTCTCTTGGCATTACTATGACCATGAATGCATGACCTGCCAAAATATATGCGTTCTAGAATAATTCGATTAGAAAGTGTTTAGCACCTTCATGCATGCAATCTAGTACCAAGGTTCCATGGTGGATTTCGTAAAACTATATTTATTTGCTAGGGCTCGTACACAAGGTGGATTCCTTGTGCGAGAAGTTGACAGGGACACTTATCCTTTTTGGGTGTCATGTTAATTTAATGTGCACATGGGTGATTCCATGGTAGGTGATTTTGCAAAATATATATTTAAATTAATGGACATTTATAAGTTTAGAGTACACTCATATTAAATTAAGGTTAGGACAAAGTTCCAACCTATTTATTTATTTTGTAGCTGAAGACTGCTATGTATTCACTTTTATCAATTTAATTTTATTATTTTCTAACAATTGTGAATGCTTCAGTTGATGTGTATAGAAGGCAACTGAGGCATTGGGAAGCACTGGGTGGTAGTGTGTATTCATATTATCTAATAGAAATTATCATTTTTGATAGACACACGTCTTAGCATTAAAGGTGCGGCACTAATATTTATTTAGGCGAGCTTATTTATTGAAGCGCTTAACAAATATTTATTATTTTGTATGCGGATGGGTGCACAGTTTAAAAATTTCATTATGGGACATTGTATTTGGGCAGAGCCGGACACTTGGGCTGCCCAATCACTTTATTCTCTATTTGGCCAAAAGTAAACAAAAAAGCCAAAGCATGCTAATTGTAAAATTGGGCTATTTTTTAACTTTAAAATGAATAAATTTATAAATACATGCCTTGTGAAGTGCTCACATAAGGCATGGGAAGAGATTATACTCAATTTGTCTCTTTTCTTCATGTTGTGCAAATGTATCTTCTTGTTTTTTTTAAGCTTAAGTAGAGTTCTTTTGTTATTGGGGACCTTCCGACGCTCGCTACGTACGCATCCAACATTCGATTTGCGTGCCAGTGATATCAAAGCGAAGCTGAGATCAAGGGCTTCCAATTGCTTAGCATCTCGTGCGAAGGCAAAGCTCTTCGAATGAACAGGCTCTACAGTCAGTTTCATGATGAACCATCAATACCAACGTGTTCCTGGTAGTGAAGAACCCCTTGCTGTGATGTTGAATCACGAAGGACCATTCACTGTCAACGAAGGATCACTCAGGAAGTTCCTTTACAAGACATTTTCTTCTCAGAGAAACAGATAAGGGAATTTCTATTAGTTTGAGTTTATAAGCTCTAAAACTTAAGAAAAAAAGCTTAAGCACTTCGATGATGGTAGAATGTACTCACGGTCTTTGAATCTGGCCAGTACGTGTTGCGGTCCTATCGATTTCAAAAAGAGAAATTAAGATTTTTATAAATCTTAAAGCTTTGAAGCTTATTAAGACTCAAAATTTCAATTTTCAATCTTTCCCATGGTGGTTGTTCACACTGAACCAACCTGAACCGGTTCTGCAACTCCAACAAGCCCCTGTTCATACATGCATTCTGACAGACAATTTCTAGTAAGCAAACTAACACACACAGTCTATTTCTGACTTGAAGAAGACATTCATCAATTACCGTACCCACAAAACAAGAAAGATCACAAAAGGTCATATTAAAAAAAAGGGAAGCAAGCCTTGTCCTTGAGCAACGCTCATCCCACTAACAAGGTTTCGAGTGTGTGAGGTTGTTTGAAATTTTGCAGGATGTCTGATTAAAATATGGAATATTTTATGACCAAAGGTGATTTACCAAAACCAATGGTGGAGCAAAAATTGGACCTAATTATGATGTAGCTTCAAGAGGAATGAAGAGCACGTCAAACTTTGCAAGGTCAATCGGCTACTCTTCAACAATCTACTGTCAATCAAGATGGGCCGCAACCCAAAGATGTTATATGACATACGATCGATGTGACACTCGAAGCATAATCTATCAAGAAAGAGGCCAAGATAAATAAAAGAGCTTTCAAATTCTGTACTTTTAATGGGCTACGTGACAGAAAAACTGTTCTCGCTTTTATCAGTTAGTTTGATGATTATTTCCATGAAGAACAGTATGATAAAAAGACAAACTCAAGTGTGTCACTAATCATTTAGTGGATAGAGCATCATTATGGTGGACTATTGTCTGCAAAAGTATTGATTGTCCTACTACTTAGGAGGATTTTCAAAAGAAATTTTTGCAGAATTTTCTTCCACCTCAATTCCATGAAAAAGCAATCAAACAGTGGGATCTTTTGCAACAAAGAGGTCATGAGCTTATTTCACAATACACTGAGAGTTTTTGGAACGCTTTATTGCAACTTCGAATGCTTGAAGATGTACCTCCGGCAATCCACAAGCACAAGTTTATGTCTGGTTTGCCTAGTCACTTCTATTCAGAGGTGAACATGTTCAAGTCAACGACTCTAGAGGATGAGATTTCTTTGGCCCATAATGCTGAAGACAAAATTCGAGGACGAGAGAAGTGACCATAACAATTTTCAATTAGTGGCAACTTCAATACAAAGAAATTCAGTTTTAACATTTGAAGATTCAATCAAAATAGCTTTGTTCCTTCTTCTTTTCGTAAATCTTGGACACGACCCCCCGCTTTACCAACAAACATAAATTCAAATCCTAAGCCATCTTTCCAACCAAATTCTAGGATACCTAAACTCCCAGCAATTACCAATAATATTTCCAAATCCAAACCTATAGTCTGCTACAAGTGCCACCAACTTGGACACCTAGCGGTGAATTATCAATCCAAAAAGCCAACTGTTCACATCAACTACTCGGGAGCGACTGAAGATGAAGACCATGAAGAAATGCCACATTTCATGGAAGATGATGACGATATCGATACTACTTCAGATAGTTTACGAGGTATGCAAAATTCTCTTTCATTATTAATGATGAAGTGTCTTGTGCATGGTAAAGAAAAGATTGTTTTACATGATGATGGGAGCACATATAATTTTATTTTTGTAAAATTGGTCAAAGAATTGAATTTACGAACTTTTCCAACTCATTATCACATAAAAACTACATTCTTAGACACTAGATACAATGGTACACGAGAAGTTCATGATTTAGACATTAAAATTGGTGATTATGTTGAGCGCATAAATTTCTTGGTTGTGCCTTTACAAGTTAGTGACATTATCTTAGGAATGCCGTGGCATCATAAATACAATCCGAATATAGATTATTCCACACATTCAATGAAAATTCATTCTAACAGAAAATAAATCACATCACATGGCATGCACACTTTAGATAATTTTCCAGTGCTCAGTCACACACAGGCTAAACGTGCATTAAGAAAAGGTAGCAAATCATACTTAGTATGGGTAAATGAAATTGAAGCTAAGAAAAAGCAGATGCATCCCACGCACGCAAAATTTCTTCCACAATTTAAAGATTGTTTTGTTGCTGATTTACAACCTAGTTTACCACCTGCACGTCTTGAAGATCATAAAATAGATTCAATTCATGGTTCTCAACCACCATGTAAAGCACCTTATAGACATAATCAAATTGAACAGAAAGAAATCCAAACCCAAGTTGAAGAATTGTTAACCCGGGGACTCATTAGGCCCAATAGTTCTCCTTATGGTGCACTTGTCCTATTAGTCAAGAGGAAAAATAATACTTATAGGATGTGCATTGATTATCGTGCCCTAAACAAGATCATTGTTAAGAATAAATATCCAATCCCTAGGGTAGACAACCTCATGGATAAACTACAAGGAGCCACAATATTTAGCAAGATAGATCCCAAATCTAGACATCATCAAGTACGACTGGATACACCTAATATTTTCAAAACTGCATTTAGAACTCAATTTGGTCATTATGGATTCCTTGTTATGCCTTTTGGTTTAACTAATGCACCAGCCACATTCAGTCGTATGATGAATCGCATATTTTTGAAGCATCAACATTGTATAATTGTTTTCTTTGATAACATATTGGTTTTCAGTAAGAATGAGAATGAGCATTATGAATATTTATCTTTGGTTTTTAAATTATTGAAAGAGAATAAATTATATGCTAACCCTGAAAAAAGTGAATTTTTCCAAACCCACATTGAATACTTAGGACATATTGTTTCTTCTAATGGTATTAAAGTTGATCCTAAAAAGATAGAAGAAATTTTGAATTGGTCGATCCCTAAAAATGTGCATGAGTTACGTTATTTCTTAGGTCTTGCTAGCTTTTACAGAAAATTTGTGAGAAATTTTTCATTACTTACATTATCTTTAACAAAATTATTAAAGAGCGGTATTGTATATCATTGGTCTGATAATCAGCAAAAGTCTTTTGATTTACTAAAACATGCCTTAACACATGCACCTACAATTACTTGACTTTAATAGACCATTCTTCCTAGTACACTAATGCTAGTGGATCTGGGATAGGAGTGTCCTTATGCAAGATTCACATCCCATAGCCTATTCTAGCTACAAAATTGAACCCTCTGAGCTGAAGTATTCTACCTATGATAAGGAATTGTTAGCTGTAGTGTAAGCTTTACATCAATGGAAATACTATTTAATGGGATCTCAATTCATGATCAAAACTGACCAACAAAGTATCAAACATCTCCTTAGTCAGCCACAAATCTTTGACTGTCATATCAAATGGGCTACTTTTATTCAAAGTTTTCATCCACTTATCCAATATCAACCTAGAAAAGAGAATGTTGTTGTCGATGCCTTAAGTGGAAGACCAAGTATCCATAATATCTCCGTTATATCTTTTGATTCCCTTATCCCTATGAAAGATACCTATGACCAAGTTCCCAGTTCTCAAGCTGATTGGAATAAATTAGTTGCAAATAACTGGTTTCCAATAGATTCATTGTCTTATTCTGAAGGATTTATGTTTTATGAGAAAAGTTTGCGTGTAACTGTACCATTTAGATAATTTGTGTTGCATGAAATTCATTGTCCCCCATATCAAGGCCATATAGGTATTATTTCTACTTTGCGTACATTGGTTGAAGATTTTTATTGGTCATAGATGGAATCTGATGTTTCTAACTTTGTATCTGAGTGTTTGATTTGTCAAAGAGTCAAGTGACACCATGGTAAGCAATATGCTTTGTTAATACCTTTATCAATTCCTGAAATGACCATGGGAACATATTTCAATGGATTTTATAACTGGTTTGCCTAACACCCAAGCTAATCATGATATGATTTGGACTATTGTAGATCGATTTAGCAAACAATCATATTTCATTCCATGCAAGAAAACATTAATTGCATCTCAAACTGCACAAAATTTTTTAAACATTATTTTCACTAACCATGGTTTACCAAAAGTTATTATTTCAAATCGTGATTCTAGATTCTGCAATAATTTTTGGACTACTTTTTTTGTTAATTTAGGTACAAAGGTTGATTTCTCATTTGCATTTCATACTGAAACTAATGGGCAAACAGAAGCTACTAATAGTACAATATTAGATCTTTTGTGTGCATACACAATTTCAAAACCACAAACATGGGATACACACTTGCATTTACTTCAGTTTGCATACAATAATACACCGCATACAGCTACACAGAAAACACCTTTTAAAATCATTTATGGACATAGATTGCCTATACATGTTACATCATTGTCAAACAAAGTTAAAGCTGCTGATGATATTGCCAATATGCATGCTACTATTTTTACTGAAGTTAAAGACATGATTGCAAAATCCCAATAATCATACACTAAACAAGCTAACAAGAAAACAAAACCTATGAGTCTCAAAGTTGATGATTATGTTTGGTTACGCATTGAAAGGAGAATATTACAAAGTGTTGAGAAACACCCTATTGTTAAGTTAGCCGCCTTAGATTTTATGGACCTTTCAAGATCATTCACAAAATTAATGACAATGCATTTAAATTAGAACTACCCCAACACTAGAAAATCCACAATACTTTTTATATCAATTTGTTACGATCTTTTAGAGGCCAATTACTTGTTCATCCTATCTATGAAAACCATCCTTTATTGGAAGAAGAAAATTAAATCCTTGAACATGAAACTATTCTAGACATTGACTTTATGACCACTAGAACTGGTCATAGATACTCTAGATATTTGGTTAAGTTTAAAAAGCATCCTATTGAAGAGGCCCAATGGATGCACGCCCGCAACCTAAGTGCTTACCCCTCACTGCTCGCTCCACATTGAGCTAATAGCAATTGAGGACAATTGCTATCCCACCCTAAGATTATGATGCTAGGAGGCATATTCCACGGTGGATTCCATTAGACCACGGTGGATTTCATGAGTTTTTTATTCTATGCTGGATTCCGTGAGGTTTCAAAATGGATTCTGTAAAACTATATTTATTTGCCCTGGCTCGACACAAGGTGGATTCCTTGTGCGAGAAGTTGACGGGAACGCCTATCCTTTTCGTGTGTCATGTTAATTTAATGCGCACATGGATGATTCCATAGCGGGTGATTCCACAAAGTACATATTTAAATTAATGGACGTTTATGAGTTTAGAGTACACTCCTATTAAATTAAGGTTAGGATAGAGTTCCAACCTATTTATTTATTTTGTACTTGAAGACTACTAGGTATTCACTTTTTTTAGTTTAATTTTATTATTTTCTAACAATTATGAATGCTTCAGTTGATGTGTAGAGAAGGCAGTGGAGGCATTGGGAAGCACAGGGTGGTAGCGTGTATTCAAATTATCTAGAAAAAATTATCATTTTTTATGTGCACGCATCTTAACATTAAAGGCATGTCGCTAATATTTATTTAGGCACGCAATTATTGAAGCGCTTGAAATTATTTATTATTTTGTATGCATATGGGTGCACAGTTTAAATATTTCATTATGGGATATTGTATTTGGGCACAACTTGACACTTGGATTGCCCAACCACTTTATTCTTTATTTGGTCAAAAGTAAACATAAAAGCCAAAGCATGCTAATTGTAAAATTGGCCTATTTTTTAGCTTTGAGATGAAAAAAATTATAAATACATTTGTCTCTTTTTTTCATGTCATGCAAATCTATCTTCTTATTTTTTAAAGCTTAAGTAGAGTTCTTTTGTTCTTGGGGACCTTCTGGCGGTCGCTATGTACGCATCAAGCATCCAACTTGCGCACCGATTTCAAACTCGAAGGTCAAAGCCTTTTGAGTTTGATAGATTATATCTTTATAGTCACTTGTCATAAGAAGGTTATCAAAATATAGGACAATAACTACAAACCTTTCAACATCCTTGTAAATATACAAGCTAGCTTTTGAGACACATCTATTGAAGTTTAAGACCAAAATAAGTAATCTATACACTAGTACCATGCTCGCAAGGCATTGTTTCAACCCATACAAGAGCTTCTTTAGCTTACAAAATTTGTTCTAAAAAATTGGGGGATTCAAACCCCAATTTATTAAGCCATGTACATGTTCTCCTTGAGGTCACCATTCAAGAACATCGATTTAACATTAATTTCATAAACTAGCCACTTGTTGTGAATAGCCATTACAAGCACTATACAAATAATGGTCATTTTAACAATTGGAAAGAGTCATTCTTGCAAATTAAATCCTTTAACCTATGAAAATCCATGTGAGTGCAAATAGTTTGGATTTATACTTTTCTAAGCTATAGAGGATTTTGATGATCATAGAGCTACTTCATCCATATTGGCAAATGGCTTTTTTGATGGCATGATTATAGATTGGTGAACTTTCTCCTCATCATCAGAAGATGATGCTTCCTTCTCCTTAAGGATAGGAATAGCTCTTGGGAAAATTTCATAGTGGACTATTTCTTTGCTAGATTGTTGGGACCTAAAACGGGCCTGACACTAGCTATAGGCACTAGCTGAGCCTCTATGACTCTCAAGACAACCCCACAGCCTCGCAGGCCAGGAGCATCTAAGGGACATGCTGCCCTAATTGTTGTTTTAGATATCGGGCTTGTAGTGGAACATAGTTCAACAATCACCCTTCCTTACTCCTTAGAGGGAGATCCCACACGTCTTGGTATAATATACCATGTAACACAAACATAGGAGGCAACCCCTTGGTTGAATGTCGTGGCCCCACTGTAGCTCTCCTACACCGAGAGGATTGGCCCCTCGATGTGTTGCTCTAACACAAAGAACATATGAACAATCTCCACTCATATATTTCAGATGATCCACGAGATTTAATTTCCTCACTTGACAATTTCCCAAAGATTCGATTGTGT
Source organism: Lygodium microphyllum (assembly GCF_053477565.2). Lineage (NCBI taxonomy): Eukaryota > Viridiplantae > Streptophyta > Polypodiopsida > Schizaeales > Lygodiaceae > Lygodium > Lygodium microphyllum. The sequence continues at coordinate 85,784,487 of NC_141163.1, read as the reverse complement.
AGCCTACAACTTGGATTTCCTCACAACTCGGCATAGGTCATGTATTTGACAATCAATTGCTATGCATCCAGGAGTTACAATGTCGTGCTCACTGCAAATGTGGATGATCATTGTTCTCAAGCATTTTATGATTTAAAAAAACTAGCCATGTGAGGTGCAAAATCAATTCTTTAATGATTTCCAAGCTACTCGTAATTGCGGTGTTACTAGAGACTAGCATCGAGTTTTCTCATGCTACTAGTCCCTTTTAAATTTAAATAGTGATCAGCTTGTATACTATGCATAATCAAATAAATTAGAATTTAAAATATTCTCACCGACCACTCACTTTCATAATCCCTCTTCCCTCCTACTAATTAGATTTTGCATTCGTTGGATAGGTGTAGGGTTCATTTTCATGTAATTTTCTATAAAAAATTGATAAAAACACTCTATAACATAGAAACAAGGCTTGTTCCTCATACTCCAGCCTTGTTATACACTCACAGACATAAAATGTATTTTTTTCTAATTTTACAGCACGAAAAACTAAATTTTTTAATTTATCTTCATTTATTTCTTCATAAAAATGTGATACTTCAAAATTATGAATTCTTACTATTCAAGGATACTCAACATTATTTTCATATTCATTTTCATCCCATATGACCCCAAAACACTCAATGAAAACCCCAAATTCCATTATTTTTATAAAAACTGCAACTTACAGGTTTTGCATGTTTGGTAAAAAATTATTAAATCATTGTATTTTCTGATTTTCTTTCATATTTTAGAGAGAATGCAACATGGGAAATCAAGAACAAACAAAATCAAGCACTTTCTTTAACCATTTTTCATAAAATAAAAGAACCGCTCACTTATGCATAGAAATCGCAATGCCTAGGTTCATATCCCATAGAGGAGAGGCCACTGACGCTTCTTCTTTACCTTTCACATGCTCTCTCAGCCCGATCTACGTCCTCCATTACTCTAGCATCATCATTTGGTCTTGATTCTTCATCACAACCCTTCCCCTTCTCTCTTGAATTGATGCATATGAACAACTCCTAAGAAGAGAGATGAGAGAGGAGAGATAAAGACTAAAAAATCAGATTTTGAGATTCTCCATTAAAACGGTGTCAGAGTTTTTGTCGAAAGGTCGTATCCACCGGTGATCAGAGATACAAGTAGAGATAGGAGATGGAAGAGAAGAAAAAAAATGGACAAGAGGTAAACACAACAAAGACAAAGTGCAATGAATCAAATCAATATGTATTGATAGAACCTAGAATCCTTTGTCTGGCACTACTCAAAAGCAATCTCCAGGCATTGGTTCTCCTGGAGGTCCTTCGTAGACCAAAAACATGCTTCAAAATAACAACTCCTTCTCTGCTACTCGAAACCCAAATCCGATGGCTCTGTTGGCTTCGGAAGGGGGTAAAACCCTAGGACACCTAGTGCATGAACTCCCAGCTCACTTCTTCTTCTTCTTTCAGTTCAAAGTGCAGTTTTCAACCTATCAACAGTGATCGCGTCACGTGCAATTTTGTCCATCTATCTTTTTTACGAGAGATTCAATAACTGGCTAAAAAAGCCACTTGCTTTTTGTATGCAATCCTAATCTAGAAGTTTTTCTATCTTTTCCAGATTTTTACAATAAATAACATCCAACATATCTAAAATAGGCTAAAATTGTCCAAAAATCTAGTATTTTTGGACCATTCATGCCAGTCACACTAGTACTAATGACTCAGATCACATTAACTTTCTAGATCAATAAGAAAGTCAGATGATGATGCACTCCAGAGTTTTTCACATTGTGCCCACGTAGTGGCATGACATCCACCCCCTTTGAACCTGCACATCCTTTGATATGTGCCACGGATGCACCAGTCGGATCAAACACCCATAGTATCAACTTGTTGCTTAGCATGCATATAAGAAAGCATCCCCCTAGATCATAGATCAAGATACTCAGCATTTGTACAACTCTTGAGTCATAGCTAGTATTTTCTCTAGGGTCATAAGACCTTGGGTGCATATCATACACTAGAGGTTGTTGAATCTCCATATACATACTTTCAATACACCCATCAACAAATACATAGCAACATGTCTACTCTTTCAAAGTCCATCGCATATGGGAAGTTGCTTCTAATAACCTTTTTGCTCCTCATCCAACATAAACTGAGCCTCACTTGCATTCAACACATTCTCACCATCAGTGAAAATAGTGAAACAACCCATATCTTGAAGCATCTTAAACTTGTCAATCAAGGCCTTTGACAAAGCATCTGAAACATTTTCTAGTTGTAAAACATTACATCTAGCATCTTGTAAATGCATATCCTCGAGCTCATGAACTGTTTTAGAAATGATAACTTTATCATCCTGCAAATCATGTATATCCAACAAGTCACCAATCTTCGTTTGAATCCCTACATCAAGTAAAACATTATTTTCACAAACTTCTTCAGATGCATTAAGAAAATCTATAGGTGCAATGGTTGAATCTTCTAGCACAGGATCTTCCAAGGTATCTATGGTTATCTCAATATCAAACTGCAACTTATATCCCAACTATTTTCCCTCTTGCTTGCTATCCTGTTTTTGCTCCTGTTCAATCTCTTCCATATCATGCTTGAGAGATGGCTGATTTGTAGCTTTAGACAAATCCACACTTCTTCTTGTCACTTCCTTAGATATTCTTGCATTATCTTCATCTCTCATCTATTTTCCTTCAACAAGTGCATATGTGTTTTGTCCTTTTTCTAAATATGCATCCAATAAATATGCATATACCGGTGATTCCCAATCAGTTATGTCACCAATTTCTTGCCCTACATGAGATATTTCACTATTAGTAACTTTCCTCGTAAAAAATTAATAACGATCAGTCCATGTGTCGAAACGATGGGTATGACAGGTTGTAAAAAGAAAAAATATTTGAGGGAGGGGAGGATCGACAGTGTAAGATCAAATCTAGGTCTACTACGAAAAAGGCACTTTACATGGAAACGTGTCCAATTTGTGCAAAATTCTTCAAAAATTCATAGCAATCAAACCGTAAGTCAGAATAGGGGGTTTTAAAAGACAAAAGGTATCCAATTTGAAGGGACAAATAGAGCTATGGGATTAGATCACATATATGGTAAACATAGGGTGCATTAACATTGAAAGCCCAAAAAATAAAAACGTTACAAAAAGAAAAGGAGAGAATCCCCACATAAGGGGCATGACATGAGAAATGGGTGGGAAAGGGACCCTAGTAGGATATAGAAAAAGAACTTCCATGTTTGGACATTGGATAGAGGCCTTTGTATGATGAGATACAGAACATATGTGTAGGGATACATCCCCACACTTACAACCTTGATAGGCCAGTTATATTGTGATCAATAGGGATCTAAATACTAACACTTGATTGCATCTCCACACTTAAAGCATTATACACACTCATAAACACAAGAGATAGGATTAGAAAAGCTTGGCCCATTCAGTAGTTGGTTATGGTTGAGATTCATTGATATACGAGGTGTCTAAGGCATTTGTTACCGACTCCATGCAAGTTGAGCCACCCCAAAGAATTTCATCTTCTCAACAAAGGTATGTACATATGCAGATACATTCCTGCCATTGAATAGCTTCATATTACACTCAACTGCTTGCAGAGCATTCATCACAACAGTTTCTGTTTGAGCAGAAGCATGCATCACCTGTTGTTGTTGTTGTACCTACATAAGCATATTCATATTCTGCACAAACTATTGCAAAACATCACTGGAGATTGTGTTCGAAAGTTCTTCCATCTTGTCTTTCCTTCTTTATACGACCTTTCATGTTGGATTCACCAATGTCAGAGGGGTTTTGTCAAAAGATCATATCCATCGTGGATCAAAGATACAAGGAAGTAGAGATAAGAGATGGAAGATGTAATATTTCCACACAATAAAAGTCAGTTGGTTAGTTCGAAAGTTAGTTATTCAATTAACAAGTTAGTAAGGTTACTAACTAAAGACTAACTAAGCTAAACAATAACTAACATTAATAACCAATAATTTTTATTTAATTAAAAATATTTTATTTAAAAAAATTGTGAGTCGTAAATCTGATATTTTTCTCAAATTGACAAGGACCGTAGCCACTCTTCACGGAAGTTACAACGTGAACAAGACTTAGTAGCTATATTAATCACTAGTATTAATGTGTATAGTTTGGATGGTCCAAAATATTGGATTTTGGGCAAAACTAGTATATTGTAAATATCTTAGATATTATCCCTAAAAAAAGATATGGAGATTTCTAGAATTGAATGTCATTTAAAAGAAAAGACAAGTGATGTTTTAGCTAGTTTTGGAGATTTTATCAAAAGAAAAAATAAAGAAAGGGATTTGCGAAATTGTGCACGCCGCCATCACAGCCCATAGACAGAAAACAACACTTCGAACAATGAAAAGAAGGAGTGAACTGAGAGCTTTCTAAGCAAGTGTCTTGGGGTTTTACCCACCTTTCGGAGCCAATGGAACCATCATATTTATTATCTGAGCATCAGATCACTGATCTTTCCAAGATCCCCCTCCACAAAGAGCTCCACTTCTCAGCCCACAAGCACTCTCCTTTAATCCACTATAAATATGAGGCATGGGGAGGCACAAGGAGGCATAAGGAGACCCCGAGACATTGCAAGAGAGAGGTAGAGAGAATGATACCCCTCCAAGAGATTGTGAGAGAGAGCTTGAGAGAGAGAGAGAGAGAGAGAGAGAGAGAGAGAGAGAGAGAGAGAGAGAGAGAGAGAGAGAGAGAGAGAGAGAGAGAGAGAGAGAGAGAGAGAGAGAAGAGTTACCCCGAGAGGCTGCACAATTTCCTCTATCTCGATCCTCAACTTAGTCATCTTCTCCTACACTCTCCCATCTTGAATCTATTCCGCCTTCTTAAACTCTTGATTCTACTTGCGGACGATGGCCCCCAAGTGAAGAATGTCACGTGTGGATGGCAATCCCATATGGCAACGACGAAGCTTTGGACGAAGGCATCATTGTCAATCCAATTGTGGTATTGGTCCCAAGTAATGTATTTCCAAATTGATAGATGCTTGTTTTGATTCTCGTATGAGATACGTTAGGCCCATACTACGATGCACGAGTATAGATCATTTCATCTCACATATTTGTAAGATGCAGTTTGCGAAGTGCATATATCAAGGAAAGTTAATTGCACCTAGTTGCATATGGCTTATTCGTTGATAGAGCAATTACCAGGAAGAATTAGTCAAGGGTTATAAAGGATATAGTCATTAAAAGAACAACATTAAAAGATTGTGCATACAAGTGCTAGGTTAAAGTATAGTCAAGGGTTATAAATAGCATAATTGCTAAAAGAATATAACATTAAGAATCATGAATAGAAAGTACTAGTTTAGATACTTCAAAAGTACTTAGCCTAAGAGCCCAAATATTACGAAGAACTAGATTCTAGCTCAAGGCAAGGCCTGTTGGGGTCTAATTACTTCATGTAATCTCGCACTTATCTTATCAAGTATTTACACATTATGCCTATAATATATTTTGATATATGAGGATAATTTTCTATTTGCCTAATGACTTGACTATGAGCTAGTATAATAAATTAACCATAAGGGTTAAAACTAAGATGTCTTGAGATCCATTGGATAACGATGACTTTTTCCAATCCAAATTCAGGGTTGGGTTATCAATCAAAGTAAGTGACCTATAGAACTTACATCATGAATAGTGTTTGAACCCTTAACATATGCCCTAGCTGAAGGAAGAAAGTGTTAAGAAACATTTTTGCATAGTATTGCTCTTAGATCCCAAGGGGGAGAGCAAATATATGATGGAAATATTATATCGTCTATTCTTGCATTGTTTGGATGATTATTCCAAGTGCTTGTGATTTATGGTAAATGCATGGCAAGGACTTGTAATGACAAATTGCCATGGGAATAAAGGAATGTTTTCTTGGAAAATGATATTAGCACTGAATGCCTTGTTTGTGCTTGATTCTTAAAGGATTTAATTAAGGAAGGATATTTTGCACGGGTGGATCACCTCCATGATCACACTGTGGATTAACCGAAAGAGGTCACTGCTCGATTCATGGGCCGAAGGTCGAGTGGTGAAAAGGACAACCACGGGAATGATGTTTCATTCCTAGACAGCTTGTGGGTCAGGTGGAGCTCTGGACACCCCTTGCTAGATCTAGAATGGAGTTGAAGACCCCTGTGGCCCCCAACATCTGGGCATGTTGGGAGATCCTATTCTAGATAAAGGATTGAATTTGTGGTGCCATGTGATTTGGACCAGTTACTTCTGCACAACAGAAGGGATACTTCTGTTGGACAGAAGGGATACATAATTTCTCCTGTATGGGCGGGAGACAAAGATTAACTTGAAGATAAGTTAAGGAGCTTGTTTGTCAAGTAGATTGCTTGATGTGTTTTCGTGTCTGTGCTATAAGTTACGCGAACGAACCATGTTCCCTAAAAGGTTTAATTAATGAAGCTGGCGTTAAGTGTCACACATAAATGTGATAGGACCTAATTAGAAAACTAAATCTATTAAGGGAAGCGAGTGGGCGGAACCCTCGATAGGTCTGTCCTATAGCGAGGTGGTCCCAGAGAACTAGGAGGCTTCTCACAAGATTTTTACCGTCATTCGATCTTTAGGTATTGTAAAGTTAGAACCTGATTCATGCCATTTTAGGGGACCGGAATGGGACTATGCCCTATGAGCAGAGAGGTTGAGTGGCGCATCCCTCTTGTTTCCCATTCTCTTTGAACCAAGTGCGACGTGGGTCTGCTTCGGCTTAGGTATCTCTGCGTAAAGTAGGATGTCTAGGATCCAACACTAGAATGCCATTAGGAGACCTTGGTCACTAGGAGCCCAGATTTCAAATCAATCCTAGTGGGTTTGGCCGTGAACATTCCCTTGCGAGGCGGATTCAGGAAACCCTAGGCGAAAAAACTCGAAAACATTCCATGGGAGTGTCGGGTAGCGATGCTTAGATTCGTTTCTCGATAGAACGCTAAAAGTGTGCCTGGACAACCGATGGGCATGCACCTTATAAAAGAGAAAAAAAAGAATAGATAAGAGGTAAACACGACAAAGGCAAAGCACAATGAATCAAATCAATATGTATTGATAGAACCTGGAATCCTTTATTTGGCACTACTCAGAAGCAATCTCCAGGTATTACTTCTCCTAGAGCTCCTTCATAGACCAAAAACGTGCTTCAAAATAACAGCTCCTTCTCTGCTGCTCGAAACCCAAATCTAATGGCTCCGTTGGCTTTGGAAGGGAGATAAAACTCAAGACAACTACTCTAGAATCTCCCAACTCACTTCTTCTTCTTCTTTCAGTTCAAAGTGCAGTTTTCAGCCTGTCAACAGCGATCGCAATTTCGCCCATTAGTCTTTTTTTATGAAAAATCCAATAACTGGCTGAAAAAGCCACTTGCTTTTTGCATGCCATCATAATCTAGAAGTTTTCCTACCTTTTTTGGATTTTTACAATAAATAACATCCAACATATCTAAAATAGGCTAAAATTGTCCAAAATTCTAGTATTTTTGGACCACTCATGCCACTCACACTAGTACTAATGACTCATATCACATTGACTCTCTAGATCAATAAGAAAGTCGGATGATGATGCACTCCAAATTTTTTCACACAGTGCCCATGTAATGGCATGACAACGGGCAAGCTTATAGCCATCTCGTTCCTCTCTCTATCTTGATTTAGAATTTCTCTCTCTCTCTCTCCAAACGGGTAAGGGATCAAGTGGTACCGATGAGATTTTTGCACCCCCCTCTCTGTTCAACAGTTTTTCCATTAGTTTGGGCTTCATTAAAGCCTAAGATTAATAATTTTTAAAATAATCGGTTCAGTCTTTTGTGTTCACATTGTACCGCAAGTGGATATTTTGATTTTGGATGGGTAAACAGACTCCGATTTGAGATCTGCCTAGACAGACAGCTACGCAACATTGAAATCTATAAATGTAGGCCCCGTCATGCACTTTTTGGCTCCCTAATCTAGTAGCTGCTTTATAACACCAAACCTTGTGGGGATTAAATGGGGGGTTAAATAACTTTCAATTGACGAACTGAGACTTGCTTGGATTCCTGATGTCGAAATGCATATAGGAAAACTCTAGTTTAGCCATCTGCCACCATTTGATTTTTCATGAAAATTTGGCCTTTGGTGCTTCCCGAGCACTTCTTGCTCCAAAAATAGTGTCAAATGCTTCAAGCCCGCAGCTCACAATCAGCTCCTAAAATCCAACTCTCATTGGCGACCATGGGATTGGGCGACTTAGTCCGTCGAATCCCACGAACAGGTCTTCACATGCATAACCACAAAGAGCATCAAGTTGATACAAAAATTTCACAACAAAACATGCCACAGCTCTCACCCTACCCCTTAACAAAATCAAGGCAAGAAAATCCATAAGGGATAGGCCTAGCATAATCTGATAGAAATCCAAAGCGAGTCTCTAACCAACTACTCTAACACGGATAGCTAAAATGCCTATCAAAGAGGTCATCCTAGTGGTGGTCTGAACTACCTATCTAACTTGGGACAAGTGGACCAGGACCTCCTACTAGGTTAGGACTCCTATAGCCTAGGCATTTTCTTGGAGCACATGTTCTTCCAAGGTTTCCATACTCGAGTGTGTAAAAAGAAGGGAGTTGAGCATATAGGGACCAAAGAGAATAGGGCATCAGTCTAAGGTCTTCACTCGGTACCCAAGAACCTACCAAGATCTTGCAAGGCAACAGTTAATCATTTTCTAATGCTCACTTTTATTTTTGCTCCAACCTTTCTTTCTTTGCTTTTCAGCTAGTTGCTACCCCTAGGAAGACAAGGCATTAGCCCCGCGTCTTCAACCCCAAGTCTTGACTCATCCTCGAAAAACCTACCAAGCCTCCGCAAGGCGATAATCAACTACTTGTAGGATTTTTTTTCTCTTTTTATTTCTTTTCTTATTGAGGGGTTAGAACCCCTTTTTACACACCTCTATAATTTTTATTTTTTTTAATAGATTCAAACTTTATTTTCTTTTTAAGACTTTAGCAAGCTTCTCTAACTGCCTCACACTAGTAACGACTCCTAGGACAACTGCCTTGCTGTCACAACTCTATAGAAATAAAATTTGTATCCTTTTTCATTAATTTGTCTATATAATGATTTATTAAATTTATTTCCTTTGCACTAATTAGATATAAAGAAAAGTGCATTGGAGCTGGCCACTGATGAGTGATCACAGGTTATGGTGGACCCACGCGGTGGGTTAGAGAAAAGATAGTTCACACTTCCACCTATATAACCCGATTGGGCGCCTGTGACTAGAACTCACGCATATCAGGGTTAGACTCGCACACAGAAAGGATTGATGCCTTGAAGTGTGGGCTAGATCCACTAGAACAAACAGTTACAATCAACAAGATGGCATGATTATGAAATGCTTGTATAATGTGCATGTGTGGGCTGAAAGCTTGAAATGCACATTTCTTTGCATAGGAAAGTCACATGAAGATTCGGATACCATTTTTGCGATGTACACGGAAAAAGCTTTCATATGACACCCATATTGGGGGGGTCCCTAAATTTTAGGAGATCCCTAAATTTTAGGAGGTCCCTAAAATTTAGGAGCCTCGAATTAGCCTAAAAATACTAGTCCTAAAAAATAGGGATGTCATTCTAAAAATAGTAAGTTCTGTACTCTGACTGTGTTTACTAAATTTGATTGTTTCTATTCTTGACAGTATTCAACCCAAAAAGGAAGGCCATAGAGAAGAGACAAGTGTCAAGACACTTGTCACACAAGTTTCCAAGTGTCCCACCACTTGTCACATCTCATGACATGTGGATGGACACTTGTCTTGTGCTACTCCACTTTCCCCTTTTGTACTAGCTCTCCCCTCTCCTATAAATAAGAGCTCGTTTTTCTTCATTCATCATAATTTTTCTTTGCTGTAAACTCATGTACAACACCCACAGATAGCCAGAAACTGGCCCCATCCATCCCCATCATCATCCCCCACTTCTCCATTATCAAATTCCTCCATATTTCCTCTTCTATCACTGTTTTTTTTTACAAGACAGCAAGCCTGTAAATTCATTACAGCACCTCCTTCTCGAGCTCTTTCTTCCATTTTAGCTATCAGAAGCAAGCCCTATCCATGTACTGCTGATCAACGATGGAGAAAGGCTGAATTTCCCTTTTTCTTCTCTCATACTGTAAAGAAATCAGTTCTTATCATTGCATAATAGATAATGCATGTGTGTTTGTACATCTTTGCATGATCTTGTGAGAGTGAGAATTACTTCTTCTCACTCTCAGGTTGATTGTAACTAAGCTCTTCCCTAAGGGACTTGGGTTGAGCAGAAATGCATTCCTTCGGGGGGGGGGGGGGGGGGGGTTGCCCATCTTCAACCCTCAATCTTGTCTCCATTACTTTTACATTTTCATGGCTGTAATTTTGTGAGTAATTTTCATTTTCAGCTTTAAGTGTTCATTCTCTTTTATATTAAATCTCGAAAACAAGCGAATATCATAATTGTTAAGCATACTACGTTGTTCGGGGCATTTACAGTGGTATCAGAGCTTTGGCTCGGTCCTCACCCCCAACACTGGTAGTGCTTACAACTATAAGTTTGTTTGTTTTCAGCCCTTGCATTGAGTGCTTGAGCATATTTTTTTTCTTTAGTCTCAATGGATCAATCGAGTGCTATCCTTCAAGGCATTCAAAGTCTTAGAGAGGAGAATCAACAAATTCATGAGCAACTTCTCAAACTAGAAAAAGTTGAGAATCCCAAAGAATTCAAGGAAAGAAGCCCATCTACTTCAAGGAGACAAAGCCATACCAATGAAAGGAGCTGATCAAGAAGTCCAACTACTTCTAAGAGGCAGTCCCATTCTACTTCAAAACAAAGAAAGAGATCACGTCGAAGCTCATCCTCTTCTTCAAAGTCATCTGGCGCCTATTCTGATGGATCCTCTTCTAGTAATGAAGAGTCTCACCCTTCTCATGGAAGACCTCATCATCGTCAAAGGCGTCGACATTCTTCACCCTCGTCTCCATCTTTATCCCCATCAAGCACTTCATCATCTTCAACCTCAAGATCCGAGCATGGACGAAGGCATAAGAAGAAGAAGAAGACTAAGTCACTATCTCAACTTGAAAAGAAGATCAAGTTCAGTATGTATGATGGTTCTCGAAATCCTGATCTTCTTCTGAAGTTTATTCGTCAATTTCAAATTTTGTATGGTCGTGACAAGTATAAAGAAAAAGAAAAGATTAAGTTTGAAGCTTTACATTTAACCGACTTAGCCCATACTTGGTGGACGGGGTTGGAATATGATCATGCTGCCCCAAAATCATGGCGGTCCTTTGTTCCTTTGTTCGCCTGATACAAAGCCAATTTCTTCCTGTTCATTTCAAAAGAGATGTAAAAATGGAATGGGATCGGCTTTGGCAAAAGAAAAATGAGTCACTTGGTGACTATACCAAGAGATTTTGGGAGCTACTTTTGAAGGTCCAACATTTCAAGAAGATCAGCAGTTCGGAAAAGCTTAGGAAGTTTCAAGGAGGTTTGCATTTTAAACTTCGTACTGCTCTTAATCATTATCATTGTTCTAGTCTCAGGGAACTCATTGACCATGCTGAGACATGGGAAATGGAGCACAAAGGCAACAAATCATTCCAAAAGAATGATAAGAAGAGAGTAGTTGATGATGAGGAGTATTCAGCCCCAAATGAAGGACAAAAACAGTGGCAAAAGCAGCCATCAAATCAAAAGAAGATGAAGCCCTATGCACCTCCTAATGCTCCTCAATTTCGCTCCAATCTATACCCACAAGCAAAGCAACTTTTCGAAGAAGAAAAGCAACGCTTCATGAAAGAAGGAAAGTGCTTTAAATGTGGACAAACAGGCCACATAGCAAAGCAATGTCCAAACAAGGGACAAAGCAAGGTTTCTGACAACAAGCCTAAGTCGCCAGTGAAAATCAATGCTATCAGTGATGTAGTTGCAAACACAACTCACACTCCAGAGACGCGCAAATTATTAAAAGCTTGGGGACAGTTGCAAGGTAAGCAAGCACTATTCTTGATAGATCTTGGGGCGAATGAAAATATCATTTCCTTGCAATTAGCTAAAGAGCTTGGATTAAAGAACGAAGAGATGGACACTCCGACAGAAGTTCGCCAAGCTTTACATGCTGATGAAGGTGACACAGTGAAGACTGTGATACCCTACATTGGCAAGCTCAAGTTTCAAATTCAAGGCTACAGTGATGAAGATACCTTCTGTATCGGAGACCTTGATGGTTGCGATGTGATTCTTGGCATGCCCTGGAATCATAGAGTAGATTCAACCATCTTCTCTCAGAAAAAGAAGGTAGAACTCACCAACAAAGGCAAGAAGTACGAGATCCAAGCTGGAGTTTCTGGAGACACCATACCTATGGTAAGCCACATGCAAGTCTCTAGAGCAATTAAGGACTGTGTTCAATGTTGTCTGCTTTATGTCACTGATGTAAAAGATAATATGAATGCTGAAAACCAAGAGCAACTTCAGCTCTTGGAAAAGTATAAAGATTGTTTTTCGGAAGATCTTCCTTATCAGCTTCCCCCAGAAAGGCCAGAAGACCATCATATTGATATTATCCCAGGTAGTTCTCCTCCTAATATAGCACCATACCGTGTGAGCCATCCTCAACAAGAAGAAATCAGAAAGCAAGTCGAAGACCTACTCAACCATGGGCTAATTAGGCCAAGTAGCTCACCATTTTGTCCACCGGTTCTTCTTGTTCAAAAGAAAGATGGCACATTCAGGATGTGCATTGATTATCGAGCCCTCAACAAAATCACTGTGAAGAATCGGTTTCCTATTCCCAGAATTGACGACATTTTGGATCGTCTAGGAGGCTCAAAGGTTTTCAGCCGCATTGATCTAAAGAGTGGTTATCATCAAATTAGGGTAATACCACAAGATGTACACAAAACTGCTTTTCGCATTTCATACGGTCTTTATGAATTCTTGGTGGTTCCTTTCGGATTAACCAATGCACCAGCCACCTTTAATCGAATGATGGAGCGCATCTTTAGAGAGCATCGACAATATGTCGGTACTTTCTTTGATGATATTCTTGTCTTTAGCAAGAATGAAGAGGAGCATCATCAACACTTGGAAATTTTTCTACAATTACTACAACAAAATCAAATCTTGGTAAATGGTAAAAAGAGTGAATTTTTCATGCATAAAATAAATTACCTTGGGCATGTCATCTCTTCTGAAGGGATTCAGATGGATCCTGAAAAGATCAGGATAATCCAAGAATGGCCTCATCTTCGTGATGTACATGAGGTGCAATCGTTTCTTGGCTTATGTTCTTATTACCGCCGCTTCATCAAGCATTTTGCACATATGGCTTCTCCACTTCATGACCTTACAAAGAAGAAGATCTCTTTCCAATGGAAGGAAAAAGAGAATGCAGCGTTCACAAGGCTGAAAACAGCTCTTACTTCTGGACCTGTTCTTATCATTCCAAATCTGATAAAACCATTTGTGGTGGAAGCAGATGCTTGCGGTGATTGTATTGGCGCAGTGCTAAATCAAGAAGGCCATGCTGTAGCCTTTGAAAGCCGCCATCTAAATGATGTGGAGAAAAGGTATGACATTTATGAAAAGGAGCTCTTAGCAGTGGTTCATGCTTTAAAGATATGGAAACATTATCTTTTAGGCAATGAATTCCTTATTAAAACCGATCATCGAAGCTTGAAGTATTTCAAGACTCAAAAGCATTTGCAGGAGAAACATGCAAGATGGGAAAATTTCTTGTCTATGTTTCATTTTCAAATTATGTACACTCCAGGGAAACAAAATGTAGTTGCTGATGCACTTTCTAGAGTGCCTCGCATTGCAACTATTACAGTGGCTCATCATGAAGATTTTCAAACGATGAAGAATACTTATGATGAAGATACTGATTTTGCAGCAATTTGGTCAAATTTACAGCAAGGAGGTTCTCATCCAGATTATTCCATCAAAGATGGTTACCTTCTCATGAACAATCGCCTTTGTGTCACTCTTCCTGTTCGACAAAAGGTGCTTAAAGAAAGCCATGAACCCCCTTATGCAGGGCATAGAGGGAGGGCAGCCACTCTAAGTGCAATTGAGCGCTACTTTTATTGGCGAACATTACGAAAAGATACACATAACTTCATTGAGGCTTGTCTGGTATGCCAAAAATCCAAATATGATAGGCAGAAGATTCCAGGATTGTTGCAACCTCTTCCAGTGCCCAAAGATCCATGGGAATCTATCACAATGGATTTCATCTCAGGTATTCCAAGAACACCTCAAGGTCATGATATGATTTGGGTCATAATTGATAGATTCAGCAAACAATCACATTTTATTCCATGTCATAAAACATTGAAATCCGCACAAGCTGCAAGACTTTTCATTCAACATATCTTCAGATTACATGGTATGCCTTCTGAGATCATTTCAGATAGAGACTCCAAATTCACAAGTAACTTTTGGCGTGCTTTATTTGAGAATTTGGGAACCACTTTAAAGTTCTCCTCAGCTTTTCATCCTCAAACTAATGACCAAACAGAGGTGATGAATCTCACTCTTTTGGATATGTTGAAAGCTTATGTTAGTGAACATAAGTCACAATGGGAGAAATATCTTCCATTATTGGAGTTTGCTTACAACAATGCAGTGCACTCATCCACAGGGAAAGCTCCAAATGAAATAGTACAGGGTAAAGTGATTCCTCCTCCAATTATTCGCACTAAAGATAAGATTTTTGCTGCTGATGAGTTTGCTTCAGATTTAAAAACAACAATGGATCAAGTTCGAGCCACTATCAAAGTTGCGCAAGAGCGACAAAAGAAGCAAGCAGATAAACGAAGAAGACCTTTGGCTTTTGAAAAAGGTCAATATGTCTTGCTAAAGTTTGATAAAAGCAGGCTCAAACAAGGTTCTGGTCAAAATTCATCTTTTCCAAAGCTCTCCAGTAGATACTTTGGACCCTTCAAAGTGATTGAGAAAATAAATAAAGTTTCTTATCGACTTGAGCTTCCTAGTCATTGGAAAATACACAATGCTTTTCATGTAAGTTTGCTAAAACCTTACATAGGACCAGAACCAAAGGAACCCATTACTGAAGATCCCCCAGAAGTTGAAGAAACAGAGCAACTCTTGGAACCTGAAAAGATTTTGTTTCTCAAGGATTAAACCATGAGAAGTGGCCTTGTGACACGAAAATTCTTGCTAAAATTCAAGAATCTACCCACAACAGATGCACAGTGGGTAGATGAAAAATTCACGAAGGATTACCCAAATATTCTACAGCAATATCAAGAAGCTTTTCAGCTGAGGATAGCTGAATAAAAGCCAGAGGGCTGTCACAACTCTATAGAAACAGAATTTGTATCCTTTTTCATTAATTTGTCTAATAATGATTTATTAAATTTATTTCCTTTGCACTAATTAGATATAAAGAAAAGTGCATTGGAGCTGGCCACTGATGAGTGGTCACAGCTTATGGTGGACCCACGTGGTGGGTTAGAGAAAAGATAGTTCACACTTCCACCTGTATGACCCGATTGGGCGCCTGTGACTAGAACTCACGCATATTAGGGTTAGACTCGCACACAGAAAGGATTGATGCCTTGAAGTGTGGGCTAGATCCACTAGAACAAACAATTACAATCAACAAGATGGCATGATCATGAAATGCTTGTATAATGTGCATGTGTGGGCTGAAAGCTTGAAATGCACATTTCTTTGCATAGGAAAGTCACATGAAGATTCGGATACCATTTTTGCGATGTACACGGAAAAAGCTTTCATATGACACCCCATATTGGGGGGGTCCCTAAATTTTAGGAGATCCCTAAATTTTAGGAGGTCCCTAAAATTTAGGAGCCTCTAATTAGCCTAAAAATGCTAGTCCTAAAAAATAGGGATGTCATTCTAAAAATAGTAAGTTCTGTACTCTGACTGTGCTTACTAAATTTGGTTGTTTCTATTCTTGACAGTATTCAACCCAAAAAGGAAGGCCATAGAGAAGAGACAAGTGTCAAGACACTTGTCACACAAGTTTCCAAGTGTCCCACCACTTGTCACATCTCATGACATGTGGCTGGACACTTGTCTTGTGCTACTCCACTTTCCCCTTTTGTACTAGCTCTCCCCTCTCCTATAAATAAGAGCTCGTTTTTCTTCATTCATCATAATTTTTCTTTGCTGTAAACTCATGTACAGCACCCACAGATAGCCAGAAACTGGCCCCATCCATCCCCATCATCATCCCCCACTTCTCCATTATCAATGTCCTCCATATTTCCTCTTCTATCACTGTTTTTTTTTACAAGACAGCAAGCCTGTAAATTCATTACAGCACCTCCTTCTCGAGCTCTTTCTTCCATTTTAGCTACAAGAAGCAAGCCCTATCCATGTACTACTGATCAACGATGGAGAAAGGCTGAATTTCCCTTTTTCTTCTCTCTTACTGTAAAGAAATCAGTTCTTATCATTGCATAATAGATAATGCATGTGTGTTTGTACATCTTTGCATGATCTTGTGAGAGTGAGAATTACTTCTTCTCACTCTCAGGTTGATTGTAACTGAGCTCTTCCCTAAGGGACTTGGGTTGAGCAGAAATGCATTCCTTCGGGGGGGGGGTTGCCCATCTTCAACCCTCAATCTTGTCTCCATTACTTTTACATTTTCATGGCTGTAATTTTGTGAGTAATTTTCATTTTCAGCTTTAAGTGTTCATTCTCTTTTATATTAAATCTCGAAAACAAGCGAATATCATAATTGTTAAGCATACTACGTTGTTCGGGGCGTTTACACTTGCAAGTAGGCAGGATAGGGTTACAAGGACTACCCTCTAGCATAGGTCTTTATTACCTGACAGTGTCCTGATAGAAGGTAGACAACTACTCAAATCTCCCCCAAATTTACCTAACCTAAATCTAGGACTTCATGCCTTGATCGCCGGTCCCCAACAAATGAAAAGAAATTAGCCCCCATAGACACATATAACAGTTATTAACTTAAGGGAAGAAGCTCAAAAAAGTGACGATACCACCTAGAATGGCCACAAGAAGCTCACGCGCAACAAAGGCTACCTCCAAAAAGCACTTCGTCCACCTATGTGATGCAATTACTAAAACATAAAACCATTAAACGTACTTGCACCAAATAGACATATGGCCCTCTTGGCATAAAGAAATATCACATTTCACACCTGACAAAATTGGCCCTCTTGGCCTAAAGAAATAAAGCATATAAAATTAGCCCTCTTGGCCTAAGTAAATCAAGCATTTAATCCCTAAAAAGAAGTGGCCCTCTTGGCCTAATGGAATAAAACAAAACAACTCTATATATTCCCCCTTGGAATTTTGCTAATATACAACAAGATGCTCCATCCCAAGGAGGAAATAGGGCTCCTGCCCTAAACTAAATGCATCAGATTATGACCCATACCTCCTACATAAATAGCAAGAGGTGTACGCATAAGGTGTCATCTGACCAACCTATGGATCCAAGATAACAAAGGGTCTCGGCTACTCTTTGCATCACCTGTACTAACCATCACCTACCATATAGGGCAAGTTTTGATAAAAGTCCCCATAATCAACCAGGTCCTATCTCATCATTAATAGAGAGATCCAAACTAGGATCACATTTGAAGAAAATGTCTTCTTCATAAGTGATGTTTGCTAACGAGTTCGCAAACAGATTCCAATAACGCAAAACTAGCTGAAGACACACTCTCTCAAACTCGTTGAAGAGGGTCACAAAAGTGTGACAATACATAGAAAGAACGGGATTTCATACTATGTAAGTCCCATTTAGTTAGTTCAATACCAATTGGGAATCCCCTTTTACTAACAGCTGATGGATATCACCCTTCTTAGCAATATTCAGGCCCATGATTAAAGCTTTGTATTCTACCATGTTATTTGTAGATCCAACCCTGAGATAAACAACTAATTTCATCACAACTCTGCATTGGGAATCTCTAATAACTAACCCTATACTCCCTTTCTTGTTGGGACCCTGGGACACTCCATCAAAATACAATGTGTATGTCCACAATGGTTTCACACAGCCATCCATCGTCACCTCTACTCATAATTATGATAATCAAAATTTAGCATATTCAGAGGATGTACTGAAGGCTCCATCCCGCCTTCTTCGTTGCATATAACAGGGACGCTTGTGAGAATTTGTAAGTAGTGATGACAAAAGACTTTGATTTTCCAGACAAATGGTCATCTATTTTCTTGCTCAATCGCTTTATATCCTTTATTCCACCAGATAAGCTTTCCCTGGTGATATTGCTGCTCCAAGTATGGATGTTCCAAGTAAGAAATCAGCCACCCCATATCATGGACTTATTTTTCCCTATTCTTATGATCTTGTAGGGACCATCCCATCTGGGCTCAGGTTTTCTTGGAAATAGTTCTCTATGTGCATCATAATATAGAATAAAATTTCCCTTCTTAAATGTATATTTCTTCACTTTTAAATCATGCATCTACTTCTATTGAATGCTTAGCCACTTCCTGCTGCAACAAACTCTGTAATTTGAGCTCATCCAAGTGGGCTAGAGTCATAAAGTGTTCAAAGAGTCATCCTCATCACCCAAAGAATAATTGATTGCAAATCTTATAGTTGGCAACTCAATCTCTAAGGGAAAAACACACTCCTCCCCATAGACTAACTTGAATGGGATGTGGCCAGTGGCTCGTTTAAACCTCATGTTATATGCCCACAGTGCCACGTATAATTTCGTATCCCAATCTCCTTTCTTTTCGGACACTATTTTGATAAAACACCAACAAGAAAATGGGCCCGACACTAGCTATAGGCACTAGCCAGGTCTCTATAACTCTTAAGACAACCCCACATGGCCTCATGGGCCAGTAGTGTCTAAGGGACACACTACCCTAATTGTTGTTGTAGATATCGCATTTGTAGTAGAACATAGTCCAACAATTTCCCTTCCTTACTCCTCAGAGGGAGATCCCACACATCTATAATATACCATGTAACACAAACATAGGAGGAAACCCCTTGGCTAAATGACGTGCCCTCACTGCAGCTCTCCTACATCGAGAGGGTTGGCCCCTCGATGCGCTGCTCTAACACAATGACCATTCAAACAGTCTCCACTCTTACATATTTTGAACTATCCAAGATATTTAATTTCCTCACTTGATAATTTCCCAAAGATTCGATTGCCTATCCTATAGCTTGGGTTTCCTCACAACTCGGCATAGGTCATGTATTTGGCAATCAATTGCTATGCATCCAAGAGTTACCATGTCATGCTCAATGCAAATGTGGATGATCATTGTGCTCAACCATTTTATGATAAAAGAAAACTAACCACATGAGATGCAAAACCAATCCTTTAATGATTTCCAAGCTACTCGTAATTGTAGCGTTACTAGTGACTAGCACCGAGTTTCCTCGTGCTACTAGTCTTTCTTAAATTTAAATAGTGATCAGCATGTATGCTATGTATAATCAAATAAATTAGAATTTAAAAAATTTTCAATGACCATTCACTTTCATAATCCCTCTTCCCTCCTACTAGTTAGGTTTTACATTCATTGGGTAGGTGTAGGGTTCATTTTCATGTAAATTTCTACATAAAAATCAATGAAAACACACTATAACATAGAAACAAGGCTTGATCCTCATGCTCTAGCCTTTTTATACACTCATGGATATAAAATGTAAATTTCCCTAATTTTCTGGTTTGAAAAACTAAAAGTTTTCTCATTTTTTCTATTTATCTTCATTTATTTCTTCATAAAAATGTGATATTTCCTAATTATGAGTTCTTATTGATCAATGATACTCGGCAATACTTTCATACCCATTTGCATCCCATATGACCCCAAAACACTCAATGAAAACCCCAAATTCCATTATTTTTATAAAAAACGCAACTTATGGGTTTTGCATGTTTTGCGAAAAATTATTATACATTGTATTTTCTGATTTTCTTTCATATTTCAAAGAGAATGCAACATGGGAAATGAAGAACAAACAAAATCAAACACTTTCTCCAACCATTTTCCGTAAAACAAAAGAATCGCTCACTTATGCGTAGAAACCACACTTTCGAGGCTCGTATTTTGTAGAGGAGAGGCTGTTAATGCTTCTTCTTTGCCATTGATACGCTCTCTTAGCTAGATCTACGTCCTCCATCACTCCAACATCATCATTTGGTCTAGATTATTCATCACAACCCTCCCTCTTCTCTCTTCAATTGATGCATACGAGCAACCGCTAAGAGGAGAGAGGAAAGAGGAGAAATAAAGACTAAAATTTCAGATTTTGAAATCCTCCATTAGAATGGGCAAGCTTACAGCCATCTCATTCCTCTCTCTATCCTAATCGAGAATCTCTCTCCTCCCCTCTCCAAAAGGGTGAGGGATCAAGCGGTACTACCGATGAGATCCAGAAGGGGCACAAAAAAATTTGTGCCTCCCCCTCAGTTCGATAGTTTTTCCATGAGTTTGGGCTTCTTTAAAGCCTAAGGTAAATAATTTTTAAAATAGCCGGTTCAGTCTTTTGTGTTCACACTATCCCGCAAGTAGATATTTCGATTTTGAATGGGTAAGTAGACTCAAATTCGAGATTAGTTTGGACAAGCGGCTCTGTAGCATCAAAATGTATAAACCTGGGCCTCGTCGTGCACTTTTCGGCTCTTAGATCCAGTAGCTACTTTATAACGCCAAACCTTGTAGGGATTAAATGGGGGGTCAAACAACCTTCGATCAATGAACCGAGACTTGCGTTGGATTCCTAACGTTGTAATGCATGTGGGAAGAGTCCAACTCTACCATCTGCCACCATTTGATTTTTCATGAAAATTTGGTTTTGGTGCTTCTCGGGCACTTCTTGCTCCAAAAACGGCCTCAAATGCTTCAAGCCCCTAAAATCCAGCTCTCATAAATGATAAAGTGAATGAGCTTTCATTCTTCTCCTTCACTATATGTGACTGCTCCTTGAACACCATATAATAGCTCGCTATGAACTTCTTTACCTCTTGGTTATACAATGCATAAAGCTTTTGCTCATCATTATAACCCAAGAAAATACATTTTTTATTTTTTATTTTAATATATTTCTCTTATTCTTTGGAACATATGCATAATATTCATATTTAAAAGTTTTGAAGCATGAGAGATGGTTTATTTCCAATAAAGACCTTGTGAGGAGTTTCTCCCTTGAGATTCTTTGCATAACTTTGAATGAGAATGTGGACTTGGCCAAAGACCAAGCCACTTTTAACCCGGATGTCAAGCCAACTCCTAGGAGTTGTTGCATTGAATAGGTGATATTGATAACTAATTTCTATGATTTGTACTAGCCTTCCTCAATAGTTGCGACACTCGTTTGTAGTAGTCCAACTAATTTAATATCAAAAACTCAAAAAGTTTGCTTAATCTTGCTCTTCATCTCTATTTCTATACATTAATAATGTTCAAACAAACAGATAACATCAAATTAATTTTATTTTTCTCTAACCCTACGAACTTTTCATAAAACAGCCAAAACTATATTCTTAGATTTTCTATAGAAGATCCTAATTTTTGGTTGAATTAAAAACATGATTTTTATCAAAAAATAATGTAATGTTCATCCAAAATAACTATTTTTTATTTTTAAAAATATAGTAATCAGTTTCTAAAAATTCTAGAAAAAATTAAAAATACTTCCAAAAATACATAATTTATCAAAAAATATCACATCTCATAATTGTTTAACCAAATATTTCATAAAATTTTATCTATATCATTTTTAAGCCATTTTAAATATTTTTAAAAGTTTTTGTTTTTAAAAATAAAATAAGACCTTCATGAATTCTAAAAAATATCCAGAGTTGAAATTGAGATTCAAAGGTATTTAATAAAAATTCCAAACTAAAGAAATATTAATGTAAAATTATTTTTTTAATGTTAAACAAGTTAAGGCACTTACGTAAAGTACGAGATTTGTAATTGCGTCTTTGGGAGCCGTGTTCTTTGTAGTTCAGCAAAGGGGAGTCTATCCAATCGTTCCCAATGGTGAGCTCATCATTTTCCCTCTCCCAAGAGATCAATTGGTCAATTGCATTGTTGCCATGGAAAAGCCACTTATAACTCTTTTAAGACTTAATCTTGATTAAGTCCAAACATACGAGCTTAGCTTCCATGGTTTTATGTTGATGACTAAGAGAGAAGAGAAGAGAAAGGCTCCAAAATGGAGGTAGAAGGAGAAGACATGGTAATGGCTATGGAATAGGCATGGGCTTCAATTCTCTCTTCTTGCTCTCTCCAACTTCAATTGTTTCTTCAAATCCTCTTTCTTGGATGGCTTGAATTGATGGCACTTCCTTCAGGATGATAGTGTCCCCTTCTTGATGATGGCGCCCTTCTCTCCTTGGTCATAACCTCTTCAAATCCACATGCAATATTTTTTCTTTTAGTTATGGTTAAAAAAAAAAAAACTCATTTCCTAACCTTTAGAACCATAATACATAAAAGAACACCCCCTCTTCTCTTTCAACTAGCATCCTCTCTTACATAATATTTTTTTTGTTAGTCTAAAATGTTAGCTACTTTTCCACTTTCATTATACGACTAACCTCTCTTGCATTTTTGCCTATCAGGTTGCCATTATCAAAATGTTACCCCTCCTTGCTCATATTAACTCAAATACTCATGGTTCCACTAATAAAAAAAATCCCTTCTGATTAGATAAAACTATCGAATTCTATTTGGTATTTTCCTAAGTCCACCCTCTAGCACAAAAATCCTTTGAACTAGGATTTTCCACTTGTCACACTACAGAGACACGTCCTCCAAAGACGAAATTACGATCACATCTGCATTAAATTAATGTGAAAATTTGGTAACAATGTGTTAATTGTATAGAATATTGCTAAAAAGTTTTGCAATGCTAGGCATTGTTTCTAGGTGTTGTCATTTCTCCCCCGCTTAATTGCGAAGTGTTCTCATGAGCACATCTTCATCACGAACATTCAGCATCACGAACACTGCTACGCAACTTCAAGAAAATATATACTCTCCCGCACTTAATTGCGAAGCGTCCTCGCGAGCACAGCTACAAAATCTGCAAAACCACACATGGACAACTAGTAGACACTACAAAGGTAGAAAAATACTGATTGGTGTCATAGTAAAACGCAAACAATACAAACATATCAAGGAAATTATATAAAAACTAGTGCAAACTAACATTCCCCTTACTCACTCTGCCCACTAAAGTGCATAACAGAGCGTCATCCATTGCATAGAATATACCAACTAGGAAGTTGTCTAGAGCCGCTAAACAACAATAATCCCTCTAGGCAATAAATTGCCACACTACTATCCTACTAGAAATATTGCTTCTAAAATAGTGTCATTGATAAGGTCCATGCCTATCAAAGAACCCAAACAAGGCAATCCAATACTACAATACCAAATAGGACTCCTATGGTTTAACTGCTAACCCTCCATGTTCTACTAGAACAACCAGTAAATGGTCCCTAACTCCAAACTTTCCTGATTTTTTTAGAATAACTTTTCTTTGTTTTGTTTTTGGATTTTTTAAAAAAAAGTCAAAAGAGTATATATATTTATTCTCATTCCCAAAAGGTCCCACCCCAAAGAGATGCAAGGCATCGGACGCAGGGCACCAATCAAGGAAATCCCTATAGCCTACCAGGACCTCAGAGGCGATGGTTATCTTCTTTTGGTTTTTTTTTTTCAACCCTGCACTCTCAGGGCGTTTTTTTTTTCCTTTCTTTCTTTTTTCTTTTTATTCTTTGTCTTTTTAGAAGAATAAATAGATCGACTCTCCGAACTTAATTTATTATTATTACTTTAGTTTTGAATCTCGTGACTTATAGGAATGACTAGAAGGCTAGGAATACATTACCAAATTGAACTTTCAAACATTTTAGCTCAGCAGCGTCGCGCGAGGAATCTAATCTAGCACATAATATCAGTCACCTTGCCTAGGCAAATGACAAGCAAAGATACTCACCAGCTCAGCATCTCTCTTCCACTCTACTCCTAGTCAAAATTTCGTGGAGAGAACCTTGTTATTCAGCTACCCCACATCGCTAAAAAGCGACAAAAAGTCCAGGGAAAACTCTATTGGATTCCTAATTAGACATCCATACAATGGAATTCACTATGTCATGCACACACATCACCCCCTTTTAAGCACTCCCTGGTACTAAGTCCCATCCCATGTGAGTGGCTCTCATATAGACTAAATTGTTTATGTATCTTTCAGTGTATTTATGTTTTAAATGTTTTATGTTCCTTCTGTAATTACTTAGGTTGTGAAATCTCTAAATTATTTCAATCAAGTTATAGAGATTGTTACTGTCCTTTGTTTCAAACAAATATAAATAGATAGATTAGATATGAAACAACCTGTTATGAATGTTGACATGGCGGCTCCAAAATAATGCGAGAATAAACACGTAGTGGTTCACAAATTTGAAAAAATCATTAAACCTGCACAGAATGCAACCACTAACCACTAAACCATTAATAGGTTAGCTCAATAAAGAATGAAACTCCTTTAGAAAGTGGCCACCTAGTCAAACTCCCGTGTAATAAGTTCCTAGCACTGAAGGAGTATCCTGACCGTGCGTGCAACTAACTACCTAACTAGGTGAAGACTAACTAAGCTAAGGTGCGCAAAAACCTAAAATATGAAGTTCACAACAAATCAAAAGTTTTTTTAAAAGGATTATTTGGTACGTTTTTTTAAATTTTTTCCTTCTTTTTAAATGTAGAAGAAAGTAAAAACCAAAAGACTCTAAGAAAACAAAAGATCTAAACTAAAATCCTCAAACTCTCTAAGATTTTCTAGTGCAAACAATAACCCTAACCCAAAATTGGCGTTGACATATGGGTTTTGTGCCTGGTTCTAGATCAATATAATGTTGACAAAGTTCAGCTTTAATACCTTTAAGGTCCGTATAAGACCAAGCAAATTCCCCAACATGTGCTCGTAATACTTCTTCAAACCTCTGTCGATCTTGGAATTTCAATTGAGCTCCTAGATTTAAATTTTTCCCTTCTACCATTCCTATTTTAACTACTTCCAGTTCGGGCTCTTCAATAAACAAAGAGGCTAATTTTCGAGGCTTGACTGTAGGCACATCTTTTGATATTTCCATTGATACGGTTTCAAGCAGACTATGCCTTGTACTAGATTCTGGTTCTTCTTCCCTCGCATTCACAGACTGTACCAAGGGTAAAGCCCTATAAGGGACAATAGCTAAATTTTCCGGAGTACCCTCAGTCATTTCTTTCATATGGACATCCAATTATCAGGCAATAGCTTACCGGTATAACTTCCTTGTCTTTTACTCAAGCCATGCAAGATGGAATTCAAATTTCTATTATTCTTTATCGTGAATGTGGTATTTATAGAATCTATTATCTGAGAAACCTGCTCTTGATCACATGGAAATTGAGCATGTAATGTTCGACGATAACGCCGTAAAATTCCATTTTGCTTTTTCAAACGCTCTTGGTCATTCAAATCCCAAGACCATTGAGTAGTACTAAGCTTGAGAATTAATGAGTGTAAATCCTCATCTTCCTCACCTTGAATCCGACACCCTAAATAGTGTATAACTCATTTTAGCTCTAGAAAATTCTTAGGTGCCAGAGGTTCAAACCATCAAAGCTCTGGTTCAACTCCATCCCCATAGACAGTAAAATCCATTACTCTTTCTTTGGGATGCGGTAAGACTACCTCACATATACTTGGTAGGTGAGATTTGCTTGATTGCAATTGCTTTCTATGATATCTCCCTAGCTGCCCTTTAAAATAATGATACGGCTTTTGTCTACTGCTCATAGAGCGCTTAAGGGAATAATATAGCCAAGGAGCAGTAGTCGAGTTTTTCTCTTGCAATCCAATTCCAGAAATAGCCAGAGGTTTACTTCTTGTATAAAATTCATTTGTTTGCCCACATTCCACTGAGCATTTCCTAGGAATAGGCGATATTCGTTCCATTTGTTGTACATCATTTTTTAATTTAGATTCTTGCTCTTCTAAATACATATCTAGAAGTGAAATTTCTTCTAGATACCGCCTCTCCCTAAATTGGAATTCTGACTTTTCTTTTTGTAACTCCGCAATTTTCTTCATTGCTTCATTCACAGCTGTCACTGCTGCCTCGCGTTCTATTTCCAAAGTCTCATTGAAATCATTGATTATCCTATCATAATTACCATGGCATTCATTAAAAGTCTGCGCAAATCTATTTAAAGCTGGAGATGGGTCATCTCTATCATCATGTAATATCGACTGTTGTAAAGGTTTGCAACCATTCCTTTTTCTTCTTTCTCTTTCTTTCTTTTCTAGCTGACAATAGTAAGATCTTTTAGCAACAACTGGAAGTTGTTCAAACCCAAAAGGCAGAATATCTAACTCATAAGGAAATGTTGTAACTAAACTCTCCTCAGGTTCGTCATGATCATTCTCAATAGTATTGACTTCCTCCATAGAGGAGCTTACTGAAACTTCATCTAAGTCTGATGCTCCTGCCTCATTCTCCCCCTCCTCTTCTAAGTCATTAGGGGAAAAGACTTCCGATCTGTTATATGCAAAAAATGCATCTCCAAGGTCACCTTCTTCCTCATTTTTACCAAATCCAGGACATGTATCAAAAAATGAATCATTCAAATCATTGAATTCATGGATTCCATCCACAGGATATTTATCCTCCTTTGCTGAAACCATTAAACAGTCTAGGGTTGTATCTTCCGAGGTAGACAACCAGCGAGTAATATCACTATCAGAATCATTGTCTGATGAAAAATTAACAGCATATTCACCAATACCCACTTGTTCTGCTTTGCTAGGCTGATGCACAATATTAACCTCTAATTTTTCTACTTTTGCTGGTCGTTGTGTTTTAAATAACCAAGCATAAGGCCCTTCGTTATCGGTCCTCTCTACTTCTGAATCATAGAATTCACTATTAGACTTTTCATCCATCTCACTAACTATTTCATCTCCTGACTCCCTCAAAAACCCTTTTGTGGTAACTTGAATCTTGACCCTATCACTTTGAGGACCAATCACAATTGAACCTTTATACCAATCCTGAGTGCACCTTGCTTGGTACAACCAAGGTCGACCCAGCAACACAGAATATGAAGAGATATTTGACAATGAGCGAACTACTAAGTAATTTACATGAAATTCTAGTCGAGCAATTACAGATTTCAAGTTGCGAAGTAACCCCAAAGGAGTTACTTTCCTTTGATCAGCCATACGTAAAACTATATGAGTAGTTTCTAAATTCTTCAAACCTAGTTCTTGCATCGTCTCATCTGTCATTAAATTGACTGCTGAACCACCATCTAATTGTACTTCACTCAGCAAATGTCCATTGATGGTAGTGTCTATAACTGGTGCTCCTGGATCCACAAATAAATCTACTATTTTTACTTCCTTAGTCGTTCTCCTTTTGGATGCATTTGCAATTACTTTAGAAGCGTTAGTCTCAATCCTTTTCCTCCTACGTCCAACTAGCTTATGATAAAGCTACCTTCGACATATAGGCGCTACTTCAAGCAGCTGCCTGAGATTAATTGTTAAGTTTATTTCCTCCAATGCTGCCCAAAGATCATAGGCCTTATTTACTGTTTCTGCTTGCTCTTTACTCCCTTCTTTTGGAGGTACAAGTCTTTCAGGAAAAGGAGCCACCCCCAACTGAATCTTAGGATTTGCTAGAGGCACGGGCAATAACGAATGGTCTGAAGACTGCTGAGGAGAATCCGATTCAGGTAGCTCTATGTTAGGATCTATGTCCTTAGATTTATCCTTCACGGCTTTTTTTGATTGGGGACTTCCTTCCTCTAGACCATGCTCCTTTTGTTGTTGCTTTTGTGTTCTAGTAACAACACCAATCATGGGGTCAACCTTAAAGGTCACCCTACGTGGTATGAATTTAGACCTAAACCCAATCTCTTGCCTTGTTGTTTCTACTTCAACTAAATTTGCGGATGAGGTTGAGGGTTCATTAGAAACTTGTTTACCCCTATCATTATTTTTATTATCCTCTCGCTTAGGGAAATTCTCTTCATGATGCCCTTCACCGCTACACCTCCTACAAAGGGGAGTATAGTCCGGATTTTTCCGTGCATTTGGACAATAAGTAGCTATATGACCTTCCTCTTGGCATCGATAACAAATTACTAGTCCTCTAGGCCTTTGTTGTCCACTCTGGCCCATTGGGTTACGAAAGTTACCATTGTTTCTCCTAAAAGGAGAATTTCTTCCTCGGTTTCCATCACTATTATAATTGTTTCGTGGCACTGGAGGTCTGCTTTGGGTAGGCAATCCACGGGGCCTGAAAGGTTGATTGGGTGGCCCGATCTCATAAGTAGTATTATTACGATCCATGTAATTGTAATTTGTTTGCATCGGACGATCTTGTTGTTGTTGTTGGCCAATCTTGTGCCAACAATTTGTTTCTAAATGACTTGTTTTTAGACAAAAAGTACAAAATGGAGGATGATCAGGCATTAATCGCGAAGGCGTTGAACATTCAATAGCCACATGGCCATAACCATGACACTTACCACACCAGATATTTGATCTAGGTGGGTTTAAGGTCGAGCTGCTCAAAGGCTGTTGCGCATTAGAACCTCGTGTTGTTATTGAATAAATTTCTTTCAAGGGTGCTTGTACTGCACCCATGATTTCCTCCTTCAACTTTCCCAAATATTTTGCAATAGTATCTGCTACTTTTGCTTCATCAAGAGGGGACTGAGGTTGAGGCATAGAGGGCATCCCTGTCTGCATCATATAGGCTGGAATTGAAGTGTACAGATTTAAAGGTACACTTGATACATTGGAATTTGCAGTTGTCGATGGATTTAAGGGAACGGTCACATAAGACACGTTCTTAGATACCCCGCCTGAAGTGCTCGGATATTCCATCCGAGGTTCTTTGAATAAATCCCTCCGTCGTTGTTGACTAAGCTGCATTTCTTCCCACCATCTGGCATGTGTTTTAGCATCTGCTAGTGTGGCTGGTCGTTGTAAACTAACATGCTGATGAACTTCAGGATTAAGCCCATCAATAAATTTACACTTTTGCGTGGGATCGTTAGGAGTTGGATTCATCTTTCGTATAATTGTCTCCATACGCTCAATGTAATGTTCGACACTTTCAGCTGGCCCTTGGGATAAATAATCCAATTGCAGAGCCAATCTATCTTGAAAACCTTGTCGCCTAAATTTTTTGAGAAAAGCTCTTGATAAGGCAGCATAGGTTCCTTTATGTTGAGCATCCAGGTTCCCATACCACCTCGCTGCTTCATCTTTTAATGTTGCAAGGAAAATATGAAGCTTTTGGTTGTCGTCTATTATCTCATTGGCAACACAGGTAACCTCAAATCTTTGCGAATGGGCATTGGGATCTTCGTCCCACAGTCCCCCAAATTGCGTAAAGTCAGCTAATCTGACTGGGTTTCGAGCCATTGTTTCCTTAAATAGTGTTCCTAGTCCAAAATCTAAAATAGAGTCAGACCACACGGGTCCCTTGGATTCTCTGAATAAGGATCTTAGTCCAAAGTCATATATGGCTCTTGATTGTTCTCTTTGATGGGGAATACGAAACAAAGAACGTAATCCCAGATCTGTCACTCTATCTATCCACAAGGGTTCTTTTGGTGCTTTAAATAAGTAATTTAACCCAAAAGTAGATTCTAAATTCTAACTAACTGTAGATTCATTACTCCTTATAGTGGCATTAGCTTCACTTTCCATGCTCTCACTTTGTGTACTCTTTACCTCAGTGGCACTATCAGTGCTTGAAACCACTCAATCCCACTGGTATGAAGCTGCTTCACTTTCCTTTGATGGTGTTCTATCAAATGATATGTTAAGCTCTAAGGATTCTACGTTTGAATTAGGCACAGCATCTATCCCTAAGTTCAGTAATGCATTGACCCTCTCAAGCCTTTCAAATAACCAAGCCTCTTGTCGCGCCGCTCGTTCTCTAGCTGGCTGATCTCTAGCTTCGTTTTGCTGCCTCCGTCTCTCTTTTGAATTCATCCACGATTACTAAACTAGCTCTTACTGTCATACTCCAAAATTAAGCACGGTTTATTTGAAGCTATAAAATTAGGTTTTCATTTGTATGCGCGCTTAGAAGATTCAATATAGTCGGCAACTCTAGGTCTATTTTCCCATAAGGCAACTTTTCTTCTTGCTTGGGGATTAAGCCTAAGATTTCAGCAACCTCTCTAACGTCTTTTGTATCAAAAGTAAATTTTAAACCTCTAGACACACGTATCCAGGGTAGTACATCATCCTAGACCACTCTTCTAAAGGTTCGGTAAGAGCTGCGATAATACCAATCGAAGTGGTACGATACCTAAAATGTGTTGCTAGTAAAACTATTGTTTGTGCAAAATTGTTTGTAACCCCAACTCCAAGAGGATAATTGCTCTACGTCCACAGTTAATTTAGGGCCAAAATATTCACCTCCCTCTACTAACTCTGTATCTCTCGCCCAATGTAGCACTCTTCTTTGTAAAAATGGTACAAGATAGTGACTAGTGGAGTGCTGCAGGACAACTACAGTTAGCAATGACTACATCTGGAGATATCCAAGGTCAGATATGGCGGGTAAAGGCTTAAATGGCTGGATGTCATCAAATTTTATGCAAAAATGGAGGTAACTAGGGTAAAGGATGGTTAACCGGGCTTAGTTAGAGACTAAACTACAGTTACTTTTCAAAAGAGGTCTTCCTTTCCTCTTTCCTCAAGCTCTGCCCAAGCTTTCATGGAGTTTGCTGGCTGAGATCTCTTATTTTCTCATTGATCTTTGCTCTCCATCAACAATGGCCTGCATAATGGCACTCTAGACATCAAATGCAACAAGTAGAGCACCATTTCATGCCCTGTTGAAGCTGCCACGTGGCTTGGACAGCAGCCCGAAAATTGCGCTGATTTTTCCAGCCCTGTTCTCCTGCAGTTCTCAGCCAATCTTCAGCTATGGTGCTTCTAATTCATCATTGGCAGTGATTCCTTCAAGGTTCTGGTGTGTTTACTCCAAAATAGAGCCATATTTGTCAGCTTTTCACTCTCTTGAAACCCTACATGAACAGTCCATGGGTAGCCATGAAAGCTTCAGCCCAAGCTTCCATTTCTTGATAATTTCTTGAAGATTCTTCATCCTTTTGGCCCGTGGAATCATTTCACCAAGGATTCTTCAACAAATTGCAAGGATTAAGCACGGGATGGCTAAAGATTGAGGATCAAGAGCTTCTATGGAGCAAAAATTTGGGGGAAACGGATTTAATGCTTCAATTTCAAGCATTTGAAGCTTCAAGATTGGTCTCAACCATCAGATAAGCAAGCCTTATGGATTATTTTGCTAACATTGGACAACCGGGAGCCCTATCAAGCATTTGGCAAGTTATTTTCAGCCATGTCAAGGTATTTCTCTTCAATTTTTAATCTCTCTCATTAATCCAATTGTTGAGCTTAAGCCATTTGACTGAGAGATTAAAGAATTGAACATTTTCATCAAATTTTCAGCCAACCTTTGCTTGAATTCATCTATTCATGAATGCAGTGCTTGCCTAGTGCATATTAGCTTCAATCGGTGAATTAAAGGCCTCAATCTGAGATTCCAGCATAACATTTGAATCTTATTGACTGAATACATTGATTGATACCTTTGTTTACTCTAATCCAATTGATTGGTTGATTCTCTTTTGCCTAAATTGAAAAATTGTAAAAGGGTAAGTACTAGCAATCAGTGAGTCACTGAATTGCATAGGTAAAACCCTTCTCCCATCTCAAGTTTTCTTATCTCAATCAATTGCATCTCATGAAAGGTTGAATGGATATTTTTTTCAATTGCATATCATGCTGATTGCTTAGCACACTAGCCTCTGCCATGTTGATATTCCCACCGAGGAAAAAGGTGGATGTCGGGGGAGATAGTGGGACAAAAGAGAGGTGACCCTCCCTCACTATCGAAGATCCCGAAGGGGTGCAACCAACCAACCCGGGGGGAACTTTGACCACCTCCCGGTGATTCGGAGCCTGTGTAGGGAGCCCGTCCCGCCGTTTTATCCCTCACACAGGTACAGCGAGTGGAGAATTGAAGATTGAAGACTTTCCAATGACTCAAGTACCTACTGGATTAAAACAGGGTAAGACAGTGAATTTACAGGTTACCCACAGGGTATTTACAGGAGGATACAAGTACACCCTTTGATATTGAAGCACAGGTGCAGGTACTACAGGGTATCCATTGGTCCTATATACCCCTTTGCAGGGTTTGATAGCCATTTGAGGTTACTCTCTTGCATTACAGGGTCAAAACAGGGCACTTACAGGTCTAAACAGGGTGTAGGACTGGACAGTTTAGACTCTGAAATTCAGTTACAGAATTTTCTCTCCTAAACCTGTTATAGCGTGCTATAGCTCATCTCGAAGAGGGCATTTTTAGCTTCGATTAGCACAATTTTTTTTTGCAATCGGAGTTTTCTAGCCAAAGTAATAGCCGTTTTATTGAGAGGGGGTACTGCAGGACTACACTAGTATGGCAGGACATAAAGGCAAAAATAAGGTCCAGGAGAACTATGCACAGCAAATCAGGGATTCCATGATGGAAAGCACACTTCAAGAGAACCCTGAAGAGTTTCAAAAACAAGGAGAAATTAGTATACTCAATGATACTTTGTGTGCCCATGAACTAAGGCATAGAGAGCGACATGAGGCCATGCTGTCAAGAATGGATTAGATGGTTCAATCTACTGATCAAACCAAGGCTTCTATTGATAGGTTGGTAATGTCCAATGACCTACTCATGGCACAAATCTCTAAACTTTTACAACTACAAGTGGCATCAAAAGAAGCTAATGAGAAGGCCTGTTCAAATACTGACCCTTTAGTCCCACTTCAGCCATCCAACCAAAATGGTCGTGGAGATGGAATCATTGGAAGAACAGGTATTTCAAATAGTCAGTATGAAGTGGGAGAAGCTTCACAAAGGCATGATGATTATTTTGGCAGCTTGAATGGAGCCAATACTCAAGCTTTTGGATTGCATACTCAGCATTCTAGGGGTGCTTTACCAACATGAAGATTACATGGTAATTCTCAGCCACTTGTTGGAAGATATCAGTCTCAATTTGGAGGTTCTGTACTTGGAAATTCTGATCAGCCAGTTTTGGGACAGCAACCCTTCCATGATAAAGAATTCAAGGACAATTTTTTTTAATCCAAATTCAATGGCTAGTCATCTTCACCATCAGAATTAGAGGAATGGACCTCTAAGATGGAGTCTTATTTTGACATATTTCCTAAAACTGATGTTATGAAGATACACTTTGCCTCCTTGCACTTAGAAGGATTTGCCCACACTTGGTGGAGGTATATCAAGAAAGAGAATGCACTTATTGAGAATTGGGAAGCTTTCAAGGCACTTATGGCTGAAGTCTTTGTTTCACCTCTTGAAAAAGAGAAGTTAGAACGAAGATGGTATGGTTTGGAGCAAAGGGGCCTAAGTGTAAGAGAATATACAAACCAATTCCTCAACTTGACCATGTATGTGGAAAACATCAGTGATGAGGCCAAGTTACATAAGTTTATGTATGGTTTAGAACCATCCTTGTCAGCTGATGTTATGGTGCAAAATCCTACTTCACTTTTCAAGGCTATTGAGCTTGCAGAGCGCTATGGAAGGAAGTATAGGAAAGAGTCTTCATTTTAGCCAAGTTATGGACAACCAATGACTGTTTTAAAGCAAGGGCAAGTTGGTAACATTTATGGCAGCAATCATGTGCCTAGTGGGAACTTAAGGGTACCAACTTATCCTCCATTTAATGCTTCTAGGCTTCAAAGCAATTTCAGGACAAGAAACAGTCCAAAGGTTGAATTTAAGCAGGGTGATAACAAGCCTAAGTCCACTTCAGCCATTACAAATTCCAAATCTATTCCCATGGATCTTTACAAGGAAAGAAAGGACAAGGGCTTATGCTTTAAATGTGGAGAAAAGTATACTCCTGACCATGCTTCAAAGTGTGTATACAAGAATGTCAAGCCAAAGCTTCAGAGTATGCTAGTCTTTGAGGACTTTGAAGATGACATAAATGAGGCTAATGCAGTGATAGACAATGCTGAAAATGAAGATTTTGAGGATGATGGTGGAAAGGAGTACTTTTATGATCCATCTGATTCTTTTCCTTTTGATCCAGTCGGAGATGTTCCATTTGATCCTGGTGGATTTTGTAATGAGCTGCCTGCTGCCACTAATTGTTCTATCTCTATGGATGCTTGGACGGGATCTAAGAGCCCTAATACACTTCGTATGAAGGGAAGCATATGTGGAAAGCCAGTGTTCATCCTAATAGATAGTGGCAGTACCCACAGTTTTGTCAATAAATCCATTATGAACAAGTTGAATTGTGTTCCCATCGACTTACAGCAGCCCATTAGAGTACAAGTGGCTAATGGTGAAGAGGACATCAGCACACAGATTTGCCCACAGGTTTCTTTGCAGATGGCTGAAAATTTTGAAGTAATGATCACTTTAGAAATGGGGCCCATAGATATTGTACTTGGTTGTGATTGGTTGATGACCTTAGGTAGGATTACTATGGATTTCTCACAGTTATATATGGAGTTTTTCTCCAATGGGACAGCTCATCCGTTTACAGGGAATCCCTAGTAGATATGATTTTCAGCTTATCACCATTCAACAACTCAAGAAAGAGTACAAGAAGCACTCATAGATATTTGTATTGCATTTGAACAAAGAAACATAGGATCAGCCCAATAATTCAGCAAACCATCCAACCTTGACAGCTCTTCTTGAGGAGTATAGAGATTTATTTGAAGTACCTACTTCATTGCCTCCTAAGAGAGCGGTGGATCACCCCATTGATTTGGAACCCAACTCAAAGACAATCAATAAGCCACCTTACAGACTATCAAAATGTGAACGAGAGGAAGTAGCCAAGCAAATCAAAGAGCTTCTTGAAATGGGATTTATTGAACCCAGTTCTTCACCTTATGCATCCCCAGTCCTGTTAGTCAAAAAGAAAGATGGATCTTTCAGAATGTGCATTGACTACAGGGATCTCAATAAGATAAAAGTGAAGAACAGGTATCCTATACCCAGGATAGACGATTTGGTTGATGAGCTTAAGGGGGCTCGATTTTTCACGAAGATTGATTTGAGATCAGGGTATCATCAGATTCGCATGAGAGAGGGTGATGAGGTCAAGACTGCTTTTAGGACTGATCGTGGGCTCTACCATTTCTTGGTGATGCCATTTAGCCTTACAAATGCTCCAGCTACCTTCCAAAGCCTGATGAATAAGATTCTACAACCTTTCCTCTTTCAGTTTGTCTTGGTGTTCTTTGACGACATTTTGATCTACAGCAAGACTTTTCAGGATCATTTGTCGCATATGAGGAGGGTTTTTGATGTGTTGAGACATCATAGGCTTTTTGCTAAGGAGAAGAAGTGTCCCTTCATGCAGACTGAAGTAGAATACTTGGGACATATAGTCAGTGAAAAAGGAATACAGGCTGATCCCAAGAAGGTGCAATGCATAAAAGATTGGCCAACGCCTACTACTACTACTACCTCTCTTAGAGGATTTCTTGGTCTATCTTCATTCTATCGCACAAATTTATTAAGCATTATGCGGCAATTGCAGCCCCTTTAAGTGACAGGTTGAAGAAAGAGGCTTTCTTTTGGGATGTTCTTGCAGATAGCAGCTTCAACCAGTTAAAGGAATTAGTTACCTCTGCTCCTATTCTTGTATGCCCGGATTTCTCTAAAGAGTTTACTATACAGTGTGATGCTAGTGGCCGTGGCGTTGGGGCTATTTTGCTTCAGGAGCATAGAGTAATTGCATTTGAAAGCCGTAAGCTTACTGATAAGGAGATGGCCATGAATGTTTATGACCAGGAAATGTTGGCTATTCTGCATGCAATCAAGAAATGGCACCATTACTTATATGGCAGCCGATTCAGAGTACATAGTGATCATCGGGTACTCAAGTATTTCCTTACTCAGTCAAATCTTACTCCAAAGCAACGATGATGGGTAGCAACATTACAAAATTATGACTTTGACATCACTCATACAAGGGGCAAAGATAACATAGTGGCTGACTCTCTCTCTCGTATGTGGGCCTGCAAAGTATCAGCCATGACAGAATTACATAGTGATTGGATTGAAGAGCTACAAGAGGCATACCTCTTAGATGAGGAATTCAGCCAAATCTTTCAGAAATTACAGCAAGGTCTTATGGAAGAAAACTCACATTACCAGCTTAAAAATGGTCTTATTTGGTGGAAGGGCAAGATTGTTATTCCCTCTACTTCTTCTTTCAAGCGAAAAATTATGGAGGAGTTGCATTCTTCGCCTTTAGCTGGACACTTGGGAGTTTTCAAGACTTATGACAGGATTAGCAAGAGCTTTTATTGGAAAGGACTGTGGAAAGATGTCAAGGACTTCGTTATGAAGTGTATGCCTTGTCAGCAAAATAAGGATAGCACCCATAAGCTAGCAGGTTTGTTGCAGCCATTGCCTATTCCTACGGGTAAATGGACTCATATTACTATGGACTTTATCACTGGCTTACCTACTACCAAGAAGGGGTGGAATAGTATTTATGTGGTGGTTGACAGACTCACCAAAGCAGCTCATTTTATCCCAACAAAAATTCAGTTTACTGCTTCTCAGGTGGCCAACCAGTTTATGGAGCATATTTTCAGATTACATGGATTACCGCAGGTGATTGTCCATGATAGGGACTCAAAGTTTATGAGTAACTTTTGGCAAGCGGTATTTACATCTATGGATACTAAGTTGGCTCCATCTATGGCTTATCATCCCCAATCTGATGGACAGACAGAGAGAGTTAATAAATGGTTGGAGACTTATCTTCGCCATTTTTGCTATGATGTCCAAACCTCATGGGATTCTTGGTTACACCTGGCTGAGTTTGCTTATAATAATTCCACTCATGCGAGCATAGGAGTTTCACCCTTTGAGGCTTTGTATGGTTACAAGGTGCCCTTGCCCACAGTCATTTTTTAATGAAAAGATCAACCCTCATGGGAAGGAAGAGTTGGAAAGAATGCAGACCCTTCTTCAGCAATGCAAGGTGAATCTAAGAAAGGCTCAAGATCAGATGAAGATGTATGCTGATGAGAAGAGGAGGCCTTTAGAGTTCCAGGAAGGAGAGCTGGTTTTGTTGAAGGTGCCCAAATCCAAGTACTCTACATTGAAAGATGGATCCAGTAATAAGCTTGCCCACAGATTCTATGGCCCTTACAGGATCCTTAAGCGGATTGGAGATTTGGCATATAGACTAGAGCTTCCCTCTTCTACAAAGATTCATAACGTCTTCCATGTTAGTCAGCTCAAGCCCTATTATGGTGATCCAGTGGATTTAATTGATGAGCTACCACCTATTGATGAAGATGGTATTGTTCAGTACATCCTAGAGGCTGTTATAGGTCAGCGTGAAAAGAAGCTTCGATCACGTTCTATTGTGGAATATTTGATTAAATGGAGAGGTTTACCCTCTGAAGAGGCTTCTTGGAGACCTGATTCAATATTGGATGAGTATCCATACTTGAGGGATACATTGGTGGCTGAAGCCTATTGCTTATGGAGCTAGTATTGGTGCAGACTGGTTCAGGACAGCACGCTGTTTTAGAATAGTTTTTGTCGTACTTCATTTGTAGAATTGAGCTATCTACATGAGCTTAAAGTACTCTTCAAGAGCTTCGTTTTGATATGTGGTACATCTCATTTGGACACTTCTATCAAAAGTTATGGCAAATTTGGTCTAGCAGGGACTGTTATTTCAGCAAACTGTCTACTTTCTTCTGGAACTATTTGTTGAAGATTTTATGGCTCCAATTGCTTCTGAAGTTCTTCAAATCATGTATATAGCGGGGTCCTCTTTCCATTCTTCAAATTCAGCCCTTGTAATGATAATTCTTCATTAATCTCCCATTTGTAAGCTGTAAAACAGAGTAGTACTCTGTTCTATCCATCTCTTCTTTAGTTCTTTCTAGGTTTGTTTTTTAGGACAAAAACTTTTGGTAAGGGATGGATTGTAAGAAGCTGGGAATAGTTAGAATGCTAATAATATGCCATGTCACATAGACACTGGTATATAAGGAGAGAGGTTGTAATTTTTCACATCTTTTGACAAATCAATACATTTATAATCTTTCTCTCCCTTCTTGTTTCAAGCTTCCATGGCTTCTTCATCTTTCCTGTCTTTCTCTCTCCAATTCTAGTATTTCTCTCTCCTCTTCACTCTTATTCTCTCTCTCCCTGC
The DNA here is from genome assembly GCF_053477565.2 of Lygodium microphyllum. NCBI lineage: Eukaryota > Viridiplantae > Streptophyta > Polypodiopsida > Schizaeales > Lygodiaceae > Lygodium > Lygodium microphyllum. Next base: position 85,746,050 of record NC_141163.1, on the reverse strand, counting down.
AGTCTTTCTCTCTCCTCTGCAGTCTTTCTCTCTCCTCTTTCTCTCTCCCTGGTTCTCTCTCTGACAATTTTTTCTTTTAGTTATGGTTAAAAAAAAAAAAAACTCATTTCCTAACCTTTAGAACCATAACACATAAAAGAACACCCTACGTTCTCTTTCAACTAGCATCCTCTCTTACATAATATTTTTTTTGTTAGGCTAAAATGTTAGCTACTTTTCCACTTTCATTATACGACTAACCTCTCTTGCATTTTTGCCTATCAGGTTGCCATTATCAAAATGTTTTCCCTCCTTGCTCATATTAACTCAAATACTCATGGTTCCACTAATAAAAAATAATCCCTTCTGATTAGATAAAACTATCGAATTCTATTTGGTATTTTCCTAAGTCCACCCTCTAGCACAAAAATTCTTTGAACTAGGATTTTCCACTTGTCGGACTATAGAGACATGTCCTCCAAAGACGAAATTATGATCGCATCTGCATTAAATTAATGTGAAAATTTGGTAACAATGTGTCAATTGTATAGAATATTGCTAAAAAGTTTTGCAATGCTAGCTAGGTGTTGTCAGGACTACGGTATTTATAGCTTCAATCCAAAACTAGTTAGGCAATCCCTTTCTCTTAAGCATGCATCTTTCCATTTCACAATAGTGCAACCTCAAAGTTTCACAATCCCATTATGCTAAGGTGTCATCTATTAATGCTTCGTCACTTTGCTCTTGCAAAAGTCTTTAAACTCTTTTCAGTTGAAGTCACCATTGCCATTTGTTCTAAACTTCTTTGTATTGTGCATTGTTTTATTCTCAACAAATTTTATTCATTCTTTAAACTTATCAAATTATTGATCCTTATCATAAAGAAAATGCACCCATATCTTCCTAATATAGTCATTGAGATTATCAACATAAAATAAGAAAATCCCCCTAAGGCTTATGTAGGCATTTTAATACATAAGTTAGATGCACCAACTCTAGAGAGGCCTTCACTTTTTTCTTTCTTTTTTGTAGAAATGCATGTCTATGTTTCTTGCCCATCTTATAAACTCCACATGTTTCTTCATTTTAGTTATTAATTGCGAGTGCAAAGCAATCATACCTTCCTTATGTATCTCCTTTAATACTCCAAATCTAATGTAACCAAATCTTTTATGCCAAAGTTTCCTTGTTTTCACACTCAAGAGATTTAGTATACTTAAACCCTCTATATCACATGCATTCAAGGTCTATTTAAATACATCCTTATCTATGAGTTTTTGAGAAATAAAACATGCATGTTATCTACTTAATCAATAAACGATACCTTTATACGAAATCCTTCAATATGTAAAAATATATATAAATAATATTTTTTTAAATCCATGTGATATGCTTATATATTTGTGAGTGACCCTTCCTTCTCCCACACGAGCAGTGGATATAAAAGCACTTAGCTCATACATGTTGTTTCTTCTTTATCCTTGGCCAACCAATTTTCCATCACTATCAAGATTTTTTGTAGCTCTCTTGGTGAGCCTCACTTAAAGCTCAAGTACCAATTATGGAAGAAACTAATAACAAATTTGTTTTAGTCTCTAGAACATACAACACATTTGAAAGCTTTTCAAGTTTCCATTTGCAGAAACAAATGAAATAGTATATGTGCCCTCAGCAAGGTATTTTGCATATTTCCCAATTGTCACAACAAGTATAAGATTCTTGTAGAGACTGGAGGTAACTACATATATATTTCTTGTTGGTCATGTGATGCACTACAAGATATAGGCCATATACTGATGTCTAAAATGATGAAAATGTTCATTAAAAAAATTTCCCTATCATTGCTAAAACTATCAATATATATGTCTCTACAAATCTCTAGTTATTTTTCATCGATATGTGCTTCGCCATTCGCATCACTTATGCAATGCCAAGAATGATGTACATAGTGACATTTTTTGATGCATTTAAGGACACAAATAGTGATGTATACATGGTTATTTGCGATGCTAATAGAGACAATTGCAGAGGAAAAAATTGGTGATAGGGCATGATGCCCTCCCACCCTTCCAAATTCATGTGCTGATGAACAATGTTCCATAAAGCATTTATAAATTAAATATATAACTATAATCGAAACACATACATCATGAGATACTAGGAAGAAATAGAGTTGAAAAAATATTACATAAGTACAATATTGATGATGATATCTCATAAAACTACATGGAATGATAGGGAGGAGAGTCCAAAGAAATGTATCCATGAATACTACAAAATGTGACTCCATACAAAGGATGAGAAATATATCCATGGAAAGCTACATAGAAAGAGCTTGCATAGATCATAGGGCCAAAGGAAAGGATGCGCTCCATGAATCCAAGCAATTGCTACAACTTTTTACCGTTTGAGAGCTCGTCTTGATGTAATGGAGCATCAAATGGACTTTGCAATAAAGCAACTAAATATTAATCCACAATACATAATGCATCACAAGAAAACTAATTATGAAAAATAGAAAAGAGGCATAACCTATTGGGCCACTGGGCGCATATAGTCTATCGATGATTGCAGTGAGATCGTATCTCTTTGCATATCGAGTCTCCAAACTTGTAGAATTGTAATATTTGATTGAGTGTTGCAAGGAAAACAAAGTAGCATTGTTAGAAATGAGGTTATTAGTAAAAATCGTATACCAAATAAGAAAGTGAACATAATCAAAAGAAAACTTACAAAATCCTCCAAATAAGTTCTATGTCTGCTTGCCACTCCTAAGATGATGCATGACCCCTACCTCCAACCATGCCCTCACTGCTTCCCACTATTATCACCATTGTCATCGGGAGTCTATGACCTCCTCCTTGAGTCTCTAATATCAATCCAATGTGTTTAACTACTCAACTCATCCTTGAGAATATGATTAGCTCTTAGGATGGGTTCAAAGTGGACTACTTCTTTGCTACCACTCTTGACTGCCTTGTGTACATTTGACCGTCTATGTGACATGCATGTATGCATATAATCCATCATCCATCCTTTGGAAAATTGATCCACCACTGTAGGTACTGGAAACTCCTCATGCAAGGACACTACCATAGTTTTTTCTCCCCTTTGGTATATTTTTCAAGTGGTCTAGAATGTTGTGCCTAAATACTTGTTAGCATAACTCCTTATGCATGCCATCCTCCTCCTCCCCTAATCATTCATGAGCACAACAACAACTTTCTCATCCTTAGGTATCCATACCTTGGTGGGATACATCTAAGGTGCACCCTCTCTCACCTATGACTACACTCTTGGATAGAACCAAGAGACCTCTTTCCATTGGCATACTTGTAGGGGTGATATCTACCCCCTCTGATCCTGCGCATCCTTTGGATGGGCCAACTACCCATGATCATTGTCATCAAGATCCACGAACAGATCAATCTCTTCGTTGTCTATTTTTGGTATATCAGCAAGGTTAACTAACATATCATCTATCTCTTCTACTAGAGTTTCTTCTCGTTACTCTTCTCTTGCAAATTCTTCCAATGCATAATCCTCCTCATCTCTTTTCTTGAAAATCTTGATTTTTTTTCCTACAATGGGCACTCTAAGCATTGTTCCATCCAATTCTATCAGCTCATATGTTGCATTGTCAAAGACATGTCTACGGCCCAAACCATCTTTTCACAATCTTCCGAAGTGCAGTATGCTGATTTTCAAGGCTGCTATCAAAGACTAATACCCAATCTCCCTCTTCTATTGCTCTAGGCCACAAGCGATGCCTGTTGTCAAACCTATCCTTATTTATAAGTCTAGCAACCTTCAACCTATCACAATAGCTAGCTAAATATCCTCTGATCTTCTCCACAAATGTCAGATTCGAAGAGCTAAGAGCTCCTCTCTTGTCAAGTCCTCCTTCCAAGGTAAAACTGACCAAGTCAAAGAACAAGTCTCAGTCGGCATAACTGGTTTCTGGCCATACATAAACTCTGCAGGCATATATCCTGTGGTAACACTGTCAGTCGTACGATCAGCCCACAAAGCAAATGGTAGAAGTCTCGACCATTCTCCAATCCGTCCTTTACATGCTTTGGCTAATGCATTCACTATCGACGGATGCCCTCTTTCACTCTTTCCATTTCCCTCTGGATTGTATGCTGTGGTTAGAGCCAACTTGATTCCTAGTTGAGAGAAAAACTCCCTAGCTTCATCTGCATCTAATTCACCATGATCTTCAGTGATCTTACCCACACAGCCATACATGTAGAAAATTTCTTCCAATAAGAACTTACACACTGCACTAGTTGTCGTCGTTCTCAAAGGTTTGCCCTCAACATGATTCATAAGATCCTCTCTAGCCAATACAATATATCTCATCTGCCATAGACCCATCGACATAGTAACCAAGTGAACTACCCACTTATAATTAATGCATAGCGGATAGGTTAGGTGAAGCTCATCTATGACGCATTACAAAATACATCTGACAGTCTCTGCAAGTCTCTACAAAGCTAGAAACGTCTCTGTACATGCCTTTCCACCAATATTTTTCCTTGATTTTCTCATAAGTATCCCACACTCCTCTATGACCAGCCCAAGGACTCTTATGAAACTCTCTCATCACCTATAACTGGGCCTCTTTATCACAGACAACCCGTAAGGGTAATCCACCTCTTTTCTTCAGGTGCTTCCAAAGAAATCCATCCTTGAGAAAATAACCATAGGCTTTTCTCCTGATCTTCTTGAACTCTTCATCCGTCCATTCATATCTTTTGCTTAGTGTACTAAGGTACTTTCCAATCTACAACCAATCTCCAACATACAGTTCTTCTATGAAACCCACAATATCATAGACATGGCAAACATGATCAATCATAGCAGCTGAAATTTCTGCATCATCCTCTTCTGAAAGTAGTGTCTCCTCATCATCATATCTAGCTCTAGACAGTATATATGCCACTGGATTATCCTTCCCTACTATGTGTTTAAATTCTGGATTTAATGACTTGATGTATGCGATCCATCTCAGCATAGCTATGTTCGGAGTAGAGCAACTCGTAATCATACCTATAGATGGCAAGCAATCTGTCTCTACCACAACTGGGGCTCCAATAAAATACTCCTTGTCACATTTGAGAGCCGCAACAACCCCTAGTAATTTCCTCTTGATTTGCGGATACCTCCTCTGTCTCTCATTTAGGAATTTCACCCCAAACCAAATAGCGTACCTATTTCCATCTGCATCATCTTGACCCGCAGCCCCAACCTATGCCAATTGGACTAGTGTCAACTGTCAATAGGATAGGCTTTTTGCAACTATAATCCGCTTTCCTGAGAGTAGGAGCAGTCTGCAATAACTTCTTCAATTTCCACATGGCTATAGTGTGGCTCTCATCCTAATAAAATTTCTTCCCCTTTTGAAGCAATTGATATAAACAATCTGCTATGTGTGCAAAATGGGGTATCCAAATCATGTAAAACACACAGGCTCCAATGAATCTCCATACCTCTAAAGTGGTAGAACAATACTCTGTGATCTTTCCTATAGCATCCATCTTCGCAAGTGAAGGTTTCCTGCCATAATACCCACACATATGTCCAACAATGACGACCTCATTTAGTCCAAAAATAGATTTTTTCCCTGATAGTGTTAAGTTCACTTCTTCTAACCTAGCCAAAATCTTTTCACAAGCTGCAATATGATCAACCACAAAGTATCTACATCCCTGCTCATTTAGACTCTCATTCTTCTCTTCTTCTGCATAGCCCTTAATGGGCACATCATCCAAGAAAGGCATGGTAAGCTGAGGTATATATTCGCGAAGGACCTTATGCATGGCATTCATCATATGCGCGACAGAATTAGTGGCACCTTGAGACAAGGTACACATCCTCACAAGCCCAATAGGAGTTCTCATAGTGGTTAGGTCCCTGCTTTCCAAGGCTAGCTGAAACTGATCATATCCCGAATACAAGTCACCTAAAGAATAGATGGCACCTCTAGCAAATGCTTCTACAAACTCATCCACAACTGGACCTATACAAACATTCCTGATAGTAACTCTATTTACTGGCTGCATGTCCTGTATAAGTCGGAGAGTACCATTCTTCTTTTGAACCATAAACCACCTATTTGAGTATGGTGCAGATGACGGCTCTAGGATTTCCATCGTGATTTTCTCATTCAGCAAGTCAACTAGCTTTGGTAGGTGTGCCCTAGGCACTGAAATAGGTCGGAGGTTCCACGGAATATGAGGGATAGTAAAGATCATCGTAGGGGCAACAATATCCGGATTCACACAGCCAATCTCATGCGAGAAGAAAGTAAACCCCCTTCCATGTCGCTCAAGCATATCTTCAAAGCACTGCTTCTCTGAGGGTAGCAAGAAATCACCATTTCCAATTTTTAATTTAGCAAGAGTCTCTGCTAAAAATTTATGCCCTATATGCTCTGGGTTCCTCAAAATTGGCTGCTTGGCAACCCTCTCTATTTGTTGATCACTGTCAAGTGGAAGCGGTCTAGCTACCGGCTTCACCTTCTTATCCACATTATTGTATTTCGTGTCAACCCTGGCTTTATTATGATCCTCTACACTACTCAAATTTTGCTGTAAATCAGCAATTCTGCCCTCTGGTGGTGGCTGAATATCCTCAGCCCTGTGCTCTATGGACTGCATAGGAACAACCCTAAACTTTTGGATACTGAAATATTTTAGTAGTAAACTCTGTTGGCTGAAAGTTTTTAGCCCTTTGTGTCTTTGTAGGCTGATCATAATCAACCGGAAACTCTGTTTGCTGAATTTTTTCAGCACTCAACACTTTTTGCTGAGTCACCTCAGCCTTTGACTCTATCTGTGATACAAAATCTGAAATTTCATGAAACATGTCCAGAGACTACACTGATATATTACTGGGACAACTCTGCATATTAGCTTTCAGCATATTTTCCATCTCTGTCATGGTATCTGCACAAACCATACTATCATACATCCCGTCTATATGCTCATCATCCTCTAATATACCTGCATTTTTCAAATCTTTCTCCTTCTTGCATATGTACTACTTGGTAGCTCTAGGCAACTCAGAAATCTTCTGATAACTCATCAAACTGTTTGCTAAAATTCCAACAAAATTGGAGGAGAAAACATTCCTCTGCTCTGTACCATTGTCATTTCGTGGGACAGTGGTACCTAATGAAAATCCGAATACCTTGCAGTGGGCAAAGGGGCATCTTGAAGAGTATCCCTGTTTCTAGCATGATTTACACACACAGTCATAAAACTGGACTGCTCTCATACCAGCTTTACTGTGAATGCGTACAAAAGTAGACCCGTCATCCATTACTTTTGTCTCCATGCATGTCTCTGTGATGAATGGCTGTCCTAGGATTATGGGGTAAGAGCATGAATCCTATACAAAGAAATGGAAATCCTCCTCTACATGTCCAATAGAAATGCTGACACTGGGACAGGCATCATACAAATCACTTGTAGTGTTGTTGGCAACTCTCATATGCCACCCATGCTCTGCATCCATAGGCCATCTATTCCTTTCATAAACTCTGCGAACTATGAGATTAATCTCTGAACCATGATCTACCAAAGTAACATAAGGCACTGTTTCTCTCCAATTTTTACCATTGTTTCTGTAGTTGCCCTAGCCCAATGACTTCGCAAAAAGTGATTGTGTGGTACCAAGATAGGCTCATCAATTTCAGCATAATGCATAGGTTGAACCCTCTTCTCTATTTGCGGAAAAACAGAAGCATTCTCGACCATAACCTCATCCTCATCCTCATCCAACTCCCCAATCAAAACTCCCTATGTATTAGTAGTAGGCAATGTATGTCTTTTTCTCTTCAGGACTTCTTGGAACTGGTCTTGAAACTCTCTTTTCGAGATGCCCAAAACCTGAGAAATAGTAAAAGTCACCTCACTGCCAAGTATCTTGTTATTAAATATTTTCTTCATGTCCGTAGATATCTCAATATCGAACATTAATCTAAATCATGGGTGCTTTCTCTGTCTAGGTTCCTGCCTCTTTTCTTTCTTCTGAGCATCCTCCATTTGTCGTTCTGGCCCTGGTCTCCAAGACGGCTCTGCACTAGATGGAGTAACAAACTCACCCCCTCTAGTATTTTTAGCTGCATTTGGATTCTCTTCATTTCTCTTATGCTTCTCCTCAACAAGTACATCTACTCCCTGAGATTTAGCCAAGTAGGCATAAATAGTGTACCTATCAACAAGCGAATCCCAACGTGTCTCGAATCTGATGCTAGAACCTGCACTAGACAAAATAGTCTACTAGATTTTTCCCTTGTTTGCCATCTCTATAGCGTAGGTCCATAATTGTGACTGACTCTCTGACCCTTTCTCAATTTGGACTCCATATGTAGAGGCATCTCCTCTGGCTGCCACATAAGAAGTATGCGCAGCCATGTCATCCACTAATTTCTTCATTCCGCCTTTCCCAAAATTGGTAGCAAGCGGAGCTCCTGTTTCAGCCAACCAAATCTTGTCATCTTGTCCCCAAAATACCAAATTCTTCCTCCTTGCATCCTCAAAAGATTCGAAATCCCTACAATGCTGGTGGTCCGTACTATCACACCAAATACATCTTCGATCTCTCCTAGGTGCATTAGGAGCACTAGAAGAAATAGTAGGCGCGGTCGAGGCAAACTGCTCTTTTAATTTTCCCACCAACTCTGCTTTAGCTGACTCTAGTGTCAAATCCATTATGCCTTTGATTATGTCATCAAGAGAGGAAGGAACCAAAGCAGTGGATGATTTCGGAGTAGAAGGAGCCGGCATATCGGATAGGAACAAAAGGAACGAAAGGATTAGAAATAATAGGCACTGGCATAGGCAAAGTAACTGGATGAGGAAGAGAAAAAATGATAGGGGTAGAAGCAGTCATAGGAGACGAAGACGACATCGGAGTCATAGATCCATTCTGTAGTCGAGTCTTCCATATCTGCCTCTTAGTCAAAGTCGAGACCACATCCTGAGCATCATGCCAATTTGTTTTAAGACCCATAGGCTTTGTGCAATCCTCAAGAAGCTCTCCTAATTCTTCCTGAAGAGCAGGATCTGCAGCTTGTAAGAAAAGCTCAACTTTCTCAATATCCAATGCTCTTTCTTCAGTGGCATCAAGCTGACTATACCTCTCTTCAAATTCTCGCATCAATTCTGAAGCATCTAGACCTTTGTTTGGCATGTAGACCCACTCTCGGAATGACCGCCATGTAGCCATCCCAAAGTCCTCAAGAAAATACTCCTCTTTTAGGGCCTTCTTAAAATCTTGAAAATGCAAATTTTGAAGGAAAAGATCAATCACTTTTACCTTCAAGGCGGGTGTGACAAGGTGAAGAAAATATTTGCTCATAAGTCATGTCGGTACTCCAAAAAATCCCATCTTAATCTCATACGACTTCAAATAAGCTGATACATTACAGCCATCAAATAACTTCTTTTCATTTTCAACTACTTCAATTGCCTTAGTTGCGTTGATTGCATTCTCTTGCTCCGAATATAGTTGCCTTTGCTGAGACAACTATTGTTGATGTAACTGCCTGCTGCTGCTGCAGCTTATACAATTGTGTCTTCTGATTTCAAAGTTGCATATACATAGACATGTTTTGCAAAATCTACTTTAAATCATCTGTAGAAGTACTTGAAGTAGAAGTCGATGATGGAGTCGAAGTAGAGGACAAAGTAGGAATCGTAGAAGGGGCTGAAGTTGATGCTGAAGTATCTCCCATCCTGAAATTTTTAAATGCGATGCTTTCACGTCAAGTTCACCAAAGATGTCGAAGGGTTTTCGAAAACAAAGTTGCGTCCACAGAGGACCTTGAAGAATTTCAAGACAGAAGATCAATCAAGCGAATAAGCAAGACGAGAAAATGATGCCAAGACTCTGTTTTATTTCTGCCAATAACAAATACAAGGTACAAGAAGAAGAAATCCGAGCGGCCGCTGGGCTTAGGCCACCCATACATATCGAAGAGAATTTCCAAGAGTATGGTCTTCATCCATGAGTGAGAAAGTGGATGAATGTGGATCATCTTCTGATCCAAGCTCCATCATGGTGGCCATTTGCTGATACCGAGATGGCTTACGACCAGAGACAATCTTCAATTTTGCCATATTTATAGATAAGGTTGGCCTTCGATCTGCCCTATTCTTGGATTCTTTTCATGAGATCAAACACACAAGCTTTTTTTCCTTTCAGCTTCCTCCTTGGCTTGCTTTAATCGTGCTGCCTTGGCTGCTTTAGCAGCCACGATGATTTGCTGCGCCTCCTGCTTGGCTGCAAGAAGCATCTGTTTCTTCCTAAACTCGGCTTCTCGTTGTGCTCGGTATGCCACAACTTCCCTCTCTGTTAGTCTGAATAGTGTCTTCCACTCCGCAGATTTTCGAGTTGCCTTTTGACGAACTTCTCAATCTCTAGAAATTTGTTGTCACGATCTTCCCAGTCACACACACACTACAATGTATGAAGCAAATTATAGATTGCTTCTGGAAAAATCAAATCTGAAACATAAATCTTGACTTGTGATTGTATCTACTGCCTCCATCATTGCAAAATTTTCGGCCGTGGTTCGATGTTTATTCGTGGAGAAAAATGTTTTTTCCATCAAAGTAGAAGCTTTTTGTATCCTTCTAAGAAGCTTCTTAGTTAATCATTTGAAATGATTAAGTTATCTATTTTCATACCTTTATACTTGAACTCGTTTCAATTAGTGGCCTTTCACACCTTCAAGGCTTCTCAAGCTCAATTTTAACTCTCGGCTTCTTGTATTTCTTTATCTTAGATTTGGGATTTCTTGTACTGCTTTGATTCAGCAATCTTCCTTGGCATCAGTTTTTCCCAATATTTTTGATACACACACATGCACAAGCATTCATTCACACACACACACACACAGATAAATGCACATAGATAATATTATTTACAATGGAACAAAGTCCCAGCGCACACACGGGTTTGAGACAATAACTGGAAACACACTTACGAGAAAGCTAGGGTTCATACACACACAAACATGCAAGCCACACGCAGAACAAAATGCAAACACAATGACTAGGTATACACGAAACACGAATGCCACACACACAAACTTTTTGGTGGATTCCACACCTCGGATGCGTAGTAGCACAACAACGTCACCTGTGTGCAAGAAATATATGAAAATGCCCCTTATCTACCCCCTATTTATGGGACCTTACCTTATGAAATGTACCTTCCTTCCCTTAAATAACCCCCCTCCCTTACACTCATGTGGTACCATACGGTAAACTCTAGTGGACCCCCCGAGGGTGCAAAGTGGTACACCTCTAAGTGTTTAATGATGGCCTAAAGCCTAAATGTGCATTAGAGACAATGTGTGCTAAGACTAGATAACCTTTGGTAGGTCTAAAGTACGGTCCTAGAGTTACTATAGATAAATGTATATGCTCATTGAAAATGGGAGGAAAGGGTAGAAAATGTGAGGATAAATCTAAAGTACCAAACTCATGCTCAAATGGAACAAAAGATAAAGTATTACCTTGTGGAATATATATGATCAGAGTGTGTTCTTCAAATCCATATTAGTACCAAATCAAGCCTTCTAGATGACTTACAATTAGCCCTACATAATTAAAGAAGTAGTACACATAATTAGACTCACACAAAAACGGATTGCACAAACCATCAAGTCAACTTCAAACTAGTTAGAAGTGAAAGGAGCTTACATAGCACATAATGCAAAGTAAATGTGTTCAAAAGTAGAATCTCCTTCAATATTTTCCAATGAAGCTTTTCGCAGCTCATCCTAGGGAGATTTTGATCCCGTGATTTCTAGAGATTCATCAACAGCCTTGTCTTCTACGATGCTATCTTCTATATCAAGCTTGAGTCGTTTTATCATGTTCTACTGTAATTCAGCTGCTCCTTTTGCTACTTCTTTAGCAGTTGTAAGCGCCTGATGTTCAAGGCAATCCCTTAAGACATTGCAACTCAATAACAATAGTACAAAATTGAAGGAACCATGATAGATATAATGGCTATGTTTTGTAGTAGCTCAGAGAGTTGTCATTTATCATGAAGCTTCAACAATAGTTATATACTTCCTTGCTTTCATTTCCCAGCTTATAGTCATTCCCTCAAGCCTTCTTAGCAGCTCTTTATTAAAGGAACCAGGATAGATGTAATGGCTATGTTTTGTAGTAGCTCAGAGAGTTGTCATTTATCATGAAGCTTCAACAACAGTTCTATACTTCCTTGCTTTCATTTCCCAGCTTGTAGTCATTTCCTCAAGCCTTCTTAGCAACTCTTTATCCTCTTGAACAAGCCCCTCTCCATCTATTCTGCTTGTCTGTGTTCTTGCTTTCTTTTTCCTTTGTGATGAATTTCTTAGTGTTGTAATTCCTACCTTTAATAATTGTATTCCCTATTATGTATTCTCACTGGTGTAATGCAATTTGAAGTGTACCTCTAATAATGATAATGACAATTGTGAGTTGGATTAGATTTTATCTCCTATAAGCAAACAAATATGATCTATGAATGACTTGAAATAATATTCCGATCTTGGTTGGGCACACTTATGGACCCCATCACCTTGAGAGAAATTTTTGGCTAAGTCATTCTAGAGCATTCATCTAAAGGGCATACACCTTTGGCTTAATTTATATGCTTAGATCACTTAAAGACTACACAGATGGAATGTTTGCAAACATATGTCACTCTAAAATGCATTGTGATAAAGAAGAAAAAGTGATGTTTTTATTTTCGATTAAAGCCCCCTGCCTTTTCATTGATTTTGAGATTTGCTATGCAGACCCAAAAATCAAAAGTCATTGCAAAGCTACTAGCCATTCCAACTAGTTGTTGAACCATGTTGCTTAATGCTTTCTATTATAATTTTCTATGGTTTTAGCATACGTAATACATGACCATTCCTTTCTAAGGACCCCTAAAAGCTAATCTATAAGAGGCCTTACTAGGAGATCCCATGGTAATTACTAGTATTCTCCTCACTCTTTTTTCTTTACATCATCTCTTCAAAATTAGTCTCTTTCACCTCCACTACATGCTATCAATATATGTAGTCTTGTCACCACTATATTAGTCCTAGTCCTTCCCTTCCCTTCTCTTGATTCTTGTTTCTTTGGTTATCTCCTTTTGTCCATGTTGTTAAAAAGCTTTCACCCATGAATATCCATCTTTGCCACATCAAAACAAAAGGTATGCACTAAAATTCTTCCCCACGATCGGACCTAGAAGCACTTATATTGCAAGATCCCGATTCATGCAATGTACTAATTTAGAATTCAGATGTTTTCAAGAAGTCCTTGTGGATTGAATCCTGCCCTTTTTGGTCATGGACCTGTTCTCTGAGTTGTCTCTCTTTCTTGTGGATTCTTGAGTAATTATTTGCTTGCTCTTGATGATCAAAACCTGCATAAAGAAGGTGATTGTCCTCAAGCATGGATAGCTACATCATTGGTAAGTAGTCTAGCTCAAGCTTCCATTCTATAATCTTCATGAGTTTGTTTTTTTAAAATGCCCTTACATCATTGAATCACATTGGTCCTGCACTGTCTCATATATTGGTATATGGATTTCCACTTTTGATGGTATCATCTTGCTCATGGTTTTCCATGCCCATTAACTTGAGATACCATTTCTTAGAGATTAGATTGAAGGCCACCCTTTGTGTTGAACTTTAGGTGTGCGGGTTTGATTTGGCATATCTTAAGTAACAAGCCTAGCTAATGCTTTAAGTGAAGGAGAAGTTGGAAATTAAAGATTTGGACTTTACTTAGGACTACATTGAATGAGCATTATATAGTCATAAATATCATCTAGAGCTAGTAAGATGTGTGACCTTAAAGTAGTACATCCAGTTGATTTAGTTGGGTCTACGCTTATTTGTGGTGCAAGACAAGAAAGTGTTGGACCTCAATAGGGCCAATGATTGGTTAGAGATCTAAGTTATAGATTCACCCTAGTCACTAGTTTGACTATTGAGGCACACATTTGCAATAGACCAAATTTGTTAGGTGGCATATCACATGCTTGTTAGTTTTTTGTTGCTCCCATAACTTGTTTGCTCAATGACTTGGATCACACTCATCAGCATCAGAGCAAGACTCCCATCGAAACCAAGATCACACTAAATGCATATAGTAAGAGCTCTATCAAGTCCTCATATGGGAAAAGATGCTATTGGAGCGGCGTACAATCATTGGTGATGCCAGGTGCACTTTTGATAGTCTGGAAGTGGAAGCATTTGTAGGGTTGTAAGTCAACTTGAAAGTCACCAAGATGCTACTAGGTCCTCACACTTTCTCCTCATTCTCTTATTACTTCCATGGAACATTGCTCCTCAATGAATCCTCCTAAATGTAAGGACTAGGGTCTCTCCAAGTAGATGAGAGAATACAACCCTATTGGACACACACTCATGCATATCCAACACCAATTGCAAGAAATTCCTACTACTAGAGGAGAAATCCATAAGTGATGTTCTAATGATGGATAGATTTAATAAAAGAGAAACTTATTTGTCCCAATGGGTAAAAATTGAAAAATTTGAAACATGATGATATGGTAATGATAATGTGATAATGGTGATATGGCAATGATGATGTGTCAAGACACTTGACATATGGCAATAGTCGTGTGGTAAATTTTGATTAAACTTACAATTTGGGTTGTATGATATTATAATATAAATTTTAACCAAATTTTGTGCAATCCAATCAATTAGACACAAATGGTGTTAGAGAAAAAGTAGGAACATGCAAAGCCAAATGGGAAACAACTAGGGTACAAATTGCAATTAGACATTGAAATTGTAATTGATCTAAAAAAGGTCATTGAATTGAGAACACATCTTGAACAGCAAAGTGAAATTCATTTTCCAAGAGATTCATGGCATTGAAGAGTTTTAGAAAGTGAGGGAAACTTGGTGATCATCAACATAGATTTAGACAAGGTCTATGATATGGTTTGGTGGGATGTTTTCACTATAGTCATGACTAGATTAGGAATGGGGCGATAATTTTACCATATGGTGAATGTACTCTTCAAGAATGTAGCCACAAAAGTGGGGTTCACTGGATACATAGGCCACCATTTTTAGTTTAAGGAGATCACTCAAACAAGGATGCACCTATTCTCTTCAACATAGTTGGTGATCCACTACTTAAGATGGTGGGGATAACAAAGTGTAGAGAGGACTAATCCATGGTGTCCCTCTAGTAATAACCCCTAGAGGTGCACCCAAATTTTTTTTGATGATAACTCAAATCTAAATTTGTCTTATAGGGATAATTTGGGGCTAACAATTATGAGTAGTATGTAGTTTTGAGGAATTAAAAAAACTAGTAAACTTAAGACAAATATTCTTTATCTAGGTTTGGAAGATACTTGTGATTATATTTCTCAATGTAATCAAGGCAAGGAAAGTTTTTTGGTATCTAGAGTGCCCTCTAGGGTTGGGCATATTGATTAGATGTTAGGAAAGATGGAAAACATATTAAACACATTTTGTGCATTTTCTTTGAGTATTCGAGGCAATTCATCGATAGTGGTAGATAAGATACTTTCATTTTTAATATTAGTAACTCCATTCTCTAAGGTGCAATGAGAAAAAGATGAGAAGCTACTACAAAGGATTTTGTGGAGCTTTGGACCAAGTAGTAGGTGAATTCAATTTCTAGAAATTGATTACCATAATAAGGAATTATGGAGGATTAGGGCTGTAGAAATCTGAGGAGAAATCAAATCAAAGGCCAAAAGGTTGATCTTCAAATTTCTTTATAAGCTCAGTGAGGAGGAAAAGCTATCATGACAAAACACATGTGGGAGAAGGCAAATATATATGTGGAAAACGTACATCACTTATCCATGAGGCAAAGTGACATGGTGAGAGTGGAGTTTTGATGCCAAGAAGTGCTTAAAAAAAGCCAAAAATTACGAATATCAAGGGAAAAATATTCAACGTCGAAGGCACCGGCTCCAACTGGGATGATTTTAAGCGTCAAGTGCTTTAAAGGCGCCCGAGCGACACTTGTTGATTTTTGATAATTTTTCAAATTGCCATGTGGGTTGTCAGGAGTTTCCGGCCAATGCGGTATGTCAAGCCTAACGTGTAAAAATTTACAGCACTCGATTTGGACACCGGACGGGGAAATGGCCAACAAATGGGCAAGATATGAAAAGGTGGACATTGGAGAAGACCAAAAGGGGTGCCCTTTGGGACATTTTAACCCCCCCCTTCAAATTTTTGATCAAGAAGCATGAAAAAACGTGGAGAGAGAATGAGGCATGAAGGCGCCATTTTTTTGCGCCTCCACCATGGATGGAGATGGAGATGACAGGCTCTGAGTACCCCATACAACCGATCTTGGGGCTGATCTTCTCCTTCTTGGCCGATCTTATCGCCTGTCTTCACCCGTCCAATGGTGGCGTGAATGAAGAGAGCCAATTCTAGTCTTTCTCTCTCCTCCCTCTCTCTCCCTTAAGGGGCTGTTCTTGTGTGGAAGAAGACAATGAAGAATGATGGAGGAAAGCTTATCCGGATGAGACCGGATTGCTTCTAGATGGATGAAGACATGAAGAGTGCTGTTCTTGAAGATGCTGAGCATTAAATGCATGCTGGAAATCAGTCCCGTATTCAAGACCAAGAAACCGAGACCTGAAAATAAGCGGTAATGTTATTTTTACAAAGAAAAATGATATTTTTATGCTAATTGCTTTATGAAATCTTGTTCATATGGGATGAAAGTTCATTATGACATTGTTTGCCATGATTTTCAACTGTTTGCAACCTGAAAATCAGAAAATATAAGTCTACATGGCTGGAATTAGTGTCAAAATGCATGAAAAACACGTATTTCAAGGGTAAAATTGGATTTTTTGCAATATAAATGAGAAATATGATATGTCACACCAACTAAATCTGATTTTTTGCTATCAATGAACCTAAGGGTCACAGCCCACAATCAATTTTCATTTTCGGTCATTATTTAATAAAGAAAATAGGGGAAAATTGCCCAAAAATGGGTTTAAAATTAGGGAAAAATAAGAAATGGACAGAGGAAAATTAGGAAAAATTATATCTATGTTTGTGCAATGTATAATGATAGCAAAGAATGAGGTTGGCCTCGGTTTGTTCCCTTTTATGTTTTGTGTGTATTTATCGTTCTTTTAAAGGGGAGAAAAATGCATAAAAACCCTATCTAACCGATCAATGATGCAAAATGCTAAGAGTTGGATGAAAAGGGCCTGAAACACTGAAAGATGAAGAAAAGATTTGATTTATGCATTGCACTTGGCATATAGAAAACGGTTTAAATAAAGAGGATGGTAGCATGAGCATTTGGCTTGGTGCCTCCTTTCAACGCAGTACGTGCTAGTAAAATTCATGGAAAGAATGCTTTATGCATCATGCATAATGTTGATCTTTCTTTTGTCTAAGCACATAGCCATACACAATTTTCATTAAGAATAACAATTAAAAGGTATCAGAAAAACCTCCTGGATGCATGGCACATGTTTTCCTTAGGTGGTGACCAACGATGAGCGTGAGAGAATGTCCTAAGTTGTAGGTTAGCCATTGGGTCCTAAGGGGAAATTGTAGTGAGGAATGATACATCCTGGAACGTAAAATATTGGTACCTTGAGAGGAGTTCGTGCTTCTATGTGTTATATGTTTAGCATCTCATCAAAGGGCCAATCCCTGCAATGTAGGAGAGCTACAATGAGGCTCTGACTATTAGTCGGTGGAGTGCCTCCATATGTGTGTGATCGAGGCGTTATGCCTATGTACTTTGGGATCTCCCTTTGAGGAGTTTAAGGGAATTGTTGGACTATAAACTATAAATGCAGAGATTAAGCTTTAGGGCAATTGGTCCTTTAGCACTAGATTAACACTCCTGGTCCGCGAGGCCATGAGGGTGTTTGTATGTCATGAGCATGAGGTCCAACTAGTGTTATAGCCAGTGCCGGCCCATTTTAGGTCCCATCACATGGAGAAAAGTGGACAAAACTTACATGGGTGAAAATGGACAATACTTACTTAGGAGGATAGTGCTTGCCAATAGGAAAATCTGGCTCCCAATATCTATCATGAGAAGTGCTCATTGACCAATGGAGATAAGCTGTGTCTAAGGTTCAATGAAAATTTGGAAAGGAGAGTTATATGAGAGGCAAAGTGTTTCTAGAAAGTGTTTGGATGTTTCCCCGATCTTATGTTGTGAACATCCCCTCATCAGCTAGGACCTCGATATGGCAACAAGGGAACAGTGAGATGGTTGGATATCTAGAACATTTGACATATAGGGAGTACTTGAGTTGGAGGAAATGACATGTAATTTGTAGCTCGATAAAGAAGAGCGGGAGTGCTTGATTGCACTCCTCTAAATCAAGAAGGCAAAGTGGTTGCTAGACATAAATGTTTTTCTAGAAGATATGTGGTGCTCTATCATCAATACAAGGGGAAAATCAACATGCAAAATAAGCAAGAAATAGGACTTATATAAGAGAAGGGACACATGGCTCTCCATATCAAAGAAGTATGGAAGACATGTTACCCTTACACCATTGTTGACACTTTGAGAAGAAAACTACTAAGAACTTGAAAGGTGACACCAAGTGTTGAACTTAATGCTATGGAAAGTAGGTGCAAAAATGATACCTACTAAGGTTAAGATTTCCAAATTCATGAAAATCAATGATTGATGACTCCTCTGTATTGTACAGAGTGAGATAGTCACCCATCGCTTTTGGCACTATGTGGGTGCAAGGAGATTGTGGGAAAGAGTGAGAGAAGTGATATAATTACTTTCAACCTTCCCTTTTTCCTGCAGGTTATAAGGAGTCGTCTTATTGTGCTTAATCTGCCATACTTTAGTCAGGCTCTTAATCACCTTATTTAGAAAATAGATTCCATAGTTCAATACTACTAATTCCTTTAGTGGACCAAATCGGCAGATAATCTACTCAAGTAGGAAGCTATCAGTCTCCTTTGCATCATCCTTCTTCGTCCCTTATGCTTCTGACCACTTCATAAAGCAGTAGAAGACGACGACGAGCTAATAGGATCCACAAAATCAATGTCTCACTTCTCGAAAGGTAGTATAGCCATAATAGGAGTTAGTGGGCACTTTTTACTCTCCCTACTATAATGCCTTTGACATATATCACATCTCTTGACATACTCAAATTAATCTTGGAAAATGGACTGCCACCAATATCTAGCTCTTAAAGCTTTTTGTGCAGTCAACTGCCCAGCAAAGTTCCCTCCACAAGTAAAGTCATGGCACTCTTCCAAGATAAACGAAACCTTGTTAGGCATAACACATCGGTGACAAACATCATCAACCCCCTGTCGATATAGTGTTCCTATAATCAAGGAAAATTTCAAAGCCAGTTGTTTAATTTTTCTCTTCTCTAATTTTGATAAAGCGGCTTTAGTCTCTCCTGTGGATAAATAGTGTGTTATAGCAGCATACCAGGATAGAATGGAGGCCGTCTCAATTTTAAGAAATCCCTCAATATCACTAACTTCAGCCAAGATTTCCTTTGGTTTCCCGAAATCCACAAGACATTCAATGATGCCTTGCAACTTCCGTGGCTTACTCCTAATTTCATAATCAAAATCTTGTAAAGTAATCAGCCATTTTTCTAGAAAGTGATCAGGTGGCTGTAACTTGTTTAGCAACAATCTAAGTCCTTACACCTTCATATAAAATACTACCTTTTCATAGAGAATATAATGTCTAAACTTTTTGGTCACAAACACCATCCCAAGGCACAATTTCACCATGTGGGTGTAATTAAGTTCAAATATTCCCAATTTATGACTAACAAATGCTATTGGATGATACCATTTCTCCTCCTAGATCTGGGCTAAAGAATAGCTTATGCTATGCATTATGGCTCTGCTGAAAATATATAAAAAAACCTCACCCCTTTTGGGTGCTATGAGGATTGGTGCTTTCGCTAATTCCTACTTCACATCCTCGAAGGATGCTTGACAAGGATCACTCCAAAGAAATAAACAGTTAAAAGATGATAGATTGGTCAATGGCAATGTTCTTTCTACTAGTGCATTAATAAATCATCAATAATATCC
Source organism: Lygodium microphyllum (assembly GCF_053477565.2). Taxonomy (NCBI): domain Eukaryota; kingdom Viridiplantae; phylum Streptophyta; class Polypodiopsida; order Schizaeales; family Lygodiaceae; genus Lygodium; species Lygodium microphyllum. The sequence continues at coordinate 85,725,952 of NC_141163.1, read as the reverse complement.
CACTGATTATAGAAAGCTATGCACTTCTTTAGGAGTACGAAGATTACCAGAAACCGAGCAAGGACCCAAACCAAGCGACAAGAGACCAAGCAAGCTGTTTTGACAATGTCATTTACAACTTGTAGTCATATCTTAAAGTTTTAGATTCTCAAAGAAAGTGCATACACAAGCCTAGTAATGGAATTCTTCCTCACAAGAACAACATAGCAACAACTTATTGACATTAGCAAAAGAAACTTATAATGTCTCAATCAAAAAAACGCAAACTAATTCAAAATGCGACTCTGTTTTAATAAACCAAAAAAGGAATGACAACATATAACCATCTATAAGACACTAGAAGAAGAAATTACAGATGTCCCAAAAGTTACTGACTTATCTATGGGGCAAACCTAATTTCTTGCTTCCCTGCAATTTCCATGCATACATTTGTGTATTGCAAGTTGCAAACCAAACACCCTACTGAACACAAAATATATATACTCACATGGCACGTACGAATCTTTTTTCAGATCCCTCAAAGCAAACTATGGGGACAAGAGCACCTTGGAAACTCACATACATTAACCGCAAAGGAGATTCCATATTTCTTTGAATCAGTTGTTGAAATCCAAAAAATGTGTGACTCTGCTTGACTGACAACTATCTCACGCACTACCTCTCCTTCCATTATAAGTGCTATGTTAAAGCAATCTTGACTTGCCTTGCTTATCTTCTCCTTCCATCTTACAATGCAGCCATCACCTCTGCTCGTTGGGCAAACATTGCATGGTGTTTTCTGTGAATAGTGGAAACATTGTGTTTTACAGCATCCAAAATAAAACCCGCATTGATGAGTTTGGTTGTCTCTTCCACAAACAAACATGTGCCCCTATCAACCTTCCAAAGAAGTGGAGCTGACCCACAAGACTTCTGAATCTGCTCATCCACTCTAGTTGAATGAACTACACTCGATGGACAAAAGTAGAACATTTGCCAACTCTCCTTATCCTTATACTGTTGACGTCCTTTGAAGCAAGGTGCAGGAATACCCTTCAGTGGCCCTTCCTTCTTGTCAAGAATGAAAGCCCCACAACGTTTGGCTCTCCCTTCCAAAATACCCTAGCATGTAGATTGACATTTGGGTGGTGTTCTCCGGATAGCCCATTCTTTCACATCAACCTCACTCTCTTTTGGGGTCCCATGAATGCATGAAGCACCCCCTTTTGGTCTTGGAACATGAATAGTAACATTCTCATATTTTGGCCCATGACTATCTATATCAAGTATAATTTTTGCATCCATATTTCTTCTCTTATGCATCACACTTTTCAAGACTGTCCTCTAAACATCTGGTGAAACAATATCTTGTTCCTCCAACACTGTTGATGCAAGGTCCACAAGATTTTTTTTGCTCGAAACCCTTTGTCTCTGGACATAAATCTTTTCTTAATATGATTTAAACTCGGCTCAGACCCCCCATGTCTTTCTGCCAAGTAGGCCTTATAATGGGCACTTTGCAAGACTGACATGGCAAGGTCTACAAAGCTGAAGCAGAGAACAAACTAACTTATTGAGCGTATCCCAAAGCTGCTCACATGGATTCATGCTTAGAATTTGAGAGATTAACCGTACGCACAAATGAACCTCCACCCTCTTGTGTCAATACCCATTTTGCCCAGTGAAATCCCCGCACCTCCCACCAAGATAACCATGTCTCTAATGAATGTAGCTTTGTCTCATGCGCATGTCCCAAACTCAAATGTAAAAAGTTTTTCCTTTGCTGATGTGGCTGACACTTCACATAGTGCATCTCTCCACCTCGACACAAATCCTCATGCTCTTCTTGAAATTGTGGTTTGATACAAACTCATGTATGTTCGAGCATACTCTTTTCCCAGTGAAAAGAACACAAGCTTTCCTTGAACATCATCACATTCCTTTTACCTTTATTGAAAATAGTACGCACTGCAAGCCAATTTGCTTGTGCCTCACGAGCCATGAAACCTACAAACTCTGCACTCTCAAATCCACATTGCTGCAACCTTTCATTCATCAAAGTCCAAAATAAAACTTGTGCATTTTTATTCTCCACCTTGAACTCACCTACTGCAATTGTAATCAATTCTCTGACAAAAGGATGATAAACATGTGCACTCATTGTGGTCCAACCACTTGTCTTGTGTACATGATCAAAGTGGACAAATTGTTTCTCTAATGGTCCACCCGGCCTCATTTGATTAACCAAGTCGATCCCACTTCCAGGACCCACAGAGGACATCTTAAATACATGAGGCTCCACATTGCTTGCTAGCTAGTTCAGAAATAAGAGGCTATGAAAGAAAGAGTATCGCCTATTTGTTTTCTCCTTAAGATCCAGTAATGCTTCGAGCCCAATTGATCCCTTCACATTTTGATGGGCAATATCCATGGATCTCTAAATCCTAATCAAATACCAAAATTCAAGCATTGCAACATGTGAGTTTCAAAAAAATGTAAATAAATTTTAGACCTAAGATTTTTCTTTGTACAAGAGGTGTAACTCTTTCCCCCAAATCTCCCATATCTGGAGTGATATTAGTGTCATCAAAGAGCATGTCCATAATTATATCTTGAGCTACACCTGTCTCAACCTTTTTACACTTTGCATAAAGGTCATGGGAAGCTCTATCTTGCACCAAAGTATGCACAAAAGTCTCATTTTTTTTCAACGCCTTAACTGCCATTGGATGCCTGTGACTACCTTGATGTATGACACATCTTGTTGTAGTAGTTCTATCTACAAGGAAGCAATAATAAATAGAAGACTCACACATAGCCAAGCATTCTGGTAAAGTAGAGCAATGTCAACAAACTAAAGTGCCGGTTTCAGAACTTAAAAACCCAATTCTGGGCACTTGTTTAAGTTTTCCCTTGCATTGAGATTGATTGCTTCCCTTCATCTACTCATAATATGGGCACTTCACATTACAACACCTTAGATGCCCCCCACAAGAACTACACCTAACAACACCATCAAAACATTCCTTGTACATGTGTTATACTCCACCCACACATGACCATCATATATTTGCTCCATCCCAGCCATTGGCTTATCTTGTGGTGCAATAAGGAGCTCAAAAACAATATCCCCATCGTACAGTGATGGAAGTTCATCAACTTTCCTAACTTCATATGCATTCATTAAAGCATTGAGAAGAGTGTCGTTAATAGGCAATGGTCTAATCAGAGACAATATACTGAGAACTTTATTTTCTATGGGTGTCCCTAAACTAGATAGATAGGGTTCAAGGATTGATGGAGTTCCCAAATAGGAAAAAGAGGGATTTTTTACTAATGACAATATATGCCCACCATCATCTCTACCATGCACAATATCCTTGGGATGTAGAGATAAAGTAGACACAGTGCATTCCCTTGGCATTGTTGCAGTAAGTTTTAATGCATAAACACCATCAACTAGCTTTATCCTAGGCACTACACTACTTTGATTCTCCATTGATAAGTTATTATTACCTAAGGAGAAGTACTCTTGAAGCTCTCTCTCTATCAACATAACATCTTCTGAATCAAAATGGATGGTTAAAATTTTCAAAGAGCCAAAGCAAAGAATATCAATGACATGCACCATTCTACTTGCAAGATGTAGCTATTGACAAATATCTAAAAATATATCAAGCATGCCAAAATCATTCTCCCTTTTCGAGATATGAGTACTGATATATTTTCCAGATATGATTGCATTTAAAACCAAATATTTGCATCACTAGTTAATGAGTACGATGCATTTATTGAATATATTTGCCACTAACTAAAAGCATATTCGCACTTGAGGAGATCACTATTTGTGATGGCGGTCACTCGGCCAAACTATCAGAGAATGAGAGGACTCTTTCCATTGGGTTTCCAAAGACGACCCTTTCCACTGCCCACAATTTGTGACCTCAAAACTTGTGCCTTCTTGAAATTTGTCTGACAGTAACAGTAGTTTGCTCTTTTGCCTTCTTGAAATTTGTTTGGAGGAGAGCAGGTCATCCACTTGTTTTCATCATCTCAAGCTCTAAAACACACACACACTCTCTGTGTGGGCAAAGCTTGCAATGTTTGTGTGTGTGTGTGTGTGTGTTTTTAAATTTTGTTTCATTGTCCGTGAATATATATAATTAATCTCTCTCTCTCTCTCTCTCATGCATCTTCTCTCTATCTCCATGTCACTCTCTCTTTCTTATCTACACACACATGGCCACTCTCTCTTCCACATACATTTTTTCTCTCTATCTCCTTGTCACTCTCTTTCTTACCCACAAACACAACACCTCTCTCTCCCTTTGGCTTTCTTCCACTCACCTCTCTCTCTCTCTCATGTTCTATGGAGAGACACACACAGAGTCTCTCACATATCATTAACAATTAATAATATCGATTAACACTAATTATTTCTTTGTGTGGTTTTATACATGTTTACAAACAACCAAACAACTTAGCCTTCAAATTTTAAGCAACACAAGTAGACTACTATTTCTATTCAATTAGATTTTGGGGATTGCTAATCGGGGGGCTTCAATTACTAATTGGCGGGCTTCGATTACTATGCATCCAAAAGACTCACAACAGAGATGGTGAGGCAATACTCACAACGTCACAGGTAAGATACTCGCTGCCCTTAATCGAATTATTTTCGTTTGAACAGGCAGGCAAGTCTTTTCGTTTGAATGGGCAGATTGGAACAGGTTGAACATAGGAAGGAGCTTCTTTGCCACCAAGGGCAAGAAAGCCCATACGTTGGAAAATGGGCAAGAAAGCCCATACGCTGGCATATGGGCTTTCTTGCCCTTGGTGGCAAGAAGCCCTTGGCTATCGAGAGAGTGACAAGTGGACTCTACCCTTCTTTGATGTGCATAATCTCTAGATTAGCATTGCCTTTCATTCGCCCTTATGACACATTACCAGTATTATCCTTAATTGGAGTAATATTGGAGACTGCATGATTTGCATGCCCTTTAGAGTTATCTGTGTTGCTGGACGAATACTTATGATTGGGCTTCTTATCCACCGTCATTGATTTATTCATGGTATCATGATGATAAGTACTACATTGAGCAGTGCTAGTATTAATCATGATATTGAGCTTACTATCCACTTCCTGCAGCTCGCCTTGATGATAATGATGACCAATACATAGATTAGCACTTCCCTTAGCTCCTTGCCACCAAGGGCAAGAAAGCCCATATGCTGGAGTATGGGCTTTCTTGCCCTTGGTGGCAAGAAGCTAATGTCTCATTGTCTGTGGCCTTAGCTTCTTACATCAAGGGCAAGAAATCCCATACACTAGAGTATGGGCTTTCTTGCCCTTGGTGGAAAGAAGATAAGGCCACAGACACAGGCTTTCTTGCCCTTGGTGATGGTGTGTGTCGGCTTGCCAAGTGGAGGAGGCTAGAGACATCTAAGCTTATCGTGGAATGATTCTTGGTACTTACATTCGTAGCTTCTCTGTGGTTGCAGTTTATATATAAGGGTAGAGATATCTAAGCTCATCGTACATGCTCTGATACATATATGTATATGCTTATGTCTGCAATTTCGTTTTTCTACACCTTAGTATTACAAGTATCCTAATGGAATGGTATATATCCCATTATGATCTGTTGAAATGCCAATTGTTTTTACTAGAAATTAGCTGATCTTTAGATATTTGAGGGTAATGAGTGCATCACTTTATGTTTATTGTAAGCATTTGAGAACCACTTCAACATATACGTATAGCTATGGCAAATACAACTAACAATCCTTACTAAGGCCCAAATGCGGAGAATTATATCAATACTGAGTCATGATGCAACTAATTTTATTACACGAAGTTTTTAGATGTGTTATGCTTGCTTAGAATGTGAATACTTTCAAGAATATCAGTGTGTGTTGAGTGCATGTTTGTGAATGCAAGATACTTCAGGGCAGGCCATAAATTTTGTAGTTCTAGGTTTGTGGTAACTATCTGATTGAGTGAGTTACAAAACCATGTAGCTGCTGCAGCATCTCTATGTGTTCGTGAAAAGGGAGCCATTCCAAGCATGACTAAGAGAAAGGCAGTGTTGGACTTGCTACAAGAAGTTAGAAATCCTTGATTCAAGGACAATGGTGCTGCACGGACACAAAGCATTTTGACCTAGTGAAAAGCAGTATGTTTGAGCAACAAAAAGAAAGCCTCAAATTATTGCATAAGCATAGATTGATGCCTCAAATTATTGCATAAGCATAGATTGATGCTATTAGATCGTCTCTAGCTTGCTGTCCTCTATGAAGAACAATATTCTACAGTGTCCAATGCTCGGGGCAGGAATGGTGGTGGCAGACTCAACTATTTAGTTTTAGTCAATCATCACTGTAAAAGCATTGTTCAGCTAGCTTTGTCACTGTAGATGTCCTGGCAATGAATAAGGAAGCAGGTCCTTGATAGATTAGGTGAAAAAGTTTTAGTTCTTTTTAATGTTCACCCTGTGGCCAATTGGTATACACATTTGCATTTGCACTCACATTATTAAGGTGTTTTTGTTGAGTGGACATTGGAGTTGGATAGGATTTCTGAATTTTATTCTCTCCATCTCATGCCACTTGATTAAAGTATGTTTTCTCTTAAGTTTTTGCAGTCTGTGTGTGTGTGTGTTTAGATCATTGCACCGGGACCCTTATTGTAGACTCATTTGCAAAACATTCTTCTCTTCAATGTGTGTGTGTATGGTGTGTGTAAAAGAGGAAAATGGATTGGGGCTCTACACCCATTTTCCTTATTAGCATTAGTAGTGATCTCTATCCTTTTGAGGGAAAGAAGCAAACAGAACCTCAGTAGTGATCTCCATCCCATTAGCATCAAAGGTGTATGGGCTTTCTTGCCCTTGGTGGAAAGAAGATAAGGCCACAAACACGGGATTTCTCGCCCTTAGTGATGGTGTTTGTCGGCTTGCAAAGTGGAGGAGGCTAGAGACATCTAAGCTTATCATGGAAACATTCTCGGTACTTACATTCGTAGCTTCTCTGTGGCTGCACTTTATATATAAGGGTAGAGACATCTAAGCTCATCGTACATGCTCTGATACATGTATGTATATGCTTATGTCTGCAATTTCGTTTTTCTACACCTTAGCATTACAAGCATCCTAATGGATTGGTATATATCCCATTATGATCTGTTGAAATGCCAATTGTTTTTACTAGAAATTAGTTGATCTTTAGATATTTGAGGGTAATGAGTGCATCACTTTATGTTTATTGTAAGCATTTGAGAACCACTTCAACATATACGTATAGCTATGGCAAATATAGCTGGCAAATACAGCTAACAATCCTTACTAAGGCCCAAATGAGGAGAATTATATCAATATTGAGTCATGATGCAACTACTTTTATTACACGAAGTTTTTAGATGTGTTATGCTTGCTTAGAATGTGAATACTTTCAAGAATATCAGTGTGTGTTGAGTGCATGTTTGTGAATGCAAGATACTTCAAGGCAGGTCATAAATTTTGTAGTTCTAGGTTTGTGGTAACTATCAGATTGAGTGAGTTACAAAACCATGTAGTTGTTTTAGCATCTCTATGTGTTCGTGAAAAGGGAGCCATTCCAAGCATGCCTGAGAGAAAGGCAATGTTGGACTTGCTACAAGAAGTTAGAAATCCTTGATTCAAGGACAATGGTGCTGCACGAACACAAAGCATTTCGACCTAGTGAAAAGTAGTATGTTTGAGCAACAAAAAGAAAGCCTCAAATTATTGCATAAGCATAGATTGATGCCTCAAATTATTGCATAAGCATAGATTGATGCTATTAGATCATCTCTAGCTTGCTGTCCTCTATGAAGAACAATATTCTACAGTGTCCAATGCTTGGGGCAGGAATGGTGGTGGCAGACTCAACTATTTAGTTTTAGTCAATCATCACTGTAAAAGCATTGTTCAGCTAGCTTTGTCACTGTAGATGTCCTGGCAATGAATAAGGAAGCAGGTCCTTGATAGATTAGGTGAAAAAGTTTTAGTTCTTTTTAATGTTCACCCTGTGGCCAATTGGTATACACATTTGCATTTGCACTCACATTATTAAGGTGTTTTTGTTGAGTGGACATTGGAGTTGGATAGGATTTCTGAATTTTATTCTCTCCATCTCATGCCACTTGATTAAAGTATGTTTTCTCTTAAGTTTTTGCAGTCTGTGTGTGTGTGTGTTTAGATCATTGCACCGGGACCCTTATTGTAGACTCATTTGCAAAACATTCTTCTCTTCAATGTGTGTGTGTATGGTGTGTGTAAAAGAGGAAAATGGATTGGGGCTCTACACCCATTTTCCTTATTAGCATTAGTAGTGATCTCTATCCTTTTGAGGGAAAGAAGCAAACTGAACCTCAGTAGTGATCTCCATCCCATTAGCATCAAAGGTGTATGGGCTTTCTTGCCCTTGGTGGGAAGAAGCTAAGGTCTCATTGTTTGTGGCCTTAGCTTCTTGCCCGGGGGGTCCACCTTATAGGCCCGTAGGTGTAGCACGTGCACTCAACAGGAGGGGGTTTAATATCAGTTTCACCTACAGATTTAAAATGAAAGAAGGGGGTTAAATATTGTATACTGAGAAATTAAAATAAGGGGTATTTTTATCCATAAATCTTTAGAACTAGGTTGTTAGTATATATACACACACACACACACACACACACACTACAAGGTATTATGGATATACCGACACGGCCTATCGACGCAAAAATCGGTATATGCCTCGGTATAAGTCTTTCTATACGTCTCGGTATGTGCGTCGGTATACAAAAATACTGAGGCGTATACCGAGACTTATACAGAGGCGTATACCAAGGCCAAAAAAAAGTCCTAACCTTAATCTTTTCCTTTTCTCTCCAGTGATGGGTTTCTACCAGTGTTCGAAATAAACTTATGTGCAAGAGCTTACAAAACCTATAAAAGCAAGAACTAGGATGTTTTTTTACTAAATTTCAAAGGCATTTTTTAAAAAATACACCAAACTCTCCCAACATCATATAACAAAAAGTACTATAAAATCAAGTAAAAAACAAACACGGCATCTTCATCATTATTGTAGTTAGAAAATTCATTTTATAAACCATACACAAATCCCTTTTTATAGAAAACCCCAGCCTGTGGTGTTACTCCAGGTCTTTGATTGCCTTTTTTTCTGTTTCATAAGAGGATTGATTTGGAATTTTGGACTGGAAACCATTTTGAGAGCTACCTGGATTTGGCGATTTTTGGTCACAAGGTGTTGATAATGGGCCTTTAGAAAGAGAGTCTGTACTTAATGTCTTGTGACTTCAGCAACCACACCATCCACACCTTCGACAACCCCCTCACCAACACTCCCTCACTCAACTCCACGCATGTGGGGAGGGTGCAGCCTTTAGGGCTGGTATGCAAGGCCTAAAATTGACGGCTGTTTTTCCTATCAAGGGCCATTTTGCCTGTCAAAAAAAGCAATGGAAAAATTTCTCTGTCAAATAACAACTCATGTTTAAAAGTTTTCCTGTCACTTTGACAAGTGTTGAAAAACCTTGCATGTCAATTGACATGCTCAAATGTATCAATCTCCTGTCATTTTTTTGTGTTATTAGTAGTAGTAAAGATAACTAGTCTAAGGAGTGGAGAGCGGGGGGAATGTTATGAGTCACGACTCATTATCAAAGGATTGTCCGATGCCCAATGTCCATTGCCCATTGTCCACTGGCCCCAGCTTTAGCCCAAAATGAAGATTTTTTTTCCTCCCGTGAGAAACCATCAACAACTAATAAATGTAGTGCCAGTAGGTACCTCCCTCCCTCTCTCTCTCTCTCTCTCTCTCTCTCGGTATCTATCGACCACCATACCCAATGGGAACGTCTCCCACGACAAGAAGCCTCTCTTTCTTCAGAAAAGAAAGAAAAGAAACGCGACAGACCAATTGCTCTCCCCACCCCCTCCCCTCTCCTCTCGTTAAAATTGCCCTCCTTTTATTTACATTTAAAATTTATTTTAATATTTACATTTAAAGTTTTTTTAAACCAAAGGGGGCTTGGTCGAGTGGTTAAAGTGAATGGGTGGGTGAGTAAAGGACTTAGGTTCAACCCCTGGAGGTATCATCTGTCCTCTGTTGGGGAGGGTATTGCCAAAAAAAAAAAGGTGAATGGGTGGGTGAGTTCAACCCCCGGAGGTATCGTCTGCCCTCTGTTGGGGAGGGTATTGCAAAAAAAAAAAAATTGCCCTCCTTTCCCTCCTCACGAACACCAGAAGCGGAGATAGCTTATTGCCTCTAATTCGCATGCTACCCTCTTCATCCATTCTTGGCCCGCCTCGTCTCCCATTGTTCCACTTCGGCGCCTCTTACACCACCGCTCCGCCATTACGAGTCTCGCTCTCTCCCCTTCTGGAACCAGCGTCGCCTTCTGCTCTCTTGATCACTCTGTTAAGCTCTTCTCGTACCCAGGTAAGCTTTTTTTCTCTGATTGAAGTTCTCTTTTGGGCTCAGTGTCTCTTTCTACATGGAAACGATCCAGTGAATCAAGTGGACGTTCAGCGGTGCTACGCTCCTTTGCAATGCAGGAAATGTGCTCGCCTGAGTGCATCCTTTTCTCTGTTTTTCTCTCTGATTACTTGATGCTCTCGGTTATTTGTGATGAAAACTTGGATTTTTCTGTTACTGCTTGTCTTAACCAAGTTGCTGCCCTCGTTTATAACAAGTAGGGGGTCTTTTGGAAAAAGCTAGGGCACCATTTATCCTTTAGTAATGTCTCACACCTTCATGCATAGTTTGGGTTTATGAATCTTTGGGTTCCCCTCATGGGAGACTACACTACAGCTTCCTAAACTTTTTGGATCGTTGAATTTTTATAGTTTGTGAGATGGCTCGTCTAATATTAGAAGGCCTAGCTCCATCAAGTACTATCTTCTTCTACTAACATGTCCAATGCCAGTTTCTGCAAAGCAGTGCCTGGCTACGTTATTGAGTAGGTGCTCATCTAGGTTTCTCCTGTTATGCACCTAACTATGTTCATATCGAGACATCTTGTGGTGCATTTCCTAAGCTTCAACGTGTTGGAATAAAGCCATAGGTTGTTCGTTATTTAGCTATGAGTGTTGGCCTCAACTTTAGCAAAGGAGGTTGTGAGAGACTATTTGTCCCTCTCTGTGAGAATAGGCGATTGGAAGAAAGTCTTAGTAGCAATCACCAACTATACACACCCAATAAAATGCCACAAAACTATTTGCTGATATCATTTTGTGTTATTTTTAAAAGCGAGAGAGGAGCACCATGTAACTCGTAGAACTTGGTAAGCATTTCTTCAATTGAAAAAAGTTGTGAAAAATTTAAGTGTGACACTGTTGTGGTTGGGTAGGCTTTCTTGTGACTCCATTTGTTATTGGATGACTAGTGGAAAAAGACTGGTGAGTGGTTTGAAATCTTTTCCTATTATAGGAATGCTTGAAGCATAGCTGTTTGCTTGTCTCATGCTACATCAATAATTGTCGTTTTGTTTATTGGCATAATTACAAGCATAATTTGATGCCTTCTTCTCTTGAAGTTGGTACCTTAGCTTAGGACCAAACTGCATCTGCATCCTGTTTTCCCTCTCCAGGAAGGGTTCCTGTATGTAGGCCGTTAGGCAACATATCAAGACGTACATCAAGTCATTTACTGGATTCTTACTGCATGGAAAGGTTTGGATTTAGTTTGTGATTTGTCACTTGTTTTTGATAGAGATATCAAGCCAGACAATCTATTACTAGATCGCCATGGGCACATGAAGCTTTTAGATTTTGGGCTACACAGGTATATTAAACATTATTCTTTTCTTTTATTGTTTTGTACTGCATGTATTTGACAAATTGCAATGTCTCATATTTGTAAGGTTTTGTTGGTAATATGATTGCCCTATTTGTAAGGTTTCGTTGGTAATATGAGTGCTCTATTTTATGAGATCTTGTCATCATCTCTTGCTTTCTACATGATATGGTTTTATGGATTCCAGAGTAGATTTGTGCACATATCTGATCAAAAGACCATGGATCTTAACAAGAGAATAGAAAAATCTTCTTCTTCTCATAGGAAGAAGAGAAAGTCTCAGCCAAAGCTGGATGCTTTCTTATCTAAGCGTCCAGCCAGCAATGTGACTAGTATGTTGGATTTCTAATTCTTGATGATATGTTGGATTTCTAATTCTTGATGATATGGTGTACTGCTCGTGTTTGATGATATGCTGAATTGCTCTCTCGCTTTTTAATGCTCTGGTTTTATACCACTTGCATGATATGTTGGACCTCTACTTCTTGATGGTATGCTGCTGAACTGTGCATGTTTGCAGTAGTCCCCAACATCTGGTAAAGAAGTTTCCAATTCCTGAGAAAGAGCAGAGCTGGATTACATTCACCCTGCCATTCACCCGTCATAGCTTTGATTCCCATCTTGGCTGGTGGCAACGATCTCTGCATCCCCCGCATCTACTTCATGACCTCTTGAAAAGCTGGTAATCTTTGATTCTAACATGCACATATTATTTAGGTTCCAGTTTTCCAATTCCCATCATTAGTGTGTGTGAAATAGAGAGATTGAGAGAGAGAGAGAAAAAGAGAGAATAGTTTGTGTGTCAATGTCTTTTTTGTCTTTTTTTTTACTCTTCCTTCCTCATTCTCTCTTGTATGGTTGTTTTGATTAGAGATCTGATCATTCATGTCTCTTGTATGGTTATTTTGATTAGAGATCTGATCATTCATGGCATCAAAGACTCACATAAAGGTGTGTGATCATGGGAGTAACGAGAAGAAGGTGCTGGGCTACGTCAGAGTGATGGCAGATTGCACTTATAGTGATATACGTCAAGAGATCATCCAAGATGGCATTGTAAGTGAATCATTCGAGTTTGTTATTGAAGATGAAGACTGTGATGGAGTATGCATATTGAATGCATTACAAGAGGAGCGTTGGAAAATTGAGAATAGCAAGCGAGTTGGCATAAAGAGGTTATCAACCACGGTGGATGATGGAGGGTCCTCAAAGCGTGTTTGTAGAAGCTTAAATACTTCCATGGAAGCTACTGCTATGGATGGGATGGAAGAGGGCGATCAAATAAGGGAAGCGGGTGATCATGGTGGGAGAGTCAACATGCTCAAGAGTGTTTTAGTAACACAAGAAGCACTCAAAATTTGGGAGCTCCAATGTGAGAAGGTCCGCAAGAAGTTGAGTGAGAGAAAGCCATCTAGAGATGATAAATTTCAGCTCATCACGGAAGATGTCAATGACCAACCTTTGATTCGAGTGTGGTGCAATGAATGTGGGAGTGCTTATGGATCGGGAGTGACTAGTGGCAAGCAATCCGCATACTCATGCTTGTCAAACTTCATGAGATTTCACATTCTAGATGGTCAAGCACATCAAAAACGATACTTATCTAACCGAAGTTTGAGGTTTGATGCATTTTCTACTCATGGTTCTCATGGAAGTACTCCAAAAGACGAGAATGATTCTGATGATGCAATAATAATCTTGGCAGCTATTGAGGAGATGAATAATTTCAATAGAACTCATGAAGGTAAGAATCAACTTCTTGTTTTATGTTGTAAATTGTAATATTTTTTTGTAAAAGATATTTGTTGAATCATGTAAGACAATTCTTAGTCCCTTATTTTGGTTCCTTTTTTAAGGATTTTTGCTTGTGCATATCAGATTCAATTGTCAGCTACGTTTCTAAACTCTAGTTGTATTTTGATACTTGTCGTTGATTCTTCAAGCAAGAGTTCAATTGCATATCTAACACATGTATTTTTTTGCATATTCATTGGGCATTTTGCCTTCTCAATCTAGAAACTCATTGAACACTTCTCTTCATAGTTAGGGACTTCTCTTCATCGGGTCTGGCAATCCACTCTTGCGTAGTACCAAAGATCTTGTAATGTAAATTATACAGGGAGGGGGGGAGAAATGCATAAGCTTAAAATTTTAAAATTACAGGAGGGTTATTATAATATACCACAAAGATAACAGGAGGTATATATTAAATAGGGCAAAAAAGGTTACAGAGGGGTTTTAAAATATGCCTTTGCACGCACGTGATATCCATGATTTTGTAAGGTGGACCCCCCGGGGCTTCTTGCCACCAAGGGTGAGAAATCCCATACATTGGCGTATGGGCTTTCTTGCCCTTGGTGGCAAGAAGCTAAGGCCACAAACAGTGGCTTTCTTGCCCTTGGTGCTGGTTTGTGTCGGCTCGCCAAGCGAGGAGGACAGAGACATCGAAGCTCATTGTGGAAAGATTCTCGATACTTACATTCACAACTTCTTTGTGGCTGCACTTTATATATAAGGGTACTTACATTCACAACTTCTCTCTATCTCTCCCTGTCTACCTCTCTCCCTCCCTCTCTCTCTATTTCTCTCTTTCCTTCCATCTCTCCCCCTCTCACTCTCTATCCCTCTCCTCTCTACCCATTCCCTCTCTCTCTATTTCTCTATATTCTTCCATCTCTCCCCCTCTCACTCTCTACCCATTCCCTCTCTTTACCTCTCAGCTATCTCTCTCTACTCCTCTCTCCCTCCCTCCCTTCCTCTATATTCCTCTCCTCTCTCTACCTCTCTATCCATTTCTACTCTCTCTCTATCCCTTCCTCTCTTACTTTCTCCCTCTCCATTTTTATCCCTCTCTCTCTCTCTCTCTCTCTCTATTTCCCCTCCCCCTCCCCTCCCGCTCTCTATGTCTCTTTATTTCTCTATCCCTCTCCCTCCCTGTGTTTCTCTATCCCTCTCCCTCCCTTTATTTCTCTCACCATCGCTCTCTCTATTTCTCTCTCCCTCCCTCTCTTTATTTCTCTCTCTCTCCCTCTATTTCTCTCTGTCTCACCTTGCCTCTCTCTCTCTCTCTCTCTCTAAACCTTCCTTGCTTTTTTTAATGCTCTCTTCCTCTCTCTTTCCTTCTTCATGCTTATCTCTCAATGTAAAAATGCCACATTCTACATTTTGTGTTTTTTTTTCCATAGATGCCTTGCTATTTGTGCCACAAAACATTGCTATTTTTGCCACTATTTTTGTCCCAAATCGTTGGTATTTTCATACTATTGCTATTAGTGATGTAGATAACAACACTACTCAAAGTTGTTGAAACTAGACTAAGTGCAACTTAAGCCTAATCATAACATAGTTTAGGCTAATCCCAATATAAACTAAGTCAAGGCATAACATATCAAAAAGGAAAATGTAATAGTAGTGTACTAATATCCAACATGCAATAGTCCATGCCTAAAAGCTTAATCTATACCTGGCATGATATGGACTAAGTATAGCTTAACCCTCAAAATAGTCTAATGTAGCTTAATCCTAGGATAGCCTAAGTCTAAGCATAGAATATCAAAAGCCTAAGCCTAGCATGGCCTACATCTAGTGCTTGTGTACCATAAATATAGATTAGGATAGTCTAGCCTTATCGTAGTACATCAATATTGTAGCCATCACCTAGTTTAGACATAGCCTAAGCTTAGAACAACCACAATGTAGCATATTCCTAGTGTTCCTCTAGCAAATCCTAAGGCTATTCTTACCTAGCCTTTGGATCCTAAAACCTACATTGCAAACATGAGCTCCTAAAAGGATTCTCAAATAAAATTGAACATTGTGGTTTAAATATCACAATACATCTCATGGCTCGGTTATGGTTATTAAATTAGCCAAATTTCATGTCATCTTAGTATACACATAATTGAATTGGAAAACTCCTCTTAGTTTCTTTAAGCCCATTAAAATAGTAAAAATATTGTCTAATCCATGGATAGCAAATGCAACTTCTTTGAGCTATGATTGAGGCAATTGCTATGAAATAGTGTATTTCATAATCAAATGCATTAAGGTGAAAATGATATACAACCAAATCAAAAACATGGGAAGATATAGCCACATACATGCATACACTTGGTCTCCCAAAATATTATAATTTTCTATATATGTGCACCTATTAATGCATTTGTAGAAATTGTATCTATAAGTACAAATATTTTTCTTTAAAATATATGTCTATTTGCGCATTTTACCATGCATCTAAAAATTAATTAGATGCACTAATAGATGTGCAAATAAACATGCCTAAAGATCATAGCCAAAAAAAACACCATGGATCTCTCATTCATTGAAACAACAAAAGCAAACAAACCACAAATTAGCAATTTCCATTAAAAAAAAGAACAAACAAAGTATTCTATCCCAAAGTATCAATTATCATTAACATATGGAGCCATATGAGGTAAAAAGAATGCGTGAAAAGAACTCAGAAGAAAAGCATTGTACTAAATAGAATTAAATTATTTTATCTTGCTCTTCACAACACATTACACTCAAGATCCAAGCAAGTAGTGAATTCTATAATACTTGATGACGCAACCAAAGAGGAAATCTAAACCATGTGCATGCCATGTCCAAAGACATAATCACCAAAGGGGAGACCCTAAACTTGAGATAATGTGACCATGAACAAAACTCAAAAACAAATGTAAAGAAGAGAAAACAGTATTTTGGTCAATCAAGAATACAAGAGGAATATTTTTGAAGAAAAATACCCAATGCTACATCACCCAATCCTTGCTAGAATCATTGCTGCTCATGATGGTGTTTGTTGTTTGCGAGAGAGAGAGAGAGAGAGAGAGAGAGAGAGAGAGAGAGAGAGAGAGAGAGAGAGAGAGAGAGAGAGAGAGAGAGAGAGAGAGAGAGAGAGAGAGCACAAAAGAGAGACAAAAAAAGACATTGGAAGAAGCATTTGCAAGAAATTCTACTTAGAGGATTTGCTTATGTGATGGAATTTCATGGGCATGCTTTATGCATCGAAATTCAATTAGCTAACGTCATAAAACTCATCCCAAATTTGGTCACATAAGTGACACTTTAAATTCATTTTTTAAGATATGCAAATAGCTTCACATATGCCATGCTTTTTACAAGTGTCGCATAGGGCTGCTCAACATTTCTCCAGGCCACATCACTAAGACCTTTTCTTGTAGTGATACAAGTGAATCAATCATGTGATACATGCACTCTATCATGTCAACAAGTTCCAATATTTATGTCAATATATGCTAACATCTAATAACACATTATTAGACTTACTTACATGAATGTACTTGCATTTTGGCCTACTACTTGTCACACTGTCTAAGTAACAAACAATAATAGGATTCAGTATGTTCAATACATATTTCTAGGACGTGGTTATATTTAGCACGAAGGTACTTATAAACTAGCTTATTAATATTAACAATGAACAATTAAGAAAACCAATGTATAATTAATAGTGCCAATGTAGGAAAAAGTGATATTGGTCATGTTTGATGAGCATGCATGAGCTTAACAAAGGCTACCAAAATTTAATGTCGCCAATCAAATGTTGATGTGCAACCTCCATACTATTGGAGGCTAGATAGAAATCATAGGAGTACATTTTAACTACAACTAGCTTGTCATGTGGTCCACTTGGAGATCCTTTACTATCTACATATTAGAGACTATTACCATCTTACAAAGAGCTTAAATTTAGCAACATGAGGGGCACCACCCAACAATTATATTGGAACACAATCGAATGCTCCTAATGGGCATAACTCATTCGACGTCGGTGGCTCAGCATTTTAACTCTAAACAATAGAGGTTTTAAATTAAATGCACACTAAACCATACTAAACATGGAAACCCAAAAATTCTTGCAAAAAGGAATAGCCCATGCTGGTGAAAAGCAAACTTGATAGTCATGGGCATGAGGGACCATGGTAGCTCACGGCTTGTGGTTAGCGCAGCCGGAGAATCCTGTTGGCAGCTCCGCTGTCGAACGACGTGCGGCCAGGGTGGGTCGATCGAAGGACAGGCTCTCAAGAGAGAGGCCGTGGTGGCTCACCTGCCGTTGGCCCAGCTCGAGGATCCTTTTGGCAGCTCTGCTGTCGAAGTTGGCCATGATGTCGTGGCCATTGATAGAGGAGGCCACGTATCGCACGAGGCTGTCGATGATCTGCTCAATCATGAGTCGTTGGCCATGCGAGCCCAGCTTACCGCTGCCACTGGTCGTCCAGGTCACCACTATGTTGGGGACATCAAACGCTAGCCCATCCCTGCTTGTCGCGGTAATCATACCCATCCGCAGAACGCACTCGTCGGCGTGCGCTTCGCCAGATCGATGACGCATGTCATGTTGGGTACTAGCTTCACATACCACCCCAGGATCAAGTCGACGTGACGGAGCGGTCTCCTTTACTATTTGGCGGGGGTTATTACCGTTGCTCCGTGTCCTGATACGATCGTCATCTCCATTACATTGCATCGCCTCTGCCTGCGCCTCGGACTTTCCAGTGTGCTTCCTAGACTGCGCCTTGGCTACATCAGCACCAAAGCAGCACTTCAGTAACATGTTCCTCATGGTAGCGTTCAGTTGTTACTGCCGCAACAAAGTCTGCTCTGGCTGAACGTAAGCTGATGTACAGCATTTGTCCCCAATCAGACCATATGCATTATATAATTTCTTGTGATTAACTTCATCCGACTGTAAGCTTGGCCTCAGGCCTCGCTTGCAGTAGAAATCGATAAATACCAATTAGGTTGCCAACATTTAAATCTCTCAATCAGATACACCGACACGTATCCAATTACTTGACAATCTATACTATTAGTTGAGAGGTGCGGGCCGGGTACCACTTGGCCACCCCCCACCTCCCCCAAAAAAGAAAGATAACGCGGGGGCGGGTGTCATGTGTCGAGCACCCCCCCCACCCAAAAAAAAATCGCGCCCGTCGGGGTGAGTCTAAGCGCGGAGCGCCTAGTAATTCCATTATGGATAAGTGGATAGTGCTTGCAAGTTACTTCTCTTTTCGAGTTGTAAGTGTAGCTAAAGTTTCAGCATTTAGAAAATCTACTATATCGAGTTCTCAGTAATGATTCCAAGGCAATCCATCGGTAATGCAAACTAGCATGGATCACACTTAAACGGCATTCAAATGCCCTAGGGAAATATGTCACGACTCATAACTTATCATTTACCAATCTAGAGATCGAGATTGTTTCAAAAGAAACCCAAATCATGTATAGAATGCTTTGAATGCCCTAGCAAAATGTCACTACTTATCCTTTACCAATTCTATTGTTTCAAAAGAAACCCAAATCAAGTACAAGGCATTTGATAGAGATTGTCATAACAACTCATATTGTTTCATGAATACTTCCCACTAGTCAAAATATTGACTCTACAAGGCCCTTTATCCTTTATAGAGATTTTCATAACAACTCATACTATTTCATGAATACTTCCCACTATTTCATGAATACTTCCCACTAGTCAAAATATTGACTCTACAAGGTCCTTTATCTTTTATGTTCAAACTTAGTGATATTCCAAATTATGAAACATTGAGGTCAATATAATGGGAGAGATTGTATGTGCACACATGGGACACATTCGAGCCACTGCTTATCAATTTCATAACATGGTTTCCAAACCCACAAATTTGATATAAAAAATAAATCACTTAGTTCACAACAATATGTACTGGTAACGTTTGGAAAATAACATGTTAGATGCATGTGATATAGAGGATTTTTGAGTAATGGATCTTTTGACATAGATTCCATTGGGCATCCAAGAAGGGGACAATACAAAATGTGTATTTATTCTTCCATGCACAAAAAATGGCTCTTTATCATGTGTATGTGAGAAATTGGGATTATTAATATGGGGAAATACTAGCTACAGTGTGGCTGATATATAAGATGTAAGGGACTTTATTTTTGTACCATTCAGAGTAATACAAAGTCACTTTCATCTTCAAGCTTTCTCTTAGCTTCTATGACTTTCATCTTGCGTTAGCTTCTTCTTGTCTTTCTTTCTCCTTCACTAGTCTTTCTCTCTCCTCTGCACTCTTATTCTCTCTCTTTTACATTCATCTCTCTCTTATTCTTTCTCTCATAGCTCACTTCTTTACAAGTGGTATCACATCATAGGCTCTTGATCCATTTGCTTTTTCCTATGTTTAGACATATTTTTCTTATTTTTCACCATTAACTCTCAAGAAGCAGGTACATGAACCACATGGCAAGCATTCGCAAGCAATCTACTTGAAGTAGAGGCTAATATTGGGGCTTTGACAAATATTTGGACGAGATTTAGCTAGACCATGGCTAAACTAGCATGTCATCGATCATTTTTTGCTTATTTCGAATAGCATTTTGGAGAACTATGGCTAATTGGGGTTAGAAGAGTAATAAGTCTTAGTTACTTTTCAAAGAGAGGATTCTCTTTTCCCTTTTACCAAGGTTTCCTATACATTTTACTGAGTATGGAACCAAGATCTCTTCCTATCTCTCAAATCCTTGCTCTTTCAAAGCAACAATTAACTAAGCTTCTCTACTTCATATGCTTCAAGGTGATAACCAACAAGCTACAAGAGTTCTTAGCCATGGTGTACAGTATAAGTCTAAAAAATGGGACGTATTTTTTGATTTGATTTTAGCCTAATTCTTGTTTCTAATGACTACTATCTTGCTTGTGATGCTTCAACTGGTCTTTGGCAAGTAAAAGCCTCAAGAAATTGTCAATATTGGTAATAATCCGGGTTTTTTACAAATCGGATTTCTACCACAAAATTTGGTCAAAACCCCTATCAAGAGCAATACCCATAGCTTAAACCCTACATTTTATCACTTTGGGTTTACTCTTCAAGCATTAGGTATGCTACATTGCTTCTCGATTATGATAACTCTAGCAAGTGGAAAAACAAGTTCTTAGAAGGGATGTCAAGAGATGGGTTTTTTTAGTGAAGCAACACCTGCAAAGTATGGGCACACCATAAAGATGGAAAAATACTAGAGGCTATCACAGAAAAGTAGGTATGCTACATTGCTTCTCGGTTATGATAACTCTAGCAAGTGGAAAAACAAGTTCTTAGAAGGGATGTCAAGAGATGGGTTTTTTTAGTGAAGCAACACCTGCAAAGTATGGGCACACCATAAAGATGGAAAAATACTAGAGGCTATTGCAGAAAAGGCTAAGTGTGGGTACCACAAACATGATGGACATCCAGAGGCTGTAGTTGGGACCTCACAAAGTGTACAGAGGCTATAATACAAGGATAACTGAGGAGTTTACAAGTTTATGTTTGAGGCATTAGGGCTAGGAAATACAAAACTAAAAAAGTCTATCTAAATAGAAGGACTGATGAGGTTTGTCCTTCTCCTGGTGGTCTTCTTCTTCTTCTTCTTCTTCTTCCTTTGCTTCATTTTCTTCTTCTTCTTTGACTACAACTAGATAGGCCTTTTGGGACCTCTTTTTGGCATGGCAGAACTTCTCGGTGTGTCCGGTCCTTTTGCAGAAGTCACAGAAGAGCTGATCCTTCTTGCCTTTGTACCTGTTGCAAACATATAATGCATGCTTATCTCTAGAGGTACTTGGTTCTTCCTTAGTTTTTAGCTTCTTTTCCTCCTCTAACAGTGATGCTTGGATATCAACAAGTTCAGGATTTGGCATGTTGATTAAAGTTGTTGATACATTATTATATTCATGAGGCAAACTCTTAAGTAGAACACCGATGCAAACATCTTCTTCCATTTTAATGTTGATTCTTGCAAGTTGGGTTAGAAGTCCTTCCATGTAATTTAGATGTGTGACAAGTGATGTGCTGGACTTCATTTCAAGCTTAAAAAACTCAATTAGGAGACCATACTTTGATGATTTAGATTGTGCACCGAACAAGGTGTCAAGTCTCTTCCATGTATCATGTGAGGTTTTACAGTTATCTACATGGTGGATATAGTCGTCGTCTAGCTCCAATTTGATAATGACCTGATACTTATCATCGTTCTTTTGCCAAGTGATAGCAAGATCCACATCATCAGGCTTCTTTTCTTTTCTAGTGGTAATGGCCTAGAGTCCCTTCTTCATCAGGATCAGTTTGATGCAGGTCTACCAGGTATGAAACCCGACTCCTTTGAAACGGAAATTGAAGAATCTTTGCCCATGTTTGACTAGAGAGACCAACAGCAAATCAACTTCAAATGACTTAGAATAACCAGCAATGAGTTGATCTTTGTATGTGTCAAAAGAAACAAGTAATGGCAGTGAAGTATCAAAAGATACTAGTTTCAAATTTAATGTTTGTTGCTTGAGTTTGACTTGATGATCTTCAAAAACTCTTCATAGCTTCCCCTCCTTGCTAATTTGATGGTTAAATACTTTCTGAAAACTTCATATTAGAGTTGCCTTGGCTTGGTTTAAGTGGCAAGAGAGAGAAATTGAAGGAAAAATGAGCTTAAAGGTAAGTGGCTATGGTTATCCTGTCAAAACAGGGACCAACGACTAGTAAATGAGCTCCCATGAGCTCCACAGGTCGAATCTGCTCAAACTCTTTGAGATAGAGGACCCTCACTAATGGTATAAATCCCCCTAAGAGGGTTTGTACTCATTTTTCCCGAGTTGAGAGATCTAAGCCTTCAAAGTGGTCGCTCTCAAAACTACACCTAGATTTGGAAAAATGACAATGTCGGGTATGGTGTGCATCAATCTCCTTGATTTTTGTGTGAAAAAGTTGTGGCTTGACCTAAAGAACAACTCTTGAGAAGAAATCTCAAAGAAATATGGCATGGTTGATGAGATATGGCTACTCCAACAGAGGTAGGTAGGTGCTGTCCACCACAGACACAATTATGGAAACAACTCTGAAAAGAGGCAATGGTGAAGCTATAGTTGCCCAATCTTAATGATTGAGAGGCCAACAAGGAGCTTTAGAAGTAGAGAAACACTTCTCCAGAAGGAAATTCAAAGAGATTTGTCTTATGGAGAGAGATATGAAAGCTTCAAGCTGACAGGGTGTTGTTGGCTATGGCTGCCATGGAAGCTTAATTGAAGGTAGGAATGCAAATGAGGTTGGAGATAGGGTCTAGTACTCAAACTGAGCTGAGCTGAGATGAAAGGAGCTAAGAAGAGTGAAAGGAGAGTTGGGCCATTCTCAACTGAGCTCTGATACGATGTGAAATACGCGAGATCTAGAGCATGGCAGATGCGGAAGCTATGAAGGTTGAAAGAGGAAAAAGAAACTCATGAAGACATTGACCCTGACTAGGACAAATTGTTACACAAGTGAATTAGGTTCCAAAATTGAGACTTGGACTCATAAACAAAATCTTGTGTCTTGACAGTGACATGACACTTTACTGTAAAGAAAAGAGTACTACCATTACATTAGAAAAAGAGTGCAAGTACAATGCTTTATAGGATTTGAGTGGTGGTACTTTCTCCTACTATGCATATGGGATTCTGGTCCTAAGCCCTCACTGCTCCTCACAAAGGGACTCAAGTAGGTGTGATTACAAATATCTCAACAATGAGGCCTGATCAATTTTGACCTGGTCTACAAAGTTGCAAAAGAAACTTTTTTCAGATTCTTCACCGACTTGATGTTACGAAGAGATGGACTATCAACCTTATCACATCAACTTCCCATTCTTCACCGATTTGATGTTACAAAGTTGTTATAAGATTCTTCACCGATTTGATGCTAGTCCATCTCTTTGAGGTAAGCTATGAGTAAGTCTCTTTTTCTATGTAGCATTCCATGAATACATAATGGCAGGCTTCCTCTACCTCTTCTCTTCTTGTCAAGACTTATTAAGTAAGACTTGCCAAATTCTCTATTGGTGGGGAACTCTTATTTTCTCATGTTATATATATGTTCATGGAAGAAATTAGGAGCCACCAGCTCTCTTAACCTTCCATCATCTTCATTTCCCTTAAGATGGGCTACAAATTCTCTCTTGTAAAGTTGTGTTTTGATTCTTTCCATTCACTTAGGAAAGGGATTTCCTAGTCCATCCTCCCTTTGGCTAGGTGGTGTCCTTCTTTAGCTCTCTTAATGAGGATTGGAGACTGAGTGGGTAAAAGGCAACCTAGTCATCTTTTTAGCTCTCATTTCGGTGCCCCCACTAAGGAACTTCTCAAGCTACACTCTACAATTTCTATGAAGAATTAAACATATAAGGAGTTTTCCTCTTCTTCAACGAGTATTTGTCAAGGTATCACTAAAGAGGAATCTTCATCAAACCCTATTCAAGGGATTCATTGCTCAAGAGTACTACTATGGTCTTCAAAAGAAGCTCAAGAGAAGAAGAATATTTATCGGCAAACGACACATATGCGGATAAATCAAGCTAATTACACACGCCCTTCTTTACTTCAAGAGAAATCTTGCTCTCATCAAGTCTCTATATCAGCGCATTATGGTGAGTGCTTTGTGTCTAGTGTAAAGACACTCCCGAAGGAGCCTCATCTTCAAGTGGCTAAGGTGCTTTCAAATTCGGGGATTAATAAGTTTTTGGAGGGGGAGTTACACATCAATGGTGTGTGGTATTGGTGAGAGGCTACATATGGTGATGCAATTCAACTACTACTAGCAAGAAGGCTCAAAGTAATTGAGAAGGTAGCTATCAAAGCCTATGAACTTTACAAGGGTGATGATAGTCACACCAAAGCAGGGCTAATAACTGTTGAGGAAATCCTTCACATATCTCGAACGGTGGGATCTAAGAGGCCAGAGCTTCAATAGCACGCTTCATAAAAGTTTGTTGTGGAAATTTGTAGTTAATGCATAAATAAATAATCCTATTTTCTACAACTTTCAATCGATTCAAAACATTAGGGTGGATGTGTGTATTAGTAGGAATATATATTTTCAACAAAGGTTGGTCTTCTATTTTGGAGCTGAGAGGTTGAGAGACATCTTGTTGTCCTCTGACCCCATAATATTCTCTATTTTGGATTATAACATCTCTTTTAATGTACACATATTCATTCTACTCTAAGTGCATCCCATGAACCATAGGAACTTTTATGGACCTATCCATCCTCTTTCTAGGCAAACCATGTACATAATAGCTAGCACAAAGCTCAGGTTCCAAATTATCATAAGGGACTTATTGGGCCCTTGTCGTCTTGCTAAAATTAATACATCTATGAATCCATTTATTCTACCTTTATAATAAGATATGACTTGTGCCCAGACATGTTCATCTTTGTCTTGTATTGAGCTAGATCAATATCTTCCTATCATTGCTTTTCCAAGCTTTTTTGGGCACAAAGGGGAGAAAGCTCTAGAATTTCTAGATAACTTAGAAATGGCCTTCCTATTCATAGACTGGGATGATGAAGCAACCAAAGTACGAGCCTTTTCTTTAGTTCTAAAGGGTGATACTCGAGTGTGGTATCAAGCTCTCCCAGAGACTACAAGGGGTAACTAGGATGATCTCAAGACCGCATTCTTGCACGAGTACCAAGATACAGAGCCTCTTGAAGATCTTTGGAGAAAACTCCTAGATCTTCGTCAGACCTTACTAGAGGAGTACCAAGCATATGAAGGCATGTTTATAAAGTTGTGAGATAAATGGACAGCCCCCTTAGCCGATGGAAAGAGAGTACCTGATTGCCTTAAGAAAGATTGTTTTCTAGCAGAACTCTACCCTCTACTAAGGGAGAAGGTCAAGGGAAAGTTTCCCACATCCTATGAAGAATCAGTCACTTATGCCAGGGAGAAAGATAGGAAATTGAAGTATCAAGCCCAGTTGAAGGGGGGAGTTGAGCCCATGCAGGTTTTACCAACCAGGCCAAGGCCTAGAGAAATAACAGAGGCCCCACCTGAACCAAAGATGCCACAGCAAGAGCTCCTGCAACACATTACTAATCAACTTGAAAGCCTTTTGTTGAATTTATTGCAAGGAGTATGACCCCCTCTCCTCGCAAATGAAGGCAATCGGGACCCAAGGAGACAAGAAAGAGAGTATGTTTGCTATAATTGTGAGACTGGCCATGGTATGTACTTTTTCCCTCATCCTAGGTGTCTACTAGGAAATGGGTTCCAACCAAGAAGGAGGGGACAATAAGTGACACCACCTAGGGAGAGGCTTGTTTCCTTGAATTTAGGGCCTCCACCGCCAATTCAAGTTCTCCAGCATCCTCGACCACTTTGCAGAGGTGCCACCCTTGCCTATCTAGCCGCCAGAGAATCATGATGTCAGGATGTTCAATTTGGATGAGAGTGATGTCAAAGAGAAGGCCAAAGTAGCAAAGGTTGAAGCAATGATGGCAAAGAAATCTCGTAGAATTGAGAGGATAGAGCCTACACCACCAGAGGAGGTTTAAAATATTGAAGAAGAGGTGGAGTCTTCTAAGGCTTGAAAGACACATGGCAATGAAAATAGGAGGGCTTGCTCACATTGATGCATTGAGCTAGATGATTTTTCCTTGGGTAAAGATACTAGAACTTATGATTTTCTTGCTGATGTGAGGGATCAACGACCAAAATTTCATGGCCGCAATTACTATATCTATCTCCAACATTGCGGCGACAATGATCAAAGATGGTGTTAACCCCAATACGAAGAAAGCAAAAGGAAGTGGGAAAGATGCAAGGCAAAGGCAGAAAAAAGGTAGCCCGACTGAAGAAAGAAGAGGATAGAAGACCAAAAATGCAAGGGCAACCTTAAAAGTCCAAGGCAAATGCAAAAGGGGAAAAAGGCACATTTTAAAATGAAAAGGCGCACCCTGAAATCTTGTAAAAGAGCGCCGCCCGTGCAATTTGTAAATGTAGACAGGCGGCGGAAAGGAAGCCAGTAAGATAGAAGGACAATGAGAAAAGGGGCCTAGGCTAATGGCCGGCCATGTAAAAAAGGGGGATGATCGCCCGTGGAAATTAGGGCATGTATATAAAGTTGAAAAGTGAATGAGAAGCTCATTCTTTGGTGTGTGGCAAAAAGAGTCTTCTTCTTCCTCCCTTCTTCTCTCCTCCTTGCTTGTGTGTGCTCTTGAGAGAGGGAGTGTGAGGGTGTGAGGGAGTGAGTATGTGTGAGAGTGAGGGATCAAGAGGGTGAAGCTCTTCACCATCTCCTCTCCTCTTCTTCTCTTCTCTTCTCTCTTTTTCTCTTGCGCGCGCGGCTATGGAGGATGGAGCTTGGAGATGGAGGAGGCTTGAGAATGCTTGAGTTAGCATCAAGAGTCGTGGAGCTACCGGAGTGCAAGAGAGAGGAGGGTACTCGATCGGGCATCAAGCTAAACTCACAACACTTGTAGGATCGACGGTGTGTCGGCTAGGTGAGAGATAGCCATTAGAGCTCGCTTGGAATGCTTGAAACAATAGGGGGTCCGTGGGACTTGGCAGTTGAGCAAGAGCTCCCACATTTTGGTTCCGTTGCGGGGACCAACAGATTCAAGCTTGAGCACTTGCGCGCCTCATATCGAGCATCGAAGTAGGATATTCATCCCCGAAACGGAGCTTGAGATAGGTAGGAAGTTGGGTGTTTTCGATCTTCAGAACAGGTAAGTATTTTGGGATATTCTAGTTGTTTGATGATTGGAAAACATGGAGAAATTAGTTTAGTGTTTTGCTTTCGATTTATGTTGTGTTTAGGACAGGTTAACAGTAGGAAATCACACCCGAGAGGCAGAGGGTTGCTGTTGTGAAACAGGGAGAAAATCGGGGAAAATAGGGGAAAAATGGAGGAAATGCGCATGTAAATGTGTAGGAAACTCTAGGAGAGTGATCTGTAGTGTTCAGGGAGGGACCAACAGGGTATAAGTTCTGAAAGGGCAAGAGAATCCTCATTTGCAACTAGCTGAGAGAGAGAGAGAGAGAGAGAGAGAGAGAGAGAGAGAGAGAGAGAGCTTGGCAACCATCCGATCGACCAGGGCACGGAGTGACATTGCACTCGGCGATCCCCAGGTACATCGATCTCTCCCTCACCACTCAAACTCCATCGCTGGTGAATCTCGTGGTCAATAGTAATAGATATGTGGAGATATTTGGGTGAATCCGTGCTCGCAAGTTTGTCGAGCTGACGGACTCGGACGTCCAACCCAATGTCCGATTCCCAGAATCGGACACTCGGACAACCGTTCGATCAGATCACCCCGTCCGATTCGGACACTCGAACAGCTCGTCTGATCGGACCACCCGTCCGATTCGGACACTCGGACATTGTCTGACTCGGACGCTCGGAGACTCGGACCCACCCTGCCTGATCGAAGGAATTAAGACACATCAGCAATCCGACCACTTGCCCAATCCGATTTCTAGAATTAGACCCGCCCATAATCGCACCACCAGAATCGGACACTCAGACCAGCCCGTCTGATTCTAGAAATCAGACTACCCTGTCCGATCGGACCATTCGGACGAATCGGACCACCCAAAATCGGACCAGCCCAGAATTAGACCACCCTTGTCCGATTCATTGAACACTTGCCCATCCGATTTTTGAGAATCGGACACTCGGACTCTGAGACTGCCACTCAACCCTGACACACTTGGTTCGATTCCCAAAATCGGACCACTGGTAAATTGGACCCCTGGTAAATCGGACATCCGATTCCCAGATTTGAAAAAAAAAACGGCCAGGACTTGAGTAACAAAGCCTATCAGGCCCGAAACATGCGAGAGTGAGTAAGACGCCGGGAAATTGCTTGCAGTACTCATGTTGAATTTCCGCACTTGAAGTAGACTTAGGAAAGCTGAAAGCGAGCACAAGTGCACGAGGAACAACACACTCACGAGTGACCATAAGTTGAGCACTGTATTCAAAAATTAAAGGAACTCACTCAGATAAATCGCTCAAAAAACCCACCAATAGGAGAGGACCCAAGAAATAGACAGACGCGCAAAGCGCAGGATAGAACCAAGCAAGGAGCGTCAATGATAAGGATCTGTCTCACGACTAGTTAACCTGATCGAGAGCGCAGTGAGGCACAAGAATTCAACCATGACGGAGGAAAGCTTAGACCATCGGTGTACCGAGGAGCTCGATGTGAGTGTATTCCCAGACGCTATATAGCAGATGGTGAGCAGTTACGATGCACACGCCCGGTACGAGCACCATGGCAGGATGGCAGATGCAATCATTGCAGACCTAGAGGAGGAGAGAAGGCTAGCCCGTAGGGCACTGCAAGGCATAGCTGAGTATAATAGGGATCAACAAGCTAGGAGCCTAAGGCAAAGCATGGAGTTGCATGAGGTGCATCGAGTGCTGAACTTGGCTCGCCGGAACCGAACAGACCATGAGAGAGCACTAGAGGGAGACCTGACGCTGAGCGAGCTCCTCATGAAACGGCTGCTCGATAACACCACAGAAGAGCAGAGTGCCACTGCACTAGCGACGTCTCTTCTTGCAGGATTAGGGGCAACCCAGGGCTCAAAGAGGCAGGCCAAAATTCCGATTGTTGCAAAGCAACTCGACAAGTACCAACCGCACGACGATCCGTACAGCTTCGTTGAGCAGTTTGAGCAAGTCTGCGAAGCCAACGGCCTCAACGACCAAGCTCAACGCTTGCAAGCCTTCGGACTTTGCTTAAGCGGTAAGGATAGAACGTGGCATACAAGCCTGGATGCCATG
Source organism: Lygodium microphyllum (assembly GCF_053477565.2). Lineage (NCBI taxonomy): Eukaryota > Viridiplantae > Streptophyta > Polypodiopsida > Schizaeales > Lygodiaceae > Lygodium > Lygodium microphyllum. The sequence continues at coordinate 85,696,564 of NC_141163.1, read as the reverse complement.
GAAAGAGCCAACTTCAATAATCTCAAGGATCTCTTCGTCAAGAGGTTTGCCGAGCCCGAATACTGCGAGAACCTGCTAGTACGCTTGATGAATGTCAAACAGAAGGAGAAGGAGGACATCCGCGACTATGTGACCCACGTGAGAAGTCTCTTTAAGAGAATCCCCTTAGGCGAGCGACCGACTGACAGAGCAGTTTCCACTGTATTCATCAGTGGAATTAGAGATGAGAAGTTATATAAGGCATTGGCAGGCAATTCAAGCTTGCAGCGAGACGTGGTGGCTAGAGTTTTTGAGGAAGCCATCAGAGTCGATGACCAACTGAAAGAGCGAAGCTCTAGGAGCTTAACTTTGGAAGAGACTAACCTGCGAAGCGTAGATCAAACATCAACCTCTAGTGAGCGGTCAAACCCATCATCCCAAGATAAGGGGAAGACCACCGAGACGGACCAAGGCTTGGCTGAGGTCAAGATGGAATTAGCCAAAATACAAGACATGTTGAGACGACCGACGTGCCCGCACATCCAGTGCGTGTACTGTGGCAGAAACCACTTGCCAGCAGAGTGTCAAGACTCTAGGTCAAGACCTTGCGCTAACTGCGGTAGGTTCGGCCTAGATGCCGCACATTGCAGATTACCACGAAGATTACCATACGCGCAACCCTACGGCCAGCCTTATCTAGCTAACAGGCCGCAGCCATTCTTCGGACGGGGAGCCCCGTTAGCCCTACCTGTGCCTAATGATACGAAACCAGCTGTTCCTAGAATGGACATAAATCCTACCTGCATTCCTAGGCCGCCTGGTCCCTATGTGACCCACCCACCGAGCGACGCTCCCGTACACTACGTGGAGGAGCCCAGTGATGAAGAGATCTACATATACCCTTACGTCTTGCATGACAATGAGGGCAACGCGGTCCTCATGGATTATCTACCCGTGCCAATGATGGCGTTAGGACGAGGACGGGGTAGAGGCCTAGGAGGGCAGCCACAGGATCCCGTCACTTGTTGGACTTGTGGACATCCCGATCATGTCTCATCGCGCTGCCCTGAAAGAGAGCAACAAAACAGGGACAAAGCTGACCAAAGGTGCGCAGAATGTGGAATTACCCATCTTTTCATAGACTTCCCAAAGCGGAAGTCATCCTCCGGTTCAGCTAATTTTCCATCCATCCCATTGGGGCTGTTTGGTGTTGAAAACCCCGATGGGGAGGCCACACCTATTCCCTTGTGAGTTATGACCCGAGCCTAAACGAAGCAGGCTAGCATCTCTCTGCCGGGACCTAGCAATCTTGACGCTACCTCAGTAGGAAAGAAAAGCCATAGGCAGAGAAAGAAGAGATCGGAAGCTAAGGTTGCACTAAAGACCGACAGTATTACAACCTTACCTAATGGGAAGAAAGTCTCAGACGCAGAGGTAGAGACTTCAGCCCCTAAAACAACCCAAAAGGGAAGCGCTAAGATAGGGGAATACCCGCACCCCAAGCGGCAATTAGTGGCCATAGAAAAGGTGAAGGAATAGGTGAGGGAGGCTCAGCAGCATCTCAAGGATGCTGAACCCATCATGGAGGACGAGATCGATGATCTCTCCAGCATGAGCGCGCCAATGTCGCCACCTCAACCTAAGTTGACCGAAGCCACTACACCACCAGCAGTGCCGCTAAGACCATGTCTAGACACAACAGAACTGTAGAACAGCCGTAGCCAGTGGCCAGGATAGTCTAGGCTAAGAGAAGGATGAGTGTCTGACAACCTCTTGACCACATTGGTGACCACGCCTGTAACACTTAGCTTGGGGGACCTGCTTAAGCAGCACCCTGCCCTATGGCAAGACCTCAAGTAGTGGGTTGAGGGATCGCAAGAATAGGCCATGGCAGATCCTCAAGACCAGGATGCAGAAACACAATTGCCAAGTCTGACACTACACTCCGTGCCTAAATCCTTGCACGTCAACGCCTTTTGGGAGGGCTCTGAGATGCACGCAGTCCTACCGGTCCTAGCCCTGGGTGACACAACAAGGAAGGGAATTGTAGACACGGGAGTCAGGGTTAGTGTGCTTAGCCACGTAGTGCTGCAGACTTGGGGAAACCCGCCTGTCGAAGCTACTCGGTTTAATGTCATGCTAGCAAATGGTATGAGAGTGAAGCCATTCGAGGTCTTGAAGAATTGACCAGTAAAGACTGTAGGAGTTCAGTTCTCTGTCGACTTTATAGTCATGAAGGGAGTGGACTATGATATTCTATTGGGCCGACCGTGGATGCGCAATGCTAGAGTCATCGAAGATTGGGGTAACATCCTGATCTTCCTTGGCAATCGAACTGACACCGTAAGAATAGAGATGGACACTTGGAAGACCTCACTAGTCGACCTAGACGCCATCTCTGCTATGCTCAAAGGGATCACTCAGGTCAAGGAACCCTATGGGTCCTTAACTAAGTATATCCCATGCCCAGAGGACGAGCGGGATTGGATGCATGTCCTTGCTACACTTGACCTGCCATTCTCAAACCATGAGGCATATGAGCAGGCCATCAAAACAATTGGCAAGACAAACGAAGCACTCTCTACATCCGTCTACATGATGGCAGCAAGCCTCCATGGAAAGCCTAAGCCTGTTACCTTCCAGGTACCATCCAACAAAAGGGAACTCCAGGGGGTACTGGAATACCTAGCAAACCAGCTAATGGGTAATCCGGCTGCCAACTTCAAACTGCTCCAAGATCTCTTAGAGGCTCCTAGGTGGCAATGGACCAGAGTGCATGAGCTAAACCTCATGTATAACAGGGCCCTGATTCCAGAACAACGAGATGGGGCACTCCAAACCCTAGGAGGCTATGGGCAGTTGAACGACAAAGATTCCTGCGATGAATATGAAGACTGCCAACCTTTCAATGGTGAGAGCGAGGGTGAAGTGGATACCATAGAGTACGATACAAATGGACACGAAATTGAGCAAATACGAGCAGACGCCAAGCCACAAAAAAGGCAGGCCTTTAGACTGGAGCAAAGTGTCATGCGCATGGAATGTGATCATGCGTGGTTGGAATGCATGGGGAACATAGACTTGGAGCAATTAGGCCTAGCCCAATCAGGAATGACATCAATACTTAGAATCGAATCGCCATCTGAATTGCTTCCACCAGGGGACACCGCCTCTTCCAGCGAAGATGGAGGGTTTGACTCTAAATCGGAAGTTACTTCAGATAGTGACCCAAAGATCCCTAGGCCGCCCATGACTAGATGCACCAAGGGGAACTTACCCGTCCACCTGAGACGTAGACGGTCACACTAGGAGAGGGCAAAGCACCCCAAAGATACACGATCAGAAGAGCAGCGGAAGCCACAGGTCCTCCCTAAGAGATTCACTAAATTCAAAAAAGGGGATAGGGTAGTGGTTCTGCTAGGTGCCAAGCATCAAGGGCAGACAAGCGAACCGATTGAAGGACCAGCCAAGGTCAAGGAGGTTAACCTAGCCCTGGAAGGGGAGACATCCCGACCAGTGTTCATAGCCAATGACTTAACCGGTAAGGAAGAGTTGAGTCTTGTCGCTCTCTTGCGGGAGTACATGGACATATTTGCCTGGTCCTTAGAAGAGCTACGGGGTCAACTATATCTTTGCAACTCTAAGTAAGCTTTGAAACTTCTTAAGCTTCTTCACACCCAATACCTTTGTGAAAATATTAGCTATCTAATGCTATGTGTTGGCATATACCAACTCAATATCTATTGCAAGTACCTTCTCTCTTACAAAGTGATAATGCACCTCAATGTGTTTTGTTCTAGCATGGAACATTGGGTTTCTAGCTAGTAGCTATATGTTGCTCATGTTGTCACAGTGAATGACAACTGGACCATCTCCCTAATTGATAAAGCAATTATAGGTTTCTTTTTATTGCTCCATATAAGTGAACACAATTTTTAGTGAATTTGAAAATCTTTCAAGTCCTGTTCTTCACTATTTATAATATAGGGACTCCAAAAAGATATATTTAAGTTTCCAAAGCCCCTTTATTTGTTTTCCTCCCATTATCTCTCTTTGTTTCTCTCTCCCCCCTCTCTCTCATTGTTTGTTTCTCTACCTCCATCTCTCTACTTCTCTGTATTTGTAACGTGTCCACTAGTATCATCCAGGACACGTCTTAGCAGTCCATCCGAAAGGATGTCTCAGCTTGGTACTCCCATGGAATGATACGGGACTTGCGATCTAGGTCTTCCTGCATCTGCCACGTAGCGGAAGTATCCTGGCCGTTCCCACTTAGGATCGACCGGAATTAGGGTTTTCTTGATTGGTCATTATCTAACAGCAACTAGCATCTGACCCAAGCGAACTACTTTACGCAGAAATGCTAGGTCCGAAGCGGATTCACGCTGCACTTGGTTCAAGGAGAATGGGAAACGAGAGGGATGCAAAGCTCAACCTCTCTGCCATAAGGCATAGTCCCATTTCGTTCCCCTAAAACAATGTAAATCGGTTAAGACATAACTCTAGGTCATTGCTTTTGTTATTCGTTTTCTTTGACTATCATTCCGCTGTTCTTCGAGAAAAGTGCCCAGCTAACTGGGACCACCCGACCTATGGCCCATCCTCCGCACTTTCCTCGGTTTGTTTTAGTTATGTAATTATCTAACACATTAATTTGACATGTAACAACCAGCTTCTTTAATTAATCTGTTAAACACTGGTTCCTTCACGTAATCTTATCACGTGACATAGAAAAACAATATCAAATAAGTTCTTTATTAACATATCACCATTTTTATCTTTGAAATACGAGGAGTTCTGCCCGTAGGCTTGTCCATAATCTACCCGAAGGCTATCCAGTAATCCACAGTGATCACTATTCCAAGCTTCTGCCCGTAGACTAGTATGCGGGCCTTGAGATCCAATCCCGAGTCATGTTAGCCTCTTGTGCAGGACCCGAAAGGCGAGGGATTTACGGCTAGAGTCCCCCCTGGCACCCAAGCGCCCTCCTGCTCCAAGTAGAGCTCAACGGAGAGAGCTCACGCGGCGGGTTCGGTCCACGTTCCCGGCGCGGTCAACAACCCCCTTGGTTAGGGTCAGGCAGGCAGTCGGGGGTAACTGAAACTACTCTCCCTTCAGGCCTTCAACCTGAAGTATAGGTATTCATTTAATTTGTAATTCATAAATCAAACAGTGCTCTAAAATCTCTAGAAAGCACAAACATTTCCATTAATCGACCGTGTTGTTTGGCAAACTGCTAAGGAATTGTTCTTTCCTTTTGAGTGTATCAGCACTCGTTCCAAGGTGTCTTGCAAGTTGCCGAGATCCTTTATATTCCAGTTTAGTGCGTACCTTATTAACCCAACTTGGTCAACCCTAAAGTTCATTAGATACTTTAGTTTCCAGTTTATAACTTTCCTTATTTAGAAGGATATCCAAGAATACGTCCTTTTTGCAAGATAACTTGCGTAAGGATCTGCCATCCTTGTTGAGGGTGTTTACCCTTTCTCCTTGTGAATAAATCACAAGACTAAATGACTTCGTACTTGCTGCGCAAGTCCTACGATGAAATAATCCATTTTAGATTCTTTAAGCTGACGTATGTCAGACCTAGGGTCTCTTTTTAAGAACCTTAGGGATAACTCTAGTTCATTTACCTTTACGAAATTAATTGACCCTACAATCAGGGAAGGTAGTCAAGTGCTTAAGGTATAAACGTTTCTTTGGTCTTTAAGGCATGTTTTGCAGGATGGTATTTCTAAATTTAGATTGATTTGGCTATCTTTTGGAAGGAAATATTGATCACCTCGGCACGATTTGTTATCCTTGTGACAATTGATTTTTCAGTCCTAAATTTTATTGCTTTATGGTAGGTAAATTCAATTTAATCTTCCTTTTTCCTTGCAAACAAAACTTATGCCAATTAACATTCTTTTCCTTGACAAGATATGCAATTAGCAATGATAATTTCCTAGTAATTTGAACAACGTAAAAAAAACCTTTCATGAATTTCATTATGACTTGTTGCAAAAAGAATAGGGTTAATGGTGCAAGATGCAGCTTTTATACCTTCAGGAATTTAAATTGAAATATACTACTATAGTAAGTAGATAATCTTGTTCGTAATTCGTTATAAATGCATGATGCTATTCGAATAAAACTATGTTCTATAAATTATCATTTGTTCAATTAAACTGAACTCCTTCATTGTAAATAACTCGGAAAAATATATCCTATCCCTAACAATTTCTCTTTGCCTGATTGACTTAAAATCGAAAAAAAACCAAGAAGGAAAAACCTGGTTTTGTGGTGAGATATCCACATGGATACCAGGAGATGATCCTCCCGCAGATACTCCTTGGACTTTCTTAGGCGGCATCGCAATTCGATCGTGAAGGTAGCTTTTACTCTTTCTTCCGGATTTCCACCGTCTCTCTTTCAAGGCAAGAAGTCGATCAAAAAGTTGACCACCACTGGAAGGGATAATAAGACCTCTAAAATCCTAGCTTCTTTGGAGAGAAAAAGGTTTGTAAGCTTAAGGGATAAAGGATCTATAGGATATAATCACAGTGCAAAGATTATGTGTGAGCGTGGCTTCACAAACATCTATGAAAACCCTTGGGATATCTTTGGCAATGGAATGGAAGGATTTGGGAGTTTTTCAAACCCAAAGGAAAATTTGAAAAAATAACACAAGGCTTTATAGTTGGGGAAAAAGGTGCGTATGGGGTTTAGAAAGGGCTTAGGAGCGTACAAAAGAAAAAGAACATATGAGGGTAAAACACGGGGTCAAACACAAGACAAGACTTATGGTTTTAGACACGGGATTAAGGGCTTTCTCCTCCTAGAGTAAGGTGAATTTTAAGGGACTTGGCTTTAATGCACCCCGGAAAAGGTTTAATCGTACCCCAGAAAAGGCTTAAGTCTACCTTGGAAAAGGGGTTAATGCACCACGGGAAAGGGGGCTTGGGGGTTTAAAAACACGAGGGAGGGGGAATGAAAATTCACAGGAAGGGATATGAGGGGGTGAATGGGGGGCTTGATTAGCCCCCCCTTAGGAAGCTTCCACTTCCTTTATCACATGGCAGGAGGGGGGAAAAACAATCTGGCGGGGGAGGGAAATGGGAAATCTAACGATGGCGCTGTGGAGAGGGAAGCTGGAGGGGATAGGCGGCAGCGGCAGCTGGTGGCGGCAGCAATCAAGCAAGGCGGCGTGTATTTTCTTCTCCTCCTTCCTCGTTAACTGTGCAGCCCTCCCTCTTTAAATAGGGGAGGGGAGGGGAGGGAATCCTCCCCCCCTTGCCTGTCAGCATGCATGGCGAGGGGCCTGAGCAAGCTCTAGCGAGGAGCTTGCTACCCCCCCCTCTATCCCCTATCGGATTGCAGCATCACGGCTCAGCTCATGCGCCACCATGAAAGGCGAAAAATAATTTTTTTCTTTTACTTATTCAATATATTACACTATTCCTTTTCTCTCGTGCTCTCTTTATCTTTATCTATCCCCCTCTCTATTTCTCTCCCCACCCCTCTTTCTCTCTCTCTTTTCCTTTCTTTTTTTGCTCTCCTTCATGTCTCTTTGTTTGACTCCTTTTATCTCTCTCTTCCCCCTCTCTCTCTCTATCTTTTTATTTTTATGAGGCCCCTCTCTTTCCCCTTTTTTATTTCTCTCCATCTCTCTCTTCCTTCCCTCCCTTTTTCTCTCTATTTCTCTCCCTCCTTCCCTTCCCACTCTTACTTAACATATCTTGTTGCAAACAAAATTAAAGATAGAAAATAACAAACTTAAAAGACAAAGATATTGAAAGCAATGTCTCCCTACCCCTCTTTATCTCTCTCTCCCCCCTCTCCCTTTACTTTTCTCTCTTTTTCTTCTCTCTCTCTTTCTCGTTTTTTTTCTATTTTTCTCTATATCTCTCTTTTTCTCCTCTTTCCATCTCTCTTTCTCCCTCTCTCTCTCTTCTTTTCACTCTTCTTCCTCTCTTTACCTCACCCTTCTTTTCTACCTCCTCCTTCTCTCTACCTCTCTATTTCTCTCGCTCTTTCCCCTTCTTTGTTTTGTCTCTCATTGTTTCTACCCCCTCCTCTCTCCTTCATTGTTTCTCTCACTCATCCTCCTCTCTTCCTCCCTTCATCTCTCATTTCTCTCTTTCTCTTTATTTCATGTCTCCCCTTTCTCTTCCTCTCTATCTCTTCCTCTCCCTTCCTTCTTCTCCCTCCCTCCCTCCCTCCCTCTCTCTCTCTCTCTATATTTCAATGAATCTCTTCATAAAGAAAAAGAAAACAAGAAAATACAAAGATAAAGAGACAAGAGGAAATGTGTAATGTGTCCACTTTTATCTTTAGGACACGTCTTAGCAATCCATCGGAAAGGATGTTTAGAAAGCTCCGCCCGGCACTCCCATGGAATGTTACGAGGTTTGCGATCTAGGGCTTTCCGCATGTGCCACGTAGCAGAAGTATTTCGGCTGTTCCCACTTAGGATCGACCTAAATTAGGGTTTTCCTTATTGGTCATTTCCTAACATCAACTAGCGTCGGACCCAAGCGAACTACTTTACGCACAAACGCCAAGTCTGAAGCAGATTCACGCTACACTTGGTTCAAGGAGAATGGGAAACGAGAGGGATGCAAAACTCAACCTCTCTGCCATAAGGCATAGTCCCATTCCGTTCCCCTAAAACAACGTAAATCGGGATCAACACTTTTTTTGTTCGTGTTCTTTGACGATCTTCCTACTGTCCCTCATGATTTGAGAAAGTTCCCGGCCAACCGGGACCACCCATCCATAGGACGGACCTATGGCCACATCCACCGCACTTTCCTCAGGTTGTTTTAGTTATTTAATTACCTAGCACATTTAGTTGGACATGTAACAATCAGCTTCTTTAATTAGCCTGTTAGGCACTCGTTCTTTCACGTAACCATATCACTTGACATAGAAAAACAATGTCAAACAAGTTCCTTATTAACAGGTTATCATATTTATCTTTGAAATACAAAAAAGTCCAGCCCGTAGGCTTATCCACAATCCGCCCAAAGACTATCCAGCAATCCACAAGGATTACCAATCCAAGTTTCTGCCTATAGACTAGTATGCGGGCCTCCGGATCCAATCCCGAGTCACATTAGCCTCTTGTGCAGGGCCCGGAAGGCGAGGGATTTATGGCTAGAGCCCCCCCTGCCACCCAAGCATCCTCCTCCTCCAAGTAGCGCTCAACGGAGAGATCTCTCGCAGTGGGTTCGGTCCGCTTTCCCGGCACCGTTAACAACCCCCTTGGTTAGGGTGAGGCATGGAGTTGGGGGTAACTGAAGTATAGGCCATCAACCTGAAGTATAGATATCCATTTATCTTTTAATTCATTGATCAAACAAAGCCAAACAGTGCTCTAAAATCTATAGCAAGCACAAACATTTCCATTGATCGTTTTTATTGGCAAACTGCTAAGGAATGAATCCTTCCTTTCGAATGCATCTACCACTCGATCTGGGATGACTTGCAACTTGGCAAGATCCCTTATATCCTGGGTTAGGGCGTACCCTAATAACCAGAATTGGTCAAACCTTAAGTTTATCGATTATTTCAGTTTATCCGCTAGTCTTTAGTTTCCAATCAATCTTCTTTACTCACGAAAGATACTAAATTAGGATGATTACTCATCCTCTTGCAAGATAACTTGTGTAAGGACTTGCCAACCTCGTTGCGAGAATCTGGCCATTCCCTTGTGATCCAATCACAATATCATATGACTCCATACTTGTTGCACAAGTGTCGCATTGAATGGAGTTACGAAATAATCAGTTCCTAATTACATTAGGTTGATGTCGTCAGTCCTAGGGTTTCAAGTTCCATCTCGTAAGATTCTTAGGGACAACCCTAGTTCACTTTCCAAATATGTTTCAGTGTCCCTACATACAGTGAATGTGGGCAAGTATTTAAGGTATAGGAGTTTCAATTTTAGCAATACGTACGATTAGGTCACGTATTAGCTTCCTAGTTAATTTCTTGGAATTTAACTCATTCTAAACGAGTACTCCGCGGTTTAGGTGTTTTAGGTTTATGCCAATTTGTTTAACTCTAGAAGATAATTACGTGATCATTTCCACATGACTTGTTGTCTATGCGTTAATTGATTTTTCAACTCTAATTTATCGATTTGAGGTCAGGTATAGGTTAGGTTAATTCCAACTAATCTTTCTATACTTTGCGAACAAAATTCATGCTAAACAAGCAACCTTTTTCTTGATAATTTATGCAGTTGACAAACGATAATTTCCTAGAGTTATGCATCGTAAGAATCATTTCATGCTTTGCACTTTCCATGATGATTCATTGCGAAGAGGATATGGGTTAATAGTGCGATATGCACTTTATACATCTAGGCTTAAACGAAGTATATACTATTTTAATCGACATTAATCTAATTTTTAATTCATTTCAATGCATAAGCTATTTGCTAGAAATGCATTTATGCTTCCATTATTTTGCATGTCTTATTGAAAGTATTAATGACTAAGTTTCTCCATCGTGAGCATTTAGGACAAAAATATATCCTATTTCCAACAATTAACCTTGCATGATTGAATTACAAGAATACCAAATTAAAAAAAATAGGAAGGAAAACCTGGGCTTGGGGTGAGATGTCCACGTGGATGCCAAGAGACGACCCTCCTGCGGCTATGCCTTGGGCTTTCTTAGGAGGCATTGCGAGTGTAGCCTTTCTGTCAATGCTGCTTTGCGAATTTCCTTCTTAAGTTCCACTATCCTTTACAAGTTCTTTTGCTTCCCTTCGTGGAGACTCTTTGAAGGGATGTGTGTGTGAAGGAGGGAAGAACCACGAAAAGGGGTCAAAAATTCGAGAAGGGGGTATTCCGAAAATCCTCCACGAGTAGGGCTCGTTTTTACACAAGAAAAAGGGTTAAGGGGGCCCTTAGGAGGAATTCCAGGGGGTGGACTTAAGGCTATAAGAAAAAGGGCCTAAGGGGGGGGAATTTAAAACATAGGAGGGAAAGTAAGACCTTTAAGGTCAACTGTTATTGGGGGGAGAAAGGGGGCTTGTGAAGCCTAAGGGGGAATTTTAGGGGGGGTACTTTCAAAGCCCATGGGAAGGGGGCTTAAGAGAGATTTAAACACGGGGGGGGGGGGGGGGTTCCAAAGCCCACGGGAAGGGGGCTTAAGAGAGCTTTAAACACGAGGGCGGGGGGAGGAGGTGGTTCCAAAGCCCAAAGGAACCATGGGAAGGGCTAAGGAGGAAAAGGGGGCTTATGAGTCCCCTTGGAAGCTTCACCCCAGGAAGCTTCTGAAGCTTCAATGCCATGTGGGAGGGGGAAAGAAAATAACGCTGGTCATCGGTGTTACGATGCATGGGGGTGCAGTCGTGATGGCAGAGGACGTCGACGGCCTGATATACGGCGGCAGCGGTGGCAACTTCCCTCCATCATGAGTTGAATAGAGAGACTCACTCTCTCCCTCTACGATGCTACAATGCCTCCTCTCATTTTTCCCCCTGCTGGCGATCCCCCCCTTAGTTTATATAGGTAAGGGGGAGGGAATCCTTCCTCCCCTACGTGTCTATGCCATGGCGACTAGTAGCAGCGAGCTCCACTGAGGAGCTTTTTCATGCGTTCTATTCCCCTCCCCCTCCAGCACGACAGTCGGCTGGGGAGGGGAATAAGGAAAAAAGAATTGCCATTATCCTAGTAATTTATCAAAATGCTATATTATTATCCCCACTATTTAAAAGGGGGGATTCATGCATGTAGTGTTTGGTATATTACAAAATGTACCTACCTCAAAGGCTTAAAGATGAAACCCTTTGTTCCTTTTCGTTGCGGCTTCCCTCCATTCTTCCTTGCACACTTCTCCTTCTTCTTCACATATGTAGTTTATACATCTAGGCTTAAATGAAGTATACTATTTTAATGGATATTAATCTAATTTTTAATTCATTTCAATGCATAAGCTATTTGCTAGAAATGCTTTTATGCTTCCTTTATTTTGCATGTTTTATTGAAAATATTAATGGCTAAGTTCCTCCGTCATGAGCATTTAGGACAAAAATATATCCTATTTTCAACAATTAACCTTGCATGATTGAATTACAACAATACCAAATAAAAAAAATTAGGAAGGAAAACTTGGGCTTGGGGTGAGATGTCCACGTGGATGCCAGGAGACGACCCTCCTACGGCTATGCCTTGGGCTTTCTTAGGAGGCATTACGAGTGTAGCCTTTTCGTCATCGATGCTACTTTGCGAATTTCCTTCTTAAGTTCCACCGTCCTTTACAAGTTCTTTTGCTTCCCTTCGTGGAGACTCTTTGAAGGGATGTGTGTGTGGACGAGGGAAGAACCACGGAAAGGGGTCAAAAATCCGGGAAGGGGATATTGTGAAAATCCTCCGCGAGTAGGGCTCGTTTTTACATGAGAAAAAGGGTTAAGGGGGCCCTTAGGAGGAATTCTAGGGGATGGACTAAAGGCTATAAGAAAAAGGGCCTAAGGGGAGGGGAAACATCTGCCTTGAAGCTTCAACCCTTAAGGTTGGATCTGAGAAGTTTAGGGGACTTCTGCAGTCATGACCATACAATGCTTGAAAAGGGATTATCTGAATGCTTTGTTGGTAAGAAGCATTGTAGGCAAATTCAACTAAAGGCAAGTATTGAATCCACCTCTTCGGCTCTCGTAGCAGTATGCCCTAAGCATATCCTCGATGACTTGACTTACTCGCTCAGTTTGGCCATCCGTTTGGGGATGGTAAGCAGTGCTAAAGTAGAGTTGAGTCCCAATAGCTTCAAAGATAGCTCTCCAGAAGTGTGACGTGAAGAGAGAATCACGATCACTAATGATTCTTCTGGGTAAACCATGTAGCTTGAATATCTCCTTGATAAACAATCTTGCAATGTCTGAGGCTTTATAGTTTGTCTTTACTGGAATAAGGTGTGCAACCTTAGTAAGCATGTCAACCACAACCATGGTGGAGTTGTATCCTCCTTGGACTTAGGGTAGGCCTACAACAAAATCCATACTGATGAATTCCCATTTCATTTGGGGAATGTCAAGTGGTTGCAGTTTCCCTGGCATCTTGACATGTTTGGCTTTGATACGTTGACAAGAAAAACACTCGGTGACATATTTGAGAACGTCACCTTTAAGCCTCTCCCAATGGTAGCTCTTCCTAAGTGCATTGAGAGTCCTGGCATAGCCACTGGCATAGCCAGGATGTCCTTAGAAAGGGGAATCATGAGCTTCCCACAATATCTTCTGCTCAAGTGCCTGGCTTGCCGGTATACACAACCTTGTTCTATAATAGACAAGTCCACTATTGATAGAAAATTCATGATACTTGGCCCGCAGCTTTTGATTCTGATCCTTGATAGAGATCTCCCTTAGCATTGTTTGGAAGGCCAGATCACGGCATGCATCCTCTCTAGCTAACTTAAGTATTGGGTTGTTTGGCATAGATACTTTTGTAGCATCTAGCTATTGGTGGATTCTGCAGGATTAGAGAATTAAGAAATGCCTTGCGACTGAGTGCATTGGCACCTACATTCTCTTTTCCTGGTCGGTACAATCTGATTTCAAAGTCATATTCCTCTAGTTCTTAAATCCACCGACGTTGTCTCATGTTGAGCTCATTTTGGGTAAAGATCCATTTGTGACTCTTATGATCAGTTTTTTACTAGGGTAAACTTGTTACCCAATAGGTAGTGTCTCCAAAGCTTTAGAGCATGGACGACACCTAGCAATTCTAGATCATGCGTGGCATAATTATTTTCATGACTTTTCAATTTTCTTGAAGAGTATGCTACTGGATGACCTTCTTGCATGAGCACACATCCCAAGGCAAGTATGCTAGCATCAGCTACTACCTCAAACTCTTTATTGAGGTCTGGAAGTTTTAGAATAGGTGCTGATACCAAACTTTTCTTCAATCTGTCGAAGCTATTTTGTTCAGGAGTTGACCATGCAATGGTTGTTTGCTTCTTTAGTAAGTCCGTCAGAGGTGCTGCAATCAAAGCATAGTTTTTTATGAAGACCCTATACCATCCTGTCAATCCAAGAAAGCTACGTATCTCTTTGACAGATGTTGGTATTGGCCATTCTAGCACATCTCTGACCTTGGCTAGGTCCACTAAGATTCCTTCTATTGATACTATGAATCCTAGATATTCAATTTGGCGTTTGAAGAATGCACACTTCTTCATCTTAGCATACAGCTTATGTGCCTTCATTGTTTCAAGGACAATCCAAAGTTGGGGCTCATGATCTTCTTCCTGTTTGGAATAGATTAAAGTGTCATCAAAGAAGACAAGCATGAAATCATCAAGATATGGCCTAAAGATATCTTGCATTAACCTGTTGAAAGTGGCAGGTGCATTCGTAAGCCCAAATGACATAACTAGGAACTCAAAGTGCCCATATCTTGTATTGAAGGCCGTCTTGGGGATATCTTCTTCCTTGATCCTTATCTGATAGTAACCTGACCTGAGGTCAATCTTGGAGAAGATCTTTGCACCCTGAAGGTGATCAAGAAGCTCATCTATTCTTGGAATAAGGTACTTGTTCTTGACCGTTGATTGATTCAATCCTCAGTAATCAATACATAGCCGAAGCATTCCATCTTTCTTTTTTTGGAACAGTACTGGAGCTCTCCATGGTGAACTGCTAGGCCGGATGTAGCCCTGATCTAGTAGTTGCTTGAGTTGTTCCTTCAGCTCAATTGCTTCTGGTATGGACATTCTATAAGGTCTCTTTGCAATTGGCGCAGCTCCTGGTACTAACTTAATCTCATGATCCACTTCTCTTTGAGGCGGGAGTTCTGTCAACTCTTTAGGGAATACGTCCGCGTATTCCTTTAGCCAAGAAGGTCCTTCATTAGACTCTTGCTTTTGATCTAACTTGTTGAGCTTAATTAAGTAGACAGGTAATCCTTTTCAAACTCCTTTTATGATCCAATATACTTTGGCCAATTGGATTCTCGGCACTCCATCCTCACCTTGGGTTGTGACTAATTCCCTTTCAGAGTTTCGAAAGGAAACTTGGCCCTTTCCACAATGAATGTGGGTGTCATTAGGCTTAAGACAATCCATTCCTAGTAGACACTTGTGGATACCTAAATTCATGACTCTGAATTTGACCAAAGTCTTCTTTCCTCCTAGAAAGAATTCCACCTTAGCAGTTTGCCTGGTACAAGTAACCTCACAACCATTTGCCAATTCCACAAGCAAGGTAGGTGCTTCTACTATGGCTATTCCTAATCTTTTTGCACATGTTGGTGAGATAAACGAATGTGTACTGCCACAATCAATCAAGGTCTTGAAACTTTTACCTTGATAGTATGATGGTGTCTGAATCACCGAGAACTGGAAATTCGGCCCTTTCTTGTGTAGAGCGGCATTGAATGTCGGCCTTTCAAACTCTTCTTCCATGGTCGGATCTTCTTCTTCTTCTTCTTTGTACATTTGCCTATTGGCAACACATGCGGTTCTTCCTCTACCTCGGGTAGCGACTCCTTGACCACGGCCCGTTCCTTGGAAAGGTGCTTGGCGATGTCCTCGACCAAGCTTGGGACATTGCCTCTTGAAGTGATCGGGTTCATTGCAGTGGAAACAACAGAGGTTTCGGCCATTGCTTTGAGTAGGAACAAAGTTGTTGACATTGTTAGTCCTTGCTTTCTTTCTTTGTCCCTGATTATGACCTTGAACTCTCTTCATTTGAGGTCTGAATGCTCCTCTGTTCAGGTCATTATAAGACCAAGCTTTGTTACCCCTTGGTCTAGACTGCACCTCCTAAATTATAGGCGTCGCTTGAATGAGTGTGTCCTGAAGATCTGATGGACGCATAGATTCGAGATGGGTATTTACTGGTGGATTTAAACCCACACAAAATTTGGACACCTGCTGTGTCATGTCCATCTGTGGTACATACTTAAGAAGTGAGACAAATTTAGAATAGTATGCATCAAGAGTGAGTCCCACATGTTTTAGCTCATAGAACTCATTCATTTTCTGCGTGCAATATGCAGGTGGTAAGTATCTTCCCTGCACGACTTTCTTTAGCTTCTCCTAGGTAACGGATCCCTCCGTGATTCCTTGATCCCTATACCATTGCTTCCACCAAATCCTGGCTTTTCCGGTGAGCTTTAGCTTGGCAAGCATAGCCTGATTGGCGGGTGCAGTATCGACTGCTTCAAAGTAATCCTCCATGGATTCAATCCAAATTTCAGCATTAGCTTGGACGCCGAACCTGCCTCTCCCGTCAAACTCGGGCAGCTTAATTTGCTTGAGAAGAAACTTCTTCTCCTGGATTACAACAGTACTTGATGTAGGAGGCAAACTAGGAACCTGTACCTGGAATTGTGCTTGGATAAAGGTTTCTTAACGTCATTATATGATAAATGTGATTGATTTATATTACATCTTCAATTCCACTATCACGGAGGCAATCTAACCACTTAAATTTTTATCAATTCTCATGTACAATCAGACATTGATAAAAAAGAGTCTTATTTGTATTTATATGGACATAGCCCTTTCGGAATACAACATTTCTTGTGATGATAAGCCAACTATTACATTTAGTTTGGGGAGAACAACATTGTATTACATTTATCTACAGGAATTGTATAATAGTATGGTTTCGGGTCATGGATCTTCAGGAATCGGTAAGTCATTGGAAGTTCAGGGTATTCCTTTCCTTTGGAACCCATTCTTTTCATGGCACCCCAACACTTTAATCTTGTTGGCGGGGATTACATGGGTTACTTCCTCATATACATATGAGTTCATCTCAACCCTCCAACCTCGAATATGTAAAGTTGAGTTTACGTGAGCTTCCACAAAAATGAACAGCTTCATGACTTTCAAGTCTTCCAACCACTTGATCCTTTTTAGGTTAGTTTGTAGGTAAGCAAACTGGTGGGCGGCTATATAGTAGATTCCATCTTTGTTCTATGTACAAAGGTGATGGATTATAGATTTGCTCTAGGGTATTCATCATCTCAACCCTTTGTCGATAATGCGGAGAATGCATTGCAGTCATAAACATGATTCAAAATACTAAGAACTTGTTCCACGCTTCGTAATTCTGCAAGACAACATTGAAGGTAAGGAAATGTTTGGAACATCAACATTTACTTTAATTTTTCTTATTCAGATTTCATAAAAACAATTCCGCTCTGATACCACGGCTCTGATACCAACTGTAACGTATCCACTTGTATCTTCAGGACATTCTTAGTAGTCCATCAAAAAGGATGTCTAAAAAGCTCCGTCCGGCACTCCCATGGAATGTTACAGGGTTTGCGATCTAGGGCTTTTCACGTCTGCCACGTAGCAGAAGTATTCCGGCCATTCCCACTTAGGATCGACCTAAATTAGGGTTTTCCTTATTGGTCATTTCCTAACGTCAACTAGCATCGGACCCAAGCGAACTACTTTACGTAGAAACGCGAGGTCTGAAGTGGATTCACACTGCACTTGGGAAACGAGAGGGATGCAAAGCTCAACCTCTCTGCCATAAGGCATATTCCCATTCCGTTCCCCTAAAACAGCGTAAATCAGGATCAATCATAACTCTAGGTCAACACTTTTTTTGTTCGTGTTCTTTGACGATCTTCTTGCTGTTCCTAGTAATTTGAGAAAAGTTCTCGGCCAACCAGGACCACCCATCCGTAGGACGAACCTATGGCCACATCCACCGCACTTTCCTCGGGTTGTTTTAGTTATTTAATTACCTAGCACATTTAGTTGGACATGTAACAATCAGCTTCTTTAATTAGCCCATTAGGCACTGGTTCTTTCACGTAATCATATCACTTGACATAGAAAAACAATGTCAAACAAGTTTCTTATTAACAGGTTATCATATTTATCTTTGAAATACAAAAAAAGTCCAGCCCGTAGGCTTATCCACAATCCGCCCGAAGGCAATCCAACAATCCACAGGGATTACCAATCCAAGTTTTCACTCGTAGACTAGTATGCGGGCCTCGAGATCCAATCCGGAGTCACGTTAGCCTCTTGTGCAGGGCTCAGAAGGCGAGGGATTTACGGCCAGAGCCCCCTGGCACCCAAGCATCCTCCTGCTCCAAGTAGCGCTCAACGGAGAGACCTCTCGCGGCGGGTTCGGTCCACTTTCCCGGCGCTGTTAACAACTCCCTTGGTTAGGGTCAGGTATGCAGTCACGGGTAACTGAAGCTGCCTCTCCCTTCAGGACATCAACCTGAAGTATAGATATCCATTTATCTTTTAATTCATTGATCAAACAAAGCCAAACAGTGCTCTAAAATCTGTAGCAAGCACAAACATTTCCATTGATCGTTTTTGTTGGCAAAGTGCTAAGGAATGAATCCTTTCTTTCGAATGCGTCCAGCACTCGATCCGAGATGACTTGCAACTTGGCAAGATTCCCTATATATTGGGTTAGGGCGTACCCTAATAACCCGACTTGGTCAAACCTTAAGTTCATTGGTTATTTCAGTTTATCGACTGGTCTTTAGTTTCCAATCAATCTTTTTTACTCACGAAAGATACTAAATTAGGATGATTATTCATCCTCTTGCAAGATAACTTGCGTAAGGACTTGCCAACCTCGTTGCGAGAATTTGGCCATTCCCTTGTAATCCAATCACAAGATCATATGACTCCACACTTTTTGCACAAGTGTCGCATTGAATGGAGTCACGAAACAATCTGTTCCTGATTACATTAGGCTGATGTCGTCAGTCCTAGGGTTTCAAGTTCCATATCGTAAGATTCTTAGGGACAACCCTAGTTCACTTTCCAAATATGTTTCAGTGTCCCTACATACAGTGAATGTGGGCAAGTATTTAAGGTATAGGAGTTTTAGTTTTTGCAATACGTATGATTAGGTCACGTATTAACTTCTTAGTGAATTTCTTGGAATTTAACTCATTCTAAACGAGTACTCCGCGGTTTAGGTGTTTTAGGTTTATGCCAATTTATTTAACTCTAGAAGATAATTACGTGATCATTTCCACATGACTCGTTGTCTATGTGTTAATTGATTTTTCAACCCTAACTTATCGATTTGAGGTCAAGGTTAGGTTAATTCCAACTAATCTTCCTATACTTTGCGAACAAAATTCATGCTAAACAAGCAACCATTTTCTTGATAATTTATGCAGTTGACAAACGATAATTTCCTAGAGTTATGCATCGTAAGAATCATTTCATGCTTTGCACTTTCCATGATGATTCATTGCGAAGAGGATGTGGGTTAATAGTGCGATATGCACTTTATACATCTAGGCTTAAACGAAGTATATACTATTTTAATCGACATTAATCTAATTTTTAATTCATTTCAATGCATAAGCTATTTGCTAGAAATGCATTTATGCTTCCATTATTTTGCATGTCTTATTGAAAGTATTAATGACTAAGTTTCTCCATCGTGAGCATTTAGGACAAAAATATATCCTATTTCCAACAATTAACCTTGCATGATTGAATTACAACAATACCAAATAAAAGAAAATAGGAAGGAAAACCTGGGCTTGGGGTGAGATGTCCACATGGATGCTAGGAGACGACCCTCCTGCGGCTACGCCTTGGGCTTTCTTAGGAGGCATTGCAAGTGTAGCCTTTCCGTCGATGCTGCTTTGCGAATTTCCTTCTTAGGTTCCACCGTCCTTTACAAGTTCTTTTGCTTCCCTTTGTGGAGACTCTTTGAAGGGATGTGTGTGTGGAGGAGGGAAGAACCACGGAAAGGGGTCAAAAATCTGGGAAGGGGGTATTGTGAAAATCCTCCATGAGTAGGGCTTGTTTTTACACAAGAAAAAGGGTTAAGGAGGCCCTTAGGAGGAATTCTAGGGGGTGTACTTAAGGCCATAAGAAAAAGGGCCTAAGGGTGGGAATTTAAACAACGGGAATGGAAGTAAGACCTTTAAGGTCAACTGTTATTGGGGGGAGAAAGGGGGCTTGTGAAGCCTAAGGGGGAATTTTAGGGGGGGGTACTTTGAAAGCCCACGGGAAGGGGGCTTAAGAGATATTTAAACAGGTACGGGGGGAGGGGAGGGGTGGTTCCAAAGCCCATGGGAAGGGGGCTTTAAGAGAGCTTTAAACACGAAGGGGGGGTGGTTCCAAACCCCATGGGAAGGGGGCTTAAGAGAGCTTTAAACACAGGCTTCCCCCCAAGAAGCTTCTGAAGCTTCAACACCACATGGGAGGGGGAAAGAAAATAATGCCGGTCGTAAGCATTATGATGGCTGGGGGTGCAGTCCTGACGGCAGAGGACATCGATGGCCTGGTATACAACGGCAGCAGCGGCAACTTCCCTCCCTCACGAGTTGAACAGAGAGACTCACTCTCTCCCTCTATGATGCTACAACACCTCCTCTCCTTTTTTCCCTGCTAGCGATCCCCCCCCCCCCCCCCCCCCCCTAGGTTATATAGGTAAGGGGGAGGGAATCCTTTCTCCCCTACGTGTCTGTGCCATGTCGACTAGTAGCAGCAAGCTCCACTGAGGAGCTTTTTCATGCATTCTATTCCCCTCCTCCTCCAGCACGACAGTCGACTGGGGAGGGGAATAAGGAAAAAAAATTTGCCATTATCCTGGTAATTTATCAAAATGTTATATTATTATCCCCACTACTTAAAAAGGGGGGTTCATGCATGTAGTGTTCGGTATATTACAAAATGTACCTACCTCAAAGGCTTAAAGATGAAACCCTTTGTGCCTTTTCTTTGCAGCTTCCCTCCATTCTTCCTTGCAAACTTCTCCTTCTTCTTCACATATGGTGGTGGTGGTGATGACAACAATGATGAGCTCTCCCTTTCTCTCTCTCTCTCTCTTCCTCTTCCTTTCCCTCTCCCTCTCAAAGCTTTGAGCTCTCTCACTCTCTCTTTCGTTCTTTCTCATAAATGTTTTCGAAAAATGTTGCACTCAAATTTTTTATGTTTTTTTTTTCTCAAAATGGTGTCGCAATATGCATCACTAAGATCATTCCTATATGAGTATCTATTAGTGCAAATTTGCGATGCTTTTAGCAAAGCTGCCATTTTGCATCGCAAATGGCTGTCGTTGTCACCCCATTCCCTTGTAGTCTTTCTCAATTCTTTAATCTCTCCAACAAATGGATAGAGATCTCAGGAAAAGAATTGTTATGAGAGATCAAGAATTGATGAGAAGTACCTCTTATATGGTTTTGTGATGAATCCTCCCAAATGCTTGAATATGACTCGCAAATGGCTGTCGTTGTCACCCCATTCCCTTGTAGTCTTTCTCAATTCTTAAATCTCTCCAACAAATGGATAGAGATCTCAGGAAAAGAATTGTTATGAGAGATCAAGAATTGATGAGAAGTACCTCTTATATGGTTTTGTGATGAATCCTCCCAAATGCTTGAATATGACTCTAATGAGTCAATGCTGATGACATAATATTTAATCATTGCTTTATGAATACTTTAGAGTACTCTTTAAGCCTTAGTATCTTCAAATTGAAGGCTTGAATTTATGTGCCCCAAATATTCTCTGTCAATCATAGACACGCCATGCCATATAAATCTAATCCCATGCGAATGCACCCTTAACAGGGCATCCTCAAGCCAACCATGCAAATCCACCCTTGCCATGTCATCATAGAGCATTTTAGAATATATGCCATGTTATTGTGTGCATCATGGATGATGTCATCATGAAACATTATATAAGATCTTTAACCATCCTCCAACACCTATAAAAGGAGGGGCTTGCCACACAGCTCCTCTTTGTCTTGTAAATGCTAGACTTGGGAGCTCAAGGAATTGAGATCTCCAAGTAAATAACTTTGAGTTCCAGTTCTAGTTTTTGTCTTGTCTTGTCTTCTATTATACTCCTACTTTCTTATCACCTTATAACCTTGTAGTACGAGATCTTGTCTAGTACTATCTTGTATCTTATTCATCCCCATCCAAGGAGATCTTGTAATTCTGATATATTGTGTCCATACCTATGGTCTTAGGTTGTGGGATCCTTCATATCCTATCAATTCCTATTGTCTATACCTATAGTTTTGGGGTTTTGGGATTTTTCCGTATCTTGTTAAGTTATTTTGGGATTATCTTGTAATCAAAATTCTTGTAACCAATCTTGCATCTAGTCCAGTCTCTTGAGCATAATCTAGTGCTCCCATAACAATTTGGCAAGAGTACTTTCTAGCCCTAGTGAGCACCATGGAGGAAACCCTTGAAAGAATCGTGGCATCCCTTCAAAACCTCCAACAAAAAATTCAAGACTTGAATGAATTACAAGCACAACTTCAAATCGAACACCCTATGCATCTAGACCCTGGTCTTTAAAAGATGCAAGACCCGATCCGAGACTTTTAGAACAATAGAGGAAGTGATTAGATGATTCATGCATGTTTATCAACCACCAATTAGAGAACCCATGATCAACATGCCAGATAAGTTCAATGGTGATTGTTTGAAGTTCAGGGGACTCTTGCAACAAGTAATGCTCCATATCCATATGCAATCGGATAGGTATCTAGATGATGCTTCCAAGGTGGGATTCAATGGGACTTTGCTTTGTGGTAAAGATTTATCATGGTTCACCTCAATCTTGGAAAAGAATATGCCAGTACTTCATAACTATGAGGCATTTATTTGCAAGCTCACTTCCACATTTGGAGATGCAGATGCTTGTTGAGTAGCAAAAACAAAACATCAGAAGGTATGGCAAGGTAATCGCCTTGCCTCTACTTATGCATTTGAATTTAGGCAATCAATTTGTGACCTCACTTGGTATGAGGAGTATTGCATCAATCAATTTAGATGGGGTCTTCAAGATGACATCAAGGACCTCATACTCACTATGCTTGAGGATAAAACATTCAATGATTATATCATGCAAGCCATCCGGTGTGAAAATAGACTATTCAGGAAGAAGCAAGAAAAATGAGAAGAATTAAGACCTTGACAATGGAACCCTGTCCCAATTATTAGAGACTCAATTAGAGAAGAAACCAATCCCAAATTGATGCAAATAGACAATACCAAATTCTAGCCCTTGACTGCACAAGAAAAGAAAACATGAAGGGAGAATCACCTATGCCTATATTGTACAAACCCTAGACACATTGCCCTAAATTTCTCAAATTAGAGGGAAAGAACACCAAGAGTTACTGCAACCATACTTGAGCAGGAGAATCCAGGATGTTTGATTGTAAATGAGACCATACAACCAAACCTTGATATAAGAAAGGGTCTCTTGATATAAGACCAATCTTGCACTAGTTGAAGTCATGGATGGAAGACCTCTAGCATCTAGAGATACTACCAAGGAAACCCGACCAACCACTCATGGTAACTCTTGGCGATCACAAATCTCATGTATGCTTTAATGTCATATCCAGTCCCATAAATCCAATCATCCTTGGGATGCCTTGGCTAAAGAATTACAAGCCAAAAATTGATTGGGTTAAGAAAAATATTACACATCGATAAAATAAATAAAAGCCGATATATCTAGGAGCCAAATCCTTTATACACATAGCAAGGGTAGAAACCGACCTACATGATATATCATATACCAGCTCAAGAATCTAGTAAGGATTAGTCAAGCTACCAAGAAAATATCAAGAATTTCAAGATGTCTTTGAAAAAAAGAATGTATATCTCTTGCTTGAACACATACCATATGATTGTGTTATAGAAATACTTTAGCCAATGGAAATTCAAAGTCTATTCCTAGGGACCTATACAAACAAAAAAAGGAAAATGGGTTGTGTTTCAAATGTGGTGAGAAGTATATAGCTAACCATGTAATAAAGTCTTATTATAGGAATGCAAAAGCCAAGGTCCATAGCATTTTAGTTCTTGAAGATTTAAAGGATACTAATGATTATGCAAATACACTTATAGCTACCATTGAGAATGAGAATATTGAAAAGGATGTTGGGCAAGAATAGTTCTATGATCTTGCTGACACTTTTTCTTTGGACCTTGGTGGCATTATTTCTTTTGATCTAGGAGGGATTGATGATGAGATAGATGATGGCACTATTTAGTCCATTTCAATGCATGCATGGACATGATCAAGAATCCCAAACACACTTTGCATCTAAGGGAGTATTAATGGAAAAATTTTGTTCATTTTTGTGGATAGTGGTAGTATCTATAACTTCATTAATAAATCACTCATACACTGATTGAGATGTTTCGCTACTAATTTATAGAAACCTATCAAAGTTCAAGTGACCAATGGAGATGAAGAAATTGGCAACCAAATATGTCTTAAGGTGTATATTCAATTGGCTGAAAATTATACGTAGAAAATGAACTTAATTACTTTGGACATGGGCCCCATTGACATTGTGCTAGGTTGTGATTGATTAATGAAATTAGGTAAATTTTGTTACGAATTTTTCTTAACTCTACCTAGAGTTTACAGTGGTGGATAGCTTATACGCTGTCGAAGGGTTTCGAAAGCAATGTCGCGACTTCAGAAGTCCTTGATAAATTTCAAGATAGAAGATCAGATCTAAAATAAGAGATATCGGTGATAAAAGATGGATCAATGGATCATCTTGTGTTAGATCTTTTCTATTCAAAGCCGTGCACAGTTGAGAAGTACAAGGTTTCAAAAATAAATTCTTCTCAACAATATGAAATCCAAGTTCATGGAGAAATTGAATCTGAAAATCACAGCAGCAGAGATGTATTCACAAACAATTTGCCAAGGATTTTGCAATTCATGGCCACACTCAGGAAAGCCTGAGCTTACAAGTTGAAAAAGGACACCTTCCCATTCTCAGCAAGAATTAGACCTTTGTATACAAGGTTTCTGAGGCTGGCTTATTGAAAAGTGCAGTTGTCAATATCATAAATGTTTAGAACCAGTCAGGGTCTGGTCTACACTCTCTGTCACTATGTTACTTAATATGAATTCACTGTTCAGCCTATATACATTCAGCATATCTAGGTAGATAAGTGATATTTGTGTAAGGAAAGGCTATCCAAGCAAAAAACAGGGGCTGCCACAATCTCGACAAAAGTCAAGAAAGAGTACAGGATTCAGTATGTGAACCATTGATGATCATTCTCTTTCGTTTCTGAACATAGAGCTCACCTTCCTCCTAGACCTGTGCCAACCATCAACGGATTTGAAACTGCATCATATTGGCTCGTTTGAACCCAACGAATTCTGCCTCAAACTATCGTTTGCAACCACTTTTAACACAAAAGCAGCGTTCCCCTTCGAATTGTCTCCCAGGTCAGATATGCTTCTATTTGCATTAAGATTCAATGATGTATTCTGTTTGGGAATTCAACCAATTTATCAAGCTTCCTGTACAAGGTCAGAAGCATCTGGTTTGATGGCCTGATACTGCTGATGCCAGAGGTCTTGCAAAGTGGCGGAATGCTTCCAGTAGAGAGGGCGGCTCACGTAAAAGAGGGCTGCTGTGCATTTGCTCTGACACCTGCAACACCAACAATGCGAATGGCCATTCTAGCGGAGAGACCAGCTAAACCACAGGCAAGGCCAGATGATAGATGTGCATATCCGTCAAACAGATAGTATGTTTGGCTCCTCGGGTTTATTCCAGTACTAATAATTACGGCGATAATCAAGCCACCCATAAATACCAAGCACACCAGCCATAACAACAGGAACAATTGATTTCATCCCCGAAAACTAGTGGCCTGTCTTCCAATAGATAACATCCTCCTTCGTTTTCTTGCGTCCTCTGTCTTTGCATTTTGACTTGCAGTTCCAGATGAAGTGACTTAGAGAAACGAATGTCTCGTAGCAATCCAGTACCACGAAGCTTGACAAAGAGGGTTTTTGAGCAGTGCGCCCTCCAATCGGCAGCTTTCCATCGGTTCATTGCTTCTTCATCATCGCATTGTTTTCTCTCCTCTCGTCACCTTTGCCTTCTTTCCTTTAGGCTTCGCACGGTTGTTTTTCTTTAGGTCCTTGTCTTCTGCTACAACAGAGTTACCAGCTCTATCGTCCTTCCCTAAGATTGCTCCGTCTGAGCATAATCTCCGGTATGCTGGTATATTTGGCAACTTTCGAAAGCTAATTGAGGATTCCAGAATTGCAGAAATTCCCCTGCGCCCCCCAAATTTGCCTTACAGCACGCAGTTTTTTTTTAACATTTAAAACAGAAAAGCGGCCCCATTCTCTATTGCCTGTGGTACCATATGTTTTCAAGCAAAGACCAAACATAACAGCATCTGCACACACTCCTTCAGCCTGCACTTGTGTGAGACAGTTCAGAGCTTCTTCAGCAAGCCCCTGCTCAGTATATCTGGCAATTAATGCAGTCCATGAGACTACATTGCGAACTGGCAACCCATCAAACACTTGGACTGCTTCTACAAGAGAGTAGCATTTCCCATACATGTCCACCATTGTACTCCCCATGTATAGCTCTTTCTCAAGTCCTCTCCTAGTTATCTCAGAATGTATGCTATGCCCTATTTCTAAATCTCCTTCTGTGCCACAAGCTTTTGAGCAGAGAATGAATGTGCTGGTATCCACAAACACACCTTCCAACTGTATCCTCTTGAAGCAAATCAAGACTTCCTCACTAAGCCCGTGTTCAGCATGTGCTGCAACCAAAGCCTTCCATGAAACTGTATCTCGAAGCAGTTGCTTATCAAACACCCTGTGAGCCTCTGCAAGGGAACCACATTTGCTATACATATTTATCAGAGAATTTCCCACAATCAATTCTCTTTCAAATCCCATTTTTGATATCTCACAATGTAAAGATTGGCCTGAGTGCAAGGCTCCTATGCTACCACAAGCTTTCAAGGTGCATAGAAAAGTAGCTCTAGTTGGAACCACACCCTCCTGTTGCATGTCCCTAAAGAGATCCAAGGCAGTGAGACTGAACCCATTTTGAATATATCCTGTCATTAAAGCATTCCATGACACTTAATTTCTTTCCAGCAAGCCCTTGAAGACTTTATGCGCTTCGTTTAAACTTCCACATTTGACATACATGTCAACCAGAGCATTATTGATTAATTCCTCTTGCTCCAAACCCTCTTCCACGTAGAACAAAAGTATAATCACAACAACTAAATATGTACAAAGTATCAAACCCCATACACTTTTAGGTGGATTTCACACCTCGAATGCGCAGCAATACGACAACGCTTGTAATGAATCCATAATAAAATTGAGCTTGAGACTAAATGTTCATTCATGGAGACTAAGGTCATGAAATATCTAGAATACATTTTCAGTGAAAAGGGAATCCAAGTTAACCCAAAGAAGATGCAATGTATTAGAGATTGGCCAACACCCACTTCTACTACTCTACATGAATTTATTGGTCTTTTGTAAAATTTCTGATTCCTCCCACATAAAAATCCCCTCTTGGGAAGGGATTATTATTAGAATTATGGGAATTTTTTTAATTATTCCCTCCTTCCCCTAGTCGACTGTCATGCTGGGGGAGAGGAAGGGAAAGCAGGATGAATAAGCATTTCTACTAGATGTTATGGAGGGGGCAAGGGCATGCACGTTGGCGCGTGGAGGGAGGGAGGTACCTCCCCTCTCCCATATAAACCCCTATGGGAAAGGGAAATAGGGGAGGAGGGTCATGAGAGGTGAGAAAGAAGCCATCCCTCTGATGCGTTGTGTCACTACCGAGCGGGAGGAGAAAGGCCATCACTTTGCTGGTCGAGAGTGGAGGGAGGAGTTCCTGAAGGGAGGAGAAAAGCCATCACTCTGCTAGTCGAGAGTGGAGGGAGGAGTCGCTTACGCTGCTGACTCAAGGAGCTGCCATGGAGGGGAGGAGTTCGTGAAGCCGCCCACTACCGTCTGTCAGTTCGCCATCGCCTTCTCTCTCGCCACATGGGGCTCCAAGGCCAGGCTCCCAGAAGGTTCAGAGGCTTCTTAGGAAGCTTCTCAAGCCTTCCAAGAAGCCCCCCTCATGTGGCTCTTTAAGCCCCCTTTTCCCCCCACATAAAATCCCCTATTCAAGGTCTTATACACCCCTTCCTTCCCCCCCCTTTTTCCCCCTCTTTTCCCACCTAGTGCATCCTAAGACTACCCCCCCCCCCCCCCCCTCAGGATCAAATAAAAAAGCTCCATTCCCGTGGCTTTAATAAGCCTTACCCTCGAAAGACTTTAAACCCCTTCCTCCCCGAGATCCAAAACCCTCCCCGTGGGTTTTCCCCAACCCTGAAAATTCAAAAGGCCTTAATCCTTGCTTGTGGTCTCTTTCAAAGCCCCTTTCCGTGTTGTCCCATCCAAGTTTTTAGAAGCCCCATTAAGTTTTTTCCCCCTTGCATTCTTACACATGGGTTCATCTTAACATTGGGGTCCCTTAGAACCCCCTTCCTATTGACCTTCGCAAAACACCCTCTTTTCCCCCCTTTTTGCATACCACAAAGTTACTTTCTTTTTCCCTTTCCATGTATACAATTTGCACCGGAGCTTCTATGAAAGGAAGAAAAAAATTTCATAAAGGATGGTGGAATTACAAAAGGGAGTTTTGCATGCAAAGGAGACGGCCAAGGTCATAAATATGCATCCAAGACGATAAGGCCGCATTCACGATGGCTCCTAAGAAAGCACAAGGCGCAACCGTAGGAGGATCGTCTCCTAACATCCATGTGGACATTTCACCACAAGTCCAGGTTTTTCTTCCTAAATTTGATTAAACATCGTAATATTTCATTATGCATGGATCATTTGAGGAATAAGGATGCATGTTTTTTAATCGTTTGAAAATACTTTGGCTAATAGATCACAATTGAGGAATTTGGTCATTAGTATTTTTCAGTAAAATGAAAAAAATAAAGTGAGCGTAAATGCATTTCTAGCAAGTGGTTTTTATGCATTGCAAAGAAATGGAATTAGATTAATTAATGTCCATTTTTACAAAACGAATTATGATAGTACACTTCAACATGGAAGGAATAAACCGCATATCACATTATCAAACATATCTTCTTTGAAATGATTCGTTATAGAAAGTTGCTAGCAACCGTAGGAAATTGCTAGGGCTACATGAAAAAGATTTAGATCTAGGAAAGTGGCCTAAAACTTAAATCAACGAAAGAGTGTGTAAGTTCAGGATACGACAACTTCATTCGGAAATGAAAGTAGAAAAGGGCTGCATGTTTTAGCTTGAATCTTATTTACATATCATGGGATGATCAATTGGAATTATGCCTATGCTTTGATCTTAACCCGAAAAATTAGGGTTTGTAAATCAACTTATACATAGACAATGAATCATGTTCAAGACCAAACAAGTTAAATTGGTTTAAACCTAAACACCTAAAACTGCAAAGTACTCGTTTAGGAAGGGTTAATTCAATGCAATGTATCCCAAAGAGCTAACTAGGATTTAACATGTTGAGAACATTACTTAGTCGCTCGTATTACCAAAACTGAAACTCCTATACCCTAAAAGACTTCCCTACATTCACGCAATGTAGGGACATTAGAACGTACTTGTGAGAAGTGATCTAGGGTTTTTCCTATTGGTCATTTCCTAACGGCAACTAGCATCGAACCCGAGCGACACCGAGAACTACCAAGGTAAACGTTTTAAAACCTTGATTGATTGTAGCAGTACACATTCCTTTATCTCACTAGCTTGTGCAAAAAGATTAGGAATAGCCATAGTAGAAGCACCTATCTTGCTTGTGGAATTGGCAAATGGTCGTGAGGTTACTTGTACCAGGCAAACTGCTAAGGTGGAATTCTTTCTGGGAGGAAAGACGACTTGGGTCAAATTCAGAGTCATGAATTTAGGTATCCATGAGTGTCTACTCGGAATGGATTGGCTTAAATTTAATGACGCCCACATTCATTGTGAAAAGGGCCAAATTTCCTTTTGAAACTCTGAAGGGGATTTGGTCACAACTCAAGGTGAGGCTCGAGTGCCAAAAATTCAGTTGGCCAAAGCATCTCGGATTATAAAGGGAGTCAAAAAGGGACTACATGTCTACTTGATTAAGCTCAACAAGTTAGATAAAAAGCAAGAGTCTAGCGAAGGACCTTCTTGGCTAAAGGAATACGTGAATGTATTTCATGAAGAGTTGACAGAACTCCCGCCTCAAAGAGAAGTGGATCATGAGATCAAGCTAGTACCAGGAGCTGTGCCAATTGCAACGAGACCTTATAGAATATCCATCCCCCGGAAGCAATTGAGCTGAAGGAACAACTCAAGCAACTGCTAGATCAGGGCTACATCCGTCCTAGCAGTTCACCATGGGGAGCTCCAGTACTGTTCCAGAAAAAGAAAGATGGAACACTTCGACTATGTATTGATTACAGAGGGTTGAATCAATCAACTGTCAAGAACAAGTACCCTATTCCTAGAATAGATGAGCTTCTTGATTGTCTTCAAGGTGCGAAGATCTTCTCCAAAATTGATCTCAGGTTGGGTTACTATTAGATAAGGACCAAGGAAGAAGATATCCCCAAGACGGCCTACAATACAAGATATGGAGACTTTGATTTTCTAGTTATGTCATTCGGGCTTACAAATGCACTGCCACCATCAACAGGTTAATGTAGGATATTTTTAGGCCATATCTTGATGACTTCGTGCTTGTCTTCTTCGACAACACTTTAGTCTATTCTAAATAGGAAGAATATCATG
Organism: Lygodium microphyllum; assembly: GCF_053477565.2. NCBI lineage: Eukaryota > Viridiplantae > Streptophyta > Polypodiopsida > Schizaeales > Lygodiaceae > Lygodium > Lygodium microphyllum. Next base: position 85,666,023 of record NC_141163.1, on the reverse strand, counting down.
AACCCCAACTTCGGATTGTCCTTTAGATAATGAGATCACATAAGTTGTATGCTAAAATGAAGAAGTGTGCATTCTTCAAGTGTCAGATTGAATATCTGGGACTCATCGTATCAACGGAAGGAATCTTAGTGGACCAAGCCAAGGTCAAGGATGTGCTAAAATGGCCAATACCAACAACTGTCAAAGAAATACATAGTTTTCTTGGATTGACAAAATGGTATAGGGTCTTCATCAGAAACTATGCTTTGATTGCAGCACCTCTGACGGACTTACTGAAGAAGCAAACTTCCATTGCATGGTCAACTCCCGAACAAACTAGCTTCAATAGATTGAAGCAAAGTTTGGTATCAGCACCTATCCTAGAACTTCCAAACCTCAGTAAAATAAGGAGTTCAAGGTAGTAACCGATGCTAGCGTGCTTGCCTTAGGTTGTGTGCTCATGCAGGAAGGTCATCCTGTAGCATACTCTTCAAGGAAACTGAAGAGTCATGAGAAGAATTATGCTACCCATTACCTAGAATTGTTAGCTGTCATCCATGCTCTAAAGCTTTGGAGACACTACCTATTGGGTAACAAGTTTACTCTAGTAACTGATCATAAGAGTCTCAAGTGGATCTTTACCCAAAACGAGCTCAACATGAGGCAATGTCGCTGGATTGAAGTGCTGGAGGAGTATGACTTTGAAATCAAGTACCGACCATGAAAAGAGAATGTAGTTATGATGCACTCAAACGCAAGGCATTCCTTGATTCCCTAATCTTGTAGAACCCATCAATAGCTAGATCTCTAGCCACAAAGGTATCCATGCCAAACAACCCAATACTTGAGTTTGCTAGAGAGGAGGCATGCCATGATCTAGCCTATCAAAAGATGCTAAGGGAAATCTCTATCAAGGATCAGGACCAAAAGCTGCATGCTAAGTATCATGAAATCTCTATCATAGTGGACTTGTCTACTATAGAACGAGTCTATGTATACCGGCAAGCCAGTCACTTAAGCAGAAGATATTGTGGGAAGCTCATGATTCCCCTTTCTCAGGACATCCTGGCTATGCCAAGACTCTCAATACAGTTAGGAAGAGCTACCATTGGGAGAGGCTTAAAGGAGACGTTCTCAAATATGTCACTGAGTGTTTGTCTTGTCAACGTATCAAAGCTGAACATGTCAAAATGCCAGGGAAGTTACAACCACTTGACATTCCCCAATGAAATGGGAATTCATCAGTATGGACGTTGTTGTTGGCCTACCCCAAGTTCAGGGAGGATACAACTCCATCATGGTTGTGGATGATATGCTTACTAAGGTTGAACACCTTGTTCTAGTAAAGACAAACTATAAATCCTCAAACATTGCAAGGTTGTTTATCAAGGAGATATTCAAGCTACATGGGCTACCCAGAAGAATCATTAGTGATCGTGATTCTCTCTTCACATCACACTTCTGGAGAGCTATCTTTGAAGCCATTGGGACTCAACTTTATTTTAACACCGCCTACAATCCCCAAACGGATGGCCAAACAGAGCGAGTCAATCAAGTCATCTAGGATATGCTAAGGGCACACTGCTGGCGTGAACCAAAAAGGTGGACTCAATACTTGCCTTTGGTTGAATTTTCCTACAATGCTTCTTACCAACAGAGCATTCAGATGACCCCTTTTCAAGCATTATATGGTCATGACTGTAGAAGTCTCCTAAACTTCTCAGATCCAGCCTTGAGTGTTGAAGCTTCAAGGCAGATGTTGGAAGAGACGGATGACCAAATAAAGTCAATAAGACAAGACATCCAAACCGCCAAGGATAGACAAAAGGCATACGTGGATTTGAAGCATCAAGATAGAATCTTCGAGGAAGGAGACATGGTCTCCATTCGCGTACGTCCAAAGAAAAGTCCTCTATCCTTAGGAGATTGCAAGAAGCTAAGTCCAAGGTATTGTGGACCATACAAAATCCTCAAGTGCCGAGGACCTAATGCTTATAGACTGCAACTCCCTGAGAACCTAAAGGTTCATAATGTATTCCATATCAGCCTATTAAAGAAGTATGTACCAAATCCTAACCATGTACTTGATGACCAACAAGTTGTATTGCCTAGTCAAGGAGTCCTTGAACTAAGGCCTGACAGGATCTTAGATGTTAGGGAGAGACAACTGAGATCCAGAACCTTGAGAGAATGCCTCATCCAGTGGAAAGATTATCCCCAGGAGGATGCCATGTGGATAGAGGAAAGCACTCTCAACCCATCAATATCCCTAGTTTATCTTGAGATGAGGACATCTCGATTTCTCCAAGGGGGAGAGAATGTAAAATTTTCGATTCCTCCCGCATAAAAATCCCCTCTTAGGAAGGGATTATTATTTGAATTATGGGAAATTTTTTTATTATTCCCTCCTTCCCCCATCCGACTGTCGTGCTGGGGGAGAGGGAGGGAAAGCAGGATGAATAAGCATCCCTACTGGATGCTATGGAGGGGGCAAGGGCATGCACATTGGCGCGTGGAGGGAGGGAGGTACCTCCCCCTCTCCCATATAAACCCCTCTGGGAAAGGGGAGGAGGGGAGGAGGGTCATGAGAGGTGAGAAAGAAGTCATCCCTCTATTGCATCGTATCCTACCAGGCAGGAGGAGAAAGGCCATCACTGTGCTGGTTGAGAGTGAAGGGAGGAGTCGCTTGTGCTGCTGACTTGAGGAGCTGTCATGGAGGGGAGGAGTTTGTGAAGCTGCACATTGTCGTTTGTCAATTCGTCGTCGCCTTCTCTCTTGCCACGTGGGGCTCCAAGGCCAAGCTCCCAGAAGCTTCTCAAGCCTCCTAAGAAGCCCCCCTTCATGTGGCTCTTTAAGCCCCCTTTCCTCCCCATATAAAATCCCCTCTTTAAGATCTTATACACCCCTTCCTCCCCCCCCCCCCCCCATCGGGATCAAATAAAAAAGCTCCATTCTCGTGGCTTTAATAAGCCTTACCCTCGAAAGACTTTAAACCCCTCCCTCCCCGGGATCCAAAACCCTCCCCGTGGGTTTTCCCCAACCCCGGAAATTCAAAGGGCCTTAATCCTTTCATGTGGTCTCTTTCAAAGCCCCTTTCCGTGTTTTCCCATCCAAGTTTTTATAAGACCCATTAAGTTTTTTCCCCCTCGCATTCTTACACATGGGTTCATCTTAACCTTGGGGTCCCTTAGAACCCCCTTCCTATTGACCTTCGCAAAACACCCTCTTTCCCCCCCTTTTTGCATACCACAAAGTTACTTTGTTTTTCCCTTTCCGTGTATACAATTTGCACTGGAGCTTCTATGAAAGGAAGGAAAAAAATTTCATAAAGGACGGTGGAATTACAAAAGGGAGTTTCACATGCAAAGGAGACGGCCAAGGTCATAAATCCGCATCCAAGATGATAAGGCCGCATTCGCGGTGGCTCCTAAGAAAGCACAAGGTGCAACCGCAAGAGGATCGTCTCCTAACATCCATGTGGACATTTCACCACAAGTCCAGGTTTTTCTTCCTAAATTTGATTAAACATCGTAATATTTCAATTATGCATGGATCATTTTAGGAATAAGGATGCATGACTTTTTTTTTGTTTGAAAATACTTTGGCTATAAGATCACAATTGAGGAATTCGATCATTAGTATTTTTCAGTAAAACTAACAAAATAAAGTGAGCATAAATGCATTTCTAGCAAGTGATTTTTATGCATTGCAAAGAAATGGAATAAGATTAATTAATGTCCATTTTTACAAAATGGAATTATGATAGTACACTTCAGCATGGAAGGAATAAATCGCATATCACATTATCGAACATATCTTCTTCGAAATGATTCATTATAGAAAGCTGCTAGCAACCATAGGAAATTGCTAGGGCTGCATGAAAAAGATTTAACTCTAGGCAAGTGGCCTAAAAACTTAAATCAACGAAAGAGTGTGTAAGTTTAGGATATGACAACTTCATTCGGAAATGAAAGTAGAAAAAGGCTGCATGTTATAGCTTGAATCTTTTTTGCATATTATGGGATGATCAATTGGAATTATGCCTATGCTTTGATCTTAACCTGAAAAATTAGGGTTTGTAAATCAACTTAGACGTAGACAATGAATCATGTTCAAGACCAGACAAGCTAAATTGGTTTAAACCTAAACACCTAAAACTGCGAAGTACTCGTTTAGGAAGGGTTAATTCAATGCAACGTATCCCAAAGAGCTAACTAGGATTTAACACATTGAGAACATTACCTAGTCACTCGTATTACCAAAGCTGAAACTCCTATACCCTAAAAGACTTGCCTACATTCACGCAATGTAGGGACATTGGAACATACTTGTGAGAAGTGATCTAGGGTTTTTCCTAAGAATCTCTCGCTAGAAAGATGACTTTTGGAAACCTAGGAGCGACAATGTTGGCCTAATGCAATCAGGAAATGATTGTTATAACTAATCATGATACCGTAATTAGAAGACACCGTTGGTAGCATAGTCCCATAGTTTGATGCGATACTTGTGCAACAAGTTGCAGAGTCACATGATCTTGTGATTTGATCACAAGGGAATGGCCAATTCCTCGGAATGAGATTGGCAGATTCTTATGCAAGTTTATCATGCAAGAGAATGAATAATTATCCTGATATAGTACCCTTCTTGGGTAAAGATAATTGCTTGGAAGAAAAAAACCAATCAATAAATTGGAATAACATATGAACTTAAGGTATTGATCAATTCAGGTTAATAGGATATGGCCCTAACCCAAGATATAGGGGATCTTGCCAAGTCGCAATTGATCCCGGATCAAGTGCTGTGGATGCATTCAGAAAGAAGGCTTCACTCCTTAGCAGTTGGCCAAAAATAACGACCAATGGAATTGTTTGTGCTTGTAATAGTTTTAAGAGCACTATTTTGCTTTGTTTGCTCAAAGAATTAAAGGATAAATGGATATCTAATGCTTCAAGTTGAAGGCCTGAAGGGAGAGGCAACTTCAGTTACCCCCGACTGCCTGCATGACCCTAACCAAGGGGGTTGTTAATGGTGCGCAGATCGGTTGCTGTACGCTCACGTAGTGAATGCCGGAAGGTCCCCAAGAACAATAGAACTCTACTTTTTGCACAAAATTCAATGTAAAAAGCATGAACGACATGAACAAGAGACCAATTGGGTGCAATCTCCCCCCATGCCCTTGTGTGAGCGCTCCAGAAAGCATGTATTTTATGTATTATTCATCTTCAAGCTCAAATAATAGCCCAAATTACAAAATAGCAAGCTTTTAGCTTTTGAGTTTGCTTTAACACAAAATAGGAATAAAGCTAACGGACGGTGCCCAAAGAGTCTGGCATGCCCAATACAATGTCCAAGTAGAAATAACATAATCGTGTGCCCATGTGCATAAAAAATAATAATAAATATCCAACGCCTCAATAAATAGGTGTGACAAAATATAAGCGTCATGCCTAAGGTATGCACCCATCAAATGCTTTCCTCCGCCACTGCTGCTATCTCTACACATCAACTAAAGCATTCACAATCGTTAGGTAAAATAATACAATTAAACCGACAAAAGTGAATACCTAGCAATCTTCAGCTACATAAATAAATCAAATGGTTAGAAATAGATCCTAACCTTAATTTATTACGAGTGTGCACTCTAAACTCATAAACGCTTATTAATTTAATATGCATTTTGCAGAATCACCCGCTATGGAATCACCCATGTACACACTAAATTAATGAAACGCCCGAAAAGGACAGGCGTCCCCATCAACTTCTTGCACAAAGAATCCACTTTGTGTATGAGCCCCGGTCATCAAAGTTTACGGAATCCACCGTAAAACCTCACGGAATCCACCGTGAAATATGCCTCTTAGCATGCGGCCAATAAAAATCTTCAGTTAATGTTCGTAAAGTAGATATGATACCTCTATGACCTTGATATGGAGGACAATGAATTTCATTCAAAACAAAAGACCTGAATGGAACTGTAACACATAATCTCTTTTCATAAAACATAAATCCATCATTATATGACAGTGAATCAATAGGAATCAAGTTATTTTGAACTAATTTATTCCAATCAGCATGAAAAGTAATATCCTGATGATAAGTATCTTTCATAGCAATCAAAGAATCAAAAGATATAACAGAAATATTATGAATGGCAGATCTTCTACTTAATGCATCAGCCACTACATTTTATTTTCCGGGTTGATATTGAATGATAGGATGAAAACTCTGAATAAAGGATGCCCATTTGATATGTCGGTCAGATATTTGGAGTTGGCTAAGTAAATGTCTAATACTTTGCTGATCGGTCTTTATCATAAATTCTGAACCCATTAAGTAGTGTTTCCACTATCTTAAGGCTTGTACAACAGCTAATAGTTCTTTGTCATATGTGGAATATTTCATTTCAGAGGGTTTCAGCTTACAACTAGAATAGGCTATGGGATGATTATCCTGCATAAGTATGGCTCCTATTCCTAATCCACTAGCATCAGTCACTATTAAAAAGAATGGTCTATTAAAATCAGACAACTATAGGACAAGTGCATGGGTTAATGCATGTTTCAATAAGTCAAAGGATTTCTGTTGATTTTTAGACCAATGATAGACAATACCTTTCTTGAGAAGTTTAGTCAATGGTAAAGCAAGTAATGAAAAATTATGTACAAACTTCCTATAGAAACTAGCAAGACCTAGGAATGATCGTAACTCATGCACATTTTTAGGTACAAGCCAATTCAATATTGCATCTATTTTCTTAGGGTCAACTTTAATTCCATTAGATGATACAATATGACCTAAATACTCAATTTCTGTTTTAAAGAATTCACTCTTTTTAGGATTTGCATACAGTTGATTATCTTTTAGTAACTGGAAAACCAATGACAAATGTTCATAATGTTCTTTCTCATTTTGACTAAACACCAAAATATCATCAAAGAAGACAATAACACAATACTGATATTTCAAAAATATACGATTCATCATTCTACTAAATGTAGTAGGTGCATTAGTCAATCCAAATGGCATCACTAAAAATTCATAATGACCAAACTGTGTCCTAAATGCAGTCTTGAATATGTCTGACTTATCTAGTCTCACCTGATGATAACCAGATTTAAGGTCTATTTTACTAAATATAGTAGATCCTTGCAGTTTATCCATAAGGTCATCAACTCTAGGAATCGGATACCTATTCTTTACAGTGATCTTATTTAAAGCTCGATAGTCAATGCACATACGATAGGTATTATTCTTTTTATTGACTAATAGAACAGGTGCACCAAATGGAGAACTACTAGGTCTAATCAATCCTCTATTTAGTAATTCCTCAACTTGACTTTGAATTTCTTTTTTCTCTATCTGGTTATGCCTATATGGTGCTTTGCAAGGTGGTTGTGTACCAAGAATCAAATCTATTTTATGGTCTTCTGGACGTGAAGGAGGTAAACCAGGTGGTAGGTCTTCGGCAAAATAGTCTTTAAAATGTGCAAGAAATTCTTTATGCCTAGGATGGATATGATTTTCTTTAACTTGCAGTTCATTCACCCAAATGAGATAAGATTTACTACTCTTGCGTAATGCACATTTAGCTTGAGTATGCGAAAGTAGTGGAAAAGCATTAGATGCATGCATACCATACAATGTAATAGGTTTTCCTTGAAATTTAATATTAATTGAATGCTTAGAATAATCTATATCTGGATTATGTTGATGACGCCAAGGCATACCTAAAATAATGTCACTCGACTGTAATGGAACAACTAGGAAAATTCTTCTTTCAGTGTATTGACCAATTTGAATTTCTAAATCATGCACTTCCTGTGTACCATTATACCTAGTGCCTAAGAATGCTGCTTTGATGCGATAATGTGTAGGTACAATCTGTAATTTCAATTCCTTTACCATTTTTGCTGAAATAAAATCATGAGTACTACCATCATCATGCAAAATAATCTTTTCCTTTCCATGCACTAAACATTTCATAGTCAATAAAGAATGTAGAGTTGGCATACCTAGTAAAGTATCCGAAGGAGTAGTAGTGTCATCCTCATCTTCCGTGAAATCAGACATATCTTCATATTCTTCATCTTCCATTGCTCCAAGGTAGTTGATATGGGCAGGTGGCTTCTTCGAATGGCAATTTGCTGCTAGATGTCCAGGTTCGTGGCATTTATAGCATACTATAGGTTTGGCTTTGGTTACATTGTTTGCAATGGCAGGAAATCTAGGGACATTAGGATTTGGCTGTGGAATAGGCTTGGGGTTTTGATTTACATTGGATGGTAAAGCAGGTGATTTTGCCCAATTCTTATGAAAAGATGATGAAGAGAAATGACCTTGATTAAATCTTCTAAAATTTGAGTTGAATTGCTTAGATCCATAGTTACCATTGGCTTGGAATTGCTGTGGACGTCTGTCTCTACCTCGCAGCTTGTCTTCAGTGTCGTGAGCTAATGAAATTGCGTCTTCAAGAGTAGCAGGCTTGAACATGTTAACTTCATCGTAGTAATGCCCAAGGAGTCTAGAAATATACTTGCGCTTGTGTGTCGCTTCAGGTACGTCTTCAAGCATGTGTAACTAGAGTAGTGCATTCCAAAAACGCTCTGTGTACTGAGGAATAGGCTCACGATCATGTTGCTGAAGAAGATCCCATTGCTTTATAGCTTTCTCATGAAATTGTGGAGGAAGGAAATTCTGCATAAACTTCTTCTTGAAATTCTCCCAGGTAGCGGGACAATCTATACTCTTGCGTACTACAGTCCACCAAAGAGATGCTCTATCCACTAAATGATTAGTGACACACTTGATTTTATCTTTTTCTGCATAGGTTTCCTCATGAAAGTAGTCGTCAAACTGACTAATGAATGCAAGAACAGTTTTTCCCTCTCGAGTGCCATTGAAAGTATGGAATTTGAAATTTCTTTTACTTATCTTTGATTCCTTGTGGATAGTTTGAGCTTTGAGAGTCGCGTCGATGGTACGTCGGATAAGATCTTCAGATTGAGGTTCCTCTTTGTCAGTAGACGATCTTTGTAAATTTGCCAGTTGAACTTGCAATGCTTGCCTAGCCCGTCGTTCTTCATCCAATTGCATCATAATTAAATCTAGCTTTTGCTCAATCGTAGGTTCAGGTAGGTCGCCTTCAGCTATTAAATCATCCATATGTGATTCCGTCATCCTGCAAAACTCAAAAGACCTTTCACTCTCAAAATCAAGTTAGCGGGATGAGCGTAGCTCAAGTTTGGGAATACAAGGCTTATGCATTTTTGAGTGTGACTTTCACAATCTTCGAAAAATCTGTGTTTTATCCTTCTTCGTATGCTGAAAATGCTTCAGCAAACCTGCATATGCGTAGAGTACCTTCCAATGATGAACAACTTTGCAGTTCAGAGTTTCTGTGCAGGAACAACCCTTCTATGAGTTTTGAACAGAAGTCAGTTTTGACTCCAGTTGACTTGTCTGACTTGCAGAGTACCAGACTAATGTGACTTGCAGAGTTTGTAGACTTGCAGAACTTAGTTGCTTTGTTGGACTTGCAGAACTTGACTTGATAGACTTGCAAAATTTGGAGATTTTGAAGACTTGCAGTACTTAGACTTGGGGGACTTGAGAGATTTGGAATCTTAATAGATTAACAGAACCTGCGTGATCATCGAGGAAAAGAGGACGTCTACTACCATTTCGACGCCGTTGAGTACATACTCTTGCCGTTTTTTGACGAATTTTGATGATGAAGCTTTTTAAAGCTTCTTATTAAGCTTTTTACTAAAGCTTAGTAAACTTTAGAGTTAAGCTTTTGAACTTGTTGAAGATATGGAGCTTACTGTTGTTTGTGGAAAAACGTCTTGGAGAGGGAGATGTAGGAGTGGTCCTCCGCCTCTGTAGACCGGTCCTTCGTAGTCTGATGATGGAAACAGGGGTTCTTGATCACCAGCAATCTGCCTGTATCGACCGTTCGCGACGAGATTGACCGTAGAGCCCGATCGTTCCAAGAGCTCCGCCTTTGCACGAGATGGGTAGTGATTGGAAGCTCTTGATCTCAGCTTCGCTCTGATACCACTAGTGTGCAGATCGATTGCTGTACGCTCATGTAGTGAATGCCGGAAGGTCCCCAAGAACAATAGAACTCTACTTTTTGCACAAAATTCAATGTAAAAAGCATGAACGACATGAATAAGAGACCAATTGGGTGCAATCTCCCCCCATGCCCTTGTGTGAGCGCTCCAGAAAGTATGTATTTTATGTATTATTCATCTTCAAGCTCAAATAATAGCCCAAATTACAAAATAGAAAGCTTTTAGCTTTTGAGTTTGCTTTAACACAAAATAGGAATAAAGCTAACGGACGGTGCCCAAAGATTCTGGCATGCCCAATACAATGTCCAAGTAGAAATAACATAATCATGCGCCCATGCGCATACAAAATAATAATAAATATCCAACGCCTCAATAAATAGGTGTGACAAAATATAGGCGTCATGCCTAAGGTATGCGCCCATCAAAATATAATCAATAAATCGAATACTCGCTATCCTCCAATGCTTTCCTCCGCCACTGCTGCTATCTCTACACATCAACTGAAGCATTCACAATTGTTAGTAAAATAATACAATTAAACCGACAAAAGTGAATACCTAGCAGTCTTCAGCTACATAAATAAATCAAATGGTTAGAAATAAATCCTAACCTTAATTTATTACGGGTGCACACTCTAAACTCATAAACGTTTATTAATTTAATATGCATTTTGCAGAATCACCCGCTATGGAATCACCCATGTACACACTAAATTAATGAAACGCCCGAAAAGGACAAGCGTCCCCATCAACTTCTCGCACAAAGAATCCACTTTGTGTATGAGCCCCGGTCATCAAAGTTTACGGAATCCACCGTAAAACCTCACGGAATCCACCGTGGCACGGAATCCACCATGAATTATGCCTCCTGGCATCAGTTAACCGCGCCGGGAAGGTGGACCGAACCCACCGCGAGAGGTGTCTCCGTTGAGCGCTACTTGGAGCACGAGGATGCTGGGGTGCCAGTGGGGGCTCTAGCGTAAATCCCTCACCTTCCGGGCCCTGCACAAGAGGCCAACGTGACTCGGGATTGGATCTCGAGGCCAGCATACTAGTCTATGGGCGGAATCTTGGATTAGCAATCCTTATGGATTGCTGGATAGCCTTCGTGCGGATTATGGATAAGCCTACGGGCTAGAGTTTATGTATTTCAAAGATAAATATGATAACCTATTAAGAAAGGAACTTGTTTGACATTGCTTTTCTATGTCAAGTGCTATGATTACATAAAGGAACCAGTGCCTAACGGGCTAATTAAGGAAGCTGATTGATATATGTCCAACTAAATGTGTTAGGTAATTAAATAACTAAACAACTTGAGGAAAGTGAGGAGGATGTGGGCAAGGGTCCTTCCTACGGATGGGTGGTCTCGGTTGGCCGGGAACTTTTCTCAATCATGATGGACATCAAGAAGATCGTTCAAAGAACACGAAGGGAATAGATGATCCCGATTTACGTTGTTTTAGGGGAATGGAATGGGACTATGCCTTATGGTAGAGAGGTTGAGCTTCACATCCCTCTCATTTCCCATTTTCCTTGAACCAAGTGCAGCATGAATCCACTTTGGACCTGGCGTTTCTGCATAAAGTAGTTCGCTCGGGTTCGATGCTAGTTGCCGTTAGGAAATGACCAATAGGGAAAACCCTAATTCAGGTCGGTCCTAAGTGGGAATGGCTGGAATACTTCTGCTACATGGCAGACACGGAAAGCCCTAGATCGCAAACCCTGTAATATTCCATGGGAGTGCCGGGCAGAGCTTTCTAGACATCCTTTCCAATGGACTACTAAGACGTGTCCTGATTGAAGAGAATAGGTGGACACATTACATCTTTCATCATTCTACAAAATATTTATTTGCCATTCTGTTACTTTTGCAGCTCCTCTCACAAATAGGCCAAAGAAAGATACTTTTTTTAAAATGCAATAGCTCTTCAGGGTTTTAATGAGCTGAAAGAATTACTTACTTAAGGTCATATCCTTGTTTTTCCTGACTTTTCTAAGGTGTCCACTATCCACTATGATGCTAGTAATCAAGGCATTAGAGTAGTTTTATCACAAGATCATGGGGTGATAGCATTTGAGAGCTGTAAGATTAATGAAAAAGAGGTGGAAATGAATGCTTATGACCAATAAATGTTGGCCATTCTTCATGCAATCAATAAGTGACATCACTATTTGTATAGTAACTGATTTAAGGTGAAAAGTGATCATAGAGTCCAAAAATATTTTCTCTCTTAGTTAAATCTCACTCCCAAACAATGAAGATGGATAGATACATTATTGAATTATGACTTATATAATATACATACTAGGGGCAAAGATAATATAGGTTTTGATTCCTTATCCACAATGTGGGCATGCAAGATTCAGCCATTTCTAAAGTTCATAGTGACTAGATAGATGATATCTAGGAGGCCTATCTTTTAGATCATGATTTCAACCCTATTATTTAGAAATTAGAGCAAGGCATTACGGAAGAGATTTCTCAATTTGAGTTAAGAAATGTTCTCATATGGTATCATAACAATATTTTCATTTTCAATACTTCTCCTTTCACCTAGAAAATTATCTATGAGATGCATTCCTTGCCTACAACTAGTTATTTTGATGTCTTTAAGACCTATGACAAGATTGCTAAGAGCTTCTATTGGAAGGGCCTTTACAAGGATGTTGAGACATTTTTTTCTAGTTGTGTACCATGCCAACAAAACAAGGACATCACATCAAAGCCAGGTGGTTTATTATAGCCATCGCCTATTCATGAAGGCAAATGGACACATATTACTATGGATTTTATCATTGGCTTACCTATCACTAAGAAATGGTGGAATAGGATTTACATGGTGGTGGATAGACTCACCAAGGAAGCCCATTTTATCCCTATAAAAGTTTATATTAGTACTTCTCAAGTAGCCAATCAATTCATGGAGCATGTCTTCAAGTTACATGGGTTACCGTAGGTCATAGTGCATGAGAGTGATGCTAAGTTTATGAAAAATAATTGTCAAGTAATATTCAACTCCATGGGTGCCAAAGTAGCTCACTTTATAACATACCATCCTCAAATAGTTGGATAGATAAAGAGAGTTAACAAGTGGTTGGAGGCTTACTTGAGACATTTTTTCCATGATGTACAAAATACATGGGATTCATGCTTGCATTTGGCAAAGTTTACCTATAACAATGCCACTCATTCCAACATAAGAATTTCACCTTTTGAGGCTTTGTATAGTTACAAGGTACCCCTTTCCATAGTCATTTTCAATGGCAAGATAAACACTCATAGCAAGGAAGAGTTGGATTGCATGCATGCTCTCCTTCATCAATGTAAAGTGAATTTAAAGAAGGCCCAAGATCAAATGAAGCTTTATGCTAATGAGAAAGAAAAAATCTAGAGTTCCAAGAATGAGATTTAGTGCTCTTGAAGGTGCCCAAGTCTCATTATGCTACTCTTAAAGATGGGTCTAGTATCAAACTAGCCCATAGTTTTTATGGAGCTTACATGATTTTGAAGAGAGTGGGTGACTTGGCATATCGATTCACGCTTTCTCTATCCATTAGGATTCACAATGTCTTCCACGTGAGTTAGTTAAAAGCCTTTCCTTGGATCTACTATGGACTATGTTCAGGAGCTTCCACCTATGGATGATGAGGCTTTCATTTAGTATGTGCCTGAGAAGGTCATTGGCCATTGGGATAAGAAGCTTAGGACAATAATGATCGAAGAATATTTGATCAAATTGAACGGATGTAAGAATCTTCTTGGAGACCAGCTTTGATTATGAAGGAGTTCCCTTATCTCAAAGAAGAAATTGTGGCCGAAGATTAGTCAGTTAGGGCCCTATTCTAACACAGTCAAGCTTACAGACATCTCTAGGATTTGGCTTTGTTTTATGGAGAGTAAACCACAACTTATATGAGTTAAAATCTTTTAGAAATAGCTTTTTTTAAATCTCTAGCATGCCCCGATCAAAGAATCCTATTGAAAGTTATAGCAAATTTACTATAGTGGGATATTAGTAAACAACATGTTGTTCGAGATCTACAGCCTTCATTTGGCCACTGGTTTAGGATCAAGTGATGCATTTTATCCTTTCCCACTTACTTACATTTGATATAGTTGATCATATTCCTCTCTTGTTTCCATATTCTTGGAAAATTTCATTGATTTATCCCTTGTAATAATTTAAATAAAGTAATACTCTATTTGGTCTATCCCATACTCTGTAATAAGTTTCAATTTTATTTTTGGGACAAAAACATTTGGGTGGGGATAGAATGTAAGAAACTAGGAGTATCAATGTGGGGGAATGCTAGCTATTCTAGCTAATATATAAGATTTAAGGGAATTTATTTTTGCACTATTCAGAATAACACAAAGTCTCTTTCATGTTTCAGCAATTGGGACTCTTCTATAAAATCCGCATACTTTGGAGACATACCTCTACATGTTTTCCTCTATAAAATCCGCATACTTTGGAGACATACCTCTACATGTTTTGCTCTTCCTATAGCTTGATGTCCATTAGCCAAACAATGAAGTTATATGCATATTGCATCTCAACAAAATTCTTGGTGACAAGGTCTTTCAATGTGGAAGAGAAGGGCTTATCTATAGAATTGAAGCATATGAACCATGTTTTACCTTTGCAACCCCTCAATTCTTGCCCATGCAAGCCTAAAGGGCTTATTCTTCCTTGTAGTTTTCAATGATATCATTAGCCTTACACACCTACTCAATTTGTTTGATAAAGTTCTTATCAATAAAATTCGGGTCATATGAATTTAACTTTGAACATATTTCCTCAAAAATTGAATTAGGTCCATGATGGAGTCATGAGATGATTCTACCATTTCTATTGAAGAGGATGTTTCAAATACCATTCAACTCGACTTCCATCATAGTCAACTGCTACTACAAGTCTAGTGTGATATCTAAAAGCTTGTAGAATCCACTAATATCTTAATCCTTGAGATCCCTAAAATTTTGTTTCATAGCATTGACTAAGGATTTTATGATAGCAAAGTGTGCAACATTTTGCTAGTTTTCCATGGACTCCCATGTGCCCATTGAAATATTAGCCCAATGTTTTAAGTCATCCATGGTGCTATCCAAGTTTCTCTATCTCTTGGTTAATGAATTTTATACCTTGGTCAATCCTTTCCTAAACTTGAATACTCTGAATAGTTGATTCATCAATTGATTGCTTAGGCCTAGGGCCCCTTTCGTATTTTGGGATTGCAAGCACATGCTATTGCACCTTTCCTAAGCTCTTCTCTAACAGTATAGATCATGATAGTGTCTACAATTTTACGGATTTTGTCTTTAGTTTTGCATGTTCCTTCTTTCTTTGTTTGGACTTGTATGTGACTTGTTTTTCTTTTGGAGTTTTGAGTCCTCTCATGTGAGTAAATTCACCTTCAATGTAGCCTCAACAACTAATAGTTACCCAATCCTTATTTTCATAAAAATTTCCTCCTCTATGTGTGAAGTGAATATTGTGCAGAAATAGGCTCTCCTTATTTTCAATGAATGACCTACATAATGATGACTAATTCTTTGCATGTGTATAAGATCATGACATTAGGAGTTTTAGCTTGTGCTCATATTGTTTGGTCTTCTACTTTAGTCTTATTTCGCAAGGTAATGGATTGGAAGATTGGCACATTTTAGGGTCGTGAATGCAACCTGTATCTCCAAACTCTATAATGTGCCACTACTAATTCAAGTGTTGAGGATGAAACCCCTAGAGAAGTCCTAAGAGTGTGCCCTAAAATACATGAATGAGTCCTACTAATCAAGTTGAGTGTGTGTGCCTAAGACGATGCAACATTGAAATGAATGAAACACAATAAAATACCTTAAATGCATACACTTGAGAAGAAAGATGTGTGGTTCCTAAGGAATTGTGGCTTTTCAACAAGAGCATGATGTGTGACTACTTGCATGCTCTAAGGCTCCAAGTAGGGCAATTAATATAAGTGTTCTAGGGTGTTGATGTGAAAACCTAAAGATTTTATTAGTGCCTATGGAATCTAAAAGATGCACGAAAGTCTAAGGAGAGGCCTTGGTGACTATCCTAACGTTATGCCTAGTTGTGATATTAGAAGTTTCTATTCTATCTAACCTAAGGGTATGGGTGCAAATCTTGAGGGCTTGTGAAACAATTGTTATTATGATATTTAAGTATGAGTCGATACATATGCCTAAGTTATATTATGTGTGTGAGCAGCTTATATGCCTAATGTAGGGCCATGTAATGCAAACTTAAGGGTGTGCATGGCTATGACTATGAAATTATTATGGGGGATGTCTATGAACATAGGATTGTATAGGTGTGGTGTTTATGTCACCTAGTAGGTGGGGTTTAGAAGGAGTGAGGGTGACCCAATAAAGGTGGGGTTGCTTATGCTTTAAAGTGATTGTGCAAATGAGTGTGGGCCTCTATATGGTGATGATACTAGGTAATTGCTCTCATAGGCAACATCGATCTAGTGCTAGGTGGCCTATGTGCATGAAGGTGAGTAACCTAAGGGTTATGTTTACAAGTCTGATGGTTTTATGTTGAATAGGTGGTCAAATCATTTGTGAGAGTGATATGTGAGCATCCCATAATAAGTGGTGTTCTAAACTTGCCATCAATCTCATTCTTTTAGTGGAAATTAAGATTTTTCTGATTTTATGCCTTCACTGATGATGGGCACCTTGCTACAGTGATAAGTAATATGATCTTGTGTGAGGTGGTCAATTTCCAATCACAAAAGTGTGATTGCAAGCACATTAGAAAGTGATTGTGAGTGATGATTTCATTGATTATGTGTGTTGTGAGTGAACATCCTAGAATGATTGGGAGTGAAGATCCTAGAATGTGTATGAGTGAATATATTAACTATGTTCACAAGAGTTGCAAATGATGAGTATGAGTGACAATATTGCACAATAAGCATGAGTGACCACATTGATGATCTTAATAATGAGTGCAAGTGATCTTGACAAGTCCTTCAACCATGCATGTACATGAAGGCGGTGAGTTGAAATGACTCAATGGACAAGCTACTAATGCAAGTCAAATAAAATCAATGGACTCTATGATTGTGAGTGGATGTGTCAATTATGATTGCAAGCATTGCAAACTATCATGCATGTGACCTACATGCAAGTCAGCTAGTCATAACTAAGCAACAAGTGATTGTACAAGATGGGAATCCTAATTAACTCTAATCAATGCAATCAAGGGCGATTGTGAATGCACAAGTAGACTTATGAGTTCTTACAAAACACAAATTTACTATAGCCTTGTCAATAATGAGCCAACTATAAAACAAGGCAACACAAGCCAATCATGATTTGAGTGTTAGCACTTGATTACCTTAATTGTGGGTATGATCCTTGTTTTTTTTCTTGTCACATTGATGATGATACAACTTATGAAGGAAATGGTGCATTACTCTACCCTTTATAATGAGATGATCAAAAGCAAGCCCATAGAGAATCTCAACATTATGTCCATCACCTCCAAAAGAGCCCAGACTACATACACAACAAATAATTCATGCTCATGTTGTTTGTATACCATGTATGGTCTTTAGAAAGCAACACATATTGTGTTTATCCTCCCGTTGGAGGTTATAGTTAGTCTTCCATAGAGGTTGAAAGGCCAAAGCTAGACCAAAGCCAACCTTTACCCTTTAGCAAACCTTTATGTTTTCTCCCCAAGCCAATAGAGTGTATGATCTTTATACACACCTCACTTGTCTAATGTGAGTGAACCTCTGATTTCATGCTTTCCAATGTGTGTTGATCCAAAAGTCAAGATCTTGCCCCAAACCTATTCTTTTGAGCCCAACACATGGCAATACCAATCCAACCCATGAAAATAATGCATGTTGTATATATTTATTTATTTTTGCATGCTTGTGGTTTTTAAAGATGTCTAGGGTTTTTTTAAGTTTGGAGTTTTCTTTTCATGTTTTCCTCTAACCCAACCCACTCTAACTCATCAATCTCAATCAAACAAGATGGCTTCTTTCAATTTGGCCAATAATTGATAAATATTTGACCATGTGGCTAAATCTTGATCCATATTTGAAAGTGGATTTGGGACGGTAGCTTATATAGTATTTAGGGTAGACTCCATCTTTAAGTAAGACAACAAGATTGACCATGTAGTCAAATAATAAAGATATTGGGGATTCCCAAAGTGCATGGAAATTTCCAAATTTCCTAATATAGTGTTATTAGATAACCTTTTCTAACTCATTCTAGAAGAGGAAGTTGAGGAACATTGTTTGGTTCCCACATTCCAAAATTCATTATACCACCCAACCATCAAGGAATTTGTAGCCCTCGAAAACAAGGCTAGTCGTGCATGTTTTGTGGAGTAAGCAAATCTCGCACCATTAGATGAATGATGCTAAATGCAAGAGCTACATGATTTATCTCCAAATTTAATATCAGATCTAGTATAGAGACAAAATCGTCTCTAGTCCATTGGCTTCTGGATGGAATATAGAACTAGAATCAATTTTAGTGCCCAATCTAGTTAAAAAAAAGTGACTCTAAAATGATTAGAAAAATGAGAATCATGGTGAGAAATAATAACCTTCGGAAAATTTTGATGGATAAAAATGGTCTTCAAAAAACAATGAGTGGCTTGGAAAGTGCTCATTATTTTTCTTGCAAGGTAAGAAATAAGCTTGCTTATTAAAACAACTAAGAATAGTCCAAAACATGTTATTTGGGAAAGAAGTAGTTAGAAATCCAATGATGAAATCCATGGAAATTTTCTCCTAGGTCAAGTTAGGGATTAGAATTTTCATAAGTAACTCATACTATTTCCCATCATGTCATTTGACTTATTGACAATTTTCACATTCAAAAACAAAATCAATAACATGCACATCCATAATGGGTTTATAAATATTTTTTTACAAATTTTGAAGAGTTGAAAAAATCTATCTATGATCTATATATGGAGGATTATGCACTTCTTGAAGCACAAAAAGAGCAAATTACGCAATTGACACAAAGGAAGTTCTCCAAGAATAGAAAGCCATCAGAGTAAGAAAATTTGTCAATGGGAATCCAATTATCATTTGAGATATGTAACCAAGGATCATGCATGCAGATCTCCTTATTGTAGTAAATGGAAGAAGAAGTAACCACAAAAATATTTTTCATACAAGGATGTGGACTTAAAGCATTGGCTATTAAATTTTCATGACTAGGCTAGTATTTGTATAAGTGGATCAAAGGATTAGATAAAAATGGCCATTCTAATGTGTCTATAAAAATTTAGGACTAAGACAAAAGGTGCTTAATTCTTTGTTGGTCAATCTTGATCAAAATTTCAAAAAACATAAGATGACTCTTTCAAGTTCATGATGAACAATACCTAGTAACGTTTATCATATGTGCTCTATTTTAACTCACTAGGATTAAGATTACAACTAGAATATACAACTAGATGTGAATCTTGCATTAATACAACACCAATATTTGAACCATTCGCATCCATAACAACTAAGAAAAATGAATAATTAACTTCAAGTAGTTCTAAAACAAGTGTATGGATAAGTGCATGTTTTAGTAGATCAAAAAGAATTTTTTGACTTTCAACCCACCAAAAAACAATTCCTTTTGTTAACACCAAAGTGAGAGGCAAAGAAATCAAAGAAAAAATTTAAACAAACTTATGGTAGAAACTAGCTAATCCTAAGAAATATCAAACCTCATGTATATTTTTAGATTTAGGCCAATTTAATATTGATTCTATTTTCTTGGTGTGTATGGGTGATTGCACGTTTGAATATATCCAGGGAAAATGTTGACTTTCACCCCACCAAAAAACAATTCCTTTCGTTTAACAATAGAGTGAGAGAAAAAGCAATCAAAGAAAAAATTTGATCAAACTCATCATATAAAGTACCTAAACCTAGAAATATCAAACCTCATGTAGATTTTTATATTTAGGCCAATTTAATATTATTTTTACTTTCTTAGAGTCAACTCTAATTCCTTTTCTTGAGGCTATCTATTGTAGATATTCAATTTCATTTTGAAAAAGTCACTTCTCTTAGGATTGGCAAACAATTGGTTTTGTTTCAAAGGGTCCAATGCCAAGTACAAATGCTCTTCTTCATTTTTACTAGAAACCAAGATATCACTAAAGAAAAAAATGCCTTAATGTTAAAATATAAAAAATATATAGTTCATCATACGAGTAAAAGTAAATGGGATTCTAGTCAAACCAAAAGACATTACCAGAAATTCATAATGACCAAAATCAATATGAAAATTAGTTTTGTAAATATCGCCTTTAGCCATACAAAATTAGTGATAGTCAAATTTGATGTCTATTTTACCAAATACATGTACATTTTGAATCTTAACTAAAAGTTCATCAACTCTAGCTATCAGATAGTAGTTTTTGAATGTAACTATTTTTTAGTATGCTATATTATGACTAGTTTAGAACCATATATTTTGATAGAGATTGTGTTTAATACCCTAAATTATATACACATGCAATAAGTTTGGTTCTTCTTCTTAATAAGAAAAATAGGTGTTCCAGAGGGTGAGCTACTTAGTCATTTGAATCCTCTAATAAAGATCTCTCAACTTGGTTTTAAATCTCCTTCTATGAGATTTTGATATAAGGGGCTTTGTTAGCTAGCTGCTTCTCAAAATTAGGTCCATCTTATAAATTGTGTTTGGATGGTGGAGAGGGGGTAGGTCATCAAAAAAGTACTTTAAAAATATATTAAGGAATTTCTATTAGTCCTATGTAGTATGTGCATTTTTATTGGTCCTATGTAATATGTGACCCTTTAGCTTGAATTTTATTGACTAAAATTAAAGATGTTTTGGACCCTTCCTTATTGCATGCCTTGCTTAACTATGCCTAAGTAATAGATAAGGTTCTATTTCTACAGTACCATGCAAAGTGATACTTTGATTATTGTGGACAATTTGAATAGTATGTGTACTATAATCCATTTATGAGTTGAACTAGTGATGTCATGGTATACTAGCTTAGTAACATACTAGATACGCTCTATAGCATAACTTGATAGCAAAACTGGCTAGATATGCTAGTTGTTAAACTAGAAATTCCTATTGGCATTCTAGATATGCCAATTTGCATACTAATTATGTTTATTAGGCTACTAGAAATGGTAGCTATCATACTAGATAGCTAGTTATGATACTACAAATGCTAGCTAGAAACTTGTACATGCTATCTAAGCAACTAGATATACTTATTGGTCTACTTGATATTCTAGCTAACATTTTCAATATTCTTGATATAAACTAGATATGGTACTTAGTGTGACATGCCTGCTCTAAGGCATCCTCAGGGGCACAAGTTACTGGTCCATCAAGAGGATTTTCTAGTTAGTACCACTAATCGTAGGGGAAAGTCTTATTCCATTCCTCTAAAATGATACTAAGTCAAGGTCCTAATTGATTATGTATGGTCAATGTTCCATATACAATAATACATCAAATTATAAAGATGCTCTTCTTTTACCAAGACCAACTTGCCTTAGGGAAGATTTGTAAGGAATCTTGCCCTTCCATTTCTCTCAATCAGATATTTTTAATTGTCTACTTACCTAACACATTTATGTTTATACAAATAAAATCAACTTTGTTAATTAGTCCACTTAGTCATAGTATTTGTTCACGTATTATAAGCCACAACACACAAACAATGAAAACAATCCTTTGGAAAATAACTTCTTCATGTATTAGAGAATCTTATACAAGTGTTCACCTTCCACCCATATGGAAGAATGATCCAAAGGCCTTTATTTTACCATATTTTTTTCCCTAACTAGTATAAGGGCCCTAAAGAATTCCACCATCCTAAGTCATTGGATGGTTCCTAGGAGCCTAAGAATTTACTGGCTAGAGCCCCTTGGCACCCTCAATCCCTCTTGCCCAAGGATCCCCTAGAAAGCAACCTCTTGCCATCAAGGTCCATCTGAACTCTCCAAGGTGATAAAAACCAATCCCCCTTGGTGAAGGGATTTGTAGCTAGTCTTGGGGGATGTCTAGTACGCTTTCCTTTTCATCATGTTGTAAATTTGGTACATTAGGATTTTGACCAATTCAATCCAAACTTCCTAAGTGTATCAAGTAACCTTGTATGTATCATTTGCAAGAAAAAGTAATTCTTTTCTAAGTTATTTTTCTACACAATAGGGAGCATCACATGTTATTTGTGGAAATTGTCCATTTTTCAAAAAATTGATTATATGTTTTGTGCTTTTTTCATCATAGAACTCGTTTTTACCAAACATGTAAACTAGGTGCATTATATCTTCATCTGGCATAGATATGGATGATGCATTGAAAAAAATAGGGAGTACTTGCAAAATGCATACCTTCTAGGCCATATTTTTAGGCCTATCATTTTGTAACAAGGTAGCTTGTCTTTTTTCAGGGTAGTTTAAGAGATGCAACCCCCAATGAAGGGTCTTGTAAGTCTGAGTTCTGTGTTCAAATATGTTGTTCCATATGTGTTTTGGATATGATATGAAGTAGGTACATGGTCATATAGCCATCAATTGAGAGAATTTCCTATCAAGTTTTAGACATTCCACAATGAATGGATTGTTAATAAAACGAAGATCATCAATAGAGATAATTACCTATCAATCTTTCTACATTCAACAATGAATGCATTGTTAATCAAACAAAGATCATCAATGTATGTAAAAGATAGTTTGAAAGCTAAAAGAACATCAAATTTTTTGTATTTTGACAATTTCTTGATGAATTCAATCTCGAAAAAATGCAAATACAAGTTGTACCATAAGGGATAATAGGAATACCTACACTCCTAGGTTTGAAGCCGCATTGGCTAGGTGAGAGATAGCCTTTAGAGCTCGCTTGAAACACTTGAAACAATAAGTGGTTGGTGGGTCTTGGAAATTGAGTGTGAGCTTCCTCCACATTTTAGTTCCGTTGCCAAGACACAAATTCAAGCTTGAGCACTTGCGTGTCTCATATTGAGCATCGAAGTAAGGGATTCATTCTCGAACCAGAGCTTGAGATAGGTAGGAATTTTGGGTTTTTTAATCTTTGATACAAGTAAGTATTCTGGTTATTTTGGTTATTTGATGATTGGAAAAGAAGGGAAAATCATTTCAGTTATTTGCTTTTGATTCTTATTGCATTTAGGATAGAATAGGATTAGGAAATCAGATTGGAAAAGCGTAGGGTTTATTGCTGTAAAATAGGGAACAATTCATGGTAAACAGGGAAAAAAGAGTGTTTGAAATTATTAATGTTGGCAAGTGAGTGATTGGGGATAGGAAGACCTTGCCTAGGAAGGGGTTTAAGGGCTAGGAGACCATAGAAGAGCCCATTTTTCACTCGAGCATTGAGAGAGAGAGAGAGAGAGAGAGAGAGAGAGAGAGAGAGAGAGAGAGAGAGAGAGAGAGAGAGAGAGAGAGAGAGAGAGCTTCCATTGGTGATTCAATTCGATCTTGCATTCGAGGAGTTCTTCGTACGCATTAGGTATATCAAACCCTTCATCCTATATCCTTGTTGTGATATGGAAGTTTGTGTGCCTTGTGATTGCTTGGATCATTAGATTCAATGAAATCATCCTTGGCGTTGTTGTCATCACGCGTGACTCGGCCTCCCGTCTAGCGGCCCCCGTCTGAGTGGCTTGGTTTTGGGTCGAGTCCCAGAATTGACCCTCGACCCTCTTACATTTGGTCAATTTGGCCCGTCCGAATGGACAACTGGGCCAACACCTTTAAATTTGGCCCTCGGCTCTTATGCCTCGGCCCTGTTCTAACATACCATTCGGCCCTATTTGGATTTGTTTCAAACCATTTGGCCATTTCCACTCGGCCGTTTTTGACTCAGCTTGTCCAAATGATCGACTCGGCCCAGTAACTTGACTCATCCCTTAGCCACGTCCATTTGGCCGTACGAGCTGCAAATTCGGCCACTGTTCCTATCTGTCCAAATCCACCATCTCCGCCCCTGCAATTCAGATGAGTTGGGCCAAGTCATATTTTTGAAATTTTTTTGGAGAATTGCACAAGAATCAACTACATCTCAACCGCACAAGTCTTGGTGAGCAATCAGAGTAAGGTTTTAATCTAGCAGTAATATTTTTCAACTTGGTCTTGTCCCCTCCTTCGACTTTTTCCAATGTGTTTTAACCTTTCTATATAGTCTTGCTCGACCTAACCTTTTTTGAATGTTGGTCAATTGACCTTATTTATGAGCCTTGACTATTCTTTTAGACTTATATATGTTGGGATATGGTTAAAGTTTGCCTTATCTTGTGAAAAATAAGTTGGAACCTTAGAATCTTGATTTTCACTTTGAAAGCTACGTAAATCATCAAGCCGAGTATTTTTCTAGGAACTTGAGGCTTCTATTTTTTGGAAGGAAAATTATCCTTATATTAAATGAACATTAACCTAAAAAAGAACTTGGGATGGTGTTGGTGTGATGGTGTGTTTTCCATGCTCGTGACCACATTTGTAACTCTCGTGCTTCATGCTCTAGAGTATCATCGCTTTGGGGCCATCACAAATAAGATCCATGTGCATTAGGCTTTCAAGCTTTTTTGGTCTTGATTGGAAGCCTCAAGAAACTAGGAGGCAAGACAAAGATCTTGTAGCGAGAAGAAGGAGCTATTCTACATATGCTAGAGGCAAGAGGTTCAACAAATTTTATGCAAGGCAGAGTGGTTGTCTCTTATGTGGAGTGAGAAGGGGGATTGTCAATGATAATGACCTCTTCTTGCTCTCCATTTTCTCCTATCCTTCTTTCTTATTATTTTTGTTCCTCCCTCTCACCTTCTCCTTCTTCTCTTCCTATCACTCCTCTTTCCTCCTATCTTCTTCTCACTCCTTCTACTTTCTCCTTCTTTTTCTCTTGTTCTCACATGTCCTCTTTCCCCCTACTTTCTCCTTCTTCTTCTTCTTCTTTTTGTTCTTTTCCTTCTTTTTCATTTTCTTCTTCTTCTTCTTCTTCTTCTTCTTCTTCTTCTTCTTCTTCTTCTTCTTGTGCATGTGCATGTGTGTGTGCGTGTGCGTGTGCGCGTGCGTGTGCATGTGCGTGTGCGTGTGCATGTTCATGTGCGTGTGTGTGTGCATGCGCACATGTGTGTGTGTGTATAAACTCAATTTTAGCAAAACTAGTGGGCAGGAGAACAATTGTAAAGAAAGACTAACCCTTTCGTAAGCCTTTGAATATAGCTTTATAACCTAAGCCAAGGCTATTATTTGTATGATCTTAATCGATGATTTCGAGCAATGGGTGTGTGGTGGCATGGTGGCTTTAGCCCTATCATCACATTTAGTGGAGTGTAGCAATGATTTTTTTTCCATGGTGAGGATTACAAGCATCCTTGATGAAATCGAGGTGGAGGTGGGATCAAGCTTGAGGCCGTTTGATTTGATGGCAACGTGATTGGCAGTTTGTTCCTTCCCTTTTCCTTTTACCCTAAGTTTTTTAATGCCTTTATTAATCCAATGGAGTTAGTCATTCTTGCCCATACAAAGCTTGGAATGGTGTCATCTAGATACTTTGATGATAGGATCCATTGTAGGAAAACTCCACCAAAGGTAGGTATTATATCCACTATTCCTGTAGCAATAAGCTCTGAGTATATCTTTAATAACTTGGTTAACTTGTTTGGTTTGCCCATCAGTTTGTGGATGATAGGCAGTGCTGAAACAAAGTTAGGTATCAATGGCCTCAAATAAGCTCTTCCAGAAATGAGAAGGGAAAAGAGAATCGCGATCACTAATGATCCTTTTAGGCAATCCATGAAGCCTAAAATTCTCATTTTAAACAAATATCCTTGCAATAGCATTGTGGTTGGTTTAAATTGGCATAAGGTAAGAAACCTTAATTAGCATATCCACCATCTTCTTGGACATGGCAATCCAACTAAAAAATCCATGCTGATAAATTTCCACTTCATTTGTGGAATGTTAAGTGGTTGGAGTTTTCCTTGCATCTTAATATGCTCACAACCTTTACCCATTGGCAACTTAGGCATTCATTGACATATTTAAGCACATCTTCTTTGAGATTTTCCCAATGGAACCTTGTTTTCAAAATGTTAAGAGACTTTGCATAGCCTAGATGTCTTGAGAAAGGGGAATCATGGGCTTTGAAAAGTATCTTCTTTTTGAGATCTTGACTTCTTGGGATGCATAGTCTTGTCTTGAAGTAGACAAGTCCTCCCTCTATAGAGAAGTTCAAATACTTGAGTTTGAAGTCCTCTCTCTATAGAGAAGTTCAAATACTTGAGTTTGTGCTTAGGGTTTATCTCTTTGGATAAAAATTATTTTATCATCTATTGATACCTTGGATCCTTATCCACTTCTTCTTTGTCCATTTCTATGATCTAGTTACTAGGCATTGACCCCATTGTTGCTAGAGATCTTGCATAAGAGGGTTCCTCTATGAATAGGACATTGAAAAATGCTTTGTGGCTTAGGGCATTAGCAATAACATATTTCTTACATGGCCTATACTTGATCTCAATGTCATATTCTTGCAAGACTTCAATCTACCATTGTTGCCTCATATTTAGATCTAGTTGAGTGAAGATCCATTTTTAGACTCTTATATGAGAAACTTTTAACCATTCCCTATACATGAAATTTTGTGAAATGTAGGAAATTCATTGATATTTTCTATATATGTATCCATGTATTTCCTACATATAACTAGGGAATCTAAGCATCACCGCTCAACACTCCATTTCAAAGAGATACCTAATCCAAAGCAAATCCATACCGCACTTGGTTCAAAGAGAGTGGTAAATGAGAGATATACGCACTTAACCTCTCTGCCTGTAGGGCATAGTCCCATTTCGGTCTCCTAAAATGGCATGAATTGGGTTCTAGCTTAAGAATACCTAAAGTCAAATGGAGATAAATCCTTGTGAGAAGCCTCCTAGTTCTCTAGGACCACCCTGCCATAGGACGGACCCATTAAGAATTCTATCCACCTACTTCCCTTGATAGCTTTAGTTTTCTAATTAGGTCCTACCACATTTATGTGTGACATTTAAAATCACCTTCATTAATTAAGTCTTTTAGGGCACAGGGTTTGCTTGCATAATTTATAACACAGACAAGAAAACAAAACAAGCACTCCTTTTGACAAACAAGTTCCTTAACTTATCTTCAAGTTAATCTTTGTCTCTTGCCCATAAAAAAGAATTATGTATGCCTTTTGTCCAACAGAAGTACCTAGTCTAAATTACATGGCACCAAAATCTCCATCTTTTATCTAGAATAGGATCTTCCAACGCCCTAGATGTTGGGCTCACGGGGATCTCCAACTCCATTCTGGATAGGCTAGGGGTATCCAAAGCTCCACCTCACCCACAAGCAGTCTAGGAGTGAGAAGTCATTTCCGTGGTTGGCCTTTTCACCACTCAACCTTCGGCTCGTGAATCGAGTAGTGCCCTCTCAAGGTAATCCGCAGTGCCATCTTGGAGATGATCCATCCATGTAAAATATATTTCCTTAATTAATCCATTTAGGAATCAAGCACGATCAAGGCAATTAGCCTAAAAACATCTTCCAGTGAAACATTCCTTTATTTCCCATGGCTACTTGTCATTACTAACCCTT
The DNA here is from genome assembly GCF_053477565.2 of Lygodium microphyllum. Lineage (NCBI taxonomy): Eukaryota > Viridiplantae > Streptophyta > Polypodiopsida > Schizaeales > Lygodiaceae > Lygodium > Lygodium microphyllum. The sequence goes on along the minus strand of NC_141163.1, from coordinate 85,638,332 downwards.
CCCATGCTTTTGCCATCAAATACAAGCACTTGGAATATTTATCCAAATCATAATGCAACAATCAGTTGATTGTAAAAAAATAATTAGGGTGTTGTTCAATCAACCAATAAAACTAATTGTATTTTTCCCAAACAATACAAGAATAAATGCGATAATAATTCCATTGCATATCACTCTCCCCCTTGGGATCAAAGAGTGATTCTATGCAAAGTTTACTTAGTACTTGTATGCACAATTCGTAATGTTATTCTTTTTACGATTATGCTATTCATAACCCCTGACCGATTTCTCTATCAACGAATAAGCCATACACAACTAAGTGCAATTAACTTCCCTTAATACATGCACTTTGCAAACTCCATCTTTCAAATATATGAGAAGAGACCTATCCCTTCCCATGACCTATTCTCATTCATCATAGTATGGAGCCTAATGTATCTCATACGAGAGTCAAAACAAAGCAACTATTAATTTAGAAATACATTACTTACGACTGGAAGCATAGTTGGATTGACAGTGATGCCTTTGCCCGAAACTTCCTTAATGTTGGTTGTAGGATTGCCATCTGCACGCGACATTCTTTGCTTGGAGGCCATCGTCCGCAAGTAGACTCAAGAGATTAAGAAAGCGGAATATATTGGAGATGGGAGAGTGTAAGAGAAGATGGCTAAGTTGAGGATCGAGATAGAGGGAATTGAGCTATCTCTCTCCCTTGCAGCCTCTCGGAGTAACTCTTCTCTCTCTCTCTCTCTCCCTCTCCCTCTCCCTCTCCCTCTCCCTCTCTCTCTCTCAAGCTCTCTCTCTCAATCTCTTGGAGGGGTATCCTTCTCTCTTCCTCTCTCTCGCAGCCTTTCGGGGCCTCCTTATGCTCCCTTGTGCCTCCCCATGCCTCATATTTATAATGAATTAGAGAGGAGGGGATGAGACTAAGAACAAGAGTGGAGGGGCTCTTGGAACCATCAGTGATCTGATGCTCAGATCATAAATTTGATGGTTCCATTAGTTCCAAAAGGGGGGTAAAACCCCAAGACACTTGATTAGAAAGCTTTCAGATCACTCATTCTTTCTCTCATTGTTCGAAGTGCTATCTATTGCCTGTAGACTATGATTGCGGTGCACACGATTTTGCCACTCACTCTCTTTAACTTTTTTCTTTTTATAAAATCTCCAAAACTAACTAACACATCACTTGTTTTTTCTTTTCAATGACAACTAGTTCTATCTTTTTAGGATAATATCTAAAATATCTAGAATATGCTAGTTTTTTCCAAAATCAAATATTTTTGGACCATCCATACTCTACATATTAATACTAGTGATTAATATAGCTCATAATTCTCATTCACGCTGTAACTTTTGTGAAGGGTGGCTATGGTCCTTGTTAATCCAAAAAAATATCAGATTTACGACTCTCGTTTTTTTAAAAACATATATATTTTTAAATAAAAATAATTAATTATTACCAAAAAAATATTGAAATAAAATTTTGGATTGATTAGTTATTTTTTACCCTAATTAGTCTTTAGTTGGTAAACTTACTAACTTATTAAATGACTTACTAACTTTCGAACTAAAAAAATAATTTTTATTGTGTGGAAATATTACATCCTCCTCCCCTTAGAGAAATCAAGATGTCCTCATCTCGAGAGAAACCAGGGGTATCATTTTGGAAGTTGTGGGTTATGGGCCCACCACGCTTTCGCTATGCTACTCTGATTACTCATATGCATGCAGTCTTTTGAAACAACAACCTATTGTATTTGATATATCGAAGTCTTGATTACAATAGAAAATTTATTGTAGTTACATCTCATGAATCCTAAATATCTGGTATATTCTAGATCACTGGAAAAATTCATTCTTTGTAAGTTCAAGTTCTCTTCGAGTCCTGTTTGGACAATTGGCATGGGTATGTCCAATGTTGTGGCACTCGGAGCATCGGTGTTTAAAGTGCTTTGGGCATTCCCTTTTAAAATGGCCTAACTCCTTGCAATAGAAACATCATGAAGCTTTATTACTTGGAGTCACAATATTTCTAGTCGTCCTTTACAAGATTTTCTTCTTTAGGCCAAATTGTCCTAGGATCCTTTCAATAGACTAAAGTGATCCTTTATCATACAAACTTTGTTTCTGAATTGTCATCTTTTTAGATCTAGACTGAGGTCCATGGTCAATCGGCTTTGCTTATAGTATTAAAGAGTACTTCCAAACTTCGTCATTCTGGCAAGACCCAATCTATATTAGTCAAGAAGAAAACTTGAGAAAAATTCATGGCAAGTTATAGTTGCCATTCCTCACTAGAATATCTCTAATTCTTTACAAGTTTAAGGCTCAAAATAGATGCAACTTATATTTCTCAAGTTATTACTGTTTAGGATATGTCTATGAACCATACATTAATCAATCATGCATCATTACGAAGCTTCGCTCTGATACCAATTGTAACATGCCCGCCTATTGGCTGTCCAAGCATGTTTTAGCAGTCCATCAAGCAAGGAATCTAAGCATCGCCGCCCGACACTCCCAAGAATGTTTCAGGGTTTTTCGCCTAGGGTTTCCTGAGTCTGCCTCTCGCAACGGAACGTTCACGGACAAATCCACTAGGATCAACCTAAAATCTGGGTTCCTAGGGCCAAGGTCTCCTAACAACATTCTAGCATCGGTTTTTGGACATCCTACTTTACGCAGAGATACCTAATCCAAAGTTGATCCATACCGCACTTGATTCAAGGAGAATGGGAGACGAGAGGGATGCGCGCTCAACCTCTCTGACCATAGGATATAATCCCATTTTGGTCCCCTAAAATGGCATAAATCGGGTTCTAACTTAACAATACCTCAAGTCAAATGGTGATAAATCCTTGTGAGAAGCCTCCTAGTTCTCTGGGACCACCCTGCCCCCGTAGGACGAACATGTCAGGAATTCTTTCCACCCGCTTCTCTTGATAGCTTTAGTTTTCTAATTAGGTCATACCACATTTATGTGCAACATTTAAAATCAACTTCATTAATTAAGCCTTTTAGGGCACAGGGTTTGTTTGCATAATATATACATAGACACGTAAAAAAACAAGCACTCCTTTTGACGAACAAGTTCCTTAACTTATCTTCAAGTTAATCTTTGTTTCTTGCCCATACAAGAGATTTATGTATGCCTTCTGTCCAACAGAAGTATCTAGTCCAAATCACATGGCACCAAAATTTCCATCCTTTATCTAGAATAGGATCTTCCAAAGCCCTAGACGTTGGGCTCATAGGGATCTTCAACTCCATTCTGGATAGGCTAGGGGTGTCCAGAGATCCACCTCACCCACAAGCAGTCTAGGAGTGAGAAGTCATTTCTATGGTTGGCCTTTTTACCACTCAACCTTCGGCCCATGAATCAAGCAGTATCCTCTCGAGGTAATCCGCGGTGCCATCTTGGAGATTATCCACCCATGTAAAATATCCTTCCTTAATTAATACATTTAGAAATCAAGCACGATCAAGGCAATCAGCCTAATAACATCTTCTAATGAAACATTCCTTTATTTCCCTTTCAAATATGTGAGAAGAGGTCTATCCCTTCCTATGTCCTATTCTCATACATCATAGTATGGAACCTAATGTATCTCATGTGAGAATCAAAGCAAGCATCTATCAATTTAGAAATACATTACTTACGATTAGAACAGTAGTTGGATTGACAATGATACCTTTGCCTAAAGCTTTGTTGATGGTTGTAGGATTCCCATCCACACACGACATTCTTTGCTTGGAGGCCATTGTTCGCAAGTAGACTCAAGAGATTAAGAAGGCAAAATAGATTTGAGATGGGAGAGTGTAAGAGAAGATGGCTAAGTTTCGGATCGAGATAGAGGGAATTGAGCTATCTCTCTCCCTTGCAACCTCTCGGGGTAACTCTACTCTTCTCTCTCTCTCTCTCTCTCTCTCTCTCTCTCTCTCTCTCTCTCTCTCTCTCTCTCTCTTTATCAAGCTCTCTCTCACAATCTCTTAGAGGGATATCCTTCTCTCTACCTCTCTCTCGCAGCCTTTCGGGGCCTCCTTATGCTCCCTTGTGCCTACCCATGCCTCATATTTATCATAAACTAGAGAGGAGGGGATGAGACTGAGAACAAGAGTGGAGGGGCTCTTGGAAGAATCACCGATTTGATGCTTAGATCATAAATGTGATGGTTCCATTGGCTCCAAAAGGGGGTAAAAATCCAAGACACTTGCTTAGAAAGCATTTAGATCACTCATTCTTTCTCTCCATGTTCTAAGTGCTCTCTACTGCCTGTAGACTACGATCGCGACATGCGCAATTTTGCCACTCACTCTCTTTATCTTTTTTCTTTTTATAAAATCTTCAAAACTAAGTAACACATCACTTGTATTTTCGTTTAAATGACATCTAGTTCTATCTTTTTAGGATAATATCTAAAATATCTAGAATATGCTAGTTTTTCCAAAGTTTAATATTTTTGGACCATCCATACTATACATATTAATACTAGTGATTAATATAGCTCATAAATCTCGTTCATGCTATAACTTCCATGAAGGGTGGCTATGGTCCTTGTTAATCCGAGAAAATATCAAATTTACAATTCTCTTTTTTTAAACATATATTTTTGAAAATAAAAATCATGAATTATTAACATTAGTTAGTCTTTAGTTTGTAAACTTACTAACTTATTAATTGACTGACTAACTTTTGAACTAGCCAACTAATTTTTATTGCATGGAAATATTACAGGAATCAAATTCTCCACATCTACTAGTAGGGAATTACACATCAAAAGAGAGAATTTCCTACATTCTCTCAAAATTCCCTATATAAGAGAATACGATAATCTGATTCCCCACTTCTAATAGTAGGGAATTATAGATCATTGTAGTGAATTTCTATGATCTCTCAAAATTCCCTACATAAGAGAATAAAAGAATGCCATTTCCCACTTCTAATAGTAGGGAATTATATGTAAGTCACCTGGATGGGGTTGATGGGATTAACTTTTGAAGGAGAAGAAGTCGTGAGTTCTCTCAATACCTTGTGGCTTGAGCAATATGTTTATGTGCTCTGAGTAACCTTTTCAAGCATTTGCACAAACATTGGAGTTATACTTGCATTGCTTAAAATGCATTCACCATTTCAGCGATTTCACCAGAAGTAGAAGTAGTGGTCTTTGTAAGTTTATCAACAAATTGTTGCACACTCCTCTTGGGGTTATATATCTTTTCCAATTTGTGAGGAATGAATAGATTAGCCTTCTTGAGAGTATCTATGCTGAGAGTCCCATGTCTTGGGAAGTCATGTGAATTGGAGAATAGTTCAGCTTTTAATTTTTCATTTTGTTGCTTCTTGTTTTTCTAAGAAGTTTCTATTTCTGAAGAGGAAGAAGCATTTTGTGTTTTTTAAAAAATCAAATGAAGAATATTTGCGGTGCTCATGTCTTTTAGATTTATGGGCTTTAGATGTAAAAGGAGTAGAAAAGATAAAATCTCTTTTACTTTGGAGGAAAAAGATGACATATGATGAAGGAGGATGATTTGAGTCTTTATAAAACTGAGATTGAAGACCTCCTCCAAAAGAAATTGATTGAACCAACCACTTCAGAATGGGCATGCCAAGCATTTTATGTAAACAAATATTTCAACGAAAAAGATGTAAAATAAGGCTAGTAATTAATTTGTAGTTTTTGGATAATTAAGGAAAGTAAATTAACATGTTGATCCTGGGCAAGAGTAACCCACAGTCCAAATACCTTGATCTTAAATGTAGAGTGTTAAATCCTTGAACTTGAAAATGCTATTTTCATCATATATGTTTACAACACCAATCTGGGGCGGCAAGATCCTCCATGAAAACTATTGAGTTTCCACTGACTTATAGTGATTTGCCCGAAACTTAAAAGTAGTGGAGAAACCTCTTTGTGAAGCCATAGGATTTACTAGACCAGTAGAGGATTTAGTGATGTTTATTATAGAGTAAAGAAAGTGAAAAATGAGGCATCAAGGGGAAAGCACAAGGTGGAAAAAAGGAAAAGGCACCCTACAAGAGAGTGGGTCACCCGGAGGAAATCTAAAAGCATGGGAACAACCACTAGGATTCCAAGACACAACCATGGAAGATGCAAGAAGCCAAAAGCAAGAAGCCGCAGCCAAAACCTCTGTAAAAGAGCGCCAGGATCCCTCCTGTGCAATTTGTAACCATGAATGGGCGGTAGGACTAAGCTAAGAAGTAGGGCAAAGGGGAAAAGGGCCTAGGCCACGGCCGCGGCCATGTAAAAAGGGGATGGATGCCCATGGGATTTTAGGGCATGTACATAAAGTTCAAAAAGTGAATGAGAGCTCATTCTTTGGTTGTGTGGCAAAGTGGACTCTTCTTCTTCTCTTCTCTTCTCTTGTCTTCCTTGCGTGCTTGTGTGTGCTTGAGAGAGCGTGTGTGAGAGTGTGAACGAGTGAGAGTGTGACGGTGAGGGTGAGGGATCAAGGAGGTGAAGCTCTCCACCATCTTCTCTCTTCTTCTTCTCTTGTATTCTCTTATCTCGCGCACGGCTATGGAGGATGGAGCATGGAGCATGGAGGTGGAGGATGGAGGTTGAGGCTTGAGAATGCTTGAGCTTGCATCAAGAATCATGGAGCTACCAATGTGCTTGAGGGAGGAGGCAACTCATTTGGGCACCAAGGTAAGCTCACTACACTTGTAGAGAGGGATAGCACATTGGCTATGTGAGAGGTAGCCATCATTGCTCGTTTGAAACGCTTGACCAATAAGCGGTTTGTGGGTCTTGGCGGTCGCCTCTACATTTTGGTTCCATTTCTAGGACTATGGATTCAAGCTTGAGCACTTGCATGCTTCAAATCAAGCATCAAAGTAAGGGTTGCATCCCTGAACCAGAGCTTGAGATAGATAGGAATTTTTGGGTTTTTAATCCATGTTGCAAGTAAGTATTTCTGGTTTTTGATGGTTAGTTGAGTAGAAGAAATCAATTCAATACCTTACTTTTGATTCTTGTTGCATTTAGAGTGGGTTAAGGTTAAGAGATTTGTTGGAAAAGTGTGGGGTTTGTTGATGTAAAACAGGCCAAACAGGGCACAAATCTGGGAAAAGCGAGAAGAAGGAGTGCTGGAGGGGGGTGTGTTTGACAAGTGAGGGGGCAGGACTGGCAAGAACCTTGCGAAGGAGGGATTGGATAGCCAGGAGACCAAGGGGGAGCTCATTTGAAACATTGGTTGTGAGAGAGAGAGTGAGAGTGCGTGAGTGAGTGAGTGAGCTCCATTGCATAGATCTGCTTCAATCATGTCACCGACAAGTTTGTTTTCCACTACAAGTATACCCACACCATCTCCTTCATGTATAGGTAGGATCTGGAGGTGCTCAACTAGTGTGAAGCCCACAATTGCCCAGTGCAATGAATTTATCATCGCTTCAGAAAAAATGTGCAACGTTTGGCCCATCCAAGTTACGCAGATTCTGGGCCAAGTCCCAGAATCGACCCTTGGCCCTTTCTTGTATTTGGCCACTCGCCCCACACGACTCGGACTCGTGGAAATTTGGCCCTCAACCCTCTCCAATCTTTAGCCACTTGGCCCAATTGACTTAGAATCATGGAAATTGGGCCCTCGGCCCTTTCTTGTGTTCGGCCATTCGGTCCACTCGACTTGGATGCCCACCGTTTGGCCCACATCTCGACCCCAACTCAAATTCAGTCCGCATCATCTGAGTCACCCACTTGGCCAAATTAGGTACTCGTCCTTCGACCACTTAGCCCGTCCAAATCAGTCACTCGGCCCCTGCAATTCGGACTTGTTGGGACGAGTCTGATTTTTCCCAAAATTTTTGAAATTTGGAATCCCACCACCAAAACACTGGCCATACGAACATCCAAAGACCGTATAGATGCTTGAGACACCTTTCTGGCACAAGGAACGAAGGAATCAGTGAGAGGCAATGCTAATCACATCTACGCTAGTCAACCATCTAGTGATCCGATCAATCAACAACATCAAGCAGATTAATAGAGAACAAATGAATCATGACTGAGTGGAGAGCATAGTAGAGAACACTATGAACCAGCAAGGACGACTAGAAATGGAGTGTACAAGCCTATTAGGCTAAACCCATGACGAGAGTGCTAGAGCCATCCATACACTTTGTTTTCTCACTCACTCTGATTTCCAGCCCTCAAGATACACTTAAGAAGAGCTAAAATACTAATTTCACATAGTACACAGAAAAGAATACACACACATACAAGCACAGAGTGAGGGTAAGTTGAGGATTGGTTGTAATTAAAAAGGAACTCACCTGGACTTAAGAACTTGAAGGAACCCACTAGTAAGAGAAGACCCAAAGACAGAGAAGGGTAATCAAATCCCCAAAGGTAGGACCAAGTGAAGAGCATAGCTAAAAATTTGGAGGCAATAAGGAAAGATGTTACCATGGAAGTGGATCTACCTGGCCTTATCAACTTGATCGACAACTTAGACAAACAGAAAGCCTTGGAGACATGGAAAAGGGTAGATGAGGCCATAGAAGCAACAAAGAACTCGGCCTAGATGATTTTATTGAGACCATCCAATAGTTAGTGAACAAATATGATGCTCAAACCCAGCTAAAACACCACGGTAGACCTGTAGAGGACATCATAGCAGATCTTGAGGAGGAGAGGAAGCTAGCATGCAAGGCTCTGCAAGGCCTAGCCACGTACAACCAGGATCATCAAACTAGAAGCTTGCACCAGAGTATGGAAATGCGAGAGATCCAGAGAGTGCTAGCCCTACAAGTAGAAATCAATTGGAGAGCGAGAGAGTGCTAGAAGGAGACCTCACACTGAGCGACAAAGCGGCTGTTAGATAACACGGCAAAGCAAAGCGCTACAGCATTAGCAACATCGCTGCTAGCTGGGTTAGGAGTCAGCCAAGGCTCTAAGAGCCAATCAAGAATTCCTATGGTGGCAAAGCAGTTGGACAAATATCAAGTAAATGACGACCCATATAGCTTTGTGGAGCAGTTCAAGTAGGGCTGTGAGACCAATGGCCTCACTGACTCCACGCAATGCTTGCAAGCTTTTGGATTGTGTTTGCGTGATAAGGGTTGGATCTAGTATATGAGTTTGGATGTTGCGGAGTGCCCCAATTTCAATGGTTTGAAAAATCTCTTCATTAAGAGATTTTCAAACCTAGGTACTCCGATAACATCCTAGTGCGAGTCAGAATGTCAAGTAGAGAGAGAAGGAGGATATTTGAGATTATGTGACCCATGTGGGGAGCCTCTTCAAGAGAATCCTAATGGGCAAGAGACCAACTAAAAGAGAAATTTCCATGCTATTCATCAGTGGAATACAAAGTGAAGAGCTCTACAAAGCCTTGGCCCGCAACTTGAACTTGAAATGAGACACACTGGCAAGAGTCTTTGAAGAAGCTATTAGAGTGGATGACCAGCTCAAGGAAAGAAGCCCGAGAGGCTCAAATTGAGAAGATTCCAGTGCGAGAAATTCTGAGAGGGCCTCAACGCTGAGTGAGAGAGCAGTCCCAAACACACAGAACAAAGGGAAGGGCACTGCAAGAGCTACAAGAGATCAAGAGATGGACATAGCCAAAGTGAGGAGATGATGAGACAACCAACGTGCCCACACATCCAACGCATGCATTGTGGCAAAAACCACTTTCCAGTCAATTGTCAAGACCCTAGGTCATGAGCTTGCACTAATTGTCATAGGTTTGGCCATGATGCCATGCATTGTCGATTACCTCGAAGTCTCCCATACCCTCAGCCTTACGGTCAACCCTACCTTCTTGTGAACAAGCCACCAAACTTCTTTAGAAGGGGAGCCCCATTGGCTCTCTTGGCACCTAATGACACCAAGTTGCCCATCCCTAGGATGGAGATAAATCCTACAAGTATCCCTAGACCACCTAGACCCTATATGACCCACCCATTGAGTGATACTCTAGTCCACTATGTGGCAACAACGTAAACCCATATGTATCGTACGATAAAAAAGGTAATGCAGTCCTTATGGACTACTAGCTAGTGCCGGTGATGGTGTTAGGTAGAGGAAGGGGTAGAGTCTTAGGAGGGCAGAACCAAGAACCAATAGTATGTTGAACTTGCGGTCACCCAAGACACGTTTCTTTGTGCTGTAGTGAGAGGGATCAAGCTAATAGAGACAAGGCTGACCTAAGATGCGTTGAGTGTGGAATCACTCACCTCTTTGTTGATTTCCCTAGATGAAAACCATCCCCTAGTTTGCAAAACAAGGCATCAATTCCATTGGGGTTGTTCTGAATCAAGACACTTGATGGGGAGGTCATGTCTATCCCATTGCATGTCATGACCCACGTGTAGATAAAGCAAGCTGGCATATCATTGCCAAGGCCTAGCAACCTTAATGCAACCTTAGTTGGAAAAAAAAGTCATAGAGATGAAGGAAGAAAAGTCCAGACGCTAAGGTAACTCTCAAAACTAAAAAAGGCCACAACCTTGCCAACTGGAAAGAAAGTCGTTGATGCAGAGGAAGAAACGTCGGCCCCACGAATGGCTAAAAAAGGAAGTGCTAAGGTCGAGGAGTAACCCAGTCTAAAATGCCAACTTGAAGCCATCTAAAAGGAGAAAGAGTGGGTGAAAGAGGCCCAAGAGCACCTAAAAGATGTTGAGCCCATACTAGACGACAAGATTGATGATCTCTCAAGCATAAGCATGCCACTCTCTCTCCCACGACCAAAATCAAGGGAGCCGATGGCACCACAAACAAAGCCACCTAGACAAAGTCTAGATGCTTCAGGCCAGCAAAATAGTCAGGGCCATTGGCCAAGAATCGTAGAAATAGGAGAGAGGCAAATAGTTAGAAACCTCCTTAATACATTGGTGACCGCCCTTGTAACGCTAAGCTTAGATGACTTGCTTAGGCAGCATCCAATGCTATGGTTGGAGCTGAAATAGTGGGTCGAGGAATCAGATGAGCCAAATACCATAAACTTGCCTGAGCACGACACAAAAATGCAACCACCGATTTTGACACTCCACTCCTTGCCTAAATCGTTGCACATCAGTGATTTTTGGGAAGGCACAAAAATGCATGCAATCGTGCTAGTCTTAGCTCTGGGTTGTGTCACAAGAAAGGGGATCGTAGACATAGGGGCATGAGTGAGTGTGCTAAGCCATGTGGTACTCCAAACTTGGGGTAACCCACCTGTCAAGATTGCTAGGTTCAATGTCACACTAGCTAATGGAATGAAGATGAGACCAATCAAAGTGTTGAAAAATTGGTGACTGAAGATCGTAGGAATCCAATTCTCTATCGACTTTATAGTCTTGAAGGGAGTGGACTATGACATCCTACTAGGTTGACCCTGGATGCACAAGGTGAGAGTCATAGAAGATTGGGGCAATGGTCTCATCTTCTTAGTCTATCAAACAGAGGCTGTAAGAGTAGATATGGACACTTGGAAGACTATGTTGGTTGACCTAGATGCCATCTCCACCATGCTAAAGGGTGATGGAGAAATTAGGATATCCTATGGGACCCTTACCAAGTATATCCTATACTCGAAGGAGGAGCGATACTAGATGCATGTTCTTGCTACCATTGACCTATGGTTCTCAAATAGTGAGGAGTACGAGCAAGCCATCAAGGCAATTGAAAAACACAAGGATACACCCTTAGTACCAGTTTGCATGATGGCTGGAGGTTAACTCAGAATACCCAGCCATTTCACATTTCGAGTTCCTAACAATAGATGAGAGCTCCTGGAGATCCTAGGATATTTGACAAACAAGTTGGATGGAAATCTTACAACGAATCTCAAGCCCCTTCAAGATCTCTTAGATGAGCTTGAATGGTGATGGTCCAAGGTGCACGATTTAAACTTGAGGTACAGTTGGGCTTTAATCCTCGACCATCAAGAGGAGATATATCAAAACTTGGAGAATGATGAGAAACCAAACAAAGATAGCTCTGACAACGAATACGAGTATTGTTGTCCTTTCAATGATGAGAGAAAAAGGGAAATCGATACTATAGAATACGACACTGGGGGGCATATAATCAAACAAATACAAGTAGACTCCAGTCCAAGCAAGCAGAGCACCCTTAGAATAGAGAAAGGAGTCAGACACAAGGACTGTGATTGAACTTTGTTGAAGCACACAGGCGCAATCAACTATGAGCATGCAGGCCTAACCCAACCGAGTGATACAACACCACTATGAATAGATCACCTTCTGAGCTACGACCACGAGGAAAGAGCCCCTCTTCTAGCAAAGATGGAGAGTTTGATTCCGAGTTGAAAGTTAGCTTAGATAATGATCCTGAAATACCTCGACCTCGCAAGACCAAACACAGTAAGGGGGACCTACCCATCCACCTGAGACGCCGATGGTTAAGGGAGGAACGACAGACGATACCCAAAGCAACGCAAAAGAGCAGTGAAAACCGCAAGACCTACCTAAGCGATTCACAAAGTTCAAAAAGCGAGATAGAGTGGTGATCTTGTTGGGAGCCAAATGATAGGGGCAAGCAAGTGAACCAATCGAGAGACCCACCAAGGTCAAAGAGGTGAATTTAGGTAGGAAAGGGGAGATTCCACGACTTCTCTTCATAGCCAATGACTTGGCACAGCAAGATGAAGCAAGTCTCGATACTCTCTTGCAAAAATACATAGACATCTTCGCTTGGTCCCTAGAAGAGCTCAAAGGGATGGACCTAAGTGTGGTGACTTAGAACATACCCATGATACTTGACACAATGCTTGCTAAGCAGCGACCATACCCCATGAATCCAAAGCACACTCATGCTGTTAAGGAAGAAATTGACAAACTAATGAGAGTGGGATTCATCTACAAAATTGGGCACACAGACTTGGTCTCACCCATAGTCATCATGCTAAAGAAGAATGGAAAGATTAGAGTGTGTGACAATTACAACAAGGTAAATGCGGCAACAAAGAGAGATAACTATCCATTACTGTACACTGAGCACTTGCTCGAGAGAGTGGCTGGAAAAGAGTCTTAGAGTTTCTTAGATGGCTTCTCTGGATACAATCAAGTGCAAGTGCATCCTTGTCAAGATTGTGGGAGAGAAGGAAGGAGTCTCACTTGAAGCTTTCTTGCTTGCACAATGGGGGAATACACACAAGGGTGGAGGCTGAAAATAGTTTTCCTCTTCTTAGTTGTGTAAGCCAAAAGAACTCTAGTACAAAGAAAATAGAAGAACCCTATGTATGGGTCTCAAACCAAACTCAACTAACTAAGGTGGCATGCTAACTAAGCCACGAACTAGAGTAGATAAGGATAGCTATCATGTACCTATTATTCATGGGCGGTGGACCAACCGCGTCTGCAACTGACAAGTCGGTGACATAAATACACAACGGTCACCCTGGCGTATCACGAATGGAGCTCGATATCTCAACACTCCCCCTCGAGCTCAATCCCAATTCATGCACACCAAGCAGGTCTCTGAACTTGCGCAGCTTCTCTGCGCCCAAAGCCTTCGTGAATATGTCAGCTACCTGATCCTCTGTGCTGACATAAACTAGATCAATAAGACCTAGTAAAACCCTCTCTCGCACATAGTGATAATGCACCTCAATGTGCTTTGTTCTAGCATGATAGACTGGGTTATTTTCCAAGTGTATACTACTCATGTTGTCACAATAAATGACAACTGGTCCATCTATAGACTGATGCATATCATAAAGTAGCTTATGCAACCAAGCTACCTCACATGCAGCCATTGCTGCACCCCTGTACTCAGCCTCTGTGCTCGACAAGGCAACTGTAGGCTGTTTCTTTCTGCTCCAAGTGACTGCAGCACTCCCAAAAGAGAACACATATCCACTGGTAGATCGTCTATCAGAGATACTACTAGCCCAATCAGCATCAGTGTATCCATGCAACTGTATCTGAACCCTAGTCTCATAAAATAATCCATACTGCAATGTGGACTTCACATACCTGAGTATGCGTCTAGCCGCATCCAAATGTGGTTTTCTTGGAGCCTGCATAAACTGACTTACCAATCCAACAGCATAGCTCAAATCTGGCCTGGTAATAGTCATATAAATCAAACTTCCTACTACGCGTCTATACATAGTAGGGTCTTCTAGAAGCTCACCTGCATCTGTGCTCAGCTTCACATTCTGCTCCAAAGGAACTGAAATAGGCTTACAGCCTGTCATCCCATATTTGGACAGCATGTCCAATCCATATTGCCTCTGCAAGAGCTGTATCCCACTTGGTGATCTAATAACCTCAATGCCCAAGAAATAACGCAGCTCTCCCAAATCCTTCATCTCAAACTTCTGCTTCAATAGCATTTTCACATGAAGGATATCTTCATCACTGTCATCTGTCATAATCAAATCATCAACATAAATGACAAGCATCATAATACCTTTCTCTGTTTTTCTCACATAAAGTGAGAAATCCGCCTTGGAAATCTGAAAACCAATAGTGACAAGATACTGTCCTATCTTGTCAGACCATGCTCTAGGTGCTTGCTTCAAGCCATACAAGGCTTTCTTCAACCTGCAAACAAACTCACGATGAATAGCATGCACATAACCTAGTGGCTGCTCCATATAGACCTCTTCTTGCAAATCACCATGCAAGAAGGCATTCTTTACATCCATCTGATGTAAAGACCATCCCTTTGATGCAGCCATAGCAATGACTGCTCTTACGGTTGCCATCCTTGCAACCGGACTGAATGTTTCTTCATAGTCAATGCCATATGTTTGTGCATACCCCTTGACTACTAATCTTGCCTTGTATCTATTCACAGAACCATCTGCATTGTGCTTCACCTTATAAACCCACTTACAGCCAATTGCATTTTTACCTTTAGGCAAAGGTATCAATTCCCATGTAGAATTTACTTCCAAGGCATCCATTTCTTCATCCATGGCTTTCTCCCATTTTTCTTTTCCCATGGCTTGCTCAAAAGAAGTGGGTTCTGGTTCCTGTATCACTTTGACCATATATGCATAGTGAATGGCTGTAAATCCATCATATTTCAGCCTATCCACAGGATACCTAGCTCTCGTAGACCTGCGCAAAATAGGTTCACTCCCAGGTACTCTCAAAACATCCCTGGTCTTCCTTACTCCAGGTGTAACAATAGAAGGAATACCCAACTCATCATCAATGCTCTGTTCTGAGCCACTGGATTCACCATCCACATAAGAGTGACCTGCATTCACATCAAACATGGGGTCATCAACATTCTCTTTTCCTTTTCGTGATACCTGCATACCACTATCTGCATTGCTTTGAGGAGATTCTCCTGATCTCAATCTGCCTGTCCATGGCGAAGAATGTGAACCACTGCTAGAGGACGCTCCAGGTCCACTAATATTTTGCGACTGCTGCTGTGAATTCTGTGCAGCATTACCATTTTGTGCATCTATATCATCAATCACATTTACTGGTTTATACCAGCTACTCATATCATCAAAAACAACATCTCTGCTCACTATAAACTTACGAGTACAAGGGTTATAGCATCTATACCCTTTTTGCTGCAGAGAGTAACCAATAAAGATGCACTTCTCAGCTTTTGGATCCAACTTGGATCTCAACTTATCTGGCACATGTACATAGGCAATGCAACCAAAAATTTTCAAATGAGAAATATCTGGTTTCCTACCAGTATACCTCTCCTCTGGAGTCATTCCATGTATTGCTGCAGTGGGAGTCCTGTTCATTATGTAGACTGCTGTAGCAACTGCTTCAGCCCAATAAAAATCTGGCAAGTCTTTTTCATTAAGCATGGCACGAGATACCTCTCCAATATGCATGTTTTTCCTTTCTGCAATTCCATTTTGTTGTGGGGTATAACTGCATGAATATTGCTACTTTATGCCATGCTCCTGCAGGAACCTTGCAAACTCATTTGAGAGGTACTCTCCCCCTCCATCTGACCTTAGGCATTTTATTTGCAAACCTGTTTCTTTTTCAACCATAGCTTTAAGGGTTTTGAAATGCCCAAAAACTTCACTTTTCTTTTTCATAAAATACACCCAAACTTTTCTGCTATAGTCATCAATAAAAGTGACAAAATAATGACAACCTCCAAGAGATGCAGCTTTAGTAGTCCACACATCAGAGTGGATTAATTCCAATGGCTTCTCACTCTCTTGAACATGTCTAGGAAATGGTCTCCTTGCCTGTTTTCCAAACTGACAGGCTTCACATACCTTATGCATTTCTGCAACCTTGAATTTGGGCAATCCTGCAACAATGTTTTGGGCCTGCATTGATTTAAGTCGCTGTACATTTACATGACCAATGTGTTTATGCCAGATATCAATATCTGCAACTACACCGGTCCCATGTGCAAACATTGATGCACTCAATTCAGACATGTCTGCATCCAACGTAAACATTCTGCCCTTCTTCTTTCCTTTTGCTATCAAGCAACCTCTATTTTTCATATCCTCAACAAAGCATCCATGAGGATTAAATCTGACCTGCAAGCCCTGCTCAACCATTTGACCAACAGAAACCAGATTCTTGGTGATATTCGGGACATGAAATACATCGGATAGGTATTTCTTTTTCCCATCCTGCATAGACAAATGAATTTTTCCAATCTGCACAATAGGATGTGCAGTATCATCTCCAGTCTCCACAAATCCTGGTTTTTCCATTTTCCTTGCATCCTCCATCCATTCTGCATGACCTGTCATATGGTTTGATGCACCTGAGTCAACATACCATACATCATTGCTTTCTTCTGCACTTGTCACAGAATTGTTCATGTGCTGCACCATAAACAGATGCTCATTCTTGTCATCACCCTGTCTACTAGAGGGTGCATAATTTCCTTGTTGCAGTTTTCCATTCATGATGTCATTCTGCTTTTTATAGCAGTCTTTAGCCATATGAGCCATTTTACCACAGTAGTAGCATTCAACATTGCTGTTTGCATTTTGGCCTCTTTGCCATCCACCACGACCTCTTTGGCTCCCCTTGCCTCTAGAGTTACCACGTCCTCCTCCATAGGACTGGTTTTCTTGAGTTTGCTACATATTCTGATTTCTACCACGGCCTCCAAATCGGCCTCCTCTACCTCTGCCTCTACCTCTTCCAGCATTTGAGTAGAAGACAGCTTCTTTTGAAGTTCCTCCTGAAGAAGAAGCACCACCATTTCTCTGCTCCTCAGAAATTAGAAGAGCAATCAGCTCCTCAAAATCAGGAAATCTTTCACGAACTGAAATGGATGTCCGAAACTATGCATAATCCTTTCCTAGACCATTCAAGGTCACATAAACTAAATCATCATCTTCCACTGGCGACCCAATGGAAGCAAGTGCATCTGCAATCTTCTTCACCTTCATGTGGTAGTCATTGATGCTCATATTTTCTCTTTGCACATTATGCAACTCTTGCTTGAGCTGCATTTTCCTGGCTTGCGTATTTGTGCTATATATTTTTGACAAAGTATCCCATGCCTCCTTTGGCGTACTTACATCCTGAATATGCACAATCATAGAGTCTGAAATGCTGATAGACAGCCAATACATAACTTTCCTGGCTCTCTCATGCCATGCTTTAAATGCCTGCATTTGCTGTTGATTGGGAACATCAGGAAGAACTGGTTCTTCTTCATTTCTTGCAACAAATTCCCAATATCCTTTTCCCATGAGGAAATTCGTCATTCTAAACTTCCATGCTTGGAAGTTGTTCTTGTCAAGCTTTTCAGTGACAATCGGTGAAAGAGAATCAGATGCCATTACAGAAGACTGCAAAAAATTCTGTCACTGCAAAAACCACAGCTTCACCCTCACAAGGGAAAATCTGCAAAACTGGCGAAAGTGGTATTTGACCACACAGTCACTTCCTAGTGACGATTTTGCATCAACAGGCAACAGGGATGATTCTGTAACTCCCAATGTCTCTGCGCACAAACATACAATGCAATTTTTACAGTAACTATTCACCGACCTGTAGAACAGTGGCTGCACAGCATAAAACTGGGCCTTTTCCTGAGTGCATATATTACCCTCTTGCTTCACCATGAAGGGCGTCTCAACCTGAGACAATGCACTCCTGCACTTTCCGGCTATGCTACCTATAGAGATCTGCTCTTAAAACAGAAAATGAAAGCAACACTGCTCCTCTTACCAGAACACCACGAGCTTGGCTTGCTTTCTTGAGCTCCTTACCACAAACAAGGCTCTGATACCATGTCAAGATTGTGGGAGAGAAGGAAGGAGTCTCACTTGAAGCTTTCTTGCTTGCACAATGGGGGAATACACACAAGGGTGGAGGCTGAAAACAGTTTTCCTCTTCTTAGTTGTGTAAGCCAAAAGAACTCTAGTACAAAGAAAATAGAAGAACCCTATGTATGGGTCTCAAACCAAACTCAACTAACTAAGGTGGCATACTAACTAAGCCACGAACTAGAGTAGATAAGGATAGCTATCATGTAGCTATTATTCATGGGCGGTGTACCAACCGCGTCTGCAACTGACAAGTCGGTGACATAAATACACAACGGTCACCCTGGCATATCACGAGTGGAGCTCGATATCTCAACAATCCTAACAATAGGCATAAGACCCCGTTCGCCACTGAATGGGGCATCTTTGCCTACATAGTCATGCCTTTTGGGTTGACTAATGTGCCAGCTACCTTTCAACGACTGATGTGCACTATATTCAAGGGCATGCTTAGGAAGGAGATAGAGGTTTTCATCGATGACCTATGTGTTCACTCTACTTGGAGGAAACACTTAGACAACGGTCTTTGCATGGTGTTGATTGTATTGCCTCTCTTTTTATCCCTTGAAGTGCTAGTTTTGGGTGAAGCATGGATGCATCCTAGGACATATAATATCGAAGAACAAGCCATATATTTCTCAAAGATCAAGGTTATTGTCAACCTTCCACTCCTACTGATTACAAGGGCATCCAGTGCTTCTTAGGACATACACAGTATTATTGATATTTCGTGTTGAACTACACATTGATTACTAGACCCCCATACAAGTTACTAGTCATATTCGAATGGATCAAGGAATTCTAATGCGCATATGAGAAACTAAAAAAGGTCATGACCACGGCACCAATTCTATGAGCCCCAGATTGGACACTCACATTTCATGTACACATCGACACTTCAAAATTCGTCGTAAGAGCTATGTTGTGCCAACTTGGTGAACACAACCAAGATTACCCATTGAGATTTGCTAGCAAACAACTCACTAAGACCGAAATAAATTACTCAACAATTGAGAGAGAGGGCTTGGCCATGGTGTTTGCTGTAAAGAAATTTTGACATTATCTTTTGGCTATGCCTTTTACTTTCTTTGTTGACCATCAAGCCTTGTTGTATCTTGTTAACAAACCATGCACTATAGGACTCATCACTAGATGGCTTCTACTTCTTTTGGAGTATGTAAATGGTTGACCATTTGTCTCGTATCCCCATAGGAGAAGCGACTAGACAAGGCGTTGTGGATGAACTACCAGACGCACATCTATTCTGCTTATCCAGCAAAAAGGATTTGTTTAGAGCTGGCATGAAATTGTATTGGACAGATGACATAGTTTAGGTGCTTGAGCACAAACTGTCAGAATGATGGATAGAAAAATCCCGACTTAGGCGGCTCATCCTGAAGTGTTTTAAAGTCAAAGAAGGGCTGGAGCTAATACAGTGAGGAGCTGAGAGCTCTCACTCATGTCTTTCATTATCATTAACACATATTTGAAATGATTGTTTACAACCTAAGGTCTCAAGGACCATTCACACCAAAACAACTAAGTCCTAAATAGTCATACCAAAGACAGAAAGATGAGCTTGAAGTCTAACATGAAGATCCAACCATATCAATTGATAGCAGACCAACTTTACAGGCTGGGGCAAGACGGGTTACTATGCAGATGCATGTGTGAGCATGAGATGCATGACATACTGATAGAGGCATATAGTGGAACCGCAGGAGGATAGGCCAACTATGGTGGCCTATCCTCTTCCGAGATGCGACACAATTTGTGAAGAATTGTGATGAGTGCCAATACCTTATTGTAAGCGCAAGGCTGCTATGAGGCTAACACCTAGATTTGGCTACCCAAACCCAACACGACCAAAGGTCCTACTCAAATGCCATCCTCAAACTTGACCAGATGAAACACTGAGCCAGAGACACTCGTGTTACAAGAGAAAAGGTCGGCTATGTCCATAGAATCTCAAAAACCTAAATCAGCCCAAGCCCAAACAAATCTATCACCAAAAACCACCACCAGATATGCTGACAAACCATCCATCTCTAGCACCAATGGTGCCCCTGAAATCTCAAAAGAATCCGATGGTGTGTCAACCAACACTACACCCATAAAAGAAGAGGCCGAGCTACACCCTTAGGAGCAAACCAAATAGCAACTGGTAGCTACGAAACTCTCTATGACCGTTAAACCTCAACCACCTCTACTGGCCTTAAACCCTCTTATAAGTAGTGCTCGATTCTAACCTTGGCTGTGGACCTAGCTGAAAATATGGGTGATGACTTGGTTTCTTTCCTAAGATGCTTGGACGCTACCTTCATGACACAGGCTAAAAACTACGATAGACTAGACCTAGGTCTCTTGGCCGAGCCTGTAGCAACGGAAGTACGCACGCTCCCTTGCTCTTGGGAAGAGTCAGAATTTGTACTTGTAAATGCTTCCGACGTAGTTAAGGAGTTAATTGCAATTGAGATATCCAAAGAATAGGCAACCATACAACGACTCATCACATCGTATCAGAGAGCCACTATCATCACCACAAACCAAGAAATTGCATGGTTACAATAGCTTGTCGATAATAAATCCTCCTTCATACGACAATGGTACACTCTTCAATTGCAATGGAAACTAGAAAGATGCCAAATCATGACAAATGCTGAGCAACGATGTGTAATCAAGTCATTGGAATACAACCCCACCTATGTAGCTCCAACTTCCTATAGGGTGTTGACTACCATTCATAGCCGATCCTTGGAAGAACACATTAAGGGACATCCTTATTTAGATCGCATCCTCATTGAGGAAGAGCTACACATCGCTAGCCACGTGGACTCTAACGACTTCTTGTTTGATGTCCTCACTTATATTACACATGTCAGTATACACCCTTTGGACTTGGATAGCTATGCTACTTTAGAATATAACCCCAATTTATATGCTTGGCTCATGCAACAACACTAAGATCATGTGTTGCACTCCCTTCATCTACTAAACATTTAATCCTAGGAAGGATTCTTCTCAATTCAAAGATGGGGGGGGGGGGGGGGAGGGTAAGGTAAATCAAACCAAACACATAGGGAGAATAGTAAAGGAAAAGCACACATGGGGGACCTCAATGGTAGGATAAAGCACCTTGTGAATGAGGAATTGGCAATAAAATTTGAAATCAATAGAATGATTGAAGGAAAAAGTCTAATTATGTACTAAAAACAGTTTAATTTTCCAAGCATGAAGTCTTTTCTTCTAGCAAGTGACTGTTTGGAAAAGCACTAATGGCAAACCATGGCTTATGCCAAGAGTAGAAGATGTTACAGTAAGACTGAGCCCATCTCCTACCCTTCATAGAAGAGGAAAGAGCAAAGTACAGTTTCTCCCTTAATAATTGATCGTATAGCCAGCTCTTAGGTTTAGGAGCAGCCACAACATCAAAGGGGTAGTGACCAGTGAGGAGGCCATCAGGAGGATCGTGGACCAATGCAACCTCACCACATATATCGAAAAGTTTGCACACTAAGTGTGTGGAATTCCTAAGGACATATGACCCCGATAAGGAGAGTGGGCTAGTGTCCTTGGCAAGAAGAGGAATCAAGGAGGTCCAGGTCCCACTTAGCAAGGCCTTAGTGGAAATGGCATTGGGATTGGAACCAAAGGTGGAGAAGATGCATAAAAGAGATGTCTATGCCATGCTGGGGATGAGGAAGGAGAGTGTCTTAACGAATGATGGTATAAGCATCCAAGGCATTCCCAATGCAGAGGTCAGCAAGTTGCAAGCCAAGGTCATCCACTCCTCTTCTCCATTCAAAGATATAATTCTCTCATGAATAGGATCAACGTGCTCGTGCTAGAGAGTGTGGCGGCTCCTTCATTGCATGGAGTGGATTAGAATAACTATGTCAGGAAAACTATAGATCAATCAGCCAAGACACTAGCCCTTGGAAGTAGACCACTGGGTGGAGAATCCCCAGCATCAAAGGAAACCGACAAGAAGAAGCCCTTAGATAAGGCCTCATTCATAGGGTATCAAGGAGTCTTGACCACCCTTATCCAAGAGGCAATAAAAGAGGTGCAAGACGAAGAAGAGGGATTAGATGAACCGCATGATAAGTCACCTCCTCGTCATGAAAAAGAACAATCAAGAAAGAGGAAAATTAGTGAACAAGAGGGAGAGCAAGAAGCTCAATCTAGCAAGAGGAAGGCAAGGATGCCTAGAAAGAATGCAGCAGAGAAAAAGCAGGAGGAAGAGAAAGGAAAAAGTGGACCTCGTAAAAACCAAGGATGAGTTAAAAAGAGCTAAGGAATAGAAGAGGAGAAAATCCGCCGAACAAGAGGAGGAGTTGAGAAGAAAAGAAGAGGAGGACTTGGCACAAGCCGTGCACATGTCCATTGAGCAGTAGTGCAGGCATGAGGAACTACCAGTAATGAGCCCGCCAAGGTATTATAGGCCAGGAACCATTGTCAAAGTATCAAAAGACTTACCTCCACCCATCCTAGAAGGAAAGGGCAAGGCTGCACTCCACCTAACCCCATCTACCACCTTGCCAAATACTCGGACCATTGCATCAACACCATGCACTCCAACCAGAGTAGATGCTAGTAACCTCATGGCATGGGTGCAGTTCTTGGTCAACAAGGCACATACTCTAGTGCCCACCTCCAGTGCAGGAACCGGAACGAAAGGAATGAAAAAACCAATAGCAACAGACACCGAATCTCAACAGGGGCCCAAGCAACCAAGAGTAGGTACTACTACCACAAAGCCGTAGCCACTGACCAGGACGAGCATGTCAGGGAGCTTTACGCTCAATTGGAAAGGACAAAGGAGGAGAAGAGAGTAGCTAGCAGTGGCAAAGCTAGAAAAGAAAAGGGAAATGTCAAATGCCTTCCAGCTAGAAAAGACCTACCATAAGTGGCCTTGCAACAAAAAGAAATCCATGCGCTAAAAGCAGAGCTGAGGGACACGGAAGATGAAGAAGAACAATGGTGAAAAAGACTAGAAGAAGAAAACCAAGAGCTAATCGAAATGCAAAGGAAGTATAAACTCCTTGTTCTATAGCAAGGCAGAGCTTGAAACACAGATGAGAAAACTCCAAGAGGGTATGGAAGAACTCGCCATGCTGGAAGCAAAGAGAGCACAGGAACAAGATAAATGGAAAAAAGAAAGGGAAGAAGCAGAGTGTCGATTGCAAAGACAAAGGGAAGAACAACCAAGACTAGAAAAGGAGATTGGGCACCTCACAAAAGAAAGAGAGGAACTTGTACAAAAATGGAAAAGGAAGGAGCCGATGATAGTAGCCTTGTCACAAAGGCAAAGTGAGGGCTTGGAAGAGATGAAAAAGAAGGCAAGGGAATGGGATGCCAAGAGCAAGAAGTAAGTGAAAGACCTAGCAAGCTGCTTGGCCCTTACTGAAGGAAGAAGAATACTAGCAAAAAGTAGGGCAGCAGGCACCACTCAAGAAAGTCTCAAAGCCCAATAACATGCCTTCCCCAGCACAATCTTAAACATCACACTCTTTGAGGAGGAGGAGGCAATTGAGATGCTTAAAAGAAAACTGGAAATAGCCCGCAAGGTGATCAAACAAGGACTATGCTCCTAGGTCCAAGATGCAAGTCTCAACTTGATTAGGCAAGATCAACGAGAGAACCTATTGGGATCAGGCTTGACGCCAGAGGAGGTTGATGCATTGGAACTCCAAGAAGAATAACCCCAAGAGGCAGGAGTAGGGTCGACAAGCCATGAAGGAGCACAACGAGATGAGGAGTGGATTCCACCACCTCCCTCACCATAACTACAGCCCCCTCAAAAACAAGATGACAGAGCAGAAAGGAAGGTAGAAGCACAAAAGAAGAGGGCCAAGTTGTTGGATCAAGCACACAAAAGGGCAAAACCGCAACCACCTATAGTTCCATAGCCTCCCATCCCACTAAAAAGGGACTACTCACCCATGAACTAGAATACAGAGCTGTCAGTGTGGGAACAGTGGAAAAATTTCCACCAACACTTGGATTTCACCTTCTAATACCCAGCGGCCTTGAGCAAAGTACTATCCACTGAAATAGTAATGGAAGTAATTGCCATGGGAAGAAAGCTTGCTCACCGATGGCTTGCTGAAAGAGAGAGAAATCCAATGGCTTGGGGGACAAAATCCCTGGATTACTGGGAAAACAAGGTTGAGGAGGTTCCCCACATGGTGAAAGGCTACGAATCCCAACCTAAGTGGAGAAGAAGAGTCTGGAATGACAACGTGGACACGTGGATGTCATTTTGTGGTTCTCTACTCTTCAAATGGGATGACTTGACCTATCTACCATATCCTCGAAGGGTGGGAGTGAATTTTGACCCTGACATCCATGGCTGATATGGCTTCTTGAAGATCTACAACATCAATGCTACAAAACTAGAGGAAGCACTCGCCTTCTTAGAACAAGATCTATGGGACTCCATGGCCCATTTCCTTATGGAATTCCCCTCTTACTCGAACCCCGCCTTTGTAACAACATGTAATTATATTAGATTACTTAGGACTCTCCTCAGGAAACCCACTACACCAACAGAGTACCATCTTCTACTGCTCTTTTTTGACATTAAGGTGGGAGTAGATAGATGTACCATGACTCGGCTATGTTGCGTGTTGCTTTACTCACGTCATTTTGCATGGCCCTCCATGAGGACATGAAAGTCATCCATTTCACCAACTATAGCCATCTATTTTTGTCCACCACCCCTCTCCATGTTAGAATAAGCCAAAAAGGGTACATGCTAACTAAGTACTTCCTTAGTAAATCATTAAAGTCCCCCTACCTCCCCATCCCATGCTTAAGAACCCGAAGAATAAATCCTCTATATTGTACTATCCCAGAGTCAAGGCTCTGTTTGTTTCAAAAAAACAAAAAGAAGAAGAAGAAAAAGAAAAAGAAGGAAAAAGAAAAGGAAAAAGAAAAGAAATGGAAAGAGACACAATGCAAAAACCGCAAGTTGCACATCGATCATAGTCACTGCACCTAGGGATTCTCAAGTTAGGTGCATCCGGTGGCCTTGATTGCCCGAGTCTAACCCCCTAGCCCTTTGGACCCCCCAATGACACATGATTAGGGCACATCAAGGACAAGACATACCTAGGAAGGTAATTCTTGCCTACAATTAGACGTGTCACCTTAAGCCCCATGCACCGCACCTCCCTTGGGCACAAATTGGATTCTCAAGTGTGGGACACCGCCAAGGGCTTGTGTAACGTGTCCACACCAAGGGTTCCTTCATGTAATATTAGCACTGACATAGAAAAACAATGTCAAGCAAGTTCCTTTTCCACAATTTATCTTATTTATCAGTCTTTGGAATACATCATATAATCCAGCCCGAAGGCTAATCCATAATCCGCCCGAAGGCAATCTATAATCCGCCCGAAGGCAATCCAACAATCCCCAGGGATTACTAATCCAAGTTTCCAGCCATAGACTAGTATGCGGACCTCGAGATCCAATCTCGAGTCACGTTGACCTCTTGTGCAGGATCTGGAAGGCAAGGGATTTATGGCCAGAGCCCCCCCAGCGCCCAAGCGTCCTCTTGCTCCAAGTAACACCCACGGAGAGACCTTTCGCGGTGGATTTGGTCCACGTACCCGGTGCAGCTAACAACCCCCTAGGTTAGGGTCAGGTAGACAGTCGCGGGTAACTGATGCTGCCTCTCCCTCCAGGCCTTCAACCTGAAGCATTAATTATTTTTCCATCTTTAGTTCCTTGAGCAAAGAAGTACAAACAGTGCTCCTAACTGTATAAACACAATCAATCTAGTGGTCATTTGTACGGCCAACTGCTAAGGTGTGAATCCTTCTCTCTGAATGCATCCAGCATTCAATCCGAGATCAATTGCGACTTGGCAAGATCCCCAAGGGTTTCGTAAGCTGTGTTGCTAGTTTACCCTTTTTCCTTGGGCTAGGGTTTCTACCCTGTTAACCCAAATTAACAAACACCTTAGGTTTCTTAAACTAAGATAGTAATTCCTAGGCAACCTCATCACCCTAACCTGATTGGTCAATTTCTTGCTAGGCAATATGTAGCTTCCCTAACTTGGCAAATCAACCTCAAGGAAGGGTGATGTAGCAGGATGACCACTCATCCTCTTGCAAGTTAGACTTGCACTTAGAACTCGCCAAACTTTCTCTAAGGACTGGCAATTCTACTTTGTGATTTAAACACAAAACCCTACGACGTTGCAACTTGTTGCCCGAGACAAGTGTCACACCTATCTTGTGGGATAATTTCACCCATCAGACAGTATTCCTAGGTCAAGAATACTTTGGTCAAGATGTAAGGTTTGGGAGTCCTCTTGATTCAACCCAACCCTAACCTTACTAGGCCGACAACATTTGGCCCTAGGGTTTCTAAACTCAATCGAAAGTCTAGTATTAGGCCAATTTACCCTAGGGTAAAAACCCTAGATCGTTATTGTATGGGTGTCTAACTAACCCTAACATTCCGTGAAGGTGGGTAGGACCTTTGAGGTTGGAATTATCAAGCTGATTTTTTCGAGTGCAATACTAAGCAGAATTTTAATGCGACTTAACTCTACCTAGTGCATTGAAGTGGTCATCATTTGAGTTACACCCTTACAATGAGTTACCTAACTGATCCAATTTTCTTGCGACAAGAGGTGATCTTTCCTTAGAAGAGATGCAAATCCTTTTCCTAAGAGATGTAAATAATTGCAAAACATAACATTCCATGCAAATATGCGATTCATAGACTTTTCCTTCTATGGAGCTAAAATATTTCAATGATCATTTCTTTTCCCTTACGCTAAAACTATAATGATGCAACGAAACCAAGCTTTATTGATTGACAATTTAGGAATAACTCGTATAGAAACCTACGTTGAGTTTCAACAAGAACTATACCTATAAACCCTTTGTGCCATGCATTGAATTCATGATTTAATATGCAACAACTTTGATAAAGAAGTTCATGCATGATGAATGTCATAAGACTAT
Source organism: Lygodium microphyllum (assembly GCF_053477565.2). NCBI lineage: Eukaryota > Viridiplantae > Streptophyta > Polypodiopsida > Schizaeales > Lygodiaceae > Lygodium > Lygodium microphyllum. The sequence goes on along the minus strand of NC_141163.1, from coordinate 85,611,129 downwards.
TGTTGAGACTGAGTTCGTTCTCTGACAATTAACCCAACTTAAAATGCATGCATCCTCACATGCAATAGGCAAGTTCATGGCTTCCTTTTCATGACATGCAGTTCTTGGACAACATTCGATGGCATCTAAGATTAACCTTTTACGAATCACGTCCATGGATTTAAGTCATAAATGCAACATGCGACAAGCTCTATCCTTCTTAGCATGATCCCTCTTCTAATTTATGCATTATTCATTCAAGGAGATTGCAATTTGGAAGTACTAGCATTCTTCAAGGGCATGACATGCACTAAGCTTGTAAAACCAATGGACAAATTCATTTTAATTTTTCTAAAAACCATCGTGCTTAACACATCCCTTTCATGCAAGAAATACAATTGGAACCTGGGCATGAGGACTCGCAGCGATGTCCATGTGTAAACTTGGGTTCGAGGCTCCCACGTGTGCACCTTGCGTCTTTTTTTGGGGGCTATCGATGATGTAGATTCTTGATTCCGAAAACTCGTCCTTACCTTTATCGGATCTACGAACTTCCTCTAGCCTTTGGCAAATCAGTCTCAAAATCTGCCTACTCCCTCCCTTGCGCAGAAATTATCTTTACAAGGCGTGGTTATAAAAACACGGGGAAAACCGTGTGCATAAGGCTTATGGAAGCCTTGTTTTTTTAAGAAGCTTATATGCTTCTGTCTGTGAGAGTGACGTGGGGGGGAATGATTGGGAAGGAATGAAGAGGACAATGACAAAGATGAGGGTGATGATAGTGACGATGGTGATGGGAGGCGCAGGCGGCAGCAGGCCAGTGTAGCAGAGCAGACGTGAAGGCGGGGATGGCGGGCTGGGGCAGCACGACAGGTAGCATCCCTCTCTTCCCTCTCCTCCCCAAGCTTAAGGGAAGTTTATATAGGCTAAGGGGGGGGGGGGGGGGGGGAGAATAGCCACACACATGGCTTGTGTGCATGCCTCCTCCCTCATGCTTCCCCACACCACTTAGCTTCACTCCCTCTCACACTCCTCTCCCCTACTATGCATCGGCTGAGGGGAGGGTTTATTTTTAAAAAAATTGCCATAACTTTAACCATTATCCATTTTTCCCTCTAGAAGAGGTGTTCTCGCGCGGGCTTGGGGTCTTCAAGCCACGGCCTCTTATGCACAATGCGGGTGGAGTCTATTAACGTGAGAGGGTGGATCATTTAGCCCAGGGTTCTTCTAGTCATGGGGATATTATTTTAAGCTGCTCTTGCGCAGAGCATGTAGTGGTCAAAATTCATTAATATTTCATGCAAAAATATTACAGCTTGCCCAAGGTTAGTGCCCAAGGTTAGACTTAACTCCTAGTTCCACAAGCACGGGCACCACGCACTCCACGATAAGTCAGAAACACCCCTAGGTAGTCCACATTCTTTTCTTTGCATGTATAAACAAAGGCCCAGACCACTAGCTCTAGAGGCCCCATCATCCATGCAATGCACTCCCCGTCCTATGCGGCATGTCACCATGCAGGTACAAGAAAGCAAGGGGTAGATGCAACATACCCAATCAAAAAGTGAATGAAGAAGCTCATTCGGAACAATGCGATAGAAGGAAATCATGGAGGGCCATCCAAGGGATTGGTCCAACCTGATGTTCCATTTTAGAACCATAAATCCCTCCAACACACCTTCCACCAGGGCTTGTCTACAAACTCAAAAAACCTTTCAAAGAAATAAATCCCTCCAACACACCTTCCACCAGGGCTTGTATACAAACTCAAAAAGCCCCCTAGCTACCCTAGCAACATCATCAAACCTCGGGAAAGCTACTATATGTATGACCTCTACATCATGTTTGTGCATTCAATGTCTATTTATAAATATCTTTATCTATGAATTTTTTCTGAATAAAACATAACCCTTTTCTATTCAATTTGGAAATAATCCATTTATTTTACACCCTTCTATATGTTAAAAATTTATCAAAAGTGTATTTTAAAAATACCTTATTTTTTGAACTCATGTGATGCACACATATTCATGAGTAACTTACCCGAGCATCGGACTCACCACCCAGTAGTGCCATGGGACTGGCACTCAACTAGAAGGGGGTAATGTCTACTGCAAAGTGAAGGAAGCAAAAAATGAGGCATCAAGGGGAAAGAAAAATGTAGAAAAAATGAAAAGGTGCCCTACAAGAGAGTGGGCCGCCCAGAGGATATCTAAAAGCATGGGAGAAACCACCAGGAGTCCAAGACACAACCATGGAAGCTGCAAGAAGCCAAAAGCAAGAAGGTGCACCTTTAAATATAAAGTTGCAACCAAAACCTCTGTAAAAGAGTGCCAAGATCCCTCTCGTGCAATTTGTAACCATGAACAGGTGGTAGGACTGACCTAGGAAGTAAGGCAAAGGGGAAAAGAGCCTAGGCCACGGCCGACCATGTAAAAAGGGGATTGATGCCCATGGGATTTTAGAGCATGTATATAAAGTTCAAATAGTGAATGAGAGCTCATTCTTTGGTTGTGTGGCATAGTGGACTCTTCTTCTTCTCTTCTCTTCTCTTCTCTTGTCTTCCTTGCTTGCTTGTGTGTGCTTGAGAGAGGGAGTGTGAGAGTGTGAGGGAGTGAGAGTGTGAGGGTGAGGGTGAGGGATCAAGGAGGTAAAGCTCTCCACCATCTTCCCTAAGCTTGTGGTATTAAAGCCTTATTCTTGTGTTTAAGCCAACGATATATTGTAAGTGACAAGAGGTTGCATACTCATTAATCGTGTTGTATGTTGCCATGAGTGAGGCTTTGAGGCATGAGGTTGTTTTGTGAGTGCATTAAATCCTCAACTAGTCCAGTAAATCCTATGGCTTCAAAAAGATCTACTAGATTTGTGATAATAGAGCCTCTACATCTCCATCATCATTTTCTTCCATAGGGGCTTTACCTTTTTCTATAGGAAGCACAATATGCACATTTAGAGAACTAGATTGTGGGGAACTAAAGAGAGGAGTCCATCCTTTTTTGAGGCATTTTTTGGAGAACACATCCCAAGGAATATCAAGAGGATTCTTATTGTGCATAAACTAAATGCTATCATTGAAATCTACTATGAAGGACATGTCTATAAAGCTTCTCCTTATCTCCATCCTCAAGATGATGTAAATTGGTCTACAGAACTACAGACTACCAACTGGACACGTCTTGCATTAACTACCTTAATGGGGAGCTAAAGAGAGGATTCCATCCTTTTTTGAGATGTTTTTTGGAGAATTCATCCCAAGCAATATTAGGAGAAGTCATGTAAGAAGTAACACTAGTAGCTAACAGGGTAGTCAAAGTAGTATAGGAGTAGTAGGAATAGGAGAGGGATGTACAAAATCCAATTTCCTTTGAACCTTTTGTAATATACCTTGAAACATTTGACATATTAACACAAGCTTATCAATTATTACCATTAAGCCAATTAATGCAAGATGTATCCAATTCATAGTTTGTAGTTCTATAGACCAATTTAAATCATCTTGAGGATTGTGATTAGGAGCGACTTTATATACATGTCATTCATAGTGGAATTTAGTGATAGCATTTACTATATGCACAATAGCCTTTTCAATCAACTTTTTGCAGTGAGCACACACCATTTGTGATTTGAGAATGCAAACATAAGAACTTTAAGGAGTTATCCCATTTTGTGAAGGGGAAACCCTTCGAGTAGGCTGGGCTAAAGAAATAGCAACAGTGTTATGTTATTTGACAGGTTCAACATCTCCAACAGGGAGCATCAAAGTTTTACCTTTGATGTTTCTTATGCACAAATCTACTTTGGAGGCACAAGCTCTTTCTTTTGAATGGAGGAAATATCTAAATGCCATTTAGTGGGAATTTGAATATCAGACCAATTAATACATTCTGACAAAAACCTTTGGGCTTTTTCATCAGCTTTCATTATAATAGTTTGACCCTTATCTTTATCACTATTCACACCTTCTAAAACTCTAGGTATAGCTAAAGACATAGCTCTAAAAACCATTCTATATTGTATAGCAAGATGGGTTGAAGAAGCCTTCATGTTCAAACTAGAAGTACGGATATGGAGAAGTAATAGATCAAGAAGACAAGGATCATCAACTGAGATGACACTTGGCAATCCTCTTCAAGAGCTCCCTACAAATTTCATCACAAATCTTTCATATCACATCGACATTACCATCAGAATCATCAATCCAGATTTGAGTCAAATGATCGAGCCAAATACAACAAGTATAAAAGCTCTCGGTCTCACAAAAGTAAAAAGGTTTTGAAATGCTATATATGTGGAAGCACAAATCACTCTGCCAAAAAATGTCTGTAAAAGGAAAAAGACAATACCAGAGCAATCAAGAAGAATAATAAACCCAAAGTGGCCAATTTGAACCATTATTTGTTAGATTCTTCTAACTCTTCTACTTCTTCCAGTTCTTCCTTGAGCTACTCTAAGGATTCCTATGATTTTGTTACTCATATTGAATCTTCTTATGATGACATTGAATCTACCCTATATGATGATTCTAGTAGTGCTTCATGCCATGAATGGTAAAACTCTACTTCTTCCAATGATGATTTGACTTCAAATGATGAACTAGAAACTACTCCAACAAGCCCTAGTCACTTGGATGAATCTATTTCACAAATGCAAACAATTAATGCTCATCATATGTCATCCTTTTCCTCCAAAGGAAAATAAAATTTATTTTTTGCTCCTTCTACATCTAAAACTCATAAATCTAAAAGACATGACCACTACAAAGATTCTTCATCTGATGAAGATAAAACACACATTGTGTTGAGATATCGAGCTCCACTCGTGATACGCCAGGGTGACCGTTGTATATTTATGTCACCGACTTGTCAGTTGCAGACGTGGTTGGTACACCGCCCATGAATAATAGCTACATGATAGCTATCCTTATCTACTCTAGTTCGTGGCTCAGTTAGTATGCCACCTTAGTTAGTTGAGTTTGGTTTGAGACCCATATATAGGGTTCTTCTATTTCTTTGTACTAGAGTTCTTTTGGCTTACACAACTAAGAAGAGGAAAACTGTTTTCAGCCTCCACCCTTGTGTGTCTTCCCCCATTGTGCAAGCAAGAAAGCTTCAAGCGAGACTCCTTCCTTCTCTCCCACAATCTTGACATGGTATCAGAGCCTTGTTCGTGGTAAGGAGCTCAAGAAAGCAAGCCAAGCTCGCGGTGGTCTGGTAAGAGGAGCAGTGTTGCTTTCATTTCCTGTTTTGGGAGCAGATCTCTGCAGGTAGCACAGCCGGAAATTGCAGGAGTGCATTGTCTCAGGTTGAGACGCCCTTCGCGGTGAAGCAAGAGGGCAGTATATGCTGCGGGTGAGGGCTTTAGCCCTGAGCGACCTTGTTTTTTTTATTTGAGGCCATTTCGGGGCCTGTTTTGCAGACGGAAGTTTTCTGCACGCACTCAAGAAAAGGCTCAGTTTTATGCTGTGCGACCACTGTTCTACAGGTCGGTGAAAAGTTACTGTAGAAATTGCATCGTATGCTTGTGCGCAGAGACATTGGGAGTTTCAGAATCATCCTTGGTTCCTGTTTATGCAAAATCGTCACTAGGAAGTGACTGTGTGGTCAAATACCACTTTCGCCAGTTTTGCAGATTTGCCCTTGTGAGGGTGAAGCTGTGTTTTTTGCAGTGACAGAATTTCTTGCAGTATTCTGTAATGGCGTCTGATTCTCTTTCACAGATTGTCACTGAAAAGCTTGACAAGAACAACTTCCAGGCATGGAAGTTTAGAATGACGAATTTCCTTATGGAAAAAGGATATTGGGAATTTGTTGCAGGAAATGAAGAAGAACCAGTTCTTCCTGATGTTCCCAATCAACAACAAATGCAGGCATTTAAAACATGGCATGAGAGAGCCAGGAAAGTTATGTATTGGCTGTCTATCAGTATTTCAGACTCTATGATTGTGCATATTCAGGATGCAAGTACGCCAAAGGAGGCATGGGATACTTTGTCAAAAATGTATAGCACAAATACGCAAGCCAGGAAAATGCAGCTCAAGCAAGAGTTGCATAATGTGCAAAGAGAAAGTATGAGCATCAACGACTACCACATGAAGGTGAAGAAGATTGCAGATGCACTTGCTTCCATTGGGTCGCCAGTGGAAGATGATGATTTAGTTTCCGTGACCTTGAATGGTCTAGGAAAGGATTATGCACAGTTTCGGACATCCATTTCAGTTCGTGAAAGATTTCCTGATTTTGAGGAGTTGATTGCTCTTCTAATTTCTGAGGAACAGAGAAATGGTGGTGCATCTTCTTCAGGAGGAACTTCAAAAGAAGCTGTCTTCTACTCAAATGCTGGAAGAGGTAGAGGCAGAGGTAGAGGAGGCCGATTTGGAGGCCGTGGCAGAAATCAGAATATGCAGCAAACTCAAGAAAACCAGTCCTATGGAGGAGGACGTGGTAACTCTAGAGGCAGGGGGAGCCAAAGAGGTCGTGGTGGATGGCAAAGAGGCCAAAATGCAAACAGTAATGTTGAATGCTATTACTGTGGTAAAATGGGTCATATGGCTAAAGACTGCTATAAAAAGCAGAATGACATCATGAATGGAAAACTGCAACAAGGGAATTATGCATCTTCTAGTAGACAGGGTGATGACAGAAATGAGCATTTGTTCATGGTGCAGCACATGAACAATTCTATGACAAGTGCAGAAGAAAGCAATGATGTATGGTATGTTGACTCAGGTGCATCAAACCACATGACAGGTCATGCAGAATGGATGGAGGATGCAAGGAAAATGGAAAAACCAGGATTTGTGGAGACTGGTGATGATACTGCACATCCTATTGTGCAGATTGGAAAAATTCCCTTGTCTATGCAGGGTGGGAAAAAGAAATACCTGTCCGATGTATTTCATGTCCCGAATATCACCAAGAATCTGGTTTCAGTTGGTCAAATGGTTGAACAGGGCTTGCAGGTCAGATTTAATCCTCATGGATGCTTTGTTGAGGATATGAAAAATAAAGGTCGCTTGATAGCAAAAGGAAAGAAGAAGGGCAGAATGTTTACATTGGATGCAGACATGTCTGAATTGAGTGCAGCAATGTTTGCACATGGGACCGGTGTAGTTGCAGATATTGATATCTGGCATAAACGCATTGGTCATGTTAATGTACAGCGACTTAAATCAATGCAGGCCCAAAATATTGTTGCAGGATTGCCCAAATTCAAGGTTGCAAAAATGCATAAGGTATGTGAAGCCTGTCAGCTTGGAAAACAGGCAAGGAAACCATTTCCTAGACATGTTCAAGAGAGTGAGAAGCCATTGGAATTAATTCACTCTGATGTGTGGACAACTAAAGCTGCATCTCTTGGAGGCTGTCATTATTTTGTCAGTTTTATTGATGACTATAGCAGAAAAGTTTGGGTGTATTTTATGAAAAAGAAAAGTGAAGTTTTTGGGAATTTCAAAACTCTTAAAGCTATGGTTGAAAAAGAAACAGGCTTGCAGATAAAATGCCTAAGGTCAGATGGAGGGGGAGAGTACCTCTCAAATGAGTTTGCAAAGTTCTTGCAGGAGCATGGCATAAAGCAGCAATATTCATGCAGTTATACCCCACAACAAAATGGAATTGCAGAAAGGAAAAACAGGCATATTGGAGAGGTATCTCGTGCCATGCTCAATGAAAAAGACTTGCCAGATTTTTATTGGGCTGAAGCAGTTGCTACAGCAGTCTACATAATGAACAGGACTCCCACTGCAGCAATACATGGAATGACTCCAGAGGAGAGGTATACTGGTAGGAAACCAGATATTTCTCATTTGAAAATTTTTGGTTGCATTGCCTATGTACATGTGCCAGATGAGCTGAGATCCAAGTTGGATCCAAAAGCTGAGAAGTGCATCTTTATTGGTTACTCTCTGTAGCAAAAAGGGTATAGATGCTATAACCCTTCTACTCGTAAGTTTACAGTGAGCAGAGATGTTGTTTTTGATGAGATGAGTAGCTGGTATAAACCAGTAAATGTGATTGATGATGAAGATGCACAAAATGGTAATGCTACACAGAATTCACAGCAGCAGTCACAAAATATTAGTGGACCTGGAGCGTCCTCTAGCAGTGGTTCACATTCTTCGCCATGGACAGGCAGATTGAGATCAGGAGAATCTTCTCAAAGCAATGCAGATAGTGGTATGTAGGTATCACGAAAAGGAAAAGAGAAGGTTGATCAGCCCATGTTTGATGTGAATGCAGGTCACTCTTATGTGGATGGTGAATCCAGTGGCTCAGAACAGAGCATTGATGATGAGTTGGGTATTCCTTCTATTGTTACACCTGGAGTAAGGAAGACCAGGGATGTTTTGAGAGCACCTGGGAGTGAACCTACTTTGCGCAGGTCTACAAGAGCTAGGTATCCTGTGGATAGGCTGAAATATGATGGATTTACCGCCATTCACTATGCATATATGGTCAAAGTGATACAGGAACCAGAACCCACATCTTTTGAGCAAGCCATGGGAAAAGAAAAATGGGAGAAAGCCATGGATGAAGAAATGGATGCCTTGGAAGCAAATGCTACATGGGAGTTAGTACCTTTGCCTAAAGGTAAGAATGCAATTGGCTGTAAGTGGGTTTATAAGGTGAAGCACAATGCTGATGGTTCTGTGAACAGATACAAGGCAAGATTAGTAGTCAAGGGGTATGCACAAACATATGGCATTGACTATGAAGAAACATTTAGTCCGGTTGCAAGGATGGCAACCGTAAGAGCAGTCATTGCTATGGCTGCATCAAAGGGATGGTCTTTACATCAGATGGATGTAAAGAATGCCTTCTTGCATGGTGATTTGAAAGAAGAGGTCTATATGGAGCAGCCACCAGGTTATGTGCATGCTGTTCATCCTGAGTTTGTTTGCAGGTTGAAGAAAGCCTTGTATGGCTTGAAGCAAGCACCTAGAGCATGGTCTGACAAGATAGGACAGTATCTTGTCACTATTGGCTTTCAGATTTCCAAGGCAGATTTCTCACTTTATGTGAGAAAAACAGAGAAAGGTATTATGCTGCTTGTCATTTATGTTGATGATTTGATTATGACAGGTGACAGTGATGAAGATATCCTTCATGTGAAAATGCTATTGAAGCAGAAGTTTGAGATGAAGGATTTGGGAGAGCTGCGTTATTTCTTGGGCATTGAGGTGATTAGATCACTAAGTGGGATACAGCTCTTGCAGAGGCAGTATGGATTGGACATGCTGTCCAAATATGGGATGACAGGCTGTAAGCCTATTTCAGTTCCTTTGGAGCAAAATGTGAAGCTGAGCACAGATGCAGGTGAGCTTCTAGAAGACCCTACTATGTACAGACGCATAGTAGGAAGTTTGATTTATATGACTATTACCAGGCCAGATTTGAGCTATGCTGTTGGATTGGTAAGTCAGTTTATGCAGGCTCCAAGGAAACCACATTTGGATGCGGCTAGACGCATACTTAGGTATGTGAAGTCCACATTGCAGTATGGACTATTTTATGAGACTGGGGTTCAGATACAGTTGCATGGATACACTGATGCTGATTGGGCTGGTAGTATTTCTGATAGACGATCTACCAGTGGATATGTATTCTCTTTTGGGAGTGCTGCAGTCACTTGGAGCAGCAAGAAACAGCCTACAGTTGCCTTGTCGAGCACAGAGGCTGAGTACAGGGGTGCAGTAATGGCTGCATGTGAGGTAGCTTGGTTGCATAAGCTACTTTATGATATGCATCAGTCTACAGATGGGCCAGTTGTCATTTATTGTGACAACATGAGTAGTATACACTTGGCAAATAACCCAGTCTATCATGCTAGAACAAAGCACATTGAGGTGCATTATCACTATGTGCGAGAGAGGGTTTTACTAGGTCTTATTGATCTAGTTTATGTCAGCACAGAGGATCAGGTAGCTGACATATTCACGAAGGCATTGGGCGCAGAGAAGCTGCGCAAGTTCAGAGACCTGCTTGGTGTGCAGGAATTGGGATTGAGCTCGAGGGGGAGTGTTGAGATATCGAGCTCCACTCGTGATACGCCAGGGTGACCGTTGTATATTTATGTCACCAACTTGTCAGTTGCAGACGCGGTTGGTACACCGCCCATGAATAATAGCTACATGATAGCTATCCTTATCTACTCTAGTTCGTGGCTCAGTTAGTATGCCACCTTAGTTAGTTGAGTTTGGTTTGAGACCCATATATAGGGTTCTTCTATTTCTTTGTACTAGAGTTCTTTTGGCTTACACAACTAAGAAGAGGAAAACTGTTTTCAGCCTCCACCCTTGTGTGTCTTCCCCCATTGTGCAACCAAGAAAGCTTCAAGCGAGACTCCTTCCTTCTCTCCCACAATCTTGACACATTGCTTCTTCCTCTTTAGAAACATAAACTTCTTTGCAAAACAAGAAGCAACAAAAGGAAAAATTAAAAGCTGAACTATTCTCCAATCCACATGACTTCACAAAACATGGGACTCTAAGCACAGATACTGTCAAGAAGGCTAATCTATTCATTCCTCACAAATTGCAAAAGATACATAACCCTAGAACTATGCAACAATTTGTTGATGAACTTACAAAGACCACTACTTCTACTTCTAGTGAAATCACTGAAATGATGAATGCGTTTCAAGCAATGTGAGTACAACTCCAAACTTTGTGTAAAATTTTGAAAAGATTAGTCAACGCCTACAAGTTTGAAAAGTCTTCTTGACTACCCAAAAGAATTATTCGTCATATCAAAGAGAAATCTTAATGAGAGCTGGATTTTGGGACTAGTTTTTGAAGCGTTTGAGTCCACTTTTGAGTCCATTCTTGGAGTAGAAAAGTGACCGAGAGACATCAATGACCAAATTTTTGTGTAAATTTGAATGATGGTGGATGGTCAAGCTAGAGTTTTCCTAAGTGGATTTCAACAAGAAGTATCCAAGAATCCAATGCAAGTCTCTGTTTGTCAATCAAAGGTTGTTTGACCCCCATTTAATCCCCGCAAGGTTTAGCGCTCTCCAAACAGGCCGAAAATCCTTATACAGTAGTGTGAAAGTGGTTTTTTCAAAGTGGACATTTAGTAAATGACATGAAATGAAATGTAAATGAAAAAAACATACAAATTCTTGCCTCACAGGAGGAGGGGACATTTTTTTATTTTGCGCCCCATTTTTTGATGGATTTTGTGCCTCTTCAATAGACCCCAATCAAGAGAGAGAGAGATGGAAGTTTGATCTACATGCCAAGAGAAAGTTTTTGATTGTAAGCATGTGAAATATGATCAAGGAAATGAAACTCTAATTTCTTAGTGTGTGTCTCTCCTCTCTCCTCTTGTTGCCTGTTCATATGCTTGATTCTATGAGAGAAAGGGATGGGGTTTGATGAAAGATGCTGATAGAGTGATGGTGTTGGAGAAAAAAGGATCATAGATCGGGCTATGGAAGAGTGTCAACGGTGAATAAAGAGCATCATCAGCCTCTCAACCTTGAAATAGGAGTCTCAAAAAGCATGTTTTTATGTGTAAGTGATCATTCCACTTGTTTTATGATAGATTTTGGTTGAAATTGTTTAGAAATGGTTGCCTTTAGTTGTTAATGTTGTAATCAATCAGAAATTTTGAAGAAAATAATAAAAATTAGTCACATAATAATTTATACATAAATTCGCAAAACCCGCGACTACGTAGTTTTAAGACAAATGGTCCATTTTGGGATTTTTTTGGTGTTTTATGGGATTCATGTGGAATAAAAAGGATATTAAATTAATTATTAATACACACAATTAATCCAAACTAAAAATTTAGAAAAAAATTTGTGCATAAATAAATAATGAAAAATAGAAAAAATAGAGAAAAAATAGGCTTTTTACATTCGAAAAATAAGAAAAAATAAGTTTTACGTGTGTGGATGTGTGACATGGCTAGAGCATGAGGGTTCAACCTTGTCTTTGTGTTAAAGTGGAGTCTTTATTGCTTTTATAAAGAAAAACACATAAAAAATGCTTCCTACACCTATTAATGCATGCATAACCTAAGCGGTAGGGAGAAGGAGGGGCTTTGAGGGTTACTAATTATTGATCAAATTATAAATTCTAATCTTTTACTTATGCATGGTATATAGGATATTTATGGTTTAAATTTAAGAGGGTCTAGCAGCACAAAAATGCTCAGTGTTGACCCTCAGCAACACAGCATTATGTGTGGATTAAAATCATTGAAAGAAATGTCTTTACGCCTCACACTGTTGATTTCTTAATGATAAAATGATTGAGCACTATGTTTCATAGACAATTCATTGCACACAACTCATGGTATCATTATTGGATGCATTACAATTGTATTCATACATATGGCCTACGTTGAGTATGTGAGATATCCTAAGTTGTAGGCTTAGATGATTGGTTTCCTTGGGGACTATTTAGTGAGGAAAATATCTATATCTCTTGAAACCTGTGAAAACAAGAGTGGAGTTTGTAATGTACATGCTATTTGTATTAGCGGTGCATTGACGGTTCAATCCTCAAGGTGTAGAAGAGTCATACTAGGGCCACCACATTCAGTCAAGGAGTGCCTCCTTTGTGTGTGCTTACATGGTGTTTTACACCAATATATGTAGGGACTCCCTATAAGGAGTGTGAGAAAGCTTAATCATTGGATTACAATCGGAAACAAACACGAAATTTACTATAAAACTTAGGGTAGTGTGTCCCTTAGATGCTCTTGGCCGCGAGGCCAAGAGGGTGTGTTCTTTGAGTGTAGAGAGGCACGACAGAGAGTCAGTGTCGGACCCATTTCAGGTCCAGACAGGTGGTGTGTTTGTCGGGAGCCACTTATAAGTGGAGGTCCTTGAATCTTGGTTGTCTAGGGACCATTTAGCCAATTCATGCCAAAGAACACTAAGATTGATCTATTGTTTAGTAATAAAAACCATCTAGCTAAAATCCAAAATCAAGAAAGAGTGGAAAGAGATAGGTGATGTGCCGAGATCTTGAGGAGGTATTCCTCTCAACGTAGTAGTCCAATATTCCTACAAGGGAGTGGATCTAGTGGTCCTAGAGCCACAAGTAGTCCATTAGGAGGAGGAAGCTATAGTGCTCCCCTTCCCCCAATAAGTCAACCTACATCAAGTGCGGGTGTAAACCCACCTTCACCAAATCCTATTGAAAATCCAATCATTGTTATGGCATAGCCTATCGCAATTCCTACTAGAACGGCATATTTTTCAGCCTTAGGTTTTCCCCTACCCATCTTTAATGGGTTAGTGGAGGAAGATGCAAAGCTCCGCATTAGGGGGTTTCAAAAGTTGATGCTTAATTGTCATATTCAAGATGAAGGACATTTAATGATGTTCTTTAACATGACTCTCAAGGGAAGAGCTATAGTATGGCATCATGGCCTAGAGGCTGGAACCATAACCACTATTGATTTATTTTACATAGCCTTTTGAAGGGAATTCGCCCCTAAAAAAGGGGTGGTCAATATTGGCTATGTATACTAACTGTGACACGTCAAGAGCCACATGAGGATATTTGAGAATATGCCAAGAAGTTAAAAGAGGTCTTTCACAAATTTCAAGTATCTATCCCTATCCTAACAGTTTTCCCAACTACAATAATTTTCTATATGGTTTTGACATCAATATTCAGGTGTAAGTTGAGTAGTGTCACCTTGTCGGATATGGACACTGCTATTCAACGAGTAGAGGAATTAGAATCTCATTACAAGCAACCTACGCCTCTAGATCCAATCTTAATGCACGTCTAGTTCCTACAAATAATTTGGCATTGACCAATGGAAGTCAAGGGATAGCTATTACTAACCCGAATGGGAGAGAAAGAATAATACAAAATGTTCCCTTTCTAAGTCTAGCTTCTCCCAAAATTATAATCATGCTCATGGCTAGTCACATGGTTTCACTAAATAATGAAAGTGAAATGATTAACCCTAATGTGGTTCCAATTAATCAATAGCAACCAACACCTAATCAGCTAGTTAGGCTGATGGAATAGCAAGTAGATGATCATGGCTATGAGTCTAGTGCATCGAATGTCCTTAGGGAAGTTAAGGGTATAATGAAGCACTATACCAACATGATCATCGAACAATATATGCAAATAGCTGTTGATTTTAATTTTCTAAAAAATAGTAGAATTTGATAGGGAGTTGAAGCCCTGAAGAGAGTGTCCCCTCAAGATTCAGCTATAAGTGGTGTGGTGGCCAACATTTTCCTAAGAATTGCCCTAATCCTAAATGTGACATATGTGGGAAGTCCAGCCATCTAGCTAGTACCTATTGGAGTAAGATTAGTTCTCTCTAGCAAGGGAGTAGGTAACCAAGTCCACTCAATCATCAAGTGCAAGGGAATAATCTCCAGCAAGATGATGGACCACAACAAATATTGCAAAAAGAGGGAAAACTATTGTAGAAGAGCTGCCTAGTGATAGTGGTGCCAACCTTATTGAAGCTGTAAGTGTCAACAACATTGAAGCTTCTAATTTGTGAGCCATTACAAGAGGGAAAAAGGCTAAAGAAGGCAATAGGAATACTGTAAAACCTACTAAGGTAAACCCTAGACAGGATTGCATATGTTGATGGAATATTAGTGGATCATGCTATTGTAGACACGGGATCCTCTGTCAACATCATGAGTTTCAAATTGATGGAAAGGCTAGGATTAGAAATCTGAAAGGATGCCTCCACAATTCTTCGAATGGTTGATGACAATTTAAGACAACCTAAAGGTTGCATTACCAAAGTCCTTGTGAATGTTGTGAGTATGGAATGCACTGTAGATTTTAGGGTTATTCGATTTTTAGGACAGCCAAGCTATCAAGTATTGTTAGGAAGGTCATGGATCTTTTGATCCAAATGTCAAGTGGATATACCTGCTCATCATTTGATTTTTGGTAGACATGCCAGTCATGTGGCAGTAAATGCATATCCGGAGTCTCCTCAAAGCAAGAGAGCTTCTTTATCCTCGTTAGAATAAGATGCATTAGAGGAACCATCTCGCAGTGAGACTTCATCAAGTGATGAATCAATAGAGGGGTCCACTATACAAAGGATATATACTAGGTGACTCTAAATGAGACAATTAAAGCTCAAGATAGAATAAAAGATGCGGATGTGATTGAGCTAGATCTCGGAACATTGAATGATCCATGACCTATTAAATTAGGGGCTATGCTCAGTCTAGAAGAGAGGAGGGACTATGTGTCCCTAATCCAAGAATTATGCTACATCTTTGCTTGGAGTTATGATGAGCTGAGGGGTATTCCTACCACTTTGGTTGTGCATACTATTTATTTGAAGGAAGGTAGTCATCCTATGCGACAGAAAGTGAGGTGTATGCCGTTTGAGCTAAGGGATGGACTATTTGAGGAGTTACAGAAATTACGTAAGGCTAGTTTTATATTTCTTGTACAACACACGGAGTGGTATTTGCCAGTTGTTATCAGGAAAAAGAATAATAATAAAATCCATCTTTTCATAGATTTTAGGGAGCTCAATAAATAGACAGTTAAAGAATACTATCCCTCACCCTTCATTGATCAGATTCTACATTAGTTAGCGGTAGGGATGTCTATTCATTTATGGACTAATTTGCTAGATATAACCAAATGGCTATTGTAGAGGAAGATAAGCTGAAAATGACATTTATTATTGTATTTGGTACCTTTGCATATCATATGATGTCATTTGGATTATGCAATGCGCCAGGTTCTTAGAAATGTACAACTGATAAGACTTTTGGTGATACCCAAGGAGTTGATAATATTTATCAATGATCTAGGGACAGTCACCATGATAAGGGAAAGAATGTTGATTATTTTAAGAAAGTGTTTTTAGTGTTGCATATAGTTTTTCATTGCTCTTAACCCAATAAAGTGCATCTTTGGACTGCCCTTTGGACTATTATCGAGTCATCTAGTTAGTTCAACTCGTATTGTGATTAATCTTGAAAAGATAAATTTTATTTTTGCTATGAATCCGCCACATACTCCTAAAGAAGTGCATAGTTTTCTATAATCAATGGGATATTATCGACAATTTATTAATACACTAGTAGAAAGAACATTGCCATTGACGAATCTATTATCTTTTAATTGTTTGTTTGTTTGGAATGATCCTTGTCAAGTATCCTTCGAGGATGTGAAGTAGGAATTAGCAAAAGCACCAATCCTCAAAGCACCCTAAAGGGGTGAGATTTTTTTTTATCTTTTCAGTAGAGCCATAATGCATAGCATAAGCTATTCTTTAGCCCAAATCTAGGAGGAGAAATGGTATCATCCAATAGCATTTACTAGTCATAAATTGGGGATATCCAAACTTAATTACACCCACATGGTGAAATTGTGCCTTGGGATGGTGTTTGTGACCAAAACGTTCATGCATTATATTCTCTATGAAAAGGTAGTAATTTATACAAAGGCGTAAGGACTTAGATTGTTGCTAAACAAGTTACAGCCGCCTAATCACCTACTGGCAAAATGGTTGTTTACTTTACAAGAGTTTGATTATGAAATTAGCTTGCAAGGCATCATTGAATGTCTTGTGGATTTTGAGGAACCAAAGGAAAACTTGGCTGAAGTTAGTGATATTGAGGGTTTGCTTATAATTGATACTGCCTCCATTCCATCATGGTATGCTGCTATAACACACTATTTATCCACAAGAGAAACTAGAGCCACTTTTTCAAAATCAAAGAAGAGCAAAATTAAACATTAGGCTTTGAAATTTTCATTGATTTCATGAACACTATATTGGTAGGGGTTGATGATGTTTGTCACCGATGTGTTATGCCTAATGAGGTTCCGTTTATCTTGGAAGAGTGCCATGAATTTACTTATGGAGGGCACTTTGTTGGGCAGTTGACTACACAAAAAGCTTTAAGAGTTGGATATTGGTGGCCGTCCATTTTCCAAGATTCAATTAAGTATGTCAAGAGATGTGATATATGTCAAAGGCATGATAGTAGGGAGAATAGAAAGCACCCACTAACTCCTATTATGGCTATAGTATAGTGAGACGTTGATTTAGTGGATCCTATTACCCCGTCGTCTTCTACATAGAAGAGATATATCATAGTAACAATTGACTATTTTATGAAGTATTCAAAAGCATGAGGAACGAAGAAGGACGATGCAAAGGAGACTGCTAGCTTCCTACTTGAGTAGATTATCTGCCGATTTAGTTTGCCAAAGGAATTAATGTCGGATCGTGGAACCGATTACCCCAAGATTATCTGCCGATTTGGTTCGCCAAAGGAATTTGTAGTATTGAACTAAAGAACCCATTTTCTAAATAAGGTGATTAAGAGCCTGACTAAAGCATGGCAGATTAAGCACAATAAGACGACTCCTTATAACCCGCAGGCGAATGGGCAAGTTGAAAGTAATTCTCTCACTCTTTCCCACAATCTCCTTGCCCCCACATAGTGCCAAAAGCGATGGGTGAGTATCGCATTATGTACAATACAGAGGAGTCATCAATCATTGATTTTCATGAATTTGGAAATCTTAACCTTAGTAGGTATCTTTTTTGCACCTACTTTCCATAGCATTAAGTTCTTCAACACTTGGTGTCACCTTTCAAGTTCTTAGTAGTTTTCTTCTCAAAGTGTCAACAATGCTCTATGGGTAACATGTCTTCCATGCTTCTTTGATGTGGACAACCATGTTTCCTTTCTCTTCTATAAGTCCGATTTCTTACTTATTTTGCATGTTGATTTTCCCCTTGTATTGATGATAGAGCACCACATATCTTCTAGAAAAACCTTTGTGTCTAGCAACCACTTTGTCTTCTTGATTTAGAGGAGTGCAATCAAGCACTCCGGCTCTTCTTTATCGAGCTACAAATTACATGTCATTTCCTCCAACTCAAGTATTCCCTATATGACAATGTTCTAGATATCCAACCATCTCACTATTCCCTTGTTGCCATATTGAGGTCCTAGCTGATGGGGGGATGTTCACAACATAAGGCTGGGGAAACTTCCAAACACTTTCTAGAAACACATTGCCTCTCATATAACTCTCCTTTCCAAATTTTCATTAAACCTTAGACACAACTTATCTCCATTGGTTAATGAGGACTTCTCATGATAGATAGATATTGGGAGCTAGATTTTCCTATTAGCAAGCACTATCCTCCTAAGTAAGTATTTTCCATTTTCACCCATGTAAGTTTTGTCCACTTTTCTCCATGTCACTTTTCCTTATGGATAAGTGATGTCCATTTTCCAGATATATATTTGCCTTCTCTCACATGTGTTTAATCATGATAGCCCATGTTTTTCCTCCTCACTGAACTTATAAAGCAATTTGAAGATCAACCTTTTGGCCTTTGACTTGATTTCTCCTTAGATTTCTACAGCCCTAATCCTCCACAATTCCTTATTATGGTTATCACTTTCTAGAAATTGAATTCCACCTACTACTTGGTCTCTTGGGGGGGGGTCACTCATGAATATATGTATATATAACGTGAGTTCAAAATAAGGGGTTTTTAAAATACAGTTTTAATACATTTTTTACATACAGAAGGGTGTGATATAAAGGGGTTACTTACAGATTGAATAGAAAAGGGTTGTGTTTTATTCAAGAAAAATTCACAGATTAGGATATTTATAAATAGACCATGAACACATTATATAGAGAATATATATATAGTGAACCCCTTGAGCTTGGTCTAAATCTCCATAGAATCCTTTGCAGTAGCTTCTCATATTTTTCTCATTGCACCTTAGAGAATGGAGTTACTAATATTAAAAACATCAAGGAAGGTGAAAGTATCTTATCTACCACTATTGATGAATTGCCTCCAACGCTCAGAGACAATGCACAAAATGTGTTGACTATGTTTTCCATCTTTCCTAACATCTAATTAATATGCCCAACTCTAGAGGGCACTCTAGATACCAAAAGACTTTCCTTGCCTTGATTACATTGAGAAATCTAACCACAAGTATCTTCCAAACCTACATAAAGAATATTTTTCTTAAGTTTACTAAATTTTATGCCTCAAAACTACATACTACTCATAATTGTTAACCCCAAATTAGCCCTGTAAGCCAAAAATTAGATTTGAGTTATCATTAAAAAAAAATTGGGTGCACGTTTGAGGGTCATAACTAGAGGGACACCATGGATTAGTCCTCTCTACACTTTGTTATCCACCATCTTAAGTAGTGGATCACCAAGTATGTTGAAGAGAATGGGTGCATCTATGTTTGAGTGATCTCCTTAAACTAAAAAGGGTGGGCTATGTATCCAGTGAACCCCACTTTTGTGGCTACATTCTTGAAGAGTACATTCACCATATGGTAAAATTATCTCCCCATTCCTAGTCTAGTCATGACTATAGTGAAAAAATCCCACCAAACCATATCGTAGACCTTGTCTAAATCTACGTTGATGATCACCAAGTTTCCCTCACTTTCTAAAACTCTTCAATGCCATGAATCTCTTGCAAAGTGAATTTCACTTTGCTGTTCAAGATGTGTTCTCAAGTCAATGACCTTTTTAAGATCAATTACAATTTCAACGTCTAATTGCAATTTGTACCCTAGTTGTTTCCCATTTGGCTTTGAATGTTCCTAATTTTTCTCTAACACCATTTGTGTCTAATCGATTGGATTGCACAAAATTTGGTTCAAATTTATATTATAATATCCTACAACCCAAATTGTAAATTTAATCAAAATTTACCACACGACTATTGCCATATATCAAGTGTCTTAACACATCATCATTGCCATATCACCATTATCACATTATCATTACCATATCATCATGTTTCAAATTTTTCAATTTTTACCCATTGGGACAAATTAGTTGCTATTTTATTAAATCTATCCATCATTAGAACATCACTTATGGATTTCTCTTCTTGTTGTAAGGAATTTCTTGCAATTGGTGTTGGATATGCATGAGTGTGTGTCCAATAGGGTTGTATTCTCTCATCTACTTAGAGAGACCCTAGTCCTTGCATTTAGGAGGATTCATTGAGGAGCAATGTTCCATGGAAGTAATAAGAGAACGAGGAGAAAGTGTGAGGAACGAGTAGCATCTTGATGACTTTCAAGTTGACTTACAACCCTACAAATGCTTCCACTTCTAGACTATCAAAAGTGCACTTGGCATCACCAATGATTGTATGCCACTCCAATAGCAAATTTTCCCATACGAGGACTATATAGAGCTCTTACTATATGCATTTAATGTGATCTTGGTTTCCACGGGATTCTTGCTCTAATGCTGATGACTGTGATCCAAGTCATTGAGCAAACAAGTTATGGGAGCAACAACAAACTAACAAGCATGTGATATGCCACCTAAAAATTTTGGTCTATTACAAATTTGCAGCACAATAGTCAAACTAGTGACTAGGATGAATCTGTAACTCAGATCTCTACCCAATCATTGGCCCTATTGAGGTCCCACACTTTCTTGTCTTGCACCATAAATGAGTGTAGACCCAACCAAATCAATTGGGTGTATTGTTTTAAGGTCACACATCTTACTAGCTCTAAATGGTATTTATGAGTACATAATTCTCATCCAATCTAGTCCTAAGTAAAGTCCAAATCTTGAGTTTCCAACTTCTCCTTCACATAAAGCATTAGCTGGCTTGTTGCCTAAGATATGCCAAATTAAACCTGCACACCTAAAGCTCAACACAAAGGATGGCTTTCAATCTAATCTCTAAGAAATGGCATCTTCAAGTTAATGGGCTTGGAAAACCATGAGCAAGATGATAGCATCAAAAGTGGAAATCCATATACCAAGATATGAGACAGTGTGGGACCAATGTGAGTCAGTGTTGTGAGGGCATTTTAAAAAAACAAACTCATGAAGGTTATAGAATGGAAGCTTGAGCTAGACTACTTACCAATGATGTAGCTATCCATG
Source organism: Lygodium microphyllum (assembly GCF_053477565.2). Classification (NCBI taxonomy): domain Eukaryota; kingdom Viridiplantae; phylum Streptophyta; class Polypodiopsida; order Schizaeales; family Lygodiaceae; genus Lygodium; species Lygodium microphyllum. The sequence continues at coordinate 85,590,242 of NC_141163.1, read as the reverse complement.
GTTGAGGACAATCACCTTCTTTATGCAGGTTTTGATCATCAAGAGCAAGAAAATAATTACTCAAGAATCCACAAAAAAGGGAGACAACTAGGAGAAAAGGTCTATGACAAAGAAGAGTAGGATTCAATCCACAATGACTTCTTGAAAACATCCAAAGTCTAAATTGGTACATTGCATGAATCAGGATCTTGCAATATAGGTGCTTCTAGGTCCGGTCGTGGAAAAGAATTTTAGTGCATACCTTTTTTTTGTTGTGGCAAAGATGGATATTCATGGGTGAAAGCTCTTCAACAACATGGAAAAAAGGAGATAACCAAAGAAAAAAACATCAAGAGAAGAGAAGGGAAGGACTGGGATTGATATAGTGGTGACAAGACTACATGTAGTAATAGCATGTATTGGAGGTGAAAGGGACTAATTTTGGAGAGATGATGTAGAGAAAAAAAGAGTGAGGAGAATACTAGTAATTACCATGGGATCTCTTAGTAAGGCTTCTTATAGATTAGCTTTTCGGGGTCCTTAGAAAGGAGTGGTCGTCTTTGCAACTAACCTGCACTTGTCATTGAAGTCTTCTACAAAGCAGCCCTTTGCATTAAATCTGACTTGCAGCCCTTGCTCTACCATTTGACCGACTGACACCAAGTTCTTTATAATAGATGGTACATGTAATACATCTGAAAGACTCTTTGTCTTACCATCATGCAAGGACAAGGGAACTTTTTCAATGTGTGAAATTGGGTGGCATGAATCATCACCTGTTTGCACATAACCTGCATTCTGCAAATCCTGCATCTCTCCAAACCATTCTGCATGTTTGGTCATATGATTGGAACCCAAAACTTAGCTTGATCCTTGTGTGGGAATGGCCGAAAACTTCCATTGTGGGGTAGACTCAAGCGAGCCTAGACAGCAAACTTCAAGGTATTCCATGGAGTCCCGAATGGTGTTGTCTAGGATATCTCTTGATGGGCTACTAAGAATGTGCCAACGAGAAAGTAGCTCGTGCAAGCACGTTACACTCACTTTAATTCTATAATTCTTCCCTATTGCTTGAGTGAGGGCGAGAAAGAAGAGCTAGTAGATTTATGGGGGTGAGGCTTTCTTTGTAGTGTTGAGAGGATTGTTTTGTTACACTTTTCTTATTTCTTTGGGTAGATGGCAACATATAGGAGAAAAAGGAGTAGCTGAATTACACCAAAACATGATAGAACAACTCAAGCTTGATATAGAAAATAGCATCATAGAAGACAAGGCTATTGATGAATCTCTATAAATCACGGGATCAAAATCTCCCTAGGATGAGCTGCGAAAAGCTTCATTGGAAAAGCTTGGAGTTGGTCAAGATTCTGCTTTTAGACACATATACTTTGCATTATGTGCTATGTAAGTTCCTTTCACTTCTAACTAGTTTGAAGTTGACTTGATGGTTTGTGCAATCCATTTTTGTGTGAGTCTAATTATGTGTATTGCTTCTTTAATTATGTAGGGACTAATTGTAAGTCATCTACGGAAGAACACTCTCTGATCATAGATGTTACACAAGGTAATCCTTTATCTTTTGTTCCATTTGAGCATGAGTTTGGTACTTTAGATTTATCCTCACATTTTCTACCCTTTCCTCCCACTTTCAATGAGCATATACATTTATCTACATTAACTCTAGGACCATACTTTAGACCTACCATAAGTTATCTAGTCTTAGCACACATTGTCTCTAATGCACATTGAGGATTTAGGCCATCATTAAACACTTAGAGGTGTACCACTTTGCACCCGGGTGCTTTTTTGTTGCATTATGCACCTCCCCCATATGTGCAAGTGCATCATACTCTATCCTTTGATTTGGTCATGTGGGGAATATCCCCTAGCACATTGTACCACCCTCATTGCTTATAAGCACAAATCCCACTCATGTGCTAATGAATCACCTCCTTCCTTGAAGGAACACGAAGTAAAAAGGAATCACCTCTTATTTAGACCTAGTCCCACCCTCCTTGATTGATCAATGCCAAGTTTGGATTAGTTTTGGGTTGCATGAAAGTGTATCCTCCATGTTGGGCTGTTTATCTCCCACTTTGGGTTGTTTAGGGCAGATCTGAAAGAAGAACTTAGTTGTGAGTGGGGGACACATGTTGAAGCTCTAGGACAACAATACAACCTTATGTTGAGCAAATTTAGGGGCTGCAAAATGACAGGATGCCCTAAAAATGAGGTTATTGATAGTTGTTGGTGCAAAAATTACAGTTTCAAATAGTAGAAAAACTTTCAAAATTAGCAATGACCTTATTTTTGCTCTATAAAACAATAGAGTTTGATATTACAACACTTTATTGGCAGCATATTGAATGTCTCTCTCTCCTCTACTGTGTTGTCCCTCATCTTAGCAAATCTAAAGATATTTAGCATTGTTTTGCTAAAATTAGGCCTAATTACTATTGTAATTAGGGTTTTTTTGTCGTCTCGAGAAGTGCACCATTGAATTTTGGCCATTCTCAATTTTGCTCACTTGTTTGAAGGTGGACAACTCTTATATGCTCTTGGAGGTTTGGCAACAATGATGGATCATTGGCTTCTTTTGCATGGCTGGTAAGCATAAGAGAAATAGAATCTTCAGGTTGCACTTAGGATTACTAACAAGCCTAAGAGACATAGATGGGTTGATAGGGAGTTAAGAGAAAGCACAGTAGTTAGAGGATCAATTTAGGACTGCAAAGTAAGAAAAATAAGTGTATTATGCATCTATCCTAACTGTATTGTGCTTGGAAAAAGCACAAGTATTTGAGAAACTTTCATCATAGGCTTTAGCCTCTTAGACCTCTAATGCGGGTTCAATGGTAAGTGATGATTGGAAATAGCAACCATGAACAAGGAGTAGCAGCAGCGCAGAACATAGGTGCTTTAGCATGAAGAGCAAGTTTTCCACTTGGAGCAACCATATCAGGTGTCCGAGCACAAGTTGGAACTCAACTAGCAGGAAGAACTTTTAAGCAATAGTATCCTAATAGCAAGGAAGTAAAATATAAGTGGAGTGAAGGCTCAAAACATCCCAATTAGGAGCATCCCCCGTCATGCCTTCAGGTAGTTACACAACTATAGCAACCGCAAGACATGCATTTGATTTAAACTATAACTGAGGGCAACAAGCAACACCATCTAGGAATGGAAACGCATCAACTGTAGCCTTCAAAACTACAAAACAATGTAGGGGAGAAGCTGTTTGGATCTAATCAACAGCCCACAAGCACTACATGACACCAAAGCGATCTCAAGCACTAGAAAACATTAGGGCCAAAAATGCTTCAAAAAATACACTTTTGTTAATCACGAGATTAAGGAAAGGACCAAAGAGATTTTTCCATTGTGTGCAAGAATATGGTATTCTTGTCTCCTCCTTTTTGGAGATGGTAGAGTTCACTTTGTGATTCTCTCCTCTCTTTTAGCCAAAATCTCCAAAGTCTGACATGTTTTGGTAGTCTCGAAGTCCTTATTTACTTATAAAATATGACAAAGGACATGATAAAGATGTTGTGAAGTTAATAATGACTTTTTTGAAAGTCGAGAGCTTTTGGCACTCCCAATATATTTTCATTAGTCTTCTTAATATTCCTTTTAGGTTCATTCACCCTTTCTCGGTGAGCTTTTTTCTTTGCTCATTCGCCTTTCTTAATGAGCACTTTTATCTGTGAATTCAATCTTAGTATTGCATCCAAAAGGCATCTTTCTTGTTTAATAAACTCCTATACTCTCTATAGCCAAGGAGTATATAAAAATTGGGAGCCCAAAACCTTTTGCATAAACGTTGGGTTACCAAGTTGCCCTCTTGCAAGGGCTCTCACAAGGTGAAAAGAAGAAAAAGAGAGGAGATAAAACATCACCAAAAGGAACATATCATTGCATTCAAAATTACGTATGAAGTGTGGTTTATCAAAGTGCAACATGTTTACATGGTCAAGGATATGCACCTGTCTCCTAACCAATGCGTTTGCCAATAGACACATTGTAAGTCTTAAGTTGATAACATATGTGATATTTTTTTCATTTAAGCAAGTATTAATGTCAAATTCTTGGTTGTAGATATATTTTCGTCAACAAGTATTGAATGGCGACCTGTGGGGAGTTTGAGTGGAACTTTCAATGCAATTCATAAGATGTTTGCAGACATTATCTATGCTAATGAAACCGTCAATTCTTTTAGTGAAATAAATAATTTTTATATATTATGCATAGTATGTGGTTCCGTCTAGGGAGGGTACCTATGGACATATTGAGGATTTGACATTGCCAAGTCTCTCTAATTTGGGAGGTTCCTAGTAAGGCAATGATGCATAGTTTTAAATTCAATTCCGTTTATCCCCTTACATATCTTTGTGGAATGCTTCAAAATAGCAAACTTATAAAGAACAAAAGTATATTTGCTAAGTAGAAATTTTGCAGAAGGAGAACTAGATAATATCATATAAAGGATTTGGAAATCTAGAGAGGTTGACCATAAGACGGACACCATGAGGTGTATTGTATGCCCCAATCCTTGTCTCTATGTTATAATATTGCATGACAAACTCTTGCTTTGGCCTTTGATTATATGAAGTACAAACTTAAACTAGGCGTCTAAATTCCCTTAGATCCTAATATAGATTGCCTTCCTTCGAACTTAAGGTGCAAGTTATAAAAAAGGAGGTAAATATCACTTCCAATTGAAGTCTTAAAGATGTAAGGGATAGCTTGGAGATGCTAGTTAAATAGTACATCCCCTAAATATAAGTTCAAAGTAAATGGTAAAACAATTAGGAAAAGAGCTAAACACTCTTTCTCTTTGTATGAGTTGCTTGCCTCCCACAATTGTAAGCTTCAAGCCATAAATATGAAAACATTGATTACATATATATTTGACAAAAATCTTTTCATTTAATCAATATTTACAAAATTGAAGTGTAAATATACAATGATCTTGCTTCATTTGCATCTATTTGTCTTCTTTTAGCTTTGTAACTTCTTCATCGCTTTCTACAAAGATATCCAATCTCCTTACAGTGGCTTTTTTCTTTGGTTGCTTGAAGAATTTGATATGGACAGGGGGCCTCTTCTCTTCACACTGATGAGGAGATGGATGAGAAAGTATTGGCATTTCTTTTTTTTGGAGTTTAACTTACTTGTCTTTCCAAATGACTTGCCCTTCGCCTTACCCTTACTCTTAGTTGAGGATTTTAGTGGAGGGCAGTCGGGGTTGACTGGCATGATTTCTCTATCCAAAATCAACTCAATACATCTCTCCCTTATCCACCATGTGTATGAATTGGGGTAATCTTGGCACTGCGAGGAAAATTTGTAATAAGTTGGAAAACTCAAAGACATGTTGCTCAAAAAACAATGGGACAAATACTTACATTAACCCCATCTATCTTGAGAATCTTTAAATATATTATCCTACAAACATTTGAAATCACTCTCCATCCACAAGAATGCACATCATTTTGCAAGGCACTTCTTGTTGGAGAAAGCTATATGGTTTTTGAGGATCAGCAATATCCTCATATGTGGTGTCCAAAAAGGTAACCACAAGCCTGCCGCCCTGTAAATGGAAACATGTTACTAAAAAAGACAATAAAATAAAATAAACAATAAACCAAAAAGTAAGCATTATTCTATTCAATGCACAATTTTGCTTGGCCGTGGATACCACTAAGAGAGTTCATGATTTCTCTAGTGAGAATATCAATATATGTTAGGCTTCGATGTCCTCTGCAAAGTGAAATGTTAGCAAGAAGTGCATAAAACAAAGAACTATACATTAAGCCCTTTTCAAAATTGCATACCTTTTTATGTAAGGAAAAAAAATGGTGGTTTGTGATTGGATCAAACGTTTTGAAAAATATTTCTATGTTTAAACGAGATCTTGAAAACAATTCCACTGATAATAGTGGATCAACAATAAATATGGTTTTAGATATTTCTTGCTTGAGAGAAGCAATCAATGCCCTAAAACCAATAGCAAAAACAAAGGAATGTCATTTGCAATGAACAACACCATCATTCCATATAGTAAAAAATTTGTGCCAAAACGCCTTACCTTATGCAACAAAAGACTACAAAATCTAACAATTGAATATCTTTCTTAATAAGCATGGATTTTTCCTTAGGGGATATACTTAGATAGTCCTCTTTTGAAGAAGTGCAAGAGACATTCACAACCATTTGTATGTATACTTCCCCCATTCTCTTCAGATTGATAGGGCCAAGGACAACAATTTTCCTATTGCAAACTTCATCCTCTAACTCTATAGCCTCTTGTGGTCATTTGCAAGAGACATTCACAACCATTTGCATGTATACTTCCCCCATTCTCTTCAGATTGATAGGGCCAAGGACAACAATTTTCCTATTGCAAACTTCATCCTCTAACTCTATAACCTCTTGTGGTCATTATTATTGGGCATACACTTATTGGGATGCGGACTTTATTAGGTATAAATGTGTCAGTTGCTTGATCACTAGTCCTTTATCTCTCCTAGATAATTTTGGCAGAACATTAAGGATCTCAAAGGCTTTTTTATCAGTAGTGGGTAAGTGCCTCAATACCTTGTCGAACCTATACCTAATTCAGTTGACCATGCTAAAGTCTTTGTTCATCAAAGTCACTCTATGAGCATGAGAAGTAGCAATGTAAGCATCATTCATAAAATCAATAACAAAGTCTTTAGTTGTCTCCTGAAGACAAAGAATGGTTGCAAGTCGTTATTTCTTTTGCATGCCAACTTTAGTGGAACACCCTTGATAATCTATAAGAAATATCATTGAAAAATCTGATAAATGTTGTCTTTGGAATGACATGCTGTGTAGCTCTTTTTGCCTTCCTTATCTCACTAAAACATTTTTGAACATAATAAAATCTAGACTTTCTCTTTCTCTTAGACTTGGAAGGTTCTTGTCCATGGGCATAAGAGGGTCCAGGTTGTTGCTTTGTTTGTTGAATAGGGGCTGTAGAGGGAAAGTTGGAAACTTGGCAATTGTAGGAGAGGATTGTCCAACAAGGTCATAGTGTTGGTTGTCAAAAAATGAAGCTTACTATGGGCATGGGGAGAACACACTGTCTCTACACTAGATTGCTTTGATTGCATGGCAGGAGACTAAGAGAAACCAAGGGTAGAGGGAGATGTATGAGATGTCTCAAGGGAGCCTTCATAAAGAAAAAGAAAAGAGGCATTGAGAAACTATCTGGTCTGAAATCTGTGTCAGATACGACGTGAAGGGAGGGAAGCCCAAGATGGAAGGTGATTCATTTGCGTTGTATCTATGAAACAACGATTTGAACAATAAATATGGCATGAAGGCAAACAAGCATCTGATCAGAGGCTATCCATCACGTCGTATATGTGGATGATAGATATGGTGCAAACGTTGTATGTGCAGAGAGAAGGTTCAAAAAAGAGAGCAACTAACATTTGACATGAACTTGCATGACTGATATGGCGCGAAGGTCCAAAAAAGAGTGAAGCTAAGATTTGACATGGGCTTGCATTGCCATTTTTGCAAGACCAATACGACACGAATGCACTCGAGTGCTATATTGAAATTGGCCTACTCGCGCCATATCTGCAGATAGAAATTGACTTTCAAGGTATGCATATAGCGCAAAGCAGCACTCGTTCGATGCTCCACATTCAAGTAAATGATAGACACAGTGCGAAGCAATACTCATTGGGCTTGATGTTTTTGTGTATTTGTGCAGTATTTGTGAATAGAAGGTGACTTGCAAGGCATACCAAGATAACACACCGAACGTATTCACACTGTATCTCTATTTTGGATCCTGAAAAGCATAGTTCTTTGAGCCAAGCTTGAAATAGGAAAAACCGATATGACATAATGGTTGAAGAGCGTTGGCAGTGCAAGAGGTCACTCACTCTGTAGTATCGTCGTTCTTAGTCATGGATGTGAAAAGTGAGCCACATAAGCCATCATCGATCTTTTATACTTATGGGGTAGGCGACACGTGGTAGTGTATAATTGGCTAGGGTTTGCGATGTTACGCGAGTGGTGATTGAGAGCAAGCCTCACTCACAACCCGATAACGAGATGTTAGGGAGTGCTGGTTGGGGTATTTGACTTTGTCGAATGCACAACACAATTTGAAAAATTCAAATATTCGATAAAACATCACAAGCCACACAAAAAATAAGACTAAAAACAATGAACAATGCTTCTTATAGCTCAAAACAATTTAAAACCTGTATGTGGGTAGAGCATCACACAACCATACAATGGAAATACCAATAATTAGAAAACAAACCAAGAGAAATATATTCTCGTACCTTAACAACCTTGAGCCAATACTCGGCACTTTGACACCCAAAAGCTCCAACTTTCAAATTAGCATGACAAGAGCTCACTCTAGCATGCGACCCTCCACTCTCCTCTCTCACATAATACAAATATAATCAAGGGGGAAGGCCCTTAACTCTTCAATATCCTCTTCTTATATAGTTTTCTATCCACACTCACACACATTAGGCTTTTTGCTTTCAGCTTTTGGCTTTTGCTTTTCTAATGCTTTTCACTATTTTCGTTTTTTCTGCTTTATGCCTGTTTGTAACTTGTTTGGATCATAACTTGGTTATTTGAGATCCGAATATAGACATTCGGGTAGTTAAAACTATCAAAACGCATTTGATCGACAAGCCAACGCTGGCAGAATTACGAAAATCTGTCAAAATCGGGCAAAAATACTAATTTTTGTAAATTGCATCATTTTTTCTCCATCTTTTATCTTGGACAACTTATTCCCTTCCTTGGCCTATTGTTCTTGTGATTGCACATGCTTTCACCACACATGTCCTCTTTTTCTTCAAGAAATACTCGCTGATGATGTAAAACATACGATCTTTTCCTTTGATCCTTGAGTCTTCAAAATATTCTCTGGATATGAACCTGTTTTTTTATGCAGTGTGCCCTAATAGGAATATGGTTTTTTGAAATGAAATCCGTGCCAAATCATTCATGATTTGAAAAAATATGCAATGTTGGATCCATGATATGCAACCAATCAATCGATGCTACACACAAAAATATGGATGCATTGAAGAAATTGTGCCTAGCGTATCTAGATGTGATCGTGCGTCATGCAAAATGCAAACACAGTTCCTTGATTATTTAAATCCTTATCCTCACCTCTCGACTCTCATCAGAAGATATGATATACTCCGCTCCACCAATCCAACTCTCACAATCTCTCAAGAAAATGATGGTCCTCAAGATGTTGACCAGATAAGAACAACCCATCTCACAATTGATGGCGTCCTTCACGACCCTCGAACTCTCCCAACCACCTTACACTCTCAACCAGAGGTTCCTAACTTTGTGATGAAATTCCCAAATATCGTGTGTGCAAGAAATGTGCGTGCACAATGACAGGTGCTCTCTCATGTGCGTGTGCATCTAAAATATACTGCATATAGCTGCAGCGGACCTCATGCCGTGCTAGTGCTCAATGATGGTGCAAAACGTGCATAATCCCGACCCATGGCATGGAAGTATTTAATAAGAACAGGAGACGACCCCCGAGTGTAGTGCATCAACAAGTGCAATGTGAAGTGCTCGTGAACCCATTATCCCCTGTGATGTGCAAGAGTCTCAATAAGAAAACATACCTTGTTCCACAATATTTGGTAGCTAATAGCAAACTCCAACTTTATCCTGTTCAAAAAAATACCAAGCTCGACCAAGGCTATCATGTTTCACACAAATCAAATAAAATGACAGAAACAAATCCTAAGCTAGACAAACACAAGAAATCCAACTACTAAATAACAAAACAAACTATCACGCAAAACAATTAAGCTAGCAAAAATCAAACCTAACTACAATTTGACTGGGGCTTTTCAATTTTTAGAAAAACACTTGACATATTTAGCCCTCCCCCTAGTCTGCAAACATTCATGTGCAGCAGTTATTTTCATAAAACGATGCAACATTTATGAGCCAATCAAAAATCAAATCCAACGATCTATCCACAATCTTCTCAACAAACACAAATGGCACATTTCTCTCAAACAACTCCTTTACAGGTAGACAAAACTCATCCATGAAATTCTCATCAAAATCCTTGAGACAATCCTCTCCATCTAAAGAAAATACATCATCCTCCAAATTCTTCAAATCCCAACCATAATCTAAAATCTTCATATCCCTCAAATCGTAACCACACTCAAAAATGTTCAAATCCCACAAATCCCAACCAGAATCCAAAATCTTCATATCCCTCATATCATAACCACACTCAAAAATGTTCAAATCCCACAAATTCCAACCATAATCCAAAATCTTCATATCCCACCCATCCTCCCTAGGAAAAACCATGTTATTTCTAGAGTCTCTAAATAAAGTTTTGACCCTTTCTTTTTTGCCAATCAAAAGGAGTCAACTCCAAACTCACAACACCACAAGAACCAACAACATCTACAAATGGGGTCACTCTAGGACACCCAACCACATCACTTAACTCATCAATAATACAAGACTCCATCGAGTCTTTCACACACAAAGAGTGGTAAACACCTTCCATAGTATCCTTACAAGAAACCTCACAAGAAACTGAAGAAACTTTCACCTCTACATCATCACAAATAACATCTTCACAATACAACAATTTTGGGTCTAAAACCTCAACCAAAGACTCCTTAACTACTAAATCCCCAACTACCTCCTCACAAACCTCTTCCAAATCTATTTTCTTGATTTTAAATCTCTCTTCCCTCAAATTTTCAATTCTTTCCAAAGCCTTATTCAAATTTTCTCTCACATCCTTATCAATGTCACTCTCAGGATCCTTAAAACCCCAATCAGAATCATCACAAATTTCATCAAAAACTTCTAGAGAATTCAAAGAAACTAGAAGACTATCAAATGAAGTTTTCTTTTCGACATTGTTGCCTAAAACAACCAAACAATCATCATCACAACTATCAAGAACCATGAGGTTAGGTCTACTCAAAACCACATCATCAACACCACAAACAAAAGCCTCTCCAGGGCTACTCAAACCATCAACAACCAACTCACAAGACTCATTAGAGCCAGCAACACCAACACTAAAATCACCACAAGAGTCAGAACCTAAATCCTCAATACTCTCTTGATCATCAAACTCACAACAAATATCAACAAACTAATCAAGAAACAAATTCAAACCCTTAACTTACAGTTCCTAAGCCCTCCCCCTCATGGTCTTCTAACAAAATCAAAAATTCATCCTCTATTCTCTCTTCATCTTTCAAGCAATCAGATCCATCTATACTATCACCAAGGCAAACAAGATCACTCTCTAAATTATATTTACTCTCTTCAACACTACCATGACTATTAGAATTATCATCACACCTTCCCTCATCAGAAATATCAAAACTTTCTTGACTCTCATCCTCTCCCAAAGAACATGAAAACTCTTGGTCCTTAAGACAATATGGTCTCTCATTTTCTTCTTTACAACTCAAATCCAACTCTAGCTCATCTTTATAGTCCTCAAGCTCCAATGTATCATCAGTCAATCCCTCTTCTTTAGTTAAATCACTAATCATTAAACTAGAAGTATCCTGGTCAATGGGTATGAATTCACACTCCTAGACTCTTCACTCCAATCAATCAAACAAGTATTTTTCTCCTCAACCACCCTAGGGAGTTTCTCCTCACATACTTCAATTAATTTCTCACAAGTCAACTCATCTCTCCTAAATAGAGAATATAGTATACCTCTCTCAAGATAGGCATAACTAACTCTTTTCTCCTCAAAAACTTTTCTCTCAACTCACCTTGAACTCAACCTTTCCTTTGGTTCATCAAACCCTAACTCTTTTTTTCTTTTGGTCTTCCTCTCTTGATATTGAGCTATCTTCACCGCTTCCTCAAAAGTCTTAGGGTTTTTTACCTCTAATTTCACTCTCCAATCTTCTAATTTCAACCCATTTACAAAATACATTATCATCAACATAACTGGGGCTATCTCACATTCTAACAATGTTAAACTCCATCGATTCCACAATCTTTCAAAATCCCTAGCAAAATCCTCAACACAGTGATCATCTTTTTGAACACAAGTTTCTATTTTCGCCCAAATCTCACTTTGACTTTCTCCTTTTTTAAACCTAGATAGAAATGCATTTTTAATGGTCTCATAGTCCAAATTTTGTCTCTCAAATTGCAGGCTTCTCTCAAAGTCAATCAACCAATTTCATGCTTCTCCCTACAATTGATATCTAAAAATCTAGAGTTTATCCTTAGGATTAGTTACTCTCTCTATCAAACAACACAGCTCTTTTTTTTCTAAAAATCTTTCCAGATCTTCAGTATGATTACCATGAAACTCAAGAAATTCATCAGCCATTTTCAACAATCACAAGAAATCAACTTATGGGTTTTTTATGTCTTTCAGGAAATTATTGTATTTTCCGATTTTCTTTCATATTTTAGAGAGAATCCAATATGGAAAATCAAGAACAAAAAAAATCAAACACTTTCTCCAATCATTTTCCGTAAAACAAAAGAACCACTCACTTACGTATAGAAACCGCGATTGCAAGGCTCGTATCTCGTAGACGAGAGGCCGATGATGCTTCTTTTATGCCATTAATGCACTCTCTCAGCCTAATCTATGTCCTGCATCACTCCAGCATCATCATTTGGTTTGAATTCTTCATCACAATCCTCCCCCTTCTCTCTTGAATTGATGCATATGAGCAACCGCTAAGAGGAGAGAGGAGAGAGAAAAATTTTAAAAGTCAAAATTTGAAATCCTCCATTAAAACGGGCAAGCTTATAGCCATCTAGTTCCTCTCTCTATCTTGATTGAGAATCTCTCTCTCTCTCTCTCTCTCTCTCTCTCCAAACAGGTGAGGGATCAAGCGATACCGATGAGATTAGGAAGGGATGCAAAAAAAAATTTGTGTCCCCCCCTCCTCTGTTCGATAGTTTTTCCATTAGTTTGGGCTTATTTAAAGCCTAAGGTTAATAATTTTTAAAATAATCAGTTCAACCTTTTGTGTTCACATTGTCCCGTAAGTGGATATTTCGATTTTGGATGGGCAAGCGAACTTGGATTTGAGATCCATCTAGACAAGCAGCTCCGCAACATCAAAATCTATGAACCTAGGCCCTGTCACACACTTTTCAGCTCTCGAATCTAGTAGCTGCTTTATAACGCCAAATCTTGCAGGGATTAAATGGGGGGTCAAATAACCTCTAATTGATGAACCGAGACTTGCTTGGATTCTTGACGTCGAAATGCATCTAGGAAAACTCTAGCTTGGCCATTCATCATCGTTTGATTTTTCATGAAAATTTGGTCTTTGGTGCTTCTCAAGCACTTCTTACTCCAAAAACGGTCTCAAATGCTTCAAGCCCATGGCTCCTAAAATCCAACTCTCATTGGCAACCATGGGGTAGGGTGACTCGGTCCGTCGAATCCCACGAATAGATTTGCACATGCATAACCACAAAGAGCATCAAGCTGATACAAAAAATACACAACAAAATATGCCACAACTCTCACCCTACCCCTTGACAAAATCGAGGTAGGAAAATCCATAAGGGATAGGCCTAACATAGTCTGACAAAAATCTAGAGCAAGTCTCTAACCAACTACTCTAACATGGACTAGCTAAAAAGCCTATCAAAGAGGTCATCCCAATGGTGGTGTGAAATACCTATCTAACTTAGGACAAGTGGACCACGACCTCCTACTAGGTGATGACTCCTATAACCTAGGAATCATATTTCTTGTAGCACGTAATCTTCTAAGGTTTCCTTACTCGAGCGTGTAAAAAGAAGGGATCTAAGCGTAGAGTGACCGAAGGAGAACAAGGCATCGGTCTCAGGTCGTGACTCGGTACCCAAGAACCTACTAAGCTCTTGTGAGGCAACACTTAATCCTTTTCTAATGCTTACTTTTATTTTTTCTCTAACCTTCCTTTCTTTACTTTTCAGCTAGTTGCTACCCCTAGGAAGACAAGGCATCAGCCCCGAGTCTTCAGCCCTAGGTCTTGATTTGTCCTTCCTAGAAACCTACCAAGCCTCCACAAGGCAATAATCAACTACTTGTATGAATTTTTTCATTTTTTTAAAATTTTCTTATTGAGGGGTTAGAACCCCTTTTTACACACCTCTTTATTTTTTTTAATAGATTTAGAATTTGCTCTTCTTTTTAAGACTTTATTATGCTTCTCTAACTGCCTCACACTAGTAGGGAGGACAACTGCCTAGCAAGCAGGTAGGATAGGGTCACAAGGACTACCCTCTATCACAGGTCTTTATCACCTGACGATGTCCTAACAAGAGGTAGACAACTACTCAAATCTCCCCCAAATTTACCTAACCTAAACCTAGGACTTCATGCCTTGATCGCCGGTTCCCAACAAATGAAAAGAAATTAACCCCCATAGACACATATAACAATTATTAGCTTAAGGGAAGAAGCTCGGAAAGGTGATGATACCACCTAGAATGGCCACAAGAAGCTCCCATGCAACAAAGGCTCCCTCCAGGCACTTTATCCACCTTTGTGATGCAATCACTAAAATAGAAAACCATTAAACATACCTGCACCAAATAGACATATGGCCCTCTTGGCCTAAAGAAATATCACATTTCACACCTAAAAAAATTGGCCCTCTTGGCCTAAAAAAATAAATAATGTAAACTTGACAAAAAATTGGCCCTCTTGGCCTAAGGAAATCAAACATTAAAACCCTAAAAAGAATCGGCCCTCTTGGCCTAATGGAATAAAACAAAACATCTCTATATATTCCCCCTTGGAATTTTGCTAATATACGACAAGATGCTCCATCCCAAGGAGGAAATAGGGCTCCTGCCCTAAACTAAATGCATCAGATTATGACCCATGCCTCCTACATAAATAGCAAGAGGTGTACGCATAAGGTGTCATTTGACCAACCTATGGGTGCAAGATAACAAAGGCAAATGGGTCTCGGCTATTCTTTGCATCACCCATACTAACCATCGCCTGCCATATAGGGCATATTCTGATAAAAGTCCCCATAATCAACCAGGTCCTATCTCATCATTAATAGAGAGATCCAAACAAAGACCACAATTGAAGAAAATGTCTTCTTCATAAGAAAAGTTTGCTAACGAGTCCGCAAACTGATTCCAATAATGCAAAACTAGTTGAAGAGACACTCTCTCAAACTCATCAAGCAAGGTCACAGTAGTGCGATAGAATGGGATTTCGTACTATGTAAGTCCCATTTATCTGGTTCAATACCAATTGGGAATCCTGAGAGCTGGATTGACTTTAAGCCAGTCTAGAAGTAGTTCAAGCTTGTTTTAAAGTGAAAACATGGCCCGAACGAGTCAACAAGCCAATTTTCATGAAAAATCAAATGGTGGTGGATGGCTAAGCTCGAGTTTTCATAGATGCATTTCGACAACAAGAATCCAACACAAGTCTCGGTTCGTCAATGGGAGGTCATTTGACCCCCCATTTAGTCCCCGCAAGGTTCAATGCTATAAAGCAGCTACTAGATCGGGAAGCCGTAAAGTGCGTGGGAGAGGCCAGCTTGATGGAGTTCAATGCCCACCTGTCCAGTCGGATTGTCAACAATCCGAGTTCGTTTGCCCCCTCAAAACCGAAATATCCACTTGTGGGACAATGCAAACACAAAAAGATGAACCGGTTTAGACCTTAGGCTTAATAAAAGCCTTGAAACTAATGCAAAAACTATCGAACAGAGAGAAGCGTCAATGTGCCTCCTCATTTTTGCTCAATGCCTCTTCGATTGAAACCCGTTTGGAGAGAGAGAGAGAGGGAGATTCTCGATCAAGGCAAAGAGAGGAATGAGATGGCTGTAAGCTTGTCCATTTTAATGGAGGATTTAAATTTTTGATTTTTTAGTCTTTCTCTCTCTTCCCTTTATGGATTGTTCATGTGCATTATCTGGAAGGAGAAATCAGAAAGAAGATTGAAGCAAATGATGATGGAGATTAATGGAGATGCTGAAGCTTGATGTGCAGCATGGAATTGAGAGCAATGGAGGCTTCGTCCGCTAGTCACGCAGTCACTTAATGTGTCTCGGGTTTCGTAAAAACATAATATGACTATTTTTTATGAAGGAAATGAAGCTTTTTTGGCATTTTATGATGGAAATAATGTTCTTGTGCGATGAAAATTTGCATGAGTGCTAGTTTCATCATGTTTAATTACTATCTATCAGAAAATTTTGATTTCATAATGATTTACATGCACTATTTAAATCCTGCAAAATTGAAAATGCGGTTTTTAAGGGTAAAATGATGGTTTTGTCGTTTTGGGTGGGTGAAATGTGTTCCTATGGGGGTAAATAGAAAATAAAATTTAATTTTAGTATGCTCAAATGGTTTGTATAAGGAAAATAAAAAAATAATAGTGATTATTATCAAATAAATGCTAAAAATAAGAAAAGTAGGGAAAACTAGAAATATGCTTCATAAAAATAAGGAAAAATACAAGTGTTTGTGAATGTATGGTAGTGGCAAAGCATGAGGTTTAGCCTCAATTTTCCCTACCTCTTTGTCAAAGTTCGTGATTTAACCTAATACAAACACAGAATCGACATTAGCATTTAGTGTAGAGTGAGTCTTAGACGCTCCTAGCTCACGAGGCCATGTGGTGGGGTTGTATGTTGTGTGCATGAGGTCCGTCTAGTGTCATAGCCAGTGCCGGCCCCATCAAATCCCCTTTTACTAATAACTGATAGATACCACCCTTCTTAGCAATATTCAAGTCCATGATTAAAGCTTTGTATTCTGCCATATTATTGGTAAATCTAACCCCGAGATAAACAACTAATTTCATCACGACTCTATGTCGAGGATCTCTAATAACTACCCCTATACTCCCTTTCTTTTTGGGACCCCGAGACGCTCCATAAAAATACAATGTGTATGTCCACAATGGGTTGACACAGCCATCCATCGTCACCTCTACTAGTAATTATGATAGTCAAAATTTAGCATATTCAAAGGATGTACTAAAGGCTCCATCCCACCTTCTTCTATGCACATAACAGGCATGCTTGTCAGAATTCCTAAGTAGTGATGACAAAAGACTTTGATTTCCCATAAAAATGGTCTGTTCTCTTGCTCAATCACTTTATATCCTTTACTCCACTAGATAAGCTTACCCTAATGATATCGCTACTCCAAGTATGGATGTTCCAAGTAAGGAATCAGCCGCCCCATCAACCTCTTTCATCTCTTGTAGGTTCCTCCTTAGCCCAATATTCACTTGCAAGGCATTTATTTTGTTAGTTCATTTAGAGGTAATAAGGTTTAATCGTATTAAGATTAACCTTATTTTTAAACTCCACTCCCTCAAGATCAGTCCGTAATGTCGTGGACTTATTTTTCCCTATTCTTACGATCTTGTTGGGATCGTCCCATCTGGGCTTAAGTTTTCTTGGAAATAATTCTCTACATGCATCATAATATAGAACCAATTGTCCCTTATTAAGTTATATTTCTTCACTTTTAAATCATGCATCTGGTTTATCCGACACTTAGCCACTTCTTGGTGCAATAGACTCTATAATTTGAGCTTATCCAAGTGGGCCAGAGTCGTAAAGCGCTCGAAGAGTCATCCTTGTCACCCAAAGAATGATTGATTGTGAATCTTATTGTTGGAAACTCAATCTCTAAGGGCAAAACACTCTCCTCCCCATAGACTAACTTGAATGGGATGTGGCCAGTGGCTTGTTTAAACATCATGTTATATGCCCACACTGCCACATATAATTTTGTATCCCAGTCTCGCTTCTTTTCGGACACTATTTTGATAAAATACCAACAAGATGCTTGTTAGTAATTTCAACTTTCCCATTTACCTGCGGCTTATAAGGAGTCGTCTTGTTGTGCTTAATTTGCCATGCTTTAGTCAAGCTTTTAATCACCTTATTTAGGAAATGGGTTCCATGGTCCGATAGTAATTCTTTTGGCGGACCAAATTGGCATATAATCTGCTCCAGTAGGAAACTAACACTCTCTTTTGTGTCATCCTTCCTCATCACTCATGCTTTTGACCACTTTGTAAAATAGTTAGTCGCTACTATGATATATCTCTTTTGCATAGAAGACGACGAGGTAATAGGACCCACAAAGTCTATGCTCCACTTCTCAAATGGAAGTGTATCCATAATCTGAGTAAGTGGTTGCTTCCTATTCTCCCTACTATCATGCAGTAGACAAGCATCGCATCTCTTGACATACTCGAATGCATCTTGAAAAATGGACGGCCATCAAGACCTTAAAGATTTTTGGGCAGTCAGTCATCCAACAAAGTGCCCTCCGCAAGCGGAGTCATAGCACTCATCCAAAATGAATGGAACCTCATCATGCATCACACAATGATGATAGATATCATCAATCCCCTACTGATATTGTGTCTTGGGATCAAGGAAATATTCAAAGCCTACTGTCTGATTTTCCTCTTTTCTGCTTTTGATAGATCAGCTTGAGCCTCTCTTGTTACCAAGATGGGATTGAAGTTACTTCAATTTTAAACATTTTCCCAATATCACTTCCTTCAAACCGAAGTCTCTTTTGGCTCCCCGAAATCCACAAGGCATTCGACAATACCCTGCAACCTTGGTGGCTTACACATAATCTCATAATCGAACTCTAAAAAGTGATCAACCACTTTGCCAAATTATCAAGCGGTTGTAGCTTGTGTTTATCAACAATCTAAGCCCCACCACCTTCGTATAAAAAACTACCTTTTCATAGAGAATGAAGTGCCTGAATTTTTTAGTAGCAAATACCATTGCAAGACACAACTTCTCCATATAGGTATATTTGATTTCTGATATGCCCAACTTTCGACTAGCAAAGGCTATCGGATGATACCATTTTTCCTCTCAAATTTGGGATAGACATCAGCTGATACTATGTATGGTGGTTGCTGAAAATATGTAGAATACTTTGCCCCTTTTAGGTGATTTTAAAATTGGTGTTTTTACTAGCTCCTATTTCACATCATCAAAAGCTATCTTTCAAGGGTCACTCCATTCAAATAGATAGCTAAAGAATAATAGATTCATTAGTGGCAACGTTCTTTCTGCCAAGGCATTTACGAATCTCTAGTAGTACCCTACAAATGGCAAAAATTTGTGTACCTCTTTCGGAGTGCTTGGCAGACTCAATGTGACTATGGCCTTGATCTTTTCAGGGTTGGGTCACGATCTTGACTAAACTGACCACATGACCTAACAATAGCCCCCATAAGACACCCCAAAGATGCACTTCTGTGGGTTAAGATCTATGCAAAATTATTTGTAGTGCTCAAAACACTTTCTTAAAATAATCAAGTGCCTTTCTCTTATGGTGGTTGGCCCCATGTCATCGATAAATACTTTCAACTCCTCAAGGGAGATGTCATCAAAGGTCTTGTATGTTGTTCATGCCATGAACCAGGTGCATTGCATAAACCAAAGCCATCACATGTACACAAAGGTACCAAAGACAATAATGAAAGTTATTTTCAGCTTATCTTCTTCTGCAATTTCCATCTACTTATATCCTGCAAAAAGAAATCCATGAATGAATATATTTCCCCACCCGTTAACTGGTCCAAAATATCATCAATAAAGGGCAATGGGTAGTAGTCCTTAACTGTCAGCTTATTCAGCTCTCTGAAGTCTACGCAAAGTAGAATTTGGTTATTTTTCTTCTTTCTAATAAAAATAGGTGAACACCATTCAGTGTGGTGAACAGGGAAGATCAAACCAGCTTGTCGTAATTTCAGTAACTCCTCAAACAACCTATCCCTTAGTTTGAAATGCATACACCTTACTTTTTGATGCATCAGACAACTACCTTCCTTTAGAGGAGTGGTATGAATAGCCAAGCTAGGAGGAATACCTCTCAGCTCATTATAACTCCATGTAAAGATGTCGCGGAACTCTTGGATTAGGGACACATAGTCCTCCCTTTCTTCCACACTAAGCATGGACCCTAATTTAATTGGTCGCGGAACATTTTGGTGTACCAAGATCCAGCTCAATCACATCCGCATCTCTTATTCAATCTTGAGGTTCTATTGGCTCATTCAGAGTTATTTAATAGATTTCGTCTGTGGTGGACCCTTCTTTGGATTCATCACTTGACGAAGTCTCACTGGCACATACATCTTCTAATGTCTCTAATTCCATAGAGGATAGAGGAGCTCTCTCACTTTGAGGAGACTCAGGGTATGCACCTACTACCATACAATTGGCACCTCTACCAAAGATCAAATGACCAGCAGGTATATCCACTTGACAGTCGGATCACAAGATTCATGGCCTTCCTAACAATACTTGATAGCGTGGCCGTCCTATGCACCTAATAACCCTAAAGTCCATAATGCAATCCACACTTGCAATGGTCACAAGGACTGTGGTAATACAACCTTTAGGTTGTCTCAAAATGTCATTAGCCATTCGCACATTTGTGGAGGCATCCTTTTAGATTGCTAGAGACCCATCCTCTTCATCAATTCAAAACTCATGATGTTAACAAATGATCATGTATCTATGATAGCATGATCCACTAGTATTCCATACGTAGGCTGCATTCCTTGGGCAATGCTTTTCAGTGTGCTCCCACCAATCATCTCCTACTCATGCTATGACCAAAGGTTCTACAATATATCTAGTTACATAGAATCTTTTTCAATTCCTTTGGCACTCCTGGAGACAGCCTCATCATCTATAAGAGATTCACGTCTGCTTTAACTTCAAAAACAGAGCTTGCCAAATCGAAATCATGATAATTTGCTAGAGCTCTCTTTTCTCACCAGACCATTCTCTCTTTTGGTCGTTGCATTGGCTTTGGTGCTTCCTTCTTAGCTTTTGCCTTTCTCCTTGGTAATTATTTATCCTTCTTGGAATCAGCTTTACTCTCTATGGGTTTTAAAGGTTCCCCTTCCATGTCGGGGTTAAGGACTTGCATCCCTTTGTCTTCTTTCTTAGGGTTTCCATTGATAGGTTTTACATTATCCTTGTCGCATTCTCTACCCTTTTGACCTCTTGTAATGGCCCGCAAGTTAGAAGCTTCAGTGCCATTAACTTGTAGAGTCTCATTGAGGCTAACTCCACTACCACTAGGTAGCTCCTCTATAATAGCCTTACCTATCTGAAGGATTTAATTTGGCCCATCATTTCGCTAAAGATTGTTCCCCTGCTCAGATGGTTAACACAATCGAGTTGTCTACTACCTTGTTGGAGAGAGCTAATATTACTCCAATAGGTGGCAGCTAAATGGCCACATTTTCCACAAATATCTCATTTAACATTTGGACAATATCTAGGGTAGTACTGGCCGCCACACCATTTACAACTAAATCTTGATGGTGCACCCTCTTCAAGGCATCTACTTCCTATCAGATTCTATTGTTTTTTAAGGAAATTGACATCAACATCTATTTGTTGATATTGTTTGGAAATCATGTCATTGTAGTGCTTCATCATATCCTTAACTTTGCCAAGGACATTCGATGCACTTGACTCGTAGCCATGATCGTCTATCCATCATTCCATTGGCCTAAAAATTTGATTGGGCATTGGTTACTGCCTCATAAAAACAACATTAGGGTTTGATACTTAGCCCCCAACATTCGGTGGAGTCATCTGACTAGCTATAGGCATAGTCACAGCAGGAGGAGCTGGCAATAAAGGCACATTTTGGACCATGCTTCCTCTCTAATTTGGGTTAGTCATAGCTATCCCTTGACGTCCATTGCCATTGGTCAATGCCAAATTATTGCTCAAAACTATACCCATATTAAGATTGGTTTGAGAGGCATAGGTCGCTTATACTTGGGTTTCTAGTTCTTGTGCTCATCTAATAGCAGTGTCTACATCTGACAAAGTGACACTACTCAACTACACCTAAATATTGAAATCTAGACCATGCAAAAAATATTGCAGTTGGGTAGCTATCCTAGGATAGGGATATAGAATTGCAATTTTTGAAAGACCTCTTTTAACTTATTGGCATATGTTCGGATATCATCATGTGGCTCTTGACGTGTCACATTTATTGGCTACCCCTTTCAAGGGCAAACTCCCTTCAAAAGGCTTTGAAAAATAAATCAATAGTGGTTACGGTTTTGGTCTCTAGGCCATGATACCATATGGCAGCTCTTCCTTTGAGAGTCATGTTAAAGAACATTATTAAATGTCCTTCATCTTGAATCTAGCAGTTGAACATCAACTTCTAGAATTCGTTAATGTGCAGTTCCACATCTTCTTCCACTAACCCATTATAGATGGCCAGGGGAAAATCTAAAGCTGGAAAATCCATCACTCTAGCAAGTATAGCTATAGGTTGTGTTGCCATGGTAACAACCAGATTCGCTACTAAAGGGGTTTAAATAACCAAAACTAGAGCTCCACTCAAAGTGGAGTGACTAACTAGAAAGGGGGGAAGGACTAGAGATTCCTCACCCTAATGGACTGTGTGTCAAGCTAAGGTTATTAAAACCCCACCCTTGCAAAGATATTGGGACACTCCTTTGCAGATAATATCTTCTATTTATCTAAACTCCCCATCTAGCTCCTTCAGGCCTTTCTTGCTTTTAAAGATCCCTTAACGGGTCTTGTGAGACTAGCTCACTATTTTTCAAGCATACATTAGAGAATAGGTCCTAATTAACCAAGGCACAAAAACTGCCACTTGTAGGAAGCTCCTAGCAAACACACCACCTCTTGGGACCTAAAACGGGCCTGACACTGGCTATAGGCACTAGCCGGGCCTTTATAACTTTCAAGATAATCCCACATGGCCTCAGGGGCTAGCATTGTCTAAGGGACACACTGCCCTGATTGCTGCTATAGATATCCCATTTGTAGTAGAACACAATCCAAAAATTTCCCTTCCTTACTCCTCAGAAGGATATCCCACACATCTTGGTATAATATACCAAGTAACACAAACAGAGGAGGAAACCCCTCGGTTGAATGCCGTGGCCCCACTGCAGCTCTCCTACACTGAGAGGATTGGACCCTCGATGCATTGCTCTAACACAAAGAACATACAAACAATCTCCACTCTTATATATTTCAAACGATCCAAGAGATTTTATTTCCTCACTTGACAATTTCCCAAAGATTCTATTGTCTAGCCTATAGCTTGGGTTTCCTCACAACTCGGCGTAGATCATGTATTTAGCAATCAATTGCTATGCATCCAGGAGTTACCATGCCATGCTCAATGCAAATGTGAATGATCATTGTGCTCAAGAATTTTATGATAAAAGAAAACCAGCCATGTGAGGTGCAAAACCAATCCTTTAATGATCTCCAAGCTACTCGTAATTGCAGCGTTGCTAGAGACTAGTACCGAGTTTTCTAGTGCTACTAGTCTCTCTTAAATTTAAATAGTAATCAGCATGTATGCTATGCATAATCAAATAAATTATAATTTAAAATATTTTCAATGATCATTCACTTTCATAATCCCTCTTCCCTCCTCCGGTTAGGTTTTACATTTGTTGGGTAGGTGTAAGGTTCATTTTCATGTAATTTTCTACATAAAAATCGATAAAAACACACTACAACATAGAAACAAGGCTTGATCCTCATGCTCTAGCCTTGTTATACACTCCTGGATATAAAATATATTTTTTTGTAATTTCTAGTGCAAAAAATTGAATTTTCTCTATTTATCTTCATTTATTTCTTCATAAAAATGTGATATTTCAAAATTATGAGTTCTTACTGATCAAGGACACTCAGCATTTTTTTCATATCCATTTTCATCCCATATGACCCCAAAGCACTCAACAAAAACCCCAAATTCCATTATTTTTATAAAAATCGCAACTAGCGCGTTTTGCGAATTTTGTGTGTTTTGCGGGAAAATTATTATATCATTGTATTTTCTAATTTTCTTTCATATTTCAAAGAGCATGCAACATGAAAAATCAGGAACAAACAAAATCAAACACTTTCTCCAACCATTTTTCGTAAAACAAAAGAACCGCTCACTTACGCATAGAAACCACGATTTCGAGGCTCATATCTTGTAGATAAGAGGCTGCTGACACTTCTTCTTTGTTGCTGATGTGCTCTCTCAGCCCAATCTACATCCTCTATCACTCTAGCATCATCATTTGGTCCAGATTCTTCATCACAACCCTCCCCCTTCTCACTTGAATTGATGCATATGAGCAGCCGCTAAGAGGAGAGAGGAAAGAGGAGAAAGAAAGACTAAAAATTTAGATTTTGAAATCCTCCATTAAAACGGGCAAGCTTATAGCCATCTCGTTCCTGTCTATCTGGATCGAGAATCTCTCTCTCTCTCTCTCTCTCTCTCTCTCTCTCTCTCTCTCTCTCTCTCTCTCTCTCTCTCTCTCTCTCTCTCTCTCTCTCAACAAGTGAGGGATCAAGCGGTACCGATGAGATTTGGAAGGGGCACAAAAAAATTTGCACCGGCCCTCTGTTTGAAAAATTTTCCATTAGTTTGGGCTTCTTTAAAGCCTAAGATAACTGATTTTTAAAATAATTGGTTTAGTCGTTTGTGTTTACACTATCCCGCAAGTAGATATTTCGATTTTGGATGGGCAAGTAGACTCAAATTCGAGATCCGTCTGGATAGCGGCTCCACAACATCGATATCTATAAACCTAGGCCTCGGCACACACTTTTCGACTCTCAGATCCAGTAGCTACTTTATAACGCCAAACCTTACAGGGATTAAATGGGGGGTCAAAATGACCTCCGATTAATTAAACGAGACTTGCGTTGGATTCATCGAATAGCATCTAGGAAGAGTCCAGCCTAGCCATCCGCCACCATTTGATTTTTCATGAAAATTTGGTCTTTGGTGCTTCCCAGGCACTTCTCGCTCCAAAAACGACCTCAAATGCTTCAAGCTCGGCTCACAATTGGCTCCTAAAATCTAGCTCTCATAGATGATAAAGTGAATGAACTTTCATTCTTCTCCACTATATGTGAGTGCTCCTTGAACACCATATCATAGCTCACTATGATCTTCTTTACCTCTTGGTTATACAATGCGTAAACCTTTTTCTCATCATTATAACCCAATAAAATACATTTGTTCTTTTTACTTTAATATATTTCTCTTATTCTTTAGAACATATGCATAATATTCATATTTAAAAGTTTTGAAGCATGAGAGATGGTTTCTTTCCGATAAAGACCTTGTGAGGAGTTTCTCCCTTGAGATCCTTTGCATAACTTTGAATGAGAATGTGGACGATAGTATTTACAACTTCAATCCAAAACTAGTTAGGCAATCCCTTGCTCTTAAGCATGTATCTTTCCAATTCACAATAGTGCAATTTCAAAGTTCCACAATCCCATTATGCTAAGGTGTCTTCTATTATTGCTTAATCACTTTGCTCTTGCAAAAGTCTTTAAACTCCTTTGAGTTGATGTCACCATTGCCATTTGTTCTAAACTTCTTTGTATTGTGCATTGTTTTATTCTCAACAAGTTTTATTCATTCTTTAAACTTACCAAATTATTGATCCTTATCATGAAGAAAATGCACCCATATCTTCCTAATATAGTCATTGATATTATCAACATAAAATAAGAAAATCTCCCTAAGGCTTATGTAGGCATTTTAATACACAAGTTAGATGCACCAACTCTAAAGAGGCCTTCACTTTGTTCTTTCTTTCTTGTAACAATACATGTCTATGTTGCTTACCCATCTTATAAACTCCACATGTTTCTTCATTTTAGTTATTTACTTCAAGTGCAAACCAATCATACCTTTCTTATTATCTCCTTTAATACTCCAAATCTAATGTAACCAAATCTTTTATGCCAAAGTTTCCTTGTTTCCACACTCAAGGGATTTACTATACGTAAACCCTCTATATTACATGTGTTCAATGTCTATTTAAATACACCCTTATCTATGAGTTTTTGAGAAATAAAACATGCATGTTATCTACTCAATCAATAAAGGAGACCTTTATATGGAATCCTTCTATATGTAAAATATATATATAATATATATTTTAAAATTTTATTTTTTAAATCCATGTGATATGCTTATATATTTGTGAGTGACCCTTCCTTTCCAAGTGCCCACATGAGTAGTGGATATAAAAGCACTTAGCTCATACATGTTGTTTCTTCTTTATCCTTGGCCAACCAATTTTCCATCACTATCAAGATTTTTTGTAGCTCTCTTGGTGAGTCTCACTTGAAGCTCAAGTCTAATTATGGAAGAAACTAATAACAAATTTGTTTTAGTCTCTAGAACATACAACACATTTGAAAGCTTTTCAAGCTTCCATTTGCATAAACAAATGAAATAGTATATGTGCCCTCAACAAGGTATTTTGCATTTTTTTCCAATTGTCACAACAATGATAAGACTCTTGTACACTACAAGGGAATGGGGCAATAGCGACGCCGATTAGCGACGACGGATATCGGCGTCGCTATAGGCGTCGTTATTGGCGTCGCAATTGGCGTCGCTATTTGCGACGCAAATAGCGACGCATATAGCGACGCCAATTGCGACGCCGCAGGGAAAAAAAGCGTGGCCAAAACCAGAGCACCGTTTTCATTTTCTTTTCTTCGCCTTTTGAGAGCGAGAGCGAGGGAGAGAGCGAGGGAGAGAGCCAAGGCTTTGTGAGAGAAGAGGAGGAAGAGACTTGCTGCCGCCGCCACCGCCACCACCGCCACCGTCGTTGTTCGCGAAGGAGAGGAGGAGCCCTCGTTGCAAAGAGAAGCCGCCCACACTCGCCATATCTCATTGGTGAGTCTCCCTCTCTCTTTCTTTTACTTGTTGAAGGTTTAAATCGTTCTCTTTTGTTTGTTTAGGAGAGGAAATGAAAGAGAAGGAGAGGGAGAGGGAGAGAGAGGGAGAGAAAGAGAAAGAGAGGGAGAGTGCATTCTCTCTCTCTCTCTCCCTTTTGCTTGTTTAATGTTTAAATTACTTTCTTCTTTGCTTGTTTAGGAGAGGAAACGAGAGAGTAAGAGAGAAAGAGAGGGAGAGGGAGAGGGAGAGGGAGAGGGAAAGAAAGAGAAAGAGAAATAGAGGGAGAGGGAGAGGGAGGGGGAGGAAATAGGAGAGGGAGAGAAAGAGAAAGAGAGGGAGAAGGAGGGAGAGTGCATTCTCTCTCTCCCTCCCTCTCCCTTTTGCTTGTTTAATGTTTGAATCACTTTATTTTTTGCTTGTTTAGGAGAGGAAATGAGAGAGAAAGAGAGTGAGAGGGAGAGGAAGGGGAAGGAAATGAGAGAGGGATAGAAAGAGAAAGAGAGGGAGAGTGCATTGTATCTCTCCCTCTCCCTTTTGCTTGGAGGATGTTTAAATCACTTTATTTTTTGCTTGTTTAGGAAATGAGAGAGAAAGAGAGATAGAGAGGGAGAGGGAGAAAAAGAGAAAGAGAGGGAGAGGGAGGGGGAGGGGAAGGAAATGAGAGAGGGAGAGAAAGAGGGAGGGGGAGGGAGAGGGAGCGAGGGAGAGGGAGAGGGAGAGGGAGAGGGAGAAAGAGGGAGGGAGAGGGAGAGGGAGGGGGAGGGAGGAAATGAGAGAGGGAGAGAAAGAGAACGAGAGGGAGAGGGAGGGAGAGAGGGTGAGAGAAAGAGAGGAAGAGAGGGAGAGGGAGAGAAAGAGAGGGAGAGGGAAGGGAAGTAAATTTAAGATAATATACGTATTGATAATGGTATGCAATGTGCTTTGCATACGGCCACGTACTTCATCAAAATGAACCCAAAATTATTGTTATAGAAGAAGAAACCCTTAAATTGAGTATAGGATAATTTCTCTCAGGTCTTATGACTATGAGTAAAATTGATTGAAATAAATTTTATTACTATAGTTATAAAATTTCATATATGGCGCGTATTAATTTTAAAATGGATTACTTATACTCAAAGCCGAGATATAACAAAAAATTATCTACTGGGACAAACAAATCGTTGAGCATGATATAAGGCCGAGATATAACATCAGAAAATCTCTCGACTACTATATACAATGCAAGGTTTATGGTCAACTTGCAACTTGACATACATCTCCATAAAGCTATCCATTTAAGCCTCGTTTGCTGTAATGTAGATAAGATGGCAAACGAAGAAGGTCCTATTGTTCAAGACCGCGAGTCGTATCTTAATCAGCGTGTCCCATGTCCTTGCTCTCAATGCAAGTTGGCA
The DNA here is from genome assembly GCF_053477565.2 of Lygodium microphyllum. Taxonomy (NCBI): domain Eukaryota; kingdom Viridiplantae; phylum Streptophyta; class Polypodiopsida; order Schizaeales; family Lygodiaceae; genus Lygodium; species Lygodium microphyllum. Next base: position 85,562,079 of record NC_141163.1, on the reverse strand, counting down.
ATTAGACGAAAACGTCGATTGTCTATAGAACACGTACGACGATTTGGCGAGTTTCAATCTGAGATCATTGATCAGGCGATTGCAAACTTTCAGCAAATGGTAATTTGAAGTTAGCATTTTTCATGCATTGTACTCTCAAGCTAATTGAAAACCATACACAATAAGATTGGGTCTTGTTGGCAAATTTTGTATCCAGGGGGGTGATGTCTCGACCCAAGGGGGAGTGCATCCTTTGCGGCCAATTAGAAGAGTTCGTGGACGTGCGATGGATGGATTGCAGGAGCCAATCAACCACTCGCAAGGCCCATCTATACCGTCAATGCCAGAGGAGATAGACAACCTTCCCGACTTGCCTACAATCTTGGAGCCTGAGATGGAGGCAATGATCGATGCATTGATTCCCATGGATGTTGAGACATCTGACCCGCTTAGAGAGGAAGCATCCATACCATTATATGATGGGTGCCGAGTATCTCGGTTGAAGACATTGCTTGCACTCTTAAGTGTGCAAGCAAAATACGGTTGGAGCGATACGAGTGTGACTGAGTTATTCAAGTACCTTGCACACAGAATTCATTGTTTTTTTTTTTAAACAGTATTATTGAAAACATGGATGGATTTTTCAAGGTGTTTTATGATTTTTTCAGGTTACTGAAATATCATATATTGCCACCTGCAAACACCATGCCTGAGTCTCCTGATGATGCATGACATGTTTTATGAAAGCTTGGCATGGACTACAATAACATCCATGCATATATCAACGACTGCATATTGTTTCGAGATGAATACGAGACTATGGAGACATGTCCAAAGTGTGGTGCTCACAGGTATCGACAGGACTTGCAAGGGCAGACCATCCCTCAAAAAGTCCTCAGACACTTTCCACTCATCCCCTGCATAAACTACATGTTTCACACGTCTGCCATGGCAAGCTTGACAACGTGGCATGTGCAGAATAGGTCCACGGATGGAGTGCAACGAATATCAGCAGATTCCGCGCATGGAGCCACATTGACTCTACCTTCCCAGGCTTTGCGCAAGAGCCAAGGAATCTTCGGCTCGGTCTCGCCATGGATGGTGTGAACCCATTCGGTCTGCGCTCGACTTCTTACAGTGTGTGGCCTATAGTGCTTGTCAACTACAACATTCCTCCATGGCTTTCTACGAAGAAAGGACATCTCATCCTTAGCTTGCTCGTCCCGGGCCACTACAAAGTAAAAAATATGGACGTGTATCTTCGTCCATTAGTCGATGAGCTTAAGATTTTGTGGGAGGAGGGGGTCACGGTGCAAGATATGAGCAGGCGCGATGGTCGGCGGTCAGCCAACATTCGAGCCATTCTCATGTGGACGATGCATGACTTTCCGGGATTGGGAGAGTGCTCAGGTAAGCAGACCTTTGTTCTCGCCGGTAATATCTATATTTTATTTCATTCAATCAAGTATTCACTAGGTCGTGAATCGCCTTGCAGGTCTCGTTACCTCAGGTTATCATGCATGTCCATTGTGTGGGCCACAGTTAGACTCCCAAAGGTCACGAACCATGAAGAAGATGGTATATCAAGGACACGCCGCTTTCTTGCCGGAGGATCATGAACTCAGGGAAGGTTTTCTTGGACGACCTCCAGCACGTATGAACGCTGCAAGCTGGTACGAGCTGAAAATGGTAAACCCGGATTCATATCCAAATGGAATGCGACGGTTCTCAGTTTTCTACGAGTTGCCATATTGGACCCACTTACAGGTCAACCACTTGTTGGATCCCATGCATATTTTCAAAAATGTGGGCAGCTTGCTATGGGACCACATCACAGGAAAGAGAGACACTATAGGGTCACGAATGGATTTAAAGGAGGTAGGTAAGATGGAGGCGCTTTGGCCGCAGTCGAGTGTTGAAGGGGGAGTGCAGCTTCCTCACACTCCCTGGGTTTTGTCTACCAAAGAAGAGCGCATTGTGAAGCAAGTAATCAAGTCTATCCGCACTCCGACGGGTATGATGCGTTCTCTCAGGTCCGCATTTTCTAAAGATGACCAGATTTCTGGGCTAAAATCCCATGATTGGCATAAGATATGTCAGGTTTGTGAACAGAATGGATTTTAATTATCGTGGACATTTTGAAATTTGAAAAGTGACCATTATTCTTAATGCTTTCTCATTTGTGGCAGTTTGTCCTACCAATCGCGATCGCGGGATGCCTAACTCCAGAAATTCGCGGGGCCATTTACAACCTGTCGACTTTGGTGCAATGGATCTCACAGAAAGAGATTAAGACATCCTCTATTGAATCCGCAAGGTGGGGAGCAGTTGAGACGGTCTGTCTCTTTGAGAAATACCTACCCACTAGCATGCTCACGATACAAGTTCACCTTCTTGTGCATCTTGTGGATGAAGTGGAGATTGCTGGACCTGTCCATACGCGATGGATGTTCTTCCTGGAGCGCTTCATGAAAACCCTGAAAGGCTTTGTGCGACAACGAGCTCGTCCGAAAGGTAGCATGGCGGAAGGTTGGTTGGTGTCAGAGGCGTTAGTGCATATCTCACAATGGCTACCAATGGTGGAACCAGACAATGAAATGCTATGGACGCTGAAGGACGATGACAGGCTGACTGGAGATGTGGTGGTTGGAAATGGGGTAGAAAAAAGAATGGATGCCTCAATGGAAGAGAAGGTGAATCGCTTTTGTATGTTGCACCATGCCTCCATGGAGACGTGGCTCGCCAAGTACCAGATTGCAAGGCAAGATCGAGAGGAAGCGCGAGCTGAATTCCGACGCAGTACGCGTCACCGACCGATTCGATATCCCGAAGGCATGGAGGAGATGCCGCGGTTTATGTCAACACGATGGTTGCATGGAGCCTTGACCGCAGCATCCAGCGAAGGGACAGAGGTCTCAATGGAGGAGTGGGAGTTCTCGAGGGGATGTAGTCCAAAGGTAATGAGGGGTTTAGAATGTGTCGTATCTAAATTTGCTTGCTACATCTAATTTGAGTGTTTCAATGTGCAGTACAAAATATATAGTGCAGCGTGGTTGCGCGGACGGCATTTTCGGGTGGAGCGTATTGACAAAATGCGCTCCACAATGGACTGTGGTGTCATGGCAAGGTTTGAGCAAGAGAGCCGGCGATGAGCAACGGATCCGAACACGGTTGTGGATGAGATGGAGTATTTTGGGAATTTGCAAAGTATTATTACGGTGGATTACCGTAGCTTCTCCATGATAATATTCGACGTGCAGTGGTTCAAAGTGGTACTTGGAGGAGCTGGCGCAACAGTTCGACGAGGTCCATCTGGATTTCTCGAAATAGATTCCGAAAAAAAATGGATGGATTTGCGTGACACCTTTGTGTTGCCGGCCCATTGTGAACAGGTACAACTAGGCATTTGCTTGCTAATTGTAATACGACATGGTTTATGTCACAATGGTTTGAAGATGGTTTGTAAGTGTTTGTGAGCAGGTAATCTTCTATCCAAATCCCCGACAACCTCGATGGTGGTATGTTATACCTTCAACTCCTCGAGGTGCGAGAGTATACGATCAAAGCGATGTTCCAGGCATAGATGAAGAAAATATGCAAATAGAGGGATCGAAATTACAAGGGGTGGAGGCCACCGCAAGCTTGGAGCCCGCATTGGCTAACAATGATGGAAATACAGAAGTCATAGAATTTTTTGAGAACGAGGCAGACTCGTTCTTTTGTGGTGACATGTCTATCGACCTTCCAGTGTATGCAGAGTTGTGTCAGGAGATTAACATGGGACCATAGAATACTTCATTCTTGGAGAATTGTATTACTCAATTCGTTGTTTAGATCTTCCATAAAGGTAGATAAGATATGCATTTTAAGAGGGATTTTTCAAAAATGATTTATATTAATGTGCTTTGTATAGTTTAAATTGATTATTCTAACATTATTTTTTATCTGTGCAGGTATCGACATTTTCAGGATGAGTCGAGGGATGAGCGATGAGGAGTTTCAGGAGATGATGGCACGTATGTCTCCAGATCAGCTCGCGAGATTCAGAGAGATAGCAGATCAGGAGCTCTCTCATTCTTCGTCAGGGCACTCTGCTAGATCAACTTCAGCGCGATCAGATGCTTCAGCTTCAAGCAGACGATCTCGACACTCGCGACTTGGGCCAGAGGGAGGGACTGCGACTGCAGGAGGATCAGGGGGGTGCTGCTGTGGAGACACGGACGCGATGTCTCCGTCTCGTCGTTCAGCTGGAACTCGGTCACCTCCAGGATTTGTCACACTTGTGGGGACGTCCACTCCAGTTACTCCGGCTTTTGCGCAGCCATCGGCAGATGTCACGCCTTTTGGTGGCACTCCTTTTGGTGGCACACCCTCTGGTGGCACCCCTTTGAGTGGCACTGCGGGAGAGGGTACCCCTGTGGGTACACCGGATGTTCAGGGGTCTCCTGGATATGCCCAGGAGCATGGACGGAGATGGGAGAGGGCCCATACAAGGCACACTCCTAGGGATTATGGATACCTAGTGGATGGCAGGTCAGGAGCCATCATCATGAATGATGAGGGGAGGAGGGTGACGGCTCGCATGAGGGAGTTGTGCCAACAAGTTTTTCGGCACAATGTCCTAGATCATTGGAGGAACATACCGGGGGGGAGCAAGGAGTACATAGTAGCATCCTTGCACGAGGAGTTCCCAGTGCCAGCCGCAGTGGATAGATTCTCTACGGGCTGGATGATGGATTGCATGCGTGCATACATGTCACATAGACGATCCGACGCACGCAAGGCAATCAAGAGTGGGGCTCCAAAGCCTGAGTGGTTAGATGCAGACGACTGGCACCGACTGAGAGAGGAGGCTACAAATTCGCCAGGACGTTGGAGTCAGCAGTGGGAGGCGGCGAGGGCACGAATCGAGACCGGATCGGTACACCATCTTGGGAGTGGCGGCCATAGGACATATTTGGAGGACTTTGTAAGTTTCTCTTTTGTTTTGCTTATTTGTTTTTTTGAGATATTCTTTGTACTGACAATCATGTTTCTAACAGTTAGCATTTTGTTTTCTTTGCAGCACTCCATTACAAATCGCGATCCGCAAGGCCTTGAGACTCGATATGCGGAGAGGCACGGTCTCAGATCATTGATCGACCGATTGTATAGACGCGGCGGCCCAGTAAGTCACTCATCTTTCTTGTCCGTAGTTACCATGAGATATTTGAATGCATTATTGTATGGTGGATTGATATGTTTTTTCTTTTTCTGCAGAATCCGTTTGATGCTCCTTTACAGCGGGAAGAGCTTTCAGGGGACGACGATTTGTAGCTCGCCCTTGGATCCTTAGAGCTCACATACCTTTAGTTTTTAGTCGCCCGATCTATGTAGACATTTTCTATGTATTAGTGATATTGTTTTATGATTGTACCAATCGCATTTTATGCGATATCATGTATTTATTTCATCCATCAGTTTTATGATTTCAGTATACATTCTTTTTGTTTGCAAACGCTTTGTATGCAGCAGTGCAGAAGCTATTTTGTATGGCTCTCATACAGCACACAGTGCTATATGTGGCAGGGCAGCACAATTTTTTTTTTCTCTGTTACTGTCGCTATTTGCGCCGCAAACTTACTGCACGCGTCGCTATTGTCGTCGCTATCAGCGTCGCAAATTCTCTATAACCGTCGCTATATGCGTCGCTATTTACGTCGCAAATGCGACGCATATAGCGACGATTCTATGGCGTCATCAATAACGACGCTTTTTGCGACGACGGGGGCAAATTTTGTTGTTTGTATTTTTGTCGCTTTAAACGTCGCTATAAGGTCTATATCTTGTAGTGGTAGAGACTACATATAACTACATATACCTTTCTTGTTTCTCATATGACGCACTACAACATATAGGCCATATACTAATGTCTAAAATAATGAAAATATTCATTAAAATTTTGTCCCTGTCTAAAACCATCAGTATATATGTCTCTACAAATCTCTAGTTATTTTTCATTGATATCTGCTTCCCTATTTGCATCGCTTATGCAACACTAACAATGATGCACATAGTGACATTTTTTTATGCATTTAAGAACACAAATACTGATGTACACATGGTTATTTGCGATGCTAATAGAGACAATTGCAGAGAAAAAAGGGGATGATGCCCTGCCACCCTTCCAAACCCATGTGCTGATAAACAATATTTCATAAAGCATTTATAAATTAAATACATAATTATCATCGAAACACATACATCGTGAGATACTGGGAAGAAAAAGAGTTGAAAAAATATTAAATAAGCACAATATTGATGATGATATCTCATAAAACTACATGGAATGATAGGGAGGAGAGTCTAAAGAAATGTATCCATGAATATTACAAAATGTGACTCCATACAAAGGATGAGAAATATATCCATGGAAAGCTACATAGAAAGAGTCTGCATAGATCATAGGGCCAAAGGAAAGGATGCACTCCATGAATCCAAGCAATTGCTATATCTTTTTACCATTTGAGAGCTCGCCTTGATGTAATGGAGCATCGAATGGACTTTGCAATAAAACAACCAAATATTAATCCATAATACATAATGCATCACAAGAAAACTAATTACAAAAAATAGAAAAGAGGCATAACCTACTAGGCCACCATGTGCATATAATCTATCGATGATTGCAATGAGATCGTATTTCTCTGCATATCGAGTTTCCAAACTTGTAGAATTGCTATTTTTGATTGAGTGTTGCAAGGAAAATAAAGTAGCATTGTTATAATTGAGGTTATTAGTACAAATAGTATACCAAATAAGAAAGTGAACATAATCAAAAGAAGACTTACAAAAATCCTTCAAATAAGTCCTATGTCTACTTGCCACTCCTAAGATGATGCATGACCCCTACCTCCAACCATGCCCTCACTGCTTCCCACTATTATTGCCATCATTGTGGAGAGTCTATGACCTCCTCCTTGAGTCTCTATCAATCCATTGTGTTTAACTACTCAGCTCATCCCTAAGAATATGATTAGCTCTTAGGATGGGTTCAAAGTGGACTACTTCTTTTCTACCACTCTTGACTGCCTTGTGTAAATCTAGCCATCTATTTGACATACATGTATGTATATACTCCATCATCCATCCTTCGGAAATTTGATCCACCATTGTAGGTACCGGAAAATCCTCATGAAAGGACTGCACTACCACAGTTTTTTCTTCCCTTTGGTATATTTTTCAAGTGGTCTGGAATGTTGTGCCTAAATACTTATTGGCATAGCTCCCTTATGCATGCCATCCTCCTCCTCCCTTGATCATTCATGAGCACATTAGTAGTTTTCTCATCCTTAGGTATCCATACCTTGGTGGGATACATCTAAGGTGCACCCTCTCTCACCTATGACTACACTCCTGGATATAACCAAGAGACCTCTATCCATTTGGCATACTTGTAGGGTGATATCTCTCACAATAGTATCCATAGGGATGCCACGCTACAGATGGCTAAGTGAAACCTATAGCCAAGGGAGTAGGCATCCCTATAGGTATAGCAAACCTTGGAGGTGATAAGTGTCCACTCGACATCCATGTCTCCACAGTACCCACCTAAACTACCTATCTAAAATTGGTACAGGATCGAGGAGTAGCTATTGATCGTGGGGTCACAACATCTGCATCTCCCTAGCACCCCCCAAAACTACCCCTAGAATAATGAAAAATAGAAGATTGCAACTCTTTGAGGAATCTACCATAACCATGCTCTCTATGGTCAAACAAGGCATCCTTGAGCCTCCTCCATGAACAGTCTAGAGTGTCGACTCCACCTACTAGAGATCGATGTGTCATAGTATACTGAGGTAGAATGCATAGAATGCCCAAATGATGACTGAGACAACTCTTAGTCTACCATATTTTTGAACTGTGTCATCTAAACTAGAGATATATGCGTGAAGTTATCTTGTTGTTTTTCATCTATCATCCCTCTCCGCTCATCTTGCTCTATGGATCATCTACAGTAACCTGCATAGCTAGAAAATGATAATAGAGTAATCAATATAAGGATGAAGGTAAAGCATGATAACATAACTTTGCAAAGAATGATATTAGTTAAAAATCATATACTAAAGTACCAATAAAAGCAAACTATCAACAAATTTGACAAGCAAATGCAAATACAATGGGTCCTATGACTCCATGTTAAGCTCTTAGCATATCTTGGCATATACTAGAAGGTCCATGCATAGATCCCCGCAGAAAGAGGAGTCCACTTCATTCTCCAAAGACTGTTTGTCTACATTACGCGTGCTTGTCTCTTTCGCATGCTCCAAGCCCTCCTCCTCCTCCACTCCCCATAACATCAACTTCTCTACTTGCATACTCTCCTTGTCCATACTAGCAACATTTCTTGCATCATACACTCGAGCACTCCGAGGGATTGATAGCACAACACATCACCAAGGAGGTTGTTGGAGGTTTGGATAGAAGATTACCTATTTAATATCATATACAAGACTACCGCAAAGAATGAAAAAGCATTTGTGAGTGTTTCATGTTGTGAAAATTTTAATTTAAAAAATCAAACACATGTTCATAATGAGTTGGCAAGACAAACGTGTCATGCAAATCATCCCACATTTTATTAGAATCTACCTCCAAGAATCCAAATGGTCCCTAAATGGTTGCACCTACTCGTTCTCCAATGCCACTTTAAACCATTGTAAATCAAACATGATCATGAAGAAGCTATGGTAATCTACTGAAATAACTTTGTAGGTTGCAAAAATGTTCCATCTCATCCACTACAGTATTCAGATATGTGGCCCGTCATTGACTCTCTTGCTCAAACTTTGCCATGACACCACAATCTTGTGGAGTGAATTTCGTTGACACACTCAACTAAAAAATGTCATCTACATGACTATGCCACACCATAGATTTTATATTGTACATCAAAATGGTTAGGTTAGTTTTTACATACAATTGCTAGATACAACAACAAAGAAAGCATGCGGTCACCTTTGGACTACATTCCCTAAAGAATTCCGACTCCTCCATAGAGACTTCTACCCCTTCACATGAAGCTATGGTCAAGGCATCATGTAACCACCTCATAGGCATAAACTGCAGTAACTCCTCTATACACTTGGGATATCAAGCTGGCCGATGGTGTGTACTATGCCAAGATTTTGATTGCATTGCCTCCTATTTCATTCTAGACTGCTTGTATCCAGTACGCTACTTCTCCATGGATTTATCATGGTGCAACATACAAAAATGATTTACTTTCTCCTCCATGGTACCATCTATCCTCTTCTCTATCTCGTTTTTTACCACCATATCTCCTGTCAGTCTATCATCGTCCTTTAGCATCCACCACATCATCATGTTATTTGAATCCAACCTTGGCAACCACTCTGAAATATGCACCAATGCCTCCAAACACTAGTCAACCTTTAGCCATGCTGTCCTCTGAATGAGCTCATTATCACATAAAGCCCTTTAGGGTTTTCATAAAGTGCTCGAAGAAGAACATCCATTGGGTATGGATGGGACTTGCAATCTCCATTTCATCCATGAGATGCACTAGGAGGTGTATCGTAAGCATGCTTATGGATAGATGCTTCTCAAATAGGTAGACTGTCTCCATTGATCCTTGGTTGTGGATTCAATGGATGATGTCTTGATCTCCTTCTACGGGATTCATTGCACTAAATTCAATAACTTATAAATCGCCAAATGTATCTCTAGATTGAGACACTCAGCAATCATAATCGGTAATATAAACTACCAAATATTTAAAGCATTACAAACTTTAAAGTGACATAAAGTAGTGAAATATTTATTGTACTTACTATCAAGGCTAGGACAAACTTGGCATATCTTATGTCAATCATGGGATTTTGGTCTTGTTAGTTGGTCATCTTTAGAAAAAGTAGACTTGAGAGAATGCATCATACCCATCGATGTGTAGATGGACCTAATAATTTTCTTCACCATGTGCTCCTCCTTAGTGGATAGGACCCAAGAGCACGAGGGAAATGCATACAACCATTAGAGCTTATATGTGAGCCAAAGTGCCTCCATCTTGCCCACCTCCTTCAAATCCATCCATACCCCTATAGTGTATCTCTTTCCTATGATATGGTTCCACAATAAGCTACCAAAATTCTTGAAAATGTGCATGGGATCCTCAACAAATGGTTGATCTGTAAATGCATTCAATATGGCAACTCATAAGAAACTAAGAACCGTCACATTCCACTTGGAAGCGACTCCTCATGGACCATCTTCCACTCATACGAGCTTTGGAAATTCATTTATATTGGAGGTTGTCCAAGGAAACTTGCCCTCAAATCATGGCTCTCGCTGGCAAGAATGCGATGTGTTCTTGAGATACCATCTTATTCATGGTCCATGTCAACCTTGGGAGTCCAATTATGGTCCACACATTGAATATGTATGATAACCTAAGGTAACCAAGCTTGCCCCACAATATTCCTATCGAGTCAACACAAACATAAAAAATCCATGTCAGATATTGGCAATGAGAATGGAAGCTTGTTTACCTACGTGTGCTCTAGGTCTCTTCACCTCTAACCGCTCTTGTCTGTTTTCATGGTATCAAAGCCATCCCACGACTACGTGGAGTACACTCTTTGAGCCGCCTTGAATAGTCATGCATGGTCCACATAAGAATGGCTTATATATTAATGAAGCACCTACCAACATGCTTGCTCATGTCTTCCATAGCAATCCCCTCCTCCCACAAAATCTTAAGCTCATCAACTAATGGACGGAGATAGATGTCCATGTTCTTGACTTTATAGCACCCAAGAATGAGCAAGCTAAGGATTAGGTGTCCTTTCTTCATAGAAAGCCATGGCAAGATATTGTAATTTACAAGGGCTACTAGCCACACACTATAAGAAGTAGAGTGGAGATCGAATGGATTTACGCCATCCATAGCAAGACTAAGCCGATTATCATACAAAGCCTTGAAAGGTGGAGTTAATATGATTCCATGCTCCCGAGTCTACTAGTATTCCTTGGATTCCATACGCCAATCCATTTTGTGTATGCCACATTGTCAAGCTTTCCTTGCGTGACGTGTGAAAGATGTGACGGATGCATGGTATAAGTGGAAAGTATTTGAGAACCATTCGAGGGACAATTTGTTCTTGCAGGTTCTATTGATACATGTGAACATCATACTTTATAAATGTCTCCATGGACTTGTCGTCTCCTCAAAATAGCACACAATCATTGACACATGCATGTATGTTGTTATAGTCCATGCCAACCTTTCGTTACATTAGTCGCACATCATCACGAGTCTCAAATATCATGTTTCCAAGTGGCAGTGTGTGATATTTTAGCAACTTGGAAAAGAACCCAAACACCTTTGAAGAAAGTAAAAACCATTCTTATAATAGAGTCAAAGACAAAGAATCATAGTATATATCTAAAAAACTTGGTCACACTCACATCACTCCATTTGTAATTTTCCCATACACTTCAGAGTGCAAGTAGTGTCTTTAAGCAAGATATTCGACATCCATCATATAATGGTATGGATGCCTCTTCTCTCAATAGATCAAATGATCTAGCATCCATGGACAATAATCCATCAATCATTACCTCTATCTCAAGCTCCAAGATTAAAGGAAGGTCCAAAAGGTCTCCAAAGTCTTCTGGTGTCAAGGGCATAGTTAGCGGCATGCTCTCTAATTGTTTTATCAAGTTGAGGCACTCCATTCATTGCATGCCCATGAACTCTTCTTATGGGCCGCAATAGGTGCATTCCTTGGGATGGAACAACATCTCTCTACTGATATGTCTAGGTCACATTTAATATTAATTCAATTATAGTTTGAATGTAAGGTATGATTGGTATACACTTTTTTTAAACCATTAACTCGAAGTCTAAGATTGCTTGGTAAATGATTTTAATTAAAGCTTGCCAAAGCATCGCATGTGGTCTATAGACAAGCAATGTTTTCATCAAATGATCAGCTTGCACTAAGTGCAAGGACATGGAGCACACTGATTGAGATACGCCTCTTGATCTCGAACATCACAACCATCATCATTATCCATTTCATCTATATTACCATAGACAATACACTTCTCTCTCTCGATTCAATGCTTCCTCATTTCCTCCCTCTCTCCATCCCTTCATATATATATATATATATATATATATATATATATATATATATATATATGTATGTATGTATATTCTCTCTCTTTTCTCCACCCTCTCTCTTTTGATTCACTGCTTCCTCACTTTCTCTCTCTCTCCATCCCTTATATATATATATATATATATATATATATATATTCTCCACCCTCTAGTCTCTATTTTTTCTCCCCCTCCTCTTGCTTTGTTTCTCTATTTTCCTCTCTCCCCCCTCTTTCTTCACCTTCTCAACTTCCCTCCCTTTTCTCCTTTGTACCCTTCTCCTCCTTCCAGATGGTAGCGGCAGTGACAAAGGTGGTGGTGAGCTGTCCCTTCCTCTCTCTCTCTCTCAAAGTTTTGAGCTCTCTTGCTCTCTCTTTCATTCTCTTTTGCAAACTGATTTGCAAAAATGCCGCGCTTGAGTTTTTGGTGCTTTTTTTCTTGGTATGTCATTTTGGAGCCATCATCAGCACCGTACTCAAATAGATGGTTTAATGTGCCCAAGAAGAATGGTTCATGGAGACTTACACAAGACAAGACCCAATCAACAAAGTGAAATTTAGAAATGTTGGTGCAAGTCTTGTGGTCAATGAGTTTGTTAAGGCATTTGTTAATGGAGTGGTTTATTCTTTAAAGAATTTATACTAGGATGGTAGTGGAGAGTAGGGATATCACTACCATGAAGAGAACCTTGGGATTTATTCTTTTTTTGGGGGGGGGGGGGGGGGGACTTATACTCAAGGTGGTAGTGGAGAGCAAGGATATCACTACCATGAAGAGACCCTTGGGATTGGTACAAATGTGTACTCTTCCTTAGGTTGCAATAAACTCTGTGGCACATATAATGAAAGCAACAAACAAGGTCTTAAGGGATTACATACCACAATTAACTATGCCACTATTAGGCGATGTACCAATAAAGGGTTGTGTAGAGGATGAGAAGATCAAAGAGTTGAATGATCATGGTTGCAAAGAGTTTGTTGCCATGGTTGAAAGATTTTGGTTTGCTTAGAGGAAGTTCATTCTACTCTTTCAGACCAAAAGTATGTGTTTGGAGTTCAAGAAGTATTAATTGTGGATCATATGTATGGGCCCTAGGGTGGAAAGCCTTTACTAGTGAATATAAATAGGGTTGATAGGATGCAAGATATCTATATTACAGAAGGGATAGAAATTCCAATGGGGCAGACAACACACCAAAGCCATGAGAAAATTATAGAGATTGCTAAAGTCTACATTGATGATTGGCCAAAGAACGAGTCGCTTTTAATCTGGTTGTCAAGCCAACTCCTGCAAGTTGTTGCACTGAATAGGTGATATTGGTAACTAATTCTTATGATTTATCTAGCCTTCCTCAATAGTTACGACACTCATTCATACTAGTCCAACTAATCTAATATCTAAAACTTAGTAAACTTGCTTATTCTTGCACTTCGTCTCTTTAATCTTCATGCCTAGGTCTCTACACTAAACACTAGGATACTAAGCCTAGGTTTTTTATCCCTTAAGGAATTGATTTCAAGGCAATATAGATCCAATGGATCTATCTACACATCTCCATTTAAATTCCTTTTAAATTGTCTCTTCTCTACCTTTACATAATAAATTCCTTAAATTATTTATTAATCAATAAACATTATTCTTTCCTCTTCATTACTAAACATCGATCAAGATAAAAACAAGTTCTTTCTACACTCTTATGCGTACACATTCATTCTTTATTTTAAACCCCAATATCTCCCCTTAATTATCAATTATCCTAGTGGCTCTCCACTCCTTATCTTAACAATCATCTAAGCATTTTTTTAAATGAATAACTTGTAAAATTTTAATATAGAATATTGAGATGTCACCTCACGATATCATATAAATAAATTGCTAATTTTATGTTGTTTATAATTCTGTTCAAGATTGTAGTTATTTTCTAACTTAGCAATTATCATAAAATACCCTTACATTCCTTTTTTTTCTCTTCATGTGATAGATTAACACATTGCATATACTCTTAATTATGTCAAATCAAAAATATCATGTTTATATGGATATTTTCTTTAACATGAATAACATTAATATGGTTTTTTTTTAATTTCTAAGAAATTTACTAAATCATTAAAACATTAATTTTAGCTTTTCCATGGAAATATCATAATTTTTATTGATGCAAAACATAATTTTTAAAATGAAAACTGATATTTTTACTCAAAATAACCATTTTTTGAATTTTTTAACATATTAAATGATCTCCAAATATTATTAGAAATTTTTCAACAAACTTTCAAAGCTATAAAATTTATAAAAAATATTCAAACTCATAATTATGCAACTAAAAAGTTTATTAAAATTTATCTATGCTGTTTTAAAGCCATTTTAAAAATATTTTTAGTTTTTTTATTTTTAAAATATAAAATCAGACTTATACAAATGCAAACAACCATTGAGAGTTGAAAAAAAAGTTTTAAGACATTGGAGAAAAATTCTAAACCAAGAAAATTATAAGTTTATACTACTTATTTTTATTACACGGATTAGGCGCTTACTTGGAAACACGCAAGTCGAGATTGTCTTGGAGGCACGCATCCCGCAGTCCAGCCAAGATCTACCTAAACTCCTCACTAACCCATTGCTTTGTTGCAATATAAATATACCTTTATGAGTTTAGAGATTAAGCTTGAATTAAAAGCTTAATTGAAGCCATGGTTTTTTTTCAAGAAGAAGGAGACAATGGAAGACATGGAGGACCACAATGAAGAGATATTTTGCAGGCAAATTATTATTTCTATGGTCACGAAGATTTATGCACTTGATTGCCCTACTTCTCATCGCGAATGGTTCTGATTTGCAAGATGGCCCCCATGAATGATGGCGCCTTGATCAACAGAGAGGAGAATGGGATATCACAAAGAAAAATGGTCACTAGAAATCCATTGGAGAACTCTGCGTGCTCAAGGGGAGAATCATGGCTATAGAAATGATTATGATGATCCCATAGTGGCACACGATTGTCATTCGATGTCCAATATCCTTTTTTTCTCCATCCCCATGATGTCGCCTTGATCAACATCACACCCCTTTCTAGTTACAATCCTTCTACTTTTCAATTAGTGTAAACTAAGGCCATGGTGATGATTGTGAGAGCATCGATGATCTCAAGCATCAACAGGACTTCCCCCAATCATCGTAAATGCTATGTTTTTCCTTTCATTTTTTATCTTCTGTTAGTCTGCCTTCGGCCAAGATTGCACCTTTTCCCTTCATGTGCCTCATTCAGTTTTTAACTGCCTCCTCCCATCCCCTTTTTTTTCTTTTTTTTCTCTCATTCATTTCAATTTATTTTTCTTTCCTTAACCATTTAAGGTTAGACTTTAAAATCCCCTTTCAATCTTAGTAGGTTATATTCAAATCATGTTAAGCATGTTAAATGGGGTCAAGTGGAAGGTAGAGGTATTAAACAACTACTCAAACATTTTAGTCATGATCAAGATGTAATTTTCTTAATTATGTTCAATAGATAAACCTTGAACAGCTTGCACTGAGAGTTCTTTTGGTGGCCAGATTTCTTATGTCCTCTTGAGATCTTTTTTTTAGACACATGTATCAACTCCCTAAATGCACTAGTGACCATCCCTAGAAGAAATCTAATCTCTTTCCCCACATCCAACTTTCCTTGCAACTTATCACTTCTACAAAGATTAGCAATAGTCCCTTGTTCTCCACACTAAGTCCTAGAGCACTACTCTCAATATAACATCCTTCTTTTCCCCTGGACTGCCCTCCAAAGACAATAACTACGACCGCATCTGCATAGAATTAATATAAAATTTTGTTAACAATGTACTGATTGTATAAAAATTTTCTCAAAATTTTTGTAATATTTATCATGTTTCTAGGTGTTTTCATTCTCACCCACTTAATTGCGAAGTGTCCTCACGAGCACAGCTACAGATTCTACAAAACCACACATAGAAGACTAGTAGGCACAGAAAATATAGGAAAGTATTTACTAGTGTCATATTATAAATCTAGCAAAAGAAATATTTTAGTTAAGTTATATAAAAATTTATGCATACTAACATTCCCCTTACTTACTCTCCCCACTTAACTGCATAAGAGAGCTTCATCCAATGCATAGAATATACTAACTAGGAAGCTTTCTAGAGTCGCTAAACAACAATAATCCCTCTAGGCAAGGAAATGCCACACCACTATCCCACTAGGAATATTGCTTCTGAAATAGCCTCACTGGTAAGGTCCATGTCTAACAAAGAACCCAAACAAAGCAAGCCAATATTACGACACCAAATAGGACCCCTATGGTTTAGTTGCTAACCCTCCATGTTCTACTAGAACAACCAGTTAATGGTCCCTAACTTCCAACTGTCCAGAGTGTTTGCTTGTTGTTTTTTTTATAAATAGTAGTGGCTTTCTTTCAATGACAAAAGAGTATATAAATTTATTCTCATTCCCAAAAGGTCCCACCCCAAAGAGATGCAAGGCATTAGATGCAGGGCACCTGTCAAGGAAATCCCTACAAACTACCAAGACCTTAGAGGTGATGATTATCTTCTTTTGGTGTTTTTTTTTCTTTAACCATGCAGTCTCATGGCGGTTTTTTTTTCTTCTTTCTTTTCTTGCCTTCCAAATAATAAATATATAGACTCTTCCGAACTTTTATTATTTGGATTGGATTGTAATTTTTTTTATAAAGGATCAACTAGAAGTCTAAAAATGCATCACTTTATTGAACGGTCAAACATTTCAGCTCAAAAACTTTGCTCGAGGAATCTAATCTAGCACATAATAGTAGTCACTTTGGCTGTGGCCAAATGATAAGAAAAGATACTCATCAACTCAGCATCTCTCGTCCACACAAGTCCTAGTCAAAATTTTGTGGAGAGAACCTTGTTATTTAGATACCCCACATATCGCTAGAAAAGCGACAAAAAAGACAAGGAGAACTCTACTAGATTCCTAATCAAACTTCCATACAATGAAATTCACTATGTCATACACACACAACACCCCATGTCAATCACTCCCTGGTGCTAAGTCCCATCCCATGTGGGTGAACTCTTATATAGACTAAATTGGTTATATATCTTTTGGTGTATTGGTGTTTTAAAAATTGATTTTTATGTTTCTTCTATAGGTATTTAGGTTTGGAAAACTCTAGATGATTTCAATCAAGTTATATTTTTAAATTTCACTTATTTCAAATGAATATAAATAGATAGATTAGATACGAAACAACATGTTATGTATATGGATATTACAATTCCAAGATAATACAAAGATAAACATGTAGTGGTTCGCAAATTACAACAGTAATCAAACCTACACAAAACTCAACTACTAACCACAAAACCATTAATATGTTAGATTAATAAAGAGTGAAATTTCTTTGAAAACCGGCCATCTAGTCAAACTTCCTTGTAATGAGCTCCCAACACTGAAGAAGTATCCCAACCGTGCATGCAACTAACTACCTAACAATGTGAAGACTAACTAAACTAAAGTATGCTAAAACCTAGAATGTAAAGGTATCAACAATATATATATATATATATATATATATAAGGATTATTTGTTTTATATGTTTTTTAAAAAATATGTAGAATAAAGTAAAAACCCCAAAAGACTTTAAGGAAACAAAAGATCTAAACTAACATCCTCAAACTCCCTAAGATCTTCTATTGCAAACAATAACCCTAATCCAAAATCATCTACACTATCTAAGTCAAGCCTATCAACTAGACCATCTAATATAGGATGCTCATGAATAGCCTCGAGCGTAAGCACACCAGATGTCATAGACCGGCTATTAAGTGCATCGCTAAAACCTCAATCACATCATGGAGCGGAGTCGCAACTACATCATCATAATAGGGAATAGGTGCCATTGGTAAACATCCTAAAGAGTAGCCCTCGCTCGCATCCATATGCCAACATATATAATCCCAACAGGGATAACTAACATTTACTTCATCATTGGGATATGATGGAGTAAAACGGTAAACAACAGCTTTATATCAATAAAATTCATGCTAATCTCTACCCGCCCTAGACTGAGCAATACCATGCTCAGGTGAGAATACACTATCATAATCATGGCACTGATAAGTGTAACCTATAGCACCATGCATTATAGTAGTACCGTAACGTCAAAAGTATGTATGACACTACCAACACAAAAGTTGCGAGTATGCATGAAAAGATGCTGCTGACACTCCCTACAACCAAAAGGTGGATGGTATTGCAAACAAAAAATGATCACAAAAGAAGAATCGCAACATGCCTCTCCTCTTGATGCATATAAAAACATGTCATGCATTTGAAAATGTGAAATACTATAAGGCTTAACATGAATAGGATCAGAACTATCAGCATCAAGACAAGGGTAAAGTGCATCCATCCATAGAAAATTCATACCTGCATCCCATTAAAAACCCCCAAAAGAAAAGAAATCCAAATATAGATTAGTTAAAGGATCATTCTAACCACTTATCTAACTATACCTAACTAAACTAAGTCACAAAATGTTTAAGACGAAGGCCATTAACTCTAAATATCTCATTTTCAGCATTAATATCTTGTACATCAAGAGAACCATTATCATAAACTTTAACAACCTTAAAAGGTCCTAACCAAAAAAATTTGAGCTTCCCAAGAAATTTGTAATATTGACTATCATATAATAAAAATAAATCATCTTCTTTAAACTCTCGTATTTTAATGTTATGATCATGCCATGCTTTACGACATTTTTGCATTGCTTCTAAGCTGTGTAAAGCTAACAGTTTTTCCTCATCTAACCTCACCAATTATAAAATCCTTTGCTTCAGCGATTAAGCCTCACCTAATTGTAATTGTTAGCTATATATAGTCTGTCTATATATAGCGCCCCAAGTCCCCTCTATATGTTCCTATCATGTGTGTTCAGCTGACACACTTATGGGGTTCCAACATGGTATCAAAGCGAGGTTCTACAACATCACAAAGATAAGTTTTCTTTATTATTTTATTTCTTTGCTCATTAGCAGACCTCTATTTCATGACATTTTGTCAATTTTGTTGATGGGTCGTGCCACTTTCGATCATGGTAATTGTTTTTAAGCTGAGGTTATAGTTTTTCATCTTTTGTTATAAGTTATGAAGCTTGAGTTATGATTTTTTGAAGCCCGTCATGTTATTAGGCTTGAGTTATGCTTCATGCAGCTCATGTTGCATATGGCTTGTCAAGCTATTAAAAGGATTTCTCTACCCACACCATCTGATTGTTCAGATGTTTTATGCCTCATGGTTTGAATCCTGGAAGAGCGAGAGATTGTTAAGATGTTTTATGCCTCATGGTTTGCTTTGTGAAATAGAGAGATGTTTTATGCCTATCATAGATGTCGTGCAAGGCCTGCATCATCATCTGTTCAGTGGCCTATTCTGATCTTGATAGTGATTACCTTAGGTTTTTCAACTATTCGATCGTCTGGTTAGTCTTGATGACCATAAACATAGATCTTTGAGGTATGACGTCTGCTTTACCTGAGATCCAAGGATGGATTTTTTGGATGAGTTTTACTACAAACCAGAGCAAATGCAACAGATGGTTTCATAACATAACTCGTCACTGTCAACTGTGGAAGCCAAACCATCTGGACATCATTAACTCGGTCTCTCTTCATTTCTTGTAGCCATCCGAAGGGAACAAACATCTCTTTGTAGTGGGATGTTCAGAAAAGAGCCGAGGAGGGGGGGTGTAGAAAGGGATCATAGCCATCTGGAGGGAATGGACATCTCTCCATAGTGGGACGTTCAGAAAAGAGCCGAGGAGGGGGGGTGCAAAAAGGGAATGTGCGCGGCAGAGTGAACCCTTGGCCTACGGCTGAGAATCCAAAGGCTTATGTGAAGCGTCCTAACCCAAAAGGGTAAATCAATGTCAGGTAAAGGCTTTTCGAGACGATTGAGAAGAGGGCAACGTTCTCCCCCCTGCAAAGCAGGACGAAGAAGAAGAGGCTCAACCCCCACAAATAGGCAAAGGCTTTCCGGGACGATTGAGCAGAGGGCAACGTTCTCCCCCGTGCAAAGAAAGACGAAGAAGAAGAGGCTCAACCCCCACAAACCCGGAAAGAAGCAATACCCTTGCAACATGTGCCCTCAGATCTTGATCGATCTCGGGAGTAAACACAGAACTAAGAGAAGACAAGATGCATCGCCTGGTGAATGTGTTCATGGGCAGGTATTGAAGAAGCTAAAAACCCTAATTCTGTCCTCTCCAATTAGCGTTTCATGATAAAGCATGCATGCTATTCCTAGATACAATGCGAAGCCTACTGCCATCGCCTTCTGATTCTCTAGAAATAGCATCGAAATTACTAAAAGAACCAACAATAGCAATGTCATGTCTTATGTTATGCATTCTTTGTCATGTCATTGTTTCATAAGTTTCATAGCTTATATTTCATATTTTTCATGTGGCTTCTTTTCCCGTAATAAATTTTTCATGTGGCTTCTTTTCACGTAAATGAATAATTTTTCTACTATGATGATCTTGCAAATTAATCCATCCATGTGCTTTCGGATGTTGATATTTCCATTTATTCAATCAAGGTTTTATTCAATGCTTTGGGATGTTTGTGTTAGAGCGGCATCGTGAACCGTCTCTATAGACCTTGTGTTGTTCTAAATTTTTTATTGTAATGTTTTTCTTTAAGTTTTGATGTGACAGATATACTACTTACATCCCAAGTTCAGTTGAAGGAATTTCTTGGAGATTATCTTTTGTAGTGATGTCGCTTATCCTTATTTTACATGTTGTATATTTAGGAGTGATAAAGCTCTTTTGATGCCTTTGAATAGGCTGTTGTAATTTAGGAGTGATGTAGCTCCTTCTCCGTTGATGTTGTAATTCATGAGTGATGTAGCTCCTTTGATGCCTATGAACAGGCTCTTGTAAGTTCAACTTTGTAATTTTATATTCTGAATATTAATATAATGGTAGGCCTATATAGAGCTGTGGGTTTTTCTCTTGAGCCCCCAAGGGTTTTTTCATCCATAGTAAGGGACCTTTATTTGAGCGGGGGTGTTAGCTATATATAGTATGTCTATATATAGTGCCCCAGGTCCCCTCTATATATTCCTATCATGTGTGCTCAACTGACACACTTCTGGGGTTCCAATAGTAATGAGAAGGCGATTCGTAGAGTAGGCGACTCTTGCTCAATTGGAAAAATAGCATTAGTTCCATAAACTAAATTGAAGGGTGTATTTTGCACTATCACCTTATAAGTGGTTCTATAGGCCCATAATGCCTCATATAGATGTTCATCCCAATCTCGCCTTTGAGAAGCAACTGTTTTAGTTAAAATTCCATAAATAATGCGATTGGTTACTTCAACTTGACCGTTAGCTTGGGGATAATAAGCCGTTGATTTACAATGCTTAATTTGATATAGTTTTGTTAGCTCACTAATAAGACCATTCAAGAAATGGAAACCTCTATCACATACTAATTCGAGTGGGCATCCAAAATGGGTAATGATATTCTCATACATAAACTTAGCCATCTCAATGGCTTTTTCTGTCTTAAGTGCTTTCGATTCTACCCACTTTGTAATATAATCAGTATAGAGCAAGATATAACAATTAGATCGATATCTAGTAGGCGGATTGATGGGGCCCACAAAATCGATTCCCCACTTCTCAAAAGATGCTAAGTATAGGTATCAAAGGTGTAGCAAAACTCTTGGTAGGACAACCTGTCCTTTGACAAACATCACATTTTCAACAGTAATAATAAGCATCTTTAAATAGAGTAGGCCACTAGCAACCAGCTAATAGAACTTTCCTTATAGTTAATTCACTGAAAAAATGGCCACCACACCGCTCATCATGCAATGCCTTAAGAACCATAGGAACTTTATCTTTCCTTACACATCATCGATAGATACCCTCACGTGGAAAGAATTTATAAAGGTAACCCCCTAATAATCCATAGGAGTGTGCTTGCATTAAAATTTGTCACTTTCATCATTTATCAGCACTAGGTGGATATCAAGCTCTGCTAAGAAAATTTTCAATATTAGCATATCGTGGGACTTGTGTCTCCACAGTAAAAAGTGATGCATCTAGTAAATTATCCTCCACACCTTCTTCTTTATCAGATGTTAATAATCGTGAAAGATGATCTACTAGAACATGAGCTCTACCAGGATGAGTAACTATTTAAAAATCAAACTCTTGAAATAACAACATCCAATGAATTACATGTCCCAAAAGTTCTACTTTATTAATCAAATACTTTAATGCCTCATAATCCACATAAATGGTAAATTTATTCCCTAATAAATAATGATAAAAAATTTCCACCGCAAATGCCATTGATAAGCATTCTTTCTCAATGGTAGTATAATTTCTTTCCTCATCATTTAAATTTTGACTTGCATAATAAATTGGATGATCCACCTTATTGTCATATGCTTGGCATAAAATTGCTCCTACAACATACATAGATGCATCGGCATGAATATGAAATTCTTTCATCCAATCCAAGGGTGCCAATACTAGTCCTTCAATTAATTTTTGCTTAAGAAATTCATATCATCCCAATTGAAAGGAGTATCCTTTCATAGAAAATTTATGAAAGGTGAAGCCACTTTTGCAAACTCAGAAATCAATAATCGATAATAGTTTAGATGCACCAAAATCCACGCAATTGATTAAGGTTTGTTGGAAGTGGAAGTGCAAAAATCTTTGCAATTTTAGCTGGATCCATACCAATTCCTTCTTTAAAAATGATATGCCCCAACAGCATTCCTTTTGGCTCTCCAAAAACACATTTATTAGGGTTCAAGGAGATACCTACTTCGTCACTACATTCTAACACTTGCACCAATTGATCGGGCATTTCTTTTGCCGTCCCATAGACACAAAAATCATCTAGAAAAACTTCCATCCATTGTCGTAGAAAATCTTGATAATAAGCGGCAATCATAACTCTTTGAAATGTCGTGGGTGCATTACACAAACAAAAAGGCATTACTTTATAAGTGAATGTACCTCATTCAATAGTAAAGGTAGGTTTGGATTGACCCTCTGAATGAATTAGCACTTGATTGTAACCGCTAAACCCATCCATGAAAGAATAGAGCTCATGGCTTGCAACTTTATCAATTACCTGATCTGTAAATGGTAAAGGAAAATGATATTTACGTGTTTTGCTATTCAACTTCCTATAATCAACACAAATGTGAATCTTCTTATTGTTCTTCTTAGGTACTACCACAATAGGGGAAACTCATTCACTATATGCAATAGGATATATAAATACCACATCAAGAAGCTTAGTAATCTCAGCTTTGACCAGTTCTTCATACACAAGATTTGTTCTTTGTTGGCGTTGACATACATTTTTTGTGCTTGGTTCTAGATCAATATAATGATGACAAAGTTCAGGTTTAATACCTTTAAGATCAGTATAAGACCAAGAAAATTCCCCAACATGTGCTCGTAATACCTCCTCAAACCTTTCTCGATCTTGGGATTCCAATTGAGCTCTTAGATTTAAATATTTCCCTTCTGCCATTTCTATCTTAACTACTTCCACTTTGGGCTCTTCAAGAAATAGAGAGACTATCTTCGGAGGCTTGATTATAGGTACATCCTGAGACATCCCCTCCCCATTGATACATTTTCAACCAAACTATTCATGAGGAATGTATGTATAATGGGGATTCTAGTTCTTCTTCCCTTGCATTCACAGAATATACCAAGGGTAAAGCCCTATAAGGAATAATAGTGAGATTATCTTGAGTAGCGCATCAACCTCTGTTTTATAGACCCTTTCTATCTCAAAAAAGGATTTTGCAATATATCTTTCCCTAATTTTACCTAAGTAGCCATTAGTGGCTTTTAAATCCTTATTAGACTTCATTATAAATTAGGATTTGATAGAATCAATTACACTAGGTATCTGCGCTGAATCACATGGATATTGAGCATGTACGACGATATTGATGTAAGATTTTATTATTCCTTACTGAACATTCTTGATAATCTAAACTCCAAAACCATTGGTTACCCTTAAGCTTAAGAATTAATGAATGCAAATCCTCATTTTCCTCACCTTGAATTCGACAACCCACATGATTTATGACTTGTTTAAGTTTTATAAAATCCCTCGGTGTCGAAAGTTCAAACCATCTAAGTTATGCTTCCTTTCCATCCCCATAGATAGTAAAATCCATCACCCTTTCTTTTGGATGAGATAATAAAACCTTTGACATATTTTGCATATTGATCTTAGCGGGTTTAGATCGTTGATAACCAACTAGTGGTCCCTTAGAATAATGATACATCTTCTGCATAATTCCATTGACATGCTTAAAGGGATGATACAACCAAGGAACACTAGTAGGGTTTTTCACTCAAGTTTCTGATTCAAAATTACACTTAGATTTATATTTTTCCCAAAATCTATTAGTCTTTTCATATTCATCCCAATAGTTCTTATCTATAAGTAAGGCTTATTCCATATGTAACTCCCCACTACTAAAGTTTGACCTCTATTCTTCTAAATACAACTCTAGAAGTAAAATTTCATCTAGATACTGCCTTTCTCTAAATTGAAATTCTTCCTTTTCCTTTTGTAACTTAGTAATTTTCTTCATTGCTTCATTTACAACAGTCATTGCTACCTCACGTTCTATTTCCAAAGTCACATTTAATTCTGTAATGATCCTATCATAATTACCATGATGTTCATTAGATGTTTTTGCAAACCTATGTAAGGCCAAAGCTGAGTCATCCTCATCATCATGCGATATTGGTCTTTGTAATAGTTTGCACCTATTCCTACTCCTCCTTTCTCTTTCCTTTCTTTCTAACTGGTGACAATAAATTCTTTTAGCTTTATCTAGCAATAGTTCAAATCCAAAGGGTAGAGCATTTTCCTCATAAGGGAAAGCAGTAAAAACCCTACTCTCATGCATGCCATTATTACTCTCAGTAACATCAAATTCGTCCATATTTTCCAAAGAGGTTGTTGAGATGTCGTCAACATTAAATGTCACTAACTCAGGCATCTCTTCCTCTTCTAATTCATCCATATAAATTGCTTCTGCCTTGCTATAAACACAATATTAGTGAGTTTGGGAACCTCTTAATTCCCATTTTTTGAATACTAAAAAGGTGGCACCCGGATAACATGCACATAAGTTTCTCAAAACCATATGATGTGACCTATCATTAGAAAGTGCTTGAAAAATGGAATCTATTGAGCTATAGAGCTTGAGCCCCAAGAGGAACACCAAGGAAAAAGGAATTCTCTTGCAAGAAAATCTATCTTGTAACATCAACAAGCTTTTATTTCATTCTTTTGATAACCAAAACAAAGAAAACATCAAATCTTCACGCAGCATTATAGTAGATTTCTCCCACGGATTTGATAGAATCAACCATAATCTTCAACATCTTCATAGAATCCATCAATATAACAAAGAACACAAAAGAATACACCATCTTTTGAATGGAAATCAATCACATAGTATTCATCTTCAATGTCTTCATAGTTCTCTCTCTCAATCTCTCATATACAATTACACTATTTTGATAGAATTGACTATCTATGGCTCTCTCTCTCTCTCTCTCTCTCTCTCTCTCTCTCTCTCTCTCTCTCTCTCTCTCTCTCTCTCAATAGTATATCATCTCCTCACTACAATACTCTCATAATAATTCTCAATAATCCTTCTTAGGTCGTGGATGCACCTCCCAAGAGGTATGTCTGATATGAAGAGTCATCAAAGCCACTATAGTGTCTTTTCACAGCTCACTACTGTCACTGTCACCCAGTCTTCAGCAGCTACTTCTTCCACTTGTTTTAGCTCTTTTAAACTTAGATCCATCCTTTCCAAAGGTTAGAAAACTTTTCCAAAGTCAAACATACATTGTATAGAACACTTACAGAAGGTCTACAGAACAGTTACAATACAATACTAGAGCAGCTACAGTACAGTTACAGTACAGAGACAGAGTAGAGACAAAGGCTCTACAGAAGGTCTACAGAGGGTTATAAAATTCATCAGGACCTCATAACTCATACTCAAACCATTACAAACTATAAAAAACTATTCAATAAGCTTCCAAAATATCTCAATCTTCATCAATCATCAATCCATGCTTCATACAGAAGAAAAGCAGAACAAAACAGAAGCTATACAGAATGTATACAGAACCAATCAGAACCTCAACAAAACATCATTGAGCTTCATATCTCCACTAAGAATCATCATGAACTTCCAAAAAATAATCAATATCATCCAAAACACTCTCAAATACTTCATTTATCAACCATACATCACTCTTAATCCATCAAAAATCAATCACTCAGTCCTCAAAAACAACAAAAATCATTCAAAATTTTAGTCTTTTTCCACTCTCAACATATCCCCACACTTAGAAAGAAAGCATCCTCGCGACCTAAGGAAAAGAAGAATATAAGTTCATTAAAAAGCTCAATTTTATCTTCCGTCAGATCTTCAATAATCTTACCAAACCACGACCCCAACTTATTACCTGTATCTGATAGAAAAATACTACTAAAGGAAAACTTCGTTATTCATTAACTCATCTGATAATCATTTAAAAAGTCATAAAAATTTTGTAAAGGATATAAGAGGTTCTCTTCAGCTTTGCACCATAGGCATTCCATCCAACATCAATCATTTGAAAAGAGCTCTCAAACAAATTATTCTCAATCAGCAAAAACTCATCACATACAATTATTACAGCACACATAAACACTAACACAACCATCTGAATGACACTCCAACAAGAGAGATATATATCATTAAGAATCATCCAAAATACATTGAAAAGGCATCAATGAAGATGATCCCTTTTGAAGGCTTGGTGGTTTTGAAAACGATCCATAGAGAAGGATTCATCTACAAATGTCTTTGGAGGATTTTGAAAGAACTGCAAGTAGCACATCATTTCTAGCAAAACAAGGTATCCGCTAGGTAGACATAGGGCATGAAAATTGAAGACATCCAACTGTTGGGAGTCAATGTTCATATTGACATTCATACAAAGCTTCGAATGGCCTTTTGATCATTATGTGAATGCCTATGCATGTATGCTAGATACCAAGCAAAATGACCTATCAATCTCACCGAAGGATCTAGAAATTGTGAATATTGGTGAGCAAAGTGAAGGTAGTTTTGGAATGCTTGACTGGCAGTTGTCCAATCTCCTGGAATTATTGGCCTGTTTATCTGAGGTCCTATAAGAGAATTAGTCGAGCTCCATCCTCTTCATCTAGAAATCTGCTGATCAAACCCTTCATATTCACTAACCAACTGAGGGGGTTGAGAAATAGAAGTGGAAGGAGATGGAAGTGGAATAAGTAAACAAGGATGAAGAGAGGGGTAGGAAAAATCATAAAAGGAGGAATAAGTTAAAGAAGGAGTGGCTGAGAATTTAAGTGAATCAATTAGGAAAGGTGTTAATTGATAAACAGAAAAAGTAGAAGGTATATGGATGGATGGAGAAGGGCATGGTGAGCAATATGTAAATATGGGAATTTGAGGAAAAGATTGAGGTTGGAAAAGAAAAGGTAAGATTGTTGCTGAATTGGTTTGATAAAGGGAAACATAGGTATCATAGCGATGAGCCATTTGTTGGTAGTACAGTACACTAGGAACAGAGGGACCTAAGACAGATCTTCTTTGGTAGGCATAAAAAAAGGAGGAAGAAAATGGATGGTTTTTTGAAAGATGAGCTAAGATATCCACCCTCAGTTGGTTAGTGCTCTGTACATAGGTAGAAATTGTATTCTGACATTGATTCAGGACAACAGAAACAATCATTGAGTGCCAAGAATTGTCAAGGCAAGTAGCCACTTTTGAAGCATAACACTAAAACATGTCATATATCTGCAACTCCAAATAGTTGACATATAAAACAGCTTGCAAAACCACATCCTCCACATATCAAGCCATATCTACTTCATCTGGAATCAACAGATCTCCCCGTAGATACATGTAAGACAGCAACATGGTATCCGTCGTCACAGAATCTTCAAACACCATAAGGACCACTTCTGTCAGCAACTCAAGAGACCAAGCCCCACTCCAACCATCCTTTGGAAGAGGAAGATCCATCGTTGTTGAAAGCTTCATATAAAAGGCCAACTTCTGCAATTGATAGTGGACAAAGAAAGAATGATCCGGAGGAACATACTCCTGGAAATGCTCAAATGTAGACCATAGCAAATCCATCCTGGACTGCAATCTTTCCACTTTATCTTGGAACAAAGGACACAATGTGGCCTGTCTCTGGAGAATTGCCAAGTCCTGCTTAGAGATAGAAGGAATTAGAGGAACATTGGGGCTTGGAGGAACAGACCTTGACTATGTCAGTTGGTCTTGCAACTACTTAATTTGGGAAGCTTGTGATTCCACTGTGTCATGAGCAGTCTGTAAGGCTAAGAGTTTTGCATGTAAAAGAGTCTGAAACTCTTGAGCTTCTTTGGACATTCTCTCCTTCTCCTTTGAGACTTTAGTGACCTCTGATTGAGCTTCTGTTAACTCAATCTTCAAAGAAGATATCTCCTCTCTTTGAGTCTCATCATTTGGGTTTGTTGCTCCATCTTCTTAAACAGATTTGCAAGTGTGTATTTAGCAGAGGCTAACTTTGAGGTTGCCTTATGCAACTGGTCTTTGGACTACATCAGTTCTTCATAAAAAGAAGCATACAGCTGTTGAACATAGGCCGTCACTAAAAGTTCAATCAAACTCTGGATGTCTTTATAGAGGAATGGAATGGCATTTCTCGACATTAAACTATTCAGTAAAGAGACTGATATGTCCAAGGAACCCTCTCTATGTGCTCTAAACAAATTTTTACATGTGAGGTAAGCAGGGAGGTCACTGCCAGATGTAGCATGAATTGTGACTGAAGGAAGAACTAAATGAGTTTTATCTACCACACGCTTCAAGTACTTTTGCTGAATGATCAGTGGAGGAGGAGAATCAAGATCCTCTATATCAATAGGTTCTGACTCTTCTAAAGGTGGTGGAGGAGGTACTAGATCAGATGGAGGAGGTGGAAGCACACCCTTCTTTAGGCCTGAGTATGTCAAGAAAGCATACAGGTAGGAACCATAGGTAACATTTGTTTCTTGTGGTTACTTTGATAAAATGTTGGTCCATCTTTGTAAGCATGTAAGTACTTCAATCAATGGCCACCCCTTTTAACACCATCCTGGAAGTTGTGAATAGCTCTTTGGACAAGTAATGGGATGGTGTTTTGGCAGGCATAAACTTGTCTTGGAGAAACTGGCAGACTAACTTCCAAAGAGGATCAATGATCATGGGAAAAGATACTCCTGAAGTGTTTATCACTTTCTTGACATCCGGAATTTCCTTGGTCTGCTTCTGTAATAGCTTGAAAATCTCATCGTTGGATAATAATTGTCTAGCTGTAACAAAGGGCTCTCCTTTGTAGGGGAGAGACAAAGCCTTCCCTAACCCTCGGGGTGTCAATATCATGGAAGCACCATGAATCAGGCCCAACTTCTTGCTATATGAGGCAAGGAACTCATCACACATGGATGGATCATCTGGAATGAGTGGGAATGAAGCAGGCACGAAAGTCACAAGTACTGCTTTAGTTAAAGGCTCAAAAGCGAGTAGGGAAATACTGACCAGCGGAACATGTTGGATAGGAGGAGGAGTGTGAGGCACCATTCAGATAGAAAACACACACCACAACACAAACAATCACAAAGAATGCCTGCAAAACAACCAAAGGGCTATAAAAAAGGAATCAATCAAAAAGAAGAACACACACATACAGACGTAACTAACCCATTTACCACCCCAAACAATCCACATCCTAAAAAAATTTTGGCATGACCTCTACACATATGAAACCAAAAACTTCATGCGATACAGCAAGCATGTACCCAAAACCCCATATCAGGCAAGAAAGAAAGAAAAAACTACAAATCGTACCCGTAATCGTAACACATAGACAAACCATAATACTATAAAAATGTAAATCAAGACCTGACCATAACCTTGACCATCAATTTCAACTAAGAGGACTTTACGCGCCCATCCCACGAAGCGTGTTTATTAAAAGGGGGAAAAAAAGTGCAGTGAGGAGAAAATT
This sequence comes from Lygodium microphyllum, assembly GCF_053477565.2. Classification (NCBI taxonomy): domain Eukaryota; kingdom Viridiplantae; phylum Streptophyta; class Polypodiopsida; order Schizaeales; family Lygodiaceae; genus Lygodium; species Lygodium microphyllum. The sequence continues at coordinate 85,531,775 of NC_141163.1, read as the reverse complement.
ATTTTAATGAAGGGTTCATTTTAAGAAATTATTAACAATGGGTGACATTTTATTAGGTTATAAACCTTAATAAGAAAAAAATAGTTCTTTCTTAATATTTTAATTACAAATATTAATGGTGATATGGAGCGTTTTTTTGCCAACACGTGCTTTTTTGTGACGGTTGGTTCATTTTTATTAAAAATTAAGATACCTCTTAAGTGCACGTAGCGCGTGCAAAGTGAACGGTTGGTTGATTTTAAATTAAAAATTTGTGTGTTTAGCGCGAATGCACGTGGAAAAGGTGGGTGAAAAATAGTTTATTTTAGTAATTAATCATGGTTAAGGGATAATGAAAATGAATAAAGCTCACAAAATAAATACTTGGTAGGGATGTGTATGCAATGGATTGGAGGAGCACGGAGTAGTCCCCCAAACGCAATGAATCCAGTCACACAAAAACAAACACCAGTGACTCAAAAAAAATAAAACACCTTAGTGTTTTCGTTTTATTTGGATTTGATTTTTATTTTTATTTAAATTTTGTTTGTTGATGGTTTTTTTTTCAATTTTATTTTAGGTGTGTTTGTATTGTGTATATTGTTTGGTTTGATTTATTTGTTTTGTTATTTCTATGTTTTTAAATTATTTTTTTAATAATTAAATCAGAATATATGACACATGAATATATTATGAAGTGTAAGAGTGAATTTTCAGCCATCTAGCAAGTGTCATCAATGTATGTTAATTCATCCATGATTTTCAGTTGATTTTTAGGATTTAAAATGAATTTTTATTAAGTGAAGTATTAAAATTAGGGTTTTTTAATTCAAATAATATTTTTTTCTTTTATGGAAATATTTTTTATTGATAAATTATTGGCAAAAGTGGCAAGGGGGTTTGTGAAATTTTTGGAATTTGTTTGAATTTATTTTTGTATTTTTACTAATTTTTAATTAATTTTACTCATTTTGAATGTATTTTTAAAGGAATTTTCAGATTTTAAATTTTTTGTAAGTTCTTTTTTTTAAATTTCCACTTTAAAAATATTTCAAATAATTTCAGTAATATTGGTAAATTTTTAGAAATTTTTTGTAATTTTTTTAAAATGAAAATTTGGAATTTTCATGTGTTTTTTTGTTTATTTTTATGTATTTTAATGCATTTGTGGGTTGGAAAATAAAAGGCGGTACTCGGACTGCGTGTCAACAGGGAAGGATGACTGCGTGTGAATGGTTGACTGCAATACGCCATCGCACGGACAAATCGGAAGCGCATCCTCGCGTGTGAACGTCCGCTAGCACACCCGTATACAACGAGAAAACAACGGAAGAGAAAAGGCAAGAACGGGGGCTAACTTAGTAGATTAAGTGAATTAAGTTAGCTTAGTCTGAGAAAGTCAATTAAGTGCATCTAGTTGAGTAAATCAATTAAGTTAGTTAGGTTAGTTTGGTTACTTAGGTTAAGTCTGGTAAATTAGGTTAGTCTAGTTAATTAGGTTAACTAGGTTCAATAAGTCTAACTAGGGTTAGTTAGGTCTAACTAAAGGTCAGTTAATCTAACTAGGGTTAGGGGTCAATTAACTAGGGTTAGTTGAGCTAGGGTTAGTTGAATTAGGGTTAGTGGAACTAACTAGGGTTAGTTGAATTAGGGTTAGTGGTACTACCTAGGGTGAGTTTAACTAGGTTCTAACTAGTGTGAGGTTAGTTATTAACTAGTGTTAGGTTAGTCTTTTAACTAGGGTAAGGTTAATTATGAACTAGGGTTAGAAACTAACCAGAAGGGGGTAGGGTGGTTGGAGGAGGAGGAGGAGGAGGAGGAGGAGATGAAGGGGAAAGGGGAGGAGGAGGAGGGGGAGGAGGAGGTTGATGGTGGCAGCATTGGCGGCCTACATGGCGGCACTAACAACTGGCGTGGTGACGGAAGGGGCGGCCCATTGTTAAGGGGGATAGAGGTGGGGCTGGTGCACGGCTTCCTGCTAGTGGGGCCGTTCGTGAAGATGGGCCCGCTGAGGAACACGGAGGTGGCAGGGCCGAGGGGAGAAGAAGGAGGCGTGAGGGACGGAAGGGAAGGAGGGGGCACAGACGCACGGAAGGGGAGGAGGAGGAGTAGGCGCACGGAATCAGTGGAGGTGCCATAGGCGCATGGAAGGGAAGGAGGAGGAGTAGGGAGATGCGAAGCTGGTGCAAAGGAGGGGGAGGTCGTGGGAGAGAGACAGAAAAGGAGCCCACGAAGCCCGTCAGGTAAGGTAGTTTTGTTTGTATTTTTTTATTTTTTTTAAATTTATTTGTTGGTAAAGGCATACTCATGTTCACATGAAGATGTAGAAAATGAAGGCTCATGAGCGCGGAGGTGGGTCCTTGGGATAAGGGCCATGAAGATCGTAAGGAGCTTTGATGGATTTTGAGTGAGTGAAAGCCAAAGGTGTTAGGACGTAAAGGGGCGTCAGGAACCCACAATGTTAAGTCGCTGTGGAGAGCGGAACTTTTCCCATGGCTAATTAGATTGTGAAATGTTCTTACGTGTTTCTTGGAAACTCGTCTCTGGTATGATCGTGAATGACACGAAGCATGAAGTTTATGCGTAGGGATAGCACCATGCAAGAGTGGGGTCATAACAACAAATGTGTGGTGAGAGAGAGAGAGAGTGTGTGTGTGTGTATGTGTGGGTGTATTGGTGTATTTGGTGGTTTGTTGGTTTTTTTTTTGTCGGTTTTTGGTTTTTTTATTTATTTTTATTTTTTTGGTTTGTTTTTTAATGGGGTTTTTTTGTTGTTTTTTAAAACAAATGATTGTCTCTTTTTTTTCTTTTTTTCTTTCTTTTTAAATGGTGTGTGTTGTTGTTGTTGTTGTTGTTTTTTTTTTTGTTAATAAAAATACAGTGGTTATGGGTGTGAAAAAGGAACGCACCCCTGTCCCGCGCGCATGCGCGGAGCGAGAGTAAAAAAAAAAATTTGCATCAGCGGGATCAGACGGGGGAGGGACGGCAATGCGCGAGCCACAGACGCTATGGGGGCGTCTCAAGGCCCGTAAAACCAAAAACAAGCATGTTCACGTGCGACACGAGAGACGCGGCCACACGGTAAAAAGGAAGAAAATTTAATAAAACCCAAACCATACATCGGATCGAAAAACCATAAGAAGGAAAAATGTGCCGAGAGACGAGGGGAAAATGATGGAAACATGCAAAATCGGGTCCGAGGCAAAATCAGGGTGTTCTCATGGGAAAAACGCACAAAACAAACCCAAAGACACATACGGGTATTAATATCGAAAAATGCGTGCATCGGAACGAACTGCGGAAAGAAGGAAAATTGTGCAAAATAAGGTGTCCAACAACCCTATCATGGCAAAACATAGTTCCGATTGAGATAGGACACGTTTACATGGGAAAAACCCCAAAATTTGGCCTAAAAATGGACGTGGAAATGAATATGGGAAAAACCGTGCATCGGAATAGAGGACACAGAATGACACGGAATAAAAAGAAAAAATGTCAAGGGGAAGGGGTAGGATAGGGCTAGCACATCATACCAGGGTTTTGAAGCAATAAAGATGCATTCACATAGAAAACAATCCATTTTACAGGAATTGCTTCTTGAGAACCGTCTGTCAGAACACGGGTTGGTAAAAAGGAAAAATAGGCAGTTCAAAGGGACAAACAGGGCTGTAAGGTTGGATTGGGATTTCGATGAATGTAAGGTGAGTTTTCATGGACAAATCACAAAACAAAGGATAAAGAAAAACGATTAAAAAAAACAACCTCGAGGACAGGGTGAAATGGAACGAAAGAGGGGGAAAGGGACCCCATCATGGTAAAATGAAGTCATGATATAGATGCATGATCATAACAAAGTATATGCATGGGGGTATGCAACATAGACGCGCAGGGATGCGTCCCCACACTTAAGACCTTAATAGGAAGGGTATACCGAATATCAAGGACCTGGTACCTCATATCAAACCAACCACAAATGTGCCCACACTTAAGACATAACTGTCACTGAGAAATAGAAGGTGTAGGGTTAAAAAAACTTTGCCCATATTGCCGAGGAGGAATGTCGACTATCAAGGTTGCCTCTTGTATCATTATTGGCTGCCAGAGGTAATAAGGTGTTGTCACAGCACATGTCCTTCGTCCTTCGTGGCAGGGACCACACGGTAGCGCCCAGGCAGGTAGCTGGTTGAAGGAATCGCAAGAAATTCATCGATGGCGAGGGATATTGCACTCAACTCACGATCACTCAAATGGAATGAAAGAGCAGTCACTCGCCCCATTTCTAAAATCACTCGAGGAAATAATGATGAAAACCCAGAGCTCACACCCAGTTTAGAAATCGACAAAGGAATGGTGCAGAGAGAGTATGCCACGGTGCACAATTGATGGTGCATTATTACAACCCGCCCACCTGGCATAGGTGCAAGTAGGAAGGCCACAGAGCCTTGCAGTGCAGTGTACAGAACAGAATGACATGTCCTGTGCTTATGGCAGAAACCCAGCCCATGGGTGCATAGGGGAACAGAAACGTACTGGACTCTAAGGGTCGTAATGTCCCTCAATCCTCACCTCTCGATAATCGATTGAAGAAACACCAGTCACACTCAGCCCACCCTCTGTCTCACGCTCTGTTGATAGATACAAAGGGCAGCCCATTCTTGAAACCCATTGATATAATCCTCACGGTCACTTATGTAGAGGTTGTATGCCTTGTGTGCTTTTGATGGTGCAACTGTGCATCCCACCCTGTGCTAGCATACAATGCAAGAAGGAAGGCCAGGGAGCCTTATGGTGTAGTGCACATGAATAGATTGTGCTTTGTGCATTGAGAGGCCCATCTCGTGCGCGCAACACTCCGTTCACACATCTCACCTCTAATTTGATTTGAAGGGAAAAACTGATCACTCACCCCACCCTCTGTCTCACGCTCTATTGAATACAGAGGGCAGCCCATACTCACGTCCCCATCCTGTTAGGATGAAATCTCACATCACTCAAAGGATGGGTGATGAAGATCATGTCGGCTATTGTTGTCATGAGGATCTCGAAGATGAGGTGTACCCTGGGAGGCAGCCAACAAGTATCATACTTCAAGGACTTGTAATAAGAAGAGTCGTCTATTAAGAAGGGTAGATGGATTGATATTGCAAAGACAGCGCACCAAGAGAAGTGGCTTCAAATTACTTACTAGAAAGGTTCTGCTGATGAGTCAGTTATCCTGAACTATTGGGTGTTACTATCTTTTCCATAGTCAGCTTCCCGCCCAAGGGTGTTTCCACCTTTTCTTGGAACGAGGCCTGTTATGACAGGGAACTTCTTCCTTTTCTCCGACAACAGTTTCTTTTTTTCTTCTTCTTCTTCTTTTCCTTTTTTATTTCCTTTTTTTCATTAAGAAAGAAAAATGGTAGAAATACCATGTGTCAGGACCAACCTTGCCACCTTTGTTGGATCAAACGAGAAGAGAACAATGTCGGGTTGAGATGTTTCTGCAAGGGGATAGCAGAACGAAATCACCTTATGAGGAGAATCATAAGGGCTATCAGAAGCACAATAAGAAGTACAGTGTGTTTCCCAAAAGGAAAAGGGTAGGTCGACTATGATTGTCAAGATCCCCAGGGAGGGAAGTACATCTTCACACAATAGCCATTGATCATGAAAGGATCATTAGAGGCATCAATGGTCAGCACCACCTGAACAGAGCTGTTAGGATTGACAGCAAGTACCTTGTATGGGCCCATCCACCATTATCGAAGCTTGCCAGGAAACTTGCCAAATCTCAAATCATAGGCTAGAACAAGATCACCTTCTTTGAACTCCTTGTGCTTGATAAAACTGTCATGATAGGCCTTGCGTCGCACTTGAGTGGTTTCCATGCACTGTAGGGCCATCCGTCGTATCTCATCCAAGCATTCCAAGTGCAGGAGACGGCATTGAAGTGACTCATCATCTCCCGAGCATTCTTTAACTGCCACTTGCAAAGAGGGCGATTCTAGTTCAACAGGGAAGACGGCTTTTGTACCATACACTAGCTGAAAAGGGGTCTGTCTTGTAGTTGCCTTATGGGAGGTTCTTGTCAAGAATCGCATGATGGGGAGACTTGCTCAAGATGCTGCGCCGAACACACACAGAATGCACAAGGAGAAGCTCACTCAAGAGGCAAGAAGAGAGATGGAGGCCAAAACGTTTTCTTACTGATTTTCTTCTTCTTCTTCCACGCACTTTACAATGTACACAAAGTATAGATAAGATACAACATAAAGGAAAGTGGCCTACTAAGTCAAACAATGCATAACCGACTACACTAGTTGACTGGAGCTATAACTATGCCAGCTGTGAATAGGTGTAACAACCTGAATATAATAAGTAATGAGTCAGTGGCCATGTGAGAGTCATAATGACCACCGGCATGCTAAGTGTAGATGTGCGGACCCATCCAACCAGGCGGTCCATCATCAATGTCCGCATGTGTTGAGCTTGTCATCTCAACAATTCTGTTTGCCCAGAGGGCCTCTGTAAGTCAATCGTCCCAGTCGCGATGATGTGTAGCAATCATTCTTGTCAGAATCAAGCAAAGAATGCGATTGGTGACTTTAACTTAGCCATTGGCTCTGGGGTAATAAGGAGTGGACTTGCGATGGCGAATCTTATACAGCTCTGTCAACTCCTCCATGATTTTGTTAAGGAAACGAGTACCTCTATCACTTACCAGCTCAAGGGGACTGCCAAAACGGGTGATAATATTCTCGTACATGAATAGGGCTATGTTGTTACCATCATCCCGCTTTAGGGCTTTAGCTTCACACCACTTTGTGACATAATCCATACATACTAAGATGTATCTGTTCTGCTTCCGTCTAGTAGGTGGATCAATGGGACCCACAAAATCAATCCCCCACTTCTCGAACGACTTTAGGGGAAGAATGGGTTGCAGTGGCATGGCACTCATTTTGGTGGGTTTTCCCATTTGCTGACAAGCATCACATCTCTTACAGCAATCAATCCCCCACTTCTCGAACAGCTTTAGGGGAAGAATGGTTTGCAGTGGCATGGCACTCGTTTTGGTGGGTTTTCCCATTCGCTAACAAGCATCACATCTCATACAGTAATCATATGCATCCTTTTGGAGGGTCGGCCACCATTATCCTGCTAACAGAGCCTTCCTGGCTGTCACTTCTCCTGTGAAATGTCCACCACATGGTTCGTCATGGCATGCTTTCAATACTATGCTAATTTCATCCCCTACAACACATATTCGTAATACTTCATCTTTGCCTCTCTTGTACAGTGCATCGCCTAGCAAGGTATAAGGGGCTAATTCTAACAGAAGCTTCTTCTTCTCATGGCTTGAGATGCCAGGAGGATACTATTGAGTCGCCAAGAGATTGGCTATATCTACATACCATAGAGTAACTGTTTCAACTAGAAACAAGGAAGCATCATGAAGGTTTGGATCATCTTGTTCCTCTTCTTCTGTTTGAGGGATCCATGATAGATGATCAACTAGGACATGGGAACGGCCAGGCTTAGTGACCACTTCAAAATCAAACTCCTAGAATAGGAGCAACCATCTCATCAGTCGTCCTTTAACATCGGCTTTGTTCATCAGGAAGGATAAGGCTTCATGATCCACATAGAACTTGAAATGCGTTGACAGTAAATAGTGTTGAAACTTCTCTAGTGCAAACACCATTGCTAAGCATTCAAGCTTTGTCATTATGTAGTTCCGTTCCCTATCAATGACCTTTCGTCTTGCATAATATATCTATTGATCTAATTTAGAGGGGCCCTTTTGACATAGGACAGCACCTAGCCCTTCAACTGATGCATCTGTGTGCACATGGAATTCCTTCGTCCAGTCCAGGAGGTTGTAAAATAGGTGCTTGGATAAGGCACTATTTTAGGGCATTAAAGGCTTCTTCACAGTCTCATCAGTCCAAAGGAAATCAGCTTCTTTCCTTAGGAGCTTGTGCAGAGGGGCTGCCTTGGTTGCAAAATATGCAATAAATCTTCTGTAGTAGCCCACATGGCCAAGAAATTCTCTCAATTGCTTGAGGTTTGTTGGTGCTGTTAAGGCGGCAATATTTTCAATCTTTGCCGGGTCTATTGCAATCCCTTGTGCAGAGATAATATGGCCCAAAAGAACTCCCAAGGAGATGCCAAAGAGACATTTGTCGGGGTTGAGAGAAATCCCATACTCTCGGCATTTGTCAAAACATTGCTCTAGGTGTCCCCAGTGCTCTCGGATCAAACTATAGACACAAAAGTCATCAAGATACACCTCAATGAAATCATGTAGATGATTCTGAAAGGCAGTCATCATTACTCATTGAAAGGTGGCAGGAGCATTACAGAGCCTAAATGGCATCACTCTATAGGCATAGGTCCCCCATTCTGTGGTGAAGATTGTTTTAGATTGGTCCTCTTCTGCAATTTGGACTTGGTTATATCCGTTGAATCCATCCAAGAGGGAATACAGCTCATGGCCTGCCACTGTGTCCAATAGTTGGTCTGTAAAAGGGATGGGAAATGATCCTTCTTTGTCTTCGAATTCAGCTTTCGAAAGTCGACACATATTCAAAGTTTCCCATTCTTCTTAGGTACTACCACAATGGGCGAAACCCATTCATTGTTAGCCACAGGATAAATGAGCTCTGCTTCAAGAAGTTTCAATAATTTGGCCTTCACCAGAGCAGAGTAATTAGGATTCATACGCCTTTGTCTTTGCCTTACAGGTTTGGCATCAGGCTCTAGGTCAATATGATGTTGATATACTATGGGATCAATCCCCTTTAGGTCTTTATATGACCAAGCAAACACGTCTAAGCTCTCTTTGAGTAGGTCTCGCAGGACTACTAGTTCTTCTTCTAGAAGATTGAGACCCACTTTCAGGTGACGTTCAGTACCATCAGTATCCAAGAACGTTACTTGTCTTTCACCTTCCACTTTGCGGATAAATGTCCCACGGATTGCTTCTGGATAGAGGTCTGAATCTTTCAAGAGAGTAGTATCCTCATTTGATGTTCCACTAGAACCAATGTCCTCCTTCTGAACAGATGACTCATTCGTCTGTTGAGGTTGCTGGAAGGGTATCAGAGCTTTGTTTGCTTCTGTGTGAGTGGTAATTTCTTCTGGACTTAGGGATTCATCTTCAGAGGATGCGTCCAGGAATGTCACATAGCACGGACCATCTAGGGGCTGGTGCTCTGAGGGCTCTAGCTTCTATTGGCAATGGGCATCATCATCATCTTTTCTTTGGACTAAATAGTCAGGGCGACAGGAGCCACTAGTGAACTTAATTCTTATGCTTTTAATCCATTACTTGTACAGATTCTGCATACTTTGGGGTCCATTGATCAACCCAAATGGAACCATGGTCATTCCATCCAACACCTTGAGATATTCGGCCTCTAAGGTCTCTATAGGGACATCAACAAGATCATCTATTATCAGAGGAAATTCTTCATCTATACTTTCATAACCTACTTCATTTTCTTCCTCATCATTTTCATTCTCTTCCTCTTGAGGCTCTGTCTCTGCTTCTGTAGAGGCTCTATAAGAGAATAATAAATCTTCTGCCTTTGCATTTTCTTCTGCTTCTGTCACAGCTTCTGACTCTGCTTTTGCCTCTGGCTTTGGCTCTGGCTCTATGTCTGTTACTGTCTTTGTGATTGTCTCTGTATCCACTCTGTCTCTGTTCTACCTCTGCTCTATATCTGTACTGTATTCGCTCTGTCTCTGCTCTGTAACTGTTCTACCTCTGTACTATCTCTGGGACTGTCATGTAACAGGGAGAATAGTACATCCATGCTTCTATTTCACTGTCAGAGGTGATTTCAGAAGTTAATTCTAGTTGAGGCAGGAGGTATTCTTCCATGGACAAGGATTTTGCTTCCCTTGGCAGTTGGCTTACAATGCCCAGTGTTAGGGACTGTGCCTCTGTCTTCTTAGGAAAGATATACTTAACAACCTCTTCATCTCCTAATGTACCATCTGTTACCTTGTTGCAGGAGTCAGTTATGACTTCAATGGATGTGGATCCATTGCCTTTTTGCAATCCATACAGCTTTAACACCGCTTTGTTGGGTTCTCTGCCTAGGGTTAGGGTTCCTTTGAACTAGTCTGTCCTGGCTCTTGCTTCAAAAAGTCAAGGTCCCCCCAACAGCAAAGGGTATGAGGTCCCATAAGAATTTGGTTTGACCACCAGGTATGTCAGTCAATATTCTCTTCCTGCAAGGGTTGTTTTTACGTATGGGAGGATGCCCAACGGTTTGACTCTGCTTTGGTCTGCCAATCTAATAAGCCATTGTGTAGGTTGAATTCCTTGCAACCCTAAGTCCTTCATTGTCACATATGTTATTATGTTTACTAATGAGCCTCCATCAATCAATACATCTGAAATAAAGAAACCTTTTATCCATAGACTAATCTCTGGGGTTCCAGGATCTAGGAAGGCATAAGCCACATTGACTTCCTTTACAGGCTCCGAGGCCTTACTGGTCTTGGTCGTTGTTGAAGGAGCGATCCTTAGTCCACGTCTTCTTGTCAAGATGCTTTTGAATTTCTTTCGACAGCTCGGAGACAGCATCAGCAACTGTCGGAATATTAAGTTTGGTTTAAAAGTGTCTGGGTCTTTGACCAAGTCATAATCTTTGATGGGATCCACAGGTTTCTCCAGCCTGCTGGGGAATGGGACTACTCATCTTTCCTTTTTCTTCTAGTATTTGTAGCATCGGCACTTCTTCTGTTTCTGGAGATTCTTCTGTATCATCTATCTCCTAGGCCTCTAGTCCTGTCTCTGGGATTGTCTTTGTAACTCTCTATGGCACTATAGTGCTCTGTACTACACTGTTCTGTTCTATACTCTGCTCTGTCCCTTTGTTGACAGGTTGAACTTCACAGTCTTGGCTGGAGAGTTATTTTCGTTCTGAACAACTGGTTCCTTCTTCTTGGTGCGTGTAACAACGGCAATTTCCAACTCTACTAAATTGGAGGCAGGCTATTGTACCTTCTATTGGCTATTAGTGCCATTGGCCTTTACAAGGGCTGGGCTTGGACAATCCTTTGCAGTGTGGCCTTTACCTTTACATCGACTGCATAAGGGCTTGTAATCCACAGATTAGACAATTCGGGGAGATATGTCCCTTTTCTCCACACCTATAACATTCCACCTCTGATCTCTAACCACCGCCAGACTGTCAACCTCTGTAACTTTGAGAGAGAAACCTCCTTGGACCAAAATTAGGACCAATTTCCCTAGGCCTTGGTTTAATATCCTGTGTTGTCATTTTAGATTCCAGTAAGTTAAATCTTGCATTTTCATCCTTCTATCTTCGTTCATGCATCTCTTTCGGAGAGCAAGTATTCTCTGTATGGTTCTTCTGCAAACAATAGGAATAGAAGGCTCTAGGAATAGTTGGTTTTTGGGTACATTCAGTGGCTAAATGTCCCGCTTGATGACACTTTCCACACCATGTATTAGAGCACATCACATCTCTTCCAGCTCCCGCAGGAGTGGATATATTGGTAGTATTCACCTTCAACGTCTGTAGCTGCTCTGTAATCACATCCAAAATCTCTTTCTTGATACTTGCAACTGAGTTGGATAAGTAATCCTTCATATTTTCACCTCCTAAAGTGCTTGTAGTAGGATTTTAGGAAGCTTCTATAATTACTGCATAAACTGGTTGGGTCAATCCAAAAGGTCCTCTGTTCTGGCTCTGATTCAGAGCTCCTATTGAGACTTGGGGTTGTTGATTCCAGTTGGTAGGATTCCACTGTTGTTGAGTCACCATTGGAGGAGTTGTTTGAGGCCACTGTTGCTATGGTTGAACCATCATTTGAGGCACTGTCATCTACGGTGACCACACTGGATTAGGTGCATTATACTACGACACTATTTGCATCTGGGGATAGGGGTAGGGAACTGCCCCTGGGACTACATTTGGTGGGTATACCATTCCTGGCATGGGAGGAGGTAAGACTCCTCTTCCTGGAGTCATTGATAGCCTTGGTTCAACTTCGTCATACAATCTTGCACCTTCCACTGTAGCTTATAGATTGACTGGTCTTCTCAATTCCACGAACTTGCAAACTTCTGGTTGTAGACCTCTAAGGAACACTCCTTTCTGTATTCTTTCGTTCAAATGATGGTTAGTCCATCTCTTCAAGATGGATTCCATTCGCGAGACATAAGCTTCTACTCTTTCTCTAGAGGACTGACTTAGGTTCATGAACTCCTCTCTCATCTGCTCTTCAAAACCTTCATGCTTGAATTTAGTGAGGAATGCCAACTTCAAGTCATCCCATGTGCCAAAAGTTTCTACTGCTTGTCTCTCATACCATTGAAATGCTGCACCCTTAAAAGTGGCGGGGAATATTGCTAACCAATGCTTAGGGGTTCTGGCATTGTTAGCCACACATGCTACCATGAATTTTGCTACATGAAGATCAGGGTCTTCATTGTACTCTCCCTTAAAAAATGGCAATGGGACTACATTTGCTGGCCTATCATCCATATTTCCAGGACAGATCTGACTAGGAAGGGGACCTTGAGTTGCCATGGGTACTTTTGTAAAGAGTGCTTTTAGGGCATCAAAGGAGGCTTCTGATGCAATCTCATCCTCAGCTTTGATTTTTGCCTTCTCTCTTCTCACATACCTCTGGACTCGTTCTAATGCTTGCCTCTTTATTGCGTCATTCATTAGGGGATTTTCTCCAACCAGTTGGTCTGTACTCAACAGGATAGTATCAGAGGGGACTTCAGTCTCTGGAGGATTCTCTGGCCAACATCTCCTCTACTTCCTTCTTTTCAACATCTCTGAAATCGGCTTTCAAACCACTACAAAGGGGAAGATATTTTGTTCTGAAAGTATCAAAACTCATTCTTCTTAGGATCATTTTTGTGTCAATATAATAATGCCAACTTTTGAGAGTTTCAACAGTGTATGTTGTGGAAAACACTCTATCTACCAACTTCCAGTGGGTTGCTAATTGGACAAACAGAAGGCTGTCTGTGCACCAAGCATCCCACGTATCTTGCTGTTGAGCATCCACGAAAAAATTCCCAATCTTTTCCTTCTTGTTTTCCTAAACCTCTACAGACCACGACTCCTAAAGCTTCTTCACAATCTCCCACTTGATGATGTCTGGAAACTTCTCAATGAATGCCAAATCTTCCATGGATGGTCATTCTCTCTGTTTCTGCTCTTCAAGTTGGAAGAGGAAATAGTCCACCACATAGAGCATGCATCATGATGGTGATATGTCTCTGCCTTTGTGGGATGAACTTCTTGTGAAAAGTGGCTTTGATAATAAGAATTTTCAACTCTTCAGTGGAAGAAGGAACTTTGCAAACATCCATTGAATTCTCCTCTTCTTGGCAATGCCATTTCCTTCATTTTTAGCCTCTTCTAATGCTTGTTGATGGCAAGGTTCCCCAGTTGCGCACCAAAAACATGGAGCCCCAAGAGGAACAACAAGGAAAAGGGAATTCTCTTGCAAGAAAATCTGTCTTGTAACATCAACAAGCTTTTATTTCATTCTTTTGATAACCAAAACAAAGAAAACAACAAATCTTTACGCAATGTCATAGTAGATTTCTCCCACGGATTTGATAGAATCAACCATAATCTTCAACATCTTCATGGAATCCATCAATATAAAAAAGAATACAAAATAATACACCATCTTTTGAATGGAAATTAAAACTTAGTATTCATCTTCAATGTCTTCATAGTTCTCTCTCTCAATCTCTCATATACAATTACACTGTTTTGATAGAATTGACTATCTATGGCTCTCTCTCTCTCTCTCTCAATAATACATCATCTCCTCACTAAAATACTCTCATAATAACTCTCAATAATCCTTCTTAGGTCATGGATGCACCTCCCAAGAGGTATGTCTGATATGAAGAGTCACCAGAGCCACTACAATGTCTTTTCATAGCTCATTACTGTCATTGTCATTGAGTCTTCTCTTCAGTCTTCAGAAGCTGCTTCTTCCACTTGTTTTAGCTCTTTTGAACTTATGTTAATACTTTTCAAAGGTTAGAAAACTTTCCCAAAGTCACACATACATTATATAGAACACTTACAAAATGTCTATAGAGCAGTTATAGTACAATACCAGAGCAGCTACAGTACACTTACAGTATAGAGACAGAGCAGAGACAAAGGCTCTACAGAAGGTCTACAAAGGGTTATAGAAGGTCATCATGACCTCATAACTCATACTCAAACCATTACAAACTATCAAAAACTATTCAATAAGCTTCTAAAATATCTCAATCTTCATTAATCATCAATCCATGCTTCATACAGAAGAAAATCAGAACAAAACAGAAGCTATATAGAAGGTATACAGAACCAATCAGAACCTCAACAGAACATCATAGAGCTTCATATCTCCACTAAGAATCACCATGAACTTCCAAAACATAATCAATATCATCCTAAAAACTCTCAAATACTTCCTTTATCAACCATACATCACTCTAAATCCATCAAAAATCAATCATTCAGTCCTAAAAAACAACAAAAATCAATAAAAAATTTAGTCTTTTTCCACTCTCAACAAGAGCGCTCAATTTGGAGTTATAGTGTTCAAGTTATGACAAATCCAAAGATTTGACCACGTGTCCCAAACTTATGGAAATTCCCATATTCCTCAATATGGTGTTTATACATAAAAAACACATCTTCTTGATCAATTTCTTTCTGATCTATGAATAATCGGGAATATGTTTTAAGTGAATCATCAAAGTATTCCACTTGCCTTTCTTGTAGAGAGCATTAAGCAGTCTAGGGTTGTATCTTCAGACGTAGACAACTAGTGACTAATATCACTATTAGAATCATTGTCTGATGAAAATGTTACATCATATTTACCAATACCCATTTGTTCTACCTTGTGAGGCTGATGTATTGTATTTACCTTCACTTTTTTTGCTCTTGTTGGGGGCTGTGTTTTAAATAACCAAACATAAGGCCCTTCATTATCGATCCTCTCCATTTCCTAATCATAAAACTCACTATTGGATTTCTCATCCATTTCACAAAACATCTCATCTCCTGACACTTTCAAAAACCCTTTTGAAATAACTTGTATCTTAACCCGATCATTTCAAGGACCAATCACAATTGAGCCCTTGTACCAATCTTGAGTGCATCTGGCTTGGTATAGCCAAGGTTGACCCAGCAACACAGAATATGAAGAGATGTTTGACAATGAGAGAACTACTAAGTAATTCACATGAAATTCTAGGCCAACAATTACAGATTTCACTTTTCAAAGTAACCCCAAAGGGATCACTTTCCTTTGATCAGCCACACGTCAAACAATATGGGTACGTTCTAGATTCTTCAACCCTAATTCTTGCATTGCTTGTTCTGTCATCAAATTGATTGCTGAGCCACCATCTAATTGCACTTCATTTAGCAGTGGCCATTAATAGTAGTATCTATAACTAGAGTTCCTGGATCCACAAACAAATCTACTATTTTTATGTCCTCAAGTATTTTTCTTTTGGAAGAATTTGAACTTCCTTTATAAGCATTAATCTCGATCCTCTTCCTTCGATGCCGATCTAATTTATGATAAAGTTGCTTTTGACATGTAGGCACTATTTTTAGCAAATGTCAAAGGTTAATGCTCAAAGATACTTCTTCTAATGCACCCTAAAGATCATAGGTCTTGTTTACTAGTTCCACCTACTCTTTACTTCCTTCCCTGGAAGGAATTAGTCTTTTAGGAAAATGAGCTACTCCCACTTGAATCTTAGGATTTGCTAAAGGCACATGTAATAATGGATGGTCAGAGGAATGTTGTGGAGAATCTGACTCAAGTAGCTCTACATTATGATCTATATTCTTAGATTTATTCTTCATTGATCCTTTTAATTGTGGACTCTCTTCCTCTAGAGACTTTGCTCCTCTCGTTGCTACTTTTGCGCTCTAGTAACCACACCAATCATGGGGTCATCCTTAAAGGTCACCCTACGAGGTATGAATTTAGACCTAACTCCATTCACTTGCCTTGTTGTTTCTACTTCAACTAAATTTGCGGATGAGGTTAGAAACTTGCTTACCCCCTATCATTAGTTTTGTTATCTTCTTGCTTAGGGGAATTCTCTTCATGATGCCTTTCACCACTACACCTCCTACAAAAGAGGAGTAAAGACTTGATTTTCATGCTCATTTGGACAATATCTAGCTATATGACCTTCCTGTTGACATCGATAAAAATTTACCGGTCCCCTATGCCTTTGTTGTCTATTTTGCCCCATCGGATTACAAAAAGTACCATTATTTCTCCTAAAAGGATAATTTCTTCCTTTGTTTCCATGATTATTGTAATTATTTCGGGGTACTGGGGGTCTACCTTGGGTTGGGAATCCCCTCGGCCTAAAAGGTTGATTAGGTGGTCCAATTGCATAAGTAGTATTATTATGATCCCGGTAATTGCAATTCATTTACATTGAATGAGCTTGTTGTTGCTCTTGACCTATCTAATGTCAACAATTTGTATCTAGATGCCCTGTCTTAAGGCAAAAAGTGTATAATAGTGGATGGTCATGCATTAGTCTTGAAGGCGTTAGACACACTGTAGCCACATGGCCATACCCATGACACTTACCACACCAGATATTGGATCTAGGTGGGTTTGGAGTTGAGCCACTCGAGGATTGTTGTGCAGTAGAAAACTGTGTGGTTATCAAATAAATTTCTTTCAAGGGTGCTTGCATTGCACCCATGATTTCCTCCTTCAACTTTCCTAGGGATTCTTCAATAATATTAGCTACTTTTGCTTCATCAAGAGGAGACTAAGATTGCGGCATAGAAGGCATTCCTATCAGCATCATATAGGCTGGAATAGAAGTGTGCGGATTTAAAGGTACACTTGATACATTTGGACTTGCAGTTACCGATGGATTTAAAGGAATGGTCACATGAGACACATTCTTAGATATCACGCTTGAAGTGCTTGGATATTTCATCAGAGGTTCTTTAAATAAGTCCCTCTGTCATTGTTGGCTAAGTTGTGTAGAAATAACAAATGACGTATGCTCCAGGAAGAGATGTCCTGAATCCAATATGCATAGTGAGGAGAGTGGAGAAGCTGAAAAGCTATAAAGACATGTACTTGGTTCACTTTTCAATGGAATGCTATTTTGTACTTTGTACTTCATTCTATGTCTCTGTCATGGTTAGCTCAAGATTGTGTTTATGAGTCCAAGTCTACATCTTGGAACCTAATTCACTTGAGCAATAGTTTGTCTTCTTGTCTATGTCAGTATGAGTCTTGTTACTGACTTTCGTCCTCCATAGTCAGTGCTATTCTCTAGATCCATGTTTTCTCACATGGTATCAGAGCCAGTTGAGCATGGCTTAGCTTTTGTCTGTGATCTTCCGACTTCTTCTCATCTATCCCCTAGCTTAATTCAAGTGCTTGACCCCATTTCTTCACTTGAGCTTCATACTCACTGTTTGGTAGCCATAGCCAAACAGCATGTACCTCCGTCGGAGCTCTTCAATATCCTCATCCAAGCCATATCTCCACAAGATCCCTTCTATAAATATCTTCCTAGACTTCTTATGCTCCCCTCTGGCACCTTAATTGATAACATTGATGCTCCTTGGCATCAACATTGTCAAAATTCATCATTGCTTGCCTGAAATGCACCGACCTCTGCTCGTATCGATGCTGTTGTGTGCTAAGGCCGGGATTCTCCCTATGAGCATAGGGATTTTGAATCTCACTATGCAAGCCTACTTCCTATCAAATCTTAGCCCAAATCATCAACGGGTGCACTGCTAGAAGGAAAAAACTAGTTGGGTTGAAGACCCTAATCACAATCCACCATAGCCAAAAGTGACTGAACTTCATTTCTCACCTTATTTGCTTATCTTTGCTAGTTAGAAGGCTCAAGGGACCCCTTGCAAACTTAATGCCACTGATTAATCAACAAGGAGGACAAGCCTTTGAGGAATTTTGAAGAGTTGGAAGAATCAAGTCAACAACATCTAGCTCAATAAGGAGACTCAACATCAATAGTATCTCTTGAGACTCAATCAGTGTCCCTTGGCACTTGTGTATTTAACTCACTCATGAATTCACTAACTTTACCTCGGTTTCTCAAAAGTTCATTCTTAGCACTTGTAATGATTTAAAGCCCTATTGATCAAATCCATTTGTAAGTCTCAATTTCTTTGTAAAAGATGAGATATTGTCCGAGTGTCCTTGTGGTTAGACCTCCTTCTAAGATGACTAAAGTGGAACAAATAGCAAAGTTTAATGGTGAAGGATTTCATGCCTAGAAGGAGAAAACCATGTACCATCTCATGAGAAAAGACCTCTGGGATCTCTTTGAGGAAGATGATGTAGATGACAATGCTAAAGAGGAAGATGCTGCAGAAGACCAGTCTAAAACAAAGGCATGGAAGAAGATGAATAACAAAGCTCTAGGGATTATTGCCCAGGGTCTATCCGATTATGTATTACATCATATTTCTTGCATCAGGGATGCAAAGAAAGCATGGGAAGAACTTGACAAAGAGACCTCATGTTCACTCATACATACCTAGGATTTAAATATCCTAATCAGATCATTCACCCATTCCAGTGCACTTCGCTCCCAACAAACGTACCAAAAAATGACTGGCCAAAGACCGAGTCACTTTTAATCGGGTTGTCAAGCCAACTCCTGCGAGTTGTTGTACTAAATAGGTAATATTGGTAACTAATTCTTATGATTTATCTAGCCTTCCTCAATAGTTACGACACTCGTTCATACTAGTCCAACTAATCTAATATCTAAAACTTAGTAAACTTGCTTATTCTCAAACTTTGTCTCTTTAATCTTCATGTCTAGGTCTCTACATTAAACACTAGGATACTAAGCCTAGGATTTTTATCCCTTAAATAATTGATTTCAAGGCAGCATAGATCCAATGGATCTTTCTACACATCTACATTTAAATTCCTTTTAAATTATCTCTTCTCTTCCTTTACATAATAAGTTCCTTTTATTATTTATTAGTTAGTAAACATTCTTCTTTCCTCTTCATTACTTAACATGGATCAAGATAAAAACAAGTTATTTCTCCACTCTTATGCATACACATTCATTCTTTATTTTAAACCCCCATATCTCCCCTTAATTATCAATTTTCCTAGTGTCACTCCACTCCTTATCTTAACAATCATCTAAGTATTTTTTTAAATGAATAACTTGTAAAAGTTTAGTATAGATACTGAGACATCTCCTCACGCTATCATATAAATAAATTGCTAATTTTATGTTGTTTATAATCCGGTTAAGGATTGTGGTTGTTTTTTAACTTAGCAATTATCATAAAATACCCTTACATTCCTTTTTTTTCTCTCCATGTCATAGATTAACACACTGCATATACTCTTAATTATGTCAAATAAAAAACGTTGTATTTATATGGATATTTTATTTAACAAGAATAACATTAATATGGTTCTTTTAAAATTTCAAGAAAATTTACTAAAGCATAAAAAATTTAAATTTTAGCTTTTCCATGGAAAGATCATAATTTTTATTGATGTAAAACATAATTTTTTAAATGAACATAGAAATTTTTACTTAAAAATAACCATTTTTTGAATTTTCCAACATGTTAAATGATCTCCAAATATTATTAGAAAATTTAGTAAACTTTCAAAATTATAGTATTCAAACTCATAATTATGCAACTAAAATTTTTATAAAAATTTACCTATGCCATTTTAAAGCCATTTTAAAAATATTTTTAGTTATTTTTTTAAAAAATATATAAAATCAAACCTATACAAATGCAAACAACCATTGAGAGTTGAAAAACAAGTTTTAAGACCTTGGAGAAATATTCTAAACCAAGAAAATTATAAGTTCATACTACTTATTTTTATTACACGGATTAGGTGCTTACTTGGAACACGTTGTTGTACCGCTACACGCACACCGTGTTAAAAAATCTAAAGTATGGCTTCCTTTTAGATTTAGAGAGCCAATGCCACTTTAGACATTAGTGTTAGTGTCCATGGTTCAAAATATTAGATTTTTTTTTGATAAGTTTTTAGTCAATTTTTGATATTCTATATGTTATCTCTTGTAAAAATCCATAAAACTATAGACAACTTCTAGATTAGGATGACATGTAAAAGAAAGCATGTAGCTTTTAGCCAATTTGAGAGGATTTTATGTAAAAAGAGAGATTGACGAAATCGTGCGATGCACAATCACTATTTTCAGGCAGTGAACAACACTTTGAAGTGGGAGATGAAGAAGGAGTGATCTGGCTAAATTTTGGCCAAGTGTCCTAGTATTTAATCCCCTTTTGGAGCTAATGGAGGCATCAGATTAGTGATCTGAGCAGCATAGAGGAAGGTATTATTTTGTACATGTTTTTGTCTATTAGATTTATATTTTCTCATAATGCTGAAAGAAACTGACAGGCTTCATCTCTGTTAGTATTCTTCTATATTTTCTAACTCTTTTTGGGAGTATTCTTCTACTTCTTCAATCTCTTCGAACCCCTTCTCTTCCATCTACTTCTCTCCCTAAATCTATCTTCACCTTACTGTCTCTTATCTTCAAGAACTTGGCTTGAAACCTTCAACCCTTCTCTTATCTCTACCATCTTTGGAGTAGAAGCTCTTGAACCCCCATACATTCTTCTCTTGCCAAACCCCTATGGTGACCTTCAACCCTACACACTGCGACATTGGTGAACCCGACGTGAAGGTCGGTGTAAGAAAACTCCCAGATGGGGGATTCTTCAGGAGATACTCTACAACAATTGGTGTGCATACTGCAATAGACTCAGCAATAACAAGTCCAAATGTTACAACAACAACAACAAAGGCAAGACAAAGAGAAGATTGATTCCATAGCTATCAAGGCCCTAGAGGAAGTTGGGCATGAATTAAATTTAATTGTCAAAATGTCTTTGCTTTTATTCGCTTATATGTTGAAAAAATACTCTTCTTTGGTGTACCACAACATGCATGGAGCCGTTATTTTGCCAGACTAGCCAAGCATGGTCTTCAAGAAAGAATCCACGATCTTTTTCAGCAAGATGTGGATTGGGTTGCATTCAAAAAAGCCCTACACGAATAATTCTTCTTAGAAGACTTTGGCCTAATGACGAAGAAAAGTTTCACTGATTGGGTTGAGAAACCCAAAAAAGGTCTAGCTGCAACCACTTTATACCATGAGTTTGAAAGTAAATTTAGAAAACTTGATGCTGAAGACCAACAAAGTATGGAAGGTCAGAAGATTGAATTATTTCTTAAGGCTGCAGATCCCATTTTGCAAGAAAAGCTTGCTGATCAACTAGAAGATGCTACCTCTAAATTAGGAGTCAAGACTGCATGGACAGATGTTACTAATGCAGTTAACATGATTGCTCAAAGAGAGCGGATGCGACTAAGATTGGTGGGCTCTACTTCAACTTCAACAACTCCATTCATGGATCTTGTTCCACCTTCAAAATCCCCTATTCCTTTGACTAATCAAACAACTCTTTCTTCTTTTGTTCCTTCTAAAAATGATGTAATGGATGAACTCATTAAAAGCATGTGTGACCTTTGTCTGAATCTTACAGAAATTAGTTCCAAGGTGGAGAAGTTGGATGTCAAAGATGAAGAACGAGGACGATCAACAACTCAAAGACCCATGAGAGAAGGCTTTAAGAGGCGCTCTATTTGGTGCGACAGCCACAACATGACAAGAGGGAGTGTTCTGCCTTCCGTGAGGCTGAAGCACAGAAGCTCATCTTTTGGAAAGACGAAAAAGTTCATGCAGCTGAAACTGGTCTTCCACTAGAGCCAAATTTTGGCAATGGTGGAATGAAGAAAAGATTAGAAGATTTAGCTGTAATGAATGCCTCTGTAGCAATTGATGTAGCTACTTATGGGCTGCAAATTGAGCCAACTAAATCAAGTTTGAAAGCATGTAAAGCTAATGTGCAATCTAAAGTATGGATGCAAACACTAAATCAAATGGAACGTGGAAAAGTAGCCAAAGAATATTTGGCTAATGCTAGTCAATGCATTCAAGAAATAACTGGTTGGAAAGAACTGGTAGATTCTTTTTCTGCCTTTGCACATTTGGCTAATGTCAATCATAAAGAAGTCTTGATTGAAGAAAAGAGAAGAAGACAAGATGAACGACATGCAAGTCGAGATTGTCTTGGAGGCACGCATCCCGTAGTCGAGCCAAGATCTACCTTCCACCCAGTTGTCTCAAACGTGAGCTCTTCACTTTTCACTTCACCTAAACTCCTCACTGACCCATTACTTTGTTGCAATATAAATATCCCTTTATGAGTTTAGAGATTAAGCTTGAATTAAAAGCTTAATTGAAGCCACGGTTTCTTTTCAAGAAGAAAGAGACTCAATGGAGGACCACAATGAAGATATCTTTTGTAGGTGAAATATTATTTCTATGATTAAGAAGATTTATACACTCAATTGCCCTACTTCTCATCACGAATGGTTCGGATTTGCAAGATGGCCCCCATGAATGATGGTGCCTTGATCAATAAAGAGGAGAATGGGATCTCACAAAGAAAAATGATAACTAGAAATCCATTTGAAAACTTTGCATGCTTGAGGGGAGAATCATGGCTATACAAATGATTGTGATGATCCCATAGTGGCTCATGATGGTCATTCGATGGCCAATATCCTTTTTTTCTCCATCCCCATGATGGCGCCTTGATCAACATCACACCCCTATTCCATTTACAATCCTTCTACTTTTCAATCAGTGTAAACCAAGGCCATGGTGATGATTGTGAGAGCATTGATGATCTCAAGCATCAACAGGACTTCCCCCAATCATAATAAATGCTATGTTTTTCCTTTCATTTTTCTCTTCTGTTAGTTTGCCTTCGGCCAAGATTGCACCTTTTCCCTTCATTCACCTCATTTAGTTTTTAACTGCCTCCTCCCATCCCTTTTTTTTTTCTCTCATTCTTTTTTATTTATTTTTCTTTCCTTAACCATTTAAGGTTAGACTTTAAAATCCCCTTTCAATCTTAGCATCTTATATTCAAATCATGTTAAGCATGTAAAATGGGGTCAAGCGGAAGGCAGAGGTATTAAACAACTACTCAAACATTTTACTCATGATCAAGATGTAATTTTCTTAATTCTTCTCAATGGATAAAGCTTGAATAGCTTGCACTAAGTTCTTTTGGCTAGATTGCTTATGTCCTCTCGAGATCATTCTTTAGACACATGTACCAACTCCCTAAGTGCACTAGTGACCATCCCTAGAAGAACTCTATTCTCTTTCCCCACATCCAACTTTCCTTGCAACTTATCACTTCTACAAAGATTAGCAATAGTCCCTTGTTCTCCACCATAAGTCCTAGGGCACTATTCTCAATATAACATCCTTCTTTCCCTTTTGCTGGACTACTAGACCACCCTTCGAAGACAATAACTATGATCGCATCTCCATAGAATTAATATAAAAGTTTGGTAACAATGTTCTTTTTGTATACAATTTTGCTAAAAATTTGTGCAATATTTAGCATGTTTCTAGGTATTGTCAATTGACATTGAGGAATGATGATTATTCAAAGGAAAAGCCTATTATCATTATAGTGGACACTAGCCGAATTGGTATTGGACGGACAATTGGGCAAGATGACAAGGGAATAGTTGAGAAATCAAATTTGGTGCAAAAGTGTTAAATGAAAGGTAGATGAGATACCTATACATCAAGAGGGAGCTATAGGGTGTTGTGACAACCCTTAAATGTGACAAAGAGTACTTTATAGGTGCACATACAGTTGTTGAAATGGATTATTTGCCATTATTAGGGGTGATTGCTAGTTGTGGCACTCCAGGTATTACCATGCTTAGGTGGATTACATATATAAAGTCACTAAATCCTAAATTGTAGCACATTGTAGGGAGAAATAATTCGATTGCAACCATATTGTCTAGGGCAAGCTTTGAGGATGAATATGGGATGATGGATGAAGAAGAGGGTGACTTTACTACTAAAAATACATTTATTGCTATTGGGACTGAATTGGCACATATTGTAATTGCAAGTACAACACTCATTAACATAGGGACAACATTAAATAGAAGAAGTGTGACAAATGAATTGAAAGAGACAGTTGTTGTAACAATGAATACAATAGTAAATAAAGTGTATGTCGTGGGATAAACCTTGGACAATAGAGGAAAAGCACTTTAAATGTGATGGTGTAGCTTGAGGAGCATTTTGGAGCTCTTGAGAGAACACCAAGACTATGGAGAAAGAATTGCAAGAAAATCTATCTTGTCTTACTAGCAAGCATGCTATTCTCCTCTTTATAACACCATAGAAAGAAAACAACGAGAACAACAATATTGTATTCATGAAGCAACATCATGTATAACTTGTTCCATAGATTCATCTTTAATAAAATACCACATACTCTTCATCGCAACAAACCAATAAGAAAATGAACACAAAGGAATGCTAATTATTTAATGGAAATCATCACATAAAATTTATATTAGAGCTTTTATGAGTGTAACTGTGTCTTCTGTTCTCGCAATCTCTCTCATATACAATATTACAACCTTTGAATTGGCTATCGTTTGCTCAATATCTCTCTCACACGTATTCGCAATCATTTATACAATAGAATGAATGCCTAAAATCATCCTTTGATCATGTAGACACCCTCCAAGTGATATGGCTGATCCGAATGGTAACCAAAGCCATTACAATATCTCTTCATAGCTCATTAGTGACATTATCACTTCTAGTCTCCAACTGCTACTTATTTTGCTTAATTGAGCTACAAAGAGCTTCCATTCTTCTCTTTCCAAGGTAGGAACACATCCCCAAGCTAAGAACACATACAGAAACATAAAAGCATTTACAAGGATATACAATATCTCACAAAAGCTAATAGAAGGTCGATAGAACTTAATAAAATCCATACACGTCAAGACAAAACCAATTGAACTTATCAAAAGCCATCTAGAATATCTTTAGTCAATTCCAAAATATACATTTACAACCACAAATCTTAAATAGAAAAAAAGTAAAACCTTATAAAGTCTAATAGAACACGTAAGGAACAATAATATGTACTCATCAAAACCCATCAAAACTTATCAAACCAAACCAAATATTCAACAAGCTATCTAAACTTACTCAACCTAAATAAACACCCATTCAAAAACTCTCAAAACTATCCAAACCCAACTAACCATGCATCAAAATATCTATTCAACACCAAAAAACTAGCTAAAAATAGCTAAAAAGCAAGTCTTTTCAACTCTCAACATATCCTCAATCTTAATTTAGGGAGAGTCCTCATGACCTTGGAAAAGGAGAGTAAAAACTCTAAAGCAACCATGAAACCATGACCCCTTGTTGGAAATGAAGTTTGCAACTTTTATAATATGCAAGGATCAAATGGACATAAAAGATTGAAAATAGAGGATTAGTTTAGGGCCTTACCCTTGGAATTCAGTGACTTATTGATTTCATTAGGTTACTTTGTATAATATATCTTGGGATCACACAAGAATCCAAGAATGAATCAAGGTTATCAAATCAATGCATAAGATTTTTAAAATTGAGCTTTAACCCAGATGAAATCAAATTTGCTAATTAATCTTGAAGATTTTGACAATCTAAGAAGAGGTATTCATCTAGTCCAGTATGAAATTGAAGCCTATGGATGATGTAATTTCTCTTCAACTAGTGGATTAGGCTACAACAAGTGGAATTAGAGAGATTTTAGTATTAATAGAGTGGATTAGCTCTTCAAAAGATTGATGAAGGTTGATGAGCCATAAAGAATTGACCATCAACCCCATAAAGATCAAGAAATTGCCCCCATATTGCTCCATAGTCTTCATTGCTTCATTGTCAAGTGATTGAACAATCCCTATGCTTTTATATTGGAGGAACTTTAAGATGAAAGAGTCATCAACCTAATGGAAGGTTCACTAATCCAAAATTGAAGCTTGGAATAAGAAATGTCCAAAATGATGGCCCTTAATGATCTATTGATAATCAATGGCTTCAATGGTCGCAATCTTGAAGGTATCCCTCTTGAAGTTCAATGTTTCTTGAGTTGTGTAATTGGTGTTTATTTGTAGGTCTTCTTAACAAATATTCAAGGATTTATGAGAAATTTAGCAATAAATTGGGAGAAGAATAAAGCTCATAGGAGAGGGAAAATGGCTCCATCTTGGCATATAAGGAAGCCAATGCATAGTAGATGCACGTTAGGAGCAAGAAAATGTAAAATCCCATTGTATTCTTTGAGATTTATCCCAAAAAGTACTACTGCCCTACTTTTGCCATAGCTAGGGTTTTCAAGATGAGGAAGAATGGTCAAATGATGAAGATAGGGCTTCAATACCTTCCACAGATGGTAGCCATAGCATTGAATAGGCACCATAGACAAGTTTCGACTCTAAAATTGTGGTCAATATGAAATCATGGTCTATAGTGTGCTATCCTAGGTAGTGAAATTTGTGTTGAATACTCAACTCCTTCCTTCATGGATCAAGGCAATAAATTGGTAGTGCTTATACTCCTCTTGTGTAGTAGAATCTATGAAAGGCAACCAAAGATAGTATAGAAGCTCTTAGCAAAGAGATAAGACGAGAAGACCCACCATGAAATCTTGAAAAAGCTTGAAAGAAAGAGAAGGAAGATTGTTTGTGAAAAAATAACTGTACGTATAGACCACGATAAGTTTTGTGGCCCATTCTTTTGACAAGATACCTTAAAAATGGCATGGGATTTAATGATGACCTGCTATTTTGTCAACATTGCCATCATATCCTACAAGAGTATTCAAATTGGTTGTCTTCTTCACTTGGAGGACCATTGGTCACTGTATCACTCTCTTTGAAGACCTGTAACACCTGTATCTAAATGACCTTGGATTGTTTGACTAAAAGTAGGAAGTTTTTTCTTGAAATTTTACTCAATAGGGACCAAAGACCAATGTTCTAATACCAACAGTCGTAGGGAGGAGAGAGAAGAGTGAAAAAGAGGAGAGAGAAATCATGAAAGCTTACAAAAGATGGAAAGATGAAGAGATTGATTTCAATATTATTTAATTGTGAAAATTTTACAAGTCTCTTTCATCTTATACCAATGTCAATGTGACATGGTCATTATTTTCCCAAATATATCTAACATATTAATCTTCCCAATTTCTTACAAGTAATCCTTTCTCTCTCTCTCTCTCCGCCCAATAATAAAAATACAAATGACCGCAAGAAGACAATATAAGACATAAGAAACCAAAGTTTCTCCTCTAAGTTATAAAAGATAAAATTAAGGTTCCTCCTTCCTTTAGGATACATAATACGATGAATCATGACAAAGAGATAATCTCTATTTAAGTATCTTTATTAGAAGAGATACAATAGGTCAACAATGAAAAACATTGAAAGCATTAGATTGGTGACCTAATAGTCTCCATCACTAACTTAGCTCCCAATAGAGAGGATCACATTATAACTTAGAGTGGACTATGATCTCACTTGGTTCAAAGAGAGTAAGAGACAAAGGGGAGATGTGCTCCACCCCTCTTCTCATAAGGGTAAATCTCAGCTTTGGTAAGATCTATGACACAACCCTAGGAACTCATCATTTCAACTCTGTTCCTATTTTCATTCTTTCAAAAAATACCCAAGTAATTGGATCCACCCATCCCTCAGAGAGCACCATCATGACAATCCTCCACACACACATACAAGATGCTTAATTATCTAATTAGGCCCTACCATATCATGAGATATATAAACATAGCTTCATTTTATTGTGCAATGTTTGTTTCATGCCATTTGTTATGACCTCGAGGGGGTCATTATATACCATTTTCCCTATAAGAAACTTATAGATTTTTTCCAAATTGTAATCTAAAAATCCATTTTGTAAATATAATCCTATAATTTTTAATAAATTTAAAAAATCCTTATATTGATCACATATAGTAGACTTAAAAAAATTTATGTGACCCGCCTCAAGGTTATGATTTTAAAAAGTTAAAATAATCTTTTCTAAACAACTTCTTTTTATTAGAATAATTTTGTTGAAAACATGGACATTAGCCACCACTAATGCTCACTAAGATATGGAGAAAAGTAGTTGAACATTTTCATGACAAAATGCACATGAGACTTGATTGTAAATGAGATGTACTAAATTATAATCACATTAAGTGGAAGTTGATACAAATGATATAGGCTCACTCTCACCACCTCTCTGTTGAGACTGATTCATTGATTGTTACAACAACTAAAGGCTTATTTAGATACTAAGGCAAGTGGATGGGTAAGTTAATAGCGACATCATAGGTGGCTTCAAACTATATTCTCATCTCAGTAAAATGTTGGTTCCCATGAGCCTGGTTAAAGGGCCTACTTCCAAGATCCTCCCTAGGCCAAATACTAGGCAAACGATAAGTGGAGTGGAGCTCTCTAGAAAACACAAAAAATACAAGAAAATTATTGTAAGAAAATTTATCTTGTAGCATCAACAAAAATTTGTTTCATCTCTTCACCGAACCACAAAAAGAAAACAATAGGAACAACAAGAACATCTTTGCATAGTATCATAGACATAATCTTCCACAAATTTATCTTCAATAGAACATCATAATGTCTTCATGGAAATGAACAAAAACAAATAAAAACTCATATACACCATCATACTAATGGAATTAATCACATAAGCTTTGTGTTAGAGCTTTTATGAATGTAGCCATATCTTTTGTTCTCACAATCTCTCTCATATATGGTATTTTAGTATCTAAAATGACTATCTTTCACTCAATGCCTCTCTCTCACATACTCTCAATTACTCGTGCATGAGAATGCATTGGAATGAATATCTAAAATCCTCTCTTAGTCATGGAGACACAATCCAATGGATACGTCTGATCCAAAGAGCCACTAGAGCCACTACAATTTCCTTTCAAAGCCCATTAGTGACATTATCACTTTAAGTTTTTATTTTCGTCTTCAACTACTACTGCTTCATTCAAACTAGCTACATTAAGCTTGTATTTTTCTCCTTCCAAGGTTGGAGATTTTCCTTAAGCCACAAACCCATTCAATAGAACATGTAGAGAAGCATACATAGGCTAATAGAAGACATATAGAAGCTCACATAACACCATAGAAAGTCAACAGAACACAACAAAACCACTCTGCTGCAACCAAAACCATTCCAACCTATCAAAAACCATTTAATACATATTCAACCATCCTAAAAATAAATATTTCACAACCTCAACCTCTCAATAGAACCAAAAGAAGACCCAAACAAACACAATTAGAACATATCAAAATCAATCAGACCATCAACAAAACTTATTAGTACAACATAACTCAACCATAAACCATTAGGACCTAATCAAACATATTCAGTCACTACCAAAACACTCCTAGAAACTTTCAAAATTAAAAAAAACCCAACCAATCATGCATCAAAACAACCATTCAACACCAAAAAATTAACAAAAAATAATTAAAATAGTTTTTTAAACCATCAACATATCCCCATACTTAAACTAGAGAGCATCCTCACACAACCTTTGAAAATGAGAATAAAAGCTCTAAAAATAGTTACACAACCTTAATGTCAATCTATCAATCAACAACATTATGAAGTCATGACCCCATCGAACCTAAATCTAATACAAGAAAGAAATAAAAAAACTTTTGAACTATTAACTATTTGTTAACTAAATATTAATATATTAAAAAAATCTTAAAGGATATAATATGTTCTTCATTTTCACTTCAATCCATAAAGATTCAACTAGCTTCAATTAAGCATCTAGCAAGCACAATCATCTCCAATCTTCAATCTTCAATCTTGACCCCATCACGTACTCAATCAAGAACAAAACACACACACAATACATAACACATAGACAAAATCTGAAAGGCATCCCCATCTAGGAAAAAATAAAGTTTTTAATTATAGGTCATTAAATACATAATCATCAAGAATTAATGAATATGGTCTCTCTTGAAAGCATGTTGATTCCTAAACCTTTCTAGGGAATGGGACTCATCCACATATATTTTAGAAGGATTTTACGAAAACTACAAACAACACATTCTCTCCACTATAACAATATAATGAGTAGGAAAATATGGGCATGAAAATACAAAATATCATGTTGTTGTGGATCAATGTCCAATTTGGATTAAGACAAAAATTTGGCATTGACTTTGGATAACCATGAGAATATTGATGCATAAATGCCAAGTACCAAGAAAAGTATGTAGCCAAATGCATTGAAGGATCTGTGGACTAATAATATGTTTTAACAAGATGAACATAGCTATTAAAAGCTTTCGAAGGAGTACCCCATTCTCTTGGAATGATAGGCCAACTGATTTGAGGACCCATCAAAGAAACTTTAGGATTCCACTATTCATGTGTAGAGAGCTATGAATCAAACCCTATGTATCCACTAACCAACTGAGGTGGATAGAGAATAAGGGAAAGGGAAACATAAAGGGGAATAAGAGTCAATGGATAAATCATTGGCCAAAAAAAATCATAAATGGAAGACATGGATAAGAAAAGGGATTCTAGTGGAATTTGTTAACGGTGTTTTGAGAAGACTGCAAAAGTGGAAGTGTCAGCTACTATTTCTTGATGGAAATTATTTTTGTGAAGCTTGAGTGCCTTATTTTTGGGCACTTGGATTATATTGAGGGAGAGGAGAGCTCAAATTACAAGAACAAGTATTTCTTATTAAGTTGCTTATGAATGTACAACTTGGGTCACTCTCACTCAATCAACTGATGTAGACCCATGGGCTATTTATATAGCCCCAGAAGGCTAGGGTTAGGGTTTCCCCTTCCCCTTAGGAGGACCATTCATACTCAATTACCCTTATCCTCTCTAGCATAAGGAGGTTTCACATGCTTACATTCTCAACAACCCCCCTCAATGCAAGGGGGCATTGGATTACAATGCATAATAGGGTGCGTCCCCCTTAATCCACAATGAGATGCCTTCATAAATGAGGCTACAAAGATGGTTACAGGTAGAGAATTTACAAGACAAAAGAGTGGATCATCAAATGGTTGAGAGGCAATGTTAACCTCCAATTGTTTAGGTGGTTTTGACACACTAGGAAACTTACTGGTAATATGCTCAGTCTTCTTGCATTTATTACATTTCATCTTTTCTGTGTACTTGTTCCAAAAATTACTTAGAATATGCCATTTTCTACAATAGAAAGAACATTTTGTGGATCAACAGTTGATCGCGAGAAGAAGTAGATGTGCTGAAGTGCCCTCATGGTTTCTCTTCTCTTTATCCAAGCATGATTAGATGGTACTTTCCAAGGTGGGATTTGGGATGTTCATTAATGTTGTTACAAGAGTAGGAAAAACTTTCTTGAGAGCCTTCAAAAGGATAGCAATAGCATTGGGTTTGGCCATTAGTGCTTGTACAGAAGCTAGTTGGGCCATAAGCCCCTTCATATGGGAAATAAATTTTCCCACATCATCCTCTTGATTATATTCTTGACTAAAAAACTCAATTTTAAGGAAATTTTGTGAATATTTTTCCATGGGCACCATAGAGTTTTTCCAACTCATCCCATTTGGCCTTGGTAGTAGAGTGTTGATCTACATGGTGTCATCGAGATATGGTCTAGCCCGTTTAGCTCTTTCTTGCTTTTGAATCTTGGCTTGATGGTCTTGTGAGTCTATCTCACTGACTTTTGGCATACACTAATGAATTGATCCCCATTGACCATGATTCAAAAACTGCCACTTATTAGCGGCTCCCAACAAATGCACCACCTGTTGCGATCTAAAACGGGCCTGAGACTGTCTTTAAGCACTAGCTTGGCCTCTCTACACTCAAAGAACACAACCCCTTGGCCTCATGGCCAAGAGTTTCTAAGAGACACACTACCCTAACCTCTATTGTAAATTTCATGTTTGTTTTGGATTGTAATCCAATGGTTAAGGCTTCCCCACACTCCTCAAAGGGAGTCCCTACACATATATCATTGTATTGCGAGCACCTTTGCTAACACTTGGATTGTTTTTGAGATGTAAGTGTTCTAGTTTACCTTTTCCAATGCATTTTCCGCAAGGCTCTCAAGAAATGGCACTCTTGTTTTGTTCATAAGGGTGTTGTATCTTTGGTTTGAAAAGAGGGTATTGGTTGTTGGTTGTTTTTGCTTGCAGTCGGATGGTGAGATCGAGGATGTCAACCAAGCTTATTCCATCATTTGTGTAGACTTTCTTCTTATCCTTACCGAGCATCCTGTAGAGACACTCCTCTTTGACCTCTTCTCTAGCTTGTCCACTAGTCCTAGGGCCTTCTCTACAATTTCTGGGCTAAGTGCAACTTCCACCCTTCTAGTGGCATCTCCTTGTCCCTGACTGTTATTATGCTAATGTTCTTTTGAGCATCAAAGGTCCTCAGGAATTGAGTGATTGATGTCATGTGCCCTACCTTCTCTAGGTACTTGGCAAGATTGCATTGTTCTATCATCCACCTAATTGTCTCTTCAAATGTCAACAACCCCCCTAGGTTGTGGATGTTGCAATATTTTAGTTGGTTGAATGCACGTACCTCCATGGCTAAGCCATATCTTCTGTGTTCCTCCTTTGAGAAGGAGAGTCTATTGGCTTTATCTTATTGCCCTACTATTTGGGTTCCTGCCACCACACAACAATCCACAATTAGTTATCCTTAAAGGACATTTCTTGCATGGAAGGTAAAGTGACTAGAAAGATCAGTTTCCAATGTTGAAGGGTATAAACCACAAAATGATAATTTTCACATTAATCAATCCATATATTTTTACACAAGAACTTCATGGAGCATGTTTTCCTAATAGAAGAAGAAGCATTCATTCTTCCCTTAAAAGTTCAACTCTTATTTTGATTTTTCATTATCTTCCACTTTTACCCCCTTCCACTTGGAAAGGATGAAAATCCTTCTTGGGATTTTGGAAGTAAAGGTGTAAGAGTCTTTAGTACATTCTAGTGCACCTTACTAGTTCAAGAGCCAGTCATAAAACATTAGGTTATACTTTAGTGTTGCATGACAGTCCATATCTTATGGACAAATGCCTACTTGTGTGATGTAAGTCAATATGATAGTCAAGAGGTCACCTGAGTTGATTCAGCTTGCAATGTGGAGTTCCTCATGGGTTAGGATTCAAACCAATCACACATTGTGACTATTGGAGTTCCCATTTTCTTTCTCTCTCTTTCTTGCTCTTTCTCTCCCGCCATAGCTCTTCCAAGAAAGCTCCAATCCTTCTCACCTTTCATAGGCCAATAGTCAAGAGGAATCCATGAACAAGATCTCGGTGAATGTACTAACAAAATTATTCCCTACTCTTCACGTAATGACTAGGACAACAAGCTCATGGCAGCTTTGTGGGCATATAGGACAACCTATAAAAGAGCCATAGGACAGAACCCATTCAAATTGACCTATAGAACCAAAGCAATTCTCCTAGTGGAATTCTTTGTTCCAAGCTTGAGAGTAGCAGTCTAGGAGAGATGGGAGGGCAAGCAAGCATGGACAAATCAATTGGTAGAGCTAGAACACCTATCTAAGACTCATCTCATTGCAACCCATACTCTAATCTGTGAAAAGGCACAATGCAAGAGTTGGTTTGACAAACACTTCAACAAAGAGACTTTGGGCAGGGATACCTAGTCTTGTTGTACTTTGTTAAAGGATACAAACAAAAGATAAAATTCAAGGGATTGGGACCTTTCAAGATTTGCAATATCACTAGAATGGGTAATGTGGATCTTGAAACCCTGGAGGGAAAGGGCATAGGATTTTTCAATGGAAGTTGCATAAAAAAGTATTACCCTTGGTCACATCCACTTCACAAATCTCTGATGATAGGACCACCAAAGAATGTGAGAGTTGCAACCATAACTAAACTAGAGGAGGTAGATGAGGAGGTAGTAGCACCAATGTACCTACAAATAACTGTGACCACTCAAAGGCACACACTTTTGATGTGCTAATTGATAAGGGAGTTGACTCTAATATCTTAACATATGATCACTGGACTACCATGGGTCAACCCCAATTGCAACCAACCCATGCAAAACTCAGCCCATTTGGGGGGAAGTCCTATCCACTCTTGGGGAAATGCAAACTAATGGTTTCTATCGAGACTGAGAGCCTATCCATCATTTTTTATGTGCCACCTATAACAAGTGTTGGTAAGGAATCACTTTTGGGTCATGTGTTCAAAAAACAAGATTGCTATAATTTTGACTACGGCTCACAGTGCATCCATCTTGCCATTGGCAATGTTATAATTTTGACTACGGCTCGCAATGCACTCTCACCCTACCCCCTATCAAAACCAAGGCATGATTCCACGAGGAGTAGGCCTAGCATAATCTAATAGAGAGTCTAAAGCTAGTCGCTAACTAATTGCTCCAACACAGCCAAGCTAAAAAGAACTATCAAAGAGGTCATCTTGAGTGATTGTCTAAACTACTACCTAACTAAGGACAACTCAACTAGGAGCTTCTACTAGGCGAGAACTGCTATAGCTTGATCAACAAATATTATATTGTAGCACATTAGGTCTTTTAGCCTCATATTTTCCATACTCGGGCATGTAAAAAGGAGGGAGCTGAGCATAGTGACCCAAGGAGAATAGGGCATCGGCCTCAGGTCCTCTCTCGGTACCCAAGAACCTACCGAGCCCTCCCAAGGCGACACTGAATACTTTTCTAATGCTCACTTTTATTTTCACTCAAACCTTCTTGTATTCTTTGTTTTTTCAGCTAGATGCTGCCCCTCGGAAGACAAGGAATTGGCCTCGGGTCTTGTCTCGTCCCCAAGAACCTACCAGGCCTTCACAAGGCGATAAACAACAACTCAAGGATTTTTCTTTTTTTTTCTATTTTTATAGGGGTTAGAACCCCTTTTTACACACCTCCGTATATTCATATATTGTCTTGTAGATATTTAGGGTTTTGCCTCATTCCATCATTATTTTAGTAGACTTCTCTAACTGCCTCACAACTAATAGGAACTCCTAGAACAACCACCTAGTAGGTCAGCAGAACAGGGTCAGTAGAACTGCCTTCTAAAACAAGTCTTTCAATGCCTGACAATGCCTTTGCAGGAGGCAATGACTACTCAGACCTCCCTCAGACCTAAACCTAGGACTTCATGCCTCGAGTGGCGGTCCCCAACAAACAAAAGAAAGTAAACCTTACATGCACATATATAATTAATTGCTTAAGGGAAAACACTCGGAAAGGGGATGAAACCACCTGGAATGGCCATAAGAAGCTCCTTCGCAGCAAAGGCTCCCTCCAATGACTTCGTCAACCTTTATGATGCAACCACTACAACAAAAAACCATTAACTGTACCTGCACCAAACAGACATAGGGCCCTCTTGGCCTAAAGAAATGGCATATTTCACTATAAACTAGCTGGCCCTCTTGGCCTAAAGAAATGGCACATTTCACTACAAACTAGCTGGCCCTCTTGGCCTTAAAAAATAGCACATTTCACTGCAAACTAGATGGCCCTCTTGGCCTAAAGAAATCAAACATGACACGACAAAACTAACTGGCCCTCCTTGCCTAAGAAAATAGGTCATTGAAACCTTAAAACAATTGGCTCTCTTAGCCTAAAGAAATCAAACAAACCAGATCATATAGATCCCTCCTTGGAAGACGGCATATATACGAAAATACACTCTGTTCCAAGTGGAAAAATAGTGCTCTCAGCCCTAAACTAAATGCATCAAGTTGTGACCCACACCTCCTGCATATATAGCAAGAGGCGTATGCATAACATGTCGTCTGATCAATCTATGGGTCCAAGATAATAGTGGTAGATGGGTCTCGGCCACTATTCGCATTACCCATATCAACCATCGCCTGCCATATAACGAGTGGTCTGATAACATTCCCCACAAGCGACCAGGTCCTGTCTCATTATCAATGACAACATCTGGACTAGGACCACAGTTGAAGAAGAGGTCCTCTTCATAAGCAAAATTAGCTAAGGAATCCACAAACCGATTCCAATAATGTGGAATGAGCTGAAGAGATACACTCTCAAATTCATCAAGTAGGGTTATAGCAGTTTGATGATACATATGAAGGATGGGATTCTGGACTGTATATGTCCCATTAGGTTTATTTAAGATTAGCTGGGAATCCCCCTTTACAAACAACCCACTGAATACCACCTTTCTTAGCAATATTCAGCCATGTTGTTAGTGAATCCTACCCCGAGATAAACAGCTAATTTCAATGCAACCCTACGTCGGGATCTCGGATAACACTCCCTTTTCTATAAGGCCCCAGGGATGCTCCATCAAAGTATAATGTGTATGTTCGTAATGGATTTACACAACCAGCCCATCAAGAACTCCCCTATTCATAATTATGATAGTCAAAATTCAACATATTTGGAGGATGAACTGACAGCTCCATCCCACCTTCTTAATTAAACTCAACAGGGATGCTTGTCAAAATTTGTAAACTGTGATGGTAGAAAACTTTGATCTCCCACACAAAGGTACCATCTTTTTGCTCAATCACGTTATATCATTTTCTCCACCAGATAAGCTTCCCCTGATGATATCGTTTCTCCAGATATGGGTGCTCCAAATAAGGGATGAACTGCCCCATCAACTAGTTTAAGCTCTCCTAGAGGTCTCAAATCAACCCCAGCATAGACCTGCAATGCATTTAGCGCGTTAGCATATTCAGAAATAATAAAGTTTAATCTTATAAAGATTAACCTTATTCTTAAATTCCACTCCCTGTAGATCAGCTAATAAATCAGTGGACTTATTTTTACCTAACCAAACTATCTTGTAAGGGCCATCCCATCTAGGTTCCAACATTCCTGGAAATAGCTCCCTATAAGCATCGTAGTATAGAACTAATTGCCCTTTCTTAAAGGTATATTTCTTTGCTTTTAGATCATGCAACCACTTCATCGGATGTTTAGTCACCTCTTGATGCAACAGACTCTGCAATTTAAGTTCATCCAAGTGGATTATAGTTGTAAACCGCTCAAATAGGGCATTTTCATCACCCAAAGAATGATTTATTGTGAATCTTATGGTTAGCAACTCAATTTCTAAGGGCAAGACACACTTCTCCCCGTAAACTAATTTGAATGGGGTGTGGCTAGTGGCTCTCTTGAACGTCGTATTATATGCCCATACTGCCACATATAATTTTGTATCCCAGTCCCACTTCTTTTTGGAGACTATCTTGGATAGGATACCCACAAGCTACTTATTGGTACTTTCAACTTGTCCATTGGCTTGTAGGTTATAGGGGGTCATCTTGTTACGCTTAATTTTCCATGCTTCAGTCAAGCTTTTAATTACCTTGTTCAAAAAATGGGTTCCACGGTCCGATACTATTTCCTTTGGTGGATCAAAATGGCATATGATCTGCTCAAGTAGAAAACTGGCAGTCTCTTTTGCATTGTTCTGCCTCATCTCCCGTGCTTCTGACCACTTTGTAAAGTAATCGATTGCTACTATAATGTATCTTTTGAGTAGTAGATGACGAGGTAATAGGTCCCAAAAAATCGATGCCCCACTTCTCAAATGGAAGGGTAGCCATAATCAGCGTAAGTGGATGCTTCCTATTCTCTCTATTGTCATGTCTTTGACATGTATCACATCTCTTGACATAGTCAAAGGAATCCTGGAAGAAGGACGGCCACCAATACCCAACTCTTAAGGCCTTCTGTGCCGTTAACCGCCCAGCAAAGTGCTCTCCACAAGCGGAGTCATGGCACTCTTTTAACATAAATGGAACCTTGTCAGGCATCACACATCGGCGATAGATATCCTCAACACCTTGCTGATAAAGTGTTCCTACGATCAAGGAAAATTTCAATGCTTGCTATTTAATTTTCCTCTTCTCCGATTTTGATAAAGTAGCTCCAGTCTCTCCCGTAGAAAGATAGTGCGTTATAGCAGCATACTAGGAGGGAATAGACACTGTATCAATCTTGAACAAAGTTTCCATATCACTTCCTTCAGCCGAGACCTCTTTTGGCTCTGCGAAATCCACAAGACACTCTACAATGCCCTGAAGCTTCGGCAACTTGCTCTTAATCTCGTAATCAAATCCCTGCAAAGTGATTAACCACTTTACTAAACAATCAGGTGGCTATAACTTATTCAACAACAATTTAAGTCCTTCTGCCTTCGTATAAAAAACCAGCTTCTCATAAAGAATGTAGTGCTTGGAATTTTTGATTGCAAATACCATCGCATGGCACAACTTCTCCATATACATGTAGTTAATTTCTGATATGCCCAACTTCCGAGTAGCAAAAGCTATTGAATGGTTCCACTTCTCCTCCCAAATTTGGGATAAGAAACAATTAATACTATACATGGTTGCTAT
The DNA here is from genome assembly GCF_053477565.2 of Lygodium microphyllum. Taxonomy (NCBI): domain Eukaryota; kingdom Viridiplantae; phylum Streptophyta; class Polypodiopsida; order Schizaeales; family Lygodiaceae; genus Lygodium; species Lygodium microphyllum. Next base: position 85,493,355 of record NC_141163.1, on the reverse strand, counting down.
TGAAAATATATAGAACATTTCGCCCCTTTTAGGTGCTTTTAAAACATGTGCTTTAGCAAGACCTTGCTTCACATCGTCAAAAGATACTTTGCAAGAATTATTCCATGCAAACTGATAATTAAAGGACAATAGCTTCATCAGTGGCAACATTCTTTCTACCAAGGCATTGATAAACCTCTGATAATACCCTATTGATGACAAAAAGCTATGCACTTCCTTTGGAGTATGCGGCAGACTCATGGCGACTATGACCTTGATTTTTTCAGGGTCAGTTGCAATTCCTACGGAATTGACCACATGGCCTAACAATAGCCCATAAGGCACTCCAAAGATGCACTTCTGCGGGTTGAGAGCTATGCCAAATTGTCTGCAACGCTTGAAACACTTCTGTAAAATAATCAACTGCCTTTCTCTTTACGGTGGCTACCCCCAGGTCATCAATGAATACTTTCAACTCCTTTGGGGATATGTCACCAAAGGTCTTGTCGACTATTCTTTGCCACAAACCAGGTGCATTACATAACCCAAATGCCATCACATGGTATGCAAAGGTAATGAAGACAGTGATAAATGTCATTTTTAGCTTGACTTGCTCAACAATCACCATTTGGTTATACCCTGCAAAGCAATCCATGAATGAATATATTTCCCTACCCGTCAATTGATCCAAAATTTGGTCAATAAATGGAAACGGGTAGTAATCTTTAACAGTCTATTTATTTAGCTCTCTATAGTTAGATTTGATTATTATTCTTCTTTCTAATCACAATTGGCGAACACCATTTCGTATACTGAACTGGGAAGATCAAACCCGCTTTCTGCAACTTTTAAAGCTCTTGAAACAGCCTGTCCCTTAGTTCAAAAGGCATACGCCTTACTTTTTGACATACATTGCAGGTACCTTCCTTTACAAGAATGATATGCACAACCAGAATGGGATAAATACCCCAAGCAAAGATGTCGTGAAACTCCTGAATTAGGGACACATAGTCCTATCTCTCTTTCGAACTGAGCATGGAACCTAATTTGATTGGCTGCGAATCATTAGGTGTGCCAAGGTCCAACTCAATAATGTCTGCATCTCTTATTCGAAATTGAGGCTCTATCAGCTCATTCAAGGTTATCTGATAAATATCCTCTATAGTGGACCCTTCTTTAGATCCATCACTCGATGACATCTCACTACCAGATGGATCATCTACTATTTTTAGTTTAGTGGAGGATAATGGAGCTCTCTCACTCTGAGGAGACTCAGGGTAAGGATCCACTATTACACGATGAGCACCTCATCCTAGAATCACTCGACTAGCAGGTATATCAACTTGAGAGTCTGTCCATAGAGTCCATGGCCTACGTAGCAAAATTTGATGGTTAGGATGTCCTACAAACCTTATCACCCTAAAGTCTAGATAGCATTCCACGCTCACAATTGTAACATGGACTTTAGTGATGCAACCTTCCAGTTGTCTTAGACTATCATCAACCATCCTAAGAAGTGTGGAGCCGTCTTTTTGGATCTCTGGACCTAATCTCTCCATCAAATCTGAACTCATGATATTGACAGAGGATCTAGTGTCCACGATAGCGTGCTCCACTAATATTCCATCCACATACGCTAGAACCCTAGAGCAATGCTTTTCAGCATGATCGAACCAATCTTCTCCCACTCTAGCTATGCCTTCTTTCTTGGAAATCCTCTATCCTTCTCGAGATCAACTTTATTACCAAGAGGTCTTAAAGGTCCACTTTCCATATCAGAATTTAGGACTTGCTTTTCCCTAGCATGTTGCTTAGGGCTTCCACTCGATAGGTTTTATAAATCCTCTGTCATCCTCTTTGATCTTTTGACCTCTTGTTACGGCTTGTAGATTAGAAGTTTCAGCATCATTGACACGTACAGCCTCAATAAGGCTGACTCCTCTATAGTAGCCTTTCCTCGTTGTAGTATTTATCTTGGTCCCTCATCTTGCTAGAGATTATTCCATTGTATGTAATGGTTAACTAGACCTGTTTTTTTACTCCCTTGTTGGAGGGTACTGATCTTACTCCAATAGGTAGTAGCTAAGTGGCCAAAATTTCCGCAAATATCGCATTTGACATTTGGACAATTCCTAGGGAAATGTTGGCCACCACACCACTTATAGTTGAATCTTGAGGGGGAACCCTCATTAGGGCATTGACTCCCTATCAAATTTTACTGCTTCTTGAGAAAATTAATGTCCACAGCTATTTGTCTGTATTGTTTAGAAATCATATTGGTATACTGCTTCATCATGTCCTTAAATTCACCAAGGACATTAGAGGCACTTGACTCATAGCCGCAATCATCTATCTATCATCCCATCAGCCTAACTACTTGATTAGGAATTGGCCATTGACCTATTGGGACAACATTAGGATTCATTGTTTGACTTCCACCACTTAGTGGGCCCGTTTGACTAGCCATGGGCATAGTCATTCTAGGACGGGCTGGTAACATAGGCAAATTTGGCATGATACTCCCTCTCCCATTCACATTTGACATGGGGTCCCCTTGACTCCCATTGGTTAAGGCCAAATTATTACCATTCCAATTTAACATTGCTGCATAAGCCGCTTGCAATTGCGACTCTACTCCTTCTGCTTGGGTAATAGCAGTATCAATGTCGGCCAAAGTGACACTACTAAGTTGCACCTAGATATTAAAATCCAATCCATGTAGGAAATATTGCAACTCTAGAGCTATTGGAATGGGAATATAAGTATTAAGTTTGCGAAGAACTTGCTTTAGTTTCTTGGCATAGGTCTGGACATTCTCATTTGGCTCTTAGCGTGTTACATTCAAGACACGCAACCAATACTGTTCACCCTTCTCAGGAGCAAACTCTCTATGAAAAGTCCTAAAGAATCGGGCACTGCTAGTTATGGTTCCGGCTTCTAGACCGTGATACCAAACTATCCCTCTTCCTTTTAACATCATATTGAAAAACATCATGAGGTGTCCTTCGTTGTCAAGCGTTTTTTTTTAAAACTGAAAACCCCTAGTCAAACTGTAGTTAGGCTTGATTTTTGCTAGCTTAGTTGTTTGTGTGACAGTTTGTTTTGTTGTTTCGTAGTTGGATTTCTTGTGTTTGTTTAAGCCTAGGATTTGCTTTTGTCATTTTATTTGAATTGTTGAGTGTGGAACTTGATTGCCTTGGTCGAGCTTGATAAATTTTTGGACAAGTTGAAGTTGGAGTTTACTATTAGCTATCGAACATTGAGGAGCTAGGCATGTTTTCTTGTCAAGACTTTTGCACATCACAGGGGATAATGGGTTCACGAGCACTTCATGTTGCACTTGTCGATGCACTGCACTTGGGGATCATCTTCTGTTCTTATCAAATACTTCCATGCCATGGGTTGGGATTATGCACTCTTGCACCATCATTGAGCACTAGCACGGCATGAGGTCCGCTGCAACTATATGCAGTAAATCTTAGTTGCACATGCACATGAGAGAGCACCTATCATTGAGCATGCACATTTCTTGCACACACCAATTGGGATGCTCATCACAAAGTTAGAAACCTCTGGTTGAGTGTGTAAGGTGGTTGGGAGAGTTCGAGAGTCGTGAAGGATGCCATCAATTATGAGAAGGGTTGTTCATATTTAGTCAACATCTTGAGGACCACTATTTTCTAGAGTGATGTGAGATTATGGACGGGTGGAGCGGAGTATGTCATATCTTCTTATGAGAGTTGAGAGGTGAGGATAAGGAATTTTAAATTAATCAAGGAACTATGTTTGCATTTTGCATGATGCACGATCACATCTAGATAGGCTAGGCACAACTTCTTCAATGCATTCATAATTTTTGTGTGGAACATCGATTGTTTGGTTGCATATCATGGATCCGATATTGCATGTTTCTCAAATCATGTATGATTATGCACAGAGTTGTCTTTCATAGCATATTCCTGCTAGGGCACACTGCATAAAAAAACAGGTTCATATCCAAAGAATATTTATTTTGGAGACTCAAGGATCAAAGGAAAATATTGTACGTTTTACATCGTCAGCGACGAGTATTTCTTGAAGAAAAAGAGGACACGTGTGCTGAAAGTGTATGCAATTACAATAACAATAGACCAAGGAAGGGAATAAGTTATCCAAGATAAAAGATGGAGAAAAATGATGGGATTTACGAATATCAGTAATTTTGTCCATTTTTGGTAGATTTTCGTAATTTTGCTTGCGTTGTCTTGTTGACCAGATACGTTCCGATCGTTTTGAGTACCCAAATAACTATATTCAGAGTTCAAATGATGAAGTTATGATCCAAACAAGTTGCAAACAGGCATAAAGCAGAAAAAACGAAAATAGTGAAAAGTAGTAGAAAAGCAAAAGCCAAAAGCTAAAAGCAAAAAGCCTAATGTGTATGAGTGTGGATAGAAAACTATATAAGGATATGAGAATGGAGAGTTAAGGGCCTTCCCCTTGATTACAATTGTATTTTGTGAGAGAGGAGAGTGGAGGGTTGCATGCTAGAGTGAGCTCTTGTCATGCTAATTTGAAAGTCAGAGCCTTTGAATGTCAAAGTGCTGAGCGTCGAATCATGGTTGTTAAGGTACAAGAATATATTTCTCTTGGGTTGTTTTTGAAGTATTGGTATTTCCATTGTGTGGTTGTGTGATACTCTACCCACATATGGGTTTTAAATTTTTTGTGAGCTATAAGAGGCATTGTTTTTAGTCTTGTTTTTTGTGTGGCTTGTGGTGTTTTATCGAGAATATCTGAATTTTTCAAATTGAGTTGTGCATTTAACAAAGTCAATTACCCCAATCGACACTCCTTAACGTCTCGTTATCGGGTTGTGAGTGAGGCTTGCTCTCGATTATCGCTCGCATAATATCTCTTTTTTGGTGCCTGTTCAAAAAGATGATCAGTGTGCTGAGGATTTTGCTAGGGAGTTTGAAAGATTGTGGAATCGATGGAGTTTAACATTGTTAGAAGGTGGGATAGCCCCAGTTATGTTAAAGATAATGTATTTTGTAAATGGGTTGAAATTAGAAGATTGGAGAGTGAAATTAGAGGTAAAAAACCCTAAGACTTTTGAGGAAGTGGTGAAGATAGCTCAATATCAAGAGAGGAAGACCAAAATAAAAAAAGAGTTAGGGTTTGATGAACCAAGGAAAAGGTTGAGTTCAAGGCGAGTTGAGAGAAAAGTTTTGAGGAGAAAAGAGTTAGTTATGCCTATCCTGAGAGAGGTATACTATTTTCTCTATTTAGGAGAGATGAGTTGACTTGTGAGAAATCAATTGAAGTATGTGAGGAGAAACTCCCTAGGGTGGTTGAGGAGAAAAATAATTGTTTGATTGATTGGAGTGAAGAGTCTAGGAGTGTGAATTCATACCCATTGACCACGGATACTTCTAGTTCAGTGATTAGTGATTTAACTAAAGAAGAGGGATCGAGTGATGATACTTTGGAGCTTGAGGACTATACAGATGAGCTAGAGATGGATCTAAGTTGTAAAGAAGAAAAGAAGAGACAATATTGTTTTAAGGACCAAGATTTTTCATGTTCTTTGGGAGAGTATGAGAGTCAAGAAAGTTTGGATATTTCTGATGAGGGAAGGTGTGATGAAAATTCTAATAGTCATGGCAGTGTTGAAGAGAGTAAAGATAATTTAGAGAGTGAGCTTTTTTGCCTTGGTGATAGTATAGATGGATCTGATTGCTTGAAAGATGAAGAGAGAATAGAGGATGATTTTTTGAGTCTTTTGGAAAACTATGAGGGGGAGGGCTTAGAAACTATAAGTTTTCAAGATGAAGTTAAGGGTTCGAATTTGTTGCCTGATGAGTTTGTTGAGATTTGTTGTGAGTTTGATGATCAAGAGAGTATTGAGGTTTTGGGTTCTAACTCTTGTTGTGATTTTGGTATTGGTTTTGTTGACTCTGTTGAGTCTTGTGAGTTGGTTGGTAATGTTTTGAGTAGCCCTGGAGAGGCTTTTGTTTGTGGTGTTGATGATGTGGTTTTGAGTAGACCTAATCTCTTACTCCTTGATAGTTGTGTAGATAGTTGTTTGGTTGATTTTGGCAACAATGACGAAGAGAAAACTTCATCTGATAGTATTTTAGTTTCTTTGAGCTCTCGTGAAGGTTTTAATGTTGTTTGTAATGATTCTGATTGGGGTTTTGAGGATCTTGAGAGTGGCATTGATGAGGATGTGAGAGAGAATTTGAGTAAGGCTTTAAAAAGAATTAAGAATTTGAGGGAAGAGCGGTTCAAAATCAAGAAAATAGAGTTGGAAGAGGTTTGTGAGGAGGTAGTTGGGGATTTGGTAGTTGAGGAGTCATTGGTTGAGGTTATTGATCCGAAGTTGTTGCATTGTAAAGATGTTGTTTGTGATGATGAAGATGTGAAAGTTTCTTCAGCTTCTTGTGAGGTTTCTTGTAAGGATACTATGGAAGGTGCTTACCACTCTTTGTGTGTGAAAGACTCAATGGAGTCTTGTATTGTTGATGATGAAGTGACCCCATATGTGGATGTTGTTGGTTCTTGTGGTGTTATGAGTCCAGAGTTGACTCCTTTTGATGTTGTGTTTGATTTGGTTATTGAGTTGGGAGATCCTTATGTATCTTTAGGAGAAGTTGTAGATGAATCTGTGGATGAATTTGACATTGGCAACCAAGAAAGGGTCAAAATTTTATTTAGAGACTCTAGAAGTAACATGGTTTTTTCTAGGGAGGATGGGTGGGATATGAACATTTTTTAGTGTGGTTGTGATTTGAGGGGTTTGAAGAATTTGGATTATGGTTGGGATTTGAAGAATTTGGAGGATGATGTATTTTTCTTAGATGGAGAGGATTGTCTCAAGGATTTTGATGAGAATTTCATGGATGAGTTTTGTCTATCTTTAAAGGAGTTGTTTGAGAGAAATGTCCCATTTGTGTTTGTTGAGAAGATTGTGGATAGATCGTTGGATTTGATTTTTTATTGGCTCATAAATATTGCATCGTTATATGAAAGAAACTGCTACACATGAATGTTTGCAGACTAGGCGGAGGGCTAAATATGTCAAGCGTTTTTTTTGAAACTAAAAACCCCTAGTCAAACTGTAGTTAGGTTTGATTTTTGCTAGCTTAGTTGTTTGTGTGACAGCTTGTTTTGTTGTTTCGTAGTTGGATTTCTTGTGTTTGTTTAAGCCTAGGATTTGCTTCTGTCATTTTGTTTGAATTGTTGAGTGTGGAACTTGATAGCCTTGGTCAAGCTTGGTATTTTTTTGGATAGGTTGAAGTTGGAGTTTGCTATTAGCTACCAAACATTGAGGAGCTAGGTATGTTTTCTTATCAAGACTTTTGCACATCACAAGGGATAATGGGTTTACGAGCACTTCACGTTGCACTTGTTGATGCACTGCACTTGAGGGTCGTCTCCTATTCTTATCAAATACTTCCATGCCATGGGTTGGGATTATGCACTCTTGCACCATTATTGAGCACTAGCACTACATGAGGTCCACTGCAACTATATGTAGTAAATCTTAGTTGCACGTGCACATGAGAGAGCACCTGTCATTGAGCATGCATATTTCTTGCACATACCATTTGGAATGCTCATCACAAAGTTAGGAACCTTTGGTTGAGTGTGTAAGGTGGTTGGGAGAGTTCGAGGGTCGTGAAGGATGCCATCAATTGTGAGAAGGGTTGGTCATGTTTGGTCAACATCTTGAGGACCACCATTTTCTAGAGTGATGTGAGATTATGGGCGGGTGGAGCGGAGTATATCATATCTTCTTATGAGAGTTGAGAGGTGAGGATAAGGAATTTTAAATTAATCAAGGAACTATGTTTGCATTTTGTATGACACATGAGCACATCTAGATAGGCTAGGCACAACTTCTTCAGTACATTCATAATTTTTGTGTGGAACATCGATTGTTTGGTTGCATATCATGGATCCGATATTACATATTTCTCAAATCATGTATGATTGTGCATAGAGTTCTCTTTCATAGCATATTCCTGCTAGGGCACACTGCATAAAAAAACAGGTTCATATCCAAAGAATATTTATTTTGAAGACTCAAGGATCAGAGGAAAAGATCGTACGTTTTACATCGTCAGCGAGTATTTCTTGAAGAAAAAGAGGACATGTGTGCTGAAAGTGTGTGCAATTACAATAACAATAGACCAAGGAAGGGAATAAGTTATCCAAGATAAAAGATGGAGAAAAATGATGGGATTTACGAATATCAGTATTTTTGTCTATTTTTGATAGATTTTCATAATTCTGCATGCGCTCGCTTGTTGACCAGATGCGTTTGGATCATTTTGAGTACCCGAAGAACTATATTCAGAGTTCGAATGACGAAGTTATGATCCAAACAAGTTGCAAACAGACATAAAGCAGAAAAAACGAAAATAGTGAAAAGCAGTAGAAAAGCAAAAGCTGAAAGCTGAAAGCAAAAAGCCTAATGTGTGTGAGTGTGGATAGAAAACTATATAAGGATATGAGAATGGAGAGTTAAGGGCATTCCCCTTGATTACAATTGTATTTTGTGAGAGAGGAGAGTGGAGGGTCACATGCTAGAGTGAGCTCTTGTCATGCTAATTTGAAAGTCAAAGCCTTTGGATGTCAAAGTGCCGAGCGTCGAATCATGGTTGTTAAGATACGATAATATATTTCTCTTGGGTTGTTTTTGAATTATTGGTATTTCCGTTGTATGGTTTTGTGATGCTCTACCCACATACGGGTTTTAATTTTTTTGTGAGCTATAAGAGGCATTGTTTTTAGTCTTGTTTTTTGTGTGGCTTGTGGTGTTTTATCGAGAATATCTGAATTTTTCAAATTGAGTTGTGCATTTAACAAAGTCAATTACTGTAATGAAGGAGACCTAACTATCCTAACTAAGGAGAAAGAGAGAGAGAAGGACTGCAGAAGAAGAGGGAGAGGAGAGAGAAAGGCAAGAAGAGAGAGAAAGAGGGAAAGAGGAAGAAGAAGAGGAAGCCATGGAAGCTTGAGAAGGTGAAAAGAGAGTTTCTTGATAATTTTTGTGATGCTTCAAAATACCCTCTTACACCTTATATACCGTCAGTGTGACTAGTATGTTCCCATGCCATATTCTCGTGATCCCCATTTATTACAAACCATCCCGTCTCATGAAGTTTTTGTCCTAAAAAACAAGGGATGTAGTCATGGACTCTAAGAGTGTGCTGTAGGAAATCAGCCATAACTTTGTGTGGGCAACTCCGAATGGGACAATTGAGGTGTCGTTACGGAGCCCATGAGATATACTTTCAGCCCATGTGGTTGGGGCGGGGCTGCAATCAGGTCAGAACCAAATCCGGTACAAAATAAAGGGATGTCAAGGAATTTCTTGTGTGCAGTCCCAGATGGTATGATTGGAGAAAAACAGCCATAACTTCCACTAGGGAACTCCGATCAGGGCAAGTAAGGTGTCACAACGGAGCCCTTGAGGTATACTTTCTGGCCATGTATGGAGGGTGGGGCTGAGAGTGGACGAGGACCAAATCTGGTACAAAACAGGTGGCTGTCCAGATGTAGACTGCAGCCCAAAATAGGGGTCATGGTGAGGTACCAGCCAACACAGCCTCCTTGAGGTGTGGAAATTCATCCAATATAGATGCTGGGCGCCAAGAGGCTTCCTCTATTGGTAGGCCTTGCCATTTGATCAAGTATTCATGTATGGAACAGGTGCGGAGTTGCTTTTCACGTTACCCAATGACCGCTTCTGGAATGTACTGAATAAGGCCCTCCTCATCTATGGGTGGGAGCTCCTCTACATGATCTTTGGGAGTGCCAATGAAAGGTTTCAGTTGGCTCACGTGGAAGACGTCATAGATCTTAGTGGTGGAAGGGAGTTGGAGGCGGTAAGCCAAATCCTCGACGTTCTTAATGATCTTGTAGGGCCCATAGTAACGATGTGCCAATTTGTTGCAAGAGCTATCCTTTAGTGTGGCATAATGGGATTTGGGGACCTTGAGGAGTACCATTTCACCCTCTTGAAAGTCAAGGGGTCTTATTTTTGCATCAGCATGGAGCTTCATGTGCTCTTGAGCCCTTTTGAGGTTTACCTTGCATTGTTGAAGTAGAGCTTGCATGCGGTCCAACTCTTGTTTCCCCAAGGGGTTGAGCTTTTCATTGAAGATCACGGTAGGAAGGGGCACCCGATAACCATACAATGCTTTGAAGGGAGAGATGCCAATGCTTGAATGGGTGGAGTTGTTGTAAGAAAATTCAGCCAAATGCAGCCATACATCCCAAGAATTCTACACATCATGACAAAAATATCGCAAATAAGTTTCAAGCCACTTATTGACTCTTTCGGTTTGCCCATCTGTTTGGGGATGATAGGCTATAGACAGAGCCAATTTGGTCCCCATGGAGCTGAAAATGGTCTGCCAAAACTGACTCATAAATTTGGTGTCCCGGTCATGTACTATGACTTGGGGCAAGCCATGCAACTTAAAAACATGCTCCATAAACTGAGTGGCAACTTGGGATGTTGTAAACTGTGATTTTGTAGGGATGAAATGGGCTGCTTTAGTGAGTCAGTCAACTACCACGTAAATGCTATCCCAACCCTTCTTGGTTGTAGCTAAACCAGTGATGAAATCCATGGTAATGTGGGTCCATTTTCCTTCAGGAATAGGTAAAGGCTACAATAAACCACCCGGTTTAGGAGAGCTATCTTTATTTTGTTGGCAAGGCACACATCTAGAGACAAAGTCTTTTACATCCCGCCATAGGCCTTTCCAATGGAAGCTTTTTGAAACTCGATCATATGTTTTGAAGACCCCTAAGTGGTTAGCAATCGGGGAAGAATGCATCTCTTCAAGGATCCTTTGGGTGAAGGGAGAGGCATGGGGAATCACAATACGGCCATGGATCCAAATGAGGCCATTATGGAGCTGATGTTGGGAGTTCTCATCCAAGACACCTTGCTGTAATTTCTGGAAAAGAGGGCTGAATTCAGCATCAAGCAAGTATGCCTCTTGGATCTCTTCAATCCAATCATGGTGGAGTTCAGTGATGGATGAGACTTTGCATGCCCACATGCGAGAGAGTGCATTGGCCACTACATTGTCCTTTCCACGGAACTAGAATCACTGCTATTTATGCGTAACGGGCTACTCCTTTGAGGAGAATAGCATCTTACAATCTCCAACTGCCGTCCACCTCTCTCAATACGTTCTGCTTTTTGTATTTTGGCTTGACAGTCCTTGTTAGAGGACATAAACCAACTATTTGGTCCATAAAAACCCTAGATTCGAGAACCACCGCTTGTTGGCAGCTCTCGATAGGTGCACCACTGATGGGACCTAAAATAGGCCGGCACTGGCTATAGCATTAGCCGAATCTCTGACATACACAAGACAACCCCACGGCCTCGCGGTCAGGAGCGTTACAGGACACATTGCCTTGCCATTGTACGCACATTTTGCATTTGTATCATGTTTATAGTCCAACCCTTAACCTTCTCAGACTCCTCAGAGGGAGACCCTACACATTTTGGTATAATTCACCACATAGAACAACATAAGAGGCACCCCTCGATTGATTGCCACGGCCCATTGTGACCCTCCTACACCTTGGGGATTGGCCTCTCGATGCATCGCTAACACATATAACCACTCTTGGTACCAATATTATATCGTTCCAGGAATGTACCAGTCCTCACTTACTTGTCCCCTTGGACTCACCGTTTAGACCTACAGCTTGGGTGCCTTACTCTCTCCAGCGTGGGTCATTTATACTTCAACCAATTGCTATGTATGCTAGGAATAGATACCACGTGTATATGATTCATGCAACGGTGGATGATTTATTGTACATAAACAATTATGGTATAAAATCAGTATAACATTTATGTCGTAGAACAATTATGGTATAACATCATCCTCCCCCTCATGGTTTAATTTTTGCTACGATGTATAGGTGTAGAGGTTCTTTCATGTCATTTTTTATATGTAAAAGTAATAAATATACATGTTAACACAAAGGACAAGGGCCAAACCGAGTCTTAACCTCATGCTTCACTAGAGATTGTGTTCGAGGGTTCTCCCATCTTGTCTTTCCTTCTTCTGACGACCTTTCATGTCGGGTTCACCAATGTCGGAGGGGTTTTTGTCAAAAGGTCAAATCCACTAGGGATCAGAGATAGAAGGAAGTAGAGATAGGAGATGGAAGAGAATAGACAAGAGGTAAACACAACAAAGACAAAGCACAATGAACTGAATCAATATGTATTGAAAGAACCTGGAATCTTTGCACTACTGAGAAGCAATCTCCAGGCATTAGATCTCCTGGAGCTTGTTCGTAGAACAGAACATACATCAAAATTACAGCTCCTTCTGTACTGCTCGGAACCCAAATCTGATGGCTCCGTTGGCTCTGAAAGGGGGGTAAAACACCAAGACACCTAGTCATGGATCTTCAAGATCACTTCTTCCTCTTCCAGTTCAAACTGCAATTTTCAGCCTGTTTACAGCGATCGAGACGCGCGCGATTTCATCAATCTTTCTTTAATCAATTTTCATCAAAATTAGTGTTTTTTTGGATTTTGAAAATTTATATTTTCTCTAAATCAATACGTGTTCTACATAACAGTGATTGCAACCCTCAAACATAATGCAAGGAACATCCAAATAAAATTTCAGCCCATGCGCACACTATTTAGACTATGAATGATAAAAAACAAGCAAAATTCTTTTATAAAATAGAGCATACTGCCTTTTTGCATGTTTTTAGTTTTTTGAATATTTAATTGGGACTGTGTATCGACCAAATAGCCACAGATTTCAGCATAGAACTTCAGCCTTCAGCCTCCTCATCCCCTTGGAGCAATCCAGTGCCTCCTGGACAAGCGTCCATTACCTGATTCTCTTCTTGAAGTGCCTCTTAAGGGGAGAGAAAGGGAGAAGTGAGAATAACTGAATTCTGATCTCCACAACCAGGCAGTCATTCCACATGTGGTTTGGAGCAATAGGGAGCAAAGATAGAGTGTAGACTGGGCATCAACTCAATTGGGGGGTTGTTTACAGCCCCCATAGCATCCTCTCCACCAATTATGAAAGATGGCACCTTCACCTACCTGCGGTCAAAAAACAGCCCTCCTCTCCCCCCATGTTTTTGGATTTTTTTTGGGCTTCCAAATTGAGCCCCCAAGAGGCATGCCTTTTGGACTCTCTTAAGTCCTATTCACACTTGCCATTTTGGGCTTGGCCTCCTGGGCATCCCCATTTCATCATCTGGTATCCGAATTGAAGTCTGAAAAATCATGGGCATCCATCTTGAAGTCCCGCACTGCGGGCCATCTCCCAAGGTCTCATTTGATATGCCAAAAATTTATAAAAATCACCAATTGTTGTCAAGTGGATCTTTTAAGCCTTTTCGGGCATTGCCGCTTAAAATCATACTGATTGACACCGCCACCTTTGATGAAGTCTATTTTTCCCCTGAAATTCAAAATTTTTGGCTATTTTTAAGCACTTCTCGACATAAAAAATCATCTGTCAACTAAGACCCTCATAGTAATGGACAGCCAATAGGCTTCACATCCTACATGCATAAACACTCAATGAATTTATGAATGTACTCCCTCTATGAGAGGTAGAGTAGTTCGTGATGTTGTCATGCTTAATACATATCCCAAGAATGTGAGAGGCCTATCCCAAATCCTTCATCTCAAAGCTCTTCTTCAACTGAGATTTAAGAGCATCTAGCTCATCATGAGCTTTCCCTGCTATCAGTATATCATCCATAAAGTACGAAAATAAGCAATGAGTCATCACGGGCATTCTTCATGTAAAGACGTGGATCCATAGCACTCGTACTATAGCCCTGTGATTGGATAAAGGCATAAAACTTATCATACCACTCCCTAGGTGCTTGCTTCAAGTCATAAAGACTTTTCTTCAACTTGCACACTAGGTGCTCTGTGCTAGGTTCTGCAAAGCCCTTAAGCTACTCCATGTAGATCTCATCATGCAAATCCCCATGCAAGAAATATAGTCTTGGCATCCATTTGGTATAAATCCAAGTCAAGCTACACAATTAAGGCCAAAACCAAGCATAGGGTGGCCATCTTGACCATATGAGAAAATATTTCATCAAAGTCAATTCCATGCTCCTATTAAAAACCCTTAGCAACAAGTCTTGCATTATAGGCCGGCTTGGGGTTTTGAGGGGTACTTTTCAACTTATACACCCATTTGCATGGCAAAGCCTTCTTTCCCTTAGGCAACGCAACCAAATCCCAATTCATATTCTTATGCAGGAAGTCCATCTCAGACTGCATAGCCCTCTCCTAGGAGTGATTTTCACCCCTACGCACAGCCTTATCATAGGTGAGAGGCTCTCCTGCATATGTAACCAAGACATAATGCATCAAGGGCTCAAATCTATCAGGTGGACATCCAACAACTACCTGTCCAACACCATGGCCATGTGTACCAAGTGCTACTGCAGGCTGTCCAACCGGCTATGCAAGCTGTACTCGAGCACGTCGTTCCTCTTGGCATATAACCCTATGTATCTCTACCACCTTCTTAGGTTGCCTATGCATCTTGTCTTCATGGAAGACTACATCATGGTTGTGGATGAATTTTTGTGCCTATGGATCCTATAGGCAGTAACCCATCTCGCCTGCATCTCCATAGCCAATGAAAATGCATTTAACACGCTTAGGATCTAGCTTACTACTCTTGTCCTTGGGAAAATGGCAGAATGCCTCACATCCAAAGATATGTAGATGTGCATAAGATGGAGGTTTCCTAGTCCATACCTCCTCTGCAACTTGGAAATCCAAACCATTGAAAGGTGATCTATTTATGATATACACAATTGTATTGATTGCCTCAGCCCAAAATCTGTATGGTAGGCCCGCATGGCTAAGCATACTGCGTACACACTCTTGGATGGTTCTATTCATCCACGCAGCCAAACCATGCTAGGGTGGGGTATAGGGGGTGGTTAACTAACACTTAATACGCCTCTCATCACATAGCTGCTCAAAGATATGTGACACATATTCTTCACCATTGTTAGTCCTAAGGCATTTCACTAGTCTAGTTCTCCATCAATGCAAGTCATATCTATCCACAGACTCACATGGCATGGGCCCATAGATATCCAAATGTACCAATGCCAAGGGCTCACTCATGCTTGTCCTACTAGACTTCTTATGCATATTCCTAGTCTATCTGCCACCATAATGACAATGCTCACATGAATCAAAACATGCATAATCAATGGGCGGTAAGTACTGCAAACCAAAAAGTATTTTCATTCCCTTCAAGGACATATGGCCCAAACGGGCATGCCAAAGAGATGCATGTGGAATAGAACCCACTAAAAAAACATGGTCAATAGAGGACCCATCAACTACAAGAGAATAGAGGCTGCCTGCCTTGGCACCTCTAGCAAGCACAAGTCTACCACGCATGAAACCCAACATCATCAAGTTGTCGTGTAGACATAAGACTACGTGTAAGCATAGGTACATGATGTACATCCTATCATAGAAAGGTACTACCAATAGAGAACTCTAGTCGTACATCCCCAATGCCAACAATTGCAAGTAACCTGTCATCACCCAAGCAAACTAAACCAAAGACATTGCGGTAGGAGTGGAACCACTCACGGCTTGGTGTAACATGAAATGAAGCACTAGAATCCAAAAGCCAGCACTGCGCATACATAGAGTGAACCTCAATCAATTGCATAGCATCACAAGAACTAGCTCAAGTATGTACTCCCCATTGGAGTTCTCAATCTGCATGACATTTATCTTCTCAATTTTCACACTCAATTTTGCAGGCACAATGTTGTGATCAGAGGAATTTTCTTGTACTTTTTATTTCCCCTTGTCTTTGTGCTTCTCATTGCACAACTCATGACATTGTGGGCATATATGACCCTTCTTATCGCCATGGTGACATGTCACATTAGCATTTCTCCCATGAGACTTATTGCGTGACTTGCCATGTGATTTAGACCTAGACTTTTGCAAGTCTCTGCCATGGCCATTCTCATGGTCATTCTTTCCATTACCATCTCTATCTCTAATAGTCAAAGTATGTGACACACGAGAGGCATCCAAGTTCTTACAGTTGATCTCTTCCTGCAAAAGGGCACTCTCTACATCAGGCAACTTCAAAAGTAGTAGAAGCACATAAGGTAGTGCGGAATACATCCCATGACTCACTCAGAGTCCCAAGAAAAAACAATGGAGTAACCTCATCATTGAAAAAAATGTCCTGCAAAGTCAAGTTCATGAGAATAGCATGGAACTGGCTCAAATGAGCAAATATCGTCACATTCTCCTTCATGCATAAGTCCACAAGCTCCTTCAGCCAATACATTTGACTTGCTAGACTTTTATTGTCATAGAGGTTCTTGATCTTATCCCAAAACTGCCAAGCACTCTATGCTTCCTCAACCACATTGTAATGTACTTGTTCAGTGAGAGACAAGATGAGGGTGGACTTGCATAACTCATCAAGCTCCATCCACTCATCATTAGTCATAGTTTTAGGCTGCTCTCCACTCAACCTTAGTGGCTTTATCTACAATTTCTACACCAAAATTGGCTCTTCCAATAGGCATAATTCATGCCATCAAGCATAATGATGTTGAAGATAGCCCTGTTAGTGGAAGAAGATGCCATACTACAGTCCAAAACAATGCAGACAGTATAAAACTACTTGCTATTTTCTACTGTAAACAACCAAAATACCACCAAAAAACCAAGGCAAAATGACTACGAAACTGATAGCTAATGATGCTGCCCACCAAGTAACATCAAAAGTACATAAAATCAAGATGATTCAGAATGAAAATTACATCACTGTCCATGCATAATTGCTTGCTATAATAAATTACAACCAAATACAATGAGAGAAAAATGTAGGCAAAATGAATGCACCAAGTCAACCACTGACTGTCAAAGCATAAGCACCATTAAGAGAGCATAAATCAACATGTGAAAATCATCCTGACATAGAGCAAACACCCGAGCATGTCAAATGAATCTATCAGTAAGCTAGCACACCCCCAGTGTAATAGGGCAAAGTGTACACAACGCTAGCAAGACCTGATACAAATAGGTGTGTGCTCAGGGAGTGCAAATCCCAAAATCAGCCCAAGTATATTTGTGAGGACCAGAACATATCAACCATGCAACATCCAAGTGAAGATCCCAGTCTCAAGTATCCGAATGCTCAAGTAGCATAAACCCACTTGCTCAATGTTTGTCAAGTGTGTCAAGATGCTCCCACTAGCACAAAAGTTGTAAATACCAAGTAAGAAAGCTCAAACAAAGCATGTAAGAGTGCATTAGTGACAAGTGTCCAAGATCAAGCATCAATGAGACATCTTGAGCATGTAGGTCATGTAGCATCCACACATAGCATACATAGACATCAAATACATCCAAAGGAAAACTGTGACAAGCCAATGAATCACCAAGATAAGCTCCAGAGGCCAAGGCAAGGCTCCAAAAGCATCTAACTCCAAACAATGTAACTAGCATGTATAAGTGGCATAACCCAAGCGTGTCAAGACTAGTTAGACATAAGCAAAGTGCATGCCATAAGTATATCAAAGATGGAGATCCAAATGCTATGTGAAGCGAGCTCAAGCTCAACCAATGACCCAAGAGCAAATCCAAGCTATGTGTCAATCCCCAAGAGTCACTACATCATCCAAGACATAGCCTAAATCCAATAGGCATATCCAAACATAAGCAAATGAGCTTTAGTCTGCCTATGTACATCTATGATCGGTTGCTGAAAATTGGGAATTTTCAGCCCAAAAATCAGGCTAAAATCATGGCAAAGCATGTGCACAACATCCACCAAGCATAGGTATCAATGGCATAGCATAGGGCATGAAGTAGTATATGTAGAGAGCTCCAATGTAGATGTGAATGTCAATTGCAGACATAGATAGCAAGTCTATTGTACATATAGTCAAACTCGAGCTAAATATCAGTGCCCCAAATCCTCTACAAGGAGCAAGACATGCCAAGGATCAATTCAAGTAGTGCCACAATGATTAGGAAGCATGCCATGACCAACATTTGATGTAGGACTACAATAGTGCAAGTCACGTTGATCTGCCTAGGGTTGTTGCTCATGTTTTTGTGCTAGTTCACGATGGGGTAAGAAACTTAAGGGGGTGCTGAAGAAGGCACACAACAAGCCTAAGGTGCCCCACAAAGGCCTATGTCAAGATATGGAGCCGGCAAGATACAATGGTGCTGTCCCCTTCTTCTTCTCAGACCTGTAGACATGTAACCAGCATGAAACCTTGAAGAAGATGAATGAATACCTTAGTTGGAATGCTCTGAGAGTGCACAAAGGGGTTGGGAAGGTGCTTAGGAAGTCGGGGAGTGAGGGGAGCTTGAGAGAGTTAGCTATGGCTGCTGAGAAGGAGACCCAATGAGCGTAGGGATTTAATAGGAAGCTGAAAACACCATGAACCAAGTTGCAATGCTCAAGCAACCATGCTCTGATACTAGTTGAAAGGTGAAAAGGATCAAAGCTTGCTTGGAAGAGCTATGGTGGGAGAGCAAGAGCAAGAAAGAGAGAGACACAAAATGGGAACTCCAACATTCACAATGTGTGACTCGAAAATCCTTTATTCAAACTGTCACTAAAAGAATAAAGAATAAAGTGATGGTGACGGGCGTCTGCCACCTCTAGTGTGCAGTGGTGGGTACCGTCAATGTAGTAATACACGGGTGGCTAGGTAGAGGTTCCTTTACCCCCAATAGCCTAAGGGTAATATGATGAGGACTTCATGTGGATTATTAAGAAGGTAGATAACAAGTGAGCAATCACTTTATTGATGAAGTGTGTGTCGTCTTAGTCGCTGACAAACTCTATGGGATAACCGAACCATGAGATTACTTGCTTCCAAGAGAACTTGGCCATGGTCCTAACATCATTTTCGCAAGTTGCTTGAGCTTTTGCCCAGTTGCTGAGATAATATGTGGCAACAATGATATACTTGGCTTATTGTGAGTACTATGCCGCATGGCTGATTGGACCATTCTCCATTTCTCAAATGGTTAGCATGCAATCATTGGGGTCCACTCCATTTTTTCCTTACGAATTAGAACTTTGGTCCATAGGCACTCATCATAGTGCCTCACAAACTTAGCTGCATGAGAAAGTAGGGTTGGCCATCACAATTGAGATTTTTTTCTATTTTTTCTATATGAATGCCCCTTAACGCCACCGAAAATGCATTCTGACCTGACAACCTTGTGTCCCACATGTTTCCCCTGACAATTTTTCTTTTTGTTGCACTCCATTCCTATGCACAAATTTTCTCATATTAATTTTCATCTCCATTTTCCTCTATTTTTACAGTTTTTTCGATGCGAACGCATCGTACCTTACCCATCTGGTCTACCACTTTCCTAAGGATATTTTTTGTTTTCATTCTTCTTTGTTTTAATTGTTGGATTTTTTCATATTAATTTTTATTCCCATTTTTAGATTTTTTTGTCTTTTTTCCATGCGAATGGGTCTTATCCCTATCAAAATTGCGTTCTAATGTGACAAACCTATCCGCCATATCATCTCCGATATCTTTTCTTCTGTCTACCCTTTGTTTTGGCTAATAGAATTTTTTGTCTTAATTTTCTGTGTGTTTGTAGGCTCGATTTTCTCCTTTTTCCTATGTGAGCACCTTTATTTGTCCCTGAGCATCCCATTTCACTCTTCCGCCCTCTTCTTCTCATCCTCCAGCTTATTTTTGCTTCTTCTTTTTTTGTCCGTTCATTCGATGCTCAATTTATTTGTTATTAATTTTTTCGTTCTATGCATTTGGACGTTTTGCATATTTCTATAGCAAACGCCCGTGTTTTCATGATTTTTCACGCGTGAACGTGTCCCTGACGATATTCTTCCCCTACATGTATGCCCCAACTGCCATGTTAACTCCGCCGTCGCAAAATCCCTCCCCCCGCTCCCCCGCCCAAGTTCGTGTGCAAGACAAGGAGAGGGGGAATCCTCATTTTTTTAAAAGAAAAATATATTAAACAATTTTTTTTAAAAAAAAAACCCTTCCCTTCCTCCCCAACAGTCCTCCCCACGAGACACCCTCTCTCTCTCTCTCTCCCTCTCCTCTGCATTCTTTCCATCTCCTCCCTCCTCCCCCCTTCCTCCCCCCTCCTCTTCTTCTCCTTCCTCTTTCCCCATCTCCTCCCCCCTCCTCCCACCTCCTACCTTCCTCCCCCTCCTCTTCATCTCCTCCCTACCTCACCTCTCCTCCCTCCCTCCTCCTTTCCTCTCCTTCCACGCCTCTGGGTGCCATGCTCACGAGCCACCCGCCCCAGAGGATGCCTCGCTCGCCATATCAAAGTCGTGGCCTCTGCAACTGCCACGCCGCTGGAGTCACCTATGTGCGGACGGTCCAAGCTCCGTCGCCCGCTATTAGAGGAGCCATTGCTCACCAGACCACACACTGCCCGTAGGTCACAAGTGCCGCCGCTCGCTAGAGGAGCCGCTCCGCATGCCACTTGGACCTGCCATCGCTACCTTGGTTGCTGCTGCCAGTGCCATTGATTGAACCACCATCCCCACTGACTTTCCTCCTCCACCCGTCCTACACGCACCTATGGCCTGCTTTCCTTCATGCCGACTCTCCCACCTCCATGTGCTCCCCTCCCACATGGCCCATCTACCCTGTGCCTACCCCCCCTCCCCCCCCCCCCCAAAACCAAACCCGCTCGTCCCTAAAAAGGCCCACCACCTCCCACACATAGAACCCCCCTCTAAAGGTAATTCCCCTCATTTTTTCCTCCAATTTAAAAATAAATCCACACATACACACATACACAAAACAAAATAATAATCAACCCCTTCATACTTATTCAGTAAAACTTTTTAAAAAGTTAAAAAAAATCCAAATAAATTTCCATCATTATTTTGACCAATTAAAACTCTATAATTTTTTTTAAAAAATTTGGAAATGCTTTATTTGAAGAAAAAAACAACTTCAATAATGAGAAATTGTGGAAATTTTCAAAAATGGTTGTTTAAATGCCTTAAAAAGTTCCAAAAAAAATCTTTTCATATTTCTAATATTCTCATTACCATTTGGATATTTATTTTTTATTGATTCATAAGAACAAAACAAACACCAAGATCGACAAACAACCGAAAACAAAACAAAACAAAACACCAACACATAATTACCCAAGTGCCAAACCCTTCTTTGTCCCCGTTCTTTTTACATTAGTAGTTGGTTTTTCATACACCTTATAGGAGGCCAATTGCCACATAGTTGCCCTGTTATTTTAGTATGAGGATTTTCCTATTTGTTTGATTGTTGGAAGTGGGATTTTGTGTGTCATCAGACCTTGTGCGGGTGTTCACACACCGTTAGGTTTTTCTCTTTCTCTCCTTCACATGCACATTCACAAATATATAATTGTAATTAAGAATCAACCGATCGTTGCACCCATAAAATAAACAGAATGCACATCCTCAAATTTTAATTTAAAAAATTTGACTGTTAACTTATAAAAGGAACCCCACGATTGTAGGAGCATATTACACCATAATCCACTTAATTTGGTAATTTTAAAATCCATTCATAGTGCTTGCGCACAGGTGCTATAAACATATTTAATTTGTAAATAATAATGAGCCCCCCAAAGTGATGCATGCATGTGCTTTGCACCACAGATCATATAACTTTTTAAACATGAATTACATTTGTAGTAGAGACCCCTAGTCCAATTCAGTCACAAGTCAGTGTATAAGTAGGGGTTGGGATACGAATACGACTCACCATGCATGAATGGAATAATTTAATAATGAATTGTGCTTAATTGATCATCTAATAAAGACGAGTCATGTAGTTTTCACTCACCCACTTCATCGCACCATAAGTATACGCCATATGCTTACGAGGATTAGGATTTTTCTTGGTCAGAGATGAAGGTCTTGTCTATCTATATTTATTGCCATGGTCCAAGTCTATGGTTTAGTCCTAATTTTTGTATTGTGTTTGGGATACAGTATGTGTGGAATTTTCTTTTCTTTTGAGTGTTTGCCCTTGAACCCACGTGATGTAGAGGATATACATATAGTAACTTCCTAGAGCCTTTGGTACATTCTTTTAATAATCCAATATGTTGTGCCTAAAAACCTACTAGCACAACTTATACATATGTGCAATCAATCTCTTTCCCTTATCATTCATGTGTATGGCACCAGCTTTTTGCTCAACTAATTACTCATTACCTAGTGGATGCACCTAATGTATATCCTTTCTTACCTATGACCACACTCTTGAGTATAACTAGGAGACCTCTCTACATTTGTTGTACCTACAAGAGTTGCCCCTCTCAGAATACTACCCATAGGAGGACTAGTACTACCTGCAAATGGCTAAGCAAACCTTCGCATCATAGGAGTAGAAGTTCCTAACGTAGGTATAGGGCATCCGGTCTATCACCAAAGGGGGACACTAAATCAGTATCTCCACAGCAAGCACTAGAGCCACCTCTCTGGAACTGTGACAAGAGCAAGGAGTACCAATTGGTCATGGGGTCACAATATCTATATTTTCACATCACTCCCCAAAACCACTAGTAGAACAAGGAGGAGAGGAATTCCACAACTCTCCAAAGTATCCACCACAACCATAATCACCACCTCCACCAGTGGAGGCATACTTGAGCCACCAACTCCATCATCTCCACCAATCGAGTGAGGCATACTTGAGCCACCTCCCTCCATAACCAAGATGGCGTGTTGACTCCACCTACTACTAGAGATCAATAAGTCAAAGAGTGTGTAGGTAGAATGCACAAAATGCCCACATATTGATCACGACAACTCCACATCTCCAATGTTCCTAAAAGTGCACCATCTAATCTGGAGAAGTCATTGTGAAAATCTCGTGTAGCTCCTCATGTGTGTACTCTCAACTCATCATGCTCTCTAGATTGTCTTTAATGACTTGCACAACCAAAAATAGATATTAGGGCATTCAATCTAAAGGTGAAAGTGAACCATGATAATAACATATATCTCTAATTTCTCAAGTAAGCAAAAAAACATGGAATAAAGTACAGACATAATTGAACGGTCAAAGAACATTAGTACAATAAATTATATGACTCCATAACAAGCTCTTGACATAGCTTGGCATACATCAAAAGGTTATGCAGAGGTCTCCACAAAAAGAAGAGTCTATTTCACTTTCGAAGAATTCTTGCATTCTTGTCTCTTCCACTAGATTGCTCGTGCTTGTCTTCTCCACATGCCATAGGCCCTCCTTGTCCCCCACTTCTTGTAATAATGACTCTCCTACCTACATACTCTCCACATCTACACTAGGGGCATTGCTTTCATCATACACGTGAGACATCGAAGGCATTACATGTACAACATACCACTAACGAGTTTTTTGTGGATTAGGAAAGAAGATCACCTATTTAGAATCAATTAAGAACTTGTTGCAAAGTAAAAGTATTTATGGCTTTCATTTTGCAGAATTCAAACTAAATAAAAATCCATGTACCTGTTGTGCTGGCAATGACTTAGCAACACAAATGTGTCTCGCAAGTCATTTCATCTTTTCTTAGAATCTAGCTCTAAGAACCCATATGTCTCGCTCGAAATAGTTGCCCCCCTTTTCCTTTCAATACCATTTTAAACCATTATACATAAAATATGATCATGGAGAAGCTACAATAATCCACTGAATTCATGATTTTACAAGTTGCCAAAGTACATCTTGTCCACTACAATATTTGGATCTATGGCTTGCCATCAACTTTCTTTATCAGACTTTTCCATGATACCACAATATGTTATTGAGCACAATTTATCAATGCACTCTACTCAAAAATGTCACCCATGTGACCTATAAAGAGTGGAATAGATGGGTTAGACATGGGGTTAGAATGGGAAAAATACTCATCACATTAATAAGGTATATAAAGTGTTGAGAGACTCAATTAGGACATTAGTTATTGAATAATCAAATTTCTTCATCTTCCGTTCTAGCTTTATGGCTTCCTTTTCTTCTTTCTATCTCTTCTTGTCTTTCTCTCTCTTTTTGTAGTTTTTCTTTATCTTGTTCTCTCTTCTCCTCTCTCCTCTTTATAGTAATCTCTCCTCTCTTATCCCTCTCTAGTCCTCTTCATTAAAATTGGTATCAAAGCACAATGATTTGATCATCCTTTCCTTTTGCTTTTTCTTCAAATCTACTTTCCTTTTCAAACAATAAAACTCTATTTTACTGAGGGACACAAGACTACTACAAAGAAGATGGTAGCCTTATTGAAGGAGGAGAAGTAGAACTCTAGTAGAAGATAGAGGCACATTTGGAGGTAATATGGCTAATTTAGCATGTCATCACAAATTTACATGCATATTTTAGAGGTTCTTGATTGGTCAAAACTAGAGTCCTGAGAGTTAGAGAAGGCTTAAACCACATTTACTTTTATTGACGACCTTCCCTCTCTTCTTCCCCTCAAGCTACCATGGATTCTCTAGCTAGGAATCTCTTCAGATATCTCCCCTTCCTCTTCTAGGATACCAAAGGCATAGAAACTAAGTTGCATAAGCTTTTCAGCCCATAAGGAACCCAAATAGTGAAATTTGGGTTAGACTAGATAGTGTACTAGGTGCAAGAGTTTCAAGATTTTCATAAAAAGTCCATTGCACAAAATTATGTATTGATACTGGGGAAGAACCCTACAACTCTTATCAAAGTAGGTGTTATCCTCTTTGATTTGAACCAAAAATCCCCCTGACTATCTAAGAGAGATTTCCATTTTTGTGCACAGGGATCTATATGGATAGTGTCCAGACTCCTAGACAGTCATAATGACTGCATTGCAAAATTTTCTAAAATTTTTTTGTCATAAAGATTAATAGCTCATTTGAAAGAGGGCATCGTCCTCTTCAATTTGAATAAAAAATTATGCCTTTCAAATTTGGCTATAAAAATGGTCAGTTTATGTACGTGAGGTCTAGTGGACTACATCCCGAAGAATGGTAGGAAACAAAGGCAAAGGCAAGGCCCTGTAGAGATAAATCAATGATGATAGAAAGACTATAGTTCAATAGCCTTACGGGGATGAATATGAGAAAGATCCAATCGATTAGGGAGCCTTCAGTGCACACAACCAAACCCTATGCCAACATGAGGCATGCCACACTAATGTATAATGATATGGTCTCCAAGCATAATGACATAGTGTCAAAATTGGATCAGTTGATCAATCATATGGCCTACAAGAATAGCCCCTCTAAGATGGACTTGTTGATTGAGCAAATAGCCCTTTCCAACAAATAACCCATGCTTGCACATGCCCAATAAACCTTAGATAAGGTTCATAATCCTTGTCTCTTAAATGGCTCCCAATCATTCGCAAGACAAAGAGATTAGAGATGGAATCGAATCAAGGCATCCCACTCCACCCCTAAATGCCAACTCTCTACCTGATTCGAAGTAGAGACCTAGTATTATTAGAAGTAGAGACCTCACTATTAGTAGCTTGGAAGTGGGTGAGTTGTCTAATATAAACAAAGAGCTAGTGATGAGTGCCTTCCCTATGCACCCCGACATTAGAAGTCAGCTTCCACTTTTGATTAGATTTCAGCCTCATAATAGAAAAAATGGATAGCATGATAATCATGGACAACATGGCCACAATGGACAACATGCATATCATGGTCACAATGGCGGTAGGCATTTAATGGGTAGGATGGCTATAATGGAAAGCATGCATTCAATCATGAAGCATGCATATAATGTGTAGCATGGCCAAAATGGACATCATGGAAACAACAGGCATCATGCTTACAATGGTTAACATGGCTTAAATGGGTAATAAGATGCATATAATCGGGAGATCCAAGACAAGATAATCCTCACTAAATACAATAGGAAATCATCATCCCCATCAGATCTACAAAAGTGGATAGTCAAGTTGGAATCCTATTTTGATCTGTATTCCAAGGCGAATGAGCAAAAGATTCATTTTGCAACTCTCCATCTTTAGGGTTTTGCACACACTTGGTGGCACTATGTCAAGAATGAAAATCAGTCGGGAGGACTTCAAGGCACACATGGTGTAAGTGTTTCTCTCTCCAATTGAAATGGAGAGTTTTGCTAGGAGATGGTACCAACTAGACCAATGTAGCTTGTCCATGAGAAAAAATACAAAACAATTTCTCAATTTGACAATGTATGTGGAAAATGTTAGTGTGATGACACTAAATTAGAAAAGATATATATGGGTTGGATTCCAATATATGTACTGATGTGATGGTGCAAAAGCCCACTACACTTTTCCAAGAAATAGAGTGAGTAGAAATGTATGCTTGTAAATCTAAGAAGGATATTGAATCTCATCATAGTTTTAGATAGCAAAGAGCTATAGCTAGACAAATCCCTCGAGGAGGTGCTTATGAAGAAGTAACATGCCTTTGTAGCAATCCAAAAACACCCACTTACCCACCATTTAACACTTCAAAATAGTAGGCAATAAATAACACAAAAAAGGCTAAAAATAGAGCAAGCAATACTCTAGCACAAGGCAACCAAGGGGGCCAAAAGTTCATCTTGGTGGACATCTTTAGAAAGTATAAAGAGAAAGGATTTTGTTTTCCATGTGGGGAAAGATACACAATTGATCATGCATCTAAATGTACTTACAAGAGGACTAAATTCAATAGTATGTTTGCCTTGTAAGATGTGGAAGAAGAAGCTAGAGATTCTGAAGCTATGATACATGCTAGTCATGAGGATTATGATGAGGATATGGGCCAAGAACAGTTCCATGATGGGCCTAGATGACTTTCCCTTTGACCCAGGTGGATGCTTGCATTATGACTTGGGTGGAATTGATTCTACCATACCCCCACACGCTACCACTTCCATATACTCTATTTCTATGGATACATGGATGAGCTCTAGGAGCCCAAGCACACTGGGAATACAAGCATAAATGGGAAACATGTTTTTATTCTTGTGGATAGTGGTAGCACTTGCAGTTTTGTTAATAAACCAGCCATGGACCATTTAAGATGATTTTTGACTAAATTATAGCAGCCCCTAAAAGTGTAAGTGGCAAATGGTGATGAGAAAATCAACACTCGTATATGCTCTAAAGTATCCTTATGCTTGTCTAAGAATTATGTGACAATGGTGTACTTGATTGCACTTGATATGGGCCCCATTGATGTCGTTCTGATTGTGTGAACCACTTGGGTAAGATTATCATGGACTTCTCTCAACTCTACATGGAGTTTGTTATGCATGAAAATCTCATATGCTTAGAGAAAGATCAAGATAATACAAATTTTTAGCTGATTACATCCAAGCAACTTAAAAGGAAATTCAGGAAACACTCTCAAATATTTGTGTTGCATTAAACGAGGTCACAAATCCATCCACAAGTTTGGCTTTTGGAAGAGTACAAGGATTTGTTCCAAATGCCTATAGTCCTCCCCCCTAATATTGTATTCATTGACAACATTCTCATTTACAACTGATCATTAAAAGAACAATTACTACACATCAAAAGGGTGTTCAATGTATTGAGGAAGCATAGAGTATTTGCAAAGGAGAGCAAATTTATATTCATGCAAATTGAGGTAAAGTACGTGGGTCACATTGTGAGTGAGAATCACATATAGACTGACCTCAAAAAGGTGCGACGTGTCAAGGATTGGTCCACATAATCTAATACCACTTCTTTATATGGGTTTTTTGGTCTCTCCTCATTCTATCAAGGATTTATTTGCTACTATTCAACAATTGTAATACTCTTGACTGGTAGGCTGAAGACACATGCCTTTTTTTGGGATGCTACAGTTGATCATAACTTCAACCAACTAAAGGAATTGTTTACTTTGGCTCGAATACTTTTTTATCTAGACTTCTCAAAAGAATTGACCATTTAGTATGATGCTATTGGACAAGGTATAGGTGATGTCCTATTGCAAGAACATGGTGTCATTGCATTTGAAAGTTGCAAACTAGATGAAAAAGAGAGGCAAATGGATGTTTATAACCAAGAAATATTGGTCATCCTTCATGTTATCAAGAAGTGGCACCACTGATTCTATGGCAACTAGTTTAGAGTGAAAAGTTGCCACCATCAAGTACTCGAGTACTTTCTATCACATCCAATTTGACTCCTAAGTGAATAAGGTGGGTCACAACCTTCCGTAATTATGATTTTGATTTTACTCATACTAGGGGAAAGGATAATGTTGTGGTTTATATACTCTCTTGTATGTTAGCATGCAAAGTATCATATATTACTTAGCTTCATAGTGATTGGATAGAGGAGCTCCAAGAGGCATAATGACTTTAGCCCTACCTTTCAAAAATGACAACAAGGTATTATGAAGATTACTTCCATTATCAACTCAAAAAAGGTCTCATACAGTCACATGGAAACAATATAAACCCTCATACCTCTCCTTGAGTTTCCACTCAAAGGGCCTATGGAAGGACATCAAGGAATAAGCATGGACAACACTCTTAGGCCAAGGGGTTTGCTATAGTGATTAACTATCTTGAGGGGAAATGGACACACATTATGATGGATTTCATCAGTGGCCCTACCCACAAGCAAGAAGGGTTGGAATAGCATTTATTTGGTAGTGTATTAGCTCACCAAAGTAGCATAGTTTATCCCCACCAAGACACAGTATATAGCATCTCAAGTAGCCATCAAATTTATGAAGCATATTTTTAAGTTTCATGGGCTTTGCACATGTCATTGTGCATGATTGAGATAAGGTGAAAGCATGTATAGGTGGCCTACTTTTGCTACTTTAAATATGATAGTTTTTGGAGTTTAAAAAGTGAGTACTTTAGGATTTTGATGTATTGAAAATAGTGGTCCATCAAAATCTAATTTATTGAAAGAAAATTCTTAGATTTGACAATGTGTGAAAAGAAAGGCCAATTCATCTCATAACCATATTATACTCTTAGTACTAGCATTGTAATGAATGCAAACATTCACTATTGGCTCGTTCTCTCTCTCTCTCTACTCGTCGCCCCTGTCTAGCTCTATCTCTCCGTATCTCTCTTCTTCTCTACCTAATCTCAATATTTTCATATATATATATCCATCAAGAGATCTCTCCCATCTAGGGCAACCTATTTTTGAGGTAGAAATAATCTACTTTCCTCTATTTTTGGCATGTTCTAATCCCCTTGCTTCTTGTGCACAGCATGTAATCAATACATATGAGGCTACATATAGGTTTTAAGGTTGTGTAATTATCATGCAGATATTATGGACTACATGGATGCTAGTAGAAATCATCAAACTACAAAAGGGTTGTTCTTAGGATACTGTATTTTTGTGATTATTTATAGGAATCAACACTCATCATGCAGATATTGTATTTTGTGACTACTTTCAAGATGAAGTACCAAGCTAAAAAATGATCTTCCTCAAACTTAGGGAGGGGTATGCATCTAAAGCAAAAGAACATAGATGGATTTGTGACATGTATGAAAATTTGTGTGATTGGTATCCATGACATGCAAAAGAGGCATGTATGATCTATTATTGGTGTGTTTAAATTTGGCAATAGTGTTATGCATGGAAACATGCTGGAATTGACTACAAAAGGCATATATTATAGCTATTAGAGTCTTTCTCTCTACTTAGGATCTCCATGCGGATAGTGAGTCAAAATTTATAGTGATTTGATGGCTCTACTATCTAAATTCAAACCACCTCTTCAATTACCAATTTAGGTCTTTATATCTATGATTGTGAAAATGGCTATCTCATTTCTAACTCCATTGTTGGATCAATGAGGATCCAATTCCTCTACTAACACATTAAACATGTTAGATGTTTTTAGGTAGGATTTTTTATTTGTTTACATTTGGCATAAAGCCTAAAAAATATAAAGGTTAGTATCAAGACTATAGAATATGTATGTACACATAAATTTTGCTTTCTTACATATCTAGCAAAAGTTATCTAAAATATATATTTTGGATACTATTACAAATATTGCTTATAAGAGAGCTCCAAAGTGGTTCTTCATGTTCACACAGTGGTATTGTATCAGTGTAGAGCTATAGAATACCACTAGAAAGTGCTACCCACCACTAAAAGTGGCCATGAAAAGTTGGTTCAATCACAGAAAAGTGGTAAGACACCATGAAAAAGTGGTGTTTGTTATGTAAACTTGGTGCCCACCACTAAAATAAGATATGCAACAATAAAAAAGTGGTCCCCACCATTAAAAATTGACATCTACCACTAAAAAGTATTGGGCAACCACTTCTTGAGTTGTTTTACAACTTTCTACCACTAAAAAGTGGCATGCAACAATAAAAAGCAGTACCCATCACACAAAAGTGACATTTACCACTAAAAAGTACTAGCCAACCACTTTTTGATGGTGTTCAACCACTAAAAAGTGGTATGCACTAATAAAGTGATACACACCACCAAA
The DNA here is from genome assembly GCF_053477565.2 of Lygodium microphyllum. Lineage (NCBI taxonomy): Eukaryota > Viridiplantae > Streptophyta > Polypodiopsida > Schizaeales > Lygodiaceae > Lygodium > Lygodium microphyllum. The sequence continues at coordinate 85,462,882 of NC_141163.1, read as the reverse complement.
ATGGTGTCTACACTAAAAAGTATTGTGCTCCAACACCTTAAAAGTGTTGCTCCAACACAACACATTCAGTAGACTTTGTATACATGGTAATTGAGTGCTAGAGAAGATAAAAAGTGGTTGAATACAACTTTGAAATGGTTCACCACTAGAGCACCATTGCAGTGTTGCACATACTAGAAAATGAAAATTTCCCTCTTCTACAAGATTTTTGATTTATTGTCTAATTTCATATTACTTGATTTTATGTATATTTTTTTGTAACGAGATGGTCAGAGCACCATGAATAGTGTTACCTATTCAAACTAGGTTTTGTTTTACAAGAAAGGACTTCAAATCAGGGTATGGCTTGTTGGGCAAGATCCCAAACAACTTTGTAATGATGATTTTAAGGTTGCAAAATGGTTGATAGTCTAGCACACTTGGTATTAGAGAGAAAAGGTTCACTTGAGGGCCTTTAAGGCCAAAATTCTTTGAGGAGTGCATTATTGTATAGCATATGGTATATCAAGGGGCACCTTAGAACAATGAGGTGAACCTGCATTTTGCATGTGGATTCACATAACACAAATATAGAGGAATAGATAATAGCCTTGGTCTTGAAACATGGGCCACTTTTGTAGAGGGCATAGTCAGGATGATACGACAACGTAACAAATTGGATAAGAAATTGGAGAAATGGAGGTTGACAAATGGCCCAAGCCAGGCAGCTGAAGTGAAACCCTTTGCTAAAAATTTGTCTCTTTACAATGATGTAGCTACCACATCCGACAACCAACCTATAGACTTTGGTGCACACATTTTTTCAGTTAATGCTATGGAGTTTCCAAACAAGTATGCTTTTGGGTCTATCTTGAATATCTCCTCAACCACTGATTCTGCATCAATTGTTGATAGTTGTTGCAAAGCTTGATACAAAGCACTAGTGCCATGATATAGCAAAAATTGCTCTTGAAGCATTGAAAACTTGCAAGGACAAGTAGGTTGGCTTGATGCATGGAACTACAAAGATAATTGAGAGGGTGAAAAAGTATATATAGGAGCTTCAAATGCATAAATCCGTGCCTCTACTAAATGAGGTCAAAATTGCAAAGATCAAGGGCATGATTTCCATAAAAAAGGAGTTCCTAAGAGACATGTGTGTCTACAATATAGACATACTAGACATTGATTAGTTTGGTGAAGAGGTGGCAAAGCTACATGTTTACACACTTGATTTCTAGCTGGCAATAATATTAATGGTTGTAGACCTTAATCTCTTGTAAAGTATGGTGTAGCATTTTCCTTATAGGCTCAATATGCCAATCTAGTATGTGACATAGAGGCAATGAGACAATGCATCTCAGATTTGTGGTGACAACTATGAATTTCTTAAAGAAAAAAATGCATATCTTTCCAATTAGAGCATCTATTTAGTTGGCCATGGGGCTAATAACGATGCACCATTCGGTGACTACATTGATTGTGAAATGTCGATTATACAAATTTTTGTGATGGGTGTGTACATGCTTCAGTGTTTACACCCCTATCGTCCACTTTTCTTTGTGGCTTCTTGTAGCTCTTGGTCCCATTATCAATTTCAAGGTTGTGAAGAGCCTTGAAATGATGCGCTAACAATGCTAGCACCTAATGTTTCACATATGGGTGACCATGGTATAGATAATATGTTTGTACTCTAAAAAATAGATTTCTCATTGTTATTTCATGCTTTAGAAATTTTCTTATTTTTTACATGCAAATAAAGCAAAAAAAGAAAATGTGTTAAAGCCACATTCAGATCATCATTTGAGGGCATTGATAATACTCTTCAATTTGATTCTATAACCTCCTTTTAGCAATTCTGCAATTTGATTCAGGGAACTTTAATGATGAATATTATCACTTCATCATTTGTGTAGCACACTCCTAGGGGGGGTCCTTTAGAAAGCCTCACATCAATACTACATGTATAGGGTGGTGAGAGGTCCCAATGCATAGTAGAGGAATGGGAAGTAGGGTCAATAAATCCCATGGAAAAGGATACTATTTAGGAGAAGCCAGGCCATGAGCTAGAGAAGATAGTGCTTGAAGTTTTTGTAGTGTCTGAGGTGAGGCAACATCTACCTAAAAGTGAAAAGCTAGATGTGGAAGAGACAACTGAAGGAGAAACCATGGAGATGACCAATGACAAGATTGAAAGATCTCTAAGGTCTATGCTAAAATTCTAAGGAAGGGAAAGAGGAAATGCACTGCATAGTGCGTTAATTCAAAGAAGTAGATGAAGTCTAACCCATAGAGTTTGCAGCGTCCAACTTAGGAGATAAAGGGACTAGAAACTATTCATCTCACAAAAGCAATAACTTGGAAGATCCTTACATAAAACCTCCCAAACCAAAGTCTTAAAAGAAATTCTTGTAGAATGTAGTCCCACTTTAAAGATCTTAAAGAGGGGTACATGCCTTTTTGTAGCCCATGTCTTTGTTCTAATCTCTTTTTTAAATTTGCACCTTAGATTATAATGGAACAATGATACCATATCTTATCTCGTGTTCATTTTGATCAAGATGCCAACAACCCAAGATCAAGGCAATCGCATTGGCCTAGCTAGGATGGCTATACATAGTTCCAAATTTTAGCAAGTTTAAGAAACAAAAGCAATTATAAACCTAGAACCCTTCATCTCAAAGTGCAATCTATTTACCAAGCTTACAAATTGGCTCTGGGTTTATCAAAGGTAGGATGTGCAATAGCTTTTGTGGGATTTAAGACAAATTGTAGATGTTATGATATGTATATTTTTCTCTTTGAATAGCATTCAATGTATCATAAAGTCATGTTGACAAAAGGTTTTTAATTACATAGATTATTACTTTACATATATATTCTTGTAGTTGCAATGTGAGACATGAACATTTTTTGAGACAATTCTTGATACTCCAAAGGTTAGTACTTTTGACCACTTTAAAGTGATACAGTACCAATTTTTATTAGTGCAACATTAATTCTTTCTAAATGATATTGCACCACTAGAATGTTGCAACATTATACCACTTTTTAGTATTACACAACCACTTTTAAGTGGAACTTATAGAAAACTAAGAAGTACATCCTACTTGGAAGTGGACCATTTACCACTCATACTAGCTTTTGGGCTTTCATCCTTGTAGGAGGTCGTCCAAGTAATCCTTCTCTCAAATCATGGCTCTCCAACAAGAATGTTGCATGCCCTTGATAAACTATCTCCTTCATCATCTCAACCTTCAAGAGTCCATTTTTTATCCATACAATGGACATGCCCCGGGGAGTTTACCTTATAAAGCATGTAAGCTATCATGTGAGTTCAAAGGGAAATGTATTTTATTTAGTAAAATTTACAAGATTATATTTACAAAATGGATTTTTTAATTATAATTTGAAAAATACCCGTAAGTTTAATAAAGTAAAAGGGGTCATTTTATGGCCTTATAGCATGTAATACCCTTTGAATGCACGTTATATAGATTATTTCTTCTAGGTGCACCCCTAGGGGACATGCATGGTAACCTAAGGTAACTAGGTCTACCACAACATCTATATCTAATCAACACAAACATAAAAATGCAATGTTGGAGAAAGTAGTGAGAATGGAGACGCATTTACTTGAGCACTCCTTGAGACCCAAAAATTAATGGATGGTCCACATAAGAATGGCAGCACACTACCTCCCAAGATACTTAATCATGTCTTCACTGTAATCTCCTCCTCCCACAACATCTTAAGTTCATCAACCAATAGATGGAGATAGACATCCATATTCTTGACTTTATAACATCTAGGCATGAGCAAGCTAAGGATCAGGTGTCCTTTCTTTGTAGTAGAAGGCCATGGTGGAATGTTGTAGTTGAAAAGGACTACACGCCACATACTACAAGGGTTGAGCAAAGTCCAAATGGATACATGCCATCCATAGCAAGACCAAGATGAAGATTTTTTTCCTCTCTCGCAAAGTCAACAAAGGTGTAATCAATGTGATGTCATGCTTATGAGTTCACTGGTATTATGATGGATACTATATGGGGATCAATTTTATGCATGCCATGTTGTCAAACTTACCATGCCTAATATAGGAAACTTGTGATGAATACATACCATGAACAAAAAGTATTTGAGAACCTTTTGGGGGACCATTTGATCCTATAGGTCATGCCAATACCTATAAGCACCACGCTTTGAACATGTTTCCATGGACTCATATTCTCCTCAAAAGAGTACACAATCATTAACACATGTATGTATGTTGTTGTAATCCATGCCTGGCTTTTGCAAGATTTGTTGTGCATCATCAAGACTCGTGCATCATGTTTTTAGATGGAAATAGGTTACATTTTAGTAATTTGAAGAATCCCAAAATGTTGAAAAAAGAAAAAAACGTTTTAATGTAGTAAAAAAAAGAGTGTACTTTGTGCCTAGATAACTTGATTTCACTTGCACCACTCCATCTGTACTTTACATGTGTACTCACCAGTGCAAGAAGTGTCTTTAAGCAAAATACATAGCACCTATCATATAATGCTATGGACATCTCCTCTTTCAATGGATCAAATGACTCAACATCCATGGGTAGTAATGCATCAGTCATTGCTTCCATATTAGGTTCTAGGATCTCAGGAAGGCATTATATGTGCCCACCAATATCTTCTCCAACAAAGGGTGCACTAGACAAAGCATCCTCTAGAGGGTTTATCAGTTCAAGTTCTCCTTCTAATATACAGCCATAAACTCTTTTATTGGCCATAGAACATCCATTGCTCAAGATGTATTAGCATCCCCCTATGGAGGTTTTTCATAGATGAACAATATTAGTGAGAGCTATTTCAATTAAAGTTTGATTGTAAAGCATGATTAATGCACACTTTTCACATCGTTAACTCAAAGTCCAAGATCACTTAATCAATAATTTTTGGCCAAAACATATTATATCATTGCACACTCGGGGAAGTTACTATATGTATATCCTCTACATCACGTGCATTCAAGGCCTATTTATAAATATCCTTATCTGTGAATTTTTCTTGAATAAAATATAACCCTTTTCTATTCAATCTATAAATAACCCCATTATACAACACTCTTTTGTATGTAAAAAATGGTATTTTAAAAATACCTTATTTTGAACCCACATGATGCACACATATATTCATGATTAACTTACCCGAGATTGCACATGGTCTATATAAAAATGACATTTTCAGTCAATTGCAATCTTCCACTGACTGTAAGGATATGGGACATACTGATTGGGATTTGTCTCTTGATCTCCAATATTTCAGTCACATCATCATTGGTCATTTTTTCTATAGTACAGGTAGTACAGTATTTGAATGATCAAGTCACTCACCCTAAACTAAGTAGAAATCAACAAATCCAATAGACTTTTAGCAAAAACTCTACAATTTAATGATAGGCAAGTGAGTGTTTCCACTCATACACTAGTAGCTGTGGCCATAATTTGTTTTTATTTTTTTGGATTATATCAAAGCCAAAATCTCTAATCTAAGTCCAGTTTCAGGCTAATGTAAATTTTCCTCATCCTGTTGGTTGATCTCATTAATCCCTATCTCTCTTTCCCTCCCTCCCTCTCTCCCCCCTCTCTCGATCTATATATCTCTCCCTCCATTTCTCTCATCCATCCTCCCTCTCTCTATTTCTCTCTCTCTCTCTCTCTCTCTCTCTCTCTCTCTATTTCTCTCTACTTCTGTCCCTCTCTTTATCTTTATATATATATATATATATATATTGCCCTCCCTTCCTAATTTCTCTAGCAACTCAACCCTCTTCAAGGATCTCAAGTTCTCTAGATTGACACCATCCTACCAATGCCACCTACTCACATGGCTCCAATGCTATTGCTTGAAGTGCTCCAAGTTCATGATCACCTTGAAGATAATCATCCCAACCATGAAAAAAAAAATAGTGAATTGATTTGCAAGCTATTCAAAAAATATATTCAAACCCTCTATTTCTCAAGAGCTCTTTGCAAGAAGGAGTTGCCATCTGTGTGTGTAGGATGAATGCAAATCTATCATGCTTTTGCATATGTTGGGAAATTGTTACCTAAGATTGAGCAAATGTTGCTACCCTTTTGTAGTAGTAAGGAAATTTTTAAAAAGAGCAAGGAATCTCTAAAGGGAGATCAAGAGAATTTAGTCTAATTTAATCAAATAGAATAGCACTAGTAGTAATAGGATTTGTAGGCTAGGTTTTTTGTAAAATGTCAACAATATGTCTATAAATATATGAAGCAAGAGTAGCAAAAGGTTTTTCACTAAAGCAATAGAGATGGTTAATACACACACTACAAGATGTCTCTAACATGCAAAAGGCATCAATATGCAACATGATGTCTCAAAAGTTACAAATTTTGATGAAAGAGTCGACAAGAAGTAACATGCTATTGTGAAGTCTATGATGCTAAGAGGATGGTTGCATGCTACTAGAGTCAATACAAACATGTACAAGATGTTTTTTTCTATTGAAATGATTGAATAGCCTCACTAGAATGAGTTGGTGTATGTGTTTTAGAAACAAAATTTTGCTACAACAAACCAAATGTGATGGTTGCAATTGGATCAAATGTTGAAAGGAAAATGTGGGCAAGTAAATAAATGAGGTTATTCTTTTAGGTACTTTTCTCTCTTAGATAATATGTCCTCATATCATCACATAAGGGGGAATAATGGACTCAATTTTCATGATGTGATAAAATCTTTATCTTGAAAATGATGAAAGTCCTCTATTATTAGTAGTAGGTTTGATTGATTTAAGATATTCTTTTTTCAAATTGGTTGTTTCAAGAAACATCTTTCTAAAATATTATTGCTTACTACTATAAGAATATATGTCTAAACTCATGAAAATTAATAATAGTTTTCTAGTCTAAAAACTTGATATTGTGATAAAGTTGAAAGTCTAAAAACCTCTAAAATGTGAAATCCTAAAAACTTGAAAAGCTAGAAACTTGTATACCTATTGAGATGAATAGCTAAATGTCAGAGAGAGAACCAAGGAGAGAGAAAGAGGAGAGAGAAATACTGCAGGAAGAGAGAGAATAAGAGTGACGAGGAGAGAGAAAGACTAGATTTAGAGAGAGAAAGGCAAGGAAGATGAGGAAGCCATAGAAGCTGTGAGCAAGAAGGGAGAGAAAGACTGTAATTATATTAATGTGTCAAAAAGATCTATAAAATTACATGTCCTCTCCTTTTATACCAATGTCAGTGTGACATGGCATAATATCAATATTATTTACACTAATTCCTTATTCTCACCTTCTTACAATCCGTCCCCACTCAAAATGAAAGTTTTTGTCCTCAAAAACAAATATTAGACTTATTGGTATAGCCAAGTGGGGGGGCTGCAGAGTACTACTCTATACAGCATTACAAGTGGTAAAGGAAAAGATTACCTAATACTCAATAGTAGTACTAATCTATACAGGAGGTCAAAATCAGCCTGTAGCCTCCCGGATCAAAATGAAAAGTTGTATCTTTGCCATGCATTGGATTAACTTTCATAAGATCGAAATCAAATACTGCTGGAAACATGATCATCATGATGGTACTCACTAACGAAGTCTCCATTGCAAGATGATCCTCCAAATCCACATGCTATCCATAATCTGCCTTCTTGAACTGAACTTCTTGTTGTGGACTCATACCAAAATGGTCTTCAACAAGATGTTCTCCATCATTTACATCATAATATTCAAATACCAAGATTATTTTGGTAGACTTTGCCCTACATGTGGCTTGGTGATTACAAGATAGTGGCTTAGCACAACGATAGCATAAGCCCGCAGCATGCAGTTCCCGTATTGTATCACTAGTAAGGTGTCTAACGCGTTTAGCCTTAGATAGCAATTTACACACCTGTTCATCACCATTGGTCAGCTCTATGATAGTTTTGACATGCTGCTCATAGTCATCTTGCTGCTCATACATAACAGATGGCTATCCATGCTCATCATGTATAACAGATGGCTATCCATGCTCATCATGTACAACAGATGGCTGTTCATACTCATGACCATATTGCTCATGCTGTCCATACTGCATATGGTGATAATAGCCCTGTTGCACATTAGACGGACAGTTTGGTTGAGCATATGCATTTGCTTCCACTGATGTTTGCTACTCACATACATAAGCATGCTGCCTTTGATCATTAGTCCCACAGCATTGGTCATAATCACTTGCTTGCTATTGATCAAAGCTAGAAGTGTACTGATAAGCATAACCATTTCTGTCACATCCATAAGAACTAGGCTGGTCAACCAAGAGAGCTTCACAAGTATAATCATAACTATTTTGCTGAAGAGATGGATTCTCATAAGCATAAGCATGTTGACCATAATAACCATTCTGCTGCCAAGGTTCAATGGAATGATACTCTGCATTATGATATGGTACATCATATTTATAAGCATTAACATGTTGTCCAGATGTACTTGCATACTGCTCATATTCATTTGCATGTTGTTTCTATTCATATTCATAAGATGCATGTAGATCATAGTGTGTACCATCAGCATATACATGTTGTCCATAAGCATAAGCATTTGATTCAGGTGTACCATCAGCATATAGATGCTGGCCATGAGCATAAGCATTTGATTCAGGTCTTGCTGTTTTTTCCATAAATGCCTTTATAAGAGCAATACACTGTTCAGTCGAAACTACAAGTTTGTCAATTTTAGCTTGTGTTTGAAGCCAACGTTGTTCACTAGAGTTGGAGCTATTGTTCTCAGCTGCCATTGTAGTCAAGTTGAAAAAATATGTTGTTCCTTGAAAAATAGAAGTCCAAATAAGGTGTAAGATAGCTTGGCTCGAAGGTTAGGATGTCTAGTATCAATTAGAAATCCTGGTTTGAATTTAGGAGTAGCAATACCCCTCTCTATTTAAGAATTTCCAGAATTGTCCACAATAAACTGCTAGTGAACTGCTGGTACCAAATAGGCTCTAGCTCGAGAAATATGTGTCCAAATGAAACATTTGATGGCTCCACTCGAAGCTTATGATATCTAGTATCACTTCCAGTTGTTTCTTTGTTGTTAGAATGATGCTACTAATTTCTGTAGCAACTTTTCCAAATCTGTCCGTGTTTGGATTGCACCCTGTTTTAGCCCTGTTCCAAGTGTTTTGAGTACTTCTTATCCAACTTGAGTCGATACCCAATGCCTATACACTCAAATGAGTAAGAAACAACATTCCATGAATATGGCATTACAATATTGCATCCCCAAAGACTATATATCCTCATATGGTGGTTGGTTCATGGATGTTTTCCATGTTACAGATCAACTTGGACACAAACTTACATATGAAAGTTTAATTGAGTATATGCAACAAGCTTTGGGAGCAAAAAGAACTGTTGCAAGTTCAGAGGTAAGAACATGTTTGGAACATACTGTGGATGTTCAATCAATTACTAAACACACATCCATAAAGTTGACTGGCACTGATCAATCAGGACTGTTGTCAGATATCTCTGCTGTTCTCACAATCCTCAAGTGCAATGTTGTTGCTGCTGAGGTTTGGACTCACAATGCAAGGGTAGCATGTGTAGTGTATGTAACTGACGAATTTACTAGATCTCAGGAGCCATTTTCCCTGCAACAGCTGTTTCAGTGAAGGGAACCTTTGAAAGAGAACTGGAATTGTTAAAATCTCTGTTGCAAAGCATTCATGGAATGGCATCCATGGAGATTGTTCTCTCTTGACGATTGACAGGGTCTTCGCAGGAGAAGAGGATGGTTTTCTGAGAAGCTCCTCGGCTGCCACTGTTAAACTAACTCTTGCATAGAAGCTTTTCTCTTCGGAATTGTCTGTTGCCACACTTAAAACTCCGAGCTCTGCGTATCAGAAACAAAACGCTGCAAAAAGAAAGGCTGAACACAAAATGTACGCAGGTAATGGAGGCCAGAGAATGCAGATGCAGCTTTCTTTACTGTGGCATCTGGCAGAGAATGGCGATATAGAGGTAGGAAATGGGAGGCCCGAAGAATGGAGAAGCAGCTTTTCTTCACAGGCAGTAGCATACGATCCTGCTCATAGCTTCCGGGACAGCAGGGAGATGACAATAATGATGATGAGAGAACAAAGGAAGTGCAAGGTGTGCAAGATGGATGAAGTGTGCATCCTTTTATTGCCTTGCAGGCATCTCTGCCTATGCAAGAAGTGCAAGGGATGCCTTGATGTGTGTCCGGTGTGCAGAACTCTAAAGAGTGCAAGTGTGCAAGTATACATGGATTAAAAGAGATCGCACTCGTATAGTATGTCTAACCTCTTCGTGATAGCGGATGGCACAAACTGCATGCAGCGGCCGCTATTACGCCTCCACAGCCTCTGCTTGTCCTGGATGCCCTCCCTGGAACAACTCATGCCATGATGAAACAAAGACTGATCTGGATAGTGACGAAAATGCACATCAAGATGAGCTGCTATATGGTGAAGCTCAACCTCAGCTTTCAAGTCTTACAATATCCAGAATCAGAAAAGCCCGGTTCATGAAATGGCAGCATCAGTGCCCTTGATGCATATGCCTTCTCATCCAGCTGCACCTTCAACATGGGACAATCTAACAGCAGCAGTGTTGATCAGTCATTTTCATCTCCGAATGTCTTCAAAAGATTGGTCGAAGCAGAATTCTGAGAGGCAACATACGGTGATTCCTGGAGTTTCGTGTTACCAGGGAGGTCTCCTCCAGGTTGAGATATGTCGGCACGCAATCAACTTCCTTGTGCAGGATCTCCTTAACCGCCACAGCAGTAGACGAGACTTCTGCCAGGCCGATGTAATCATGCTCCTTGAGCACGGACCCGCTCTGTTCCGAGCTTTCTCCACTCAAGGTATTGTCTGCCTGACCTCCATTGGAGCTGCCTCCGGGAGGGGAAATGATCACAGAAGAAGCACTAGCGCTCGGCTCTGAGGATACATAACCGGTCTGCATCACAAAAGGGAAAGAAGAGGCAGGGGAGGGCTTGTTGTAAGAAGTTGGAATAAGATGAACCGTCATTATCGCATGATCAAAAGGAAGGGAATGTATCCACTAAAAATTCTGATTCATCGTGTCTTGAAGCAGAGATGTTGTGTAAACTCCCAAGAAAGCTGCCATTAATGCTCCTGCATGCAGTCCTTGTGGTCTGGAGGTGTAAACTCCCAAGAAAGCTGCCATTAATGCTTCTGCATGCAGTCCTTGTGGTCCAGAGATGCTTTGGAAACTCCCCTACTGCTCCAGTACTTGTGTACCTCCATTTTTTTGCATGAAATTTGATGACGTCCAGCCATTTAAGCCTTTACCCGCCATATCTGACCTTGGATATCTCCAGATGTTGTCTCTTGCTAATTGTAGGTGTCCTGCAGCACTCCACTAGTCATTGTCTTGTACCATTTTTGTCTGAAATTGGTTTTGAAATAGGAGAATGGGACTGAAAATGGAAGAAAATAATGGATCAAAGACTGAAGCTCTGATACCACTTGTCAGAGAGAGAACCAAGGAGAGAGAAAGACTGGAGAGGAGAGAGAAAGACTACAGGAAGAGAGAGAATAAGAGTGATGAGGAGAGAGAAAGACTAGATTTAGAGAGAGAAAGGCAAGGAAGATGAGGAAGCCATAGAAGCTGTGAGCAAGAAGGGAGAGAAAGACTGTAATTGTATTAATGTGTCAAAAAGATCTGTAAAATTACATGTCCTCTCCTTTTATACCAATGTCAGTGTGACATGGCATAATATCAATATTATTTACACTAATTCCTTATTCTCACCTTCTTACACTAAAAGACTAAGTCTATAGAGCAAGTTATGAAAGAAGGTTTCTAGTATATTTGGTAGCATATTATTGGATGTTCATTAGTAGAGAGATCCTCAGCTTTCATCCTATGAAGTGGAGATCATGGTTGTTGGGGGTCAATCACTAGATTCATCTACCATAGTTTGGTGCCCCCACTAAGCATCTCAATAGTTTTTGGAAAATCTAGGAGCCCATTAAAATAGAAACTCATTCAAGTACAGACTCAAGTCATGCTTTTATTTTAATATTTAACATTTGCAGGTACAAATTTTGAAGATGTTGATGATTCTCTAAGTAGTTTGGACTAGATTTATTTCCATTTGAAGAAAGACAAAGATGTAGAAACTTTACACATTTTGGACATGTTGTTGGAAGATTCAATGAGGTTATGGTGAGAGGAACAATTTTAGCAAGTCAAGATTGATTAAAATATTTTTAGGACTAGCTTGATTAAGTAGATATAACAAGAGGGAATGAATGAAATGCACGTTGGTAAAGGTGTAGTTGTTGTGGATTCATAGGTATAAAGAAGTGTGGTAGTAGATGAGTTGCAAGGAGATCATAAGATTTGATAAAGGATTGTGCTATTTGAAAATGGACATTATGTCAATGTTGTAAAACAATTATCAAGTAGCACAATAATGACTTGTCAAATTCTTGCAAGAAAAGTCTCCTTTTCATATTGATCCATCATGATTTATTAGTAGAAGCTAGAGAAGTTCTCAAGGTTTCAAGCCAATGTGAAAGGGGCATAAGCATTCTTTGATTGGGAGTTAAAGAGAATTATACACTTCAATGAAATGTAGATGCACATTTGAGCATCTTCATATGCAACAAGCACTTGTGGCTTCCATTGTTAGGCCAAAAATGGAGGGGGAATATCTGTGTTAGTGCAAGTCTTCTAAACAGTAAATCTTGCACATTAAGACACTAGATAAGTAGGAGAGAAAGCTTGCATAGATCTACCCTTTGGCTATCATCAGATACACATGAGGGAGGGTGATTAGATCAAAATAGCTTTCTAGATTGATCATGGGATTTATCATTTTCTAGTGATGCATTTTAGATTAACTAATGCCCCCACCACATTTCAAAGCCTCATGAATAAAATCTTACATTCGTTCATGTTCAAGTTTATGCTAGTTTTCTTTTATGGCATTCTCATTCACAGAAAATCACAAGAGGAGCACTTGGCACATGTCAAAAGGGTGTTTGATGTCTTGAGAGAGCATAGGCTATTCACTAAGGAAAGTAAGTGTATCTTCATGCAAACATCAATGGAGTACTTGGGACACATTGTTAGCAAGAATGGCATATATGCTACCCCTAAAAAGGTGCAATGTTTAAAGGACTAGCCCACACCATCCACCACCACTTCGTTACCTAGTTTCCTTGGTCTCTCTTTATTTTATAGATGCTTCATCAAGCATTATGCCACCATTGCAATACCTATGACTGATCGGTTAAAGAAAGAATCATTATTTTGTGATGCTATTGCTGATCACAACTTTACGCTATTGAAGGAAATGCTTACTTTAGTCCCCATCCTCATATACCTTGACTACTCAAACAAGTTTACCATCCAATGTGATAATAATGGCCAAGGTATTGGTGCTATATTGCTACACGAGCATAGTGTGATTGCTTTTGAAATCTGTAAGCTTGATGAAAAGGAGATGTAAATGAATGTTTATGACCACGAGATATTGGCCATCCTCCATGCTATTAAGAAATGGCACCATTACTTGTATGGAAATTGGTTTAGAGTGAAGAGTGACCATTGAGTCCTCCAATACTTCTTAACTCAATCTACTTTAACTCCTAAGCAAAGAAGATGGGTGGTAACTTTGCAAAATTATGATTTTCACATCTCTCACACTAGGGCAAAGATAACATAGTGGTTGGTTCAATCTCACGAATGTGGATATGCAGAGTGTCTTCCATTTGAGAGTTGCATAATAATTGGATTGAGGAACTTCAAGAAGCCTATTTGTTGGATGAGGACTTCAGCCACATATTTTGAAAATTACAGCATAGGGTAATGGATAAAAACTCCCAATATTAGCTCAAATATGGCCTTGTTTGGTCCATGGAAAATTTGTCATCCCCCACACTTCTCGCTTCACACAAAAGATCATGGACGAGGTACACTCTTACCCCACTGCTGGTCATTTGGGTGTTTTCAAAACATACAATAGGATCCAAGAGCTTTCACTAGAAGGGACTATGGAGGGATGTCAAGGATTTTATGGCTAGTTGTGTTCCATGCCAACAAAACAAGCACAACATGCTTAGACACTTAACATTGGGGTTTCTCCTTTTGAGGCATTACGTGTATAAGGTTCCCCTCCCTATAGTCTTGTTTAATGATAAGATCAATCCCCAATTAAAGAGGAGCTAGAGCGCATGTGGGTCTTACTTTAGCAATGCAAAGTCAATCTTCAAAAGGCACAAGAACACATGAAGATTTATGCTGATGAGAAAAGAAGGCATTTAGAATTCCAAGAGGGAAAGCTAGTCCTCTTGAAAGTGCCTAAGTTCTCTTATTCCACTCTCAAGGAGGGTAGTAGTAACAAGTTGGTCCACAGTTTCTATAGACCCTACCGAATCCTCAAGAGACTTGGTAACCTGGCTTACTAATTAGAGCTTCCCCCCACCACAATGTGTTTCATGTCAGTGAGTTGCCTTTCATTGGCCCCTCAGTGAACGTGGAAGTGCTACCTCCCATAGATGAAGAAGGCATCACTTAGTATATCCCTCAGTATATCCCTGAGGCAATCATTGGGTAGCAAGATAAACACTTGAGATCTTGATCCATAAAGTAATACCTCATCAATTGGAAAGGCCTACCCTTGGCAGAAGTCTCTTGGTTCCCAGCCACCATTGTGGACAAGTTTCCTCATCTCCAAGCGGCCCAATGGGCTGAAGACTAGCCAAATATATTTTCCTTTTGATGCCACACTGCATGTAGAATGCACAGTATTTTAGAACATTTTTGTGCCTTCTACCTCAATTATAGCCATGTGCTTCCTACATGGCTGAAGGTCTAGTCATAAGCTCCATTCTGACATGCAACACATCCGATTTGCAGCAGTCCATCAAAAGTTATGGCAGATTTACCTCAGCAACATGCCTGTAATGGATAGTGTGTTGCCCATAGTCTTCACCCAATCTTTCCATTATAATGTGGATTGGAGTAGTACTTTGCACCCCCACTCCCTAGCCACTCTATCAAGTCCCTCTAGTTGTCTTTTTTTAAGGGGAAAATACTTTCATGGTCAGGATGGAATGTAACAAACGAGATACATAGGAACTAGGGGTTAGATACCTAGTCACACTAATTAGGGTATATAAGATGTACAAGACCCAATTCAGGGCATCCAAATATAATCAAGATTGATTCTTCACTTTCTCCTTCAATTTCCATGACTTTCTTCCTCCTTCTCCTCCTTTTCTTATTTTTATCTCTCTTCTTCTAGTCTTTCTGTTTCTTCTTCTTTCTCTCTATCTCTCTCTCCTACTCATTCTCCTCTCTCCTTCCAGCCTCATTCATTATATATATACAATCTACAACTTATATGTAGATAAGCATTGTGTTTGATGCTTGATAAACACCCCAAAACTTATAGATTTGAAATTTGTAACCTATGCACTTGAGAATGGTCAACTAATCTAAAACTACAAATTTTCCCTAAAAATATTGTCTGTAAGAGAAATATAAGATTTTTCTCTACCTTAATTCGAGTATCTCCACAGGAACTATCCAAGAAAAAGAGTGAGAGAATGGGAGATATTCTTTCTTGAATCCTTGATCCTTCTCCTTCACTTCGACCTCTAAAACTAGCCTCTCTTAGTGGTCTTGCTATAAAACATATCATAAATCACTGTCAAGGGTGGGTAGGGTGTAAAATATTAGGCCTAAAACCACTAGGGTCCTAAGAGTATGTTTTTACACATGGGAGAAAAGAATTTTTAGGCAATAGAAGTTTGCAAGAGAGAAATCAAACTATATCATATATTACTTGTAAAGAACCTTTGCTTCAGTCTCTAGACAATTTCACTGTTACTTTCAAACTTACAACCATGTGTCCAAGATGATAGATCAATATAATAAAACTTATAAGGTGATAGCTCATACCTAATACACCAATCTTTATGACTCTAATAGATCAATCTTTGCACAAACAATGTATGTAGGACCTTAAAACAAGCCTAATATATCCCAATGACACACTCAAAACAAATCAAACTAAAGAACTGTGAATCCTCTTAGCAAAGGCTTCAAAACCTTATATATTTAGCATAAAATACATGCACTCTTATACCTATAGCAGTAGGAAAAGAGAGGTCCAAATCTATCCACAAAATCCCTCTTCTCGAGTTCTTCATATGCAAGAGATAGCGCCCAAATAAGGCAAAATCCTCTACAAACTCTAATTAGAACACTCCAATATATCCATTAAAGAAAGCATCCATGATGTAGTACCAATCCTATAAAATTTATTGATGCATGTATGAATCAATTCTATCTTCTTCT
Organism: Lygodium microphyllum; assembly: GCF_053477565.2. Lineage (NCBI taxonomy): Eukaryota > Viridiplantae > Streptophyta > Polypodiopsida > Schizaeales > Lygodiaceae > Lygodium > Lygodium microphyllum. Next base: position 85,446,547 of record NC_141163.1, on the reverse strand, counting down.
ATTTTATAGATCACCTTCCACAATATTGCAACAAATGTTAAGATATAGCTTGTCAGCACTAGCACTCAAATATACATCAAAGCTCTCATAATCATGTTTCTTTCCAATAAAGAATAAAATTGACATAAACTTAGGAACATGCTTGAAGGTGCATCCTATCTTACACTTTCCATCCTGAAGAAGATCCCATGCTTCTCTCTCTTGCTTTTCCTTTGTTTCAGTTCCCATGAAAAGCATTTTCCGAAAGCTGCAATTCTTACCGTGAGTTTTGCCCTAACTATAGGCACCAAAACATGAATTTTTTTTGCACCAAAAGTTACAAGGGTTGGCCTCGAGACAATGCTCACATCATTCTTCACTTAAAATTTCATCCTAGACATTAAGATGGCCACCTAGCAAGGGATACATGAGATATATGGTTTCAACTAACATATGAAATGACTTTAACACTCCTTATATACAATGACAAATCAAGTACAACTCTCATGGACATTAACAAAAACATCCTATAGACATATACATGAAAGCCCATAAGGAATAGAGATCTTGTAATATTTCAACCCATAAACATGGAGTGTTACAACATCCACCCCCTCTAAACCTACACATCCTGTAGCATGTGCCACCCTATCTTACCTTTATGCAAACGCAAGGTCTTCCTCATCTTCCACAAGATCATCATCCTCATCCTCTTCAATTCTTTCATGTGGTGACTCTTCTTCAAGCTCCTCTTCCTTATAGGCATCTGACTCTCTTTTCTTGAATACTTGGTCCTTTTCCTTGCAATAGGTATATATTTTCAAATATGTCATATTTAATTCACATAAAGCTTATGTGGCATTATCATAAGCATGCTTCACAACATATGTTCCAAACCATATTTAAGAAACCTTTTTGATGGTACATGGTATTGTGCCAATTCTCAAGAATATTATTGTAAGATACTAGAAATAATAGTGTGGGAAATACTAGCTACAGTAGCTAGTATATAAGGTGTAAGAGACTTTTATTTTTCACAATTCAATTAATACAAAGTCTATTCATCTTAAACCTTCTTTCTCTCAATTTCCATGGCTTCTTTCACCTTCTTCCATTCTTTCTCTCTCCTTGTTCATACTTTCTCTCTCCTCTACACTCGTCCTTTCTATATCTTGCAATCTTCTCTCTCCTTATTTTCTCTCTCCTAGCTCACTCATTTACAAGTGGTATTAGAGATATGTCTTTGATTCATTTCTAATTACTTTTAAAATATATTTTCTCCATTTTTCAATTAGAAAATATGTCAACATTTAGGTACATCAAGTACAAAGATGGCAAGGATGATCTAAGTGACCATTGTCTTACAATGTAATGTCTCTAAAAAAAAAAAAACCCATGTGTGAAGAGGGTTCAAAAGGGGAGGGTGTTAATAAAGGTTTTAAAAAAACCGAGAGAAACAAAAATATAAAAAATAGAATGAACTGACAAACTGAGCCACCATCAAACTGAACATCGTCGCCACCTCCTCTCGATCATGATAATTAGCATTAATCCTCGAGAGCATCACTACACTCTACCTTTGGTTGTAGCACTAAACTATGTGGCACCACCCATTCACAGTATCATCAACTCCACATTAGCTAAGAACATGTTAATAATGCCATAATTAGTCTTAGCTCTAAGGATATAAAGCCTTAGCCTAAGTCTTAGGCAAATATTAGTTTTTTATTATTGCCACCCGTTGCCACTATTAAACTTTCCACACGCACACACACACACACACACACACACACACACACACACACACACACACACACACACACACACACACACACACACACACACACACACACACACACACACACACACACACACACACACACACACACACACACACACACACACACACACACACACACACACACACACACACACACACACACACACACACACACACACACACACACACACACACACACATGCATAGAAGAAGGAGAAAAAGATAGGAGGAGTGAGAGGAAGAGAAGAAGAAGTAAGAGGTAGGAGAAGAACACACAAAACAAGGAAAAAAAGATAGAAGTGAGAGGAAGGGAGGAAGAAAGAAGAGGTAGGAGAAGAAGATAGGACTGAGAAGAAGAGAAGAAGGGGAAGTAGGAGGTGAGAGGAAGAGGAGAAGAAGGAGAATGTAAGAGGGAGGAAGAAAAAGAACAAGGAAGAGGATAAGAGAAAAACAAGAGCATGAAGAGGTCATCATTATCAACAACCCCCACAAGAAAGCACTACTCTAGCTTGTAGAAGATTCATCCACCCTCTTACCTCTAGCATCCATGGAATGCCTCCTCCTCTCCACAAGATCTTTGTCTCACAAGGAACCCTCCCGAAAATTCGAGGATTCCCATCAAGACCGATAACGCTTGGAAGCTAGCGTACAAGGACTCCCTATTCATGATGGCCCTAAAGAGACGATACTCTAGACTAGGGAGTGTGAGAGTTATGAATTGAGTCATGAATGTGGATAACACTTTGTCACAAGCAACATAAAACCAGGTTATTTCATAGATTAATGTTAATCTAATATAAAGATTAGAAACATAAATAAAATATTTTTCAATTTTTGATAAAAAATTTATAGCTTAATACATAGGTAAATAATGAGAATTCAACAAGAAAGGAATATTAGGATTAAGTGAAACTATTAATTTAGATTTAATTTTTGAAATGTATAATAAATCACACAACATTACAATGCATTAAATGAAACTCTTCTTTAGCTGCATATAAACAAAGTACATCAAAATAAATCAATTTAATTTAGAAAGATCCATTAGAAAAATCTAGAACAAATTAGAAATCAAGTAATTCCATTAAGAATGATTTTTTTATCATTTACAAATTATGTAAATATAGAAAAATATTTACTTAGTATTTAAAAGTTATATAAACACAACAAAATATTTTCTTGGCATTTACAGGTTATGTAAACATAGAAAAATATTTTTTTGGAATTTAAAAATTATGTAAACATAAAGAAGTATTTTATTGGCATTTATGAGTCATGTAAAGTGAATTAAGATAATTAAAGTAGGGTATTAAATTCATTGAATAGAAATGTCCTCTTTCGAGAAAATTCCACCATTATTACTTAAGTCAAAATTATTAAATTGTGTACGTACCCATTAGAAAATATTGAATGGTGTACATAGTTATTAGAACCTAGAATATTCAAATTGACTCACTTTGCGAACATGACAAAGTGAAGTACGAACCCTAGTTTATGAAGCAACCAAAAATCTGATATAGTTCTCCTTTGAGAAAATAAAAGCCTAAAATTTATAAGGAAAAATGCTCACCTTGTTGATTTACATAGTTTCCAAAGTAAAAATGGATATTCCAAGGTTCCCACTTAGTTTCCACAAATTAAGGCAAATTTTAACCATATCCCAACACATAGTAGTCTAAAAAAATAGTCAAGTCTCATAATAAGGTCAATCGACTGACCTTCAATCAAGCTTAGCTCGATGAAGATTCCAAGCAAAGGCAAAAACAAGTTAGAAAATTTAATAATAACCAAGGAAAGATCCAACGAACGAAGACTAATTAGAAGTGAACTTAGAAAATTTGAAGGGAACTAGGAGAAATCTAGCCTCTAAGTCAAAACCTTACTCTGATTGCCTCCCTATTTTGTGTAAAAATATTTCTTGAAAAAGAACTTCTTGTGCTTGCAAAAGGTGCATACAAGTTTACTTGATGCACTTAAGAAGTTTAATTGAATTGGTCAAAACCCTAATATACCAAATTTACAAAAGGATAAAAGAAAAGCATGCTAGACCTCCCCCAAGGGCTAATTGTGGAATCCCTTCACTAAGGGGGATTGGTTTTTGCCAACTTAGAGAGTTCTGTCCCCGATATCTCGATATGATGAGAGGTCACTCAGTACACGATCCTTGGGTAGGAGTTAAGGGTGCCAAGGGGGCTCTAGCCAATAAACTCTTAGGCTTCTAAGAACCATCCAAACCCCTATGTGACTTGGGATGGACTTCTCGAGGGCTATGGTACTAGTTAGAGGTGAAAATCTTAGTAAAATAAAGGCATTTGAGCCATCTTCCATATGGAAGGAAGGTGAACACTTGTTTAAGGTTATCTAAAAAATAAATAAGTTGTAATATTTCACAATATTAATTTCATTGTTTGTGTGTCATGATTTAAGTTACATGAATGAACACTGTAACTAAAAGGACTTATTACGAAAGCTAATTTGATATGTTCAACATAAATGTGTTAGGTAAGTAGATAAATAAAACTATCCAATTTGAGGAAAGCAGGAGGGTGAGATTTGTGACGAATTCACCCTAAGGCTAGTCTCAATAATACAATAGCTTATTTACAATTCAATATATTATGATATAGAAAACAATGACCACATAGAATCAATTAGAACCTTGATTTCTTATCATTTTAGGGGAACAAAGTGAGACATTGCCTAAGGGACAAAGGGGTCAATATACCTATACTTCCCTTTGTTTCTTGTTCTCCTTGAACCAAGTGCAATATGAGTCAACTTTGGTCATGCAATCTAGCACAAGTAGATGCTCGAAGATCGATGTTAGTTAAGGTGATCTTAGTTTACTTAGAACCTAGAAATTCAGGCTGATTCTCGTGGGAATGGCCAAGACCTTCTATTGCAAGAAAAAGTAGAGAGAAAGATTGAAATCTAAACTTTTCATTTGATGCATCAAATCTTGCATGGTTTGGAGTGAATTGAAGTGTGGAAAATCAGCATCTCAGCCCTAGAGTAGGGAGGATGATTTGAACAATTGCAAAATTAAAATTTTTAATGGATTGAGAGGTTGCTAAAAAAGTGCCCCTCCCCTCCTATTCATCATTCTTTTTCATTGCATGCTTCTTTTAATCAACCTTAAGCTAATTCGCCAAGGACAATTTTGGTGCTAGAATGGAGCAGTTTCAAACACAAAAGGAAAGGCTACTGGAGCAACCTTCAAGGGAAGGGACAAATGAATAGATGAAGGTGAAGATTCCACTTTAGAAATGGACATGAAAAGAGCAACAGATAATGTTGCTCTCAACAAGAAGGACCCCAATCACCAATTCACAGTGATCCAAACTCCTACAACCTATCAAGGTAAAGCCTTTAAGATTTTGATTGGATGTGCAATCACCCACTCATTTATCTCACCAAGGTGTGCAAAAAGGAAAGGAATAGACATTGTACCTACTGTATCTAAATTATTAGTATAATTAGGAAATAGGAAAGAGGCAATCTTTGCTCAACAAACTAGAAAAGTGGAATTTAACTTAGAAGGAAATCTTTCCAACATGGGGTTCAAAGTTATGAATCTAGGAGCTTACAAGTGTTTGCTAGGGATAGATTGGCTAATCCCCAATGGCACTCATAATGATTGCAAGAAAAGTCAAATCACTTACAAGATAAAAAAGGAGAGTTAGTAACCACTCAGGGAGAAGCCCGAAACCCTAGAATCCAACTACCAAAAGCTTCGCAAATTATGAAGGGGCTAAGAAAAGGAATGCATATCTACATAATTACACCTAATAGTATTAAACAAGGAAATACACCTGAAAAAGAACCATCTTGGTTACAAGAATATGTAGATGTATTCCCATAAGAGTTAATTGAAATTCCCCTTCCAAGAGAAGTTGAATATGAGAGTAAGCTAACACTAGGAGCTGCTCTAGTAGTGAAGCGACCTTATTGTATGTCCATTCTAGAAACCATTGAGTTGAAAGACTCAAACAACTTTTGGACCAAGGATATATCAAATCAAGTAATTCACTATGGGGAGATGGGGCATTGTTCCAAGAGAAAAAGGATGGAACTGTCCCCATGGACTAAACTAGATGATGATCAAGAATAAGTATCCAATTCCAAGGATAGACAAATTACTTGACCATCTTTAGGGTGCAAAGATCTTCTCAAATATTGATCTAAAATAAGGCTATTATGAGATAAGAATCAAAGAAGAATACATTTAATAAACTACATTTAACACAAGGTACGACCATTACGAATTCATTGTGATGTCTTTTGGATTAACCAATGCACTACAATCTTGAATAGGCTAATGCAAGACATCTTTCAGCCCTATATTGATGAACTTTGTCCTTGTCTTCTTCAATGACATCCTAGCCTACTCAAAGAAGAATGAGGATCATGAGCCGCAACTCTAAGTTATCCTTGAAACAATGAGGATGCACAATCTTTATGCCAAGAACAAGAAATGTGCCTTCTTCAAGATATAGATTGAGTATCTTGGATTTATAGTGTCCGACAAAGGGATTGCGGTAGATCCTACCAAGGTTAAAGATGTGCAAGAATGGACAGCCCCAACAATGGTTAAGGAAGTTTAAAGTTTTTGGGGCTTGACTAGATAATACAGGATCTTTATCAAGGACTATGCCTTGATTTCCTCACCCTTGATTGATTTCCAAGAAAGAGATTGCTACTATGTGGACTCCCACTGAATAGTTTAGTTTTGAGAAGCTTAAACAAATCTTGATCATAGCTCCTATCTTGAAACTAGTTGAGTTGAGTCAAGAATTTTAAATTTTTTCTAATGCAAGCTCTCTTGCATTAGGTTGTGTACTCATGCAAGAAGGCCATCTGATAGCATATTCTTCTAAGAAGCTGAAGACTCATGAGAAGAATTATACTTCCCATGATCTCGAGATACCTGCTATAATTCATGCTCTCAAATTATGGAGACACTATTTTCTTTGTAACAAGTTTACTTTATTCATCGACCATAAGAGTCTCAAAATGGATCTTCACTCAGCTAGACCTAAACATGAGACAATGATGATGGATAGAATTCTTGCAAGAATATGACTTTGAGGTCAAGTATATGCTAGGTAAGGAGAATGTTGTTGCGGATGCCCTAAGACACAAAGCATTTCTCAATGCCCTTATCTTGGAGGAACCCTCTAAGGCAAAGATCTCTAGCAGCAATGGTGTCAATGCCTAGTAATCCAATCATAGAAATGGCTAAGGAAGAAGCAAATAAGGATCCAAAGTATCAACATATGATAACAAAGATCCTAACCAAGGAGATAATACCCAAGCCTAAACTCAAGTATCTAAACTTCTCTATAGAGGGAGGACTTGTATACTTCAAGACAAGACTGTGCATCCCAAGAAGTCAAGATCTTAAGAAGGAGATACTTTGGGAAGCCCATGATTCCCCTTTCTCAAGACATCCAAGTTATGAAAAGACACGGAGAGAGAGAGAGAGAGAGAGAGAGAGAGAGAGAGAGAGAGAGAGAGAGAGAGAGAGAGAGAGAGAGAGAGAGAGAGAGAGAGAGAGAGAGAGAGAGAGAGAGAGAGAGAGAGAGAGAGAGAGAAAAGGAGGGAGGGGGAGAGGAGAGAACAAAGATGAGAGAAAAGAGAGAGGAGAAGTGAAAGAAGAGAGAGGAGAGAAAAAAGAGATGAGAGAAGAGAGAGAAGAGAGGAGAAGACAATAGAGAATAGAGAATAGAGAGGAGAAAGGAGATAGAAGAAAAAGGAGAAGAGAGAGGAGAGAGAAGAATAGGATACAAAAAGAGAGCTTGATAGTGTACTAAGTGTGAGCTCGAGGAGGTATAAAAATGTGCACCATGTGAGTTTAAAAAAGAAATTTAAAAAATAATATTATAGATATGTATTTATAGAAGAAATATTTTAAATTGTGTATATTTATTTACAGAATGGATTTTTATGTTACATAAGTTTTTTTAAAAATAGAAGGGTATGATGAACCTCAATAAGTAAATGTAGTATCCCTATTCCTAAGGATATCATGCCTACTAGCCCAAGCTGTGATCTTATAGAGTCAAGGTAAATATTATCCATCCATCCAATATTCATCAACCTGATTGTGTTAGTATACATGAGGTGATTTTGCATGCATACTCCATGTACAAGACGGTTTTAAATACCCCTTTAATGCATGGAAAATACATTGTTAGGATTTGATGACCACCCACCTATCCAAATATCCAAACACTTCCTAAACATGTCACATGAAGGGCACATGAAAAATTTGTAAGTGTCCGAGAAATGACAATGTTCAAATTTTCCAATCCTAAAGGAAATATAGAAATTTGGAGGAAATGTGTGTGGGTGGCTAAATACTACTAATGTCTATCCAATACAAATTCATAAAGCTTATTAGTATTAATGCTAACTACTACCATAGAAGCATATAAAATTATAGACATCATTATTAAATAATACAAGACTCATGTGATGAATTAAAAATATTAAGCTACATGTTCAAGATCTAAATGTTAGGAAACTTCCTTGTTCTATTAAAGTACACATTGACCATGGTATGCAATGCAACATAATTTCTATCACCAAGGAGGCACTAAGACGTTAGAACTTAAGAGCCTTGACAAGCACATATTCTACCTAGATAATTGACACACTCACAGTACTAGCTAGTTATAGCTTACACCACTACATAGCTCCCATTCAACGTGGAAGGCTAGGGGCCACTATCCCATTCCCATAAACATATCCAATGTTATTGATATCAATTTTCCAACTTGATCAATAAATTATGAAAACTTCTAATTAAGGAATTCACATAACTATTAGTGTATATATTTCCTTTTGAATCTAGTCCATTCATATACTTTCCAAACAAAAGAAAATCATCTACTAAAGTACAATGCAATTCTCTATGGATTGGCAATGCTAGATTTTACCATTCCTTGGGAATATGCTAGCTCTATGCAAGCTTTAGGGTAAGCCCATAAAAAATGATACATTGTGTACTCTCTTAATTCTTGAATATTGTTGTGATTTCTAGCTCGTTAAATCCAACAAAAGAAGATGAGGACAAAGCTTCAAATAGAAGAATTATATCAATTGTTGCCCACATGATCTTAGACATGAGCTTTGAAGCCAATTGCATTACATGTTTATGGGGACCTAAAGATGGATACAAAAGGGTAAAAGAAAACAACACTTAATGCCCAATGTAGTGACATTTGAGCTTATGCTAGTGTACTCTAATTTCTTGACATGCTAGCTCATTTAATACCTTCATCCACATGCATTAGTTGGGTACTAACAAAAAACAGGTGTCACTTTTTAAGCCTTTTAGTGTCATGTAAAAACAACACTCATTTGAGGCAGCCACTTCATCGACCTTTGCATCCTACACATAGATGTGCCATGAAATTTAAGGATACTTGTCAAATTCTAACGTTATCTCCTTTCATTATCGCTTAGTAACAACCCTCTTTTTTCCCAATTAAGGTACACCCATTTTATGATTACTCTCTCTCTCTTCTTGAAATCCCTCTTCTCTCACCTAGCAAAGTCTATCCTCTCTCTCTTTCTCTTTCTCTCATTATCTCCTCTATTAAAATATATATCTTCAAATATATCTCTCTCTTTCTGTATGAATGATTAAAAATCTACTTGATATCCATAGTAAAAACTTGTTTACATATTAATAGACAAAAGGACAAAAAGGACCATTATCTCTCTCTCTATTTGTGGCTATCTATCTCTCTCCCCTTATTCATGCATACACATACTCTTTTTCTACCCTATTTTTGGGCTTCTCTTTATTGAGCTTGCATGGTATGTCTAATATCCAACTTCTTAGTGTCAACAATGTCTAACATCTATCTTGCTACATCTCAATCTTACATCTAACATCCAATGTTCAACATTTAACTTCTTGTTGTCAAGTGTCTATTACCTATAAACACATCTCCATAAGCCTTGTTGGAGTCACATGAACTTGCTTGTAGATCTAAGTTTGGTAGTTGAATGTGTGCTAAAATTATAGTGGGTGTTAGCCTTTTTGCTTAGGGATAGTAAAGATAAATAGAGTTGGATCGGATGCAGTGGAATGCCACTCCCCCCACAAATCACTTGTCACATCCAAGTGCATTAGGGTGAGCATGCTAGTAGGGATGAGCATGCTCCTAGCTCACCCTACTAGATTGCCTCAAAATATTGTGCTAGGTGCATGCTACTAGGGTGAAGTGCATCCTTGCTCTTTGATTGACTAGTCTTAAAACACAAATAAAAATGTTTAGAATGTATGCTCTAATGGCATTTTTAGCTTTTCAATATTTATGATAATCCACATGTAGATCTCTTCCTACAACACCGATGCAACCACAATGAAACACAAAAATAGTCGATATACCCTTATCCCTACTAGCATGATGTGACCCAATGCTTAGGTGACATTAAGAGTTAACCATTCATTATAGTTGGTATTAACTCATCATATATATACACCATCCATCATAGAGTGTCATGTTGTTACTCCCTACTATCTCTAAGTGTTTGCTACTTGTGCCACTACTGTTGTTGCCTATGTGTGTGTTTTTGTCCTCATGTTTTCTATGCACTTTTGAATGTTCATTTAACTAAGAATGCTACATAAGATTTGAATGCTTGCTCTATGCGAGATGCTCCTGCACATGCTACATGTGCCACATAAGGACTATTCATTGGCGTCATAGTAAAACGAATGATGTGCCACTTCTAAATGCTCCAAGAAAAGCTCTTGCACCTACTAAGGTAGCAACCACATAATGAATGCTTGCTACAATTTTGACGTGTCCAAATGCTTGCTGCAGTTTTGGCATATCTACTTGCAACAATGATAGCATCTAGCCCTTTTATTACGATTCATTGTATCTATTAGGACCAAAAATGGGCCCGATACTAGCTCTAAGGCTCTAGCTCGCGGGCTCCTATACATGCCAAACAACCCCCACGATCTCGTGGCTAGAAGCATTGGATGCTATGAAATGATTTATCTAATGAATGCATTTGTACACATGAATTCCAAAGTGTAGTCCAATATACTACCCATCCTGACTCCAAGCAAAGGGAGTATCTCATACATATAGGTGACTAACACCTCATTATACACACAAATAGAGCATCCCCTAGATGATTGATGTGGCTCCTACTACGGCTCTCCTACACACTAGGGATTGGCCCTCTCAAACATAAAGAACAAACATGATAAAATCATTTCATAACATATATAGCAATCAAAGAATATTTCAACCTCACATAATGTCTCCCCAAAGATCATTGTGCTATCCTACAATAGCAAAGGAACCTCGCACACCCAACATTGGTCACAACTAGGCATATAGGTGGTATGCATCTACAAGTTTTCCTTTTGCTACCATGCTTAAATGCAAATGCAATGTGTATGACTCATTGTGTTTAACCAATTTTAACTATATCTTTCCATGATTTTTTTTCTCTAACGTTATGATGTGTTGTGCAATGGGACAGTACAAGGCTAACTCTTGCTACTATTCCTCTTCAAACTTAAATAAACCGAAGCCTATATATCATAATATACAACGAAATCGAAACTTATTTAAATCTTACATCTTTTCATCTCTTTTTTCCTACCACTTAGATTTTTCTTTCGTGCATAGGTGTAAAAGAGTTTTATCATCATTTTTGGTATGAATAAATAGTAAATGCACACTTTTCACACATAAATGGAGGTAGACTAAAGTAAATCCTCATGCCTACTCTCATTATACATCCACATATGCACTCCTAATTTTTGATACTTTTTAGTGTATTAAAACTAAATTTTTCCTATTTTTCCTTCAAAAATACTTTTTTCATGGATTTTTTCATTTATTTGAACAAAAAATACTCATTTTTCTTGATTTTTAAATTTATATAACTAGTATGGACTATGATCCATCATCATATCAATTATTATTCCTTGTGAACAACATTGAACCCTCAAAACCCAACAAAATCTCTATTTTTGTATTAAATCTGGTATTTTGAGTTTTGCAATTTTGATTTTTTTTCAATGTAAACAACTAAAAGTGACTGAGTTTTTTATGCTTTTAGGTATTTGTAAACATAAATCAAGTATTTTTATTCAATTTTATGATAGACACAAGTGATACGATATAATATGTAATAAATCGACACTTACGCTGAATCTCGCACACGTGATGCATCATATTTCAAAACAACGAAGTCGTCAATGCCATCACACAACCACTGCCGACCAGCTTCACACTTGCTCTATTCCTTGCATCTTGTCACGAACCAACACCAATTCCCCCTCATCCTCTCAATCCATACAAAGAATAGCAATTATGGTGAGAGAGAAAGAGCAGAGAGAAATACTAGATTTTGATATTTTCATTTAGTGCATCATTTCTCTTACTTGTTGCAGCAAAATAGAGTGAAAATTTGTAGAAATCCATGGCTAAGCTTAATCCTTCTGATTTTATTGGGAAAAAATTGCCATTTTTGGGGCCATGAAGGGATGCACTGAAAGATGTATCCTTCCCTCCATCCTGTTAGCTATATATAGTCTATCTATATATAGCGTCGTCTATATATAGCGCCCCAGGTCCCCTCTATGTATTCCTATCATGTGTGCTCAGTTGACACACTTTTGGGGTTCCACTTCCGATGTCTCATATCTCTCTTCTCTCCTCTCTTCCTTTCATCTTTCGTCTTCCTCACAGTTTCTAACATGGTATGAGAGCAAGGTTCTACAACATCACAAAGCTTTCCAGCATTAGTGTTTACACTGGATACATGTTGTTGGCATCGTCTTCCAATCCAACAGCTGCAGTTCTTGTTCATCAACATCCCTGCGTCTGACTTCCACTGGATATGGAACGTTGGAGGATTGTATTGTAGCTATCGCTCCAATCCTTGACCTCAACTGCGAATTGGATCTAGACACAGGGGATTGGATGCACAGAGGGCACTGCACACAAGGTGCCCCAATTGCGAATTGGATCTGCACAGGGGACTGGATTTATAGAGGGCATTGCACACAAGATGCCCTTCCAAACGACAGGGACTTGGCAAGCATGGTGAAGTCAGACGAGCATCGATGGCAACCGATCACATCCACGCAACCGATGTCGATGCATCAACTATTTTCAATTCTGCGGTGCCAAGACACGCCTGTGCTCAGAGGGTTCTGCCGCTCCAATTCAAGGTGCAACCTGCACTGTAGGTCATGGCGGAGGAGAAGAGTCACAGTTCAGGAATCGAGGCCTAAGTTGCGTACTTTTGCACGAATTCCTTTCAGGCGAAATTGAAGGAAGGGTGATTAAAGGGGCTTCTGTCAGGTTTCTCTTATGCAACTTTGAAGAACTGCGATTTCTCACAAGATCATCTATTACAGTGAAGCCGCATAAAACGCAGTATTGAGGCTTTCTAGAATTGCTTCTATGCAGGGCATCGAGCCAGCATCGTCATATTTTACACATGATCTGATTGAGTTCACAAAATTTTACCAGTGTACAGTCACGTTGCAGGTGAAGGAGATGCTCATTGACAAACTTGCTGCGGTTCCTATTCCTGCTGACACATTGGAGTATTCTCGGCACTCGATGGAGTCAATCATCCGAGAAGCAACACATACAGCTTATGGCAAGACCAAAGATGCAATGCAGCGAATCAGATTGCGACTTGTGGAGATAATACCATCTCTGTCTCCCAGTGAAACTAAGAAGATTGTTGATGATGTTGAACGTGAGGTCCTTGATAATTCTGAGGTAGCCTCAGGTCAAAGCTCTCCTCAAACTGTCAAACATCAAGCCGAAAACAGCAATAGGGGTGTTACAGCCTCAGCAGCATCTGCTGTTTCAAGACCCTCAAAATCATCATCACGTACCACACTCCATTTCAAACTTGGAGAACTTGTTTTTTGCATCAATTGAAGGACTTCTTTGAGTAAAACTTTGTTCCCTCTTGGAGATAAGTGCATTCCTTTCTCGATAAAAATGCTTTTATTATGGATCATGAAATTAAATGGTATTGCTATCAAGAACAGATGGCTCACTGGTCTGGCTTGTGGTTTAATGCGCGTGGATTTGTGCATTGAGTCTAATGATTCGGTTGATGTCCAAACCCGCATGGCTGGGGCAACAAGCTTGCAAATGAGTTGGTTACCTCTGAAGAAAAGGAAAGGTGGACCATTGGGGCTCAAGAATCTTGGAAACACTTGCTACCTCAATAGTGTCCTGCAATGCCTTGTTGATATTGCCATGCTTCATGATGATCGTCCTCGTTCGTTATTCCATTGATGAGCGTCTATATTCTAGTTGATGATACATTGTTTCGTTTATATTCTTTCCAGCTGATGAGCGTCTATATTCCAGTTGATGATAAATTGTTTTATTTATATTCTGTTCATGGGGCCCCACATGTGTTATGTCGTCTATAGAGCGGCGTCGCGAACCGTCTCTATAGACCTTGTGTTGTTCTAATGTCACTATAACATTTTTCTTTAAGTTTTGATGTGACAAATATATTGCTTACATCCCAAGTTCAGTTGAAGGAATTTCTTGGAGATTTTATCTTTTGCAATGATGTCGCTTATCCTTATTTTACATGTTGTATATTTAGGAGTGATAAAGCTCTTTTGATGCCTCTGAATAGGCTGTTGTATGTTGTAATTCACAAGTGATGTAGCTCCTTTGATGCCTAAAAATAGGCTCTTATAAGTTCAACTTTGTAATTTTATATTTTGAATATTAATATAACGATAGGCCTATATAGAGCTGTGGGTTTTTCCCTTGAGCCCCCAAGGGTTTTTTCATCCATATTAAGGGACCTTTATTTGAGCGGGGGTGTTAGCTATATATAGTCTGTCTATATATAGCGCCATCTATATATAGTGCCCCAGGTCCCCTCTATATATTCCTATCATGTGTGCTCAGTTGACACACTTTTGGGGTTCCACTTTCGGTGTCTCATATCTATCTTCTCTCCTCTCTTCCTTTCATCTCTCGTCTTCCTCATAGTTTCCAACACCCTCTCATTCAGTTTTTTGTTGAATTTATGCTTCTTAAGCCTCATTGCTCACACTAACTTCAAATTATCTAGTTCATTTCCTTCACATTCACATTGCTAGCAAGTGATTTTGGGCCAAACGGCCTTAGATTTGACAATCTGACTAAATAGGTAGCTTCCTAGCATAAAAAAATATTACTGTTGCCTTGCTTGCTTTTCGACTTCTAAATCAAGTAGCTACTTTATAATGCCAAACATTGTGGCCATTAAATGGGGGGGTCAAATTGCTCTCCGATTGATGAACGGACACTTATGTTGGATTCATGATGTCGAGATCCACCTAGGAAAACTCCATCTCCTTGATTTGTGATCGACACATTTTCTACCAAAATCGCCACTTTTATAGCTTTCCAACCACTTTTGCACTTTAAATTTCATCTTAAAATTGGCTCTCATCAGGAGACTCAGCCCGTCAAACACCCATGAACTAATCTACACATATACAAAATGTAAAGAGTATCAAGTTGCTTCAAATAAAATATGCAACATAGATAACGCAACTCTCACCCTACCCCCTAACAAAATCAAGGCATGATTTCCATGAGGAATAGGCCAAGCATAATCTGACAAAGAGATCACATTTGGGGCATCTATACCATGTAGAACTAGGATGTTGCTGACTACTCCTAGCTTCTCCTATATGATCAACAAGCAAATAGGATGAGTACTTATGAATAAAGAGGAAAAAAACTTATCAATCAAATGCACAAGATTATTGTGTCTAGATACTATAGAAACAACATCACTCTGCTATGGAAAGACCAAGAATTTTCATAGCTAACTACTTAGTCAATTGATCGTATGCAATCACGCATCATGAAATATATCTTCCAGCTTCACTCAGAGGCATGAGATGCTTACAACAATGGCCTGACTTATCCTATCTGTCTTGAGAGAGAGTAATGGAAATTAGTAAAGCAAGAAATCAATAAAAATCCTAACAAGTAGAGGCAGCATAAGAAGGCGGAGCATGCGGGAGTTGAGCCTCAATATCACACCTTGGGAGTGGTGAATATGCCACCTTTGAAACAATCTTTGTAAATATAATGCTATTTACTATATTTATTTATTATTTGCATGTAAGTTTAGTTTTTTGAGACACACTTATATCATGTTTGTTTTTTTAAATCAATTCTCATATGTGGGTTGTTCACCGACAAGACTGGAGAGGGAGTATAGGTGCTGCAACATAGTGTGGAATGCCTTATGAGCAAGCTATTCAAGTGTGCAGGAGATGTACTAATCTTGAAGACAAAAATTTGAGCTTCCATATGCGCTTATTATAGATGATGTTTGATCCAACTAATCTTGATTCTACATTTCTTTCTTATTGTAGGATTGCCATGTTAAGGCATTACAAGAGGATGAGATCTCATATTAGAGATCTCACCATGTGCATTTTTTCTTATGTATGGATGTATACATTATATTGACGTTGTATTCTTTATGTATTTCTCTTTACATACATATGTAGATACTTTGTAGCACTTTCTCTTGTAAGTACATTAAATTGGAGTTTAGTATCTCATTTTATGGATTTAATTAGTTATGATAATTTCTATTTATACGCATTCAATGGTTTTTATATAGGTCTATGTGCTAAATGACCGAATAGTAGATATAGATAACAAGGACTTGGCCCTCTCTAGGGCCAAATGCTTGCTACATTTTCTTCTCCTCTATAACCATTTTCATGGGATTTTCGACATAGAGTGTGAAAGCAAGATATTCATGTGGACTGCTTAGGGTAGTGAATGATAGTCAAGAATAGGGAAATAAACTGGAAATGGAGATTTGATACTTAAAAAAGGCTTCTCTTGAGTTTTGTTGCTTGGTTCTTGATCTCTACCTTTGGTAGGCATAGTATAAACAACAAAGATAGAGTTTCTCTTAGATTTGGAATAACATCTATACCATGTTTTACTGTTGTGCTAAAACTATAATTATAGGGACAAATTACTTTTGAAGCCTATAGAGGATATTTAGAGGCATTTATACATTTCGATTCATGTGTCTTCTCTATGCTGGTTCCATCTATTATCTTTCATCAATAGATTGATGTATGTAGGAGATTTTGAGATGTTACCCATAGCTTTTCTATTATGTTCAACAGAGATTACTCATATATTGTGTATATTAATCCATAGTCTCAGTTTGTATTGGGCTATCATCCCAAGTGTGTGCATGTGCCTTTGTCTTGGGTATATCTATCAAATCAATAAGATGTTTTACAGTTTGATTGCTCCACTGAGTTGTATGAAATGAAGATACTTGATTTCACCTCTATCAATGTCCATTAAATCTTGCAAATTCTAAATTCTCTTTATTTTATCTTGTTCCATCTCTCAATCTCCCTACACCCTTTTGTCTCTTACCCCTATAGTAGACTTTTAACACTA
The DNA here is from genome assembly GCF_053477565.2 of Lygodium microphyllum. Taxonomy (NCBI): domain Eukaryota; kingdom Viridiplantae; phylum Streptophyta; class Polypodiopsida; order Schizaeales; family Lygodiaceae; genus Lygodium; species Lygodium microphyllum. The sequence goes on along the minus strand of NC_141163.1, from coordinate 85,429,306 downwards.
CATGTTTTGATATTGGTGAACCCAATGTGAAGGTTTGTGAAAGCAGTGTAATCATGGGGGATTCATCAGTGTTGATTCAAGAGATATTATGCAACAAGTGGTCTTGCTATTGCAATCACAACAACATCAACAGTAAGCCCAACAACAACAAAGAAGGCATGATTTTGAAAAACTTGATGATGCAGTTGTGCATGCTTTCTAGGATATGGGACATGAGATGAAGCAATTTAATGGGAAAAATGTATCAACCTATCTACACTATATGCAGACAATATGATTTTTCATAGTGTTCCTCAGTATGCATGGAGCTAGTATTTTTCATGTCTTGATATGCATTGTAAGAACCATTGGTTGAATTGTATTAAATAGATGCTAATTAGCTTGCCTTTAATAAGGCTCTCAAAAAGGATTTTCTTCTTGAAGATAAAGGATTAGTTACACAAAAGACTTTTATAAATTGGGTGGAAAAACCTAACAAGGATCTTGCTACTATAGTCTTGTTGCATGAATTTAAGAACCGCTATGCTTAGTTGGATGTGGATGACCAATATTCATTGGAAGTCAAAAAGTTGAGTTATTCTTGAAAGCTATTGACCCTATATCACAAGAGGAATTGACTGATAGGATAAAATATGAAACCTCACAAACTGGGCTGAAATCTGAGTGGGCGCATGTCATCAATGCTATAAATATGATTGTGAAGTGAGAAAGGATGAAATCAAGCTTGGGAATAGGATTACACCTATAGTTTCTATGAAATTTTCTAAAATTACGTAAAGCCATCTGTATCTATGGTTGAACAACCTGTTATGCATGCTAGTCCGACCCAAAAAGGAGATGTTATGGATGAATTGGTGAAAAGCTTGCATGACCTGCACTTGAATATGATAGACATTCCATCAAAGGTTGTAAATTATATGAGAAAGTGGAAGAAAAGGATCACCTAGTAGTCCAAATGCTTGCTAGAGAAGGGTTTAAGAGATGATATATATGGTGTGATAGCTTGCAACATCAAAAGCAAGAGTGTATGCCTTATCGTGATGCAAAAGCAAAGAACTTGATATTTTGGAAAGATGGAAAATTTTATGCAAGGGAAACAAGGTTGCCTCTTGAGTCAAACTTTGCCAAAGGGGATATGCATAAGCAGTTGGAATAATTGGTAGTAAGAAATGCATTTGCAGTAGTTATTTGTTTCTACCTATGGATTGGAACTTGAGAAATCATATGTTTGCATGCATGTAAAATTGTTGTAAAATTTATAGTATGGTCATGTGCTTTTGGTTGTGCAAAGAAGGAGAAGATGGCTAGGGCTAGATTGACAAGTGTGTTGGGGTAAAGGCGCCTCCGCTGTGCTGCCCCGTGTATTACTACACTGACAATACCCGCCACTGCACACACTGCAGGTGGCGGGCACCCGTCACGTCACTTTATTCTTTATTCTTTTAGTGACAGTTTGAATAAAGGAAGGCCCGGTCACACATTGTGACTGTTGGAGTTCCCATTTATTGTCTCTCTCTTTCTTGCTCTTGCTCTCCCACCATAGCTCGCGTGCAAGCTTCGATCCTTCTCACCTTTCAACTGGTATCAGAGATTGGCATTCTCTTGCTCAGCTCGACTCGGTGCTACTCGACCTTCGCATCGACTCGCTTCATGCATTGGGTCTCCATCCCGGCAGCCATATCCGATCTCCCCGAGCTCCCGTCACTCCTCGGCTTCCCAAGCACCTTACCAGCCTATTGAGGCACCTTCAAGGCATTGATACTGAGGTATTTGATCATTCTTTCAGGGTTTTATTTTAGTCTACAGGTTGCAAATAGCAAGGGCAGCCATGGCTTCAAACCCTTGAAGCTTATTCCCCTCATATTGTGCCTTACACCTATCAAGGCTCAAAGAGGCTTGTCATAGGCCTTTGATAGGCCCTTCTTGAGTCCCCCCATTACCCCCTTTTCAGCCCATGTAGAGCAGCAGCAAGTTCAGCACCAACAGGGCAGATTGCATCATTTTTTTCCAGGCTGTGAGCACTCATCTACTTCAGCTCCACACTTGGCCATTGCTTCTTGCTCTCTACCTTGATCAAGAGGGCTATAGACTTCATGTTTGATGTCATTCAAGCTTTGGGCATTGGTCTTGATCATTCGGGGCTGATTTCTTCAGATTTGGGACTATCATAAACTGTCATAACAGGCTGAAAATAGGGCAGCACCATTGGCATTAGCATTTGTTGCTTATACTCCATTTCGGTTGTGCTATTTGATGCCCGTATGCGGTCTATATGATGCCTAGTGCCTTGGGAATGTATGCACATGATTATGCCATGATTTTGGCTTGAAATATTGGCTGATTTGGGACTGTTATTTTCTGTTATACAGTGCTGGAAACAAGGCAGCCACACTTGGCGTTGACAGTTGATGCTTATACTCTACTCCGGTTACCTTATTTGATGCCCGTATGCGGTCTACTTCCTACCCGGATGTATTGGGGATGTATGCATTTGGTTTGACCATGATTTTGGCTTGAATTCGGGGCTGAAATCTACTGTTTAGAACAGTAAATACATGCTGGAATAACAGTGGGCTGAAGGTACTTTACATGCTTTGGCACTTACCTACCGATACTGGATGTATGCTTTGAGCTTTGGCATGATGTCTCTGACATTTGGGGACGACTTGGAGCATATGTTTGAGATTATGGGATGCTTTTGAGCTTCGCATTAGCTCCGTCTTCACTGGCATTTGGACCGACTTGGCATGCTCGTGGACCGGCTATGCCTCATGTCTCTGCTTAACGGTTAGGCTTTTGCATTACATGCTTTGGTTCGTGACATATGCTATTTGGTTCGTGTATGCCATACCAACATTTGGAGCTTGGATTTGGATGTATTTGAGCATTCCTGGCTTACTTGATCACTGATCTTGGTTGCTATTTGGATGTCATTGAGTTGATTGAGAGCTTATTTGGGCTTATGTATTGCTTCATGGTTAATACGACCGGTGCTTCATGTATGTCATGCTCTCTTGGATGCACTTGATGCATTGACAGGGTCACTTATCACTGGTGCTTTCTCTTGGACTGTTTGAGCTTCTGAGCTCGCTTTGTATGCCTTTTGTGCCAGTGGGAGCATTTTACATGCTTGCTTGACCTTTGACAGTTGCATGCTATTGGAGCACTTACATGTATTTGGAGCAGTTTATGTCTTGAGCAGCTACATACGCATTGAGTCTTTGGGATCATACTCCGATCTTTATGGATATGCATTGATGCACTCTTGGTTCACAGGATGCTTATGAGCTGCGTCTCATATTTGGATCTTTCTCTTTGAGCAGACACCTATTTGTGTCAGGTTTTGGCAGTTACAGGAACACTTTGCCTAGAGTGTCTGGGGGTGTGCCTTTCACTGGCAGATGTTATTTTGACATGCTTCGGTATTGAGCTCATGTTCTTTTCACTGTCATTGGCCTTGCTTATGTTCGTTTCATGCCGGCTTTGGACCTAGCATTGTTTGCTTGACATTGGATCCTATTTTGGGACAGTTTGCTCTCTAGACTACATACCTGCAATTTATTACAGCAAGTAGTTATTGGTGGACTGAGGTGTACTTTTCATGTTGTAATATCCTGATTTGGTGTACCGCACCTAGTACTAAGTGGGCAGCAACTTTTGGCACACTTTGCTCGCCCTTTGGACCCCGTTTTGGTCATTTTTGGGCAGTTTTTGCAGTAAAACAGCAGGCAATTTTGGACTGTTTGGGCATTTCCAGCCTGCATAATGGCGTCATCTTCGCATGATAGTGCCATCTTTAACATTACAAAGTTGGATGGTACCAACTACTCTTACTGGAAGAGTCAAATATGGCAGGTTTTGGTGCAGAAATCTCAGATTAAGCCACTTCGGTTGAGTGGGGAGCAGCCTGAAACTATGGACAATGACGACTGGCTTGAACTTGATGAGCTATGCAAGTCCATGGTTGTATTGTCTCTCACTGAATAGGTACATTATAATGTATTTGAGGAAGCACAGAGTGCATGGGATCTATGGAATAAGATCAAGAATCTTTATGATAAGAAAAGTCCGACGAGTCAGATGTACTGGTTGAAGCAGCTTATGGATCTGCGCATGAAGGATAATGCGACTATGTCCGCTCACTTGAGCCAGTTCCATGCTATACTGAAGAACCTGACTTCACAGGATATCACCTTTGGAGAGGAAGTAACTCCTCTTTTCTTGCTTGGGACTCTAAATGAGTCATGGGATGTTTTCCGTACTGCTCTTTGTGCCTCTAGTGCTACTCTAAAATTGGCAGATGTTGAGAGTGCTCTTCTTCAGGAAGAGGTGAATCGCAAAAACTTAGATGCCTCTCGTGGTAGTCATGCTTTGACAGTTAGAGGCAGGAATGACAGGTATGACCGTGGTAATGGCTGAGGCCGTGACTCGCAGAAGGGTCGGTCTAAATCTCGTGGTGGCAAGTCGCGTAGTAAGTCGCGTGGGCACAATGCAAATGTCACTTGTCATCATTGTGGGAAAAAGGGCCATATTAGACCACAGTGTCATGAGTTGCGCAATGAGAAGTGCAAGGATAAGGGGAAAGATAAAGTGCAGGAGAAGTCCTCTGATCGCAGCATAGTACCTACGAAGTCCAGCGTCAAGATTGAGGAAATTAATGTCACGCAGACTGAGGAGTCCGATGGTAGTGATGAGTTTATACTTGCAGCTAGTTCTTCTGATGCTTCACACTTGACTGAGACACCTAGCATGTATGCACAGTGCTGGTTATTGGATTCAGGTGCGTCCTTCCATGTGACGCCTTACCGCGAGTGGTTTCACTCTTACCATACTGTATCTGGATCAGTCAGACTTGGAGACGAGAGGTCTCTTGACATTGTGGGCATGGGTGATATTCAGTTGCAGTTTTCCACTGGCAGTTCATTTTTGCTTAGGGATGTACATCATGTACTTGCGCTTACGCATAGTCTTATGTCTGCAGGACAGCTGGATGATGCAGGATTTCATGTATGTTTTGGGGATTCTGCTTGGAAGATTACTCGTGGCAGACTTGTGCTTGCTAGAGGCGCCAAGTCTGGCAGCCTCTATCCTCTTGTTGTATCTGGGTCCTCAGTTGACCATGTTTTTGCAGTGGATTCTATCCCACATATATCACTTTGGCATGCTCGTTTAGGGAACATGTCTTTGAAGGGAATGAAAATGTTATCTGGTTTGCAATATCTTCCGCCTTTGGATTATGCATGTTTTGACTCGTGTGATCATTGTCTTTATGGTAAGCAAAATAGGTCTACGCATAAGAAATCGGGTAGGCCACGCATGAGTGAGCCCTTGGCATTGGTGCATTCCGATGTTTGTGGGCCTATGCTTTGCATGTCTATGGGTGGTGCGAAGTACTTTGTTACCTTCATTGATGATTTTTCTAGGAAAGTGTGGGCTTATCCCATAAAGCAAAAGTCTGATGTCTTGGCAATCTTTCAGCATTGGCTTGCTCTTGTTGAGAACCAGACTGGGTTTAGGCTGAAATGCCTTCTTAGGACTGACAATGGGGGAGAATATGTCTCGCATGCTTTTGAGCAGTTTTGTGATGATAGGGGTATTAAGCGTCAGTTGACCACACCTTACACCCCACCCCAGAATGGTTTAGCTGAGCGCATGAACAGGACTATTCAGGAGCGTGTGCACTCTATGCTTAGCCATGCAGGCCTACCCCAGAGTTTTTGGGCTGAGGCAGTTAGTACGACAGTGCATGTCATAAACCGATCGCCTTCCAGTGGATTGGATTTCCAGGTTGCAGAGGAAGTTTGGGCTGGTAAGCCACCCTCTTATGCGCATCTCGGTGTCTTTGGATGTGAGGCATTCTGCCATGTGCACAAGGACAAGAGGAGTAAATTGGATCCAAAGAGCATTAAATGCATATTCCTTGGCTATGGTGAGTCAGGAGAGATGGGCTATCGCCTATGGGATCCGCAGGCGCGGAAAATAGTATGTAGCCATGATGTCGTCTTCCATGAAGACAAGATGCACAGGCAGCCTGAGAAGGTGGTTGAGATCCGCAGAGTGATCTTTTAGGAGGAGCCTAGAGCTCCAGCACAGCCAGTAGTACAGCCTGCAGCAGTTCCTCCACAGGGCCAGGGTGTTGGAGAGGCAGTTAGACAGGCAGCAGAGCCTGCGGTGAGACGGTCTGCTAGAGACAGACGTCCACCTGACAGATTTCAGCCCTCTATGCATTATGTTTTGGGTACAGATGTAGGAGAGCCTTTCACTTATGATGAGGCTATGCGCAGGGGTGACAGTCACTCCTGGGAGAGGGCTATGCAGTCTGAGATAGACTCCCTGCATAAGAATGAGACTTGGGATTTGGTTGCCTTGCCTAAGGGCAAGAAGGCTTTGCCATGCAAGTGGGTGTACAAGCTGAAAAGTACCCCTGGACACCCCAAGCCGGCATACAAGGCTAGATTGGTAGCAAAGGGTTTTAAGTAGGAACATGGTGTGGACTTTGATGAGGTCTTCTCTCCTGTGGTTAAGATGACCACCCTGCGCTTAGTCTTGGCTTTGGTTGCACAGCTTGACTTAGATCTATATCAGATGGATGTCAATACGGCTTTTCTACATGGGGACTTGCATGATGAGATCTATATGGATCAGCCTAAGGGCTTTGCAGAACCTAGCAGGGAGCACCTAGTGTGCAAGTTGAAGAAGAGCTTGTATGGCTTGAAGCAGGCACCTAGGGAATGGTATCATAAGTTTGATGCCTTTATGCAGTCACAGGGCTACAGCAGGAGTGCTATGGATCCGTGTCTTTACACGAAGAAAGCTCGTGATGGCAGTTTGCTTATCTTGGTACTCTATGTTGATGATATGCTGATAGCAGGGAAAGCTCATGATGAGCTAGATGCTCTTAAATCTCAGCTGAAGAAGAGCTTTGAGATGAAGGATTTGGGATAGGCCTCACATATACTTGGGATGCGCATTAAGCGCGATAGGCATCAGGGGCTTTTGTATCTCTCACATCAGGAGTACATTCATAAAGTCCTTGAGCGCTTCCGCATGCAGGACGTAAAGCTTATTGGCTGTCCATTACCTTCTTATGTGAAGGTATCACAGGCCGATTGTCCGTAGACAGATGAGCAGAGGGCCGAGATGGCCAAGATCCCTTATGCTTCAGCCGTGGGCAGTTTGATGTATGCCATGATAGCCACTCGTCCAGATATTGCACATGCAGTTGGTGTTGTGACACGCTATATGGCTACACTTGGCAGCAGACATTGGAATGCCGTGAAGGGTATCATGAGGTACCTGAAGGGCACAACAGATATGTGTATTTGCTATGGCAGCCAGGATACAGGGGTCGTGGGGTACACTGACTCCGATTATGCAGGACATGCAGATAGTAGGAAATCCACTTCTGGCTATGTATTCACCTATGCTGGAGGGGCTGTCTCTTGGATGTCCAGGGTTCAGAAGTGTACGGCTTTGTCTACCACTGAGGCCGAGTATGTTGCAGCCACTGAGGCTTGCAAGGAGGCCATATGGTTAGGCCATCTAGTTGCTGACCTTGGGATTGATGCTACACCTACACTGCATTCGGATTTTATGAGTGCCATTCAATTGGCTAAGAATCAGGTCTTCCATGCGAAGACGAAACACATTGAGGTGAGGTATCACTTCATACGTGGTGTCGTGGAGGATAGGTCTGTTGACCTTGTCAAGATCTCCACTGACGAGAATCCTGCAGATCTGCTCACGAAGAGCCTCACTACTGAGCGCTTTGCCTTCCTCAGGAGGTTGATGGGCGTTGGATGAGATGTCGCCTTTCCTCATCCCTTGTACCTATGTACATTTGTACTGTCTTTTCTTTTTTCTTTTCTCTCTCACTAGGGCAGATTCGCCTTTAAGTGGGAGGTTGTTGGGGGTAAAGGCGCCTCCGCCGTGCCACCCAGTGTATTACTACACTGACAGTACCCGCCACTGCACACACTGCAGGTGGCGGGCGCCCGTCACGTCACTTTATTCTTTATTCTTTTAGTGACAGTTTGAATAAAGGAAGGCCCGGTCACACATTGTGACTGTTGGAGTTCCCATTTCTTGTCTCTCTCTTTCTTGCTCTTGCTCTCCCGCCATAGCTCACGTGCAAGCTTCGATCCTTCTCACCTTTCAAAGTGGTAGTTAGAGTATATGGGATAACACTGGATGGGATGCTCCTATTGATTCATTTACTACCTATGCATATTTGGCTAAGGTGCATAACATGGATGCTATTGTTGAGGAAAAGAGAAGAAGAGATGAGAATGCATGTCCTTGCACTACAACTCCTTCAAAATGCATGACATGAAACAAAATGGAGCAATAGAAGGCTATTAAAAAATCTAGTCCGAAACATGTAATGGAAGATGTCTCACATGAAAAGAAGTAAGAGGAAAAAGAGAGAGGCAAGCAGCCTAGTTACAAGTTCTAGACATAGAGACAACAACTAACATAAAGAAACTCCTTAAGAAATGCATCCTTGGAAACAAGGTTGAATCTACACTTGGTGAGGTTCTTGGCATCGCTAAGCATGAGCTCCATGACAAGATAATAGATATCATTAAGTGGAAAAGGTAGTTTTGTAGCAGAACCTACTCAAGCACTATTGTAGGTTGAAGAAGACATGGTTTCACAGGGTATTTATATAGAATCTATTGATGATTCCATTGCTGTCATAAAACAAGTTGATGCTAAAAATAGGTTGTATAAGGGTGGAAAGAATGATGCTATGGCTAAAAATATTATGGTGGACAATATTACAAATAAGGGAGTTGTGTAGCTGCAGGGAGTGCTCACTTTATTCCTAGTAGACACTACTCTCATATGCACTAGGCAAGAGCTACAAATAAAACTATTATGAAGATAGCTGGGCAAGAGACATCGTGTTTTGCTCTCTTGGACCATGGGTTCAAAATTAATATAATGGCATGCAATCTATATGAGAATGGTGGATGGCCAATGGATAGGATCTTGGTGGCATATGTGGGCTGCAAACAATTCATCAAGGAAGATCTATGGTGCATGCTCGTGTGTTCTAATTACTATTGGAGATGTCTAAGATGAATATCACTTCTTTGTGTAAGATTCATGCAATTATACAAAAATATTGGGGCATCCATGTGTTGTGGAATCAAGGATGGAAACTAAGGTGATAGAAGATGGTTCTTCTTATGCTCATGTGCCAAGTAAAGATGGTAGAAGGGCAATTCAATTTTTAACTATATGTGTCAATCAGCCCCATAATTGGGATACATTTAGAGATTATCCAATTTCATCTAATGCTAGAGTATTCAAGGTTTTTTAACAACAATATTATAAACGGAGGCTATGGCAGTGCTATCTAAAAGATGTTTTTACCTCCAAGAAAAGGGGAAACTATCTTTATGGCTCATTTTCAGGAATAGACAACAAGCAGTGTAGGTAGATTCAAGAGTATTGCAGCCATGTGCAAGGTTGAAAAGGGTTACATACATTAGGTTGAAAAAGAGTTGAAGAAATATGGTATTTGGGCTATAGATGAATATATTTTGAGGCTATTTGCAATGCTAAATTTTACTAATACATTGGCTCAAATTACAATACTAGTTAATGCTGAAAATAGGGTTGAAAAGCATGTCATTTATGTATGTACGTTGGAGATGTTTGATGTCATAAGTGACTTTTTTTAACAAGAATGTAAAAGGCTCAAAAAGAGGGCTGAAGCATTGGTGGAAAGAAAATATAAAATGGTTGACAAAAAAGGTTAAGCTCGTGGCTTTGCCTTTGCCCCCTAATAGTGATGGGTTGAATGAGACAATTTCTAAATAGCCAAGTCTTCATGATCCAAACCGTAGGGCATAAATTTACTGCATAAACATTGAAAGAGCTGAAGGTTGGATGTAATGGGTTTCTCTTGCCAATAGAAAGAGATTGTTTTATGCATATCTTAGCAAAGCATGGAAAGGCTTTTGCATTTCAGCTTGTTGAAATTGGCTATGTGGATCAGATTGTTGTGGCTTCAATGGTGATCTTTACATTTGTCTTACCAGCAAAAACAAATTGTTTTATGCATATGTTAGAAAATCATGGAAAGTCTTTTGCATTTTAGCCTATTGAAATTAGTTGTATGGATCCTACTATTGTGGCTCCAATGGTGATCTTTACAATGCCACATGTTCTATGGAATCTTAAATCGATTCTTGTGCCTCGGGTATACTTTCCTAAGCTGATGGAGATCTTAAATAAGAAAATCAAGATGAAGACTTTGGAGTCATCTTTAGCTCCATATTCTAATTTCTAGTCTATAGTCCCAAAGAAGAATGGGGCATTGTGGTTTATACAATATATGTATCCAATCAACAAGTTCATGATAAGGAATGTAGGTGCATGGCCTATTGTAGATGAGTTTGCAAAAGCCTTTGCTGGCAAGGTTATTTATTCCATGAGGGATTTATAATCTAGCTATGATCAATTTCAACCTGCATTAGAGAGCTAAGATATCACTATTATGAAAACACCACTTGGCTTGGTGTGCATGTGTACCCTTAGGGGGCATTAGGAGAAATATGGACTCTCTTTTTTGCCCCTTGAGGAGTGAATACAAAAATATGGTCCTAACCAATGAGAGAGCTGGGATTCCAAATTCATGTAACATGAATCTTCTAGCCATATCTGGGCCCAAAACTTCCCTCAATAATAAAATAAGGGGAAATGTGGGGAATACAATGCTGACACTTCCTAGAAGTTTGTGACTCGAATTTTCATTTTCTTATTTTTTTATGTTTGACTTTTCATTTCTCCCCTTTTCAGTTTCCCCCTCTTTCTTAGGCAGAACTCAAATGTATCATATCTCTTTTCTTTCTTCTTTCCTGACGAAATTTTACAGCCTCATTGTTGCTTGCCCTATCTTCTATAACCCTGTGAAATTTCATTTTCTCTGCACAAACACAGAGTGAGTTTCACATGTTTTATGAGAGTAGATCTCATTCTACCAAAGCCCTAGGATTTTCTTCACAAAACTTTACAAGTATATTGCTCTCTTCTATGGATGTTCTATGGTAAAGTTTTATCTTGTTTGGACAAAACCTGTGCAAGTTATGTGCATTATCTAACATGTAATTTCTTTTTTTTTTGGTACTCTAGGAGTCTCTTACAATCAATAACAATTATCTTTTGAACACTCAACTTCTTCTTGAACATCTTACAGTTTCTTTGTAAACAAAGTTACAGGTATGTTGTCTTGTTTTTTTGCTGCTCCATAGCTAAATTTTATCTCATTTGGACAAAATGTATGGAAGCTATATGCATATTGAGCTTTCCTTTGTTTTTTTACTCCATGAGTCTCTGAGAGTGGAGAAAATTGATTTTTTTTAAACTCAACTTCTTCAACATCTTTGGGCTTCTTTGCAAAGAGAGCCACACATAAATTGTCTTTTTTTTTTTTGTTCCATGGTTAAGTTTCAACTCATTTGGACAAAGCCTATGTAAGTTATATGTATGCTTTGACCTAAGATTTCTTTTGTTTTTGTACTCTAGGAATTTGTCAGTGAAGGGACAATGGTCTTGTTATAAGTCAACTTCTTGTTTAACATCTCGGGGCTTCTTTGTGAAAAGAATCACAGGTACAATGGTATTTTTTTAAATTGCTCCATTCAAATTTCATTTCATTTGAAGAGAACATTTGCAAGTTATACACATGCTGATAGGTAACTTTTCTATTTGGTTATTATAGATGTCTTCATGGAGGAAAAATATCCGTAACATACTTGTAGTGGAGGTCTTCAATAGAAAAGATAGTGGCAGTAATTGGATTTGTGATAAGTACTATAAGTTGGATTGGATTTTAATGCACCCAAGTACTCGAGGGAGTTTCAAGGTCAGGCGTAAGGATATTGCAAACCCCAGAAAACATTGGAAAGGTAGAATTGTAGAGTTCAAAAAAGTGTTTAATGGAACAAGTACAGTAACAGAAGTGTTGATCCAACACGTTTATACACACAGACAAATCTTTGTACATGACAAAAACTATATTATAAATTATAAACAAAATAGTAAGTTTTTAAATTTTATCATTGTTTATTCTTTTGCATCAGAGTTTTTTAAAAAAATCTTTGCAGTGTTCCAATTCAATATTGTTTTACTGATAGCTCTATATCCATCAACTTTGCATGAATGGCAAAATGTGGAATGTTTGAGCAGCAAGATACATAGTTGGCATGAAGACATACGTTCTTTGATCTATGATAATAACTCTGCAAGTAAACTCACAACTCAAAATATCTTTTTTTATAATTCATTGTATGTAGTAGAAAGCCAGAGGTTGCAGAATGTCCTATTGCCACCACTATCTAGTGTGGTGAATGGTTGATTGTTAGCTTAGAGTTGTCAAGAGCATGTAAGTCCAAGATAAATTTTGATATCAATAGTGCTATGAAACCCACCACAGGCTCCAAAGATGTGCATCTTAGTTGGTTTATTCCATTCTCATTGTTTGCACATTTGTTTGATTCATGTGATGTTTTGAAGAAAACAAAGATTACTTATCAATGCAAGTGTCCATCCAAGGAATGGATGAGTCAACTATTGGGTGAGTCTTGGCAAGTCAAAAGAATGCATTTTGATGACACAATTGAGTGCAGGGTCAACCAATCTGATCTCACATTTAGGTGAATCTTTTTTACTACTTTGCGTGCCTTGATTTAATTGGCATAGGCCTTGCTTAGATGAATTATTGTGTTAGTGGCATTTACTTACCATTGTTTTTGTTTTTATCACAGGTATTTCATCACTAAACAAACTCTGTGCATTCACTTTTGATGTAGAATATGGCAACTTTTGTGTTAGGAGTGAATCAGCTTGGATCAAGATACCCAAGATGAGACACATATAGCTCTCATAGATGTGGTTATCTTGTGGAATGGTCATAATCCTTTTGTGGTCAGCGCATAGAGAGCCATTAATCCATTTCTTTTCTAAGACAAGAAATCCAAATAATATCCAATGAGCCTCTCTGCAACTTCTATTTCAAGTTAGATAATAGAAAAGTCAGGATTCGTAAAGTGAGCAATCCATGACATGTAAACAATGTGCTTCTCCACATATCCTTGAGATAGTAGAATCCTTGTAATTTTTTTAAATAAAAAACGAATACAAATTTTTTTAAAACTTTTGAGCACTTTCAATTTAGATAATCTTAGTTTACTATGATCCAAGTGTGCAATATTACATACTATAATTAGTCGACCGTGCTGGTTAAAATCATAATCAAATTGCAGGCTAGAGTTCTATAATCTATGTAATATTATCTTTGCATAATGACATATTATAGCTCGTCTCTTCTACTCATTTCTTAAATTTAAATATTAGATTGGATCTAATGGATTTTGAAGGTCTGTTAGATTTTTTTCTTGATAATTTTCTATATTTTCTCTAATTGGATTGAATATACTCAGCGATCCAAGTATATTCAAGGATATAATAATGTAGAACAAAGTGTTTGTTTGTATGAGTAATTTTAATGGTGACTTTAGAGTATTGAAATAAAAAAACTAAGGTAAGAGTTTTAATTTGAAACTTTAGGGTAAGCTATAACTCCAAACTCATTTTCATTTTCATTCTCTACTTCCCTACACTTGTACTCTCCCTCCTTCTCTCTTTGTGTGCCATGGCTACCACTCCTGCCTTCGCCACATGGATTAGCTCCACATGCTATACGCACATATAGGAGACCAGATATACCCTAGCTATTGCATGACCTTGAGTCTAGAGAGATTGCTTTTTGTCATAGATCCTAGCCCTAGTATAGTGGCACCATCTCACATGCTCTATTCCGGACTTTGCTCTTAGATGGGTCCCCATAGATTTCTTGTATAGTTTACGTGTTGAATTGAGACATGCAAAGGTGATAAATGATGCCCTTATTCATGTGGAGCAACATCTCCGCGCCAGATCAATGCCCACCTCATCCCAAGACCATGCCACTATTGGATCTCATCGAGCGCGATGCAACATTTACCATATATGTTTTTTGCATTGAGGTGCAAGAGGACAGTGATGAAGACATATATGCACCCTCTCGGCCACAGCTAGAGTATGTTGAGAGGGAGTCTAAGGAGATCGCACTTGATCCAAGCGTAGAGGCAACACAGAGGTTAGCCATTGTGAACCCACCTCCATTCCCTGATGAGACACTAACAACAAGCAATGACCATCCCTCACTTCTCTCCATGCTATCACCATCAAGGGGATGGAATATCTACTCATGCAGGATGCATTAGAAATTTTAGAGCTAAGAGAAGAAGAACTATATTGTATCATGGTATGTGATGCACGTGATGATTTAATAGATTTTGATATACAAGATGCCCTAGCACATGTTGATGAGGTGGCTTATTATGATGGCATGAGTGTCGATGACATCTCTGCCATTGTGAGAATCCAAGAGTAGATTGAAGATGTGGCACCACAGTATGAAATCTCAGATGAGGAGTTTGAGCGGTTGCAAGAAAGCCTTTTTGGTCCTTGACCCAACTACATAGTACCTTCCTAAGAGAGAGATGAGGGTGGCCTAGTTGCAGGAGCAGACTTGGATGCTTCATTACAACAACAAATAGATGATGCAGAGAAGGTAATATTATCAGATTTGCGCAAAAATTTACCAGTAAGACCTCTAGGGCAGCGAGACTATTGGGATAATTTTTTTTCTAGATCAGGCCCCTAGAGAAGCCCTTGCCAGAGGCTCGTGTCTGGGGTCTAAATCTGCAGATTCATGCCCACTGCTCTAGGGGCCTGATCCCAACAAAGATTTATCCCGACAATCCCGATTCCCTAGAGGATCTACTGATAAATTTTCATGCGAATCCGATGTATATATCTTTAGCACTCTCCATGCATAGTGAGTTTGACACTGAACTCATGTGATGTAGGACATTGTCTATATAGATGAATTTTCATCTAAAAAAGGTGGTTGATCTGGTAGCCAAGAAAGGGTGTAGGACTCGGCATTGAAGGAGTACATTGGTAAGCTTGTGAGTGACATTATTGTATTTCATAAGACATGCTCTCCGGCTTTTGTTGAGAACTTCCTAAAGTTAAGGGCACTAACAAAGGTTGGGCCCTTCAAGACCATCCCGATGAACTCCAGCTTGGAGAAAGTAGTGTTGCTACATTCAAAGCTCCTCTACTTATTCTCTAGTACTAGGTCTGGGGCCACTTTTTTCCATGGTGGCCAGTGGCATGGTTGGTGGTGTTCAAGACGCCAATGTCATTAGGCAGGAATTACTAGGGCAAAATGTCATTAGGCATGAACTAATAGGTTTGGGCCACTTTTTTCCATGGTGGCCCGTGGCATGGTTGCTGATGTTCAAGACCCCAATGTCATTAGGCAAGAACTACCCCATGGTGGAGGCTATGGCATAGTTGTTGGTATTCAAGACCCCAATTTCATTAGGTAGGAACTATTAGGTCAAAATGTGTTGCTACCTATGATTAGGAATAGCTTTGACCATGGGGAGTGTAGCTCAAAGAAGCCTAGGAGAGAGTAGATGTACTTATTGCCAAATGATATCTCATCACCAATGCAATGCACTTTGTAATCTTCTCTTGAAGTAATGAAAACCAATGTTTGTTGGATTTGCGTGCAATGTATTTTGTCATACGTGTCACTTATTATTGATTTTTACTTTAATGTTACTTTTATTTGTTGGATTTATATGCAACACAATTCGTATTCTAAATTTAATACATAGTGCTATATTGAGTTTGTGCACAAAACACGATATTAGTGAGTTTGGGAATCTCCCAATTCTCATTTTTTGAATACTAAAAAGGTGGCACCCGAATAACATGCCCATAAGTTTCTCAAAACCATATGATGTGACCTATCATTGGAAAGCACTTGAAAAATGGAATCTATTGAGCTATAGAGCACTCGATTTGGAGTTATAGTGTTCAAGTTATAACAAATCCAAAGATTTGACCACGTGTCCCAAACTTATGGGAAATTCCCATATTCCCCAATATGGTGTTACAACATGTATTTATTCGAACACATGCAACCATAACTCAAATACATAAATAAAACAAATAACAAGTGAATAAACAAAAATAAGATGCGCCAAAAAATTATATTCATATTCATAACATTTTACATGGGATCCATTACAACCAGGGTTTTACAAAATCTCTTTGGAAGCTACATTCTATATATATTTTAGTAGTACACCCCTATTGTTTTTTATCTCTGCAAGGACTATCCTTCCATCGTCGGAAGAACCTTACTATCTGCAAATCCCTATCGGTGATGGTGACTCTCCTTGCATGTACTGTTGCATAGACCGAGTCTCTAAACAAGTCGATGAGGTAAACTTCGACAGCTTCCTGTAGTGCGAGGGCTTGGGCAGTCCAATGATTGGGTTGTTGCAAGTGTGATCCATCTGAGAAGTGCCTCCTACTATTCTTAATCAGTATATTGTCCATAATCTCCCACACTAGATTCTAGAATGGAGCCTTTGGTATCAGGAGGTGCATGGTCTTTTGGTAATGGCGGATCTCACAAAGAGCCAATGTGCCTAGCCTCCATCAATGCTTGCCATGCTGGCATGGCGGTGATGGTGGTGATGGAGTTGGGGGAGATGGCCTATGCATGGGATTTCTAGGGAGGTATCTCCAGGCCGTTTGCTTGGTGCGTGCCATTTCTTCTAGAAGAGAAAACTCAAAACTCAAAAGTGAAGTGTGTAAAATGAGGTGAAACTTTAAACTTATAACTAAACTTTTTAAAAACCCTTAAACTTGGATTAATATATCCAAGATTTGAAAAAATATGACCAGTGATCCGATTGACGTGAAATTTTACATGTGGACTCCTCTAGGACACATCAACTAAAAAAAAAAACTGCTCTCATAAAAAACCTCTAGGACACCTCTGTGGAGGCTCGCATTGTCATGCCGCAATGTGCACATCGTGTGAAAAACTCTAAAGTGCAGCTTCCTTATAGATCTAGAGAGCCAATGGCTCTTTAGGCATTAGTGTTAGTATCCATGGTTCAAAAATATTAGATTTTTGGATTTGTTTTAGCCAATTTTAGATATTTTAGATATTATCTCTTGTAAAAATTCATAAAAACTATAGACAAATTCTAGATTAGGATAACACGTAAAAGAAAGCATATAGCTTTCAGCTATTTTGAGAAGATTTTATGTAAAAAGAAATATTAGTGAAATCGCGTGACGCATGAGCACTGTTTTAAACAATGAACAACACTCTGAAGTGGGAGATGAAGAGGAAGTAATCTGGCAGAATTAAATGAAGATGTGGTGGCATTTTATCTCCCCTTTGGAGCCAATGGAAGCATCAGATTAGTGATCTAAGCAGCATAGAGGAATGTATTATTTTATACACATTTTTATCTACAAGAGTTTTATCTTCTCATAATGCAAAAATAAACTGACAAGCTTCATCTTTGTTAGTATTCTTCTACATTTTCTATGTCTT
Organism: Lygodium microphyllum; assembly: GCF_053477565.2. Taxonomy (NCBI): domain Eukaryota; kingdom Viridiplantae; phylum Streptophyta; class Polypodiopsida; order Schizaeales; family Lygodiaceae; genus Lygodium; species Lygodium microphyllum. Next base: position 85,411,812 of record NC_141163.1, on the reverse strand, counting down.
TCTGTGAGTATTCTTCTACATCTTCTATTTCTTTGAGCCCCTTCTCTTCCATCTACTCCTCTTCCTGAATCTCCCTTCACCCTACTATCTCTTAGCCCCGTGTGGTAGACTTTTGACACCAAAAGAACCGACACCATGTTAGAGAAATTTTATGCTATCATCGGAGGTGAATTTCGAAAGATATTTGGGCTGATTTGGGGCTAATATCTTCAGTCATATTCACATAATTAGCTATATCAGTGTTCTTTTAATTCATTTCGTACTCTACAGAAGACATCTTGTTAAAATATGCAAGTATTATGTGCCCCTATGGCAGTGCAATGTTTGTAGATCATCCATAAATGCTTTGAGTTGAATTAATAGGAGTTTTTTCTCTTATTTTCTGGTTGTGGTAACTTATCCATATCAGGAACTCAATTTGAAGCTCTCTTGAAGCAAGTCTCTTTGCCCTACAAGCCTTGTAATTGACTCATAAGCTTTTGTCCCTAACAGTCTACATTGAATGTAATCGTGCAAAGTTGATTCATGCTATGGCATCATGTATGAATGATGGTATGCAAAGTTGTTTATGATACATGACAACATATTGTACTTGATTTTATAATTTGTGATTTCTCTTATAGTCAAGAAAACAAGCTTGATTTGAGTTAGAACTTATGAGATAATACTCTTGTGATCTTTGCTAAGAACATGCAGTTGGAAGCTCTATTAACATCTTCAAGAACTTGGCTTGAAACCTTCAACCCTTCTCTTATCTCTACCATCTCCGGAGTCTAAGCTCTTGAAAGCCCATACATTATTCTCTCTCAAACCCTTGTGATTGATCGTGAAGTATCTCTTGAACCTTTAAACATTCACTGTAATCTACTTATCTCTTGAAGACACATCTCTATTTATCCTACCCAGCTTTCTTGCCAAACCCCTGTGGTGACCTTCAACCCTAGGCATTGTGACATTGTCTGGGACACATTTTCGGAGGCCATCATCTAGGGCCCTAAATCTAGGGATTCAGGGCCCAAATGCAAGCCTCCGAACAGATATCCCAGAGGCTTTTGATGGAACTAATTTTTGAATATCCATGAGTTTTTATGGTGACTGGCATGTGGGTGAAGTTTCACCAGATTTTGATTTATAAAATTGACGGTTCAATCATTTTTTGAAAATGCATTATTTGAATTATACTTCACTGATAATAGAAAAACTCACCACCGAGTGTGCACTGTTGAGATATCGAGCTCCACTCGTGATACGCCAGGGTGACCGTTGTGCATTTATGTCACCGACTTGTCAGTTGTAGATGCGGTTGGTACACCGCCCATGAATAATAGCTAGATGACAGCTATCCTTATCTACTCTAGTTCGTGGCTCAGTTAGTATGCCACCTTAGTTAGTTGAGTTTGGTTTGAGACCCATATTTAGGGTTCTTCTATCTCTTTGTACTTGAGTTCTTTTGGCTTACACAACTAAGAAGAGGAAAACTGTTTTCAGCCTCTACCTTTGTGTGTATTCCCCCATTGTGCAAGCAAGAAAGCTACAAGTGAGACTCCTTCCTTCTCTCCCACAATCTTGACATGGTATCAGAGCCTTGTTCGTGGTAAGGAGCTCAAGAAAGCAAGCCAAGCTCGCGGTGTTCTGGTAAGAGGAGCAGTGTTGCTTTCATTTTCTGTTTTGGGAGCAGATCTCTGCAGGTAGCACAGCCGGAAATTGCAAGAGTGCGCGACCCTGTTTTTTTGATTTGAGGCCATTTCGGGGCCTGTTTTGGAGGCGGAAGTTTTCTTCACGCACTCAGGAAAAGGCTCAGTTTTATGCTATGCAGCCACTGTTCTACAGGTCGGTGAAAAGTTACTGTAGAAATTGCATCGTATGCTTGTGCGCAGAGACATTGGGAGTTTCAGAATCATCCTTGGTTCCTGTTTATGCAAAATCGTCACTAGGAAGTGATTGTGTGGTCAAATACCACTTTCGCCAGTTTTGCAGATTTGCCCTTGTGAGGGTGAAGCTGTGTTTTTTGTAGTGACAGAATTTTTTGCAGTATTCTGTAATGGCGTCTGATTCTCTCTCACAGATTGTCACTGAAAAGCTTGACAAGAACAACTTCCAGGCATGGAAGTTTAGAATGACAAATTTCCTTATGGGAAAAGGATATTGGGAATTTGTTGCAGGAAATGAAGAAGAACCAGTTCTTCCTGATGTTCCCAATCAACAGCAAATGCAGGCATTCAAAGCATGGCATGAGAGAGCCAGGAAAGTTATGTACTGGCTGTCTATCAGTATTTCAGACTCTATGATTGTGCATATTCAGGATGCAAGTACGCCAAAGGAGGCATGGGATACTTTGTCAAAAATGTATAGCACAAATACGCAAGCCAGGAAAATGCAGCTCAAGCAAGAGTTGCATAATGTGCAAAGAGAAAATATGAGCATCAATGACTACCACATGAAGGTGAAGAAGATTGCAGATGCACTTGCTTCCATTGGGTCACCAGTGGAAGATGATGATTTAGTTTCTGTGACCTTGAATGGTCTAGGAAAGGATTATGCACAGTTTCGGACATCCATTTCAGTTCGTGAAAGATTTCCTGATTTTGAGGAGTTGATTGCTCTTCTAATTTCTGAGGAACAGAGAAATGGTGGTGCATCTTCTTCAGGAGGAACTTCAAAAGAAGCTGTCTTCTACTCAAATGCTGGAAGAGGTAGAGGCAGAGGTAGAGGAGGCCGATTTGGAGGCCGTGGTAGAAATCAGAATATGCAGCAAACTCAAGAAAACCAGTCCTATGGAGGAGGACGTGGTAACTCTAGAGGCAGGGGGAGCCAAAGAGGTCGTGGTGGATGGCAGAGAGGCCAAAATGCAAATAGTAATGTTGAATGCTACTACTGTGGTAAAATGGGTCATATGGCTAAAGACTGCTATAAAAAGCAGAATGACATCATGAATGGGAAATTGCAACAAGGGAATTATGCATCTTCTAGTAGACAGGGTGATGACAGAAATGAGCATCTGTTTATGGTGCAACACATGAACAATTCTGTGACAAGTGCAAAAGAAAGCAATGATGTATGGTATGTTGACTCAGGTGCATCAAACCACATGACAGGTCATGCAGAATGGATGGAAGATGCAAGAAAAATGGAAAAACCAGGATTTGTGGAGACTGGTGATGATACTGCACATCCTATTGTGCATATTGGAAAAATTCCTTTGTCTATGCAGGATGGGAAAAAGAAATACCTGTCCGATGTATTTCATGTCCCGAATATCACCAAGAATCTGGTTTCTGTTGGTCAAATGGTTGAGCAGGGCTTGCAGGTCAGATTTAATCCTCATGGATGCTTTGTTGAGGATATGAAAAATAAAGGTCGCTTGATAGCAAAAGGAAAGAAGAAGGGCAGAATGTTTACGTTGGATGCAGACGTGTTTGAATTGAGTGCAGCAATGTTTGCACATGGGACCGGTGTAGTTGCAGATATTGATATCTGGCATAAACGCATTGGTCATGTTAATGTACAGCGACTTAAATCAATGCAGGCCCAAAATATTGTTGCAGGATTGCCCAAATTCAAGGTTGCAGAAATGCATAAGGTATGTGAAGCCTGTCAGTTTGGAAAACAGGCAAGGAAACTATTTCCTAGACATGTTCAAGAGAGTGAGAAGCCATTGGAATTAATCCACTCTGATGTGTGGACTACTAAAGCTGCATCTCTTGGAGGCTGTCATTATTTTGTCACTTTTATTGATGACTATAGCAGAAAAGTTTGGGTGTATTTTATGAAAAAGAAAAGTGAAGTTTTTGGGCATTTCAAAACTCTTAAAGCTATGGCTGAAAAAGAAACAGGTCTGCAAATAAAATGCCTAAGGTCAGATGGAGGGGGAGAGTACCTCTCAAATGAGTTTGCAAGGTTCTTGCAGGAGCATGGCATAAAGCAGCAATATTCATGCAGTTATACCCCACAACAAAATGGAATTGTAGAAAGGAAAAACAGGAATATTGGAGAGGTATCTCGTGCCATGCTCAATGAAAAAGACTTGCCAGATTTTTATTGGGCTGAAGCAGTTGCTACAACAGTCTACATAATGAACAGGACTCCCACTGCAGCAATACATGGAATGACTCCAGAGGAGAGGTATAATGGTAGGAAACCAGATATTTCTCATTTGAAAATTTTTGGTTGCATTGCCTATGTACATGTGCCAGATGAGCTGAGATCCAAGTTCGATCCAAAAGCTGAGAAGTACATCTTTATTGGTTACTCTCTGCAGCAAAAAGGGTACAGATGCTATAACCCTTCTACTCGTAAGTTTACAGTGAGCAGAGATGTTGTTTTTGATGAGATGAGTAGCTGGTATAAACCAGTAAATGTGATTGATGATGTAGATGCACAAAATGGTAATGCTGCACAGAATTCACAGCAGCAGTCACAAAATATTAGTGGACCTGGAGCGTCCTCTAGCAGTGGTTCACATTCTTCGCCATGGACAGGCAGATTGAGATCACGAGAATCTTCTCAAAGCAATACAGATAGTGGTATGCAGGTATCACGAAAAGGAAAAGAGAAGGTTGATCAGCCCATGTTTGATGTGAATGCAGGTCACTCTTATGTGGATGGTGAATCCAGTGGCTCAGAACAGAGCATTGATGATGAGTTGGGTATTCCTTCTATTGTTACACCTAGAGTAAGGAAGACCAGGGATGTTTTGAGAGCACCTGGGAGTGAACCTACTTTGCGCAGGTCTACCAGAGCTAGGTATCCTGTGGATAGGCTGAAATATGATGGATTTACAGCTATTCACTATGCATATATGGTCAAAGTGATACAGGAACCAGAACCCACATCTTTTGAGCAAGCCATGGGAAAAGAAAAATGGGAGAAAGCCATGGATGAAGAAATGGATGCCTTGGAAGTAAATGCTACATGGGAATTGGTACCTTTGCCTAAAGGTAAGAATGCAATTGGCTGTAAGTGGGTTTATAAGGTGAAGCACAATGCAGATGGTTCTGTGAACAGATACAAGGCAAGATTAGTAGTCAAGGGGTATGCACAAACATATGGCATTGACTATGAAGAAACATTCAGTCCGGTTGCAAGGATGGCAACCGTAAGAGCAGTCATTGCTATGGCTGCATCAAAGGGATGGTCTTTACATCAGATGGATGTAAAGAATGCCTTCTTGCATGGTGATTTGCAAGAAGAGGTCTATATGGAGCAGCCACCAGGTTATGTGCATGCTGTTCATCCTGAGTTTGTTTGCAGGTTGAAGAAAGCTTTGTATGGCTTGAAGCAAGCACCTAGAGCATGGTCTGACAAGATAGGACAGTATCTTGTCACTATTGGCTTTCAGATTTCCAAGGCAGATTTCTCACTTTATGTGAGAAAAACAGAGAAAGGTATTATGCTACTTGTCATTTATGTTGATGATTTGATTATGACAGGTGACAGTGATGAAGATATCCTTCATGTGAAAATGCTATTGAAGCAGAAGTTTGAGATGAAGGATTTGGGAGAGCTGCGTTATTTCTTGGGCATTGAGGTGATTAGATCACCAAGTGGGATACAGCTCTTGCAGAGGCAGTATGGATTGGATATGCTGTCCAAATACGCATACTCAGGTATGTGAAGTCCACATTGCAGTATGGACTATTTTATGAGACTGGGGTTCAGATACAGTTACATGGATACACTGATGCTGATTGGGCTGGTTGCATTTCTGATAGACGATCTACCAGTGGATATGTGTTCTCTTTTGGGAGTGCTGCAGTCACTTGGAGCAGCAAGAAACAGCCTACAGTTGCCTTGTCGAGCACAGAGGCTGAGTACAGGGGTGCAGCAATGGCTGCATGTGAGGTAGCTTGGTTGCATAAGCTACTTTATGATATGCATCAGTCTACAGATGGGCCAGTTGTCATTTATTGTGACAACATGAGTAGTATACACTTGGCAAATAACCCAGTCTATCATGCTAGAACAAAGCACATTGAGGTGCATTATCACTATGTGCGGGAGAGGGTTTTACTAGGTCTTATTGATCTAGTTTATGTCAGCACAGAGGATCAGGTAGCTGACATATTTACGAAGGCATTGGGCGCAGAGAAGCTGCGCAAGTTCAAAGACCTGCTTGGTGTGCAGGAATTGGGATTGAGCTCGAGGGGGAGTGTTGAGATATCGAGCTCCACTCGTGATACGCCAGGGTGACCGTTGTGCATTTATGTCACCGACTTGTCAGTTGTAGATGCGGTTGGTACACCGCCCATGAATAATAGCTAGATGACAGCTATCCTTATCTACTCTAGTTTGTGGCTTAGTTAGTATGCCACCTTAGTTAGTTGAGTTTGGTTTGAGACCCATATTTAGGGTTCTTCTATCTCTTTGTACTTGAGTTCTTTTGGCTTACACAACTAAGAAGAGGAAAACTGTTTTCAGCCTCCATCTTTGTGTGTATTCCCCCATTGTGCAAGCAAGAAAGCTACAAGTGAGACTCCTTCCTTCTCTCCCACAATCTTGACATGCACAACTGCATATTAAATGTGTCATCAACCAAACTACATAAAACATTGGAAACTTAAAATTTCACCAACAATAAGTCATGGGTCAATTGGAATATCACATACTGGACATAGTGTTGCCAAATCACTAAATCCAGTAAAGATATAGTGCACTGGCCTATGTACAACTGATCACTAACATGTGCGTGATTGCACGTTGAATTTATTCTCAATGAAACTACTTTCAAAATTAGAAACTTAAAAATATGCACAATGCAAATCAAGATCAAAATACACTATAAGATATAGACCTTATATCGACGTTTAAAGAGACGAAAATGCAAATAACTGAAATTTCCCCCGTCATCGCAAAAAGCATCGTTATTGGTGACACCATAGAATAGTTGGTATCACCGTCGCTATCAACGTCGGTATTGGCGTCGGTATCAGCGTCACAAATATCGGCACCAATACCAACGCCGATACCGACGCTAATATCGATGCTGATAGCGACTGTTGGCGACGTAAATAATGACGGCAATAATGACGCAAGCAGTAAAATTTGTGACGCTAATAGTGACGATAACAGGGAAAAAAAAAATTATGCCAAGGCAAGTGCCCTGCCATATATAGCACTGTCTGCTTTATGAGAGCCATACAAAATAGTTTCTGCACTGTGTACAATGCACCTGCAAACAAAAACAATGTATACTGAAATCATAACACTAATACTTGAAATAAATACATGATCGCATAATAAGCGATTGGTACAATCATGACAAGATATCACTAATACATAGAAAATGTCTACATAGATCAAGCGACTCAAAAATAAAGGTGTGTGAGCTCCAGGGATCCAAGGGCGAGCTACATATCCTCATCCCTCAAAAGCTCATCCCGCCACAAAGGAGCATCGAACAGACTTTGCAGAAAAAGAAACAACACATCAGTCCACCATACAATAATGCATTCAAATATCTCATGGTAACTACGGACAAGAAAGATGAGTGACTTATAGGGCCGCTGTGTCTATACAATCGGTCAATCAATGAAGTGAGACCATGCCTCTCTACATATCGAGTCTCAAGGCTACTCGGATCGCGATTTGTAATGGAGTGCTGCAAAGAAAACAAAATGCTAACTGTTAGAAACATGATTGTCAGTACAAAGAATATTTTAAAAAAATAAATAAGCAAAACAAAAGAAAAACTTACAAACTCCTCCAAACATGTCCTGTGGCCGCCACTCCCAAGATGATGGACCACTCCGGCCTCAAGTCGTATCCTCGCCGCCTCGCACCGCTGACTTCAACGTACCCTCGAGTCGTACCCTCGCCACCTCATGCTGCTGACTTCAACGTCCTGGAGAATCTGTAGCCTCCTCCCTCAGTCGGCGCCAGTCATTTGCATCTAACCACTCGGGTTTTGCAGCCCCACTCTTGATTGCCTTGCGTGCGTTTGATCGTCTATGTGACATGTATGCACTCATGCAATCCATCATCCAGCCCGTAGAGAATCTATCTAGTAAGGCTGGCACCGGAAACTCCTCGTGCAAGGATACTCCTATGTAGTCCTTGCTCCCCTCCAGTATGTTCTTCCAATGATCCAAGACGTTGTGCCAAAAAACTTGTTTCCACAACTCTCTCATGAGAGCCATCACCCTCCTCCCCTCATCATTCATGATGATGGCTCCTGACCTACTATCGACTAGATATCCATAACCCCTTGGAGTGTGCCTAAGATGGGTCTTCTCCCATCTGCGTCCACGCTCCTGGGCATATCCAGGAGACCCCTGTACATTCGGTGTACCGACCAGGATAATATCTCTCGGAGTGGCACCCATAGGGGTGCCACCTACTGACGGCCGGAGTAACTGGAGTAGATGTCCCCACATGTGTGACAAATCCTTGAGGTGATGCAGCTTGAGATGAACGATGAGATGGAGACACCATGTCCATGCCTCCACAACATCCACTTGAGCCTGAACCACCTCTGTATCTCTACAGCATCCCCCTGATCCCGAAGCACTCCCTCCCTTTGGCCCAAGTTGTGAGCGTCGAGCTCATCTGCTCAAAGCCAAAGCATCCGATCACGTTGAAGTAGTTCTAGCAAAGCGCCTTGACGAAGACCGAGACAGCTCCTGGTTTGCCATATCTCTAAATATCATGATCTGGTCTGGAGACATGCGTGTAAAGATGTCATGTAACTCCTCATCACTCATCCCTCGACTCATCCTGAAAATGTCACCTGCACAGATAAAACATGATGTTAGAATAATCAATTTAAATCATACAAAGCGCACTAGTATAAATCATTTAAAAAAAATCACACTTAAAATGTATATCTTATGTACCCTTATAAGTGATTGGTCAACGAATTGAGTAAGTGGATGCTCCAAGTATGAAGTATCCTATGGTCCCATGTTAATCTCCTGACACAACTCCGCATATATGGGAAGGTTGATAGACATGTCACCACAAAATAATATATCCACCTCGTTCTCAAAGAATTCTTGTACTCCTATATTTCCATCATTGTTAGCCGATGCTGGCTCCAAGCTTTCGACGACCTCCACCCCTTGCAATATCGACCCCTCTATTTTCATATTATCTTCGTCTATGCTCGGAATATCGCTTTGATCATATACTCTCGCACTTCGGGAAGTTGAAGGTATAACATACCACCATCAAGGTTGTCGGGCGTTTGGATAGAAGATTACCTGTTTACAAACACATACAAGAGAGTTCAAACCATTGTGACATAAACCATGTCGTAATACAATTAGCAAGCAAATGAATCCATACACTTGTTCACAATGGGCCTGCAACACAAATGTGTCACGCAAATTTTTTCATTTTTTTCGGAATCTATTTCGAGAAATTCAGATGGACCTTGTCGAACTGTTGCTCCAGCTCCTCCAAGTACCACTTTGAACCACTGCACATCGAATAGTATCATGGAGAAGCTAGAGTAATCCACCGTAACAATACTTTGCAAGTTTCCAAAATACTCCATCTCATCCACAACAGTGTTTGGATCTGTTGCTCATCACTGGCTCTCTTGCTCGAACCTTGCCATGATACCATAGTCCATTGTGGAGCGCATTTTATCAATACATTCCACGCGAAAATGTCGTCCGCACGGCCACGTTGCACTATATATTTTGTATTGTACATTGAAACACTCAAATTAGATGTCGCATATAAAATTTAGATAAGACAGATTCTTAACCCCTCATCATCTTTGGACTACATCCCCTCGAGAATTCCCACTCCTCCATTGAGACCTCTGTCCCTTCGCGAGATGCTGCGGTCAAAGCTCCATGCAACCATCGCATTGACATGAACCGCGACATCTTCTCCATGCCTTCGGGATATTGAATCAGTCGATGATGCATACTACGTCGAAATTCAGCTTGCGCTTCCTCTTGATCTTGCCTAGCGATTTGGTACTTGGCGAGCCACGTCTCCATAGAGGCATAGTGCAACATACAAAAGCGATTCACCTTCTCTTCCATTGAGGCATCCATTCTTTTTTCTACCCCATTTCCAACCACCACATCTCCAGTCAGTCTATCATCGTCCTTCAGCGACCATAGCATTTCATTGTCTAGTTCCACCATTGGTAGCCATTGTGAAATATGCACTAGCATCTGAGACACCAACCAACCTTCATCCATGCTACCTTTTGGCAGAGCTCGTTGTCGCACAAAGCCTTTTAGGGTTTTCATGAAGTGCTCCAAGAAGAACATACATCGTGTATGGATAGGTCCAACAATCTCCACTTCATCTACAAGATGCACAAAGAAGGTGGATTTGTATCGTGAGCATATTGGTGGGTAGGTATTTCTCAAAGAGACAGACCGTCTCCACTGCTCCCCGCCCCTGGATTCAATAGAGGACGTCTTAATCTCCTTCTGTGAGATCCATTGCACCAAAGTCAACAACTTGTAAATGGCCCCGCGTATTTATGGAGTAAGACATCCTACGATTGCGATGGGTAGTACAAACTGCCACAAATGAGAAAGCATTATGAATAATGGCTACATTCCAAATAGCAAAATGTCCACACCAATTACAATCCATTCGTAGTACAAACCTGTTATATCTTATGCTAGTCATGGGATTTTAGCCCTGATAATTGGTCGTCTTTAGAAAATGCGGACCTGAGAGAATGCATCATACCCGTTAGAGTGCGGATAGACTTGATTACTTGCTTTACAATGCACTCTTCTTTAGTAGACAAAACCTAAGGAACGTGAGGAAGCTGCACGCGACCATCAGCACTCGAGTGCGGCCAAAGCGCCTCCATCTTACCAACCTTCTTCAAATCCATTTGTGCCCCTATAGTGTCTCTCTTTCCTGTGATGTGGTCCCATAATAAGTTGCCCACATTCTTGAAAATATACATGGGATCTAACAAGTGGTTGACATGTAAGTGGGTCCAATATGGAAACTCGTAGAAAAATGAGAACCACCGCATTCCATTTGGATGTGATTTCGCGTGGACCATTTTCAGCTCGTACCAGCATGCGACATTCATACATGTTCGAGGTCGTCCAAGGAAACCTTCCCTGAGTTCATGATCCTCTGGCAAGAAAGCAATGTGTCCTTGATATACCATCTTCTTCATGGTTCGTGACCTTCGGGAGTCTAACTGTGGCCCGCACAATGGACATGCATGATAACTTGAGGTAACCAGACCTGTTCCAACACCACGACCTAGTGAATACTTGCTTGAACGAGATAAAATATAGATATTACCAGCGAGAACGGAGGTCTGCTCACCTGAGCACTCTCCAAATCCTGAAAACTCATGTATCGTCCACATGAGAATGCCTCGAATATTGGCTGACCGTCGACCGCGTCTGCTCATATCTTGCACGGTGACCCCCTCCTCCCACAAAATCTTAAGCTCATCAACTAATGGACGAAGATACGCGTCCATATTTTTGACTTTGTAGCTGCTGGGGATGAGTAAGCTAAGGATGAGATATCCTTTCTTCATAGAAAGCCATGGAGGGATATTGTAGTTGACAAGGACTATAGGCCACACACTGTAAGAAGTTGAGTGCAGACCGAATGGGTTCACGCCATCCATTGCAAGACCAAGCTGAAGATTCCTTGGCTCTTTGGCAAAGCCTGGGAAGGTAGAGTCAATATGGCTCCATGCACATGAATCCATTGATATTCGTTGAACTCCATCCGTAGACCTATTCTGCGGATGCCACGTTGTCAAGCTCGCCATGCCAGACGTACGAAACATGTGGTTTATGCAGGGGATAAGCAGAAAGTGTCTAAGAACTTTTTGAGGGATGGTTTGCCCTTGCGAGTCCTATCGATACCTGTGAGCACCACACTTTGGACATGTCTCCATAGTCTTGTATTCTCCTTGAAACAGTATGCAATCGTTGATACATGCATGGATGTTATTGTAGTCCATGCCAAGCTTCTGTAAAACATGTCGTGCATCATCACGAGACTCAGGCATGGTATTTGCAGGTGGTAATATATGATATTTCAATAACTCGAAAAAAATAATAAAAAACCTTGAAAAAGCACAAATGTTTGTAATAATATTACTGAAAAAAATATCAATGAAGCGTATGTACAAGGTACCTGAACAACTCGATCACACTCGTATCACTCCACCCGTATTTTGCTTGCACACTTAAGAATGCAAGTAGTGTCTTCAACAAAGATACTCGGCACCCATCATATAATGGTATAGATACTTCCTCTCTAAGCGGATCAGAAGTCTCGACATCCATGGGAATCAATGCATCGATCATTGCCTCCATCTCAGGCTCCAAGATTGTAGGTAGGTCTGGAAGGTTGCCTGTCTCCTCTGGCATTGACGGTATAGATTGGCCTTATGAGTGGTGGATTGCTCCTGCACTCCATCCATCACATGCCCACGTACTCTTCTAATTGGCCACAAAGGATGCACTCCTCCTTGGGACGAGACATCACCTCCCTGGATAGAAAATTTGCCAATGAGACCCAATCTTATTGTATATGGTATTCAATTAGCTTGCGAGTACAATGCATGATTGATATTAACTTCAAATTACCATTTGCTGAAAATCTGCAATCACATGATCAATGATCTCAGATTGAAACTCGCCAAATCGTCGTACGTGTTCTATAGACAATCGGCATTTTCATCTAATTGTCAGCTTGAATTGAGAGCAAGGATATGGGACATGCTGATTAAGATACGCCTCACGATCTTGAACAACATGACCTTCTTCGTTTTCTATTTTGTCTACATTACAACAAACAATTTGTTTTTGTTATCATTCTTTTCTTTTCTTAGATTGTTAACCTCTCTTTCCATCTCTCTCTTTTTCTATGACCTAGCATATAGTATCATAGAACACTAGTATTTAGTACCTAGTATTCAGTACCTAGCACATAATATCATAGTATCTTAGTGTCTAGCACCTAGTACTCTAGTATCATAGTGCCAAGTACCCAATACTATGATACTATGTAGCAGGTGCCAGGGTACCCTCTCTTTCTCTCTTTCTCTATTAGGTTTAATGATTTTTCTCTTTTTCTCTCTCCTCTCTCTCTCATTTCCTTTTCTCTCTCCTCTCCCTCTCTCATTTCCATTTCTCTCTTTCTCTCCCTCTCTCATTTCATGTCCCTCCCTCAGCATGACCCTCTCTTTCTCCCTTTCTCTATTAGATTTAATGATTTTTTCTCTTTTTCTCTCTCCTCTCCCTCTCTCATTTCCCTTTCTCCCTTTCTTCCCCTCTCTCATTTCCTCTCCCTCCCTCACCCTAACCCTCTCTTTCTCTCTTTCCCTATTAGGTTTAATGATTTTTCTATTTTTCTCTCTCCTCTCTCTCTCATTCCTTTTTCTCTCTCCTCTCCCTCTCTTGTTTCCCTTTCTCTCTTTCTCTCCCTCTCTCATTTCCTCTCCCTCCCTCACCCTGACCCTCTTTTTCTCTCTTTTCCCATTAGGTTTAATGATCTTTCTCTCTTTTTCTCTCTCCTCTCTCTCTCATTCCTTTTTCTCTCTCCTCTCCCTCTCTCATTTCCTTTTCTCTCTTCGTGTCCCTCTCTCATATCCTCTCCCTCCCTCGCCCTCACCCTCTCTTTCTCTCTTTCCCTATTAGGTTGAATGATTTTTCTCTCTTTTTCTCTCTCCTCTCCCTCTCTCGTTTCATTTTCTCTCTTCCTTTTCCTCTCTCATTTCCTCTCCCTCCCTAGGCCTCACCCTCTCTTTCTCTCTTTCCCTATTAGGTTTAATGATTTTTCTCTCTTTTTCTCTCTCCTCTCTCTCTCATTTTTTTCTCTCTCCTCTCCCTCTCTCATTTCCTATCCCTCCCTCACCCTAACCCTCTCTTTTTCTCTTTCTCTATTAGATTTAATAAAATTTTCTATTTTTCTCTCTCCTCTCCCTGTCTCATTTCCCTTTCTTTCTTTCTCTCCCTCTCTCATTTCCTCTCTCTCCCTCACCCTGACTCTCTCTTTCTCTATTTTTGCATTAGGTTTAATGATCTTTCTCTCTTTTTTTCTCTCCTCTCTCTTTCATTTCTTTTTCTCTCTTCTCTCCCTCTCTCATTTCCTTTTCTCTCTTCCTCTCCCTCTCTCATTTCCTCTCCCTCCCTCGCCCTCACCCTCACCCACACCCTCTCTTTCTCTCTTTGCCTATTATGTTTAACATCTTATCTCTTTTTCTCTCTCCTCTCATTCTCTCTCTTTTTCTCTCTCCTCTCCCTCTCTCATTTCCTTTTGCTCTCTTCCTCTCCTTCTCTCATTTCTTCTCCCTCCCTCTCCCTCTCTCATTTCCCTATTATGTTTTCGTCTCCCCCCCCCCCCTCTCCCTCTCCCTCTCCCTCTCTCTCTCTCTCATTCCCTCTCTCATTTTCTCTCTCTTCCTCCCCCTCCCTCTCTCATTTCCTCTCCCCCTCCGTCTCCTATTTCCTCCCTCTCCCTCTCTTTAATTTCCCTTTCTTTCTCCCTCTCCCTCTCCATCTTCCTCATTTCTTCTCCCTCTCTCATTATATACAAATTATGCAAAAAATAAATAAAAAAGAGAGAGAATACACTCTCCCTCCCTCTCGTTCTCTCATTTCATCCCCCTCCCTCTCCCATTTCCTCCCTCTCCCTCTCCCTCTCCCTCTCTTTCTCTCCCATTTCCTCTCCCTCTCTCAATATATATACACAAATCATATAAGTAAAAGCAAAAGAGAGAGAGAATGCACTCTCCCTCCTCTCTCTTTCTCTTTCTCTTTCTCTCTCCCTCTCTCATTCCCTCTCCCTCTCCCTCTCTCATTTCCTCTCTCTCTTCCTCCCTCTCCCTCTCTCATTTCTTTCCCCTCCCTCTCCCATTTCCTCCCTCTCCCTCTCTTTAATTTCCCTCTCTTTCTCCCTCCCCCTCTCCCTCATTTCTTCTCCCTCTCTCATTATATACAAATTATACAAAAAATAAATAAAAAAGAGAGAGAATATACTCTCCCTCCCTCTCGTTCTCTCATTTCATCCCCCTCCCTCTTCCATTTCCTCCCTCTCCCTCTCCCTCTCCCTCCCTCTCCCTCTCCCTCTCCCTCTCCCTCTCTTTCTCTCTCATTTCCTCTCCCTCTCTCAATATATATACACAAATAATATAAGCAAAAGTAAAAGAGAGAGAGAATGCACTCTCCCTTCCTCTCCCTCTCTCATTTCCTCCCTGTCCCTGTCCCTGTCCCTGTCCCTCTCTTTCTCTTTCTCTCCCTCTCTCATTTCCTCCCCCTTCTCCCTCCCTCTCCCTCTCTTTCTCTTTCTCTTTCTCTTTCTCTCCCCCTCTCTTTCTCTTTCTCTCCCTCCCTCTCCCTCTCCCTCTCTTTCTCTCTCATTTCCTCTCCTAAACAAGCAAAAGAAGGAGAGAATTAAACCCTAAACAAGCAAAAGAAGGAGAGAATGGACTCACCGATGAGATATGGTGAGGGTTTGGCGACTTCTCTTCACGGACGAAGGCTCCTCCTCTCCTTCGTGAACGCGGCTGCAGTGGCGGCAAGCCTTCTTCCTCTCCATCTCTCACCCTATGCAAGGCGGTCGCTCTCTCTCTCTTACTCTCCCTCTCAAAATGTTTCACGAAAATGCATGAAATGAAATGCGGTCGGGTTTCGGCCTGTTTTTTCTCCCTGTGGGGTATCGCTATTTGCGTCGCTATTTGTGTCGTATTTGCAATTTGCATCACTATTTGCGTTGCAAATGCGACACAAATAGCGACACAAATAGCAACGCCACTATTTCTACGTCGCTACCCGCCATCGCTATAGCTCTCTTTCCTTGTAGTGATAGAATATTAAATATCAAATTTGGCATTACAAAACCATGAAATACACAGTAGATAGTGCATCGTACTAAGTACAACAAGAGGCATGCAAAATTTAGCTCCATTTTGCAAGCCATTGCTATCAAATACTTGAAGGTCTACTAGACAGATAACCCAAAACTAAGCTCCTTGCAATCTACAACCAAACCAAAGCTAAAAACATAGATCGAATTACAAGGTAGCTTCTCAAAGTATATTGTTGACATTAAGATTAAATGCATCCTTGTTGTTGCAGATCCTACGAACAAGAACCATATATATGGGCTTAATAGTGATACGTCGTGCATGAGTGGTTAAAAGTTGACAATCACTCATTAGATCAATCAAGTAACTTTCAGCTGCTTCTTGGAGAGTAAGCAAGGCTTGGCTTTGACCATCACCCCACATTCCTTGCCTAGTTCCTTGAAAAGAACTTGTGATGATGAGTTAATTGTAGATCTTGCAGTATTTCTCGCACCAACCTAGAGGATGGTGCCTTAGGAATATTAATCAAGTTGTCACTCTTGTGGAACTTCCTTATCCCACGTAGCGCACTTGTACCCAGTCTCCATCTTCCCTTCTTATGTGTTTGGAGGACGTGTATTACCAGCTGGAGCAATAGTGGGAGGTGGAGCAACTGAAGTATGTGGACCACCATTTCTAGACAATGGTGAACCATCATTATTGACCACACTAGGTCCACCATTGTTGGCCACAATAGCGCCACCATTATTAGCTATAGTAGGGCCACCATTGTCGGCCACCAAGAAACCTTTGTCACTCACAGTATGCTCACTAGAGTTGGTGAGCTCTTGCTCTTGCAGGTGCCTTCTTGATAGGAAGCTTGGAACGTGCCATGGTTGTGATGACGCATGATAGAAAGGTGGAGGGTAGAGTGAAGAGGAATGGGAAAAAATGAAAGGAGACGCTTGACTTAAATACAAAACTTTTAAAATTACTGTGGTATAAATGAACTTTAAAATTATCATTTCATTTCATTTCTCCACCTCATCTCTGCCTCTCTCTATCTCCTACCACCACCCCTCATGCTCCTCTCTCTCTAGGCCAGTGAATTTTCCAAGGTTTGGAATTTTCATATCTTTATCTTAGGATTTCAAAATCGACTTTTCATAATTAGAAAACATAGTTTGAAATCAACTTTGAAAAACATACTGACAAACCTTCAAAATTTTAAACAAAATTTGCAAGACATCTCATGTTAAAGATAAGAGTATTGATGTGGCATATCCTTAGTACTTGTGCTCTCTCGTGGACTCTAAATGCATCAAAAATATTATATTTATCTAGGTCTCCATTTCTTGCCATCTCTATCTTGGGTTGCAAACCGTTCTACTTGGTGCTGTTTAGTTGTGTTTTTTTCATATCTTGCTTTTCTCACTTCATATATTACCCTACTTATAAATTCTGCTCGAGAGGTTTTGGACTTCTTTTCTTTTTCCTCATATCGTATCTCTAATCTCCTATACCACCATGGTAATAATTGCCTCATAGAATTGGAATCATTGATCTCACCTCCATGATAAGTTGCCTTTTGAAAAGCACAACGAGCTTGCCAGTGAGATCGTTCCATGCCTTGAGTTGACCATATTACCAAATTCCCTTGATCTACAAAGTATGGACCATGTGCTTCAACTATATGCTACACAAGAAGAGAGATTAGAAACACAAACTAATTCGAAGTGATGATTTTTTTTGTAATGGTGACAATACTGACCATGTAGTATGTTTTGTTGTTTGTAGTCCATGCCTCCACCATGGACTTATGAAATTTAGCAACTGTCTCTTTAAATGTGTTGGCATCACCATCCCTAAACCTCAACTTTTGTAAGAGAGCTGCTAATCTATCTAGGTGTATCCATACTTCTGCCTTTTTTTGCTCTTGATCGCCACTCTACTAATGGCTACCTAGACAAAAAGATCAAAAGTACGTATTTTATTCTTGAGAGGAGACCAGGATAGAGACTGATGGCTCAGCATGGAGCACATGAATAAGGAATGATGCCGAATCTCAAAAGTGATGTCTAGCACTATTTGGAGATCAATGCCAAGTCTGATCATGTTTCATATATTCAATTCTTGAGACTTAAAACATGTAAAATGGCGGCAATTTTTTTAATCAATTGAAATTTGAATCTTTTTGTCATTTTGTAGTATAAATCATGTTCATATGTGGTAAAAAATTGTTTGAAGCTTGATTCTAATATGGTTGAGAGATGCAAATGATAAAATGTAGAACTTGTATCCATGGTCATGTGTTATTAATTGATTAAAATCCAAAACACGTGGTTTATGTGAAAAAATGATAGTTTTTTTTGTTTCAAGTGATCATATGATGTTCATATGAAATGATGTTAAATGTGGTGATGGACCATAGTCCAAATTAATTTTCTAGAGAAAAGATTTAGAGAATATGGTATTTTATATTTAAAAAATAAATAAAAATACCAAAAATAAGGTTTTGGGATATAGAAAAATAGAAAAACAATAGTTTAAGGATGAAAAAATTTACTCAAAATTAGAGGAAGGTCCATGAGTGTATAATGGCTGTAGAGCATGAGGTTTTCCTCAGTCTACACCCATTTGTATGTTAAAGAAATCATTTAGAGGATGTTTTTATGGGGCGAAAATATTGTGAAACTTTGAAAACACCCTACATAATAAATGAACACATAAAGAAGTGAAAATGTTAAGAATTTTACATACAAATATAAGTACTTGTGCATTGAAATGAAGCATATAGGTTTCCTTTAAATTTTTAAAAGGGACTATATGGCATTGCACATTGCATCTACATTTAAACTTGGTATTAAGAGAAAATCTCATGGATGATCCATATCACTTAATTACTAAAACAATTAACCAACGATGAGGGCATGTGAGGATTCCTAAGCTATATGATATAATGATTGTCTTTGGATACTCTCATGTGAGGAAATAAGATTATCTCCTAGAATGCTTTATCAAAAGAGTGGAAAATGTTACAATTGTATTCTATGTTGAGACGGTGCATCCTGGGGCCAATCCTCGAGGTGTAGGAGAGAATAGGAGCCACAACACTCTCCTAGGCAAGAGCTAATTGTGTATATAATACGAAGTTTTGATCACCTAAATGTTTGGATACTCCCTCTGTTGGAGTTCGAATGGGAAAAATTATTGGACTAAAATCGATACAAACGCAAGAGTGGAAAATGTTACAATTATATTCTATGTTGAGACGGTGCATCCTGGGGCCAATCCCTGAGGTGTAGGAGAGCATAGGAGCCACAACACTCTCCTAGGAAAGAGCTCATTGTGTATATAATACGAAGTTTTGATCACCTAAATGTTTGGATACTCCCTCTGTTGGAGTTCGAATGGGAAAAGTTATTGGACTACAAATCGATACAAACGCATGATTTATTTAGAGTAGTATATAGCCCCTAGACGCTCCTGGCCAAGAGGTCATGAGGGTGGTTTGGTGAGCATAGGAGGCCCGCGACTAGAGCCCTAGAGCAAGTGCCAGGAATATTTTAGGTCTGGACACTCTTCTTGATGTTGATTTAGAGGAAGGATATGATATGCTATTGTGATGTAGCCATGGTAGCCGCAAAGCCTGAAAGATTTGGGTCATCTCTCTCTCTCTCTCTCTCTCTCTCTCTCTCTCTCTCTCTCTCTCTCTCTCTCTCTCTCTCTGTGTGTGTGTGTGTGTGTGTGTGTGTGTGTGTGTGTGTGTGTGTGTGTGTGTGTGTGTGTGTGTGTGTGTGTGTGTGTCCATTGCCTTAGCTCTAGATTTGTCCATACAAGCAATTCTTTTGGAGAATTCTTAGTAAATTATTTATCTCATATTTATTAAACCTCAACATACTAGGCACTCAAAATTTTGGGGCAAATGAGAAAGTTGTGGGCCATACTAATTGTGTCCTACTAAATAAATAAAGAAAATGAATCCATACTACCAACCTCAGACTAAATAGATTAATAAAACAAAGCTAGTTTCCAACAGTTATCTGCCTAAAGACTAGCGTCTATGTATAAATGGTGTATAGCAAGTATGTAAATGATTCTGTATAGATGCACCTATAGAAATGAAAACTTAAGTCAAGTTTAATTGATAATGAGTGTGCCAATAGATTGACACTAAATGATGCATTGTTTGACGGTTTTAGGAAAATGAAGATATAGAAAGTATGAATTGCTTAATTGACTAACATAAAACCTACATTTAGTATCTAAACGTATGTGTCCTATATTCAAGTAGCTTTGAAAAGTATATCATTATGTGCAGAGCATGCCATTTGTTGCACATGAAGCATGTTGATTATTATATGTTTTTGTGAGCAAAGGGAAGAAACCGTGAGAGGTACAATCAATATCTAAAAATTTGTGACATGCATTCAAGTATATTTGAGATAGGCAAGTAACACGTTATTTCTTGCACGCAAAGCATACTTTTAGTTATATGTTTTGTAAGCAAACTTGGGGAGTTCGTTGCAAGAGGGTGAATTTTTTGCTTACAAAAACGAGAATTTAGGCCATTAACCCTACAAAGCAATGCCGACCAGGTCAAGCATTAGGGAAAATTTAAACTCACTTTTGGGCCTTTTAAGCTCATTAGGATTCTAAGGAATATTCCCTAGAAATAAAGAGTGGGATGAGAAAGGTCAATATTCGCAATGTCATCAATTGGAAACAAATGCTGCTGGGAGATAGAGGCAGCACAAATGAAGTGTGTGAGAAAGTTTGGTCCATACTAAGAGCCCTTGTAGCTCAAGTTATTTGGTCGTTTTTTAGAAATGAAGTTGTGCATGGCAAAGCCAAGCAAATCAAAGGATTTTTAGCTTTTTGCAAAGCTGGGGGGGGGGTCTTTGTTTGAGCTCAACTCAAACCTTGCTCGAAGGAGATGTCTACTAAAGATGAGGCCTTCAAGCCGGTTTGCAAGCTTCTTACTTAGGAAGTTAATCTAAACATATCTGGTCTTGAGATGGCCCACCGTCTTTGGGACATGTAAATATAATGTTGATAATTTAAATATTTCTATACATATCGGGTCTTGATATTGCCCACCGTTTTGGGGACATGGAAATATGAGGTTGATAATCCGAATCTCGGGTCGGGCATTACGGAAATGTTACCTGGCCGTTCTTATGACTTTCGCTTTGAAAAGGGGATGGATAATGAGCGTGCGCTGGCATTAGCCGAAAATCCCAGGCTTATCGTCAAATATGTGAATATTACTATATCGATGATATCCATAACTGATTAATGTAAGAAATACCAACGACTTTCGGTGACAACCTCCCTGCTCATCAGGAAGACCAGCGACTTTTTGTTGACATCTGCTTGAAGACTAACCGCTGAGAAAAGGCCACGTGGAAGCTTTTGACTGGGTCAATAACCCATTGCCGCCCTCACCCGGCATGCAACCCCCCCCCCCGTCTCTCTCTCTCTCTCTCTCTCTCTCTTTCTCAAAATCCACATATATATATGGCTAGGCAAGCACATACTGGTAGTCTGCAGCCCGTCATCAGCAAGGCGCTCTCTCTAGCAATCGTTTGGTGATCTCTCTCTCTCTCTCTCTCTCTCTCTCTCTCTCTCTCTCATCCATCTACGCAATCTCAATTCAGCGTTAACACTCGTCAGGCTGTCTATTGTAAACGTACTCCACATTAATAAGTGTTTAGACTTGTAAGTATTTCTGATCCTTCTACATAATCCACAAGTTCACCACATCTACTTCTTGTTGAAACTTACTTCTCTAAACACTATCTTTATCAAGTATTATTGGGCCTTTGAGTATCACTCTTAGCATCCATACGTTCTTAAACTCATCCTCAACTAGAGAGCAATACTCTTAGCATCTATCTTTCTCAATACTATATATAGTCTAGGTCAATACGCCTGACTCCCTTCTTGACACAATCATGCTATATTGATGGTGCTATGTTTGAATACATATATAATCATTAAATGTTTCCAATTAAAGCACATAACAATGTAAGTAGCCTTATGTGTATGCAAACATTTGAGCATCATGCACGTTTCACGTAAAGCTCTTTTTGTGATTATGAGAAATTAAATGTTATTTTCTTGGTAACTTTAATTCTTGTCGATATAGATGCTACACTTAGTTGAATGATGTTATAATCATCTTATTCCAATTAAGAGTTGCCAACCATGGGATAACCCTCCTCTTCTCCTTACTAAACATTGACTTATATTCATAACAGAATATCTCTAATGTATCGTTTATATCAAGAGAACATCAATGCTCAAGAGTGAATATTTATGCACAAGAGAGAATTGCAAATCAAGAGACAATATTACATGGTATTCTTTGTACTTGGAAAAGGGCCGTTTGAAATAGGTGTTGCTTTTTGTAGGATCAGGACCATAAAGATGAAGAAGGTGAACACCAACTATGTCAATACACTCAAATTTATTATGTTATGGATTCCTTCAATTAGTCACCTTATTAGTGCTACACAAGACGTTAGCAAAGGAGGCATTACAACTCGACGATTACTTCAAAGCGGAGTCCAAGGCATGGATGTGAGTGCATATCAAGGAAATGTGGACTGGCAGACTGCATATGGTAATGGTGCAAGATTTGCTTACATCAAAGCCACAGAGGGAGAAGGTAAAAGCAACTAATAACACATGCTCCCTTCTTTCTTCTCTCTGTATGTGTGATTGACGTGCTTGGGTGTTTGTCCTCACAAGCGTTCATTAACATAAACATGAGGTTTACGCTAACCAAAAAAGGGTAATTTTGAAGCAATCGTCCGTTTGCCATGTATTGTGCTTTTGTGCTAGGAAAATTTAAGCCTGTGGGTTTGAGGTATTTGGAGCAATCAAAAGTGATGCAAGAGTGTCCCTAAATGCTATCCTTTTATACATCCACAAAATTAGTCATAGATAAAGTGTTAATGTTTGGCATGATGGCGTAGAGGAGGTATGAACAAACCCCTTATGTTACGGGTGAGCTCTAGCCAAACATCAATATTGTGCGTACTAATGCTAGTGATTGTGATGGATTTATCTATTAGGGCAAAGAAACAACAACCCCTAATGGGGCCCTAATGTGACGAAATGCTAATTGTGAGTCTAGCCATAGAGATCACTGAGCAACTAAATCTAGCCAGTTTCTTTATTAATGTGAGGACGCCATAATTTGATTAATTAACCTACAAAATGGCAGTTTATCAAAGGAAAGAGGTTTGTGAAATCGTACACTTAGCATCTTTGTCATGTTGTCCGACGGTAAAACGTCTTCATTTCTTGGCATGACGAGGCAGACTACACCAACCCTTATTTTGCACAGCAATACGATGGTTCCTATAATGTGGGCATGATACGGGGGGCATACCACTTTGGGCGGCCGGATGTCTCGAGCGGCGCAAGTCAAGCCAGTTACTTTGTGAGCAATGGGGGAGGGTGGTCGAGCGACGGGAAGACACTCCCGGGGGCACTGGACATAGAATACAACCCTTCAGGCAAGCTTCATGATTACGTATCAATTCGGTCATGACCATCTATAATTTCACTGACGGTGTGTGTATTCATGATCTATCTATCTATCTATCTATGTAACTGTCTACATTCTACTACCTGTCTACGTAACTATCTATCTGGAGCGACTGTCTGTGTAGTGATCGACTGTCTAAAAACTATCTATCTATCTATATATTAATTATGTATTCATGCTCACTAACTATCCATACCCACGTCCATACAGGCGATACATGTTACGGCCTATCGCCGGCCGCCATGGGGGCGTGGATCCAAGACTTCGTGAACACTTACAATAGCCTCACGGGAGTCTACCCGGTCATCTACAGCACTGCCAGCTGGTACAACCAATGCGTGGGTACCTACGGCGACTTCAGCTCCACTTGCCCTTTCTGGATCGCCTGTTACTGCAGCTCCGTCAACTCCTTCCCTTACAACTGGGGCATCTACACCTTCTGGCAGTATGCAGATAGTGGCACCTTCCCTGGTGACCAAGACGTCTTCAATGGCTCCTTTGAGCGCTTGCAAGCCCTTGCTACCAACGGTTGATACTTTGGATAATATTCGCCATCGAATATGCATCCCTCACGCAAGAAGCTGATCGCAACCATGCCGCCGCTTAATTACTTGCTTCATGATCCAACTATAATATATGCAGAATACATATGGTCCAACTGATACGCAATAAACTTACAGTAGATGCAGATCAATATATGGTCCAACTTATACACCATAAACTCCTCCAACTTCATTGTAATAATACCAAGCTTGTCATAATAAATTAGCTCACTTATTGCGTGCAACATCCAAGACCTTTCTTTAGTTTTGCTTAAAGTTCCTCTATATTGCAGTACACATGAGCCCTTAACATTATGTATTGTTCAAAGCCATCATGGTTCTATGGAGGAAATCATGTATTGTTCAAAGCCATCATGATTCTATGGAGGAAATCATGTGCATGGAGTGTTCCTTACATCCCCATTGATTGCGACTTAGTATTGTCCCCATTTGTAACGAAAACTAGAGAGCACGTATGCACCAACTCCATGTTTCTTTTGTATCCATGATGTCCCCCGCACCTGCTATGGTATGATCCTTTCATGGGTTGTTGCAACTATCATCCTCACCATCTTTTCAAGTCCCCCTCTATGTAACAAAAACTAGAGCAACCATGTGTTATAAAAGCAAACTCTATTGGGATGAGAGAACAGAGATGGATGACAATCAGATTGACACACATAAATGAGCAATACTCTAAACTTATATGATATATTAAAGAGCACACACATATATACAAACAATAGTGAATGCCAGGAGCTACTAGAGGTACATACACCTATTAAAGTGATCGCACCTATAAATATCTCATCTGATCACCACCTAAATATCTAGGTTAGCTATGTTAATGTTTCTTTGACACATTGAATTTGATCTAGATATGTTATGCCAACATTTCCACCCATTACAAAAGGGCCAAGTTGTATTCCTACTCTCCCTCTCACCCCCCCCCCCCCCCCCCCCCCCCCGCCCCACAACACCCACCAAGACAAAGAAAATGTCATTTTATTTTACACTAATACTAGACTTAAATATTTATGAGTGACTTCCCTCCCCTTACCCCCCTAAAACCCCAAAAATTATTGAGTGTGAATAAGATGAGAAAGTGTATATGGGAGAAGCATTTTTAGGTAGAGATATGATCTATGATCTAATATATATAATCCCCTTTGAAAGTGTGGCTCTCATTTAATGAAGAAAGAACTTTCTCTTCAAAGAAGAGCCATTTCTCTTCACGATTATCCATCATTCTTTTGTGAGTAGTATTTGCAAGTTCTTTTCTCTATACATTTAGGGTTTAAGCTTGTTCTACTTGCATTTTTTGTCTGCTCTTCTACTACTTGCAACAATGATAACACCATGACCTACACATCCGTGCTCTTATATTAGAAATATTACATTATATAATAGTTTTGACATAGAAAACTACAAGTGGATCCCTATCACAATCTTTATTGGGAGTGGATTATGCTATAGGCTAAAAAGAGAAACAAAAGTAGCACAAACAAGTTCATATACACTTAGAAGGTAAGGTAGTGTGCTTTCAAATGGCTAAAAATAGTAATATGTGAGTAAAGAAAATATTGATACAACACATTTACATGCCCAATGAGCTATACCTACAATAACCACCATTTGATATTCTAGTGTGGATGCCAAATTGTATGTTACTCATTTAACTTCAATAATACATGTCACATCCTTGTATTGCTACTTGTTTGGACTTTGTATTTATGAACAGTTAAACCTTATGGATTGGCAACCAATCAAGAGTACTAAGAGTACTATTTGTGCCTTTCACAAAATCATTAGAGAACCTCTTTATAATACAATAGTAGGTTTCTATAATTAACCAAGCAGGGGGTTCTAATTACTTATGATAAGTTTTATGCGATACCCAACAGTGCTATGGGCTTTAGGATATAATCTATTGCTTACAATCAATAGCCTAGAATGGCCACTTTCTACCATGGAAATAAGTGAGTGTTAGAGTCACTATATCAAGAAATAGAAAAATGTGTACATCCAATGTAATGTTTTGACCTGCAAGAAATTAAAAATCATCTTCTCAATTCACAATTCAACTCTCCCCCCTAAAAAAAAGAAAGAAAAAAAAGACAATGAATGTGTTAGTTATATACCTTAGAGTATATATCCTAATAATTGAAATGAAACAAAACATATATATTATATAATCTTTTTCGTCAAAAAGAGGCCGATTATAAGCTATATAATAGCTTGTCGAACATCGATGTAATCAACGACATCCTTATCATCGCGAATGTCAACATTGTCCTCATTATCGTGTTGCAAACTGGGAAGGATAATAGCACCCCCCCCCCAAAAAAAAATACACAAAAGAAAAATTAACGCGCCTTGATCCCCCCCCCCACCCCGGAAAACTATAAATTGAGGCATAGTGATAACTAGAAAAGGAGGAGGAAGGAAATCATTGATGAGGACGAGACCGTGATCGAGAAGGAGGAGACTCTACTCCGTCGACTAGAGAGAGAGTGATGCCAAGAGACATAATCACAGTGGATTCCATGAGATTTTACGGTGGACTTTGTAAAATTTATTTATTGACCGGGGCTCGTACATTAGGTGGATTCCTTATGCGAGAAGTTGATGGGGATGCCTATCCTTGTTGAGCATTTTATTAATTAATGTGCACGTGGGTGATTCCATAGTGGGTGATTTTGCAAAATTCATTAATTAAGCTTTTACGAGTTTAGAGTGCGCACTCGAATTAAATTAAGGTTAGGACAGTGTTCCAACCTATTTTCATAATTTGTAGCTGAAGATTGCTAGATATTTACTATTTTTTGTTTATTTTATTTATAAAAAATTGTGAATGCTTCAGTTGATGTCTAGGTAGGTGTAGCGATGGCTTTGGGCAGCACTGGGCATTAGCGTAAGTCCAAGTGTAAATTTCATAATAATGATTAGTTATTTTAAGTATAATATATAATATTATTTATTTATATGATAATGTATTATTAAAATTATTACTCTATTTGTAAGTTATAAGTTTAAACTTCATTAGTAATAATTAGATCATTGTCCTTAGTACTATTAAGTTATTTATTTTTAATATAGATTATTTTAGAATATGAGATTTAAGATATGCTTTTATTGAAATAAGCTTTCTTTATGGAATACCTTGCTATTTTCCTAATGTGGTTAAGTTTTAGACGGCTTTTCTAGCTTTCTTTATAAAAGCAACAAGATCGTGCGCAAAATAGCAGAACAGGTTGAAAACTGAGTTTTTTGGTTTGTCCCTTATCCGGAGTCGGAATTTAAGGCTTCAAGAGTCGTATTGGGGAGTTTTGCCCGCTCCAGACGTGATGGTAATGTCAAAACATCATAATTCAGAGCATAGAATTTTCTATAGCAATTGCAGCATGATATAGGATACCTCTTGACTCTTAAAACTCTATATTTCAATTGATATTTGTACTTTCTTTGTAATTATATGTAAGATATGAATGCAGATATCCATGTAAAACTATAATATATAATTAAGGATGGCAAACCATGGCTTTTGCCATGGGGGAGATTGGGCCGAATCGTGTGTTTTTCTATTGTCTTTCTCAATCTATTAAGTTAATCAAATCCTCTTATATATTATAATGTTGTTTGTATTTAATAGTCGAGATGTTTAATTTGCTGGATTTGCCACGTGTTCCGCTTTGTAACATTGGTATCAGAGCTTAACTATGCTCTGAGTTTTCAATTATATGGTATTAGTGTATAAAGGCGAACACCATAGAACAATCACAATCTACAAGACAAATCACTACAAATGAATATTGTCGCTACATTTCTCATGTTTTGGACAATCTTATATCCATAGTTGATTGACTCGAATTGATTCAATTTGTTCTTCTCGAAATCTGGATTATAGTATGGACTTGGCTGTGCAAACAAGATTTATAGCCAAAAAGCTTTTGAAGTTTATTTCATAGTAAATCATAGCTTTGTTTTATTTTATAAAATTTTCAAGTTTAAACATATTAAGCCTTTATTTATGTAATAGGCTATATAGAAGAGGCACTTGAAAGTCATCTAGCTATTGCATATGCTTCACCATAAAAATCCTCTCGAACAATTATTTTTCAGATAATGTAACTTTTTACTGGTTCATATTTTGAGAATGGTGTAAAAATAAAAGTTTTAGCCCTCAAAAATATCTACAATTGTTATAAGATACATATTTTATAAATTCTGAATATTTAGCAAGTTATTTGAGTCCTAAAGTCACCTTGAATGTAAATTTCACAGCAATATGCAGAAAATTGTGTAATGACCAACTTAGAGCCCTATTTTTAATGACCTTACCTTCAGACTTGGTAATCCATCATAGGGAAATTGATTGTAGGCTTTTTTGTTGTCTACAACTCTCTAGTTATCATCATGACCTGACTCTATCTACAAAAAAAGTTATTTATCTTGAAAGTAGGTCTCATAGTTAACCCAAACTTAGTGAAATTTATAATTTTCAACCTATACAGACATCTAATTTCCTAGTAGGATAGCTTTTAATCCATTTGGAATTTGAGTATACTCCCAAAAGAAAAAAAAAATTCTTATACAAAGATCTAAAACTTATATTAGACATGGTTTTAACTAAATATGCATATATTAAAAGATAATCATATCTAAATATGCCATGGAACTTGAATATTACTTTTTTTTTCGAGAGACTAGTATTTTATCCAAATTTAGTCTTATCTTTAATGTGTTTCTTTTTAAATTTTAGTATTAGTGATAAGTATATATTTTGTAACATTCCTTATAAGCTCCAACTCTCTAGCTATAGACTAACTTGATTCACAAAACACCATTTTGGGGAATATGGAAATTTCCCATAAGTTTGGAACACGTGGTCAAATCTTTGGATTTGTCATAACTTGAACATTACAAGTCCAAATCGAGTGCTCTATAGCTCAATAGATTCTATTTTTCAAGTACTTTCCAATGATAGGTCATATTATATGGTTTTGAGAAACTTATGGCCATGTTATCCGGGTGCCACCTTTTTAGTATTCCAAAAATGGGAATTGAGAGATTCCCAAACTCACTAATATTGTGTTACAAGAAGATATAAGTTGTTTTTTAATTCAAAATAGGCCTTCAATATGATTCTCACTCTAATTTTTTATGATTATAGTATGCCTTTAATGTTGTTATCTTTTGATTTGATAAACATTGAGACTAACAAATTTTTCTTAAAAGTACTTTGAAAAATTCTTCAACTTCCTAGTTTAGTTGTGAATTCACGCTTTCTAGTAAAGATAGAGATCTCCAATCAAGGTAAGATAGGTAAGTCTTTTACTATTTTTTTTCTAGAATTATTAGTTTAATTTTTACTTACCACTAAATTAGAATAACAATTTTATTTGTTATTGTCGATGCTTTGAGTATGAGACCTAGCATTCATAATATTTATGTCTTATCTTTTGGCTCTCTTACTCCCATGAAAGACATTTATGGCACTAACACTAGTTCTTTTAAATCTTATCAGAATCATTATTTGCTAATATTTAGACTCTGATTGATTCATTGTCCTATACTAGATACTTGGTAAAATTCAGCAAAAAAAAAAAACTCATTCTGTTGAAAACGTGCAACGGATGACCGCCCACGCCCCTAGTGCTACCCTACATTGCTAGCTCCACATTGATCAGCTAATAGCAATTGTGGACAATTGCTATTCCACCCTAGAGGTATGATGCCAAGAGGCATAGTCACGGTGGATTCCGTGAGATTTTACAATGGATTCAATAAAATTTATTTGTTGACCGGGGCTCGTACATGAGGTGGATTCCTCGTATAAGAAGTTGACAAGGATGCCTATTCTTCTCGAGCATTTTATTAATTAATGTGCACATGGGTGATTCCATAGTGGGCGATTTCCCAAAATTGATATTAATTAATTAAGCTTTTATGAGTTTAGAGTTCACACTCGAATTAAATTAAGGTTAGGATAGTGTTCCAACCTATTTTAATTATTTGTAGTTGAAGACTGCTAGGTATTCGCTATTGTTTATTTATTTTATTTATAAACAATTGTGAATGCTTCAATTGATGTGTAGAGCAGGTAGAGGTGGCTTTGGGTAGCATTGGACATTAGCATAATTCCAAGCGTAAATTTCATAATAATTATTAGATATCTTAAGTATAATATATAATATTATGTATTTATAAAATATTTTATTATTAAAATTATTAACCTATTTGTAAGTTATAAGTTTAATTTTTTAGTAATAATTAGATCATTGTCCTTAGTACTATTAATTTGTTAAAATATAGATTATTTTAGAATATGAGATTTAAGATATGCTTTTATTGAAATCAGCTTTCTTTATAGAATACCTTGCTATTTTCTTAATGTGGTTAAGTTTTAGAAAGCTTTTCTAGCTTTCTTTATAAAAGCAACATGAGGAGAACACAATGAAAGCTGAGTTTTTTGGTTGGTCCCTTATCCAGAATCGAAATTTAGAGCTTTAAGAGTGGTTTTGGGGGTTTTGACACGCTCGGACACGATGGTGATGCCAAAACGTCAAAAGATTTAAAGCACAGAATTTTCTGCAACAATTGTAGCATGATATAGGATACCTCTTGACTCTTAAAACTTTGTATTTCAATTGATATTTGTACTTTCTTTTTAATTTCATGTAAGATATAAATGCAAATATCCATGTAAATGAAAGGGAGCAATGGATCGAAGGTTGGACTTGATAACTATGGCGGGAGAGCAAGAGCAAGAAAGGAAGAGACTAGAAATGGGAACTCCAATAGTCACAATGTATGACCGGGCCTTCCTTTATTCAAACTGTCACTAAAAAAGAAGAAGAATAAAGTGACGGTGAGGGGTGCCCACCACCTACAGTGTGCAGTGGCGGTGACTGTCAGTGTAGTAATACACGGGCGGCTAGACAGAGGCGCCTTTACCCCCAACAACCTCCCACTTAAAGGCGAATCTACCCCAGTGAGGAGTGAAAAGAAAAAGAAAAAAGACAATACAACATGTACACATGTACAATAGGATGAGGAAAGTTGTCATCTCATCCCACACCCCATCAACCTCATGAGGAAGGCAAAGCGCTCTATAGAGGCTTTTCGTGAGCAGATATGCATGACTCTAGTCAGTCGAGATCTTGACAAGATCAACAGACTTGTCCTCAACGACCCCACGTATGAAGTGATACCTCACCTCAATGTGTTTCATCTTCGCATGGAAGACCGGATTCTTGGCGGATTCTTGGCTAACTGAATAGCACTCATAGAATCCGAATGCAGTGTAGGGATAGCATCAATACCAAGGTCAATAACTAAATGACCCAACCAAATGGCCTCCTTGCAAGCCTCAGTGGCTGCAACATATGCGGCCTCTATAGTAGAAAGGGCCGTGCATTTCTGCACCCTGGACATCCAAGAAACAACACCACCAGCATAGGTGAATACATAGCCAGAAGTGGACTTCCTACTACCTGCATATCCTGCATAATCAGAGTCAGTGTACCCCATGACTCCTGTATCGTGGTTGCCATAGCATATGCACATATCTGCAGTGCCCTTCAGGTACCTCATGATACCCTTCACGGCATCCCAATGCTTCTTGCCAGGTGTAGCCCTATAGCGTACCACAACACCAACTACAAAGGCAATATCTGGACGAGTAGCTATCATGGCATACATAAGACTGCCCATTGTGGATGCATAGGGAATCTTGGCCATCACGGATCTGTCTGCGGACAATCAACCTGTGATACCTTCACATAAGAAGGCAATGGACATCCAATAGGCTTTATGTCCTGCATGTGGAAGCGCTCAAGGACTTTATGAATGTACTCCCTCTATGAAAAGTAGAGGAGTCCTTGATGCCTGTCGCGTCTGCGCATACCAAGTATGTGAGCGGCCTGTCCCAGATCTTTCATCTCAAAGCTCTTATTGGGCTGAGCCTTAAGAGCATCTAACTCATCGTGAGCTTTCCCTGCTATTAGCATATCATCCACATAGAGTACCAAAATCAATAAAGAACCATCATGGGCTTTCTTTGTGTAAAGACACGGATCCATAGCACTCCGACTATAGCCCTGTGACTACATAAATGCATCAAACTTATGATACCACTCCCTAGGTGCCTGTTTCAAGCCATAAAGACTTTTCTTCAATTTGCACACTAGGTGCTGCCTACCAGGTTCTGCAAAGCCCTTAGGCAACTCCATATAAATCTCATCATGCAAGTCCCCATGTAAGAAAGCCGTCTTGGCATCCATCTGGTATAAATCCAAGTCAAGCTGAGCAACCAAAGCCAAGACTAAGCGCAGGGTGGTCATCTTAAACACAGAAGAAAAAACCTCGTCAAAATCCACACCATGCTCCTGCTTAAAACCCTTTGCTACCAATCTAGCCTTGTATGCCGGCTTGGGGTATCTAGGGGTACTTTTTAGCTTGTACACCCACTTGCATGGCAAAGCCTTTTTGCCCGTAGGCAAGGAAACCAAATCCCAAGTGTCATTCTTATGCAGGGAGTCTATCTCAGACTGCATAGCCCTCTCCCAGGAGTGACTGTCACCCCTGCGCATAGCCTCATCATAGGTGAAAGGCTCTCATGCATTTGTAACCAAGACATGATCAAGGGAATAAGCTGATACAATCCACAGACAAAACATGATCATGGGAATAAGCTGATACAATCAAGGGGTAGAGACTTCCAGCCTTGGCACCTCTCGCAAACACAAGTCTACCATGAGTGATCTTCCATGCAGAGTCTCCAAAACATACATGATATCCTGTGTCATCAAGCTGTCCAGCTGACATGAGACTGCGTGTCAAAGCAGGTACATGACATACATCCTGCATAACAAAACTACTGCCAAAAGGAAACTACAGCCTAACATCACCAATGCCCACAATGTCAAGAGAGCTGTCATCACCCAAGCGCACAGAACCCGAAACAGTACGATATGAATGAAACCACTCTCGGCAAGGTGTAACATGAAAGGATGCACTAGAGTCCAAAAGCCAACACTGTGCATACATAGAGTGTATGTCTGTCATTTGCGAAGCACTAGAAGAAGCTGCTAGGATATAATCATCATCATTAACATTCTCAGGCTGCATAACATTGATCTCTTCAATTTTAACAGTGGACTTTGTAGGTACTATGCTGCGATTAGAAGACTTATCCTGCACTTTGTCTTACCCCTTATCTTTGCGCCTTTCATTACACAATTCATGGCATTGTGGCCTAATATGGCCATTTTTCCCACAATGGTGACAAGTAACATTTGCATTCCTACCACGGAATTTGCTACGTGACTTCCCACGAGACTTGGACCGAGATTTCTGAGAATCCCGTCCATGGCCACTACCATTGCCATGCTTTCCATATCCATCATTCCTGTCTCTAACTGTCATAGCATAAGACACACGAGAGGCATCCAAATTCTTACAGTTAACCTGTTCCTGCAGAAGAGCACTCTCAACATCAGATAATTTCAAGGTAGCAGTAGAGGTACATAATGCAGTGCGGAATACATCCCATGACTCATTAAGAGTACCAAGCAAGAAAAGAGGAGTGAAATCCTCTACAAAAGTGATATTCTGCGAAGTCAAGTTCTTGAGTATAGCATGGAACTGGCTCAAGTAAGCAGACATAGTCACGTTCTCCTTCATGCGCAAATCCATAAGCTACTTCAGCCAATACATCTGACTCACTGGACTTTTCTTGTCATAGAGATTTTTTATCTTTTCCCACAATTTCCATGCACTGTGTTCTTCCTCAAAGACATTATAGTGAACTTGTTCTGTGAGAGACAATACAATAGTGGACTTGCATAACTCATCAAGCTCAAGCCATTCCTCATCTGGCATAGTCGCAGGCAGATACCCGCTTAACCTCAAAGGTTTGATCTGCAATTTCTGCACCAACACCTACCAAATCTGGCTCTTCCAATAAGAGTAATTCATACCATCAAGCTTAGTGATGTTGAAAATAGCATGATCAATGGACGAAATCACCATAATGTAGGCTGGAAGACTGTAGACAGTTCAAAACTGCTTGCTGTTTACTGCAGAAAATGACAAAAAAAATCACCAAAATCGAGGAAAAATGGTGAAGAAAGTGGAACCAAAGCTTCTGCCCACCAAGTACTAATGAAAGTACATCATTTCAGAGTGTTTCAGCATGAAAAAACCATGTCAATCCATACATATATGCTTGCTGTAATAAATTTCATATTTAAGTAAAAGAGAGCTAACAGTGCCAAAATCGGATCCCAAGGCAATTAGATACTTCCAAGATCAAATTTGGCATCATGTGGGCATAGCATAAGCATATGACGGTCGATAAGCATGAATCCAACACCCAAGTATGCCATTCAAACATCTACCGGTGAATAGGCACACCCCCTAGGCAAACGGGGTAGAGTGTTCCTGCCATTACCAAAACTTGACACAAGTAGGTGTCAGTTCACAAAGATATGGATCAAAAAATGAGACTTAGCTCATAAGCATACAGTGAACCAAGACATATGATGTATCATCCCAAAAGGTAAGAAGTCCCAAAGTCTCAAGTGTCTGTAACTGCTCAATAGCATGTAACGGTTCAATGCATAAAAGTACCACTTGTTCAATGTCTGATAAGCATTCAAGAATGCTCCCACTAGCACAAAAGTCGTATGTACGAGCTCAAGAGCTCAAGCCAAGGCAAGACACAGTGCCAATGACATAAGTCCAAGACAATACATCAATAGTACATCCCAAACATGTAGACGGTAGAGCATCCGTATGTAGCATCCATAAGCATGTAAGACATCAAGTACATCCCAAGATAAAAATTTGGCAAGCCAATAAATAGCTCAAGTAAGCTCTAAGAATCCAAGATCAAGCCAAGACCGAGCTCCAATAACAATAGGCTCCAAACAATGTAACTAGCATGTAGTAATGGCATAGGCTATGCATGTCAAGACCGGTCAGACATAAGCAGCATACATGCCATAAGTAGATCCAAGACAGAGCATCCAAATGCTTTGCAAAGTGAGCTCAAGCTCAACCAATGATCCCGAATCAAAACCAAGCTCTATGCCGAGCCCCAAGTATCAATACATCACCACATATGTCCGAAGCATAGCCCGAAAAGCATAGGCATAAGTATACATGAGTAAAATGACTTCAGCCCAACTATGTATAGCAGTGATTTACTGTTTAAAACTGAGAATTTCAACACAAAAATCAGCTCCAAATGGTTGCCAAACAATAGGCATACATTTTCCTAACATCCGGGACAAACAAGCTATAGCATCAAATGTCAGTGTAACACTGTCATAAACTGCCTGTGGACTGTTATGACAGTCCCAAAATAGTGTTAAATCAGTCCAAATTCTATGCCAACACATCAACCATCAAAACCAAGCATCAAAGCATGTTCATATGCTCGAAATGGAGTCTTTCCAAGTGCCAATGGAGGGGGAGAGCTGCTATTGTGATTGTCAATGCTGAAGACACATATGGGAGGGCTACGTGATTCCGCCAACTGTAAATGCTGGTCCTGGGGCTGAAAAAAATAGTGGCCAAGCTTTGGAGGGGTCCAGTTAAAGCCAAGGAAGGCCTCAAACAAGCTCCAGCAAGTCTTGTTCAAAGGCAAGTGAGATATGAAGCAAGGGAGCTTCAATGGTGGTTGCCCCAATCTTGTTTACAGCCTATGAGACCTCAGAACTGAAGTAAACCCTGAAGAAAATGATCAAATGCCTCTGATGTAACGCCTTGAAGGTGCCCAACAATGCCGGGAAGGTGCTCGGGAAATCGAGGAGTGATGGGAGCTCAAAGGAGTCAAATATGGCTGCCAGAAAGGAGACCCAATGCAAGTAGGGAGTCGATGGGATGCTAAGAATGCCATGAACCAAGCTCAAGAGTCGAAAAGCAAAGCTCTAATACCAGTTGAAAGGGAGCAATGGATCGAAGGTTGGACTCGAGAGCTATGGCGGGAGAGCAAGAGCAAGAAAGGGGGAGACTAGAAATGGGAACTCCAATAGTCACAATGTGTGACCGGGCCTTCCTTTATTCAAACTGTCACTAAAAGAATAAAGAATAAAGTGATGGTGATGGGTGCTCGCCACCTGCAGTGTGCAGTGGCGGTGACTGTCAGTGTAGTAATACATGGGTGGCTAGGCAAAGGCACCTTTACCCCCAACAGTAAAACTATAATATGTAATTAAGGATGGCAAACTATGGCTTTTGCCATGGGGGAGGTTGGGCCCAATCATGTGTTTTTCTCTTGTCATTCTCAATCGATCGAGTTAATCAAATCCTCTTATGTATTATAATGTTGTTTGTATTTAATAGTTGAGAATATGTTTGATTTGCAAGATTTGCCATGTGTTCCGCTTCGTAACAGATAGAGAGATCATACGTATTCTCTTGCTCTTGCTCTATACTGGAGAAAGAGCTACTCTTACTCTTACCCTTGCTTGCCAAGGTGAGAGACATAAGTATTACTCTCCACAAAGCAAGAAGAACCATCTATGAGGCCTACATTATTGAATCCCGCAATAACCATCATCATCATCGAGAGTCTTACACTTGCTAGTTGGTATTATTGTGGTGTTCTTCTTCTTCTACAAATCATATCTCCGTCATGGCCCCCGAAGAGAAAGAATTCAAAAGCGAAAATCGTGAGTGTCCCTTCTAACATAGAAGTAACGGTTGGAGTTGCGAGCATGGGAGTCACTTGTCAAGATTGTGGGAGAGAAGGAAGGAGTCTCACTTGAAGCTTTCTTGCTTGCACAATGGGGGAAGACACACAAGGGTGGAGGCTGAAAACAGTTTTTCTCTTCTTAGTTGTGTAAGCCAAAAGAACTCAAGTACAAAGAAATAGAAGAACCCTATATATGGGTCTCAAACCAAACTCAACTAACTAAGGTGGCATACTAACTGAGCCACGAACTAGAGTAGATAAGGATAGCTATCATGTAGCTATTATTCAGGAGCGGTGTACCAACTGCATCTGCAACTGACAAGTCGGTGACATAAATACACAATGGTCACCCTGGCGTATCACGAGTGGAGCTCGATATCTTAACACTCCCCCTCGAGCTCAATCCCAATTCCTGCACACCAAGCAGGTCTCTGAACTTGCGCAGCTTCTCTGCGCCCAATGCCTTCGTGAATATGTCAGCTACCTAATCCTCTGTGCTGACATAAACTAGATCAATAAGACCTAGTAAAACCCTCTCTCGCACATAGTGATAATGCACCTCAATGTGCTTTGTTCTAGCATGATAGACTGGGTTATTTGCCAAGTGTATACTACTCATGTTGTCACAATAAATGACAACTGGTCCATCTGTAGACTGATGCATATCATAAAGTAGCTTATGCAACCAAGCTACCTCACATGCAGCCATTGCTGCACCCCTGTACTCAGCCTCTGTGCTCGACAAGGCAACTGTAGGCTGTTTCTTGCTGCTCCAAGTGACTGCAGCAGTCCCAAAAGAGAACACATATCCACTGGTAGATCGTCTATCAGAAATACTACCAGCCCAATCAGCATCAGTGTATCCATGCAATTGTATCTGAACCCCAGTCTCATAAAATAGTCCATACTGCAATGTGGACTTCACATACCTGAGTATGCGTCTAGCCGCATCCAAATGTGGTTTCCTTGGAGCCTCCATAAACTGACTTACCAATCCAACAGCATAGCTCAAATCTGGCCTGGTAATAGTCATATAAATCAAACTTCCTACTATGCGTCTGTACATAGTAGGGTCTTCTAGAAGCTCACCTGCATCTGTGCTCAACTTCACATTTTGCTCCAAAGGAACTGAAATAGGCTTACAGCCTGTCATCCCATATTTGGACAGCATGTCCAATCCATACTGCCTCTGCAAGAGCTGTATCCCACTTGGTGATCTAATCACCTCAATGCCCAAGAAATAACGCAGCTCTCCCAAATCCTTCATCTCAAACTTCTGCTTCAATAGCATTTTCACATGAAGGATATCTTCATCACTGTCACTTGTCATAATCAAATCATCAACATAAATGACAAGTAGCATAATACCTTTCTCTGTTTTTCTCACATAAAGTGAGAAATCTGCCTTGGAAATCTGAAAGCCAATAGTGACAAGATATTGTCCTATCTTGTCAGACCATGCTCTAGGTGCTTGCTTCAAGCCATACAAGGCTTTCTTCAACCTGCAAACAAACTCAGGATGAATAGCATGCACATAACCTGGTGGCTGCTCCATATAGACCTCTTCTTGCAAATCACCATGCAAGAAGGCATTCTTTACATCCATCTGATGTAAAGACCATCCCTTTGATGCAGCCATAGCAATGACTGCTCTTACAGTTGCCATCCTTGCAACCGGACTGAATGTTTCTTCATAGTCAATGCCATATGTTTGTGCATACCCCTCGACTACTAATCTTGCCTTGTATCTATTCACAGAACCATCTGCATTGTGCTTCACCTTATAAACCCACTTACAGCCAATTGCATTTTTACCTTTAGGCAAAGGTACCATTCCCATGTAGCATTTGCTTCCAAGGCATCCATTTCTTCATCCATGGCTTTCTCCCATTTTTCTTTTCCCATGGCTTCCTCAAAAGAAGTGGGTTCTGATTCCTGTATCACTTTAACCATATATGTATAGTGAATGGCTGTAAATCCATCATATTTTAGCCTATCCACAGGATACTTAGCTCTCGTAGACCTGCGCAAAGTAGGTTCACTCCCAGGTGCTCTCAAAACATCCCTGGTCTTCCTTACTCCAGGTGTAACAATAGAAGGAATACCCAACTTATCATCAATGCTCTGTTCTGAGCCACTGGATTCACCATCCACATAAGAGTAGCCTGCATTCACATCAACCATGGGCTGATCAACCTTCTCTTTTTCTTTTCGTGATACCTGCATACCACTATCTGCATTACTTTGAGAAGATTCTCCTGATCTCAATCTGCCTGTCCATGGCGAAGAATGTGAACCACTACTAGAGGACGCTCCAGGTCCACTAATATTTTGTGACTGCTGCTGTGAATTTTGTGCAGCATTACCATTTTGTGCATCTACATCATCAATCACATTTACTGGTTTATACTAGCTACTCATCTCATCAAAAACAACATCTCTGCTCACTGTAAACTTACGAGTAGAAGGGTTATAGCATCTATACCCTTTTTGCTGCAGAGAGTAACCAATAAAGATGCACTTCTCAGCTTTTGGATCCAACTTGGATCTCAACTCATCTGGCACATGTACATAGGCAATGCAACCAAAAATTTTCAAATGAGAAATATCTGGTTTCTTACCAGTATACCTCTCCTCTAGAGTCATTCCATGTATTGCTGCAATGGGAGTCCTGTTCATTATGTAGACTGCTGTAGCAACTGCTTCAGCCCAATAAAAATCTGGCAAGTCTTTTTCATTGAGCATGGCACGAGATACCTCTCCAATATGCCTGTTTTTCCTTTCTGCAATTCCATTTTGTTGTGGGGTATGACTGCATGAATATTGCTGCTTTATGCCATGCTCCTGCAGGAACCTTGCAAACTCATTTGAGAGGTACTCTCCCCCTCCATCTGACCTTAGGCATTTTATCTGTAGGCCTGTTTCTTTTTCAACCATCGCTTTAAGAGTTTTGAAATGCCCAAAAACTTCACTTTTCTTTTTCATAAAATACACCCAAACTTTTCTGCTATAGTCATCAATAAAACTGACAAAATAATGACAGCCTCCAAGAGATGCAGCTTTAGTTGTCCACACATCAGAGTGGATTAATTCCAATGGCTTCTTACTCTCTTGAACATGTCTAGGAAATGGTTTCCTTGCCTGTTTTCCAAACTGACAGGCTTCACATACCTTATGCATTTCTGCAACTTGAATTTCGGCAAACCTGCAACAATATTTTGGGCCTGCATTGATTTAAGTCGCTGTACATTAACATGACCAATGCGTTTATGCCAGATATCAATATCTGCAACTACACCGGTCCCATGTGCAAACATTGCTGCACTCAATTCAGACATGTCTGCATCCAATGTAAACATTCTACCCTTCTTCTTTCCTTTTGCTATCAAGCGACCTTTATTTTTCATATCCTCAACAAAGCATCCATGAGGATTAAATCTGACCTGCAAGCCTTGCTCAACCTTTTGACCAACAGAAACCAGATTCTTGGTGATATTCGGAACATGAAATACATCGGAGAGGTATTTCTTTTTCCCATCGTGCATAGACAAAGGAATTTTTCCAATCTGCACAATAGGATGTGCAGTATCATCACCAGTCTCCACAAATCCTGGTTTTTCCATTTTTCTTGCATCCTCCATCCATTCTGCATGACCTGTCATGTGGTTTGATGCACCTGAGTCAACATACCATACATCATTGCTTTCTTCTGCACTTGTCATAGAATTGTTCATGTGCTACACCATAAATAAGTGCTCATTTCTGTCATCACCCTGTCTACTAGAAGATGCATAATTCCCTTGTTGCAATTTTCCATTCATGATGTCATTCTGCTTTTTATAGCAGTCTTTAGCCATATGACCCATTTTACCACAGTAGTAGCATTCAACATTACTATTTGCATTTTGGCCTCTTTGCCATCCACCACGACCTCTTTGGCTCCCCCTGCCTCTAGAGTTACCACGTCCTCCTCCATAGGACTGGTTTTCTTGAGTTTGCTGCATATTCTGATTTCTACCACGGCCTCCTCTACCTCTGCCTCTACCTCTTCCAGCATTTGAGTAGAAGACAGCTTCTTTAGAAGTTCCTCCTGAAGAAGATGCACCACCATTTCTCTGTTCCTCAGAAATTAGAAGAGCAATCAACTCCTCAAAATCAGGAAATCTTTCACGAACTGAAATGGATGTTCGAAACTGTGCATAATCCTTTCCTAGACCATTCAAGGTCACAGAAACTAAATCATCATCTTCCACTGGTGACCCAATGGAAGCAAGTACATCTGCAATCTTCTTCACCTTCATGTGGTAGTCATTGATGCTCATATTTTCTCTTTGCACATTGTGCAACTCTTGCTTGAGCTGCATTTTCCTGGCTTGCGTATTTGTGCTATACATTTTTGACAAAGTATCCCACGCCTCCTTTGGCGTACTTGCATCCTGAATATGCACAATCATAGAGTCTGAAATGCTGATAGACAGCCAATACATAACTTTCCTGGCTCTCTCATGCCATGCTTTAAATGCCTGCATTTGCTGTTGATTGGGAACATCAGGAAGAACTGGTTCTTCTTCATTTCCTGCAACAAATTCCCAATATCCTTTTCCCATAAGGAAATTCGTCATTCTAAACTTCCATGCTTGGAAGTTGTTCTTGTCAAGCTTTTCAGTGACAATCTGTGAAAGAGAATCAGATGCCATTACAGAAGACTGCAAAAAATTCTGTCACTGCAAAAACCACAGCTTCACCCTCACAAGGGAAAATCTGCAAAATTGGCGAAAGTGGTATTTGACCACACAGTCACTTCCTAGTGACGATTTTGCATCAACAGGCAACATGGATGATTCTGTAACTCCCAATGTCTCTGCGCACAAGCATACAATGCAATTTTTACAGTAACTATTCACCGACCTGTAGAACAGTGGCTGCATAGCATAAAACTGGGCCTTTTCCTGAGTGCGTGCAGAAAACTTGCACCTCCAAAACAGGCCCCGAAATGGCCTCAAATAAAAAAAACAAGGTCGCCAAGGGCTAAAACCCTTACCCGCAGCATATGCTGCCCTCTTGCTTCACCGCGAAGGGCGTCGCAACCTGAGACAATGCACTCCTGCACTTTCCGACTGTGCTACCTGCAGCGATTTGCTCCCGAAACAGAAAATGAAAGCAACACTGCTCCTCTTACCAGAACACCGCGAGCTTGGCTTGCTTTCTTGAGCTCCTTACCACGAACAAGGCTCTAATACCATGTCAAGATTGTGGGAGAGAAGGAAGGA
This sequence comes from Lygodium microphyllum, assembly GCF_053477565.2. Classification (NCBI taxonomy): domain Eukaryota; kingdom Viridiplantae; phylum Streptophyta; class Polypodiopsida; order Schizaeales; family Lygodiaceae; genus Lygodium; species Lygodium microphyllum. Next base: position 85,369,982 of record NC_141163.1, on the reverse strand, counting down.
GTTTCGCTTGAAGCTTTCTTGCTTGCACAATGGGGGAAGACACACAAGGGTGGAGGCTGAAAACAGTTTTTCTCTTCTTAGTTGTGTAAGCCAAAAGAACTCAAGTACAAAGAAATAGAAGAACCCTATATATGGGTCTCAAACCAAACTCAACTAACTAAGGTGGCATACTAACTGAGCCACGAACTAGAGTAGATAAGAATAGCTATCATGTAGCTATTATTCAGGGGCGGTGTACCAACCGCATTTGCAACTGACAAGTCGGTGACATAAATACACAACGGTCACCCTGGCGTATCACGAGTGGAGCTCGATATCTCAACATCACTAACGAAGTCACAAGCATGGACACCAACCCTTTACCAATCGCGATACCACATGTTTTTCTAAAAAATTGTATTCAAATTCAAAAGGAATAAGATATGTCGCTTAAGAAACATTGTGATCCTAGAGCATTCACTTAGTAAATTATTAGAACACCTTGTAGGCTAGAAACTATTAGGGGAACTATGAAAACCTAGAACTCAAGAGAAATCATGAGGAAATTTTAATGTTAACCCCCTCTCCCATAAATTTTTTAAAAAAGAACTAGTGAATTCAAGATAAATGTACTAAGAAGAAGAATGAAACCATGAAGAAACTAGCCTATGATATAGTTTTAATCTAAAGCTCTGATAGAAGATTTAAAAGACCGAAAATAACTCTAAATTAAAGAAACTAACTGAAGGCCAAGAAACTTGGGTTACAATAATGTTATCATAAACCTCAAACTAGGAAGTTAGAGACCCCAAAGATCTAGATACCCTTACTTAAATTTCAATGGAAAGAGTTCACTATGTGAAATTCAAGGGTCGCTTGCTACTAGATTAATCAAAGTTGCATGTTTGATTGAAGTCATAACTGCTTGAAGACATCAATCTTGTTTGTGATTTTCTAGATTAGATCCTAATTGAATTAAGTACTGAAACATATTAAAATTGAGGAGTCCTATACCTCCCCCAAGGAGAATGTTGAATCCCCATACCAAGAGGAGATGTTTTTTACTGCTACAGAAGCATAGATCAGCTCCGATGGTGAGAGATCTCCCAGTAGGGATCATATTAAGTAGGAGGTGGCTAGGGTGCCAGAGGGCTCTAGTTAGTAGATCCTTTATGCACCTAGGAACTACTTGATCCCCATGTATGGCCCTAGCACATTAAATGTAATTTTCTCATGTATAAGCAGGAGAACACACACTATGGAATGTAATCAATGAAATTGTTTTTTTCTGATTGTATGTCTATGAGTAAATTACACAAACGAACAACTGTGCATAAATTAATGAAGCTATTTTTATATGTTTCACATAACGTGGTAGGTGACTAGATAACTAAGAACTTCCATAGAGGGAAGTGGGTGGATGGATTCCCGATGAATCCAGTTCTATGGCAGGGTGGTCTCGATTAGCTGAGAGGTTTTCCCAAAACAAACTCTAGGAAGAAACTCTAGGAAGGGCCGATTTGCTAACTTACCTAGGGTTTGGTCTTAGAACCTGCATTGTTAATTATCTTAGGGAAAAGGTACATTGGTTGTGCGAGGGATTTCATAAATCCTTAGCCTACTACTGGAAAAAAGTGTTTTACTCCATGAACTAAGGGTAATGGCAATCGCTCCTTCTAGACAAGAAGCCTCTCAAAGGATCCCTCTAAATGTGACCTAGTTATTGATAGGTGATTGTTAGGTCAATTAGGAAGCTTTAGGTCGATCCTCTATGGATAATGGCAGGATGCTTCGCTTCCCCTGCGGGATAGATTTAGGGTTAACTAGCCGGACAAGATCCAATCATTATGGTTGGATTACGGAGTGGATATCGTATTAGGAGAAACTTTGGGAAAATACTAAAACATTATTGGTCATGTAATCAAGGTAGGTACGTTACAACTGGTATCAGAGCCAAAAGAAATCAATAACTTGGAAATGATGGGTTGAGATATGGGTTGTTTTTCCCTTCTCTTGCTAATATGTATTTTTATATTACCCAAAGAAACAAAGATTGGGAGCGATTCCTAGTCTTCCGAGCAATGTTTACATTGGTAATGCATTTTGCGGATTATGGATGGAGAATGCAAGTAATGCGGATTCTAAATCACATCTACAATCCTTCTCCACTATACCGGGAAAGATGTTGGATGATAAGCAGTGGATATTGTTATATCAACACAAATTGTCTCACCTTCCTTCAAACCAATTTGAAGAAGATAAGATGGATGGAAAACCTTAAAGTCGTGAAAGTTTATTATTCTATGAAGCCAGAGTGAATTCAACTTTATTCTTTGGAGGCCGGGAGGTTAAACTAAATCAATATGTTTACGAGGAAGCAACAAAAGTCATCCCAGCTGACCGAGTTATGGTTGTTGGTCACTCTAAATGCCGCAACTACGTCAAAGATGGACTTCCTAATCTTTCTCTAAAGTAGTGATTTTTAGATATCCATTCTTCAAAACCTGATTATTACCCAATGGATGTATCCGAATGCCATGCCTAGATTGTATTAGGGAAAATATCTCCCTAAAATAACAAGCCATCTCAAATAAATCATGTATTTTTTTCCTACGGCGAAAGAAGTTATTTTTTCTATCCATTGTATATGAAATTGGTTGTCATTCTAGCAACTAATAATAATTTTTTAAAAATATTTTTTTCCTCAGGTCTTGTGCAAATTATTTAGTTGATAATGGTTTTTTTTCCAAGATGACGATGCTTGGAAGAAATTTCTAGTGCTTCGTGTTGTGTCCATGTCCCTATGCACTCTTTGGACTATGGATGGAAACAACATTTCATGATTATCTTAGAAGGGATATACAGTTTCTTTCCTTCCTATCTTGAGTGGCAATAGAGGAGATATGGTACAAATGGTTACATTGAGCCTGATCGTCTTGATTATCTCCATATTAACCTGAGATGAGTTCAGTAAATGGAAAGCCTAAAGCTCATAGAATTATTCCTTTTTGAAGATTCTAATATAAATCCCATACTACATATTGAAGGATGTCAAATTTCCTGAAATCAATATGTATACAAAAATTTAACCGGGGTTATTCCAATTGATAGGATTGCGGACCCTCAAGAGGGATATTCAAACCATCCTTCTAAATACCAAATGTTGAATGTATATGTTGAAAAACCATCTTATGGGTCAATAGATATATCTAAAATCCATGGTTAGTTTCCTTAAGTTAATTCAAAAAACTCTATCATGATGTAACCTTCTTTGAAAATTTAATATAAAGCATTTCTTTCCCTCTGAAAATGATTTCTCTTTTTGAAATGATACGAGCAAATTATATGATAACATTCGTAAAGCTGACTAGAGAAGATTTTATGATACCCCAAGAAGTTGTTTCTACTCTTAATGCTGTTGAGATCCAAGAAAACAAGGTCTTGCTTAAGCAAATCAAACCATCTGAGTTTGATAGAAAAGGCAAAAACATCGAGGCTAAAGTGGACATATGGGTCAAGTCCATGGAAGATTATTTCATTGCTGCTGGAATTGCCCCAACTAATCAAGCAATGATTGGCAAGTTAAAGGTAACAAGAGAAGCCCAAATTTAGTGGAAACAATGGTGTAAAGACCAAGGAATCTCCGAGGCATCTGTAAGTTGGGACGTATTAAAGGATAGTGTGAGGCTAGTATTTTCCACCAACATACCACACACAAAATATGAATGAATTCTTCGGTCTAAAGCAACTTGGAATGATGCTGGAAGCCTATTAATCGAAGTTTGCAATACTTCTTAAGTATGCATCGTCTATGGATATTGTGTAGTAAGTATCCAAGTTTTGCCACGGATTGGATGATCCCCTAAATACACAGCTTGAAGCAATGCATCCATCACGGGGGGATTCACTAGTAGTAATAAGGAGATGTCACCTACGTGCAAGAAATATATGAAAATACCCCTTATCTACCTCCTATTTATGGGACCTTACCTTATAAAATGTACCATACGGTAAACCCTAGTAGACCCCCTCCCTTACACTCATGTAGTAGCATACGGTAAACCCTAGTGGACCCCACAGGGTGTCCATCTGATCTCCAAGACGCATTCATAAGAGCAAGACCGATTGTGCAAAAACTCCAATCCAAGTCAAGAAACAATAAGCCTTGGAATAATAAGTTCCAAAACGAACAAAAATATAAGTAGGAGCTATGCAAAAAGAGCCCAAGGTCAATTCCAATATGTTAATAGCAAGAAGGCTAAGACATCTGCGGTGGGAAACTTTATTCCATCTAGTAGTGGTAATAAGGATACTTTTAGGTGCTATTATTGTAACAAGCATGGCCACATCCAAAGGCAATGCCTAAAACTCGGATCGAACAGCCAGTTCCGTAACGACCAGAGTTGGGGACATCCATAGCTAGAGGAAGAGTTGTTGGCATAACCCTCAAGGAAGTAGAAGATGATGAAGGTCCCACTTTTAAAACCGACATGGAGAGAGAAAGAGTTCACACCTCTCTCAATAAGAAGGGACCAAATCAGTAATTTTCAATTATTCAAATACCATCACCCTATAATGGTAAACCCTTAAAAAATTTGATTGATTGTGGAAGCACACATTCATTCATATCACCAAGGTGTACTAGAAAACTAGACATAGACACAATGCATGCACCTAGGCTAATAGTTGAGTTAGCTAATGGAAAAGAAGTTTTCTCAACACAGCAAATAAGCAAGGTGGAGTTTAATCTAGGTGGCAATCAGACCAACATACATTTCAGAGTGATGAACTTGGGAACCTATGAATGCCTATTAGGAATGGACTAGTTAATTCCCAATGACACTCATATTCATTGTGGAAAGGGCCAAGTCACATTCTTGAATCATGTAGGACAACAAGTGACCACACAAGGAGAAGCATGCAAACCAAAGATTCAATCGGCGAAAGCTTCTCGAATCATTAAAGGTTTAAGAAAAAACTTACATGTATACCTAATCAAATTAAATAAGACTGAATAGGATAAAGAAGTTGAAGATGAACCGTCATGTCTTAGGGAATATGCTAATGTTTTTCCTGAAGAATCAACTAAACTTCCACCACAGAGAGAAGTCGACCACAAAATCAAGCTAGTACAAGAAGCTGCACCAGTTGCAAAGCGACCATATCAAATGTCCATTCTAGAAGCGATAGAACTAAAGGAACAACTTAAAGAGCTCTTGGATCAGGGATATATTAGACCCAATAACTCACCTAGGGAGCTATGGTGCTATTTCAGAAGAAGAAGGATGGAGCTCCCCGTCTATGCATTGATTATAGAGGGCCAAATCAAGTAATGATCAAGAATAAGTATCAGATTCCAAGGATCAATAAACTACGTGATCGATTACAAGGAGCAAAGATTTTCTCCAAGATTTATCTCAGATCAGGGTATTACCAGATCAAGATCAAGGAAGAAGATATTCTAAAAACTACATTTAGAACAAGGTACAGTCATTACGAGTTTATCATAATGTCATTTGGATTAGCAAATGCCCCTGCTACCTTCAACAGATTAATCAAGATACATTTAGACCTTATCTTGATGATTTCATCCTTGTATTCTTTGACAACATCTTAACATATTCCAAGGATGAAGGAAATCACGAGTCACAATTGCAGGCAGTCCTTGAGACAATGCAGACTCACAAGCTGTATGCTAAGAAGAAGAAGTGTGCATTCTTCAAGAACCAAATTGAGTATTTAGGATTTATAGTTTCAGTAGAAGGAATTTCAGTGAATCCGTCTACCAAGGTCAAGGATGTACAAGATTGGCCGCTTCCAACCACTGTAAGTGAAATTCGTAGCTTTTTGGGTTTAACAAGATGGTATTGGGTCTTTATCAAGAATTATGCCTTGATTGATGTACCCCTCATTGACCTACTCAAGAAGCAGGTTGTCATTAAATGGGCCCAAGTTAAATAGTCTAGCTTTGACAAACCCAAGCTAAGCTTAGTCACAGCTTCAATCCTCAAACTACCCAAACTTAGCAAGGAATTTGAAGTGGTGACCAATGCGTGTTCTCTTGCTTTGGGATGTGTACTCATGTAGGAAGAACATCTAATAGCATATTCCTCTAGGAAATTGAAGACTCATGAGAGAAATTATGCTACTCATGACCTAAAATTACTTGCAATTATCCATGTTGTTAAGTTATGGAGACATTATCTGCTTGGGAAGTTCTCACTAGTAATCGACCATAAAAATCTTAAGTGGATCTTCACTCAACCACATCTAAATATAAGGCAACATCGATGGATTGATGTCTTACAGGAGTATGAATTTGATATCAAATATAGACATGGCAAAGAGAATGTAATTGCATATGCTTTAAGCCGCAAATCATTTATCAATACACTTATCTCCAAAGAACCTCTTAAAGCTCAAGCACTAGTTACAATGATATCAATGCCTAGCAATCCCATCATCGAGCTAACCAAGGAGAAGGCAAACAATGATCCGAAATATCAGCAAATGGTGAAGGAAATTCAAAATAAAGAGCAAGATCCTAAACTTAAGACAAAGTATATTAACTTCTCTGTTGACGAAGGACTTGTCTACTTCAAGACAAGATTATGTATTCCTTCAACTCAAGAACTTAAGAAGAAGATAATATGGGAAGCTCATGATTCCCCTTTCTCAGGACATCCTGGCTATGACAAAACTCTCAATGCAATTAGGAAAAGCTATCATTGGGAGAAGCTTAAAGGTCATGTACTTAAATATGTAACCGAATGCTTGAGTTGCCAACGACGAGTAAAAGCCGAACGAGTTGGATTACCCTCAATTCAAGGAGGATACAACTCGATCATGGTAATTGTGGACATGTTGATTAAGGTTACCCACCTTATTTCGATCAAAACCATCTCCAAAGCATCTGATATTTCTAGGTTATTTGTCAAGGAAATCTTTAGATTTCATGGACTGCTAAAGAGAATTATCAGCAATTGTGATTCTCTATTCACTTGGCATTTTTGAAAGGGATTATTTGAATCTCTTGGTAAACAGCTTTGTTTTAGTACAGCTTATCACCCTCAAACTGATGGCAGACAGAGCGTGTAAATCAAGTCATTGAAGACCTACTTAGGGCATATTGTTGCAAAGAACCGAGACGATGGATACAATATCTACACTTGATGGAATTTTCTTACAATGTGTCCTATCATCAGAGCATCTAGATGACCCCATTTCAAGCTCTATATGGAAAGAATGCCTAACTCTACTAAACTTCTCCGACCCTACCTTGAAGGTTGAAGCTTCTAAGAAGGTTCTTGAAGAGATGGATGAACAAGTCAAAACCATCAAGCAAGATATACAAGATGCCAAGGATCGGCATAAAGTCTATGATAACCTAGAGAGTTAAGAACGAATCTTCCAAGAAGGGGACATGGTTTTTATCTGTGTACACCCAAAGAAGAGTTCTTTATCCTTGGGAAAATTCAAAAAGTAAAGCCCAAGATACTGTGGACGTTACAAAGTCATAAAGGCTCTTGGACCTAATGCTTATAAGCTACAACTTCCTGAAACCCTAAAAGTTCATGATGTATTCCATGTAAGTATCTTGAAGCCCTATGTACCCAATCCTAATCATATTCTTGATGATCAACAAGTTGTAATGCCAAGCCAAGGTATACATGAACTTCATCCTGATAAAATTTTGGATGTAAAAGAAAAAATCCTTAGGAATAGAACCCTTAGGTAATATCTCATCCAGTGGAAGGATTATCCTGAGGAGGATGCCACTTGGATTGACGAAGAAACCCTACATAAACAACACCCCCAACTTCTTTTGAGATGAGGACATCTTGATTCCTCTAAGAGGAAGAGGATGTAATGTTTTGACCCGCAAGATATTAAAAATCATCTTCTCAATTCACAATTCACCTCTCCCCCCTACCAAAAAAAAGAGACAATGAATGTGTTAGTTATATACCTTAGAGTATATATCCTAATACTTAAAACGAAACGAAGCATATATATATTATATAAGAATTTTCATAAAAAAATGGATGATTATAAGCTATATAATAGCTTGTCAAACATTGGCGTAATCAACGACATCCTCATAATCGGGAACATGAGTATCATCCTCATTATTGCGTTGCAAACTGGAAAGGATAATAGCACCCCCTGCCTCCCCCCCAAAAATAAATAAATTACACGAAATAAAAACTAATGTGCCTTGATCAGCACCCCCCCCTTGCAAAACTATAAATTGAGGCATGGGGATAACTAGAAAAGGAGGAGGAAGAAAATCATTGATGAGGACAAGATGCTGATTGAGAAGGAGGAGACTCTACTTCATCGACTAGAGAGAGAGAGAGATCATACTTATTCTCTCACTCTTGCTGTATACTAGAGAAATAGCTACTCTTGCTCTTACCTTTGCTTGCCAAGGTGAGAGATAGAAGTACGAAGCAAGAATAACCATCTACAAGGCCTACATTATCGAATCCTGCAATAACCATCATCATCATCAAGAGTCTTACATCTTGCTAGCCGGTATTATTGCCATGTTCCTCTTCTTCTACAAATCATATCTTCGACATGGCTCAGAAGAGAAAGAATTCAAAAGTGGGAATCATGAGTGGCCCTGCTAACGTAGAAGCAACAGTTGGAGTTGCGAGCACGAGAGTCATTAACAGAGTCACGAGCGCAGACAACAACACTTTACCAATCGCGATACCACATGTTTTTCTAAAAATTTGTATTCAAATTCAATAGGAATAAGATAAGCCTCTTAAGAAATATTGTGATCCTAGAGCATTCACTTGGTAAATTATTAGAACACCTTGTAGGCTAGAAACTCTTAGGGGAACTATGAAAACCTATAACTGAAGAGAAATCATGAGGAAATTTTAAAATTACCCCCCCCCCCCCCCCAACACACACACAATAATTTTTTTTTAAAAGACTAGTAAATTCAATACAAATTTACTAAGAAGAACGAAACCCTGAAGAAACTAGCCTAGGATATAGTTTTAATCTAGAAGCTTTTATAGAAGATTTAAAAGACCTGAAATAACTCTAAATTAAAGAAACTGTCTGAAGGTCAAGAAACTTGGGTTATAAGAATGTTATCATAAACCTTAAACTGGGAAGTTAGAGACCCCAAAAATCTAGATAGCCTTAGTTAAATTCCAAGGGGAAGAGTTCACTATGTGAAATTCAAGGGTCGATTGCTACTAGATTAATCATCATTTGAAAGTTACATGTTTAATTGAATTCATAATTGCTTGAAGACATCAATCTTGTTTGTGATTTTCTAGATTAGATCCTGATTGAATTAAGTATTGGAACAAATAAAAATTGAGAATCCCTATACCTCCCCCAAGGATAGGAGTTGAATCCCCATACCAAGAGGGGATGTTTTTTACCGCCACAAAAGCATAGACCGGCTCCAATGGTGAGAGGTCTCCTAGCAGGGATTGTATTAAGTAGGAGGTGGATAGGGTGCTAGGGGGGCTCGGGCTAGTAAATCCTTTACATACCTAGGACCTACTTGATCCCCCTATATGGTGGCCGAAGTTCTACTTGGGACACCTTAAAAAATGCTAGCTATAGGTGGATTTGATCTTGGTGATGTGCAAATGCGCCGAATAAGGCATCATGTAAAATTGTACTTTTCTCCTGTATGAGCAGGGGAACACACATTATGGAATGTAATCAATGAATTTTTTTTATTTTGATCAAATGTATATGAGTAAATTACGCAAACGAACAATTGTGCATAAATTAATGAAGTTGTTTTTATGTGTTTCACATAATGTTGTAGGTAACTAGATAACTAAGAACTTCCATAGAGGGAAGAGGGTGGATGGATTCTTGACAAATCCAATCCTATGGCAAGGTGGTCTCAATTAGCTGAGAGGTTTCCCTAAAAAAAACGCTAGGAAGAAACTCTAGGAAGGGCCGATTCGCTGACTTACCTAGGGTTTGGTCTTAGGACCCGCATTATTAATTATCTTAGAGGAAAGATACAGTGGGGCTGTACTAGAGTACTACGAGGGATTTCATAAATCCTTAGCCTACTACTGGAAAAAAGTGTTGTAATCCATGAACCAAGGGTAATGGCAATCACTCCTTTTGGACAAGAAGCCTCTCAAAGTACCCCTCTGGATGTGAGCTAGTTGTTGATAGGTGACTGTTAGGTCAATTAGGAACCTTTAGGTCGGTCCTCTGTGGGTAATGGCAGGACACTTCCCCTGCAAGATAGATTTAGGGTTAACTAGCCGGATCAGATCCAATCATTATGGTTGGATTACAGAGTGGATACAATATTAAAAGAAACTTTGAGCGACTACTAAGACGTTATCTGCCACGTAATTGAGGTAGGTGTGTTACATCCAATCATTGTAAATTTTGCATTAAAGCATGCTTGTCGATATCTTTACAAATCTTCATTGACTTCTATATGATTAAGAAGTCAAAAAGGCCTTATCTATGTATAGAGGGAGCTCACGCTAAATTGCCAAGACCCAAGGACCACTTATTGTTTCAAGCATTTCAAGCGAGCTCTAATGGCTATCTCTCACCTAGCCGACGTGCCTTCAAAACTAGGAGTGTAAGCTTACCTTGATGCCAAAATGAGTTGCCTCCTCCCTCGCACACACTGGTAGCTCCACAATCCTAGATGCTAGATCAAGCATCCTCAAGCCTCCTCCATCGAGCTCCATCCACCATAGCCCCACCTGTGTGAGAAAAGAGAATAGAAGAGAAGAGAAGAAGAGAAGAGGATATGGTGAAGAGCTTCACCCTCTTGATCCCTCACTCCCACACGCTCACTCCCTCACACTCTCACACTCCCTCTCTCAAGAGCTCACACATAAGCAAGGTGAAGTGAAGAAGAGAGGACCCTTGTTAGCCACACACCAAAGAATGAGCTTCCATTCACTTTTTGAACTTCAAATACAAAACCCTAAAATCTCATGGGCACCCATCCCTTTTCACATGATCGGCCATTGTGGCAAGGTCCTTTTTTCCATTTTCCTCTTCTTGCCACCTCATTCCTTAAGCCTACACCCGTGTATTCTTTTACAAATGGCACAGGAGGGAGTTTGGTGGCGCTCTTTTTCAAGAATTTTTAGAGTGTTTTGAGGCGTCTTCCATTTAAAATGGTGCTTTTTGCCTCAACTTAAACTTTAGGGTCCGCCTCTACACCTTTGCTCTTTTTTTGTTCTTTTTTCACTCTTTGCTTCATATTTTTGCCATCTTGAATTGAGGTTAACATTATCCCCCTCTGAGACAGGTGCCATTCCCATGGAACTTCAAGCTCTCTGTTGTGGAAGGGTTGGCTCTGGGCAAGTGCCTAGTGGGGTGATGATAGGGCTGCATGTGGACTCCGTTGATTAGGAAGCTTTGGCAATGATCTGGATGGAGAACCCAAGGCATGTTGAGTAGATAATGGGGACCTCTGAAGTTGGTGGTTTGCAATATCTTGTTATACCTAAAAGGAGAAGGTACTCTTCCTAAGGGGAATGTCTACCTCACCGTGCAATGCTCTGTGCTCGTGTTGGTGGAATGGGGAGTTGGGTCTAACAAGCCTGGGTGATGTCCCACACTTGAGGACCCAGTTCGTGTGAAGGGAGGTGCAATGTGTGTGGCTAAGGGTGACAAGTCTACCATAGCCGAGTGTTTCCTCCCTAGGTATGTCCTGCCTTTGACATGCCCTAAGGGTGAAGTGGGGAGTCAAAAAGGGCTAGGGGATTGGGAATGGAGCCAGTTGATCGAGGCCAACGAATGTGCCTAGCTTGAGGACCCCTAGGTGCAATGACTGTGAGGTATGTGCTACGAATTGTGTTTGGAAGTGTCGTGTGCTCCTTCCAATATTATTTGTTTGATGTCTTTGTGCTTGGCCTTCTCTTTTTTTTTTTTTTTTTGCTGAGTTACATGATTTGAGTAGTCGCTAATTACTAGTTATCATCATCAAAATGTGGTGTCAAAAGGGGATTTAGTGGAGTGACTTAAAAATTTTCAGCTCTACATGTAACCCTTAAGGTTCATGCAGATATGGAGAGAGGTGGTGGAGAGGAATGGGTGGTTACAACTAGTAAATTGGCTATCACTCATATCCTCGAGAATAGCTAGGCAGAAGGAAGAAAGAAGGCTGGCTCACATCATTAGGCAAGTCATTGTGCAACTATATATGGCATTAGGATTAAAAAAAAAGTGGGGGAAAACCACTTTCTACTAGGGTGTAATCCTGCTTAAGTAAGATTTTTTAGGAGAATTTAACAATGAAGCAGGTCATGGTAGCATCTAGGCTGTCTGAGGTGAAAGTGAGAGCTTATGCTAAGGTAGTAGTACGGGGGTTATATATGATGGGAAAGTCGTAGCAACCATGGATGTTTGTATCAAAATCTACTCCTACCCTACGAGGATACGCCATGAAGGTGGGGTTGTTTCTCTCAGAGGGGAGGGTATTACGAGGATACGCTATGAAGGTGGGGTTGTTTCTCTAAGAGGGGAGGGTATTACGAAAACCCATCCAAGAGAACACATTGTTGTTGCAAATGTGTCTCTACCACAATGGCTCTGGCACTCGTATCTGAGTACAGACTGAGGCACTTCAAAAATCTTATTTTGCCAATACTCCACATCCTCAGTGCCCTAGAGGGTGGGACTCCTCTCTCTTTCTTCCAGCCATTGAATGCCTAGCCGGCTTCCAATGCCGATCACCTCTTCCACTACTTTAAGGGAAAGGACTCTGCGTAGGCCATTGGGGAGGAGGAAGCTGAAGTTAAAAGGTTGTTTCTCTTTTTCCTGTCTCTCCCAAACTACGAGTTCTGCATGGAAGCTGGCCGGCAGGTCACCTAGGCATGGTGGAAGAGGTGCGGGACGACTGTGCCATAGGTTTGGCCCTCAATCTCTGTCTGGCTTCTTCCACCATTTTCTTTCTCTTTTCCCTTAGGGCAGTTTTTCTTTCCAAGGATGTGTTTGTCAATTGTTGTTGTTCTTCAGAGTGGGGTGAAGGGGGTTGTGGGATTACTTCTTCTCGAGTCTACCCATGTCAAATTGCAGTTCAGCTTCACCCCTTTGGCAATCTTCTTGTTGTACCTCCTCTACAAACCCTAGTGCATCAGTCTCCTAGGGGGGTTAGGCCGGCCAACAGCAGGTACTTGCATTGTTCATCAAGTTTCATCCCAACTACAACGGGTTGTGGTGGCATGTGTAGCCCTGCTTGCAGGGCTCTGCGTGCTATGCTCAGCTTCTTCTTTACCACCTCAAGGGATTCCCCTTCCTTTGTGTGAGTGGCATCCATCAGAGTATTCATGAAAGATTGTTTTTGAGTTTTGAAGCCCACTTGGGCTACCTCTGCTATGCTTTCTGCTAGGATTTTCTCTTTTTCCGCGAGAGCTAGGTGACACACCAAGATCTTCACTCTTCGTTCATTTTGGCCCACTCTTCGACTCTCTTTTTCACCTTCTCCATTTCTCCTTGTCTTTGTACCAGGGCTATGAGTCTCTGCTCATAGTCTTCCAATTCCTTGCTCATTCTCTCTTGTGCTTTTCTTTCAAGGCTCAACTTTTCGGTCATGTTTTCCATCTCTCTGTGATGCTACTCCTTTTCTTGCTTCCTTTCTTCTTCTCTTGCAGCAGGCTCTTCCATGTCTCGTTTGATCCGATCTTTTTTTGCTGCCAACTCCTCATGTTGCAAGATTAAAAGTTTATATTCTCTTTGTATTTTCACTAGCTCTTGATTTTCATCTTCGAGCCGTTGTTGCCAACTTTCCTCCTTGTTATCTTTGGCCTTTAGTTCCTATTTTAGATCAAAGATCTCCTTTTGTTGCATAGCTATTTGCCTTGTCTTTTCAAGCTAGAAGGTTGCTGCCGACTCCTTTTTCACTTCCAACTCGGCCACCGTTATCTTTCTTTCCTCCTTTGCCTTCTCTAGTTGAGAGAGCAGTTCAGCAACATATTCATCATGGTTTGTTGGTGGCATCATAGTAGTAGGGATTAGAGTGGTTGAAGCTTCCACAATTTGGCGTTTTGGATCCTGTCTAGACTCGGCATCTGTGGCTGGTCTTTTCTACCCAGCGGTCGTAATCTCCACACTCTTTCCTTGGGCCAATTCCTTATTAATGAACAACTGCATCCAAGCCACAAAATTGGCAGGGATGCTTGGAGTGAGAGTAGTTGCCTCGCTAGTGGCCACCAAGAGGGGCAAGATGGGATGGATGGGAGCCTTACCCTTGCCTCCAATGACCACAGGCAGTATGACTTCAAGCACATGAGTGCTTGAGCTAGGTCTCTCATCCTTGGGCAGACTTAAATCCCCTCAGTCATTGAGTCGTCTTTACTATTCTATGGACCGGTGAATTGCTTCTTCGGTCATGTCTTCCTCCTCCTTTCTCCTCAAGTCGTCTCCTTTTTCGCTGCTCTTCTCTCTCTATCTTCCTCTATTTTTCTTGATTCTTCTTGTTGCAAGCAACAGATGCGTAGTTTGCGCATAGCAAATGGAAGAAGCTCCCTCTTTCTCTCTTTTACTCATAAAATTGCATATGACTCATGAGAAATTAGAAATTGACTAAAAGAGAAGGTAAAGTAAGATGAAGCGACTCAAGATTGGGTTCAATCTCCCCCTGAGATGAAGTGGACAGCTCCCTTCATGCCGTATTTATAATAATATTATGAAATCTTCTTTGCCCAAGATTTAGGCCCTTTACAATCACTCTTTGCATAAAGAGTTTGAGTGAACTGGAAAAGAGATAGAGTAATCTGAATTAATGGATGCTAGCAGTTGTGCATCCCATAACTCTCTAGAACCGTTAATATTTTATTGGACATATCTTCTAAAAATCTTTTTTGCTAATAAATATTTACATAGAGGCTATGCACACGCTTTATAAGAAATAGCGGTGCATCTAATACAATAATCCAATAATTGCCAAATAAATTCTTGAGGAGATAATGTTAAAAATGCTTGCGCGTGGCGTGCCTTTCCAATTCACCTTGCTCTACACATCAACTACCAAAAATTTAGAAAATCATATTAGGATAATAAGCAACTGAATAATTGCAGCTAGCCACATAAATCAATTAATTTGGAATTCCATATAATAATTAATTCACAAAGACATTAATACTCGTGTGGATAAAATGGTACCATCCACGTTCACACTTGCATCGATGCGCGGAAAGGATAGGCGTCTCCATCGACCTTTCGCCTAAGACAATTCTTAGGAACGTGCCCCGCATTGATGGAGAACCATTTAAGGCATTCATCCTGCCAACGTACACACAAAGGAGAACATACCCCCGGGTTGGGATAGCAATTGTCCTCAATTGCTATTGGCTGGATGTGGAAACAATAAATTGGAAAAAGGTCGCAAATCACGAGTATGCATCCATTGAGATTCCTCAACAGGATCATTGTGGAGTTTGAAAAGATAATGAGGATAAGTATTTCCAATTCTACTGGTCATATAGTCAACATCAATAATTGTTTCAAGGATTACGATTTCGTGGTCATCTGCAATCAAGGGTGGTGATTCATAAACAGGGTGAATAAGAAGAGAACCTTTGAAGGGACATAAAAGACTAATGTGAAAAGTGTTGTGGATTTTCCAATGATGAGGTAACTCTAATTGGTAAGCATTAGGATTAATACAATGGAGAATTTTAAAAGGTCCATAGAATCGAGGGGCTAATTTTACATTTGGGTTCTTTTCTACACTATGGAGTCTATGTTTTCCAACATGTAACCAAACATAATCTCCTTCTTTATAAATCATGGCTTGCCTCTTTTTATTTGCTTGTTTCACATATGATTGTTGGGTCTTTGCTAGTATTTGTTTAACTTGCTCATAAATACTTGAATGATTTTGAATCCAATTGTCAAAAAAAGGTATTTTCGGTGTTAGATGAAATGTGGGAGTTGGCACTTTGTGACCATAAACTATTTCAAAAGGTGCCTTTTGTATAGCAATGTGAGTGGCATTATTGTAAGCAAACTGTAGAAGGTGCAAATGATTATCCCATGTGACTGGAGAAGAAATTGTGTAAGGACGGATTAAATCCAAATATGTGCTATTTGTGGCCTCTGTTTCACCGTTAGTCTCTGGGTGAAATGCAGAGCTAAAATCAATCTTAGTTCCTAAGTTAGTAAACAATGTAATCCAAAAATTATTACAGAATTGAGGATCTCATTCGGACACAATAATTTTCGGCAATCCATGGTGTACAAAAATATTCTTGAGAAATAAGTTAGTAGCTTGTGTAGCACTGAAGGTCTTTTTACAAGCAATGAAGTAAGCCTGTTTACTAAATCTATCAACTATGGTCTATATCATATCATTCTATGAAGAAGTTTGTGGTAAACCTATAATGAAGACCATAGAAATCTGCTCCCAAGGTGCATTAGGGATAGGTAATGGAAGTAATAAACCATATGACTTACCATGATGTCTTTTTATGCGTTGACATACAATGCAGTCAGAAACAAAATTAGAGACATCACGTTGCATATTTGGCCAAAAAAAATCTTCATGTAAATTTCTAAGTGTGGAGATAATACCATGATATCCCATATAAGGAGGCTCATGTACTTCTTGCATAATGAAATGACGAAAAGGATTAGTAATACATAACCGTTTTTCATAAAAAAGAAAACCATCAGAAACAGAAAAGTTATTAGTAGGGATCCATTGATTGTTAGATAAATTTACCCAAACATCATGAAAATTAGGATCTTGAAGATAAGTATTTTTCATCGTGTCTAATGAAGAAGTAGAAATGACAGAAATATTGTTTAATGATGGCCTACGACTAAGTGCATTGGCTACTACATTTTCCTTACCTGGTTGATATTGAATGAGTGGATGAAAGGATTGAATAAATGATGCCCATTGTATGTGTCTATTAGATATTTGTGGTTGTGACAATAAATTTTAACACTCTTGATGGGACCTCAAATGGGCCGGCACTGGCTATGGCACTAGCCGAACCTCATGCTTATAACAGACAAACACACCCTCACGGCCTCGTGGGCCAGGAGCGTCAATCTGCTACTAAAGGACGAATTGTCCTAAAGCCTAATCTATGCATTTATAGTTTTATAGTCCAACATTTCCCTTTCTATAAACTCCACAGAGGGAGAACCCTTACACATTGGCAATAAATGCCACGATAATCACATACATGGGAGGCAACCTCTTGGTGGAATCACGCGGCCCCACTGCAGCTCTCCTACACCGCAAGGATTAGCCCCTTGATGCGCTGCTCAACATATAAAAAAAACAAACAAACTCCACTCTTTCATTTCGAAAGTACTCTAGGAGATACCATGTGTCCTTACCAAATAATCCCACAAGAAACGAACGTCAATCCTATGGCTTAGGGTGCCTTTCCACACTCAAGCGTGGGTCATTGTCATTGAAAACATGTGCTATGCATCCATGCCTTTTTATTGCGATACCATGATTGACATGCACATGCAAAAGTGGTTGATCCTAAAGTGCTCAAACGTTATTTTAAATGAGACACATGTTGTGCACAACCAGGCTTTTCAATGCTCATTCACTACCTCGTTGTGGTGATGTAAGGATAGCACCAAGACAACACCCGTGCTACTATCCTCTCAATTAAAATACAAAAAAATCTATGTCATGATATGCATAAGAAAATCAGCAACAATCAACACGCAAATCACACCATTCAAACACCTCAACCCCCTACGTTTAGGTATTGCTTTCGTTGCATAGGTGTAGAGGTTCATTTTGTCATGTTTTGATGTATAAAAAGTGATAAATCACAAACCTTGACAAGGGGATAGGGAAAACTAAGGCTAAACCTCATGCTTTGCCACTACCATACATCCATAAAGAATCAATATATTTTTTCTTATTTTTGTAAGACATATTTCTATTATTCCCCTTATTTTTTTCATTTTCTTGATTTATTTGTCAGTAAAATATGTTATTTTCTAGTTTTTCTTGTTCCAATCACTTCATCATACTAACATTCAATTTATCTTCCATTTTTTCCCCATGGAAACACCTTTCACCCACCCGAAACAAAAAAACTACAATTTTACAACTTAAAAACCGCATTTCGGGTTTACAGGAATTAAATAAAGCATGTAAATCATTGCAAAATCAAAATTTTCTGATGAACAACAATTAATAATGATGCAACCAGCGCACAAACAAATTTTCATCCATTAAGAACATAATTATCATCATAAACTATAAAAAACCTTCATTTTCTTCATAAAAATGGTCATATCATGTTTTTACGAAACCCGAGATGCCTTGAATGACTGCATAACCAGCAAATGGAGCCTCCATTGCTCTCAATTCAATGCTATACATCAATCTTCAGCATCTCCATCAATATCCATCACCATTTCCTTCAACCCGCTTCCCGGTTCCTTCTTCAAGATGGTACACATGAACAGCCCATAGAGGGGAGAGAGAGGGAGGAGAGAGAAAGACTAGATTCTGATCTCTTCATCTAGATAGCCATTCCTCGTGTGAATACTGGTGATATGATCAGCCAAGAGGGAGAAGTTGATGGCCAATGTCTGTTGCATACTTATTTGCAGCCCCCCACAATCATGATTTGGGGGGGGGGGGGGATGGCACATTTTTCGGCGCCTGCATCCTCACACCATATCCATGTTTCTTCACATTTTTTTTCCACCAAATTGAGAGAGGGGGGTTAAAATCTCCAAAGGGCACCCCCCCTTTGGTCCAAGGTTTGGTCCATCTTTTCAAATCTTGGCCAATTTTTGGCCTCTTTCGTGTCTGGGCTCTGTTTCAACCTCTTTGAAAAATCCTGCGCATCCGTCTTGACATCCCACACCGACTGGCAGCTCCTATCATCCCACACAGAAGTCAAAAAAATCATAAAAAATCCACAAGTGTCACTCGAGCGCCTTTTAAAATCTGTCTTTCACTTAGTGCTTAAAATCATCCTAGCTATAGCCGTCGCCTTCGATGTTAAATATTCTTCCCCTAAATTTCAGAGTTTTTGGAAAATTTTAGGCACTTCCCGATCTCAAAACTCTGCTCTCATTAGCGAACACAGGATAGGCCGACTCAGCCTGTCGAATCCCATAGCAGATCTGCACAAAACAACCAAAGGAAGCATCAAGCTGATACAAAATAGATACATATTAAAACACAGCACAATGCGCACCCTACCCCCTGACAAAACCAAGGCATGAAACCCACAAGGAGTAGGCCTAGCATAATCTGATACAAGGTCCGAAGCTAGTCACTAACCGACTGCTCCAACACAACCAAACTAAAAAGAACTGTAAAAAAGGTTACCCTAAGTGGTGGTCTGAACTACCTACCTAACTAAGGACAACACAACTAGGAACTCCTACTAGGCGAGAACTCCTATAGCCTGATCAAGAAGTATTTTCTTTTAGCACATTTCTTCTTTTAGGTTTTTTTTTTTCCATACTCGGGCATGTAAAAAGGAGGGCGCTGAGCATAGTGACCCAAGGAGAATAGGGCATCAGCCTCAGGTCCTGTCTCGGTACCCAAGAACCTACCAAGCCCTCACGAGGCAACACTTAATCCTTTTCTGACGCTCACTTTTATTTTCACTCAAACCTTCCTTACTTTCTTCTTTTCTAGCGAGACGCCACCCCTAGGAAGACAAGGCATCGGCCCCGGGTTTGACTTGTCCCCAAGAACCTACCAGGCCTTCGCAAGGCGATGATTAACTACTTATAAATTTTCCTTTCTTTTCTTTTCTATTTTTATAGGGGTTAGAACCCCTTTTTACACACCTTTGTATATATCCATTGTCTTTTGAGATATTCAGGGTTTTTTTTCCTCTCTATCATCATCATTTTTCCTTCTGGCAGGCTTCTCTAACTGCCTCACAACTAACAAGAACTCCTAGAATGGCTGCCTAGCAGGCTAGCAGAACAAGGTCACTAGAACTGCCTTCTAAAACAGGTCTTTCGATGCCTGGCAATGTCTTTACAGGAGGCAACAACTACTCAGCCCTCCCTCAGACATACCTAACCTAAACCTGGGACTTCATACCTTGGACGCCGGTCCCCAACAAGAAAAGAAAATCCCCTCAAGTACACAGACACATATAGCATAAAAACCACGGTACTCGTAAAGGAGAGATATCACTTGGATAGGGCGACAAGAAGTCTCCTGCGCGACATAGGCTCCTTCCAAGCTCTCTTTAAACCTGTCTAGCACAGGACTAAGACAAGAAACCATTAACCCCACCTGTACTAAACAGGCAACTGGCCCTCTTGGCCTAATGAAATAAATCACTTCACTACAAAAACTGATTGGCCCTCTTGGCCTAATGAAATAAAACATTTAAAACCTCGCAAAATTGGCCCTCTTGGCCTAACGAGATCAAACAGAATAGCACCAACGCATCCCTAACCGAAATAGTACATATATACAATAATATGCTCCTTTCCTAGGAGGAAAAATAGGGCTTGCAGCTCTAAGCTAAATGCATAAGATTATGACCCATCCCTCCTGCATATATAGCAAGAGGCGTACGCATATAACATGTTGTCTAATCAGCCTATGGGTCCAAGATAACAATGGTAGATGGGTCTCGGCTACTCTTTGTATCACCCATATCAACCATCGCTTGCCATATATTGCATGCTCTGATAACATTCCCCACAAGCAACCGGGTCCTGTCTCATTATTAATAGCAATGTTCAAACTAGGACCATAATTGAAGAAAATGTCTTCTTCATAAGCAAGGTTTGCCAGTGAATCCACAAACAGATTCCAGTAATGTGGAATCAGCTGAAGAGACACGCTCTCAAACTCCTCAAGTAGGGTCATGGCAGTTTGATGATACATACAAAGGATGGGGTTCCGCACTGTGTATGTCCCATCTAGCTAATTCAAGATCAACCCGGAATCCCCTTTTACTAACAACCGCCGAATACCACCTTGCTTGGCAATATGCAGTCCCATAATCAAGGCTTTATACTCTGCCATATTGTTAGTGAATCGTACCCCAAGATAAGTAGCTAACTTCATCGTAACTCTACATCAAGGATCTCGGATTACTACTCCAACACTCCCTTTTTTATTAGGGCCCCTGGACACCCCGTCAAAATATAACGTGTACGTCCACAATGGGTTTACACAGCCTGCCATCACCAACTCCTCTATTCGTAATTATGATAGTCAAAATTTAGCATGTTTAGAGGATGAACTGACGGCTCCATCCCACCTTCTTCATTAAACTCAACAGGGATACTTGTCAACATTCGTAAGCAGTGATGGTGACAGAAGACTTTGATCTCCCACACGAAGGTTCCGTCTTCTTGCTCAATCACTTTGTATCCTTTACTTCACCAGATAAGTTTCCCCTAATGGTATCTCTGCTCCAGATATGGGTGCTCGAAATAAGGAATTAACCGCCCCATCAACCAGCTTTAAGCTCTTTTGCAGGTCTCAAATCATCCCCAGCATGGACCTACAATGCATTTTTTTCTGTATCAGCATACTTAGAAATAATAAGGTTTAATCTTATTAAGATTAACCTTATTTTTAAATTCTACTCCTTGCAGATCAGCTAGTAGAGTCATAGACCTATTTTTCCCTATCTTGACAATCTTGTAGGGGCCATCCCATCTAGGTTCTAGCTTCCCTGGAAACAACTCCCTACGTGTGTCGTAGTACAAAACTAATTGCCCTTTTTTAAAGGTATACTTCTTTGCTTTAAGATCATGCAACTGCTTCATCCGACGTTTAGCTACCTCCTGGTGTAATAAGCTTTGCAATTTCAGCTCATCCAGGTGGGTTATGGTCGTGAAACGTTCAAAGAGTGCATCCTCGTCTCCCAAGGAGTGGTTAATTGCAAACCGTATGGTTGGCAACTCAATTTCGAGGGGTAACACACACTCTTCCCCATAAACTAATTTAAATGGAGTATGGCCAGTAGCTCGCTTGAACGTTGTATTATACGCCCATATAGCCACATACAACTTCCTGTCCCAGTCTCGTTTCTTCTCCGAGAATATTTTAGACAAGATACTCATAAGCTGCTTATTAGTACTTGTGACTTGTCTATTGGCTTGCGGATTATAGGGGGTCATTTTGTTGTGCTGATTTGCCAAAGCTTCAATCAGGCTTTTGATCACTTTATTCAAAAAGTGGGTTCCATGGTCCGACACTAGTTCCTTCGGTGGACCAAAACGGTAGATAATCTGCTCTAAAAGGAAACTTGCAGTCTCTTTTGCATTGTCCTGCCTCGTCGCCCACGCTTCTGACCATTTTGTGAAATAATCAATTGCTACTATAATGTACCTCTTCTGAGTAGTAGACGACAGGGTGATGGGACCCACAAAATCAATACCCCACTTCTCAAATGAAAGGATAGTCATAATAGGCGTAAGTGGGCGTTTCCTATTCTCTCTAATGTCATGTCTTTGACAGGTATTACATCTCTTAACGTACTCAAAGGAATCTTGGAAGATGGATGGCCACCAATATCCAGCTCTTAAAGCTTTCTGTGCTGTCAACCATCTAGCGAAGTGCCCTTCACATGCAGAGTCATGGCACTCTTCCAAGATGAAAGGAACCTTGTTAGGCATTACACATCGGCGATAGATATCATCAACACCCTGCCGATATAGTGTTCTTGCGATCAAGGAAAACTTCAAAGCTTGTTGTTTGATTTTTCTTTTTTCTAATTTTGATAAACCAGCTCGAGTCTCTCCCGTTGATAGATAATGCATGATAGCAGCATACCAAGATGGGATAGAATCTGTATCAATTTTAAACATTTCTTCAATATCACTTCCTTCAGCCAAAGTCTCTTTCAGCTCCCCGAAATCCACAAGGCATTCCACAATCCCCTACAACCTTGGTGGCTTACTCTTAATCTCATAATCGAACTCTTGCAAAGTGATTAACCACTTTGCCAGACGATCAGGCGGTTACAGCTTGTTCATAAGCAATCTAAGCCCTTCCACCTTCGTATAGAAAACTACCTTCTCATAGAGGATGTAGTGCCTAAATTTTTTAGTCGCAAAGACCATCGCAAGGCAAAACTTCTCCACGTAGGTGTAGTTAATTTTTGATATGCCTAATTTTTGACTACCAAAAGCTATCGGATGATACCACTTTTTCTCCTTGATTTGGGCTAAACATCAGCAGCTGATACTGTGCATGGTGGCTGCTGAAAATATGTAAAATACCTCGCCTCTTTTGGGTGCTTTTACTAGCTCATGTTTCACATCCTCGAAAGCTACCTTACAAGGGTCGCTCCATACAAATAGACATCTAAAGGATAATAAGTTCGTTAGTGGCAATGTCCTTTCTGCCAAGGCATTTCTAAACCTCCGATAGTACCCTATTGATGACAAAAAGCTATGTACCTCTTTTGGAGTGCGTGGATGACTCATAACGACTCTAACCTTGATCTTTTCAAGGTCAGTTGCGATTCCTACTGAACTGACCACATGACCTAGCAATAGCCCATAAGGCACTCCAAAGACACACTTCCGTGGGTTAAGAGCCATACAAAATTGTCTGCAGTGCTCAAAGCACTTTCTTAAAATAATCAACATCCTTTCCATTACAGTGGTTGCCCCCAGGTCATCGATAAATACTTTCAACTCATTTGGGGAGATGTCATCAAAGGTCTTGTCTGTTGTTCGTTGCCATGATCCAGGTGCATTGTACAAACCAAAGGCCATTACATGGTATGCAAAAGTACCAAAGACAGTAATGAAAGTCATTTTCAACTTATCCTCTTCTGCAATTGCCATTTGGTTGTATCCTGCAAAGCAATCCATAAACGAATATATTTTCCTACCCGCTAATTGATCTAAAATCTGGTCAATAAATGGAAACGGGTAGTAATCCTTAACAGTCTGCTTATTCAGCTCTCTAAAATCTACACATTGTCGGATATGATTTTTTTTCTTCTTCCTGATGACAACTGGTGAACACCATTCTATGTGCTGTACAGGGAAGATTAAACCAGCTTTCTGTAACTTCTGTAACTCCTCAAATAGGCCGTCCCTCAATTCAAAAGGCATACACCTTACTTTCTGACGCACAGGACGACTACCTTCTTTTACACGAATAGTATGAACAGCCAGGCTGGGAGGAATGCCTCTCAGCTCATCATAACTCCAAGCAAAGATGTCATGGAATTCTTGAATCAAGGACACATAGTCCTCCCTTTCTATTGAACTAGGCATGGAACCTAATTTAATTGGCCGTGAATCATTCGACGTGTCAAGGTCTAACTCAATCACATATGCGTCTCTTATCCTATCTTGTGGCTCTATTGGCTCATTTAAAGTTATCTGATAAATATCCTCTGTAGTAGACCCCTCTCTAGATTCATCACTGGATGATGTCTCACTACCATATGGATCATCTGTTGTTTCTAATTCAGTAGAGGATAAAGGAGCTCTCTCACTCTTAGGAGACTTAGGGTAAGCATCGACTATTACTCGATTAGCACTGGATGATGTCTCACTACCAGATGGATCATCTGATGTTTCTAATTCAGTAGAGGATAAAGGAGCTCTCTCACTCTTAGGAGACTCAGGGTAAGCATCGACTATTACTCGATTAGCACCTCTACCTAGAACCACTCGACTGGCGGGTATATCAACTTGACAATCTGTTCGTAAAATCCAAGGCCTACCTAGTAGGACTCGATAGCTAGGACGTCCTGCAAATCTTATTACCCTAAAGTCCAAGAAGCATTCTACACTTGCAACTATAACATGGACTTTAGTAACGCAACCTTCTAGTTGCCTTAGACTATCATCAGTCATTCTAAGAAGAGTGGAGCTATCATTTTGGATGTCTAGACCCAACCTCTCCATAAACTCTGAACTCATGATATTGATGGAGGACCCGGTACCTACGATAGTATGCTCCACTAATATTTCATCCACGTATGTTGAAACCCTAGGGCACTTCTTTTCAGCATGATCAAACCAATCTTCCCCTACTCGTGCTATGCCCAAAGGTTCTACAATATACCTAATACACAGGATCTTCTTGAATTCCTTGTGTACTCCTGGAGATAATTTAATCAACTGTAAGAGGTTTACATCCGGTTTGACTTCGCAAAGGGAACTTGCTAAATCAAAATCATGATAGGTAGCCAAAGCTCTCTTTTCTCGCCAAACCAATCTCTCTTTTGGTCTCAGGGGACCGGCTTTGGTGCTTCTCTTTTAGCTCATGCCTTCTTTCTTGGCACTTCCTCATCCTTCTTAGGATAGAATTTTCTATCAACAAGCCTTAGAGGTCCACCTTCCATGCCAGGATTCAGGACTTGCGTCCCCTTATCCCCTTGCTTAGGGTTTCCCTCGACCGGTTTTGCATTATCTTTATCACCCTCTTTAGCCTTTTGGCCTCTTGTCACGGCTCATAGGTTAGAGATTTCAGCGCCATTGACGCGTACAATGTCAATAACGCTGACTCCATTGCCTTGTGGCAACTCCTCTATAGTGGTCTTTTCCCTTTTCAGTATTTGTCTTGGTCCATCATTTTGCTGGAGGTTACTACCTTGTGCTCTATGATTAACTGGACCTGACTGTTTACTCCCTTGTTGGAGGGAACTAATCTTACTCCAACAAGTAGCAGCTAAGTGGCCCGACTTCCCACAAATATCACATTTCACATTTGGATAGTTCCTAGGGAAATGTTATCCACCACACCACTTACAGCTGAATCTTGAGGGACCACCCTCTTCAGGGCGTCGACTCCCTATCAGATTCTGCTGCTTCTTCAGGAAATTGACGTCAATAGCTATTTGCCGATATTATTCAGAAATCATGTCAATGTAGTGCTTCATCATATCCTTAACTTCGCCAAGGACATTAGAGGCACTCGACTCATAGCCTTGATCATCTATCCGTCGTTCCATTGGCCTAACAATTTGATTGGACTTTGGTTGTTGACTCATAAGAACAAAATTAGGGTTCAAAACTTGGCCTCCAACATTTGGTGGAGCCAACTGACTAGCCATAGGCATAGTCACACTGAGAGGAGCTGGCAGCAAAGGTATATTTTGAACCATGCTTCCTCTCCCATTAGGGTTATTCATAGGCATCCCTTGACTTCCATTTATCAATGGTAAATTGCCTCCAGGTACTAGACCCGCATTAAGATTTATTCGAGAGGAGTAGGAGGTTTGTAATCATGACTCTACTCCTTCTGCCCACATGATGGCGGTGTCTATATCAGCCAAAGCCACACTGCTCAATTGTACCTGAATATTGAAATCTAATCCATGTAAGAAGTATTGCAATTGGGCAGCCAGGGGAATAGGAATGTAAGTTTGTAACTTACCAAACACTTCCTTAAGCTTCTTGGCATAGGCTTTCACATTCTCATGGGGGTCTTGGCGTGTTACATTCAAAACATGCAACCAGAATTAGCCACCTCTTTCATGGGCATATTCTCCTCGGAAAGCTGTATAAAATTGGTCGATTGTAGTGATGGTTCTAGTCTCTATGCTATGATACCATACTGCAACTCTTCCTTTTAATGTCATGTTAAAGAACATCATCAGATGTCCCTCATCTTGGATGCGGTAATTAAACATTAGTCTTTGGAACTCACAAATGTGAAACTCCGCATCTTCTTCGGCTAACCCATTAAAAATGGGCAAAGGAACTCCTAAAGCTGGCAAATCCGGCGTCCCTGCAGGAATTGCAATAGGTTGTGCCATGACGACAATCGGATTAACAATAGGAGTTTGGACTGATGGGATCACACCCCCACTTAAAGTGGGTTGACTAGGTGGAAGATAGGAAGAACTTGCGCTTCCTCTTGCACCTAAAGGACTATGTGCAACAGTTGGGTTACTAAGACCACTGCCTTTTATGCGTATGGGGCTATTCCTTTGAGGAGAATAGCGACTTACAATCTCCAATCGTTGTCTAGCCCTCTCAGCACGTTTTGCTTTTTATATTTCGGCTTGACAGTCCTTGTCAGAGGACATAAACCAATTTTTTGGTCCCTAAAAACCCTAGATTCGAGAACCACCACTTGTTGGCAGCTCCCAGCAGATGCACCACTGATGGGACCTCAAATGGGCCGGCACTAGCTATGGCACTAGCCGAACCTCATGCTCATAATAGACAAACACACCCTCACACCCTCGCGGGCCAGGAGTGTCAATCTGCTACTAAAGGACGAATTGTCCTAAAGCCTCATCTATGCGTTTATAGTTTTATAGGCCAACGTTTCCCTTTCTATAAACTCCACAGAGGGAGAACCCTTACACATTGGCAATAAATGCCACGATAATCACATGCATGGGAGGCAACCTCTCGGTGGAATCACATGGCCCCACTGTAGCTCTCCTACATCGTAGAGATTAGCCCCTTGATGCACTGCTCAACATATAAAACAAATGAACAAACTCCACTCTTTCATTTCAAAAGTACTCCAGGAGATGCCATGTGTCCTTACTAAATAATCCCACAAGAAACGAACGTCTATCCTACGGCTTAGGGTGCCTTTCCACACTCAAGTGTGGGTCATTGTCATTGAAAACAGGTGCTATGCATCCAAGCCTTTTTATTCCGATACCATGATTGACATGCACATGCAAAAGTGGTTGATCCTAAAGTGCTCAAACATCATTTTCAATGAGACACGTATTGTGCACAACCAGGCTTTCCAATGCTCATTCACTACCTCATTGCGGCGATGTAAGGACAGCACTGAGACAAAACCCGTGAGACTATCCTCTTAATTAAAATACAACAAACTCTATGTCATGATATGCATCAGAAAATTAGTAACAATCAACATGCAAATCACACCATTCAAACACCTCAACCCCCTACGTTTAGGTATTGCTTTCGTTGCATAGGTGTAGAGGTTCATTTTGTCATGTTTTGATGTATAAAAAGCGATAAATCACAAACTTTGACAAGGGGATAGGAAAAACTAAGGCTAAACCTCATGCTTTGACACTACCATACATCCACAAACAATCATTATATTTTTTCTTATTTTTGTAAGATGTATTTCTATTTTTTTCCTTATTTTCTCATTTTCTTGAAATATTTGTCAATAAAATATGCTATTTTTTGTTTTTCTTGTTCCAATCACTTCAGCGTACTAACATTCAATTTATCTTCCATTTTTTCCCCATGGGAACACCTTTCACCCACCCGAAATGGAAAAACTACCATTTTACCGCTTAAAAACTGTATTTCGGGTTTATGGGTAAATCATTGCAAAATCAAAATTTTTTGATGAACAGAAATTAATCATGATGCAACCAGTGCACAAACAAATTTTCATCCAATAAGAACATAATTATCATCATAAGCTATAAAAAATCCTTCATTTTCTTCATAAAAATGGTAATACCGTGTTTTTACAAAATCCGAGACGCCTTGAATGACTGCATAACCAGAAAATGGAGCCTCCTTTGCTCTCAATCCAATGCTGTACATCAATCTTCAGCATCTCCATCAATCTCCATCACCATTTCCTTCAATCCCCTTCCCGGTTCCTTCTTCAAGATGGTGCACATGAACTGTCCATAGAGGCGAGAGAGAGGGAGGAGAGAGAAAGACTAGATTTTGATCTCTTCATCCAGATAGCCATTCCTCATGCGAAGATCGGCGATATGACCAGCCAAGAGGAAGAAGTTGATGCCCAATGTCTGTTGCATAGCTTATTTGCAGCCCACAATCATGATTTGGGGGGGGGGGGAGGGGAGGGGGGGATGGCACATTTTTCAACGCCTGCATCCTCACACCATATCCACGTTTCTTCATGTTTTTTTCCACCAAATTGAGAGAGGGGGGCTAAAATCTCCAAAGGGCAACCCCCCTTTGGTCCACCTTTTCAAATCTTGGCCAATTTTTGGCCTCTTTCGCATTCGGTCTGTTTCAACCTCTGAAAAATCCTGCACGTCCGTCTTGACATCTCGCACTAACTCTAGCTCCTGTCATCCTGCACGCCAGTCGAAAAAATTATAAAAAATCCACAAGTGTCGCTCGAGCGCCTTTTAAAAGTCGTCTTTCACTTAGTGCTTAAAATCGTCCTAGCTGCAGCCGCTGCCTTCGATGTTAAATATTTTTCCCCTAAATTTTGGATTTTTTTGCAAATTTTAGGCACATCCCGAGCTCAAAACTCCTCTCTCAACTCTACTGATCAGTTTTAATCATAAACTCTGAACCCATTAAATAATGCTTCCATATGCGCAATGCATGAACTACGGCTAATAATTCTTTGTCATATGTACTGTATTTAACTTCAAAAGGTTTCAGTTCACAACTAGAGTATGCTATAGGGTGATTGTCTTGCATCAATACTGCACTGATGCCAGAACCACTTGCATCAGTAACCATAAGAAAGAATGGTCTATTGAAATCAGGTAACTTCAAAATTGGTGTATGTGTGAGTGCATGCTTAAGTATTTCAAACGATCCTTGTTGGTTGTTGCCCCAACGATAAACAAGACCTTTCTTTAACAAAGGAGTTAACGGTAAAACAAGTAATGAAAAGTTTCTAACAAATTTTCGATAAAAGCTAGCTAGTCCTAGAAATGAGCGAACTTCATGTACATTTTTAGGTGTTGACCAAGACTTAATTGCTTCAATTTTACGTGGATCTATGTGTATGCCTTTGGCACACACGATATGACCTAAATATTCTATTTCAGATTGAAAGAAAGAACTTTTGTCAGGGTTAGCATATAAATGGTTTTGTTTTAACAAACTAAACACTAAAGATAAATGTCATTCGTGTTCTTTTTCAGTTTTGCTGAAAACAAGAATGCCATTGAAAAAGACTATTACACAATGCTGAAAATGCAAAAATATTCTATTCATCATTCTACTAAATGTAGCTGGTGCATTGGTAAGTTCAAAGGGCATTACCAAGAATTCATAATCTCCAAATTTTGTACGAAAAGTTGTCTTAAAAATATCAGAAGTAGACATACGAACTTGGTGATATCCTGATTTTAAATCAATTTTACTAAACACTGTTGCTCCTTGTAATTTATCTAGAAGGTCGTCTATTCTAGGTATTGGATACCTATTTTTAACTATTATTTTATTAAGTGCTCTATAATCTATATACATGCGGTAAGTTTGATTTTTCTTTTTAACTAATAATATAGGAGCTCCAAAAGATGAACTACTTGGACGAATTAATTTTCTACTTAGAAGTTCTTCAATTTGCTTCTGAATCTCTTTCAGTTCTAATTGGTTATGGTGATAGGGAGCTTTGCAAGGTGGTTGACTACCAGGAGGTAAATCAATTTGGTGGTCTTCGGGTCGTGATGGAGAAAGTTATAAAGGTAAATCATTAGAAAAGCAATCAGAAAGTTTAGCAATAAAATGATGTTGCTTTGGACTTAGTTTAGTTTTTGTAACATCAACTTCATTAATCCATACTAAGAAAGCTTTTGATTGTTTTCGCAAAGCTCGTTTCGCCTGTGTATGACTAATAATTGGAAATAATTCAGTTTTTGTTAACCCTTTGAGTAAAATTTGTTTACCTTTGTGCTCAATGTGCATTGAGTGTGTGTTGTAATGTATATTAGGGTTGAATTGGTGACGCCATGGCATTCCTAGAATTACGTCAGCAGATTGCAAAGGTGCTACTAAAAATTTTCACGTTTCCTTATAAGATCCAATACAAATTTCTAAATTATGAACTTCTTTAGTACCATTATATCGTTGTCCTAGAAATGCAACCTTAATTGTATAGGCAGATGGAATAGTTTTAAGTTGTAAGTTTCTAACTACTTTTTCTGAAACAAAATCATGAGTACTACCATCATCATGCAAAACAGTCATATCATTGTTATTGATTTTACATCGCATCTTTCATAAGGCATGCATAGAAATTGTATTAGCAATGTCTTCAGGTTCATTAGAATTTTCATCGATAAGTGTAGCCTCATCAAAGTCGGTCATTGCTTCAAGGTCTTCGTTGGATTCTTCAGCTCCAAGAAAATTTAGATGCACCGTGGGCTTATTCCAATCACAGGTGTTTCCCATGGGACAACGACTTGCAATATGACCAGGATGCTTACAATTATAAAAAATTACATTTTTGGAAATAGCATTGGAGACACTTGGATTAACATTTTTAGGCTCACCAGATTTAGGAAAATTTGAAGGTAGATTGGGAGGTTTAGAATTGGAAACTGATTGACCATGATTATTAAGAATATTTTGCATCCATGGCCGTCAGTTAAAATGATTCTTTTCATATTGAGAATTGAAGTTACGAAAAGAATTAAAACAAAAGTTGTTACCCATGTTGTTACCGTTGGATGCTGAAAATTGCCTTCGGTCTTTTGACTGCTTCGTTTCAACGTCGTGAGCTAGGGATATGGCTTCGTCCAGGTTATTGGGCTTGAACATGTTGACTTCGGCTTGGATGGATGGAATTAAGCCTAACATATACTTTCTCTTGAAGGTAGATTCGGCCACTAGCTCCACCATTTGGAGCTGCAAGAGAGTGCTCCAAAATCCTTTTGTGTATTGAGAGATAGACTTACGTTCCCATTGCATGAATAGGTCCCATTGTTGTTGCATGCGGAGCTCGAATTGTGCAGGGAGAAAATTTGCAAGAACCTTCTTGCGAAAGTTATTCGATGTGAGAGGACGATCAATGCTTTTACACATGACATCCCACCATAATGCATCTTTCTCAATAAAATAATGAGATGCAAATTTAATTTTATCACTTTATCTGAGTATTTCTCATTGTCAAAATAAGCTTCGAACCGACTTAACCATGACAGAATTTTGCGACCATCTTTAAGACCATCAAAAGAATTAAATTTGAATGTACGCTTGCTTATCTTGGACTCCTTTCCACTAGTGGACATCCGAAGTAGCGTTGATGGCACGAATTCAGTTGTCATTATTGGTAGAAATTTCAGTGGCAGGACACTTGAGGGACTTCAGTTCTTGCTCCAATTGTATGCAATGTTGACACTCTTCTTCAAGTTGCAGGGATATTAAATCCATACGCTGCTCCAAGGTTGGCTCAGGAAGCGGTGATGCAGAGTCGAAATTGGCCATGATTGCTTGATGGAGAAATCCGAAGATTTAGGACACCTTGGAAATGAAAAGACACATTGCTTGTCGTTGAAGAATTTTGTCATGTAAGACCAAAATTTTAAACGGTCTTTGGACAAGAAATTATGGATGGAAGTAGGCAAGAAAGGTGGAAAATTTTTAATGGGAATTTTGTGAAATTTATGAAGCTAGAAAGAACTGCACGAGAACTGCCTCTATGGAAGAGATAGTCAGCTGTGACTTGTGAAGATTTGCAGAGTCTATGTATGACATAGAGTAAAAAAGGTTGAAGTTGATTATGTAAGTTAGTAATGTAACTTTCTTGATAAGGCTTTAAGCTTTTAATTTTTTTTTTGATTTTTTAGGACAAGTGGACATCATGGATGTTGCCATGGCGTCAAAAAATGGCTCCCCCCCCCCCCCCCCACGAAATCAAAATAGAGCTTAAGCTCTTGATTAAGCTTAAGAAAAGCTTTTAATTAAGCTTTAAATAACCTTACTAATCACTTGAAAGCTCCAACTCTTCGCGAAACATGGCGCCATGATGTAGGAGTGGGTCTTCTTCAATGTCTGGGAAAATAACAGAATTTCTTGATCGTGATAGAGGGGTTTGGGGTTTTGAAGGCCTGGGAATCCAACCGTGTAGTTAGTTCGCGATGAGACGGACCTTAGAGCCCGTTTGCAGTAGAGGGCTCGCCTTCACACTAGAGGGTAGGCGATTGGAAGCCCAAGAGGTAGGTTGGGCTGTGATATCATTGTTGCGAGCAACGGATGCGTGGTTTGCGCATAGCGAATGGAAGAAGCTTCCTCTTTCTCTCTTTTACTCATAAAATTGCATACAACTCATGAGAAATTAAAAATAGACTAAAAGAGAAGGTAAAATAAGATGAAGCGACTCAAGATTGGGTTCAATCTCCCCCCGACATGAAGTGGGCAGCTCCCTTCATGCCGTATTTATAATAATATTATGAAATCTTCTTTGCCCAAGATTTAGGCCCTTTACAATCACTCTTTGCATAAAGAGTTTGAGTGAATTGGAAAAGAGATAGAGTAATCTGAATTAATGGATGATAGCAGTTGTGCATCCCACAACTCTCTAGAACCATTAATATTTTATTGGACATACCTTCTAAAAATATATTTTTCTAATAAATATTTACATAGAGGCTATGCGCACGCTTTATAAGAAATAGCGGTGCATCTAATACAATAATCCAATAATTGCCAAATAAATTATTGAGGAGATAATGTTAAAAATGCTTGCGTGTGGCACACCTTTCCAATTCTCCTTGCTCTATACATCAGCTGCCAAAAATTCAAAAAATCATGTTAGGATAATAACCAACTGAATAATTGCAACTAGTCACATAAATCAATTAATTTGGAATTCCATACAATAATTAATTCATGAAGACGTTAATACACATGTGGATAAAATGGCACCACCCACGTTTACACTTGCATCGATGCCCGAAAAGGATAGGCGTCCTCATCGACCTTCCGCCTAAGACAATTCTTAGGAACGTGCCCCGCATTGATGGAGAACCATTTAAGGCACTCATCCCGCTAATGTACACACAAAGAATAACATTTAAGGTGCTCATCCCTTTGCATAGGTGCCACCTGGCAACACTTTTGCTAGCCTTTCAGCTTCTTCCTTCTCTTTCTTCTTCCTCTCTTCAGCCTCTTTTTCGGACTCCTTGGCTTTTCTAGCTTTCTCTTTCAACTTCTCTGCCTCTTGTTTTTTCTTCTTCTCCCTCTCTTTAACCTCTCTTAGGGATTTCCTTTTGGCTCTCTCTAGATCTTCTTTTTCCTTCTTCCTGCCCTCATCCTGTTTCTTCTTCAAAGCTATCTTTTTAGTGGGCTTCTTTGCTTTTTTCCTTCTAGATTGAGCCTCCTGATCCTCCTTCTCTGTCTCAGTTTTTGTCCTATCGCTCAATGGCTCTTTCTCTTGGTGCATCGGTGACTTATCTGGAGTCTCATCCGCTCCTTCTTCTCCTTGTTGAGCTTCTTTTACAGCCTCTTAGATGATGGCTGTTGATCCAAGAAAATCACAAAAAGAATATTTGTCTAACACTTTGTTGATTTTTTTTGTACATTTGATGGTTTAAAATAAAGAAGAGGGTGGGAACAACCTCTTGGAAAATCCAAGAAATCACGGGATGGAAATATTTCATGGACCGGTTTACCAAGGGGGGGGGGGGGGTGAAGAGTAAAGATCAATGGAGAAAGGTGAAGGGAAAATGTATAATGTGAAAAGAAAAGACATGAAATGGATTTGGAGCCATCCAAAGGGCATATGAGGCTTATAATGTCATGGCTTTGGAGCCTTATGAATTCAAACAAATGGGACCCTTCTTGGAAGCATTAGTGGAAGAAAAATTAGGCACATGATTTTGTAAGATTTTTAAAAAATACTTCCACTCTGATAAAAAAAACTTTTCAACATTAAAGCTGTAGCACATGAGCTAAAGATTTTTCTGGTATTTTTTTATAATTTTTTGGAGCTACGAGTCAGGGGATATGGCCAAAATGGTGGACACCAACTTTTTTCAACTGCGGTGGAGACCACCTCCCAATTTTATACACATTGACACTTTCTTCTCCACACTTAACACTTCCATAAAACATCATTCTTTAGATTCCCAACCCTTTCCCCTCTTTTCTCCTCTCTCTTAAGCTAATAAACCATTAGAATTTCCCTCCTATATCACCCTCAAATCATCCTTAATTGTAGTAGTAATGTATGAATTCTCACTACTCTCTCTCTATTATTGTTAGATATGATCTTATTTTATGAAGATTCTCTATATTTTTTTATAGGAGAGCTCTTGGACTCAAGCTATGGGGGGGAGAATGGAGACAAATCACCTATGATGGAACTTGATTAAGTACAAAATTGGTCAACAAAACATCTAGATGGAGCTTCCACATTGGTGGAACCGCCTTAATGTAAATTTGGTGGTGTTAATTCCTATTCTATCTTAACCTCCTCCCTAAACACCCTCAAGGCCTATATAAAGAGGCCTTCTCCTTTGTAATTTGCAAAAAAAGAGAGAGCCAAGAGACTTTCTTCAACCCT
The DNA here is from genome assembly GCF_053477565.2 of Lygodium microphyllum. Lineage (NCBI taxonomy): Eukaryota > Viridiplantae > Streptophyta > Polypodiopsida > Schizaeales > Lygodiaceae > Lygodium > Lygodium microphyllum. Next base: position 85,334,881 of record NC_141163.1, on the reverse strand, counting down.
ATTGAGCCTTCCCCATTCTCTCTCATGAGCTTATGCAGTTCATTCCCTTACCATAGCTTATGCATGCTCTACAGTGTAATAAGCCCATGCTATTGGTGTCCATATTGTGTATATCGGTTATGTCTTGAGGGTTCTCCATCTCTTTTTGCCTCTTAAGTTTTATTGATTCATGTATTTTTTGTAGTTCTCTCTCTCTCTCTCTCTCTCTCTCTCTCTCTCTTAGTTTTCATGTCTTCTCCCTCACAAGCTCCTCTCCCTCTTGCATAGGGTCCTAGTCTGCTCTTCCATGACTAGGTGGTGCCCTTACCTTATTCACTTTGTGGCACAAGGGAGTTTGGCATAGTATAGAGGCTCCCATACCAAATTTCCTTCGTCATAAATTTGTGCCTCCACTGAGGACATTCTCATCCACAATTCTCTACCTCCTTATGCGGGACGATACAATACATAGTGATGCATCCTCTACAACGAGTGCTACAAGTGGCTCTTCTCCAATGCCTTCACCAACTCTTTTTGAAGGTGGTCAATGTCCACGACTCCCATAATGGTCTCCCAAGGAAACCCAAGAAAGGAAGTATGCCTATTGGATGACGGCACATATGCGGGTAAAAGGTGTTCACCTTAGAAATTCCATTCTCTCACAACGGAAAAAATTATGTTTCCATCAATTGCTAGGTTCTCATAATTGTGGTGAGTGTTTTGCAAACAAAGTGAAGGCCCTTCCGGGAGGTCCTCGTCTCCAAATCATCAAATCCCTCTCTCTCTCTGGTCTAATCCACATCAAAGAAGAATAACTATGCATGAACGGTGTGGATTATTATAGAGGTGCAAAGTATAGAGACTACCTTCAACTGTTGCTAGCTCAAAGGTTGGGTGTGGTTGAAAAGATGACCATCACACCTTATGAAATATATATCGCCGAGGATGGACACACTAATGCAAGAACAATCACTGGTGAGCAAATACTCTTTATAGCAAAGTTGGTGGGTTCCATAAAGAAACACTCTGGGAAAAATCCTTTATAATTCAAGAAAGTGCATTCCCTCTACTCCCTTAAGTAGTCTCCACTTATGAATAATAATAATGGCCCAAATTTCTACACCTTCCACTCTGTACAAAACATCAGAGTTAATGTATGCATCAGTAGGAAGATTTTCTTCCAGCAGCGTCTTGTCATGTACTTTGGGGCTGAAAGATTAAGGGAGATTCTTGTATCACTAGAACCTATAATCTTCCCAATGCTAGACTACAATGCATCCTTTAATGTACATGTCTTTATTTTATTATAATAGTTTCTCATGAATCACCGTGAGTTGTATTGACCAATCCAACCTCTTGCTATGCAAGCTGTGCATATTGTAGCCACCCATCACAAAGCTTAGATTCCAAGGCCTTATTAGAAGCATACTGAGGCCTAGACGTATTGCTGAAATCAATACATTTGTGAACCCATTCATCCTTCCCCTCATAAAATACAAGTTAAGTCTAGACGTGTTCATCTCTGTACTTTACCCAGGCAACATGGCATTTCCAAGCTTCTTTGGGCACAATGGAAAAAATGAAGTGGATTTTTTGGACAACCTTGAGATGGTCTTCCTTGTCTTTGGAAGGGATGATGAAGCATTAAAGTTGAGGGTTTTTCCTTTGGTGCTCAAGGAATAAGCTAGAATGTGGTTTCAAACTCTAAATCCGGCCCAAAGAGCTGAATGGGAGGGATTGAAGGCAGCTTTCTTGCAGAGATTTCAACAAACTACTCAGTTGAAGAGTTATAGAAATGGCTTTTGGCCCTCCATCAAAGTGATCCTTATGGCTATGCAACTTATGAGGAAGGGTTTTTGAAGCTTTGGGGACAGTGGGTCAAACTCACTGAATCCTGGTGAGAGAGCTCCAAACTGCCTTCAAAAGGATCGATTTATTTCACGTTTGTACCCCTTGCTCAGGGAGAAGATAAAGGTGAAATTTCCAAACACTTTTGAAGATGCTTTGAGAATCACTAGGAAAAAGAATGGAAAGATTCTCTACCAAGCCCAAGCTAGCCAAGGAGTTTTGGGAAACAACATCACAACTATGGAGACCTCTCAAGTTCCCCCAAATGTATCTAATGCACTAAGCCTTATTAGAGGTCAAGAAGACATGATCCAACAAATAAACAATCTTCCTAATCTACTAGAGGGTTTGAGAGTGAATCTTGTGCAAGGTGCAAGAAGACCTATCAAGGGGAATGGTGGAAATCGACCACAAATACGGTGACAAGCAAGAGAGATATTGTGTTACAATTGTGGAGAAAATGGACATGGCATGTACAATTGTCCTCACCCTAGAAGATATGATCACCCTGCTAGAGGTCCTCAACAACAAGTAAGCCCTCCTTGTGCTAGGACTCAAGAGCAAGAGCAGTCATGACATGCAATTTTACAACCACCTTATGTTCAAGTTGAAACCCTTGCTGTTCAGCCAAATGTTAATGTCATAAAAATAGAGAAGGTGGTCAGGAATAGAAGGCTCCAAGAAGAAATAGCGAGAGGTAAGATGAAGGTAGATGTAGTAGAGACCATACCTATCAAGCGGGTACGTGTCCAAACTGAGACAAGAAAGGAAGCAATCAATGAGGCAAGTACATCAAGGGCACCTAGAGATGAAGGGAAGAAGAGAAAGACTCGAACTAGGTCTAAAATTGATATCTCTGACTTCTCTTTGGGTTCTCGAACACAACCTTATGATCTGATAGCAAATGTGAGCTCTCAAGGGCCAAAAATTACTTGGCCACAACTACTTCATGCCTCTCCAAAGCTACGATAACAGTGGTAAAAAATGGTAAGCACAAGGGCAAGGCAAGGTAAAATGGTTAGTGCAATCAAGGCATATGGCCTCAAAGATATAGTGCCTTTAGTGGAGGCTCAAATCAAAGGTCAACGGATTTGAAAAACATACATCGATAGTGGAGTAGAGATTTGTGTCATGACAGAAAAGCTTATGCATCAATTAGGTTTAGAAGTAATGGAATCCTCAACCTTTCGGGCAAAGATGGCCAACAATCATGCAATCACATGTGTGGGTGTAGTGAAAGCTTTGAGAGTTTCTGTTTTTGGAATCACTGCAATAGTGGATGTTTGTGTGATGCCAGTAAAGGGAGAAGGATATCCCCTCATCCTAGGGAGACCTTGGCTTATGGGCATCAGAGCTACGCAAGATTGGGCAGCAACAGGGGATTTGGAGTTGAGGCCACATAAGGTGGGTGGCCACGATCAAAAGGTGGTTTACAACTCAAAGAGTGGGCGTCAACCAAGAGAACCTTGAATTAGAAACATCTTCCAATGAGTGGAGCTCAAGTGGATGTTCCTCATTGGTAGAAGAGGAAGAGAGTTCAAGTGGAGAGAGTGATAGCATTCTCAAAGTTATGGGCATCACCTTAAAGGAACCTACCTCATTAGAAGAAAACCCAAGAATCCAAGGAGATGATGTGTGGGATGCTAGCCTAGAGAAGATGATATCCAAGGATATAAAGGATGAAGAAAGGGAGGGTTATGTGAATGTTCTTAAGAAGCATGCATCATTGTTTATTTCTGATTATACTCACATTACAGGTATCACTGCAATGAAGCATCACATCCAACTCAAAGAAGGAAGCAAATCCGTAGTATAAAGATTGAGAATATTGGGAGTTGTGCAACAGGATGCACTGTTGACAGAGGTGAAGAGACTCTTGAATGTAGGATTCATATACCTAGTGGAAGATTCAGAATGGATCTCCCTAGTAGTAGTGATGCCAAAGAAAAAAAGTAGTGAGGCCAAATAAAAATGGTGAGTGGCAAGTATGCATAGATTACAAGCCACTAAATGCTGCAACAAACATGGACCACTTCTCTCTCCCGTTTCAAGATGAAATCTTGAATAAAGTAGCAGGACATGAGCAGTATGTAATGTGTGATGACTACTCTGGCTATTCCAGATTTGCATTGCAGAGGAGGATCAAAAGAAGACCACTTTCATCACACCATGGGGCTGTTTTTCCTTTCAGATCATGCCCTTTGGTCTCACAAATGCCCCAACAACCTTTCAACGATTCATGAATATGGTCTTTCAACCTTACTTTGGTAAGTCCATAAGGGTTTTCATAGATGACTTTTGTATTTATAGCTCAAGGAACATACATCTACGCAAGGTTGATGAAGGATTTACTCGCTTAGCTAGGTTGGGTGGACAACTAAATAAGGATAAATGTCACATTGGGGAAAGCAAGGTTACACTACTAGGGCATGTAGTGTCAATTGAAGGAATTGAGGTAGATCAAAAAAGGTAGAAACATTGCTAGCTCTACCTTCCCCAACCTCCATCAAACAATTAGTCTCCTTCTTACAAAAGCTAAGATATTTGGGTAGATTTATACACTTACTCTCTCAAGGCATATATCCCCTGCAGCAACTCACACGCCAAGAAACACTTGTATGGAGTGAACAAAGTGAAGGATATTTTAAGGAGATAAAGAAAATGTTGAGGTCACTTCCTATAATCCTCCAGCCTTGTTGGGAAGAAACATTCTTTGTAAACCCTAGCGTGGGAGAAGAGGCCATTGGTGCTACTCTCCTACAAAAAAATCCAAAAACATCCTTCATGAGGCCTGTGTATTTTGCCAGCCACCTCATGAAAGCCTCAGAGAAGGCTTACACCTCCATGAAAAAACTATTGTTGGCCCTCATGTTTGCAGTAACCAAATTTTGGCCATATTTGCTTCCAAAGAGGTTTGTGATCATCACTGTGGAGGATATGTTTTCCTATGCACTACAACATATGGAAATCTCTGACAAAATAGCAAAGTGGATGGGCTGACTTCAAGAGTATGATTATATAGTGCAGGTTGAAAAAATAACTTGAGCATGCCTGGCTGATATTTTGACAAACAGGTGCTATGAGAAAAATATCAGGGTGAAAAGAAAGGATCTTCCACCACCCCCATCCATAAAGACTCTTGTAGATGCTTATAGCCTCTACTTTGATGGTGCATACAAGAGAATAAAGGATAAGGCAGCCGCCGCAGGCATTGTCATTTTCTCTCCTTTAGGAGAGAAAATCTATGGTGAAGGAATCATCTTGGAAGGTGTCCACTCTAACAATGAGGCAAAATATCAAGCTTTAATTCATGGTCTTTGTTGGTGTCTTAGCAATTCAATTGAGAGGTTGAATGCTTTTGGAGAATCCATGCTATTGGTAAGGCAGATGCAAGGTACATGGGCATGCAAAAATACAAACCTCTTTAGTAAAATGAGAGAGGCCAAATCTCTTATGAGAAGATTTAGGGAGGCACAAATACATCATGTGCCAAGAGACCAGAACAAGGATGCTGACCATCTAGCATCATCAAACCTGAATGAGTTAGTGGTGGGAGCAATGGCTATCAAACCCCCACTTTAGCAAGGCAAGGAAGACATAGAAGATATTCTACACCTCTTAGAGCAAGGAGAAGCTCCCAAACACGTGACTAAGGGAGAAATATAGTGGCTACCTTGGAAGGCTACAAGATATCGCATGGTAAATGATAGTTTGTATTGTCTTGGTAAGGATGGTGTGCTTAGGAAAGTGCCTTCAAAGTGGGAAATTGAAGAAATCTTAAAAGCTTGCCATGATGATGTGTGTGGAGGCCACTTTGCACACAATATCACAAGTAGAAAGGTTCTACAAGCCGGATTTACTTGGCCCAGTCTACACCAAGATGTCAAATATTGATGTCAAACATGTGAAGAATGTCAGAAATCAGGAACATGACAGCTCATAGCAGAACCCCAAATCCCAATCAAGGTCTATGGACCCTTTGAGAAGTGGGGAATTGATGCCATAGGGCCTCTACCATGCACTTCATCAGGGAAAGAGTACATTATCATGGGGGTAGATTACATGACTAGATGGGCCGCGGCTATGCCAACTAGAAGAATCACTGCTAAGGAAGTGAGTAAATTCATCTTTGACCACATTTGTTGTAGGTTTGGTACCCCTCTTGAAATATTATCAGATAGAGGACCAGGGTTTAGAGCTAATGTGGTGGATGAACTCATGCAAAAGCTAAATATTCAACGACGACACTCTATCCCTTACTACCCTCAATGCAATGGAATGATTTGTAAAATCATCAGCAAAACAGGTACATTCAAGGCCCTGGGATTGGGACAAGCACCTTAGTGGAGCTCTATGGGCTTACAGAACCTCCTTCAAAATCATGTTAGGGTTCACACATTTTTATCTAGTTTATGGACAAGAGGCTCTTTTGCCTATTGAGGTGAAATTAGCTAGCCTTCAGGTATTAGGTGGCACAGTAGGCTCTCAAAAGGAGAAGTTACATCAAAGATTACTAGACCTAGAGAGGCTACAATTGGATCGTGAAGAAGCCATCAACCACTACTCCCAGGAATTTGAGAAGCACAGAGAAAAGTTCAACAAGAAGCTAATAGATAAAAACATCAAGGAGGGATCTTTAGTGCTTCGATATGACAATTGCTTTGATAAAAGAAAGGACAACAAGTTTCTCTACCGGTGGGAGGGACCATTTTGGGTCACAAAAAATTTCAACAATGGCTCCTAAAAACTTCAAGACATTGAGGGAAAAGTGCACAAGACCACGGTAAATGGATGGCACTTAAAACCCTATCACATCAGGGTGGGGTCAGCTCAAGATACCAAAGAGTGTCTAGAGGCATAAATACCTCTAGCCAGGTTGGGGGGGACTATATGATCTGAGAAAATCACAAAAAAATATTTATCTAACACTTTTTTTATTTTTTTGTGCATTTGGAGGTTTTAAATAAAGAAGAGAGTGGAAACAACCTCTTGGGAAATCCAAGAAATCACGGGATGGAAATATTTCATGGACCGGTTTACCAAGGGGGGTGAAGAGTAAAGATCAATGGAGGAAGGTGAAGAGAAAATGTATAATGTGAATGAAATGGATTTGGAGCCATCCAAACAGCATGTGAGGCTCATAATGTCATGGCTTTGGAGCTTTATTATTCAAACAAATGGGACCCTTCTTGGAAACATTAGTGGAAGGAAAATCAGGCACATGATTTTGTAAGGTTTTTTAAAAATACTTCCACTCCAATCAAAAAAACTTTCATCATGAAAGTTGTAGCATGTGAGCTGAATTTTTGGTTGGTATTTTTTTATAAATTTTTTGGAGCTACGAGTTGGGAGATATGGCCAAAATGGTAGACGCCAACTTTTTCCAACTGTGATGGAGACCACCTCCCAATTTTATACACACCCACACTTTTTTCCCCACACTTAACACTTCCATAAAGCATCATTCATTAAACTCCAAACCCTTTCCCCTCTCTTCTCCTCTCTCTCAAGCTAATAAACCATTAGAATTCCCCTCCTAAATCACCCTCAAATCATCCTTAATTGTAATAGTAATGTATGAATTCTCACTACTCTCTCTCCATTATTGTTAGATATGATCTTATTTTATGAAGATTCTCTATATTTTTTTATAAGAAAGCTCTTGGACTCAAGCTATGGGGGGGAGAATGGAGATAATTCACCTATGATGGAACTTGATTAAGTACAAAATTGGTCGAAAAAACATCTAGATGGAGCTTCACATTGGTGGAACCGCCTTAATGCAGCTTTGGTGGTGTTAATTCCTATTCTATCTTAACCTCCTCCCTAAACACCCTCAAGGCCTATATAAAGAGGCCTTCTCCTTTGTAATTTGTAAAAAAATAGAGAGCCAAGAGGCCTTCTTCAGCCCTATTGAGCCTTCCCCATTCTCTCTCATGAGCTTATTCAGCTCATTCCCTTACTATAGCTTATGCATGCTCTATAGTGTAATAAGCCCCTGCTATTGGTGTCCATATTGTATATATTGGTTATGCTTGAGGGTTCTCCATCTCTTGTGCCCTCTTAAGTTTTATTGATTCATCTATTTTTTGTAGTTCTCTCTCTATCTCTGTCTCTGTCTCTCTCTCTCTCTCTCTCTCTTAGTTTTCCTCTCTTCTCCCTCACAAGCTCCTCTCCCTCTTGCCCAGCATCCTAGCCCCTCTTTCATTACTTGGTGGTGCCCTTACCTCATTTACTTTGTGGCAAAAGGGAGTTTGGCATAGTATAGAGGCTACCATACTAAATTTCCTTCGTCAGCTAATCAACACTTCCATATCCGATGAAAGAGGCTTTCGAGGAAGTTCTCTTCTTCCCAGTACTTTTAAAGACTGGGGACTCTCCGCATGTCGGTCTGCTGCCTAGGGCTAGTGCTTTGGCTGATTGGCCTATAGTCTTGTGCACATAGCCGTTCCAATCTACCTCATCCAAGGTGTGGGCTGCCACATTCTCCAGCAGAGGCACATTGATGCGGTGCATGAGGGAGTTATACCATTGGCTGGAGAAGAGTGAGTGCACCAATTTTGCCTGCATGCGGGCCTCAGCATCGAGGATATCATGTATGTTGATGCTGTTGTTTGCCAAAACATCCTCCCTCTTCATCTTCAGCATAGCATTTACATCCCTCTTATGTTTCTTCTCCACCTTAGGTTCCAACCCCAGTGCCTTCTCCACCAAGGCATGGTTCAGTGGCACTTGCACTTGTTTAGCATTCTCCCCTCTTCCCACAATCACCATTCCGGATTCTTGATCGGGGTCGTATGTTCTCAGAAATTCCACATACTTTGTGTGATGAGGCTCCTATGCAAACTTCTCTAGATACTTCGAGAGGTTACATTGTTCCACCACTCTCCTTGTAGCCTCATTCTTGGCTACCACCTTCTCGAGGTTATGGATACTGCAGAATTTCAACTGATTATAAGCACAATTTTCTAAGTTGATGTCGTATTGCGTCCTCTTCTCCTCTGTGAAAGGGAGTTAGTGAGCATGATCTTGCTGTGATATCTTTCGTTCCTATCATGAACCATCATTCCCATTAGTGCTTCCAAAATAATTATTTGCTGAAAAGAAAGACTTCATGTTTATTGAATGAAAACGATCAAGCTCCAACATAAACTTTCCTTTCAGACTTTTCGGCCTTTATTTCAAAGTTTTTGTGACATTTTTCCTCAATCGCAAGTTTACATGTTTCTTTCCTTTCTGCTTTTAAGTGTAGACTAAGGTTTTCACAACGGTGTGTTTTTTCTTATGTGTTTATGTGTTTGCTTGATTTTGATTGGTTTTGATTTGACTCACCTTACCCCCTCCCCTTCTGGATTTGGAGCCCCAAGAGGAACACCAAGGAAAAGGGAATTCTCTTGCAAGAAAATCTATCTAGTAACATCAACAGGCTTTTATTTCATTCCTTTGATTACCAAAACAAAGAAAACAACAAATCTTCACACAACATCATAGTAGATTTCTCCCACGGATTTGATAGAATCAACCATAATCTTCAACATCTTCATAAAATTCTTCAATATAATAAAGAACATAGAAGAATACACCATCTTTGAATGGAAATCAATTACATATTATCCTTCTTCAATGTCTTCATAGTTCTCTCTCTCTATCTCTCATATACAGTTACACTGTTTCGATAGAATTGACTATCTCTGACTCTCTCTCTCTCTCTCTCTCTCTCTCTCAATAATACATCATCTCCTCACTTCAATGCTCTCATAATAACCCTCAATAATATTTCTTAGGTCATGGATGCACTTACCAAGAGGTATGTCTGATATGAAGAGTCAATAGAGCCACTACAATGTCTTTTCACAGCTCACTACTGTCACTGTCACTTAGTCTTCTCTTCAGTCTTCAACAGTTGTTTCTTCCACTTGTTTTAGCTCTTTTGAACTTAGATTCATCCTTTACAAAGGTTAGAAAACTTTTCCAAAGTTACATATACATTCTACTGAACACTTACAGAAGGTCTACAGAACAGTTATAATACAGTACCAGAACAGCTACAGTACAGTTACAGTATAGAGACACAGACTCTACAGAAGGTCTACAGAGGGTTACATAAGGTCATCAAAACCTCATAACTCATACTAAACCATTCCAAACTATCAAAAACTATTCAATAAGCTTTCAAAAGATCTCAATCTTCATCAATCATCAATCCATACTTCATACAGAAGACAATCAGAACAAAATAGAAGCTATACAGAAGGTATACAGAACCAATCAGAACCTCAACAGAACCTACCAGAACATCACAGAGCTTCATATCTCCACTAAAAATCATCATGAACTTCCAAAACATAATCAATATCATCCAAAAAACTCTCAAATACTTCCTTTAACAACCATACATCACTCTAAATCTATCAAAAATCAATCATTCAGTCCTCAAAAACAACAAAAATCAGTCAAAATTTCAGTCTTTTTCCACTCTCAATAAGATTTGAGAAGAATCCTTCCTAGGAGAAAAGGCTAGTGGGTCAAGGGCTTTTAGCATACGGGTCGACTGTTTACTTTTGCATGAGCCAAGCATAGAATTTTGGATTGTATTCCAACTAAGCTTTGTGGTCTAGATCAAAGGGTTGGCTATCTACATATGTGATGTAAGTAAGGACATTTGTTAGGAAGTCACCGGAATCGATACGGCTAGCAATATGTAACTCTTCCTCAATCAGGAGGCAATCAAGATAAGGGTTTCCTTTGATGTGCTCTTCCATGGGTTGGCCACAAATAGTTGTTAACACCCTATACGAAGTTGGAGCTACATAAGTTGGGTCATACTCCGATATCTTGATTGCGTGTCACTACTCAGTGTTGGTCATTATTTGGCATACTTTGAGTTTCCATTACAATCGAAGAGCGTACTAGTTTCGTAAGAACGGGGATTCGATTTCAGCAAGCTATTTCAACTCCTCGATTTCTTGGTCAGGGATAGTAGAAGTAGCTCACTTATCGTATGATGTAATGATATACCATTTAATGGCTTTCTCTCTCGATCAGTGATGAGCAACTCTGTAGTAGCTGAGTGGGATCCTTTGACAAATGTGATTTCAAATGTGTCCCATGAGCAAGGCATCGTACGAACTTTGGTCGCTAAGGGCTCTTGCAACAGGTCCAAGTCCAAGCGGTCATAGCTCAGAGCAAGCAACATGAATGTGGCATTTGAGCATCTAAGACAAGCAATCACGTCATCCCCTATGTCTTCAGCTAGATCTACAGTCAGTGTCAATAATGATTTCTACTCATAGGAGAGTCTAAGGCCTACGAGTGGTTGGGGTTTGATAGAACTAGAGAGTTTAGCAGCAAATGGTTGCAAGTTTGATTGTTCTTGAGATTGCGGTTGGGTCCCTTGCACAATGGCTAGGGCTTGACTGCTAATGGGGCATTGCTACTTGCGGATGTGGCATCCTGAGTCTTGGTAGAGTTAGGTGGTATTTGTTTGGGAGTAGCAGGCTGAGATTTGGGCCGATAGACTTGGCCGGTCTTCATGGGCATAATCTGTTTTGTGAGTCAATGGGCTTGGTGTCTCGAGGATTATGCGGATTTAGGCCTTGACACATTGTATGGCTAGGTACGATTAAGAGTGAGGGTGGCATTTGATCTGTGCCTTTGGCTATTTTAGCCTTAGGGATCCATATCCAAGCATTACCCTCATAATAGCCTTGCGCTTGCAATAGGGTCTTAGGAACCCATCAGGGCTTGAATGTACATCATTATCTATAGATTTGTCTTGGCCTACTAAGTTTTGAGGTTGTGTTCTTAGCCTTGCGAAGGTGTAGCGTATTGCTCCTCGATGGCAGGCTCTGATTGTGGCTATATCTTTAGTATTTTCCGTGATTGTGGCTACTCGTACCTTGACAGGGGGTTCTAACATTGATGGTTCATGTAGAGGATGCATGGAAGGGTAGTAATTCTTGATGTGACTACCATTGATGAAGCCTAAGCCCTCGCCTTCCAAAGTCTCAAGTTCAACATTACCAGTTCGGCTGATGGCACGAACCTTGAAAGGCCCTAGACCTTTAAACTTCATTTTCTGTTTATGCCCCTTAACGAAGTACAAGAGTACTAAGTCTCCCTGTTCAAAGTCACATTGCTTGACATGCTTCTCAAACCAGCTTTTGCGTCGTGCTCTCGCATATGAGTGCATGGGTAGCTAGAAGTCAAGTTTCTGAGAGGCATTCGAGTTCAACTAGATGTTTCGTCCATGCCTCCTTCCCTTCCTATCATTCGTGAAGTGCGATCCTCAAGCTAGGAACGAAGAAATCTATAGGTAGAATTTCTTCAGTTCCATAGATCAAACCTAAAAGTCATCTAGCCTACAGTTGTTTATAGGCTATGTGGTAAGGCCACAAGGATGCCATCAACTTGTTAACCCAGTCCTACGCAGAGCAGAGACTACCTTGGTCAAGACGTTTACTAGAATTTTATATGTGGATTTCGCTTGGCCATTTTCTTGAGGGTAGTATGGCAAGGATTTTTGACAGATAATTAGAAAGGTGGATAGAATATGTACGATCACTTCATTAATGAAGCGTGTGCCCTCGTCGCTAACCAGTTCAATGGAGTAGCCGAATTGTGAGATTACCTGCTCCCATAGGAACTTGGCAGTCATTCTAGCGTCATTCTTTCTCGTAGCTCTTGCTTTTTCCCATTTTGTTAAATAGTCAGTGGTGTGTACAATGATGTACTTGGCTTGCGAGTATTGTGTCACATGACTTATGGGTCCTATGAAGTCAATTCTCCATTTTTCGAAGGGTTGTCATGCAATTATTGGGGTTAGCTCCATCTGATCCTCGCAAATCAAGACCTTTGTCTGTTGACACTCGTCACAGTGCTTAACAAATTGTTCCGCATCACAAAAAAAATGTGGGCCACCACAGTTGAGACTGCAACACCTTGCGAACTATCGTCTCTTCGCTAAAGTGCCCTCCAGCAATTTCGATGTGCACCTCTGAGAGCGCATTGTGCATCTCATGCTCACATACGCATCTATGCAACAATCCGTCTTGCCCTAGCCTAAATAGCTGGCCTACTATCAACTGATAGGGTTGGATCTTGAGAATAAATTGCCTAAGTTGGGCTTTCTCTATTGGTCGTTCAGGTAGTCCATGCTCAAGCGCCTGGACTATCGTCTGCCCAATATGGCGTCAAGTTGGCTCGAAATAAATCTCTCTCGCTGGATAGGCTAAATAGATTAGTGTCTGGCAACTCATCGACGATGCATTGTCTAGCGGCCTCTCCCATGGGGATACGCGACATGTGATTGGCCATGTAGTGCTGCTTTCCTTTTTGTACAACCATGGAGGAGTCAAATTCTAAAAGCAGAAGAAGCCATTGAGTTATGCATCCTCTAGCACAAGGTTTATTTACTAAATATAGCAAGGCTTGATGATCCACAAGGAAAGTGAAAGGCGTGGCTAATAAATAATGCCAAAATTTCTTCACAGCAAATACCATGGCCAAACCTTCTCTTTCTATTGTCAAGTAGTTCATCTCGGTCTTAGTGAGTTGTTGGCTAGCAAAGCTCAATGTGATAGTCGAGATTATGTTCACCATGTTGGCACAACATTGCCCCCACAACAAATTTCGAAGCATCAATGTGCATGTGGAAGGTAATGGTCCAATCTGGGACTCGTAGAATCAATGATGTGGTCAGATCCTTTTTCAATTCCTCATATGCACATTGGCATTCTTCAGTCGATTCGAATATAATCAACAGTTTGTACAAAGGTCAAGCAATCAATGCATAATTCAGCACGAACCACCAATAATATCCTGTATGACCTAAGAAGCATTGAACTCCCTTATAGTTGGTTGGGGTTGAAATTCCATGGCAATGCCATTCTTCGACAGCACGTGCCCTAGGATGCATCCATGCTTTACCTAGAACTCGCACTTTAAGGGATTCAGAGAGAGACGATATAGGCAACATCGTTCAAAGAGTGCTTGGAGTTTGTCTAAGTGTTCTCTCCAAGTCGAATGAACACAGAAGTTGTCTACGAAGACTTCTAACTCTTTCATGAGCATGTCTTTAAATATAGTGCACATAAGGCATTGAAAGTGTCAAGAATCGCATGGTGGGGGGACTTGCTTGAGCTGCTACACCAAACACACACTGTATACACAAGAGGAAGCTCACTCAAGAACACAAGAAGAGATATGGAGGCCAAAAATTTTCTTGCTCGTTTCTTCTTTTTCTTCCACACACTATACAATGTACACAAAGTGCAGATAAGATACAACATAAAGGAAAGTGGCCTACGAAGTCAAACAATGCATAATCAACTACACTAATCGACTAGCGCTATGTCTTTGCCAGCTGTAGGTAGGTGTAACAAACTAAATATAATAGGTGATAAGTTAGTGGCCATGTGAGTATCATAATCACCACCAACGTGCTAAGTGTAGATGTGCGGACCCATCCAGATAGGCGGTCCATCATCAATGTCCGCATGTGTTGAGATTGCCATCTCAACACTCCCCCTCAAGCTCAACTCTATCTCTGCAATGCCAAGTAAGCTTCGGAACTTTCAAAGCTTCTCTACACCCAATGCCTTTGTGAAAATGTCAGTTATCTGATCCTATGTGCTGACATATACCAAGTCAATCTCTCCTGCAAGTACCTTCTCTCTCACAAAGTGGTAGTGCACCTCAATGTGTTTTGTCCTAGCATGGAACACTGGATTCCTAGCTAGCTATATGCTCCTCATGTTGTCACAATGAATGACAACTGGACCATCTCCCTGCATGTCCAAATCACCTAATAACTTTTGCAGCCATACCACCTCACATGGTGCCATAGCAGCACCTCTATACTCAGCCTTTGTACTCGATAAAGCAACTCTAGGTTGCTTTTTGCTGCTCCATGTAACTGCTGCACTACCAAGGGAAAATATGAATCCACTTGTAGATCTTCTATCTGACATGCTACCAGCCCAATCTACATCTGTGTATCCAAAGACCTGTACGTCCTTACCTACCTCATAAAAGAGTCCATAATGTAAAGTGGACTTCAAATACCTCAATCTATGTCTAACTGCATCCAAATGAGGCTTTCTAGGCATTTGCATAAACTGACTGACAAGGCCAACAACATAGCTCAAGTCTGGCCTTGTGATAGTCATGTAAATCAAACTCCCTACTATCCTCCTGAACATAGTAGGATCTTCTATCTCATCCCTAATGTGAGCACTCAACTTCACATTTTGCTCCAATGGTACTGAAAGAGGCTTACATGCTATCATACCATACTTGGATAACATATCCAAGCCATAGGGCCTTTGGGATAGCCATATACTATCATCACATGTGATCATCTCAATTCCAAGAAAGTATCTGAGTCTCACCCAAATCTTTCATCTCAAACTTCTTCTTTAAGAAGTCCTTAACTTCAACAATCCCATTGTCACTGTCACCTATAATAATCAAGTCATCCACATAGATTACTATAATGACCAACCCAGCACCTCCCTTTCTCACATAAAGTGAGAGATCAGCATTAGAAATACAAAATCCAATATTGACAAGATACTCTCCAATATTGTCAGACTATGCTCTTGTTGCTTGCTTCAGTCCATAGAGTGCCTTCTTTAACCTGCACACATATGTGGGATGCTCTAAATCCTCATAACCTGCTGGCTACTCCATATAAAATTCTTCTTGCAATTCACCATGCAAGAAGGCATTCTTAACATCCATTTGCTGTAAAATCCAACCTTTGGCTGCTGCCAAGGCAATCACACATCTAACAATTGCCATCCTAGCAACTAGGTTGAATGTCTCTTCATAATCTATGCCATATGTTTGAGCATAGCCTTTTACAATCAGCCTAGATTTATATCTACTAACTAAAACATCTGCATTATGCTTGAATTTGTAAACCCACTTATAGCAAATAGCTTTCTTACCCCTAGGTAAGGGTACCAAATCCCAAGTCTTATTGGCTTCTAATGCAACCATCTCCTCATCCATTGCTGCATCCCAATGAGCATGACCAATAGCATCCTCAAAACAAGTGGGCTCAACATCCTCAACTAGTTTCACCATATAAGCATAATGGTGATTTGCATAACCTTCAAAACCAAATCATTTAATAGGGTATCTGACCCTGTGTACCACGGATCACTCAATGGAGCCTTTACATTACTATGAGCTCTCTGTACACCTGGTGTCCTGACTGAATGGTGCACAGATCGGTCGCCGTATGCATGCGTAGTGAGCGTCAGAAGGTCCTCAAGAACAAAATAACTCTACTTTTTGCACACAAATCTATGAAGAAAGCTTGCACGACATGAACAAAAGACCAATTGGGTGCAATCTCCCTCCATAACTTGTGTGAGCGCTCCACAAAGCATGTATTTCATATATTATTCATCTTCAAGCTCAAATAATAGCCCAAATTACAAAATAGCATGCTTTAACTTTTGAGTTTGCTTTTGTGCCAATAAAGATTTAAAGCTAATGGGCGCCCAAGAAGTCAGACAGTACCCAATTACAATGTCCAATACAAGTATTTAAATCGTGCACCTATGCGCATACAAAAATAATAAATAAATATCAAGTGCTTTAATAAATAAGTGTAACAAAATATAGGTGCCATGCCTAAGATACACGCCCATCAAAACTTGATGATAATTTAAATACACGCTATCCTCCAATGCTTCCCACTGCCACCACTGCTCACTCTACACATCAACTGAAGCATTCACAATTGTTAGAAAAATAATACAATTAAACCGACAAAAGTGAATACCTAGCAGTCTTCAACTACATAAAATAAATTAGTTAGAAATCAATCCTAACCTTAATTTATTACAAGTGTGCACTCTAAACTCACAAACGTTTATTAATTTAAATATGTATTTTGCGAAATCACCCGCTATGGAATCACCTATGTACACATAAAATTAACAAAACTCCCGAAAAGGATAGGTGTCCCCATCGACTTCTCGCACAAATAATCCACTTTCTGTATGAGCCCCGGTAATAAAATTTTACAGAATCCACCGCAAAACCTCACGGAATCCATCGTGGAATATGCCTCCTAGCATCATACCCCCGGGGTGGGGATAGCAATTGTCCTCAATTGCTATTAGCTCAATGTGGAGCTAATAGAGTGGGAAAAGCATTTAGGTCTCTAGCGTGCATCCATTGGGCCTCTTCAATAGGATGGTTTTTAAACTTGACCAAATATCTAGAATATCTAGGCCAGTTCTAGTGGTCATGAAGTCAGTATCTTGTTCAGGTTCAAGGATTTCAGTTTCATCATCTAGTAAAGGAGGGTTTTCATAGATAGGGTGTACAGGTAATTGGCCTCTAAAGGGTCGTAATAAACTGATATGGAAATTATTGTGGATTTTTCAATGTTGTGGTAATTCTAGTTTAAATGCATTGTCATTGATTTTGTGTATGATCTTGAATGGTCCATAAAATCTAGGTGCTAATTTCACAACTGGGTGTTTATCTACGCTTTGTAATCTTCGTTTTTCTATTCGTAACCAAACATAATCATCAACTTTAAATTTCATAGTCTGTCTTTTCTTTTTTGCTTGTTTTGTATATGATTGCTAGGCTTTGGCAATCATATCTTTAACTTCATCAAAAATAGTAGCATGCATGTTAGCAATATCATTAGCAGTTTGAATTTTTTTTATAATGATGCAACAGGTGTAGGCAATCGATATCCATAAATAACTTCAAATGGTGCTTTCTTTATAGCTATATGTGGTGTGTTATTATATACAAACTGAAGTAAATGTAGATGTGTATCCCATGTGTGTGGTTTTGAAATGGTGTAAGCACACAAAATATCTAAAATAGTACTGTTAGTAGCTTCTGTTTGACCGTTTGTTTTAGGATGAAATGCAGATGAAAAATCAATCTTTGTTCCTAAGTTAGCAAACAAAGTAATCCAAAAATTATTACAAAATCTAGAATCATGAT
The DNA here is from genome assembly GCF_053477565.2 of Lygodium microphyllum. NCBI lineage: Eukaryota > Viridiplantae > Streptophyta > Polypodiopsida > Schizaeales > Lygodiaceae > Lygodium > Lygodium microphyllum. The sequence continues at coordinate 85,317,067 of NC_141163.1, read as the reverse complement.
AAGAAATAATAACTTTTGGTAAACCATGGTTAGTGAAAACAGTTTTCAAAAATATTTGAGCAGCTTGAGATGCAGTTAAAGTTTTCTTGCATGGAATGAAATATGCTTGTTTACTAAACCTGTCTACAACAGTCCAAATCATATCATGGTTAGCTTTAGTTTTAGGTAAACCAGTGATAAAATCCATTGAAATCTGTTCCCATGGTCGTGATGGAATAGATAATGGCATTAGTAAACCATATTGTTTACCATGGTGTCTTTTAACTTGTTGACAAACTAAGCATTCAGATACAAAGTTAGATACATCAGTGTCCATATGTGACCAATAAAAATCTTTAGTCAATGTACACAATCTAGATATAATTACTCTATGACCTTGATATGGAGGACAATGAATTTCATGCAAAACAAATGATCGAAATGAAACTGTCACACATAATCTTTTTTCATAAAACATGAATCCATTATTGTAAGACAATGAATCAATAGGAATCCAATTATTTGCAACTAGTTTATTCCAATCAGCTTGAAAAGTAGGATCTTGATGATAAGTATCTTTCATAGTAATAAGGGAATCAAATGATATCACAGAAATATTATGAATTGTCGGTTTTCTACTCAAAGCATCAGCTACAACATTCTCTTTTCTAGGTTGATATTGTATAAGGGGATGAAAACTTTGAATAAAAGCAGCCCATTTAATGTGTTGGTCAGATATTTGTGGTTGACTAAGGAGATGTCTAATGCTTTGTTGGTCGGTTTTGATCATAAATTCAGATCCCATTAAATAATGTTTCCATTAACGTAAGGCTTGTACTACAACTAGCAATTCCTTCTCGTAGGTAGAATATTTAAGTTCAGATGGTTTGAGTTTACAGCTAGAGTAGGCTATGGGATGATTATCTTGCATGAGGACGGCTCCTATTCCAGATCCACTAGCGTCAATAACTACTAAAAAGAATGGTCTATTGAAATCAGGTAATTGTAATACAGGAGCATGAGTTAAAGCATATTTCAATAAATCAAAGGACTTTTGTTGATTGTCAAATCAATTATACACAATACCCTTCTTTAAAAGTTTTGTCAAATGTAATGCAAGTAATGTGAAATTCCTCACAAACTTTCTATAAAAGCTAGCAAGACCAAGAAAAGAAAGTAATTCATGCACACTTTTGGGTATGGGCCAATTTAAAATTGCTTCTATCTTTTTAGGGTCAACTTTAATACCTTCTGATGAAATAATATGTACTAGATATTCAATTTATGTTTGGAAGAATTCACTCTTTTCTGGATTAGCATATAATTGATTGTCTTTTAATAACTTAAAAACTAAAGACAAATGTTTATAATGCTCATTCTCATTTTGTACTAAATACTAATATGTCATCAAAGAAAACTATGATACAATGCTGATGTTTCAAAAATATGTGATTCATCATGCGACTAAATGTGGCTCGTGCAATAGTTAAACCGAAAGGTATAACAAGAAATTCATAGTGTCCAAATTGTGTTCTAAATGCAGTTTTGAATACATAAGATTTGTCTAATCTTACTTGATGATATCCAGATTTAAGATCTATCTTACTGAATATGGTAGATCCTTGTAGTTTATCCATAAGATCATCTACCCTAGAAATTGGATATCTATTATTAACAGTAATTTTATTTAGGGCACGATAATCAATACACATACGATAAGTATTAATTTTCTTCTTCACTAATAAGACAGGTGCACCAAATGGAGAACTACTAGGTCTAGTTAATCCTCTGTTAAGTAATTCTTCTATTTGACTTTGAATTTCTTTTTGTTCAATTTGGTTATGTCTATATGGTGCTTTACATGGTGGTTGTGTTCGAGGAATCAAATCTATTTTGTGATCTTCAGGACATGAAGGTGGTAATCCAGGTGGTAAATCAAAAACAAAACAATCTTGAAATTGGGCAAGAAATTGTGTATACCTAGGATCCATTTGTTTTTCTTTAGCTTGAATTTCATTCACCCATATTAAATAAGGTTTTCTACTTTTACGTAATGCACGTTTAGCCTGAGTATGAAGAAGCAGTGGAAAATTATTAGAAGCGTGCATACCATGCAGTGTGATTTGTTTTCCTTGAAAATAAATTTTAATTGAATGCATAGAATAATCTATGTCAGGATTGTATTGATGACACCAAGGCATTCTTAAGATAATGTCACTAGATTGCAAAGGTACAACTAAGAAATTTCTTCGTTCAGTATATTCACCAATTTTAATTTCTAAATTATGCACCTCTTGTGTTCCATTATATCTAGTACCTAGGAATGTAACCTTGATGTGATAATGTGTAGAAATAGTTTGTAAATTCAATTCTTTGACTAATTTTGCAGAAATAAAGTCATGTGTGCTTCCATCATCATGTAAAATAGTCTTTTCTTTACCATGCACAAAACATTTCATTGTTAATAAAGAATGGGGAGTTGGCATACCTGGCAAAGTATCTGAAGTAGTACCAATGTCATCATCATCTTCCGTAAAGTCCGGCATTTCCTCACGTTCTTCTTCTTCTATGGCTCCCACATAATTGATATGGACAGGTGGCTTTTTCGATTGACAATTGATTGCTAGATGTCCAGGTTGATGGCATTTGTAACAAACTATGGGTTTGGCTTTAGATATATTATTGGTAAGGGCAAGAAGTTTAGGAATGTTGGGATTTGACTATGGGGATGGCTTAGGGTTTGGATTGGTGTTTGATGGCAAGGCAGGTGGTTGTGTCTGAGATTTACAGAATGAAGATGGAAGAAAACGACTTTGATTGAATCTTCGGAAATTTGAATTGAATTGTTTGGAACCAAAGTTACCATTAGTTGGAAATTGTTGTGGTCGCTTGTCTCTTCTGCGAATCTTGTCTTCAGTGTCATGAGCCAAGGAAATTGCATCTTCAAGAGTTGTTGGCTTGAACATATTGACTTCCGCATAGAAATGTCCAAGTAGGCCAGACATAAACTTGCGTTTATGAGTTGCTTCAGGTACATCTTCCAGCATACGTAGTTGCAATAGGGCATTCGAGAAACGTTGAGTGTATTGGGAAATAGGTTCATGGTCCCTTTGTTGTAGAAGATCCCATTGCTTGATGGCTTTTTCATGGATTTGAGGAGGAAGGAAATTCTGCAAAAATTTCTTTTGAAAAGTCTCCCATATAGTAGGACAATCAGTGCTCTTGCGGACCACAGTCCACCATAAAGATGCTCGGTCAACTAAATGGTTAGTGACACATTTAATTTTGTCGTTCTCAGTATATGTTTCTTCATGGAAGTAATCATCAAATTGACTGATAAAAGCAAGTATAGTCTTTCCATCACGTGATCCATTGAAAGTACGAAATTTGAAGTTTCTTTTACTTATCTTTGTTTCTTTGCAGATGGATTGGGCTTCAAGTGTTGCATCGATGGTACGTTGTATAAGATATTTGGGTTGCGATCCATCTTGGTCGGTGGTAGATCGTTGCAGATTGGCCAATTGAACTTGCAAAGCTTGTCGGGCTCTTTGTTCTTCTTTGAGCTGCATCATAATCAAATCCAACTTTTGCTCCATTGTTGGTTCGGGTAAATCACCTTCCATAAGATCGTCCATGTTTGGATCGGTCATCTTGCAAAATTTCAAAAGACCTCACACTCTCAAAATCTTATTAGCAGGATGAGCGTAGCTCAATGGCGGGTTTACAAAGCTTGTATATTTTGTTTGGCTTTTGTAGTCTTTCTCTTTTACGATTGTGGTATTCGTTGTCACAATCGTCTTCCAAGAGAATAGTGTTGCATAGAAACTGCGTAAAAACTGTGTATAGCCTGCATATGAACTTCTGTTCTTGCTGAAACTAGTTCAGTAAGTTTGCAAGTGCGAACTGGGTCTACAAGAGAAGAATAGACTGATTCGTGTGCTTCTGCGTACGAACTGCCTCTAGAGTAGTTGATGAAGTCTTTAATGACCTTGATGACTTGCAGGATTAAGAGAGCTTGGATAACTTGGAGGACTTAAAACTTAAGGCTTTACTAACTCTGCGTGATTTTCGTGGACATGAGTATGTTGGCAGCCGTTTTGACACCGTTTAGGACATGTCGCTGTCGCCGTTTTATAAATTCGTTTGTGAAAGCTTTTAGATAAGCTTATTATTAAGCTTAATAAGCTTAATCTTTAAACTTTGAGACATATGGAGGATTTCTTATCTGTGTATCACAACTTGATAAAGGAGCTTTGCCGCCGGTCCTTCGCCTACAGAGGCTCGTCTCTCGCAATTAGAGGGTGCAAAAGGGGGTTCTTGACTGCCAGAAACACGTTGGTATCGACCGTTTGCAATGAAATTGACTATAGAGCTCGATTGTTCCGGGAGGTCCGTCTTCGTGCAAGATGGTAAGCGATTGGAAGCTCTCGATCTCAGCTTCGCTCTGATACCACTGGTGCACAGATCGGTCGCTGTATGCACACGTAGTGAGCATTAGAAGGTCCCCAAGAACAAAAGAACTCTACTTTTTGCACACAAATCCATGAAGAAAGCTTGCACGACATGAACAAGAGACGAATTGGGTGCAATCTCCCCCCATGCCTTGTGTGAGCGCTCCACAAAGCATGTATTTCATATATTATTCATCTTCAAGCTCAAATAATAGTCCAAATTACAAAATAGCACGCTTTAGCTTTTGAGTTTTCTTTTGTGCCAATAAAGAATTAAAGCTAATGGGCGCCCAAGAAGTCAGGCGGTACCCAATTACAATGTCCAATACAAGTATTTAAATCATTGCGTATAACACTGATACCCTTTCTACTCTAAAGAGTATCCAATAAAAACACATTTTTTTGCCTTTAGATCAAGCTTCTTCCATAGCTCATCTGGCACATGAACGTATGCAACACAGCCAAATACTTTCAAGTGCGATACATCAGGCTTCTTGCTAGTAAAGCATTCTTCACGAGGGGAGTTCTGCCCATAATGTAAACATCAGTATGGACAGTCTCAAACCAAAAATGTTTGGGCATATTCTTTTTAGTCATTAATTCCCGTGCAACTTCTACAATATGCATGTTTTTTCTTTCTGCAACACCATTTTGCTGTGGGGTATACCTGCAAGTAAATTGCCTCTTTATCCCATGAGTCCTCAAAAATCCACTGAACTCATTAGAGGGGGACTCTTCCCCTCCATCTGATCTCAAGCACTTTACTTTTAAGCCTATTTCTATTTCAATAGCTACCTTAAAAGATTTGAAGTGCTTAAACACATCACTCTTTTCCTTCATGAAGTATACCCATAGCTTCCTTGAACAGTCATCAATAAATATGACAAAGTATTTGTTGCCACCAAGAGATACATTCTGTGTAGGCCCCCAAACATCTGTATGTACTACATCAAGTATATTTCTGCTCAGTTCTCTGTCATATGTGAGAAGGGTTGTCTTGCCTGCTTAACAAACGGGCATGCTTCATAGGCTTTATGCAATTCTGCAACTCTAAAAGAAGGCAACCTTGTAACCAATCCTCTAGACTGCATTAATTTTAGCCTTTGCACATTTGTATGCCCAATATATTTATGCTATATTTCAATATTTGCAACTACTCCTTTTCCTTTAGCATACATAGCAGCATCCATTGCAGGAATTCCAACATCTAAAGTGAACATTCGGCCAACTCTACTTCCTTTTGTGACAAACCTGCACTTATCATTAAAGTCTGCTATAAAACAACCTTTTGCATTGAATCGGACCTGCAACCCTTGCTCTACCATTTGGCCAACAGGCACTAGATTCTTTGTAATTGATGGCACATGTAATACATCTATCAGACTCTTTGTCTGGCCATTATACAAGGACAAGGAAACCTTTCCAATGTGTGAAATTGGGTTGCATGAATCATCGCCCGTCTGCACATAACCTGGGTTTTGTAAGACCTGCATATCTCTAAACCATTCAACATGACCGGTCATATGATTAGATGCACCTGAATCGGCATACCATACATCATCATGTGTCCCCTTTCCTGTGTGGCTACATTCATCATATGCTGCATAACAAACAGACGCTCATTTTTGTCTTCATTCTGTTGTGAAGACGATGCATAGTTTTCTTGCTGCAATTTACCATTGCAAATATCATCCTTCTTTGCATAGTAGTGGGGTGCAATATGGCCTATTTTGCCACAATAATGGCAAACAATAGTAGAATTTCTAGAATCTCTATTCTGTCATCCACCTCTTCCTCTAGAGCTCCCCCTGCCTCTAAAGTTTCCTCTGCCTCCAAAAACTTGAATTTCACCAAATTGTTGATTGAACCTATTTTGCTGGTTATTGCCAGCATGTCCCATACCATGCTTCTCGAAGAGGATCTACCACATCCCCTTCCTGAACTCAAGTAAAATGCTTGGACTTGTTCACCATTTCTTTCAGACGAATCACCATGCATATTGATCTCTTCAGTAATCATGAGAGAGATCAAATCATCAAAATCTAGAAATGGCTTCCGTACAGATACTCAAGTAACAAATGTTTTCCATGCCTTCTCATTATTAAGGCCACTCAGAGTGGATGAAACCAAATCATCATCATCTCGCATTGCATCAATAGCTGCTAAAGCATCTGCAATTCTCCTCATCTTCAACACATACTCATTGACATACATTTTTCCTTTCTTCGAGGCATTCAACTCTTGCTTGAGTTGAATCTTTCGTGCCTTTGTATTTACCGAAAACATGCTCTCAAAAATTGTCCAAGCTGCATGTGAAGTTTCTGCATTCCTGATATGTCCCAGCATAGTATTATCAATGACTGCAGATAGCCAATACATCACCTTTTTGTCTTTCGCATTCCACTCTTTCCATGCTTTTAACTCATCTGCAGTCGGAGGGATACCCAACTCTAGCTCCTTTTCTTCACATGAGACAAACTCATAAAGGCCCTTTCCAATGAGGAAATTCGTCACACGGAACTTCCATGAAGGGTAGTTGTTCTTGTCGAGCTTCTTAATAATGGGATTTCCACTATTCTCTACCATTATCACAAACAAGGATACAACATAGTAAGCTAGTCTTCTGCAATCTTTCACAACACGTGCACAACTATACCAAGCAACCTTTTTCACTGATTGCTCAATAGTACATGTAATTTACAACATGTTTGCAGATAAACCTTATGTTTGCTTCCTGCAAACACCTCAAAAATTACAAATTTGAAATTTGTAACCTGTGCACACACTTTTCGGTCAATACAGCCGAGATCACAATATACCCTAAAACTACTATCCGCAACCTTGCGGCTCTAAAACGGGGCCTGAAACGGCCTCAAATGCCCAAAATAACTACGGGAAAGTCCTAAAGGGCCTATTTGCAAAATATACAATGCTTTTCTCACACACTAAATACACAGCAATCTGAGATTTTTGCTCGACCCTGCTTTTGGTGCCTCCACAAGCACTATCCAAGAGAGAGAGTGGAAGAATGGGAGAGCTTCTTATCCATTGCTTGCTTGCTCGAACTTTTCTTTTTCTCCTTCACTTCAGCCTTCAAAATCAGCCTCTCTCAATGGCGCGGCTTTGATACCATGTCAAGAATCGTGTGGTGGGGAGACTCGCTTGAGCTACTGCGCCAAACTCACACTGTATACACAAGAGAAAGCTCATTCAAGAATACAAGAAGAGAGATGGAGGCCAAAAAGTTTTCTTGCTGGTTTCTTCTTCTTCTTCCACACACTATACAATGTATACAAAGTATAGATAAGATACAACATAAAGGAAACTAGCCTACTAAGTCAAACAGTGCATAACCAACTACACTAATCGACTGGCGCTATGTCTTTGCCAGCTGTAGATAGGTGTAAAAAACTAAATATAATAGGTGATAAATCAGTGGCAATGTGAGTATCATAATGACCACCAACGTGCTAAGTGTAGACGTGCGGACCCATCTAGCCAAGTGGTCCATCATCAATGTCTGCACTTGTTGAGCTTGTCATCTCAAGAGAAAGGTGGCTAGAGCGTTAGTCAACTTGAAGTGCATGACTATGCAGGCAAAAACCCCCCACTCGGTGGAAAATGCAATCTTATGTTGATCATTAGGATGCACCTGCACCTGATTGTATCCAAAGAAGCTGTCTAGAAAATTGTAGGCCTCTTTGCCTGCCATGCTCTCGAGCATGTGCTCGGTGTATGGCAATGCATAGTTGTGCCTCTTAGTGGTAGCCTTCACCTTCTTGTAATTGACGCACAGTCTAATATTTTTGTTTTTCTTCATTACAATGACTATGGGTGAAATCCAGTTTGTGTCTCTTCCATGTAGTATTCCTTACATATATTTATCACCCTTTGTATAAAATCACGCTTTGCAATATTTAAAAATAGATTTTCATGTTTATTTTGACTCTCCTCTCCATGGTTCCATGTAATTTCATGAGTTGTTATCACTAGTCTTGTACTTATTCTATGAGTTATCAGTATTGTGGTTTTAAGTAGTTTTTGTGCTCATCTTGACGAGCATTGCGTATCTAATATGTAATTGCTTTGTAGAATATTATACAACACATGGTGCTATGGGTGGCAAGGCAGCTTGTTGCCTTGCTACAATTTCTTTTTCGCTATGTAGCCGTCGCTATTTGTGTCACTAACTTACTACACACATTGCTATTATCATCGTTATTTGTATCATAAAGCATCGCTATTCGCATTGCTATCTACGTCACTATCTGCATCGTAAAAGTGATGTACATAGCAATGCAAATAGCGATGCTTTCTACGAAAAAATTGTAGAGATGCTTATATTGACACTTTTAGCGACAATGGGGGTAATTTTTTTTATGAGCATTTGTGCAGCTTTGAATGTGAGTATGAGGCATGTATCTTGTAGTGATTGTGTTCATCTAGGGACTTATGTTAGTTGGAGTTATTACCTCCATTATAAACTTTGGAGAGTTTGATGCATGCAAAAGTTAAAAATTGCTAGTTATAACCCTCCTCTATGCTTCTTACAAGGATAAATTGATTCTTGTATTTGCTATTATTCCAAGGACCCCACTCACACAAAATAGAGTATAGGGATACTTGAAAGGACCTCTCACTATACCATGTATTATTTCTTAGAGAATTTGCTAATGAAAGAGTTTTATGGGAATGATATATATGTGAGATACATGTACACACAAAAACATATAAACATTGAGATTGTTCTTATAAGTCTTGCATTGTTGGATAATATTCTAAAGAGCAATGGCAAAATAAGTTCTAAATAAGTTTTCAAAATTTAATGCACCCAGGTTTTCTTATGACAACTAAGCAATAAATTCTATTGTATACAATTGATTTTAATCATACACCAGAACACATATCAATCCCTGATCTTAAAGCTTAAAGAGAATAACATGACTATCCTAGAAAGGGTGGATATGTTTAATTAGCATAAAGAAAGACAAAATTTGGATTGTAACTCGGAAAATGGAAAATCCTTACTTCTATCTAGATATGAATCAACCTAAACATCTTGATGTTAATATTCTTAAGATACTAAAGTGATCCAAAGAGCATAAACTAATCGAGCTCTATAGGTTTGACATTTTACAAAGGGACAAGCCAAAGTATACACATGGAAATTTCATAATGAAACAATTGGACTTACAAAGTGATAACTAAAATCATCCCACCAAATAGGATAGAATTAATTGGAAGAAGTCATGGATTATCAACTCACTAACTATCCAGACCTTTCTACATGATATAGAGTTGTAGATCCTAACACTAATCCTTGTACTTTCTTATTTATGAAAGTCAAAGAAAATTACTATAGAAAGAGTCTATATTACACTATTTTTTATTGCTTATGCAAAACAAATCATGCTGTTGCTACCATTCTCCTATATGTTGCTTTTGCATTGCAGCTAGTGATGGAGAATGCATTGTATAAGTGTTGAAATGTGTATCACTTATAGGATGGATAATTCATGAGATACATGATGATGATTCTTGTGTAGTAGCATTGAAGAAATGATTCTTAGTTACTGTACATGTGCACAGCTCTCTACAATGGTCTTGTCTATGCCACTTGTTAACATCTCTCTCTCTCTCTCTCTCTCTCTCTCTCTCTCTCTCTCTCTCTCTCTCTCTCTCTATGTTAGTGCTATATATCTTAACTCTCTTAAATACTAGAGTGACCAATCACAACATTCAAAACACATACACATTTGACATCCACAACAAAAATTAAGTTCACTATGGATTATAGTTAGTGAAAATCTCTTCAATAGACAAATATATGATAGATACACACATATTATACAAGTTGACAAAAAGATGTAGTAAAAATCATAAACATCATGAATATATAGAATGTATATATACAATTTGTATTGTAATTATTACAAAAAATACCATATGCAAAATTGCCATGCACTATTGAAGTCATTGCTACTATGATCACCATCACTTTCAATATTTAATTCATTTCTAATGCATCCTTAATAGGAATTACAACCTCTACTGGCTAATCTATCCCTCTCCACAATAATGCTCCTCCTCTACCCTCCTATCCTCACCATCTTAATAACAAGCCACCTCCTCCATCTTGGTCTCTCCATGATCGTCCTATGTCATTTGTAATCAGGTTAGATTTTGAAAAAACATATATCTATTGTAGTACATACATTAAGATACAAAGAGAGATAGGGAGATGTGTGTGTGTGTGGGGGGGGGGGGGACATTTCCTTTCATAAAACTTGAACCATGTATAAATAAGAAAGGGGTATGCTCATGTATTGATATGGTTTAAACTTTACAAATGTTATTCTTTAGAACTATAAAAATTATTCATGACTTGCAAAAGTAAAACATTGTCTTATAAAAGGGAGACATGGCCATCATCTTTATTTCTCATCACTAGGAGTCCATGCTCAGCTACTATGATCATCAACCACCCATATCACAAGGTTAAAAACTATATCTACATACATCCACTGGAAATCATTAGGTAGACCTAGACCACATCTATGGGACTACAAGTGTTATCATTGCACTTGTTATCAATGTCTAGGATAACATTGATTAGACCCCCAAGCTTACCAATGACTTAATATAAATATAATAATTGTCCCTACATTTTAGTATTTGCCTTTGGCCTTTCTAGGTAAGAAAGGTCTTATCTTGAAGTATTTGAGACTTCTACCATCTATGAATTTTTCTCTAATATTATTTTGTTTCTTTGCATCCATTCTTATTACATCATAGGCTTCATATTACTACCAAAATCAATGTACTACAAGCAAACAATCACATAATTTTAATGGTAAAATAGTTACCTTAGTGCTAATCATTTATTTAAACTTTTCAATACATGTATTGTGGTACATAGGGGGTAGTCTTTCAAGTGACTCTCAATATTGAATGCCACTGAATGTTAATCTTAATTGTGGATTTTGGCCTATCTAGCTAGCAAAGTGTTGAAAAAATATATTCTTACATGGTTTCATGTGGTTCTATGTCTAATAGTTCAAAAGTTACAGAAATTCTAATAGTGACAATATCTTACATGTGTGCCTATGGGATTTCTTTGCCATTGTTCATGTTGAGTTTACACTACCTATCTACAATTCTTATGAAGCTAGAAGTGGATTTTCTACCTCAATGTGAATGCAAGTAACAAAAACTAGTTTTTGGCCAATTAATGATATTTCTAGTGACCCTGGACAAGTGGGAGAGGGGATTTAACATGTGTGAATGGTCAAGATTTGTTGCCCTACAATTTATGGTGCAAATTTTAGAGAAGGGAGAAAGCACTAGAGAAAGAGAGGAAAGAACATGTTGAAGCTTTTGTGAAGTACCAGTGGACTGATCTATGATCTCTTGGACTATAGTGGACTGCTCTAAATAGGGCAAACAAACTATCTACTATTGTTCATTAAAAAAGTACTATGATCTACATTGAATCTATGGGGGATTATTTCTCTTTGTTGTCTTGAATACGGATTTTATGTAGAATATTTTGGAATATTCTTGTTCTACTACTATAGCATATGAAAACAAATTTTTGGGTTGAAAAAAGGATCTTTGGAAGCTTAAGAATAGGGTACTATTGATCTATGTGGGTTGTTTTGGTACCAAATTTTTCAATAGCAATTTTGGGATTGTTTCTAAGGATCATACATATTGTTTGATACTTGATCTCATGCATGGCTAACATGGAATCATATGGGCTGAATTACATTGGGTCTTTACTGTGCCATAGCCTCAATTTTATAGTCTTTATGTGGATGCATATGTTATTATTACAATGACTAATCTCAAGCTCTTACACAATAAATATATTTTACAATTGGGTTTCATTTGTCTCTTAGATTTCTATTGCTTCCTGTCTAACTCCTCTATAGATTTTCTTTCTCTCTATACTATGAACTCTTCTTACCTACATCCCAACAGCTTTTGACCATCCACAATAAAAACTTTGTCAAATTTAATGAACTTGACATGAAAGGTTGAAGGAAGAGATTTGGAATATGAGAGATACTATAGGTTAGGTTTATCTAAAGGTTCATGTGATGAAGTTACACAATTATTGTAGACCTTTACCACATATTTCCAATAGCAACAACAACAACTACATCAATATTTTGCAAAGTATGAGTCCATCATAACTATGAGATGTCTACCACTCTCAATCCAATGTGCACCTTTTAGTAGTCCATCAGTAGGTTTTCCACAATGATGCTGCTCCGTGCTCCCTTTGAGTATCAAGGGGTTTGTCACTTAAGCCCTACTGAGTCTACATCGCAACTAAAGAGTTCCAACTGAACCCACTAGGATCAAAATAAATTTCCAGGTTTCTAAAATCATACGAGAGTCTCTTAACAGCCAGCCTAGCGTCAGTAATTTCTAGTTCCCACTTCCTACAAGATTACTTGAACTAAATCAGACTTGCCATTGCACTTCGTTCAAAGAGAATGGGAGACGAAGGGGAGTGAGGTATGTTAACCCTCCTGTCCATAAGGCCAAATCCCATTCCGACCCCCTAAAACAATGCAAGTTGGTTCTACATAATGACTAGTTGGTCAATTTATCATCTTCCTATTTCTATCACCGATTTAAAAAAGCTCCCACCTAACCGGAACCACCCTACCATTGGACGTCGAGGGTCATGCCCACTCGCTTTCCTTTGATGAGGGTATAATCTTTAGTTTTTTAATTACCTGCAATAAATTTATTGAAACATATACAGCCAGCTTCCTTAATTAGTCCGTTAAATCACAAGTTCCTTCACGTAATTTATTTCACAAACATGCATACAATTCAAACAAACCTTGAATAAAAAATAAATTCATTTATTATATTGAAATTTTATTACAAGTTCCATCTTTTCGATCCTACAAAAGATATATAGAATTCCACGAGGGTATTCTGCCCACTAAGATCCCACCCTTGTAACTAGTATTAGGGTTCCACGATCCCATCCTGGGTCACGAAGGGGCTTGTCAAATTCTAGGAGTGATGCGGAATTTACGGTCAGAGTCCCCCTTTGGCATCCACAATTCCTATTGCTTGAGACTATCCCTACAGACACACCTTTCCGCTATGAGCCGGTCTAAGCCTCTCGAAGAGATAATCATGACCCCCTTGGAGTAGGGTCTTGCAGCTAGCTTGGGGGTTGCCTAGCGCGATCTTTCCTTTTATCATGTTTGTCAATGTTTTTAATCAAAGATCTAGATTCTAGCAAACACAAACAATCCTTTCAAATAATGACAATCACACCATTGTGCAGTTCACAACTTTGCATAGCCAAGGTATATCCTTTACCCAAGGTAACCTTACATTCTAACGAGGATTCTTCTTCCCATAAAGAAGTGTTGAGTATAAATCTTTCAACATTGTTAAGCAAGATACGAATTTCCATATAGGGCTAACTTATCCAACATAAGTGAATTTCCTTTAGTTGGCACTTAGAAAAATATTGTGACAATAATTTAACGAGATGATTTACAAGATTCTTGAAATAAACTTTTACTTTTTAAGTGTTAATCAAATCCTAACCATTATCGTGTTTGGAAATAAATATATCAAGTTATTTTACTAATCTTGAGTGCGCATAACGTCCTTTACTCATTTCATGCAATAACCTCCTGTAACTATTTCCATAATGATTCTACAAATTATAATCTCAATTAATCTATCTCCAAATCACAGGTAGCAATTAACCATTTGTACATGTATTTATATGCTCTCTAGATGAAACTAACATCTCATCTTAGTGTCAATGTAAAATCTAACTTTTTGTACTTTTTTTGGAAAAAAACCTTATTATTTTATGTGGCGATATGAAAATAATAGCTTGTTTCTGAGTTGTGAACAACCTTGTTTGGCACGACGTCATTGGGAATTTTGTCTTTGCTTGCGCTTACGTTTGCCACACTCAAGATTCCGTTGGTAGTGGCAATTCCAACAACCTTGGGCATTCCCGTATCTCTGGCAATATCTGCGGTTGCAGTGGGTTTCATGCTCTTTCCGCCTCGTTGCTTTGGAGCCATCGTTTCACGAGTGGTTTGAGAGATAGAGAAGGTGGAATGAATTCAGGATGGGAGAGTGTGAGAGCAGCTTGTCGAGAGTTGAAGACCCTCTTTGATCCCCTCTCTAATCCCCTCTCTTGGCAACCTCTCAGGATCTTCTTCCCTCTCTCTCTCTCTTTCTATTTATCCCCCTCTCTAGCTCCCTCTCACAATCTCTTGGGGGGGTATCCTTCTATCTTTCTCTATTTCCTCCCTCTCGCTCTATACTCTTGAGTAGGGCCTCTCCCCTCTTGCTCAGGCCTCTCTCAACTGCCCTCCATGCCTCTTATTTATAGCTAAATTAGAGAAAAAGGGTTGTGGCTAAGAAGAAGAGCTATTTATGGAGGGGATCTTGGCAAAATCAGCAAATTGAAGCTTTCAAGATGCAATCTAAAGCTCAAATCACAAATTTGATGGTTCTGTTGGCTCTGAAAGGGGGGTAAAACTTAAGGGCACCTTACCAAAAATCTTCCAAAACACTCCTTCTTCTTCTCCCCTTTTGAAGCGTTGTTTGTTGTCTATAAACTGCGATCACGATATGTACGATTTTGCCAAACCTTCTTTTTGCATTAAATCTCCAAAGTTGGCTGAAAAAGCTACTTGCTTTTTTTAAATGACACCTTGTTCAAGAAGTTTCTATAACTTTTTATGATATTTACAATAAATAATATCCAAAATATAAAAAATATGCTAGTTTTGTTAAAAAATCTAGTATTTTTGGACCATCCATACTATAGACATTGACACTAATGACTAATATGGCTCATAACTCTTGTTCACGTGGTAACTTCTGCTATGATCTTGGGGATTTTTTTTGCTCGAGATCTTCTTTATTTAATGATTTTAGAGTTCTTCAAGTCCATTTTACGATAATTCAAAAAGGCTTTAAATCAAAATTAAGATATCACATCCTCTCCCCCTTAGAGAAATCGAGATGTCCTCATCTGGAATGAAATTGGGGATATTGGTTACATACTGACAATCCAAGTGGCATCCTCTTCAAGGTAGTCTTTCCACTATATGAGATATTCTCTAAGGGTTCTACTCCTCAATTTTCTCTCCCTTACATCAATTACTCTATCAGGTTGTAGCTCAAGGACTTCTTTGTTAGGTATTACAACTTGTTGATCATCAAGGATATGGTTAGGGTCAGCTACGTATGCTTTCAATAAGCTAACATGAAATACATTGTGGATTTTTATATTCTCAGGGAGTTGTATCTTGTAAGCACTTGATCCTAAGCACTTGAGAACCTTATAGGATCAACAATATCTTGGACTTAGCTTCTTAAATTCTCCTAAAGACAAATAACTCTTCTTTGGATAGACACGAATGAAGACCTTGCCTCCTTTGAAGATTTATTATTGCCTTTTTAGATCAACATACACCTTTTGTCGGCCCTTGGCAGCTTGAATATCTTGTTTGATAATCTTGATTTGATCATCCATTTCTTCTAACATTTTCCTCCTAGCTTCTATTCTTAGAGTAGGATCAAAAAAATTAAGTGGCTTACACCAATCTTGACCATATAGTGCATGAAATGGAGTCATCTAAATACTTCAATGATAGGAGGCCTTATAAGGAAATTCCACTAAGGGTAGATACTAAATCCACCTTTTAGGTTCCTTGTTGCAATATGCACGCAGAATATCCTCAGTCACTAATTAACTCATTCTGTCTGCCCATCAGTTTATGGATGATAAGCAGTGCTGAAACAATGTTGGGTCCCAATGGCTTCAAATAAACTCTTCCAGAAATGTGATGTGAATAGAGAATCATGATCACTAAATATCCTTTTAGGTCACCCATGTAACCTAAAAATCTCTTTTACAAAAATTCTTGCAATATACTAAAGCTTTGTTGTTTGTTTTTGTTGGAATAAGATGAGCAACGTTTGTTAGCATGTCTACTATTACCATCATTGAGTCATATCCTCCTTGCATAGAAGGTAACCCAACTATAAAGTCCATGGTAATAAACTCCCATTTCATCTGGGGAATGTCAAGTGGCTGGAGCTTTCCTAGTAACTTGGCACGTTCGGATTCTACCTCTTTGGTAATTTAGGCATTCAATGCCATACTTAAGTTCATCACCCTTGAGTATTTGTCAGTAATAGCTTTTCTTGACAGCATTAAGAGTTTTTCCCATGTATTGTGAAAAAGGAGAGCCATGTGCTTCCCAAAGTGTCCTTCTCTTGAGAGTCTAACTTGAAGGAATACATAGTCTCATTCTAAAATAAACAAGTCCTTTGTCTTCATCTGTAGATAATTCTTGATACTTAGTCTTGAATTCGGGATCTTGTTCCTTATTCTGAACTTTCCAAAAAAATTATTGAAGTTTGGTTCCTTATTTGCTTTATTCTTAGTCAACTCAATGATAGGATTAGTTGGCATTGATGCCATTGTAGTCAAAGTTTCTGCCCTAGATGGCCCTTCAGTGATAAGAGCATTAAGGAAGGCTTTACGACTAAGGGCATCTGCTACTACATTTTCTTTACTATGTCTAAACCTAATTTCAAAGTCATACTCCTGTAAAATTTTGATCCACTGTCGTTGCCTCATATTAAGATCAGGCTGAGTAAAAATTCACTTAAGACTTTTATGATGTGTGACTAAGGAAAAGTTATTTCCTGTAATATTCCCACTCGAAAATATTACCAAACTTGACTCCCCGCATGCCATGTAAAACCTGTGCAAGGTTATCTTTTGCATTGTAATTGCCGACAATTAATCCGTAACCCATACGCGCAAAAATGGGACTTCTGCATTGGGAAATCGAGCCCGGGGGTTCAAATCCGCATAACCACGGGGAAACACCCTCTTGGGAGGGGCTAAATGGATAATGTTCAATTTAATGCAAATTTTTTTGCTAATTCCCCCAGCAGATGCATGGCTGGAGGGAAGGGAATGGGAGAAGGGAAAGATGTGGTGAGTTGGGTGTATGGGGGGAGAGCCATGCACCAGCCACGTGGTGGCTCCCCTCTCCCCCCCTTGGGCTATAAAAACCCCCCTAGCCTTGGAGAAAAGGGGGAAAGGCTGCGTGGAAGAAGAGGAGCCTGATAGGCCGTCGTGTAAAGATTAGCTGACGTCGTACTACGTGAGGGCCGTTGCCTATTGTGGAGGAGTGCCGCTACTGCCGTGGCCTACTTAAATTCGCCGCCACCTCTCGGATGAAGCCGCCATCACAAATCCTCCTCTCCATCATTATAATCGCCTTATCGTCATATTCTCCCCCCCCCCTTCAATCATTTCCTTTGACCCCACGTGGTTCCTGGGGAGCAGAAGCTTCCTAGAAGCTTTTGGAAGCTTCTAAAGAGCAAGGCTTAAGGCCTTGTGCACACGGATTCCACCCTGGGTGTTAAAAACCTTCCCTTAAAGCCTCCATTCCCACAGTTTTCTATGAAAGGGTTAAAAATGGAATAGGTTAACTCTAGATTTAATTGGCATGAACTTCATTTAACTATGTTGTAGTTAGGAAAGGGTTGCATGTTGCACATTCGTCGTGCGAAAAATTCATTCATCAAGAGTTGCATTTAGGGGAAGGTTGCATGGTTTATTAAAGCATGAAATTCTAAGTCTTAGAAAAAGAGTTGTAGGCATGATTCTTGAATGTAAGTCCTAGTAGGTTCTATAAAAGTTATTCTGCAAATTATCTTGCATTTTGATTTTAACAAGAAAGGATAGGGTTATTGAGAATCTAGTGGTATGTAGAAGCAATGAATCGCGTGTTTACGTATACTATGACATGTTGCAACTAGTTTTCTCTTTTAGATCAAGTTTATCATCTCTAGGAATGGCTTGTCCTTGTCACAAGACAAGTAGACCGAATTATGTAAATCACCTAACCCGCAAGAGATTCGTATAGGCATGGTTGAGTCGATACGATAAATAACCCAAGTGCTAACTAGGGTTTAGCACGTTATGGATTCAGCCTAGTTTCGCACTTGTTGCCAAGTTGAAACCCTCAAACCCGAAGGTCCTACCCGCATTCACGCAATGTTGGGTCGATTGGGCGCTCATGCAAATACGATCTAGGGTTTCTACCCTAAGGATCATTCGTTCAAATGTTAGAAACTCGGTTTGAGTTTGAATCCCTAGGGCCGAACGTTGTCGGTGGCCTAGTGCAATTAGGATTGGGTTGGGCAAGAAGACACCCTTAACCCTACTTCTTGTCTAAACATAATTCCTTGACCAGAAAACACCGTTCAATGGGTGGAATGATTCCTTGGAATAGATGCAACAAGTTATAACGTCGCATGGTCTTGTGGTTTGATCACAAGAGAGTTTTGCCATTCCTTGGAATGAGGTTGCCAGGTTCTTGCACAAGTTTAACTTGCAAGAGGATGAGTAGTCATCCTGTTACATCACCTTTCTTGGGAAAAATTGCCAAGTTAAGGGAAGTTAGGTATTTGCTTGGAAGCAAAGGAACAATCAAGTAGAGCGACATGGTCAACAGGATTTACTATTAATTTATGAAACCTAAGGTATTGGGTTAACATGGTATGGACCTAACCCAAGGACAAAAGGGCGAACAAACAAACCCTTGGGGGATCTTGCCAAGTCACAATTAATCCCGGATCGAATGCTCGATGCATTTGGAGAAAAGGATTCACTCCTTAGCAGTTGGCCAAATAAACGACCACTAGTTTGATTGTGCTTGTAAGAGTTTAGGAGCACTGTTTGCTCAAGGAACTAAATGATGGAAAGTTAATTAATGCTTTAGGGTGAAGACCTGAAGGGAGAGGCAGCATCAGTTACCCCCAACTCTCTGCCTGCTGACCCTAACCAAGGGGGTTGTTAGCCGCACTGCGAATGTGGACCGAGCCTGTCGCGTGAGGTCTTTCCGTTGAGCGCTACTTGGAGCAGGAGGATGCTTGGGTGCCAGGGGGGCTCTGGCCGTAAATCCCTTGCCTTCGGGGCCTTGCACAAGAGGCCAAGGCGACTTGGGATTGGATCTCGAGGCCAGCATACTAGTCTATAGGCAGAATCTTGGATTAGTAATCCCTGTGGATTGCTGGATAGCCTTCGAGCGGATTATGGATTGCCTTTGGGCGGATTATGGATTAGCCTACAAGCTGGACTTTATGGATGTATTCCAAAGATAAATAAGATAACCTGTTGAAAAGGAACTTATTTGAGATTGTTTTTCTATGTCACATACTAAGATTACGTGAAAGAACCAATGTCTAACTGGCTAATTAAGGAAGCTATTTTGCATGTCCAATTAAATGTAGTAGGTAATCAGCAACTAAAGCAACCTTAAGGAAAGTGTGGTGGATGTGGCCATGGGTCCATCCTACGGATAGGTGGTTCCGGTTGGTCGGGAACTTCTCTCAGTTGAAATGGACAGCAAGGAACTCTTCTCGAGGGAAATGAACAGCAAGGGCGCTAAACTAGAGTTTAGGTTACTAGAATCCTGATTTATGTTGTTTTAGGGGAATGGAATGGGACTATGCCTTATGGGCAAAGAGGTTGAGCCTTGCATCCCTCTTGTTTCCCATTCTCCTTGAACCAAGAGCAGCATGAATCCACTTCATCCTGGGCATTTCTGCGTAAAGTAGTTTGCTTGGGTTTCGACGCTAGCTACCATTTAGAAAAGTGACCATTAGGGGAAACCCTGATTCAGGTTGGTCCTAAGTGGGAACGGCTGGAATACTTCTGCTACGTGGCAGACGCGGGAAGTCCTAGATTGCAAATCCCGTAACATTCCATGGGAGTGCCGGGCGGAGCTTTCTAGACTCTCTTTCTGATGGACTGCTAAGATGTGTCCTCAGAGGGAACAGGTGAACACATTACAGTTGGTATCAAAGCAAACCAACGAAGGATCTGTCTTATTGATTCACTGTCTTACAATAATGGATTCATGTTTTATGAAAAGAGATTATGTGTGACAGTTCCATTTAGATCATTTGTTTTGAATGAGATTCATTGTCCTTCATATCAAGGTCATAGAGGTATTATATCTACTTTGCGTACATTGACTGAAGATTTTTATTGGCCACATATAGACACTGATGTATCTAACTTTGTATCTGAATGTTTAGTTTGTCAACGAGTTAAAAGACACCATGGTAAACAATATGGTTTACTAATGCCATTATCTATTCCATCAAAACCATGGGAACAGATTTCTATGGATTTTATCACTGGTTTACCTAACACTAAAGCTAACCATTATATGATTTGGACTATTGTAGACAGGTTTAGCAAACAAGCATATTTCATTCCATGCAAGAAAACTTTAACTGCATCTCAAGCAGCTCAATTGTTTTTGAAAACTGTGTTTACTAATCATGGTTTACCAAAAGTTATTATTTCTGATCGTGATTCTAGATTTTGTAATAATTTTTGGATTACTTTATTTGCTAACTTAGAAACAAAGATTGATTTTTTATCTACATTTCATCCTGAAACAAATGAAAAAACAGAAGCTACTAATAGTACTATTTTAGATATTTTACATGCTTATACTATTTCAAAGCCACACACATGGGATACACATTTACACTTACTTCAGTTTGCATATAATAATACACCACACACAGCTACAAAGAAAGCACCATTTGAAGTTATTTATGGATATAGATTGCCTACACCTGTTGCATCATTATCAAACAAAATTCAGATTGATGATGATATTGTTAACATGCATGCCGCTATTTTTGATGAAGTTAAAGATATGATTGCCAAAAGCTCAGCAGTCATATACAAAACAAGAAAATAAGAAAAGACAGGCTATGAATTTTAAAGTTGATGATTATGTTTGGTTACGAATAGAAAAACGAAGATTACAAAGTGTAGATAAACACCTAGTAGTGAAATGAGCACCTAGATTCTATGGACCATTCAAGATCATACACAAAATCAACGACAATGCATTTAAACTGGAACTACCACAACATTGGAAAATCCACAACACCTTTCATATTAGTTTATTACGACCCTTTAGAGGCCAATTACCTATACACCCTCTCTATGAAAACCCACCTTTATTAGATGATGAGACTAAAATCCTTGAGCCTGAAACTATTATAGATACTGACTTTATGACCACTAGAACTGGCCATAGATATTCTAGATATTTGATCAAGTTTAAAAACCATCCTGTTGAAGAGGCCCAATATATACACGCTAGAGACTTAAATGCTTTTCCCACTTTGTTAGCTCCACATTGAGCCAATAGCAATTGAGGACAATTGCTATCCCACCCCGAGGGTATGATGCCAAGAGGCATTTTACACTATGGATTCCGTGAGGTTTTACAGTAGATTCCGTAAACTTTTATAGGGCTCATACACAAAGTGGATTCTTTGTGCGAGAAGTCGATGGGGACGCCTATCCTTTTCGGGTGTTTTGTTAATTTTATGTGTATATGGGTGAATTTTTCGCCTCTGCAAATGACATTGTTACATAAGATGGGAAGTGTGTTGCATGGATGATGGGGTCTCTGGAGCTAGTGGTTGGGACCGCTATTTTTATACCTGAAAAGAAAAGAAGTTGCACTACTTGGGGATGTGCTTTGTTGTCGTGTGGTGCATTGTGCTCATGCTAGTGGGACTAGGAGCAAGCTTGGGTGTTGTCCCTCACTAGAGAACTTAGTTTGTGTATAAGGGAGGTGCGGTGCATGTAGCTTAGGTTGATAGGTCTAACCATAGGCAAGTGTTACCTCCCTAGGTGAGTCATGCCCTTGATGTGCCCGAAGCGTAAAGTGGGGAATCAAAATGAGGCTAGGGGTTTAGGGATGGAGCCGGCCGACCGAAGCCACTGGATGCACCTAACTTGAGGACCCCTAGGTGCAATGATTGTGACTGATGTGTAACTTGCTGTGGCTACGTGTGATATCTTTTTCTTTTTCTTTTTAAAAAAATTTAAATATAAAGTTACATAGTCATGATAGAAGTTTAATCTTCATCATCGGAGTGAGGTGGAGAAGGGGGCTTAACAGATTTGTTAAGAAATTGGCGGCTTTGGAGATACCCCCTAAGGTTTAGGTGGACCTGAAGGGTGGTGGTGGAGAGAAATGGATGATTGGAGTGGGTGAAGGAGCTATCATTCATGTTCTCTAGAATAGCTAAGCAAAATGAAGGCAATAGAGTAGCTTGCATCATTAGTCAAGCCATCGCGCAACTATGTATAGCATTAGGATCAAAATGGAGTATTGGGAGGCCACGCTCCTATGGAGTGGGGTCTTGCCTAAGGAGTATCCTAAGCAATCTAAGGTAATTACAATTAGTAATAAAGGCAGGTCAGGGCATGAAGAGAATTCGTTAGTGAATTGGATTAGGGTATCATACAAGTTTTCTGATGTGAAGACGAGGGCATCTTCATATGTAGTACAATGAGGGTTATAGATTACAAGGAAGTCGTAGTGGCCGTGGACACTAGAGTCAAAATCCACTCCCACCCTTCGAGGGTAGGGCATAAAGTTTGGGTCATTCCGCTCGAAGGGTTGAGCGTTGCAAAAGGCCACCCATGTATCCAGGTTGGTTTCGTAGACCCTTCTTTTCCATGTAGGTTGGAATTTGTAGCTGGGCACAAACCTTGGTACTTCAAAAACTTTATTTTGCCAAAATTTGCCATCTTCAATGTTGAGATGACAAGCTCAACACATGCGGACATTGATGATGGACCGCCTGGTTAGATGGGTCCACACATCTACACTTAGCACGTCGGTGGTCATTATGACTCTCACATGGCCACTGACTCATTACTTATTATATTCAGGTTGTTACACCTATTTACAGCTGGCATAGTTATAGCGCCAATCGACTAGTGTAGTTGGTTATGCATTGTTTGACTTAGTAGGCCACTTTCCTTTATGTTGTATCTTATCTATACTTTGTGTACATTGTAAAGTGTGTGGAAGAAGAAGAAGAAATCAGCAAGAAAACGTTTTGGCCTCCATCTCTCTCTTATTGTCTCTTGAGTGGGCTTCTCCTTATGCATTCTGTGTGTGTTCGGCGTAGCATCTTGAGCAAGTCCCCCCACCATGCGATTCTTGACATTCAATGGCCCATGATGTGGGGTTCTGTGCTCTCTCCTCTAGCCATTTCTATCCAGGCCTATTTCTGATGTTAATCACTTCCTCCACCATCTTGATGGGAAAAACCCTATGCAAGGTGGTGGGGAACTGGAAGTTAAAGTCAAAGGAGCTTCTAGACATTTCTTGCCTCTCCCAGATTACAAGGTTGGTGTGGAAGCTTGCTGGGGCATTGTCCTCACATGGTGGGATAGGTGCCTAGGGTGCCCTCACTCCCTTGGCATTCCATTTTCTCCTTGTCTCCTCCACCATTTGTTTTCTTTTTTCCCTCAATACTGCCTTTCTTTTTGTAGAAGTGTCTACGTGTTGCTGTTCTTCAGGTCGTGGGGAAAGAGGTGGTGGGACAAAATCCTCTTCACGTGGTCCCATTTCCAAGTTCGCATCCACCTCTCTTTCCTGGCTTGGCTTTGCTCCTCTCCTCTGATGAACCCGAGTGCATCCACTTTCTGCGTGGTTAGACCTACCAATAGGAGATAATGGCATTGCTCTTCTAGGCTTGGGCGGACCTTGCTAGGTTGTGGCAGCATCTGCAAACTTGCTTTCAGCACTCTACAAGCCATTCCTAGTTTTCTTTTCATTGCCTCTATGGACTCTCCCTCTTCTGGTTGGGTGATGTCTAATAGGGTGTCCAAGAAGGCGCATTGATGGGTCTGGAAGCTTACTTAGGTAGCCTTTGCTCTATTTTCAGCAATTATTTTTTCTTTATCTACTTGAGCAATACAGCGTGCCAAGTATTTAATTCTTTTTTCATTCTGATTAGCCCATTCTTTTGCCCTCATGTTCATGTCTTCAAGGCTTTCCCCCTATCTCCTAGCTAGCATTGTCACTCTGTGTTCTTGGTCTTCCATCTCTGTCCTTAGCTTTTGCTGCTCTTCTTGTGCTACAGTAACCTCTTGGGTTAGTTTTTTCACCTCGCTTTCATACCTGCGAGCTCTTTCCTCCCTTAGCTCCTCTAGCTCTTCTGTGGCTTTAGTGATTTTCTCCATTTAAGCTTGTAGATATTCATATTAGGACATTATCTCTTCATTATGCTACCATAGGCGTCGTGTGGCCTCGGTTTCTTCATTCAAGTGACACCTATCATTCAACTTCTATCTCTTCCTTAGCTTGTAGCTGCTCTTTCAGCTCATTGACTTCCCTCTGGGCCATGGCCATTTGGCATGTTCTCTCCAACTGGGATGCAACCATGGCCTCCTTTTCCACTTTGAGCTCTGCTACTACTGCGATTCTCTTCTTCTCCTTGGCTTTCTCTAATTGAGAGAGGAGTTTCTTAACGTACTTCTTGTATTCTCCGGGCAGCCTCTCTGTTGCGAGGATGGAGGTTGTAGAGCCTTCCACCTTTTGCCTCTTAGGGTCTCGCCTCGACTCGGTGTCTACCGCCGCAACTAGCCTTTTGCTTCCTATAAGGGGGGTTCCTTCTCGTGCTCCTTGGTCCAGTTTTTTATTCACATAGTATTGGACCCAAGCCATTAGGTTGTTGGCGTCCACTTGGGTCATAGAGCTAGGAGGAGTAGAGATGGCAGGGTGATGGCTGGCATTAAGAGAGTTGGAATGGGGGTGATTGGGGCTTTGCCCTTGCCTTCTTACACCACAAGTGGCACAAATTGTGGCACCCGAGCACTTGAGCTCAGCCCTTCATTTCTAATCGAGCTCACAAGTTCCAGCTCGTCGTGCCTAGCCTTCTGCTCAATGGACCTATGCATGGCGAGGGCTATGTCTTCCTCCTCCTTTTTTCTCAACTCCTCCTCCTCCTCTTCTTGCTTCCACTTTCTTTCCTCCTCAACCTTTTTGGTCTCCTGCGGGCCTTTTGCAAATCTACCTTTTCTTGTTTCCTCCTCTCCTCTTCGTGCTGTCCTTGTGCAATTTTCTTATTCGTCTTCCTAGTTTTTCCTCGACTAGTTTGGTCTTGTTCCATGTCTTCTTCTTCCTCACTCAGTGTCTTTCGCTAGACAGTGTCTCCTATTCTTAGTGAGGTGACGACTTGCTTGATGTTTCATCCACCCCTTCTCCTCCTTCTTCTTGCCCTTACCCCAAGGCTTCCCTGATGATTGCAGTGAGGACTCCCCCTCTCGAATCCAATGGTTGCAGCCTTTGAAGACGAAGCTTTCTTTTTAGCTTTGGTGGCGGGAGATTCCCCTCCTGCAATCTATCCTCCCATGGCCAAGGCTTTTGTCGAGGTCTCAATGGTCTTCCTCACAAAACCATTGAGGTCCATCTCATCTAGTGACCTTGCTGCGACACTCTCTAGTAGGAGGACAATGATGCAGCTCATGATGGTGTTGTATATTTGACTAGAAAACAAGGTGTGCACCATTTTGGCTTGGAGCTGGATTTCAGGGTCAGGGATATTTGTCAGGCTGATGCCAACATTGGTGTGGATGTTTACCTTATCCATTCCTAGCAAGGTATATACATCTCTTTTCGGTTTCCTCTCTAGTTTGTTTGCCAAGACCAATGCCTTTTCCACCAACTCTGAGGTCAATTTAATTTGTACTTGATGAGTTCCCTCTCCCACATGCACCGTTACAGTGCCATGGTTCCTATGGAAAGTCCTGAGGAGCCCTACATAGTGGAAGTAGTCCACCCCCTGGCTTACTGCTTCCATGTATTTTTGTAGATTGCATTGCTCGATGATTTGTCTCACGGTTTGCTCTTCAATGACCACATCTTCTAGGTTGAAGATACGTCGGAACTTGAATTGGTTGAAGGCTCGTGTCTCCACTAAAAGTTCATATTTTGCATGTTCCTCTTGTGAAAAAGGTAATTTGCTAGCCTTTTCTTGGCCTGCCATGATGGGTACATGTCATGAAATATGTTCGCCATTAGTGTTATTCAGAATAATCATACACAAAAGGGAACAATTACATACTTGCTAATTGAAATTCTTGAGCACAGAAGTAGACTTTTTCCTCCAAGTAGTTTATTGATTTCAAAATTCACTGATATTTTCCCCAGTCACAAGTTGTTACCTTTTACCCTTGCAATGCGTGCTTTTCCTTTATTGTTTTTCTTATGTAATTAGTTTGATTCACCTTACCCCCACTTTACCCCCTTCGAAAATGAGAAGAATCCTTCCTAGAATTAAAGGGTTAAAGGATGAAGGGCCTTCAGTGCAGAATCTTAGTGTTCTACTTTTGCATGAACCAAGCGTAGAAATTTGAATTGTATTCTAACTTAGCATAAATGTCCACATCGGAAGGTCGGATGCGGTGATATAGGTAAGGATGTCGAGCAAGAAGTCACCAAAGCCCATGTGGCTAGCAATTTGGAGTTCTATCCAAGTAGGGGTGTCCCTAAACATGTTCTTCCATGACTCAATCATGACTGGTCATCAATACCCTATAAGATGTTGGAGCAACATAAGTTGGGTGATACTCCAATGTTTTGATTGTGCATCATTGCTCGGCATTTTTCACGAACTGACATCCCTCAAGCTCCCATTGGAGGCAAAGAGTGTACCATTTTTTCAAGAAAGGGGAGTTATTGGCTGCAAACTATTTCAAGTTGTCAATGTCTTAATCATTGGCACAGGCTGTGTGCTTGTCATATGTAGTGATGAAGCGTTGTCATTGTGCTTGCTCATGGGAGACCTCGGTGGTGATCAGCTTGGTAGCTGCTTCAAAATCCTTGAGAAACACAAATTTCAGTTCTTTCCAAGAATAAGGAAGTGTCCATATCTCCGTCGTGCCAATGGTTCCTCCAAGAGCCCCAAGTCTAAGTGATCATAGCTTTTAGCAAGTGACATGAAATTTGCATGCAAGCATTGAAGGCAAGCAACCAAGTCATCCCATGTATGTTCAGCTAAGTCTGTGGCGAGGGTTAGAATTGATCACCGCTCATAATAGGGTTTAAGGCCGGTGGGTGGTTGAGGCATGACAAAACTAGAGAGTTCAGCAAACTAATGGTTATCGCAGCTTGGTTTGCTCTTTAGGTTGTGGCTTTGCTGCATGGTCGACAGGTTGGGTTGTAGTGGCGGTTGTCATGCAACTAGATGCCTCTGAGATTTGAGGGACATCATCAGGGCTAGATTTGGGTGATTTGTTAGTAGGCAGGCTGCGGTTTTGGGCGATAGATTGGTTCAGGTCCTGTTGAGCTAGGCGTTGGATGTTCTATGGACTTAGAGGCCTAATTCTCTTGTGGTTTGAGTGTCGATGGCGTGAGGTTTCATGTAGTCAAGCTTGAGGATGGCGATTGAATAGGGCCTTTGGTTGTTTTGTCTTTAGGTAGCCAAATCTAGGTGTTACCCTTATAGTAGCCTTGCGCTTGCAATAAGGCCCTGGGAACCCATCACGACTTGATCGTATGTTGATGTTTATGATTTCTTCTTGGATTTCTAGGATTTGGGTGCGGATCATTTGCCTTCTGAGGTGAAGCTCTCTATTTAGGTACCCATTTGAACTAGGGTTCATGGGCTTCAGCGTTGGTTCTAGTGGGTTGCTGGCATCGAGGCTTGGTAGATTGTGATGAGTCAGAACCCCTCTCCTTAGACTTGACGGTGGGTTTCTCTACCAATTGCTTTGCGGACTTGGAAAGAGTCACATCGCCCTTGCTGAAAGTTGTAACTATGTAGACATTACCCACAACTAGGTGGATGCGATGCGACTCGTAGTCGGCATTGCAACAAGCTTGCTTCTTAAAGGTTCATCCTAATAGTGACTTGGTGCCTGCTTCTTTAGTATTGGGAAACACATAGAAGATTATCGGCACACTTTCAAACTCGATAGAAACCATAATCTTGCACTTTTCTAGAAGTGTGTATGATTGGCCTCCATAAGGGGTGAACTTAACATTAGTGGGCTGCAACTATGGTTTGCCAATTTGGGTCCAATATTCATGGGTTAAGTCATTAAAATCAGCTCCCTCATCAATTAATGCATTGATGGTGCATGTGTTCTTAGCAATGACCGTTTTGCTTAGGTAATCTGGTGGTACTACTTCCTCCTCCTCACCATCCACCTCAGTGATAGTGGCTACTCATACGTGGACAGGGGGTGTTAGCATTGGGGGCTCATGCAATGGGTGTGTGGGAGGAAAGTACTTCTTTATGTGGCTGCCATTGAAGAAGCATATGCCCTTTCCCTTTAGGGTTTTGAGTTCTACATTGTCTGTTTGACTTATGATTCAAACCTTAAAAGGTCCTAGCCCCCAAAATTTTAGTTTTTGCTTATGTCCCTTGACTGAGTATAGCAGTACTAAGTCACCTTGTTCGAAGTTGCACTGCTTGACATGCTTGTCAAACCAGCTTTTGCATCTTGCCCTCTCACATATTAGCACATGGCTGGCTAGAAGCTGGGTTTCTAATAAGTGTTCAAGCTTAATTAGGTATCTCGTCCATGCTTCCTTCTCGCCCCAACTCTCTTGCAGGGCTATCTTGAATCTCGGTACAAAGGACTCTAAGGTAGAATTGCTTTTGTACCATAATTCAACCTAAAGGGGGTCTGTCCTATAGCCATCTTGTAAGTAGTGCGATAGGCCCACAAGGCCACCATTGACCTGTTATCCCAATCACTAGACGAGGCAGAGATGACTTTGGTCAGGATGTTTATCAAGATTTTATTTGTGGACTCAACTTGACCATTTTCTTGAGGGTAATAAGGCGAAGACTTCCAATGGATGATTAGGAAAGAGGATAGGAGGTGAGCTATCACTTCGTTGATGAAGTGAGTGTCTTGGTCGCTTACTAGTTAAATGGGGCAATCACGAACCGTGAGATCACGTGCTCCCATACGAACTTGGTAGTGGTCCTAGCATCATTCTTTCTTGTAGCTTATGCTTTTGCCCATTTTGTGAGATAGTTGATGGCTACAATGATGTATTTGGCTTGTGAATACTGAGCTGCAGGACTAATGGGTCCAATGAAGTCAATCACACATTTCTTGAAGGGTTGTTGTGCAATAATTGGGGTTAGCTCCATGTGATCCTTATGAATTGGAACTTTAGTCCGTTGGCACTCATCACAATGCTTCACAAATCGTATCGCATCTTGGAAGAGGGTAGGCCACCACAGCTAGGACTGCAGCACCTTATAGGCTATTGTGTCTCCACTAAAGTATCCTCCTAGGATTCTGTCCTATGCCTCTATCAATACGTCTTGCATCTCATGTTCACACACACATCTGCACAGTAACCCGTCCTGCCCCATCCTGTAAAGTTGGCTTGCTATCAATTGATATGGTTGGAATTTCAGGATGAGCCACATAAGTTGGGCTTTTTCTATCGGTTGTTTCGACAGTCCCCGTGCTGAAGCACTTAAACTATGTCATCTGCCTAGTACGGTGTCATATCATTGTTAAAAAAATCTTCTTCGCTGGATAAGTGGAATAGATGTGCATCTGGTAGTTCATCCACAATGCCTTGTCCATCCGCTTCTCCCATGGGGATACGAGACAGATGGTCAACCATGTAATGTTGCTTCCCTTTACACGCCATCACACAGATGTCAAAATCCAAAAGCAAAAGTAGCCATCTAGTGATCCTCCTATAGCACATGATTTGTTAACAAGATACAACAAGGCTTGATGGTCAACAAAGAAAGTGAAAGGCGTAGCCAAAAGATAATGTAAAATTTTCTTTATGGCAAACACCATGGCCAAGCCCTCTCTCTCTCTGTTGTCCAGTAATTCATTTCAGTCTCAGTGAGTTATCTACTAGTAAAGCTCAGTGGATAATCCAAGTTACGTTCACCAGGTTGGCACAACATAGCTCCTACGATGAATTTCGAAGCATCAATGTGCACATGGAATGTGAGTGTCCAATCTGGGGCTTGTAGAATTTGGACCTTTTTCAACTCCTCATACCCGTGTTGGCATTCCTCGGTCCATTCGAATATCATCAATAGCTTGTACAGAGGTCTAGCAATTAATGCATAGTTTAACACAAACCATCGATAATACCTTATATGTCCTAAAAAGCACTAAACACCCTTGTAATCAGTTGGGGGTGGAAGATCGGCAATGACCTTGATCTTCAAGAAATCTGTGGCCATGCCATTCTCATCCACAAAAACCTCTAACTCCTTCCTCAGCATGTCTTTGAATATTGTACACATCAATCATTGGAAAGTGGCTGGCACATTAGTCAATCCAAAAGACATGACTATCTAGGCAAAGACTCCCCATTCAGTGGTGAATGTAGTCTTATGTCTATCGTTAGGATGCACTTGCACCTGATTGTATCTAAAGAAACCATCCATGAAATTGTAGGCCTCTTTGCTAGCCACTCTCTCGAGCATGTGCTCGGTGTACGACAGTGGGTAATTATCTCTCCTTGTAGTTGCCTTTACCTTCTTGTAATTGACACACACTCTAATCTTTCCATTCTTCTTTAATATGATAACTATGGGGGAAACCCAGTCCGTGTGTTCAATTTTGTAGAAAAATCCTACTCTCATTAGCTTGTCAATTGCTTCCTTCACAGCAGGGGTGTGCTTTGGATTCATGGGATATGGTCGCTATTTGAACGGTGTTGCATCAAATGTCATGGGTATGTTGTGAGTCACCACACTCAAGTCTACCCTTTGAGCTCTTCTAGGGACCAAGCAAAGATGTCTATATACTCCCACAAGAGAGTAATGAGACTTGCTTCATCTTGCTCAGCCAAGTCATCGGCTATAAAGAAAAGACATGGGGTCTCCCCCTCCTTGTCTAAATTGACCTCCTTGACCTTGGCGGGTCCCTCAATTAGTTTTCTTGCTTGCCCATGTCATTTGGCTCCCAACAAGATCACCACCCTATCTCCCCTTTTGAACTTTGTGAATCATTTTGGTAGGTCTTGTAATTTTTGTTGTTCTTTGATCGGCATTTCTTTGCTCAGCATCCATCGTTCCTTCTCAATCGTCGGTGTCATAGGTGGACAGGTAGGTCCCCCTTAGTGCATCTAGTCTTGGGAGGCCGCGGTATATTAGGGTCACTATCTGAGTTGACTTCCAATTTGGAGTCAAACTCTCCACTTTTGCTAGAAGAGGGGCTCTCTCCTGGTGGTCATAGCTCAGAAGGTGAGTCCATTTGTAGCAGTGGTGCATCACTCGGTTGTGGGCTAGGCCTACCTACTTGTAGTCGATTGCACAAGTTTGCTCCAACCAAGTTTGATCGATGTCCTTCTGACTCCTTTCTCTATTCTAAGTGTCCTCTATTTGTGTGGTCTAGGGTCTACTCATATTTTTTTGAGTATATGCGCCCCAATGTCGTACTCTAGAGTATCAATTTTCCTTTCACTTCTTGTTTACCGAAGGAACATCAATCCTCATATTCATCGTCAGAGCTGTCTTTGTCTGGTTGCTCCTCGTTCTCCTGGTTTTGAAAATTCTCTTCTTGTTGGTCAAGGATTAGAGCCCAATTGTATCTTGGACCATCACCATTCAAGCTCATCCAAGAGGTCTTGGAGTGGCTTAAGATTCGTTGTTGGATTGCTAGTTGACTTGTCATTCAAGCTCATCCAAGAGGTCTTGGAGTGGCTTAAGATTCATTGTTGGATTGCTAGTTGACTTGTCAGTCAAGTACCCTATAATCTCGAGGACCTCTCATCTATTGGTTGGGACTCGGAATGCAACATGATTGGGTCTTCCACGTAGGCTCCCTATCATCATGCAGACTGGCACTGAAGGTGTGTCCTTGAGCACACCAATTGCCTTACTACCATTTTTTTACTCCTCAATGTCTGAGAACGGAAAATCAATGGTAGCAAGAACATGCATCCAGTCTTGCTCATCCTTCAAACACAAGATATACTTGGTAAGGGCCCCATAGGATCCCCTAGCCTTATGTCTGTCACCCTTTAGCATGGTGAAGATTGCATCTAGGTCGACTGGCATGGTCTTCCAAGTGTCCATCTCTACTCTTATAGCCTCTATTTGATTGCCTAAGAAGATGAGACCATTGCGCCAATCTTATACAACTCTCACATTGCGCATCCAAGGTTGGCCTAGTACAATTTTGTAGTCCCCACTCTCTTCATGATTATGAAGTCAACCAAGAATTGGATTCCTGCAATCTTCACTAGCCAATTTTTCAACACTCCAAACGGTTTCACCTTCATTCCATTAGCCAATGTGGAACCTGGTAGTCTCAACTGGTGGGATACCCCAAGTTTGTTGGAGTACTATATGGCTTAGCACACTCACTCCTGCCCCTATGTCTACAATTCCCTTTCTTGTGACATCCCCTAGAGCTAGGACTAGTAGGACGGCATGCATTTTTGTGCCTTCCCACCCAAAAGGCATTGACATGCAAGGATTCAGGCATGGAGTGCAATATCCGACTCAATATTTGAGTTTCTGTGTCATGCCGACTGCTTCAGCTCTAGCCATAGCATTGGATGTTGTCTAGGAAAGTTCCCTAAGCTTAGAGTTACAGGGGTGGTCTCCAGAGTATTGAGGAGGTTGCTAGTTGCTTTCCTCTCTTCTAACTCCGTGGTTCTTGGCCAATGGCCTTGAGTGTTTTGGTGGGCCGGAGAATTTAGACTTTGTCTAGGTGGCCCAACTTGTGGTGCCATCACCTCCCTTGATTTTGGTCATGGGAGAGAGATTGGGGTGCTTATGCTTGAGAGATCATTGATCTCATCCTCTAGTATGGGCTTAGCATCCTTTAGGTGCTCCTGGGCCTCCTTCACCCATTCTTTCACCTTCTTGATGGCTTCTAGTTGGCGCTTTGGGTTGGGGTACTCCTCGACCTTAGCATTTCCCTTTTCAGTCGTCCAAGTAGCCAACGTTCCTTCCTCTGTGTCAATGACTTTCCTTCCAACAGGTAGTGTTGTGGCACTTTTGGTTTTGAGGGTGACCTTAGCATCTGATATTTTCTTCCTTTGTCTCCGAATCTTCTTTCTGACTGAAGTAGTGTCAAGGTTTCTAGGCCATGGCAATGATATGCCAGCCTACTTTGTCTACACGCAGGTCATGACATGCAATGGGATACGAGTGGCCTCTCAATCAAGTGTCTCGACTTCAAACAACCCTAATGGAACCGATGGTTTGTTTTCCAAACAAGAGGATGGTCTCTTCCTAAGTCAATCGATAAAGAAATGAGTGATTCCACATGCAGTGCATTTCAAGTCAGCCTTATCTCCATTTGCTTGCTCTCTCTCGAGGCAGCGCAAAGTAATATGTCTTGGGTGACTGCAAGTCCAACTTGGGTTTGTCCCCCCTAGGCCTCTGCCTCTCCCTCTACCTAACGCCATCACCAATACTAGTTGATAGTCCATGAGGATAGCTTTTCCTTCCTCATCATATGGCACGTATGGGTTTACATAAGGCTCATTGTTGCTCGGCTCATCCACATAGTGGACTAGAGTATCACTAGGTGGATGGGTCATGTAGGGTGCAGGCGGTCTAGGGATAACTAGAGGATTTATTTCCATCCTAGGGATGGTTAGTTTAGCGTCATTAGGTGTCGGGAGAGTTAATGGGGCTCCCCTTCCAAAGAAGTTTGGTGGGCAGTTTGCAAGGTAGGGTTGACCGTAAGGCTGCGGGTTATGGGAGCCTCCGAGATAATTGACAATGCATGGTGTCATGGCCGAACCTACCACAATTAGCACAAGGTCATGACCTAGGATCGTGATACCTAGATGGAAAGTGGTTTCTACTACAATGCACACATTGGATGTGTGGGCACATTGGTCGTCTCATCATCTCCTGCAGTTTGGCTATGTCCATCCTAATCTCTGGTAGCTCTTGTCCCGACTCAGTGCCCTTTCCTTTGTCTTGCGTGCTTGGGTCTGATCTCTCACTCGATGTTGAGGCTCTCTCAAAACTCCTAGCGCATTGGACACTTCTTGATTTGAGCCTTTGGATCCTCCTCCTTGAGCTGGTCATCCACTCTAATAGCTTCTTCAAAGATCCTTGCCAGTGCATCTCATCGCAAGCTTGAGTTGTCGGCCAAGGCTTTGTAGAGCTCTTCGCTTCGTATCCCATTGATGAATACCGTGGATACAGCCCTTTCGATTGGTCTCTCACCCATGGGAATTCTCCTAAAGAGGCTCCGCACATGGGTCACATAATGTCAAATATCCTCTTTCTCTTTCTGCTTGACATCCTTAGAATAAGTTAGAACATCATCAAGGAATACAAGAAAAAAATCATCAAGATGAAGCCTAAAAATGTCGTGCATTAACCTGTTGAAGGTAGCTGGGACATTTGTCAACCCAAAGGACATCACAATGAATTCTAAATGGCCATATCTTGTGCTGAAGGTAGTTTTAGAAATATATTCATCCTTGATTCTGATCTGATAATATCTTGACCGAAGATTAATCTTAGAAAATATCATTGCTCTTTTTAGACAATCAAGAAGCTCATCTATCCTCGAGATCAGGTACTTATTCTTCACTATTACTTGGTTTAGCTCTCGATAGTTGATACAAAGATGGAGAGTTCCATCTTTCTTCTTTTGGAATAATATTGGGCTCCCCATGATGAACTACTTAGTTGAATATACCCCTGTTCTAGTAGTTGTTTGAGTTGCTCTTTTAGTTCGATGGCTTTAGGAATAGATGTTTTGTAATATCTTTTTGCAGTGGAGCAGCTCTAGGAACAAGTTTGATCTCATGATCGACTTCTCTTTCTGGAGATAACTCATTTAGCTCTTCACAAAATATGCATAAAATTCAAAAAACCCTTGAATAAAAAACAAATTCCTTTATTATATTAGAAGTTAATAACAATTTCCATCTTTCCAATCCTATGGAAGATATATAGAATTCCACGATGCTATATAGCCCACCAAGATTTCACCCTTGTAACTAGTATTAGGATTTCAAGATCCCATCCTGGATCATGAAGGGGCTCATCAAATTCTAGGATTCTTGTGGAATTTATGGCCAAATCCCCCCTCCCACATTTCCTACTGCTCGAGATATCCCTACGGACACACCTTTCCGCTACGGAGCCGGTCTAAGCCTATCGAAGGATAATCATAACCCCCTTGGAGTAGAGTCTCGTAGCTAGCTTGGGGGTAGCCTAGCGCAATCTTTCCTTTTATCCTATTTGTCAATGTTTTTAATCAGAGATCTAGATTCTAGCAAACACAAACAATCCTTTCAAACAATGACAATCACACCATCGTGCAGTTCACAACTTCACATGGCCAAGGTAGATCCTTAACCCAAGGTAACCTTACATTCTAATGAGGATTCTTCTTCCCATAAAAAAGTGTTGAGTACAAATCTTTCAATGTTGTTAAGCAAGACACCAATTCCTGTTTAGGGCTAACTTACCCAATATAAGTGAATTTCCTTTAGTTAGTACTTAGAAAAATATTGGGATAATAATTTAACAATATGATTTACAAGATTATTTAAATAAACTTTCACTTTTTAAGCTTTAATTAACTCCTAACCATTGTCCCATTTAGCAATAAATATATCGAGGTATTTTACTAATCTCAAGTGCACATAATGTCCTTTACTCATTTTGTGCAATAACCTCCTATAACTATTTTCATCATGATTCAATGAATTATAATCTCGATTAATCTATCTATAAATCATAGGTAGCAGTTAACTGTTTGTGCATGTATTAATATGCTCTCTAGATGAAACTGACATCTTGTATTAGTGTTAATGCAAAAGCTAACATTTTATGTACTTAATTTCAGAGAAAACCTTATTATTTTATGTGGCAATATGAAAATAATAGCCTATTTCTAAGTTGTGAACATCCTGGTTTGGCACGACGTCATTGGGAATTTCATCTTTGCTTTCGCTTGCGTTCGCCACACCCGACGTTCCATTATTTGTAGTGGCAGTTCCGACAACCTCGGGCATTCCTGTATCTCTGGCAATACCCATTCTTTGACCGATTGCAATGGATTTCATGGTCTTTTTGCCTCGTTGCTTTGGAGCCATCATTCATGAGCGGGTTCGAGATAGAGAAGGTGGAATGAATTCGGGATGGGAGAGTGTGAGAGCAGCTTGCCGAGTTGAAGATCGAGATAGGTTGAGTTAATTCGGTTCCTCTCTAGCACCCTCTCTAATTCACTCTCTCACAGCCTCTCGGGATCTTCTTCCCTCTCTCTCTCTTTCTAATTCTCCCCCTCTCTAGCTCCCTTTCACAGCCTTTCGGAGGGGTATCCTTCCACCTCCCTCTTGCTCTAAACTCCTGAGAAGGGCCTCTCCCCTCTTGCTCGGACCTCTCTCAACTACTTCCCATGCCTATTATTATAGCTAGATTAGAGAATAAGGGTTTTGGTTAAGAAGAAGAGCTCTTTATCGAGGGGATCTTGGCAAAATCAGCAATTTGAAGCTTCCAAGATGCAATCTGATGCTCAAAACACAAATTTGATGGTTCCGTTGGCTCCGAAAGGAGTGTAAAACCTAGGGACACCTATTCAAAAATCTTCCAGATCACTCCTTTTTCTTTTTCCCATTTAGAGTGTTGTCTACTCCTTGTAAACTACAATCGCGATGTGCGTGATTTCGCCAATCCTTCCTTTTACATTAAATCTCCAAAGCTTGCTGAAAAAACCACTTGCTTTTTTTACATGACACCCTATTCTAGAAGTTTCTATAGTTTTTTAGAATAGTTACAATAAATAATATCCAAAATATTAAAAATAAGCTAGTTTTGTCCAAAATTCTAGTATTTTTGGACCATCCATACTATAGACACTGACACCAATGACTAATATGGCTCATAACTCTCATTCACGTGGTAACTTCTGTGACGAGTGGCTACAATCCTTGTCAATCCCAAAAAAATATCAGGTTACAATCCTTGGGTTTTTTTTTGCTCGAGATCTTCTCTATTTAATGATTTTAGAGTTCTTCAATTCCATTTTGTGAGAAGTTGGGAAGATTTTAAATCTAAGTCAAGACATCACAATAAGTAAAGGACTAGGAGCTATTGAAAGCCACGTTAAATTGTTTGATGGTCAAAATGCTCCAATTACTTGAAGAGATGTGAAGAGAAGCTAGGTTTCTTTGGGCTACTTTCTCATAGGACAAGTCAGTATTTTATGTGATATAGTCCATGAGTTGAAATTATGCATTAATGAGATTTATGCAAAAGGGGTCTACATGGCATGAGTTTAAGAAAGCTCTAAAGGAAGAGTATTTAATAAAAGATATAAGATTTTTCACTCATAAAACTTTCATGGAGTGGGTTGCAAAACCCAATAAAGGGCAGGATGCTAAAGATTTTCTACATGAGTTTGAGTGCAAGTATGGCCAGTTGGATAATGAATGGATAATATAGAGTAGTAGGTTGTAAATTTGAAAACATAGAATTTTTTTTGTAGTTGGTTGATCCTACTTTGCAGTTGATCCTAGACGAGATATTAGAATATGAAAGCCTTGAACAAGGATTGAAAACCAAATGGGAAGATGTTAAAGATGTTATCTCTATGCTTAACAAGAGGCAAAGAAGAAGATTAAAATGAAGGTTGTGCCTATGCTACTACTATGCAGGTAGGTAAGTAATCGGTCTCTACATTTTCTTTTATAAAAGATGAGCTAATGGATAAATTATTTAAGGTTATGCGTGACCTACAACTAAAGCTTCCAAAGCTAGAGGGAAAGAGACTAGATATAGGACCTAGGGCTCCAATATGAGTGTATCTAGTGTTATAACACCGGGCATGAGCATAGGGATTGTGACATATATAAAGATGCATTGAATACTAATTTGATTTTCTTTTTAAGGATGGGAAGATCCATCTATGTGAGATAGGACTATCACTCAATCCAAATTTTGGAAATGGTGGAATGAAAAAGCTAGTTGATGACATGGTTGTAAAGATGCATATTTCGTAGTGGAAGCAACTACCTTTCATTTATAGATTGAGAAACATCATCGTTGTGTATCTTTTCTTAGTAAGAAGATAGATATTTGGGCACATGCTATACATATAGCAGAACAGGAAAAAAATCATAAATCAAACTTAAAGAAGCAAGAAAGAGTATTCGGGGAAAAATAGGTCCAGATGCTCTAGTGGATACCTTTTTTGTTTATGCTTATCCAAGTGCTGAAACATAGACTCAATTGTTGAAGAAAAGAGAAAGAGAGATGAAGAAAATACAAGTACTTCTAAGAAGGTAGCTAAGTTGAGTGGTAGATATAATTTAGATCCATCTCCAAACCTTTGCTACATGGGATGAAGATTTTTTCAAAAGAGAAGAAACATGAACATGCAAAAGCAAAGGGAAAACAACCAAGGTATAATTACAATTAGACATAGAAACTGCCACTAATTTGAAAAGGGTCTTGAAAGAACGCATCTTGAATAGTAAAGTGGAATCTAATCTTGGAGAGATTCTTGGGATTTCCAAGAGAGAGTTCCATGAAGGGATCATTGATATCATTAGGAGAAAATGGCAAAAAGTTGGGGATCTAAGCCTAGTGTAAGGTATTTAGACACTATTTGATGATGATGAAGGTGCTGCTAAAAATATAATTTCTTATGATGGTAAAAAAGTAGTTGATAAGGCTGAAAATACATTGTTTTTCAGCCATACAAAAAAGGGAGTGAATCAAATAAAGAGAAGAGGCTATAGATGTGATACCTAGAAGCCATGATGCACAAAATCGTTGAGCTCACATAGCCACTAAAATAATATTGAAAGTTGGGGATCTTGAAATACCTTGCATTGCTCTTATTGATCATGGATTTAAATTTAGTGTTATGGTCAAAAGTTTGTATGAAAATCAAAGATGGCTAGTGGATGTATAGCATGGATGGAGAATGCAGGCTACTCACAATGCCCCCTAGAAATTTATATGCAACTTGTCTGAATGTAAAGGTGACTATTGGAGATGTCCAAGATGACCAACACTCATTTGTGTAGGATTTCCCTTCCTATTTGATTATCCTTGGATAGCCATATATCATAGTAGTATGCATGGATAAGAAGTAGTGATGGAAAAAGGATTGCATAGTTTTATTATTTGTGTGAATCATGCAAGGAACCGTAATAAACTAAGGGATTATCCTTATCCACTAAATGTGAAAGAGTTTAGAGATTCTCAAGAACTAGGTTTTCAATAGGCACCTTTGTAAAGTGAGACTATCATGGTGTGTAATGGATTAAGATCTTGCCTCGTATAGTAGGTATGGACACTTTTCTACAAGGTTTATTAGATTTTCAGCACGAAATTCTCTATGTTTTCAAAGGGTTGAGACTATGAATAGGGTCACAAAATAGTATGTTTTCAAGGCACAAAAAGACATAAAAGAAAAAAGGTGGTTCAAAGGTGAAGAATGTAAAATTTGGATATATAATGGACTATTTTAAAATGATATAATGGCATAACTTTCAACTATGTTATAATTCCACCTAAATTCTAAAAATAACATTGTATAAGTATGTTCTTTTAATATGTGCTAGGTGATAGTAGTGTTTACGAAATAAGAACGCTTAGATAATAGGGTTGAAAATAAGGTTGATAGAAGTATAAGTGGATAAAAAGGTGAAACCAATTGCATTACCATTTTCTCCAAATAGTGAGAAGATGATTGAGTTGGCTTCTTGTCACTTGACCTTTAGGGATTCCAAAAAAGTATTGGACGCCAATTTACTATAGAATCTCTCAAAGAGCTGAAAATTGGATGTGATAACTTTCTTTTACCTACAAAGAAGCAATATTTTGCATATATGTTGTCTATATATGGAAGACCTTTTGCATTTGAGCCACATGAGATGGTTGCATGGATCCAGATGACATAGTTGCACCTATGGTTATTTTCATTATTCAATAGTACCATGCAACTTGTCACCAATTCCAATGTCAAAGGCTCATCTACCTAGCTTGATTGTTCTATTGAATGAAAAGATAAAAATGGATTTTTTGGCCCCTTCTTTAAGTCCTTACTCTAATAGGTTCAGCTTCTTACTCTAACAAGTGATTTACAGTACTACCCAAGGAAAATGGAACATTGAGATTCATTCTGAATATGTGGCTAGTTAACATTAAAATGTTGAAGCATGTCCTATTGTGGATGAATTTGAAAAGGCTTTTGTTGTATGAGCTATATACTCTTTGGGTGACTTATACTCTAGCTATGATCAATTCTAGTTAGCAATTGAAAGCAAGGATCTCAATACTATAAACACACCATTGGGATTAGTGTGGATGTGCACACTAAACCCAATGGGATTTCATTACCATGAAGACACCATTGGGATTAGTGTGGATATGCATTCACAATTTGACATATGATGAATGCAATGAATAACGTATTGTAATATTACATACGAAATCTTGCAATGCCTTTTTTGGATGACATGCCAATAAAAGGATGTGCATAAGAGGATAAAGATAATGAATTGAATGAATCAAGATGTAGGAGGTTTGTTGCTAAACACATTGCTCACTCTGAAAAGATTCTAACTAGACTGAAAGATGTGAATCTGACTCATTCAAAGCAAAAATCAACCTTTGGGGTGAATGAGGTTTTGATTGTGAGATATATCTATGGTCCATATGATAGAAGGTCATCTCTACCAAAAGTTGATGATGTTGATAAAATGGAAGAGACTTACTCTTTAGTTTCAAAGGTGAGGAGATTTTTGGGAACCTACTGTGTTTTATCATATATGCATACCTCCTTTTGCACATATTGTAGATGCTATTTATTAGTTATTAAGAAAAGGCTAGAAATTCCAATGGGATATACTGCACATGAAGGCTATGAGAAAGTTAAAAATATTATTGAAAACTGCATCTACTTTAAGAAAAACTGATTATGTAGGTTGAAGACCCATTATCATCACTCTTGATATGATCCCTATAGACATTGGTTGGGCTATTGGGCAAGATGATGGTGAGGGAAATATGTATGCACTCATAGTGGGGAAAATTTATTGAATGGCAAATAAAGAAGGTATCCACAAATTAAGAGAGGATTGTGGGGAGTGGTTATAGCTTTGAAATGCGACAAAGAGTATTCTATTGGAGCACTAGTGATTATGGAGACACATTATTTACCTCTTCTTAGTT
Organism: Lygodium microphyllum; assembly: GCF_053477565.2. Lineage (NCBI taxonomy): Eukaryota > Viridiplantae > Streptophyta > Polypodiopsida > Schizaeales > Lygodiaceae > Lygodium > Lygodium microphyllum. Next base: position 85,275,575 of record NC_141163.1, on the reverse strand, counting down.
TAATTACGAGTTATTCTACTTCCTGCATTGCCATGTTACAATGGATTTCCTATAAGATCTATGAATCTTGAATTCGAATATATTGTAGGAAAAGTTTAACGAATGGTAGATATGTTGTGTAGATCAAGGTATGAAGAAGAAGAGGAAATGATGGTTGATGATGAAGAGCTTGAAAATTTTAGGAGCTACACTTGATCGTGAATGTTTTGTCTCTTTTGTAGAGACTTTTTCAATGGAGTATATGATGGGGAATGGGTGCACATTGGGTAGCATTTGAGTACCTTGACAATAAGAGATGGATGGAAAAATGATGATGAGTTCAAGAGGATCAAAACAAAGGCATATGGCTATTTTCTGAGTAATGGCTTTCTTTCAAGCATCCAAGGCATAAAAGAGAAACTCCTTTGCAAGTAGTGTATGAGAGGGCTACACAAATGTAGATTATGTGTGAATTTTATGAGAGTATATAGGCTACTCATAGATATGTCTAGGCTACCTTTGAGAATATCAAAGAGAAATATTGGTGAAAAGACATGTACAAGAATGTCTTATAATTTGTTGAGACTTGTAGTACATGTCAGATGTATTCTTTTGTGAGGCACTATGATGGTTTGTATCCTACCTACCCTCTCTCTATGCATTACTAATGGATGGTTTACATCCTACTTGCCCTCTCTCTATGCATTACAAACGGACTATAGATGTGGTGATTATGCCAATGGGATTATGGTAGATAAGATATATTGTACTTGCAGGTGAGGACATTAGGAATCAAGTTAAAGGTTGATCTTTAACAGTTAAAGCTACAAGTGCCATATGCGGATTCTTCTTAGAGGATGTGATCTATCATTATGGATGTGTGGGAAAGATTACATCTGATAGAGGAGAGCTAAATGCTGATGAAGCTAGGGATTTCTTCTTTATAATGTGGATCAAGCTTGCATTAACATTAGCATATAACCCTAAAAGAAATGGATAGAACAAAATGGAACACCCATCAATTTTTAAGGTATTAGCAAAGGCGTGCAAAGTAAAAATACAAGAGAAGGCAAGAATATATGCAACTTGCACTACAAAGACTAAAAGAAGCAAGGTTAAGAAACAAAGACATGTTTGACAAGAGACATAGACTTTGACCTAAAGCTATTGAATAAGAAGATTAGGTACTTGTGTATGAGAGTAGTTTGGATGCATGTGTATATGTAAAGTGACAAGAGCTATAGGGGTGTGTGTGTGTGTGTGTGTGTGTGTGTGTGTGTGTGTGTGTGTGTGTGTGTGTGTGTGTGTGTGTGTGTGTGTCCCACCCTATACCTAAGCGTAGGGCTACAAGATGGGGAGTAGGGTCCACCAAGTGTCCCTACTCCCCATCAAGTAAATTTACAATCTCACTCAGATCACATTTTATTTGTGGAACTTGTCCATTTTTCAAAATTTTGATGATATGTTTTGTGCTTTTTTCATCATAGAACTCGTTTTTACCAAACATGTAAACTAGGTGCATTACATCTTCGTCTAGCATAGATATGGATGATGCCTATCATTTTGTAACAAGGTGGCTTGTCTTTTTTCAGGGTAGTTTAAGAGATGCAATCCCCAATGAAGGGTCTTGTAAGTCTTGAGTTCTGTGCTCAAATATGTTGTTCCATATATGTCATATGTGTTTTGGATATGATATGAAGTAGGTACATGGTCATATAGCCATCAATTGAGAGAATTGCCTATCAAGTTTTAGACATTCCACAATGAATGGATTTTTAATAAAATGAAGATCATCAATAGAGATAATTACCTATTAAGCTTTCTACATTCAACAATGAATGCATTGTTAATCAAACAAAGATCATCAATGTATGTAAAAGATAGTTTGAAAGCTAAAAGCACGTCAAATTTTTTGTGTTTTGACAATTTCTTAATGAATTCAATCTCAAAAAAATGCAAATACAAGTTGCACCATAAGGGATAATAGGAATACCTACACTTGTAGGTTTGAAGGCGCGTCGGCTAGGTGAGAGATAGCCATTAGAGCTCGCTTGAAACGCTTGAAACAATAAGCGGTTGGTGGGTCTTGGAAATTGAGCGTGAGCTCCCTCTACATTCTAGTTCCGTTGCCAAGACACAAGTTCAAGCTTGAGCACTTGCGTGCCTCATATTGAGCATCGAAGTAAGGGATTCATCCCCAAACCAGAGCTTGAGATAGGTAGGAATTTTGGGTTTTTTTAATCTTTGATACAAGTAAGTATTTTGGTTATTTTGGTTGTTTGATGATTGGAAAATAAGGGAAAATCATTTCAGTTATTTGCTTTCGATTCTTGTTGCATTTAGCATAGAATAGGATTAGGAAATCAGATTGGAAAAGCGTAGGGTTTATTGCTATAAAATAGGGCACAATTCGTGGTAAACGGGGAAAAAAGAGTGTTTGAAATTATTAATGTTGGCAAGTGAGTGATCGGGGATAGGAAGACCTTTCCCAGGAAGGGGTTTAAGGGCCAGGAGACCATAGAAGAGCCCATTTTTCACTCGAGCATTGAGAGAGAGAGAGAGAGAGAGAGAGAGAGAGAGAGAGAGAGAGAGAGAGCTTCCATTGGTGATTCGATTTGATCTTTCATTTGGGGAGTTCTTCGCACACGTCAGGTATATCAAACCCTTCATCCTATATCCTTATTGTGATATGGAAGTTTGTGTGCCTTGTGATTGCTTGGATTGTTAGATTTAATGAAATCATCCTTGGCGTTGTTTTCATCGTGCACGACTTGGTCCCCCCATCCGGCGGCCCCCTGTCCAAGTGGCTTGGTTTTGGACCGAGTCCCAGAATCGACCCTCGACCCTCTTACATTTGGTCAATTTGGCCCGTCCAAATGGATAACTAGGCCAACACCTTTAAATTCAGCCCTCGGCCCTTGCGCCTCGGCCCTGTTCGAACATACCATTCGGCCGTGTTTGGATTTGGTTCAAACCACTTGGCCATTTCTATGAAAGATGCGGGATCTAGGACATGGCAGTGAGTTATGGTGGATGGAAGGAGAAGAGTGGACTCATGATGGAGAAGACAAAGACATTGTTTGTTACACAAGTGAATTAGGTTCCAAGATTGAGACTTGGACTCATAAACAAAATCTTGTGTATGTAGACAATGACACTGAAACTTTACTGAAAAGAAAAGAGTACTATCATTGCATTAAGAAAAGGAAGAAAGTACAATGCTTTATAGGAAAGTAGGAAACTGTAGTAGGCACCACTGTGCATATGGGATAGGTAAGCCTGCATGTCCTTGGCCCTGAAGCTCCATACAAAGAGGCTGTCAATGAGTGTGATTGCTGAATCTCAACACCCCTCCTCAATCACAACTAGAAAGGCACAAAGTGTGTAGAGGCTATAATGAGAACCGCCTGCAAAGTGTGGGCACACCACAAACATGATGGACATCCAGAGGCTGTAACAGGGGCCTCACAAAGTGTACACGGACTATAACGCCAAGTTACATAAGGAGTTTACAAAGCTTATGCCAGGAAGCATTGGCAAGGAAATACAAGGCTTTTAAAACAATCTATCAGAGTAATGAGAGTAGAAGGACTGATGAGTCTTGTCCTTCCGATCCTGGTGGTCTTCATCTTCATCTTCTTCTTCATCTTTTGGTCCATGGTCTTCTTCTTCTTTCACAGCTGCAAGATAGACCTTTTGGGACCTCTTTCTAGCATGACAGAACTTCTCAATGTGTCCGGTCCTTTTGCAGAAGTCACAGAAGAGCGGTTCCTTTTTACCTTTGTATCTGTTGTTTACATATAACATTTGTTCATCCTTTGAAGTGCTAGGCTCTTCTTTGCTTTTAAGTTTCTTTTCTTCCTCTAGTAGAGAGGCTTTAATGTCAACAAGTTGACGATCAGGCATATTGGTTAGAGTGGTTGATACATTATCATAAGCAGGAGGCAAACTTTTTAACAAGACACCAATACAAACATCTTCATCCATTTTTAGCTTTATCCCTACAAGTTGAGTAAGCAGGCTTTCCATGTAGTTCAGATGGGATGCCAGGGATGTATGAGGCTTCATATCAAGTCGGAAAAATTCAATTAATAGACCATACTTAGATGACTTTGACTGTGCACCAAATAAGGTATCCAATTTGTCCCAAGTGTCATGGGACGTGTCACAGGCATCCACATGATGGATATAGCTGTCGTCCAATTCCAGTTTAATGATGGCTTGTGCCTTGTCATCATTCTTTTGCCAAGTAACTACAAGGTCCGCATCTCGAGTTTTCTTCTCTTTGCCATTGGTAATGGCCCAAATACCCTTCTTCATCAGAATAAGCTTGATGCGGGTTTGCCAGGTGTGAAACCCGACTCCCTTGAACCGAGCATTTGGAGAGTCTTTTCCCATGTTGGATGGCTGAAGCAGCAAATCAACTCTATAATTTTGAGATTTTATCAGTGGAAGAGCAGATTACAATGTGTCAAGAGACACAGGTAATGACAGTGTGAAAACACACTATGTCTGTGTTGATGTTGAGCTTGAATCTTCTTGTTCGGGGTCGTTCGGTCCTTCTTCAATCTTCTCAGGTCCTTCCCCTCCTTGATTTGGTGCTACGACAGTGGGTCAGAGTGGTCTTTAGCTTGGTTTTGTGGCAGGAGTGAGAAAATGAGAGAAAAAATGAGCTTGGAAGATTTTGGCTATGGTGGAATTAGGGTTTCTGAGACAGGGGCTTGGTTTTTCAGCTGCTGTGACCTCAATACTTGATCATTTTCAAAACTTTTTACATGTATAGGAAGCTTATGTCATGGCCTTTCAAAGCCCCATGGTTGCAGCCTAGAATTCATCGCGTGCTGGCGGCGCAGACAATACTATCAATAACGGCGCAATTCTGGATAGCGACAACAAATTTTTGCAATGCCAGGGCTGTCAGTTGCCAATGTGCCTCTGTGATGTGCTAGGAAGGAGCGCAGGGAGTCAAGGAATGATTCTCCAGAAGAGATCTTGGGGAGATATTGCATGGTTCAAGAGATCTAAGAGCTTAAAGGCAGGTAGGTGCGGGTTTGGTTATGGCTGCCAAACAGGGCAGTGAGAAAAAAAGAGTAGAAGATGAAGACTTGAGCTGGACTGAGAGCTAGATGAAAGTGAAATGGAGCTGAAGGAGTAGTGCCATGCCCTTCTGTGCTTTGATACCATGTGAAAGATGCGGGATCTAGGACATGGCTGTGAGTTATGGTGGATGGAAGGAGAAGAGTGGACTCATGATGGAGAAGACAAAGACACTGTTTGTTACACAATTGAATTAGGTTCCAAGATTGAGACTTGGACTCATAAACACAATCTTGTGTATGTAGACAATGATACTGATGCTTTACTGAAAAGAAAAGAGTACTATCATTGCATTAAGAAAAGGAAACAAGTAGGAAACTGCAGTAGGCACCACTGTGCATATGGGATAGGTAAGCCTGCATGTCCTTGGCCCTGAAGCTCCATACAAAGAGGCTATCAATGAGTGTGATTGCTGAATCTCAACAATTTTCACTTGGCCCTTTTTGACTCAGCTTGTCCAAATGATCGACTCGACCCCTCAGCCATGTCCATTTGGCCATCTGAGCTGCAAATTCGGCCACTGTTCCTATCTGTCCAAATCCACCACTCAGCCCCTGCAATTCAGATGAGTTGGGCCAAGTCAGGTTTTTGAAAATTGTTTGGAGAATTGCACCAAAATTAGCTATATCTCAACCGCACAAGTCTTGGTGAGCCATCTTGACGTCTAGAACTCGATTTTGGCGCAAGGAATATGCGAATTTGTGAGATGTAGTCTCTTAGTAGCTTGAGTAAGCTGTTGAGAGAGTCAGCGCCTAAATGACAGTCAGCGGAGTCATACACCCCGAAATGAACCTAAAACAAGTAATACGACATAGAAGAAACCCTAAAACCTATCAATTTGACCAAAAATTGATCGAACAAGCCTATTAGGCCTAAGACGAAATGAGAGTGCATAAGCCGCTTAGACACTTGTTCTTTGCACTCACCTTGATTTTGAACACTTGAAGTACACCCAAGAATAGTTGGAAGGTTGATTAAGCACAACTGCACGGAAAAGAACACACACACGCACACACACTGAGTGGAGGTAATTTGAGGATTGTATGTAATAATTAAGAAACTCACTCAAATAAAATAACTTGAAGGAACCCGCCAATACAAGAAGATCCCAAGACATAGATAGGCAATCGGAGCCGGTGTAGGACCAAGCAAATAGCAACAGAGTCATGGATCTACCCGACCTGCTTAACCTTATCAACAGCTTGGTGGAGCATGAGAATGCAACCATGTCAGAAGAGAGCTGAAGCCGCAAGTAGAATGAGAAACTCGACTTAGGAGTTTTCCCAGAAGCGATTCATCAGTTGGTGATGAACAAGTATGATGCTCATGCTCGGTATGAGCACCGCGGTAGAATGACAGAAGCCATCATAGCTGAACTAGAGGAAGAAATGAAGCTAGCCCACAAAGCACTGCAAGGCATAGTGGAATACGACCGAGACTAGTAGACTAGAGGCCTAAGGCAGAACACAGAGATGCGAGAGATACAATGAGTGATGAACCTAGCGGGTAGGAATCAGACTAGGAATCAGACTATCCATGAGAGAGCGCTAGAAGGAGACTTGACACTAAGTGAGCTTCTCATGAAGCGATTGCTAGGCTAGTGAAAATCATAGGAGTCCAATTCTCAGTTGAATTTATAGTCATGAAGGGAGTGGACTATGATATCCTATTGGGCCACGACCTTGGATGCACAATGCTAGAGTGATCGAATATTGGGAGAATGGTTTCATCTTCCTAGGCAATAGAGCAAAAGCTGTAAGGGTAGAAATGGACTCCTAGAAGACTACACTAGTCGACCTCGACACCATTTTTGCATAGCTTAAGGGTGATGGGTGATGCTTAGATCAAGAAATTGTATGGGCCCCTGCCTAAGTATACCCCATGTCTTGAAGACGAGCGAGATTGGATGCATGTCCTTGCTACCATCGACATGTTGTTCTTGGACAATGAGGAGTATGAACATACCATTAAAATGATGAGTAAGCCCCAGGGTACACCCTCGGTGCCGATCTGCATGATGGTAGGAAATCTTCACAGAAGACCTAACCTTGTCACTTTCCAACTGCCAAACAAAAAGAGGGAACTCTAGGAGATTTTAGAGTATTTGACTAGCAAGCTAGTTGGCAATCCAACAACAAATTTCAAGCCACTCCAATATCTCTTAGATGAACCAAGGTGGCAATGGACCAGGGTGCATGACCTCACCCTCATGTATCAAGACCTAGGAGACAACGGACAGTTAGATGAAGATGCTTCTGATGATGAATACAAAGAATACCGCTCCTTCAGTAATGAGAGTGAGGGTGAGATAGATACCATAGAATACAACATTGAAGGATGAGAGAAAGAACACATACAAGCAGACTCCAAGCCACAGAGAAACAACTCCTTCAGGGTAGAGTGAGGGGTCATGTGCATGGATTGTGAGAGATAGAGCACATACGAGCAGACTCCAAGCCACAGAGAAAGAACACCTTCAAGGTAGAGCGAGGGGTCATGTGCATGGATTGTGACCGTGCTTGGTTGGAACATATAGGAGTTGTAGACTTTGAACAAGTAGACCTAACCCAACCAGGTACCACACTAGTTGTAGTGGGAGCTCACGCTCAACCACCAAGACCCACGGACTGCTTATTATTTCAAGCATTTCAAGTGAGCTCTCATGGCTATCTCTCACCTACCCGACGCGTCGTCAATCCTCTCGGGGTGTAATGAGCTTACCTTGATGACAAAATGAGTTGCCTCCTCTCTCACACACGCCGGTAGCTCCATGATCCTAGGTGCTAACTCAAGCATCCTCAAGCCTCCTCTATCTCCAAGCTCCATCCACCATAGCCGCGCGTGTGAGAAAAGAGAAGAGAAGAGAAGAGAGAAAAAGAGAGAAGAGGAGATGGTGAAGAGCTTTACCCTCTTGATCCCTCATTCCCACACACTCACTCCCTCACACTCTCACACTCCCACTCTCAAGAGCACACACAAGCAAGGTTAAGAGAAGAAGAGAGGACTCTTGTTAGCCACACACCAAAGAATGAGCTCTCATTCACTTTTTGAACTTTATATACAAAACCCTAAATTTCCGTGGGCACCCATCCCTTTTTACATGACCAGCCATTGTGGCAAGGTTCCTTTTTCTAATTCCCTCTTCTTGCTTCATGCCCTAAGCCTATACCCATCTATTCTTTTACAAATGGCACAGGAGGGAGCTTGGCGCTCTTAGACAAGGGTTTTTATAGTTTTTTGAGGCGCCTTTCATTTAAAATTGTGCTTTTTTTCCTAACTTAGCTTTAGGGAATGCCTTTATGCCTTCGCTCTTTTTCCATTCTTTTTTCACTTTTTCCTTCATTTTTCGCCATCTCGAATTGGGGTTAACATTACCCCCCTCAAGATGGGTGCCAGTCCCATGGCACTTCTAGTTGTTTATTGGGAAAGGGTAGGTAGTTGGCAAGTTGTTGATTAGGTGATGGGGGGCCACATGTGGACTCAGATGCTTTGGAAGCTTTGTGGAGTGCTCTACCTAAGGGAATTTGTTGATTAGGTGATGGGGGGCCACATGTGGACTCAGATGCTTTGGACGCTTTGTGGAGTGCTCTACCAAAGGGAAGTGTCTACCTTACTATGTGGTGGATTATGCTCATGCTGGTGGAACGGGGAGATGGGTCTAACCACAGGCATGCTTGGGTGATGTCCCACACTTTAGCACCCCGTTCATGCGGTAGGGAGGTGCGGTGTGTGTAGCGTAGGGTGATATGTCTAACCATAGGCGAGTGTCACCTCCCTAGGTATGTTCTACCCTTGATGTGCTCTAAGCATGAAGTGGGGGGTCAAAAAAGGGGTAGGGGGTTAGGAATGGAGCCGGCCGACCAAAGCCACCGATGGACACGCCTAGCTTGAGGATCCCTAGGTGTAGCGATCATGTCCTGTGTGGGCCTGGTTGTGTCTTCTTGTGAGTCTTTCTTTCCATGTCTTTTTCCTTTTGGGAGGTGTTTTCTTGCCTTCCTTTCTTTCTTTTATTTTTTTTTTTTTAAAGAAAATTAAAAAAAACCAGGATGAGAGCTAGTTTCTAACCTTCTTCGTTAGAGTGAGGTGGAAAAGGGGGCCGGATGGATTTGCTCAAAGACTGCGAGCTCTACATGTATCCCTTGAGATTCATGCAAACATGGAGTGAAGTGGTGGAGAGGAAGAGGTAGTTACATCGAGTGAATTGGCTATCATTCATATCTTCAAGAAGAGCTAGACAAAAAGAGGATAGAAGGCTAGCTCTCATCATCAAGCGCATCATGGCGTTGCTATCGATTGCGTTAAGATAAAAAAAAGAGGGGTGGAAGGCCACGTTCTTTTGGGGTAGGGTCTTGCTTAAGTAAGAGTTTAAGAAGCCTAAGGTAGTTACAGGTGGTTATGAAGGTTGGATTGGGACAAGAGGAAAAGTCAGCGAGGAAGCGGATCATGGAAACATCTAAGTTTTCAAAGGTGAAGGTGAGAGCTTGTTCAAAAGAGGTATAGTTAGGATTATAGATAATAGGGAAGTCATAGCGTCCATGGGGGGTAGCGTCAAAATCCACTCCTACCCCACAAGGGTACGCCATAAATGTAGTGTCATTCCTATCGTAGGGTAAGGTGTTGTAAAAGGCTATCCAGGTGAGCATGTTAATGTCGCACACCCGTCTCCTCCACATGGGATGGCAATTATAGCCTTGTATAGAAGGTGGCACTTCAAAGACCTTATTCTGCCAAAATTCTGCCTCTTCAGTCCCCTAGAGACTGGGATTCTTTTTCCTCTCTTCCATCCATTGCTGGCCTAGTCGGCTTCCAATTGCAATCACTTCCTCCACTACTTTAAGAGGCATGACTCTCCTTAGTCTGTTGGGCATAAGGAAGCTAAAGGAGAAGGGTTTTTTTTCCCTTTCCTATCGTTCCCAAACTATTAATTTAGCGTGGAAACCTGTTGGGAGGTCATCGGGGCATGGTGGTAGGAGTGCGGATGGTTGCATGATCGGCTTGGCTCTCATTTGTTTCTTGGTTTCTTCCACCAATTTCTTCCTCCTTTTCCTGAGTGCTGGTTGTCTTTCCGCGCAGATGTGTCAATTGATGGCTACTCTTGGGAATGTGGCGAGGGGGGTTGCGGGATCACCTCTTCTTTAAATCTGCCCATATCAATTTGGAGTTCAGCTTCATCCCTCTGTCGGTCTGCTTGCTGTGGTTCCTCTTCAAAGCCCAGGTATTGCTCCTATGGAGTTAGGCTGGCCATCAATAAGTACTTTCATTGATCATCAAGACTCAACCCCATGACATCGGGTTGGGGTGGCATTTGCAGTCCTACTTTTAGTGCCCTACGGGCTATGCTGAGTTTCTTCTTTGCCACCTCAAGGGACTCCCCTTCCTCTGAGTGGGTGGTATCCTTTAGTGTATTCAAGAAGGCTTTCTGTTGAGTGTTGAAGGCTACTTGGATGGCCTTTGGTCTGCTCTCTGTGAGGATTTTCTCTTTTTCCACTAGAGCCAGGCGGCGCGCCAAGGCCTTCATCCTCCGTTCATTCTGTCCCACCCATTCTTTGGCTCTCTTCTTCATTTCCTCCATGCCTTCCCCTTGCTTTTGCACTAGAGTTATGAGTCTTTTCTCCTGGTTTTTCAATTCTTTGCTCATTCTCTCTTTCTCTTTTCTTGCTTCCTCTCCTCTTCCTTGGTGGCAAACTCTTTCATGCCTCATTCAATTTGATCAATCTTTGCGGTTAGCTCTTCATGTTGCATGATCAAGAGTTTACACTCCCTCTGCATTTTTACCAACTCGTGATTCTCATCTTCCAGCCACTGTCTCTACCTTTCCTCCCTGTTGTCCTTAGCCTTCAACTCTTGTTTGAGTTATGCATTTGCTTGATCTTGATTGGTTTTAATTTGATTCACCTTACCCCTCCCCTTCCAGATTGAGAAGAATCCTTCCTAGGATTGAAGGTTAGGAGGTCAAGGGCATTCAACATTCCGATATAAGGGTTACTTGCGTATGAGCCAAGTATAGAATTTGGGGTTATAATCTAGTTGGGCCTTGCGGTCTAGATCGAAGGGTTGGGTGCTTGCAATTTCCTAACGGATGTGTGATGTAAGTCAGGAGATGATCAAGATATGGGTATCCATTGACATGCTCTTCCATGGGTTAGCCACAAAGAGTGGTTAACACTCTATATGAGGTGGATGCGATGTAGGTTGGGTCATAATCCGATGTCTTGATTGTGTGGCGCTGCTTGCATTGGTCATGATTTGATATCCTTCAAATTCCCACTGCAATCGCAGAGTGTACCAATTTTGTAAAAATGGGGACTTGGTGTTAGCTAACACTTTCAACTCCTCGACTTCTTGGTCAGTGATGGAAGAAGTCATGCGCTTATCGTAGGACAAAATCAGGCGCTAATTGATAGCTTGTTCTCTTGATATCTCAATGCATAGCAACTCTACACAGCTGAGTGGAGTGTTTTGACAAATGCGAATTCAAATGTTTCCCCAGGAACAAGGCATTGTGTGAACTTCAATTGCTAAAGGCTCTTGCAACAGGCCTTAGTCCAAGCAGTCATAACTTAGAGCCAGTGACATGAACATTGTACCTAAGTGTTTAAGGCAAGCAACAACGTCATCCCCTGTGTCTTAGGCTAGGTCTACGGCTAGAGTTAAGAATGATTTCCGCTCATAGGAGGGTTTAAGGCCCGCATGTGGCTAGGGTTTGATGGGTCTAGAAGGCTTGGCGGTAGATGGTGGCAGTTGCCCATGAAGCGGTGGTTGAGCCTCGTGGATGAGCGTCGGATTAGTAGCTACTATGGATGGGCTATTACTCTCGGATTGGGTTTGGCAAGTCTTATCGGCACTAGTAGGGGTTGAAGTGTGTAAAGGTGTTCATGGTTTGGGCTGATAGGCTTGCTCAACTCTTCTAGGCTTATGCGTGGGTGAGCTAGTAGGGGGCGAGTCTTAGAAGCACTGTGGCTTTTGGTTATGAGGTTCTATGGGGCTCGAGTGATCAAGCTTGAGGGTAGTGTGTGAGTAGTGCCTTGGGCCATTCGGGCCTTAGGGATCCATATCCAAGCATTTCCCTCATAGTAGCCTTGCATGTGCAAGAGGGCTTTAGGAACCCATCTTGGCTTGATCATGCTTCGATTTTTGTAACTACATCTCAGCCTCTTGGATTTAGAGTTTCTTGTGTTATGAGGATGTGAGCGTCCACTTCTAGGCACTTGTTGCAGTTGTTTAGGCCTCCATTGAAACTTAGGATGTTGGGCCTTAGCTTTTGTTACTGTGAGCAGTGGCTCATGAGATTCGGTGGATGGTGGCTGAGCACTACCCCCCTCTGTAGACTTGGCTATGAGTATTTCTACTGGTGGCCTTGCGGACTTTAATGAGGTTGCGCGGCCCTTACTGAAGGCTGTAACAATGAGGTCGCGCAGCCCTTGCAGCCCTTGCTGAAGGTTTGCCCTAGCATCGACTCCACGCCTGCGTCTTTAGTGTTTGGCAACACATAAAACATCATTGGTACAGTCTCACACTCAATAGCAATAGCGGCCCTGCACTTGCCGAGAAGTGCATATGAGCGGCCCCCATATGGGCTTAATTTGGCATTAGTGGGCTGTAGTGGTGGTTTACCAAGTTGGGTCCAATGATCATGAGTTAAGGCATTGAAGTATGCTCCCTCATCGATCAAAGCATTGAAAGCACATGTTTGCTTGGCAGTGACCATGATGTGGAGGTATGCCAGTTCTATGGCTTCCTCATCCTCATCATCAATTTCCATGATTGTAGCAACTCGTACTTTGACAGGGGGTTCTAACATTGGTGGCTCATGTAGCGGATGCGTGGGAGGTAGTACTTCTTAATGTAACTACCATTGAAGAAGCATATGCCCTCACCATCTAGAGTCTCGAGCTCAACGTTGCCAGTTCAACTAATTGCACAAACTTTGAAAGGCCTAAGATCTCTAAACTTCATTTTCTGCTTGTGTCCTTTAATTGAGTACAGGAGCACTAAGTTGCCCTATTCGAAGTCACGTTGTTTGACATGCTTGTCAAACCAGCTCTTGCGTCATGCCTTCTCGCATATGAGCGCATGAGTGGCTAGAAGACAAGTTTTCGAGGGGCGTTCAAGTTCAACCAGGCATTGTATCCATGCCTCCTTCCCTTCCCATCGTTCTTGAGGTGCTATTCTCAAGTTAAGAATGAAGAACTCTACTGGTAAAATTGCCTCAGTCCCATAGGTCAACCTAAAGGGAGTCTGGCCAATAGTCGTTTTATGAGATGTACGATAATCCCACACAAGCACTACAAGGATTTAATCTTATAGCGATGGCGGGTAGCGACACGGGTAGCGGCGTCGCTATTTGCGTTGCTTTTGCGATGCAAATAGCGATGCTCCACAGGGAAAAAAATAGGCCGAAACCGAGCGCGGCTTTATTTCGTGTTTTTGTGTTTTGTATTTTGAGAGCAAGAGCGAGGGAGAGAGCGACCGTTGTGAGAGAAGGAGAGGAAGAAGACTTACCGCCGCCACCGCTGCCACCATTGTTCGTGAAGGAGAGGAGGAGCCACCCCACAGTCACCATGTCTCATCGGTGAGTCTCCCTCTCTCCTTCTTTTGCTTGTTTAAGGTTTAAAACACTTTCTCTTTTGCTTGTTTAGGAGAGGAAATGAGAGAGAAAGAGAGGGAGAGGGAGAGGGAGGGAGAGAAAGAGAGAGAGAGGGAGAAAAAGAGAAAGAGAAAGAGAAAGAGAAAGAGAAAGAGAAAGAGAGGGAGAGGGAGAGGGAGGGGGAGGAAATGAGAGAGGGAGAGAAAGAGAAAGAGAGGGAGAGGGAGGGAGAGTGCATTCTCTCTCTCCCTCTCTCTTTTGCTTTTAAAGAGTGCTAGGATATATTGTGAGAGGGAGAGGAAATGAGAGAGAAAGAGAGGGAGAGGGAGAGGGAAAGGGAGAGGGAGAGGGAGAGAGAGTGCATTCTCTCTCTCCCTCTCCCTTTTGCTTTTGGAGAGTGTTAGGATATATTGTGAGAGGGAGAGGAAATGAGAGAGAAAGAGAGGGAGAGGGAGAGAGAGGGGGAGGAAATGAGAGAGGGAGAGAAAGAGAAAGAGATGTATACTCAAATGGATAGCTTTATGGAGATGTATGTCTACTCAAATGGATAGCTTTTGTCTACTCAAGATGTAGTCCACCTGTGTGTGTATATATTGGAACGATAACATATCCATGATTATGGGGATGGTATGCACTTTGCTTTTTTTATGGGTACCATTACATCGACTCCTTAAGAGGGCTAAAAATTGGTCATACACTTTATAAAGTCTTATTAGGAGATTTAAGATGCACGATAATAGACTTATCGATAATGGTATGCAACGGATCCAAACACGGTTGTGGATGAGATGGAGTATTTTGGGAACTTGCAAAGTATTATTATGGTGGTTATCGTAGCTTCTCCATGATACTATTTGATGTGCAGTGGTTCAAACTGGTACTTGGAGGAGCTGGAGCAACAGTTCGACGAGGTCCATCTGGATTTCTCAAAATAGATTTCGAAAAAAAATGGACTAATTTACGCGACACCTTTGTGTTGCCAGCCCATTGTGAACAGGTGCATGGAGTCATTTGCTTGCTAATTGTATGACGACATGGTTTATGTCACAATGGTTTGAACTCTCTTGTATGTGTTTGTGAACAGGTAATCTTCTATCCAAACCCCCGACAACCTCGATGGTGGTATGTTATACCTTCAACTTCCCAAAGTGCGAGAGTATATGATCAAAGTGATGTTCCGATCATAGATGAAGATAATTTGCAAATAGAGGGGTCGATATTGCAAGGGGTGGAGGCCGTCAAAAGCTTGGAGCCAGCATCGTCTAACAATGATGGAAATACAGGAGTCCAAGAATTTTTGGAGAACGAGGCGGACTCATTCTTTTGTGGTGACATGTCTATCGACCTTCCAGTATATGCACAGTTGTGTCAGGATATTAACATGGGACCATAGGATACTTCATACTTGGAGCATCCACTTACTCAATTCGTTGACCAATCTCTTATAAAGGTACATAAGATATGCATTTTAAGTGAGATTTTTTTTAATTGATTTATATTACTGTGCTTTGTATGATTTAAATTGATTATTCTAACATCATTTTTTGTCCGTGTAGGTGACATTTTCAGGATGAGTTGAGGGATGAGCGATGAGGAGTTACAAGACATCTTCGCACGCATGTCTCTAGACCAGCTCACCAGATTCAAAGAGATGGCAGACCAAGAGCTGTCTCGTTCTTCGTCAAGGCACTCTGCTAGATTTGCTTCAGCTCGATCGGATGCTTCAGCTTCGAGCAAATAATCTCGACGCTCACGACTTGGGCCAGAGGGAGGGAGTGCATTGGGATCAGGGGAATGCTGCTATGGAGACACGGATGTGGTGTCTCCATCTCATCATTCAGCTGGAGCTGGGTCACCTCCAAGATTTTTCACACCTGTGGGAACATCTACTCTAGTTACTCCACGGCTTTTGCGCAGCCGTCAGCAGGTGGCACCCCTTTGGGTGCCACTTCGAGAGAGATTACCCCCGTCGATACACCGGATGTAGAGGGGTCTCCTGGATATGCCCAGGAGCGTGGACGCAGATGGGAGAGGACCCATCTTAAGCAGAATCCTAGGGGTTATGGATATCTGGTCGATAGTAGGTCAGGAGCCATCATCATGAATGATGAGGGGAGGAGGGTGATGGCTTGCATGAGAGAGTTATGCCAACAAGTTTTTCGGCACAACGTCTTGGATCATTGGAAGAACATACCAGAGGGGAGCAAGGACTACATAGTAGCATCCTTGCACGAGGAGTTTCCGGTGCCAGCCACAGTAGATAGATTCTCTACGGGTTGGATGATGGATTGCATGCGTGCATACATGTCACATAGACGATCCGACGCACGCAAGGCAATCAAGAGTGGGGCTGCAAAGCCCGAGTGGTTAGATACACATGACTGGCACCGACTAAGGGAGGAGGCTACAGATTCTCCAGGACGTTGGAGTCAGCAGTGCGAGGTGGCGAGGGCATGACTCGAGGCCAGAGTGGTCCATCATCTTGGGAGTGGCGGCCACAAGACATATTTGGAGGACTTTGTAAGTTTTTCTTTTGTTTTGCTTGTTTGTTTTTTTGAAATATTCTTTGTATTGACAATCATGTTTCTAACAGTTAGCATTTTGTTTTCTTTGCAACACTCCATTACAAATCGTGATCCGACCGGCCTTGAGACTCGATATGCAGAGAAGCACGGTCTCAATGCATTAATCAACCGATTGTATAGATGCGGCAGCTTGTAAGTCACTCATCTTTCTTGTTCGTAGTTACCATGAGATATTTGAATGCATTATTGTATGGTGGACTGATGTATTGTTTCTTTTTCTACAGAGTCCGTTTGATGATCCTTTGCGACGGGACAAGCTTTCGGGGGATGAGGATGCGCAGCTCGCCCTTGGATCCTTGGAGCTCATGCATCTTTATTTTTGAGTCACCTGATCTATGTAGACATGTACTATGTATTAGTGATATCCTGTCATGACTGTAACAATCACTTTTTATGCGATCATGTATTTATTTCATGTATCAGTTTTATGATTTCAGTATACATTCTTTTTGTTTGCAAGCGCTATCGTATTGCTGCGCATTCGAGGTGTGAAAACCACCCAAAAGTCGTGTGTGTGATTTGATACTTTGTACATACTTAGTTGTTATGTTTGCTCTTTCATTCTATGCCGAAGACGGAGAAGAATAAGGAATTTTGGTAGTCTGGTAACTCGAGATGCAATCTCATGGGCTACACTTATTTCAAGATATGCCGATTATGGGCTTTGTGAGGATGTTTCCAATATCTACAACTGGATGGTATTTCTACTGATGCTAGTACATTTGTTTACAGTCTGAAATCATGTAGCATCATAGGAGCTTTAGATACAAGCCGAGAACTCCATGTAGAGATATAAAAAAGGGGGCTAGATAATGAGTTTCATGTTGGCAATACACTTGTGGACATGTATAAGAGTTGTGGTTGGGCTGCATAACAGTTGTGGTTGGGCTGCAGAAGCTTATCAAGTATTTGACAAACTTTCAGAACAGGGGAACGAAGCCAGTTTGGTTTTGAATGCCATACATGTAGGTAAACTTAATGAAGTTGGGACATCATCCCTGTATCTGTTCCTCCCTACTTGTCATGGTTCTTATGAGCGCCCCTAATTGGATGGAGAGGGAACTATGCAAGCTTGTGCTATTTGGATGGACTGTATTTGAGCCAGACTCCACCATTTCCAATGGGCTGGCTGGTAGTCCGAGGAAGATATAGAAGAAGACCTCACTTGCGACCCAATTGGTCATATCGTGGTTCTGTTGCTTCTTGTCAAAGTTCATTGGTATATGCTGTTGTGACTAAGAAATTGCTTTGATGCAAAGGATAATGATTTGGTTGACGGTTGGCCCTTTGGTCACCATCTTGTGATGTAATGACAATCCAAAAAGATTTGGTTCGGACCGTGCTCATATGACAGTGCTTGTTTTTTTTATCCTTCAACCTATATTTTGGAGGAGAAACAAGGTCTCAAAAGGGAGAAAAAGCAAAAACGCCAGATACGATGGATAGCGCAGGAGTGCCTGGAAGATACGACGCTAATGAAAAACTAATGGGGGCGCAGGGAATTTTGGGGGGGAATTGTGGCTAATGTTAGGGAGCAGAAGTATACGGAGGAGAATAGAGAGATGCCTACGGGAATTTTGGGGAGGGTCCTTGCTGATCATTATGTGGAGGACGAAGAGTTGCGATTTTCTGTAGGGAACGAGGAGGAAACATGTTGAAGATCGACAGATCATTACCCATGGAGGCAGTCATCATGTTGAAAGCTCAAATCCTGGGGATACAGAAGCCAACAGAATAGAAGCCGCAGGTAGGCAAATATCTCCACGGCCTCTCCACCAGTGCTATGCCCTGCCAATCCCTTGGCCATTGCCACCAAGTTTCTGCCACCTCTACGAGACGAGGAGGATGACTAGAAGACATTGAAGAAAACACTGCAGTCGATGACGAGGGAAAGAAGAGAGAACATTACCGAATACTACATCACACTGACAAAGAAAATGATGATGACAAGGAGGCTGCGTGACTGGGAACAATGGCGGACTAAGAGGAAAAATCAAAAGAAGAAGCAAAAGGACGGAACGGAAAAGCTGTGAAGATGAAGGTGAGTCAACACAAGAGGTAACACAAACAATCAGAGGAAGGACGCTATGAATGTCAACCACGCGCGCATTCCTATGCTTGTGATGTGAAGAAAAACGTTAATCCAGCAATGCATGAACTGAGAACAGAGAGACAGGAAAAGACGAGGATCTGAGGAAAAATGTGGATGTGAAATTATGGAGGTGTGGATGCTATCGGCAATTTCGAAAGGGATTTCAGGACAGGATTAAAGGGAAAATGTACTATGGGAAATTGAACTGCCAACAGGTCACAGAATTATTGCGTCCTTATGCCTTTCAAAACAGTCTAAGATTGGGAATTTGCAGGACTGAATGATCTTCTTCCATCTGCAAAATACTTACAGAACCAGAGATATTGAAAGGTTACAAAAACTAATATTAGCAAAGGAGATAGTGTTGCTAAATTGAAAAACATCGAAAGGATGCAAACTTGTGGACAACGATGCTTCATGTATTGAATTCTTTACTCTGTTACCAGGGAGAAATAGTCATCTTGCCTAATTTGGATTGAAATCCTGTGTGTGTTGTGGATCAACAGCAGCCAATTCGACTGCAAAAACATTAGCCAACTATGCTTCCTAATTTACAATTAGATTACATTGTGATAAATGCATCTGTGCTGTCCAGCATATTTGACAATTTGAACTGGAGACTTACCAGTCACATGTATAGTGTTGATTCAACTCTTGAAAATACCCTGTCATAACTCTACAACTAATCAACAAGTTGTTCCAAAAGTCATGAATCGTATAATGCAGCAATATGCCTGCTTAACAATATGACCAAGACAAGTTACATTAACTCAGAAATCAGATTGCAACTGCTGATGGTATGTCTGTGAAGATGATGCAATAGTACTTGCTGCACATGATTATGGTTGTTGTTCATATGTTGATATTATTAACATGGAAGAGAAAGATGTGCTATACATTGCCACAAGTCAGTTTGTCGGCTTATGGAGAATGTAAATGAATACATGGTTCTTGATCATTCCGTGTCCAACCCTCTTGTTCTTGGAAGGGAGCCACCTCTGAAGGATAATGCTGATACTTCTGTCTGAAGCTGATAACCAGATTTGTATTAAAGGTTCCTATATTGAAGGATGAATTCTATGCTCAGCTGAAAACTTGTTTTTGGTTTTATCATTGCTGCATAGACGAGGTCTCGTTGAAAGCTTGGTGGATCTAGTACTACACACAAATCCTCACATCTTTCTTATTTATCTGTTTGATCTTCTATCCTGAAATTTATCAAGGTCTTCTGAAGACGCAACTTTGCTTTCATAAACCCTTCGACAGCGCTTTATACACAGTAGTGTAGAAACTATTTTGTATGGCTCTCATAAAGCACACAGTGCTATATGTGGCAGGGCAGCAAGCACAAAAAAAAAATCCTTGTTACTGTCGCTATTAGCGTCGTAAATTTTACTACCCGCATCGCTATTGCCGTTGCTATGCGCATCGCAACACGTTGCTATTAGCATCGCTATCAGCGTCGCATTGGCGATGCTGATAGCGGCGCCAATAGCAACGCTAATAGCGACGCCAATACCGACGTTTCTATGGCGTTGTTAATAACGATGCTTTTTGTGACGATGGGGGAAAATTTTGTTGTTTGTATTTTCGTCGCTTTAAACGTCGGTATAAGGCCCATATCTTGTAGTGAAGGCTGTCTCAGCTTGTTATCCTAGTCGTTGCGCGAAGCAGAGAATACTTTGGTCAAGACGTTTACAAGGATCTTATTTGTGGATTCTACCTACTTGTTTGCCTGAGGGTAGTAAGGAGAGGATTTTTTATGGATGATTAGAAAGGTGGATAGAAGATGTGCTATCACTTCATTAATGAAGTGTGTGCCCTGGTCATTGACTAGTTCGATGGGGCATCCAAATCATGAGATCATCTACTCCCATAAGAACTTGGCAATTGTTCTAGCGTCATTCTTTCATGTCGCTCTTACTTCTTCTGCCCATTTTATTAGGTAGTCTGTGGCCACAATGATATATTTGGCCTGCAAATACTATGCTGCAGGACTAATGGGTCGTATGAAGTCGATCCCCCATTTTTCGAAGGGTTGTCGTGCAATGATTGGGGTCAACTCCATTTGATCCTTACGAATCGGGACCTTTGTCCACTGACACTCGTCACAATGTTTGATGAATCGTACTGCATTATGAAAAAGCGTGGGCCACCAAAATTGAGACTGCAGCACCTTTGCGGGTTGTCGTGTCTTCGCTAAAGTGCCCTCCAACAATTTCAATGTGCACCTCTGCAAGCACATCATGCATCTCATGCTCGCATACGCATCTACACAACAACCAGCCATCTTGCCCTAGCCTATATAGTTGGCATGCTATCAACTAATAGGGTTGGATTTTGAGGATGTCGCCTAAGTTGGGCTTTTTCTATCAGTCACGCGGGTAGTCTGTGCTCCAGCACTTGGACGATGTCATCTGTCCAATATGGCGTTAGATCAACCTTGAATAAATCTCTCTCACTAGAAAGATTAAATAGATGGGCATCTGGCAATTCATCGGCAATGCCTTGTCCAGCGACCTCTCCCGTGGGGATGCATGACATACTGTCAGCCATGTAGTGTTGTTTTCCCTTCCGTACAATCACTGAGAAGTATATTTCCAAAAGCAGAAAGAGCCATCGAGCTATGTGTCCTGCAGCACAGGGTTTGTTTACTAGATATAGCAAGGCTTGATTGTCCACAAAGAAAGTAAAAGGCGTAGCCAACAGATAATGCCGAAAATTCTTTACAACAAATACCATGGCCAAACCCTCTCTCTCAGTCATTGAGTAATTCATTTCAGTCTCAGTAAGTTGTTTGCTAGCAAAGCTCACTGGACAGTCAAGGTTTTGTTCACCAGGTTGGCACAACACTGCCCCCATGTGACGAATTTCAAAGCATCAATATGCATGATGCACGTGGAATGTAATGGTCCAATCTGGGGCTCGTAGAATTGGTACAGCAGTCATAGCCTTTTTCAATTCCTCATATGCTCCTTGGCATGCTTCAGTCCACTCAAAGACAATCAACAACTTGTACAAAGGTCTAGCAATCAATGCATAGTTCAACAAAAACAGTTGATAGTATCACGTATGGCCTAAGAAGTATTGAACTCCCTTACAGTTGATTGGGGGCAGGACATCAACAATAACCCTGACTTTCGAGGAGTCAGTGGCAATCCCATTCTTCGACACCACATGCCCTAGGATGCATCCATGTTTCACCCAGAACTGGCACTTTAAGGGGTTCAGGGCAAGACGATATAGGTGACACTGCTCAAAGACTGCTCGGAGTTTGTCTAAATGTTCTCTCCAGGTCGAGTGAATACACAAGTCATCCACAAAGACCTTCAATTCCTTGCAAAGCATATCTTTAAATATGGTGCACATGAGGGGTTGAAAGGTGGCTAGGGCATTAGTTAATGCGAAGGGCATGACTATGTAAGCAAAGATGCCCCACTCAGTGGCAAAGGCAGTCTTGTGCCTGTCGGTAGGATGCACTTGCACCTAATTGTATCCAGAGAAGCCATCCAGAAAGCTGTAGGCCTCTTTGCCTACCACTCTTTCGAGCATGTGCTTGGTGTACGACAACAGGTAGTTGTCTCTCTTAGTGGCAGCGTTCGCCTTCTTGTAATTGATGCACACTCTAAATCTTTCCATTTTTCTTCATCACTATGACTATGGGCGACACCCAGTCTGTGTGCTCAATTTCGTAAATGAATCCTACTCTCATTAGCTTGTCAATCTCCTCTTTGACTGCATGAGCGTGTTTTGGATTCATCGGGTATGGTCAATGCTTGATCGGCATTGCGTCTTGCGTCATGGGTATGTTATGTGTCAGTAAACTTGGATCTACCCCCTTAAGTTCTTCTAAGGACCAGGCAAACACATCTATATACTCTCACAAGAGAGCAATAAGACTTGTCTCGTCTTCCTCAATCAAGTCATTGGCAATAAATACCGATCGGGGTGTCTCCCTGTCCTATGCTAGGCTCACCTCCTTGACCTTGGCTGGTCCCTCGATGGGTTCACTCATTTTCCCTTGACGTTTGGCACCCAACAGGATTACTACCCTGCCACGCTTCTTGAATTTTGTAAATCTCTTTGAGAGATCATGTGGCTTTCTGTTCTCTTCCGTTTGCGTGTCCCTAGGCTGTTTTTCCCTTTCTTCCTTTAACTGTCTACACCTCAGGTGGACAGGTAGGTCCCCCTTGGTATGTTGTTTTGGATGGTCTAGGTATTTTTGGGTCACTATCTGAGCTTACTTCCGACTTAGAATCAAACTTGCCATCTTTGCTAGAAGAGGTGGTTTCTCCTAGTAGTCGCAGCTCAAAGGGTAACTCTTTTCTAAGCATTGGTGTCGTACCAGGTTGGGTTAGGCCTGCTTGTTCAAAATCTATGGCTCCTGTGTGTTTCAACCAAGCACGGTCACAATCCATGTGCATGACTCCTCGTTCTATCTTAAAAACACCATTTTTCTGTGGCTTGGAGTCTGCTTATATTTGTTCTATTTCTCATCCTTCAGTGTCATATTCCACCGTGTCTATCTCACCCTCACTTTCATCATTGAAAGAATGATAATCTTCATACTCATCATTGGAGTCGTCTTTGTATGACTTCTCATCATCTCTCAAGTTTTGGTATATCCCTTGTCTCTAATCGAGGATTAGGGCCCAATTGTACATGAGGTTTAAGTCATGCACACTGATCCATTGCCACCTTGGTTTGTCTAACAGATCTTAGAGTGGCTTGAAGTTTGCTGATGGATTGCCAGCTAGCTTGCCAGTCAAATACTCCAGAATCTCTTGGAGTTCCCTCTTGTTATTTAGCACTTGGAATGTGACAAGTTTAGGTCACCCACGAAGGGTTCTTGCCATCATGTAGACTCATACAGAGGGTGTGTCTTTTGACCTGCCAACTGTCTTGATGGCTTGCTCGTATGCCTTATGATCTGAGAATGGCAAGTCGATTGTAGCAAGGACATGTGTTGAGTGTTGAAATGACTTGTTTTTTGGCTGATTTTTGTTGTTTTTGAGAGTTGAATGGTTGATTTTATGAGATTATTGATTGGTTTGGAAATGGTTTGAGAGTATTTTGGATGATATTGATTGTGTTTTGGAAGTTCATGATGTTTATCAGTGGAGATATGAAGTTTTGTGATGTTTTGATAGGTTTTGATTGGTTTTGTATACCTTCTGTATAGCTTCTATTTTGTTTTGATTGTCTTCTGTAAGGAGGGATGGAGTATTGATTGATGTAGATTGAGATCTTGTGAAAGCTTATTGAATGGTTTTTGAGAGTTTGGAATGGTTTGAGTATGAGTAATGAGTTTTTGATGACCTTCTGTAACCTTCTGTAAGGTCTTCTGTAGAGCTTTTGTCTCTGTTCTGTTCTGTTCTGTACTGTAGTTGTTCTTGTACTGTTCTGTAGACTGTTCTGTATGTTTCTGTATGTGTTCTGATGGATGAGAGTGTAGCTTGGGAAAGTTTTCTAGCCTTGGGAAGAGGTGAATACAAGTGCAAAAGAGCTGAAAGAAGTAGCTGCTGAAGACTCAAGTAAAGACTGGAGTGAAGTGACAGTAGTGAGCTATGAAATGACACTATAGTGGCTCTAGTGACTCTTCATATCAGACATACCTCTTGGGAGGGGTATCCACGACCTAAGAAGGATTATTGAGAGTGATTATTATAGATTCTAGTGATGAGATGATGTATTATTGATGGAGAGAGAGAGAAAGAGAATCAGAGATAGCCAATTCTACTAAAACAGAGTGATTGTATGTGAGAGATTGAGAGAGAAGACTATGAAGATATTGAATATGAATACTATGTGATGTATTTCCATTCAAAGATGGTGTATTCCTTTGATTTCTTTGTTGTATTGATGGATTTTGTGAAGATATTGAAGAATATGGTTTATTCTATTAAATCCGTGGGAGATCTTCATGATGCTGCATGAAGATTTGTTGTGCCTGGTATTCTTTTCTTCATTGTGATCATATAAAACCTAATAAAAAAGCTTTTTGATGTTACAAGATAGATTTTCTTGCAATATAATTTCCTTTTCCTTGGTGTTCCTCTTGGGGCTCCATGTTTTTGGTGCGCAGCCGGGGAATTCTTGCCATCAACAAGCACCAGAAGAGGCTAAAAATGAAGGAATTGGCATTGCCAAGAAGAGAAGAATTCAATGGATGTTTGTAAAGTTCCTTCTTCCACTGAAGAGTTGGAATTTCTCATAATCAAAGCCACTTTCCACAAGAAGTTCATCCCACAATGGCGGAAACACATCACCATCATGATGCATGCTCTATGCGGTGGACAGATTCCTCTTCCTGTTGAAGCAGCAGAAACTTGCATCTTGGTGGCAAACTGTTTGGGAACGAAGTGAAGAGTAGAAATAGAGAGAATGACCATTCATGGAAGATTTGGCATTCATTGACAAGATTCCAGACATCATGAAGTGGGAGATTGTGAAGAAGCTTCAGGAGTCTTGGTCTATGGAGGTTCACAAAGACAAGAAGGAAATGAGTTGGAATTTGTTCGTAGATGCTCAACAGCAAGATACATGGGATTCTTGGTGTACTGATAATCTTCTCTTTGTTCAATTGGCAACCCACTAGAAGTTGGTAGATAGAGTGTTCTTTACAACATACACTGTTGAAACCATCAGAAGCTGGCATTACTATGATGATGGCACCACCACAATGCTTAGACGAATGCATTTTGACACCTTTAGAACCAAATACCTTTCTCTGTGCAGTGGCATGAAAGTAGAATTCAGAGACGTTGAAAAGGAAGAAGTAGAAGAAATGTTGGCAAGAGAGTCCTCCAGAGACTGAAGCCTTCTGTTAACCCTCTGTGGAGCACTAACAACATAGTGGAGCCAACCCCCTGATGAATGATGCAATAAAGAGGCAAGCGTTAGAACGAGTCCAAAGGTACGTGAGAAGAGAGAAAGCAAAAATCAAGGCTGAGAATGAGCTCGCAGCAGAAGCCGCCTTTGACGCCCTTGCCGAACTCTTTGCAGAAGTCCCAATGGCACACCAAGCCCTTCCTCCTCCTACTGGAGGTCCACTTCCAAGCCAGATCCGTCCTGGAAATATTGATGACAGGCCAGCGAATGTAGTCCCATTGCCAGTTTTTAAGGGAGAGTACAATGAAGACCCCGATCTTCATGTAGCAGAGTTTATGGTAGCATGTGTGGCTAACAATGCTAGAACTCCTGAGCATTGGTTATCAATATTCCCCACCACTTTCAAGGGCACGACGTTTCAATGGTATGAGAGACAAGCAGTAGGAACTTTTGGCACATGGGACGACCTGAAGTTGGCCTTCCTCACTAAATTCAGGCGTGAAGGTTTTGAAGAGCGGATGCGAGAGGAATTTATGAATTTAAGTCTGTCCTCTGGAGAAAGAGTAGAAGCTTACGTCTCACGAATGGAATCCATCCTGAAGAGATCGACTAACCATAATCTAGATGATGGCATTCAGAAGGGGGTGTTTCTCAGAGGATTACAACCAGAAGTCTGTAAGTTTGTGGAGCTGCAAAGACCAGCCACACTGCAAGCTGCAACAGAAGGTGCAAGACTGTACGATGAAGTGGAAGCTAGATTGGCGATGAATCCAGGAAGAGGAGTCCTACCTCCTCTGATGCCAGGAATGATGTACCCACCAAATGCAGTCCCAGGGACAGTCCCCTACCCCTACCAACAGATGCCCCCAGTATCACAGTACAGTGCACCAAATCCACAATGGCCACAATCAATGCCTCAAATGATGGTTCAACCACAACAACAATGGTCCCAACCAATTTCCTCAATGCCACATCAGCAGCAACAGTGGAACCCTACCAACTGGAGCCAACAACCAACAGTTCAAACAGGAGCTCTGAATCAGAACCAGGACAGAGATCCCTCTGCACCAACCCAAGTTGTTTATGCAGTGATTACAAAGACTCCTCAAAACCCTCCTGCCAGTGCCTCAGGAGCAGAAAGCTTGAAGGACTACTTATCCAACTCAGTTGCAAATATCAAAAAGGAGTTGATGGATGTGATTACAGAGCAGCTACAGATGCTGAAAGTGAATACCGCTAGCATATCCAACGTTGCAGGAGCAGGAAGAGATGTGATGCGGTCAAATAATTGGTGTGGTAAGTGTCATCAAGCAGGTCATTTAGCCACTTAATGTACACAAAAACCAACCATTCCTAGAGCTTTATGTTCCTACTGTTTGCAAAAGAACCATACAGAGGATATTTTCTCTCTGAAGGAGATGCATGATAGGAGAAGGAAGGAAGAAGACGCAAGATTCAACTTGCTGGAATCCAAAATGACAACACAGGATATTGGACCCAAGCCTAGAGAGTTCGGTCCTAATTTCAGTCCAAGAAGGTTTCCATCCCAAAGTTACAGAGAAAGACAGTCTGGCGGTGGTCAGAGATCAGAAGTGGAGTGTTACAGATGCGGAGAAAAGGGACACATTTCACCAAATTTTCCAAATCCCAGAAGGTCAATGGATTACAAGCCCTTATGCAGTCGATGCAAAGGAGAAGGCCACACTGCAAAAGACTGTCCAAGCCCAGCCCCAGTGAAAAAGAGTGCTACTGATAGTCCGGCCAAGGCCCAAGAGCCTACCTCCAATTTAGTGGAATTGGAAGTTCCTGCCATCACGCGTGCAAAGAAGAAGGAACCACCTATCTAGAAAGAAAATAATCCTCTTGCCAGAACAGTGAAGTTCAATCTTCCACTAGAAGAACATAACAGAACACAGCCTGACAGTGCCGTACAGAGCACTACAGTGCCACAGAGAGTTACAGAGACAGTTCCAGAGATAGGACCAGAGGTCCAGGAGATAGAAGAGGAGGAAGCGCCACAAGGGGCAGAAGAAGTTCCCATGATTCCTTTGTTGGAAGAAATAGGGAAAATGAAAATGCGTGTTGCCCCATTCCCTAACCGGTTAGAGAAGCCAGTGGATCCTATTAAGGAATACGATTTGGTCAGAGATCTAGATACCTTTAAACCAAACCTCACATTCCGACAATTGTTGATGTTGTCTCCCAATTGCCAAAAAAGGTTCAAAAGCATATTGACAAGAAGACGTGGCTTAAGGATTGCTCCCTCAACAGCAACAAAGCCCAACAAAGCTCCAGAGTCTGTAAAAGAAGTGGACGTGGCTAACGCCTTCCTAGATCCGGGTACCCCAGAGACTGGCATGTGGATAGAAGGCTGCTTCATTGCAAATGCACTGATTGATGGTGGTTCATCAGTGAACATTATGACGGACGTGACAATGAAGGATCTAGGCCTACAAGGTGTGCAACCAACCCAATGGCTCATCAGACTGGCGGATCAGAGCAGAATCAAGCCTTTGGGCATTCTCCCATATGTGAAGACTACAGTGGATGGAAGAGATTATTGGCTAACCTATTTGGTGGTGAAGCCAAACTCTTATGGTACATCCTACCCTCTGTTACTAGGCAAACCATGGCTTTTTGAAGCCAGAGCAAGGACGGATTGGTTCAAAGGAACCTTGACCTTGGGTAGAGGACCCAACAAAGTGATGCTGAAGCTATATGGTTCTCAAAAAGGACATGGATCCACCTCCTTGGAATTATCTTCTGACTCCCCTAATGAGGCTACGGATGGAACATCAGCAAATGAAGATGCTGTCAAACAGATCCTTCCCAAGAAAACAGTGGCACGTTCCTTAACAATGGATACTGTAAGCCAACTCCCAAAAGATGCAAAGCCATTATCAATGGGTGAATACTTCCTGCCTGAACCAGGAACGATTTCCGAAATCACTTCTGACAATGAGATAGAAGCATGGATGTACTGATCTCCCTGTTACATGGCCATAGCAGAGCCAGAGACAAAAGGCAGAAGAGGAAATAGAGAACCTGTTCTTCTCTTACAGAGCTCCTACAGAGACAAAGATAGAGACAGAGACAGAGACAGAGATAGAAGCAGAGACAGAAGCAGAGATAGAGACAGAGACAGAAGAGGATGGATATGATATGGATGAAGAAGGTTATGAAAGCGAGACGGAAGAGTCTATCCCACCCAAAGAGGATATATATGAGGAAGAAGGTCCAGAAGCATCAGAAGCAGACGAGCTCATGCTATGCGACATAATGGTGATGGCACCATTTGGTCTGGTAAATGGATCTTCTCATATGCAAAATCTTTTTTAGAAATGGATTAAGAAGAATAAGCCGTCTTCCAGTAGTGGCTCTTGCCGCCCTCACCCATCCTTGCCAAAGAAAGATGATGATGATGCACCGTGCCAACAAGCACCAGTCCCACAAACCCAACAGAAATCAGAGGGTCCCTGTTATGTGACATTCCTGGATGTGTCATCAGAAGATGAGTCTTCGATCCAAGAGGTAATTAATCTTGAAACCAAGCCCGAAACGGCCCTAATCCCATTTCAACATCTCTAGGAGCAACCTAAGTCTCCACCAAAAGAAGAAGTTGGTTCTAGTGGGACATCAGAAGAGGACATCACTCCCTTGAAGGAGTCGGATCTGTATCCAGAAGCAATCCGCGGGACCTTAAGGTGAAAGGTAGTTAACCTTTGTGGATGCAGATGGCACTGAACGCCGTTTGAAGGTGGGTAGTAGTCTCCCAGAAAAGGAGTTGTCAACCTTGTACAACTTGTTGAAAGAAAATTTGGACGTGTTTGCGTGGTCCTACAAAGACCTAAAGGGGATTGATCCCACAATATGCCAGCATCATATTGACTTGGAGCCTGATGCCAAGCCAGTACGGCAACGACAGAGGTGAATGAACCCGAATTATTCCACATTGGTGAAAGTAGAGCTGCTGAAGCTTCTGGAAGCTGAGTTCATCTATCCAGTGGCAAATAGTGAATGGGTTTCACCCATCGTGGTTGTACCCAAGAAGAATGGCAAGCTTTGAATATGTGTGGATTTCCAAAAGCTCAATTCCAAGACGAAGAAGGATCACTTTCCTATCCCTTTCAGAGACCAACTGTTGGACACAGTGGCAGGACATGAGCTTTATTCCCTTCTCGATGGGTTCAGTGGATATAACCAAGTGCAGATAGTAGAAGAAGACCAGTCCAAAACAACCTTCACCACAGAATGGGGGACCTACGCTTACCGAGTGATGCCATTTGAACTCTGCAATGCCCCTGCTACTTTCCAGCGAGTCATGATGGCCGCATTCCAAAATCATCTGCACGACTTTATTGAGGTATATTTGGATGACTTCTGTGTCTATAGTTTGATCCGTGAACGCTGGGGACACCTGGAACAATGCTTTGGAGTATGGGATTTTCCTCAACCCTAACAAATGCATCTTTGGGGTCTCTTCTGGAGTTCTATTGGGCCACATTGTCTCTACAAAAGGGATATCAATAGACCCTGCAAAGATTGAAAAGATTGCAACTCTGACAGCACCCATCAACCTCAAACAGTTGAGGGGATTCCTAGGCCATGTGGGTTACTATAGAAGGTTCATAGCCCATTTTGCAACAAAGGTAACCTCCTTGCACAAGCTTCTACGAAAAGATGCAGAGTTTACTTGGACGGAAGAATGTGACAAAGCCTTCAACGCTCTGAAGCAGTGTCTCATTGAGGCACCCATTCTGCAACCTCCTGATTGGACGAAGGAGTTCCATGTACACGTTGATGCATCTATTGAAGGCTTAGGCGCAGTCCTCTGCCAGAAGGGTTCCTCGAAGTTAGATCAACACATCTATTACGCAAGCCGAAAAGTCACTGATAGGGAACGGAACTATACAGTGATAGAGCTAGAGTGCTTGGCAATGGTGTTTGCCTTAGAAAAGTTCCGCCACTATCTCCTATCCACCCACTTTAAATTTCATGTGGATCATGAGGCCCTGTCCTTCCTAATGAACAAAGCAGACATAAAAGGTCAAATGATGAGATGGCTCCTTCTATTCCAGGAGTTTGACTTTGAGGTGATTACCAAGCCTGGTCGTTCCCATATTCTGGCTGATCATCTGTCGCGTATCCCACAAACTGCAGATGAGGAGCAGGATGATCCAGACCTCTCTGATGCTTCCCTATTCTTGGTAGAAACTGTAACTCCCTGGTATGCAGACATTGCCAATCTGCTGGTAGCCCAACAGTACCCCCCTGGCATTTCTAGTTGGGAGAGGAAGAAGCTTATGTTAGAATCAGCCCCCTACACCCTGCTAGGTGGCGCACTGTACAAGAAGGCAAATATGAAGTGCTCAGAAGATGTGTTACAGGAGATGAGATTGGGATTTTTCTGAAGGCTTGCCATGACGAGCCATGTGGAGGCCACTTTGCAGGAGAAGCTACAGCCAGGAAGGCTCTGCTAGCAGGATACTGGTGGCCTACCCTTCATAAGGATTCCTATGATTATTGTAAAAGATGTTATGCTTGTCAGCGAGAATGGGGAAACCCACCAAGACAAGTGCTATGCCACTGCAGCCTATTCTTCCCTTAAAGCCGTTTGAGAAGTGGGGCATTGACTTCGTAGGTCCAATCGATCCTCCTACCCGAAGGAAGTAGAACCGATACATCCTCGTATGTACGGATTATGTCACAAAGTGGTGTGAAGCTAAAGCCCTAAAGCGGGACGATGGTAACAGCGTGGCCCTGTTCATGTACGAGAATATCATCACCCGTTTTGGCAGTCCCCTAGAGCTGGTAAGTGACAGAGGCACTCATTTCATTAATAAAGTCATGGAAGAGTTGACAGAGTTGTATAAGATCTGCCATCGCAAGTCCACTCCTTATTACCCCAGAGCCAACGGCCAAGTCGAAGTCACCAATCGCATCCTCTGCTCGATTCTGACAAGGACGATTGCCGCACATCGTCGTGATTGGGATGATCGACTTACAGAGGCCCTCTGGGCGTACAGAACCTTCCATAAAGCAGCAACAGGACAGGCACCCTTCCAGCTGGTGTATGGTACAGAAGCTGTTTTCCCTGTTGAACTGGAATTACCCTCTTTGAGAGTGGCTATCAAAGAGCATTTGGGAGACAATGATTCAGTGCAACGCCGTCTCCTACACTTGGAATGTTTGGATGAAACTCGCAGGATGGCTCTACAGTGCATGGAAGCCAAGCAAGCTCGACGCAAGGCTTACCATGACAGCTTCATCAAGCACAAGGAGTTCAAAGAAGGTGATTTGGTCCTGGCCTATGATTCACGATTTGGCAAGTTTCCTGGCAAGCTCCAATAGCGGTGGATGGGCCCATATAAGGTACTTTTCGTCAACCCTAATAGCTCTGTCCAAGTGCAGACTATTGATGCCTCTGATGATCCCTTTCTGATCAATGGATATCGCCTGAAGAAGTACTTCCCTCCTTGGGGATCTTAACAATCACGGTCACCTGATCCTTTACCTCGTTGGCGTGGCACTGTACTTTTTATGATGCTACTTTTGATAGCCGTTTTTCAGCCACTCCTGATAAGGTGGATACAACCCTATGTCCCCTCAGCCCCACCTTCCAGCCTTGATCTCTTATCCTCTATTTTCCACCAGCGGGGCAATGGCGAGGTGGGTTCTGATACATGGTATTTCCACCGTTCCCTTGCTTAATTCGAACGAAGAAAAAAAAAGAAAAAAAATATACATATCGGCCATGCGAGAAAAGGACTTAGGTCCTTGTCATGCCGACATATTCTTCGAGAAAAGGTGGAAACACCCTCGGGAATAGGGGAAAACAAAGAAAAAAAAAGAAAAAAAAGAAAAGAAAAACAAATCTGTTATGGGAGAAAAGGAAGCAATTCCCTGTCATAGCAGGCCTTGTTCCAAGAAAAGGTGGCAAACATCCTTGGGCGAGAAGCTGGCTGTGCAAAAGGTGGCAACACCCAGCAGTCTAGAAAGTGGATTCATTCATGGATATCCCCAAGATCTAGTTTCGAAGCTGCCTCCCTTGGTATGCTGTGTCATGGGCCTCTCTGTAGAGCGTCTAACTGTCCTCTAGCAGACGACACGTCCTATCCAACACAACGTTTGATTTGATGGCTACCTCCCTGGGTACGCCTCTTCAACAAGTGATGACGTGATCTTCATCGACAAACAATTGAGTGATCATTAGGGCCAAAAACGCTTCAAAAAATGCACTTTTGTTAATCACGGGATTAGGGAAAGGGCCAAAGAGAGTTCGCCACATGTGCAAGAATATGGTATTCTTGTCTCCTCTTTTTTAGAGATAGTGGAGTCCATTTCGTGATTCTCTCTTCTTTTTTAGCCAAAACCCCTAAAGTCTGACATGTTTTGGAGTCCCAAAGACGTTATTTACTTACAAATCTGACAAAATACATGACAGAGATGTGATGAAATTAATAATGAGTTTTTTGAAAGTCGGGAGATCTTTCAATATTGTTTTTGGCACCCAATACATACTCATTTGGGTTCTTGGCGCTACTTTTTAGTTCATTCACCCCACTTTGAGCTTCTTTCTCTGCGCTTTCATTCTTTTCATGGCTTCCTCCAGGCGCCCTTCTCGTTTAATACACTCTTGCATAGTCTATAGCCAGGGAGTAGATGGAAATTTTGAGCCCAAAACCTTTGCTGTAAACGATTGGGTTACCATGCTGCCATCTTGCAAGGGCTCCCATAAGGTGAAAAGAAGAAAACGAGAAGATATAAAACATCATTGGAAGGGGCGTATCATTGCCTTCAAAATTATGCCCGAAGGCTGGTTTGTCAAGGTGCAACATGTTTACATGGCCAAGGATATGCACTTGCCTCCAAACGAATGTGTTCCCCAACAAACACATTGTAAGTTATAAGTTGAATAACGTATATAATTCTTTTCCATTTATGCAAGTTCTAACAAACGGTTCGTCATTGTAGATATCTTTCCGTCAAAAAGTATTGAATGGCAACTTGTGGAAAGCCTAAGTGGGACTTTCCATGCCATTCATAAGGTATTGGCAGACATTATTTATGCCGATCAAACTGTGTCTTTTTATAGTGAATGCAAGGTTTTTATATATTATGCACAGTATGTGGTTCCCTCTAAAGTGGATAGGTATGGGAATATCGAAGATTTGCCATTGCCAAGTCTTTCATCTCTAAATTGGGAGATTCCTGACAAGGTAACAGTGCAGAGTTTCAAATTCAAAATATCTCAGGATATTAAAAAGTCCATGACAGCTGGAAGGATCTCAAGAAGAATACGTTTATCATGGTTTGTACCCCTCCATATCTTCGTGGCTTGCTTCAAAACAGCAAATTTACAAAGAACGAAGGTATCCTGGCTAAGTAGAAACTTTTCGGAAGAGGATTTGGACAACACTATAGGGACGCATTGGAAATCTAGAGAGTGCGATCATAAAGGTGATATCTTGAGGTGCAGTGCATGCCCTCAATCCTTGGCTTTGGCTTACAGTATCCCTCGCCAAAATCTTTCTTTGGGCTTTGATTACAGGCGATACAAACTAAGATTGGGTATTTGGGTTCCCTTGGATTCTGATACAGATAACACACCATATAAACTTGTGGTGCACGTTTTTCCGCATGAAGAAGTAAAGAAGGTGAATGTTACTTCCAATTGGAGTCTGAAAGATGTGAGGGATACCTTGGAATTGCTAGACAATACATCCCCTAGATATAAGTTCAAAGTGAATGGTGTAACAATTGGTAAAAGAGCGGAGCGCTCTTTCTTTTGTACGAGTTGTTTGTCTCCCACAATTGTGAGTTTGGGGCCTTGAGAATGAAAACTTGGCAGGAATTTATCTTAATAGACTGTCCTTAAGATATTTTTTAATGGGAACTTCATAAGCTATCGTGAAGCAAGTCGCCTTTCGAATGTGTATAAATAAAATGTACATTGCATCCGATTTACAAGTGAAAATTTTCATTACACAATGAGGTACAAAAATTGCATAAAAATGTACAAAGCCAAAATAATAAGGCTCGTGTATAAAATGTACATTACATTCGATTTACAAGTGAAAATTTCATTACACAATGAGGTACAAAAATTGCATAAAAATGTACAAAGCCAAAATAAAGAGGCTCGTGTATGCTTATGTTTGCTATTTTCATTCTTTATCGATTTCTTCAAAGATATTTTTTCTCACAGGGCCTTTCTTTGATTGTTGAAAAAATTTGACCTTTACAGGTAGTCTCTTTTCTTGGGGCTTAAGAGGGGATGGATCAAATTTAAGAGGAGAGAGCACTGGCATTCCTTTTTTCTTAGACTCTGCAGTAGTGGTCCCATTGCCTTTTCCCTTGCCCTTGTCTTTACCATTGCCATTGTCCTTACCCTTTCCCTTGACCTTTCCCTTGCTTGTGCCCTTGGCCATTGAAGTTTTGGGAGGAAGAGGGGAGTCAGGATCATACGGTGTGATTGCTTTGTCTAGAATCAGCTCGATGCATCTCTCCCTTATCCACCAAACATATGATTCAGGATAGTCTCTACACTGTAAGAATAAATGTTATAAGTTAGTGAAAAGACATCATGATAAGGGTTACACAAACATCAAATGAAATAAACTTACATTCACTCCTTCTATTTGTAACAGCTTTGAATCCACTGTTCTGCAAATGTTTGAGATAACTCTCCATCCACGAGAATGCGCATCGCTTTGCAATGGAACTTCTTGTAGAAGAAAAGTATACGGCCTTTGAGGATCAGCAAGATCCTCGTATGTTGTATCCAAAAATGTAGAAACGAGTCTACCAGCACTGCAAAAGGAAGCTTTGTAAGTTCAAAATATTATTTATAAAAGAAATCAAAGTAAGTAATTTTCTTCCAACATACATTCGTGCTTGACCGTGAACACCGCTGAGAGAATTCATAAAGATAATTTCCCTTGAAAGACAATTAATGTAGATGAGACTCCAATGCCCTCTGCAAATTCATAAAAGAGGTGAGTAGAAGGGTGAAAGCAAATGAACATAAAATTTCCTCTACAGAAAAAGAAAAATACATTTCTACATAAGGGAAAAAGATGTGGCAATTTCTCACACTATCGAAGCTACGAAAAAATGGTGAAATATTAGAACCAGATTTTGCAAAAAGTCCCACAGAGAGAAGTGGATCAACAATGTATATGGTTCTTCGAATATCGAGAGTGAGAGAGGAGACCAATGCCCTGCTGATAATAGCAAAAGCTATTCAATACCAATTTCATCCAAAATATAATTGAACCTATAAGACTTAACTTATGCAACAAAAAACCTTACCTTATGCAACAAAATACCACGGAGTCAGATAGTTGGACATCCCTTTTTTCCAACATGGGCTTGTCCTTGGGAGATATACTAAGATATTCCTCCTCAGGTTCCCCAACAACATTCACAAGAATCTGCCCATACACTTTGCCCATCCTCTCACTGTTGACGGGAGCAAGTGATGCGGCTTTCCTCTTGTAAACATCGTCTTCAGTTTCAAACACCTCCTGATTTTCTTCACTCAAGAAAGCCTCCTACTGGGTGGCACCCCTTGTAGGGTAAAGGTGACTAACATCCTCAACATTTAGCTTTTTCTCTTTCCTGGACAATTTTGGGGGAACGTTAAGGATTTCAAAGGCTTTTTGATCATTGGAAGGCAAGGGCCTCAGGACTTTGTCAAACCTATACCTCACTCTGCTAATGATGCTGAAATCTTTATTCATAAGGGTGATCCTATGAGCATGGGCGGCAGCAATGTAAGCGTCGTTCATGAAATCAATAACAAAATCTTATGCGGCCTCTTGCAGGGCAAGAATGGCTAAGAGTTGCCACTTCTTATTTAGACCAGAGACAGTTGCCACTTGAGACAATCTATCAGAGATCTCTTTAACCACCCTTATAAAAGCAGCTTTTGGAATGACATGCTGTGTAGCTCTCTGGGCTTTCCTGATCTCACTGAAACATCTTTGCATATAGAAGAACCTGGACTTCCTCTTTGTCTTTTGTGGCTTGGGGTGTTCAGTGGCTTCAGCAGATGTGGGCTCAGGTACCATTGTAGGGAATGAATCTTTCACAGGGTAAGCCTCATCCTTTGCTTCCTCAACTTCAGGTGAAGAAACATTTATAGAAGATGTAAGGACAACACCTGGTGTAGGGGGGATTTCTATTGTAAAATGCTCTGGAGCCTGTGATGGACCAGCTTCTTCTACCCCCTTAGATTCATCAAATTTTAACTTTCTTCTACCCCCACTGTCCTTCCCATCTAGATACACTCTTCTTGCAGTTTGCTTTGTCCTTGCCATCCAGAAAAGCAAAAATAACAACCAGAAGAACAATAACTGAAAGACAAATTGGCGAGGAAAGTAACGAAATGAGCAATTCCGATACGGCGCGATATGAACAAAGCGAGCAGAATGGAACAGCCCCTTCGCTCCGTATTGGAGATCAGATGCCGATACGGCACGATATGGAGGAAACCAACACTGCGTAAGGAAGCCCTCACTCCGTATTGGCACGATATGGAGCAAACTGCTGATACGGCGCGATATGGAGGAAACCAACACTGCGTAAGGACGCCCTCGCTCCGTATTGGCACGATATGGAGGAAACTGCTGATACAGCGCGATACGGAGGAAACGAGCACACCGTTTGGACGCCCTCGCTCCATATCGGCACACCTCTTTTTGCTAGCGAAAAAAGGACTTGTATCGCACCGTATCGGCAAGCAAGGCGGGAAGAGCTCGAGAAATGAAAAGTGTACACGTCAGAAAAATGACCACTTATATACCCAGGTCAATCATGACACGTGTCAGACACGTGTCCGATACTGATTGTGCCACGTATCTGCATTTATGGTCTGTATGCTACGTGTCAAGTAATGACCGGTCCACTTGTTTGCCATGTGGTTATCGGCCACGTGTTGCCCAACGGCTACTGCCACGTGTATGAGAATAACGGATACTGCCAGGTGGCATAATCCGCGCCTACATAAGGGTGTGTTTCTTATCTGTACGGCTTTTTCCGGTTTCCGACCTCTGTTTGTATTGCTGATACGGCGCGAGAGCGACTATTGGTTTTCTTCGCTTTCCTCTCTTCGCTTCGTTTTGGAGGTTCTATAGATCTAGTCTTCTTTCAGCGTTCCTCAAGCTCGTGTGACCACCTTTGTTGTGGCTCTAGCGCTTCTTACTGGGATCACCGATACGGCGCGAGGGGGCCTATCCGTCTGAATCGTTTCTCTCTTATCGCGCCGTATCGTCAGAAGTTGGAAACATGTCTGAACCCATAGAATTCCTAGGATCCAAGGTTTCTTCAGGAACTGGTAAAAGAAGAAGGCTTTCAAAAGGCTCAAGTGCATCAACATCTGATGAGCCTGTGCATTCTTTTTCATCTCCATCCTCTGCCACCAGTGTGAGAAAGCCAAGTACATCTCCAGGGAAGCGAACGTCAGTAGTGAGAGGTCAAGGAGTATTAGAGCTCATTGATATCACTCCATCAGAGAGGCTACTTGATTTTATGCTTCAGAATGGAATGGATCTCTCATTCTATGGAGTTGTGAAAAATATTTTTAATCCTGATTGGGAACTTGACAAAGTTCTGAAATCTTGTGAAAAATATATTGTGGAGGACTTTTTGGAGTTTGAAACTCTTGTAGGTCCTTCTGTTGAAGTTGGCACAATTGAATATGTCCATGTTCCCATTGGGTCAACAGGAAATGAAAAGGCAGTATTTACTAGAAAGTGCAGGGCCCACTCTCTGGAGAGGTTTCATTCAATAGACATATTTTGCTGCACTCATTCCAAAAACTGCAAGATGATGAGAAAATCTGCTGCTTTTATTATTTTCACCCTTGTCAAATACCCTGTGAAAGCTGAGGAGCAATAGTTGGAAGGAGCAAAGACTGTCAGCTTTTGCATGTTGGATGATCTGGTAGATGAAAGGGAAACAGAGGAGGTTGTAGATACAGATTTTGAGGCTTCTATTGCTGAGAATTTGGATGTTGCTCACTTCAAAGCTGAGACTATCATTGAGGAGAGCCAAGGAGATACAAACCCTCAACCTGATGAGAGTTCTCACCATATTGTTCCTTCCCTGCCATGTATACCTTTCAAGGACAAGGAGTACATATTACTATCAGATATTCAAAAACTTTTTAATCTCAGGGAAGATTATTGTCTTGCAATTATTGCAGAGGTTTCTGATGCTGCAAATGGGATAATTGACACAGAAAATGAATCAAAGGAAGAGATTCTGAAACTTGATAAAGAAACTCTAGATGATAAGTTTATTGATGCTGGTGAGGCATTCTCTCTTTGTTTTGAAAAGGCCAAAGAAGCTGAGAAAGAGTTGAGTATTACTAATGAGGACTTCGATCGCATTCAAAGCGAGCTCGGCATTTCCAATTTTGGAAGAGAGGAGTCTGAATATGTTAAAGAATTGACTAACACCAATGAGACAGCATCATCAATTAATTTATGGAATCCGTTTAAATTGGAGTACGATGAAAATCAAGTGGTAAGATAATTTTGAATTTGCTTTTACACATTGGTAGGTTTACATTTCATGCTCATTCAGTATGGGTTTTATTTGCAGTTGGAGATTGCTGATACAGATAGCTTCTTGGGGTGTGGCAAAGGATCGAGAGCTGCTAGTAACACCACCATAGACATTGCACTCGGCCACTACTTGGCTAGGATTGACCCTGAATCCTTTTTTGTACTTCATAGTAGTTTCTCAGAGGACACAGCATGGCCGATACTTTGTATTAAAGCTCTTACAAGGCTTCTAGGTTTCTCAGGATTACAATATAATGCCCACAAAATAATGTTTTTGGAAACTCCAGCAATTAGGATTTTTGGCTACGGTCTAGGTTACTCTGCTTCTAGAGCAGGATACTTTTTGGCGTTTTCATCCTACGCCTTAGCTGCAGACAGAACTGATGTAAAATCTATAGCTGGCTACAAGAGAAAAAAATTTCTACGTTATAGAGGAAAGATTCCTGAGGAGGAAGGGAATGTGAGAGTTTTGGAAAACTAGCTTTGTATATATTCTTTCTTATATATAAAAGTGTGATTGCTCATGTGTCATTGCCGTCTTTTATTTGCATTCTTTGAAGTTGTCGTCGAAAAAACCAGTTGAATAGCTCCTCCAAAGCATTGCTTTTTGTAACTCCTCCCCCATGCCTTGTGCTTCGAAAATAACTTGTGCGTGCTTGATAGTGGGATTTTTCCATGCCTTGGTTGCTATAAGTTGCTAAGGGGCCATGCTCCTCCACAAAGAAAGGTCCATGAATATGAAGAATATGATGCAATACAAAGTAACACAAATTTTATACCAATTGAAAAACCTATCAAAATAAGCCGATATTAAATAATTATTACTTTACCAGATAAAAAGTGATATATTTTTCTCCCCATGCCTCTTTTATCGCCTGAACAAGTTTTGTGATTGATCTTTTGAACTCTTCCGCATATGTATATGTTGTCTTATGTTGCCTGAGGAGTTTCAGAAAAACATCAAGGTGTATCCAGACCTCCATTCTAAGAAACGCAAGCCTCGGCGTGCTTGCAACATTTGTTGTGATCTCACATAGCTCTCTCCAACACTCCCAAGCCGCATTCACCTGCCTTCCTGAATGGTTTCCTAAGAATCGTCTAGCTTTTGAGCCTCCCATAGAGACATCGGCCAAGATATCTCTTGTTTTTCCTGAAAGTATTGGATCCTTTCTCAAGTGAACTTGGCCCCCATGAAATCCCATTTTCGATAGCAATGCCTCGCATTTATCAATACACTCATCTAATAAAGATAATGGCTTAATGGAATATGCATAGTCAAGATGCAACCTGAGAAGCTTATCGATTATTCTAATCTCTGCATGCAAAGTACAAATATGAACATTCTTAAGAGAGATGGAAAGAATGGGATCCCAGATGTCTTCTATGTTTTTAAATTTACTCAAATCTATAGAGTCTCTATTTGGGGCTCTTCTTACTGGTCGCAAACTACTCCAATCTTTGGATCCAATACTTTCCATGCAATAAAAGCAAGGATATTTTGCATTTGCACCATTACATATTCCAAGCATACATTTGATAGTTTTCAAATCAGCACTCATATGCCATTCCACATTAAATTTACCAACCCCATCAACTACCAACATTTCACCTTCACTTTGAGACTTAATGATATTTGGAATACTTGTATGATTGAACAACCATTTCAATGTTTGATGATTTTCAATTGGTACCTGGGCTGCACCAATCCACCAAATCTCCATCTCGGATTGGATCTTATGCAATGGAGCTTTGCCCTCGCCATTGCCATGGTCCAATGCCATGTTCATGAGGCAAATGCTAATTCTTTCCATCTTCTGTCCCTTTTGAATCTGTGCTTCATCCAACTTCAAGGCAAACTTTAGAACACCATAACTTTCTTCTACTGTGATTTTATACATGTGAACCATTGCAATTTGCACCTTTTTTAGATCAACCCATATATTGTTAAACTCATTGTAATAAAAAATTGCCTTTTTGTTTTTTGTTTTTCATAGGACATAGACCTTTCGATGTGAAAGTAATCTCCAAAAACATGTGGAATCTTGCGATTCATGGAAATTCTTGCAGTGGAAACTGCAAGGGCTCGGGGCAATCCAAATATAGTTACCCTATTGCGTTTAAGATTTTTAAACCATAATCCAGAGATAGCACGGTAACCTTTTCGACTTATACCCACAGTATCACATGTCTCTATGATTTCATTTGCTTTCACTGTGCCTTTTAAATCCTTCACTAACTCTCTCAGAGTTGGACCTCTCAAATCCACATTTTCTGGTGACTTAAGAATCCTCAAAATGTCTTTCTTATTCATGGTTTCCTTCAAAAGTTTGATTCTTTCCTCATTCTCTCGGATATTTATGCCTAATATGTTAGAGACATATTTCTTTGTAAGATTTAGTCTCCTTTTCTTTGCTTTGTCACACAAGCTGGTTATATTTTTTAATGGTCTCTTCCTCTCTCTAAATCCTACTGGAGTTTCTCTCAAGCGTATTAGCTTATTCTGCAATGAATTGTTAACATTTTTCAAAATATCAATCTGACTTGTCAACTCTAAAATTTTTGTTTGTGTAGTTTCTAGTGCTTTTTTCATTTCGTGCACTTGAGCTATATATGTGTAAGATGCATAGTATAACCTCATATAGTAGCCAAGCATTCCATTGTAACCTTCTCCAGCATATCTTATATAGTCATGGACATTCAAAAAAGGAGGTGGTTTACCTGTAGAAGGATCCCTGGGATAGATATTTCCATCCACCCACAAATCTATATGCTTCATTCCTTGTGTTCGCAACCTGTTGGCTTCAATCTCATCTATCAATACTCGATGATGTATACTTCTCCAAGATGTGTAAGTCGGATCTAGCTGAATAGATAGCTTGTATTTACGTGTGCTTGCGCCTGTGTTATTTGAAGTAGTATTGCTAGACATTCTAGCAAATGAACCGAGCAAGAATCTCACAGTGATAGAAAGCAAGTGCAGCAAAAGGAATGGTAAAAGAGAATAGTGTATAGAAAGAAAACGCGGGAGCAAACAAATGCGAAGTTCGTACGAAAATCTCAAAAATACAAAATCTCTCGAGTTCCAAGACAATAAACGGCCGAAAAGGTGACCCCTGACCTGGATTAAAAGATGAGGGCAATTAATGGCCGACCTCTTCAATGAACCAAATATTCTCTCATTAATCACATCTGGACAACCAAATTTAGAGGTTTTATTCTTCCTAAACCTCAACTAATTAGCAACTTAATCACTTTCTTACAAGTGCCATTTTTGAAGCGTTTTTGGCCCTAATGGTGAGCTTTCATCCTAACCGGATGGGGAAGTGACTATGGTTGCCCTCTATAATTATCAACAGAGTGTGAGACAGAGGGTGGGGCGAGTGACCAGTCTTTTTCCCTTCAAATCAAATGAGAGGTGAGTAGTGTGAATGAAGTGTTGCACGCATGGGATGGGCCTCTCAATGCCAAAGTACAATTTGTTTATGTGCACTGCACCATAAGGCTCCCTGGCCTTCCTTCTTGCACTGTATGCCGGCATAGGGCGGGATACACAATTGCACCATCAAATGCGTACAACGCATACAACCCTTGCACACGTGACTGTGAGGATTACATCAATGGGTTTTAGGACATGGCTGCCCTCCTATATCTATCAACAGAGCGTGAGACAGAGGGTGGGCTGAGTGTGACTGGAGTTTCTTCAATCAATTACTGAGATTGAGGGACGTTACGACACTTGGAGTAAGGTATGTTTCCGTTTCCCTATGCACCCACGGGATGGGTCTCTACCGTCATCACAAGACACATCACCCTATTCTGTACACTGCACTGTAAGGCTCCCTTGCCTTCCTCCTTGCACTTATGCCAGATGGGTTCGACGCACTCATGCACCATCAACTGTGCACCCTGGCATACTCCTTCTGCACCATTCTCCCTTGTTGATTCCTCAACCGGGTACGAGATTTGGGTTTTAATCATTCTTCCTTGAGTGATATTAGTCATGGGGCACGTGACAGTTTTTTCATTCCATATGAGTGATTGTAAGTTGAGTGCAACATCCCTCATCATCGACAAATTTCCTGCGATCCCTTCATCCCTGGGTGCTGCTGCGTGGTCCCTGCCATGACGGATGTGTGCCGAGAAGATGCCTTGGTACCTCCAGCAGCCACCAGCAAGCCGACGACAACACCGGATGTGCCATTGCCAATCAACCTTGATCCTCGACAACATGGGCCAAGTTTTTCTAACCCTATCACTTCTGTTTCTCAGTAACGTTCATGTTTTAAGTGTGGGGATGTTAGCGGATGGTTGTGGCGTGGTCCTAGGTCCTTGTTGCTTGGTTACCCCTGTCCGTTAAGGTTTTAAGTGTGGGGATGCGTCCTTGCGCGTCTACATTGCCTACCCTTCTGCATATGCCTCAACCTGCTAATGCCTCTATGCCATGACTTGTTGTTACCCTAATGGGGTCCCTTCCCACCCACTTGTTCATTTTCCACCCACCCTTGGGGCTGTTCCCTTGCAATTTTCCTTCATTCTGTGATTTTGATGTCATGCTATGTGAACGCACCCTATGTATAAAATATTACACGGCGCAGCGAACAGAATCTGAGAAAGAGATAGAGAGTACACAACAGATAAGAGGAGAATCAATAAATTCTTTAACTCCAAACAACTGATACAAAGATGGCTCTGTCCACCCGTGCGCTTCCACTGTGTGAAGCTTAGATGGCGATCTAGACAGAAGATAGGTGAAGAGTTTAAGGGTAGCTGGAACAACAACTCTGACTGGATGAAAGATGAGTGAGTGATGGCTGAGAAGGGGTTTAGCTTTTATAGCCTGCGAAGGTCGTTAGGTCGGCCTGCTGACCGACCTACCATATGAGCCTCCACTAGTCGGCCAGGGAATATTCTAGGGAATATTCCCTTTACCATCGGGCCGTGGGCGCTGCCCCCGGACCCCTGCCAGGGGGGCCGCTGGCCCCCCTAGGACCCCCCCAGCCAAGGGCCGCTTCTGCGGCCCCCGGACCCCACAATAGGGGCCCCTTTTAACTCCCTTACCACGCAACTCAATGCAATGTGCCTCGAGTTGCTACCAGCTTAACCACTCCGTCTAACCCAAAGATTAGACCCACAACAGTCACCTTTTTGCCATCCGGTCACATAGACCTCATCTGATATACAAGTCAGGACTCAACCAATGTCCGGGCTCACATTTGGCTTCTCCTCATAATGGGGGCCTTACAACTTTGAGCACCATGGATCATTGGTAGCACCTAATGAGGGTGGGGCATTGATCATATCTAACACCCCCCCTCAATGTCCACCCATAGGTGAACTATCTCCTCGGCCCAATGCCGAGTCTCTGAAGATGAACTTGAAGCAGATCCTTCGTAAGTGCTTTGGTGAAGATATCTGCTCCATTCTCCTCTGTTGGACAGTAGACCAATTCCACTATCCCATCCTCCATCAAATCACGCACATAGTGATACTGGATCTCTATATGTTTGGTGCGTGCATGAAACACTGGATTTTTGGTAATGGCGATGCAACTCTGATTGTCACATCTCAGCACAGTCGGTTCTTCATCCTGCACTCCCATATGCCATAGAATCCTTCTCAACAATACGGCCTCACATGCAGCAAAACAAGCTGCCTTGTACTCTACTTCGGTAGAAGACAATGCCACTGTTGGTTGCTTCTTACTAATCCAAGAGAAAATTCCTGAACCCAAAGAGAAACAATAACCAGAAACTGACTTCCTGGAATCAATGTCTCCTGCCCAATCTGAGTCACAGTTCCCCACAAGAGAAGTTCCGAAACTATATGTGATACCATAGTCAAGAGTTTTCTTCAAGTATCTGAGCACCCGCATCCCAGCCTTCCAATGACTCTCATGAGGTTTGTTTGAGAACCTGCTCAAAACACCAACAGCAAAACTGATATCTGGTCTGGTGTTACACAAGTAGATCAGACTGCCGACCAACCT
Source organism: Lygodium microphyllum (assembly GCF_053477565.2). Taxonomy (NCBI): domain Eukaryota; kingdom Viridiplantae; phylum Streptophyta; class Polypodiopsida; order Schizaeales; family Lygodiaceae; genus Lygodium; species Lygodium microphyllum. Next base: position 85,230,844 of record NC_141163.1, on the reverse strand, counting down.
CTTATACCTCCCAATGTCTGCTAATGCTGATGTATCCTCGACGGATAACTTTGCATTCACTTCCATAGGTGTAGCTATCTCCTTGCACTCGGTCATGCCAAATGCCTTCAAGATCTCCCATGTATACTTCTTCTGAGAGATGAAGATCTTTCCTGGCTCTTGCCAGACTTCAATCCCCAAACAATAGTGCAGCAAGCCCAAGTCTATCATTTCAAACTCAAAACTCAAAGCCTTTCGAGTTTGGTTGATCATATCTTCATAGTCACCTGTAATAAGGAGGTCATCCACATATAGGACAATCACTACAGACTTTTTACCATCCCTGTAAACATACAAGTTAGCATCTGAGGCACATCTTTTGAAGTTTAGGTTTAAAAAGAACCTATCTATCCGCTGGTACCATGCTCTGGGGGCTTGTTTCAGCCCATACAATGCCTTCTTCAGTTTACACACTTTGTTCTCAGAATGGGGGGCCTCAAACCCTGGTGCTGAGCCACGTACACCTCCTCCTTGAGGTCACCATTTAAGAACGCTGACTTAACATCCATTTGGTACACTGGCCACTTCTTGTGGGCAGCCACTGCAAGTACTGTGCGAATAGTGGTCATTCTGGCAGTTGGGGCAAATGACTCTTGAAAATCAAACCCTTCAACTTGTGAAAATCCTTGGGCAACAAGTCTAGCTTTGTACTTTTCTAAGGTACCATCAGCCTTGTACTTTACCTTCCAGATCTACTTGGTGCCAATAACCTTCCGCTTTGTTGGTCGATCCACTAACTCCCAAGTGTCATTCTTCATTATGCTGTCATACTCCGCCTGCATAGCATCCTTCCATGATGGATCTGCAAGTGCTTCTTCTAAGTCAGTTGGCTCCTTTACTTCTCTCATAATCTCAACCATCAAGGCCATATTGACTATGTGAGCAGAAGCCCTCCTTTGCTCCTCTATTCTCTGAGACCTCCTTGGTCCGTCTGCCTTCTCCTCAACAGATGCAGGCATAGGATTATTGTGGTCATAGAGCTGCTTCACCCAGCGTGGCAATGGCTTTTCCGGTGGGGTGATCTCAGGTTGGTGAACTTTTTCCTCATCATCTGAAGATGATGCTTCCTCCTCCTTAAGGATAGGGATAGCTCTCGAGATAGGTTCATAATGGACTACTTCTTCGCTTGATGATAAAGTGGAAGAACTTGCCTTTTCCTCCTCCACTGTATGCGGCTCCTCCTTGAACACCACATCACGACTCGCGATGATCTTCTTTGCCTCTTGGTCATATAACTTGTAAGCCTTCTGCTCATCACTATAACCCAAGAAGATACATTTTCTGCTTTTTGGTTGTAACTTGTTTCTCTTCTCATCTGGAACATGTGCATAACATTCACATCCAAAAATTCTGAAATGTGAAACAGATGGTTTCTTACCAGTGTAAGCCTCATGAGGTGTTTTTCCCTTGAGAGCCTTTGTATAGCTCTGATTTAGAATGTAGACTGCAGTATTAACAACTTCAGCCCAAAAATGGTTAGGCAATCCCTTGCCCTTTAGCATGCATCTTGCCATCTCCACAATGGTGCGATTCCTGAGTTCCACAACACCGTTCTGCTGAGGTGTATGAGGCGTCGTCAATTGACGCTTGATCCCTTTGCTCTTGCAAAAGCCTTCAAACTCCTTTGAGTTGAACTCACCACCACCATCTGTTCTAAATTTCTTCACACTTTTCCCTTTTTCATTCTCAACAAGTATTAGCCATTCTTTAAACTTACCAAAAGCTTGAGCCTTATCACGAAGGAAGTACACCCACATCTTCCTACTGTAGTCGTTGACAATCAACATAAAATAAGAAGATCCCCCCAAGGCCTGTGTAGGCATCTTACCACACAAGTCAGCATGCACCAACTCTAGAGAAGCATGTGCTCTATTCTTGCTTTCTTGTGGAAATGCCTTTCTTTGTTGCTTGCCCATCATACAAGCTTCACATGGTTCCTTCAATTCAGTTATTATAGGTAGGTGAGCAACCATACCTTGCTTTTGCATCTCCTTCAATACTGCAAATCCGATGTGTCCAAACCTTTCATGCCAAAGCTTACTTGTGCCCACTCCAGCGGTGGCTGTAAGAGCACTTAGCTCATACAAGTTGTTCCTTCTTTCTCCTTTGCCAACAATTGAGCCAGCACTATCAATAATTTCTGCACCTGTCTTCTTGAACCTCACTTCATGACCAAGATCAGTTATGGCAGCAACTGATAAGAGATTTCTCCTGATTTTGGGAACATACAACACATTTGAAAGCTTTTTGACTTCACCATTTGCAGCAACAAAAGAAATAGTACATGTGCCCGCAGCAGGGCATTTAGCATCATTTCCAACCGTCACAGTGATGGATTCTTGTAGAGGCTGCATAGAACTGTATAGACCTTTCTTGTTGGTCATGTGACGGGAGGCCCCACTATCCAACACCCAAGAGTCAGTGGTAGATTCTTCTTGTGCTGAGGAGCACACTTCCTCAATGGTCGCCATGAATAATTCCAACTCTGCTTCAGCCGTATTGGCTGTCTCTTTCCCTTTACTTTTAAGGGTACCATTCTTTTCATCTGCCTTCTTGACACGACAATCTGCAATTGCATGTCCTTTCTTCTTACAGTAGAAGCATTCTCCTTGAAACTTCTTCTTGCCGCCCTTCTTCTTTTTGTCACCATCATTTTTGGTGGAGGAAACACCTTTGCCTTTTGCATTGGCAGAGAATGCAGCATCTCCATTGTTGCTTCCTTCTCGGGCTTTCAGCCTCAACTCCTCCTCCATTAATAATGCACAGAACTCCTCAAAAGTCAAAGCTTGAGGTCTCACCTGAGTATTAAGGGCAGTTACTAGTCCATCAAACTTTTGTGGACAAATCCGAAGACACCTCCGAGCTAGCTCTTCGCTAGTCTTTTGTATCCCAGCGCCAGCCATCTGGTCGCGCAGATTCTTAATCCGAGTGATGAATGCTTCAACCGTCTCTCCTTCAGCAAACTTCTCTACTGCTAGTTGATTCTCCAAGTTTTGAATCCTTGTTTGGTTTCGTGTTTCATACTGACTCCTTAGTACATTCCAAGCCTCTGACGCTTTGGTTGTATGCTAAATCAGAGTCAAAATACTGTCAGAACAGCTGGTAACTAAGGCACACAATGCATCTGCATTCCTTCGTTTCCAAGCTCGTAGAAGATTTGCATTCGGAGGAATCATCACACTAGGATTTGATGGGTCGGGGGTAGGCTGTGGTTCTGCGTCAGAACCCAGCACAATCTCCAGAAGCTCATAAGAATCAAGGATAGTTGTAATTTTGAACTTCCACAAGGTGTAGTTTGTACCATCTAACTTGCCTTCGCTGAAGGTTGGTGGACGAATCCTCAGTGTTTGAATAGCCGGTACAGCAGCACCACCTCCTGCACCGCTTCCTGATGCGCCAGAACTGCTTCCCGGAGTCGACATCGTTTCTCTTTGCTGTTGAAGCCTTTGCCTCTTGCACGCTCTCCGATCTCTAGAGCCCCCTGGGCTCTGATACCATGTAAAATATTACACGGCGCAGCGAACAGAATCTGAGAAAGAGATAGAGAGTACACAACAGATAAGAGGAGAATCAGTAAATTCTTTAACTCCAAACAACTGATACAAAGATGGCTCTGTCCACCCGTGCGCTTCCACTATGTGAAGCTTAGATGGCGATCTAGACAGAAGATAGGTGAAGAGTTTAAGGGTAGCTGGAACAACAACTCTGACTGGATGAAAGATGAGTGAGTGATGGCTGAGAAGGGGTTTAGCTTTTATAGCCCGTGAAGGTCGTTAGGTCGGCCTGCTGACCGACCTACCATATGAGCCTCCACTAGTCGGCCAGGGAATATTCCCTTTACCATCGGGCCGGGGGCGCTGCCCCCGGACCCCTGCCAGGGGGCTACTGGCCCCTGGGACCCCCCAGCCAAGGGCCGCTTCCGCGGCCCCCGGACCCCACAATAGGGGCCCCTTTTAACTCCCTTACCACGCAACTCAATGCAATGTGCCTCGAGTTGCTACCAGCTTAACCACTCCGTCTAACCCAAAGATTAGACCCACAACAGTCACCTTTTTGCCATCCGGTCACATAGACCTCATCTGATATACAAGTCAGGACTCAACCAATGTCCAGGCTCACATTTGGCTTCTCCTCATAATGGGGGCCTTACAACTTTGAGCACCATGGATCATTGGTAGCACCTAATGAGGGTGGGGCATTGATCATATCTAACACTATGCTCACCGACGTCCAAATCCAACCTTATAGCCATGTTCCTCCCTTTGAATTGACCATTTTTCCTTTTTACCTACCCCTATTCCAGTACACAGTTTTTGAGTTATTAATTTTTGAAGCATTTTACGCAAGTTAGCCGGTTTTCCATATGAACGCGCTTTGCTTGCTTCGGAACCGTGATCTGACATCATACCTTGAAAACCACTTTTCCCCTGACATTTTTACTTTTTATTCCGAGTCATTCCAATCACGGTTTGTCCAATATTAATTTTCCAGTTTTTTAAGACTTTTTTGTGCATCTTTTTGATATTTTTCCATGTGAACTTGCCCTGTTTGTATCGAAATTCCAATTTGATTTGACAGTCGTGTCCGTTGTGCCTTCCCCTACCTTTTTCCTTTTTCCTCCACCCACTTTCGACTTCTGGATTTATTATTATTAATTTTTAAATGTGTTTTCGGGTGTATTTTTGGTGTTTTTCGCATATGAACCCCTCCTACTTCCACCGGAACTACGTTCTAACGTGACAACCTTGTGCCACCCCTTCCTACGGACATTTTTCCTTCTTATTACATGTCATTTCGGTGAACGGTTCGTCCAATATTAATTTTCGATCCCATTTTTGGGTTTGTTTTTTGGATTTTTCCCATGTGAACGCATCTTATCTTAGTCAGAACTATGTCTTGATGTGATAGGATTGTCGGGCTCGTCTTTTTGCACATTTTTCCTTTTTTTTGCACCTCGTTTCGACGCACGGATCTTCCGATATTAATCTTTAATTGTGTTTTTTGATCCGTTTTTTGTGTTTTTTGCACGTGAACGCCCTGTCTTTCCCCCAGGACTCCCGTTGCACATTTTCCCTCTCTTCCCCTGCGGTCGTGCCCATTTTGTATTTTTATGCCATTTCGTTTTGACGATCGGATTGGGAGTTATTAATTTTTCTTTATTTTTATGTGTTTTCGCACGCCCCATCCCGCGCGTGAACGCGCCCGTTTTCGATTTTATGTGTCCTAACGTGCCCCAGTCGCATCCGCGTACCTCCTCCCCGCATCCGGGTGCCCTTTCACTCCCGTCACGGCAAATTTTTTTACCCCGCCCCGCGCACGCGCGCGGGACGGGGGGTACGCCTCCTTTTTGGGCCCTACCCCTACCCCACCCCTTGGGCACCCCCCCCTATGACCTACCCTACCCCTACCCTTTCCCGGGCACCCCCAACCCCTACCCCTACCCTGCCTATTGCCCTTCCCACCCCTACCTTTCCCTATCCCCCCTCCCCTCTCATGACCCCTTCCCCTCCAACCGCCTCCCTCCCGTTCTCCCTCTCCCGTTCTTCTCCCTCCCTCTTCCCTGCGTCCTCCCTTCCCTCCCCTCCTCCTCCATTCCCTCTCCTCCATTTTCTCCTCCCTCTCCACCCTCTTCTCCATCCCCTCCTCCTCTGCTCCTCTCCTCTTCCCCTCCTTCCCCTCCCCCTTCTCCTGCGCCTTTGCCCGCCTGCCTGTGGCCCCGTGGGCCGCCACGTCGCCAGTGCCTACTCGCCGCCACGTCCGCCAGCGCCCTGCCCTACCCGCCCGAGTCGCCCCTGTCTTCGTCAACGCCCTCGTCCGCCAGCGCCCTGCCCGCCCGCCTCGCCCTCGACGCCATCTCCACCTGTCTTCGCCAGCGCCCGTGTCGCCAGTGCCCACTTGCCGCCACGTCCGTGAGCCCCCTGTGGCACAGCCCCCCGACTTCGCCCTCCTCCTGCAGCGCCCCCACCACCTCGTCGAGCTGTCGTGTGGCCTTCTGCTGCCGCCCGCGCCTCCTGCGAGTGCCTTCCACCTTCCCGCCTCCTTGCCACGTGCCCCCACAGTTTCCCCCCATTACCCCCCACTAACCCCCCTTTCCCGCCTTCCCCCCCATCCAAACACCCCTCCATAACCCCACACCCGCCGCTAACCCACCACACCTTACCCAAGCTCCTGTTCCTCTATAGAACAACAGCGGCCCCACCACTGAAACCCTTCCATCCATCATGTTCCCACCCGCAGCAACCGCAGGTCCTTTTCTCGTCATTTAACACGCGCGAGTGGGTGTGGGTGATTGTTCGTGATCGTGTGCGGGTGTGGGAGCTTATTCGTTGGTTGCTGACACGCAGCTGCCATGCAGCTTATTTCTGGGTATTTTCCCAGATTTTTAATTCAAACACCCGACACCTTTAAAACACTAAAAAAAAACAATAAAAATTAAAAATTAAACAAAAACCAACCTTTAAAATTCAGAAAAAAAATACAAAAAAATCTAGAAAATTTCCTATTATTTCTGCAACCCATGGCCATATTTTTCTAAACCTGTAAATTTCAAAAAAAAAACATTTCGACCATTTTAAAATTCCCCAATCTTTTAAAAATACCCAAACAAATGAAAAAAATTCAGAAAAAATGCTAAAATTTTCCCAATTAATTTCTGAAAAATTCCTAACAATTCCATTAATATTTTTATTTATTTTTGGCACTTTTTTCTAAGTTATCACAATATTTCATTTCACACCTAAATTCCTTAAAAATAAAAATAATAATAACAAAAAAATCTTTTTCATCCATACACAAACTAAACATCTAGAAAAAAAATCCATATATTTTTGGATTGGAGAGAGTGCATTCTTTGCATTTACATACACCCACTTCCAGGTATTTTCCTTTTTATTTGTTATTTTTTTCAGCTACCCCAAAACCCACGGTTAATTCAAAAATTAAAAATAAATAAATAAAACAAACACAAATCACAAATAAAAACATAACAAACACACAAATAATTAAAAAAATAAACCCTCAACACCACCATGGCACGCGCATTCACGCTAAACACACCATTTTTTAAAAAAATAAAAATAAACCTGCCGTTCACTTAGCACGCGCTAAGTGCGCTAAAGAGGCACTTTAATATTTTTTAATTAAAATGAACCAGTCGTCATAAGAGCATGCGCTAGCAAAAAAGCGCTCCACATCACCTTAATTTGTAATCAATAAACTTGCATTTAGAGACGCAGTCTGGGTATCAAAGTCCGGGATTCGAATTAAAGCACCGCTTTAATCTAATAATTGGTAATTAAAATTTTTAGGAAGGAACCGCCGTTTTCTTGCTAAGGTTTATCACTTAATAAAACTTCACCCATTTCTTAATAATTTATTAAAATGAACCTTTCATTAAATTAATTTCCCCTCACTGTACTTAATTCCCCTTTTTAACGAACCCGTTTCGTGGGATGGGTATGCGCAGTCTTTGGAGTTATTTCCATGGTCAAACACCGGTTTATCAACGATTTAGTGTCTTTGTTACGGTTAAGGGTACGGTGTGTAGTTTTTAATTTATTGCCTGATACGGGGTTTTAGGTGTTTGTATGATGCATAGCATGAAGCTTTCGATCGCATATGTCTAGAGGTCATGTCGAATTTTTTCTAGGCTGTGGTTTGCTTGGGGATAGTTGGTCGCGTCACGTTTTATTGTTTTGGTTGTTCTCTTATCCTTGGTGTTTTTTTGTTTGTTGCTTTGCATGCATTCTCCTTGATTGTTTGTGCTTGTGGTGCGTGTGTAACCATCTGAATGGCGCCTTCTCACGCTCCTCCCCCTATCCAATACGTCCCACTAGTCAGTAGTAGGGATTACTCTTCCCTACTCACTTTTGAGCCTCTCACGAAGGCGGGACTCGCTACTTTTGTGGCTACCTCCTTTCCATTGCTTCTAGAGGATCCATCGTTGTGTGATGAGTTCCTAGCATCTTACAGCAAGAAGTCGGGACTGGTCCAAGGTATTTCTATGACTTTGACACCTCAAGGGCTAGGGAAGGCTCAGTCTCTTCCCTTCAAAGGTGAACCTTTTGTTACCACTCGTCAGCTTTTCTCTAATGAAGAGATTTTGAAGCTGTTACAAAAGCAGACAAGGGAAATGCTGGATGTTAAGAAGGTGATCAACTCTTCAGGAGTTTCCTTTTCCATGATCACTGATCCTGTGTGGAAGATGGTCTGTCAGTTTCTCCAGGACAGGTTTATGCTTGCCAAAACGCCATCCCAGTACTTGTCCAAAGAGCTTTTCACAGCTTCAAGGATGGTGTTGAAAGAAGTCCCTATTGATTGGAGCACTTACCTCCTCACTAAAATGGATCAACATTTCGTCAAAGTCACCAGGGGCAATGTTACCAATGTCACCTATGGATCGTACTTGTCTGTCTTCTTGACCTACTCAGGTTTACAGAAGAGTGTGCCTCCACCTCCTCCATCAGATCCAGTACCTCCTCCTCCACCTCCAAATGAGTCAGAACCCATTGATATAGAGGATGATGATTCTCCGCCTCCCCTGGTCATACAGCGCAAACGCTTGAAAAGCTCCTTCAGTTCTTCCTTCAGTGCCCATTCCTGCTACCTCTGGCAGTGATCTCCCTAGATATCTCACCTGTAATAACCTATTCAGAGCACATCAAGAAGGTTTGTTGGATATATCAGTCCCCTCACTGAACAGTCTAGTCTCGGGAGATGCAATTCCTTTCCTTTGTAAAGGCATTCAGAGTTCCATTGAATCGTCAGTGACAGCCTGTGTTCAACAGCTGTACGCTTCCTTTTATGAGGAGCTGATGGAGTCTAAGGACCAGTTGCATAAGGCAACATCCAAGTTAGCTTCTGCAAAGGATACCCTAGCAGATTTGTTTAAGCAGATGGAGCAACAAACCCATCTGGTTACAACCCAAAGAGATGAGATATCTTCTTTGAAGATCCAGTTACTAGAGGCTCACTTAGAGGTTACTAGCCTTTCAGAGGAGAAGGAGAGGATGTCCAAAGAAGCACAAGAGTTCCAAACTCTTTTAGATGCCAAACTTTCAGCCTTACAGACTGCTGATGACACAGTGGAATCGCAAGCTTCCCAAATCAAGCAGTTGCAAGATCAACTGGCAAAGTTCCGGTCTATTCCTCCAAGCCCTAATGTTCCCTTGATTCCTTCTCTCTCACAGCAGGACTTGGCTGCTCTTCAGAGACAGGCTACCTTGTGTCCTCTATTCTAAGATAAAGTGGAAAGATTGTAATCCAGAATGGATTTGCTATGGTCTACATTTGAGCAGTTTCATGAATATGTTCCTCCAGACCATTCTTTCTTTGTCCACTACCAATTACAGAAGTTGGCCTTCTACATGAAGCTTTCCACGATGGATTTACCTCTTCTTGAGGATGGATGGAGTGGGGCTTGGTCTACTGAGTTGCTGACAGAGGTGGTAAGGATGGTGTTTGAAGATTCTGTCACGACAGATACCATGTTGATGTCCTACATGTATCTACGAGGAGACTTGTTAATTCCAGATGAGGTGGATATGGCATGGTATGTGGGAGACGTGGTTCTACAAGCTTTTTTGTATGTTAACCATTTGGAATTGCACATAGCTGACATGTTCTAGAGTTACTCCTCCAAAGTGGCTAATTGTCCTGATAATTCCTGGCATACTATGATTGATTCTGTGGTCCTGAATCAAAGACAGAACACAGCCCCTACCTATGCCTTGAGTACTAATCAACTGAGGGTGGATCTCTTAGCTTATCTTTTCAAACATAATCCATTTGATTCTACCTTCTTTGATGCCTATCATAGAATATCTATCTTAGAACCTTTTGTTCCTACCCTTCTGTATTACCAACAAATGGCTCACCGATATCATATATATCTTTCCCTTTGTCAATCTAATTCCACCACCATTTTACCCCTTCTTTTCCACCCCTCCTCTTTTCCTCAAATTCCCATTTTTACATACTGTTCTTTTATTGAGGATAGAGTATTTTTCCCTTCTCCACCATGTCCTTCTCCATCCATTCATGTACCTTCCACCTTTCCTATTTATGAGTTAACACCCTTCTTAAGTGATTCCATACAAATTTCTGCCGCTCTTTCTTTAACCTCTTCTTCCTTTTATGATTTTGCCTACCCCTTACTTCATCCACTTTTCCTTATTCCACTTCCCTCTCCTAACACTTCTATATCTCAACCACCTCAGTTGGTTAGTGACTATGATGGGTTTGATCATCAGATTTCCAAAAGATGGGGGTGGAGCTCGAATGATTCCCTTACAGGATCTCAGATAAACTGGCAAGTAATTCCAGGAGAATGGATAGCTGCCAGTCAAGCTTATCAGAACTATATTCATTTTGCTCAGCAGTATTCACAGTCTGCAGATCCTTCAGTGAGATTAACTTCTCATTTTGCTTGGTACTTGGCGTACATGCATAGGCACTCTCATCATGATTCAAAGCCTATTCCAAAGTTGTGCATGAATGTCAATTTGAGCATTGATTCCCAGCAGTTGGATATATTGTATTTTCATGCCCTTTGTTTGACTAGCAGATACCTTGTCCTGTTGGAAAGGATGTGATGTCTTCAGTTTTTTCAAAATCCTCCCAAAACATTTGTAGATGAATCCTTGTCTATGGATCATTTTCAAAATCATCAATCTTTCAAGAGGGATCATCTTCATTGATACCTTTTCCAATGTATGGTGGCTGATTTTTAATGAAAATCTTTTTTTTTGGAGGAGTCATTCAGATGGTTGTATTGTGTGTAGTGTTTGTGTTGTGAATTCATTTATGTAAGAAGAACGTGGTGGTTTCCTATTGGATTGGATTTCGTGCGAGCTACATTTTGAAGAATTGTGGTGATGGGGTCGTGGTTGGAGAGTTGAAGATGATGATGCAGAAGAAGAAGAAGACAACCTCTTATATCCTTTACTAGTTTGTTGTGATTTTTAGTTTGATAAGAAGGGTTAATGTATAAAGGGTTTTCCTTTCGTTGTATTTTTATATCAGATACAGGTTATAAGTTGGGGTCGTGGTTGGATGGATTGTTTTTGAAGAGATATTGAAGATCAAAGTTGAGCTTTTACAAGAACTTGTATTCCCTTTTTCCTGGGTCGCGAGAACGCTTCCTTATTAAGTGTGGGGATATGTTGAGTGTTGAAATGACTTGTTTTTTGGCTGATTTTTGTTGTTTTTGAGAGCTGAATGGTTGATTTTATGAGCTGATTGGTTGGTTTGGAAGTGGTTTGAGAGTGTTTTGGATGATATTGATTGTGTTTTGGAAGTTCATGATGTTTATCAGTGGAGATATGAGGTTTTATGATGTTTTGATAGGTTCTAATTGGTTCTGTATAGCTTCTGTTTTGTTCAGATTGTCTTCTGTAAGGAGTGATGGAGTATTGATTGATGAATATTGAGATCTTGTGAAAGGTTATTGAATGGTTTTTGAGAGTTTGGAATGGTTGAGTATGAGTGATGAGGTTTTGATGACCTTTTGTAACCTTCTGTAAGGTCTTCTTGTAGAGCTTTTGTCTCTGTTCTGTTCTGTACTGTAGCTGTTCTGGTACTGTTCTGCATGCTTCTGTATGTGTTCTGATGGATGAGAGTGTAGCTTGGGAAAGTTTTCTAGCCCTGGAAAGAGATGAATACAAGTGTAAAAGAGCTGAAAGAAGTGAAAGAAGTAGCTGCTGAAGACTCAAGTAAAGACTGGAGTGAAGTGACAGTAGTGAGCTATGAAAGGACACTGTAGTGGCTCTGGTGACTCTTCATATCAGACATACCTCTTGGGAGGGGTATCCACGACCTAAGAAGGATTATTGAGAGTGATTATGAGATATTTTAGTGAGGATATGATGTATTATTGATGGAGAGAGAGAGAGAGAGTCAGAGATAGCCAATTCTACTAAAACAGAGTGATTGTATGTGAGAGATTGAGAGAGAAGACTATGAAGATATTGAAGATGAATACTATGTGATGTATTTCCATTCAAAGATGGTGTATTCCTTTGCTTTCTTTGTTATATTGATGGATTTTGTGAAGATATTGAATAATATGGTTGATTCTATTAAATCCGTGGGAGATCTACATGATGCTGCATGAAGATTTGTTGTGCCTGGTGTTCTTTTCTTCATTGTGATCATATAAAACCTAATAAAAAATCTTGTTGATGTTACAAGATATATTTTCTTGCAAGAGAATTCCCTTTTCCTTGGTGTTCCTCTTGGGGCTCCAACATGCATCCAATCTCGCTCATCCTGCGCGCATGAGATATACTTGGTCAAGGGCCCATAGGACTTCTTGACTTGCGCATTATCTTTAAGCATTGTGGAGATGGCACCCAAGTTGGCTGGTAAGGTCTTCCACGTGTCCATCTCTACCCTCACAGCTTCCATTCTATTGCAAGGAAGATTAAGCTACTACCCCAATCTTCGATGACTCCAGCATTGCGCATCCACCTAATAGGATATCGTAGTCCACTTCCTTCATGACTATAAATTCAACCGAGAACTGGACGCCTGTGATTTTCATCGTCCAGTTTTTAAGTACCCCGAATGGTTTCACTCTCATACCGTTTGCTAGTGTGACAGTGAACCTAGCGGTCTCGACAGGCGGGTTTTCCCATTTCTAAAGCATTGAGTAGCTTAGGACACTAACCCCCACTCATGTGTCTATAATCCCCTTTCTCGTTGTGTCGCCTAGGGCTAAGACAGGTAAGACCGCATGCATCTTGGTGCCTCCCCAGAAAGCATTAATGTGCAAGAACTTAGGCATAGAGTGCAGCATCAGACTCGGTATTTGTGTCTCTGCATCATGGTCGTGCAGGTTTGCGGCAGCTTGCTCTCATGATCCTTCAACCCATTGCTTCAGGTCTTACCATAGGGTGGGATGATGCCTAAGCAGGTCTCCCAGGCTCAATGTCACACAGCTGGTTATGAGCATGGTAAGGAGATCGTTGACTGCTCATCTTTCTTCTATTCCAGATTGTCCTAGCCAATGCCGTGACTGATTTGTTGGCATGTAACGTCAAGGCTTTGCCTAAGCGGTACCGCTTGCGGCGCAATCACATCTCTCAATTTTGATCAAGGGGGTGGACTGGCGTGCTCATGCTGGAGAGATCTTCAATCTCGTCCTCTAGGATGGGCTCAACATCTTTTAGGTACTCTTGGGTCTATTTTACCCATTTCTTTACTTTCTCGATAGCCTCTAGTAGTTGGCGCTTTTGATGCGAGTATTCCCCTACCTTAGCACTTCCCTTTTTGACCGTCTTAGGAGGTGAGGTTTCTGCCTCTGTGTCAGTGACGTTCTTTCTAGCAGGCAGAGTCGTGGCACTCTTAATTTTCAGCATGATCTTAGATTCGGGTCTCTTCTTTCTCGATCTACGGCTCTTCTTCCTAATTGAGGCTGCATCTAGGTTGCTAGGGCTTGGCAATGATATACCGGCCTACTTCATCATCATGACATGCAATGGGATAGGTGTGGCCTTCTCATCAAGGTTCTCAATGCCAAACAACCCCAATGGGATGGATGGCACGTTGGCTGGGATTAAGGATGGTTTTTGCTTGGGACATTCAATGAAGAGATGAGTGATTCCGCACTCAAGGCACCTTAGGTCTACCTTGTCTCTATTTGGTTGCTCTCTTTCAGGACAACATGATGAGACATGCCCTGGATGACCGCAAGTCCAGCACATGATTGGGTCCTGCGTCTGCCCTCCTAGGCCTCTACCTGAGCCTCTTACCGATGACATCACCGGTACTAGTCAATAGTCCATAAGGACTGCCTTGCCCTCGTCGTCGTGTGAGATGTATGGGTAGACGTAAGTCTCTTCCTCATTTGGCTCCTCCACATAGTAGACTAGAGCCTCACTCGGTGGATGGGTCACGTAGGGACCAGACTGTCTAGGTATGCCTGTAGGGTTTATGTCCATTCTAGGAACAAACTTTTAAATGTCGTTAGGTGGAGGAAGGGCCAATGGGGTTCCCCTTCCAAAGAAATGTTGGGGTCTGCTCGCTACATATGGCTGGCCATATGGTTGTGAGTACAAGAGTCTTCTCGGCGATAATCTGCAATGTGCGATGTCGTGGCCGCATCTTCTGCAATTAGTGCAAGGTCGTGACCTAGGGTCTTAACACTTGGCCGGCAAGTGGTTTCCGCCACAGTACACACATTAGACGTGTGGGAACGTTGGTCATCTCAATATATGTTGCAGTTTGGCTATCTCCATTTTTACCTCAGCCAAGTCTTAGTTTGTCTCAATGACTTTCCCTTTGTCCTGGGCCATTGGACCTGATCGTTCACTAGAGGTTGACACTCTCTCTGAACTCTGTGAGTTGGTCTCTTTTGAATTTGAGCTCCTAGAGCTCCCCTCTTTTAGCTGGTTGTCTACTCGAATGACCTCTTCAAACACCCTAGCTAGCGAGTCCCACTACAAGCTCGATTTGCTTGCCAAGGCCTTATAAAGCTCCTCACTCCGTATTCCATTGATAAACATAGTGGACACCGCTCTTTCAGTAGGTCATTTGCCCATGGGAATTCTCTTGAAGAGGCTCCTCATGTGGGTGACATAGTTGTGGATATCCTCTTTCTCTTTCTACTTGACATTCATCAGTCTTACTAGCAGATTGTCAGAGTATCTAGGCTCGAAAAATCTCTTGATGAAGAGATTCTCTTTCTCTTCATCAAGAGATATCTTGACATTCATCAGTCTTACTAGCAGATTGTCAAAGTATCTGGGCTCGGAGAATCTCTTAATGAAGAGGTTTTTGAGGGCATTAAAGTCCTGTTCATTCTCCGGCATCTAGACTCATGTACCAAGTCCTATCCTTGTCACCTAAGCAAAGATCGAATGCTTGAGAGTGTTGAGTTAAGTCGGTGAGACCGTTGGCCTCACAGACTTGTTCGAATTGCTCTACAAAGCTGTAGGGATTGTCGTGGGGTCGATACTCGTCGAGTTTCTTTGCAACAATTAAGATTTTAGACTGGCCCTTAGAGCCTTGGTTTGCTCCTAATCTTGCTAGTAATGATGTCGCTAGTGCTGCAGCACTTTGCTCCGCTATTGTGTTGTCGAGCAGTCGCTTCATGAGAAGCTCACTCAATGTCAAGTTTCCTTCCAGGGATCTCTCATGATCGGTCTGATTCCCACTTGCTAGGTTTAACACCCTCTGTACCTCACGCAATTCTGTGTTCTGCCTTAAGCTCCTAGCATGCTGGTCTTGGTTGTATTTCACTATGCCTTGCACTGCCTTGTGGGCTAGCTTCCGTTCCTCTTCCAAGTCTGTTATGATGGCTTGTGTCGTTCTTCCGTGGTGCTCATACCAAGCATGCGTATCGTAGTTGCTCACTAGCTACTGAATTGCCACTGGAGAATTTCCTAAGTCCAGTTCCTCGTTCGGCCTGTGGTTTGAGCTTTCCTCTGTCATGATTATGTTCTCGTGCTCCACCAAGCTATCGATCAGGTTGAGCAAGTTGGTCAGATCCACTTCTCTAGCGCCGCTTTCTTGGTCCTACTTTGTGCTTTGGTTATCCGTCTATGTCTTGGGATCTTCTCCTATTGGTGGGTTTCTTGAGGTGTTTATCTGAGTGAGTTCCTTGACTTATTGCATCCAATCCTCAATTTATCTCTACTCAGTACATGTGTGCTCTTTCCTGTGCACTTGTGCTCAATCAGGCTTTCAACTGTCCTTAAGTATACTTCAAGTGTGGAAATTCAAGATGAGTGCAAAAAACAAGTATCTAAGCGGCTTATGCACTCTTACTTCGTTTTAGGCCTGATAGGCTTGTTGATCCACTTCTGGCCATCTTGTCAGGTCTTGGGGTCTCTTGCTGCATTGTCTTACCTGTTTTAGGTTTGTTTAGGATCTTTGGCTCAATTAATTGTCGTTAGGACTCTGGGTCTTGCAATAGCCTACTCGAGCTGCTAAGTGGTTGCGTCCTACAAATTTTCCTCTTCCCTGCGCTAAAATTGAGCTCTCCACTTCGAGAGGACTCACGAAAGTTTATGTGGCCGAGTCTGGTCTAATTTCTTGAAAATTTGGAAAGATCCTGACTCGGCCCAACTCATCCAAATTGTAGGGGCTGAGGCTGAATGGAAGTTGTGGGCTGAGTGTGTCGCTCAGACGGGCTGAGTTGCCATAGCGGAGGGCCAAATGGAAAGCTTAGGCAGCGTGACTCAGACGGGGTGATTTAGAAGGTCGAGGAGATTCACTCGGACGGGGGCCAATGGGGGTCTATTCAAATGGGCTAAGGCACACAGACCGAGGGCCGAGTTTCGATATGGCCGAGTCAACTTTGGGTCGCATGGGCTCGTTCAAACGGGATGACTCAACTAGTGGGTTGAGTCGGCCGAGAGTAAGTGGGCTGATGGCCGATCTTGGGACTTGGCCCAAAAAGCAGTCACTCGAATGGGCCGAGTGGCGCGTGACGACAGCCGTGAAGGCACTAATTTTCTCGAATCTTGCAACACATGCAATCACATCACACAAGAGCCTGTAGATCACTACCAATGCATAAGGGAAAGGGCTTGGTATACCTGGAATGTGTGGTAGGCTCCCTAGCGGCAAGATTGAATCGAATCTCCAAGAGCTCTCTCTCTTTCTCTCTCTCTCTCTCTCTCTCTCTCTCTCTCTCTCTCTCTCTCAATGTCAAGGTGTGAAATGAGCTCTTCCTTGACCTCTTGGCTCTTAAACCCCTTCCCAAGTAAGGTTTTGATATCCCCAATCACTCACTTACCGACATTAAACATCCCAAGCACTCTTCTTTTCCATTTTTGCATAATTTGTGGCTTGTTTTGCCCTGTTTTACAGTGGTAAACCCTACACTTTTCTGATACGATTTCCTAATCCTAACCTACGCTAAATGCAATTGACGAAGGAAATTCGGTATGGCAGCATCTATACTATGCCAAAATCCCTTCTGCCACAAAGTGAATGAGGTAAGGGCACCACCTAGTCATGGAAGAGCGGACTAGGACGCTATGCAAGAGGGAGAGGAGCTTGTGAGGGAGAAGAGAGGAAAACTAAGAGAGGGAGAGAGAGAGAGAACTACAAAAAATAGATGAATCAATAAAACTCAAGAGGGCACAAGAGATGGAGAACCCTCAAGACATAACCAATATGGACACCAATACCATGGGCTTATAACACTGTAGAGCATCCATAAGCTATAGTAAGGGAATGAACTGCATGAGCTCATGAGAGAGAATGGGGAAGGTTCAATAGGGCTGAAGAAGACCCCTTGGCTCTCTCTTGCAAATTACAAAGGAGAAGGCCTCTTTATATAGGCCTTGAGGGTGTTTAGGGAGGAGCTTAAGATAGAATAGGAATTAACACTACCAAAGTTGCATTATGGCGGTTCCACCAATGTGGAAGCTCCATCTAGATGTTTTGTTGACCAATTTTGTACTTAATCAAGTTCCATCATAGGTGAGTTGTCTCCATTCTCCCCCCCCCATAGCTTGAGTCCAAGAGCTCTCCTATAAAAAAAATAGAGAATCTTCATAAAATAAGATCATATCTAGCAATAATGGAGAGAGAGTAGTGAGAATTCATACATTACTACTACAATTAAGGATGATTTGAGGGTGATTTAGGAGGGGAATTCTAATGGTTTATTAGCTTGAGAGAGAGGAGAAGAGAGGGGAAGGGTTTGGGAGTCTAATTAATGATGTTTTATGGAAGTGTTAAGTGTGGGTGTGCATAAAATTGGGAGGTGGTCTCCACGTAGTTGGAAAAAGTGGGCGTCCACCATTTTAGACATATCTCCCAACTTGTAGCTCCAAAAAATTATTAAAAAATACCATCCAAAACTTCAGCTCACGTACTACAACTTTCATGCGGAAAAGTTTTTTTTGGATCGGAGTGAAAGTATTTTTAAAAAATATTACAAAATCATGTGCTTGATTTTTCTTCCACTAATGCTTCCAAGAAGGGTCCTCTTTGTTTGAATTATCATAAGGCTCCAAAGCCATGACATTATGAGCCTCACATGCCCTTTGGATGGCTCCAAATCCATTTCATGTATTTTCTTTTTACATTACACATTTTCCCTTCACCTTCCTCCATTGATATTTACTCTTCACCCCCCTTGGGAAACCGATCCAAGAAATATTTCCATCTAGTGGTTTCTTGCATTTTCCAAGAGGTTGTTCCCATCCTCTTCTTTATTTCAAGCCTCAAAATGTACAAAAAATCAACAAACTGTTAGACAAATTTTTTTTCTCGGATCACAACAAAGATCAAAGGCAAAAAACTAAAATGATTTCTCCCTATTTTTCAGTCATCAAACCAACAAAATAATCCAAAGTACTTACTTGTTTCGAATATCAAAACCCCAAACTTCCCACCTATCTCAAGCTCCGTTTCAGGGATGAATCCCTTACTTCGATGCTCGATATGAGGCATGCAAGTGCTCAAGCTTGAATCGGTTGGTCCCGAAAAATGGAACCAAAATGTAGTGGGAGCTCACGCTCAACCGCCAAGACCCACGGACCGCTTATTATTTCAAGCGTTTTAAGCAAGCTCTCATAGCTATCTCTCCCCTAGTCGACGTGCCGTTGATCCTCTCGGGGTGTAGTGTGCTTATCTTGATGCCGAAATGAGTTACCTCTTCTCTTACACATGCCAGTACCTTCACAATCCTAGGTGCTAGCTCAAGCATCCTCAAGCCTCCTCCATCTCCAAGCTCCATCCACCATAGCCGCATGCGCGAGAAAAGAGAAGAGAAGAGAAGAGAGAATAAGAGAGAAGAGGAGATTGTGAAGAGCTTCACCCTCTTGATCCCTCACTCCCACACACTCACTCACTCCCTCACACTCTCACACTCCCTCTTTCAAGAGCACACACACAAGAAAGGTGAAGAGAAGAAGAGAAGAAGAGAGGACTCTTGTTGGCCACACACCAAAGAATGAGCTCTCATTCACTTTTTGAACTTTATATACAAAACCCTAAATTTCCATGGGCACCCATCCCTTTTTACATGACCAGCCATTGTGGCAAGGTTCATTTTTCTAATTCCCTCTTCTTGCCTCATGCCCTAAGCCTATACCTGTCTATTCTTTTACAAATGGCATAGGAGGGAGCCTGGTACTCTTTTATAAGGGTCTTTAGAGTCTTTTGAGGCGCGTTTCACTTAAAATTACATTTTTTGCCCCATCTTAGCTTTAGGGACCGCCTTTACACCTTCGTTCTTTTTCCATCCTTTTTTCAATTTTTCCTTTATTTTTCGCCATCTCGAATTGGGGTTAGCACCAGTGCTTAGAATAGAGTCACCCTTTGAGATGTGACCACCGGGAGAGACTACCTCTTCTAGTGAAGACAAGGAGTTCGATTCTAAGTCGAAAGTGAGTTCAGAGAGTGATTCAAAAATACCTAGGCCTTCCAAGACTAGATATACCAAGGGGGACCTACTCGTCCACTTGAGGAATAGACAGTTAAAGAAAGAAAGGGCAAAACAGCCTAAGGACACACAAGAAGATGAACAATGAAAACCACAAGACCTCCCTAAGAGATTTACAAAGTTCAAAAAGGGTGATAGGGTAGTGATCTTGTTGGGTGCCAAAATCAAGGGTAAGCAAGAGAACCCATCGAGGGAGGGGAGACACCCGAACCTGTCTTTATTGTCATCGAGGAAGAGGAGACAAGTCTCGTTGCTCTCTTGTGAGAGTATATAGATGTATTTGTGTGGTCCTTAGAAGAGCCTAAGGGGATAGATCCGAGTGTAGTGACTCATAATATACCCATGATGCCAGTCTCAATGCCAATCAAACAATGACCGTACCCTATGAATCCAAAACACGCTCATGCGGTTAAGGAAGAGATTGATTAAGGAAGAGATTGACAAGCTGATGAGAGCGGTATTCATCTACGAAATTGAGCACGCAAACTGGATATCATCCACAGTCATTGTAATGAAGAAAAAAAAAAGATTAGAGTGTGTGTCAATTACAAGAAGGTGAATGCTACCACTAAGAGGCACAACTATCCATTGCCGTACACCAAGCACATGCTCGAGAGAGTGGCGGGCAAAGAGGCCTACAATTTTCTAGATAGCTTCTCTGGATACAATCAGGTGCATGTGCATCCTAACGATCAACATAAGATTGTATTTTCCATTGAGTGGGGGGTTTTTTCCTACATAATCATGCCCTTCAGGTTGACTAACGCTCCAGCCACCTTTCTGTTAAGATGGCAAGCTCAACACGTGCGGACATTGATGATGGACCACTTGGCTAGATGGGTCCGCACGGGTTCTACACTCAGCACATTGGTGGTCATTATGATACTCACATGGCCATTGACATATCACCTATTATATTTAGTTTGTTACACCTACCTACACCTGGTAAAGACATAGCGCCAGTCGATTAGTGTAATCGATTATGCACTATTTGACTTAGTCGGCCACTTTTCTTTATGTTGTATCTTATCTATACTTTGGGTACATTCTATAGTGTGTGGAAGAAGAAGAAGAAACTAGCAAAAAAACTTCTTGGCCTCCATATCTCTTCTTGTATTCTTGAATGAGCTTCCTCTTGTGTATACAGTGCGTGTTTGATGTGTGTGTTTGGTGTAACAGCTCAAGCGAGTTCCCCCACCATGCGATTCTTGACATAGTATCAGAATTGCGCCATTGAGAGAGGCTGATTTTAAAGGCTGAAGTGAAGGAGAAAAAACAAGGTTCGAGCAAGCAAGCAATGGGTAAGAAGCTCTCCCATTATTCCACTCTCTCTCTTGCATAGTGCCTGTGGAGGCATTGAAAGCAGGGTTGAGCAAAAATCTCAGATTACTGTGAGATTTGGTGTGCGAGCAGAGCACTGTATATTTTGTAGATAGATCCTTTAGGGCTTTCCCACTGTTATTTTGGGCGTCTGAGGCCGTTTCAGGCCCCGTTTTAGAGCCGCAAGGGTGCGGACAACAGTTTTAGGGTACATTGTGATTTCAGCTGTATTGATCAAAAGTGGGTGTACAGGTTACAGATTTCAAATTTGTAATTTTTGAGGTGTTTGCAGGAAGCAAACATAAGGTTTATCTACAAACAGGTTGCAGATTACATGTACTATTGAGCAATCAGTGAAAAAGGTTGCTTGGTGTAGTGTTGTGCACGTGTGGTGAAAGATTGTAGAAGACTAGCTTGCTATGTTGTATCCTTATTTGTGATAATGGCAGAGAACAGTGGAAATCCCATTATTGAAAAGCTCGACAAGAACAACTACCCTTCATGGAAGTTCCCTGTGATGAATTTCCTCATTGGAAAGGGCCTTTATGAGTTTGTCTCAGGTGAAGAAAAGGAGCCAACACTGGGTATCTCTCGGACTGCAGATGAGTTAAAAGCATGGAAAGAGTGGAATGCGAAAGACAAAAAGGTGATGTATTGGCTATCTGTAGTCATTGATAATACTATGCTGGGACATATCAGGAATGCAGAAACTTCACATGTATCTTGGACAATTTTTGAGAGCATGTTTTCGGTAAATATAAAGGCATGAAAGATTCAACTCAAGCAAGAGTTGAATGCCTTGAAGAAAGGAAAAATGTATGTCAATGATTATGTGTTGAAGGTGAGGATCATTGCAGATTATTTAGCAGCTATTGATGCAATGCTAGATGATGATGATTTGGCTTCATCCACTCTGAGTGGCCTTAACAATGAGAAGGCATGGCAATCGTTTGTTACTTCAGCGAGAAAGAGAATGAGCCACTATGTTATCTTTGCCCCTTGTATGAGTGATATCAAAATCATAATTCTGTAATGTAGCTACCCAACGACGTTGCTTTGGAGTGATATTTGACTGAGTAAGGAAATAATTGAGTACCCTGTGATCACTATGTACTTTGAATCGACTGCCATATAAGTAATGGTGCCACTTCTTGATCGCATGCAAGATAGCCAACATCTCCTGGTCATAAACATTCATGGCCATTTCCTTATCCGTAAGCTTACGGCTCTCAAATGCAATTACTCCATGCTCCTGAAGTAAAACAGCCCCAATGCCACGGCCACTAGCATCACACTATATAGTAAACTCTTTGGAGAAATCCGGGCATACTAAGATAGGAGTAGAGGTAAGGAGTTCCTTTAACTAGTTGAAGCTGCTATCTGCAAGAGCATCCCAAAAGAAAGCATCCTTCTTCAACCTGTCAGTCAAAGGAGCTGCAATTGCCGCATAATGCTTAATAAATCGGCGATAGAATGAAGATAGACCAAGGAATCCTCTAAGAGAGGTAGTAGTGGTAGGCGTTGGCCAATCTCTTATGCATTGCACCTTCTTGGGATCAGCCTGTATTCCTTTTTCACTGACAATATGTCCCAAGTATTCAGCTTCAGTCTGCATGAAAGAGCACTTCTTCTCCTTAACAAAAAGCCTATGATGTCTTAATACATCAAAAACCCTCCTCATATGTGCCAAGTGATCCTGTAAAGTCTTGCTATAGATCAAGATGTCATCAAAGAACACCAAGACAAATTGAAAGAGGAAAGGTTGTAAGGTCTTATTCATCAGGCTTTGGAAGGTAGCTGGAGCGTTTGTAAGCCCAAATGGCATCACCAAGAAATGATAGAGCCCACGATCAGTCCTGAAAGCAGTCTTGACTTCATCACCCTCTCGCATGCGAATCTGATGATAACCTGACCTCAAATCAATCTTCGTAAAGAATCAAGCCCCCTTAAGCTCATCATTCAAATCATCAATCCTGGGTATAGGATACCTGTTCTTCACTATGATCTTATTGAGATCCCTGTAGTCAATGCACATTTTGAAAGATCAATCTTTCTTTTTGACTAACAGGACTGGAGATGCGTAAGGTGAAGAACTTGGTTCAATGAATCCCATTTCAAGAAGTTCTTTGATTTACTTGGCTACTTCCTCTCGTTCACACTTTGATAATCTGTAAGGTGGCTTATTGATTGTCTTTGAGTTGGGCTCCAAATCAATGGGGTGATCCACTGCTCTCTTAGGAGGCAATGAAGTAGGTACTTCAAACAAATCTCTATACTCCTCAAGAAGAGCTATCAAGGCTAGATGGTTTGCTGAATTATTAGGTTGATCCTGTGTTTCTTTATTCAAATGCAAAACAAATATTTGTGAGCGCTTTTTGTACTCTCTTTTGAATTGTTGAATGATGATAAGCTGAAAATCTGATCTACTAGGAATTCCCTGTAAATGGATAGGCTGTCCATTGGAGATAAACTCCATATACAACTGTGAGAAATCCATAGCGATCCTGCCTAGTGTCATCAACCAATCACAACCAAGTACAATATCTATAGGCCCCATTTCCAAAGTCATCAGGTTTACCTTGGCTTCAAAATTTTCAGCCAACTGTAAAGAAACCTGTGGGCAAATCTGTGTGCTGATTTCTTCTTCACCATTAGCCACTTGAACTCTAATGGGCTGCTGTAAGTCTATGGGAACACAATTTATCTTGTCCATGATGGACTTATTCACAAAACTATGAGTACTGCCACTGTCTATCAGAATGAACACTGGCTTTCCACATATGCTTCCCTTCATACGGAGGGTATTAGGGCTCTTAGATCCCATCCAAGCATCCATAGAGATAGAGCAATTAGTGGCAGTAAGCAACTCATCACAAGATCCATCTGGGTCAAACTGAACACTTTCACTTGGATCAAAAGGAAATGAGTCGGTGAGAGCAGAATTTAGGTGACGGGAAGTGCTTAAAAATAGCTAAAAATTATGAATATCGAGGGAAAAATATTCACTGTCAAAGGCGGCGGCTCGATCTAGGACAATTTTAAGCGTTAAAGTGCTTTAAAGGCGCCCGAGCGACACTTGTTGATT
This sequence comes from Lygodium microphyllum, assembly GCF_053477565.2. Classification (NCBI taxonomy): domain Eukaryota; kingdom Viridiplantae; phylum Streptophyta; class Polypodiopsida; order Schizaeales; family Lygodiaceae; genus Lygodium; species Lygodium microphyllum. The sequence continues at coordinate 85,206,995 of NC_141163.1, read as the reverse complement.
TTTCATAATTTTTCAGACGGTCGTGCGGGTTGACACGAGCTACTGGCCAATGTGGGATGCTAAGATGGACGCCCAGGATTTTTCAGAGCTCAATTCGAAGTCCGGACGGGGAAATGGCCAAGGAAACGGTCAAGATATGAAAAGGTGGACACTTGGGAGGCCAAATTTGAGCATGCCTTTTGAGTTTGGACCCCCCCCAAAAATTTTATGCACCTTATGAAGCAAAAAACGTGGAGAGAGAATGAAGATGCATGAAAAAACGTGATCAACAGAGGGCGCCATTTTTTTCGCCATGGATGGAGAGAGGGCATCATGGCTGCTGCAAACAACCCTCCCAATGGATTATGGGGCTTCATTCCCCTCTGTCTGTGGACTCTATCGCCGCCTCTCGCCCGAGAAATGGTGGTCTCTATGAAGAATTCTGATTTCAGTCTTTCTCTCTCCTCCCTCTCTCTCTTCTAAAGGCAAGTTCATGTGGGGAGAAGAAGGAAGAAGAAAGAATGGTGGAGGCTTGTCCGGCATGGATCGGATTGCTCCACGGGCTGGAAATGGTGATTGGTGATTGTGCTGGACATGAAGTGCTGCTGGTTTTCAAATTTGCAGCCATGGACACAAAACCCGAAACACGCAAATAAGCGGTAATTTAAAATTTTCAAAGAAAATTTGAGTTTTTATGGCTTTTGATGGATGAAATGGTGTTCATGTGGGATAATAATTGTTCATGATACTGTTTTCTATGAGTTCTTGCTGGTCATGATCAAAAAATCAGAAAAATATGCATTTTGTGGGTCAAAATAATATGCTAAAACACGTAAAACATGAAAAACAAGGGAAAATGAGGGTTTTTGGCATAAAAATGGGGAAGTAAATAGGAACATCAACTAAACTTTCATTTTTCTGCAAGAAGGAACTAAGGGCCACAGCCCATAACCTGTTTTGAATTTTCAGTAATTAAATAATGCATAAAAATAAGGAAAAATACAAGAAAATGATGGAAAAATCCTAAAAAATAGGGGAAAAATGCATTTTTGGTTCCGAAAAATAAGGATAAATAAGAACAATGTTTGTGAATGTTTGTGGGGACTGAAGCATGAGGATTTGCCTTAGTTCAACCCCGCCTTCTTGTTCTAGTGTGTCTTTTTCTAGTTTTTTCACATAAAATGATGTCAAAATACCCTATAAACCTATCCAACGATGCAATATTTAAACGGGGAAGGGTAGAGAAGTTGAAATATGTCTAAATGCCGTGTGAGATGATGGGAAAGTTGCTGATTTCTATGCATAGCATTTAGGACGGATGATAATTAAGATCAAGAGCTTAGTAGCACGAGGATCACCTCGGTGCTAGGCCCATGCCACGAAGCACGAATGGTAGTTGGAAACCATTAAAAGAATGATTTGCACTTGTGCATGATACTGTTTTGCTAAATGTTTGAGCACTAGACATCCACCAAATGCATGGAGCATGAAAAGAATTTAAGAGTATCGGTGATCAGCTCCTGGACATGCATTGCAATTGGTTTTGGAACACGACCTACGTTGAGAGGCAGTGAGATACCCATGCTGTAGGCTAGTCGTGGGATCCTAAAGGGAAAATCAAGTAAGGACAATGGTACATTCCTGGACACGCTTATTTGGTACCTTGAGCGACGTTTGTGCGAAATGTCTAAATGTTGAGCGACGCATCGAGGGGCCAATCCCCAAGGTGTAGGAGAGTCGCAGAGGGTTGACGGCATTCAGCCGTAGGAGGAACCCCATGTGTATGTGATTCGAGCCTTTTGGCTATGTGGAAGGGACTCCCTCTGAGGAGTAATATTGGGTTAGGATCAGTTGGACTACAACGTATTACAAACGCAATGTTTAGGAAGGCAGAGATTTTGATAGACGCTCCTGGCCGCGAGGCCGAGGGGTTGTCTTGTGCGTAGTGATGAGGCCCGGCTAGTGCATGAGCCAGTGCCGGCCCGTTTTTAGGTCCATCAGTCGGCTGGATCATAAAAATATTCCTATCCAACTTCCTCCTCAAGATCTTCATTTTCGGTATTAAGTGCCACTGCATTAGCTTCATCTATGTCATCTTCAAAATCCTCAAAAACCAACATACTCTGAAACTTAGGTTTGGCATTTTTGTATACACACTTTGAAGGATGATCAGGTGTATACTTTTCCCCGCACTTGAAACATAAGACTTTGTCCTTTCTTTCTTTGTAAAGATCCATAGGAATAGATTTAGGATTTGTATTAGCTGAGATGGACTTAGGCTTGCTGTCCCCCTGTTTGAAATCAACTCTTGGATTGTTTGTTGTCCTGAAATTACTTTGAGGCCTAGAAGCATTGAATGGAGGATAAATTGGTACTTGTGAGCTCCCATTGGGCACATGATTACTGCCATAAGTGTTACTAACTTGTCCCTGCTTTAAAACAGTCCCTGGTTGTCCAAAACCAGACTGAAATGAAGATTCTTTTCTATACTTCCTTTCATAGCGCTCCGCAAGCTCAATAACCTTAAAAAGTAAAGTAGGATTTTGTGCCATAACATCAGCTGATAAAGATGGCTCCAGACCATACATAAACTTGTGAATCTTAGCCTCATCATCACTGATGCTTTCCACATACATTGTCAGGTTGAGAAATTGGTTTCTGTACTCTCTTACACTTAGGCCTCTTTTTTCCAAACCATACCATCTCCGTGCTAACTTCTCTTTCTCAAGAGGCGAAACAAAGACTTCAGCCATAAGTGCCTTGAAAGCTTCCCAATTCTCTACAAGTATATTTTCTTTCTTGATATATCTTCACCAAGTATAGGCCAATCCCTCCAAATGTAATGAAGCAAAGTGAATCTTCATGTCATCAGTTTTAGGTTATATGTCAAAGTAGGACTCCATCTTAGAGGTCCATTCCTCTAAATCAGATGGTGAAGATGACTGACCATTAAATTTGGCTAAAATAATTTTGTCCTTAAACTCGCTTTCATGAAAGGGTTGCTATCCCAAAATTGGCTGATCAGGATTACTAAGTACGGAACCTCCAAATTGAGACGGAAATCTTCCAATAGGTGGCTGAGAATTACTATGTAATCTTCCTGTTGCTAGAGCACCCCTGGAATTTTGAGTATGCAGTCCAAAAGCTTGAGTATTGCCCCCATTCAAACTGCCCAAATAGTCATCATGCCTCTGTGAAGCCTCTTCTACTTCATACTGACTATTTGGAATGCCTCTTCTTCCAATAATCCCATTTTCATGACCATTTTGGTTAGATGGCTGAAGTGGGGCTGAAGGGCCACTGTTTGAACAAGCCTTTTCATTAGCTTCTCTTGATGCCATTTGAAACTGCATGAATTTAAAAATTTGTGCCATAATTTGTTCATTGGATTCCACCAACTTATCAATAGAAGCCTTGGTTTGATCAGTAGATAAAACCATATGCTCCATTCTTGACAAGATGGCCTCATGTCTTTCCCTATGTCTTTGTTCATGGGCACACAAAGCATTATTGAGTATATTGACTTCTCCTTGTTGTTGAATCTCTTCAAGGCTCTCTTGAAGTGTACTATCCATCATGGAATCCCTGATTTGCTGAGCATAATCTTCTTGGACCTTATTTTTGCCTTTATGTCCTGCCATATTAGTGCAGTCCTACAGTACCCCCTGTCAGAAAAATTGCCATAACTTTTGCTAGAGAACTCCAATTTCAGAACTTTTTAGTGCAAATCGAAGCTAAGAATGCCCTCTTTGAGATGAGCTATAGTACGCTATAACACGTTTACGACAAAAAATTCTGTATCTGGATTTCAGAGTCTGAACTGTCTAGTCCTACACCCTGTCTAGACCTGTAAGTGCCTTGTTTTGACCCTGTAGTGCAAGATAGTAACCCCAAATGGCTACCAAACCCTGCAAAAGGATATATAGGACCTATGGGTACCATGTAGTACCTGCACCTATTCTTCAGTAATGAAGGGTATACCTGTAACCACCTGTAAGTACCCTGTAAGAGTCTTGTAAATTTCCTGTTTTACCCTGTTTTGATCCTGTATGTACTTGAGCCATTGGAGAGTCTTTAATCTTTAATTCTCCACTTGATGTAGTTGTGTGAGGGATAAAACGGCATAAGAGGCTCCCTAAACGGGCTCCGAATCACCGGGAGGTGGGCAAAGTTCTCCCCGGGTCGATTGGTTGCACCCCTTTGAAATCTTCGATAGTGAGGGAGGGTCACCTCTCTTTTGTCCCACTATCTCCCCTGACATCCACCTTTTTCCTCGGTGGGAATATCAACATGGCAGAGGCTAGTATTCTAATCAATCAGCATGATATGCATTTTTGAAATATTCATTCAGTCTTTCATGAGATGCAATTGAATGAGATTTTGAAAATTAAGGATAAGAGAAGGGTCTTACCAATGCAATTCAGTGACTCACTAATTGCTAGTACTTACCCTTTTTACAATATTTCAGCTTGGGTAAAAGAAATTCAACAAAACAAATCAAGGTTATGCATCAAACTAATCAAATGATACCTATGATGAAGTAATGATTGAATCAAAATGAAATTCAATGGAATAGGCTGGAATCAATGAGAATTAGCACTAATCTTTGATTTATTGATCAATCCAGTGAATTAATTGATCAATAATCTCCCATCAACAAGTGGAAAAGCCATTAGCAATTGGATTATTGAGAGATTTCAGAGATTAGTAAAAGAGAATACCTCCATTAAGCGTGAAGAATGTGATGGATGTCAACTTCAATCCCATTGATGCAAAAGTTCTTCATAATCCATTATAAATCCGTAATAAAGCTTGAAATCTCCATAGAATCAGCCCATACAAGCTCCAATATGATGAAATCCTTGAAGAATCAATGCTCCAGCCTTGCTTGAATACTTGAACATCAAAGATTCAAGCCCCTTGATGAAAAGACCCAAAATAATCCTTCCATTTGAGCTCCAATGTCATGCACGGGTTGAAATCTCTTCAATGTCTTCAATCTTGAAGTCTATCTGGCTTGTACTTAGCATTAGAGAAGCCTTGAAGGTCAGGGAAGTCCCAAATTTAGAGAAATTTGAGCTTCCAGGTCTGTGGCTACGGCTGCCCTGCTGTGTATTAGGGTTTTGAGCAAGAAATGGCTGATCAGAGTTCCTCTGTGGATGAAGATGATTGTAAACAAGTGTTTGATGAAGCCTTCAAAGTCTTTGATCAATGAGCTGAAGGTTTGGAGCAGATTGAGCAGGGAGAAAGAGCAGGAAACTCAGCGCAAATTTCGGGATGTTGTCTGGTAATCTGTAGCATGCATCAACTATGGTACTCCTCCTGAAGCTCATGTAACAAAGAACCTTTGCCCCATGCTTTGGCAGTGAGAAATGTTCAGTAGAGAGAGGTATTTGGGAATTTCTTGACAGCCACCATGGAAGCTTCAGCCAAAAGCTTGAAAGAGAGAGAAGAGAAGCTCTCTTTTGAAAAGTAACTGTAGTTTAGCCTCTAACTAAGCCCAGTTAACAATCCTTTACCCTAGTTACCTCCATTTTTGCATGAAGTTTGATGACATCATGTCATTCAAGCCATTATCCGCCATATTTGACCTTGGATATCTCTAGATGTTGTCTCTTACTAACTGTAGATGATCTACAGCACTCCACTAGTCACTGTCTTGTACCATTTTTATCTGAAATTGATTTTGAAATAGGAAAATGGTGTTGAAAATGGAAGAAAAGAATGGATCAAAGACTCAAGCTCTGATACCACTTGTGAGAGAGAGAGAACTAAGGAGAGAAAAAGATGAGAGAGAAGACTGGAGAAGAGAAAGAAAGACTACAAGAAGAGAGAGAAGAAGAGTGAAGAGGAGAGAGAAATACTAGATGTAGAGAGAGAAAGACAGGAAAGATGGGGAAGCCATAGAAGCTGTGAGCAAGAAGGGAGAGAAAGACTGTAATTGTATTAATGTGTCAAAAAGATGTGAAATTTTACATCTCCTCTCCTTTTATACCAATGTCAGTGTGACATGGCATAATATCAATGTTATTACACTAATTTGTTATTCCCAACTTCTTACAGTGTGGGATAGCAATTGTCCACAATTGCTATTAGTTGCTCAATGTGAAGCTAGCAGTGTAGGGTAAGCACTAAGAGCGTGGGCGGTCATCCGTTGCACGTTTTCAACAAAATGAGTTTTTTTTTTTGTTGAATTTTACCAAGTATCTAGTAATATAGGACAGTGAATCAATCGGAGTCTAAATATTAGCAAACAATTGATTCTAATAAGATTTAAAAAAACTAGTGTTAGTGCCATAGATGTCTTTCATGGGAGTAAGAGCCAAAAGGTAATATTATGAATGCTAGGTCTCATACTCAAAGCATCGACAATAACAAATAAAATTGTTATTCTAGTTTAGTGGTAAGTAAAAATTAAACTAAGAATTCTAGAAAAAAAAATAGTAAAAGACTTACCTATCTTACCTTGATTGGAGATCTCTATCTTTACTAGAAAGCATGAATTCGAAACTAAACTAGGAAGTTGAAGAATTTTCCAAAGTACTTTTAAGAAACAATTGTTAGTCTCAATGTTTATCAAATCAAAAGATAACAACATTAAAGGCATACTATAATCATAAAAAATTAGAGTGAGAATCATATTGAAGGCCTACTTTGAATTAAAAAACAACTTATATCTTCTTGTGAATCAAGTTAGTCTATAGCTAGAGAGTTGGAGCTTATAAGGAATTTTACAAAACATATACTTATGACTAATATTAAAATTTAAAAAGAAACATATTAAAGATAAGACTAAAGTTGGATGAAATACTAGTCTCTCGCACTACAAGGGAATGAGGCAATAGCGACGGCCGTTTGCGATGCAAAAAAGTGGCGTCACTAAAAGCGTCGCTATTTGCTCACTAATTCAATTAGCAACGCAAATAGCAATGCTAATAGAGACGCTAATAGCGACGCATATAGCAACGCTAATAGTGACACATATAACAATGCCGGTCTAAGGAAAAAGTTTTGAAAACTCGAGCGTAACATTTGCCGAGAAAACATTTGCGAGAAAGAATGAAAGAGAGAGCGAGAGAGCTTAAAGCTTTGAGAGAGAGAGAGAGGAAGCTCATCACCGCCATCGCCGCTATATACGAAGAAGAAAGAGAAGTGTGCAAGGGAGAAGGGAGGGAAGGTGCAAAGAGAAGGTACAAAGGGTTTCATCTTCAAGCCTTTGAGGTAGGTACATTGCCTCTTCTTGCTTTATTTTTGTGTTCTCTTCTTTTCTTTTTTTGTTTTTCTTTGCAAAGAGATACATGGAAAGAGAGGGAGGGAGGAAGGGAGGGAGAAGAATGAAGGGGGAGAAAGAGAGAAATAGGGAGAGAAATGAAACAAAGAGAAAGAGGAAGAGAGAAATGAGAGATGAAGGGAGGGAGAGAGGAGGATGAGTGAGAGAAACAATGAGAGAGAGAGAGAGAGAGGAGAAACAAAGTGAGAGAAAACAAAGAAAGGAAAATAGAGAGAGAAAGAGAGGGGGAGAGAAATAGAGAGAGAGAGAGGGAAGAAAGAGAGGAGGAGGAGGTAGAAAAGAAGGGTGAGGTAAAGAGAGGAAGGAGAGTGAAAAGAAGAGAGAGAGAGGGAGAAAGAGAGATAGAGAGAAAAAATAGAGAGCGAGAGAGAGGGAGAGAGAAATAGGAAAACAATGAGAGAATGAGAGAGAAGGCTAAGAAAGAAAAGTAAAGGGAGAGGGGGGAGAGAGAGATAAAGAGAGGTGGGGTGACATTTCTTTCAATATCTTTGTTTCTTAAGCTCTTTATTTTCTATCTTTGATTGTCTTTGCAATGAGATGAGTTGAGTGAGAGTGGGGAGGGAGGGAGGGAGAGAAATAGAGAGAATAAGGGAGGGGAAGGAAGAGAGAGATGGAGAGAAATAAAAAACGGGAGAGAGAGGGGCTTCATAAAAAAGTGTCAAAACCCGAGCATGGCATTTTACAGGTTTGTAAATAAGCAAGAGAGAGAGAGAGAGAGAGAGAGAGAGAGAGAGAGGCCGCCGCCACTACCATCATCCACGAAGAGGGAGGAGACAAGTGAAAAGGAAGAAACTCACGAAGGAGGAAAAAAATGAGAGAAGTACGAAGGGGTTCTTCTTCAAGCTTTGAGATAAGTGCATTATCTCTTCTCTCTTTGTTTTTCTCTTTTCTTTACTTCTCTCTTTCTTTTTGTTGATGAAGAGTGTATAGAGAGAAGAAGTGAGAGAGATCAACGTGAGCAAGGGAGATTGAGAGAGAGAGAGAGAGAGAGAGAGAGAGAGAGGTCGCTGCCACCGCTAATCCACCATAAAAAGAGAGGGGACAACTGCAAAGAAGAAGGAGAGAACCCATGAAGGAGAAGAAGAGGAAGGAGAGAAGCGTGAAAGGATTCTTCTTCAAGCTTCGAGGTAAGTGCATTATCTCTTCTCTCTTTGTTTTTCTCTTTTCTTTACTTCTCTCTTTCTTTTTGTTGATGAAGAGTATATAGAGAGAAGAAGTGAGAGAGATCAGCGTGCGCAAGGGAGATTGAGAGAGAGAGAGAGAGAGAGAGAGAGAGAGGTCACTGCCACCGCCAATCCACCACAAGAAGAGAGGGGACAACTGCAAAGAAGAAGGAGGGAACTCATGACGGAGAAGAAGAAGAAGAAGGAGAGAGCGCGAAAGGATTCTTCTTCAAGCTTTGAGGTAAGTGAATTATCTCTTCTCTCTTCGTTTTTCTCTTTTCTTTACTTCTCTCTTTCTTTTTGTTGATGAAAAGTGTATAGAGAGAAGAAGTGAGATAGATCAACAACGTGCGAGAGAGAGAGAGAGAGAGAGAGAGAGAGAGAGAGAGAGAGAGAGAGAGAGAGAGAGAGAGGTCGCTGCCACCACCAATCCCCCACAAAAAGAGAGGGGATAACTGCAAAGAAGGAGGGAACCCGTGAAGGAGAAGAAGAAGAAGAAGAGAAGCGTGAAACGATTCTTCTTCAAGCTTTGAGGTAAATGTATTATCTCTTCTCTCTTTGTTTTTCTCTTTTTTTTACTTCTCTCTTTCTTTTTGTTGATGAAGAATGTATAGAGAGAAGAAGTGAGATAGATCAATGTGCGCAAGGGAGATTGAGATTGAGAGAGAGAGAGAAGAGAGAGAGAGAGAGAGAGAGAGGTCGTTGACACCGCCAATCCACCACAAAAAGAGAGGGGACAATTGCAAAAAAGAAGGAGAGAACACATGAAGGAGAAGAAAAAGAAGGAGAGAAGTGCGAAAGGATTCTTCTTCAAGCTTTGAGGTAAATGCATTATCTCTTCTCTCTTTGTTTTTCTCTTTTCTTTACTTCTCTCTCTCTTTTTGTTGATGAAGAGATATATAGAGAGAAGAAGGGTGACAAATCAACACAAGGGAGATTGAGAGAAAGAGAGAGAGAGAGAGAGGCTGCCACTGCCACTACCATTGCCACTGCATCCACTAAAAGAGAGGAGAAAACTACAAAGGAGAAGGAGGGAACCCCCAACCTCTATCTCTTCTCCATCTTGCCCTCCTCGAGCTTGCATGGCAGGCACCAAGCAAGCATGTCCTGTTTCTCCGCCATGGGAAGGCCTCATGTGAAATCCTGCCACCTAGAGCACAAGGTGGAGCCTCCTCTAGTGCAGCAAGAGGTGCTCCACATAGAGCACAACGACCACTAGAGAAGAAGAGGAGATGGAAACCAGGCACTATCACCCTTCTGGACATAAGGAGAATGCAGTGCAGATATGAGCTTCTCATCCCAAAAGGATCTTTTCATAAGGACGTTGTTCCGGAAGTCATGCAAGACTTGGAGCTGAAAGGGATGGAAAGATTTTGGGCACGAGTGCGGGACGGTCCACCAATAGGAAGGTAGACTGCTACAGCTATGAAAAACCAGAAAGAAGAGCCTACATGATCTACTACATGTACCTTCTATTTCAAAGTTTCTATTGTCGATTGGATAGATGGCAGAACAAAATTTGTAAGAATCTACTGTCGGTTGGATAGATGATTTCAACTGATATACATGGCTGTACATTCATAAGTACAAGGATGAGGTACTCGATGTCTTTAAGCAAATGGGTTTATAAAGAGAAATGCAAGTCAAATAGTTTTTTGTAGAAATGTATAAAGTCTGTCTTGTTGCAAAGGGATATGCATAGCAATGTTGGAAACTGCAAGGAAGACGAGAGACGAAAGGAAGAGAGGAGAGAAGAGAGATACGAGACACCGGAAGTGGAACCCCAAAAGTGTGTCAACTGAGCACACATGATAGGAATATATAGAGGGGACTTGGGGCGCTATATATAGACATACTATATATAGCTAACATCCCCCGCTCAAATAAAGATCCCTTACTATGGATGAAAAAACCCTTGGGGGCTCAAGGGAAAAACCCACAGCTCTATATAGGCCTACCATTATATTAATATTCAAAATATAAAATTACAAAGTTGAACTTACAAGAGCCTATTCATAGGCATCAAAGGAGCTACATCACTCCTAAATTACAACAGCCTCTTCAGAGGCATAAAAAGAGCTTTATCACTCCTAAATATACAACATGTAAAATAAGGATAAGTGACATCACTGCAAAAGATAAAATCTCCAAGAAATTCCTTCAACTGAACTTGGGATGTAAGTAGTATATCTGTCACATCAAAACTTAAAGAAAAACGTTACAGTGACATTAGAACAACACAAGGTCTATAGAGACGGTTCGTGACGCCGCTCTATAGATAACATAACACGTGGGACCCCATGAACAGAATATAAATTTAAAAAAAATTCATCAGCTAGAATATAGACACTCATCAACTGGAAAGAATATAAACGAAATAATGTGTCATTAGCTGGAATTTAGATGCTCATTAGGAAAGAATATAAATGAAACAATGTGTCATCAGTTGGAATATAGACCCTTATCAGCTGGAAAGAATATAAACGAAACAATGTATCATCAGCTAGAATATAGACGCTCATCAATGGAATAACGAACGAGGACGGTCAGCATGAACCATGGCATTATCAACATCCAAAAGTAGGGAATGAAGCATCAATGGAATAACGAATGAGGGCAAGCATCATGAAGCAGTGCAATACCAACATACCAAAGCATTGAATGAACTTCAACAAAGATGCAATCATAAGCTGCACGAATATCCCCTATTAACAGAGCCTTGTCCAAGTTTTGAATCACACTTCCCTCATTTTTCTGCAGGCTTGTTGGATTGACTGCCTTCGCAAGTGAGGTAGCATGCTTTTGTATAACATCAGCCACATGCTTGACTGTGACATTGTGAGAATATTCTCCAAGATTTCTAAGATGGCTAGAACCCTGATCACCTGAATAGGGAATTCCCTCTCTTGCAACAACTTGTACTCCAACTTCATTGTTTCCACTCAAAGGGGAGTTTCTACTATTGATGCATCCATATACATAAAGTGGAAGAGGAAAGCAATCTAAGGCCACAAAACTATCCGGAACTATTGTCAAAAGATAACAGAGCAGTTCAACAAAGAATGTTGCAACATAATTATGCCGAGGTTGCTGTGTGACATCTTACATCTGTCCAGTTGGACAAAGCTCTCCAAGCTTATGAAGAAAGACATCTACAAGCATGCGAATGTGGGTTTGGCAGGTTAAAATCTCATCTATAAGATCTAGGATAGGAGCCAAAAGTGCCTCCACAGCATCTAGAGCATCTCTTTCATGTAATTGCTTGATAAGCCATTCCACAATTTGCTGCCTGTGAAGTAGACCCTCTGAAATGTGAAGCTGCACAAGCCGAGACATGTACTGCCATTTCTTTTTAAGTGGAGGGTCTTCATTGTCAAGGCCAAACTGTGTAAAATCCCCAACTTGCTGGTTGGCACTAACATGTGGCAACAACAAAGAACTCTCCCTTGGGAAAGAAGTAAAAGCTACTGATCCATGTTGTGAAAGCTCATCCAAGTAGTCCAGAACATCCTTTGAAAGAGCACACTCTGTTCCAGCTCGAGTTAAACAACGTTGTTTGATGCTCCAAAGGCTTGTAATTGAGGCTTTGCACTGAAATGGCACTTGTTGTTCGCTACAATGGCACAAAATTTTGAGGCCTTCTAGTGATGATGCTTTACTGGAAGATGAAAAGACAGAATTTCGTCTTCTAGTGACGATGCTTTTCTCGAAGATGAAAAGACAGAATTTCGACAGAACACAATAATGTTTAGGTGCAGATCCAAAGCTGTGCTGCTACTTGCCACGAATCTCCCTCATCGGCCGCACAAAGCAAGAAAAGAGGAAAACAAAAAAAAACAGTGATCTGTGGCGTCCCCTGTATGCACAATTCTCTCTGACTCTCCCCCGGGCAGTGGTGCGCGGTCCAGGAAAGGGTAAGGGTGAGCCTGATTCCAAATTAGGATTTCTCGTAGACGCTGGCAGAGGTGCAAATCGTAGAGATCCAAGCCGCCCGGAGCAGAAACATGAGCAAAGAAATAAAACAATAAAGAAAACTTATCTTTGTGATGCTGTAGAGCCTCGCTCTGATACCATGTTGGAAACTGCGAGGAAGACGAGAGACGAAAGGAAGAGACGAGAGAAGAGAGATATGAGACACCGGAAGTGGAACCCCAGAAGTGTGTCAACTGAGCATACATGATAGGAATATATAGAGGGGACCTGGGGCGCTATAAATAGACAGACTATGTATAGCTAACAAGCAATACGGCCTAGATTATGAGGAGACTTTCAGCTCGATTGCCAAGATGGAAATGGTGAGAATAGTCATTGCATTAGTGGCTTCTAAGGGCTGAAAATTATGAAAACTGGATGTCAAAAATGCATTCTTGAATGGTGACTTGCTTGAAGAGGTATACATGGAGTAGCATGATGGTTATGTACACAACTTGAAGTGTATATGGATGGTAGCTAGCAACCCCGTCAATCATGCTAGATCCAAACACATAGAGATTCATTACAATCTCATCAGAGAAATGGTACTCATAGGATAGATTGATCTACTTCATGTGAAGACACAAGACCAAGTAGCCGATATCTTTACCAAATCACTTGATAAAGAGAAATTTGTTCGTTTCAGGGAACTACTTGGAGTACAGCAACTAGTCTGAGCTCAAGAAATGGAGTTTAAGAAGGGGGAGGATGAGCTTGATTCTTTTGATCTTAAAACACCTACATCCATTGAGATTGAGGGTGAAGACAAGAAAGAAGAGATAGAAGATGACTTAGACATAGGTAAAAACAAGAAGGAAGAAGTAGAGCTTAGAGACACTACCACTCCCTATATAAGTGTCTCTGGCTCCAACACCATGGTATAACTCTTACAGATGTCCAAATGCTCCCCCCAAAAAGACTTGAACAAGTTTGGAATAAGATGGAGTGAGCAGAAGATCAATGTGACTTATTCATACCTCCGGGTCCTAACTATAATGAAAGCTTGAAGTGAAGCTCTTCTTCTTGGGCCTAACAAGTGATAAATAAGCTCCTTGAGTAATACTTTTTTGAATTGATTATATCTAGCTTTTGCAATCACAAGCTCTTTTTCTTCTTGGGCCTAAGCAAGTGATGAAAAAGCTCATTGTGAAATACCTTTTCGAATTGAGTATATCTAGCTTTTGCAGACAAAGGATTCAGTTTTATTTTTTTGAAAATTTGATACAAAATTTTTAGACATTAGGTGTAGGTGACATTGGCAAATGAATTATGCAAGAATATTTAGTGCATATAGTTAGAAGGGTGGCAGGGCTGCATGCCCTACCACCTAATTTTTTTTCCCTCTGTAACCATTGCTATTTGAGTCGAAACTTTACTTTGCAACCCGCGCTATAAGCATTGCTATTTGCATCGCCAATCCAATTAGTGATGCTTATAGCGACGCTAATAGCGACGAATCGATCACGTCACTAATAGTGACGCGAATAGCGATGATGGGGGTAATCTTTTCCATGAATAATTCCGTTGCTTTAAACATTGCTATTGGGTCTATATGTTGTAGTGTCAAAAAAAAAAAGTAATATTCAAGTTCCATGGCATATTTAGATATGATTATCTTTTAATATATGCATATTTAGTTAAAACCACGTCTAATATAAGTTTTAGATCTTTGTACAAGCTAAAACTTTTTCTTTTGGGAGTATACTCAAATTCCAAATGGATTAAAATCTATCCTATTAGGAAATTAGATGTCTGTATAGGTTGAAATTTACAAATTTCACTAAGTCTGGGTTAACTATAAGACCTACTTTCAAGATAAATAACTTTCTTTGTAGATAGAGTCAGGTCATGATGATAACTAGAGAGTTGTAGATAACAAAAAGGCCTACAATTCATTTTCCTATAATGGATTACCAGGTCTGAATGTAAGGTCATAAAAAATAGAGCTCTAAGTTGGTCATTACACAGTTTTCTGCATATTGCTATGAAATTTACATTCAGGGTGACTTTAGGACTCAAATAACTTGCTAACTATTCAGAATTTGTAAAATATGTGTCTTATAACAATTGTAGATATTTCTGAGGGCTAAAAATTTTGTTTTTACACCATCCTCAAAATATGAACTAGTAAAAAGTTACATTATCTGAAAAATAGTTATTCGAGAGGATTCTTATGGTGAAGCATATGCAATAGCTAGATGACTTTCAAGTGCCTCTTCTATAAACTTCAAAAGATTTTTGGCTATAATATCTTGTTTACACAGCCAAGTCCATACTATAATCCAAATTTAGAGAAGAACAAATTGAATCAATTCGAATCAATCAACTATGGATATAAGGTTGTCCAAAACATGAGAAATGTAGCTACAATATTCATTTGTAGTGATTTGTCTTGTAGATTGCGATTGTTCCATGGTGTTCGCCTTTATACACTGATATCATACAATTGAAAACTCAGAGCATAGCCAAGCTCTGATACCAATGTTACAAAGTGGAACACGTGGCAAATCTAGCAAATCAAACATCTCGACTATTAAATACAAACAACATTATAATATATAAGAGGATTTGATTAACTTAATAGATTGAGAAAGGCAAGAGAAAAACACATGATTGGGCCCAATCTCCTCCATGGCAAAAGCCATGGTTTGCCATCCTTAATTATATATTATAGTTTTACATGGATATCTGCATTCATATCTTACATATAATTACAAAGAAAGTACAAATATCAATTGAAATACAGAGTTTTAAGAGTCAAGAGGTATCCTATATCATGCTGCAGTTGCTGTAGAAAATTCTATGCTCTAAATCATGATGTTTTGACATCACCATCACGTCTGGAGTGGACAAAACTTCCCAAAACGACTCTTGAAGCTCTGAATTCTGACTCCGGATAAGGGACAAACCAAAAAACTCAGTTTTCAACCTGTTCTACTATTTTGCGCATGATCCTGTTGCTTTTATAAAGAAAGCTAGAAAAGCCTTCTAAAACTTAACCACATTAGGAAAATAGCAAGGTATTCCATAAAGAAAGCTTATTTCAATAAAAGCATATCTTAAATCTCATATTCTAAAATAATCTATATTAAAAATAAATTAATTAATAATACTAAGGATAATGATCTGATTATTACTAATGAATTTTAAACTATAACTTACAAATAGAGTAATAATTGTAATAATACATTATTGTATAAATAAATAATATTATATATTATACTTAAGATAACTAATCATTATTATGAAATTTACACTTGGACTTACGCTAATGCCTAGTGCTACCCAAAGCCATCAATACACCTACCTAGACATCAACTGAAGCATTCACAATTTTTTATAAATAAAATAAATAAACAATAGTAAATATCTAGTAGTCTTTAGCTACAAATTATGAAAATAGGTTGGAACACCGTCCTAACCTTAATTTAATTCGAGTGCGCACTCTAAACTCGTAAAATCTTAATTAATAAATTTTGCGAAATCACCCACTATGGAATCACCCACGTGCACATTAATTAATAAAATGCTCAACAAGGATAGGCATCCCCATCAACTTCTCACATAAGGAATCCACCTTATGTACGAGCCCTGGTCAACAAATAAATTTTACAAAATCCATCGTAAAATCTCACGAAATCCACTGTGATTATGTCTCCTGACATCACTCTCTCTCTAGTCGATGGAGTAGAGTCTCCTCCTCTTGATCACAGTCTCGTCCTCATCAATGATTTCCTACCTCCTCCTTTTCTAGTTATCCCTATGCCTCAATTTATAGTTTTGCGGGAGGGATCAAGGTGCGTTAATTTTTCTTTCGTGTATTTATTTTTTTGGGGAGGGAGGGATGCTATTATCCTTCCCAGTTTGCAACACGATAATGAGGACAATGTTGACGTCTGCAATGATAAGGATGTTGTTCATTACGTCGACGTTTGACAAGCTATTATATAGCTTATAATTGGCCCCTTTTTGACGAAAAAGCTTATAAAATATATATGCTTTGTTTCGTTTTAAGTATTAGGATATATACTCTAAGGTATATAACTAACACATTCATTGTCTTATTATTATTATTATTAAATTTTTAGGGGGGAGAGGCGAATTGTGAATTGAGAAGATGATTTTTAATTTCTTGTGGATCAAAACATTACATTAGATGCACACATTTTTCTATTTCTTGATATAGTGATTCTAACACTCACTTGTTTCCATTGTAGATAGTGGCCATTCTAGGCTATTGATTGTAAGCAATAGATTATATCCTAAAGCCCATAGCCCTATTAGGCACCGCATAAAACTTATCATAAGTAAGAACCCCCTACTTGGTTTATAGAAACCTACTATTGTATTATAAAGAAGTTCTCTAATGATTTTGTGAAAGGCACAAATAGTACTCGTAGTACTCTCGATTGGTTGCCAATCCATAAGGCTTAACTGTTCATAAATACAAAGTCCAAACAAGTAGCAATATGAGAATGTGACATATACTATTAAAGTTAAATGAGTAACATACAATTTGGCATGTGCACTAGAATATCAAATGGTGGTTATTGTAGGTATAGCTCATTGGGCATATAAATGTGTTGTATCAACATTTTCTTTACTCACATATTACTATTATTAGCCATTTGAAAGCACTCTACCTTACCTTCTAAGTGTATATGAACTTGTTTGTGCTACTTCTGTTTCTCTTTTTAGCCTATACACTACAACAAAAAGGCCTCTTAGACGCGCTCTTAGACGTGATTTTTGAATTGAGAGAAAATCTTATGGGCACGCCTATCAGCTCATCTGATTGCATGTGTACCATCTCGCATCTATAGTCGTGTGTATAAGGAAATCCACATGCACCAATAGACGCGCTTTAGATGTGCATATACATGCATAAATAAACGTGCAAACTAAAACCAAAATTATTATTTATTTAATTTTTTTTGTGCGTCTACAAGTGCGTCTACTTGGAAGATTAGACGATCACATAGACACGTGCATAGACACGCTTTTACACGCACCAGTAGACACGACCACAAAATCAAAAATCTCATTTTTTTCAAAAAGATATTTAATTTCTTTTTATTAATTTGAATTATATAGCGCGTCTATGGGCACGTGTACTCTGCATTTTAGATGCGAGTCTAGACGCACATTTTCTGCAATTTAGACGCGCAAATAGACGTAAAGCACAGAATTGGAAAAAAAAAACCAAAGTCCACATGCTCTCTAGTTTTTTTTCCCCCTCCCATATATCAAATTGTGCATTTGGAAAAAACACAATGGATTTGAAGGCATGCGAATTGAAAACAAAAATCCATGTATTCATTATATACAAAATGCATTTACATGGGGAGTTATAATTAATAGGAAAGTAAGAAAAACATACCTCCTTTGGTTGTCGAATCCTCATAGCCTGGTTTTATTGCTCCTTAGTGATGAGACCCTCCTCATAGAAGTGAAGCCATGTGGCTGCGTGGTTATGGCCTTGATGGTAACCTACCTCTCTAGGAGTAGGTATCCTACCAACGATAGTAGTCTGCAAAACAATTATAATATACAAACAATTATGAGACACAATGTATTATAACAAATTATATAAAGAATTTTTAAAAATATAAATTTTAAAAAACTAGAAATCAAAATATACTTATAAACTCTGCCTCCCACGACTCTCTACCACCCGATCCGTAATGCGACGATCCCATAGTTTCCATTTGGATGCGTCGTGCCTCTGCATGCTGGCGACTCTTCACTTTCTCTGCTGCTTTCTTCTTGGCTTTCTTCCACTCTATGCGGTGGCACACAAGTGGTTGGCTATAGACTCCACGCCCCTCCTCTTGTCTCCACAGTGACTCCTTGGCGCGTGTCATGAGGTGGGATCTTTTTTTGTGAAGTAAATCCCTCACTTTTGTGCGTCCCCAATCATTCGAGAATCGTTGACTCTCAGGATTTGGGTACCTCCTATGGACTGCCCTCAACACCTCCGGCCACAAGCCGCTTTTCTGATTCTTGAAGTAAACGAAATAATCTTTATACGTCGCATGCACGACGCTCCTCATGTACGCCATTACATCCCTTCCTTCATCATCATGGAAGATGCCACCTGAAAGGTGAGAAGGATCGAAGCTTGCACGCGAGCTATGGCGGGAGAGCAAGAGCAAGAAAGAGAGAGACAAGAAATGGGAACTCCAACAGTCACAATGTGTGACCGGGCCTTCCTTTATTCAAACTGTCACTAAAAGAATAAAGAATAAAGTGACGTGACGGGCGCCCGCCACCTGCAGTGTGCAGTGGCGGGTACTGTCAGTGTAGTAATACATGGGGCGGCACGGCGGAGGCGCCTTTACCCCCAACAACCTCCCACTTAAAGGCGAATCTGCCCTAGTGAGAGAGAAAAGAAAAAGAAAAGACAGCACAAATGTACATAGGTGAGGAAAGGTGACATCTCATCCAACGCCCATCAACCTCCTGAGGAAGGCAAAGCGCTCAGTAGTGAGGCTCTTCGTGAGCAAATCTGCAGGATTCTCGTCAGTGGAGATCTTGACAAGGTCAACAGACCTGTCCTCCACGACACCACGTATGAAGTGATACCTCACCTCAATGTGTTTCGTCTTCGCATGGAAGACCGGATTCTTAGCCAACTGAATGGCACTCATAGAATCCGAATGCAGTGTAGGTGTAGCATCAATCCCAAGGTCAGCAACTAGACGGCCTAACCATATGGCCTCCTTGCAAGCCTCAGTGGGTGCAACATACTCGGCCTCAGTGGTAGACAAAGCCGTACACTTCTGAACCCTGGACATCCAAGAGATAGCCCCTCCAGCATAGGTGAATACATAGCCAGAAGTGGACTTCCTACTATCTGCATGTCCTGCATAATCGGAGTCAGTGTACCCCACGACTCCTGTATCCTGGCTGCCATAGCAAATACACATATCTGCTGTGCCCTTCAGGTACCTCATGATACCCTTCACGGCATCCCAATGTCTGCTGCCAGGTGTAGCCATATAGCGTGCCACAACACCAACTGCATGTGCAATATCTGGACGAGTGGCTATCATGGCATACATCAAACTGCCCACGGCTGATGCATAAGGGATCTTGGCCATCTCGGTCCTCTGCTCATCTGTCTGCGGACAATCGGCCTGTGATACCTTCACATAAGAAGGTAATGGACAGCCAATAGGCTTTACGTCCTGCATGCGGAAGCGCTCAAGGACTTTATGAATGTACTCCCGCTGTGAGAGATACAAAAGTCCCTGATGCCTATCGCGCTTAATGCGCATCCCAAGTATATGTGAGGCCTGTCCCAAATCCTTCATCTCAAAGCTCTTCTTTAGCTGAGATTTAAGAGCATCTAGCTCATCATGAGCTTTCCCTACTATCAGCATATCATCAACATAGAGTACCAAGATAAGCAAACTGCCATCACGGGCTTTCTTCGTGTAAAGACACGGATCCATAGCACTCCTGCTGTAGCCCTGTGACTGCATAAAGGCATCAAACTTATGATACCATTCCCTAGGTGCCTGCTTCAAGCCATACAAGCTCTTCTTCAACTTGCACACTAGGTGCTCCCTGCCAGGTTCTGCAAAGCCCTTAGGCTGATCCATATAGATCTCATCATGCAAGTCCCCATGTAGAAAAGCCGTCTTGACATCCATCTGATATAGATCTAAGTCAAGCTGTGCAACCAAAGCCAAGACTAAGCGCAGGGTGGTCATCTTAACCACAGGAGAGAAGACCTCATCAAAGTCCACACCATGTTCCTGCTTAAAACCCTTTGCTACCAATCTAGCCTTGTATGCCGGCTTGGGGTGTCCAGGGGTACTTTTCAGCTTGTACACCCACTTGCATGGCAAAGCCTTCTTGCCCTTAGGCAAGGCAACCAAATCCCAAGTCTCATTCTTATGCAGGGAGTCTATCTCAGACTGCATAGCCCTCTCCCAGGAGTGACTGTCACCCCTGCGCATAGCCTCATCATAAGTGAAAGGCTCTCCTGCATCTGTAACCAAAACATAATGCATAGAGGGCTGAAATCTGTCAGGTGGACGTCTATCTCTAGCAGACCGTCTCACCGCAGGCTCTGCTGCCTGTCTAACTACCTGTCCAACATCCTGGCCCTGTGGAGGAACTGCTGCAGGCTGTACTACTGGCTGTGCTGGAGCTTTAGGCTCCTCCTGAAAGATCACTCTGCGGATTTCAACCACCTTCTCAGGCTGCCTATGCATCTTGTCTTCATGGAAGACGACATCATGGCTGCGTACTATTTTCCGCGCCTGCGGATCCCATAGGCGATAGCCCATCTCTCCTGACTCACCATAGCCAAGGAATATGCATTTAATGCTCTTTGGATCCAATTTACTCCTCTTGTCCTTGGGCACATGGCAGAATGCCTCACATCCAAAGACACGGAGATGCGCATAAGAGGGTGGCTTACCAGCCCAAACTTCCTCTGCAACCTGGAAATCCAATCCACTGGAAGGCGATCGGTTTATGACATGCACTGACGTACTAACTGCCTCAGCCCAAAAACTCGGGGGTAGGCCTGCATGGCTAAGCATAGAGCGCACACGCTCCTGAATAGTCCTGTTCATGCGCTCAGCCAAACCATTCTGGGGTGGGGTGTAAGGGGCGGTCAACTGACGCTTAATACCCCTGTCATCACAAAACTGCTCAAAAGCATGCGAGACATATTCTCCCCCATTATCTGTCCTAAGGCATTTCAGCCTATACCCAGTCTGGTTCTCAACAAGAGCAAGCCATCTCTGAAAAATTGCCAGGACATCGGACTTCTGCTTTATGGGATAAGCCCACACTTTCCTAGAAAAATCATCAATGAAGGTAACGAAGTACTTCGCGCCACCCATAGACATGCAAGGCATAGGCCCACAAACATCGGAATGCACCAATGCCAAGGGCTCACTCATGCGTGGCCTACCCGATTTCTTATGCGTAGACCTATTCTGCTTACCATAAAGACAATGATCACACGAGTCAAAACATGCATAATCCAAAGGCGGAAGATACTGCAAACCAGATAACATTTTCATTCCTTTCAAAGACATATGCCCCAAACGGGCATGCCAAAGTGATACATGTGGGATAGAGCCCACTGCCAAAATATGGTCTACAGAAGACCCAGATACAACAAGAGGATAGAGGCTGCCAGCCTTGGCGCCTCTAGCAAGCACAAGTCTGCCTTTGGTAATCTTCCAGGTAGAATCCCCAAAACAGACATGAAATCCTGCATCATCCAACTGTCCTGCAGACATAAGACTACGCGTAAGCGCAGGTACATGACGTACATCCCTGAGCAAAAAGGAACTGCCAGTGGAAAACTGCAACTGAATATCTCCACAGCCCACAATATCAAGAGACCTGTCATCTCCAAGTTTGACTGATCCAAATACAGTACGGTAAGAGTGAAACCACTCACGGTAAGGCGTCACATGGAAGGACGCACCTGAATCCAATAACCAGCACTGTGCATACATACTAGGTGTCTCAGTCAAGTGTGAAGCATCAGAAGAACTAGCTGCAAGTATAAACTCATCACCACCATCGGACTCTTCAGTCTGCGTGACATTAATTTCCTCAATCTTGACGTTGGACTTCGCAGGTACTATGCTGCGATCAGAGGACTTCTCCTGCACTTTATCTTTCCCCTTATCCTTGCGCTTCTCATTGCGCAACT
Organism: Lygodium microphyllum; assembly: GCF_053477565.2. NCBI lineage: Eukaryota > Viridiplantae > Streptophyta > Polypodiopsida > Schizaeales > Lygodiaceae > Lygodium > Lygodium microphyllum. Next base: position 85,184,899 of record NC_141163.1, on the reverse strand, counting down.
CATGACACTGTGGTCTAATATGGCCCTTTTTCCCACAATGATGACAAGTGACATTTGCATTGCGTCCACGCGACTTACTACGCAACTTGCCACCACGAGATTTAGACCGACCCTTCTGCGAGTCACGGCCTCGGCCATTACCACGGTCATACCTGTCATTCCTGCCTCTAACTGTCAAAGCATGACTACCACGAGAGGCATCCAAGTTTTTGCGATTCACCTCTTCCTGAAGAAGAGCACTCTCAACATCTGCCAATTTTAGAGTAGCACTAGAGGCACAAAGAGCAGTGCGGAATACATCCCATGACTCATTCAGAGTTCCAAGCAAGAAAAGAGGAGTTACTTCCTCTCCAAAGGTGATATCCTGCGAAGTCAGGTTCTTCAGTATAGCATGGAACTGGCTCAAGTGAGTAGACATAGTCGCATTATCCTTCATGCGCAGATCCATAAGCTGCTTCAACCAGTACATCTGACTCGCCGGGCTTTTCTTATCATAAAGATTCTTGATCTTATTCCATAGATCCCATGCACTCTGTGCTTCCTCAAATACATTATAATGTACCTGTTCAGTGAGAGACAATACAATCGTGGACTTGCATAGCTCATCAAGTTCAAGCCAGTCGTCAATGTCCATAGTTTCAGGCTGCTCCCCACTCAACCGAAGTGGCTTAATCTGAGATTTCTGCACCAAAACCTGCCATATTTGACTCTTCCAGTAAGAGTAGTTGGTACCATCCAACTTTGTAATGTTAAAGATGGCACTATCATGCGAAGATGACGCCATTATGCAGGCTGGAAATGCCCAAACAGTCCAAAACTGCTTGCTGTTTTACTGCAGAAACTGCCCAAAAATGACCAAAACGGGGTCCAAAGGGTGAGCAAAGTGTGCCAAAAGTTGCTGCCCACTTAGTACTAGGTGCGGTACACCAAATCAGGATATTTCAGCATGAAAAGTACACCTCAGTCCACCAATAACTGCTTGCTGTAATAAATTGCAGGTATGCAGTCTAGAGAGCAAACTGTCCCAAAATAGGATCCAATGTCAAGCAAACAATGCTAGGTCCAAAGCCGGCATGAAACGGACATAAGCAAGGCCAATGACAGTGAAAAGAACATGAGCTCAACACCAAGCATGTCAAAATAACATCTGCCAGTGAAAGGCACACCCCCAGACACTCTAGGCAAAGTGTTCCTGTAACTGCCAAAACCTGACACAAATAGGTATCTGCTCAAAGAGAAAGATCCAAATATGAGACTCAGCTCATAAGCATCCTGTGAACCAAGAGTACATCAATGCATATCCATAAAGATCGGAGTATGATCCCAAAGTCTCAATGTGTATGTAGCTGCTCAAGACATAAACTGCTCCAAATACATGTAAGTGCTCCAATAGCATGCACCTGTCAAAGGTCAAGAAAGCATGTAAAATGCTCCCACTGGCACAAAAGGCGTACAAAGCGAGCTCAGAAGCTCAAACAACCCAAGAGAAAGCACCAGTGATAAGTGACCCTGTCAATGCATCAAGCGCATCCGAGAGAGCATGACATACATGAAGCACCGGTCGTATTAACCATGAAGCAATACATAAGCCCAAATAAGCTCTCGGTCAACTCAATGACATCCAAATAGCAACCAAGATCAGTGATCAAGTAAGCCGAGAATGCTCAAATACATCCAAGTCCAAGCTCCAAATGTCGGTATGGCATACACGAACCAAATAGCATATGTCACGAACCAAAGCATGTAATGCAAAAGCCTAACTGTCAAGCAGAGACATGAGGCATAGGCGGTCCACGAGCATGCCGAGTCGGTCCAAATGCCAGTGAAGACGGAGCTAATGCAAAGCTCAAAAGCATCCCATAATCTCATACATATGCTCCAAGTCGTCCCCAAATGTCAGAGATATCATGCCAAAGCTCAAAGCATACATCCGGTATCGGTAGGTAAGTGCCAAAGCATGTAAAGTACCTTCAGCCCACTGTTTCCAGCACTGTATAACAGTAAATAACAGTCCCAAATCAGCCAATATTTCAAGCCAAAATCATGGCATAATCATGTGCATACATTCCCAAGGCACTAGGCATCATGTAGACCGCATACGGGCATCAAATAACACAACCGGAATGGAGTATAAGCAACAAATGCTAATGCCAATGGTGCTGCCCTGTTTTCAGCCTGTTATGACAGTTTATGACAGTCCCAAATCTGAAGAAATCAGCCCCGAATGATCAAGACCAATGCCCAAATCTTGAATGACATCAAACATGAAGTCTATAGCCCTCTTGATCAAGGTAGAGAGCAAGAAGCAATGGCCAAGTGTGGAGCTGAAGTAGATGAGTGCTCACAGCCTGGAAAAAAATGATGCAATCTGCCCTGTTGGTGCTGAACTTGCTGCTGCTCCACATGGGCTGAAAAGGGGGTAATGGGGGGCTCAATGATGGCCCAAGGTAGGCACATACCAAGCCATGAAGGCCCAATGCAAAGGGGAGGGAAGATATGAGCTATGGAGCTCAAGAAGAGTGGCTGCCCTTTGTTCCTGCCCTGTTTCAATCTGAGAATACACTCAAATGCCTGCAAATGCTGAAGCAATACCTCAAGGGCAAGGCCCTGATGAAGCTCAAGAAGGCCAGGATGGAGCTCAGGAAGCCGGGGAGAGTCGGGAGCTCAAGAGGTCGGCTATGGCTGCCGAGATGGAGACCCAATGCGTGAAGCGAGTCGATGCGAAGGTCGGGAAGCACCGAGTCGAGCTCGAGCAAGAGAATGCCAAGCTCTGATACCAGTTGAAAGGTGAGAAGGATCGAAGCTTGCACGCGAGCTATGGCGGGAGAGCAAGAGCAAGAAAGAGAGAGACAAGAAATGGGAACTCCAACAGTCACAATGTGTGACCGGGCCTTCCTTTATTCAAACTGTCACTAAAAGAATAAAGAATAAAGTGACGTGACGGGCGCCCGCCACCTGCAGTGTGCAGTGGCGGGTACTGTCAGTGTAGTAATACACGGGGCGGCACGGCAGAGGCGCCTTTACCCCCAACACCACCAGTATCTGTAACTCTATAGTACTGGCATACAGGCTCCTCTACGTGATCTTCTAGTGAGGGTGATCACTCGCCACCTCCTAGGCAACCCCCACACCTACCTCATTCTCCCCCTCGACTCTCCCTCCTCCCTCTCTATCGACTATCCTCTGCCTCGCTGAATGCACATGCGTCAGCTATTGATTGTGCTTCAGCCAATACATGTACAAGTGCTGCACATGGAGTACCTGCAATTGGAGTTTGGACATTTGGTGTTTGGGAAGCAATGCCAAGAAAAGACGTGAGAGGCATTCCAGACATGATGCTAAACACCTCGTCTGCTGTGGGAGAGCGGCCAAGGTGTCTAGTTATCTCTCCCATGAAGTATTCCTTACTAGGAAAACCTCCAAAAAAAGCATTGATCCCTCTGCTGAACAAGACCAATGTATCATTCATGCGCTCCAAATCTAGGTCATTGCTAGATGAACAAGGATGCAACATCTGCAAACAAAACACAATAATAAGAAAAATTTACTAAACTGCAATATTGTGTAAACTGTACTATTATGCAACATGTTTGTACAATTCCAGAAATAAAAACTTTTTTTAAAGATTAGAGCTAGCATATGTATATTCGCGTCTGAGATGCAGAATAGATGCGCTCTCAGATGCTTTCCTGAAGTCAAAGCTTCTGGGTAGAGCGCGTGTATATTCGCATCTGAGATGCAAAATAGACACGCTCTCAGACGCTTCCCTGAAGTCAAAGCTTCTGAGCAGAGCACGTGTATATTCGCGTCTGAGATGCAGAATAGACGCGCTCTCTGACGCTTTCCTGAAGTCAAAGCTTTTGAGCAAAGCACGTGTATTCTCGCGTCTGAGATGCAGAATAGACGCGCTTAGAGATGCGACTGCAGACGCGATAATAACAAACACATATGCGTATCTATATCTGTGTCTGCTCTGGAATCTACGCGTGTTGTCAAACGCGCTAAGTCGGCCGCTCTCAAGCCGACAACCGCCATGATTTATTTGTGATATAAAAACTTTAATCATAGAAAGAAAGATCCTAATACAGAAAGAGAGAGAGAGGGAGAGAGAGAGAGAGAGAGAGAGAGAGAGAGAGAGAGAGAGAGAGAGAGAGAGGACTCACCTTGGGTCTTTGGTGTGGACGAGTGGTGGCGCTGCTTCCTTCCCCTTCTTCCTCTCCCTCCTCCCTCTCTATCGACTATCCTCTGCCTTGCTGAATGCACATGCGTCAGCTGATGATTGTGCTTCAGTCAATACATGTACAAGTGCTGCACATGGAGTACCTGCAATTGGAGTTTGGACATTTGGTGTTTGGGAAGCAATGCCAAGCAAAGACGTGAGAGGCATTCCAGACATGATGCTAAACACCTCGTCTGTTATGGGAGAGCGGCCAAGGTGTCTAGTCATCTCTCCCATGAAGTATTCCTTACTAGGAAAACCTCCAAAAAAAGCATTGATCCCTCTGCTGAACAAGACCAATGTATCATTCATGCGCTCCAAATCTACGTCATTGCTAGATGAACAAGGATGTGACATCTGCAAACAAAACACAATAATAAGATAAATTTACTAAACTGCAATATTGTGTAAACTGTACTATTATGCAACATGTTTGTACAATTCCAGAAATAAAAACTTTTTTTTTAGATTAGAGCTAGCATATGTATATTCGCATCTGAGATGCAGAATAGATGCGCTCTCAGATGCTTTCCTGAAGTCAAAGCTTCTGGGTAGAGCGCGTGTATATTCGCATCTGAGATGCAAAATAGACACGCTCTCAGACGCTTCCCTGAAGTCAAAGCTTCTGAGCAGAGCACGTGTATATTCGCGTCTGAGATGCAGAATAGACGCGCTCTCTGACGCTTTCCTGAAGTCAAAGCTTTTGAGCAGAGCACGTGTATTCTCGCGTCTGAGATGCAGAATAGACGCGCTTAGAGATGCAACTGCAGACGCGATAACAACAAACACATACGCGTATCTATATCTGCGTCTGCTCTGGAATCTACGCGTGTTGTCAAACGCGCTAAGTCGGCCGCTCTCAAGCCGACAACCGCCATGATTTATTTGTGATATAAAAACTTTAATCATAGAAAGAAAGATCCTAATACAGAAAGAGAGAGAGAGGAGAGAGAGAGAGAGAGAGAGAGAGAGAGAGAGAGAGAGAGAGAGAGAGAGAGAGAGAGAGAAAGAGAGAGAGAGAGAGAGAGAGAGAGAGAGAGAGAGAGATAGAGAGGACTCACCTTGGGTCTTTGGTGTGGACGAGTGGTGGCGCTGCTTCCTTCCCCTTCTTCCTCTCCTTGGTGAGTTGTTCTCCCTTGATGCTTGCTGCTTGTTGTCTCCTCTCTTTGCCTCTTATTCCTCTTGTTCTCCTCTCTTTTGTTCTCTCTTTCTTCCTCTCCTTGGCTTTCTTGTCTTTAGCTGTCTTCTTTCCCTTCTTGTCTCTTTGAAGTGAAAGAAGAGGTGAGTCATGAGGAGGTGAGTCATGAAGAGACTAGTGGAGGTAGACTGCATGTCGGTTGAACTCGAGCTCTAGAACGCGCAAAAAACATAGGAAAGGCGCAATTTGAAAAGAAATCGCTTGTATCTTTTTAATTTTGACGTTTGTGTCTATTTTTGAGTGTATATGCACGTCTAAGTTTACGTAAATGCGCTAATAGACGCGGATTTAGACGCGCAGATAGATGCACGCGTAGATGTGCAGATAGACACAGGCATAGACGCTCAGATAGATGCAGGCATAGATGCACATTTAGCGCGCTTGCGTTTTTATCATAAGTTTTTGTATTTAAGATAAGTTTTGATAGTAAGTTCTTATCATAAGTTTTTATATATTTATGATAAGTTTTGTGTATTTAAAATTGAATATCTTAGAATAATTAATATGCCTTGAAGTTTTTAAGTAAATATATTAATAAAAAATTTGATGTTGTCATGAATTAGGTTTAATCATGTCGTCATCATCACCTAGTGCGGTGCATGCTGATGAGTCAACGAGCACATCCTCAAGTGAGGATGAAACATTATGTCTTCATAATCGAGATGCATGGCTACGACAAAAAATTAAATGCATGTGTGATCGTTGTCAAGGGTGTATTTTTCGAGCATGTCAAGTTGCAATGTCACACCTCAGTATGTATGGAGAATGGGACCGATAAAAATCACCGGTATTCATTGTTTTTAACATTAAGATTTCTAGTCTATGTTTGAAATATATATCAACGTACATGTAATTCCCTTTTGTGGTTGAGCAAGATGTGGTGCCACATCCTCAGATGCTCCCTCCCAGGTGCCGAGAGGCTGCAAAACGTCGACGCGAGGAGGCAGAGTCTTCAAGAAGAGTGGAGACTGACGAGACCATGATAGTAGCCCTCATGAAATGCCCCATCAAGTTGTAGAGGATGAGATTTTGGACAACATGGTACACAATCTATTTTCGCAACCGGTTCTGGGAGAAGGTCACTCGACGAAGCTAGATGACCCACTATATGAAGCGTCATCTACTCCATTGTATAAAGATTGTACGTACTCCGTTCTTCGTGTGTCCCTCAAGATACTTAACTTGCAATCAATTTATGGATGAAGTAATGTCAGTTTGAATGCGTTATTGAAGTAGATATCAATTCAGTTTGGCTTATGAATCATAATATTAATTATTCTATTTTGAAATCAGATACAAATATATGTTGGTGGTTTTTTAACTCACTTTTAAAAATATATGTAGGTTATTATCACAAATGCTTCCAAAAGGAAACAAATTACCAACTAAGAGAGAGCAAGCAAGATATTACTTGACATTTATGGGAGGCCTCAATTATATCAAGATCCATGCATGTGTCAATGATTGTGTCTTATTTCGTGGGATTCATGAGTTCACATGAGAGTATACTATTTGTGGTGAATCAAGATACGAAGTCAAGATGAAGTCAATGGATGTGCCTCGTAAGGTTTTGCGACATTTTCCTATTATTCCACGTATTAAGCTTATGTTCAAGTGTAAGTCTTGGCTCTTCTTTGAAAACGGGCCACAAATTGTCTATATGTAGGTTATTATCACATATAGACAATTTGTGGCCCGTTTTCAAAGAAGAGCCAAGAAATTTGAGATTTGGTTTAGGTATAGATGGAATCAATCCATTTGGCATCAAAAGCACATCATACAGTGTATGGCCAGTGGTATTGGTGAACTATAATATTCCTCCATCCATGGTAATTAAAAAGAGACATGTAATGTTGTCCCTTCTGATTCCTAGCAAGCACAAGGTAAAAAACATGGACATTTACTTAGAGCCTTTGATTGAAGAGTTAGAAATGTTATGGGAAGGTATTGAGATGCAAGATACAAGCACATCTGCATCCTTTAGAGATTTCACTTTGAAGGCCATGTTGTTGTGGACCATGCATGACTTTCCAAGATATAGAGAGTGTTCAGGTACATGTATATAACTCTATATTTGAAATTCAAGACTTGAATCAATTGCATGTTATTAATTCACTTTTTTGTTCAGGTTTAACCACATCAGGATATCATGCATGTCCTATTTGCGGTCCCTCTCTAATTTCCTCTAGGCCGGCATGTTTAAAGAAGGTTATCTATAACAATCATCATCGGTTTCTTCCTATTGACCATCCCAAATATGTTCTCCCTACTAATGGAATGACTCCACAATCTCTAACCATTCGAGATTGGAAGGAGAGATGGATTAATGCCGACAGCCACCCTCCACTCGGCATGAGTCGGTAAGAAGTATATTTCTCTTGATTGACTTTAAAGTATTTAGCATGATGAATTGTTTACATAATATATTGTTTGTTTGTTAGGTTCTATATATTTTTTCGTCTTTCGTATTGGATTGAATTCAAGATCAATCACTTGTTGGACCCCATGCACATATTCAAAAATGTTATATCTACATTATGGGATCACTTGATAGGGGCTCGTGATTCAGTCAATGTAAGGGATGATTTATGTAACATTGGTCGCATGAGATGAGCCTGGCCACACATTGGACCCAGAGGAAATATTGAGCTATCACATGCACCTTGGATGCTGTCAAAGAACCAGGAAAAAATAGTGAAGAAACAGATATGTAGCTTTTGAACACCCACAGGATGTATGAGATGTCTCAAGGGAGCCTTCATAAAGAAAAAGAAAAGAGGTGTGGAGCAACTATCTGGTTTGAAGTCCAACAATTGGCACAAAATGATTCAAGTAAGGGTATCTCTAACCATGAATATAGTAATTAGTGGAGTAACTATGTATAAAATTTGGGGTATAATGAATTTTTCCTCAACTAATCATTTGATCTATGAATATTATTTACATTCAGTTCGTACTTCCTAATAGCATATCCCATTGTGTATCCAAAGATATACGTGATATCATTTACAAGATGGGAAAGCTTGTGAGGTGTGTATACATTGTATTTTTTCATTATATATTGCATACATCATGTAGTGAACCTCTTTGAATTTCTAACAAAAATAAATCATTGTCAAATACATCCTGACAGATACGTGAGCTTGAAGGAAATTGAACCAAACACATTGCAAGATGCTCAAGTATTATCTGTTGAGGTGGTTTGTTTGGTGGAGGAAATTTTTCATCGCTCCATTTTGACTACTCAATTACATTTACTCGTACATTTGATTGATGAGATTGCACTTTATGGGGCAGTTCATGCAAGGTGTGTTGAGATATCGAGCTCCACTCGTGATACGCCAAGGTGACCATTGTGTATTTATGTCACCGACTTGTCAGTTGCAAATGCGATTGGTACACCGCCCATGAATAATAACTACATGATAGCTATCCTTATCTACTCTAGTTCATGGCTCAGTTAGTATGCCACCTTAGTTAGTTGAGTTTGGTTTGAGACCCATATATAGGGTTCTTCTATTTCTTTGTAAGAGAGTTCTTGTGGCTTACACAACTAAGAAGAGGAAAACTGTTTTCAGCCTCCACCCTTGTGTGTATTCCCCCATTGTGCAAGTAAGAAAGCTACAAGTGAGACTCCTTCCTTCTCTCCCACAATCTTGACATGGTATCAGAGCCTTGTTCGTGGTAAGGAGCTCAAGAAAGCAAGCCAAGCTTATGGTGTTCTGGTAAGAGGAGCAGTGTTGCTTTCATTTTCTGTTTTGGGAGCAGATCTCTGCAGGTAGCACAGCCGGAAATTGCAAGAGTGCATTGTCTCAGGTTGAGACGCCCTTCGCGGTGAAGCAAGAGGGCAGTATATGCTGCGGGAGAGGACCCTGTTTTTTTTATTTGAGGCCATTTTGGGGCCTGTTTTGGAGGCGAAAGTTTTCTGCACGCACTCAGGAAAAGGCCTAGTTTTATGTTGTGCAGCCACTATTCTACAGGTCGGTGAAAAGTTACTGTAGAAATTGCATCATATGCTTATGCGCAGAGACATTGGGAGTTTCAGAATCATCCTTGGTTCCTGTTTATGCAAAATCGTCACTAGGAAGTGACTGTGTGGTCAAATACCACTTTTGCCAGTTTTGCAGATTTACCCTTGTGAGGGTGAAGCTGTGTTTTTTGCAGTGACAGAATTTTTTGCAGTATTCTGTAATGGCATCTGATTCTCTTTCACAGATTGTCACTGAAAAGCTTGACAATAACAACTTCCAGGCATGGAAGTTTAGAATGACGAATTTCCTTATGGGAAAAGGATATTGGGAATTTGTTGCAGGAAATGAAGAAGAACCAGTTCTTCCTGATGTTCCAAATCAACAGCAAATGCAGGCATTCAAAGCATGGCATGAGAGAGCCATGAAAGTTATGTATTGGCTGTCTATCAGTATTTCAGACTCTATGATTGTGCATATTCAGGATGCAAGTACGCCAAAGGAGGCATGGGATACTTTGTCAAAAATGTATAACACAAATACGCAAGCCAGGAAAATGCAGCTCAAGCAAGAGTTGCATAATGTGCAAAGAGAAAGTATGAGCATCAACGACTACCACATGAAGGTGAAGAAGATTGCAGATGCACTTGCTTCCATTGGGTCGCCAGTGGAAGATGATGATTTAGTCTCAGTGACCTTGAATGGTCTAGGAAAGGATTATGCACAGTTCCAAACATCCATTTCCGTCCGTGAAAGATTTCCTGATTTTGAGGAGTTGATTGCTCTTCTAATTTTTGAGGAGCAGAGAAATGGTGGTGCATCTTCTTCAGGAGGAACTTCAAAAGAAGCTGTCTTCTACTCAAATGCTGGAAGAGGTAGAGGCAGAGGTAGAGGAGGCCGATTTGGAGGCTGTGGCAGAAATCAGAATATGCAGCAAACTCAAGAAAACCAGTCCTTTGGAGGAGGACGTGGTAACTCTAGAGGTAGGGGGAGCCAAAGAGGTCGTGGTGGATGGAAAAGAGGCCAAAATGCAAACAGTAATGTTGAATGCTACTACTGTGGTAAAATGGGTCATATGGCTAAAGACTGCTATAAAAAGCAGAATGACATCATGAATGGAAAACTGCAACAAGGGAATTATGCATCTTCTAGTAGACAGGGTGATGACAGAAATGAGCACTTGTTTATGGTGCAGCACATGAACAATTCTGTGACAAGTGCAGAAGAAAGCAATGATGTATGGTATGTTGACTCAGGTGCATCAAACCACATGACAGGTCATGCAGAATGGATGGAGGATGCAAGAAAAATAAAAAAACTAGGATTTGTGGAGCTGGTGATGATACTGCACATCCTATTGTGCAGATTGGAAAAATTCCCTTGTCTATGCAGGATGGGAAAAAGAAATACATGTCCGATGTATTTCATGTCCTGAATATCACCAAGAATCTGGTTTCTGTTGGTCAAATGGTTGAGCAGGGCTTGCAGGTCAGATTTAATCCTCATGGATGCTTTGTTGAGGATATGAAAAATAAAGGTCGCTTGATAGCAAAAGGAAAGAAGAAGGGCAGAATGTTTACATTGGATGCAGACATGTCTGAATTGAGTGCAGCAATGTTTGCACATGGGACCGGTGTAGTTGCAGATATTGATATCTGGCATAAACGCATTGGTCATGTTAATGTACAGCGACTTAAATCAATGCAAGCCCAAAATATTGTTGCAGGTTTGCCAAAATTCAAGGTTGCAGAAATGCATAAGGTATGTGAAGTCTGTCAGTTTGGAAAACAGGCAAGGAAACCATTTCCTAGACATGTTCAAGAGAGTAAGAAGCCATTGGAATTAATCCACTCTGATGTGTGGACAACTAAAGCTGCATCTCTTGGAGGCTGTCATTATTTTGTCAGTTTTATTGATGACTATAGCAAAAAAGTTTGGGTGTATTTTATGAAAAAGAAAAGTGAAGTTTTTGGGCATTTCAAAACTCTTAAAGTGATGGTTGAAAAAGAAACAGGCCTGCAGATAAAATGCCTAAGGTCAGATGGAGGGGGAGAGTACCTCTCAAATGAGTTTGCAAGGTTCCTACAGGAGCATGGCATAAAGCAGTAATATTCATGCAGTCATACCCCACAATAAAATGGAATTGCAGAAAGGAAAAACAGGCATATTGGAGAGGTATCTCGTGCCATGCTCAATGAAAAAGACTTGCCAGATTTTTATTGGGCTGAAGCAGTTGCTACAGCAGTCTACATAATGAACATGACTCCCACTGCAGCAATACATGGAATGACTCCAGAGGAGAGGTATACTGGTAGGAAACCAGATATTTCTCATTTGAAAATTTTTTGTTGCATTGCCTATGTACATGTGCCAGATGAGTTGAGATCCAAGTTGGATCCAAAAGCTGAGAAGTGCATCTTTATTGGTTACTCTCTGCAGCAAAAAGGGTATAGATGCTATAACCCTTCTACTCGTAAGTTTACAGTGAGCAGAGATGTTGTTTTTTATGAGATGAGTAGCTGGTATAAACCAGTAAATGTGATTGATAATGTAGATGCACAAAATGGTAATGTTGCACAGAATTCTCAGCAGCAGTCACAAGATATTAGTGGACCTGGAGCATCCTCTAGCAGTGGTTCACATTCTTCTCCATGGACAGACAGATTGAGATCAGGAGAATCTTCTCAAAGCAATGCAGATAGTGGTATGCAGGTATCACGAAAAGGAAAAGAGAAGGTAGATCAGCCCATGTTTGATGTGAATGCAGGTCACTCTTATGTGGATGGTGAATCCAGTGGCTCAGAACAGAGCATTGATGATGAGTTGGGTATTCCTTCTATTGTTACACCTGGAGTAAGGAAGACCAGGGATGTTTTGAGAGCACCTGGGAGTGAACCTACTTTGTGCAGGTCTATGAGAGCTAGGTATCCTATGGATAGGCTGAAATATGATGGATTTACAGCCATTCACTATGCATATATGGTCAAAGTGATACAGGAACCAGAACCCACTTCTTTTGAGTAAGCCATGGGAAAAGAAAAATGGGAGAAAGCCATGGATGAAGAAATGGATGCCTTGGAAGCAAATGCTACATGGGAATTGGTACCTTTGCCTAAAGGTAAAAATACAATTGGCTGTAAGTGGGTTTATAAGGTGAAGCACAATGTAGATGGTTCTGTGAACAGATACAAGGCAAGATTAGTAGTCAAGGGGTATGCACAAACATATGGCATTGATTATGAAGAAACATTTAGTCCGGTTGCAAGGATGGCAACCGTTAGAGCAGTCATTGCTACGGTTGCATCAAAGGGATGGTCTTTACATTAGATGGATGTAAAGAATGCCTTCTTACATGGTGATTTGTAAGAAGAGGTCTATATGGAGCAGCCACCAGGTTATGTGCATGATGTTCATCCTGAGTTTGTTTGCAGGTTGAAGAAAGCCTTGTATGGCTTGAAGCAAGCACCTAGAGCATGGTCTGACAAGATAGGACGGTATCTTGTCACTATTGGCTTTCAGATTTCCAAGGCAGATTTCTCACTTTATGTGAGAAAAACAGAGAAAGGTATTATGCTACTTGTCATTTATGTTGATGATTTGATTATGACAGGTGACAGTGATGAAGATATCCTTCATGTAAAAATGCTATTGAAGCAGAAGTTTGAGATGAAGGATTTGGGAGAGCTACGTTATTTCTTGAGCATTGAGGTGATTAGATCACCAAGTGGGATACAACTCTTGCAGAGGCAGTATGGATTGGACATGCTGTCCAAATATGGGATGACAAGTTGTAAGCCTATTTCAGTTCCTTTGGAGCAGAATGTGAAGCTGAGCACAGATGCAGGTGGGCTTCTAGAAGATCCTACTATGTACAGACGCATAGTAGGAAGTTTGATTTATATGACTATTACCAGGCCAGATTTGAGCTATGCTGTTGGATTGGTAAGTCAATTTATGCAGGCTCCAAGGAAACCACATTTGGATGCGGCTAGACGCATACTCAGGTATGTGAAGTCCACACTGCAGTATGGACTATTTTATGAGACTGGGGTTCAGATACAGTTGCATGGATACACTGATGCTGATTGGGCTGGTAGTATTTCTGATAGACGATCTACCAGTGGATATGTGTTCTCTTTTGGGAGTGCTGCAGTCACTTGGAGCAGCAAGAAACAGCCTACAGTTGCCTTGTCAAGCACAGAGGCTGAGTACAGGGGTGCAGCAATGGCTGCATGTGAGGTAGCTTGGTTGCATAAGCTACTTTATGATATGCATCAGTCTACAGATGGACCAGTTGTCATTTATTGTGACAACATGAGTAGTATACACTTGGTAAATAACCCAGTCTATCATGCTAGAACAAAGCACATTGAGGTGCATTATCACTATGTGCGAGAGAGGGTTTTACTAGGTCTTATTGATCTAGTTTATGTCAGCATAGAGGATCAGGTAGCTGACATATTCACGAAGGCATTGGGCGCAGAGAAGCTGCGCAAGTTCAGAGACCTGCTTGGTGTGCAGGAATTGGGATTGAGCTCGAGGGGGAGTGTTGAGATATCGAGCTCCACTCGTGATACGCCAGGGTGACCGTTGTGTATTTATGTCACCGACTTGTCAGTTGCAGACGCGATTGGTACACCGCCCATGAATAATAACTACATGATAGCTATCCTTATCTACTCTAGTTCGTGGCTCAGTTAGTATGCCACCTTAGTTAGTTGAGTTTGGTTTGAGACCCATATATAGGGTTCTTCTATTTCTTTTGTAAGAGAGTTTTTGTGGCTTACACAACTAAGAAGAGGAAAATTGTTTTCAGCCTCCACCCTTGTGTGTATTCCCCCATTGTGCAAGCAAGAAAGCTACAAGTGAGACTCCTTCCTTCTCTCCCACAATCTTGACAAGGTGGATGTTTTTTCTTGAGTGCTTCATGAAAACCTTGAAAGATTTTGTGAGGCAAAAAGCATGGCCTGAGGGAAGCATGGCTGAGGGTTGGTTAGTACAATCATCCCTTGTTTATATCTCTGAATATCTTGCTGAAGTGGACCCCTCTCAACCACGACTATGGAAAGACGATGAAGACTTGAGGATGACCTCTATAATACCTCAAGGAAAAGGAATGAGTAAAGTGCTAATAAAAGAAGAACTTCGTAAGTTAAATAATTTTTGTGTGCTCAATAGTGATGTAATGAGCAAATGGGTGACACTATATAATGAAGTAAGGGCAAGAAGAAAAAGCGAAAGACAAGCATTTCGCACTAGATATGGACGTAATGTCTCATTTCCAGATCATCTAAATGCACTCCCATGTCATATTGATATAGATTGGTTACATGAGGAAATGGAGAGAATGGAAAAAGAGGAGGAAATTAATATATCTCAAGAAGAGTGGGAACACGCACGAGGTTGCTTATCAAAGGTGAGACATACTATCAATTCTTTTGTTTCTAGTTATATTTTATATAATAAATTGACATGTTTGATCTTAATCTTTTACTACTAGTACACATTATTCAATGCTATTTGGTGTGAGGGTAAATATCTTCAAACTCAACGTATAGATGAAAAGAGAAATACCCAAGATTGTGGTGTCCTTGCTCACTTCGAGGATGCCAATGGTACCATGAAAGGTTATTGTGCCTTGATCCAAGATATTCTGAAGCTTGACTTCAGATGATTCTTTATATATGTACTGGATGTGAAGTGGTTTAAAGAAGTGGTAACAAATGGTGAGCATTGCACAATCAGATGTCATCCAAGTGGTTTTGTAGTCATTGACTCTACAAAATTTCACCAAAACAAGAATGACACATTAGTACTACCTCAACAATACGAGTAGGTATATATGTAAAAGCTAAATTTTTTATATGTATACATGTGATACATATACACAATATAATAAGACGTTGCATTACAAGACTCATAAACCAGAAAGAGATGGTTTATTTTACGAAAGAATATTTGGTCCCACAAAGAGTGGAGTATGTGCTTGCGGAAACTACCGATCCTTTGATAATGAGGAAGAATCCTCCAATTTTTGCAAAATTTAAGTTTCTTGCTTTTGTTTTTCAAATATAGGTTATGTATCATCCAATGGTAAAAAATAACCGATGGTGGTATGTCATCCCTATATCTAATCGTTTAAAATCAATATATGGTAATATTACCGCATAGAGATAGCAGATGGCAATCCAATAATTAATGATGATGTACATGATGATACCATAATGGATGATATACATAATATAGTACAAGATGAACCTCGCGAGGATGTCCAAGGAAACGTAGAAGAGGACAATAATGTGGTTGATGATGATGAAGTTATTGAGCAATATAGCAACACATCTGATAGTGGGATAGACTTATTTGTTTTGTTACCTCTTGGTAACATAGACCTAGAAGTAGATAGTTTAGCAAGGGCTGATCTCATTGAAGATGAGATGGATCATTCACTGTAACATACTTAATTTGCTTAATGATTCAATGTGTATTCTTAATTCTATGAAAAATATCATACGCACATGTGCATACTCAAGAATCAATAGTCAAGTTTAAAGCTAACTTGAATTTTCCATAATAAAAAGGAAGTATTTTTTATGATCTTCTTCAAGTAGAGAAATTACGAGATACATGCAATGCTTACTACTAATTGTATAATAAGGTTTGTGTCGCTTGCCGCTAATTAGTTATATCAGGCTTGTCAACAACTGGAGGAACTGCCATTCATTAGAGAGTAATGTAAAAATAATTATTAACTCTTTTTTTCTTATTATATTAAGTCCAATTTCAAGTGGTTTAATAATTACGCGTCTGAAAACGCATCTACACTATAATAAAAACGAGGCATAGACGCGCATGTTAGACGCACAAAGTCGGGCGCGTCTATCACAACATCTATATACACGTGTAAACGTGCGTGTAAATAGATGCACACTTTGCGTCTATATATCTGCGCAAATAGACGCGCTTATACACACAAAAATAGATGCACACGTCAAAATTCAAATCATACTTAAATCATTTCTTTTCAAACTACGCCTTTCCTTTCCTACATTTTTTACGGTTCTGAAGCTTGATTTTAGCCGACATGCAGTCTCTTTATGCCTCACCTAGTCTCTTCATGCCTCACCTCCTCATGACTAACCTCTTCTTTCATTTCAAACACACAAGAAGGGAAAAAGGAAAGCCAAGGAGAGGAAGAAAGAGAGAATAAGAGAGAGGAGAACAAGAAGAAGCAGCAAGCAAGTAAGCAACCATCAAGGGAGGGTAACTTACCAAGGAGAGGAAGAAGGAGAAGGAAGAAGCGCCACCACCCGCCACACCAAACACCCAAGGTGAGTCTCTCTCTCTCTCTCTCTCTCTCTCTCTCTCTCTCTCTCTCTCTCTCTCTCTCTCTCTCTCTCTCTCTCTCTCTCTCTCTCTCTATCTTCCTCTCTCTGCTCTGTTTGTGTATTTAGGATTTGTGATTCCATTGTGTATTGTATTTTGTAAATCAATAATGGCGGTCGTCCGCTAAAATCAGCTGACCGAGCGCATCTGATAGCGCGTCTACATCTCAGTATAGGCGCACATATAGACGCGAAAAATGTTTCTCTGGGGGCGTGTCTTTGAGTGCATGTGAGGGCGCGTGTGCTCTACAGTGTACACGCGACGATACACGCGCTGACAGACGCCCGCAGAGACGCAGGTATAGACATGCACAGAGACACAGGTATAGACGATGTATGTAATATATTTTATCTACACAGGGTAATATGATTTTTCTTGTGTAGATATGGAATCCTGGATCCTCCAGCACCCCATTCAACAAGGAGCAATTCATGGGGGAGATGACCAATTATCTTGGTCGCCCTCCCACTGCTGCAGATGAGGTTTTCAGTGTGATGTCTGGGACACCTATCACATCTTTGCCTACACAGGGATCAGCTAAGGTACATGGATCGGTCGAAGCATGTACATCTGCAGAGGCACGTGTATCGAGTGAGGTAGAGGGTAGTGCACGTCGAGGGAGGAGGGAGAGTGGTGCGGGAGGATGAGGAGGTCGAGGGCTTTGTGGGGGTTGCCTAGGTGGTGGCTCTCGATCACTCTTACCGAAAAATGAGAGAGGTGAGCCTCCACAAATGTACTACTCTATCACTAATGTTGGTGGTATCTTGCATGACTTTGAGAGGAGGGAAGTGATAGCCTACTTGAGGAGTGTGGTGCATGCCACATACAAAGATTGCATGATTCCCTTCAAGCACCAAAAAAATGGTTTGTGGCAAGAGGTGCTATGGGTAGTACATAAAAGGTACCCTAATCCTGAGAATTCACGATTCTCAGATGATTGGGGACGGTCAAAGGTGAGAGACGTGCTTCATAACAAGAGGTCTCACCTTATAACGCGCGCCAAGGAGTCATTGCGGAGACAAGAGCAGGGGCGCCCTGGATATGGCCAACCACCCAATTGCCACCGCAAGGAGTGGAAAGAGGCCAAGAAGAGAGCAACAGAGAAAATGACAAGTCGCCAGCATGCAGAGGCGCGACGTATCCAGATGGCAACCATGGGATCGCCGCATTATGGATCGGGTGGCAGGGAGTCATGGGAGGCTGAGTTTGTAAGTATTATTTGATTTCTTTTTTTAAATTAAATTTTATAATTTGTTTCACTTCATTATGTAGTGTGCTTTAATACGTTGTATGTTCAAATTGTTTTGTAGTTCCATATCGTTGGTAGGATGCCTACTTCTAGAGAGGTAGGCTACCATCGAGGTCATAACCGGGTGTCCACTCGGCAGCATTTCTAGAGGAGGGACTCATCAGGAAGGAGCAATATAATCGCACCATGAGGATTCCACCACCAGAAGAGGTATGTTTTATTTTTTACATGAAAAGTATAGATAACTCTAATTTATTGTTTGTAATGGTATTTATATACCTTAATCCTTTGTGTAGGCGAACCCTGATGCAGTTGAGGATAGTGAAGGGGGGACTAGCAGTAGCAGTGGCGGCAATGGCAGTGGCACAAGCAGCGGTGGTGGTAGCGATGATGATGCCTCTTCTGAGGAGATATAGAGGAGCCCCATGCATGCATGCCTCCCCTTGGCTTGTAATTTTCATTTTTGATATGTATTACTTTCAGCTAGTGCTTGCAACCATGACGTCACAAGCACTAGAACTCATAATGTAAAAATGTTTCATCTATATATATGAAATTTCGTGTGCAACAAACATTGTTTTGTTTTCAGTATCCAATCTTCGAAATAATCTTTCTCTGTTTTCCCTAAGCATACAATTTGATGTTGATGGGGGGGAAAAAACCAGATGCTCTCTGGTTTTTTTTTCATACCTCTGTTTTGCGCGTCTATTAGCGCGTCTAAATTGTAGGATAAATGCGCGCCTATTCTCGTCAAAAACTTTCAGAGTAAATGCGGTTTTAGACGTGTAGATACACACGTGTATAGATGTACAATATGAATATGTCCACTTTTTTATAAATATGATTATATATTTACGTAGCGCGTTTATACGTGCCTCTATAGGCACGTCTACGTGTGCGTGTAACTCTGATCATAAGCGCGCTTTTAGACGCAATTTTGTAGACACGCAAATAGACACGTTAATAAACGCGCCCGACATTTTTTTTCACAATTCAAATATTGCGTCTACAAGCACGTCTATGAAGCCTTTTTGTTGTAGTGCTATATTTGCGTCTATCTGCATGGATATATAGACGCAAAATTTGCGTCTATTTACACGCTCTTTTACATGCGCATATAGACGCAATGATAGACGCGCCCGACTTTACACGTTTAACATGCGCGTCTATGACTTGTTTCTGTTGTGGTGATAGCATAATCCACTCCCAATAAAGATTGTGATAGGGATCCACTTGTAGTTTTCTATGTCAAAACTATTATATAATGTAATATTTCTAATATAAGAGCACGGATGTGTAGGTCATGGTGTTATCATTGTTGCAAGTAGTAGAAGAGTAGACAAAAAATGCAAGTAGAACAAGCTTAAACCCTAAATGTATAGAGAAAAGAACTTGCAAATACTACTCACAAAAGAATGATGGATAATAGTGAAGAGAAATGGCTCTTCTTTGAAGAGAAAGTTCTTTCTTCATTAAATGAGAGCCACACTTTCAAAGGGGATTATATATATTAGATCATAGATCATATCTCTACCTAAAAATGCTTCTTCCATATACACTTTCTCATCTTATTCACACTCAATAATGTTTTGGGTTTTAGGGGGGTAAGGGGAGGGAAGTCACTCATAAATATTTAAGTCTAGTATTAGTGTAAAATAAGATGACATTTTCTTTGTCTTGGTGGGTGTTAATACAATATTTTATAAATACATAATAATATTTTATAAATACATAATAACATTTTCTTTGTATTGGTTTAATTTTAATAATAAAATATTTTATAAATACATAATATTATATATTATACTTAAGATATCTAATCATTATTATGAAATTTACGCTTGGAATTATGCTAATGTCCAATGCTACCCAAAGCCACCTCTACCTGCTCTACATATCAATTGAAGCATTCACAATTGTTTATAAATAAAATAAATAAACAATAGCGAATACCTAGCAATCTTCAACTACAAATAATTAAAATAGGTTGGAACACTATCCTAACCTTAATTTAATTCGAGTGCGCACTCTAAACTCGTAAAAGCTTAATTAATTAATATCAATTTTGGAAAATCGCCCACCGTGGAATCACCCATGTGCACATTAATTAATAAAATGCTCGAGAAAAATAGGCATCCTTGTCAACTTCTTGTACGAGGAATCCACCTCATGTACGAGCCCCGGTCAACAAATAAATTTTACTGAATTCATCGTAAAATCTCACGGAATCCACTGTGACTATGCCTCTTGGCATCATATCTCTAGGGTGGGATAGCAATTGTCCACAATTGCTATTAGCTGATCAATGTGGAGCTAGCAATGTAGGGTAAGCACTAAGGGCGTGGGTGGTCATCCGTTGCACGTTTTCAACAGAATGAGTTTTTTTTTTTTTCCCTGAATTTTACCAAGTATCTAGTATAGGACAATGAATCAATCGGAGTCTAAATATTAGCAAACAATTGATTCTAATAAGATTTAAAAGAACTAGTGTTAGTGCCATAAATGTCTTTCATGGGAGTAAGAGAGCCAAAAGATAAGACATAAATATTATGAATGCTAGGTCTCATACTCAAAGCAGCGACAATAACAAATAAAATTGTTATTCTAATTTAGTGGTAAGTAAAAATTAAACTAATAATTCTAGAAAAAAAATAGTAAAAGACTTACCTATCTTACCTTGATTGGAGATCTCTATCTTTACTAGAAAGCGTGAATTCACAACTAAACTAGGAAGTGAGAGCCACACTTTCAAAGGGGATTATATATATTAGATCATAGATCATATCTCTACCTAAAAATGCTTCTCCCATATACACTTTCTCATCTTATTCACACTCAATAATTTTTGGGGTTTTAGGGGGGTAAGGGGAGGGAAGTCACTCATAAATATTTAAGTCTAGTATTAGTGTAAAATAAAATGACATTTTCTTTGTCTTGGTGGGTGTTGTGGGGCGGGGGGGGGGGGGGGGGGGGGGGGGGGGGGGGGGGGGTGAGAGGGAGAGTAGGAATACAACTTGGCCCTTTTGTAATGGGTGGAAATGTTGGCATAACATATCTAGATCAAATTCAATGTGTCAAAGAAACATTAACATAGCTAACCTAGATATTTAGGTGGTGATCAGATGAGATATTTATAGGTGCGATCACTTTAATAGGTGTATGTACCTCTAGTAGCTCCTGGCATTCACTATTGTTTGTATATATGTGTGTGCTCTTTAATATATCATATAAGTTTAGAGTATTGCTCATTTATGTGTGTCAATCTGATTGTCATCCATCTCTGTTCTCTCATCCCAATAGAGTTTGCTTTTATAACACATGGTTGCTCTAGTTTTTGTTACATAGAGGGGGACTTGAAAAGATGGTGAGGATGATAGTTGCAACAACCCATGAAAGGATCATACCATAGCAGGTGCGGGGGACATCATGGATACAAAAGAAACATGGAGTTGGTGCATACGTGCTCTCTAGTTTTCGTTACAAATGGGGACAATACTAAGTCGCAATCAATGGGGATGTAAGGAACACTCCATGCACATGATTTCCTCCATAGAATCATGATGGCTTTGAACAATACATGATTTCCTCCATAGAACCATGATGGCTTTGAACAATACATAATGTTAAGGGCTCATGTGTACTGCAATATAGAGGAACTTTAAGCAAAACTAAAGAAAGGTCTTGGATGTTGCACGCAATAAGTGAGCTAATTTATTATGACAAGCTTGGTATTATTACAATGAAGTTGGAGGAGTTTATGGTGTATAAGTTGGACCATATATTGATCTGCATCTACTGTAAGTTTATTGCGTATCAGTTGGACCATATGTATTCTGCATATATTATAGTTGGATCATGAAGCAAGTAATTAAGCGGCGGCATGGTTGCGATCAGCTTCTTGCGTGAGGGATGCATATTCGATGGCGAATATTATCCAAAGTATCAACCGTTGGTAGCAAGGGCTTGCAAGCGCTCAAAGGAGCCATTGAAGACGTCTTGGTCACCAGGGAAGGTGCCACTATCTGCATACTGCCAGAAGGTGTAGATGCCCCAGTTGTAAGGGAAGGAGTTGACGGAGCTGCAGTAACAGGCGATCCAGAAAGGGCAAGTGGAGCTGAAGTCGCCGTAGGTACCCACGCATTGGTTGTACCAGCTGGCAGTGCTGTAGATGACCGGGTAGACTCCCGTGAGGCTATTGTAAGTGTTCACGAAGTCTTGGATCCACGCCCCCATGGCGGCCGGCGATAGGCCGTAACATGTATCGCCTGTATGGACGTGGGTATGGATAGTTAGTGAGCATGAATACATAATTAATATATAGATAGATAGATAGTTTTTAGACAGTCGATCACTACACAGACAGTCGCTCCAGATAGATAGTTACGTAGACAGGTAGTAGAATGTAGACAGTTACATAGATAGATAGATAGATAGATCATGAATACACACACCGTCAGTGAAATTATAGATGGTCATGACCGAATTGATACGTAATCATGAAGCTTGCCTGAAGGGTTGTATTCTATGTCCAGTGCCCCCGGGAGTGTCTTCCCGTCGCTCGACCACCCTCCCCCATTGCTCACAAAGTAACTGGCTTGACTTGCGCCGCTCGAGACATCCGGCCGCCCAAAGTGGTATGCCCCCCGTATCATGCCCACATTATAGGAACCATCGTATTGCTGTGCAAAATAAGGGTTGGTGTAGTCTGCCTCGTCATGCCAAGAAATGAAGACGTTTTACCGTCGGACAACATGACAAAGATGCTAAGTGTACGATTTCACAAACCTCTTTCCTTTGATAAACTGCCATTTTGTAGGTTAATTAATCAAATTATGGCGTCCTCACATTAATAAAGAAACTGGCTAGATTTAGTTGCTCAGTGATCTCTATGGCTAGACTCACAATTAGCATTTCGTCACATTAGGGCCCCATTAGGGGTTGTTGTTTCTTTGCCCTAATAGATAAATCCATCACAATCACTAGCATTAGTACGCACAATATTGATGTTTGGCTAGAGCTCACCCGTAACATAAGGGGTTTGTTCATACCTCCTCTACGCCATCATGCCAAACATTAACACTTTATCTATGACTAATTTTGTGGATGTATAAAAGGATAGCATTTAGGGACACTCTTGCATCACTTTTGATTGCTCCAAATACCTCAAACCCACAGGCTTAAATTTTCCTAGCACAAAAGCACAATACATGGCAAACGGACGATTGCTTCAAAATTACCCTTTTTTGGTTAGCGTAAACCTCATGTTTATGTTAATGAACGCTTGTGAGGACAAACACCCAAGCACGTCAATCACACATACAGAGAGAAGAAAGAAGGGAGCATGTGTTATTAGTTGCTTTTACCTTCTCCCTCTGTGGCTTTGATGTAAGCAAATCTTGCACCATTACCATATGCAGTCTGCCAGTCCACATTTCCTTGATATGCACTCACATCCATGCCTTGGACTCCGCTTTGAAGTAATCGTCGAGTTGTAATGCCTCCTTTGCTAACGTCTTGTGTAGCACTAATAAGGTGACTAATTGAAGGAATCCATAACATAATAAATTTGAGTGTATTGACATAGTTGGTGTTCACCTTCTTCATCTTTATGGTCCTGATCCTACAAAAAGCAACACCTATTTCAAACGGCCCTTTTCCAAGTACAAAGAATACCATGTAATATTGTCTCTTGATTTGCAATTCTCTCTTGTGCATAAATATTCACTCTTGAGCATTGATGTTCTCTTGATATAAACGATACATTAGAGATATTCTGTTATGAATATAAGTCAATGTTTAGTAAGGAGAAGAGGAGGGTTATCCCATGGTTGGCAACTCTTAATTGGAATAAGATGATTATAACATCATTCAACTAAGTGTAGCATCTATATCGACAAGAATTAAAGTTACCAAGAAAATAACATTTAATTTCTCATAATCACAAAAAGAGCTTTACGTGAAACGTGCATGATGCTCAAATGTTTGCATACACATAAGGCTACTTACATTGTTATGTGCTTTAATTGGAAACATTTAATGATTATATATGTATTCAAACATAGCACCATCAATATAGCATGATTGTGTCAAGAAGGGAGTCAGGCGTATTGACCTAGACTATATATAGTATTGAGAAAGATAGATGCTAAGAGTATTGCTCTCTAGTTGAGGATGAGTTTAAGAACGTATGGATGCTAAGAGTGATACTCAAAGGCCCAATAATACTTGATAAAGATAGTGTTTAGAGAAGTAAGTTTCAACAAGAAGTAGATGTGGTGAACTTGTGGATTATGTAGAAGGATCAGAAATACTTACAAGTCTAAACACTTATTAATGTGGAGTACGTTTACAATAGACAGCCTGACGAGTGTTAACGCTGAATTGAGATTGCGTAGATGGATGAGAGAGAGAGAGAGAGAGAGAGAGAGAGAGAGAGAGAGATCACCAAACGATTGCTAGAGAGAGCGCCTTGCTGATGACGGGCTGCAGACTACCAGTATGTGCTTGCCTAGCCATATATATATGTGGATTTTGAGAAAGAGAGAGAGAGAGAGAGAGAGAGAGACGGGGGGGGGGGTTGCATGCCGGGTGAGGGCGGCAATGGGTTATTGACCCAGTCAAAAGCTTCCACGTGGCCTTTTCTCAGCGGTTAGTCTTCAAGCAGATGTCAACAAAAAGTCGCTGGTCTTCCTGATGAGCAGGGAGGTTGTCACCGAAAGTCGTTGGTATTTCTTACATTAATCAGTTATGGATATCATCGATATAGTAATATTCACATATTTGACGATAAGCCTGGGATTTTCGGCTAATGCCAGCGCACGCTCATTATCCATCCCCTTTTCAAAGCGAAAGTCATAAGAACGGCCAGGTAACATTTCCGTAATGCCCGACCCGAGATTCGGATTATCAACCTCATATTTCCATGTCCCCAAAACGGTGGGCAATATCAAGACCCGATATGTATAGAAATATTTAAATTATCAACATTATATTTACATGTCCCAAAGACGGTGGGCCATCTCAAGACCAGATATGTTTAGATTAACTTCCTAAGTAAGAAGCTTGCAAACCGGCTTGAAGGCCTCATCTTTAGTAGACATCTCCTTCGAGCAAGGTTTGAGTTGAGCTCAAACAAAGACCCCCCCCCCAGCTTTGCAAAAAGCTAAAAATCCTTTGATTTGCTTGGCTTTGCCATGCACAACTTCATTTCTAAAAAACGACCAAATAACTTGAGCTACAAGGGCTCTTAGTATGGACCAAACTTTCTCACACACTTCATTTGTGCTGCCTCTATCTCCCAGCAGCATTTGTTTCCAATTGATGACATTGCGAATATTGACCTTTCTCATCCCACTCTTTATTTCTAGGGAATATTCCTTAGAATCCTAATGAGCTTAAAAGGCCCAAAAGTGAGTTTAAATTTTCCCTAATGCTTGACCTGGTCGGCATTGCTTTGTAGGGTTAATGGCCTAAATTCTCGTTTTTGTAAGCAAAAAATTCACCCTCTTGCAACGAACTCCCCAAGTTTGCTTACAAAACATATAACTAAAAGTATGCTTTGCGTGCAAGAAATAACGTGTTACTTGCCTATCTCAAATATACTTGAATGCATGTCACAAATTTTTAGATATTGATTGTACCTCTCACGGTTTCTTCCCTTTGCTCACAAAAACATATAATAATCAACATGCTTCATGTGCAACAAATGGCATGCTCTGCACATAATGATATACTTTTCAAAGCTACTTGAATATAGGACACATACGTTTAGATACTAAATGTAGGTTTTATGTTAGTCAATTAAGCAATTCATACTTTCTATATCTTCATTTTCCTAAAACCGTCAAACAATGCATCATTTAGTGTCAATCTATTGGCACACTCATTATCAATTAAACTTGACTTAAGTTTTCATTTCTATAGGTGCATCTATACAGAATCATTTACATACTTGCTATACACCATTTATACATAGACGCTAGTCTTTAGGCAGATAACTGTTGGAAACTAGCTTTGTTTTATTAATCTATTTAGTCTGAGGTTGGTAGTATGGATTCATTTTCTTTATTTATTTAGTAGGACACAATTAGTATGGCCCACAACTTTCTCATTTGCCCCAAAATTTTGAGTGCCTAGTATGTTGAGGTTTAATAAATATGAGATAAATAATTTACTAAGAATTCTCCAAAAGAATTGCTTGTATGGACAAATCTAGAGCTAAGGCAATGGACACACACACACACACACACACACACACACACACACACACGAGAGAGAGAGAGAGAGAGAGAGAGAGAGAGAGAGAGAGAGAGAGAGAGAGAGAGAGAGAGAGAGAGAGAGAGATGACCCAAATCTTTCAGGCTTTGCGGCTACCATGGCTACATCACAATAGCATATCATATCCTTCCTCTAAATCAACATCAAGAAGAGTGTCCAGACCTAAAATATTCCTGGCACTTGCTCTAGGGCTCTAGTCGCGGGCCTCCTATGCTCACCAAACCACCCTCATGACCTCTTGGCCAGGAGCGTCTAGGGGCTATATACTACTCTAAATAAATCATGCGTTTGTATCGATTTGTAGTCCAATAACTTTTCCCATTCGAACTCCAACAGAGGGAGTATCCAAACATTTAGGTGATCAACACTTCGTATTACATACACAACGAGCTCTTGCCTAGTAGAGTGTTGTGGCTCCTATTCTCTCCTACACCTCGGGGATTGGCCCCAGGATGCACCGTCTCAACATAGAATACAATTGTAACATTTTCCACTCTTGCGTTTGTATCGATTTGTAGTCCAATAAATTTTCCCATTCGAACTCCAACAGAGGGAGTATCCAAACATTTAGGTGATCAAAACTTCGTATTATATACACAATTAGTTCTTGCCTAGGAGAGTGTTGTGGCTCCTATGCTCTCCTACACCTCAGGGATTGGCCCCAGGATGCACCGTCTCAACATAGAATATAATTGTAACATTTTCCACTCTTTTGATAAAGCATTTTAGGAGATAATATTATTTTCTCACATAAGAGTATCCAAAGATAATCATTATATCCTACAGCTTAGGAATCCTCACATGTCCTCATCGTTGGTTAATTGTTTTAGTAATTAAGTGCGATGGATCATCCAGGAGATTTTCTCTTAATACCAAGTTTAAATGTAGATGCAATGTGCAATGCCATATAGTGGTTAAATAAATTAGCCAAAAATCCCCGAACGTGTTGTGTGCAAAATATTCTTTCAATGATTTTCTTTCTAATGTATTGCTGCATTGCTTAGAAATAACTCCGGACTAATCCGTGTTATTGTCCATTTAAAAAAAATAAAGGAAACCTATATGCTTCATCTCAATGCACAAGTACTTATATTTCTATGTAAAATTCTTAACATTTTCACTTCTCTATGTGTTCATTTATTATGTAGGGTGTTTTCAATGTTTCACGATATTTTTGCCCCATAAAAACATCCTCGAAATGACTACTTTAACATACAAATGGGTGTAGACTGAGGAAAACCTCGCACTCTACAGCCATTATACACTCATGGACCTTCCTCTAATTTTGAGTAAAAATTTTCAACCTTAAACTATTGTTTTTCTATTTTTCTATATCCCAAAACCTTATTTTTGGTATTTTTATTTATTTTTTAAATATAAAATAAAATATTTTCTAAATTTTTTCTCTAGAAAATTAATTTGGACTATGGTCCATCACCACATTTAACATCATTTCATATGAACATCATATGATCACTTGAAACAAAAAAAACTATCATTTTTTCACATAAACCACGTGTTTTGGATTTTAATCAATTAATAACACATGACCATGGATACAGGTTCTACATTTTATCAGTTGCATCTCTCAACCATATCACAATCAAGCTTCAAATAATTTTTTACCACATACGAACATGATTTATACCACAAAATGACAAAAAGATTCAAATTTCAATTGATTAAAAAAATTGCCGCCATTTTACATGTTTTAAGTCTCAAGAATTGAATATATGAAACATGATCAAACTTGCCATTGATCTCCAAATAGTGCTGGACATCACTTTTGAGATTCGGCATCATTCCTTATTCATGTGCTCCATGCTGAGCCATCAGTCTCCATCCTGGTCTCCTCTCAAGAATAAAATACGTACTTTTGATCTTTTTGTCTAGGTAGCCATTAGTAGAGTGGCGATCAAGAGCAAAAAAAGGCAGAAGTATGGATACACCTAGATAGATTAGCAGCTCTCTTACAAAAGTTGAGGTTTAGGGATGGTGATGCCAACACATTTAAAGAGACAGTTGCTAAATTTCATAAGTCCATGGTGGAGGCATGGACTACAAACAACAAAACATACTACATGGTCAGTATTGTCACCATTACAAAAAAAATCATCACTTCGAATTAATTTGTGTTTCTAATCTCTTTTCTTGTGTAGCATATAGTTGAAGCACATGGTCCATACTTTGTAGATCAAGGGAATTTGGTAATATGGTCAACTCAAGGCATGGAACGATCTCACTGGCAAGCTCGTTGTGCTTTTCAAAAGGCAACTTATCATGGAGGTGAGATCAATGATTCCAATTCTATGAGGCAATTATTACCATTGTGGTATAGGAGATTAGAGATACGATATGAGGAAAAAGAAAAGAAGTCCAAAACCTCTCGAGCAGAATTTATAAGTAGGGTAATATATGAAGTGAGAAAAGCAAGATATGAAAAAAACACAACTAAACAGCACCAAGTAGAATGGTTTGCAACCCAAGATAGAGATGGCAAGAAATGGAGACCTAGATAAATATAATATTTTTGATGCATTTAGGGTCCACGAGAGAGCACAAGTACTAAGGATATGCCACATCAATACTCTTATCTTTAACATGAGATGTCTTGCAAATTTTGTTTAAAATTTTGAAGGTTTGTCAGTATGTTTTTCAAAGTTTATTTCAAACTATGTTTTCTAATTATGAAAAGTCGATTTTGAAATCCTAAGATAAAGATATGAAAATTCCAAACCTTGGAAAATTCACTGGCCTAGAGAGAGAGGAGCATGAGGGGTGGTGGTAGGAGATAGAGAGAGGCAGAGATGAGGTGGAGAAATGAAATGAAATGATAATTTTAAAGTTCATTTATACCACAGTAATTTTAAAAGTTTTGTATTTAAGTCAAGCGTCTCCTTTCATTTTTTCCCATTCCTCTTCACTCTACCCTCCACCTTTCTATCATTCGTCATCACAACCATGGCACGTTCCAAGCTTCCTATCAAGAAGGCACCTGCAAGAGCAAGAGCTCACCAAATCTAGTGAGCATACTGTGAGTGACAAAGGTTTCTTGGTGGCCGACAATGGTGGCCCTACTATAGCTAATAATGGTGGCGCTATTGTGGCCAACAATGGTGGACCTAGTGTGGTCAATAATGATGGTTCACCATTGTCTAGAAATGGTGGTCCACCCACTATTGCTCCAGCTGGTAATACATGTCCTCCAAACACATAAGAAGGGAAGATGGAGACTGGGCACAACTGCGCTACGTGGGATAAGGAAGTTTCACAAGAGTGACAACTTGATTAATATTCCCAAGGCACCATCCTCTCGGTTGGTGCGAGAAATACTACAAGATCTACAATTAGGTCATCATCACAAGTTCTTTTCAAGGAACCAGGCAAGGAATGTGGGGCGATGGTCAAAGCCAAGCCTTGCTTGCTCTCCAAGAAGCAGTCGAAAGTTACTTGATTGATCTAATGAGTGATTGTCAACTTTTAGCCATTCATGCACGACGTATCACTATTAAGCCCATAGATATGGTTCTTGTTCGTAGGATCTGCAACAACAAGGATGCATTTAATCTTAATGTCAACAATTTAATCTTAATGTCAACAATATTCTTTGAGAAGCTACCTTGTAATTCAATCTATGTTTTTAGCTCAGGTTTGGTTGTAGATTGTAAAAGGAGCTTAGTTTTGGGTTATCTTTCCAGTAGACCTTCAAGTATTTAATAGCAATGGCCTACAAAATGGAGCTAAATTTTGCATGCCTCTAGTTGTACTTAGCACGATGCATTATCTACCGTGTATTTCATGGTTTCGTAATGCCAAATCTAATATGTAATATTCTATTTTGATCATGATTTACATTGTGCGTATTTTTAAGTTTCTAATTTTGAATGTAGTTTCGTTGAGGATATATTCAATGTGCAATCATGCACACGTCAGTGATCAGTTGTACATGGGCCAATGCACTATATCTTTACTGTATTTAGTGGTTTGGCAACACTATATCCAATATGTGATATTCCAATTGACCCATGACTTATTTTTTGTGAAATTTTAAGTTTTAAATGTTTCATGTAGTTTGGTTGATGACATATTTAATATCCAGTTGTGCACACTCAGTGGTGCGTTTTTCTATTATCAGTGAAGTATAATCCAAATAATGCATTTTCAAAAAATTAGTGAACCATCAATTTTATAAATTGAAATCTAATGAAACTTCACCCACATGCCATGCATCATAAAAACTCATGGATATTAAAAAATTGGTCCCATCAAAAGCCTCTGGGATACATGTGTGGAGGCTCGCATCTGGGGCTCTAAATCCCCAGATTCAGGGCTCTTGATGCTAACCTCCGAAAAGGTGTCCCAGACGCTGGCGTAGCGCATAGGGTTGAAGGTCACCACAGGGGTTTGGCAAGAAAACTGGACAAGATAGATAGAGATGTGTCTTCAAGAGATAAGTAGATTACAGTGAATGTTTAAAGGTTCAAGAGATACTTCATGATCAATCACAAGGGTTTGAGAGAGAAGAATGTATGGGGTTTCAAGAGCTTAGAATCCGGAGATGGTAGACATAAGAGAAGGGTTGAAGGTTTCAAGCCAAGTTCTTGAAGATGTTAATAGAGCTTCCAACTGCTTGTTCTTAGTAAAGATCATAAGAGTATTTTCTCATAAGTTCTAACTCAAATTAAGCTTGTTTTCTTGACTGTAAGAGCAATCACAAATTATAAAATCAAGTACAATATGCTGTCATCTATCATAAACAACTCTACATCCCATCATTCATACATGATGCCATAGCATGAATCAACTTTGCATGATGACATTCAATGTAGATTGTTAGGGACAAAAGCTTATGAGTCAATTACAAGGCTTGTAGGGCGGCAAAGATACTTGCTTCAAGAGAGCTTCAAATTGAGTTCCTAATAAGGATAAGTTACCACAACCAAGAAATAAGAGAAAAAACTCCTCTTAATTCAACTCAAAGCATCTATGAATGATCTACAAACATTACGCTGTCATAGGAGCACATAATACTTGCATATTTTGACAAGATGTCTTCTATAGAGTAAGAAATGAATTGAAAGAACATTGTTGTAGTCAATTCTGTGAATATGACTGAAGATATTAGCCCCAAATTAGCCCAAATATCTTCTGGAATTCACCTCTGATGATAGCATAAACTTTCCCTAACACGGTGTCGGTTCGTTTGGTGTCAAAAGTCTACCACACGGGGCTAAGAGATAGTAGGGTGAAGAGAGATTCAGGAAGAGGAATAGACGGAAGAGAAGGGGTTCGAAGAAATAGAAGACGAGGAAGAATACTCACATAAAGAAATAGAAAATGTAGAAGAATACTAACAGAGATGAAGCTTATCAGTTTATTCTTGCATTATAAGAAGATAAAACTCTTGTAGATAAAAACGTGTATCAAAATAATACATTCCTCTATGCTACTTAGATCACTAATCTGATGCTTCCATTGGCTCCAAAAGGGGGGTAAAATACCAACACACCTAGCAAGAATTCTACCAGATTACTCCCTCTTCATCTCCCACTTCAAAGTGTTGTTCACTATCTGAAAACAGCGATTGCGCGTCGCGATTTCACTAATCTTTCTTTTTACATAAAATCTTCTCAAAATAGCTGAAAGCTATATGCTTTCTTTTACATGCTATCCTAATCTAGAATAGTTTTATGGATTTTTACAAGAGATAATATCTAAAATATAAAAAATTGGCTAAAACTTGTCCAAAAATCTAATATTTTTGAACCATGGATACTAACACTAATGCCTAAAGTGCCATTGGCTCTCTAGATCTATAAGGAAGCTGCACTCTACAGTTTTTTACACAATGTGTGCATAGCGGCACGACAACGTGAGCCTCCGCAAAGGTGTCCTAGAGGCTTCTCATGCGGACTTTTTTTTTTGGTAGTTTATGTGTCCTAGAGGAGTCCACAGGTAAAATTTCATGTCAATCGAATCATTGGTCATATTTTTCCAAATCTTGGATACATTAATCCAAGTTTAAGGGTTTTAAAAAAGTTTAGTTATAATTTTAAAGTTTCACCTCATTTTACACATTTCACTTTTGAGTTTTGAGTTTTCTCTTCTAGAAGAAATGGCACGCACCAAGCAAGCGGCCCGGAGACACCTCCCTAGAAATCCCATGCATAGGCCACCTCCCCCAACTCCACCACCACCACACCAATATTGCAAGTGTTGATGGAGGCTAGGCACATTGGCTCTTCATGAGATCCGCCATTACCAGAAGACCATGCACCTCCTGATACCAAAGGCTCCATTCTAGAAGCTAGTGTGGGAGATTATGGACAACATACTGGTTAAAAATAGTAGGAGGTACTTCTCAGATGAATCACGCTTGCAACAACCTGATCGCTTGACTACCCAAGCCCTCGCACTACAAGAAGCTACCGAAGCTTACCTTATCCACTTGTTCGGAGACCCGATCTATGCAATAGTACATGCAAGGAGAGTCACCATCACCGATAGGGACTTGTAGATAGTGAGATTCTTCTGGCGATGGAAGGATAGTCCTCATGGAGATCAACAACGATAGGGGTGTACTACTAAAACATATATGGAATATAGTTTCCAAAGAGATTTTGTAAAACCCTGGTTGCAATGGATCCCATGTAAAATGTTATGAATATAAATACAATTTTTTGGCGCATCTTGTTTTTTTTTATTCACTGTTTTTTTGTTTTATTTATGTATTTGAGTTATCGTTACATGTGTTCAAATGAATACATGTTATGCAAAAACTCGATAAAGCACTACGTATTAAATTTAGGATACAAATCGTGTTGCATATAAATCCGACAAATAAACGTAACATTAAGTAAAAATCAATAATAAACGACACGTATGACAAACTACATTGCACACAAATCCAACAAACATTGGTTTTCATTACTTCAAGAGAAGATTACAAAGTGCATTGCATTGGTGATGAGATATCATTTGGCAATAAGTACATCTACTCTCTCCTAGGCTTCTTTGAGATACACTCCCCATGGTCAAAGCTATTCTTGATCATAGGTAGCAACACATTTTGCCCTAGTAGTTCCTACCTAATGACATTGGGGTCTTGAATATCAACAACCATGCCACAGGCCACCATAGAAAAAAGTGGCCAAGACCTAGTAGTTCCTGCCTAATGACATTTTTCCCTAGTAGTTCCTACCTAATGACATTGGGGTCCTGAACACCACCAACCATGCCACTGGCCACCATGGAAAAAAGTGGCCCCAGACCTAGTACTAGAGAATAAGTAGAGGAGCTTTGAATGTAGCAACACTACTTTCTCCAAGCTAGAGTTCATCCGGATGGTCTTGAAGGGCCCACTCTTTGTTAATGCCCTTAACTTTAGGAAGTTCTCAACAAAATTTGAAGAGCATGTCTTATGAAACACAATAATGTCACTCACAAGCTGGTCGATGTACTCCTTCAATGTCGAGTCATGCATCCTTCCTTGGCTACCAGATCAGCCACCTTGTCTAGATGAAAATTCATCTATATAGACAATATCCTACATCACACAAGTTTAGTGCCAGACTCACTATGCATGGAGTGTGCTAAAGATATATACATCGGATTCGCATGAAAATTTACCAGTAGATCCTCTAGGGTACCGCAACCGTCCGGATAAAATTTTGATGGGATTAGGCCTCCAAAGCAGTGGGCATGAATCTGCAGATTCAGACCCCAGACACGAGCCTCTGGCCAGGGTTGCTCTCTGGGGCCTGGTCTTGAAAAAAATTTATCGCAACTGTCCCAATTCCCTAGAGGCCCTACTGGTAATTTTTTGCCCGAATTTGATAACATTACCTTCTCTACATCATCTATCTATTGTTGTAATGGAGCATCCAAGTTTGATCATGCAACTGGGCCACACTCGTCTCTCTCCTAAGAAGGTACTATGTAGTTGGGTCAAGGACCAAAAAGGCTTTCTTGCTACCACTCGAACTCCTCATCTGAGATTTCATACTATGGTGCCACATCCTCAATCTATGTTACCTATCAATATATGTATAACTTGCAAATGTTCTCTCCAAATGAAATGAAATTTAAATGGAGCAATTTAAAAAAATACCATTGTACCTGTAATTGACCATTGTTCCTTCACTGACAAATTCCTAGAGTACAAAAACAAAAGAAATCTAAGAACAAAGCGTACATATAACTTACATAGGCTTTGTCCAAATGAGTTGAAACTTAACGATGGAGCAACAAAAAAAAATGACAATTTACGTGTTGCTCTCTTTGCAAAGAAGCCCAAAGATGTTGAAGAAGTTGATTTTTAAAAAAAATCAAATTTCTCCACTCTCAGAGGCTCATGGCGTAAAAAAACAAAGGAAAGCTCAATATGCATATAGCTTCCATACATTTTGTCCAAATGAGATAAGATTTAACTATGGAGCAGCAAAAAAACAAGATAACAAACCTGTAACTTTTTTTACAAAGAAAAAGTAAGATGTTGAAGAAGAATTTGAGTGTTCAAAAGATCATTGTTCTTGACTGTAAGAGACTCCTAGAGTACCAAAACAAAAGAAATTACATGTTAGAGAATGCACATAACTTGCACAGGTTTTGTCCAAACGAGATAAAACTTTACCATAGAACATCCATGGAAGAGAACAATATACCTGTAAAGTTTTGTGAAGAAAATCTTAGGGCTTTGGTAGAACGAGATCTGCTCTCACAAAACATGTGAAACTCACTCTGTGTTTGTGTAGAGAAAATGAAATTTCAGAAGGATATAGAAGATAGGGCAAGCAACAATGAAGCTGTAAAATTTCGTCAGGAAAGAAGAAGCGAGAAAAGAGATATGATAAATTTGAGTTCTGCCTAAGAAAGAAGGGGAAGCTGAAAATGGGAGAAATGAAAAGTCAAACATTAAAAAATAAGAAAATGAAAATTTGAGTGACAAACTTCTAGGAAGTGTCAGCATTGTATTCCCCCATTTCCCCGTATTTTATTATTGAGGGAAGATTTGGGCCAAGATATGGCTAGAAGATTCATATTACATGAATCTGGAATCCCAGCTCTCTCATTAGTCCATATTTCTCCTAATGCCCCCTAAGGGTACACATGCACACCAAGCCAAGTGGTGTTTTCATAGTAGTGATATCTTAGCTCTCTAATGTAGGTTGAAATTGATCATAGCTAGAGTATAAATCCCTCGTGGAATAAATAACCTTGCCAGCAAAGGCTTCTACAAACTCATCTACAATAGGCCATGCACCTACATTCCTTATCATGACATTGTTGATTGGATACATATATTGTATAAACCACAGTGTCCCATTCTTCTTTGGAAATATAAACCAGAAATTAGAATATGGAGCTAAAGATGACTCCAAAGTCTTCATCTTGATTTTCTTATTTAAGATCTCCATCAGCTTAGGCAAGCAAGTATACCCGAGGCACAAGAATCGATTTAAGATTCCATGGAACATGTGGCATTGTAAAGATCACCATTGGAGCCACAATAGTCGGATCCACACAACTAATTTCAGTAGGCTAAAATGCAAAAGGCTTTCCATGATTTTCTAACATATACAATCTGTTTCTGTTGGTAAGACAAATGTAAATATTACCATTGGAGCCACAACAATCTGATCCACATAGCCAATTTCAACAAGCTGAAATGCAAAAGCCTTTCTATGCTTTGCTAACATATGCATAAAACCATCTCTTTCTATTGGCAAGAGAAACCCATTACATCCAACCTTCAGCTCTTTCAATGTTTCTGCAGTAAATTTATGCCCTACTATTTGGATCATGAAGACTTGGCTATTTAGACATTGTCTCATTCAACCCATCACTGTTAGGGGACACAGGCAAAGCGACGAGCTTAACCTTTTTGTCAGCCATTTTAAATTTTTTTTCCACCAATGCTTCATCCCTCTTTTTGAGCCTTTTACATTATTGTTAAGAAAAGTCACTTATGACATCAAACATCTCCAACGTACATACATAAATGACATGCTTTTCAACCCTATTTTCAGCATTAACTACTACAGTAATTTGAACCAATGTATTAGTAAAATTTAGCATTGCAAGTAGCCTCAAAATATATTCATCTATAGCCCAAATACCATATTTCTCCATTTTCAGCCTAATGTATGTAACCCTTTTCAACCTTGCACATGGCTTCAATACTCTTGAATCTACCTACACTGCTTGTTGTCTATTCCTGAAAACGAGCCACAAAGATAGTTTCCCCTTTCCTTGGAGATAAAAACATCTTTTAGATAGCACTGCCATAGCCTCCGTTTATAACATTGTTGTTAAAAAACCCTTGAATACTCTAGCATTAGATGAAATTGGATAATCTCTAAATG
Organism: Lygodium microphyllum; assembly: GCF_053477565.2. NCBI lineage: Eukaryota > Viridiplantae > Streptophyta > Polypodiopsida > Schizaeales > Lygodiaceae > Lygodium > Lygodium microphyllum. Next base: position 85,148,238 of record NC_141163.1, on the reverse strand, counting down.
TATCCCAATTATGGGGTTGATTGACACATATAGTTAAAAATTGAATTGCCCTTCTACCATCTTTACTTGGCACATGAGCATAAGAAGAACCATCTTCTATCACCTTAGTTTCCATCCTTGATTCCACAACACATGGATGCCAAAATATTTTTGGATAATTGCATGAATCTTACACAAAGAAGTGATATTCATCTCAGGCATCTCCAATAGTAACTAGAACACACGAGCATGCACCGTAGAGCTCCCTTGATGAATTGTTTGCAGCCCACATATGCCACCAAGATCCTGTCTATTGGCCATCCATCATTCTCATATAGATTGCATGCCATTATATTAATTTTGAACCCATGGTCCAAGAGAGCAATACACTGTGTCTCCTACTCAGCTATCTTCATAATAGTTTTAGTTGTAGCTCTTGCCTAGTGCATATGAGAGTAGTGACGTCTATTAGGAATAAAGTGAGCACTCCCTACAGCTACACAACTCCCTTATTTGTAATATTTTCCACCATAATATTTTTAGCCAAAGCATCATTCTTTTCAACCTTATACAACCTATTTTTAGCCATAGCATCATTCTTTCCAACCTTATACAACCTATTTTTAGCATCAACTTGTTTTATGATAGCAATGGAATCATCAATAGATTCTATATAAATACCTTGTGAAACCATGTCTTCTTCAACCTACAATAGTGCTTGAGTAGGTTCTGTTACAAACTACCTTTTCCACTTAATGATATCTATTATCTTGTCATGGAACTCATGCTTAACGATACCAAGAACCTCACCAAGTGTAGATTCAACCTTGCTTCCAAGTATGCATTTCTTAAGCACTTTCTTTATGTTAGTTGTTGTCTCTATATCTACAACTTGTAACTATGCTGCTTGCCTCTCTCTTTTTCATATTACTTCTTTTCATGTGAGACATCTTCCATTACATGTTCCGGACTAGATTTTTTAATAGCCTTCTATTGCTCCATCTTGCTTCATGTCATGTATTTTGAAGGACTTGTAGTGCAAGGACATGCATTCTCATCTCTTCTTCTCTTTTCCTCAACAATAGCATCCATATTATGCACCTTAGCCAAATATGCATAGGTAGTAAATGAATCAATATGAGCATCCCATCCTCCATCCAGTGTTATTCCATATACTCTAACTACCACTTGTCAATCTAGACCTTGCCATCTTCTCCTTCTCTGCACAAGCAAAAGCACATGACCATACTACAAATTTTACAACAATTTTACATGCAAACATATGATTTCTCAAGTTCCAATCCATAGGTAGCAACAAATAACAACTACAAATGCATTTCTTACTACCAATTCTTCCAACTGCTTATGCATATCCCCTTTGGCAAAGTTTGGCTCAAGAGGCAACCTTGTTTCTGTTGCATAAATTTTTCCATCTTTCCAAAATACCAAGTTCTTTTCTTTTGCATCACGATAAGTCATACACTCCTGCTTTTGATGCTACAAGCTATCACACCATATATATCATCTCTTAAACCCTTCTCTAGCAGGCCTTTGGGCTACTAGGTGATCCTTTTCTTCCACTTTCTCATATAATTTACAACCTTTGATGGAATGTCTATCATATTCAAGTGCAGGTCATGCAAGCTTTTCACCAATTCATCCATAACATCTCCTTTTTGGGTCAGACTGGCATGCATAATAGGTTATTCAACCATAGATACAGATGGCTTTACTATAATTTTAGGAATTTTCATAGAAACTATAGGTGCAATCCTATTCCCAAGCTTAGTTTCATTATTTCTCACTTCACAATCATATTTATAGCATTGATGACATGTGCCCACTCAGATTTCAGCCCAGTTTGTGAGGTTTCATATTTTATCCTATCAGTCAATTCCTCTTATAATATAGGGTCAATAGCTTAAACTCAACTTTTTAACTTCCAATGAATATTGGTCATCCACATCCAACTGAGCATAGTGGTTCTCAAATTCACGCAACAAGACTATAGTAGCAAGACCCTTGTTAGGTTTTTCCACCCAATTTGTAAAAGTCTTTTGTGTAACTAATCCTCTATCTTCAAGAAGAAACTCCTTTTTGAGAGCCTTCTTAAAGGCAACCTAATTAGCATCTCTTCAATACAATTCAACCAATGGTTCTTACAATGCATAGCAAGATAGGAAAAATACTAGTTCCATGCATACTGAGGAACACTATGAAAAATCATCTTGTCTGCATATAGTGTAGATAGGTCAATACATTTTTCCCATTAAATTGCTTCATCTCATGTCCCATATCCTAGAAAGCATGCACAGTTGCATCATCAAGTTTTTCAAAATCATGCCTTCTTTGTTTTTGTTGGGCTTACTACTATTCTTGCTATGATTGCAATAGCAAGACCACTTGTTGCATAATATCTCTTGAATCAACACTGATGAATCCCCCATGATTACAATACTTTCACCAACCTTCACATTGGGTTCACCAATATCAAAACATGTAGTGTCAAAGGTCTACTACAGGGGTAAGAGACAAAGGGGTGTAGGGAGATTGAGAGATAGAACAAGATAAAAGAAAGAGAATTAAGAATTTGCAAGATTTAATGGACATATACAGAGGTGAAATCAAGTATCTTCATTTCATACAACTCAGTGGAGCAATCAAATTGCAAAACATCTTATAGATTTGATAGATATACCCGAGACAAAGGCACATGCACACACTTGGGATGATAGCCCAATACAAACTGAGACTATGGCTTAGTATACACAATATATGTGCAATCTCTATTGAACATAATCGAAAAGCTATAGGTAACACCTCAAAATCTCATGCATACATCAATCTACTAATGAAAGATGATAGATGGCACCACCATAGAGAAGACACATGAATCGAAATGTATAAATGCCTCTAAATATCCTCTATAGGCTTCAAAAGCATTTATCCCTATAATTATAGTTTTAGCACAACAGTAAAACATGGTATAGATGTTGTTCCAAATCTAAGAGAAACTCTATCTTTGTTGTCTATACTATGTCTACCAAAGGTAGAGATCAAGAATCAAGCAACAAAACTCAAGAGAAGCCTTTTTTGAGTATCAAATTTCCATTTCCAGTTTATTTCCCTATTCTTGACTATCATTCACAGCCCTAAATAGTCCACATGAATATCCTGCTTTCACACTCTATGTCAAAAATCCCATGAAAAAGGTTCTAGAGGAGAAGAAAATGTAGCAAGCATTTGGCCTTGGAGAGGGCCAAGTCCTTGTTATCTATATCTACTATTCGATCATTTAGCACATAGACCTATCTTAAAACCATTGAATGCATATAAATAGAAATTATTATAACTAATTAAATCCATAAAGTGAGATACTAAACTCAAAATTAATTTACTTACAAGAAAAAGTGCTACAAAGTATCTACATATGTATGTAAAGAGAAATACATAAAGAATACAATGTCAATATAATTTATGCATCCATACATAAGAAAAAATGCACATGGTGAGATCTCTAATATGAGATCTCATCCTCTTGTAATGGCTTAACATGGCAATCCTACAATAATAAAGAAATGTAGAATCAAGTTTAGTTTGATCAACATCATCTATAAGCGCATATGGAAGCACAAATTTTTGTCTTCAAGATTAGTACATCTCCTCCACACTTGAATAGCTTGCTCATAAGGCATTCCACACTATGTTGCAGCACCTATACTCCCTCTCCAGTCTTGTCAGTGAACAACCCACATATGAGAATTGATTTAAAAAAACAAACATGATATAAGTGTGTCTCAAAAAACTAAACTTACATGAAAATAATAAATAAATATACTAAATAGCATTATATTTAAAAAGCTTGTTTCAAAGGTGGCATATTCACCACTCCCAAGGTGTGATGTTGAGGCTTAACTCTTGCATGCTCCGCCTTCTTCTGCAGCCTCTACTTGTTAGGATTTTTTTTGATTTCTTGCTTTACTAATTTCCATTACTCTCTCTCAAGACAGATAGGATAAGTCAGGCCATTGTTGTAAGCATCTCATGCCTCTGAGTGAAGCTGGAAGAGATGTTTCATGATGCATGATTGCATATGATCAATTGAAAAACTTTCTAAGTAGTCAGCTATGAAAACTCTCTATGTGGAGTCCTTTGATCTCATCTCTCCTCTTGGGATCTTGGTCTTTCCATAGCAGAGTGATGTTGTTTCTATATCTAGACGCAACAAGCTTGTGCATTTGATTGATAAGTTTATTTCCCTCTTTATTCATAAGTACTCATCCTATTTGCTTGTTGATCATATAGGAGAAGCTGGGAGGAGTCATCAACATCCTAGTTCTACATGGTATAGATGCCCCAAATGTGATCTCTTTGTTAGATTATGCTTGGCCTATCCCTCATGGAAATCATGCCTTGATTTTGTTAGGGGGTAGGGTGAGAGTTGCGTTGTGCTATGTTGTATATTTTATTTGAAGCAACTTGATACTGTTTACATTTTGTATATGTGTAGATTAGTTCATGGGTGTTTGACGGGCTGAGTCTCCTTATGAGAGCCGATTTTAAGATGGAATTTAAAGCGCAAAAGTGGTTGGAAAGCTATAAAAGCGGTGATTTTGGTAGAAAATGTGTCGATCACAAATCGAGGAGATGGAGTTTTCCTAGGTGGATTTCGACGTCATGAATCCAACACAAGTGTCCGTTCATTGATCGGAGAGCAATTTGACCCCCCCATTTAATGGCTGCAATGTTTGGCATTATAAAGTAGCTACTTGATTTAGAAGTCGAAAAGCAAGCAAGGCAACGGTAATAGTTTTTTATGCCAGGAAGTTGCCCATCTAGTCAGATTGCAAATCTAAGGCCGTTTGGCCCAAAATCACTTGCTAGCAATGCGAACGTGAAGGAAATGAACTAGATAATTTGAAGTTAGTGTGAGTAATGAGGCTTAAGAAGCCTAAATTGAATAAAAACCGAATGAGAGGGGGGGGGGGGGGGAAGGATGCATTTTTTAGTGCATCCCTTCATGGCCCCAAAAATGGCAATTTTTGCCTAGTAAAATCAGAAGGATTAAGCTTGGCCATGGATTTCTACAAACTTTCACTCTATTTTGTCGCAACAAGTAAGAGAAATGATGTATTGAATGAAAACATCAAAATCTAGTCTTTCTCTCTTGCCATAATTGTTGTTCTTCGTATGGATTGAGAGGATAAGGGGGAATTGGTGTCAGTTCGTAACAAGATGCAAGGAATAGAGCAAGAAAGTGTGAAGCTAGTTGGCAGTGGTTATGTGATGGCATCAACGACTTCGTTGTTTTGAAATATGATGCATCACATGTGTGAGATTTAACATAAGTGTCGATTTATTACATATTATATCGTATCACTTGTGTCTATCGTAAAATTGAATAAAAATACTTGAGTTATGTTTACGAATGCCTGAAATCATAAAAAACTCAGTCACTTTTAGTTGTTTACATTTTTAAAAATTCAAAATTGCAAAACTCAAAATACCAGATTTAATGCAAAAATTGAGATTTTGTTGGGTTTTGAGGGAATAATAATTGATATGATGATGGATCATCGTCCATACTAGTTACATAAATTAAAAAATCAAGAAAAATCAGTACTTTTTGTTCAAATAAATGAAAAAATCCATGAAAAAGTCTATTTGAAGGAAAAATAGGAAAATTTTAGTTTTAATATGCTAAAAAGTATAAAAAATTAGGAGTGCGTATGTGGATGTATAATGAGAGTAGGCATAAGGATTTACTTTAGTCTACCTCCATTTATGTGTGAAAAGTGTGCATTTACTATTTATTCATACAAAAAATGACGATAAAACTCTTTTACACCTATGCACAAAAGTAAAATCTAAGTGGTAGGAAAAAAGAGATGAAAAGATATAAGATCTAAATAAGTTCCGATTTCGTTGTATATTATGGTATATAGGCTTTGGTTTATTTAAGTTTGAAGAGGAATTGTAGCAAGAGTTAGCCTTGTACTGTCTCGTTGCACAACACATCATAATGTTAGAGAAAAAAAAATCATGGAAAGATTGTTTTCGCATAATGCTTGGCTAATTTATAGTTAAAATTAGTTAAACACAATGAGTCATACACATTGCATTTGCATTTAAGCATGGTATCAAAAGGAAAACTTGTAGATGCATACCACCTATATGCCTAGTTGTGACCAATGATGAGTGTGTGAGGTTCCTTTGTTAGTGTAGGATAGCACAATGCTCTTTGGGGAGACATTATGTGAGGCTGAAATATTCTTGGATTGCTATATATATTAGGACATGATTTTATCACGTTTGGTCTTTATGTTTGAGAGGGCACATCTTGAGGCCAATCCGTGGTGTGTAGGAGAGCCGTAGTAGGAGCCACATCAATCATCTAGGGGATGCTCTATTTGTGTGTATAATGAGGTGTTAGTCACCTGTATGTATGAGATACTCCCTTTGCTTGGAGTCAGGATGGGCAGTATATTGGACTACATTTTGGAATTCATGTCTACAAATGCATTCATTAGATAAATCATTTCGTAGCATCCAATGCCTCTAGCCATGAGATTGTGGGGGTTTTTTGGCATGTATAGGAGCCCACTGGCTAGAGCCTTAGAGCTAGTATTGGGTCCATTTTTGGCCCCAATAGATACAATGAATCGTAATAAAAGGGCTAGATGATAGCATCGTTGCATGTAGATATGCCAAAATTGCAACAAGCATTTGGACATGTCAAAATTGTAGCAATCATTCATTATGTGATTGCTACCTTAGTAGGTGCAAGAGCTTTTCTTGGAGCATTTAGAAGTGGCACACCATTTCTTTTACTATGATGCCAATGAGTAGTCCTTATGTGGCATATGTAGCATGTGCAGGAGCATCTCGCATAGAGCAAGCATTCAAAGTTGGTGCAGCATTATTAGTTAAATGAGCATTCAAAAGTGCATAGAAGAGGACAAAAACACACACATAGGCAACAACAGTAGTGGCACAAGTAGCAAACACTTAGAGATAGTAGGGAGCAACAACATGACACTCTATGGTGGATGGTGTATATATATGATGAGTTAATACCAACTATAATGAAGGGTTAACTCTTAATGTCACCTAAGCATTAGGTCACATCATGCTAGTAGGGATAAGGGCATATCGACTATTTTTGTGTTTCATTGTGGTTGTATCAGTGTTGTAGAAAGAGGATGTCTACATGTGGACTATCATAAATATTGAAAAGCTTAAAATGCCATTAGAGCATACATTCTAAACATTTTTATTTGTGTTTGAAGACTAGTTAATCAAAGAGCAAGGATGCGCTTCACCCTAGTAGCATGCACCTAGCACAATATTTTGAGGCAATCTAGTAGGGTGAGCTAGGAGCATGCTCACCCTAATGCACTTGGATGTGACAAGTGATTTTTGGGGAGAGTGGCATTCCACTGCATCCGATCCAACTTTATTTATCTTTACTATTCTTAAGCAAAAAGGCTAACACCTATTATAATTTTAGCACACATTCAACTACCAAACTTAGATCTACAAGCAAGTTCATGTGACTCCAACAAGGCTTATGGAGATGTGTTTATAGGTAATAGACTTCATACTTGTAGACTTACATATGTATGTTTGGTGCTACATTAACTATAGTGGGAAACAAAAATATAAGTCAACAAGAGCTACCATCTCTTGAAACAAGCTAGACACTTGACAACAAGAAGTTAAATGTTGGACATTGGATGCTGGATGTAACATTGAGATGTAGCAAGTTAGATGTTAGACATTATTGACACTAAGAGGTTGGATATTAGACATACCATGCAAGCTCAATACCAAGGTAGGGAAAGAGAAGCTCAAAACTAGGGTAGAAAAAGAGTATGTGTATGCATGAATAAGGGGAGAGAGATAGATAGCCACAAATAGAGAGAGAGTCAATGGTCCTTTTGTGTATTAATATGTAAACAAGTTTTTACTATGGCTATCAAGTAGATTTTTAATCATTCATACATGAAGAGAAATATATATTTGAAGTTATATATTTTAATAGAGGAGATCATGAGAGAAAGAGAAAGAGAGAGAGCATAGACTTTGCTAAGTGAGAGAAGAGGGATTTCAAGAAGAGAGAGAGAGTAATCATAAAATGGGTGTAACTTAATTGGGAAAAAAGAGGGCTGTTACTGAGCGATAATGAAAGGAGATAACATCAAGATTTGACAAGTATCCTTAAATTTCATGGCACAAATGAAGTGGCAGCCTCAAAAGAGTGTAATTTTTACATGACACTGAAAGGCTAAAAAAGTGACACCGGTGTTTTGTTACCCAACTAATGCATGTGGATGAAGGGATTAAAGGAGCTAGCATGTCAAGAAATTAGAGTACACCAGCATAAGCTCAAATGTCACTACATTGGTCATTAAGTGTTGTTTTCTTTTACCCTTCTGTATCCCTCTTTAGGCCCCCATAAACATGTAATGCAACTGACTTCAAAGCTCATGTCTAAGATCATGTGGGCAACAACTGATTGAATTCTTTTATTTGAAGCTTTGTCCTCATCTTCTTTTGTTGGATTTAACGAGCTAGAAATCACAAGAATATTCAAGAATTAAGAGAGTACACAATGTATCATTTTTAATGGCTTACCCTAAAGCTTGCATAGAGCTAGCATATTCCCAAGGAATGGTAAAATCTAGCATTGCCAATCCATAGAGAATTGCATTGTACTTAATTGTTGATTTTCTTTTGTTTGGAAAGTATATGAATGGACTAGATTCAAAAGGAAATATATGCACTAATAGTTATGTGAATTCCTTAATTAGAAGTTTTCATAATTTATTGATCAAATTGGAAATTTGACATCAATAACATTGGATATGTTTATGGGAATGGGACAGTGGCCCCTAGCCTTCCATGTTGAATGGGAGCTATGTAGTGGTGTAAGCTATAACTAGCTAGTAGTGTGAGTGTGTCCATTATCTAGGTAGGATATGTGCTTGTCAAGGTTCTTAAGTTCTAACTTCTTAGTGCCTCCTTGGTGATAGAAATTATGTTGCATTGCATACAATGGTCAATGTGTACTTTAATAGAATGAGGAAGTTTCCTAACATTTAGATCTTGAACATGTAGCCTAATATTTTTAATTCATCACATGAGTCTTGTATTATTTAATAATGATGTCTATAATTTTATATGCTTCTATGGTAGTAGTTAGCATTAATACTAATAAGCTTTATGAATTTGTAATGGATAGAAATTAGTAGTATTTAGCCACCCACAGACATTTCCTCCAAAATTATATATTTCCTTTAGGATGGGAAAATGTGAACATTGTCATTTCTCGGACACTTACAAATTTTTCATGTGCCCTTTATGTGACATGTTTAGGAAGTGTTTGGATATTTGGATAGGTGGGTGGCCATCAAATCCTAACAATGTATTTTCCATGCATTAAAGGGGTATTTAAAACGGTCTTGTACATGGAGTATGCATGCAAAATCACCTCATGTATACTAACACAATTAGGTTGATGAATATTGGATGGATGGATAATATTTACCTTGACTCTATAAGATCACAGCTTGGGCCAGTAGGCATGATATCCTTAGGAATAGGGATACTACATTTACTTATTGAGGTTCATCATACCCTTCTACCAAATATCTAGGCCCAATTTATGATTTAACAATGCCCTTCTATTTTTAAAACAACTTATGTAACATAAAATTCCATTCTGTAAATAAATATACACATTTTAAAATATTTCTTCTATAAATACATATCTATAATATTATTTTTTAATTTTCTTTTCTAAACTCACATGGCGTACATTTTTATACATAGTGACCTCCTCGAGCTCACACTTAGTACACTATCAAGCTCTCTTTTTCTATCCTATTCTTCTCTCTCCTCTCTCTTCTCATTTTTCTTCTACCTCCTTTCTCCTCTCTATTCTCTATTCTCTTTTCCTCTCTTCTCTCTTCTCTCTCTTCTCTCATATCTTCTGTCTCTCCTCTCTCTTTTCTCTCCTCTTTGTTCTCTCCTCTCCCCCTCCCTCCTTTTCTCCTCTTTCCATTCTCTCTCTCTCTCTCTCTCTCTCTCTCTCTCTCTCTCTCTCTCTCTCTCTCTCTCTCTCTCTCTCTCTATCTATCTATCTATCTATCCATCTCTCTCTCTCTCTCTCCATGTTTTTTTCATAACTTGGATGTCTTTAGAAAGGGGAATCATGGGCTTCCCAATGTATCTCCTTCTTACGATCTTGACTTCTTGGGATGCATAGTCTTGTCTTGAAGTACACAAGTCCTCCCTCTGTAGAGAAGTTTAGATATTGAGTTTGTTCTTGGGTATTATCTCCTTGGATAGGATCTGTGTTATCATATGTTGATACTTTGGATCCTTATCTGCTTCTTCCTTATCCATTTCTATGTTGATTGGATTACTAGGCATTGACACCATTGCTGCTAGAGATCCTTGCCTTAGAGGATTTCTCCAAGATAAGAGCATTGAGAAATGCTTTGTGTCTTAGGTTATCTGCAACGGCATTCTCCTTACCTAGCATATACTTGACTTCAAAGTCATATTCTTGCAAGAATTCTATCCATCATCATTGTCTCATGTTTAGGTCTAGCTGAGTGAAGATCCATTTTGAGACTCTTATGGTCGATGACTAAAGTAAACTTATTACAAAGTAACTAGTGTCTCCATAATTTGAGAGCATGAATTATAGCAAGCATCTCCAGATCATGGGAAGTATAATTCTTCTCATGAGTCTTCAGCTTCTTAGAAGAATATGCTATCAGATGCCCTTCTTGCATGATTACACAACCTAATGCAAGAGAGCTTGCATTAGAAAAAACTTAAAATTCTTGACTCAAGCCAAGTAGTTTCAAGATAGGAGCTATGATCAAGATTTGTTTAAGATTCTCAAAACTAAACTATTCAGTGGGAGTCCACATAGTAGTAATCTCTTTCTTGGAAATCAATCAAGGATGTGACAATCAAGGCATAGTCCTTGATAGAGATCCTGTATTATCCAATCAAGCCCCAAAAAATTTAAACTTCATTAACCGTTGTTGGGGGTGTCCATTCTTGCACATCTTTAACCTTGGTAGGATCTGTCGCAATCCCTTTGTCTCGCAGACTATAAATCCAAGATACTCAATCTATATCTTGAAGAAGGCACATTTCTTCTTCTTGGCATAAAGATTGTGCATCCTAATTGTTTCAAGGATAACTTAGAGTTGCGGCTCATGATCCTCATTCTTCTTTGAGTAGGCTAGGATGTCATTGAAGAAGACAAGGACAAAGTCATCAAGATAGGGCTGAAAGATGTCTTGCATTAGCCTATTCAAGATTGTAGTGCATTAGTTAATCCAAAAGACATCACAATGAATTCGTAATGGTCATACCTTGTGTTAAATGTAGTTTTTGAAATGTATTCTTCTTTGATTCTTATCTCATAATAGCTTGATTTTAGATCAATATTTGAGAAGATCTTTGCACCCTGAAGATAGTCAAGTAATTTGTCTATCCTTGGAATTGGATACTTATTCTTGATCATCATCTAGTTTTGTCCATGGGAACGGTTCCATCCTTCTTCTCTTGGAACAACACCCCAACTCCCCATAGTGAATTACTTGGTTTGATATATCCTTGGTCCAAAATTTGTTTGAGTTATTCTTTCAACTCAATGGTTTCTAGAACGGACATACAATAAGGTCGCTTCACTACTAGAGCTCACTACTAGAGCAACTCCCAGTGTTAGCTTACTCTCATGTTCAACTTCTCTTGCAAGGGGAATTTCAATTAACTCTTATGGGAATACATCTGCATATTCCTGTAACCAAGATGGTTCTTTTCGAGGTGTATTTCCTTGTTCAATATTATTAGGTTTAATTAGGTAGATATGTTTTCTTAGCCCCTTCATAATTCAAGAAGCTTTTGGTAGTTGGATTCTAGGGTTTCGGGCTTCTCCCTGAGTGGTTACTAACTCTCCTTTTTGATCTTGTAAGTGATTTTACTTTTCTTGCAATCATTATGAGTGCAATTGGGGATTAGTCAATCTATCCCTAGCAAACACTTGTAAGCTCCTAGATTCATAACTTTGAACCCCATGTTGGAAAGATTTCCTTCTAAGTTAAATTCCACTCTTCTAGTTTGTTGAGCAAAGATTGCCTCTTTCCTATTTGCTAATTATACTAACAACTTAGATACAGTAGGTACAATGTCTATTCCTTGCCTTTTTGCACACCTTGGTGATATAAATGAGTGGGTGATTCCACATCCAATCAAAATCTTAAAGGCTTTACCATGATAGGTTGTAGGAGTTTGGATCACTGTGAATTGGTGATTGAGGTCCTTCTTGTTGAGAGAAACATTAACCGTTGCTCTTTTTGTGTCCATTTCTAAAGTGGAATTCTCGCCTTCATCTATTCATTTCTCCCTTCCCTTGAAGGTTACTCCGGTAACTTTTCCTTTTGTGGTTGAAACTGCTGCACTATAGCCACAAAATTGTCATTGGCGAATTAGCTTAAGCTTGATTAAAAGAAGCATGCAATGAAAAAGAATGATGAATAGGGGGGAGGGGGCATTAGAAACCTCTCAATCCATTAAAAATTTGAATTTTGCAATTGTTAAAACATCCTCCCTCCTCTAGGGCTGAGATGCTCATTTTCCACACTTCAATTCACTCCAAACCGTGCAAGATTTGACACATCAAATGAAAAGTTTAAATTTCAATCTTTCTCTCTCCTTTTTCTTGCAATAGAAGGTCTTAGCCATTCCCACAAGAATCAGCCTGAATTTCTAGGTTTCAAGTAAACTAAGATCACCTTAACTAACATCGATCTTCGAGCATCTGCTTGTGCTAGATTGCATGACCAAAGTTGACTCATATTGCACTTGGTTCAAGGAGAGTAAGAAACAAAGGTAAGTATAGGTATATTGACCCCTTTGTCCCTAATGCAAAGTCTCACTCTGTTCCCCTAAAATGATAAGAAATCAAGGTTCTAATTGATTCTATGTGGTCATTGTTTTCTATATTATAACGTATGAATTGTAAAGAAGCTCTTGTATTATTGAGACTATCTTTCCTTAGGGTGAATTCATCACAAATCTCACCCTCCTGCTTTCCTCAATTTGGATAGTTTTATTTATCTACTTACCTAACACATTTATGTTGAACATATAAAATTAGCTTTCATAATAAGTCCTTTTAGTTACAGTGTTCATTCATGTAACTGAAATCACGACACACAAACAATGAAATTAATCTTGTGAAATATTACAAGTTATTTATTTATTAGATAACCTTAAACAAGTGTTCACCTTCCTTCCATATGGAAGAATGGTTCGAATGTCTTTATTTTACTAAGATTTTCACCTCTAACTAGTACCACAACCTTCGGGAAGTCCATCACAAGTCGTGTAGGGGTTTGGATGGTTCTTAGAAGCCTAAGAGTTTATTGGCCACATCCCTCTTGACACCTTTAACTCCTACCCAAGGATCCTCTACTGAGTGACCTCTCATCATATCCTCTATCGAGATCGGGGATAGAACTCTCTAAGGTGGCAAAAACCAATCCTCCTTAGTGAAGGGATTCCACAATTAGCTCTTGGGGGAGGTCTAGTATGCTTTTCTTTTATCCTATTGTAAATTTGATACATTAGGGTTTTTACCAATTCAATTAAACTTCCTAAGTGCATCAAGTAAACTTGTACGCACCTTTTGCAAGCACAAGAAGTTCTTTTTCAAGAAATATTTTTACACAAAATAGGGAGGCAATCAAAGTAAGGTTTTGACTTAAAAGCTAGATTTCTCCTAGTTCCCTTCAAATTTTCTAAGTTATCTTCTAATTAGTGTTCCTTCGTTGGATCTTTCCTTGGTTATTATTAAATTTTCTAACTTGTTTTTGCCTTTGCTTGGAATCTTCATCGAGCTAACCTTGATTGAAGGTTGGTTGATTGACCTTATTACGAGACTTGACTATTTTTCTAAACTTATACTATGTGTTGGGATATGGCTAAAATTTGCCTTAATTTGTGGAAACTAAGTTGGAACCTTGGAATCTCCATTTTTACTTTGGAAACTATGTAAATCAACAAGGAAAGCATTTTTCCTATAAATTTTAGGCTTTTATTTTCTCGAAGGAGAATTATATCATATTTTTTGTTGCTTCATGAACTAGAGTTCATACTTCACTTTGTCATATTCGCAAAGTGAGTTGATTTGAATATTCTAGGTTCTAATAACTATGTACACCATTCAATATTTTCTAATGAGTACGTACACAATTTAATAATTTTGACTTAATTCATAACGGTGAAATTTTCTCTAAAGAGGACGCTTCTATTCAATGAATGTAATAACCTACTTTAATTATCTTAATTCACTTCACATGACCCATAAATGCCAATAAAATATTTCTTTATGTTTACATAATTTTTAAATTCCATAAAATATTTTTCTATGTTTACATAACTTTTAAATGCCAAGAAAATATTTTTTCTATTTATATAAATTTTAAATACTAAGAAATTTTTTTCTATATTTACATAATTTATAAATGACAAGAAAATCATTCTTAATTGAATTACTTGATTTCTAATTTGTTCTAGATTTTTCTAATGGATATTTCTAAATTAAATTGATTTATTTTGATGTATTTTGTTTATATGCAGCTAAAGAAGAGTTTCATTTAATGCATTGCAATGTTGTGTAATTTATTATACTTTTCAAAAATTAAATCTAAATTAATAGTTTCACTTAATCCTAATATTCCTTTCTTGTTAAATTCTCATTGTTTTATCTATTTGTTAAGCTATAAACTTTTTATCGAATATTCAAAAATATTTTATTTATGTTTCTAATCTTTATATTAGATGAACATTAATCTATGAAATAACCTGGTTTTCTGTTGCCTGTGACAAAGTGTTATCCAGATTCATGACTCAATTCATAACTCTCACACTCCCTAGTCTAGAGTATCATCTATTTAGGGCCATCAAGGATAGGGAGTCCTTGTACGCTAGCTTCCAAGCTTTATCGGTCTTGATTGGAAACCTTGAGTTGCTAGGAGGGTTCCTTGTGAGACAAAGAACTTGTGGAGAGGAGGAGGCGTTCCACGGATGCTAGAGGTAAGAGGGTGGATGAATCTTCTACAAGCCGGAGTAGTGCTTTCTTGCGGGGGTTGTTGATAATGATGACCTCTTCATGCTCTTGTTTTTCTTTTATCCTCTTCCTTGTTCTTTTTCTTCCTCCCTCTTACCTTCTCCTTCTTCTACTCTTCCTCTCACATCCTACTTCACTTGGAAATGTATGGTGTGGATGCATGCAAGAAGGGCAGGGTATGCAGTCATGAAAATGGTCTTAGCAATAGAACTACGAATGCAAAGGATGTATGGCTCCATGTGGCATTAAGGACCACTGTTGAGGCCCTGGATGTCTGGAATAAGACCCTCACCATTGGGATAAGGTATGCTCCTTGAGGGAGTCTTTGCAGGGTATTACAGACAGTTAGTCCCACAAAGTCAGCCCGCAAAAGTTGATTACAGCAAAGCCTTCTTGTGTGACTTATTGTGGGCTCTATAACTCAATTCGAAGAGGGCCCTCCCCTTCGATCTGAACTAAAAACCTCCCCATTCCTCCCTACAGTTTGGGAGATACGCTCGGTTTTGTGCTTAGAGGTAGTGTGGGATAGGCAGCAGTCCTACACAATCAGCCTGCAAAAGTTGATTACAGCAAAGCCTTCTTGTGTGACTAAGTGTGGGCTCTATAGCTTGATTTGAAGAGGGCATCCTCCCCTTGGATTTGAACTAAAAACCTCCCCATTCCGCCCTACGGTTTGGGAGATACACTCAGTTTTGTGCCTAGAGGTACTGTGGGACAGGCATCAGTCCTACACAGTCAGCCCACAAAAAGCGATTACCAGAAAAGCCCTGATCATTTACTGCCAGAGATATTTTTACATAGCCTCGTAGAGGGGATTGAGGGATTTCATTTGAATCAAAAAGTTCAGCAATCAGAGCTTTCTAGCTCAAGATAACGTCATTTCTGTAACAAGGGGTCTAGTGGACTGCACTTGGGATGGCAGGCCACAAGGGTAAAGCAAAGGCCCAGGAGGACTTCCAGCGTGAAATAAGGGACTCCAATGCATCAATGAATGATCCTAGCTCAGCCCAGGAGGATCGTGAAGACATGTTTGAAGAGGGTACCCCCGAGATAGACCGCTTATCTATGCTCAACCAAACCTTATGCCAACATGAGACCCGTCATGCTGAACAACATCGAGAGATGGAGCAATGCCACAAGGAGATGGAAACCCGCCAAGATCACCGTCATTCCGAGATGATGGCCAAGATGGAATTACTCATAGAGCACATGGACGCCCTCATCCCTGTCATTGCCCCCCCCCCCCCCCTCGGATCGACCCAAGGAGTATGTCCCTCCTCGTGAGGCTAACTGCCCTCCCCCTTGGAGACCGAGCATAGCCCACAAGGTCTCGGTGGTACCCATAGCATTCCCCATAGCACTTATGAGTCAGGTGAGCATTCCACTCGACATGATGAACCCCTCCTTCCCTCCCCCATTACGAATCCTTCAAGCCCATCCTTGGCACCCCAACTCCCCCGTAACGGAAGCTATTTGCACACTATGGGAATGGCTCCAATGCAAATCTTGGGCAGCATGCAATGCACGGATTACATGGGCAGCATGCACATGGCAATGGGCAGCATGTATATGGCAATGGGAAGCATGCATATGGCAATGGGCAGCATGCATATGGTAATGGGCAGCATGCACATGGCAATTTTGGGCAGCATGGACATTTTCGACAGCAAGGTCCTAATGGGCAATTTGGTCCTCATGTAATGCAAGGGCAGCATGGCCCCCATGGGAATTTTGGATAGCCAGGGATTGGACAGCAAGGCATGTATGGGCAGCATGTAGCACATGGCATTCATGGGCAGGAAGGCCTAAATGAGCTGCGTGACAAGATTGTGTTCACTAAATTTAATGGATAGTCCTCATCCCCAGCTGAATTAGAGGAATGGACCTCTAAATTGGAAGCCTATTTTCTCATCTACCCCTGTACTGATGAGGCGAAGATTATTTTTGCCTCCCTTCATTAAGAAGGTTTTTCCCACACATGGTGGAGATTCGTTCAAAGAGAAAATCAGCAGTTTCGTGATTGGGAAGAGTATAAGAGATATTATCCAAGTTTTTGTCTCCCTGGTGGAAAAAGAATGCTTGGCTAGGCAATGGTATCAGTTTGATTAGCGAAATCTCACCGTGAGGGAGTACATCAACCAATTTATGAACCTATCCATGTATGTTGAGGCAGTCAATGATGAGGCCAAATTGCATAAATACATTTATGGGCTAGATGTGCATCTCTCAGCTAATGTAATGGCTCAAAAGCCAGTCACCTTGTTTACAACCATAGAATTGGCTGAACGCTATGATCGGAAATACCATCGCAATGAGGGCATGTAGCCCATTGCAAGACAGCAAAGATACCCTATCAAGCAACCCCCATATGCTAGTAATTATCGCAGCAACAATGCAGAGAATGGCAGCCCCAAAATCCCTACTTACCCACTTTTAATGCAGAAAGGAAATATGGCAGTTTTGGGATAGCACCCCCCTCCAAAAGTGACCCAAAGTATGCTGAAAATAAGACACGGAATGGCTTCGGTCCTAACGGTCAAAAATGCATTCCTCCTGAAGTTGTCAAGGATCGAAAAGCTAAAGGCTTGTGCTTTAAATGCGGGGATAAATACACGACTGATCATGCATCCAAATGCCCCTTTAAGAACACCATTATCAAGTTTAATAGCATGTATGTGCTAGAAGATAGTGACAAGTTAGAAGAGGACTTGCATGACAACTCTCCCATAATGACACTTGCTGAAAATGCTAGATATGAAGAGGATCTTAATACCGATCAATTTTATGACTCACCGGACGGGTTCCCTTTTGACCCCGGTGGCTGCCCCATTGATAAAATGCTTGGGAATGACCCTTGGCACCCCTCATTTGCCACTATATCAGCTTGCTCGATCTCTATGGATGCATGGACAAGCTTTAAGAGCCTGAACACCCTACGAATACATGGTAACATTGATGGCAAGAGTGTACACATTCTCACAGCATGCACAGTTTTGTGAATAAATCGACTCTTGGCCATTTGACATGTGTTCTCACTGAATTACAGCAACCTCTTCGGGTTCAAGTGGCCAATGGAAATGAGGAAGTGAGCTCCGATGTATGCACACAAGTGTCTCTTATGCTGGCTGAAAATTACATAGCAAAGGTGGACTTAATTACCCTTGATATGGGCCCTGTGGATGTTGTTTTGGGATGTGATTGGCTTTAGCAGTTGTGGGAAAAATCTCTATGGACTTCTCTCAGCTATATATGGAGTTTGTAATGCATGGGCAGCTTGTACACTTGGAGGGAATCAAAGAAATTGCAGATTTTTAGCTTATAACAGTAAGACAACTCAAAAAGGAATTCAAGAAATGCTCCCAGATCTTTGTCTTGCATTTGCATAAGGATAATGATGACCAACCCACCTTGGGGAAGCAAAATGCAGCACTAAAAGAGCTTTTGGCTGAATATGAGGACCTATTTCAACCCCCACTACCCTCCCCCCTCAGAGATCGGTGGATCACCCGATTGACTTGGAGCCCCATGCCAAGCCCATCAATAAACCCCCATATCGACTCTCTAAATGTGAGAGAGGGGAAGTAGCAAAGCAAGTCAAGGAGCTCACTGAAATGGGATTCATAGAGCCTAGCTCTTCCCCTTATGCCTCCCCAGTTCTATTGGTTAAGAAAAAGGATGGATCCTCTCGGTTGTGCATTGATTACCATGATCTCAATAAGATCACCATCAAAAATAGATACCCATCCCTCGAATTGATGACTTGCTTGATGAACTCAAGGGAGCACGCTACTTCACCAAGATTGATTTGCGATCCGGTTACTACTAAATCAGAATGAGGGTGGGTGATGAAGTCAAAACAGCTTTTCGGACTGACTGTGGTTTGTACCATTTCCTTGTCATGCCATTTGGGCTCACTAATGCACCCGCCACGTTTCAGAGCTTAATGAACAAAATATTGCAGCCATGGCTTTTCCAGTTTGTGTTGGTATTCTTTGATGATATACTCATTTACAACAAGTCACTGCATGAGCATCTGAAGCATGTCAGGAAAATTTTTGATGTACTAAGAGAGCACCAGCTATTTGCCAAAGAAAGCAAGTGTGTCTTCATGCAAACAGAGGTTGAGTACTTGGGACACATTGTTAGTGAAAAAGGCATCCAAGCTTATTCTAAGAAAGTGCAATGAGTCTGGGAGTGGCCCACCCCCACTACCACTACCTCCTTGCGTGGTTTTCTTGGCCTCTCCTCTTTTTATCGGAGATTTATTTGCCATTATGCCACAATTGCAGCCCCATTAATAGACAGGCTGAAAAAAGAGGCTTTCCTATGGGATGAATTGGCTAACCGCAGTTTTCAGCATGTCACGGACTCCAAAAACCACCACAACATGCCTCGGCACCATAACGCAGCAAAACATGGCCTATCACGCCCCTTGGGCCTCAAAATGGCACCATTACATGACATATCACCATAATGTGACATGGTTCCCCAACATAACACGGCACGGTTTCTCAACTCAGCACGGGGCCTCAGCGCGACACGGCACGGTAATGCGGCACGGTTCCACAGTCCACCATGACATCTCCCCCCAACGGGCAAGGAGCTTTTTCCTCAAGGCACTTGAAAGTTTCTGGTGCTTACGCAAGGGCTCATGCATGAAACCCTTCACTTCAGGCCAACACCCCACTCACCTCTCGCCCCATGAAAAAGACTACCCATCCCCCTCACTCTCACTGTTTGCACTCACCATCCCCACTCATCTATACCTGGGGGAAGCCCCGAGCCACTTAACCATGCCCAAGCGACACGCACAACGGCCCCATGCCGCGACGCACCCAAGGAGAGCCAAGCCTCGAGTAGGGTACCTCCCCTATACACGACTGAAAGACTTGCTCACTTCAGCCCCCATCCTCGTATGCCCTGACTTTTCAAAGGATTTTACCATCCAGTGCAATGCTAGTGGATGAGGTATTGGTGCAGTCTTGCTGTAAGAACATGGGGTGATAGCATTTGAGAGCCGAAAATTGGATGATAAAGAGAGAGAGTTGCATGTCTATGATCAGGAGATTTTTGACAGTCATTCATGCTATCAAAAAGTGGCATCACTACTTGTATGGTAGTAGATTTAAGGTGAAGAGTAACCACCGTGTGCTCAAATACTTTTTGATGCAGTCCAACCTCACTCCCAAACAACGTAGATGGGTGGCTACCCTACAAAACTATGACTTTGAGATTACCCACACCCGTGGCAAGGACAATGTAGTGGCTGATGCACTCTCTCGCATGTGAGCATGCAAGGTTTCATACATCACTGAACTCCACCATGGCAAGGACAATGTAGTGGATGGTGCACTCTCTTGCATGTGGGCATGCAAGGTTTCATCCATCACTGAACTCCACCATGATTGGATTGAAGAGCTCCAAGAGGCATACTTGCTTGATGCTGAATTCAGCCCTCTTTTCCAGAAATTACAACAAGGTGTCATGGATGACAACTCCCAATATCAGCTCCACAACGGCCTCATTTGGATCCATGGTTGCTGGCCACTTAGGGGTCTTCAAAACATATGACTGAGTTTCAAAAATCTTCCATTGGAAAGGCCTATGGTGGGATGTTAAAGACTTTGTGTCTAGATGTGTGCCTTGTCAACAAAATAAAGATAACACTCTTAAACCAAGTGGATTGTTGCAGCCCTTACCTATCCCCGAAGGAAAATGGACCTACATTACCATGGATTTCATCACTGGTTTACCTACAACCAAGAAGGGTTAGGATAGCATCTATGTGGTAGTTGACTGACTCACTAAAGCAGCCCATTTCATCCCTTCAAAATCTCAGTTTACAGCATCTCAAGTTGCCACTCAATTTATGGAGGATGTTTTTAAGTTGCATGGCTTACCCCACATCATAGTACATGACTGGGACACCAAATTTATGAGTCAGTTTTGGCAGACAATTTTAAGCTCCATGGGGACCAAATTGGCTCCATCTACAGCCTATCATCCCCAAACGGATGGGCAGACCAAGCGAGTCAATAAGTGGCTTCAAACCTATTTGCGACACTTTTGTCATGACGTGCAGAATTCTTGGGATGTATGGCTGCACTTGGCTGAATTTTTTTAAACAAATCCACTCATTCAAGCATTGGAGTCTCTCCCTTCGAAGCATTGTATGGTTATCGGGTACCCCTTCCTACCGTGATCTTCAATGAAAAGCTCAACCCCCTTGGAAAAGAAGAGTTGGACCGCATGCAAGCTTTACTTCAACAATGCAAGGTAGACCTCAAAAGGGCTCAAGAGCAAAAAGAAGGCCCCTTGACTTCCAAGAGGGTGAATTGGTACTCCTCAAGGTCCCCAAGTCCCATTATGCTACACTAAAGGACGGTTCTTGCAACAAGTTGGCACACCGTTACTATGGGCCCTACAAAATCATTAAGAAGGTGGGGGATTTGGCTTACCGTCTCCAACTCCCTCCCACTACTAAGATCCATAATGTCTTCCATGTGAGCAAATTGAAACCTTTCATTGGCACTCCCAAAGATCATGTAGAGGAGCTACCCCCAATAGATGAGGAGGGCCTTATCCAGTATATTCCTGAAGCGGTCATTGGGCAACATGTAAAGCAACTCCGCACCCGTTCCATACATGAATACCTGATCAAATGGCAAGGCCTACCAATAGAGAAAGCCTCTTGGTGCCCAACATCTATCTTGGATGAATTTCCACACCTCAAGGAGGCCTTATTGGCTGGAGCTTAACCATGACACCTGTTTTGGGCTGCAGTCTGCGTCTGGGCAGCCACCTGTTTTGCACCAGTTTTGGTCCTGGTCCATTTTCAGCCCCATCCCCCATACATGGACTGAAAGTACACCTTGAGGGCTCCCTGGTCCTCACTTGCCCCGATCGGAGTTCCCTAGAGGAAGTTATGGCTATTTTTCTCCAGCCATACCATCTAGGACAGCACACTACTAACTCCTGGACATCCCTCTATTTTGTAACATTTTTGGTCCTGACCTCATTGCAGCCCCACCCCACCCACATGGGCTAAAAGTACATCTCATGGGCTCCGTAAGACACCTCAATTGTCCCATTCAAAGTTTCTCACACAAAGTTATGGCTGATTTCCTACAACACACCCTTACAGGACATGACCACATCCCTTGTTTTTTAGGACAAAAACTTTATGAGACGATATGGTTTGTAATAAGCAGGGATCACGAGAATGTGGCATGGGAACATATCAGTCACATTGATGGAATATAAGGTGTAAGAGGGTATTTTGAGGCATCGCATAAATTATCAAGAAACTCTCTTTTCACCTTCTCAAGCTTCCATGGCTTCTTCTTCCTCCTCTTCTTCTTCCTTTTTCCCTCTTTCTCTCTCTTCTTCTTGCCTTTCTCTCTCCTCTCCCTCTTCTCTTGCAGTCCTTCTCCCTCTCCTTCCCCTTAGTTAGGACAGTTAGGTCTCTTTCATTACATAATATTTGCCTAAGACTTAGGCTAAGGCTTTATATCCTTAGAGCTAACGCTAATAATGTCATTATTAACATGTTCTTAGCTAATGTGGAGTCGATGATGCTGTGAACGGGTGGTGCCACAGAGTGTAGTGCTACAACCAAATGTAGAGTGTAGTGATGCTCTTGAGAATTAATGCTAATCATCATGATCAAGAGGAGGTGGCAACGATGTTCAGTTTGATGGTGGCTCAGTTTGTTAGTTCATTCTATTTTTTATTTTTTTGTTTCTCTAAGTTTTTTTAAAACCTTTATTAAACCCCTCCCCTTTTGAACCCTCTTCACATGTGGGTTTTTTTTTTGGAGACATTACATTGTAAGACAGTGGTCACTTAGATTGTCCTTGCCATCTCTCTACTTAATGTACCTAAATGTTGACATATTTTCTAATTGAAAAATGGAGAAAATATATTTGAAAAATAATTAGAAATGGATCAAAGACATATCTCTAATACCATTTGTAAATGAGTGAGCTAGGAGAGAGAAAATAAGGAGAGAGAAGATTGCAACAGATAGAAAGGAAGAGTGTAGAGGAGAGAGAAATTATGAACGAGGAGAGAGAAAGAATGGAAGAAGGTGAAAGAAGCCATGGAAATTGAGAGAAATAAGGTTTAAGATGAAGAGACTTTGTATTAATTGAATTGTGAAAAATAAAAGTCTCTTACACCTTATATACTAGCTACTGTAGCTAGTATTTCCCACACTATTATTTCTAGTATCTTACAATAATAATCTTGAGAATTGGCACAATACCATGTACCATCAAAAAGGTTTCTTAAAGATGGTTTGGAACATATGTTGTGAAGCAGGCTTATGATCATGCCACATAAGCTTTATGTGAATTAAATACGACATATTTGAAAATACCTATTGCAAGGAAGAGGATCAAGTATTCAAGAGAAGAGAGTCAAATGCCTATAAGGAGGAGGAGCTTGAAGAAGAGTCAACACATGAAATAATTGAAGAGGATGAGGATGATGATCTTGTGGAAGATGAGGAAGACCTTGAGTTTGCATAAGGGTAATATAGGGTGGCACATGCTAGAGGATGTGAAAGTTTAGAGGGGGTGGATGTTGTAACACTCCATGTTTATGGGTTGAAATATTACAAGATCTCTATTCCTTATGGGATTTCATGTATATGTCTATGGGATGTTTTTGTTAATGTCCATGAGATTTGTACTTGATTTGTCATTGTATACAAAGGAGTGTTAAAGTCATTTCATATGTTAGTTGAAACCATATATCTCATGTATCCCTTGCTAGGTGGCCATCTTAATGTCTAGGATGAAAGTTTAAGTGAAGAATGATGTGAGCATTGTCTTGAGGCCAAACCTTGTAAATTTTGGTGCAAAAAAAAGGCATGTTTTGGTGCTTATAGTTAGGGAAAAACCCACGATAAGAATTGTAGCTTTCGAGAAATGCTTTTTATGGGAACTCAAACAAAGGAAAAGTAAGAGAGAGAAGCACTGGATCTTCTTCAGTATGGAAAGCATAAGATAGGATGCACCTTCAAGCAAGTTCCTAAGTTTATGTCAATTTTTGTCTTTATTGGAAAGAAACATGATTATGAGAGCTTTGATGTATATTTGAGTGCTAGTGCTGACAAGCTATATCTTAACATTTGATGCAATATTGTGGAAGGTGATCTATAAAATAGAAGAAGATAGAATTGATTCATACATGCATCAATTAATTTTATAGGATTGGTACTACATCGTGGATGCTTTCTTTAATGGATGTATTGGAGTGTTTTGATTAGAGTTTGTAGAGGATTTTGCCTTATTTAGGTGCTATCTCTTGCATATGAAGACCTTCAGAAGAGGGATTTTGTGGATAGATTTGGAACTCTCTTTTTCTACTGTTGTAGGCACAAGAGTGCATGGATTTTATGCTAAATATATAAGGTTTTGAAGCCTTTTCTAAGAGGATTCACAGTTCTTTAGTTTGATTTGTTTCGAGTGTGTCATAGGGATATATTAGGCTTGTTTTAAGGTCCTACATACATTGTTTGTGCAAAGATTGATATGTTAGAGTCATTAAAGATTGGTTTATTAGTTATGAGCTATCACCTTATAAGTTTTATTTTATTGAGCTATCATCTTGGTTACAGGGTTGTAAGTTTGAAAGTAACAATGAAATTGTATAGAGACTGAAGTAAAGGTTCTTTGCAAGTAATATATGATATAGTTTGATTTCTCTCTTGCAAACTTCTATTGCCTACAAATTCTCCCATTTGTAAAGACATACTCTTAGGACCCTAGTGGTTTTAGGCCTAGTATTTTACACCCTACCCACCCTTGATAGTGATTTACGATATGTTTTAGACCAAGACTGCTAAAAGAGGCTAGTTTTAGAGGTCGAAGTGAAGGAGAAGGATCAAGGATTCAAGAAAGAAGCTCTCCCATTCTCTCACTCTTTTTCTTGGATAGTTCCTGTGGAGATACTTGAATTAAGGTAGAGCAAAATCTTATATTTCTCTTGCAGACAATATTTTTAGGGAAAATTGGTAATTTTAGATTAGTTGACCATTCCCAAGTGCATAGGTTACAAATTTCAAATCTATAAGTTTTGGGGTGTTTATCAAGCATCAAACACAATGCTTATCTACATATAAGTTGTAGATTGTATATATATAATCAATGAGGCTCGAAGGAGAGAGGAGAATGAGTAGGAGAGAGAGATAGAGAGAAAGAAGAAGAAAGAGAAATACTAGAAGAAGAGAGATAAAAATAAGAAAAGGAGGAGAAGGAAGCAGAAAGCCATGGAAATTGAAGGAGAAAGTGAAGAGTCAATTCTTGATTATATTTGGATGCCCTAAATTGGGTCTTGTACATATTATATACCCCAATGAGAGTGACTAGGTAACTAACCCCTAGTTCCTATGTATCTCGTTTGTTACATTCCATCCCGACCTTGAAAGTTTTTTCCCTTTAAAAAAAGACAACTAGAGGGACTTGATAGAGTGGCTAGGGAGTGGGGGTGCAAAGTACTACTCTAATCCACATTATAATGAAAAGATTGGGTGAAGACTATGGACAACACACTATCCATTACAGGCATGCTACTGAGGTAAATCTGCCATAACTTTTGATGGACTGCTACAAATCGGATGTGCTGCATCTCAAAATGGAGCTTATGATGAGACCTTCAGCCCATGTAGGAAGCACATGTCTATAACTGAAGCGGAAGGCACAAAAACGTTCTAAAATACTATGCATTCTACATGTTGTGTGGCATCAAAAGGAAAATATATTTGGCTAGTCTTCAACCTATTGGGCCGCTTGGAGATGAGGAAACTTGTGACTGGGAACCAAGAGACTTCTGCCAAGGGTAGGCCTTCCCAATTGATGAGGTATTACTTTAAGGATCAAGATCTCAAGTGTTTATCTTGCTGCCCAATGATTGCCTCATGGATAAACTAAGGGATATACTAAGTGATGCCTTCTTCGTCTATGGGAGGTAGCACTTCCACATTCACTGAGGTGCCAATGAAAGGCTTCAACTCGTTGACATGAAACACATTGTGGTGGGGGGAAGCTCTAATTAGTAAGCCAAGTTACCAAGTCTCTTGAGGATTCAGTAAAGGGGCTATAGAAATTGTGAGCCAACTTGTTACTACTACCCTCCTTGAGAGCTGAGTAACAGGACTTAGGCACTTTCAAGAGGACTAGCTTTCCCTCTTGGAATTACAAATGCCTTCTTTTCTCGTCAGCATAAAGCTTCATGTGTTATTGTGCCTTTTGAAGATTTACTTTGCATTTGCTAAAGTAAGGCCCACATGCGCTCTAACTCCTCTTTAATTGGGGATTGATCTTATTATTAAACAAGACTGTAGGGAGGGGGACCTTATACCCATAATGCCTCAAAAGGAGAAACCCCAATGTTAAGTGTCTAAGCATGTTGTGCTTTTTTTGTTGGCTTGGAACACAACTAGCCATAAAATCCTTGACATCCCTCCATAGACCCTTCTGAAAACCTCTTGGATCCTATTGTATGTTTTGGAAACACCCAAATGACCAGTAGCGGGGTAAGAGTGTACCTTGTCCATGATCTTTTGTGGAAGGGAGAAATGTGGGGGATGAAAATTTTTCCATGGACCAAATAAGGCCATATTTGAGCTAATATTGGGAGTTTTTATCCATTACCCTATGCTGTAATTTTTGAAATATGTGGCTGAAGTCCTCATCCAACAAATAGGCTTATTGAAGTTCCTCAATCCAATTACTATGCAACTCTCAAATGGAAGACACTCTGCATATCCACATTCATGAGACTGAACCAACCACTAGTGTGAGAGATGTGAAAATCATAATTTTGCAAAGTTTCCACCCATCTTCTTTGCTTAGGAGTTAAAGTAGATTGAGTTAAGAAGTAATGGAGGACTCAATGGTCACTCTTCACTCTAAACCGATTGCCATACAAGTAATGGAGCCATTCCTTAATAGCATGGAGGATGGCCAATATCTCCTGGTCATAAACATTCATTTACATCTCCTTTTCATCAAGCTTACGGCTTTCAAAAGCACTCACACTATGCTCTTGCAGTAATGTAGCACCAATACCTTGGCCATTAGCATCACATTGGATGGTAAACTCGTTTGAGCAGCCAAGGTATATGAGGATGGGGACTAAAGTAAGCATTTCCTTCAATAGCATAAAGTTGTGATCAGTAATAGCATCACAAAATAATGATTCTTTCTTTAACCGATTAGCCACAGGTATTGCAATGGTGGCGTAATGCTTGATGAAGCATCTATAAAATGAAGAGAGACCAAGGAAACTAGGTAACGAAGTGGTGGTGGTGGATGGTGTGGGCTAGTCCTTTAAACATTGCACCTTTTTGGGGTAGCATATATGCCATTCTTGCTAATAATGTGTCCCAAGTACTCCATTGATGTTTGCATGAAGATACACTTACTTTCCTTAGCAAATAGCCTATGCTCTCTCAAGACATCAAACACCCTTCTAACATGTGCCAAGTGCTCCTCTTGTGATTTTCTGTAAATGAGAATGCCATAAAAGAAAACGAACATAAACTTGAACATGAACGGATGTAAGATTTTATTCATGAGGCTTTGAAATGTAGTGGGGGCATTAGTCAATCTAAAAGGCATCACTAGAAAATGATCAATCCCATGATCAATCTGATGATAGCCAAAGGGTAGATCTATGCAAGCTTGCTCTCCTACTTATCTAATGTCTTAATGTGCAAGATTCACTATTTAGAAGACTTGCACTAACACAAATATTCCCCCTCCATTTTTGGCCTAACAATGGAGGCCACAAGTGCTTGTTGCATACGAATATGCTCAAATGTGCATCTACATTTCATTGAAGTTTATAATTCTCTTTAACTCCCAATCAAAGAATGCTTATGCCCCTTTCACATTGGCTTGAAACCTTGAGAACTTCTCTAGCTTCTACTAATAAATCATGACGGATCAATATGAAAAGGAGAATTTTCTTGCAGGAATTTGACAAGTCATTATTGTGCTGCTTGATAATTGTTTTACAACATTGACATAATGTCCATTTTCAAACAGCACAATCCTCAATCAAATCTTAGGATCTCCTTGCAACTCATCTACTACCACACTTCTCTATACCTATGAATCCACAACAACTACACCTTTACCAACATGCATTTCCTTCATTCCTTCTTATTATATCTACTTAATCAAGCTAGCCCTAAAAATATTTTAATCAATTTTACTTGCTAAAATTGTTCCTCTCACCATAACCTCATTGAATCTTCCAACAACATGTCCAAAATGTGTAAATTTTCTACATCTTTGTCTTTCTTCAAATGGAAATAAATCTAGTCCAAACTACTTAGAGAATCATCAACATCTTCAACATTTGTACATGCAAATGCGAAATATTGAAATAAAACCATGACTTGAGTCTGTACTTGAATGAGTTTCTATTTTAATGGACTCCCAAATTTTCCAAAAACAATTGAGATCCTTAGTGGGGGCACCAAACTATGGTAGGTGAATTTAGATTGACCCCTAACAACCATGATCTCCACTTCATAGGATGAAAGCTGAGGATCTCTCTACTAATGAACATCCAATAATATGCTAGCAAATATACTAGAAACCTTCTTTCATAACTTGCTCTATAGACTTAGCCTTTTAGCTATTCATCTCAATAAGTATATAGGTTTCTAGCTTTTCAAGTTTTTAGGATTTCACATTTTAGATGTTTTTAGACTTTCAACTTTATCACAATATCAAGTTTTTAGACTAGAAAACTATTATAAATTTTCATGAGTTTAGACATATATTCTTATAGTAGTAAACAACAATATTTTAGAAAGATGTTTCTTGAAACAACCAATTTGAAAAAAGAATATCTTAAATCAATCAAACCTACTACTAATAACAAAGGACTTTCATCATTTTCAAGATAAAGATTTTATCACATCATGAAAATTGAGTCCATTATTCCCCCTTATGTGATGATATGACGACATATCATTTAAGAGAGAAAAGTACCTAAAAGAATAACCTCATTTATTTACTTGCCCACATTTTCCTTACAACATTTGATCCAATTGCAACCATCACATTTGGTTTGTTGTAGCAAAACTTTGTTTCTAAAACACATACAGCACCTCATTCTAGTGAGGCTATTCAATCATTTCAAAAGAAATAAACATCTTGTACATGTTTGTATTGACTCTAGCAGCATGCAACCATCCTCTTAGCATCATAGACTTCACAATAGCACGTTGCTTCCTGTCGGCTCTATCATCAAAATTTGTAACTTCTGAGACATCATGTTGCATATTGATTTCTTTTGCATGTTAGAGACATCATGTAGTGTGTGTATTAACCATCTCTATTGCTTTAGCAAAAAACCTTTTGCTACTCTTGCTTTATACATTTATAGACATATTGTTGTCATTTTAGGAAAAACCTGCAAATCCTATTATTATTAGTGCTATTCTATTTGATTAAATTAGACTAAATTCTCTTGATTTCCCTTTAGAGATTCCTTGCTCTTTTAAAAATTTCCTTACTACTACAAAAGGGTGGCATCATTTGCTCAATCTTGGGTAACAATTTCCCAACATATGCAAAAGCATGATAGATTTGCATTCATCCTACACACATAGATGACAACTCCTTCTCATGTTGTAGAATTCTTGGTCTTTTTTATTTGAAGATATATAGATGCAAAGAAGCCCAAGGTCCTATATATCCAAATTGGATGTACTTGTTGTCTCAACCTTCATGACTTGCAAATGA
Organism: Lygodium microphyllum; assembly: GCF_053477565.2. Lineage (NCBI taxonomy): Eukaryota > Viridiplantae > Streptophyta > Polypodiopsida > Schizaeales > Lygodiaceae > Lygodium > Lygodium microphyllum. The sequence continues at coordinate 85,118,328 of NC_141163.1, read as the reverse complement.
GCTCCATGAGATAAAGACATCTAGAAACCTCTCTTTTTTAGTAGGTTCTTTCCTTCTCCTCTCTCTATTTTCCTTATAACCCCCAGGCAAGCCACAAATCTTCTACTTAAGTTCTATCATTTTTTCATTTTCCTAGTGGAAAATACGCCCTTATGCACTTTCAAACCAAAACAACTCACATAACTTTTGCTATATGCACATATCTCAAAGTCAAATAAATTAAGTTTACATATTTTCTTTGCACTTCGTGATACATTTCGAGTTAAACATTTCCATCTACAATGATTAGTCACCCCCAGTTTGGAAGACAAAGCATGAATAAAGACTTTATTGTGAGACTCAAACTAAACATGACAAAGAAATGATTTTGAAATATGTGAAACCCCCTTTATCATGTCTTAGACTATCCTCATCATTAATAGCACTAAACACACCTATCTAATTTACAATATTTGGAAGCACATTCAAATGCATGCCCTACTCCTCATAGTTAGGATAGCTACTAAAACTATCATCATCCTCATCAAATTTAGCAACGTTACCATGTTCATCAACTTGACAACAAAGATTGTAAGCCAAATGCATTGCTACACCATCAGTAGTAAAGCTCTGCTCATCTTCATTGTTTATAACAACAGCTTGACATCTAGAAACTATACAAGCTAAATTAGTAAAAAAGAGGTATTTTAGGCTATATTCTACTCATAAACACATATCTCATCACTCACAACACCATCACTATTAAGAACATAAGCCTCATGCAATCTATGACCATCATGGTTATCTTCTTAGATCATATCATACTTACAACCATCAATTGGTATCTCTTCAAAGTGCGCCTCTACTTGTAAAGTAGAGCCATCTAAAAAAATTGAATTACTACGACTATACAACATGATATTCTAATCTACTTGATCATTGACTAGCTCCTTCTATGCATAGTCATCCTCAAGAATACCTACATCACTCTTAACACCAATGGCATCATTAATCACATTGGGGAACATATCTAGGTCTCTTTCCTCATAGGAATCATAGGCATGCTTACTCATATGCTCCTCTATAACATCATAAGACTAACATCCAAATCTTTATCAACACTAACAACACAGACTAGCCTATTTATTATGCAAGCTAATGAGTTATTGATAGGGAGAGAAACTATGTTGTGATAGAGCTAGAGTACTAATAATTTTATAGACTTGTTGTTGTCATTTCTCATTCATCTCTTACTTTTCATTGCAATAGACATTAACAACTTATCGAAGGTCATTGTTGCTCATTGGAAAAACCTATAGTTTTTATTACTACTACTACTATTCTCTCTGGCTCAAATCAAATTGAATGCTCTTGAACTCCCTTTAGAGACTATTGACTCTTTTTTAAATCCACCTTATTGCTATAAAAGGGTGGCAATGTCTACTCAATCTGTGATTGCAATTTTCCAACATATGCAAAAGCATGACAGTTGCATTCATCCTTTGCACATACATGAAAACTCCTTCTCAAGTTGTAGAATTATTGTCATTCTTTAGTTGATGATACATAGATGTAGAGCAGTCCAGGGAAGACCTATTGCATCTCTTTAATGGTTACTTGTGTTTCCTTAACCTTCATGGACTTGCATAAGATCTATTGTGATAGAGGGTTGATGCTTATTTCCCCTTTGTCGCTCACTCTCTTTTCATCTAGTGTGGTGCTAGTTTGCTCTCATATTGATTGCAAAGTGACCCTTCTTGATCAAGTAGTGGATTGATGATAGAGACCATAGATGCCATATGACCCTCAATTTGATGCTACTGGGTTGAGGCGGCCAAGCACTTCACTTGCGAGGTGGATGTGTAGACCACCCTGACTAGCTAAGTGTATGCATTCCATGGGATTTTGATGGTGCTACTTGGGAAGGATGTCTAAGTGACCATCATTGAACACTACTTGTCTGACTCTTTTAGTGCAAGTATGTCTCAATGTGATGTTAGAGTGAAAGTTAGAATATAGACCTTGTTTGCTAGTTGTTTATATAACGTTAAATTGTTTATCAAAATAGGTTGTTACTAGTAGCTTTGGATTTTTTGAGACCCTTGCAAAGAGCTCTTGAGAAATAGAGGGTTTAAATATATTTTTCCAACACCTTGCAAATCAATTCACTATTGTTTTTTTTCATGGTTGGGATGATTATCTTCAAGGTGATCATGAACTTGGAGCACTTCAAGTAATAGCATTGGAGCCACGTGAGTAGGTGGCATTGGTAGGATGGTGTCGATCTAGAGAACTTGAGATCCTTGAAGAGGGTTGACTTGCTAGAGAAATTAGGAAGGGAGGGTGATATATATATATATATATATATATATATAAAGAGAGGGAGAGAAGTAGAGAGAAAAATAGAGAGAGAGAGAGAGAGAGAGAGAGAGAGAGGAAATAGAGAGATAGAGAGGGAAAGAGAAATAGGAACAGAGAGAAATAGAGAGAGGGAGGATGGATGAGAGAAATGGAGGGAGAGATAGATACATCGATAGAGATAGAGGGAGAGGGAGAGAGGGAGGGAGGGAAAGAGAGATAGGGATTTAGATTAGAGATTTTGGCTTTGATATAATCCAAAAAAATAAAAACAAATTATAGCCACATCCACTAGTGTATGAGTGGAAACACTCACTTGCCTATCATTAAATTGTAGAGTTTTTGCTAAAATTTTATTGGATTTGTTGATTTCTACTTAGTTTAGGGTGGGTGACTTGATCATTCAAATACCCATACTATAGAAAAAATGACCAATGATGATGACTGCAATATTGGAGATCAAGAGACATATCTCAATCAGTATGTCCTATATCCTTGCAGTCTCAGTGGAAGTTTGCAATTGATTGAAATTGTCATTTTTCTATAAACCATGTGCAATCTTGGGTAATTTAATCATGAATATATGTGTGCATCACGTGGGTTCAAAATAAGGTATTTTTAAAATACCATTTTTATACATTTTTTACATAGAGAAGGGTGTAGTATGATGGGGTTATTTACAGATTGAATAGAAAAGGGTTATATTTTATTCAAGAAAAATTCATAGATAAGGATATTTATAAATAAGCCTTGAATGCATGTGATGTAGAGGATATACATATAGTAACTTCCCCGATTGTGCAATGCTATAATATGTTTTGGCAAAAAATTATTGATCAAAAATTATCTTGGACTTTGAGTTAACGGTGAGCAAAGCATGCATTAATCATGCTTTACAATCAAACTTTAAATTAAATAGCTCTCACTAATATTGTTCATCTATGAAAAACCTCCATAGGGGGATGCTAACACATCTCGAGCAATGGATGTTCTATGGCCAATAAGAAGAGTTTGTGGTGGTATAATAGAAGGCGAACTTGAACTGATAAACCCTCTAGAGGATGCTTTGTCTAGTGCACCCTTTCTTGGAGAAGATATTGGTGGGCACATATCCGGCCTTCCTGAGATCCTAGAACCTAATATGGAAGCAATGATTGATGCATTACTACCCATGGATGTTGAGTCATTTGATCCATTGAAAGAGGAGATGTCCATACCATTATATGATAGGTGCCACGTATTTTTCTTAAAAACACTTCTTGCACTCCTGAGTACACCACACGCAAAGTACAGATGGAGAAGTGCAAGGGAAACTGAGCTATCTAGGCACAAAGTACACTCTTTTTTTTACTACATTAAAACGTTTTTTAATTTCTTCAACATTTTGGGATTCTTCAAATTACTAAAATGTAACCTATTTCCATCCAAAAACATGATGCCCGAGTCTCAATGATGCACAACAAATCTTGCAAAAGCTAGGCATGGATTACAACAACATACATACATGTGTTTATGATTGTGTGCTCTTTTGAGGAGAATATGAGTCCATGGAAACATGTTCAAAGAGTGGTGCTTATAGGTATTGACAAGACCTATAGGATCGAATGGTCCCCCAAAAGGTTCTCAAATACTTTTTGTTCATGGTATGTATTCATCACAAGTTTCCTATATTAGGCTTGGTAAGCTTGACAGCATGGCATGCACAAAATTGATCCACAAATGGTATCCATCATAATACCAGTGAGCTCACAAGCATGGCATCACATTGATTACACCTTTCTTGACTTTGCGAGAGAGGAAAATAATCTTCATCTTGGTCTTGCTATGGATGGCATGTATCCATTTGGACTTTTCTCAACCCTTGTAGTGTGTGGTGTGCAGTCCTTTTCAACTACAACATTCCACTGTGGCCTTCTACAAAGAAAGGACACCTGATCCTTAGCTTGCTCATGCCTAGATGTTATAAAGTCAAGAATATGGATGTCTATCTCCATCTATTGGTTGATGAACTTAAGATGTTGTGGGACGAGGAGATTACTGTGAAGACATGATTAAGTATCTTGGGAGGTAGTTTGCTACCATTCTTATGGGGGCCATCCATTAATTTTTGGGTCTCAAGTGAGTGCCCAGGTAAATGCGTCTCCATACTCATGCTTTCTCCAACATTGCATTTTTATGTTTGTGTTGATTAGATATAGATGTTGTGGTAGACCTAGTTACCTTAGGTTACCATGCATGTCCCTTGGGGGTGCACCGACAAGAAATAATCTATATAACATGCATTCAAAGGGTATTAAGAAACACCCTTTCTTTACATGTTATAAGGCCATAAAATGACCCCTTTTACTTTATTAAACTTATGGGTATTTTTCAAATTATAATTAAAAATTTCATTTTGTAAATATAATCCTATAAATTTTACTAAATGAAATACCTTTTTCTTTGAGCTCACATCTTACATGCTTTATAAGGTAAACTCCTCGGGGCATGTCCATTGTATGGATAAAAAATGGACTCTTTAAGGTTGAGATGATGAAGGAGACAGTTTATCAAGGGCATGCAACATTCTTGCTGGAGAGCCATGATTTGAGAGAAGGATTACTTGGATGACCTCCAACAAGGATGAAAGCCCAAAAGCTAGTATGAGTGGTAAATGGTCCACTTCCAAGTAGAATGTGTTTCTTAGTTTTCTATGAGTTCCACTTAAAAGTGGTTGTGTAATACTAAAAAGTGGTATAATGTTGCAACATTCTAGTGGTGCAATAGCATTTAGAAAGAATTAATGTTGCACTACTAAAAAGTGGTACTATATCACTTTAAATTGGTCAAAAGTACTAACCTTTGGAGTATCAAGATTTGTCTCAAAAAACTTTCATGTCTCACACTACAACTACAAGAATATATCTGGAAAGTAATAATCCATGTAATTAAAAACCTTTTTTCAACATGACTTTATGATACATTAAATGCTATTCAAAGAGCAAAATATCCATATCATAACATCTACAATTTGTCTTAGATCCCACAAAAACTATTTCACATCCTACCTTTGATAAACCCAGTGCCAACTTGTAATATTGGTAAATAGAATGCACTTTGAGATGAAGGGTTCTAGGTTTATAATTTCTTTTGTTTCTTAAACTTGCTAAAATTGGGAACTATGTATAGCCATCCTAGCTAGGCCAATGAGATTTCCTTGATCTTGGGTGGTTGGCATCTTGATCAAAATGAACACGAGATAAGATATGGTATCATTTTTCCATTATAATCTAGGTACAAATTTAAAAAAGAGATTACAACAAAGACATGGGCTACAAAAAGGCATGTAGCCCCCTTTAAGATCTTTAAAGTGGGACTACATTCTACAAGAGTTTCTTTTGAGACTTTAGTTTGGGAGGTTTTATGTAAGGATCTTCCAAGTTTCTTTAAAGCGGGACTACATTCTACAAGAGTTTCTTTCGAGACTTTAGTTTGGGAGGTTTTATGTAAGGATGTTCCAAGTTATTGCTTTTGTGAGATGAATAGTTTCTAGTCCCTTTATCTCCTAAGTTGGACGCTGCAAACTCTATGGGGTAGACTTCATTTACTTCTTTGAATTAGCACACTATGTAGTGCCTTTCCTCTTCCTCTTCCTTAGAATTTTAACATAGACCTTAGAGATCTTTCAATCTTGTCATTGGTCATCTCCATGGTTTCTCCTTCAGTTGTCTCTTCCACATCTAGCTTTTCACTTTTATGTAGATGTTGCCTCACTTCAAACACACTACGAACACTTCAAGCACTATCTTCTCTAGCTCATGGCATGGCTTCTCTAGCAAAGTGGAAGATAGGGGTGTAAACATTGAAGCATGTACACACCCATCACAAAAATTTGTATAATCGACATTTCACAATCAATGTAGTCACCGAATGGCGCATTGTTATCAGCCATGGCCAACTAAATAGGTGCTCTAATGGGCAAGATATGCATTTTTTACTTTAAAAATTTCATAGTTGTGACCACAAATCTGAGATGCATTGTCTCATTGCCTCTATGTCACATACTAGATTGGCATATTGAGCCTATAAGGAAAATGGTACACCATACTTTACAAGAGATTAAGGTCTACAACCATTAATATTATTGGTAGCTGGAAATCAAGTGTGTAAATGTGTCGATGTGCCACCTCTTCACCAAACTAATCAATGTTTAGTATGTCTATATTGTAGACAAACATGTCTCTTAGGAACTCCTTTTTTATGGCAATCATGCCCTTGATCTTTGCAATTTTAACCTCATTTAGTAGAGGCATGGATTTATGCATTTGAGGCTCCTATATATGCTTTTTCACCCTCTCAATTATCTTTGCAGTTCCATGCATCAAGCCAACCTACTTTTCCTTGCAAGTTTTCAATGCTTCAAGAGCAATTTTTACTATATCATGGCACTAGTGCTTTGTATCAAGCTTTGCAACAACTATCAACAGTTGATGCAGAATCAATGGTTGAGGAGATATTCGAGATAGACCCAAAAGCATACTTGTTTGGAAAATCCATAGAATTAACTGAAAAAATGTGTGCACCAAAGTCTATAGGTTGGTCACCGGCTGTGGTAGCTACATCACTGTAAAGAGACAAATTTTTAGCAAAGGGTTTCACTTCAACTGCCTGTCTTGGGCCATTTGTCAACCTCCATTTCTCAATTTCTTATCCAATTTTTTATGTTGCCGTATCATCTTGACTATGCCCTCTACAAAATTGGCCCATGTTTCAAGACCAAGGCTATTATCTATTCCTCTATGTTTGTGTTATGTGAATCCACATGCAAAATGTAGGCTCACCTCATTGTTCAAAGGTGCTCCTTGATATACCATATGCTATACAATAATGCACTCTTCAAAGAATTTTGAACTTAAAGGCCCTCAAGCAAACCTTTTCTCTCTAATACCATTTGTGCTAAACTATCAACCATTTTGCAGCCTTAAAATCATCATTACAAATTTGTTTTGGGATCTTGCCCAACAGGCCATACCCTGATTTGAAGTCCTCGCTTGTAAAAAAAAACCTAGTTTGAATAGGTAACACTATTCATAGTGCTCTAACCATCTCCTTACAAAAAAATGTACATAAAATCAAGTAATATGAAATTAGACAATAAATAAAAAATCTTGTAGAAGAGGGAAAAATTCAACTTCTAGTGTGTGCAACACTACAATGGTGCTCTAGTGGTGAACCATGTGTATACAAAGTCTAACTGAATGTGTTGTGTTGGAGCAACACTTTTAAGGTGTTGGCGCACAATACTTTTTAGTGTAGACACCACTTTCTGGTGGTGTGTATCAGTTTATTACTGCATACCACTTTTTAGACTGAACACCATCAAAAAGTGGTTGGCCGGTACTTTTAGTAGTAGATGTCACTTTTGTGTGATGGGTACTACTTTTAATTGTTTCATACCACTTTTTTGTGGTAGAAAGCTGTAAAACACCTCAAGAAGTGGTTGCCCAATACTTTTTAGTGGTAGATGTCAATTTTTAATGATGTGGATCACTTTTTTATTGTTGCATATCTTATTTTAGTGCTGGGCACCAAGTTTACATAACAAACACCACTTGTTCATGTTGTCTTACCACTTTTCTATGATTGAACCAACTTTTCATGGCAGAATAGAGTATTGCGGCATTAGCAACATCTCTACTGGCAGGGTTAGGCTCTAAGAGCCAATTAAAAAATCACGTAGTAGCGAAGTAGTTGGATAAATACCAGTGGGAAGTACAGCTTCGTAGAGCAGTTTGAGCAGGTTTGCGAGGCCAATGACCTCACTGATCTTACTCAACGCTTGCAAGCTTTTGGTCTATGCTTAAGCGATAAGAGTAGGACCTGGTACATGATTCTAGATGTTGTAGCGAGCCAATTTCAATGACCTAACAGATCTCTTCATTAAGAGATTCCTCGAACTGGATACTTCGATAACCTGTTGGTGTGACTCATGAATGTCAACCAAAGAGAGAAAGAGAGATCACGTGACCCATGTGAGGAGCCTCTTCAAGAGAATCCCTATGGGTGAGAGACCAATTGAAAGAGCGGTGTCCACAGTGTTTATTAACAGAATATGAAGTGAAGATCTCTACAAAGCCTTGGCAGGCAACTCGAGGTTGTAGCGAGATGCATTGGCAAGGGTCTTTGAGAAAGCTATTAGAGTGGATGACCAGCTCAAGGAGAGAAGCTCCAAGAGCTTGAATCAAAGAGTCCAGCGCTAGGAATTTTGAGAGAGCTTCAACGCCAAGTGAGAGATCAGGCCCAAGTGCTCAGGATAAAGGAAAGGGCATTGATTCAGGACAAGAGTTAGCAGAGATGAAGATGGACATAGCCAAATTGCAGGAGATGATGAGATGACCAACACGCCCACACGTCCAATGCGTGTATTGTGAGTAAAAACCACCTGCCAACTGAGTGTCAGGAACCTAGGTCATGACCTTGTGCTAATTGCGGTAGGTTTAACCATGACTCTATGCATTGTTTATTACCTCAGAGACTCCCATACTTGCAGCCTTACGATCAGCCCTACCTTGTGGGTAGGCCGCCGAACTTCTTTGGAAGGGGAGCCCCATTGGCCCTCCCAACACCTAATGACACTAAGCCAGTCATTCGTAGGATGGAGATAAACCCTATGGGTATCCCTAGACCACGTGGACCCTACGTAACCCATCCACTGAGTGATACTCTAGTCCACTACGTGGAGGAGCCGAACATCAATGATGAGCCTTATGTGCACCCTTATGTGTTGTACGACGAAGAAAGCAATGTAGTTTTTATGGACTACCGACCAGTATTGGTGATGGTGCTATAGGTAGAGGGAGAGGTAGAGGTCTAGGAGGGTAGACACAAGAGCCAATCGTGTGTTGGGGGCTTGCAGTCACCTAGGATATGTTTCTTCGCGCTGTCTTGAGAGGGAGCAAGCAAATAGAGACAAGACTGACCTAAGATGCGCTGAGTGTGAAATCACTCATCTCTTTGTCGATTGCCCTAGACAGAAGTGGCAAACAAGCCATTGATCCCATTGGGATTGTTTGGTGTCAAGACACTCAATGGAAGGAGGCCACACCTATCCCATTGCATGTCATGACCCACGCATAGACAAAGCAGGCTGGCATATCATTGCCAGGGCCTAGAAATCTTGACACAACCTCAATCAAAAAGAAGAGTCAAAGACGAAGAAAGAAGAGACCAGACGCTAAGATCACACTCAAAACCAAAAGTGCCATGACATTGCCTACTGGAAAGAATGTCACTGACGCAGAGGTAGAAATATCAGCTCCAAAGACGGCTGAAAAGGGAAGTGCTAAGGTCAGGGAGTACCTCAATCTAAAGCACCAACTCAAAGCCATTGAGAAAGTGAAGGAGTGAGTGAAAGAGGCCCAAGATCACCTAAAAGACACTGAGCCCATACTAGAAGACGAGATCAATGATCTCTCAAGCATAAGCATGCCAATCTTATCCCCACGACCAAAATCAAGGGATGCGATTTCACCACAAGCAATGCCACTTAGACAAAGCCTAAATGCTACGGGCCATCAAATTAGTCAACGCCATTGGCCAAGAACTACACAGTTAGGAGAGAGGTAAGCAGCTAGCAACCTCCTTAGCACATTGGTGACCAACCCTATGACTCTAAGCTTAGGAGACCTCCTTAGGTAGCATCCAACACTATGGCAAGAGCTAAAACAATGGTTTGAAGAATCAAATGAGCAAGCTGCGGGCAGACTTGCACGAGCACGATGCAAAAATGCAAATACCGATGAGCCTGATGCTACACTTCGTGCCTAAGTCCTTGCACGTTAATGCTTTTTGGGAATCACAAAGATATATGCAATCTTTCCAGTCTTAGCTCTTGGATATGTCACAAGAAAGGGAATCGTACACACAGGAGTGAGAGTTAGTGTGCTAAGCCATGCAGTACTCTAAACTTGGGGTAACCCATAGGTCGAGATTACTAGGTTCAACGTCACACTGGATAACGGAATGAAGGTGAAACCATTTGACATGTTCAAGAGCTGACCAGTGAAAATTGTAAGAGTCCAATTCTCTGTTGACTTTTTAGTCATAAAGAGAGTGGACTACGACATCTTGCTAGGCCGACCCTGGATGTGCAACGCAAGAGTCATAAAAGACTAGGGTAACAGTCTCAACTTCCTCGGCAATCGAATGGAGGCTGTAAGGGTAGAAATGGAAACCTAGAAGACTATGTCGCGGTTGACCTAGATGCCATCTCCACCATGCTGAAGGGTAACTGCCAAAGATTAGGAGATCCTACGAGCCCTTAAACAAGTATATCATGTGTCCTGAGGACGAGCGAGACTGGATGCATGTTCTTGCTACCATCAACCTACCATTCTTATACAATTAGGAGTATGGAAAAGCCATCAAGACAATTGGCAAGCCCACGGACACACCCTCAGTACTAGTCTGCATGATGGCTGGAAGTCTACGTGGAAGACCCAACCCTGTCACATTCCAAGTCCCAAACAATAGATGAGAGCTCCTTGAGATCCTAGGATATCTAACTAACAAGTTTGATGGCAATCTAGCAACAAATCTCAAGTCATTTCAAGATCTCTTGGATGAGCCTAAGTGGCGATGGTCCAAGGTACATGATTTAAACTTGGATGAGCCTAAGTCCCTGACCAACGAGAAGAGATGTATCAGGACTTGGGACATGATGAGCAGTCGGATAAAGATAGCTTTGATGACAAATATGAGCCTAAGTGGCGATGGTCCAAGGTACATGATTTAAACTTGGATGAGCCTAAGTCCCTGACCAACGAGAAGAGATGTATCAGGACTTGGGACATGATGAGCAGTCGGATAAAGATAGCTTTGATGACAAATATGAAGACTGTTGTTCCTTCAATGATGAGAGTGAAAGGGAAATAGACACTATAGAATACGACACTGAGGGATGTGTAATCGAACAAATACGAGCTGACTCTAGACCACACAAGTAGAATGCTTTTAGGTTAGAGAGAGGAGTCATGCGCATGGATTGCGATCGAACTTGGTTGGAACACATAGGCACAAGTGACTACGAATAGGCAGGCCTAGCCCAACAACCAGTTGCCACACCACTGTTGAGACGGACTCACCTTGCGAGTTGTGACCACCAAGAGAGACTCCCTCTTTTAGTGAAGATGAAGAGTTCACGAAAGTCAGCTCAGATAGTGATCTTGAGGTGCCTTGACCTTCCAAGACTAGATGCACCAAGGGGGAGGGACCTACCCGTCCACCTAAGGCACCGATGGTTAAGGGAGGAATGATGGAAGCTGCCTAAGGAAACATAGGCAGAAGACCAGTGAAAATTGCAAGACCTACCAAAGCAATTCACGAAATTCAAAAAAGGCGATACGGTAGTGATCTTGCTAGGAGCCAAATGACACGAGCAAGCAAGCGAACCAATCGAAGGACCTGCCAAGGTCAAGGAGTTCAATTTAGCCAGGGAAGGGGAGGCATCCTGACTTGTATTTATAGTCAATGACTTCATTGAGGAAGAGGAAGCAAGTCTCATTGCTCTCTTACAAGAGTGTATAGACGTCTTTGCTTGGTCCCTAGAAGAGCTCAAAGGGGTAGACCCGAGTGTAGTGACTCACAACATATCCATGACACCTGATGCAACACCGATCAAGCAGCGATCGTATCCCATGAATCCAAGGCACGCCCACGCCGTCAAGGAAGAAATTGACAAGCTAATGACAACTTGATTCATCCACAAAATTGAGCACACGGACCGGGTTTCACCCATAGTCATTGTATTGAAAAAGAATGGAAAAATTAGAGTGTGCATCAATTACAAGAAGGTAAACACTGCTGCAAAGAGAGATAACTATCTGTTGCCATACACCAAGCACATGCTCGAGAGATGCCTGACAAAGAGGCCTATAGTTTTCTAGATGGCTTCTCTGGATATGATTAGAAGCAAGTGCATCCGAATGATAGGCATAAGACCTCATTCGCTATTGAGTGGGACATCTTTGCCTACATAGTCATGCCTTTTGGGTTGACTAACACGCTAGCTATCTTTCAATGCTAATGTGCACTATATTCAAAGATATGCTTAGGAATGAGTTAGAGGTCTTCGTGGATGACTTGTGTATTCACTCTACCTAGAGGGAACACTTAGACACTCTGAGCGGTCTTCGAACGATGTTGACTATATCGGCTCTCGTTGAACCTCTTGAAGTGCCATTTTTGGGTAAAGCAAGGATGCATCCTAGGGCACATAGTGTCGAAGAATGACATTGCCACAAACTTCTCAAAGGTTAGGGTCATTTTCAATCTTCCACCTCCAACTGATTACAAGGGCGTTCAATGCTTCTTAGGACATGTAGGGTATTATCGACGGTTTGTGTTGAACTATGCATTAATTGCTAGACCTCTATACAAGTTGTTGATCATATTTGAATGGACCGAGGAATGCCGATGCATATATGAGGAACTGAAAACCTCTACACCAATTCTACAAGCCCCAGATTGGATGACTCACGTTCCATGTGCACATTGACGCTTTGAAATTCACCGTAGGAGGTGTGTTGTGCCAACCTGTGAACACAACCTAGATTACCCACACTGAGCTGTGCTAGTAGACAACTCACTAAGACCGAAATGAATTACTCAACAGGGGAGAGAGAGGGTTTGGCCATGGTATTTGTTGTAAAGAAACTTCAGCATTATCTTTTGGCTATGCCTTTTACCTTCTTTATTGACCATCATGCCTTGTTATATCTTGTTAATAAACCTTGTACTATTGTACACATTGCTCGATGGCTACTTCTACTTTTGGAATTTGACTTCTCCGTGGTGGTATGTAAAGGGTAGCAACACTACATGATAGACCATATGTCTCGAATCCCTACATGAGAAGTTGCTGGACAAGGCATTGTAGACGAACTGCTAGACGCACATCTATTAAGCTTATCCAATGAAAGAGATTTTTTTAGAGCTGACATGACATCATATTGGGCATATGACATAGTCTAGGTGCTTGAGCACGAACAACCTGAATGACCAATAGAAAAGGCATGCGGACTTAGGCGACTCATCCTGAAGATCCAATCCTATCAGTTTGATAGTAGGCCAACTCTATAGGTTGGGGCAAGACGAATTGCTGTGCAAATGCATGTATGAGCATGAATTGCATGAGATACTCATAGAGGCACATGGTGGAATCGCAGGAGGACACTTCATGAAGACAGGATCGCCCACAAGGTGTTGCAGTACCAACTGTGACCCACTCTTTTTTGAGATACAGCATGATTCATAAAGCACTATGATGAGTGCCAATGGACTAAGGTCACTGTTCATAAGGATCACATGGAGCTAACCCCAATCATTGCACGACAACCCTTCAAAAAATGGGGGATTGACTTCATCGGACCCATTAGACTTGCAACACAGTATTCACAAGCTAAGTACATCATTGTCACCATTGATTATCTAACAAAATGAGTAGAAGCACGAGCTACGAGAAAAATTGATGCTTGGAACACGGCCAAGTTCTTATGGGAGCAAGTGATCTCACAATTTGGTTGCCCCATCAAACTCGTTAACGACCAAGGCACACACTTCATCAATGAAGTGATAGCTCATCTCCTATCCACCTTCCTAATCATCCATGAAAAATATTCACCTTATTATCCTTAGGAAAATGTCCAAGCTGAATCCACGAATAAAATCTTGGTGAATGTCCTGACCAAGGTAGCCTTTTCTTCGTGTAGTGATTGGGATAGCAAGTTGATGGCGGCCTTGTGGGCCTACCGCACGGCTTATAAAATGGCTGTGGGTTAGACTCTCTTTAGGTTGACCTATGGAAGTGAGGCAATTCTACCCTTGGAGTTCTTCATTCCTAGCCTGAGGATAGCCCTTCAAGAGAGATGGGATGGGAAGGAGGCATGGATGGAATGCCTGGTTGAGCTCAAACGCTTATTGAAAACTCGACTTCTAGCCACCCATGCACTAATATGCGAGAAGGCAAGACGAAAAGCTGGTTTGACAAGCATGTCAAGCAATCAACCTCCAAGTCTAGAGTCCCCCATCAATGTACGATTAGCCACTATCATTAAGATGGAAGATGAGGATGATGACGAAGTTGTAAAACCAGCTGACCTAGGCATAACAGTCACTGCCAAGCACACATGCACCTTCAATGCATTGATCGATGAGGGAGCTGAATTCAATGTCTTAACTCATGATCATTGGACCCAAATTGACAAACTACAGTTATAGCCCGCTAATGCTAAACTCAACTCGTATGGTGGCTGATCATACGCACTCTTGGGAAAGTGCAAGGCTGTAGTTTCTATCGAGTTTGAAAGCATGCCAATGATCTTTTATGCGTTGCCCAACACTAAAGATGTAGGCACAGAGTCGATGTTAGGACAAAACTTTAAGAAGTAAGCTCATTGTAATGTCAACTATGAGTTGCAGTGTATCCACCTAGCCATGGGCAACCTCCGCATAGTTATAACTTTTAGCAAGGGCTCCGTGCCTCCTTCCAAGTCCTCAAAGCCACTGGTAGAGAAACCTGCCACCAAGTCTAAAGAGGGGGTAGTGCTTCGTCATCATAATCCACCAAACCTCAAAACCAGCAAATCATTGAAGTCAAAGCTAAGGCCCATGAGCCAAAGCTTCAATGAATGCCTAAACTGCAAGGACCGCCACCTAGGAGTAGACACCCACAACCCTGCAAGGCTAAAAACCCCACCTCCTGCCCTAGGAGGCTAAGACAAAACTATAAACATCGACATACAGTCAAATACCCTATTGCAAGCACAAGGCTATTATGAGGGTAATGCTTGGATATGGATTCCTAAGGCCGAAACAACCAAAGGCACTAATCAAACACCGCCCTCAAGCTTGACTACTCAAGCCTACATCACGTATCCAAGGCTAAGGCCACAAAAGCCTCTCGATTCAAAGCCTCCAGAATCACCAACACACAAATAATGAAAATTGAGCTAATCTATCGACCCAAACCATAGCTTACTACTCACACTCACACCATGACTAGTTAGCCATAGCCCACCAGCCTACTATACAAAAGGCCCAATCGCAAGCTCAGGAAAAACCAAAGCTGAAGAACACATTCAGGGACAACCCTACTTAGATCGCATCCTCATTGAGGAGGAACTGCACATTGTCAGTCGCATAGACTCCATTGACTTCTTGCTCAATGTCCTTACTTACATCACCTAGGTAGGCATCTGACCTTTTGACATGGATTGATACGCTCATATTTAATATAATCCAAACTTCTATGCTTGGCTCATGCTGTGAAAGTAAAAGACTATGTCCATGTGTTGAATTCCCTCTACCCTCTAACCTTTAATCTTAGGAAGGATTCTTCTCACTTTTGAGGAGGCGGGGGTAAGGGGGTAAGGTTAATCAAAATCAAATCAAACACATAAAGAAATAAGAAAAGGAAAAAACATACCTTAAAAGCCTCAATCCACACCTAAGAACAGAAAAGGAAGGAAAAAATTAACTTGCAATTGAGGAAAATGTCACAAAATTTTGAAATAAAGCTTGAAGGGAAAGTCTATTTCTGTACTAAAAGCGTTTTAATTCAGTAAGCATGAAGTCTTTTCTTTCAGCAAGTAACTGTTTTGGAAAGAACTAATAGTAAACCATGGTTCATGATAGGAGCTGAAGATGTCATAGCAAGACCGAGTCCATTGCCTTCCCTTCACGAAAGAGGAAAGAGCGAAGTACGGCCTTTCCCTTGAAAATTGGGCCTACAACCATCTCAAATTTAGTAGCATTCACAACATTGAGGAGGTGGTGGCCAATGAAGAGGCTTTCAAGAGGGTTGTAGAACAGTGCAACCTCACCAAGTACATCAAAAAGTTTGACTATACTAAGTGTGTGGAATTCTTAAGGACATCAACCCTGACAAGGAGTGTGGGACAGTTACTGTGGGGAGTAGAGAAGGAACCAAGCAAGTGTAGATCCTGCTCAGTAAGGCCTTGGTAGAGAAGGCGCTGGGATTAGAACCAAAGGTGGAAAAGAGGGAGAAGAGAGATGTTTATGCCATGCTGAAGATGAAAAATGAGAACTTATTAATAAACGATGGCATAAGCATCCAAGACATCCCCAAATCAGAGGTCAGATTGCTAGCTAAGGTGATCCACTCCCTCTTCACTAGCCAAAGGTACAACTCACTTATGCACAGGATCAGTGTGTATGTGTTGGAGAGCATGGCGGCTCACTCATTGGATGAGGTGGATTGGAATGGCTACGTGCGCAAAACCATTGACCAATCCACCAAAGCACTAGCCCTTGGAAGGAGACTGGTGGGTGGAGAGTCCCCAACGTCAAATGGAACCGAGAGGAAGAATACTTCAACCAAAGCCTCGTTCATTGGGTATGGAGGAATCTTAACCACTCTTATACAGGAAGCGATAAAGGAGGCACAGGATGGAGAGGAGGGAGGAGATGAAACACCTGACATGTCACCTCCTCATCATGACAACAGAGAACAATCGAGTGAGAGGATAGTTAGTGAAGAGGAGGGAGAGAAAGAAGCTTAGTCCAACAGAAGGGAATCAAAGAAGTCTAAGAAGAAGATGACACATGACAAGCAAGAGGAAGAAGGGACATCAAGGCATATCTTAGATAGAAATATGCCTATTACTTGCATGTGTCCTTTCAAGAGGATTTGTAGCCAAGATTTCACTTTGATGATTTCTAGTTGTTGTACATAAGAGAGACTTACTCTTCATTATTCATGTCAATCAAATTCTTTGAGGCTTCCCAAGACTCTGTATTTTTCTAATGCCAAAATAGAATAGTACTCTATCATTCTCACAATTTTATCCATTATAATAAGTTCCGTATTTGTTTTTGAGGGCAAAAGCCTTTGGGTGGGGTCGGAATCTAAAGAGTGGAAAGACAATAGATTCTAGTATTTTTACTTGGGGACAAATAAAGAAAAATACCAGCTACATTGGCTTATTATATAAGATGCAAGAGACTGAATTTTTCATTATCTAATATCTTCATCCTCTTTTCTCAACTTCCATGGCTACTTTCTCTCATCTCTATTTTTATTTCTCTCTCATTTAGTAGTCTTTCTCTCTCCTCTCCATATTCTTCTCTCTTCTTGCACCCTCTTTTTCTCTCTTCCTCCTATTTTCTTTCTTGTCTTAGCTCAAACCATGGATATGCAAGAGATTACTAAGGCATTGGAGTTTATAGAAAATACTAAATTGGTAAATTCTCTCAATATAAGAACAAACAAACATCTTAAATTTCATACATTGAATAGAAAAAAGAAAAAGGTTTATTTACATTAGATTTGTTAATAAAGGTTTTGTTTACATCAAATTTAAGGATTTTGATCAAAGAAATGGCTATACAATTTCGATTGCAACACATATTAGTTAATGTTCAAGTTACTTTTGGTTGGAAATATACTAGTAACATTAGCAAGTTTGTTTACAAATCTAAGAGTTCTTTTATGAACCTTTTAATATAATGGATGGATGCATTTGTACAACATCTAAAAGATTTTAGCCTTTCTATAAGGAAATAGGTGCTTTTAGATCACATGTATTAAAATAATGTACACATATTTCATCACCTATTTTGGAAAGTAAACTTTAAAAAAGGGCTAAATCACATTCCCTCTATCCCATTACACCCATTCAATCTCATCAAGGAACTATGGGAAAGATGTTAATGTGTCTCTAAAATTCACAATTTTAAAATATGCCAAGAACACAAAAGCTACCTTAAACATATTGGCTTTAAGTCATTCAACCATACCTTTCCTAGACATGAAAAAAACCATAAACCATGGTTTATGAGAATTGTAACTTCCTTGATGAGATTCAATTCATCAGCAAGCATATATTCATATTTAGATTAGACAAAGTGGCCCAAACAATGGTTTTTATGTGCAAAAAATAAATAAGATTAGCTACTTCTGATGGACTAGATGGACTTGAGTTTATCAATGCTGAACTAGATGAGACCGGCATCTTTACATGTTGTATACTTCTCCTTAGAGAGCCGAAACTTTCAATAACTTCCAATACATCACTCCATTCATCATTGGCATTTGCAAAATACATAAGAACTCTTTTAGATGGATTAAAAATGCCCATGATTGCCTTTTCTCATTAGTCACATCTCTCTTAACAAAAGTATTGCAAGCCCTGGATTGGGCCATTCAATAGTATATTGAGGATTTTCATAAAAAGTTGACTATCTTTTCTACATGCCAAAAGAATGCATATTGGATTATCCAAAATCAATATGATTCTCTAATCAACTTGCTTGAAGCCATAATCTCAATCCATACCTTTGGCATTACCTCACGTTTTGAAGCCATCCTACATGAAGGTAAGGATAATCTTATTGAATCCCTTGAAGGACTAATAAAATATACAAAAAAGATAGGATGTGTTGGTTTCAAGAAATCTAGAAATAAGATGAAAATGGTCAAGAAGAACAATGATGTGCAAATAGGGGTTGAAAAGTTTACATAACACAATAGGGAAGCATTAATTAATTGCTTTATCACGGTAGATAAAATTATCAAACAACAAAGCAAAGTTATCCCTATGGATTATTCCTATTATCCCTTATGGTGCAACTTGTATTTGCATTTTTTTGAGATTGAATTCATTAAGAAATTGCCAAAATACAACAAATGTGACGTGCTTTTAGCTTTCAAACTATCTTTTACATACATTGATGACCTTTGTTTGATTAACAATGCATTCATTGTTGAATATAGAAAGCTTGATAGGTAATTATCTCTATTGATGTTCTTTGTTTTATTAAAAATCCATTCATTATGGAATGTCTAAAACTTGATAGGCAATTCTCTCAATTGATAGCTCTATGACCATGTACCTACTTCATATCATATCCAAAACATGTATGACACATCTGGAACAACATATTTGAACACAGAACTCAGAGTTACAAGACCCTTCATTGGGGGTTGCATCTCTTAAACTACCCTAAAAAAAGACAAGTTACATTGTTACAAAATGATAGGCCTTATAATATGGTCTAGAAGGTATGTGTTTTGCAAGTACTCCCTATTTTTTTCAATGCATCATCCATATCTATGCCAGACGAAGATATAATGCACCTAGTTTACATGTTTGGTAAAAATGAGTTCTATGATGAAAAAAACACAAAACATATCATCAAAATTTTGAAAAATGGACGATTTCCACAAATAACATGTGATGCGAGTGAGATTGTAAATTTACTTGATGGGGAGTAGGGACACTTGGTGGACCCTACCCCCCATCTTGTAGCCCTACCCTTAGGTATAGGGTGGGACACACACACACACACACACACAGCTACATCTCTTGTCACTTTACATATACACATGTATCCAAACTACTCTCATACACAAGTACCTAATCTCCTTATTCAATAGCTTTAGGTCAAAGTCTGTGTCTCTTGTCAAACATGTCTTTGTTTCTTAACCTTGCTTCTTTTAGTCTTTATAGTGCAAGATGCATATCTTTTGGCCTTCTCTTTTATTTTTACTTTGCACGCCTTTGCTAATACCTTAAAAATTGATGGATGTTCCCTTTTGTTCTATCCATTTCCTTTAGGGTTATATGCTAATATTAGTGCAATTTTGATCCACAATATAAAGAAGAAATCCCTAGCTTCATCAGCATTTAGTTCTCCTCTATCAGATGCAATCTTTCCCACACATCCATAATGATAGATCACATCCTCTAAGAAGAATCCGCATATGGCACTTGTAGCTTTAGCTATTAAAGCTCAACCTTTAACTTGATTCCTAATGTCCTCGCCTGCAAGAACAATATATCTTATCTACCATAATCCCATTGGCATAATCACCACATCTATAGTCCATTTGTAATGCATAGAGAGAGGGCAAGTAGGATGCATACCATCCATTAGTAATTCATAGAGAGAGGGTCGGTAGGATACAGACCATCATAGTGCCTCACAAAAGAATACATCTGACATGTACTACAAGTCTCAACAAACTATAAGACATTCTTGTACATGTCTTTTCACCAATATTTCTCTTTGATCTTCTCAAAGGTATCCTAGACATATCTATGAGTAGCCTATATACTCTCATAAAATTCACACATAATCTACATTTGTATAGCCCTCTCATACACTACTCGCAAAGGAGTTTCTCTTTTCTGCCTTGGATGCTTGAAAGAAAGCCAGTACTCAGAAAATAGCCATATGCCTTTTTTTTAATCCTCTTGAACTCATCATCATTTGTCCATCCATCTCTTATTGTCAAGGTACTCAAATCTACCCAATGTGCACCCATTCCCCATCATATAACTCCATTGAAAAAGTCTCTACAAAAGAGACAAAACATTCACAATCAAGTGTAGCTCCTACAATTTCAAGCTCTTCATCATCAACCATCATTTCCTCTTCCTCTTCATACCTTGATCTACACAACATATCTACCATTGGTTTATCTTTTCCTACAATATCTTCGAAATCAAGATTCATAGATCTTATAGGCAATCCATTGTAGCATGGCAATGCCAGAAGTAGAATAACTCGTAATTAAACTAAGAAGAGGTAAATAATGTGTCTCCATAATCACTAGTGATCCAATAGAATACTCTTTTTCGCATTTCAAAGCTATAACCACTCCCCACAATCCTCTCTTAATTTGTGGATACCTTCTCTATTTTCCATTCAATAATTTTTCCCCAATATGAGTGCATACATATTTCCCTCACCATCATCTTGCCCAATAGCCCAACCAATGTCTATAGGGATCATATTAAGAGTAATGATAATGGGTCTTCAACCTACATAATCATTTTTTCTTAAAGTAGATGCAGTCTTCAATAATCTTTTTAACTTTCTCATACCCTTTATGTGTAGTATATCCCATTGGAATTTCTAGCCTTTTCTTAATAACTAATAAATAGCATCTACAATATGTGCAAAAGGAGGTATCCATATATGATAAAACACAGTAGGCCCCCAAAAATCTCCTCACCTTTGAAACTAAAGATCAAGCCTCTTCCATTTTATCAATATCATCAACTTTTGGTAGAGATGACCTTCTATTCCCTTTGCTTTTGCATGTTCATGTTTCTTCTCTTTTGAAAAAATATTCATCCCATGTAGCAAAGGTCTAGAGATGGATCTAAATCATATCTACCACTCAACTTAGCTGCCCTCTTAGAAGTACTTGTATTTTCTTCATCTCTCTTTCTCTTTTCTTCAACAATTGACCCTATGTTTCAAGACTTGGATAAGCATAAACAAAAAAGGTATCCACTAGAGCATCTAGACCTATTTTTCCCCGAATACTCTTTCTTACTTCACTAAGTTTGATTTATGATTTTTTTCCTTTTCTGCTATATGTATAGCATGTGCCCAAATATCTATCTTCTTACCTAAGAAAAGATACATGACCATGATGTTTCTCAATCTATAAATGAAAGGTAGTTGCTTCCACTATGACATATGCATCTTTACAACCATGTCATCAGCTAACTTTTTCATTCCACCATTTCCAAAATTTGGATTGAGTGATAGTCCTATCTGACATAGATGGATCTTCCCATCCTTTTAAAAAAAATCAAATTAGTATCCAATGCATCTTTATATATGTCACAATCCCTATGCTCATGCTCAGTGTTATAACACTAGATACACTCATATTGGAGCCCTAGGTCCTATACCTAGTCTCTTTTCCTCTAGCTTTGCAAGCTTTAGTTGTAGGTCATGCATAACCTTAAAAAATTTATCCATTAGATCATCTTTTATAAAAGAAAATGTAGAGACCGATTACTTACCTACCTGCATAGCAGTAGCATAGACTCAACCTTCATTTTATTCTTCTTCTTTGCCTCTTATTAAGCATAGAGATAACATCTTTAACATCTTCCCATTTGGTTTTCAATCCTTGTTCAAGGCTTTCATATTCTAAGATCTCCTCTAGGATCAATTGCAAAGTAGGATCAACCAACTACAAAAAAAATTCTATGTTTTCAAATTTACAGCCTACTACTCTATATTATCCATTCATTATCCAACTGGCCATACTTGCACTCAAACTCACGTAGAAAATCTTTAGCATCCAGCCCTTTATTGGGTTTTGCAACCCACTCCATGAAAGTTTTATGAGTAAAAAATATTGTATCTTTTATTAAATAATCTTCCTTAAGAGCTTTCTTAAACTCATGCCATGTAGCCCCTTTTGCATAAATCTCACTAATGCATAATTTCAACTCATGGATTATATCACATAAAATACTGACTTGTCCTATGAGAAAGTAGCCCAAAGAAACCTAGCTTCTCTTTACATCTCTTCAAGTAATTGGAGCATTTTGACCATCAAACAATTTAACTTGGCTTTCAATAGCTCCTAGTCCTTTAGTTATTGTGATATCCTGACTTAGATTTAAAATCTTCCCAACTTCTCACAAAATGGACTTGAAGAACTCTAAAATCATTAAATAGAGAAGATCTCGAGCAAAAAAAAAACCCAAGGATTGTAACCCAATATTTTTTTGGGATTGACAAGGATTGTAGCCACCCGTGTCACAGAAGTTGCCACGTGAATGAGAGTTATGAGCCATATTAGTCATTGGTGTCAGTGTCTATAGTATGGATGGTCCAAAAATACTAGAATTTTAGACAAAACTAGCATATTTTTAATATTTTGGATATTATTTATTATAACTATTCTAAAAAGCTATAGAAACTTCTAGAACAGGGTGTCATGTAAAAAAAGCAAGTGGCTTTTTCAACAAGCTTTGGAGATTTAATGCAAAAGGAAGGATTGGCAAAATCACGCACGTCGCGATTGTAGTTTACAAGCAGTAGACAACACTATGAATGGGGAGAAGAAAAAGGAGTGATCTAGAAGATTTTTGAATAGGTGTCCCTAGGTTTTACCCTTGAAACCATCAAATTTGCATTTTGAGCATCAGATTGCATCTTGGAAGCTTCAGATTGCTGATTTTGCCAAGATCCCCTCGATAAAGAGCTCTTCTTCTTAACCAAAACCCTTATTCCCTAATTTAGCTATAAATAAGAGGTATGGGGAGTAGTTGAGAGAGGTCCGAGCAAGAGGGAGGAAAATAGAGGGAGGTGGAAGGATACCCTTCTGAAAGGTTGTGAAAGGGAGCTAGAGAGGGGAAGAATTAGAAAGAGAGAGAGAGGGAAGAAGATCCCGAGAGTGTTGAGAATCTGCCAATCACACCCTATGTATGCCCCTTTGTATGGAACAACTAGGCTAGGAAGGTGCAGTTCATTCTAGGAAGAGAGACAGATCCCATAGGCACAGTGATGAAATGTGCTACCAAGCATTCCTATATAATGATGTACTTGACTATCACTTTCATATGATGATAATGCAATAGTACTTGTCTCTTTGTGTCAAGTCTCTGTGTCATTGTCAGTCCTACACAAGATTGTGTTTATGAGTTCAAGTCTCAATCTTGAAACCTAATTCACTTGTGTAACAGTTGTCTTCTTTGTCAATGTCAACATGAGTAGTATTTTCATCTTCCATCCTCCATAGCTTCCGTCTTTGCCATGCTCTAGATCTCGCATTTCTCACAGAGAGGCTGTGAGAGAGAAAATTAGAGAGGGTGTTAGAGAGGAACCGAATTAACTCAACCTATCTCGGTCTTCAACTCGGCAAGCTGCTCTCACGCTCTCCCATCCCGAATTCATTCCACCTTCTCTATCTCGAACCCACTCATGAACGATGGCTCCAAAGCAACGAGGCAAAAAAACCATGAAATACATCGCAATCGGTCAAAGAATGGGTATTGCTAGAGATATGAGAATCCGCGAGGTTGCCGGAACTACAAATAATGGAACATCGGATGTGGCGAACGCAAGCAAAAGCAAAGATGAAATTCCCAATGACGTCGTGCCAAACCAGGATGTTCACAACTTAGAAATAGGCTATTATTTTCATATTGCCACATAAAATAATAAGGTTTTCTCCAAAATTAAGTACATAAAATGTTAGCTTTTGCATTAACACTAATACAAGATGTCAGTTTCATCTAGAGAGCATATTAATGCACGCACAAATAGTTAAGTACTACCTATGATTTATAGATAGATTGCTCGAGATTACAATTCATAGAATCATGATGAAAATAGTTGCAGGAGGTTATTGCACAAAATGAGTAAAGGACATTATGTACACTCGAGATTAGTAAAATGCATTGATATATTTATTGCCAAACAGGACAATGGTTAGGAGTTAATTAACGCTTAAAAAGTGAAATTTTATTTAAAGAATCTTGTAAATCATATTGTTAAATTATTATCGCAATATTTTTCTAAGTACTAACTAAAGAAAATTCACTTATGTTGGGTAAGTTATCCCTAAATAGGAAATTCGTGTCTTGCTTAACAACATTGAAAGATTTGTACTCAACACTTCTTTATGGGAAGAAGAATCCTCATTAGAATGTAAGGCTACCTTGGGTTAAGGATCTACCTTGGCCATGCAAAGTTGTGAACTGCACAATGGTGTGGTTGTCATTGTTTGAAAGGATTGTTTGTGTTTGCTAGAATCTAGATCTCTGATTAAAAACATTGACAAATAGGATAAAAGGAAAGATTGTGCTAGGCTACCCCCAAGCTAACTGCGAGACTCTACTCCAAGGGGGTTTATGGTTATCCTTGGATAGGCTTAGACCGGCTCCGTAGCGGAAAGGTGTGTCCGTAGGGATATCTCAAGCAATAGGAAATGTGGGAGGGGGGATTTGGTCATAAATTACACAACACTCCTAGAATTTGACAAGCCCCTTCATGACCCAGGATGGGATCTTGAAACCCTAATACTAGTTACAAGGGTGAAATCTTGGTGGGCTATATAGCATCGTGGAATTCTATATATCTTCCACAAGACTGGAAAGATGGAAATTGTTATTAATTTCTAATATAATAAAGGAATTTGTTTTTTATTCAAGGGTTGTTTGAATCGTATGCATATTTTGTGAAGAGCTAAATGAGTTACCTCCAGAAAGAGAAGTCAATCATGAGATCAAACTTGTTCCTAGAGCCGCTCCAGTGCAAAAAGACCTTACAAAACATCTATTCCTAAAGCCATCGAACTAAAAGAGCAACTCAAACAACTACTAGAATAGGGGTAGTTCATCATCATGGGGAGCCCAATATTATTCCAAAAGAAGAAAGATGTAACTCTCCATCTTTGTATCAACTATCGAGAGCTAAACCAAGTAATAGTGAAGAATAAGTACCTGATCTCGAGGATAGATGAGCTTCTTGATCATCTAAAAAGAGAAATTATATTTTCTAAGATTAATCTTTGGTCAGGATATTATCATATCAGAATCAAGGATGAATATATTTTTAAAACTACCTTCAACACAAGATATGGCCATTTAGAATTCATCGTGATGTCCTTTGGGTTGACAAATGTCCCAAAGATTAATCTTTGGTCAGGATATTATCATATCAGAATCAAGGATGAATATATTTTTAAAACTACCTTCAACACAAGATATGGCCATTTAGAATTCATCGTGATGTCCTTTGGGTTGACAAATGTCCCAACTACCTTCAACAAGTTAATGTAGGACATTTTCAGGCTTCATCTTGATGATTTTTTTCTTGTATTCCTTGATGACATTCTAACTTATTCTAAGGAGGAAGAAGAGCATGAACCACATCTTTGCATTGTCCTGGAGACGATGAGAATACACAAATTGTATGCCAAGAAGAAGAAGAAGCATGCCTTCTTCAAAAGGAAGATTGAGTACTTGGGATTCATAGTGTCTACTAAAAGTATATTAGTACATCCTACAAAGGTCAAAGATGTTCAAGATTGGCCACCCCCAACCAGTATCAAGGAAGTAAGAAGTTTTCTTGGTCTAACAAGACGGTATGGGATATTCATCAAAAACTATGCCCAAATTGTAGCACCTCTTACACAGACCTACTCAAAAAGCAAGTTGCCATTATCTGGACGCCAATTGAACAATCTAGCTTTGAATAGCTAAAGCATAGTTTGATAACTGCTCCTTTCTTAAGGCTACTTGACTTAAGCAAGGAATTTGAAGTTTTCATAGATGTCATCTCTCTTGCATTGAGATGCATACTAATGTAAGAATCCATCCTCTAGCATACTCTTCAAGAAAGTTGAAAGCCCATGAAAAGAGATATGCTACTCACACAACCTAGAGTTATTAGCTGTGATTCACGCTCTCAAATTATGGAGACATTACTTGCTTGGAAATAAGTTTTCCTTACTCACAGATCATAAAAGTCTTGTATTTTTACTCAACCTTATCTTAATATGAGGCAATGATGGTGGATCGAAATTTTACAGGAGTATGACTTTGAAATTAAGTTTAGATGTGGTAAAGAAAATGTAGTAGCAAATGCCCTTAGTTGCAAAGCCTTCCTTAAAGCTCTTATCGTTGAAGAACCATCTAGGGCAAAAACTCTAGCTACAATGGTATCAATTGTCGGAGAGTAAACTAGGGAGAGAGAAAGAAGAGAGATAAAACTACAGAAGAGAGAGAAAGACTGCATGAAGAGAGAGAAGAAGAGTGACGAGGAGAGAGAAAGACTAGATTTGGAGAGAGAAAGATAGGAAAGAGGGAGAATCCATGAAAGTTGTGAGCAAGATGGGAAAAAAGGACTGTAATTGTATTAATGTGTCAAAAAGATATGAAAAATTACATGTCCTCTCCTTTTATACCAATGTCATTGTGACATGGCAAAATATAAATATCATTTACACTAAATCCTTATTCCCAGCTTCTTACAATCCATCCCTTCCCAAAAGTTTTTATCCTCAAAAACAAACCTGGAAGACTAGAAAAAGATGGATAGAACAGAGTACTACTCTGTTTTTACAACTTTATAAATGGAAAAAATGAATGAAGTATGACCAACTATATGTATTGAAATTGAAGAATGAGAGTAGGCCTCAGCTATATACATGATCTGGAGTACTTCAAAAGTATATGGAGCCATAAAGTCTTCAACAAATAATCTCAAAATAAAGTAGATAGCTTGTTATGTAAACAGACCCTGTTGGACCAAATCTGCCATAACTTCTAGTAGAAGTGTCCAAATGAGGCGTACCATATATCAAAACGAAGCTCTTAAAGAGTACTTTAAGCCCATGTGGATAGCTTAATTCTGAAAATTAGGCACAATAAAAATTGTTCTAAAATAGCGTGCTGTCCTGATCCTATCTGCATCATCACTAGCTCCATAATCAATAGGCTTCAGCCACACCAATGTATCTCTTAAGAAAGGAAACTCATCCAATACAAAATCAGGCCTCCAAGAAGATTTCTCAAGTGATAAACCTCTCCATTTGATTATATAATCCATGATAGAACAAGATCGAAGCTTCGTCTCACGCTGACCTATAATAGCCTCTAGGATGTAGTGAATAAAACCTTCGTCATCAATAGGTGGCAGCTCATCAACTATATCCACCACTGGATCACCATAAAAGGGCTTGAGGTGACTAACATGGAAGACATTACGAATCTTTGTGAAAGAGGGAAGCTCTAATCTGTATGCCAAGTCTCTAATTTTCTTAAGGATCTGGTAATGGCCATAAAACCTGTGGGCAAGCTTATTACTAGATCCATCTTTTAATGTAGAGTACTTGGACTTGGGTACCTTCAGTAAGACCAACTCTCCTTCTTGGAATTCTAAAGGCCACCTCTTCTCATTAGCATACATATTCATTTGGTCTTGAGCTTTCCTAAGATTCATCTTGCATTGCTGAAGAAGAGTCTGCATTCTTTCTAACTCTTCCTTCCCATGAGGATTGATCCTTTCATTAAAGATGACTGTGGGTAAGGGCACCTTGTAACCATACAAAGCCTCAAAGGGTGAAACTCCAATATTAGCATGGGTAGAATTGTTATAAGGAAACTCAATCAAGTGTAACCAAGAATCCCATGAAGTTTGGACATCATAGCAAAAATGGCGAAGATAAGTCTCCAACCATTTATTGACTCTTTATGTTTGTCCATCAATTTGTGGATGATAGGCCGTAGATGGAGCCAATTTAGTATCCATAGATGCAAATACTGCCTACCAAAAGTTACTCATAAACTTCAAGTCTCTATCATGAACAATCACCTACAATAATCTATGTGTCTAAAAATCTGCTCCATAAACTGACTGGCCACTTGAGAAGCAGTAAATTGAATCTTGGTTGGAATAAAATGGGCTGCCTTAGTGAGTCTGTCTACCACCACATATATACTATTCCATCCCTTCTTGGTAGTAGGAAATCCAGTAATGAAATCCATAGTAATATGAGTCCATTTACCTGTAGGAATAGGTAATGGATGTAACAAACCTCCTGGCTTATGGGTGCTATCCTTATTCTGCTGACAAGGCATACACTTCATAACAAAGTCCTTAACATCTTTCCACAATCCTTTCCAATAGAAACTTTTGCTGATCCTATCATAGGTGAATTCTTCATCCAGAAGATAAGCCTCCTGTTCTGTCATAGCTGAAACTTTGCAAACCAACATACGAGAAAGAGAATCAGCCACTATATTATCTTTGCCCCTTGTATGAGTGATGTCAAAATCATAATTCTGTAATGTAGCTACCCAATGACGCTACTTAGGAGTAAGATTGGACTGAGTAAGGAAATACTAAAGTACCCTGTGATCACTGTGTACTCTGAATCGGCTGCCATACAAGTAATGGTGCCACTTCTTAATTGCATGCAAGATAGCCAACATCTCCTGGTCATAAACATTCATGGTCATTTCTTTATCTGTAAGCTTACAACTCTCAAAGGCAATCACTCCATGCTCTTGTAGCAAAACAGCCCCAATGCCATGGCCACTAGCATCACACTGTATAGTAAATTCTTTGGAAAAGTCTAGGCATACTAAGATAGGAGCAGAGGTAAGGAGTTCCTTTAGCTGGTTGAAGCTGCTATCTACAAGAGCATCCCAAAAGAAAGCCTCCTTCTTTAACCTATCAGTCAAAGGAGCTACAATGGGGCCGCATAATGCTTAATGAATCGGCGATAGAATGAAGATAAACCAAGAAATCCTCTAAGAGAGGTAGTAGTAGTAGGTGTTGGCCAATCTTTTATACATTGCACCTTCTTGGGATCAGCCCGTATTCCTTTTTCACTAACAATATGTCCCAAGTACTCCACTTCAGCCTGCATGAAAGAACACATCTTCTCCTTAGCAAAAAGCCTATGATGTCTCAATACATCAAAAACCCTCCTCATATGTGTGAAGTGATCCTATAAAGTCTTGCTGTAGATCAGAATGTCATCAAAGAACGCCAAGACAAACTGAAAGAGGAAAGGCTGTAAAATCTTATTCATCAGGCTTTGGAAGGTAGCTGGAGCATTTGCAAGCCCAAATGGCATCACTAAGAAATGATAGAGCCCATGGTCAGTCCTGAAAGCAGTCTTGACTTCATCACCCTCTCGCATGCGAATCTGATGATACCCTAACCTCAAATCAATCTTCGTAAAGAATCGAGCCCCCTTAAGCTCATCAAGCAAATCATCAATCCTGGGTATCGGATACCTGTTCTTCACTGTGATCTTATTAAGATCCCTGTAGTCAATGCACATTCTAAAAGATCCATCTTTCTTTTTACTAACAGGACTGGAGATGCATAAGGTGAAGAACTTGGTTCAATGAATCCCATCTCAAGAAGCTCCTTGATTTGCTTGGCTACTTCCTCCCTTTTGATTTGTTGAATGGTAATAAGCTGAAAATATGGTCTACTAAGAATTCCCTGTAAATGTATAAGCTGCCCATTGAAGATAGACTCCATATACAACTATGAGAAATCCATAGTGATCCTGCCTAATGTCATCAACCAATCACAATCGAGTACAATTTCTATAGGCCCCATTTCCAAAGTGATCAGGTTTACTTTTGCTTCAAAATTTTCAACCAGCTGTAAAGAAACCTGTGGGCATATTTGTGTGCTGATTTCCTCTTCACCATTTCTAATGGGTTGCTGTAAATCTGTGGGAATACAATTTAGCTTGTCCATGATGGACTTATTCACAAAACTATGAGTACTGCCACTGTCTTTCAGAATGAACACTGGCTTTCCACAAATGTTTCCCTTCATATGGAGTGTATTAGGGCTCTTAGATCCTGTCCAAGCATCCATAGAAATAGAACAATTAGTGGCAACAAGCGGCTCATAACAAGTCCCACCTGGATCAAACGGAACACTTCCACCTAGATCAAAAGGAAAAGAGTCGGCTGGATCATAGAAATACTCTTGCCTAACTTCTTCCTCAAGATCTTCATTTTCAGCATTAAGTGTAATTGCATTAGCTTCATCCATGTCATCTTCAAAATCCTCAAAAACTAACATACTCTGAAGCTTGGGTTTGACATTTTTGTATATACACTTTGAGGCATGATCATGTGTATACTTTTCCCCACACTTGAAACATAAGTATTTCTCCTTTCTTTCTTTGTAAAGATCCATAGGAATAGATTTAGGATTCATGTTGGCTGAAATGGATTTAGGCTTGTTGTCCCCTTGTTTGAAGTCAACTCTTGGACTGTTTATTGTCCTAAAATTACTTTGAGGTCTAGAAGCATTGAATGGAGGATAAGTTGGTACCCGTAAGCTCCCATTTGGCACATGATTGCTGCCATAAGTGTTACCAACTTTCCCCTGCTTAAAAACAATCCTTGGCTGTCCAAAACCAGGCTGAAATGAAGAATCTCTTCTATATTTTTTTCCATAGTGCTCCACAAACCCAATAGCCTTAAAGAGGGAAGTAGGATTTTGTGCCATGACATCAGCTGATAAAGATGGCTCTAAACCATACATATACTTGTGGAGCTTAGCCTCATCACTGATGCTTTCCACATACATGTTTAGGTCGAGGAATTGGTTACTGTACTCTCTTACACTTAGGCCTCTTTGTTCCAAACCATACCATCTCCGTGCCAATTTCACTTTTTCAAGAGGGGAGACAAATACTTCAGCCATAAATGCCTTGAAAGCTTCCCAATTCTCTACAAGTATGTTTTATTTTTTTATATACCTCCATCAAGTATGGGCAAATTCCTCCAAATGCAAGGAAGCAAAATGAATCTTCATGTCATCAGTTTTAGGGAATATATCAAAGTAGGATTCCATCTTAGAGGTCCACTCCTCTAAATCAGATGGTGAAGATGACTGACCAATTAATTTAGCTAGAACAATCTTGTCCTTTAGCTCTTTCATGAAATGGTTGTTGTCCCAAAATAGGTTGATCATGAATACCATGTATGGAACCCCCAAATTGAGACGGAAATTTCCCAACAGGTGGCTGAGAACCATTATGCAATCTTCCTGTTGGTAGAGAACCCTTAAGAATTTGAGTATTCAGCCCAAAAGCTTGAGAATTAGCTCCATTCAAATTGCCCAAATAGTCATCATGCTATTGTGAAGTCTCTCCTATTTCATACTGGCTATTTGGGATGCCTCTTCTTCCAATAATCCCATGTCCATGGCCATTTTGGTTAGATGGCTAAAGTGGGACTGAAGGCTCACTGTTTGAATAAGCTTTCTCCTTAGCTTCTTTTGATCCCATTTGCATTTGCATCCATTGGGAGAATTGTGCCATAAGTTGAGCATTAGATTCCACCAACTTATCAATAGAAGCCTTTGTTTGATTCATTGAATCCACCAACTTCTCAATGGAAGACTTCGTTTGATCGGTAGACAAAACCATTTGCTCCATTCTTGATCATATGGCCTCATGTCATTCCCTATGTCTTTGTTCATGGACGCACAAGGTATTATTGAGTATACTAACTTCCCCTTGTTGTTGAGGCTCTTCAGGGATCTCTTGAGGTGTATTATCCAACATGGAATCCCTGATTTACTAAGCATAATCTTCCTAGACCTTATTTTTACCCTTATGTCCTGCCATAATAGTGCAGTCCTACAATACCCCCTGTCAAAAAAATGACTATAACTTTTGTTAGGGAACTCTGATTTCAAAAATTTTTAGTTTGAATCGAAGCCAATAATGCTCTCTTCAAGATGATCTATAAAACGCTATAATAGATTTAGGATAGAAAATTATATAGCTCAATTTTTGAGTCTGAATTGTCCAGGCCTGCACCCTATCTAAACATGTAAGTGCTCTATTTTGACCCTGTAAGGAAAGATAGTAATCCAAAATGGTTACCAAACCCTGTAGAAGGCTGAATAGGACCTGTGGGTACTCTGTAGTACCTACACATGTACTTCAGTAATGAAGGGTGTACTTGTAACCACCTATAAATGCCCTGTAGTGCCTTGTAAAATCCTTGTTTTACTCTGTTTTAAACCTGTAGATACTTGAGCCTTTAGAAAGTCTTCAATCTTCAATTCTCCACTCGTTGTACCTATTTGAGGGATAAAATGGCATGACATGCTCCCTACACGGGCTCCGAATCACCGGGATGTGGGCAAAGTTCCCCCTGAGTCGGTTGGTTGCACCCCTTCGGGATCTTTGATAGTGAGGGAGGGTCACCTCTCTTTTGTCCCACTATCTCCCCCGACATCCACCTTTTTCCTCGGTGGGTATATCAACATGGCAGTAGCTTGCTAATCTAATCAATCAGCATGAGATGCATTTCTGAAATATTCATTCAGCCTTTCATGAGATGCAATTGAATGGAATATTGAAAGTTTGGATAGGGGAAGGGTCTTACCAATGCAATTCAGTGACTCACTAATTGTTAGTACTTAGCCTTTTACAATATTTCAACTTGGGTAAAAGAATTCAGCCAATCAATGGATTAGAGTGAACAAATTCATCAATCAATAGATTCAATCAATTGGATTCAAATGTTATGCTGGAAATTTTAGATTGAAGCCTCTAATTCACTTATTAGAACTAGTATGCATAGAGCAAGCATTGCATTACATGAATGGATTGATTCAACAAAGGTTGGCTGAAATTTGATGGATATTATTCAATTCTTTAATCTCTCAATCAAATGGATTAAGCTCAGCAAATGGATTAATGAGAGAGATTAAGAATTGAAGAAGAGTACCTTTGACATGGTTGATGATGACTTGATCAATCTTCATATGCTTGATAAAGCCTCCGATGGTCCAATGTTGCCAAAATAATCCCCAAGGCTTGTGTATTCAGTGCTTAAGATCTTGAAGCTTCAAATGCTTGAAATTGAAGCATTAAACCTATTTCCCCCAAATTTTGGCTATGGAAGCTCTTAGCTTCTTGCTTAATCCTTGCAATTTGTTGAAGAATCCTTAGTAAAATGATCCCACTGGCTGGAAAGATGAAGAATCTTCAAGAAATTCTTGAGAAATGAAAGCTTGGGCTGAAGCTTTTATGGCTGCCCATGGACTGTTCATGTAGGGTTTCAAGAGAGTGAAAGGATGAAGAATATAGCCCCATTTTGGAGTCTACACATCAGGGAGTTGAAGAAATCACTTCCAAAGATCATTTAGAAGGACCATAGCTGAAGATTGATGAAGAATAGGGCTGGAAAAATTAGCGCAAATTTCGGGTTGCTGTCCTGCTCATGTGGCTGATCCTCCAGTCCATAAAATGGTATGCAACCTATTGCATTTGATGCCTAGAGTGCCATTATACAAGCCATTGTTTAAGGAGAGCAATGATCAGTGAATAAGGAGAATATCTCAGCTGGAAAACTCCATGGAAGCTTGGTCAAAGCTTGGAGAAAGAGGAAAGGAAGACCTCTTTTGAAAAGTAACCATAGTTTAACCCCAAACTAAGCCTGGTTAACTCTCCTTTACCCTAGTTACCTCCAATTTTGCATGAAATTTGATGAAGACCTATCACTTAAGCCATCCTCTGCCATATCTGACCTTGGATATCTCCAGATGTAGTCTCTTACTAACTATATATGATCTACAGCACTCCATTAGTCACTGTCTTGTACAATTTTTGACTAAAATTGATTTTGATGGAGGAAAATAGGACTGAAAATAGAAGAAAAAGAATGGATCAAAGACCAATGCTCTGACACCACTTGTCAGAGAGTGAACTAGGGAGAGAGAAGACTGCAAAAGAGAGAGAGAGACTACAGGAAGAGAGAGAAGAAGAGTGACAAGGAGAGAGAAAGACTAGATTTGGAGAGAGAAAGATAGGAAAGAGGGAGAAGCCATGAAAGCTGTGAGCAAGATGGGAGAGAAGGACAGTAATTGTATTAATGTGTCAAAAAGATATGAAAATTTACATGTCCTCTCCTTTTATACCAATGTTAGTGTGACATGGCATAATATCAATATCATTTACACTAAATCCTTATTCCTAGCTTCTTACATCAATGCCAACCAATATATCATCGAGTTGACTAAGGATGAAGCAAATGAGGACCCAGACTATTAACAATTGTTTTGAAAAGTTCAGAATAAGGAACAAGATCACAAATTCAAGACTATATATCTACTAATGAAAACAAAGGACTTGTTTATTTCAGAATGAGACTATGCATTCCTTCAAGTTAGACTCTCAAGAGAATGATACTTTGGGAAGCACATGACTCTCCTTTCTCAGGACACCTGGAGTATGCAAAAATTATTAATGCTATCAGGAAAAGCTATTAGTGGCAAAGACTCAAGGGGGTGATACTCGAAAGGAGCACCGAGCAACGTCATTTTGGAAAATATATTGATGGACTACTAGAAGGTGCGCCTTGGATTGAGACTAGTGAACACCTCACAATTGGTATCAGAGCACTCATTAGAATAGAATATGACGTAAGCTTAAGATAAAAAATTTCTTGCATGGTAAATATAGCCTAGGACATGTTTTCTTCTCTTTGTTAACGTATGTTTTTTAATTATGATAGAATAACGAATCTTGGAAATGATTTTTGATCTTTCGAGGAATGTTTATGTCAGCTATGCATTCATCCAGTCTTGCCTGGAGGAATCTGATGTGCAAATACTAGATCAATTGTACAACCCCTCGCCTTTATATCATGAAAGATGGTGGATGATTAGCGGAGGAGACTATTATATCGATGCAAGCCGTCTAGCTTATCTTCAGAATAATATGAAAAGGGTAAAATGGATTGAAGATCTTAAAATTGTCAAGATCTATCTATTTTGTGAATCCAGTGTAAACTCAACCCTGTATACTAGGGGCAAGAAGATTAAACTAAACCTATATATCTATGAGGAAGTTACAAAGATCCTTCCAACTGACATAATAAAATTCATAAGTTGCTCTATCCGCCGCAGCTATAAAAAGGACAAATTTCTTGAACTCCCTAAAAAATATAGATTCCTAGATATCTACTCTCATAATCTAAGTTACTTCATAAAGGATGTATCGGAGTGTCATGCTTAGATTGTAGTAGGGAATCCTTTTCTGAAAAAAATAAGATGAACATGTGAGCTATGTGAATAATGTATTTTTTTTCCATTTAATTGCCTTGTACATTTGTAATAAAGATTGATTGATACTTTATCAATCAGAGAAATAATGGATCCTTATTTTCCCTTGGAACCTCTGAAATTGTAGTTTAACTTTAGCAATGGAAAAATAGTTTATTTGAAATTGTTCCAATAAATTAAGCAAGAAATAATTTGAGTATCAAACTCTAATATTAATGTTATATAAATTTCGTAAAGTTTAACTTAGGAATTGTTGAAAATTTCATAGAATTTCACACCCACAATAATTCCCAACGAAGCCCAAGAGAAAATGAATCTTTTGAAGCAAGTCAAACCTCCAAAATTTGCCAGGAAAGGCAAGAATGTGGAAGCTAATGCAGAAATTCAAATCAAATCTATGGAATATTATTTTACTACTATTGAAATTGTCCTAGCCAACCAAGCCATGATTACTAAGCTAAAAATAATTGGCGAAGCTTGACTTTGGTGGAAGCAATGGTGGCGAGATCAAGGTGTCCCTAAAATACCATTACTTGGGATTTGCTGAAAGAAGCTATATGAGGGAGATATTTACCTCTAGCTTATCACACCTAGTAGATGAATGAGTTCTTTAATTTAAAGCAAATGGGACTAACCTTGGAGGCGTATTACTCCAAGTTTTTTTCACTTCTTAAATATGCACCCTCCATGGATACTACTCAACAAGTGTCTCAAATCTGCAATGGGCTAAATTCTCCTCTAAACAATCGTTTGGAATCAATGCGCCTAATAGACCTCCAAGATGCTTTGATTTGAGATGCTCCTATTGTGCATGAAGTACAATCAAAGCCTAAAAATAATAAGTTCTAGAGCTACAATAACCAGAACAAAGGAGGATTCAAAGGTCAAGAATCCAAGGCCAATTTCACCAAGGTCAAAAGAAAAACGAAAAATTCAATGCAGTTGAAAATTTTGTTCCTACCCAAGGAAACAGGGATGGTCTTAGGTGCTTTCACTGTAATGAGCAAGGACATTTTAGGAGATATTGTCCAAAGCTTGGTGGAAACCATTGCGAAGAGGTCAAAGCAGAACGTCAAATATGGCAAGAGGAAGAATGTCAAATATTACCCTTAAAGAGATTAATAAGGAGAAAGACCCTACTATGGAAGAAGATATTGAAAAATCAATTGTTCATGATGCATTCCATAAGAAGGGTCCAATTTGTCAATATTTGATAATATAGGCACTAGCTAGTCACCGAGGTAAATCATTTAAAGTTTTGATTGGTTGTAGAAGTATACACTCATTTATTTTTCCCAAGTGTGCTAAGAAGTTAGGAATAAATACAATAAATGCATCAAAACTGCTTGTGGAATTAGCAAATGGAAAGGAAGTACTTTCTACATAGCAAACTACCAAGGTAGAGTTTAAACTAGGAGGAAACCTTTCAAGTATGAGATTCAAAGCAATGAACTTAGGAGCTTATGAATGTTTACTAGGAATGAATTGGATGATTCCCAATTATGCTCATATCCATTGTGGAAAAGCTCAAGTCAGATTTCAGGATTTGAACGGTGAAATAGCAACTACAAATCAAAGTGGGAATCTTGAAGTTCACTACTGTAAAACAGTCATGAATAGTGTAATAACATGGAAAAATGGGAAAAGAAGAGGGCTTAGCTATCTCGGAGTTGTAGGTGGAGTGATTGGAAAGACTAAGGTGTTGATCAGCTAGGGTTTAAGGTCTTGGGTGACCAAGCAAAACCTCATTTGCACTCCTGGTTTAGAGAGAGAGAGAGAGAGAGCTTGCAGGTCCAGGCTTATGTCAGATCGATTGGAGCATATCGGAGCTTTCAGCAAGATCCACGTATAGGATTCCCTTGGCCTACACTCCTTCTTGATTCCTTGAAGTCCTTATAGGTGCTAGCAATGTTTAGGTGAAGATTTGTGGAAAAAATGTGAGCAACCTTCACTTCGGTCTATGGAATCAAACACTTTTCATAATGTTTGATTCCAAGAATCAGATCAAGCGACCCACTTTTCGATTCCTAGAATTGGACTCGGATGGGTCCCACCTGGTTCTATCAAACACGCTTGATCGATTTTGAAAATCGGACCAATTCCAAATCGGACACACAACCTGTCCAATTGGACGCTCAACCCGTTTGATCATGACAATTGGACACTAGTAAATCGAACACTGCCTGAGAAGGAAATTTTGGGAATTTGACAAACCTCGACTAATGAGAAGCGTGACTTGCAATGGAGGAACCCACCAAACATCTCACAAGTAGTTACAAACCTAGAGAGTCTGGTAGATAGTTTGAAAGTGGGGTTGGTTGCAAGACCCCAACTCGACCCTGAACAAGCCAATTGGAATAACGTAGCAAACTAACCCGAGAAGCCAATGAGAATAGCTAGAAACCAAACACATGACCCTATCAAGTCAACCCGTAAACAAGAGCGTCGGAGCTACACACACTTTGTTTTCTCACTCACTCTGACCTCCAACACTCAAAGCACACTTGAAAAGAGTAAAAGCCTGATTTCGCACAGTGCATGAAAACAAGCACACATGCGCATACTCACAGAGTGAGGGTAAGTTGAAGACTAGTTGTAATTAACAAGGAACTCACCCAGATGTAAGAACTTGAAGGAACCCACTAGTAAGACAAGATCCAAAGACATAGATGGGTGATTGAACCCCTAAAGGTAGGCCAAGCAAATAACACAGTCAAAAAGCTAGATGCAACAAGGACATGCACTATTGCAGAAGTGGATCTACCCGGCCTTATCAACTTGATTGACAATTTGGTAGAATAGAAAGTCCTAAGCATGGAAGAGGGCAGCTTAGATCGTAGAAGCAACGAGGAGCTTAACCTAAGAAACTTTCCTGAGGATATCCAACAATTAGTAAACAAATACAACGATCAAACTCAGCTAGAATACCACGATAGATTGGTAGAGGACATCACAATAAACCTTGAGGGGGAAAGGAAGCTGGCCCGTAAGGGCTCTGCAAGGCCTAGCTGCATACAACTAGGATCATCTAACTAGGAACTTATTCTAGAGCTTAGAAATGCAAGAGATCCCAAAGAGTGCTAGCCCTAGCAGGCAGAAATCAATTAGAGAGTAAGAGAGCACTAGAAGAATACCTCACGCTAAGCAAACTATTGACGAAATCAGCCTAGATAACACGACCGCAGAATAAAGCACTGCAGCATTGGCAACATTGCTACTAACAGGGTTGGGAGTCAACCAAGGCTCTAAGAGCCAATAAAAAATCCCCGTGGTAGCAAAGAGGCTGGACAAATACCAAGAAATCGATGACCCATATGGCTTTGTGGAGTAGTTTGAGCAGCTCTGCGACGGCCTCACTGATCCTACTCAACATTCCCAAGCCTTCAAATTGTGCTTAGGTGACAAGGGTTGGACCTGGTACACAAGTCTAGATGCTTCAGAGCATGTCAATTTCAATGGGTTGAAAAATCTCTTTATTAAGAGATTTTTCAAACCTAGATACTCCGATAACCTGTTAGTGGGACTCATGAATGTCAAGCAGAAAGAGAAAAAGGATACTCGACATTATGTGACCCATGTGAGGAGCCTCTTCAAGAGAATTCCCATGGGTGAGAGACCAATCGAAAGGACCGTATCTACAGTATTCATCAATGGGATACGAAGCAAAGAGCTCTACAAAGCCTTGGCTAACAACTCAATCTTGCGATGAGATACATTGGCAAGGGTCTTTGAAGAAGCTATTAGAGTGGATGACCAACTCAAGGAGAGAGGCTCCAAAGGCTCAAATCAAGAAGTTTCCAGTGCACCAAGAGTTTTGAGTGAGCCTCAACACCGAGTGAGAGAGCAGACCCAAGCACGCAAGACAAAGGAAAGGGCACTGAGTCAGGACAAGAGCTACGGGACAAGAGCTAGCAGAGATTAGGATGGACATAGTGAAACTGCAGCAGACGATGAGACGACCAATGTGCCCACACATCCAATGTGTGCATTGTATAGTGAAAACCACTTTCCAGTTGAGTATCAAGATCCTAGGTCATGACCTTATGCTAATTGTGGTAGGTTCATCCATGACACCATGCATTGTCAATTATCTCGGAGGCTCCCATACCCGCAGCCTTACGGTCGACCCTACCTTGCGAACCGGACACCAAACGTCTTTGGAAGGGGAGCCCCATTGGCTCTCCCGACACCTAATGATGCTAAACTAACCATCCCTAGGATGGAAATAAATCCTACAGTTATCCCTAGACCGCCTACACCCTACGTGACCCATCCACCTAGTGATACTCTAGTCCACTATGTGGACAAGCCGAGCAACGATGAGCCTTATGTAAACCCACACATGCCATATGATGAGGAAGGAAACACTATCCTCATGGACTATCAACTAGTATTGGTGATGGCGTTAGGTAGAGGGAGAGGAAGAGGCCTAGGGGGAACAAACCCAAGAGCCAATTGTATGTTGGACTTGCAGTCACCCAAGACATATTACTTTGCGCTGCCTTGAGAGGGAGCAAGCAAATGGAGATAAGACTGACCTAAGATGTGCTAAGTGTGGAATCACTCATTTCTTTGTCGATTGGCCTAGGTGGAGACCATCCTCTAGTTTGGAAAACAAACCATTGGTTTCATTAGGGTTGTTTGAAGTCGAGACACTCGATGGAGAGGCCACTCATATCCTGTTGCATGTCATGACCCGTGTGTAGACAAAGTAGGCTAGCATATAATTGCCATGGCCTAGCAACCTTGACGCAACTTCAGTTAGAAAGAAGAGTCAGAGACAAAGGAAGAAAAGACCAGATGCTAAGGTCACCCTCAAAACCAAAAGTGCCACAACACTACCTGTTGGAAGGAAAGTCATTGACACAAAGGAAGGAATGTTGGCTCCTCAGACAGTTGAAAAGGGAAGTGCTAAGGTTGAGGAGTACCCCAACCTAAAGTGCCAACTAGAAGCCATCAAGAAGGTGAAAGAATGGGTGAAGGAGGCTCAGGAGCACCTAAAGGATGCTGAGCCCATACTAGAGGATGAGATTGATGATCTCTCAAGCATAAGCACCCCAATATGTCTCCCATGACCAAAATCAAGGGAGGTGATGGCACCACAAGTTGAGTCACCTAGACAAAGTCTAAATGCTCCGGCCCACCAAAACAGTCAAGGCCATTGGCCAAGAACCGCGGAGTTAGAAGAGAGGAAAGCAACTAGCAACCTCCTCAATACTCTGGTGACAACCCCTGTAACTCTAAGATTAGGTGACTTTCCTAGACAACATCCAATGCTATGGCTAGAGCTGAAGTAGTGGGTTGAAGAACCAAATGAGCCAATTACCACAGAATTGCCTGAGCATGACATAGAAACTCAAATATCGAGTCTGGCATTGCACTCCATGCCTGAATCCCTGCATGTTAATGCCTTTTGGAAAGGCACAGAAATGCATGCCGTCCTGCTAGTCCTAGCTCTAGGGGATGTCACAAGAAAGGAAATTGTAGACACATGGGCAGGAGTGAGTGTGCTAAGCCATATACTACTCCAACAAACTTGGGGTAACCCACCAGTCAAGACTGCCAGGTTCAACGTCACATTGGCTAATGGAATGAAGGTGAAACCATTAGAAGTGTTGAAATTTTGGCTAGTGAAGATTGCAGGAATCCAATTCTTGGTGGACTTCATAGTCATGAAGAGAGTGAGGACTATGACATCCTACTAGGCCGACCCTGGATGCGCAACGTGAGAGTTGTAGAAGACTGGGGCAACGGTCTCATCTTCTTAGGCAATCGAATAGACGCTATAAGAGTAGAGATGGACACTTGGAAGACCACGCCACTCGACCTAGATGCGATCTTCACCATGCTGAAGGGTGACGGCTAGGGGATCCTATGGGGCCCTTACCAAGTATATATCATGTTTGAAGGATGAGCAAGACTGGATGCATGTTCTTGCTACCATTGATTTTTCTATTCTCAGACATTGAGGAGTACAAAAATGCCATCAAGGCAATTGGTAAGCTCAAGGGCACACCTTCAATGCCTGTCTACATGATGACCAGGAGCCTACGTGGAAGACCCAATCATGTTGCATTCTAAGTCCCAACCAATAGATGAGAGGTCCTCGAGATTATAGGGTACTTGACTGACAAGTCAACTAGCAATCCAACAACGAATCTTAAGCCACTCCAAGACCTCTTGGATGAGCTTGAATGGTGATGGTCCAAGATACACGAGTTAAACTTGAGATACAATTGGGCTCTAATCCTTGACCAACAAGAAGAGAATTGTCAGAACCAGGAGAATGAGGAGCAACCGGACAAAGACAGCTCTGACGATAAATATGAGGATTGATATTCCTTCAGTGATGAGAGTGAAAGGAAATTTGATACTCTAGAGTACGACATTGGGGCGCATATAATCGAAAAAATATGAGTAGACCCTAGACCACACAAATAGAGGGCACTTAGAATAGAGAAAGGAGTTAGATGGACTGCGATGGACTACGATCAACTTGGTTGGAGCAAACTTGTGCAATCGACTACGAGTTGGCAGGCCTAGCCCAACTGAGTGACGCACCACTGCTACAAACGGACTCACCTTCTGAGCTACGACCACCAGGAGAGAGCCCCTCTTCTAGCAAAAATGGAGATTTTGATTCCAAATTGGAAGTCAACTCAGATAGTAACCCTGAAATACCTCAGCCTCCCAAGACTAGATGCACTAAGGGGGACCTATCCGTCCACCTACAATGCTCACAATTGAGGGAGGAACGATGGATGCTGAGCAAAGAAACGCCGATCGAAGAACAACAAAAATTACAAGACCTACCAAAATGATTCACAAAGTTCAAAAGGGGAGATAGGGTGGTGATCTTGCTAGGAGCCAAATGACATGGGCAAGCAAGCGAACTAATTGAGGGACCCGCCAAGGTCAAGGAGGTCAATTTAGCCAAGGAGGGGGAGACCCCATGACTTGTCTTTATAGTCGATGACTTGACTTGTCTTTATAGCCGATGACTTGGCTGAGCAAGATGAAGCAAGTCTCATTACTCTCTTGCGGGAGTATATAGACATCTTCACTTGGTCCCTAGAAGATGTTTATATACTCTCTTGTGGGAGTATATAGACATCTTTACTTGGTCCCTAGAAGAGCTCAAAGGGGTAGACTTGAGTGTGGTGACTCACAACATACCCATAACATTTGATGCAACACCATTCAAATAGCAACCATATCCCATGAATCTAAAGCACGCCCATGCTATCAAGGAAGAAATTGACAAGCTAATGAGAGCAGGATTCATCTACAAAATTGAACACACGGACTGGGTTTCCCCCATAGTTATCATATTAAAGAAGAATGGAAAGATTAGAGTGTGTGTCAATTACAAGAAGGTAAAGGCAACTACAAGGAGAGATAATTACCCACTGTCGTACACCAAGCACATGCTCGAGAGAGTGGCTGGCAAAGAGGCCTACAATTTCATGGATGGTTTCTCTGGATACAATCAGGTGCAAGTACATCCTAATGATAGGCATAAGACTGCATTCACCACTGAATGGGGAGTCTTTGCCTACACAGTCATGTCTTTTGGATTGACTAACGTGCCAGCCACTTTCCAATGACTGATGTGTACAATATTCAAAGACATGCTGAGGAAGGAGTTAGAGGTTTTTGTGGATGACTTGTGTGTTCACTCTACTTGGCAAGAACACTTAGACAGGTGGTCTTTGAATGATGTTGGCTATACTACCTCTCATTGAACCCTTTGAAGTGCTAGTTTTGGATGAAGTATGGATGTATCCTAGGACACACGGTGTCAAAGAATGGCATGGCCACAGATTTCTTGAAGATCAAGGTCTTTGTTGATCTTCCACCCCCAACTAATTACAAGGGTGTTTAGTGCTTTTTAGGACATATAGGGTATTATCGACAGTTTGTGTTGAACTATGCATTAATTGCTAGACCTTTGTACAAGCTATTGATGATATTCGAATGGATCGAGGAATGCCAACACGCGTATGAGGAGCTCAAAAAGGTCTTGATTCTACGAGCCCCAGATTGGACACTCACATTCCATGTGCGCATCGATGTTTTGAAATTCACTCTAGGAGCTGTGTTGTGCCAACCTGGTGAACGTAACTTGGATTATCCACTAAGCTTTGCTAGAGCAAATAACTCATTGAGACTGAAATGAATTACTTGACAATGGAGAGAGAGGGCTTGGCCATGGTGTTTTCCATAAAGAAATTTTTACATTATCTTTTGGCTACGCCTGTCACTTTCTTTGTTGACCATCAAGCCTTGTTGTATCTTGTTAACAACCATGCACTACAGGACGATCACTAGATGGCTACTTCTACTTTTGGAGTTTGACTTCTTCGTGATGGTGCATAAAGAGAAGCAACATTACATGGTTGACCATTTGTCTCGTATCCCCACGGGAGAAGCGGTTGGACAAGGCATTGTCGATGAACTGCCAGATGCGCATCTATTCTGCTTATCTAGCGAAGAATATTTTTTTAACAATGACATGACGTTGTACTAGGTATACGACATAGTTTAAGTGCTTCAGCACGGGGACTGTCAAAACAACCGATAGAAAAAGCCTGACTTATACAGCTCATCCTGAAATTCCAACCATATCAATTGATAGCAGGACAACTTTACAGGCTGGGGCAGGACGAGTTACTGCGCAGATGTGTGTGTGACCATGAGATGCATGACGTATTGACAAAGGCATATGACGGAATCGCAGGAGGGTACTTTAGTGGAGACACAACAGCCTATAAGGTGCTGTAGTCCTAGCTGTGGTGGCCTACCCTCTCCCAATATGCGATACGATTTGTGAAGCATTGTGATGAGTACCAACTGACTAAAGTTCCGATTCATAAGGATCACATGGAGCTAA
This sequence comes from Lygodium microphyllum, assembly GCF_053477565.2. NCBI lineage: Eukaryota > Viridiplantae > Streptophyta > Polypodiopsida > Schizaeales > Lygodiaceae > Lygodium > Lygodium microphyllum. Next base: position 85,073,708 of record NC_141163.1, on the reverse strand, counting down.
CCCCAATTATTGCACAAAAATCCTTCGAGAAATGGGGGATTGACTTCATCAGACCCATTAGTCATGCGGCTCAGTATTCACAAGACAAATACATCATTGTAGCCACCGACTATCTCACAAAATGGGCAGAAGCATAAGCTACAAGAAAGAATGATGCTAGGACCATTGCCAAGTTCTTATGGGAGCACGTGATCTCACGGTTTGCGATTGCCCTATTGAACTAGTAAGCGACCAAGGCACTAACTTCATCAACAAAGTGATAGCTCACCTCCTGTCCTCTTTCCTAATCATCCATCAAAATTCTTCGCCGTATTACCCTCAGGAAAATGGTCAAGTTGAGTCCACAAATAAAATATTGATAAATGTCCTGACCAAAGTCATCTCTGCCTCGCGTAGTGATTGGGATAACAAGTAGATGGTGGCCTTGTGGGCCTATCGCACTGCTTACAAGATGGCTATAGGACAGACCCCCTTTAGATTGACTTATGGTACGGAAGCAATTCTACCCTTAGAGTTCTTTGTACCTAGCCTCAAGATAGCCCTGCAGGAAAGTTGGGATGAGAAGAAAGCATGGACGAGACGCCTAATTGAGCTTGAACGCTTATTAGAAACCCAGCTTCTAGCCACCCATGCGCTAATATGTGAGAAGGCAAGATGCAAAAGCTGGTTTGACAAGCATGTCAAGCAGTGCAACTTCAAACAAGGTGACTTAGTATTGCTATACTCAGTCAAGGGACATAAGCAAAAATTGAAATTTCGGGGGCTAGGACCTTTTAAGGTTTTAATCATAAGTCAAACAAACAACATAGAACTCAAAACCCTAGAGGAAAAGGTCATAGGCTTCTTCAATGGCAGCCACATAAAGAAGTACTTGCCTCCCACACACCCATTGCATGAGCCTCCAATGCTAGCACCCCCTGTCCATGTACGAGTAGCCACTATCACTAAGGTGGATGGTGAGGGATGAGGAAGTAGTACCACCAGCTTACCTAAGCAAAATGATCATTGCTAAGAGCACATGAACCATTAATGCATTAATTGATGAGGGAGCTGATTTTAATGTCTTAACCCATGAACATTGGACCCAAATTGGCAAACCATAGTTGCAGCCCACTAATGTTAAGCTCACCCCTTATGGAGGCCAATCATACACACTTCTGGGAAAGTGCAAGCTTGTGGTTTCTATTGAGTTTGAAAGTGTGCCAATAATCTTCTATGTGTTGCCCAATACTAAAGAAGTAGGCACCGAGTCACTGTTAGGATGAACCTTTAAGAAGCAAGCTTGTTGCAATGCCGACTACAAGTCGCATTGCATCCACCTAGTTGTGGGTAATGTCTGCATAGTTACAACTTTCAGCAAGGGCGATGTGACTCTTTCCAAGTCCACAAAGCAACTAGTAGAGAAACCCACTGTCAAGTCTAAGGAGAGGGGTTGTGACTCGTCACAATCTACCAAGCCTCAATGCCAGCAACCCACTAGAACCAATGCTAAAGCCCATGAACCCCAATTCAAATGGGTACCTAAATAGAGAGTGCCACCTCCGAAGGCTAATGATCCACATCCAAAGCCTAGAAAGCCAAGAAGAAATCATAAACATCAACATACGATCAAGTCATGATGGGTTCCTAGGGCCTTATTCCAAGCGCAACGCTACTATAAGGGTAACACATCGATTTGGCTACCTAAAGACAAAACAACAAAAAGACCCACTCAATCGCCATCCTCAAGCTTGACTATATGAAACCTCATGCCACTGACACTCAAACCACAAGAGAATCAGGCCGCTAAGTCCATAGAACATCCAACTCCTAGCTCAGAGCAGGACCTGAACCAATCTATCGCCCAAAACCGCAGCCTGCCTACTGACAAATCACCCAAATCTAGCCCTGATGATATCCCTCAAATCTCAGAGGCATCTAGTTGCATGACAACTACCACTACAACCCAACCCGTCAACCATGCAGCAAAGCCACAACCTAAAGAGCAAACCAAGTTGCGATGACCATTAATTGCTGAACTCTCTAGTTTTGTCATGCCTCAACCACCAACCAACCTTAGACCCTCTTATGAGAAGTGATCAATTCTAACCCTGACCACAAACTTAGCTGAACATACACAAGATGACTTGCTTGCTTGCCTTCAACACTTGCACGCAACTTTCATGTCACTTGCTAAAATCTATGATCGCTTAGACTTGGGGCTTTTGGAGGAACCATTGATGATGGAGATATGGACACTTCCTTGTTCTTGGAAAGAATTGAAATTTGTGTTTCTCAAGGATTTTGAAGCAACTACCAAGCTGATCACCATTGAGGTCTCCCGTGAGCAAGTGCAATGACAACGCTTCATCACTACATATGACAAGTGCACAGCCTATGCCAACGATCAAGAAATTGACAACTTCAAATAGTTTGCAGTCAACAACTCCCCTTTCTTGAAAAAATAGTACAATCTTCGCCTCCAATGGAAGCTTGAGGGATGTCAGGTTGTGAAAAATGCTGAGCAACAATGCACAATCAAAACATTGAGTATGACCCAACTTATGTTGCTCCAACATCTTATAGGGTATTGATGACCAGTCGTGACTGAGTCATGGAAGAACATGTTTAGGGACACCCCTACTTGGATCACATCCTGACCAAGGAATAACTCCGAATCTCTAGCTGCATGGGCTTTGGTGACTTCTTTCTCGGCATCCTTACCTATATCAGCCACCTCGGCATCCGACCTTTCGATATGGACAGATATGCTAAGTTCGAATACAATTCAAATTTCTATGCCTGGTTCATGCAAAAGTAAAACACTAAGATTTTGCACTGAAGGCCCTTCATCCTCTAACCGTTTAATCCTAGGAAGGATTCTTCTCATTTCTGAAGGGGATAAAGTGGAGGTAAGGTGAATCAAACCAATTACATAAGGAAAATAATAAAGGAAAAGAACGCATTGCAAGGGTAGAAGGTAACAACTTGTGACTGGGGAAAATATCAATAAAATTTAAAATCAATAAACTACTTGGAGAAAAAGTCTACTTCTGCGCTCAAGCATTTCAATTAGCAAGTATGTAATCGTTCCCTTTTGTGTATGATTATTCTGAATAACACTAATGGCGAACATGGTTTCATGACATGTACTCATCATGGCAGGCCAAGAAAGGCTAGCAAATTACCTTTTTCAGAAGAGGAACATGCAAAATATGAACTTTTAGTGGAGACACAAGCCTTCAACCAGTTCAAGTTCCGACATATCTTCAACCTAGAAGATGTAGTCATTGAAGAGCGAACCGTGAGACAAATCATCGAGCAATGCAATCTACAAAAATACATGGAAGTAGTAAGCCAGGGGGTTGGACTACTTCCACTATGTAGGGTTCCTAAGGACTTTCCACAGGAACCACGGCACTGTAACGGTTCGTGTGGGAGAGGGAACTCGTCAAGTAAAAATAATTGACCCCAGAGTTGGTGGAAAAGGCATTGGGCTTGGCAAACAAAGTATAGAGGAAACCAAAAAGAGATGTATATACCTTGCTAGGAATGGACAAGGTAAACATCCACACCAATGACGGCATCTGCCTGGTAAGTATCCCTAACCCTGAAATCCAACTCCAAGCCAAAATGGTGCACACCTTGTTTTCTAATCAAATATACAACACCATCATGAGCCGCATCATCGTCCTCCTACTAGAGAGCATCGCAACAAGGTCACTAGATGAGATGGACCTCAATGGTTTTATGAGGAAGACCATTGAGGCCTTGGCAAAAGCCTTGGCCACGGGAGGACAAACTGCAAGAGGGGAATCTCCCGCCAAAGCTAAAAAGAAAGCTTTGTCTTCAAAGGCTCCAACCATTGGATTTGGGAGGGGGGTCCTCACTGCAATCATCAGGAAAGCCTTGGGGCAAGGGCAAGAAGAAGGAGGAGAAGGGGTGGATGAAACACCAAGCAAGTCGTCACCTCACCAAGAATAGGAGGCAAGTCTAGTGAAAGACACTGAGTGAGGAAGAAGAAGACATGGAACAAGACCAAACTAGTCGAGGAAAGCCTAGGAAGACGAAGAAGAAAATTGCACAAGGATAGCAAGAAGAGGAGAGGAGGAAACAAGAAAAGGTAGATTTGCAAAAGGCATACAGGGAGTCCAAAAAGGCTGAGGAGGAAAGAAAGTGGAAGCAAAAAGAGGAGGATGAGGAGTTGAGAAAAAAGGAGGAAGACATAGCCATCGCCAGGCGCAGGTCCATTGAGCAGAAGTCTAGACACGATGAGTTGGAACTTGCAATCCCAATTAGAAATGAAGGGCCGAGCTCAAGTGCCCGGGTGCCACAATTTGTGCCACCTGCAGTGTAAGAAGGCAAGGGCAAAGCCCCAATCACCCCCATTCCACTCTCCTAATGTGCACCATCACCCTGCCATCTCTAATCCTAGCTCTATGACCCAAGTGGACGCCAACAACCTAAAGGCTTGGGTCCAATACTATGTGAATAAAAAAATGGACCAAGGAGCACGAGAAGGAACCCCCCTTGTAGGAAGCAAAAGGCTAGCTACAGCAGACACCGAGCCGAGGTGAGACTCTAAGAGGCAAAAGGTGGAAGTCTCTACAACCTCCGTCCTCGCAACAGAGAGGATGCCCGGAGAATACAACAAGTGCATCAAGGAGCTCCTCTCTCAATTAGAGAAAGCCGAGGAGAAGAGAACCACAGTATAGCAGAGCTCAAAGTGGAAAAGGAGGCCATGGCTGCATCCTAGTTGGAGAGAACACGCCAAATGGCCATGGCCCAAAAAGGGAAGTCAATGAGCTGAAAGAGCAGCTACAAGCTAAGGAAGAGACAAAAGTTGAATGATAGGTGTCACTTGAATGAAGAAACCGAGGCCACACGATGCCTACGGTAGCACAATGAAGATATTGTGGCGATGAATATCTATAAGCTGAAATGGAGAAAATCACTAAAGCCACAGAAGAGCTAGAGGAGCTAAGGGAGGAAAGAGCTTGTAGGTATGAAAGCGAGGTGGAAAAAATAACCCAAGAGGTTACCGTAGCACAAGAAGAGTAGCAAAAGCTAAGGACAGAGATGGAAGACCAAGAACATAGAGTGACAATGCTAGTTTGGAGACAGGGGGAAAGCCTTGAAGACATGAACATGAGGGCAAAATAATGGGCTAATCAAAACAAAAAAAGAATTAAAGCCTTGGCACCCCTATCCTCAAGTAGAAAAAGAAAAAATAATTGCTGAAAACAAAGCAAAGGCTGCCCAAGTGAGCTTCCAGACCCATCAATGCGCCTTCTTGGACACCCTATTGGACATCACCCAACCAGAAGAGGGAGAGTCCATAGAGGCAATGAAAAGGAAATTGGGAATGGCTTGTAGAGTGCTGAAAGCAAGACTGCAGATGCTGACACAACCTAGCAAGGTCGGCTCAAGCCTAGAAGAGCAATGCCATTATCTCCTATTGGTAGGTCTGACCATGCAGAAAGTGGATGCACTCGGGTTCATCAAAGGAGAGCAGCAAAGCCAAGCTTGGAAAGAGAGGTGGATGCAAACTTGGAAATGGGACCACACGAAGAGGATTTTGTCCCACCACCTCCTTCCCCACGACCTGAAGAGCAGCAACAAGTAGACACTTCTGCAAAAAGAAAGGCAGTATTGAGGGAAAAAAGAAAACAAATGGTGGAGGAGACAAGGAGAAAATGGAAAGCCAAGGGAGTGAGGGCACCCCAGGCACCTATCCCACCATGTGAGGACAATGCCCCAGCAAGCTTCCACACCAACCTTGTAATCTGGGAGAGGCAAGAAATGTCTAGAAGCCCCTTTGACTTTAACTTCTAGTTCTCCACCACCTTGCGTAGGGTTTTGCCCATCAAGATGGTGGAGGAAGTGATTAACATCAGAAGCGGGCTTGGACAGAAATGGCTAGAGGAGAGAGCACAGAACCCCACATCATGGGCCATTGAAGATGGAAAATTTTGGCAAAATAAAGTTTTTGAAGTACCAAGGTCTGTGCCTAGCTACGAATTCCAACCTACATGGAGAAGAAGGGTCTGTGACACCAACCTGGATACATGGATGGCCTTTTGCAACACTCAACCCTTCGAGCGGAATGACCCAACCTTTATGCCCTACCCTCAAAGGGTGGGAGTGGATTTTGACTCCAATGTCCACGGCCACTACGACTTCCGTGTAATCTATAACTCTCATTGTACTACGTATGAAGATGCCCTCATCTTCACATCAGAAAACTTGTATGATACCCTAATCCAATTCACTAACAAATTCTCTTCATGCCCTGACCTACATTTGTTACTACTTGTAATTACCTTAGATTGCTTAGGATACTCCTTAGGCAAGACCCCACCCCATAGGAGTGCGGCCTCCCAATACTCCATTTTGATCCTAACGCTATACATAGTTGTGCAAAAGGCTTGACTAATGATGCAAGCTACTCTATTTCCTTCATTTTTCTTAGCTCTTCTAGAGGACATAAATGATAGCTAATTCACCCACTCCAATCATCCATTCCTCTCCATCACCACCCTTCAAGTCCGCCTAAACCTCAAGGGGTATCTCGAAAGCCGCCAATTTCTTAACAAAACTATTAAGCCCCCTTCTCCACCTCACTCCGATGTCGAAGATTAAACTTATATCATGACTACGTAACTTTATATTAAAAATTTTAAAAAAATAAAGAAAAATAAAAAGAAAAAGAAAAAGATATCACATGTAGCCACCACAAGTTACACATCAGTCACAATCACTGCACCTAGGGTCCTCAAGTTAGGTGTGTCCGGTGGCTTCGGTCAGCCAGCTCCATCCCTAAACCCATAGCCTCATTTTGATTCCCCATTTTATGCTTAGGGCACATCAAGGGCATGACTCACCTAGGGAGGTAACACTTGCCTATGGTTAGACTTGTCACCCTAAGCTACATGCACCGCACCTCCATTATGCACAAACTAAGTTCTCTAGTGAGGGATAACACCCAGTCTTGCCCCAACCACCAGCTCTAGAGACCCCATCATCCATGCAACGCACTTTCCATCTTATGTGACAATGTCATCTGCAGGCGAAAAAAAGTAGGGGCACATTGAGGTAGCCCTAATAAAAAAGTGAATGAAGAAGCTCATTTGGAATAGCACAAGAGAAGGCAATCGCGGAGGGCTAGGAGATCGATCCATCTAACACCATATTTGATTTTAAAGATGGATCTGCCCATCAACGCCTCTCCATGTATGGATTCATCCAACTTTATCTTCAAATTTAGGTCCATGAATCCCTCTAAGACCAGGGCTCATTCCAAACTCAAGGGCCTTCTAGTTCCATAAATCCCTCCAACACCAGGGATCCTATCCCAACGCAAGGGCCTCCAAGTTCCATAAATCCCTCCAACACCGCGGATCCTGTCCAATGTAAGGGCCTTCCAGATCCATAAATCCCTCCAACACACCTTCCAACTTGGCTTGTATACAAACTTAAAAAGCCACCTAGATAACCCTACAACACCGTCCAACTCACCACCCAGCAATGCCATGGGATTGGTACTCAACTAGGACGGGGGTAACGTTAACCCGGAAACAAACAAGGTGGAAAATCTAGAAAATATAAAGCAGAAGACAAGGCCAAGGCAAAAGCGAAATGAAGGACGAAGGCACGTCAAGAAAAATTGGGAAACACAAGAAGTGTGAAAAAGTCCTAAATTAAGGAGAGGCGCACAAGAAAAAGTGCCTTCCAAAACTTTTGTAAAAGAGCACAAGGCACACCATGATTTATTTTAAGAGCGCCGGGGCTCTAACCCGTGCAAATTGTAAAGATAGATGAGTGGTAGAAAGGAAGCTAGGAAGATAGGAGAACAATGGAAAAAGAGGCTAGTTGGCGATGTAAAAAGGGGATGACCGCCCAAAAGGGATTTAGGGTTTTGTATATAAAGTTCAAAAAGTGAATGAAAGCTCATTCTTTGGTGTGTGGCAAAGTGGACTCTTCTTGTTCTCTTCTTCTCCTCTCTTCCTTGCTTGTGAGTGCTTGAGGGAGGGAGTGTGAGTGAGTGAGGGAGTGAGTGTGTAAGGGTGAGGGATCTTGGAGGTGAAGCCCTCCTCCATCTCCTCTCTTCTTCTTCTCTTTTCTCTCGTCTTATGTGTGGCTATGGAGGATGGAGCTTCAAGGTGGAGGTTTGAGGATGCTTGAGCTTGCATCAAGAATCATGGAGCTATCAGAGTGCTTGAGAGAGGAAGCAACTCAATCGGGCATCAAGGTAAGCTCATTACACTCGTAGAGAGGTATGGCATGTTGACAATGTGAGAGGTAGCTATTAGTGCTCACTTGAAATGCTTGAACAATAAGTGGTCCGTGGGTCTTGGCAGTTGAGCTTGTGCTCGCCTCTATAAGGATATTCATCAGAAACTATGCGCAAATTGTAGTACCTCTCACAGATCTACTCAAAAAGCAAGTTGCCATTATCTGGACGCCAATTGAACCATCTAGCTTTGAGCAACTAAAGCATAGTTTGATAATTCCTCCTATCTTGAGGATACCTGACTTAAGTAGGAAATTTGAATTTATCATAGATGCCAGCTCTCTTGCATTGAGATGCATACTAATGCACGAAGGTCATCATGCAGGTTACTCTTCAAGAAAGTTGAAAGTCCATGAAAAGAGATATGCTACTCATGACTTGGAGTTGTTAGCAGTGATTCACGCTCTCAAATTATGGAGACATTACTTGCTTGGAAATAAGTTTTCCTTAGTCACAAATCATAAAAGTCTTAAGTGGATTTTTACTCATCCTGATCTTAATATGAGGCAACGACAGTGGATCGAAATTCTGTAGGAGTATGACTTTGAAATTAAGTTCAGACATGGTAAAGCAAATGTAGTAGCAGATGCCCTTAGTTGCAAAGCCTTCCTTAATGCTCTTATCACTGAAGAACCATCTAGGGCAGAAACTTTGGCTACAATGGCATCAATGCCAACTAATCCTATCATTGATTTGACTAAGAATAAAGCAAATATTGAAGACTAAGTATCAAGAATTATCTACAGATGAAGATAAAGGACTTGTTTATTTCAGAATGAGACTATGCATTCCTTCAAGTTAGACTCTCAAGAGAATGATACTTTGGGAAGCACATGGCTCTCCTTTTTTACGATACACGGGAAAAACTCTTAATGCTGTCAAGAAAAGCTATTACTGACAAAGACTCAAGGGTGATGTACTTAAGTATGTCATTGAATTTCTAAATTACCAAAGGGTAAAATCTAAACGTGTCAAGTTACTAGGAAAACTCCAGCCACTTGACATTCCCCAAATGAAATGGGAGTTTATTACCATGGACTTTATAGTTGGGTTACCTTCTATGCAAGGAGGATATGACTCAATGATGGTAATAGTAGACATGCTAACAAAGGTTGCTCATCTTATTCCAACAAAAACAAACAACAAAGCTTCAGTATATTGCAAGAATTTTTGTAAAATAGATTTTTAGGTTACATGGGTTACCTAAAAGGATCTTCAATGATCGTGATTCTCTTTTCACACCACATTTCTGGAAGAGTTTATTTGAAGCCATTGGGACCCAACATAGCACTGCTTATCATCCACAAACTGATGGGCAAACAGAATGAGTTAATTAGTGACTGAGGATATTCTGCGTGCATATTGCAACAAGGAACCTAAAAGGTGGATTTAGTATCTACCCTTAGTGGAATTTCCTTATAAGGCCTCCTATCATCGAAGTATTTAGATGACTCCATTTCATGCACTATATGGTCAAGATTGGCGTATGCCACTTAATTTTTTCAATCCTACTCTAAGGGTAGAAGCTTTGAGAAAAATGTTAGAAGAAATGGATGATCAAATCAAGATTATCAGACAAGATATTCAAGCTGCCAAGGGCCAACAAAAGGTGTATGTTGATCTAAAAAGGCATGAATGAATCTTCAAAGAAGGAGGCAAGGTCTTCATTCGTGTCTATCCAAAGAAGAGTTATTTGTCTTTAGGAGAATTTAAGAAGCTAAGTCCAAGATATTGTTGATCCTATAAGGTTCTCAAGTGCTTAGGACCAAGTGCTTACAAGATACAACTCCTTGAGAATATAAAAATCCACAATGTATTTCATGTTAGCCTATTGAAAGCATACATAACTGACCCTAACCATATCCTTGATGATCAACAAGTTGTAATACCTAACAAAGGAGTCCTTGAGCTACAACTTGATAGAGTAATTGATGTAAGGGAGAGAAAATTGAGGAGTAGAACCCTTAGAGAATATCTCATATTTTGGAAAGACTACCTTGAAGAGGATGCCACTTGGATTGACCATGAGTCAGTATGTAACCAATATCCCCAGTTTCATTCCAGATGAGGACATCTCGATTCCTCTAAGGGGGAGAGGATGTGATATCTTAACTTTGATTTAAAATCTTTTTGAATTCTCGTAAAATGGACTTGAAGAACTCTAAAATCATTAAATAGAGAAGATCTCGAGCAAAAAAAATCCCCAAGATCGTAACAGAAGTTACCACGTGAACAAGAGTTATGAGCCATATTAGTGATTAGTGTTAATGTGTATAGTATGGATGGTCCAAAAATACTAGAGTTTTTAACAAAACTAGTATATTTTTTATATTTTTGATATTATTTATTGTAAATATCCTAAAAATTTATACAAACTTCTAGAACAAGGTGTCATTTAAAAAAAGAAAGCAGCTTTTTCAGCCAACTTTGGAGATTTAATGCAAAAAGAAGGTTTGGCAAAATCGTGCATATTGTGATCGCAGTTTATAGACAGCAAACAACACTCCAAAAGGGGAGAAGAAGAAGGAGTGTTTTGAAAGATTTTTGATAAGGTGCCCTTTAGTTTTACCCCCCTTTCGGAGCCAACAGAACCATCAAATTTGCGATTTGAGCATCAGATTGCATCTTGAAAGCTTCAAATTGCTGATTTTGCCAAGATCCCCTCCATAAAGAGCTCTTCTTCTTAGCCACAACCCTTTTTCTCTAATTTAGCTATAAATAAGAGGCATGGAGGGTAGTTGAGAGAGGTCTAAGCAAGAGGGGAGAGGCCCTTCTCAAGAGTATAGAGCTAGAGGGGAGAGGCCCTTCTCAAGAGTATAGAGCAAGAGGGAGGAAAATAGAGAAAGATGGAAGGATACCCCCCCCCCTCCCCCCCCCACCGAGAGATTGCGAGAGGAAGCTAGAGAGGGGGAGAAATAGAAAGAGAGAGAGGGAAGAAGATCTCGAGAGGTTGCCAAGAGAGGGGATTAGAGAGGGGATCAGAGAGGGTCTTCAACTCTCAGCAAGCTGCTCTTACGCTCTCCCATCCTGAATTCATTACACCTTCTCTATCTCTCAAACCCACTTGTGAAACGATGGCTCCAAAGCAACGAGGTGGAAAGATCATGAAATCCACCACAACCGCAGATATTGCCAAAGATACGGGAATGTCCAAGGTTGTTGGAATTGTCACTACTAACGGAACATCGAGTGTGGCAGACGTAAGCGCAAGCAAAGACGAAATTCCCAGTGACGTCGTGCCAGTTGTTCACACCTCAGAAACAAGCTATTATTTTTGTATCGCCACATAAAATAATAAGGTTTTTTTTTAAAATTAAGTACAAAAGATGTTAGATTTTGCATTTACACTAACATGAGATGTCAGTTTCATCTAGAGAGCGTATTAATACATGTATAAATGGTTAATTGCTACCTGTGATTTGTAGATAGGTTAATTGAGATTATAATTTATAGAATCATTATGGAAATAGTTACATGAGGTTATTGCATGAAATGAGTAAAGGACATTATGCGCACTCGATATTAGTAAAATAACTTGATATATTTATTTCCAAACACAATAATGGTTAGGAGTTGATTAATGCTTAAAAAGTAAAAGTTTATTTTAAGAATCTTGTAAATCATCTCGTTAAATTATTGTCACAATATTTTTCTAAGTGCTAGGAAATTCACGTATGTTGGATAAGTTAGCCCTATACAAAAAATTCGTATCTTGCTTAACAATGTTGAAAGATTTGTACTCAAAACTTCTTTATGGGAAGAAGAATCCTCGTTAGAATGTAAGGTTACCTTGGGTTAAGGATATACCTTGGCTATGCGAAGTTGTGAACTACACAATGGTGTGATTGTCATTGTTTGAAAGGATTGTTTGTGTTTGCTAGAATCTAGATCTTTCATTAAAAACATTGACAAACATGATAAAAGGAAAGATCGCGCTAGGCAACCCCCAAGCTAGTTGCGAGACCCTACTCCAAGGGGGTCATGATTATCTCTTCAAGAGGCTTAGACAGGCTCCATAGCGGAAAGGTGTGTCTATAGGGATAGTCTCGAGCAATAGGAAATGTGGATGCCAGAGGGGGATTCTGACCGTAAATTCCGCATCACTCCTAGAATTTGACGAGCCCCTTTGTGACCCAGGATGGAATCGTGGAACCCTAATACTAGTTACAAGGGTGGGATCTTCGTGGGCAGAATACCCTCGTGGAATTCTGTATATCTTCCGTAGGATCAAAAAGATGGAACTTGTAATAAACTTCCAATATAATAAATGAATTTATTTTTTTTCAAGGTTTGTTTGAATTGTATGAATGTCTGTGAAATAAATTACATGAAGGAACTTGTGATTTAATGGACTAATTAAGGAAGCTGGTTGTTTATGTTTCAATAAATTTGCTGCAAGTAATTAAAAAACTAAAGATGATATCCTCATCAAAGGAAAGCGAGTGGGCATGACCCTTGACGTCCAATGGTAGGGTGGTTCCGGTTAGGTAAGAGCTTTTTTAAATCGACAATAGAAATAGGAAGACGACAACTAGTCATTAAGTAGAACCAACTTGCATTGTTTTAGGGGACTGAAATGGGATTTTGCCTTATGGGAAGGAGGGTTAACGTACCTCACTCCCCTTCGTCTCCCATTCTCTTTGAACGAAGTGCAATGGCAAGTCCGCTTCAATTCAAGTAATCTTGTAGGAAGTGGGAACTCGAAATTACTGACGCTAGGCTAGCTGTAGGAGACTCTCGTCTAATTTTAGAAACCTAGAAATTTAGGTTGATCCTAGTGGGTTCAACTAGAACTCTTCCCTTGCGATGTAGACTCAGTAGGGCTTAAGTGACAAACCCCTTGATACTCAAAGGGAGCGTTGAGCGGCATCATTGTCGAAAACCTACTGATGGACTACTAAAAGGTGTACATTGGATTGAGAGTGGCGGACACCTCATAGTTATGATGGACTCATGCTTTGCAAAATATTGATGTAGTTGTTGTTGTTGTTGCTATTGCAAATATGTGGTAAAGGTCTACAATAATTGCCTAACTTCATCACATGAACCTTTAGATAAACCTAAACCTATAGTATCTCTCATATTCCAAATCTCTTCCTTCAACCTTTCACGTCAAGTTCATTAAAGTTGACAAAGTTTTTATTGTGGATGGCCAAAAGCTATTGGGATGTAGGTAAGAAGAGTTCATAGTATAGAGAGAAAGAAAATCTATAAAGGAATTACACAGGAAGCAATAGAAATCTAAGAGACAAATGAAACCCAATTGTAAAATATATTTATTGTGTAAGATCTTGAGATTAGTCCTTGTAATAATAACATATGCATCCACATAAAGACTATAAAATTGAGGCTATGGCATAGTAGAGACCCAATGTAATTCAACCCATATGACTCCATGTTTGCCACACATGAAATCAAGAATCAAAAAATATGTATGATGCTTAGAAACAATCCCAAAATTGCTATTGAACAATTTGGTACCAAAACAACCCACATAGATCAATAGTACCCTATTCTGAAGCTTTCGAATATCCTTTTTTCAACCCAAAAATTTGTATTCATATGTTATAGTAGTAGAACAAGAATATTCCAAAATAGTCTACATAAAATCCTTATTCAAGTCAACAAAGAGAAATTGATGGGACCTCAAATGGGCCGGCCAGGGACCTCATGCTCATGACAGAAAAGCACACCCTCACGGCCTCGCGGACCAAGAGCGTCTATCTACTGCTAAAGGACAAACTGCCCTAAAGCCTAATCTATGTGTTTATAGTTTTATAGCTTTGTAGTCCAACGTTTCCCTTTTTTATAAACTCCTCAAAGGGAGAACCCATACACATTGGCAATGCCATGATCACACACATGGAGGCAAACTCTCGGTAGCAACACCACGGCCCCACTGCGGGTCTCCTACATCGCAGGGATTGGCCCCTTGATGCGCTGCTCAACATATAAAACATTCGAACACAAACTCCTCTCTTTTATATTTCTTGTATTTCCAGGAGATACACATGTGTCCTTACTTAACAGTCCCTTAGGAAACCGACCCTCTATCCTACAGCAAGGGATAACCTTACACTCTCAATTGTGGGTCCAATTCCTAAGAAAACAATTGCTATGCAATCCAGGAGCTTTTCTATTGATACCATGAAATATGCATAGTGCATAATGTGAACGGTTTAGTGCACAAACAAGAAAAAAATCAGCATTGTGCATCGTGCCAAACCAATCTTTTCATGATTTCCATGCTAGCGTCTATGTAATGCATGAGAAAAGGCACCGAGCCTTACGTTCATATTGCCTTTCCCTTTATTTTAAAACAACGTCCTATAGGCATGATGCAACACATAAATCAAATTTTAATTTATATTTTGATGTTCAACCTCCCCTCTCACCCTACCGTTTAATGTTTTGCATTCATTGATAGGTGAAAGAGTCATTTTATGTGTATTTCCTTACAAAGAGAGCGATGAACATGAACAAAAACATAGAAATGAGGGTAAACCGAGGTCAACCTCATGCTTTACCTTCATTGTACACTGCACAAGCACACATGTAACTTTCTAGAATTTTCTTTTTACCGTTTCCTAATTTTTTTCCCATTTAAAACCCATTTTTCACCATTTTTTGATATTTTTTCTCTATTTCCTTCAATAAAAAATGACTAAAAATTAAGATTGATTGTGGGTTGTGGCTCTTAGGTTCCTTGATAGTAAAATTTCAATTTTTGTAGGTATTATGTCTCATATTTCCCATTTATCTTGCAAAATCCCATTTTTACCCCTTAAATGCGTGTTTTTCGAGTTTTATGACATTAATTTCAGCCATATCACTTATGATTTTCTGATTATAAACTGTTGAAACTCATAGAAAACAACATCTTGTTGCATAATCAGCCCATGGGAACAATGTTTCATCAATCAAATAGCATAAAAACTCATTTTTCCTTCATAAAAATCAAAATACCGCTTAGGTTTCGTATTTCGGGATCTTGGTTTTGCTGCGGGACTATGGGTTAGCCCACATTCAATGTCCAGCATCTTCACAATCAGCAATCTTCATGTCTACATCGATCTGGAAGCAATCTGGTCCCAACCGGACAAGCTTTCCTTCACCATCCTTCATTTTCCTCTTGCACACAAGAACAACCCCTTAAAGGAAAGAGAGGGAGGAGAGAGAAAGACTAGATTTCCATCTCTTCATTCCCACAGCCATTTCATGGGCGAAGACAGGCGATAATATCCATCAAGAGGGAGAAGATCAGGGGTAACATCAATTGGGTAGGTTGTTTGTAACTGGCCAATCCAAGATCCATCCATGGAGGCGCATTTTTTTGTCGTTGTTGATCACGCCATGCTCCCACATTCTCTTTCCACATTTTTTGCTTCATTCTTGGTTAAAATTTTTAGGGCGAAGGGGGGGGGGGGGGCAGGGGCAGTGGTCGGTCCAACGCTCCAAAGGGCACCCCTTTTGGTCTTCTCAAATGTCCACCTCTTCATATCTTGCCCATTTTGTAGCCATTTCCCCGTCCGGCATCCAATTCGAGCTCTGAAAAATCCTGGGCGTCCGGCTTGACATCCTGCATTGATTGGCAACTCTTGACAATCCGCATGGTAGTCTGAAAAATTATCAAAAATACAGAAGTGTTGCTTAGGTGCCTTTTAAAAGTCGTATTTCACTTGGTGCTTAAAATCGTCCTAGCTGGAGCCGCCACCTTCTATGTTAAATATTTTTTCCCTAAATTTTGGAATTTTTGGCAAATTTTAGGCACATCCCAGGCTCAAAACTCCGCTCTCATTGGTGACCATGGGATAGAGCGACTCAACCTGTCGAATCCCACAACTGATCTGCACAAAACAACCAAAGGAAGCATCAAGCTAATACAAAATAGATACATACTAAAACATAGCACAATGCTCACCCTACCCCCTGACAAAACCAAGGCATGAAACCCACAAGGAGTAGGCCTAGCATAATCTGATAGAAGGTCCGAAGCTAGTCACTAACCGACTGCTCCAACACGGCCAAACTAAAAAGAACTATCAAAGAAGTTGCCCTAAGTGGTGGTCTAAACTACCTACCTAACTAAGGACAACACAACCAGGAGCTCCTACTAGGTGAGAACTCCTATAGTTTGATCAAGAAGTATTTTCTTTTAGC
The DNA here is from genome assembly GCF_053477565.2 of Lygodium microphyllum. NCBI lineage: Eukaryota > Viridiplantae > Streptophyta > Polypodiopsida > Schizaeales > Lygodiaceae > Lygodium > Lygodium microphyllum. The sequence continues at coordinate 85,057,276 of NC_141163.1, read as the reverse complement.
ACGTTTCTTCTTTTAGGGTTTTTATTTTTCCATACTCGGGCATGTAAAAAGTGGGGGGGGGGGGGGGGGGGGTTGCATCCAAAGCTCCAAAGGGCACCCCTTTTGGTCCTCTCAAATGTCCACCTCTTCATATCTTGCCCATTTTGTGGCCATTTCCCCGTCCGACATCCAATTCGAGCTCTGAAAAATCCTGGGCGTCCGGCTTGACATCCCACATTGATTGGCAACTCTTGACAACCTGCATGGTAGTCTGAAAAATTATCAAAAATACAGCTAGAGCTGCCGCCTTCGATGTTAAATATTTTTCCCCTAAATTTCAGATTTTTTGGCAAATTTTAGGCACATCCCGGGCTCAAAACTCCTCTCTCATTGGCGACCATGGGATAGGGCGACTCAACCCGTCAAATCCCACAACTGATCTGTACAAAACAACCAAAGGAAGCATCAAGCTAATACAAAATAGAGACATACTAAAACATAGCACAATGCTCACCCTACCCCCTAACAAAACCAAGGCATGAAACCCACAAGGAGTAGGCCTAGCATAATCTGATAGAAGGTCCGAAGCTAGTCACTAGCCGACTGTTCCAACACAGCCAAACTAAAAAGAACTATCAAAGAAGTTGCCCTAAGTGGTGGTCTGAACTACCTACCTAACTAAGGACAACACAACCAGGAGCTCCTACTAGGTGAGAACTCCTATAGCTTGATCAAGAAGTATTTTCTTTTAGCACGTTTCTTCTTTTAGGGTTTTTATTTTTCCGTACTTGGGCATGTAAAAAGGAGGGAGGTGAGCGTAATGACCCAAGGAGAATAGGGCATCGGCCTACGTCCTGTCTTGGTACCCAAGAACCTACCAAGCCCTCGCAAGGCGACACTTAATCCTTTTCTGATGCCCACTTTTATTTTCACTCCAACCTTCCTTACTTTCTTCTTTTCCAGCAAGACGCCACCCCTAGGAGGACAAGGCATCGGCCCCGGGTCTGTCCCTAGGAACCTACCAGGCCTTCGCAAGGCGATGATCAACTGTTAATAGATTTTCATTTCTTTGCTTTTCTTATTTTATAGGGGTTAGAACCCCTTTTTACACACCTTTGTATATATTTATTGTCTTTAAGATATTCAGGGTTTTTTTTCTCTCTATCATCAGCATCATTTTTCCTCTGGCAGGCTTCTCTAACTGCCTCACAACTAACAAGAACTCCTAGAATGGCTACCTAGTAGGCTAGCAGAACAAGGTCACTAGGACTCCCTTCTAAAATAGGTCTTTTGTTGTCTAGCAATGTCTTTCTAGGAGGCAACGACTACTCAAACCTCCCTCAGACAGACCTAACCTAAACCTGGGACTTCATGCCTTGGATGCCAGTCCCCAACAAGAAAAGAAAAATCCCCCAATAAGTACACATACACATATGACATAAAAACACGGTACTCATAAAGGAGAGATATCACCTGGGTAGAGCCACAAGAAGCTTCCGCGCAACAAAAGGCTCCTTCCAAGCTCTTCTTTGAACCTGTCTAGCACAGAACTAAAACAAGAAACCATTAACCGCACCTGTACTAAACAGACAACTGGCCCTCTTGACCTAACGAAATAACGCCTTTCTCTACAGAAACTGATCGGCCCTCTTGGGCTAACAAAATCTGGACATAATATCCAAAGCAGCTAGCATTTCTAGCTTAAAACTAGATAGGCCATTTTAGTCCACGTAATACTGATGTCCTTGGCATATACATCACACCATATCAAACTACCTACTCATGCAAGTTAACTAAAAGCTTGATCTTGTATATTTTTTTTTATCTTAGGTTTTTGTAGACCTACAAGTCCAAGCCTTTCCACAAATAACTCATCAATAAGGCCGATCCCTTCTTGGGCACTATGAACTGAATGAACGGCCTCAGTGGGCTCGCATGTCCCACATTTATTGTCATCCGAATAAACTAGTCATTCAAGCGGTTGAGTGGCTCCTTTGGGAGAAAGAATCATAGCTTTGTACTCATTCGAACCTCCCCTATTTGGGTTTTCACATAAATCAGTGCTGCGACCCAAACTAGGTAGAGCTTCAAGCCTAAGCACATCACATGGGTGTATCCCAAGGCAGTGTATATTATCAAATGTATATCCAGTCTTATCCTCTTGGGGGTTTGACAAAATATATCCAGATGGGATTCCTGGCCTTGCATCCGACACTCCTGCCATATTTTTGGAGATTTTGGGTCTCCAAACCCATCTCACATTTCCCTTAATATTCTTGCATTCCCTCAATTTGCTGCACTGGTCTAACGAACTCAATGCAAATTTATCCCTATGGCCAAATGGCGTCACATCCTTATGACCTTTGTGAAGCACAGGTGGACTTTTATTATTTTGCAACCTCTTTACAAAAGATGTATTTACTTGTTTACGTCCACACTGCAAATTTTTCCCCATAAGAACCATGCTTTCACTGAAGGGAACAACATCCACCTGGAAGCATGATTCCGACACCAAAGGTCTCTCAAGAGCCTTACTAGCAACAAAATTAGAACCACACATAGAATGCTCATCAACACTCATGGGCCCATTGTTTCTATCCATGTTGCCATCACAACTACCCCTCGTGGAAGTGTTGCAAGCCCTAATGGGACTTACATGGCTCGAAACCTGTTCACTGAGAGGCATGTCATTACTACTCATAGGATAGCCATTTTCTGCTTTGAGATTTTGGCCACCAAGGTTCCCCTCATAGGCTGCCTTGGTATCAACAAGTGAGTTGTCTTCTTGCAGAAATGGTTGGAATCTAGGATGCACTTGTATTGAGCAGGGAAAACTCCAAAAGTTTTCCCAACATCTCTGAATATGACACTCATAATCAATAGCATGCATTTTTGCTTCCCTTAACGACTTAGGATTCCGCAATCCCACTTGGATTTGCATATTAATCTCTAAGCCATTCAGAAAGAGCTCACATAGCACATCATCTGGTAATGCACTGGCTCTTCTTGGCCAAAGCCTAAGAGTACTATCAAAGGCTCTAGCATACTCTTTAACAGAAAGATAAGACTCCTGTCTAAACTGCATAAGCTACCCTAAGATTGAATCATAGGGAGCTTCTTTTCATACTCATCTAGAAATCTATCACAAGACTCCTCAAATGATTTGATCGACCCTCTTGGGAGGCTTCAGTACAATTTTTTCGCCTCTCCCTTTAGGGTACTTGGGAATATGAGCATTCGATGTATATCGTCGAACCCACTTGCAATGCAAGTTAGGTCATATTCTCTTAAATGAATCATCGGATCCTCATTTGGCAACCCATAAAACACTGGGAGATCCCTATAAAGAGGAGGACATTTAGTCCTCCCTTTTGGGATCAACACTGGGTCATTAAAATCTTCATATTCATCATAATCTGGGTCCAGCCTCTTAGGATCTTTAACCTCTTCCATCCCCACCCATTTCGGTGTAGGGGGGTTAATATCCTCATTGACATCCCTTTCTGCCAACTCACTGAGTGGTCTAGGGAGCCCTATAAATTTCAACATGTCATTTTGATCCCCTCTTAGAGGATCTTACATACCTTTCCCTTTAAAAGGAAAGTCCATATCGGGTTTACATAAGAGCTTTTGGTCCTTATCTAAAGCAAATTTATCATTACCACTTCTTAAAACTTGGGAACCATGCCTTTTAAGCAACGGTTTTCCCTTGATAACTAGGGCTTCTAACATCCTTGTGATGCCTACTATGTCATCATGGTGGCCCATTACACGGGATGTTTCAACCACAAGCATATTCCATCGTATATCAGCACTTTCCCATGGCATTATGGCTTTAGCATGATGACCTGCTGGTGCCATAACTACCCTAGTTTCCAACATGCTTGTTTCATGCCCTTTAGGTTGATGGATGGTTAAACATGATTTCTCTTGGATAGAGACCACACCAAGGCGAACCTCGGCCCATGCCATCGTATTAGAGGATGGGGTAACCACTAATTGGCTACTCTTTTCATCACATAAATTATCTTCTGCAGAGGACTCATGCTCTACATAACTAACTAAGTCCATTAGTAAGTTTTGTATGGGGGAAGCCAAGTTTTTCCATCCTTGAACAAACCCCATTTTATGGATAATTTAGGGTCCCTTGAAACCCTAGATTCGAAAACTGCCACTTATAGGCAACTCCCGGCAGATGCACCACTAATGGGACCTGAAATGGGCCGACACTGGCTATGGCACTAGCCGGACCTCATACTCACGACAGAAAAACACACCCTCACGGCCTCGCGGACCAAGAGCGTCTATCTACTGCTAAAGGACAAACTGCCCTAAAGCCTAATCTATGTGTTTATAGTTTTATAGCTTTGTAATCCAATGTTTCCCTTTTTTATAAACTCCTCAAAGGGAGAACCCCTACACATTGGCAATGCCACGATCACACACATGGAGGCAACCTCTCGGTAGAAACAACGCGGCCCCACTACAACTCTCCTACATCGCAGGGATTAGCCCCTTGATGCACTGCTCAACATATAAAACATTCGAACACAAACTCCTCTCTTTTATATTTCTCGTATTTCCAGGAGATACACATGTGTCCTTACTTAACAGTCCCTTAGGAAACTGACCCTCTATCCTACGGCAAGGGATAACCTTACACTCTCAATCGTGCATCCAATTCCTAAGAAAACAATTGCTAATGCAGTCCAGGAGCTTATCTGTTGATACCATGAACTATGCATAGTGCATAATGTGAACGGTTTAGTGCACAAACAGGAAAAAAATCAACATTGTGCATCATGCCAAACCAATCTTTTCATGATTTCCATGCTAGCGTCTATGTAATGCAATGAGAAAAGGCACCGAGCCTTACGCTCATGCTGCCTTTCCCTTTATTTTAAAACAATGTCCTATAGGCATGATGCAACACATAAATCAGATTTTAATTTATATTTTGACGTTCAACCTCCCCTCTCACCCTACCATTTAATGTTTTGCATTCGTTGATAGGTGAAAGAGTCATTTTATGGGTATTTCCTTACAAAGAGAGCGATGAGCATGAACGAAAACATAGAAACGAGAGTAAACCGAGGCCAACCTTGTGCTTTACCTTCATTGTACACTACACAAGCACACATGTAATTTTTTGGAATTTTCCTTTTACCGTTTCCTAATTTTCTCCCATTTAAACCCATTTTTCACAATTTTTTGGTATTTTTTCTCTATTTCCTTCAATAAAAAATGAATAAAAATTAAGATTGATTGTGGGCTATGGCCCTTATTTTCCTTGATAGTAAAATTTCAGGTTTTGTAGGTATTATGTCTCATATTTCCCATTTATCTTGCAAAAACCCCATTTTTACCCCTTAAACGCGTGTTTTTTGGGTTTTATGACATTAATTTCAGCCATATCACTTACGATTTTCTGATTTTCTAATTATAAACTATTGGAACTCATAGAAAACAACATTATACTGCATAATTAGCCCATGGGAACAATGTTTCATCAATCAAATAGCATAAAAACTCATTTTTCCTTCATAAAAATCAAATTACCGCCTAGGTTTCATGTTTCGGGATCTTGGTTTTGCTGCGGTGTCAAAGAGTTTAATGTCCATGATATAAATCATGGGATTCTTATAAACACAGAAGAGTTTCACTGGAAGTTATATGAGATATTTGCATACAAAATTCAGGCATTGTTATCCAATAACCACCTTAGTTACACAAGTTCTTTTGTATTTAGCATATAATTTTCACTTATACCATGTACATTTATGAAAAATAAGTCTATGGGAACCTATAACTTGGACATCTGGAAGTAATTGACAGTTTGTTGGATAAATAACATTAATTCAGGTACAAAAATATGGTCAAAACCCAAAAATGATGCCAAAAACTGTCAAAAGTCCACTAGGTCCACATGGGACCAAAAGTAACTGACTTAGGTGACCAGCAAGTGACCTAGGCTGGTCAAAAAGTGACCAGGGACTGAGCAGAGAGCAGCCCACATTTTTCAGCGCAAAATACGGGGTGCACTGTCTGAGGGAAACTGGAAGAAAGCTGGAGCTGAGATGCATGAAATGGAGCATGCAAACTGAAGATGAATATGCCCAACTACTGAAGATGTAAACATGGTGAGAGCTCCACTTCTCTGCCTCTTTGGTCTGACGAAAATACATGCTAAAACTGTCTATAAAAGAGGGGAAATCTAAGAGAAGAGTATTCAGCATGCTCTTATGCACGACTTCTCTCATTTTGTTTACCTTATTCTTGGTCCAATGAAGCCCCCAAGTACTTGAGTGACTTTGGGGCAAGCAAAGAGTGAGGATATTGAAGACTTATGGACTGTTATGGGCTAAAATAACTAGTCATAAACAGGGCAGCCCACTGTTTTGATCTATTTTTATGAGCAAACATGGGTTTTTTATGGTTGTAATGGAGGAAAATGACCTCTTTTCTTCAGGACATTGTTCATAGTTGATCAAAAGTGCTTCTTCTTGAGTTTATGCACTCATTTTGAGCTTGATTATGGGCTGGAATTTTCTATTTTAAAACAAGGCTGAAGCTAAAATTATTCTTTTCCCATTCATTTCATGTATCTTTGGCCCAAATCTTGAATGCATTTGATTCTATCAACAATATACTTGATCCAAAGGATTGAAATCTATCTATATACATGAAATAAATGCCATTAGAGCTTGCATTTGACATTCATAAATGAATTGGAAATCTAAAAATATCCTTTATGAAATGATATATGTATCCTGAAGCATTTGATGTAATCAAGTTAGTCTTATTCCTTCTATTCATGTATGCTATGTACAAAGTGAGAAGGCTTGAATTCCTCTTCCGTACCTAAATCATTTCTAAACCCTGAATCTTATTAAAACCCAATCCATCTTTCCTTTCTGAATCTTGAATCCTAAACTCTTCTTCTGCACTAAAAGCCCCGGTGGTAGACCTGCAACTCTTAACGCGACAACAGTGGTGAACCCGACGTGACAGTCCGCTGCGGCCGGAAGAAGAAGTCCAATGAGAGAATCATCAAGCTCGGGAGGAGATGCTTTGCAATAGTTGGTTCATCTAATGCAAGAGAGCCAACAACAACAGCTGCAATTTCAGCAGCAGTTGCAATTGCAACAACAACAGAGACAAGAAGAAGAGCGGATTGATGTTGCTACCATTAAGGCCTTAGAAGCAGTTGGGCATGAGCTCAAGCAATTTAATGGGCAAAATGTGTCCTCTTTTATCCGTCTCTACACTAATAAGATGGTCTTCTTTGGAGTTCCTCAACATGCCTGGAGCCGTTACTTTGCCCGCCTGGCTGTGCATGGTCTCCAGGACCGAATTCATGGTCTTTCTCAAAAAGATGTTGGATAGACTGTGTTCAAAAAGGCTCTTCGAGAAGAATTTTTCCTTGAAGATTCTGGCCTTATGACAAAGAAGATCTTCACCGAATGGGTCGAAAGGCCCAATAAGGGTCTAACTACTACTACTGCTCTTCATTGAGAATTTGAAAGCAAATTTGCCCAACTAGATCCCGATGATCAACAAGGTATGGAAAGTCAAAAGATTGAGTTATTTTTAAAAGTTGCAAATTCTTCTCTTCAGGAGAAATTGTCTGACCGACTTGAAGACCCTGACTCTGAGTCGGGATTGAAGACTGTTTGGAGTGATATCACTGAAGCAGTTAATATGATTGCTCAAAGAGAGCGATTGCGCCTAAGATGGGGATCAACCCCTATAACAACTGATTTTGTGAAGGAGCCTGTTCCAACTTCTCGACCTCCTGTCTCTATGGCCGAGCAATCAAGAAATTCTGCTATTCCTTCTCCAAAGAAGGATGTTATGGATGAATTAATTAAAAGCATGCGGGATCTCCATCTTAATTTAACATAAATTAATTCTAAAGTAGAAAGTCTTGATGTTAAAGTAGAAGAAAGGGGTCGGTCAACCGCCCAAAGACCTGCACGAGAAGGCTTTAAAAGACGCTACATTTGGTGTGATAGCCTTCAGCATGATAAGAGGGAGTGCGGAGCATTCCGTGAAGCTGAAGCACAAAAATTAGTCTTTTGGAAGGATGGTAAAATTCATGCAACCGAAACCGTTCTTGAGCCAAACTTCGGTAACGGCGGCATGAAGAAAAGATTGGAGGATTTGGCAACAAGAATAGCCTATGCAGCTGTTGATGCTGCAACTTATGGGTTGCAAATTGAGCCAACTAATGAAATTGTTAAAGCATGTAAAACTAATGCAAAATCTAAAGTGTGGACGCAGGCCTTGGAACGCATGGAGCAAGGCAAGGCAACTAAGGATGATTTAACCACTGCCAGTCAATGTATTCGAGTGAGAATCAGATGGTCCGAGCCTGTGGATTCATTTTCAGCTTTTGTCCGACTAGCTGAAATTAATAATCAAGATTCCATGATAGAAGAAAAGAGAAGAAGAGATGAAGATGATGCCGGTCCTTCCTCTTCAGGACCGACTAAACGTATAACAAGAAGTAAACCAGATCAACAGAAGGCAGCTGAAAATCCACCGCCACCAGAATTTAACATGGGAGATGCCCCTCAAGCAAAGAAGACAGAAGGAAAAAGAAAAAGCAAACATCCCAGTTACAAGTTGCAGTCTGACATAGAGACCGCAACGGATCTTAAATGGATCCTAGAAGAAATAATTCTTGGAAGTAGAATTGAATTTACATTAGGTGAAATTCTCGGTATTGCAAAACGAAGATTTCATGATGTAATAATTGATGTAATTAAACGAAAAAGACAATATGTTGGTGAGGAAACTGAAGAATCTGTACATGCTTTTTTGCGAGTACTTCATGTGTATTTGCACGATGAAGAGAAGCTGAGAACTCAAGGGATTTGATTGGAAGCAATCAAAGAATTGATTGCAGAGGAAACTGAAGAATCTGTACATGCTTTTTTGCAAGTACTTCATGTGTATTTGCACGATGAAGAGAAGCTGAGAACTCAAGGGATTCGATTGGAGGCAATCAAAGAATTGATTGCAGCTATAGAAGCCAAAGATGAAGACATTTATGAAGCAGAAGCTGAAGAAGCCATAATGGTGGAAACTTCTCAATCTAAAGTGCAACCCATGCATAAGAAAGAGACTTTTCTTCACAACATGCAGAAAGATAGTGAAAATCACTTTATTCCAAGTAGCCACTATTCCCGTACCCATTGGGCAAGGGCGACTACTGAAACTGTTGTTAAAATCGGTGAGAAAGAAACTCCATGCATTGCCCTTATAGACCATGGTTCAGAAATTAATGTTATGTGAAGAAGTCTCTATGAGAATGGTGGATGGCCCATTGATGTGGACCCAGGGTGGCGCATGAAGGCAGCCAATAACTCTTCTGGCGATCTTTATACAGCATGTCCTTATGTACAAGTTACTATTGGTAATGTAAAAGATGAAATTAATTTCTTTGTTCAAGACTCCTTCAGTTATCCAATCATTCTTGGACAACCATTTATTTCTAAGTCTCATTTAGAGACAAAGGCTCTTGATGATGGTTCATCATATGCTCGGATAAGAAGCAAGGATAATGATAAAGCTGTTCAATTCCTAACTGTCTGTGTTAATCACCATCGGAATAGGGATCGATTGAGAGATCATCCTGTTCCTCCTAATGCCCAAGAATTTAAGGGTTTTTGGGTAGCGCTGCTATAAGTGGAGGCTATGGCAGTGCATCATGTCACAAAAAATTGCCTCCACATATGAAGGAGGCAAGGCCAAAAGCTGATTTGCAGGTTTTTTCAGCCAATGGAGTGGGTTGTTATAAACAGTTTTCAGCCATGAATAAGGTTGAAAGAAAGTATTTGAGTCATATGGAGCAAGAGCTGAAGCAAATTAATGTTTTACCTAAAGATGAAGAAATTTCAGGACTATTTTATGGGCTGAATTATAATGATACAATGGTTGAAATTTATACAGCCATTCATGCAGAAAATCAAGCTGAAAATCAGTCCATACAGGTATGTACATTGGATATGTATGACATAATTCAAGAATTTGCAGATTATGAAGCTTTTGGACAGCCAAACAAGGAAGAAGCAAGAGTAGAAACAAAATATAAAACAGTTGATAAGAAGTTCAAGCCGGTAGCTACTCCTCTACCACCTGAAAGCGAAGGATTGGTAGAAAGGGTATCCAAACAACCAAGCCTTCGTGATCCTAAAGATATTGGTCACCAATTTACAGCTCAAAGTCTACAAAAGCTGAAATTTGGTGGACTCTTTCCTCTTGCCAGCTGAAAAACAAATCTTCATGCAGATGTTAAAGAACCATGGTAAAGCCTTTTCATTTCAGCCGCATGAAATCGGCTGTGTGGATCCAAGCATTGTGGCACCAATGGTAATTTTTACGGTCCCACATGTACCTTGGAATCTTAAACCAATTCCGGTTCCAAGGGCGCATTTGCCTAAGTTATTGGAACTTTTAAATGAAAAGATAAAAATGCGAATATTGGAGCCATCTTCAGCTCCATATTCCAACCGATGGTTTACCATACCAAAGAAGAATGGATCTTTATGATTCATTCAAGATTTACAACCCGTCAATAAAGTTGCTATTAGAAATGTTGAATCAGGACCGGATGAGTTTGCTGAAGCTTTTGCAGGCACGGAAATCTATTCCATGGGAGACTTATATTCAGGCCATGACCAATTTCAACTTGCTTTGGAAAGCCGTGATATTACTACAATGAAGACGCCTCTTGGCCTAGTCCGCATGTGTACTCTACCTCAAGGGGCTACGAATTCAGTAGCTCACATGATGAATGCCATGCATAAAGTATTGAGAGATTATATTCCTCAATTGACTCTTCCTTTTCTTGATAATGTTCCAATCAAAGGATGTGAAGTTCATGAGAAAAATGAAGAACTCAATGAACTTGGATGTCGAAAGTTTGTTTTTGATCATATTAATGATTGTGCTCAGATCTTGTCTAAATTAGAAGAAGTTTATCTTACTCTTTCAGGAGCTAAATCTGTTTTTGGAGTTGAAGAAGTCCTTGTGGTCGGACATATGTGTGGTCCATATGGCTGGAAGCCTTCTCCATCTAAAATAAATGCAATTAGCAAAATGCAAGAAAAATGTACAAATGTTTTAGAAGTGAGAAGATTTCTTGGTGCATGTGTCTTCTACCTTATTTGGATACCACATTTTTCCCATGTTGCTAAAAGTCTTTATCAGCTTCTAAGAAAGGGCCAAAGGTTTCTATGGACAAAAGAACACACTCAGGCTATTCGGAAACTCAAGAAAATGCTGACTTCAGCTCCCACTTTAAAGAGGGCTAACTACTCTAATGGACAGCCCATTATACTCACAGTGGATACAAGTCCTATTGGAATAGGATGGGTGGTTGGTCAAGACAACCTTGAAGGCAACAGATATATAATCCGCTTTGGAGAAAAGGTTTTTAATGAACGTCAAAGAAGGTATTCTCAAATTAAAAGAGAGCTTTGGGGAGTAGTAACTACATTAAAATGTGACAATGAGCACTTCATGGGCGCACATGTTATAGTTGAGACAGATTGCCTTCCACTCTTGGGCATGATAACCAACTGTTCCACTCCTGACATAGCCATGCTAAGATGGATAGCCTATATTAAATCCTTAAATCCTGATTTGAAACATATTGCAGGTAGAGATAATCCAGTTGCTGACATGCTTTCCCGTGCCAGATATATGGATGAAGAAGAAATGATGATGAAGAAGAATCAGAATTTATAAATGATGTTGTTAATGCAGGTACAACAAAAATTACAGCAAAAACAACAGGTTCAGCTGATAAAACAACTTTTACATCAGCAAGGATGGATGAATCAACCGAAGGAGAACAATGAACAGCTAGTAAACAGCATATTCCATGTTTTGTTATGGTTTGTTCACACTTTAAAGAAGAATATTATGCAGATGATTGGCTAAAAATTGGCCAATTTTTTAGCACTATGGCAAAGAAGGAAGAATGGACTCATGAAGAGTTCAAGAGAATTAAGAGAAAAGCCTATGGTTTTTTTCTTAAAGATGGCTACCTTTGGAGGCATGCAAAAAAGAAAGGAAGAGCACCTATTCGTGTCTTAGGTGACAAAAAGACACAAAGACAGGTCATGCAAGAATTCCATGAAAGCCTATTGACTGGTCATAGAGACATATGGGGTACTTTTGCCAAAATAAAAGAAAAAATTTGGTAGCAAAACATGTATAAAGACATTGAGCATTTTGTTGAGTCTTGTCATGCTTGCCAAATGTATTCTATGGTAAAGCATAGAGATGGGCTTCAGCCTACCTATCCTTTATCCATTCACTATAGATGGGTTATTGATTTAGTAACCATGCCTACAAGAATTTGGAACATGAGATATCTAGTACTTCCTAGAGAAGATCTCACAAATCAAGTGGAATGAAAGGCCTTGACAACAAAGTCCACTCATGCTGTTTGTAGATTTTTACTTGAATATATATTTTGCAGGTATGGATGTGTTGCTAAAGTAACTGCTGATAGAGGAGAATTGGATGCCGATGAAGCTCGTCATTTCTTTGCTCAATTGGGAATTAAGTTATCTCTTACTTCAGCCTACAATCCTGAAAGCAATGGTAAGAGTGAAAGAGGCCATCAACCAATTCTTAAAGCTTTAGCAAAATCATGCAAAGGAAAGTTGAGGGAATGGCCTAAAATGCTACCATTCGCATTATGGGCTGATAGAACAACCCATAGTGCAGTAACAGGATATATGCCAGCTGAACTCATGTATGGACAGCCACCTATTATGCCTATTGAGAAATCCATTGTCACATGGAGTATCTTGCCTTGGGATGAAGACATGAACAGGGAAGAATTGCTGTCTTTACGCATAAGGCAACTTGAAAGAAGGCCAGAAGATGTTAAAATAGCCATTGAAAGGCTTTAAAAAACAAGATTAAAGAATAAGAAGAGGTTTGATAAGCACCATCGACTCCGTCCAAGAGCTATTCAAGAGAATGCCTGGGTTTTTGTTTATGATAGCAGCCTGGACAATCAACATAGTGCTCATAGGAAGTTAGCCAAGCGATGCTTTGGACCATATGTTGTAAAACTAGTACATATAATGCTACTTACTCTTTGGTTGAAATGGATGGGACCATGATAAAGACTCCAATAGCTGGGAAACGAATCAAACTCTTCAAACGAAGAGAATATTCAACCTATGAACTTGATGACTTAGATATGAGTCCTCTACTTGAAGACATACAGGAAGAAAAAGACTTAAGGAATGAAGAAGAAGAAGAAGACCCTCCTTGACCTATAATCTTATGAAATGGCACATGTCGGAGGATGTGTAGGTTAGGAGGGGGTGAATGTCAAAGAGTTTACTATCCATGATATAAATCATGGGATTCTTATAAACACAGAAGAGTTTCACTGGAAGTTATATGAGATATTTGCATACAAAATTCAGGCATTGTTATCCGATAACCACCTTAGTTACACAAGTTCTTTTGTATTTAGCATATAATTTTCACTTATACCATGTACATTTATGAAAAATAAGTCTATGGGAACCTATAACTTGGACATCTGGAAGTAATTGATAGTCTACTGGATAAATCACATTAATTTAGGTACAAAAATATGGTTAAAATCCAAAAATGATGCCAAAAACTGTCAAAAGTCCACTAGGTCCACATAGGACCAGAAGTAACTGACTTAAGTGACCAGCATTTTTCGGCCTTGTTGATCACGCCATGCTCCCACATTCTCTCTCCACATTTTTTGCTTCATTCTTGGTTAAAATTTTTAGGGGGGGTCCAAGGCTCCAAAGGGCACCCCTTTTGGTCCTCTCAAATGTCCACCTCTTCATATCTTACCCATTTTGTGGCCATTTCCCCGCCAATTCGAGCTCTGAAAAATCCTGGGCGTTCGGCTTGACATCCCGCATTGACTAGCAACTCTTGACAACCTGCATGACAGTCTAAAAAATTATCAAAAATCCACAAGTGTCGCTCGGGCGCCTTTTAAAAGTCGTCTTTCACTTGGTGCTTAAAATCGTCCTAGCTGGAGCCGCTGCCTTCGATGTTAAATATTTTTCCCCTAAATTTCGGATTTTTGGCAAATTTTAGGTACATCCCGGGCTCAAAACTCCACTCTCAGAAATAATCCCCCATAGATTCAATGTAGATCATAGTACTTTTTTAATGAACAATAGTAGATAGCTTGTTTGCCCTATTTAGAGTAGTCCACTATAGCCCAAGAGATCATAGATCAGTCCACTGGTACGTCACAAAAGCTTCAACATGTTCTTTCCTCTCTTTCTCTAGTGCTTTCTCCCTTCTCTAAAATTTGCACCATAAATTGTAGGGCAGCCAGTCTTTGGACCATTTGTCAAGATTGTGGGAGAGAATGAGGGAGTCTCACTTGTAGCTTTCTTGCTTGCACAATAGGGGAATACACACAAAGATGGAGGCTGAAAACAGTTTTCCTCTTCTTAGTTGTGTAAGCCAAAAGAGCTCTAGTACATAGAAATAGAAGAACCCTATATATAGGTCTCAAACCAAACTCAACTAACTAAGGTGGCATACTAACTGAGCCACGAACTAGAGTAGATAAGGATAGATGTCATCTAGCTATTATTCATGGGCAGTGTACCAACCGCATCTGCAACTAACAAGTCGGTGACATAAATGCACAACGGTCACCCTGGCATATCACGAGTGGAGCTCGATATCTCAACACCATTCACACATGTTAAATCACCTCTTCCACTTGTCTAGGGTCACTAGAAATATCATTAATTGGCCAAAAACTAGTTTTTGTCACTTGCATTCACATTGAGGTAGAAAATCCACTTATAGCTTCATGAGAATTGTAGACAGGTAGTGTAAACTCAACATGAACAATGTGTTGAGATATCGAGCTCCACTCATGATATGCTAGGGTGACCGTTGTGCATTTATGTCACCGACTTGTCAATTGCAAATGCGGTTGGTACACCGCCCATGAATAATAGCTAGATGATAGCTATCCTTATCTACTCTAGTTCGTGGCTCAGTTAGTATACCACCTTAGTTAGTTGAGTTTGGTTTGAGACCCATATATAGGGTTTTTTTATTTCTATGTACTAGTGTTCTTTTTGGCTTACACAACTAAGAAGAGGAAAACTGTTTTCAACCTCCACCCTTGTGTGTATTCCCCCATTGTGCAAGCAAGAAAGCTACAAGTGAGACTCCTTCCTTCTCTCCCACAATCTTGACATGGTATCAGAGCCTTGTTCGTGGTAAGGAGATCAAGAAAGCAAGCCAAGTTCGCGGTGTTCTGGTAAGAGGACCAGTGTTGCTCTCATTTTTCTGTTT
The DNA here is from genome assembly GCF_053477565.2 of Lygodium microphyllum. Lineage (NCBI taxonomy): Eukaryota > Viridiplantae > Streptophyta > Polypodiopsida > Schizaeales > Lygodiaceae > Lygodium > Lygodium microphyllum. The sequence continues at coordinate 85,041,943 of NC_141163.1, read as the reverse complement.
TGGGAGCAAGTCTCTGCAGAGGTAGCATAGCCGAAAAGTGCAAGAGTGCATTGTCTCAGATTGAGACGCCCTTCGCAGTGTAGCAAGAGGGCAGTATATGTTGCGGGACATGGCTTTAGCCCTTAGTTGCTCTGTTTTTTTTATTTGAGGCCATTTCGGGGCCAGTTTTGGAGGTAAAAATTTTCTGCACGCACTCAGAAAAAGGCCCTGTTTTATGTTGTGCGACCACTGTTCTACAGGTCGGTGAAAAGTTACCACAGAAATTGCATCGTATGCTTGTGTGTAGAGACATTCGGAGTTACAAAATCATCCTTGTTTCCTATTGATGCAAAATCGTCACTAGGAAGTGACTATGTGGTCAAATACCACTTTCGCCAATTTTGCAGATTTGCCCTTGTGAGGCTGAAGTTGTGTTTTTGCAGTGATAGAATTTTTTGCAGTGTTCTGTAATGGCGTCTGATTCTCTTTCACAGATTGTAACTGAAAAGCTTGACAAGAACAACTTCCAAGCATGGAAGTTTAGAATGACGAATTTCCTTATGGGAAAAGGATATTGGGAATTTGTTGCAGGAAATGAAGAAGAACCAGTTCTTCCTAATGTTCCCAATCAACAGCAAATGCAGGCATTTAAAGGATGGCATGAGAGAGCCAGGAAAGTTATGTACTGGCTATCTATCAGTATTTCAGACTCTATGATTGTGCATATTCAGGATGTAAGTACGCCAAAGGAGGCATGGGATACTTTGTCAAAAATGTATAGCACAAATACACAAGCCAGGAAAATGCAACTCAAGCAAGAGTTGCACAATGTGCAAAGAGAAAGTATGAGCATCAATGACTACCACATGAAGGTGAAGAAGATTGCAGATGTACTTGCTTCCATTGGGTCGCCAGTGGAAGATGATAATTTAGTTTTCGTGACCTTGAATGGTCTAGGAAAGGATTATGCACAGTTCCGAACATCCATTTCCGTCCGTGAAAGATTTCCTGATTTTGAGGAGTTGATTGCTCTTCTAATTTTTGAGGAGCAGAGAAATGGTGGTGCATCTTCTTCAAGAGGAACTTAAAAAGAAGCTGTCTTCTACTCAAATGCTAGAAGAGTTAGAGGCAGAGGTAGAGGAGGCCGATCTGGAGGCCGTGGTAGAAATCAGAATATGCAGCAAACTCAAGAAAACCAGTCCTATGGAGGAGGACGTGGTAACTCTAGAGGCAGAGGGAGCCAAAGAGGTCGTGGTGGATGGCAAAGAGGCCAAAATGCAAACATCAATTTTGAATGCTACTACTGTAGTAAAATGGGTCATATGGCTAAAGACTGCTATAAAAAGCAGAATGACATCATGAATGGAAAATTGCAACAAGGGAATTATACATCTTCTAGTAGACAGGGTGATGACAGAAATGAGCATTTGTTTATGGTGCAACACATGATCAATTCTGTGACAAGTGCAAAAGAAAGCAACGACGTGTGATATGTTGACTCAGGTGCATCAAACCACATGACAGGTCATGCAGAATGGATGGAGGATGCAAGGAAAATGGAAAAACCAGGATTTGTGGAGACTGGTGATGATACTGCACATCCTATTGTGCAGATTGGAAAAATTCCTTTGTCTATGCAGGATGGGAAAAAGAAATACATGTCCGATGTATTTCATGTCCCGAACATCACCAAGAATCTGGTTTCTGTTCGTCAAATGGTTGAGCAGGGCTTGCAGGTCAGATTTAATCCTCATGGATGCTTTGTTCAGGATATGAAAAATAAAGGTCGCTTGATAGCAAAAGGAAATAAGAAGGGCAGAATGTTTACGTTGGATGCAGACATGCCTGAATTGAGTGCAGCAATATTTGCACATGGGACCGGTGTAGTTGCAGATATTGATATCTGGCATAAACATATTGCTCATGTTAATGTACAGCGACTTAAATCAATGCAGGCCCAAAATATTGTTGCAGGATTGCCTAAATTCAAGGTTGCAGAAATGCATAAGGTATGTGAAGCCTATCAATTTGGAAAATAGGCAAGAAAACCATTTCCTAGACATGTTCAAGAGAGTAAGAAGCCATTGGAATTAATCCACTCTTATGTGTGGACTACTAAAGCTGCATCTCTTGGAGGCTGTCATTATTTTGCCACTTTTATTGATGACTATAGCAGAAAATTTTTGGTGTATTTTATGAAAAAGAAAAGGGAAGTTTTTGGGCGTTTCAAAACTCTTAAAGCTATGGTTGAAAAAGAAACAGGCCTGCAAATAAAATGCCTAAGGTCAGTAAAGGGGGAGAGTACCTCTCAAATGAGTTTGCAAGGTTCCTGTAGGAGCATGGCATAAAGCAGCAATATTCATGCAATCATACCCCACAACAAAATGGAATTGCAGAAAGGAAAAACAGGCATATTGGAGAGGTATCTCGTGCCATGCTCGATGAAAAAAACCTGCCAGATTTTTATTAGGCTGAGGCAGTTGCTACAGCAATCTACATAATGAACAGGACTCCCACTACAGCAATACATGGGATGACTCCAAAGGAGAGGTATAGTAGTAGGAAACCAGATATTTCTCATTTGAAGATTTTTGGTTGCATTGCCTATGTTCATGTGCCAAATGAGTTGAGATCCAAGTTGGATCCAAAAGCTAAGAAGTGCATCTTTATTGGTTACTCTTTGCATCAGAAAGGGTATAGATGCTATAACCCTTCTACTCGTAAGTTTACAGTGAGTAGAGATGTTGTTTTTTATGAGATGAGTAGCTGGTATAAACCAGTAAATGTGATTGATAATGTAGATGCACAAAATGGTAATGCTACACAGAATTCACAGCAGCAGTCACAAGATATTAGTGGACATGGAGCGTCCTCTAGCAGTGGTTCACATTCTTCTCCACGGACAGGCAGATTGAGATCATGAGAATCTTCTCAAAGCAATGCAGATAGTGGTATGCAAGTATCACAAAAAGGAAAAGAGAAGGTAGATCAGCCCATGTTTGATGTGAACGCAGGTCACTCTTATGTGGATGGTGAATCCAGTGGCTCAGAACAGAGCATTAGTGATGAGTTGGGTATTCCTTCTATTGTTATACCTGGAGTAAGGAAGACCAGGGATGTTCTGAGAGCACCTCAAAGTGAGCCTACTTTGCGCAGGTCTACCAAAGCTAGGCATCCTGTGGATAGGCTGAAATATGATGGTTTTATAGCCATTCACTATGCATATATGGTCAAAGTGATACATGAACCAGAACCCACTTCTTTTGAGCAAGCCATGGGAAAAGAAAAATGAGAGAAAGCCATGGATGAAGAAATGGATGCCTTGGAAGCAAATGCTACATGGGAATTGGTACCTTTGCCTAAAGATAAGCATGCAATTGGTTGTAAGTGGGTTTATAAGGTGAAACACAATGCAGATGGTTCTGTGAATAGATACAAGGTAAGATTAGTAGTCAATGGGTATGCACAAACATATGGCATTGATTATGAAGAAACATTCAGTTCGGTTGTAAGGATGGCAACCGTAAGAGTAGTCATTGCTATGGCTGCATCAAAGGGATGGTCTTTACATCAGATGGATGTAAAGAATGCCTTCTTGCATGGTGATTTGCAAGAAGAGGTCTATATGGAGCAGCCACCAGGTTATGTGCATGTTGTTCATCCTGAGTTTGTTTGCAGGTTGAAGAAATCCTTGTATGGCTTGAAGCAAACACCTAGAGCATGGTCTGACAAGATAGGACAGTATCTTGTCACTTTTGGCTTTTAGATTTCCAAGGCAGATTTCTCACTTTATGTGAGAAAAACAGAGAAAGGTATTATGCTACTTGTCATTTATGTTGATGATTTGATTCTGACAAGTGACAGTGATGAAGATATCCTTCATGTAAAAATGCTATTGAAGCAGAAGTTTGAGATGAAGGATTTGGGAGAGCTGCGTTATTTCTTGGGCATTGAGGTGATTAGATCACCAAGTGGGATACGGCTCTTGCAGAGGCAGTATGGATTAGACATGCTGTCCAAATATGAGATGACAGGCTGTAAGCCTATTTCAGTTCCTTTAGAGCAGAATGTGAAGCTGAGCACGGATGTAGGTGAGCTTCTAGAAAACCCTACTATGTACAAATGCATAGTAGGAAGTTTAATTTATATGACTATTACCAGGCCAGATTTGAGCTATGCTATTGGATTGGTAAGTCAGTTTATGCAGGCTCCAAGGAAACCGCATTTGGATGCGGCTAGACGCATACTCAGGTATGTGAAGTCCACATTGCAGTATGGACTATTTTATGAGACTGGGATTCAAATACAGTTGCATGGATACACTGATGCTGATTGGGCTGGTGGTATTTCTGATAGACGATCTACCAATGGATATGTGTTCTCTTTTGGGAGTGCTGCAGTCACTTGGAGCAACAAGAAACAGCCTACAATTGCCTTGTCGAGCACAAAGGCTGAGTACAAGGGTGCAACAATGGCTGCATGTGAGGTAGCTTGGTTGCATAAGCTACTTTATGATATGCATCAGCCTACAGATGGGCCAATTGTTGTCATTTATTGTGACAACATGAGTAGTATACACTTGGCAAATAACCTAGTCTATCATGCTAGAACAAAGCACATTGAGGTGCATTATCACTATGTGCAGGAGAGGGTTTTACTAGGTCTTATTGATCTAGTTTATGTCAACACAGAGGATCAGGTAGCTGACATATTCACGAAGGCATTGGGCGCAGAGAAGCTGCGCAAGTTCAGAGACCTGCTTGGTGTGCAGGAATTGGGATTGAGCTCGAGGGGGAGTGTTACGATATCGAGCTCCACTCGTGATATGCCAGGGTGATCATTGTGCATTTATGTCACCGACTTGTTAGTTGTTGCAGATGCGGTTGGTACACCACCCATGAATAATAGCTAGATGACATCTATCCTTATCTACTCTAGTTCGTGGCTCAGTTGGTATGCCACCTTAGTTAGTTGAGTTTGGTTTGAGACCCATATATAGGTTCTTTTATTTCTATGTACTAGTGTTCTTTTTTGCTTACACAACTAAGAAGAGGAAAACTGTTTTCAGCCTCCACCCTTGTGTGTATTCCCCCATTGTTCAAAGCAAGAAAGTTACACGTGAGACTCCTTCCTTCTCTCCCACAATCTTGACACAATGGCAAAGCAATCCCATAGGCACACATGTAAGATATTGTCACTATTAGAATTTCTGTAACTTTTTAACTATTAGACATAGAACCACATGAAACTGTGTAAGACTATATTTTTTCAACACTTTGCTAGCTAGATAGGCCAAAATCCACAATTAAGATTAACATTCAGTGGTATTCAATATTGAGAGTCACTTGAAAGACTTGCCCCTATGTACTACAATGCATGTATATTTAAACATGTATTGAAAAGTTTAAATAAATTATTAGCACTAAGGTAACTATTTTACCAATAAAATTATGTGATTTTTTGCTTGTAGTACATTGATTTTGGTAGTAATATGAAGCCTATGATGTAATAAGCATGGATGCAAAGAAACAAAAAAATATTAGAGAAAAAGTCATAGATGGTAGAACTCTCAAATACTTCAAGATAAGACCTTTCTTACCTAGAAAGGCCAAAGGCAATTACTAAAATGTAGGGACAATTATTATATTTATATTAAGTCATTGGTAAGCTTGGATTGTCTAATCAATGTTATCCTAGACATTGATAACAAGTGCAATGATAACACTTGTATTCCCATAGATGTGGTCTAGGTCTACCTAATGATTTCCAGTGGATGTATGTAGACATGGTTTTTAACCTTGCGATATGGGTGGTTGATGATCATAGTAGCTGACCATGGACTCCTAGTGATGAGAAATAAAGATGATGGCCATGTCTCCCTTTTATAAGACAATGTTTTACTTTTGCAAGTCATGAATAATTTTTATAGTTCTAGAGAATAACATTTGTAAAGTTTAAACCATATCAATACATGAGCATACCTCTTTCTTATTTATACATGGTTCAAGTTTTATGAAAGGAAATGTCCCCCCCCATGCACACACACACACACACACACACACACACACACACACACACACACACACACACACACACACACACACACACACACACACACACACACACACACACACACACACACACACACACACACACACACACACACACACACACACACACACACACACACACACACACACACACACACACACACACACACACACACACACACACACACACACACACACACCTCTCCCTATCTCTCTTTGTATCTTAATGTATGTACTACAATAGATATATGCTTTTTCAAAATCTAACCTAATTACAAATGACATAGGACGATCATGGAGAGACCAAGACGGAGGAGGTGGATTGTTAAGATGGTGAGGATATGAGGGTAGAGGAGGAGCATTATTGTGGAGAGGGATAGATTAGCATCATAGTAGCAATGACTTCAATAGTGCATGACAATTTTGCATATGGTATTTTTTGTAATAATTACAACAAAAATTGTATATATACATTCTATATAGTCATGATGTATATGATTTTTACTACATCTCTTTGTCAACTTGTATAATATGTGTGTATCTATCATATATTTGTCTAAAAAATGTTTAATGAACAATTTTGAAGAGATTTTCACTAACTATAATCCATAGTGAACTTAATTTTTGTTGTGGATGTCAAATGTGTATGTGTTTTGTATGTTGTGGTTTGTCACTCTAGTATTTAAGAGAGTTAAGATATATAGCACTAACATCTAGAGAGAGAGAGAGAGAGAGAGAGAGAGAGAGAGAGAGAGAGAGAGAGAGAGAGAGAGAGAGAGAGAGAGAGAGAGAGAGAGAGAGAGAGAGAGAGAGAGATGTTAACAAGTGGCATAGACAAGACCATTGTAGAGAGCTGTGCACATGTACAATAACTAAGCATCATTTCTTCAATGCTACTGCACAAGAATCATCATCATATATCTCATGAATTATCCATCCTATAAGTGATACACATTTCAACACTTATACAACGCATTCTCCATCACTAGCTACAATGCAAAAGCAACATATAGTAGAATGGCAGCAACAGCATGATTTGTTTTGCATAAGCAATAAAAAATAGTGTAATATAGACTCTTTCTATAGTAATTTATTTGAGTTTCCTAAATAAGAAAGTACAAGAATTAGTGTTAGGATCTACAACTCTATATCATGTAGAAAGATCCGAATAGTCAGTGAGTTGATAATCCATGACTTCTTCCAATTAGTTCTATCCTATTTGGTGGGATGATTTTAGTTATCACTTTGTAAGTCCAATTGTTTCATTATGAAATTTCCATGTGTATACTTTGGCTTGTCCCTTTGTAAAATGTCAAACCTATAGAGCTCGATTAGTTTATGCTCTTTGGATCACTTTAGTATCTTAAGAATATTAACATCAAGGTGTTTAGGTTGATTCATATCTAGATAAAAGTAAGGATTTGCCATTTTTCGAGTTACAATCCAACTTTCATATTTCTTTATGCTAATTAAACATATCCACCCTTTCTAGGATAGTCATGTTATTCTCTTTAAGCTTTAAGATCAGGGCTTGATATGTGTTCTGGTGTATGATTAAAATCAATTGCATGCAATAGACTTTGTTGCTTAGTTGTCATAAGAAAACCTGGGTGCATTAAATTTTGAACACTTATTTTGAACTTATTTTACCATTCCTCTTTAGAATATTATCCAACAATGCAAGACTTATAAGAACAATCTCAATGTTTATATGTATGTGTGTGTACATATATCTCACATATATATCATTCCCATAAAACTCTTTCATTAGCAAATTATCTAAGAAATAATACATGGTATAGTGATGAGGTCCTTTCAAGTATCCCTATACTCTAGTTTGTGTGAGTGGAGTCCTTGGAATAATAGCAAATACAAAAATCAATTTATCCTTGTAAGAAGCATAGAGGAGGGTTATAACTAGCAATTTTTAACTTTTGCATGCATCAAACTCTCCAAAGTTTATAATGGAGGTAATAACTCCAACTAACATAAGTCCCTAGATGAACACAATCACTACAAGATACATGGCTCATACTCACATTCAAAGCAACACAAATGCTCATTTAAAAAAATTGCCCCCATTTTCGCTAAAAGTGTCGGTATAAGCATCTCTACAAATTTGTCGTAGAAAGTATCGCTATTTGCATTGCTATGTACATCACTTTTATGATGCAGAAAACGATGTAGATAACAATGCGAATATCGATGCTTTGTGATACAAATAACGATGATAATAGCAATGCGTGTAGTAAGTTGGCGACACAAATAGCGACGGCTACATAGGGAAAAAAAATTTGTGGCAAGCCAACAAGTTGCCTTGCCACCCATAGCACCATGTGTTGTATAATATTCTACAAAGCAATTACATATTAGATACACAATGCTTATCAAGACGAGCACAAAAACTACTTAAAACCACAAGGTTGATAACTCATAGAATAAGTACAAGACTAGTGATAACAACTCATGAAATTACATGGAACCATGGAGAGGAGAGTCAAAATAAATATGAAAATCTATTTTTAAATATTGCAAAGTGTGATATTATACAAAGGGTGATAAATATATGTAAGGAATACTACATGGAGGAGGCTTGCATATATCATGGGACCAAAAGAGAAGATAATGTGTAGTCCACGAATCCAAGCGCATGCTACAGATCCTCGCTATCTAAACGCTTGTCCTGACACAAAGGAGCTATGTCGGGAAGATTTCTTTCATCATACACTCACATACTCTAAGGAGATCATGGCATAACATATCACCATCAAGGTTGTCGAGGATTTGGATAGAAGATTACCTGCTCAATATCACATATAAGAGTGAATCAACATTTATGACTATTTCGTGTCGTGGAAAAATAAAAAAATAGGTCATGCACTTGTTCACAATGGCTCAGTGAAGGACAAATATGTCAAGGCTTATTTGTCCATCCTTTCTCGGAATATATTTTCAGAAATCTCGATGGACCTCATTGAATGGTTGTTCCAGCTTCTTCCAATACCACTTTAAACCACTATACATCAAATATGATCATGGAGAAGCTATGGTAATCCACTAAGATAACACTTTGCAAGTTCTAAAATACTTTATCTCATCTACAATGATATTCGCATCCATGTCCCCCCGCATCAGCTCTCTTTCTCAAACTTTGCCATGACACCACAATTCATTATGGAAAGCGATTTTGTCGATGTGCTCAACATAGAAATGTTGCCCGCGCGACCATGCAACGTGACCACCACACCGCACTGTAGGTTTTTGTAACACTAGTCATGCATCATCACGGGACTCAGACATCGTGTTTTCAAGTGGTAATACATAATACTTTAGTAACCTGAAAAAAAATCAAAAGAAACCTTGAATAGCACAATAAGTATTTTTTAATAATAGAGTCAAAAAAATCAACGGAGCGTAGAATGTATTTGAACAACTTGGTCACACTTGCATTGCTCCACCTGTACTTTTCCTACACACTTAGGAGCGTAAGTAGCATCTTCAGGTACGATACTTGATACCCATCATATAATGGTATGGACACTTCCTCTCTCAGTGGATCATTAGATGACTCGGTATCCATGTGCATTAATGCATTGATCATTGCCTCCATCTCAAACTCCAATATTGGAGAAAGGTCCGAAAGGTTGACTGTCTCCTCTAGTATCAAGGATGTAGACTGCATCGTGCCCTCCGATTGGTGTATTAGCTCAGGCGCTCCATCCACTACACATCCATGAAGTCTTCTAGTGGACTACAATCGGTGCATTCCTTGGGATGAAGGGTTACCTCTTTGTACAAATTTCACGAGCACTCTAATATTTTTGTATATGATATTTAATTACTTTGCAAATGTAAAGCATGATTGATATACACTTTCTTACTGTTCACTTAAAGTCTGAGATCTCCTAGTCAATTATCTTTGATTGAAACTCATCCAAGCATCATATGAGTTCTATGGACAAGCAACACTTTCATCTAATTGCCAGCTTGCATTGAGTGCAAGGACATGGGACATGCTAATTAAGATACGTCTCGCGGTCTTGGATAGCATGTTCATTATCATTCTCCATTTGGTCTGTGCTATGGCAAACAACCGGTTTTTGTTTCCCTCATTGATGATCTTTCTTCATTTTAATCTTTGCTCCTCTTGCTCTCCCTTTCCCTTTATTTGTTTGCCTCTCTCCTTCTCTCTTTGTCCATTTGTTTTCTCTCCACATCTCTTTGTCTTTATCTCTTCCCCTCATTATTTCTCTCCCCACCCCTCTTTATCTCTCTCTCTCTTTTCCTTTTTTTAATTTGCCTCCCTTCATCCTTCTTTGTTTCTTTTCTCTCCCTCTCTTTCTTTTTCACCTTTCCTCTTTTTCTCTCTCTTGTTCTCTCTTCCTTTTCCTTCCTTCTTCTTCCTTCTCCTTTTCTCTTTTTCTCTCTCTCTTTCAATGCATCTCATTACAAAGAAAGAAGAAAAAGAAAACACAAGAACAAAGCAAGAAGAGGCAATGTTCATGCCAAGAGGCATAGTCACAGTGGATTTCGTGAGATTTTATGGTGGATTCTGTAAAATTTATTTGTTGATCGGGGCTCATACATAAGGTAGAATCCTTGTGTGAGAACGAGACTTAGATATGCTTTTATTGAAATAAGCTTTCTTTATGGAATACCTTGCTATTTTCTTAATGTAGTTAAGTTTTAGAAGGCTTTTCTAGCTTTTTTTATAAAAGTAACAAGATCGCGTGCAAAACAGGAGAACAAGGTGAAAACTAGGTTTTTTGGTTGCTCCCTCCTCCAAAATCAGAATTCAGAGCTTCAAGAGTCATTTTGGGGGTTTTTGCACGCTTCAAATGTGATGGTGACATCAAAACATCAAGATTCAGAGCACAGAATTTTCTGCAGCAATTGCAGCATGCTACATGATACCTCTTGACTTTTAAAACTCTGTATTTCAATTTATATTTGTACTTTCTTTGTATTATATGTAAGATATGAATGCAAATATCCAAAACTATAATTATAATTAAGGATGGCAAACTATGGCTTTTGCCATGGGGGAGGTTGGGCCCAATCTTGTGTTTTTCTCTTGTCTTTCTCAATCTATTGAGTTATTCAAATTTTCTTATGTATTATAATGTTGTTTGTATTTAATAGTTAAGATGTTTGATTTGCTAGATTTGCCACGTGATTTGACTTCATAACATTGGTATGAGAGCTTGGCTATGCTCCGAGTTTTCAATTGTATGATATGTGTATAAAGGTGAACACCATGGAACAATCGCAATCTACAAGACAAATCACTATAGATGAATATCTCAGCTACATTTCTTGTGTTTTGGACAACCTTATATCCACAGTTGATTGACTCGAATTGATCCAATTTGTTCTTCTCTAAATTTGGATTATAGCATGGACTTGGCTATGCAAATAAGATGTTATAGCCAAAAAGATTTTGAAGTTTATTTCATAGTAAATCATAGTTTTGTTTTATTTTATAAAAGTTTCAAGTTTAAGCATATTAAGTCTTTATTTATGGAACATGCTATATAGAAGATGCACTTCAAAGTCGTCTAGCTATTGCATATGCTTCACCATAAAAATCCTCTCGAACAACTATTTTTCAAGTAATGTAACTTTTTACTAGTTCATATTTTGAGGATGGTGTAAAAACAAAAGTTTTAGCCCTTAGAAAGATCTACAATTGTTATTAGATACATATTTTACAAATTTTGAATATTTTGTGAGTCCTTTGAGTCCTAAAGTGACCTTGAATGCAAATTTCACATTACTATGCAGAAAACTATGAGCCCTATTTTTTATGGCCTTAATATCAGATTTGGTAATCCATCATAGGGACATGAATTGTAGACCTTTTTGTTGTCTACAACTCTCTAGTTATCATCGTGACCTGATTCTATCTACAAAGAAAGTTACTTATCCTGAAAGTAGGTATCGCAGTTAACCCAGACTTAGTGAAATTTGTAAATTTCAACCTATACAGACATCTAATTTCCTAGTAGGATAGGTTTTAATCCATTTGGAATTTGAGTATACTCCCAAAAGAAAAAGTTTTAGCTTATACAAATATCTAAAACTTATATTAGACATGGTTTTGTCTAAATAGCTTGTACAAAGATCTACAACTTATATTAGACATGGTTTTGTCTAAATTGCATATATTAAAAGATAATCATATCTAAATATGCCATAGAACTTGAATATTACTATTTTTTTAACCAAGAGACTAGTATTTTATCCAACTTTAGCCTTAACTTTAATATGTTTCTTTGTAAATTTTAGTCTTAGTCATAAGTATATGTTTTGTAAAATTCATTGTAAACTCCAACTCTCTAGCTATAGACTAACTTGATTTACAAGAAGATATAAGTTGTTTTTTAATTCAAAGTAGGCCTTCATTATGATTCTCACTCTAATTTTTGGCGATTATAGAATGCCTTTAATGTTGTTATCTTTTGATTTGATAAACATTGAGACTAACATTTTTTTCTTAAAAGTGCTTTGGAAAATTCTTCGATTTCCTAATTCTGTTGCGAATTCATGCTTTCTAGTGAAGATAGAGATCTTCAATCAAGGTACGATATGTAAGTCTTTTACTACTTTTTCTAGAATTCTTAGTTAAATCTTTACTTACTACTAAACTAGAATAACAATTTTATTTGTTATTGTTGATGCTTTGAGTATGAAACCTAATATTCATAATATTTTGTCTTATCTTTTGACTCTCTTACCATGAAAGACATCTATGACACTAAACATAGTTTTTAATCTTATTAGAATATCATTTGTTTGCTAATAATTAGACTCTGATTGATTCATTGTCCTATACTAGATGCTTAGTAAAATTCAAAAAAAAAAACCATTCAGTTGAAGACGTGCAATGGATGATTGCACATGCTCTTAGTGCTTACCCTACACTGCTAGCTCCACATTGAGCAGCTAATAGCAATTGTGGACAATTGCTATCCCACCTTGGGGGTATGATGCCAAGAGACATAGTCACGGTAGATTCCATGAGATTTTACAGTGGATTCTGTAAAATTTATTTGTTGACCAGGGCTCATACATAAGGTGGAATCCTTGTGTGAGAAGTTGATGGGGATACCTATCCTTCTTGAGCATTTTGTTAATTAATGTGTACGTGGGTGATTCCACATTGGGTGATTTTGTAAAATTCATATTAATTAATTAATATTTTACAAGTTTAGAGTACGCACTCGATGTAAATTAAGGTTAGGATAATGTTCCAATCTATTTTAATTCTTTGTAGTTGAAGATTGGTAGGTATTCACTATTGTTTGTTTATTTTATTTATAAACAATTGTGAATACTTCAGTTGATGTGTAGAGTAGGTAGTGATTGCTTTGGGTAGCACTGGGCATTAGCGTAAGTCCAAGCATAAATTTCATAATTATGATTAGTTATCTTAAGTATAATATATAATATTATGTATTTATATGATATTATATTATTAAAATTATTACTCTATTTGTAAGTTATAAGTTTAAACTTCTTTAGTAATAATTAGATAATTTTTCTTAGTATTATTAATTTTTTTATTTTTAATATAGATTATTTTAGAATATGAGATTTAATATATGTTTTTATTGAAATAAGCTTTCTTTATGGAATACCTTGCTATTTTCTTAATGTGGTTAAGTTTTAGAAGGCTTTTCTGGCTTTCTTTATAAAAGCAACACGATCGCGTGCAAAACAGGAGAACAGGGTGAAAACTGAGTTTTTTTGTTGGTCCCTCATCTAGAATCGGAATTCAGAGCTTCAAGAGTCATATTGGGGGTTTTGGCATGCTCCAGATGCAACGGTGATGCCAAAACGTCAAGATTCAGAGCATAGAATTTTCTATAACAGTTGCAGCATGTTACAAGATACCTCTTAAAACTCCATGTTTTAATTGATATTTTTACTTTCTTTGTAAATATATATAAGATATGAATGCAATATCTATGTAAAACTATAATATATAATTAAGGATGGCAAACCATGGCTTTTGCCATGGGGGAGGTTGGGCTCAATCGTGTGTTTTTCTCTTATCTTTCTCAATCTATTGAGTTATTCAAATCCTCTTATGTATTATAATTTTGTTTGTATTTAATAGTTGAGATCTTTGATTTGCTAGATTTGCCATGTGATTCCACTTCATAACAAATGTACCTACCACGAAGGCTTGAGGATGAATTCTTTGCCTCCTCTTTGCGATGTCCCTTCTTTCTCCCTTGCGCACTTCTCCCTCTTCTTTGCGTACGGTAGTAGCGATGGTGGCAAGAATCTCTTCTTCTCTCTCTTTCCCTCTTTCTCTCCCTCTCCCTCTCAAGGCAATGATCTCTCTTGCTCCTTCTTTTGCTCTCTCTCGAAAATTTTTGCGGCAAATGTCGTGCTCGGGTTTTCAACCTTTTTTTTCTCACACTGGTGTCGCTATTTGCATCGCAATTGGCATCGTTAAATTGATATTGCTAAATTACTTTAGTGATGCTATTTGCAACAAAAATATAGCGACGCAAATAGCGACACTGCTATTCTGTATCGCAAACTGTCATTGCTATCTTCCCATTTCCTTGTAGTGGATTTTCAAGGCCATAAATTATACAAGACCCATCCTCCTAATGGATGTAAAATAGGTGGAGTAATGAATATATTTTTGATACTTTGAGATGCTATTTCTTGGAATTGATCATGGGTTGATAATATACAAGACACTTAATAAACTAGGGGAAAACCATCCAAGTTTTGGATTGACTCCTCAATTTCCTTGTTCACATCAACACTAGGATCCATTCAAGCATCAATTTGCCCACCTCTTCTTAATCATTCAATTTGAGATTGCTAGTCTCCAAACTTGTTTTTAATACCACATGTGAGGTACCCCCTCCTTATCATTAGAGGAGTTTTCAAGTACTCAACAAAAATCCCTCCTCATCACTAGAGGGGTTTTCAAGTACTTGACAAAAACTATTAACTTGCCTTTAATGCCACATGTGAGATACCTTCTCGTTATCACCATAGGGGTTTTTGAGTTCTTAGCAACTCAATGGTTCTATGTGCAAAACCATCTAGTCTCTCTTACAAAGCCAATAAACTTATGTGGTTTTTGGATTAACAATTCTACTTCATAGGAGAAACATCAAGCAAGTCATACTAATAGTAGTCTAACACCCCTAGCATCTATGACATACACTTGGAAACCAATCAATGATGAGAGTAATGAATGTTGCACTTGGTTTGAGTGAAATGAGGGGCAGTTGAGAATTAACCCCTTAGTTGTAGCATAGTCACAATCTAATCTCCTAAAACAATATTTGAATAGTATCTACCCTATTGAGGGCAATCACAATCTTTTTTTTGGGTGAAATTTCACTTTTGAAAAGTTACCCAAATAATTGGATCCACATGTCCATAGAATTCAATAGTTTTGATTGGATTCTCTCTTTTTTTTTTACACTCACGTAGATGTTTTTCCATTTTCTTAGAAACTTATACTACCATATTGTGTGACACATTAAAAAAACTTCCATTTATTACTTGTTATAAAGATTTTCTTGCACTTATTGAACATAAAAATTAATAAAGAAATATGTGTAATATCTCACTCCGATGGGAATAGTACTATCCCACATTGGGCCACCACTATGATGGGACCTTTCTTAAATAGACTTGGATTTTCTACTCTTTTGAGAGGGGTACATTCAATAGCTAATTGAAAATGCATTGATAAGACCTCCTAGTATATAGAGGACACATGTGTGCCACTAGGATCCACATGAAGGGATTCTAGTTCTGATGTGATGCTCCTTACATAGATTTCAGACGATTAAGAGTGTATTAGAAATGAAAATACGAGTCTAGAGACATATACAAGTCTAGGAGGAATATAATGATCATGTATGTGTGTGTATGTGTACACATATACACACATGTGTGTATATATATGTGTGTGTATGTGTATGTGTACATCGAGGTAAGCTCACTACACTAGTAGGTTTGAAGGCGTGTCGGCTAGGTGAGAGATAGCCATTAGAGCTCGCTTGAAACGCTTGAAACAATAAGCGGTTGGTGGGTCTTGGAAATTGAGCGTGAGCTCTCTCTACATTTTAGTTCTGTTGCCAAGACACGAATTCAAGCTTGAGCACTTGTGTGCCTCATATTTAGCATCGAAGTAAGGGATTCATCCCCGAACCAGAGCTTGAGATAGGTAGGAATTTTGGGTTTTTTTATTTTTGATACAAGTAAGTATTTTGGTTATTTTGGTTGTTTGATGATTGGAAAAGAAGGGAAAATCATTTCAGTTATTTGCTTTTGATTCTTGTTGCATTTAGCATAGAATAGGATTAGAAAATCAGAAGCATAGGGTTTATTGCTATAAAATAGGGCACAATTCGTGGTAAACGGGAAAAAAAGAGTGTTTGAAATGATTAATGTTGGCAAGTGAGTGATCGGGGATAGGAAGACCTTGCCCAAGGGTTTAAGGGTGAGGAAACCATAGGAGAGCCCATTTTTAACCCGAGCATTGAGAGAGAGAGAGAGAGAGAGAGCTTCCACTGGTGATTCGATTTGATCTTGCATTCGGGGAGTTCTTCGCACGCATCAGGTATATCAAACCCTTCATCCTATATCCTTGTTGTGATCTGGAAGTTTGTGTGCCTTGTGATTGCTTGGATCATTAGATTTAATGAAATCATCCTTGGCGTTGTCATCATCACGCACGACTCGCCCCCCCGTCTGAGTGGCTTGGTTTTGGGCCGAGTCCCAGAATCGACCCTCAACCCTCTTCCATTTGGTCAATTCGGCCCCTCTGAATGGACAACTCGGCCAACACCTTTAAATTCAGCCCTCGGTCTTGTTCAAGCATACCATTCGGCCCTGTTTGGATTTGGCCCAAACCACTTGGCCATTTCCACTTGGCCCTTTTTGACTCGGCTTGTCCAAATGATCGACTTGGCCCACTAACTTGACTCAACCCTCAGCCACATCCATTTGGCCATCCGAGCTGCAAATTCGGCCACTATTCCTATCTATCCAAATCCACCACTCGGCCCCTGCAATTCAGATGAGTTGGGCCAAGTCAGATTTTTGAAAATTATTTGGAGAATTGCACCAGAATCAGCTACATCTCAACCGCACGAGTCTTGGTGAGCCATCTTGACGTCCAGAACTCGATTTTGGTGCAAGGAATATGCGAATTTGCGAGATGTAGTCGCTTAGTAGCTTAAGTAGGCTGTTGAGAGAGTCAGCACCTTAATGACAGTTAGTGGAGTCATAGACCCCGAAACGAACCTAAAATGAGTAAGACGACATAGCAAGGAACCCTAAAACTTATCAATTTGACCAAAAATTGATCGAACAATCCTATTAGGCCTAGGATGAAACGAGAGTGCATAAGCTGCTTAGACACTTGTTCTTCGCACTCACCTTGATTTTCAACACTTGAAGTACACCCAAGAATAGTTGAAAGGCTAACTAAGCACAAGTGCCCGAAAAAGAACACACACATGCACACACACTAAGTGGAGGTACTTTAAGGTTTGTATGTAATAATTAAGAAACTCACTCAGATAAAATAACTTGAAGGAACCCACCAATAGGAGAAGATCCCAAGACATAGACGGGCAATTGAAGCCTAGCATAGGACCAAGCAAATAGCAATAGAGTCATGGATCTACCCAACCTGCTTAACCTTATCGATAGCTTGGTGGAGCTCAGACCACAGGCAGAATGAGGAACTTGACTTAGGAGTTTTCCCAGAAGTGATTCATCAGTTGGTGATGAACAACTATGATACTCACGCTCGGTATGAGCACCGCGGTAGAATGGTAGAAGCCATCATAGCTGAACTAGAGGAAGAAATGAAGCTAGCCCACAAAGCACTGCAAGGCATAGTGGAATACGACTGAGACTAGCAAACTAGAGGCCTAAGGCAGAACGCAGAGATGTGAGAGACACAACGAGTGCTGAACCTAGGTAGGAATCAAACTGACCATGAGAGAGCACTAGAAGGAGACTTGACACTGAGTGATCTTCTCATGAAGTGATTGCTAGGCCAGTGAAAATTGTAGGAGTCCAATTCTCAATTGACTTTATATTCATGAAGGGAGTGGACTACGATATCCTATTGGGCCGCGACCTTGGATGTGCAATGCTAGAGTGATCGAAGATTGGGAGAATGGTCTCATCTTCCAAGGCAATAGAGCAAAAGCTGTAAGGGTAGAAATGGACTCCAGGAAGACTACACTAGTCGACCTCGACACCATTTCTGCATAGCTTAAGGGTGATGGGTGATGCTTAGATCAAGAAATTGTACAGGCCCCTACCTAAGTATATCCCATGTCTTAAAGACGAGCGAGATTGGATGCATGTCCTTGCTACCATCGGCATGCTGTTCTCGGACAATGAGGAGTATGAACATACCGTTAAAATGATTGACAAGCCCAAGGATCCACCCTCGGTGCCGGTCTGCATGATGGTAGGAAATCTTCACAGAAGACCTAACCTTGTCACTTTCCAAGTGCCAAACAAAAAGAGGGAACTCTAGGAGATTTTAGAGTATTTGACTGGCAAGCTAGTTGGCAATCCAACAACAAATTTCAAGCCACTCCAATATCTCTTAGATGAACCAAGGTGGCAATGGACCAGGGTGCATGACCTCACCCTCATGTACCAAGACCTAGGAGACATACCAAGACCTAGGAGATGACGGGCAGTCAAATGAAGATGATTTTGATTATGAATACGAAGAATACTGCTCCTTCAGTGACGAGAGTGAGGGTGAGATAGATACCATAGAATATGACATTGAAGGATGAGAGATAGAACGCATACAAGCAGACTCCAAGCCACAGAGAAAGAACACCTTTAGGGTAGAGCGAGGGGTCATGTGCATGGATTATGACCGTGCTTGGTTGGAACATATAGGAGCCGTAGACTTTGAACAAGTAGACCTAACCCAACCAGGTACCACGCCAATTGTAGTGGGAGCTCACGCTCAACCGCCAAGACCCACGGGCTGCTTATTATTTCAATTATTTCAAGTGAGCTCTCATGGCTATCTCTCACCTAGCCGACGCATCGTCGATCCTCTCGGGGTGTAGTGAGCTTACCTTGATGCCAAAATGAGTTGCCTCCTCTCT
Organism: Lygodium microphyllum; assembly: GCF_053477565.2. NCBI lineage: Eukaryota > Viridiplantae > Streptophyta > Polypodiopsida > Schizaeales > Lygodiaceae > Lygodium > Lygodium microphyllum. Next base: position 85,022,769 of record NC_141163.1, on the reverse strand, counting down.
CACACATGCCGGTAGCTCCACAATCCTAGGTGCTAACTCAAGCATCCTCAAGCCTCCTCCATCTCCAAGCTCCATCCACCATAGCCGCGCGTGTGAGAAAAGAGAAGAGAAGAGAGAAGAAAAGAGAAGAGGAGATGGTGAAGAGCTTCACCCTCTTGATCCCTCATTCCTACACACTCACTCACTCCCTCACACTCTCACATTCCCTCTCTCAAGAGCACGCACAAGCAAGGTGAAGAGAAGAAGAGAAGAAGAGAGGACTCTTGTTAGCCACACACCAAAGAATGAGCTCTCATTCACTTTTTGAACTTTATATACAAAACCCTAAATTTCCATGGGCACCCATCCCTTTTTACATGACTGGCCATTGTGGCAAGGTCCCTTTTTCTAATTCCCTCTTCTTGCTTCATGCCCTAAGCCTATACCCATCTATTCCTTTACAAATGGCATAGGAGGGAGCTTGGCACTCCTTTACAAAGGTTTTTATAGTTTTTTGAAGCGCCTTTCATTTAAAATTGTGCTTTTTGCCCTAACTTAGCTTTAGGAGTCGCCTTTACGCCTTCGCTCTTTTTCCTTCCTTTTTTCACTTTTTCCTTCATTTTTCACCATCTCGAATTGGGGTTAACATTACCCCCCTTGAGATGGGTGCCAGTCCCATGGCACTTCTAGCTGTTTGTTGGGAAAGGGTAGGCAATTGACAAGTTGCTGATTAGGTGATGGGGGGGCACATGTGGACTCAGATGCTTTGGAAGCTTTGTGCGATGCTCTACCTAAGGGAAGTGTCCACCTTACTATGTGGTGCATTATGCTCATGTTGGTGGAACAGGGAGATGGGTCTAACCACAGGCATGCCTGGGTGATGACCCACACTTTAGGACCCCGTTTGTGCAGTAGGGAGGTGCGGTGTGTGTAGCGTAGGATGACAGGTCTAACCATAGGCGAGTGTCACCTCCCTAGGTATGTCCTGCCCTGGATGTGCCCTAAGCGTGAAGTGGGGGGTCAAAAAAGGGATAGGGGGTTAGGAGTGGAGCCTACCAACCAAAGCCACCGAACATGCCTAACTTGAGGACCCCGAGGTGTAGTGATTGTGTCCTGTGTGGGCCTGGTTGTGTCTTCATGTGAGTCTTTATTTCCATGTCTTTTTCCTTTTGTGAGGTGTTTTCTTGCCTTCCTTTCTTTCTTTTATTTTTCTTTTTGAAAAAAAAAGAAAAGAAAAAAAAGCCAAGATGACAACCAGTTTCTAACTTTCTTCGTCAGAGTGAGGTGGAGAAGGGGGCCGGATGGATTTGCTCAAAAACTGCGAGCTCTGCATGTATCCCTTGAGATTCATGCAAACATGGAGTGAAGTGGTGGAGAGGAAGGGGTGGTTACATCGGGTGAACTGGCTATCATTCATATCTTCAAGAAGAGTTAGACAAAAAGAGGGTAGAAGGCTAGCTCTCATCATCAAGCGCATCATGGCACAGCTATCGATGGCGTTAAGATAAAAAAAAGAGGGGTGGAAGGCCACGTTCTTGTGAGGTAGGGTCTTGCTTAAGTAAGAGTTTAAGAAGCCTAAGGTAGTTACAAGTGATTATGAAGGCTGGATCGGGGCAAGAGGAAAATTCAATGAGGAATCGGGTCATGGAAATGTCTAAGTTTTCAAAGGTGAAGGTGAGATCTTGTTCAAAAGAGGTATAGATAGGATTACAGATAATATAGAAGTCATAGTGTCCATGGAGGGTAGTATCAAAATCCACTCCTACCCTACAAGGGTATGCCATAAATGTAGGGTCATTCCTCTTGTAGGGTAAGGTGTTGCAAAAGGCCATCCAGGTGAGCATGCTAATGTCGCATACCCGTCTCCTCCAAATGGAATGGCAATTATAGCCTTGTACAGAATGTGGCACTTCAAAGACCTTATTCTGCCAAAAGTCTACCTCTTCAGTCCCCTAGAGACTAGGATTCTTTTTCCTCTCTTCCAACCATTGCTGGCCTAGTCAGCTTCCAATCGCAATCACTTCCTACACTACTTTAAGTGAGATGACTCTCCTCAGGCTATTGGGCACAAGGAAGCTAAAGGAGAAGGGTTTTTTGTCCCTTTCCTATCATTCCCAAACTATTAATTCAGCGCGAAAACCTATTGGGAGGTCATCGGGGCATGGTGGTAGGAGTGTGGATGGTTGCATGACCGGCTTGGCTCTTATTTCTTTCCTGGTTTCTTCCTCCTTTCCCTAAGTGCTGGTTGTCTTTCCGCAGATGTGTCAATTGATGCGGCTGCTCTTGGGAATGTGGCAAGAGGGGTTGCAGGATCACCTCTTCTTTAAATCTGCCCATATCAATTTGGAGTTCGGCTTCATCCCTCTGTCGGTCTGCTTGTTGTGGCTCCTCTTCAAAGCCTAGTGCATTGACCTCCTACAGAGTTCGGTCGGCCATCAATAAGTACTTTCGTTGATCATCAAGGCTCAGCCTCATGACATCGGGTTGGGGTGGCATGTGCAGTCCTGCTTTCAGGGCCTTGCTGGCTATGCCGAGTTTCTTCTTTGCCACCTTGAGGGACTCCCCTTCCTCTGAGGAGTGGGTAGTGTCCATTAGTGTATTCAAGAAGGCTTTCTATTGAGTGTTGAAGGCTACTTGGGTGGCCTCTGCTCTGCTCTCTGTGAGGATTTTCTCTTTTTCCACTAGAGCCAGGTGATGCGCCAAGGCCTTCATCCTCCGTTCATTCTGTCCCTCCCATCCTTCAGCTCTCTTCTTCATTTCCTCCATGCCTTCCCCTTGCCTTTGCACCAGAGCTATGAGTCTTTTCTCCTGGTCTTTCAATTCTTTGCTCATTCTCTCTTGCTTTTTTCTTCCTAAGTTCAGCTTATCAGTCCGGTCTCCATCTCCTTGTGATGTTGTTCTTCCTCTTGCTTCCTCTCCTCTTCCTTGGTAGCAAACTCCTTCATGCCTCATTCGATCTTATTAATCTTTGCGGTTAGCTCTTCATGTTGCATGATCAAGAGTTTACACTCCGTCTACATTTTTAACAACTCCTGATTCTCATCTTCCAGCTGCTGCCTCTACCTTTCCTCCTTGTTGTCCTTAGCCTTCAACTCTTGTTTGATATCAAAGATCTCCTTTTGTTGCATGGCTATCTGTCAGGTCTTTTCAAGTTGAAAAGCAACTACCGACTCTTTTTCCGCAGCTAACTTGGCCACAACTATCTTCCTCTCCTCTTTAGCTTTCTCTTGCTGAGAGAGCAATTCAACAATGTATTCATCATAGTTAGCTGGTGGCGTCGTCGTTGTGTGGATCGGAGTGGTTGAGACCTCCACTTTCTGGCATTTTGGATCTTGTCTAGATTTGACGTCTACAGTCTGTCTCTTCTACCCCATGGCCATGGTTTCCATGCTCTTCCCTTGGGCTAATTCTTTATTGATGAAATATTGCATCCAGGTCACCAAGTTTGAGATGTTGGTACTAGTGGGGATGCTTGGGGCAAGGGTGGCTACTTCAGTGGTAGGCACCAGGAGGGTCGGGATAGGATGGATGGGGGCTTTACCCTTTCCTTCAGTGACAGCTAGCGGTAGGATCTCTAGCACTTGAGTGCTTGAGCCTAGCCCCTCCTCCCTGGGTGGGCTCAAATCTCCTAGGTCATCTGCCCTGCTTTGTTGCTCTATAGACCAACGTGTGGCTTCGGCCATGTCTTTCTCCTCCTTCCTTCTCAGCTTCTCCTCTTCCTCAATGGCCCTTCTCTCCCTCTCTTCTTCAGCTTTCCTAGATTCTTCCTCCAATTTATATGTTCTTCTTTTTCTTTCTTCTTCCTCTCTTCCGCCTCTTTGAGGGATTCTCTTCTTGCTTTCTCTAAGTCCTCCTTCTCCTTTTTGTGGCCTTTGTCTTGCTTCTTCTTTTGTGTTGTCCTCTTCTTAGGTTTCTTTGCTTGCTTTTTTCTTGACTGTTCCTTCGGTTCTCCCCCTTCTTTGTCACTTTCGGTCTTGTCGCTAGATAGCCCTTGGTCTTAGTGAGGGGGCGATTGTTTGGTGTTTCTCCTTCTCCTTCCTCTACATCCTGTGCCTCTTTTATTGCCTCCTGGATGAGGGCAATCAAAACACTTCCATAGCTGATGAAAGAGGATTTGGATGAGGCTTTCTTCCTCTCAGTGCTTTTGGAGGCTGGGGACTCCCCGCCTACTAGCTTACTCCCCAAGGCTAGTGCTTTTGCTACCTGGTCTATGGTCTTGCGCACATAGCCATTCCAATCAACCTCATCCAGGGTGCGAGCTGCCACGTTCTCTAGCACAGGCACGTTGATCCAATGCATGAGGGAATCATAGCATTAGCTGGAGAACAGTGCGTGCACCAATTTCACATGCATGCGGGCTTCAACATCAGGGATATCCTGGATGCCGATGCCATCATTGGTTACCACCTCTTCCTTCTTCATCTTAAGATTGGCATAGACGTCTCTTTTCTGCTTCTTCTCCACCTTAGGCTCTAACCCTAGTGCCTTCTCCACCAAGACTGGGTTCAAGGGTACCTGTACTTGTTTGGCCTTCTCCCCCCTTCCCACTGTTACAGTTCCATATTCCTGGTCTAGGTTGTAAGTTCTGAGGAATTCCATGCACTTTGTGTGGTCATGCTTTTGTGCAAACTTCTCGAGGTACTTCACAAGGTTGCACTGCTCTATGACCCTCTTGGTTGCTTCCTCCTTGGCCATCTTGGTTGCTTCCTCCTTGGCCACTACCTCTTCGATATTATGGATGGTTTGAAATTTTAGTTGGTTGTAGGCACGGTTTTCCAAGGAGATGTCGTACTGGGTCCTCTCCTCTTTCCTGAAGAAGGGGAGTTGGTGGGCACGGTCTTGTTGCGACATCTTTCATTCCTGTCATGAACCATGATTCCCATTAGTGCTTCTTTAAAAATAATAATTTGCTAAAAAGAAATATTTTATGTTTGTTGAATGAAAGCATTAAGATCCAATATAGATTCTTTCCTTCAGACTTTTTGCCTTTTATTTCAAAGCTTTTGTGACATTCCTCCTCCATCACCCGTTTCTTATGTGTTTATGTGTTTGCTTGAACTTGATTAGTTTTAATTTGATTCACCTTACCCCCTTCCCTTCTAGATTGAGAAGAATCCTTCCTAGGATTGAAGGTTAGGAGGTCGAGGGCATTCAGCATTCCGATATAAGGGTTACTTGTGCATGAGCCAAGTATAGAATTCTAGACAGTTGACCCTTGCGGTCTAGATTGAAGGGTCGGGTGCTTGCGATTTCCTAATAGATGCGTGATGTAAGTCAAGAGATGATCAAGATATGGGTATCCTTTAATGTGCTCTTCCATGGGTCAACCACAAAGAGTGGTTAACACTCTATATGAGGTGGATGAGATGTAGGTTGGGTCATACTCCGATGTCTTAATTGCGTGGCGCTGCTCAGCATTGGTCATGTTTTGATATCCTTCAAGTTCCCACTGCAATCTTGGAGTGTACCAATTTCATAAAAATGGGGAGTCGGTGTCAGCTAACACTTTCAACTCCTCGACTTATTGGTCAGTGATGGAAGAAGTCATGCGCTTATGGTAAGACGAAATGAGGCACTATTTGATGGCTTGTTCTCTTGATATCTCAATGCGTAGCAACTCCGCCAGCTAAGTGGTGTGTTTTGACAAATGCAAATTCAAATGTTTCCCCAGTAACAAGGCATCGTGCGAACTTCAGTTGTTGCTAAAGGCTCTTGCAAAACAGGCCTGAGTCCAAGCGGTCATAACTTAGAGCCAATGACATGAATGTGGCATCTAAGTGTCTAAGGCAAGCAATAATGTCATCCCCTGTGTCTTCAGCTAGGTCTGGGGGCCAGAGTTAAGAATGATTTCCACTCGTAGGAGGGTTTAAGGCTAGCATGTGGTTGGGGTTTGGTGGGACTAGAAGGCTTTGCGGCAGATGGTGGCAGTTGCCCATGAAGCAGTGGTTGAGCCTCGTGGATGAGCATCGGATTAGTAGCTACTATGGATGGGCTGTTACTCTCAGATTGGGTTTGGCAAGTCTTATCGGCACTAGTAGGGGTTGAAGTGTGTAAAGGCGTCTGTGGTTTGGGCCGATAGGCTTGCTCAACTCTTCTAGGCTTATGCGTGGGTGAGCTGGTAGGAGGCGAGTCCTGGAAGAACTATGGCTTTTGGTTGTGAGGTTCTATGGGGCTCAGGGTGATCAAGCTTGAGGGTGGTGTGTGAGTAGTGCCTTGGGCCATTCGGGCCTTAGGGATCCATATCCAGGCATTTCCCTCATAATATCCTTGTGTGTGCAAGAGGGCTTTAGGAACCCATCTTGGCTTGATCATGCTTTGATTTCTGTGACTATGTCTCAGCCTCCTGGGTTTAGAGTTTCTTGTGTTACGAGGACGTGAGCGTCCACTCCTAGGCACTGGTTGCGGTTGTTTAGGCCTCCATTGAAACTTAGGATGTTGGGCCTTAGCTTTTGTTACTATGAGCGGTGGCTCATGAGATTTAGTGGATGGTGGTCGAGCACTACCCCCCTTTGTAGACTTGGCTACGAGTATTTCTACCGGTGGCCTTGCGGACTTTAATGAGGTTGCACAGCCCTTGCTGAAGGCTGTAACAATGCGGGCATTGCCTATGACGAGGTGGATGCATTGTGACTCATAATCGACATTGTAGTGAGTTTGCTTCTTGAAGGTTTGCCCTAGCATCAACTCCGTGCCTGCGTCTTTAGTATTTGGCAACACATAAAACATCATTGGTACAATCTCAGACTCAATAGCAATAGCAACCTTGCAGGCTGTAGTGGTGGTTTACCAAGTTGGGTCCAATGATTGTGAGTTAAGACATTGAAGTATGCTCCCTCGAGCACATGTTTGCTTGGCAGTGACCATGACGTGGAGGTATGTGGATTCTATGGCTTCCTCATCCTCATCATCAATTTCCATGATTGTGGCTCATGCAACGAATGCGTGGGAGGGTAGTACTTCTTAATGTAATTGCCATTGAAGAAGCCTATGCCCTCGCCATCTAGAGTCTCGAGCTCAACATTGCCAGTTCCACTGACTGCACGAACTTTCAAATGCCTAAGATCTCTAAACTTCATTTTCATCTTGTGTCCTTTAATTGAGTACAGGAGCACTAAGTTTCCCTATTCAAAGTCACGTTGTTTGACATGCTTGTTAAACCAACTCTTGCGTCATGCCTTCTTGCATATGAGCGCATGAGTGGCTAGAAGGTGAGTTTTCGAGGGGCGTTCAAGTTCAACCAGGTGTTGCGTCCATGCCTTCTTCCCTTCCCATCGTTCTTGAAGTGCCATTCTCAAGTTAAGAATGAAGAACTCTACTGGTAGAATTGCCTTAGTCCCATAGGTCAACCTAAAGGGAGTTTGGTCGACAGTCGTTTTATGAGCTATATAGTAAGCCCACAAGGCTGCCATCAGCTTGTTATCCCAGTCGCTACGCGAAGCAGATACTACTTTGGTCAAGACATTTACAAGATCTTATTTGTGGATTCTACGTACTTGTTTTCCTCAGGGTAGTATGGAGAGGATTTTTTATGGATGATTAGAAAGGTGGATAGAAGATGCACTATCACTTCATTAATAAAGTGCATGCCCTAGTCATTGACTAGTTCAATGGGGCATCCAAATCGTGAGATCACCTGCTCCCATAAGAACTTGGCAGTTGTTCTAGCGTCATTCTTTCGTGTCGCTCTCGCTTCTACCCATTTTGTTAGGTAGTCTGTGGCCACAATAATATATTTGGCCTGCAAATACTGTGCTATAGGACTAATGGGTCGTATGAAGTCGATCCCCCATTTTTCGAAGGGTTGTCGTGCAATGATTGGGGTCAACTCCATTTGATCCTTATGAATCGGGACCTTTGTCCACTGACACTTGTCACAATGATTGATGAATCGTAATACGTTGCGAAAAAGCGTGGGCCACCACAGTTGAGACTGCAACACCTTGCAAGCTGTCGTGTCTTCGCTAAAGTGCCCTCCAGCAATTTCGATGTGCGCCTCTACAAGTACATCATGCATCTCATGCTCGCATATGCATCTACACAACAACCCATCTTGCCCTAGCCTATATAGTTGGCCTACTATCAACTGATAGGGTTGGATTTTGAGGATAAGTCGCCTAAGTCAGGCTTTTTCTATCGATCGCTTGGCCAGTTCGTGCTCTAGCACTTGGACGATGTCATCTGTCCAATATAGCGTTAGATCATCCTTGAATAAATGTCTCTCACTGGAAAGGTTAAACAGATGGGCGTCTGGAAATTCATCGGCAATGCCTTGTCCAGTGACCTCTCCCGTGGGGATGCATGACATGTTGTCAGCCCCATGTAGTGATGTTTTCCCTTCTGTACAACCATTGAGAAGTCGAATTCCAAAAGCAGAAGGAGCCATCAAGCTGTGCGTCCCGTAGCATAGGATTTGTTTACTAGATATAGCAAGGCTTGATTTTCCACAAAGAAAGTAAAAGGCATAACCAACAAATAATGCCGAAACTTCTTTACAGCAAATACCATGGCCAAACCCTCTCTCTTAGTCATCGAGTAATTCATTTCAGTCTCAGTGAGTTGTCTACTAACAAAGCTCACTGGATAGTCGAGGTTTTGTTCACCAGGTTGGCACAACACTACCCCCATGACGAATTTCGAAGCATCAATATGCACGATACACGTGGAATGTAATGGTCCAATCTGGGGCTCATAGAATTGGTGCAGTAGTACGCTCCTTGGCATGCTTCAGTCCAACAACTTGTACAAAGGTCTAGCAATCAATGCATAGTTCAACACAAACCATTGATAGTATCGCGTATGGCCTAAGAAGCATTGAACTCCCTTTTAGTTGATTGGGGGTGGAAGACCAACAATAACCTTGACTTTCGAGGAGTTAGTGGCAATGACATTCTTCGACACCACATGCCTTAGGATACATCCATGTTTCACCCAGAACTGGCACTTTAAGGGGTTCAGGGAGAGACGATATAGATGACACCGCTCAAAGAATGCTCGGAGTTTGTCTAAGTGTTCTCTCTAGGTCGAGTGAACACGCAAGTCATCCACAAAGACCTCCAATTCCTTGCAAAGTATGTCTTTAAATATGGTGCACATGAGAGGTTGAAAGGTGGCTGGGGCATTAGTCAACGTGAAGGGCATGACTATGTAAGCAAAGATGCCACACTCAGTGGCAAAGGCAGTCTTGTGCCTGTTGGTAGGATACACTTGCACCTCATTGCATCCAGAGAAGCCATCCAGAAAGCTGTAGGCCTCTTTGCCTGCCACTCTTTCGAGTATGTGCTCGGTGTACAGCAACAGGTAGTTGTCTCTCTTAGTGGCAGTGTTCACCTTCTTGTAATTGACGCACACTCTAATCTTTCCATTTTTCTTCATCTCTATGACTATGGGTGACACCCAGTCTGTGTGCTCAATTTTGTAAATGAATCCTACTCTCATTAGCTTGTCAAACTCCTCTTTGACTACATGAGTGTATTTTGGATTCATCGAGTACGGTCACTGCTTGACCGGCGTTGTGTTTGGCATCATGGGTATGTTATGCGTCACTACAATTGGATCTACCCCCTTAAGTTCTTCTAAGGACTAGGTGAACACATCTACATACTCTCACAAGAGAGCAACAAGACTCATCTCGTCTTCCTTAATCAAGTCATCAGCAATAAAGACCGATCAGGGTGTCTCCCCGTCCTGTGCTAAGCTCACCTCCTTGACCTTGGCTGGTCCCTCGATGGGTTCACTCATTTGCCCTTGGTGTTTGGCGCCCAATAGGATTACTACCCTGTCACCCTTCTTGAATTTCGTAAATCTCTTCGGGAGATCATGCGGCTTTCTTTGCTCTTCCGTTTACATGTCCCTAGGCTATTTTGTCCTTTCTTCCTTTAACCGTCTACACCTCACGTGGATGGGTAGGTCCCACATGGTGCGTTTGGTCTTGGATGGTCTAGGTATTTCTGGGTCACTATTTGAGCTTACTTCCAACTCAGAATCAAACTCGTCGTCTTCGCTAGAAAATGTGGTTTCTCCTGGTGGTCGTAGCTCAGAGGGTGACTCTATTCTAAGCACTGGTGTCATACAAGGTTGGGTTAGGCCTGCTTGTTTGAAATCTATGGCTCCTATGTGTTTCAACCAAGCGTGGTCACAATCCATGTGCATGACCCCTCGTTCTATCTTAAAGACACCCTTTTTTTGTGGCTTGGAGTCCGCTCGTATCTATTTTATTTCTCGTCCCTCAGTGTCATATTCCACCGTGTCTATCTCACCCTCACTTTCGTCCACTGAAAGAATGATATTCTTCGTACTCATCATTGGAGTCATCTTTTTCTGACTGCTCATTGTCTCCTAGGTTTTGGTATATCTCTTGTCTCTAATCAAGGACTAGGGCCCAATTGTACATGAGGTTTAAGTCATGCACCCTGGTCCATTGCCACCTTGGTTTGTCTAATAGATCTTGGAGTGGCTTGAAGTTTGCTGTTGGATTGCCAGCTAGCTTGCCAGTCAAATACTCCAAAATCTCTTGGAGTTTCCTCTTGTTATTTGGCACTTGGAATGTGACAGGTTTAGGTCACCCACGAAGGGTTCCTGCCATCATGCAGACTCGTACGGAGGGTGTGTCTTTTGGCCTACCAACTGTCTTGATGGCTTGCTCGTATGCCTTATGATCTGAGAATGGCAAGTCGATTGTAGCAAGGACATGCATCTAATCTCGCTCATCCTCCGAGCATGGGATATACTTGGTCAAGGGCCCATAGGACTTCTTGACTTACATGTCATCTTTAAGCATTGCGAAGATGGCACCCAAGTTGACTGGTGAGGTCTTCCACATCTCCATCTCTACCCTCATAGCTTCCATTGTATTGCCAAGGAAGATTAAGCCGCTACCCCAATATTCGATGACTCCGGCATTGCGCATCCAAGGTCGGCCTAATAGGATATCGTAGTCCACTTCCTTCATGACTATAAAGTCAACCGAGAACTGGACGCCTGTGATTTTCACCGGCCAATTTTTAAGTACCCTGAATGGTTTCACTCTCATACCATTTGCTAGTGTGGCATTGAACCTGGCAGTCTCGACAGGCAGATTTTCCCAATTCTGAAGCATTCTGTGGCTCAGGACACTAACCCCCACTCATGTGTCTACAATCCGCCTTTCTCGTTGTGTCGCCTAGGGCTAAGACAGGTAAGACTGCATGCATCTCAGTGCCTTCCCAAAAAGCATTAATATGCAAGGACTTAGGCATAGAGTGCAGCATCAAACTCGATATTTGTGTCTCTGCATCATGGTCGTGCAAGTTTGCGGCAGCTCACTCTCATGATCTTTCAACCCATTGCTTCAAGTCTTGCCATAGGGTGGAATGCTGCCTAAGCAAGTCTCCCAGGCTCAGTGTCACACGGGTGGTCATGAGCATGGTAAGGAGATCGTTGGCTGCTCGGCTTTCTCCTATTCCAGATTGTCCTGGCCAATGGTCGACTGATTTGCTGGCATGTAACATCAAGGCTTTGCCTAAGCGGTACCGCTTGTGACGCAGTCAAATCTCTCAATTTTGATCAAGGGGGTGGACTGGCGTGCTCATGCTTGAGAGATCTTCGATCTCGTCCTCTAGGATGGGCTCAGCGTCTTGTAGGTGCTCTTGGGCCTTTTTTACCCATTCCTTTACTTTCTCGATAGCCTCTAGTTGGCGCTTTGGATGCGGGTATTCCCCTACCTTAGCACTTCCCTTTTCGGCCGTCTTAGGAGCTAAGGTTTCTGCCTATGTGCCAATGACCTTCTTTTCAACAGGCAGAGTCGTGGCACTCTCAATTTTCAGCATGATCTTAGCTTTGGGTCTCTTCTTTCTCCATCTACAACTCTTCTTCCCAATTGAGGCTGCATCTAGGTTGCTAGGGCCTAGCAACGATATGCCAGCCTGCTTCGTCGTCATGACATGCAATGGGATAGGTGTGGCCTTCCCATCAAGGTTCTTGATGCCAAACAACCCTGATGGGACAGATGGCACATTGGCTGGGCTTAAGGATGGTTTTCGCTTGGGACAGTCAATGAAGAGATGAGTGATTCTGCACTCAGGGCACCTTAGGTCTGCCTTGTCTCTATTTGGTTGCTCCCTTTCAGCACAACGTAATGAGATGTGCCCTGGATGACTGCAAGTCTAGCACACATTGGGTCCTGCATCTGCCCTCCTAGGCCTCTACCTTGGCCTCTTCCCGATGCCATCACCGGTACCGTTCAATAGTCCATAAGGACTGCATTACCCTCATCGTCCTGCGAGATGTATGGGTAGATGTAAGTCTCTTCCTCATTTGGCTCCTCCACATAGTGGACTAGAGCCTCACTCGATGGATGGGTCACATAGGGACCAAGCAGTCTAGGTGTGCCTGTAGGGTTTATGTCCATTCTAGGAACAGCCATTTTAACGTCGTTAGGTGCAGGAAGGGCCAATGGGGTTCCCCTTTCGAAGAATTGTTGGGGTCTGCTTGCTAGATATGGCTGGCCATATGGTTGTGAGTACATGAGTCTTCTCGATAATCTGCAATGTGCGACATTGTGATCGAATCTTCCGCAATTAGTGGAAGGTCGTGACCTAGGGTCTTAACACTTGACCAACAAGTGGTTTCCACCATAGTACACACATTAGACATGTGGGCATGTTGGCCAACTCAACATATCCTGCAGTTTGGCTATCTCCATTTTTACCTCAGCCAAGTTTGTCTCAATGAATTTCCCTTTGTCCTGGGCCATTGAACCTGATCGTTCACTAGAGGAGACTGACGCTCTCTCTAAACTCCGTGAGTTGGTCTCTTCTGAATTTGAGCTCCTAGAGCTCCCCTCTTTCAGCTAGTTGTCTACTCAAATGGCCTCTTCAAACACCCTAACTAGCGAGTCCCGTTGCAAGCTCGAGTTGCTTGCCAATGCCTTATAAAGCTCCTCAATTCATATTCCATTGATAAACACGGTGGACACTACTCTTTCGGTAGGTCATTCGCCCACGGGGATTCTCTTGAAGAGGCTCCTCACGTGGGTGACATAGTTGCAGATATCCTCTTTCTCTTTCTGCTTGACATTCATCAGTCTTACTTGCAGATTGTCAGAGTATCCGGGCTCGGAGAATCTCTTGATGAAGAGGTTTTTGAGGGCATTAAAGTCCGCTCGTTCTCCAGCATCTAGACTCATGTACCAAGTCCTATCCTTGTCACCAAAGACTGAATGCTTGAGAGTGTTGAGTCAAGTCTGTGAGACTGTTGGCCTCACAAACTTGCTCGAATTGCTCTACAAAGCTGTAGGGATCATCATGGGGTTGGTACTCGTCAAGTTGCTTTGCAAGAATTGGGATTTTAGATTGGCCCTTAGAGCCTTGGTTTTCTCCTAATCTTGCTAGTAATGATGTCGCTAGTGCTGTAGCACTTTGCTCCGCTATTGTGTTGTCGAGTAGTCGCTTCATGAGAAGCTCACTCAATGTCAAGTCTCCTTCTAGGGCTCTCTCATGATCGGTCTGATTCCCACTTGCTAGGTTCAACACCCTCTGTACCTCATGCAATTCTGTGTTCTGCCTTAAGCTCCTAGCACACTGGTCTTGGTTGTATTTCACTATGCCTTGCAATGCCTTGTGGGCTAGCTTCCGTTCCTCTTCCAAGTCTGTTATGATGGCTTGTGCCATTCTTCCACGGTGCTCATACCGAGCGTGTGTATCGTAGTTGCTCATTAGTTGCTAAATTGCCACTGGAAAAACTCCTAAGTCGAGTTCCTCATTTGGCCTGTGGTTTGAGCTTTCCTCTATCATGATTATGTTCTCGTGCTCCACCAAGCTGTCGATCAGGTTGAACAAGTTTGTCAGATCCACGTCTCTAGCGCCACTTGCTTGGTCCTACTCTATGCTTTGGTCGTCCATCTATGTCTTGGGATCTTCTCCTATTGGTGGGTTTCTTGAGGTGTTTATCTAAGTGAGTTCCTTGACTTATTGCATCCAATCCTCAATTTACCTCTACTCAGTACGTGTGTGCTCTTTCCCATGCACTTGTGCTCAAATAGGCTTTCAATTGTCCTTAAGTGTACTTCAAGTGGGGAAATTCAGGGTGAGTGCAAAAAACAAGTATCTAAGCAGCTTATGCACTCTCGCTTCATTTTAGGCCTAATAGGCTCATTGATCCACTTCTGGCCATCTTGTCAGGTCTTAGGGTCTCTTGCTGCGTTGTCTTACCTATTTTAGGTTTGTTCAGGGTCTTTGGCTCAGCTAGTCGTCGCTAGGACTCTGGGTCTCGCAATAGCCTACTCAAACTACTAAGTGGCTACGTCCTACGAATTTGCCTCTTCCCTATGCCAAAATTGAGTTCTCCACATCAAGAGGACTCATGAAGGTTTACGTGACCGAGTTTGGTCTGATTTCTTGAAAATTTGGAAAGATCATGACTCGGCCCAACTCATCCAAATTGCAGGGGCCGAGTGATGGATTCGGATGGGCCGAGTGCTGAATGGAAGTTGTGGGCTGAGTGTGTCGCTCAAATGGGCTGATTTGTCGTGGGCCGAGGGCCGAATGGAAAGCTTAGGCAGGGTGACTTGGACGGGGTAATTCAGACAGCCGAGGAGATTCACTCGGGCAGGGGCCGATGGGGGTCTATTCAAACGGGCTAAGGCACGCGAACCGAGGGCCGAGTTTCGATATGGCCGAGTGAACTTTGGGTCGAATGGGTTCGTTCACATGGGATGACTCAACTAGTGGGCCGAATCACCCGAGAGTAAGTGGGCTGACGGTCGATTTTGGGACTCGGCCCAGAAACTGGTCACTCGGACGGGCCGAGCGGCACGTGACAACAGTCGCAAAGGCACTGATTTTCTCGAATCTTGCAACACATGCAATCACATCACACAAGAGCTTCTAGATCACTACCAATGCATAAGGGAAGGGCTTGATATACCTAGAACGTGCGGTAGGCTCCCTGGCGGCAAGATTGAATCGAATCTCCAAGAACTCTCTCTCTCTCTCTCTCTCTCTCTCTCTCTCTCTCTCTCTCTCTCTCTCTCTCTCTCTCTCTCTCTCTCTCTCTCTCTCTCTCTCTCTCTCTCTCTCTCTCTCTCTCTCTCTCTCTCTCTCTCAATGTCAGGGTGTGAAATTCCTGAGTAAGGTTTTGATATCCCCAATCACTCACTTTCCGACATTAAACATCCCAAGCACTCTTATTTTCCATTTTCACATGATTTGTGGCCTATTTTGCCCTGTTTTACAGCAGTAAACCCTACACTTTTCTGATCCAATTTCCTAATCCTAACCTACGCTAAATGCAACAAAGATCAAAGGCAAAAAACTAAAATGATTTCTCCCTATTTTCCAATCATCAAACCAACAAAATAGCCCAAAGTACTTACTTGATCAAAAACCCAAACTTCCTACCTATCTCAAGCTCCGTTTTCGAGGATGAATCCCTTACTTTGATGCTCGATATGAGGTGTGCAAGTGCTCAATCTTGAATCGGTTGGTCCCGAAAACAGAACCAAAATGTAGTGGGAGCTCACACTCAACCACCAAGATCCACGGACTGCTTATTGTTTCAAGCATTTCAAGCGAGCTCTCATAGCTATCTTTCACCTAGCCGATGCACCATCGATCCTCTCGGGGTGTAGTGTGCTTACCTTGATGCCAAAATGAGTTACCTCCTCTCTCACACACGCCGGTAGCTCCATGATCCTAGGTGCTAGCTCAAGCATCCTCAAGCCTCCTCCATCTCCAAGCTCCATCCACCATAGCTGCACGCATGAGAAAACAGAAGAGAAGAGAAGAGAGAAGAAGAGAGGAGAGGAGATTGTGAAGAGCTTCACCCTCTTGATCCCTCACTCCCACACACTCACTCACTCCCTCACACTCTCACACTCCCTCTCTCAAGAGCACACACACAAGCAAGGTGAAGAGAAGAAGAGAAGAAGAGAGGACTCTTATTAGCCACACACCAAAGAATGAGCTCTCATTCACTTTTTGAACTTTATATACAAAACCCTAAATTTCCATGGGCACCCACCCCTTTTTACATGACTGGCCATTGTGGCAAGGTCCCTTTTTCTAATTCCCTCTTCTTGCTTCATGCCCTAAGCCTATACCCATCTATTCTTTTACAAATGGCATAAGAGGGAGTCGGGCACTCTTTTATAAGGGTTTTTAGAGTCTTTTGAGGCACCTTTCACTTAAAATTGCACTTTTTACCGTAGCTTAGCTTTAGGGGCCGCCTTTACACATTTGCTCTTTTTCCATCCTTTTTCCACTTTTTCCTTTTTTTTCTGCCATCTCGAATTGGGGTTAGCACCAGTACTTAGAATGGAGTCACTCTTTGAGCTGCAACCACCAAGAGAGACTACCTCTTCTAGCGAAGACAAGGAGTTCGATTCTGAGTCGGAAGTGAGTTCGGAGAGCGACCCAAAAATACCTAGGCCTTCCAAGACTAGATGTACCAAGGGGGGCCTACTCGTCCACTTGAGGAACACACAATTAAAGGAAGAAAGGGCAAAACAGCCTAAGGACACACAAGAAGATGAACATCGAAAACCACAAGACCTCCCTAAGAGATTTACAAAGTTCAAGAAGGCTGATAGGGTAGTGATCTTGTTGGGTGCCAAACATCAAGGGTAAGCAAGTGAACCCATCGAGGGAGGGGAGACACCCAAACCTATCTTTACTGCCACCGAGGAAGAGGAGACAAGTCTCATTGTTCAAGATATTCATCCTTTTTAGAGTTGCAGCAGCTAGAGAAATCTATGACTTTTATTTTGTCAGCTAGAAGGATCTTTGTAACTTCCTCATAGATATACAGGTTTAGTTTAATCTTCTTGGCCCTAGTATACAAGGTTGAGTTTATACTGGCTTCACAGAATAGATAGATCTTGACAACTTTAAGATCTTCAATCCATTTTACCCTTTTCATATTATTCTGAAGATAAGCTAGACAGCTTGCATCGATATAGCAGTATCCTCTGCTAATCATCCACCATCTTTCACGATATAAAGACGAGGGGTTGTACAATTGATCTAGTATCCACATCATCTGATTCCTCCAGGCAAGACTGGATGAATGCATAGCTGACATAAACATTCCTCGAAAGATCAAGAATCATTTCCAAGATTCATTATTCTACCATAATTCAAAAACATACATTAACAAAGAGAAGAAAACATGTCCTAGGCTATATTTACCATCCAACAAAAATTTATCTTAAGCTTATGTCATATTCTATTCTAACAAGTGCTCTGATACCAACTATGAGGTTTTCACTAGTCTCAATCCAAGAGATGCACCTTCTAGTAGTCCATCAATATATTTTCCAAAATGACGTTGCCCGATGCTCCTTTGGAGTGTCACGAGGCTTGTCACTTAGGCCCTACTAAGTCTACATCACAACGAAAGAGTTCTAGTTGAACCCACTAGGATCAACTTGAATTTTCAGGTGGTTATTAAAATTAGACGGGTCTCCTAATAGCCAACTAGTGTCAGTAATTTTGAGTTCTCACTTCCTACAGGGATTACTTGAACTAAAGTGGACTTGCCATTGCACTTCATTTAAAGAGAATGGGAGATGGAGGGGAGTGAGGTACGTCAATCCTCCTGCCCATAATGCAAGTCAGTTCTACCTAATGACTAGTTGGTCAATTTATCATCTTCCTATTTCTATCCCCAATTTAGAAAAGCTCCCAGATAAACGGAACCACCCTACCATTGGACGGACCGGTCGGGGGTCACACCCACCCACTTTTCTTTTATGACGGTATCATCTTTAGTTTTTAAATTACCTATAGCACATTTATTCAAACATATACAACCAGCTTCCTTAATTAGTCCGTTAAATCACAGGTTTCTTCACGTAATTTATTTCACGGACACACATACAATTCAAACAACCCTTGAATAGAAAACAAATTCCTTTATTATAATGGAAGTTTATTACAATTTCCACCTTTCTGATCCTGTGGAAGATATACTGAATTCCACGATGGTATATAGCCCACCAAGATTCCACCCTTGTAACTAGTATTAGGGTTCCAGGATCCCATCGTGGGCCATGAAGAGGCTCATCAAATTCTAGAAGTAATGCGGAATTTATGGCTAGAGCCCCCCTCACATTTTCTATTGATCAAGACTATCCCTATGGACACACATTTTTGCTACTGAGTTGGTCCAAGCCTCTCGAAGCGATAATCATGACCCCCTGGAGCTAGCTTGGGGGTAGCCTAGCGCAATCTTTCCTTTTATCCTATTTGTCAATGTTTTTAATCAGAGATCTAGATTCTAGCAAACACAAACAATCCTCTCAAACAATGATAATCGCACCATCGTGCAGTTCATAGCTTCACATAGCCAAGATAGATCCTTAACACAAGGATTCTTCTTCCCATAAAGAAGAGTTGAGTACAAATCTTTCAATGTTGTTAAGCAAGACACGAATTTCCCGTTTATGGGGCTAACTTACCTAACATAAGCGAACTTTCTTTAGTTGGTACTTAGAAAAATATTGTAGCAATAATTTCACAAGATGATTTACAAGATTCTTTAAATAGGCTTTCACTTTTTAAGCATTAATCAACTCCTAATCATTGTTGCATTTGGCAATAAATATATCGAGTTCTTTTACTAATCTTGAGTGTGCATAATGTCCTTTACTTATTTCGTGCAATAACCTCCTACAACTATTTTCATCATGATTCTATGAATTATAATCTCCATTAATCTATCTACAAATCATAGGTAGTAGTTAGTCATTTGTGTGTGAATTAATACGCTCTCTAGATGAAACTGACATCTCGTGTTAGTGTAACTGCAAAAGCTAACATTTTATGTACTTAATTTCCAAAAAAATGTTATTATTTTATGTGGCGATATGAAAATAATAGCCTATTTTTGAGTTGTGAACATCCTGGTTTGGCACAACATCATTCGGAGTTTCCTCTTTGCTTGCGCTTGCGTTCGCCACATCCGATGTTTCATTGGTAATGGCAATTTTGACAACCCCAAGCATTCCCGTTTCTCTAGCAATACCCCCATTCTTTGGCCGAGTTGTGGTGGATTTCATGGTCTTTCCACCTCATTCCTTTGGAGCCATCATTTGCGAGTGGATTTGACAGATAGAGAAGGTGGAATGAATTCGGAATGGGAGAGCGTGAGAGCAGCTTACCGAGTTAAAGACCATCGAGACAGGGGGAGGTTGAGTTAATTCGTTTCCTCTCTAACCCCCTCTCTAATTTCCTCTCTCACAACCTCTCGAGATCTTCTTCCCTCTCTCTCTCTTTCTAATTCTCCCCCTCTCTAGCTCCCTTTTGCAACCTTGAGAGGGGGGGAGGGGGGAGTATCCTTCTATCTCTCTCTCTTTTCCTCCCTCTTGCTCTATACTCCTGAGAAGGGCCTTCAATACTATAAACACACCATTGGGATTAGTGTGGATGTGCACACTAAACCCAATGGGATTTCATTACGATGAAGACACCATTGGGATTAGTGTGGATATGCATTCACAATTTGACATATGATGAATGCAATGAATAAAGTATTGTAATATTACATACTAGATCTTGCTATGCCTTTTTTGGATGACATGCCAATAAAAGGATGTGCATAAGAGGATAAAGATAATGAATTGAATGAATCAAGATGTAGGAGGCTTGTTGCTAAACGCATTGCTCACTCTGAAAAGATCCTAACTAGACTGAAAGAGGTGAATCTAACTCATTCAAAGCAGAAAGAAACCTTTGGGGTGAATGAGGTTTTGACTGTGAGATATATCTATGGTCCATATGATAGAAGGTCATCTCTACCAAAAGTTAATGCTGTTGACAAAATGGAAGAGACTTGCCCTTTAGTTTCAAAGGTGAGGAGATTTCTGGGAGCCTATTGTGTTTTATCATATATGGATACCTCCTTTTGCACATATTGTAGATGCTATTTATTAGTTATTAAGAAAAGGGTAGAAATTCCAATGGGATATACTACACATGAAGGCTATGAGAAATTTAAAAAGATTATTGAAGACTGCATCTACTTTAAGAAAAATTGATTATGCAGGTTGAAGACCCATTATCATCACTCTTGATATGATCCCTATAGCCATTGGTTGGGCTATTGGGCAAGATGATGGTGAGGGAAATATGTATGCACTCATATTGGGGCAAAATTATTGAATGGAAAATAGAGAAGGTATCCACACATTAAGAGAGGATTGTGGGGAGTGGTTATAGCTTTGAAATGCGACAAAGAGTATTCTATTGGAGCACTAGTGATTATGGAGACGCATTGTTTACCTCTTCTTAGTTTAATTACGAATTATTCTACTTCTGGCATTGCCATGTTACAATGGATTGCCTATAAGATCTATGAATCTTGAATTCGAAGATATTGTAGGAAAAGATAAACCAATGGTAGATATGTTGTGTAGATCAAGGTATGAAGAGGAAGAGGAAATGATGATTGATGATGAAGAGCTTGAAATTGTAGGAGCTACACTTGATCGTGAATGTTTTGTCTCTTTTATAGAGACTTTTTCAATGGAGTTATAGGATGGGAAATGGCTACACATTGGGTAGCATTTGAGTACCTTGACAATAAGAGATGGATGGACAAATGATGATGAGTTCAAGAGGATCAAAACAAAGGCATATGGCTATTTTCTAAGTAATGGCTTTCTTTCAAGCATCCAAGGCATAAAAGAGAAACTCCTTTGTGAGTAGTGTATGAGAGGGCTACACAAATGTAGATTATGTGTGAATTTTATGAGAGTATCTAGGCTACTCATAGATATGTCTAGGCTACCTTTGAGAAGATCAAAGAGAAATATTGGTTTGTTGAGACTTGTAGTACATGTCAGATGTATTCTTTTGTGAGGCACTATGATGGTTTGTATCCTACCTACCCTCTCTCTATGCATTACTAATGGATGGTTTGCATCCTACTTGCCCTCTCTCTATGCATTACAAATGGACTATAGATGTGGTGATTATGCCAATGGGATTATGGTAGATAAGATATATTGTACGTGCAGGCGAGGAGATTAGGAATCAAGTTAAAGGTTGAGCTTAAACAGCTAAAGCTACAAGTGTCATATGCGGATTCTTCTTAGAGGATGTGATCTATCATTATGGATGTGTGGGAAAGATTACAACTGATAGAGGAGAGCTAAATGCTGATGAAGTTAGGGATTTCTTCTTTATATTGTGGATCAAGCTTGCACTAACATTAGCATATAACCCTAAAGGAAATGGATAGAACAAAAGGGAACGTCCAACAATTTTTAAGGTATTAGCAAAGGCATTCAAAGTAAAAATACAAGAGAAGGCCAGAAGATATGTAGCTTGCACTACAAAGACTAAAAGAAGCAAGGTTAAGAAACAAAGACATGTTTGACAAGAGACACGGACTTTGACCTAGAGCTATTGAATAAGGAGATTAGGTACTTGTGTAGGAGAGTAGTTTGGATGCATGTGTATATGTAAAGTGATAAGAGCTATTGCTCTGTGTGTGTGTGTGTGTGTGTGTGTGTGTGTGTGTGTGTGTGTGTGTGTGTGTGTGTGTGTGTGTGTGTGTGTGCGTGCGTGCGTGCGTGCGAGCCCGTGTGTGTGTGTGTGTGTGTGTGTGTGTGTGTGCGTGCGTGCGTGCGTGCGGGCGGGCGGGCGGGCGGGCGGGCGGGCGTGCGTGCGGGCGGGCGTGCATGCGTGCGTGCGTGCGTGCGTGCGTGCGTGCGTGGGTGGGTGGGTGGCTGTGTGTGTGTGTGTGTGTGTGTGTGTGTGTGTGTGTGTGTGTGTGTGTGTGTGTGTGTGTGTGTGTGTGTGTGTGTGTGTGTGTGTGTGTGTGTGTGTGTGTGTGTGTGTGTGTGTGTGTGTGTGTGTGTGTGTGTGTGTGTGTGTGTGTGTGTGTGTGTGTGTGTGTGTGTGTGTGTGTGTGTGTGTGTGTGTGTGTGTGTGTGTGTGTGTGTGTGTGTGTGTGTGTGTGTGTGTGTGTGTGTGTGTGTGTGTGTGTGTGTGTGTGTGTGTGTGTGTGTGTGTGTGTGTGTGTGTGTGTGTGTGTGTGTGTGTGTGTGTGTGTGTGTGTGTGTGTGTGTGTGTGTGTGTGTCCCACCCTATACCTAAGGGTAGGGCTACAAGATGGGGAGTAGGGTCCACCAAGTGTCCCTACTCCCCATCAAGTAAATTTACAATCTCACTCACATCACATGTTATTTGTGGAAATGGTCCATTTTTCAAAATTTTGATGATATGTTTTGTGCTTTTTTCATCATAGAACTCATTTTTACCAAACATGTAAACTAGGTGCATTATATTTTCGTCTGGCATAGATATGGATGATGCATTGAAAAAAATAGGGAGTACTTGCAAAATGCATACCTTCTAGGCCATATTTTTAGGCCTATCATTTTGTAACAAGGTAGCTTGTCTATTTTCAAGGTAGTTTAAGACATGCAATCCCCAATGAAGGGTCTTGTAAGTTTGAGTTCTGTGTTCAAATATGTTGTTCCAAATGTGTCATGTGTTTTGGATATGATATGAAGAAGGTACATGGTCATATAACCATCAATTGAGAGAATTGGCTATCAAGTTTTAGACATTCCACAATTAATGGATTCTTAATTAAAAAAAGATCATCAATAGAGATAATTACCTATCAAGCTTTATACATTCAACAGTGAATGCATTGTTAATCAAACAAAGATCATCAACGTATGTGAAAGATAGTTTGAAAGCTAAAAGCACGTCAAATTTGTTGTATTTCGACAATTTCTTAATGAATTCAATCTCAAAAAAATGCAAATACAAGTTGCACCATAAGGGATAATAGGAATAACGCATAGGGATAACTTTGTTTTGATGTTTGATAATTTTATCTATCGTGGTAAAGCAATTAATTAATGCTTCCCTATTGTGTTCTATAAACTTTTCAACTCCTATTTGCACATCATTGTTCTTCTTGACCATTTTCATCTTATTTCTAGATTTCTTGAAACCAACATATCCTATCTTTTTTGTATATTTTATTAGTCCTTCAAGGGATTCAATAAGGTTATCCTTACCTTCATGTAGGATGGCTTCAAAGCATGAGGTAATGTCAAAGGCATGGATTGAGATTATGGCTTCAAGCAAGTTGATTAGAGAATCATATTGATTTTGGATAATCCAATATGCATTCTTTTGGCATGTAGAAAAGATAGTCAGCTTTTTATGAAAATCCTCAATATACTATTGAATGGCCCAATCCAGGGCTTGCAATACTTTTGGTAAGGGAGATGTCACTAATGAGAAAAGGCAATCATGGGCATTTGTAATCCATCTAAAAGAGTTCTTATGTATTTTGTAAATGCTAATGATGAATGGATTGATGTATTTGAAGTTATTGAAAGGTTTGGCTCTCTAAGGAGAAGTATACAACATGTAAAGATGTCAGTCTCATCTAGTTCAGCATTGATAAACTCAAGTCCATCTAGTCCATTAGAAGTAGCTAATCTTATTGATTTTTTGCACATAAAAATCATTGTTTGGGCTACTTTGTCTAATCTAAATATGAATATATGTTTGTTGATGAATTTAATTTCATCAAGGAAGTTACAATTCTTAGAAACCATGGTTTATAGTTTTTTTCATGTCTAGGAAACGTATGGTCGAATGACTTAAAGGCAATACGTTTAAGGTAGTTTTTGTGTTCTTGGCATATTTTAAAATTGCAAATTTTAGAGACTCGTTAACATCTTTCCCATAGTTCCTTGATGAGATTGAATGGGTGTAATGGGATAGAGGGAATGTGATTTAGCCCTTTTTTAAAGTTTACTTTCCAAAATAGGTGATGAAATATGTGTACATTATTTTAATAACATGTGATCTAAAATCACCTATTTCCTTACAGAAAGGCTAAAATCTTTTAGATGTTGTACAAATGCATCCATCCATTATATTAAAAGGTTCATCAAAGAACTCTTAGATTTGTAAACAAACTTGCTAATGTTACTAGTATATTTCCAACCAAAAGTAACATGAACATTAACTAATATGTGTTGCAATCCAAATTGTATAACCATTTCTTTTATAAAAATCCTTAAATTTGATGTAAACAAAACCTTTATTAACAAATCTAATGTAAATAAACCTTTTTCTTTTTTCTATTCAATGTATGAAATTTAAGGTGTTTGTTTGTTCTTATATTGAGATAACTTGCCAATTTAGAATTTCCTATAAACTCCAATGCCTTGGTAATCTCTTGCACATCCATGGTTTGAGCTAAGACAAGAAAGAAAATAGGAGGAAGAGAGAAAAAGAGGGTGCAAGAAGAGAGAAGACTATAGAGAGGAGAGAGAAAGACTACATAATGAGAGAGAAATAAAAATAGAGATGAGAGAAAGTAGCCATGGAAGTTGAGACAAGAGGATGAAGATAAAAGAGACCTATATTATTACTAGATAATGAAAAATTAAGTCTCTTACATCTTATATAATAAGCCAATGTAGCTGGTATTTTTCTTTATTTGTCCCCAAGTAAAAATACTACAATCTATTGTCTTTCCACTCTTTAGATTCCATCCCCACCCAAAGTCTTTTGCCCTCAAAAACAAAGATGGAACTTATTATAATGGCTAAAATTGTCAGAATGGTAGAGTACTATTCTATTTTGTCATTAGAAAAATACAGAGTCTTGTGAAGCCTCAAAGAATTTTATTGACATGAAGAATGAAGAGTAAATCTCTCTTATGTACAACATCTAGAAATCATCAAAGTGAAATCTTGGTTACAAATCCTCTTGAAAGGACACATTCAAGTAATAGGCATATTTCTATCTAAGACATGCCTTGATGTACCAAATCTAGAATAACTTATCATAGATTTCTCTAAATGCAGTGTACTGCATATCAAAACAAAGCTCTTTCCAAGTAATTCAAATCTATATAAGTTTCCCTTTGCTATCTACATAGTAAAATCTATTCTAAAACAAAAGGCTATATGGGAACTATCTGCAACAAAGATAGGGAAACTCTTCAAAATGGTTCTTGACCTCCAAGAAGCTTCTTAAATAAGTAAACCCTTCCATTTTATCAAATACTCAATAGTTGACCTCGTTCAAAGCTTCTTTTCACATTGTGCTATGATTCCTCAAGGTGCTAATAATGTCCTCTTCATCCATGGGTGGCAGCTCTTCCACATAATCAACTTGAATCCCAACAAAAGTCCTAGGCTAGCTTACATGGAATACATTGTAGATCTTTGTGGAAAAAGAGAGTTCTAGGCAATAATACAAGTCATTTGCATGCTTGATAATCATGTATGGCCCATAAACCTGTGTGCTAGCTTATTACTTGAACCATCCTTCAAAGTAGTAGAATACCGTGACTTGGGCACCTTCAAAAGTACTGACTCTCCTTCTTTGAACTCCATGGGCGACCTTTTCTCATTAGTATAAAGCTTCATCTGATCCTAAGCTTTCTTAAGATTCAACTTATACTGTTAGAGTAGGGCCTACATGCAATCCATTTCTTATTTTCCTTGAGTATTTATCTTCTCATTGAAGATAATCATAAGAAGTGGCACCTTATATCCATTTAAAACCTGAAAGGGAGAAACACAAATTTTGGAATGGGCAAAATTATTTTAGGAAAATGTAACCAAATGTAGCCATGAATCCCACACATACTACAACTCATGATAGAAATGTCTAAGGTAGGTTTTCAACCACTTATTAACCCTTTCTGTCTAGCCATCAATTTGAGGATGGTATGCTATAAATGGAGCTAACTTAGTTCCTATTGAGTTGAAAACTGTCTGCCAAAATTTGCTCATAAATGGTGTCCCTAATAGCATGAACAATGTTTTTTGTGGTAATTAATGCAATTGAATAATATGCCCCATTAACTAATTAGCTACTTGAGATGTAGTAAACAGAGTCTTTGTTATCTCTTTATGAGTGATTTAACTACAATTTCCCAAATTATATATATCATTTTGAAGCTATAAAATAATGAAAATATACCATTTATTAGTGATTTTATATAAAAAATTTCACTCATATGCAAATATCAGAATGGAAGGTGACTATGTCTGGAGAGAGGCCCTCATCTCCCTAGGCTTGTAGCTTAGAACATGTAAGTCATCATCGTATCGGCATCATCATCATCATCCACATTATTGTCGTTTGATCAACCAAGGCCACTAGATGTAGCTAACTTGAGGACCCCTAGGTATGATAAAGTGCCCATGGGTGTTTTTTTCTTTATTTTTATTAATTTTTTAAATAACTAAAGGGAGTGACATACAATGAGGCTTTGAGTCTTTCATAAAGTGAATGGGAAACATTAGAGATTGAAGGGATAATTAAGATCATGATCCCAAATCTCAACATCATTTATGCACTAGATATTGAGCCAAGGTAATTGAAGTATAATGCCTTGATGTTGGACTGCTTATTGTCAATAAAGAACCACAATTTTTGGTAAATATTTGTGTTCCTTATGGAGCAAGTTGCACATTTTTTAAAGGAAATAAATGACTATTGAGGTTGATGTCAAGGTGCATCTTGTTTGACAAAGCTAGTGCTTTGATGTTGCTAGTTCTTGCATGTCATGAGTGGTCAATATTTCTACATCTTGAACTATTCAAGGAAAATGTCCGCTTTTTTTATGTCTCCTTTAAGCTTGAGCGTCTATTATTTGTCACCAATATTATATTGCATTCACTCAATGAAACTTGAGAGCAACATGAAATTGGTTCTAGCGTGAAAAATCAACAATTTTGATTATGCTGATTGGAAACATTTGACTACAAGTGGAGATTCTCACTATTTTTCTTTGTACCATAGTTCATATAAATGATGGAATGCTTCCAATCATCACAAGGGTTGGCCCTTGTCGTGTGCATGGGTCTTCTTCTTCTTTCTTAGAAACTACTTATACATAAATGCAATGGGGTGTTAATTTATATATGTGTGAAGGAGTTGGACTAGATAACATCATCATACACCCTTTAAACATGCCATTGGTAAAAGTCTCGGTTGTATTGGCATGACACATAGGCTTCAAGAAGTTGTGGTGTCCAAGCTAGGAATGACACATATACAAATACAAGCTTCAAGAAGTTGTGGTGTCCAAGCTAGGAATGATACATATACAGAGTAAATCTAGTACCACATCCTCTTAGCCTATTCAACTTTCAACATGCAATATTCCTCTATGAGGAGTTTATTTGGAAGAGGATGGCATAGGAATTGTTCAAGTAATTAAAAGTCTTGTACCATAGCAAGCACTTGCAAGAAAGCAAGAGCTATAGACATTAGATCATTCATGGACTTTCATGGAGCTTATCTTGCTTAACAAGGGCCATTGATTGACTTCCAACTTTGGCTATTGAAGCACATGTGGTACACCATTTCTTTTCATATTTACTTTGTCCTTCTACATTAAGGTCCAGTTTTGGTACTTGTTCCTTACTTTTTTGACAATCCTTAATGTAGAAAGAGAGAAGTTCGTTTTGGATTCAACCTAGATTCCACAAATTCAACTACAATCATCTAGTAATGCATGCAAATACATTCATTCTCTTTCCATGTCAATGGCCATTCTAGGAGCTTTTCACAGCCAGGATTTTAATGTTAGCATGAACATGTATGCAAGAAAATTTGCCAATGTGTTGTCAAGCTCTTTGAGGAGTTCAGTTATTGAGCTATTTTCTTTTTGAGTTTTTTCTTTTGCCATTTCCTTAGGAGATCTTATAGTTAATTGTGGTTTTAGACATTTTGAGGGTTTGTTAACACATAGAAACCCTTTAGAGCTATTGTGTTAATTGTACTTTTAAGTTTGGAGTTCTCTTATACTTTAGTTGTGATATTAATACCTTATTTTTTGGCTAACTTCATTGTATGTTCATGACTAGGGGTTGCAACTCTTGGTGTTCCAGTTTGGATTTAGAATGAGTACCTGAGATGTCAACAAATTTTATTATATTAGCAGTTGAGAACAATTTCTTGCTTAGATCCTTAGATTGTTTGAAAGTATTCTTAGGCTTCATTTGTGATTTTAACAATTCTCTCTAACAAAGGTCATTGATCCTTGTGTCTTTCCTTGATTACCCCTTAAGGATCCATTTTTGTGGATTGGGCAATGCCATAGGGTTGCAACTGTTGTGTTTCTTGTTTTTATTTGGGTGATAATGGTTCTTTCATTTTGTGTAATTTCAAACACTTGGGTAAATTCTTAACTGCCTTATGTTAGTGACAATCATCCTTGGAAGGCTCCAAGAGAGTTTTGTTTTGGTATCTACTCATTTGGGTGGAGTTATAGCACTAAATCAATGTTATTTCTATTTATGCTTTTGAGGAGATTGTTTCTTAGATACCTTTTACTTTGTGGACCAACAAACTATCTTAGCATGTTGCATTTTGGTTATTTTCTAGTTTTCCTTGAATTGATTGAAGCTTTGGTTCATTAGTTTCTTATATAATGGCATTAAGCATGTAGTAGTGCCTTGGGAGCCCATCATTGCTCTATGCTAACTCTGCATTAATGCTTACAATTGTCAATCCTTGGTCTCCTCTTCTTTCTTGATGTAGCCTTTTGATGTCTAACCTTGCCAACTTTGGAGCATATTTTTGGCTCTTAGCAGCTTTAGCTTTTCCTTTTAGATTAGGAGGATTATTGGTGCGTCATTCCTTTTTGCCCTCATGAGATTCAAGTAATTCCTTAAGCATTTTTTCACCAAGGTTGGTTTTTATAGTTGACTCAAATGCTAGTTTCTTGCCTTTTCTTTGGGAATAAGAAAGATTTCCTTTACTAAAATTTTTGAATATCTTGATATGTGTAAGCTCTAGAATGTATGTTTGCTTCATAACCAATGTCACACTTAGTTGCATACTTGAAAGAATCTCCAAGTAGGATATTTCATATGCCTTTGTGATTCAAAAGCATATAAAACATGATTGATATGCTTTTAATTTCAATGGTCATGAGAAGTTTGCATTTTCCTAGAAGGAAATATGGAGATCCTCAATCAAGGTCAATGACAAGTTCTAGTTGTACAATCTATGCATCATAGGTTAGGGTGTTAGTTTGCTCCTTCATCAATGAGAACACTCAAGTAAGTTACTCATCAATATATGTGTGCATCACGTGAGTTCAAAATAATGTATTTTTAAAATTCCATTTTTATATATATATTTACATACAAAAAGATGTGATATAAAGGGGTTACTTACAAATTGAATAAAAAAGGGTTATGTTTTATTCAAAAAAATTCACAGATAAGGATATTTATAAATAGGCCTTGAACGCACGTGAGGTAGAGGATATACATATAGTAACTTCCTTGAGTATGACCTTTAGGACAATTGTGATACATATGAGTATTGCCACACTTATTGCATCTTAAATCAACTTAATATTCTAATATATATTCTTGCTTTCTTGGACAATTATTTGACATATGCCCAAGTTGATGGCAACTCCAACACTCAATCGTTTCCCTTGGGTAGTTCACACCTCTTCTTTTTCTAGATCCTAGTAGGATTATTCAAATTGGATGATAGTCCATGAGAACTGCAATACTCTCTTTGTCATAGTAACGTATGGACTTGTATATTCCTCTTTATCATATTCTTCTCCTATAAGATGCATATGGGCATTACTTGCAAGTATGTTATGATTGGCCCGTGAGGTTTTGGTATCCCTAAATGATTAATCTCAACCCTTGGTTAAGTGGATCCTTGATTAAGTGGGGCTAGCAATTCTAAGTGGGGGGGGGTGTTCTTTGATAGAAAGATTCTCCATTGGGTTGTTGATCCAATATATGCTTATGGATCAACGTATAGGATCCTTCTAGAGGCTTCATAATAGATTGCATCATGGCCAATTCAGCCACTATTGAAGCATTGATTGATTGAGTCTAACGTGATGTACCACCCTAGTTAAGCTAGAGGAGGAAAAATTTAGTAGTTACTATGTCATCTCTCCATGAGTGGACCATGTTTGGGATACATACACATAGTTTTAGTTGGGTAGTCTCTAAGTCAATATGTCAAGGCCTCAACCCCAAGGATCAACTTGAGGATTTTTAAACTATGAAGGTCTCCTCGATGCTAATCTAATGCCCACCAAGAAGGGTCATTTTCTAACCAATCAAAGGTGAGACTATGCTAACATCGCACTTGATTCAAACAGTGTGGAGTTGTCTTTTAAACTTTCATGGCCATTAGGACCTATACTCAACCACACTTTGATCCCCCTAAAATAGTGTTAAGCAAGTTAACTATCCTATCAAATTGGGGGGTCACTTTCTAACAAATCTATCTAATCTTTAGAAAAGTTACCTAACAAATGGATCCAGCTAACCATAAACTCTTGATCATTAGGACTAAGGTCTCCTACTTTTTCATTGATGAGATTGTCTTAGTTATTTAATTAGCAAAGGATGCTACAAAACTATGAGGACAAGAGTAGCTTCCTTTTAATATCCTAGTACACAAGGCTCATTGCACAAGTCATAAACAATAAATAAGGAAAGATGCTCCTTTTAATAGGATTCAATTTTTTTATTGTGATCTTTGCACAAGATCCCAGCTTCCACTAAGCTATCTCAGACCTCACAAGGACTCTCGACCCCTCAAGATCATTCCACCTCCTAACTACTATTGGAGGTCATTCATCCCTTATCGATGGCAACAACAAGGATCATGAAGCTATACATCCCTATCATTGGTCATCAACAAATTTACTAGCTTCAGGGCTCCTCTGCCTAGCAATAATGCATACTTGGCCTTTTTCTCAACTTAGCTCTCAACCCTAAACAATACCAAGTAGTACCCTTCTGGGTTTTTCTCAATCACCCTAGCATTTCCATTTGACCTTGGGGTGAGTCCAATTACCAATGGCTTCATTGATCTTGTGGATCCAATAGCTACGTATCCTCTTAAATCTTCTTATTAATCTATAAGCACAATCATAAAGCAAAAATACTAACACAAGGAATAGAACCTTTTCCAATCAATAAACAATATCAACTAAAGGAATACATTTAACTCAAATAAAAAGAAGTAAATATGAAATAAACAACTCAAACCAGATTATTGCAACTCAATGTGATATTGTCTACATCCTTGATGCCATGTTTTAAGTTCTTCGCTAAACATCTTCCTCAAGTTCTAGAGAAGCTTCTCTAATATATTTATTTTCTTCATGATGTCTCTTAGGGGCTATCATTTATAGTAAATTTGGTAGAGTTTTCATACAACTATAAAAAAGAGAGAAAAAGCTAAGCAATTGTCAATAGAGTTTCCTCATTATTTTAGAGAATAGAAAAAAAAATCTTAGTGGATTTTGATAGAGCTTCCACAGGATTGAGGAGGAGAGATGAAAAGCTCAATAGACTTCAATAAAGCTTCTAAGAAATTAAGAAGAAGAGAGAAAAATTTTACTAGATTTTGGTAGAGCTTCTATTCACATGTGAAGAAGAAGAAGAGATAAGTTGGATGGATTCTAGCAGAGCTTTTGCACACATATGGAGAAGAGAAGAGAAGATCAATGGATTTCAACAAAGCTTCCATGCATGTGTGGAGAAAAGAAAGAAGCTTAGTGGATTTTTGCATAGCTTGAATACACATGTAGGGAAGAGGGAAAATCTTAATAGATTTCGATAGAGCTTATATACATGTGCATCGCTTCCGTACACACTTGGAGAAGAGAAAAGAAGCAAAGGACCTTCCACACGTGTGGAGAAGAGGATAGAAACTTGACATATTTTGGTAGAGCTTCCATGCACATGTAGAGAAGGGCGAGAAGCTCAGTGGATTTCAACAAGCCTTTTGCACATGTGTGGAGAAAACATAAAAAAGCTAAGAGAAAGAGTTTGCCTTAATCTTGAAGAAAGTTAATTTGAGTGCTTTTTGACTAATTTGAGTACTTATTGACAGATTTAACCCAAATTTGAGACTATCTACATTTATGTAAAGGCGTGATCTTTTCATACTTCACACAACTTGTTGTAGAGGCCAACCACCAAGACCCACGCACCGCTTATTGTTCAAGTGTTCCAAGCAAGCACCTATGGCTATCTCTCACCTAGTCGATGCACCTTCAATCCTACTGGGGTGTAGTGAGCTTACCTTGATGCCCAAATGAGTTGCCTCCTCCCTCATGCACACTGGTAGCTTCGCGCTTCTTGATGCAAGCTCAAGCATCCTTGAGCCTCCACCTCCAAGCTCCATTCTCCATAGCCATGCGTGAGACAAGAGAAGAGAAGAGAAGAGAGAGAATGAGAAGAGAGGAGATGGTGGAGAGCTTCACCTCCTTGATCCCTCACCCTCACACACTCACTCCCTCACACTCTCGCACTCCCTCTCTCAAGCACACACAAGTAAGCAAAGAGAAGAGAAGAAGAGAAGAAGAGAAGAAGAGAAGAAGAGAAGAAGAAGAGTCGCTTGTTGCCACACACCAAATAATGAGCTCTCATTCACTTTTTGAACGTTATATACATGCCCTAAAATCCCATGGGCACCCATCCCCTTTTTTACATGACCGGCCATTGTGGCAAGGTCCTCTTTTTCATTCCCTTCTACTTGGCCTATTTCTTTCGTCTACCCTTTTACAATTTGCACAAGAGGGAGCCTAGCGCTCTTTTACAAAAGTTTCAGGTGCCTTTCACTTAAAAATGTGCTTTTGCCTTTAACTTGATTTTAGAGTCAGCCCTTGTGCCTTTGCTTGTTCTTCGTCTTGATTATTCGATTTCATCCGCATTTCACTTATTTTGCTTCCATCTCGATCTGGGGTTACATTACCCCCCTCCTAGATGAGTGCCAATCCCATGGCACTTGCGAGGCTTTGTTGTTGAGGTTATGGTGCTTCGAAGGGTGGTTGCCTAGGTGGTTGCCTAAGTGGATGATGGGGCCTTGTTTTGATTGGTAGTGGTTGAGGAGCTTGGCACTGATTGCATTGTTGGAGACCATGGGTATATTGAGTGGATGGCGAGGCCTCCGATGTTGGTGGTTGCAACATCTGGGAGTACCTAAAAAGAGAATATGTGTTCTAGCTAGGGGGATTGTCTATCTCACCATGTAGTGCATTGTGCTCATGTTGGTGGAACGGGGAGTTGGGTCTACTGGCCACAAGCAAGCCTGGGTGATGTGCTACACTTGAGGACCCCATGCGTGCGGAAGTGAGGTGTGGTGGCTGTGGCTCAGGGAGACAGGTCTAGGCGAGTGTTACCTCCCTAGGTATGTCTTGCCCTTGAGGTGCCCTAAGAGTGTGTAGTGGGGGATCAAAAAGGGCTAGGGGTTTAGACATGGAGCCGGCCCATGCGACCGAGCTCACCGAACGCACCTAACTTGAGAACCCTTAGGTGCAGTGAGTGTGGTCTATGTGCAGCTCACTATGTCTTTGTGTGATTCTTTCTTTCCATTTCCATTCTCTTTGTTTTTCTTTTTGTTTTGTACTTTCTTGATTTTCCTTTCTTTGTTTCTCTATTTTTTCTTTTTGAGTTACATAGTCTGAGTCTTCGCTATCGGAGTGAGGCGGAGAAGGAGGCTTAATAGATTTTTTAAGGAATTTATGGCTTTGGAGATACCCCTTGAGGTCTAGGTAGACTTAAAGGGTGGTGGTGGAGAGGAATGGATGATTGCAACGGGTGAAGCGGCTATCATTCATATCCCTCTAGAAGAGCTAAGCAAAAAGAAGGTCGTAGTACAGCTCACATCATTAGTCGGCCATTGCGCAACTATCTATAGCATTAGGATTAAAATGGAGGGCTATGAGGCCGCACTCCTGCGGAGTGGGGTCTTGCCTAAGGAGAGTATCCTAAGAAATCTAAGGTAATTACAGGTGGTAATAAAGGCGGGGTCAGGGCACGAAGAGAATTTGTTGATGAAGTGGACCATGATATCATACAAATTTTTTGATGTGAAAATAAGGGCATCTTCATATGTAGTACAATGTAGATTATAGATTATCAAGAAGTCAAGCTGGCATGGGCATTAGGGTCAAAATCCACTCCTACCCTTCGAGGATATGGCATGAAGGTTGGTTTGTTCTTCTCGAAGGGTTGAGTGTTGCAAAAGGCCATCCAAGTGTCCATGTTGACATCATAGATCTACCTTCTCCATGTAGGTTGGCACTGATAACCAGGCACAGACCTCAGCACTTCAAAAACTTTGTTTTGCTAAAAGTCAGCATCTTCAGTGCCCCATAGAGTGGGTTTATGTTCTCTCTCTTTCAGCCACTTCTCCCCGAGCCTACCTCTAATATTAATCACCTCCTCCACCACCTTGATGGCGGCAGAACTCTATGCAAGGTGGTGGAAATTTGAAAATTAAAATCGAAGGGGTTCCTGGCCATTTCTTACCATTCCCAAATCACAAGGTTGGCATGGAAGCTCGCTGGGGATTCATCCTTACATGGTGGCATCAGTACCGGTGGTGCTATTACTCCTTTGGCATTCCATCTTCTTCTTGTTTCCTCCACCATTGTTTTTCTCCTTTCTCTTAGTGCTACCTTTCTTTCTATGAACATATCTTCTTGTTGCTACTCATTTGGTCGTGGGGAAAAAGGCAGTGGGACAAGATCTTCCTCCTGTGGTCCCATTTCAAAGTTCATTTCAGCCGCCTCCTCCTGCCTTGACTCATGCCATGCCCCTTCTGTGAATCCAAGTGTGTCAACTTCTTGGGGGGTTAGAATAGCAAGAGATAGTGGTGCTGCTCTTCAAGGCTAAGGCCAACTCCCACAAGTTGTGATGGCATCTGCAAGCCTGCCCTCAAGGCCCTATGTGCTATCCCTAGCTTCTTCTTTACGGCTTCTATGGATTCTCCTTCCTCTACTTGTGTGACATCTAGAAAGGTATTCAAGAAGGCACGTTTTTGAGTTTCAAAGCCCACTAGGGCAGCCTCTGCTCTGCTTTCCGCAAGTACTTTGTCTTTCTCCACTTGAGCCAAACGCGTGCCAAGGTTTTCACCCTCCTTTCATTGCAGTTTGCCCACTCTTCTACTCTCTTCTTCATCTCCTCAAAGCTCTCCCCCTGCCTCTATGTTAAGGCTATTATTTCCTATTCATGTTCTTTCCACTTCTAAGTTATGCCCTCCTTCTCCTTTTCTAGGTGCTCAATCTCTCTCACCAACCTCTCCACCCTTATTGCCATGTCTTTGACCTCTTGGTGATGCTCTTCCTCTTCCTGCTCTCTTTCTGCTTCTCTTGCAATGAGCTTATCCATGCCTAGTTGGACTCTCTTCAGCTGAGCGTCCAAGTCCATGTGTTGCATTATTAAGAGTTTACATTCATATTGTAGTCCAACCAACTCTTAGTTCTCATCTTCGAGCTGTTTTCTTTGGGTTTCCTCCCTTTCTTACTTGGTACTGAGCCTTACTTTTAGCTCACTAATCTTCTTTTGGTGCATGGCTCTTACTTTTAGCTCACTAATCTTCTTTTGGTGCATGGCTCTTACTTTTAGCTACCAGTGACTCTTTCTCAGCTTCCAACTAAGCCACATCTATTCTATTTTCCTCCTTGTCTTTCTCTAACTAAGAGAGTAGCTTCGCGACATACTCGTCATAGTTAGCGGGTGGCATCACAATTGTGGGGATGGGAGTCATGGAAGTTTCCACCTTTTGCTGCTTAGGGTCCTACCTTGACTCAACGTCTGTTGTTTGCTGTCTGCCAGTCTCTTTTGCCCTATGGTTGGGGTTTCCATGCTCTTTACTTGAGCCAGTTCCTTGTTAACAAAATATTGCGCCCATGCCATAAGAATATTGGCATCGACCATGACCGAGGTGCCTTGGGTAGGCGTTGCTATTGTGGGGGTAGGTACCATGAGGGGTGGAATGGGGTGGATGGGGGCTTTGCCCTTGCCCTCTTGTATTGTGGTTGGCGTGCCTTCAGGCACATGTGTGCTTGAACCCAGGCCCTCATCTCTCCTCGGGCTTAAGGTGTCCATCTCATCTTGTTCACCTTATTGCTCCATTGACCTACGTTTGGCCAACTCGATGTCTTCTTCTTCCTTCTTGCTCAACTCCTCCTCTTTTTCAGTGGCCTTTCTCTTCCTCTCTTCTTTGGCTCTTTTTGACTCTGCCTCTAGCCTCTCAAACTCTTCTCTCTCTTTCTTCTTCCTTTCCTTCGCCGCTTGATTTGACTCTTTCTTGGCTTTTTGTAAATCCACTTTCTCCTTTTTCTTCCCTTCTTCCTCCTGCTTGTCCTGTGTCATCTTCTTCTTAGACTTCTTTGATTCCCTTCTGCTGGACTAAGCTTCTTGCTCTCCCTTCTCTTCATTAACTTTCCTCTCACTTGATTGTTCTCTGCCGTCATGATGAGGAGGTGACATGTCAGGTGTTTCATCCGCTCCCTCCTCTCCATCCTGTGCCTCCTTTATCATTTCCTAGATAAGAGTGGTTAAGATTCCTCCATACCCAATGAACGAGGCTTTGGTTGAAGTATTCTTCCTCTCGGTTCCCTTTGACATTGGGGACTCTCCACCCACCGGTCTCCTTCCAAGGGCTAGTGCTTTAGTGGATTGGTCAATGGTTTTGCGCATGTAGCCATTCCAATCCACCTCATCCAGTAATAAGTGAGCCACCATGCTCTCCACCACGCGCACACTAATCATGTGCATAAGTGAGTTGTACCTTTGGCTAGAGAAGAGAAAGTGGACCTCTGAGTTGGGGATGTCTTGGATGCTTATGCCATCGTTTGTTAATAAGTTCTCCTTTTTCATCTTCAGCATGGCATAAACATCTCTCTTCTCCCTCTCTTCCACCTTTGGTTCCAATCCCAGCGCCTTCTCTACCAAGGCCTTACTAAGCAGGACCTACACTTGCTTAGTTCCTTCTCTACTCCCCACAGTAATTGTCCCACACTCCTTGTCAGGGTCATATGTCCTTAAGAATTCCACACACTTAGTGTAGTCAAACTTTTCGATGTACTTGTCGAGGTTGCACTATTCTACAACCCTCTTGAAAGCCTCCTCATTGGCCACCACCTCCTCAATGTTGTGAATGCTCCTAAATTTGAGATGGTTGTAGGCCCAATTTTCAAGGGAAAGGCTATACTTTGCTCTTTCCTCTTCCATGAAGGGAAGGCAATGGACTCGGTCTTGTTGTGACATTTTCAGCTCCTGTCATGAACCATGGTTTACCCTTAGTGCTTTCCAAAACGATTACTTGCTGAAAGAAAAGACTTCATGCTTATTGAATTGAAACACTTTTAGTACAGAAATAGACTTTCCCTTCAAGCTTATTTCAAAATTTTGTGACATTTTCCTCAATTTCAAGTTAATTTTTTCCTTCCTTTTCTATTCTTAGGTGTGGATTGAGGCTTTTAAGGTATGTTTTTTCCTTTTCTTGTTTCCTTATGTGTTTGATTTGATTATGACTAACCTTACCCCCGCCTCCTCAAAAGTGAGAAGAATCCTTCCTAGGATTGAAGGTTAGAGGGTAGAGGGCGTTCAGCACATGGACATAGTGTTTTACTTTTGCAGCATGAGCCAAGCTAGAAGTTTGGATTATATTAAATATGAGCGTATTGGTCCATGTCAAAAGGTCAGATGCCTACCTAGGTGATGTAAGTAAGGACATTGAGCAAGAAGTCACTAGAGTCTATGCAACTAGCAATGTGCAGTTCCTCCTCTGTGAGGATGCAATCTAAGTAGGGGTGTCCCTGAATGTGTTCTTGAGCTTTGGTTGTTCCTGAGCTTGCGATTGGGCCTTTTGTACAGTAGGCTGGTGGGCTGTGGCTAGCTAGTCATGGTATGAGTGTGAGTAGTAAGCTATGGTTTGGGTCGATAGACTAGCTCAATTTTCACTGGTTTGTGTATTGGTGATTTTGAAGGCTTTGAATCCAAAGGCTTTTACGGCCTTGGCCTTGGATGCATGATGTGGGCTTGAGTAGTCAAGCTTGAGAGCGGCATTCGATTAGTGCCTTTGGTTGTTTTGGCCTTAGAAATCAATATCTAGGCATTATCCTCATAATAGCCTTGCACTTGCAATAGGGTCTTTGGCTATATGTCGGTGTCTATAGTTGCGTCTTATCCTCCTAGGGCATGAGATGGGGTTCTTAACCTTGCGGTGTTGTGGGTGTCTACTCCTAAGTGGCTGTCCTTGTAGTTTAAGCATCCATTGAAGCTTTGGCTCATGGCCTTTAGCTTTGACTTCAATGATTTGCTGGTCTTGAGGTTTGGTGGGTTGTGACGAAGCACTACCCCCCTCTTTAGACTTGGTGGCAGGTTTCTCTACCAGTGGCTTTGCGGACTTGGAAGGAGTCACGCAGCCCTTGCTAAAAGTTATAACTGTGTGGACATTGCCCATGGCTAGGTGGATACACTGCAACTTGTAGCTGACATTACAACAATCTTGCTTCTTAAAGGTTTGTCCTAACAGCGACTCCATGCCTACATCTTTAGTTTTGGGCAACACATAGAAGATCATTGGCATGCTTTCAAACTCGATAGAAATTTCAGCCTTGCACTTTCCCAAGAGTGCTTATGATCAGCCCCCATACGAGTTGAGTTTAGCATTAGTGGGCTACAACTGCGGTTTGCCAATTTGGGTCCAATGATCATGAGTTAAGACATTGAATTCAATTCCCTCATCGATAAATGCATTGAAGGTGCATATGTGCTTGGCAATGACCGTTATGCCTAGATCAGTTGGTTCTACAGCTTCGTCATCCTCATCGTCCATCTCAATGATAGTGGCTACTCGTACATTGATGGGGGACTCTAGCATTGGAGGCTCACTACTTGACACGCTTGTTCAAATTCTCACTACTTGACATGCTTGTCAAACCAACTTTTGCATCTTTCCTTCTAGCATATTAGTGCATGGGTGGCTCGAAGCCGAGTTTTCGATAAGCGTTTGAGCTCAACCAGGCATTTCGACCATGCCTCCTTCCCATTCTATCTCTCTTGAAGGGCTATCCTCAAGCTAAGAATGAAGAACTCCAAGGGTAGAATTGCCTCAATTCCATAGGTCAACCTAAAAGAAGTCTGACCCGCATCCATTTTATAAGCCGTGAGGTAGGCCCACAAGGCCGCCATCAACTTGCTATCCCAGTCACTGCACGAAGCAAAGAGTACCTTGGTCACGACATTCACCAAGATTTTATTTGTGGATTCAGCTTGGCCGTTTGCCTAAGGGTAATAAGGTGAAGATTTTCAATGGATGATAGGAAGGTGGATAGGAGATAAGCTATCACTTCTTTGATGAAGTGTGTGCCTTGGTCACTAACAAGTTCAATGGGGCAACCAAATCTTAAGATCACTTGCTCCCATAAGAACTTGGCAGTGGTCCAAGCATCATTTTTCTCGTAGCTTGTGCTTTTGCTCATTTTGTTAGATAATCGATGGTGACAATGATGTACTTAGCTTGTGAATACTGTGTTGCAAGACTAATGGGCCTGATGAAGTCAATCCCCCATTTCTTGAAGGGTTGTTGTGCAATGATTGGGATTAGCTCCATGTGATCCTTATAAACAGGGACCTTAGTCCATTGGCACTCATCACAATGCTTTATGAATCATGCTGCATCTTGAAAAAGAGTGGGCCACCATAGTTGGGACTGCAGTATCTTGTGGGCTATCGTGTCTTCACTGAAGTGCCCTCCTACGATTCCACCGTGTGCCTCTATGAGTATGTCATGCAATTCATGCTCATACACGCATCTGCACAATAACCCGTCTTGCCCCAACCTATAGAGTTGGCCTACTATCAACTAATAGGGTTGGATCTTCAGGATGATTCGCCTAAGTCAGCGGTCCTTTTCTATTGGTCGTTTAGGTAGTCCGTGCTCAAGCACCTAGACTATGTCATATGCCCAATATGATGTCATGTCAGCTCTAAACAAATCTCTTTCATTGGATAAGCTTAATATATGTGTGTCTAACAGTTCATCTACAATGCCTTGTCCAGCAACTTCTCATGTGGGGATTTGAGACATATGGTCAATCATGTAGTGTTGCTACCCTTTACATACCACCACGGAGAAGTCAAATTCCAAAAGCAAGAGTAGCCATCGAGCAATGCATCTGATAGTACAAGGTTTATTAACAAGATATAACAAGGCTTGATGGTCAATAAAGAAGGTAAAAGGCATAGCCAAAAGATAATGTTGAAATTTATTTAGAGCAAATATCATGGCCAAGCCCTCTCTCTCCGCTGCTAAGTAATTCATTTTGATCTTAGCGAGTTGTCTGCTAGCACAGCTCACTGGGTAATCTAGGTTGTGTTCACCAAGCTGGCACAACACAGCTCCTACGGTGAATTTCGAAGCATCAATGTGCACTTGGAATGCGAGTGTCCAATATAGGGCTCGTAGAATTGGTGCAGAGGTTTTCAATTTCTCATATGCGTGTTGGCATTCCTCGGTCCATTCGAATATGATCAACAACTTGTATAGAGGTCTAGCAATTAATGCATAGTTCAATACAAACCACGGATAATACCCTGCATGGCCTAAGAAGCACTGAACGCCCTTGTAATCAGTTAGGGGTGGAAGATTGACAATGACCCTAACCTTTGAGAAGTTTGTGACAATGCCATTCTTTGATACTACGTGCCCTAGGATGCATCTATGCTTTACCCAAAACTAGCACTTCAAGGGGTTGAATGAGAGCCGATATAGTTGACACTGTTCAAAGACCGCCGCTCAGAGTTTATCTAAGTGTTCCCTCTAGGTAGAGTGAATACACAAGTCATCCACGAAGACCTCTAACTCATTCCTAAGCATATCTTTGAATATAGTGCACATTAGCATTGAAAGATAGCTGGCGCATTAGTCAACCCGAAAGGCATGACTATGTAGACAAAGACATCCCACTCAATGGCGAATGCGGTCTTATGCCTATCATTTGGATGCACTTACTTCTAATTGTATCCAGAGAAGCCATCTAGAAAATTGTAGGCCTCTTTGCCAGCCACTCTCTTGAGCATGTGCTTGGTGTATGGCAATAGATAGTTATCTCTCTTTATAGCAGCATTTACCTTCTTGTAATTGATGCACACTCTAATTTTTCCATTCTTCTTCAATACGATGACTCTAGGCGAAACTTAGTCAGTGTGCTCAATTTCGTAGATGAATCATGTTGTCATTAGATTGTCAATGTCTTCCTTGACGGCGTGAGCATGCCTTGGATTCATGGGATACGATCGTTGCTTGACCGGCATTGTGTCAGGTGTTATGGGTATATTGTGAGTCACTACACTCCGGTCTACCCCTTTCAGCTCTTCTAGGGACCAAGCAAAGGCGTCTATATACTCTTGTAATAGAGCAATGAGGCTTGCTTCCTCTTCCTCAGTGAAGTCATTGACTATAAATACAGGTCGGGATGCCTCCCCTTCCTTGGCTAAATTGAACTCCTTGACCTTAGCATGTCCTTCGATTGGTTCGCTTGCTTGCCCGTGTCATTTGGCTCCAGCAAGATCACTACCGTATCTCCTTTTTTGAATTTCATGAATCGCT
The DNA here is from genome assembly GCF_053477565.2 of Lygodium microphyllum. NCBI lineage: Eukaryota > Viridiplantae > Streptophyta > Polypodiopsida > Schizaeales > Lygodiaceae > Lygodium > Lygodium microphyllum. The sequence goes on along the minus strand of NC_141163.1, from coordinate 84,981,400 downwards.
TCGGTAGGTCTTGCAAGTTTTGCTGCTCTTCTACCTGTGTTTCCTTAGACAACTTCTGTCATTCCTCCCTTAACCATCGGCGCCTTAGGTGGATGGGTAGGTCCCCCCCCTTTGTGCGTCTAGTCTTGGAAGGTCAAGGCACCTCAAGATCACTATCTGAGTTGACTTTTGTGAACTCTCTATCTTCACTAGAAGAGGGAGTCTCTCTTGGTGGTTGCAACTCAGAAGGTGAGTCCGTCTCAGCAGTGGTGTGGCACCTAGTTGTTGAGCTAAGTCTGCCTACTCATAGTCAATTGTGCCTATGTGTTCCAACCAGGTTCTGTCACAATCCATGTGCATGACTCCTCTCTCTAACCTAAAGGCATTCTACTTGTGTGGTATTGATTCAGCTCGTATTTGTTCAATTACACATCCCTCAGTGTTGTATTCTATAGTGTCTATTTCCCTTTCGCTCTCATCATTGAAGAAACAACAGTCTTCATATTCATCATCAAAGCTATCTTTATCCGACTGCTCATCATGTCCTTAGTCCTAATACGTTGTTACGTGAGCGGTGATCAAAAGCAAGCCTCACTCACAACCCGATAACGAGACGATAAGGAGTGCCGGTTGGGGTAATTGACTTTGTCGAATGCACAACACAACTTGAAAAATTCAAATATTCGATAATACACCACAAGCCACACAAAAACAAAACAAAGCCTCTTATAGCTCAAAAAATTTTTTAAAACCCGTATACGGGTAGAGCATCACACAACCACAACACAACAAAAATACCAACAATTCAAAAATAAATCAAGTGAAATATATTATCGTACCTTAACAACCTTGAGCCGATGCTCGATGCTTTAACACCCAAAAGCCCCAACTTTCAAATTGGCATGACAAGAGCTCACTCTAGCATGCGACCCTCCATCTCCTCTCTCACAAAATATAATTATAATCAAGGGGGAAGGCCCTTAACTCTCCATTCTCATCTCCTTATATAGTTTTCTATCCACACTCACACACATTAGGCTTTTTGCTTCTTTCAGTTTTTGGCTTTTGCTTTTCTACTGCTTTTCACTATTTTCGTTTTTTCTGCCCTATGTGTGTTTGCAACTTGTTTGTATCATAACTTCGTCATTTGAACTCGGAATATAGTTGTTCGGATACTCAAAACGATTGAAACATGTCTGGTTGACAAGGTAAGGTGGGTAGAATTATGAAAATCCATTAAAATTGAGTAAAAATATTGGTTTTTAAAAATGGTATCATTTTTCTCCAAACCATCTTTTAGCTTGGACGACTTATTCTGTTCTTTGGCCTATTGTTCTTGAAGTTGCACACACTTTCAGCACACATGTCCTCTTTTCCTTCAAGAAATACTCGTTGACGATGTAAGACGTACGACCTTTTTTCTTTGATCCTTGAGTCTTCAAAATGAATATCCTTTGGATATGAACCTGTTTTTTATGCAGTGTGCCCTAGCAGGAATATGGTTTTTTGAAATTAACTACGTGCCCAATCATTCATGATTTGAAAAAATATGCAATGTTGGATCCATAATATGCAACCAATTAATCGATGCTACACACAAAAAATATGGATGCATTGGAAGAATTGTGCTTAGCCTATCTAGATGTGCTAGTGCATCATGCAAGATGCAAACAAAATTCCTTGTTAATTTAAAATTCATTATCCTCACCTCTCGACTCTCATTAAAAAGATATGATATACTCCGCTCCACCCATCCAAAATCTCACAATCTCTCAAGAAAATGGTGGTCCTCAAGATGTTGACCAAACATGAACAACCCTTCTCACAATTGGTGGCATCCTTCACGACCCTCTAACTCACCCAACCACCTCACACTCTCAACCAGAGGTTCTTAACTTTGTGATGAACATCCCAAATATCGTGTGTGCAAGAAATGTGTGTGCTCAATGATAGGTGCTCTCTCATGTGTGCGTGCATCTAAGATTTACTGCATATAGTTGCAGCGGACCTCATGCTGTGCTAGTGCTCAATGATGGTGCAAAACGTGCGTAATCCCAACCCATGGCATGGAAATATTTGATAGGAATAGGAGACGACCCCTCAGTATAGTGCATCAACAAGTGCAACGTGAAGTGCTCGTGAACCCATTATCCCTGTAATGTGCAAGAGTCTCGACAAGAAAACATACCTAGCTCCTCAATGTTCAATAGCTATTGACAAACACAAGCTTCATCCTGTTCAAAAAAATACCAAGCTCGACCAAGGCTATCAAGTTTCACACTCAACAAATCAAACAAAATGATAGAAACAGATCCTAAACTAAACAAACACAAGAAATCCAATTGGAAAACAACAAAACAAACAATTACACAAACAACTAAGCTAACAAAAATCAAACCTAACTACAAATTGACTAGGGCTTTTCAGTTTTCACAAAAATGCTTGACAACGTCTCTTCTCGTTGGTCGGTGACTTAGGCTCATCAAAGTTTAAATCGTGTACCTCGAACCATCGCCACTTAGGCTCATCCAAGGGATCTTGAAATGGCTTTAGATTCATTGCTAGATTGCTAGCTAACTTGTCAGTTAGATATCCTAGGATCTCAAGGAGCTCTCATCTATTGTTTGGGACTTGGAATGTGACAGGGTTGGGTCTTCCATGTAGGCTTCCAGCCATCATATAGACTGGTACTGAGGGTGTGTCCGTGGACTTGCCAATTGTCTTGATGGCTTTTTCATACTCCTCATTGTCTGAGAACAGCAAGTTGATGGTAGCAACAACATGCATCCAGTCTCGCTCGTCCTTAGGACACAGGATATACTTGGTTAAGGGCCCGTTGGATCTCCTAATCTCTGGTCATTACCCTTCAGCATGGTGGAGATGACATCTAGGTCAACCAACATAGTCTTCTAGGTGTCCATTTCTACCCTTACAGCCTCCATTCAATTGCCTAGGAAGATGGTACCATTACCCTAGTCTTCTATGACTCTTGCATTGCACATCCAGGGTCGGCCTAGCAGGATGTCGCAGTCCACTCCCTTCATGACTATAAAATCAACAGAGAATTGGACTCTTACGATTTTCACTGGCCAACTCTTTAACATGCCAAATGGTTTCACCTTCATTCCGTTAGTCAGTATGACGTTGAACCTAGCAGTCTTGAACAGTGGGTTACCCCAAGTTTAGAGTATTGTGTGGCTTAGCACACTAACTCTCACTCCTGTGTGTACGATTCCCTTTCTTCTGACATCTCCAGGAGCTAAGACTGGCAAGATTGCATGCATCTTTGTGCCTTCCCAAAAAAGCATTAATGTGCAAGGACTTAGTCACGAAGTGCAGCATTAGGCTCATCAGTATTTGCATTTCTGCGTCATGCTCGTGCAAGTCTATGACAGCTTACTCATTTGATTCTTCAACCCACTGTTTCAACTCTTGCCATTGCATTGGATGCTGCCTAAGGAGGTCTCCTAAGCTTAGAGTCATAGGGGTGGTCACCAATGTGCTAAGGAGGTTGCTAGCTACTTGTCTCTCTCCTAACTCCGCGGTTCTTGGCCAATGTCCTTGACTAATTTGTTGGCCTGTAGCATTTAGGCTTTGTCTAAGTGGCATTGCTTGTGGTGTAATCACATCCCTCGATTTTGGTCGTGGGGGTAAGACTAGCGTGCTTATGCTTGCGAGATCATTGATCTCGTCTTCTAGTATGGGCTCAGTGTCTTTTAGGTGCTCCTGGGCTTCTTTCACTCACTCCTTCACCTTCTCAATGCCTTTGAATTGGGGTACTCCGTAACCTTAGCACTTCCCTTTTCAGCCATCTTTAGAGTTGATATTTCTACCTCTGTGTCAGTGACTTTCTTTCCAGTAGGCAATGTCGTGGCACTTTCGGTTTTGAGAGTGACCTTAGCGTCTAGTCTCTTCTTCCTCCATCTCTGACTCTTCTTTTCGATTGAGGTTGTGTCAAGATTTCTAGGCCCTGGCAATGATATGCCCGCTTGCTTGTCTATGCGTGGGTCATGACATGCAATGGGATATGTGTGGCCTCCCCATTGAGTGTCTCGACACCGAATAACCCCAATGGGATCAATGGCTCGTTTGCCACTTTCGTCTAGGGCAATCGACAAAAAGATGAGTGATTTCACACTCAGCACATCTTAGGTCAGTCTTGTCTCTATTTGCTTGCTCCCTCTCAAGACAGCACAAAGAAAAATCTCCTAGGTGACTGCAAGTCCCCAACACACGATTCGCTCTTTTGTTTGCCCTCCTAGACCTTTGCCTCTCCCTCTACCTAACACCAGCACCAGTACTGGTTGGTAGTCCATATGGACTGCATTGCCTTCTTCATCATACAATACATAATGGTGTACATAAGGCTTGTCAATGGGCTACGTAGGGTCCAAGTGGTCTAGCAATACACCCGTAGGGTTTATCTCCATCCTAGGGATGATTGGCTTAGTGTCATTAGGTGTTGGAAGGGCCAATGGGGCTCCCCTTCCAAAGAAGTTCGACGGCCTACCCACAAGGTAGGGTTGACCATAAGGCTGCGAGTATGGGAGTCTTCGAGGTAATCGATAATGCACGGAGTTATGGCCGAACCTACTACAATTAGCACAAGTTCATGACCTAGGGTCCTGACACTCAATTGGCAGGTGGTTCTTGCTCACAATACACACATTGGACGTATGGGTGTGTTGGTCGTCCCATCATCTCCTGCAATTTGGCTATGTCCATCTTCATCTCTGCTAGCTCTTGTCCTGAATCAGTGCCCTTCCCTTTATCCTGAGCACTTGGGCCTAAATTGGCATTGAAGCTCTCTCGAAATTCCTAGTGCTAGACTCTTCGATTCAAGCTCCTAGAGCTTCTCTCCTTGAGTTGATCATCCACTCTAATAGCCTTCTCAAAGACCCTTGTCAGTGCGCCTCGCTACAGGCTTGAGTTGCTTGCCAAGGCTTTGTAGAGCTCTTCACTTCATATTCTGCTAATAAATACTATGGACACCGCTCTTTCAATTGGTCTCTCGCCCATAGGGATTCTCTTGAAGAGGCTTATCCCATGGGTCACATAATCTCGAATATGCTCTTTCTCTCTTTGCTTGACATTCATGAGTCGCACTAGCAAGTTATCGGAGTATCCAAAGAATCTCGTAAAGAAGAGATTTTTCAGGTCATTGAAATTGGCTCGCTCAGCAACATCTAGACTCGTGTACCAGATCCTACCCTTATCGCTTAAGCACATACCAAAAGCTTGTGAGCGTTGAGTAAGATTAGTGAGGTTGTTGGCCTCGTAAACCTACTCGAACCACTCTACGAAGCTGTACTTCAACTGGTATTTGTCCAACTACTTTGCTACTATGTGAATTTTTTATTCACTCTTAGAGTCTAACCCTACCAATAGCGATGTTGCTAATGTCGCAACACTCTATTATGTTGCCGTGTTATATAGCAACCCCTTATTAGAAGCTCACTCAATATGAGGTCTCCTTCTAGGGCTCTCTCATTCTCTGTTTGATTTCTGCCTGCTAGGGCTAGTACTCTCTAGATCTCTCGCATTTCCATGCTTTAGTGTAAGCTCCTAGTCTAGTGATCCTAGTTATAAGCGACTATGCCTTGCAGAGCTTCGCATGCTAGTTTCCTCTCCTCCTCAAGGTCTGCTATGATTTCCTCTACATGTCTGTCGCGATGTTCTAATTGAGTTTGAGCATCATATTTGCTCACTAATTGTTGGATCGCCTTAGGAAACTCTCTTAGGTCAAGTTCTTCATTGCTTTATGATCTGAGCTGCCCTTTGCCATGTCTAAGATTTCCTAGTTCTTCCAGGTTGTCAATTAGGTTGATGAGGTCAAGTACATCCTTTTCCCCGATAGTGTCGGTCCTTGCTACATCTGGCTTTTCAGTTGTGTTCTTCGCTTGGTCCTACACTTGGGGATTCAATCACCTATCTCTGTCTTGGGATCTTCTCTTATTGGTGGGTTCTTTCAAGTTTTTATGTCTGAGTAAGTTCCTTGTTAAGTACAAACAGTCCTCAACTTACCTTCATTGTGTGTGTGTGTGTGTGTGTGTGTGTGTGTGTGTGTGTGTGTGTGTGTGTGTGTGTGTGTGTGTGTGTGTGTGTGTGTGTGTGTGTGTGTGTGTGTGTGTGTGTGTGTGTGTGTGTGTGTGTGTGTGTGTGTGTGTGTGTGTGTGTGTGTGTGTGTGTGTGTGTGTGTGTGTGTGTGTGTGTGTGTTCTCTTTTTCCATGCACTGTGCGCAATCAGGCATTTAGCTTTTCTTAAGTGTGTTTCAAGGTGCTAGAAATCATAGTGAGTGAGAAAACAAAGTGTTTAAGCGGCTCTTGCACTCTCGTTTATGGGTTTGGCCTGATAGGCTTGTATAATTTCTGGCCGTCCTTGCCGATTTATAGAGTTTTCACTATGCCTTCTGCTCCGTCAAGGATTTTTTGGGGGTTTACAACCTCGTTTGATGTCGCTAATAGGTTGGATCACTAGATAGTCGACTAAAGTCGCCCCTGCGTCTACGTCTTGCTGATTCTTCTATTCCTTGTGCCAAAAAGGTGTTTCAAGTGTTTGTATGGCCTTCTAAAGTTCACATGGCCGGTGTCTAGGTGGGTTTGGTCAAGAATTTAAAAATTTTGAGAAAAGCCAAATTCAGTCCAACAAGTTTTAATTGCAGGGGTCGAGTGTATAATTCAGACAAGTCGAATGGCCGAGGGCCGAGTGTCCAAACGAGACTCGAGACCGGTGCCGAATGGGGGGCTGAATGATTGAGGGCCGAGGGGAACTAGGCCGAATTGGGACATCCAAATGTATAGCTTGTTGATCGAGCCAATCCCAATGCACCGAGTGGCTGTGTGTCCAAGTGAGTAAGTCTGAGTCACGCGATCGGGTCGAATAGGCCAATGACAAGTGGCCGAGGGCCAAGTTTGAGACTCACGGCCCAAAGTCAACCCACTCAGGCATGGGACCAAACGCACTGCATTTCTTGTCGAATTGACAAAAAATTTGACAAACTGATGGATTCATTGCAAGGAAATCGTTGAGCACTTCTAGATCATATCTATGGATGAAGGAGAAGGGTTGGATATACATGCAGTGGGCAACAAACTCGTCAACCGTAAGATCGAAGTGAATCCACGCAATGGAGCTCTCTCTCTCTCTCTCTCTCTCTCTCTCTCTCTCTCTCTCTCTCTCTCTCTCTCTCTCTCTCTCTCTCTCTCTCTCTCTCTCTCAATCAGGGTTTCAAATGAGCTCTCCCTTGGCCTCTTCGCTATTAAACCCCTTCCAAGAAAAGGACTTGCCACTCCTAATCACTCATTTATCGACCTTAGTCCCCTTGAGCACTCTTTTTTTCCAATTTTTCTTGATTTGTGCCCTGTTTGGGTCTATTTTACAACAACAAACCCTATGCTTTTCCAATCCGATTTCTTTATCCTAACCTATTCTAAATGTAATAAGAATAGAAAGCAAAGTACTTAAATGATTTCTCCTACTCTCCTAATCATCAAACCACGAAATTAACCAAAATACTTACTTCTTGTGAATATTAAAAAACCCAAAACTTCCTACCTATCTCAAGCTCCGGTTCGAGGGGGATAAAACCCTTACTTTCATGCTCGATTCTAGCCGTGCAAGCGCTCAAGCTTGAATCCACTGGTCTTGGAAATGGTACAAAAATATAGAGGTGCAACCACCAAGACCCACAGACCACTTATTGTTCAAGCATTTCAAGCAAGAACCTATGGCTATCTCTCACCTAGCCAACGTGCCTTCGATCCTACCAGGGTGTAGTGAGCTTACCTCGATGCTCAAATGAGTTGCCTCCTTCCTCAGGCACACTGGTAGCTCCACGATTCTTGATGCAAGCTCAAGCATTCTCAAGCCTCCACCTCCAAGCTCCATCCTCCATAGCCGCGCAGGAGACAAGAGAAGAGAAGAGAAGAGAATGAGAAGAGAGGAGATGGTGGAGAGCTTCACCTCCTTAATCCCTCACCCTTACACACTCGCTCCCTCACACTCTCACACTCCCTCTTTCAAGCACACACAAACAAGCAAAGAGAAGAGAAGAAGAGAAGAAGAGAAGAAGAGAAGAAGAAGAGTCTCTTGTTGCCACACACCAAAGAATGAGCTCTCATTCACTTTTTGAACCTTATATACATGCCCTAAAATCTCATGGACACCCATCCCCTTTTTCACGTGATTGGTCATTGTGGCAATGTCCTTTTTTCCATTCCCTTCTACTTGGCCTATTTCTTCAGCCTATGCCCGTCCACCCTTTTACAATTTTCATAGGAGGGAGCCTAGTGCTCTTTTACAAAAGTTTCGGGGTGCCCTTCACTTAAAAATGTGATTTTTCCTTTAACTTGATTTTAGAGGCTACCCTTGCGCCTTTGCTTGTTCTCCATCCTGCTTCTTCCATTTCATCCACATTTCACTTCTTTTGTTTCCATCTCGAGCTGGGGTTAACACTGGCATGTAAAAATTCCCCCACACATTGGACTAAACTTAAAACGACCATAACTTTTTATCAAAACTCAAAATTCAGATCCATTTAAACCTTGAAATCATGGAATGAGATCTATGGTTATATCACTTCACTTTATGTGTTTGAAATTTTTTTAAAAATCTAATATTCAATCTCCAAGGTTTCCCATTAATAATCCCTAGCAATATCTCCAAAAATTTTAAGAAAAGCAAGGTGTTCAATACCCCTAAATGTTATTACTCTTGAAGTTATTAATCTATTAAAAGATATGTAACATCCTTGATTACTTTTATCTAAATTCTACAATATCTAAGATACCAAGGTAGGTACATTACATCCACTCCCCTTTGATAAAACCAAGATGTCCTTATCTCAGTAAAAATTAGTGCTACAATCCCTTAAAGTGTTCACTATACTTGTAACTTTGTCACTAGGGTAACTATAAAGATAATATCCCAATATATGTCAATTGGGTAATTCAATTATAGCCAGGGTTTAGAATTTATGGACTACTTCTTCTTCAAGGTCTAGTGAGTCTCTAACTTCCCAAAGATGGTGTAAGATTGTGATTTAGTTGTGTAGCCTATGCATGTCTACTAGCTAGATTTTCCCTTCCAAGAGGATCATGAGAACCTTCCAAAATTGTAGTCCCTTCTTAGTTGAGACATTCAAACTTGAAACAGCCAAGCCCATTGTAGTTGTAGCACTTTTCATTTAGGAATTTAGTCTTAAAGTGACTCACTTTATCAAAAATGTAGCATTAGTGATTCCATTGAGTTTCCATTACCATGTGAGCTTGACCATCTTGTTAGGTAGATCTTGCACCGCAATAATTTGCATTTATGCTTGGAATGTAAGTGTTCCGAAGATCTTTACTAATCTCATTGGCCAAAGCTTAGCTTGCATTAGGACATTTTCTAAAGTGATTGGCCTCATGGATTCAAGATGGTCATTTAGAGAAATATTCAATCCTTAGCAAAACCTTGTAATCTCTTGGGTAGTGGACATTTGTAGAGCATACTTTCCAAGGGAAATAAACCATGAGTAATACTACTCTAGAGTTCGGTCAAGCTATTGGAGGCAAAGAATTCATTCATCTTCAAGGTTTCAAAAGAGAATGGAATGTATATTTCTCTTACACCAACTTTTATCTCATAGCAAGTCCTTGATCTTTTTGCCACTGCATTATCAAGGCACCACTATTTCCACCACAATTTGGCTTCACTAGTAAGGTATGAACATGCTACCATATATCTATTTGCTTCATTGGTTCTAGCAGCAGAGAAATAATCATCCATACTATCAATCCAAACTTTTATATCTACCTTGAATTTGGTACCCTCATCACTGAAGTCTAGCACTTTTATCTACTTGAGGAGAAATCTATTTTCACGGATTTCAATTATGGTTATATCCTAGTATTTGTGATGTCACAAAAATATTTTGTCTTAGATTCTCAAGACAATGTGCCATCAAGTTCAATAATTGAACTAGCTATCCACAAACACTCTTGATCCAAACACTTGGATTCACTTTACCAACTCATTTTCAATTATTCTCCATCTTTTCCTTCCCTAATTTGGGAAATCCTTTCCTCAAAGGAAGTTACATCAATATCATTTCTTAATCAAGCCTCTTGGAAATAACCTATAATAAGTTTCTCCAAGCAATTTGAATGAATAATGAATTGCTTTAATAAGTTAAGAATGAAACAATTAAATTTTTTCTTGGATAATACATGTAATATACCCATCCTAGCTAAGCTAGAGAAGACAATGTTTAGTAGTCGCTCAAACACCTCTACACAAGCAACATCATTCAAACCCAATTTGGATAGACTAACTTAGCTTATTGGGTAATCTAGCAAAATGTCAATGCCTTGACCCAAAGAATTAACCTAAGGGTTCCTAAATTATGAAGGTCCCTACACAATAGTTTAATCCCCATCTAAGAAGGGTCATTTTAAACCCAATCAAAGGTGGGAGTGGACTAGTTTAAAGATAGTGGAGCTATCTTTTAAACTTCCATGGCCATTAGAACTTATACCCAACCATGAGTCCTCTTAAATAGCATAAAGTTGGATAACTATCCTACCCGATTGGGGGCCGAATAAGAGGGTCACATTCTAACAGCTCTATCAAGTATTTAGGAAAGTTACTTGATTGATTGATGAGTCTTGTTATCAACTTCTGTCCTCCATAGTTAATTCTATGCTCTAGATCCTTGTTTTTTAACAAAACAAAGACTGCTTTAATTTTAAATGAACTAATACAAAGATGGATTTGTCCACCCCTGTGCTTCCACTATGAATCTTAGATGGCAATCCCGATAGATGATAGACAAAGAGCTTAATGGTAATTGGAAGAACTCTGACTATGTGAAAGATAGATTGATGATGGCATTAGAGGGGTCATCCTATTATAGCCTGGAAAGATAGCCTAGTTGACATGTCTGACAATATTATGAACCTTCCCTAGTCAGCCAAGGAATGTTCTAGGGAATATTCCCTTTATTGTCGTGGGCCAAGTCCCCCTGAGACTCCCCAACTAGGGGGGGCACTTCCACAGCCCTTGGACCCCAAAATAGGGGTCCCTGGTAACTCCCACATCCTGCAACTTGATGCATTGTATCTCGAGTTGCTACTAGCATAACTACTCTATCTAACCCAAAGGCTAGATCCACAAAGGTTGCCTTTTTGCCATCTAGTCACATAGACCTCATTTGACATACAAGTCAGGACCCACCGAATGTCTATGCTTACACATGGCTTCTCCTCATAATAGGGACCTTACAACTTAGAGCACCATGGATTAGTGGTGGCACCTTACAAGGGTGGAGCATTAAGCATATCTAACACCCCCCCTCAACATCCCCACCCATAGGTAAACTACATCCTCGGCCCAACACCAAGTCTTTGAATATGAATTTGAAGAAGATCCTTCCTCAGATATTTGGTGAAGATATCTACTCCATTCTTCTCAATTGGATAGTAAACTAGCTCTATTATCCCATCCTCGATCGAGTCATGCACATAGTGATAGTATTGGATCTCAATGTGTTTGGTGCGTGTATGAAAAATTGGATTTGTGGCAATGGAAATACAACTTTGATTGTCACATCTTAGCATTGTTGGAGCTTCATCTTGTACTCCCATATGCCATAGGATCCTCCTTAACCATACTACTTCACATACATCAAAGCAAGCTAATGCTGCTTCGATAGAAGACAATGACGCAGTTGGTTGCTTCTTTACTAATCCAAGAAAAGATTCCCGAACCTAAGGAGAAACAGTATTCAGAAACTAATTTCCTAGAATCATTGCCACCTGCCCAATCTAAGTCATAGTTTCCCATAAGAGCAATTCAATAGCTATATGTGACACCATAGTCAAGAGTTCCCTTCATATATCTAATCACTCGCATCCCAGCTTTCCAATGCCTTTCTTGTGGTTTGTTTGAGAACCTACTCAAAATATCATCAACAAAACTGATATCTGACCTAGTGTTACATAAGGTTTAGGATTTAGGGTTTAGGGTTTAAGGTTTAGGAGATAAGACTACCAATCAACCTCCTATACCTCCCAATGTATACTAGTGTTGATGTATCCTCAATGGATAACTTCACATTGGCCTCCATAGGTGTAGTTATCTCCTTACACTTGGTCATGCCAAATGATTTTAAGATGTCCCATGCATACTTCTTTTGAGAGATAAAGATTTTACCGGACTTCAATCCCCAAATAATAGTGCAACATGCCCAAGTCTATCATTTCGAACTCAAAGCTCAAGGCCTTTTGAGTTTGATGGATCATATCTTTATAGTCACATGTAATAAGAAGGTCTTTCACATATAAGACAATCACTACAGACTTTTTACCATTCCTCTATATATACAAGTTAGCATCTAAGGTAACATGTTTTGACATTCAAGACTAAAAATAATTTATATATTCACTGTTGATACCATGCTCTAGGGGCTTGTTTTAGCCTATACCATGCCTTCTTCAACTTACAAACTTTTTTCTGACAATGCGGGGCCTCAACCCTGGTGGCTGATCCATGTACACCTCCTCCTTAAGATCACCATTCAAGAATGTTGTTGACATCCATTTGGTTAAGTGGCCACTTCTTATGAACAACCATTGTAAGTACTATGCAAATAGTGGTCATTCTAGCCATTGGAGCAAATGATTCTTGAAAATGAAATGCTTCAACCTATGAAAATCTGATGCCAGGAGGCATATTTCACGGTGGATTCCGTGCCACGGTGGATTCCGTGAGGTTTTACAGTGGATTCCATAAACTTTGTTGACTGGGGCTCATACACAAAGTAGATTCTTTGTGCGAGAAGTTGATGGGGATGCTTATCCTTTTCGGGCGTTTCATTAATTTAGTGTGTCAGGAGGCATATTTCACAGTGGATTCCATGAGGTTTTATGGTGGATTCCGTAAACTTTGTTGATCGGGGCTCATACACAAAGTGGATTCTTTGTGCGAGAAGTTGATGGGGATGCTTATCCTTTTCGGGCGTTTCATTAATTTAGTGTGTACATGGGTGATTCCGCAAAATACATATTAAATTAATAAACGTTTATGATTTTAGAGTGCGCACTCGTGATAAATTAAGGTTAGGATTGATTTCTAACCAGTTGATTTATTTATGTAGCTAAAGACTGCTAGGTATTCACTTTTGTCGGTTTAATTGTATTATTTTACTAATGATTGTGAATGTTTCAGTTGATGCATAGAGATAGCAGCAGTGGCGAAGGAAAGCATTGGAGGATAGCGTGTATTCGAGTTATCACTTATATTTTGATGGGCGCATACCTTAGGCATGGCACCTATATTTTGTCACGCCTATTTATTAAGGCATTGGATATTTATTTATTATTTTGTATGCGCATGGACGCACGATTATGATATGTATTTGGACATTGTATTGGGTATGCCTGACTCTTTGGGCGCCCGCCCATTAGCTTTATTTCTGTTTTGTGCTAAAGCAAACTCCAAAGCCAAAAGTGTGCTATTTTGTAATTTGGGCTATTATTTGAGCTTGAAGATGATTAATACATAAAATACATGCTTTGTGGAGCGCTCACACAAGGCATGGGGGGAGATTGCACCCAATTTGTCTCTTGTTCATGTCGTGCATGCTTTCTACCTTGAGTTTTGTGCAAAAAGTAGAGTTCTTTTGTTCTTGGGGACCTTCTGGTGTTCATTATGCGAGCATACAGTATCCGATCTGTGCACACTAAATTAATGAAACGCCCGAAAAGGATAAGCATCCCCATCAACTTCTCGCACAAAGAATCCACTTTGTGTATGAGCCCCGGTCAACAAAGTTTACAGAATCCATCGTAAAACCTCACAAAATCCACCGTGGCACGAAATCCACCATGAAATATGCCTCCTGGCATCAAAATCCTTGTACAACTGATCTAGCTTTGTACTTTTCTAAGCTGCCATCATCCTTGTACTTTACCTTTTAGACCCACTTGGTATCAATAATGTTCTTTTTTCAAGTCAATCGACTAACACCCAAGTATCATTCCTCATTATGATGTCATACTCAGCTTGCATTAGTTTGAGCCCAACCTTAGAGCACTACACTTGCATGGTTGATCTCCTTGCCCGTGGAGGTCATCTAGACAAGGTAATAACAATGATTAAGGAGATGCCATGGTGTGCTGACCTTACGGTGTGGCTCTGTGTGTTGGGTGCTTGTCAAAAGTGGGGAAATACTAAGGTTGGAAGACTAGCCTTTGAACATGCAGTGCAATTGGATGACAAAGAAAATGCCATTTATATCTGTATGAGCAACATTTATGCCAATGTCGGTAGGCAAGACGAGCCATGCTGGATCAGCAAGTGCTTCTTCCAAGTCTATTGGCTCCTTTACTTCTCCTATAATCTCAATCATAGGCCATATTGACTATGTGGGCAGCAGAAGCCTTTCTTTGCTCCTCTATTCTCAGAGACCTCCTTGGACCATCTATCTTTTCCTCAATTGTGGTAGGCATAGGATTACTACGATCATAGAGCTACTTCACCATCGTGGCAATGGCTTTTTCAATGGCATGATGGCAAGTTTGTGAACTTTTTTCTCATCATCTGAAGATGATGCTTTCTCTTCCTTGAGAGTAGGGATAACTCATGTTGGTATAGGTTTATAGCGGACTATTTCTTTGCTAGATGATGAAGTGAAAGAACTTATATTCTCCTCCTCCACTATATGTGGCTACTCCTTGAACACCACATCATGGCTCGCTATGATCTTCTTTGCCTCTTGGTCATACAATTTGTAAGCCTTTTGCTCATCACTATAACCCAAGAAGTGATTTTTGGTTTTAACTTATTTCTCTTATCCTTTGGAACATGTACATTCACATGTAAAAGTTTTAAAATGTGAGATAGATAATTCCTTACCAAAATAGGCATTATGAGGAGTTTAAAAGCCTTTGTGTAACTCCGATAAAGAATGTAGATTGCAGTATTAATAGCTCCTTCTATCCAAAACTGGTTAGAAAATCCCTTGCCCTTAAGCATGCATCTTGTCATTTCCACAATGGCGTGATTTCAGCATTTAACAATGTCGTTCGGTCGAGGTATATGAGACGTCATCAATTGATGCTTAATCCCTTTGCTCTTGCAAAAGTCTTCAAACTCCTTTGAGTTGAGCTCACCACCATCTATTCTAAACTTCTTCACGCCTTGTCATGTTTCATTCTCAAAAAGTTTTAGCCATTCTTTAAAATTACCAAAACCCTGAGCCTTATCACGAAGGAAGTACACCCACATCTTCCTACTATAGTTGTCAACAATCAATATAAAATAAGAAGTCCTCCCAAGGCTTTTATAGGCATTTTACCACACAAGTTAGCATGCATCAACTCTAGAAGAGCCTTTGAACTATTCTTGCTTTCTTGTGGAAATGTCTTTCTCAATTGTTTGCCCATCATACAAGCTTTACATGGCTCCTTCGTTTCAATTTTACTGCAGATAGGTGAGCAACCATACCTTGCTTATACATCTCCCTTAATACTACAAAACCAATGTGATCAAATCTTTTGTGCCAATTTTTACTTGTGCCCACACCAGTGGTGGATGTAAGAGCACTTAGCTCATACAATTTATTCATTCTTTCTCCTTTGCCACAACTTTGCCAACATTATCGATGATTTCTACACTTGTCTTTAGTGAACCTCACCTCATGGCCAAGATCTATGATAGAAGCAACGGATAGGAGATTTCCCTTAATCTCTAGAACATACAACATATTTGAAAGATTTTTTTAGTTAACCACTTGTAATAATAAAGAAAATAGCACACAACATGGCATTTTGCATCATTCCCAATCATCATAGTGATGGACTCTTGCAAAGGCTTCATAGAACTATATAGACCTTTCTTGTTTGTCATGTGACCAGAGGCTCTACTATCCAATACCCATGAGTCACTGGTAGATATTTCTTGTACCAAGGAACATGCTTCCTCAATATTCGCCATGAATAACTCCAACTCTACTTTAGCCATATTGGCTATCTCCTTCCCTTTAGTCTTCATGATGCCATTCTTTTAATCTACCTTCTTGACACGACAATCTATCATTGCATGTCCTTTCTTCTTGTAGTAGAAGCACTCTTCTTGAAACTTTTTCTTACCACCCTTATTCTTTTTTTCACCATTGGTAGAGGAACCACCTTTGCCTTTCGCATTAACAGAGAATGCAGCAACTCCACTATTGCTACCTTCTCGGGCTTTAAGCCTTAACTCATCCTCCATTTGTAGTACATAAAATTCCTCAAATGTCAAAATTGGGGTCTCGCCTGAGTGTTTAGGGAAGTTACCAATCCTTCAAACTTTTGTGCACAAATCAGAAGACACCTCTGAGCTAGCTCCTTACTAGTCTTTTGTATCCCAAAGCCAACCATCTAGTCATGCGGACTTTTGATTCGAGTGATGAATGCTTCGGCTATCTCTCCTTCAGCAAACTTCTCTGCTACTAGTTGATTCTCCAAGTTTTAACTTTTTGTTTGATTTTCCATTTCTATTGACTCCTTACTACATTCCAAGCCTCTGATGCCTTGGTTGTATATGCTGAATAAAGGTCAAAACACTATCAAAACAGCTTGTAACTAAGGCACACAATGCATCTACATTTCGTCATTTTCAAGCTCACAGAAAATCTACATTTGGAGGAATCATAAAACTCAAATTTGATGGATCAAGGGTGGTTCTAGGTCAAACTCCAGCACCATCTAGAGAAGCTCATAAGTATTAGGGATAGTTGTGATTTTAAACTTCTATAAAGTGTAGTTTGTAGCATTTAACTTACCTTTGCTGAAGGTTGGTGGATGAATCCTCAATGTTTGAATTGCTAGTACAATAGTAGCAACACCTAATATGCCAGTATTGCTACCTAATACAGCATCAGATGACATTTTTTCTCTTCATTGTTGAAGCCCTTATCTCTCATGTACTTTGCACTCCTCCAAGCCCCCTAGGCTATGATACCATGTTGAAATTATACTGCATAAGCAGAAAAAATTTGAGCAAGGAGGAGTAGAGAATACACAACAATATGAGAAGAATAGATGCTACTTTAATTTCAAACGAGCTAATACAATGATGGCTTTGTCCACCCGTGCGCTTCCATTGTGAAGCTTAGATGGTGATCCAAACAGATGATAAGCAAAGAGCTTAAGGATAGCTAGAAGAACTCTAATTAGGTGAAAGATAGATTAACGATGGCTTTAGAGAGGTTTTCCTTTTATAGCTCGAGAAGGTAGTTTGGTTGGCATGTCCAACCATATTATAAACCTTTCCTAGTCGACTAGGGAATATTTTTAAAAATATTCCCTTTACCATCACCAAGAGTCGCTTTTGTAGCCCTCCGATCCCAAAATAGGGGTCCTTGATAACTCTCACACCCCACAACTCAATGCATTGTGCCTCAAGTTGCTACCAGTATAACTACTCTATCTAACCATAGGCTAGATCCACAAAGGTCACATTTTTGCCATCCGATCACATAGACCCAATGTCCGTGCTCACACATATAATGGGTGCCTTACAACTTAAAGTACCATGGATCATTAGTGGCACCTTACGAAGGTGGGGCATTGAGCATATCTAACAATGTCAAGTATAGAATGGTGGACTTGTAGATGATGGCTCGAGTAATAGAAAACTAGAGTGATGCTCACCTCAGTGTTGAGATGGGTTAGTTAAGTGACATGAGTTTTTTCTATTAAGCACAAGTGATCAAGAGGTGATGGGTTAGATAAGTGGCTTGAGTTTTCTCTATCACAAATGCAAGTGGTCAAGATGTAAAGGGGACTTGAGTGCTCAATGAGGGTAGTGGACTTAAGGTACACTCGAGTGGCAACACTTGAATGGTGATGCACTCAAGAAATGTGGGGTGAATCAATGTTGCATGTGAGTGTGGCACTTGAGTGGTAGTGCACTTAAGTAGAGGCGAGTGCACTCATATGCATGGTGTACTTGAGTGGCCTTACACTTGACTTAGGGAAGGGAGAAACAAAGTGTTGGACCAACAATCTACTAATATGTGTGAGGCTTTGCTAATGGGCCCATTGAAAATGGTGGATTGCATCACAATGAGTCTAAGAACAATTAAGCTCATCAAATCTCAAGTAAATTTTCACTTGACTATACAAAGACAAACTCACTTTGACACTCTTAAACTCGTTTCAACTTATATAGAGACCGAAAAAAAAACATTAATCCCCTTTGAACATGCATAATAACTTTTGCAATAGATATTTCATAAAGCACTACTAATCCACTAATGCAGCACAAATTTTTTTAGTCCAATATAGCAAGAATAGAATAGTGAGTTTTTATTTTTGTAAGTTTTTTTCAAACTTTCTTTCTATTCAATATATTCCTAATCTATCCTAATCTATTCTAAAAAATCTAACTCAACTTTGAACCGATTTCTCATCAATTTGATTTCCTTATCTAACTATGAAAAATTTGAAGTATGAAAGGTGTGAAAATAAGATATCTATCCCTGACAACTTCATTCCACTCAAGCCTCCTATTCTCTTGCATTGGTAGGAAGGTGAATACCTTTGGTGATTTATTCTATCCTAGGTCTCGATATAACAAAAGAAAAATGTTTGTGAAAATAATCAACCATGGGATAGTGGGAAAACTAGTATTCTTTCAAGAGTTTCAATCGTGTAATGGAACAATGATCTCTCACATTGAGAGGCCGGTTTAAAGGCACACTTTTCAAGATTTTTGACAATTTTAGATAGATCTGCAAGGTGTTTGTGGGCGAAAATGAAGATTTTAGGCTCCAAAGTGGTTCATGGTGCAAAGCTATCAAGGCGCAAGAGACAAACCGTTTTGAAGTTTGAGATGCACTGAAGGGCCAAGTTGAGTCTACAAATAATGAAGAAGCATCTAGCCATCACTTGGGCATTAATTCCACTTGCTTGGGGTGGAATTTAAGGCCACAATGCCTTAATTTATGTGGGAATGTAGAGTGGGCAGCTAAGAATACCAAAGAAGGCTCCAAATCCTGCAAGCATCCCCAATTTGAAGAGGCACTTATGGTAGGCCTCAAAGGGGTACTTTTTCTTGATGTGTCTAATTGTTTGGAAGAGAGAAAGAAGGGGGAAAAGTAGGCAAAAGATTAAAAACACCATCATGTTGGGCATTTAATGACTGCTACGCATGACCTAATTATTTCTCGCATGTGATGGAAGAAACGAAGCCCCCTCGTCATCCTCTACACAATGATGGGGATGGATGAAAGAGAGGGAGAGGTGAGACTTATGTGAAAGATACAGTTTGTGGCATGTTACCAGAGCATTTTGGAGAGCCACCAAGTATGTTAGCAACTATCTCAAATGTTAACAGCCTTGGAATCCACACGACGCCTCATTCGTGTCATGGCATGTAAGCAATTTTCAAGTAAGTTCATTGACTTTCATAGTGAATGGAATGAGATTTAAAAACTATATTAGATGGTGGAAAAGGGATATGAATACTTACTTTTCAATACTTTACATTTACTATTTGCTATCTTTCTTATTTTTTTAATAAATAGATAGAAAATAAGAAAAATCATGAAATAATAGAAAAAATTAAGAAAAAATACCAATAAATAGTGAATTACTAAGAATGAATCCAATAATTACTAAATATAATCATATTTTATATATGAATTCATGAATTATGAAACAAGCATTTTTTTGGTCTAAATAAGGTGTTTCCGTAATACGACAGTGGTCCCATTGTCGTTCCCGATGTGCCAAAGGAATCCATGTGTAAAAAATCAGAGAATAGTTACTCAAAAGAATGAATTTTTTATGCACTTCATGAGTAGAATGGTTATGTGCTATTTATGTTCCCAAAGATAGCATGAATCAGGAGGACTCAATGTCATTTTGCGGTGTGTTTAGCAACGATACAATGAGTAGAAATTTCATGAAAATATATAAAGGAATAATTGCTACACATTCACACTTTGGTTGTCTCACTAAACATGTTTATGCACATTCATTCACATTTTGTATGCAAGCATAGTCTTGCATATACTGTTGCACTACAATTGTATTCTATTGATCGAGTGTGCAAGATACATCCAAGCTATTGAAATACGTGGGTCATAAGGGATATTAGTGAGGAAAGAACAGAGTATATTTCATTATTCTTTATGTATTAAGATGGCACATCCTAGGGCCAATCCCTGGGGGGTATAGGAGAGCTATAGGAGTCACAACAATTAGCTAGGGGGTGCTCTATTTGGGTGTATAACGAGGTGAAGTGGTCATCTATGTGTAGGAGGCTCACTTTGCTTGGAGTCAAAATGGGCACTACATTAGACTACAGTTTGGAACTTATGTCTACAAATGCATTCGTCGAATAAATCATTTCGTAGCATCCAGACGCTCTTGGCCACAAGGTCGTGGGGGTTGTTTAGTGTGTGCCTGACTAGAGCCTTAGAGCTAGTGTTAGGCATTTTTGGTCCTGACACACATAGTAAGTCTATGTGCCAATCTCCAAGTCATTACACTCTTCTATTATAATAATCCCAATACAACCAAGAAAGCTAAATGACTCAAGAAAATATAGTAAACTCACCAATTCGGACACCTTCATGTTGTAGTCCATCTTGAAGAGTGAAGTAGACTTTCTCTAAACAACATTCGCATGCTTTTGCTTGCTAGTAGAAAATGTATATTTTTCTTTACTTTTCTGAATAGCCACGGAAGCTTGATATATAACTTGCATGATGGATATATTTTGTCGAGATAATTCTTATTATAGCAAAATAGAATAAAACTCATGAAATAAAAAGCATTTGTATTTCCTTTCATTGTCAAATAGAGATTAGAAACCTAAATTATATAACAAAATCTCATCTATTGTAACATTAAAACCTTCTTTTTTCTTTAAAAATCTTTAAATGAAAAAAAACAACCAAAACTAGTTGTCATCATCATCACCCCATTTCCCACACACATGTCATCAACACTATCATCACCATCATCTTCATCATCATGTCACACCTCATTCTCAAAGCATGCAATCACTTGATCCACACGTTGACAGCAAATGTCATTGAGATCTTCCTCAAAGCAAAAAGCTCAAAGTCATCCAAAAGAAAGTCGAATAGCTCGCATTGCATGCGTTGAGAAAAGCCGGCAAGGAAACAACAAAGCACGCTTAATAGTTCTAAGCCATCTTAAGGCTATCTAAAGCCTTAGTAGGAGGTTACTTGAGGGAAGAAGGCACTGGCCAAAATTACCTTGAGAAGGCGGCCATGAGAGAGAGAGAGGGGGGAGGGAGAGAGAGGGAGGGAGAGAGAGAGAGATCAAAAGAGAGAAAGAAAGAAGATAGTAGGAGAGAGAGAGAGAGAGAGAGAGAAGATAGCAAGACTGAGGGGAAGAGAGAGAGGGAGAGAGGGAGGGTGATAGAGGGGAGAAATAGAAGAGGAGGTATTAAAGAGCTACATACCAACTCTCGTCCACATCTACAATTTGAAGGTTTCTTCCCCCATTCTACCAAATTACTTACCACTTCCTTTGCATAACCTAAAGTAATACCCAACTATCTCTACCATTCTTTCCATCTTGTATCATGACACCAACTTTCTCTTATCCTATCTACTATCCATGGAATCCTTCAAAGTTTTTGACATAGCCTCATCAGTCAATCTACCCCTTCTAAAGCCTTCTCGATCTCTTAAACCGTGCTCACACTTCTCCTACAAGCATTTCTCTACTTCCACGAAATCCTAGTTGGAAGTCCAAGTCCAACAAAGGCAAGGGAGGGAGTAAATTTATCAAACCACTGTCAAAGATGGCTCCTAAATTAGATTTTTGGGAGCTAGATGTGAGATAGCATGCGCCAACGATGTCCCCCATCTTGCAACCCCAAGTCCAAGTTATCCTTTTCGTGATAATCTTGTGTTTTTAAAAAATAAAATGTATATATTTATATTTTTTGGTTAAACAATAGTTCCATAACTACTAGCTCATTTAGGATCCTTGTGGATACATAGGATGCTGAGTAGGGAAACAAACATTGGACACTTAGGAGAAAAATTTGAACAAAATTAACCTCCCATGATAGCACCTTCGTCCACATGCTTAGACTTAAATAATTTGGTTATTTTTCTACTTTAGAAGAGAATCATGAAGTTCCCTCATTTATAACCATAGATTGTGGAGATTTAGTTAAGAGAAAAATATTTAAGAAACAACATTACTAGACTCTTGCTCAAACCAAAGGCTTAGGATTGAACCTCAAACAGAATTAATAAAACCTAATACCAAAACAAGGCACCATTATGCCTAGGTGAGACTAGCTTGACTAAACAAAAAAAACCCCAAAACTCATGATTGTAACATTGGAACCTATGTTTGTAATCTCTAGACCCATTAGGCATGTATGCACGATAGCATTTTTGCTTGTTGCATTAAAATGACTGTTTGGACAGATATTTATGGTTTTTTTTCCAATGAGAAAAAATATTTAACTACTAGATAAAACCATGATTGATGCACTATGCCTCCCCCCTGGATAGTTGTGTGGGCTCTTGACCAAGGGAGATGTATTTTTTTACTCTAGATTGCTAGGACCAACACTAAATGCAAGAGATCTCTTCGTAGAGACCGTTGTAGTTTTATTTTTTACCTTCGAGCAGAGTCTAGATATAGACTAGAATGATTATTAAAATAAAGATTGAATAAATATACATTTCTTTTTGAAAATAATGTATTTTTGTATGTGCTTAATTTACATGAAGAAACATCATTGTAAGAGGTTAATTAAGGAAGCTTGTTGCCATGTTGCCATGTGTGAAACTAAATTGTGCAAGAAATAATTAGCAAAATAAAGAAAACCCTAAAGAGAAGCAGGTGGCTAGATTCCCAATTAGTCTTGCCAAAGGCAGCATGGTCTCGATTCACCAAGAGGCTTCCATCACAATTTAAGCATTAGTTTAGGTAATCTAGGAAGAGCCAAATGCTGACTATCCTAGCAAGTCGTCAATAGAATCTAACCAATGCTATTTTAGGGGATGTGAGCTAAGACTTTACCCTACAAGTAGAGCGGTTGATGCACATCATTTCCCCCTTGTTTCTCACTCTCTTTTAACCACGTGTAGCAATGGTTCGCTTTAGTCTGAGGGACGATAGCAATGATGTCACCTTAGAGCCGATGTTAGATGGCTGATAGGAGACTTTATCATTTAAATTAGGTTCATGTTTCAGGTCGATCCTTGTGGGGTTGAGGTGGAGCTCAAGATTACGAATGTCTAGTTATTCAAATAAGTTCTAGATAGTAATATTCTTGATTATTCTTAATGGGCTACAAAAATGCATGTTATCGGTGTTCATTTAGGAAGGCATGTTACCACCTGGTATCAAAGAGAAAATGTTAAGTATTGTTTGCAAGATTTTAAAGGTCAAATAAGAATTAAATTTGAAAGAAATTCTCATGAATTACCATATCACTAATATTTGATTAATTTTTTGTCAAAATGACGAAGTTTGGAATTATTTTCTTGTATTTTGATCTATGTTTACATTGTTTCCTTAGATTTTGGATGGAGAGACCAATTTATGCATATTTTAAACTAACTCTATAATCCTTCCGTGCTATATTGATAAAGGCAATGGATGCATAAGGGGACATACTGCTTCATTGACATTGATCAACTTCCATGTATTCAAACCAATCTCAAAAGGCTGCAATGGATGGAGCCGACTCTTTTTACAAGAGAATGGTAAGTCCAATGTCTAAATCATTATATCTATGAGGAAGTGATCAAAGCAATTCATGCCAATAAAGTTGATGTTTTACACTACTGTTGCCAAAGTAATTATCGTAAAGGAGGTTGTCATGACCTTCCCTCAAAGTTTTGAATCCTAGATGTATTTTTTGAATCCCCATCTTATAGTACCATTGATGTATTCTAATTTCATGGGTAAAACTTCAATATAGGACTATATCTAATGTAACACCTCTAGTTAATGGGTAAATAAATTGAAAAAAAGATGTTTTGTTTTTCTTCAATATATGCAAAAATTATACTTTTAAAAAAAATAAAAATCTTAAGTTGACATATAGAGAGACTTTACAAACATGTATTAAATGAGTTTTTGCACATTTTTCAATCCCATGATATTCTTCCTATCATTAATCCTATCGAGCTGCAAGAGAATAAATCCCTTCTTAAGCTTATCAAACCTCAAGAATTCGATGAGAAAGGAAAAGACGTGGAAATTAATTTAGAATTTTGGATAGAGTTTATGGGAGACTATTTCCTAGTTGTAGGGATGAGTGGGTACCCCTAATTAGGCCATGTTGGCCAAGCTAAAGCTAACAGGGGAAGTGTGTCTTTGGTGGAAACATTGTTGCAAAGGCATTGGAGCCTCGGAAGTTGCTCCCACGTGGGAACTCATAAAGAAAGTTGTGCATGAGAGGTATCTTTCACCTTCCTATCTCACACCTCTAAGATGAAGGAGTTCTTTGAACTTCACCAGCTATGGTTTCCTGGAAGCATATTATTCCTGATTTGTAACCCTTCAAAATCATGTTCTAGTAATGGATATCACCCAACAAGTAGCAAGTTTTGTCAAAGCATCAATCCTCCTTTAGATACTCAACTCAAAGCCATCCGATCCACTGATTTGCAAGATGCCTTGATAAGAGTAAAGCTGCTTAGCCTTCAAGTGCAATCAAGAAATACTTGATATCGGGGTCAAGGTTCGCCCAAAAAGAGACCTCAAGTGTTTATAAAGAGAGCGCAAAGGAAATTGCAGTTTGATGAAAAGAAGAAGGAAAAAGTCAATACAACTAGAATATTTACTCTCACAAATCAAAATAACGGTGCACAACAGTGCTTCCATTGCAACGAAGTGGGCCACTACAAAGATAGTGCCCTAAACTAAACCAGCCAACTTGATAAGGACTATTTCATAGGCAAAGTAGAGGGGCAAGAGGAAGAAGAAGAGCCATTGCAATAGTAGACACAGTAGAGGAAGATCCCTCAATGGAGACCAAAATAGAAAGAGGAATGATTCATATTTCTCTTGACAAGAAGGGACTCAATCGTTAGTTCTTGGTGATTCATACACCTGCAAACTATCAAGGTAGACCCTTGCAAGTCCTCATAGATCGCAAAAGTACTCATTCTTTTATTTCTTCGAAATGTGCATCAAACTTAGGTATAGAAATTATTCAAGCACCTAAACTCCTAGTAGAGTTAGCTAATGGAAAAGATATTGTATCATCATATCAAATAGGAATGTAGAGTTTGATCTAGGCAGTGAGCAAACAAACATAAGGCTCCGTGTCATGAATCTCGGTGCCTACAAGTGCCTTCTTGGAATGGATTGGTTGATTCAGGTCGATTCCCAATGATGCCCGCATTCATTGTGGAAAGGTCCAAGTCACATTCCAAAGTGTAAAATGAATCCAAGTAACTATGCAAGGCAAAGCCAAAAAACCTAAGATCCAGCAGCAAAAGCCTTGCACATCACCCAAGGCTTTAAAAAATGTCTACCAATCTACTTGATCAAACTTAATAAGGTTGATCAAGATAAAGAAGTAAAGCAAGAACCTTCCTAGATGAAGGAGTATGCCAATGTCTTCCCGATTGAATTGACTGAGCTTCCTAAAAGGGAAGTTGACCATGAGACAGAGCTTATCCCAAGAGCTAGACTAATAGCTAAGTGGCCTTATCAAATGATAATTCCCAAAGCCATCAAATTAAAGGAACAACTCAAGCAGCTACTTGGCAAGAGATACATTAGAGCCAATAATTCACCATGGGGAGCTCTAGTTCTATTTTAGAAGAAAAATGATGGTAGGATCAATGAGCTTCTTGACAAGCTTCAAGGGGTAAAGATCTTCTCAAAAATTGACTGAAGGTCAAGCTACTATCAGACTAGGATGAAAGAGGAAGTCATTCCAATGACTACCTTCAATAAAAGGTATGGACATTATGAACTCATTGTAAAGTATTTTGGGCTCTGACTAAGGCCCAAACTATTTTTAATAGGTTGGTGCAATATATTTTCAAACCCTGTCTCAATGACTTTGTTCAAGTCTTCTGATATCTTAACTTACTCTAAAGAAGAAGAAGAAGACCACAAGGCTCAACTCAAAATCGTATTAAGCACTTTAAGAATGCACAAGCTCTATGCTAAAAATAGCAAGTGTATGTTTTTAAAAGGACAGATAGAATACCATGGATTTATAATATCTAAGAAAGGAATTGCAGTAGATTCTAGCCAAAGTCAAGAATGTATAGGAATGGCCACCTTGAAACTCAGTTAAGGAAGTGCGAAGCTTCCTAGGCTTAAAATGGGTGGTATCGGGTGTTTATAAAAAACTATGCTTTAAAGCCACACCTCTTACCAATCTACTCAACAAGCAAGTTTCTATTGTGTGGACTCCAATTGAGCAATCTAGTTTTAAAAGACTCAAGCAAAGCCTTGTAACAACTCCTAGCTTCTTGAAGATTCCAAACTTACAACAAGAGTTTGAGGTTGTGATTGATGTAAGTTCTCTTGCATTAGGTTGTGTACTCATGCAAGCGGGGCATCCCATTGCTTATTCCTCAAAGAAGCTAAAAATTCATGAAAGGAACTATACTTCTCATGACTTGGAGTTTCTAGTCATAATCCATGCTCTCAAGCTGTGGATACATTATTTGCTTGGCAAGATATTTACCTCAGTACAAAAATCACAAGAGTATTAAATGGATCTATACCCAACATGATCTAAACATGAGGCAACAAAGATGTCTTATAGGAATATGACTTTGAAATAAAATATAGGCCAAGTAAGGAGAATGTAATTGCAGATGCTTTAAGCTGCAAGGTATTCCTTAATATCCTCATCACAAAAGAACCCTCTAGAGCAAAATCATTAGCTGCTATGGTATCAATACCAAGTAATCCAATCATTCAAATAGCAAGAAAAGAAGCTAAAAAGGATCCTAGGTATCAACAACTAAGGAAAGATGTGCAAACAAATAATCAAGATCCTAAATCACCACTTAAGTATTGAGATTTCTCTATTGAGAAATAGGTTGTGTACTTCAAGAAGAGATTATGTCTACCTTCTAGCCATGATCTAAAAACAAAGATACTCACAAAGGCACATGATTCTCCATTCATGGGATATCCTGGCTATGCTAAGACCCTCAATGCAATGAGAAAGAGCTATCACTGGGAGAAATTAAGAGGTGATGTACTAAGGTATATCACTAAATGCACGAGTTGTCGAATAGTGAAAATCAAGCACGTTAAAATGCCAAGTCAACTTCAGCCCCTTGATATCCCCTAGATAAATAGCATGGATTTCATAGTAGGATTTCCTTCAGTTCAAGCAGGATACAACTCTATCATGGTAATTATAGACATGCTAACAAAAGCCGCCCACCTTATTCTAGTTAAGAAAAACTATAAGGCTTCTGACATCGCAAGATTTTTAATGAAGAAAATCCTTAAGCTTCATGGTTTACCAAAGTGAATTGTCAACGATCAAGATTCTCTCTTTACTTCTCGATTCTAGACAAGCTTAATTGAAGCTATTGGCACACAACTATGTTTTAGCACAGCATATCACCCATAAATTGATGGGCCGAATAGAGCGAGTCAATCAGGTCATAAAAGATATTTTACGAGCATATTGCTGTAGAGAACCTTGTAGAAATTACATGACATAGCAAACATAATCTAAGCAAGGAGTAGAGTACACACAAAAAATATTAGAATAATAGAAAATTCTTTAATTTCAAACAAATTGATACAAAGATGGCTATGTCCATCCATTCACTTCCACTGTGAAGCTTAGATGGCAATCCAAACAGAGATAAAGAGCTTAAGGGTATCTAGAAGAACTCTGATTGAGTGAAAGATAGATTGATGATGGTTTTGGAGGGGTCTTTCTCTTTTAGCTCAAGAAGTTAGTATTGTCAACATGTCCAACCATGTTATGAACCTTTCCTAGTCAGCCAAGGAATATTCCAGGGAATGAGAGCAAACCCCACAACTCGATGCATTGTGCTTCAAGTTACCACCAATATAACTACTCCATCTAATCCAAATGCTAGATCCACAAAGGTCACCTTTTTGCCATCCGATCACATAGACCTCACCTGATATACAGACCCAACTACTGGATGTGCTCACATATGGCTTCTCCTAATGGAGGCCTTATAACTTAGAGCACCATGGATCGTCCATGGCAATTTATGAGGGTGGGGTATTGAGCATATCTAACTAAGCAGTGGATGCGATATCTACCCTTACTAGACTTTGCCTACAATGCCTCTTACCATCAAAGTGTTAAGATGAGTCCATTCCAAGCCTTGTATGGACAAGATTTCGTATTCCAATTAACTTCTCTAACCTAAATTGAGGATAGAAGCCTCCAAGAAGATGCTAGAGAAGATGGATAAGCAATTTCAAGCCATAAGATAGGATATCCAAGCTAGTAAGGATCATAAAAAATCCTATGCTAACCTTGGGAGACAAGAACGAATCTTCAAAGAAGGAGACATGGTGTTTCTTCGTGTTCGTCCAAAGAAGAGATTGTTATCATTGGGAGAATTCAAGAAACTAAGCATGAGATACTATGGACCCTATAAGATTCTCAAGAGTCTAGAAACCAACGCCTACAAACTACAACTCCCTGAGCATTTAAAGATTCATAATGTTTTTCATGTTAGTCTACCAAAGATTATGTACCCAATCTCAATCATGTATTGGATGATCAACAAATGCAATGCCAAGACAAGGAGTCCTTGATCTTCAACCAAAGACAATCCTTGATGTAAAGGAGAGGGTCCTTAAGGGCAGAACTTTGAGCAAATGTCTTATCCATTGGAAAGATTATCCCAAAGATGATGCCACTTAGGTTGACAAGGAAATCCTAACCAAACAATATCCCTAGTTTCTTTCAAGATAAAACATCTTGATTCCTCTAAGGGGAAGAGAATGTAACGTTTAAATTATTTTTTAAAGAAGAAAAAAATATATTTAAATAAAAAAAGTTTGAACTAACTGATGTTGTCATCACGCCATCGCTTACACACACATCATCAGCATTGTTATCACCATCATTATCATCATCATGTCACTCTCATCCTCAAAGCACGTAGCCACGTTATCCACACACTAACAAAAAAAAGGTTACCGGAATCATCCTCAAAGCAAAAAACTCACAATCATCTATAAAATGTTGAATAGCTTAGGTTTCACACATTGAGAAAAGCTCACATGGAAGCAGCAAAACACACTTAATAGTTAGCCACCTTAAGGCTATATAAAGCATTAATAAGAGGTTAATTGAGGGAAGAAGGCACTAGCCAAATTACCTTGGGAAGACGACCATAAAAGAGAGAGAGAGAGAGAGAGAGAGAGAGAGAGAGAGAGAGAGAGAGAGAGAGAGAGAGAGAGAGAGAGAGAGAGAGAGAGAGAGAGAGAGAGAGAGAGAGAGAGAGAGAGAGGGAGGGAGAGGGAGAGGGAGAGGGAGAGGGAGAGGGAGAGGGAGAGGATAGTTGGAGAGAGAGATAGAGAAAAAGAGAGAGAAATAAAATACTAGGAGAGAGAGAGAGAGAGAGAGAGAAAGAGAAGATAGTAAGAGTAACGGAGAGCGTGAGAGAGGGGGGGAGAGAAGGGAGGGGTGACAGAGGAGAGAAATAAAAGAGGAGGTATCGAAGAGTTGCATACCAATCCTCACCCACATCTACAATTTGAAGGTTTCTTCCCCTATTCTACTATTTTACTTACCACTTTCTTCACCGAACCCGAAGTAATACCCAACTATCTCTACCATTCTTTTAATCTTGTGTCATTACACCAACTTGCTCTTATCCTATCTACTATACATGGAATCCTTTGAAGATTCCATCGTAGCCTCGTCACTAAATCTATCCCTTCTAAAGCCTTCTTGATCTCTTAAACCCTACTCACACTTCCCCTAAAAGTATTTTCCTACTTCCATAAAATCCTAGTTGGAAGTTCAAGTCTAACAAAGACCAAGGAGGGAGAAAATATGTCAAAGTGCTATCAAAATGGCTCCTAAACGTAGAAGTTCAAGAGCTTGATGCAAGATGGCACATGCCAATGATGCCCCCATCCGACAACCCCAAGTCTAGGTTACTCTTTTCATAAATAATCTCTCTTTTTTTTAAATATGTATACTTATGTTTATAGTTAAAGGAATAGCTTGATAACTACTAGCCGGTCAGAGATCCTTGTGGATACCTAAGATGCCGAGTAGGGAAACAAATGTTGGATGCCTAGGAGGAAATTTTGAATGAAATTAACCCTCCATGAAGCATCTTCATCCACATGCTTAGACTTAAATAATTTGGTTTTTTTTTTATTTTAGAAGAGAATCATGAAGTTCCCTCGTAAATAATGATAGATTATGGAGAATTCGTTAAGAGAAAAATATTCAAGAAACAATGTTACTAGACTCTTGTTGGGACCAAAGGCTTAGGATCGAAACTCAAAAACCCTGATAACCAAACCAATGCACCACTGTGCCTAGGTGGGACTAGCTCAAAAAAAGAGAACCTGAAATCGATGACTGTAACATTGGAACCTATGTCTGTAACCTTTGGACCTATCAGGCATGTATGCATGAGAGCATTTTTGCTTGTTGCATTAATGTGATTGTTAGGAAAAATGTATATGGTTTTTTTTTCTAATAAGGGAAAATATTGAATACATGATAAAAGCTTGATTGACACAATATGCCTCCCTCAATGATAGTTTCATGGACTCTCAACCAAGGGAGCTAGTTTTTTCTACATGGATCGCTAGCACTACACCAAATGCAAGAGGTCTCTCCATAAGGACCATTGTAGGCTAGGAGGCACCAAGAAGCCAAGGGGGCTTTGGTTGTAATTCCTTGGGTTCTCTAGGACTCGCCTACCCCTTGGAAGCCTAGATGGATCTCCTAAAAGGCCTGATGCTAGATGTGGACAAACTTGGTAGTTTTATTTCTTGCCTTCAAATGGAGTTTGTGGAATGATTATTAAAATAAAGATTGAATAAATATACATTTCTTTTTGGAAAGATTGTGTTCTTATCTGTGCTCGATTTACATGAAGGAACATCATTTTAAGAGGTTAATTAAGGAAGTTGGTTGCCATGTGTCACCATATGTCAAACTAAAGCATACTAGGCATAATTAGCAAACTAAAGAAAGCCCTAGAGGGAGAGGTGGCTAGATTTCTAATGAGTCTTGCCAAAGTTAGGGAGTCTTGATTCACCCTGAGAGGCTTCTATCACAATTTAAGCATTAGTTTAGGCAATCTAGCAAGAGCCAAATGTTGATTGTCCTAGCAAGTCATCAATAAAACCTAACTAGTATCATTTTACATGCCACAAGTTGAGACTTTATCCTACGAGTAGAGAGGTTGATGCGCATTGCTTCCCCATTGTTTCTCACTCTCTTTGAATTAAATGCAGCAATGGTTTGCTTCGGCCTAAGGGATGATAACAATGTTATCACCTTAGAGCCAATTTTAGATGGCTGAAATGAGACTTTAGCATTTAAATTAGGTTTTTGTTTCATGTCAATCCTTGTGGGGTTGAGCTAGAGCTTCCTTTATGGGGTAGGCTCAAGTAGCTCAAGATTACAAATCTTCAGTTATTTAAATGAGTTCCAAATAGTAGTAGACTTGATTATAAAAATACGTTATCTCAACATTCATTTGGGAAGGCACATTACATCTATACTGATCAATTACTCCTTAAGAACTTTGATCTTTATCAAAAATATATTCATAGAGTCACATTTTATCCATATATATACTCTTTCTAGTTGCTTATGCAAGTAAGCAGCATGGGCCTCATTTCTTTCATGATATAAATATCAAGTATCTATAGTTGTCTTATACAATCGCTTGTGTGGAATCATAATGAATTTAACAAACAATGCAATGAAGACATGATCATTTACATCTATGGCATCCTAGCAAATCTATTCAAGAATAGATGGCAGTGGTGACTCAATATTAATTGGAGCACAATTACAACTTGTGACATCTTGAACAGTACTCATCTACTACATTTGCAACTTCTAGAATACCATCAAGCATAGTTCAAATCCATGCACAATGTTCAAGATCTATTGTGCAACCAATACCTAGCATATCAAATAAGCCCATAGTGAATAGCAAGTTCATCCTTCTTGTCCTTAACAACCAATAGATGAAATATATCATTGTTTATAGCCACGGCCATGAGCTACACTTGATGAAAAAGTTGCAAGCATAGAGGAAAATACACACAAAACCAACTTATGCTATGTAGCATAAGATCAAGTAGACTAAAAGGGCTCTTACATGCAAAATGGACTGTTATCAAAAATTTTGCACGAAAAGACAAATAGCCTACACAATACTAGCTATAGTGCAAACAAAAGCCAAAATCCAAATGAAAAAGATGGTGACACCTTACCCTATGGGCTAGCCTGTAGCATTGGCTAGCCTATGAATATTGATCACCAATTAGAGGAATCAAACAAAGGGTGTTGATGACTTTTACCAAGAGGTCAAAGGCTACTTTGATACCAATTGTTGATTTAGGGTTGCAAGAATCCACACACATAGCTTGGAGAAAAAGAAGCTTAGGAGAGCACAACATAAAGTGTATTGAGAGGTAGCAATGGAAAAGATTTACAAGACTAAGTATACTCTAAATTGAATAGGTGTTACAAAGTTAGGAGGGAAAATGCCCTAGAGAGTAAAAAAAAAGTGCACTAGTAGTCCTAAGTGTATTTAGACACATCACTAGTGAAATATAGTAATAATATAACCCAAACTGTATAATAACATGAAAAGCAATATCAGCCATTGAATATTCAACAATAACACCTTTAATATCATCATCACCATACCCTACATTATCATCAATCAATTTTAATATACTTATTAAACTCTTGAAAGCAAAGTAGCCACTATGAAAACTGGTTAAGGCTAAAAGCTTGTTAGAAAATACAATAATGGTTTTGTGAAAAATATCACCTTCTCAAAGAGGTATAATAGGAAAACTTCACGGCAAACACCATCACAAAGGAGATCTTCTTATGCAATTGTCTACTCCATGTAGATATAATATAATAAAGGTCAAATAAGTAGTCATAACTCTAGAAAGAGAAGTCAATGTTTCTAGAAACTAGGTTGTGTGAGGACCATAAACCTCTATGATTTGAGGACTAGGTCATGAGTAGCTCTTATTTGTCTTTTCTACCTCTATGGTGGCAACCTACTGAATGTCTAGCATATCTACCTCCACTATAGAAGTAATACAAAGTGCAATGAGTTAAGAACTATTAGGGAAAAAGAAAATAATGATGAATGGGAGTATGGAATATTAAAGTGAAGGTTGTAGAAGAGATTTAGTATGCAACATTTCATGTTTCAATGATATAGAGAGGAGGGATTGGTTGGGGGGGCGGGGGGGTTTTGGGTTGGTTTGCTTTTGCATGTGTAGTTGGGAGGGGCAAAATAGATATAGAGATATTGTGTACCTATGGATTAGCCTCAAATTCATGGTGTTGGACTAGGCTATTGTTAAAACATTGTTAAAACTAGAAGATTGTTTAGCATACACTA
The DNA here is from genome assembly GCF_053477565.2 of Lygodium microphyllum. Classification (NCBI taxonomy): domain Eukaryota; kingdom Viridiplantae; phylum Streptophyta; class Polypodiopsida; order Schizaeales; family Lygodiaceae; genus Lygodium; species Lygodium microphyllum. The sequence goes on along the minus strand of NC_141163.1, from coordinate 84,947,816 downwards.
AGTGCTTGGTGATAGACTTGGGTATTGTGAAGTTGTGAGCTTCATTGGACTTTTTATTTCTTGTGTAAGTGTTTATTTTCCCACTATGAAGTAGAATTACAAGTTGGGTATTTACTAGAAAAATCTCCTTCAAAGGGTTAGTAAAGCTATCACAACCCCATGATTTCATCTTAATCATGCTTTTGGGCCTTACTCAAATCACCTTTACTTTATCCAAAGTGGATTCATTGGATTGCAATGCTTACTCTCACTCTCCTAAACATTCCATAATTCCTAATTGAAATAACAAGTGTATGAGTTGCATACCACATAATCTAAGCATTTATCACATGTGATTCTCAAATTTTTTTGACACTATACCTTTACCCTTATCACTTAACCTTCTTTTGCCAATGAGATCTTCTTTTATCCTCGGTAGATGTTTAATTAATACAAGGAACTAGCACGATTGTTGGGAATTCAAAGACCATTTCTAGAAATTTATAGTCCTAAGTCAAGTCCACTTTATGCTATCAACGTGACTAGGATTATCAATTTAAGTGATCTAAATGAGAATCCTTATCTAGAAAGTAGGAGATATATCATTTAACAAGTTATTTTGATCCTTCATCAAAAGAAAGTGACCATAAGTATGGTAACCCATAGCTTCATCATCCCTTGCCACTAATATACATGTGAAAATATGCCTTCAAGTCAAGCTAAGGTTTTACACCATGTCATAATAGAATTGATGTAAAATTATATGTTTCCTTATTTAAGGCATATTCTAATATGCATACTACAAGGAAGTATAATATCATAGTCTAGACTTTCTATGCCTTATGTGCTTTTCACTTTGCAAAGGGTCTTTGTTAAATCATGGTACTTCTAAGCTATAAGGTAAGGGATTCATTTAAAAGTACCCTAATTTCAAGCCATTTGTCTCCAAAACAAAATTCCCTAAAAAAAGAACTTTGATGACTTGTTTTTTATGAAGTCCTACAAGTCTTTCATATTAGCTTTTTAGCTTTTAATAAATTGTAATAACATATGGAATTTTTTATGCATTTACGTGCCTAAGTTGTTGACGATGACATATAATACCAAAAGTTTCAAACATTTATTGTCAAACACATGCACAAACAGACATAAAGAGACACAAAGAGAGATTGTATCGTGGAATACATCTTTCTCTTTCATTTGGAAAAGGACATCACAGAATGGATAATTCTTGCAAATATTAGTGTAATGTCTTATTTGCACATGACAAAGAACATGATCAATATTTCAAATATTTGCATGCATGTGCAAATGTAAACACATAGATGTGAAATTTTCTTTAATGTGTAGTGAAAATGCTCCAATTATCTTCTTTCACTTTAACTTTGCATTTAACACAATCAATCCCAATTAGAAACAACATATTGATTTTTCAAACAATTTTCTCTCTCACACTCACACAAAAGCTCACTCATTAAGAGTAAAGACGAAGACACCATAACATGATGTTGCATTTTCAAACAACTTTTTAATAAGTGGCAATTTAGTAAAAAACATTGGAACCTAATGAGAACAACATGGTTTAGATTTTCAAATGAGTCATATGAAAAGATATGCACATGGAGTGTGTGATAGTGACAAAATTTTACCATGTGAGATGTTATGATGCACAATTAAAATGCACCAACTACCTTTTCTCTTGCAATATATTCAAATGAGATCATTCAATGAAATAAAATACTAAGACATTTTCTAGTGTTACATATGACGCATTTAACATTCAATGAGAAATAACATGGTCTTGCATTTTTAAAGAATGTTTTAAAACATGGCACATTAATTGGGCATTATAGGTGGAAGAGTGGGGGGGGGGGCGGGGGGGGGGGGGGGGTTTGCATATCTATGTATGTTCATCTATGTGTGTGTGCATATATGCATGCCTCTGTGTGTGTGTGTGTGTGTGTGTGTGTGTGTGTGTGTGTGTGTGTGTGTGTGTGTGTGTGTGTGTGTGTGTGTGTGTGTGTGTGTGTGTGTGTGTGTGTGTGTGTGTGTGTGTGTGTGTGTGTGTGTGTGCCACTACGCAGACACAGTGTGAAAAACTCTAGAGTGCATCATCATCCGACTTTCTTATTAATCTAGAGAGCCAATGCCATTAGTGTCAGCGTCTGTAATGGTCCAAAAATATTAGATTTTTGGACAAGTTTAGCCAATTTTTTATATTTTAGATATTATCTCTTGTAAGAATCCGAGAACTGTAGACAACTTCTAGAATAGGATGATATGTAAAAGAAAGTAGGCAGCTTTCAGCCATTTGGAGTAAAAAGAAGGATTGGCAAAATCGTGCGACGCACGCTATTGTCGAGCAGTGAACAACACTCTGAAGTGGGAGATGAAGAAGGAGTGATCTGGTAGAATTCTGGGCAGGTGTTCTACTATTTTACCCCCCTTTCGGAGTCAATGGAGGCATCAATTTTGGGTTTCGAGCAGCAGCAGAGAAGAAGTTGTTGATTTGATGCACATTTTTTGTCTGCAAGGAAGCTTCAGGAGATCTAATGCTTGGAGATTGCTTTTGAGTTGTGCCAGACAAGGGGTTTCAGGTTATGTCAATACATATTGATTCAATTCATTGTGCTTTGTCTTTATTTTGTCTTTATCATATTTACCTCTTGTCTATTATTCTTCTTCTCTTCCATCTTCATCTCTACTTCCTTCTATATCTGATCCCCAGTGGATACGACCTTTCAACTAAAACCCCTCTGACATTGGTGAACCCGATGTGAAAGGTCGTCAGAAGGAAAGACAAGATGGGAGAACCTTCGAGCACAATTTCCAATCATGTTTTTCAACAACTAGTGCAAAAGATGAATATACTTATGCAGGTACAACAACAACAACAGGTGATGCAGGCTTCTGCTCAAACAAAAACTGTTGTGATGAATGCTCTACAAGCAGCTGAGCGTGAGATGAAGTTGTTTAATGGCAAGAATGTATCTACATATGTACATACCTATTCTCAAAAGATGGAAATCTTTGGAGGTGGCTCAGCTTGCACGGAGCCAGTATTTTGTTCAGATCACTGTACATGAACTAAAAGCATGCGAATTACTGAATTATACATGCAGGATGTTGACTGGGTAGCTTTCAAGAAGACACTCATGGAAGAATTTTACATTGAAGACGCTAGTTTGATTACAGGCATGACTTTTCAGGAGTGGGTTTTACAACCCAATAAGGGCTTGTGGCTATATATTTATTAAGAGAATTTGAAAGTCAAATTGAACAGTTAGATCTTGCAGAACAGCAAGCCCTTGCAAGTCAGAAAATTGAATTGTTTCTACAAGTAGCAGATCCTCAGCTTCAAGAGAAGCTTGGCTAGAGGATCAGAAAATTGAATTGTTTCTACAAGCAGTAGATCCTGAGCTTCAAGAGAAGCTTGATGATTTGCTAGAGGATCAGACTATAGAGACAGGTCTTAAAATAGAGTGGAGGCATGTGAAGGAAGCTGCTACTACACTTGTGCAAAAGCATAGAAGGAGAGAAAGATTGCATGTCTCTAGCTTGCCCATTGTTATGGGCAAAACAATTGATGTCTCCAGTAAGCCACCCACTTCTGTGGCTAAACCTATGGTTGTACCTACTATTCCCAATGTTAGGAAAGATGTATTAGATGAATTGGTCAAAGGCATGCAGGATCTTCAATTGAAGGTCGCAAAATTGGATGAGAGGACAAGAGGAAAGAGGACGGGCAGCAGCCCCTAAACCAAGAAAAACATGTATGTGTTGTGATAGTTTGCAGCATGAGAGAAAGGATTGTGGTGCTTATCAGGAGGCCTTGGCATGAAAGCTCATCTTTTGGAAAGATGGCAAGATCCATGCACAAGAAACAAGATTGCCTCTCGCTTTGAATCTTGGAAAGGGAGGTATGCAGAACCGATTGGAAGACTTGGCTATCCGAAATGCTTATGCGGCTGTACATGCTTCTACTTTTGGTCTACAGTTGGATAGAATACATAGCCAAGTGATGGTTGGTCCAAAGGCTACAATATGGACACATGCTTTGCATGCAGTTGAAAAGAGAAAAGGTAGATGCATATTCAGTGTATACATATTTAGCAAAGGTACAAAACATGGATGTACTTGTGGAGGAGAAATGAAAGAGAGATGAAGATAATGCAAGGATATCTAAAATGTTGGGGGTAAAGGCGCCTCCACCTAGCCGCCCGTGTATTACCACACTAATAGTCACCACCATTGCACACTGCAGGTAGCAGGTGCCCATCACGGTCACGTTATTCTTTATTCTTTTATTGACAGTTTGAATAAAGGAAGGCACGGTCACACATTGTGATTGTTGGAGTTCCCATTTCTTGCTCTCTCTTTCTTGTTATTGCTCTCCTGCCATAGCTCTCGAGTGCAAGCTTCGATCCTTCTCACCTTTCAACTAGTATCAGAGCCTGGCTTCCCGACTCTTGAGCTTAGCTCGTGGCATTCTCAACTTCCCATTGACTCCCCACTCTCATTGGGTCTCCTTCCTGGTAGCCATAGCTCATTCTCTTGAGCTCCCGTCACTTCCCGGCTTCCCGAGCTTCTTTCCGGCCTATTGAGGCACCATCAGAGCATTGACATTGAGGTACTTTATTATTTCAGAGTTCTACTTCAGTCCATAGGTTTAGGTAAACAGGGTTTTCACAGGTTGTGGACAACCATAACTCACACCTCTTGGAGCTTCCTTCACTTGGATCTTGCTTCCAGCCTATCAAGGCTTGCTGAGGCTTGGTGTAGGCCTTCTTTAGCCCCCATTTGTGCCTCCTTTTGGCCCCATTGTTGACACGTGGGACAGTATACCCCCCAGCTAGCTCACGTTTTTTTTGTGCCTATTTCAAAATTTGGCCCAAAAATCACTCTTTTTGTCATATCTCGGGGTTTTGGCACGCTCCGGACACAATGGTGATGTTGGATTTGCCAAATTCTGATGACAGAATATTCTACAACAGTTTTCAGGTCTGAGACAGCATGTATTTGTATGCCTATGGCTTATGTGATGCTTCTACTAATGTCTATTGATACAGGATCACTTGTGGATATTATGCCTCTTATGTGAGATGCATTTGGAGCTAATTTAACTCAGCCATTGATTGTTTTGAATAATCCTAGATCTGTCCAAAACAGGGCAGCCACCTATTACTTCAATTTTATGTTACAAGTCTTGGCATTTGATGCCCGATTATGCCCAGTTGGTGCCTATACATACGGGAATGTATACCTATGGTTTGCCTAAGGATTTGAGCTTGGATTGAGCATTGATTTGCTCAGTTTACAGAGGTTATATGCTACTGGAAACTTCAATGTTGAAGCTATTTATGCTACAGTTGGGTTATGCCTATTGGTCAACGGGGTGCTCCCGTCTACTCAGTATGATGTCATGATGTATTTGGACTATGCCACATGTCTTATTTATGCTCCGGAATGCTTTTGAGTTGAGATTAGAGATCGATTTGGGTTTGACTATCACTTCTTTATAGGTGGTATTTCATCTATGACATGGTTTATGCCTAGGCTACCCAGTACGGGTTATGATGTCTTGGTGAATGCTTTATGCTTTGGCTGTGGATGGCAGTTGTTTAAGCTCGTCTCGACATTCATTTGAGTATTCCCTTGAGCAGTTGGATATTGACTTGGATTTTTCCGTTACGACTTGGATTTTTCCATTACGACCTTGGATGCTATTGAGGCATTGTCTTGGTTACTTGTCTTTGGTACTTTGACTTGGTTTGCTTGAGCTGTTGAGCTCGTTTATCCGCCTTTTGAGCTAGTGGGAGCATCTTGTATGCTTGACTGACATTGAGCAGGAGGTTTATGCTATTTGAGCATTTTGCAAATACTTGAAACTTTGGGATCTCTTACACTTACATGTTGCATGGTTCATGCACTGATATCTTAGAGTTGCTTTTGACCTGAGCTTAGGCTTTGCACTCTTGTGAGCATACACCTACTGGTGTCAAGTCTTGCCAATGTTATGTATACTTTGCCCTATTGTCCAGGGGATATGCCTACTCACTGATGGATGCTTTGGTGATATGTTTGGGTGTTTGCTCAGGGTCTTGATGACTGTTTGGTGCTGATTTATGCTCGCTTATGGTTGGTCATGTCTTGGCTGTCATTTCTTGACTTGGTGCAATGATTTGGTCAGCAATTGCTTCTCACAGTACCTTGCTGTCATTTATTATAGCAAGCATATAACTCCGGACTGACATGGATTTTTCATACTCAAATATTCTGAAATGATGTACTTTTACTAGTACTTGGTGGGCAGCAGCTTTGGTTACACTTTACTCGCCATTTTCTCTAGATTTTGGTGATTTTTTCGTCATTTTCTACAATAAAAAGCAAGTAGTTTTGAACTATCTGCAGTCTTCCAACCTGCATTATGGTGAGTTCGTCCACTGATCATGCTATTTTCAACATCATTAAGCTTGATGCTATGAATTACTCTTATTGGAAGAGTCAAATTTTATAGGTGTTGGTGCAGAAATCGCAAATCAAACCTTTGAGGTTGAGCAGGCATCCGCCTACAACTATGCCAGATGAGGAATGGCTTGAGCTTGATGAGTTATGCAAGTCCACTATTGTATTATCTCTCACAGAACAGGTTCATTACAATGTATTTGAGGAAGAACAGAGTGCATGGCAGTTGTGGGATAAAATCAAGAATCTCTATGACAAGAAAAGTCCAGCAAGTTAGATGTATTGGCTGTAGCAGCTTATGGATCTGCGCATGAAGGAGAATGTGACTATGTCTGATCACTTGAGCCAGTTCCATGCTATACTCAAGAACTTGACTTCACAGCAAGACATCACTTTTGCAGAGGATGTCACTCCTCTTTTCTTGCTTGGTACTCTTAATGCACTTCATTATGTGCCTCTGTTGCTATCTTGAAATTATCTGATGTTGAGAGTGCTCTTCTGCAAGAAGAGGTTAACCGCAAGAATTCGGATGCCTCTCGTGTGTCGCATGCTATGATAGTTAGAGGCAGGAATGATGTATATGGAAAGCATGGCAATGGCAGTGGCCGTGGACGGAATTCTTAGAAATCTCAGTCTAAGTCTCATGGGAAGTCATGTAGCAAATCACGTGGCAAGAATATAGATGCTACTTGTCACCATTATGGAAAAAAGGGCCATATTAGGCCACAATGCCATGAACTACGCAATGAAAGGCACAAAGATAAGGGAAAAGACAAAGTACAGGATAAGTCTTCTGATCACAGCATAGTGCCTGCAAAGTCTAGTGTTAAAATTGAAGAGATCAATGTTATGTAGCCTGAGGATATTGTTGATAATGATTATATCCTTGCAACTTCTTCTAGTGCTTCACAGATGATAGAGATACACTCTATGTATGCACAGTGTTGGCTCTTCAACTCAGGTGCGTCCTTTCATGTGACACCTTGCCGAGAGTGGTTTCATTCATACCATATTGTTTCGGGTTCTGTGCGCTTGGGTGATAACAGCTCTTTTGACATTGTGGGCATTGGTGATATTAGGCTGTAGTTTCCTTCTAGCAGCAGTTTTGTTATGCAGGATGTACGTCATGTACCTACTTTGACACATAATCTCCTGTTAGCTGGACAACTTGATGACGCAGGTTATCATGTATCTTTTGGAGACTCTGCATGGAAGATCACTCGTGGCAAACTTGTAATTGCAAGAGGTGCCAAGGCTGGCAGCCTCTATCCCTTGATTGTATCCGCTTCTTCCCTTGATCATATTTTGTATGTGGGTTATATCCCACGTGTATCTCTTTGGCATGCACGTTTGGGCCATATGTCTTTGAAGGGAATGAAAATGCTTTCTGGTTTATAATACTTACCGCCCCTTGATTATGCATGTTTTGATTCATGTGAGCATTGTCTTTATGGCAGGCAGACTAGGTCTACACATAAGAAGTCTGGTCGGCCACGCATGAGTAAGCCCTTGGCATTGGTATATTCAGATGTTTGTGGGCCCATGCCTTGTCACTCTATGGGTGGTGCAAAGTATTTTGTTACGTTCATAGATGATTTTTCACGAAAAGCTTGGGCTTATCCCATTAAGCTGAAATCCGATGTCTTGGCTGTGTTTCAGAGATGGCTTGCATTGGTTGAGAACCAGTCTGGGTGTAGGCTAAAATGCCTAAGAACAGATAATGGGGGTGAGTATGTCTCACATGCTTTTGAGCAGTTATGTGATGAGAGGGGTATTAAGTGTCAGTTGACCACCCCCTACACCCTCCCCAAAATGGTTTGGCTGAGCGGATGAATAGAATCATCCAGGAGAGTGTACGCATTATGCTTAGCCATGCAGGCCTACCACAAAGCTTTTAGGCTGAGGCAATTAGTACAACTGTGCATGTCATAAATAGATCACCTTCTAGTGGTTTGGATTTCCAGGTTGCAGAGGAAGTATGGACTGGAAAAACCCCCTCTTATGCGCATCTCCGTGTCTTTAGATGTGAGGCATTTTGCCATGTGCCCAAGGACAAGAGAAGTAAGCTGGATCCTAAGAGTGTCAAATGCATTTTCCTTGGTTATGGGGATGCAGGCAAGATGGGTTACCATCTCTGGGATCTGCAAGCGCGGAAAGTCATCCACAATCATGATGTAGTCTTCCGTGAAGACAAGATGCATCGCCAGCCTGAGAGAGTTATTGAGATCCACAGGGTCATATTTCAAGAGGAGCCGAGAGCTCCCGCACAGCCAGTTGGACAGCCTACATCTGCAGTAGATGCTCATGGTCAGGGTGTTGAACAGGCAGCTGGGTAGGCAGCAGAGCCTACCGTGAGATGGTCTACTAGAGACAGACGTCCACCTGATAGATTTCAGCCCTCGATGCATTATGTCTTGGTTACAAATGCAGGAGAGCCTTTCACTTATGATGAGGCTATGTGCAGGGGTGACAGTCACTCCTGGGAGAGGGCTATGCAGTCTGAGATAGACTCCTTGCATAAGAATGACACTTGGGATTTGGTTTCCTTGCCTATGGGCATGAAGGCTTTGCCATGCAAGTGGGTATACAAGGTGAAAAGTACCCCTGGACACCCCAAGCCGGCATACAAGGCTAGATTGGTAGCAAAGGGTTTTAAGTAGGAGCATGGTGTGGACTTTGATGAGGTATTTTCTCCTGTGGTTGAGATGACCACCCTATGCTTAGTCTTGGCTTTGGTTGCTCAGCTTGACTTGAATTTATACCAGATGAATGTCAAGATGGCTTTCTTACATGGGGACTTGCATGATGAGATTTATATGGAGTAGCCTAAGGGCTTTGCAGAACCTGGTAGGGAGCGCCTAGTGTGCAAATTGAAGAAAATTCTTTATGGCTTGAAGTAGGCACCTAGGGAGTAGTATCATAAGGTTGATGCTTTTATGCAGTCACAGGGCTACAGTAAGAGTGATATGGATCCGTGTCTTTACACGAAGAAAGCCCATGATGGTTCTTTATTGATTTTGGTACTCTATGTGGATGATATGCTGATAGCAGGGAAAGCTCATGATGAGCTAGATGCTCTTAAGGCTCAGCTCAAGAAGAGCTTTGAGATGAAAGATCTGGGACCGGCCTCTCACATACTTGGTATGAGCATTAGACACGACAAGCATCATGGACTCCTCTACTTGTCATAGAGCGAGTACATTCATAAAGTCCTTGAGCGATTCCACATGCAGGACGTAAAGCCTATTGGTTGTCCATTGCCTTCTTATGTGAAGGTATCACAAGCTGATTGTTCGCAAACAGATGAGCAGAGGGCCGAGATGGCCAAGATTCCCTATGCATCCGCAATGGGCAGTCTTACGTATGCCATGATAGCCACTCGTTCAGATATTGCCTTTGCAGTTGGTGTTGTGGCACTCTATATGGCTACACCTGGCAAGAAGCATTAGGATGCCGTGAAGGGTCATGAGGTACCTGAAGGGCACTACAGATATGTGCATATGCCATGGCAGCCAGGATACAGGAATCATGGGGTACACTGACTCTGATTATGCAGGACATGCAGATAGTAGGAAGTCCACTTCTGGCTATGTATTCACCTATGCTGGAGGTGTTGTCTCTTGGATGTCCAGGGTGCAGAAATGCATGGTCCTTTCTACTACAGAGGCCGAGTATGTTGTAGCCATTGAGGCTTGCAAGGAGGCCATTTGGTTGGGTCATTTGGTTGTTGACCTTGGTATTGATGCTATCCCTACACTGCATTCAAATTCTATGAGTGCTATTCAATTAGCCAAGAATTTGGTCTTCCATGCGAAGACGAAACACATTGAGGTGAGGTATCACTTCATACGTGGGGTCATTGAGGACAAGTCTGTTGATCTTGTCAAGATCTCGACTAACCAGAATCCTGCAGATCTGCTCACGAAAAGCCTCTCTACAGAATGCTTTGCCTTCCTCAGGAGGTTGATGGGCGTGGGATGAGATGACGTCTTTCCTCATCCTGTTGTACATGTGTATATGTCGTACTATATTTTTCTTTTTTCTTTTCACTCCTCACTAGGGCAGATTCGCCTTTAAGTGGGAGGTTGCTGCGGGTAAAGGCGCCTCCGCCTAGCCGCCCATGTATTACTACACTGACAGTCACTGCCACTGCACACTGCAGGTGGTAGGCGCCCGTCACCATCACTTTATTCTTTATTCTTTTAGTGACAATTTGAATAAAGGAAGGCCCGGTCACACATTGTGACTGTTGAAGTTCCCATTTGTTGTCTCTCTCTTTCTTGCTCTTGCTCTCCCTCCATAGCTCTCGAGTGCAAGCTTCGATCCTTCTCACCTTTCATAAAAGAGTGACAAGAAGAAGTGTGGATCAGCCTAAAGCTACAAATAAGCCACCTCCCAGCATGTCATGAAAGAGGTCAATCATGAGTAAAAATAGGATAGCAAACAAGAGGGCAAAAAGAAGGGCAAGTAGCCAAGATATAAGTTGCAGTGTGACATTGAGATAGCCACAGATCTTAGAAGGTTCTTGAAGAGTGGATCTTAAACAGTCGGGTGGAATTCACCTTGGGAGAGGTGCTTGGCATCGCCAAGTGAGAATTTCATGATGAGATCATTGACATCATTAAGAGGAAGCATCAGTTTCTTGGTGATACCACTAGTACATTATTGCAATTTAAAGAGAAAACTAGTTTGTTGGGTATTCGGGCTTAATATGAGCATGAAGTAAGTACTGGATTATCTATGCAGGATGCTACTGATCAGTGGACAACATGTGGAAAAGAGAAGAAAGTGGCTGAAAATGCATTGTCTTGTAGCAATATGCATGGTGGAGTAAGGCAGATGCAACAATATGGGGAAGAGACTCTAGGTTTTATTCCTCGAAGTCATTACACTAGAAATCACTTAGCCAGGGCTACCACTAAAACATTAGTGAAAATGGGAGAGCATGAAACTCCTTGTGTTGCTTTACTTGACCATGGGTCTAAGATTAATGTCATTGAGCGTCGATTGTATAAAAATGGTGCATGGCATGCGGCCATTGATCATGGTTGGCATATGATGGCTGCAAATAATTCTTCAAGGGAACTATATGCTGCATGTCCTAATGTAAAAGTGACGATTGGTGATGTACAAGAAGAGCAACACTTCTTTGTGTAGGATAATTCCTCATGTGTAGTGATTTTGGGACAACCCTATATTACAGGAGTGCGTATGGAAACAAAGGTGCTTGATGATGGTTCTGCTAATGCAAGAGTTACAAGCAAGGATGGGAGGAAAACAGTCCAATTTCTTACTATTTGCGTTAATCATCCTAGAAATCGAGATACACTTCAAGAGTCTCCTTTGCCTCCAAATTCAAGGGAATTCAAAGACTTGGATTTTCATTAAGCGTTACTGTAATGCGGGGCTACAGTAGTGTTGTTCAGAGGATGTACTCGCCTCATGATGGAATGAAGCATGTATTTACTATTGGTTATTCTTAGTTTATAGCAAATAGTTCATGTTGATTTAATCCTATGGAAGCTATGTGCAAGGCTGAATGCATATCTATAAAACGAGCTACTAAGAAACTAAAAGCATTGGGACTATTAGCTTAAAATGAAGGCATTTTAGGTATCTTTTATGGGTTGAATATTAATGACACTATGGCTGAAATTTCAACAACTATACATGTAGAAAATGAGGCTGAAAACAAAGTGTTGTCAGTATGTTCTCTAGAGATGTATGATGTTATAGCATTGTTTTCTCAACAGGAAGGATTACAATGGGCTGGAGCACTTGTGGAGACAAAGTATAAGACAGTTGACAAAAAGGTGAAACAAATTACTTTACCGCTTCCACTAGAAAGTGAGGGTTTGTATGAAAAGGTGTCAAGGCAGCCAAGCTTACGGGATCCTAAAGATGTAGATCATCGGTTTACATCTGAAACATTATAGGAATTGAAAGTTGGTGCAGAAGGGTTTCTTTTGCCTATTAAAATAGATTGTTTTATGCATATGTTGGCTAGGCATGGAAAGGCATTTACATTTCAGCCAATTGAAATAGGTTGCATAGATCCAAATGTTGTCTCTCCTATGGTAATATTTATTGTGCCACATGTACCATGGAACTTGAGGCCTACTCTAGTGCCTAAAGCTTACTTGCCAAAGCTAATGGATTTGCTAAATGAAAAGATTCACATGAAGATCTTGGAGCCCTCTTCAACCTCGTACTCAAATTTTTGGTTTACTGTACCCAAAAAGAATGGGGCTTTGAGATTTATTCAAGACATGCAACCGATCAATAAAGTGACCATAAGAAATGTGGGTGTAGGTCCTATGGTTGATGAATTTGCAGAGGCTTTTGCAGGTAGAGTGATCTATTCTTTGGGTGATCTTTACTCGCGATATGATCAGTTTCAGCTTGCAATTGAAAGCAGGGATATCACAACCATGAAGACTCCCTTGAGGTTAATATGGATGTGTACTCTCCCGTAGGGTGCAACAAATTCAGTGGCACACATGACAAATGCTATGAATAGAGTACTCAGAGATTTTATACCACAATTGACAATGCCCTTCTTGGATGATGTTCCAATCAAAGGGTGTATAGTGGACGAGAAGAATGAAGAGATGGATGCTCATGGGTGCAAATAGTTTGTTACAAACCATATTGTGGATTGTGAGAGGATTTTGGCGCATCTAGAAGAGGTGCATTTAACTCTTTCTAGACAAAATGATGTCTTTGGATTTGAAGAGGTTTTGATTGTTGGGTATATGTGTGGACCCTATGGGCAAAGACCATCACCAACAAAAATAGATGGGATTGATAGAATGTAAAATGTATGCACGAATGTATTAGAGGTGCGTAGATTCTTGGGAGCATATGTGTTCTATTTGATTTGAATCCCTCACTTTGCACATGTAGCTGATGCTCTATATCAACTCTTAAGGAAAGGTCAAAGGTTTCACTGGGAAAGGAAGCATCAGAAAGCAATGAAGAAATTGAAGTAGCTCTTGAAATCTACTCCTACATTGAGAAAGGCCCATTATTCACATGGAATGCCTATCATTATTAATGTTGATACAATCCCAATTGGGATTGGATGGGCAATTGGGCAAGATGATGAGGAAGGGCAAAGATATGCAATTCGCTTTAGTGCCAAAGTATTAATTGAATGATAGAGAAGGTATCCACATGTAAAAAGAGAATTATAGAAAATTGTGACAGCACTTAAATGTGATAAGGAGTATTTTATGGGTGCTCATGTAGTCATTGAGACCGATTGTTTGCCGGTATTGAGTATGATTTCTAATTGTGCTACCTCGGACATTGCTATGCTCCGATGGATTGCATACATCAAATCTTTAAACCCTGAATTTCAGCATATTGTAGGAAGAGATAACCCAATGGTAGACATGTTATCTCGAGCACGCTATGAGAATGAAGATGGGATGATGGATAAGTAGGAAGAAGATGACTTTCTCGTAGCTGAAAATGATGTTGTAAGAGCGAATTTAGCAATGCAAGGAGTTGCTGCAACACTAATAGAAGCTTGGACAGCAAAGAGAAGACACTTTAGATGTTTTGTATCTTGTGTAGAAGTGTTTCTGGAAGACAAATATGCAAGAGAATGGCTGAGAATTGGTCAATACCTCAATACATTAGCAAAGAGAGACGAATGGTCAAATGAAGAGTTTAAAAAGATCAAGAGAAAAGCCTATGGGTTTTTCTTAAAAGATGGATACTTATGGAAACATGCTAAAAGAAACAGGGTATGCCATTGTGAATTTTGGATGATAGAGCTTCACAAGTAAATGTTATGCAAGAATTTCATGAAAGCTTTTGGGCTGGTCATAGAGGTGTTTGGGGTACTTTTGCAAAGATCAAAGAAAGATATTGGTGGCAAGGTATGTATAAGGATGTTACTCACTTTGTGAAAACATGTATGATATGTCAAATGTATTCATCTATGAGACATTGGGATGGATTGCAGCCCACATATCCATTATCTCTTCATTTTAAGTGGGTGGTGGATTTAGTCATGATGCCTACAAGTATTTGGCAAATGAGATATCTTGTACTTGCTCATGAAGACTTGACTAATCAAGTAGAAGGGAGAGCTCTACGTACTAAGACAACAAGTGCAATGTGTACTTTTCTCTTAGAAGAGATCTTTTATCAGTATGGTTGTGGGGGAAAATTTACAGTAGATAGGGGTGAGCTCGATGCAGATGAAGCTCATGATTTCTTTTCAAGGTTGGGGATAAAGCTTGCTTTAACTTCAGCTTATAACCCTAAAGGAAATGGAAAATTTGAAAGAGGTCATCCACCTATTGTGAAGGCATCGGCAAAAGCATATGGAGAGAAGATAAAAGAGTGGCCATGATTGCTCCCTTATGCTTTGTAGGCTGACAGAACAACTCATAGTGTCATTATAGGATATATGCCTGCTGAATTGATGTATGGTCAAAAACCTATCATGCCAATAGAAGAGATGACACTCACATGGAGTGCGCTACCTTGGGAAGAGGAGTTGAATCGAGAGGAGTTATTGGCCTTACGAATTAGACAGTTGGAAAGAAAGTCAGAAGACATAGAGGTAGCAGTTGCAAAGTTAAGGGCTACAAGGATACAGAATAAGAAACGGTTTAACAAAAGACATAGATTGAGGCCAATAACCATACAAGACGGGGATTGGGTATTGGTTTATGATAGCAATTTAGACAATCAGCATAGTGCTATGCCTAAAGTTTTCAAAAGATGGTTTGGATCCTATGTGGCAAGATAAGTGTTTAATAATGCTACTCATGCATTAAATGAGTTGGATGGGACAACCATAAAACTTCCGGTAGCAGGGAAAAGAATCAAATTATTCAAGAGGCGGGAATCTACTACCTATGAGTTGCCAGAATTGGAAGAAAATAGTGACCATGATACAAGGACTAGCCAAGAAGATATAGAAGATGAATAAGCAAAGGATATGGTTGCAGAGGATGAGGAGGACTTAGAATCTAGTGACAACTAGGATTTTGGCACATACCAGAGGATGTGCAGATTCAAAGGGGATGGATGTCGTGCCACTATGCCGACACAGAGTAAAAAAACTCTAGAGTGCATCATCATCCGACTTTCTTATTAATCTAGAGAGCCAATGCCATTAGTGTTGGTTTCCATAATGGTCCAAAAATATTATATTTTTGGACAAGTTTAGTCAATTTTTGATATTTTAGATATTATCTCTTGTAAAAATCCAAGAATTGTAGACAACTTCTAGAATAGGATGACATGTAAAAGAAAGTAGGCAGCTTTCAGTCATTTGGACTAAAAAGAAGGATTGGTGAAATCGCGCGATGCCCGATCGCTGTTTTCAAGTAGTGAAGAGCACTTTGAAGTGGGAGATGAAGAAGCAGTAATCTGGCAGAATTCTAGTCAAGTGTCCTATTATTTTGCCCCCCTTTCTGAGTCAATGGAGGTATCAGATTTGGGTTTCGAGCAGCAGAGAAGAAGCTGTTGATTTGATGCACATTTTTGGTCTACGAGGGAGCTCCAAGAGATAGATTCAATTCATTGTGCTTTGTCTTTATCATGCTTACCTCTTGTCTATTCTTTTTCTTCTCTTCCATCTCCCATCTCTACTTCCTTCTATCTCTGATCCCCAATGGATACAACCTTTTGACTAAAACCCCTCCGACAACATGCACACACACGTGCACATCTAATATCACAAAATTAAAAACAAGAGCCAATGTCTTTAATCTTCCCAAACATAGGGAGAGGAAACTAAATAGTTAAAACATCGTGGACACAATAGTTAATAAATGTCAAAATAAGAGGTAATATGTAAATATACAAGTAAAAGATAGATTTCTTTTGACCATGCTTTAATGTATTAATATTGTAGATATTTACAACACCACATAGATGTCTTTTAGAGAGAAGAATCAAGAAAACTTTATCATTTTTGCAACTTAAAAGCTTTTTATAAATAACTCCAAAAAACTACTCTTCTTGTTTGAGCCCAAAAACACATTTTCTTTCAATGATATACCTTCAAATAAACTAGGAAACAACCTCTCAATTCTCCTCTCCATATCCAATCTACAATCACTACCCTTAGAAGTTTCCATATCTTTAGAGAGTTGTCTTTTAAGTTGCCCTTTTCTCTTTAAAGAGCAAGCTTCATATTGATGTCCTTGTCATGCCAACATACACCCAAACGGCCCTAACTCCCCTACATCTCACACCCCAACATTTGGCTACCTTCCAAATAGTCCTAGCTCCTCTATATTGCACACCTAACCTTCCAAATAGTCCTAGTCCAAGAATACATAGAAGGTCCCATTCCATTTGTGCCATGTGGCATGTAGAACATAAGCTTCTAATAGAGTAGACTAACTTTTGCAGTTGTTGACATCTTCTCCAAACCAACTCAATACATTATCTTCTAGGTATGGTTAGGAAGTTGAAGCAGACCTAAAATTTTAGATGCAAAGTGATATATCAATATTGAAAGGTGAAGAATATCTAATGATATACAAAAGGAGTTAGCAAGCTAAGCAACGATGCTAGCTCGACTAATTTGCTCTATTCCATTTTACCAACAAAACATAACTACTCGAATACAGCTAGACTTTAGCTATGACACTTGACCGTTTGACATCAGAAGACCTAGTGTTTTAAGATTTTCTCACCATCTTTTGTGTGAGCAAGTTTAGGCTTACTGCCTTTTGAATAATGTATGTGTTAACTTGAAGTATAAGTGACCCCAAGAATTAAGGTATCCAACTATATGGTCCAAAAGCAGGGAGATGGTTCTGTTCTGATTGTGCCATGCAACATGTAAAACATAAGCCTCAATTAGAGCAAACTAACTTTCGTGGTTGTCACAACCTTCTCAAATCAACTCAAAACAATATCTTCTAGGGATGCTTAGGAAGTTGAAGAAGTTCTATATTTTTAAGGGTAGTGTCATGAATAGAGTGTTTATTAGACATTGAAAGTAAATGTAGCCATATTTTTTGTACCTAAGGAGGCAAAAGAACATGTCACACCATCTTCACTTACTTGCTTTACTTACAAAAAGTCTAGCTTAAGCTATGTATGACTAAGCCTTCAAAACAGTCTCGTCTTAGGGTTGTGTCCAAACTAGACTTTTTGCAAATCTTGAAAGTAAAGTGAACATGTTATGAAATGTTCTATTGCCTCCTCACTCCTTGCAAAAATATAACTACCTTTACTTTGAAAGTCTAGATGAGACTTTAGGTGTGGCATTTCCCTAAGACAACTTTACTTGTTTTTTGTGCAGGTACGGCCACATTCAAAAAACACAGATGGTCATTTTTAATAAAGTTTGGTGCAATGGAGAAAGAAGATTGATCGGGATTTCGTCCACCACATTATTTGTATTTCTAGCCTAATGAGGGTGGACAAGCAACAATAGCACTAGTGCACAAAATATTGTTGGTAGGATTTAACTTAAACCCTCTCCTTACTATTCAAATCCTCCCATGTAAGCTAACTAACCGCTAAGGAGTCTATGCAAATCACATTCATCCATTATTATATTCGTATGTGATGTGGGCGCATACCACTTTGTAAGATGTCCGATTGCATAGTGTGAACCCATCCTAAGTTTAGCTTTATGTTAGTGTTAGTGTTAAGTTCGAGGATAAGTTGTCTAAGAATTAAGGTATCCATAAATAGACTATCTTTCAAGGGCCCATTGATGGTCCCATTCCATTTCTACCACAAGGCGTACAAAACATCAGCCTCAGGTACATCAAACTAACTTTCATGTTTGTCACCAACTTTTGAAAATAGGTTGGAAGCGAGGAGAGAAGGCCTCGTTTGCTACAAGGCAAAACCCTAGTACATCTACAAGACAAATTTTCTAAAGACAGGGCTCTAAAGCATATTTTGGTACCTTGTAGATGAGATTAGACAAGTACGCCAAAACCACTCAAAGCAATAGCTATTTTCAACAATGTGATGTGAAATAATGGCATTTAATCATCATTAAAAACTTCTTCAACAATGACATATGAAATGTATCAAAACTAAAGGATAACAATAGTGATTTTGGCACCAAAAACAAACTACTTATGCATGGGAGTTAAATCACTCAAGAACAAGTGTCTTTTGACAATGTCATGAGTTTGAATCACTAGTTTCATTTGTGATATGGATTTTGATGCATAGATATCACACAAAATCCTCAATGTTACCATCACATCCCCCTCGCAATGGTTGAAAACCTTTTTGTACAACACTATATATCAAAAGAAAGAAAAGAAGAAAAGAAAAAGAAAAAGATGCACATATAAACAGTGCACTATAGATAGGGATCCTCAAGTTAGGTATGCTTGGTGGCCTTAATAGGCCAGCTCCATCCCCAACCCCTTAGCCCCACATTCGATTTCCCCACATAAACCCAGGGCACATCAAGGGCAGTATACACATAGGGAGTCTTTGCTTACATCCAATTAGACCCCCATTAAACATGTCTCCTTGAGTCACTAACACAATTCTTTTCATACTTTTATGACCCTCCATTGTCATGGAAATAATAAAGAAGCATGACAACTAGTAAGCTAATTGGGAAACACCTAATACTCTAGTCCCACTCAGCATTGTAGTCTCTACTCATTGATAAATTATAGCATAACCTCTATCATCACACCCATGGTCACGAGCTCCACACTCCTTAGAGTATCTCAAGGTTGCCTTCATGATTCCCCCTTAACTTTCCTATCCCTCGGCAATGACTATAGTCCCTATCACTTATCCATCAATAGGTGCCTTACTTCATCAAAACTAGCAAACACAAGCCATCAAGTTGTCTTTTAATTAGGTAATAGCCTAGGTAAGCACGTATACTCATACAGTAATTGCACCATAACCTATACACAAATTGGTTCCTCAAGTGTGGGACAATACTCTAGGCTTGCTTGGAGTTTGATGCATCTTCCAACCCATTAATATGTCCTGTGCAAAAATAAACTAGAAAGTACAATAGTTTTTCCCTTGCAAGTACAAGTGAATTCAATGGATTGCAACTTATATCCCAAGTCAACATCTTCCACGATGACGTGCTTCACCAACTTCATTCAAACACAACCAGACTATCAATAAAAGATCCCAATCTCAAGAGCCCTATCTAAACCTAGTCTTACCACTTCTTGCTTGATATCCAACATCCAAAGCAACTCTAACATCCACATAGAGCTCCAATGATAACCACTACACTCTTCACAATGGCCCCAAAATTGTCCTTGAAATTCCTCAATTGTAGTGTAAGCTAAAGCATACTACCTTCAATAAGAAGTACCATGGGATTGGTCCTTGACTAGAAGGGAGGTAATGTTACCCGCAAAATGGAATGGGCAACCAATAGCAAACGATCAATAGTAACAAAGGTGAAAAAGGGCAATAAAAGCATAAATCTAGCAAAGGTGCAAGGCATCATAGATATTTTAGGAATTACTCCTCTCAGGCATGTGCATGTGATATGTTTCACTTAATAGAGCAACCATATAACTATTTATAATATTTGTTTGAGAGTTGCGCTCAATGCTCGTACAAGTAATATTCGTGATGTTGAAAGAAAGACCAACCCAACAAGGTGTGAGCACTAGCTTCCACTCATTTTCAATCTAAATATTTATGTGCAAAGCAAGAAAGATCGGCCAAAAACTAAATAGGAAGTACAAGCACCCAATATAGTGGAAGCCCAACTCAAAGACCATGTATAACAGTCAAAAAGTGAATGGATAAGCTCATTCATGTGGTAAGTAATCTTTTGGATCTCTCTTCTTGCTTCTTGCATGTATCTTGATTGTGTGTGAGAGGAAGAGACTGTGAGGTAGAGTGAGGGACTAATGTGGGTGTTCCAATGCATTTATTGTATTCTTCTTAAAAATGACTTTGATGACTTGTTTTTTGTGAACTCATCCATGCCTTCATAATGGCTCTTTTGTTTTTAATAAGTTGTAATAACATATGGATTTTTTGTGCAACTATGTGATGCCTAACTATAACAATGTGACATGTAATACCAAAAATTGCAAACATTTATCGTCAAACAAGTGCACAAATAGACATAGAGAGACACAAATAGAAATTGTATCATCTAATGCATCTTTCTCTTTAATTTGGAAAATGATGTCACGAATGAATATTCTTGTAAATATCAATGTAATGTGTGATTTTCATATGACAAACAAGATGGTCAATATTTCAAAGATTTGCATGCATGTGCAAATGGAAAATTCTTTAGTGTGTAATGAAAATGCTCCAATTTCCTTCTTCCTCTTTAATGTTGCATTTGAGACAATCAATCCCAATTGGAAACAACATGTTGATCTTTCAAAAGATTTTCTCTCACACATACACACACAAACTCACTATCATTAAGAGTGAAGACAAAGACACTCACTTATAGCTACTACATTTCTCACATGTCCACTATCTCTTTTTCTTGGAAAATGAGGTCACACAAGGTAAGATCTAATGTTGTTTTGCGGATAAGATAACATGATGTTGCGTTTTCAAACGGCTTTCTAATAAGTGGCAATTTACTGATAAGTTGACATATTAGAACCCCATGAGAACAATATGATTTATATTTTCAAATGAATTATATGAAAAGACATGCACATGGAGTGTGTGAGAGTGAAGAAATTTTACCATGTGATAAGTTTTGGTGCATGATTAAAATGCATCCACTATCTTTTCTCTTGTAAAATATTCAAATGAGATCACTCAAGGAAATAAAATAATGAGATATTTTCAAGTGTTCCATGTGAAGTATTTAACAACCAATGAGAAATAACATGGACTTGCATTTTTAAAGAAACATTTAAAACATTGCATGCTAATTGGGTGTTAACATGTAGAAGATTTGAGCTTTGTGCACATGCATATGTGTGTGTGCATGCATGTGTATGTGTATATATATGTGTGTATTGCGTGTGCATGCATGTGCACTTTTGTGCATGCATCCATGCCTATGTGTGTGGTTACTATATCACAAAATTAAAAACAAGAGCCAAGGTCTTTGGTATTGCCAAACATAGGGAGAGGAAAATAAAGAGTTAAAATGTGGAAATAATAGTTCATAAATGTCAAAATAAGAGGTAGGATGTAAACATATAAGTAAAAGATAGATTTCTTTTGACAGTGCTTTGATGTGCTGGTATTGTAAATATTTACAACACCATATAGGTGGCTTTCAAAAAGACAACATTTAAGGAAAAATTACAATTGTAACTTACAAAGCTTTTTATAAACAACTCCAAAACACTACTCTTCTTTTTTGAGCCCAAAAACACATTCTCTTTCAATGATATATATTGAAATGAACTAGGAAACAACCTCTCAATCCATATCCAATCTACAATAAGTGCCCTCCAAAGGTTCCGCATCTTCATAGAGTTGTCATGTAAGTTGCCCATGACCCTAAAAGTGTCACAAGCAAGAACAAGGGAGGTAGATTATCCTTGAACTCAATACCTTGCAAAGTCAAGTAGCTGAAAATAGAATGAAATTAATTCAAATGCACGGACACACTAGTCCCTACATGAGCTGTTTCAACCAATACATATGTAAAGTAGGACTTTGCTTGTCATAAAGATTGCATATCTTTTCCCATAATTGCCAAACATTATTCTCAGGTACCACAACATTGAAATATACATGTTTAGACAATGACAATGTAAGGGCAGATTTATATAGCTCATCCAACTCATCCCAAGTATCCTGATCAATGTCTTTGAGCTTCACACTCTTGGTTTTCAAAGGCCTAACCTACTTTTTTTGAACCAGTACCTACCATTCATGCATCTTCCAATAAGTGAAATTAGTGCCATCGAGCATTTCAATATTGAAAATAGCCCTATAATTCAAAGAACTACCATAATGATGGTATGCCAATGTAAAATCTAATAGAATGGACTGTCGTAAATTACTACAAGTTAGCCCCCAAAACTCAACCAAAAAACAAGGGCAAAACAAGAGGGAATGCCAAAGTATAGAGTTATCCACCAACTACAAGCAATCGGTTACCAAAGTGCAATGTTTGCTCTCCAAAAGCATTGTGAAAACTATAATTACGGCAATACTAAAATAAAGGCGACAGTATATATCAATCCAACTATGGGTGAATAGCCAAGAAAGCAAGCTCCCACTTTCAGGCATATCTAAGTAGCAATCGGAATATAAAAAATGCAACTAGCACAATGACTAAGCATAGACCATTGGTACCAAAGACTATCATGAACTCAAAGTATCAGCAAACCATACATCCCATAAACATATACATTATTGTCAAATTACTGATAGAGGTAAGTGCCAATGTCCAGAGCATATTGAATCAAATTAGCCAATAAATCGAGGTAACTGTGTCCAATCGTATACAAGAGAGCATATACATAAGCCAAGAGTCCCATTGCCCCAAAGAACCAAGCTCAAGTGTGTAAAGAATCCAAAGCTCTAATGCCAATAGGAAGTAGCTTCCACTAAAGCAAATCTAAATGCTAGATGAGCAATACAAGCTTAAGACATCAAATACATGACCATCTGGAATCCAATATACATGGAGCATGAAACCCAAGTAAGTCTTCAAATCCATAATATTAATGACTAAAGCAACTAAAGCATAAAGCCAAAGCTCCAAAGCATTCAATGTACCTCAAATCCGAGTGGTAAAGCCATCCATAATCATATTTGGGTCCAAGTGTCAATGCTAGACATCAATGCATGCAAGTGGTATACCCGAATAGTATCAAACCTCAATAGGCATAAAGTTATTGTTAATAGCTTGTTGCCCGAAGTGTTGTTATAACAATGAAATTTTGAAAATTTGTGCTAATTAAGCTCTGACCAATCCAAGTAGCTTCCCAAAGCATAATCATAATATCCAAGCACCAAAATAACATCATTGAGGCATTAAACATGCATTATGAAGCTCACTATTTGTTGTTCAAACTAGAATATTTTATGTATATAGCTCTTATCACACTCTTTGTTTCTAGCTATAGAATGCATGAATCTGATATTGTATGCAAAAGTTACTTCCAAAATATGAAAGTATTGCCAAGTTGCCATAACTATCCATGACTTCTGAAGCATGCTTTGTAGCCATTCAAAATGGATAGAATGTATACTCCTTAGCTCAATAAGCACTCAATAAGGCTCAGCTAAGCCTTGAGAAGCTCCTCAACAAGCCAAGAACAAGCTAAAACAAGTAGGGAGAAGGGAAGGCTTAATGCATACCTTGGGAGGAATAAATAATCACTGCCATGAAACCTTGAGTTGAAGCTTTGAATCTAGGAGAAAGCAAAGGATGAAGAAGCTCCTTGAATGGTTAGCTCTAATACCAGTTGAAAGGTAGAGTCCTAGTGGAGGCACGCAAGCAGAAGCAAGAGCAATAGCTGATGAAGCAAGAGAGAGAGACACTGTATGTGGAAACTCCATCAGTCCACAATGTGTGACCGACCTTCCCTTATTCAATAGTCATTGAAAGAATAACGAATAAAGTGATGGTGATGGGCACTCGCCACCTACAATGCATAGGTGTGTGATCATGGTATGTGAAGTAAATACAACACTAAACAAGTAGTCTACCACTAGGATAGCTACTTGATTATGGAAAAATGGAGATAAAGATGGATGGATATTCAAAAACTAATAGAAGAATAGAAATAGCACTTTTGTGATGAAAGAATACAAAGAGAGAGGAGAGAAGGAAATAAAATCACCATATGTTAATGTTAACTTTGTTAAATTTATTATAAAAAACATAGTAGGTTTATATAGAGGTAAAGTAAAATTTACGTCTTCTTCAAACCATCTCACAACATTATCTTCTGGGGATTCTCATGAAATTGAAAAAGACCTAAATATTTAAGGTTACATAAATATCTTTTGTCCAAGCAAGTGTAGCCTTGATACTAGTGTTCACAAGAATCAAGGTACCTAAACAATATGGTCCAAGGATATAACGATGGTCTCGTTTCGTTTGTGCCATGTGGCATGTGTTGGGGAAGTTTTGTATATTTGTTCTCTACAAACAGGGCATGCTGCTCCTTGCATCAAATGTCTTTCTCTTCTACTGCACATTAGACCTAATTTGTAATAGGTGAATTGAGAGAGTCTCTCTCTTTTGCTCAAGACTCACAAGGAAGAAATGAGAAGAGAAGAAAAAACCTAGAAAAAGCATTGATTACTCTCCTCCTTTCTATCACAAGTCACATTCTTTGTCTTTCTTCTTCTATGAGTTTCCATGCTTCTCTTCTTTGTTGCATGTTGGCTATTCTCCTCTCCCCTCTCTCCTCTATTGCATGCTGCTTGCATACATGCCTTTGCTGTTGCATGAGATGCTAATGTGTTTTGTATGGCTTGATCATTGAGTCCAATCTCATCTAATTGTTCAAGGTTGGTTCAAGACTTACTGCCACCCATGAGTGCTGTGTGTGTGTGTGTGTGTGTGTGTGTAAATTGGTGGAACTGTTTGGTTATGCTAGCATGTTGAATTGGTTATGCACAAAAATAGATTATTTATGTTGGCATGGTGGATCGGTTCGAATTTGTGCCCAATCATATCTAAACATGCAAGGTCGGTTTAGGACTTGCTACCACATGTTCTCACTCGCTCTCTCTCTCTCTCTCTCTCTCTGTGCATAAATTGATTGGTTATGTTGGCATGCTAAATTGGTTGTGCATAAACAAGTTATGTATAAACTAATTATGTTGGCATGTTGAATTGGTTATGCATAAACTGATTACGTATAAATCAATATATGCATAGATTGATTTATGTTGAATTGATTATGCATGAAGTGATTGACAGATCATACATAAAACGATGTGTGAGTTTGATATATAGAACAATGCATAAAGTACTTTTGTATAAATTGATTATGCTTATTTTGATTATATATAAACTAACTATGCATAAATTGATTGTGTTTATGTATGTTTATTCATATAGACATCATATTATGTTGAATTAATCAATGCTTACTCTGTAAATTGATTTACATTAAATTGTTTTTGTATAAATTGGTTATGCATAATTTGATTACGTTTACATTGATTGCACATGAATTGATTATGTATAAACTATTTATGTTTATATTAATTGATTATGCAAAAATTTATTATATATAAATTGATTACACATAAACAGATTATGTATTGTGCTAGTTTTGCCAATTTCGTGTGCTTTTTTTAAAATAACATCAATTTGTGTTATTTATAATCAATGATTGTGTTAATCAGTATTTTAATATTAAATATATTATTGATAACAATTAACGTGGATTATTGTCACTCTAATATGAGTTAGTTTTGTTAATTTTGTGTATTTTTTGTATTGATAACATCAATCCATGTTATTTATCATCAATGATTGTGTTAATAAAGAATTTTAATATTAATTATTGTATCAATAATGATTAATGTGGATTATTATGTCATTAATATGTGCTACTTTTGTTAATTTGGTGTGTTGTTTGTGTTAATAACATGAACTGGTATTATCTATGACCAACGATTGTGTTAATCATGCATATTAATATATTAATTATCATGTCAATAATGATTAACTTTGATTATTATGTAACTAGGATGAGATTAACTAATGTATATCTGTAGTGTTAATTCATTAACTTGTGGTTTGAGGATCTAACTCGGGAAGTGTCTAACACATAGGTGGTGGACAGTGTGTAAATGCTTGTGGACGGATGACGAATGGAAACTTAGGCCGGTTACACACCAAAAAAGGGACGCCCACTTTGTAAGCTTTGACTAATCAAAACGCTTATTTAAAGGTTGGTGTCCGCAATCTTTTACACACTGGAGAGGACATGACCTGTTGTTTACCTGCTAAACAGGTGAACTCCCCGCCCACTTTTGGATGGGGAGTCTCCCCTGCCCACTTTGTAAAGTGGCGGACAAGGGTGTACTTTTTGCATTTGCAACCAATCAAAAGATTTATAAGACTGGTTACACACCAAGTAACGGACGGCCAATCCCCGCTTAGAGTGTGGGCATGCACTTTTTGAAATTGGGCATGAACATGGGCGTCATACCTTTACACACCAAAGGGACACAGTTTGTAAAAAAATAAAAAAGAATAAACTTATAAATCTCTTGATTGGTTGCAAATGCAAAAAGTACACCCTTGTCCGCCACTTTACAAAGTGGGCAGGGGAGACTCCCCATCCAAAAGTGGGCGGGGAGTTCACCTGTTTTGCAGGTAAACAACAGGTCATGTCCTCTCCAGTGTGTAAAAGATTACGGACGCCAACATTTAAATAAGTGTTTTGATTGGTCAAAGCTTACAAAGTGGGCGTCCCTTTTTTTGTGTGTAACTGGCCTAAGTTTATTCTTTTTTATTTTTATTTACAAACTGTGTCCCTTTGGTGTGTAAATGCATGACGCCCATGTTCATACCAAATTTCAAAAAGTGCATGCCCACACTCTGAGCGGGGGTTGGCCGTCCGTTACTTGGTGTGTAACCAGCCTAAGACAGTAGGCTAAGTTCCGAGGGCCTGGGGAGGGTCCCGTTCCGTTTATGCCACGCGGCGTACAGAACATAGCCTCCGGTAGAGCAGACTAACTTTAGTGGTTGTCGCCACCTTCTGGAAACAGGTCAGGAGCGAGGAGGAGGGAAGGCCTGGTTCGCTACAAGGCAAAACCCTAGCACACCGAGTGAGCACGGGACGAGCTCCAGCTTCCATGGTGGAAACTCCTTCTCTAGCGAGTAGAAGGCCCAGCAAAAAGAAGAAGAAAGACTCTTACGAGGAGGCAGCTTCGATGGCCTCCTCTCCCTCTTCCTCCTCCGCCTCGGTGTCCTTCAAGCTAGGGCTTGGCGCTCTGCTGATTCTGTGCCTGACGTATGGAGCTTTCTTCTGGATAGCTCGAAGGTCCATCTACAACATGCATGTGACTCCCCTGCCTGTCAACGCCTCCCTCGACAGATTTTCTGAAGGCAGGGCTCTAAAGCACATTTGGTACCTTGCAGACGAGATCGGCATTAGACAAGTACGACAGAGCCACTCGAAGCCATAGCTCTTTCAACAATCTGATCTGAATTAATGGCATTTAATCATCATAAAAACTTCATCAGCAATGACATATGAAATGCATCAAAAGTAAAGGATGACAAGAGTGATTTTGGCATCAGAAGCAAACTGCTGCTGAATACTCCACTCTTACAGATGGGAGTTAAATCTCTTGGGGACAAGTGTCTATCGATGAGGTCACGAGTTCGAATCAGTCGTATCATTCGTGATATGGATTTCAGTGCACAGATATCACACAGACTTGTAGGGAAGAGTTTATGAAATAGAAGTTAACTTTAGTCGAACACCTCCCTTGATCTCGATAGAATTGCTCTGCCAGCCACACGACCTGGATGCTCTGAGAAAAGAACCAAGGTCACCACTGTCTGAAGTGTAATTGTGTTCCTGATTATTACACCAAAATGTACTGCTTTGTTGAGCGCCAAAATAGTAGACCTTCCAAGTGGATTTTTATTGGTAGATCGTAGGTAGACCATCCAAGCACAATCTTACACGTTCATTTGAGCACTTTTGTGCTCATTCCTAGGTGAGACGAACAAGTGACTTAAGCTCCTATGTGGCTCTTTTTGCACTTTTGATTAGCCATTGGTATTTTGGAAAGGGTGTGATTGATACAGCAGCGACTTGTTGCTCAACGACCATCGATACATGGAATTACCTTGCTCATAGATAACTTGCCCTTCAATTGTATGCCTTTACTTGCCCTTCAATTGTATGCCTTTGGATCATTCTTGGGCCTACAATATTGTTTGTTTTTCAACTACAAGTTTAGAGATCAGAGAAAGAAGGTAGGAATGGTGAGAGATCAGAGAAAGAAGGTAGGAATGGTGATTGGAACAGGAGAGTTTTGATGGGTTATTGAAAACGATCTATTGTTCATTCTCTATTCTATTTGCAAAGGATTGATTTGTGGGACTCAAATTTGCACTTTATTTTATTGGCAAATTGTTATTTTGGAGGGGCCCAAGATGAGATAAATTGTCTATCATTCACTCTTTATTGTAATCGCATATTGTTGTTTTATTGGCACTCAAAACAAAATGATTGGGACCCCATCATGTAGATGCAACCACTGTTCCTAGATGCTTGTTTTTGTCACTGACTTTGGCTGCTTGGATGGGTGAAGGCTCATTATGGTCTTAACGAGCCTTGGCTTTCAACTAGTTCTTATTGGATGACAACACACCATAGGAGTGAATACTTTGGCGATAGGCTGAACATTTTTTTGATGGATAAAACATAAGCACAAATGGCCATTTCAAAGTTAAATTGATGAGCACTAGGGCGGTTTATGCATGAGCCAAAGGGGTTCTTTCATTTGCCTTGCGATGGAGGTTTCGAGATCTCTTTTACATCTTCAATGCCACTCAAATGATACTCCTTTTAGTTGATTTCCTCTCTCATCCTTTGACATTCCGTGAGCAATTCTCAGGATATTCCAACCATTGGTGAGGAGCAATTGAAGAAATTGTTGCTGAAACCCTAATTTGTAGTAGCCATTAGGGATTCTCAATCACTTGGGGATTTGTATTCTCTAATTGGAGACCCCATACTTAGAATAGCAGTTGTGAATTGAGAATTTATAGTTGATTTGAGGGGCAAGCCCATTCCTATTCGATTTAGTGCAAGAGAAAAAGACCAATTCGTGCTTAAATGGTAATCTAATCAATGGGCAATTTGGTTCTTAGTGTTGTTCGTCCTTAATGATAGCCATTTGTATAGAAGATTGAAGGAGATCAGCCCATATCTCAATGTACTTCAATCGAAAGTAATACAAGATAAAGAAATACCACAAGGGGTGCCAATTGTTGGGGCCAATCAAGTGCTGATTGTCCAAGATTAGTGTGGTAGTATTTTCAGTTTTACGGAATTTATTTGCTTGCTATAATTAGTTTTAAATCAGGTCATCTACCACCCTATCTGAGAAGAAAGGCTAGTTGCATGGTTCTTGTTGGGCCCATGGCATCTAATTGGAAGCAAGAAGCATTTCACGAGTTGAATTCGTGATCAATTGAGTTCTACAGTTCTACAGCAAGCATCTCTTCATATATTGAGATGGGATCAAGTAATGATGATGTCTCTCAGTCTGAAAATTCACAAAGTGAAGGTGGAAATGCATGGCATGATGTTGGACAAGGCATCGAGCATGGGCAGCAAGCTGTGAATATTGGTGTAGATCAAAATATGGGTCCTTTAAGGCCTCAAAATGCTAACGATCAGCAAGAAGGATGATCGGTTTAAGGCTCAATTAAGAACAACAGCTGATCTCTTTGCAAATTAGTAAAGAATCCTTGATTTGTGCAATTCTTGAATGCTCCTCCTAAGGATAGCAAAGTCAATAACAAGCAGTTGTCTTCTAAAGCTTCAAGGCAGCATGAGGTTTCGAAGGGAGAGCCACTTCAGCCACAAGATGCACACAATGTTGGTAATGACCAAAGGCAAATGATGCTAGTGGGCAAAGCACCTCAAATGGAAGGCCAACTTGGTAGTGCCAATCCAATGACTGGGATGATTTGGTATTGGATCTATTTTCCATGCAATGCTTGGTCAAGGATCATCTATGGGGTTGCATGGCCGGAATCCTTTGGTATGAAGCAAACAATGCATGCAATGCAAGGCCCAATGTATTTGGGTATGGTAAGTGGAATGCAAAATCCCATGCATGGTAATGTTCACATGATTCGTGGGGCATAGTGGCATGTTTGGTAATGCATTTGCTAAAGCTAATGTGTTTGGTGTTCCTGGAATGAATGCTAGTTATGCAAAATCTCTATATATGTTGGTCATGAGGGAAATGCAGCCAATATTTTGGCAGCAATATGACGATTCCAACGATTTGTGTGGTCTATAGGGAGCCTAGAACCTAGTGGAGGTTTCAATGCAAGTGAAGTTAGAGATAAAGTTTCCATGTGCTGCTTAGTGAAATTTAGGATTGTTTCACCTATGGGTGGATGCAAATGGATGGAGAAGGGTGACTTGGCATATCATCCTTAGCGTTGCACTTTAATGTGTTTCAGCTAGAGCTGACTTTGGATTGGTCTTTTTAAAATTTAGCAAAGCATAGAGGATTTAGAGTATTCCGTGGTGCTGAAGGGGGAGATTGCACCTCCATTCCCTAGTGATAATAGATAGCTCAATTATGTAGTGGAACTCATATTTGCTTGGTTTGCATCCAAAATATTGTGTATTGATAGTATTTTTGCCATTGTAATCACTATTCAATGTACTTGTCATTGTGAGTTGGTATGTAGATACCTATGGTTTGTACCTAGGATTTGAAACTATATATTTGCAAGACTACTAGCATGTATAGAGTACATGGAACACATGGAATGCACATTTGGATGTGATGTACATGATGTTGTTGTCAGAGTGCAGCGAATGCAGAAGTGCATGGACAAGACTGAAAGACAATGAACACAAGAGAAAGGGAGTGAGAAAAGAGATAGAAGAATGCAGAAATTTGCAGTCAATGAATGCTGAAATGAAGAGGGCAGATGTACAAGGGCTGTCATTGTATCTTCTTGAGGTGGATCTCTCTCAGCAACTTGCAATGATGAAATGAAGAGGGGCAGGCTGAAATGGGCCATAAATAGCCAGCAAAATAGGGGAGAAATATGGCAGGTCGGCTTGCCAAATGTGTCCAATTGCTGCTACATTTGGTCGACTTGTCAAATCTGGCCAAAGGCCCACTAAAAATGGCCCATTGAGCAAGTGCAATAAATGCTAAAAATACAGCATGCATGGGTGGCATTGTGTAGCGAATGAAACCTGCATGGATACTGGCGACTATTGAAAATAATGCCCAAATTGATAGGAAAAATGCCTAATGCCCTCTGAGAGTATCTCCGAGAGTGCACCAATGGTAGCCAAAGAAATGCTAGTCTAGGGGATGGCTAATCTCTAACACCCCTTCTCGAATTGCGGACGTGGCATAAGACTTAGGGATTTGGAGTGCTGTCGAAGAACAACTTGAGGAAGCGCCTTCGTAAACAAATCTGTGAGATTATCCTCTGTCTTGTAGTAAACCACATCAATGGTCTCATCCAAGATCCTTGAATGAAATGGTACTGAATCTCAATGTGTTTCGACCTAGCATGAAACATTGGGTTCTATGCCAAGCAATGCATTTCTCATCATCACAATGAAGTGTCGTAGAACTTGTCTGAGGATAGCCAAGTTCTCCTAGCGATCTCCGAAGCCACACTGACTGACATCTGGAAGAAGACACCGCTCTATACTTCGCCTTTGTGGAAGAAAGGGCAACAATGGGATGCTTCTTGCTACTCTATGAGATAACACTCACACCCAAAGTAAAGCAATATCTTATTGTTGACCTTTGTTGGTCAACATCTTTTCGACCCAATTTGAATCCGTCTAGCCTATAAGAATCAAAGGTGAATTTGCAATACCTACCGGATAATGAATACCAAGATAGGGGGTTCCCCTTAGGAACTAGAAAATCCTTGTAATAGCCTTCCAATGTATAGCTTGGGTTCACTCATGAACCTGGCTAACAAACCTATAGGAAAGCACAAATCAATCTAAGTATTAAGAAGCCAAATCAAGGATCCAATCAATTGCTTGTAGCGGGTAGCATCCTCTGTCGGAGAATCTGCATGGGCCATAGCCATCCAATTCGGATCCATAGGAGTAGAAATGGCTTTACAGCCCTTCATCCCAAATGTGGCTAAAAGTACCTGCACATATTGCTGCTGGGAGATAAAAACCCCCCCTTGGAGTCAGGCAAATCTCATGGCCTAAAAAAGAAATGGAGAAGGGCCATATCTGTCATCTCAAACACCTCATGTGGTTCTGCCTTAGTCTCCTTGATCTTCTAGGCATGGTCACCTATCAAAATGAGATAATTCACATAAAGCATAAATAACGCGTGTCCTCAAGTGGAGGTGTGGACATACAATTGGGGATTGGAAGAGGAGCGTCAATATCCCAACTCCCCTTGGAGGAACAAGTGTATCTTCTCGTTCCAAGCATGTGGAGCTTGTTTGAGGTGGTAAAGGGCCTTCTTCAACTTGTACACTTGTCCATTTGATGAGGAAAAGCCAAGAGGTTGCTCAACATAAATCTCCTTCTTCAAATCACCATTTAGGAAGGTAGATTTTACATCAAGTTGATAAATTGGCCATTTCCTATGGTTGGCTAAGGCAATAACGGCTCCAATGGTAGCCATTCAAGCTATAGGTGCAAAGGTGTCATCGAAATCTACCCTTGATCATTGTGCGAAGCCCTTTGCAACGAGCTGCGCCTTGTGCTTATCTAGAGTACCATAACCGTGATATTTGGTTCTAAAGATTCATTTTACACTGATTACCTTCCTATGAATGAATTGAGGCACAAGATCCCAAGTGCCATTCTGCTCAATAGCATCCAACTCGTGCTCCATAGCCTTCTTCCAATGCTATGACTGCAAAGCCTCCTTCATGGAGGTGGGCTTCCTATTCTTTATGGCATGGGTCATCAAACAATAGTTAGTACAAACAAGCTCGGTAGTATGTGCTTGGTTTCTCCAAGATTGCCACCAATCATCTTGCGGCTGCCACTTCCTAGGGACTCCCTCAATCCTTGAATCACGGAGTGTATCATGAGCCCAATGAGGAGCCCGGATCTCTCCTCTTCCCGCTCCATCTGTTGAAGTCTTTGGAACATCCACTGATGTTGGCTCAATCGAGGAAGCCGGTGGGGAAGTAGTATTCTCATATGAAGATGAAGCATCTCCACGAGGCGCGGGCTCCAATACAGCTGCTAGCGCTCAGCTATCTCTTGAATCTAAAGCACACAGTGATCCTCATCCCCCTCTGAGGTTGGAATCTCTACGAACTGAACATCTCGACTTATGTAGACATCCCACTTAACGGGATCATACAATTGGTGACCCTAGGATTGCAAGCTGTAGCCCACAAACACGTGTCTTTGAGAAGCCGCTTCAAATTTATCATGCTGTCTTCAGAATGTGGGCATAGGTGTCACATTCAAAAACCTTAAAATAAGAAACACCAGTCTTAGACCCAAAATACACCTCATACAAAGAACGGCTAAAGTGGGAGATTGATTAAGGATGTGGATTGTAGTAGCCATAGCCTCGGCCTAGAGACACTAAGGTGTCTGTCTATGCTTCATCATGGTGCGAGCCATCTCAATCACACTTCGGTTCTTCCACTCTAATATACAATTTTCTAGGTGTGTTTGTGTTTGCATACTCCTGGTGGAGACCACAATTTGCACAAAACCTAGCAAGATCATTAGAAACAAATTCTCCTTCCTTATCTGATCTTGACGTCTTTAGTTTCCGGTTTGATCGGTTCTCCTCAAAGAGTAACCAATCCTTGAAGTGGGTGAAAGCCTCAGACTTTAACTGCAAAAAAGAAGCCTAAATCATCCACAATCAGCATGAAGTACAAGCTAACCTTAAGGGACTCCGTCCTCACAGGTCCACAAAGATCTATAGAAACAAGCTCCAAGGGTATTGAAGACCGCCTCGAAGCCTTTTTGGAAATGGCATCACAATGTTGTTTTCCACGAATGCAAGGTACACACGGTTGCTAGCTCATCACAATGTCCGACAAGTTGTCTCCTAGATGCTTTTCGAAGGTAATCATAATTTAGGTGGCCAAACTGAGCATGCCAAAGCTTGAACCATGTCTGAGAGGTGAGAAGGAGAGAAGTCAAGATAGAAGGAGATCTTAGCTTGTAGACTCTATTCTCCTCGTAACTGGAAGTAAGCACCTATCTCAATCCACAATCAAGAATTTGAAAGGAATCCTTGTCAAACTCAACCAGGATGTTGAGGGCACAAATCTTGTGTACCGAAAGTAGATGGTAATCCAAGCTTGGCACATAAAGCACCTTTGAAGTATGGGCATTGCCTTCCTATTTGGAATAAGCTGCATGCTACCCCTCCCTTGAATAGGAACATAAGAGCTATTGCCAATGAGAATCTGCCCGTGTGAAGGCCGCAAATGGGCAACACTTGCTGTAGAAGGAGTCATGTGCCGAGAGGCACCATTGTCAACAATTTACTCATGAGGGTGTGGGGCTGTTAAAAGAGCTTCAAAAGCCCTAGGGTTCAATGCCTCAATCACCTCCAAGTGGAGAGAGGCGGTTGACGAGGGAGCAACCACCACTCT
The DNA here is from genome assembly GCF_053477565.2 of Lygodium microphyllum. Taxonomy (NCBI): domain Eukaryota; kingdom Viridiplantae; phylum Streptophyta; class Polypodiopsida; order Schizaeales; family Lygodiaceae; genus Lygodium; species Lygodium microphyllum. The sequence continues at coordinate 84,913,159 of NC_141163.1, read as the reverse complement.
TGAATCCTTTGAAGACTTCGATTTCTTCTCCTTGTCCTCTTTCTCCTTGTTGGAGCAATCCTTCTTTCAGTGACTGGATTTGCCACATATGCGACAAGTGGAGTCCTTTTCTTTGTCCTCCTTCAATTTATCCTCTATCTTCTTCTTTTGGTCCTTCCCACTAACCTGTCAATGTCTCCAATTTGGAAGCATTCTATTCTTTCAATTGCTCCTCCTGGTCCAAAACCATAGGAACCAACTCTTCTCAATGAAGAGTCTACTGTTTGCCTTGAAACAATCAAAGCGGAGTATAATGCACTGAATTGGGGCACCTGCATCTGCATTTGCTGAAGTTTACTGACATGCTTCTACATAGAAGAAGATTTGTTAGGACTCGAAGTCCTCATCTAAACTTTGAGACAAATGTTGGGTTGGTGGGCCATTCTATTAAGAGCTGAAACTTAAGGAGGGGGTATAGGCTGGATAACAACGAGATGAGCAGAAGTAAAGAAACGACCCGCTAGCTTCAATGGAGTTGTAAGACCAATTAGTGGGAGTGTGGATCCACATCCATTCCTAGGAGTGAAGCATGAATGACACTTTTACAGTGGTTGAGGGTATTGTTGTGCTCAAGACGTATCATTGCTTTGAGGATAGAAGTGGCCTCAGGAGATTTTGAACTTTGGTGCTGATCAAACTTGGACCAGCATGCTTGATTGAGAGCCACAGAACTACATCGGGTGGACCTTGCGAACAGATACACATCCAGCTTAGTGTACGGAGGAATGTTGATCATGATTACCTTGCGCTTCATCATGGTCGTCTGATTGTACATTTGATCAAGCTTCAGCCATATCTCCCGAGCCATGGTCAAGTGCTCGATGTGACCAATGATGGCTAGAGTGCAAGAGAGAGAGAGAGAGGAAAGAATAGATGCAAGCATTCAATTTGTCCCAATGTGCCTGTACCTTCATCAACTCAGATTTCTCATTTGAAGAAAGCTTGGAGGAATTACGATTTGTAGGACTGTTTATAGCCTCGGTCATTAGCTCCGCTAAATTTTTGATTTGAAGGAAGAGCCGGTAATACGGGGACCTTATGGTCCATAATAGCCTCAAACTCTTCATCAATTTTGGTCGACATTGTAAATGGAATGACCTGCACAAAAACAAGGGGAACCTCCTTTGACTCTGCACATGGTGCCGGTGCCTTCCTCTGCTTGTCCTCAAAGAGTTTTACCCGCTAGAGGCAATGAAAACTCAAAATCTGCAACAAAAGGATGAAAACGTAGCCTTTCCGCCTTCACAAACAGCAAGGACCTGCAAAAAACAGCAACTTCTCTCCTCCTTAGTGCACAACTTGTTCACTACAGCCTCCAAAGGATGAAAATTCAAACTTTTGTCGGGAAGAATCTGCCCGATCAGGTTTGCCCACAATCAATCAGCCCTTCTATGCTGTTGTGATACCATGTCATAGTGCAGCGAATGCTGAGGTTTGCCCACAATCAATCAGCCCTTCTACGTTGTTTTGATACCGTGTCAGAGTGTAGCGAATGTGGAAGTGTATGGACAAGACTCAAAGACAATGAACACGAGAGAAAGGGAGAGAGAAAAGAGACAGAAGAGCGCAAAAATCTGCAGTCAATGAATGCTGAAATGAAGAGGGGAGATGTACAAGGATTGTCATTGTATCTTCTTGAGCTGGATCTCTCCCACCAACCTGCAATGGCAAACTATAGCCATCAAAATAGGGGAGAAATATGGCAGGTTGACTAGCCAAATCTGGTTGATTGCTGCCACATTTTTGGCTGACTTGCCAAATTTGGCCAGAGATTCGGCTTGAGGAGATACACCTACAACCCTTGTATATCTGCCCTCTTCATTTTCGCATTCATTGATTGCTGATTTTTGCGTTCTTCTGTCTCTTCTCTCTTTCCCTTTCTCTTGTGTTCATTTTCTTTCAATCTTGATACCGTGTCAGAGTGTAGCGAATGTGGAAGTGTATGGACAAGACTCAAAGACAATGAACACGAGAGAAAGGGAGAGAGAAAAGAGACAGAAGAGCGCAAAAATCTGCAGTCAATGAATGCTGAAATGAAGAGGGCAGATGTACAAGGATTGTCATTGTATCTTCTTGAGCCGGATCTCTCCCACCAACCTGCAATGGCAAACTATAGCCATCAAAATAGGGGAGAAATATGGCAGGTTGACTAGCCAAATCTGGTTGATTGCTGCCACATTTTTGGCTGACTTGCCAAATTTGGCCAGAGATTCGGCTTGAGGAGATACACCTACAACCCTTGTATATCTGCCCTCTTCATTTTCGCATTCATTGATTGCTGATTTTTGCGTTCTTCTGTCTCTTCTCTCTTTCCCTTTCTCTTGTGTTCATTTTCTTTCAATCTTGTCCATATGCTTGTGCATTCGTTATACTTTGACTCATGGAGTAGTAAGAAGGAGCCCATTGTTGCCCTTTCTTTCACCGAGGCGGAGTATAGAGCAGCGTCTTCTACCACATGTGAGATGGTGTTTAGCAAGTGGTGAATGAAGACAAGCCTCACTCACAACTCGAAAATGAGACATTAAGGAGTGCGGGTTAGGGAATTTGACTTTGTTGAAAGACGACACACAACAAAAATTTTCAATGTTTTACGAATATATCACAACCAATACACGAACTCAAACAACCAAATATGCCTCTAGTAACCTAAAAAAAACTCAAGGTAGAGCATCGACAAGATCAAAACAATTTAAACTTGAATTCGAAAAAAAATCACTTATCACTTCATACCTCTTAGAACCTTGTTGTGAAGGAAACTGCTAGGGTTTGCGCTGAGGATACACAGAGTGTACGACCATGACAGAAACACAAAGAGATATACACAGACACTGAGGGCAAAACTCAAACCCTAAACGCAAAACTCAAAAACTCAAACCCTAAACGCAAAACTCAAAACTCAAACACAAACAAAAGAAGGGAGAGAGAAAACACAACTCTGAAGTGAATGAATGCTGTAAATGAATGTCAGAGTGTACAGTGTGCTCAAGGGCAGAGCAATGTCGGAGTGTGATGTCCACCGAAGATGGATCCCAAGTTTGTGACCTCCAGTCGGAGTGTAGGAGTGCTGAATAGTGAATGGCAGTAGGCTGGTCACCAAAACGCAGCAGTTTGGAGGTTGGAAACTGGTAAACGCAGCAGTGTACCACTGATCGGAGGCTGGAAACTGTGCATAGTCTGCTGTAAACAGCAGGCTGAAATAGTGTCTGAGAGTGTCAGGGCCTGCAATGTTGAAAACGCAGGTTGGCTGACCCTAGAGATGATGGATAGCAGGCTGAACAGGAGTCTGGGACAATGTGGAGCAGTCGCCAGCAGCTGAGAGCTGTCGTCTATAGCAATGGACAGGCTGAACATAATGTGGCTGCAGTCGATGATGGCTGGACAGCAGATGGAGGTGGGCTGCAAGCTGGAAACTGGGCACCAAAAACAGTAGAGGGTGCGTGGGCTGGTGTAACCTGCAAACAAGGATGATGGTTGAATAGGGGCAGCCCGTCTATTTATAGATGTGGAAGGGCGCCCCAAAAATTAGGGTTTCCACGAAACTCTCTCGAACTGCTCCCTTTTTTAGGGTTTCCATTGAACTCTCTCGAACCGCTCCCCGTTTTAGGGTTTTACTCTAAAAAAGCATTTTTAGTGTGTTTTGGGGATGTTTAAGAGGCTAATCAGCAAGTAATGCATATTTTAGCTCAACACCCCCTCTCAGGCCTAAAACTGAGTTGAAAGGTTAGGCCAGCCATTGTGATGTTTATGTATCCCAAGGCGTCCCACCCCAAGGCAGCCAAGGCATCGGACAAAGGGTGCACGTCGGCTGCCCAGTGGTCTACCAAGACTACAGAGGCTATGGTTATTGATCAAGAGAATCTAAGTAGTCACCTCAGAGAGGACAGGGCATCGAACAAAGGGTGCACGTCAGTTGCCCAGTAGCTTACCAAGCCCTACAAAGGTGGATGGAACTACATGGAAATTTTTTTTTTTGGTTTTTTTTTTTGAATAAGTGAAGTAAATTTGATGGGATGCGGCCGATTGAGTAAAAGTGACCTAGAAGACGGGAGTAGGGAGGGTACACCCAACACATCACAAAACAATACAAGCTAATCCATCCACTCAGGGCGTCGATGACGTGGGAAAATAGGTGATGAGGTATCCATGTGATGAAGAAGGATGGTGGTGTGGTAACAATAGCCGCCGGTGGAAACAGCTTAGGATCCGCGCAAGTGGTGCTCTGCACAATGAGATGCAAAGTATGCTACATGCTGAAGAATGCTCATGCAGTAGGTGCCACTTGGATAGTGTCCCTCGTGGGGAAATTGTTCACTTGTCCAAGCGCCCTAGTACAAGGATGATGTGATCATGCAATGCAAAGGGTAAGATACAACTGGGGGAAGAAGCGGATGTCAAAGACAAAGTGCTGAAGCCTGTAGAATACCAAGAAGGGTAGGAATCCCCTCTCAACCTGGATGTAGTTGCTGAAGAAGGAAGAGGAGCATGATGTCGGTCTTTATATGGTGCCGAGAACCATAAATAATGAAAGAAGATGAAGTGGATGAAGCACCGTGCTAGAAGAGCAAGGTAGAAGTCACTGCCATGATAGCATCGAGAGAGATACTGCACAATCCGCCTTGGGAGGGGAAACCGCCATGCTGGAAGAAGAGCAAGCACTCCTAGGATGATGAAACCATGAAAGGAACGATGCGCATTCCCACGTCTCTAGCCCAGGAAGGACCAAAGCAATCTGCAAGTTAGCCCTATACTGAAAGACAAAACACTGCAAAAGAGATGTGAATATGCACACACAGAGATTAGTAGTGAGATGCTCCAAAGTAAAACAGAACAGAAAGAAAATCTAACTCAAAATAAATGCAATGAATGTGTATGTGTGTGAGTAAATGCAGTGGAAGACAAAAAAATGGAAAAACTAAGGATAATGAATCCTATGGGTCCAACTCTAAGAGTGCGAAAAATGAATGCTAGATTGACCTAGGGTATCCGAAAGGACCTAGAGGCATGCAAGTTGAAGAAGGTGGCTACCATTGCGTATGTCTAGTAGCAGGGCTTTGCTAAGGAAACACTTGATGAGGTGGGGAGGAAGGTGAGATGGATGCATGAAGTGCAAGGGGATCGGCAGTTGGCCTGTCCTCTAGCGGCCGAGGTAAGGGGGGTTGTCTTGGCACGTGGTACAGTGAGGTGGCGTAGCTATGCCACATCTGTGGGGAGGAAATGTGTGTCTCTACTCGGGGTGGTTGGAATGCCTTTCACACCTCCTTGCTGTCCTGCCGTGGGAATAGCGGATAAAACTCGTGCTCTAGCTTGGATAGGTATGCCCGCTTCTTCCTTCGCACTAGGCGACGAAAGATCATGCGAGCTTGGCGGTGTGTGTATTTCCCTTCGGCTTCCCCTTGTTGGAGGTGGAGGCAGGTTTCCTTGCATTCCTTGTCGTACCAGCTATTGCGCGGGGCATTTTTGCTAGGAGGGGTGGAGTGGGAGTGTGTGTGGGGGAAGTACGCCGCGGTTGATGTGTGAAGGGTCCTAGTGAGTTGTGTCGTGAACTCCTCCAGGGGTGTGTGTGGGTCCATCTCCTATAGGCTCCAATACAGATGATTTGAGTAGGCACTCGCCGTCGTCTTGGTGAAGTGGTATTTGGGGAATCTTTGAGGGTTGCTCACTGGGGGTCCCCTTGTAATTACATGTGATGCTAAATTGGAGGTATGCATGGTCCGCGGCTACCGCCAATGGGCGTGGTGAGATGCTGAAGGTCTCTATGTGCGGGATCAAGGCAGGCGGCCCTAACAAGTAGTCTAGTGTGCTGCCTTCTCCCGAGCCTCTAGATGTATGCCTATGTGGAAAGCATGTGAGTGCATTAGACCTAGGCCATTTGGCCAAGCCATTAAGGATGGCTAGTCCGTGTGCCCCTCCTAGTGCTAGTAAATAGTCTCCATACTCGGTGCACTCAACTGTGTCCTGAGATGTCCGGCTGATCCCCAACTTCTCTAGTGCTAGCTCTTTGTACATGTGGTCTTCGCTCTCAAAGAAGGGGACTTGGCTCTGCGCTGTGCGGGCGTTGAAGTCCCCTGTTAGTAGGATGTCTCCTATGCTTGAGTAGTGCATGATATCCTCATATAGGGGTAGGTATGGGGACAGCCCTCCTGGTGTCGCATACGGGGAATTTTCCGGGGCGAGGTAGCATACTGCGACATATATGTACTGTGGGCGGTTTGTATGTATCTTGATCCACATGAAACGGACTTCATCATCTCTCTTCATGACTTGTACCATATACTGTAGCTCCTCCCTATAGAGTACTACCACTCCTCCCGACCCTTTGGTCCCCCCTTGGGATCTAGCCCAGGGGTGGCACGCTGACTCCCATTTGTAGCCTCTCACTGTTGGTAGGTGCGTGTTAGGGCTTTGGTGTGTCTCTGTATACATGACTATGTCCTTGCCCATGAAGGTTTCTTGGAAGAGCCCAACATCTGTTCTCATGGCTCCATTATAGTTCCACATTGCAAATCTCAATTGTGTCTCATAGGCCGCACCCCGTCATTGGCGCTTCTCCATGATGATGATGCGCTTGTCCCTATAGACCACCCATTTACTTACCTTGCATGCATCCATGATCTGTGGCATACATTCTCGTCTATGGGCCACTTGGGCTGGGGTGAGGTCATCTTCCAGATATATTTTCTGTCCTTTGAGGGTTGCTCTTTTGGAGAGAGAGTCCATGTTGAGGGGGGAGAGAGACTGAGAGGGGGGAGAGAGACTTTAACTCCACACCATACTTGCTAATCGAGCATATTGTGTCTATTATGCAAAGGGCTCCACTGTGAATTGTTGGGATCAGACGGTACGAAGCTTGAATCTTTCAGTCCGGCAGTACCATGAGCTCTTAGACTTTTGATTGATGAGCTTTGATCATGTTGATGTCATATTCCTCTTTGTACATTGACTATAAACTCATATACTATCTTTTGAACTTGATAGTCACTATCATATGATAGAGTGCTGTTTACCCTCTAAGATCATTGAAACTAATGTACATCTAATATCAACTTTGGAATTTAGTAGATGTTTTTGTGATCTAAATGTTGTTAATTATATTTGTTTTATTAAAAAAGTTTAATAATCCAATTTGCAATGTAAATCAATTTCTTTTAAGAGTAATGTTGATGTAAATTCAAATGTGAGTAAATATTTGCATATGATTCTATATGAGTACATTGATGTCTGTCCATTCAAATTACTTGATAGACTTCCGCCATCTCATGGTACATTAGACCATAGGATTGAGATGTTGCCTTGTAGCCATCTTGTCTCTCAGCAAATCTCCATGGGATGCGTATATTTTTCTTGCTAAAAAAAAGAATGGTACGATGCGCTTTTGTGTTGATTATAAATGTCTCAATAAGGTGATTGTCAAGAATAAATATCCGTTAGCTCAGATGGATGGCGGTATAGATTCACTTTGTAGTGCAAGCAATATTTCACCAAGATTGAGTCCGGTTACCATTAGATATAGATAGCTTCAAAGGATGTCTCAAAAATTGTATTTTAAATGCCGTATGGACACTATTAATTTTTGGTTTTGCCTTTTGGATTAACTAATGCTCTTGTAATTTTCTAGTAGATGTATGATTTGTTTCGTTCGTATATCTATAAATAAATAGTCATTTTTCTCAACGATATACTTACTTAATAGTAAGTATTTGGAGGAACATGCGAACTATTTATGTATTGTCTTATGTGTCTTAAGGTGAGAGCGATTATTTGCAAAACTATACAAGTGTGAATTTTTTCGTAAAGAGCTCTTATATCTTGGGTGTGCCATCTCAATTGATGGTATTCGTATTAGACTTGAAAAGGTTTGAGTATTGCTTGATTGACCTATTTTGAGGAACACAAGGCAAGTAACATCTTTTTCTGATTTTACTGGATTTTTTTGAAAGTTCATTAAGGACTATGCTTCTATTGTTGAACCATTAACACGTTTGCTTAAGGGTATCAGAAGCAAGAAAAAGCATGTTAGTTCACTTCTCGTCTACTTGGACTAGTGAGCTCAATCAATGTTGTCAAACATTAAAGTGGTTGGTTACTATTGCACTGATGTTACAGATTATCAATTTGGATAAACCTTTTGAGGTTCATACGGATGCAAGTGATTATGCTATGGGTGTTGTTCTTTATTAAGATGGTCGGCCTATTGCATTTGAGAGTCATAAGTTCACTGATGCTCAAACACGTTATATCATTTAAGAGAAGGAATTGTCGGTGGTGGTCAGTTATGTACTTCAAAATTTGGCATCATTATTTGTACGACGACTGTTTCATGATTTGGATTGACCACCATTTGTTAAAATACCTTTGTGGTTAGGTTGATCTTTGTGGCCATAAGGCGAGATGGGCGGAGCTTATGCAATAATTTGGCTTCAAGATTTGTTTATTTAAAGGATGCAACTAATATGGTTGCCGACACCCTTAGCCAGATTCTTGAAGCTAATGTTTTGATATTTTTTGAAATTTTGATCGATTTCCTCTTTGTCTTTCAAAGGGTGTTGCTAAAATGATCTTCATTTTGGTAAGATATGCTAATTCAAGAGGGACCTAGTAGCCTAGGAAGCTTTGGTACCTTGGACACTTGAAAGCTTGCTATTGAGAGATAGATAGCAAAAAAGTATTCCATTTGTACTAGATTACTTTTAAAACAAGACAAAGTATGTGTTCTTGATAATTAGGATATTCATATGAAAATTTTATATGAGTATCATGGTGTGCCGAGTGTCGGATACCTTGGCATACACTAGACTTTAGCTTTAGTTACTTGCTACTTTTATTGGCCACACATTAAGGCTTTGGTTGAGTCTCTTGTGTGAGAGTGCTTGTAGTGTTGGTTTAATAAACATGAATGGCACAAACAAACGAGGATGTTACATCCTTTGCAAATTCTTGACTCAAATTGGAGTAGCATTTCTATCGACTTTATAGTAGAATTATCTTGTACGAATTGAGGTCATGATACAATTTGGGTTGTGGTTGACTAATTAACAAAAATGGCTCGATTCATTTCCACAAAGATGACTATAAAAAGCCATGAGTTGGCTGGTCTCTTTGTTAAGTATCTTTATAGACTTTATGATTTGCTCGATGAAATACTCAGTGATAGAGATCCTAAGTTCATAGACCATTTTTGGCAAATAGTTTTCAAAGAACGGAAACTAGGTTGTCCATATCGTCCTTGGAGCAAATTGAGACCGATGGATAGATCAAGAGGACAAATCCAAACTATGGACGATATACTGCGCACATATATCTCTTGTAGACAATCTGATTGGGAGTATTATCTTCCTTGGATTGAGTTTGCTTATAATAGTGCTAAGCATTCAACTACTAGTTTATAGCCTATTTATACTTATGTGTGGTTATGAGTCGAAACCACTGATTGTTGTCTAGCTCAAGAGTGAAAATGTAGTCCGTGGGTGACTTTTTGCACGATATGCACGAAATGTTGATGATTGCAAAGGAAAGCATTAAAATGGCCCTAGATCATTCTATGTTTTATACTAATCAACATCATGCTCCTCGAGAGCTGCAGGAGGGTATGTGGGTTTACCTTAAAGTCCCAAAGGACTTTGATCTGATGATTACCGGCAAGTACTATAAATTATCTTCGAGATTACCAAGAGGATAAGTAGGGTGTCTTATGAGCTAGATTTATTGTTGGAAACTCAAGTTTATCTTGTGTTCCATGTTAGTCGCTTGAAAGAACGATTGGGACAAGGTGAACCGATAGTAGGAAATCCTGTGCCTTGAGGATATTGCTCAATATATTCCACTCAAACTTGAATTGATCCTTGACTTGAGGACTAAATAATCCCATTGGACCGTTTATCGCGGGTATTTGGTCAAGTCCAAAAACCACCTAGAGGTGAAGGCTACTTGGGAGTTAGTACGTTTATTGAAGAGTCATTTCTCCCTCTTTGTCCCTGAAGATATTGTTGAGGACGGCAATTATTTGTAAGGGAAAAAGTGTTATATCCTTGGACATTCGGATGGATACTAGTAGTGTTGGTCGCAGTGGTTATGAAGCGACTTAGTATGTATATGCTAAGGAGGCTTCGGGGCTAGGGCAGTTGAGTCCTATTTATAGGACTCGCGACCCTATTGTGCACATCATTGTGTGATCACCACTCTTAGACTCTTGGGTTGTTGGCCGACACATCCCTACATTGGGATGGTGTGGGTTGGTCGTGTGGAATGCCAACCCTTGGGATGTGGTTGTTACCCAGAGTATTGCTAGTACCAAGCCTGGGGGTGAGCCCTGGCTTTGTGGTTGGGAGGTGAGTTAAATGTCCAATACCTTATATTGGTGAATATAGCTTGTGTTGTATCTTGTGTGCAGGATGGATCCTAGGGGGATGTTTCAGTAAGGTTTTGTATTGATGATCCTACTTGGGAAAATGTCAAGAATCACAACACCAACTTGTGGTTGTAGAGTTTTCATGACAACAAAATCATCATATGGTGAGTATGTTTCAAATACGATTTTGAAGGGCATTCCTTTCACATGCATGGATTGAACCCAAGGTTCAAGACATACAATTAGGTACATGATTTTTTGCAATACGTATGCAACTCTTTGAAGTACAAGGCTCATAGCAAGCTCACAGGATAAGTGTAAACAAAATTTTGCAACTGATACATCAAGGTCTCAAGGACATTCTTCATTTCCCTCTTTTTCAAGATAAAAAAGGACCCATCCCTCAACCACAATGATTAAGACAAGCAGGCTTCTATCTTTACCCCTCCATGAGTAGTGTAGCCATTTGAAAATTTATCCATCTTCCTTCCCTTCTTGGCTCAACAAAAAGAGTTAGCAAGATTTATGATTGATTATCATAGATGCAATTTGGGAGTCCATGTTTAAATTATAGTCTATCTTCATAAAGCTTCAAAATTAAAAGAGAATGGAATATCAACAGCTCGCGTTAGAATCTTGATAATCTTCTTTGCAAAAGAGCATTTCTTCTTGATCTTTCAGCAGCATCAGTTCTTCTTTGTGCATGGAACTCCTATCTTCATAAGTCTTCAAGATCTTCGAATGGTAATGAAGGTACAAGAGAAGGGTAAAGAGTCTACAAGGTGATCCCCCCCCATCCCATCAACAAAAAGAAAAAAAGGAAAAAAAAATCCTTGTCCTCTTTTATGATACTCGTTTCAGCTCCTATGATCAATTGCCCTGCCCAAACTTGTGCGCTTATTGATCATGTTGATGCCTACATGGCTTACATGCCCATCTCCAACTCATATCATACTTGCCAAGCTCTCATAGCTCTAGCACAATCTGCTATTTCAGTCCCATGCCAGTTAATGCATCAGATTTACTGAATCAGGCTGCTGTGATCAAGCTGGAATTAGTGCAATCAAGATGTCAAGAATTAGACATCAATCCTCCATGTGCAATACATGTGTTTTCATGTTCGATTAATAACCTTTGTAAGGTTTTCAAACTTCGTCATTTTACTCTTCCACAAAACCCTATTTACATGTGTGAAGAGTTAACTCGTTAGGAGATCACAAAAACATGTTCCTGTGGCTCCTTGGACTTGCTTATCTCAAGAAGTCATTCTTCTAAAAGATCATCACAGAGCTTTGTCATTGCTACACTAATGCCTACAACTGCCTGCCATAAAGATACAAGAACATGCCATAAGAGTTAAACTCCCCTTGAAAACACAAAATCATGTGCTAGAAATTTTCCCAAGACTCAGTTATCGAGTAAACACCCTTTGAAATTTCCTCCATCAAAACCCTTCCAAGTTCCTTGAAGACCTCAATGTGTCAATTTTCTTGAGATGGGACTAAACTTTTCCTATCATCATTTCATGAGGCTTGCATGTCATTTGAAATTGTACCAAGACAACTGACACAAAAAAACCAATTTCAGTTTTACAAAAGTCTTCGAAGGATATTTATAGTTCATGGTTGTGCTCTTTTGGGCTAGCTATATAGCTAATATTGGTTAAAAATCATATTGTACAACAGGCTAGCAAAAAGTGCCCATCAATCTGTTGTAGCTTGAATGCCTTTGAAGGCTTGACGGTGGACTCATGATTGAAGTGATGCTCCTCCATGTTGCCCACACTACTCTGTTGCAACCAATTTGCTCCCCAAGCGCTCCAACGAAGAGAAGAAACATAGAGAAGGAGATATCCCAATCTCAACTTCACTTTCCACCTTTATGCTCCAAGGTATGGAAGAAGAAGGGGAATAAGGGAAGAACTCAAGGCAAGAGAGAAGCTTCACTCTCCAAGTCCCTCACTTGCACTCTCACTCACACACGCTCACTCTCCCTCACTCAACGTTATGCACAAGATGTTAGTAGATTACTCAGCTCATAGGTGAGTCTGTGTGTGGTTTAGTGGGATGGGCATAGGAGATTATTTTTGATGTATTCTTTTGGTGCCCATTTTGATGGCTTTTTTGCCATTATTTTATGGCCGGCTAGCATTTACTATTATTTTATTTTCTGGCCGATTTGAGCTAGATATTGGCATATTTTTGGCTATTTATTGAGTGGCTCCCTCCTCCTTAGTCATTCATTCACTTGTCTTTTAGAGAAGGTTCTATTGGAGAGAGGGAGCCGGTGTGAGTGCCCACACAGCTAGTGACTCACTATTGTATGCAACCGTCTCATGTTTCGTATATGGATTCCATTTCCCAAGCATATCTATGAGTTTCTCTTTGGAATGCTCTTATGTTCTCTCTTTTTTCATTGTCTCTATTCCTTTTCTCTTTTCTCACTGTCCCACTTTTGACGTGGTATTCGGTGTTTGGGATCTTAGTGCTGTTTTGTGCTATTGCTGGTCTGCCAACTGCAGTTGTCCATCGTCCTTGACTGCTGTCACCCGATTTCAGTCCAGGGACACTTGTCTGCTGCTGCAGAATGGCCTGATTCTTACCTATTGTAGCATGCCTTCTCTGCATGACTGCTTGTGTTTTCATTTTCTGCAATATTTTATTATTGGTTTCCTGCATTTAATGCCTGACCAGTCTGTGCTTGGCTGTACAGCTGCAGTATTTTGTGCATTTAAGACTCCTTCCAGCTGGGTGACTTCTTGTTCAAGCTTCTGGTAGGGACTCTTGGCTGTCTTCTTCCTGCTGATTCTCTGTTTGCTGTGTTTGATCAGGTTATCCTGATTTCAGCAGTCATTTTTGTGATCACTTGTCCTTATACTAGGTGTGAACTCGTGACGCAGTTTGTGCTGTATTTTGGCTGTCCTCTCTCTGTCTCTCTCTCTCATTCCCTTATTTGCTTTATTTTCTCCTCCTATCCTCTTCAAATGGCACTTGCTTGTTGCTCTATTGATGAGTTTCATGGCCTTGACTATCTCACAGAGTATTGTCATGAAACCCTCATTTGCGCATAAGCAATTATGGAACATTGTCTTAGGAGCTATTGTGCAGCTGTGGACTCCAACTCCTCTTCACAATAATTGGGACGATGACAACTATGAGGAAGCTGTGCTTACATGGGACATAATTGATGCTTGTGCATTTTCCACTCTTCTCCAAAGCATTTCTAAAGAGGTTCTAACAGTAGTCACCTCTTGTAGGACAATTTCAGAGGTGTGGGAGAAGTTGAAAATGCTGTACAAGGCTCCATTGACTTATGTGTGCAGTGACCTTCTATGGACAGCTCTAGCAAATAAATTGAGGCTTGAGCCTAAAGATACTATTCGGTCTTTCTTGTTTCGTGTAACACATGTCCAAGATGAGCTTCGACATATGCAATCTGTGTTTGAGGTGCTCACCTCGAAGGAACTGTACTCTACAAGCTCCCTTTGGAGTTTGATGGAGTAGCCAATAGTTCGAGGGCTGAGATATCTTCATAGCCAAGGAGTTTCAATATGTCCATGATGCTGCTTGAGCATGAGACATCCTTGAGATTATAGGGGAGGCCTCCATCTTGACATGGTAGTCATAATGAAGCATTTGTAGCTTCGAAGAGGGGAGATAGGAAGAAGAAGTTGAAGGCATAGTTCTATCATTGTGGAAAGAAGGGACATCTATGAAAGGGCTGTAAGGAGTTAGTGGCTTGATGAAAGAAGAAGGAGAAAAAGAAAAAGCAAGATGCGGACTTCTTCGATGAGTCATCCTCATTCTTGCCCGACTCTGATTCAAATCCTCTGGCCAAGGAGAGCCAAGGCGTGGAAGGGATAATCTTCTGCCGAGAAGGGAAAGGGCTTGGCTATCCCTTCTTTTGTTGCTTTCTATCACCAGTGACACAGCCATTTCTTACGACTCTATAGTGCTAGAGGGAGTGAGAGGGTGACAGGGAATGGGGTTGGCTCCTAGTCCGAGCTTACATAAGGGGACACTTTGGTAGTTTGGCCAAAGGCGGGGGATCCATGATTATACATGCTTAGAGGCGTTGTTGACTAGATGGTCATGCATGCTACTAGTATGTTATTACACGACATTGTTGATCGACATAGAGAGATGCTATGATTATTCTCAATTTTTAGGAGCTGGTATCATTGACATTGACATCACATTCTCTTCGAAGCACCTCAGTGGTGGGCTAGCCATTCATTGCTTGGATATTCATGGTTCTTTTTGATGGTCATTGCGGTATGTATCATGACGAGTCATTATCATTGTATATTGTACCAAATCACCCATGATTTGAGAGAGGGTGTTAGCAGATTAGTTAGCTCATGAGGGAGTATGTGTATGATTTAGTGGGCTGGCACAAGACATTAGTTTATGCATTTTTTGGTGCTTTTTTAAATGATTTTTGGCCATTGTTTTATGGTTGACCAACATTTACGATTATTTTATTTGCTAGTTGACCTAATCCAAATATTGACATATTTTTGGCTATTTATTTAGTGGCCTCCTTCGTTTATTCGATTGCAGTCTTCCAAAGTAGGTCCTGTCGGAGAGAGGGAGCCGGTGCGAGTGTCCACACAACTAGTGACTCACTATTGTATGCAATTGTCTCATTAGTATATGGATTCCTTTTCCTAAGCATATCTTTGAGTTTCCTCTTTGTAGTATTCTTGTGTTCTCTTTTTTCTTGCAATATCTATTCCTTCTCTCTTTTGTTGTGCACTCTCTTACAACAATTTTATATGCCATCGTTGCACCCACTTCTGACACAAGAAGATAGGATAGAAGTAAAAAGAAGATAGCACTCAAAGTTGAACACACAAGAATGAGTTCCTCTATTCACTTTTTGGCTTTTATACATGGGTTTGGGATCTAGGGTTTCTCTCACAATTTGGGCACCCTTTCACTTTTAAGCTCTTGACTGGTTCTATTCACTTTATACATACAACTACTTTTAGTAGGATTGCTCAACCTCAAAGTGAATAGAAGTTTGCACCCACAACCTCACATTATATGTGAATAATGATGCCTAAAATGTAATATAGTCCGAACGAAGTAATCCTTTCAAATATTTCTGGCAAAAACCACCTCTGCTTGACTTGCATCATTCTTCGCCATTTGTAGTTAATATCTCCCTTTATAGAATTTTATAAAAAACAAACCATGGGCACAAAGTGCGTGAATCATATAAAATGGAACTAGCTTGTTGCAAATTTGAAAATTAGGGTTTTGAAACCCTAATTTTTGCATACACTAAGCAGTAAACTAATTTTCTTCTTTTATACTTATACTTAATCAAGTTGAGTACAAAGTCTTTCTTGGATGAGTATTAGATAGGATGGATAGAGCATGTGGTTGAAATTTCAATAGTAGAGCTTGTGGAAGTGAATAGAGAGACCTTCAATATATAGATATGAGGCTTTGATGCTCAAAAGTCAAAAGTGGAGGCTACAAAAGACAAATATCTATTGAAAATAACAAGTTTTAAGCAAAATTAAGCAAAATGACAAATATAGGGACACTTGTCACTTTTAAAATGACACACATTTTATTTTAGATGCCACATGTAAAGTTTATAAAGAAAGAAGCTTCTAAACCTTCTACTCTAGAAATATCTCAATTGGTTGAGAATTTGAAATAATTGCTAAAGACAAAATTGTTATATTGTTCCTTGCAAAATTTTGGAGTTTTTGATGCGAACAAAATCTCCATTGAAGAAACTTTCAAAAATAGGGATCTCCTAAAATTTTAGGAGTCACCAAATTTGGTTTTTTGAGAGGATCATTCTATATGTTCATCGGTTCACAGTCTCTTTCTTTGATCATAAGCATTTGGTTTTGTCTCTTGAAACCACTCATTCAACATGTTAATAATCAATGTGACCATCCGAGTGAAAAAGTCTTAGTCATTTGGAGATTTTGGTTAATCTGACCATCCAACTGAGCTTTTAGTCCTCTTGGCCATCTTATCTATGACATTGTTTGGGCTTTCTGGCCAATGTAACTACTTGATTAAGCTTCTAGTCCTTCTGGGTATCTCATCCATGAAAACTTGATTGTAATACATGGTGTTCTAGCCATTGGCTATCCTTGAATGAAAAGATGACCATTTAACTATTTTCAAATATTGAAAGAACGTACAAATCATATTTCAAGTTCTATGTGCATCCAATTAATTTGAATCATTGAGCCAATACATCTTCATATATAAAAAGTTGGTTACATAATGGAGCTGGTATTGCTCTATAAAGTATCCTGGAGTGCTTGCTATCTTAGAGTTGTCTTTTATTATACCATTTGTTTGATGTCTTGATCTCTTTGGTTTGAGACTCTTTGAGTGATAAACTAAAAGAAAAGCAGAAGAGAAGATAGGAATAGTTAAGCTTTTCAGTCCCTCTTAGGTTCTCATTTTGGGCTTAAAAGGGGGTTCAAGCTACCAAAGTGACATTAGTAAAGATTTTCCCTAATGTCAATAGGTCGCGACAACAGTAAACACAGCACGAGGGTACCAGGCGATAGCTCCAGGGTGATGACAACAGGCAACAGATGGAGACAAAGATTGGAATTAAGTGTCAGACGGTAGCATACGGCAAGGGGAAGGTCTGACCATGGTGTTCTTTGCGAATGGGGTGTGGGCAACAAAGATGAAAAAACGAGATTGAGGAAGAGTGTGGGCTGCATGCCTATTCATAGAAAGTTTGAGGCACCCAAATTAGGGTTTGGTATGTGGGACATAGTTACTCTCTAGGATTGCATTTCTTTTTAAAACAATAAGGTTTCTTTATTAATTAAGTGTGTTTTGGGGTTGTTTAAGTTAGGCTAATTCAATTTTAGCTCAACAGTGCCTCTTAGGCCTGAAGTTGAGCCATGAGAAATAAATGCTTTTCTTTATTTTCTTTTACCCTAAGGTGCCCATCCCAAAGCAGCTAGGGTATCAAGCAAAGGGTGTGCGTCGGCTGCCCAGTGACCTACCAAGACCACAAAGGTGATGGTTATCTTACTAAGGGAGCCCAAGTGATTACCCTAGAAAGGCTAGGGTATCGGACCAAGGGTGCTCGTTGGCTATCCAAGGGCCTACCAAGAAGGAATCAACAATGGCAGATGGAATCAACAATGGAACTTTTTTTTTTTCTTTTAGGACTTTGTT
Source organism: Lygodium microphyllum (assembly GCF_053477565.2). Classification (NCBI taxonomy): domain Eukaryota; kingdom Viridiplantae; phylum Streptophyta; class Polypodiopsida; order Schizaeales; family Lygodiaceae; genus Lygodium; species Lygodium microphyllum. The sequence goes on along the minus strand of NC_141163.1, from coordinate 84,895,594 downwards.
GTAGTTTGTGACAAGATTTAGCATTATGTGAGGGTTTCAAATTAGTGTTCGTCCCATTGAGTCACTGCGCCCCAATGTACGGGAAATAAGGATGGGTAGCCCCACTATCTTTATAAAACAAGCAAAACAATCCCACATACTACTAGGATAAGTGCCTAGGGATTACCTAAGGGTGTGTGTGTGCCAATCGTATGAAGAATAGGTGGAGAGAGCAACAATAGGACGTGTGAGCCAACAAAGATAAGCATAGCCAACATGCAAGCATAGGGAAGAAGTCTTTGAAGATTGCCATGTGCAATGCCACGAGTATGATGGATCTAGAGTTGACTACTCCAAGGGTGATAAAAAAGGGATAAATGTACACAGATGCATGTTCACAAGAACAAAATGTCAATGCATGGGGTAATGCAAAGGGAGGTGCAAGTTTTTATGCTTATATAGAATGCAATGCAACGATGCTACATGGACAGTGCCCTCGTAGGGGAATTGTTCACTTGTCCAAGTGCCCTTTTACAATCATGTCATTCTGACAGTGCGGATGAAGTTATAAATGTCCATAATTTATAATACAAAGTAAATAAATGTCTGAGAGTGAAAAACTGTAAGTATAACAATGTCACTATCAAGAGAAGGAAACCGCCCTTTCTCACATTGGAAGGAGAAGTAAGAGGGAAGTACCTTGAAACCAGCCTTCTTTCTTGGAGAGGGTGGCGATTTCCTTATTAAGCACTTAATTACAGCAATCAACAAATGAATATAACTTGAAATGCACAAATTACCTTAATAATATAGAACATTGGACACCTTGTTGGCCCCAAAAACAGGTGCGCCTTTTGGTATTTCTTTAACTTGATTTCTAATGGAATGAGTACAAGCTGAGATTTACAACCTCCTTTGCTGTTTCAAAAAGGCTCTTTGCTGTAGCAACAATCAACAATCAATTTGGACCAATTGCCCCTTGATTTTTCACCCAAGACTTGCACAAATGGAACCACTAATTGGCCAAATGCTGCCCCAAATTACAATGAATGGGCTGGCATTTGAATTCTTTGACAATTACACAAATTTGAGGTGCTAAATTCAGTGTACGATGCCTTCACCAATTGGCATGGGTCCTGAGGTGGCTATCAAACCCTAATTTCTACAGAAATTTAGAGTTTACAGCAGAGATCTCTCTGTGTCCACCAAATTTGATCCAAAAGACTGAGAAATGTTGAGATTGACTGAGCACAAGCCGGAGAAGGTGAGAAAATGCCAGAAGAGAGAGAAATTCAAGAATTTGTTGCGAGAGAGGTCTTTAGATTGGCTGCAGCCTATTAGTTACTATCTAGAAGCTGTCGTCTATTGCCAGGAATGTGAGAATTTGCTATTGCTAGCTATCAATTGTTGTCGCTAGCTTCAAGAAGCCTCAAAATTGTTATCGATTGCTGCTGATTGGTCTTTTCTTCCCCTTGCTTGCCTTAGAAGGTCCCTTAATGGCTGTAGATCAGACTAGTAGCATCTCCTCCCTCTCTCTCACAAGCTGAATGTAGTGAATACCTCTCTTTGGTCTCCAAAGACGTTTTTTAGTTTTGTGTGGGCATTTTTGCCAAGTGGCGGCCTTCTAAATCCATTTTTCAGCATTATTTTGACATTTAATTAATTTCGAAATTAAATAATTTTGAAAGTTAAATGCAACCCTTCTGACCTTGCCCAAAATTAAATGTGCCGCCTATCCATAATTTAATTAGCTAAGCCATTTGCAACCTAAAGTGGTCCCGAACCTCGGTTGACCCTTAGACTAGCATTAATTAATTAATTAATTAATGATAGTTCTTAATGTTACCACTGACACTTATTGGTCAAACCACTATCCTAGGGTCACATCTGATACCAATTGACTACCAAAATCCAATCGGCATAATTGATCACAACTTTTGCCTTTGACATTCCACTACATCTTGGGATCCTTGGCCTACTACCATGAAATAACTGCCATGTGTATCACATATGCTAAAATAACCTTGCACATTTGATTAATAACTTAATTAAATGTTATCAACAAGATTAAAGTATCTCAAAATTTCACGTGCTCGTGACATATCCTCTCCCTGTCAATCTGAAGAAGTAGAGAAGGGTGTACCTAAACTGATTTGTGGTAGAAGGTACTGTAGAACTAGCCTGTTGACCGCCTTAGTCAAATATCCACAAAATTATCACTGTAAGGCATAAACTCCAGGTGAATAGTGCCTAGCTCAACCTGCTCTTTGGTGAAGTGGAAGTGAACCGCTAGGTGCCGCGTGTGAGGTGTGATGATCGGATTGTCCACAAGGTCGATGGCACTCTGGTTATCATAGCAGACAACTATAGACGTCTCACAATGAAATTGAAGCGTAACCAAGAAGTTCCTCAGATAGATGTGCCACCGTCTCTTGCTTATGGCTAGCCTAAGATATGAGTACCTTACACAAGGTAAAGAGGTAGCTACCGTCAAATGCGGGGTGTCAAGATCTCTTGCCCCTAGTTAGAATTAATGTACCCTGCAAGCATAAACCATGACCATAAGTGAGTCCATAATTAAAAGTACACCTTAAATATCTTGACATATGAAGACAAGTAATCCAATGAGACATTCTAGGTGCATTAAAATACTGACTAAGGAAACTAACTGAGTATGCAAGATTTGACCTAGTATGTATCAACCAAAGTAGTTTCCCTACAATAGAGTGATGGTTTCCATACAACATGAGATCATGCTTTTTGAGCCGGGTCTACTATCCTTACGTAGATGGACAGTGAGATTAAGATTCGTGGCCACGAGCTGTGTCTGATCGGTGCAATGCTGTTTCACCAACTGTAGGGTGTACTTTTGTTGTGATAGAAAGATACTTTCCTTGGATTGGACAATCTTCATCCCCAAAAAATAAGACAATAAACCTAAGTCAGTCATCTCAAATGTAGCGCAAAGCTTTGCCTTGATTTCTGCGATGGTAATAGAATCTGAGCCAGTGAAAAGTATGTCATCAACGTACAAGAGGATATAGTTGGCCCTTACGCTTGTGGTACCATCATGTGGATCATAGGGGGTAGAAGGGTATCCATGAGTCTGTAAGAACTTGTTTATCATATGGTACCAAGACTTGGATACTTGCTTCAGTCCATAAAGAGCTTTCCATAAGCAAAATACCTTATCGTTCTGGTCAAGAGAAGAAAATCTAGGAGGCTACTCCATGTAGACTTCCTCCTCCAAATAACCGTTCAGAAAGGCACTTTTGACATCCATTTGATAGATCAGTCAAGTGTGGTGAGCGGCGAGTGCAATCAACTGACGAAATGATGTCAACCAAGTGGTAGGTGCAGGGTTGTCATGCCCGATGGCATCCGATTAGTACCGTCCGATACTAGTACGGTACTAATCGGACTAATAAATCTTGGATCTATGTCCAATGAAAAAAAGTGTACATATAATTTTAATACCTATACCGAATGTTGGGACTCAAAGTAATATACTTTAAACATTTAGAGACTTTATACTAGAAGTTTACATATAAAGAGCTTGAGGATAGAGAGGATGGCCAATGGAGAGTTTAAAAGTGGAGGCAAGATGGAGATATGGTGAAGGAGATCTTCAAGGAGTGGGGTTAGGGAGCTTGAGGAGAGAGAGTTTGAGAATAGAGAGCTTGAAAGTTGAGCTTGAAATTTGAAATTGAAATTAGAGAGAGAAAGAGAGGGAGAGAGTATATTGCTAGAAGGGAGGCAACGGGAGGAGAGAGAGAGAGAGAGAGAGAGAGAGAGAGAGAGAGAGAGAGAGAGAGAGAGATTTGGGGTATATACAAGTGTGTTGTGGAGAGGATTCCTAAACAACACCTAAAAATAACCCCAAAAGTGACCCCAAATGGTCACAAACATGCACTTGAAACAGTCAAAGAATTTCCATCGGACGTGTCATATTGGACATGATGGATTGGACGAGTTGACTCGTCCATTGGACGTGGATAAGAGGGGTAGGTGCAAAGGTTTCTTCATAGTCAATGTCATGCTTTTGCCTGAAATCTTACACTACAAGGCAAACATTATATTTGTATAATGTACTATTAGCCTTGAGCTTGGTCCTAAAAACCCACTTAGTCCCGATGACCAACTTGTGACGAGGACGATTAGCTTGTGATGAGGATGGTCCAACAAGGTCCTAAAAATCCACTTAGTCCCAATGAGTAGCTTGTGACGAGGATGATCTACCAAGGTCCAGGTCCCATTTTGGTCGATACTATCCAATTCTTTTTCCATGGCCTCATGCCACAGAGGGTCCTAGAGAGTCTCTTGCCAATTGTCGGGCTCGAAATGTGCAATGCAATCAGCTATAAACAATGATGCATATGAAGCGTGCGGGGTGAGTTGAGTAGACCTTCTAAGGCTCTTTGGAGTGGAATCTGGTGGAAGAATTCTTAAATCTTGCATGGTCTGTTGGTACCAGTGAAGTAGGGGGTTCTATGGAGGGGGACTTGGGAGCGGGAGCGTCTGTAGAAAGGTTAGGAGCGGGTAGTAGACCCGGCTTAGAAGGCACGATCTCATGTGATGTGAGTGGAGATGAGTATGCAGAGTGCGGTGTAGAAGATTGCATGATGTTCTTATCATCAAAGATGACATCTCTCTTGACGATCACCTTGTTTGTTTGAGGATTGAACGAATGATAGGCTTTCACTTCGGAAGGATAGCCCACAAAGATCAAGAGATCAGCTCGAAGGGTGAGCTTTTCTATCTTGTCATCTGGAGTGTGCATATAAGCACAACTATCAAAGGCTATGAAGTGAGAAACAATAGGCCGAGAGCCAAAAAATGCCTCGTATGGAGTTTTTTTAGGGACCGCCATAGCCGGGGACATCAGTTTAGGATGTACACCAAAGTGTTACAGCCTCAATCTAGAGGCGCTTAGGGAGCTCTGTTGCGAAGAGCATAGAGCATGCCATATTCATGACTGACCGGTTCCTACGCTCTACGACTCTGTTTTGTGCAGGGGTCGTTGGTAGACATGAGCTGGTATGAAATGCCTTGCTCTTGTAGAAACTTATAGAACTCGTGGGAGGTAAACTCGCCACCAAAATAATTCCTCGAAGTATCTACATAAACTAGCAGCACCCAAACATTGAGATAAGTGAAGATTTGGACTTGCACTCGAGGAAATACAACCACATATACCTAGAGAAATCATCCACTATCAAGAACAAGTACAACGTGCCATTCGAGGCAAGAGTGGATGTGGGACCACAAAGATCTATATGAATGAGTCTAAGGGGCTCCTCAACATGTGTGGTAGACTACTACCGAGGGAAGGGTGTACAATGTTGCTTACTTAGTTGACATGTTTTATAGACATTGCAAGATAATGTTAGGCGTGGAAGGCCGTCAACCATCCCTTGGCATGACAATTCATAAAGAGAGTCATAGCCAAGTTGTCTTGAGTGAAAATGCCAAAGACGCTTAGAGTTTGTGGGCTCCCGTGTGGTGGCTAAGTCTTGGAAGTGATGCAACTCTAAATCATTGGCAGTTGGCTCGGTAAAAAAATGGGTCATGTGGTAAAGGCCATTAGGCTATGCCTTGCCTCAAGCAATCACTAAGCTAGTTTGACAGTCTAGGACCTCGATTGTGGTTGCAATGAAGAAAACTGCTCACCCTACTTGGCAAAGTTGTTGAATGGACAACAAGTTTACCCTAAGCTGGGGGACATTATAGACATCATCCAGCGAAGCCAGATCCAGACCCTGGTCAGTGGCAAAACTGATGCAACCTTGGGCTTGAATCTTGACTGAGAAGTTACTTCCTAGACGAACTCTCTCGGTTGCTAGGGCGCGAGAAATAAAAATGTTTTCTATAGGAGTCATGTGATGAGTGACTCCACAGTCCACAAGCCAAACAAGTGTTGATGTGCTTGGCTATGATAAGTGGGCCTGTGTTGTCACCTCGTTGGGAGACAACTTGCAGATGTGAATGAGACTCGCTTGTGATATCTCTAAGGTGACGATGTGGGCCTTTGCAGACTAGTTAGATAAATTTTCTAGAGTTGAGTAGTTCGTCAACTGTGATGGTTGATTGATGGTAGTGTGGGTCTAGCCTCGCTACCGCCCCTGCTAGGGATTGCCACCACCCTGCTTCCTCTACTGGGGGTTACCCGATTGGGGTGTGGGGTTCAAATTCTTGGATTTTGACTGTGTGCCTCTTGCCTTAGATCGACACTTGTCGTCATAATGGCGAGTCTTTTGTCAACGATGACAATACCTATTCTTCTCAGGTACATTCTACCATCCAGGTTCAAGAGTGGATTGTGTGGTTCCTTGGGATTCACTAGCCTTGTTTTGATTTTGATTTTGATTTGAGTTTGAATCTTGTTTGCACTTGCCTTGCTGTCCCTTTTGAGAAGATGCAACGAGAGTCCCCTCTATGGAGGATGCGTTATGAAATTGATCGAACAATCGTGGGTAATGCAACAATCGATACTTAAACTCATAAAATGTGGGCGTCAGAGGCTGTAAAATCACCTGCCGCAAAAAATGTAAATATTTTCTTGGTAGCTTGTCAAGGAACAGGGTAACCTGATTGACAGAGGACTTGGGAGCCCTAGTGGTTGAGAACTTAGTGAGGAGAGGCTAATACTTAGCCAACTTGACTTTCAAGTCATCCTTGCCTTTGATTTTAAAATTTTGGAGCTCATGATCCAAATCGATGCGATGAGTCCTATCTTGAGCTGCATGGCGGTCAATCAAGTGTGCCCAATTCTCGGATGCTAAGTCGAAATGCTAAAGTTGAGATTGAAACTCAAGCAATAAGCCGTGCATAAGCTTGACAATATCGGAGGCGTTATGAGTCTTCTATGAGCAGACAACCTCATATGGAATAAGTGCGGGATCAGGTTGGGATTCCAACCCTTGCACTAAATCCCATAGATTGTGAGAGTCTAAGACATGCCTAGTCAAGTTTGACCAAGGAGTGTAGTTTGACCCCGTGAAACGAGTCTTGTCATTAAAAGCATGCTTGGTGTATGAGGAACTAGAACCATGAGGTGTTTGTGAAGATGGATAGATGGGTTAAGGTGGAGGATAAAATGGTGGTGGTGGCGGTAGATAAGGAGGGGGGGAGGAATAAATAGTGGATAGACAAAAATAGGTTGTTGATGTCCATTGAGTGTCGATTGATGCGAAGATACCAAAATTGCTGTAGTTCCATGTGGTACCGACCTTATATGGAATAAGTGCGGGATCAGGTTGAGATTCCAACCCTTGCACTAAATCCCATAGATTGTGAGAGTCTAAGACATGCATGGTCAAGTTTGACCAAGGAGTGTAGTTCGGCCCCTTGAAACGAGTCTTGTCATTAAAAGCATGCTTGGTGTATGAGGAACTAGAACCATGAGGTGTTTGTGAAGGTGGATAGATGGGTTAAGGTGGAGGATAAAATGGTGGTGGTGACGGTAGATAAGGAGGGGGGGATAAATAGTGGATAGACAAAAATAGGTTGTTGATGTCTAATGAGTGCTGATTGGTGCGAAGATACCAAAATTGCCGTAGTTCCATGTGGTACCGACCTCATATGGAATAAGTGCGGGATCAGGTTGGGATTCCAACCCTTGTACTAAATCCCATAGATTGTGATAGTCTAAGATATGCCTGGTCAAGTTTGACCAAGGAGTGTAGTTTGACCCCTTGAAAGGAGTCTTGTCATTAAAAGCATGCTTGGTGTATGAGGAACTAGAACCATGAGGTGTTTGTGAAGATGGATAGATGGGTTAAGGTGGAGGATAAAATGGTGGTGGTGGTGGTAGATAAGGAGAGGGGGATGAATAGTGGATAGACAAAAATAGGTTGCTGATGTCCAATTAGTGCCGATTGATGCAAAGATACCAAAATTGCCGTAGTTCCATGTGGTACCGAAGGTGGAGGTATTGGGACACGATAGCCTTGTCTAAACGTTGGTTGGGACACAACAGAATGATCGGATGGTCCACTAGGTAAGGCCATAGAGGCAAACTACGGTACCAAATGATTCACACTCGAGTATGTCTTGAATGCACTCCTAGATGGATTAGTAATAGATGTTGTGGGAAACATGGTTGGTTCCCTTTGTCCATTAAATGCATTAGATTGAGAATTTGATGAAGATACACCTACTCCAAATTGACCATGAGACATAATTGTTTAAAGAAAAAGGAAGGGAAGGAATACTTACAACTTCTTCTTTCAGCTTTTTACCTAGTTTTGAGTTCATAAAGAAATACCAATCTTCCTCATTACTCAGAAACCCAAGATTATTTTGAAGAGTTCCTTCTTGATGAGATCCAATAGAAAATACAGAATTAGTTGGCATAGAATATGATATAATAGGGTTTATTTCTGGCCTTGGAGAAAAGTAACGTGGAAGTGGAGTGTAATTTGAGCCAGGTTTCACTTGGGGATGGCTAGTCCGTAGTGGAGATTCTGAAGGTCCTGCAAGATCATTAGTTTTGTGTACTGAATCTAAAGGAGATAACTTGGGCTTACCTTCAACCTCTTGTTGAGCCCTGTATATAAGGATGAGATCATACTCAGCCATGGAAATTTGATATGGTTTTTGGACTCCATGGTAGTCCGATGATTCTTTGCCCATGTTAGATCGGATAGTAGTAAGTTGAGAGGCCCACTCTTAATCGCTTCTGTACTTGTTTGGTTGTGGAGACTAGAGCAGTGGTGTGAATGCGCTCAGAGTCATTTGACCCTTCTATTGTTTTTGCTTCTGTGGATAGGCTTTCCGACCAAAGGCCAAGGTTTCATAGGAAATATCCAGTTCAATACCATGTGGAGAGATGCACTAAATACATAAAACACAAAACCAATTGTATGACAGAGTACAAACTGATAACACAAAACACAATTAGGGTTAGGGTAAATGAGAGACAATGAACACAACGAATAATGAAGTGAATGACTACTGAATATACGATGCTCATGCATCGAACACAATATGCAGTGAATACTAAACCTCGAACTTTCACATCTTTGTGATCAAGGCAGAGGTTATGAGTTGGAGAGTGTGTCATACTCCGAAATGGTAGTTTTGGGGCTAACGGACTGTCCATTTTTCCAAGATTAAAGTGGTACAATGTGCATTTCAATTTATGTGAATTAAATACTTGTTGTAATTATTGTTAAATCAAGTTTTTACCATCCTATCCCGAGGAGGAAGGTTGGTTTCAAGGTTCCATTGCCAAGATAACATCAAATCCCTTGACTTGGTGTGCTTGAGGCACCTAATTGAGGGTCAAAAGTCTAGTGTTGACATTGTATTTAGTTGAGCATTACAGCGAGAATATGTTCAGATAGGGAGATGGAATCAAGTAGGAATGATGCCTCTCAATCTGAAAAATTCACAAAGTGTTAGGCAAAATGCAATGCCTAATCTTGGCCAAGGCATGTAGCATGGATAGCAAGCTAATAAGGTTAGTTTAGACCAAAATATGGATCCTTCTTGGCCTTTAGAAGTTGATAGCTTGCAAGAGGGAGAGGAATTTGATGACCAATTTAAAGATCAGCTAAGGACAATAGCTGAAATGTTTGTGTAATTGGCAAATGGTCCTTAGTTCATGCACTTTTTGAACCTCTTAAGGGAGGACAACAAAGGCAAGAAGAAGGGGAAATCATCTTCAAGATCTTCGGGGCAGCAAGTTGCATTGAAGGAAGAGCCAATACAACATCTTGATGTTCCAAAGGTGGGTAATGCGCACAAGCAAATGATACTAGTCGGGCAATTGATGTATATGCAAGGCGCCAACTTGGAAGTGACAATTCAATGCTTTTTGGATAGTAGGACATGCATGTAATTATAGGGCAACTAGGTTTGGTGGTGGGATTGGTTTACATACTATAGTGGTTCATGGACCGCATACATGAATGTATGGCACAACTCCTTATGGTATGTAGCAAACAATGCATGGTGTGCAAGGCCCGATGTATCTAGGTATGACTGGTAATATGCATAACCCCATGTATAGGAATGTTGGCATGATGCTTAGGTAGAAAGTGGCAAGTTTGGCAATGCATATATATAGCCCATTGTGTTTGGGACTCATGATATTAATGGGGGTTATGCATGTTTTCCATATAGTGCTGGTCATGAGGAAAAATATAGCTAGTAATTCATTCAATGTATGGGAAAATGTATCTTGATATGGTAGGTAGTATGCAAATTCCCATGTAGAGTCGCTTTGCAAGGGTCCAGAGTATGTAAATAAGAATGTTTCCTAATGCATTTGGTGCTTGTTGCATATCAAGTATACATGAGGGCTAGTCGATTGGATGCAATGTTGCATATTACTTAAGTTGGAATTGTAGCAATGTGAAAGTATAAAGCGTTGCAATGCTCAAGAGGGAAAAAGGCCTAGAATCTAGTAGAGGATTTGAGGCTAGTAAAGTTAGAGGTAAGTTTCCATGTGTTTCTTAGTGAAAGCTTTGGCATCATTTCACCTATGAAAGAATGCAATTGGATGGAGGAGGGTTACTTGGTAGATCATCCTTAGTGATGCACTTTACATTGATATGTTTTAGCTAGAGCCAATTTTGGATTGGCCTCTTTCAGGCTCAGTAGAGCATAGAAAGTCTAGAGTATTGCTTGATGCTCAATGGGGAGGTTGTACCTCTACTCCCCTAGTGATGGATAGCCTAGTTATGTTGTGGATCTTGAATGTACTTGGTTCGCATCTAGGATATTGCATACTGATAGTATTTCTGTCATTGGGATCACTATTTAGTGTACTAGTCATTGTGAGTTGGTATGGAGATGTGTATGGTTTGCACCTAGGCTCTAAAACTATACATTTGCAAGGTTGCTAGCACGTATGGAATGCATGGAATGTACATTTGGATGTGATGTACATTTGTAAGATATGTGTGGGATACATGGATGGTATGCAATGCACATTTGTAGGTGATGCAAAAGAAGTACAATTGCATAAGTTACATATGGTTGGCAGTTGATATATGCTTTACATGACTATTATGTGATACATCATTTGACAGAAGGCATTAGTCATACTTAGTTTATGCATTACTTTGCCTTAGCGGTCAGAATAATGTTGGGTTTTGGCATGTGGATGCATCCCTTATGGTTTCGATAGTGGTTATGATTCATGTGTGTGGATTATAACTAGTATTAGTGATTGGAATTTCACATGTAGAGGGCATGAGCATGGTTAGGCAATAGGTGCACATGCTATTTAACTACGATACTCGCATGTATTTTAGGTAGTGGCAATAGATGCTTTGGTACATTGCAGTGCAATTGAGGACGATTGGAAGGATTTCAAGTGGAAGGTTTGCCACGAGGATATGGAATTTTACCACTTTGCTTAGCATTTGATTAAAAGTTAATCAAATGTACAAATATGACTTGCACATGGGAGGTGCAAATTAAGCACTTCACAGTGTGGGACCAGGACCTTGAGATATCAAGTGATGCCAAAGATAAAAGTTGTAATAAGTTATGCCTGACAGGTAGTAGATGGTCCTCGGTGGCAGATTTTGACCCAGACTAATTTATTGGCCGCTAATGTTAGTGGTGATATTAAAGACTAGGCATTAATTAACGATTTAATACTGGTCTAAGGGCTAATAACTGCTCAGGGATACTTGAAACACAAATCGGCCTAGCCAATTTAATTATTGGTTGGTGGAATTATTTTTCTCGGCATCAAAACAATTGATTCTGAAAATTAATTTAATAAGTTAGATAATGTTAAAAAATGGGATTAGAAGGCTGTCACTTGGCAAAACTTGCCTATGCAAGTGAGAAAAATATTTTTTTGGGGAGCCATTGTGAGAGAGGAGGAGCCTATTAGAGAGTAGAGAGATGTTGGTGATGTGAATTGCAGCCACCAATGACCAGTCCTACAGCAAATGACAACAATTTGGAGCCCTCCAAGTATAAGTGACAGCAGCCCAATTTTTCATGAAAGGTTTCTTACGTTGCTTAAACTCTAGGAAGTTATCATTGCTAACTGCATATCTTAGCAAGGAAAAGATTGTTTGGCATGAGTTTTGTTCGCAAGGAAAAAGGAAGTTTAATTGAATTTACCTAACCTCAAAGCAATAAAGTTTAGGACTGAAAAATCAATTGTCACATGGATAACAAATCGTGCCGAGGTGATCTCGATATTACCTTCTAAAAGTTAACCGAATTAATATAAACTTAGAAATACCTATGCTGCGAAATATGCATTGGGAATGATTTAAAAATCCAAGAAACATTTATACCTTAAATACTTGCCTACCTTGTACGTGACAATATATAGGAGGAGGCAACAACGTTTTTGGTAGTCTAAGCTGTAGGTGGCAGCTTCATGGCTGTTTGAGTAGGGTAGTAGCCTTTCTCGTGATGAAACTCTAAAATTTCTCTCTTTACAGTATTCTCTCTCATCCAATAGCCATCTCTCAAGTTATCTTGACAAAATCGAGCCATTTGAGTCATCATAGGTGGAGATATTGAAAAATCTCTGATGTAAACCCTAATTTACAGTAGAACTTAGTGTTTGACAGCCACGTCACGATGGGTGCTTAGAATTGAGGCCTAGGACTTGAATTCCAATATTTGAAATTAAGGAATTTGAGGGAGATTCAAGAGGCCAGCCAACGCATATCGGATTTGGGGCTTAATTTGTCCTTTGAGGAGCAAGGTGAAGGCCAATCTCCAAGCAGATTAAGGGGAAAATTGGTTTGAAGGCTTGCTAATTAAGTTTTGATAGTAAGAGAAACTTAGATTAGTGGAGGAGATTTGAGAATCTTAGTTTTACTCCTTCTGTTTGCAATACAGCTAAAGAAATACTGCAAGGGGCGCCATTTTTGGGGCCGACGGGCTATCTATTGTCTAAGATTAAAGTTGTAAAGTGTGCATTTCAATTTATCTGAATTAATTAGTTGCTGTAATTACTGTTAAATCTGATTATTGTTATCCTATCCGAGGAGGAAGGCTAGTTATTCTAAACTAGTCCCATGATTATTGGCTATATTGTTTGACTTTCATATAATCTCAAACTGCAAAGTTAGAGAATTAATCCAAAAACATGAAATCTTGGATTTTGCTAGACAAATGGCTCTAAAGGTTCTATAAATAGGACACCTTGGGCATGGCAGTTTCATCCTTGATTCTTAGATCCCCATCTTACTATGCCATCATCTTCATACCTTTGCCATGAGCCTTCAACCCATAAGAAAGTATTGTGCTCATTGGACTTATATCCATATGATGATTATATCTAGGAGAGGTACTGTTGGGCTACCTTGGTGTCAGTGTTTTGCTCCTTTGTCATCGACCCTATTGGGCGGCTGTCATTGAGTATGTTAGGGTCAGACTCACACTCATAAAGGATTAATGCCTTGGAGTGTGGGAAATGCGCATGTTACAATTAACAAGATGGCATGATCATGAATAGTTTGTACAATGTGCATGTGTAGGTGGAAGTTTATAGTGTGCATATCTTTGCATAGAAATCTCATGTCATATTTCTAGAAACTTTTTTTGTAATGGATTAGAAAGAGCTTCGGCCCCCCCCCTAAATGTTAAGGGGTTTCCTAAATTTTAGGAGCCTCAAATTGGCCTAAAAATTCTAGTCCTAAATAATCATGAGTTTTAAAAACAATAACCTTTGTCTTGACAATTTCTATTTAATTTGGTTGTTTCTATTCTTGATAGTTTTCAACCGAGGGAAAGCCATAAAAATTTCATTCAGTGTTTCTAAGTGTCCCTCCACTTTGTATCATTTCATGACATGTGTCTGTATACTTTTCTTGTGCTACTCCACTTTTCCTCCACTTTGTATCACGAGTTTTAAAAACAATAACCTTTGTCTTGACAATTTCTATTTAATTTGGTTGTTTCTAGTCTTGATAGTTTTCAACCGAGGGAAAGCCATAAAGATTTCATTCAGTGTTTCTAAGTGTCCCTCCACTTTGTATCATTTCATGGCTCGTGTCTGTATACTTTTCTTGTGCTACTCCTCTTTGCACTTGAGACTTTTTTTCTTATGAAAAGAGCTCTCTTTCTCTCATTTTACATCGAGTTTCCTTGTGTAATTTGTTTTATAGCAGCTGAAAATAGTTTAGGAGTTTTTCATAGCCATGTCCGTCATCATCCTCCACATCTTCATTGTTAAATCTCTGAATTGTCCTCGTCTCACAACAGTTTTCATTACAGAAGCGGTGTAAATTCACTTCAAGACCTCTTTTTGAAGCTCTTCTTCCCCTTCCGGATTACAGAGGAAACCAGGCAATATTTTGCTTGACATCATGAAGAAAGGCTGATTTTTCCATCTTTTCCTAATCTTGATTTGTAAAGAAATCAACTATCTTGTCACATAATCGTATACATGTGTACAATTTTGGCATGATCTTGTGAGTGAGAAATACCTCTCCTCACTCTTAGGTTGACTGTAACCAAGTCCGCAAGGGACTTCATTCAACCCTCAACATGTTTCCATGTGCTTTAGGTCTCTATGACTGAAATCTATTTTTGTATAATTGTCATATTCAGCCTCAAGTCTTCAGTCTTTGTATTTTCTTGAAATGTATAGTCTTGAAACATGACCTAATATTTTAACAAAGCATACTACATTGTACAGAAAGTTGTCACAGTTTTGCGATCCTTGCTGCATCACTGCTGCTCCACAACAGCTCCTACAATTGATGCCCCATCATCTGTCGATACGTAAAGGGCGACAACTGATGCTTGTTACAGCTGCAGATTGTAACTTTAGAATGTGGGATTATGTTAGTTGTTCACATGGCAAATGAGTTCTAACAAAGATGCTGTTTGTGTTTTGCCTTTTTGTCCATGTAGGAAGGCAGTGCTGGTCTCATGAAAGCTGCAAGCTACATAAAATCAGAATTAGAGACGTATAAGAAAAGATCGAGCTCTAATCTAAGGTATACTGTTTTGAGAGTGCTTTTTTTAGTTCACTGTTACTTTGTTATCTTAAATTCTCTATCCACTGCAATTCTGCTTCACAAGTTTTAATTTTCAAAAAGGAGCTCATTGTATCTGTAAATTTTCCTCAAAAGTCCTCTTTTGAGTGATAGCACAGGCAGCTATGCTGTCAGGTCTGTTAGGTAAGGTGGAAGGATGAGGAGAACAAAAGTGGTCTTTAGTTCCTTATTTATAAGATCCATGCTAATCGACAGCTTTCACTGTTCTTCATTTTGGTTAGAGTGAATGGATGGTATGTAACACTAGCTCTTGAGGCTTGAATGCTGTTTGACAAGGCCTGCTCTTGCTGCTATCCCCAGGCTTGGGGTTAGTGGAAGTGCCATTATGGTTGAGGTCTGTTAGATGCCAGTCTTTACACATTCTGAGCTGTGTACGCTTGCTGTCATCCTACAATTGTGCAGGCTGACTTAGGAGTGGACCTAACAGAAAAATTTTCTCCTGGAAGAAAGCTGACAGTTGACAACCTTACAGGTTTCGATAATAGCCAGACTTTATCAGTATGATCTGAAATCAAGGGAGCAGGCAAAAGGAATCAAAATAGCATTACCGAGAGTCTATCCAAAGAAACTGGATAAGCCTGAATTTGTATGTCCAACTTTCAATTTTCATCTGATTTCCAATGTCAAGCCTTTGTTGTGGTTGAAGGGATGCAGTACAGACTTAATCTCTCTCCAGATAAGCCTGAAATGCAATGCTATCAAATGCAGATTTTTTGGAAGTAGAGAGATAAAAAGCACAAAAAAATTGTGTTTAACTACACCTTCAACCAGTTTGATTAACAACATTGACAAGAAACAAGTTGTATGAGGTTCCCATATCCCCAATGGCTCCACAAATAATGCAGTCTGATGTATGCTTTTCAATATCAGAAATCACCACCCTGAGAAGGTTGTTTAGACCAGCAGAAAATGATAAAGTAAGAGCTTCCATTAATTTATCATGCAAGTTGAGTGAGAAATTGTGCGTTCTTCCTTGAAATCTTCTCAACACTACTTTCAATATGTGGTGGTCGAGTCATTGTAACTAGTCGATTGTTTTCCCCCTCAAAGAAACGGAAAGTTTTATTAGTAACACCTCAGAGAAAACCTCGAGGTAAAATACAAAGTGTGCAAATAACCTTGTAGAGAGTGGCTAAGTGCATCATAAATACAAAGGTTGTGTGAACAACCAATTTGGTGGGTTGTAATGCTAGGCTATTTGAGGGGCGATGTGAAAAAAGGTGCCAAAGTCCTAGATTCCTAGGAAGGTCTCTCTCCTTGTCAAACACTCGGACCCACCCTGCAGCCTTTTCCATCTCCCACACGTGGAGATATACTAGGGTTTGCAAAAGAAAACATAGAGTGCATGACCATGATTGAAACATAGTGAACTCAAACACACACAACAATGCAAAATTGCACAAGGAAGATAATTGAATAGTGAATGAAAATGTACAATATGCGCAAAGGGAGAGCTGTCCAATAGCTGGTGGCTCTTGTAGGAATGGGTTGAGGAAGGTGTTGATGTGTGTTCTCCATCGGAGACAAATCTTGAGCGAAGTAACCATCAGTCGGATCAGAGATTGATGAAGAAAAATGATGAAAATGCAAAAATGGCCTGCTGCAGATGCAAATGCAGATTAGGCCAATGCTAAAAAGTGCCCAAATGACAAATATCAGCAAGGCAGCCTGTAGGGATGGAAATGTAGTAGTCAAATAGAGGGCTAGAGTGATGGCGATAGTAGAACTGGAACCAAATGCAAGTGTGAGAAGCCTTTGGATGATCATGACAACAGTTGGAGATGATGAGGGGTGAGTTGGCGGTAGGAGGAGGAGCTAACTCACATGTAATGACACGGGATGAATTGGGGATGGATTGGTATGTCAAAGAATGAAAGTGACCTAGCACACTCTATTTATAGATGAGGAACCAACCAAACAAGCAGTATTTGCTTATGGGACACAAAAATTGTTTGTAGCATTTAAGTTTGAGTTTTTGGGCTGTTTAAATGAGCTAATTAAGGTTTAGTTTGTAATGTACATTATTTTGCATAACATCCCCTCTCAGGCCGTAAATTGGAACTAGAAAGGGTTGAAAGCATAGCTCACCTATGTATACTCCAGACGTTTCATCCCAAAGCAGCCAGGGTATGGATCAATGCATGTACGTCAATTGCCCAAGAACCTACCAAGACTATAGAGGCAATGGTTATCCTAGCTTTGGAGGCCAAAGGGGCACCTCAAAGAGGCCAAGGCATCGGACAAAGGGTGCTTGTTGGTTGTCGAGTGGCCTACTAGGACCTATTAAGGTGAGGTTTAACCATTTTGAACTTTCTTTTTGGGGGCAATTGTTGGGTTTTAGTCATGCCTACGCTCACACAGGAGTGTTAGTAATCTGCATGCAGGACATTGGGGCACTTTCTACTCTCGGTAAGAGAGGTTTTATCCCCTAGTTACTTTTATTTTCATTTGTGATACACACATCTATGTATGAACGCACTTTAAGTCACTTTCACAACCCTAGAGTCTAAGGGTTATACTTTTACTTTGCACTTCACATTCTATGAAGCAAATTGTCATATTGTGACCACTCTCTCTCTCTATCAGTTGTGTTTTCTAAAAAGTGGAAAATTTCAGAACATTGAGGTAGTATTGATTAAGTGTGACATGATTTGGTGGTTCTTTTGATTAAAATTGGTTGATTACAGCTTGGCATTTGCTGTTATTTCTGGGAATTTGAAGATTTTCAAGTGAGTCAGCTTTTGTGATTGCTCTTTTTGCATTTGATTAAGTGACATTTATCATGGCAGCTCATGGACAGGATGATGTCTTTACTTACATTTTGAAAGAGAATAGATTGGATGGCAACAACTATTCTTTGTGGTCCTTTATGATGAAAAATGTGCTTGTGGCAAAAGGTCTTTGGGATTATGTTAGTGGGGAAGAAATACGTCTTGGTGATTTGGCTCCTGCAAACCCTCCACAAGTAGAAGGTCGTGCACAAAGGCAAGAGGGTGCAGCAACAACCTCTCAACAAGCAGTAGGATGTGGACAAAGGCAAGAAGTTGCAACACAGCCACCACCCCAACGGACAATTGCTAAGAGGGCTTGGGACACTAGGGAGGCCCAAGCATTGTCACTTATTTCATTGGTAGTTCAACGATCGATAATCCTGCATATTTGTTATGCTACTATTTCACGAGTAGCATGGCTTACACTTGAGCACATGTTTGCTGGTAAGAATGAGGCACACATTTCTTTTTTGAAGGAGCTTGAAAATGTGAAGATGGAAAAAGGTGATGCTATGCAAGATCACCTTAATAAAATTCAGGACTTGTATGAGGAGTTGATAAATGTAGATGAGTATTATTTTGATGCTCAGATGATTTCTACTACTTTGAAGTCTTTGCCATTGTCTTATTTGGCCTTCCACATTGCATTGAATCTTACAATGCGGATTTCTCCAGAGCCACTTACTTTTCTTCAATTGTTAGCTTGTTGGTGGAAGAAGAGCAAACAAAGGAGAATAGTGGTGCGGATGTAATAGATTTTGAACAAGCTTTTATGGAAAAGTAGAAAGGTAAGGACAATCAACCCAAGAATGCTCCGCAAAGTTCTGGAAGTTGTGGAACTTCACAAAACAACAAGAAGTAGGGGGGCACATAAGCTAAGAAGGCTAAGTGTCATTATTATGAAAAGCCAGTTCATTATATCAAAGAATGCGAGAAACGCATCGCTAAGGAGAAAAAGGAGTTTGGGATGTGAGTTTCAAACACACCTTTTTCTTCTACTGCCACATAGTTCACGTCTTTTGTCATTGACCATGACTATTGTTTTTATACTTGAAGTTATGATTCTTCTTGGGCAGATAGAGCATTTAGCTCTCCCGAGGATGCAAGTACTTGGTTTTTTGACAATGGTGCTTCTAAGTACATTATATCTCGTAGGGATTTGTTTACTTCTGTTATTGCAACTCCTGTTGGCAAATCGATGTAATGTGTCAACAATACATCTTGTCTTGTTAGAGGCATTGGAGAGATTGTTTTGAAAGCCATTGATGGCTCTACTCTCCGTTTGCATGATGCTTTATATGTGCTAGGGATAAAGAAGAATTTGTTGTCCATTTCTTCTTTAGCAAAATGTGGATAGTAGATCACTTTTGATGATGACAAAAGCATGGTCCGGGATAAGGAATTCTTGACTTGGTGCTCATTGGCACATTATGTCATGGACTTTATGAGTTAGATGCTCACTCTATCAATTAGTTAGTTTATTTGACATCTACTTTTACTCTTGCTATGTCACATGCAAAGTTATGGCATGCTCGCATTGGGCATGTGAATTATGGCAGTCTGATGTTTATGCATTGTATTTAGATGCTAGAAAGCTTACCTCTCTTGGAGAGATCTCTTGAGCACATTTGTGAGGGATGCATTTTGGGAAAAATTCATTGGTTTTCTTTCCCTCGTGATATTACTTTTAGAGCGAAGGTGAGGTTGCAGATTGTGCATTTAGATATATGGGGACCCATGCAGACAAAGTTATTGGGTGGATGTTTTTACTTCATTATCTTCATTGATGACTTTACATATTTTTGTTGGGTTTTTTCATTGATTAAAAAGTTAGAAGTGTATGATACATTTTTGGCTTTTACTGCACTTGTGGAAAATCAAATTGGTTGTAAGATTAGGACTCTCCGTTCGGACCAAGAGAGGGAGTATATCTCTTCATTAACAGAATGGGTTTGTAGAAAGGAAGAATTGGTCACTCATGGAGATGGCTAGATGTATGCTGAAAGCTAAGAAATTGCCACATGTTTTTTGGATAGAAGTAGTTATGTGTGCTTGTCACATTTTACATAGGTGCCCTACTAAAGAATTGAAAAATATTACACCTTTTGAGTCTTGGAGTAGTTGTAAACCTTCAGTTGGTCACTTTCGTACCTTTGGGTGTCTTGCATATGCCCATATTCCCAAAGCATTGAGAAAAAAGCTAGACAAAAAGTTGTCAAATGTATATTTGTGGGGTATAGTAGTGAAAGCAAAGGGTACAGATTGTATGATCTTGTTTCCAAGAAATTTTTTCTCAGTAAAGATGTGATTTTTGATGAAAAATCAAAATTATCTCTTGCTGATTATGACACATATCAGGCTGCAAAAGATGTGTTTGAAGGGTTGCTGCCCATTTCTTTTTATGATACGGTTCGAGCTCCACTAAATGAACAAAATGTTTAGCCAGCTACTCCATTACATAATGCAGAAATTCAGCCTATGGCTGATCAGAATATTCAGCAAGATGTTGGGCAACAGGTTCAACAAGAGCATGTACATAACTAGGAAGCTAGGTATATACCTAGATGGTATTTGCAGACTATGCAAGATATTCATTTGAATGCTCCTCTTGCTGGTCGTACTCAAAGATAAACACGTCTATATGATTATGCTGATGCTATGGAGTTTGTTATGGTAGCGAATACGCATGATGATGATGAGCTTGATTCTCTTGAGGATGAACAATAGAGTGTGCATTGCATGGCATGAATGCAAGTTGAATATGATTCTATCATGAAGAACCAAACATGGGATTTAGTTACATTGCGGGTTAGGAAGAAAGCCATTGGTACTAAATGGGTTTATAAGTTGAAACAAAAAGCGGATGGATCCATCGATAAGTACAATGCCAGGCTTGTGGCAAAAGGCTATGCTTTGAATAAAAAGACCCGTAATGTAAATTTTATACGTTGTGCATTTATAAATCCCTTCTGTTTTTGGAAAACTGTAAGTCAACATAATAAAAATACCCTTTCATTTGAACTCGCATGGTATATTACATGTTCTATAAGGTGATCCCTCCCCCCCTCTGAGTTGGGGACCTTCCGACATTTGCTACGTACACATACAACAACCAATCTGTGCACCAATCTGAGGAGATAAAAGAAAAAGAAAATTCATCCTATCTTTTTGTAGCAAGATGAGATACTTATAATTTATGGAAGAGCAAGATAAAGGACGAAGAGTTGAAGAAATGGTAGAAGAAAGACATTGATTATGAGGAGACATTTGCTTCTACATCCCATATGACCACTATCAGATGTATGGTTGCATTAGTTGCCCATTACGATTGAGTTGTGCACTAGCTTGACATTAAAACTGCATTTTTACATGGGGAACTTTAGGAAGAAGTGTATGTATAACAACCTATTGGTTTTGCAGTTAAAGGATCCAAACACTTGGTATGCAAGTTGAAAAAGTCCTTGTATGGTTTGAAACAAGCTCCATGAGCGTGGTACGCAAAAATTGATGCCTTCTTACTCAGCCAAGGGTTCATAAACAACCCATTAGAGTCTACTCTTTACGTATGCAAAGAGGGGGGGATCCTTGCTGGTCATCTGTCTTTATGTGGACGATCTTCTACTCACAAGGACACATACTGATCAAATTTCAACATTTCAGAAATATTTGCAGCAAACTTTTGATATGTCAGACTTGGGGCCTTTGCATTACTATTTGGGCATTCGGATCATTCATGATTCTAGAGGCATTGGATTGTCATAACCTAGATATATTGGTAAACTCCTTGAGAGATTTGGCTTCCAAGATTGCAGGTCAGCAAGGACACCGATGGAGACTGGACTTAAGCTGTCTTTGCATGATGATAGTGATGTTTTTGATATCCGTATATTTGTTCCAGCAGTTGGTTGTCTCATTTATTTATGCAACACAAGGCTAGATATTCAGTTTGTAGTTTCAGCCTGGAGTAGATATATGCATAGCCCAAGTATGTCTTATTGGTAAGCTTGAAGTGTGTTTTGCATTATTTGCAGGGTACCAAGACTCTTGGATTGCTTTATGTAAATGGAGGACCACTGCAACTACATGCTTAAGTGATTTCGATTGGGCTGGAGATTTCGATTCATGTCACTCTATGGGTGGAAACTGTTTCTTTCTTGGGTCATCTTGCATCTCTTGGCTTAGCAAGAAACAATCCACTGTTGCCACATCATCTTGTGAAGCTGAATACAAGGTGGCTTTCACTATCACAATTGAATGTGTATGGCTGAGACAAAAGTGGTTGATTTCTATGTATCTATCACAGAGTCTACTTCTTTGTTTATTGACACTCAGAGTGCCATTGCAGTGGCACGGAACCCAACGTTCTTTCACTATCACAATTGAATGTATATGGTTGAGACGTTTGCTGGTTGATTTCGATGTATCTGTCACAGAGCCTACTCTGTTTACTGACAGTCAGAGTGTCATTGCAGTGGCATGGAACCCAGTGTTTCATGTATGTATGAAACACATAGAGATCCACTGTCACTTTGTCAGAGAGAGGCTACATGTAGGAGATATCAACCTTGTTTACTGCCCTACCATCAATAATGTGGCAGACATCTTTACCAAAGCTCTTCCTTGTGACAAATTTGAAGCATTTCGCAATGCTTTAAATTTGATCTCCTTTGATAGATGACCTTTCTATGCTGATCATCTATCACTCTAGGGAGGTTTGTTGGGTTTTACTCATGCCTACACTCACACAAGAGTGTCAGTGATCCGTACGTAGGATACTAGGGCACTTTTTACTCTCTGTAAGAGGTTTTTCCCCCCAATCACTTTTATTTTCATCTATGATACACACATTTGTGTGTGAATGCACTTTAAGTCACATTCACAACCCTAAAGTCTAAGGGTTGTACTTTTGTACTTTGCACTTTACATTCTATAAAGCAAAGTGTCGTGCTACGACCACTCCCTCTCTCTATCAGTCGTGTTCACTTT
Source organism: Lygodium microphyllum (assembly GCF_053477565.2). Classification (NCBI taxonomy): domain Eukaryota; kingdom Viridiplantae; phylum Streptophyta; class Polypodiopsida; order Schizaeales; family Lygodiaceae; genus Lygodium; species Lygodium microphyllum. The sequence continues at coordinate 84,872,862 of NC_141163.1, read as the reverse complement.
TTTTTGCTCCATTGCTGTACTTCGATTGTACAATAATAACAATACCCATAGGCAGAAAAAGGAATGGTTGGGTCACAAATCACAGAAATAGAGAGCTTGTACAAAGTCACTAGCAACGGTGTCGATGATGAATGAATGGTGGAGGAGGATATGGAGGTATGGAGGTGATAGAACTACCAATGGAGACAACTTAGGATTTAGTGTGAGCAAGGTGCTCTGCACAATGAGATGCATGGATGAATGATGCATGATGACAATGCACATGCACAAAGTGCCACTTAGACATCGTCCCTCGTTAGGGAAATTGTTCAATTTCCAAAAAACCCTTTTATAAAGATGATGATGATCATGCAATGCAAAGGATACGTATAACTGGAAGGGTTGGTAATGTCGAAGACAAGACAATGCTGAAACCTAAAGATTCCAAGTGAACGGCCCTCTTAACCATGGATATTGATGTCGAAGTTAGAGGAGAATCTAATGTTAGACTTTGTTTGGTGCCAAGAACCAATATGAAATGATATAGTCTAATGATGAAGATAGAATTGATACCCTTGGACGGGAAAAGCTAAGGAGAATCAACCTTTTGGATATTCAGAACATCCCATCCTCGATCTTGGGAGAGGGCTCATTTGTTGACCAAGTGATAGGAAAGTCTAAATCTCAACCTTGGGAGATGGTTCTAATGCCAATCAAGAATCGCTAAGATAGTAGTCCACCATGCAAACGGATGTGGTAGATGAAGAAGGAAAACCTGATGCTCCTCAATCAGTAGAGCGGGGGAAGAATTAGCCACCTAAATAGTCGGGATGTGCTTGTACTTGTTCTTAAGAGATGGCTCCAATGTTGACCAAGTAGCGTAGGCATGCTTGAAACTCAATCGTAGGATATGACTACTATATTGGTTAAGAATACAAAGGCACAACCACTAGGATAGTGGTCTACTATCAATGAAAATAAACTAGTGATAAAGTAAATGATGTTAAATGATAAAAATACCTTAGCTAAAAGTAAAGAAAGATTGATGCCAAGATAAGGAAAAAGGATGGATAAGATCCGATCTTGAGAAAGAAGATACTATCTACGTCTCTAGGGTGATGGAGGCAATACTCACCATGACAAGAACAAAAAGGCCAAACCTTTAGCCCAGTTAGGACTAGTAATACTTGCAATGTTAGTCCTAAACTCAAATACCAAACCTAATCTGAAAGAATCAGAGTAGAAAAGTGCATATCTGATGTTTCATCTTGAGATGCTTTGGATATTATGCTAAAGGGAAAAATAAAGTTGGGTGAGTGTAGTTGAAGCAGAAGGAAATGAAAAATTAAGTGACTAAACTAAGTTCTCAACAAAAGTCTTGAAAAAATGCAAAAGTATGGCTAAGCCTATGGTAGCCTAAAGAAAATGTAGCCACCCTAAGGTTCCTAAGGATGACCTAGGATTTTGCATGAGACCACTAGTTTATGTTCATCATGCATTTGGGCCACTTGTTTGAAAGCAGTTTTAGCCTTGCATGTCCTAGACACGGGGATGGATGCTCCATCACTTGGTTATGCATGACCTCCTCCACCTTAGGCTTAGACCATTTGCTACAATGGATACTCTTCGGAAAAATGAATAGTTCACTTGATCTAGAGTAGCCAATATGTGTGCCTTGCCTTTTTGAGACTTGGGGAATCACAAAGATTTCCACTTTGAGTGGAAGTGTGAACTCCCCATGATCCGCATCTCTTGTACATGAACAATGTCCAGAAAGATAGAAATCTTGTGGAAGGAGCTAGTTGTGGCAAGGGAACACACAACTTGATACTTGGCTGCAATGCTTGTTGCAAGTAGGGAAGGGTTGCTCTACTTTTGTTGAGGAGAAGTCACATGGATGTGGGGCTTGTCGCTCCTTGCCCTGTTGGGCAGGGGGAGGGATGAGTCAAGGGGATGGGGGGTATCAAGGAGTAACGCCGGGTGTGGGGTATCTAGCATGCGAAATGATAGTTTGCTTTGTTGTGGGGAAGTGGAGGTTAGTTGGGGGGCCAAGCCAAGCGTTGGGGGGAGGGGTGGGTGTGGGGGAGGTTGGGGGTTATAACACCTTCATTAGGGAGGAGGTTGTCGTTGTGGGGACTGCATTGACATGGGGTACACTTGTGGTGCCCTTTGTTGGCTAGGATTTTTGGGGATTGGGCTGCATCCTACCAGGATCATGTTGAACTCCAGTGAAGTTGTCCACGGGTGTGCCTTTGATTGATGAATCAACTCCTAGTGAGTGGTCTTTATGCCAAAGTGAGTACAATTATAGGCCGGGTGTCAAAGGCATGGCATTTGAGGCACTACCCACGCTGTCATGTAACTACGATTTGGTGATTAATAAGTGATTTTTGTGCCTTATTCTCCAAACTTTGGTTATTTTCTTAACACTACCATTGCCATGCACCTTTGACACTCCTTCTGTCATCGCATTGGGAAATGAGTGGGGAGTATTGTGCCAAAGAGTTGCCCAAAGTCCTCTAACAACTAATGGTACTGATTGTATGTGTTCTCTGAAGACCACCTAAGTGAGTTGCTAGTTTCCTAAAGGGGGAATGTTGCTGGAAAGGAAGGGAGCATCTATTATTCAGATTGTACACTGGGGGGGGGGGGGGGTTGGAGTGTGGAGTGTGGGGAGGAGCAGTTATCATGAGGGCGTTAAAATTTGATGCTTTGCTTAGTATTTGATTAAGTTGTCAATCAAATGTGTAAAATTGAGTTGCACATGTGATGTGCAAGTTAGTTATTTCACAATGATGGGCCAAGGACCTTGAGATGTTAGTGGTTCCCATGCAAGTGAGGAAAAGGCTATATGAGGTTGTCGGAGCCTCATTCTAGCATGGTGGAGGTTGGCAAAGGAGGAGAGAGAGTCACTTCTACAATTTTCTAGCCATTGGTGATAAGCCTAGCCATTAGAGGCTATCAAATTGTTGCCCTTAGTTGATCAGGAGGGCATTGGAGGCATGTGACAGCCCTTGTGGGTTGTCTACAGGCAGGTGATAGCAAGTTTGGGGCCCACAAAGCAAATGATTGCATGTGGGGGTCCTATTGATGGTGGGCTGCAATCAATCAGCCATTTACAGTAGGGCAGCATGAAATTTCCACCAATTTTGGCGATGAAACTCTAAAATTTCTCTCTCTAACTTCCTCTCTATTCTCTTAGGCAATTCATAGCTTCTCTCAAGAGATCTTAGCCAAATTCAGTCCCAAGAGGGTGCAATTGGAGAATTTTTGTTGCTAAACCCTAATTTATAGTAGAAACTAGGGTTTACCAGCTACCTTGGGAATTGTGCTCAGAGATGGGGGCCTAGTGTTTGAAATTCAGCAGCTGAAATATGGGGATTTCAGAAAATTTCAAGAGGCCAGCCAGCCAACATTAAGTTTGGGGCAGGATTTGTCATCCAAGGAGCAGATTGAAGGCCGATCCCAAGCAAACCAAGGGGCAAATTGGTTTGAAGGCTTGCTGGTTGCAATGAATAGCAAGATATATTGAAGATTGAAGGAGATTAGGTTGGATCTTAGCATACTTCAACCTTTAGCAATACAAGTTAAAGAAATACTACGAGGGACGTTAGTTTCAGGGCCAATCAGGTGTTGAATGTCCAAGATTAAGTGGTAACATTTGCATTTTCAGTTTATGTGAATTTTATGCTTTTGTAGTTAGTGTTAAATCAGGTTATTCACCACCCTATCTGAGAAGGAAGGCTGGTTTCAGGCAGTAGAGAATGCCAATAGGCTTGGGAGTAGTGGATGTATTTAGCACTGCACCTGAGGTTGTAGTAGTGGCGTTAGGTAGCATTGCAGGGGTTGGAGCAGTTGATGATAGGACAGTAGGGTTCAAATGCCAATGGGGTGGCTGATACCAGCTATGGCAGAAAGCCAGGCGGGCTGGGGTGCTGGTCTAGGTGATGTGTTGTTATAGAGGTGGCCCTCGGTGTGAGGAGAAGAGGCAGGTGATGGCTAGCAAGGCAAGCAGCAGTGAGTGAGGTGGGCAGTGGCAGCTGACAGGAGGTGGCAGACAGGGAGTGAAGTGCGGCAGCAAGTTAAGTAGGGGGCAGCGGGACATGAGGCAGCTGTTAACAGACACATGGCTACACTTGCTTGCTGGAGACCCTCTCTAAAGCTGGACACAAAAATGTGCAGAGTTTAGACCAGCAAAAGCATATATACTACCAGCCACTAGAAGATGGCAGGCCATGAATGCAAAGTGTTAAGAGTAGTCAGTACAGCACCAGTAGCAACACCTCCAGTCTCTCTCTCTCCAAGGATGCAAGACAATGCAATGATATAAGAATGAAAGGAGTGGAGCATATATAGAAGCCTTAGGATGAGACACGAGACAATTGAAGAAACCTGAAATGGGCCGATGTCCTTGTTGCCATCAAGCTCATCACCATCTAGTTCATAAAGTTTGTTATCTTCAGAATGGCTTGGACTAAACCTCCTTGTGTTTCATGTTGATGTTTAAAGGAACTGTAGATATCAATCAGCCATCATGGGGGGATTACTACCATGAGCATTGAAGAAACTAAGACCTCTCTGGAAGGGATACATGATTTTTTTTCTGGCCATGTTATCTGAAGCTTCCAAGGAATGTTATGATAAGCAAAGCAGTTTACAAAAAAGCTAAACATCCTTAAGGTTAGCTAAGGAGTATTATGATAACCAAGGCATTTAACAAGAAAAGATATAATTAGCAATAGTATAATGAAGAAGACATATCTAAAAGTATGTGGCAATTTAAGCTTAAATGTTAGACAAAGATGTTAGGTGCAAAAGTAAGATGAGAACCTATATATGCTGGAGAACAAGAGAATAATATCAAGAAGAAGAGAGCACTTGCCACATCTTACGAGTATGACAACTTTAGAAAGGGAAGAACATCATAGGGGATATTAGAACACAAATTTATGGTAAGTTCCCCATCAAGAAAATTAAGAGATTTAGATGTTGGTAGTATTAAAAGATACGTAATTATGTAATGTTTAGAAGGATGCTTTTTTTGTAACTCGTTAAAAATGTTGATTAAGCTGCACTCAAATAGTGGCATAGATGTATATTGATGAATACTAAAGCCAATGTAATTTTACCAATTTCTCAACTCAAATGTTACCTTTGCCCTTGTACAGAGTGGAGATTGATGAGACACATGTAAATGGCTCATTCAATATGATGTTCTTAAAGCACAGTATTTCTTTGGCCTACAAAAACCATACGAACATTGCTATCAGGTATTTGAAAATTGGAATGGGTCTCTCTCTCTCTCGTTTTATTTCTCACAAAAGCTGTGTCCAAGGTTCCTATCTTTCAAGTGTGACTTTAGATGTATATGGCTGTGAAATATTTATGTCCAAGTTTCTGAATAATCTTTAGATTGACTCTTGTGGATATATATATATATATATATATGTATGTATGGTGTGAAATCACTCTTCATTAACTCATTAACATGCAAGAGGACTAGACTTAATGACATAGTCTTAAAAAAGAAGAAGAAAAAATGGTGGATCAGGAAGGTGGGAGTAGACATGTGAGGCAGCAATGCTTCCTGATCAAGGAGCAGGATGGCAGAAGGGGACAGGCAGGGTGATGGATTACAGCCAGGTGGTGGCAGTAACAGGCAGTCACTAGCTTCTTCTTGGTTTTATACAGATGTATTCTACCATTTTTTCTTCTTTTTTTTAAAGACTATGTCATTAAGTCTAGTCCTCTTGCATGTTAATGAGTTAATGAAGAGTGAATATATATGTATGGTGTGAAATCACTCTTCATTAACTCATTAACATGCAAGAGGACTAGACTTAATGACATAGTCTTATATATATATATGTGTGTGTGTGTGTGTGTGTGTGTGTGTGTGGTTATCACTCTTCATTAACTCATTAACATGCAAAAGGACTAGACTTAATGACATAGTCTTAAAAAAGAAGAAGAAAAAATGGTAGAATACATCTGTATAAAACCAAGAAGAAGCTAGTGACTGCCTGTTACTGCCACCACCTGGCTGTAATCCATCACCCTGCCTGTCCCCTTCTGCCATCCTGCTCCTTGATCAGGAAGCATTGCTGCCTCACATGTCTACTCCCACCTTCCTGATCCTGCTTCGGAGCTCTGCTTCTTTTTCAGGCACTGCCTCTGCCCTGTTTGTCTTCTCCTGCCGCTTCTTCCTGCTGCTAGCTCTGCACCAGTGTGGCCACCCAGCTCTCCTCCTGCTGCCTTTGCCACCACCTTTGCCGGCTACTCTGACCTTGGCCCTGCTGCTCTCACTGCCACCCAACTGTCTACTAAGCATGCCATACACCATCATCCTGCCCAGCTGACTCTAGTACTTCACAGAATTGCTGAGGGAATGTCAGAGAATGAGAGAGAAAATCAGCCGGAGAGAGAATCTTTTGAACAATAGCTCTGATGGCAATCCTGATGGTAGCAACTGCTTTGAGATCACTATTCAGTATACTGGTCACTGTGGTTGGTATGCAGATGGATGCTTTTCACTGCAGCTCTGAGATCATACATTTTCATCAATCATCAGTAGTTTTCAGTGGAGTTTTCTTGGACAGCAATGTTATGTAATGCTATTGGTAGTTCAGCCATGGCTTATGCTCAGTTTCTGTTTTACTATGGTTGCTTGGTCAGAAGTCAGTTAATAGATGCATCCCGTGTGGTTCTGATAGCAATTATGGTTCATTTTTGGTCAATTATGACTTAGTAATGCCGATTGCAAATTTCAGCATGTGTTTGGTAGTAGCATGGTTGAATAGAAGTGGTTGATGTTCATTAACTATAATGTCTATGCTTTTTTCAGTTTAGTACTTTTGATTGTGGCACATTGCAGTGCAATTGGGGATGATTGCAACGATTTCAAGGGGGAGGCATGTCATGGGGATGTGTAATTTTTAATGCTTAGCTTTGGCATTATTAAATTGTGTACATGTGAAGTGCAAGTGAGTTAAGTCATTGTGACAGCCTAAGTGCCCTAAGTGTGCAGTGGGTGACATCGACAATGGTTGCATAACATTATGGTGGACATGTACTTGTGGGTGCATGGTGTAAGTTTGGGTCTAGGCCATTATTTGGGCCATTAAAATGTTAGGTGGTGACAATGGGACTAGGCATTAATTCGTTAATTAATGCTAGTTCTAGGCCAATTAATGTTGGAGCAATTAAATGTTCGATGAGGATTAGCACATTAAATGAGATTGGGTCCTAGCTATTTCTTAAGCAAGGTTAAATGGTAATTAATTACTTTTTATCAATTTAAATTTAAAATTAATTAATTAATGCTAGAAATTGCTTTTGGAAGGCTATTACTTGGGAAACTTGTAGATCATCTCATGGGCTATGCATTGATGCCCTTTGATCCATGATCCGGGCTCCCTAGGACATTTAAATTGTCATTAAATGTAGTTGTTGTCCTTAGTGTCCTAGCCTCTGGACACTAAGTGACACTAGGGTTAGGGTTTCACTTAGGGTTTCCTATGATGGTTTAGTCGTTAGGCTTTTATTTTATTATGAAAAGACACTTTGTGCCTCATTAACATATAAGTTGGCATTGTTCATTTTGATCACCTTGGGAGTTGTATTCTCTCTTACTTATTAATACATCACCTCTCATTTTGTGATTGGGTTATTGTGCTTCAAATAATTCATTCATTATGTTTCATTCTCTATTAATTAATTTCGGAATAACTTCACACTTGGGCCAATAGTGGTATGAGAACCACTTACCTTTATTGCCATCACCATTGCTCGGGACATTGCCATCAACCATTGCCTTTGAGCTCCTCCTACTCAATCGGTTGTGGCATGAGCCATTGCCCTCATGCCGGCTCTAATTTCTTATTGGCGATTGCACTTTGGTCTGCCATCTTTGCCCATTCACCTTCAATCGCTATCATTGCCTTGCGTACTAGTCACGTGCTTTTGCATGCACATTGCGTGTTGCTTGAGATCTACCTCACTACCCTTGAAGGTTCGTTTTCCACTTGCCCATCTTGGTTGCTGCCAATCGTTGTGTGGCCCAACCAGTCGTTGACTTGTAGGCATGGTTGCTGTCTCCCTCAGTGAATGTGATCATTGCCTCATGGGAACAGCTGTAGTCTTTTGGCCTGTAGCGCCACTTGCCTATTGCTGCCTGACACCATGTTGGTTGCCAGTCAGTTGATATGCCAAGCTGCCCTTATCACATGTGTAGACTGCTTTATGTAGTGACTTGCATGGCACCTTTGGAGCACCATCACAACATTTTTTTTTTGGAAGCACCATTTGATAATACATGTCCTGTTAAATGTGTCATTAGTTGACACGCGTCAGTGCGTCACTGGTCCCAACAATCTTCATTTGCCCACCACATCATCGACAAGTGCTTGACAGTTATTAGGATTGATTTATTAAAATTCAATTAATTTTCTTATTTCTTAGGAAGGCTTCGCAAGCTCTTATTTCTGCTCCCTGCCCTTCTCAAGCACAATTGAGCCAAAATTTGGGGGTTTTTATAAAAATCACCCAATTTGTCTCCAAATTGAAGACAATTTTGGGGCTTTTCCTCTATTACTCCAAATTCATATCTGAATTGCTGAAATTCACTGTTGTCCATCGACAAGTTTGGGGCATTTCACCAAATTGGTCAAATTTTGTCCAAATTTCACCACCAAATTTGTGGCTTTTCAAGAATTTGGCATTCTTCATTGACATTGAGGCTCATTTCAACAGGCGTGACATTCGACATCATTTGGGTAAAAATTTCACAAAAATCTTTGAATTCCTCTTCAAATTCCTAGTAAAATTTAGGGATTTTTACCATTTGAGCTCAATTTCATCTTAATTTCATTTGAAAATTTGGGGATGTTTTTAAATTCATCAAATTCCATCAAAATCAAGGCTCAATTCACCTTGAGGCGCAGCATTCAATACTGATTGTGTAATAATTTCATCCAATTTCTCTTCAATTTTGGAGTAAATTTTGGGGCTTTTGCTGAATTTCCATATTATAAGAGCATCTCACCACTAATCTCTAATTTCAGCATATTGTTGATTGCTGCTGTATTCAGATAATATTTTATTTCTGAATTTTTTTAAATTTTGAGCCTATTTTTCTCTTTCCTCAGTGGGAGAACAACAAAAGAAAATTATTATTCTTTCTATGATTCGACTTCATTGAGACGACAATCATTACTTTTATCAGTGCTTTATTATTATTTGGGCATTTATTTTCTCTCTTCTCACTTGGCAGTCATTATTTTATTGTTGATTTTCACTCATGGCCAGCAAAAATAATGATTTGTTGGATATGCTCAATGCCGATGACAAGCTCGACGGCACCAATTACCCCATGTGGGCTTACATGATGCGACATGTTCTTGTCGCAAAGATTTAATGACATACTGTAAATGACATCGAGCAGAGGCCGGCTTCTCCAACACCGGCACTACCTCCTGCCTGTACATCGTGAGGTGGCTCTCATGATGCTGAATCAACTCTTGTTTTGCATTCTTATTTCGGAAGCTGGTGGTTATGTAATAGTTAACTCTATACACCCTGGTGTTGTGAAAACCAACATCACATGTGATTGTGGAGGAATCATCATAGGTACATCATGTGGAGGTACTTATTGAATGTGAATATGATTGTTTTTTGTGAGAGTAGCTTCAATTTTCATGAAAAAATTTACTCAGGTTAGTTTTGATGTTTTTAAATTATTACCTAACATATTTAAATTAGTCAAGGAAATCCCCTAAATAATGTGTCATATAGAGTTGTACTGTGTAACTTTGATATTTTATAGTCTGTGAAAAACTAAATTCATGATTGATATTTACTAAAGTTGGGACTACCACATCATCTTCCTCTCGAATGCAAGTCAGCCAAGGATGTATGGGATAAACTTGCATCATTATATCAAGTGTGCAATGAAGCGGGCATTGCTTACCTACGTAAGCAAGTGGAAAACGTTTGCATGGAAGGAGGAGGTAAAGTGGATGCCTATCTCATTGGTATCAAAGATCTTATTGAACAATTATTAAATATTGATGAAGAGGTCCCATACAATCAGCTTGTTTTCATTACTCTTAATGGCTACCAGAGTGATATCAAGGTTTTCCTACCACTTTGCGGTTGGTTACTATGGGCAACCAAGTTACCTATAGTTTCGACCGGCTTGTGTCTCTTTTGTTGCAGGAAGAACAATGCCCCTCAATTGCAATGCTACCATGATGACCGAACATGTCCTTTTCACCCATCATTGTGTGGAAAAGCCAAATTGAAGGTACAGAACAAGGTTGCTTGTAAAAAATTAGCAAACTTTCATGTTGGTCATCCTTCTACATCCACTCCTTTTTTATCGAAGACATCCTTCCCTAGCATCCAACCTTCAAAGGGTATAGTCAACAAACCTAAGAGGTGTAATTATTGCCGAAAAATAGGGCACGACATGATTGAATGTTATAACCGTGTCGCATTGGAGGCTACAACATGCAATGAAGAATCTCTTTGTTATAAAGGTGCTTTTTCAAATGATTGTTGGGTGGAAGCAATGAAGACAGAGATTTTTTTGATCTATCAGAATGACACTTGGGAGTTATGTGACTTGCCTCACAGCAAGTGTGCAATAGATAGCAAATGGGTTTATAAAATTAAAAGAAAGTCATATGGTTCTATTGATAGGGATAAAGGCCGCCTTGGAATTGACTTTGAGGAGACCTTTGCTCCTACCTCTCGCATTACTACCATTAGGAGTATTATTGCCCTTGTTGCCCACTTTCATTGGGAGGTGTATCAGTTGAACATCAAGACGACATTTCTTAATTGATATCTCATTGAAGAGATATATGTTTTTGAGCCTCCAAGATTTGCAATCAAAGGTCACAAAGTCTGTCGTCTCAAGAAGGCTTTCTATGGTTTAAAGCAAGCTCCATGGGCTTGGTATGCCCGCATACATTCTCATCTATTGCATCTTGGATTTCAAAATAGTCCTACGGAGGCCACTCTTTACATTTGACATTAGGGATTTGAGCTTATTATTCTTGTACTTTATGTTGATGACATGCTTGTCACTAGGACCAATGCTAGTGAAATTGCAGCATTTAAGGCTGATTCATAGCAAACTTTTGCAATGATAGATCTTGGTCTACTTCACTATTATTTGGGTATCCAATTTGCCACTATTGAAGGAGGCATCACTATGACGCAGTCCAAGTATATTGGATAGCTAATTTATGGCTTTCAGTTTGAGGATTGCAAGCCCATGTCTACTCCCTTGGAGCCTAGTTTCAGATTCACTTCTGATGATGGTAGTGGATCGTTTGATACTATTTTATATCAGCAGGCTGCTGAATGCTTGATTTATCTATGTCACACAAGGCTCGATTTTCAGTTTGCTGTCTCCTAGTTGAGTAGTTTTATGCACAGCCCTTCAGTATTTCATTGATAGGTAGTGAAGTACGTCTTGCGGTATCTTAAAGGCACCCAAGTTATTGGCCTTTTCCACAAGGCCGATTCTTCACTCTCTTTGTATGGATATTCTGACAGTGATTGGGCTGGATGTTTAGATTCTTGTGTCTCTCATAGTGACAACTACTTCTTCTTAGGTACATTCTTGTTTCTTGATTCAACAAGAAATATACTACAGTTGCTACTTCTAGTTATGAAGTTGAGGATAGAGCAATGTTCATAACCACAGGAGGGGAGTGTGTTTGGCTCCGCAAGGTACTTGCAGTTCTTCATGTGCACCGGATAGCCTGGACACTTATCTACATTGATAGCTAGAGTGCTTTGGCCATTGTGTGAAACCTAGTGTTCCATGCTAGCACAAAGCATATAGATTTTCATTATCATTATGTTCATGAGCGGATGTTGGTTGGAGAAATAGAATTGTCTTACATATCCATTGAATACAACTTGGCAAATCTTTTTACAAAGGCTCTTCCTTGACCAAAGTTCCAGGCTTTTCGGCAAGCCTTGAACTTGATTCCATTTGTTCCATGATTTTTCATACTCTATACTGTCACCACTTGGATAAGCTTGTGCAACCATGACAATAGAAGAGGAGGACTCACCAATCTCATTTGGATTTTACCCCTATCAACAACAAACGTTATCTTGGATGCATGTTGAATAGATCTGAAATCCATTATATGCTTGAACTATCCATCACTAGAGGAGTGGAAGTGCTACCTTTTGCTTGAGCATCAGACAATGTTTAGGACCTCCCGCTCTGCTAAACTTGAAGGAGCTGATTTGAAGTCGGCTCTAGCTAAAATGCCTCTAGGCAAACCTATAAGAACTGAGAGTGGTTTGCCAAGTCACTCTCTTCCATCCATTTGGCATCTATCGGTGAGTAGTTTTGAAACTTCATCAAGTATCTCTTGGAAACTTTCGCTCTAGTTTGTGCCAAAATTTACACAGGTACCAAGATCTTATCCAACTCCTCAACTTCTGGCTGAATTCCAGCAAACATATCCTTTGGCACATCATCATGAAAAGGTGGGAACACACACATGAAAAGCATTATATATCTGCCAAATTGGTGGCGGTTTCAGCCTATATGCCACATCACTAATCTTTTCCAATACTTGGAATGGCCCATAATAATGCATATTCAGATTTGAATACAAATGCTTTTTGCTTTTCATCTTTTCAGCCTAGCCTTTTTGAATCACAGCAATATCCAATCACCTCCATTGCAAACTCTAATGCCCGTCTATGGCAATTTATGGCAATTAGCCACTCGTTTTTGCTTCTCTTGTGACTTTTGTAGTGCTTGCTTGACCTTTTGATAGGCAACATCCATGTTTTCCACATACCTAGCAGCCTAAAAAAATCTTGTCCTTTGTATATAGGATTGGTGGAACTTTCGTTCCACCTTCAACAACCTCAAAAGGAGCCTATGGACTATTTTTGCTGCATTACAGCAGCCCTTTCTTGCTCAATTGCACGCTCCACTTCGGGATGCAAACCATGATCAATTAATGGCTGTTTAGGGGCATGTGGAGCAACAGCAGCTTGCTGTAGTACATCAGTTCGGACATTTACAGCAGACTTAGATCCCATAGCAAGTGGTAAAAGACCTTCCAAAACATCACAAGAATCATGCATGGCTGGCATTTCAAACTAGCCATGTGAAAAGGTTGCATTTTCAGGAAAGATAATATCCCTACTGACAAAAAATTTGCGAGTGGATGGGTCATACAATCAATAGCCTTTTCTTTTTGAACTATAGCCAACAAAAAAACATTTTAATGCCTTATCATTGAGCTTTCCATGAAGCTCTTTTGGCACATGAGCATAGGCTATGTGCATTCAAACACATCAACTTTTGGTTTCCTCTCATGCCAAGCCTCAAAAGGAGTGATAGTTTTCAATGCTTTTGTAGGTGCACAATTTAGCACATGATTAGCACACTTAAGGCTCTCAAGCCAAAATTTATGTGACAGCCCCTTAGATTGCAGCATGCATCTAGTCATCTCCATGAGTACCCAATTTTTCCTTTCAACCATGCCATTCTTTTGAGGTGCCATCCTCATAGTGGCTTGATATGTGACATCATTGTTGAGCAAAATGTGTCAAATGCATGAGACATGTATTTGCCCGCTCGATTTTTGCGAAATGTTTGCACTTTTAAACTTGCTTCAGCCTCTAGCTTTGCAACCAAGTGTTTAAAGTGCATGAATACTTTAGATTTTGCCTCAAGACCATACATCCATATATATTGGGAGTAGTCATCTATGAAGGTAACAAAATATAGATGACCCCCAAGAGCTCGTGTTTGCATGGGAGTGCATACATCCTTGTGTATAAGCTGCAACTTACGAACAACATGCACTACACCATCTTTCTTAAAGGCAAAACGATGCATCTTTTCCAAAATGTGACCACAATAGGCATGCCATAGCTCTTTATTTTGCATAGCAGGCATGAGTGTGCTAATTGCCAAAGCATCATAAGATCTCCTCTCATATGTATCCAACAAAGAAAGGCCTTTATACAAAGTGCCAGACAAGCAAAGAGCATAATCAAGCTATCTATCTCTCACAATGCACTTTTATCTTTAAAGATGACTTGAAAGCCTTGTTTATTGAATGCTCAAACCAACAAGAGACTTTTTGTAATCCCAAGTACAAACAATGCATCCAAAGGCATAAGGTCTGATCCATCATAGCTAGAGTTATTTGCACATGTAACTCTCTTCCCCATAGGGGTTGAATGTATAGATGTAAATAGATGGTTTTGTGAAGTGATGTGCTTGGATGTCCCACTATCAAAGTTACCATGTATGCTGTGTTTTAGCAGCATTAAATGTAGAATCAATGATAGAATTGTCACAATTGCATGTAAAAAATGCATAGTTCTCCTTACAAAGTTGGTTGTAGCATCCCCATGCGAAGACTGAGCGGTGGATGTCTCTTGGACAGCCAAATTGGAGTCTTTCCTCTCCTCTTTGGCCAATCTTTTTCTGCATTCTCCAATGTAATGACTAGGCTTCTTACAAGAGAGGTATTTTTCTTTCTTTTTGCGTTTCTTTGCATCATGGGCACCCTTGCTAGATGGTTGTCGTGCATTAACCCTTAGCTGATTTTTCATTGATTGCTTTGCTTTGCCTTTGCCTTTAAATTTTGAGAGCATGGCTACATCACTGGAATGCATTGCAATATTCTTCCTAGTTTGTTCCTCTTCAAGCAAGGGGCTTGTCAACTCCAGCCCCTCCACGAATGTGAGGGGCTGTTGTGCCCCCTCAAAGACAAATTCAGTGAAGTGTGAAATCCATGGTAAGACTTTGGAAGAGAATTAAGAGTGATGTTTACCATCAATGGATCTTCAATTACTCATCAATACTTAGCAGTTGTTCCCTTAGATCCTATATGTAAGTGAGGTGATGAGATCAGTCATGCTATCACCCTCATCCATATGCACATTAGCCAATTCTCTTCTCAAATAAAAGATCTCGGCTTCATTTTTGGTTGCAAACATAACAGGATTAGCTATGGAGGAGAGAGAAATGAGAGAGTGAGCAGTAGACAATAGATAGTGTGAGAGTGTACTTGCTAAATTGAATTGGATGATAGGTGAAAGTACAACTAAGGTTTAGGTCATTGGTGCGACCTAACCACATTTCTACGAACTAAGTAGAGTTAAGTTTATTTACTCTGGAGCCTAGTGTCACTACTTTAATGTCCTAAGGCACTAGGTGTACACCTTATAGCGACGGCTTGTTAAGGGTCCACACCACACAAATTACATTGGGCATTGCCGAGAATCGGTAAATTCTAATAGTATGACAATGGCAATGGTGATGGCCAATTTTTTCTAACAATGGAGCCTGCTTAGACAAAAGCATTTGGATGGTGATGTTATTGTTATCTTCATTATTCTCCTCCTGAATGCACATTACAGTGGGCTAGGCTCAACAATAGTGGTAGTTTTGGTAGTAATTTGTGTATGCATATCACATTGGGCTAGATCCAATGACCATGCTTGCTTTAATATCATAGGTGTGGCTATGGTTCTTATCTCTCAGCCAGATCCATTCGACTCTTGCCTATTTTACTGATGTAAGTAAGGCGTGTCTTCACTTTTCTACAATATTGTCTTGAAGCACAAACAACCTTTATTCTCTTTTCTACAATATTGTCTATTTTACTGATGTAAGTAAGGCACGTCTTCACTTTTCTACGATATTGTCTTGAAGCACAAACAACCTCTATTCTCATTCTCTGTCCACTATTAAGACACTTGTTTTTTGACCTTGCTAGGTACTAAGTCAGTGTGCATTTTTAATGGAACAAGTGTACAATGATGCTAGGGATTGAGTCTAGTTATTATTCAAATCCATCAAGATCTTCACTATCAATTTATGATGATAACACCTCTCCTACCTATTGTAATTGTCCTATAAATCTGATCTATAGGACAATGAACATAAACTTACAGCACACACAATTCAATTCAGCAAAGAAAATAATTGACATAGAACTTGAGAGCTAGATTGCTCTTGCACAAAAGATGACACCAGATTGGTCCCCAAGGCGAGTGCCCCTTACAGTATATCTTTAATATTGAAGATGAGCCTTCACATGAACCACTTGTAAGTTGCCCGTGTGGTCAATTTGGCTGTCACAAACTAACACTCTTTTTGCTAATGATTGCTCTTGTGCTTGGCTCTTTAATGGACGAGATTCACTCCAATTGCTTTGTCCTTAGTTGCTATCACCAACTTTGACCAACAAGCTTTGAATCTGGCTTAATTACACATTGAAACTAGTGTGTCTTCAAGCATATAGACTTGCAATCACTCCAATGCTGACCAACATGACATTGAGAGATGCACCTATGGACTTTTGCTAGTGCCATACTGTAATCAATGAATATTTCACATGAATCTTAGTCTCAAACCGATCCGATTCGCCCAATGTGGCCTTAGCCTTGATTGTCCAATAATCTTAGAGCTTTGTCCTAATGAATGAATCTTCAATTCAGTGAAGTGTAGCCTTGTAAACTTGCTTTCCATAAACCCTAATCTTTGGCATGCATTTGCCTTGAGATTGGATGCTGATTCAATGCTTTTAGTGGCTGGAAAATCAGATTTCCATTTCTAAACACATTTTCCTTGATGTTTGCTCCGAATCTTCAATGATTTGGAGACCCAAAACAAGGGGAAAATTGGGTGTTTTGGTTGGAATGTCTACAACAAGAAATTCCATGCCCAAAATGACAGATTTCTACAAACCCTAGCCATTGATCTGCTGTAAATAGCAAACCCTAATTCTATTCTTGCTTGAAAACCAAGCTTGCATAGCTTGAGAGCGAGAAAGGAGAAGAAAGAGATTGATTCCAGTTGTCTAGCACCTCGGGATGACTGCAAAACACTCTCCTCTTGCTGCTCACTATGAAACATCAGCAAGCATGCATCTCCTTTTATTGCTACAGCTCTTTACTGGGCTACTCGAAAAGTGAGAGAGAAAGAGAGCCCCAAAAGCTACTCACTAGATGAAATTTTAGCTTAGGGCTTGCTTAATAACTTAAGTGCCGTAAGTGAGTTGCTTATTGGGTGGAACTTCCAATGTAACTCAATTCTAAGGTGCAAACTTTCAATTTAATGGAAGTTTCATGTTGCACCTTGTTCCTTTTGCCTTGCTCTTGTACTACATACCCTATACACTTGTCCACTGTATGCCCAATGTCAAATTCTTCACTGCCTGTACAATGGTCATAATGCCAAGAGCTACGGGTATTAGAATTAAAGTTCATTTTAATTAAGAATCTTCATGAAGTTCAATTGAATCATCAAGTTAATTTCTCATTTCGGCTACACCTATCATAAATCTATTGTCTCTCTATGGCAGGCTGTGGTTTGATTCTACATACACCCTTATGAAGTGAGTCAATCAACACTAATATGTGGGTTCAAGTTTATTATTTGTTACTGTTCTTATGAAAGGACTTCCATTGTCTTCTTGTGAAATATGTGCATACTTGCACTGGAATAATTCTCATGATCCAAGGTGGTTTCGTGTGGTTGAACTGCTTAGATTTAGTTTCTGTTCTATACACACTAAATGGTATATTGTGTAATAGCCATTTGAGTGGCATTCATGGTGTTAATAACATACATATGTACAGAATTTCAGCTGCTTCTGGAGATGAGAATGCTCCAGCAGTTCTTGTAAATGGACACTTTGATAGTGCCATTGGGTCCCCGGGGGCAGGAGATTGTGCTTCTTGTGTTGGTGAGTATCAAGTTGGAGCATTTTTCTCTCACAGGAATCTGGTATTTAATGCTTGATTTACTGCTAATCTTGCACTAACTTCCACAAATCTAAAATATTCAATTCAATATTTAAATTTTGCATATTTGTGTTGAAAATAGAGCTGCATTGAAGCATTCTTCTCTCCCAGAAATCTAAAATGTTTGATGCTACTATAATCTTGTACCAGTTTCCAGAGAATATAAAATGACTGATTTGCTCATATAACTCTGCTA
Organism: Lygodium microphyllum; assembly: GCF_053477565.2. Taxonomy (NCBI): domain Eukaryota; kingdom Viridiplantae; phylum Streptophyta; class Polypodiopsida; order Schizaeales; family Lygodiaceae; genus Lygodium; species Lygodium microphyllum. The sequence continues at coordinate 84,854,870 of NC_141163.1, read as the reverse complement.
ACCGAAGTATAAAATGATTGATTTTCTCTTATAACTTTATCAACCTATATTGCAGCTGCCATGCTGGAACTTGTCCGGTTGATCATTGACACTGATTGGATCCCACCAAGTCCTTTAATATTCCTCTTTAATGGAGCTGAGGAACTATTTATGGTGGTAAATATCTCACATCATAATGATTTATGTTTTCTTATTTTAGATATGATTATAGGCATGATAATGGCCATGTTAAATTTACCCAGTGTCATCAGAGATACTGCCAAATTTACTGCACTAGCCATGCATAATTTTGATTTTTCTGACTGGCCTTGTGGTTTGACTTTAGTTTTGATTTAGTTAATTTATAATTGAGCAAGTAGCATTGAAATAACCTCCAAGGTCAGGCCTGTTTTAATATGTAGTTTATGTTTTAATTTCCGTGTGAGTTGGAGATCAACACAAATCTCAACAAGATCTCAAGAAGCATTTGAATCTTCAGATGCAACTTCACTCTCTAATACTTGTTTGCTCAACCTTTTTACTGTATGGCTTGTGTGTGCTGTTCTTTTTACCATTTTGACTGTGATTGCAATCATTTCTCATAATTTGTTAGTGTATGCAATTTCTGTTACCAAGAAAAGGTGAGACAGGACCTGGTTACCATAATCTGTGTCTCAGATAGATACAGAATGGGACATTTGTTCTTTTCATGATGTATGGGTCTGAAAGAGACAAATTTCTCTACCTGAGGTCTCTGCTTACATTTCAGGCATGCCATGGGTTCATGACTACACATAAATGGCGGACAGTGGTGGGAGCTTTAATTAATGTGGAAGGTTCAGGTACAGGGGGACCAGGTAAGCACAACTATCAATATGTTTAAGGCTTGGCTTGATGTTTTAGGATTTTCTTAATTTGTAACGCATGTAATCTGGACATGGTTTTACATAGAATCTTGGCACCAGCCACACAATCTTTTGCCATAAGATGTTGTTGAAAGCTATCTTGCTTTACAGTATGGAATCTCCTTCTTTAATACTATTTATTGTTTATTTGGAAATGTACTGCATATTCTATGGATGTTCTGGAATGCATTCACTCACAAAGACATGTTGGCTATATCAGTTCTCTTTTTGCATGATTGAATAGGGTTCTAGCAAAGGCCAGGCATTGCTAAAGTACTCCTGCAAAGAAGATAAGTAGGATCTCTCAAAACCTGAAATGGGACCTGATGTCGCACCTAAGGGAGTTCCCCAGCATGGCCCTAATAACAAGATGATGGAGAGACTCCAGGCCACGGCATTTTGCATAGATTGCTTTGGCAAGCAGTGTGGGGGTGAGCCCAGTTTCCGTTTAGGTGTATGACTGCCATTAAATCGGGGTCCATCAGGGTTTCTGTTGCCACATGGTTCTAGAAGCTTCTAGATAGCACTATACATGCCACAAAGTGAAGAAGCCACATATAGCAAACTTGGTGGTGCTGCTTTTGCCACAAGAAATGGAATATCTTATTCAAGAAGCAACCCTTCTAGGTTGCCTTTATAAATAACCCAGGAAGCTCAGTTGAGAGTACACAGTTGACAGTGAAGAGAGCAAGAGAGTGAAGGCACAACATGACTCCCAATGCAATTTCCAAAAGAGTGTAATGCAAGTACAAAGTACAACCCTTAAACCTTAGGGTTGTTAATGTGTGTTCACACCTGAACTGTGTAACATAAGCACATAAAATAAGAGAGAATATAATTGGGGGAAAATTCTCTCGCAAGGAGAGTAAAAAGTGCTCTAGTGTCCTACAACTGATCATTGATACTCGGCTGTGAGCATAGGCATGATTGAAACCCAACAAACCCCCCCGGAGTGAAAAGTGATCAACATACAAGGATCATCTATCAAAGGAGATCAAATTTAAAGCATTGCGAAATGCTTCAAATTTGTCACAAGGAAGAGCTTTGGTGAAGATGTTTGCCACATTATTGGTGGTAGGGTAGTAAACAAAGCCGATATCTCTTGCATGTAGCCTCTCTCTGACAAAGTGATAGTGGATTCTTATGTGTTTTATGCATGCACAAAACACTGGGTTTTGTGCCATTGCAATGACACTCTGACTGTCAGTAAACAAAGGAGTAGGATCTATGAGAGATACATCGAAATCAGCCAACAAACGCCTCAGCCATATATGTTCAATTGTGATAATGAAAGCTGCCTTGTATTCAGCTTCACAAGACAATGTGGCAACAGTGGATTGTTTCTTGCTAAGCCAAGAGATGCAAGATGACCCAAGAAAGAAACAGTTTCCACTCATAGAGTGATGTGAATCAAAATCTCTTGCCCAATCGGAATCACTTAAGCATGTAGTTGCAGTGGTCCCCCATTGGCATAAAGCAGTCCAAGAGTCCTAGTACGGTGCAAGTAACGAAAAACACACTTCACAGCTTGCCAATGTGACATGCATTGGATGTGCATATATCTACTCAGGGATGAAACTGCAAACTGATGAATATCTGGCCTTGTGTGGATAGATCAATGAGACATCCAACTACTAGAGCATATGTATGGATGTCAAACAAATCACTGTCACCATGCAAGGGCAGCTTGAGTCTAGTCTCCATTGGTATGCTAACTGGCTTGCAATCCTGTAAGGCAAACCTCTCAAGAAGTCTACCAATATATTTGGACTGTGACAATCCAATGTCTCTTGTATCATGAATGAAATGAATGCCCGAATAGTAGTGCAAAGGCCCTAAGTCAGACATTCCAAAAGTTTGCTGCAGATTTTTCGTGAATGCCAAAATCTGATCAGCATGTGTCCTTGTGAGGACAAGATCATCTACATAAAGACGTATGACTAGCAAGGATCCCCCCTCTTTGCATACGTAAATAGTAGACTTTGATGAGCTGGTAATGAACCCTTGGCTGAGCAAAAACGCATAAATTTCTGCATACCAAGCTTGGGGAGTTTGTTTAAAACCATACAAAGCCGTGCTCCAGCAGGTCAACTTCCTCTGAATAGAATCGAGGACTGGAAGAAATTGTTGGGTTGGCACTTGGAACCCTAGGTACCGGACAGTCTACCCTCTGCTCACCCATCTAAATCCTAGGTGGACGCCCCACTCCGTGCTAGAGTCCGGGTCTGTGAGGAAACCAACCGACTTTCTCCAGTTGATTTTCGCTCGTGCTGCAGAACAGAACAACTCAAGAGCTAGCCTCACTCTTTCTAGCATCAACTCATGATCCTCTATGTAGACTACTGTATCATCAGCATACTCTGAGTCTAACAACTCAGTATCCTCTCTCACTGGAAGTCGGAGGCCGCGTAATATGCTCACATGTGATCTGAGGAAGTGAGACATCGCCTTTGCAAAGAGTAAGAATAGGTATGGGGCTAGGGGGCAGCCTTGCTGGACCGATGTCTCTAGCCGAAACTCCTTTTGTTGCCTACTACCTATGAGAACCTTGCTGGTGGCCAATCTGTAAAGTACGGAGACCCTATGAATCCAAGCCTGGGGGAAACCCAACCTCACCATGGTCCCCTCTAGGAAATCCAAGTCCACCCTGTCATAGGCTTTCTCGAAATCCAAGAGTAGTACAGCCAGTCTTTGCAGAGCCCGCTGTGCTGAGCCCACTCTGTCGCCTCAAAGAAAGTGAATACATTGTCTAGGATGCTTCTATCCTAGACAAAGCTTATGTGTGTGTCATGGATGATGTCTGGAAGTACGGGGTGTAGTCTCCTACCAATCATCTTTGCTAGTGCCTTATAGACCATTGACAAGAAGGTGATCGGTCTCCACTAGGAAAGCTCTAACCGGTCTCCCCCTTTGGGGAGAAGATGGATAAGGCCATCAATAGGGGGTCCTTCACCATTTCCCACTAGGTAGTGAAGAAGGCCTTAGAGAGGCCATCCTCTCCCGGGCATTTCTGCCTGTCGTGTGCATGGAAAGGCTCCTCCAGTTCCTTCTCTGTGAAGGGGGTCAGGAGGGAGCGGTCCATCGTTTCTGTGATGAGGGACGGGATGTGATCCTAGACCTGTTGTCTACATCACTGTCCTCTAGCTGAGGTTGTCTCCTGTTGGAAAAGGCGTCTGTAATAGTCGGTGATAATCGCCATCACCTCGTCTGGGCTAGAACGAGTCCTCCCATACTGATCTCGAAGGTTGCGTATTTGCTCTCCTAAGGTGCGAGGCTGGTGCACTTGGAAAAACGCCCTGCACATTGTCCCCCCCTTCTGCGCCCAGAAAGCTGTTGAGGTGCGGAAGGAGAACTCCAAGCACGTGTCCTCTAGGCCAGCAATGGCTGCTTGCGCGCGCACCTCCTATGCATGGAGGGTGGGATCGCTTGGTGCCTCCTATAATAATCTCTGCATGGCTGCAAGGTCCCGCCGGAGTGCTCTCTCCTCCTTCCAGCTTTGCTACCTGGCCTGTATGATTGCCGCTTGGCAGATACTCCTCGACTCGGCTAGGACCTTTGCAACCTCTCTGTGATCTGGTCCCTCTTGCCCCACTCCCTGGTCCAAATCTGCTCTATCTGTCTCGTCACCTCCTCCCTTCTATAGATTGAGTCAGGGATTCGATAGGATCATGTGTCTAGGGTAGATGCTGGGGGATCAAGTGTTAGGAGAACCGGGCAATGATCAGACAACGTGGTGCCCGTGCCCTGCACGAGAGCCTCCCCACTCTCCCACATAAAACCTATCCAATTGCTCCAGCGGGACTCCACCTAGCCGCCTGTATCCCGAAGAGAAGTCCATCGACCTCTCCCTCTTGTGGAAGGCAGGGTCTCTCTAGGCATCACGTGCTCTTACTGCCAGTAGAAAGACCTCCCATGCCTCCTGCTCCTCCCCAGCCATGTCCTGGTAGTTTTTGCCTGTGCCGTGTTGGTCCTCCAAAGTCTCGAGGTTGTTGAAATCTCCACCAACGATCTAGGAGTCCACCTCTGGGAGTCCATTCGTGATATCCACCTAGAACCTGCTGCGTGCACTATCCTCCGTAGGGGCATAGACATTGAGGACTCCAAGGCATGAGTCCTCAATATCCAATTTGATCCATAGAACCCTCCTTGCCACTATCGTCTCGTGGTCTCGTACACAGGCAGTGAGACTCAGGCCAATAGAGGTGCATTCACCTCCACTCCTACCGTGGATACCTATGGCGTGCTCCCAGTAAGTGTACAAGCCATAGAAAGAGGGAACGGCCGATCCGGCGCATAGGAACGGATTAACGCGTTCCGGGAGGTCCGAGGCCAAGAAACGCCGGCGGAACGTTCTAGGCCGTTCCAGGTCTTGTTCCATCCCGTTCCAGGCCCTTCCGTGTCCGTTCCAGGGCCGTTCCCTGTTTGGAATGGCCGTTCCAGCAATGGAAATTATTTATTTAAAAAATTGTTTGTTGCCTGACTTCACCTCTCCTCTCCCGTCTATTGCGCCCATCGCCTACTTGCTTCGCCTACTTTGTGTGGCTTGCCTGGCTCGCCTGCATATCCCACCAGCTCTCGCCTGTTGTGCCAGCTCCCACCTGTCTATCCAGCTCCCGCATGCCCCGCCTGTCTCGCCTGCCCCAGTTGCTGCTCCCGCCTGCCTTGCCTGTCCCGACTGTTGCTCCCGCGTGCCCCGCCTGCTGCTCTTGCGTGCCCCGCCTGCTTGCTCATGCTTGCCTCTCCGGCCTGCCTGGCCCTGGACTCCCGCCCGCGATCAGGTGAGAATTCTCGCATCAAGCACTGACTGAAGTGTTTCAACTTTCTCTACTCAGTATTGATTTTTGTTTAGTAGGACCATTATCTCCCCCAAATTTGGGGCATTTTGGAAAAGTTGTTGGCAGTTGCCCCAAAATTTGGGGCTTTCTCAAGGATTGGGCCTAATTTTGGCTGCAATGTCCCCAAATTTGGGGCATTGGGATCCATCATCCCAGGATCTAAAAGAGCCCCCAAATTTGGGGCATTTTGAATCAATCCATTGCCCCAAATTTGGGAGCTGAAAATGCACCAAATTTTGGGGCATTTTCAGCAAGGGAATGCAGGCTAGAATGCCCCAAATTTGTAGTATTTTGAATCAGTCATTGCCCCAAATTTAGGAGCTGAAAATACGCCAAATTTTGGGGCATTTTTAGCAAGGGAATGCAGGCTTGAATGCCCCAAATTTGTCGCATTTTCAGTAGAAGGAATGCAGGCTGAAGTAACACCAAATTTCCGGCATTTTTAGCAAACATTTAACACATGCATGTTGAAATTTTGGTGCAAATTTCTGCAATTTCATTGAACTTTACTAATTATTTGTCACTTTTATATAGATCGTAGCATTGACATCTATGGGATCTTCATCATCCTTAGCAGGTACTTCGTCAACAACTGGATGAAGTCGAAGCACTACTTGGTCATGGTGGGATGAGATAGATGCAGGGGTGCCATTGAGAGATGGAGGGGCTCGCCCTTGGAAATGCAAACTTTGCACTTATGCTTGCACTAGTGGGGCTGATAAAGTGAGAGCCCATCTTCTACATGAGGAGGGGAAAGAGGTGCGTTTTTGCACTAATGTATCAATTGAGATAGCAGTGGATCCAACAACTTGGACTCCAAGGCGAGCAGGGCATGGTGCTTCATGCAGAAGACCACCAGGATTAGTGGCTACGCAACGTTTTCGTGGGCCATCAGTGGCAGTAGGTTGTGATGTTAGACAAAGTTCATTGCACACTTCATGGGAACCAAAGAAAAAAGAGGAAACAGATGCAGCAGTGGCACACTTTTTTTACCATGACCATATTGCATTCAAATTAGCCAGGTCACCTTATTTTTAAAATATGGTGACAAAGATTGCAGAGTATGGATCCACATATAAGCCCCCTTCATTAGAAGCTATCAGGACTACATTGCTTCAGAAGGAGAAAGCAACCATAGAGATTGCAACAACAAATATCTGCAATCAATGGGCAAGAAATGGAGTGACATTGATAGCAGATGGATGGAGTGACACATGCCATAGGTCCATACATGGTGTTGTCGCATATTCTCGTGGGGATGTATACTTCATTGGTAGTCATGATGCTTCAAAGACTGGAAAGAGTGCAGATGTATTGGCATCCGAGTGGTGCGAGGCAGTGCAAGCTGTTGGGGCAGAAAATGTAGTGCAATTTGTGGCAGATGGTGAACCTACAAACATGGCAGCAGGAAACATTTTAATGGCAATGTATCCACATATCACCTTTAGTGCATGCATGGTGCATTGCTTGAATAACTTGTTGAAGGATATTGGGGACTTGCCATGGATTTCATCTCTTGTTGCGAAACACAATAAGATTATTACATTTATATGTAATCATCAGTACTTGCATGCTGAGTTTCGCAAAAGAAGTGACAAAGAACTTCTCAAATACTCGGATACACGATTTGCATATAACTTTCTTATGCTTGGTTGATTGCACTATTGCAAAGGTGCAATTAGGGAGCTATTTGCTAGTGATGAGTATGAAAATTGGACTAGGGCTGCCACTGCTACTACTGTGTTATGTAATGCATATGTCTTTGATAGAGATTTTTAGGATGAAGTGAATTGCACCAACCAAATGGTTGATCCTGTTATGCACATGTTGAGGCTTGCAGATGGCATGGATCCATGCATTGGGAAGATCTACGAAGGTATGGGTCGCATGATTGAGAGGTTGAAGAGTTCGGAACTAAATGCAGATAGGTATGAGCAGATCAAGGAGTTATGCATTAGTAGATGGAATGAGTATGACTCTCCTATGCATGCTACAGCATATGTGCTTGATCCTGAGTTTCAAGGAAAGATGCAAGAAAGAGACCTTGAAGTGGTCAAGGCTTGGAACACATTGCAAGGCTTTATCCTAGCTGTGAAATGCAACGCAAAATTAAAAATTAGCTCTCTGTGTATCGGCAAACATTAGGGATGTTTGGTACAGAGGATGCACTAGAGGACATGACAAATATTGGGGCTGCTTTATGGTGGGAGAACTACGGGGTAGAAGCTCCAAAGTTGTAGAGTTTGGCTATTCGTATTCTTAGCCAAACAATTAGCTCTTCTTGTTTAGATCAACTATGGAGCTCATTCAATCACATTCACTCAAAGAAGAGTAATCGTCTTGGTACAATGAAGACGAATGACCTAGTTTATGTGAGCTTCAATCTTCGCTTGCTAGCTCGTACATTAGTTGCAAAGGCTGATTCTTTTATACATTGGGAAAAAGATGACGATGATGATGATGATGGTGATGGTGATGGTGAGGATGTTGTTCAACAAGATGAGCATTTAGGCACAGTGGAGCCACCTTCCATGAATTAGAGCACTTAGCGGCTGGCCTTTTAGAACTTTAGAGTATTGACTTGGAAATTGGAGCTCTTGTAACTTGGATCTTTAGACTTTAAAGTTTAGTGCATATTTTGTGTCTTTGCAATGCACACTTGTTGGACTTATGCAACATTGTTGATTACAATGTTGAATCATGAATGCAACAATCCATTGCTGATTACAATGTTTTGAATCTTTATTATTGTTAAAACTTGATTATTATGTCTCTAATTTCACGAATTATGGTTAATATGATATATCTCTCTAGATTCTAGCTTCTAAGACGTAAGTGTTGATTCTCTCTCTCTCTCTTTGTATATATATATATATATATACATATATATATACACATATATATATATACATATATATATATGTATATATATACATATATATATATATGTATATATATACATATATATATATATGTATAGATATATATGTATAGATATATATATGCCGTTCCCTCCATTCTCGTTCCCTAACTTATGGCGTTCCCCTCGTTCTGGGGGTTTCCGTTCCTGGTAACTATGGTGCAAGCTGCCCGGGAGTACCTTCTCTACCCGTTGGGCCTAGGTGGGAGTGAGCTTGTGCTCCTGTAGAAGAAAGATGTCGATCCGTTCGGCAAGGGTAGGCTGTAGCTCTTGCCAAACAATCATTTTCTTGGAACCACATGCCCCACTATATTGGAGGCTATTCACATTCCAGGATGCAAGGTGTAAGCTCATGGGGAAACATGACTGACTGAACACACATTTGTTCGGTGTGGAGGCTGCTGATGAGGAGGAGAAACTATGGGGCATGCAAGTACGCTTTGCTGGGAGTTTGGACGGCGAACTTCAGCCCCCCCATGGTGGCCATGGCCGGACCATGGGGGTGATAGATGCTCCAGGTGGTACTATCAATGCATGTATCAGCCATGTCGAGAGTCATGACTGTACATTGGTAGAAATGGGCCGCGTGCGCCAGGGGCCACACGATCACATCCCTCGGAGCTCTCCATTGTGGAGGGGCTCAAAAGATAATGCTCAAATGTGGGACCTCCGCACCCGCCCACCAGTTAATGTCCATCATGCAACTAGGCCATTGCTGTGCAAACAATGCTAGTTCTTTCTCTCCCATCCACTAGGAGATGTGGTTTGCCACCTGACTCTTTAGCTGCTCCTCTATTTTTCGTCGTCCAATCCCCTAAGTGAGGACTGAAGGAAAAAAGCATAGTTTGGTCCATCCAGCGGTGCTAGTAGATGGACCTTGCCCCTCCTTGACTTATGAACCACGAAGATCCCCACCTCTAGAGGTAGTGGGAACTCTCCGCGCTCTGCAACTCTCAGGTAGGATCATGGGCCACTACAGAAAAACTCTTGTGGCAATAGTTGTGCTTGTCTTGGAAAAGTGTGATGGGTGGTAGAGGCGGATGAGCTGGTGGTTGTGTGGGAAGAGGAAAACTTCTTGTCCAATGAGGATGTTGGTGTGTGTGGCTCATCAACCCCTGTTGGATGAGGGGGGGTGGGTATGGGGGGAATCTCCTGAACCCGGTGCGGATTGGGGGGGGGGTGCTCGGCAGGGGAGGTGGTGGGGGGTAAGAGGATTGAGGGAGTTGGGATGGTCAGAGGTACGTGTGGCGGGTGTGGGGGCGCTGTGGGCTAGGGTCAGTGGGGGGGGGGGGGTGGGCTGTGGGGGCTATGGGAGGTCAGGTGAGGTAGTCTGTGGCGCGGGTGGTGGATGTGGGGGATTGCGGTCTTGCCGGGTGGGGTGGGTAGGGGGGGCTGCGGGGTGCTCTGTCAAGGGGGCGTCACTCGCCCTCCTGCTCCCTACTGTCGAGGCTGTGTTTGAGGAGCTGGATGCGGACCCCCCTGCCGTCTCCCTCTCTGTTGTGTTTGGACCCGTGTGAAGCCGTCAGCATCCACCTACGGGCCTGTCCGCGGAGCCACCTTGGCTCCGAAATGGGTACAATCTGTTGCCTGAGGCCCAAAGTCGTGGCAGCGTAGGTATTGTCCTAGTTGCCCAGTCACAATGACTTGTTGCCTAAAGGAGTGAACTCCTGCCTCAATCTCCAGGAACTTTGGTATATTCCTTGTGTCTTTCATGGCCACTCATACCTTTGGGACTCCTGTAGCTGTCACTGCATCTGCGAAGAAGGCAGGAAGAACTGTGCTGAAGAGCCGTCCAAAGTCCTCCACTAACTAGCGGTACTCTACCGCCAGTCAGTCTGGGGAGAAGTAAGGTGACTGAGTGTTTGAGAAATCTGTTGTTGAGCGCAAGAGTCCTTATGTGAAGCCGCTATACCAGGGAACCATGTAAATGACCCCCTTTGTCGAGGCATAGGGCGAGCTCTCCACTAACACCCGAGGTGCATCCGCAGAGGTGAGTCGAACCATGAAGATCCCTCGGCCCATGAGGACTGCCTCCACGATTTGCATTGTGCCAATGCGCTGCGTGGAGTGGAGCCAATCTTGTAGTTGGGCCCTCGCTGGGGAGTGTCCAACTACCTAACCAAAGTTCGCTGTTTCTTTAAGCTCCAACTCTGTGGCCCGGGCAGCTAAGAGTTGTTCCTCAGAAAGGATGACGTGTAAGGTGTTTGACTGGGGGGCACTCGTAGAGTGTGCTGGCGTCTGACTAGAGGTTTCCATTGCGCATCCTTGTTGAAAACCTACCTATCACGTTGCTGTGCTTTTGGAGGAGGGAGTTGCTGCTGGGGGAGGGAGCAGCTGGAGGGGGGGGGGGGGGGAGAAAGTTGCTGTTTTCGATGCCGATGGTGTGCCTGTTTGACAGTGAAACTGGGCCTCAAGAAGGCGGGGGCATTGCCGGGGGGGGGGGGAGACAAGCGGGGGTGGGGGTGGTGGCCAGGGGAGAAGAAAACAGGGCTGGGGTGGGCAGAACAGGAGCGGGGGGGCAGCAAGGTGGGCAGGCAGGGCGGGGGCAGATGGGCGCAGGCAGGGGGGCGGGGCAGGGCGGGCGCAGGCAGAGCGGAAACGCAGGCGGGGCGCAGACAGGGGTGGAACAAGCAGGCGCTGGACAGGGTAGTGGCAAAGTGCCGCAGGCAGGAGGGAGCTCTGGTAATGGCAGTGGGGAGGGAACGGCGGGGCAGGCGTGAATCCCGAAGGGGGTGGCGTGATGATCAGTCGGGGGCGGGGGTAACATGCGCGACGTGACGGGCTTGGGGCCCAAAAAAAAAATAAAAATCCAAACCAAGCAAGCATTAAATAATAGGAAACTTTGCGCTTTACTTGGCTGTCCATAGTCAGGTTTTGATTTAGGAAGCAAGATGGGAGAGTTTACTAATGAAAGGGAAACTATTTTGGGATTTATTGACTGGCCCTGACGAGTAGGTAGTCCCATTGCTAAAGATGTGTTGTTAATGCCTTGTGGATGGTGTCATTTGATATCTAGTTTTGGAGAACCCTGTTGGATCAGGAAACTTATATAGCAGTATATGCACTTTCTTCTTCACTAAAGTGAAAAACTTCTTGTTTGGTCATAAAGAATATGAATATCCTCATAATTTTGGACATGAATGGCAAACGTGGTTTGCACATGAACCTAGACATATAATCTTCCTGAATATCATAATAGTGCTTAAATACTTAGCACTAATGGGATACGGGACTTCAAATAGTGGGATATTAAGATGCATATAGGACACGAGTAAAGCAGTAAATGTTTGGGTGACTGCTGTTAGTCACAACAGAAAGGGGTGACAACCAAGTTGCTACCGTGGTGAGGTGATCAACATTAAACCTTTTGAGTTTCATTCAGCTGAATGTAGGAATGGCTCTTTTAGTGCCTAATTCCTCGGATAATTGCATTATCTCATTGTTCTCTGATTCCCTGCATTATCATATCTTTCTAACAGTTCATATGGTCTACAAAGGCTGTAACCAAAATGTTGAGTCGTAACAAACTACATGTAACTACTATATGTATCAGATTTGGTTTGCCAGTCAGGACCTGGGTCTTGGCCTGCTGAAGTGTATGCTAAGGCAGCTGTTCATCCCATGGCAAACACGGCTGCTCAGGTATGGGCCTTGCTCTGCTTTACTTTCTGTTTTGTCCTGTTGAATTGGGGATTACTGATAGCACAATCCAACCATTTTACATAGCTGTTCCATTTGCAATTTTGAGCTTGATAGTTGAGGTCAATGATTAGATAATTCATGTGATAAGATCATGTAATTCCATGGATTTTGAGTTACCTCAGATAGTTCGTTTGTGCATGCAGGTTTGTCTGTTGAAATCATGACCATCATTTTGTAGTCTCCTCTTAATGCAACTGTACCTTTTAAAATGTTATCTAGCTTATGTTTGGTCTTTCAAACACTGCAAGGGTGCTTTGTCAGTGAACTCTTTTGCTATTTAGCCATTCTCTTTCTGATGGTTGTGCAGATGGGTACTAGCATGGATTAAGGGGTGGGGAGAAAAGGGGGGTGGGGCACCTTATTTGGATTAAGTGGTGGGACTAGCTTGGATTTAAGGGGGGCTGGGGCATCTTACTTGGATCAAAGGATTGGGGGACTAGTTTGAAGTTATTGATTGAACTAAGTAGAAGATGTTAGGTATGAAACTCCTACCTTTGCTGCCACCATTCTCCACTTGCTGCAGGGTGCTGCAGGGTTCCTCAGATCAAATATTTAAGCTGGTTGGTTTTTTTGTTGCTGTAGGATATCTATCCATACATACCAGGTGACACAGATTATAGGATCTTTGCTGAAGATTTTGGCGATGTTCCTGGACTAGATATAATCCTTCTGTTAGAAAGCTATATCTATCACACCCCATATGATAAACCTGAGAGAATGCTGTAAGTCTGCTTTTTACCACATTTCAACTTTTCTTTACGTTCCCAATGTGTCATTTATCAATCAATTCATGTCCAATTTGCTATCCTGACTGTTTGCATCATGTTTGTGTTAGTGCTGGAAGTATGCAGGCCAGAGGAGAAAATATTTTTAGTTTATTGAAGGCTTTTGCAAGCTCTTCAAAGTTGGTCACTGCAGATGAGAGAGCACGCTTGAAGACTCAAAAACCTGTAGAAAATGATCGGCGACCTGTTTTTTTTGATTTTTTGGGATGGTTTATGGTGAGCACTTGACTTGTCATGTTGTTCAAAGTCATCTCCACCTTGCTCTTCTTTAAACTTGTGCAGTGCTTGGAAAATATTAGGGAAAGGAGAAATAGAGGTATTTTTTTTGGGGAACTGCATCAAGTAGTCAGTTTGATTTATGGCTCGCTTTTTTGGGTGAAAAAAGTGTATAAAAACTTGTGGCTATTCCCACAGAAGTTGCATGGTTGTCAGGTCCAAAAAGCATGATATGGTATGGTACAATAAAATACGGTACAAAATGGTATCTTAAGATTTTTAGGGTATGCTATGATACAAATCCGTTATTCTCTCCTAAAAGCTACTTAAAACTTAAATTTTTACAGAAAAAAGAAAAGTTATTTGAATCAGATAACATAGTCCCTTAAGAGAATCAGATTAATATAAGAAGCATTTAAGTCATCCCTAAGTGCAGATCGAACCTGAAAGAGTAGTTGCCAAGGAGCTTTCTAATCAAGTGTGGCCCCCAAAAATCACCACCAACACACCCACAGCCAGTCCCCCCCAAATAGAAGTAAAATTACATACAAGACCTGTCTACAAAATATCATGCTAGTCAGGTTGTCTTTAATACTTATCAAGCTTCCTATATATCATGCTGGTTAAATTCTGATCATTATGTTCTTGGAGTTCTTTCATATAGTGTGACAGAGCAGGTCTAATATTGAGCAACTTAAAGTGGCGATGAAGTCATGAGCACATTGTGGGGGAACAATGCACAGCAAAAGGCATGAGGTCTCAGGAAACAGAGGTGTTTTGGAAGCATGGTGGGCTCCAGGGAGGGAGGGAGAATGAAACAAAATTGTTAATGTCTACTAGAGATTAAAATGAGCTGTGAGACCAAAATGGTGTGTACATTTTATCCATGGTATGTCTCTTTGTGGATAAACAAAGAACAATAAAACTGAAGTAAACCAAAGATGACAATGTTGATGTATACAAGAGCTCTTGGCCCTCCTACCATCTATGAGGGGTCCATTATAGGATTACAATGAAGGATCTCAGCTCCCTTTTGATTGAGCCTGACGAGGTGAAGCTCCTTGAGAATGTCTGGCAATGGAGATAGCTAATAGGTAGGATCTGCTGATAGTCTGATGGGCACTGATTGCTCGGATAGTACTCCAGTGGATGGGGTTGATATTGATGTTTTTTCCTTGTAATGGTGGCGGTATGGCCATGAAGATGTTTGCTAGTAGTGTTTGTTGTCTCATGTCTTGCATACCCACAGCTATTGCTGCTTTGGCCAAGGGCTGCATCCAAGTCTGAAAGAAAAGGATGTGTAGCCACCACATGTAACAAAGCACTTGAAGGACAGCCTTGGAGAACTGATCTGCCTAACGACCATGAATCGGATAGACAATTTCCCAAAGTTACTGAGATTGTAAAGCCAGAAGGCAACGTGTTGTAATGTGGGACCAAAACCGGATTATGCCCATGTTTGAGCAACATTTTGTTGTTTATATTTAGCATATTCTATACCAGAATACACATATGCAATGCCGTTATTAATTTGTCGTTTCAGCACAAAACCATAAGTGAGTAGGCTGCAACCAATTATCTAGAGAACCTTGTATTCGTTTCTTAGCATTTTTGTGATCGACATAGACTGGTACCAAAGTTACTGGCCAGATTCAAATAGTTACTTCTTGGGAAATAGCTTGACTAGACCCTCCTTCCACAATGCATACATAAGATCAGCAGCCATGTTTTATTAATAGTAAGAAGTATTGTATTTAAGCAAATCCCAATAAGCCTGAATAATTTGCCATTAATAAATCCCATCGAAGTGATTTCCATCTTCCCATTAAGTGCAAAGCCTAATCCGATTCAGACCCAATATAAACCTTCTCTAATGAAGACGCCTCTTCCTGAGAGATAATAGGCTGAACATTTTGTGGGTCAATTTGTCTTCCACCATTTCAGTGTAATAAAAGAAGAGGCATCGAACATAATATCAAAATGTTGTCTGCAAAATTATTATTATTAAAAAATTCATTATGCATGTCACCTAGTATCAGCTTTGACTGCCTATATCAGCCATGACTTTTCTTATATTCTCTTTTTGCTTGGAATCATGTCTTGGGTATTTGACTCACGCCTCACTTACGCCTACGCTCATATGGGAGTGTCGGTGATCAGTAGGACACTGGGGCACTTTTTACTCTCGGTAGGAGAGGTTTTTTCCCCCAGACTTATAGTCTTATTTTCATATGTGCTTATGTGCTTATGTTACACACTTATGGGCACTTGTTGTGTTCGGGTGTGAACACCCCCTACAACCCTAAGGTTTAAGGGTTGTACTTTGTACTTTCATTCCACACTCTTTCAGTCTATTGGATTGGGTGTCGTGCTTCACTCTGTCTCTCTCACTCTCACACTGTCTACTGCACTCTCAGTTGCACCTCGATCCTCTCACCCCCTCACATTTGGTATCAGAGCAGTCTGCAGTCTGCAGACTGCAGCCCCCGCTGTCTGCAGCCCCCGCTGTCTGCAGCCCCCGTCAGTTCTGCAGCCCCCGTCAGTTCAGCAGTACCCGCCAGTTCTGCCCCAGGCCGCCAGCTCCAGTTGTCGTCTGCAAGCGCGCAGCTCCAGCCAGTTGCAGGTGCAGTCGCCACCTGTCAGCTGGAGGCGCCGCCTGTACCTGCCCAGTCCTGCCTGCGCTGAGTAGCCAGTGCGCAGCTCCACGTCGTCAGCTCCAGCCGCCTGCAGAGCTCCACCCGCCAGTCCTGTCGCAGCGCGCCACCTTGCAGGCGTCGCCACCTCAGCCCAACGTGCCCTTGCGCCTGTCTGTCCGCCAGCGCACAGCTCCAGACACCCGCAGCGCCACCTGTACCTGCGCGCGCTCTGCCCAGCGCGCCACCTGTCCGCTGGAGGCGCCGCCTACTCTGCCAGCGTGCCACCTGTACCTGCGCATGCCCTGCCCACGGCGCCACTGGCCTGCACGAGACATCTGTCTACAGAGGCGCCGCCTCCTGAACGTGCAGTAGCCCACCACCAGGTTCGCCAACCTGTTCCCGTGCGCAAACATTGCCTCGGGATCCGTGCACGTCGTCAGTCAGCTGCAATCATTCTGCAGAGGTAACATTTTGCATTTTTTAATTCAAACACAGGAGTTCGTGCAGCAGCAGGGTCAATTTTCTGCATTGGGACACGTGCCTGTGTCTGTAACAGAGCAGCAGCAGGATCAGTTTTCTGCATTGGGACATGTGCTTGTGTCTGTGACAGAGGCACATTAAATGCACATTCTGGGGTATTTGTAACAGAAATTTTGGTAGAAATTTTGGGGATTTTGACATTACAATGTTGCTGAGCACTGTTTGCACCTTGGGAAGCGTGCATTAGAGACAATTTTTTGACAGAGTACAACCTTGCACATTAATTGCAGAAGTGTGCTTGCTGCAATTTCTAGAAATTTGCAGATTTCCAGCCCTTACTGCTTTGACATTGCTCATTTGTCTTTGGAAATTTGTCGTCATGGCAAATCAGGGAGGTGATGTATTTACCTATGTATCCAAGGAAGACAGATTGGATGGAAACAATTATTTGCTATGGTCATTCATGATGAAGAATGTATTAGTGGCTAAGAATTTATGGGATTATGTTAGTGGAGAGGAAACTCGACCGGGAGTTGTAGCTCCCGTAACTCCTTCTCCTCAAGGGGCACGTGGACAACAGGGACCTCAGCCTGCTCCACCTCAGCCACTTTCTCCAAGAAGTGTAGCTCAAAAAGTTTGGGATACACGAGATGCACAGGCTTTGTCACTGATTGCTTTGGCAGTTCAGCGGTCCATCATCCCTCATATTCGTTCAGTATCTTCTTCACGAGATGCATGGCTGACTTTGGAGTATATGTTTGCAGGAAAGAATGAAACTCGAATCTCTTTCTTGAAGAAAGAGTTAGAGACTTTGAAGATGAATGAGGGTGATTCCATGCAGGATCACTTGAATAAGATTCAGGACTTGCGGGAGCAGCTCATGAATATAGATGAGTACTTTTCGGATGCACAGCTGATATTCACCACCTTGAATTCCTTACCTTCTTCGTACTTGTCTTTTCATATTGCCTTGAAACTCACCATGAGGATTGCTAAGCACCCACTCACTTTTATTCAGCTGGTTAGTTTGCTTCTAGAGGAGGAGCAAACAAGAAAAAATAGTGGTGTGGATGCTATAGTCTCTGAGCAGGCTTTTGTGGCAAGACAGAAAGGCAAAAACAAGGTGAAAAATGCTCCACAGAGTTCTGGTACTTCTGGCACATCACAGAATCAGACACAAGGGGGGACACAAGCTAAAAAGGGAAAATGTCATTATTGTAAAAAGCTAGGCTACTATATCACTGAGTGCATGAAGCGCATTGCCAAAGAGAAGAAGGAGTCAGCAATGTCTGTTTCTACTACTCCTTCCACTGCTAGTGAGTCCGCGTCCTTTGTTGTGGACAGGGACTATTGTTTTTACACTTGCAGTTATGACATCTCTTGGGCTGATAGAGCACTTAGCTCTACAGAAGATGCTGACACTTGGTTCTTTGACAGTGGTGCTTCTAGGCATATTACATCTCGCAGAGATTTGTTTGCTTCAGTGAGTGCACCTCCCGTTGGGAAATCTGTACAGTGTGCCAATAATGCATCATACCCTGTTTGTGGTATTGGGGAGATTCAGCTCACAGCCATTGATGACTCTATTCTCTGCCTGCAGGATGCTTTGTTTGTGCTTGGATCAAGAAGAATTTGCTATCTATTTCTTCTTTGGCACGTTGTGGTTTGCAAGTCACATTTGATGATCGTGGGAGCTTTCACTCAACCGCCAAGACCCACGGACCGCTTATTG
The DNA here is from genome assembly GCF_053477565.2 of Lygodium microphyllum. Lineage (NCBI taxonomy): Eukaryota > Viridiplantae > Streptophyta > Polypodiopsida > Schizaeales > Lygodiaceae > Lygodium > Lygodium microphyllum. The sequence goes on along the minus strand of NC_141163.1, from coordinate 84,836,680 downwards.
CTTCAAGCGTTCCAAGCCGAGCACTAATAGCTACCTCTCATATAACCGACGTGCCATCCATATCTACGGGTGTAGTGAGCTTACCTCCGTGCCATTCGAGTTACCTCCTCTCCCGCGCACTTCGGTAGCTCCACCATCCAAGTGCAAGCTTCAAGCAAGCTCGATCCTCAAGCTCCACGCTCCAAGCTCCATTGCCGCGAGCAAGACGAGAAGAGAAGAGAAGAGAAGAAGAGAGGAGAAGATGGAGAGCTTCTCCTCCTTGGTCCCTCACCCTCACACACTCACTCCCTCACACTCTCACACTCCCTCTCTCAAGCACAAGCTCAAGCAAGCAAGAAGAAGAAGAAGAAGAAGAAGAAGAGAGCTACTTTTGGCCACACACAAGAATGAGCTTCTCATTCACTTTTCAACTTTAAATACAAAACCCTAAATCCCTTTTGGGCGGTCATCTCCTTTTTCCCTTTTTTACATGGCTAACCGTAGTCTAGGCCCTTTTTCCCATTGTCCTTCTATCTTCCTAGCTTCCTTTCCACTGCCCGTCTACATTTACAAATTGCACGGGTGAGAGCCCGGCGCTCCTTGAATTAAACCATGATGCGCTTACGCTCTTTTACAAAAGTTTTGACTTGCGCTTTTCCTTGTGCGCCTTTCTCCCTTATTTAGGACTCTTCTCCTTGTGCGTCTTTGTATTCTGTTTCTCTTTGCCTTGGCCTTTGTCTTTGTCTTTTGCTTTAGCTTTTCCGGATTTTCCACCTTCGTTTGTTTGAGGGTTAACATTACCCCCCTCCTAGACGAGTGCCAGTCCCATGGCACTCACCGTCGTAGGTAGCAGGCGTTAGCATGCACCGAAGACGTGGGTGGCAGGGACGTCTGTGGTTGCCATGGCGGAGTGTTTGTAGTGGTAGGGAGGAAGGTCGTTGGGGACACATTGGTGGGTTAAGTGGTAGGTGATAGGGCAATGGGAGTTGGTGGTAGGGCTGTTCTTTGGGGGGGGGGGGGGTTTGCATTGATGGAGTACAAGTGGCGGCTCGTTGGGGATTCTGTACATGCTGATTCTTGGCAGGCTTACAAGGTGATAAGGATAGGAAGTCAGAGTTGAGTGTTAATGAAGAGCGAACGACACCTTCGTTGGAGTTTTCAATACCTGCAATTGAAAACCTCTCATGTGGTCTCTCCCTAAGGGGTAGTGCTAGTCTTTTTATCGTGCACAAAACATATTTTGATTAGTTTGGGAGACAGGTCGAACTCTAAGCAAGCTGAGAGTATTGTCCTGCACTTGAGGACCCAAACTGTGTATATACTTCGGTGCAGATATTATGTGAGTGCTCGTGCATACTTAGATATTACGTAGTTAGAAGACCGCGGGCTAGTTTGTAGTAACAATGTGTGGATGAAGCAAAGTTGTCCATGTTGAGAAGTACACGTGAAGGTATATGAGACATCCTTTGCATTTTGACTGCACGACATAGCATAATTGAATACAGGGACACCGTAATTTTGGTAACTGGAAGCTTTTGGACTCACTTGCTGAGGACGGTGTACTTTTCATGGCCAATCGTGCGGTGCTTACGACCACTAATTGCAATGGTACTAAGGCAAAGTGCAAGAGAGAATTGTGCAAGTAGGTCAGGGTGACAGGTCTAACCATAGGCGAGACAAGCTTCCTAGGTATGTCCTGCCCTTGATGTGCCTTGAATAATTGTGGGTGATGCTAAAGGGCTAGGGAACTAGGGACGGAGCTAGTCGACCAAGGTCACTGGACGTACCTAATTTGAGGACCCCTAGGTGCTGTGCTGTGATCGTGGGTGCTTTTTATCTTTTCGTTCGTTTCTTTTTTTTTTTCTTGTGCTTTTTTCTTTCTTTCTTTCTTTCGTTCTTTTTTTTTTTGGGACTTTCCTGAGTACGACCATTACAAAATGTCAAGCTTCGAAGGCTCAAGAAATGGATATTACAGTGATGATTGTGCCCTAGCCTCGTTGTTAGAGAAGCAATTGTTGAGATGGGGAGATACACTTGAGATATTGCAAACCTTCTTGCGACACATGCGATGTTGGTACAATTGAGGTAACAACTGCCGTGAGCCAACTATAGAGCTTGACCCAGAAAGAGAGCGTAGTCCATGAATATGCTTTGGGCCATGCGATGTGGGCGGTCGGCAAGGGTGGCGGGGTGAGTCTGGTTGGCTAGGCGACGGTGGCGGTGCTAGTGTGGGGCTCCCGTGAGGCTGGGCAGGGAACATGTCGACCGAGACATGAATGGTGTAGTCCCGGGCCGCTACCGTTTCGAGAATGTCTTTAAACAATTCATTAAATTCTGCACTATCCCTGGCCGCCTTGTCACTTCGTGAGCATCTGATCCCTGAGCGTGCGTTGGGGGTCTGTGCAACTAGCGTTGCCACATTTTGTGTGCTTCCCTGAGCGTCCGCTCCCCTGGCCCGCGGATTCTTCAGCCTTCGGCCGGGGCGGTATCGCTTGGGGCTGCGTTTCTTGGCGTACCTTTTAAGAGTGGGCATGTAGCGCACCAGTGGAGGGGCGTGTGCTGCATGTTCCCGTCGGGTTGCGGAGAGCGTCCTTGCAAGCTAGTTACCTTTGGTTCTCCATGTTTTCCTCGCGGGGGGCCTGTAAGATGCGAATCAAGGATTAGGATTTGTTAAATGATAAGACCATTCATATGTAAGGGATTATAGTGCAGGTTATCAAGCGCATAGGACGAGAAGGGGAGGGGTGGGGCATGCGGTGTTGTTGTAGAGGGATGGCCCCCCTATAATATATATTTAGCCTCCTGCCGTTAGCAGATCTTGGCTCATGCCGAGTTACGTTGGCTGGTGGTTATGAATTTAGGCAGGGCTCAACCTTGGAAGGATAGATCGGAAAGGGAAGGTGTATAGAAAAGGAGCTGCACCCTGTCTACACCATCATAGTTGTTGGTCAAGGCTTCCTATGGCGGTGATGTGGGTTGCATGCCCTTCACTTGGAGGTGGGGATGGTCACACGGCTTTTAAATGCGTGATGAGAGGAGGACTTGAGAAGCTTAGCCTGTCAGACCTAACTCTTCTCCCTGCGCTTGACTATCATTGCTTGTGTGTGTTGATATTGTTTATACACAGTGACACAAAAATCAGTGTTTATTTATATACATATTTATGAATCCCTGTCACTTCACGAGGATAAGAACCAATTGTAGAACTCGGGTTTGTACTGGAGCGTGGCACACGCATCCAACACTCATGGCAGCTTACTTAGTACCAATAGGTATTTTGCCACATCGAGTAGCATGGACCCTTGTCCGAGTCTAGTGGCAACATGTAACTCCTCTTCAGTGAGAACCTTATCAAACAGAGAGTTTTCTTGGCTAGGTTCAGTCAAGTCCGTACCCCGAATGGCAGTCAGCACTCGAAGGGAAGTTGGTGCCACATAGGTTGGGTCCCTTTGGGATTGCCATTTGGCCAATCGATCCTCAGAGACTGTCATGATCTGAGCCCCTAGCTCGGCCATTGCAACGCGGCATTCGCACCAACGCTGCTCAAATTGACTCTGGCCTGCTGACAGTCGCTTTAGTTGCTCTATGTCTACGAGATTCGGTCGGCAGAGCACTTCATTGAACGTGATGGTTAAGCGCAGTTTGTCAGCCTCCTCGTCAGAGATGAGTCGCATGCGTTCATGTAAGAGCTTGTTATAGTGCTCGTTAAGATGTTCTTGCTTTTCCCAAGATAAGGGGAATGGCAAGTATTCTTCGAGCTGCTCCTTAGGGAATGCGCCCATGTCCGCAAGGACGTAGACACGTGCGAACACTTTGAGCTTAGCATCCAACTCAGCTAAGCATTCTGTGACACTTCTATGCTCAACGAGGGCTTGCTCGGTTGCTATCTCATGCAAATTTCTAAGAGTTTCCTTAGGCTTTAGCATAGCTGGGGGCTCAGGCCTAGATGAGCAAGATTGGTTAATGCTAGGATTGCTTATGCTCTCAGGGATTGTGCGTTTTTCCTGAGGTTTTACTGCTATTTTGTCATGGTTCTTCTCGGATGTGATTGGTATAGATTTGTCACCCTGTTGTGACAACGTTGTATCCACTCTTGATTTGTCAATGCGAGCTCTATTGTCAGTGGTTAAAGTGTTGCAAGCAGCCATTGATGGTAACGACTGCTTTGATTTGTCGGAGCACACAGATGTGTCTAAGGTTTCACCACTATTAGGAGAGGCATCAGTGGACTCATTGGTGGATGGACTCGATTCTTTATTCATCAGCTCTCCAACACTCTTCGTCCCAATGTCCTTGGGATCTGCAACCACCTGCAACTTTTGTTGTTTTCGTTGTTTCCTCCTCTTTTTCTTGGTTAGCGTAGGTGCATCTAACGTCTCAGGACCCTGGACTATATCGGCCGTTGATGTGCTTGGTCGGGCCTCAGCATTTCCCTTCTCTAGAGGGTCCTCATGGGACCTAGTCGTGGCCTGCGGAGTAGCCTTGCTAGGTTGTATGGGTACAACTGTCTCCCTTTTGGGGGAGTCTAGCTCTTCCGTCCGTTCCCCTGTGCTTAACTTCTCCAGCCCAGGTTTTAGGCGCTTTGGAAGTGCTGGAGTTGTTAAGGAGGTAGGTCGCGACACCTCCTTCACAGGTAACCCACTAAGGACACGTTCCGCAAGGGGTCTTGTCACGGCCAAGGGCTGTGACTGCTGTGATCCTTGGTTTGCAGTAGTAGCAGCTAGTTCAGTGGACTTGCTACTATTGGTGGATTGCGGTATCAAGTCCTTAGGGCAATTGGAAGTGGTCGTTGCTCTTAGAGCATTCACTTGCGTAGATCGAGTATCAGTTGAGCTAGCCACGGTGGGTTGCACAGGCATATCCTTAGGTTGAGAGCTAAGGGGGGTGTCGTGTCCCACCCGTTGGACATTTGGAAGCTCTGATATAGGTAGAGATTGGGATCGAGTAGCCGCACTTGACGAGTGTTGTGCTTCCCGTGTCCGTTTAGGGAAGAGGGTGTAGGAGACTTGGGACTCCTAAGTAGCTTTGACACTGAGATTTGCTCGTGGCTGTTAGATGATTTTGCTATTTGCTTTATTGAGCATTTAAACTTGCCATGAGCAATGTTGTGCCTATGATGCCTGCTATCCTCTTGGGGAATCAAAGGCTCCTTGGGCACTAGTGGCTTTTGTGTATTCTCAACGATTACATCTGATGTTTGCTTATCAAGCACACTAGGCTGAGGATCTACCCTCCAATTGGTCTCGTCGGGTTTTTTGATTTCGACCATGAGGGGCTCGGTCACTCTACTGTTTTTGACTTGGGACTTGGTTTTTCGTTTAGATCTCCTCCTACGCTTCTTTGCTCTTGATACATCCTGGCCTTCAGTCGACAAAGGAGGTTTAACAGGGGGTTTTGGTATCCAAATCCATTGGTTGCCTGCATAATACCCTTGAGCACGTAGCAACGCTTTGGATATCCATCGCGGCGTTGTGCTGACTCTCTATCGATGCCTTCGTCTATAAGGCTTGGGCTTCTTTTGGGGTCTTCTACGATATTTGTAAGTCTAAAGGCCGTCCTTGGCATTGTCTCCTGACCTTCTTGTTTCTGGCATGGCTTCACTCACTGGTTCTCGTTGTTCGACTTGTGCTTATATTAACTCTTCCAACAAGTCCTTGCTCTCGTCAGCAGGCTTGACTGTTATGTCAGCACCTTGCTTGCCTTTCCCTCGAGGTTCGATGAGGTTACCCTTGCTAAAGGTCGTGACTATCCTCACACCCGATAGTGTCAGGTGTATCCTCTGTGCTACATAGTCAGCCTCACACTTGGTCACCCTTTTGAAGGGTCTTCCTAGGAGGGTTTCTTTCCCGCAGCTAGCACTATTTGGAGGAACATGAAATAGGATAGGCAAGCTTTCCGTTTCAATTGTCACAAGGATCTTGCACTTCCCCATGAGTGTTTGTGGGCATCCCCCATAAGGGCTAAGAGTTGCACTAGTCGATGTGAGCTCTGGTTGGCCTAGTAGGGTCCATGATTCATAGGTCAAGATGTTAAAATTTGCTCCTTCATCAATCAGAGCATCAATAGTATGCTCTCTTTTCGCGGTGAGTTTGACCCTAAGATAAGCAGGTGATACTATGTCTTCATCTTCCGGGTCTTGGCTTGTAAATTTAAGCCTTTTGACAGATGCCCTTGAGTCCCCAATTGCATGACCAGACGTGGATTTTCCACCAATGTCCTGGGTCGTCTGTGTAGTGTTGCTCAAGGTACATCTCTCGTCAAGAGGGTCATGTCTAGTCATCTTGGCATTTGCAGCTTGCTGATGTTGCATTTCGCTCTGACTAGACATGGTCTGAACACAATGTCTTTGTGTTCTCGTAATGTGGCCTTTTTGCCCTTGATGGCTAGATTGGCCCATTGAGGCTCTAGGGTCTCTGTTTATCTCTGTTCGGGTATGGGCTTTTGGTTGCCCTTTTGCAAGTGAGAATCCATGTTCATGTAGAGCCATTACTACACTAGGGCCTAATTCGGAGGACCCGTCACGACGTGCGTTTTCCCTCCAACCTACTTGGAGGAGGTGTGGAGGGGTCCGGGGGGGACAGTCCCCCCCAGCCCGCAGGGCCGTTATGGTTAAAGCTATGCACAATTTCGAGGACTGTTTATAGCCAAATTTTGAACTACGTGCTCTAAATTTTAGCCCAGTGATGGATCTGTGATGTGCCTTTAGCTCTACGTAGCCTTTGGGGTCAATCTCGGGGTTTAGATGTGTCAAAATTTGTGTTCTAGATACCTGTTCGATTTTGACAATTTTCTGTTCGATTCTCAGATGCCCGATTTTCAGGAGTTCGATTATTAGAATCCGACGTCCGATTTTGGGCTGGTCCGATCGGCCCAGTGGCCTGATTTTGGTCACGTTTGATTCTAGGAGACGGATCGAAAAAGTGGTCCGATTTTGGGAATTGGATCAGACAGGGTGGGTCCGATTGCCTCTATCGGACGAGCGTCCGATCGGACAGGATGGTCCATGTGGTCCGAGTCCGAGAGTCCGAGTGGTCTGATTTCCAAAATTGGACGAGTTGGTCCGAGTGGTCCGATCGGACAGGTTGGTCCGACCGGACGGTTGTTTGAGCGTCCGATTATAGACTTGAGCGTTCGATTATGGACTGGTCTGATTCTGAACAGGTTCGATTTTGGGACTTGGACGAGCTGGTCCGACTATGCGGCGGACAGCCCGCGAGTTGTACGCGATGCCTCTAGGCTGACGTCTTCTACACCGAATCGTCCAGCACCTTCCAAATAGGTACAATACACTACAAGGAAATGCCACACATGCCTGGAATCACTGTGGTGCTCGAATCAAACGGTACTCCAAGGATCTGTGCCCCGATTTTCCTGTTTTAGCTTGTTATACAGCAATAGAAAACCCTACTGTTTGCTTATTTTTTGTCTTTTCGTATCCTAAATGCATACAAATCACAAAGCAATCACCTACACTACTCCAACATGCTTTTCCAAATCCAAAAAACCAAAAATCTACTTGCTAAGGAGATCGAATACCTCTTTAAACTTCCTTGCTTCGTACCTATCTACCTCAAGCATCGGTTCGGGGAAAAACCTACTCCAATGCTCGATTCGAAGCGCGCAAGCGCTCAAGGCTTGAATCCGTTGGTCCCGGCAACGGAACAAAAATGTGGGAGCTTTCACTCAACTGCCAAGACCCACGGACCGCTTATTGCTTCAAGCGTTCCAAGCCGAGCACTAATGGCTACCTCTTACATAATCGACGCGCCATCCATTTCTACGGGTGTAGTGAGCTTATTTCCGTGCCGTTCGAGTTACCTCCTCTCCCGCGCACTCCGGTAGCTCCACCATCCAAGTGCAAGCTTCAAGCAAGCTCAATCCTCAAGCTCCACGCTCCAAGCTCCATTGCCGCGAGCAATACAAGAGAAGAGAAGAGAAGAGAAGAGAAGAGAAGAATCGAGGAGAAGATGGAGAGCTTCTCCTCCTCGGTCCCTCACCCTCACACACTCACTCCCTCACACTCTCACACTCCCTCTCTCAAGCACAAGCTCAAGTAAGCAAGAAGAAGAAGAAGAAGAAGAAGAGAGCTACTTTTGGCCACACACAAGAATGAGCTTCTCATTCACTTTTCAACTTTATATACAAAACCCTAAATCCCTTTTGGGCGGTCATCCCCTTTTTCCCTTTTTTACATGGCCGACCGTAGCCTAGGCCCTTTTTCCCATTGTCCTTCTATCTTCCTAGCTTCCTTTCCACCGCCCGTCTACATTTACAAATTGCACGGGTGAGAGCTCGACGCTCCTTGAATTAAACCATGATGCGCTTGCGCTCTTTTACAAAAGTTTTGACTTGCGCTTTTCCTTGTGCGCCTTTTTCCCTTATTTAGGGCTCTTCTCCTTGTGCGTCTTTGTCTTCTGTTTCTCTTTGCCTTGGCCTTTGTCTTTGTCTTTTGCTTTAGCTTTTTTTGATTGTCCACTTTCGTTCGTTTGAGGGTTAACAATGATGACCGTTGCATGGTTAGAGATAAAGAATGCATGACTTTGGTTTTGACAGGATCTTTGTGTCATGGTTTATATGAGTTGGATGCTCTTTCAGTAGATCAGTCGGCATACTTGACATCCACTCTTACTCCTGCTATGATACAGGTGGAGTTATGGCATGCTCATTTAGGGCATGTAAACTTTGGCAGCTTGATGCTTTTGCAGCGTACTCAGATGCTGGATGGCTTACTTCTCTTGGAGAGACCTCCTGAGTACTTATGCGAGGGATGCATTTTGGGAAAAGTGTATCATTTCTCATTTCTTCGTGATGTTGCTTTCAGAGCAACAACCAGATTGCAGTTGGTGCATTCAGATGTTTGTGGGCCTATGCAAACAATGTCATTGGGCGGTTGTTATTATTTTGTGACATTCATTGATGATTTTATACGTTTTTGCTGGGTCTACTGTTTGAAAAAAAAGTCAGAAGTGTATGATGCATTTTTGGCTTTCAGTGCACTTGTTGAAAATCAATCTGGATGCAAAATTAAGACTCTCCGTTCGGACCGAGGGGGGAAATACATGTTCTCTATGCTGAATTCTTTTTTGAAGCAGAAAGGCATAGTCCATCAGTACACTACTGCCTATACTCCCCAACAGAATGGGGTAGTAGAGAGAAAGAATCGGTCACTCATGGAGATGGCCATATGTATGCTGAAGGCAAAGAGCTTGCCTCATAGTTTTTGGATGGAAGCAGTCATGTGTGCTTGCCATATTTTGAATAGATGCCCTACCAAAGCCTCGAAGACCATCACACCTTTTGAGGCTTGGAACAGCCGTAAACCTTATGTTGGCCACTTCCGTACCTTTGGGTGTCTTGCCTATGCCCATATTCCACAGGTACTTAGAGAGAAGTTGGACAACAAGGCTGTTTAGTGCATTTTTATGGGATATAGCAGTGAGAGCAAAGGCTACAGACTCTATGATTCCGTTACAAAGAAGGTTTTTGTCAGCAGGGATGTTGTTTTTGATGAAAAATCAGAATTATCCTTGGCTGGTTTGGACACATATCAGGCTGCCCGTGATGTTTTTGAAGGGCTGCTGCCCATTACTTTTGGTGATTCAGCTGGAGCTTCAGAAAATGAACCTAATGTTCAGCCAGCTGCTCCTATGGAAAGTGCAGAAATTCAGCCATTGGCTGATCGGAATATTGAGCATAATGCTGAAACTGAAATTCAGCAAGAGCTTGCACACAGTCAGGAAGCTAGACAGTTACCTAGATGGTATTAGCAGACTATGCAAGATAGTCCTTTGGATGCACCCATGGCTGGTCGTACTAGAAGGCAAACTCGTTTGCATGATTCAGCACATAATATGGAGTTTGTTATGGCAGCAACTACTTTTGATAATGAAGAGCCTGAATGTTTTGAGGATGCACAACATAGTGTGCATTGGATGGCAACAATGCAAGCTGAATTAGATTCTATTACTAAGAATCAAACTTGGGATTTGGTGTCTTTGCCATTTGGGAAGAAAGCCATTGGAACGAAATGGGTCTACAAACTGAAAAGGAAAGCAGATGGATCCATTGATAAATACAAGGCACAGCTTGTAGCTAAAGGCTACGCACAGAAAAAGGGCATTGACTATGAGGAGACATTTGCTCCGACTTCCTGTATGACGACCATCAGGTCTATGATTGCTTTGGCTGTATATTATGGTTGGACAGTGCATCAGCTGGATATTAAGACTGCATTTTTACATGGGGAACTTTAGGAGGAAGTTTATGTACAGCAGCCCATTGGTTTTGCAGTTGAAGGCTCAGAACATTTGGTATGCAAGCTCAAAAAGGCACTATATGGTTTGAAACAAGCTCCTAGAGCTTGGTATGCAAAAATAGATACTTTCTTGCTTGGTTAGGGGTTTCTCAACAGCTCATCTGAGTCTACCCTTTACGTATGCAAAGAAGGGGGATCTTTGCTGATTATATGTCTTTATGTTGATGACCTTTTGCTCACTGGAACACATGCTGATCAGATTTCAGTATTCAAACAGAATTTGCAGCAAACTTTTGACATGTCAGACTTGGGAATTTTGCATTATTACTTGGGCATCTAGTTCATACATGATGCTTGAGATATTGGGCTATCACAGTCAAGGTATATTGGGCAACTTCTTGAGAAGTTTGGCTTATAGGATTGCAAGCCAGTTTGTACCCCCATGGAATCTAGACTGAAACTGTCATTACATGATGACAGTGATTTGTTTGATATACATATATATGCTCTTGCAGTTGGATGTCTTATCTACCTATGCAACACTAGGCCGAACATACAGTTTGTAGTTTCAGCTTTGAGCAGGTATATGCATCAGCCACGTATGTCACATTGGCAAGATGTCAAGCATGTTTTTCGTTACTTGCAGGGTACTAGATCTCTTGGGTTGCTTTATGCCAAGGGGGGACCACTGCAGTTACATGCTTACAGTGATTCTGATTGGGCTGGTGATTATGATACACGTCACTCCACTAGTGATAATTGTTTCTTTCCTGGCTCTTCTTGTATTTCTTGGCTTAGCAAGAAACAATCCACTGTTGCCACATCGTCATGTGAAGCTGAATACAAGGCAGCTTTCACTATCACAGTTGAATGTGTATGGCTTAGACGCTTGCTAGCTGATTTGGATGTATCTGTTACGGAGCCTACTTCTTTGTTTACTGACAGTCAGAGTGCCATTGCAGTGGCATGGAACCCAGTGTTTCATGCCCCCATGAAACACATTGAGATCCATTATCACTTTGTCAGAGAGAGGCTACATGCAGGTGATATCAGCCTTGTCTATTGTCCTACCACCAGTAATGTGGCAGACGTCTTCACCAAAGCTCTTTCTCGTGATAAATTTGAAGCATTTTGCGATGCTTTAAATTTGATATCCTTTGGTGGCAGATGATCCTTGTACTCTTGATCACTCTTCACTCCAGGGGGGTTTGTTGGGTATTTGACTTACATCTCACTTACGCCTATGCTCATATAGGAGTGTCGGTGATCAGTAGGACATTGGGGCACTTTTTACTCTCGGTAGGAGAGGTTTTTTCCCCCAGACTTATAGTCTTATTTTCGTATGTGCCTATGTGCTTATGTTACACACTTATGGGCACTTACCGTGTTCAAGTGTGAACACCCCCTACAACCCTAAGGTTTAAGGGTTGTACTTTGTACTTTCATTCCACACTCTTTCAGTCTATTGGATTGGGTGTCGTGCTTCACTTTGTCTCTCTCACTCTCACACTGTCTACTGCACTCTCAGCTGTACCTCGATCCTCTCACCCCCTCACATAATGCAAGCTTATAAAAGAAAACTTAAGGTGAACACCCTTCATCTTTAAGAGGTTCTTGTTTGGTCTTGTCAAGTGTTTTTAAAGTTAACACTGACCTTTTGCATGGTAATGTGTCTAGCATGGACCAAAGTTGGATGACCGCTGGCTTCAAGAGAGGACTTGGATTAGGCAAAGTTCACAAGCTGCTCTAGATAGAGAATTAGAGTAGTGACACACTGTGAGAGGAGAGGCTGGCCCAATCGCTTGCTTGGTCGATGGATGGAGACACTAGGCCTATTAGAGAAGCACTCTATAGAGGTTACTCAATAGATGAAGACATTGGGCCTATTAGAGAAGGCCCCTAGAGAGATTACTCTAGGATCCAGGCGAGTGGATTTGCAAGGAACCCCTAGTTGCATTCCATTCCATACCGAATGGAATCGTATGATCTGTACCATATAACTGTACTAGTATGTTTTGTACGATTGTGTACAATATTCTTGTCTAACATAAAACAATGACCCAAACAGCCTGATCAAATGCCTGAAATTGTTGCTCAACACACACCCTCACCCTCCTTATAAAAAATGGGTCTCCTTGCATTTGATATCATACTTCTCCTTATTGGCTTGTTGATTCTCTAATCTAACTTCACCACTCCCTCTCCCCATTCTGTCGCCCTCTCCTTAAAAAGAGGTAACTTCTTGAATCAACGGTCAACTACTTCCTCTCTACCTATACTTTACCCCCTCTCCCTCTCCCTCTCCTTCTTTCTTCTTTGTTTTCGTCCCCTTCATCTACCTCAAACTTCCATCTCTTTCTCCCCTTCATCTACCTCAAACCTCCATCTCTTTCTCTTTCTCTTCCCTTCTACCTCTACCTCTATCTATATGCCTACCTTTAGTCACTCTCTCTCTACCACAATACCTAAGCCGCTTTATGAAGATTTTGAATTGCACACCACAAACTTGGAGAAGGTTGTAGACACATCAAATTGTTACCGATGGGCTTGCAAGTTCTGTCAGAAGTCCTACTCAAGTAGCATGAGTAGGTTGTTTCTTCACTTGTCCAATATGAGTAAATAATTTGGTCCATGTCTCAAAATCTCTTAAGTACTAGCCAATGAGATAATAATATACTCTCCCATCTCCAATCAAAGCGGTTTAAGCATGGCCAAAGCTCAAAGGGAGATGTTACCCCTAACATGGAAGTTGAAGCGTGCCTTTTTTGTTGACAATTTTTGAAACAAAACATGACACTTTGGGATTGAATTCTTGTAGCATAGTAAGAGTTTCTAATTCATGATATTTGAACTTTCTATCTTTAATATTCACTTTCATAGTTGGGGAGGATGGCCGCCTCCAACGAGAGAATCTTGACCTTACAGCCCTCAGTGGGGATGCTCTAGGCAGAGAATTAGAGTAGTGGCACTCTTTGAAAGGAAATGGCACATAGATCTAGATCCAACCACTTGTCTTATAGATAGATGGAGATATTGGGCATATCAGAGGAGGCCTCTACAGAGACTTCAATGGGATTCGGGAGAGTGGGTGTGGAGGGATTCCCTTTTTTGGCTACACCACTAGATTGGGACGGAGGATCCAGATGAGCAAGATTATAGCATAGCTTGCAGCCACCCCTCATTGGCATAGAGAGGGAATCTCAGATGAGTTTTTATATGACTTTTGGAGGTGGCTACATGACAGCTTCAGGCCTAGGAAGATATCCCTCTTTCTATGGCTTCTAGCCCATAGGAGTTTAGTAGTTGGTTGTTGGCTTGGATATGGCAGGGACCCAATGGCATGTGCATGATTTGGTGAGCCAGAGGAGACACAAAGACATTACCTATGGGACTGTCCTAGAGCCCAGGAGATTTGGAGGAGAGCTCTTAGGATAGTATTCCATGGTACAACAGAGTCCATGGTGGCGACATGGGGGGTTGTAGCTTGGGTCATAGATAGAGGTCCGGCTTGTGGCTATGAGGACACTCAGGGGAGCATTTCTTTTCTCATCATTGGACAGCATCTAAGCAGGATCCCTACCCCAAACTACTCACAGACACAGTGGACTCACGGACATTGTCACAGATGGGAGATGGTTTCTAGTATTATAGCTTGGTACATATGGACTGTGAGATGTAGCCAGGTCATTGATCTTTAGGATATACCCACTGGGGAGTCTTTATGGACGATTTGGACAGAGATAGTCCATACTCTCCGTGGGAGATGGGAGAGGATGTAGGGTAGCTTTGAGAGGATGAGGAAGAAAAGAGAGGCTATCCTGCGGATTTGGGATTCAAACACCTTCTTTCATACTACCCCTCAGATGGTTTGGCACTTTAGCCCACCAGATTGGTTGTTCACACAACCGTTGTATGTTTGATGTACCTAGTTACTCTTCACAGAGTTCCTTGTACGTTGTATTTACCTCAGGAATTTTTCTTCGAGGTGTTATTAATAGAATTCTCTTTTCTTGCGAAACTTTTTTTTCACATTGTTTTATCTATGTGTAATGTTTGTAATTAGTATAGTTGATTTTATTTGTAATTTTTAACGAGCGTACGAAATGACGTATTTTATTTGCAAAGTTATTGTGTGCGTTCCATACCTTAAATATATATGAACTTAACAATATATTGTACGAATCATGCCTGATTACCTTGAGAGACCCATTCATTTACATGCCATGTGATGTGGCCATTGTTTGGCTATATCACCACATTGGGGAGGAGGATACAGATGAGTAGGACTTGAGGAAAGCCAATAACGAGTTGTCATCAGTGGTATAAGGAGGTTAATTTAGGGTCCTTCTGTTAGTAGATTAGTCAGCTCATGAATGAGTTTGGGCATGTCTTTTTGTGGGCCGGGCATTGTAGGCTATTTTAGGTATTTTTTATTGTCATCATTGTGATGATTCAGGTCATTCATTGCTAGCAGACTGCATTATGATGCTGGCTGACTTGTTTATTTGATGGCATTATTTTATGCCTATATATTCTACTCCCTCCTCCTCAGTTTGTATCATCATCCTCCACCCGTAGATTCTTTGTGCAAGTTGTATTTGAGAAGGGGAGCGGTGAGCAGGTGCTAGTGCCCACACAGCCACTAACTCATTGTTGCATGCAATTGTTTCGTGTTTGGTATATGGATTCCATTGCCTGAGCATATCTCTGATTTCTTTTTGCAGTATTCATCTGTTCTTCTGTTCTCTCTTTTCTCTATTCTCTTGTGTTGTGCAGTCTATTACAGCAGTCTTCTATGTTTCCATCCCTGCAGCCACTTTTGACATGGTATCAGATGTCCGTGTTTGGGCTCTAGGTGCTGTTTTCTGCTGTGGACAGTCTGCCTCACACCTGCTTGCTGCTGTTCAGCCTCCTACAGTTTGCTGCTGCCCCAACGTCTAATCCTTAATGCAAATCAGCCTGATTTTCAGCCTTTATTGCTTGCGTTTAGTCTCAGCTGCTTGCGTTTTTGATTTTCTGCATTATTTTAATGCTGATGCCTGCATTTAATGCTTTGTCTGTCTGCATTCTGACTTGCAGCTGCTGCATTTTCAACGTTTAATGCTTGTGCAGGTTGGGTGACAATGTTTTCTGCCCTTGGACATTGTTTTCTGACCGTACTTACCCCGATTTTCTCAGTTTTTGCAATCATTTTCTGATCAGCTCCTCTTTACACTGCGTATGAACTCCCATAGTACAGTCTATGCCATGTTTGGCTGTACTCTCTGTTTTTTGGATCTATTGAGCGACCTCAGCCTCCCACTCTTCTTCTAGATGATTGAGACTATGACAACCATGAGGAAGTTGTGCATACATGGGACTCTAATGATGCGTGTGTTGTTCTGCTCTTCTTTGATGCATCTCTAAAGCGTTTCTACTGGCGGTCACCTCCTGTAGGACAACTCACTGGTGTGGGAGAAACTTTAGATATCGTATGAGGCTCCCTCAACTATGCGTGTAGTGACCCTCTATGGACCGCTCTAGCAGATAAAGTTTAAGCCCAAAGATACTATCTAGCCATTCTTACTTTGTGTTGCACAAGTACATAGTTAGCTTCAGCACATGCAATTCACACTTCTAAAGGCTCATCTAGCTAGGATTGTACTCTATGCACTCCCTCTTGAGTTTGATGGAGTAGCCAATAGTTTGTGGGTCCAAATGCGAGTGAGCTTTGCACATATATCCTCGATGCTACTTGAGCATGAAGCATCATTGAGATTGCGGGAGAGGCTTTCATGTTGGTATGGTGGCCATGATGAGGCGTTTGCAACTTTAGAGAGGGGTGACAAGAAGAAGAAGTCAAAGGCCCAATGCTATCACTGTGGTAAGAAGGAACATTTGCATAAGGATTGTAAAGAGTTAGTAGCTTTGAGGAAGAAGAAGGAGAAGAAGAAGAAGTAGGATACATACTCTTCCGATGCGTCATCCTCATCCTTCTCTGACTTTGACTTGGATCCTCCAAGCAAGGTGAAGGCCAAGGTACGGAAGGGGATGCCTTCTTCAAAGAAGGGAAAGGGGATCGCTGCTCCTATTGCTTTGTGGAGCAAGTGATGTAGTTATCTCTAACGAGTCTCCATTGCCAAAGAGAAAGTGTGAGGGTGTGGTGAGGTGGGGTAGGTGAGCCTCATCTATACTGGTATACAGGTGCAAAGGATCTAGAGAGAGACTTCCCTTTAGCATCGATTAAAGTTTGGTAGGTTTTGAAATCTTGGTGTTGGGATTGACTTTCAGGTTCATGATGGGTTGTTACTTGATGGAAAGTAGGATTGGCTACTAGTCAAAGCTCACATGAGGGGGCACTCTGGTAGTTTGAAAACCATGATCATGTATGCTCAGAGGCATTGGTGGTAGGATGGTCACATGTGCTACTCGGAGGCATTGTTTGATAGACATTGAGAGTTGCTATGATTCTTCTCTATTTTTAGGCTTTGGTATGATTGGCATTGACATCAATTTCTCGTCGAGGCACCTTGGTGGTGGGTATCCATGGTCCTATTCTTGTGGTCTTTGTTGTATGAACTATGATGAGTCATTATCATGTATCATTGTATTGTATTAGATCACCCATGATCTAAGAGAGGGTGTTAGTAGGCTTGTTAGCTTATGAGTGAGTCTGGGCATGTCTATTTGTGGGTTGGGCATTGTAGGCTATTTTACATATTTTTTGTTGTTATCATTCTGATGATTAAGCCATTTATTGATGGCTGACTGCATGATGATGTTGGTTGGCTTGTTTATTTGATGACATTAATTTATGCCTATATATGCTGCTCCCTCCTCAATTTGTGATCATTCACTTGCATATTCTCTGTGCAGGTTCTGTTGGAGAGAGGAAGCTAGTGCTAGTACCCACATAGTCAGTAACTCATTGTTATATACAACTATCTTGTGTTTGGTATACGGATTCTATTTCCCAAGCGTATCTTCGAGTTCTTCTTGCAGTGTTCCTCTATTCTTTTTTTCTCTCTTTTCTCTATTCTCGTGTTATGTAGTCTATTACAACAATCTTCTATGCTTCCATCATTGCACCCACTTTTGACACCTTGGTAGAGTTTTTGAGGATATTGGATCACAACTTTAGGCCCATGAAGATTTCTCTCTTCCTATGGCTTGTAACTCATAGGAGTTTGATAGTTGATAGATGGCGCGGAACATGTGAGATGCAAAGAGTTATTGTAGACCCAAAAAGACAGCCTATGGGATTGTCAAAGGCTTCAAGTGGTGTGGGGAGCTATCATGACCATCTTTCATGGCACATCAGAGACTATGGTAGCGACTTGGGGGGCAATAGCTTGGGTCATGACCAAAGGCTTAGCATGTGGATATGTGGATTTTTAGAGAGCCATATTTTTCTTATTATTGGCTAGTAAGTGAGGAGGATTGTCACTTCAAACTACTCACATGCACATGGACTTTGGGCTATTGTCATTGATTGAAGCTGGTTGCTAATATCATTGCTTGGTCCATTTGGATTGAGAGATGTAGCCATGCCATTGACCTTGAGAAGTTTGCTACTGCAGTAGGTGTTTTTTGAAACCAGCATCTCCCTTCCATCTTGTAAGTAACAGGCATCTCCTTTCCACCTTAAGCAAGTTCATAAGTTTGTTCTTTCTATTGTGCAAAAATTCCTAACAATTGTTGTGTCAAAATTGTTGAGAAATGTAATGGAATGAAATTGCTTTTATGGTTATAAAAAAGTGCTGATTTCATTTACTATTTGTTTTTGTCTTTAGTATTTCTCTCTCTCTCTCTCTCACACACACACACACACACACAGACACACACACACACACACACACTCTCTCTCTCTCGATCGATGGGGAGGCCTTTGGGTATCCCCCTATCTATTAATTGTGAGAGAGGACGGCAGGATCGAAGCTCACAATAGAAAGCAGTAGACAGTAGAGAGTGAAGCACGACACCCAATGCAATAGACTGAAAGAGTCTGAAAGTACAAGGTACAACCCTTAAACCTTAGGGTTGTAGGGGGGTGTTGACATCCGAACACGGTAAGTGCCCGTAAGTGTGTATCATAAGCATATACGAAATAATACCATAAGTATGGGGGAAAAACCTCTCCTACTGAGACTAAAAAGTGCCGATGTGAGCATAGGCGTAAGTGAGGCGTGAGTGAAATACCCAACAAACCCCCCTGGAGTGAAGAGTGATCAAGAGTACAAGGATCATCCACCACCAAAGGAGATCAGATTTAAAGCATAGCGAAATGCTTCAAATTTGTCACGAGGAAGAGCTTTGGTGAAGATGTCTGCCACATTACTGGTGGTAGGACAATAGACAAGGTTGATATCACTTGCATGTAGCCTCTCTTTGACAAAGTGATAATGGATCTCAATGTGTTTCGTGCATGCATGAAACACCGGGTTCCGTGCCATTGCAATGGCACTCTGACTGTCAGTGAACAAAGGAGTAGGCTCCGTAACAGATACATCGAGATCAGCAAGCAATCGTCTAATCCATACACATTCAATTGTGGTAGTGAAAGCTGCCTTGTATTCAGCTTCACATGACGATGTGGCAGCAGTGGATTGTTTCTTGGTAAGCCAAGATATGCAAGATGAGCTAAGAAAGAAACAATTGCCACTAGTGGAGTGACGTGAATCATAATCACCAGCCCAATCAGAATCACTGTAAGTATGTAACTGCAGTGTTCCCCCCTTGGCATAAAACAATCCAAGAGATCTAGTACCCTGTAAATAATGGAAGACACGCTTAACAGCTTGCCAATGTGACATGCGTGGCTGATATGCTCAGGGCTGAAATTGCAAACTGTATGTCTGGCCTAGTGTTGCATAAGTAAATAGAACATCCAATTGCTAGAGCATATGTGTGTATATCAAACAAATCATTGTCATCATGTAATGACAGTTTAAGTCCAGGTTCCATTGGTGTACAAACTAGCTTGCAATCTTGTAAGCCAAACTTCTCAAGAAGTTTACCAATGTATCTTGACTGTGGTAACCCAATACCTCTAGCATCATGTATAAATTGAATGCCCAAGTAATAATGCAAAGACCCCAAGTCTGACATGTCAAAAGTTTGCTGCAAATTTTGTTTAAATGTTGAAATCTAATCAGCATGTATCCCTGTAAGCAAGAGATCATCAACATAAAGACAAATGATCAGCATGGATCCCCCCCCTTTACATATGTAAAGGGTAGACTCAGATGAGCTGTTTATGAACCCTTGGCTAAGCAAGAAAGCATCTATCTTTGCATACCAAGCTCTAGGAGCTTGTTTCAAACCATACAATACTTTTTTTTAGCTTGCAGACCAAGTGTTTCAAGCCCTTAACTGGAAAACCAATGGGCTATTGTACATATACTTCCTCATGAAGTTCCCCTTGTAAAAATGCAGTTTTAATATCCAATTGATGCACAGTCCATTCATAATGAGCAGCCAAAGCAACCATAGACCTGATGGTCGTCATATGGGAAGTAGGAGTAAATGTCTTCTCATAGTCTATGCCTTTCTTCTGTGCATAGCCTTTGGCTACAAGCCTTGCCTTGTATTTATCAATGGATCCATCTGCATTCCGTTTCAGCTTGTAGACCCATTTTGTTTCAATGGCTTTCTTCCCAAATGGCAAAGACACCAAATCCCATGTTTGATTCTTAGTGATAGAATCCAATTCAGCTTTCATTGCTGCTATCCAATGCACACTCTGTTGTGCATCTTCAAAACATTCAGGCTCTTCTTCATCAAGGGTGCTTGCTGCCACAACAAACTCCATGGTATGTTCAGTATCATGTATATGAGCTTGCCTTCTAGTACGACCAGCCATGGGTGCATCCAGATGACTATCTTTCATAGTCTGTAAATACCATCTAGGCATTTGTCTTGCCTTCTAACTGTGCATAATCTCTTTCTGAATTTCAGTTTCAGCACTTTGCTGAATATTCAGATCAGTCAATGGCTGATTTTATGCATTTTCCAAAGGAGTAGCTGGCTGAACATTGAGTTCACTTGCTGAAACTCCAGCTGAATCACCAAATGTAATGGGCAGCAGCCCTTCAAATACATCATGGGCAGCCTGATATGTATCTAAACCAGCTAGGGACAATTCTGATTTTTCATCAAATAGTACATCCCTACTGACAAACACCTTTTTCGAAATAGGATCATAGAGTCTGTAGCCTTTGCTCTCACTGTTTTATCCCATAAAAATACATTTATTAGCCTTGTTATCCAACTTTTTTCTGAGTACCTTTGGAATATGTGCATATGCAAGGCACCCAGAGGTATGAAAGTGTCCAAGAGAAGGTTTCTAGCTGTTCCAAGCCTCAAAAGGTGTAATTTTCTTCAATGCTTTGGTGGGGCATCTGTTCAAAACATGGCAAGCACACATGGTGGCTTCCATCCAGAAACTATGAGGCAAGCTCTTTGCCTTTAGAATACATCTAGCCATCTCCATGAGTGACGGATTCTTTCTCTCTGCAACCCCATTTTGCTGTGGAGTATAAGCAGTAGTGTACTGATGGACAATGTCCTTCTGCTTCAAAAAGGAATTCAGCATAGAGGACATCTATTCCCCCCCTCGGTCCAAATAGAGAGTCTTAATGTTACAATCAGACTGGTTTTCAACAAGTGCAATAAAAGCCAAGAATGCATCATACACTTCTAACTTTTTGACCAAAGAGTAGACCCAGCAAAATCGAGTAAAGTCATCAATAAAAGTCACAAAATAGTAACATCCTCTCAATGATTTTGTTTGCATTGATCCACATATATCTGAATGTACTAATTGCAAACTGGCTGTTGCTCTAAAAGCAACATCACGTGGAAATGAAAAATGATACATTTTTTCCAAAATACATCCTTCGCAGAAGTGCTCAGGAGGTCTCTCTAATAGAGGTTATCCATCTAGCATCTGCGTATGTTGTAAGAGCATCAAGCTGCCAAAGTTCACATGCCCCATCCTAGCATGTCATAACTCTGCCTGTATCATAGTAAGAGTAAGAGTGGATGTCAAATACGCTGACTGATCAACTGAAAGAGCATCCAACTCGTATAATCCATGACATAAAGTGCATGTCAAGACCAAAGTCTTTGTCTCTCACCATGCATCGGTCATCATCAAATGTGATCTGTATTCCACAACGTGCCAAAGAAGAGATAGAAAGCAAATTATTCTTTGTGCCTGGTACAAATAAAGCATCCTGTAGGCGGAGAATAGAGCCATCAATGGCTGTAAGCACAATCTCCCCAATACCTCTGACAGGGTATGATGCATTGTTGGCACAGTGTACAGACTTGCCAACTGGAGCTGCATGAACAAATGCAAATAAATCTCTGCGAGATGTAATATGCCTAGAAGCACCACTGTCAAAAAACCAAGTGCCTGCATCTTCAGTACAGCTGAATGCTCGATCTGCCTAAGAGGTGTTATAACTGCATGTGTAAAAACAATAGTCCATTCAACAAAGGACGCGAACTCAGTAGCAGTGGAAGGAGCATCAGAAACAGACATTCCTGACTCCTTGTTCTTCTCTTTGACAATGCGCTTTCTGCACTTAGTGATGTAGTGGCCCGGCTTCTTGCAATAATGGCGTTTGCCCTTTTTGGCTTGCGTGCCCCCTTGTTTTTTGTTTGCCTGTGATGTGCTAGAAGTCCCAAAACTCTGCGGAGCATTTTTCACTTGGCTGCCTTTGCCCTTCTGTCTAGCCATAAAAGCCTACTCAGAGGCTATAGCATCCACACCACTATTCCTCCGTGTTTGCTCCTCCTCTAGAAGCAAACTGACTAACTGAAGAAAAGTGATTGGCTGCGCGACAATCCTCATGGTGAGGCTTAAGGCCATATGAAAAGCCAAGTACGAAGGAGGTAATGAGTTCAAAGTGGTAGATATCATCTGTGCATCCGCATAGTACTTATCAACATTCATGAGCCGCTCTCGCAAGTCTTGAATTTTGTTCAAGTGATCCTGAATAGAATCACCTTCATCTATTTTCAATGTCTCCAGCTCTTTCTTTAAGAAAGAGATGCGAGCCTTATTCTTGCCTGCAAACATTTGCTCCAAAGTTAGCCAAGCTTCTCGTGAAGAAGCTGTTGAATGAATATGGGGGATGATTGACCGCTGAACTGCCAATGCAATCAGCGACAAAGCCTGTGCTTGTATCCCATGCTTTTTAAGCTGCTGCTCTTTGGGCAAATGGCTGAAGTGGAGCAGGTTGAGGTGCCCGTGGTGCACGTCCTCCTGGAGGGGGAGTAGCTGGAGCCACAACTCCAGGTCGAGATTCTTCTCCATTGACATAATCCCAAAGATTTTTGGCCACAAGTACATTCTTCATCATGAAGGACCAAAGTGAATAGTTATTTCCATGCAATCTGTCCTCCTTGGATACATAGGTGAAAACATCTCCTCCCTGATTTGCCATGATTTTTCAATTACCAAAAAAAAAATGCAAAGAGCAATGTTGAAGCAGAACTTCATTGGAAATCTGAAAATTTCCAGAAATTGCAGGAAATAACTTTATGCAATTAGTGTACAGAGTTGCACTCTGTCAAAAGTGTTTGTTATGCACACAGCCCAACATGCAATCAGTGTTCAGCAACACTGTACCAGCAAAATCCCTAAAATTTCCTTGCCTCGGGTTTGACAAAACAGTCTGTCAGTGACTGTAACTGCAGTGCGTATGCCAATGTTCCCAGAAAACATAAAAGCTCCAACCTTTTTGATGAATGTGCTTAGAAATTTGCATCGACCGTGTTCTTGACACGTATTTTGAATTCTGTGCCTGTGCAGTGGGAACCCTCTCTTCCAAAAATTAATTCTGGTAGAGAGAAGGTATAAAATTTTTTTTAAACTTACCTTGGAAACGACGAATTGTTGCTGACGACAGGCGGGCGTGGGAGTAGATAATGTTGCTGACGTCGCAGGCGAGTTGGCGTGGCGGCACAGGGATCGGACGTCTGAGGCGTCGCAGTTGACAAAGCTGCTGTCGGGCGGTGCAAAGGAGAGCTGGCGACTGTGGCGACTGAGGCGGACGTTGGCTATCGTGACGAACGGCACAAGGGCGCAGTCGACGGGCGAATAGGAGGCGTCAGGCAGGTTCGCTGGTCAGGGGTGTAGCTGCAGGTACAGGTAGGCTGGCGGGCTTCTAGGCTGGCACATGAGCATTGCAGGCAGCGCTTCTGGCGCTGGTTATTGCTGATGGACCTGGCAGCCAGCTGACGTACAGCAGACTGGCGGGTTGCTCTCTCAAGAACAGGCAGCGTGGAGGAAACTGATGGGCTGTCTGACGCAGCCTGACAAAGCTGGCTGGGCGCAGAGCAAGAACTTGAGACCTGAGCAGAAGCTCTCAAAGGTTGAGCAAAGCTGAGCTGAATCTGAGCTGAGCAGAGCAGAGAAGAACCAATGCTCTGATACCAAATGTGAGAGAGGACGGCAAGATCGAAGCTCAGCACAGAAAGCAGTAGACAATAGAGAGTGAAGCACGACGCCCAATGCAATAGACTGAAAGAGTGCAAAGCTGAAAGTACAAGGTACAACCCTTAAACCTTAGGGTTGTAGGGGGGGTGTTCACACCCGAACACGGTAAGTGCCCATAAGTGTGTGTCATAAGCACATACGAAATAATACCATAAGTCTGGGGGAAAAAACCTCTCCTACCGAGAGTAAAAAGTGCCCCAGTGTCCTGATCACCGACACTCCGATGTGAGCGTAGGCGTAAGTGAGGCGTGAGTGAAATACCCAACATTAGTATGGAAAGTGATCATTTCAGCCCTAGCTTGGTCCTATTTAACTCTTTGAGAGGAAGATTAGAAGCCTCTCTTTATCCTTCTTAACTACAGCTTTCTTCCTTGCTAGGGCAGCAACAATTCAATTATATACAACTTATTATTCTTGCTTTCAGACTTTTCCCTCCCCCCTCTTTAATTCATCTCTTGTATGAGGATGCTGTCCTTAAAGTGGCCAGCTTTACTCTTTTGGTATAGCACACAGAGTGGAGTCTTTACTAGTCCTTTGGGTCTTCTTTGCAATAGAGGAATCTCTAATGGGTGAATAACTTATGTGATTTGTTTTTTCGATGCATTATAGAACACCTTGGAGAGTGTTTTTCCAATTTCTTTGAATGTTTATTTAGTGCAGATTGTGGAAAAATATGATGTACTTTAGACATGATACTTCCTTTCCTTGAGTTTGTTATATGGATATTTGGTATGTTGCTGTTGCAGTTATAGTTATGGAGGTAGTATAATTCTTAAATAATACGATGCTTATTGCAAATTCTTTTGCCATTGCAGGTCTACTATCCATTCAAAGTAGCTGTGGCATTGCACTTATTACCTTTGAGTCTTGTACTATTACTGCCAAGTTTGACCAGCCATGAAGCATGTGGACTGCAAGATGTTCGAGGCAGAATCTTATTAATGCTTAGAGGTATAATCAAAACAGATAAATGCGTTTTCTTTTAGAGTAGATTACTGCATGATCCTGGTCTTCTCGAGAGAAACAAACCAGGAGACATTCTGTGGGCTTTGCGGCGCTGATATGTGGTTACCATAATACATTTATTGACTGTAAAATAACAAATGTAGCTGTATACCAGCTTGAGTCAAATTCATTGTAGGGTTTATGCATGACTTATCACAGACTGGTTGGCATGATCTATGGAAGTAGCTGAGGACAGGGATGGTCCCGAATGGCAGACATGGGATGCTTTGACAGCCTCATCACTAAAGCAAGACATGTGGTCCTGGCTCTATCCTTCAGAGCCAAAGTTCACCTTTTGTTCTCTTCAACATGCTTGAACTTGGGTTAGATTGGACAGGATGTACATTTGTGAGAGTGATTCTTTCCTTCCGGCTGTGCTTAATATGTGGGTGGAGAGAGAACACATCCTCTTTGACCATTTTTCTTTGATCTTGGAAATGATTCATCACCTCATGAATACCTTCAAGGTCCAGCTAGGGTGTATGCCCTTGAGATTCAATTAGTCCTTCCTCTTGCATGATCAGTTCTTGGAATACATGCTGCAGTTGATAGTTTCCTTTGGCAAACACTCTATCTGAGGGGTTTGCTACATGAGCAATCTTTTGGAGTAATGCACGAGCTTTGTCTACAGTTTATGAAATTTAGCAAGCATCTGCATTTAATGCTGAATTACAGCATTTGCAATCCCTATTGGAACACTTTGTCACCCTGCAGCAAGCCGGGGACTCCTATGATATTTTTTTTCAAGTAAAATGTGGCTGATTATATTACTCAAAAAAAACTGATTACAACAGAGTGCTCATGCTCAACAGACTAGCTAGAGCTGATGCAAAGTTACCAATACATCATGTATACAAGCCTCTCAAGGTGGTCTGGGGGGGATGCGGGCAAGAAGCCATGGGGGGAAGGGGGGTATATCGCCAACTAGGGTTGCCTGCCTGCATCACGAAGAACAGACCCTGGCCGCCCCAAGTACGCATGAGGGGGGACTTCTATGATGACCTGTTCACTTACTCCGAATGGTTGAAATGCAAAGTGTAGCCTCTCCATGATGAGTAGTATGAAAAATATAAATTGCCGGCCTGTTTGGATGCCTTACATGATAGTAATTGCCAAATTTATAAGTTTTATGCTAGGCTTCACCAAAAATATGCGCATGAGAATATTGTGTGCTTGTTGGATGTGTGAGAGCAATAATAAATTGAAGCTCAGCTGAGAGTGGAGTAGAGAGTGTAGAGTATGAGAGCACGACACCCAATTCAATAAACTGAAGTGTATGGTGCAAGTACAAAGTACAACCCTTAAACCTCAGGGTTGTAAGACGGTGTTCACAACTGAAGTGTATGAAATACGATAGGTTGCCAAAAATCTGTAACATAGACACATAAAATAAAGGGAATAAATCTGCGGAGAAAAACCTTTTGTACGGAGAGTAAAAGGTGCCCCAGTGTCCTACTAAGGATCACCAACACTCCTCTATGAGCGTAGGTATGAGTGAAACCCAACAAACCCCCTTGGAGTGAAGAGTGATCAAAATACAAGGGTCATCCACCAAAGGAAATCAAATTTAAAGCATTGTAAAATGCTTCAAATTTGTTAGGAGGAAGAGCTTTGGTGAAGATGTCTGCCACATTACTGGTGGTAGGACAATAGATAAGGCTGATATCTTCAGCATGTAGCCTCCCTTTGACAAAGTGATAATGGATCTTAATGTGTTTCGTGCATGCATGAAACACTGGGTTTTGTGCCACTGCAATGGTACTTTGACTGTCAGTGAACAAAGGAGTATGCTCCGTGACAGATACATCCAGATTAGCTAGCAAGCGTCTAAGCTATACGCATTCAACTGTGGTAGTGAAAGCTGCTTTGTATTCAACTTCACATGATGATGTAGCAACAATGGATTGTTTCTTGCTAAGCCAAGAAATACAAGATGAGCCAAGAGAGAAACAATTG
Source organism: Lygodium microphyllum (assembly GCF_053477565.2). Classification (NCBI taxonomy): domain Eukaryota; kingdom Viridiplantae; phylum Streptophyta; class Polypodiopsida; order Schizaeales; family Lygodiaceae; genus Lygodium; species Lygodium microphyllum. The sequence goes on along the minus strand of NC_141163.1, from coordinate 84,809,996 downwards.
CCACTAGTGGAGTGACGAGAATCATAATCACCAACCCAATCAGAATCATTGTAAGCATGTAAGTGTAGTGGTCCCCCCTTGAAATAAAGCAATCCAAGAGTCCTAGTACCTTGCAAGTCACGGAAAACATGCTAGACAGCTTGCCAATGTGACATGCGTGGCTAATGCATATATTTGTTCAGGGTTGAAACTGTAAACTGTATGTCTGGCCTAGTGTTGCATAGGTAGATAAGGCATCCAATTGTTGGAGTATATGTGTGGATATCAAACAAGCCATTGTCATCATGCAATGACAACTTCAGTCCAGGTTCCATTGGTGGACAGTCTGGCTTGTAATCTTGTAAGCCAAACCTCTCAAGAAGTTTACCAATGTATCTCGACTGTGATAAACCAATGCCTCTAGCATCATGAATGAACTGAATGCCCAAGTAATAGTGCAAAGACCCCAAATGTGACATCTCAAAAGTTTGCTGTAAATTTTGTTTGAATGCTTAAATCTGATTAGCATGTGTCCTTGTAAGCAAAAGGTCATCAACATATAGACAAATGATCAACATGGATCCCCCCTCTTTGCATATGTAAAGGGTAGACTTTGATGAGCTGTTTACGAACCCTTGGCTGAGTAAAATGGCATCAATCTTTGCATACCAAGCTCGAGGAGCTTGTTTCAAGCCATATAAAGCCTTTTTTAGCTTACGGACCAAGTGTTCTGATCCCTCAACTACAAAACCAATGGGTTGTTGTATATACACTTCTTCATGAAGTTCCCCATGTAAAAATGTAGTCTTTATATCTAGCTGATGCACAGTCCATCCATAATGGGTAGCCAAAGCAAGCATAGACCTAATGGTAGTCATGTGGGAGGTAGGAGAAAATGGTCTCCTCATAGTCAAAGCCTTTCTTTTGTGCATAGCCCTTGGCCACAAGCCTGGCTTTATATTTGTCAATGGATCTATTTGCATTCCTTTTCAGCTTCTAGACCGATTTTGTTCCAATGGCTTTCTTCCCAATAGGCAAAGATACTAAATCGCTTATTTGATTCTTTATGATGGAATCAAACTAAGCTTGCATTGTTGCCATCCAATGCACACTATGTTGTGCATCCTCAAAACATTGAGGCTCCTCATCATCAACTGTATGTGCTGCCATAACAAACTCCATGGTATGTGCACCATCATGCATACGAGCTTGCCTTCTAGTAGGACCAACCATGGGAGCATCCAAACGACTATCTTTCATAGGAGACCGATTTTTTTCCAATGGCTTTCTTCCCAATAGGCAAAGATACTAAATCACATGTTTGATTCTTTATGATGGAATCAAACTCAACTTGCATTGTTGCCATCCAATGCACTCTATGTTGTGCATCCTCAAAACATTTAGGCTCCTCATCATCAACTATATGTGCTGCCATAAAAAACTCCATGGTATGTGCACCATTATGCATACGAGCTTGCCTTCTAGTAGGACTAGCCATGGGAGCATCCAAATGACTATCTTTCACAGTCTGTAAATACCATCTAGGCATTTGTCTAGCCTCGTGATTGTGTACAAGGTCTTATTGAATTTCAGATTCAGCACCTTGCTTAGTATTCAGATCAGCCATGGGCTGATTTACTGCATTATCCAATGGAGCAGCTGGCTGAACATTAAGTTTACTTGTTGAAACTGTATCACCCAATGAAATGGGCAGTAGCCCTTCAAATACATCATTGACAGGCTGATATGTGTCAAAACCAGCAAGGGATAATTTTGATTTTTCATCAAAAACCACATCCCTACTGACAAATATCTTTTTAGAGACAGGATCATATAATCTATATCCTTTGCTCTCACTGCTGTACCCCACAAAAATGCATTTGACAGCCTTGTTATCCAACTTTTTTCTAAGTACCTTGGGAATGTGTGCATATGTAAGACACCCGAAAGTACGAAAGTGTCTAGCAGAAGGTTTCTAGCTGTTCCAAGCCTCAAAAGGCGTGATATTCTTTAATGCTTTGGTGGGGCATGTATTTAAAACATGGCAAGCACACATAATTGCTTCCATCCAAAAGCTATGGCAAGCTCTTTGCATTCACCATACATATGGCCATCTCCATGAGTGATCAATTCTTTCTTTCTGCAATCCCATTTTGCGGTGGAGTATAAGTAGTAGTGTAGTGATGAACAATGCTCTTCGCTTCAAAAAAGAATTCAGCGTAGAGGATATTTATTCCCTCCCTCGGTCTGAACAGAGAGTCTTCACCTTACAACCAGATTGGTTTTCAACAAGTGCTAGAAAAGAAAAAAATGCATCATACTCTTTTGACTTTTTCACTAAAGAGTAAACCCAACAGAAGCGAGTAAAGTTATCAATAAAAGTGACAAAATAATAGCCACCCAATGACTTTGTTTGCATAGGGCCACATACGTCTGAGTGCACAATTTGTAACCTAGTAGTGGCTCTAAAAGTAACATCATGGGAAAACGAAAACCGATGCTTTTTCCCAAAATACATCCCTCGCATGAGTGCTCAGGAGGTCTCTCCAAGAGAGGTAATCCATCAAGCATATGTGTACGCTGCAAAGGCATCAAGCTACCATAGTTTATATCCCATGCGAGCATGCCATAACCCTGCCTGTAACATTGCAGGAGTAAGAGTGGACACCAAATAGGCCAACTGATCAATTGAAAGAGCATCCAACTCATATAACCCATGACATAGAGTGCTAGTCAGAACCAAAGTCATGTGTTCCTTATCTCTCACCCTGCATCTATCATAAAAAAAGGTGACCTGCAAACCACACCGTGCCAAAGAAGAAATAGATAACAAATTCTTCTTCATACCTAGCACAAACAAGCCATCCTGTAGGCGGAGAATAGAACCAATAATGGTTGTGAGCACAATGTCCCCAATACCTCTAACAGGGTATGATGCATTGTTGGCATAGTGTAAAGACTTGCCAATCGGGGCCGCAACAACAGAAGCAAACAAATCTCTGCGAGATGTGATGTGCCTAGATGCACCACTATCAAAAAGCTAAGTGCATGCATCCTTAGTAGAGCTAAATGCTCTGTCAGCCCAAGAAGAGTCATAACTGTATGTATAAAAACAATAGTCCCTGTCTGTAACAAAGGATGGTGACTCAGTAGCAGTGGAAGGAGAATCAAAAACATATATCCCTGATTCCTTCTTCTTTTCCTTGGCTATGCGTTTCCTACATTTAGTGATGTAGTAACCTCACTTTTTGCAATAGTGGCACTTATCCTTCTTGGTTTGCATGCCCCTTTGTTTCTTATTGCTCTGTGAAGTGCCTGAAGTCCTAGAGCTCTACGGAGCATTCTTTGCTTGGCTGCCATTACCCTTTTGTCGTGCCATAAAAGCCTGTTCGGAGGCTATAACATCCACACCACTGTTCTTTCATGTCTGGTCCTCTTGTAGGAGCAAACTGACCAGTTGAAGGAAAGTAAGTGGTTGCGGGGCAATCCTCATGGTGAGTTTCAAAGTCGTACGAAAGGCAAAGTACGAGGGCGGCAATGAATTCTCTGTGCGTCTAAGTAATACTCATCAACATTCATAAGTTGCTCACACAAGTCCTGAATTTTATTTAGGCGATTTGCATAGAATCACCCTCATCCATCTTCACTGTCTCAAGCTATTTCTTCAAGAAAGAAATGTGGGTCTCATTCTTTCCGGCAAATATCTTTCCCAAGGTCAGCCAAGCTTCTCATGAAGAAGCTGTAGATCAAATGTGAGGGATAATAGACTGCTGAACTGCCAATGCAATTAGTGACAAAGCTTGTGTATCCCGTATATCCCATGCCTTTTGTGTTGCTTGGGAAGTGGTTGAGCTGGAGTAGGTTGAACGGGCTGAGTTACCAGTTGTCCACGTCCTCCTGGAGGAGGAGTAGCTGGAGCCACAACTTTGGGCCTCACCTCTTCACCTCTGACATAATCCTAAAGATTTTTCGTATCAGCACATTTTTAATCATGAACTAGAGTGGGTAGTTGTTACCATCCAACAAATCCTACTTGGACGTAAGTAAATAGATCACCTCCTTGATTTGCCATGGTAAACAATGCTGATTAGAGAGCAAAAGAGCAATGTCCCAAGCTGGACCAACATGGAAATCTCAGAATTTCCAGAAATTACAAGTAATTTGTTGTAATTAGCAAATTGAATCGCACTCTGTTAAAACTGTTTGCAATGCACGTAGTACAAGGTGCAATAAATGCTCAGCAGCATTGTAGAAGCAAAAGCCCCAAATTTTTTTGTCCCAAAATGCTCAAAATCAGTCTATTTCAGACTGGAGCTGTACTACATGTACCAATGTTTGCTCAATACCCGAAATCCCCAAAATTCTTGACTGATTTGCCAAGAAATCTTTGCAATAATCGTCTCCCAGACACGTATTGAAGCTGATAGTGCCTGCTTGGGAAAAAGCCCCTTCCCTAGTAGATGGGGCGCAGCTTGACGGGCCAAAACGATTGGGTGGTGCTGCCTTGTTGAATCCACATCACATTTGGACCGATATTGCTAGGTTTTTTATGGAGGAAGTTGGCATTTCCAATGGGTGCACTACTTTTGAGGCCTCATGGTGGAATATCCTAAATTCCACCCAACCATTTAAAACTTCTAAGCCTTTTTTCCTCACCCACTTGATTGCATCATGGTAGTACTCTCTTTGCCTTATTGTATGGCATTCTCCAGACTTCAGAAGGATGCAGATTCTTTAGAGACAGAGGATTGGCTACCTCTAGGTTACTTGATTGGCCTGATTGGCAATTGCAAAGAGTTAAATTTAGCAGTATGGAGACCATCCAAGATGCAATTATCTTGGGTCGCAAGGGTCTATTCTTTTCGTTGCATTCACTAGTACTTTTGAATACTGGGAGGTTATAGGTTACTTTGGTCAACCTTGGAGGATCGGCTTTAGAGCCATTCTCACTTGCTTGCTTCTTTATCCTTATCATTGTGGTTGGGTTGGGCTTTTATGCAACCCCAGGATTTTCTAAAATGATCAGCTAATCACATTTACCACATAATGGTGGAGGATAAGTAGCAGGCTACTGAAAAAGCTAAGAACGTTTGGTTGGTTTGTGATAGTGCAGCTAAGTGGCATGATCACTTGCTTCACTTATGGAAGTCAAAGGTTCCCTATCAAGGGAAAATTTTTCTGTGGAGGCTTCTCATTGGGGGTCTCCCACAGGCAATGCGCTGCAGGCCTGAACAATATCCTCGGCTAATAATGTAATGTCTCTCAAAATTTCAATGGCTAAAAAGCGAGGATGATCCTCATAATTCAAGGATGACCATGCCAGCACTCGCCAAGTGGCAATCATCTGGTCATCTGACCCTTATAAAAGCATGCCAAGCATTCTTTGTAAAATATGGTTGGCTAGGAGTTAGTCTGAAATGCAATTTCTTGCAAGCAATGCCATCAATTTCAGACAATGTGCTGGAAGTTTGCTTCATGCTGACCAAGCATCGACAGGCAGTCCTTGTTGTCCATCAACTATACAAAAACTGTTAAGGGCCTGAAATCATCCAAGAATTGGTCAAGAAAATCTGATATTGCCCTTGGACTCTTTCAATGTTCTGCAGATATTGATCTTCCATGAGTTATGGAAATCTGAGTCCTTCTACATTGGCTGAGTATTGAAAGATTGGTGTACGTGGAGCAATTGATCAAAGAAATGGGCCTTGAATACACACTCATGGTAATTGGAGCATGCAAAGACATCTCCTTTCCCAAAGCCAGAAATGTAGAATGTTTTATTGATAATAAATGTCAATGAGGATCAACAGACCATCTGGTCTTCTGAGTCCTCCAGCTTTAAGAGGTGCCCATCATCAGTGACACAAAAGGTCGTTTGCCTGTCACATCATCTTCTAAGCTTCTCCAGCTTTTAAAACTGGCTATTATCAGAGATAAATCGGTGTGGCTCTCTTTGAAATAAAGCTGACAATGTGCATTTGTCAATAGTAGAGCAGCTCACTTGTTTATGATATCAGATCTAATAAAAAAATGTGGTCATGCCTTAAGAATTTTTTGGCGCTGAATGTGCTGTGGAAGAACATGTGAGGCAGAGCTGTAACTGATGATACTATAAGGTCTACCAGGTTGTCTTGCTGCAACACTTCTATAAGAATGAGTGTTTGATAGAAATGTTTTTAAAGCAATGAACAGAATGTGCCTTCTAAAAGTTAGGTTTACTGTGAACTACAGGGCTCATTGTTCACGCTGCGGGTTTGGCGTTAGCAGTACTATTCCCAGTGTTACTTGGAGTAATAAGACTTTTGGCATCATCGACAGCCATGACATGGTTCACTATTTTCTCTGCAACCTATTGCTATTATTTTTGCTTTAATTTTCAAACTGATTGTAAAGTTTGTGTTTCTGCAATGGTGTCAAATATCTCTGGATGCTTATTTTCCTGGAAGAGATTAGTGTTTCATAGTGGAGTATGAGGTCATAGGATGCAAACCCACACACACTCATGGTTGTGCACATCCACCTGCAACTGCAGGGGCCACAGACAGGTGTGTGCATGAACATGCATGTGCCCATGTGCAGACGCATCAGATTGATCTGACATGATATTTGCAATGCTTTCTGTTTATATGATTGTTCTTCCTTTTGCATGCTGCATGATATCTGAACATTCTGGGTTACTATCATTGCATGAAAAGTGCTTCCTTTTTTAGAGAAAGGACATGCTTTGTACTTTGGTGACTGCAACAAACATTGCTGGAAACTGTCTTCTAAAATATATTTGCAAAGACAAGATTCATCTGTAGAAGTGAGTGACGTACATCTCAATACTAAGTGAGGACTTGCACTTTTAGCAGGCTTAGAATCACCCTTTGTAGTTGTTCCAGGTGATAGTGTATATCGATCCCATGGGATATTCAGATTCAAAAGGCTGTATGGCTATGCCAAATTGATCTCTAAATGCTCATATAAATAAACTGATATCTAAATGTTGGATTTGAGTTCAACCTTATTCTACTGGCAGTGGATGTAGATGATTTTGGGCTAATCTCTAATTAGAATTTTTTGCATCTCAAAGCTGAAGTAATGTTTCATTACAGGTTTGCTCAACCTTGGATGGGTTTTCTAACATTTGCTCCTATTTCTGTTGCTGGTATGCTCATTCCAAGAACTACATTTGGAGTGTGTCTTTTGGCTAAGGGAAGTGCAAGTGAACTAAGTGGCCAAGTAAGGATTTCTGTGCTGCTTATATATAGTATGTAATGACTTTTCAAAGCCATTTTTCAAAGCTTTGAGGGCTTTTGGAATGGAATTGAGCTTGTATTGATGTATAAAAGCACATTAGGTATGTGGAGTCCTGTTGACCAAGGACATTACAGTGAATGTAACAATCTATGAGAGGATCAAACATCCCGTTTCCACGTCTCGAACTTTCTTGCATCTTTCTTCTCTAAATGGCTTCAGATTATCCATGGCAACATATAGTGTTGCGCATGATTTCAGCATCCAATCTCATGGTAAATGCATGCAAGAGATTAGGGTCTATGGACAGGAGGTTTCCAGGTCTGAATTACTTCAATTTGACAGTGAATTGAAGGTGGGTTAGGGCAAAGCTCTAAGATTGCTGGACAATTGAAGCTAAGGCGTCATTTGATGAATCGGATTGGTTTGGACTTAGATTCATGCAACTTCCTCATTGACTACAATGTCGCAGCAATGAGAGACCATGGATGCATTCGTCAATGTCATGTTGGTCAACATTGGAGTGATTGCTACTCTGTATGCTGAAAGATACACTGGTTTGAGTGTGTAATTGAGATAGATTCAAAGCTCATTGTTCAAGGTTAGTGAGAGTAACTGAGGACATAGCAATTGGAATGAATCTAATCCATTGAAGAGGTAGGCATGCGAGGAATCATGAGCAAAACAAGTGCTAGTTTGTGACAGCCGTGTTTATCACATGGGCCAGCCACAAGTGGTTCGTGTAAAGGATATTTTTGGATAGGGGCGCTTGCGTTGAGGGCCAATTCCGTGTCATCTATTATGCTAGAGCACTCTCGCTCTCAGGTTTTGTGTCATTTATTTTCTTTACTGAATTGAATAGTGTGTGTAGTGTAAGTTTATGTTCATTGCCCTATAGATGAGATCTAGAGGCCGGTTTCACCCATAGTGGAGGATTAATATCTAACAAACCCCTTTCCTGTCATGGGTGAGTAGATGTATGATGTGAACATGAAAGAAAAGGCATATGAGGTTTGTGTCTGCAAATAGTGTGTAATCTGTACAATTTTATTCAATGAAAAGTGTGAAAGACGTAGGACTCTTGTGGAAAATGCAACACATGTCATATGAGTAAAACTTAAGAAGAGAGACTCAACATGATCAAAGATTTTGACTCTATTTATGCCTTGTGGTTGAATAAAGGTCAGCATGCTAGAGGCATTGGCATAGGGAGACATGATCAAAGATTAAGCTCGCATGGCTCTTTGAGTTCAGCCCCCCGCGGTTGGGCTGGCCTTTGAGAGTCAAAGGAGAGATAATTGAAGATAAGAGATAAATGTGATAACAGTCAAATGATGAGTGGCCATTGTGGTGATGGTGAGACTGAGGGCTGGCGAGGAGCATAAGACATGGATTTAGAGGGATAAGGTGGAGAGATAACATTGGCTTCTGTCTAATGGAATAGATAGAATACACATATGACTCACTATCTCGAATTCCTTAGAGTTCTGATGTTACTTTGATGTTTTCCTAAGATCTCCATTTGATACTTTGTCATGCTATAGTATGTGTACAGTCTTTTTGTCAGACAATGGGCAAATGATCACACTTTGAGTGGTTCTTGAATCTGATTTGTATTGTGCATGTGTGCTGATATCATGATAACTTGTGTTTCGTAGAAAGCGATGGAATGGGGATTGCAATGGGGTGCTATTGCCTTTTATTCTTTTGGAGCTGCTGTAACTGCCTAACCCTTCCTGTCATCAATTTCAATTATAGCTTGCCATACTTATTTTTTTTGGCTTTTAGTTGATATGTTATCTACAGTTAAAACTAGGGGGAGACTTGTGAAGATCTCTGAGTACAGATCTTCATGATGTTTGATACTGTTAACAATTGGATCTAATTTTTTGTGTTGTTTACTTGAACAGTTTGGTACCTGGTTTATTGTTGGTAATGGTTTTCTCTCATTCTGGTGGACTGTCTTTATTCTGATTTCTTATTATTTTCTTCAACGGTTTCAGAAAACATGTGGACAGCGGTCACTTGCGTACGTCAACGGCATTTTCTTTTTGTATACAGTCTTGTTTTGTTAGTTATAGAAAATTTGAACTATATTCTTTCTGCAGTCTTGTCTTGTTAGTTACACGGAATCTGAAGTAGTGCCTCAGTGCATATACCACATTCTTTTTGTAAACAGTCTTGTCTTATAGTTACAGAGCATTTGAAGTAGTGCTTTAGTGCATGTACTACATTCTAGTCTGTCCATGAAACAGCTGCAATGATAATTAGAGTAGTTGAGATAAGTCTTATCATACTCAAAACAGCCTTTTTAATTGCTTGATTAGTTCAGACTCAACCATAGACGGTTAGAAACATTTATTGTAGTCTGACTTTCAAAACAGTAAGGTGACAAACTCTTAATTTGGGAATCCATAGTTTTCAAAAGAACCTATTTAATTGCTACGTACTCATAAATGACAGTCAATTTTGAACTTGAGAATTGCGGGTACGGTAGCTTTTTTCCATCCCACATCCCATTCCATGTAACTATATAGACACAAGTGATGGCGATTTGTCCGCATTCCCCATCCCCGTCCCATTTTGCAGCACTTGTGACTATGAATTGTTGGCAGTATGCTAAATTTCTGACTGGACTGTAGAATTGTTGACAGTATTCTACCTGCCTGATACAGTCTTTTTTTAAAACATAAAATAATTCTCCTTTCCTCCCCATTATATGGCAATACTGATTTATAGAAAGAGGGTCATCCTCAGCATGAACAGAGCTCATGTCAAAAACATTTGGAAAAGAGGGAATATCAGTGAGTTGCGCATGGCAGTACTGATTTATACAAAGAGGGTGATCCTCAGCGTGAACAGAGCTCATGTCAAAAACATTTGGAAAAGAGGGAGTTATGATTTTGACCAATATCACTGAGTTGCACAGCCATAGTCTTCCTCACACCGTTTTTGAGGCCCTAGTTTTACTTTCGGGCACTTTATATCTCATGTTTGGTGCCATGGGGGACGGTTTTACACTGAACTGCGATTGCACTGCACCTTCTTAGCTGTACCATTGATCCACTCACAGAAAATTCAGACTAAAACAAATCCCAGGTCCCTCTATCTAAAATTTCAGTCTTTTGTCCTAACCAACTAATAAGCGCCTCTAATAAGAAAATGGATAACTGAAATTGAACAAACAATCTATTTGCTGATAGTCTTATGTGACATGTTTTTTTCTCAAGACAGCAAATCCGAAAATGAGAGTTTTCCATGGCTGTCTATATGATGGATGATCATATTGAGAACTTCACTGCAAACTGTGATAAGAGAATTGCAGTGCCTTTATTAGTGGAATTGATTGATTCCCATTGACTCCAAAAGGTTAGATAGGGAATATGAACATTGATGAGTGTCATCCGAGACTATTGGTACATAAAAGGAAAATTCTGAAACCTTTTTTTTTGGAAGGGTGGGGAGGGTTTGTTTTTTGGTGAAACTATTATTCATTATCTCAATTATAAATAATGAGAAAAGACTTTGTGGCAACAAGGACAACAAACTTCATGGCAATGTCTATTCCTAAAGGAAAAAAAAAGTGGTAAAACATATCCATACAAGAAGTCTTTAAATAACCTGCATGGCAGCTATCATATAAAGTTTATTGCAGCAGCTTTGAAAGTAGTTATTTTTTAAAAGAGAAGAAAAATCTGTTAACAAATCCCCTTGAGACAAAGTATCCTAGGGCAAAGTACAGCAAAGTGATTAAAAGGCTTGAGTGAATAACCAATAAGGATGCATATAGTGCCAAACCATCGTCCTCCTCTACCTTGGGCCTCCACCTCAAGCAAAACTGCCTCCCCGCAAGGTTTTCGATCATGAACATTAGTTTCTACTTCCAATTTACATTATGTATCATAATAGTATGTTGTGGCATATTTGTTTTGATCTGTAACTCATGAATGCTAATTTCTGAATCAGTAGGTGAAATGGATGTTTTGGTTTTAGGCTTTTGACTTTTGACTCTAGTATCTAGGTGGAATGAACATTTTCATTTAATGGATTTATTTTCTTCCTCTAATAACACTATGTATGGATCTATTTTTCTTCTTGTAATATTACATATATAGGAATTTTAATTATTATAAATAATATTTTTCGAAATCTCGAAACCCGAAAATAGGATGAAATGTCTTTGGTGACTATGGCCCTACATTTGGCCAAGAAGAAGAAAGGTATGATGCATTATCCTTCTCTTTGAGGTCATAATGTCTCCTCAGGGCCTCCAATAATGGAGAAGCCTAAAAAGACAATATGGGATCCCAAGAGGATGGTGTCTTGGATATTGTGAATTGGTTATGTGTCGTTTGTGTATCTTGCACAAACGAAGCCTCCATGATAATTGGAGGATAGAAGAGCACCGGTAGGGTCTGAAATGAGAAAACACAGAATGTACAAACATGGCTAAAACACAATAATTCAGATAGGAACCCAATAAATGCAAGAACACAAAACACAAATAGAGAAGAAAAAGAACTCTGAAGTGAATGAATCAATGTTGTAAATGGATGAAAGAGTCTACAACATGCTCAAAGGCAAAGCAATGGGAGTAGCTATAGAGTGACATCCACTGAAGATGGATCTTGAGTTGTATAACCACTGGTCGGAGGAGAGAAGAGGCTGAATGTGGAAGAATAGGAGGCTGGATACCAAAACACAGCTGTATGCAGAGCTTGAACTGGTAAAGGCAGTAGTTTACTGCCCAGCATTGGGTGTACATGTCAGATGGAGACCTCCAAAACACTGGCAGGTTTACGACCTGTGGCAAAAGGGAGCTGTTCCAGCACTTAGATTGACCAAGGTGGCATCAAGGGCTGAAGACTGTCATGGAGTCTGTTGGGAGCTGGAGGAGTGGTAAACAGGCTGTTGCATGGCAGCAGGAGCAGCAAAATGCAGGCTTGACACTGGGATAGGGGTTGCAATGATGATGGAAGCTGGCAACTGCAGAAGGACAGCAAACACAGCAGTAGTGTGACCTCCGGGCAGCAAGGTGATGGCTGGAATTAGGGTGCCAATTGTTGGGTTTCACTCATGCCTGCACTCACAAAGGAGTGTCGGTGATGGACACTGGGGCACTTTTTACTCTCGGTACAAGAGGTTTTTCCCCCAGACTTATTCTCTTCTTTCGTATGTGCCTATCATGTTCGGGTGTAAACCCCCCCTATAACCCTGAGGTTTAAGGGTTGTACTTTGTACTTTCAGGTCACACTCTTTCAATCTATTGCATTGGGTGTCGTACTTCACTCTCCACACTATCTACTACACTCTCAGCTGAGCTTCAATCCTCAGCCTCTCACATTTGGTATTAGAGCTCTAGCTTCTTAGCTCAGCAGCAGGGTTCTGCTCTGGCCTCAACCTTCAGGAGTCCCAGTCAGCTGCCTTGCTTTGTACCTCGGTACCAGAGACCTGCAGAGCTGCCAAACGGTCAATCTCCTACTCTAGAAGTCAGCCAGCTCCAGCTACGCCCGACTGGTGCCAGTACTGCACCTGCTTGCGTCACCCAGCCCCAGTCTGCCTGTGTCTTCCTGCTCCGTCTCCTGCTCTGCACTGCCTTTGTGGCCCTGCTCTTGGTGTGTACACCTTCAGCCTCTCCTGCTGAGAAACTTGACTTAAATACGAAACTTTTAAACTTACTGTGGTATGAATGAACTTTAAAATTATCATTTCATTTCTCCACCCCATCCCTACCTCTCTCTGTCTCCTGCCACCCTCCTCATGCCCCTCTCTCTCTAGGCCAGTGAATGTTGGAAGGTTTGGAATTTTCATATCTTTATCTTAGGATTTCAAAATCGACTTTTCATAATTAGAAAATATAGTTCAAAATCAACTTTGGAAAACATAGTGACAAACATTGGAAATTTTAAACAAAATTTGTAAGCCATATCATGTTAAAGATAGGAGTATTGATGTGTCATATCCTTAGTACTTGTGCTCTCTTGTGGACTCTAAATGCATCAAAATTATTATCTTTATCTAGGTCTCCATTTCTTGCCATCTCTCTCTTGGGTTGCCAACCATTTTGCGTGGTGTTGTCTAGCTGTGCTGTTTTCATATCTTACTTTTCTCACTTCATATATTGCCCTGCTTATGAATTCTGCTTGACAGGTTTTGGACTTCTTTTCTTTTTTCTCATATCGTATCTCTAATCTCCTATACCATCATTGAAATAATTGCCTCATAGAATTGGAATCAGTGTCGACTCTTGCCAGCTGACTCTTGCCCGCTTGACACCTCCTAACTGCTTGACGTTGGACTAAGACGCCCCTTGCCCTCCTATAGTGCACTGCCCAGCGGCGCTCTCCTTGCTGGTGCTACTAGTACCACTGCATACGATTGCAGCCTCGCCAACACCTCTAGCCCATCACGCCTTAGTAGCACCTAGTTTAGTGCATCTCTAGCACGAGCCAGTATAATAGTTAAATTCAAGGTAAAAAGACATTTTTAAATCAATTTTTTATTTCAAATCTTATTCACAGGAAGTATTGTGCTTGGGCAGCACGTCTCTGCATTTGCAAGTGTCAAGGACATATTTTACGCAGAGATTTTGTTAAATTTTGGGGCTTTTGGGTTTTGGGAAGGCATTGGCAAATGTATTGCAGTCTCAATCTGAAATAGAATATTTTTGACAATTTTGGGGTTTTTGCTCATACAGTGTTGCTAAGCATTGAATGCACCTTGGATTGTGTGCGTTACAGACAGTTTTGACAGTGTACCTTAGTGTACTAATTGTAGCAAGCTATTTGCTGTAATTTTTGGAATTTCTGGATATTTCCAAGTTGGTCCAGCTTGGACATTGCTCTTTTGTTTCTTTTTGTATTGATTATCATGGCAAATCAGGGAGGGGATGTATTTACCTATGTATCCAAGGAGGACTGATTGGATGGTAACAACTACTCACTTTGGTCCTTCATAATGAAGAATGTGTTGGTTGCGAAAAATCTTTGGGACTATATTAGTGGAGAAGAGGTTAGGACCGGAGTTGTGGCTCTTGGCTCCTACTACTCCTTCTCCAAGAGGGCATGGACAACGGGCACCTCAGCTTGTTCAGCCTGCTCTACTTCAGCCACTTCCCCAAAGATCAGTAGCTCAAAAAGCATGGGATACACGAGATGCACAAGCTTTGTTGCTGATTGCATTGGCAATTCAGCAGTCCATCATCCCTCATATTCAGTCTGTAGCTCCTTCATGAGAACTTGACTAACTTTGGAGCAGATACTTGCTGGTAAAAATAAGACCCACATCTCTTTCTTAAAGAAAGAGCTTGAGATATTGAAGATGGATGAAGATGATTCTATGCAGGATCACTTGAACAAAATTCAAGACTTTCGTGAGCAACTTATGAATGTCAATGTGTACTACCCAAATGCACAATTGATATCTACTACATTGAACTCATTACCTCCTTCGTACTTGGCTTTTCATACTACCCTAAACCTCGCCATGAGGATTGCCCCACAGCTGATTACTTTTCTTCAGTTAGTAAATTTGCTTCTAGAGGAGGAGCAAACAAGAAGAAATAGTGGTGTGGATGTCATAGCCTTTGAGCAAGCTTTTATGGCAAGAGAGAAGGGCAAAGGCAGCCAAGTAAAGAATGCCATGCAGAGCTCTGGGACTTTAGGTGCTTCACATGCTAATAAAAAACAAAGGGGCACGCAAGCCAAGAAGGGAAAATGCCATTATTGCAAAAAGCCAGGCCACTACATCACTGAGTGTAGAAAGCACATCGCCTAAGGAGAAGAAAAAGTAGTCAGGGATGTTTGTTTTTGATGCTCCTTGCACTGCTACTGAGTCAGCTGTAACGTGTCCCCTAGTATCATCCGGGACACGTCTTAGCAGTCCATCGGAAAGGATGTCTAGAAAGCTCCACCCGACACTCCCATGGAATGTTACGGGTTTTGCGATCTAGTTCTTCCCGCGTCTGCCACATAGCGGAAGTATCCTGGCCGTTCCCACTTAGGATCGACCGGAATTAGGGTTTTCCTAATGGGTCACTAGCTAACAGCAACTAGCGTCAAACCCGAGCGAACTACTTTACGCAGAAACGCCAGGTCCGAAGCGAATTCACGCTGCACTTGGTTCAAGGAGAATGGGAAACGAGAGGGATGCAAAGCTCACCTCTCTGCCATAAGGCATAGTCCCATTCCGTTCCCCTAAAACAGTGTAAATCGAGTAAGACGTAACTCTAGGTCATCGTTCTCGATATTCTTTTTGATGATGATGATCATTCCGCTGTTCCTCGAGATTATTGAGAAAAGTTCCCGGCTAACCGGGACCACCCAACCGTAGGACAGACCCATGGCCCATCCTCCGCACTTTCCTCGGTTTGTTTTAGTTATGTAATTATCTAACACATTAATTTGACATATAACAATCAGCTTCTTTAATTAATCTTGTTTTAAGCACTGGTTCCTTCACGTAATCTTATCATGTGACATATAAAAACAATATCAAGCAAGTTCTTTTAACCTCTCATCATTTTTTTTTTCTTTGAATTACAAGAAGTTCCGCCCATAGGCTTGTCCATAATCTGCCCGGAGGCTAACAAGTAATCTCCAGGGATCACTATTCCAAGCTTCCGCCCATCAACTAGTATGCGGGCCTCGGGATCCAATCCCGAGTCGCGTTAGCCTCTTGTGCAGGACCCGGAAGGCGAGGGATTTACGGCCAGAGCCCCCCTGGCACCCAAGCGTCCTCCTGCTCCAAGTAGAACTCAACGGAGAGACCTCTCGCGGCGGGTTCGGTCCACGTTCCCGGCGCGGTCAAACAAACCCCTTGGTTAGGGTCAGGCAGGCAGTCGGGGGTAACTGAAGCTGCCTCTCCCTTCAGGCTTTTAACCTGAAGTATAGATACTTATTTAATTTGTAATTCATAAATCAAACAGACCCCTAAAATCTCTAGCAAGCACAAACATTTCCATTAACCAACCCAGTTGTATGGCAAACTGCTAAAGAAGTGTTCTTTTCTTTTTGAGTGTATCAGCAGTCGTTCTCAAAATGTCTTGTAACTTGGCAAGATCCCTTATATTCGAATGTAGGGTATACCTAGCTTGGTTAACTCTAAGGTACCTTAGATATGCTAGTTTCTATTTTACAACTTTCCTTATTTTGAAGGATATCCAAAAACTACGTCTTTTTGCAAGATAACTTGCGTAAGGATCTGCCGTCCTTGAAGAGGGTTTTTCCCTTTTCTCTTTGTGAATTGCAAGAGAATGTTATTCTTGGTGATGCTGTTCCCATTGGAACAAGTAGTATGCAATTCCACTGTGCTATTAAAATATCGAGCATGGGTTCCCTCTGAAATAACCAATGAAGAGCTGTATGAATACAACGCTTCATGTATGGTTTCGAATCAGAGACGGTAAAATACAACCAAACTGTCGACTATCCTTATCTGGAAGTCTAAGTAGAGTTGATATAGTCGACAACCAATCCAAGTCTGGACTTATGGGCAAGGCGCGGGCACCTAATACGTGGGACGATAGAGGGCTTAAGATTTTTATATGATTAGCTGAATGATGATAAGACCATGTATGGGGGCTGACGCCTGCCCAGTGCGAGGAGAGAAATGACGACTATGTCGACTATGACGATTAAAATGACAAAAATATTTTCACGTTAAGCGCGTGGAGTCACGGCAGACAATAACAATTCTTTCTATCTGTTCGATAGGACTCAGTTTCGTCTCAGTTTCGTGAAATACTTACAATTTTTTCTATCTTGATTTCAGAACAATCCTACCTTGTACGAAAGTAAGAAGTGGAATAAAGAGATTTTCAATATTGTTTCTTATCAAAGGGATGATCCCAATCCTCCGCACTTAGCTACCCAGCGTTTACCGTGGGCATGATAACTGGTACACCAGAGGTGCGTCCGTTTTCATCGCGTTTCCCGATTGAACAGATTACTTGAAATCATCCAAAAGAATGTCATGCGCAGTGGCTATACCGAACCAGATACGACGAGTAGTTGGGTCTTGGAACAGACCCTGGCTGAACTTTGGAAATCTTGATGCCATAGTGTTTCTCGAATCCTCCTAGCCATTATCCCACTGCAATGATTCTCGCTAGGAAGAATGCCCCGGATAACTGCTGAAAGCATCTAAGTAGGAAGCCCAACTTGTAACCTGCATTAGTAGACTCATTCTCAGTTGTTTCTCTGATCAAACTAGAAGTTACCAAAGAACCAAATGATTTCATACATGTTGCGCAAGTCCGGCGATGGAATAATCTGTTTAGATTCCTTAAGCTGACGTATGTCAGGCCTAGGGTTTCTTCATTTAAGAACCTTAGGGACGAACCCTGATTTCTTATCTTTATGAATTTATTGTCCTTGCGGTAAGGTAAGTAGTCCAGTGTTTTAGGGTATGAATGTTTCTATGTTTAGATTGGTCCGGTTATCTTTTGGAAAGATTGGTTTGGTCAGCTTTTGGGAGGTAATCTTACTCGTCTTGTCACGGTTTTACTATCTTTGATTAACTTTCTCAATCAATACAATTTAATTTGGCATATAGCGTAATGCCATGATGATACAAAGAGCGACGATACTCCTTGGGACAAATTCCTAGCTGAGGAATTTGTGTATACACACTTTATTAGTTCCAAATCCTCAAATAGCAGGGGAAAAGTGTTAATAGAGTGTCATCCAGCAATTCCCCACTACATTTTCTTTCCAAATGAGTTCGTATATCTAATCTTTATACTTGTTAATTCCTAACATCTAACTTCCGTTTTCTTTAAAGATGAACTCATGCCAAATAACAACAGTTGCTAAGATGTGCAATTAGCAAAGATAACTCCCTAGTAATTTGAGCATCGAAAGAAGCCTTTCATGAATTTAGCCATTTTACCATGATTCGTTTGCGAAGGAATAAGACTAATGGTGCAACATATCATTGCTTCAGCTCCTCCTTCCTCACGATTGTGGCGACCGTAGCTTCGTCCTTAATCCGCAGCATCATCCCTTCTCACACAGCTCCTGGCTTCAACAGGGCGAAGGCTGTCCGTCTCTCTCTTCCTCCCTACTCCTTCCCTTCCTCCCACAGGGTTTATATGGGAGGGGGGAGAGGTACCTCCCCTCCCCCACGCGGCTCGTGCATGGGCTTATCCCCCCCTACTACCCCCAGCAAGGATGCTTAGTCATCCTTGCTATTCCTCTCCCCTCCAGCATGACAGTCGCTGGGGGGAAAAAGGGGAAAATAATAATAAAAATTTCCCTTAATCTAAAGGTTATCCTTTTGGCTTTCTAGGAGGAGGTTCCCACGTACATTCTTTTAACTCGTTTATGCAAGCGGAGATCAGGATATGTAGTATGTAATTCGAAAAATCACACCATCGGCGTATTTTTGGATGTTGGAATTCCCTTGCATGACTATCACGTGGGTTTAGAAATATTCTCATAATGGAAATATTACATTCTCTTCCTCTTGGAGGAATCGAGATGTTCTCATCTCGAAGTAAACTGGGGATATTGATGGTTGAGAGAGCTTTCATCTATCCAAGTGGCATCCTCTTCGGGATAATCTTTCCACTGGACGAGGCATTCTTTCAAGGTTCTAGATCTTAACTGTCTCTCCCTAACATCTAAAATCTTATCCGGTCTTAGTTCAAGGACTCCTTGACTAGGCATTACAATTTGTTGGTCATCAAGTACATGATTAGGGTTGGGTACATATTTTTTTAAGAGACTGATATGGAATACATTGTGAACTTTTAGGTTCTCAGGGAGTTGTAATTTATAAGCATTGGATCCTAGGCATTTGAGGATTTTATACGGCCCACAATACCTTGGACTTAGCTTCCTGCATTTTCCTAGAGATAGAGAACTCTTTTTAGGGCGTACACAAATGAAGACCATGTCTCCTTCTCCGAAGACCCTCTCTTGACGTTTCAAATCCGCATATGCCTTTTGTCTATCCTTGGCTGCTTGTATGTCTTGTCTTATTGACCTTATTTGGTCATCCATGTCCTCCAACATTTGTCTTGAAGCTTCAACTCTTAGGGTTGGACCAGAAAAGTTTAGGGGACTTCGACAATCATGACCATACAATGCTTGGAAAGGGGTCATTTGAATGCTCTGCTGGTAAGAAGCATTGTAGGCAAATTCAACTAATGGCAAGTATTGAATCCACCACTTCGGCTCTCGACAGCAGTATGCCCTCAGCATATCCTCAATGATTTGATTCACTCGCTCTGTTTGTCCATCCGTTTGGGAATGGTAGGCGGTGCTAAAACAGAGTTGAGTCCCAATAGCTTCAAAGATAGCTCTCCAGAAGTGTGATGTGAAGAGAGAATCTCGATTGCTAATGATTCTTCTAGGTAACCCATGTAGCTTGAATATCTCCTTGATAAACAATCTTGCAATGTCGGAGGCTTTATAGTTTGTCTTTACTGGAATCAGGTGTGCAACCTTGGTAAGCATGTCAACCACAAACATAATGGAATTGTATCCTCCTTGGACTTGGGGTAAGCCCACAACAAAATCCATACTGATGAATTCCCATTTCATTTGGGGAATGTCAAGTGGTTGCAGTTTTCCTGGCATCATGACATGTTCGGCCTTGATACATTGGCAAGACAAACATTCAGTGACATATTTGAGAACGTCACCTTTGAGCCTCTCCCAATGGTAGCTCTTCCTAACTGCATTAAGAGTTTTTGTATAGCCAGGATGTCCTGCGAAAGGGGAATCATGAGCTTCCCATAATATCTTCTGCTTAAGTGACTGGCTTGTTGGTATACACAGCCTTGTTCTGTAGTAGACAAGTCCATTATCAATGGAAAATTCCTGATACTTAGCTTGTAACTTTAGATTCTGCTCCCTGGTAGATATTTCTTTTATCATTGTTTGGTAGGCCAAATCATGGCATGTTTCCTCTTTAGCTAGTTCAAGTATAGGATTGTTTGGTATTGATACCTTTGTAGCCAGAGATCTGGCCGTTGATGGATTTTGCAAGATTAGGGAATTTAGGAATGCCTTGCGACTGAGTGCATCGGCAACTACATTCTCTTTCCTTGGTCGGTACTTGATTTCAAAATCATATTCCTCCAATACTTCAATCTACCGACGTTGCCTCATGTTGAGCTCGTTTTGGATAAAAATCCATTTGAGACTCTTATGATTGGTTACTAGAGTAAACTTGTTACCCAACAGGTAGTGTCTCCAAAGCTTTAGAGCATGGATGACAGCTAATAATTCCAGATCATGCGTGGCATAATTCTTTTCATGACTCTTCAATTTCCTTGAAGAGTATGCTACTGGATGACCTTCTTGCATAAGTACACACCCCAAGGCAAGAATGCTGGTATCAGTTACTACCTCGAACTCCTTATTGAGGTCAAGAAGTTTTAGAATAGGTGCTGATACCAAACTTTGCTTCAATTTGTCGAAGCTATTTTGTTCGGGAGTTGACCATGTAATAGATGTCTGCTTCTTTAGTAAGTCTGTAAGAGGTGCTGCAATCAAAGTATAGTTTTTGATAAAGACCCTATACCATCCTGTCAAGCCAAGAAAGCTACGTATTTCTTTGACGGATACTGGTATTGGCCATTCAAGCACATCCCTGACTTTGGCTGGGTCTACTGATATTCCCTCTGATGATACTATGAATCCCAGATATTCAATCTGACGCCTGAAGAATGCACACTTCTTCATTTTTGCATACAGCTTATGAGACCTCATTGTCTCAAGGACAATCCGTAGTTGAGGTTCATGATCTTCTTCCTGTTTAGAATAGACTAAAGTGTCATCAAAGAAGACAAGTACGAAATCATCAAGATATGGTCTAAAAATATCCTGCATTAATCTATTGAAGGTGGCAGGTGCATTTGTAAGCCCGAATGACATAACCAAGAACTCAAAGTGCCCATACCTTGTATTGAAGGCCGTTTTTGGAATATCTTCTTCCTTGATCCTTATTTGATAGTAACCTGACCTGAGATCAATCTTGGAGAAGATCTTTGCACCTTGAAGGCGATCAAGAAGCTCATCTATTCTAGGAATAGGATACTTGTTCTTGACTGTTGATTGATTCAACCCACGGTAATCAATACATAGTCGAAGTGTCCCATCTTTCTTTTTCTGGAATAGTACTGGAGCTCCCCATGGTGAGTTGCTAGGCCGGATGTAACCCTGATCTAACAGTTGCTTGAGTTGTTCCTTCAACTCAATAGCTTCTGGTATGGACATTCTATAAGGTCTCTTTGCAATTGGCGCAGCTCCAGGCACTAGCCTAATTTCATGATCAACTTCTCTTGGAGGCGGAAGTTCAATCAATTCCTCAGGGAATACGTCAGCGTATTCCTTTAGCCAAGAAGGTTCTTCATGAGACTCTTGCTTTTGATCTAACTTGTTGAGTTTGATCAGGTAAACGGGTAATTCTTTTCTGACTCCTTTTATGATCCGCGATACTTTGGCTAACTGGATTCTTGGCACTCTTGCCTCACCTTGAGTTGTGACAAACTCCCTTTTAGAGTTTCGAAAGGAAACTTGACCCTTTCCACAGTGGATGTGGGCGTCATTAGGCTTAAGCCAATTCATCCCAAGTAGACACTCATGGATACCTAAATTCATGACTCTGAATTTGACTGAGGTTTTCTTTCCTCCCAGAAAGAATTCTTCCTTAGCAGTTTGCTTGGTACAAGTTACCTCACGACCGTTTGCCAATTCCACAAGCAGGGTAGGAGCTTCTACTGTGGCTATTCCTAATCTTTTTGCACATGCTGGTGAGATAAAGGAATGTGTACTGCCACAATCAATCAAGGTTTTGAAACCTTTACCTTGATAGTCCGACGGTGTTTGAATCACCGAGAACTGGCGATTCGGCCCCTTCTTGTGTAAAGCGGCATGGACTGTCGCTCTTTCGAATTCTGCTTCCATAGTCGGATCTTCCTCTTCTTCTGCTTCGCATCTTTGCCTATTGGTAATGCAGGCAGTTCTTCCTCTTCCACAGGTGGCGGCTCCTTGACCGCGGCCTGCACCTTGGAAAGGTGTTTGACGATGTTCCTCACTGAGCTTGGGACATTGCCTTTTGAAGTGACCGAGTTCGTTGCAGTGGAAACATCGGAGGTTTCGGCCATTACTTTGAGTAGGAACAAAGTTGTTGACGTTATTTGTCTTTGCTTTCTTCCTTTGTCTCTGATTGTGACCTTG
Source organism: Lygodium microphyllum (assembly GCF_053477565.2). Taxonomy (NCBI): domain Eukaryota; kingdom Viridiplantae; phylum Streptophyta; class Polypodiopsida; order Schizaeales; family Lygodiaceae; genus Lygodium; species Lygodium microphyllum. The sequence goes on along the minus strand of NC_141163.1, from coordinate 84,787,587 downwards.
AACTCTCTTCACTTGGGGTCTGAATGTTCCTCTGTTCGGGTCGCTATAGGACCAATTTTTGTTACCCCTTGGTCTAGCTTGCACTTCTTGAATTATAGGCGCCGCTCGAATGAGTGCATCCTGAAGATCTGACGGACACATAGTATGGCTCAACACACTCCGTCCCCATATCTACGATTTCTTTCCATGTGACGTCTCCTAGGGCTATGATAGGCAAGACTGCGTGCATTTCAATGCCTTCCCAAAAGGCATTAACGTGTAGTGACTTCGGCACTGAGTGTAGTGTCAAGCTGACTACATCATTATCCTACAAGTTAGAGACAGCATACTTCACCGATTCTTAGGCCCAATGTTTTAATTCCTGCCATGGCGTGGGGTGCTGTCTGAAGTCTCCCAAACTCAAGGTCACTAGGGTGGTCACTAATGTCACGAGGAGGTTGTTGGTTGCTTGCCTCTCTCCTAGGTTTGTGCTCTTTGGCCACATGGGTCTTGGCTGACCGGCTGGCCCATGGCATCTAAACTTGGCTTAGGTGGCACCGCCGGTGGCACCACCTGTGGCATGCGTGTGTCTCTCGACCTTGGTCCTGCAGGTGAGACTGACGTGCTTACACTAGAGAGGTCCTCGATCTTGTCCTCTAAGACAGGTTTAGCATCCTTAAGGTGCTCCTGGGTTTCTTTTTACCCACTCCTTGACTTTGGCTATTGTCTTGAGTTGGCGCCTAGGATGGGGATACTCCCCTACCTTGGCACTCCCTTTCTCTGCTATCTTTGGAGCAGTAGTTTCTGCCTCTACATCTGTGACCTTCTGGCTGGTTACTAGCATTGTCACACCCTCAATCTTAAGAGTGACCCTTGCGTTAGTCTTCTTCCTCCTTCTTCGTCATCTCTTTTTTCCTATAAAGGCTGCATCTACATTACTGGTGGGCCTTGGTAGTGATATTCTTGTCTGCTTTGCACCATTTGGTGCTAGAAGCGCTAGCTGGGCTCCACTTCCAAGGAAATTTGGCGGCCTGTTCCCTTGGTACGAGGGGTTGTACTATTGGACAAAGGGGAATCTCCTAGGCAACCTACAGTGCATGGCATCCTGGCAAAATCTACCATAGTTTGCATAAGGCCTAGACCCAGGATCCTGGCACATCGCTGCAAGGTGGTTGCCACCACAATGCATGCATTGGACGCGTGGTCGCGTTAGTTTCCTCACCAGTTCTTCCTACAATCATGCTAACTCCATCCTCACCTCAGCTAGCTCTTGACCTTGGTTTGTACTCTTCCCCATGTCTTGCATGCTAGGAGTTGATTCCTTGCTGGAGGCGATGGTCCCCTCTAAGGTCCTCTGACTGGAGTTATCGCGGTTCAAATTTTGAGATCGCTTCTCTCTCAGCTGGTCATCCACCCTAATTGCTTCATCGAAGACCCTTTCCAGCACATCTCGCTGTAGGCTAGAGTTACCAGCCAAAGCCTTGTACAACTCCTCACTGCAAATTCCATTCATGAACACGATGGAGACTGTTCTTTCATTTGGTCACTCATTCGTGAGTATTCTCTTGAAGAGGCTGTACACATGAGTGACGTATTCCCTTATGTCCTCCTTGTCCCTTTGATTGACATTCATCAGTCAGACTATGAGGTTATCAAAGTATCGTGCTTTCGAGAATCTCTTAATGAAGAGATCTTTTAGTCGAGCAAAGTTTGCCCACTCTGTCGTATCTAAGCTGGTGTACCATGTCCTACCCTTATCGCCTAAGTAGAGTCCGAAAACTTGGGAGCGTTGTGCCAGGTCCGTGAGACCATTGGCCTTGCAAACTTGCTTAAACTGCTCAACAAAACTGTATGGGTCGCTACTAGGCTAGTACTTGTCCAGCTGCTTAGCTATCGCATGGATTTTTTATTCACTCTTTGCCCCCTGAGTAATTCCTAGGCTTGAGAGTAGCAAGGTCACTAATGCTGCCGCACTCTGTTCAGCAATTGTGTTGTCGATGACACGGTAGTGTGAGGTTTGCCTCTAGTGCTTTCTCTTTCTCCGCGGTCGGTCCTGCCTTGTTTTTTTCGGTTAAGGCTAGCACACATTGAGCCTCGTGCACATCTACATCATGTTGTAGCTTCCTAGTTCTCTACTCGTGGTTGTAGGCAGCTATGCCTTGTAGTGCTCTCCTAACCTCTTTCCTCTCTTCCAATAGGATTGCGACTACCTCCTCTATTGGCCTACTGTGGACTATTGTCCTAGTTAGCATGTTGTATTCATTAACCATGTCTTGGACTCTGCGACTAGAAATTCACCCAGGTCCAACTGGTCCCCTCCCTCATATGTGTTTGTTCCTTACATCATTCCTGCTTCCTGCTCCATGAGGTTGTCAATCAGTCCTAGCAGCTCTAGTAGCGCTTTGCCCTCAATCTTGTTGTCCTTTTGGTCCCACTACTGTTTTCAAAGGTCCTATTGATGGGGCTCCAAAGCATCTGACTATGTTATGGGGTCTCCTCCCATTGGTATGTTCCTTGAGTTATTAATTCTGACTACATTCCTTGTTATTGAAAACAATCCTCAACTTATGTACACTTAGTGATGGGTGTTTCGTTGTGCATGGTGCAAAATCAGGCTTTCTCTCCTTTTCTAGTGCACTTTTTTGAAAGAAATTATTGTGTGGGGTGTATCGATGAAATGATCATGCAATTCTAGCTATCTCCCCTTCGTGTTTACAACCTAGTATGGCTCTGTGTGCAGTCTTTGGTCACTCCTGAGGGCAGTATAGGAACTATGTTGCTCCCTCTATGCTCTATCAAGGCTAGGTATAGTCAAGAGGTCAATCCTTGGGCTACAAGCCTAGTCGGCTATGCGACCAGGCTCCTAGAGTCTACCTCTAAGTGGCATAGTCACGATTTTCTCTTGTTCCTAGCTTTGGCGAGCCAGGGTGGGTTTCCTAAGGTGTATGGGAATGTGTGCCAATAGGTCCTTCCTTGGGGGTGATCCTATTCCTAGTTTTTTTTTCTTCTGCTCACCAACTAGTCCGATTCCCAGAATCGGACGGTCAATTCTGGGTGGTCCAACTCTCAAAGTCGAACGGTGTGACTGGTCTGGTCCAACCAGAGAATGTCGTCCAACTATTTGTGTGGTTCGATTGCAATTTTTGGTCTAATCGGGTTACGTGGTCTGACTGACGGGCAGTCCGACTGGAGAAGGTCATCCGATTGGACGTGTAGGTGTCCAGCTAAACTATTGGTTTGGTCGGGATAAAAGGAGTTGGTCCAACTACCAAGTGTGTCTAACTGGACAAACTAGTGGTCTGAATCCTGGTAGTCGGATCGTGTGATTCTTCTGGTCGGACGGTCCGACTGCCCAACTCTGGGAATCAGACCAAGACAGGTCTGATTGTGACTCATCGATGCAACATGAGGACTCTTGGCCGATTTCTCCTAGTGCTCATCACGACCCCCTGTCATACCTTCTAGATCACATCATTGGCGTGTAAAGAAAATCCCCATGCACTTGAATCGATCAGAAATGCCGAAACCAATGTGCATGAGCTTCTTTGTGATCAATAGGTCTTTCTCTCTCTCTCTCTCTCTCTCTCTCTCTCTCTCTCTAATGCAAAATGAGGTCTTCCTTACCACTCCTGGCCACTTCTTGCCCTGCCCGGTTCTACATTCACCTCAATCTTGCTCCTCTTACCAGTATTTAACCTAGGGTTTCATTTTTTGCCCTTCTTTTTCCTGTTTCATCTTGTTATATAATAGCAAAACCCTACTGTGTGCTCACACTATTTTAATTCTATCCTACCTAATGCAATCAAAAAATCATCATATAGCATTCATGCTTCTTTAACCTACTCATCCATACATCCAAACCCAAAAAGACTTACTTATTTCCGATGATTAACATGCCTAAATCTCCTATCTACCTCAAGCTCTAGTTCGGGGATGAAACCCTTACTTCAATGCTCGATTTGAAGCACCCAAGCTTGAATCTGTTGGTCCTGGAAAACTGAACCAAAAAGTAGAGGCGAGCACAAGCTCTAGCGCCAAGACCCACGGACTGCTTATTGTTCAAGCGTCTCAAGCGAGCACTAATGGCTACCCTCTCACATATTTGACGCATCGTATCTCCTCTAGAAATGTAGTGAGCTTACCTTGATGCCTGATTGAGTTTCTTTCTCTCTCAAACACTCCGATAGCTCCACGATTCTTGACGCAAGCTCAAGCATCCTCAAACCTCTAGAGTCTTAGCTCAATCCTCCATAGCCACACATGAGACAAGACAAGAGAAGAGAAAAGAAGAAGAAGAGAGGAGATGGTGAAGAGCTTCACCTCCTTGATCCCTCACCCTCACACACTCACTCCCTCACACTCTCACACTCCCTCCCTCAAGCACACACAAGCAAGCAAAGAGAACAGAAGGAGAGGAGAAGATGAGTTCTTTTCAACTAGATTATCCTCTTCTCTACTATCAACAAGAGCATTACTTTCATCTAAATGTAGACTTTACTTTGCCAAGTTTTTAGCTCTACTTCTTGTACATCTTTCTTTCCTAGACTCGTCATGAATCAGCATCATCATCATCTATCTACAAACCAGGAACTCTCTCTTTGAGAATTGCAATAGTTAACTTCTTGATATATCCAATTATTGTAAGGAAAAAATCATATACTAATATATCCACCTCATCAAGTTTCAATATGCTTGTGCATCCACTTCACTTTGCACTGAGTGAAGTGTCAAGCTGGGCATCTGCCTAACTACATCATGATCCTACAAGTTAGCGACACCATGCTCCACCAGTTCCTTTGCCCAATGTTTCAATTCCTGCCATAGCGTGGGGTGCTGTCTGAGATCTCCCAAACTCAAGGTCACTAGGGTGGTCACTAATGTCACGAGGAGGTTGTTGGTTGCTTGCCTCTCTCCTAAGTTTGTGCTCTTTGACCACACAGGTCTTGACTGATCGGCCGGCCCATGGCATCTAAACTTGGCTTAGGTGGCACTGCCTATGGCATGGGTGCGTCTTTCAACCTTGGTCGTGCCGGTGAGAGTGGCGTGCTTACACTAGAGAGGTCCTCGATCTTGTCCTCTAAGACAGGTTTAGCATCCTTAAGGTGCTCCTGGGCTTCTTTTATCCACTCCTTGACTTTGGCTATTGCCTTGAGTTGGCGCCTAGGATGAGGATACTCCCCTACCTTGGTAGTCCCTTTCTCTGCCATCTTTAGAGTGGTAGTTTTTGCCTTTGCATTTGTGACCTTCTGGCCATTCACTCGCGTTGTCACACCTTGAGTCTTAAGACTGACCCTTGTGTCAGACGTTTTCCTCCTTCTCCGTCATCTCTTTTTCCCTATTGAGGCTACATCTACATTGCTAGTGGGCCCTGATAGTGATATTCCTGCATGCTTTGTCTGTGCTCTAGTCATGACATGCAACGGGATGGGTCTGTCCTCATTGTTGAATGTCTCGAATCCAAACAGCCCCAAGGGCACTGAGGGCATGTTTGCCGGGATAGGGGATGGCTTCCGTCTAGGGCAATCAGCAAAGAGATGAGTGATGCCGCACTCGACACATCTGAGGTCGAATTTTTCCTTGTTCAGTTGTTCTCTCTTTGGACAACATGATGATATGTGGCCCGAGTGACTGCAAGTCCAACACGAGATTGGATCTTGGGTCAGCCATGTGAATCCTCTTCCCCTACCTCTACCTAATGCCATCACTAGTACCGGTCATTAGGCCTGCATTGCTCTCTTTGTCATATGAGACGTAAGGGCTTATGTAGGCTTTGTCTTCGTTAGGCTCCTCCACGTAATGGACTGGAGCATCACTCAGTGGATGGGTCACATAGGATCCTTGTGGCAGGGGTATGCCTATCAGGTTGATCTCTATCTTAGGGATGATGGACTTTGCACCATTTGGTGCTGGAAGTGCGAGCTGAGCTCCTCTTCCAAGGAAATTTAGTGGCATGTTCCCCAAGTACAATGGGTTGCACTATTGGACAAAGGGAAATCTCCTAGGCAATGGACAGTGCACGGCATCATGGCCGAATCTACCATAGTTTGCGTTAAGGCCTAGACTTGAGTAATCCCTAGGCTTGAGAGTAGCAAGGTCGCTAATGTTTCTGCACTCTATTCAACAACTGTGTTGTTGATGAGGCGGTAGCGTGATGTCTGCCTCTAGTGCTTTCTCTTTCTTCGCGATCGGTCTTGCCTTGTTTTTTTTGGCTAAGGCTAGCACGCATTGAGCCTTGTGCACATCTATGTCATGTTGGAGCTTCCTAGTTCTCTGCTCATTGTTGTAGGTAGCTATGTCCTGTAGTGCTCTCCTAACTGCTTTCCTCTCTTCCTCTTGGATTGCCACTACCTCCTCTACTGGCCTACCATGGACTACTGTCCTAGTTAGCATGTTGTATTCGTTGACCATGTCTTGGACTATGCAACTAAGAATTCACCCAGGTCCAGCTAGTCCTCTCCCTGGTCTGTGTTTGTTCCTTACATCATTCCTGCTTCTTGCTCCATGGGGTTGTCAATCAGTCCTAGCAGCTCTGGTAGTGCTTTGCCCTCAATCTTATTGTCCTTTTGGTCCCACTACCATTTTCAAAGGTCCTAATCATGGGGCTCCAAAGCATTTGACTATGTTATGGGGTCTCCTCCTATTGGTGTGTTCCTTGAGTTATTAATTCTGACTGCATTCCTTGTTATTGAAAATAGTCCTCAAGTTATGTACACTTAGTGCTGGGTGTTTCATTGTGCACGGTGCAAAATTGAGGTTTCTGTCCTTTTCTAGTGCACTTTTGTGAAAGAAATTATTGTGTGGGGTGCATCAATGAAATGATCATGCAATTCTAGCTATCCCCCCTTTGTGTTTACAACCTAGTACGGCTCTACGTGCAGTCTTTGGTCACTCCTGAGGGTAGTACAGGAACTATGCTGCTCCATCTATGCTCTATCAAGGCTAGGTACAATCAAGAGGTCGATCCTTGGGCTACAAGCCTAGCCGGCTATGCAACCAGGCTCCTAGAGTCTACCTCTAAGTAGCATAGTCACGGTTTCCTCTAGTTCATGGCTTTGGCGAGCCAAGGTGGGTTTCGTAAGGTGTACGGGAATGTGTCCCAATAGGTCCTTCCGTGCGGGTGGTCCTATTCCTAGTTCTTCTATATTCTACCCACCAACTAGTCTGATTCCCAGAATCAGACGGCCAATTTTGGATGGTCCGACTCTCAGAGTTGAATGATCTGACAAGTTTGTCCAACCGAAGAAGATCGTCCGACTATTCGTATGGTCCGATTGCAATTTCTGGTTCGATCGGGTTACATGGTCCGGCTGATGGGCAATCCAACTGGAGAAGGTCATCCGATTGGACGTGTGGGTGTCCAACCAAACTATTGGTTTGGTCGGGATAAAAGGAGCAGGTGTGTCTGACTGGATGAACTAGTGGTCCGACTCCTAGTAGTTGGATGGTCTGATTCTTATGGTAAGACGATCCAACTGCCCAACTCCAAGAATTAGACCAAGAAACGTTGGTTTGATTGCTACTCGTCAGTGCAACGTGAGGACTCTTGGCTGATTTCTCCTAGCGCTCATCACAACCCCCTGTCATACCTTCTAGATTACATCAATGGCATGTAAAGATCCCTATGCACGTGAATTGATAAAAAACATCGAAATCAACATGCATGAGCTCCTTTGTGATCAACAGGTCTCTCTCTCTCTCTCTCTAATGCAAAATGAGGTCTTCCTTGCCATCCTGGCCTCATGTTGCCATGCCTAGGTCTGCATTCACCTCAATCTTGCTCCTCTTACCAGTATTTAACCCAGGGTTTCGTGTTTTGCCATTCTTTTCCCTGTTTCAGCTTGAATCCGTTGGTCCCGGCAAACGGAACCAAAAAACACAATATTAGTGAGTTTGGGAATCTCCCAATTCCCATTTTTTGAATACTAAAAAGGTGGAACCCGGATAACATGCCCATAACTTTCTCAAAACTATATGATGTGACCTATCATAAACCAAAGATTTGACCACGTGTCCTAAACTTATGAGAAATTTCCATATTCTCCAATATGGTGTTAAAATGTAGAGGCAAGCACAAGCTCTACCACCAAGACCCACGGACCGCTTATTGTTCAAGCATCTCAAGCGAGCACTAATGGCTACCTTTCACATAGTTGACACACCGTATCTCCTTCTCTAGAAATGTAGTGAGCTTACTTTGATGTCCGCTTGAGTTTCTTTCTCTCTCAAACACTCCGATAGCTCCACGATTCTTGTCGCAAGCTCAAGCATCCTCAAACCTCCACCTCCAAGCTCCATCCTCCATAGCCACACACGAGACAAGAGTAGAGAAGAGAAAATAAGAAGAAGAGAGGAGATGGTGGAGAGCTTCACCTCCTTGATCCCTCATTTTCACACACTCACTCCCTCACACTCTCGCACTCCCTCCCTCAAGCATACACAAGCAAGCAAAGAGAATAGAAGGAGAGGAGAAGATGAGTCCACTTTACCACACATCAAAGAATGGGCTCTCATTCATCTTTTGAGCTTTATATACAAAGCTATAAATCTCATTTGGGTGGTCATCCCCTTTTTACGTGGCTGGTCATATCCTAATCCCTTTTTTCCATTGTCCTCCTATCTTCCTAGCTTCCTTCCTACTGCCCATCTACCTTTATAATTTGCACGGGTGGGAGCCCACAGCCCTTTTTTCCATTGTCCTCCTATCTTCCTAGCTTCCTTCCTACTACCCATCGAGCCCGTGGCACTCTTAAAAAAAATCATGGTTCACCCTGTGCTTTTTTACAAAAGTATTGACTTGTGCATTTTCTTGTATGCCTTTCTCCTTGATTTAGGACTTTTTTGCACTTTTTGTGTTTCCATATTTTTCTTGGCACGCCTTTGTCTTATGTTTCACTTTTGCCTTGGGCTTGTCCTCTAGTTTAGAGTTTCTTGATATTCCACCTTGTTCGTCTGAGGGTTAACATACACCAATACCTGCTAAACTTGGCTCTTCCAGTAGGTATAATTCGTACTATCAAGCTTAGTGATATTGAAGATAGCACTACCAATAGAAGAAGATACCATACTGCAGTCCAAAACGGTGTAGATAGGTTAAAACTGCTTGTTTTCTACTGTAAATAGCCAAAATACCACCAAAGCCATGGCCAAATGACCACGAACTGATAGCTAATATGTTTCCAACCAAGTACATCAAAAGTACATAAAATCACGATGATTCAACATGAAATTTCCACGTCGTTCCATGCATAACTACTTGCTGTAATAAATTACAGCTAGGTACAATGAGAGCAAAGTATAGGCAAAATGAATGCACCAAGTCAACCACTAACTATCAAAGCATAACCAGCATCAAGCGGGCATAAATCAGCATGTGACAATCATACGGACATCGAGAAAACACCCAAGCATGTCAAATAAATCTGTCACTAAGCCGACACACCCCCTTTGTAATAGGACAAAGTGTACACAACGCTGGCAAGACCTGACACAAATAGGTGTATGCTTAAGAAATCCAAAGCCCAAATCGGCCCAAATACATATGTGAAGACCATGGTAAATCAACTATGCAACATCCAAATGAAGATCCCAGTCTCAAGTATCCGAATGCTCAAGTAGCATAAACCGCTTGCTCAATGTCTGTTGTCAACTGTATCAAGACGCTCCCATTGGCACAAAAGCCCTAAATATCAAGCAAAGAAGTTCAACAAGGACATATGATAGCATCAGTGCCAGAAGATCCAAGATCAAGCATCAATAAGACCTCATGAGCATATAGGCCGTGTAGCATCAGTACATATCATCCATAGACATCAAGTACATCCAAACTATAACTCTGGCAAGCCGAGAAATAGCCAAGTAAGCTTGGGCAATCAAATGTCAAGCCAAAGCAAGGCTCAGTAGCATCCAACTCCAAACAATGTAACGGGCATGTAGTAGTGCAATAGGCCAAGCATGTCAAGACCGGTCATATTTAAGCAAAGTACATGCCATAAGTACATCAAAGATAAAGATCCAAATGCTATGCACTTAAAGGTTCTTGAGTCTTTGAAAGTGCTTCAATCTTCAATTATACACTCGTTGTACCTATGTGAGGGATAAAACAGTAGGATAGGCTCCCTACACTGGCTCTGAATCACCGAGAGGTAGGCAAAGTTTCCCCCGAGGATTCGATTGGTTGCACCCCTTTAGGATCTTTAATAGTGAGGAAGGGTCAATCTCTTTTGTCTCACTATTCCCCCCCCCCCAATCCACCTTTTTCCTCGGTGGGAATATCAACATGGCAGTGGTATACTATTCTAATCAATCAGCATTATATGCATTATTGAAATTTTTATTCAACTCTTTTCATCAAATGCAAGAGAATTGAAATTTGGCAAAATGGATAGGAAGAGGGTCTTACTAAGTAGTGACTCATTGCTAGCTTACCCTTTTACGATGGGGTTATGATATGTTTTGCCATGAATAAACAATCATCAGCAAATCAAATGGATTAGATAAGCAATCTTATCAATCAATGGAGCTTCTAATTCACTGATTGGATCCAATATGCATCAAGTAAACATTGCATTATATGAATGGGTTGATATAAAAAATGATTGGCTAAGATTTGATGAAAATTATACAATTCTTTAGTATCTTGATCAATTGGATAAAGCTCGGCAATTGGATGAATGAGAGAGATTAAGAATTGAAGAGGAATACCTTTTATATGTTTGATGAAGGCTTGATTGATCCCTCAATGCTTAATGAAGCCTCCGAATGCCCAATGTTACTAAAATAATATTCAATCCTTGTGTATTTAATGCTTGGAAGCAATCTTGAAGCTTCAAATGCTTCAGATTGAAGCATTAAATCCATTTTCCCAGATTTTGACTCCATATAAGCTATTGAGCTTCAATCCTTGGCTATTCATGCTCAATCCTTGCAATTTCTTTAAGAATCCTTTTTGAAATGATAAGAATCTTCAAGAAATTGAAGAGAAATGGAAGCTTGAGCTGAAGCTTTCATGGCTGCCCATGGACTCCAATTACGGGTTACTTTCTCCTACTTGGTAATGAGTTCCTCTAATAGATTCTAATGAATTAACCCTAGTTAAGTCACTACTTTGTTGAAAGGTTTTCAGGAAATCTTCAGGATGAAGAATGGAGTGCAATCTTGATGAGATTACTGAAGGATTTCACTTGTCAATGACCAAAAGCACCAAGATCTGAAGATTGAGCAAGAATAGTAGAGAGCAGGCTGAAATCAGCTGAAAAAATGTGTCGCATTTTTTGGGGCTGTCTTATGCACCATGATAAAGCTTGGGTGGAGCTTATGGATAATATACATGAAGGTATTGAAATGAGGAAGCTTGGTCTAGTGTTACTTTGTCATCAAGAAAAGAAAGGGTTTGAGAGACAGAAGAAGATCTTGGTTGCAATCTCCATGAAACCTGCAGGAAGCTCCAAGAAAGGGGAAACAGAACCCTCTCTTTGAAAACTACACAATTTGTTTCCCTTTTAAGCCGGCCCGTATAAATCCCATTTGACAATGTTACCTTCAAAATTGCATAAAAATTTGATGATGACCTACTATTTTGTCCTTCCACCACCATCATATCTGTCCCAAAGATCTCCAAATATAGTTTTCTTCCAACTATGGATGTCCTACAAACCACTGCTAGTCACTATCCATGTCTTCTACCTGTAGTACTAGTCTGAATTTGGTTTTTATGATAAAAAATTGGACTAAATATAAAGAAAAGAGAAGAAAAATGGATCAAAGACCAGAGCTCTGATACCACTTGTCAAGAAGTGGACTGGACATAGAGAACGAAGAGAGAGAATATTGCAAAAGAGAGAGGAGTGCAGGAGAGAGAAAGAGAGTGATGAGGAGAGAGAAATACTAGAAATGGGGAGAGAAAGACAGAAAGAGGTGAGAACCCATAAAAGATATGAGCAAGGAATGAGGAAAGAGACAGTAATGTATTAATGTTTTAAAAGATGAGAAAAATTACATGTCCCTCCCTTTTATACCTATGTCAGTGTGACATGGTATCACTATTATTTTCACACTAAACAACTATTCCTCCCAACTTCTTGCACTACTAATGATGATAAGGATTTCACATTCAAATAAGTCTCACAAATGATAAAAAACTTCAAGAAAATAACAAATTCTCCATTATTGAGATTTGTTATCTTCCATGGTACACACCAAGCTAGTAGTGTGACACTTGCTTTCAAAATGAATTACATAGAGTAGAATCTTTCATTTGGTATAATTTCTTTACTCTCTACCCAAAAAAATTATAATATTGTATATATTAATTTTTTTATATGTTCAAGATACGTATCTTTATCATGGCCCTCTAGCAAAAATGTTCCATGCCCCTAATAAACTATCTTCTTCTTCATAAATGACCTTTAGGAGTCCAACCTTGTCTACACACAAGACATACATGGTAACTTGAAGTGAGTAGCTCTACAATAACCACTATATATAATAAAGATAATCATAAAAGCATGATATCAAAGAAAGCTGTGACAATGGAGAGTTCACCTAAGCACACTTCTAAACCCAAAAAATCATACATGGTCAACTTAAGGATGGCCCTTATATTAGCGGACTACGTCTCAAAATGCTTATTCATGTCTTCAACTATAATTTTCTCATCCCATAACATCTTAAGCTCATCAATTCAATGGACGAAGATAAACATTCATACTCTTGACGAATAACGTCTAGGTGTAAGTAAGATAAGGATCATGTGTCATTTCTTAATAGAAAGCCATGGTGAAATCTTGTAGTTAACAAAGACTATTGGCCATACACTACAAGAGATCAAGCACAATCCAAATGGATTCATGCCATACATAGCAAGATCAAATAGAAGATTTCTTGCCTCTCATATAAATTCTAAAAACTTTGAATCACATCATCGGATACCATCTATGGATCTATTTTGCACATGCCATGTTATCAAGTCTACTATGCTTAATGTCCAAAACATGTGATGGACACAAAGTATGAGCAAAAAATGTCTGAGAACCTTCTGAGAGACCATTTGACCTTGCAAGGGTCTTGTCAATACCTATCTATACCATACTTTCAAAATGTAGCCATTGACTTATATTCTCCTCAAAAGAATGCACAATCATTAACTCGGGCATGGATACTACTATAATCTATGCCTAGTTTTTGCCAGACTTACCTCTTCTCATATATACTTCTTGCCCTTCTTCTACTTTCTCTTATAAGTTATTGTAGGCTAACCTTGGGGAGGAAGTCTTCACTTTTTCCTTCTCTTTTTTTCCTTGACCTATTGCTTTATCAGGAATCCCCTACTGGGAAGGATTGATTTCATCTTACTTCAAGTCACTTATTTATAAGAAAATCTCATTTCCTTAAGGTTTATAAATCCCATTTGCATAACCATAATTTTATCTCTAAGAAACCTTGACTTTTGATTTTTTGATGTATACGAAACAATCCCTATAATTTGTACGGAGTACAAAACAAAGGTAACTCATGACCTCTATCCAAGACATATCCTCAATATGCACCCATATTGTGTACTTCACAATATGTTCTATTTTCCTAAGTTGTTATGGCAATGCTTAGATTCGAGACGGGTATTTACGGGTGGATTTAAGCCCGCGCAAAATTTGGACACCTGCTGCGTCATGTCCATCTGTGGCGCATACTTTAAGAGTGAGACAAATTTAGAGTAGTATGCGTCAAGGGTGAGTCCTAGCTGTTTTAGCTCGTAGAACTCATTTATTTTCTGTGTACGATATGCAGGTGGCAAATATCTCCCCTGCACAGCTTTCTTTAACTTCTCCCAGGTAACGGACCCCTCTGAAGTCCCTTGATCCCTACACCATTGTTTCCACCATAGTCTAGCTTCGCCGGTGAGTTTTAACTTGGCGAGCATGGCCTGATTGGTAGGTGCAGTACCAGCTGCTTCAAAGTAGTCCTCCATAGATTCAATCCAAATTTCAGCATCAGACTGGACGAATCTGCCTCTCCCGTCAAACTCGGGTGGCTTTATCTGCTTGAGGAGGAACTTCTTCTCCTGGATCACAGCAGTACTTAATGTAGGGGGCGAATTTGGAACCTGTACCTGGGGTTGTGCCTGGATAAAAGTTTTTCTTAACGTTATTATTTGATAATTTCCGTTAGCTTATCTTTAGTTCAGCTATCTCGTAAATCATGAAGCTACTTTTTAACCACTCTGATGCACAGCCAGATATTGATAAAAGAAGTCCTTATTTATATTTACATGGGCGTGTCCTTATATAACGTCTCGTGTGATGATAATTCAATCATTACATTCAGTTTGAGGAGAATAACGTTGTATTGCGTTTGTCTACAGGAACTGTGTAATAGTAGGGTTTTGGATCATGGATCTTTAGGAATCGATAATTCATTGGAAGTTCAGGATACCCTTTTCGTTGGAATCCATACTTCTCATGGCGGCCCAACACTTTAATCCTGTCGGCTGGGATTACACGGGTTACTTCCTCATATACATATGAGTTCATTTCAATCCTCCGACCTTGAATATGTAAAGTCGAATTTACGTGAGCTTCCACAAAAATGAACAGCTTCACGACTTTCAAGTCTTCCAACCACTTGATCCTCTTTAGGTTGGTCTGTAGATAAGCGAACCGGTGGGCAGCTATGTAGTAGATTCCTGAAGACCCCGTCCATCTTCGTTCTATATATAAAGGTGATGGATTATAAATCTACTCCAGGATGTTCATCATCCCAACTCTTTGTCTATAATGCGGAGAATGCATTGCAGTCATAAACATGACCCGGAACACCAAAAACTTGTTCCACGCTTTATAGTTCTGCAAGACAGTATTGAAGATGAGGAAATGTTTGGACAGCAACAATTTCTTTACTTCATTTTATTGAGATCTCATAAAAACAATTCCGTTGTTGGTCGGCTCTGATACCAACTGTAACGTGTCCCCTAGTATCATCTGGGACACGTCTTAGCAATCTATCGGAAAGGATGTCTAGAAAGCTCCACCTGACACTCCCATGGAATGTTACGGGTTTTGCGATCTAGTTCTTCCCGCGTCTGCCACATAGCGGAAGTATCCTGGCCGTTCCCACTTAGGATCGACCGGAATTAGGGTTTTCCTAATGGGTCACTAGCTAACAACAACTAGCGTCAAACCCGAGCGAACTACTTTACGCAGAAACGCCAGGTCCGAAGCGGATTCACGCTGCACTTGGTTCAAGGAGAATGGGAAACGAGAGGGATGCAAAGCTCACCTCTCTGCCATAAGGCATAGTCCCATTCCGTTCCCCTAAAACAGTGTAAATCGAGTAAGACGTAACTCTAGGTCATCGTTCTCGATATTCTTTTTGATGATGATGATCATTCCGCTGTTCCTCGAGATTATTGAGAAAACGAAGCTCCTAACGAGCTCGAGACTCGCTCTGCACTTGGTTCCATTGGCCGCAGAGGGAGTGGATGATGGAGGTCCAAAGCTCTGCCAAAGTTGCGTATGCTGAGAGTCTCTCTCCTACCAAAAACCTCTTGATATTGGGCCTTCCAAATATGCCATCCAGTAAGACTCCCTACGATCTCCCATACCTCAGAGCAATTTGCTGTGGGCTTCAATACATGCCAAATGGGTAGAGCCTCCAAGTCGACCACTGTGTACGACTAAGCCTCAATAATGAAAATTGTGTCCTGCATCTCGGCTTCATACAAAATATGACGGCCCTTGCTAACTGCCCGCTAGGAGAAGGCTCCCCATGAGATACATCTAAGGTTGGGTGCTATACGGCAGAGAATGCAGCATGCTCCTCTCCACACGAGTTGCGCCGCCTCACATGACCAAAGGTAGTGCTTTGGAGTTTCCAGAAGTTGCTGTGTGCAGCGTTTACAACCTCCATCCTTTTGCATCTGGGCTTAAATAACTCCCCATTGCCAGGCCTCCATGTGCCACCAGCCATAAGAAATACAATACAGTCGTCGGCCTTGAGCTGTCCCATAGGCGGCACCAGAAGGTTTGTCGGAAAGCACCCATGGTGATGTGCTCTCCGTCTAGTACCTGCTACATGACAGCGCCTGGTTCATGTCCTCTTGCATGAGTACGTTTTTGCCAATCTTGGTTGGTTACTCTAGTGACCTTGGTGGCTTCTTGGCGACCGCAGTGGCCCGCCCTAGCCACTCTCCCGGATCCCACTACAACTCATCAAGTGGCTTGTCCTCCCAAATCTACAGGCACCACTCTTGGAGCTTCTCCTAGAAAACATAAGGGTCTAGCCTCCATGTCTTGCACTGAAGGCCAACCACCTGCATCCTCCTCCATGAAAGGACAACTATCCCCTCATCATGCTGTCCCCTGTCACAAGGGCCAGACGCCCCCCCCTCCTGGACAGTGAAGAAAGTCCCATGTGGAGCGCCGCCCACTCTACCTGCCACTTGTAGGGGGATACCTGCTGGTGAAAACCTAGCGGCCCATATCTCCACGAGCTCTATCGGCTCTCGTATCAGGGGGGGCAAGCCACTCATGAGCTATTGCTGCATCAATCTCCCTTCTCCTTAACTCAACTCCTCTCTCGCAACCTGATGCGCGCTACGACACCTCCTCGTCCACCATCTTGTACACCTCTTGCCATGTCTTGATGGTATGAGCCGGACTTTCCTCCCAACCAGCCCATTGGATGTGGGGGCACTTGCCAATTTGTACCCCATCCCGATCTTTGAGGTGGGGGTTCCAGATCAACGGCTAGCGGTCTATTTCCTCTTGGCAGCGTGTGGGGCTCTGAATTAGGGTCCTACGGAGGCCTTGCTACACTCAAAGTAGGCTGCATAGGAAGGGGGATCCAGGAGCGTGATCTAGGCCGTTGTGAAGATCCATCCTAAGGACGGCCTCCAATCACCGCTAACTACACTCCTGGAGACCCTCTTGCAATAGGACCTTCTAGGTCTGTCCTCCTCGTGTAAGACCACGGACTACTAGCTTGCCCAAAAGGGCCAGACTCTGATACTTTGGATCTATGATCCCAAGACCTCCCTCTGACCGATGCCGGATGATGGTCGCCCATGCCACCTTGACTTGGGAGTCCCTGGAACCGTTTGAGCCAGCCCAAAGGAAGTTCGGTACGAGGCGGTGAAGCTGAACTACATAGGATGAGGAGAAGCACCAACACAAGGTGATATACCAAGCCATTGCTAGGAGGACCTGGTTAACCACCAGGGCTCGGCTTGCTAGGGAAAGGCGAGCAGTACTCTAGCAGGTCAGCTTCCTCCGAATAGAGTCAAGGACTGGAAGAAACTATTGGGCGAGAGATTGAGTCCCACCTGGAACCCTAGGTAACGGACGGTCTGCCCTATGCACACCCATTTAAATCCCAAGTGGACTCCCCACTCTGTGCTAGAGTCGGGGTTTGGAGAAAACCAACTGACTTTCGCCAATTGATTTTCTCTCCTGCTGCAATACAGAACACCTCGAGAGCTAGTCTCACTCTCTTCAGCATAGTCTAATCTAACAACTCCGTCTCCTCTCTCACTAGAAGTCAGAGGCCAGGTAACCCACTCACATGTAACTTGAGGAACAGGACATCGCCTTTGCAAAGAGTAGGAACACATATGGGGCTAGAGGGCAACCCTATCGGACCGATCTCTCCATTCGAAACTCCTTCCCTCGCCTGCCACCTATGAGAACCCTACTGGTAGCTGATCTGTAAAGTGCGGAGATCCCACGAATCCATGCCTAGGGGAAGCCCCAACCTCACCATGTTGCCCTCTAAGATGTCCCCTGTCCGCCCTGTCATAGGGTTTCTCGAAATCAAGTAGTATAGCCAATCCCTGACCACTGTGTTGGGCCCACTTTGTTGCCTCAAAGAAGGTGAAGACATTGTCTAGGATGCTGCTATCCTGGACAAAGCCTGTCTGTGTGTCATGAATGATGTCTAGGAGCACAAGGCGGCGGAGTCGCCTACCAATCATCTTTGCCAGCGCCTTATAGGCCACTGACAACAGGGTGATCGGTCTCCACTGGGAAAGCTCCAACCGGTCTCCCCCTTCGGGGAGGAGACTGATAAGACTTGCCGATAGACTCCTTGGCATCCGTCCTGAAGTGAATATTTCCTGGAAGGCCAATAGTAAGGGGTCCTTCACCACCTCCGAGTAGGTAGTGAAGAAGGCCTTAGAGAGGCCATCCTCTCTGGGGGCATTTTTGCTTGTCATGTGTATGGAAAGCCTCCTCTAGTTCCTTTGTGAAGGCGTCTAGGAGAGGGAGTGTCCCATCTCCTCTGTGACAAGGGATGGGATGTGATCCCAGACCTGCTGTCTACATCACTGTCCTCTAGCTAAGGCTTTTTCCTGTTGCAAAAGGCGTTTGTAGTAGTCAGTGGCAATCTCCATCACCTCGTCTGGGCTAGAGCGAATCCTCCCATACTGATCTCGAAGGTTGCGTATCTGCTCTCTTGAGGTGCAGGGTTGATGCACCTGGAAAAACTCCCTGCACATCTTGTCCCTCTTCTGCGCCTAGAAGGCTTTTGAGGTGTGGAATGAGAACTCCGAGCGCCTGTCCTCTAGGCCGGCGATGGCTACTGGTGTGCGCACCTCCTGTGCGTGGAGAATGAGATCTCGTGGTGCCTCTTGTAGTAATCTCTGCGAGGTTGCTAGGTCTCGCCGGAGTGCTGTCTCTTCCTCCTAGCTCTGCTGTCTGGCTTGTAGGGTTGTCTCCTGGCAGATACTACTCGACTCGGCCAGGATCTCTGCAACCTCCTCTGCAATCCGGTCCCTCCTACCCCACTCCCCAGCCCAAATCTGATCAATTTGTCTGTTCACCTCCTCCCTCTTGTAGATTGTGTGAGGGATCGGACAGGATCGTGTGTCTAGGGCAGATGCTGGGGGATCAAGTGTCAAGAGAACCGGGCAGTGATCCAGACAAGGCCGGACAAGGTGGTACCAGCCAACTAGGCTACTTGGCCTCCGCGAGAGCATTCCCACTCTCCCACATAGAACCTGTCCAGCCGCTCCAGCAAGACTTCGCCTAGCCTCATGTATCCTCAAGAGAAGTCCAACGACCTCTCCCTCCTGAGGAAACCTGGGTCTCTCCAAGCATCGCATGCTCCTACTGCTAGTAGGAAGACCTCCCATGCCTCCTGCTCCTCCCTAGCCATCATGCCCTGGTAGTTTCTGCCTTTGCCTTGTTGGTCCTCTAAGGCCTCTAGGTTATTGAAGTCTCCTCCAACAATCCAGGAGTCCACCTCTGGGAGTCTTGTTGCGATCTCCACCCATAACCTACTGCGTGTCCTAACCTCGCTAGGGGCATAGACATGGAGGACTCCAAGGCACGAGTCCTTGATATCCAATCTGATCCATAGAACCTTCCTTGACACAATCGTCCCATGGTCTCGTACGCAGGCAGTAAGGCTCGGGCCAATAGAGGTGCATACTCCTCCACTCTTGCTGTGGGCACCAATGGCATGCTCCCAATAAGTGTGTGAACTGCCTGGGAGTATCTTCCCTACCCGTTGGGGTTGGGCGGGAGTGAGCTTGTGTTCATGTAAAAGTAAGATGTCGATCCGTCTGGCAAGGGTAGACTGCAGCTCGTGCCGAACAATCAACTTCCTGGAACCACGTGCTCCACTATAGTGGAGGCTGATCACATTCTAGGATGCAAGATGTAAACTCATAGGGAAACTTGTGAATGACCGAACAAGCATGTGTTCGGTGTGGAAGGCTGCTGACGAAGAAGAGAAGCTTTGAGGCATGCGGATACGCTTCGCTGCTAGCCTGGACGGTGATCTCCATTTCCCCATGGAAGCCCTCGGTCGGCGGACCATGGGGTGATGGATGCATCTGGTGGTACCGCTAGGGCATCTATCATCTAGGCTGAGAGGTGAGACTCTATACATTGGTAGAAACGGGCCGTTTGTGCTAGGGGCTACTCGATCACATCCATCGGAGCTCTCCAGTGTGGAGGGGCTCGAAAGATAATGCTCAGATGTGGGGCCTCGGTCTCAGCCCACCAGTTAGTGTCCATCATGCAACGTGGCCCACTGTTAGGAAAAAAGTCCTAGTCCTCCTTCTCCCATCCATTGGGAGATGTGGTTTGCCACCTTGCTCTTCACCTCCTCCTCTATCTCTGTCATCATCCAGTCTCCTGTGTGAGAGGTCTGAAGGAAGAAAGTGTAGTTTGGTCCATCGGGTGTGTGGTGCTAGTAGATGGACCTTGCAGCTCCTTGACTTGCATAGCACGAAGATTCCCACCTCCAAGGGTAGTGGGAACTCTCCGCTCTCCACAACTCTCAGGTAAGACCATGGCCCACTGCAAAAAAACTCCTGTGGTAGCAGCTACGCCTGTCTTGGGAAAGTGTGACAGCGGGCGGCATGGACAGATGAGCTGGTAGCTATGTGGGGGGGGGGGGGGGGGGGGCTGGACTGTCGGTGAGGGGAGCATGTCGGTGTATGGGGCTTGTCATCTCCTGGGGGGGGGGAGCCACCTGTACTGGGTGGGGATTAGGGGGCTTGTCAGCGGGAGTGGTAGTGGGGAGGGGGGGGGGGGGGGGGGGGGTTCGAGGGATGGTGGGGTGGTCGGAGGCACAAGGTGGGTGTGGGGGGGCCCAGTGGCTCTGGAGGGAGGGGGCTGTGGCCTAGGGTTGGCGGGAGGGGGGGGGGGGGGGGGGGGGGCAGGGGAACCGTGGGGAGGAGGGGGAGGGGAGGGTGTGGGGAGCGTGGGCCCTCAGGTGAGGTGGCCTGTGATGCCTTTGTGGGGGTTGATGTGTAGGCCTGTGGTCCTACCGGGGGGGGCGGCTGCTGTGTGGTGCTTTGCCGAGGGGAACGCTCGCCTTTCTGGTTCCTGATGCTGTGGCTGAGTGTGAGGGGCTGACTGTGGCCACCCCTCCCATCTCTCTCTCTGTCGTCTTTGGACCCGTGTAAAGCTGTCCGTGTCCATCTCTGGGCATGTCAGTGAAGCCACTTTGGCTCCGAAGCGCGTGCACTCTGCTGCCTGCTGCCTGATGCCTTGGCTCTCTAAGCTCTGCTGGAGTAATACGACAATAATGATGTACCTGCAATGAACAGTTGCGGACCTTTCATTGTTGCCTACAGTGACTGACAGGACAGTTTGTGTCGAATGGGATGTACCTGGAGTGACTGAAGGGAATGTCTGCTGTGTGAAAGGCAAGAATACTACCATGATACTCTGAATGCTGCAGTGATTGCTTATGTCACAGTGAGTCTATGCTACAGCCACATCTTATGGTGCAGACACATTGACATTTTATGCTACAGTGACAGTTTAAGTGAGATTGATAGTGTATTTTATGATGCAGTCACATTGACAGTTTATAATACACTGACAGTTTATGCTATAGTGACAGTTTATCTTACTGGTTACTGCTCTAGTCAGACTATAAACAGTTTATGCTACAACACATGCTATAATCATGACAATGGAAGAAACTGACAATGAAGGAATCACAAAACCAACCTTGGAAATAATGTTCCATACACCAGCAAAGAACCGGAGTTACAAATCCTATGGTTGTAAAACCCGAGATTGGAATATCTCTCCAAGGTCAAGTAGATATGAGAAGACATCCCGCAAAATCAATGAGGAGATGTTGACCATGCTCTGTGCTGAAATGCATATCATGAGGAAGGAAATGGAAAGTGATATACGAGAGTAGATTCTAGCTGAAATGATGGAGGAACTAAAAAAAGAGATGCAACAAACACTGGATGCACACATGGCAGAGAAAGACTCAATGATCTCTAACCTAAAAGATGAACTAGAGGAAAGCAAAAAGAAATTGGATGCACAGAAGGCATCACAAATCACACCAGAGCTGCAAAAAGAAATGAATGTTTAAAGAAAGGATATACATACCTATGCAACTGTAGTGGAAGGAATCCAAAAGAAAATGGAGAAAGTTGAGGATACTATCAAAGAATGTGCAGAATGAATAGATGTGGCAATAAAGAAGAAAGGAATGCATGGCAACAAAGTGGAGGTTATGAATGCCACCTTTGAAGAAGAGGCAAACAGACGGGCATGCGCACTCAGTGTAAGAGTGGTTGGACTAGATGAGAAAAGCTCCCCAATTGAAGATTCTACAGCTCTTGCCACCAAAATTGGGGCTACAAATGTATCCATCATTGGGGCATGGCGAGTTGGGAAAGATGAGACAAAACAAAAGTCGTCATCTTGAAGTCTGGAGACTTGTTAAAGAAGAGAGCCTTCCTCTCCAAGAGGATCGCTCTCAAAGGAGAAAATATCTACCTAGATGAAGACCTTACCCAATCCAAATAGCCCATAGAAGGGAAAACATGGCATGTGTTCTAGAGGCACAAAAAGCAAGTAAATGGGCTGTCTACAGAGATAGAAGAGTCATCATCATAGAGAAAAGGATAGCATGACTGTACGCAGCCTATGAGACCATGAAGTTTACATTATGGAATTGCAATGGCTCCCTTAAGACAAATGCATGTTATTTTGAGAATACTTTCAAAGGGATAGACATTGCTATGTATACTGAGACACACCAATGTAACAATATCCGTCTACCTGATGTATATGGATATAGATGGGAATGTACATATCGCCCTTAGCCTAGGAGGCCTAGAGGAATGAAGGGATCAAGAGGTGTGATAATTTTATTTTTAAAAAAGCTTTGAGATACAATCCAAGGGCTACATAGAGATGTAGAGGCAAGATACATGCAGATCAAGTTACGTACAAATAGAACTCAAGACATATACATTGCCATATGCTACTTTCCGCCTGCATATTCTCTGTGGGAATATGCTCCATGTTAAATTTTTGAAACAAGAGGCATCCCCATATACACCACTAAATGAGGACATAATGAGATTTATGAGAATGGGGGATGTTTTACTAGCTGGAGACTTTAACGCAGGCACAAGAGGCAACCAATCTACTTTCTTTGACATAGCAATGAGATGTTCAGAGACATTGGACTAGATGAAATGGGATTAGTTAGATCACACCTATTGGCATTGGGAAGTGCACATGTTTTGGCCATCCTTAATGGGCTGCCACAGTGGCTAGGATCTAACGGTTTTACATGTTGGAATAACAAGAAAGGGTCAAGCACAGTGGACAACTTAATTGGATCATCCAACTTGCTACCCGACGTAAAAAGCTTTGAAATCTTAGACAAACTAATCTCTCTCTCTCTCTCTCTCTCTCTCGGGTTTGAAGATTCAAATTGTCAAGACAACCCACAAGCTAATTAGGAGTCCATGCAGAGTTCAAATTTGATGCATTATCAACTCTTGCAAATCGCAATCAAATTTCACCCTATCCTCAATTCCAAGGTATTCATCCATTTATATTGTCTAGTTTCAAGGGAAATTGGGGCAATTCAAGGCAATTTGGAGCTATGGGGGTAATCGAGTCAATTTTGGGACATTTGGGTCAATTTCAAGCATTGAGGGGTATTGGGGCAATTAGAGGGACATTCTTTGGGGCAATTTGGGTCA
The DNA here is from genome assembly GCF_053477565.2 of Lygodium microphyllum. Classification (NCBI taxonomy): domain Eukaryota; kingdom Viridiplantae; phylum Streptophyta; class Polypodiopsida; order Schizaeales; family Lygodiaceae; genus Lygodium; species Lygodium microphyllum. The sequence continues at coordinate 84,764,135 of NC_141163.1, read as the reverse complement.
TGTAGGGCATATTTGGGGCACTTAAGACATGTGCCGTTCCCCCCATTTCTGTTTCCCAACCTTGGATCTTCCCCCCGTTCCAGGTAACTATGGTCTACCTCCCTCAATGCATCTCGTACAACAGTGTTGTATATGTATGAGCTTGCTTCCACAAAATCGTACTGTGATAATTTTGGTATGTATGATTGTGCAATTGGATTCTCCCAATTGGTTTGTCCATATTGCAACCAAAATTTCAGGATGCTATTTTAACTTAATTGAAGGAGTTGATGTGCAATCGGATTCTCCCAATCCCTTTTGGTATTCCAACTTCCCTTGCTGTAAAAAATGACTAGCAAGTCTTCAATCTGATTTGCCCCTTGATTCGGCTAGTGAATTGGGCTTCACTCGCTTTGATGAAGATGAAAAATGCCCCAAATTCATTGATTTGTTGGCCCTTGCACTTGAATTTGATTGAAAATAGCTTCAGCCCTATTGAATCCAAGACTTGGAGCTTCCAATTTCTTGTACGCTTCTCGAGACTGTTGCTAAACCCTAGTTTGTGCTACAGATTAGGGTTTACATCAAAGAAATCTGTAATTTCTCAACCTTTGGTGATCTCAATCCTGTAATCTTCGGAGCAAGGCTATAAAAAGGTTGGAAGATGAGAGAGAATGCTAAGGAGAGAAAATTTAGACTTTCTTCGCGAAGAACTAAAGAAAATCAGTCAATCATTGCTGCTGCCTTGTCTTTTTTAATACTGAAAATTAATCTAATAATTATGCCCAGAAAAATAATCTAACTAACCAATAATTAAATTAGCTACACAATTTCTATTCCCGAGTGTCTCTGCGTCATCTTTGACCATCAGAGTGGCGTTAGGTACCATTAAACGCCACTTCTCTAGTGTCACCAATTGACACTTATGGCAAAATGAATGGCCTAGGCCAACAATTGGCACTAGATACCGCAAAGTACTTGTGCGGTATAACTTATAGCAACTTTTTTCTTTGGCATCCCGTGATTTCCTGGGATCTCGAGCTCGTAAATTTACTGTAATCCTAGTTATACCTTACATGTGCAACATTTACTTTAACCACATGATTAAAAATTAATCCACATGTTAAGTGCGGTTTCAAAGATACATCTCCTCATGACAACCCTCCCCTTTAAGATCATTGCAATCGTCCTCGACTGCATTGTCAAATATATTAAAAGCAAAACAGTGGATTGGAATTTCCACAAGGTATCATAGTTAACACAACATTGCACACTTTTGCTCAACCATTGCATATGTGTTACGCATGCTCAAAATTACTAGCCAATCATAACATAGCATAAGACGCAAAAAGAATCTAAAAAACATTGCTAGATGATCATGTGACATATTTGTTTTTCATGAGCTCAACTCATTTGGCAAAACCAAACCATAGCATAGTATAACCAAGCATAAACCATGGCTAAAACATCAATGGCATCATAAATTATGTTGTTGGCCATGGAACCAGATGTAAACCATTGAAGACTGAGCTTAATGTGATCATAAACGGATCACTTGTTTCATGCTAATTTGATCATAAGAAAGTGCATAAGTATAGTATCAGTGTCCATGTGAAACTCATACTCATCTACATACATCTCAAAGGGACTAGTACACTAAGTAGTGACATCATGGTAAACATACTGTTAGCACAGTAGCTTGGATGCATATTGAATACATCCGAGATCCACTACATATGAGAGCTATTCATAATTGGAGGAGTGAAAGTGCTATCTCCCCCTTGAGCATCATGCAATACTTCAAACCCTTGCTCTACTAAACCTGATGGAGCCCGAACCAAAGTCCGCTCTAATTGAAAGGCATCTAGGTAAAGTTGCAACAATTGAGGATGGTCTGTCAAGTCATCCCCTTCTATCCATTTGGCATCCATTGGTAAATAATTCTGAAATTTCACCAAGTATCTCCTAGAAACTTTACCTTTGACCTTTCTTTCCTTATGTGCCAAAATTTGCATAGGTAACAAAATCTCATCTAGCTCCTCAACCTTATTTTGAATTTCAACAAACATATCCTTTGGCACATCACTGTGAAAATGCCTCAACAAGCTGACATGAAAGGCATTGTGTATTTGTCGATGTGGAGGTAGTTTCAGCCGATATGCCACATCATTGATATTCTCCAATACTTGGAAGGGCCCATAGTATCCCATACTCAACTTCGGATATAATCTTTCTTTTCCTTTCATCTTTTTCAGCCTTGCCTTTTTAAAATGCAGCAATATATAATTGCCCTTTGCAAATTGCACGTCTATGACGATCAGGTGTCCTCCTTTACTTTTTGTGTGATCTAAATGGGATTCTTCCAATCCCTTTCGGTATTTCAACTCCCCTTGCTGACCAAAATGACTAGCGAGTCTTCAATCTGGGTTACCCCTTGATTGAGACATAAAACCTCTCTTCTTTGAACTCATTTGTGGATAGAATTAACAAGTAAGGTAGGCACCAGCTTTAACTCATTTGTGTCCATGCAAGGTGATCATGGAAAGACCTTCATCCACCTAGAGTCACACATGAGCTGGCATTTTAAACTACCAGACTCACATTTTACTCTGCTCATGTATTAGACTTCCTTCAATTAAGGATATTATTCATTAATATAAAGCCTCTCTTCTTTGAAAAAAAAAGTGTGGAAAGTTGCACATAACTGCACAATATAATTGAAATGCAATAAGAGTTTGGTTATTCCTACCCTACAGTTCAAAGAAATATTGATGCCGAGTATTATGAAACCAATATTGTTTTTTTGGAATCTATATATAGGGAGGGGAATATTTGGTGATCTCTCGTCTTAGATTGGCCTTTCCTTGGTTTCTTTTGCTTAGTAACTTATTTTAATGGCATCACGGTTCTACTACAGCTCACAACTGCACATTCACATGTAGAATCAAATCTTCTTTCCATTCATAAAGGGGAAAAGCCTTATGTTTTAATGAATTTTCCAGGAAGAACACTAACCCAGAGTTCTGAATCTTGTAGGTTGTTGTTCTTATACATTATAATGCTTGGTTTCCCCATACTTTTGTCTCTCTATTTTGGTGGCATTTTTTGGCAAGTAGTACAGGAGAAGATGGGGATGAGTGGTTCAGTGCCTCAACCTTATGGTATGTTTGTCATCTTAATCTTCCATGGTTACCGTTCATACTTTCATCATATGTAGTCTCTTCATTAATAGCATAAATAGTGGAGATGGATTTTTTTATGTACATATTCCTCAGTATGTTAAAGCAAAGAGAATCTAGGTTGATACAGTTAAGAGCAAAAAAAAGGTAATATTCTTAAAAGTCTTCCTTCGAAACGTTAACTTTAGGTGGACATTGGCCCAGTTCAGGTCAAAGTGTACAAGATGTTTGTATGGATATCCAGATCACACAGTATCATAATGACAATAAAATAATATCCCGATACTTTGTAACCATCATTATACAACGGAGAATGCTCCAATCTGGTAATCTATCCTTGGAATTCAGATTAGGAACTGACTCAAAAGCTGCAATCATATTTTGAATGAAAGATCAAAGAAGCCTGCAATGATGGCCCAAAACATACCTTTGTTTAGCTTGGCAATTACAGCTTTGCACCCGATAATCAGTTGCACTAGATGTACAACATGATAATACATTGCAGAATTCACAAGCAAGATGCAAAGGCAATGTAGATAACCTCCAATATTCACTTTTAGCTGTCAATTTATCTAGTACCCAATGGTCTCACCAATAGGGTAACCCAATCGTGTAGAAATCACATATAGTTAGAAATGTCACCCAGCCATAACAAAAGATGCCAATTTTGTGCATTTAGATGAAGCGATTATATCATTAAAAATTGACCCTCGGATATTCAGCCAATCAAAAAGTTTCCAAACGCAGGCTAATCAGGTGCTATGATGACACAATAGATGGAAATCTCCAGACAGCAAGGCAATGGTTGAAAATAGGCTGCCTAAGGCTGGATAGTGATGGATTGCAGCCAATGATGGTTGGATAGTACATGGTAGGTGACTAATGGCTGAAATCTACACAGTAGAGTGAGAAACCTGATCAAAAGGATAAGGCTGAATGGTGGGCAGTCCGTCTAGTTATAGATGTTGAAGGGTGTCCCAAAAAATTAGGGTTTTGGGAGGCCACTGAAACTCTCTTAAATTGAACAAGCGAACTTAATATTCAGCCAGCTGCTCCATTGGGTAATGCAGAAAATCAGTCTATGGCTGATCTGAATATTTAGCAAGATGCTGAATTTGAAATTCAGCAAGAGCTTGTACACAGTCAAGAAGGTAGGCAGATGCCTAGATGGTATTTGTAGACTATGAAAGATAGTCATTTGGATGCTCCTATTGCTGGTAGTACTAGAAGGCAAGCTCGTATGTATGATGGTGCACATGCAATGGATTTTGTTAGGGCAGCACATACACTTGATGATGAGGAGCTTGAATGTTTGGAGGATGCACAACATAGTGTGCATTGGATGGCAGCAATGCAAGCTGAGTTTGATTTTATCATAAAGAATCAAACATGGGATTCAGTGTCCTTGCCTATTGGGAAGAAAGCCATTGGTACAAAGTGGGTCTTTAAGTTGAAAACGAATGCGGATGGATCCATTGACAAATATAAGGCTTGGCTTGTGGCCAAAGGCTATGCACAGAAGAAAAGTATTGACTATGAGGAGACAGTTGCTCCTACATCCTGCATGACTACCATTCGGTCTATGCCCATTATTTTTGGACTATGTACTAGCTTGATATAAAGATTGCATTTTTACATGGGGAACTTCAAGAAGAAGTCTATGTACAGCAACGCATTGGTTTTGCAACTGCGGGATTTGAATATTTGGTATGTAAACTGAAAAAGGCTTTGTATGGTTTGAAGCAAGCTCCCCGAGCTTGTATGCAAAAATCGATGCCTTTTTACTCAGCCAGGAGTTCATTAACAGCTCATTATAGTCTACACTTTACCTATGTAAAGAGAAGGGATACTTGCTATTCATATGTTTTCATGTTGATAATCTTCTGCTCATAGGGAGACGTGCTGATTAAATTTCAGCACTCAAACAAAGTTTGCAGCAAACTTTTGGGATGCCAGACTTAGGGCCTTTGCACTATTATTTGGGCATTCAATTTATTCATGATGCTAGAGACATTGGATTATCACAGTCTAGATACATTGGTAGCCTTCTTGAGAGGTTTGGCTTATAGGATTGCAAGTTAGTTTATACACCAATGGAGATTGGACTCAAGTTGTCCTTGCATGATGGTAGTGATTTGTCTGATATCTATACGTATGCTCTAGCAATTGGATGTCTCATTTACTTATGCAACACAAGGCCAAACATTCAGCTTGCAGTTTCAGTCTTGAGCAGATATATGTATCAGTCACACATGTCACATTGGCAAGCTATCAAGCAAGTTTTTCGTTTCTTGCAATGTACTAGGACTCTTGGATTTCTTTATGCCAAGGGGGGACCATTGCAACTACATGCTTACAGTGATTCAGACTGGGCAGGTGATTTTGATTCTCGTCACTCTATGAGTGGTAATTGTTTCTTTCTTGGCTCATCTTGCATCCCTTGGCTTAGCAAGAAACAATCCACTGTTGCCACATCGTCATGTGAAGTTGAATACGGGGTAGCTTTCACTACCTTAGTTGAATGTGAATGGCTGAGATTTTTGTTGGTTGATTTAGATGTATTTGTCATGGAGCCTACTCCTTTGTTTATTGACAGTGAGAGTGCCATTGTAGTGACACGGAACCTAGTGTTTCATGCACGTACGAAACACATAGAGATCTACTATCACTTTGTAAGAGAGAGGCTACATGCAGGAGATATGAGCCTTATCTATTGTTCTACCACCAATAATATGGTTGATATCTTCACCAAAGCTCTTCCTGGTGACAAATTTGAAGCATTCTGCCATGCTTTAAATTTAATCTCCTTTGGTGGATGATCCTTGTATATTGATCACTCTTCATTCTAGGGGTTTTGTTGGGTTTGACTTACACCTGCACTCAGAGAGGAGTGTTGGTGATCCTCAGTAGGACACTAGGGCACTTTTAACTCTCCTTTGACAGGTTTTTTCCCCCATATTTATTCTCTTTTATTTTATGTGCCTGTGTTACACAGTTTGGGCAGTTATCGTGTTTTACATCTTTCACGTGTGAACACCGTATTAGAGATATTGGGTTAATGCTTATGTAGTGTACACAGATGCTTGATGGGTTACTTCTCTTGGAGAGACCTACTGAGCATATACGGGAGGGATGTAGTTTTGGAAAAATGCATCGTTTTTTATTTCCTCGTGATGTTGCTTTTAGAGCAACTGCTAGATTACAAATTGTGCATTCAGATGTTATGTGGCCTTATGTAGGCAAAGTCATTGGGTGGTTGTTACTATTTTGTTACTTTCATTGATGATTTTACTCGTTTTTGGTGGGTCTACACTTTGGTGAAAAAGTCAGAGGTGTATGATGCATTTTTGGCTTTTGTAGCACTTGCTGAAAATCAATCTGGCTGTAGGACTAAGACTCTCCATTCGGATCGAGGGGGGAAATACATGTCTTCTATGCTGAATTGTTTTTTGAAGCAAAAAAATTGTCCGTCAGTACACTACTGCTTATATTCCATAGCAGAATCGGTTTGCAAAGAGGAAGAATTGGTCACTCATGGAAATGGCCAGATGTATGCTTAAAGTAAAAGAGCTTGCCACATTGTTTTTGGATGGAAGCAGTTATATGTGCTTGCCATGCTTTGAACAGGTGCCCTACCAAGGGCATGAAAAAATGTCACGCCTTTTGAGGCTTGGAACTATTGGAAACCTTCTGTTGGACATTTTCGTACTTTTGGGTGTCTTGTGTATGCACACATTCCCAGTGCACTAAGAAAGAAATTGGATAACAAGGCTGTTAAAAGCATTTTTGGGGGGTACTACAGTGAGAGCAAAGGATATAGATTATATGATCTTGTCTCTCCAAGAAGGTATTTGTTAGTAGGGATGTGGTGTTTGATGAAAGAAGAGAGACACTTGCAAGACAGAGATATGCTGCCCGGACACAAGCCTCTTTTAGAAGATTAAATTTGAAGAAAAATTTGATTAAAAATTTTCTTTTACCTTATTGAACTGAGTTGTGGTGGCAGACTTGGCAGTGCAGGTGGCGTTTCAATGGCTGGCTGGTGCAGGTGGCAGCTAGAGTGGCAAGCAGCTGCTGGTTAGGGAACAGAAGGGGCGCAGGCAGGAACAGGTGGACAGGTGGCCAAGCGGCGCATAGGACCAGTTGGGCGGCATTTGAGGTGGCAGGTGTAGGGAGCAGACCAGAGGGGCGTGGGTCTGTAGTGCTGCTGTTATAGGCAAGAACAAACGGGGCATTTGTTGGTGGCAACTCTGCTTGGGAGCGGGCTGGCTCTGGTTGCATAGGTAGTCTAGGCAACGGGGTGGGTGCAGGTAGACTGAGGAGCTTCCTAGACTGGCGGATGAGGTGGTTGACGAATTGGAGCTGCTGGTGGGGCTAAATGCCGCTTGTAGCTGTGGAGCTAAGGACAGTTGAGAGGTGACGGCTCAGTTGGCAGTGGCCACGAGCTGAGTTGAGCAGAGGGCCAGCTTTGATACCAAATGTGAGAGGGGAGAGAATGCACAGAGATTGAAGCTCAGTTGAGAGTACAATTGACAGTGAAGAGTGTGTGTGTGTGAGTGAAGGCACGACACCCAACGCAAGTACAAAGTATAACCCTTAAAACCTTAGGGTTGCTAAAGTGTGTTCACACCTGAAAGGTGTAAAACACGATAAGTTCCCAAACTGTGTAACACAGGCACATAAAATAAAAGAGAATAAATCTGGGGGAGGAAACCTCTCGTAAGGATAGTAAAAAGTGCCCTAGTGTCCTACCGAGGATCACCAACACTCGTCTGTGAGTGTAGGCGTGAGTCAAACCCAACACTCTTTAATGTGAATTTAAGATCAAAGTGAGGCCGCATTATTCAACAATGGACACACTTTTCATGGGGCAGATTCTCTATACAGGTCTTTACGTTAGTGGGGGATTGGTTTGCATTTCAAGAGTTTCCATAGGAGACTCAAAGGCGGAGATTACATGATCTTAGGGGAGTCAAGGCTATGATTGAGGCCATGATGGAGGGAGTCCCACTAGATTGGCAGATAGATACAACTACCTCTTAGACTTCAATTAGTCTCTTCTCTAGAGGGAATATCCTTCTAGCAATTATTGCGTCTAAAAAGTAGACATGACATTAACTTTCACAGTTGAGGAGGATGATCATCTCCATTGAGGGGATCTTGACCTTATGGCACTCAATGGTTGCTCCAAGCAGAGGATTAGAGTAGTGGCACACTTTGAGAGAAAGTGGCACATAGATCCAAACCCTGTCACTCGTCTTGTACATGGATGGAGATTCTAGGCATATGAGAGGAGGCCTCTACAGAGACTTCTGTGGGATTTGGGAGAGTGGGTATGGAGGTCCCTTTTGTTGACATACTAGATTAGGGTGAAGGATACATATGAGCAGGATTGGAACTCAGCCAGCAACCACCCCCTATAGGCATAGAGAGGGAATCTTAGATGAGTTCCTACATGACTTTTGGAGGTGGCTAGATGACAGCTTCAGGCCTAGGTATATCTCTCTTTCTATGGCTTCTAGCCCATATGAGTTTAACAGTTGGTACTTGGCACTTGGCTTGGATATGGCATGGACCCAATGGCATGTGCATGACATGGTGAGCTAGAGGAGACAGAGGATTTGCCTTTGGGACTACCCTAGAGCTTAGGAGGTTTGGAGGAGAGCTCTCAGGATAGCATTCCATGACATAACAAGATCCATGGTGGTGACATGGGGGATTGTAGCTTCGATGATAGAGAGACAACATGGAATTATGAGGGTAGATGGTTTGGAATCATGAGGATTGTAGCTTCCAATTTGACATGGAACGATGTGTACCCGAAACAGTGTGTACTATTGCTATCATTAACTTGTCCATACATGCATTCCCACTACAATTACCAATGTATTGAGCATGCAGTAATATACAAGAAAATTGCCATATATAATATTGCACATGATACTCAGGGTCTGGATAAGCATCCATAATTACTGTCAAATTGGAGTGTCTAGACCAGTCATCATAGAAGTCCCAAAGGAGATTACTGCATAGTTGGAATACATTAAACCAAATGGCACCCGAAACAGTGTGTACTATTGCTATCATTAACTTGTCCATACGTGCATTCCCACTACTATTACCAATGTATTGAGCATGCAGTAATATACAAGAAAATTGCCATATATAATATTGCACATGATACTCAGGGTCTGGATAAGCATCCATAATTACTGTCAAATTGGAGTGTCTAGACCAGTCATCATAGAAGTCCCAAAGGAGATACATCGTTCCATGTCAAATTGGAAGCTACAATCCTCATAGTTCCAAACCATCTACCCTCATAGTTCCATGTTGTCTCTCTATCATCGAAGCTACAATCCCCCATGTCACCACCATGGATCTTGTTATGCCATGGAATGCTATCCTGAGAGCTCTCCTCCAAACCTCCTAAGCTCTAGGGTAGTCCCAAAGGCAAAGCCTCTTTGTCTCCTCTAGCTCACCATGTCATGCACATGCCATTGGGTCCATGCCATATCCAAGCCAAGTGCCAAGTACCAACTGTTAAACTCATATGGGCTAGAAGCCATCTACTCATGCACATGTCAAATTGGAACTATGCAGTAATCTCCTTTGGGACTTCTACGATGACTGGTCTAGACACTCCAATTTGACAGTAATTATGGATGCTTATCCAGACCCTGAGTATCATGTGCAATATTATATATGGCAATTTTCTTGTATATTACTGCTAATGTATTCCAACTTTGGATGCCTTTTGGTTGCACTTACATGCAATCAAGGATGCTTGCATATTTTCAAGAGGGAGATATGTCACTAGGATGTGTTTTTTCAAGTTCGGGATTAACATAAGATTAACTCGTAGCTCTTTGAATGGGCAAGATATTGCATAAGTTGTGCAATACATGGACTGGTCCATCAATGTAGGGGTTAAATAGTTGAGAGCCAAAGAATGGATAATTCCTTAATATGCTAGTGCAAAGTGCACATGTAAATAGTTGGGGCTTTTTGTACCGTAGTCCAAAAGTCCGATTTAAATTACTAAATTTAGGCAAGATGCCAAAGTTTGGACCAAGACACTTGATTTCATAAATTATGGATTAAAATATGATATCTAGGCAAAAACGTCAAGAAAAAAGATGAATATTTATAATATGTTGCTCAAGAGTTACCAATATTTCCTAATCCATTCTGGTTTGATGGAACTTCATTGGACTGAATGGCAAAAGAATTCTCAAATGAAAGTTCAGTATGAAAAAAAATAACACATTTCTTATTCATCCTAGATCCGTAGCTATATAGAACTGTCAATGGATTGAATCGGTAACGGTAGGGGGAAGAGATATCCCCCCTTACCGTTACCGATTCACTGGCTCCTGCTTGTTATGCTTCTAACAACAAACAAATCTTGGTTGGATCCTTTTCCATTTTCATAGTCTCCTCGTTCTAGAGAGGGAGAAAAGTCTTGCATTTGAGAAGGCTAATAATATGGTTTAAGGGGGGCTTGGGAATTTGTTCTCACAAAGGATCATGGGAGAACATAAGTTAAGCTGAGCTTGCAGTTTTGGGACTGATCATGGCAGCTTTGATATCAATGATGGCTTTTGCATGAGCAGTCATGGTACTTGGAGGAAGAGGGAGGCAGTTTCTTTTGGCGATCATGGTAGTCTGCACATTCCTCGTGGCTGTCGTGTATACATCCCCAGCATTCTCTACGCCTTTGCAGTTTGTTGTGAAAGGCAGTCCATATTCTCTTTCGTGTATGCATAGATTGGGGCTGGACAGCATTGTGCAGGGCTGGGTTGAAGTGTCTGGCACTGGCAATAGCTGGAAGATTATCTGTTCAGTGAGGACTAGCTGTGTGCAGCACTTTCCCTCTGCTGAGGGCTTAGGATTTCCTCTTGGCTTTGGTCTCAATCTGTATGCAAGTGCTTTTCGAGGAGTTTATGCAGAAATTGGAGTCTTTAAGGAAGATCTGCTCAATTCTGCAATCTATTAGTCATAGTTAGTGAGATTAGCTGGTGGCTTAGTGAACAACAGTGCCGGACCAATCTGTGAGATCATGTATCGCCAAATGGAGCTGCCTGCATGCATCACAAAAAACAAGTCCTTGCCGCCCTAAGTGCGCATGAAATGACAACGGAGCTCCTGACGAGCCGTGGAGTAGCCCTGCACTTGATTCCATCGACCACATAGGGAGTGGATGATGGAGGTCCAGAGCTCTGCTAAGGTTGCCTATACTAGAAGTCTCTCTCTACCAAAGGCATGCTGACATCGCACCTTCCAGATATGCCAACTAGTAAGACTCCCTATGAGTTCCCATATCTCCAAGCGGTCTGTTGTGGGCTCCACTGTGGGCTCCAGTACCTGGCAGATGGGTAGAGCCTCCAAACCGACCACTGCGCACAACCCTGCGTTGATAATGAATATTGTGTCCTGCATCCCAGCCTCATACAAAAGGTAACGGCCTTGGTTGAGTGTCTGCTAACAGAAAGCTCCCCATGAGATACATCCAAGGCTGGGTGCTATGCGAACGAAGGATGCAGCATGCTATACAACGAAGGATGCGGCATGCTCCTCTCCACACGAGCTACGTCTCCTCACAAGACCAAAGGCAATGCTTTGGGGTTTCCAGACATTGCTATGTGCAACGCTTACAACCTCCCTCCTGCATCTGGGCAATCCAACTTCCCACCACCAAGCCTCCATGTGCCACCAGCCATAAGAAATACAACACCCTCCTCGGTCTCCACCTATCCCATAGACAACGTTAGAAAGTCCGTTAGAAAGGCTCCGTGATGCTGTTCTCCACCCAGTGCTTGCTACATGACGGCGCCCAATCCATATCCTCCTGCATCAGTACGTGTCTGCCAATCCTAGCAATGTACTCTAGGAACCTAGGTTGCTTCTTGGCGACCGCAGTGGCCGGTCAAAGCCACTCTCTTTGATCCCACTCCAGCTCATCAAGTGGTCTGTCCTCCTAGATCCAAAGGTGCCATTCCCTGAGCTCTTTCCAAAAAACATAGGGGTCCAATTTCCATGTCTTCCTTGGAAGGCCCACCACCCGAATCCTCCTCCACGAAAGGGCAACTATCCCCTCATCCTACTACCCTCTGTCAAGGGCTAGGCGCTCCCCCTCCTGAACGGCGAAGAAAGTCCTCTGTGGGGCGCCGCCCACTCTACTTGCCACCTGTAGGGGGATGCTTGTTGGTGAAAACCTAACTGCCCATACCTCCCCAGGCTCTATCGGCTCTCGTATCAGGGAAGCAAGCTACTCCAAAGCTATTGCTGCGTCTATCTCCCTTCTCCTCAACTCCACTCCTCTCTGGCAGCCTGATACTCGCTGCACCACCTCCTCGTCCTCCATACTGTACACCTCCCTCCATGTTCTAATGGTAGGAGCCTCGGCCGGTCTCCCAACCAGCCCACTAGTGTGGAGGCGCTTGCCGATCTGTGCCCCTTCCCGATCTTTGACCTGGGGGTTCCAGATCACTGGCTGACGGTCTATCTCCTCCTGGCAGCCTGGGGGGCTCTGGATTAGGACCTTATGGAGGCCTTGCCACACGCGGAGTAAGCTACGTAGGAAAGGTGATCTGGGCTGACGTGAAGATCCATCTCAGGGACGGCCTCCACTCACTGCCTAGCATCGGTCTATAGTACTAAAGGCCCTCTTGTAATAAGACCTTCCAGGTCTAACTGCTTGGTGTAAGGCCGCGGACAACTAGCTTGCCTAAGAGGGCCATACTCTGATACTCCTAGCGATGGCACCAACACGATGATGAGGAGAAGCACCAACACGAGGCGATGTATCAGGCCATCGCTAGGAGGACAATTTGATTATGTGGTACTTTGCTGATTATGTGGTACAATATATTGTGTGATAATTTGATTGATCTAGTACGGCCCTTTGTAGCCACACTGTTAAGGAGCCTTTTGGGTCAGAGGGGCATCTTGAACGCTGTCTCAATCGAGCCAAGAGCTCCTAGAATGTTTGCACCAGGATAGGAAGAGAGGCAGGGTGATTTGCTGATCATTTGGTACAATGTGCAGTGTTTTAAAACTGATCTACATCTTCTACTGAGGGAAAATAAAAGAGAGAGTGGGAGGTTGGGAGATGTGGAAAGGAGGAAAGGGATTTACAGATTTTTTGAACTGCAGGTTTCTTTGTCCCTGATGCTATTATGGCAGCCATAACTGGCTATGCAGTGGTGCTTTGTGTGGGGCCAATAATCTCTGTTGCTGGACGTTGGTTGGCCTCACCTAATGTTATTCGTCTTTTGCTATATTTAAGCATTGCCTCTGCTACTTTATCAGCACAATATTTTCCTTACAACGAAACTGCCCCAAAACGAATTTTATTGCAACATACTCTAGAAACAGAAGGTATACTTGTGGTAATTTGCTTTTATCAGGTTTTTGTCAATGCACAGGGATTTGGAAACTGATGTAAATTGTTTGATCCTAAATTTGAATCAGGCAACCATATTACAGAGTCACATTTTGATATTGCTGTTTTTGACGCCAATTCACTTCCATTCGTGTTTAAGCATGTACCAGCTGTCTCAGGATTTTTGAAATCAAAGTCAACCTCAAGTTCAGACAATTTTCCCAGATCTCCAACAGGCACTTGGATGGTACTTTACCCTATGATTTCATAAACACAAATAGCTAATGCTTTGGTGATTATTTGCAAAATGAATTTACATATTGCATCCAGCATATGGTATCCAGATGCCCATAATATCTTATCAATTGAACAACTTAATGGCCAATATTAAACAACAAAAGCCATTTATTTAGTTTAGCAAAGTTGCACAAATTAGGGAGTCCAATTGTCCAGATAAGAGTTTCCTCATAGAATGCTTTCATAAAGAAAAGATGCATATGCACATGACATACACATATACAATATACATATGTATAATTATATATAGGAGTGGGGAGAGGGAGACAAGGTGGAGGGGAAACACATAGGTGGGACATGTTGGGGGGAGGATGGGTTTCGGAGAGAGAGAGAGAGGGGCAGCAATGGCAACCTGACTGCCTCCTTGTTCAGCACCGCCCTGCACCCATCTGCCTGCACACTGCCTGTGACTTGGACTGCTGCCTGGGTCCACTGCTCCACATTTCCAATGACCCATATTTTTCCATAAAATATGATCCATGAGCATGTAATGTGTGCTCCAAAGGTATGGAGCATTGACATTATATTTGAAGCATCAACTATCCAAATATTAAAGAACATGCTAATAGTAGAGTTGAAGGTGTACCATGTAGTGGGTGATGTTGATTTCTCTCCATGCATTGATAACTAGCTTTGTAAAATCATTGACCATTGTATAAAATTCAACTTGAATGGAACAATCTATTGATGGTTTTAGTATTATACATACTAGCTTATCAAAAGAATGCCCAGGCATTCTTAAGACTAGGGTCTTTTTCCAAATCTATACTGCATTTGCATAAATCTTTTCACAACTTCCACTTTAACTTTGATGGCTTGCTAGTTATATTGCTTAGGAATCTCTTCACCTTCATTCCACTCATTGATATTTTATGTGCTATATCATAAGTTAGGCCTTGGTCCTTTTTAATCTTTACCTTGCCTCCATATACACCTAATGAATTTAATAGCTCCTTGACTTTCTCAATAGTTGCTTCTCGTCTAGAGGGAGGCTTCATCATGTATACATAATTGATATGCAATACTGATCAGATTTCTTTGTCTCCCCGTGAGGTTCAGCCATATGTCAAATGTAGCAAGTATGAAGAATTTCTTGCAGCATCTAAGGCCCCTAATTTGGGTGATTCTCTGCCATGCTCGTATGCCTAGGTGGCTTCTACCTTGCAAAATTCCCAAGAGCCCAATTAGGACCAACTACTAGAGTTGGTCAACTCTCTTTTGGAGGAGTATGTTGAGCATAACTATCAAGCTATACCTATCAGTGCAGATGAAGAGATCTTGCATATGCAGGTGAATACTCATGAGGTTCTCCGCTCCTTTTCGGCCTTTCATGAGTGAGGTGTCATCCTCTTCTTCACTAGCCAGATTCGCTAGTTAGCATGGCTTCTATGTACTTCGTTCTCCCTTGATCCAAGATTTTCTTCTTCATCAACAACCCCTTTTTTTTTAGAAACAGTTGGTGCATATTGTTTCGCGGTGTTTGCTAGCCGATTTCCAAAGCTTTGCTCAAGTAGATGTGTCTAGTATGGGTGGAAGTGGATCATTGCCTAGCTGTTTATTGGGTCCTCCTTAAGGATGCTATGGCTGCATTTGCTCATGTGTTGGTGCCTCCTAGTCTAAAGGCAGCCAATAGAAATCAGCTATGTATGGGTAGAGAGAGAGAAACGACATGAGAGAGAGAAGGGGGAGGCAAACAAAGAAATGGAAAGGGAGAGAGAAAGAGATGTGGGGAGAGAAATAAAGAGTGAAGAGAGAAATTTAGGAATGGAGAGAAGTAGAGAGATGGTAGAGAGAGAGAGAGAGAGAGAGAGAGAGTATATTAACGTCTCTAAAAGCCCAATGTGGCCTATGAGACCAAAGCAATACATACAATGATGGTGTGTTTCTCATTTAGAACGAGAAAAAGATGAAAAACATGCCTATAAGCTTTTAAAAAAATGAAATATTGTCCTATAAAAGGGAAACATGTCAGTGATCTGAAAGTGAGAGTAGAGAAAGGAAAACTCTCCATCAATGATATGTCTGTTCTCTAAGGAGGTGTATCTCTGCATGGCTAAGACGTCTCGGCATCTATCTCCTGTGGCGCTCAATGATGGCTTTAATTTGTCTGTGGTGTGGATGTCTAGGCCTTCGTCCGGGTGGACGTGGGTGCCTTGACCGGCTAAGTGCCACTACTCTATCCAAAGGGACACCTAGAGAAGATGAGGTCCAATGATGATGTACTCTTGTAGGCTGTGTGGCAGTCGTAGTGGTATCTGCCATACTCTGTCGTGTATCAATGAAAAAGTCAGTGACTGCTCTCTGTCTATGTGAGCCAAGCTGTGGGGGCCTCCTACTTCGTAGAATTGTTGCTCTGCGCCTCTGGAGCTCCAAGAGGAAGAATCCCAAGCATCTTTGATCCTCAAACTGCATGATCCATTTCAGGGGTCCAAAACCCTCTCGAAACAGATAGTGGTATCTACCTCGTATGTCGTAATATACAGTGCATCGGCATATGTAGTGTTCCTCTGTCTCTGGCTCTCTGTCGCATAGTGGGCATATGCGTTCTTCTATCTGTATACCCTCCCATCTGCCTGTCTCAATCCTTAGGTGGTGGGATGAGGTGCGGATCTGACCAATAACCGTGCGTAGTCCATGAGGCAGCTGTGTGTCCATGTAATTGGGTCGGGTGATGAAACCATCCTTAGATACTTAAAGGAAGTGGGTCTGGTAGTGTGCCATCCTCGTGCCATGGGGGAGGGGGGTCGGATCCAGGTCTTCTCCGTATCTAACTTCAGTATGTCTGCTCTGATCACATGGTTTAGCTCTGATCGGCTTGGGTCAAGTGTAGGGCAATCCAAGCTATAGTCAAAGGGGGATAGTCTGTCAATCTGCAGCCCATGTAGACTCATCCATGTACTCATCTGAGCATGATGGAAGAGAGAAGCAATGAGATGAAAAAACAAGAGAGATGGATGGAAGAGAGAAGCAATGAGATGAAAGGAGGCAAACAAAGAAAGGGAAAGGGGATAGAAAGAGCGGCGGGGAGAGAAAAAAGGAATGTTGGAAAATATAAGAATGAAAATCAAGAAAGATAAGTAGAGATTAAAATGGAGGAAGATCATCAATAAGGGAAACAAAAATATATTGTTTGTTATAACACCAACCAAATCGAGAATGATGATGGTCATGATATCTAAGATTGCGAGGCATATCTTAATCACCATGTCTTGTGTCCTTGCACTCAATGCAAGTTGGCAAGACAAAAGTGACTCTTGTCCATACAACACATATGAGTCTTTGGTGAGTTTAAATCAAATATCATTGACCAGGTGATCTAAGACTTTGAGCAAATGATAAGAAAGTATGTATCAATCGTGCTTTACATTTGCATATTGCTGTCTGTGCGTGTCCCTCTGGGTGAGTTGGCCTTCTGTCTCGCAGTAGTGCAGTTTGGCACCTCTCGAACTCCAAGAGAAAAAGACCTAGGCATCTCTGGTCCTCATACTCCATGACGCGACGAAGGGGTCCAAATCCATCATGGAAAAGGCAGTGGTACCATCCTCGTATGTCATAGTATACTGTGCATCTGCATATGTAGTGCTCCTCCGTCTCAGGCTCTCGACCACAAAGCTGGCAAGTCCTATCCTCTGCTAGGGTATTTGTCCATCTGTCTGTCTCCATCTGAAGCCTATGTGAGGAGGTGCGAATATGTCCGATAGCAACCCGTACGCTATGGGAAAGGTGGGTGTCCATATATGTTAGCCAAATAGTGAACCATCATCAGAGAGACACAAGAAATGACTCTTGTAGAACTCCATCCTCGAGCCTAGAGGGAGTGGTGGATGGATCTGTGTCCTTGTTTCCTCAGTCCTCAAGATATCAGCTCTGATCACCTGGTTCAACTCTGATCGGCTGAGAGAAAGTGTAGGGCAGTCAAGGCTATAATCCAAAGGTGGAAGACGGTCAATATCCAAACCATGTAGGCTCATCCAAATAGCCATTTGTGAAAACCAACAATTCTTCTTGTCTCATGCTACTAGTTGTCTAGATGAGGTTAGTGCCAATCTAGAGTATCTATGGCGTGGAAGTTCCCATAGTTTGTGCCAAAAGGTCACTACCGTGAAGAGTGCCTCTGTAACTATAGGTGTTGCCCCTAGCTCTACTCTAACAATGGGATGTGGGGTGGAGGGCTTACTCCTAATCATGCGTGCTATCATCATGATCAATGGCCTTTCCATGCTATCCCAACTATCATAATAATCAATCTCTACTCCAATTTGATCAGTGAGTGGGCTAAGACACTTGTGATACAAGTTGCAACCCCATACCTCTACTTCATATAGTAATGTAGGTGTGACTAGGATGTCAAACAACCAGAGTTTGGTGCGGGGCTCCTAGAACTGTATGTGAGCACATTGACTCTCGAGTGCCCCTAGTGCTGTGTATCCATGTCCAAACGTGCCTTTGATGCCCCTCTCAACGAAAAACGTGGGCCAGAGAAGGTGACTTCCAAATAGACATATTCCCTCACATGCTCCAGTATGTCTTGTGGAGGCCAAAATTAACCTATAGGACGAATCAAATAATTCATTACATTCCACTTCGGTTATCAACGCCATGAAAGCACATAAAAAGAAAAAAGAAAGATAATTAGAATGGAAAAAACTCTTAGCTCTTATGGCTCATAAGAGCTTTAATTACAACATTGAATTCCTAATCCTAATACAAATATAGAGGATAGCTAAATTTCATTGAAAGATCCATTTATTTGCGGGGAAATGGGATGTGGAAATCCTTGATGACAGCTTTTGCTCCTTGATCCATTGCTCACTGACCATTTCTTCGTGCATTTTTTACTTTGGCTAATTTAGTTGGTCAATTTGTTAGTTAAAGTGCAATCAACTTATCCATTATCCACACTTTTGTTCCTTGTAGGGACTTAAGCCTGCTTCATCATGGCTATCTTCTCTATCTTATCCATGTACACGACCTTTGTTTGTGTGCCTTTTGGGACAATACTGATGACTCTCCCAAATCTACGAAAGGGACGACCCTACTTAAGTGTGCTCGTAAAACATTTATATCTAGGATAAAATCTCGTTCAAACTCTAGAGCAAGTTTCTCCTTGTCCCATCTAGTGGGAGACCACCAATCTTGATCACTCTTTTATTACTTTCAATCCTCCCATTCTCCTTGATTACTGACATAACCTCTTTACAAAAGCGTATTGAATCAGATTAGTTCACTCTTAATACTTGGTTAGTTAATACTAGCTGTGATGACTCTATTATGGATTATTCCTTTGCTTTCTTTTGTTTCATACTTTGTAATTGTGTTTGCAATTCTTTGATGTGTTCCTCCTTGATCATTTCTTGGTTCATTATTGCTAACTCCCCTTAAACTTTTTTGAGCTCCTGTAACATGTAAGACTCTCATGGTAAATACTTTGTTGTTGTTAGGGGGACCAAAGGTATCTAGAGAGGAATCGTTGCACAAAGGTTTTCCTTTTTTCATAAGTCACTATTGGTATTTTAACCAAGGAGCATGTGTATCTAGGTCACATTCTATTCCCTAGGGGGGGTACCGTATGTTCATAACATATAGTAATGTGGAGGTTATGTGCATTCAAAAAAAGTGACCATTTTAAAGTAGTTGTTGGCGCTTTTTTTTTTGCAAAAAATGACTTTTTTAAAGAAAATATCGTTGCTGTAACTTCAAAATTTTAAGTTGTTTCTTCTTTCAAACCTCATCTACTCTCACACTTCTCCCTCACCTTAGCCCTTATAAAAGGGCAGTCCCCCTTGTAAAAGTTGTCATAGCCTTGAGCTTGTTGGATGCTATTGTTTCCCAAGGTACCTTGCAAGGGTCCATTATAAGTGATGAAGTTTGTGAGCCACTCATGATGGTGAGTTTTGTGATGGGTAGCACCTATATCCAAGAACCGTGTGTCTTTGTGATGGTTTGACTTACTAAGGCAAGTAGCAAACATCTAAAGTGATGTTGGGGCCCCTTAATAAGCCTCAACTATGGTGATGTGGGCTTGGGCTTTACCACTAAAGCCCTTGCAATGGTCATAGGTAGGATGTTATTTCGGTTGTTGGTGCTGCCACCAAGGACTGAATGTTTACGTAATTTCTCAAATTTCTTTTGGAATTTGTCAGGGTAATTTCTCTATTTGCATAATCACTTTGTCATTGGTTCACTAACAAGCAAGTCAAGGATGACATGGTAACATGGAAAAAGCTTGCCGGGCTTTTCCATTTTCTTGGTGCGCCAGCCAATGATAGGCCTGTCGGGCCTTTTAGCTTTTTCGACAAACTATATATTTTTTCATATTTTAATCACCATTTATGCATAATTTAAAGAAAAACAAAAAATAATACAATTACATAGTTATAACCACAGACATACATTATGCAAACATGAATATATTCATGTGAATATGTGCACACATGTATCCATGTACAATTACATGCACAAGAACAAGTAACATAACATATGATCAAATAAATGAATTGATAGTAGACACGCACATGCATAATGTTTATAGGTATTAGCATGAGCATGCTCACGTTCACACACACACACACATGAATCTATAAATATTTATGCATGCTCACGTGTGTGGGTATGTGTCTATATGTACATAGGAAATTTTACTATGATACAAGACTAGTCACTATATACACTTGTCCTAAATTATATAGAGAATGTGTCTACCTGGTCAATAAAATTGTTTGATCAACTATGAAGACAATACACCACCACATGACCCATTGAAATTTTATTAGATAGCCTTTGCCTATACAAAACAATACATTAGTTGAATCCAACACCAATTGGACAATCATGAAACCAATATTTCCCGATGAAGGACAGAATAGTCTAATCAACATGCTTAAAAAGTGAAACAATCATGAACTAAACTTCCCCAATGCAACAAAACATAGTTCAATCAATACATATAACCATATGCTACATATGAACTAACATTGCCGAAGTTTAGGGCGCTAGTCCAATAACTATGCAATACACTCATTTTACCCCAATGATTTATCTCTAAGGTACGTATGGCCCATAACAATACCAATTACCCAAGTGATAGAACATTGAGCCCCAATTTCACTTGAAATGCATGAACCAAAGGACTAGCAAACAATCAAGGAGTACATTTTGCTCAAACTAGAATAGGTAACCCCATCTTGGTTGCGTGGGCTTTGGCTCAATGTTTTTAAGTACCTCTATGGTAAGAATGGAATATAGTTCATAAAAATTTTATGAGAAGCATCCTCTCAATGCATCAAGTTTTTATCCCATAGGAGAGTTCTTTACCCAAGTAAGGATGTAAACCCCATCAATAACTTGTGTTTGTATTTTGGCCACTAGTTTGCAAACAGGGTGAGAAAAGCTAGAGTATGTGCTTATGAAACATGCCAAGAGGGTAGTAAGGAGGAGAGAAGAAGGTAGTTTGGAGCTTCTTGGAGATCCCCAATGTTGTGAGCAAAGCCTCATTAAGTAGATCTTGCCACTTATGAGTGTGTTGTTGATTGCCCTTCTTACTTAGTGAAAGATGCAATCTTCCTTAAAGTAGTAACTTGATGGATGCCATTCTTCCTCTCATAGACATCTTTAAATTTTTCCAAATGAGATTGGTGTTATTGAAGTTATGTACCATTTGCATATGTTGATCATTGCAATGCAAAATGATCTCCATTGAGGCAACTGCATCCTTTTGCTTCCACGCGGGGAAGGTTTGGTCAGTCTTATGTGGTGGATTTTTCTTTGCACCACCGACAATGGGCCATAAATTTATCTGCATGAGGTAAATCCACATCTTGAAGCTCCAACTCTAATAGTTGGTGCCCGTCAACTTCTCCATCTTGTACGAGCAGGAGGAAACCAAGGAAGATTGAGTGGCGGCTATGATTTGTTGATACATGATGGTAGATAGTGTTTGGATCACCGCTACCTTGTCTCAAAAAAAGAGAGAGCTAGGAGAGAAGCATGTGAGCTAGCACAAGATGTTGGTATTTGAAGCACAAGTGGCCCAAACACCACCAAACCACCCCCCCCCTTTCTTCTTTTCCCCAAGGCAAGGTTGGAGTTAGGGTGTATGGGAAAACAAATCATTTTGTGCTACTTCATATTCTCGCCATCTACAACATGCAAACCACCTCAAGACCAAGCCGAAGCATCTCCAACATCACAAGGTCATCCTCCACATATAAGGCTGTCATCAGTACAATCAAAATTTCAGAAGCTTCTTAGCACTCCTCTCCATGAGCCTCAAGCTTCATAAGTCAGGAAATAGGACAACAGTTTGCAAAAAGAAAAATTAAGTATGAGGTTAGTGGATAGTTGTTTTTGACATCTGTAGCTAGAACAATTCAGCCTGCCTCTCACCAATGATCACTCATGATCTAGCTGAGCCATAGAGTGTTGACAACCCAATGATTGAGGAAGTGTAGAATACTAGAAGCTACTCCTCTATGAAAAGGATGTGCAAGGTAGATCACTTTGAGAGCAATTGTTGAACGGGCATTGTACCATTAGATTCCATTGCATGCAAGTTGAGGCCTCACACCAATGAAATGACCTGCCAAGAGGAGTAAACGAGGTTTCTATGAAAGGAGACAACAGCACAACAAAAAGCTGTGGCTTCAAGAGAGGAGGATGAGGATAAAAAAGGAAAAAGACAGAGACAGGAGGAAGGTGGTAGGCTGGCTGCTGTGCTTTTAACGGTGGCCAGAGAAAGCAAGGTATGAAAGGAGGGTAGAAAGCGGGTGGTCAGTGAGGAAGCAGCTGCTGCACCAAGGGAGGTTATTTGGTATTATTTGTTAAGATGTATCCAATTTTCTGGCAGCATGTCTTTCCTGTGCTGACCATTAAGGAGATCAGCAAATGCAAATGGTTGGCATATTGTGGAAATGCTCTGTGGGGGCAGAAGAGGGATTGAAGGTGAAGAAGGTAAAAGGGCTGCCATAGAGTGAAGGGGCTTACAAGGCATGAGTAAGAGGAGGGGCACAAGGAGGAAGAGGGAAGGGCAGTATGCTCATGGCTGGCAGCACCATAAGGATGGGGAGATACAACACTTTTGCTGTGTGTACTAGTTGATCCTGCAGCTTCATATTTTGAAAACAAAAGGGAGTAGGGAACAGGGGTTAAGAGAGAGGAGCGCAATTTGGAATTCAACAGGGAAGGACAGCACACTTTTGGCTCATAGCAGCATGGCATCAGGGAGGAGCACCATGTTCCTGGGATGCACAAGCAAATTTGGACCTCTTATGTTTTGAACATAACTACAACGGGGTGCTTGGCATTGTAAAACAACAGCTATGATAAGCCTGACCAACCTCAAGGAAACTCTGAGTACAGTCCATAGGCTTATTTCATTTCTGCAATAGTTTTGTTTGAGCCAAGAAATAGTTCAAAAATATCTCTTTTCCTTTCCAAACCAGCTAAATTACTTGCTCTCAGCTAATGAAATTTTGGTTCTATAACGTGAACTTAATGTCTTTCTATGATTCTGTGAGCAGGCCCTATATCCAATATCCCACCTTTTTTCAGAGTCATTCAGGTTTTCTGCAAGAAGTAATGATGTGCTCATACATCATCCACGACTCCCACAGTTGGTTCTTCAGCAGATTGAACCTGGCAGTAATGCAAACATCAAGCGTGTCTATCTTGAACTTGATCTAGGGTTAGAGCTCCTTACTCATTTTAATAGTTGTTGAATTTAAATAATATCATTTTTAATCCTTCCTTTTGTTGCTGTATTTGTGCAGTTCTCTCCAGGAAGTTTGGGCAGCTGTTCTGAATGTAACTGGCCCTCTCATTAGCTGGTCTTTTTCGGACCAGAAATTACCAAGTGTGCATTCATCCATAAAGCTGGCAACGAAACTGTTTTTTTGAAGCCCTTTTGAAGTTTTTTTGCAAGTTTTCTTCTGTTTCATAATCTCTCTTTTTTTAGTTTCCTTTTCCTTTTGGGTGCTGTCTAAAAAGTTCAAATTTTACAGCTCCAGAAAGAGTAGATGGTGGGCCATCCTCTTATATCTGCAGACTTAGTGGGAGGGATACAGAAGAAAATTGGAAGTTTTGGTTGGAGGTTAGCACTCTCTCTCTCTCTCTCTCTCTCTCTCTCTCTCTCTCTCTCTCTCTCTCTCTCTCTCTCTCTCTCTCTCTCTCTCTCTCTCTCTCTCTCTCTCTCTCTCTCTCTCTCTCTCTCTCCGCGGCCGGTATGAGTAGTTATATTATATCGAATAAAAACAAATCACAGGAGTACAAAAGTCACAGCAAAGAAACATAAGAAATTGCCATATGCTGAACTGAGTCCTCCCTAGGAAGAAGTCGAGCATGCTTAATGAGATCTAATTCCCATGTAGAAGACCAGTGCAGTGGTATGCATTTACTAGAGGTACAAGGATATAGATGGGAGTCAGTTTTTCGTCCCTTGTCACATATAGTTGGGGGAAAAGGGGACAAGGGGGGTGTGGCTGGGGGAACCAGAGGATCTGGAGGAGTAGCTGTACTATGCAGGGAGGAGCTTTGTGATTGAGTATATGTTGTACAGAGAGATACTAAGGCACGATACCTATGGATCAAAGTATGGAGAGGTGGACTCAGAGAGTTATACATTGCAGTTTGCTACTTTCCACCAGCTGATTCTAAGCATGCATCATCAAGAGATGCAGCAAAGAAGTCTCCTTACATGCCACTATATGAGGATATTTTACAGTTTGCCAGTATGGGAGACATATTGCTAGTTAGAGATTTTTAGTCAGAGATTTTAATGCAAGCACAGGTACTGACTGCCCAGACAGTGATATATATAATATGACACATGATGCCATGTATCAAGAGATTTCCCTAGAGGATACAAGCATGCAAAGATCATCATGTGACATTGGGGAGAGAACAGAGTATGGTAGGCATTTCGTTGCATTGGAGAGTGCCCACAGGATGGCCATCTTTAATGGCATGTCATGATGGCCAGGTTCAGGAGGCCTCACATGTTGGAACCTGAAGGGGGGACCAAGTATAGTAGACTATTTGATGGGGTTACCCTCTTTGCTGCCAAATATCATTGCCTTTACCCTTTTAGGCAAACCTATTGGTTTAGCAGCGGATCATGTATATGTGAGGTTTATAATGATAGGGGTTTGCACCTAGAACTCGCTCGCCAATCAACTGCAGTGTGAGCTCGAGCCGTCGCGTCGCCTGCTACCCCCGCCTCCCTCACGATCGTCGCCTGCGCTGGCGCCCCCTCCTTCCCTGCCTGAGCCCTCGCCTTGCCTACCCGTCGCCCCCGCCAGTCTTCCGCTCTGCCCGTCGCCCCTGC
The DNA here is from genome assembly GCF_053477565.2 of Lygodium microphyllum. Classification (NCBI taxonomy): domain Eukaryota; kingdom Viridiplantae; phylum Streptophyta; class Polypodiopsida; order Schizaeales; family Lygodiaceae; genus Lygodium; species Lygodium microphyllum. The sequence goes on along the minus strand of NC_141163.1, from coordinate 84,738,973 downwards.
CCTTCACATCGCCCCACCCTGGCCGTCGCCCTGCCCTGCCTGTCGCCGCACCCCCGCCCTACCCGTCACCCCACCTTGGCCTTCATCCTGCCCGTTGTCCCCCCCCCCCCCGGTGCACTTGTCCCGTCCACAACCTCAGACCTATCCGTAACAAACATAGCAGGATCCCCCTCCCTCGCCATCGATTCCCCCACCCTCCAGTTGCTCCCACCATCTGCAGCAAACCCCCCCCCCCCTTTCAGGTAGCACCACGACATGATTGTTAGTCCTCTCAATAGGGACGCGCAATGGAAACCCCTGGTTAGACGCTGGCGCACTCAGCGAGTGCCCCCCAGTCAAACACCTTGCGCATAGTCCTCTTTAAGGAACAGCTCTTAGCTATCTGAGCTAAGGAGCTGGAGCTAATGCAAACAGCAATTTATGGTCAGGTAGTAGGACATTCCCCAGCCAGGGCCCAGCTTTAGGACTGGACACTCCACGCTACGCATCGGGATAGCGCAGATCAAGGAGGCGGTCCTATTGGGCCAAGGGATCTTCATGGTCTGGCTCAGCTCGGCAGACGCAGCTCACGAGTTACTCGCCAGCTCACCATATGCGTCCACGAAGGGGGTCATACACATGGTCCCTTGGTACGGGGGCTTCACTGTGGAGGCATTTGCACTCCACAACAGGTTTCTTCAGCACCCAATCACTCTTCTTTTCCCCAGCTTGGCGATTGAGTATTGCCAATTGGTGGAAGACTTTGGAAGGCTTTTCAACACTATCCTTCCCGCGACCTTCGCGAAATGCAGTGACAGCTACAAGAGTCCCAAAGGTACGGGTGGCATTGAAAGAGGTCAAGAATATCCCACAGTTCCTAGAGATTGAGGCAAGCGGGCAGTCCTTCAGGCAGCAGGTCATTGTGACGGGGCAGCCAGGGCAATGTCTGTGCTGTCACGACTTTGGGCATCAGGGAGCAAGTTGCATGCGTTTCGGAGCCAAGGTGGCTCCGCCGACAGGCCCACAAGTGGACGCTGATGGCTTCACATGGGTCCAGAGATGACAAAGAGGGAGACGGCAAGGGGGGGCGCAGCCTGCATCTCAGACCCAACCTCGGCCAGCGGGGAGCAGGTGGGTGTGCGATATCCCCTCAGCAGAGCACTCCACAGCCCCCTCTTGCTTCCCCCCCCACCCAGCAGGACCGCAACCCCCCACATCCACCACCCGCGCCACAAACTACCTCTCCTGAGTCCCCACAACCCCCACGCCCACCTCCCCCCACATCCCAGGCCCTCCCCCCTTCCCACTGACCCTAGCCCACAGCCCCCCACTCCCAGGACCACTAGGCCCCCCCACACCCGCCATGTACTTCTGTCCACCTCACCATCCCTCGATCATCCTTCCTCCACCACCTCCCGTACCAAGCACCTCCCCTGATCCGCACCTGTTTCAGGCGATCCCCCTCAGTCCCACCCCCTCTCCTCCCACAGGAGGTGATGAACCACACACGTCTGCATCCTCTTCGCACCGGCAGTCCTCCCCCTCCCATACAGCCACCAGCTCATCCACCCCTACTGCCCATCACACCTTCTCGAGACATGCGCACCTGTTGCCATAGGAGTTTTTCCGTAGTGGCCCATGGTCCTACTTGAGAGTTGCGGAGCGCGGAGAGTTTCCACTATCTCTAGAGGTGGGGATCTTCGTGGTTCGTAAGTCAAGAAGGAGCAAGGTCCATCTACTAGCACCACTGGATGGACCAAACTATGCCTTCTTTCTTCAGTCCTCTCACTCAGGGGAGTGGACGACGCTACAGATAGAGGAAGTGTTGAAAAGTCAGGTGGCGGACCACACCTCCCAGTGGATGGGAAAAGGAGAAAAGGACTAGCTCTGTTTGCATAGCAGTGGCCTGGTTATATGATGGACATTAACTGGTGGGCTGGTGCTGAGGTCCCTCACCTGAGCATTATTTTTTGAGCCCCTCCACAGTTAAGAGCTCCGAGGGATGTGATTGAGTGGCCCTTGGCGCAGGCGGCCCGTTTCTTCCGTTCCACAGAGGCTCGACTCTCAGCATGGTTGATAGATGCATTGATAGTACCACCTGGAACTTCTATCATCCCATTGGTCCGGCCGAGGGCCACCATGGGGGAATGGAGCTCGCCATCCAGACCGGCGGCAAAGCGTACCTGCATGCCTCATATCTCCTCCTCCTCGTCAACAGGCAGCCACAGGTTTCCCCATGAGCTTGCACCTTGCATCCTGGAATGTGGATAGCCTCCACTACAATGGGGCACGTGATTCCAAGAAATTGATTGTTCGGCAAGAGTTGCAACCTGCCCTTGCCAGACGGATCGACATCCTACTTCTACAGGAGCACAAGCTCACCCCCACCCAAGCCTAGCGGGTAGGGAAGGTACTCCCAGGCAGCTTGCACGTACTGGGACCATGCCATAGGTGCCCATGGTATGAGTGGAGGCGTATGTACCTCTATTGGTCCGAGTCTTACCGCTTGTGTTCAAGACCGCGAGACGGTAGTGGCAGGGAGGGTGCTATGGATTAGATTGGATATTGGGGACTCGTGCCTTAGAGTCCTTAATATCTATGCCCCTACCGAGGTTAGGGCACGTAGCAGGTTCTAGGTGAAGATCGTGGAAGTCGCTAGACTTCTCTTGGGGGTACAAGCGGCTAGGTGGAGTCCTACTGGAGCAATTGGATAGGTTTTATGTGGAAGAGAGGGGTGGCTCTCGAGGAGGCCAAATTGGGCTATTGGTGGGCACCACGTTGTCTGCCTGGTTCTCCTGACTCTAGATTCCCCAGCACTTGTCCTAGACTCACAATCTTGTCGGATCCCTGACTCAATCTACAGGAGGGAGGAGGTGACGAGACAGGTAGAGAAGATTTGGACCAGAGAGTGGGGCAGGAGGGGCCAGATCACAGAGGAGGTTGCAGAGACCCTAGCTGAGTCAAGCAGGATTTGCCAAGAGGCAACCATACAAGCCAGGCAGCAAAGCTGAGAGGAGAGAGCACTCTGGCGAGACCTTACAACCACGCAGAGATTATTACAGGTGGCACCAGGAGATCCCACTCTCCACGCAGAGAAGGTGCGTGGACAAGCAGCCATTGCTGGCCTAGAGGATAGGCGCTCTGAGTTCTCTTTCTACACCTCAACAGCTTTCTGGGCGCAGAAGGGGGACACGATGTGCAGGGAGTTTTTTCATGTGCACCAGCCTCACACCTCTGGAGATCAGATACGCAGCCTCCGAGATCAGTATGGGAGGACCCATTCTAGGCCAAATGAGGTGATGGAGATTACTACCGATTACTATAGTCGCCTCTTCCAGCAGGAGACAGCCTCAGCTAGAGGACAGCGATGTAGACAACAGGTCTGGGATTATATTCCGTCCCTCATCATAGAGGAGATGGGATGCTCCCTCCTAGCCCCTTCACAGAGAAGGAATTAGAGGAGGCTTTCCATACACAGGATGGGCAGAAATGCCCGAGAGAGGATGGCCTCTCTAAGACTTTCTTCGCTACCTTCTAGGAAGTGGTGAAGGACCCCCTACTGTTGGCCTTTCAGGAGATTTTCACTTCAAGACAGATGCCAGGGAGTCTATCAGCAAGCCTGATCAGTCTTCTCCCCAAAGGGGGAGACCGGTTGGAGCTTTCCCAGTGGAGACCGATCACCTTACTGTCAGTGGCCTATAAGGCACTGGCAAAGATGATTGGTAGGTGACTACGCCCCTTGCTTCCGAACATCATCCATGACACACAAACAGGATTTGTCTAGGATAGGAGCATCCTGGACAATGTATTCACCTTCTTTGAGGTGACAGAGTGGGCCCAGTACAGTGGGCAGAGACTGGTTGTACTACTCTTGGATTTTGAGAAAGCCTATGACAGGGTGGACTGGGATTTTCTAGAGAGCACCATGGTAAGGTTGGGTTTCCCCCAAGCTTGGATTTCTGGGGTCTCCGCACTTTACAGATCGGCCACCAGCAGGATTCTCATAGGAGGGAGGCGAGGGGAGGAGTTTCGGCTGGAGAGATCGGTTCGACAAGGATGCCCCCTGGCCCCGTACCTGTTCCTTCTCTTTGCAGAGGCGATGTCTCGGCGAGGGGAGGAGTTTCGGCTGGACAGATCGATTCAACAAGGATGCCCCCTGGCCCCGTACGTGTTCCTTCTCTTTGCAGAGGCGATGTCTCACTTTCTCAGGTCATGTGTGAGTGGTTTACGTGGCCTCCGACTTCCAGTAAGAGAGGAGACCAAGCTGTTAGACTCAGAGTATGCAGATGACACAGCGCTCTACATAGAGGACGACGAATTGATGCTAGAGAGAGTGAGGTTGACTCTTGAGGTGTTCTGCACTGCAGCGCAAGCAAAAATCAATTGGCGAAAGTCGGTTGGTTTCCTCACAGACCCGGACTCTAGCACGGAGTGGGGCGTCCACCTGGGATTAGATGGGTAAGCAAAGGACAGACCGTCCGGTACACTAGGGTTCCAAGTGGGACTCAACATCACTCTCGCCTAGCAGTTTCTTCCAGTCCTCGATTCTATTCGGAGGAAGCTGACCTTCTGGAGCACGGCTCGCCTCTCACTAGCCGGCTGAGCCCTGGTTGTTAAACCAGGTCCTCTTAGCGACGGCCTGGTACATCGCCTCGTGTTGGTGCTTCTCCTCCTCCTGCGTAATACAGCTTCGCCGCCTAGTGCGGAATTTCCTTTGGTCTAGGTCAGATGGCTCCAAGGATTCCAGGGCCAAGGTGGTGTGGGCAACCATTATACGACATCGGTCAGAGGGAGGGCTTGGGATCATAGACCCAGAGTATCAAAGTATGGCCCTCCTAGGCAAGCTAGTTGTTCGCGGCCTCACATAGGGAGGGCAAACTTGGAAGGTCCTATTGTAGGAGGGTCTTCAGGATTGTAGACCGAGACTTGGCGGTGAGTGGAGGCCGTCCCTGAGATGGATCTTCACGACAGCCCAGATCACCCCCCCCAAATCACCCTTCCTACGTAGCTTGCTCTGAGTGTGGCAGGGCCTCCGTAAGGCCCTTATCCAAAACCCCCTAGGTTGCCAGGAGGAGATAGACCGTTAGCCGGTGATTTGGAACCCCCAGGTCAAGGACCGGGAAGGGGCACAAATCGGCAAGTGCCCCCACATCCAGTGGCCTGGTTGGGAAGCAGGCCCGGCTCGTACAATCAAGACATGGCGCGAGGTGTATAGGATGGCCAACGAGGAGGCGCTGAAGCAAGTATTAGGCTGCCAGCGAGGAGTGGAGCTGAGAGAAGGGAGATAGACGTAGCAATACCTCGGGAGTGGCTTGCTCCCCCGATCTGAGAGCCGATAGAGCCTCGGGAGGTATGGGCCGCCAAGTTTTCACCAGCAGGCATCCCCTTACAAGTGGCAGGAAAAGTGGGTGGCGCTCCACCTGGGACATTTTTCACATTGCAGGAGGGGGGGCGTCTGGCTCTTGACAGAGGGCAGCAAGACGAGGGGATAGCTGTCCTTTCATGGAAGAGGATCCGGGTGGTTGGCCTTCAGGGGAAGATATGGCGGCTGGACCCTTTGGTCTTTTGGCGGGAGCTCAGGAAGTGGCACCTCTGGATCTGGGAAGGAAGGCCACTTGAAGAGCTGGAGTGGGATCCGGAAGAGTGGCTTTGGCCGGCCACTGCGGTCATCAAGAAGCCACTGAGGTTTCCGGGAGAGTGGCTTTGGCCGGCCACTATGGTCGCCAAGAAGCCACTAAGGTTCCTAGAGTACACCACCAGGATTGGCAGACACGTACTGATGCAGGAGGACATGGATTTGGCACCGTCATGTAGCAAGCATTGGGTGGAGCAGAGCATCACAGAGCCGTTAGGACGGACCTTCTGGCGTCGCCTATGGGACAGCTGGAGGCCGAGGAGGGTGTCGTACTTTTTATGGTGGTTGGTGGCACACGGAGGCTTGGCGGTGGGAAGCTAGCTTGCCCAGATGCAAGAGGGAGTTTGTAAGTACTCCATATAGGAGTGGATGGAAAACCCAAAGCACTGCCTTTGGTCGTGTGAGGCGGCACAGCTCGTGTGGAGAGGAGTATGCCGCATCCTGCGCCGCATTACACCCAGCCTTGGATGTATCTCTTGGGGTGCTTTTTGTTGGCAGGCAGTCAGCCAAGGCCGTCACCTTCTGTATGAGGCCAGGATGCAAGACACGATATTCATGATCGAGGCAGGGTCGTGCGCAGTGGTGGGTTTAGAGGCTCTACCCATCCACTAGGTACTGGAGCCCACAGCAGACCACTTTGAGGTATGGGAAATCATAGGGAGTCTTATTGGTTGGCATATCTGGAAGGTGCGGTGTCAGGTGGCTTTCGGCGTAGAGAGACCTTCAGTACAGGCGACCCTAGCGGAGCTCTCTGGATCTCCATCATCCACTCCCTTCAAGGCCAATGGGATCAAGTGCAGGGCGAGTCCAGGGCTCGTGAGGAGCTTCATGGTCATTTCATGTGCACTTGGGGCTGCCAGGACCTGTTCTTCGTGATGCAGGCAAGCAGCCCCGGATGGCGATACACACCCCCCCCCCCCCGCCCCCCCCCTTTTCCCCATGGCTTCTTGCCCCTATCTCCCCCAAACCGCCTTGAGAGGCTTGTATATATAATGTATCTGTGACTTTCACCAGCTCCAGCTTGGTCTGTTGAGCATGAGCACTTCTTTGTATTCAGTTTTTTTTCTGAAGTAATATAATTAGCCACGTTTTATTTGCAAAAAAAAAAAAAAACTCACTCGCCACTTGAGTTTCTAGATACCCTAGATACCAATTTTTGTAGGAGATGGCTCATGTATATAAAAATGCAATATATAATGGATTGTTTACTATGGACTCATGTTGCTCATTGGATGAAACCACAACAAGATTGGTAAAGTATTGCATGCATTAGCAGCATATACCTTCCCTCATGTTGTGGCTTCCTCCACCCCACACAAAGTATTGCTCCACAAAACAGTTGGTTTGATGATGAGTGTGATGGTTGAGTACGCTAGATCCTATGGATATCTAGGGGTCGCATTTACAAGACCTATATTTTCATTGCAATGCAATAGTTGCTAGGTTGGATAGAGGTTATATGGTACTTAGGAGCATTTGAGGAAAAATGTACATATGCTTAATTCTAGGAATCCCGGACTAGACAGACTTGCTATACAGATCCCCAATATGGGGGCAAGTCTTTGCAAAAAGACATGGAAGAGTATTGAAAGGCCACTAATGATGATCATTGTTCATATGATAAGAATTAAACCATCGTTATCTCATGAGATTATCAGAGCAAAGATTGAAATACCACATGTGGTCATGGACACATTATTTTTGTCAATAACTTGCTTACAGAGAATATGGGAGCTCCCTAGATATAGATATCTACGATTTGCATTGACTTCCTTTGGACAATTAGTGGAGAGTGGGGACACATTGTTGGAATGCAGAGATGCAATCATGATTCAAGACACCTGGATTAGAGTTGGATGCACTCCCACAACTCCAATATAGTTGGATTGCCCATACTTAGATCTCACTCATATAGAGCATAATTGAGTTATTAAGGCACATATTGTGAAGATCAATACAAATTGTACATGGGTGTATCCCCTAGAGCCCCTTGGTACAAAGATGGCACAATATCAGCATAATTTCCTACACGTGTCGACAAAGGGACTCATTGCCAAGCAAATATACATTGATGTCCACCTCTCCCATGGGATACACATTGCTATTGAACATATACAGACATCATCACACCAGCTCAAGATTGAGACAGCGCAATATGTCTAAGGATGCAAGCATTTGCTAGTTATGCCACTAGGAAGTTGAGTTTCAGGAGCACTTTATTTGTAGATGTACTGTGTGTTATGAGATCTGAGAGAGATTTCATTGCCTTTTTCAAAAGGGGTTTGGACCTCTCCATAGGGTGATGAAGTATAAGGACTAGAGATGCCTAGGATTATTCTTGTTAGAGGTCTAGGCATATAGAGAGAAGCTACTGAGGAGCAAGACAAGATAGAGGTAGAATTAGCGAGCCAACAGGTACTTACATATTTTTTCAGTGCTAGCTCATTAGATGCTTCTACTACAAATGCTACCACCATAGTAGTGCCACCACACCATCCACAAGTTAGAGGGATTACAATAGTCCAAGCTGTTATGAGCAAGGCAAGTGCTCTTCGAGAGTGAGGAGATTGCTCTCATAACTTACAAGAGAAGGACTTGAAAGAGAAATTGAACTAGAACTTGATTCCGAGATAACTTGATTACAAGAGAACTTGATTATGAGAGAATGCTCTCAAAGGGGTGGCTTGATTACAAGACAAGACTCAATACAAGATAAGACTAGAACAAGACGGCTGAAAGAGGACTTACCTCACAAGCGCCTCACAACTAGTGTTGGCAAGACTAAAGGGCTTGTAGCCTAAGACCCCAATGATGATAAGCAATGTTGATGTAAGTGTTGATGGAAACGTTTTTTTAAACTTTCCAAAGAACTATCTAGAACCTTCTTAGAATCTAGTACTTTCTTGAATCTTCTAGAATGTTTTAAAATGTTCTAGACTCTTCTAGAAACTCATGGAACCAAGGCTATACCAACTTGCATACGAACCAACGGTTGTGCTTGCTTGAGCATCTGTTACATTTACCCCCCTTCTAGCACTGAGTTCAAAGTGCAACGACAACACACCCAACAAAGAAGGCTACTTTAGCAAAGGTGGAAAAATATATGTATCCTAAGCACTAGTTGGCTACAATTGATATGGTCAAGGAATGGGTGGAAGCAATATAGAAAAAACTACCCAAACCTTGGTGACTCTACCATTGATTTGCTCTATTTTGGCCAACAAATTTAGGATTAAGAGACAACTCCCAAGGATATAGGACAATGCAGATTCGACTATCAGAAAATAGATCCTAGCATCATCTCAATCCTTTTATCCACTAACATCTCAATCCAACTCAAACTCCTGATGAAAGAAAGCCTTGCTATATGGCAACATGCAAAAGTCATATGGATGTCACAAGCTTGCACCATTGACTAGATATATTAGACTACAAGTGAATGGGATATCAACCTCCAAAACTAGTTTCCACTCTTGAAATACTCTTGACCGTTAAGGAAAAAGACATAACCTGTGATGCTTCAGCAACAGAGAATATTGACTTAGAAATAGATGGGAATGACGATTTAGACCTTGAAATACTGCCAGCACACAGGTTCGCAAAGCTAGAACAAAACTTTTGATTCATCTTAGGTGCAAACACCTTAAAAATGTCACACTTGAAAATGAGTTAGAAATGAAGACCCAAAAGAAGAGCACTCATCCTGAGGAGAAATGTTGGTAGAAGTACCCATGTTTGTTCGCTTGCATCATGAGCCATAGCTATTCCAATGGACAAGATACTATAGTTTTTCTCTTGAAATTCTGGAATCCAAGATTGTCTACTTCATATTTTTGGTGATCTTCAATTATGATTGGAGACAATGGCTTTGGTATTCTTCTAGGGATATTGGATATATGGCATGGCTCTAAGATTGAAACATGGAATACAGTATGGATTTTCATGGTTAAGGGAAGCTGGAGACGATAGGTGATTAGATTTACTTGGCCAAGAATCTTGAAGGGCCCAAATCGTTGATAATCTAGTTTTTGGGAAGGGCAAGAAAAACATGTATCACGTCGAAGAAGCCAAGCTTGATCTCCAATTTTGTATGATGGGCGTTGCATGCGAAACTTATCTTCTTTTCTCTTATATTTCTCTTGGGCTTGTTTAATCTGTGCTTGCAACTCTTTATGAATATCAAAGAGGTGTTGAACTAAGTCTGTAGCAGCTGGATTCTTCTCTTGTGATCTTAAGGGGTAATAGATCCACCCAATCGTCTTGATGATAATTGATTATGTGTCCAAGGTATTGCTCCAAGAGTTGATTCATTCTTTTTGTTTGTCCATCGCTCTATCGATATTGAGGAAAGATTCACTTGTACTCCTAGACGTATAAAGAGGCTTGTCCAAACCCAGATACAAACTAGGGGTCGTGATCACAAACAATACCATCAGGTAATCCATGGTGCGATATACTTGTTTTGGGAAGAGCCTTGCTGTCCCTTTCCTTTCCCATTGATACTCTTGGTTGTTGGGATAAAATGCGTCATTTTTATGAATGATGAACCTCCACCAAGATGGAATCATACACTTTGGAGGAAGGTAGTTCAACAATGAAGTTCATGGATAAAGATGACCACGACTTACTTAGAATTTCAATTCTTTTATGAATTTCATGTAATTCAAAAAGAAAGTACTGTTAATGAGGATATCAAAACCTGTCCATGCATGGACTTGAAAGAGAAATTGAACCAGAACTTGCGAGATAACTCGATTACAAGAGAATGCTCACATAGGCGTGGCTTGATTACAAGATAAGACTCTATACAAGACAAGATTAGAACAAGACAAGGATTGAAAGAGGATTTACCTCGCAGGAGCCTCAAACTTGGTGTTGGTAAGATTGAAGGGCTTGCAGCCCAAGACCCCTATTTATACTAAAATTGAGGAGGTTAAGGGGAAGCTTCCAAATGATGACATCATTTAGGACATAAGTATAATCGACATAAGTGATAAGCAATGTTGATGTAAGTGTTGATGCCTTTTCTAGGGCTTTTCAAAGATTATTTTTAATCTTCTTAGAATTGTTTAATATTTTTTGGAATCTTTTAGAATGCTCTGGTCTCTTCTAGAAACTTCATGGAACTAGGCGTATACAAGCTTGCATACGAACCAAGGGTTGCCCTTGCTTGATCGTCTATTACACAAGCAACCACACTGCAAGGGCATAGCACCCACCACCCTGTCACTATGCTCGACATCCTTACATCTAACCATATTTGAGCCATCATTGCTCACCTTTAGAGAGATAAGTACTTCCCCTAGTAGACTCCATGTCTTGGACCCACCCATGACAAATATTCTTGCCTCGAGGAGAGTACATTGTTTCTAGAGAGTCATATTGATTGGGCTAGGATCCTACAGGCTAGCTAAAGGATCATCGAGAGATCATTTTATACATGACTGTCATGTATTTACAATAGTCACATTTAGTCATTTTCATTATTGTTCTTTAGTTTGAGACGACATGGCTAGATGTACTCATTTCTTTGTCTCATAGGCCATTTTGTCTTTTTGAAGACATTGTTGTTCTTTAGTCGAGATGACATAGTCAGATGTACTCATTTCTTTGTCTCGTAGGCCATTTTGGCTTTTTGAAGATGTAATCCATCTCTCTCTCTCTTCGTAAAAGGTAATTGTATTAATTACGGAAAAAATGTACAAGATTACATGATTACATGATTACAAGAGACACGAGGGCCCTAGGCCAACGTGTGGGAAATCCCCGTACTAATGCACTAAAAAGGTTACACCAATCATGGCAACGACCCAGAGGCAATTGCCATATGCCAGGGATGCAAATCCTCGCGAGGGAGCAAGTCGGAGTGCCGGATGAGATCTAGCTACCAATGCAAGAGCCCTTTAAGCCTGGCAATATATCTCGGTACATTAGAGGCCGAATCAAAGAGAAAAGCATTGCGCGTGGTCCAAATGTGCCAGCATCCCCAGTATCTGAAAAAGTGAAATAAGATCTTTATATGTAACTGTGGCGGTGTGGGGTACATTGGGCGCACAAAAACCCAATCGAAAGGAGTTAGTGAGGACTCCACCACTGCGCGCCAGATTTGCGACAAGAGTGACCAGATATTCTTGGCGAGCGGGCAAGAAAGAAAACGATGTCGGGCCGATTCCGCAATAGTGGTACAGAAGAAACAATTGCCATTGGAGATTCGACACTTGGAAAGGGCCGAGGCAAGAGGAAGACCACCAATCATTACCCGCCAAAGAAAGACCTTGCATTTGAAAGGTGCCTTATTCAGCCAGCCTTCCATTAGCGTTGCCTGCGATTTCCGCAGTCCCCAAACAGTATTAGCTTTCACACCCAGCCATTGGTGATCTTGAATGAGAAGATGATACACCTGATTAGTAGAGGCCTTTTCCAGACTCAACCGGCCTGCAAGGTCCCAGTCCTGCCAAGAACGATCCACAGCCAGGGCAGGAAAGGATTGCCTACCCTGAAGCTCCGACAAAAGCTTTCCCCATAAACCACGGTATCCGCACGGGATCCTGAAAAGTCTCCTAGCAGTCCAAAACGATGTGAGGACATTGCGAGTGGCAAGGGTAGCATCCGCAATCGAAGTCACACCTAAACGGGCCATGCGGTTAAATCTCGGTCTGAGCTGATGTTTGTCTTCCCATGAAAGTAATCTCGATACTACCAACAATTCCAGTTGAAAGGAGTTAGTCTGCAAGCGGTCCCCCACTGGATGCCAACGGGCCTTTTGGAGCACCACTTTCCAAGAGCCGACCAAGTGCAGTAACAAAGAGGAAGAGGGACTGGAAAATCGAGACTCAGCATTAAGGATATGCCACCAGGAGGCCCGAAGTCGTGTGTTACCATGGCATAGCCCGCTGTCCTCAAGAAAATAACGGGCTATGATGGTCCACGGGTGATGATCCACACACATGGCACGAAAAAGAGACCAACGAAGAGCCAGCATATGAGTTTCTGCATCCAAAATAGCTCCACCACCCATGCGTTTAGGGGTATATGTATGTAACCATGAAATCCACGAAATGCCTGCTTGCAGTGAATCCTTCTTCCATAGCATGAAACGAATGGGATGAGTGAGAGCCTTCAAAGTAGTAGGCGTCCACGTCAGCAATGGCAGGAAATATGTTAGCATTGGTAGCATAATTGTCTGAGCCACTTTGAGACGGACATGGAATGGCCACGCTTGCGACTTCCAATACATAAACTTCGCCGCTAGTTTTTGTGAAATCCACTCCAGTAGGTCCTTTGGCCGTACATCCACCCCCAATGGGTATCCAAGATGCCTGACAATGGAGCCACGGGAAACCACCTGCCCCTGCCAGCCTAATGACTGTAAATCAGGCTCCATGCAACTAAGAATGGCTGACTTAAAGGCATTGATGCGAAGACCAGAGGCCTGACCAAAGAGCATCCAAACATCTAATGCCTTTCGAATGTTGTCCGTGTCCGCCCGCAAAATCATAAAGGTGTCATCAGTCAAAGATTGGCTAATGAAGTACTACCCCAAAGGAAGAGACAATCCTGCCAGCTGAGCAGAAGCCGCCATTGAGGATAACATTGAAAGGACCGGGTGAGTCGCCAGGGCAAAGAAGAGAGGACTCAAAGGGCAACCCTGTCTAACTGAGCGTGCAAGGACAAATGGCTCTGTAACCCCACCATTGAGCATAACTCTTGAAGAAGCCACAGCACTAATGGTGTAGATCAATCGGGACATCCGAGTACCAAAGCCCATAGCAGACATGAGATTTGCAATGAAAGACCAGTCCACATAGTCAAACGCCTTTGCCAAGTCCAATTGAATCAATACCACTTCCTGACTGGAGTGCCGCGCATAGTCAATAGCCATTTGCACATTTAAGATATTATGCAGAATGTTGCGGCTCTTAATGAAACCATATTGGAGAGGATCGCCAGCACTTTGGAGAAGATTTTATACATCGAGCCCATCAAAGAAATTGGTCTCCAGTGTTGCAGCATTGACGGCAAAGGGACCTTTGGAATCAGTTTGATAAGGCCTTCTTTCCATGAGGAAGGCATGACCGCTGTTTCCCAAACCTGCTGAAACAGGACCGCCAATGGCTTCACCAACTGCGTGGCCGAGTTCTCAAAGAATTCATTAGTGAGACCATCCCAACCAGGACTTTTATCCTTAGGCAGGTGCAACAAAACATCCATAACCTCCTCCTCGCAAATATCCGCCTCCAAAGTGGCTTGCATATCAAGTGGAACCTGCTGGCGGACGAGATGATAGAAGACCGAGCGGGCATGCGTAACCAGGCTAGAAGGCGAGGGAGAAGAACCCAGAAGTTCCATAAAATAATTTCTGCACATATTGACAATGGTCTGCGGATCAGTGACCATGCGACCTTCCGAATCCTGGAGTCTAGTCAGATTTTCGCGAGCCGGAGAAGCATGCAAGGCGCGAAAGAACTTATGAGACTGGCAAGCACTATCTTGCAATGTGTTAGTCAAGTTATGCAGCTTGGCCTGCTGATAAGATTTCAACTGAAACACTTGAATAAGATGGGCCAATCGCCTCTCCAGTGACAGCAGAAAATCATCATCTGGGGAATCCACGAGCAAGGAATGGACCAAAGCCAATAAGTCCTCTGCTGCATGTCGACATCGCCGACAAAGAGAGGCATGATGAATCCCATACTGCCGAGCAACCCGCTGCACATTAGAGAGCAGCCGTGCAAATGAAGCCAAGCCCTCAAAGACGAAGTCCAATAAGAACCTCTCAATCAATTGCTGCATATAGCCCTGAAAATTTGGATGCTTCAAATAAGAGGAGTTGAAACGTAAAGGGAGCCTATCCAGCAATTGCATAAAAGGTGCAATAGGTTGTGCCCGCATCTCAAGCTGGAGGGGGAAATGCCGCATCTCAAGCTGGAGGGGGAAATGGTCCGACAACGCATATTGCTGCAAGACCTTCATTTCCAGCATCTCGGGAAGAAAATCATCCCCCTGTATGATATACATTCGGTCCAACCGCGACCAAGTAGTTGCATATTGTGTGGAATGAAAAGTAAACCTTGAAAAAGAAGGGTGAAGCCATGACCAAAGATCTTGCTTAAGTACGCGCAAAGCAAAGGAATTCCACACCCGGCTTTCCGGCGTATCCATTACCGAATGCCCTGAAGTGGACTGAGAAGAGTCAACACACATATTGAAATCTCCCATCAAAAACCCCCTTTGGCCAAGTGACATGGAGGCCTGCAAAGTCGACCAAAGATCCCGTCGGGATGCGGGATCATTCGGAGCATAGAGGCCCAGCAACCATAAAAAAAGGCTCTCTCAACCCTACACTTCTCTTATTTGTATGATCGTTTATATATGATGTATCTGGTCCCATTTATGTACTTGTAACTTGTTTGTTTGTAGCACATATTGTGCACAAGGCATATACCATAGAGGTTTTGGCATGTTACTCTCAAGCAATCATCTTGTATACTCTGATAGCATTCCTATTTAGACTTTACACATTTATTCTATCTTTAGTCCAAGATACCCAATATGTTTTTTTTTTCCATACTAGTATCGTACCACACCATTTTATAAGGTACCATTGTAGTACCATTTATTATCATATTGTATAGTATCATACCTTTCATACCTCACAACTATGCTTTATATTTGGAATGAAGGTATGATTGAGCTATCTATCTTCAAGGACTTCTCTTTGAAAAGTCAATGAAGCTGATAAATTCACATTTTGGGGATTGTTTATCATAGTAATTCTCGTAGTAGGAATGGTGTTTGTCACATCCATGCAGTTCACTATAACACATCCTTTTCAGTATTGAATGACCTTTTCTTATTTGCCATTAGTATGTCT
Source organism: Lygodium microphyllum (assembly GCF_053477565.2). Classification (NCBI taxonomy): domain Eukaryota; kingdom Viridiplantae; phylum Streptophyta; class Polypodiopsida; order Schizaeales; family Lygodiaceae; genus Lygodium; species Lygodium microphyllum. The sequence continues at coordinate 84,723,485 of NC_141163.1, read as the reverse complement.
ATTTCTTCCTTTCACTTAACGCTACCTTCAAAGTTTTTTATTTAAGGGGAGAAGGGCTTGGGATTACAATTAGGAGAGTTCCATTCTCTCACTGAATACCTGTGACTTGTGGTCCCTTTCTAAGGATGACTCTGAAATGCTAATCTCAATCCATCAGAGCTCTTGCCAAAAATGAAACTTAATGCCAATCTCAATCCATCATGGCTCTTTGCCAGGAGTGAAGGGGCTGGTTTTGTGCGTGGTCAACTTATGGCCTTTTTAGAAAAAGAGCCTAGAGGTGCGTAAGCTGGTCAGCAGTATTTTACTGAATTTTTAATTTGCCAAAAGCTTCAAATTTGGAAAGGTAAGAGTTCAAACACTGAGGAGTGGTAAAATCAAGCAATCAGGGTACCTGAATTACAGCTTGCCATTTCAACTCACTTTAATGTGCTGTTGCAAGTTCTCTGGTATAATGATGCTAACTTACAGCCCAGAGTCTTCTTGTTCTAGAATGAAACTTAGCTAACAAAACTGATTGCAACCATCATATTAAGCATGCATATTCCTTTGACCAAACAAATATTCGGCATTTAAGTTTTCTTATTGCATGCAGCAAGCCATGTGTTCTATCTTATATAACTGGAGTAAGATTTGAGGATTGACAAAAGTTTGAGATCATTTTTACGAGACTGACCTTGAATCAATTTTGCAGGCAAAACATCATTCTTCATTGAGAGTTGATTTAGCTGTACTGGATCAGAAAATGGAACAAGACACACAAGCTTTAGCTAAATTATTCCCTCCTTGGGCAGCTGTTATTGCTGCATCCAGTTATCTCTCTTCCTATTCATTTTAGGAGATGCCTCTCAATTAATCATCTCAATCAAATTTTTTGGCCTTGCTGCAAGTTGCACTTTTCAACCCTTGAGCGGATGCACTTGAAATGGCTGAAATGTCTCTACAATTTACAGTGTAGATTACAGGTGCAATTGTCTGGATTAATGCCCTCGTATATACAGCATATGATCAAAAATTGATGTATGCAGTCTCAACATGCTGGCAATTGAAATCAAGAGAAATTTTTGGGTTAAGCTTGTGCAGTAATTCTTTGTTCATATGTACATGCATGTAATCTGAAACCACACATGCATGTGTTTACACATCCATATGCTGTGAAAATTCAAGGTTGTAAAGTGCAGCTGAAGTTCATAGCTCTCATTCTGAATATTGGCATGCTGCTTTCTTAATCTACTATGTAAGAATGGGGACTATCTATTGTCTACTTTGCAACTTAGTTTTGTATCTCAACTTTGCTTGGATAAACTTATCACTTTTGTGACATCATGTAGCTGATCCAAGTGAAGTTGTTGAGGACTTTGCCATATAGCCAAGCAGAGTTTTTGAGAGCCTAGTCATCTTTATGGTTGGAATGTGTGGGGTTGGTGGTTGGGTGTGCAGAGGAGCGTGTCAATGTATCTTTTTTTGGGGGATGGGCGGTTTGGTTTGGTTTTGAGGCACATGCCTTTCCATAATGCAAATCATGGGTTTGGAAACACGCAAGCAAAGCAATGTTATTGAGGACCTAGTCATCTTTATGATTGGAAATTGAGAGAGAGAGAGAGAGAGAGAGAGAGAGAGAGAGAATGTGAGTATATTAACGTCTCTAAAAGGCCAATGTGGCCTATGAGACCAAAGCAATACATATAATGATGGCGTGTTTCTTATCTGGAACCAGAAAAGATGAAAAACATGCCTTTTAAGATTGAAAAGTGAAATAGCATCCTATAAAAAGAAAACATATCGATGATCTGAAAGTAAAAGTAGAAAAAGGAAGCTTTCCATCAAGATGTCTATCCTCAAGGAAGATGTATCTCTATATGGTTGAGGCATCTTGGCATATGTCTCTTGTGGTGCTCAATGATGGCTCTAATTTGTCTATGGTGTGGATGTCTAGGCCTTCATTCCGGTGGACGGGGTGCCTAGAATGGCTAAGTGCCACTGCTCTATCCAAAGGGACACCTACAAAAGATGAAGTCCAATGATGATGTACTCTTGTAGGTTGTGTGATACTAGTAATGGTATGTGCCATGCTCCGTCATGTAGCAATGAAAAAGTCGATCGCTCTCTGTCTATGTGAGTTGAGTTGTTGCGGTCTCCTACTCCATAGAATAGTTGATCTACGTCTCTGTAGCTCCAAGAGGAAGAAACCCAAGCATCTTTGATTTTTGAATTGCATGATTCATCTCAAGGGTTCAAAGCCCTCTCGAAACAGAGTGATATCTGCCTTGTATATCATAATATACCATGCATCGCAGATGTAGTGTTCCTTTGTCTCTGGCTCTTTGTCACATAGTGGGCATATGCATTTCTCTGTCTATATGTCCTCCCATTTGCCGGTCTCAATCCTCAAGTGGTGGAATGAGGTGCCGACTTGACCAAAAACTATGTGCAATCCATGAGGCAACTGTGTATCCATGTAATTGGGTAGAGTGATGAAACCATCCTCAAATACTTGAAGAAAGTGGATCTCATAGTGTGCCATCCTCGTGCCATGGGGAGAGGGGGGTTTGGTCCAAGTCTTCTTCATATCTAGCTTCAATATGTCTACTCCGATCACACGGTTCAACTCTGATCGTCGATGTAAGTCAAGTGTAGGGCAATCCAAGCTATAGTCAAAGGGGGGTAGTCTCTCAATCTATAGCCCATGTAAACTCACCCATGTATTCATTTGAGCATACCAACAATGTCTGTGACTATCTATTGCTAGCTATCTAGAAGAGTCCACGTTCAATCGTGGATATCTATCTTGGGGGAGCTTGTCATTAAATTAATTGCTTATTACGCATTCTCTATTTAGTAAATTTATGTCAATAAATTAATGACTCGCTTTTTTAAGTGTTAATGATCTAGCATGGCCATGAGACCATTTAGAGACCAGTATTTTTAGTGCATCACTTACTGGGGTGATCAGAGCATTTTGACGGGGATATCTGATACATGCAATATAAGTTCTGAAGGGGGAAGGAAGTACCTACCAACTGTAAGAGAGTACACAATAACCAAGGAGTTACACATAAATGAAGATGGATTGAGTTCTAAGAAGAGGAAGTGTATTAGCATTGTGTATATGCATTTATGTGTGCATCCGAGGACGCCTGGGAACGTTTACTTGTGTGTAATGAGCATTGCATTCACTTGGGGTCATCCTCTTCCTTACAAGTCAAGGTTTAAGGTATTTTCTCTCTTAATGAATTAAGGAGAGAAGTAATTCTTTCACTAAAAGATGAGAGGGATAATTTTCTCACTAAGAAAGACAAGACACGTGATCCTTTAGAAGTAAGGAGAGAAGTGATTTTCTCTTTCTAAGGTCTAAGATGACACAATCTTTTGTGTGGAAGTCAATCTTAAGGTTGAGGCCCAATGCAATCTAATGAACTCTCATTATCTATGGCTCAAGGTGGTTGCATGGACCATAAGTTAATAATAGAGTTTAAAAATCTACTTTTCTTAAAATAGACATGGTGAATCCATTTTTAGAATATCTTATGATAGAAAGCCGATCTCTAAAAACGACCTAACTGGGTTATCAACAACGGTGAGATCTACAACTTTTATGTTGGATATTTTTCCATTTGAGCAATGCACAGAGAGAGGTTCCAAAATTGGTGCTGCAGAGTGGTCCTAGAACAGCCACATTTTGCATGAAGATTAACCTTTCTAATCTTGTCACTCAAGTCTTTCTTCAAGAAGAGAAGCTTTTGGAGCCTATAAAAGAAAGGCTTTCCTTGGGTATGGAGATGAAGGAAGTATCACTTTGCATGCATGCAAGAGGAGGAGAGAAGGCAGTTCAAGTCTCATAAAGTGCTACAGAAGCTTCGCTGAAATCAAGCACCAAGAAGAGAGTCCTACACATATTGTGTAGGAGAGTTGAAGGAGTCGAAGGAGTCAACTTTCGAGTTGTGCAAGTGCTCATCGATTGTATACCATGCAAGGATCTGTGTAAATTCAAGCTCGCCAACCCTCCAATTGTGCAAGTGTTGCGGAAGCTTTGCTGAAATCAAGCACTAAGAAGAGAGGCTACACATATTGTGTAGGAGAGAAGAGACTCAAGAAGGATCAAAAGGTGCTAACTTTCAAGTTGTGCAAGTGTTAGTCGGTTGTATATGGTGCAAGGAATCGTAATCTTGTTCCCAAGATCTACAAGTCAAGAACTAGTTTATGTGTAATGGAGGTGCTTTCTCCTTATCAATAATATAACTCCACAAAGGAGAGAGGGGACTAGCCCATTTTTCAGTCCTCCCTAGTGTGTTGTCTCTCTCTCTCTCTCTCTCTCTCTCTCTCTCTCTCTCTCTCTCTCTCTCTCTCTCTCTCTCTCTCTCTCTCTCTCTCTCTCTCTCTCTCTCTCTCTCTCTCTCTCTCTCTACATCTTTCTTTTCTCTCATCTGTTCTCTCTCTGTACCAGCATAATATTCACCATATATCTTTTAAGTATATAAGAAGGTCGATCGTGTATCTCGGAGCTTATAACAGTGGTATCAGAGCAGGTCTCTTTGCTTTTCTCAAAGTAAAGGCAATCCTTACAAGAAGAAGGTAAAGATGGCAATTGACGAAATGCCTACAAGTAAGCAATTACAAGCTCAATTGAGAGAGTATCGTAGCTTGTTGGAGATTCCCAAAGTACATCAATTGATTGATAACTTAAAGGCAAGGAAAGAAGCTACTTATGAAGGATTGGATCTTGCAAAAGATGGTGATACTGGAGGAAACACCGTTGCACCAATTGATGGTGAAGGTACAAAGCATCCAATTGTTGAGAAGCTTCCTAGAAGGAAGAACTCTTAGGTCAAAAAGAGTAAAAAGACCTCACCTCGAGTGAGGCATATAAGAAGGAAGTCATCTCCCTCAACAACCAGCTGCTCCCTTGATTACTGAAGTTCCTCCTTATCATCTTCTAGTTCCTACTCTCTTGATTCTAAGTCTCGTGCAATCCATAAACAGACAAAGAGGGATCATAAGAGGAGCAAGCTTAAGAATACTAAGACTTTCAAGTTTGGGGATAAGGACATAAAGTTTGACTCTCACTCCGATAAGAGAGATCCTGCTAAGGCGTTAGCCTTTGTCATGCAATTTGAAGTTGCTTTTTGTAATGGTAATTTCTCATAAAATTCCAAGCTCAAGTATGTAGGCATACACTTGAAAGACACCACTAGCAATTGGTGGTTGACTCTCATTTTGGAGGGAAGGAAACCTACAACTTGGGAAAAGTTCAAGAAGAAGTTTTATACTCATTTCTTGCCTCCTGATTTTGAGGATGATGTCAAGGAGTGGGATTGGCTAGGCTAGAAAGAGCATGAGAAGGTCACTAGTTATGTGGACAAGTTTTGGTCTACTCTTCTCAAGGTTACTCCTTTCATGGAGATCAATGATGAAGAGAAAAAAATGAAGTTTGAAGCTAGCATACTCCCTCATTTACACAGAACCATGAATGTGTATCCACATGAAACCTTACCTCCAATGATGGAGTCTGTCATCATAGCTGAAAGTTTGCTACACTTGGTACATCTTGAAAGTTGGAGATGAGTTTTTATAGAGCTAAACAATAGCAGCTCTACGATCAACCAAGAGACATGACTAATTGAAAAAGACCTATCTCTATTCATGACAAATATTCAAAGCCAGAAGGTAACAAGAATAAGCACAAGTATCTCTCACCCTCTAAGATATAAAAATACAAAGAGAAAGAAATGTGCTTTCTTTGTGGTGAGTAGGGCATATGAAGCCTGATTGTCCTCACAAAAGGAAGGAAGCAAATGTGATTAAAGATCCTCCTTCACCATCCTCAAATTCTATTCCGGATGTGCAAGCTAACACTCATTCAAATGAGAAGAAGAGATAACTCTTAAAGGGTTGGGAAACACTCAACAATCAACGAGTTTTGATACTCTTTGATCTAAGGTCCTCAGATAATTTTGTGTCAGCAGATACTGTTGAAAGGCTACAAATTCCACCGGATCGATTGGGAAAACCGATTGGATCAAGTTTAGCATTTGAAGGACTTACAACCAGTTCTACTCCTATCCATGGGAAGTTGAATCTTAGAATTGGGAATTACCAGGACCAAGAATCTTTTCTACATGCACCCAGTGGTAACTATGATGTTATCTTAGGTATGCCTTGGCAAAAGACATCTTCTCGATTTTGTTAAGAACGCCCTTGCATTTCAATTCAAGGGTTAGAACATAGTATGCATTGTTGATGCTAGAGATTGGCATGTGCCAATGTGTTAGTCATGTTAGCATTTCTAAAGAAATGAAGAAAGCTATTTCTGCATACATGATTTTTGTGAGAGAGTCGAAAGAAGCTAATGATTCAAGGGCACTTAATGCCTCTAATGAACACACAATATCAACTAATGCTTCTAAGTCTCAAACTTTTAAAAAACCCCTCTTTAATTGATCAAGCTAGACATGATTTTGTTAAACAATATGAAGATTGTTTTGGTGATTCACTCCCAGGAGAGTTACCTCCTAAGCGCCTGGAAGATCACACAATTAATATTTCCTAGGCAGTTCACCACCTAACCAACTGCCTTACCGAGTAAGTGCAAGTCGGCAAGAGGAGATCCTAAAATAAGTAAACGCACAGTTGGAAAAAGGGTTAGTTCAACCTAGCTCTTCTCCATACTGCTCTCCAGTCTTACTTGTTCAAAAGAAAGACAGTTCTTTTCGTATGTGCATAAACTACAGATCTTTGAACAAGATCACACTCAAAAATTGTTTTGCTATCCCAAGGATAGATGATATCTTGGATAAGTTGCAAGGGGCTAGTATCTTTAGTCGCATTGATCTCAAGAGCGGCTATCACCAGCTACGAATAGCACCTGAAGATATTCCTAAGACAGCTTTTCGTACAACGTTTGGATTATACGAGTTCTTAGTCATACCATTTGGTTTGACTAATGCACCCACCACATTCAATCGAATGATGGAGAGAATTTTTAGACCTCACTCAAAGTTCACAGGTGTCTTCTTTAATGACATTCTAATATTTTCATGGTCTAAAGAAGAGCATAGAAAACACCTATCTATTTTTTTTCAAGAGCTTCGCAAGCATAGACTACAGGTCAATGCTAAGAAGAGTGAAAACATCTATCTTTTTTTTTTCAAGAGCTTCGCAAGCATAGACTACAGGTCAATGCTAAGAAGAGTGAATTTTTCATTCCGCAAATTCATCACTTGGGCCATATTGTTTCTCACAATCTAGTGAGAATGGATCCTGAGAAGATTCGAGCCATTGTTAAATGGCCTACACCTATTTCTGTACATGAAGTTAGAAGTTTCTTGGGTCTATGTTCATACTACATGAGGTTCATACAAGGTTTTGCATATGTTGCATCTCCTCTACATGACCTTACTAAGAAGTGAATACCTTTTCGCTAGGGATCAAGGCAACTACAAGCCTTTGAAATAATGAAGTTTCTTTTGACTCAAGAACCACTTCTCATAGTTCTGAATCTTCAAAAACCTTTTGAAGTTCATTGCGATGCTTCTAGGGATTGCATTGGAGCTGTGCTTTTAACCAAGAGTATCATGCAATAGCATTTGAGAGATGACGCCTCAAGGATCATGAGCTATATGCTCTAGTGTATGAGAAAGAGCTTATGGCGATGGTACATGCTCTTGGAGTATGGAAACACTATTTACTTGGTGCAGATTTTGTTATTAAAATATATCACCAAAGTCTAAGATACTTCCTCACTCAAAAGAAGCTCTCAAAGAAACAGATGTGTTGGCAAATTTCTTATCTATGTTTCACTTTCAAATCCTTCACACATCTGGAACTAAGAATGTGGTAGCAAATGCTCTATCATGATGACCTCGAGTGAATGCAATCATAACTGTTTACCATAATGAGTTCATGTATTTACCCAAAATGTATGCAAGTGATTCAGACTTCTCAACCATATGGGATCAACCAATCGACTACACCTTACTCAATTTGAGATGGTTATTTGTATCATCATCAAGTAATTTGTGTAGCATTACCATTGCAACACAAGATAATGGATGAAACACATGCATCTCCATATCCTGGACATAGGGGTATTCTACCCACTACTGAAGCATTGGAAATATATTTGTTTTGGCCCACTCTTAGAGTTGACATTGAAAGATATGTCCGCGAGTGCAAGATATGCCAAAAAATAAAGTGTGACAGGCATAAACCACCTGGTCTACTCAAGCCATTACCTATTCCCAATGAGCCTTGGGAAAGTATAGCCATGGAATTTATCATGGAGCTTCTTTGCACACAAGCAGGAAACAATACAATCTGGACTATCATTGATAGATTCAATAAGCAAGCACACTTTATACATGTACAAAAGACAATCAAAGTCGATCATATGGCTAAGCTATTCATTGCTGATATTTTCAAGCGTCATGGCATGCCTAAGTCTATTATAAGTGATCGAGATCCCCGCATGACCAGCCTCTTTTGGCAAGCTCTCTTTGAGAACCTCGAGACTCTGTTAAAGTTTTCATCCTCTTATCATCTACAAATGGATGGGCAGAGTAAAAGTGCTAATTCTATTGTTCTGGACCTTTTGAAATTCATAAATGCGAAGCTGATAAGCATCGTCGTAAGTTATATCTCAAGTTTGGACAGTATGTTTTTCTTAAGTTTGAGAAGGCTCGGTTGAAGAAGCAAAAAGGTCAAAAGGGTAAAGTGTTTAAGCTTTCTAATCACTATTATGGTCTTTCAAGATCACAGATAAGATAAACGATGTGACTTTTTGTTTGGATCTACCAAGTCATTGGAACATTCATAATGCTTTCCATATAAGTTTGTTACGTCTCTATATTAGAGAACCTCCAATGGAACCAATCAAGAAAGATTTACCTAACATAGAAGAAACAGAAGAGTTCCTTGTGCCTGAAAGAATTTTACACTATCAAGATAATACTCTAAGGTCAATTAAGGTATTACGGAAGTATCTGGTTAAGTTTAAGAATCATCCCCCATTGGACACTCAATTTATGCCTAAGAGAGAACTACAAGTCCTTCTAGATCTTCTTAAGGACTATGTATCCCCTCTACTATGTATCCCCTCTATAGTTGAGGTCAACTTGTTAGAAGCCAAAGGGATGTTACTAAATTGATTGCTTATTACGCATTCTCAATTTAGTAAATTTATGTCAATAAATTAATGACTCGCATTTTTTTAAGTGTTGATGATGATCTAGCATGGCCATAAGACCATTTAGAGACCAGTATTCCTAGTGCATCACTTAATGGGGTGATCAAAGCACTATGATGGGGATATCTGGTACAGGTAGTACAAGTTATGAAGGGGGAAGGAAGTGCCTACCAAGTGTAAGAGTGTACACAAGAACTAAGGAGCTATACATAAATGAAGATGGATTGAGTTCTAAGAAGAGGAAGCGCATTAGCATTGTGTATATGTATTTATGTATGCATTCGGGGACGCCTTGGAACATTTACTTGTGTGTAATGAGCATTGCATTCATTTGGGGTCATCATCTCCCTTACAAGTCAAGATTTAAGGTCTTTTCTCTCTTAATGAATTAAGGAGATAAGTAATTCTTTCACTAAGAAAGACGAGAGAGGTAATTCTCTCACTACGAAGATGAGAGACGTGATCCTCTGGAAGTGAGGAGAGAAGTGATTTTCTCTTTCTAAGGTCTAAGACGACACAAGCTTTTGTGTGAAAGTCAATCTTAAGGTTGATACCCAAGGCAATCTAATGAACTCTCCTTATCTATGGCTCAAGGTGGTTGCATGGACCATAAGTTAAGAATAGAGTTTAAAAAACTACTTTTCTTAAAATAGACATGGTGAATCCATTTTTAAAATATCTTGCGATAGAAAGTCGATCTCTAAAAACGGTCTTGTTAGGTTATCAAAAATGGCGAGATCTACAACTTTTGTGTTTGACATTTTTCCATCCGAGCAACGCACAACGAGATATTCCAAAATTGGTGTTGTAGAGTAGGTTCTGGAACAGCCACATCTTACATGAAGATCAACCTTTCTAATCTTGGCACTCAAGTCTCTCTTCAAGAAGAGAAGCTCTTGGAGCCTATAAAAGGGAGGCTGTCCTTGGGTGTGGAGGAGGTGAAGGAAGCATCACTTTGCATGCATGCGAAAGGAGGAGAGAAGGTGGTTTGAGTCTCACAAAGTGCTGCAAAAGCTCTGCAGAAATCAAGCACCAAGAAGAGAGCCCTACACATATTGTGTAGGAGAGAAGAAGAGACTCAAGAAGGATCAAAAGGTGCCAACTTCCAAGTTGTGCAAGTGTTAGGTGGTTGTATACTGTGCAAGGAACCATGATCTTGTTTCCAAGATCTACAAGTTAAGAACTGGTTTATGTGTAACAGAGGAGCTTTCTCCTTATCAATAGTATAACTCCATAAGGGGGGGACTGGCCCATCTTCCAGTCCCTAGTGTGTTGTCAATCTCTCTATCTCTCTTTCTTTCTCTCTACATCTTTCATTTCTCTCATTTGTTCTCTCTCTGTACCAGCATAATATTCACCATATATCTTTTAAGTATATAAGAAGATCGAGCATGTATCTCGAAGCTTATAGCAGAGCTCCCATAGTCTATGTATGAAAGTTATTGCCTAGACCAAGGCCTCAACCACCATGGGTGATGTTCCCAACTCAGCTCTGATAATCTCATGTGGGTTCGAGCTCTTTGCTCATATCATACATGAGATTATCATGGCCAGTGGTCTTTCCATATGCTCCCACCGGTCATAATATTCCTTCTGGTCCATCTTGGTCTCACAAAGGTCATCTCCTCGTATGAAAGAGACTTCGACCCCATATAGCTGCCCCATATAGGAGTGTGAGTGTAACTAGGGTATCACAAAGCCATAGTTTGGTGCAAGGTTCATGAAACTATATATGAGCACATTGCCTCTCAAATGCACATAAGGTGGCATATGCTTTTTCCAAACGAGCCTCTAATATCTCTCTCCAAGAGAACTAAATAAACCAGTGCTCAGTTCTTGGTACCCAAGCAGCTAAAGTGTTACATACCATAAATTTAGTTTCTCAAGGTTCAAGTCTCTATCTTTGCAAAAAGTTGATAATGTATCCAAGTGTCTATTTAGTCCCTCAAGTGAGTCAGATATAAGTACAATATTTGGTACATAAAGTAGTGATGGTATCAATACTCTGGCTACCCACCAGTTTTGTCCACATACTCTGAAATTTCATCTTTGTATAGTCCAAATAGTGTCGATGAAAATGGGCATCCTTGTTTCACCCCAATGGTGCTATTGATTGTATCTAAGATGCCCTTAGGTGTTTGTACTTTGCTTGTCACTTATAAGGCATAGATACTCCATAATATCTCTATGGGCACATCAATGTCTTGCATTCTTCTCATGAGTCTAGCACGTGGCAGTATATCAAAGGCCTTACAAAAGTCCATAAAACAGTAGTAGATCTTTTTCTTGAATGTCTTGCCTTCTTCAAGAATTTTGCTTAATGTAAAGATATGGTCTAGAGTTGTATATCCCCTCCTAAAGCTAGCTTGACCTTTTGATCTTAGGACATGCATCTCAGCTCATTCACCCAATGCTTGTTCCATAATAGAGCCATATATTTTGGCCAACATGTGTCCAGTCATGATGGTTCGATAGTTACTAAGTAGCATGGGGTCTCCACTCTCAAAGAGTGGAGACCACTCTCAAAGAGTGGCACAATTGTATGGTCTGACCAACTAGTTGGAAATCCCTCATAGACTACCCTATTAAAGACGTAGGCTAGCGTTGGTGCCAAGATATCACAAGCGTTAGTGAAGTGTTCTGCTTTTACTGAACCATCACGATCTTGGGCTCTGCCATTTTTTAGTTTCCATATTGTATTCCTCAATTTTTTTTCTATGAAAATTTTGCAATTTGTTGGTCTTGGGGTTGAGGGGAGTGGCATAGCCTCTTGGCTAGGAACATAAAGTGTGTAAGCATATTCATGCCAATCATCCAATCTAGTAATCTGTATAGATGGCTAGCTCTCATGCAGCCTTTTCCATGCTCTCTTGTCCTGTCCCAAGAACATGGAATACATTTCTATTTCTAGTCTGCTTAGGTATTCCCACTTCTTTTTCCGTACCAATTGTTTGAAGAGTGTCCGAGCATGCTCGTGTGTACATATGTCAAGTGCCACTTCTCATTGAAAACGTGCTCGTGTTTCTTTGCACTCATCATCATATTAGTCATTTTTGGAGCACTACCTCATAGATGCTTATCTAACGGTGTAATGTGCTAGAAAGCATAGGCTATTGAAGTATGTATTATCTTGGCTAGCTCTATTGTAAACTCGTCCAGAGGGGCCTATGTTTCTAGCTCCCTCAATGCATCTCAAACAACCGTGATGTATATGTGTGAGGTTGCTTCTACAAAATCATACCGTGGTAATTTTGGTATGTATGATTGTGTTTCATGTGTATGCCCATATTGTATCGTGAAAGCTAGAACATCATGGTTTGTTGTGCTAATCTAATTGTCTATCTGAGATTTCAAAGCTTTTTATGACATGGAGTGAACTTCATGGTCTCATAGGCCACTGAATGTCATGCTCTCCTTTTATCTATGTGATGATGACTCTTCTATCTTTATAGACAACCCATTTGCCTACTTTTCGTGCCTCTAGAACATGTGGCATGTTTTCCCTCCTGTGGGTTATATGGGCTGCTGGGGTAAGGTCTTCATCTAGGTAGATCTTTTCTCCTTTGAGAGCGGTCCTCTTGGAGAGGAAGGCTCTCTTCTTTTCCAAGTCTCCAAACTTCAAGATGAGGACTTTTTTTTTGTCCAGTCTTTCCCGACTTGCCTTGTGGTAGATCTATAGCCTCAATTTTGGTGGAAAGAGCTATAGCATCTTCAATTGGGGAGCTTTTTTTATCTAGTTCAACCACTCTTATGTGGAGTGCACATGCCCATCCTTTTGCCCCTTCTTTCAAGGTGGCATTCATGACTTTCACTTTGTTGCCATGATTCCTTTGTTCTTTTTTGCTACATCTATCCATTTTGCACTTTCTTTGATAGCATTCTCAACATTGTCCATTTTGTTTTGGGTTCCTTCCACCATACTTGCATAGGTGTGCATATCCTTTTTTAAAACATCCATTTCTTTTTGCATTCCTCTAGTTCTTCTTTTAGGTTAGAGAGAGAGAGAGAGAGAGAGAGAGAGAGCTATATATATATATACACACACATACACACACACACATAGGGACAATGTGGCCAATGAGACAAAATCCTAAGTATACCCATGTCTAATGTCATCTCATCAGTAAAATGAAGATAACATTAAAAATAAGTGGGTGGCCTATGAAACCATGCTAAGAATAACTATACAATGGGACTATACTAGGGTTGAACCATGTGTAGTGTTGTCCCATCTCGATAGAAAAGAAAAGAAAAGAAAAGAAAAGGAGAACGAGATCTAATAGAACCATGTACAAAAATGCGGTGGAGACTATAAGCTAGCTAATCTCAAGATCTGCACATGATCTCTGCTATGATACGGTCCCTAGTTGCTTCACTAATATGCCTCGTGGTGAGTCTTCAGTGTCTCATGATAATGGCTATGATCCATGCAGCCTCCTTGGGTGTGGCCTTGGTAGATAGGATCGCCATGCTCAACGAAGGGAAATGGCTCTATACAATGTGACTCCACGGCGTGGCATATAAGGTGTCTAGCGGGATGCCTTTGTCTCTGCTAGACTAGTAGTGTCAATAGGGTCGGGTCTACGAAAAAAGTTTGTCATCACTACTCTCTAAGTGGGTCCCTCAAGATGAGCTAGCCTCCTATCTCACAATAGTGTTGTGTGGCGCCTCTAGAGCTCCAAAAGGAAAAGACCTAGGCATATCTGGTCCTCATACTCCATGACATGATGAAGGGATCCAAAACCATCACGGAAGAGGTAGCGGTACCGTCCTTGTATGTGATAGTATACCATACATCTGTATATGTTGTGCTCCTCCATCTCAAGCTCTCGACCACAAAGCTGGCAAGTCCTATCCTTTGCTAGGGTATCTGTCCATCTGTCTGTCTCCATCTAAAGCCTATGTAAGGATGTGTGAATCTATCTGATAGTAGCTCATATGCTATGGGAGAGATGGCTGTCCATATATGGTGGTGGGCAAATAGTGAAACCATCATAAAAAAGACACAAGAAATGACTCATGTATAACTCCATCCTCAATCCTAAAGGGAGTGGTGGGTGGATCCATGTCCTTGCTATCTCAATCCTCATGTTATCATCTCTGATCGCTTGGTTTAGCTCTGATCGACTGAAAGAAAGTGTAGGGCAATCAAGGCTATAATCAGAAGGTGGAAGGCGGTCAATATCCAAACCATGTAGGCTTATCCAAATAGCCATATGTGAAAACCAACAATTCTTATCACCTCCTGTTGCTAGTTGTCTAGATGAAGTTAGTACCAATTTGGAGTATCTATGATGTGGAAGCTCCCTAATCTATGCCAAAAGGTCACTGCCCTGAATAATGCCTCCGTACCTATATGTGATGCCCCTAACTTTACTATGACAATGGAATGTGGAGTGGAGGGCTTACTTCTTATCATACGTGCTATCATCATGATCAATGACCTTTCCATGCTATCCCAATCATCATAATAATCCCTCTCTGCACCAATCTGATCAGTGAGTGGGCTAAGACACATGTGGTACAGGCTGCAACCCCATACTTCTACTCCATATAGTAGTGTAGGTATGACTAGGTTATCAAACATCCATAGTTTGGTGCAGGGCTCTTGGAATTGTATATGAGCACATTGACTCTAGAGTGCCACTAGTGCTGCATATCCTTGTGCGAGATGTGCCTCCGATGCCCCTCTCACAACTAAAAACGTGGGTCAGAGAAGGTGACTTCGAGGTAGACATATTCCCTCACATGCTCCATTATGTCTCCCCTAAATGTGCACTGGTACATAGATCTAGCCACCTATGCTATTGAAGTATTGAAAACCATAGTTTTGGTCTTCTCGCGGTTCACTATAGAAGATGTGCAAAGTATCTCGGTGGCACTGCAATCCCTCCAGTGAATCTAAAATGAGAACAATATCATCTACATACAATAATATTGGTATCAGCACCCTTGCTAGGTTGCCTCTTCGGCTCCTCCTCCTTGGTCAATGTAATCAGTCACTTCATCTATGTATAGACAAAACAATGTGGGTGAAAGCGAACAACCTTGTTTCACTCCTATGGTATTGTCAATCCTCTCTGATAGCTCCCCAAGTGCTCGTACATGACCTATCACTGTCTTATATAATGCATAGATTCTCCACTGTATACCCTCTAGTACTCCAATATCTTGCAATCTCTGCATGATGTGTGTATGAGGCACTGTATCAAAAGCTTCGCAAAAATCTACAAAGCAACAATAGATGCTCTTGTCTCGGGCAGCTCGAGACCCTCCTCAATAATGACTCTAAGTGTGAGAATATGGTCCATCGTAGTATTTCCTCGTCTGAAACTTGCATGTACTTGTCCTCTTTTGCCAAAGTATGACCGATCATATAGTCCATTAGTTGCTATGGATTAGAACACCATATTAGAGAATTTGGGAATCTCCCAAGTCCTACTTTCAAATAAGGGGTAAAGATTTGGCCATGTGGCTAAATCTTAATCCATACTTCAAAGTGGGACTTGGAAAGACAACCTATATAGTAATTAGGATAGTCTCCACTTTCAAGTAAGGGGAAAAGATTTGATCATATGGCCAAATATTAACTATATTGGGAATTCCCAAACTATATGAGAATTCCCAATTTCTCTAACAGAGTGTTTTAGAGAATCACCACTCTTAAATAGTGGAATTATAGTATTTTCTAACCATCATAGGGAAGCCTTCACATACTGCTCTATTGAACATATGTGCTAGTATGGGTGCTACTATGTCACAAGCATGTGAGAAATGTTATGCCACTAGTCCATCCTCATCCTGTTCCCTCCCATTTTGTAATCTATAAATCACATCCCTAACCATTCTCCAGGTGAAGAAAGACCATTGTGTTGCCCTACAAGCCTATGGCCGACTGCATAGGTGGCTCTCTTGGCAAGTCATATGGCTATCTCCCATAGTGTGAGCCAAGCATCTGGTGATGTAATTTGTATGGGGGACTATCTTTCATGAAATATCTTCTATGCACTCTTGCTATCCCATCCCAAAAATAGCTTATATATCTCTGCTTCTGCTTTCACTAAGTAGTCTCATTTTTTTTTCTACACAAGGAATTTGAAGAACGTCTTTACTTGATGTTGTGTCTAAGCACCTAACTTTTCTCTCTATAAGAAAGCTTAGGTGACTCTACCTCATCGTCATACCAGCTATTTTTAGGAGCAGTAGAGTGTGTGGCTATACATTGGGGCAAGCTATGTGGGAATACGTACATGGTTGATCCATGTACGGCCTCTACTAAATCCCTGGTACGTTCTTCCAACAATCTGCTCAAGTCCAATCTATGTGAACTACTCTGTAGAGAACCACTATAGATGTGTGAGGTGTCTTCTATAAAGTAGTATTCGGGATGTTTAGGGAGGCATGATGTTTCATGTTTCAAATGTCCACTAGAGAGCATGAATGTCAAAATAACATGATCTGCTACTATGCCAATTGATCTCTTAGATACCTTAAAGTATTGGATATCTAGTATCAATGTTGGTAAGCCTATCAAGTATTCCATAAGAATTTCCCATCCTTTGTGATTCCAACATGTCAAATTTTCAAATCTTGGCCATTGTGGCAAACCATTAAAGATGCCTAGTCTATGTGCACTTCCCAAATCCAATAGGTGTGTCCCATACGTACTTACTTCTTTATCTCGGGTTCTCTTGCGTAGGCCTATTCATCTATGTTGATCTCTTTGAACATGGCATTATCATGCATATAAAAGTCATTATGTCTCTCTCTCTTATGTGTGCATTGAAATCTCCTACTAATAATATGTCCCCAATACTAGCACATCTCATGATGTCCTCGTAAAGTACATCAAAGGGAGATCCATCCCATGTGGCATACGTAGAGTTTGCAGGAGGAAAGTAGCATATTCCAGTGAGTATATCCTATGGTATTTCTGTATGTATCCTAACCCATAAGTATCATGCATCATCATCTCTCTTCATTACTTGCACTATCCCTTTGAGGTCTTCCCGATATAGTATGGCTACACCTCCAAAACCCCTAGTGCTTCTTCCCAGTTTTCTAGCTGCTGGACAAATTACACTTTCCCACTTATATCCCTACATGTATGGTAATCAGCTACCTCTACATTGGTGTGTTTCTATGTACATTGTTATATCTATGTTTCGAAAGGTATCTTCAAAGTATCCGGCATCCAAGCATAGGGCTCCATTACAATTCCATATTGACATCCAAAGTGTCTCATAGGTCTCATATTGTCATCAAGTCCTTTCATCAATGTGATGATGACTCGTCCATCCCTATAAATAGCCCATTTTCCCTCTTTGTGAGCCTCCAATATCTTGGGCATGTGTTCTATGCAATGTGCTATCTATGCTCGGGTAAGGTCCTCATCCAAATAAATATTCTCACATTTGAGGGCTCTTGAGGAAGGCCTTTTTTTTTCTCTATGTCCCAGAGCAAAAAAATTAGAGCCTTAGACTTAGAGTCCTCTTTCCCACTCTCTAAGCACTGACAATAGGTACATCTAAGGCCCCAATTTTGTCGGCAAGTGTCTTAGCATATTCCTATGGGTTGCTCTTCTCCTCCCATCCTACTACCCGTACATGCAAAACCCTAGCCTATCTCCTAGCCTCTTCTTCCAAAGTAGCATTTACTACTTCAATCTTGTTCAATTATGTTCCATTATTCTTTTTTACTACCTCAATCTAGAGAGAGAGAGAGAGAGAGGAATTGTTGGCATAGTTGAATTAGCAAGAAGATGTTCATTTTTTATTCACGTTCCAAAGTGTAAAGTCATTTTCCACTTCAAAGGTCTCCTACATAGGCAATTGAGCGCCATCCTATATGTAGGACTCATTTCTAGGGATGATTTAGCTTCTTGGCATGTAGTCTCTTTCATCTCTTTGCTACAAAATTCTCTTACAACTCTTATATTTACATTTATAGTAATTAATACAATTACCCATTACAAAAAAAAAAGGAATTGTGGGGAAAGGGAGATGTGCATGGAGATTCATGTTTTGTAAATTAGTTTGAGGCATGTACCTTAATGCAAAGCATTAGTCAACTCCTTTACCAACAGTTACAGCCAAGACAGTCATTGATAAAAAAGTCTATTTCATTCATATGGGCATAGCCCTTTCGAGTACAATTATTTTTGGGAAGGTAGAACAAGCTAATACATTAATTTGGGGAGAATAAGATTATGTTACATTTTGCTACAGGAATTGAGTAATAATATGGATTGGGGTCATGGATTTTCACGAATCGATAGGTCATAGGAAGCTTGGGGTATCCTTTCCTTTGATACCCGTTCTTCTCGTAACGTCCCAACACCTTGATCCTGTCGGAAGGGATTATTCGGGTCACTTCCTCATACACGTAATTGTTCTACTTGACCTTTTGTCCCCCGACATGTAGGGTTGCATTTGCATGAGCCTCAACAAAGATGAATAGTTTCACGATCTTTAAGTCCTCCATCCACTTGATTCTCTTCAAGTTGGTCCGAAGGTACGCAAGTCAGTGGGCAGCTATGTAATAAATTCCTGAATCACCCGTCCATCTCCGTTCCACGTACAGGGGTGAAGGATTGTAGATGCGGTCTAGGATATTCATCATACCTAGCCTTCATCGATAATCGGAAGCACGCATCGCAGACATAAACATAACTTGGACCACTAAGAATTTTTTCCATGCTTCGCGACTCTGCAGGCCAGCATCGATAAGTAAGTAAGGAAATGTTCTTAACATCAACATTTGCTCTACTTCTCCTCATTAAGTTTCCTTGTAAATATTAGATCTCATTGGTTCGCTCTCTGATACCAACTATAACGTGTCTCCCTGTCCATATGCAGGACACGTCTTAGCAGCCCATCGGGAAGAGACTCTAGAAAGCGCCACCCGACACTCCCAAGGAATGTCATGGGGTTTGCGATCTAGGTCTTCCCAAGTCTGCCACGAAGCAGAAGCATTTCGGCCGTTTCCACTTAGGACCGACTTGAGTCAGGGTTTTCCTAATGGTCAAGTTCCTAGAATGGTAGCTAGTGTCGAGCCCCAGGTGAACTACTTTACGCAGAAACATTAGGGTCAAAGCGGATTCATGATGTACTTGGTTCAAGGAGAATGGGAAATGAGAGGGATGCGAAGCTCGACCTCTCTGCCCATAAGGCATAGTCCCATTCCGTTCCCCTAAAACAGCATAAATCGGGAGTCTAGCTTTAAAGATTCTAGGTCATTGTTTATCTTGCTGCCAATTCCTTTGAGAAAAGTTCTCGGCCAACCAAGACCACCCTTCCGTAGGAGGGACCCATGGTCACATCCACCACACTTTCCTCAGGTTGCTTTAGTTATCTAATTACCTACCACATTTAGTTTGACAAGCAAAAACAGCTTCCTTAATTAACCAATTAATCACCGGTTCCTTCACGTAACTTAGGCACTGACATAGAAAAACAATGTTAAACAAGTTCATTTTCAACATTTGATCTTTATTTATCAGTCTTTGGAATACATCGTATAATCCAGCCTGAAGGCTAATCCATAATCCGCCCAAAGGCAATTCCAGCAATCCTCAGGGATTGCTATTCCAAGTTTCCGCCCTTTGACTAGTATGCGGGGCTCGAGATCCCATCTTGAGTCACTTCGGCCTCTTGTGCAGGACTCGGAGGCAAGGGATTTACGACTAGAGCCTCCTTGGCACCCAAGCCTCCTCCTGCTCCAAGTAGCACCCATGGAGAGACCTCTCGCGGCTAACAACCCCCTTGGATAGGGTCAAGCAGACAGTCACGGGTAACTGATGCTGCCTCTCCCTCCAGGCTTTCAACTTGAAGCATTAGTTATTTTTCAGCATTAGTTCCTTGAGCAAAGAAGAACAAACAATGCTCCTAAGTGTACAAACACAAGCACTCCAGTGGTCATTTATACAACCAACTACTAAGGTATGAATCCTTCTCTCCGAATACATCCAACATTCGATCCGGGATCAATTGTGACTTGGTAAGATCCCAAGGGTTTCGTAAGTTAAGGTGCATGTTTACCCTTTTTCCTTGGGTTAGGGTTTATACCCTGTTGACCCAAATTGTCAATACTTTAGGCTTCCATATATTATGGTCAATAAATCTTGGACAACCCCGTTTCCCCACTTGATTGGTCAATTGCTTGTTAGGCAATTCATAATTACCCTAACCTAGCAAATCAACCCCAAAAGAAGGTGATGTAGTAGGATGACTACTCATCCTCAAGATAATTTGACTTATACTTAGGACTTGCCAACATTGTCCTAAGGAGTGACAATACTACTTTGTGATTTAGACACAAAACCATGCGACGTTGCAACTTGTTGCACGAGACGTGTCGCACCTAACTTATGGGATTATTTCTCCCATCACACGGTATTCCTTAGACAAAAATACATTCGGTCAGGATGTAGGGTTTGGGAGTCCTCTTGACCTAACCCTACTAGGCCAATAACATTTTGGCCCTAGGGTTCCTAGCTTCCTTGCAGAAGTCTAGCATTTGGTCATCCGATCACTAGGGTGAGAACCCTAGATCGTTCTTGCCTCGGCATTTAGCTAACCCTAACATTTCGTGAATGTGGGTAGGACCTTCAGGATTGGAAATACTAGGTCGGCAAACCAAGTGCGATACTAGGCAGAATATTAGCGTAACTTAACCCTACCTAGCACTTAGAGGTGATTGTCATACACTAATTAATCATACATTTATGATTCTCGTGTAAGATATTCAACTATACACAAATTACTTAGTAGATCCAATCAACCCACGATTTAAGATGATTTTATTACTTTTAAAGATGCAAATACTTCATTCCAAACTTGCAAGTACTTTTTTCTAAAAGATGTAGGTAACTAGGTGAGATGCATCATTCCATGCGAGTATGCAACTTCAACCCATAGACCTTCGGCTTTTATGCAACAACGAAATCAAAGCTTTAATATTCTTAATGAAGATGCATTCAAACTTTGATAAAAAGAGCTCCGTGCATGAGCGAATGCCATGAGTCCGTCATTAACTTAATCCTTCTTTTAGCTCTTAACCTGACTCAAAATGAACTACCATCGTATGCAATTTGCAAGGTACATAAATCCTTTCCATGCATTGCAACTATTCAGACATTATTTTATACGCAAACCACAACTATGCATTATGTGTTATATGACTTGTCCCATGTGCGATGCAACAAAGGTGCCTTTGCACAATTCCGTTTATTTACTTGTGCATCATGCGTACAGGATTTGCAACTTGACCATGGAAGTGCAAGCAATTTCAAATGCACGACATACGACTAGAATTTATAATCGGCGAGCAAATAAAATTTCCCAATGTGTTTAAACTTGCCTACGAGATTTAAACATGCATGCGGGACTATTTAACGGAACCTGGGCATTAGGAATCGTGGCGTTGTCCACACGCGTACTCAGGGTAAAAGCTCCTGCTGTGTGTGCTCCTCTCCCCTTTTGTTTAGGAGCCATTGACGCAACAATTTCGTTTCAGCAACTCTCCCTTGGGTCACTTCGCGTTTTGAACCCTCTTTGTCCAAGATATTCCCTTCCGCGCAGGACACGGCCCTTGCAGATACGGTTTTAAGGAAAACCCGAAAAGCACGGGTGAATAAGGCTTATGGAGGCATTTAATGAAAGCTTCCAAAAAGAAGCTTCCAAGCTTCTGTTCCAGATGACATGGAGAGAGAAATGATTGGGAGAGGAGGATGATGACGAAGGAGATGAAGAGGATGATGATTATGATGATGATGGCGATGGTGATGACGGAGGCAGCAATAGTGTGGCCTGGCGGTAGCAGTAGACGGCAGTTTCCATAGGGCGACGGTGGGTAGCACAGCACACGATTCCCTCTCCCTCCCCTCAAGCTTCAAAAGGGGGGGGGGGGGGGGGGGCGGGGAAATAGCCACACACGTGGCTAGTTACATGCCTCCTCCCCCATGCACTCCTACTCCATACCCACTCCTCTCATGTGGCTAGTTACATGCCTCCTCCCCCCCATGCACTCCTACTCCACACCCACTCCTCTCACACTCCCTCTCCCCCGCCATGCAACGGTTGAAGGGGAGGGAGTTTTTAATTTAAAAAATTCACACAGATTTATCCATTATCCATTTTTTCTTCCCCCTTGAAGGGGTGTTCCTACGTGGGCTACAGGTTTTAAGCCACAGTCTCTTATGACAACGGGGCTGGAATTTGATGATGCACGTGGAGGGAGCACTTAGCCACCAACATTTTTCTGTTGCGGGAGATTACTTTAAGTTACTCTTGCACAGGATGTGCAGGGTCTAGGATCATTAATATTTCGTGCGGAAATATTACATCCACTAAGCTTCCAGTTCACAAAAAAATATTCTAGGGATTGCTTCTGGGTAGAGATCCAACTCCCTCAAGGGGGTGGTCCCCTCTTCTGATGTGTCACTAGAGCTGACTTCCTCTACCAATAGGGATCATGCTTACTCTTTGGGATGTTGAAATGGTATCATGGTTGTTTCAAATCTGGTGGAAGGGTTATTTATCTCTGAACTCAAGGACTCATCTTTTGAGGATGCCTCCAGGAATGTTACATAACAAGGACCTTCAAAGTTCTGCTTGGGCTATAGGATTGGTGGTTGTTGGCACAATGCATCATCATCATCCTCTCTTAAGAAGGGTGACTCATTAGCTAGTCCAAAGGGTACTAGAGTCATTCTGTCTAAAAGTATGGGATCTTTTGCTTCTAGGGCTTCTGGGATCTTGTCCTCATTTGTACCTTCTTCGACTAGAATAGATTCTTCCATCTCGCTATCATAGTCTTCTTCTACACTGTCATCTTCATCCTCTTCTTCTACACTGTCATTCTCTGTTGTATCCTCTGTCTTTTCTTACGTGTTTGTCGTTGCTTTTATCTCTGTCTCTGTCTTTGTCTATGGCTTTGACCCTACTTTTGTCTCTGTCTTTGTCTCTGTCTCTGTTATGGCCATGTAACAAGGATAAAAGTACATCCATGCCTCTATCTCACTGTCAGAGGCGACTTTAGAAGTCATTTTGGGTTTAGGCAAGAGGTATTCACCCATTGACAAAGACTTTTCTTCTTTTGGGAGTTGGCTTATGGTGTCTACTGGCAAGGACTGTGTCTCTGTTTTCGTGGAAAATATATGTTTAGCTTCTTCATCTCGAAGGATGTGTCATCTATTACTTCGTTGGAAGAGTCTATTCAGACTTCAATGGAAGTGGATCCATTACCTTTTTGTGAGCCATACAACTTCAGCACTACTTTGTTGGGTCCTCTGCCGAGGGTTAGGATTCCTTTGAACCAATCCATTTGTGCCCTTGCTTCAAAAGGCCATGGTCTTTCCAAAAGTAGAGGGTATAAGGGTCCTATAGGAATTTGATTTTACCACCAAATAGGTTAGCCAAATAGTCTCTTCTTGCAAGGGTTGTCTTCACATATGGGAGAATATCCAAAGGCTTAATTCTGATTTGGTCTACCAGTCTGATAAGCCATTGTGTAGGCTGCATTCTTTGCAAGCCTAGATCCTTCATTGTCACATCAATCATTATGTTCACTATGATGAACCTCCATCACTCAATGCATCTGCTATAAAGCATCCTTCAATCCACATGCCAATCCTTGGGGTACTAGGATCCAAGAAGGCATTAGCCACATCCACTCCTTTCACAGGCTCTAGGGTCTTCTTGGACTTAGGGGTAGTGGTAGGAGCAATCCTTAGGCCTCTTCTTCTGGTCAATATGCTTTGAATTTCTTTCGACTGCTAAGAGACAACATCAAAAACTGTTAGAATGTTAGGTTTGGTTTGAAGGTGTTTAGGTATTTGACCAAGTCATATTCTTTAATAGGATCCACAAGCTTCTCTAGTCGTCTAGGAAATGGGGCAACGCCCACTTTTATCTTCTCTCTTTCTTCTAGAAATCGCAATATCTACACTTCTACAACTGGAGGTACTTCAACATCCTCTAACTCTTGGACCTCTTGTCCTATCTTTGTAATTGTCTCTATAGCCCTCTGTGGCACTATAGTGCTCTATACTATGTTCATATGCCCTATATTGTTTTGTTTCTTTGTTGGGAGATTGAACTTCACATTCCAAGTAGAGGGATTACCATGTTTTTGGACGAGTGGTTCCTTCTTCTTGGCACGCATGATGGCGGCCACTTCTAACTCTACTAAATTGGAGGCAGGTCCTTGTGCTTTTGCTAGCTATTAGTGGCATTGGCCTTGACAGGGGCTAGACTAGGACAATCCTTTGCAATGTGGCCTTCTCCATTGCATTTGCTCCAGAGGGATTTGTAGTTCATGGATCTTCTAGGGTTTGGATAGTTTGGTGAGATATGTCACTTTTCTCCTCATCTATAACACTCCACTTCTGATCTCTGACCATATCTAGACTATCGTCCTTTGTAACTCTAAGAGGGGAACCTCCTTGGGCCAAAATTAGGGCCAAACTCTCTAGGCTTTTGTCCGATATCCTAGGTGGTCATCTTGGATTCCAACAAGTTGAATCTTGCTTCTTCTTCATTATTCCTTCTTTCATGCATCTCCTTCAAAGAGCAAATATCATATGTGTGGTTCTTCCTTAAACAGTACGAAGAGAAGACTCCAGTGATAGTTAGTTTTTGGGTACATTCAATGGCTAAATGTCATGATTGATGGCACTTTCCACACCATGTATTAGATCGAATCACATCTCTTCCACCTCCTGTAGAATTGGATATGTTGGTGGTGGCATTCACCTTTAGTATCTACAACTATTTAGTAATCACATCCATCAACTCCTTGATGCTTGCGACTAAATTGGACAAATAGTCCTTCAAATTTTCACTTGATACAGTACTCACAGTAGGATTTTGGGAAGCTTTTGTAATCACTTCATAGAGTGGTTGAGTTGATCCAAAGGGTCCTATGTTTTGATTCTAATTGAGAGCTCCTGTTGAGACTAGGGGTTGTTGGTTCCAGTTTGGTTTTACTATTGCTATTGAGTTGCCATTAGGAAAACTGTTTGTTGAGGCCAGTGTTGATGTGGTTGAACCATCATTTGAGGTATTGCCGTTAGCCAACCACTGTGGATTCGATGAACTGTATTGCGGCATTGTTTGCATCTGAGGATAGGGGTAGGAAATAGTCCCTGGGACTGCATTTGTTGGGTGTACCATTCTTGGCATGGAAGAAGGTAAGACTCCTCTTCTTAAGGTCATCGACAACCTTGCTTCAACTTCATCATACCATCTTTCACCTTCCATTGTAGCTTGCAGGTTGAGTAGTCTTCTTAATTCCACAAACTTACGACATCTGATTGTATGCCTTCATGTAAGTGATGGTTAGTCTATCTCTTCAGTATGGATTCCATTCTAGAGACATATGCTTCCACCCATTCACCAGAGGACTGTTTTAAGTTCATTAACTCCTCTCGTATTTGCTCATCAAAATCATCACACCTGAATTTAGTGAGGAAGGCCAACTTCAGGAGGTCGTCCCATGTGCCAAAAGCTCCTATTGCTTATCTCTCATACCACTAAAACACCATGCCTTTCAAAGTGGCGGGGGATATCGCCAACCCATGCTCAAGGGTTCTAGCATTGTTGGCTACACACGCTACCGTGAACTCAGCTACATGAAGATTAGGGTCTTCATTGTACTCTCCGTTGAACATGGGCAATGAGACTATATTTGCTGGCATGCCATCAATATTTCTAGGATGGATATGGCTAGAAATGGGACCTTGAGTCACCATGGGGACTTCTGTAAAGAGTGCCGCTAAGGCATCCAAGGAGGCTTCTACTGCTAGCTCATTCTTAGCTTTGATTTTTGCCTTCTTCTTCTCATGTCCCTCTAGACTCGTTCTAGTGCTTGCCTCTTGATCGCATCATTCATCAAGGAGTTAGCTCCACCTAGTTTATCTATACTCACAAAATAGGATCAAAAGGGCTTCAGTCTCTAGAGGACTCTCTTGCCAACATTTCTTCTACTTCCTTCTTTTCAACGCCTCTAAATTCGGCTTTCAATCCACTACAGAGGGGAAGATATTTAGTCTTGAAGGTATCAAAATTTATTCTTCTGAGTATCATTATGGTGGCATCATCGTAGTAATGCCAGCTTCTGATGGTTTCAATAGTGTATGTTGTGAAGAACACTTTGTCTACTAACTTCCACTTGTTGCTAATTGGACAAACAGAAGGTTATTAGTGTACCAAGCATCCCATGTATCTTGTAATTGAGCATCTACAAACAAATTCCAACTTTTTTCCACTTAGTTCTTGTGTACTTCAACTGACCATGACTCTTGAAGCTTCTTCACAATCTCCAGCTTAATAACATCTAGAAAGTCTTCAATGCAGGCCAAATCTCCCATGGATGGTCATTCTCTCTATTTTTTGTGCTCTTCAATTTTCTCCCAAACAATTTGCCACCAAGATGCACATCTCTATTGCTTCATAAGGGAGAGGAAATAGTCCACCACATAGAGTTTGTATCAAGATGGTAATATGTTTCCACCATTCTGGGATAAATTTCTTATAGAAAGTGGATTTGGAAATGAGAATTTTCAATTCTTTAGTGGTAAATGAGCTTTGCATCCATTGAATTCTTCTCCTCTCAGTGACGCCATTTCCTTCATTTTTAGCCCCTTCTAATGCCTATTGATGGTAGTTTTTCCCAACTGCGCACCAAAAACATGGAGCCCCAAGAGGAACACAAAAAAAAAGGAGAATCTACTACAAGAAAATCTATCTTGTATCATCAACAAGCATGTTTATCATATTTTATGTGACCACAACAAGGAAAAGAACACTAATATTCTTAAATCTTCATGCAACTTCATTTAACAAGTTTGTCATATTCTTCATCAAAAGGATAAAAGAACACAAAGGAATGCTCCACTTTGAATGAAAATCATCACATAGTATTCATCTTCAATAGCTTCATAGTCTTTGTAGTCTCTATCACGATCTCTCACTCATAGATACATTGTTTTGCATATGTTTGCCTATCTCTCAACACACACTCTCTCTCACATGCTCTCTCTCAATAGTACATTGGAATAATCAAGAACAATCATCCATAATCCCTATCTGGTTGTGGATATCCCTCCCAAGAGGTATGTTTGATATGAAAGGTCACTAGAGCCACTACAGTGACTCTTCATAGCTCAATAGTGTCACTGTTACTTCAATCTTTACTTGAGTCTTCAACAGCTACTTTTTCCACTTCTTTGAGCTATTTTGAACTTGTATTCATCTCTTTCCAAGGTTAGAAAACTTCCCCAACTTACACATTCATCCCATAGAAGACTTATAGAGGTATACAGAATAGAAACAATACAAAGTTAGAGGCTCTACAAAGGCTCAACAAAGGGTCTACAATATCATACAGAAGGTCATCGAAAAACCTTTAGCTAAACTAAAACCATTCAAAACCATCAAAAATCAATCAATAAGCTTCCAAACAATCTCAAAATCCATCAATCATGATTCCAACCTCTCATATAGAAGGAAAACATAACAAAACAGAAGCTCAACAAACTCAATCAAAATCAATCAAACACTATCAAAACATCAACAAAACATGTCAAAACATCATATCTCCACTGAGAAACATCATGAGCTTCTAAAACTTAATCAACCTTATCCAAAACACTCCTAAACACTTCCAAACCAATCAGTTATCATACAAACTTAATAAAAAATCAACCATTCAATCCACAAAAATAACAAAAATCAACCAAAAAATCAAGTCATTTCAGCAGTCAATAGCAATTAATGCATTTTGCAAGTGTCGAAGGCATAACCTTTTTGTCATCCCCTTGACCATATCCAATCAAATGCCTTGTTCATGTCACGTGTATGAAATTGACCACCCATGTATTTTTCTATATCATATATTATTGAGGAGGGAGTTCTAGATTGTTGAGTACAGGGGTCAAGCAATGTCAACTTTCAAAGCTATAGCAAATGTAGCGGTATAAGAGTGAGGTGTGGGTGGACTTCCTATCAAAGGAAGGTAGAAAGTAATTGATCATGACCATAAGCAAAGCATGAAAGATGACCAACATAGAAATGGAGGGTTCTTGGAAGCATAGAATATTGAATATCTCCTACCTTTAGGTACCTTACATATGGGTATATGGTGCCTTTTCCATAATAATGGTATCCAAATTGACCAAAAAGAAAACCATAGATTTATTTTCATGGTCCATCTTGTAAAAAAAGAGTTAAGCATGGGAATAGGCAGCCATGGAGTGTGTGGTACAACAAATCTCCACCACTTAATTGTTTCCTTAGATATGGGCACCTATAATGGTGTATGCATATGATACATGAGCTATGAATAAAAAGAATATATATGCAATGTTCATTACCTTCATGCTAGTGCTCTAAGAAGGGTGGCATGAGCACTAGCATGATGGTCACGTAGCTTGAACAACAATGTATAAGGCACAAGCTTGAGTACCAACATGATAGGCAACATGGGCACTTATAATGGTTGTGCATACGATAAAGGAGTTGCATATGAAAAGAATATAGGTATGATGATTAGTACCTCTGTGAGTGTTGAATTAGTCAAAAATATGTCATGAGGATTTTAATGACAGGCACCATCCATCATTAGGATGATAATCTCAGTCACATCTAAGGATACTAGCTCAGTAAATGTAGGAGGTAGACATGGTGTCATTTTAAGATAACTCCTATAGTAAGAAACTGAACAATAGACATGTTTTTTGAGCCTTCAAGTCATTGAAATGGAAGTTGCTAATGAGATATGACTGAATTCATGCATTTTAGGTAGCTTGAAGGGAATATCCATGATTTGAGGAGAGTAGAAAGGGTGGTATTAGATGAAATGCCAATCCAAATTTGCCAATATAGATGCAATTGTAGTGTGACATTGAGGCCTATTGGTGCCAAAAATCTAATGACGTTGCTTTTGTTTTTGGCCACTTAGAATGCAAGAGATGTTCCTTTCTGGGATAAGTGTGCTTGAATGCATCAGTAATGGTTAGAGGGGCCTAATAGGTCATAGATGTGATAAAGGTTTGTAGTATATGAGTAATATCAGTGCTGGATTTTAGCAAGAGTATTTAACAAAGAGAATGCTTTGGTGTAAAACTAAAAGAAACTAGTTCCCATTCCGTATTTTAACACCAATAAGCTTTTAAATTGGAGTGGCAATTTATTGATTTGTAAATGGCAATTAGGAGGCACTTCTAATGCTTGTGCACTCTTATGGGAATTCTAGTAATACCACTAATGTAAGGTAGCTTGATACCCCAGTGATGCTTATAATATGTTCATATGGTGAGCTTGAAAGCAAACAGCTCCCATGTTTGATGTATGTATGAGTGTGTGTGTGTGTAAAAAAAGCTAATTAGATAATTAATAATTTATTTAATAGTTAGTTCCCTTATTTAATAATTATTTATTTCTCAAATAATTTTATATTTATATTTATATTTCTTTTGTCTCTTAATTTGTTTTTTTTTCTCTCTCTCTAAGTTGATTAGTTAATGAGCTTGTTTATGAAGTTAGTTACTTAAATAATTAATCATTGCAATTTTAAATAGTTATCAATCGATATTTTAAGTAATCATTTTTAAACTTCTTCTTCTTTTATTAATTTTATTCAAAGGATTTTGAGGGGGCCACATGACACATACTCAACCCTGCTCAAACCTCTCTTCTCCTCTTTCACATGTTTTCTCCATAAGCCTCTCTCTCTCTCTCTCTCTCTCTCTCTCTCTCTCTCTCTCTCTCTCTCTCTCTCTCTCTCTCTCTCTCTCTCTCTCTCTCTCTCTCTCTCTCTCTGTGTCACACGCGCGGTAGGTTACCACCCCTCTCTCCCCTCAATCCACCCCCTCCATTGTGTGTGTGTGTGTGTGTGTGTGTGTGACAGCCATTCAACATGGCAAAAAATGAGTGTGTGCTAGTGGGGAGCCATCTCTCCATCAACTAGGGTTCGAGGAGGCAGAATTGCAGAGGGAATCATGGTAGCAAGGGGAGGGGATGTTGCTAGTGCTAAGTTTGGTGGAAGATCTCTCTCTCTCTCTCTCTCTCTCTCTCTCTCTCTCTCTCTCTACATGGCGGCAACAAGGGGAGGGGATGCCGCTGGTGCTAAGCTTGAAGAGAGAGAGAGAGAGAGAGAGAGAGAGAGAGAGAGAGAGAGAGAGAGAGAGAGAGAGAGAGAGAGAGAGAGAGAGAGAGAGAGAGAGAGAGAGAGAGAGAGAGAGATTGTGTGTGTTATGAAAATCATAATATTCAAAACTCCAAAACATGGGCTAGGAAGAAGCCAAGGAAAGTGAAGCCCTAATTGAAACTAACACATTGGTAGAATCTAGGCATGGAGCAATTGTATGATTGTAACCTAAGAAATAATCATATGATTATAACACATTGGGAGAATCAATTAAAGCTAGAATTAAAGAGTGCCAAATGGGAGTCTCGTTGTGTGGATATATCCATTTTTTCCTTAGGGACAATCAAATCATGTGAAATTATTTAGAGAGAGAGAGAGAGAGATCTATATGAAGTTCTTATGGCTAACAATGCTTTAACCACATGAAGCATGGCTCAGGGCACCTAGCGTAATCTGTTTTCAAGATGTTGTTGCACACAACATTTCAAATAAAGATTGCTTTGTTGTAGAGATTGCCCTGTGTGTTAGACTTTGCTATTTGCTTTTATAATCAATCACATGCACATGCATGCATGCACATGTACATACACACTCTCTCAAAATATCATGTGTATTTCTTCGTATGTGAAGGTATATTCTTGAATACATAAATAGTTATGGATATCACAAAAGCTCTGGGTTTATCATGGTTAATCTTTTTGTGACTCAAACTACCCATGAACACTTTCGCCACATAAAATGTGCATTACGATGTGAAGTGCACTAATTGTTGCTAACATCAATGTTTCAAACCTTGGTGTAAAGCATTGAGAGAATACTGTGATAAAGCATCGAAAGGACCTAGGCATGGAGTGCCTAGTTGTGTTTAATAGTATCAGTTTTTGTTTCGTGCCATGTCTTTAGAGAACTCATGTGGTACATGTTTCCTATAAATAGATATAGAGGAAGTGTGTTGTGTTGACATAGGCAAACCATCATCACGTGAGCCAGAATTCCAAGTAGTTGTTGAGATAATTTGGTATCACATAGATTCGCCTTTGTATAAATTAAAAAAACCTTTTACAGATGTAGTAGACTACACGCACGCACACCCACATGCACATAGAGAGGCCCAATGCTAGGCAAACACCCCAGATGGTGCTGACAAATGCTACATTTTGAAACATCAACCACCATAGAAGTCTCTTTGAATTAATTTAGAGAAACACAAAATGAAATCTTTGTAGAATAGAGCAAATCTTTTCAAAACATAGAAAAGGCTAATCTTTTACAACTAGAATACTCAACTCATAGAATTCAATAAACATAATGGAAGGACCATATTCATTACAAGATGAACTTGTTTAGAAAAGTATATACCATAAGAAACAATGATTGCCATTACCCCAACAACCAAGACATTTCTTTTCTAGAATTTGCACATTCTTGAATTTGAATCCATGGTCTCTTAGATGCAAAACAAATGCCTTTGCATCTCTCCATGAGCTAGTTGACTAGGTGATTTGTAGAATCCAATTCTTCTCTAGAAATAAGGAGTTAGGATGTATGATGACAACCCAAGCCTTTGCTCTAGCTAGGCTCCCATCTCCTTTTGACCTATTAAAGTTTGTTGGTTTACTTTGAACATAGAGACAAGGTCTTGAATTTTATAATTACGCCAAAAGAGGAAAAGTATGACAACAGTGGCTCAATTTGTTGCACGAAGGTGTATCAAGAAAACCGTAAAATTAGGGAGGATTCAGATCAAGGCAGACATCATTGGAAATGCAAAAAAGTAGACAATTGATGCATGACATGTCAAATATAAGCTTTCATATCAAGGCGGATGATCAATGTCCACCACGTTTTGTCCTTTAACTACTAAGGGATTATAGATATTGGGCATTTTATTTGGGCCAGAAGCCACATCTAATGTTGGTTTGATGGTTTGGGTAATATATCCTACATTTTTTTCCATGAAATTGGAAATACTGAAATAGAAAAAACGTGTTTCAAGACACCACTAATCAATTCGTTCACCAAATTAGGCAAAATCTGTAGATCGCAGATGATCTATGGAGGTGTGTGGAATGGATGAAATGCCGTTGTGAAAATAGACCAAGTTGACCTCGAAGAGCTTATTCGGGTTTCGCACACTTGCCATAGTAATAAAATGCACCTCCTTTGCGGCTACTTTTGCAAGCAAGACGTGAAGGCATGTGCTCATGCATAAAGAGGGAAGTGTTAACCATTAGGCTAGGCAATCAAGTGTGAACAATTAAGTGAATAGTTTAGATTTTGCCAGACGATAGAGATATTGAGTGATCCTTTGTCCACAACCCTAGTGTGAACCGGGTCTTAGGGCAACACTAGTGTGCAAAGGCCCTCTTAGGAACCAACGCGTGACCAGGCCCTATATGTCCTAACAAAGGAGGGTGAGAGTTGTCCAATGAGGTGGAGGTCTTACAAGCATGCAACCAATGGGAACTCTTCAAATATCCCCCAGCCAAAAATAAATAATGCAAATAGAAACAAATGGGGAAAATGGCAGGTAATTTTCATGGCTGGGAAGCCTCTCCTCCTTTCAAAATCTTCTTTGATACCATTCCATTGGCTGAACTCTTCATCACACACTCTCCCTCTCTCCCTTCCTCCTTTGCTTTGGGTTCTGACTGTCTTTTCCTCACCTGTATCTTCTTCTCTTCTTGTTCTGCCTCTGTGTCTTGTTGCTGCAGGAGAAGGGGGGGTCCTTGTTGCTGCCATGGCGAACGCCACCTTGTCCCTCTCTCACATCTCTTCCGCTCTGCCTGCGGCAGTGTCCGGCAAGTCGTCTTTCCTCTCTGGATGCAGCAGCAGTAACGGAGCTCGCCTGCTCTGCGCCTCCAATGGCTCTAAGCTCTCTATGTCCGCAGAGTGGCTGCCCGGACAGCCCCGTCCGCCATATCTAGACGGCTCTTCTCCCGGGTAAGCTGAAATCTACCCCAGGTCATCCCATCACTTGTATTAGTAGTAGCCACTGCAGTCGAATCCATCTCCAATTCGTCTGTCTTAGGTCGGTATCCAGGGTGGCTCAATCGTTCCTTTAACAAATGTTGGCCAATATAGCTAATGAATGTATCCCAGCATTATCTAGCCTATCAAATACAACCTATCCAAGTTACACTGTACGCTGAGAAGATAATACTAGCACGATAGACCTGCATTTCTGCCTTCGAAGTTTTATTCATGTGCACATGCTGGAATATCCTTCCATCCGCCCCTCGATTGGAAGATTTCTGTGCTCATTTTGCTCTTCGTGCAGAGATTTTGGGTTCGATCCCTTGGGGTTGGCTGAACTGCCAGAGAATTACGAAAGATACAAGGAGTCGGAGCTCATTCACTGCCGATGGGCCATGCTTGCTGTGGTGAGTTGAGAGTTATGGATGATTGCAACAGTAGAACGAGATATCGCTCATTACAGGATTGCTTGCTGATTGCTAATCTTTCGAAATGTCGGTTTGAGCTTTTACGGGTTCTCGCTTGTAATATATCATGTTGCTGATGTGAACTTTTGAAAATTTGGATTGCGTTTTTGCAAACTCTCTCTTGTGAAATGTTCTGAAAGGACATCAAATAGAATCATGCTGTTGCCACCAACCGTCTAGGTCCACAAATGATACACATGCTTGTTCTTCTTACTGGTCTCTTGCCGATGCTTCTACCAACCTTGATATGATTATCCTATAGAATCTGTGAAATGGTGTTTGCTGTTTGTGCTCATCTGTAATTTCTTTGCGGTGCAAAAAAACTGTTGAGCATCATCACACTGATGCAGCATTGTGCAGGGATTGTTCCAACCTTACCAATGCTGCATTTGTGTAACATTGTTTTATGCTACAAGGTATTGGAAGATTTTTCGCAGTTAACATTTGTTTTCTGACCATGTGTTTTCTTGTTCCTGATTCTTCTGAGGTAAACATGTCCACACACTCTGACCTCTGACAGAATCTACGTACATGAGTCTGTGTGTGAAACTTGCTCTTTGAACAAGTTCTTTGTCTTTATGTCATTACAGATTTCAAATATTAGAAAGCCAGTCAGAGACAAAGGATCAATGTTTTGTAGTAGCTAGAAATTTTGTGCTGTGAAGTAGTATATTAATGCAAAAGTAGTACACCCTGTTTCTTGCTTTAGTGATTTCCTTCCATTTTTTGCTTCTCGAGGGGCTGCTTTCTGCTGTTCTGCCTGATTATCAAGTATTTTCTTTGGCTTTTACTTGCAGCCCGGAGTACTGATTCCAGAGGCCCTTGGTCTGGGTAACTGGGTGGACGCACAGAAGTGGGCGGCTACTCCAGGTGGACAAGCTACGTACTTGGGAGTGCCTGTGCCATGGGGTACTCTCCCCATCATTCTTGCTGTAGAGTTCTTTGCCATTGCCTTTGTTGAGGCTAAGAGAAATGAAGAACCAGACCCAGAGAAGAGGAAGTACCCTGGGGGGCCATTTGACCCTCTCGGCTTCTCAAAGGACCCAGCCAAATTTCAGGAATACAAAGTCAAGGAAATCAAGAATGGTAAGGGGCAGTCTTTAACCCAAATGTTCTGCTGAATGCCAACCAAGCTATCTGCCACATGTCTAGAATGAACTGCCTATGGAGGTCTCTTAGTTGGTCACGCACAGGTTTTTGTGCACTCACCCTGAAAACCACTCATTGAAATCCCTATGAAGCTGAAGACTTTTTCTGGTAAGAACATGCCTGTAAAGAGGGGAACTATCATAGATTATATAGCCCTTTTAACTTCTCAGTTTTAGCCTATCCCTTGGACAGAATTCTGGTGTACTCTATGTCAGCAGGTGTGTAGATTTCTTGTCTGTCATCTCTTGGTCTGGGAAGGTAGTGATAGGATGCAAATGTTGTGAGCCCTTATTAGCAGACTTGTCTGGCCAGGTTGACCATGTGCATTTATAGGGACTGTCTGTCAACATCATCCTGCATTATCATCTTACATTGTTATGTCCTATCAAAGTCATCACTGGCTTTTTCTTATGAAGTTATGGTCTAAGTGAGGCTAGAGTATGAAGTGTAGTCTTTACTCGCATGCAGCCAGTGATAAGTTCATGCCCAACTTCTCTGGAACATGCCAATTTCTGGTATTTTTTTGTTATAGCTCTTTGATTGGAGACTGTCATTCATGCTTAGTGATTGAGAGCTATCCAATTTGTTTTGCAGGAAGACTTGCACTGCTTGCTTTTGTTGGTTTCTCTGTCCAAGCAGCTGCTTACCCAGGTACAGGACCGCTGGAGAACCTCTTCACCCACATTGCTGACCCCTGGCATAAGAACATTGCTGAGATTGTCATACCCAGATCAATCCTGTAAACTTGCAGGCCTTTTGCAATTGTAAATCTTCTGTGGCTTTTCAAAGGCTGGCTTCTGTACAGTAGTTGATGTTAAGCATGGTTTATGCTTTCCATGTTCTGTCCAGAGCCAGTTTGTGTGTATGTGTGTGTGTTTTCTTTTTTTCTAGTTTGCAGAGTTGGTTTGTCTGAACCATTGTGGAGTTGCAGTTTGTCTTTTATTATTTCTTTAATGTGCTGCATTTTGGGGGGAGGGGTGGGGGGAGAGAGAGACATTCATGCAAACCTTCACAGAAGCCATAGTCTCGATCCTTGAATGAAGCAAACATCTACATTTTAGAACAGAAGGCTCTATGCTTGATAAGATAAACTCACTGTAATTGTAGTTGTGTGATTTTTTAGAGAGTCATTTTTAAAAGTCAGGTTTTTAATTTGAAAAGGTCAGGAATATATTTATATCCAAAAAATAGATATTTCATATATAGCAAAGTTGTCTACCCCACTGTCCATGACTATCAAACAAGAAGCACTAGTCCCAGTATTATTAGGGCCTCCAAAACTGTATTAGCAGCACCCTTAATATAACTGACCAATTCTTGTAAGTCCACCAATTGTGATATCCATTGGATTAGGCCTCAAGAGGCAAACCCTGGAAATCTTGTATAGGTTTTCAATTATGTTTTTAGATATCCATAGCGAGTAGTGATAGACAGACAAGGTTGTGTATGATTGTAATCAATAGGCTTGTGAAATTGCACATCATGTGAAAACAAGTCTTACTATTGACTTCTTATAATCTACGCTTCTTTGTGTTGGTTTCATCTACACAATCAAAGATTACCAGAAAATATATCTCATTCCAGTTTGTCCCCTTTATACTTACAGTGCTTGGCTAATCTTGGCTTATACTTTAGCAATGCGTTAGATGGTTAAATTTTTTGCTTGTAAGTCCATTTGCATAAAGATGCATGCCTACTATTAGGCAATGAAATAACTTTCAAACTGCTTTCTTGAACAAAGAAACCTTCTTTGATTGTGTAGCATTCTTCCTCTTGTGGGTATTTTTTTTCACACAGCATCCTCATAATGTGAAGGTTCCCTACAAGTTGCAAAATTATGAAACTATACCTTTGTGGAGGTCTAGAGACCCTCCTAGATCATCTATATATGTATTCAACTTGAGAACATGGTTGTCCCAATTGTCTCTCTTGTTGAATATGAGGTTGCATACCTAATTGTTGTGGCACTTCCACCTCAACATTTTCTATCCCTCCATGATATGGGAGAGGTTATGCTTTCGATTTATGGTAGGCATGATAGCACTCATTGATGAATCTCCTCAAATTTGGAGGTAAACCAACAAGAACAAACACAAGTTTGAAAGATTTTTGCAATTGCATGATTTTCTAAACTTAACATGATTTATATTTCATACGTAAAATGCAAGTACATTTGACCATGGGCCTTTCAAGAAATTGAAAAACTAGTGGCTTCTTGAGTTCTAAAAGGACCTAAGAGAGAACGGTATACATATTGAGAGTTCATGTTTGAGAGAGAGAGAGAGAGAGAGAGAGAGAGAGAGAGAGAGAGAGGTATTAAAAGTTTAGATATAATTTAAGCTCGAAGTGAAAAGAGGGCAGACTGTTATATGTAAATGTTGTCTAATTCAAAAACGTCTAATTCTCCATAAACCTTCTCAACTTTCACATAAGTAAAACCCAACAAGAACAAGGCATCCATCATAATCTCTCCTTGTCCACCATATGCTTCTAATCAAAACATCACATTCCTTGATGTACTTCTTTGACCATGAATATACATTGGCATGTAAAAGAAAAAAGCTACAAAACATCCCATTCCTTGATGATTATGAAAAAGTTAGGCCATGTTGGCTCAAGCACAAGCTTCACTCAATTCATTTAACATCCAAGATTTTTCTAAGGTGATATCTCTAGCCCCCAAGAGAGAGGAAGATATTTAAAGATGAAACCCCTCTTAATAAATTGATCCTTCCAACATAGGTTCAAAAAATTGTCTTTCAAGACTAATCACAAGACTCAAGCTAGTTAATAATGAATCTTGCAACCTCCCCATACAACTAAATGGCTTGAAGAGCCTTGATAATATTGGAGAAGCTTTCCTTGAGAATCATTTGAAGATAATTGGTAAACCCCTATTTGTTGCTTTCCATTGTACTCCAAATGATCCAAAGTGCGCATAACTAATGATATATTGAGCATTGAGACTTAAGGGATATGGGGGAGATCTTGTTTAATTGACTTTTCAACTACAAATGGAACAATTAAAGCTCCATCTTCAAAAAGGTTGAGAGTAGGTAGCTTTAACTATACAATAAAACAGATTTCTTCCTATTGAAGCACATTTTTCCTATTAATAAACATAGTTTCATCTATTGTGATCAAAAGTGTTACTTTCCCTTTGTCCCATATAAATGCACTATTTGCTTATTTGAAAAGCTACCCCAATCATTTGTTGTTCGGGCATTCAATGCATTATTGATCATCGATATACAAGTAATGTTTTCATTGATGGGGATTTAGAACTTGAGTATTTGGAACATGGAATGCATGCTAATCATAAACAAAATAGGTTTTCAAGGGGCAAACTTTGCCCAGCCAACTAGTCAACGAGAGGGGGAGGAAGCAAAGCTCCATCTATGAAATGTTGAGAAGAACATTTTCAACTAAGAGAACATTATTATGAATGTTATTTTGCCAAACCACATTTTCTCCATTAGTACAATAGATGGTCCCATCTAATGTGATTGAAAGACTTGCTAGCTTGTAATATATCCTTTTGCAACATCACAACTTGCTTGCTTAAACCTCTAACCTAATATATCACTATTAGTACATTGTATTCAATCATATTAATAGATCCAACCTTAATGAATATATATTGATTGGGATTTAGACATTTCTACAAAATCAAAGGTAGCCTACTTGTATTAAGCTTGGCTAAAACTTTCTACAAATGCACAAATGAGAATGTAATGTACCCACCATTCTCCTTCTGACATTGTTATCTTAATAGAAATTCTCAAGGTTGTTGCAAACTTTGTTGCACATGAGTTGTTTCCTAGAATGATGATGTTTGGAGATTTTGAAGGCCTTTTCTTTTGGATATTGGTGAAAGTTCTCGATGGTAAAAATATGGAGACTAAATGTTAGCTTCTTCAAAATTAATTTACTTGATATGAGGAAATGCCATCATAGAACTTTCTGTTAGGATTTTGACACTTCAATTTATTCCTAAGTCCAAGTTCTTGATTGAAGATTATGATCATTTCAAGTTATGTCCCAATTGTATGAATTTTGAAAGATAAAATGTGTTGATGATTAATTTTTAAAAGCTTTTTGGACTCTTTTGAAAGACCAATCCTTACTTTTCCTTCCCCTCAAAAATTGACCTTAGCTTTTATTGTCCTTAGAGCTTCTACTCAAAATCTATATAAAGGACATGTGGGGGCTAATTG
Source organism: Lygodium microphyllum (assembly GCF_053477565.2). Lineage (NCBI taxonomy): Eukaryota > Viridiplantae > Streptophyta > Polypodiopsida > Schizaeales > Lygodiaceae > Lygodium > Lygodium microphyllum. The sequence goes on along the minus strand of NC_141163.1, from coordinate 84,684,348 downwards.
TAACACGTCTTTCTCAGGCCCAAGTGTCTTGCAAGTATAGTTCATGCCTCAAGAGCCTTGAGGGATGAGATCTTGAGAGTCCAAATACAAAAGGCCAAGAAGAAAAGAAGTCAAAGTTTTCATCTCTCTTTTTTTAATTGTTTTTTGGAAGCTCTACTAAGATTCGTGTGGCTCTTTTTCAAAGTCTTCCCATTCCACACCAATCTAAGCAAGTATATGCTTGCTTATAAAGGAGGGTACATAAATACACACAAATGTTCGAGTGCCATTGCTACTACAGTCATGGTGGGTAACAAGGAGTTAAATCCAAGCATGGAGGTTGTCAACCTATCTCATTTGAATGAATTAATCCATGTAGCACAGCATTCAATTAGCATAGCCTAGGTTTGAATTAATATTAAGTAAAGTAAGAAAAATATTGCTTGGTAAAGGGATGTTTTCATAAGATAAAGAGATGCATTGCTAAGTTGTTTTGTTATGTTCTGAGATTGTTTCTTTCTTGCTTCCCTATTGACTCCTCCCATGTGCTTGTATAGCCAAGGAGGACCATTAGTAATGATGTGATGTATTAAATGTCTCCCTCTAGCTTTGGGGTGGAATGACCATCAAATGTAAAACTTGTGCCATTGATGGGAGTGAATTGAGCTACTAAATTTGAGGAAATGAGGTAGGTGGGAAATATAGCCCAACCCTAGTGTGTGACATTCCTCAAAGAAGTAGAAGGATTGAGTGTTAGGTCTAGGGGGGAAAATCAATTAGCTCAACATCTTGTTGATTGCCTAGGATGAGATTCGGGGTTCCATATGACACACCTACTTGCAAATTGGAAGCATGAATTCAAGATTATTAGTGGATTGTATTTGTTAATGGGATTGTTGTTTTGTAAAGAAAATTATGTTAATGGGATTAGTGTGCATTCAATTGCTAGAAAGGGATTATCTATACATTATTGGTTTGGTAAGGAAAATTACTTTAAGAAACTTGTAAGGATGCAACAAAAAAATGTGTTCAGTAAACATAGTATGGTACTGGGCAAACAAGTAAAATATGCCATGTGAGTGAGTGACAAGCAACAAGACAAAGGTGCCAAAAATCCCATTCTATGCATGAGTAGTAGAAGCAGTAGTTTCTTGTATAAGCAAGGCTACAAGTACACCTTCTAACCCTATCTTGGATGATTGAGACAGAAGGGGAAAAGGAGAATGACGAGGAGTAGTAATAGCAACATAGCAGCAATAACAATACGAGTATCAACAGTAGCACAACAATAATAGCAACAATAGTAGTGGTGATAGTAGTAGTAGTAATAGCAACAACAACAACAACAATAGCAATAGTAGCAAAAAATAGCTACTATAGTTTGCCTCCATCTCTATGTGAGAGAGTGAGCAAGTGAAAGTGAGGTTCTTTTGTGTGCACAATACAAAAGAGTATCTATTCTTTATCTTTTGTCATGGTATCAGTATAAGTTAAGCAAAATGAAGCTTTTCATGTTAGAAGATTGAGAAGGCAAGCAAGCACATGTAAGAAGATAGTTTGCTCTATTTCTTCTAGGGTTTATTGTTTAAGTAGGGCTATGAGTACAACTTCGATCTCGATCTCCAATTGAGACAAAAGTTGATGAGTATAGAGAGGGTGTTCAATTTTGCAAATAAACTCATAAGGGCTTTTCCACGATTAATTTGGCCCTTTGAGATTGTTTTGCCTCTTTTTTGTACTTGCAAGGTTACTACAAGGCATTTTTATAGACTTCGTAGAATTATTGAGGAGATGAGAATGCAAGAAAATAGTGGAGAAAAATAAAGATGCACATGAGAACATAGACAAGCCTTCTACTTAGATTCAAGAAGTAGAGGTAGGGAGTGATCTCAAAGAGGATGTGGTACAGGAAAAGGAAGTGGTTATCAAGCAATATAACAAGAATCAATCAATTGTGGAATATGCAAGTCATAGTAGAGATACAAGACATACAAGAGGAAGAGTGAACTATAAGGGTAGAGGTAGATCACAAAAGGACAAAGGAATAATGTAAAAAAAGTGGTGCAAACTATGGGCATATGCAATATGGTACTTATGCATATATTTCTAAAAGAGATGATGAATGTCTATTTGTTATTATATAGTATATGATGGGCACAAAATATAAATTGTAAAAACTATGACATATGGTATGTGGATTGAAGTTTATCAAATCATGTGAGCATCATAAGAATTGGTATAATGAGATGCATGTGCCCAAAAAACTAGGTTATATGGAAATACATGATGATTTGGTCCATCCTTTTGCACATTTTGTGAAAGTTTCCTTGTCTATGCATGATGGGAAGAGAAAGTATACGAGTAACATATTGCATGTCCCAAAAATTACATTGTAAAACCATGGTAAGGTGGTACCATTTTTCTACTTAGGGAGAAATTAAAAATAATTATAGTTTGTAAACTGCCTTTTAAGGACTTATTGGAAAATTTGAAAGTGCTTAAACAGACCATTATATAAAAAAGTACTACTTAAAATTCCATTTTTTAAATTCTTAAGAATAAATCTAATTCAATGCTAAAAGTAGTATCAATGACACTTCTTTTTGGTACTACTATCTAACTATGCTTTCACTCTACCAATAATCTTATTTCTTTAGGTCAAACAGTTGGTCATGGTTTATAGGTGAAATTCAACCAACATGGTTGTTTTTGTTAAGGACCCTCAAAATAATTGTACATTGGTTACAAAATGCAAGTGTTTGGAAAAATGTTCACATTGGATGTGCATATGCCTATAAAAGTTTTGCAATATATGCAAGGGGCAATGAAGTGATTTTATTTGGCATAGATGTACTGGTCATATAAATGCAAAAAGTTGCAAAAAATGCAATCAAATAATGTTGTTATAGGTCTACCAAGCTTCAAGGTTAATGAAATGCAAAAAGTGTGTAGTGCATGTTAGTTTGGGAAGCAATCAAGACATGAATTTCCATGGAATCTTCTCTCTCTCTTCCCTTCTCTCTTCATGTTCATGATCTTCTTTTGTTGCACATTCTCATACCCTTGCCTTGGAATAGAACAACCATGAGGGATGGACCATGTGGTCACTGGGAGTAAATGAAGCTATTAAGTGTATATTTTTTAAATAATAAAGACACCTAACATCAAGTGTATGAGGTAGCTAGTGACTATAGCCCAATCCTCATGTGATATGTCCTTCAAAGCAACAGAAGGGTTGGCTGTTAGGTTCAAGGAGCATAACTAGCTAGCTCAATGCCTTATTGCCTAGTTACGATGATGTTTTGGTTCCTTGGGACGCACACAATCATGGAATGAGAGGTTAAATCCTAGGTTGTCAATTCTTTTTGGACTAGTATTGACATTTTATGAAGATAACTATGTTAGTGAAAGGTCTATTTAGTTATTAGAAAAGAACTATTTGTGTGTTATTGATTGTTAAGCAAAATTGCTTTAAGAAACCTATATTAAGGCACAATGAAGGAAGGCGTATATTATGCTTGGTGTTGTAGTAATAAAACAACTAAAACATGTTAGGTGAGTAGGCGCAAAGCCAAAGAATGAAAACCCAATAACCCCATCATACAGATGAGTGGATCTAATCTATCATGCAACTCTTTCACTTAAGATTCGTAATATTCGGTAGGATTTATGAAAAGCTAAGCCTATTTCTTCAGGTAAATGATGTAGGAATATGCTATGTATAGAAGTCAATACTTACTCCCTCTTGTTTCACACTCTTTGTGTACAAAGTAAGATAAGTGGTTTAGTGGGGGAGTACCTTGACTTACTGCATATTCCAATAACGTAGTAGCATGACTTACCACATAACATTCTAGTAGAAAATTACCTTGGATATAAGCCAAATACATTGTAGACTGACACAATGCTAAATTGAATTAGCAAAATCCTCCTAAATGTCAAATACATCTTAGTCTTGAAAAGTAGAGCCCAAGTGGCAGCACACAAGTGTAAGTAAGATCAAGGCAAGAGCTATGGCGGATGGAGCAAGAGAGCAAGAGAGACACAATATGTGGGAACTCCAATAGTCACAATGTGTGACCGACCTTCCCTTATTCAATAGTGATTGAAAGAATAAAGAATGAAGTGATACTGATGGGTGCCCACCACCTGCAATGTACAGGTGTGCGGATATAGTGTGCAGTGAGTAAATGTGGGCAGCTAGACACAAGAGCCTTTACCCCCAACAACCCCCCACTTAAAGGTGAATGTACCTTAATGAGGAGTAAAAGGGGGAAAAAAAAGAGAAAAGTAAAACATGTACATAGACTACAACAAGATGAGGAAAGACATCATCTCATCATATGCCCATCAACCTCCTAAGGAAGAAAAATTATTTCCTTGAGAGGCTTTTACTTTAGTAGACCTGCAAGATCCTCATGAATTGAGATCTTGACAAGCTCAATAGACTTGTTCTCTACCACTTCTTTGATGAAGTGTTAGTGCACCTCAATGTGCTTAGGCTTTGTACGTAAGCCTAGATTACGGGCCAACTAAATGGCACTCATCGAATTTCAATGCAATGTAGGAGTAGTAGTAATACCAAGGTCTTAATCTAACCATAGGGCCTCCTTTGCAAGCCTTAGTGGTTGTAATGTACTCCACCTCAATGTAGTAGATAAGGCCATGCATTTCTGCACCCTGGACATCCAAGAAAAAGCACCTCTAGCAAAGCTAAAGACATATCCAAAGGTGGACCTCCTACTGTCTGTATGTCATGCATAATTTGAGTCTATGTAACCCACGACTCCTATTTTCTAGCTACCATAGCAAATGCACATAATTGATTGTACCTTTTAGGTATCTCATGATATCCTTCACAACGCCCAATGTCACCTACTAGGTGTAGCCATATAGCGTGCCATAACTCCCACTAGAAATGCTATGTTAGGAGCTGAGTGGCTATCATGTCATATATCAAACTACGAATGCATATGTTAGGACGAGTGGCTATCATAGCATATATCAAACTACCCAGTACGGATGCATACACAACCTTGGTCATCTCAACCCTCTCATTATCTAGTTGTAGTCAATTGGCTTGACTAACCTTAACATGAGAAGGTAAAGGACAACCAATAAGCTTATCATTCTTCATATGAAACTGCTTAAGTACTTTGTGGATGTACTCATTCTAGGACAAGTAGAGAAGTCCCTTAGAGTGATTATGTGTAGTGCGCATACAAAGTATATGTGAGACTTTTCCATGTCATTCATCTCAAAGCTCTTCTTGAGATGTCTTTAAAGCATCTAGCTTAGCATGAGCATCCCTAGCTATAAGCACATCTTTAGCATAAAGCACCAAAATAATAACACTACCATAACATGCCTTTTTCTTGTACAAATATGGATCCATATCATTGCATTAACACCCCTTCGAATGCATAAAAGTACAAAACTTATGGTACCACTCCCTAGGTGGTTGCTTAAGCCCATAAAGACTCTTCTTCAATTTTCACACTATGTGTCCCCTACCTTTCTTTGCAAATCCCTTAGGCTACTACTTATAAATCTCATTATGCAAGTTCCCATGTAAGAAATATGTCTTAACATCCATCCAATAAAGCTTCAAATCTGAGAACCCTTTATAAACAATGTAGTCTTATATGCTTACTTAGGGTAGTCTCATAGAACTTGTAATCCTACAATAAGTATGAAACCAATCTTGATGTGGGGTAATATGGAAAGAATCCCCCAAATCAAGCACTCAATACTGAGAGTAAGTAGATGAAGCATTGATCAACTAAGTAGCATCAACAAATGAAGCAACTAAGATATAGTCATCATCATACTCAATCTATACTATATTCACCATCTCTTCAAGCTTCATGTTAGACTTACTAGGGACAATGCTATGATCATTAGACTTTGCATTATCTTGCAATTTGAGTTCCTCTCTCGTAGCTAAGATGGATCAACACTTTATGAGGGTGACTAGGGGTAATGTGACTAATGTCACATATGGCTCTTATTTGTATGTTCTCATGGCATACTTTGCCCTTGCAAAGGAAATTCTACCACCTCTTGAAAATCCTCTAATGGTTCCCCCTCCTTCTATTGAGGATTTTGAACCTATCCATGAAGATCATGGCTCTCCTCCTCCTCTAGTCATTAAGAGGAAGCACGTAAAGTGAGTGGCAAAAACAGTGTCTGCTTCCATTCCTTCAGTGTCAATCTCTGCTACATGAAGCAATATCCTTCTTACATGCCCAACATCTCCAAATTTGTGAAAGGGGAGTTACATCTACAGGACTTGCGGGGAAATTGCCCACAAGATTAAGATTTTTCCATGTTGAGTTATGAGTCTCCACCACGATTATTATCGCCATTACCACCATTTTTGCCTCTAACATTCAATGTATAAGAAGTACACGATGCATCGATATTCTTCTTGTTTACTTCTTCTATCACATCCATAGATCACTCTCTACATCATTACATTTAAAACCACCCTAAGGGGGATAAGAACTCATAGCAGTATGAAAGGTGTCGCATGACTCATGGGGGATTTTATTTTTACGAGCTTTTATTTTCGATCTTTTGCAATCAATCCTGTTTTTTTAGCTTTTTCATGCAATGTACCGATTCTATATATAAATTTTTCTACGCAATATACCCCCATGCTTTGCATTTACATGAATACACATCAAGAAAACAAAACCAATATGGAATATTATCAATATAACACTCTCTCCAGCAAAAATCAAATATCCTAATGCATGCAATCACTTAGGAAAAGTCTCCTTAGTGCGAGCAAACATTTTTCAACATGATATATCAACCACCCTCACTTGGGCTTCCACATGGAATTCAAGACAAAGTAATGATACAGAAAGAAAAACAAATATAATCACACGCCAACCACATCATTATGGGAACTTAATGTTTTGATCTTTTACAATCGTTTAGTTTTTTTCAGGTTTTTAAAAAAATGTTTCCATATGTAAATCTTTTGATTAGCTTGTATCAAACAAATATAAATTGAGTCATCACAAACTCTCATTGGGTGAAGGAATAGGAGTAATTGTGAAGGTGAAATTATTGAGCTTTTTGCAAAATCTTAATTTTGGTGAAATACCCAAAGATATCACAAAGTATTATTGGATGAAAGTGAAGGAGAATCTGTCTGCTAAATTTATAGAATAAGTGGTGTTTTTTGAAGCATATGAAGAGCTTGCCATGCACATTTAATAAGCAAAACCACATGGCAAAAGATGTTTAAGACTTCTTTCTATGCAAACCTTAGAACTTCATGTGATATCAAAGTGTCCATACAAAAAAGATAAATCTTTGCACACAAAACCATAGCTATAGTGATATTACTCTCACAATATAAATGTCTAAAATATAGTGAAAGGACTCAAGTCACATGTCCAAAGATAGAAGTGTTCCTCATAAATTAGGACCTTTCTCCACCACATGTGATGTTTGAGAGGCACTCTTGTGTAGTAGGCCATCAATCTCCATGCAAAGGAAATGGCAACCATCCTCAACATTGACCTATACAAGGCCACCACATCCCACAATCACATCCAAGACATAATCACATCATGCTGTGAAGGTAGAGAGTGGGAATCGAGATGAGGCCGACTTAGAGACAAATCTAACTACCTCATGAGGAATCAAGTGACACAATGGAACTGAGGGTGGAACAATTCTCCTCTTTGCATAAAAGTGACCGAGTACATCTTGCGTTAGCCTTAGAGGCACTCTCCCTCCTAGTTGTTTGAAGTGTTTAGATTTTTGCCCCATCTTCCTTATCATTTTCACCACTATTAACATTGTTGTTTTTTAGAGGATCACTAGTGATATCATGCTCAACATTTTTCCCTAAAAAGAAGCAAGCATTTAACTTAACTAAATTACAAGGAGACAAGTATGCAAAGAGAATAGATTAAGAATAGCATGCATGTAGCCTATGTCTTATCATTCAAGTTGTTGGAATCCTCTTCAACTTGTGCCTCAACACCAACAAAGTTGTTGGAGTCCTCTTCAACTTGTGGGCAATTTGTGAAACTTTTTGTTACTTCTTAGCTACACCTTGGTTAGTAGCAACAAAAGACTCCATTGTAGAGGTGTACCCAAAAAATCATATAGGCCCAACATCTACCGATCATGATAAAAAATAATATGAAACAAGATATGGTCACCTATAGAATTTAAAATTGCCCAAGACCTCTTATACGATTTGGACTTATAAATAGAGCCTCTTCTTAGCACATGTCTACATAATTTTAAATACATGATAATTAGTCATAAGCTATAATTTCTTATCTGTAGGGATGATCTCTATTTTGATATTGTACATAGCATCAAAGCATCATATGTGTAAACATAAGCATATCATAATATCTAGCACTAGGTGAGATATTCTTAGGTGTGGTAGATAAGGTATTTAAAGGAGCATATCATAATATCTAGTGCTAGGTGAGATATTCTTAGGTAATAAATAAGATATTCAATGGTAACTCTGTGTGTGTGTGTGTGTGTGTGTGTGTGTGTGTGTGTGTGTGTGTGTGTGTGTGTGTGTGTGTGTGTGTGTGTGTGTGTGTGTGTGTGTGTGTGTGTGTGTGTGTGTGTGTGTGTGTGTGTGTGTGTGTGTGTGTGTGTGTGTGTGTGTGTGTGTGTGTGTGTGTGTGTGTGTGTGTGTGTGTGTGTGTGTGTGTGTGTGTGTGTGTGTGTGTGTGTGTGAAGGCTAGTCATGATTGCAACTAGTCATGATTGCAATTATTACCTTTCATCAAAATCTACTTGAGTACATACAATTAAACTTAGGTGCAAATAACATGTGTGTAAAGGCACATACTCATGGCTCTTCAATTAAGGAAAGAGCAAGGGTAGAGAAAACATTTCCCTTTTGACAAAAGTAAGAAATTCCATTGACAAAATTTTGCTATTTACCAAATTTCCCTCTTCACACAAATGGGTAGTAAAACTTCAAACTTGATTATCATTGCATAGACTTGTCACCCAAGTATAAATAATTTAGACAGCACCATAACTATGCGCATAAGTAACTTTTGATTGCTTTTGGCTAATCAAATGCTAAGAAGTTGTGACATTGTAGTCTCTTAAGTTTGCTCTTATTTTGATATTGAAGTAATCTATGATGGAGCCTCCTCTATTAGGGTCATTTTAAGGTTAGCTTGAAATCATATGGTTATTTATAAAACACTTTCTCCTCCTCTCATGTTATGTCCTATCATGATCCCCCTCCCTAAGTGGTTAGCCACCTGAAGGCCCTAGGGGTTCAACTTGGAGCATGTAATATGCATGAAATAGAAGAGATTCAATGCTCTAGTGGAATTATAGAAAGAAAACATATACATGGGGTTATAGAATAGATCTTATATTCTAGTGGAATTACAGAAAGTAGATTTGCATAGGGGATATACAAGAGATTTATGCGAATCTACTCGAATTGTAAAAAGTAGACAAACATTGGAGCTATAAATGGTATCAAATCCAAAAGTCTTTTGGAGCATACACACATACCATATTTGGTTTTTACATAGTGAACCTACTATGTCTAAAGGTTTTCCCAATCACTCACTTGGTTCACTAGTAACCTTGCCATCAAATAACATTCTAGAGGGAAAATGCACTAAACATGGTTCTATTGTGAACTGCAGTAAACAAGGAACTTGTCTTCCTTTTGAGAAATTTATTTTGTTGTTTCTCTTCTAGCCATCACATTTTAATTAATTTTATATTGGTAGACATTGAACAATGCCATGTAACAATGCAACCATAACCTTGGTTTTTAAACCATGGTTAGCATTCTTAAACAAGAGGTTGGATGTGCTCTTGCTTGACTCTCCTTTGATTGGTGGTCTACCAGGAGGCTAGTGGTGTGACATTGTTGTTGCAAAGCAACCTGGTTGCTGGGCTAGTGATGAAGCCATGAGGTTGGCGGTGACATTAGTAGTGGTGTGATGTCCTCATTGGCAAAGTAACCTGGCTTGATGTTGGGCTAGTAGTGAAGCCACAATGCTAGTGGTAATGTCACTAAAGTCTTGTTGTTGCCACAAGATTGCTCACAAAATATGCATTGTCCTCATTAGTTAATGTTGTTTGATGTGAGATTGGAAAAGGAATCGAGATGATTTGGCATGTGAGTGTATTTCTAATATACTTAGATAAGATGTATTCTAATATATGGCATGGATAGACAAAGGCAACTAGCAAGAAAATGATTATTAGTATGTCTGTGTTTAATGAATAAACAGTAATAAATTTAATGATGAATGTTCCTCTCTCCCAATATGGATGTGTCATGCAAGCTACGATTAATGTAGAGGCTCTTGGGGTTAGAAATTTCACCCCTTTCACCAATTCATGAGATTCTAGCATTGAGATATTGGTATGTGGGCATGCATGAGTGGACTAGATAATGACAAATAACCACCTTTTCAATTAAAATGCTAGTATTAGTTCAGTTATGTAGGATCAATGATCCCCCATCAGCATATGTCAATTTTGTATGATCAACAATCCACCCTACAATTGTTTACAATTTTGGTTCAAGTTTGGTAGTCCTAACCTCTCTCTCTCTCTCTCTCTCTCTCTCTCTCTCTCTCTCTCTCTCTCTCTCTCTCTCTCTCTCTCTCTCTCTCTCTCTCTCTCTCTCTCTCTCTCTCTCTCTCTCTCTCTCTCTCTCTCTCTCTCTCTCTCTCTCTCTCTCTAAACTAATAAGCCCCAAGGAATATTGAAAGTAGCCTAAAAACGGAAAGTTGTGGAGCCCAAGTATATCGAAAGGAATGCGTGAGAGGTCCTAGCATGAGGATAGGTATGCCAAGCTCATGCCAAGGTACGAATGTCCTTCTATCAATACATCTAATATCTGCAATAGCAAAAGATGGATGGCAATGCCTAGAAAGAAAAAATAGTCAAAACACTTTGTTGTTTCTTATCATAATCATTGAAGAAATACAAATGAGTCGAAGATCACCACGATTAGTGTGAAATTCTTGAGCGGATATGTGCTTTCAAGTTATACTAGTGTTTTAATTAGTACAGTGGTTCTTTTTCTTAACTAATTCACCAGATTCTAGCACCATGGAGATATAGGTTAGAGAGCCAATCAATGCAGAGCGTTGCTCCCTTTTTTTAATGACATTAGGCACCTTTGTATTCTTTATCTCAAGGAGGGTATAATTTACGTCTTATGGATATACTTGGTTGTTGAAGACATAAGAATAACATCAATGCAAATGCCGCTTATTCAAGAGCTTGCAATCCTTGCCAAAGATAGATAGACAACACATTTGGTCTGTTGCCTCTAGCTTTGCTAATAGTATACAATGATAGGGAAATTTTCAACCCGAAAGATATACATTGTATTCAATAGTTCACATAAAAGTAATGGCATTCTTGTAGGGCTAGATATATTAGTCCCCTAATATCATAGCACTAATGGAACTACAAAAAAAGGACAAATAAAAGGAAGGGGCAGTAGCCCCATCATTTGCGTGCACGCGGATGATAGGGGGCTACCATCCTCTTTTTTGTTGGTTTAGCTCCAATCATTTGATCATTTGTAGTGTTTCCATTGGGCTAGGGTGATATAATCTAGCTGATCTTGCATTTGATCTAGAACTTGAAGCATATTCTCTCTATTACGAGATTTATGGAGTGTTGCATTAAGGTTCCAAGCATTTTCTATGGGTTTGGAATGAGGTTCTAAAGTTTCTTGGGTTTCTTTTACTAAGGTAATGGTATCCTTTCCTTTCTTGATTTCCTTATCAGTTAGTTTCAAGGGGTATAGTGCCATGTTATTAGTCTTTGTCTTAATGGGCTAGGTAGTGATGAGGTTTGTTTGGGCACTAGCAAAAAGGGGATTTTGAGCTGTGCTTATGGAAGCATGGCTTTTAGAATCCTCTCTTAGAACTTGGAGGGTGACAAAGTTTGAAGTAATGCTGCATAGCACTCTCTTTTTTTGTCTTTGTGTTAGATTTCCTTCAAGGCTTAGCCTTCTTCATTGTAGTAGGTCCTTAAGATTGTCCTATAGGTGGTGCTACTACACTGAGCCTTGTGATGGGATTAAAGGTTTTGAATCACACGTGAGAAGTGCTAATGTGCTATGTACTAAAGATATTCAAGGAGGGTATGATGGTTGGTGCATTAGGGGTTTTGTTAGGGCATTGGAAAAATAAATGCTCAATATCACACCCATTGCAAGTGGCTTGGGTTTGTGCAAAAATTGTTGACAAGGATGGGATTCACTATTGTTGTAGGGGCAGTGAACTAAGTTGTGAGGCAACATTGGTAGCCGAATACGGGCAATCTTATGGGGCATTTGACAGTGAAGTGGGGTTGATTTCCCATGTTGTTCATGACATGTCCTTTTACATTTTTCACAGGATACTCATTTCAACCATAGTCTTGAGCCTCATGGTCCTCAACTTCTAATTGATTGAAAGGGGCTAGTTTGGGTTGACACAACAAAATAGGTGGTGGATGTGGTACAATGGGTCTTTAAGTGGGCCTAGGATTATGAGCCTAAGCTTTCAATGGCATTTTTATAACAATAGCTTTGCTTATTCCTTGTTGTGGTGGTGGAGGATGTGTAGAAAGAGTGAGTCGATCAAGGGGGATAGTTGTATGAAAGGTGAAAATCAAGAAACCTTCTAAAATCCTTGTCTTCATGTGGACATATTTGAGACTTTTAGTAGAATCCATGATATTTGGGATGCAATTAGGGGCATCCACTACTAGGATCCATGCCATGGCAGACAGATTTCCCTGTGGGTCAATGTACCCTAGACTACTCAAAGTAGCTTGGAATATCTCTACCATGGAAGACAGCTTACCATGTGGGTTGTTATTTTGAGAGGACAAGTGCAATATCAATCCCAAAGTAAGTTCTTCTACAAAATGATGTCAATGAACAAGGATATTGCAATACACTTTACTTTTAGTTCATGCTGATGCGTATGGTGGCCCTATAGTAGCTTGAGAGACCATAATGATGTATAGAACATCATAAAGCTTATATTCAGAATGATAGTGATTGTTCATTGCTTGTACAAATTTAGTAGATGTCAATAGTACATTGAAATTAACAGTATGTCCCCAAATTGATAGAGAAATCAAATAGGCATAAATGTACGGATTGGCAATGCTCTGCATAATATAACTCCATGATGATTTAGAATACTACTTGCTTTTTAGTGCAATGCCAAATGGGGCTAAGAGAAAATTCAAATAGGCATAAATGCACGGATTGGCAATGCTCCATAATATAACTCCATGATGATTTAGAATACTACTTACTTTTTAGTCCAATGCCAAATGGGGCTAAGAGAAAATTCAAGTCAAACTTCCAATTTGGGAAATCCAATGGTAGAGTTTCCAAAAGAACATTTATCAAATATGGTAAATTTCTTAACATAATTAGTTTGGAAAGAACAATGATATTAACACAGTAATTACATACTTCAATGTCAATATAGATTTTTCCTTTATGGAACTCTTCTTGAGATGGAAAGTAGCCAAATAATATTTTGATAAAGCTTGATGTAGTTAAATTAAGCCTCCTTGAGATGTAGAATACCCCCGATAAAGATCCTTCTTGAAGCGCTTGATGATGCATAGCCTTGTGAGATGAAGAAAGCCTCTCACTAACTCAATGCAAGATTCAAGAAATCAAAACCAAAATGTAGGTGAATTTTTCTCCAATGACAATCCATCAAGCTGACACCAACTTACAAATGTAACAACCAATTGAGATGTATTTTAAGATGCATGTAAGAACTTATCAATATAGGTTTGGCTCCAATGTTGTAATGGATGAGGATTTGTACACCATGTGGTGAAAATTGCAATGGGAGTTAATAATTAATGAGATAGACCGGTATAAGAATGATAAGTTTACTCTTGTGTTTGAGTTAAGGTGCGCACACACGTGCACGCACGCACACACACACACACACACACACACACACACAAAGTTACCATTTAATATCTTACTTACTACCTAAGAATATCTCACCTCGTGCTAGATATTATGATATGCTTATGTTTACACATATGATGCTTTGATGCTATATACAATATCAAAATAGAGATCATCCCTACATCTAAGAAATTGTAACTTATGATTCATTATCATGTATTTGAAATTATGTAGGCATGTGCTAAGAAGAGGCTCTATTTATAAGTCCAAATCGTGTAAGAGGTCTTAGGCAATTTTAAATTCTTTAGGTGACCATATCTTGTTTCATATTATTTTTTATCATGATCGGTAGATGTTGAGATATAAAACAATTTCTATAGTTATGGCTCGTTAAGATCCATTTTTATTGGGCCTATATGATTTTTTGGGTACACCTCTACAATGGAATCTTTTGTTGCTACTAACCAAGGTGTAGCTAAGAAGTAACAAAAAGTTTCACAATTTGCCCACAAGTTGAAGAGGACTCCAACAACTTTGTTGGTGTTGAGGCACAAGTTGAAGAGGATTCCAACAACTTGAATGATAAGATAGAGGATACATGTATGCTATTCTTAATCTATTCTCTTTGCATACTTGTCTCCTTGTAATTTAGTTAAGTTAAATGCTTGCTTTTTATCGGGGACAAATGTTGAGCATGATATCACTAGTGATCTGCTAAAAAATAACAATGCTAATAGTGGTGAAAATGATAAGGAAGATGGGGCAAAAATCTAAACACTTCAAACAACTAGGAAGGAAAGTGCCTCTACGGCTAATGCAAGATGTACTCATTCACTTTTATGCAAAGAGGAGAACTGTCCCACCTTCAGTTCCATTGTGTTACCTGATTCCTCATGAGGTAGTTAGATTTGTCTCTGAGTCGGCCTCATCTTGATTCCCACTCTCTACCTTCACAGCATGATGTGATTATGTCTTGGATGTGATTGTGGGATGTGGTGGCCTTGTGTAGGTCAATGTTGAGGATGGTTACCATTTCCTTTGCATGGAGATTGATGGCCTTCTACACAAGAGTGCCTCTCAAGCATCACATGTGGAGGAAGGTCCTAATTTATGAGTAACACTTCTATCTTTGGACATGTGACTTGAGGCCTTTCACTATATTTTAGACATTTATCTTGTGAGAGTAATATCACTATAGCTATGGTTTTGTGTGCAAAGATTTCTCTTTTTTGTATGGACACTTTGATATCACATGAAGTTCTAAGGTTTGCGTAGAAAGTAGTGTTAAACATTTTTTGCCATGTGGTTTTTCTTATTAAATGTGCATGATGAGCTCTTGATATGCTTCAAAAAACACCACTTATTCTATAAATTTAGCAAACAAATTTTCCTTCACTTTCATCCAACAATACTTTGTGATATCTTTGGGTATTTCACCAAAATTAAGATTTGCAAAAAGCTCAATAATTTCACCTTCACAATTACTCCTATTCCTTCACCCAATGAGAGTTTGCGATGACTCAATTTATGTTTGTTTGATACAAGCTAACCAAAAGATTTACATATGGAAACATTTTTTAAAAAGCCTGAAAAAAACTAAAGGATTGCATAAGCTTGAAACACTAAGTCCCCATAATGATGTGGTTGGCATGTGATTATATTAGTTTTTCTTTCTCTATCATTACTTTGCCTTGAATTCCATGTGGAAGCCCAAGTGAGGGTGGCTGATATATCATGTTGAAAAATATTTGCTAGCACTAAGGAGACTTTGCCTAAGTGATTGCATGCATTAGGATATTTGATTTGTGCTAGAGAGAGTACCTTATGACTATATGTTATGTATATTATACTAATTTTTGGTTGGTTATATTGAGAATATGCCACGTTGGTTGATGTGCATTCATGTAAATGCAAAGCATGGGGGTATATTTCATAGAGAAATTTCAATATAGAATCGGTACATTGCACAAAAAAGCTCGAGAAAACAAGATTGATTGCAAAAGACCAAAAATAAAAGCTCGCAAAAATAAAATCCCCGCATTGCCACACACACACATAGAGTTATTTAAGTAGTTTATATGTAATGAAATATAGTGCACTTTCTACTATTTTAAAAAAACAAGTGGTATTTAGTATTATTAGATAGGTAATATAGTTATTTATAGTATTTTATAGTATTTGATACATGTTATAGTTAATACTTAGTGACACATCTAGTATTGTAGTCAATTAACAAGTTAGTTACAGAGAGTGTGTATAGTTAGTGTATACTTTCATAGTCAAAATTAACTAATCACTTATTAAAATAGTGTATATTGTTGCACAATAGAGAGAGAGAGAAAGAGAGAGAGAGAGAGAGAGAGAGAGAGAGAGAGAGAGAGAGAGTGTGTGTGTGTGTGTGTGTGTGTGTGTGTCATATATGTAGTTATTTAATTACTTAGTTAACTATCATCAAATAATTCATAATTGGTTGTTATTTTTTCATTCTCATACGTAGTTCAAAACATGCATATTCATTTTGCCTAGATATAGCTTAAAGTAAATTCAACTAGTTAAGATTAATATGATTCATAACGTAAATAGTTAAAATTTATAGAATAAGTTACTCCATGCATTACTATTATAATCAAAAGGATAATTTTGAGGTCAACATAGAGGCAATAGCTAATTATGGCTAGGAGGTTGGAGTAAAACATGATGCTTAAGAAGAATGCAACTATTACAAGGTACAAACACTTCCATATAGACCCAACAAGATGTAAAAAACACTATTTTTTAAGAGAAGAAACTTAATTTAGCATTAAAAATTGTGTATATAATATAATATGCACTTCTTGACTTCAAATAAATAAGTACAATTCCTTCAGTTTCTAGATTATCCATGACTTTTAAAAATATTTAAAGTACATTTCTTGTTGCTTAAACTCCAATGAAATGTTCAATAACCTTCAACAAAATTGTTGGTTTTTTGACATCCATGAATTGAATGTCTTAGCTTCATTTGATTTTAACAATTTTATAGACTAGTCACAATTTCAAAAAAAATACATTTTGTGTTCAACTTTGATTTTCAAGCAATAGAAAGAAAAAATCACTCTCTTACCAACTATTAAAAAACAAGCACTTGGACAAAGAGAAAGTAAGAACATTATATTCCCTATCTAACCTTTTGGAGTTAGTAGGAATCGATCAATTCCACTACTTTGAAATATTAAGAACCAAACCTACTATGGCAAAAATGGATTATTATCTATTTCTTTGTGTGAAACAATTTGGCTTGAACCTAAGTACACATGTCAACCTAGTTTAGATCAACATTATGTACTAATTTGCTAACCTTGGACAAAAAACTTTATTTTAAAGAATAAATTCTTTACAAACATTGCATTAGCATGACCAAAAGAATATGTGAACAACTTAAAAGCATGCCCAAAATATGTAGCAAGAATAGAATTTGCAAAAATGCTTGTCACCAAGAAAATAAATTGCTTTCACTAAACTATAAGTTAATAGTATTTGTGACATAATGTATGTATGTATGTGTGTGTGTGTGTGTGTGTGTGTGTGTGTGTGTGTGTGTGTGTGTAAGGTGATTTAAACACAAATAGATATTCACATGAATATACATTAAACCATACCTAAATGTCATTAGACAAAATAGCTATATGTATATATTTTGCATGGTGATGATGAATCATAATGGTCAAGAATGTAAAGAACTTTAAATACCATAGGTTTACCACAACATTAGCTCAAAAAAACACCAAAAGAGGCTCTAACTCATAGCATTAATAAGGTATCACTACAACCATTCAACATCTCTCTCCAACACAACTAATTGAATACTTTGTCTAGTGTCAACCTCATGATCTACCAATGCCCTATATATATACACATATTTCACAAAGGGATTAGACTCCAAGGTGTGGATGCTTACATCAAACAAGATTCATTTCACACTAACTACAACCAATTTAGTGTAATAAAGCATAGTACTTAGTGGTAGAGAAGGGGAGGCATATAAAGCTGGGAGAAACTTATGTCCATTATCTTTTTCTATTAATCAAATATTGCTCTTGAGGCTTCCTTGTTTGGACCTCCCACCATAGCTATACGTAGACGGTCAATTTTGAACTATTACTAATGGCCTCCTAAAATTTCTTGCTAGTTCAAAGATTAGAGCAGCAGATGCTATAGACTTACATAAGGTCTGAAGAGGCTCAAAGCATAGAGTTAGATACAGTTGGACCTTCATTGTGCAAAACTGATCATCA
Organism: Lygodium microphyllum; assembly: GCF_053477565.2. Taxonomy (NCBI): domain Eukaryota; kingdom Viridiplantae; phylum Streptophyta; class Polypodiopsida; order Schizaeales; family Lygodiaceae; genus Lygodium; species Lygodium microphyllum. The sequence continues at coordinate 84,666,159 of NC_141163.1, read as the reverse complement.
ATTGAATTGTAGATGAAGCCATATGCTCCCTAAAGGTACGGTTGGGAGAATCAATTGACACAAAGGAGTAAAACTACAGTTATAATTGTGTTGAGCTTCTTTACAACAGAGATAGAAACAAATGATTATAAAGGTGTGCTTGCACTTGGACTGAAGACATGTGCACTGAGATAAGATACACTTGAGAGCTTTGTGAGCTTTTTTATATAAACAATGATCTAATATGTAGGTGGCTTTGTGAGCTTTTTTATATAAACAATGATCTAATATGTAGGTGGCCTGCACTCACCAAACCATCGTGGGGGATCAAATCCCGAGCCACCTGCACAAAAGGTGAAGGGCTTTAGTGTTATTCTTCCCCAAAAATGGTTTGCCCTCAAGTGCTTAGAGGTCTTATGCATGGAGTTTCTATAGTAACACAATATATCAGCAGTCGACCCTATTTTCAATAGAAAAGAGCTATTTGCATACCCAATGGATTGCACCTTGTCAGTCTCCAAGCAGTCAAGATCGTTCCCTTTATAACACCATATTTCTTGTAGGCTTGCATAGAGTACTCACTGCAAGTAGGTATATACCGGCAACTTCCAGGTAATAAAGGTGAGATTTCAGCTGTAGACACAAGAACAAGAGGGTGTTATGAAATGGAAGTTGTCTGTACTACAGGTAGAGCAAAATACCTAATAAAACAGAAACTTTAGGGGAAGTTGGTGTACACACACACACACACTGTGTGTGTGTGTGTGTGTGTGTGTAGGAAATGCTCAGATGGAGAGAACCTTTTCAGTAGTGTCGAAAGTCTAATCAAAGCAACTCCCTGGCTGTCTTCAAAGTTTTCCTCACCATGATACGGTTAGCAGAAGAGTACTTGAACAGGATCTAGAAAATGGTGCACAAGCTCAGGAGCTACCAAGGCTCCTCCAACTCTGTTTAAGCAGATTAGCAGGACAATCACCTTCAATGTTGGCAGCTATGACAAAAGCCTGAGGAGGAGGATAAGGTTCCAGGAAGAGCTGCCATAAGAAGAGTGATTTCCCTGCTCAAATGGGGTCCCTGATACAGTGATTTCCAGGCCCAAAGCCAGTGCGCAGGCACAGTTTGCCGGCCCAGAAAGATGCTTTGGGCAGGTGGCTACCAACTCAAGGTCGCTTATCAAAGATAGTTTACAGCCCAATCAGAGAGTCGGATGTTGCTCGCCATGTCCACGGCCACTAGCCAAAACTCACGTCCCCCTGCCAAGTTCACCCATTGGGCTTGCCTGAGCCCATTCAGCTGCCCTTGCAGATACAAACAGTCCTGAACACCTGTCCTAGCACTGCTCATGAGATGGGCACACAACCACCTTCGCCATCTGCATTATAATCACCCTTAACCTGGTCATAAACACCTTGGGTCAGATCAGCCAACTGATCCGAGCTGCCTTTGGGAAATAATCCAAGTACCCTATTTGAGACACCCAAACCTCAGCCATGGTGACATGATTGGATGGATGCCAAGGTCTTCAAGGTTTTTGAAGATCTGACACATAAGAGTCACAATTGCAATTACAGTGCAACATGGCTAGGCTAGAAGTTATCATGAGCCACACCGCGCTAGTTAATCTGTCCTTCTAAACCACCTAGACAACTTGGAATTAGACTTTATTACAGTTGAGCATGAACGCAGATCTAAAGCATTCTCAAGTTGTCAATATAAAACCTTACTCATTACAAAACTTAACTATTTGGTCATGGTGAGACAATGTGAATGCCAAACGCCATGGCCATGGTGGAGAATTACATCAATGGACATGCCAACTATGTCCTTATGGGTGCATGAGTGGAGCCAATAAGGTGCGTGCTCATTTCTTGGGGAAGACCAGGAAAGAGGTGTGCTTTTATAAACAATTGGCACTTGAGAAGGGACTACATGTCGAGGCGCCTGTTGTCGACCAAGACACATTGGCTTGAGCAAAGCAACAGCTGGACCACACATATTCTATTGTTAGAGATCAGATCAGCACAGGGCAGCAGGTGGCCTGGTGCAGTCGGACTGCCACGTGGCAGTCCGACCTGCAGCAGCCAGTCGGCTGCATTTAATGCAGCTGCCTGGCTATTTCTGGCGCCCTATTTCCCCCGTTTCTCGGCTATTTATACCCGACATTCTCAACAGTCTGACACACTTCTCTGCTCGCAGATTACAGACCGGTGACACGCACAGATTCCGTCTCTATTCGCAGATTTCAGACAGCAGACAGTGCAGATTGCAGCGGACTTCGAGCTGGACAGCAGGTTGCATCGTCGAGGTGGAGACACGCAGTCCAGCACACTGCGCCCGTGTATATATCTGCATATCTTTGTATTCAGCATTATTTATACAGCAGATCTTCATCGTCCACTCTCTTTCTCTCCCTTCTCTCTCTACGTTCTCTCTCTCTCAGTCCTACGCTTCCGCACCGCTGCACTCTGACATGGTATCAGAGCAGTGTTTGAGGGCTGACTGAGCGCAGAATCAACCTGAAGAGGAGTTTCCATCGTGACACAAATTTGCGTTTTTTGTGTTTAAGGGCAGACAGGAGGGCTGCGCCTTGGAACAAGGCTGAAACGAGTGTGGGCGCACAGGAAAGGAGTACAGGTGGTGGATTTGCTGCTGTTTACTGCTGTTTGACGCGGAGGAAGTTTGAGCTTTCAGCCTACAAGTGCAGGTTTTGCTTTTTCATCGCCTCCGACGGGTGAAGAAGCTTCAGGACGCGGAAGAGCCTTAGCAGGCTGAGTTTTCCCAGTCAGAGGGGGCTGCTTTTGCGTTTGTGAAGGCATTGCAAGTGAAGATGTCTACAGAGATGGACTTGGAGTTCCAGGCGATAATGGGCCGGAAGGTGCCTGTCTTACCGGCTCTTCCTACAGATCAGAACCTCGACGGCGGCGACAACTACCACATTTGGCGCGTCATGATGTTGGCCATCCTTGAGTCCTATGATTTGGCAGAGTTGGTACAGGAGGAGATTGACCGGCCCTCGGTAAGAGATGAGTCCAAACTCTCTTCCGATGCTCGTGCGGAGTTGGCCAAGGCCCAGTCTCATTGGGACAAACTGAATGCCAGGATTCGATCCTTTCTCTTTCTATCATGCACTACAGCTGTGATCGCTCACATCAAGCACTTGACGGTGGCTCGGGCGATATGGCTGGAGCTTGATCAGATGTACAATCGGATGACCCTAATGAAGAGGGTTTCTTTGGAGGTACAAATGCGGACCTTGTCCGTAAATAAGTCTTCTTCGCTACGGGAACACGTTAACAAGCTAAGGCAGCTTCAGATGCAGGTTCAGAATGCGGGGAAGCCGATTTCCTCCGAAGACATGGCGATCACACTATTGTCCCAGTTACCGCCACGATTCGGTACATTTTACTCTGCCCTTATTGCTTCGGGGCAAGAGTCTACTCTTCGGTGGGAAGAGTTGGTTCCTATGGTCTTGGACCAAGAGGAACAGTTAAAGGGACAAAATGCTTCCAAGTCGGAGGCGTTGACAGGTCAAGCCGTGATCGCTCACATCAAGCACTTGACGGTGGCTCGGGCGATATGGCTGGAGCTTGATCAGATGTACAATCGGATGACCCTAATGAAGAGGGTTTCTTTGGAGGTACAAATGCGGACCTTGTCCGTAAATAAGTCTTCTTCGCTACGGGAACACATTAACAAGCTAAGGCAGCTTCAGATGCAGGTTCAGAATGCGGGGAAGCCGATTTCCTCCGAAGACATGGCGATCACACTATTGTCCCAGTTACCGCCACGATTCGGTACATTTTACTCTGCCCTTATTGCTTCGGGGCAAGAGTCTACTCTTCGGTGGGAAGAGTTGGTTCCTATGGTCTTGGACCAAGAGGAACAGTTAAAGGGACAGAATGCTTCCAAGTCGGAGGCGTTGACAGGTCAAGCCTCTCAGAAGAAGGGGAAGGACCAAAAGAAGAAGAAGGGGGATAACAAGTCCAAGAAGGACAAGGACAAAGACTCCACATGCCATATTTGTGGAAAGACTGGCCATTGGAAGAAGGATTACCCTGACAAAGACACGAAGGACACCAAGAAGAAGGACACCAAGGATTCTGGAGCAGTAGCTGCACCCTCATCAACTGCATTTCTTCATCTAGCTGTCATTGAGGACGCTTCACCAAATGCTTCTGATGCTGCGATGACGGCTCCCCAGGCTCGAGAGTGGATTGTTGATAGTGGTGCCTCACGGCACATGACTCCTTCATCAGATGGTGTTGCCCAGCTGCGACCCTCGCGTGGGCAGATTCTCATTGGAGACAGCTCTTCAGTTTCTGTTGTAGGTCGGGGTAAGATGCACCTTATTCCGGATGGACGAGGTGGTACCCATACCTCAGAGGTTTTGCATGTACCAGGATTAGGGTACCATCTCCTTTCAGTTCATAAGATTTGCTCCCTTGGCCTTTTGGTGGAGTTTGACAGTACTACGGTGCGAGTCCTCGATCGTGGATCGAGGAAGGTTCTCTCATCCGGATATGAGGAGAACGGCATTTACAAACTGAAGTCTTCCACCGCCCTCTCTACTCTTCTTCTTACCTCACAGTCACGGTCAGAGTTATGGCATGCTCGGTTTGGTCACCTGAACTATGACTATCTTCGGAGGGCGTCACGTGGACAGCTTGTTCGAGGGTTGCCGAATATAGTGGTGAGCTAGCAGCCATGTGTCTCCTGCGTACGGGGGAAGCAGAATAGGGATGCCATTCCCCACACAGCTTCGCGGCGGTCTACTTCACCGATAGAGCTAGTATCTACGGATCTATGTGGCCCTATGAGGAATGAGTCCTTGCGTGGGAGCTCGTACTTCATGTTGATCGTGGATAACTATAGCAGGATGACATGGGCCTACTTTTTTGCACTAAAGTCAGAAGCTTTCTCGCACTTCAAGGATTGGCTTCTCTTTGAGGAGAACCGATCAGGCCGGAAGTTGAAGACCTTGCGATCCGACAAGGAAGGTGAATTTGTTTCTAATGAGTTTGCTCGGTTTTGTGCAGATAGAGGAATTCACCAGGAGTTTACCAATACCAACACTCAAGAAACTGGTATTCTTGAATGGAAAAACCGCAATGTGATCGAGATGGCGCGCACCATGATGGAGCACCGACAGACCCCTCAGGTTCTGTGGGCCGAGGCTGTGGCTACTGGAATCCACATCCTTAATCGATCCCCTACTTCGGCCGTGGAAGGGATGACCCCATTTGAGACTAATTTTGGGACGAAGCCAGCACTCAAGAAACTGGTATTCTTGAACGGAAAAACCGCAGTGTGATCGAGATGGCGCGCACCATGATGGAGCACCGACAGACCCCTCAGGTTCTGTGGGCCGCGGCTGTGGCTACTGCAGTCCACATCCTTAATCGATCCCCTACTTCGGCCGTGGAAGGGATGACCCCATTTGAGGCTTATTTTGGGACGAAGCCAGATATTTCTTACTTTCGAGTCTTTGGATGTGATGCCTATGTTCACATTCCCAAGGCTCACCGTGATAAATTTGAAGCGGCTTCCCGAAAACAGGTATTTGTTGGCTACAGCTCCCAATCCCAAGGCTACCGACTGTATGATCCCGTTAAGCGGGATGTGTACACTAGCCGTGATGTGCGGTTTGTGGAGGTTCCGGCTACTTCAACACGTGAGGAGCATCCCGTTCTTGGAGATCCAGGGGAGAGTTGGGCTCCTTCTACAGTTCCACTGGAGCCCGTGCCTTTTGATTATGATTTTGTTTCTGACACAGAGTCTACTGTTCCACCAGACACCTCTAAGGAGTTACCACCGGTGGATATTCCAGAGTCTTCTGCTGATGGAGAACGACGAGGGGAGGTTCGACTTCCTCCTCGTCGCTGGGCCTGTGACACACTCCGTGATTCAGGGATCGAGGGGGTTCCTGAGGAGTGGGGACCACAGGATGGTCCGCGGCGGTCACGGAGACACCAGGCACATTCTACGGAGCTTGTTTGCTCCAACTATTGTTTGATGACCCGTGTTATGCAGGATCGAGAGCCCACCTCCGTGAAGGAGGCTTTACAGTCCGCCCCATGGAAGAAAGCTATGGAAGCCGAGTTGGAGGCTATTGAGAGGAATGGCACTTGGTTACTCGTGCCCTGCCCCCCGAAGAAGAAGGTGATTGGAGTCAAGTGGGTCTTCAAGACCAAATACCTCAGCGATGGTACTTTGGATAAGCACAAGGCTCGCCTTGTTGCTAAAGGTTTTGCACAGCGCCCAGGTATTGACTGTCATGATACTTTTGCCCCCACAGCTCGTATGGCGACCATTAGAGCTGTTATTGCTTTGGCTGGCCATAAGAGATGGCCTGTTTATCAGTAGGATGTGAAGTCGGCCTTCCTCAATGGTGATTTGAAGGAGGAGATCTATGTTGAGCAGCCTCCTGGCTTTGGATCTTCAGATGGCCAAGTCTATAGGTTGAAGAAGGCCTTGTATGGCCTCAAGCAGGCCTCGCGTGCATGGAACGAGAAGATTGATTCGTTCCTCCAATCTCAGTTGGGATATCGGCCGATCCGCAGCTGTATGTTCACACTTCCGAGGATGGTTGTGTGCTGTTTGTATTATATGTTGATGATTTGATTGTCATAGGTGATGATGCACAGCAAGTCTAGGAGACGAAGTCAGCTTTACATCGGACGTTCGAGATGACGGATTTGGGTCTACTCCATTTCTTTTTGGGCCATGAGATTTATCAGTCTCAGAGGGGGATCTTTATCTCTCAACAGAGATATGTACAGGAGCTCTTGGTGTCTTTTGAGATGGAGGATAGTCGGGCCCTCTCTACTCCTATGGATCCGAACTGGAAGGCCACTTCCCATTCAGCTTCTCCTTTGGCGGATGCGTCCCGCTATCGACAGTTGATTGGGTCTTTGATTTGGCTTCTCAACACTAGGGTTGATCTATGTTTTGCTGTTGGGCTCTTGGCAGGGTTCATGAGTGAACCTAAGACGCGGTGCATTGGCCGGCTGCTCAGAGGATACTTCGGTATCTGAGGGGGACGTCTGATTTAGGGATTCATTACCCCGCAGGGACAGATGGGTCAGATCTTGTACTTGCAGGTTGGAGCGACTCGGATTCGGCCGGTGACGTGGACCACAGGCGGTCTACTACAAGTTATTGTTTTACTTTGGGTGCAGGTGTTATTTCATGGAGTAGCAAGAAGCAGCCCACGGTAGCCCTTCGTCTACTGAGGCGGAGTATCGGGCCGCGTCTTCCACCACATGCGAGGTTGTGTGGCTTCGGAGATTATTGGAGGAGCTTGGGTGCCCCCAGACTCGTCCTACATTGCTGCGATGTGACAATGAGAGTTGCATTGCCTTGGCAAGGAATCCTGTTTTTCATGCCCGGACGAAGCACATTGAGATCCAGTACCACTTCATCCGCGAAAAGCTTCTGGATGAGACTATCACTGTGGAGTATTGCAAGACGGAGGACAATCTTGCGGATTTGTTTACAAAGGCGCTTCCTCAGGCGCTACTTCGGCGACATTCCAGATCCCTTAGGCTTCTGCCCTGCCCAGGCTCTGAGAGGGGGTGTTAGAGATCAGATCAGCACAGGGCAGCAGGTGGCCTGGTGCAGTCGGACTGCACAGTCGCACTGCCACGTGGCAGTCCGACCTGCAGCAGCCAATCGGCTGCATTTAATGCAGATCGGCTGCATTTAATGCAGCCGCCTGGCTATTTCTAGCGCCCTATTTCCCCCGTTTCTCGGCTATTTATACCCGACATTCTCAGCAGTCTGACACACTTCTCTGCTCGCAGATTACAGACCGGTGACACGCGCAGATTCCGTCTCTATTCGCAGATTTCAGACAGCAGACAGTGCAGACCGCAGCGGACTTCGAGGTGAATAGCAGGTTGCATCGTCGAGGTGGAGACACGCAGTCCAGCGCACTGCGCCCGTGTATATATCTGCATATCTTTGTATTCAGCATTATTTATACAGCAGATCTTCATCGTCCACTCTCTTTCTCTCCCTTCTCTCTCTGCGTTCTCTCTCTCTCAGTCCTACGCTTCCGCACCGCTTCACTCTGACATCTATGACCACCACCAAATGCATCCACATTACCATCGGCCATGACTACACCCTCATCTCCCATGCCCAAAGCACATTTGAGACATTGTCAAGATGGGCGCCCAACTATTGCACCTCACATGTGATGACAAGGTATCACGGGTTTCACACAAAGAGATCGATGCAGCAATTGCTCACTTCTTCTACCATAGTAACATTGCCTTTTATGCTGAGGTAAATTTTAAAAATAATAAATGTTCATCTATTAATGAGTCAAATTTCAATGATAATTTGATCTTCTTGCAAAATATTTACATGTTAAATTTTAACTGTTATTCTATGCATGTGTATCGATGTGTTTGATTAGGTTTGAGTATTTCGAAGCAATGGTAAAGAAGATTCAGGAATATGGCCCCACATAAATACCACCATCATCAGAGACTTTCATACTCCTCCACTGGAGGAGATATAAGGCTAAACAAGCTGCAAAGATAACAAAGAGGCTATGAGCATATGCATTGTAGTGACCTTAATTGCAAATGGATGGAGTGGCAATCATAGGAGATCCATACATGGCTTATACTCTCATGGTGAGATGTATTTTGTTTCATCACATGATGCTTCAGGCACAAGCAAGAGTGCTGATGTACTTGCCCATGAGTGGATAAATGCAAGCAGTGAGCCAACAAATAAGAGTTGTTGATACAATAGTTGAGGGGTATTATGACCACATTATAATTTATTTTGGTATGGCTCACTCCTTGAATAAATCTTCTAAATGATATCAACAAGCCTTCATCAGAATAGCCAATTATTACTAGAGTCAATGAGATGGTGAACTTATTGCCATGAGTTCTCCAAGAAGTCCAGAAAGTTGTGAGAGTGCGCAATGGTCCACAAAAAAGAGACCCGAAGATGGAGAGAAAAGGGAAAAGAGAGACTCAAATGAACGAGAGAAAAGAAGAAATAGATTGCACTAATTCGAAAATGAAAGATCAATATTGGTGTAAAGAAATGCTTTAGGGTTAGGGTAACATAGAGACAATGAACGCAATGAATAATAAAGAATGAATATTGAATAGAATACAATGCTCAATGCAACAAACACACTATGCAATGAAGAATACTAACCCTCAAGCTCTTGTGTCTCAAGAACCGAGGCAGAGCGTATGAGCTGGAGAGTGTGTCATACTCTGATGGATCCCAAAATATAGCAAGGTAGTCTCCATGAGTGTTTGGCAATAGTAAACACAGCAATGGATGCTTGATCAGTGGACAGACGAGCAAAAGATAGAATAGAATCAGCACACATAGATGAAGATGATGACATGGTGGCTATACAGATGGCTGAACAGTAAAAACACAACACACAAGTGTGAATCAACCTAGAAAACACCAAATGATGTGATGTTGTGCAAGGCCGGGTGACACAAGGCTGGTTAGAACGCAACCTGTTTGGTAGATGCTAGCACCTTCTCGGCTGGTTGGATACAGGAGATAGCGAGAAAAGAGTGGACAGAAACAACATTTGTGAAGATATGTTAGGGTTTGCACTAAGGAAACATAGAAAGTACGACCACAACTGAAACACAAAGACTCAAACAGTGACATGCAAAACTCAATCCCTAAACACAAAAACGCAAAAATCAAAACTCAAAATGCAAAAACACAAACACACACAAAAAGATTTGTACTCTGAAGTGAATGAATCAATACAATAAATGAATGTAAGAGTGTACAAAATACTCAAGGGCAAAGCAATGAGTGTTGGAGTGTTACGTCCATTGGAAATGGATCCCAAGTGCTAAAAACCACCAGTTGAAGATGTCAGAGTGCTAAAAAGTGATGAACACTAGTCACTAGAGGATATAAACAGCCAGACGACAACAAAGGAGGTGGAGGATGATGCAGACCACCTCTTGGACAGCAAAATGCAAGGCTACAACAATCGCCGGAAGGGGCAGCAACCTAGTGCCTAGCTCCACGAGCTGAAAATGCAAGGCAAGCAACTAGGACAATGGCGTGAACTACTAGTAGCTACAAGTAGATAGCAAATGCAATAGGCTGAAGGCTCCAAGCAGCAAGGCGGCAGCTATAGACAGCTCACCATGTGCTGGAGGAGATAGAGATGCAATGGGCAAGGGCAAGACAACTAGTAGATGACAGCTAATAGCTGGAATCTACACGTAGATGCGAGAAATTTGCACACAAGCATGGGGCTGAATGGTGGGCAGCCTATATGTTTATAGACATGAAAGGATCCTCCCAAATTAGGGTTTTGCATATGGGATACAAACAAGGTGGTTTCATACGTTCAGTACACAAATATGTACCGTATGGAACGTACACAAAAATTTTAAGAATAAAATATATTGTTTCATACATTCATTTAAAAAGTACATATAAATTTATATATATAATCAACCTACACATATAAAATGTGAAACTTAAAGATGGATCATGAAGAGGCCTAGGCATTGTGGAGAAGCATGAGGAGAAAGGAGGAGAGGAGAGGATGAGGGATTTGGGAAAAGGAGAGGGTGTAATATGTATGAATGAAACTTGAAAGTGAGAAACACCGAGAGGGATGGAGAGGGAGAGGGAGAGGGAGAGGGAGAGGAAGGAAGAGGGACAGGGACAGGGATAGAAGGAAGAGAAGGCAAGGGAAAGGGAGAGGGGGAGAGAGAGTAGAGTGATTGAAGAAGACAAGTGGCTTACAAGTTGAGCTCAAGAGAGGGAGATTTATGAAGATGAAGGCTAATTTGTGTGGTGGGATGGGGGGAGGGGGCTGCCCTTTTATAAGGGCTGAGGTGAGGGAGAAGACAAGAGGAAGGAGTATGAAGAGAGAGGAGTGTGAAAGAGGAGAAGTTTGAATGTGTAAGTTATAACACGCCAAAAAAAAGGGCAAAAGTTCAAAAAAAATGCACCAATGGACATAATAAGTGGTCCTTTTTTTTTATATAGTTTGAACGCATGCGAACCGAACGGTACAGTATGAAACGAACGCACAATATGATACCATACGAAACATACCATATGCATATAGAATGCAACCTTAGATACAAAAACTCTCTAGAACTACTCCTTATTTAATGAAACTTTTGGTAATTTATTGTTGTGGTTTTATCCCAAGGCATCCCACCCCAAAGTAGCCATGGCATCGGACAAAGTTTGCACATTGGCTGTCCAATGGCCTACCAAGACTACAAAGGCAATGGTTATCTTACCAAGAAAGTCCAAGTATTCACCCCAAAGAGGACAGGGCATCGAACAAAGGATGCTCGTTGGCTACCTAATGGCCTACCAAGTCCTGTAAAGGCAAATGGAACAACATCGAATCTTTTTTTTTTAAGAAAAAAAAGGTTTACAACCTTTTAAGTAATTGTGCCCCATAGAGAGAATGAAAAGGAATGGGTAGATCCAACACATCACAAAACAAACTAACTAACCCAACCACTCGAAGGTCTCGATGACAAGGGAAAGTTCAAAGGGTGATGAAGGATGGTGAGGTAGTGAAGAACCGTCAGTGAAGACAGCTTAGCATCTGTCCACTTGTACTCTACACAATGAGATGCATAGTAGTATGCTACATGATAAAAATGTGCATGCAACACATACCACTTAGATAGTGTCCCTTATTGGAAAATTATTGACTTGCCCAATCGCTCTGTACAAAGATGATGAAATCATGCAATGCAAAGGAGAAGGTACAACAAGGATAGAAAGGCTGATGTCAAAGACAAGAACCGAAACCTATAGGATACCATGAAAGGGTAGAACCCCCTCTAAACCTTGGATGTCAATACCAAAGGAGGAAAAGGAGTCTCATGTTGGGCTTTTTGAGGTCCCAAGAACCGTGAAGACGAGGATGAAGAACCCCGACTAGAAGAGCAAGGTAGAAGTCACCGCCATGATAGCATCAAGAGAGATGCTACATGATCCACCTCAAGAGGGGAAGCCTCCATGCTAGTAGAATAGCAAATCTCCTAGGAAGATGAAACCATGAAAGCAACGGTGCACATCCCACGTCTCCAACCTAGGAAGGATATAACTCATCTATAACTCACATAAAGCGGTAGTTCCTTCAATTAACACTTGGTCTTTTCACACACACACACACACACAAACAGAGACCTCACTCCCTCGCTCAACACCAAATTGGCCCCGAAGACCGGTGCCCCTCTCGGTATTTCTTTATCAATTAAAAGATAAAAAAGTTACAAAAATGAAATGTTCCAAAATACATAACCTGTGAACAGTTGGTTTTCATCTTTTCTGAGTAAATCCCAGCTGCATAAGGACAGTACAGCATGACCAGAACAACATTCCTTTTAGGAAAGCATTTTCTGTAATCATAACTCAATGATTCATGTGCAAATTTGCAATCTACAGAACTCTGTATTTATGATTTTTACTGTCCAGCATATCCAAAACAACATCCCTTTTAAGCAAGCATTTGCTGTGACTATAACTCAATAATTCATGTGCAGAATTGCAATCTGCAAAACTCTAAATTCACTGTTTTTACTGTCCGGCATATCTAGAACAACATCCCTTTTAGGAAAGCTTTTTCTGTAGTACCATTCCAGCAGTAAACAGTCCCACAAATAGCACTAAATCAAAGCTGAAAAATCATGTTCCTGTGTGGCATGGTCATCACTTTCTTTAGTTCCTGCATTGGAGAAGCCAACAGCTGCTCCGGAACCTGAACAGTGAGGCTCTTGCCTCAGCAAAAGTGCAAAGAAAACACAGAACTGTACCTTCAATGGAATCAGCCCATCATGCAAAGCATTTCCTCTGAGAAAAGAGAGAGAGTTGACCAGAGGGAGCAAGCTCTACCTCCCTACATGAGTCAAAGACGAAGAAGTACTCTCCATAGCTGATGTACTTGCAGCAATCTGCCCTCAGCTCCTCGAAACTTCACTCTCAGATCTGCCCCTCATGCCTAATACATTTTTTCTTTTTAATGCTCTCTCTCTCTCTTTTGGAAATTTGTGCCACATAGCATACATGTAACAATCTCCCCGTTTAAACCTTCCGGTCTAAAATTCTCCATGATCAATGCAAATTTTGACCTCGGCACAGACCAGAGAATTAATCCTCGTGCAAAAACGAAGATAATGACGCGAATTGATTCTGGGGTTCAAAAATAGTAACTCCCTAAATTTTAGAGATGGTGACCCTTGCATTCCTCAAGTTGTTCTGAGAAACTTTTATCATTGCAACCACATCAAAAAGTGTAATATGGCTCAATTATAGTGACTTTTATTCCGTGAGCATTCTCACATGTGCATCTTCTGTCTTGGCCAGGCTCATTGTCCTACACCATCTCCAGTGGCTAAGCACACAATCCTAAATCACTGGCATTGTATTCTTCAATGCCCATTCAATATGGAACTGGTCCTAAGGACCAGACAAACCATTAGTCCAATTTGTCCCAATGGCTGCCTCTTCTGGTCGAGTAAAGATCCCAACTTAATCTAAGAGAACTCTGGGTTGTTCCCAACACTGTCTCTTTTTCTCTCTCTCTTCTCTCTGTGTTCACTCTCTCTCAATCTATGTCCTACGCTTCCGCATCACTGCACTCTGACATGGTATCAAAGTGGTGAAGATGGACTGACTGAGGGCTGAACCCATCTGAAGAGGAGATTTCAGCAAGACACAAGGCTGAGTTTCCAGGATTTGATGGCGAGTAGGAGGGCTGCGTCGGATCAAGGCTGAAGCGAGCGTGGGCGTGCGAGAAAGGAGTCTAATCGGTGAAGTTGCTGCTATTGCTGTTCGAAGGGGAGGAAGGCTATGTTTGAGACCTCCCATTGCAGATTAACTTTTTTTCCGCCTCCGGCGGGTAAAGAAGGTTTGGGCAGCGGAGACCAGTCCTAGAAGGCTGCGTTTACACAATGAGAGGGGGCTGATTTTGTGTTTGTGCAGCTATTGCAGGTTAACATGTCTACAGAGAGTGATTTGGAGTTCCAGGCGATCATGGACAGGAAGGTGCCTGTCCTACCAACTCTTCCATCGGATCAAAAGCTTGATGGTGACAATTACCGCATTTGGCAAGTGATGATGTTGACCATTTTGGAGTCTTATGATTTGGAGGAACTGGTGATGGAAAAGATTAACAAGCCCTCAGTGAGGAATGAGTCCAAACTCTCTTCCAATGCTCGTGCGGAGTTGACCAAGGCCCAATCTCATTGGGACAAAATGAATGCCAAGATTTGATCTTTTCTATTTCTATCTTGCACTATAGCCGTAATAGCTCACATCGAGCACTTGGCGGTGGCTCGAGAGATATGGTTGGAGCTCAACCAGATGTATAACCAAATGACCCTGATGAAGAGGGTTTCTTTGGAGGTGCAGATGCGGACCTTGTCCGTGAATAAGTCTTCTTCGCTTCGGGAACACATCAACAAGCTTTGACAGCTTCAGATGCAGGTTCAAAATGCGGGGAAGCCTGTTTCCTCCGAAGACATGGCAATCACTTTACTGTCCCAGTTGCCGCCACAATTCGGTACCTTTTATTCCGCTCTTATTGCTTCAGGGCAAGAATCAACTCTTTGGTGGGAAGAGTTGGTTCTTATGGTCTTGGACCAAGAGAAACAATTGAAGGGACGGAATGCTTCCAAATCGGAGGCATTGGTTGGTCAAGCCTCTCAGAAGAAGGGAAAGGACCAAAAGAACAAGAAGGAGGACAACAAATCCAAGAAGGACAAGGAGAAGGAATCGACTTGCCACATTTGTGGTAAGACCGGTCATTGAAAGAAGAATTGCCCCGACAAAGACAAGGACACCAAGAAGGACACAAAGGATTCTCGAGCGGTGGCTACACCCTCCTTCCCCAACTCTTACCTCTCTTCTTCTTACTTCTCAGATATAGTTCGAGCTATGGCATGCTCGGTTTGGCTACTTGAACTACGAGTACCTTCGGAAGGCGTCGCAAGGGTCGTTTTTGTCCGAGGATTGTCGGACATAGTGGTGAGCCATTAGCCATGTGTCTCCTGCATTCGTGGGAAACTGCATCGGGATGCCATTCCCAACAAAGCTTCTAGGCAGTCTACTTCACCCATGGAGCTTGTATCTACGGATCTCTATGGCCCGATGAGGACCGAGTCCTTGAAGGGGAGCTTGTACTTCATGTTGATCGTAGATGACTACAGTAGGATGACTTAGGCCTATTTCTTGACTTAAAAGTCGAAGACTTTCTCTCACTTCAAGGATTGGCTTCTCTTTGAGGAGAACCGTTTTGGCTGGCGACTGAAGACCTTGCGTTCAGACAAGAGAGGTGAATTTATGTCTAATGAGTTTGCTCGTTTTTGTGCAGATAGGGGCATTCCCCAAGAGTTTGCTAACACCAATACTCCCCAAGAGAATGGCATTTTGGAGCGGAAAAACCGAAGTGTGATCGAGATGGCACGCACCATGATGGAGCACCGCCAGACACCTCAATTTCTGTGGGCCAAGGCATTGGCTACCGCAGTTCGCATCCTCAATCGATCTCCCACTTCGGCCGTTGACAGGATGATACCTTTTGAGGCTTACTTCGGGACTAAGCTTGATGTCTCTTATTTCAAGATCTTTGGGTGTGACACTTATGTACAGATTCCAAAGACGCAGTATGATAAGTTCGAGACGGCTTCCCGACGTCAGGTTTTTGTTGGCTACAGCTCCCAGTCCCAAGGTTATAGTTTGTTTGATCCCGTCGAGCGGAATGTCTACACGAGCTGTGATGTGCGGTTCGTGGAAGTTCTCTCATCACATAGGGGGGTGAGGAGCACCCCATTCTTGGAGATCCAGGGGAGAGTTGGGCTCCCAAGACAGTTCCTTTGAAGCCAAAGTCTTTTGATGAAGATTCTTCTTCTGATTCTGAGTCTTCACTTATACTGGCCACCCTCCAGGAGATTCCGCCGGTGGATGTTCCTAAGTCTTTCGCAGATGGAGAGCGACGGGGAGAGGTTCGTCCTCCTCCTCGTTGGGCTCGTGACACACTCCGAGATTCAGGGATTGAGGGGGTCCCTGAGGAGTGGAAACCGTAGAATGGACCGTGAAGGTCATAGAGGAATGGCACTTGGTCTCTTGTGCCTCGTCCCTCTCACAAGAAGGTGATTGGTATTAAGTGGGTCTTCAAGACCAAGTACCTTAACGATGGTTCTTTAGGCAAGCACAAGGCTCGCCTTGTTGCTAAAGGTTTTGCTCAACGCCCAGGCATTGATTTCCATGATACTTTTTCCCCCACTGCTCGTATGGCGACTATTCGAGCTGTTCTTGCCTTGGCTGGCCATAGGAGATGGCCTGTCTATCAGTTGGATGTGAAGTCGGCCTTTCTGAATGGTGACTTGCAAGAGGAGCTCTGTGTTAAGCAACCTCCTCGCTTTGGATCCTCGGATGGCAAAGTCTGCAGGTTGAAGAAAGTCTTGTAAAGCAAGCTCCGCGTGCATGGAACGAGAAGATTGACTCGTTTCTTCAATCGAAGTTGGGATATCTGCGCTCCAAGGCTGATCCGCAGCTTTATGTGCACACTTTCGAGGTTGGTCATGTGTTGTTTGTGTTATATGTTGATGATTTGATTCTGACAAGGGATCATGCAAAGAAGGTCCAAGAGACCAAGATAGCTTTATATCATGCATTTGAGATGACGGATTTGGGGCTTCTTTGTTTCTTCTTGGATCACGAGATTTATCAACCTCAGACGGGATTTTCATCTCTCAGCAGAGGTACATTCAAAAGCTCTTGGTGACTTTTGAGATGGAGACTTGTCAGCCCATTACTACTCCTATGGATCCGAATTGGAAAGCCACTTCACACTCAGATTCTCCCGTGATAGATGCTTCACGCTACCGTCAGTTGATTGGATACTTGATTTGGCTTCTCAACACTCGTGTTGATCTTTGTTTTGCTATGGGTCTTTTGGCAGGGTTCATGAGTGAACCCAAACAGGTGCATTGGCAAGCAGCCCTGAGGATTCTTCGGTATTTGAGGGGGACTTCTGACTTAGGGATTTCTTATCCCGTAGATACAGATGCTTCCAATCTGGTTCTTGCAAGTTGGAGTGACTCAAATTGGGCTGGCGATGTGGACCACCGACGGTCTACTACAGGCTATTGTTTTACCTTGGGTACAGGTGTTATCTCTTGGAGTAGCAATAAGCAACCCATGGTAGCCCTTTCTTCTACTAACGCGGAGTATTGGGTTGTGTCTTCCACCACATGTGAGGTTGTGTGGCTTCGGAGATTGTTGAAGGAGCTTGGCTGCCCCCAGACTCCTACTATTCTGCAGTGCGACAATGAGAGTTGAATTGCCTTGGTACGGAATCCTATCTTCCATGGCCGGACGAAGCACATTGAGATCCAATATCACTTCATTCGGGAGAAGCTTTTGGATGGAACCATTGATGTGGAGTATTGCAAGATGGAGGATAATCTTGCAGATTTGTTTACGAAGGCGCTTCCCCAGGCTCTACTTCGGCAGCATTCCAGATCCCTCGGTCTTTTGACCCGTTCGGGATCTGAGAGGGGGTGTTAGACAATCATTTCCTGGACAGCCGACGGACAACAGATCAGCACAAAGGCCACATCAGCAGGGTGCCACATCAGCACCTGCAGTCGGACAGTTTACTGCAGTCAGCTGCATTTAATGCAGCCGACCTGGTGCAGTTATTTCCTATTTTTTGGCTATTTATAGCTGGTTTGTGGCACACTCCAACATTCATTCATTTTCAAATTCTGATCTTGAGATCTGTTGGCTGAGACAGACTGTGCTCGGGTTGACGGAGATCGAGGTCATCAAGTCAGAGACCTACGCAGATATTTCCTATGTCCCCGTGTATATTTCTGCACTCTTATACAGCATACTACACTGCAGATTTTCTGCATTTACATTGTCCCTTTTCTCTCTCTGTCTTCTCTCTATGTTCACTCTCTCTCAGTCTATGTCCTACGCTTCCGCATCGCTGCACTCTAACAAAATCTTCTTATAACTCTACCTTTCACTTTCCTATCCTTATGTGCCAAGATCTGCTCAGGAACTAGAACCTCATCGAATTCCTCTACTTCAGGCTGTTCCTCTTGAACCATATCTTCTAGCACTTCACCAATAAAAGGCCTCAATAGGCTCACATGAAATGCATTATGAATTTTCCAATTCTCTAGCAATTTTAGCCTATATGCCACGTCATTCATCTTCTTTGAGACCTGAAAAGGGCCATAGTAACACATACTCAGCCTTGGAAACAAACGTTCCTTGCCCTTCTGTTTTCTCAAACATGCATTTTCAAAACGCAATAAGACCTTGTCATCCTTTTTGAACAAGAGTTCCTGATGATGACTATCAACAGCTCTTTTCTGTTTAGCTTGTGACTTTTCTAAGGCATACTTCACCTTTTTATATGCTTCTTCCCAATCTTTTACATAACGATCTACTTCAAAAATGTTATCTTTTGCATGCAAAATGGGAGACAATTTCTTTCCATCTTCCACAATCTCAAAAGGTGCTTTGCCAGTAGATGAGTGCATTGTATTATTGTATGCATACTCAACCAATGGCAAGTAGTGTTCCCAAGAAGTATTATGATCTAAAACATAACACTTCAGTAGATCTAAAACAGTCGAATTTGCTTCTTGAGACTGTCCATTAGTTTGTGGATGGAAAGAAGATGAAAATTTCAGCGTAGTGCCCATGTTTTCAAACAATGCTTTCCAAAACAAGCTAGTCATTCTTGGGTCTGTATCACTCACAATTGACCATGGCATTCCATGGTATTTGAAGATATTATGCATAAATATCTTTACCATGTAATCTGACTTAACCTCTTTCCTTACAGGAATGAAATGTGCATGTTTGTTGAATTTGCAAATGATAGTCCAAATTCCATCATTCCTTGAAGAAGTTATTGGAAGATCAAAAATGAAATCCATGGCAATACTTTTCCATGGCCTTTCTGGAATAGACAGTGGTTGCAATAACCCTAGTGCCTTATGTCTATTAAATTTGACCTTTTGGCATAGAAGGCAAGATCTAACATATGCATCAACATTAGATCTCAAGCCTGGCCAATAGAAGAAAGCCTCTACCACTTTGACTATAGCATCAATACCACGATGTCTTGCATATGGTGGAGCATGACTTTCTAATAAAACTTTTGGCCTTAGCTGTTTTGTAACGCATAGTCTTCCATGCATCATGATAAAGCCTTCTTTGAACACATAATGATCATGATGTTGGCCATTGATCCACTGTTCATAGATTTCAGAGAAATCTTCATCATCAACATACTGCTCTTTTATATCATCCAATTCATGGTGATAAGAAATTGAAACAGCTGACACTTGTGGTTTGCGAGATAAAGCATCTGCAACTACATTCTTCTTGCCTTCCACATGCACTATCTGAAAATGAAACATAGATAGGAAATTTGCCCAAGACATGTGTTTCTTTAACAATTTAGTCTGTGTGAGAAAGTATCTCAGTGTTTGATGATCCGTTTGCACTACAAAATCAGCACCAAGCAAATAGTGCTTCCAACTAGAAAGTGCATGGATCACAACCAATAACTCTCTCATAAATTTAGTAAGTCCTTTCAATGACAGAAAGTACTCTACTCTCATATGCCACAACTCGGCCATTCTGCATTATTACAACACCAATTCTGTTTCCACATGCATCACACTGTACTACGAATGGCTTAGACAAATCTGGCAAAATAAGTATTGGATCTGTAGTCATTTCCCCTTCAAACATCTAAATGTTGATTTCTCTTCGTCAGTCCACTACTATTTGACATCCTTCTTTTTAAGCGCATGTAAAGGAGAAGCAATCTTTGCAAAGTGTCTTACAAATCTTCTATAGTAAGAGCATAGGCCAAGGAAACTGCAAACATCATGAACGGTTTTCAAGTCAGGCCAAGAGACAATTGCTTCTATCTTTGCAGGATCCATCTTCACACCATCTTTAGAAACTGTGTGTCCAAGGAAGTGAATCTCTTCCAAAAAGAATTCACTCTTCTTGCCATTAATGAGCAATCTATTATGCTTAAGCTCATTAAAGACTGTATATAAGTGTTTTCTATGCTCCTCTTCATTCTTTGAAAAGATAATCATATCATCAAAGAATGTGCCAACGAAACTTCAATAAGGGTGGAAAATTCTATTCACCATCCTGTTAAATGTAGCAGGAGCATTGGTCAATCCAAACAGCATGACTAAAAATTCATAGAGACCAAATGTCGTTCTAAAAGTAATCTTATGGATATCCTCTAGACTGATTCTGATCTGATGGTACCCACTTTTGAAATCTATCTTGCTAAACATTCATGCTCCTTGTAATCGATCAAGAATGTCATCTATCCTCGGAATCGGAAACCTATTCTTGTTCATGTTCTTATTCAAGGCTCTATAGTCAATATACATTCGCCAAGAGTCGTTCTTTTTTTTAACTAGCTGTTGAGCTAAAATATGCATTACTTGCTGATTAGCCTCTTAAACAGCCCCAAAACACACTAAAAATGCTCTTTTAGAGTAAAACCCTAAAACGGGAAGCAGTTCGAGAGAGTTCAGTGGAAACCCTAAAACGGGGAGCGGTACGAGAAAGTTTAGTGGAAACCCTAATATTTGGGGCGCCCTTCCACATCTGAAAATAGACAGACTGCCCCCATTCAACCAATTATCCTTGTTTGCAGGTTACACCAGCCCACACACCCTCTGTTGCTGTTGGCGCCCAGTTTCTAGCCTGCAGCCCGCCTCCATCTGCTGTCCAGCCATCATCGACTGCAGCCACATCATCTTCAGCCTGTCCATTGCTGTAGGCGACAGCTCTCAGCTGCTGCTGGCGACTGCTCCAAACTGTCCCAGACTGCTGTTCAGCCTGCTGTCCATCATCTCCAGGGTCAGCCAGCCTGCATTTTCAGCATTGCAGGCCCTAATACTCTCAGACACTGTTTCAGTCTGCTGTTTACAGCAAACTATGCACAGTTTCCAGCCCCCAAATCGATGGTACACTGCTGCGTTTACAGTTTCCAGCCTCCAGACTGCTGCATTTTGGTGACCAGCCTGCTGCCATTCACTATTCAGCACTCCTACACTCTGACTAGTGGTCACAGACTTGGGATCCGTCTTCGGTGGACGTCACACTCCGACATTGCTCTGCCCTTGAGCACACTGTACACTCTTACATTCATTTACAGCATTCATTCACTTCAAAGTTGTGCTCTCTCTCTCCCTTCTTCTGTTTGTGTTTGAGTTTTGAGTTTTGAGTTTTGAGTTTTGCGTTTAGGGTTTGAGTTTTGAGTTTTGCGTTTAGGGTTTGAGTTTTGCCCTCTGTGTCTGTGTCTGTGTCTTTGTGTTTCTGTCGAGGTCGTACACTCTGTGTGTCCTCAATGCAAACCCTAGCAGTCTTCTTAACACTAGCAACACAGGTAAACAAAATGGAGAACTACTGGACTGAATTAGTCCCTTCTCTAAAAGCTTATTAACCTGTGTCATAATCTCTTTCTGTTGCGCTGCACTAACCCTATACGGTGGCCTATTGGGCGGACTAGTCCCTAGAATAAGATCTATGGTATGATCTTCAAGCCTCTTAGGGGGTAACTCTCTTGGTAACGAAGCTGAGAAACAGTCACTGAATTTATCCAAGAAAGCCCTTCTACTTTCATCTAGTACAGACACATTACTATCAACTTCATTAACTTGCTTTGCCAAAACCAAGTACGCAAAAATATGATTTTTCATTACAGAAGTAATTGCAGAAGCAAAAACAACTAGGGCAGACTCTCCTTTAAGCTTTACATCTAACACATGAGTCTTGCCCCTATGTACAAAAGTAACCGTTCTATTGTAAGTATCCAAGATAGAATGCTTCCTGTGGCACCATGGAATACCCAACGGAACATCACAACCCTCTAAAGGCATAATATGGAACTCATATGTGTCCACATAGCTCTGGATGTGCATATGAAGTTTGCCAAGAATGGGGGTGATAGGTTGAATATGTCTTGGGCATGCCAAATTAGCCTGTCCAACTGGTTCCATTTTCTTGGGACGTATACCCAGCTTAGCTACCAATGCCAGTGAGATAAAGTTTGCACGAGCTCCAAGATCAAAGAAAACAAGCACTGTGTAATCTCTCATCTTTTTCCAAGCTCTGCACAATTCTATAGTATCATCAGCTAATTGATCTCCCACCATATCAGGCACTAAGCCAATGTTGGGCTTCTTTTAACTTGGTGCATCTTTATTGTCCACATCTTTAGAAGATTGTTGTGGGCACTTAGAAGCAATATGGCCTTTTTGTTCGCATATAAAGCATTTCCCAGTCATCGTTAAAGCCTTTCTTTCTTCAAATGATTTGCCAAAAAGTGGCCTCTTCTATCCTTTGCCCTATTTAAAAGAAGTATGAGGTTGCTGCTGAAATCTTTTCTTTCAAAAAGACTTCTTTGTAAAGCTGGTCTTTTCTAGAAATTGCTTCTTCTTCTTCTTGCCAGGATCTTGCTTAAACTTGGAATCCTTCTCTTTTCAGTGCCTTTAAAGCTGACAGCTTTTCCTTTGAACAACACATTTGCCACACTAGCATTTTCAATTAATTGTACCATATTTGTAACCCTAGTCTTGGTACAATAATCCCTGATGGCTTCGGGCAAACCACAACAATACTTTTCAATTTGTTCTGAGAAGGGCACTGTCCTGTAAGAACTCACGGGCAAAAGTGCTCCCCAAAATTTCTTATTGTACTCTTCTAAATCCACACAATTTGCCGCGTCCAATTTATGCCATACAGTCATGACATCTACTTCACGCGTATTAGTTAACCATGAGGCTGCAAACAATTGTTTAAAATGAACCCAAGTGGCAGGTGCATATCCTTGCATCAATAATATGTTCCACCACTGCAAAGCATTACCTTTCGAAAAAGTTGTAGCCTTCTGCACCTTAGAAGTCTTAGTAAAATTCACTCCTGTGTAAGCTGCATCAAACTGTTGTATAAATGTCAAAGCTTTCAGCTTATCTTGCATACCACTAAAGGTTTCAAACTTTAATGCCTGACCACCCTCTTTATAGTCTTTAGGCTTTGCACTTTTTCGTGTCAAGTTGTCATAGACAGGTGGTTGTAAAAAGAGAAGTCCCTTAGGCACATTATAAGCATCCATTTCACCTGTCTTAGCTGCCATATGCCCACTAGGCTGAAAAAAACCAGCCACTGCATTTTGTGTTCCAAGCATCAAATAAGGACTCTATAAAGTCTAATAACCGGGCTGTAGACCAATATTAGCATAAAGTGGGTTCACTGCCTCAATAGGCATCATTCATGGTGGCCCTCTAGGCAAGTATCCTTGATAACCCGTAGATGATCCAGCCATTGCTTGAAAAACTGACCCACCAAAAAATAACCAGGATAAGTAGCAAACTGAGGAATAGTCTGCTGTGCCACTTGTACATAACTGCCTTGACCATTCACTCCCTGATCCTATGCTTGTGCTTCTTGTAGCATTGGACCTATCTCCATGTTTCGTGTCATTTCCACATGCTCACACACTTTAGAAGTTTGCCTTTTCTAGCGCTCCATGGTATGGTGTGATGACTCAGCCTGAGAACCCTCATTATGTGGCTTCAAAAATTTTTGCATACGAGGATTCTTTACAAGCTATTGGAAAGAGCCAACCATACTAAGGAGTTGTGCCATAAACAAGTCCTCCTATTCTTTCTCCTCATCCTCTGGTTCAACGTCGACTCTAGAAGGTATTCACACCTATGCACCAATACTCTCTCTTCGGTGTCTATGAGCAAAAGAAGAACTCTCTTCTTCATGAGAGAGTTTTCCTTTGCCTTTATCCATGTCTACCATCTCTCTAGTCCTGTAATCTCTACAAAACATGCGTGTATGGCCTTTTCACCCAAAACTATCCGAGCTTAAATTCTTACAGAAAAGAATTCAAATCCCTGGAATGGAACCACGCAACCGATCTATGACTCACATAAAACGGTAGTTCCTTCAATTAACACGCGGTCTTTTCACACACACACACAAACACAAACACAGACCTCACTCCCTCGCTCAACACCAAATTGGCTATTCTTCAATGCCCATTCAATATGGAACCGGTCCTAAGGCTCAGACAAACCATTAGTCCAATTTGTCCCAATGGCTACCTCTTCTAATCGTGCAAAGATCCCAACTTAATCCAAGAGAGCTTTGGGGATAAAAAGCAACAATAACGAAAGAAATGAAAAATAAAATATTTATATAAGTAAATTAAAAAAGCAGCTACAAAAAGTATCACCACCTGGTAACAAAGGACCCGTGCAAACCTGCATGTTAGCCCTACACATAAATACAAAACCCTACAAAAGATATCCGAATCTACAAAACATAGATCAGTAGTGAGATGCTTCAAAGCAAAACAAAACAGAAAAGTAAATCTAAATAAATAATCTGCAATGAGGGTGTGGGTATGAGTGAATACAGTGGAAGTCGAAAGAAGAAAAAACTCAAGATGTGGCCAATGAAACACCTGACAAGGTGGAAAAGTGGTTCTAGATGAAAGTGCAAAGAATGACCTAAGAATGGATGCAAAGGAGTACAATGAGTAAGGAGCTAGCAAACCAATCAACTAATCCTTCAGGAGTTCTAAAAGATATAGGCAACTTGGACCATCCGCACACCACATCCAACGGCCATTGGGACAAAAGGAGCAAATGGGGCAACGATGGGAGGCATAGTCCCATTGGACTACCCAACAAGAATGGAGGTAGTCGTAGCGGTCTGCCAACATTTCTTAGGAAAAAGACCTTAGGCCTTGGTATGACACTCCTCATGCACAGCTCGATCTTTGGCAATGTACACAAAACCCATTTTTCTTAGGGAGTTGTTGCCAAATTGGGTTTTGGTTCTTTGTTTCCGTTAGAGAAAGAGATGTCACCCTTGTTTTGTCTTGCCTTCGCATCTAGTAAATTCTTGCAATTGTTGGTTTTCCCTTGCAAAGAAGAGACAGCCAAACCTCTCTCTAAATAAGAGTATGTGGAAAACTTCTTGTGGGCTTGATCATGCAAACTCACATAACGCAATAACTGACACCAAACTAATACATCAAGCAACGAGATAATGTGCTGAATGAAATGAATTTTCACACAGCTTATTTAAAAAGAACATAGCCTAATTGTTGTTTGATTTCGATGAGCTAGTAGTGGCAAACTCAACAAGTAATTGCCAATATTCAACCAACTTGACTTCCATATCATCCGCTTTCTTAATGAAAGCTCCTGAAGCTCAAAGTCAACATTGATGCGTTGAGTGCGACCTCTCACCACACAACGACGGTCAATGAGATGACTCCAATGCTGAGATACAAGAGGGAAATGCTATAACTAAGAGTGAAACTCAGGAAGCAACCCCTACACTAAGTCAACATTGGCTATAGCATTGCGAGCTTTCCATTGATGGATGTGATCAAAGTGAGCTACTTAAGGGTTCGGCATAGACTCTAGGCCAACGATGAGGTCCCAAAGTCCCTAAGATTCAAGCACTTCTACGTGGGAGTGACTCATGATATCCCCTATAAATAGGCCATGTACTAACATTCATTCTCTCTCCCAGTCATTCATTATCAAAGTAACCCCTCGACTTGCTGCTACAACCTTGCACTCTTCATCCTCAAAGTATGACAACTACCTTCCACAGCCTACTGACGTCTTTCTCCACCTGGCAACCTAATTCTGCTGACGGTGACCTATCTTTCAAACTCTAACAACTGTGTTTACAAATCAGAGTAGCCACCCTGATGCCATTGATGTCTGCCACAGCTCTCCAAGCTGTGTTTTTCTGTCCTTGATGCTTCCAGCCTGCACACATCAGCTCCAAGAACTGCCACATCTACGTTTACTGCTATGGTCTAGGACAGCCATCCAGCTCATCATCCTCTTCTATAGCAGTTTTCTTCCATTCGTCAGCCTGTGTTTCACTGTTTGGAGAGTCAAGCCTTTGATCTGCTACCACTTCTATGTTTTCTTTTCTGGTTGGCTACCTAGCAATCACCTTGATAGCAGCCATCATTACAAAGAGATCTCAGCATGTCCTTTGTCACCAGTAGCTCCTGAGAACTGTGTTCCACTCCCTCTACTGCTGTGCTTCACCACCTGGTATTTTTTTCAACATCCCTCTGCCCGGAGGACTACGTTTTAATCCCTCCATAAAGCATCCTCTTCCATGGGTGCTATCACCTGATCAGCAAGGACAGTGCAGCCATCTCCAAGCTCTAGTCAACGTCATCCCCAAGCTGTAATCAGCCAAGACAGTGCAATCACCTCCAAGCTCTGATCAGCGCCATCCACTCAACTTTGCTCACCTTAGTACCAGTCCTACAGACTCACAACCCTAAGACTCTCACTCCCTTGTATCAATACTTAGCATGATTCATTTCTTCACTCTTCTTCTATGGGAAAGATTCATTAGGCAATAATAGAAAGACATGGCCTGGTGCCACATGTCCATATGTGTATAAAAACAACTTTACAAATGCAATATACAAATTCCTGTGGATACATATTTTGTCCAAGAAATAAAACATACTGCATGGCAAGTTGATACGTGTACACATCTTGTCTCTAAATGTAACTTTCTATGTGAGCGATCTGATTTGTTTAAGACACCTCAAGAGTCACCAACTTGTCACTTATCAGAAAAATTGTTCACAAAACTTGGCACAACACGCCTCAGACAAAGGATATGTGTACTTTGTGTAAACCATGCACAATATTTTGAAGTTTAGTGTTGTCTGACAAAGAAATAAACTCACTTCTGTAAAACTGTAGAAGGGTAAGGGCAATCGTGACACCCAAGCTTTGTTGAATATCTTCAAACTCTTCATCCTTTGTCTCTGCATTGCCAAACAATTAGAGATGATTGTACTGCAATTACTATTAATAACATTTCCAAACTGAACTATTGTTTTCTACGTGCCTTCACTTTGGAGCTCAGATTTTCTTGAACAAGAGCATTTATGCTCATTCTGACACCTCCTCTTCAAGACGCGCTCTCGACTAACATGTACAGACAGCAACTGCCAAACTCAAACTGATAATTAATCGAAACCAATAAAATAGAACAGAGTCCTTCGAGTGTGGATGATGCTCAAGCAAACTTATACAATGCGATGCAATGCAAAATGTGCTTACTCTCTTTCTTTCTCCAAGTCTACCTGTGGCGTTTCTCTGTCTGGAACCGACATTACAAGCAGCTGCAAGAAGAACGGTCCTAAAGGTTGCAATTGAGAGGTCCAGATGTTTTATGTGAACACGGCAAAGCAGCAGACGTTCAGATTAGAGATGAAACAGCAAGACGCACCTGCAGCAGGTCCACAGATCTGTGCCAACCACGGTCTATAGTCACAACTGGGGGAATGCAACGCACTCGCCACAAGCGACGAACTCACGGTAGTCATTGCTCAGGCTGGATTGGCTCTCGAGGGTCACAATTTACTGTTCATTGAGAAAGGCTTCCCCTGAGGATTTTAGAAGAATTGCCATCGTCCTTATTGTGCTAGAAGCCCGAAGGCTATCATGATCTATTGTTAGGATTCGACGTACATCCACCCGTCCTAGGATCTCCAACCCATCCTACGAATGGCAAAACTTCCGACCTAGCTCAATTGCCAATGTTCACACGAGTGTAAACGTGTTGGGAAAATGTCTGTGGACTGGTATAAGGATAAACTAGGTGCTCCCTCTCGAAGGGGCGGGCTTAGCGTTACATGCTAGCTTAAGTTTGGAGCTTTGCGCCAAACTTTAAAGCACCACCATTACTATTGGTTAACACATTTCATATCTTGATGCACGTTTTACACGGCAATATGATTCATGGCCAATTGAGTCCCAAAAAAACAAACTATGAGAGATTTCAAAACCATCATAAAAGACTTATATTATTAATAGTTAATATATTGCACTTCCCTGTCAATTATTGAATCAATAACTTAATCAGTTTGTTCTCTCTCTCTCTCTCTCTCTCTCTCTCTCTCTCTCTCTCTCTCTCAGCATTGATTAAAAGCTTAGTCTTGACTCATTAGTCACCATAGAATTAAGCCTTAGAGTTCCCAATGAGGCGAAATATTTTCTTAATATCATTGAATCACATAGTATACACACAATAAATAATTATGTATCAATACGAACCTTTCATTGAATATTGCTTATACATACACATATAATCAATATTTATTTTTACAATTTTACCTCTATAAATTGCAAATAACATGCTATTAGTGCCATTCTCTATACTCTCTAAAAACTATTTGAACATGTAGAGTAAGTTATCTATCTTATCATTTGTCTTATGGACTTTCTTGTCTAGTTAGTTTGAGTTCTTGATAACTTTCCTTTGCAAGGAGATGATAGGTTTATTAACACAAGTTCTCCCTAAAGATACTTCCTTGTACTTCAGATCTTACATATATCTTTTAACTTCTTATAAGATGTTCGTTTGTAGATTTTTCTAGTAAGAAGTCCCTAAAGATACTCTCTTGTCATTTAAATCTTACATATATACTTAAATTTCTTATAAGAGGTTCACTATGGACTTTTCTAAGAGGGGCTTTGCACTTCAAGGTCTAACTCACCTCTCACATTTACTACTGTTATAGCCACATATGGATTCACCCATCCAAACAAAGCCTTCTTCTTCAAACTTTTGCATTTTTGGCATACTTACAATCTCAATGCTCAGTTTGAACTTATGCTTAACTGTGAAACTAAGCCTTGCGCAAAAGGCTTCTAATCAAGATAGTTGAATATTATGAGCTCTTTTTGAAAGAAGATGATAGGTATACTATTTACAACACATTTGCTTGTTTGTCGAGTATGTCCCACTTGACATACACACACGCGCACACATACACACACACACACACACACTCTCTCTCTCTCTCTCTCTCTCTCTCTCTCTCTCTCTCTCTCTCTCTCTCTCTCTCTCTCTCTCTCTCTCTCTCTCTCTCTCTCTCTCTCTCTCTCTCAACTCACCAGAATCAAGCCGCACTCTTTGTCTATATTTACACGCGATGTCTATGCCCGGGGGGTCCACTAGGGTTTATCGTATGGTACCACATGATTGTAAGGGAGGGGGTTGAAAGGTACATTTTATAAGGTAAGGTCCCATAAATAGGGGGTAGATAAGGGGTATTTTAATATATTTCTTGCACGCAAGTGACTTCTTCTTATTACTACTAGTGAATCCCCCCGTGTGTCCATGACATGTGATGCCTGTGACTATTGTATCAAGAGTACATGCCACCTCCTTTTCTCCTTATCTTTGAAGGGAGTGAGCCTGAAGTAGAAGCACGTGAGTGGAAAGCAAGAGCTATAGTGGAAGGAGCAAGAGAGAGAGAGAGAGAGAGAGAGAGAGAGAGAGAGAGAGAGAAGATGTGGGGGTTCCAACAATCACAATGTGTGACCGGCCTTCCCTTTATTCAAACATTACTGAAAGAATAAAGAATGAAGTGATAGTGATGAGTGCCCACAACCTGCAATATATAAGTGTGCAAGTACTATCACTGTAGTAGTACATGTTGTCGAAGGGGTTTTTGTCGAAAGGTCGAATCCACCGCGGATCAGAGGTAGAAGGAAATAGAGATAGGAGATGGAAGAGAAGAAAGAGACTAGACAAGAGGTAAACACAACAAAGGCAAAGCATAATGAACTGAATCAATATGTATTGAAAGAACCTGGAATCTTTGCACCACTCAGAAGCAATCTTCAGGCACTAAATCTCCTAGAGCCTCTTTGTAGAACAAAACGTGCATCAAAATTACAGCTCCTTCTCTACTGCTCGAAACCCAAATTTGTTGGCTCCGTTGGCTCCGAAAGGGGGGTAAAACCATAGGACACCTGATCTCGGATCTCCCAAATCACTCCTTCTTCTTCTTTCAGTTCAAAGTGTAGTTTTTAGCTTGTTTATAGCGATCGCGACCCGTGCGATTTCATCAATCTGTCCTTTTTTATGAAAAACCCATAATTGGCTGAAAAAGCAACTAGCTTTTTGCATGCCATCCTAATGTAGAAGCTTTTCTAACTTTTTTGGATTTTTAGAATAAATAATATCAAAAATAGGCTAAAATTATCCAAAATTGTAGTATTTTTGGATAATCCATGCAACTCACACTAATACTAATGACTCAGATCACATTAACTCTCTTGATTAATAAGAAAGTTGGATGATGATGCATTCCATGCTTTTTCACACTGTGTCCGCATAGCATCACGACATCCACCCCCTCTGAACTTGCACATCCTCCGGTATGTACCAAAATCCTAGTTGTCACCGAATTCTGAGTCCTCCGTATCCTCTGTAACCATACCCTTTACATCTTCATCTTCCATATCTTCGTAGCTACCCCCTGTATCATGACCAGCATTTTCTTTTAATTCTGGCAACTCATATGCAGTAGATTCCCACCTCTTGAATAATTTGATTCTTTTCCCTACTACCAGAAGTTTTATAGCTATCTCATCCAATTCATTTAATGCATAAGTAGCATTATCAAACACTTGTCTTACCACATAGGGTCCAAACCATCTTTTGAAAACTTTACGCATGGCACTATGTTGGTTGTCTAAACTGCTATCATAAACCAATACCCAATCCCCTCCTTGTATGGTTCTTGGTCTCAGTCTATGTCTTTTGTCAAACTGTTTCTTATTCTATATCCTTGCTGCCCTTAATCTTACACTGCTGCCTCTATGTCTTCTGACTTCCTTTCCAATTGTCTAATGCGCAACGCCAACAACTCCTCTCAATTTAACTCCTCTTCCCAAGGTAGCACACTCCATGTGACTGTCATCTCTTCTATCGGCATGATAGGTTTTTGACCATACATCAATTCTATAGGCATATATCCTGTAACAGCACTATGAGTTGTTCTATCAGCCCATAAAGCATAAGGGAGTAATCGTGGCCACTCTTTTACCTTCTCTCCACATGCTTTTGCCAATGCCTTCACAATAGGTGGATGACCTCTTTCACTTTTGCCATTTCCTTCAGGATTATAGGCTGAAGTTAAAGCAAGCTTTATCCCCAACCGTGCAAAGAAATCATGAGCTTCATCTGCATCCAACTCACCCCTATCTGCTGTAATTTTTCCCACACAGCCATACCTACAAAAGATCTCTTCTAAGAGAAAAGTGTACACAATATTTGTTGTCTTAGTACGTAAAGCTCTCCCTTCCACTTGATTAGTTAAGTCTTCACGAGCAAGCACAAGATATCTCATTTGCTAAAGACCTGTAGGCATTGTGACCAAATCCACCACCCACCTAAAATGAAGAGACAATGGATATGTGGGCTACAATCCATCTCGATGTCTCACATATGAATACATTTGACATGTCATACATATTTCCACAAAGTGAGCAACATCCTTATACATAAC
The DNA here is from genome assembly GCF_053477565.2 of Lygodium microphyllum. Classification (NCBI taxonomy): domain Eukaryota; kingdom Viridiplantae; phylum Streptophyta; class Polypodiopsida; order Schizaeales; family Lygodiaceae; genus Lygodium; species Lygodium microphyllum. The sequence goes on along the minus strand of NC_141163.1, from coordinate 84,634,730 downwards.
CTGCCACCAATATCTTTCTTTGATCTTTGCAAAAGTACCCCAAACACCTCTAGGACCAGCTCACAAGCTTTCACGAAATTCTTACATAACATTTTCTTGTGAAGCTCTGTCACCCAAAACTCGCAATGGCATACCCTATTTCTTTTTAGCATGCTTCCATAAGTACCCATCTTTTAAGAAAAACCCATATGTTTTCCTCTTGATCTTCTTAGACTCCTCATTTGACCATTTATCTCTCTTTGTTAATGTATTAAGGTATTGACCAATTCTCAGCCACTCTCCTGCATATTTGTCTTCCAGAAACACTTCTACACAAGATGCAAAACATCCAAAGTGTCTTCTCTTTGTTGTCCAAGCTTCTGTTAATGTTGTAGCAACACCTTGCATTGCTAAATTAACTCTAACAACATCATTTTCAGCTGTAAGAAAGATATCTTCTTCCTCCTCATCCATCATCCCATCTTCATTCTCATAGCATGCTCAAGATAACATGTCTGCCATTGGGTTATCTCTTCCTGCGATATGTTGAAATTCAGGGTTCAAGAAATTGACGTATGCAATCCACCGGAGCATAGCAATGTCTGGGGTAGCACAACTAGTAATCACGCCCAATACCAGTAAACAATCGGTCTCAATGACTACATGAGCACCCATTAAATACTCCTTATCACATTTAAGGGCTGTCACAATTTCCCATAATTCTCTTTTTACCTATGGATATATTCTCTATCGTTCAGCCAGTACTTTAGCACCAAAGCGTATTGCATATCTTTGCCCTTCCTCATCATCTTGCCCAATTGCCCATCCAATCCCGATTGGACTTGTATCAATAGTAATAATGATAGCCTTTCCATTTGAATAGTCAATCTTTCTCAATGTAGGAGCAGATTTTAAGAGTTGCTTCAATTTCTTCATTGCTTTCTGATGCTTCCTTTCCCAATGAAATTTCTGACATTTCCTTAGAAGCTGATAAAGAGCATCAGCTACATGTGCAACGTGAGGAATCCATATCAAATAGAATACACATGCTCCCAAGAATCTACGCATCTCTGATACATTCATGTATACATCTTACATTCTATCAATCCCATCTATTTTTGTTGGTGATGGTCTTTGCCCATAAGGTCCACACATATGTCAAACAATCAAAACCTCTTCAACTCCAAAGACAAACTTTTGTCCAAAAAGAGTTAAATGCACCTCTTCTAGACACATCAAAATCCTCTCACAATCCACAATATGGTCTGCAACAAAGTGTCTGCATCCATGAGCATCCATCTCTTCATTCTTTTCATCCACTGCACACCCTTTGATTGGAACATCATCCAAGAAGGGCATAGTCAATTGTGGTATAAAATCCATGAGTACCCTATTCATAGCATTTTTCATGTGTGCCACTGAGTTTGTTGCACCGAGTGGGAGAGTACACATCCGTACTAACCCTAAGGGAGTCTTCATGGTTGTGATATCCCTGCTTTCAATTGCAAGCTAAAACTAATCATACCCTGAGTAAAGATCACCCAAAGAATGGATCGCTCTGCCTGTAAAAGCCTCTACAAATTCATCAACCATAGGACATGCACCAACATTTCTTATGGTCACTTTATTGACCAGTTGCATGTCTTGAATAAATCTCAAAGCTCCATTCTTTTTGGGCACAGTAAACCAACAATTTGAGTACGAGGCTAAAGAAGGCTCCAAGATCTTCATGCGAATCTTTTCATTTAGCAAATCCATTAGCTTTGGCATGTAAGCTTTAGGCACTGGAATAGTCAAGTTCCATGGTACATGTGGCACAGTAAATATAAACATAGGAGAGACAACATTTGGATCCACACAACCTATTTCACTTGGCTGAAATGAAAATGTCTTTCCATGCCTAGCCAACATATGCATAAAACAGTCTCTCTCAGCAGCACGCAAAAGAAACCCTTATGCACCAACTTTCAATTCATGTAATGTTTCAGATATAAAGTGATGACCTATATCTTTAGGATCCCGTAAGCTTGGCTACCTTGACACTTTTTCATACATACCCTCACTCTCTGGTGGAAGTGGCAAAGCAATTGGTTTCACATTTTTGTCAATTGTCTTATACTTTGTCTCCACAAGTGCTTCAACCCATTGTAATCCTTCATGTTGAGCAAGCAATGCTATAACATCATACATATCCAAAGAACATACTGACAACATTCTGTTTTCAGCCTCATTTTCTATATGTATAGTTGTTGAAATTTTAGCCATAGTGTCATTAATATTCAGCCCATAAAAGATGCTTGAAATGCCTTCATTTTCAACTAATAATCCCAATGCTCTCAGTTCCTTAGTAGCTTGTTTCATAGATATGCGTTCAGCCTTGCACATAGCTTCCATAGGCTTAAACCAACATGAATTGTTTGCTGTAAACTGAGAATAACCAATAGTAAATACATGCTTTATTTTATCAAGAGACGAGTACATCCTCTGAACAGCACTACTGTAGCCCCGCATTACAGTAGTGCTTAATGAAAATCCAGGTCTTTAAATTCCCTTGCATTTGGAGTCAAAGGAAACTCTCGAAGTGTATCCCAATTTCTAGGATGATCAACACAAACAATAAGAAATTGGACTGCTTTCTTCCCATCCTTGCTTTTGACTCTTGCATAACCAGGACCATCATCAAGCACCTTTGTTTCCATATGCACTCCTTTAATATAGGGTTGTCCCAAAATCACTACAAATGAGGAATTATCTTGCACAAAGAAGTGTTGCTCTTCTTGTACATCACCCATTGTCCCTTTTACATTAGGACATGCAGCATAAATCTCTCCCGAAGAATTATTTGCAGCCCTCATACGCCAACCATGATCAATATCTATAGGCCATGCACCATTTTCATACAATGCACGCTCAATGATATTTATCTTAGACCCATGGTCAAGTAAAGCAACACAAGGAGTTTCACGTTCCCCTATTTTCACTACCGTTTCAGTGGTAGCCCAGCCCAATGATTTCTTGTGTAGTGACTTTGAGGAATAAATCCTAGAGTCTCTTCCTATATTGTTGTATTTGCCTTACTCCACCATGCATATTACTACAAGACAATGCATTTTTAGCCACTTTCTTCTCTTTTTCACATGTTGTCCCATTGATTAGTAGCATTGTGCATAAACAATCTTGTACTTACTTCATGCTCATATTCAGCCCGAATACCCAACAAACCAGTTTCCTCTTCAAATTGTAGCAATGCACTAGTGATATCACCAAGAAACTGACGCTTCCTCTTAATTATGTCAATGATCTCATCATGAAATTCTCGCTTGGCAATGCCAAGAACCTCTCCCAAGGTGAATTCCACCTGACTATTTAGGATCCGTTCTTGAAGAACCTTCTTAAGATATGTGGTTGTCTCAATGTCAGATTGCAACTTATATCCTGGCTGCTTGCCCTTCTTTTTGCCCTCTTGTTTGCTATCCTGCTTTTGCTCCTGACTGACCTCTTCCATAACATGCTCGGGAGGTGGCTGATTTGTAGCTTTAGGCTGATCCACACTTCTTCTTGTCATTCTTTTAAATGTTCCTGCAATATCTTCATCTCTTTTTCATTTTTCTTCCACAAGTACATCTGTGTTTTGTACCCTTGCTAAATATGCATACACTGAATATGCATCTATCGATGATTCCCAACCAGTTATGTTAAGAATGTCTTGCCTTGCATGAGACATTTCACTATCAGTGACCTTTCTCTTTTCAGCTGCATGGAAAGCATGTGTCCATATTTTAGCCTTTGGACCAACCATCACTTGGTCATGCATTCTATCCAACTGTAGACCAAAAGTAGAAGCATGTACCACCCATAAGCATTTCGAACTGCCAAGTCTTCCAACAACTTCTGCATACCTCCCTTTCTGAAATTCAAAGCAAGAAGCAATCCCATTTCGTGTGCATGGATCTTTCCATCTTTCTAGAAGAAGAGCTGTCGTGCCAAGGCCTCCTAATAGGCAGCACAATCCTTTCTCTCATGTTACAAACTATCACATCATGTACATCTTTTTTCTGGGTTAGGGGCTGCTGTCGATCCCCTTTCCTCTTGTCCTTTTTCATCCAATTTTGCAACCTTCAATTGAAGATCCCGCATGCCTTTGACCAATTCATCTAAGACATCTTTCCTAACAGAGGGAACAATAGTAGGTATAGCCATAGGGTTATCCACAGAAGTAGGTGGATTACTGGATACATCGATTGTCTTGCCTGTAACAGTGGGCAAGCTAGAGACATGTAATCTTTCTCTTCTTCCATGTTTCTTCACAAGTGTAGTACCAGCTTCCTTGACATGTCTCCACTCCGTTTTTAAACCTGTCTCTGTAGTCTAATCCTCTAGCAAATCATCAAGCTTCTCTTGAAGCTCAGGATTTGCTGCTTGTAGAAACAATTCAATTTTCTGACTTGTAAGAGCTTGTTGTTCTACAAGATCCAATTGCTCAAATCGACTTTCAAATTCTCTCAACAATTCTATAGCCACAAGACCCTTATTGGGTTGTAAAACCCACTCCTAAAATTTTTTGCGCATAATCAAACTAATGTCCTCAATGTGAAATTATTCCTTGAGTGTTTTCTTAAAGGCTACCCAGTCAGTATCCTACAAGTATAATTCAGTAATCCGTACTTTCAATTCATGAACAGTAACATGTACAAAATACTGGCTCCATGTAGATTGAGCCACCCCAAAGAATTCCATCTTTTGAGCATAGGTATGTACATATACACATTCTTGCCATTGAATAACTTCACCTCACGCTCAACTGCTTGCAAAGCATTCTTCACAACACTTTCTGTTTGAGTAGAAGCTTGCATCACCTGTTGTTGTTGTTGTTGTACTTGCATAAGCATATTTATATTTTGCACCAATTGTCGCAGTACATCATTAGAGATTGTACTCGAAGATTCTCCCATCTTGTCTTTCCTTCTTCTAACGACCTTTCACATTGGGTTCACCAATGTTGGAGGGGTTTTTGTCGAAAGGTCGAATCAACCAGGGATCAGAGGTAGAAGGAAGTAGAGATAGGAGATGGAAGAGAAGAAAGAGAATAGACAAGAGGTAAACATGACAAAGACAAAGCACAATGAACTGAATCAATATGTATTGAAAGAATGTGGAATCCTTGCACTACTCAGAAGCAATCTCCAAGCATTAAATCTCCTGGAGCCTCTTCATAGAACAAAACATGCATAAAAAATCTCCCAGATCACTCCTTCTTCTTCTTTCAGTTCAAAGTGCAGTTTTCAGCCTATTTACATCGATCGCGACGCGTGTGATTTCGTCAATCTTTCCTTTTTTATAAAAAACCCATAATTGGTTGAAAAAGCAACTAGCTTTTTGCATGCCATCCTAATCTAGAAGCTTTTTTAACTTTTTCAGATTTTTACAATAAATAATATAAAAAATAGGCTAAAATTATCCAAAAATGTATTATTTTTGGATAATCCATGCAACTTACACTAATACTAATGACTCAGTTCACATTGACTCTCTTGATTAATAAGAAAGTCAGATGATGATGCATTCCATGCTTTTTCATACTGTGTCTGCATAGCATCACGACAATGTGCAACTAGGCACATGTGCCTTTACCCCCAACAACCTCCCACTTAAAGGCAAGTGTGCCCCTAGTGAGAAGAGCATAAGAAAAAAGTGACAAAGCACAAATGTACGTAAGTAGAATAGGATGAGGAAAGACATCATCTCATCCAACAACCATCAACTTCCTAGGAAGACAAAACACTCTACTGATTAACTTTTTATGAGCAGATTTGTAGGATTTTGGTCAATTGAGATCTTGGTAAAGTTACTAGACTAGTCCTCAATGACCTCTATAATGAAGTGATAATGCACCTCAATGTGTTTGGTATTCGCATGGAAGAACATCTAACTAGATAGCACTCATAGAATTCAAATGCAATGTAGATACATCAAACTGCCCACGACGAATGCATAAGGGATCTTGGTCATCATGGCCTTCTACTCATAAAACTATATACAATCAGCCTAACCTTCACATGAGAAGGTAGAAGATAGCCAATAGGCTTACCATCCTACATATGAAACCAATCAAGGACTTTTTGGATATACTCCTTCTATGACAAATAAAGGAGCCCCTTTAGAGCAATTGCACATGATGTGCATCCTAAGAGTATGCAAGGCATGTCCCATGTCCTTCATCTCAAAGCTCTTCTTGAGTTGAGTTTTTAGGGCATCTAGCTCATCATAAGATCTCCTAGCAATAAGCATATCATCCACATAGAGTACCAAAATCATAAAGCTAACGAGCCTTCTTTGTGTATATACACGGATCCATAGTACTATGGCTATATCTTTGTAAATGTATCAAACTTGTGGTACCATTCCTTTTGTCTAAGGCCATAAAGGCTCTTTCTCAACTTTCACACTAGCTGTTCCCTATATTTTTCTTCAAAGCCCTTAAACTATTGCATATAGATCTCATCATGCAAGTCTCCATGTAAAAAAGTTGTATTTACGTCCATTTGCTAAAGGTTGCTAGTACCAAGCATAGGTTCATCATTTTTACCATAGGAGAAAAGACTTCAACACCATATTCTACTTGAAACCCTTAGCTACCAATGTGGCCTTATAAGCGGGGGCTTAGGGCATCGAGTGATACTTTTCAGCTTGTATACCTACTTGCATGGCAGTGCCTTCTTGCCACTAGGTAAAAGAACCAAATCCCACGTATATTTAGTCTGTAAGGAGTCAAACTCCGATTGCATAGCCCTATCCCATAAGTGACTATAATCTATGTGAATAGCCTTATCATAAGAGAGAGGCTCACCTGCATCTATCACCATAACATAATCCATGGAGGGCATAAAAAAGCACTCAAGCTGATATCTAGTAGAGCATCTCAAAGCAAATTGATATTGCACAACAAGCGGGGCTTGGGCCACTAGAGTATCAGCTGATGTAGGCTGTCTAGTTGGTTGTATAGGAGCAGGAGGCTCCTCTTGAAAGATCACCTTGCATACCTCAACTACATGCTCAAGTTGCTCATGTATCTTTTCCTCATGAAAACCTACATCATGGATGTTGATAATTGTCTGAGCTTGTGAATCCCACAGGCAATAGCCCATCTCACATGCATCCCTATAACCAAGAAATATACACTTCACAGACTTAGGATCTAGCTTATTGCACTTGTCTTTGGGAACATGGAAAAATGCCTCACAACCAAAGACTTGCAAATGAGCATATGATGGAGGTTTCCCAGTCCAAGCCTTCTGTACAATCTGGCAATCAATAACAATACAAGGGGATTGATTAATCAAGTGTACAGTAATAGTAACTACCTTTGTCCAAAAGTGCTATGGTAAGCTTGCTTGGCTAAGCATACTATAGACTCTCTCCTAAATCATCATGTTCATGTGTTTGGCAATACCATTCTTAGTCAAAGGCTCACCCATGCGCTTTGTGCTGAACTTCTTATATGCGTACTACATGTCTACCTGCATCATATATATAAATAATAATCACAAGACTCAAAGCACTTATAGTTTAGGGGCATAAGATTCTCCAAAGTGGTAACCATTTTCATTCCTTTCAAAGATATGTGCCCAAGGTGACGATGCCAAAGAGATACATGTGGAACTGTAGCCACAACCAAAATGTGGTCAATTGACCCAGATACATAGAGGGTACTAGACTTAGCACCACATATAATAACAAAATTCCCGTAGAAAATCTTCCATCACCAAAAGAGATAACATAACTTGCATCATCCAAGGTGCCAACAGAGATAAGGCTCTTCATGAGAGCCAGTACATTATGTATATCATGAAGAGTGAAATTTCTGCCTAAACCAAAACAGAGCTAGACATCACCAATACCAACTAACTCCAATGCTAGGTCATTATCCAATCTGAAACATCTAGTTATAATGCGATAGGAGTGAAACCACTCTCTATGAGGGGTCACATGAAAGGAAGCCCCTAAATATATCAACCAATACTGATGAGTATATCTTGACAAAGCATCAGTCAGCTGTGAAGCATCCAAAGAAGAAGTTGCCAAGATAAGATCATTAGATATATCAGGCTACACTACATTGATTTCCTCAATCTTGACACTAGACTTGCTAGGCACAATGCTACAATAATCATTCTTGTCCCGCACTTTACCCTTCACCGTTTCTTTGTGCTTGTCTTCACACATCTTATGACATTGTGACTGAATATGACCTACTTTCCCACAATAATGACAAGTAATACTAGACTTATAGCCACGTGACTTATTGTGAGACTGTCCATGTGTCCTAGATTGAGACTTGTTAGAGTCTCTACCATGGCCATTTCCAACCTTGCACAATCAATGCATGTGACATACGAGAAGCGTCCACATTCTTTCGATTCACCTCTTTTATCAAGGGGCATTCTCAACATCCTATAATTTCAACCTATCCTTAGCACAGAGAGCTATATGGAAAGTGTCCCACGACTCAAGTAGAGTACCAAGTAGAAATAAAGGATGCAAAGTATCCTTGAACTCAATCTCCTATGAAGCTAAATGGTTAATGATGGAGTGAAACTCATTCAAGTGTGCAGATAGTCGTCATCAGCCACAATGTTTTTGGGTTTGGCACGCACCCCCATTTTTGAAAGGTCTAACCTACAAATTTTGCACTAAAACTTTCCATATCTGGGTCTTCCAATAGATATAATTGGTCCCATCCAATTTCTCAATATTGAAGATAGCAATGTCACAAGAACCACTAATTGTAATGAGACCAAGCAAGTACAAAGAAGGGCAAGATGAGTTTCTATAATGCCTTGCAAATTAGTCCCAAAACCACTGCTAAATCAAGCGGAAGACTGGAGGTACTGCCAAAGTAATGAGCTATTCATAACCTATAAGAAAAAGGCTGTCGAGTCTAGGTGTTTGCCTCAAATAGAATGCACGAAACTGAAATGACAAGTTATTGTAATAAACTGCAATAATATGCCAACCACCACCTATGAGCAACCAAGAAGGAAGAAACTAGGAACAATTGGCACTGAAGACTATCACAACTGCAATGTGTTAGCAACCATAGATGCAATAGGCATAGATGTCATGCACAGGGTAGGTGTCAAGGGTGAATGAAGAGAACTACTAGATGCATAATCCATTGAGTAAAAGCTCAATGCATAACCCAAAAGCATATAAATACCAGTTACAACACCCTCACAGACATAAGTACCAGGTCTAAGCCAAGAGATTGTCATTGAAAGAATAAAGAATGAAGTGATAGTGATGGGTGCCAACCACATGTACAATGTACAAGTGTGCGGGTACTATTAGTACAGTAATACACGGATGGCTAGGCACATGCATCTTTACCCCCAACAATCTTACCGTGAGTAGCATTCTTTATAGACTTCACATTTGCCACCATTGGAGCATGAACAATAGGCAGGCAAGTTGTGTCTTCCTAGCTATTGCTTGTAAATATGGCAGCACTATCCTGTGCTAGACCCTAGCTTAAATAAATTGAAGAAGTAGAATAAGAGAAAGACAATGATGATGATGATGATGAGGTTCCTTTAGCAACTCCATGGTAATACCTCTGTGGTTTGGCCAACAGGTTTGAATCCACTAATTTAATCAATCTTGAAGTTATTGGGAGTTGCTTACACTCTCCAACTCCAAATCTTCCAGCATAATCAAATCTTTGCCAATGCCCATCCTCCAAGCAGTCTTTCAACCCCAAACTGCCACGCACCATTTCCACCTCTAGCATCAACAATCGACATTGATCCTACCTCCTCGTCCAAGCCATCTATTTGCACCCACTTTATTGCAATGCCCCATCGACCTCATTGTGATGTATCACCATGAGTGCTTTCATCCTAGCATGCCTTCGTCTACTAATCCACCCTCAATCACACGCGACCACCTTGTGAACCTACCTACTATTGGTTGCTTGTTCTTAGTTGTGTGGGTTGTCTTTCCTTATCCCCTTTCCTTGCTCTCATTGACATGGAGGCAAAGGAGAGAAGAGGACATGTTGGGCTTAGTTTTCATCATTTCCTTCACCATGTTGCACACCACTGCAACCACATTGAAGTAGCTCTTAGCCTAGAACACCATAGTAAGGGGAGAGAGAGAGAGAGAGAGAGAGAGAGAGAGAGAGAGAGAGAGAGAGAGAGAGAGAGAGAGAGAGAGAGAGAGAGAGAGAGAGAGAGAGAGAGAGAGAGAGAGAGAGAGAGAGAGAGAGAGAAGAAGAAGAAGAAGAAGAAGAAGAAGAAGAAGAAGAAGAAGAAGAAGAAGAAGAAGAAACGATAACCTACGCATAGAGGGGGGTGTGGTCTATTGGGCACGTGAAAGCTTGGGGGCTGGTAAAGCCACATGGCATCATGGAATGGCAAGATGGGAGGGGCTCCACACATGCCACATGGCATTTCCCCCTCCTTTTATTAATAATAGTAATAGATGCTGAGTCATCTAAAAACTCAAAACAATTTGAGACATAATACATTAAATACACTCTCTTTTTTATTTTGAGATCTACCTAACCTATAACTAAACTTGAGTTCCCAAGTACCATGAGAGAAAAATATGAGTTTATTTTGAAAATTTATTTTTTACAAGACTTTTAAAAAATCCCACTCAACATACATACATACATATGTATAGCTAACTACTTTCTCTTTCACTTCCACAAACATTTAGCTTATTAAATTTTGATCTAGCACCATTCTTAACTTCAGTGAGATCTCAACGTTTTCTTATTCATTCACTCACTCACTCACTCTCTCTCTCTCTCTCTCTCTCTCTCACACACACACACACACTCTCTCTCTCTCTCTCTCTCTCTGACATGAGATTGCAAGTGCAACATTAATGCTCTGCAGATTAGATACTTTCTTGATGTGACATTGCATTCTCTGAGATTGCAACAATGATATTGCACGATTATGATTTCAGTTTCATGATTGTAATGAGGTTATGACAATGATGCTCTAACTTACAGGATATGAGAGTAATGCTCAGAGGCTTTGTGACACTCCATGCCTCTAGTGTGATTGACAGGGCAATATATGTTGTGACAGATTATCTATGCTTGCAGTGACTAACCTAATAGTTTGTAGTGACAATTTGTGTCTACAATCACATTTTATGTTGCATGCACATTGGCATTTTATGTTACATTGATTATTTATGCTAATTGATAGTTTATGCTAAGCCACATTTTATGTTGCAAACACATTGACAATTTACGCTACAATGATAGTTTAGGGGGAGATTGATAGTTTTATGCTACATTGACAGTTTATGCTCCAGTCACATTTTACGGTGCAGTCACATTGATAGTTTATGATACATTGACAATTTATGCTATAACGATTGTTTTACTGATTTTCTACTCTAGTTGACTGTAAACAATTTATGCCACAATGTATGCTATAATCATGATGGAAGAAATTGACTGAAGGAAACACAAAACCAACCATGGAAACAATGTTTCATACACCACCAAAGAACTTGAGATATGAAGCCTATAGGCATAAAACCTGAGATTGGAATGTCTTTACAAGGTCGAGTAGATATGGGAAGACATCCTGCAAAATCAATGAAACACTATATGAGGAGATGTTGACCATGCTCCATGTTGAAATGCATATCATGAGGAAGGAAATGGAAAGTGATATGCAAGAGTGGGTTCGAGCTAAAATGATGGAGATGCAACTAACATTGGATGCACACATGACAGAGAAAGACTCGATTATCTCTAACCTAAAAGAAGAACTAGAGGAATGCAAAAAGAAATTGGATGCACAAAAGGAACCACAAATCACACCAGAGCTGCAAAAAGAAATGGATGTTTTAAAAAATGATATACACACCTATGCAAGTGTGGTGGAAGACACCCAAAAGAAAATGGAAAATGTTGAGAATGCTATCAAGGAAGGTGCAGAATGGATAGATGTGGCAAAAAAGAACAAAGGAATGCATGGCAACAAAGTCAAAGTTATGAATGCCACCTTGAAAGAAGAGGCAAAAAGACGAGCATGCACACTCCACATAAGAGTGGTTGGACTAGATGAGAAAAGCTCCCCAATTGAAGATGCTATAGCTCTTGCCACCAAAATTGGGGCTATAGATGTACCCATCATTGGGGCCTGGCAAGTCATAAGGGTGGAGTACAACTTGTGTTTGAGCAATGTCATTGCTTTGCCCCACTCACAAAGGGGTTTGCTTCATAGATTGAAAGATATCTTAGCCTTTTGCCTACTAAGGCAACCTTAGCCTCAACAATAGACTCCTCTTGGTCTTGTCCATATTAGTTTGGGTAGAAGTGCATCCTTTATCAATAGCATCACACCCCCTCTGCCTCTAGTGTAGCCTTGAGCCAATGACACATAGCCAGGTATGCCAATAGCTTGCACCTCTCCTACATCCATTTTGATTTCTTGCAATGCAACTATCTGAGGCTTCCTTTTTCTCACAATTCCCTAGAGTACCACCTTCCTTCTCTTGGAGCATAGCCCTTTAACGTTCCATGTGATGGAAATGACATTCTTGGTGAGACTCATTCTAGTAACTTGGGACATCACAGAGCTCACTTTCCCCTTCAATAACTAGATAGTGGTTATAGTCCATCAAAGGTTGATGGCCTTATGTCTTAAGAGAGATCTCCCCTTGCCATTTTGGCTTGCTTGACCCTGAAAGTGTCTATCTTGGGGTTGATATTTTCCTTTCCCTTTTTCTTTGGATCCTTAATAGGAGGGATCAGTTGCTTATTACCCCTAATTTGTTGCTCAATCAGTGTCTTCTAAACCTCCTTCCTCCTTGAGTTCGACTTATCAATTGGCTCGAGTTTAGCAAGTTCTTTAGCTTGCTTCAAAGCCTCCAACTCAAATGGCTAAACCGCCAACTTTGCATTGGAGGCTTCTTATTTTGCCATTTCTCCCATTTATTGGGGCAATCTTTTGCAAAATGGCCACACTATTTTCACATATAACACGAGTCTGGGAAGCTCCAAAATCTAACTGGGACCACCATCTCAAACCCCTTTTGATCATGAAGCTCAAGGTATTCTAGGGGTTCCTTGAATCATCTCATAGCGTGCACGCTTTCCTCTCCATTTTAAGAGCACCAAAGGACGTTACTACTCTTGGCACATATAACAGCTTACCCAAGGTGCTAGTAATGGCCACAACCTTATCTTCTAACCAAATAGGCAAGTAAAGGAAAGAAACCCATACATGGCACTCATGCAGTAGAACTACATTGGGTGAAAAGGATGGAGACCAAGGCATTGCTAGGACCAAGTGACTATTGTAATTGACATCACAACCAAGAACCTAGCAAGAGCCATATGAAAAACCTTACTAATAAATCGGAATTACTGCATGTAGGCTCTTCCTTGATAGGTCACTATGAACCACTTTTTGAAGTCCTCTTTTGTTGGTAGTCTCCCATGAAGTAAAAGAAGACTCAAACTAAGGTGTAGCTCACAAATCTTTGCTTGATCCTATCCATGGATAAAGGGGCTTGCGCCACCCTAAGGCATTTCTTCCCAAGCCCTATGGCCTTAGCCTTGCATTGCTCATTGATGGTGGCCTGCTCCCTCTTGACTTTGATCTCCATGATGTTGACCATGTCCACCCCACTCCTATGAGTAGCAGCGGAAAAGTCTAACCCCATAGTGGTTCCATTGCTCAAAGCTTACTTCTTGGCATGGTGAAGCTTAGTCTCTCTCCTTCCTCTCCACCCCATTTACTAGTTCCAAGTGCTTGCATGCATGTAAGATGCATTGGCCACCATATGTTAGGTGGTTTAATAAAGAGTTAATGCCCCAACTGCCAATTATGTTGTTAGTTAACTCCTCTAGTCCTTTCCCTCAAGGTTACCTTTCACAACACTTCCAATGTATACTTGAGTGTTATGATTAGTAAAGGATGGTTTCATTTTAAATGTTTTTATTTAAACAATATAGTAACTCACCCCCCTTGTGTGTGTGTGTTTGTGCTTGTGTGCATGCATGCGTGTACACATGCATGCACACATGCATTAGTAATGAAAATTAGTAGGAGATGCATGCTATATGCCTCCCTTGGTCACCTCTAGCTCTTCTCCCAACCTTATCAAGATGTAGATTTTCCCTCTCCTTCAACCTCCAAAACCATGGCACACTAGAGCATTGGTGGAGTGGTAGTTGCAACAACCCTAGCTCACATACTAATCATAATTCTTAACCCTTAAATGGTCATGTTACAAAATAGTTTCCTCATATTTAAATTTTAAAATTTCAAATCTATTTAAATGTCAAAATTTCAAGATGTTAAACACTCATATGATACATATCTATATCATATTCAAACCTATATGCACACACAAGCATTTTTTGGTTTGCATCATTTTGGTACAACTCTCTTCATCATCTCAACAACTCTTCTCCTAACCTTGCTAGGATGTAAGCTTTTGGTCTCCTTCAACCCATGAACCATGGTGTCATCAAAGGATTGGAGGAAGAGTGGTAAGTGCAACATCCCTACCCTGTAGCTCATGTATAGATGAGTCTTAACACTTCAATTAGCATTTTAACTAAATAGCTTCCTAACATTTAAACATAAAAAATTTATGATGTATTAGAAACGCACCTATGATACACTCGCACATCATATTCATACACACCTCACCCTTCCAAATTAGTGTGAGGTGTATGTGATATTCCTTTGCCAAAACACACACATGCACATGCAAATACACAACTCTTTACAATTGACTTGGGATACACATACTATTTTCCTATCAAAACATGCATACATGCATGTTTGCATGTATACATGCAAAGCAAAGTCTCTCTCTCTCTCTCTTTGAACCATTTTATAACCAATATTTCAAAAATAAAATGATCTAGAAAACACATTTACCATAGTGATTTCTTGATAAGAATAAAGAGAACCAACTAAAAGAAATGATAAAAAAGAATAAATAGATATTTTTTCCACAATCATACTATATGGATGTAATAGTTGGACAGCTAGATGGATTCAATTGTTTTTCCACAATCTTACTATAGAAGAATGGATGTAACAATTGAACACATTACCCTAGATGGACAAAACTATGTTGATAATATTTTTTAATTGGAGAGAGAGAGAGAGGACCCCCAAGTCACACACAGAGAGAGAGAGAGAGAGAGAGAGAGAGAGAGAGAGAGAGAGAGAGAGAGAGAGAGAGAGAGAGAGAGAGAGAGAGAGAGAGAGAGAGAGAGAGACCACCATCTCCACCACTAGTGTTTGCAAGGAAGGAGGAGAGGAGTGTGAAGGAGAAAAGGGAGGGAAGCCACCATGAAAGTGAAGGGTTTCTTCTTCAAGTCCTTGAGGTAGGTGCATTGTTTTGCCTCTCTTTGTTTTCATATTTTCTTCTTTTCCCTTTATCTTCTTGTTTGTGAAGAGATACATTGAGGGGGGAAGAGAGATTGAGAAATAGAGAGAGGAAGGGATGGAGAGACAAAAAGAAGAAGGGAGAGAAACAAAGAGGGAGAGAGAGGGGGAGAGAAATATAGAGAGAGGGAGGGAAAGAAAGAGAGAGGGGAGGGAGAGGGAAAGAAACAAAGAAAGAGGGGGAGAGAGAGAGATAAAGAGAGGGAGGGAGAGAGAAATAGAGAGGAAAGGAGGGAGAGAAAGTAGGAGAGAAGCAAAGAGGGAGAGGAGAGAGAGAAAAATGGGATAGGGGGAGAGAAAGAGAGAGAGGGAGTGAAACAAAGAGTGAGAGAGGGGGAAGAGAGAAACAAAGAGGGGGAGAGAAACAAAAAGAGGGATAGAGAGATGTAGAAACAAAAGGGGAGAGAAAGGAATAAAAACAAAGAGAGGGGGAGATAAGCAAAGATGCGAAGGGAGAGAGGGGGGGGAGATGGAAAAATAGAGAGTTTGAGGGAGGGAAAGAAAGAAATAGAAACAAAGAAAGAGGGGAAGAGAAAATAGAAATATGGAGGGGAGAGAGAAAAATAAAGAAATAGAAAGAAGATGAGAAAGAGTAAAAACAAAGATAAATAAAAAGAAAAATAGAGGGAGATAAACAAAGAAAGAGGGGGAGAGAGAGAGATAAAGAGAGGGAGGGGGAGAGACAAAGAGAGAGGGGAGAGAGAAAAATAAAGAGGGAGGGAGAGAGAGAGAGAGAGGAGGGAAAGGGAGAGAAACACACACACACATACACACACACACACACACACACACACATGCGCACGCGCACACACACACACCGAAGGAGAGAGAGGGAGAGAATCAAAGAAAGAGGAAAGAAGAGAGAGGGAGATACAGGGAGGAGGGGAGAGAGAAATAAAAAGAGGAAGGAAAGGAGAGAGACAAAGAGGGGGAGAAAAGGAAGAGAGAGAGGAAAGAAAGAGAGGAGAGAGAAATAAAGAGAGGGATAGAGAGATGTAGAAACAAAGAGGGGGAGAAAGAAATAGAAACAAAGAGAGAGAGGGAGAGAAAAATAAAGATACAAAGGGAGAGAGAAAAATAGAGAGAGGAAGGGAGAGAAACAAAGAAGGGGAGAAGAGAGAGAATGAGAGGGGAAGAGAAATGAAGAGAAAGGGATAAGAAGGTAGAGAAATAAAGAGGTAGAGAGAGGGGGAGGGAGAGAAATAAAGATGCGGAGAGAGAGAGAGAGAGAGAGAGAGAGAGAGAGAGAGAGAGAGAGAGAGAGAGAGAGAGAGAGAGAGAGAGAGAGAGAGAGAGAGAGAGAGAGAGAGAGAGGATTCGATAGAGTGATGATTTGAGCAAGAGAAGTGTATTATCTACCATGACATAGAGAAAATGGACAATAATGAGAGCTGTTATGTTTAAGATCGATAGACATATCTCAATCAGCATATCCCATGTCCATGCACTCAGTGCAAGGTTGCAATTCAACAAAAATGTCACTTGTCTATAGGCTATATGCGAGTTTCAATTAATAATCATCAATGAAGCAGTCTTGGACTTTGAGTTAATGGTGAGCAAAGTGTGTATCATTCATGCTTTACAATCAAAATCTAGTTGAAATAAACTTTAATAATATGAAATGTGCCCTAGAAATGTCCATAGAGAGGTGTCGGTCCATCTTAAGCAATGCACCTGTATAGCCTATAAGAAAATTTT
The DNA here is from genome assembly GCF_053477565.2 of Lygodium microphyllum. NCBI lineage: Eukaryota > Viridiplantae > Streptophyta > Polypodiopsida > Schizaeales > Lygodiaceae > Lygodium > Lygodium microphyllum. The sequence continues at coordinate 84,617,610 of NC_141163.1, read as the reverse complement.
GTGGTTGTACAGTGGAAGGAGCACTCGAGTCGATAAAATTATTAGAGGACACTTCACCAACTGCGCCCTTGACATTAGAAGACATTGGGGACTATCCAAATCTTCTTCAAACGTTAGAGCCTAACATGAAGGCTATAATTGATGCATTACCACTGATACATACAAGGTCATCCTATCCATTAAGACAAAAGGCATCTATACCATTATACAATGGGTGCTAGTGTCGGAGGGGTTTTTGTCCAAAGGTCAAATCCATCGGGGATAAGAGGTAGAAGGAAGTAGAGATAGGAAATGGAAGAGAAGAAAGAGAACAGACAAGAGGTAAACACGACAAAGACAAAGCACAATGAATTGAATCAATATGTATTGAAAGAACCTGAAATCCTTGATCTACTCAAAAGCAATCTCCAGGATTAGATCTCCTGGAGCTTCTTCGTAGAACAAAACGTACATCAAAATTACAACTCCTTCTCTACTGCTCGGAACCCAAATCTGATGGCTCCGTTGGCTCCAAAAGGGGGGTAAAACCCTAGGACACCTACTCACGGATCTCCTAGATCACTTATTCTTCCTCTTGCCATTCAAATTGCAGTTTTTAGCCTGTTTACAGCTATCACGATGCGCGCGATTTCGTCAATCTGTCTTTTTTTTTGTGAAAAATATCCTAACTAGCTGAAAAAGAAACCTGCTTTTTGCATGCCATCCTAATCTAGAATCTTTTCTAACTTTTTCACATTTTACAATAAATAATATAAAAAATAGGCTAAAATTATCCAAAAAACTAGTCTTTTGGGATAATCTATGCAACTTGCACTAGTACTAATGACTTAGATTACATTGACTCCCTTGATCAATAAGAAAGTCGGATGATGAGGCATTCTAGATTTCCTCACCCTGTGTCTGCGTAATGGCACAACATCCACCCCCTCTAAAGCTGCACATCCTTCGATATATGCCAAAATCCTAGTTGTCACCGCATTTTGAGTCCTCCTTATCCTTTGCAACCATATCCTTTGCTTCTTCATCTTCCATATCTTCCTGGCTATCCCCTTTATCATGGCCACCATTTTCTTCCAATTCTAGCAACTCATAGGCAGTAGATTCCTGCCTCTTGAATAATTTGATTCTTTTCCTTGTTATCGAAAGTTTTATGGCTGTCCCATCCAACTCATTTAATGCATAAGTAGCAATATCAAATACTTGTCTTACCAGTAGGGTCCAAACCATCTTTTGGAAACTTTACGCATGGCACTATGCTGGTTGTCTAAACTGCTATCATAAATCAATACCAAATACCCATCCTGTATGGTTCTTAGTCTCAGTCTATGTCTTTTGTCAAACCATTTCTTGTTTTGTATCCTTGCTGCCCTTAACTTTGCAATTGCTCCCTCTATGTCTTCTAACTTCTTTCCAACTCTTTAATGCGTAAGGCCAATAACTCCTCTCGATTCAACTCCTCCTCTCAAGGTAGCACACTCCATGTGATTGTCATTTCTTCTATCGGCATGATAGGTTTTTGACCATACATCAATTCTATAGGCATATATCCTGTAACAGCACTATGAGTTGTTCTATCAATCCACAAAGCATAAGGGAGCAATTGTGGCCACTCTTTTACCTTCTCTCGACATGCTTTTGCAATGCCTTCACAATAGGTGGATGACCTCTTTCACTTTTTCCATTTCCTTCAGGGTTATAGGTTGAAGTTAAAGCAAGCTTTATCCCCAACCGTGCAAAGAAATCATGAGCTTCATCTACATCCAGCTCACCCCTATCTACTATAATTTTTTCAACATAGCCATGCCAACAAAAGATCTCTTCTAATAGAAAAGTACACAGGGCATTTGTTGTCTTAGTACGTAGAGCTCTCTCTTCCACTTTATTAGTCAAGTCTTCATGGGCAAGCACAAGATACCTCATTTGCCAAAGACCTGTAGGCATTATGACCAAATCTACCACCCACCTAAAATGAAGAGACGATGGATATGTGGGCTGCAATCCATCTCGATGTCTCACAGATGAATACATTTGACATGTCATACATGTTTTCACAAAGTGAGCAACATCCTTATACATACCCTGCCACCAACCTTTTTCTTTGATTTTTGCAAAAGTACCCCAAACACCTCCATGACCAACCCACAAGCTTTCATGAAATTCTTGCATAACATATACTCGTGAAGCTCTGTCACCCAAAACTTGCAATGACATACCCTGTTTCTTTTTAGCATGTTTCCATAAGTATCCATCTTTTAAGAAAAACCCATAGGCTTTCCTCTTGATCTTCTTAAACTCCTCATGTGACCATTCATCTCTCTTTGTTAATGTACCGAGGTATTGACCAATTCTTAGCCACTCTCTTACATATTTGTCTTCCAAAAACACTTCTACACAAGATGCAAAACATCTAAAGTGTCTTCTATTTGTTGTCAAAGCTTTTGTTAATGCTGTAGCAACACCTTGCATTGCTAAATTCACTCTTACAACATCATTTTCAGCCGAAGAAATTCATCTTCTTCCTCCTCATCGATCTTCCCATCTTCATTCTCATAGCGTGCCTGAGATACAATATCTACCATTGGGTATCTCTTCCTGCAATATACTGAAATTCAGGGTTCAAAGATTTGATGTATGAAATCCACCGGAGCATAGCAATGTCCGAGGTAGCACAACTAGTAATCCTACCCAATACCGGCAAACAATCGGTCTCAATGACTACATGAGCACCCATAAAATACTCATCACATTTAAGGCTTGTCACAATTCCCCATAATTCTCTTTTTACCTATGGATATCTTCTTTGCCGTTCAATCAATACTTTAGCACCAAAGCGTATTGCATATCTTTGCCCTTCCTCATCATCTTGCCCAATTGCCCATCCAATCCCGATTGGGCTTGTATCAATAGTAATAATGATAGGCTTTCCATTGAATAGTCAACCTTTCTCAATGTAGGAGTAGATTTTAAGAGTTGCTTCAATTTCTTCATTGCTTTTCGATGCTTCCTTTCCCAATGAAATCTGCGACCTTTCCTAAGAAGTTGATATAGAGCATCGGCTACATGTGCAAAGTGAGGAATCTACACACCTCTGATACATTCGTGCATACATCTTGCATTCTATCAATCCCATCTATTTTTGCTGGTGATGGTCTTCACCCATAGGGCCCACACATATGCCCAACAATCAAGACCTCTTCAACTCTAAAGACAAACTTTTGTCTAGAAAGAGTTAAATGCACCTCCTCTAGACGTGCCAAAATCCTCTCACAATCCACAACATGGTCTACAACAAACTATTTTCATCCACTACACACCCTTTGATTGGAACATCATCCAAGAAGGGCATAGTCAATTGTGGTATAAAATCCATGAGTACCCTTTTCATAGCATTTGTCATATGTGCCACTGAGTTTGTTGCACCTTGTGGGAGAGTACACATCCGTACTAACCCCAAGGGAGTCTTCATGGTTGTGATATCCCTGCTTTCAATTTCAAGCTAAAACTAATCATACCCTGAGTAAAGATCACCCAAACAATAGATCTCTCTGCTTGCAAAAGCCTCTGCAAATTCATCAACCACAGGACCGGCACCCACATTCCTTATGGTCACTTTATTGACTGGTTGCATGTCTTGAAAAAATCTCAAAGCCCCATTCTTTTTGGGCACAATGAACCAATGATTTGAGTACGGGGCTGAAGAAGGCTCCAAGATCTTCATGCGAATCTTTTCATTTAGCAAATCCATCAGCTTTGGCAAGTAAGCTTTAGCCACTGGAATATGCCTCAAGTTCCATGGTACATGTGGCACATTAAATATGACCATAGAAGAGACAATGTTTGGATGCACACAACCTATTTCACGTGGCTGAAATGCAAATGCCTTTCCATGCCTAGCCAACATGCGCATAAAACAATCTCTCTCAACAGGCAAAAGAAACCCTTCTGCACCAACTTTCATTTCCTGTAATGTTTTAGATGTAAACTGATGACCTATATCTTTAGGATCCCATAAGCTTGGCTGCCTTGACACTTTTTCATATATATCCTCACTCTTTGGTGGAAGTGGCAAAGCAACTGGTTTCACATTTTTGTCAACTGTCTTATACTTTGTCTTCACAAGTGCTTCAGCCCATTGTAATCCTTCCTGCTGAGCAAACAATGCTATAACATCATACATATCCAAAGAACATACTAACAACACTCTATTTTCAACATCATTTTTTCAATGTATAGTTGCTGAAATTTCAGTCATAGTGTCATTAATATTGAGCCCATAAAGATGCCTGAAATGCCTTCATTTTCAGCTAACAATCCCAATGCTCTTAGTTCCTTAGTAGCTCGTTTCATAGATATGCGTTCAGCCTTGTACATAGCTTCCATAGGCTTAAACCAACATGAACTGATTGTTATAAATAGAGAATAACCAATAGTAAATACACGCTTCATTCCATCAAAGACGAGTACATCCTCTGAATAGTACTACTGTAGCCCCGCATTACATTAGTGCTTAATGAAAATCCAGGTCTTTAAATTCCCTTGCATTTGGAGCCAAAGGAAACTCTCGAAGTGTATCCCAATTTCTAGGATGATTAACACAAATAGTAAGAAATTGGATTGCTTTCTTCCCATCCTTGATTCTCACTGTGGCATAACTAGGACCATCATCAAGCACCTTTGTTTCCATACGCACTCCTTTAATATAGGGCTGTCCCAAAATCACTACATATGAGGAATTATCTTGCACAAAGAAGTGTTGCTCTTCTTGTACATCACCCATTGTCACTTTTACATTAGGACATGCAGCATAAATCTATCTTGAAGAATTATTTGCAGCCCTCATACGCCAACCATGATCAGTATCTATAGGCCATGCACCATTTTCATACAATGCACGCTCAATGACATTTATCTCAAACCCATGGTCAAGTAAAGCAACACAAGGAGTTTCACGTTCCCCTATTTTCACTATTGTTTCAGTGGTAGCCCTAGCCCAATGATTTCTTGTGTAGTGACTTCGAGGAATAAATCCTAGAGTCTCTTCCCATATTGTTGCATCTGCCTTACTCCACCATGCCTATTGCTACAAGACAATGCATTTTCAGCCACTTTCTTCTCTTTTTCACATGTTGCCACTGATTAGTAGCATCTTGCATAGACAATCGTGTACTTACTTCATACTCGTATTCAGCCCAAATACCCAACAAACCAGTTTCCTCTTCAAATTGTAGCAATGCATTAGTGGTATCACCAAGAAACTGACGCTTCCTCTTAATTATGTCAATGATCTCATATTAAATTCTCGCTTGGCAATGCCAAGAACCTCTCCCAAGGTGAATTCCACCCGACTATTTAGGATCCGTTCTTGAAGAACCTTCTTAAGATCTATGCCTATCTCAATATCCGACTACAACTTATATCCTGGCTGCTTGCCCTTCTTTTTGCCCTCTTGTTTGCTATCCTATTTTTGCTCTTGATTGACCTCTTCCATAACATGCTTAGGAGGTGGCTGATTTGTAGCTTTAGGCTGATCCACACTTCTTCTTGTCATTCTTTTAAATGTCCCTGCAATATCTTCATCTCTTTTTCATTTTTCTTCCACAAGTACATCCATGTTTTGTACCCTTGCTAAATATGCATACACTGAATATGCATCTATCGATGATTCCCAACCAGTTATGTCAAGAATGTCTTGCCCTACATGAGACATTTCACTATCAGTGACCTTTCTCTTTTCAGCTGCATGGAAAGCATGTGTCCATATTTCAGCCTTTGGACAACTTGGCCATGCATTCTATCCAACTGTAGACCAAAAGTAGAAGCATGTACCACCCATAAGCATTTCGAACTGCCAAGTCTTCCAACAACTTCTACATACCTCCCTTTCTGAAATTCAAAGCAAGAGGCAATCTCGTTTCTTGTGCATGGATCTTTCTATCTTTCCAGAAGAAGAGTTGTTGTGCCAATGCCTCTTGATAGCCAACACAATCCTTTCTCTCATGCTGCAAACTATCACACCACATACATCTTTTTCATGGCTTAGGAACTGTTGTCAGTCCCCTTTCCTCTTGTCGTTTTTCATCCAATTTTGCAACCTTTAATTGAAGATCCCGCATGCCTTTGACCAATTCATCTAAGACATCTTCCCTAACAGAGGGAATAATAGCAGGTACAGCCACAGGGCTAGCCATAGAAGTAGGTGGCTTACTGGATACATCAGTTGTCTTGCCTGTAATAGTGGGCAAGCTAGAGACATGCAATCGTTCTCTTCTTCTATGCTTCTTCACAAGTGTAGTAACAGCTTCCTTGACATGTCTCCACTCTGTTTTAAGACCTGTTTCTATAGTCTAACCCTCTAGCAAATCATTAAGCTTCTCTTGAAGCTCAGGATCAGCTTCATGTAGAAACAATTCAATTTTTTGGCTTGCAAGAGCTTCCTGTTCTATAAGATCCAACTGCTCAAATCGACTTTCAAATTCTCTCAACAATTCTATAGCCACAATACCCTTATTGGGTTGTAAAAGCGACTCCTGAAAAGTCTTGCACGTAATCAAACTGGTATTTGCAATATAAAATTCTTCCCTTAGTGTGTTCTTGAAAGCTATCCAGCCAGCATCCTGCATGTATAATTCAGTCATCTGTGCTTTTAGTTCATGTACAGTAATACGTACAATATACCGGCTCCATGCAAGTTGAGCCACCCCAAAGAATTCCATCTTCTGAGCATAGGTATGTACATATGCAGATACATTCCTGCTATTGAATAACTTTACCTCACGCTCAACTGCTTGCAAAGCATTCATCACAACACTTTCTATTTGAGCAGAAGCTTGCATCGCTTGTTGTTGTTGTACCTGCATAAGCATATTCATATTTTGCACCAATTATTGCAAAACATCACTGGAGATTGTGTTCGAATGTTCTCCCATCTTGTCTTTCCTTCTTTATGATGACCTTTCATGTTGGGTTCACCAATGTCGAAGGGGTTTTTGTCAAAAGCTCAAATCCACCGAGGATCAAAGGTAGAAGGAAGTAGAGATAGGAGATGGAAGAGAAGAAAGAGAATATACAAGAGGTAAATACGACAAAGATAAAGCACAATGAATTGTATCAATATGTATTGAAAGAACCTGGAATCCTTGCACAACTCAGAAGCAATCTCCAAGCATTAGATCTCCTGGAGCTTCTTCGTAGAATAAAACGTGCATCAAAATTATAGCTCCTTCTTTGCTGCTCGGAACCCAAATATGATGGCTTTGTTGGCTCTGAAAGGGGGGTAAAACCTCATGAAACTTGCTCACGGATCTCCCAAATCACTACTTCTTCCTCTTCCTATTCAAATGCAGTTTTCAGTCTATTAAGAGTGATCGCGATGCGCGATTTCATCAATCTGTCTTTTTTTTGTAAAAAATCTCCTAACTGACTGAAAAAGCAACTTGCTTTTTGCATGCCATCCTAATCTAGAAGCTTTTCTAACTTTTTTGGATTTTTACAATAAATAATATTAAAAATAGGCTAAAATTATCCAAAAATCTGGTATTTTTGGATAATCCATGCAACTCACACTAGTACTAATGACTTAGATCACATTGACTCTCTTGATCAATAAGAAAGTCGGATGATGATGCATTTTAGATTTTTTTCACACCGTGTTCGCATAGTGGCACAACACCGAGTATCTTGCTTAAGCACACTTGTTATGCTCTTAAGTATGCATATGAAGTATGAATGGAGTGACGTAAGTATGATCAAGTTATTTATGTACATATTACACTCCTTTGTCTTGATATATAAATAAGAACAAATTTTTATTTCTTTGAAGGTGTTTGGATTTTTTAAAAGGCTACTAAAATGTCAAATACTACCATAAAAAAACACAATGCTCGAGTCTTATGATGATGTGCGACAAGTATTACAGAAGCTTGGCATGGATTATAATAGTATTCATGCATATCTCTATGATTGTTGCTCTTTAGAGGAGGATATGAGTCCATGAAAACATGTCCAAAGTGTGGTATTCATAGGTCTTTCCAAGACCTACACAGGCAAATTGTCCCTCAGAAGGTTCTCTGACAACTGTGCATCTATCACATATTTTGTATGTCAAGCATGGTAAGTTTGACAATGTGGCATATGTAAAATAAGTCCACATATGTAATCTAACGAATACCAGTAGACTCACAAGCATGGGGCCACATTAACTCCACCTTTCCAAACTTTGCAAGAGAGCTAAGAAATCTTCGGTTGGGTCTTGCTATGGATGGCGTGAATCCATTTGGGCTCAACTCAACTTCTTATAGTGTGTGGCTAGTAGTCCTTATGAACTATAACATCTCACCATGGCTTTTTATGAAGAACGGACACCTAATCCTTAGCTTGCTCATTCCTTGGTGTTATAAAGTCAAGAGGATAGACATTTGTCTTTGTCCATTAGTTGACAAGCTCAAGATTTTGTGGGAGGAGGAGATTACTATGAAAGACATGAGCAAGCATATTGGAAGGTGTTCCATTAACAATACGAGCCATTCTTATGTGAACCATGCATGAATTTTTGGGATTCGATGAGTGCTCAAGTAAATGAGCTTCCATTCTCATTGTTGACACCTCACATGGCTTGTTTATGTTTGTTTGACTAGATATGGATATTGTGATAGGCCTAGTTACCTCGGTTATCATGTGTGTCCATTGTATGGCAAAGTTAGACTCTTGAAGGTTGTGGAGCATGAAAAAGATGGTTTATCAAGGGCACGCCATATCCTAGCTGGAGGGCCATGATTTGAGAGTGGGATTCCTTGGATGACCTCCCACATGAATGAATGCCCAAAGTTGGTATGAGTGTAAGATGATCCATGAGGAGTCGCTTCTAAGAAAAATGTGATAGTTTTCAGTTTTTTATGAGTTGCCATATTTCGAAGTCATTGCTGACAGTGGATTTAGATAACAGGATGCTATGGATCTTGAAGGATGATGATAGAAAAACAAGAGATGTGGCGGTCGAAAATGGAATAGAGAAGAGGATGGACGTTACTATGGAGGAGAAAGTGAATCATTTTTGTATGTTGCACCACATGCATCCATGGAGAAGTGGCTCGGTAGGTATGAACAAGCCAAAAGAGAACGTGAGATAGCACAATCAAAATTTTAGCATAGTATATGACAACAACTGCTAGTTCAATATCTCAAGGGCATGGAGGAGATGTTGCGGTTCATGCCTATGAGATGGTTGCATGATGCCTTGACTAAAGCTTCATGTTAAGGGGCGGAAGTCTCTAGGGAGGAGTGGAACTTCTTAAGGGAATGTAATCCAAAGATAACCACGTGCTTTCTTTATTGTTGTATCTAGCAATTGTATGTAGCAACTAACCTAGACATTTCAATATACAATACAAAATCTACAATGCGGTATGTTCATGTGGGTAACATTTTCAAGTTGAGCACATTGACAAAATGTGATATGTGAGATTGATTGTGAAGTTTGAGCAAGAAAGTTAATGACGGGCCGTAGATCTGAACATTATAGTGGATGAGATGGAGTATTTTGGCAACTTGCAAAGTGTTCTTTTAGTAGATTACCATAGCTTCTCCATGATCATATTTGATGTACAATGGTTTAAAATGGTATTGGAAGGAGCAAGGGCAACCATTCAAAAAGGACCCTCTGGATTCCTAGTGGTAGACTCCAAAAAAAGATAGAACGATCTACCTAACAGTTTGTCTTATCAGGCCACTATGAATAGGTGCATGACCTTTTTTGTTAATTTTTTCACAGCACAAAATAGCCACAAATACTTTTTCATTCTTTGTATTATTGAAAATGTAATCTTCTACCCAAACCCATGACAACCTCATTGGTAGTATGCCCAAGTGGTGTGCACTTATAAAAAATCATTAATATAGCGTGTGTTCAAAGGGTATTAAGAAATGCCATTTCTTTACATACTATAAGGCCATAAAACAACTCCCTTTACTTTACCAAACTTACTTATAATTAAAAGTAAATTTTAAAATATAATCTTGTAAATTTTACTAAATAAAATATCCATTTCTTTGAACTCACGTGGTATCTTACATGTTTTATAAGGTGCACTCCTTGGGGTAGTATATTGTGCCATTGACACCTTGGAGCACTCAAGTGTATGATGAAAGTAATGTTCCTAGCATGCACAAGGAGAATATGTAGGTAGAGGAGTCACTATTGTAGGGGATGGAGGATGAGGAGGGCTTATAGCGTGTGAATGAGATAATCATGAGCAATCTAGGTAAAGGGTATGGAGTATAACAATACTTCAAGAATGAAGTAGACTCCTCTTTCAATGTAGACCTATGCATAAACCTTCTAGTGTATGCCGAGCTATGCCAAGAGCTTGTCATTAGAGCTATAGGACTAGTTGTATTTGCATCCGCTTGTCAAATTTATTGACTATTTGCTTATATTGATATTTTATTATATATATTTAAACTAACATCATTCTTTGCAAATATATATTATCATGCTTCACCTTCCTAGGTCATATAAAAATGTTCTACTTCTATGGACAAAAATAGTTCAGCATGTCATTGTAGGGAAGTATTTGGTATACCAATTTGTTTGTGTCTATGATGGCACGTACGAAGGTGTTGGCTCAATAATTTAATTAAAAAAGTCAATGATCCTATTACTCGTGCAACAATGTTTAGAGCACTTGAGCATATCATGAATATTCACACATGCAATGGAGTACTAAAAAAGAAGAAGAGGCAAAAGATCTAGTGCAAAAGTTTCTAAACACATATAAAACACAAACTTCCTTTATAGAGTACTTCAAGAACTAGTGGGGGGCTGGGGAGAATAGGTTCAAAGCTGAAATATTTTACATTGTTTTAACAAATCTTGAAATTAAGATTAGAATCTACACTAATGTGAGAAAATTGTTTAGGTTTGTGGGTACGTGCAATAAGGATATTGCCTCATGAAAATCAAGAGACAAATGGGAGCATAGAATCATATCACAGCATTGTAAAGTCTTAGTTCTTGATTGGAAAGAAGACAATCCATGGACATCGACTAGACTGGTTGATCCACAAATTGCTAGGTCCTTGCCACTCGTATTATTGGTATCATGACATGTTAAAGGAGGTTGGTTTCAAGAAGAACTTTAATGTTCTTGAGGTTGTCTTAAGTTCACTGGAGCATGCAAAAGCAATTCCAGATGACCATATTCAATTTTTGGACGAGGAAAAGAAGATTGCAAGAGTAAAGAGCCAAAGCCAAAATGAGTATCGGTATACTATTCAAAATACAGATTGTGAATGGGCTTGTTGCTCATGTGACTGGGCCACAAAAGGGAATATATGCAAGCATCAATTGAAGGCTATGATTACAAATGGCCTACACACATCCATGGTGGTTGCCAAGTCTATGAACTTATATACTGATTATGCTAACATTGTTAAATTGGCTATGCAGGTCACTATAGACAATGTAGAGAGCAAGATGAGCCAAGGGATGATAGATGAGGAGTTGTAAGAGATCTTTATATGTATGTCTTCGAATCAGATGGTGCCCTTCATAGATATGGCAAACTTGATCATCATTTGGGCATTCAGTGAGTTCTACCTTGACACACTATGACACATCAATCTTTAATAGGCACAGTTAATACTCTAGGCTAGCCATAAAGGGAGACTAAGGGACACCTCACTCGACTGGTGGAGGTGGTGGTTGTGGTGGATGTATCAAAGAGGTGCGTAGAGTGGAGATAACAATGTTGTGTTCCCATCTCGTTAGTCAAGTGGGCGCTTACCACCTCTAGGATTTGCTACACTTAGTGGGATGTCTACTCTCATGACTCCAGGTTTGTCTTAGTCGTCCACAGGTGGCACCCTTATGGGTGCTAGTCCAAGAGATTCCACCTCTATAGATATGCCAATAAAATAGGGATCTCCAGGTTGCATGATGTAAGGTGGCTTTTTAGAGGTCAAGTGATGATCAATATTGTGAAGCTGATGCTTGCATTATTAACTATTATGCAAACTGAGGATACCACTTTATACTCCTACTCGACTAGCTGTAACATGCAGTTTCTTTTTTACTTTTTTGTTGACATGCTTGAGGAGTTGAACATGTTACATACCATTTTCCACAAAAATTCTCTAAGATATCTAGTATTGGGAGCCATATAAACTTAGTTATGAGAACTTTTTGTCTTGCATTTCTTAACACACAATTTCCTATTGGTACTATGTGTATGGAGAGCTTTATAAAAAAGGTGCATCAAAAGATGAGAGTTATGATATTCAAAGCCATGCAAGGTGTAATCCATAGACACTATTGGCATTTGAAACCTATGTGGGAAGGTGATGTGGCCAATACATAAGTAACTTATGATGGTGTAGTGGAACATATGAAATATTTATGTAAATTCTACATTACAAGTTTGATCTAAGCTTTATGGGATCAATTTAGAAATGATTTTGATGTGTTTGAAGCATCAAATCTTTTTTCTCCAAAATATTATGATAGAGATTTGAAAAAGTTGGATGCTTCCACCAAAGAATGCTTGCACAAGTGTTGTATAAGCATTTTTGTCAAAATCCAAGCCCTTTTGATTACTAAACAAGAATGCAAAGATGAGAGAAGATCTTTCATCACAAGAATGGGTAAATGCTTTAAGAGTAGAGACATGCACCTAGCTTGGCAAGAGTGTTTGGATCATGATGAATGGGAGCAATCATTCCCATAAGCTATGAAGCTATGGAGAACATTATTGGTCTTGCCTCTTTCTTCAGTTGCATGTGAGAGAGGTTTCTCCAAGATGAATAAAATCAAGAATAAGTTTCAAAATCAAGTTTTACTTGGTCCTTTGAGTTTGCTAATATTTGTGTGTATTAATGTCCCAAAAGTTTCAAATCCAAAGTAGTTACCATGGGATGAATGCTTTAATGCTTGGAAGGGCATGAAGAATATGAGATTTGGTGCTTTGAAGACAACTTGCGGAAGTTGGTACCTTTTTTAGATGTTTCGTTTTGTGCTTTGTGACTTGCATGAAAATATCTTTTTGGGTTATTGTTAGGTGATCTCTCTATGCATTTATTTGGAAGTTGGTACTATATTTATGATTGAATTGAATATCTATATCACATTTTTAAATTCATGTTATATGTCATAGTTTGGTAGAAACTTAACGGAAGTTGATCAACAATGTGATACACTATATGCTTAGCCTTTTCAATTGTTATTATTATTATTATTATTATTTGTATTAGGTAATTAGTAAAACTATGTATCAGAGGGAGCCTGGCGCTCTTTTACAGAGGTTTTGGCAACATCTTTATATTTAAAGGTGCGCCTTCTTGCTTTTGGCTTCTTGCAGTTTCCATGGTTGCGTCTTGTACTCCTAGTGGGCCCACTCTTTTGTAGGGTGCCTTTTCCTTTTTTCTGCCTTGTACTTTTCCTCTTGATGCCTCGTTTTTCGCTTCCTTCGCTTTGCAGTAAACATTACCCCCTCCTAGTTGAGTGCCAGTCCCATGGCACTACTAGGTGGTGAGTCGGTGTTGCAAGGGTAGCCAGGTGGCTTTTTGAGTTTGTATACAAGCCGAGTTGGAAGGTGTGTTGGAGGGATTTATGGAGCTGGAAGGCCCTTGACTTGGATATGAGCCCTAGTGTTGGAGGGATTTATGGATCTAGAAGGCCCTTGCGTTGGATATGATCCCTAGTGTTGGAGGGATTTATGGAACTAGAAGGCCCTTGTTGCATTGGATATGATCCTTGGTGTTGGAGGGATTTATGGACTTTTTGGAGGGATTTATGGAACTAAAAGGTCCTTGAGTTTGAAATGAGCCCTGATGTTGGAGGGATTTATGACTCCTCTTTCATCAATGTTGCAGGTAGTAGGCAGTCAACTGCATGGAAGAAAAATGATTACCTCATGTAGATAGTCAACAAAGATGCTACATCTCACATTTTATAACGGCCTTTTGGATAAAGTTAAACCAACAATTTGCTTCCAAGAGTTCTTTATTTTACTAGGTAGCACTTCTCTCCACTTGTTTTTGATAACATCAAAATAGGCTAGAGGTTTTTTTCCACCCTTTAAGGCTCTCTATAAGCCCTTTGCAATGTTTACTAGCACTAGTGTCGTTTGTAACTGCCATCTTTATCATCCAATCTACTACTTCCTTGGCTTTTAGCATGTTGGCACAACTAATTCTAGCATTATTTTTTATGTTCAATTACATTCACTCATTGAAAAAGGTCTTAATCATATTCCATCTAGAAGATATGATGTGAATGAAGCTATTTCAGTCATGATGGATGGGTTTAATGACCTCTTAGAAATTCATAGCCTTGAAAAGCAACTATATATGAATAAGTTTGAAATATACATCTCGAATAAACTTTACATGGTTATGAATGAGCACAAGTACGATGATATTTATCACCCCAACACACATGCTCTTGTAGAGCTTATTAATGATTTCTTCATATCTGGGATAGACAAATCCTTGAATAGCTCCTCCTTATTTTGCAAGGTACTCACTACTATGTTTGCAAAAGAAAGGCTTAATGGGGCATACTTTGAGGATTGTCACACTTCTACCTCATGTATACTTTCCCTAACTCATGAACAGGTCAAAGTATCACATATCTCTTCATGTATAGACTATGGGAGACTTCCTTTTCTCATGGGCATATATAATGCTCAAAAAAGGGAATTTAGATGGTCAACAAATGCTTGTTGTTGTGCATACTCCCAATCTGCTTCCTTGCTTGTGAACATACTTGATTGCTATTAGGAATCTCTCAAGGAGACATGCAATCTTTAACCCAAAAGTTGCTCTAATTATTGTCCACTTGGTGTAATCATTTTGGGTAGTAGAATCTAATCAAGAGGTATTCATTAACCTACCCATGCAAATCTATAGTGTGCTCTCAAACAAATATGAAAAAATGCTAATATCCCACATGTAGGGGAATATGGCATCATGTATGTTATTAATACATGATGTTATTAATATCCCACATGTAGGGGAATATGGCATCATGTATGTTATTAATAGCATTATATACATGGCCTTTTGTTTTAAAAAGGGGGCGTAAGGGTGAACACACCATAAAACCACGATTGATGAATACATGCTTGGAGATAGATTTCCAATAAGTGAAGATGGATGAAAGCATCAACATACGGACGTTGGTCATGCCCTTTGACCCACTTGGGGGTCTCCTAGGTAGTCTTTAATATTTTAGTATTTGCATCAAATGGTAGCATCGCCTTTCTTTTGGTTAGATTATTTAGAGAAGGAGTTGCGACTAAAATAGATCTCTTAAGGTAAGGATTTTCCTCTTGAAAGGTAATGTTAAGATGAGAAAACAAGTTCTTGATAATACCTTTTGAGGATTCCATCCAAGGATTCAAGTTTCTTTCATCCTCCTTGATCAAGGTGTCAAGATTGTCTACTAGTACTTTGAGATTAGCTATGGCATTGCTAGGATTGATAATTGAGGAAAGGTTGCATCATATGTGGTTTGCTTTCTCATGCCAATGCATGTTTAGATGAGTTGGCCCATGCCTCAATATTTGCTATTGTCCTAGAACTCCCTGCATGTTATACCACATGCACGCCATGCTTGCTCATGTTGAAGCATGGTTACATAAGTTGATGGTGTATACACAATTGTCCTAGAACTCCCCGCATGCTATATCTCATGTATTTGTGACTACAATACCCTTGTGAAATTATGACATCATTTGTAGTCTACATACACATGCTAGTGTATGGTCAAATGTGTTGTCTCTTGATCATATGTCCCAAGTTGGTATAATAGAACCCATAGCCATTATGCTTATTATCATACATGGTAGTTGTCTATCCTATAACCTTTAGATGGGATAGGCCAACTTGTTGCACCATTGGATGTGCTATCTAGGTTATCCCATACCTATTGGCATAACTACCCCTATACAGCTTGCACTAACCCTGTGTTATAATAGTTATGCATTAGATGTAGTAAATCAAATATTTCATCACTTAATATCCCAAAATTAATGCATGAGTTAATTGTTTAATTTCCCTCCTTATCTTACCAACTCTACCAGAAGGCAACATTAACTATGATTAGCTTCATCTCGTAACATGACACTTGAAATGTGGGGTGATATCCATGCCTAAGTGCCTATCATACCCCCATGCCTGACTCATGTCTATAAGAATGCTATATGTTGCATGACTATGTGCAACCCATTTATCACAGTAATGTCTCAACCTACCCTCTAGATCTATCCCATTCAGAAGCCTACATTAATATCTCCACATATCTCAATTATTGGATACATTCCCACCATTCAAGCCTTAATGATAAGTATAAGAAACACATACTTCTATATATATATATATATATATATATATCATTATCTTTGCACATAAGGAAAAATCTTGTATTATCCACTACCCTCTTTGGTGCCCCATTGTTGAGATGACAAGCTCAACACATACATTGATGATAGACCGCCTGGTTAGATGGGTCCACACATCTACACTTAGCACGTCGGTGGTCATTATGACTCTCACATGGCCACTGACTCATTACTTATTATATTCAGGTTGTTACACCTATTTACAGCTGGCATAGTTATAGCGCCAGTTGACTAGTGTAGTCGGTTATGCATTGTTTGACTAAGTAGGCCACTTTCCTTTATGTTGTATCTTATCTATACTTTGTGTACATTGTAAAGAGTGTGGAAGAAGAAGAAGAAACCAGCAAGAAAACGTTTTGGCCTCCATCTCTCTTCTTATCTCTTGAGTGAGCTTCTCCTTGTGCATTCTATGTGTGATCGACGCAACATCTTGAGCAAGTCCTCCCACCACGCGATTCTTGACATGGTATCAGAGCCGCGCCATTGAGAGAGGCTGATTTTGAAGGCTAAAGTGAAGGAGAAGAAGCAAGGTTCGAGCAAGCAAGCCACGGGTAAGAAGCTCTCCCATTCTTCCACTCTCTCTCTTGGATAGTGCCTGTGGAGGCACTGGAAGCAAGGTCGAGCAAAAATCTCAGATTGCAATGAGATTCAGTGTGCGTGAAGAGCACTGTGTATTCTGTAGGTAAGCCCTTTAGGCCATACCGCAGTTATTTTAGGCATCTGAGGCCGTTTCAAGCCCCGTTTTAGAGCTGCAAGGTTGCGGACAGCAGTTTCAGGGTACATTGTGACTTCGACTGTATTGATTGAAAGTGGGTGCACAGGTTACAGATTTCAGATTTGTAAGTTCAAAGGTGTTTACCAGCGAGTAAACACAAGGTTTATCTGCAAATTGGTTACAAATTGCATGTATTGTTGAGCAGATAGTGAAAAAGGTTATCTGGTGTATTGCTGTGCAGTAAGGTCGAGGGTTGCAGAAGATTTGCTTGCTGTTGGTATTAATTTTATGATAATGGTAGAGAATAGTGGAAGCCCCATCATTGAGAAGCTCGACAAGAACAACTACCCTTCATGCAAGTTTCGTGTCATGAACTTCCTTATTGGAAAAGGTCTCTACGAGTTTGTTTTAGGTGAAGAAAAGGAGCCGGAGGTGAGTGATCCTCCAACTGCAGAAGAGACAAAGGCACGAAAGGAATGGAATGCAAAAGATAAGAAGGTCATGTATTGGTTGTCTATAGTAATTGAAAAGAATATGCTGGGACACATTAGAAATGCAGAGAATTCATATGCAGCCTGGACCATACTTGAAAGTATGTTTTCTGTAAATACAAAGGCACGAAAGATTCAACTCAAGCAAGAGTTAAATACATTGAAGAAAGGGAAGATGTCTATCAATGAGTATGCACTGAAGGTAAGGAGCATTGTAGATGCCTTGGCAGCGATTAATGCAATGCCCGATGATGATGATTTGGTGTCGTCTACCTTGGGTGGACTTAACAATGAAAAGGCTTGGAAGTCTTTTGTAACTTCCGTATATGTTAGAAAGCCATTTCCAGATTTCAATGAGTTGGTCTCCCTTATGATCACTGAAGAGATCAACATGCAGAGTGAGACATCTGAAAAAAGTGGTGAACAGGTCCAAGCTTTCTACTCCAGTTCAGGAAGAGGACGTGGCAAGTTCTCTTTAAGAGGCCGTGGTACAGGACGTGGTAGTGACAACCAGTAAAACAGATTGAATAAGCAATTTGGCGATATGTAGGTTTCAGGAGGTTGTGGTAACTTTAGAGGTAGGGGGAGCTTTAGAGGAAGAGGTGGATGGCAGAACAGAGGCTTTAACAATTCTGGTATTGTGTGCTACTGTGGCAAAATAGGTCATATCGTAGCCCAATGTTATGCTAAGAAAGATGATATTCGCAGTGGTAAGTTGCAGCAAGGAAACTATGCATCGTCTTCACGATAGAATCAAGACAAAAATGAACGTCTGTTTATTATGCAGCATATGCTGAATGCTGTTACTGGAAAGGGAACACATGATGATGTTTGGTATGTTGATTTAGGTGCATCCAATCATATGACTAGCCATGCAGAATGGTTTGGAGAGATGCAGGATTTGCAAAGTGTAGGCTATGTGCAGACGGGTGATGATTCATGCCACCCAATTTCACACATTGAAAAAGTTCCCTTGTCCTTGCATGATGGTAAGACAAAGAGCATTTCAGATGTATTACATGTGCCATCTATTACAAATAACTTGGTGTCAATCGGTCAAATGGTAGAGCAAGGGCTGCAAGTCAGATTTAATGCAAAGGGTTACTTTGTAGAAGACTTCAATGACAAGTGCAGGTTGGTAGCAAAGGGAAGTAGAGTTGGACATATGTTTACTCTGGATGCTGGAATTCCTACTATGAATGCTGCTATGTATGCTAAAGGAAAAGGTGTTGTAGCAAATATTGAAATTTGGCACAAATGCATTGGACATGCAAATGTACAAAGGCTGAAATTAATGCACTCCAAAGAGTTAGGTTTGCCTACATTTAGAGTTGTAGAATTTCATAAGGTATACGAAGCATATCAGTTTGGTAAGCAGGCAAGACAACCCTTTTCACATGATAGAGATGTAAGCAGAAATATTCTTGATGTTGTGCATACAGACATTTGGGGGCCTACACAAAATGTATCTCTTGGAGGCAGTTCATACTTTGTCACATTCATTGATGATTGTTCTAGAAAGCTGTGGGTATATTTTATGAAGGAAAAGAGTGAAGCGTTTGAGCACTTTAGAACTTTCAAGGCTGTAGTCGAAAGAGAAACATGCTTGAAAGTAAAGTGCTTGAGATTAGATGGAGGGGGAGAGTACCTCTCGAATGAGTTCAGTGATTTTCTAAGGTCTCATGGGATAAAGAGACAGTTCACATGCAGGTATTCCCAAAGCGAAATGGGGTTACAGAAAGGAAAAACAGGCATATTGCAGAAGTTGCACGTGCCTTGATGGCTGAAAAGAATATGCCTAAGCATTTTTGGTCTGAGGCTGTTCATACTGCTGTTTATATTATGAACAGAACTCCCACAGCTGCAGTTCATGGGATGACTCTTGAAGAATTCTTTACTGGCAAGAAGCCTGATGTATCGCACTTGAAGGTATTTGGCTGTGTTGCATACATTCATGTGCCATATGAGCTACGAAAGAAGCTTGATCCAAAGGCAAAAAAATGTGTTTTTATTGGATACTCTTTAGAGCAGAAAGGGTATCGCTGTTATAACCGTGTCATATGTAAGTTCAGAGTGAGCAGGGATGTCATCTTTGATGAAATGAGCAGTTGGTATGCATCTAGTGGTGATGCATTGGATGATGATAACGATCATGACACTCATGTGCAGGCTGAAAAGCAAGAATCATGGACTCTTAGTGGACCAAAGACATCATCTGGAGGTTCTTGGTCTGGGAGACTAAGGAGTAGCTCTACATCTTTAGGTGCATCTAGTAGCACTATAGGTAAAGACAAAGGAAATAATAAAGTGTCAGATGGCATTGATGCAGTTCTTGATGGAGATTCCAGTGGCTCAGAGAGCTTGGATGATGAGCTTGGCATTCCTTCAGTGAGGACTCCAGGTGTGCAGAGAGCACGCGTCAATGCAAAGACTCCATTGAGTGATCCAGTGGTATGCAGGTCTAGCAGGGTGAGATACCTTGTTAAAAGATTTGGTTTTGAAGGTTATGTAGCTCACCATTATGCTTATACAGTGAAACTAGTTGAGGATGTTGAGCCCACTTGTTTTGAGGATGCTGTTGGTAATACTCATTGGGATGCAGCAATGGATGAGGAGATGGCTGTAGAGGCCAATAAGACTTGGGATCTAGTATCATTACCAAAGGGCAAGAAAGCTATTGGATGTAAGTGGGTTTATAAGATTAAGCACAATGCAGATGGTTCTATTAGTAGGTACAAAGCTAGGCTGGTTGCAAAAGGCTATGCCCAGACATATGGCATAGATTATGATAAAACCTTCAGTCCAGTTGCTAGGATGGCAATTGTCACATGTGTGATTGCTTTTGCAGTAGCCAAAGGTTGGAGGTTGCAGCAAATGGATGTGAAGAATGCCTTCTTGCATGGTGATTTGCAGGAAGAAGTGTATATGGATCAACCAGCAGGTTATGAAGATTTAGAGCATCCCATGTATGTGTGCAGGTTGAAGAAGGCGTTCTATGGGCTGAAGCAAGCACCTAGAGCATGGTCTGACAAGATCAGAGAGTATCTTGTCAATATTGGCTTTTATGTTTCTGATGCTGATAACTCACTTTATGTGAGAAAGGGAGATGCAGGTTTGGTCATCATAGTCATCTATGTGGATAACTTGATTATTACAGGTGATAGTGATAGTGGGATTGCAGAAGTCAAGGACTTTTTGAAGAAGAAGTTTGAGATGAAGGATTTAGGTGAGCTAAGGTACTTCCTTGGCATTAAGGTGATCAGATGTGATGATGGTATATGGCTGTCCCAAAGATAGCATGGCTTGGATATGTTGTCCAAGTATGGTATGACAGCATGCAAACCACTTTGAGTCCCATTGGAGCAGAATGTGAAGTTGAGTGTTGATGTTGGGGATGAGATAGAAGACCCTACTATGTTCAGGAGGATAGTGGGGAGTTTGATCTACATGACCATTACAAGGCCAGACTTGAGCTACGCTGTTAGTCTTGTGAGTCAGTTTATGCAAGTACCTAGAAAGCCACATTTGGATGTAGTCAGAAGCATATTGAGATATGTGAAGTCCGCATTACATTATGGACTTTTCTATGAGGCAGATACAGATGTACATGTGTTTGGATACACAGATGCAGATTGGGCTAGTAGTATGTCTGATAAAAGATCTACCAGCGGATACATGTTCTCTCTTGGTAGTGCAGCAGTTGCTTGGAGCAGCAAAAAGCAATCTACGGTTGCTTTGTCGAGTACAGAGGCTGAGATAGAGGTGTTGCTGTTGTAGCATGTGAGGTAGTATGGCTACAAAAGTCAATGGCTGATTTGGATGTGCAAGTGGAAGGTCCAGTTGTCATTTATTGTGACAATATGAGTAGTATACAGTTGTCTAGGAACCCTGTGTTCCATGCCAGGACAAAACATATTGAGGTAGACTACCACTTTGTGAGAGAGAAGGTACTAGTAGGTGAGATTGACTTGGTGTATGTCAGCACATAGGATCAGATAGCTAACATATTCATGAAAGCATTGGGTACAGAGAAGCTTCAAAAGTTTCGAAGCTTACTTGGAGTTGCAGAGACGCAGTTGAGCTTGAGGGCGAGTGTTGAGATGACAAGCTCAACGCATGCAGACATTGATGATGGACTGCCTGGTTAGATGGGTCCACACGTCTACACTTAGCACATCGATGGTCATTATGACTCTCACATGGCCACTGACTCATTACTTATTATATTCAGGTTGTTACACCTATTTACAGCTGGCATAGTTATAACGCCAGTCGACTAGTGTAGTCGGTTATACATTGTTTGACTAAGTAGGCCACTTTCCTTTATTTTGTATCTTATCTATAGTTTGTGTACATTGTAAAGAGTGTAGAAGAAGAAGAAGAAACCAGCAAGAAAACGTTTTGGCCTCCATCTCTCTTCTTGTCTCTTGAGTGAGCTTCTCCTTGTGCATTCTGTGTGTGTTCGGTGCAGCATCTTGAGCAAGTTTTCCCACCACGCGATTCTTGACACCCATAGGGGTAGGTTGTTGACACTTGTAATACCTAGAAATATGTCTGGTTCTTACTAGGTGTTGCTACATGGATGTAGGTAACAGACGTGCCCCCTGCTCCTGTTATGGCATGTTGAGTTTGAATGTGTGGTCCTTACTAGCTCATTGTAATATAAGAAATGTTTTTTATAAATAAAGGGGTCTTTTTATGCTATTGATATAATCTTGGTGCCCTCACATTTTACATTTCAATTATTCAATATTTGAATTATTGCTAATGTTGTTGTATGTGTTAACACAAAGCAAGATAAACCCTTCAATACAATTGTCAATAAGGCATTGATGCACATGTTTCTTCTTCATACATATTGGATGGTGCTATGACAACCACTCCTTATAATATCAAGTACTAATACATCTTGTCATATTCTCTATCACATGGCAACCAGATCTCGCTTCATTAAGATACGGACACCCTCTTCCACCCCCCTCAATCTTCATCCAAAGGTTACTATGCTGCATTAGCTCTTGCTAGTTTCATTGCACCATCATTGACATTAATATGGTTTCTACCCATAATGACCTTGATTCTCAAAATTTACTTTTGCTATAGCTACATACCACTCTATGGGTAAAACTTTACCATATCTCTCTATCCAATCCTAGCATTGCCATAGCTAAACTCAAAGTACTAGCATACAATCTTGACATCTTGATAGAGGAGGATGAAAGAAACTTGAATCTTTAGATGGAATCCTCGTATTATCAAGAACTTTTTTTCTCATCTTAACATTACCTTTTAGGAGGAAAATCATAAGCCTAAAAGATCTATTGAAGTCGCAACTCCTCCAAATAATTTGACCAAAAGAAAGGTGTTGCTACCATCTGAATACTTAGATGTAGATGCTAAAATATTAAACACTATCTCGAAGACCCCCAAGTGGGTCAAAGGGCATCACTAGGGTTTGTATGTAGATGCTTTCATCCTTGTTTTCTTATTCAAAATCTATCTCCAAGCTTGCAATCTGATTAGCCATGGACTTCTGGTGTATTCACCCTTACTGCTCCCATCCCTATTGCAATGTGGTTGTTGTTGTTGGATGAGGATGATATTGCTACAGTAGAGAATGACTTTTCTAATCTTGAACAAGAAGGTGTCTCTTCCCTCTCATGAACCATTATACTCAATGGACTAATTAGCATGGCTCTGTTTGAGCACAACTATTGTAATTCTTCTTATGGTGTGCATCTCTACCAAATCCACTAAACCAAGTGATAGCAAGCAAGATGCTAAGACTATTTATGGAGTGTTCAATTACTTGTGCTCCTTTGTAAAGTTTTGTTGTGATATTGCTAGTCACAAAGCATCATGCAAAAATAACTCTATACTCTGGTTTGATCGTGCTTTATGGTACATCATGCACAATATTGACACCATATTTTGGGCTAAAAGTCTACATGGAACTATGATTTTATTTTTTAAATGGATTGTTGTTGAGGTGCATGATGTAATCATGGCATCAATTATCTTTGCTTACTATAGGGATATGGTACTAGTAGCTGCAAAAAATCTTATGTTGAATCCTAATGCACAAAGTATTATTGGAAACTTAAAGGGGGATGATGTTTTCCTTATTGAACGATGCTTTACTAGAAATAAGGGCTAGCCAATGACAATAAAAATAATTGCCAATGCAATTCTCAAGACTCTACACAAGGAAATTAGTGGCCACAAGGCCACTACCACCCCAAGAATTTCAGGACTAGATCTTTCTCAGTTTTAGGGCACAGACTTCAAGCAACACTTAAAACACCACTATTAATTTCAAATGGAAAGGCGTACTTCTTGATAATTGCACCTCCATAGCTAAAAGAATCCTCTTTGATTAATGCTACAAGTAGCAAGCAACTAGTTGCATGGAAGAAAAATGATTACCTCATGTAGATAGTCAACAAAGATGCTACATCTCACATTTTATAATGGCCTTTTGGATAAAGTTAAACCAACAATTTACTAGGGTAGCACTTCTCTCCCCTTTGTTTTTGATAACATCAAAATAGGATAGAGGTTTTTTCCACCCTTGAAGGCTCTCTATAAGCCCTTTGTGACGTTTATTAGCACTAGTGTTGTTTGTAATTGCTATCTTTATAATCCAATCTACTACTTCCCTCGTTTTTAGCATGTTGGCACAACTAATTCTAGCATTATTGTTGATGTTCAATGACATTTGCTCATTGAAAAAGGCATTAATCATATCCCATCTAGAAAATATGATGTGAATGAAGCTATTTCAGCCATGATGGATGGGTTTAATGATCTCTTAGAAATTTATAGCCTTGAAAAGTAACTATATATGAATAAGTTTGAAATATACATCTCGAATAAACTTTACATGGTTATGAATGAGCACAAGTACGATGATATTTATCACCCCAACACACATGCTCTTGTAGAGCTTATTAATGATTTCTCGTATCTGGGGTAGAAAAATCCTTGAATAACTCTTCCTTATTTTGCAACGTACTCACTACTATGTTTGCAAAAGAAAGGGTTAATGGGGCAGACTTTGAGGATTGTCACACTTCTACCCCGTGTATATTTTCCCTAATTCATGAATAGGTCAAAGTATCATATATCTCTTCATGTATAGACTATGGGAGACTCCCTTTTCTCATGGGCATATATAAGGCTCAAAAAAGGGAATTTAGATGGTCAACAAATGCTTCTTGTTACGCATACTCCCAACCTACTTCCTTGCTCGTGAACATACTTCATTGCTATTAGGAATCTCTCAAGGAGACCTGTGCAAACTTTAGCCCAAAAGTTGCACTAATTACTTGCCACTTGGTGCAATCATTTTGGGTTGAAAAATCTAGTCAAGAGGTGTTCATTAACTTACCCACCCAAATCTTTAGCATGCTATCAACGGATATCAAAATATGCTATGAAAATATTCCACATGAAAGGGAATATGTCATCTTATATGTTGTCAATATCATTATACACATGGCCTCCCACTTTGAAAATGCCAAGTCTATCTCGTGTCAAAATGGGAAATGGACATGGGTTAAGGAAGAATTGGGTTAACACAACTCGTTCTCCCAAGAACACTGCAAACATCTAAACACATTGATCATTTGCAACATATATATTTCCCTATGTGGCCCAATTTAAAAGGAAAAAGAAAGTCATCCCCATGGTATTCACATGTTCTCCTTTATGGTGCAATTGATATTTGGCATATTTTGAATATCACTTTTGTCATCACCTAGCTAAAAACCAAAGATATGATATCCTGAAAAATTTCACACACATCTTTAGATACTATGATGACCTCCTCCTTGTCAATGTTCCAAATCCCATATTATTTTTTGAAATGTTGCCCCAACTCAATCTTTAGTATTTATAAAGGTGTTTCCTTGGAATTTGACTATTTGGATAATCAATTTCTTTACCGAGCATTTTATTTCACTTGCCACACTTTCTTACTATCGACATTTCATGTAGAGATGGATACACCATTATCAAATCTTTTGATAAAAGAGAAGAGCTACCATTTACAAGTATTAGGTATATCCATTGTGCAAGAAATAGCCCAATTGATTGGGTCCATAAAGTAATCATATCCCAAATTGACTTTGTGCTCTACTCCAACAACCATGCCGACATGGTAGGTGCTAGTATTCGATTATTGGTGAAAAGATTCTCTATAGGAATGGCTTTACTAATTCACACCTTTCAAGGCTAGTCCTAGAAGCATTACAAAAAAGTATCTATTACTTAGGCTTGATAAACAAGAACTCATTTCCATGCTTAACTAATTGGAGTGTGGCTAGGGACCATGCCACACATTGTGGTGGTCCCAATGTACCACCTACCGAGATGTTATCCCTTGGCATGGGATAAGTGGAGGGTCTCAATGGCTGTATGATTGGATACTCATTTGCTAAAGAAGGGCATCCCTACTGAGATGTTATCCCTTGGCATGGGATAAGTGGAGGGTCTCACTGGTTGTATGATTGGATACTCATTTGCTAAAGAAGGGCATCCCTACTTGGGGTATGATTGTAAAGGTATTTCACCTTGATAGTCTTCATCAAACATCATGGGCATGGATCTTGATGTACATCTCCTCCTTCATAAAGAAATTGCCTTTTCTTGCCATCTCCATATGGCTCTTGTTGCATACACTTCCCTCCTATAGTACCTACTAAATTGTGCCCACGCATATTTCATATCACACGATTTTCTTTAAGCTTCAAGCCCTAATGCATCAAGTTCATACACACAGGTACACTAAATTTTTAACTTTTTTCCTCAGTCCCTAATGCAGCAAGTTCATACACATAGGTACAACCCCAAATACTTAACTTCTTTCCTCAGCTTGTAATAGTTATGGTATTATCCTTTAATGTTTTACACTTATCTATTGAAGTATATATATTCTTGTTGGCTTGCATTGATAAATATATATCTATATATAAAAATAACCACCTTGAAAAATTATTGTTAAAAAAGGACTATCCCTCAAACAATAGTGTGCTTGGCTTCAAAATAAAGAAAAAGGGGGCAGAGGGGGGGGGGGGGGGGAGGGGGGTGGCTTTCCTTTTGATGCACACTCCATGGCTCAATAATGACCCTAATGGCTATGACTACTCTACGTGAGAAACACAACTCCTCGAGTGAAGGCACGTACATCTTATGAAAATAATGTTTATTTCATAGGCTTTTAGCTAGCCCTATGATAGGCCTTTCTTGGTGTGAAGGGTGGAGGCTGGTGGTCCCTACACTTGTTTACTATCATATCTAGCCCTCCCAATCTATGAGAGGTGCTTGGACAATAACGACCTCTCTCCTAATGGCTTTTGTTTCACCTTCTCTCATGATTCCTATTTGCTAAAACATTGATTGTGACCCCTATATCATGGCTTCACCATGCTTGCCTTTGTGCTATGCAGGTTCAATGACCTATACTGGTTCCTCTTAGTTGCTCTTGAGGTATGGTATAGTGCAATCTCGAGCATGGGCAATTATCCCATGGCTCCCTACATGCTATGTCACATGCATTATTGTAGTATAACCAAGGAAAGGATGTGTCATATGGGTTAATGCTTGCTCATGCTAATACATGTTTAGATGAGTCGACGCATGCTTGAATATTGGCCATCATCCCACAACTCCCTGCATGTTATATCATATGCACACCATAACTGCAATATAACTATGGTAAGTTGCATCATGTGTTGTATGCCTGCTTAGGTTGAAGCATGGTTACATAAGTCGATGCAATATGGGCAATTGTCCTAGGACTCCTTGCATGCTATATCTCATCCATTTGTGACTACAATGCCCCTATAGAATTACGACATCATGTGCGGTTTGCATATGCATGCTAGTGCATAGTCAAATATGTCGTCACTTGATCATAAGTCCCAAGATGGTATAGTAGAACCCATAGCCATTATGATTATTATCATATAGGATAATTGTCTATCCTATAACCTTTTCATGGGATAGGTCAACTGTTGCACCATTGCATGTGCTATATGGGTTACCCCATACCCATTGGCATTACTGCACTTATACGACCTACAATAGTCATATGTTATAATAGCTATGTGTCTGTTGTAGTAAATTGGATATTTAATCACTTAATATCCCAAAATTAATGCATGATTTAATTGCTTCATTCCCCTCCTTAACTTACTAGCTCTACCATAAGATTACATTAACTGTGATTAGCCTCATCTTCTAACATGGCACTTGACCTATGGGTAGTATTCATGCCTGACTACTTGTCATAACCCCATGCTTGACTTATGTTTGTAAGAATCATGTTGAATGCTCTCTACATGCATATGCTACACAATTATGTGCAGCCCATTTATTACAGTAATGTCTCAACCTCCCCTATGGGTCTATCCCATATAGAAACCTAAATTAATATGTCCATATATCTCCATTGGAGATATTGGACACATTCCTATAGTTCATGCCTTAATGAGCAATATAAGACACACATATACCTATATATATCATTGCCCATGTGTACAAGGCACACTCTTGTATTATCTACTGCACTCTTTAGTGCCCCAACCTTTACAACTTATATGCTGACAATCCTTGATAACTGATACTCGAGCTATTCTTAATCATGGATTCCAATAAGGTAATCTGTAATATGGGTTAAATTGGATAACAAGTAGAGGTAGGTTGTTGACACCTGTAATACATAGCAATATGTCTGGTTCTTACTAGGTGTTGCTACATGGATGTAGGTAATAGATCTTCCCCTTGCTCCTATTATGGCATGCTAAGTTCGAATCTCTAGTCTTTATCACCTCATTGTACTAAAAAATATTTTTAAAATAAATAAAGAGATCTTTTTATGTTATTGATATAATCCTAGTGCCCTCACATTTTACATTTGAGTTATTCAATATTTGAATTATTGCTAGTGTTGCAATCCTTGGGATATTGTGATGTTACAAAGAGGAAACATGTGCATCAATGACTTATTGATGATCGTATTGAAGGGTTTTATATTGTTTTGTGTTAACACACACACATTTCACTATTTGACTATAACTTGTGAGGAAAATGGAAAGATTACACACATATTGTGGCAAAAACACACACGCACATACACACACATGCATGTACATGCATTCTCATGCACACATACACATGCTTTTTAGATGAGTAAAAGACACATAGATATATGCTTTTTTACTTAGCGTGATGAGGCAAACACACACAGACATACATACTATTTACACACAATTACATTGGTATCTTTTACTCACACCTTCTTTTCCTCTCCTTACTTGTACCTACATATATCACCTAAGTCTTGTCTCTTGCATAGGCTTACTAAACTGAAAGAATGAACACACACACACACCCACACACGCATGCACACACGCCGGCATGCACGCACACGTGTGCCAAGTATTCTCTTTCTCTCTCATACACACATTCATACAAGTACATATACACATATTTTTTCCCCAACTTCATTCACAGGATTTGGTACATAGTTTATCCCCCTTGTGGAATTTAATCTTGTGAATTAGCTATTTGAACTTGACCTTGCATAGATACATATCATAATGACTAGAGATTTTCCTTATAATTTATGTGAGCCTACTTCATGTTTTAGTTTTCTCTCTCTAGTGGGTCTTTAAATATCTTGGACATCCTTTCTTATATTAACTTACCCTCTTAGATGTTTTATCATACATCTAATATTTTCCTTATAGGTCAATTCTACACATGCCTATTAACTTACCCTCTTAGATGTTTTATCATACATCTAATATTTTCCTTATAGGTCAATTCTACACATGCCTATTAACTTACCCTCTTAGATGTTTTATCATACATCTAATATTTTCCTTATAGGTCAATTCTACACATGCCTATTGATCCACATTACCTCTTATCTTAGCCACATAGAAGTGAATGATTCATTAGGTGCTCATTATGGGGCCTCTCCAGCGTTGATATAAAAATAGCCTTTGACGTGATATTCCTCCTATCTCAATGAATGGGTGTTAGACTATAGCACGATGATTGAGATTCTAAACCGTGATTCATCATGCCTAATTCCCTATTCAATCCTCATACGGCAGGAAGATATGAACCAAATATTGGCATGTACTCCCATAATGACTCGATGCATGCATGATGCATGGTTAGAGCTCTGAATAAAGACTGTTGGACTAGAGATCTAGTGATAGTGAGATGGCTCTGCTCAAAACCCATGAAGGAGTTCATCTCCAAATCGAGGCACCCAATTGTGGTATATATAATTGATAAATTGTAGCTTGGTCGTGTAACCATTGACATAGGTTTGATGCAAAGCTTCCTACAATGATGGGTTCTGGATCAGATCTGAATTCATGAATATAAGTATGGTTGGTGAAGCACCCATTAATTGGGGTTGCATTGAATAGCACACACAAGGAACTTTAAACACCTTTTCCATATAGTGAAAAAAGCGAGATCAAAGTATCTAGAAAAAGTCTCAACTAGTAAAAGTGGAACACTTTACAAGTTAGTGATCTAGTAAAATATTTCTATATAGAAAATTTTTAAAATTCCTAGTTGATGATCTGGTAAAATATTCCTATATAAGAAAACTAGTTGAAACCATAGATATAGAAAATTTTCCTATACAAGAAAACTAGTCGGAACCATTAATACAAGCCATTACCACACTAATATATCATGTTAAGCAAACTAATCATGATTTGTTCACAATATTGTATTGTTAGCAATAGAATTATGACTGAATCCACTAAAAAAGTTTTGTCTTGAACACTACATTCTCTTTGCTTCACCATGTTCTAGAGCATCTATAATAAGGGCCAGCATTGGCAACAGGAGCTAGAGCAATCTATCTATAGCTATTATAGGAAATGTCATGGATCAAGAGAGCAATCTATCTATAGTTGTTATAACATACCTACTATAATACTCTAAACACCTCTAAACCTACATTTTTTGACTAATAAGACAAATCTGAAGCTTCATTCACTAAAAGAAATGATAAATTGTCGCCACTCAAAGCATGAGAAGCACAACTAGACAATGTAACATGTCTGCTTGTCCACTTGAGGGACACATCTTAGCAGCCCATCGGAACAGAGTCTAGAAAGTGCCGCTTGGCACTCGCAAGGAATGTCACAGGGTTTGCGATCTAGGTCTTCTCGAGTCTGCCCTGCGCGGAAGTATCCAGCCGTTCCCACTAGGATCGACCTGAAGTCCAGGTTCCTCGTAGACAGGTCTTCCTAACAGTCTTCTAGCGTCGGTCTATAACTGCTCCACTTTGCACAGATGCAACTGGACCCAAGCAGACTCATACCTCACTTGGTTCAAAGAGAATGGGAAACGAGAGGGATGCATCGCTCGACCTCTCTGCTCGTAGGGCATAGTCCCATTCCGGTCCCCTAAAACAGTATGAATCAGGGTTCTAACCAATATTGTCTAAGGTCATCGTCCGACTTTTCCTAACATCTCTTGTTAACATTTCCTTTGAGGAAAGCTCTCGCTAATCGAGACCACTCTTCCGTAGGATAGACCCATTGGTCACATCCACCACGCTTCCCTCGGGGGTTGTTTTAGTTAACTAATTACCTACCACATTACGTTTGACACATAAAAGCAGCTTCCTTAATTAACCTGTTAATCACGGGTTCCTTTACGTAATTTAGGGCACATACACGAAGTCGATGTCAAGCAAGTTCCTTTTTTCTCAAATATCTATTCTCTATTTATCATAATCCCGGAGTACATCAAGTATCATGGCCGAAGGCTATCCCAGCAATCTATAGGATTGTTGCTCCAAGTTTCACCCGTAGACTAGTACACGGGCCTCGAGATCCCATCTCGAGTCACGTCGGCCTCTTGTGCAGGATCCAGAGGCAAGGAATTTATAGCCAGAGCCTCCCATGGCACCCAAGCATCCTCCCGCTCCAAGCAGCACCCACGGAGAGACCTCTTGCAGCGGGTTAGGTCCATATACCCTGCGTGGTTAACAACCCCCTTGGATAGGGTGAGGCAGACAGTCGGAGGTAACTATTCCTGCCTCTCCCTCCAGGCTTCTAACCTGAAGCATTAAGTGTTTTTCCTTGAATTAGTTCCTTGAGCAAAGGAGATCAAATAATGTACTTGCACAAACATTTCGGAGGCCGTTTGCACGACCAACTACTAAAGTGTAATTCCTTTTTCCCGGATGCTCGCAGCATTTGATCCTGGATCTTTTTCCCGAATGCTCCCAGCATCCGATCCTAGATCGTTCACGACTTGGCAAGATCCCAATAATCTCAAACAAGATCATGCAATCAAATGTTCTTGGTAAGTTAACTTATTTTGACTTGCCCTTCCCCTTGGGTTTTACCTTATGGTATCTTAATCCTAACCCAAAGCATTAACTGGTCAACCAAGGCAATGAACATGCCTTATTCGCAACCCAACCAAGGGTCTTTCATTCTTCCAGTTCTAACCAAGTTCAGTTAACACACTTAGCAATACAAGACTTTCTATCTAGGCCGTCAAGTCTAGATGCATGCATTCCTTCCATTTCTCTTAGTATAGTACTATGCAGAATTTTCCAATCAAACTTACCCAACATGCACATGGTACATTTAATATATTTGTACATCCTAAATGACCTTTAACTCTCTTCATACCTGGCAATGAATACTTATTCCTAATGCACCGGATCTCATGCAACTTGCATATATGAAAGTCTAGGTTTCTATCCATCGGTGCAATTACATCTTACGAATGGAAACTAACATTTCATGTGTTTCTTTTAATCATGATTGCGAAGCATGAATTCTAGATGACTATTCATGCACTGAAATGGTTTAAAAACTATTATTTTATGTGAAATAATGTGAAAACCCTATCGTTCTATGTGTGTAAAAGTTATCATTCTATGCACATAAACTTGTGCGAACTCCATGCACTACCATTTCATGCATGCAACCTATCACTTAGAGTTAACAAGAATCCTAAGACTCGTTCTTGTTCCATGCATGTAGCTACCCCTTTATTCTTTCTCGAGGAATAATACAGAATATGCTTAACCAAGATTAATTACAAAGCCTAGAATATAAAAAAGAACCTGGGTTTGATTCGTGATCGTAGGGGCATTTGTTGCGTTGGTCGCTCTGCTCGCCTCTCCCACATTACCGGTACCAATGGTAGCTTTGGCACTTACACTTCCCGCGACTCTCTTTTTGGGAGCTATTTGCCACACGGAGTTTGGATAGTCCTGACCTTAATGGGCCTTGAAGATGACATGCTCGGGAAGAAAAGGTCATGAGAAGGGGTCCTCCGCCGATGAGGGGGTGGCTTGAGAGTGGCTCCTCAAACACGGTTCTCGACGCCTTCCCCACTCACCAACTCTCCCCCCCTCTCTCTCTCTGTCTCTCTTCTTCTTCTTCTTCTTCTCCTTCTCTCTCTCTCCCTCTTCTTCTTCTTTTCTTCTCTCCTTCTCCTACTCTTTCTCTTCCTCTTCTTCTTCTTCTTCTCTTCTTCTCCTCCTTCTCCTACTCTCTCTCTCCCTCTTCTCCTTCTTCTTCACTTCTTCTTCTCCTTCTCTCTCTCCCTCTCCTTCTCTTCTTCTTCTTTTTCTCTTCTTCTCCTTCCCTCTCTCCCTCTCCTTCTCTTCTTCTCTCCCTCTCTTCTTCCTCTTCTTCTTCTTTTTCTCTTCTTCTCCTTCTCTCTCTCCTTCTCTCTCTCCTTCTCTTCTCCTCTCCCTCTTTTCTTCCTCTCCTTCTTCTTTTCCTCTTATTCTCCTTCTCTCTCTCTCTCTCTCTCTCTCTCTCTCTCTCTCTCTCTCTCTCTCTCTCTCTCTCTCTCCTTCTCTTCTCCTCTCCCTCTCTTCTTCCTCTCCTTCTTTTCCTCTTCTTCTTCTCCTTCTCTCCCTCCCTCTCCTTCTCTTCCCCTCTCCCTCTCTTCTTCCTCTCCTTCTTCTTTTCCTCTTCTTCTTCTCCTTCTCTCTTCTCTCCTTCTTCCTCTTCTTCTTATTCTTCCCTTCTTCTTCTCCTTCTCTCTCCTTACTGATCACCAGGGGGGGCAACTGCCTAGTGAACGAGGAGGGGAGGAGGCTTCTGTCAGAAGCCCCTAAGGGGGGGGGGGGGGGGCATTGCTGCTGCTGCCGCATGAAGGGGGGGAGTTTCTGAAAGAAGCCCTAGGGGGGGCACATCTATCGCATGGAGGGGGGTCCTAGACGATGGCCACAGGGGGGGAGGATCAGCCTGCAAACGAGCTAGAGGGGGGTGCACTATCTAGACGAGGGAGGGGGAGAGCTACGCTTTATAGGAGGGGGAGGAGGGTGGCATGGCCACCACCCCTTCCACCTGGGGGGCTGCATGCCCCCCTATTACTGCACTCACTCCCTCTCTCTCTCCCCGATGTACTGTTGATGAGAAGAGAGAGAGGGATTAAAAAAATTGAATTAACATTAATAAAAAATTTTAAATTAAGGGGGGGGGGTATATTACATCCTCTTCCTCTTAGAGGAGTTGAGATTTCCTCATCTCGAGAGGACCAGGGGGTATTGTTGATTGAGAGTATTTTCATCCATCCAGGTGGCATCCTCTTGAGGATAATCTTTCCACTAGATGAGGTATTCTCTCAAGGTCCTTGATCTCAAATGCCTCTCCCTAACATCCAGGGTTCTATCAAGCCGTAGCTCAAGGACTCCTTAGCTAGGCATTACAATTTGTTGGTCATCAAGTACATGATTCAGATTCGGCACATACTTTTTCAATAGGCTAACGTGGAATACATTATGAATCTTTAGGGTTGCGAGCAGCTGTAGTCTATAAGCATTAGGTCTTAGGCACTTAATGATCTTATAAGGTCCACAATACCTTAGACTTAGCTTCTTGTACTCTCCCAAGGATAGTGAACTCTTTTTAGGGCCTACACGGATGAAGACCATATCACCTTCAACAAAGGATCTATCTTGCCATTTCAAGTTAGCATAAGCCTTCTGTCTATCCTTGGCAGCTTGGATGTCTTGTCTTATTGATTTGATTTGATCATCCATGTCTTTCAGCATCTGCCTTGAAGATTCTACCCTCAAGGTTGGATCCGAGAAGCTCAAAGGGGTATGACAATCGTGCCCATACAATGCTTAAAAAGGGGTCATCTGAATACTCTATTGGTAAGAAGCATTGTAGGCAAACTCAACCAGTGGTAAGTATTGAATCCACTTTTTGGCTTCGTGACAGCAGTATGCTCTAAGCATATCTTCAATGACTTGATTGACTCATTTTGTTTGACCATCAATTTGGGGATGATAAGCTGTACTGAAACAGAGTTGAGTTCCAATAGCCTCAAAGATAGCCATCTAGAAGTGTGATGTGAAGAGAGAGTCACGATCACTAATGATTCTTCTAGGTAACCTATGCAATTTGAATATTTCCTTGATTAATAATCTTGCAATGTCTGAAGCTTTATAGTTTGTCTTGATAGGGATGAGATGTGCGACTTTGGTGAGCATATCTACTACAACCATAATAGAGTTATATCCTCCCTGAACTTGGGGTAGGCCAACAATGAAGTCCATACTAATGAACTCCTATTTCATTTGTGGAATGTCAAGTGGTTGCAACTTCCCAGGCATTTTGACATGGTCTTGCCTTAATGTGTTGATAAGACAAACATTCTGTGACATATTTGAGAATGTCACCCTTGAGTCTTTCCCAATAATAGCTCTTTCTGACCGCATTAAGGGTCTTGGCATAGCTAGGATGTCCTGAGAAAGGGGAGTCATGGGCTTCCCAAAGTATCTTCTGCTTGAGAGTTTGGCTTGCAGGGATACATAATCATGTCCTAAAGTAGACAAGTCCACTACTAACAGAAAATTCTTGATACTTTGTCTTTATCTTCAGGTCTTGATCCTTGATGGGTATCTCCCTTAGCATTTTCTGATAGACTGGGTCATGATATGCCTTATCTTTTGCTAGCTCAAGAATCGGGTTGTTTGGCATTGATACCTCTATGGCTAACGACCTTCTTGTTGATGGATCTTGCAAAATAAGAGAGTCTAGAAATGCCTTGCGACTGAGTGTATCAGCAAACAACTACATTCTCTTTTCCAAGTCTATATTTGATTTCAAAATCATATTCTTCCAGCACTTCGATCCATCGACGTTGCCTCATATTGAGCTCATTCTGGGTGAAGATCCATTTAAGACTTTTATGGTCCGTCACTAAGGAAAATTTGTTACCTAGCAAGTAATGTCTCCAAAGTTTGAGGGCATGGATGACGGCCAACAACTCCAGATCGTGGGTAGCATAATTCCTTTCATGGCTCTTCAATTTTCTTGAAGAATATGCTACGGGGTGACCTTCTTGCATAAGTACACATCATAAAGCAAGTGCGCTAGCATTAGTTACCACTTCAAACTCCTTACTAAGGTCAGGAAGTTTCAAGATGGGTGCTAATACTAAGCTTTACTTTAGTTTGTCAAAGCTGGTCTGTTCGAGAGGTGACCATGCAATTGCTTCTTGCTTCTTTAGAAGATCAGTCAGAGGTGCTGTAATCAAAGCATAATCTTTGATGAAAATCCTGAACCATCCTGTCAACCCAAGAAAACTACGTATTTCTTTGACAGAAGTTGGTGTTGGCCATTCCAGAACGTCTTTGACTTTAGCTGGATCTACTAAAATTCCTTCCACTAATACAATGAATCCCAGATATTCAATCTGTCGCTTGAAAAATGTGCACTTCTTCTTCTTGGCATAAAGCTTGTGTGCTCTCATTGTTTCAAGAACAATGCGAAGCTAGGGTTCATGATCTTTTTCCTATTTAGAGTAGACTAGGGTATCGTCAAAGAAGACGAGTACGAAGTCATCAAGATAGGGCCTAAAAATATCATGCATTAACATGTTAAAGGTAGCAGGAGCATTCCTTAGCCCAAATGACATCACTAGGAATTCGAAGTGTCCATACCTTGTACTGAATGCAGTCTTCAGAATATCTTCTTCTTTGATCCTTATTTGATAATATTCGAATCTGAGATCTATCTTAGAGAAGATTTTCGCTCCTTGAAGACGGTCAAGTAATTCATCTATTCTTGGAATGGGGTATTTGTTTTTTATGGTTGATTGATTCAACCCTCTGTAGTCAATGCATAGACGAAGCCTTCCATCTTTCTTCTTTTGGAACAACACTGGAGCTCCCCATGGTGAACTGCTAGGATGGATGTAGCCTTGGTCTAACAGTTGCTTGAGTTGCTCTTTCAGTTTGATAGCTTCCGGGATGGACATCTTATATGGCCTCTTTGCGATTGGTTTAGCTCCTGGCACAAGTTTGATTTCGTGGTCGACTTCCCTTTGAGGAGGAACATCTGTCAGATCTTCAGGAAATATGTTTGCGTATTCCTTTAACCATGAAGGTTCTTCCCCAAATTCCTGATTCTGATCTAGCTTACTGAGTTTAATCAGGTAGACATGTAGACCCTTTCTAACACCTTTTATTATTCGTGTTGCTTTTGCCAACTGTATTTTTGGCTTACCAATCTCTCCTTGAGTCGTGACTAATTCCCCTTTAGAATTTCGGAAGGAGACTTGGCCCTTCCCACAGTGGATG
Organism: Lygodium microphyllum; assembly: GCF_053477565.2. Taxonomy (NCBI): domain Eukaryota; kingdom Viridiplantae; phylum Streptophyta; class Polypodiopsida; order Schizaeales; family Lygodiaceae; genus Lygodium; species Lygodium microphyllum. Next base: position 84,580,398 of record NC_141163.1, on the reverse strand, counting down.
TGGGCATTATTAGGTATTAGCCAATCCATTCCGAGTAAACATTCGTGGACACCTAGGTTCATTATCTTGAATCTCACCAAAGTTGCCTTCCCACCCAGTAGGAATTTCACCTTAGCAGTTTGCCTAGTACAAGTGACCTCACGACCATTTGCTAATTCCACAAGTAAGGTAGGTGCATCTATTGTGGCTATCCCTAATCTTTTTGCACAGATTGGTGAAATGAAGGAATGTGTACTGCCATAGTCAATCAGGGTTTTGAAGCTTTTACCTTGATAATATGATGGAGTTTGAATCACCGAGAATTGGCGATTCGGACCCTTCTTGTGAAGAGATTTATGAACCATTGCCCTCTCAATGTCAGCATCCATGGATGTATCTTCTTCATCATCCAGATCTTTGTTGGAAACACTGGAGGTTCTTTCTCTGGCCATAATGGTGGTTCCTTGGCCATGAGCGGCTCTATTTTTGACCTTGGAATTGCCCTTGGCGATGTCCTCTGCTAAGCTCGGGACATTGCCTCTTAAAGTGTCCGAGCTCGTTGCAATGGAAGCAACATGGGTTGCGGTCAGTACTTTGTGTAGGAACAAAGTTGTGGACAGTATTGGCCCTAGCTTTCTTTCTTTGGCCTTGATTCTGACCCTGCACTCTTTTAGTCTGAGCCTTAGACATACCCTTATTCTGATCTCTGTAAGGCCGAATCCTATTGTTCCTTGGTTTGGTCTGCACCTCCTGTATTATTGGAGCAACTCGAATGAGTGCATCTTGTAGGTCCATTGGGCGCATTGATTCCAATCGAGTGTTTATGGGTGGATTCAACCCAGCACAAAATTTTGACACCTGTTGTGTCATACCTATTGGAGGTGCGTACTTTAGGAGTGAAACGAACTTTGAATAATATTCATCAAGGGATAATCCTAGTTGCTTCAAGTCATAGAATTCATTCATCTTTTGTGTGCGGTAGGCAGGTGGCAGATACCTCCCTCGCACAGCTTCCTTAAGCTTATCCCAAGTGACTGTCCCCTCCGAGATTGCTTGGTCTCTGCACCACTATTTCCACCAAAGTCTTGCTTCACCTGTAAGCTTAAGTTTGGCGAGCATGGCTTGGTTAACAGGTGCAGTTCCTGCTGCCTCAAAATAGTCCTCCATGGACTCAATCCAGATCTCGACATCAGCTTGAACAATACTTCCCTTGCCATTAAACTCGAGTGGCTTAATTTTTTTGAGAAGGAACTTATTCTCTTGAACCACAGCTGTACTTAGTGCAAGAGTCAGACTTGGAACCTGCGCTTGGGGTTGAATTTGGACAATAAGATTCTTTATATTAACATCTTATCAAACATTCCCCATATTACATTAGTATGACTAGCGTAGCTTTTAGCTAAGTGATTTAATCACTTAACACCTTGGCTAACACTTACGATCAAGATAGACAACAACAAAAAGTCTTATTCATTCATGAGGGCATAACCCTTTGAGTACATTGATTTTGGATAAGTAGGACAAGCTGATTGATACATCAGTTTGGGGAAAATAGGATTGTGTTACAATCGGCTATAGGGATGGAATAATAATATGGAGTGGGGTCATGGATTTTCAGGAATCGATAAGTCATAGGAAGCCTGGGGTATCCCTTCCTTTGATACCCGTTCTTCTCATAACGCCCTAACACTTTGATCCTGTCACTAGAAATCACCCGGGTCACTTCTTCATAGACATACTTGTTCTGCTTGACTTGCCGACCGCTAATATGCAAAGTTGCATTTGTGTGAGCTTCGACAAAGATGAACGGCTTCATGATCTTTAAATCCTCCATCCACTTGATTCTCTTCAAGTTGGTTTGAAGGTACGCGAGTCAGTGGATTGCTATGTAATATATTCCTGAATCTCCCGTCCATCTCCGCTCCACATACAGGAGTGAGGGATTATAGATGTGGTCTAGAATATTCATCATGCCTAGCCTCTGATGGTAATCCGAAGCACGCATTGCAATCATGAACATGACCTGGAACACCAAGAACTTGCTCCATGCTTCGTGACTCTGCAACCCAGCATCCATAAGTGAGTAAAGAAATGTTTTCAACAGAAAACACTGCTCTATTCCACTTACCTTCCCCTGACTATCCCCTTATTCCCTTTATTTTTCTCCATTAAGTTCCCTTATAATCATTAGATCCCATTGGTTCGCTCTAATACCAACTGTAACGTGTCCGCTCGTCCACTTGAGGAACATGTCTTAGCAGCCCATTGGGAAGAGAGTCTAGAAAGCGCTGCCAGGCACTTGCAAGGAATGTCATAAGGTTTGCGATCTAGGTCTTCCTGAGTCTGCCCCATGCGAAAGTATCTGGCTGTTCCCAGTAGGACTGACCTGAAGTCCGAGTTCCTCGTGGATGGGTCTTCCTAACAGTCTTCTAGTGTCGGTCTACAATTGCTCCACTTTGCGCAAATGCAACTGGACCCAAGTAGACTCATACTATACTTGGTTCAAAGAGAATGGGAAACGAGAGGGATGCATCGCTCGACCTCTCTGCCCATAGGGCATAGTCCCATTCCGGTCCCCTAAAACGGTATGAATCAGGGTTCTAACCAACATTGTCTAAGGTCATCGTTCGACTTTTCCTAACATCTCTTGTTAACATTTCCTTTGAGGAAAGCTCTCGGCTAATCGAGACCACCCTTCCATAGGATAGATCCATTGGTCACATCCACCACGCTTCCCTCAGGGGTTGTTTTAGTTAACTAATTACCTACCACATTATGTTTGACACATAAAAGCAGCTTCCTTAATTAACCCGTTAATCACGGGTTCCTTTATGTAATTTAGGGCACAGACACAAAGACAATGTCAAGCAAGTTCCTTTTTCTCAAATATCTGTTCTTTATTTATCATAATCCTGGAGTACATCAAGTATCATGGCCGAAGGCTATCCCAGCCATCTATAGGATTGTTGCTCCAAGTTTCGCCCGTAGACTAGTACATGGTCCTCGAGATCCCATCTCGAGTCACGTCAGCCTCTTGTGCGGGATCCGGAGGCAAGGAATTTATAGCTAGAGCCTCCCCTGGCACCCAAGCATTCTCCCACTCCAAGCAGCACCCACGGACAGACCTCTCACGACAGGTTAGGTCCATATACCCACCATGGTTAACAACCCCTTTGGATAGGGGCAGGCAAACAGTCGGAGGTAACTATTCTTGCCTCTCCCTCCAGGCTTCTAACTTGAAGCATTAAGTGTTTTTCCTTGAATTAGTTCCTTGAGCAAAGGAGATCAAATAATGTACCTATGTGTACAATCACAAACATTTCGGAGGCCGTTTGCACGACCAACTGCTAAGGTGTAATTCCTTTTTCCCGAATGCTCCCAGCATCTGATCCTGGATCATTCGCGACTTGGCAAAATCCCAATAATCTCAAACAAGATCATGCAAGCAAATGTTCTTGGTAAGTTAACTTATTTTGACTTGCCCTTCCCCTTGGGTTTTACCTTATGGTATCTTAACCCTAACCCAAAGCATTAACTGGTCAACCAAGGCAACGGACATGCCTTATTCGCAACCCAACCAAGGGTCTTTCATTCTTCTAGTTCTAACCAAGTTCAGTTAACACACTTGGCAACACAAGACTTTCTATCTAGGCCGTCAGGGTACAGTCTAGATGCATGTGTTCCTTCCATTTCTCTTAGTGCAGTACTATGCAGAATTTTCCAATCAAACTTACCCAACATGCACATGGTGCGTTTAATATATTTGTACATCCTAAATGACCTTTAACTCTATTTATACCTGGCAATGAATACTTATTCCTAATGCACCGGATCTCATGCAACTTGCGTATATGAAAGTCTAGGTTTCTATCCATCGGTGCAATTGCATCTTACGAATGGAAACTAACATTTCATGTGTTTCTTTTAATCATGATTGTGAAGCATGAATTCTAGATGACTATTCATGCACTGAACTAGTTTAAAAACTATTATTTTATGTGAAATAATGTGAAAACCCTATCGTTCTATGTGTGTAAAAGTTATCATTCTATGCACATAAACTTGTGCGAATTCCATGCACTACCATTTCATGCATGCAACCTATCACTTGGAGTAAATAAGAATCCTAAGACTTGTTCTTATTCCATGCATGTAGTTACCCCTTTATTTCTTCCTCGAGAAATAATACAGAATATGCTTAACCAAGATTAATTACAAAACCTAGAATATAAAAAAGAACCTGGGTTTGATTCGTGATCGTAGGGGCATTTGTTGCATTGGTCGCTCCGATCGCCTCTCCTGCATTATCGGTACCAATTGTAGCTTTGGCACTTACACTTCCCGTGACTCTCTTTTTGGGAGCCATTTGTCACGGGGAGTTTGGATATTCCTGACCTTGATGGGCTTTCAAGGGAACAGGCTCGGGAAGGAAAGGTCGTGAGAAGGGGTCCTCCGCCGATGAGGGGGTGGCTTGAGAGTGGCTCCTCAAACACGGTTCTCGACGCCTTCCCCCACTCACCAACTCTCTCCCTCCCTCTCTCTCTCTCTTCTTCTTCTTCTCCTTCTCTCTCTCTCCCTCTTCTTCTTCTTTTCTTCTCTCCTTCTCCTTCTCTTTCTCTTCCTCTTCTTCTTCTTCTCCTCCTTCTCCTACTCTCTCTCTCCCTCTTCTCCCTCTTCTTCACTTCTTCTTCTCCTTCTCTCTCTCCCTCTCCTCTTCTTCTCTCTCTCTCTTCTTCTTCTTTTTCTCTTCTTCTCCTTCCCTCTCTCCCTCTCCTTCTCTTCTTCTCTCCCTCTCTTCTTCCTCTTCTTCTTTTTCTCTTCTTCTCCTTCTCTCTCTCCCTCTCCTTCTCTTCTCCTCTCCCTCTCTTCTTCCTCTCCTTCTTTTCCTCTTCTTCTCCTTCTCTCTCCTCTTCTCCTCTCCCTCTCTTCTTCCTCTCCTTCTTCTTTTCCTCTTCTTCTCCTTCTCTCTCTCTCTCTCTCTCTCTCTCTCTCTCTCTCTCTCTCTCTCTCTCTCTCTCTCTCTCTCTCCTCTTCTCCTCTCCCTCTCTTATTCCTCTCCTTCTTTTCCTCTTCTTCTTCTCCTTCTCTCCCTCTCTCTCCTTCTCTTCTCCTCTCCCTCTCTTCTTCCTCTCCTTCTTCTTTTCCTCTTTACCTTCTCCTTCTCTCTTCTCTCCTTCTTCCTCTTTTCCTCTTCTTCTTCTCCTTCTCTCTTCTCTCCTTCTTCCTCCTCCTCCTCCTCCTCCTCCTCCTCCTCCTCCTCCTCCTCCTCCTCCTCCTCCTCCTCCTCCTCCTCCTCTTCTTCTTCTTCTTCTTCTTCTTCTCCTCCTTACTGATCACCCGGGGGGAGGGGGGTGGGGGGCTGCTGCCTGGCGAAGAAGGAGGGAAGGAGGTTTCTGTCAAAAGCCCCCATGGGGGGGGGGGGGGGCACGCTGCTGCTGCCGCATGAAGGGGGGGAAGTTTCTGACAGAAGCCCAAGGGGGGGTGCAGCTACCACACAGAGGGGGGTCCAGAGGATGGCCACAGGGGGGGAGGATCAGCCTGCAAACAAGCTGGAGGGGGGCGCACTGTCTAGACGAGGGAGGGGGGAGAGCTACGCTTTATAGGAGGGGGAGGAGGGTGGCATGGGTGCCACCCCTCCCACCTGGGGGGCTGCATGCCCCCCTATTACTGCACTTCACTCCCTCTCTCTCTCTCTCCCCAACGTACTGTTGGCGGGGAGAGAGAGAGGGATAAAAAATGTTGAATTAAAGTTAATGATTTTTTAAAAAAATTAAGGGGGGGTATATTACAGACAACTATATAGGCCTTTTTATTGTACTCCCACAACCTCCTCCAAATAGGCTGCACAACTAAACAACTAGATATATTTCAACAAAAAAAAACAGCTTTCTTTGGTGATGAAGGAGATTCACAAGCTGTCCCTCTGGAAGGTTTTTCCATAGTTGTGTTGCATCATGCATATTGTCTCTTACCAGTTTCACCTAAGCAAGGAAATAATCTGAAATTATATATTCATAGATAAAACATGTCTTTCAAGAATGCAACAAAAAGCATCAAAAGAAGATTATAGAATGGTAAAGCACAAACCTTGTCAAACTGACAAGATTCAAGGATACTCAAGGTGTTTGACTTAAAAGACATTAATGCAAGACCAAGATTGAAACCAATGCGAGTAAGTGTTTCAGTTGCTACCTTCCTTGTTGCCCAATCGTTGTTCTCCAAAGCTTCATGTATGCATGGCATCAACATAGCCAAATGTTGTTGAGTGAGGACTCCAACTTGTTGCATAGGATATGCATGTTGAGACGAACCGGCATCTCAATGTACAAATACTAGAAGAGGGCCCCTCTTCTTGATAGCGTCTAAGGGTTTTTCAGTTGAAGACCTAGACCAATTAGGACTTGATGAATTTGAGTCAAATGTATGTTCACTTCCAATGCCATCTACTCCTGCAGCCATGCTTGAAGTTCAGAGCTCTAGATTCTGCATCGATAGAGCCAAATCCTGGCCATCTAGGACAACACTAATCAATGATTAGTCAAATTCAAACAAGCTGCCATTTAAAAAACCCTCTCTCTTATAATTGCACAACCCATCTACCGTAGAAGACATTAGCAAAAAATAAGCATACAAATGAAACCACCCTTATCACAACATATCTTCTATATGTTTTGTTATTTATAACACTCACTAAACATCATATGCATACAACTATAGTCTATGAATCCAAAAACAATTATAAAGTGTACCTGGGGGTTAATAATTTCCAGTTCAGCACTCTTAGAATGGATAGAACTTAACACTGATATTGAGGGTGCCAATGCCCTACCAACCTCCATATCACTAGAAGATTCCTTTAAATTCTTTCCTATGAGATTGGCACCTGCATTACCTCCTTCTACCTTCCATTAGATGCTTGAAATGCAGTTGCTTGAAACCTACCTACATGTAAGCTAGAACAAATAAACATAGAAGAGTTGTCATCTTTTATTTTACTCCCATTAGAGGGGAATAGACAATTTTAAGCAAAAATCCCAAAATGGCCAGCATTTGTAATCAGCAACCCAAGGAAATGTGCTGTGTACTTGTCAACATAAAGTCAGCATGGCAAGTAGTTTGTAGTCAGTAAGGAAATGTGCCAAGGACTTGTTAGGATTCCATAATCAACTTACAAGCCAAAAACGATTAAAAAGTTATTCCAATGTGTGCCTCACAAGAAAAGCTATTTTGGTACTGATGGCAAGTACTGACACCCCAATATCCACTTAAAGCTTCTCTAGAACCTACATCAAAACTTTAATCTAATCTTAGGACCAGCTAATGATTAATATAAAGAAGTGAACCCAACCTTGTTGGCATCTTCACTAAAACAAGAGAAGATGAGGCCTACAAATCTTGGTTCCATTAATTGATACATTCCTTGAGTCCACACATCTAAAAAGTTAAGCATCATCCCCAATGTATTCAAAGCTTTACATAAATTAATCTCCCTTAAGTGCAACGAACACAGAGCATGCCCCCATGTTCATAAGTTTAGGAATCACAAACAACTCAACTTGAAGAAAGCACAAGGACAAGCTCACTTCCAGGTGTGATCATGCTAAAAAGTGGTTGCAGAAGAGCAGTACATATTATTTTCTTGACTAGCCATACTTTGATCTCAAACACAATAGTACTCACGAACATGAGAAGGTAGGACAATGATGTGTGGATGTGAGTGATACCACCCTATGACTAGTTATTCTCCCAGTGTCACATCAGATATCCGGTGCTTGGCGGGCGGCAAATCTGTCTTCAAGGTTGCTGCCCTTTGCCCCTTGATGATTCTGCCCTTGATTGTGCCTGTTGCAAAAGAAAAACCCTAAAATCATATGTAGGAAAAAGCAGGTTGTCCTGCAGACTATGCCTATCCCTCTATGTCTATGAACAGATTTCTCTGCATTTAGCACCAAATTTTGCAGGGTCTACAACCCCGATTGCTCTTGACCAAGGTCTGTTGGCAGCCTGCACCTGTGACTGTCTAGTTTTGATAGCTCATATGCAGAGCTGTGCCAATCCATAGCCTGTCTTTTATACCAACAGGTCATATCTGTGATGCTCCCAACCTATGCATCAATCTTGTCACTTCAGGGTCGACAAAACTGGCTTGTCTCCTACGTAGGTCGTTTACCATTGTCAAATATAAATTCTCCACTAGAACATCTTTTAAAATAGTTGCTAATTTTGTAGATTTAGAACATTCAGTTGGATAAGGCCTGTTAGTTAACTTTTACAAGGAGAATGATGGTATTTTACATCTTTCTTCAAACTTTCAGACACCTATTTTTCAAAAGTATTGCACAAGTATAATTAAGGCATGAAAATGTTGACAAACATGTTTGCTAACTTTCACATTGTCATAGGCAAGCATTGTACTTGATAATGTTGCTAACCAATCCTCTCAAGATAGTCATGCCATAATCTAGCTTGGTGTTGTTGCCCGTAAGGATTCAAACCATATAGTAAAATATTGTATGTGTTTGGATACTTGCATAGTGCTACCAAATCGATTTCATAATGAGGATACACCAATTTCAACTAGTAAGTTACCATTGATACAGAGCTTGACAAAAAACCAAGTCATTTCCAATCATCACTTGCCAATTTCCGATCAAAACTTACACCTATCTTGCATGTTTAGAAAGCTAGAATTGTGATAGTATGCAACAAGTGAAATTTCAAAGTTCACTTGGCCATGAATAATCACAAACTAAGAAGTGAATCAACATGGACAAGTATATTGATTATATTCACATGCTTTTATAAGTGAAACAAAAATATCTTTGTCTATTTCAATATCCCTTTGATGCATTCTTTTGAGTAGTCCCAAAGCAGAGAGCAGACAACCTAGCTTCACATAGCCTTTGATTAATGCATTCCAGAGAAGGACATTTTTATTCTGGAAACTCTCAAAGACTTGGGATGAGCTTTCAAAACTACCAAAGTTCACATACATGTCAATAATGGCAATTCCAATGATGACATCTTGATCTAGTCCAATTTTGACAACTTGATTGTGTATCTTTCTACCCCATTCTCCTTCTTGAATGCTCCCACATGCCTTTAAAATGGATGAAAATAGGTAATTGTCTGGCATTATACCCTATTGAAGCATTCTCATGTACAGTTTAGGAGCAATGATATGTTTACTAGCTGCCACGTACCCTGAAATCATTGCAGTCCATGATAGCAAATGTGGATTTTCTAGTTGATTAAATAATAATCGTGCCTCTACTGGAAGGCCACACTTTGCATACATGTCAACAAGTGCACTGCCAATTGGAACATTTGATTCATATCCACTTCTGATAATCTGGTCATGTATCCACCTGCGTGGTTCCAAAGCTCCTAGGCTTGAGCATGCTTTCAGAATGCTTGCAAACGAGAATATGTGAGGTTTTCTGCCCTCTTTCTACATTTCATTGACAAGCTCGAGAGCATAAGAGCTATCCCCAACTGTAGCATATCCTACAATCAATACATTCCATAACACTACATCTCTACATGACAACCTGTCAAAGACTTTATGTGCCTCCACCAGACTTGCACACTTTGTGTACATGTCAATGACAGTATTCATAACCTCAACATCTGATTCAAGTCCACATTTGAGCACCATATCATGTATTGATCTACCATACATCACAACTTCAACAACACTGCATGCCCTTAGAATGGACAAGAAACTAAACCTATCTCGGTCAATGCCCTTCTGTTGTATGCTGGTAAAAAGCTCAACTGCAATCATGCTGCTTCCAAGCTCTACATGTGTTGCAATACATTTTTTGCCAAACTGACCACATCTTCCAATTCTATGCAGGTACAGTTCATAGTTTGGCTCATGGGGATACTCATTTTTTACTGGTAGATCATAGTTGACCATGAGAGTGACTTGAGCTCCCCACCACAAATTAAAGGACCCACAATAAAAAAACCAAACAATACAAACAAAGACAAATAAAGTCACACCAAAAAAACCTATTGGTTCATGTTCATTAATATTGTACCTAACAGTTTACACACAACAAACAAATTCATAAAACCTTCTACATAATTCATCAACATGAACATAAGGACACAGAATGCATAGACTAATGCATGTTTGCACACATGCATAAAACCAAAGCTAGTAAATGCAAATGCTCCTTATGTCTGCACATAGGCTCGTAAACCAAAGCTAGTAACTGCAAATGCTCCTTATGTTAGCAATTGTACCTTATCCCATTGAGGTGGAAAAAGTCGAGTTATAGCCAAAGCATTTTTCCCATACATCATGGGTGAGATCCAGTACCCTCAAATCCACCAACTAGGGATGCTATCTACAAAACAAACCATCATGAATCTATCAAAATTTAGGATGCATTACCAGTCTACTAACCTTTCTATAAGGAAAACACTACCTACCTTTCTATTAGAATGTCAAAATTTATTCATTTACTATAAGATTAGAATGCATTAGCACCAACACATCAGATTTTTCATATCCATAACAAGGATGAAATTGCACATGCAATTGCTTTATGCATATAGAATACAATCCTAATTGTTGCAAATTAAAAAGAATATGGTCTCATCCACCTTCATAACCCATTTTTCCATCAGTATGCTCACTTTATGCACGAAATCGTTTCATGTATCATGCACTTACAAAGTAGGCATAACTTGACTTGACGGATCATTGCATGCATGCATACTTAAATAATTAACTATGGAAACAATAAAGGAGTTGAATGGATAAACTCATCCATAGTATGAAAACCAATAAGTACTTGAAATGAAGGTGATACCAAAAAAATTTGACAAGTGAAACCAGTGGATGAAGTCACCTTCACAAAAATGGGATGTGTTGTTTGCATGTACGAAGTTTAAAGGACATCAAATATTGTCTCCTATTACATGACAGGATAGCAACTCGATCTTGAACCTCTACGAAGGCTTCATTGTGATAGTGTTCCCACTTTTATTGCCTCAATACATTTCAAAAAGGATGTTGTCCATGGCTCCTTTTTCATTCAGTGCTCTCCTTGAATACACCTGTGATAGTAGTCCTGTATGCAGCTGCCCTTTGATTCAATTAGGACATCTGGCTTCCTTTCAAAGCTTCCAGCTGATCCCATTCTGCACTGTCATCCTCACCTGCTACAACCCCCAAACACAGTAAAATGGCCACCTCTATATCATCCGCTGCAATAGGTCTCTCTTTCCAACCGCCTTCTCTGATTGTGGTGCCCCCTCTTCTACAAGTTAACCTGCTGTACTACTTGCTTGAAACCAACCCTTCCTGCAACATCCAACCACTGAATGTGCGGAGCTCTCTATTGCAGTCCCTCACCTAAACAGACAACTTTGTCCACAATTGAAGTGAAAGAGCTTATTCACATGAAAAGGAAAACATAATAGGAATATGATCTAGATTTGAAGCTAATAACAACTCCTCTTAGCAAAAAGTTATAAGTCTTTGCGCACATAACAGACCACACCTCAAACCTAATACCTATATAGTTTCTAATGATGCACTCCTCATGTCAACAACAGATCTAAGGATGACACCAATCTTTAAAAACCATGGATCTTAAAGTGGTATTTATTGCACAATTCATGCGTGCACTATAGTGATGCTGCCCATCCTATCGACAATTTTTAAGTAACTGTGCATCCTAATGCAACTCTATGAGTTGGAAATATAGACACGTGATGTTTTACAGCCCAACATGTCATAACATATTGAAGGAAGACATGAGTAGCACATTGCCCTTTCTTTGCTGCTCCCCTACTGTCAAACACCCACATGCATTATCAAGTCAATTCCTACAGGGATGCCTCCAACAAATAAGCAATTGATGTCAATGCTTTGTTAGAAATGTTGGAAATTGTATCAGTCCAACAAGAATCTCTCCCTGTTTAAATGAGGGGAGAAGCACCTCAATAACAAGGTTAACCTCTACTAATGTACAATAGCTGAAAGACTTTGCTGAAAATTGGAACCCCTTGTTGCTGTCCACCTACTGCTCACATCTGTAAATAGTACATGCACTATCGTTATACTTTGAGTGTTTCCTATAAAGAATAGGGCTTCTTCCACCTGAATCTGTGATAGTGCTTGTGGTACATAATTGTGTCTCCACTTATCTACAGATAGTTTTATTTATTTAGATTCCTCTCTCACACTATCTTCCATGCCTCTTTTTGCTGAACATTCCTCCAATACAAATATGCTGAACATCCCTCTGGTACATATATGCTATCCTCTCTCACACTATCTTCCCTGCCTCTTGCTGAACGTCCCTCTGGCACAGATATGCTGCCCACACATATTCATATTCTTGAAGCAACCCCCCTCTTCTTTTGATACCACAAAATCCAGTCCCTTTAAGAACTTCAATAGCAGTTATCTCAAAAATGGACTTATGTTCTTCTACAGTAACAAAGAAACCAACCCTTTGAGCAATGCAATCTTCTATTTCTAGTTAAAGACATTAAAGAGCATCCTCAAATCATCACAGATTCCTCATTGTGAAGACTTGCAACACATGACTTGCTTGGTGGAGTTGCGCCTAGTTGAATTCTATTGGAGTAGGTCTGCTTGCACCTCCAAAAGTATTGGTGATTCACTTATCTGCAAGTACCTTCAAAAGTATTGGTGATTTGCTTTATCAAGCTATTCTATTTTCCACAAACCTTAGACCAGCAATCCAATGTAGTTAGAGATGCACAATCAGAGCATTGGTCTTTGTCCTCCACATAAAACATTGCAACTCACTTCATTGTTGTCTTCCTTCAGTGCTCTTGGCTACAATTGATGTCTTGCTAGATCTGTTGGTCCTTCTTGTCTAAAACTTTCTTTAGTTGGATCTCTTCATCACGAGTACATTGTTGAACTATACTTAGCGAAGGTGATGTCTAACCTCGAAAAATAGTAAAAGCAAGAACGGGCCACTGCTACGCTTTTTGTTCTCTCCACCGCTTCGCCTCCCTATCCCCACATGCCCTGCACTAATATATTTCATTTTCTCACACTGTGAGAAATCTCTCTCCCTCTCTCTCTCTCTTCTCCTGCCCTTTGTAAGGCACTCCTTATTTGCAAATGCCAACTACTCTAGTGATGATGTGTGTTGTGGTTGAGATGTATGCTAGTGATTATAGGCCTAAAAATGTGTTATTAAGATGGACATTTGTTACATTGTCTAATGCAGAAATGATCTATCCAATGTTTAAAATAGGTTATATGAATGTAATTAATGATTTGAAAAGGCAAAGGCATTACTAGTATGCATCAATTTTATAGCATAAGATGGACATCACTATTTGAGCGATGCCTACAATTAAAATGATCTCAAAAGGCATAAGGCTACATTGTTGAACTTATGCAAGATTTCAACATTGAAACCCATGTGTTGCAAAGGATCCTTTGATCAAGTCATGATTACATACTAGCCATCAAATATGTGAAGTGAAAGCCAAGATGGATTGCTATTAAAAAGCTGAAATGAGTTGGGACTTGCATAAAGGCTCAAATAACATGGAAACTTGAGTGAAGCATGCTCAAGCAAAAAGATAGAAAGAGTCTTGTATCCAGAGTGGACTTTCTTTGAATGATGCTCAACAAGACATTTTATATGAATGTCATGATATACAATATCCAACATTAGGTCAAAGCAATAGATTTCAATGCTATATGTGATTGGATAATTGAATTCTACTTGAAATCCATCAACCCTTAGCTTCATGAAGGCACAGGCTCTCTTATAGTAGGAATGTGTTTGGGTGATGTCGGATGTGCATTTGCCTCTATTAGCATGGGAATTGATCCCTAAACTTTCTCATGGAGGTGGATTTTATAGGATCTTGAGGATTAGTTGTCAACTCTAGACTTGGTTCAAGGACAAGTCAACTTATCGATTTGCTTTAGATAAAGCTTCCTCCTTATGGATGTGGAAATCAGTCCCAAACCTTTCTCATGAAGGTGAAGGGTTTCTAGGATCTGGAGGATGAGTTGTCAACTACTGGGCTCAATTCAAGGACAAGTAAACTTATTGATTTGCTTCTGAGCAAGCTTTCTCGAGATTTTTGTGCATTAGAAAAAGAATTGTAGCAAGGATTATGGTCATCTTATCATTATGGTGCAACAATGTTTATGAAAAAAAAAACATCTAATTACATGAGACATGATTTGGGATAGTCATTAAATCTTTGCTATTGTTAAGGCATCCAATCATCAACATCCCACTATTATTCTTTCCAAATTGGCCATTTAGTTCCACCCATCTTTGCTATTGTTAAGGCATTTGATGGCCTAATAAGGTGTGTGATCCCTTTTCTGTATTGAAGCATTCAAGCTTAAAAGTTAGAAAACATAAAGACTATCAAAAGCCATTGTACATGCTCAAAAGATACATGTATATCTTCTGGCTAATAAGGTCTGATGGCCTAATAAGGTGTGTGATCCACAATTAGCTATATCTGTATATCTTCTAGCTCTCAATATTCTCGTGTCTACCATGAGCTCTCTTCATGTCAAGAAACTGCCCCATAGTATTCAAACGACAATCAATGCTGGACCTATCACAAGGTTGATGGATGCAATGATGGACTTCATCTACTTCATGTGCATTATCGCATGTAGTAGCAGAGCCCCTGCACAATTGTTAGCCCTCGATTATACTCAGTCTGAATGAGTACCCACGTTGTTGCAAAAATCAAAAGAGAACTCTCTTCTCTCTTTCCTTCTTTTAATGTGAAGGTTAGATCTTAAGTATTTTGAGGCTCATGGAAAAATATGCTATTGGGGTCCAAAAAGCCTTCCCACAGGCTTTAAAAATTTGTCTTTCTAAGGAGCTTGTACCCCCACTTTGAAGACGCGCTCTCTCCTCCTCATCTTTCTAAATGTTGCAAGCACTTCTCTTACAATCCATCTAGATAGTAGATCATATTTGGGCATTCTTATTGGCCCAAATGGTGCTAATGTTAATGCCTTGATGACATTCCATAGGTTTAATATGTCTTCGTCTAATACACCTTTGTCCCCAAACAATGCCATCTTCATCATAACCTCTACATTAAGACCTACAATTGTAATCCACCCTGTCACGTTCTTTTAGACAAAGCCTGCATTGCAAGGCAATGCCATAGAACATGGAGGATTTACTCCCAAGATCGATGGCACATGACACACCATGCATGGATTTTTATAAACTTATTGAGCCTCTCCTTCATGTTTAGCTTCTGCATATACACCTTACATAGAAGGGTGTTCAATTTGTTGATGGAGTACTAGACCACACTTTTCTAGTGCATTTCTGTCATATCTTCCAATGTTCCCTGGGGAAGATGGATCTCCACTCCATCTACTACTGCTTGAGGAACACATCATTCTTTCTAAATTCCAAATGTTTCATGTGCTTAGCTTGAATCACCTTTTTACCTCTATTTATGACTTCCCCTTGAATTCCTCTTCATATGAGCTCAAAATTTTCTAACCATCTTCTCATACCTTTCTTCTCCATGGCTTTGGAATTCTCTATCATCTTTTTTTGGGCCTACCCAATGCTCCTAATGACAATTTTTCCTTAGCATTTAAAATAAATAAAATAGAGAATAAGGTATTTTGAATTTATTGTTTTGATCCTTTGTACCGCTTAACTTCCTTTTCAAGTCTTATATTGCTTTAATATATCTTCTTTGAGTCTTAATATCAAGGTGCTCCTAATTTCCCATCAAGCAGAGTACATTACGAATGCATGACGGATGCATGAGGAATACACTCCCAAGTTGAGTCTAATATGCTTCTTGACATGAGATTCTAGGGCATAGCTGCTACTTAAGATGGATGCCTATTGAAACCCAAAACAACTTACTTGTACCAAGCTACTTAAGAGGCTACTCAAGAGGATTACCACACAACCTACTAGTACCAAGCTTCTCAAGAGGATAGGCTGAGGAGTGTACTAGATAGCGTGCATGAACCAAGATCAAAGGACTATGCCAGGGGACTATGTTCAGAGGACTATGTGGTGAACAATGCGTTATGTGAATTTATGCAATGGGGCTAAGTCTCCTCCTAGTGATTTAGAATTGTACACATGCTTTAGTCATTTACTAGAATTTCTTCAAACTATTTTGATAGAAAAAGATATAGATAATTGCATGTTAGGCTTTAGATTTGCAAGCATAATCACTTCATAAAGGGCTTTATTAAAGTTTTTAAGTTGTTATCTTTAAGATAACACACAAATTCAGGTGCATCCACCTATAGGTGGTCTGGATCAACTCAAGCTGGCTTTGACCATCCCTCTCTAATTTTTGGCCATTACCCTGGTTACAATGCAAGAAACAAGAGTCCTACTTCACTTCTAGTGTCTTATACGATAATCTAGGCTATGGATCTTCAATCTTCATTAATCTCATTGGATTCATGATGCCAAAATTAGGCCTTTCATGTGCATGTATTTTTGGTCTGTTGCATGTTACTTGACTCGCAGCATACATAATGTACAAGATAATCAAATAAATTCCTCCGTCATATGCTCAGTAATTAAGGCCTGATGCTAGAAATCTTGAATTACCTAAATTCTTTAGAATCAAGCAACTACAGCTCCAATTCTGCTACTTGGAAGCCTAGCTCCCTTAGCAACTTTGCTAACTCATTCAATCCTAGGTAAATAAGCTTGCTTTTACTCACATTAGTCACAACCCTAGATAGCCCTAGAAAACTTTCATACACTTTCATCAAATACATCTACTAGTTGCTTCTCCACTTGCACAATATTGGTTAGTTATTGTTGGCAAAGAATTGGGAGACCAAGTGTTTTCTTAATGGTATAGGAAGCCCCTTGCTTACCCCATGTTGCACCTTCAAATCCAAATTCCTAAGCAAAGGGTTGGTGATTATGGTGGCAAAGAGTAATGGGGCAATGGGACACCCTTTCGCATCGACCTCTTTACCTAGGTTGCTCCTTAGGTTCCTCCTTTTTGAGGCTTGTTTGTTTCATTGAATTTACCCTTCTCAACCTATGTTTTTTCGTTTTTGCTTCTTTTGAAGTTCTTCCTTATCTCCACTATTTTCTCCTTGGCTTCTTCTTAGCTCAATTCCTTTTTGGGCATTCATTTGCAAAGCACTCATCTTCTTTGCATTTGAAGCATGCATCCAAGAAGAGGGAGAATTTGACATTGACCAACAAGTCAATCCCATTAGGATCAAAAAGCTAGAGCATCTCAAGGAACTTCTTCCTCTTATCCCAACGTACGAGAGGCCACTTGCTCCATTAGTTGATATTATTGTAAGAACACAGAGCGCTCTACCTAGCACTTCTACTAGCACATTAACTTCTCCATCTAGCAAAGTAGGAAGTCCATGAAAACTAGCCCATATTGGGCATTCAATTTGCAAGACCTCCTCAGGAATAAAATCAGCATGTCATGGAAGCATGTAAATAAGGCTCACTTTAAGCCAAACAAGTGAACCCAAAACCTAATGTCTTTTTGCTTTAGATGAAAGCAAGACCCAAAAGAAATCTAATGGCAAGCAAAAAAATGTGAGCACCACTCTGATCCATAGGCGAGCCAAAACAATCTAGCAAACTCATCCTCAAGGGGGGCCTTCCCTTAAAATACATGTACGTGTTGCATAGAGAATACTTAGCATTACTTTGCTGAATGCATGGCAACAAGGATACCACTCATGCACATAACACTTGCTCCCCAAATTCTATTGTGACTCTCTTTTAATTCTCATTGAAATATTTTTGGTCACCCCACATCTTCTTCTCTAGCTCTTCCATGTTCATTCTAGCAATGGCAATGTTAGCATAATCCATCTCCATCCCATTGTCTTGCTTCTATTGCTTTATGTTTGTTCTATGTGTTTCATAATCTCTTACTCATTGTTCACCCCCCCTGAATATGCTACATGCATGAAAATGGGAGTATATGCCATGTGTTGGTAGGAAATGTTGCTTTTTTATGAACTTAATACATTTTACCCTAGTTAATAGACTATGTGCCATGACTATCTATTGAGAGCTCCCCTCTTCAAGTTTCCACATACTCAAGAGGTTCTATGTCTTTCATTTAAGGAAAAGGCTATTACAATTTGAATTGTTTCTATTTTGCTAATGGATGGATATGCTCCTAGTTTGTAAGGGGCTCAAATAACTTTTGATAACTATTTGTGCTTGTATGGATGCTAGGTATATCCCACACTTCAAGGGGGATTGGAGGGGAATTTCAAGATTTAGAGCCATGGCATTGAGTTGAATTGAATGAGATTCTTCTTTGTTTTAATGTGACAAGGAAATATTTATATTGTTAAAAATGATATTTTATTTGTGGATGTGTAAACTATTTGTGCTATGTGAGTAAGAATTAAAAGTATGCATAAATGTATCTTATAGCACATGTACATTTTGGATGCATATAAACATATACATTACAAGTGTGTATCAGCATTGTCTTATTTGAGATTGACTACATGGTTGATGGTTAGGCCTATCAATTGTGATGCGTATTACTTAACATGACTATATAAGCATGACTATGTTAGATGTTATATACAAATATGTTTTGATTTAATGTGCATGCACATTATCTTATGATCCATAGCTTCATGATTTTATCCAATAAACATGGCTATATTAGGTGATATATAGAAATTCACCTTGCTTTACCATATAAACACTTATTTTACTAGTTATAGCTCCACATCTTTCCAGTAAAATTAAAAACCTGGTTCCAATTTAAAAAACCCTAGTTACTAACTAGAAAAAATTGTGCATTTACTAGATATAAGGATATTTACCATCTAGTTTAGTGTCTAAAGTTCCTTGTGATAGAGTATCCTCTATAGACTTATGCGAGTTGATGAAAACATCAATGTTATGCATGGGTAGTAGGCATCAACGATGCACCAGCGGATGAGACTAGGCCATGATGACCATCTGACAAGCAATGATTACGGGCTTTCTTTTCTAGTTTTTGAAGTGGCCGAGTCATCAAATGTGATTAGCAGTGATAAATGGTCGTAGATGATCAATACCTCAGTTGTCGTTCTCGTTCTAACATTGGACAATGATGAATATGTGACATCGTTTATCACTTGCACAATATGATACACTGTAAAGTCGTTTCGGATGAGTAGCTCCATAGCATGCTTTGGATTATTATATTTGTGGCCCTATTCAGTCTGGGCTAGACATAGCGACGTAGTCTACATACAACTGCTGGTGGCCTTATTTAGAAGCCTTGAGTTGGATTGACAATAGGTTAAATGTGTTCTTAGTAATTCACTTTGCTAATCATCAGGATGCTTGTATTGATCTACAAGATTAGGTGCAGTCCATCATGAAGGAGGGAAGCCTATAATTTTCATCCTAACTCGAATGACTATCAAAGCTTTGGGACATAGGTTGGAAATTATCTAGTTACTTCTAGGTTCTCTATCGCATTGCTCATTAGCATAAGCATTATAGTTAATAGGTGCTAAATCAATCGTAGCGGAGTCATGTGAATCACTTGTGTGGATGAAATGCGATATAGTTGATAATTGGGTGGTAGCCTTAAGCTTCATAAATCATGGAAACCTCTCTACACCTCCACTACAAGGGAAGGGGGGAATAGCGACACTGAGTTTCGACGCAAATTAGTGGCATCGCTAATAGCGACGGTGATACGAAAAAAACGTGGTCAAAACCCGAGCCGACATTTTGTGAAAGAGAGTGAAAGAAAGAGCGAACGAGGGAGGGAGAGGGAGACAAAGAGAGAAAGAGAAGGAAGGAGAGCTTATCCCACCGCACCGCCATTCATGAAGAAGAGAAGTGTACGAAGGGCGAAGAGGAGCTGTTGCAAAGAGGAGACGAAGAATCCATCTTCAAGCCTGTGCGGTGAGTACATTGCTCCCTCTTGCTTTGTTCTTGTTCTTTCTTCTTTTCTTTTGTTTGTTTTTGTTGAGAATGAGGTGCATTGAGGGAGAAAGAGAGGAAATGAGAGAGGGATAAGAAGAAAGGCAAAGGAAGAAAGAACGAGAGAGAGAGGGAATAAACATGAAACATAATAAAGAAAGAGAGAAAGTGAGAGAGAGAGGGAGGGAGGGAGAGAGGAGAATGAATGAAAAAACATGAGGGGGTAGAGAAAACAAAGAGAGATCATAGTCATGCAAGAGGACATTTGATGGTTAAAATATTGGTGAAAGAAACTCCCTACACCTTGACACATCACAAGGGCCATTGCACTTGAGAAGGAGTAACCAAGTCTTCACTAACGGGAAGCTCAACTCAACTCCTTTGTTTGGAAACCTTTAAGAGTGTTTTCAGAGTGCTAGATGGAGGCAAAAGAGATTATACTAACACTTCTGATACGCTCACTTCCAAAATAAGTACTAAAGGCTCACTTCATACTCGAGAAGTGAACTTCCACATAGTCAACCTAAAACTATTCTTAAGCTCACCTGGAACCGTTTGGTGAGAACAACTTGAGTGGAGGTAGCACTAACAGTGATAGTCAAGCCCTTGGACCTCATGCAATTAGGTCATCAAAAGTAACTACATCTGAGAGATGACAACCTTAAGAAGACTAGGATCTCACCTTAATTAACCTAGCATATGACACATCAAACATATGACCAATTTGGAGAGCGAGAGGTGTCTTCCTTAGAAGCCACCACTTCCTTGCCTAAACTAATCACTTATTAAGACCGTAGTCATGCAGGGGTACAGAAAAACAAAGAGAGGGGAGAGAGGGAGGTAGAGAGGAGAATGAGTGAGACAATGTAAGGGGGTAGATAGAAACAAAGAGAGAGACAACAAAGAAAGAGAGAGAGAGAGAGAGTAAGAAAGATAGGAATGAGAGAGGGAGAAGAAGAAAGAAAAATGAAGAGAGAATGAGAGAGAGAGAGAGAGAGAGAGAGAGAGAGAGAGAGAGAGAGAGAGAGAGAGAGAGAGAGAGAGAGAATAAACTTGAAAGACAACAAAGAAATGGGGAAAGAGAGAGAGGGAGACAGGAGACCAAGTGAGAAAACATAAGGGGGTGGAGAGAAACAAAGAAAGGGGCAACAAAGAAAGAGAGAGAGAGAGAGAAAGAAAGAGAAATGGGAGAGAACATAAAATGAAGAACACAAAAATAGGTGCAAAGAATGTGGGAGAATGAAAGAAACAGAGAGAAAACCAAGATGACAGCTGACGTTATTTTTGTTGAGTTACAAGAGAATAAATCCCTTCTCAAATAAATTTAGAAAGAAAAAGAGAATGAGAACAAAAACAAATTGTTTGTCATAACATATAAAAAATTATATAGGGAGGTAACCTCTCATCCCAATGAGAAGTGCACCTATTGTGGCCAGTTAGAAGAGTTCGTGGGCGTGCGATGGATGGAGTGCCTAAGCCAATCCACCACTTGGAAGGCACTACCTAGTCTATACCGTTAATACCAAAGGAGACGAGTAACCTTTCAAACTTTCCTATAATCTTGGAGCCTGAGATGGAGGCAATGATCAATGCATTGATTCCCATGGATACCGATACATCTAATCCACTTAGAGAGGAAGCATCCATACCATTATATGATGGGTGCCGAGTATCTCACTTGAAGACGCTACTTGCACTCCTAAGTGTGCAAGCAAAATATGGGTGGAGCGATGCTGCAAGTGTGATCGAGTTGTTTAGATACTTTCTACGTATGCTTCATTGTTTTCTTTGTGCTACCATTATAAAAAACAATTGTGCTTTTTCAATGTGTTTTATGATTTCTTTTCAGGTTACTAAAGTATCATATAATGTCACTTAGAAATACCATCCCTGAGTCTCATGATGATGCATGATATGTTTTACGAAAGCTTGGCATGGACTACAATAGCATCTATGCATGTATCAACGATTGCGTGCTATTTCGAGGAGAGAATAAGACTATGGAGACATGTCCAAAGTGTGGTGCTCATAGGTATTGAAAGGACTTGCAAGGGCAAACCATCTCTCATAAATTTCTTAGACACTTTCTACTTATCCCCCTTATACTTCACATGTTTCATACGTAGGGTATGTCAAACTTGACGACGTGGCATGTGCAGAATAGATCCATAGATAGAGTCCAACGAATTTCAGTGGATTCACATGCATGGAGCCACATTGACTCTACCTTTCTAGACTTTGCATGAGAGCCAAGGAATCTTCGACTTGGTCTTGCTATGGATGGCATGAACCCATTCGGTCTCCGCTCAGCATATTATAGTGTGTGGCCTATAGTCCTTGTTAACTACAACATCTCACCATGGCTTTCTACAAAGAAAGGACACCTGATCCTTAGCATGCTCATTCTTGGCCGCTACAAAGTCAAGATTATGGATGTCTATCTCCGTCCATTAGTCAATGAGCTTAAGATTCTGTGGGAGGAGGAGGTCACCATGGAAGATATGAGCAAGCATGATGGTCGACGGTCCACCAATATACGAGTCATTCTCATGTGGACCATGCATGACTTTCTAGGATTCTCCGAGTGCGCAGGTAAGTAGGCTTCTATTCTCGTTGGTCATATCTATCATAGCTCATTTAAGTTTATGTTCATTAAATAGAGATGTTGGGACAGGTCTGGTTACCTCAAGTTATCATGTATGTCCATTGTGTGGGCCACAGTTAGACTCCTGAAGGTCACGAACCATAAAGAACATGGTATATCAAGGACATGCCGCTTTCTTGCCAGAGGGACATGAATTAAGGGAATGTTTTCTTGGACAACCTCCAGCACAAATGAATGCCCAAAGCTGGTACGAGTTGAAAATGGTCCACATAGAGTTGCATCCAAATGGAATGCGACGATTCTCAGTTTTCTACAAGCTGCCGTATTAGACCCACTTACAAATCAACCATTTGCTAGATCCCATGCATATTTTCAAGAATGTGGGCAGCTTACTATGGGACCACATCACAGAAAAGAGAGACACTGCAAGGGCACGAATGGATTTAAAGGAGGTAAGTAAGATGTAGGTGCTTTGGCCGCAGTCAAGTATTGATGGTCACTTGCAACTACCTCACGCTTCTTGGGTTTTGTCCACTAAAGAAGAGCACATTATGAAGCAAATTATCAAGTCTATCCACACTCCAATGGGTATAATGAGTTCTCTCATATATGCTTTTTCTAAAGACAACCAACTAACATGGCTAAAATACCATGATTGGCATAAGATATGTCAAGTTTGTACTACGAATGGATTGTAAGTGGCCTGTGTATTTTGCTATTTGGAGTGTAGTCGTTGTTCGTAATGCTTCTTCATTTGTGGTAGTTTGTACTACCGATCGTGATTGAAGGATGCCTCACTCCAAAAATATGCTGGGCGATTTATAGGTTATCAAATTTAGTGCAATGGATTTCACAAAAGGAGATCAAGACATCCACTATTGAATCCGCAAGGTGGGGAGCAGTGGAGACGGTCTGTCTCTTTGAGAAGTACTTGCCCACTAGCATGCTCACGATACAAACCCACCTCTTGGTGCCTCTTGTAGATGAAGTAGAGATTGCGGGACCTGTCCATATATGCGATGGATGTTCTTCTTGGAGCACTTCATGAAAACCCTGAAAGGCTTTATGCGACAACAAGCTCGGTTAGAAGGTAGCATGGCTGAAGGTTGGTTGGTGTCCGAGGCATTAGTGCATATTTCACAATGGCTACCAATGTTGGATTCACACAAAAGTATGCTATGGTCACTGAAGGATGATGATAGATTGATTGGATATGTGGTGGTTGGAAATGGGGTAGAAAAAAGGATAGATGCTGCAATGGAGGAGAAAGTGAATTGTTTTTGTATGTTGCATCATGCCTCCATGGAGACATGGCTCGCTAGGTACGAGCAAGCCAAGAAAGATCGGGAAGAAGTGCGATCCGAATTTCAACGTAGTACGTGACACCGACCAATTCAAAATCCCAAGGGCATAGAGAAGATGCCGTGGTTTATGCCTATGCAATGGTTACATGGAGCTTTGATTGCAACCTCTCGCAAAGGGGTAGAGGTCTCTACTAAGGAGTGGGAATTCTCGAGAGGATGTAGTCCAAAGGCGACCACATGTTTTATAAACTATCGTATCTAGATTTTATATGTGACAACAAATTAGCGGTTTCAATATATAGTACAAAATATACAATGCAGAGTGGTCACACGGACAACATTTCTACATGGAGCATATTGAAAAAATGTGCTCCACAACAGATTGTGGTGTGGCAAAGTTAGAGCAAGAGAGCTGACGGCGAGCCACAGATTCAAACACCGTTATAGAAGAGATAGAGTATTTTGAAAACTTGCAAAGTATTATCATAGTGGATTACCGTAGTTTCTTCATGCTATGTCATACTTGGAGCATCCACCTATTCAATTTGTTGATGAATCGCTTATAAGGGTACTCTAGACTATGCATTTTAAATAAGATCGTTTTTTTAGAGTTATATTACCATGCTATGCTTGAATCTTTATATTGATTATGCTAACATCAATTTTTCTATGTGCAGGTGATCTTTGTGGATATTTGGACAGTACGATGAGTCGAGGATGAGTGACGAGGAGCTACATGAGATCTTCACATATATGTCTCTAGATCAGATGGCTCGATTTAGAGATATGGCGAACCAGGAGTTGTCTTGGATACCATCAGGCCGTTCCATTCAATCTACTTCGGCATGGTCTGATACTTCAATTTCTAGTAGACGAGGTTGACGCTCCAGACTTGGATCTGACGAAGGGAGTGGTTCTGGGGGATGCTGTGGAGACATGGATGTGGTGAGCTCACATTCGGCTCGAGATACAGGTGCTACTCCTCGCTCTTATATAGGTTCGAGAGAGCATGGCTCAGGTGGTTGTTGTGGAGGTACCGATGTAGTGTCTCTGTCTCATCGTTCTACTAGATTTGAGTCACTTGTGGGATTTGTCACATCTGTGGGAACATCTACTCCAGTCACTCCAGCTTTTGCTCAGCCATCTGCAACAAGTGGCACCCCTATGGGTGCTACTCCGAGAGATACCACCCCCGCGTGGATACACCAGAGTACAGAGGTCTCCTGGATATGCCCAGGAGCGTGGTTGCAAGTGGGAGAAGACACATCTTAGATATATCCTAGAGGGGTATGGATACCTTGTAGATGATAGGACAAGAGTCGCCATCATGAATGATGAGGGGAGGAGGATGATGGCTCGTATGAGAGAGTTGTGCCAACAAGTTTTTCGGTACAACGTCTTGGATCATTGGAAGAACATACTGGAGGGAAGCAAGGACTATATAGTAGCATCCTTGCATGAGGAGTTTCCGGTACCCACCGTAGTAGATAGGTTCTCCACATGCTGGATGATGGAGTGCATGTGTGCGTATATGTCACACAAACGATAAGACGCATGCAAGGCACTTAAGAGTGGGGCCTCAAAGCTTGAGTGGCTAGATGCATATGACTAGTGCCGACTTAGGGAGGAGGTTGTAGATTCTCCAAGACGTTGGAGACAATAGCGCGAGGCAGCGAAGGCACGACTGGAGGCAGGAGTGGTCCATCATCTTGGGAGTGGCAACCACATGACTTATCTGGAGGACTTTGTAAGTTTTTCTTTTGATCTTCTTGCTTATTTTTTTGCAATATCACTTGTACTTACAATCGTGTTTCTAGTAGTTGTATTTTGCTTTCTTTGCAGCATTCCATTACAAACTGCGATCCCACTAGCCTAGAGACTCGATATGCAAAGAGACACGATCTCACTGCATTGATCGATAGATTGTATGCATGCGCCGGCTCAATAAGTCACTCATATTTCTTGTCTGCAGTTACTAAATTTATTTAAAATGCATTATTATATAGTGGACTAATGTGTAGTTATTTCTTTTTTCGCAAAGTCTGTTCGATGCTCCTTTGCGATGGGATGAGCTTTTAGATGGTGAGGATCTATAGCTCACACTTGGATCCGTGGAGTGCACATCCTCTTTTTTTTTGGTACTGTGATTTATGTAGGCATTTTCTATGCACTAGGTTATTATCATCCTTTGTATCTTGCCATGATTTCATGAGCGCTTTTATTAAGCGATCTTGTATCTATTTTATATATCAATTTAGTCATGGATTTAAGTACACTTTGCCTTCATTTTGACGATCATTGGTCTAGTTACTGTAACCCTTTTGTATAACCCGAATACAACACATAGTGCTACATGTGGCAGGGTAGCTTACTGCCGTGCCACAATTTGTTTTTTGTGTAATTGTCGCTATTAGCGTCGCAAATTTACTACATGAGTCGCTATTAGCATCACAGTTTGTGTCACAAAACATCGTTATTGGCGTCACTTTTGCATTGCAAATGCAATACAAATAGCGATACCAATAGCGATGCCAATAGCGATGCAAATATCAACGCCAATAGTGACGCCTGTAGCTACGTGGATAGCGACAGTTCTATGGCATCGCTAATATTGATGTGTTTAGCGACGACTTGGGCAAATTTTTTGGTGAACATTTTCGTCACTTTGAATGTCGATATGAGGCATGTATCTTGTAGTGTACCTAGTATCTAAATGTAGGCTAACATGGCATTTGATAAGTGATACATCTCTCTCTTGAAACATTTCAAGTTTTGATTGACTAAGATAGTGAGTCAATAGAGAATATTGTATAGAGATTCTCTATAGAAGTATAAGCACGACTATTATTGCCCTCCTCCACACTTACACTTATCATGGCTTGCATTGACTCTATTATCCTCATACAACTCTCCCCTTCCCAAACCCCCCCCCCCCCCCCCCCCCCCCAAAAAAAAAAAACACACACACACACACACTCTCTCTCTCATATGGTTATGACATCTACTTTTGGGCCATTTTTGGATACTTTTGCTCCTTTAAAAAGTTGTTTAGAGGGACTATATGATTCAAATAATAATCTTACTAAACTAAAAGAACAAAAACACACACACTCACACATACGTGCCAAGTTCTCTCTTTCTCTCTCATTCACACATCCATACAAGTACATATACTATATAATTTTTCAATAATCTATATGATTTGAGTTTGTTGAAAAAAAATGTTACCTAAACACACACACTTATGCTATCCCTACTAACCCTTGGACGTGTTAGTATCATATAACTCCAAATCTAGCTTTAACACTAACCAACTAGTATTGCAAACGTTATGGTTCTTTTGGATCTGCGCTTTTGGGAATTTTATTATTATATTTACATAAGTAACCCTAAAATTCTAGCTCTGCATTAACCAGGAGGTTCTTATGGGTGCTATGGGTCTTCTAGATCCTACTATTTTAAGGGTTATTGTTAATATTATTTTTAAATTATCGCTCTCCTCTTATCTCATAATTTGTAGGTATATTGTAGAAAAACTCGCATCAAAATTCTATGGCATATGAGAAGATACTTTCCCTAATCTTATATGCTTCAAATTAGTAGTGGGTATATGTGGCTATATCATACAACACATTGACATATCAAACATAAGGATACACATATTGGTCTAGTAATGATCCAATCCTAATACAAGCTTGAGTACATTGATTAAAACATGGTAGTACATTTTTTCTTGGTGGGGAGTAGGGCCACTTGGTGGGCCTTGCTCCCCACCTTGTGGCCCTACCCCTAAGGATGAGGTGGGACACACACACAAACACACACACATGCACATGCATTCTCATGCACACACTTACACACACTTGTTTACTTAGCCGGATGAGACAAACACACACAAACATACACACTTTTTACACACAATTACTTTGGTATCTTTTACTCATGCCTTCTTTTCCCCTCCTCACTTGTACCTACATATCTCATGTAAGTCTCATCTCTTGCATAAGTTTACTAAATTAAAAGAAACACACACACACACACACACACACACACACACATGTGTATCTCTCTTTCTCTCTCATACACACATGCATGCAACTACATGTACACATATTCCTTCCTCCACTCCATTCATAGGATTTGATACATCGTTTATCCCCCTTGTGGAATTTAATCTTGTGAATTAACTTTTTGAACTTGACCTTATATAGATACATATCATAATGACTAGAGATTTTCCCTATTACTTATGTGGGCCTACTTCATGTTTTAGTTTTCTCTCTCTAATGGGCCTCTAGATACCCTTGCACATCCTTTCTTACATTAACTTACCCTTTTAGGTGTTTTTTTAGATCTCTAATATTTGCCTTATAGGTCAATTTTACACATGCCTATTGATCTACATTACCTCTTATCTTAGCCACATATTAGTAGTGAATTATTCATTGGGTATTCATTATGGGGCCTCTCCATGTTGATTATAAAAATAGCCTTTGACATAATACACCTAACCTCGTGCTTCCACTCATGACTCTAAATAGTAAGGATTAGTATTACCTACCAGTCCAAACTTTATTACATAATATAGCACATGGTTGTAAGATTTAACTTGAGGCATCTTTGTAGCTACCAAAGATAAGGTTTCCCTTTGTTCCATCGGAATTATCCCTACAACAATCTATCATACCCCCATCCAAATGCACCTAAAATTTGGGGTTCCACTCACCACCTATAATTATGTAAGCATCGCTCATTTGCATCTCAAATTCATGAATCTTGAGGCACTGATTGCATTCAAGATTTCCTTGATTTGCTGAGATGGGTTTTTCTTACCTTTGAGTATTCCTCTCTTAATGAATGGGTGATTGACTACAACAAGATGATTGAGATTCTAAACCATGATTCATTCCTTCCCTATTCAATCCTCATACAACAAGAAGACATGAGTCAAATATTGGCATGTACTCCATAATGACTCAATGCATGCATGGTTAGAGCTCTGAATAAAGACTTGTATGTTGGGGTAGTATTAGATTGGTCATTATTAGGTCATATTTGTGCATATGCATATAGTTGTTTATGCATATGCATGTGCTCACACACACACACACACACACACACACACACACACACACACACACACACACACACACACACACACACACACACACACACACACACACACACACACACACACACACACACACACACACACACACACACACACACACACACACACACACACACACACACACACACACACACACACACACACACACACACACACACACACACACACACACACACACACACACACACACACACACACACACACACACACACACACAGAATGGAACCCACCAAAACCTCGTATGGAAATTTTTGAAAAATTCTAACATATGACACTGCTTTTGTAGCAACTTGCTCACTTCAAAGGCACTACTTTGTTAACAATGAAATAAAGTTGTCATGGAATAATCCTTTATGCAAGCTCCAATTCAAATTTAATGCATTATTAAGACTCAAACCATAAATTTGATGAAGTTGAATAAGCTTAAGTGGAGATAACATGTAGTTCATCCATAGATCAAGCATGTTAATGACATTATGTCTCACATAAGATTTACCACTCATTACAACATAATTGAACCACACAGGTGATTGTGAGACATGGCTATATGGGCTCATTTAATTACACCTATATACTCATGTACAAACACATGACGCTAATCAATAGCAATACAATCAAATAAATAAGTAAATAAATGCTTAATAATGCTAATCAATAGCAATACATTCAAATAAATGCATTAATAGATGCTTAATAATTGTATGTTCTTCTAAGCATATAAACCCACTAGTACATTCATCAGTTTTTAAGAACTATGGTGATGCTATTTTTAACTTTACATTGTTACTAAAAGAAAACTTAAGATAAATAGACAAATGCATGCATGTGTGCATGTGCACACGCACACACATAGGTGTGTGGGTGTGTGTGTGTGTGTGTGTGTGTGTGAAAGCCCTTGACATTGTTGTGTTGGAAAGCACTTAGAGAATAACAATAAACCACTTGCTTCCACCTCAAATGGGTGGAGTTTCTTAACATTGCTATTTTGAATTTATGTTATTTTGTTCTATTTTAATGGTGGAATGAAATAGGTTTGTTGCCATTGGGCTTTGCATGATTGTTTGAAAATTTCTACAAACTAAATGTGAATTTATTGGTGTTGATAAATGTATTAAGGGAGAGCTAAACACAATTACACACATGTAGGTAAACTCACTCTATTTGCAATTTATCCACTATGTTAAATGCATTTCAATTTCTTTCAAATTCCTGTAAGAATTTAGTATTTAGTAATTGCTTCAAATAATTTCTCTCTTTGTGCTTTAATGTTCTTGGTTATCTAATTATTAATTCGTTATTTGTTCAAGATTAAGGGTTGAAGTTAGATTTGTCTTCTTTGGTACTTGGAGAAGAGATATAATACAGAGGAGGAGGAGGAGGAGGAGGAGGAGGAGGAGGAGGAGGAGGAGGAGGAGGAGGAGGAGGAGGAGGAGGAGGAGGAGGAGGAGAAGAAGAAGAAGAAGAAGTATCATCATCTAGAGTTTGCAAAAAATTAGTGGTATGATTGTGAGTGGCTGATGTTGATCCCATGTTGATGTGAGAATATATGGAGTGCATGTATATGATATTATGTGTAGGTGAGGATGGTGAGGTATCTAATCCCTAAAGCCATAAGTAATGCCTATTTTAGAGATTGTGGCAATTGAGCTATTAGGAGGAGCCTATGGTTGTGATGTGGTGATTGCAAATCTATTTGGGAAAATATACTATGTTTGATTTGAGATTGGTAGTTATTAGGTCATATTTTTGCATATAGATATGCATATGTGTATAGTTTCCTATACATATGCATGCGTGTACTAGTGTATGCTTGTGTATATGCATGTGATGGCGTATGCGTATGCTAGCTTATGCCATAGATATGCATATACACATGCATGCACATTGGATATGTATATAGACATGTGTACACATGTGCTATACATATATATGCGCATACACATGCATATGTAAGTTATGAATATGCTTTTCATACACACACATATGATATGTGTCAAGAAGTGATCTAGAGAGAGAGAAAGAGGAGATAGAAGATTGTAAAAGAGAGAGGAGTGCAGAAGAGAAAAATAGAGTGACAAGGAGAGAGAAATACTAGAAATGGAGAGAGAAAGATGGGAAAGAAGAAGAGAGATGGCTAGAAGCCATGAAAGGAGAGAGAAGAAGGACAAAGTTGTATTATTGTGTAAAATTGATTACCTGTACGTGTGTCCTTTATCCTTTTACAACCCTTTCATGAAAGAGAGTTGAAAGATAAGATCATCTTGGCAAAGTACAATGGTCAATCATCTTCACCATTTTTTGATCTAGAGGAATGTATCTCGAATCTTACTTTGATATATTCCCCAGAACTGATGATATGAAGATTCATTTTGCTTCCTTACATTTGGAGGGATTTGCATATACCTAGTGGAGATACATTAAGAATGAGAACATACTTATGGAGAATTGGGATGCATTCAAGACACTTATGGTTGAGGTATTTGTCTCTCCTCTTGTAAAAGAGAAATTGGCATGGAGATGGTATGGATTAAAGCAAAGAGGCCTAAGTGTACAAGAGTATACCAACCAATTCCTTAATCTTATCATGTATGTAGAGAGCATTAATGATGAAGGTAGAATCCACAAGTACATGTAAGGTTAGAGCCATCTTTATCAGGCAGCTGATATTATGGCACAAAACCCTACCACTCTTTTTAAAGCTATTGAGCTTTGCGGAGCACTATGGAAGGAAATATAGAAGAGAGTCCCCATTTCAATCTAGTTATGGATATCCAAGGACTGTTTTAAAATAGGGACAAGTTAGCAATGTTTATGGCTTCTTACTACTTTTTGTCTTTTTCTCTCCTATTTTAGTCTTTCTCTCTCCTCATCACGCTCTTTCTCTCGCTTTTGCACTCCATCTCTCTCTTTTATAGTATTCTCTCTCCTCTTTCTCTCTTTCGAGTTCGCTTCTTGACAAATGGTATCAGAGCATTGGTTTTGGATCCATTTTTCTCTATTTCAGTTCAAATTTTCACCATAAAAAACCAATTTCAGACAAGTACTATATGTACTTGACATAGACAGTGACTAGCAGTAGCTTGCAAGACGTCCATAGTTAGATGAAGACTATATTTGAGGATCTTCAAGGATAGATATGATGGTGGAAGGCTAAAATAGCAGGCCTCATCGAATTTTCATGCAATTTGGAGGTAGCTAGGTCAAATGGGAGTTAATTAATCTTAGAAGGGAAACAAACTGTGGTTACTTTGTAAAGAAAGAGTTTTCTTTTCCCTTTCTTGGAGCTTCTGGCAGGTTTCCTGGGGTTTGCCATCAAGATCTCCTTCTATCTTTTAAACCCCTACTCCTCTTGACAAAGTAACATCAGACCAAGCTTTCTCCCTTTAAGAGCTTCATGTCCATTACTTATCATTAGTCCTCCCAACCAAGCTCAACAATGGTGTGTAGGATAGCCTTGAAAAATGTGGTACATTTTTTGGGCTAATTCTAGATGCTCTCTGCTGCCCCTACTCAATCTTCAATCCTTGGCACTTCATTTGGTCATTGGCAAGTAAAATCTTCCAGTAATCCTCAAAGATTGCACTCCATTCTTCATCCTCATGCCTTCCTATAAACCCTAATCGTGTAGTCCATGGACAACCATGAAAGCTTTAGTTCAAGCTTTTATTTCTCATCAAATTCTTGAAGATTTCTCATCATTTCAGCCAGTGGAATCATTTCAATAAGGATTCTTGAAGAAATTGCAAGGATTGAGTATGAATGGTCAAAGATTGAAGCTCAAGAGCTTTTATGGAGTTAAAATTTGGGAGAAATAAGTTTAATGCTTCAATCTTAAGCATTTGAAGCTTCAAGATTACTTCCAAGCATTAAATACACAAGGCTTGAAGATTATTTTAGCAACATTGGATGATTTGAGGCTTCATCAAGCATTTGGGGATTAATTAAGCATCAACCATATCAAAGGTACTTTTCTTCAATTCTTAATCTCTCTCATTCATCAGTTTACTGAGCTTTATCCAATTGATTGAGAGATTAAAGATTGAACAAGTTTCATAAAATCTCAACCAACCATTGCTTGAATTAGTCCTTTCATGTAATGCAATGTTTGCTTGATGCATATTGGATCTAATCAATGAATTAGAAGCTTTAAATTGAAATCTCTAGTATTGCATTTAATCTGATTGATTAATCCTATTGATTGATAAGATTGCTTGCTCTAATCCATTGATCGACTGATTTTCTTTACCCAAGATTGAAATATTATAAAGGGTAAGTACTAGAAATCAATGAGTCACTGAATTGCATTGGTAAGACCCTCTTCCCATCCATTTTGTCAAAATTTCCATCCTATTGCATTTCATGAAAAGGGATTGAATGGATATTTCAGTAGTGTATCTCATGTTGATTGATTAGAGTAGTATGCTATTGCCATGTTGATATTCCCATCGAAGAAAAAGGTGGATGTAGGGAGAGATAGTGTCACAAAAGAGAGGTGACCTTCCCTTACTATTAAAGATCTCAAAGGGGTGCAACCAACTGACCTGGGGGGAACTTTGCCTACCTCTCAGTGATTTGGAGCCCATGCAGGGAGGCTGCCCTGTTGTTTTATCCCTCACACAGATATAGTGAGTGGAGAATTAAAGATTGAAGCACTTTTAAAGACTCAAGTACCTTTAAGAGCAAAACAGGGACTTTAGAAGACACTATAGGGTATATACAGGGGGGGTCACCCTATAGAACATGTAATATACCATGTGAGTTCAAAAGAAAGGGTATTTTTATTATGTTGACTTATAGTTTTCCAAAAATAGAAGGGGTTTATAAAAGTACCTCATGTAAAGTTTACATTAGGAGTTTTTTAATTCAAACCACGCTTTGGGAGGGGGCTATGGAGGGGTGTGGGATGGGGATGGATGGGGGGAGGGGAGTCAATACCTAAGACTTGGTTCTCTCTCTCTCTCTCTCTCTCTCTCTCTCTCTCTCTCTCTCTCTCTCTCTCTCTCCTTCGACTGTAACATGCCATTCCTAGGCAGTTTTCATGCCTTGTGTCTCTCCAAGTGATTAGGTAGTTTTATTAGAGAGGCCCAAGAGAGGGGTTGATAAATTAATGCAAAAAATCCACACTTAGAAAACAACTCACCCATATCTATAGATATACTTATTTACCTATACCTTTATGTGTATCCGATGGAGAATCACATCCTTATATAACATAATTAGGATTATTAGCTAAGCTTCCACAAAGAGGAAGTACTAGAAAAGTGGTGCTAGATTGCACAAACCAAATGCACATGAACCTTTTAGTCTATGGATGGACTTTTTAAAACTGTGAGCTATTGCTATATTGGGTTACCTCGAGGAAAAAGCCATATGATACAAGAGGGATGCATATGCTAGAGAAGAGGCTATTTTTGAGAAGGTTTGTTAAGAAGGGAGGTATGAGTTTCTCCAAGCTTTGTTGACAATGCAACTATTACTATGAAGAAGCTAATAAATGGGGAGTAATGTAGTCTATGAAGCAAGATGCGCAACTATCATCAACATGAGATTGTTGGGCTACATCAAGCCCATGTAAGAAGACACACAAGAAGGCCTACATCGATACAAAGAGAGAACTACTTGATGGAGTGAAATTACCATTGACATAAGTAGCAATCAAAATCAATGGTAGCATCAATAGTAAGCCATTCAATCGTGCTCTTTGCACAATATGAAATTAGTGCTTGTTATAGTTGTTTCAACTCACCATACTAAGAACATTTTCTTTTCCTTCCACAAGTTGTTAAATATTAGTGTGTGCCATAGGACATATGAAATATGCATTAGAAAATGTTTATTTCAATAATTGAATTTTGATAAAATTGATGTGGATAATAAATCACATACACATTTTTATTTATTGATACTTCTTCTCGTGACACAAAGCTCTAGTCAAAACTCTGACGCAAAGTGTTGGGAGAAACTAGGTGCGAAGTACCTAATATAGATCTAAGGCCGGTTACACACAGCCTCGGATGGCTGGATTATGTGCAAGCCGTCCATTGCATTGGTTAGATACCAAACTACACCAACAACTTACATTAAAAGATACTGGGCCCATTGGTAATAATCTTGAGGTGTGTGGGGATTGGAGGGGGTTCAAGTATTGTCAGATGAGCAATTCTCTCAAATCTTGACAATTGTGCAATTCTATTTTTGAATAAATGTGTTGTCTTCTAGTGCATTGGGCATGCCCGAATTTCAGGACGGGGGAGATCCACCACCCAGAATTGTCCGCCGACTGTGAAAATTGTATCCAATGACCTGTTGACATGTGCTGCGGCGGAATCCGGATGCCTCTTTTTGGACCTCCTATCCAACTAGTGTGTAACTGGTCTAAGATGATAGCTTGCTTACATGTGGAGTTTAGAGCCAACCAACAACCTTAGGGCTGTGCTGCAGCCTGCGCCTGGTAATAGTGGTGGGAGGGAGACCCCACTCCCCATGGTAGATCTGTGTCGCACCACAAAGCATGAAGGTGAGCAGCTCCAACTGCAAAGACGATGTAAAGTTTAGTAGGGTTAATTAATGCTATTCATGAAGTGTTTGAGCCGTTCGACGCGGCTCTTACTTTCAAACTCTTGGCCTTTTGGGACGAGAAGAGCACTCCGTTTAGGGTGAGGTGAGTAGGATGTAGATGTTGGGTCTAGGCCCTAGGGTGTTTCTTGCAACTTCTCTGTCGAGAATGGTGGAGAACGTCAGGGTCAGGATCAGGCGTTTTGGCTACTCCCCGCCGTTGTTACAATGACATGCCTAGAAAAGGAAGCAAGAAGAGATCTGCCCCTCTGATCGTCTCAGACAAAGATTATTCCACACGAGGAGACAGTCCCAGCGATGGCGATGGTGCAAGGGTTTCGGCTAGCAGTGGCGATGGTGCAGTGAACTTTCCCGTCGATATCTCTGGCTTCCTCCTGTGGCACAGCAGCTGGCATGACACTCCCCATTGCCCTGACTACATCGGCACTGGCACACCTCAAATGGTTGTGGACGTGGCCTCTTCGTGACCCAGAATGTGGCTGCAGGCTCTCTCCTTCTCATTAGCAATGCCATGGTCATCTCCTATGATGATCCTAGCCATGTCCGGCTCCTGTCTAAGCTCATCAAGTTTGCCAAGGAGAGCCCCATTATAATCCACAAGCTCTATACGCTGGCATCGGCCCCATTTCAGAACAATATTGTAATGCCCTCCATGGATTTTCTCTCAGGGAAGGGTAAGCACCTCACTATGTAATGTGCATTAGATACCTGACTCAATGATTATTGATGATGATAACCATCTGTTTGTACAGAATTGCGATTTCACTGATTTAGAATCAAGAAAAATTGAACATTAGACTTTATTGCTAGGCCTGTATCTTTCAGGCTCAAATACATCTCTCCATTATCCTGTCGGAAAGGCAATGTACCTGTTAAACATCGCAATTTCATTATCTATGCATGAGTCTTTGAGTGTGCCACGAGTTGGAATATGAAGAATGTTGACAAAAGAATCTGGATAGGTTCTATAGGTAGCACTGGCTCTGTTTCCAGTGATGCTCTTGATGAGAATAGGATAATGGATGCCATGATGCTGAATGCATTTGAAGGAGAATTCAGCTTGCGAGCTGCCAAAGGTCTTGCAACCAGGTTCTCTGGCCTCTGGTTGATTCCTTCATTCATCAACCATTCATGCTTTCACAATGCCAGTACATTGATTATAGGAAAATCCGTGTTTGTCATGGCCGCTTTAGACATTCAAGCAGGAGAAGACATAACCATTTCTTATGTTGATGTGTTGGCTCCTCTCAAGCAACGGCAAGATGCATGTTTGGATATGCGGTTCGGCTTTGTTTACAACCGCAAAAGGTGTGTGTTTGAGAGGCCTTTAGTACCTTTTTTGAGTGATATAAGTGAGCAGTTTCACACACTACATGATTAAGCTGCTAAAGAGTTTCACTTGGTAGTGTTTTCTCTGAGAGTAGAGCAACATGCTAATTTCACCATGCTTCAGAGGCAGTAGATATTAGCAGGTTATTCTGCAACCTTTCTGGGGGAATGGCTTGTCACAGGGTATGCAACTGCCTTTGTTGCAGCATCATTTGTCAATCCTATGGCTCTTGAACTTGTTGAGGCTATGAAGTCTACTGCCACGGGTATGCTGCGTTCTTTATTTTTCATAACTCTCCTCCTTTTTTTAGCTCGAAAAAGAGAGTGTAATGGGGATATGGCACACAAGCTGTTTGAATGGGTATGAATGAGTGTATATGAGTTTATGGAAACCAAAAGTTGGACATTCTTGTAAAACTCATGGAGCAGTCCTCAGAAGTGGTTCCTTTTTCCTGGAACATGGAAAAAATTGTAAATATGATATAAAGGTAGAGTCCAGATTAAAGAACATATGGACTGTGGAAGTTGTCCTCACTGCACCTTAGTTTCCAAAGATATGCATCCAATGATTTAAGATAACCTCTCATTCGAAACGTAGACATTTCTCATGCATGGTTTTTTGTGGTAATAGGTGTTAGAAACCTCTTGTTATTTTATGGGCTTAAAGCAGGGTTTGAATGATATAGGCTCCTTTTATATATTAGTGGTATCAACAAGGGGAAAGTGTTTGAAGTGTTTTGTGGGGTTATGTTTTGAGTTTGTGAGATAAGAAACATATCCTTTGTCAATAAAACATTTTTGCCACAAGAATAGTGATAATTTTTTCATATATTGGATGTTCTTAGTTGAATGTTTTTTTTTTCAGTAGATAGTATATTGTTGGCACCTTGCTCCCCGGTCATTGATATGGTGATTAGTCTTTTAGATATCCATGATTTAGGGTGATAGAAATTTTTCATGTTCTCAAATGTTAAATATTTCAAAGCATTGCCAAATGCCATTTTAAGGCAACTTTTTCTATTTTTTAAGGGAGAAAAGAATTTGTTGGTGGTAGTTTTTATTTATGTTACTATGATTGAATTGTATATCTCACATTAGTATGTGTCTATGTTGAGATGGCAAGCTTAACACGTGCGGACATTGATAATGGATTGTCTGGTTAGATGGGTCTGCACGTCTACACTTGGCATGTTGGAGGTCATTTTGATACTCACATAGCCACTGACTTATCACTTATTATATTTAGTTTGTTACATCTATCTACAACTGGCAAAGATATAGTACTAGTCGACTAGTGTAGTTTGTTATGCATTGTTTGACTTAGTAGGTTACTTTCCTTTATGTTGTATCTTATCTACACTATGTGTACATTGTATAGTGTGTGGAAGAAGAAGAAATTAGCAAGAAAATGTTTTGGCTTTCATATCTCTTTTTGTGTTTTTGAGTGAGCTTTCTCTTATGTATACAATGCGTGTTTGGCACAGCAGCTCAAGCAAGTCTTTCCATCACACAATTTCTAATATGGTATTAGAGCCGTGCCATTGAGAGAGGCTGATTTTGAAGACTGAAGTGAAAGAGAAAAAGCAAGGTTTGAGTAAGCAAGCAACGGGTAAAAAGCTCTTCCATTTTTTCACTCTCTCTTGGATAGTATATATAGAGGCACCAAAAGCATGGCAGAGTGAAAATCTTAAATTGCTGTGAGATTTGATGTATGAGCAGAGCACTGTATATTCTATAGATAAGCTCTTTTGGGCTTACTTGCAGTTCTTTTTAATATGCGAGACCGTTTTAGGCTCCATTTTAGAGCAGCAAAGTTATAGACAATAATTTCAAGATACACTGTGATTTCGACTGTATTGATCGAAAGTGGGTGCATAGGTTACAGACTTCGAATCTGTAATTTTTAAGGTGTTTGTCAGGAAGCAAACCTAAGTTTCATCTACAAAGAGGTTGCAGATTACTTGTACTATTGAGCAATTAATGAAAAAGGTTGCTTGGTATATTGCTGTGCACTTGTGAAAGGTTGCAGAAGACTAGCTTGTTGTGTTGTATTCTTTTTTGTGATAATAGTAAAGAACAGTGGAAATCTCATCATTGAGCTGCTCGACAAAAACAACTATTATTCATGGAAGTTTCGTGGGACGAACTTTCTCATTGGAAATGGTCTTTATGAGTTTGTTTCAGGTAAACAAACGAAGTCAAAGCTGGGTATCCCTTCGACTGCAGATGAATTAAAAGCATGAAAAAAATGAAATGTAAAAGATAAAAAGGTGATGTACTGGCTATCTACAGTCATTGATAATACGATGTTAAGACATATCAGGAATGCAAAAATTTCATATATAGCTTGGATAATTTTTAAGAACATATTTTTAATAAATACAAAGGTACAGAAGATCCAACTCAAGCAAGAGTTGAATATCTTGAAGAAAGGAAAAATGTTTGTCAATGAGTATGTTTGAAGGTGAGAAGCATTACAGATGATTTAGCAGTAATTGATGCAATTTTTGATGATAATGATTTGATTTCATCCACTTTGAGTTGCCTTAATGAGAAGGTATGAAAATCATTTGTTACTTCAGTATACATACGAAAGTCATTTTCAGATTTTGATGAGTTGGTCTTTCTCATGATTATCGAAGAGATCAATATGCAGGGTGACTCGTTTAAAAAAAATGGTAAACAAGTCCAAGTATTTTACTCAAGTTCAGGAAGGGGACATGGTAGATCCTCTTCGAGAGGCCGTGGTATGGGACATGTTGGTGATAACGAGCAAAACAAGTTCAATCAGCAATTTGGTAAAATATAGGTTTCAGGAGGCCAAGGAAACTTTAAAAGCAAGGGGAGCTCTAGAGGAAGAGGTGGATTGTAGAACAAAGGTTTTGAAAGTTTTGCTATTGTTTGTCATTATTATGGTAAAACAGGTCATATTGCAGTTCATTGTTATGCTAAGAAGGATGATATTCGTAGTGGTAAATCGCAACAAGGAAACTATGCATCTTTACAATAGAATGAATATAAAAATGAGCGTTTGTTTGTTATGTAGCACATGATAAATGCAATTTCAGGAAATGGTATACATGATAATGTATAATATGTGGATTCATGTGCATATGATAATATAAATAGCTATGTTGAATGGTTTGAAGAGATGCATGACTTATAAAATCCAAGTATGTGCAGACGGGTGATGATTCATGCAATCTAATTTTATATATGAAAAAGGTTTTCTTGTCCTTGCATGATGGCCAGACAAAGAGTATGATAAATGTATTATGTGTGCTTTCAATCACAAAGAATCTAGTGTCTGTTGGTCAAATGGTAGAGCAAGGGTTGCAAGTCTGATTTAATACAAATGGATGTTTTATAGAAGACTTTAAGGATAAGTATATGTTGGCCGTAAAAGGTAGTAGAGTTGGTCACATGTTCACTTTAGGTGTTGGATTTTTTGCAATGGATGCCACTATGTATACTAAAGGAAAAGAAGTTGCAATATGGCATAAACGTATTGGACATGTAAATGTAAAAATGTTAAAATTAATGCACTTGAGAGGATTGATTATAAGTTTGCATTCTTTTAGAGTTGTATAATTTCATAAATTTTGTGAAGCATGCAAGTTTGGTAAGCAGACCAGATAATCCTTTTCGCATGATAGAGATGTGAGTAGAAATATACTTGATGTAGTATATATAGATGTTTGGGAGCCTACATAGAATGTATCTCTTGGTGGTAGCATATACTGTCACATTTATTGATGACCGTTTAAGGAAGCTATGGATATATTTTATGAAGAAAAAGAGTGATATATTTGAGCTCTTCAAATCTTTCAAGGTAGCTGTTGAAACATAAACATGCTTGAAAGTGAAGTGCTTGAGATTAGATGGAGGGGGATAGTATCTCTCTAATGAGTTTAGTGGCTTCTTAAGGACTCATGGGATAAAAAGACAATTTATTTGCATGTATACTCCACAGTAAAATGGGGTTGTAGAAAGAAAAAATAGGTATATTGTAGAAGTTGTACGGGTATTAATGGCTGAAAAGAATATATCAAAACATTTTTTGTTTGAAGTTGTTCATAGTGCTGTTTATATTATGAACATGGCTCCCACAACTACACTTCATGGAATGACTCCTGAAGAATGATTTACTAGCAAGAAGCCTGACGTATCATACTTGAAGATATTTGGATATGTTGTATATGTTCATGGCTAGATGAGCTACAGAAAAAGCTTGATCCAAAGATTGAAAAATGTATTTTTATTGGATATTCTCAAGAGCAGAAATGGTATTGTTGTTATAACTCTGTCAAGGTGAGTGTAGAGTGAGCAGGGATACTATTTTTGATGAGATGAACAATTGTTATGCACCTGCTAGTGATGTATTAGATGATGATAATGATCATGATAGTTATGTGTAGAAAGAAAAGCAAGAATCATAGTCTTAGTGGACTAGAAACATCATCAGGTATTACATCTACAGTGAGCTCTTAGTTTGGGAGACTAAGGAGTAGCCCCACGTCTTCATGTGTATCTATAAGTGTTGCAGGCAAAGACAAAGGAAAGAAAAAAGTGCTAGATGATAATGATGCATCTACTAGTCATTTGAGATTTGATGGAGATTCTAGTAGTTCAGAGAGTTTGGATGATGAGCTTGGTGTTTCTTAGTTAGGACACCAGGTGTACAGAGAGCTCATAGTAATGTAAAGGCTCCATTGAGTGATCCAGTGGTATGCAGGTCTAGTAGGGTCAGATACCGTATTAAAAGATTTGGCTTTGAAGGTTATGTAGCTTACCATTATGCTTATATAGTGAAACTAGTTGAGGATGTTGAGTCCACTTGTTTTGAGGATGCTGTTGGTCATGCATATTGGGATACAACAATGGATGAGATGATTGCATTAGAAGCCAATAAAACTTGGGATTTGATACTCTTGCTCAAGGGTAAGAAAGCTATTGGCTGTTAGTGGATTTACAAAGTCAAGCATAATGCAGATGGTTTAGTTAGCAGGTATAAGGCTAAGCTAGTTGCAAAAGGCTATGCTCAAACATATGGCATAGATTATGAAGAGACATTTAGTCCAGTTGCTAGGATGACAACTGCTAAGTGTGTGATTGCCTTGGCAGCATCCAAAGGTTGGAGTTTGTGGAAAATGGATGTCAAGAATGCCTTCTTGTATGGTGAATTGCAAGAAGAAGTGTATATGGAGTAGCCATCATGTTATGAGGATTTAGAGCATCCCACATATGTGTGTAGATTAAAGAAGACACTATGGATTGAAGCAAGCACGTAGAGTATGGTTTAACAAGATTGGAGAGTATCTTGTCAATATTGGATTTTGTATTTCTGATGTCGATCACTCATTTTATGTGAGAAAGGGAGATGCAGGTTTGGTCATCATAGTCATCTATGTGGATGACTTGATTATTACAGGTGACACTGACAATGTGATTGCTAAAGTTAAGAACTTCTTGAAGAAGAAGTTTGAGATGAAGAATTTGGGTGAGCTGAGATACTTTCTTGGTATTGAGGTGATCAGATGTGATGATGGTATATGGCTATCCCAAAGGCAGTATGGCTTGGATATGTTATCCAAGTATGGTATGACAGCATGTAAACCTCTTTCAGTACCATTGGAGCAAAATGTGAAGTTGAGTGCTGACATTAGGAATGAGATAGAAGACCCTAATATGTTCAAGAGGATGGTAGGGAATTTGATTTACATGACTATCACAAGGCCAGACTTGAGCTATAGTGTTGGCCTTGTCAGTCAGTTTGTGCAAATGACTAGAAAGCCTCATTTTGATGCAGTTAGACGTATATTGAGATATGTAAAGTTTACTTTACATTATGGATTTTTTTACGAGGCAGGTAAGGATGTACTGATCTTTGGATATATAGATGCAGATTGGATTGGTAGTATGGCAAACAAAAGATCTACTAGTAGATTTATGTTTTCCCTTGGCAGTGCAACAGTTACATGGAGCAGTAAAAAGCAACCTACAATTGCTTTATCGAGTATGGAGGTTGAGTATAGAGGTGCTGCTATGGTAGCATGTGAGGTGTTATGGCTGTAAAAGTTATTAGGTGATTTGGATGTGTAGGGAGATGGTCCAGTTTTCATTCATTGTAACAACATGAGTAGCATACAGTTAACTAGGAATCTAGTGTTCCATGCTAGGACAAAACACATTGAGGTGTACTATCACTTTGTGAGAGAGAAGGTACTTGCAAGAGAGATTGACTTGGTATATGTCAGCACACGGGATTAAATAGCTAACATTTTTACAAAGGCATTGGGTGCAGGGAAGCTTCGAAAGTTCTGAAGCTTATTTGGAGTTGCAGAGATAGAGTTGAGCTTCGGGGGGAGTGTTGAGATGGCAAGCTCAACTTATGCGGACATTGATGATGGACTGCTTGGCTAGATGGGTCCGCATGTCTACACTTAACACGTTGGTGGTTATTATGATACTCACATGGCTACTGACTTATCACTTACTATATTTAGTTTGTGACACCTACCTATAGTTGGCAAAGATATAGGACCAGTTGATTAGTATAGTCTGTTATGCATTGTTTAACTTAGTAGGCCATTTTCCTTTATGTTGTATCTTATTTATACTTTGTGTACATTGTATAGTGTGTGGAAGAAGAAGAAGAAATCAACAAGAAAACATTTTGGCCTCCATCTCTCTTCTTATATTCTTGAGTGAGCTTCCTCTTGTGTATACAATGTGTGTTTGGCACAGCAGCTCAAGCAAGTCCTTCCACCACACGATTCCTGACAGTCTATGTATGGAGCATGGAACACAAGATGCCGTCCATTGTATAGCTACTTCGCATACATGGGAGAGAAACATTATGGTTATGAGTGAGATGTATCTTGTCGATTATTGGTAGCGAATTCTTTACTTGGGTTCATTTTATCTTGTACTTCCTTGCAAATCTTTTTGTTTTTTTGCCTTGTTTTATGCTATATTGATGTGATGTTGAGATGTTCATGACGTGATTGATGCGCATGTGGATGTGTTGACTTACATGATGATGCCTACTTGTAGTAAGCTTGCCAAATTCTATTTGTGTTTTGATAATCATGGATTGTGTTGTCCATGATCAAAGTTTATATTATATAGGCAGAGTACTTGAATGCTAGTGTGTGTTGCCTATAGCTTTATGAGTTGGATGTCATTGCTTATTACCTTTGTTGCTTGTTTTGATGTGTCAATGCTACTGTTTGAGTTACTCATGTTGCAACTTACCAATGTTCAAGTTCTTGCTTGTTGACTTTTGTTAACATTGCTTGCTTGGTAGCTTCTTGATCATGATTGTGTGTATCATGTTGATTGTACCCACATGGTTGGTGTGGCAATTGTGTACACATTTCCATGTGGTATGTCTATTGCATTAATTTTTGTACATACTTTAAGGGAATTTTATGTGTGTCTCCACCTCGAGCGTCATCTAATATACTCGCTTGACTTGTTTTCTACAGAGCTGTCGGTGGCTCTATTGAAGCACTTGGCAGACTAACAAAATAGGGTTGACCAAACTGATCAATGGATGCA
Source organism: Lygodium microphyllum (assembly GCF_053477565.2). NCBI lineage: Eukaryota > Viridiplantae > Streptophyta > Polypodiopsida > Schizaeales > Lygodiaceae > Lygodium > Lygodium microphyllum. The sequence continues at coordinate 84,535,980 of NC_141163.1, read as the reverse complement.
TATTGAACAATGGAGACATTAGTCAAATAATCTAGTGTTTTTCTAATCATGTGCATAAGGTCAATATACCATAATCAACTTGCTAAGGTGATGTTGTTTGTGTTTAGTATTGCTCATTTTTTGATCTCATTGTACCCTTATTTATGTGATGGCTTGCTACTCAGTACATCTACAAATATTGCATATTGAATAGCTCCCTAAATAGTAGAAAAACATTGCTTAATTTGATAGATATCCACATGTAGGTAAAACTGAATACCAATAAAATAAATGAAATTAGGCAGGTGGATATATCTTGAGGGAATTGCTAAAAATGTAGGTCTACCTGAGAAGATGATGACGTCAGTTGATTGAGTTAACAGCTCAAGACGAGGCAACTATAGGCTAGCTCACCTGGTAGTAAAATGTAGAGTGTAGCACACATAAATGATCTTTGGGAGCAAAATGCATGTGTCTATTGATGGGTGAGTGCTAGAGCAGTATTGTGGACTATTAGGGGGACTTAAAACACATTAATTTGCAACTTAAGTTGATAGCAACAATTGTTAAATGCTCTTGGGTGGGTGGCAACAAATCAGATGATAAAAACATAGCTTGCAAAGGGTGGTGAAACAATTGACTTGGCAATTGGGTAATGAGTATTTGGTAGAGAAGACATGGTAGAAGCTCACCAAATCAAGTCACATGGCTAGAGGACTATATGGACAACTAAGGAAGCACTCGTGGAAGCACCACAAACTGAGGTGTTTGTTAGGAGAGGGGTTTAGATAGTAGTGGATGCAGTGAGGGCTGATGGTAGTTGGCTAGAATAATGAATGAGAGATGGGGATAAGGATGCACTCACATAGGGTCCTATTTATAGAGGATTGGGGATGCATTTTCCCAATTGTAAAAAATAAACCATTTGATAATAATATTTCAGCATTAATGTGCTTCATAGTCACAAGTGATGATCATTTTCGAAATTGTAGATTGTCTCACAAGTGACGACAATTCCTCCCTGTCCCCTGTCCCTCATCCCCATCCCATTTTGTATCACTCATGACAATGATGTGCTTTTGGGATTGGTTTAAAAAGAATTAATTATGGTTTGATAAAAACCTAAATTTAGTGGCTCAATAGGCCATTGCATGTGATCTTATTAATACATGGCATGCCCATTCCATGGTCCAACTTGACATTTAAAAGCATGCCCTTTTCATTCTTTGGTTGTAGGGTAAGAGATATATATCTATGCAAAGCATTGTTGAGTATGTATACTATTATCTTATACTTTTTCACTTAATGTAGATTAATTACCAGGTATCATTCATAGGATGAAATGTTGAGTTACCTTTATAAGTATAACCAAGGGGCTTGTCATTATGTCATAGCATGATTCCTTTGGGACCTTGCGCATGGAGCTCAACTCCACAGTTTTCAAAATACTCATCTCTTGGTGTGAATTTGCTAACCTTCATCCTTTTGTCTATGTTATCCAACACATTTGCAATTAAGATTATATACCATGGAATGATAAAGGCATATAGTGACAATCATGAGGTAAAAAAAGCTATATAATGTTTCAAAGGACGAGAGCACACAATTTTACATCAAATCTATCTTCTCATTGCATACAATAAGGCAAGTTTATCATGGGAGCTAGTGTTACTTCAGCTCATGATTATAAGCTATGGAGCTAGATCTTTTGAGAGATCAAGCGATGTTGACAAGTCGGAGAGATTGATAGCAGCTATAATATGTTGTGCTTTCCACGTAGTCTTGTTTGTTGACTTGCTTATTGCATGTACCCTATAACAAGATGTGGAGCTTGGATGTGGATGTTTTTAGTAACTAGTGGAGATAAATTAAGAGGATGTTGTAGATATGCATGCATAGTGACATGAAACGGTTGGAATGGCCCCCCGGCACGAATCCGTTGTGGACCGCGTTTCGAATTGGTGGAACATTCCATGTTCCGTTGTCGTCGTGTTAGGGGTTGAAGGTCTACCACCGGGGCTTAGAGCAGAAGAAGAGTGTGGGATTCAAGGTTTGGAGAAGGGGGGAAAGAATGAGGTTTGACAAGATTCGGGTTTTAGAAATGACTTAGTTGAAGAAAAAGATATCAAGCTTTTTCTGTGTATTTAGCATACATGAATGGAATGAATGACTTTGTCTTGATCACATCAAATGCATTTGGAAGAAAATAAGCCATAACATAAGGGATAATCTTAGATTTAATCCAAATGCATATACCAAATGCAAGCTCAAATGGTTTTTATTTCATGTACATGGACGGATTACAACTCCAAGAAATAAGTATTTGGATGGTAGACTCAAGTACATTCAAGACATAGATCAATAGTTCATGAAATGCATTGATTGAGCATAAATTTAACTTCAGCCCTGTTTTAAAATAGAAATTTCCAGCCCATAATCAAGCTCAAAAAGTGTACATAAACTCAAGAATAAGCTCCTCTAATCATTCATGAGTAAAGCCCTGATGTTAAAAGCCAATTTCTTCTATTACAACCACATGGATCACTTGTTTGCTCATCAAAATGAACAAGAACAGTGGGCTGCCCTATTTATGACTGGTTTTTTTTCAGCCCATAACAGCCCATACACCTTCAAAATCCTCCCCTTTTGCTTTTACCAAAGTCACTCAAGTACTTGGGTACAAGACGGGCTTCATTGGACCATGAATAATGTAGAAAGATGAGAGAAGACATACATAAGAGCAGACTGAATACTTTTCTCTCAGGTTTCCCTCTTTTATAGACTGTCATACCATTCATTTTCGTCATACCAAATGGACGGGTAAGAGGAGCTCTCACCTTTATTGTTTGTATCTCCTTCTTCAGCTCCAATTTGCCTTCAGTTTGCATGCTTTGGAGCATGCACCATAGTTCACAATTCTTCTCCAATTGCTACAGGCATGCCGGCCCGCTTTTTGCGCTGAAAAATGCGGGCTGCATCTTGCTCAGCTCCCACTTAACTTTTTGATCTACTTTGGTCACTTACAGGTCACTTAAGTTCATTATTTCCAGTCCCTCATGAACTTAGTGGACTTTTGGCATTTTTCTTGAGTTCTAACCATATTTTCCACTTGAATCAATGTGGTTTAGCCTGCAGACTGTCAATTACTTCCAGTTGATCAAGTTGTAAGTTCCCATAGACTTATTTTTTTATCAATATACATGGTACAACTGAAAATTGTATGCTAAATACAAAAGAACTTATGTAACTAAGTGATATCTAAGTTGGTTGTTGGGTAACAATGACTAAGTTATGTATGCAAGTTCCTCATATAAATCCTAGTAAAGTTCTTTTGTGTTTATAAGAATCCCATGATTTATATTATGAACGATAAACTCTTTGACATTCACCCCCTCCTAACCTGCACATCCTCCGGCATGTGCCATTTCACAAGATTACAGGTTTAAGGAGGGTCTTCTTCTGACAGATCTTCATCCTCATCCTCTAAGTCTTCTTCTTCCGGCTTGTCTTCAAGTAGATGGCTCATATCTAAGTCATCAAGCTCATAAGTTGAAGATTCTCTTCGTTTGAAGAGCTTGATACGTTTACCGGCTATTGGTACTTTTATCATGGTTCCATCCATTTTAGTTAAAGTATAAGTAGCATTATCATGTACTACTTTCACTATGTATGGACCAAACCATCGCTTAGCCAGCTTCCTATGAGCACTATATTGATTGTCCAGGCTGCTATCATAGACAAGTACCCAATCATTCTCTTGAATAGCTCTCGGACAGAGTCGATGATGCTTGTCAAACCTCTTCTTATTCTTTAATCTTGCTACCTTCAGCCTTTCAATGGCTGTCTTGACATCTTCTGGCCTTCTTTCAAGTGGCCTTATGCACAAAGTCAGCAACTCTTCTCTATTCATGCCTTCATCCCAAGGCAAGATACTCCATGTGACAATAGACTCCTCAATAGGCATAATAGGCGGCTGTCCATATATTAGTTCAGCCGGCATATAACTTGTTACTGCACTATGGGTAGTTCTATCAGCCCATAATGCGAATGGTAGCATTCTAGGCCATTCCCTCATCTTTCCTTTGCAAGATTTCGCCAATGCTTTAAGAATTGGTTGATGACCTCTTTCACTCTTACCATTGCCTTCAGGGTTGTAGGCTGATGTAAGAGATACCTTGATTCCCAATTGAGCAAAGAAATAGCAAGCCTCATCGGCATCCAATTCTCCTCTATCAAGAGTTACCTTGGCAACACAGCCATACCTGCAAAATACTGCTTCAAGTGAAAATCTACAAATAGCTTGAGTAGACTTTGTTGTCAAGGCTTTTCCTTCCACTTGATTTGTGAGATCTTCTCTAGCAAGTACTAGACATCTCATGTTCCAAATTCCTGTAGGCATGGTTACTAAATCAATAACCCATCTATAGTGAATGGATAAAGGAAAGGTAGGCTGAAGCCCATCTCTATGCTTAACCATAAAGTATATTTGACAAACATGACAAGACTCAACAAAATGCTCAATGTCTTTATACATGTTTTGCCACCAAAATTTCTCTTTTATTTTGGCAAAAGTGTCCCATATTCCTCTATGACCAACCAATAGGCTTTCATGAAATTCTTGCATGACCTGTCTTTGAGTCTTTTTGTCTCCTAAGACACAAACAAGCGCCCTTCCTTTCATTTTCGGATGCCTCCAAAGGTAGCCATCTTTAAGAAAAAAGCCATAAGCTTTTCTCTTGATTCTCTTAAACTCTTCATTAGTCCAATCTTCCTTCTTTGTCACAGTGCTAAAAAATTGGCCAATTTTTAGCCAATCACCTGCATAATATTCTTCTTTAAAGTGTGAGCAAACCCTAACAAAACATTGAGCATGTTGTCTATCAGCTACCCACTGTCCTTCTATGACTGTTTCTTCCTTCTTTACTGATGTAAAATTTTTTTTAGCAGCTGAACCTGTTGTACTTGCTGTAATTAATGTTGTATTTGCATTTTTGACAACTGAGCCATCATTAGGTACAGCTGTACTTGTTGTTTTTAGATCTAAACATGCAATTACAGCATCATTTTTAGCAAATATAGACTCTGATTCTTCCTCATCCATCATTTCTTCTTCATCCTTATATTTGGCACGCGAAAACATGTCAGCAACTAGATTATCTCTTCCTACAATATGTTTTAAATTAGGATTTAAGGATTTAATATAGGCTATCCATCTTAGCATGGCTATGTCGGGAGTGGAACAGTTGGCAATCATGCCCAAGAGTGGAAGACAATCTGTTTCAACTATTACATGTGTGCCCATGAAGTACTCCCGGTCACATTTCAATGCAGTTACTACTCCCCAAAGTTCTCTTTTAATTTGAGCATACCTTCTTTATCGTTCATTAAGAACCTTTACTCCAAAGAGAATTGAATATTTGTTGCCTTTAAGGTCGTCTTGACCGACTGCCCATCCTATTCCAATAGGACTTGTATCTACTGTGAGTATGATAGGCTATCCATTGGAGTAATTAGCCCTATTTAAGGTGGGGGCTGAAATCAACAATTTCTTCAATTTTTGAATAGCTTGAGTATGTTCTTTTTTCCATATAAACCTTTGGCCTTTTCTTAGTAGTTGATAAAGATTTTCAGCAACATGAGCAAAATGTGGGATCCAAATAAGGTAGAAGATACATGCTCCAAGAAATCTTCTCACCTCCGATACATTTGTGCATATTTCTCGCATTTTGCTGATAGCATCAATCTTGGTTGGAGGAGGCTTTCGGCCATATGGACCACACATATACCCTACCACAAGAACTTCTTCGACTCCAAAAACAGATTTAGCACCTGAAAGAGTAAGATGGAATTCTTCTAATTTAGACAAGATTTGAGCACAATCATTAATATAATTGGAAACAAACTTGTGGCATCCAAGTTCATTGAGTTCTTCATTCTTCTCATGAACTTCACATCCTTTGATTGGTACATCATCAATGAAAGGAAGAGTTAGTTGGGGAATATAATCTCTCAATACTTTATGCATGGCATTCATTATGTGAGCTACTGAATTCGTAGCTCATTGAGGTAGAGTACACATGCAGACTAAACCAACAGGCATCTTCATTGTGGTAATGTCTCGGCTTTCCAAAGCAAGCTGAAATTGGTCATAGCCCGGATATAAATCTCCCATGGAATAAATTGCTCTACCTACAAAAGCCTCAGCAAACTCATCAACAATTGGCCCTGAACCAACATTTCTAATAGTGACTTTATTGACATGCTGTAAATCTTGAATGAATCGCATAGATCCATTCTTCTTAGGCACGGTAAACCATCGGTTGGAATATGGAGCTGAAGATGGCTCCAATATTCGCATTTTTATCTTTTCATTTAAAAGTTCCAATAACTTAGGCAAATGAGCCCTTGGTACCGGAATTGGTTTAAGATTCCAAGGAACGTGTGGGACCGTGAAAATCACCATTGGTGCCATAACACTTGGATCCACACAGCCAATTTCATGTGGTTGAAATGAAAAAGCTTTGCCATGCTTCTTTAACATCTACATGAAGATTTGCTTTTCAGCTCTGGCAAGAGAAAAGTCTTCACCAATTTTCAGCTCTTTCAGACTTTCTACTGTAAATTGGTGACCAATATCTTTGGGATTACGAAGGCTTGGCTGTTTGGATGCCTTTTCTGCGAGTCCTTCACTTTCGGGTGGTAGAGGAGTAGCCACCGGCTTGACCTTTTTGTCAATTGTCTTATACTTTGTTTCTACTCTTACTTCATCCTTGTTTGGCTGTCTTCTTGATCTGCAAATTCTTGAATTATATCAAACATATCCAATGTGCATACCTGAATGGATTGATTTTCAGCTTGATTTTCTGCATGAATAGCTACATATATTTCAGCCAATGTATCATTATAAATCAGCCCATAAAATAGCCCTGAAATTTCTTCATCTTTAGGCAAAACATAAAATTGCTTCAGTTTTTGTTCCACATGATATAAATGCTTTCTTTCAGTCCTATTCATGGCTGAAAACTGTTTATAACAGCCCACATTGTTGGCGGTAAAAACCTGCAAGTCAGCTTTTGGCATTGCCCCCTTTATATGTGGAAGCAAATTTTTATGACATGAAGCACCGCCATAGCCTCCACTTATAGCAGTGCTACCCGAAAACCCTTAAATTCTCGAGAATTAGGATGAACATGATGATCTCTCAATCAATCTCTATTCTGGAGTAGTGACCACTAGGAATAAAGTGAGCATCACTTTCTTCTTGCATGTTGTGAAGATGAGCTTCTTTCTTATGCATGGGCTGCACTTTGGATTGAGAAGACCCCACCATAACATTTTTTGCAATAGCTTCTTCAGTTTCTGCTTAATAGATGTCTTCATCTTTGGCTTCTATGGTTGCAATTAATTCTTTGATTGCTTCCAATCGAATCCCTTGAGTTTTCATCTTCTCTTCATCCTACAAATATACATGAAGTGCTTGCAAAAAAGCATGTATGGATTCTTCAGTTTCCTCTCCAACATATTGTATTTTTCATTTAATTACATCAATTATTACATCATGAAATTCTTGTTTTGCAATTCTGAGAATTTTACCTAATGTAAATTCAATTCTACTTCCAAGAATCCTTTCTTCTAGGATCCGCTTACGATCCGTTGCAATCTCTATGTCAGACTGCAACTTGTAGCTGGGGTGTTTGCTTTTTCTTTTTCCTTCTGTCTTCTTTGCTTGAGGGGCATCTTCTATATCAAGCTTTGGCGGCGGTGGATTTTTAGCAGCCTTCTGCTGATCTGGTTTACTTCTTGTCACGCGTTTAGTTGGCCCTGAAGAAGAGGGACCGGCAACATCTTCATCTCTTCTTCTCTTTTCTTCTATCATAGCTTCATGATTATTAATTTCAGCTAACCGAGCAAAAGCTGAAAATGAATCAATTGGCTCGGTCCATCCAGTTCTTTCTCGAATGCATTGATTGACAGTAGTTAAATCATCTTTGGTTGCCTTGCCTTACTCCATGCGATCTAAGGCCTGCATCCACACTTTAGATTTTGCATCAGTTTTACATACTTTAACAATTTCATTAGTTGGCTCAATTTGCAGCCCATAGGTTGCTGCATCAACAGTTGCATAGGCTGTTCTTGTTGCCAAATCCTCCAGTCTTTTCTTCATGCTACCGTTATCGAAATTTGGCTCAAGAGGAAGCTCGGTTTCGGTTGCATGAATTTTTCCATCCTTCCAAAAGACTAATTTTTGCGCTTTAGCTTCACAGAATGCACCGCACTCCCTCTTATCATGATGTAGGCTATCACACTAGATACAGCGTCTTTTGAAGCCTTCTCGTACGGGTCTTTGGACAGTTGACCGTCCCCTTTCTTTCACTTTCACATCAAGTCTTTCCACCTTGGAATTAATCTCTATTAGATTAAGATGGAGATCCCGCATGCTCTTAATTAGCTCGTCCATGACATCGTTCTTTGGAGATGGAACAACATGATTTCTTGGTTGCTCAACCATAGAGACAGGAGGTCGAGAAATAGGAACATGCTCCTTCATGGATTCAGTTGATGCAAAGGTAGATCCCCATCTTAGGCGCAACTGCTCTCTTCGAGCAATCATATTAACTGCTTTAGTGACATCACTCCAAGCAGACTTCAATCTCGTCTCAGAGTCAGGATCTTCAAGCCGATCAGTTAGCTTCTCTTGAAGGAAAGGATCTGCAGCCTTTAGAAATAATTCAATCTTCTGGCTTTCCATACCTTGCTGATCGTCAGGATCTAGTTGAGCAAATTTGCTTTCAAATTCGTGATGAAGAGCAGTGGGGTGGATAGACCCTTATTGGGCCTTTCGACCCATTCAGTGAAAACTTTCTTCGTCATAAGGTCAGAATATTCAAGAAAAAATTCTTCTCGAAGAGCCTTCTTGAATGTGGACCATCCTGCATCTTTTTGGAAAAGACCATGAATTCGGTCTTGGAGGCCATGCACGGCCAAACGGGCAAAATATCGGCTCCAGGCATGATGAGGAACTTCGAAGAAGACCATCTTGTCAATATAGAGGCGGATAAAAGAGGACACATTTTGCCCATTAAATTGCTTCATTAAGCTCTTGGCCAACTGCTTCCAAAGCTTTAATAGCGGCGGCATCATTCCACTCTTCTTCTTGTCTCCGTTGTTGTTACAATTGCAACTACTGTTGAAATTGTAATTGTTGTTGTTGGCTTTTTTGCATCAGACGAACCAACTGTTGCAAGGCATCTCCTCCCGAACTCGACGATTCTCCCATTGTACTTCTTCTGCAGCGGACCTTCACGTCGGGTTTACCACTGTCGTCGTGTTAGGGGTTGAAGGTCTACCACCGGGGCTTAGAGCAGAAGAAAAGTGTGGGATTCAAGGTTTGGAGAAGGGGGGAAAGAATGAGGTTTGACAAGATTCGGGTTTTAGAAATGACTTAGTTGAAGAAGAAGATAACAAGCTTTTTCTGTGTATTTAGCATACATGAATGGAATGAATGACTTTGTCTTGATCACATCAAATGCATTTGGAAGAAAATAAGCCATAAAATAAGGGATAATCTTAGATTTAATCCAAATGCATATACCAAATGCAAGCTCAAATGGTTTTTATTTCATGTACATGGACGGATTACAACTCCAAGAAACAAGTATTTGGATGGCAGACTCAAGTACATTCAAGACATAGATCAATAGTTCATGAAATGCATTGATTGAGCATAAATTTAACTTCAGCCCTGTTTTAAAATAGAAATTTCCAGCCCATAATCAAGCTCAAAAAGTGTACATAAACTCAAGAATAAGCTCCTCTAATCATTCATGAGTAAAGCCCTGATGTTAAAAGGCCAATTTCTTCTATTACAACCACATGGATCACTTGTTTGCTCATCAAAATGAACAAGAACAATGGGCTGCCCTATTTATGATTGGTTTTTTTTCAGCCCATAACAGCCCATACACCTTCAAAATCCTCCTCCTTTGCTTGCCCCAAAGTCACTCAAGTACTTGGGTACAAGACAGGCTTAATTGGACCATGAATAATGTAGAAAGATGAGAGAAGACATACATAAGAGTAGACTGAATACTTTTCTCTCAGGTTTCCCCCTTTTATAGACTGTCATACCATTCATTTTCGTCATACCAAATGGACGGGTAAGAGGAGCTCTCACCTTTCTTGTTTGTATCTCCTTCTTCAGCTCCAGTTTGCCTTCAGTTTGCATGCTTTGGAGCATGCACCATAACTCACAGTTCTTCTCTAGTTGCTATAGGCATACAGGCCTGCTTTTTGCGTCAAAAAATGTGGGCTGCGTCCTGCTCAGCTCCCACTTAATTTTTTGACCTACTTTGGTCACTTAAATGTCACTTAAGTTCATTATTTTAGGTCCCTCATGAACCTAGTAAACTTTTGGCATTTTTCTTGAGTTCTAACCATATTTTCCACTTAAATCAATGTGGTTTAGCATGCAGACTGTCAATTACTTCCAGTTGATCAAGTTGTAAGTTCCCATAGACTTATTTTTTTATCAATATACATGGTACAACTGAAAATTGTATGCCAAATACAAAAGAACTTATGTAACTAAGTGATATCTAAGTTGGTTGTTGGGTAACAATGACTGAGTTATGTATGCAAGTTCCTCATATAAATCCTAGTAAAGTTCTTTTGTGTTTATAAGAATCCCATGATTTATATTATGAACAATAAACTCTTTGACACCGTTTTAGACAGGGAATGCCATCTGGCACCACTTACCTGCGGCCGGTCGCCCCGCTGATCCTGCATGGATGATCTGCAAACCGCGTCCTGCTCCTGCTCCTGCTCCAGATCGCCTGCGCCCGCTCTAGATCGCCTGCGTACAATGCCGCTGCTCCCGGTTCAGATTGCCTGCGCCCCCCTTCCATGCTGCGATGCAGCATGTGCCAATCCCAGCCGCCAAGGCCCAGCGGCCATCCCCTGTCTCCTCCCACCTCCAACCTCTTCTTTCTCTTCCTTCTCTTCCTTCTCTTCCTTCTCTTCTTCCTTCTACCTTCTCTTCACTTCTCCCTTCTCTTTTTCCTTCTTCCTTGAACCTTCTCCCTTCTCTTTCTTCTTCTCCTCTTCTCTTGAGTCTTCCTACTTCTCCAAGTTCCAAGTTCTTCTCTTTTCTTCTTCTTCTCCCTTCTCTCCTTTTCCCTTCTCTCTTGACTCTTGAGTGAGTCTTGACTCTTGAGCCTTCTCCCTTCTCTCGAGCCTTCAATTTTTCCTTCTCTCGATTCTTGAGCCTTCAATTTTCAGCCTAAAATGGCTTCATCTTCCCACCCCGCTCGTCGGGTTGGTGGTCGAGGAAGAAGATTTGATGATTGGTCATGTGAAGAAGTAAATACTGACCGCTCATTGAGTGGTGGAGGATCTCGACCATGGACTTGTAAGCTTTGCCCATACAAGCGAACTAGTGGATGAAACAAGGTAATCCATTGAGCCAAGCATTTGTATTTCGAATTTTTATTGATTTAAAAGTTTCAAAATTACTTAAACATTAGAATATGGAATACCAATTGTCGCTTGTTCCATTTTAATATTTATGCATAATCAGGTCCGAGCTCATCTCCTACATGAGCCAAATTTAGAGGTACAGTTTTGTTCGAATGTGACCTTGGAGAAGCAAAGGGAGCTTCGTGACCGTGTAGTAGGTCAACAAGCTTATCTTGCATATAGACCATGACGTGTTGCAGTTGACCCTGCAAATTTTGTGACACCATCCCCATCAGATGTATCTAGAGCAAGGTCAGTATCATGAAGTGCTACCTCCACACCTACTGCAGGCATTGCCTCAGCCATGGTATCAACAACGCCACATGTTGTATGTAGACAGAGCACACTTGATGCTAGTTGGGATCCCAAGAAGAAGGAAGAGGTGGACAATGGCACACTTTTTTTATCATGACCACATTCAATTTTGTGCAGCCAGATCAGAGTATTTTAAATTGATGTGCAAGAAGATTGGTGAGTATGGCCCTTCGTATGTACCTCCATCATCAAAGACCTTATGCACCACTTTGCTCGACAAGGAAAAGTGCCTTGTTGAGCAAGCAACACTGACTAGAAAGAGCATGTGGGCTAAAAATGGAGTTTCCTTGATTGCTGATGGTTGGAGTGATACACGCAAGCGATCCATTCATGGTGTGGTTGCTTATTCTCGTAGGAAAATGTATTTCATATCTTCACATGATGCATCGGGGACATGAAAGTCAACAGATGTACTTGCAACAAAGTGGGTTATAGGTGTTGAGCTTATTGGCCCAGAGCATGTTGTGGGATTTGTTGCAGATGGAGAGCCCGCAAATAGGGTAGCAGGTGCTATTATCCAGGGATATTATCCGCATATCACAGTTTCATATTGTATGGCTCATTGCTTGAACAACCTACTAAAGCATATTGGTAACCTGTCATAGATTGCATCTGTCATAAATCAAGGAGCTCAAATGGTTAGCTTTGTTTTGAATCACCAGTTTCTTTGCCATCACTTCTCTTTGCGGTTGAAGAAGACACTTTTAAAACACTATGATACCAGATTTTCCTTTAACTTCTTGATGCTAGGCAGGTTAAGAGAATGCAGTGGTGCCTTGAGGCAGTTATTTCTTAGTGATGAGTTTATCTCATCAACATTGACAGATACTCGTACAGGTATCTTATGCTTGGAGAAAGCAAATAACTCCACTTTTTGGGATGATGTAAAGCGGGTAGATGCTATGGTATCACCTATTGTACATTTATTGAGGGTTATGGATACTATGCAACCTTGCATTGGCAAGGCATATGAGGGTATGGATAGGTTGAATGAAAAGTTGTAGGAGTTGGCACCAAATGATGAGGCGTATGAGGAGATACGCCATTTAGTTGTGACAAGGTGGAGCTCCTATAGCTCACCCATGCATGCAACTGCATTTGTTGTGGATCCTGAGTTCTAGGGCAAGGGTCAAGAGAATGACATTGAGGTTATGGATGCATGGAGACTTATATTGTCTCGTCTAGTGCCTGATCATGACATTATACAAAAGATCAGAGATTAGCTTTCATGTTATAGGACCTTTCGGGGTTCTTTTGGTTGTGGGGATGCAGAGGGGAATTGCTGTAAGATTGGGGCAGCTTTGTGGTGGAGGACCATGGTTCAGATGGTCCTGAGTTGCAGCAACTAGCCATCCGTATTTTGAGTCAGTTAGTTAGCTTCTCTTGTTTGGAGCAATTGTGGAGTACATACGCTCACATTGCTTCAAAGAAGAAGAACCGTCTTGGTGTGGAGAGGGCAAACGATCTAGTATTCGTTAGTGCTAATTTGAGGATGTTATGTAACAGTATGACAACAAAGTCCGATCGATTCATAGAGTGGGAGATGCAACAAGAAGAGGAGACACATACTGATGTTGAGGGAGATGCAACAATTCATGGTACACATGATGATGAGGTTGGCACTTCAAGAGTAGCTAGAGCAACCTCAGATCATGATCATGATCTTTGATTTAGTTTACTTATCATGAGTCTCATGATACATAACACATTTACATTGTATATGATATTATGATCATTGATGACAGTGTGACACTTGGGCTATTGACAGTTGTGCCATGTCGATATTATATTTGTACTTGAGTCTTGCAGTCTTGCAGTTGCCCTTTGGGCTATTTTGGCATGCTGCATTTTGCTTCAGTCTAGAGATTAGAATTTATACTTGTAGTCTTTTTTGGGGCAATGAGCATGTTCTTTCAAAGATTAGACTTCAATTTCATATTTGTAATCTTTTAAGTTTTTTGGCAATGGGACCACATGCATGTTCTTTTAGCTTAGACTTTAAAGCGTTCCATGTATGGTCCACACTATCATTATAGAACCACATGAACTGGTGCCATATTTCATGTTGATTACTAGCTTCTCCTCTTAAAATTGACTACTCCATGATGCCCCAAAACGAAGGTGGAGGAACCCCATGTGTTGTGTTTTTTATTGGTTTCTTGCATTTTCCCGTCCTTGACATTGCACACGGCTACATGTTGAGCCCAAATGGTATCGTGAAGGACTGTCTCCCCACCACCATTTCCTCCAAAGAATTTGGTGGTGCTACCCTACATTGGTCGAAAGGCAAAGGGCCTTCAAAGTTTAGTTTTCTTGTGCCCTTTCTTCTAAATATGTTTTTGGTCACATATTCATGCCTGTGAGAGGAGTTTGCTTCCTTTGACTCCATTTTTCCATCAATCTTACATTTTCTCAATGCAGTCACATTGTCCCCTCGAAAATCATAACATTGATGCAATTCAATTACTCCTTCCACCTCCTCATCATCCTTGTTGTTGCTCGAGGTGTGGGGCTAATTCCTTATTGTAGTCGACTTAAAAGCTTCGCTGACTAGGTTCTGTACCATGGAACTTTTCGCAAATGAATACATGTCATTTTGTGCTCTGTAGTAGAGCATTGGCCAAATTACTGACACATGCATTATACAAGCTAATAGATCCCTTTAATCCCTGCCTTAAAAACCAACTTGCATGCATTGGCTTTGCTAGGTTTGTGGTTGGCATATGAGTGATGTCCTCCACAACTTGGACAAAAATACAGTACGAGAGGATATGGAGTGTGAGAAAACAATTGCACCATACATCACATCCTACTATTACCAATCAGTCTTATCCCAGCAAAGTGTCAACTCCAACATGGATATCTGGCACGCCACCAACTAAGCCAACAATCCATTGTTGGTATATTATTGCAATCTGCAACTTTCCCTAGCCCACCAAGCCCGAATGAATTGATATTACATTTTTGCATCATCTTCCTAGGCGGCACGCCTCCATATCGGCACAAGCACTTATACTCATCTTAAAAAATCTTATACACATACTATGATGTGTGTATTTGGAGACCTTATTCCTAATGAAATAACTAAGATCTATCCCTTCCTTGCATTACGTTTTCCGAGCCACCATTGAACACTGTGCAGATGGCCCTCGCATTGTCACGAACATGCCATGATCAAGTGTACAGATTAATTCTTGCTCATGCCATACGAAGCCACACCCCATGCAAATGCACCCTTAACACGACATCCTCCAGCCAACCATGCAAACCCACTGTTGCCATGTCATCATAGAACCTTCCAAAATATATGCCATGTCATCATTTATATCATCGATGATATCATCATGGAACATTCTAGAATATCTTTAACCATCCTTCAACACCTATAAAAGGAGGTGCTTGCTTTAGAGCTCCTCAATCTTGCCAATGCTAGTCTTAGGAGCTCTAGTCCTGACCTCCAAGTAGCTTTAAGTTCCAGTTCTAGTTCGTGTCTAGTCATAATATCTTGTCTTGTCTTGTCTTCCATTATACTCCTATTGTCTTGTCACCTTGTAATCTCATAGAACGAGATCTTGTCTAGTACTATCTTGTATCTTCTTCATCCCTCTCATCAAGGAGATCTTGTAATTCTAATACCTTGTATCAATACCTACAATCCCAAGTTGTGGGATCGTTCATATCCTATCGAGTCATATTTTCTATACCTATAGTCCCAGGTTGTGGGATTTTCTGCATAAGTTATCATTGTACCTTGTGCCCCTACATGGAATTATCTTATAATCAGAATTATTGTAAGAAATCTTGCATCTATTCTAATCTCTCGAGCACAGTCTACTGCTCCCGTAACAGTTTGGCAAGACTACTTTCTAGCCCTATTAAGCACCATGGAGGCAACCCTTGAAAGAATCATGGCCTCCCTTCAAAATCTCCAACAACAAATTCAAGCCCTGAATGAATGACAAGCGCAACTTCAAATAGAACACCCTATGCATCTAGACCTTGTCCTTCAAGAGTTGCAAGACCAAATCCAAGACTTGCAGAATAACAAAGAAAGTGATCAAATGATTCTAGATGTTTATCAACCCCCAACAAGAGAACCCAAGATCAACATAGCAGAGGAGAAATGGTGACCGTTTGAAGTTCAAGGGATTCCTACAACAAGTAAAGCTCTATATTTGCATACAACTAGATAGGTATCTAGATTATGCTTCCAAGGTGGGACTCATTGGGACTTTGCTTTGTGGTCAAACTTTATCATGGTTTGCTCCAATCTTGGAAAATAATATGCCAATACTTCATAACTATGGGGCATTTCTTTGTGAGCTCACTTCCACATTTGGAGAAACAGACACTCATCAAGTGGTAGAAACAAAACTTTGAAAGTTACGATAAGATAACTACCTTGCCTTTGCTTATGCATCTGAATTTAGGCAATTAATCTATGACCTCGCTTGGCATGAGGAGTATTTTATCAGCCAATTAAGATGGGGTCTTTGAGATGGTATCAAGGACCTCATGCTCACTATGCCTGCCTAAGGCAAAAATACTCAACAATTATATCATGCAAGCCATCTATGTGATAATAGATTGTTCGAGAAGAAGCAAGAAAAGAGAGAAGAATCAAGGCCTCACCAATGAAACCCTATCCCAATCAGAGAAGAAACCAAGCCCGAATTGATACAAATAGATAATACTAAATTCCAACCCTTGACCCCACAAGAAAAGCAAAGATGAAGAGAGAATCATCTATGCCTATATTGTGAAAACCTTGCACACATCGCCCCAAATTGCCCAAATAAGAGAGCAAGAACCCCAAGATTTGATGCAACCACCCTCGAACAAGAAAATGAGAATGTCCTGTTGTAAATGAGACCGCACAACCAAACCTTGATATAAGAAAGGGTCTCTTGACTCCAGCCATACCCATGGAAACTATCATTATTGTCACATTCTAGATGATCTTGCCAAGAAAGACCCTTTCTCTCAAAGCCATGGTTGACTCTAGGGCCTTTGGTGTTTCAATGATGATGGCTTTGTTAATAGATACTAGATTCCAGTACTCTAAAAGACCAATCCTACAATAGCTGAAGTCATGGATGGAAGACCTGTAGCCTCTAGAGATATTACCAAGGAAACCCAACCACTCATGGTAACTCTTGGCGATCACAAATCTTGTACATGATTTAATGTCATATCCACTCCCACAAATCCAATCATCCTTAGGATGCCTTGGCTAAAGAAACACAACCAAGAAATTGATTAGGTTAAATCAAAAGATTACACGTCATGAAAATCAAGGAAAGTCTGTACATCTAGGAGCAAAGCCTTTATGCACACAGCTTGACAAGAACCGACCTACATGATATATCATATACCAGCTCAAGAATATAGTAAGGATGAGTCAGTCAAGTTACCAAGCTAGTACCAAGAATTCCAAGA
This sequence comes from Lygodium microphyllum, assembly GCF_053477565.2. Taxonomy (NCBI): domain Eukaryota; kingdom Viridiplantae; phylum Streptophyta; class Polypodiopsida; order Schizaeales; family Lygodiaceae; genus Lygodium; species Lygodium microphyllum. The sequence goes on along the minus strand of NC_141163.1, from coordinate 84,518,730 downwards.
TGTCTTTGAAAAAAAGAATGCAGATCTCTTACCCAAACATAGATCATATGATTGTGCTATAGAAATCCACGAGGGGGTTCAACCACCTTTTAGACTAATATAAGCTATCCCTTGATAAACTAGCTGAACTTCACAAGAACATTGATAAGAACTTAGCCAAGGGGTTCATTAGGCACTCGAAGTCTCTTGATGGAGCTCCAATTTTGTTCATGAAGAAGAAAAATAGGTCACTTTGAATGTGTGTGGATTATCGAGGACTCAACAAGATAATGATGAAGAATCGATACCCTTTACCATTGATATCAAAGCTCTTGGAACACCTTGGAAATGTCAAGATCTTCACAAAGATTGATCTATGAGGGACTTACAATCTTGTACAAATCAGAGGAGACGAATGGAAGACAACATTTTGCACAAAGTATGGTCACTTCAAGTATGTTCTTATGCCATTCGGTCTCACCAATACTCCTGATGTGTTTCAACGTACGATGAATGATATCTTCCAAGAGCATCTCAATGACTTTGTAGTTATGTACTTGGATGATATCTTGATATTCTCAAAAGATCCAAAGGAGCATGAGTACCATGTAAAATTAGTTTTGGAAAAGCTAAGAGAAAAAGGACTATATGCAAAACTTCAGAAGTGTTTTTCCATCAGATAGAACTGAAATTCTTGGAGTACCCAGAGAGAAATCTTCATGGGCCCCAAGAAGATCGAGACTATTCTTGACTGGTAGACACCCACATGTATCGACGATGCCTAATGTTTCCTTGGCTCTGCCAACTTCTATAGAATATTTATCAAGGATTAGTCAAAGATAATCACACCACCCTCCAAACTCAGAAGAAACTCAATTCTCATGGACCCCAGAAGTCAAGAAGGCCTTCCAAACCCTGAAGATCACTTTCGCCATTACCCTCAATCCTAGTCTACCCAGATCCTACCAAGCCATTTTTCTTGAAGACTAATGCATCAAACTATGCCTTACAAGCCATCTTATCCCAATATGGAGATGATGGTCATGTGCATCTAATGGCATTCCACTCAAGGAAGTTCTTCCCTCCATAGATAAACTATGAGATCCATGACAAAGAACTCCTTGCCTTTGATACTTGGCATCATCATCTAAAGGGTGCAACACATAAAGTTATCATCTATATAGATCACAAAAATCTAGAATATTTTATGACAATCCACATCCTCAATCAAAGCCAATCCCACTAAGTAACTTCTTAACTAGGTTTAACTTTGTCATCCCTATTGCCCAAGAATCCAACAATGTCAATCAGATGCTTTATCAAGAAGATTCTACCAAGCATCTAAGAAGGGAGAAGAAGCTTGTGATCAACAATGAGCAATACTACTTAAGCCAAAGAACCTCCAGCTAGCAACCATCTCTAGTTGTCTCCAAGACAACCCAATCTTGATCTAGTTAATCCATGAAGCCCTGCTGCATGATGATTTGGCCAACAACATCAAGAGAAAAAATCAAGACAAAAAATAAAATGAATTCATGGAACTCATCGCTAGAGGAGGGGGTGATGTCATGGACATCCCATGATCAATTGTACGAATTAATTCTTCCTCATGCCATATGAAGCCACACCCCATGCAAATGCATCCTTAATAGGACATCCTTGAACAGACATAATACAACTATGGTTCATAATCATACTATTGTCCATAATATCCATGACAAGAAGATTGTGGCTCATAATGCTGTTGATCATGAGATTGATGATCCATACCTTTGTGTATGCTTCATCATCTTCATGATAAGCATGATGTTTGTTTACATAGTGTACTTGTTCCTTCATAGCTGCTCCAAATGCATAGAAAAATGGTGACTCAATAATGTTCATTTTCAGTTACAAGTAGCCAAAGTAGGAAAAATAATCTCTTCCAAATTCATCAACCAATACCCAAGCAGATATTCAGCAAAACAATGTAATCAATTGACTAGCAAGCCTTATATTCTCTATCAAATATTTATCTGAATGATCCACCTCTCAGATTTGCATATTTTTCGAAATTCAATTTGCATATGGATTTTCAATGGTCAAATCTGCATACAATAGAACTCTTATTGATGGATGAAAATCTTATACAAACTTATATTTCATATAGATGTTATAAGTGTTTCCAGCATACAAACTGTCTCATCTTCACCAATTGCTACATAATACTATTGATTCTCCGCAAACCTTCCTCATGCTTTTATTGGTGTCCCTTATCTAATGGAATAGCAAAAAAAGTCCAGTGTATAAGAGGGGCTTAATTGTTGTAATGATTTATCAATCTGTAGCTGCAATGTTGGAGACCCTTTTTTAAATAAACCACAATACAACATGATATAGTTGCTGTAATGTTGAAACAAACTACTAAGAAATCCATTGTACAGCAAGATATAGTTGTTGTAATGTTGAAATAAGCTACTGATGAATCCACCAAGAAATCCATTCTACAATAGGGTATAGCTGTTGTAATGCTGAAACAAGCTATTGAGGGGCTACTGTAACTCCCAAATAAGCTACTCTCTAACCCAACCTAGGGTTTACATCTGCTAGATCAATATTATTCATTACCAAAATAGTTTCCAAACTAGATAGTGGCACCATAAGCAATTACCTTGTCTAGATTGATGCTCATCTTTGCGTCCTGGATAGTAGCATGTTGCTTCAAGGGCTATCTATTACAAGCTTGAATAGGTCTAACTTTTCCAACAAGCTTAAGGGCTTAAGCAAGGATTGAGAGCAACTATTGATAGCTGATCTGTTGTTCTTATAACAAGTTCACCACTACTGGTTTGGTTGCATACTTACTTTTCAGAGTGGACTTCAAAGCAGCTATGATTTTAGCTTGTTTTTATAGCACAAAGGGCAATGCAACTTCTTAAATATTAATGTATTATGATGCAAGAGATGCTTCAACAAGGGTATTGCTCACATGGTTTTGATCCCTATCATGTACCGCAAGGCAATATTGACCCTGAAGTGTCTTATAGGAGGTAAGTGGCATCCAGTACCAATATTATTAGCATCATAAGAGCGTTGAAATTCAGCAAGTTAGTTGCTCACATGCTTGATATGGTTGATGCATTGGCATATACACTTATGCATTTTGATGCAACCATAATGGTAGCTGAAATGATAGATCTAGTTCGAATAGAACCACTTGTCAAAAATTTGACATCTCATGTGGATCAGTTGTGCATTCATGCATCTTGAAAGCTCTTATTAATTTTATGGTAATGTTATTTTGCAAGAGGGTTTAGCACATGTATGTGACAAGTATATGTTAGTTGTATTGATTGCCATTGCAGATATAGTAGTTCAGCAAGACTCATTGCAATCATTGCTAAATATGTACAGCAACGAGTATAGCCAATCACTCTCTCATGGACACCAATACTTATATGGAGAGCAATATGACTATGAGCAACATTTATGTACTTCTCAGCCATATGCTTCTCATGAGTACGATGGACAGCAATCATGTACTTCTCAGCCATATGCTTCTCATTAGTACCACGGACAACATTATCATTATTCTATTGCTAATCTATATAGTGATAATGTGGACAATATTGTATCTAAAACTTGTAAAGCTAGACAATTAACTAGTGATTAGATCAGAGAGTTCCATGCTCAAGGGTTATGTTATATATGTGCTGAACCAATGTATTTTAATCACAAAGACGTATACAGAGCGAAGAATACAATGATATTTTTGGTGCTTCACTATTCAAATCAAGAGGATAAAGACGCTCATGCTGAAGACAATTTTGATGATGATCAAGAGGAAGATAAAGAGTTTACAATTGCAGCCTATGAACCTTCTGATGAAGAAGACCATAATCATGGGCTTCTATTTGATTCAGTTGCATATGCTTTTGTGGATTCATTCATACATGCATATTATTTCATGAGCGATGATATCTTTGATTTGGTGGTCATGATCCATGGACAAGATATTACCTTTCTTTTTGACCCAAGAGGCTAAGGGCTAAACTTCACTCTCTACGTAGACCAACATTACTTTGGAAATGATGTCCTTACTTTCAAGAATTTTGAGACACATATCATGCTAACTAGAGAGCTTTGTTTCACTACAGAATAAATCTCTATTTTTGACCAAATTTAATGTTGAATTAATGTGAGAGATGTGTGAGTCATATGGGCTAAAAGTACTTAAAGAGAGCTTTGTCTAGAGCTAAAGCATGTCTCATTCAAATCAACCAATCCAAAGTATAATGAAGGTCTGCAATGGACAACACAGAGCTTCCATCTGGGAAGAGTTCTTGATAATAATATTTTGGTCCAAGATTTCATTTCCATATTTTTCAATGGTTATTAATACTTTGTACTTGATTCTCAACCCTCTAATTGTACTTATTTCGTAGATCCTTGAAGATTAGGCCAATTTTATTTTAGACCATGCAGAGTACTTTGCCCCTTTCCAACACTTGGTAATTTATAATAAGTCTCATTTTTATTTTTTAAGACAAAAACATCTTAGTGGGGATTGAATGTAAAGAGCTGAATTGGAGACATATAAAGAACAAAGGACACATGTACATGTAATCAATTTTTACACAATAATACAACTTTGTTATTCTTCTCTCTCTGGCTCCTCCTGTCCTTTCATGGCTTCGAGCCATCTCTCTTCTTCTTTTTGAGCTACAAAGAGAGAAAGAGGAGAGAAGACTGCAAAAGATGGAGGAGTGTAGAAGAGAGAGAAAGAGACTCACGAGCAGAGAGAAAGACTAAAAAGAAGAAAAGAGATAACTGGAAGCTATGAAAGGACAAAAGGGGCCAGAGAGAGAATAACAAAGTTTTATTATTATGTAAAAACTAATTACTTGTACACGTGTCATTTTTGCTTTTATATGCTCTTAATTCAATTCTTTACATTTCATTCCCACTCGAATGTTTTTTTTCTCAAAAACAAAATAGAGCTTATTACAAATTGCCAAATGGTAGAAAGGAGCAAAGCACTCTGCATGGACTAAACTTCAAGGATTCATGAAATAAGTACAATTAGAGAGTTGAGAATCAAGTATAAAGCATTAGCAACCATTCGAAAATAAAAAAATGAAATCTTGGACCAAAATGTTGCCATTAAGAACTCCTTCCAAATGGAGACTCTATGTTGTCCACTATAGACCTTTTTGTACTAACTCTGTAATAACTTTGGATTGGTTGATCCCAATCGGACATGTTATAGCTCCAAACAAAGTCTCATTAGGTGCTTTCAACCCATACGGCTCACATATCTCTGTCATTAATTCAGCATTAAATCTAGGCTAAAACATGATATGTTCTACAATGAAACAAAGCCCACAAGTTAACATGATAGTTGTCTCAAAACTTTTCAAGGTAACATCATTCCCAAAGTAATGTTGGTCTGCATAGAGAGTTGAGTCCAGTGGTAAGCCTATTGGGTCAAAAGTAAAAGTAACATCATGACTATCAAATCAGATATCATTACTCATGAAATAATATGCATGTATGAATAAATCCACAAAAGCATAAGCAACTGAATCAAATAAAAGCCCACAATCATAGTCTTGCTCATTAGAAGCTTCATAGGCTACAACTGTAAACTCCTTATCTTCTCCTCTTGGTCATCATCAAAATTGTCTTTAACATGGATGTTTTTATTCTCTTCATCTAAGCATTCAAGTACCACAAATATCCTTGCATTCTTTGCTCTGTACATGTCTTTGTGATTAAAATACATTGATTCAACACATCTATAGCAAACCCTTGAGCATGTAATTCTCTGATCTAATCACTGGTTAATTATTTAGCTTTATGAGTTTTAGACACAATATTATCGACATCATCACTATATAGATCAACAATAGAATAATGATAATGTTGTCCATAGTACTCATGAGAAGCATATGGCTGAGAAATACATGACCATTGTCCATGCTACTCATGAAAAGCATATGACTGAGAAATACATGAATGCTACTCATAGTCATATTGTTGTTTATGTAGGTATTTGTGTCCATGAAAAAGTGATTGGCTTTACTCACTTTTGTACATATTTACCAATGATTGCAATAAGTCTTACTGAACTACTACATCTACCATGGCAATCGATTCAACCAACATATACTTATCATATACATGTGCTAAATCCTCTTGCAAAACAACATTCCCATAATGGTTGTACCAACTGATCCATATGAGATGTCAAAAGTTTGACAAGTACTCGTTCTATCTCGACCGCATCTATCACTTCAACTACCATTATGGTTGCATGAAACTCTATAAGTGTATATGCCAACACATCAATCATATCAAGCATGTTAGCAACTGACTTGCTAAAAACCGATGCTCTTATGATACTCATAATATTGCTACTGGATGTTGCTTGCCCCTTATAAGAAACTTCAGAGTCAATATTGCCTTGTGGTACATAATAAGGATCAAAACCATGTGAGCAATACCCTTTCTTAAGCATCTCTTGCATCATAATCCACTAATATTTTAGAGGTTGCATTGCCATTTGTGCTATACAAATAGGTTGAAATTACAGTTACTTTAAATTTGACTCTCAAAAGAAAGTATGCAACCAATCCTATAGTGTTGAACTTGTCATAAGAACAACAGATCAGTTAACCAATAGTTTCTCTCAATCCTTGCTCAAGCCCTTAAGCTTACTGAAAAAGTTAGATATGTTCAAGCCTATAACCGATAGCCCTTGAGACATACTACTATCCTGGATGCAAAGATGAACATCAATCTAAACAAGGTAATTGATTATGATGCCATTATTGAGCCTGAAAACTGTTGCTCCCTTGCTTCCCATTAGCAAGAACTATAGCAAGAGTCATAAAATCTAGCAAAAGATTTTTCATTTTGTCATGAATAGGTGGTAAAATGTGAAGTCATGAAGTTCACAATCATGTTCTGGTTACATTGAATCGAAGGAAAAAATGAAGGCCTTATGGCAATGTCTCAAGTTTGGCCTTATAATAGCATAGTAGTAGGTATAATGACAAGGGTTTCTCGTGAGACTAAAGATGTGATTAATGCATTAGAAGAGGCTTGTATTTACTGGATCAGTGGGCTGCATGAGACATCTCAGATAGGCAGATCTGCACCAAAAGGAATAGATGAGGCTTATGAGAATCTTCGCTTGCTCCTTAAGCCTACGCTTTCCTTAAGCCTGGACTTGCATCATCACAATAAACATACACCTACATTTGAAATGTCACCCTTCAATAAATTTCTTCTTGTCAAGAAGGTAAAATACTTATGAGGAGAGGCTTTCCTTCATAAAGAGTGGTAGAAATCAAGTATAGAGCTTCAAGAAATGATGCAATAGCTTTTTTATTATGGTCTTCAGCAATACGTGATTGTTTTTTGCCTGCTCAGAATAGCACGAATTGCACTAGCTTTGTTGAATGCATCTCCTTGTCAATGGACTCCATCCACTTTAAAAATGATATACAACATGAAGCTCCTAATGCTTAGAGGCTCTCTATGCCATTTATTCTTGAAGAGCAAATAGATTCACGAAGTAAAGTGGAGATAATGTTCTGCAGGTTCCATGGGAGTCTCAAAAATGAAGAAAAAACTCTTTTCTAAAAAGTAACCACAATTTTTTTCTCTTCCAAGTCTACTTAACTAATATTTGACCATATTAAATCAGTGCTAGTCACTGTACATGTCCTATATATGTAGTACTTGTCTGAAATTGATTTTTTATGATGCTCATAATATTACTACTAGATGCCACTTACCTCCTATAAGACACTTCAGGGTCAATATTGCCTTGCGGTACATGATAGGGATCAAAACCATGTGACCAATACCCTTGTTGAAGCATCTCTTGCATCATAATCCACTAATATTTAAGAAGTTGCATTGCCATTTGTGCTATACAAACAAGCTGAAATTATAGGTGCTTTGAAGCCCACTCTAAAAAGCAACTATGCAACCAATCCAGTAGTGGTGAACTTGTCATAAGAACAAGAGATCAGCTATCAATAGTTGCTCTCAATCCTTGCTCAAGCCCTTAAGCTTGCTGAAAAAGTCAGACATGTTCAAGCATGTAATAGATAGCCCTTGAGGCATACTACTATCTGGGATGCAAAGATGAACATCAATCTAAACAAGGTAATTGATTATGATGTCATTATCGAGCCTAGAAATTGTTGCTTCCCTACTTCTCATTAGCAAGAACTATAGCAAGAGTCGTGAACTCTAATAGAAGATTTTTTATGTTATCATGAATAGGTGGTGAAATGTGAAGTCATGGAGCTACATATTAGACATGTTGTTGCACCCTTTTCTAAGCAATGCAACCTTTTAATTATGCTTGGTAATAACTTGTTCCTTCATCATCAAGACTAACACTAGCAAAGCATTATTAGACCACATTGATGAAGAAAGCAATGTGACATTCCTCTTGAATAACACCAATAATGATTTTTGTATATGCCACATGTATTCCAGCAATGATTTCAATATATGCCACCCTGTCTAGATTAATGTATAGATTCTCCATTAAGCCTCACTTTTCCACATGAATGACCATAGAATGCAAAGTTTGAGTAATCAGCTCTACTATAAATAGTAATGAATACTATTATAGTATATACTTTCTTGAAGAGCATATGAGTAATGGATTCAAGCATAACATGAACTGAAGAGAGAGAAAGAGGAGAGAAAAGACTAAAAAAGAGATGGAGTGCAAAAGTGAGAGAAAGAGAGTGACGAGAAAGAAATACTAAAATAGGAGAGAGAAAGATAAAAAGTAATAAGAAGCCATAAACATTGCCAACTTGTCCATGTTTTAAAACAGCCCTTGACTATCCATAACTAGACTGAAATGAAAATTATGTTCTATATTTCCTTCCATAGCACTCCACAAGCTCAATAGCTTTGAAAATAATGGTAGGGTTTTGCACTGTAGCATCAACTGATAAAGATGGCTCTAAATCATACATATACTTGTGGAGTTTAACTTCATCACTAATGCTATCTACATACATGGTAAGATTGAGGAATTGGTTGGTATACTCTCATAGACATAGACCTCTTTGCTCTAATCCATGCCATCTCCGTGCTAATTTTTCTTTTTCAAGAGGAGAGACAAAGACCTCGGCTATAAGTGTCTTGAATGCATCCCAATTATCTACAAGTATGTTCTCCTTCTTAATGTATCTCCACCAAGTATGCTCAAATCCCTCCAAATGCAAGTAAGAAAAATGAATCTTCATATCATCAATTTTAGGGAATATATCAAAGTAAGATTCCAATTTCGAAATCCATTCCTCTCGATCAAATGGTGAAGATGATTGACCATTGTACTTTGCCAAGATGATCTTATCTCTAGCTCTCTTTCATAAAAGGGTTGTTGTCCCAAAATAGACTGATCATGAGTATTAGACATGGAACCCCCAAAATAAGATGAAACTCTCCCAATAGGTGACTAAAAACCAGAAGGAAACCTTACAGTTTTTTGTAGAGGACCTCTAGGAAGTTGGATACTTAGCTCAAAAGCTTGGGAATTGGTATCATCCTGGGCCTTATTCTTACCTTCATGCCATGCCATAGAAGTGCAATCCTGTAGTATCCCCTATTAGAAAATTGGCTATATGTCACTAAATTGATTGCTTATTACTCATTCTCTATTTAATAAATTCATATCAATAAATTAATGACTCGCTTTTCTTTAAGTGTTGATGATGATCTAGCATGGCCATGAGACCATTTAGAGACCAGTATTCCTAGTGCATCACTTAATGGGGTGATCAAAGCACTCTAACAGGAATATCTGGTACAGGCAGTACAAGTTATGAAGGGAGAAAGAAGTGTCTACCAAGTGTAAGAGTTACACATAAATGAAGATGGATTGAGTTTTAAGAAGAGGAAGTGCATTAGCATTGTGTATATGTATTTGTGTATATCCAGGGATGTCTGGGAATGTTTACTTGTGTGTAATGAGCATTGCATTCATTTGGGATCATCCTCTCCCCTACAAGTCAAGGTTTAAGATCTTTTCTTTCATTAAGAAAGACGAGAGATGTGATCCTCTAGAAGTGAGGAGAGAAGTGATTTTCTCTTTCAAAGGTCTAAAACAACACAAACTTTTGTGTGGAATTTAATCTTAAGGTTAAGGCCCAAGGCAATCTAATGAACTCTCCTTATCTATGACTCAAGGTGGTTGCATGGACCACAAGTTAGAAGTACAGTTAAAAAAGCTATTTTTTTGGAAAATTCATTTTTAAAATATCTCGCAATAGAAAAACAATCTCTAAAAACGGACCGTGTGGGTTATCGAAAACAATGAGATCTACAACTTTTGTGTTGGACGTTTTTTCATCCAAACAATGCACAAAGAGATATCTCGAAATTAGTGCTACAAAGTGGAACAACCACATCTTGCATGAAGATCAACTCAACTCTCTCTCTAAGAAGAGAAATTCTTGAAAGCCTGTAAAATAGGAGGCTCTCCTTAGGTGTAAGGGAGAGGTGAATGAAGCATCACTTTGCATGTATCTAAGAGGAGAAGAGAAGGTGCAAGTGTTGCGAAAGCCCTGCTGAAATCAAGTGATGCGGAAGCCCTGCTAAAATCAAGTGTTGGGAAGCTCTGCTGAAATCAAGTTTCAAGAGGAGAAGAGAAGGTGAAAGTGCTACAGAAGCTCTATCGAAATCAAGTTCCAAGAGGATAAGAGAAGGTGCAAGTGCTGCGGAAGCTCTGCTGAAATCAAGCGCTAAGCGAATAGCCCTACACATATTGTGTAGAAGAGAAGGAGACTCAAGAAGGATCAAAAGGTGCCAACTTCCAAGTTGTGCAAGTGTTAGCCGGTTGTATACCGTGCAAGGAATCGTGATCTTGTTTCCAAGATCTACAAGTAAGAACTGGCTTATGTGTAACTGAGGAGCTTGCTCCTTGTCTCAATAATATAACTCCACAAGGAGAGGGGGGGGGGGGGGGGATGGGCTCAAATTCTAATCCCTAGTGTGTTGCCAATTTCTCTACCTCTCTCTCTACATCTTTCTTTTCTCTCATCTATTATCCCTTTGTGCCAACATAATATTCGCCATATATATTTTAAGTATATAATAAAGTGAAGCGTGTGTCTCAGATTCTATAACACTATAACTTAAGCTAGAAAACTGCGATTTGCAAACTTTTTAATTCAAATCGAAGCCAACAATGCCCTATTTAAGATGAGCTATAGCATGTTATAATAGATTTAGGACAGAAAATTTTACAATTCAACCTTTAAGTTTGAACTGTCTAATCTTGCACCCTGTTTCAACCTGTAAATACCATGTTTCAACCTGTAAATACCTTGTTTCCACCTACAGGGGTAAAATGATGGTCCCAAATGGCTAGCAAGCCTTGTAGGAGGCTAAATAGGACCTATGGACACCTTGTAGTACATGCACCTGTACTTTAATAATAAATTTGTTACCTTTAAAGACCTATATATACCCTTGAGAGGGGGGTGGGTCACCTTATAAAAGCCCTTTGTATCATGTACCTTCAAAGGATACTTTAAAAACCACTTTTTAAATTTTTTGCATCATTGTATATACCCCTTCTATGAATTTTGAAGGCAATAGTTATATCCCTCGAGTAAATCTAAAACAATTCAAATTAAAACATGGTCAACCAAACTTCAAAGTTGCAAATTGTGATTAGATTTTCCATTGATTTTCATAGGTTGGGAGACATGGAATGGTTGTTGTGCCCTTGTAGTTTCATCCTACTTGGAGATTTGCTCTTCTACTAGTGCATGGAGCTTTCCCTTCCTAGGTGATCTTAAAGCATCTCTCAACGCTACCACAAAAGCTACTTTTATTGTAAGGTAAGGAAATACAAGGAGCTGCCTTAACAAAGGGTAGGCAAGTTGATGTTGAGTTGATTGCTTCGGGTGTGACTAGAAGTTGGAACTCGAGACGAGATAGTTGAGATAGCCTACCCTTCTCTCAAAGCTTGTGTGTCCTATTATGTATAATTAGGTTTTCCATTGATTCCTCTTCCATATGCAATAATATTGTGGCACAGTTAGCTTGCTTCTTCTTTTAAACTAATTCATCTTTATATTTCCAGATCAATTTTATATCCTTGATCTATCTAGCAATGCTATTTTAGCAAACAATTTATCAATATTTAATGGAAATTAGTTTGTCCAAAGTATAGGTCTATCTATAGGTAAATTACAACAAAAGGCATTCATAACAGTTGCCTAACAGTGCTAAATAGGTGCAAGAACATTGCAGTACAATATCTTATTAACCAACCAACAAGCAAGATTGATAGCAATTCTAAAAGTACGAGTATGCATGAAATAACAATAGCATATATGGAGTAGCAAATTTGAGAAGCAACAAAAACAATAAGATTTTATTTATTGGGAATAACTATAGACCTAGAACCATGGACAATAGTATTCACAATAGCATTTATGTTTGCTATAATAGTACTAAGACTCATAAAAGCAATATTTTATATCGATCTAGCATCTTAGAAATGCAAGCATTTACAACATGTAGATTTGAAGGTGGTAGCACAAGATACTAAGACAATCTTTGGCAAATCTGGCATGATATACAAGGATGCTAAACCAATTTATGCTTGAATACTTATTTTGTGTCATTGTTATAGCGAGCATATAGAAATTATGCTCATTATTTTTTTAAAAGATAACTCGTCTTTATTGAAGTAAGAGAATAGCAGATGCCATCTCCTTGTATATGCTTACACAAAAATATTGAGTTTTTGTCTTGATCTAAAGTCACCACTCTAAATACATGCTCTCCATAACGAGATTGAATGCATATCCCAAGGAGTAGGATTGCATGATTTTAGGTTTAATCCAATATGGATAGAGGTAGTTACAATCAACTTATACATTTGTCTAGCTATCTATAGCATAAGTCATAATCATGATTCAAAAATTCTTGATATTGCAAATATACTGAAAATTGAGATATAGGATAATACCAATCGACAAAAAAAGTTGGATGGTAATTTATTTCAGCAAACAGAGCAAAGGGCTAATGCATTTCAACCAAAAGACTTTGACATGGATGTATTTTAGCATACACCGTTTGGGGCAGTTCTCATGCAGTCTGAAGAGAAGAGAGCTGATTTATTTTAGCTAAAAGAGTTGAGTGCTGCCCATTTGCAGTAAGAGTCGTGTTTGACAGATTATATAAAAAAGGCATTGTACGAGAATAATGAGGATGCAGAGATTTTGACTGAGAAATTTTCATGAGTTGCTTGAAGATATACATGCATTAATGGTAGCTACAAATGCAATGTTAGCACATGGAGCACATGACAAATAGGATGCATAAGAACTTGATGATGTATAGTTTGTAAATGCAGAGGAAACTATGGAAGAGCATGTAGATGATATAGAGATTCAAAATGAAGAAGAGCTAGAAGATGATGCAAAGTTTGTGGATGTGGATGCCATGAGTCTGATGATGTAGATATCAAACTAAAGATATAGATGCTATAGACTTCAAAGAAATGAATGATACTAAGAAAGAGAATCTAGATAATCTTAAGGGTAAATAGATAATAGAATATACAAGAGAGACATTGATACAGGTTATAGAGGATATTGCTGTTTGGGATGCAAAGAAAGACAACCTAAGTAGATTAAGTAGGTTAATGACGTAGATCTTTGACCTTCGCATGTTTGATGTGATATATAGGTTGTTTAAAGTCAAAGGGGATAGCTTGCATGTATGTATGCCTTATTGGTCTACTATCCAATGGATGTTTGACCTAGGAGGGCAATATGGCTGTAGGAGGCTGTAGTGGACACACAAGGTTCAATTGAAGATGTCTAAAACTGTTTAAATTAGGAGAGGATTAATGGTAACCTACACATCCAGAATGGGCTTATATACATTGGAAAGGGTCCTAGAAATTTTGGTTGACATCTGAGTTCGTATGCAGGAGATATAGAGTTCAGAAGGTTGATGTCTGACCAAGACTGCATGCTATAATGAACAATTGCAGGTTGCGCAAAATTTTTAGGGACTGAAATCTTTGCAATTTAGTCCAAGTGTCTTCAGCAAATTTGTAGATCGTGAGCGAGTCTACATTTTTGCTTTTTAAAACTTGATGATCCGAGTTATGATTCAAAAGATACAAGCTATTTTCTGCAATGTGTTCCTATAGGACAGTTTTTTGGACAGAATAAGATTGAATCTAATGGATGTAAAGTATTGCATGCTACATATGCTTTGACAGAGATGCTTGAGACTAACATGAGGCTACCAAGGGTAGGAAGGAGGATCAATACATGTGAGAGAAGAGATGTAGAAGAGGCCTATGCAGTACAGAACCTAGTGGAAGATGAGCATATTGATACAAATGAAGAAGAGGAAGGAGTATAAATCGAAAAATGAGTTTGTGATGCCATATGATCCAAGAGGATTTACACGGATTGGGATGCTATAGCGGATTGATGAGTTATCATTGCCAAGGTTGGATGCAAAGGGATATATGTTAGTTGGGATTTCCTTCAACAATTACCCCCTCGGACTGCCTTGGTGTTGCTAGCACCTCCACCTCTTGTCTCCATCCTACATTTTTGGTGTTCCATATTATGTCTACCTACTTTTCATCATCAAAATCAGTCGATCTCCCAAATCGCATTTAATGGCAATTATTCACCTACTCTTGAAATCCCATCAATCAAGACAAAGTTGTATAAAACTACTTAACACTTTTGATCTATAACTCGGATCACTGAGCTTTCTGAATGAAAAATGTAGCTATTGTTTCAAATTACAACTTTCATAAGGACACAAGGGAAAATTCTTAAAGTTTCTGGCTTAAAAAAACTCTACACAGTCTGCAGTACCATTTTCTTGCATGCAATCCATTACAATTGTCAAGCTTTTGAAAGTATACATCTCTCACATACTTGCTCGGTTTGCTACCAAACTTGGTAGTGTTGCTTGTTAGGTGTCAAAGCACACTTTGGATATGCTATGCACCATTAGAAGCTCTCTAATCAACACTAGATTTCAGAATTTAAATATGCTCAAAATCGCTAACTACAACAAGCTTCTCTATAACCTATATTTACATTACTTATAACTCTTGCTATAGCCGCCCCTAGGTCACATGGCATAACAAGTGGTTCCCAAAGTGACATGAAGCACTTGTGGACCAAATGGCATAGCCATTGAACATGCAGCTCAAGTAATCCCCAATATCCTAAGGTAAATGACAATATATGACATGCTCTTCACTATAGCATGGCACATGCTCTTGCTCTATAACTCGAAGCAAAAAAACACCTCTAATTGGGTCTATTCACCATTATCAACCTCATTGTCAACCAATTTAGCAATCCATTCACTATAAATGGTTTGTATTCAAATGCAGCCTGTCAGAGTGCAACGAATGCGAAAGCATATGGACAAGACTAAAAGAAAATGAACACAAGAGAAAGGGAGAGAGAAAAGACACGGAAGAATGCAAAAATCTGCAGTCAATGAATGCTGAAATAAAGAGGGAAGACGTACAAGGGCTGTAGATGTATCTCCTCAAGCCGTATCTCTCGCACCAGCACCTGAAAAGCAAGTGTGTGGGGGCAGGCTGCCAAGTAGGCTAAATAAGAGAAAAGAATGCAATAAAATAATGCAATCAGCCAGCAAGGCCAACCTGATCTGAAAACTCAACATGAACAAATAAATAATCACCAATCAATCCTCCAACTGCCACATGGCACCATTGCCTACCTGACAAATTGCCTATACACAGTGTATGTTGAAAATGCCCACTGACTGACAAGAATAATGAATAATGCCCTCCAAGAGTACCTTCGGGAGAACCGACTGCACCAATGGTAGCTTGAGAAATGCTAATCCAAGGGATGAATAATCTCTAACACCCCCTCTTAGATCCTAGACACAACATAAGGCTGAGGAATTTGGAGTGTGCTATCATAGAAGAAGCTGAGGAAGGGCCTTCGTTAACAAATCTGCAAAGATTATCCTCCGTTTTAGAGTAAACCACATCAATGGTCTCATCCAATATCTTTTTCCAAACGAAATGGTACTGAATCTCAATGTGCTTTGACCTAGCATGAAACATTGGGTTACGTGCGAAAGTAATGCAACTCTCATTGTCGCAATGAAGTATCATAAGACCTGTCTGAGTACAACCAAGCTCTCCTAGTAACCTCCGAAGCCATACCATTTCACATGTGGTAGAAGACACTACTCTATATTTCGCCTCAATGGAAGAAAGGGCAACGATGGGCTGCTTCTTGCTAATCCACAAGATAACACCTGCACCCAAAGTAAAACAATATCATGTCATTGACCTCCGATGGTCATCATCTCCAGCCCAATTTAAATCCGTCGAGCCTGTAAGAGCCAAAGGGGAATCTCAAGTACCTACTAGATAATGAATACCAAGATCAAGGGTCCCCCTTTGGAACTGCAAAATCCTCATAGCAGCCTGCCAATGTACCATCTTGGGTTCAGTCACGTATCCGTCTAACAAACCTACAAGGAAGCACAAATCAACCTAAGTGTTAAGAAGCCAAATCAAGGACCCAATCAACTGCCAATAGTAGTGGGTAGCATTTGTTGTCCAAGAATCTACATGGGCTGTAGCCTTCTAGTTCGGATCCATAAGAGTAGAAATGGCCTTACATCCCTCCATCTCAAACATGGCCAAAAGCTCCTGCACATACGGAAACTGGGAGAGGAAAATCCCCCTCGGAGTTTAGTAAATCTCATGGCCTAGAAAGAAATGAAGAAGGCCCATATCTGTCATCTCGAACACCTCATGTAGTGCTGCCTTAGTCTCCTTGACCTTCTGGGCATAATTACCTGTCAAAATAAGATCATCCACATAAAGCACAAACAATGTGTGCCCTCCAACAGAGGTGCGGACATAAAACTAGAGATCGGAAGAGGAATATCAATACCCCAATTTCCCTTGGAGAAATGAGTCTATCTTCTCGTTCCAAGCACGTGGAGCCTATTTGAGATCGTAAAGGGCCTTCTTCAACCTGTACACTTGTCCATCTGATGAGAAAAAGAAAAGAGGCTACTCAAGATAGATCTCCTCCTTCAAATCACAATTTAGGAAGGCAGACTTCATATCAAGCTAATAAATTGGCCATCTCCTATGGGTGACGAAGGCAAGAACGGCTCTAATGGTAGCCATCCGATCTGTAGGTGAAAAGGCGTCATGGAAATCCACCCTTGGCCATTGTGTGAAGCCCTTTGCAACGAGCCGTACCTTATGCTTATCCAAAGTACCATCACTATGATATTTGGTCTTGAAGACCCATTTGACACCAATCACCTTCCTATGAATGGGTCTAGGCCCAAGATCCCAAGTGCCATTCCCCTCAATAGCATCCTGCTCCTCCATAGCCTTCTTCCAATGCTCTGACTGCAAAGCCTCCTTCATGGAGGTGGACTCCCTATCTTGTAAGGCACAAGTCATCAAACAATAGCTAGTACAAACAAGCTTGGTAGCATGTGCATGGTTCTCTGAGACCGTCGCAGTTCATCCTATGGTTGCCACTCCTCAGGGACTCCCTTAATCCCTAAATAACAGAGTGTGTCTTGTGTCCAACGAGAAGTAAGTTGGATCTCTCCTCTACATACACCATTTTGTTAAAGTATCCAATACATCCACTAGTGGTGGCACAAGCAAAAAGTTGGTGGGGAGGTAGTATCCTCAATATGAAGCATCTCCATGAGGCACAGGCTCTAGAGGTGCGGTCATTGGCACCCAACTATCTCCTAGATCACCAGGCACAAGGTGCTCTTCACCCCCCTCTGAGGCTAGAACTTCCACAAACTGAATATCTCAACTCGTATAGACACCCTGTTTAACAGGATCATACGAACAGTAACCCTGGGATTGCAAGCTATAGCCCACAAACACCTATCTTGGAGAGAAACTGCTTCAAATTTATCACGTTGTTATCCTCAAAACATGGACATAGGCGTCACATCGAAAAAATTTGAAATAAGAAATATCGGGCTTAGACTCAAAATATGCCTCATAGGGTGTCATACCAACAACAACCACAGTGGGGGATCGTTTTAGGATGTGGATTGCAATAGCCATAGCCTCAACCCAAAGACATTGAGGTGTTTGTCTATGCTCCATCATGGTGCAAGCCATCTCAATCATACTTCAATTTTTTTGCTCTAATATGCCATTCTCTTGAGGTGAAATTGTATTTCCAAACTCCTCATGGATACCACAATCTGTACAAAACCTAGCAAGCTTATTAGAAACAAACTCTCCACCCTTATCCAATCATAATGTCTTCAATTTTTGCCTGATCGGTTCTCCCCAAAGAGCAACCAATCCTTGAAGTGGGAGAACGCCTCTGACTTCAACTAGAAAAAATAGACCCATGTCATCCTGCTAAAATCGTCCACAATTAGCATGAAATACAAGCTCTCCTTAAGGGATTCCATCCTCATAGATCCACACATATATGTAGATACAAGCTCCAAGGATGCTGAAGCTTGAAGCCTTCCTAGGAATGGCATCACGATGTTGTTTCCCACGAATGTAGGATACACTCGGTTGCTTGCTCACCACAATGTCCACATATCTCAAACAAGCTGTTCATGAGAAGCCTTCCAAAGGTAATCATAATTTAGGTGGCCAAATCGAGCATGCCAAAGCTCTAATTGTGTTTGAGAGCTAACAAGAAGAGAGGTCAAGGCACAAGGAGACCTGAGATTGTAGACTCCATTCTCCTCATAACCAATAGAAAGCACATGGCTCAATCCACAATCAAGAATACGAAAGAAATCGTCATCAAACTCAACCAAGAGGCGGAGGGTACAAATCTTATGTACCGAAAGCAAATGGTAACCCAAGCCGGGGGCACATAAAGTACCTCTAAAGTATGAGCACCACCTTGCCATCTGGAATAAGTTGCATATTGTCCCTCCCTTGAATAGGGACAGAAGAGCTATTGCCAATGAGAATCTATCCATGAGAATGCTACAAATGTGCAACACTTGTTGCAGAAGAAGTCATGTGCCGAGAGGCACCACTGTCAACAATCCTCTCACAAGAATGTGGGGATATCAATGCAACATCAGAAGCCCTAGGGATTGATGCCTCAATCACCTCCAAGTGGAGGAAAGCAAATGATGAGGGAGTAGCCACCGCTCCTAAATCCTTTGAAGACTTCTCATTGTCCTTCTTCTCCTTGTCGAATTAATCCTTCTTCTAGTGACCTATCTTGCCACAGATGTAACAAATGGAATCATTCTCTTTGTCCTTATTCGATTTGGCCTTCTTATTTTGGTCCTTCCCCTTCTTCTGAGAGGACAATCAATGCCTTTGATTTGAAAGCATTCTGTCCTTTCAGTTGCTCCTCTTGGTTCAAAACCACAAGAACCAACTCTTCCCAACGAAGAGTCTCTATCCATCCAGAAGCAATCAAGGTGGAGTAAAATGCAGTAAATCGAGGCGGTAACTAAGAAAAAAGAGTTATCACCATGTTCTCTTAGATAATCACCTTCCCTGCATTTTAGACTTGTATCTGAAATTGTCGAAGCTTATTAACATGCTCCCATACAGAAGAAGACTTTTTAGGACTTAAAGTCCTCATTTGAACCTCTAAGGACACCCGCCTCATCACGGTCATCCAATTGTACATCTGATCAAGCTCCACCCATATGTCCCAAGCCATAGTCAAGTGCTCGATGTGGGCAATGATAGCTAGAGTGCAAGAGAGAGAAAGGAAAGAACAAATGCGGGCATTCAATTTGTCCCAATGCGCCTATACCTTCATCAACTCGGATTTCTCTTGAAGAATGATTGGAGGCATCATGAGTTGTAGGATGTCTATAACCTTAGTCACAACCTTCGTCAAATCATAAGACTCCAAGATGGCAAGCATCATTACATGCCAAATGCCATAATTCTACCCATCAAGCTTTTGATCTATAGGAAAAGCTGGTAACACGGGGACCTTACGATCCATAATAGCCTGAAACTCTACATCAATTTTAGTCAACATTGTAAATAGAAAGACTTACATAACAAGGGTAGTCCTCCTCTGATTCCCTGCATGGTGTCGGTGTCTGTTAGGGCTTCCTCCGCTCGTCCTCTAAGAGTTTCACTCGTCAAAGGCGATGAAAACTCAAAATCTGCAGCAAAAGGCTGAAAACATAGCCTTTCCTCCTTCACCAACAGCAAAGACTTGCAAAAAGCAGCAACTTCGCTCCTCCATGCACAACCTGTTCACCACAGCCTCTAATGGCTAAAAACTCAAACTTCACAAAGAATCCTCCTGATCTATGCTGCTCTGATACCATGTCAGAGTGCAGTGAATGAGGAAGCATATGGACAAGACTGAAAGAAAATGAATACAAGAGAAAGGAAAAGAGAAAAGAGACAGAACAACATAGAAATTTGCAATCAATGAATGCTGAAATGAAGAGGGTTGATATACAAGGGCTGTAGATGTATCTCCTAGAGCCAAATCTCTCCCATTAGCACTTGAAAAGCAAGTGTGTGATCAAAGAAAAACCTCAACAACTACACCAATCTATGGTAGATAAATTCCTTGGCCAGCCTCTAGCAACCTCAAACTCAACACCATACGAGAAAAGCCAAAAATCTCCCTACTGGCAAGCAATCCAAACTATCCAAGTAGCAAACACATCCTACATCACCTCATCTACACGATTTGTAAGCTCTATATAGCTAGTCTTCCCCAATCTATGGTTATACGTGACCATAATGTCATCCCAAGTATCGAGATGCTACCAGTCTAAATAGATAGATCTCTATCAAAGCTCTCGAGTCTTCTGACTAATAAATTGTAAGATAATTGTGCATACCCTAAGCATATAGGTTTAGATTAGAAACCATTTTCAAATTCATGTAAGGAGAGCTGTTATATTCTCATTGTCAATCATGGCAGGAATTTTATTCAATAGCTCAAAGATAAAAGATATTAGAGCAGTCTTGTACATCAACATGGCATAAAGAGTATTTAGATTTGCAATTCAACTAGCGCTCATACAACTGTTGATAATTCATGTCCTTTATAGTTTGTCCGCACTTGGTGATACAACCCATGTCAAATATTTCCATTCACCATAATTTGTACCCCCAAACTAGAACCCAACTTATGAGTAGACATTTTAGTAAGAAATCCAAATTAAAATTAATGACAACTATTTCCTTATTCTTGAAATCCTATTAATGAGGATAGCCTTGTATAAAACTAATTGTACCTTATGATCCATAACTCGAATTGATGAGCTTTCTAAAGGAAAAATGAAGTGCCCATTCCAGAGTACAACAAGACATCAAGGGGGAAAATTTTTAAAGCTTCTATCATAAAAAAACTCTTTATAGCCTATAGTACTATCCACATGTTATCCACTATAGTTGTCAAGCTTTTAGAGAGTACATCTCTCACACACTTGCTCGATTTGCTATCAAACTCGGTAGGGCTACTCATTAGGTGTCAAAGCACACTGTCAATATGCTATGCACCATCAAAGGTTCTCTGATTGGTGTCAAATTTAAAAATACTAAATCCTTCCAAAGCTACTAACCACAATAACCTTCTCTACAACCTATATTTGTATTACTTACAGCTTCTAGCCAATGTCCATCTGTCCAAGTCTTATCATCTTTTTAACTTGGTTTAAGATACATATCGTGGCTAGCTCTTGGGATACGTTCATCTTTAGTCCACCCCTAAATTTGAGAAGCATTTATGCTATCCAAAAAAGAATCATGACTTGTTTTTAGCATTAAAAAGCATGCATACATAGAAACATGAAATGGGGAATGAAAACGGGGAGTAAGGACAGGGATGGAGATGGGAACGCCAAACCTAGGGAACAGTGACATGGGAACGAGAATGACATTTAAAAAATTAAAATTCATGAAAAAAAATTAATATTTCACTCATAATCCATGTGGACTCTAGAGTTTCCATTAATCACATACCGCCCAAGGTTCCACAAGTATAGCCAATGGCATGATGCACATATTTGACAATAGAAGAAACCCACACGTTGGAGAGTGGTGGGTTTGTTTTACAAAAGACAGCCTAAAAGGTAGATGCTAACGAGGGATCATGTAGTTATCGAAGAGGTGTTTCACAGGCTGCACGGAAAAGGATAGACTCAACATTAGCTTTAGATGCAACTGTGAAGGGCCACACAATGGTGAAGCCCTTGAAGCATGAGCTTTTCAAACTAGAGACACCTAACTCAAGTTTCTTGTAGGAGTGTTATGATGTGTACATTGCAAAGAATCCTACATGTAATTGCTGGGATTTCATAGACCGTGTTGTAGAAGGAAAAACGTATTTGGCATACAAGCACCTATGCTATGTGTATCTGCAAGTGTTTGAATGGATGCAAATGCTAACATATTTCCATACTCACTAAAGAAAACTCGCACATTGTATTTGGAAGCATAACTTTTCTAATACCACCTACATAGTGACCAGCAATGCAATGCTAATACTACCTCTTAGCACAATTGCATTTTATTTTGTTGAGAAAGTCCCGTTACACAATTGAATTGGATAGCGTATGTTAAAATTTAGACAAGCCTTTGGTGACCTTGTTTCCCTTAATTTATCAAGCAAAAGCACTACTGCCTGAGTTAATGCAATATAAATGTACATTTGGATTGCTTGTAGTATGAATTTCTTGTATCAAATTCATTGTTGGGGGGGGAGGGGAGGGAGCTATTAATCCATTGCAATTAACATTCTAAAAACATAGTGGTTACACAAGCATTTACATTGAGAGAGAGAGAGAGAGAGAGAGAGAGAGAGAGAGAGAGAGAGAGAGAGAGAGAGAGAGAGAGAGAGAGAGAGAGAGAGAGAGAGAGAGAGAGAGAGAGAGAGAGAGAGAGAGAGAGAGAGAGAGAGAGAGAGAGAGAGAGAGAGAGAGAGAGAGAGAGAGAGAGAGAGAGAGAGAGAGAGGTATTTAGGATTTAAGGGAAGTGTTTATTACAACATGTGGTAATCCGATGTGAGGCATTATTATACAATGTTGATTGCTCACTGCATGAGAGAGAAAAAGTGAGAGAGAGAGGGAGGCAAACACAGAGAGTGAGTGAGTGAGTGAGACACACACACACACACACACACACACACACACACACACACACACACACACACACACACACACACACACACACACACACACACACACACACACACACACACACACACACACACACACACACACACACACACACACACACACACACACACACACACACACACACACACACACACACACACACACACACACACACACACACACGTATGTATGCATACATATATATAGGTGTTTACACAACACAGAGAAAGAATGTAGAGTGAGAGGGAGAAATCACATGTATAGAGAGAAACTGAGAGAAAAAAAAGGAGCAATTTGAGAGAGAGAGAGAGAGAGAGAGAGAGAGAGAGAGAGAGAGAGAGAGAGAGAGAGAGAGAGAGAGAGAGAGAGAGAGAGAGAGAGAGAGAGAGAGAGAGAGAGAGAGAGAGAGAGAGAGAGAGAGAGAGAGAGAGAGAGAGAGAGAGAGAGAGAGAGAGAGAGAGAGAGAGAGAGAGAGAGAGAGAGAGAGAGAGAGAGAGAGAGAGGGGGGGGGGGGAGGGAGGGAGGGAGAGAAAGAGAGGTGTGTGGGTTACTAGTCTATCATTTTGGGATGACTGCATGAATGTACCCATGTTACATACTAGAGAGAGAGAAACATTTACACAAGATAGAGTGCTATTTGAGCGAGTGTGTTAGAAAGTGAAAAAGGCTATATACATGTAGAGAGAGAAACTAAGAAACTGAGAATGAGAGATGAGAGAGTGAATAAGTACACAGAGTGAAGGTAGTGGTAGCAGTTGCAGAGGTGGTGAGCAATTGAGAGAATAAACAGATGGAGCAATGAGAGAGAGAGAGGGAGGGAGGGAGGGAGGGAGGGAGGGAGGGAGAGAGGGAGGGAGAGGTGTGTGGGTTACTAGTGTATCATTCTAGGATGATTGCATGAATGTACCCATGTTATATACTAGGGAGAGAGAATCATTTACACAAGATAGAGTGCTATTTGAGCGAGTGTGTTAGAAAGTGAAAAAGGTTATATACTTGTAGAGAGAGAAACTATGAAACTGAGAATGAGAGATGAGAGAGTGAATGAGTACACAAAGTGAAGGTAGTGGTAGCAGTCATGGAGGTGGTGAGGGTATGGTAGTGGTGGTGGAGGTAGTGGCCGTGGCAGTGGTGGTAGAGATGGCGGTAGTGGCGGTGGAGGAAGCTACGGTGGTGGTGGTGGAGGAGGTGGAAATATATAGGAAATGGAATAAGTAGACTATGTGGAATAAGAAATAGAGGTTGCCCAGAAAAGCTCGCTCAAAAAGCTCACTTTTTGCCCTTCCCCTATGTAAATTTATCCATAGCCGATAAGGTAGCAAGTGGTGGAGAGAGAGAGAGAGAGAGAGAGAGAGAGAGAGAGAGAGAGAGAGAGAGAGAGAGAAAGAGAGAGAGAGAGATTTGAAATGAAGAGGAGAGAGATAGAGGAAGCCAATACAATTCTTAAAACGGGCTTATAACAAACAAGAGCATTCAAGACAGAGATTGCTAGAGATATGCAAAGAATGTCTTAGGCAACTAGGCAACTCAATTTCTAAAAAAGCTTGTTATCTATTGAATCCTCTTACAACGAGAAAATGTATGAATTTACACTTCTAGCAATTTCCTTAGTGAAGCTATATGCAGATTGATATAGGGTTCCTTGCATGCAAAAATGGCACCAACACAACTAGTATTTATTTAATTTAAAGTAAATTAATTGGATAAATTTTAAATATGCTAAATATTAATCTACATCCAAATGTTATGATGGCATGTCAAGTATAAAGTTAGTTTGCATTTTTTCATGTGCTCAAATGATTATGATTTCTCATCAAATATGCAGTTGGTTAAAGTTATCATCATTTAAAATTCTTTTGGGTTTTTTTTTTAAGATGCAAAAAAATGGCCAAAGAATATGGGATGCATGCATAATTTGGCAACTTGTTAATGGTGGTATAATTTTTGCTAAGAAGCTTTAATAACAAGGCAACTAGCAATTTGTTTTAGTAATGATGTGATGGACAATATCATCTCTCTCTCTCTCTCTCTCTCTCTCTCTCTCTCCATAAGATATACATTTGCTCTTGGAAATCCTTGATGCACATAAAGCCACACAAGCTAGGTGGAGGCTACTCACAACTCATATCCTCCCAAACTAAGCTATGCTAATTAATGATATTCACAATAAGAGTCAATTTACTTTAAAATGTCTTTGGCTCTTCTATAACATAAACTTTGGCTCTACCAAATATAAAATTTGACTTTAGCAAAGGAACTTGTTAAAGCACCAAACTTTCTCCATCCATAGTCTAAACTTGAAATTAAAAATTACAATATTTAGCATACCATAGATTTAATGTTCTAAATAATTCTTATGATTAAAGAGGGACAATGTACATGTTCTTTTCTCTCTCTCTCTCTCTCTCTCTCATGCCTAAGACATGTAAAAAAGAAGAGAGGAAGCGTTAATGGAGCTTTTAAGGTATCAGCGTTTCCTTCACTTTTTCTGCTCCTCCTCTCTATGACCATATGGGAGGTACAACTTATGCTTTTCTCTTCCTCTAGTAACATGGCATTCATGATAGGCATGTCTCTCTTTCTTTCATAGCATAGTATCATCCTCTCTCTCTCTCTCTCTCTCTCTCTCTCTGTGTGTCTGTCTCTCTCCACCAAAAGGCTTTGTCTCTTGATCTCACTTCATTAAGTCATCCCCACTCATATTCTTCTCGCCCAAAACAACCATCAAGCTTGAAAAATGTTCATAAAAAGTTGAGTTTAGTGTTAAGTGTAGAGCTAAAGTTGGAAAACTACATTGAATTCTATGAAGAAAAAGTTTCTAAAGTTTACAATCTAGGTTACTTTCAATTATAATATCACAAAATTTTTGAATAATCTATGAAAGACTCTTATCAAGGTTGAAGGTTTTTGTATCAACTTTGAAAAATATTTTCCATAAGAAATAGGATTGTAGCTTCTCTCGATGCAATGATTTGCCAAGGTCCCTCATATGTATGAAGTAGAGTTTGGGCCATTTTTGTAATCAAACCCATCCCTCTATGCATGCATGCTATTGGCTTGCTAGCTCACCCTTTAGGCCATTCACAATGAGTCATGCATTAAATTGATATAGAGAAGTAGAGAGAAACTATTAAAAAAGAGAAGAATAGTAGATATTGCTCTCATCATTGCTAAGAAGAAGAAGAGTAAGATGCTAGGTCTTTGTTTCTCTTCACATCATCATGAGGTTAAAAATTATATTGTTTTTGTTGATCCGTTGGATGCTTTAGAAGCCTCATCTCTCTCTCTCTCTCCACCCCTCTTCAAGGGTGCACTTACCCTCTCTTTTCCCATCTCTCTCAGGGATCATGCTTAAAGGTAGTGTTGATGGAGTGGATGTGAAGTAAGAGGTATGGATCACTTGAGTTCTTGAAGCTAGCTAGGCTTCCTCTTACTCGAAGTCTACCTTTTGCCAAAATGATATACATTCTCTTTGCTACAGTGAATGTTAGGGTTGTTTCTCAAATGTGTTTTCAATTATAGAGTTGATATAGAAGATATAGAAGCACATGGTTGCTACGATGCTCACCCCTACGAAGTATGGTTGTGATGCTAGAGCTTATTGGAAGAAATGCATTGAGTTTTTTGTGTTAAAAAAATAGTTAATTAATTCTATGTTTATGATATGTAGCAGTTCTTATGGACTCATTTTGGCTTTGAATTTAAATGCATGCTCATGTCTTCATATGATTTTGATTTGAGTTGGATTTTATTGCTCTCTAAGGTTTTATGCAAGTGTAAGAGAAAATGATGTTGAGGAAAGAAATTGCAATATTATTGTACAATTTTTGTTAATTTATAATAGAATGCATGCATGTTCTATCTTCATAATTTACTTTTGTTAAACACTCCCATTGAGATATTACAATAAGCATGATTCTTAAATGGAAAATCTTTTTTTTGTCTCACCATAGTAATTTACTACAGATCATATTTTGATATGATACTAGTATGGGATGTTCATTACATGCATGCCTAGGTAAGCTGCCCTTAGTACTCTCTTTGAAGTAATAGTGTCGAGTTACTTATGAAAGCTCTTTTGTTATACCCCATACTTAATTAAGTTTGAAATACTCTCTAAACCATGAGAGGAGGAACGTCTCGTTATATCTTTTAACTACTATCCTATGTGCTCTTATGACAAAAAGAGCATGATGCCCATGCCTCTACTTTGATAACCCATCACAAGTGGCACATTGCCTATATGTACCACCAATGCTACTCACTATTTTTATCTTGCAAATTTCTTTGCCTACATGTATCTTTCTCAAAGGGGCTCTTGCCTCAAGATAGACTCATGTCTACATTTAAGGTATCTAAATGATTGTAAGTGATCGGAATAGCACATACATGTTGCTATTGATGCTTCCAAATTATGTTCAATAGAGATTATTCATGTATTAGTATATATATTGAGCCATAGTCTCAATTTGTGTTGGGCTATAGTCCCAAGTATGTGCATATACCTTTGTCTTGGGCATATCTACAAGATCTATCAGATGTAGTGCAGATTGATTGCTCTGCTAAGCTGTGTGAAATGAAGTCACTTAGGTTCACCTCTATCTATCTCCATCAAATATTTTAAATTCTAAATTCACTTTCTTTTATCTTATTTCATCTCTCAATCTTCCTATACCCTTCTATCTCTTACCCTTGTGATAGAGCTTAAACCGTACATGCTCCAACATTGGTGAACTCGATGTGAAGGTTGCTGCAAGCAATGTAATCATGGGGGATTCATCAAGTGTTGGTTTAGGAGATATAATGCAACAAATGGTCTTGCTATTGCAGTTATAGCAACCACAAGCCCAATAATAATAACAAATACAAGATTCAAAAAAACTTGATGCTGCAGTTGTGCATGCTTTGCAGGATGTGGGACATGGGATGAAGCTATTTAATGGACAGAATGTACCCAAACTATTTATGAATACATACACACAATACAATTTTTCATGGGGTTCCTTAGTATGCATGGAGCCAACCGTCTTGTTGTGCATGCATTGCAAGAACAATTGGATGAATACATCAAAGAGATGCTGTTTGTGTTGCCTTTAAGAAGTCTCTTAGAGATGAGTTTTTCCTCAAAGACATATAATTAGTTACACACACGACATTTACAAATTGGGCGAGAAAGCCTAATAAGGGACTTGTTGCTACATCCTTGTTGCTTGAATTTTAAAACTACAATGCTTAGTTAGATCTGGATGACCAGTAGTTGTTGAAAAGTCAAAAAGTTGAGTTATTCTTGAAAGTTGCTGACCCTATGTTGTAGGAGTAATTGGTTGATTGGCTAGAATATGAAATCTCAAAAACTAGGTGGAAATGAGAGTGGACACGTGCTACCAATATTGTAAATATGATGAGAGAAAGAATGAGATTGAGGTTGGGAATAGGGTCTATGCCTATTGAAAGGGAGTGATGGATCGAAGGTTGGACTCGAGAGCTATGGCGGGAGAGCAAGAGCAAGAAAGGAAGAGACTAGAAATGGGAACTCCAACAGTCACAATGTGTGACCGGGCCTTCCTTTATTCAAACTGTCACTAAAAGAATAAAGAATAAAGTGACGGTGATGGGCACCCGCCACCTGCAGTGTGCAGTGGCGGTGACTGTAAGTGTAGTAATACACGGGGAAGCTAGGCAGAGGCGCCTTTACCCCCAACAACCTCCCACTTAAAGGCAAATCTTCCCCAGTGAGGAGTAAAAAGAAAAAGAAAAAAAGACAGTACAACATGTACACATGTACAACAGGATGAGGAAAGACGTCATCTCATCCCACACCCATCAATCTCCTGAGGAAGGCAAAGTGCTCTGTAGAGAGGCTTTTTGTGCGCAGATCTGCAAGATTCTGGTCAGTCAAGATCTTGACAAGATCAACAGACTTGTCCTCAATGACCCCACGTATGAAGTGATAGCTCACCTCAATGTGTTTTGTCTTCGTATGGAAGACCGGATTCTTGGCTAACTGAATAGCACTCATAGAATCTGAATGCAATATAGGGATAGCATCAATACCAAGGTCAACAACTAAACGACCCAACCAAATGGCCTCCTTGCAAGCCTCAATGGCTGCAACATACTCGGCCTCTGTAGTAGAAAGGGCCGTGCATTTTTGCACCTTGGACATCCAAGAAACAACACCTCCAACATAGGTGAATACATAGCGGAAAGTGGACTTCCTACTATCTACATGTCCTGCATAATCATAGTCAGTGTACCCCACGATTCCTGTATCCTGGCTGCCATAGCATATACACATATCTGCAGTGCCCTTGAGGTACCTCATGATACCCTTCACGACATCCCAATGCTTCTTGCCAGGTGTAGCCATATAGCATGCCACAACACCAATGGCAAAGGCAATATTTGGACGAATGGCTATCATGGCATACATAAGACTGCCCACTGCGGATGCATAGGGAAACTTGGCCATCTCGGCCCTCTGCTCATCTGTCTGTAGACAATCAGCCTATGATACCTTCACATTAGAAGGCAATGGACAGCCAATAGGCCTTACGTCCTGCATGCGGAAGTGCTCAAGGACTTTATGAATGTACTCCCTCTGTGACAAGTAGAGGAGTCCTTGATGCCTGTTGCGTCTAATGTGCATACCAAGTATGTGAGCGGCCTGTCCCAGATCTTTCATCTCAAAGCTCTTCTTGAGCTGAGCCTTAAGAGAATCTAGCTCATCATGAGCTTTCCCCGCTATCAGCATATCATCCACATAGAGTACCAAAATCAATAAAGAACTATCATGGGCTTTCTTCGTGTAAAGACATGGATCCATAGCCCTCCGGCTGTAGCCTTGTGACTGCATAAAGGTATCAAACTTATGATACCACTCCCTAGGTGCCTGTTTCAAGCCATAAAGACTTTTCTTCAATTTGTACACTAGGTGCTGCCTGCTAGGTTCTGCAAAGCCCTTAGGCTGCTCCATATAAATCTCATCATGCAAGTCAGAAAGCCGTCTTGACATCCATTTGGTTTAAATCCAAGTCAAGTTGAGCAACCAAAGCCAAGACTAAGTGTAGGGTGGTCATCTTAACCACAGGAGAACAGACCTCATCAAAGTCCACACCATGCTCCTGCTTAAAACCCTTTGCTGGCAATCTAGCCTTGTATGCTGGCTTGGGGTGTCCAGGGGTACTTTTTAGCTTGTACACCCACTTGCATGGCAAAGCCTTCTTGCCCATAGGCAAGGAAACTAAATCCCAAGTGTCATTCTTATGTAAGGAAACTATCTCAGAATGCATAGCCCTCTCCCAGGAGTGATTATCACCCCTGCGCATAGCCTCATCATAGGTGAAAGGCTCTCCTTCATCTGTAACCAAGACATAATGCATCGAGGGATGAAATCTATCAGGTGAACGTTTGTCTCTAGTAGATCATCTCACGGCAGGCTCTACTGCCTGCCCAATTGCGTGTCCAACACCTTGACCATGAGCATCTGCTACAGCTGTAGGCTGTCCAACTGGCTATGCGGGAGCTCTCGGCTCCTCCTGAAATATGACCCTGCGAATCTCAACAACTCTCTCAGGCTGCCTATGCATTTTGTCTTCATGGAAGACTACATCATGACTGCATATGACTTTCTGCGCCCTGTGGATCCCAGAGACGGTAACCCATCTCGCCTGCATCCCCATAACCAAGGAAAATGCATTTGACACTCTTGGGATCCAGCTTACTTCTCTTGTCCCTGGGCACATGGCAAAATGCCTCACATCCAAAGACACGGAGATGCGCATAAGAGGAAGGTTTTCTAGTCCATACCTCCTTTGCAACCTGGAAATCCAAACCACTAGAGGGTGATCTATTTATGACATGCATATCTGTACTAACTGCCTCAGCACAAAAGCTCTGTGGTGGTAGGCCTGCATGGCTAAGCATATTGCGTACACGCTCCTGGATGGTTCTATTCATCCGCTCAGACAAACCATTCTGGGGGGTGTAGGGGGTGGTCAACTGACGCTTAATACCCCTCTCATCACATAACTGCTCAAAAGCACGTGAGTCATACTCACCCCCATTATCTGTCCTTAAGCATTTTAGCCTATACCCAGACTAGTTCTCAACCAATGCAAGCCATCTCTGAAACATAGCCAAGACGTCGGATTTCAGCTTAATGGGATAAGCTCAAACTTTTCGTGAAAAATCATCTATGAACGTAACAAAATACTTTGCACCACCCATAGACTGACAAGGCATGGGCCCACAAACATTTGAATGTACCAATGGCAAGAGCTCACTCATGCGTGGCCTACCAGACTTCTTATGCGTAGACCTAGTCTGCCAGCCATAAAGACAATGCTCACATGAATCAAAACATGCATAATCTAGGGGTGATAAGTACTACAAAACAGAAAGCATTTTCATTCCCTTCAAAGACATATGGCCCAAACAGGCATGCCAAAGAGATACATGTGGGATAGAACCCACAGACAAAACATGATCAAGGGAAGAAGCTGATACAATCAAGGGGTAGAGATTTCCAGCCTTGGCACCTCTCGCAATCACAAGTCTGCCACGAGTGATCTTCCATGCAGAGTCTCCAAAACATACATGATATCCTACATCATCAAGCTGTCCAGTTGACATGAGACTGCGTGTCAAAGTAGGTACATGACATACATCCTGCATAACAAAACTGCTGCCAGAAGGAAACTGCAGCCTAACATCACCAATGCCCACAATATCAAGAGAGCTATCATCACCCAAGCGTACAGAAACTGAAACAGTACGGTATGAATGAAACCACTCTCGGCAAGGTGTCACATGAAACGACGCACCTGAGTCCAAGAGCCAACACTGTGTATACATAGAGTGTATCTCTGTCATCTGCGAAGCACTAGAAGAAGCTGCTAGGATATAATCATCATCATCAACATTCTCAGGATTCATAGCATTGATCTCTTCAATTTTAACACTTGACTTTGCAGGTACTATGTTGCGATCAGAAGACTTATCCTGCACTTTGTCTTTCCCCTTATCTTTGAGCCTTTCATTGCGCAATTCATGGCATTGTGGCCTAATATGGCCCTTTTTCCCACAATGGTGACAAGTAACATCTGCATTCCTACCACGGGATTTGCTATGTGACTTCCCACGAGACTTGGACCGAGATTTTTGAGAATTCCGTCCACGGCCACTACCACTGCCATGCTTTCCATATCCATCATTCCTGCCTCTAACTGTCATAGCATGAGACACACGAGAGGCATCCAAATTCTTACTGTTAACCTCTTCCTGCAGAAGAGCACTCTGAACATCAGATAATTTCAAGGTAGTAGTAGAGGCACATAATGCAGTGCGGAATACATCCCATGACTCATTAAGAGTACCAAGCAAGAAAAGAGGAGTCACATCCTCTGCAAAAGTGATGTCCTACGAAGTCAAGTTTTTGAGTATAGCATGGAACTGGCTCAAGTGAGCAGACATAGTGACATTCTCCTTCATGCAGCACAGATCCATAAGCTGTTTCAGCTAATACATCTAACTCACTGGACTTTTCTTGTCATAGAGATTTTTTATCTTTTCCCACAACTGCCATGCACTTTGTTCTTCCTCAAAGACATTATAGTGAACCTGTTCTGTGAGAGACAATACAATAGTGGACTTGCATAACTCATCAAGCTCAAGCCATTCCTCATCTGGCATAGTTGCAGCAGATGCCCGCTTAACCTCAAAGGTTTGATCTACGATTTCTGCACCAACACCTGCCAAATCTAGCTCTTCCAATAGGAGTAATTCATACCATCAAGCTTAGTGATGTTGAAAATAGCATGATCAGTGGACGAACTCACCATAATGTAGGCTGGAAGACTGTAGACATTTCAAAATTGCTTGTTGTTTACTACAGAAAATGACAAAAAAATCACCAAAATCGAGGAAAAATGGCGAAGAAAGTGGAACCAAAGCTAATGCCCACCAAGTACTAGTGAAGTACATCATTTCAGAGTGTTTCAGCATGAAAAATCCATGTCAGTCCATACATATATGCTTGCTGTAATAAATTTCAGATTTCAGTAAAAGAGAGCTAATAGTGCCAAAATTGGATCCCAAGGCAATCAGATACTGCCAAGACCAAAGCCGGCATCATGCGGGCATAGCATAAGCATATGATGGTTGATAAGCATGAATCCAACACCCAAGTATGTCATACAAACATCTGCCAGTGAGTAGGCACACCCCCCAGGCAATGGGGGAAAGTGTTCCTGCCACTACCAAAACTTGACACAAGTAGGTGTCAGTTCACAAAGATACGGATCCAAAACTGAGACTTAGCTCATAAGCATATAGTGAACCAAGACATATGATATATCATCCCAAAAGGTAAGAAGTCCCAAAGTCTCAAGTGTCTGCTGCTCAATGGCATGTAATGGTTCAATGCATAAAAGTACCATCTGCTCAATGTCTGATAAGCATTCAAGAATGCTCCCACTGGCACAAAAGCTGTATGTATGAGCTCAAGAGCTCAAGCCAAGGCAAGACATAGTGCCAATGACATAAGTCCAAGACAATACATCAATAGTACATCCCAAACATATAGACGGTAGAGCATTTGTATGTAGCATCCATAAGCATGTAAGACATCAAGTACATCCCAAGATACAACTCTGGCAAGCTAATAAATAGCTCAAGTAAGCTCCGAGAATCCAAGGTCAAGCCAAGACCGAGATCCAGTAGTAATAGCCTCCAAACAATGTAACTAGCATGTAGTAATGGCATAGGCTAAGCATGTCAAGACCGGTCATGCATAAGTAACATACATGCCATAAGTACATCCAAGACGGAGCATCCAAATGCTTTGCAAAGCGAGCTCAAGCTCAACCAACGATTCCGAATCAAAACCAAGCTCTATGTCGAGCCCCAAGTGTCAATACATCACCATATATGTCCGAAACATAACCAAAAAGCATAGGCATAAGTATACATGAGTAAAATGACTTCATCCCAACTGTGTACAGCAGTGATTTACTGTTCAAAACTGAGAATTTCAGCATCAACTCTGTACAGTAGTGATTTACTGTTCAAAACTGAGAATTTTAGCACCAAAATTAGCTCCAAATGTGTTTATCGTGTTTATCGCAGCACAAAGGAGCGGGAAAATGGAGCACAGGAGTAGGAAAATGGAAAAAAGGAAATAGCAAAAAAGGCGCAGGATAAAAGAAGGAAAAGGTGCCTTGGCCGGTAACCAGACCCTGAAAAATTTAAACGTTTGAGCATGACCCCCAGAAAGTCTCAGTGTCGCCCCGAGAAAGCAAAAGAGTAAAAAGCGCACCATTAAATGTGGAAGCGCTCCTGAATCCTTGTAAAAGAGTGCCAGGCTCGCCCTTGTGCAAATTGTATGCATTAGTTGGGAATAGGATAAATTAGAATGGTGGGAAATGAGAAATGGGATTGGGCCAATGGCTGGCCATGTAAAAAAGGGGATGACCGCCCAAAGAAGGGAGGGCATGTATATAAAGTTCAAAAGTGAATGAGAAGTTCATTCTTGTGTGTGGCTAAAGCTTCTTCTTCTTCTTCTCTTGTTTCTTGCCTTCTTGCTTGTGCTTGAGAAAGGGAGTGAGGGAGTGTGAGAGGGTGAGGGAGTGAGTATGTGAGAGTGAGGGATCGTGGAGAAGAAGCTCCCCATCTCCTCTCTCCATCTTCTTCTCTTCTCTTCTCTTCCCTTGTCTCGCACGTGGCTATGGAGGATGGAGCTCATGGGAGAGGGATTGAGGTTGCTTGAGCTTGCCACAAGGATCATGGAGCTACCAGTTTGCAAGAGAGAGGAGGGTACTCGATTGAGCATCAAGGTAAGCTCACTACACTTGTAAGGTAGGCATGGCGCATCGGCTATGTGAGAGGTAGCCATGGCCGCTCGGCTTGAAACGCTTGATCAATAAGCAGTCCGTAGGTCTCGGGGTAGAGCTTGTAGCTCCCCTTCATTTTGGTTCTGTTGTCGGGACTGACGGAATTGAGCCTTGAGCGCCGCGTGCATCAAATCGAGCATAGGAGTAGGGCCTTTGCTCGAAACGGTGCTTGAGATAGATAGGAGATTTAGGAGGTTTAATCGTTGGAACAAGTAAGTATTTTGAGTTTTTTGATGAGTGCTTGAGTAGGTAAATATAACCCATGCTTGGTTTTGTGATTTTTTGTTAGCATTAGGTAGGATAGGATTAAGATTCGAAATTGAAATGGTAGGGTTTTTGCTGTTGTAAATCTGGTTGCAATAAGAAAAAGAAGGCAAAAATTGTGTTTTTTAAGGGGGAAATCGCAACGGGGAAAGGCTCTAAGGTTAGAGAGTGGTTGGGCAATGCTATGTAAGGCTGGGGCAAGGGGAGAAGAGCTCATTTGCATTCTGGCTTAGTTGAGAGAGAGCAAGAGAGAGTGAGAGAGCTACAGGCATAGGAGAGGAGTGGACGCCCTTCGATCACACTTCCGGGGTGCTATAGGTATACAAATCTCTTTCCCGACATGCCCTTGTGTGTATTTAACAGCCTAGAATAGCTAATCATCAACATAACACTAGATTCGTCACCATTTTCATTGTGGAAAGTGCGCTGACCCCGACGTGTTCGGACGTTCGAACCCCAGAATTGGGTAGTTGGCTGCCCCAAACCTAGGGTTTGGCGTTCGGCCTTCGGGCATTCGACCATGTGCCATTCGGGCTTCGGGCTTCGAAGTTTGGCCTTCGGGCCATCTAGCCATTCGAACCTTATCATTCGGGCTTCAGCGGTTCAGCCCCTCTGAATTTGGGATTCGGCCATTCGGTGTTTGGACGGCCAAATCGGGCCGCTCGAACCCAGCCATTCGGCCCAACTCAGAGTCGGCCATTCGAGCTTCGGCCCTCGGACTCGGCCATACAGCCTTCGGCCTGGCCGAACGAGACATTCGGACTTCGACAGTTCATACGCTGATTCTGGGATTCAGACCTTGCCATTTGGGCCAATTTTGGCCGAATGCATTTTTTGACATGATTTTAATAATTTAAGCCCAGACTCGCATTGTTGACACTAGTGCGACCCTGTAGGTGCGAGAAAATCATAAAAAACTTGGCCGTGTGGCTAGGAAACCTAGCAGAGTGTGTTGTCGCAGCCTAGTCACAACAGGAGACAAGACATCAGACCCCCACATACCTGAGAGACATAGCAGAGACCCAGATTTTAACCAGGGAGCCATGTGCTGACCTCATACCCGGTGGCCAAGAGCTAAAGGTAGCATTGACATTGCACTTGAGTGCCGTAATCCCGTACACATAGTAGGCCACATTGGTTGTACAATGAAAGAGCAGAAAGCCTGATTTCGCATCGAACGCATAGACACCACACTGAGTGTACATAATTTGAGGATTGGTCGTAATAACAAGGAATACACTCAAACATAATCATTCAAGGAACCCATCAATAGGAGTGAACCCCAAGACTTAGCAGACAAATAGGGTTAGGACCCAGGAGGACGTTAAGTGGACGCGAGGATCTAGAAGACGACAACATAGAGGATCAGGCGCTGCCAGAACTACTCGAAATGATCGAAGGCCTTGTGGAATTGGAGGCAGAGACAATGTCAGGATCAAGAGGCGACCGAGGAGAGGACCGCGGCTAGACCTAGAAGAATTCCCAGTCTCAGTACAGGAACTAGTCCATGACTACGATTTACTTACTAGGACCGTAATCCAGGGCAGACTTGTAGAAGAAGTGGTAGCAAGCCTCGAAGAAGAGAGAAGAGCAATCAGGAGAGCGCTAGAAGGCATAATTGTCTACAACCATGAGCAAAGGGCTAGAAAGCTACATCAAGATGTAGATATGTACGAGGCTAGAAGGGTGCTAGACCTAGCTGGGGCAGCCAAATCTGGACCGAATGAAGAGAGGGAACGGGTAGCAGAGATTGACATGACATTGAGTGAACTTGTAGCCAAGCAACTCATGGACAATACATCCGTTGAGTAGAGTGCTACAGCCCTAGCCACCGCACTACTCTCAGGATTGGGAGTTACGCAAGGGGCTAAAGGGTAGGCTAGAATCCCTATCGTAGCAAAACAGCTAGCGAAGTATGAGACTAGCAGTGACCCATACAGCTTCATGGAGAAGTTCGAGCAAGTATGCGAAGCAAACGGTCTTACTGACCTTGCACAATGCTCTCAAGATTTTGGCCTGTGCTTAGGCGATAAGGGGAGAATCTGGTATTCTAGCCTCGATGATGTAGAACGTACAAACTTTGCTTGCCTTAAGGGCCTCTTCATCAAGAGATTCTTGGAGGCAGGGTATTCTGACAACCTTATCGTCCGGTTGATGAATATCAGCCAAAGGGAGAAGGAAGACGTCAGGGACTATGTCACTCATGTGCATAGCCTCTTCAAAAGGATCCCTGCCAATGAACGACCTACTGAGAGGGCAGTGTCTATAGTATTCATGAACGGAATTCAGAGCAAGGAGCTCTACAAGGCTTTGGCCAGTAACTCTACCTTGCAACGAGACATGCTAGCTAGAGTTTTCGAAGAGGCAATACGTGTAGATGATCAGCTTAGGGAACGAAGCATGAGGACTACCAGCCGAGAAAGTGAAAATTCCAGAGAGATCAACTATTTCGGGAGAAAAAGCAACTGCTAGTGTGCAGGAAAAGGGAAAGAGTATGGACCAAGGCTAGGAGATGGAGGAGATGAGAATGGAGATTGCACGACTGTAGAAACTGGTAAGGAAGCCTGCGCGATCGCATGTACAATGTATATACTGTGGCAGCAATCACCTCCCATAGCTGAATGTTGAGATATCAAGCTCCACTTGTGATATGCCAGGGTGACCGTTGTGCATTTATGTCACCGACTTGTCAGTTGTGCAGATGCGATTGGTACACCACCCATGAATAATAGCTAGATGATAGCTATCCTTATCTACTCTAGTTCGTGGCTCAGTTAGTATGCCACCTTAGTTAGTTGAGTTTGGTTTGAGACCCATATATAGGGTTCTTCTATTTCTATGTACTTGAGTTCTTTTTGGCTTACACAACTAAGAAGAGGAAAACTGTTTTCAGCCTCCATCTTTGTGTGTATTCCCCCATTGTGCAAGCAAGAAAGCTACAAGTGAGACTCCTTCCTTCTCTCCCACAATCTTGACATGGTATCAGAGCCTTGTTCGTGGTAAGGAGCTCAAGAAAGCAAACCAAGTTCACGGTGTTCTAGTAAGAGGACCAGTATTGCTTTCATTTTTCTGTTTTGGGAGCAAGTCTCTGCAGATAGCACAACCGAAAAGTGCAAGAGTGCATTGTCTCAGATTGAGATACCCTTCGCGGTGTAGCAAGAGGGTAGTATATGCTGCGGGAAGGGGCTTTAGCCCTTGGTTACTCTGTTTTTTTTATTTGAGGACATTTCGGGGCCTGTTTTGGAGGCGGAAGTTTTCTGCACGCACTTAGGAAAAGGCCCTATTTTATGCTGTGCGACCACTGTTCTACAGGTTGATGAAAAGTTATTGTAGAAATTGCATCGTATGCCTATGCACAGAGACATTGGGAGTTACAGAATCATCCTTGTTGCCTGTTGATGCAAAATCGTCACTAGGAAGTGACTGTGTGGTCAAATACCACTTTCGTCAATTTTGCAGTTTTGCCCTTGTGAGGTTGAAGCTGTGTTCTTTGCAGTGATAGAATTTTTTGCAGTGTTCTTTAATAGCGTCTGATTCTCTTTCACAGATTGTCACTGAAAAGCTTGACAAGAACAACTTCCAAGCATGGAAGTTTAGAATGACGAATTCCCTTATGGGAAAAGGATATTGGGAATTCGTTGCAGGAAATGAAGAAGAACCAGTTCTTCCTGATGTTCCCAATCAACAGCAAATGCAGGCATTTAAAGCATGGCATGAGAGAGCTAGGAAAGTTATGTACTGGCTGTCTATCAGCATTTCAGACTCTATGATTGTGCATATTCAAGATGCAAGTATGCCAAAGGAGGCATGGGATACTTTGTCAAAAATGTATAGCACAAATACACAAGCCAGTAAAATGCAGCTCAAGCAAGAGTTGCACAATGTGCAAAGAGAAAGTATGAGCATCAATGACTACCACATGAAGGTGAAGAAGATTGCAAATGCACTTGCTTCCATTGGGTCGCTAGTGGAAGATGATGATTTAGTTTCTGTGACCTTGAATGGTCTAGGAAAGGATTATGCACAGTTCCGAACATCCATTTCCATCCGTGAAAGATTTCCTGATTTTGAGGAGTTGATTGCTCTTCTAATTTCTGAGGAGCAAAGAAATGGTGGTGCATCTTCTTCAGGAGGAACTTCAAAAGAAGTTGTCTTCTACTCAAATGCTGGAAGAGGTAGAGACAGAGGTAGAGGAGGCCGATCTGGAGGCCGTGGTAGAAATCAAAATATGTAGCAAACTCAAGAAAACCAGTCCTATGGAGGAGGACGTGGTAACTCTAGAGGCAGGGGGAGCCAAAGAGGTCGTGGTGGATGGCAAAGAGGCCAAAATGCAAACAACAATATTGAATGCTACTACTATGGTAAAATGGGTCATATGGCTAAAGACTGCTATAAAAAGCAGAATGACATCATGAATGGAAAATTGCAACAAGGGAATTATGCATCTTCTAGTAGACAGGGTGATGAAAAAAATGAGCATTTGTTTATGGTGTAGCACATGACCAATTTTGTGACAAGTGCAGAAGAAAGAAACGATGTGTGGTATGTTGACTCAGGTGCATCAAACCACATGACATGTCATGCAGAATGGATGCAGGTGGCAAGGAAAATGGAAAAACCAGGATTTGTGGAGACTGGTGATGATACTGCACTTCCTATTGTGCAGATTGGAAAAATTCCTTTGTCTATGCAGGATGGGAAAAAGAAATACCTGTCGGATGTATTTCATGTCCCGAATATCACCAAGAACCTAGTTTCTGTTGGTCAAATGGTTGAGCAGGGCTTGCAGGCCAGATTTAATTCTCATGGATGCTTTGTTGAGGATATGAAAAATAAAGGTCACTTGATAGCAAAAGGAAAGAAGAAGGGCAGAATGTTTACGTTGGATGCAGACATGCCTGAATTGAGTGCAGCAATGTCTGCACATGAGACCAGTGTAGTTGCAGAT
Organism: Lygodium microphyllum; assembly: GCF_053477565.2. Lineage (NCBI taxonomy): Eukaryota > Viridiplantae > Streptophyta > Polypodiopsida > Schizaeales > Lygodiaceae > Lygodium > Lygodium microphyllum. Next base: position 84,478,485 of record NC_141163.1, on the reverse strand, counting down.
ATTGATATTTGACATAAACACATTGGTCATGTTAATGTACAACGACTTAAATCAATGCAAGCCCAAAATATTGTTGCAGAATTGCCTAAATTCAAGGTTGCAGAAATGCATAAGGTATGTGAAGCCTGTCAATTTGGAAAACAGGCAAGGAAACCATTTCCTAGACATGTTCAAGAGAGTAAGAAGCCATTGGAATTAATCCACTCTGATGTGTGGACTACTAAAGCCGCATCTCTTGGAGGCTGTCATTATTTTGTCACTTTTATTGATGACTATAGCAAAAAAGTTTGGGTGTATTTTATGAAAAAGAAAAGTGAAGTTTTTGGGCATTTCAAAACTCTTAAAGCTATGGTTGAAAAAGAAACAGGCCTGCAAATAAAATGCCTAAGGTCAGATGGAGGGGGAGAGTACCTCTCAAATGAGTTTGCAAGGTTCCTGCAAGAGCATGGCATAAAGCAACAATATTCATGCAGTCATACCCCACAACAAAATGGAATTGTAGAAAGAAAAAATAGGCATATTGGAGAGGTATCTCGTGCCATGCTCAACGAAAAAGACTTGCCAGATTTTTATTGGGCTGAAGCAGTTGCTATAGCAGTCTACATAATGAACAGGACTCCCACTGCAACAATACATGGGATGACTCCAGAGGAGAGGTATACTGGTAGGAAACCCGATATTTCTCATTTGAAGATTTTTGGTTGCATTGCCTATGTTCATGTGCCAGATGAGTTGAGATCCAAGTTGGATCCAAAAGCTGAGAAGTGCATCTTTATTGGTTACTCTCTGTAGAGCAGAAAGGGTATAGATGCTATAACCCTTCTACTCATAAGTTTAAGTGAGCAGAGATGTTATTTTTGATGAGATGAGTAGCTGGTATAAACCAGTAAATGTGATTGATGATGTAGATGCACAAAATGGTAATGCTGCACAGAATTCACAGCAGCAGTCACAAGATATTAGTGGACCTGGAGCGTCCTCTAGCAGTGGTTCACATGCTTCACCATGGATAGGCAGATTGAGATCAGGAGAATCTTCTTAAAGCAATGCAGATAGTGGTATGTAGGTATCACAAAAAGGAAAAGAGAAGGTAGATCAGCCCATGTTTGATGTGAATGTAGGTCACTCTTATGTGGATGGTGAATCCAGTGGCTCAGAACAGAGCATTGATAATGAGTTGGGTATTCCTTCTATTGTTACACTTGGAGTAAGGAAGACCAGGGATGTTTTGAGAGCACCTGGGAGTGAACACACTTTGTGCAAGTCTACTAGAGCTAGGTATCCTGTGGATAGGCTGAAATATGATGGATTTACAGCCATTCACTATGCATATATGGTCAAAGTGATACATGAACCAGAACCCACTTCTTTTGAGCAAGCCATGGAAAAAGAAAAATAGGAGAAAGTCATGGATGAAGAAATGGATGCCTTAGAAGCAAATGCTACATGGGAACTGGTACCTTTGCCTAAAGATAATAATGCAATTGGTTGTAAGTGGGTTTATAAGGTGAAACACAATGCAGATGGTTCTGTGAATAGATACAAGGCAAGATTAGTAGTCAAGGGGTATGCACAAACATATGGCATTGATTATGAAGAAACATTCAGTTTGGTTGTTGCAAAGATGGCAACCGTAAGAGCAGTCATTGCTATGGCTGCATCAAAGGGATGGTCTTTACATCAGATGGATGTAAAGAATGCCTTCTTGCATGGTGATTTGCAAAAAGAGGTCTATATGAAGCAGCCACCAGGATATGTGCATACTGTTCATCCTGAGTTTGTTTGCAGGTTGAAGAAAGCCTTGTATGGCTTGAAGCAAGCACCTAGAGCATGGTCTGACAAGATAGGATAGTATCTTGTCACTATTGGCTTTCAGATTTCCAAGGCAGATTTCTCACTTTATGTGAGAAAAACAGAGAAAGATATTATGCTACTTGTCATTTATGTTGATGATTTGATTATGATAGGTGACAGTGATGAAGATATCCTTCATGTGAAAATGCTATTGAAGCAGAAGTTTGAGATGAAGGATTTGGGAGAGCTGCGTTATTTCTTGGACATTGAGGTGATTAGATCACCAAGTGGGATACTGCTCTTGCAGAGGCAGTATGGATTGGACATGCTGTCCAAATATGGGATGACAGGCTGTAAGCCTATTTCATTTCCTTTGGAGCAGAATGTGAAGCTGAGCGCAGATGCAGGTGAGCTTCTGGAAGACCCTACTATGTACAGACGTATAGTAGGAAGTTTGATTTATATGACTATTACTGGGCCAAATTTGAGCTATGCTGTTGGATTGGTAAGTCAGTTTATGCAGGCTCCAAGGAAACCGCATTTGGATGCGGCTAGACGCATACTCAGGTATGTGAAATCCACATTGCAATATGGACTACTTTATGAGACTGGGGTTCAGATACAGTTGTATGGATACACTGATGCTGATTGGGCTGGTAGTATTTCTGATAGACGATCTACCAGTGGGATATGTGTTCTCTTTTGGGAGTGCTATAGTCACTTGGAGCAGCAAGAAATAGCCTACAATTGCCTTATCAAGCACAGAGGCTGAGTATAGGGGCACAACAATGGCTGCATGTGAGGTAGCTTGGTTGCATAAGCTACTTTATGATATGCATCAGTCTACAGATGGGCCAGTTGTCATTTATTGTGAAAACATGAGTAGTATACACTTGGCAAATAACCCAGTCTATCATGCTAGAACAAAGCACATTGAGGTGCATTATCACTATGTGCAGGAGAGGGTTTTACTAGGTCTTATTGATCTAGTTTATGTCAGCACAGAGGATCAGGTAGCTGACATATTCACGAAGGCATTGGGTACACAGAAGCTGCGCAAGTTCAGAGACCTGCTTGGTGTGCAGGAATTGGGATTGAGCTCGAGGGGGAGTGTTGAGATATCAAGCTCCACTCGTGATATGCCAGGGTGACCGTTGTGCATTTATGTCACACTGACTTGTCAGTTGCAGATGCGATTGGTACACTGCTCATGAATAATAGCTAGATGACAGCTGTCCTTATCTACTCTAGTTCGTGGCTCAGTTAGTATGCCACCTTAGTTAGTTGAGTTTGGTTTGAGACCCATATATAGGGTTCTTCTATTTCTATGTACTTGAGTTCTTTTTGGCTTATACAACTAAGAAGAGGAAAACTGTTTTCAGCCTCCACCTTTGTGTGTATTCCCCCATTGTGCAAGCAAGAAAGCTACAAGTGAGACTCCTTCCTTCTCTCCCACAATCTTGACACTGAATGCCAAGATCCTAGATCTAGGCCATGCTCAAATTGTAGTAAATTTGGGCATGATGCATTGCATTGCAAGATGTCGAGGAGATTCCCATATGCACAGCAGTACAATCCTCTGTACTTAGGTAATAGACCAGCCAATTTCTTTGGGAGGGGAGCCCAATTGGCACTCCCTGCACCAAATGACTCAAGACCTGGCGTACCTAGGCTGGAGATGAACCCAATAGGTATACCAAGACCACCAGGGCCTTTTGTAACCCACCCATCGAGCGATGCTCCAGTTCACTATGTGGAAGAGCCTAGTGAAGAGGAGACATATGTCAACCCGTACATATGCGATGACGAGGAGGGCAACCTAGTCTTGATGGACTATCGGCGGTGCCGGTGATGGCATTAGGTAGAGGAAGAGATAGAGGCTTTGGAGGGCCAAGCCAAGATCTGATCACATGCTGGACCTGCGGCCATCCAGGCCACATTTCATCACGTTGCCCAGAGAAGGAACATGCTAACAAGGACAAAGCAGATCTCCGATGCACAGAATGTGGGATCACTCACCTGTTTCCTGATTGTCCTAGGCGGAAACCATTAGCTAGCTCTACCAACGTACCGTCAGTACCTCTAGGGCTATTTGGAGTGGAAACCTTTGATAGTGAGGACACACCTATCCCACTACAGGTTATGATGCGAGCTCAAACAAGGCAGGCAGGTATCTCCTTGCCTGGGCCAAGTAACCTTGACGCAGCCTCAATAGGAAAGAAAAGTCAAAGGAGAAGGAAAAAGAGAACAGACGCGAAGATAACCCTTAAAACCAAGGAAGCCACGAAGTTAGTGACATGAAAAAAAGTCACGGATGCAGAGGCAAAGACCTCAGCCCCGAAGTCAGCTGAGCTAGGGGGTGCCAAGGTAGGGGAATATCCCCATCCCAAACGGCAACTCGAAGCTATAGCCAAAGTCAAGGAGTGGGTCGAGGATGCCCAGGAGTACCTCAAGGATGCTGAACCCATACTAGAAGATCCAATGGATGATTTTTCCAACGTGAGCACACCAGTCTCACCCACAAAACCACACACTAAAAGTGTATCCTTGCCACAGGGGGCAACTCAGCAGCAAGGCCAAAGGGGGACTTACCAGGGCAGATAGAATGCATGGCCCAGTAGTGCTAGCCTTAGGGGAAGACAAGAGCCCAGCAGTCTCCTTGCAACCTTGCTGTCCACCCCAGTAACTCTAAGCGTAGAAGACCTGCTTAGGCAGAATCCTTCTTTATGGCAGGAGTTAAAAGATTCGGTGGAGGGACACACAAGACTTATGGGTGTTGATCAGCAAGATCATGACGCAGTTACGCAAATCCCAAGTCTAACTCTACACTCAACTCCTAAGTCATTGCACATCAATGCTTTCTAGGAAGGCACTGAAATGCATGCAGTCCTACCTGTTCTAGCCTTAGGAGATATGATGCGAAAAGGAATTGTAGACACAGGCGCCGGTGTTAGCGTACTGAGCCATGCAGTTTTAGAGGCATGGGGAAACCCTCCTGTAGAGACTGCCAGGTTCAATGTCACGTTAGCAAATGGAATGAAGGTAAGGCCATTCGGAGTCTTAAAGAACTGGCCAGTAAAGATTGCAGGTGTGCAGTTTTCCGTGAACTTCATTATCATGAAGGGAGTGGACTACGACATACTGCTAGGCCGAAACGCTCGAGTAATTGAAGATTGGGGGAATGGTTTGATCTTCCTAGGGACCAGAACTGAAGCAGTAAGGGTAGAGATGGACACTTGGAAAATGACCCCCGTTGACCTAAATGCCATCTCAGCCATGCTGAAAGGCGACACTCAAATGACCAAACCCTATGGATCACTCACTAAATATATTCCCTGCCCTGAGGATGAGCAGGATTGGATGCATGTCTTGGCAACCATTGACCTACCATTCTCAGATGAGGAAGAACTATATCGGCAGGCTGCTAAAGCCGCAACCATGCCAATAGAGGAGCCAACTGTGCCACTCTGCATGATGGCAGAAAGCTCACTCAACCCAAGGAAACCTGTCTCGTTCCATATCCCCAGCAATAAGCTAGAGCTTTAGGAAATCGTAGAGTATCTGATAGACACATTGAAGGGCAACTTGGCTGCCAACCTAAAGCCTCTACGTGATCTGTTGACTAAGCCAGAATGGAAATGGACCAATGTCCACGATCTGAATTTGTTATACAATTGGGCTTTAGTTACTGATGACAAGGAGACTGAAGAGGAAAGCTTAGGTGATGATGAACGGTTTGAAGAGCAAGACTCTGATGACGAGGAATATGAGGACTGCCGCTCTACAGGAGATGAAAGTGAGGAAGAGATAGATACAATAGAGTATGACATAGAAGGGAGAACGATAGAACAAATCAAGGCAGACTTGAGACCCAGGAAGGAAAATACGAATTGGAGTGAAAAAGGAGTCATGCGGATGGAGTGCGATAGATCCTGGCTAGAACACATAGGAGTCGTGGATTACGAGCAAGCCGGAGTAGCACAACCATGGGTAATCCCAATGCTCAAGACGGATGTACCTACTGAACTACAACCCCCTGGGGAAACTCCTTCCTCGAGTGAGGGATGCGAGTTTAACTCGGAGTTGGAGGTGAGCACTAAGAGTGATCCCGAGATACCCCAACCCTCTAAGGTCAAACGTACAAAAGGGGACTTGCGAGTCCACCTAAGGCACAGGAGATTAAAGGAGGAGGCTAGGACGTGAGCGAAGGACTCAGAAGCAGAGAGGAAAAAGAAACTGCAAGATCTACCCAAACGGTTGGCAAAATTTAAAAAGGGTGATAGAGTAGTGATTCTGCTAGGTGCGAAGAGGCAGGGCCAAACTAGTGAACCGATTGAAGGACCCGCCAAAGTCAAGGAAGTCAACTTGGCTGGGGAGGGCAAAAAGCCAAGACCTGTATTCATTGCAGATGATTTGACCGAGGATGAGGAGGCCAAACTTGTTGCAGTCTTGCAAGAGTATATTGATGTATTTTCCTGGACATTGGAAGAACTTAAAGGGTCCACCCTAGGATTGTGACTCATAATATCCCAATGGTCCCTGATGCAATGTCAACAAAGCAATGACCTTACCCCATGAATCCCAAACATGCCCATGCAGTAAAAGAGGAGATTGATAAGCTCATGAAGGCGGGATTCATATATGAGATTGAGCACACGGACTGGGTATCACTGATTGTGATCGTGATGAAGAAGAATGGAAAAATCCGAGTGTGCGTTAATTACAAGAAATTTAATGCCACTACGAAGAGGGATAACTACCCTTTACCATACACTGAGCACATGCTTGAGAGGGTAGCATGTAAATAGGCCTATAGTTTTCTGGATGGCTTCTCAGGCTACAATCAAGTGCAAGTGCACCCCGATGACAGGCACAAGACTGCCTTTGCCACGGAATGGGGTGTATTCACCTACATTGTCATGGCCTTTGGGCTGATGAATGTGCCTGCGACTTTCCAACTCTTAATGTGCACTATCTTCAAAGATATGCTTAGGCGTGAACTAGAGGTGTTTGTAGATGACTTATGCATATACTCTAGTTGGGCCGAACACTTAGAGAAATTGAGAGCTGTCTTTGAACGGTGTCAGTTATACAACCTCTCATTGAACCCCTTGAAGTGCCAGTTTTGGGTGAAACACAGATGTATCCTAGGGCACGTGGTGTCAAAGAACGGCATCGCCACGGACTTTTCAAAAGTCAGAGTCATTGTCGACCTTCCGCCACCCAATAACTACAAGGGAGTTTAGTGTTTCTTAGGACATACTGGATACTATTGCCGCTTTGTACTAAATTATACACTAATTGCTAGACCATTGTACAAGCTGTTGATCGTGTTTGAGTGGACTGAGGAATGCCAGTGTGCATATGAAGAGTTCAAGAAGGCTCTTACCATTGCACCAATCTTACGAGCCCCAGACTAGAACATAACGTTTTACGTGCACATAGACGCCTCTAAGTTCCCTATTGGGGCCGTGCTATGCCAGCTTGGTGAACATAACTTAAACTATCCGGTGAGTTTTGCTAGCAGGCAGCTCACAGAGACCGAGATGGATTATTCCACCATAGAAAGGGAGGGGTTGGCCATGGTATTTGCTGTAAAGAAATTTAGACATTATCTGTTGGCCACTCCCTTTGTCTTCTTTGTTGACCGTCAAGCCTTGCTCTATCTTGTGAACAAGCCTTGCGCTACAGGACGCATAGCTAGATGGTTACTTCTCCTATTGAAATTTGACTTCTTTGTGGTTGTACGCAAAGGAAAGTAGCATTACATGGCTGACCATATGTCCCACATACCCACAGGAGAAGTCGCTAGACAAGGCATACTTGATGATTTACCGGATGCTCATCTCTTTAACCTGTCCAGTGAGAGATAATTGTTTAAAGCTGATCTGACGCCATATTGGGCCGATGATGTAGTTCAGGTACTGGAGAATGGATTACCTGAGAGACCAATTGAGAAGGCCAGGCTGAGGAGACTTATTTTGAAAATCCAACCATACCAATTGATAGCCAGCCAACTCTATAGGTTAGGACAAGACGGTTTGTTGCGCAGATGCGTGTGTGAGCATGAGATGCACGATGCATTGAAAGAAGCACATGGCGGAATCGCTGGAGGACACTTTAATGGGGATACAATAGCCCGAAAGGTGCTGCAATCCCAACTATGGTGGCCCACCCTATTCCGTGATGCTGCGAAATTTGTGAAGCACTGTGACAAATGCCAAAGAACCAAGGTGCCCGTGTGCAAAGATAAAATGGATTTGATCCCTGTCATAGCTCGACAACCCTTTGAAAAATGGGGCATCGACTTCATTGGACCTATCAGTCCCGTGGCACAGTACTCTCAGGCTCGCTACATCATAGTGGCAACTGATTACCTAACGAAGTGGGCAAAGGCAAGAGCTACAAGGAAGAATGATGCTAGAACCACTGCAAAGTTCTTGTGGGAGCAGGTCATTTCACGATTTGGGTGTCCAATAGAATTAGTTAGTGATCATGGCAGACACTTCATTAATGAGGTGATATTGCATTTGCTCTCTAATTTTCTAATCATTCACAGAAAATCCTCGCCCTGTTACCCTCAGGCTAATAGACAAGCAGAATCCACCAATAAAATCCTAGTCAATGTACTCACAAAAGTGGTATCTACATCTCAGAGTGACTAGGACAACAAGTTAATGGTGGCCTTGTGGGCCTATCGTACGGCTTATAAAACGGCTATAGGCCAGACGTCCTTTAGGCTGACTTATGGAACGGAGACCATTCTGCCCCTAGAGTTTTTTGTCCCTAGCTTAAGGATAGCAATGTAGGAGCACTAGGAGGGAAGAAATGCTTGGACAAATCGCTTGGTTGAGCTAGAACATCTCACGGAAACCCGGCTCTTGGCCACCCATGCACTGATTTGTGAGAAAGCACGGAGGAAAATGTGGTTTGACAAGCATGTCAAACAACGCGACTTTGATCAAGGGGATCTCGTTCTACTATACTCTGTGAAGGGTCACAAAAAGAAAATGAAATTCCGTGGACTGGGACCTTTTTGAGTGCGTGCAATTAGTCGAACGAGCAATGTTGAATTAGAGATGCTCGAAGGCAAAGGAATCGGCTTTTTCAATGGAAGCCGCATAAAAAAATACTATCCTCCTTCCCACCCGTTGCATGAGCCACCTATGTTGGAAGCGCTTGTCAACGTATGCATGGCTACTATTACGGAAATAACATATCAAGATGAAGAAGTAGTGGCACCCGCCTACCTACGAATCACCGTCACTGCAGAAAAGACCTATTCCTTTGATGCTTTGATTGACAAAGGTGCCGATTACAATATCTTGACGCATGACCATTGGGCACGCATTGGTCAACCTAAACTGCAGCCCACCAGCGCCAAACTCACCCCATTTGGGAGCAATGCTTACATGCTCTTAGGGAAGTGCAAAGTGGTCATTTCTATTGAGTCTGACCGTATACCAGCTTTCTTTCACGTGTTGCCTAACACAAAAGGGGCCGGTAATATGTCACTATTAGGTCGTACTTTTAAGAAGCAGACGAATTGTAATGTGGATTATAATCTAGATCGCATCCATCTTACTATAGGCAATGTGCGCATAGTGATGACTTTTAGCAAGGGCTATTCTAACCCTTTCAACATTGTGAAGCCACCGGTAGAAATCACTACAACCGCACTTACGCTCAAGTCTACACAGAAGGATGCTAAGGTCTCATGCCAAGCTCTAGACCCTAGACCCAAACCCACCAAGAGTGCTCACAAGGCCAAGGAGTCTAAGCTTATATGGGTGCCAAAGTAGTAAAGACCACCTCCGGGTAGACTACCCAAACATGCTTCTAAATGCCAAAACAATCAGTCATCACGGCCTAAAAGGCAAATTGGACGCTATCAACATAGGCACACAACCACGCCGCGATGGATCCCCAAAGATCTCTTGCGAGCGCAATGCTACTATGAAGGCAACCCCTAGATTTGGGTGCCTAAGAATGGCAAGTCTACAGGCTCATCTCCAAGCAACGTCACTCCAGTGAGAGAGGCTTGCAAACATAGCGCCCGGGCCATAGTTAGCAAACCACTGCCGGCTGTGACTAATAAGTCCCAGCTAATTTATCGACCAAAGCAATCGCTAAAAGCCTCAAGCTTACCTCACTCAAAAGAGTTGAATACTTCCGTGACTGTGCACTCAGAACCCAGCACAACTTCCATGCCACTAGAGCTTCCTACAACACTTCAAAGTGCTTCGGAGTGCAAAGCCACACCCATGACACCAGCAATGGAGTCATTGCTGTCCAGCTCAATTGCACCATCACCACCAGCAGGTCTTAGGCCTTCCTATGCGGTACGATCTTTCCTTTCCTTGGCTAAAGAACTTGCTAAAACTTCGGGAGATGACCTTGTGACCTGCATTAAGGTGTTAGACCACACTTTCACCACATTTTCTAGGAGTTATGAATGGTTGGACCTAGGTCTTCTTGATGAACCACTTGCTTCTGATGTTCATACATTACCATGCACTTGGGAGGAATACGAGTTTATGACCGTCAAATTCCCCAAGATTGCTGCTGAACTAATAGCAAATGAAGAAATCTCAAAGGAGCAAGCTGTTCTTAGGCGATTAATCACCTCATACCGTAAGCCTCCTCGTTCTGCTCTCGAACAAGAATTACATGAGCTCATGCAACTTGCAAGCTCAACTTCCTCGTTCTTACAGTAGTGGTTCACTTTGCGGACCCAATGGGAAAAGAAAGGCTGTCGTATCATGACAAATGCTGAACAAAGGAGGGCAATCAAGACCATTGAGTATGATCCTACTTATGTGGCTCCTCTTTCATTTAGAGTTTTGGCCATTACCCAGAACCAACACTTAGATGACCAGGTCCTAGCCCATCCTTACATTGACCAATTCCTTACAGAAGAAGAACTGCACGTTGCAAGCCACCTTAATACCGGAGATATTTTTCATGATGTCTTGACCTATATCTCCCAAGTTTCTGTACAACCCTGTGAACTCGATTGTCACGCTCAACTTGAGTACAATACTGTATTTTATGAGTGGCTATTGGTCGGAACACCCCATCACAATCACCTTTGATATCCTCACCACTTCGTTCAATCCTAGGAAGGATTTTCATCTTTCTGAGGGGGAGGAATAAGGCTAAGAAGGCATAAATCATTGTTGAAAGGTTGAACTCAGTGATTTAAAAAAATAAAAAATAAAAAATAAAAATTAGTTAGCAAAATTTTTCAAGTTCTTTGCATTCCTGTTTTGCGCATTTTTCATGCTTAGCTTCATTTAGCCATGTTTTCCTTTTCCACTTGTGATTAATGAAAAGTATTTTTGCTGGGCAGGAACCCAAGATGGGTATCAAGATCGCGCTCATAAGCTTCCCTTCACGGAAGAAGAAAAGCAAAAATATATGCTGAATCTAGAAATTCAAGCTTACGGACAGCTAAATTTTCGAACTGTCCACAACCTATCCAAGGTCGTGGAAACGGAGAAAGCAGCTAAGTAGGTCGTAGAAAAGTGCAATATGACCAAGTATGTGGAGAAGGCAGAGCAAAATGTGGATCATGCAAGGTGTGTTGAGTTCTTACAAACTTTTGACTCTGCCTCCAAGAGTGCCACGGTGACTGTGGGAAGGGGGGATGTTGCCAGGCAAGTCAGGGTACCCTTAAGCAAGGAACTAGTAGAAAATGCACTGGGCCTGGAATCAAGGGCCGTAAAGAGACCAAAAAGGGATGTCTTTGCCATGCTAAAAATGGACAGGGGCCAGGTGCGGTCCAATGATGGAGTCAATATCCAGGACATCCCTAATGACGAAATCCGCATGCGTGCTAAAGTCATGCACACCCTCTTCTCCAGCCATTGATACACTGCCTATATGTGCAGAATAAATGTGCCTGTGCTCGAAAGCCTCGCGGCCAATGCACCAGAAGAGATCGACTGGAATGATTATGTACGACACACAATCAAGAAGGCTACCGTAGCACTTGATCTGGGAAGCCAACCTGCTGGAGGTGAATCCCCAGCAGCAAAAGACAAGAAGAAGGCCGCCTCCAAAGTATCATTCATTGGATATGGAGGTGTACTAACCACCCTAATTGAAGAAGCAGTAAAGGAGGCAGGAGCAGCACAGGAGGAGCAGGAGAGACCGCCACCCTCACCACACAATGAAGAATTCTTTGGCTTTGACAAGGAAACAGAAACTGACGAGAGTAGTGATGAAGAAGAAAAGCAAGAAGAACAGTGCCAGTAGCAGCAAAGAGAGCAGCGCACTAAGTGCTTCCAACATCAAAGGGAAGAAGAAAGGAGGAAGAAAGAGAAAGAAGAACTGCAAAAAGCGCAAAGAGTGTCAAGAGCCCAGGAAACAGAGAGGAAAAGGAAAGAAAAAGAGGATGCACAGAGAGTGGAAGAGGAGTCTAGAAAGGCAGAAGAGGAGAGGAAAAGAAGGGGTGAGGAGAAGAAAGAAGGAACAAGAAGATATAGAACTTGCAACTCGCCTATCCGTGGAGCAACATCAATGATAAAGAAAGCAAACCCCGCCCCAGGAGGATGAGAACCTGGACACAAGCCTGAATGTGCCAGATCCCATCCTGCCGCCGGTCGCAGAGGGTAAGGGCAAGGAGACCATCACGCCTATCCCTACCAGTTGTGTGCCAACTAGCCCTGCTGCTTCTGTAATAACCATCCCCATCCCAGGAATCTCGCCAAAGGTTGATGAGAGCAATATGGTCACATGGCTACAGTTCCTGGTGGAAAGGGAGTTAGCAAGAGAAGCTGGCGTAGCCACCCCAGTGTCAGGAGTGAAGAGGGTAGCCACGACTAATGTGGAGCCAAGCCCAAAGCTTAAAAGATAGAAAACAAAAGCTACTACCACCACTGCCACCATGTCCCATCCCCCATCTCCAGCAGGCTAGTACGATGAGTACGTTAAAGAGCTGCTATCGCATCTAGAAAAGGCTAAGGAAGGAAAGAGAACTGCCATGGAAGAGTTGGCAATAGAGCGAGAATCAAGAGCCACTCTCCAGCTGGAGAAAACTAAATAGATAGTAGAGTACCAAAGGGAGATTGTTGTGCTAAAGGAGGAAGCCAGCAATAGAGATGCAGAAGAAGCAAAAACCCTAAAGGAACATGATGCTGCTTGGGAGGGAAGAAGAAAAATCCTAATGGATCACCTCAATGGAGAGAGAGAGGCCACTGCTCACTTGCGGCGCAAGAACAACCAGCTCATTGCAGTCAACCAGGAGGCACAAAACTAGCTTGAAAAGATCAAACAGGAGACTGCAGAGCTAGAAAAGCTAAGAGAAGAGCAGGTGTGAAGAATGCAGGTGAAGTTGGATCAGCTCAGTGCGCAGATCGCCAATGGAGACGAGGAGCAGTCCCGCCTACACCGCGAGCTCGAAGACCAAGAGCAACGACTCATGGCTATGACCCTCCATCAGGGGGAGAGCCTGGAAGATATGGAGAAGAGAGCAAAGGAATGGGATGACCACAACGAAAGGAGGGTACGAGATGTGGCACGCCGATTGGCCAAAGCAGAAGGAGATAGAGTGTTGGCTGAAAATCAAGCAGAGGCTGCCCAGCACTCTATGATGGCCCAACAACACACTTTCCTCAACACGCTGCTTCACTCCACCAAAATAGAAGAAAACGAGGCCAATGATCAACAGAAGCTAGCCATTACACACAGAGCCCTAACAGCAGGCCTGCACGTACCACTGCAACTAGGAGGCCCGCCGCAGAGCCTGGAGGAGCAAAGAAAATACCTTACACAGGTAGACCTGACAATACAAGAAATTGACGAACTTGGTTTCACAGAAGAGAAGGTGCAAGAAGAAGTGCAAGCAGAAGGGGGTGGACCAGAGTTTGATCTGGGACCTCAGGAGGAGGACTACATCCCACCACCCTCTCCTCCACGATAAGATGAAGTGTAACCCACTGACACATCTGCTAAGAGGAAAGCAGCCCTGGCTAAGCGCAGAAGAGAAATAGTGGAGAAGGCAAGGAAGAAGCTGAACATTAGACCTGTCCCAAGGAAACCTATCCCTCTCCCACTGCACCCGAAAGGCCTCCCCGCTAGATTCCATGCAGAGCTAATTATCTGGGAACAGCAAGAATGTGCCCGCAACCCCTTCGACTTGAGCTTCGAGCTTCCCACTAAACTAAATAGAGTAATGCCCATTGAAGTTGTAAACGATGTAATCGCTATGGGTGCAAGGCTCAAGGACAAGTGGCTAGCGGAGCGAGAGGCCAACCCAACTCCTTGGGGAACTGAGGACCGCGAATTTTGGCATGATAAAGTCTTCCAAGGTGCCTAGATCGGTGGAGGGCTACAATTGCCAACCCACCTGGAGAAGACACATTTTTTATGTCAACCTTGACACTTGGATGGCGTTTTGTAACACCCTTCCTTCTGAGAGAAATGACCCCACATTCATGCCGTATCCTCGAAGGGTAGGCATGGATTTTAATCCGTCCATCCACGATAGGTTTGACTTCCCTATCATCTATAACGCCAATAGCACCTCCTATAAAGATGCCCTTGTATTTACCCTCCCTAATTTATACAGTTCCATAGATAGATTCCTTAGTGAGTTCACATCCTGTCCTGACCCAGCCTTCATAACAACCTGTAATTATCTTATACTAATTAGGGTCCTAATCTACCAAGAGCCTACACCTCAAGAATGCCACCTTCCACCCCTTTACTTCGACCCCAATGCCATAGATAGCAGCACCATGACTCGCCTCATGATGTGCACTGCTCTTCTACCATCCTTCTGTATTGCACTACTTGAGGATATGAGTGATAGTAAATTCACACAGTGCAACCACCCTTTCCTTTCCACCACCACTCTCAAGACCTGCCTCAATCTCAAGGGCTACTTGCTGAGCCACAGATTCCTTAACAAATCCCCTCGCCCTCCACCATCCCCTACCCGCCATTTGGATGATGAGGATTAAACTGCCATCATGCCCTTGTATCACATGCATCTATGTATAACCTCTTCAAAAAAAAAAAAGCCACAAGGCAACAAAAGAAAAGGTGAACTGGAAAGAAGAGGCAACAACAAAGAATAGCAAAGCCAAAGGATGAATCTACTACTAAGCAAAGATAAGAGAGAGAAGACTTCACATGATGAGCTTGCAACTTCCCTTTGCCTTGTTGTGCACCACAGTCACTGCATCTAGGGTTCTCCCTAGCCCCTTCCCCACTTCACACTTAGGGCACATCAAGGGCAGGACTTTCAGACCTGTCACCCTAAGATTTGCACCGCACCTCCAATGACACACGAACTGGGTCCTCAAGTGTGGGACATTACCAAGGGCTTGCCCAAGGTTATTGCCCAAGGTTAGACCCATCTCCCAATTCCACTGCCACAGGCACCATGCACTACACGGAGAGGCAGATACACCCCTTAGGGAGTGCACAAATTTTCTTGCATGTTATGTTCGTGTTTCAAGAACTGGCTACTCAGCTAAAGAAGATCATCCACGGCATCCTTTAACGACCAAAACTTTTTCCATGTGTTGGACATGACACCATTGCTGCTGATTCAGGATCTTTTTTGCATTGGATTGGACGGACCAACATGCTTCATGTCGCCAACCATCTGCCTGCTGATGGCTACCATGACTAAACCAAATCAAGCAACAGTACTCAGTAATAGATATGCCATTGGCATAGATTTTGGAACCTCATCTTCCAAAGATGCATGCCTAACGCCTCAAGATCGATCAATTATTGATTCCACAAGCCTGAAGATTTTCAATGCAAGGTTGAAGATATTCAACGCAGCATTGAAGATTTTGAAATCACATACAAAGATCTTCAAATAAAAGACAAAGATCTTCAAATCAAAGACATAGATCTTCAATACGAAGACAAAGCATATCTTTGTCAAGGCAGAGTTTGGGGGGGCTTCTCCAGGATAAATCCCTCCAACACCATCCTCCTAAGGGATTGCTTATTGATCAAGCGTTTCTGATGCTCAAGGGATGACCGGCTACATATTTTTCACCAGCCAACTGGAACCCCTATCAGCCGCCGTTGCAGAATGGAAGGCACAACTGTGTGAGAAATGTCGAGCATCTTCATGAAGCCTAAAGCATGCCAGAATCTCTCCTGGTCATCGTCATTAAACTCCATCACCTCTCATTCATACCCTCACCTTTGAATCAATGTCATCTATCCACCAGTTCCGTTTAGCAGCATACCCAACTATCCCACTACTTCCCACCGTAGTGCTATGGGACTGGCACTTGGCTAGGAGGGGGGTAATGTTTACCGCAGCACAGAGGAGCGGGAAAATGGAGTAGAGGAGCAAGAAAATGGAAAAAAGAAAATAGCAAAAAAGGCGCAGGATAAAAGAAGGAAAAGGCGCCTTGACAGGTAACCAGACCTTGAAAAATTTAAATGTTTGAGCACGACCCCCAGAAAGTCTCAGTGTCGCCCTGAGAAAGCAAAAGAGTAAAAAGCGCACCATTAAATGTGGAAGCACTCCCGAATCCTTGTAAAAGAGTGCCAGGCTCGCTCCTGTGCAAATTGTATGCATTAGTTGGGAATAGGATAAATTAGAATGGTGGGAAATGAGAAATGGGCCGGCCATGTAAAAAAGGGGATGATCGCCCAAAGAAGGGAGGGCATGTATACAAAGTTCAAAAGTGAATGAGAAGTTCATTCTTGTGTGTGGCTAAAGCTTCTTCTTCTTCTTCTCTTGTTTCTTGCCTTCTTGCTTGTGCTTGAGAAAGGGAGTGAGGGAGTGTGAGAGGGTGAGGGAGTGAGTGTGTGAGAGTGAGGGATCGTGGAGAAGAAGCTCCCCATCTCCTCTCTCCATCTTCTTCTCTTCTCTTCTCTTCCCTTGTCTCGCGCATGGCTATGGAGGATAGGCTCATGGGAGAGGGATTAAGGTTGCTTGAGCTTGCCACAAGAATCGTGGAGCTACCGGTGTGCAAGAGAGAGGAGGGTACTTGATCGAGCATCAAGGTAAGCTCACTACACTCGTAAGGTAGGCATGGCGCGTCGGCTATGTGAGAGGTAGCCATGGCCACTCGGCTTGAAACACTTGATCAATAAGCGGTCTGTAGGTCTCGGGGTAGAGCTTGTAGCTCAACTTCAAAATGGTTGCCAAACAATAGCCATACATTCCCCTAACATCCGGGCATCAAACGGGACCAATCGAGCATCAAATGACAATGCCAAACAAGCTGTAGCATCAAATGTCAGTGTAACACTGTCATAAACTGCTTGTGGACTATTATGACAGTCCCAAAACAGTGTTAAATCAGTCCAAATGCTATGCCAACACATCAACCATCAAAACCAAGCATCAAAGCATATTCATATGCCCAAAATGGAGCCTTTCCAAGTGCCAATGGAGGGGGAGAGCTGCTGTTGTGACTGTCAATGCTAAAGACACATATGGGAGGGCTGCGTGATTTCTCCAACTATAAATGCTAGTCCTGGGACTGCAAAAAATGGTGACTAATCTTTGGAGGGGTCCGATTAAAGCCAAGGAAGGCCTCAAACAAGCTCCAGCAAGTCTTGTTCAAAGGCAAGTGAGATATGAAGAAAGGGAGCTTCAATGGTGGCTGCCCCAATCTTGTTTACAGCCTGTGAGACCTGAGAATTGAAGTAAACCCTGAAGAAAATGATCAAATACATTTGATGTAATGCCCTAAAGATGCCCAACAATGCCGGGAAGGTGCTTGGGAAGCCAGGAAGTGGCAGGAGCTCGAAAGAGTTGGATATGGCTGCCGGGAAGGAGACCCAATGCAAGTAGGGAGTCGATGGGATGTTGAGAATGCCATGAACCAAGCTCAAGAGTCAGAAAGCAAAGCTGTGATACCAGTTGAAAGGGAGCGGCAGATCGAAGGTTGGACTTGAGAGCTATGACGGGAGAGCAAGAACAAGAAAGGGAGAGACTAGAAATGGGAACTCCAATAGTCACAATGTGTGACCGGGCCTTCCTTTATTCAAACTGTCATTAAAAGAATAAAGAATAAAGTGATGGTGATGGGCGTCCGCCACCCGCAGTGTGTAGTGGTGATGACTGTCAGTGTAGTAATACACAGGCAGCTAGGCAGAGGCGCCTTTACCCCCAACACCTATAATTTCTATGAAAAGTCTTAAACTTGTAGTAAAGACATTTATATCTATGGATAAACAACCCATTATGCCTATTGATCCAACCTAAAAGGGAGATGTTATGGATGAATTAGTGAAAAGCTTGCATGATATGTACTTGAATATGATATATCTTCACTCCAAGGTTGTAAAATTAGATGAGAAAGTGGGAGAGAAGAGGCAGGCAACAATCCAAAGGGTTGTTAGAGAAGGGTTTAAGAGAGGATGTATATGGTGCGATAGCTTGCAATATGAATATCGGGAGTGTATGACTTATCATGATGTAGAAGCAAAGAACTTGGTATTTTGGAAAGATGGAAAAATTCATGCAACTAAAATAGGGTTGTCTCTTGAGCCAAAATTTGGCAAAGGGGGTTACATAGAAGCAACTGGAAGAATTGGCAACAAGAATGAAATCATATGGTTCTTTGCATGCATGTAAAGCTAATGCAAAATTTGTAGCATGGTCATGCACTTTGGCTTGTGCAAAAAAGGGGGAAAATGGCTAGGGATGAATTAACAGGTGCTAATTAGAATATGTAGAATATATTGGCTGGAATGCTCTCATTGATTAGTTTACTACCTATGCATATTTAGCGAAGGTACATAATATGTATGCTATTGTCAAGGAAAACAGAAGAAGAGATGAGGATGCAAGTCTTTCCAATGTAGGTCCTTCAAATCACGTGACATGAAGCAAGATGGAGCAATAGAAAGCTATTGAGAAAACTAGTATGGAACATGTAATGGAAGATGTCTTGAATGAAAAGAAGCAAGAGGGAAAAAAGAGAGGCAAATAGCCTAGTTACATGTTGCAGTTTGACATAGAGATAGTAATTGACATACAGAAAGTGCTTGAAGAATGCATCCTTGGAAGCAAGGTTGAATTTATGCTTGGTGAGATTCTTGGCATCGCTAAAGCGTGAATTCCATATCAACAAGATAATAGATATCATTAAGTGGAGAAGTCAGTTTTTATAGGAGAACCTACTCAAGCACTATTGCAGGTTGAAGAAGATATGGATTCACTGGGTATTCAATTGGAATGTGATGATTCCATTACTACATAAAAGGCTGATGCTAAAATTTGATGTATAAGGATAGAAAGAATGATGTTATGGTTGAAAATATTATGGTGGAAAAAACTACACATGAGGGAGTTGTGCAATAGGTTCATGAGGAAAAAGATGCTTACTTTATTCCTAATAACCACTACTCTCGTACACATTATTGGGTAAGAGCTACAAATGAAAGTGTTGTGAAGATAGGCGAGTGAGAGATGTCGTGTATTGCTCTCTTGGACCATGGGTCTAAAATTAATGTAATGGTATACAGTCTATATGAGAATGGTAGATGGCTAGTTGATATGGATCATGGCTAGTGTATGCGGCCTACAAACAACTCATCATGGGAGCTCTATAGTGCATGTCCAAGTGTTTTAGTGACTATTGGAGATGCTTAAGATGAATATCACTTCTTTGTGCAAGATTCTTGTAGTTATCCAGTTACCTTGGGGTAGGCATACTTTGTGGAATCAAGGATGGAAACTAAGATGATAGATGATGGTTCTTCCTATGCCTATGTGCGACGTAAAGATAGCAAAAATGCAATTTTTATTTTCTCTATATATGTCAATCATTAGTAGAAATTTGAGTTCACTTTTTGGTCTTTTAGCATGGAGAGAGAGAGTGCACTCCACTAATGAGGAGAAGACTCCATGAAAGAACTATTTTTTTGAAAATCATTTTCGTATTCTCAAAAAATAAATGTCATTTTTATATTGTTAATTTTATTGAAATGAGTAGAGTAATTATCACTTTCAATAGGAATGTTTTGCCATTTTTCAATAGGAATGTTTTACCATCATATTTTAGCCGTTTCTCTTACCGAGGGAAAAAAAGGTGGAGAAAGCCTCTTCTTGTTTGATATCTTTGACTGCTCAATGCTCATTCAGTCTCTCTTGTCTAAAATTTGCACCCTTTGGAGTTTCTATTTGTTTTCTCTCCACTTAGCTGCACATTTTTGCCCTTTATCTTCCTACTCCATGGAGGCGTCTTCTCGATGCAAAAGACCTAGTGTTTCCATTGAGTCCATAGTCACTTTCAATATGCTCAATGAGTAGGACAGGTGGGTTTCCTTGACCATAATGAAGGGAAGTTTGATAATTGTGCAACAAAGAAAGCCGAAGAGATCTTCGTACATGCTAGAAGGGTAGGATAATAGGTTTTAGGCTTGGTAGCTCCAAGAAGACAATCAAAGAAGTGCATGTGCAAAATGTTTTTATGCACAAGGAGCTTCACCTTGAGTCCACTGCCTCTAATCTCCCTCTCCATAGACTCGAATGTTGGTGCATTTTGGTTGCATCTACTTTCTGGTATGAATGAAGGTTCGTCTTTCTTATTCACCTTGTAACTAACAAGACCATTTGATATTAATAGACTTGTGTCCATCAAGCATTGAGGAGTGGTAGCTACTAGAATGTGTGGTACATGTTCTAGATGTCATCCATAGCTCTGTTGTTGTCAAAGAGCTTTACAAGGGAAGAACCAAAGCAATATTGGCTGAGGGGGGCATATTTCTTTTATGTCTATTTTAACATACCAACTCCCTCTAATGGGCAAGGGGGAGCCTTATCTAGCCTTCCCCTTCAAGATTTCAAGAGCAGGGAGTGGTTGCTACCAGATTCTAGAATAAGCGAGAGCTACAGGTGCAAAAATGCTTAAAGCTCAACATTTCAAGTAGTCAAAGAAAAATGTCAACTTTTATGGATGTAGCCATTTTTGTGAACTTCTTCTTGAGCATTGAATTCTGGATCTCAAGAACCATGTTCCTAGTGAAGCGTCCAGATGTAGACAGTATCCTAGAGTTTGCAGATGTAGGCTGGGATACAAAGGTACAAGACAGAATCACCTACAAGGTACAACTAGATTATGTTGTCTACAAATACATGATTGCTTCATCATGACATTTTTGTACAGAAGATGTCACTATATTTGTGGAAAACCGGTGCCACTAGACCAAGACATATAAGAGTTTTTTGAAAACTTATTACAAGATATTGATGTTTGTTTGGATGGTAAACTTTTGATCATTATGGAGAAAGGACAATGTGCACATTATGCCAATTGAGGATGGACTTGCACAATGAGGACATCCAACTTCCTACCTTAGTTAGCTTCTATGTTGATGATCAAAAGATGCATTGCTATTTGCATTGTTTATCTTGGTTTACATTCATATGATCAAAGGAATTGTTTGCATCACTTTATCTCTAACTACTCTCTCGATGTCTACCTCCAGGTCCTAATAAGAAAAGAAAAGAAGTTCACGTGTAAAGAGATAGCAAATAATGTTATGCATTTGCATTGCCATCATCGCCTAAGAAGTTCATCTATACTTATTAGCAATCACAAAATAAAGCTAGCCTCACTCCTATAAAGAGATACATTTACTACAATGACAGTGAGGGAGATAGATAGAGGCAGAGAGTGAGAACATAGAGACAGAATAGAAGTTGTATAGACATAAAGTATAATAGGTTGAAGTTTAAGCATCACAATCCGCATTTGGATATTACATTTCTTAGCTCTCAACACTTATTTTGTATTTGGAATCATTCCATACTTCCATCCAAGACTATCTTTACTAGTGGTTTTCTCTATCCCAAGGTACCGAAATTGGTAGTTTTTTGCACTTCCTTAGTACTATTACTATTTGTCTCAATGTACCATTATTGGTAGTCTTGGTACTTTTGAGTATTAAATTTGGCAGTCCCATAATACCTTTCTATGGCATATGGGTACTTTCTATACATGATAAATAGGTTCATAAACACAAATTCCTTGTGCCTCATTTGAGTAATCTCTCATATTAGTGTGTACTCGTCTACTTTGGGCCATGAGCAAATCACATTAGAGATAACTATCATTGACAATGGTACCAAATTTTAACAATCTACACTTGGAGAGTCACTACCAAGTGATATGGGGGTCATCGCTCTAGGGAGATACCTTTGTCACTCCTTGGTGACCCATATGGCGTTATGTGCTACACACAAGGGTCAACACCAAGGGAAGTGGGGGCTCTTTGGCCTAGGGAGAGGCCTCCTTTGCTTGGTGGTGACCCTCATGGGTTTTATCACACATGATAAATACTTCAATTAGCCCAACTATAATCAGAATGGACTAGCCTTTTCACAATTATAGACATAGGTATTTTTCAAAAGGTAAACATTTCATGGGGCTTTTGTACTCAAGAAAAACCATACCATCAAATCAATGTTAACAAGTATAGCAATATGTATGAGAAAATTTTCCCTTTTTTTATTGCATTTCCATTTTCGTTTACAAAGTGGTGAAGGAGCACTAAGAAATTACAGCACAGAGGCCTTGAAGTCTAGGCTCAATTGTCTCCTCAAATGTAGGGGTTGAATCTTCAAGAGTGGGCTCGGCTGTGAGTGTAGCTAGGTTGTTTGTGAGGGTGGGAAGGTTGTCCTTGAAATTATTGTTGGGATGGTGGTGAGGTTGTTGCTGGGACTGGGAGAGTTGACATGCTTCCTCCATATCATGCCAAAGAGCTTCCAATCTTTATAGTCTCCTCTCCACCACTTGCGACCCACTCTCTATAGCTTATCTTGATTCAACTCATTGACGAACTTCTTTCATGGATTCCTCATGATCTCATTTGGTATTTACTACCTCTTTTAAAGCCCTTACTTGCTCTTTTCCCTACTCATGCCTCCTTTGTAATCTCTCTCTTATGAACTCATCTCTTCAAAATACCTCATCCCTATGGCATTTGGCAACCGCAGATGCAAAAAATTGAATGACACTGACTTTGAATTTCTTGACTTCAAACTCTGAGTAGTTCCTTATATTAATATCCTACGAAGAAATTACAAATCATGAGCTTTGACTATCAAAACAAGATTGCATCATAAAAACCACTCACTTTTGGCAGACCATTTATAACCTTTAGCAGGAGAATCATGTTGAGGCACGTCCTCCATCCACAACTGATGTCTCCAGGGCCCTGTTGTGGGACCCACACAATCCTTGTATTTACATTACATAAAAGGGTTGTTACAAAAAGAATGCCCTCCATGTAAGCCACAACTTTGTAGCTAGCCCTAGAGATAGGCGAAGTTAGTTTAGGGTCAACATCTTTAAATAGCAAGAGCCAAATCTCAAAGGAGAGACATATATACTTACTATGTCTCTCCTTTGGAAGTGCTCGATACTTACTATCGAGCACTTCCATGGTAGCCCTTACAAGAAATATTTGTAAAATAATAAATGTTTTATTACACATTGTACAATCTCATAGACTCCAATGAGAGCTATTCAATCATCGAAGAATATAAAACATCAAAACAAAGATTTAAAAAAAAGGTCTACACAAACAAGCAATGCTATTTAATCAAGCATTTACTTTTGATGGTATGAAATGAAGATAGTTCACACATCATTGGTCATGATGTAACTCCATTGCTTCAAAGCGTCCATCCATGAGACTTTTTCATCTTGTAGGGGATAAGATAATAGCAAGAAAGAAAATATATGGATCTTTAGATCTCTGGTGCTAGTAGCGGTGATATTACATAGCTATTAAATGCAAGGGGTAACATACCAATGAGATTAATGATTCAGATGCCCAGAAAATAAATAACTAAAACTTACTATTGGAGAGCAAGAAGGATGGAGTCAGTTAATGGCCAACTCCTCATCATTAGGGTGAACAAGCACTCCAATGTCCACCATGTCTAGCTCCACAGCCTGTCATTCCTCTCTCAAAGGTACAATTGCCTTGGTGGGGACCACTACCTCCCCCATTGTTACCGAGCGCTCGTTGAGGATGAGGTTGAGCTTATTATCAAGTAGGGGAATCTTGTCCTTGGTTAGAACTAGTTAATATCGAGGGGATGAGGTGGAGGAAGAGGTGCAATAAGGTGTTGGTGAGGAGGGGGAACTGGCAAGTTGGGGGTCTGTACTCATTGAGGATGATTGCAGATGGTGGGGCTCGGCTTGAAGGGACTCATCCTTGGTGGGGATTTGGCCTAAAGGGGCTCCTCCTTGGGAGGCTTGGCATGGAGGGGCTTGTCCTTTGAGGGCTCCTCCTGGAGGGGCTCATTGCTATGGGGCTTGGTGTGGAGGGGATCCTCCTTGGGGGGCTAGGTGTGGAGTTGCTTCTCCTGGAGGGGAATGTCCTTGGGGGGCTCAGCTTGGAGGAGCTCATCCTACATGGCATCGAGGGACTTGGGGTGGCAGGGATGGGGGTCTTGAGCATGAAGATGCTAAGTGTGAGGGGAGTTTGTTTGGAGTGGCTCGTTGGCCTCACTCTAGGGTCCCCCGTTAGGGGCTCATCTTGGAGGGCCTCCAGGGGAAGGACTTGGAGGGGTTCGAATGCCAAGACCTAGAGGGGCTTAGAGTGGTGGGGCAAGACATGGAGGGTTTGAGGGCTCGGACTTGGAGGGGCTTTGAGTGGTGGAGCTTGCCCTTTAGGGGGGACTTGGAGTGGTGCGGCTCATCTTGGAGGGCCTGGAGGGACTCAATGTGATGGGAATTTGGGTGGTGAGGCCGGTGGGGTTGTGTTCGAGTCTCGACCACCTATTAGGCTACTCTTACTCTTTGTAAGTGTGTGTCCCTCTCATTTAGAATGGGGGATCTTGGCCTAGATCATCAACGTTGAAGAGGTGAGATGGCAAGAATTTTTTGCATACGCTGGTTTGAGATATCAATAAGATTCAACAATTTGTCATTTTGTAGCTACAAGTGGCGCAAGCAATTGAAATCTCTTGGCATGACATCCACCTTGTGAGCATAGGTTGCAAGAAAACATGCATCCTCAAAAAACTCCACGAGGAAGTCCTTTGCAATCTTTTGAAGAGATAGAATTATAAATATACTCCATCTCATGCCAATGCCCCATTCCTCGTAGATTTTGCGAACCAACCTTTGGAAGTGTAGGCATGGTATTGTAGGTTGTTTGTGATTTTCTATCTTGTGTAGCTCTCCAAGCATTTCTTGACGAGCCTAGTATCTTATGCCCCTTGAGCAAGATGGAGGCATCAAGCCTAAACCAAAGACTAAAGAGAGTTACTACCAAGCGAGAGAGACTACTTGCTTATGCTTATGAACTACACATTGCTTAGTGTTGACTCTTGAAGTCAATAGTACGGGATGACGGTCACCACCAAGTAATATAGGCTTCCCCTTGCAAGGGATAGCCATGCACTACTTGATGGTGACCCTCAAAGACAATAACACTGGATTTGGGTCACCACTAAGTGATGGAGGCTTTCCCTAGTAGTGGGTAACCACACACCTCCTAGTGGTAACATTGGGGGACAATTATAGGGGACAAGGGTCACCACCATGTAGCAAAGGCTTCCTCTTATGGATTGTGGCTAGGCACTACTTGGTGGCAACCCCAAAAACACAAAATACGGGTCACCATTGAGCGAGGGAGGCTTCTCCTAGAAATTGGTTGCAAGGAAGGCTTCCACTTGCAAGGATTGGTCACACATTGCTTGGTGGGGACCATTGAAGTCAATAATAAGGGATGAGGGCCACCATCGATCGAGAGAGGCATCCCATGGAAAATGGGTTGCCACTAATTGCTCAATGTGGTATCCCTAAAAGACTATCCACCAAAGCAAAATCCGGGTGCTAGGACCATCACCATGGGGGGAAAAATCTCAAATATGCAGTGCTTGAGGATGTTTTTGGGAAATAAAAAATAGTCTTACCGATAAATAAGTCATGATGCAATTGGTGCTGTAGTGGTAGAATCTCTTTTTTGGGAGGTTGATTCTTGGTGCAATCTGGTCAAAGATATGCTCCTTCTAGGGGTGGGCTCAATACGAGGGCTCAATAGATAGTTGGTTGGATAAGAGGTAGAGTAGAGGACCAAGTGAAAATAAGAGTAAGATATCTAAAAAAACACACAAAGTTCAATTTAGAGGAGCTATTGTAGTAGCTGGTTTATGGCATGAGGATCGAGTATTTTGCATTCATTTGTTAAGGGTGTGGGCAAGTCATAATGAGTATTTTTGCATAAACATGTGAATTTTTAAAGATTTTTTTTGGATTTATCCCAATCAAGACATGATGTAGGGCATTGCCAAAACATGTACTTGTTTCCAAGGGTTCAATAAAAAGTAACAATAAAGTATTGTAGGTTGAGAATAATAATGTATATTAGGGCCATTGATACCTACTCTCGGTTGATCAATTTGGGTTGTTGATCCTTATGGGAGATAGTGTTGTCGCCCATTGCCGCCACACCAAGAGAAAGGGAGATAAAAATTAGAATCTTAAAAAAGGGGTTCCCTTGTCATTATGGGTATCATTTAAAGAGGGACCATTAAGCATGTATGTGTGAAAAATTTATGGTTTAGGGTGTGATCTCCTTCAATCATGCTTGATCTCTTGCACTTAGTATATCTACTCTCATCTTGCTCTTGCTTCATGTTGAAATGAAGAGAGAGAAGATATGTAAAGACACGAGAGAGAAAGGGAAGAGACATACCATATACACTCCCAAAGACCATATAATATTGATCACAATCTACATATATATAGGTGAGACCTAGTCTAGATAGGGTGAGCTATATATAGCTTCAACATGTTAAAATGTAGAGAGAGTAGAGAGAGAAGATATGGAGAGATGCGAGTGAGAGGGAAGAGACACACCATATACTCTCCCAAAGACTATATAATATTGATCACAATGTACATATATATAGGTGAGACCTAGTCTAGATAGGGTGAGCTATATATAGCTCCAACACCCCCACTCAAACAAAGGTCTCTAGTTGCGGATGAAAAAACCCTTGGGGAGCACAAGGGAAAAACCCGAGCTCCTATATACAAATATACAAACATGATCAAGAAGAAGGATTATTGTTGTGTGCATGTAAAGTGAATTCGTGCATATGAAGTGAAATTGAATATATATGTACAAAGGGAGGAAGAGGTATGAGGTGTATATATGTGAAGTTTATGGTGCCTACAAGGAGTATGTACAATGGCACTACAATGTCATAGTAGATTAATTCCCAAAGATTGAAGCTGAGACAACTCCAAGTTCCAAGCGCAACAGAGTGAAACATCAACCTTATGCTAATCTTATTGAATGTCTTCAATTTATAGGCTTAAATTCTGACCTTGACATTCTTTTTGTTGTAAATTTTATTCGACAATATCTTAGTTCTCCATGCCTTAAAGATTAGATTGCAGCTAAATGACTTTGAAGTATTTGAAAGACACTAAAGATTTTGGGTTGCTTTATTAGCACCAACAAAACTTTAATTCTCTAAATTATTCACTTCAACTTTTGGGTTATACAGATGTAGATTGGGCAAGCTCTCACTTATCTATGTGCCCTACAAGTGGAAATGGTTTCTTCATCAATGGCTGTCTTGTTTCTTGGACTAGCAAGAAACAATGTTGTGTTGTTGTTTCCACTACAAAGGCTGAATATGTAGCTACATCTTTAGCGGCTTGAGAGTTAGTATGGCTTTGACAAGTTCTAACAAATCATACGCAAAAGCTATGCTATAAGAAAATATGTTTAGTTCAAAAAGCATACTCCAAAATAAAGAGACCCAAGATAGATGGAATATGGGCAATAATAAAATGACCCAAAATAGACAAAACATGTGAGAAAAATAATCAGGCCAACATAGACAAGAAATATGAACAATGCTCAAAATGTTATCGCTTTACTTTTTGGCCAAGAATAGATGATGATCTGACTAATCTTGGTAAAAACAAAGAAACACAAGAGTAAGTGTGATGAAATCTGTGTTGTAGAAGTCTGCATGAAAAGTTATTATCCTGTTTTTTTTCCTATTTCAAGTCCAGTTTATCCAATCATTGAAAGTAGATGATAGGTTTGATGGGGATGCACAACGAAAGATAGTTGACAAGGAGAGACTCATGCTATCTTCATCCTCATCTTCTTCTTCAATATTCTTCCACCATATCTACAAAAGACAGTCTACTCACAAAAAGTGGTATCCTCAAAAGATAGATGCCCCTAAACTTAAGGACACTTTACATACAACAATATGATAAGGCTAAGACTATACCTTAGACTTTTGGCTTATTTCTCAACACTCCCCCTCAAGCTCAGAATGAGCTTGCACACATAAGACTCCAAGTGCACTCCTGAAGTACTCAAACTTATCTTTACCTAATGCTTTGGTAAAGATATCAGCAACTTGGTCATTGGTCTTCACATGGACCAAGTCAATCTCTCCATCAATGACTTTTTCTCTAATGAAATGATAGTGCATTTCTATATGTTTTGTCCTTACATGATAGACTGGGTTCTTTGCCAACATAATGCTACTGACATTGTCACAATACATAATAACTCCACCATCAATCTCTATCCCCATGTCATATAGGATCAATCTCAGCCATGTCTGCTCACATGCTGCCAATGCAATGCCTCTATATTCTGCTTCACTACTTGATAAAGCAAATGTAGGTTGCTTCTTACTGCTCCAACTTACCATGGCTGATCCAAATGAGAATGCATAGCCACTAGTAGATATTCTATCCATAGAGCTACCTGCCCAGTCTGCATCTAAGTTTCCAACCAGTGTAGGCTTAATTCCTTTTTCATAAAACAATCCAAATCCAACTGTCTTTTTCACATATCTAAGAACTCTTCTTACTACATCCAAATGAGATTTGCATGGTTTCTGCATAAACTGACTTACCAATCCAACAGCGTAACTCAAGTCTGGTCTTGTAATGGTCAAGTAGATAAGACTACCAACCATCTTTCTGAACATAGTAACATCCTCAACATAAGATCCATCATCAATCAACTTAGCATTTTGATCCAATGGTGTATCAACCGGTTTGCATCCTGTCATGCCATATTTTTCCAACATCTCTAATGCATATTGCCTTTGTATCAGCCATATACCATGAGGTGTATCAATAACCTCAATACCCAAGAAGTATCTCAACAAACCAAGATCCTTTATATCAAACTCTTTATGTAACCCATACTTGACTTCAGTAATCTCCTTCTCAAGTGTACCTGTAATAATGAGATCGTCAACAAAGATGACCACAACAACCATACCATCTTCTGTATGCCTCACATAAAGTGAATAATCAGCTTTGCTCTGCTGAAATCCCATACTGCATAAGAATTTGCTGATTCTATCACACCATGCTCTTGGTGCTTGCTTCAGTCCATATAAAGCCTTCTTCAACCTGCATACATAATGTGGGTATTTTGGATCCACATAGCCCTCTGGTTGATCCATATACACTTCCTCTTCTAAGTTGCCATTCAAAAATGCATTTTTCACATCCATTTGATAAAGCCTCCAACCATAGATAGAAGCCAAAGCAATTACCGATCTTACTGTCGTCATTTTAGCTACTCGACTGAATGTTTCTTCATAGTCCAAACCATAAGTTTGTGCATATCCTTTTGCAACTAGCCTTGCTTTATACCTTTCAAGAGAACCATCTGACTTACATTTGACCTTATAAACCCATTTACATCCAATGGACTTCTTGCCATAAGGTAGTTTCACCAACTCCCAAGTCTCGTTTTTCCTTAGTGCATCCATCTCTTCATCCATTGCTTGTCTCTACTCTTTGCTCTCTACTGCTTCTTCAAAGCAAGTAGGTTCCACATTTTGTACATAAGAAACCATGTATGCATAATGCATCTTCATGAACCCATTGTAAGTCAATCTATCAACTGGATACCTTACTCTTTCTGACCTTCTCAATTGAGGTGCACTACCGTGTGTCTCATCTGATTTAGCATGTGGTGGCACATACTTTCCTGCACTTCTAGTGCCAGGTGTTTTAACATGCAGAATGCCATACTCATCATCTATAGATTCATCTTCTGAGCTTTCAGTCATTGGTCTCTTACCTTTTGCAACTTCTGCACTCCTTTGTGCATTTCTCAATCTACCACTCCATGGACTGTAGCTACCACTGCTTTCCACATTCTCTTGAGGTCCTGAAGCATCTTCCACATGCTGATTTTCAGCCTTGCTGTTTGCTGAAATTTTCCTTCCATAGCCATTATCATCATTGCTTTCATAAGAATCAACATCCACTACAATTTTGGGCTTGTACCATGATTCATATTCACTGAATTTGACATCCCTGCTTATGTATACTTCCTTACTCACTGGATCATAGCATTTGTATTCCTTCTTCTCATCAGGATATCCAAGGAAAATGCATTTTAGAGCCTTAGGTTCCATCTTCTTCCTCAAATCATCCGAAACATGAACATAACAGACACATCCAAATACTCTAAAGTATGCAACAGTAGGTTTCATGCCATACATTCTCTCATATGGTGACATATTATGAATCAAGGCTGTAGGTGTTCTATTCATAATGTGAACTGCAGTATGCACTGCTTCTGCCCAATATGACAATGGCATGTTCATTTGGTTCATCATTGCCCTTGCAACCTCTGCAATAATTCAATTCTTCCTTTCAGCCACACCATTTTGTTGAGGTGTATACCTGCATGTCAATTGCCTTTTGATACCATGATCTCTCAAGAAGTCACAAAACTCATATGACATGTACTCTCCACCATTATCTGACCTCAAACATTTTATGTAGCATCCAAACTGCTTTTCAGCCATAGATTTAAATTCCAAGAACTTTTCAAACGCTTCACTTTTATGCTGCATAAAGTACACCCAAGTCATCCTACTGAAATCATCAATGAAAGTGATATAGAATCTACATTTTCCGCTCATGGAAACATTGTGACATGAGCCCCAAGATAAGGATTTGTACCTCAGTTAATGATGGACAGCAAGCTTTCAATCTGATGTAGACCTCGATTCGACGCGCTCCTCGCGTCAATCCTTCACTCTCGCTCTGATACCAAATGAAAGTAGATGATAGGTTTGATGGGGATGCACAACAAAAGATAGTTGACAAGGAGAGACCCATGCTATCTTCATCCTCATCTTCTTCTTCAATATTCTTCCACCATATCTACAAAAGGCAGTCTACTCACAAAAAGTGGTATCCTCAAAAGATAGATGCCCCCAAACTTAAGGACACTTTACATACAACAATATGATAAGGCTAAGACTATACCTTAGACTTTTGGCTTATTTCTCAACAATCATGGCCTATTGATGTAGTAGATGATGAAAGATCCCAAGCCATAATAATGTTGCACCTAGATGAATCCTTAATCCACAACATTGATCAACTTGCAATTGCAAAGGAGAAGCGGGATGAGCTTGAGAAATTGTATGGTGCAAGAGAAAAGAACACAAAATCCTCCTCAAAATAGAGTTTTTTAGCTTGGAACACAAGTAAGGAGAAGACTTGGGAAAGTTCATTTCCCACATGAAGGGACTATTAGCATAACTAACTTCAATCCAAGCTCAAGTTGCTAAACAAGATGTCACTGCAATACTTTTAAAAGATGTAAGGAAAGTCTTCCCAATTCTTGTAACTACTCTAACAAATGTACCAAATCCTACACTTGAAGGTGTCATTCGATCTTGTCTAGATTAGGAGAAAAGAAATCAAAAGGAAGGTAACACTAGCTCAGCATCTACCTCAACAATCCATGATCAACTCTTAGTCCATACTGTTTCTATTAAATGTTCATTTTGCAATAAAAAGGAACATATTATCAACAAGTGCAAGAAAAACTATCCCAATAGGATAAAGTGCGACAAATGTAAACAAATAGGACATATCACCAATAAATGTCCTAACTCCCTTGAAGCACAAAAAGAATTGGAGGCCAACTATGTCTCCAAAGCACAAGATGATTGCCTTTTTTAGTACTCTTTGTATCATCTTTCTAGAAACATCCTTGTAGCCTACTTAAATAAGGGAACCCACTGATTGATTGAGGGGGGGAACATTTCCATGCTATGTAATCCAATGCCACCCAAGGTAAAATATAAGCCCCCCCCTCTTGATTTTTAGTTTGTAAATAGATGGTGGATGATCAAGGGCGAAGAGTTTCAAAATTGGGAAAATATGAAGAAAAAACCCTATTTTTGAGCTAATTTTGGATGAATTTTAGGTGAAAATATGTAAAATTTTGTATATATGGGCTACTTTTTGAGTTTTCAAACCTAAAAAATTAACACGCTAGCCCAGAAAACCTCCAAAAAATAGCAATTGGGCTAAAATTCACCCCTAATTTTTACCTTGATACATCCTTGGCATTGAGGGGGCAATCCACATAGATAACTGGTGAGATCAATGAGTAAAATTAGTCCTACAAAGTAACTTGCAAAATCTTATTCGTCCTCTTTCAATATTTTGTCATATAAATAATGATATTGCAAGTTGGACAGTGCATCAAAATTCCAAGCTAGAATAATGGTATTGAGAGAGGTTGGACCATGGTAGGTAGGGTTTGCTTGTAGGGTACTGATAACACGTCATTTTTTAGTTATGGTCATTAGACAACTACTAACATACGTAATCTCAAGTCGATGATCATACCACCTACATATGAAAGGACTAGAAGTGGTGCATTCCTTCTTACATTTTGCAAGTCCTAACTCATCATCACTCTTAATCACAAAGCATAGGAAGAAATAAGTTGAGAGAACTATCGTTGCTTCTACAAAAAAGACTTGGAAAATTTAGTCAAGATAAAAATGCTTTTATGAAAGAAGTATTCATTCTCTTCCCAAATGGGATGTTGTTTGGAAGCAAATTGGATGATGTCATTCGATGAGGCTCAAGTCTGTTATTGTGAATAATTTAACAAAAGTAGTAAACATGGCATCAAATTGGAGTAACCATTATGTTTCAAGAGAATTATCCTTTTTGGCTGCCTCAACAATCATGTTGCTAAGAGATTTGCACTTGAGTAGAGGTTGTTTAAGTAGTGGGGCTAATCTTCAAGTATATTTGAATAGTCTCCTCACATGCACATTGAAGCTTTGTGTGTTGGGGCTAGTCTAATTGATGGATGGATTGAGAGATAGCAAAGGATGTTATCGTTGGCAAGTTTATGTTTTTAGGAGTAGACAAGGAAGAAGGATGAAAAAGGTAAGGAGATGTAGAACCCATAAAGGACACAAAAACTTTAGATAGGATTGAGTCAAGGGGGTCATGTCATGTGGGGGTTACTTAAGACTGAGTGAGATATTGGATGGAGAAACTTGCTTCATGGATGCATAATCACAACTTTGGATGGGTTAGGGTTTCCATTGATGAGGGGGTCAAGATTTCAATTATTCTTTGGGAGAAAGTTGGGGTGAAGCTTGAGGAACATGCTAGGGCTTGACTCGCTTGGGAATCTAGATGAAGCAATGACCTTGATAGTAGCTTTGTGTGTAGAGCTTGTGTCTCGAGAAAAGTACAAGAGACCCATTGAAAGGAAATCTTGGGTTTAAGGGGAGGCTTTCATGATCGACTTTCCATGTGATGGATGGGAAACTTTAAGAGGCTAGATAAAGGCTTGTATTTCTAGGCTACCATTGGAAATTCTTAGGCTTCTTGGAGGAACTGGATTTCATAGACGGATTGATTGGAGATTTTTGTTGGAAGGTCATGAAGAAAATGACAAAGTAAAGTGTCATTTGGAGGTGGTAGATAGGGAAGGCATGGAGATAATACTTTTTGTGTTCCTTGGAGAGACATCCCCTTTACTGAAAGTAGAAATAACTTGGGTACTTGGAAATTATAGATGGATACATTTCTCAACAAAGATCCTTTCTCCCTCTAGGGTCTCTAACTCCACCAACTCCACTAACTCCACATTCCTAGTCATATTGACCATATGGACTCGATACAATCTAAGGCCTCAGAGTTTCAATTTCTTCTTGTGGCCTTTTATAGAGCAATAAGAGCATAGCTTACCTTCATCAAAGATTTGCTATTACACATGATTATCAAACCAGGCCTTTCATCAAGACTTTTTAGCAAAGGAGGGCATGTGTTGTCAAAAGGTGAGACTTAGTGAGATATTCCAATTCTACAAGTCAATCACCCCAGATTTAGTATCGTCCCAATACTCATGCACTACAATGCATAGGCTAGAAACCAAGAATTCCACAAGCATGATAGCATTTATGCTACAAGTCAGTCAAAATGGTATTTGGACCATAGCTAACTTGTAAGCCATTGTATAATCCCATGAGGCCACCATTAGTTTGTTATCCTAATTTGAGCATAAAGTAGACATAATTTTAGTCTCAAGATACTAAGTAAAGTTTTGTTGCTAGCTTCATCTTGGCCATTACCACATGGATCATAGGGAAAAGGCTTGTAGAATTATCAAGCAAGTGGAAAGTAAGTGTTTAATCATGCCATTAAAGATTTTTGTTCCTTGGTCACTTATCAAATCTATAGGATAGCGGAATAAAGAAATCACCTACTCCCATCAGAACTTAGCAACGGTTTGGGTTCTAGCCTCAACCCATTTAGTTATGTAGTCAATAGTCTCTCCACTTTGGGAAGGGTTGTATGGAAATCAAAGGATAGAGATCCATCTTGTTCTTTCTACTTGCAGGATTACAATACCTTCCTACTTGTATCATTGGTTTCAAGATGTTTGTCAACTAACCTTACTAACTTATTAATTGACTAACTAACTTTCGAACTAACCAACTAATTTTTAATTGTGTGGAAGTATTACATCCAGCTCCCCTTAGAGAATTCGATATGCCCTCATTGTGAGAGAAACCGTGGGTATTGTTGATGAAGAGCATTCTCATCTATCCATGTAGCATCTTCTTTGGGGTAGTCTCTCCACTGGATGAGATATTCCCTAAGAGTTCTACTTCTCAATTGTCTCTCCCTAGTATCTAGGATTTTATTTGGCTACAGCTCACTACAGCTCAAGGACTCCTTGGCTAGGCATTACAATTTGTTGATCACTCAGTACATGGCTAGGATTAGGCACATATTTCTTTATTGTGTACTTCCTAGAGCATACCCTCAATCTCATGCTCATAAAGACATCTTCAAAGGACCATACTACCCTTATAAATAAAATTCTCTAAGAATCATTTGGTAGGATTGGGGATCTTGGCCCAATAGGGGGTGAGATTAGCTTTGCATTAGTGCACCTCTTGTTAAAGTCTTAAATAAGTGGGGATTGGATAATTTATCATCCACACCAATTGCATTTTCTCCATTTGTAAGTTTCATGTCCATGTAGTGTTGCTTGCCTTTGTGCATGACCATAGACAAATCCAATTCAAGTGAAAGTCTTATAGCAAATGGCTTATTCATAAGATATAATAAGGCTTGATGATTAACAAAGAAGACAAAGGGGGTGACAAGCAAGTGATGCCAAAACTTCTTCACATCATAAACCTTCCTACTCAATTGTTTAATAATTTATCTTAGTTTTAGTGAGTTATCTGCTTGTTTGCAAACCTCAACAAAAAGTCCATGTTATATTCAATAGGTTGACACAATATAGCTCCAATAGCAATATTTGAGGCATCAATATGTACATGAAATGTGATTGTCCATTTGGAACTTGTAAAATTCACTTGATCCTTATTTAGAGCCTCTAAGGCTTCCTAGAATTTAGAAGTCCACTTCCTCACAATCAAAAGTTTATAAAGAGGCCTAATAATGATGTTATAGTTTGAAATAAAGTGTCAATAATAGCCAATATACCTAAGATAACATTTAACACCTTTAGGGTTTATGGGAGATGAAATCTTTACAATGACCTTAATTTTGGTTGTGTCAGTGGAATACCATTCTTGGATATAGCATGGCACAAAATGATGCCACGTTTTACCCAAAATTGGCACTTGAAGGGATTTAATAATAGGTGATACAACAAACATTGTTCAAAGCCAACTCTCTACATGCTCTTCCCAATTAAAGTGGACATAACAGTCATCCATATATACTTCCATCCACTTATTATAGCATGTTTTTAAAAATTTGACATATCAATCATTGGAATGTGGTAGGAGAATTGGTCAACTCAAATAACATTACTCACTAAGTGAAGCTTTCCCATTTGGTGGTGAAAGTGATTTTGGGCTAATCATCTAGATGGACTTGCACTTGATTATATTCAAATAACCCATCAACAAAGTTATATGCCTTCTTTTTTACCACTCTTTCAAGCATGTGATCTATATAGGGCAATGGATAACGATCTCCTTGTGTTTCCACATTGAATTTTTTGTAATTGATGCATACTCACATTTTTGGATTCCCTTTTAGCATCACAACAATGGGTGATGCCCAATCTATATACTTAATCTACTAAATGAACATTGCATTTTGCAACTCTCCTAACTCCTCTTTCACATTATGGTATAGCAAGGACTCATTTGGGAAGATCCTAAGGTTTATATTAAGAATTGATGTTGATGTCATGTTGATTTTGTGAGTTCTTAAAATACTTCCATCTTGAGTGGTCAAGGAGCATGGGCTTGGATTTTGATATTGAAGTTGGCTAAGAGATATTGAAGTCTATGTCAAAACTATTGTCAAAATCAGAACTAGGCTCTTCTAACGTCCAAGGATCATGAATAATCATATGGTTCAGTAGTGAAGAGTTTTGGTTTGGAGTCAACAAGATTTGAGACCCAAATTGATCATAATCTAGGAACTTTAGATGTCCCAAACATTCTAACTTTGACTTAACATGGACTATTCTAGTGTTAATGTGCAGGATTTTGTGCTATGAAGGTCTGAAATTGATTGTAATTTTGTTAAATGGTTTATCCACCAGAGTCAAAGTCAAGCAACTCTCCTGTAGTCTCATTGTCTCTCTCATAATGAGTTGAATCCTCTTCAGGTTCACTTTCCTATTCATTGTTAGAAGCCATAGCATCCACAATGGAGACAAAGAGGTTGTTATGGTGATCAAATAAGTATTGGAGCAAGGTTTTCCGCTATCAATTTGAGCTAGCAAGTAACTCCTCAAAGATCAATAGATTAGCCTCATTTGGCCTATGTCTAAAACATGATCTCCATATAGCAAAAGGATTTTGCAAAGTTCAAGCCTATTAGTTGGTGTGAGAAAGCCTTTGGGCTTAGGTGGTCTTAATGAGCTAGGATCCATCATGAGGATTGGCATAGAGAGTGTTTCTATAGAAAGGTCAAACATGTGCACTAGTGTTTCCCTTAAACCTCGCTAGCTCATACAGTCATGGGCTTCTTTGTATTCTATCTCTTTTGTGAATGGTACTTCCAAATTAGCAAGTATATGCATCTAGTCTTGTTGATCTTCTAGGTAGGGGAGTTGATGGTTTAAAGGTTTCTAGATTGGGGGATAGTTAGTGTCACCTCTCAATATGCTAGAAACAACATCTAGGTCAACTAGAATGGGGTCTTCTAACTATCCATCCTATGCTTCCTAAGAAAAACTAGACCATTATCCCAATCTGGAATGAGTCGTGCATTCCTTATCCATGGGTATCCAAGAAATAAGTCAAAGTCTAGCCCCTTGATGACTACAAAGGCAACATAGAATTTGACATTTGCAATCTTGACATGCCAATCCTTCAGCACACCTAGAGGGCACACCTTAAAACCATTGGCATAATGGTTAAATTAAAGTGAGCTAGTTCAATCAAAAGGTCTCCCCAAGCCTTAAGCACTACTTGAGTGACAATACTAACTCCTACTCCCATTATCAATACTCCCTCTTCTTATGGATTCAACAAGAGCTTCCATGGGTTGAATCACATATTGCTCAACACCCTCCCAAAACATGGCAACACCCAGGGCTCTGGGTACTAGAGTAGGGCGCAAATAGGGTTTATGGTCATGTAAAGCATCTTTGGTGGGCTTAGTGTCATCTGCTCCATCAATCCACGTCTTGAAGGTTTTCCAAATGATTGGGCTTCCTTTCAACAATGTGCCTAATGGGATTAACACACTAATGGAGGCTATGGTAGCTACAAATCTAGGCTCAACATATTGATATTGAAACTTCCTACCAGAGTGTGGTGATTGTTGAAGTTCTTTGAGTTCTTTGGTAGGTCTTTCAAAGTTATAGGGGGAAGATAGGGGAGCTATGCTAGCTATGTTTTGCTACCTTCAACTACCTTGTGAGCTTGATTTCTTCTTATACCTCCTTGACCCACTTCTTTACCTTATCGATTAACTTCAAATGATGTTTTGGATCAAGGCATTTGCCCACTTTGGTTGTGGCACCCATTTCTATGTGAGGTGCAAAGGTGGCATGCTTTGCACTTGAAGTGGCAATTGGGACTATGGTTGGTCAATCCTTCACTCTTCAACTTTAATGCAACCCACTTTGCTCTCTTCTTTGAGTTCTTCTTCCTAATTATAAGTCAAATTGCTAATAAAGGTCCAAGAATACTAGCTCCTCCTTTCTTGGCTTGAGCTCTAATGATAGTATTGATTGAGATTGGAAGAGTAGCTTCATCTTTTAATATCTCTATTGCAAAGAGATTTAGAAGAATCGAAGTCACAATTGCCTTAATAGTATTGACCTTCTATCTAGGGTAGTTTGGATACATGTGTGAATCCATATTTTATGTAGCTTTGGCTAGCTTCACTTTCCCTAGGTTGCTCTTGCCTTTGAGGACATCTTGTCGAAATGTGTCTATTTTGAACAACAAGCAACAATCTCACGAGATATAAAAATTTATCATCCCCTGCCATAGGGTAATACTTAATTGGTACTAGTTAATAGTCCATGTGGATAGCATTGCCCTCTTCATCATGGAAGACATATGGGTTTGTCTAGTCATCATCCTTGGTTGGCTCTTCAACATAATGCACTAGAGATCACTAGAGGGACGAGTCACAACTAGCCCCATTGACCTAGCAATCCTTCAGGGATTGATATTAGCTCTAGGAGTTGTTGGCTTTTGGTCAAGTGGGGCAAGCAATGTTGATTCCTCAACTACCTTGGATAAAGGAGTCCTCGATTAAGTGATTGTGTATTGATATTACCATATGTAGTAGGATATGGAAGCCTTCTAGGAGCTCTATAGAAGGACGTATTATGCCCAAAACATTTGCAATTAGTACAAGATCAACTCTATGAAGAGCATTTAGATGATAGAATATGACCATTGTCAAGAACAGTTGTGCATAGGCTAGAAAGACATGGGGTCTTGTGAAGAAGGTACGACCAGGAATGGAAAGAGGAGAAGCTAAGGTAATTCCGGATTTCCATCTCTATCAGAACCTTCTAACTCAAGGAGTTTACTCATGAATCTTTAACACAAGTCTCATAGGCTTGACTCTTTGACTCATGACCATTACATGGAATCATAAAGGATATGCATATAAATTAGAAGGATACTCAAGGTAATTACATGGATAGGATACACACTCAACAATAGACTCATAGTCAAGGTAAGAGGAAGTGGAGATGTTATGTATGGCATATGATTTTATGCAAGTCAAGCTCCTTCTCTTGATGTGTTTGGATTGATAGATCCTCTCAATATTCTCTAAGGTGGCATAACAACTCAGTTTTTTGGATTATATAAAGAGTTTCAAACTTTGCTTAGATAAATTGGTGTTTCGATTTCCATACACCATGAAACTAAAGCCTCCTCTATTCCCTCTCTTTTCCTTAAGCTCCAAGGTACTTCTGATTCTTTTCAAGCTGTTCGATGTAGCTCTCGTCTCCTAATAAGCATCACAGTTTGCTGCTATTGGCCATCATAACTATGATGTTATTGATATTTTTTCCTCCTCCATTGAATGAGACGATGATCATGTTGATGTGGCTTGCTTCAAGGCTTCTTACGCGATGATAAGTTGATTGGATTGTTCCAAGGTGTAACAAATGAATGCACTTTGTGTTAGTCGTTTTTTCATCTTCAACACCCATCTACAAGCAAGGTAGGCAGCTTTGCTGGAATCACTTTTAGTATGGGCTATCGTTGAGCTTGAATAGCTAAACATTGCGACAACCTACATGGACTACAGTCGTAGTCCGCAATCAGATAATGCCACCATCAACAACACCTTCAATCCTGCAAATAGCCGAGGTACCAAGGTCTTTGTCTTGCCATCTCATGCACATCCTTCCCAAAAAGCCAAGGTTGTTCATCCTTTAACATGCTTATTTTCATAGATGACTTTCACATATGACCCTCCAAATCTTGCTTCAGCATGTTGTGTCGTGCCCTCATCAGGTAGCCAAACATGTTTGATCAGCCCGATGCTTGTGGAGACTTGGAGCTTTGACTCCATGGAAGCTTCCATAATCCCTATGAGTTATTTCCCCCCCCCTCTCTCTCAAAGGCT
The DNA here is from genome assembly GCF_053477565.2 of Lygodium microphyllum. Taxonomy (NCBI): domain Eukaryota; kingdom Viridiplantae; phylum Streptophyta; class Polypodiopsida; order Schizaeales; family Lygodiaceae; genus Lygodium; species Lygodium microphyllum. The sequence continues at coordinate 84,438,331 of NC_141163.1, read as the reverse complement.
AGTAACAGCCTTCTCTTCCTCTAGCACTTTTTCCACATGCCATAGTAGCCTTAGCTTTCCCCTTTCTTTTCTCCTACATGGGTACGTCCTCTTTACATTCCCAAAAATAGCCTCCTAAAGGTTGCAATAGCCTTAGCATAGCTTAAATATAACTATCTATCTTCATTATTTATATTAACCTCCAAGAAGTTTGCTTTCATGCAAAGCACGGTTATTAAGCCAAGCAAGTGCTAGTGCATTATTGCTCTAAGCACTTAATAGTGTATCTACACCAAGAAGAAGTAGCTCACAAACTTGATAATCTTGCCTATTTGTCCCGGCGGACCTATAATACCTCAAAACGTCACATGGTTGGAGAGTTTCCACACTAGACGAAAATCTTCACGACATCGCCGCAATCTATGCACTGCACATTTTGTTTATAAGGCCAGAATTGCTTGAAGTATTCAATCATCTTCAAGAGCTCTTGCTACCGCTGTGTTTGAAAGTTTTAGGAACATGATTGGCTCCCTAGGTGGTAGGGGCTACATTGATGGTTTCTTGCCTCTCCCTTGGTTTGTCGCCCTATCGTGAGTGATATGTGAGCACGATGGATCCTTAATGGTCATCACCTACTACCATGGTCACACCAACCGCTTGTAACATCTCGCGCATTAATTCAAAGGCGACTATTAGTAGGAATTTTGTTCTCTTGGGGAAGGGCGGGTCGGGGGGATCTATTTGTTTATTGTTGTTGTTTACATTCAATGGGATGATTTGGGAAACCCCTTAGGAAATCACAATAGGAAGAAGCCTTGAATCATTGGGATGGACCTTGTAAGGAAGTCAATTCGAGGTATCCCAAGAAACAAGGGTTGAGATGTGGAGAGTGATGTAAGGTGAAGGTATGAGCCGTAAAACTACGTAGGCGTGACATGAACGTTAGCCTAGGTGGCCTGGCCTTCGCATTGATGGAGCAAAAGACAACTACGAGAGCGGTCATTGCGATTGGCAGCTACGAAGTGAAGTGGACTGACTATATTAGCTCAAACACCTCCAAGGTTGAGATCTTTGTTGGGGGCAAGAAAGGTCGGGGGCGCGCGATTTTCATGTTGTACGGATGAAGGACCAGATTTGTATAGAGGCTGCAACGACGAGCAGCAGCAACAGGCTTCTATAGCTCAGTTGGCTAGAGCACCCGTTTAGTAAGCGGGAGGTCGTGAGTTCAACTCTCACTGGAAGCAGTATTGATGGTCGCACAGGCAACGTGAGTAGAGTTGTTTTACTGCTTTTGCTGCGGAGGCGTGAGCTTTTCCTCAGATGTGCTCTGATTGTGTGCAGGCTGCGTGGTAAGGCAGATTCCGCTCTTCACATCCGCCGTAGACAACCGTCCAACCACCACTCCGACCAGTTTCGCTTCGACTCCCTGAAAGTCGATCAAGTTTTAGTTTGTGGGCCTATACCATGCTTCTCACATGCTCTTCACCTCAGTAGCATTTCATGCTGTCTTAGCCAACTTGCTTCTCCTTTTAGTATTTTTCCTTCCTCCCTTCGTCTCACAATTGAAGAGCCTCAATATATACTCCTCAGGTGTGTCATAAGATAGGGACAGAGAGAGATGAGGCAACATAGAGCACTGAAGTCCCATATTCTTCATTATTCCATGTACTTCACACACATACTGAATGACTAGAAAGAACTAGGTCTAAGTGACCTGATGACTACTCACATTGACTAACTCTACCAGAGTTAAGTGTATCCGACTTATTGACTACGACTCATATGCTAGAGACAACTGGAGACTAACTGTCATGTCGGTGTATATGAGTCGAGCTTGAAGTCTCAACACTCCCCCTCAAGGTCTGACTAGCTGCTATACTCCAAGTAGCTCCCTGAAACAAATAAATTTCTCTTTAACAAGTGATTTGGTAAATATATCTGCTATCTGGTCTTCTGTTTTCACATGAAGTAGATCAATCTCTCTTGCAAGTGCCATTCCCTTGATGAAATGGTAATGAACCTCTATGTGTTTGGATCTAGCATGATAGACGGGGTTACTAGCTAGCATCTCACTATATTGAGATTGTCACAATGCAATGTGACTTTGTTGTCCAACTGGATATCCAAATCATGTAGCACTTTTCACAAGCCAAACTGCTTTGCATACCGCTAAGACTGCACTCATGTATTCTGCCTCTATACTAGATAAAGCAATGGTGGGCTGCTTCTTACTACTCTAGTTGATCATACTACTGCTCAAACTGAAAGCATAACCACTGGTTGACCTCCTATCATAGACACAACCAACCCAATCAGCATCCGTATAACCTCTCAAATTGAATGATTTTCCATACTCATAAAATAGCCCATAATCAACAATACCTTCACGTACCGCATAATCCTCATGACTACATCTAAGTGTGGCTTACGAGGTTTTTGCAAAAACTAGCTAATCAACCCCACTGCATAACTCAAGTCAAGACGGGCAATAGTAAGGTAAATCAGGCTGTCCACCATCTATTTGTACATAGTGTCATTCTCAATCTCAGTCCCAACATCAACTGCAAGTTTGACATTCAGATCCAATGCTGTTTCCATGACTTTACACTATATCATGCCATATTTCAACAACATATCATTAGCATACTGTTTTTGCAGCATCCATATACGTTGAGGTGTAGACACAATCTCAATCACGAGAAAGTACTTCAGTTCACCAAGATCCTTGACTTTGAATTCAGCCTGTAACATTGCTTTAATTTCAACAATCCCATGATCATCATCTCCAGTGATGATCTAATCATGGCCATAAACCACTAGAAAAACATAACCATGCTCTTTCTTCTTTATAAACGAGCTATGATCTACATGACCTATCTGAAAACCAAGCTGTTGCAAATAAGTGCTTATGTAAGCATTCCGTACTCTTCTCGATGCCTGTTTCAGCCCATACAAGGCCTTTTTCAGTTTACACACATATGTCGGATAGTCAGGGTGTACATAACTCTCAGGTTGCTCCATATACACCTCTTCAAGAAAGTCACCATTCAAGAATGCATTTTTGACATCCATCTGCCATAATTTCCAGCCCTTAGAAGCCGCTAATGCAATACCGAGCTTTATACCTTTTCAACGAACCATCTGACTTGCATTTCACTTTATAAACCCATTTGAAACCAATGGGTACTTTGTCTTCAAACAGACGGTCTAGACCAATGCCCATCTCTCATTTCAGTCAACATTGTCTATTCCTCATCCATGGTAGCACACCAATTCTTATCTATAACTGCCTCATTGAGCTTCGTAGGCTTTATATAGCCTCACACTTTAGTCATATATGCATAATGTTTGGATGAATACCATTGTATGTTTGTCTATGAACTGGTTTTGTGACCCTTTCAAACCTCCTCAGTTGCGGTGCACTCTAGGCTTGCCTCTCATGAGGTGGCACATACCTGCTCTTTGCCTTGCACTAGGTGTCATAACTGATAGTATGCCCAATTCATTGTTAAGACTGTCACTGCCAGGTGACTCATATCCAGTTGTAAGCGGGCAAGTCGCATCATCAAACATCTTTTCTTTGCCTTTATCCAATCTCCTCCTCATTGATATATCCATGTCAGTGGATGCAGTAGCACGACTATGGAATCGTCTTGTCCAAGGACTTAACATTAGATGAACCATCACTTGCCAGTCCACTCATAGTAGACGTACTAGCTAAATGATAATTTTCAACATAAGTAGGCTTGGCTGGTCCATCAAAGACCACTACATTTGAATTACCATACCATGAGACCAGCTCATCAAAAACTATATCCCTATTAATCAGGGTTTATCGAGTGGATGGATCATAGCATTTGTAAGCCTTTCTCTCTTGTGCATAACCAAGAAAAACTAAAAACACTTTTGACAGCTTTTGAGTCTAACTTCTTCCTCTTTTCATCAGGCACATGTATGTAGGCAATATACCCAAATACTTTTAGGTGACTAATGTTAGCATACAGTTTCTCATACGGAGTCAAATCATGAACGCCAACTATAGGCGTTCGGTTAAGCACACAAACTATAGTAACCACTCCTTCAGCCCAATAAGCATTTGGCAAATTCTTTTAATTAAGCATTGCCCTGGCAGCTTCTATAAGCACTTGATTTTTTCTCTCTTTCACATCATTTTGCTGAGGTGTATAATTGCATATGAGCTGCCTTTTTATGGCATATTTAGCAAGGTACATGTCAAACTCTTTGAATACATATTCTCCACCTCCATTAGATCTCAGACATGAGATATAACATCCAAGTGAAAGGGAGCGACGGATCGAAGGTTGGACTTGAGAGCTATGGCGGGAGAGTAAGATCAAGAAAGAGAGGGACTAGAAATGGGAACTCCAACAGTCACAATGTGTGACCAGGCCTTCTTTTATTCAAACTGTCACTAAAAGAATAAATAATAAAGTGACGGTGACGGGCGCCCGCCATCTGCAATGTGTAGTGGTGGCGGTGATTGTCAGTGTAGTAATACACGGGTGGCTAGGTAGAGGCGCATTTACCCCCAACAACCTCCCACTTAAAGGCGAATCTGCCTATGTGAGGAGTGAAAAGAAAAAGAAAAAAGACAGTACAACATGTACACATGTACAACAAGATGAGAAAAGACGTCATCTCATTCCACGTCCATCAACCTCCTGAGGAAGGCAAAGTGCTCTATAGAAATGCTTTTCGTGAGCAAATTTGCAGGATTCTGGTCAGTCGAGATCTTGATATGATCAATAGACTTGTCCTCAATGACCCCATGTATAAAGTGATACCTCACCTCAATGTGTTTCGTCTTTGCATGGAAGACCGGATTCTGGGCTACTAACTAAATAGCACTCATAGAATTCGAATGCAGTGTAGGGATAGTATAAATACCAAGGTCAGCAACAACTAAACGACCCAACCAAATGGCCTCCTTGCAAGCCTCAGTGGCTGCAACATACTCGGCCTCTGTAGTAGAAAGGGCCGTGCATTTCTACACCCTGGACATCCAAGAAACAACACCTCTAGCATAGGTGAATACATAGCCGGAAGTGGACTTCCTACTATCTGCATGTCCTGCATAATTAGAGTCAGTGTACCCCACGACTCCTGTATCCTGGCTTCCATAGCATACGCACATATCTGCAGTGCCCTTTGGGTACCTCATGATACCCTTCACGGCATCCCAATGCTTCTTGCCAGGTGTAGCCATATAGCGTGCCACAACACCAACTGCAAAGGCAATATTTGGACGAGTGGCTATCATGGCATACATAAGACTGCCCACTGCGGATGCATAGGGAATCTTGGCCATCTCGGCCTTCTACTCTTCTATCTGTGGACAATTAGTCTATGATACCTTCACATAAGAAGGCAATGGACAGGCAATAGGCTTTACGTCCTGCATGCGAAAGCGCTCAAGGACTTTATGAATGTACTCCCTCTGTGACAATTAGAGGAGTCCCTGATGCCTTCCGCGTGCAATGCGCATACCAAGTATGTGAGCGGCTTGTCCCAGATCTTTCATCTCAAAGCTCTACTTGAGCTGAGCCTTAAGAGCATATAGCTCATCATGAGCTTTCCCTGCTATCAACATATCATCCACATAGAGTACCAAAATCAATAAAGAACCATCACGAGCTTTTTTCGTGTAAAGACACGGATCCATAGCACTCCTGGCTATAGCCCTATGATTGCATAAAGACATCAAAGTTATGATACCACTCCCTAGGTGCCTGTTTCAAGCCATAAAGACTTTTCTTCAATTTGCACACTAGGTGCTCCCTGCCAGGTTTTGCAAAGCCCTTAGACTGCTCCATATAAATCTCATCATGCAAGTCCCCATGTAAGAAAGCCGTCTTGACATCCATTTGGTATAAATCCAAGTCAAGTTGAGCAACCAAAGCCAAGACTAAGTGCAGGGTGGTCATCTTAACCACAGGAGAAAAGATGTCATCAAAGTCCACACCGTGCTCATGCTTAAAACCCTTTGCTACCAATCTAGCCTTGTATGCCAGCTTGGGGTGTCCAGGGGTACTTTTTAGCTTGTACATCCACTTGCATGGAAAAGCCTTCTTGCCCGTAGACAAGGAAACCAAATCCCAAGTGTCATTCTTATGCAGGGAGTCTATCTCAGACTGCATAGCCCTCTCCTAGGAGTGACTGTCACCCCTGCGCATAGCCTCATCATAGGTGAAAGGCTTTCCTGCATCTGTAACCAAGACATAATGCATCGAGGGCTAAAATCTATCAAGTGGACGTCTATCTCTAGTAGACCATCTCACGACAGGCTCAGCTGCGTGCTCAGCTGCCTGTCCAACACCTTGACCATGAGCATCTGTTGCAGCTATAGGCTGTCCAACTGGCTGTGCAGGAGCTCTCGGCTCCTCCTGAAATATGACCCTGTGGATCTCAACAACTCTCTCAGGCTACCTATGCATTTTGTCTTCATGGAAGACTACATCATGACTGCGGATGACTTTCCGCGCCTGCGGATCCTAGAGACGCTAACCCATCTTGCCTGCATCCCCATAACCAAGGAAAATGCATTTGACACTCTTGGGATCCAGCTTACTTCTCTTATCCCTGGGCACATGGCAAAATGCCTCACATCCAAAGACACGAAGATATGCATAAGAGGGGGGTTTTCTAGTCCATACCTCCTCTGCAACCTGGAAATCCAAACCACTAGAAGGTTATCTATTTATGACATGCACAACTGTATACTAACTGCCTCAGTCCAAAAGCTCTGTGGTAGGCCTGCATGACTAAGCATACTGCGTAAAAGCTCCTGGATGGTTCTATTCATCCGCTCAGCCAAACCATTCTGGGGGGGTGTAGGGGGCGGTCAACTGATGCTTAATACCCCTCTCATCACATAACTACTCAAAAGCGTGTGAGACATACTCACCCCCATTATCTGTCCTTAGGCATTTTAGCCTATACCTAGACTGGTTCTCAACCAATGCAAGCCATCTTTGAAACACAACCAAGACATTGGATTTCAGCTTAATGGAATAAGCCCAAATTTTTCGTGAAAAATCATCTATGAACGTAACAAAATACTTTGCACCACCCATAGATTGACAAGGCATGGGTCCACAGATATCCGAATGTACCAATGCTAAGGGCTCACTCATGCGCAGCCTACTAAACTTCTTATGCGTAGACCTAGTCTGCCTACCATAAAGACAATGCTTACATGAATCAAAACATGCATAATCAAGGGGCGGTAAGTACTGCAAACCAGAAAGCATTTTCATTCCCTTCAAAGACATATGGCCCAAACGGGCATGTCAAAGAGATACATGTGGGATAGAACCCACATACAAAACATGATCAAGGGAAGAAGCTAATACAATCAAGGGTAGAGATTGCCAGCCTTGGCACCTCTCGCAATCACAAGTTTTCTATGAGTGATCTTCCATGCAGAGTCTCCAAAAGATACATGATAACCTGCGTCATCAAGCTATCCAGCTGACATGAGACTGCGTGTCAAAGCAGGTACATGACGTACATCTTGCATAACAAAATTGCTGCCAGAAGGAAACTTCAGCCTAACATCACCAATGCCCACAATGTCATCACCCAAGCGCACATTACCCGAAACAATACGGTATGAATGAAACCACTCTCGGCAAGGTGTCACATGAAAGGATGCACCTGAGTCCAAGAGCCAACACTGTGTATACATAGAGTGTATCTCTGTCATCTGCGAAGCACTAGAAGAAGCTGGAAGGATATAATCATCATCATCAAGATCCTCAGGTTGCATAACATTGATCTCTTCAATTTTAACACTGGACTTTGCAGGCACTATGCTGCGATCATAAGACTTATCCTACACTTTGTCTTTCCTCTTATCTTTGAGCCTTTCATTGCGTAATTCATGGCATTGTGGCCTAATATGGCCCTTTTTCCCACAATGGTGACAAGTAACATCTACATTCCTGCCACGGAACTTGCTACGTGACTTCCCACGAGACTTGGATCAAGATTTTTGAGAATCCCGTCCACGGCCACTGCCACTGCCATGCTTTACATATCCATCATTCCCACCTCTAACTGTCATAGCATGAGACACATGAGAGGCATCCAAATTCTTACAGTTAACCTCTTCCTGCAGAAGAGCACTCTCAACATCAGATAATTTCAAGGTAGCAGTAGAGGCACATAATGCAGTGCGGAATACATCCCATGACTTATTAAGAGTACCAAGCAAGAAAAGAGGAGTGACATCCTCTGCAAAAGTGATGTCTTGAGAAGTCAAGTTCTTGAGTATAGCATGGAACTGGCTCAAGTGAGCAGACATAGTCACATTCTCCTTCATGCACAGATCCATAAGCTACTTCAGCCAAAACATTTGACTCGCTGGACTTTTCTTGTCATAGAGATTCTTGATTTTATCCCACAACTGCCATGCACTCTGTTCTTCCTCAAATACATTGTAGTGAACCTGTTCTGTGAGAGACAATACAATGGTGGACTTGCATAACTCATCAAGCTCTCAAGCCATTCCTCATCTGGCATAGTTGCAGATGGATGTCCGCTTAACCTCAAAGGTTTGATCTGCGATTTTTGCACAAACACCTGCCAAATCTAGCTCTTCCAATAAGAGTAATTCATACCATCAAGTTTAGTGATGTTGAAAATAGCATGATCAGTGGACGAACTCGCCATAATGCAGGCTGGAAGACTGTAGACAATTCAAAACTGCTTGCTGTTTACTATAGAAAATGACCAAAAAATCACCAAAATCGAGAGAAAATTGCGAGGAAAGTGGAACCAAAGTTGTTGTCCACCATGTACTAGTGAAAGTACATCATTTTAGAGTGTTTCAGCATGAAAAATCCATGTTAGCCCATACATATATGCTTGCTGTAATAAATTTCAGATTTTAGTAAAAGAGAGCTAACAGTGCCAAAATCGGATCCCAAGGCAATCAGAAATTTTCAAGACCAAAGCCAACATCATGCAGGCATAACATAAGCATATGACGGTCGATAAGCATGAATCCAACACCCAAGTGTGTTATACAGACATCTGCCAGTGAGTAGGCACACCCCCCAATCAACGAGGCAAAGTGTTCCTACCACTACCAAAACTTAACACAAGTAGGTGTCAGTTCACAAAGATACAGATCCAAAACTGAGACTTAGCTCATAAGCATACAGTGAACCAAGACATATAATGTATCATCCCAAAAGGTAAGAAGTCCCAAAGTCTCAAGTGTCTGCTCAATGGCATGTAACGGCTCAATGCATAAAAGTACCACCTGCTCAATGTCTGATAAGTATTTAAGAATGCTCCCACCGGCACAAAAGCCGTATGTATGAGCTCAAGAGCTCAAACCAAGGCAAGACACAATGCCAATGACATAAGCCCAAGACAATACATCAATAATACATCCCGAACATGTAGGTGGTAGAGCATCCGTATGTAGCATCCGTAAGTATGTAAGACATCAAATACATCCCAATCCAAACTCTGACAAGCCAAGTAACATCCAAGACTACTCTAGATAATCCAAAATGCATCCAAGGTGGAGCCTCAATGAGTACTCAAGCTCAACGTATGCATAGGGTAATCAACCGTGACATAAGCATCAAGCTGTAGGCAACGGGTATGCATAAACCCAAGAAGCATCATTGTCAAAGCATATACCAATGTCAATAAGTGTGGGCTGAAATAAGCTCAAGCTTCCAAAAGCATCCAGATTCAATGACAAGCTTAAAGTCGTCCCTCGATGATCAATACATCATAGCATAACCCAAGACATACATTCGGAACCAATAGGCATATGTCAAAGCATGAAAGATAGCTTCAGTCCAAGAGTATTCATCATGCATTCACTATTATAAACTGTGTACTTCCAACCCCAAAATTAGGCCAAAATCATAGCATTACATGTAACTTCAATCCCCCAATCAATCGGGATGCAATAGGCATCAAACCGGTTATGTAGTCATGCCCAAACAAGCATAGGCATACAAATACATGCTGTCTCAGACCTAGAATATGTTGTAGAAGATTCTATAATCAAAATTTGGCAAATGTGACATCACATCGCGTCCGGAGCGTGCCAAAACCCCAACTTAGACTCTTACCTTGCCTGAATCGGGTTTTGAATGCTCGAGATATGACAAAAAGAGTGATTTTTGGACCAGATTTTGAAACAAGCGCAAAAAAACATGAGCTGGCTGGGGGGTCTGCTGTCCACGTGTCAACAATGGGGCCCAAAGGGGGCACAAATGAGGGCCAAAGAAGGCCTACACTAAGCCTCAGCAAGCCTTGATAGAGTGGAAGCAAGATCCAGGTGAAGGAAGCTCCAAGAGGTGTGAGCTATGGCTGCCCACAACTTGTTTACAGCCTGTGAGACCTCAGAACTCAAGTAAACCCTGAAGAAAATGATCAAATACCTTTGATGTAATGCCCTGAAGGTGCCCAACAATGCCGGGAAGGCGCTCGGGAAGCCAGGGAGTGACGGGAGCTCGAAGGAGTCGGATATGGCTGCCGAGAAGGAGACCCAATGCAAGTAGGGAGTTGATGGGATGTTGAGAATGCCACGAGCCAAGCTCAAGAGTTGGAAAGCAAAGCTCTGATACCAGTTGAAAGGGAGTGACGGATCAAAGGTTGAACTCGAGAGCTATGGCAGGAGAGCAACAGCAAGAAAGGGAGAGACTAGAAATGGGAACTCCAACAATCATAATGTGTGACCGGGCCTTCCTTTATTCAAACTGTCACTAAAAGAATAAAGAATAAAGTGACGGTGACAGGCACTCGCCACCTGCAATGTGCAATGGCGGTGACTGTCAGTGTAGTAACACACGGGCGGCTAGGCAAAGGTACCTTTATGGTGTGTAGATCGGTCGCTATATGCTCGCATAGTGAATCGCGGAAGGTCCCCAAGAACAATGAACTCTACTTTTTGCACAAGTTACAAGGTAAAAAGCATGAACGACAAGAGCAAGAGACCAATTGGGTGCAATCTCCCCCCATGCCTTGTGTGAGCACTTCACAAAGCATGTATTTTATGTATATTTCTTCTTCATGCTCAATAATAGCCCAATTTACAAAAATATATCAAGCTTTTAGCTTTTGAGTTTACTTTTACAAAAATAGGAATAAAGCTAATGGACGGTGCCCAAAGAGTCTAGCACGCCCAATACAATGTCCAAATAGAAATAACATAACCATGCGCATGGGCGCATACAAAATAATAATAAATAATCGATGTCTCAATAGACATGACAAAATATAGGCATGGCGCCTATTAAAATATAATCCATAGATCGAATACTCGCTATCCACCAATGCTTTCCTCCGCCACTGCTGCTATCTCTACACATCAACTGAAGCATTCACATGGATGTAGTCTATTAGTTTGTCCATTAGTTTCTGGATGTAGTGGCTTCTGTTTGTCCATTAGTTTCTGGATGAAATGCAGATGAGAAATCAATCTTTGTGCCTAGGTTAGCAAACAGAGTAATCCAAAAGTTGTTACAAAATCTAGAATCACAATCTGAAATAATAACTTTTGGCAATCCATGGTTAGTAAAAACAGTTTTAAAAAACAATAGTGCTGCTTGTGATGTTGTTAAAGTTTTCTTACATGAAATGAAATATGCTTGTTTACTAAATCTATCTACAACTATCCAAATCATATCATGGTTAGATTTAGTATTAGGTAAACCAGTAATGAAATCCATAGAAATTTGTTCCCAGGGTTTAGATGGAATAGACAAAGGCATAAGTAATCCATATTGTTTTCCATGATGTCTCTTAACTCTTTGACAAATCAAACATTCAGAAATAAAGTTAGATACATCAGCATCCATATGCGGCCAATAAAAATCTTCAGTTAACGTACGTAAGGTAGATATGATACCTCTATGACCTTGATATGGGGGACAATGAATTTCATTCAAAAAAAAGATCGGAATGGAATTGTAACACACAATCTCTTTTCATAAAGCATAAATCCATCATTATATGACAATGAATCAATAGGAATGAAATTATTTTGAACCAATTTATTCCAATCAGCATGAAAAGTAATATACTGATGATATGTATCTTTCATAGCAATCAAAGAATCAAAAGATATGACAGAAATATTATGAATGGCAGGTCTTCTACTCAATGCATCAGCCACTACATTTTCTTTTCCAGGTTGGCATTGAATGATAGGATGAAAACTTTGAATAAAAGAGGTCCATTTGATATGGCGGTCAGAGATTTGGGGTTGGCTAAGTAAATGTCTAATACTTTGTTGATCGGTCTTAATCATAAATTTTGAACCTATTAAGTAGTGTTTCCAGTGTCTTAATGCTTGTACAACTGCTAATAGTTCTTTGTCATATGTGGAATATTTCAGCTCAGAAGGTTTCAGCTTACAACTAGAATAGGCTATAGGATGATTGTCTTGCATAAGTACAGCTCCTATTCCTGATCCACTAGCATTGGTCACTACTAGAAAGAATGGTCTATTAAAATCAGGCAACTGTAGAACAGGGGCATGTGTTAATGCATGTTTCAGTAAGTCAAAGTATTTTTGTTGATTTTCGGTCCAATGATAGACAATTCCTTTCTTCAGAAGTTTGGTTAATGGTAAAGCACGTAATGAAAAATTACGTACAAACTTCCTATAGAAACTAGCAAGACCAAGGAATGAGCGTAACTCATGCACGTTTTTAGGTACATGCCAATTCAATATTGCATCAATTTTCTTAGGATCAACTTTAATTCCATCAAATGATACAATATGACCTAAATACTCAATTTCTATTTTAAAGAATTCACTCTTTTCAGGATTTGCATACAGTTGATTTTCTTTCAATAACTGAAAAATCAATGACAAATGCTCATAATGTTCTTTCTCATTTTGACTAAACACCAAAATATCATCAAAGAAGACAATTACACAATACTGATATTTTAGAAATATACGGTTCATCATTCTACTAAAGGTAGCAGGTGCATTAGTCAATCCAAATGGCATGACTAAAAATTTGTAATGACCAAACTGTATTCTAAATGCAGTCTTGAATATGTCAGACTTATCTAGTCTCACCTGATGATAACCAGACTTAAGGTCAATTTTACTAAATATAGCAGAGCCTTGCAGTTTGTTCATAAGGTCATCAACTCTAAGAATAGGATACCTATTCTTTACAGTGATCTTATTTAAAGCTCGATAGTCAATCCACATACGATGGGTATTATTCTTTTTCTTGACTAACAGAACAGGAGCACCGAATGGAGAATTGCTAGGTCGAATCAATCCTCTATTTAGTAATTCCTCAACTTGACTCTGAATTTCTTTTTGCTCTATCTGGTTATGCCTATTTGGTGCTTTGCAAGGTGGTTGTGTGCTAGGGATCAAATCTATCTTATGGTCTTCTGGACGTGAAGGAGGTAAACCAGGTGGTAGGTCTTCTGCAAAACAGTCCTTAAAATGTGCAAGAAATTCTTTATGCCTAGGGTGCATATAATTTTCTTTTACTTACAATTCATTCACCCAAATGAGATAAGATTTACTACTCTTGCGTAATGCACGTTTAGCTTGAGTATGCGAAAGCAGTGGAAAAACATTAGATGCATGCATACCATATAATGTAATAGATTTTCCTTGAAAATTAATATTCATTGTGTGTGTGGAATAATCTATATTTGGGTTATGCTGGTGACACCAAGGCATACCTAAAATAATATCACTCGACTATAATGGAACAACTAAAATTTCTTCTTTCAGTGTATGAACCAATTTGAATCTCTAAGTCTTGCACTTCCTGTGTACCATTATACCTAGTGCCTAAAAATACAGCTTTTATGCGATAATGCGTAGGTATAGTCTGTAATTTCAATTCTTTTACCAATTTTGCTAAAATAAAATCATGAGTACTACCGTCATCATGCAAAATAGTCTTTTCCTTTCCATGTACCAAACATTTCATAGTCAATAATGAATGTGGAGTAGGTATACCTGGTAAAGTATCGGAAGTAGTAGTAGTGTCGTCCTCATCTTCAGTGAAATCAGGCATATCTTCATGTTCGTCTTCGTCCATTGCTCCAAGGTAGTTGATATGAGCTGGTGGCTTCTTTGAATGACAATTTGCTGCTAGATGTCCAGGCTGGTGGCATTTATATCATACTATTGGCTTGGCTTTGGTTACATTATTTGCAATGGCGGGAAGTCTAGGTACATTAGGATTTGCCTATGGAATAGGCTTAGGATTTTGATTGACATTGGATGGTAATGCAGGTGGTTTTTCCCAATTCTTGCGGAAAGATGATGAAGAGAAACGACCTGGATTAAATCTTCTAAAATTGGAATTGAATTGTTTAGATCCATAATTACCATTGGCTTGGAATTGATGTGGTCGTCTGTCTCTACCTCGTAGCTTATCTTCAGTGTCGTGAGCTAGTGAAATGGCATCTTCAAGAGTAGCAAGCTTGAACATGTTAACTTCAGCGTAGTAATGCCCAAAGAGTCCAAACATATACTTGCGCTTATGTGTCGCCTTTGCTACATCTTCAAGCATGCATAGCTGGAGGAGTGCATTCCAAAAACGTTCTGTATACTGAGGAATAGGCTCATGATCCCGTTGCTGGAGAAGATCCCATTGCTTAATAGCTTTCTCATGAAATTGCGGTGGAAGGAAATTCTGCATGAACTTCTTCTTGAAATCTTCCCAAGTAGCAGGAAAATCTATGCTCTTGCGTACTACAGTCCACCAAAGTGATGCTCTGTCTACTAAATGATTAGTAACACACTTGATTTTATCTTTTTCTGCATAGGTTTCCTCATGGAAATAGTCATCAAACTGACTAATGAATGCTAGAACAGTTTTTCCTTCTCGTATGCCATTGAAAGTACGGAATTTGAAACTTCTTTTACTTATCTTTGATTCCTTGCGAATGGTTTGAGCTTCTAGAGTTGCGTCAATGGTACGTCGAATCAGATCTTCAGCTTGAGGTTCTTCTTTGTCGGTAGATGCTCTTTGTAAATTTTCCAGTTGCGCTTGCAATGCTTGCCTAGCCCTTCATTCTTCTTCCAATTGCATCATGATTAAATCCAGCTTTTGCTCCATCGTAGGCTCAGGTAGGTCGCCTTCAGCCATAAGATCATCCATATGTGGTTCCGTCATCCTGTAAAACTCAAAAGACCTTTCTCACTCAAAATCAAGTTAGCAGGATGAGCGTAGCTCAAATGCGGGATTACAAGGCTTATGTGTTTTTGGGTTTAGCTTTCTCAATCTTCTGAAAATCTGCGATTTTTCCTTCTTCGTATGCTGAAAATACTTCAGCAAACCTGCGTATGGGTAGAGTACCTTCCAATGAACAACTTTGCAGTTCGGAGTTTCTGCGTAGGAATAGTCCTTCTAGGAGTTTTGAGCACAAGTCAGTTTTGACTCCAATTGACTAGTCTGACTTGCAGAGTTGCAGACTTATGTGACTTGCAGAGTTGCAGACTTATTCGATTTACGAGACTTGCAGAACTTGATCAAGAAATACTTGCAGAACTTGACTTTTGTGGTGTGACCTGGAGTTTATAACTTGCAAAGGTGACTTCCTTAGATGACTTAGGGGAGTAAGTGGCTTAGTGCTTCTCAGAAAGCGTTGCATTTTTTAGGACAAGAGGATGTCCACGGCGGAATTTGCGGCCTTCAGAACAGCCCGCCGTCACGATTTGATTCGTTTTTTTAAATTATAAGGCTTTAAGTCAATTAACTAAGCCTTTGAAACTTTGAGGTTTAAGCTTATTTAGTGATGGAAGATATGAGCTTATCTCTGATTGTCCACGACTTGATGAAGGAGTGGTCCTCCACCTGTATAGCTCGGTCCTTCGTGATCCAATGACAGAAATAGGGGTTCTTGATCGCCAGAAGTTTGCCTGTATCGACGATTCGCGACGAGATTGACCGTAGAGCCCGATCGTTCCAAGAGCTCCGCCTTCGCACGAGATAAGTAGCGATTGGAAGCTCTTGATCTCAGCTCCGCTCTGATACCACTGGTGCACAGATCGGTCACTGTATGCTCGCGTAGTGAATCGCGGAAGGTCCCCAAGAACAATGAACTCTACTTTTTGCACAAGTTACAAGGTAAAAAGCATGAACTACAAGAGCAAGAGACCAATTGGGTGAATCTCCCCCCATGCCTTGTGTGAGCGCTTCACAAAGCATGTATTTTATGTATATTTCTTCTTCATGCTCAATAATAGCCCAATTTACAAAAATATATCAAGCTTTTAGCTTTTGAGTTTGCTTTTACAAAAATAGGAATAAAGCTAATGGACGGTGCCCATAGAGTCTGGCACACCCAATACAATGTCCAAATAGAAATAACATAACCATGCACATGGGCGCATACAAAATAATAATAAATAATCGATGCGTCAATAGACATGACAAAATATAGGTGTGGCACCTATCAAAATATAATCCATAGATCAAATACTCGCTATCCACCAATGCTTTCCTCCACCACTGCTGCTATCTCTACACATGGATGCATTCATAATCGTTAGTTGATACACATGGATGTATTCCACCGTGGCACGGAATCCACCGTGGAATATGCCTCCTCGCATCACTTTACCCTACATAATACTTGATACCACTAAAAGACTTATTATGGCAGGATCCCATACATCCGAATGTATCAACTGCAAAGGACAAGAACTGTTTCTGACATGTCTCATGAACGAGAATCTTGCTTGTTTCCCAAATTGGCAAGCAAAGCATACATGTCCAAGATCAGTGTACTTGAACTTTGGCAAGCCAAGTACAATCTCTTTCTGCTGCATATTTTTCAGCTTCTATACATTAGTATGACTGATGTGTTTGTGTCATATTTCTACATCTTGAACTACTCCATTATCATGGGCAAACATGGCTACCTTCAATTTCGGGATAGATACATTCCCACCTCTAGGTCACTGACTAGAGTAACAGACAATGTCTCTGCCCTAAGATGTGCTTGAACATGTATTCCATCCGAGCCTTACTTCTTCATGTAGCAATAGTGCAAGTAACTAATCCCAATCAAAGGGTTCTGCTCTCACATAAATGGACATATCAAATGCCTTATACTCCTTGCATTTGATACGTCCATTCTTTAACATGAACAATAGAGTTTCATGAAGAGACAGCCATAGCTTCTATCATTGAAGCTTGTTCTCTTCACCTCTTGCTTAGACTTGTCCTAGGCTTGTGTAGGCCTATTATAGGTATTTATTGGGCTCTTGCTTATCCCCTATCCACTCTGATTTGGCCCCTCAAGTACATCAGCATGCTCACATTTTATTTGCGCATGTTTACAAAAATGGCTAAAAAATCACTCTTTTTGTCATACCTCAGTTATTCGGAATTTGATTCAGGAAAGGTAAGAGTCTAAGTTGGGGTTTTGGCATGCTCTGGACGTGATGGTGATGTCGGATCTGCCAAATTCTGATGATAGGAATTTTTTGCAACAGATTTAAAGTCTTAGACAACATGTATTTGTATGCCTATGGCTTATGTGATGCTTCTATTGATATCTATTGATACCGGATCACTTGTGGATGTTATGCCTCTTATGTGAGACATGTCATGCAACTACACCCACACCATGTAAAAAAAATCTAGAGTGTGGCTTCCTTTTAAATTTAGAGAGCCAATTCCATTTTAGATATTAGTGTTAGTGTCTATGGTTCAAAAATATTAGATTTTACCCATGGCCGCTCGGCTTGAAATGCTTGATCTATAAGTGGTCCATAGGTCTCGGAGTAGAGCTCCGTAGCTCCCCCTTCATTTTGGTTCTGTTGCCAAGACCGACAGAATTGAGCCTCGAGCACTACGCTCATCGAATCAAGCATAGAAGTAGGGTTTGCATCCCGAACCGGTGCTAGAGATAATTAGGAGATTTAGGAGGTTTTAATCCTTGGAGCAAGTAAGTATTTTGATTTGTTATTGAATATTAGAGTAGGACCATCCATTTCCATCTCTGTTTTTTATTTTTGTTGCATTAGGTTAAGACTAGGATAGGAAAAAGAAGGAAAATAGAAATGGTTCTGATGTTGTTGGGAACAGGGAAATAGGGGCACAAATTTAAATTTATGGTTGGAAGAGTGTGAGGGATTAGCTTCTGAGGTTACAGCAGGTTGGGATGGGGCAATAAGAGGCCTAGGGAACCAGGAAAGACCACATTTGACATTCTGCTTTATGAGAAGAGAGTGAGCTTGAGAGCTAGGGAGAGAGAGAGAGAGAGAGAGAGAGAGAGAGAGAGAGAGAGAGAGAGAGAGAGAGAGAGAGAGAGAGAGAGAGAGAGAGAGAGAGAGAGAGAGAGAGAGAGAGAGAGAGAGAGAGAGAGAGAGAGAGAGAGAGAGAGAGAGAGAGAGAGAGAGAGAGAGAGAGAGAGAGAGAGAGAGAGAGAGAGAGAGAGAGAGAGAGAGAGAGAGAGAGAGAGAGAGAGAGAGAGAGAGAGAGAGAGAGAGAGAGAGAGAGAGAGAGAGAGAGAGAGAGAGAGAGTTGTAGGGAGATCCTTGGAGTGCCGATCGATTCGAGCACCACAATGATTCCAGGTATGTCTGGCATTTCCTTGTAGTGTTTTGCATCTATCTGGAAGGTACTGGATGATTCCATGGAGTAGGCGTTGAGCTTGAGGCATCGTGCGCAACCCGCGGGCTGTCGTCTACGTAGTTGGACCAGCTTGTCCGATTCCCAGAATCAGACCATCCGATTTCTGGAGTCTAACCATTCGACTGCGAGAATCGGACCACCTTGTTCGATTGTGAGAATCAGACCACCCCGTCCAACTACAAGAATTGGACCAGTGCCAAAATCAGACCACGTGTCGTAGTCTCAAAAGCGGACCAACTACAATGATCGGACCACTTTTCCTAGTGCGAGAATCGGACCATTGGTCCTAGCGCCACAATCGGACCACTCGTCCTATCGCAGGAGTCGGACCCCCCCTGTCTGACTAGGGAAATTGGACCAAAGTAGAAATCGGACTTTCCGATTTTCACAATCAGACCACCCTGTCTAAGTCCCAAAATCGGACCACCTTGTCCGATTCCTAGAATCAGACTACTTCACCATAACTTAAAATAGAGGGTTTTTGAACCTACTTGACAGTCTTGGCCACCCTTTTCACATCTCTGACCCCCCTGGAAACCCAATTTAGCCCTTAGAAGCTAGAGACCAGACAGGATAACCGAGGATTCACCCCAAATAGCTAGATACTGAGCGGACCGAATTTAGAACTTGACTTGACTTTCGGTAACCGGCCAACTAACCCTGAAGCAGAATAGAGAACACGGCATGTACTTTCAGTAAGACCTTAGATCAGCCAGAACCTGCGCTTAGAGCCATATCAGGCTACGTACGTGAGGGGAAGAGTGGAGTTTGCATTGAGCATTTCTTGCATCTGCACCTCACTTTTGATTTTATCACCAAAGGTGTACCACAAGAAAAGAAAAAGCATGTTTTCGCACTGAGCACTAGAAAGCACGAAGCACAACTTGTGAGTAAGATTGACAACTGCTTTCAATAACAAGGAACTCATCAGAAGATATAATAACATCAATGAACCCACTATTAGGAGAAGATCCCAAAACATAGTTGGGTGCCTGAGAGTCCCATCAGTAGGACCTTAAGAGGACACGAAGATCCAGAAGGCGACAACATAGAGGATCGAATACTGCCGGAGCTACTCAAATCGATTGACGACCTTGTGGGGCTGGAAGTGGGAGCAATGTCAGGATCACGAGGCAGACAAGGAGAGGACTGATTGGACTTGGGAGAATTCCCAGTCTTAGTGCAGGAGTTAGTCAATGAGTACGACTTGTTGACTAGGACAGTAATTCAGGGCAGACCAGTAGAGGAAGTGGTAGTAAGCCTAGAAGAGGAAAGAAAGGCGATTAGAAAGGTGCTAGAGAGCATAATTGCCTATAACCATGAGCAGAAGGCTAGGAAACTTCAACAAGATGTAGATATGTACGAGGGTTGGCGTGTGCTAGCCTTGGTTGGTGCAGCCAAAGCAGGGCCAAATGCAGAGAGAGAACAAGCAGCAGAGGCTGACTTATCATTGAGTGAACTCGTAGCCAAGCGGCTCATGAAAAATATGTCCGCTGAGCAGAATGCAACAGCCTTAGCCACCACATTAATCTTGGGATTAGGGGTCATGCAAGGGGCAAAGGGGCAATCTAGAATCCCTATTGTAGCAAAGCAACTAGACAAGTATGAACTTAGCAATGACCCATATAGCTTTGTGGAGCAATTTGAACAAGTTTGCAAAGCAAACGGTCTCACGGACCTTGCACAACGCTCTCAAGCTTTTGGTCTGTGCTTAGGTGATAAGGGGAGAATTTGGTACACTAGTCTAGATGTAGTTGAGCGCACAAACTTTGCCCATCTTAAGGACCTCTTTATCAAGAGATTGTCTGAGGCAGGGTACTCCGACAATCTCATCATCCGATTGACGAATGTTAGCCAGAGGGAAAAGGAAGATGCAAGGGACTATATCACTCATGTGCATAGCCTCTTCAAGAGGATCCCTACAAATGAGTGACCTAACAAGAAGGTTGTGTCTACCGTATTTATAAATGGAATTTGAAGTGAGGAGCTCTACAAGGCTTTGGCTAGTAACTCCACTCTACACCGAGACATGTTAGCTAGAGTCTTTGAAGAGGCAATAAGGGTGGACGATCAACTTAGGGAGCGAAGCATGAGGAACATTAGTCGCGATAGTACAAATTAGAGGGCTCTAGAGTGGTCAACAGTTTCAGGAGAGAGAGAGAACTCTAGCATATAGGATAAGGGAAAGAGTGTTGACCAAGACCAAGAGCTTGCTGAGGTGAGAATGGAGCTTGCACGATTGCAAGACCAAATGAGGAGACCTGTGCGGTTGCATGTGCAGTGTATACACTGTGGCGGTAACCACCCCCCAGCCTAGTGCCAAGATCCTAGATCTAGGCCGTGCTCAAACTGTGGTAGGTTCGGTCATGACACATTACATTGCAGACTGCCAAGGAGATTCCCATATGCGCAGCAATACAACCCTCCATACTTAGGCAATAGGCCACCTAACCTCTTTTGTAGGGGAGCCTAGTTGGCGCTTCCAGCAGCAAATGATGCAAGACTGGCCATTCGTAGGCTAGAGATGAACCCAACAGGCATACCCAGACCACCAGGGCCCTATGTAATCCATCCATCGAGTGACGCTCCTGTTCACTATGTGGAAGAACCTAGTGAAGAGGAGACCTACATGAACCCATACATATCTTATGATGAGGAAGGCAATCCAGTATTGATGGACTACCGACCAGTATCGGTGATGGCGCTAGGTAGAGGAAGAGGCAGAGGCTTTGGAGGACCAAGCCAAGATCCAATCTCATGCTGGACTTGCGGTCATTTAGGCCATATTTCATCACACTGCCCAGAAAGGGAACAGGAAAACAAGGACAAAGCTGACCTTTGATGCACCAAGTTTGGAATCACACACCTATTTCCTGACTGTCCTAGACGGAAGCCATCAACTAGTTCTGCCAATGTGCCCTCAATACCCTTGGGGCTGTTCGGTGTGGAGACCTTTGACAGTGAGGATATGCCCATCCCACTACATGTCATGATGCGAGCACAGACAAAACAAGTAGGCATCTCATTGCTTGGGCCAAGTAACCTGGATGCAGCTTCGTTGGGAAAGAAAAGTGGGAGAAGAAGAAGAAAGAGAATAGATGCAAAGATTACCCTTAAGATTGAGGAAGCTACAACTCTAGTGATAGGAAGGGGGGTCACTAATGCAGAGGTAGAGACCTCAGCTCCTAAGACAGTTGAACTAGGGAGTGCCAAGGTAGGGGAATACCCCCACCCCAAACGGCAACGAGTGGGTCAAGACACCTAGGAACACCTTAAGGACGTAGAGCCCATACTGGAAGATCAAATTGAAGACCTCTCTAGTGGGAGTACACCCATTTCACTGTTGTGATCTCAATCGGGGAACGCATCCACACCACATGAGATGCGATAGAGGCAAGATCAGGAAGAAGCATGCCAGCAAGCTAACCAAGACATATGGCCAATGAGTGCTAACCAAGGAGGAAGGCAACCACCTAGCAACCTCCTCACCACTTTAGTAACCACGCCAGTAACCTTGAGTCTAGGAGATCTGCTTCCGCAGCACCCTTCCTTATGGCAAGAATTAAAGCATTGGGTGGAGGGAAAAGAGGAGCACATTGCCGCTGACTTGCAAGAGCAGGACGCAGTCACGCAGATTCCAAGCCTAACACTACACTCAGTTCCAAGGTCACTGCACGCCAATGCTTTTTGGGAAGGCACTGAGATGCATGCAGTCTTACCTATCTTAGCCTTGGGGGATGCAACACCAAAAAGAATCATAGACACAAGCGCCGGTTTCAGTGTCTTGAGCCACGCAGTTCTACAGGCATGGGGAAACCCACCCATGGAAATGGCTAGGTTCAATGTCACATTGGCCAACGGAATGAGGATCAAACCATTTGGGGTCCTAAAGAGCTGGCCAGTGAAGGTCATAGGGGTGCAATTTTTCATGAACTTCATTGTCATGGAGGGAGTGGACTACGACATACTGCTAGGTCGACCCTGGATGAGGAAGGCTTGAGTTATTGAAGATTGGGGTAACAATCTCATCTTCTTGGGGAATGTAATAGAACTAGTAAGGGATGAGATGGATACCTGGAAGACTACCCTAGCCGACCTTAATGCTATCTCAACCATGCTAAAAGGTGATGCACAAGCAAGCAAACCCTATGGGTCATTGACCAAGTACATCCCTTGCCCTGAGGACGAGCGGGATTGGATGCACGTCTTGGCAACCATTGACCTACCATTCTCAGATGAGGAAGAGCTATATAGGTGAGCTGCTAAATCCCCAAGCATGCCAGTAAGGGAGCCCATCATGCCACTCTACATGATGGCAGGAAGCTCACGTATCCCAGGGAAACTGGTCTCATTCCATATCCCCACCAACAAGCTCAAGCTTCAGGAAATCATAGAGTACCTGACCGATAAACTAAAGGGCAACATGGCTACCAATCTAAAACCCCTAAGTGAACTTTTGGCTAAGCCTGAGTGGAAATGGACCAAAATTCACGATCTTAACTTGTTATACAATTGGGGTTTAGTCACTGACGAAAAGGAGATTGGAGAGGAGAGCCTAGGGGATGACGAGTAGTTAGAGGGGCAAGACTTTGATGATGAGGAGTACGAGGACTGCCGCTCTATTGGAGACGAGAGTAGACATGATAGAATATGACACTAAAGGGAGAACAATCGAACAAATCAAGGCAAACTCTAGGCCTAGAAGGGAAAGGGCAGGCTAGAATGAAAGAGGAGTCATACGGATGGAGTGCGATAGATCCTGGTTGGAGCACATAGGAGCCATGGATTACGAGTAAGCAAGAGTGGTGCAACCATTGGTAGTTCCAGTGCTTAAGATAGATACACCTACTGAATTATGATCCCTTGGTGAAACTTCTTCCTCAAGTGAGAGATGTGAGTTTAACTCGGAGTCAGAAGTCAGTACAGAGAGTGATCCCGAAATACCCCAACCCTCTGAGGTTAGACGCACCAAACGAGACTTGCTAGTCCACCTAAGGCGCAGAAGGCTAAAGGAGGAGGAGGCCAAGAAGCAAACTAAGGACCCAGAAGCAGAGAGGCAAACTAAGGACTCAGAAGCAGAGAGGCAAAAGAAGCCGCAGGATCTCCCCAAATGCTTCACAAAGTTTAAGAAGGATGATAGAGTAGTGATTCTGCTAGGAGCAAAGAGACAAGGGCAAACCAGTGAGCCAATTGAGGGACCCGCCAAGGTCAAGGAAGTCAACTTGGCAGGGGAAGGCAAGAAGCCTGTGTTCATTGCCGATGACTTGACCAAGGATGAGGAGGCTAAACTTGTTGCTCTCCTATGAGAGTATGTCGATGTGTTTGCCTGGTCCTTGGAGGAACTTAAAGGAGTCGATCCAAGGGTTGTGACCCATAATATCCCAATGGTTCCAGATGCGGTGCCAACAAAGCAATGACATTACCCTATGAATCCCAAACATGCCTATGCAGTGAAGGAGGAAATCGATAAGCTCATGAAGGTAGGATTTATATATGAGATTGAGCACACGGATTAGGTATCACCTATAGTGATCGTTATGAAAAAGAATGGTGAAATTCGAGTATGCATGAATTACAAGAAAGTTAATGCCACTACGAAGAGGGACAACTACCCCTTACCGTATACTGAGCACATGGGTAGCAGGCAAAGAAGCCTACAGCTTCCTGGATGGCTTCTCTGGCTATAATCAAGTGCAATTGCACCCTGACGACAGGCACAAGATTGCCTTCGCCATGGAGTAGGGTGTATTCGCCTACATCGTTATGCCCTTTGGGCTAATGAATGCGTCTGCAACCTTTCAATGATTAATGTGCACCATCTTCAAGGATATGCTTAGACGCGAGCTAGAGGTGTTCGTAGACGACTTATGTGTACACTCCAATTGGGCCGAACACTTAGAAAAGTTGGGAGCTATCTTTGAACAGTGTCGGTTATACAACCTCTCGTTGAACCCCTTAAAGTGCTAGTTCTAGGTGAAGCACGGATGTATCCTAGGGCACGTAGTGTCAAGGAATGGCATTGCCACTGACTTCTCAAAAGTCAGGGTCATTGTCGACCTGCCACCACCCATTAACTACAAGGGCGTTCAATGTTTCTTAGGCCATACGGGATACTATCAACGCTTTGTACTGAATTATGCACTGATTACTAGACCATTGTACAAGTTGCTGATCGTATTCGAGTGGACTGAGGAATGCCAGTGTGCATATGAAGAGTTGAAGAAGGCTCTCACCACTGCACCAATCTTACGAGCCCCAGACTGGAGCATAACGTTTCATGTACACATAGATGCCTTTAAGTTTGCTAGTGGAGCTGTTCTATGCGAGCCTGGTGAGTATAACCTAGATTACCCCGTGAGTTTTGCTAGTAGGCAGCTCACTGAAATGGAGATGAACTATTCCACTATAGAAAGGGAAGGGTTAGCCATGGTGTTTGCTATAAAGAAACTTAGGCATTACCTATTGGCCACCCCCTTCGTCTTTTTCATTGACCATCAAGCCTTGCTTTACCTCATGAACAAGTTGTGTGCTACAAGTCACATAGATAGATGGTTATTTCTCTTGTTGGAATTCGATTTCTCTGTGGTTGTACGTAAGGGAAAGCAGCACTACATGGTTGATCACATGTCCTGCATACCCACAGGAGAAGCTGTTGGACAAGGCATACTTGGCGACCTACCGGACGCTCATCTCTTTGGCCTGTCTAGCGAAAGAAACTTGTTTAGAGCAGATCTGATGCCATATTGGGCCGATGATGTAGTTCAAGTGCTAGAGAATGGTATACTTGAGAGACCTATTGAGGAAGCTGGGATAAGGAGACTTATCTTAAAGATCCAGCCATACCAATTGATTGTCGGCCAACTCTATAGGCTAGGACAAGATAGTTTGTTGCGTAGATGTGTGTGTGAGCATGAGATGCACGATGTATTGAGAGAAGCACATGGTGGAATAGCTAGAGAACACTTTAGTGGGGATACAATAGCTTGTAAGGTGCTACAGTCCCAACTATGGTGGCCCACCCTATTTCGTGATGCTGTTAAATTTGTAAAACACTGCAATGAGTGCCAGAGGACTAAGGTGTCTGTGCGCAAGGATAAGATGGAGTTGACTCCCATAATAGCACGACAACCCTTTGAAAAATGGGGCATTGACTTCATTGGACCTATCAGTCCTGCATCATAGTACTCCTAGGCACGCTACATCATTGTGGTAACTGATTATGTGACGAAGTGGACAGAGGCAAGAGCCACTAGGAAGAACGACGCTAGAACCACTGCGAAGTTCTTGTGGGAGCAGGTCCTTTCATGTTTTGGTTGTCCAATTGAACTAGTAAGTGATCAGGGCACACACTTCATTAATGAAGTGATATCCCACCTACTCTCGACCTTCCTAATCATTCATAGAAGGTCCTCACCCTACTACCCTCAAGCAAATGGCCAAGCAGAATCCACGAATAAAATCCTAGTCAATGTGCTTACGAAGGTGGTATCCATATCACAAAGTGACTAGGATAACAAATTAATGGCGGCCTTGTGGACCTATTGTACAGCTTATAAGACGGCTGTAGGACAGATGCCCTTTAGGCTGACTTATGGAACAAAGGCCATTCTACCCTTAGAGTTCTTTGTCCCTAGCTTAAGAATAACAACCCAGAAGCGTTGGGAGGGAAGAGAGGCTTGGACCAACTACTTAGTGGAGTTAGAGCGTCTCACGGAGACTTGACTCTTAACCATCCACACTTTGATTTGTGAGAAGGCATGAAGAAAGATGTGGTTTGACAAGCATGTCAAACAGTGCAACTTTGATCAGGGGGACCTCGTTCTACTATACTCTGTGAAGGGTCACAAACAGAAAATGAAATTTCAAGGACTAGGACCTTTCTGAGTACGTACAATTAGTAGAACAGGCAATGTTGAATTGGAGATGCTTGAAGGTGAAGGAATAGGCTTTTTCAATGGCAGTCGCATGAAAAAGTACTATCCTCCTTCCCATCTGTTGCACGAGCCACCTATGCTTGAATCTCCTATCAACATCTGCATGGCCACTATTACCGAACTAACAGATCAAGATGAAGAAGCAATGGCACCCGCCTACCTACGAATCATGGTCAATGTAGAACGAATGTATTCTTTTGATGCCTTGATCGACGAAGGTGCCGACTATAATATCTTGATGCATGACCATTGGATACGCATTGGTCAACTTAAATTACAGCCCACAAATGCTAAACTCAGCCCATTTGGGGGCAACACTTACTCACTCTTAGGAAAATGCAAAGTGGCTGTCTCTATCGAGTCTGAAAGTATACCAATCTTCTTTTATGTATTGCCAAACACTAAAGGGGCCGGTAATAAGTCACTACTAGGTCACACTTTTAAAAAGAAGACGAACTGCAATGTGGACTATAACCTAGATTGCATCCATCTTGCTATAGGCAATGTGCGCATAGTGACCACTTTCAGCAAGGGTTATCTTGATCCTTCTACAATTGCAAAGCCACCGATAGAGACCCCTACGACCACGCCTATGACCAAGCCTAAGGAGAAGGGCTGTGAT
Source organism: Lygodium microphyllum (assembly GCF_053477565.2). Lineage (NCBI taxonomy): Eukaryota > Viridiplantae > Streptophyta > Polypodiopsida > Schizaeales > Lygodiaceae > Lygodium > Lygodium microphyllum. The sequence goes on along the minus strand of NC_141163.1, from coordinate 84,411,161 downwards.
ATCTCACCCCATGCTCAAATTGCTAGAACCAACCCCACCAAGGCCATTCATAAGGCCAAGGAGTCCACGCTCATATGGGTGCTAAAACGACAGGGCCACCTCCTTGTAAACCGCAGAATCGTGCTTCTAAATGCAAAAACTATCAGTGACAGTCTAAGAGGCAGCTCAGACGCTATTAGCGTAGGCACACGACCATGCCGCGATGGATCCCCAAAGATCTCTTGCAAGCACAAGGATACTATGAGGGAAACCCCCGGATATGGGTGCCTAAGAGTGGACATTCAAGAGGCTCAAATCTAGGCAATCTCACTCTAGCTAGATAGGCTTACACATATGGAGCCTAGGCTGCAAAGCAAGCTGGACCAGCACTGGGTGTGATTAATGAATACCAACTCATTTATCGTCCAAATCTAGATGCCCCAAAATTATCCAAGTCCGAGGAGTTGAGAACCCCCATGCCGACTCAGATAGAATGTAGTACACCTCCTATGCCACTGGAGCCCCCTGCAGCATCTCAAAGTGCTTCTAAGTGCAAAGTCCCATCTGTGATGCCATCAATGGAATCACACTGTCCAATCCAATTGCACCATCACCACTAGCAGGTCTTAGGCCTTCATATAAAAGACAATCTTTCCTTTTCGTGGCCAAGGATCTTACTGAGACTTCGGGAGATGACGTAGTGACATGCATCAAGATAACACCTTCACCACATTCACTAGGACCTATGAGAGGCTTGACCTAGGACTTCTCGATGAACCCCTTACTTTTGATATTCGTGCATTGCGATGCACTTGGAAAGACTACAAATTTATGACCGTCAAATTTCCCAAAATTACTGTCGAATTAATCGTTAATGGAGAAGTCTCAAAGGAGCAAGCCATTCTCAGAAGACTAATTACCTCGTACCGCAAGCTTGCTCGCTCTGCACCTGAACAAGAACTAGAGGAGCTTACGTAGCTTGCCAGCTCTGATTCTTCATTCTTATAACTGTGGTATGCCTTGCGACTCCAATGGGAGAAAAAAGGCTATCGCATCATGACCAATGCCGAGCAAAGAAGGGCAATCAAAACAATTGAACACGACCTACTTATGTGGCACCTCTTTCATTTAGGATTTTGGCCATTACACGTAACATACACTTAAATGACCATGTGTTAGCCCACCCTTTCATTGACCAATTCCTTATGGAAGAGGAACTGCACGTTGCTAGCTGCCTCAACTCCGGGGACATCTTTCATGATGTCTTGACCTATATCACCCAAGCTTCCATACGACCATGTGAACTTGATCATCATGCCCATCTTGAATATAACCCTAACCTCTATACTTGGCTGTTGGCCAAGTAACTCACCCCACCAAGTCCATGTGAGTCCTCCTTCTTCCCTTGCTAATCCTAGGAAGGATTCCTTTAAAACTTAAGGGGGGGGGGGGGGGGGGGGAGCAAAGTGAGAGCCAAGTGATGTAGCAAGGTGTAGTGATGGATGAAAATGATCAACTGAACTTAAAAAGGAAAGAATGCAAGGAGGAAATAGATGTTGCTTTTGAATTATTTCCAAGTTTCATACCTCTGAAGCAGCATGGCAAATTGTCACATGCATTCTTTCTTGGGTTTTTGTTAGTGATGAGTCAATTCATAACACTAATATTGGCATGGTGTAATGGCAGGTACCTACCATGGCAGGACAAGAAAAGGGGGTAAACTTCCATTCACTGAAGAGGAGCTAACAAAGTATGGGATCAGTGTTGAGACATGTGGATTTAGCCAGTTCACGTTCAAAAATACCCTGAATTTAGACGATGCCATCCTGGAAGAGCCGGCAGTGAAGGAGTTGGTGGATAAATGCAACCTTCGAAAGTATGTGGAAAAGGTCAAACAGGCTGTAGATTACAACATGTGCGCTGACTTTTTAAGGAGCTTTGATGAAGGTAGGAGCTGTGGCACGGTCACAGTAAGGACTGGTGACCAGGAAAGAAGGGTGTAAGTGCCCCTTATTGCAACTATCATCGAGAAAGCCATGGGGCTTGTGTCCAAGAAGGAGAGGCGCCAAAGAAGAGATGTATATACCATGATGGGAGTCAAAAAAGATGACGTGCACATAGTGGATGGAATCAGTTTGACTGATATTCCAGACTCGCAACAAAGATCCAAGCTAAAATGGTCCATGCCCTTTTCTCAGGACAGAGATACAACGCTTTAATGAACAGAATCAGGGTGCCATTACTAGAAAGCATTGCTGCAGGAGTTCCAGAGGAGATGGATTGGAACGGTTTTGTGTAGAAAACTATCAAGAGTTCAGCCACGCTCCTGGCTCCAGCTGCAGCACTAGTTGGTGGGGAGTCTCCTACTTCTACTGCACGATCCGCAAGGAAAAATCCTGCCTCAAAAGCCTCCACAATGAGATATGGCGGTGTCTTGATGGCAATCATCGATGAGGCTATCAAGGATACTAGTATAGATGAAGAGAAAGCTATGCACCAAAGCTCACCTCACCGCGAGGAAGAAGGCTCGAGTGAAAATACAATAAGCGACAAAGGAGAGCCGAAGGTACCACCCACTCAAGTGGTTAAACCACGAGAGCAAAAGAAGAGTGACAAGAGCCAAAAGAAGAAGAAAGAAAGACTGAGCAAAGAAGAGAGAGCCGAGATGAAGAGGGCTCAAAGAGAGTCAAGAAGGGTGGAGGAGGAGCGAAGGAAAAAAGAAGAGGAAAAACTAAAGGATTAGAGAAGAATCAAAGAGGGCAAAAGAAGAGAGGCAAAGAAGGGCAGAGGAGGAAGCAAAAGAACTAAGAATGAAAGAACTTGCTGAGTTGGTAGAGGCCACTCGTAGATCTATCAAAGAAACCCATGGGGGAGGAGAGAGCGATCCTTTGATTCCCCGCCATGAAGCTGAAGCAAGTGGCAGTGTGGAAACGGCTCCAGTAGTTGGAGGCAAGGGCAAGTCCCTACTGAACCCCCTGCCTTCCTCCTTTGTGCCAGCACCAATCGACACCACAAGCACAACCACCCCACAACCCACGCCCTCTCTAGACATGGCCCAATTGATGAACATGATGCAGCTACTTGTCAGTAAAGTACCTGAAATTATACCAGAACCCGGAGCAAAAAGGCCCGCTTCCGCAGATGCCGAGTCTAGGCAAGATCCAAAATGACAGAAGCTAGAGGCATCAACCACTGCAGCCCCTACTCCCATGCCATCTTGTGTCGGCTATGATGCTTATGTGGCTGAGCTTCTAGCACAATTGGACAAGGCAAAAGAAGATAGCCCTAGTGGAGTTAGAGAAAGAAAAGGAAACTTTGATAGCCTTAAGGCTAGAAGTTTCAAAGCAAGGAGCTGATCGAAGAAGGAAAGTGAAAGTGCTACAAGATCGGCTGGAAGAAAAGACCAAGGAAGCCCAGGACAATGAGAGCCGCCTAAGACAAAGGCTGAAAGATGAAGGGCAAAACATGGTGGCAAAACAGCAAAGCTTGAAGTTACTAGTGCAGCAGTATGCTGACTTGGAATAGAGAACTTCCAAACTAGAAAGGTATGGACAGATAGAAGCTCAGGAGGGCGACCCAAGTGAGCGACAAGAAGATGCCATAGCTTTCTGGCTATGGTATGAACTTGAAGAACAAGATAGATTGGAGAGGGAAATAGAGTTCCTAGAGCAGGAAAGGCTGGGAGTTCCCGCAGCAGATCAGGCAAAAGAAATTGTTGAAGAACAACTGGCTCAAAAATCTAGGGAAAGGAACCAACTCTGGTTCTTAACGAATGAGCATCAGCAAGTTGTGACAACCTTGGCAAGTGAACTGGAGGAGGGAAGAAAGAAGATGGAAGAGAGAGCGAGTGAGTGGGAAAGAAACAATTTTGAAAGAGTTAGGGATTTAACAGAACGCTTGATGGTGGTTGAGTGCGAGAGAGTGCTTGCGGAGTCCAGGGCACAAGCTACTGATGTATGTGCCAACACACAAAGGCAAGCCTTCCTCAGCACAGTACTACATGTCATCCAGGTGGAGGGCAATGATTTAGTGGAGAAGGTAAGAAGGAAGCTAGAACTGACCACCCGAGCACTAAAGTATGGCCTTCAAGAACGGGAGCTTCCAATAGGCACAAAAATCACAAAAGAGTAGCAATTTCACTACCTACTCCATGCCGGCCTCTCCACTATTGAGCTTAAGAAACTTGGGTTTGAAGAGCATGAGTAGCCACCACCACCACCACAAGCGGTTCCATCAGTTGCCCAGCAGAATGTCGAAGAGGGTTTGGACTTTGAGCAAGATGCTGAAGAAGAGCAACAAAGAATTCCTAGTCCGCCTCTACTAGACCTCCCGTCCGAAGAGCTCAAAGATGCCCATATGCCCGAGCGCATTGTGGTAGCTAGAAGAAGAAGACAAGAACTAGCAGAGGAAGCCCAACCCAGAGCACGATCACTGCCAAGACAATTCCCTCAAGAGCTTGTGCCACTACAGGGGGATCCCCATCCTATCGATTAGCCTTAGGAATTGGTCATATGGCGTGAACGGGAGCTCCGGAAGAGGCCGTTTGAACTTTCATTTGCTTATCCACGCTCTCTAGACCATGCTTTGCCTCTAGGTATTCTAGCCAAGATCAAGGATCTAGACAATGATCTTGCAAATAGGTGGATAGAGGAAAGAAGCCTCATAATAACCAAATGGAGGCAAGAGCCTAAAGACTACTAGTAAGACAAGGTAAATAGGGTTTCCGAAATCATCCAAGGCTACGAGGCACAGTCGAATTGGCGGAGGAGGATTTGGGATACCAAATTTGACACATGGACCACCTTCTGCAGCTCACTCCCTGAAGAACGCAACGACCCCATCTACATGCCCTACCCCCGTAGGCATGGAAATGACTATGATCAGAATATTCATGGGGGTTTTGACTTTCCTAAGATATATAATATTAATGCCCGAAGCCCCGAGGAATGCCTAGTCTTTAGGTTAGAGGATCTCCTCCCATCTATCAATCGCTTCCTCGCTGATTTTTCTTCTTGCCTAGATCCAACCTTCTTAACTATTTGTAATTATCTTAGGCTTATCAAGTTCCTACTAATGTAGAGACCCACAGCTGAGGAAGCCCACCTCCCTCCACTCTTTTTTGACATCAACCTAGGGATAGATAGTAGAGCCATGACTAGACTAATGATGAGGGCAACCCTGCTTCCCTCATTTTTCCTAGAAATCCTAGAGGATATGAGTGATTCAGGCAAGGTAACAGTCTAAGTTGGGGTTTTGGCATGCTCTGGATGTGATCGGATTTGCCAAATTCTGATTATAGAATCTTTTGTAACAGATTTTAGGTTTGAGACATCATGTATTTGTATGCCTATGCTTGTTTGGGCATGACTACATAACCGGTTTGATGCCTATTGCATCTCGATTGATTGGGGGGTTGAAGCTACATGTAATGCTATGATTTTTGCCTGATTTTGGGGCTGGAAATACACAGTTTATAACAATTAATGCATGCTGAATACTCTTGGACTGAAGCTATCTTTCATGCTTTGACATATGCCTATTGGTTCCGAATGTATGTCTTGGGTTATGCTATGATGTATTGATCATCGAGGGACGACTTTGAGCTTGTCATTGAATCCGAATGCTTTTGGAAGCTTGAGCTTATTTCAGCCCGCACTTATTGACATTGGTATATGCTTTGACAGTGATGCTTCTTGGGTTTATGCATACCCGTTGCCTACAGCTTGATGCTCATGTCACAGTTGATTACCCTATGCATACGTTGAGCTTGAGTGCTCATTGAAGCTCCACCTTGGATGCATTTTGGATTATCTAGATTAGTCTTAGATGTTACTTGGCTTGTCAGAGTTTGGATTGGGATGTATTTGATGTTTACATGCTTACGGATGCTACATACGGATGCTCTACCGCCTACATGTTAGGGATGTACTATTGATGTATTGTCTTGGACTTATGTCATTGGCATTGTGTCTTGCCTTGGCTTGGGCTCTTGAGCTCATGCATACGGCTTTTGTGCCAGTGGGAGCATTCTTGAATGCTTATCAGACATTGAGCAGTTGGTACTTTTATGCATTGAGTCGTTACATGCCATTGAGCAGTTATAGACACTTGAGAATTTGGGACTTCTTACCTTTTGGGATGATACATCATATGTCTTGGTTCATTGTATGCTTATGAGCTAAGTCTCAGGTTTGGATCCGTATCTTTGTTAACTGACACCTACTTGTGTCAAGTTTTGGTAGTAGCAGGAACACTTTGCCTCGTTGACTGGGGGGTGTGCCTACTCACTGGCTGATGTTTGTATGACATACTTGTGCCTACTCACTGGCAGATGTTTGTATGACATACTTGGGTGTTGGATTCATGCTTATCGACTGTCATATGCTTATGATATGCCCCATGATGCTGGCTTTGGTCTTGGCAATATTGGATTGCCTTGGGATCCGATTTTGGCACTGTTAGCTCTCTTTTACTAAAATTTGAAATTTATTACAACAAGCATATATGTATGGAATGACATGGATTTTTCATGCTGAAACACTATGAAATCATGTACTTTCACTAGTAATTGGTGGGCAGTAGCTTTGGTTCTACTTTCCTCGCTATTTTTCCTTGATTTTTGTGATTTTTTGGTTAGTTTCTATAGCAGTAAACATCAAGCAGTTTTGAACTGTCTACAGTCTTCCAGCCTGCATTATGGCGAGTTCATCCACTAATCCTGCTATTTTCAACATCACTAAGCTTGATGGTATGAATTACTCTTATTGGAAGAGCCAGATTTGACAGGTGTTGGTGCAGAAATCGCAGATCAAACCTTTGAGGTTAAGCGGGCATCCGCTTGCAGCTATGCCAGATGAGGAATGGCTGAGGAATGGCTTGAGCTTGATGAGTTATGCAAGTCCACTCTCATAGAACAAGTTCACTACGATGTATTTGAGGTAGAACAGAGTGCATGGCAGTTGTGGGATAAAATCAAGAATCTCTATGACAAGAAAAGTCCAGCGAGTCAAATGTATTGACTGAAATAGCTTATGGATCTGCGCATGAAGAAGAATGTGACTATGTCTACTCACTTGAGCCAGTTCCATGCTATACTCAAGAACTTGACTTTGTAGGACATCACTTTTGTAGAGGATGTCACTCCTCTTTTCTTGCTTGGTACTCTTAATGAATCATGGGATGTATTTCGCACTGCATTATGTGCCTCTACTGCTACCTTGAAATTATCTGATGTTGAGAGTGCTCTTCTGCAAGAAGAGGTTAACCGTAATAATTTGAATGCCTCTCATGTGTCACATGCTATGACAATTAGAGGCAGGAATGATGGATATGGAAAGCATGGCAGTGGCAGTGGCCGTGGATGGGATTCTCAAAAATCTCGGTCCAAGTCTCGTGGGAAGTCACGTAGCAAATCTCGTGGCAGGAATGTAGATGTTACTTGTCACTATTGTGGGAAAAAGGGCCATATTAGGCCACAACGCCATGAATTGCACAATGAAAGGCACAAAGATAAGGGGAAAGACAAAGTGCAGGATAAGTCTTCTGATTGCAGCATAGTACCTGCAAAGTCCAGTGTTAAAATTGAAGAGATCAATGCTACGCAGCCTGAGCATGTTGATGATGATGATTATATCCTAGCAGCTTCTTCTAGTGCTTCGCAAATGACAAAGATACACTCTATGTGCGCACAGTGTTGACTCTTGGACTCAGGTGCGTCCTTTCATGTGACACCTTGCCGAGAGTGGTTTCATTCATACCGTACTGTTTCGGGTTCTGTGCGCTTGGGTGATGACAATTATCTTGATATTGTGGGCATTGGTGATGTTAGGCTGAAATTTTCTTCTGGCAGTAGTTTTGTTTTGCAGGATGTACGCCATGTACCTACTTTGACACGTAGTCTCATGTCAATTGGATAGCTTGATGATGCAGGTTATCATGTATCTTTTGGAGACTCTACATGGAAGATCACTCGTGGCAGACTTGTGATTACGAGAGGTGCCAAGGCTGGCAGTCTCTACCCCTTGATTGTATCAGCTTAGGCTGCAATTTACTTCTGGCAGTAGTTTTGTTATGTAGGATGTACGTCATGTACCTACTTTGACACGTAGTCTCATGTCAGTTGGATAGCTTGATGATGCAGGTTATCATGTATCTTTTGGAGACTCTGCATGGAAGATCACTCGTGGTAGACTTGTGATTGCGAGAGGTTCCAAGACTGGCAGTCTCTACCCCTTGATTGTATCAGCTTCTTCCCTTGATCATGTTTTGTCTGTGGGTTCTATCCCACATGTATCTCTTTGGTATGCCTGTTTGGTCCATATGTCTTTGAAGGGAATGAAAATGCTTTCTAGTTTGCAGTACTTACCGCCCCTTGATTATGCATGTTTTGATTCATGTGAGCATTGTCTTTATGGTAGGGAGACTAAGTCTATGCATAAGAAGTCTGGTAGGCCATGCATGAGTGAGCCTTTGGCATTGGTACATTCGAATGTCTGTGGACCCATGCCTTGTCAGTCTATGGGTGGTGCAAAGTATTTTGTTATGTTCATAGATGATTTTTCACGGAAAGTTTGGGCTTATCCCATTAAGCTGAAATTCGATGTCTTGGTTGTGTTTCAAAGATGGCTTGCATTGGTTGAGAACCAGTCTGGGTATAGGCTAAAATGGCTAAGGATAGATAATGGGGGTGAGTATGTCTCACATTCTTTTGAGCAGTTATGTGATGAGAGGGGTATTAAGCATCAGTTGACCACCCCTTACACCCCCCCCCAGAATGGTTTGATTGAGTGGATGAATAGAACCATCTAGGAGCGTATACGCAATATGCTTAGTCATGCAGGCCTACCACAGAGCTTTTGGGCTGAGACAGTTAGTATAGCTGTGCATGTCATAAATAGATCACCTTCTAGTGGTTTGGATTTCCAGGTTGCAGAGGAGGTATGGATTGGAAAACCCCCCTCTTATGCGCATCTCCGTGTCTTTGGATGTGAGGCATTTTTCCATGTGCCCAAGGACAAGAGAAGTAAGCTGGATCCCAAGAGTGTCAAATGCATTTTCCTTGGTTATGGGGATGCATGCGAGATGGGTTACTATCTCTGGTATCCACAGGTGGTGCGAAAAGTGATCCGCAGTCATGATGTAGTCTTCCATGAAGACAAGATGCATAGGTAGCCTGAGAGAGTTGTTGAGATCCATAGGGTCATATTTCAGGAGGAGCCGAGAGCTCCCACACAGCCAGTTGGACAGCCTACAACTGAAGCAGATGCTCATGGTTAGGGTGTTGGACAGGTAGCTACCCTGTGCTTAGTCTTGGCTTTGGTTGCTCAGCTTGACTTGGATTTATACCAGATGGATGTCAAGACGGCTTTCTTACATGGGGACTTGCATGATGAGATTTATATGGAGCAGCCTAAGGGCTTTGCAGGATCTGGCAGGGAGTAGCTAGTGTGCAAATTGAAGAAAAGAATTTATGGCTTGAAACAGGCACCTAGGGAGTGGTATCATAAGTTTGATGCCTTTATGCAGTCATAGGGCTACAACCGGAGTGCTATGGATCCGTGTCTTTACACGAAGAAAGATCATGATGGTTCTTTATTGATTTTGGTACTCTATGTGGATGATCTGTTGATAGCAGGGAAAGCTCATGATGAGCTAGATGCTCTTGAGGCTCAGCTCAAGAATAGCTTTGAGATGAAAGATCTGGGATAGGCTGCTCACATACTTGGTATGCGCATTACACGCGACAGGCATTAGGGACTCCTCTACTTGTCACAAAGGGAGTACATTCATAAAGTCCTTGAGCGCTTCCGCATGCAAGATGTAAAGCCTATTGGCTGTCCATTGCCTTCCTATGTGAAGGTATCACAGACTGATTGTCCGCAAACAAAAGAGCAGAAGGCCGAGATGGCCAAGATTTCCTATGCATCCGCAGTGGGAAGTCTTATGTATGCCATGATAGCCACTCGTCTAGATATTGCCTTTACAGTTGGTGTTGTGGCACGCTTTATGGCTACACATGGCAAGAAGCATTGGGATGCCGTGAAGGGTATCATGAGGTACCTGAAGGGCATTGCAAATATGTGTATATGCTATGGCAGCCAGGATATAGGATTCGTGGGGTACACTAACTCTGATTGTACAAGACATGCAGATAGTAGAAAGTCCACTTCTGGCTATGTATTCACATATGCTGGAGGTGTTGTTTCTTGGATGTTGAGGGTGCAGAAATGCACGGCCCTTTCTACTACAGAGGCCAAGTATGTTGCAGCCTGAGGCTTGCAAGGAGGCCATTTGGTTGGGTTGTTTGGTTGCTGACCTTGGTATTGATGCTATCCCTACATTGCATTCGGATTCTATGAGTGCTATTCAGTTAGCCAAGAATAGCCAAAAATCCAGTATTCCATGCAAAGACGAAACACATTGAGGTGAGGTATCACTTCATACGTGGGGTCGTTGAGGACAAGTCTGTTGACCTTGTCAAGATCTCGACTGACCAAAATCCTACAGTCTGCTCACGAAAAGCCTCTCTACAGAGCGTTTTGCCTTCCTCAGGAGGTTGATGGGCGTGGGATGCAATGACATCTTTCCTCATCCTGTTGTACATGTGTACATGTTGTACTATCTTTTTCTTTTTCTTTTCACTCCTCACTGGGGCAGATTCGCCTTTAAGTGGGAGGTTGTTGGGGGTAAAGGCGCCTCTGCCTAGCCGCCCGTGTATTACTACACTAACAGTCACTGCCACACTACACATTGCAGGTGGCGGGTGCTCATCATTGTCACTTTATTCTTTATTCTTTTAGTGACAGTTTGAATAAAGGAAGGCCCGGTCACACATTGTGACTGTTGGAGTTCCCATTTTTAGTCTCTCCCTTTCTTGCTCTTGCTCTCTCGCCATAGCTCTTGAGTCCAGCCTTCGATCCGTCACTCCCTTTCACAATCATCCTTTCTTGTCATCCACACCTCTAAAGGCCCAGACGGATATTAAAGAATATCTACAAAGTCGTGCATTCCTATCCCAATGCTTGCGACTGCCTCGTAATCCAGCTGAAGGTGATAGGCATTAGCCAGGACATCTTCCTTGTATGCAATTCTTCAAAAAAAAAAGAGAAGAAAAAGAAAAAGAGAAAAGAAAGAAAGAAAGAAAAAAAGAAGCACGAGGGCTCACTTCCCTCACTACGTCTAGGGTTTACACCTAGCCCCTCCCCCACTTCATGCTTAGGGCACATCACGGGCATGACTTCCAGACCTGTCATCCTAAGTTTTGCATTGCACCTCCAACAATACACGAAGTGGGTCCTCAAGTGTGGGACATTACCAAGGGCTTACCCAAGGTTAGACCCATCTCCCAGTTCCACTACACATGCACTTACACCACACCGTGAGACAAACACACCCCTTCGAGAGTGCATAACTTTCTCTTGCAGACTGTGATCGTGACTCAGTGAATGACTACCCAGCTAAAGAAGACCATCCATGACATCCGCTAATGACTAGGAATTTTTTCATGAGTCGGACAGGTGACCACTACAGTCGACTTCTACCTCTTGATGGCTACCATGACTGAACCAAATCAAGTAGAAGGAAAACTCAGTGATGAACCCACCATTGGCATAGATTTTGGAACCTCATATTCTCCAAATGTATGTTCAAACCCCTAGACCTGTGGATTGCTTATTGATTAAGTGCTTTTGCATCAGCACGGGATGCACGGCAACATAGTTCTCAACAGCTGGCTGGCAATGAAAAGGATTAGAGATGCCCATGCAAAACCTTTATCAACCATCGCAGAAGGGGAGCTACAATTGTGTGAGAAATGTCGAGCATCTTCATGAAGTCTAAAGTACGCCAAAATCTCTCTCAGTCATCGTTAATCAAACTCCATCACCTCTCATTCACAACAGCACCTTTTGATTGTGGTCATCTACCCACCAGTTCAACTTAGCAACAACCCCAACTACCCCACTACTCCCCACCACAGCGCCATGGGACTGGCACTCGTCTTGGAGGGGAGTAATGTTAACCCTCAAACGAAAAAAGGTGGAAAATTTGGAAAAGCTGAAGTAGAAGGCAAGGCCAAGGCAAAAGTGAAATGAAAGACGAAGGCGTGCCAAGAAAAATATAGAAACGCAAGAAGCGCAAAAAAGTCCTAAATAAAGGAAAAAGACGCGCAAGAAAAAGCGCAAGTTAATACTTTTGTAAAAGAGCGCAAGCGCATCATGATTTAATTTAAAGAGCGTCGGCTTGGCACTGGCTCTCACCCGTGCAATTTGTAAATGTAGACGAGCGGTGGAAAGGAAGCTAGGAAGATAGAAGGACAATGGGAAAAAGGGCTTAGGCCACGGCCGACCATGTAAAAAAGGGGATAAGGGGATGATCGCCCAAAAGGGATTTAGGGTTTTGTATATAAATTTGAAAAGTTAATGAGAAGCTCATTCTTGTGTATGGCCAAAGCTTCTTCTTCTTCTTATCTTGTTTCTTGCCTTCTTGCTTGTGCTTGAGTGAGAGATTGAGGGAGTGAGGGAGTGAGTGTGTGAGAGTGAGGAATCGTGGAGAAGAAGCTCCCCATCTTCTCTCTTCATCTTCTCTTCTTCTCTTCTCTTCTCTTTTCTCACGTGGCTATGGAGGATGGAGCTTGATGGAGAGAGCTTGAGGTTGCTTGAGCTTGCCACAAGGATTGTGGAGCTACCAGAGTAACACAATATTAGTGAGTTTGGGAATCTCCCAATTCCCACTTTTTGAATACTAAAAATGTGGCACCTAGATAACATGCCCATAAGTTTCTCAAAACCATATGTGACCTATCATTGGAAAGTGCTTGAAAAATGGAATCTATTGAGCTATAGAGCACTCAATTTGGAGTTATAATGTTCAAGTTATGGAAAATGCAAAGATTTGACCACGTGTCCCAAACTTATGGGAAATTCCCATACTCCCCAATATGTTGTTGAGTGCAAGAGAGAGGAGGGAACTCGATCGAGCATCAAGCTAAGCTCACTACACCCATAAGGTAGGCATTGCGCATCGGCTATGTGAGAGGTAGCCATGGCTGCTCGGCTTGAAACACTTGATCAATAAGCGGTTCGTAGGTCTCGGGGTAGAGCTCCATAGCTCCCCTTCAGTAGCCAGGCTACAAATTGCAGTCTGACATAGAATCTGCAAACCAATCTCAAACAATTCCTAGAAGAGCGAATTCTAGGAAGAAAATTTGAATTCACCTCAGGTGAAATTCTTGGAATTGCCAAACGTGAATTCCATGATGTAATTATTAATGTAATAAAAAGAAAAAGACAATATGTTGGTGATGAAGCTGAAGAAAGAGTGCATGATTTTTTCAAGTTCTTCAAGTTTTTGTGCAGGATGAAGATAAGCTGACTTCATAAGGAATTAATCTTGAAGCATTTAAACAATTAATTGCAACAATTGAAGCTGAAGATAAAGAAAACATGAATGCAAAAATTAAAGAAGTGAAAGTTGAAAAATGTAATAGTTGGGTGGTCCAAACCAGTTGGGTAGCTCACCTCTCAAAAAGAAGGCTGTCTAGGCATGCATGAGGAGGAAGAGGCTTGGTTAATTCCAAGCAGTCACTACTCCCGTACCCATTGGGAAGGAGCAACAACAAAGACAATCGTCAAAATTGGAGAAAAAGAAAAACCATGTATTGCATTCTTAAACCATGGATCAGAGATAAACATCATGGCAAGGAGTCTCTATGAAAGTGGCGGATGGCCCATAGATGTTGATCCAAGATGGTGAATGAGAGCTGCAAACAACTCTTCTAGAGAGTTATATACTGCATGTTCTAATGTGCAGGTAACTATTGGAGACATAAAAGACAATTTTCACTTTTTTGTTCAAGACTCTTGTAGTTACCCTATCATTCTTGGGCAACCTTACATTTCTAAAGCCCGCTTGGAAACAAAATGAAAACAAAAGCTCTTGATGATGGTTCTTCCTATGCTCGAATCCGAAGCAAGGATAATGAACGAGTTGTTATAACCCTCTTCCGACCATGACTTATAAATGAAAATCCGAAGCAAGGATAAATATTTTCATTTAGAAGTTTCAGTAATTTGGGCAAATGGGTTGTTATAACTCTCTTCCGACCATGACTAACATTGAAAGAAAATATTTATGTCATGTAAAAAGGGAGCTGAAAACTTATGACATGATGGCTGAAAATGAAGATATTTCGGGCATTTTTTTGGGACTGATTACTACTCACACATTGGCTGAAATATATGCAGCTGCTCATGCAAAAAATCAGGCAGAACATCAGTCCATAGAAGTATGTACATTGGATTTTTATCAAACAATTTAAGAATTTTTTGAGGAGGAAGACATTGATTTACTCAACAAGGTTGAAGTGTAAGTGAAAGTGAAGGGCTGACTGATAGGGCAGCAAATCAGCCAAGTCTTTGTGATCCTTCCAACATTGGTCACAAGTTCACATTTGAAAGTATAAAAGAGCTCAAAGTAGGTGAAAATTCATTTCTTTCGCCAGCTGAAAAACACTCTTTTATGCAAATGCTAATGAAACATGGAAAAGATTTTGCATTTCAACCAAGTGAAATAGGCTGTGTGGATCCAAATATTGTGGCACCTATGGCCATTTTTATGGTCCCACATGTGCCTTAGAACCTCAAGCCTATTTCTATTCCAAGGGCGCATTTGCCCAAATTACTGAAACTTCTAAATGAAAATATCAGAATGAAGATTTTAGAACCTTCTTCAGCGCCCTACTCAAACCGATGGTTTACCGTGCCAAAGAAAAATGAATCTTTATGATTCATTTAAGATTTATAGCCTTTTAATCGTGTCACAATCCGAAATGTTGGTTCGGGTCCAATTGTTGATGAGTTTGCTTAAGCTTTTGCAGGTAGAACAATTTATTCTATGGGCGACCTATATTCAGAATATGACCAATTTCAGTTTTCATTAGAAAGTGGAGACATTACCACAATGAAGACACCTCTTGGATTGGTTCGGATGTGCACTCTACCACAAGGTGCAATAAACTTCATAGCCCATATGATGAATGCCATGCACCAAGTCTTAAGGGACTTTATTCCACAACTTACTCTTCCATTTCTTGATGATGTACCTATCAAGGGATGCGAAGTCAATGAAAAGAATGAGGAGCTTGACAAAGATGGTTACATAACATTTGTAGTTAACCATATTCATGATTGTGATAGGATTTTGACAAGGCTAGAAGAGGTACATCTTACTCTTTCTGGAGCTAAGTCGATTTTTGGAGTAGAGGAAGTCCTAGTGGTCCATCATCTATGTGGCCCCTATGGATGCAAACCTTCTCTAATTAAGATAGATGTCATCATCACAATGCAAGAAAAATGCACAAATGTTTCAAAGGTGAGAAGATTTCTTGGCGTATGTGTATTCTATCTCATATGGATACCACATTTTGCTCATGTAGCCGAAAATATTTATCAATTATTAAGATGTAACGTGTCCCCCTGTCCACTTGTAGGACACGTCTTAGCAGCCCATCGGGAAGAGAGTCTAGAAAGCGCCTCCCGGCACTCACAAGGAATGTCACGGGGCTTACGATCTAGATCTTCCCGAATCTGCCACGAAGCGGAAGCATTTCGGCCGTTCCCACTTAGGACTGATCTAAATCAGGGTTTTCCTAATGGTCAAGTTCCTAGGAGGTAGCTAGCGTCGAGCCCCAGATGAACTACTTTGTGCAGAAACATCAGGGTTGAAGCGAATTTATACTGCACTTGGTTCAAGGAGAATGGGAAATGAGAGGGATGCGAAGCTCGACCTCTCTGCCGTAAGGCATAGTCCCATTCCGTTCCCCTAAAACAACATAAACCGGGTCTCTAGCTCTATAGATTCTAGGTCATTGTTACCTTGCTGTCAATTTCCTTTGAGAAAAGTTCCTGGCCAACTGGGACCACCCTTCCGTAGGACGGTCCCAGAGTCACGTCCGCCACACTTTCCTCGGGTTGCTTTAGTTATCTAATTACCTACCACATTTAGTTTGACAAGCGAAAATAGCTTCCTTAATTAACCAATTTTAATCACTGGTTCCTTCACGTAACTTAAGCACTGACACAGAAAAACAATATCAAGAAAGTTCATTTTTCAACATTTGATCTTTGTTTATCATAGTCTTTGGAATACATCAAATAACCTGCCCGAAGGCTATTCTAGCAATCCTCAGGGATCGCTATTCCAAGTTTCACCCATTGACTAGTATGTGGGCCCCGAGATCCCATCTCGAGTCACGTCGGTCTCTTGTGCAGGATCCGGAGGCAAGGGATTTGTAGCTAGAGCCTCCCCTGGCACCCAAGTGTCCTCCTGCTCCAAGTAGCACCCACGGAGAGACCTCTCGCGGTGGGTTCGGTCCACGTACTCGGCGCGGCTAATAATCCCCTTGGATAGGGTCAAGCAGTCAGTCGGAGGTAACTGATACCACCTCTCTCTCTAGGCTCTTAACCTGAAGCATTAGATGTTTTTCCTGAATTAGTTCCTTGAGCAAAGAAGTAACAAACAGTGCTCCTAAGTGTACAATCATGAACATTCCAGTGGTTGTTTGTACGGCTAGCTGCTAAGGTGTGATTCCTTCTCCCCGAATGCTTCCAGCATTCGATCCTGGATCAATCACGACTTGGCAAGATCCCAAGGGTTTCATAAGCTGAGTTGCTTGTTTACCCTTTTTCCTTGGGTTAGGTTTTATACCCTGTTGACCCAAATTGTCACTACTTTAGGTTTCTTTAAATTATAGTTAATAAATCCTGGGCAACCTCGTCGCCCTAACTTGACTGGTCAATTGCTTTGTTAGCAATATTACTACTCTGGGTTGACAAACCAGTCTTCAAGGAAGAGTGTTAAAACATGACGACTACTCAATTCGCAGGAAATTTAACTTGCAATTAAAACTCGCCAGACTTGGTCTAAGGAGTAGCAATACTATTTTGTGATTTAGACACAAAAGCATATGATGTTGCGGCTTGTAGCACGAGAAAAAGTGTCGATATCTGACTTGTGGGAATATTTTTCTTATCACATGGTATTCCTTTCGAAGACCTAGCATTTGGCCAGCAGATCCTTAGGGTGAGAACCCTAAATCATTCTTGCACGGATGATTAAATAGTCCTAACATTTTGAGAAGGACCTTTGAGATCGGAAATATTAGATCGGTATCCTAAGTGCGATACTAGGCAGAATTTTAAGATAACTTAACCTAACCCAGCACATTGAGGTGTTCGTCGTATGCTAACTATTCACACCTTTATGAATCTCATGTGAGTTACACAATTACATGCGATCTACCTAATTGGTCTAATTGACTTACGATTAAAGATGATCTTTCCCCTAGAGATGCAAGTATTTTGCCTAAAAGATGTAAATAACTGCAAGATGTATGAGATGCATCATTCCATGCGAATATGCAAATTCAAGACCATAGACCTTTTGCCTTTATGCAGCTGTACGATCTATAGTGATCTTTCTTTTCCTTCCTCTATGCGATATTGATTGACATTCAGAGCTATTCTTATAAACCCTACGTTTTATGCATTGAATTCAAGCTTTAATAT
This sequence comes from Lygodium microphyllum, assembly GCF_053477565.2. Taxonomy (NCBI): domain Eukaryota; kingdom Viridiplantae; phylum Streptophyta; class Polypodiopsida; order Schizaeales; family Lygodiaceae; genus Lygodium; species Lygodium microphyllum. The sequence continues at coordinate 84,393,618 of NC_141163.1, read as the reverse complement.
GAAGATGCATCCTTTCCCAAATTCAAACTTTGATAAAAGAACTCCATGCATGGATGCACCATTCTTTCATGACCAAATGCCAATGAATACATCATTGATCCAATCCTTCTTTTATCGCTTATCTCAGCCAAAAAATGTAGCTATCAAAGCATGCCAATTGCATAAAATATGTTTCATTGTCAATGTTCGTGCAACTATTTAGACATCATTTAATGACCGTCTACGATTATCCTCTACATGAGTCACAACCAAGAATTTATTTCATAAGTGCATTATGTGTCATAAACCCTGTTCTTTGCGTGAAGCAACAAGGATGCCTTTCGTCTTTTAACTTATGCATCATACGTTCGAAAATGCAACTACCCTTGACCACGCAAGTACAAGCAAATGCAAGTACTCAACATGCAACTAAACTTTGTAGATCGAATGAGTATATAAATTTCCCAATGCATTTAAAATTCCCTACGAGAATTAAAACATGCTTAATGCAACCTTTCCATACGGGAATATTATTCGAAACCTAGAAATTGATTATCAGGGCGTTGTCCATTCTCGTACTTTGGGTGAAAGCTCTCGCGTGCGCTCCTCTCGACTTTTTCTTGGGAGCCATTGATGCAGCAGATTTCGACTCAATGAACTCCACCACTTACGAGTTTCAGAGATGTTATTGCCGAGACCTCCTTCTCTGTGTAGGACACAGGCCTTGCAAGACACAGTTTTAAAAAAAACCAGAGGCACGGGGTGAACTAGGCCTAGGGAAGCTTCAATAGAAACTTCCAAGGTTCTGGAAGAATAGGGGGATGACATGGAGAGGATGATGTTGGAGATGAAGACGATGATGAGGATGATGATGATAATGATGTTGATGATGATGATGATGATGGGACGCAGTAGCAGGCAGCGGCGGGAAGCTCCTTATGGTGGGCAGCAGCTCCATGATCCCTTCCTTCTCTCCCCTCAAGCTTGGGAGGGGGGGTTCATATAGGTTGAAGGGGGGGGGGGGGTAGCCACACAAGTGGCAGGTTGCATGCCTCCTCTCCATGCCCCTCCACCACTCAAACTCCACACATACTCCCTCTCCCTATCATGCAATGGCTGAAGGGGAGGGAGTTAGTACATTAAAAAATTTACAAAAATTATCCCTTTTTTTTCCCGTGAAGGGGTGTTCCTACAGTGGCTTGTGGTTTCGAGCCACGGATTCATATGCACCATGTGGGTATGGTATTGTTAATACATGATCCTGGAGTTCTTAGGCCAGAGTTTCGTTGTTGTGGAAGATCGCTTGAAATTGCTTTTGAGAGGGATCAAAAGTCATTAAAATTTCGTTGCGAAAATATTATAGAAAAGGCCAAAGATTCTCTTGGGGTAATGAGCATACTCTTACTATGCGTAAATTAAAGAAGTTGTTAATTTCAACCCCTACTCTCAAAAGGGCTGATTATTCAAATGGTCAATCCATCATTCTTACTGTGGATACAAGTCCCATTAGGATAGGATGGGCTATTGGCCAAGAGGATCTTGAAGATAACAGGTATGCAATTCGTTTTGGAGCAAAAGTCCTCAATGAACGTCAAAGAAGGTATACACAAGTAAAAAGGGAATTGTGGGGAGTTGTAACAGCATTAAAGTGTGATCATGAATACTTTATAGGTGCTTCCGTAGTGGTGGAAATTGATTGTCTTCCACTCTTGGGCATGATTGCCAACTGCTCTACACCCGACATTGCTATGCTAAGATGGATTGCATATATTAAATCTCTCAACCCCGAATTAAAGCATATTGCACAAAAGGCGAATCCAGTTGCTGACATGCTATCACGTGCAAGATATGACGATGAAGAAGAGCTGATGAAAGAAGATGAAGCTGAAGAATCTATACTTGCTGAATTTCGTTCCATGGCTACTAAAAATACATTTTTAGTTACTGCATATACTGGTCCAAAGCTGAAAACAACAGGATCGTCAACTAGAAGCCAACATGCTCATTGCATTGCTCAAGTTCTAGTTCATTTCCTTGAAGAAGATTATGAAGAAGATTGGCTGAAGATCGGCCAATATTTGAGCACAATGAAGAAGAAGGAAACTTGGACTGATGAGGAGTTCAAGCATATCAAGAGGAAAGCTTATGGTTTTTTTTCTTAAAGAAGGACATCTAACGAAGCATGCAAAGAAGAAGAAAGGAGCACCTGTCCGAGTTTTAGGTAACAAAAGATTGCAACAACAGGTAATGAAGGAATTTCATGAAAGCCTATGGGTTGGCCATAGAGGCATATGGGGAACCTTTAGTAAAGTCAAAGAAAAATATTGGTGGCAAAACATGTATCGGGACATAGCACATTTTGTTGAAACCTATTATGTGTATCAAATGTATTCTATGGTTAAGCATCGAGATGGGTTACAACTGACTTATCCCTTGTCTATACATTATAGATGGGTTATTGATCTTGTAACCATGCCTACAGGAATATGGAATATGCGGTATTTAGTGCTTGCAAGAGAGGGTCTAACCAATCAAAGCCTTAACAACCAAATCCACTCAAGCTATTTGTCATTTTTTGCTTGAAGAAGTGTTTTGTAGATACGATTGTGTGGGTAAAGTAATTGCAGATAGAGGAGAGTTGGATGCTGATGAGGCACACAACTTCTTTGCTCAATTGGGTATTAAGTTGGCTTTAACATCAGTCTACAACCCTGAAGGTAATGGAGAGAGTGAGAGAGGTCATCAACCTATTCTCAAAGCTCTAGCAAAGTCTTGTAGAGGAAAGATCAAAGAATTGCCTAAAATGCTACCTTTTGCATTATGGGCTGACCGGACTACTCACAGTTCAGTGATTGGCTATATGCCAGCTGAACTTATGCATGGACAACAACCAATTATGCCAATTGAAAAATCTATTCTCACATGGAGTCTTCTACCTTGGGAGGAAGGCATCAGTAGAGAAGAGTTGCTAACTTGCGCATATGGCAGCTAGAAAGAAGGCTTGAAGATGTTCAAGCAGCTATTGAGAAGCTAAAGATAGCAAGACTAAAGAACAAAAGAAGATTTGATAAGTGACATCTACTTTGGCCAAGAGAATTTCAAGAAAATGATTGGGTGCTTGTCTACGAGAGTAGCTTAGACAATCAATATAGTGCTTCTAGGAAGATGGTGAAGCATTGGTTTGGCCCATATGTGGTAAAGGTCGTTCATGACAATGCCACATATTCATTGGCTGAATCACATGGAACAAGCATGAAGATACCCATAGGTGGAAAAAGAATCAAGATCTTCAAACGAAGAGAAAGTTCAACATATAAGCTAGAAGACTTGAATATAATTCAAGAGCATGAAGACATAGAGGAAGAAGATGAAGACATTGACATGGTAGAAGATACTTCTTCTAACATTGCAAATCTATAAGACTTTGGCACATGCCAGAGGATGTGCAGGTTAGGAGGGGGTGGATGTCGTGGCGCTACGCGCACATCATGTTAAAAAAATCTAGAGTATGGCTTCCTTTTAGATTTAGAGAGCCAATGCCATTTTAGACATTAGTGTTAGTGTCCATGGTTCAAAAATATTAGATTTTTGTCAAGTTTTAATATTCTAGATATTATCTCTTGTAAAAAAATCTACAAAACTATAGACAACTTGTAGATTAGGATGACATGTAAAAGAAAGCATGTAGCTTTTAGCTAATTTAAGAGGATTTTATGTAAAAAGAGGGATTAGTGAAATCGCATGATGCACGATCACTGTTTTCAGGCAGTGAACAACACTCCGAAAGTGGGAGATGAAGAAGGAGTGATCTGGCAGGATTCTGGCTAGGTGTCTCGGTATTTAACCCCCCTTTCGGAGCCATTGGAAGGATCATATTGGCGATCTGAGCAGCATAGAGAAAGGTACACGTTTTTGTCTATTAGAGTTATATTTTCTCATAATGCTGAAAGAAACGAACAAGATTAATCTCTGTTAGTATTCTTTTATATTTTTAAATTATTTTTTGAAGTATTCTTCTACATATTCAATCTCTTGAAACCCCTTCTCTTCCGTCTACTCCTCTCCTTGAATCTACCTTCACCCTGCTATCACTTATCTTCAAGAACTTGGCTTGAAACCTTCAACCCTTCTCTTATCTCTACCATCTTTGGAGTCTAAGCTCTTGAGCCCCCATACATTCTTCTCTTGCCAAACCCTTGTGGTGACCTTCAACCCTACGTGCTGCGAAAATGCATTTGGAGTTGATTTAGCTCAGTCATTGACTATTTTGAACAGTCCTAGATCTGGCCAAAATAGGGCAGCACTTATCTCTTGAAGTCTATGCTTATTGGGATTGATCACTTGATGCATATTGATGCTCGGATGATGTCTACATGTATGGAGATGCTATGTTAATAGATTGCCATCATTTTGGTATTGATTTGAGGCTTGAAATACTCAATCTGGAGTAGTGAATGTTTGCTGTAAACAGTTGGGTTGAAGCTATTCTACTTATGTATGCTTATGCCTATGCTATTCGGGTCATGTCTTGGAGATGTACATTGATGTATTGACCATCGGGGATTGGAAAAGAGTTTGACATTGCTTCTTAATCATTGGTTGAGCTTGAGCTCCGCTTTCCATAGTATTTGGATATTTATCTTGGATGTATCTTGGCACTTATCGGTCTATGCTTGACCATTTTGGACATGCACTTATGCTCATGTCACCTACCTATGTCAGTTACATTGTTTGAGCTTGGATGTTATTGGAGCTTTACTTGAGCTTGACATTTGATTTTTTGGAGCATATTTTGGAGATTTATTGACTTGCCAGAGTTTATTTTAGGATATACTTGATATCTATGGATGCTACATATGGATGTCACACTGCCTCCATGTCCGAGATGTCTCATTGATGCTTGATCTTGGAAACTTGTCACTGGTGCTTGTACATGCTCTGTTTGAGCTTTGTTGATTAATATTTATGGCCTTTGTGTCAGTGGGAGCATCTTTGGATGCTTGATAGACATTGAGCAAGCGGTCTCTACTATTTGAGCTTTGAGACTATTTGGGATTTCTTACCCTTTGGGATGATGCATGGTTCATATGTCTTGGTTCCTTTCGATGCTTATGAGCTGACTCTTTGACTTGGGTCCCTTTCCTTGTGAGCTGACACCTACTTGTGTCAAGTCTTGGTAGTGGTAGGCACACTTTGCTCCATTGATTGGGGGTGTGCCTACTCACTAGTAGATATTTCATGACATATTTGGGTGTTGGATTCATGCTTATTGACTGTCATATGCCTATGTTATGCCCACATGATGTTGGTTATGGTCTTGGCAGTATATAATTGACTTGGGATCTGCTTCTGGCATAGTTAGCTCTCATTTACTAAAATTTGCAAATTTTGAGCACTTCTTTGAGGGTAATGCTTACTTTTTGATGTTATCTTGGTCATATTTGGTGGAAGGTGCTTCTATTGGTAAAATCCACTCTTTTAGCCAGTTTTAGCAGTGGTTTTAGTGCATTTTTTGCTAATTACAACAACCTGCAATTTTGCCTTTTTGACCTATCATACCATGTCTGGTTTTGTGTGTCTTGGTGATGACAGGTTTCTTGACATTGTGGGCATTGGAGATGTTAGGTTGCAGTTTTCTTCTAGTAGTTCTTTTGTTTTGCATGATATATGCCATTTACTTGTGTTGACTCACAGACTTATGTCAGTTGGACAACTTGATGATGCATGATATTTTGTGTCTTTTGGAGACTCTGCATGGAAGATTACTCATGGAAGGATTGTACTTGCAAGAGGTACTAAGTTTGGCAGTCTCTATCCCTTACTTGTATCAGGAGCTACATTGGATCATGTTTTGTCTGTGGGTTCTATTCCCCATGTATCCCTTTGGCATGCTCGTTTGGGGCATATGTCTCTTAAAGGAATGAAAATGCTCCGTGCTTTGCAATAGCTTCCTCCTTTTGACTCTTCACATTTTGATTCTTGTGATCATTATTTTTATGACAAGCATACTAGAAATACACATAAAAATTCTGGTAAGAAATGCATGGGTGAGCCCTTGGCTCTTGTGCACTCAGATGTATGTGGGCCCATGCCTTGTCAGTCACTTGGTGGGGCAAAGTACTTTGTTACTTTCATAGATGATTACTCATGTAAGGTTTGGGCTTATTCCAAAAGAGAAAATTTGATGTCTTTGACACATTTCAGCATTGGCTTGCATTGGCTGAGAACCAGTCTGGGAAAAGGCTCAAATGCCTAAGGTCAGATAATGGAGGTGAGTATGTATCACGTTCTTTTGAGCAGTTTTGTGATGAGCGAGGTATTAAGCATTAGTTGACCTCCCCTTACACCCCACCCCAGAATGGTATGGCTAAACGCATGAATAGGACCATTCAGGAAAGGGTTCGTAGCATGCTTAGCCAGGCTGGCTTACCGCAACACTTTTGGGCTGAGGCAGTTACTACTGCAGTGCATCTCATTAACAGGTTGCCTAGCAGTGGCATAGAATTTCAGGTTGCAGAGGAGGTATGGGCAGGCAAACCCCCCTCTTATGATCATTTGTGTGTCTTTGGCAGTGATTCATTCTACCATGTGCCCAAGGACAAACGCAATAAGCTAGATCCTAAGAGTGTCAAATGCATTTTCATTGGCTATGGAGATGCAGGAGAGATGGGTTACTATCTATGGGATCCACAGGCATGAAAAGTGATCTACAGCCATGATGTCATCTTTCATGAGGACAAAATGCATATGCAACCTAAAAAAGTGGTTGAGGTACGTAGAGTTATCTTTCAGGAGGAGCCAGCTGCTCCCATTCAGCTCACTCCACGGCTGCTCCACGGCCAACTAGACAATGTGTATCATCACCTGATGCTCATGGCCCAGATGTTAGACATGCTGATGTTAGATAGGATGTCGGTCAAGTAACATAGCCTGGGTTGAGGCATTCTACTAGAGATAGATGACCTCTAGACCGTTTTGCGCCCTCTATGGATTATGTACAGATGCAGGAGAGCCTCTTACTTATGATGAGGTTATGCGCAGGGGTGATTGTCACTCTTGGGAGAGGGCTATGCAGTCTAAGCTTGACTCATTACATAAGAATAAGACTTGGGATTTGGTTTCCTTGCCTTAGGGTAAGAAGACTTTGCCATGCAAGTGGGTGTACAAGCTAAAAAGTACCCCTGGACACCCAAAGCGAGCATACAAGGCTCAATTGGTTGCTAAGGGTTTTAAGCAGGAGCATGGTGTTGACTTTGATGAAGTATTTTCTCTTGTGGTCAAGATGACCACCCTATGCTTAGTCTTGGCCTTGGTTGCACAACTTGACCTGGACTTGTACTAGATGGATGTCAAGATGGCTTTTCTACATGGGGACTTTGCATGATGAGATTTACATGGAGCAGCTTAAGGGCTTTGCAGACCCTGGTTGAAAACACCTAGTGTGCAAGCTAAAGAAGAGTCTATATGGCTTGAAGCAGGCACCTAGGGAATGGTACCATAAGTTTGATACATTCATGCAGTCATAGGGCTATAGTTGCAGTGCTATGGATCTGTGCTTGTACACTAAGAAAGCTCGTGACGGTTCTTTACTGATTTTGGCACTCTATGTGGATGACATGCTTTTAGCAGGGACAACTCATGAGGAGCTTGATGCTCTTAAGGCTCAACTTAAGAAGAGCTTTGAGATGAAAGATCTGGGACAGACCTCTCATATACTTGGTATGCCCATCACACGCGATAGATCTCAGGGACTCCTCTATTTGTCACATAGGGAGTACGTACATAAAGTCCTTGAGCACTTCCTCATGCAGGATGTTAAGCCTATTGGTTGTCCATTACCTTCTCATGTGAAGGTTTCACATGCCAATTGTGTGCATACAGATGAGCAGAGGACCAAGATGGCCAAGATTCCCTATGCATCAGCCGTTGGCAGTCTTATGTATGCCATGATAGCCACCCATCCAGATATTGCTTTTGCACTTGGGGTTGTGGCACATTATATGGATACACCTAGCAAGAAACATTGGAATGTTGTGAAGGGTATCATGGGTACCTAAAAGGCACAACAGATATGTGTCTTTGTTATGGCAACCAGGATACAGGAGTCGTGGGGTACACTGACTCTGATTATGCAGGACATGCAGATAGTAGGAAGTCCACTTCTTGCTATGTGTTCACTTATGCTGGAGGGGCTATCTCTTGGATATCCAGGGCGTAGAAGTGTACATCCCTTTCTACTACAGAGGCCAAGTATATTGTAGCCATAGGGGCTATCTGGTTAGGCCGTTTGATTGCAAACCTTGGTATGACAGATGCTACTGCATTTGGATTCTATGAGTACCATTCAGTTGGCCAAGAATCCGGTCTTCCATGGGAAGACAAAACATATTGAGGTGAGGTATCACTTCATTCGTGAGGTCGTTGAGGACAAGTCTGTTGAACTTGTAAAGATTCCGACTGAGTAGAATCCTACAGACTTGCTCATGAAAAGCCTCACTACCAAGCTCTTTGCCTTCCTCAGGAGATGGATGGGAATTGGATGAGATGACGTCTTTTTCCTCATCCTGTTGTATATGTGTACATGTTGTACTATCTTTTCTTTTTTCTCTCTCACTGGGGAAGATTTTCCCTTAAGTGGGAGGTTGTTGGGGGTAAAGGCACCTCCGCCCAGCCACCCGTGTATTATTAGCAATTGGACTCATAACTAGGAAGAAGAACTCAAAGAAGAGAGCAAAGTGGGTTGCATTAAAGTTGAAGAGTGAAGGGTTGACCAACCATAGTCCTAATTGCCACTTCAAGTGCAAAGCATGCCACCTTTGCACCTCACATAGAAATGGGTGCCACAACCAAAGTGGGCAAGTACCTTGATCCAAAACATCATTTGAAGTTAATCGATAAGGTAAATAAGCGGGTAAAGGAGGTATAAGAAGAAATCAAGCTCACAAGGTAGTTGAAGGTAGCAAGGCATAGCTAGCACAACTCCCCTATCTTCCCCTATCTTCCCCTATCGCCCCCTATAGCTTTGAAAGACCTACCAAAAAACTCAAAGAATTTCAACAATCACCACACTCTAGTAGGAAGTTTTAATATCAAGATGTTGAGCCTAGATTTGTAGCTACCATAGCCTCCATTAGTGTGTTAATCCCATTAGGCACATTGTTGAAAGGAAGCCCAGTCATTTGGAAAACCTTCAAGACTTGGATTGATGGAGCAGATGACACTAAACCCACCAAAGATGCTTTACAGGACCATAAACCTAGTTTGCACCCTACTCTAGTTCCCAGAGCCTTGGATGTTGCCACGTTTTTGGAGGGTGTTGAGCAATATGTGATTCAACCCATGGAAGCCCTTGCTGAATCCATAAGAAGAGGAAGTATTGATATTGGAGTAGGAGTTAGTATTGTCACTCAAGTAGTGCTTAAGGCTTGGGGAGAACTTTTGATTGAACTAGCTCACTTTAATTTAACCATTATGCCAATGGTTTTAAGGTGTTCCCTCTAGGTGTGCTGAAGGATTGGCATGCCAAGATTGCAAAAGTCAAATTCTTTGTAGCATTTGTAGTCATGAAGGGGATAGACTATGACCTATTTCTTGGATACCCATGGATGGGGAATGCACTATTCATTCAAGATTGGGACAATGGTCTATTTTTTCTTAGGAAGCATAGAACCAATAGTTAGAAGACCATTTTAGTTGACCTAGATGTTGTTTCTAGCATATTGAGAGGTGACACTAACTATCCCCCAATCTAGAAACCTTTAAACCATCATCTCCCCTACCTAGAAGATCAACAAGACTAGATGCATATACTTGCTAATTTGGAAGTACCATTCACAAAAGAGATAGAATACAAAGAAGCCCATGACTGTATGAGCTAGTGAGGTCTAAGGGAAACACTGGTGCACATATTTGACCCTTCTATAGAAACTCTCTCTATGCCAATCCTCATGATGGATCCTAGCTAATTAAGACCACCTAATCCTAAAGGATTTCCCACACCAACTAATAGGCTTGAACTTTGCAAAATCCTTTTGCTACATGGATATTATGTTTTAAACATAGGCCAAATGAGGCTAATCTATTGATCTTTGAGGAGTTACTTGCTAGCCCAAATTGATAGTGGAAAAACTTGCTCCAATAGTTATTTGATTGCCATAATAACCTCTCTGACTCCATTGTGGATGCTAAGGATTCTAACAATGAATAGGAAAGTGAACTTGAAGAGGATTCAACTAATTATGAGAGAGACAATGAGACTGTAGGAGAGTTGCTTGACTATGACTCTGGTGGATAAAACATTTAACAAAATTACAATCAATTTCAGACCTTCATAGCACAAAATCCTGCACATTAACATTGGAATAGTCCATGTTAAGTCAAAGTTAGAATGTTTGGGACATCTAAAGTTCCTAGATTATGATCAATTTGGGTCTCAAATCTTGTTGACTCCAAACCAGACCTCTTCACTACTGAACCATATGATTATTCATGATCCTAAGATGTTAGAGAGCCTAGTTCTGAGTTTGACAATAGTTTTGACATTCTGAGTTTGACAATAGTTTTGACATAGACTTCAATATCTCTTAGCCAATTTCAATATCAAAATCCAAGCCCAAGCTCCCTAACCACTTGAGACGGAAGTATCTTAAGAACTCACAAAAGAAACCTGAAACTAATATCAATTCTTAATACAAAACTTTGGATCTTCCCAAACATTTCATTGAGTTTAAGAAGGGTGAACGAACTATTGTCTTGCTTGATGCCAAAAGACAAGGTGCCTTTAGTGAAGCCATTACCTTGCCCAACAAAGGTGGAGGTAAATCTAGCTAAGAAGGGAGGGGGGCACCTAAGCTTATCTTTAATTTTGATGATTTAAACAAGGATGAGGATGCACTCATGTACTTGCTCAAGGAGTGCTATGATATGTTTTCTTGGAATTATACCAACCTGAAGGGAGTGCCCCCATAGATGCTCACCCATACCATTCAATGTAGCATGATGCTAAACATGTTGTTTTGCTAATCATCAAGCCTTATTATATCTTGTGAATAAGCCATGTGCTATAAGACAAATTTCTAGGTAGCTTTTACTTTCACTTGAATTGGATTTTTCTATGGTCATGCACAAAGGCAAGCAACACTACATGGACTTGAAACTTACAAATGGAGAAAAGGCAATCGGTGTGGATGATAATTCATCCAATCCCCACTTATTTAAGACTTTAACAAGAGGTGCACTAATTCAAGGCTAATTTCACCCCCTATTGGGCCAACATCTCCACCCTACCAAATGATTATTGAAGAACTTTCTTTATTAGGGTAATATGGTCTCCTTTGGAGATGTATTTATGAGCATGAGATTGAGGGTGTGCTTTAGAAAGTACACAATGAAATAGTTGACAAACATTTTGATACCAATGATACACGTAGGAAGGTGTTGTAATCCTCCTAGTAGGAAGAACAAGATGGAGATCTATCCTTTGATTTCCATACAACCCTTCCAAAAGTGGAGAGAGGGTTGACTATATTACTAAATGGGCTAAGGCTAGAGCCCAAATAATGCTAAGTTCTTATGGGAGTAGGTGATCTCTTAATTTGGCTATCATATAGATTTGGTAAGTGACCAAGGAACAAAACTCTTTAATGGCATGATTAAACACTTTCTTTCCACTTTCTTGATAATTCTACAAGTCTTCTCCCTATGACCCATGAGGTAATGGCCAAGATGAAGCTAGCAACAAAACCTTACTTAGTATATTGAGACTAAAATTATGTCTACTTTATGCTCAATTTGGGATAACAAACTAATGGTGGCCTCATGGGCCTAGACAATGGCTTACAAGTTAGCTATGGTCCAAATACCATTTTGACTCACTTATAGCATATATGCGATCATGCTTGTGTAATTCTTGGTTCCTAGCCTATGCACTACAGCACATGAGTATTGGCAATATACTAAATTTGAGGTGATCACCTTGTACAATTGGAACATCTCACCGACTCACCTTTTGGCAACACATGCCCTCCTTGTGCTAAAAAGGCTTGATGAAAGGCGTGATTTGATAAACATGTGCAATAGCAAACCTTTGATGAAGGTAAGCTATGCTCTTGTTGCTCTATAAAAGGCCACAAGAAGAAATTGAACTCTGATGCCTTAGATTGTATCGGATCCATATGATCAATATGACTAACAATGTGGAGTTAGAGACCCTAGAGGGAGAAAGGATCTCTCTTGATAAATGTATCCATTTATAATTTCCAAGTACCCAAGTTATTTCTACTTTTAGTAAATGGGATGTCTCTCCAAGGAACACATAAAGTATTATCTCCATGCCCTCCCTATCTACCATCTCCAAAATGACACTTTACTTTGTGATTTGCTTCATGACCATATCCAACAAAAATCTCCAATCAATTGGTCTACCAAATCCACTTTCTCCAAGAAGCCTAAGAATTTCCAATGGTAGCCTAGAAACAAAAGTCTTTGTCTAGCCTCTTAAAGTTTCTCATCCATCCATGGAAAGTCAATCATGAAAGCCTCCCCTTAAAGCCAAAATTTCCTTTTGATGGGTCTCTTGTACTCTTCTCGAGACACAAGCTCTGCACAAAGCTACTATCAAGGTCATTTCTTCATCTAGATTCCCAAGTGGGTCAAGCCCTAGCATGTTCCTCAAGCTTCACACCAACTAGCTCCCAAAGAATAGTTGAAATCTTGACCTTGTCATTAGTGGATGGAAACCTTGACCCATCCAAAGTTGTGATAATGCATCCACGAAGCAAGCTTCTCCATCCAATATCTCACCTAGTCTAAGTAACCCCCACTTGACTTGATCCCCTTGACTCAATCCTATCTAAAGTTTTTTTGTCCTTTGTGGGTTCTACATCTCCTTCCCTTTTTCACACTTTGAGGTGCCATGCCTTGCAACCATCAACAAAATAGCTTTTGTTTGTTCCTTTTAGCACAAAGGCATCTTTAAATCATGGCTTGCCTTCTACTATCAGTGGCAATTCTCTTTGGAACAAACATTTGAAATTCCTTAAATGAGACATCTCCTATCTTTGCATGAGATCCTCAGTTTTGTATTTCCTTCATAGCACCTGTTTTGCTTCTTTTGAAAATAATCTCTAGTTGTCTTCTTACTATGCAATGTGACCTAGTAAACAATGCTTTAAAATAGAATTTTGTGCTCATCCACTCATCATTCGAAAAAATATGCAATGTTGGATACATGATATGCAACCAATCAAACTATGCTTCACACGAAAAATATGTCAAGATTGTGGGGGAGAAGGAAGGAGTCTCACTTGAAGCTTTCTTGCTTGCACAATGGGGGAATACACACAAGGGTGGAGGCTGAAAATTGTTTTCCTCTTCTTAGTTGTGTAAGCCAAAAGAACTCTAGTACAAAGAAATAGAAGAATCCTATATATGAGTCTCAAACCAAACTCAACTAACTAAGGTGGCATACTAACTGAGCCACAAACTAGAGTAGATAAGGATAGCTATCATGTAGCTATTATTCATGGGCAGTGTACCAACCGCGTCTGCTGACAAGTCGGTGACATAAATACACAACGGTCACCCTGGCGTATCACAAGTGGAGCTCGATATCTCAACACTCCCCCTCGAGCTCAATCCCAATTCCTGCACACCAAGCAGGTCTCTGAACTTGCGCAGCTTCTCTACACCCAATGCCTTCGTGAATATGTCAGCTACCTGATCCTCTGTGCTGACATAAACTAGATCAATAAGACCTAGTAAAACCCTCTCTCACACATAGTGATAATGCACCTTAATGTGCTTTGTTCTAGCATGATAGGCTGGGTTATTTGCCAAGTGTATACTACTCATGTTGTCACAATAAATGACAACTGGCCCATCTGTAGACTGATGCATATCATAAAGTAGCTTATGCAACCAAGCTACCTCACATGCAGCCATTGTTGCACCCCTGTACTCAGCCTTTGTGCTCGACAAGGCAACTGTAGGCTGTTTCTTGCTGCTCCAAGAGACTGGAGCACTCCCAAAAGAGAACACATATCCACTGGTAGATTGTCTATGAGAAATACTACCAGCCCAATCAGCATCAGTGTATCCATGCAACTGTATCTGAACCCCAGTCTCATAAAATAGTCCATACTGCAATGTGGACTTCACATACCTGAGTATGCGTCTAGCCGCATCCAAATGTGGTTTCCTTGGAGCCTGCATAAACTAACTTACCAATCCAACAACATAGCTCAAATCTGGCCTGGTAATAGTCATATAAATCAAACTTCCTACAATGCGTCTGTACATAGTAGGGTCTTCTAGAAGCTCACCTGCATTTGTGCTCAGCTTCACATTCTGCTCCAAAGGAACTGAAATAGGCTTACAGCCTGTCATCCCATATTTGGACAGCATGTCCAATCCATATTGCCTCTGCAAGAGCTGTATCCCACTTGGTGATCTAATCCCCTCAATGCCCAAGAAATAACGCAGCTCTCCCAAATCCTTCATCTCAAACTTTTGCTTCAATAGCATTTTCACATGAAGGATATCTTCATCACTGTCACCTGTCATAATCAAATCATCAACATAAATGACAAGTAGCATAATACCTTTCTCTGTTTTTCTCACATAAAGTGAGAAATCTGCCTTGGAAATCTGAAAGCCAATAGTGACAAGATACTGTCCTATCTTGTCAGACCATGCTCTAGGTGCTTCCTTCAAGCCATACAAGGCTTTCTTCAACCTGCAAACAAACTCAGGATGAACAGCATGCACATAACCTGGTAACTGCTCCATATAGACCTCTTCTTGCAAATCACTATGCAAGAAGGCATTCTTTACATCCATCTGATGTAAAGACTATCCCTTTGATGCAGCCATAGCAATGACTGCTCTTACGGTTGCCATCCTTGCAACCGGACTGAATGTTTCTTCATAGTCAATGCCATATGTTTGTGCATACCCCTTGACTACTAATCTTGCCTTGTATCTGTTCACAGAACCATCTACATTGTGCTTCACCTTATAAACCCACTTACAGCCAATTGCATTTTTACCTTTAGGCAAAGGTACCAATTCCCATGTAGCATTTGCTTCCAAGGCATCCATTTCTTCATCCATGGCTTTCTCCCATTTTTCTTTTCCCATGGCTTGCTCAAAAGAAGTGGGTTCTGGTTCCTGTATCACTTTGACCATATATGCATAGTGAATGGCTGTAAATCCATCATATTTCAGCCTATCCACAGGATACCTAGCTCTCGTAGACCTGCGCAAAGTAGGTTCACTTCCAGGTGCTCTCAAAACATCCCTGGTCTTCCTTACTCCAGGTGTAACAATAGAAGGAATACCCAACTCATCATCAATGCTCTGTTCTGAGCCACTGGATTCACCATCCACATAAGAGTGACCTGCATTCACATCAAACATGGGCTGATCAACCTTCTCTTTTCCTTTTCGTGATACCTGCATAACACTATCTGCATTACTTTGAGAAGATTCTCTTGATCTCAATCTGCCTGTCCATGGCGAAGAATGTGAACCACTCCTAGAGGACGCTCCAGGTCCACTAATATTTTGTGACTGCTGCTGTGAATTCTGTGTAGCATTACCATTTTGTGCATCTAGATCATCAATCACATTTACTGGTTTATACCAGCTACTCATCTCATAAAAAACAACATCTCTGCTCACTGTAAACTTACGAGTAGAAGGGTTATAGCATCTATACCCTTTTTGCTGCAGAGAGTAACCAATAAAGATGCACTTCTCAGCTTTTGGATCCAACTTGGATCTCAACTCATCTGGCACATGTACATAGGCAATGCAACCAAAAATTTTCAAATGAGAAATATCTGGTTTCCTACCAGTATACCTCTCCTCTGGAGTCATTCCATGTATTGCTGTAGTGGGAGTCTTGTTCATTATGTAGACTGATGTAGCAACTACTTCAGCCCAATAAAAATCTGGAAAGTCTTTTTCATTGAGCATGGCACGAGATACCTCTCCAATATGCATGTTTTTTCTTTCTGCAATTCCATTTTGTTGTGGGGTATGACTGCATGAATATTGCTGCTTTATGCCATGCTCCTGCAGGAACCTTGCAAACTCATTTGAGAGGTACTCTCCCCCTCCATCTGACCTTAGGCATTTTATCTGCAGGCCTGTTTCTTTTTCAACCATAGCTTTAAGAGTTTTGAAATGCCCAAAAACTTCACTTTTCTTTTTCATAAAATACACCCAAACTTTTCTGCTATAGTCATCAATAAAAGTGACAAAATAATGACAGCCTCCAAGAGATGCAGCTTTAGTAGTCCACACATCATAGTGGATTAATTTCAATGGCTTCTCACTCTCTTGAACATGTCTAGGAAATGGTTTCCTTGCCTGTTTTCCAAACTGACAGGCTTCACATACCTTATGCATTTCTGCAACCTTGAATTTGGGCAATCCTGCAACAATATTTTGGGCCTGCATTGATTTAAGTCACTGTACATTAACATGACCAATGCGTTTATGCCAGACATCAATATCTGCAACTACACCGATCCCATGTGCAAACATTGCTGCACTCAATTCAGACATGTCTGCATCCAATGTAAACATTCTGCCCTTCTTCTTTCATTTTGCTATCAAGCAACCTTTATTTTTCATATCCTCAACAAAGCATCCTGAGGATTAAATCTGACTTGCAAGCCCTGCTCAACCATTTGACCAACAGAAACCAGATTCTTGGTGATATTCGGGACATGAAATACATTGGACAGGTATTTCTTTTTCCCATCCTGCATAGACAAATGAATTTTTCCAATCTGCACAATAGGATGTGCAGTATCATCACCAATCTCCACAAATCCTGGTTTTTCCATTTTTCTTGCATCCTCCATCCATTCTGCATGACCTGTCATGTGGTTTGATGCACCTGAGTCAACATACCATACATCATTGCTTTCTTCTGCACTTGTCATAGAATTGTTCATGTGATGCACCATAAACAAGTGCTCATTTCTGTCATCACCCTGTCTACTAGAAGATGCATAATTCCCTTGTTGCAGTTTTCCATTCATGATGTCATTCTGCTTTTTATAGCAGTCTTTAGCCATATGACCCATTTTACCACAGTAGTAGCATTCAACATTACTGTTTACATTTTGGCCTCTTTGCCATCCACCACAACCTCTTTGGCTCCCCCTGCATCTAGAGTTACCACGTCCTCCTCCATAGGACTGGTTTTCTTGAGTTTGCTGCATATTCTGATTTCTACCACAGCCTCCATATCGATCTCCTCTACCTCTGCCTCTACCTCTTCCAGCATTTGAGTAGAAGACAGCTTCTTTTGAAGTTCCTCCTGAAGAAGATGCACCACCATTTCTCTGCTCCTCAGAAATTAGAAGAGCAATCAACTCCTCAAAATCAAGAAATCTTTCACGGACGGAAATGGATGTTTGGAACTGTGCATAATCCTTTCCTAGACCATTCAAGGTCACAAAAACTAAATCATCATCTTCCACTGGCGACCCAATGGAAGCAAGTGCATCTGCAATCTTCTTCACCTTCATGTGGTAGTCATTGATGCTCATATTTTCTCTTTGCACATTATGCAACTCTTGCTTGAGCTGCATTTTCCTTACTTGCGTATTTGTGCTATACATTTTTGACAAAGTATTCCATGCCTCCTTTGGCGTACTTGCATCTTGAATATGCACAATCATAGAGTTTGAAATGCTGATAGACAGTCAGTACATAACTTTCCTGGCTCTCTCATGCCATGCTTTAAATGCATGCATTTGCTGTTGATTGGGAACATCAAGAAGAACTGGTTCTTCTTCATTTCTTGCAACAAATTCCCAATATCCTTTTCCCATAAGGAAATTCGTCATTCTAAACTTCCATGCTTGGAAGTTGTTCTTGTCAAGCTTTTCAGTGACATTCTGTGAGAGAGAATCAGACGCCATTACAGAACACTGCAAAAAATTCTGTCACTGCAAAGAACACAGCTTCAGCCTCACAACGGCAAATCTGCAAAACTGACGAAAGTGGTATTTGACCACACAGTCACTTCCTAGTGACGATTTTGTATCAACAGGCAACAGGGATGATTCTGTAACTCCCAATGTCTCTGCGCACAAGCATACGATGCAATTTCTATAGTAACTTTTCACCGACCTGTAGAACAGTGGCTGCACAGCATAAAACTAGGCCTTTTTCTGAGTGCATGCAGAAAACTTCCACCTCCAAAATAGGCCCCGAAATGGCCTCAAATCAAAAAAACAAGGTCGCCTAGGGCTAAAGCCTTGTCCCACAGCATATACTGCCCTCTTGCTTCACCGCGAAGGGCGTCTCAACCTGAGACAATGCACTCTTGCACTTTCCGGCTGTGCTAACTGCAGAGATCTGCTCCCAAAACAGAAAATGAAAGCAACACTACTCCTCTTACTAGAACACTGCGAGCTTGGCTTGCTTTCTTGAGCTCCTTACCACGAACAAGGCTCTAATACCATGTCAAGATTGTGGGGGAGAAGGAAGGAGTCTCACTTGAAGCTTTCTTGCTTGCACAATGGGGGAATACACACAAGGGTGGAGGCTGAAAACAGTTTTCCTCTTCTTAGTTGTGTAAGCCAAAAGAACTCTAGTACAAAGAAATAGAAGAACCCTATATATGGGTCTCAAACCAAACTCAACTAACTAAGGTGGCATACTAACTGAGCCACAAACTAGAGTAGATAAGGATAGCTATCATGTAGCTATTATTCATGGGCGGTGTACCAACCGCATCTGCAACTGACAAGTCGGTGACATAAATACACAATGGTCACCCTGGTGTATCACGAGTGGAGCTCAATATCTCAACAAAATATGGTATGCATTGAAGAACTGTGCCTAGCCTAACTACATGTGATGTGCATCATGCATTGTGCAAACAAAGTTCCCTGTTTTTAAGTTTCCTTATCCTCACCTCTCAATGCTCATCAGGAGAAGAAATGTCAATCTTTGATGGCGTCCTTCATGACCCTCAAACTCACCCAACCACCGTACCCACTCATCCAGAGGTTTCTAAATTTGTGATGAACATTCCAATTATCGTGCATGCAAGAAATGTGCATACTCAATGACAGTTGCTCTCTCATGTGCATGTGCAACTAGGATCTACTGTATATAGCTGTAGCGGGCCTCATGCCGTGTAAGTGCTCAACGATGTGGTGAAAACCATGCATAATCCCAACCCATGGCATGGAAGTATTTGAACAATTCAGGAGATGATCCCTGAGTGCAGTGCATCAACAGGTGCAACGTAAAGTGATCGTGAACCTATAATCCTCGTGATGTGCAAGAATCTCAGCAAGAAAACAAACCTTGTTCCACAATGTTCGACAACTACTAGCAAAATCTAGCTGCAACCTGTCCAAAAAATACCAAGCTCAACCAAGGCTATCAAGTTTCACACTCAACAAACCAAACTAAATGTCAAAAACAAATCCTAAGCCTAACAAACATAGAAAGTCCAACTATGAAACGACAAAATAAACTGTCATGCAAACAACTAAGCTAGCAGAAATCAAACCTATTGACTAGGGGTTTTCAGTTTTTTGTAAAACACTTGACATATTTAGCCCTCCCCCTAGTGCAAACATTCATGTGCAATAGTTGTTCTCATAAAATGATGCAACATTTATGAGCCAATAAAAAATTGAATCACACTCTCCATCTTTGAGTTCTTCAAACTCATAAATCAAAAGAATCCATGACAACCATTCTCAAACCACTTCTGATGGGCACACCAAAGTCATCCAAAAATTTCTCTTTAAAATCCTCAAAATTTTCAAATCCAAAATTCTCAAAACAACTCACATTATCAAAGCAAAACATCTCATCACCCATAATGACAATCCACATATCCCTCCCATCCTCCCATAAGGAAAACATGACAAAGCTGGGGTTTTGAAACAAGGCTTGAACCCTTTCTGTGTTGCCAAAATCCATTCCATCCACAAAGATTGCAAACACCTCAGGAAAAACTAGAAAATCATCTCCCAACACCACAAAATATCCAAAGGCACCATGATCCACAACAAACTGAAACTCATCAAAACAAGAAACCTCCTCAAGACAACAAGACTTCATCTTCTCAAAAACACAAACACAACAAAAAATATTTCCCACATCATTCTCACAAACAATGTGATGAGACTTTCCACAAGAATCACATACAGAAGCCTTAGGCAACACATTAAGGTCATTATCCTCATCTAAACACCCAATTGTCCAATCTTCTTCAACTGCAACATCACAATTTTCTTCACACTCTTTATCCTTAGTGTTAGATCTCTTTTCTCTTCATTTTCCAATCCTTTCCAAATCCTTACTCAAATTTCCTCTAAAATCCTCATCAATGTCACTCCCAGGGTCATCAAATCCCTAATCAAAATCATCACAAATATCACAAAAACTTCTAGTCTAGAACTCAAAGAAACCACAAGACTTTCAGATGAAGTTTTCTCTTCGACATTGTTGCTAATATCAACCAAACAATCAACCACACAACTATTGAGTAAGAGATTAGGTCTACTCAAAGCAACATCATCAACACCACAAACAAATGCCTCTCCAAGGCTTTGCAAACCATCACCAAACAATTCACAAGACTCACCAAAGTCAACAACACCAACACCAAAATCACAACATGAGTCAAAACCTAAAATCTCAATACTCTCTTGATCAACAAATTCACAACCAAACTCACAACAATTCTCAACAAACTCATCAGGAAACAATTTTGAACCCTCAACTTCATCTTGAAACCTTTCAAATTCTAAGCCCTCCCCCTCATATTTTTCCAAAAAACTCAAAAATTCATCCTCTATTCTCTCTTCTTCTCTCAAGAACTCATGTCCATCAATGTCCTCACTACTATCAAGGCAAAGAAGCTCACTCTCTAAATTGTTTCTACTCTCTTCAACACTTCCAAGACTATCAGTACTTTCATCACACCTTCCCTCATCAGAAATATCAAAAATTTCTTGACTCTCATCCTCCCCCAAAAAAGATGAAAACTCTTGGCTCTTAAAACAATCTAGTCTCTCCTTTTCTTCTTTACAACTCAGATCTATCTCTAGCTTGTCTCTATAGTCCTCAAGCTCCAAAGTATCATAAGTCAATCCCTCCTCTTTAGTTAAATCACTAATCACTAGACTAGAAGTATCCCTGGTTAAAGGGTATGAATTACCACTCCTAGATTCTTCACTCCAACCATTCAAACAAGTATTTTTCTCCTCAACCACCCTAGGGAGTTTCTCCTTACAAACATCGATTGATTCCTCGCAAGTTAATTCATCTCTCCTAATAAATAGAGAATACAGTATACCTCTCTCAAGATAGGCATAACTAACTCTCTTCTCCTGAAAGACTCTTCTCTCAACTCACCTTGAACTCAACCTTTCCCTTGGTTCATCAAACCCTAACTCTTTTTTTCTTTTGGTCTTCCTCTCTTGATATTTAGCTATTTTCACCACTTCCTCAAAAGTCTTAGGGTTATTTATCTCTATTTTCACTCTCCAATCTTCTAATTTTAACCCATTTACAAAATATATTATCTTCAACATAACTGGGGCTATCTCACCTTTAGACAATGTCAAACTCCATTGATTCCACAATCTTTCAAAATCCCTAGCAAAATCCTCAACACACTGATCATCTTTTTGGACACAAGTTTCTATTTTTGCCCAAATCTCACATTAACTTTCTCTTTTTTTAAACCTAGATAAAAAAGCATTTTTTGTGATCTCATAGTCCAAATTTTATCTCCTAAATTTCACGCTTCTCTCAAAGTCAAGCAACCAATTTTGTGCTTCTCCTTGCAATTGATACCTAAGAATCTAAAGTTTAGCCTTAGGATTGGTCACTCTCTCTATCAAATAACACATCTCTATTTTTTCTAAAAATCTTTCGGGATCTTGTGTACGATTATCATGACTCAAGAAAATCATCAGCCATTTTCAATAATCACAAGAAATCAAAACTAGGTCACATACAAGTAAAACAACCAAGACAAAGTCAAATTTGGCACTCCTCAATGGGGGCACCAAAAAAGAGATGTTATGCGAGCACTGGTCGAGAGCAAGCCTCACTCACAACCCTTTTAATGAGACATTAAGGAGTGCTGGTTGGGGTAATTGACTTTGTCGGATGCACAACAAATCACAAAAATTTAAATGTTTCAACAAACACTACAAGCTACACACAAAACCAAACAACACAATATGCCTCTTGTAGCTCAAACAACTAAAAACCCAAATCCAGGTAGAGCATCAAAGAACCTTTCAACAATTTCAAAAATACCACTACTTTGCACAAAAGGTCAAAAACAAACTTTGAAGACAAATCCAACATTACAAAATTTCATACCTTGATAACCTTGGGCTGACACTCAACCCTTTGGCATCCAAATTCTCCAACTTCACAACTAGCATGATAAGAGTTCACACTCCCATATGCAACCCTCCACTCTCCTCACAACATACAAGTAGCAAGCTTGGGGTAAGGCAAGGTAAAGCCTCCTCTTACATCTCCTTATATAGTTTTTTCATGTACTCACGTTGGATATGCTTTTGGCTTTTCTTGAAAAGCTTAAGGCTTTTCAATGCGTTAGCTTTTAGAACGTTAATACTAAGCGTTGAAAGCTTAAGCATTATGGATACCTTTTAAAGGCTAACACGCTTGATATGCTGCCCTTTTGATTTCGACTTATAGAAACCATCCTGAGTCAACAGGCTGCCCACCTTTGCATTTCATGACGTCGACCCAGTCTGTCATCGTTCGGCCGTCATATTAGTACGTCGCTTGTCCTTCATCTAAAACGATGATGATCTATACCATTTGTAACACAAATTGTCACCATCATGCTTCATCTGTTCGTCGAGCAGAATGTCGCCACATTCCCCATGTGCCATAGCGCTACCAGCTCCTCAATGGACTGTGGTTAAAATGTCATCCTTACCTTGCAATGCCTGTATTTCAGCCTTTCAGAATGCCACCAACTCTCAGAGATATGCCGTCATGATCCTTGTCATCAAATGTCGCCTCCTGCCTGGCATTAATCGTCGACAGATACCCTCTCCGTATCGCTGCATGTTGTATAGAATATATGCCAATTATGCAAGCCACCCGCTGTAGTCGTCATTTCTATTCATCGATCACGCATATGCCACCTATACTTTCCATTAGTATCCGTCATTCTGTAATAAGTCATTCTTTCTTTGCAAAGTGCGCCCCCATCATTCACCAATGAGCACCCAATGATAGTCTCAGCTTTGAAGTGAGCAACATCCAAATTCTCAGCAATAGAAGCCTCAAAATCTGTATCTACAACTTCCTCTGTTTCCCTTTCATCTACCAGATAATCTAACATGCAAAAGCTGGCAGACTTTGCTCCTTCCAACTGTTGCTCCTCAGCTTTCACAGGGTATTTGACAAGGGTGAAAATAATAAAAGCAGCAGATTTTCTCATCATCTTGCAGTTTTTGGAATGAGTGCAGCAAAATATGTCTGTTGAATGAAACCTCTCCAGAGAGTGGGCCCTGCACTTTCTAGTAAATACTGCCTTTTCATTTCCTGTTGACCCAATGGGAACATGGACATATTCAATTGTGCCAACTTCAACAGAAGGACCTACAAGAGTTTCAAACTCCAAAAAGTCCTCCACAATATATTTTTCACAAGATTTCAGAACTTTGTCAAGTTCCCAATCAGGATTAAAAATATTTTTCACAACTCCATAGAATGAGAGATCCATTCCATTCTGAAGCATAAAATCAAGTAGCCTCTCTGATGGAGTGATATCAATGAGCTCTGATACTCCTTGACCTCTCACTACCGACGTTCGCTTCCTTGGAGATGTACTTGGCTTTCTCACACTGGTGGCAGAGGATGGAGAGGAAAAAGAATGCACAGGCTGATCAGATGTTGATGCACTTGAGCCTTTTGAAAGCCTTCTTCTTTTACCTGTTCCTGGAGAAACCTTGGATCCTAGGAATTCTATGGGTTCAGACATGTTTACAACTTCTGACGATACGGCGCGATAAGAGAGAAACGATTCAGACGGATAGGCCCCCTCGCGCTGTATCGGTGATCCCACTAAGAAGCGCTAGAGCCACAACAAAGGTGGTCACAGGAGCTTGAGAAGTGCTGAAAGAAGACTCTGCAGAACCTCCAAAACGAAGCGAAGAGAGGAAAGCAAAGAAAACCAATAGTCGCTCTCGCGCCATATCAGCAATACAAACAGAGGTCGGAAACCGAAAAAAGCCGTACAGATAAGAAACACACCCTTATATAGGCGCGGATTATGCCACCTGGCAGTATCCGTTAGTCTCATACACGTGGTAGTAGCCGTTGAGCAACATGTGGCCGATAACCACGTGGCGAACAAGTGGACCGGTCATTACTTGACACGTAGCATACGGACCATAAATGCAGATATGTGGCACAATCAGTATCGGACACGTGTCTGACACGTGTCATGATTGACCTGGGTATATAAGTGGTCATTTTTCTGACGTGTACACTTTTCATTTCTCGAGCTCTTCCCGCCTTGCTTGCCGATACGGTGCGATACAAGACTTGCGTCGTCTCCGTTTCTTACCTCTCGCATTGTATCGGTTGTCTTTCGGCTTAGTCCTTTTTTCGCTAGCAAAAAGAGGTGTGCCGATACGGAGCGAGGGCGTCCAAACGGTGTGCTCGTTTCCTCCATATCGCGCCGTATCAGCAGTTTCCTCCATATCGTGCCAATACGGAGCGAGGGCGTCCTTACGCAGTGTTGGTTTCCTCCATATCGTGTTGTATCGGCATCTGATCTCAATACGAAGCGATGGCATCCAAACAGTGTGCTCGTTTCCTCCATATCGCGCCGTATCAGCAGTTTCCTCCATATCGTGCCAATATGGAGCGAGGGCGTCCTTACGCAGTGTTGGTTTCCTCCATATCGCGCCGTATCAGCATCTGATCTCCAATACGGAGTGAAGGCGCTGTTCCATTCTGCTCGCTTTGTTCATATCGCGCCGTATCGGAATTGCTAATTTCGTCACTTTCCTCGCCAAATTGTCTTTCAGTTATTGTCCTTCTGGTTGTTATTTTTGCTTTTCTGGATGGCAAGGACAAAGCAAACTGCAAGAAGAGTGTATCTAGATGGGAAGGACAGTGGGGGTAGAAGAAAGTTAAAATTTGATGAATCTGAGGGGGTAGAAGAAGCTGGTCCATCACAGGCTCCAGAGCATTTTACAACAGAAATCCCCCTACACCAAGTGTTGTCCTTACATCTTCTATAAATGTTTCTTCACTTGAAGTTGAGGAAGCAAAGGGTGAGGCTTACCCTGTGAAAGATTCATTCCCTACAATGGTACCTGAGCCCACATCTGCTGAAGCCACTGAACACCCCAAGCCACAAAAGAGAAAGAGGAAGTCTAGGTTCTTCTATATGCAGAGATGTTTCAGTGAGTTTAGGAAAGCCCAGAGAGCTACACAGCATGTCATTCCAAAAGCTGCTTTTATAAGGGTGGTTAAAGAGATCTCTGATAGATTGTCTCAAGTGGCAATTGTCTCTGGTCTAAATAAGAAGTGGCAACTCTCAGCCATTCTTGCCCTGCAAGAGGCCGCAGAAGATTTTGTTATTGATTTCATGAACGACGCTTACATTGCTGCCACCCATGCTCATAGGATCACCCTTATGAATAAAGATTTCAGCATCATTAGTAGAGTGAGGTATAGGTTTGACAAAGTCCTGAGGCCCTTGCCTTCCAATGATCAAAAAGCCTTTGAAATCCTTAACGTTCCCCCAAAATTGTCCAGGAAAGAGAAAAAGATAAATGTTGAGGATGTTAGTCACCTTTACCCTACAAGGGGTGCCACCCAGCAGGAGGCTTTCTTGAGTGAAGAAAATCAGGAGGTGTTTGAAACTGAAGACGATGTTTACAAGAGGAAAGCCGCATCACTTGCTCCCGTCAACAGCGAGAGGATGGGCAAAGTGTATGGGTAGATTCTTGTGAATGTTGCTGGGGAACCTGAGGAGGAATATCTTAGTATATCTCCCGAGGACAAGCCCATGTTGGAAAAAAGGGATGTCCAACTATCTCACTCCGTGGTTTTTTGTTGCATAAGGTAAGGTTTTTTGTTGCATAAGTTAAGTCTTATAGGTTCAATTATATTTTGGATGAAATTGGTATTGAATCGCTTTTGCTATTATCTGCAGGGCATTGGTCTCCTCTCTCACTCTCGATATCTGAAGAACCATATACATTGTTGATCCACTTCTCTCTGTGGAACTTTTTGCAAAATCTGGTTCTAATATTTCACCATTTTTTCGTAGCTTCGATAGTGTGACAAATTACCACATCTTTTTCCCTTATGTAGAAATGTATTTTTCTTTTTCTGTAGAGGAAAATTTATGTTCATTTGCTTTCACCCTTCTACTCACCTCTTTTATGAATTTGCAGAGGGCATTGGAGTCTCATCTACATTAATTGTCTTTCAAGGGAAATTATCTTTATGAATTCTCTCAGCGGTGTTCACGGTCAAGCATGAATGTATGTTGGAAGAAAATTACTTACTTTGATTTCTTTTATAAATAATATTTTGAACTTACAAAGCTTCCTTTTGCAGTGCTGGTAGACTCGTTTCTACATTTTTGGATACAACATACGAGGATCTTGCTGATCCTCAAAGGCCGTATACTTTTCTTCTACAAGAAGTTCCATTGCAAAGCGGTGCGCATTCTTGTGGATGGAGAGTTATCTCAAACATTTGCAGAATAGTGGATTCAAAGCTGTTACAAATAGAAGGAGTGAATGTAAGTTTATTTCATTTGATGTTTGTGTAACCCTTATCATGATGTCTTTTCACTAACTTATAACATTTATTCTTACAGTGTAGAGACTATCCTGAATCATATGTTTGGTGGATAAGGGAGAGATGCATCGAGCTGATTCTAGACAAAGCAATCAAACCGTATGATCCTGACCCTCCTCTTCCTACCAAAACTTCAATGGCCAAGGGCACAAGCAAGGGAAAGGTCAAGGGAAAGGGTAAGGACAATGGCAATGGTAAAGACAAGGGCAAGGGAAAAGGCAATGGGACCACTGCTGCAGAGTCTAAGAAAAAAGGAATGCCAGTGCTCTCTCCTCTTAAATTTGATCCATCCCCTCTTAAGCCCCAAGAAAAGAGACTACCTATAAAGGTCAAAATTTTTCAACAATCAAAGAAAGGCCCTGTGAGAAAAAATATCTTTGAAGAAATCGATAAAGAATGAAAATAGCAAACATAAGCATACACGAGCCTTTTTATTTTGGCTTTGTACATTTTTATGCAATTTTTGTACCTCATTGTGTAATGAAAATTTTCACTTGTAAATCGAATGTAATGTACATTTTATACACGAGCCTTATTATTTTGGCTTTGTACATTTTTATGCAATTTTTGTACCTCATTGTGTAATGAAAATTTTCACTTGTAAATCGGATGCAATGTACATTTTATTTATACACATTCGAAAGGCGACTTGCTTCACGATAGCTTATGAAGTTCCCATTAAAAAATATCTTAAGGACAGTCTATTAAGATAAATTCCTGCCAAGTTTTCATTCTCAAGGCCCCAAACTCACAATTGTGGGAGACAAACAACTCGTACAAAAAAAAGAGTGCTCGGCTCTTTTACCAATTGTTACACCATTTACTTTGAACTTATATCTAGGGGATGTATTGTCTAGCAATTCCAAGGTATCCCTCACATCTTTCAGACTCCAATTGGAAGTAACATTCACCTTCTTTACTTCTTCATGCGGAAAAACGTGCACCACAAGTTTATATGGTGTGTTATCTGTATCAAAATCCAAGGGAACCCAAATACCCAATCTTAGTTTGTATCGCTTGTAATCAAAGCCCAAAGCAAGATTTTGGCGAGGGATACTGTAAGCCAAAGCCAAGGATTGAGGGCATGCACTGCACCTCAAGATGTCACCTTTATGATCGCACTCTCTAGATTTCCAATGCGTCCCTATAGTGTTGTCCAAATCCTCTTCCGAAAAGTTTCTACTTAGCCAGGATACCTTCGTTCTTTGTAAATTTGCTGTTTTGAAGCAAGCCACGAAGATATGGAGGGGTACAAACCATGATAAACATATTCTTCTTGAGATCCTTCCAGCTGTCATGGAATTTTTAATATCCTAAGATGTTTTGAATTTGAAACTCTACACTGTTACCTTGTTAGGAATCTCCCAATTTAGAGATGAAAGACTTGGCAATGGCAAATCTTCGATATTCCCATACCTATCCGCTTTAGAGGGAACCACATACTGTGCATAATATATAAAAACCTTGCATTCACTATAAAAAGACACAGTTTGATCGGCATAAATAATGTTTGCCAATACCTTATGAATGGCATGGAAAGTCCCACTTAGGCTTTCCATAGGTTGCCATTCAATACTTGTTGACGGAAAGATATCTACAATGACGAACCGTTTGTTAGAACTTGCATAAATAGAAAAGAATTATATACGTTATTCAACTTATAACTTACAATGTGTTTGTTGGGGAACATGTTCGTTTGGAGGCAAGTGCATATCCTTGGCCATGTAAACATGTTGCACCTTGACAAACCAGCCTTCGGGGAAAATTTTGAAGGCAATGATACGCCCCTTCCAGTGATGTTTTATATCTTCTCGTTTTCTTCTTTTCACCTTATAACACCATATTGGGGAATATGGGAATTTCCCATAAGTTTGGGACACATGGTCAAATCTTTGGATTTGCCATAACTTGAACACTATAACTCCAAATGGAGTGCTCTATAGCTCAATAGATTCCATTTTTCAAGCACTTTCCAATGATAGGTCACATCATAGGGTTTTGAGAAACTTATATGCATGTTATCTGGGTGCCACCTTTTTAGTATTCAAAAAATGGGAATTGGGAGATTTCCAAACTCACTAATATTGTGTTTTATGAGAGCCCTTGCAAGATGGCAGCATGGTAACCCAATCGTTTACAGCAAAGGTTTTGGGCTCAAAATTTCCATCTACTCCCTGGCTATAGACTGTGCAAGAGTGTATTAAATGAGAAGGGCGCCTGGAGGAAGCCATGAAAAGAATGAAAGCGCAGAGAAAGAAGCTCAAAGAGGGGTGAATGAACTAAAAAGTAGCGCCAAGAACCCAAATGAGTATGTATTGGGCGCCAAAAACAATATTGAAAGATCTCCCGACTTTCAAAAAACTCATTATTAATTTCATCACATCTCTGTCATGTATTTTGTCTGATTTGTAAGTAAATAACGTCTTTGGGACTCCAAAACATGTCAGACTTTAGGGGTTTTGGCTAAAAAAGAAGAGAGAATCACGAAATGGACTCCACTATCTCTAAAAAAGAGGAGACAAGAATACCATATTCTTGCACACGTGGCGAACTCTCTTTGGCCCTTTCCTTAATCCCGTGATTAACAAAAGTGCATTTTTTGAAGCGTTTTTGGCCCTAATGTACTAGGCTTGCTCGAGGAGTATGGTGTACTTTTCATGGCTTTCGTGCAATGCTTACCACGATTGATTGCAATGATACTAAGGTAGAGTGCAAAAATGGATCGTGCAAATGGGTCAGGGTGATAGGTCTAACCATAGGCGAGACGAGCTCCCTAGGTATATCCTACCCTTGATGTGCCCTGAACAATTGTGGGGGGTGTATAGAGGGCTGGGGGACTAGGGACGAAGCCAGTCGACCAAGGTCACTGCGCGTACCTAATTTGAGGACCCCTAGGTGTTGTGATGTGATTGTGAGTGCTTTTTTATTTTATTTTCTTTTTTTGTATTTTTCTTCTTTCCTTTTCTTTCCCACACTTAAAAAAAAAAGAATAACATGAGTATAACCATTGCAATACGTTGAGGCCACAGCTTTTCAATTGGATTGGGGAATGTTGAGATTCAAAGGCTGCAAAATTGGATATTACAGCGATGATTGTGTCCCAGCCTCATTGCTAGAGGAGTAGTTATTGAGATGGGGAGATACACTAGAGATTTTGCAAAACCTCTTGTAACATGTGATGTTGGTACCATTGAGGTAACAACTGTCATGAGTGCTAGGTGTAGAGTTCGATCCAGAAAGAGAAAATGACCACTGATCATGCTTTGGGCCATGCAATGTGGGTGATTGGCAAAAGAGTGATTTTCGATTTTGGTAGTGTGGCTTTGTCATGACTCTTTGTGAGGTTGGTGGTCTTGCGATGACTTGGGCATTGAACACTTTCGTACAAGGACCTGTGTTGTCCTGCATCCACTTGACACTTCGTGAGAGTATATGTAAGTCACATGCATCAATCATAATGAATAGATGCAACACAAAAAGATATTATTTTATCAAAATCCTATGGTGCTAACTATGATGCATATTGATGACCAGGAAATCAGTGCAAATATAGGCACAAAAATGTGCTCACATGGAAACAACTTTTGTTAAATTGATACTTTGCAATTGTACCCCTTTGTCAAAAATCAAATATGAAGCAATGTAAAATGTGTAGTCCAAAAGAGACACACTATAAAATATTGTTAGGAAAAGGAAAGGTCAAATCCTTTTGTCTCATGCTAAAAATTGAAAGGTCCTTAGACCTTAGTCCAATGTATGCAAATTTGAATTTTATAATGCAAGAAAAGGAAAAGGGTGATTGCAGCCGTGGGATTTGGGGAGGTGGGAGGTTGAGGTGGTTACACCCTCTCTCTTCCTTTATCTTCTCTTGTCACGGTTCATTTCTCCCTCTCTCATTTTGGCACAACTCTCATCTTTCTTGTTCTTGTTTCCCTCTCTTGTGCTTCATGCTCATTTCTAATGGAGAGTGAGGAAGAGGAAGAGGGTGAGGATGGAAGAATTTCTCAATTTCTTGTGTGCCTTCCTCTTGTGTGTTTTGGAGCATGGTTCTTGGTGAGAAGAAGAAGAGGTTTCTTGCAGGTTTTGTGTCCAGCAAATGTATTTGCAGCCTCTCTTGGCCGGTTCGTGGTTCTCATGGTGCCGTGGCAGGGTGCTCTTCATTTGGTGCACTGGCCGGGAAAGAGGTGGCTATGAAATCTCCAAGAAGGCATATTTTGAGTGAAGAGCTTTGACATGACAAGAGCTACATTCTCAAAGGTAGATTTCATGACAGATCTGTTCATAGCCTTAGTTATGATGGTTCAATGGTTTCACAAGGCTTTAAGCTCTTCAAAATGCAAGTTGCTCTCAAGAAAGAGAAAGATGTAAGAATAAGAGAAAAATTTTAAGGAAGAAGATGATGCTGTAGCCTGTGCTTCCTGCAACTCCCTCCATATCCTCGTCTTCTCTGAATTGGACTTCAGGGCTTTTTCTGAGAGATCTGCAGCAAGTCGAAGCAAAAGAACCCCTTCTTTGGCCGGTACTAAATATCAGAGACTGCTCCGTAGCTGCTTTTGCTGGCCTTTATCAGCTCAGCTCTATTGGGGAGGATTTGGTTTTTCTTCACCTACATTGCAGGTCTGTTAGTGTTTCGGCTTTCGTTGTGGCACGAGCAGGACCTCTCTTTCGAATCAATACTCATTATCACGGTCAGTAGAAGAGCCGTTAATTCGAGATCTAGGGTTCTGCCTTTTCAATTCGGGAATTAGCAAACCTATCTTTTGGCTCCCCAATCTGAAAGGCGATATCATTCGAGGGTGCTCTCTCTCTGCGTCTATGCTTCTGCAAGTACGATTGAGAGCAGACTGCGATGAAGATGGGGATTTTATGACGGGGCTATCTGCAACTTTGCAATTGAGAAACTCAATCTGCAACGGCGGTCACAGGGCAGCCGAGGGGGAGTGAGAGCATCGGTTGCATCAAAGTGGTCAGGGCAGATCTTTATGATAGTCATAACGGCATCCTCACCTTGCCCTGCTCGCCATCATCCATAAGGCATTATTCGTCGTCCTCGGCAGATTGTCGTCATCTTCTTTCTCAGTTTCGTCCACACAGCGCCACGAACAGTTATTCACTATTATCCTCTTTCTTTTGATATTCTCTAATTCCTATAATTTTCAAATCTTGAAACCTTCCAAACGAAAAAAATCAAAATCTAAACACTTAAATACCTATAATGCCCATTCATATGCAATGCCTACCTACAAATGCCTTTCTTTGCCAAGATTACCTTTCGAAACACACTAAAATCCAATTTAGTTTGTCTTTTCTTTTTTGAACCTATCTCTCCTTTCCTCTTTCAAAACAATCGGGTGGAGTGCTTTAAATTGACTTATCTTTTGTGAGGGTGTGCATCAAGGTTATATCTTCTTTGGGTTTTTTTGTCGAGCTTCATGGTGTGGTTGTTTTTCTTTCTATCCTTAGTGTGAAGTGATTCTTGTGTGCAAGTTGGTTGAAAGCCGTATCTTTTGTGTGCTTGGTGAATTTTTCTTGTGTAGTGTTTTGTGACCTAGGCTTTAACGTCCTAGTTGTGATTCTATTTTGTGTGTTATTTCCCTCCTTATTCGATGGCAATTCAAAGATGATGAAGAAAAAAATGAAGACCGAAGATTGAAGATGAAGTTTTTCAAGGATCTGATCGTGGTTCTTCTCCAATTTGTTCGCGGGGACGCTTCACACTTAAGTGTGGGAGGAAATGATGACCAGGAAATCAGTGCAAATATAGGCACAAAAATGTGCTCACATGGAAACAACTTTTGTTAAATTGATACTTTGCAATTGTACCCCTTTGTCAAAAATCAAATATGAAGCAATGTAAAATGTGTAGTCCAAAAGAGACACACTATAAAATATTGTTAGGAAAAGGAAAGGTC
This sequence comes from Lygodium microphyllum, assembly GCF_053477565.2. NCBI lineage: Eukaryota > Viridiplantae > Streptophyta > Polypodiopsida > Schizaeales > Lygodiaceae > Lygodium > Lygodium microphyllum. The sequence continues at coordinate 84,360,847 of NC_141163.1, read as the reverse complement.
AAATCCTTTTGTCTCATGCTAAAAATTGAAAGGTCCTTAGACCTTAGTCCAATGTATGCAAATTTGAATTTTATAATGCAAGAAAAGGAAAAGGGTGGTTGCAGCCGTGGGATTTGGGGAGGTGGGAGGTTGAGGTGGTTACACCCTCTCTCTTCCTTTATCTTCTCTTGTCACGGTTCATTTCTCCCTCTCTCATTTTGGCACAACTCTCATCTTTCTTGTTCTTGTTTCCCTCTCTTGTGCTTCATGCTCATTTCTAATGGAGAGTGAGGAAGAGGAAGAGGGTGAGGATGGAAGAATTTCTCAATTTCTTGTGTGCCTTCCTCTTGTGTGTTTTGGAGCATGGTTCTTGGTGAGAAGAAGAAGAGGTTTCTTGCAGGTTTTGTGTCCAGCAAATGTATTTGCAGCCTCTCTTGGCCGGTTCGTGGTTCTCATGGTGCCGTGGCAGGGTGCTCTTCACATATCCTCGACGCTTGTTAAAGACGTGACATAAAATAGTAGTAGGTAAGGGAAGTTTATATAGTTGGGGAGTCTACCCCTTTAACCACTTAAGGACAAAAAGTCATGACAAAATGGCATTTGGCAAGCAACTTATACACATAGGGCCTATTCTATTTGTATGAGGCATGGTGAATTTGGGTGATCAAACGATCGAGGCTGTGCCAATGGTGGGCTCCTGTTAGGCTGGGCGGGGAAGATATCGGCCGAGACCCGAATGTTGTAGTCCTTGGCCGCAGCTGTTTCAAGAATGCTTTTAAACAATTCATCAAATTTCCACTTGTCTCTAGCTGCCTTCTCCTCTTTCGAGCACCTAGTGCACGAGCATCTGGTGGGGGCCTGCACGGCTGGTGTTGCCACGCCTCGGGTGCTCCCTTGAGCCTTCGTCCTCTTGGCTTGGGGATTTTTCAACCTATGTCCTGGACAATGTCTCTTTGGGCCTCTTTTCAGTGCGTACCTCTTTAGATTAGGCACGTAGCGTTCTGGTGGGGGTGCTAGTGCCTTATGCTCCCTTCTATTGAGGAGAGCTTCCTTGCATGCTAGCTGCATTGTGTGTTCCATGATGGCTATTGTGGGGAAATCTACAAAATGTGAACCAAGGTTAGGGTTTGAGATAGGATAGAATTATTTAGATGAAAGGGATTAAACAGTGGATTATCAAGTGCATATGAGGAGGAGGGGTGAGGTGAGGCATGTAGTGTTTGTTATAGAGGGACGGCCCCCATGATGATGTTCATCCTACCTAGAATGAGGGGCGTATTCCAGCCATTAGCAGATCTTGGCTTACGCTAAGGTGTGTGGAGTAGTTGTCATGGATTGGAGCAGGGCTCATCCACAGAAGGATAGACTGAAAAGGGGAAAGGTGTATAGAAGGGGACGATGCCTCGTCTACACCATTAGAGATGTTGGTCAGGGCTTCTTATGGCGGTAATGAGGGTTGCATGCCCTCCACCTGGAGACGGGAATGGTCACATGACTTCTAGATGTGTGGTGAGAGGAGGACCTAAGGAGCTCAGCCTATCAAACCCAACTCTTCTCCCTACGCTTGACTATCATTGCTTGTGTGTGTTGATATTATCTATACAGGGTCACAAAACTCATTGTTTATTTATGTACATGTTTAAAAATCCATGTCACTTCATGAGGATAAAAACCAATTGTAGAACTCGGGATTATACTGGAGTATGGCACACGTATCCAATACTCATGGCAGTTTACTCAATAATGATAGATATTTTGCAACATTGAGTAGCATGGTATCTTGTCCTAGTCTACTTGCAACATGTAACTCCTCCTCAGTGAGAACCTTATCAGCTAGAGAGTTCTCTCGGCTAGTTCCAGCTAAGTCTATATCTCAAATGGTAGTCAGCACTCGAAAGGAAGTTGGCGCCACATAGTTTGGGTCTCTATGAGACTGCCATTTGGCCAATCACTCCTCCAAGACTGTCATAATCAGGGCTCCTAGTTCAGCCATTGTAACGCGGTTTTCAAACCAATGTTTTTCAAATTGACTTTGACTCTCTGATTGTCGCTTTAGTTGCTCTATCTCTAAAAGATTTGGTTTGCAGAGCACATCACTGAACGTCATAGTTAAGCGTAATTTGTCGGCTTCCTCGTCAGAGATGAGTCGCATGCATTCGTCCTGCCATAGTGCTCGCCAAGATGTTCTTACTCTTCCCAGGATAGGGGAAATGGCAAGTGCTCCCCAAGCTGCTTCTTGGGAAATGCACCCATGTCCGCAAGGATGTAGACACGTGCAAATACTTTGAGTTTAGCATCCAACTCAGTTAAGCATTCTACGACACTTCTATGTTCAACGGGGGCTTGCTTGGTTGCTATCTCATGCAAGGTTCTAGGAGTTTCCCTAGGCTTTAGCATAGCTAGGCGCTCAGGCCTAGATGAGCAAGATTGGTCAATGCTAGAATTTCTCATGCTCTCGGGGTTTCCATTTTTCTCCTGAGGCCTTGCTGCTATTGTGTCATGGTCTTGTTAAGGCCTTGCTGCTGTTGTGTCATGGTGCTCCTTGGATGTGACCAGTATAGTCTTGTCACCCTGTTGTGACAATGTTGTATCCACTCTTGATTGATCAATGCAAGTTCTATTGTCGATGGATTGAGTGTTGCAAGAAACCATTGATGGTAATGGTTGCTTTGATTTTTTAGAGCACATGGATGTATCTGAGGTTTCACCGTTGTTAGAAAATATGGTAGTGGGTTCATTCGTGGGTGGACTCAATGCTTTATTCCTTAGCTCTTCGACACTCTTGATCTCAATCTTCTTGGGATCTACAACCGCTTGCAACTGCCGTTTTTGTTTTCGTTGTTTTCTCTTCTCTTTCTTAGGAAATTGAGGTTTATCCCTAGAAGACTTGGGACCTTGAACTAGGTTAGTCATTGATGTGCTTGGTTGGGCCTCAGCATTCTCTTTCTCTAGTGTGTCCTCATGGGACATAGCTGCAGCCTACTGAATAGCCCTGCTAGGTTGTGAGGGTACAACTGCCTCTCTTTTTGGAGAGTCTAGCTCTTCAGCTAATTCCCCTGTATTTAGCTCCTCAAGCCTAGGCTTTAGGTGCTTTGGAAGTGCTGGAACTTGTTATCCACTTGGGGAATCAAAGGCTCCTTGGACACTAGTGGCTTTTGCGTATCCTCAATGATTACGTCTGATATTTGCTTGTCAAGCATGCTAGGCTAAGGATATACCCTTTGATTAGTCCCATTTGGTTTCTTGTTTTCGATCGTGAGGGGCTCGGTCACTCCAATGTTTTTGACTCGAGACTTGGTTTTTTGTTTAGAATTCCTCATGTGCTTCTTCGCTCTTGATACGTCCTGGCCTTTAGCTGTCAGAGGCGGTTTAGCATGGGGTTTTGGCACCCAAATCCATCGGTTACCTATGTAATACCCTTGAGCACATAGCAACACTTTGGATATCCATCTCGGCATTGTGTTGGCTCTCCATTGATGCCTTCATCTATAAGGCCTGGGCTTTTCTTGTGGTCTTCTACGATATTTGTAAGTCCAAAGCATGTCCTTGGCATTGCCTCTTGACCTTATTGTTTCAAGCCTGGCCTTGCTCACTGGTTCTCTCTGTTCAACCTATGCTTCTATCAACTCTTTCAACAAGTCCTTGCTCTCATTACTAGACTTGCCTGGTATGTCGAAATGTTCCTTGTCCTTTCTTCGAGGTTTGATGAGGTCACCTTTGCTAAAGGTTTTGATTATCCTCACACCCAATAGCGTCAAGTGTATCGTTTATGCTACATAATCAGTCTCACATTTCGTCGCCCTTTTGAAGGGTCGTCCTAGGAGGGTTTCCTTTCCACAATTAGCACTATTTGGAGGGACATGGAATAGGATAGTCAAGCTTTCCGTTTCAATGGTTACAAGGATTTTGCACTTCCCCATAAGTGCTTGGGATTGTCGCCCATAAGGACTAAGATTTGCATTAGTCGGTGTGAGATCTGGTTGGCCTAGCAGGGTCCATGCTTCATAGGTAAAGATATTAAAATCAGCTCCTTCATCGATGAGAGCATTGACACAGTGCTCCCTTTTTGTGGTGAGTTTGATCCTAAGTTAAGCAGGTGGTACTATGTCTTCGTCTTCCAAGTCTTGGCTTGTAAATTCAAGCCTTCTGATACATGCTTTTGTGTCCCCAACTACACAACTGGATGTGGATTCTCCACTGATGTCTTGGGTCATCTGTGCAGTGCCACTCAAGGTGCATCTATCGTTAGGACTGTCATTTCTAGTCATCCTCCCTGATCTTGTTCTATTCCACTTTGACTAGATGCAATCCGAATGCAACCTCTACATGTTTTTGTGGTGTGACCTCTTTTCCCTTGTTGGCCAGATTGGCCCATTGAGGTTCTAGGGTCTCTGTTTCTCCTTGTTCAGGTATGGGCTTTTAGTTATTGTTTTGCAAGTGAGAGTCTGTGCTTGTGTAGAGCCATCACTACACTAGGGTCTAATTTGGAGGACCTGTCGCGATGCGCATTTTCTCTCCAACCTACTTGGGGGAGGTGTAGAGTCTCCCCTTTGTGGGGGTCCAATGGGAGTAGTCTCCCCCAGCCCGCAAGGCCGTTACGGTAAACACCATGCACTATTTGAAGGACCATTTGTATCCAAGTTTCAAACTACTTGCTCTAGATTTTAGTCTAGTGATAGATCTATGATGTGCTTTTGGCTCTATATGGCCTCTGTGTCAGTTTTGGGGTCTATAGGCCAAATATCTGAAAAAATCCAAATCCGGCCCAATAGGTCCGATTACCAAAATCAGACCCGTCCAATTCTGGGTAGTCCGATTGTCCAAGTCGGACTATCCGATCGGATCAGGTGGTCCGATCCTTCTTGGTTCGGTCCGACTATCTAACATTGGTCTGATCGGACGGGTGGGTCCGAGTTTAAAAATGGGTCCTACTGCCACATGACAGGGTCTGAGTAGTAGAGTCGGATGGTTTGATTGTGTAGTTGGTTCGATCAGACTAAGTGATCCGACTGGACAAGTGGTGGAATGGTAGAGTCAGACAGTCCGAGTGTCCGATTCTAGGACTTGGACACCTGCAGCCTGGTCTGTCTGCGTTTGTGCCACGATGCAATTGTGAGGACGTGAATGACGAATGCTATGTGTGGGGGTCCTGGTACAAGCTCCAACTTTCCAGATCAAACAATTCCAATACAGAGAAGGTCAAGGAATACTTGGAATGGCTGGATGACAGCAAAATAACCAGATTGAATCCTTTCTGTACCTGCACTCACAGTATCTTTCTCAAGCTCTCTCTCTCAATGTCTGACTGCAAAATGAGGCTTCCCCTGACCTTTTGAGCCTCTTATTGCCCTGCTCAAGTTTCCTTCAACCTTATGGTTGCCCCTCTTGCACCCATCTACTCAAGATTTAGATTTTATGCCCCTTTCTCCCTTTTTTCAGCCTGTTTTCAGTAGCAAAAACCCTTTTGTTTTCCCTGTTTCCTTGGTCCTCATCCTATCCTAATGCAACAAAATTCAAAAAGAAAACAGCTACACTACTCCAACCTGCTTTTCCAAATCTAGAAAACCAAAAACTTACTTGCTAAGGAGATCAAATACCTCTTTAAACTCCTCGCTTCCTACCCATCTACCTCAAGCACCAGTTCGGGGAAAACCCTACTTCAATGCTCGATTCGAAGCACGCGGTGCTCAAGGCTTGATTTCGTCGGTCCTAGCAACAGAACCAAAATGTGGGAGCTCTCACTCAACCGTCAAGACCCAGGGACCGCTTATTGGTCAAGCATTTCAAGTCGATTGGCCATGGCTACCTCTCACATAGTCGATGTGCCCTCCCTACTTATGGGGTGTAGTGAGCTTACCTTGATGCCCGATCAAGTAACCTCCTCTCTTGTGCACACCGGTAGCTCCACGATCCTTGAGGCAAGCTCAAGAAACCTCAATCCCTCTCCAACAAGCTCCATCCTCCATAGCCACGCGAGACAAGAGAAGAATAGAGAAGAGAAGAAGATGAAGAGAGGAGACGGGGAGCTTCTTCTCCTCAATCCCTCACCCTCACACAATCACTCCCTTACTCCCTCACCCTCACTCACTCCCTCTCTCAAGCACAAGCAAGAATGCAAGAAAAGAAGAAGAAGAAGAAGCTTTTTGCCACACACAAGAATGAGCTTCTCATTCACTTTTCAACTTTATATACAAAACCCTAAATCCCTTTTTGGCGGTCATCCCCTTATCCCCTTTTTTACATGGCTAGTTGTAGCCTAAGCCCTTTTTCCCATTGTCCTCCTATCTTCCTAGCTTCCTTTCTTCTATGCATCTATATTTACAAATTGCACGGGTGAGAGCCCGACACTCTTAAAATAAATAATGGTGCACCTTGCGCTTTTTTACAACAGTATAGACTCGAGCTTTTTCTCATGCACCTTTTTCCTTGATTTAGGACTTTTCTGCACTTCGTGTGTTTCCAAATTCTTCTCGGTGTGCCTTCGTCTTCTATTTCAATCTTGCCTTGACCTTGTCTTCTGCTTTAGATTTTCCAGCTTTTCCACCTGGTTCGTTTAAGGATTAACACCTAACTACATGTGATGTGCATCATGCATTATGCAAACAAAGTTCCTTGTTAATTTTCAGTTTCCTTATCCCCACCTCTCAATGCTCATTAGGAAGAAATGTCAATCTCTGCTCCACCCGTCTAAAATCTCACAATATCTCAAGATAAAATGACGGTCCTCAAGATGCTGGCCAAATAAGAACAACCAATCTCACAATTGATGACGTCCTTCATGACCCTCAAACTCACCCAACCACCGTACCCACTCATCCATAGGTTCCTAACTTTGTGATGAGCATTCCAATTATCATGCATGCAAGAAATGTGTGTACTCAATGACAGGTTCTCTCTCATGTGCATGTGCAACTAGGATTTACTGCATATAGTTGTAGCGGGCCTCATGTCATGCAAGTGCTTAACGATGGTGCAAACCATGCATAATCCCAACCCATGGCATGGAAGTATTTGAACAATTCAAGAGACGACCCTCGAGTGCAGTGCATCAACAGGTGCAACGTGAAGTGCTTGTGAACCTATAATCCCCGTGATGTGCAAGAATCTCAGCAAGAAAACAAACCTTGTTCCACAATGTTCGACAACTACTAGCAAACTCTAGCTCCAACTTGTCCAAAAAAATACCAAGCTCGACCAATGCTATCAAGTTTCACACTCAACAACCAAACTAAATGACAAAAACAAATCCTAAGCCTAACAAACACAGAAAGTCCAACTATGAAACAACAAAACAAACGGGGAAACAACTAAGCTAGCAGAAATCAAACCTATTGACTAGGGGTTTTTAGTTTTCAGAAAAACGCTTGACAATGTGTTATCAGTACCCTACAAGTAAACTCTACCTACCATCCTCCAACCTCTCTAAATAACATTATTATAGCTTGGAATTTGGATGCACCCTCCAATTGGAATATCATTTTTTATATGACAAAATCCTAAAAGAGGAGGAACAAGATTTTGCGAGTTACTCTGTAGGACCGATTTTACTCATTGATCTCGTTAGTTATCTATGTGAATTGCCCCCTCAATGCCAAGGTAGCATCAATGTAAAATTAGGGACGAATTTTAGCCCAAAAGCTATTTTTTTGGAGGTCTTCTTGGTCATTAGGCTAAATTTTTAGGCTTGAATACTAAAAAAATAGCCCATATATACAAAACTTTACAAATTTTGACCTAAAATTTGCCCAAAATTAGCTTTAAAATAGGGTTTTCTCTTAATATTTGCCCAATTTTCTAAACTCTTCACCATTGATTAGCCAAACATTCACCCATCTATTTACAAACTAAAAATCAAGGGGATCCCTTATTTTTTACCCTGGGGTGGCATTGGATTACATAGCATAGAAATGTTTCCACCCTCAACAATTTAGTGGGATGCCTTTATAAAGTAGGCTACAAGGATGTTTATGGAAAGATGATATGAAGAATACTAAAAAATGCAGTCATTAGGTGCTTTGGAGACATAGTTGGCTGCCAATTCTTTTGGTGCTTTAGGGGAGTTAGGACATTTACTAGTGATATGTCCTATTTTTTTATATTTGTTGCATTTCATCTTGTTGGAATAGTTTTTCTAGTAGTTGTTGACAATATGTCCCTTTTTATTGCAAAATGAATATTTAGTAGAAATAGTATGGACTAAGAGTTGATCACGGGTTGTTGAGGTAGATGCTAAGCTAGTGCTACCTTCCTTTGATTTCTTTTGTCCTCATCTAGACAAGACTAAATGACACCTTCAAGTGTAGGATTTGGTACATTTATTAGAGTAGTTACAAGAGTTGGGAAGACTTTCCTTATACCTTTTAAAAGCATTGCAATGGCATCTTTTTTATGAGAGCTGGTGCTTGGACTGAGGCTAGTTAGGCCATTAGTCCCTTCATGTGGGAAATGAACTCTTCCAAGTCTTCTCCTACTTGTATTCTAGGCTAAAAAACTCTATTTTGAGGAAGATTTTGTGTTCTTTCCTCTTGCACCATACAATTTCTCAAGCTCATCCCACTTCTCCTTTGTAGTTGCAAGTTTATCAATTTGGTGGATTAAGGATTCATCTAGGTGCAACACTATTATGCCTTGGGCTCTGTCATCATGTTTTACATTGATAGGGTTGGATGGATCAATGGCCTTGGTCCCTTTGATGAAATCCATGTAACCTCTCTTCATCATTTTACATTTCACTAATACCTGCCATGGGTAAAAGTCTCTCCCATCATTTTAGTGACTATTGTATAAAAGGAAGGCCATTCACACAATGTGACTATTGGAGTTCCAACACATACAGTGTCTCTGTCTCTTGCTCTCTTGCTCCATTTACCATAGCTCTTTCTTTACTCTTACCTCCACTTGTGTGCTTCCAATTAGACTCTACCTTTCAACTAGTACTAGAGCCCAACCATTCGAGGAGCTTCTTTATCATTTTCTTTAGCTCAAATTCAAAGCTTCAGCTCAAGGTTTCATGGTAGTTATTGATTTTTCCTCTCGAGGCATACATTGAGTCTTTCCTTTTCCCTACTTGTCAAGGAGCTTTGCAAGATTTAGTTGAGCCTCCTTTAGTTCAAAGTGAGATAAGAAGCAATCATTCTATCCATTTTGATTGGATACAAAGTGTGCTATAGAAGTCGTGGACAGCTATGGCAGCTTGACAATACTTCGTATTTTGGCTATAACCTTTGCATACCATATCAGATTTAGGTATTCTATAGCTAGAAACAAAGATCACAACAAGAAATATAGATTTGAGTACTCATAGACTTGATTTTGTGCAATTTTAAGTTCTATACTTTGCACAAAATAGGTCTGGTTTGGACAATAAATAGTAAATTCCATAATGCATGTTTGATGCTTTGAGGATGCTATTTTGGTACTTGGATGATATGGTTATGGTTTATAGTTTGGGATAATATTTGAGCTATTTAGAGCTTGATTAGCTCAGTTTTGTAAAGGTATATTGCTATCATAATATTTTGGACAGTAAGCATACTACATTGAGCTTCATACTTTGAATACCTATTGTGGCTACATGGTATTTTGGGTATGTTGTATGTCTATAGTGATGTCTAGCATTGATGTATGAGCCCAGATATGGTTACGACATGATTTGGCACTTGGATTTGAGCTATATTTGATATACTTGGGCTTTGGTTAGTTGCTTTGAGCTTCCATGCTTATTCACTTACGGGTATTGAAGCTTCATTGGACACTTATGCTCTCGAATGTATTTTTGATGTGCTTGGACTTCTCGAATGCTTTGATGTATATGTCTTGAACTTTGCTTGCTCACTTTGCATTTCAGATTCACTTCTAGTAGGAGGTGCTTATATTTGTTGATAGAGCTTTGTTCTTTGAGACTGCGGAAATCTTAGTTCATGTATATGCTCTCTTGTATGCTATTGGACGCAGTTACTTCTGCTGGTGGGATGATTTGATTCCATATGCTTTGGAAACTGGTACTTATCTCTATTAGTAGTTTTCCATTGATCTATATGATTATGGAATGTATATTTTATTGACACTTTGATTTTGTGATGGCCTTTGACATACCAGTGGTCTATGCTTAGTTACTATTAGTTGCATTCTTTGTATCCCTCTTGCTACTAGGATATCCCTAGTAGTCGGAGATTACTTTCTTGGCTATTTGCCTATAGTTGGATTGATATGTACTACTATCTGTATTTCAATATTGTTGTAATTATAGTTTTTAGCATTCTTTTGGAGAGTAGACATTATACTTTGGCACTCTATTGCTTGCAATGGGTAGATAACTCTATACTTTGGTATTCCCTCCTATTTTACCCTTATTTCAACTAAGATTTAGGGACTGATTTATAGTCATTTATAGCATCCCATTCTCTTGGACTTTGCATTGGTATGCTGCCACTATGGTTGGTTCTTGTAGTGCTATTTTTAATATTAAAAAGCTTGATGGAACAAATTTCACCTATTAGAAAACATAGATATGAAAGGACTAGTTCAAAAGAAGTAAGTTGGGCCTTTGAAAATTAAGAGTATAAATCTCAAAGGCATTGATCAGGATACTTGGGATGAGTTGGATGAGCTATGTAAATCCACTCTTATATTGTCATTATTAAAATAGGTTTATTTCAGTGTTGTGACACCTAAAGATAATGCTTGGTAATTATAGGAAAATATATACAATCTTTATGACAAGTAAAGTCTTGCTTTAATGATGTACTAGTTGAAACAACTCATGGACCTTTGCATAAAGAAAGAACTAGTGTGTCTGTGCATTTGAATGAGTTTCATTTCACCCAATTGACTTTGCAAGGCATTGAGTTCAAGGATAGTTTATCTCCCTTCTTTTACTTGTGATACTTTCCAAGCCATGGGACACTTTCCTTTCAGCCACGTGTGCTTATATACCTAAGGATATCTTGAAACTCTAAGATGTTGAGGGTGCCTTACTCATCACAAAGAAGATAAACAGAAAAAATGTGGATGCAGCCCATACTTCTCATGCATTGATTGTTAGGGATAGACATGATGGTAAGAGTGGTAATGACCATTGTGGTAGAGACTCAGAGAGATCTCAATCTCGCGGGAAATCTCGTAGTAAGTCCCGTGGCCACAAGGCCTCTCTTACATGTCATTATTATGGAAATAAGAATCATATTCAGTCATAGTGCCACAAGATGCCAAGTGCAAAGAGAAAGGCAAGGGAAAAGTGCAGGAAAAGTCTAATGATCACAAGATTGTCCCTAGTAACTCTAGTGTAAAGATTGAAGAAATAAATGTAGTGCAAAAGTTGACAGTTTTTTCTCTTGATTCTAGTCAGTTGGCTAAAGCCTCGTCCACTTTTTCTCAATGTTGGCTACTTGATTTGAGAGCTTCTTTTCACATTACCCTGTACAGGGATTGGTTTCAGTCCTATTGTAGCATGCCATGTTTTGTTAGATTGGGAAATGACTTGGAATTAGATATTATTGGCATTGGGATATAATGCTGCAATTTTCTTTAAGTAGATCTTTTACTCTACATAATGTACATCATGTATCGGCTTTGATCAAAAGCCTTCTATCTTTTAGATAGTTGGATGATGCAAGCTATTATGTATCTTTTGGTGATTTTGCATGGAAGATTACCCATGGGAATCTTGTTTTTACTTGAGGTGCCACGACTAGTAAACTTTATCCTTTATTTGTATTTAGATCCCTTCACCATGTTTTCGTTGTCATTGATATACCACATCTATCTTTATGGCATTTTCTTCTTCAACACATATCCTTAAAGGAATAAAAATGCTAGCTCATTCATAGTATCTTTTGTTTCTTGATTACAAATGCTTTAATTCTTGTGACCATTGTCTTTATGGTAGATAGACATTGTCAGGATCTAAAACGGGCCCGTTGACACTGGCTCTATGGCACTAGCTGCGCCTCTACTAGACACCTAGACCACCCCACATAGCCTCACAATGAGAGCATCTAAGGGGTATACTACCCTAACCTCTAATACAGAACTTTGCCTTTGTATGGATTGTAATCCAACAGATATCCCTTGCCACACTCCTCAAAGAGGGAGTCCCTAAATATATTGGTGCAATAAACCACATAAGCACACACAGATGGAGCACTTCTTGGCTGATTACTATGGACCCTCTACAGCTCTCCTACACCTCAGGGATTGGCTCCAAGATGCACCCTTCACACATAAAACACATTCGATACATAATCCACTCTTTTAATTGATTGATCCAAGAGATAATAGATGGTCCTTACTGAATACTCCCCAAGAGACGACCCACTAACTCTACAACTCAGGGTACCTCACACCCTCATAACATAGGTCATCGCTCATGAAAATAATTACTGTGCATCCAAGATGATACCATATGGAGCATGCAATGCAATTATGTATGATTACCGTGCTCAAACAAGTTTACTCATTAACAACCAACGTTATGAAGGTGCAAAAATAATTCTTTTCATGCCTTTCTTCTAATCGAGATTGCTGCATTGCTTAGGGCTAGCACCGAGCATTCTCGTGCTACTGGACCCTTTTAATTTTAATACACGTGTCCTATATGCCATGTTGAGATGACAAGCTCAACACATGCGGACATTAATGATGGACCGCCTAGTTAGATGGGTCCACACGTCTACATTAGCACGTCGGTGGTCATTATGACTCTCATATGGCCACTGATTCATTACTTATTATATTCAGGTTGTTACACCTATTTACAGCTGGCATAGTTATAGCGCCAGTCAACTAGTGTAGTCGGTTATGCATTGTTTGACTTAGTAGGCCACTTTCCTTTATGTTGTATCTTATCTATACTTTGTGTATATTGTAAAGTGTGTGGAAGAAGAAGAAGAAACCAACAAGAAAACGTTTTGGCCTCCATCTCTCTTCTTGTCTCTTGAGTGAGCTTCTCCTTGTGCATTCTGTGTGTGTTCGACGCAACATCTTGAGCAAGTCTCCCCACCACGCGATTTGTGACATGGTATCAGAGCTGCACCACTGATTGATGCTAGTTTTGAAGGCTAAAGCAAAGGAGAGGAGCCAAGGATTCGAGCAAGCAAGCAATGGGTAAGAAGCTCTTCCATTCTCTACTTCTCTTGGACAGTGCCTGTGGAGGCACTGGAAGCAGGGCAGAGCAAAAATCTCAGATTGCAGTGAGATTTAGTGTGCACAAAGAGCATTGTGTATTCTTCAAAAAAGCCCTTTAGGGCTAGCCTGTTGCTATTTTGGCCATCCGAGGTCATTTCAGGCTCCATTTTAGACTCGCAAGGTTGCGTACAGCAGTTCGAGGTATCCTGCAATTTCAGCTGTGTCTGCCATATACAGGTACACAGGTTACAGATTTTAGATCTGTAAGTTCAAAGGTGTTTACCAACGAATAAACACAAGGTTTATCTGCAAACTGGTTGCAGATTGCATGTATTGTTGAGCAGACAGTGAAAAAGGCTGTCTGGTGTATTGCTATGCACTGCAAGTCAAGGGTTGTAGAAGATTTGCTTGCTGTTTGGTATTAGTTTTGTGATAATAGCAAAGAACAGTGGAAACCCTATCATTGAGAAGCTCGACAAGAACAACTACACTTCATGGAAGTTCCGTGTCACGAACTTTCTTATTGGAAAAGGCCTCTACGAGTTTATTTCAAGTGAAGAAAAGGAGTCGGAGGTGAGTGATCCTCAAATTGCAGAAGAGACAAAGGCACGGAAGGAATGGAATGCAAAATACAAAAATTATCATGTATTGGCTATCTGCAGTAATTGACAATAATATGCTGGGACATATTAGAAATGTAGAGAAATCATATGAAACTTGGACCATACTTGAAAGTATGTTTTCCGTAAATACAAAGGCATGAAAGATTCAACTCAAGCAAGAGTTGAATACATTGAAGAAAGGAAAGATGTCTATCAATGAGTATGCACTAAAGATAAGGAGTATTGCAGATGCCTTGGCAGCGATTGATGCAATGTCCAATGATGATGATTTGGTGTCATCTACCTTGGGTGGACTCAACAATGAGAAGGCTTGGAAGTCTTTTGTAACTTCCGTATATGTCAGAAAGCCACTTCCAGATTTTGATGAGTTGGTCTTCCTTATGATCACTAAAGAGATCAACATGTAGAGTGAGACATCTGAAAAAAATGGTGAACAAGTCCAAGCTTTCTACTCTAGTTCAGGAAGGGGACATGGCAGGTCCTCTTCAAGAGGCCGTGGTACAAGACGTGGTAGTGACAATCAGCAAAACAAATTGAATCAGTAATTTGGCGATATGCAGGTTTCAGGAGGTCATGGTAACTTTAGAGGCAAGGGGAGCTTTAGAGGAAGTGGTGGATGGTAGAACAGAGGTTCTAACAACTCTGGTATTGTGTGTCACTATTGTGGCAAAACAAGTCATATTGCAGCCCAATGTTAGGCTAAGAAAGATGATATTCACAATGGTAAGTTGTAGTAAGGAAACTATGCATCGTCTTCATGACAGAATGAAAACAAAAATGAATGTATGTTTGTTATGCAGCATATGTTGAATGTTGTTACAGGAAAGGGAACACATAATGATGTTTGGTGTGTTGATTCAGGTGCATCCAATCATATGACCAGCCATGCAGAATGGTTTGGAGAGATGCAAGATTTGCAAAATATAGGTTATGTGCAGACGGGTGATAATTCATGCCACCTAATTTCACACATTGGAAAAGTTCCCTTGTCCTTGCATGATGGTAAGACAAAGAGTATTTTAGATGTATTACATGTGCCATCTATTACAAAGAACTTGGTGTCAGTCGGTCAGATGGTAGAGCAAGGGCTGCAAGCCAGATTTAATACAAAGGGCTGCTTTGTAGAAGACTTTAATGACAAGTGTAGGTTGGTTGCAAAGGGAAGTAGAGTTGGACGTATATTTACTCTGGATGTTGGAATTCCTACTATGAATGCTACTATGTATGCTAAAGGAAAAGGTGTTGTTGCATATATTGAAATTTGGCACAAACGCATTGGACATGAAAATGTACAAAGGCTGAAATTAATGCAGTCCAAAGGGTTGGTTACAGGTTTGCCTACATTTAGAATTGCAGAATTTCATAAGGTATACGAAGCATGTCAGTTTGGTAAGCAAGCAAGACAACCTTTTTCACATGACAGAGATGTAAGCAAAAATATCATTGATGTTGTGCATACAGATATTTGGGGGCCTACACAAAATGTATCTCTTGGAGGCAATTCATACTTTGTCACATTCATTGATGATTGTTCTAGAAAGCTGTGGGTATATTTTATGAAGGAAAATAGTGAAGCGTTTGAGCACTTTAGAACTTTCAAGACTGCAGTTGAAAGAGAAACAAGCTTGAAAGTAAAGTGCTTGAGGTCAGATTGAGGGGGAGAGTACCTCTCGAATGAGTTCAGTGATTTTCTGAGGTCTCATGGGATAAAGAGACGGTTCACATGCAGGTATACCCCACAGCAAAATGGGATTGCAAAAAGGAAAACATGCATATTGCAGGAGTTGCACGTGCCTTGATGGTTGAAAAGAATATGCCTAAGCATTTTTGGTCTGAGGTTGTTCATATTACTGTTTATATTATGAATAGAACTCCCACAGCTACAGTTCATGGTATGACCCCCAAAGAATGTTTTACAGGTAAGAAGCCTGATGTCTCACACTTGAAAGTGTTTGGCTGTATTGCATATGTTCATGTGCCAGATGAGTTGTGGAAGAAACTAGATCCAAAGGCTGAAAAGTGTGTCTTTGTTGGATACTCTTTAGAGCAAAAAGGGTATCGTCGTTATAACCCTGTCACATGTAAGTTTAGAGTGAGCAGGGATGTCATCTTTGATGAAATGAGCAGTTGGTATGCATTTAGTGGTTATGCACTGGATGATGATGATGATCATGACACTCATGTGCAGGCTAAAAAGCAAGAATCACGGATTCTTAGTGGACCAAAGACATCATCTCGTAGTCCTTGGTCTGGGAGACTAAGGAGTAGCTCTACATCTTCAAGTGCATCTAGTAGCACTAGAGGTAAAGACAAAGAAAAGAATAAAGTGTCAGATGGCATTGATGTAGTTCTTGATGGAGACTCCAGTGGCTCAGAGAGCTTGGATGATGAGCTTGGCATTCCTTCAGTGAGGACTCCAGGTATGCAAAGAGCACGGGTCAATGCAAAGAATCCATTAAGTGATCCAGTGGTACGCAGGTCTAGCAGGGTGAGATACCCTGTTAACAGATTTGGTTTTGAAGGTTATGCAGCTCACCATTATGCTTATATGGTAAAAGTGATTGAGGATGTTGAGCCCACATGTTATGAGGAGGCTGTTGGTCATGCTCATTGGGATTCAGCAATGGATGAGGAGATGGCTGCATTAGAGGCCAATAAGACTTGGGATCTAGTATCATTGCCGAAGGGCAAGAAAGCTATTGGATGTAAGTGGGTTTATAAGATTAAGCACAATGCAGATGGTTCTATTAGTAGGTACAAAGCTAGGCTGGTTGCCTAGACATATGGTATAGATTATGAAGAAACCTTCAATCCAGTTGCTAGGATGACAACTGTCAGATGTGTGATTTCTTTGGTAGCAGCTAAAGGTTGGAGGTTGCAGCAAATGGATATGAAGAATGCCTTCTTGCATGGTGATTTGCAGGAAGAAGTGTATATGGATCAGCCAGCAGGTTATGAAGATTTAGAGCATCCCACGTATGTGTGCACGTTGAAGAAGGCACTCTATGGGCTCAAGCAAGCATCTAGAGCATGGTTTGACAAGATCAGAGAGTATCTTGTCAATATTGGCTTTTCTGATACTGATCACTCACTTTATGTGAGAAAGGGAGATGTAGGTTTGGTCATCATAGTCATCTATGTGGATGACTTGATTATTACAGGTGATAATGATAGTGGGATTGCTGAAGTCAAGGACTTTTTGAAGAAGAAGTTTGAGATGAAGGATTTAGGTGAGCTAAGGTCATGAATCGCGTGGTGGGGGGACTTGCTGAAGTCAAGGATTTTTTGAAGAAGAAGTTTGAGATGAAGGATTTAGGTGAGCTAAGGTACTTCCTTGGCATTGAGGTGATCAGATGTGATGATGGTATATGGTTATCCCAAAGATAGTATGGCTTGGATATGTTGTCCAAGTATGGTATGACAGCATGCAAACCACTTTCAGTCCTGTTGGAGTAGAACGTAAAGTTGAGTGCTAATGTTGGGGATGAGATAGAAAACTCTACTATGTTCAGGAGGATAGTGGGGAGTTTGATCTATATGACCATTACAAGGCCAGAATTGAGCTACGCTATTGGTTTTGTGAGTCAGTTTATGCAAGTACCTAGAAAGCCACATTTGGATGCAATCAGACGCATATTGAGATATGTGAAGTCCACGTTACATTATGAACTTTTCTATGAGGCAAGTACAGATGTACAGGTATTTGAATACACAGATGTAGATTGGGCTGGTAGTATATCTGATAGAAGATCTACCAACGGATACATATTCTCCCTTGGTAGTGCAGCAGTTACTTGGAGCATCAAAAAGCAATCTACAGTTGCTTTGTCGAGTATAGAGGCTATGTATAGAGGTGCTGTTGTTGCAGCATGTGATGTAGTATGGCTGCAAAAGTTATTGGCTGATTTAGATGTGCAGGTGGAAGGTCCAGTTGTCATTTATTGTGACAACATGAATAGTATACAGTTGGCTAGGAACCCTGTGTTCCATGCCAGGACAAAACATATTGAGGTACACTACCACTTTGTGAGAGAGAAGGTACTAACAGGTGAGATTGATTTGGTGTATGTCAACACACAAGATCAGATAGCTGACATCTTCACGAAGGCATTGGGTGCAGAGAAGCTTCAAAAGTTTCGAAGCTTACTTGGAGTTGCAGAGATGCAATTGAGCTTGAGGGGGGGTGTTGAGATGACAAGATTGAGGGGGAGTGTTGAGATGACAAGCTTGGAGTTGCAGAGATGCAGTTGAGCTTGAGGGGGAGTGTTGAGATGACAAGCTCGACACATGCGGACATTAATGATGAACCACCTAGTTAGATGGGTCCACACGTCTACACTTAGCACGTCGATGGTCATTATGACTCTCACATGGCCACTGACTCATTACTTATTATATTCAAGTTGTTACACCTATTTACAGCTTGCATAGTTATAGTGCCAGTCGACTAATGTAGTCGGTTATGCATTGTTTGACTTAGTAAGCCACTTTCCTTTATGTTGTATCTTATCTATACTTTGTGTACATTGTAAAGTGTGTGGAAGAAGAAGAAGAAACCTACAAGAAAATGTTTTGGCCTCCATCTCTCTTCTTGTCTCTTGAGTGAGCTTCTCCTTGTGCATTCTGTGTGTGTTCGGTGCAACACCTTAAGCAAGTCCCCCCACCACGTGATTCGTGACATGCCATGCATCATTAAAACATCAAAAATTGGCGTACTTTAAGCACTTAACAACCCCCTTCTCCCTACCGCTTAAGATTATGCATTCATTTTGGTAGGTTTAAAGAGCAATTTTTATATATTTTTCATTTATGAAAGTAATAAAAATTTACTTTAACATAGAGATAGGACTAAATTGACGCTAAATCTCATGCCTCAACTCTACCACACATTCACAAACATGAATATTTTTTTTTCAGATGTAAGAAACCTAATTTTCCTTATTTTTTTACTATTTATATATGGATAATTACTGTTATTTTCTAATTTACTGATTTAGATTTATTGATCTTATTGAGAATGATTTTCTTATCATATTTCCATCCTATATGAACACTATATGCACGGCAAAACCCCCAAAACACATAATTTTCCTTAAATCACAATGTTACAGGTTTTGAATGTTTACAAATCAATTATTAGATGACTGATTCTTCTTGATTTATTTAACATTGCTGATAAATCAAAGCATTGATAGCCAAATACAATCATTTCTAACCAAGATTTATGATAAAATGATGAAATCTATGACTTACTCTCATAAAACTACGCTTTATGACATATGTATCTTGTAATTGGAGGCTTGCATTAACACTTCCTAACAAGAGCTAATGATTCTACCAACCTTGATCTATGCTCCTTTATGCCACATCATCCTACAATCAAAATCTTCCACCTCAGTCCACCTCCTTCTCTCATACATTAATCCATAGAAACACACAACAAGAGGAGAGAGAAGAGAGAAGAGAGAAAGACTAAAATCAGATCTCTTGATTTACTTAGTCATTTTTCAATCAGATTGAAGAGTTGGAGAGTGTGGAAATTTGGTGTCTTGCTACCTCCTTACTCTCCCCTGATTCCATTCAGCCACAAAAATGATTAAAAATGTCAAAATTGGGGGGGCCGAAAAAAATGGCGCCCCCTTCCCCCCCCTCCATGTTTCATTTTTTGTGCCTTTTCATTTCTTACCCTTTAAACAAGGCTTAAGGCTTTAAGCCTTTTAAAAATTGGCTCCAACTTTCTAGTTTTCACACTACACAAAGTGGTCAAATGAACTCCGATTCGTGAACGGATTGGATGGCCGGCTCCATGAGGTCGAAATCTATATACTTGGTCTTCATAACACACTTTCTAGCTCCCAAATCATATAGCTTCTTTATAATATCAAACTTTGAGGGGATTAAATGGGAGGTCAAACGGACTCCGATCAATGAACTGAGACTTGTGTTGGGTTCCTGCCATATCGAAATCCATCTAGGAAAAATCTAGCTCATCGATCCACAATTGTTTCATTTTGCATGAAAAATTGGTCTCTTACGGCTCTTAGACCACTTTTTCGCTTCAAAACGGGCTCTAAATTCTAGCTCTCATTGGTGACCATGGGATAGGGTGACTTAGCTCATCGAATCTCATGAATTGATTTGCACAAACAACAATAATAAAAAGCATCAAGCTGCCATAAAAATAGAATACACAACAAAGCACAAACACAGCTCTCTCCCTACCCCCTTACAAAATCAAGACATGAAAATCCTCAAGGGATAGACCCAACATAATCTGAAAAAAATTGAGAGTGAGTCTCTAACCAATTGTTCCAACATGGACATGCTAAAAAAACTGCCAAAGAGATTATCTTAGTGGTGGTTTGAACTACCTATCTAACTAGGATGACTAGACCAAGACCTTCTACTAGGCAAGAATCCCTATAGCCTCTGGTCATCATAAAGTTTCTTTTAACACACTTTTCTTTCAAAGTTTCCATGCTTGGGTGTGTAAAACGGAGGGATTTGAGTGTAGTGTGATCCAAGGAGAACAGGGCATTGGCCTCGAGTCCTAACTCGATACCCAAGAACCTACCAAGCTCTTATGAGAGGCGGCACTTAATCCTTTTCTTTTGCTCTCACTTTTTTTTTCCCCCCAACCTTCCCTATTTCTTTATTTTGGCTAGTTGTTGCTACCCCAAGGAAGACAAGGCATCGGCCTCGGGTCATCTGACTCATCCTTAGGAACCTACCAGGCCTTTACAAGGCAATTATCAACTGCTCATAGGATTTTTCTTTCTTTTCTTGGGGTTTTAATCCCTTTTTACACACCCCTATATTGGTCTATGTTTTAGATATTTTCAAAATTTTCTCTTCTTTTTATTTCGGCAGGCTTCTCTAATTGCCTCGCACTAGCAGCGACTCCTAGAACAGCTGTCTAGTAGGCTAGCAGAGCAAGGTCACTAGGATTGCCTTCTAAAAATAGGTCCTTCAATACTTGACAATGTCTTGACAGGAGGTAGTAGACAACTACTCAAATCTCCCCTAGATATACCTAACCTAACCCTAGGACTTCATGCCTTGATTTTCAAGCCCCAACAAAAGAACAATTCCCCACAAGTACATAGACGCATATAACAAAAAAGAAAAGTATTCATAAAGGAAGAAAATCATCTCGACTTGGCAACAACAACAAGCTTTTGTGCAACAAGAAGCTCCCTCCAGGTACTTTGTCAAACCTATCTGATGCAACACCTAAAATAGAAAACCATTAAACGTACTCGCACCAAACAAACACATGGCCCTCTTGGCCTAATGAAAAATAACATTTCACAACCAGCCAACTGGTCCTCTTGGCCTTTGGAGATAATCCATGTTACTTCCATTCAACAGCTTATTGTTGAAACAAAACCTTGGTCACAACATAACTTTATTGAAGCATAAGACCTAAGAACTCTCCATGCCCTACACTAAATGCATTAGGCTATTGGCTAGCACCCCATAAATAGCAAGGGGCATTCATTGAATATGACAATAAAAAATCCTATGCGTCCTTGAGAGAATAGGAAGGTGATCACTTGCTACCTAACTCATAACCCAAGCTAGCCATCGGTGGCCAAAATAGGACATGTCAACAAGAAAACCTCAAACTAGTCCTTGGCTAATGTTAGAAGGTAACTGTAAGAGCTCCTCCATACCACAATTGAAAAATACATCTTCAACAAAAGCATAATTATCTAGGAAATTTGCAAAGTGATTCCACTGTTGAGGAACTAATTGACAAGTCACCGTCTCAAAAATATGCAACATATCCAAGGCAACACGACGATACATTTGAGAATGGGGTCCTACACTCTACAGATCCCATTCAATTGGTTGATCACTAACTGTGAGTCACCTTTTACCAATAACCAGTGAATACCACCACATCGGGCCCATTTGACCCCATAATCAAGGCCTTGTATTATGCCATATTATTAGTTACAAAGTGTCCTAAATATACTCCCATTTTCATAATAACCCTATGATGGGGGTCTTTAATGACCACACCAACACTTGCATGTTTAGTGGGCCCTCTAGAAGCTCCGTCAAAATACAATGTGTAGACCTAGTCTTTAGTGATAGGCCACACCATGCTAATTAGTTTACTCATACTAATGGTAATAAAAGTCAAGCCGAGAGAGAGGATGTATGATAGGTATAATCCCTCCTTCCTCGTTGAACCCGATATAGGAATACTTGTAAGAATCCTTTGACAGTGGTGGAAGTAGACCTTAATAACCCATGTGAAAGATCCATCTTGCCACTCAATAACCTAATAACCTTTACTCTACCAGATCACTTGACCTCGGTAGTAATGCTGCTCTAAATATGGATGCTCAAGATAAGGAATGATTCTCCCATCCAATCGTTTTGGTGCCTATTGCAAATTAAAGCTAAATCATGAAGGACCTACACATAGGCACCAAGTCGTGATGTTAGCTCTTACACATAGTAAGGCTCCAACTTATTAAAGTTAACTTTATTTTAAAACTCTACCCCCTGCAAGTTTGCTAAAAGGGTTGTAGAGTCATCCTTTCATATGTACAATTTTATACCGTCCATCCCATTTGAATTCTAGTTTACCAGAAAATAACTCACAACAAGTATCATAGTACAACACCAACAACTGACCTTTCACAAATTTATATTTCTTAGTCTGAAGGTCATAAAGTGCTTTCATTCTCTTCTTCCCTACCTCTTGATGTAATAAAGCCTACAATCGAATTTCATCAAGATGCGCAAGAGAAATTAGTCTTTCTTGCAATGCTTTTGTCTTACCCAACAAATGATTGAGAGCAAATTGCACAATGGGAAACTCCATTTCCAATGGTAAAACACACTCTTTCCCATATACCAGCTTGAACAGGGTGTGGCTTGTAGCTCTCTTAAACGTCGTATTGTAAGCTACCCAAACTGCCACATACAATTTCTTATCCTAATCTTGATTACTTTTAGACACTATCTTGAATAAGATTCCTACATGCTATCTATTCGTACTCTCAACTTGGCCATTATCTTGCAAATTATATGGGATAGCTTTATTGTGTTTAATATTTGGAGCCTTCGTCAAGACTACTATAACCTTATTCAAGAAGTGTGTCCCTCGATCAGACACTATCTCCTTAGGCGGACCAAATCGGCAAACAATTTGCTCCATAATAAAACTGGTCGTATCCTTAGCATTATCCTTCATCGTTGCTCAAGATTCAAACCACTTTGTAAAGTAGTCTGTTGCTACAATAATACAATGCTTTCATGTATTTGATGAATGGTATATTGGTCCAACAAAATTGATACCCCATTTTTTGAAGGATAAAGTAACTAAAATAGGATTTAGTGACAGCTTGCGATTCTCCTTAGCATCATGTCTTTGGTAGACATCATAGCGCTCAACATAACTGAAAGCATCCTCAAAGATTGATGGCCACCAATATCCAACATGGAGAGCTTTCTCGGCACTAAGCCATCCAACAAAATGTTTCCCATATGTTGAGTCATGACACTTCTCTAGAATGAATGGTACCTCATAAGGTACTATACAGTGGTGATAAATGTCATCCACACCTCTTCGGTACAAGACACTCGCTATAATTGAAAATCATAGTGCTTGCTACTTAATCTTTATCTTCTTAAGCTTCAATAGAGCAGCCTCAAATCCCCCTATAGATAGATAATGCGTATGGCTGCATACCATGAAGGGATGGAAGCTGTATCAATTTTGAATAAACCTTTGAGCCTCATTGGATTCTTCACTTGATGATGTCTCACTACTAGCTCCATCCTCCGATGTATCTATCTCTGTAGAGGATAAATGAATTCTCTCACTTTGATGAGATTCAAGGTAAGCATCTACTACTACATGTCTAGCACCTTAGCCAAAGATCATTGACCAGCAGGGGTATATCAACTTGAGTGTCTTCTTGTAAGATCCATGGCCTTCCTAGAAATACTTGATAGCTAGGCCACCCTACAAACTTGATAACCCTGAAGTCAAAAATGCATTTCACATTGGCAATGGCCACATGGACTTTGGTAATGCAACCTTCAAGTTGTCTTAAACTGTCATCAGCCATTTGGAAAATTGTGGAGGCATCTTTTTTTATTTCTAATCCCAGCCTCTCTATCAATTTTGAACTCATAATGTTGAAATGAAAGGGAAGAGGAACCCAAGAGGAAGAAGCTTGGCAGTGAGAGCTATGGCAGATGGAGAGAAAGAGCCAAGAGAGAGAGAGACTCAAAAGTGTAAAATCCAAAAACCACAATGTGTGGTTGGGCCTTCATTTATTCAAAATGTCACTAAAAGAATAAAGAATAAGTGACCGTGACAAGCGCTTGCCACCTGCAGTGTGTAGTGGTAGGTATTGTTAGTGTAGTAATATACGGGCAGCTAGGCGAAGGCGCCTTCACCCCCAAAAACCTCCCACTTAAAGGTGAATCTGCCCCACTGAGAGAGAAAAAAGGAAAAGACAGTACAACATGTACACATGTACAACAGGATGAGGAAAAAGAGGTCATCTCATCAATCTCCTGAGGAAGGCAAAGTGCTCGGTAGTGAGGCTCTTCGTGAGCAAGTCTGCAGGATTCTGCTCAGTCAGAATCTTGACAAGGTCAACAGACCTGTCCTCAACAACCTCGCAAATGAAGTGATATCTCACCTCAATATGTTTCGTCTTCACATGGAAGACCGGATTCTTGGCCAAATGAATGGCACTCATAGAATTCGAACGCAATGTAGGCATAGTATCTGTCATACCAAGGTCAGCAATCAAACGGCCTAACCATATAGCCTCCTTGCAAGCCTCTGTGGCTGCAATATACTTGGCCTCTGTAGTAGAAAGGATCATACACTTATGTGCCCTGGACATCCAGGAGATAGCCCCTCCAACATAAGTGAACACATAGCCAGAAGTGGACTTCCTACTATCTGCATGTCCTACCCCACGACTCCTGTATCTTGGCTGCCATAACAAAGACACATATATGTTGTGCCTTTTGGGTGCCTCATGATACCCTTCACAGCATCCCAATGTTTCTTGCCAGGTGTAGCCATATAACGTGCCACAACCCCAACTACAAAAGCTAGACTTGGACGTGTAGCTATCATGGCATACATAAGACTGCCCACGACTGATGCATAGGGAATCTTGGCCATCTCAGCCCTTTGCTCATCTATTTGCATCTGCGGACAAGCGGCCTATGAAACCTTCACATGAGAAGGTAATGGACAGCCAATAGGCTTAACATCCTACATGCGGAAGTGCTCAAGGACTTTATGAATGTACTCCCTCTGTGACAGATAGAGTAGTCCCTGAGATAAATCGTGCATAATGTGCATACCAAGTATATGAGAGGCATGTCCCAGATCTTTCATCTCAAAGCTCTTCTTGAGTTGAGCCTTAAGAGCATCTAGCTGCTCATGAGTTGTCCCTACTAAAAGCATGTCATCCACATAGAGTACCAAAATCAGTAAAGAACCGTCACGGGCTTTCTTCGTGTACAAGCACGAATCCATAGCACTACGCCTATAGCCCTATGACTGCATGAATGCATCAAACTTATGGTACCATTCCTTAGGTGCCTGATTCAAGCCATATAGACTCTTCTTTATCTTGCATGCTAGGTGTTCCCTGCTAGGGTCTACAAAGCCCTTAGGTTTCTCCATGTAAATCTCATCATGCAAGTCCCCATGTAAAAAAGTGATCTTGACATCCATCTGGCACAAGTCGAGGTCAAGCTGTGCAACCAAGGCCAAGACTAAGCGTAGGGTGGTCATCTTGACCATAGGAGAAAAGACTTCATCAAAGTCAACACCATGCTCTTGCTTAAAACCCTTCGTAACCAATTGAGCCTTGTATGCCGGCTTGGGGTGTCTAGGGGTACTTTTCAGCCTATATACCCACTTGCATGGCAAAGCCTTCTTACCATGAGACAAGGAAACCAAATCCCAAGTTTGATTCTTATGCAATGAGTCAAGCTCAGACTACATAGCCCTCTCCCAAGAGTGACAATCACCCCTATGCATAGCCTCATCATAAGTGAGAGGCTCTCCTACATTTGTAACCAGTACATAATCCATAGAGGGCGCAAAACGGTCAGGAGGTTGTCTATCTCTAGTAGAATGCCTCAACCCAGGCTCTGCTACCTGACCAACATCCTGTCTAACATTAGCATCTCTAGCATTTGGGCCATGAGCATCAAGTGATGCTGTACACTGTCTAGCTAGCCATGGAGTGGGCTGAATGGGGGTAGGTGGCTCTTCCTGAAAGATAACTCTACGTACCTCAACCACTTTCTCGGGCTGCATATGGATTTTGTTCTCACGAAAGATGGGATCATGGCTGTGGATCACTTTTTGTGCCTGCGGATCCCATGGACGGTAACCCATCTCTCCTGCATCTCCATAGCCAATGAAAATGCATTTGACACTTTTAGGATCCAGTTTATTGTGTTTGTCCTTGGGCACATGGAAAAATGCCTCACATCCAAAGACATGCAAATGATCATAAGAGGGGGCTTGCCTGCCCATACCTCCTCTATGACCTGAAAGTCAATGCCACTGTTAGGGGACCTGTTAATAAGATGTACTGCAGTAGTAACTCCCTCAGCCCAAAAGTGATGCGGTAAGCTAGCCTGGCTAAGCATGCTACGGACCCTTTCCTGAATGGTCCTATTCATGGTTTCAGCCATACCATTCTGGGGAGGGGTGTAAGGGGCGGTCAATTGACACTGCTTAATACCTTGCTCATCACAAAACTACTCAAAAGCACATGATACATACTCACCCCCCATTATCTGACCTTAGGCATTTTAGCCTTTTCCTAGACTGTTTTTTTGCCAATGCAAGCCAACATTGAAATGTGTCTAAGACATCGGATTTCCTCTTTATGGGATAAGCCCAAACCTTATGTGACTAATCATCTATGAAAATAACAAAGCACTTTGCCCCACCAAGTGACTGACAGGGCATGGGCCCACATACATCTGAGTGCACAAGAGCTAAGGGCTCACCCATGTGTTACTTACCAGACTTTTTATGCGTATTTGTAGTCTACCTGCCATACAAACAATGATCACAAGAATCAAAATGTGAAGAGTCAAAAGGCGGAAGATACTGCAAAGCACGGAGCATTTTCATTCCTTTAAGAGACATATGCCCCAAACGAGCATGCCAAAGGGATACATGGGGAATAGAACCCATAGACAAAACATGATCCAATGTAGCTCCAGATACAAGTAAGGGTTAGAGGCTACCAAACTTGGCACCTCTTCAAGCAAAAGCTTGCCACGAGTAATCTTCCATGCAGAGTCTTCAAAAGATACAAAATACCCTACATCATCAAGCTGTCTAGCTGACATAAGTCTACGAGTCAACAAAGGTACATGGTGTATATCATGCAAAACAAAAGAACTTCCAGAAGAAAACTGCAGCCTAACATCTCCAATGCCCACAATGTCAAGAGACCTGTCATCACCAAGACACACAGAACCAAACATGGTACAATAGGTATGAAACCAATCTCTACAGTGTGTCACATGAAAGGACGCACCTGAATCCAAGAGCCAACACTACGCATACATAGAATGTATCTCAGAAGTCTGTAAGGCATCTCATGAAGAAGCGCAAAGTATGTAATCATCATCTAAATCAGTGGCCTGCATGACATTAACCTCTTCTATCTTCACATTGGACTTTGCAGGTACAATACTACGCTCAGAATAATTTTCCTGCACTTTTTCTTTTCCCTTTTTCTTACACTTATCATCGCACATTTTATGGCACTGTGGCCTAATATGTCCTGCTTTCCCACAATAATGATAGGTAAGATCAGACTTTCATCCACGGGACTTATTGCGAGAATGTGACTTGGACCGGGACTTCTGAGAGTCCCTACCCTTATGGTCATTATCATGCCTGCCATGTCTGCCACCTCTAATGGTCAATGCATGTGAGAGTAGGAAGCATCATTGTTTCTCCTATTGATTTCCTCAGTCAATAAAGCACTCTCAACATCTTTGATTTTCAGCCCACCAAGCTTGTTCATGCATATGGCAGTACGGAAGACATCCCATGATTCAGGCAAGGTGCCAAGCAAAAACAATGGGTGAAAGTTGTCTTTGAACTCAAAACCCTGTGACAACAGACTCTTCATGATAGCATGAAACTGACTGAAATGAGATGAAAGAGAGGTCCCCTCCTTCATATGAAGGTCCATTAACTGCTTCAGCCAATACATCTGTGACGACATAGGAATCTGCTGTGCATAGAGCTCCTGAATCTTCTCCCGTAAATCCCATGCACTCTAATTCTCATCTTCAACAACATTATGATGGACCTCTTCTGAGAGTGACAAAATAATGGTAGACTTGCATAGCTCATCAACTTCCATCCAAACATCATCATCCATATCCTCAGGTTTAACCACCTTGAAACGCAAGGGTTTAATCTGCAATTTCTGCACCGAAACATGCCATATTTGGGACTTCCAATACCCATAGTTGGTACCATCCAACTTGGCAATGTTAAAGAGAGCTGTATCTTTCAGATGACCAGCCATACTGTCCCAAATCAAAGCAAAAAAGCAAAATTGCATATTGCTATAATTAGTAGAAAATGAACTAAAACCACTGCGAAAACTAGCCGAAAGAGTGGATTTCACCAAGAGAAGCACCTGTCCACCAAATATGACCAAGATAACATCAAATAGTAAGCATTACCCTCATAAAAGTGCTCAAAATTTGTAGATTTTAGCTTGTTGTAATAAATGACAGTAGTATGTAAAACTGTCCAAAAATGAAGCAATCATTGATACATATGTCACTGCAACTGCTAGGTAGCAAGATGCATCCAACAATGAGTTTCCAGAGGCAAGAAGGTACCAAGAACTGTCAAACCAATCACCTGTCAAGCAAGTGACATCTCATAGGTCTAGAAGTCATGCATGTAATGGGTCTCGGGGTAAGAGAAGAGACTAAGCACAAGCATAATTGATAGAGCAAGAAGCTCAATACATAACCATCCAAGATACATATAAAATTGACAAACCTACAGAGATAGGTGCCTGCCCCAATAGGCGTATCAAATCAGCCCACTATAGATAAATTGCAAACATAAAGCTCTCAAGAGAGCAAATGCATGTAACTATCCCACAAGAGCTTGTAACTGTCCCACAAGCTCAAGCTCATCTATAAATAAGTCTCTGTGTACATCTGAATATACCAAGAGGCTCCCATTGGAAGTGAAGTAAAATGGAAAGAGAGCAAGCAACTCTCTAATACATCAAATACATAGCATCAGACATGCCAAATCCTAGTAGGGTACATCCGGAGCATAAATCCCAAGCTATCTCAGACCCATAAAGCATAAGCCTAAAAGCATTGAAAAAGCATGTAACTGACAACCAAATGTAATGCCCAGTAGATCCAAAATGCTCAAATATATCTCAAGATGAAGCTCCAAGTAACTGTCAAGCATGCGCAAGCCAAGTGGCATCCATATCCGACCAAAGCATAAATGCAAGAGGCCTAAATGTCAAGCAGTGACAATAGGCATAGACCGGTCCAAAGCATGCCAACTTAAGCCAAATTCCAGTGAAGGACGACCAAGTCAGAGCCTAATCCAAGCTCAAAAGCATTTTGAAACCAAGAAGAAGCATTTGACAACCTCGGTATGATCATTCAAACCTCCAGGAAGCACCCCATATATCCATGAACCAATGCATACACCAAGTAAATGAGCTTCAGCCCACTGTATTACAACAAGCAATTTACTATTAAATGAAGCTCAAACAGTGCTCAAATGTGCTCCAAATCAGTCCCAAAGCATAGATATAGCATCCCATAATATCCAAGCATCACTGGGCATCAATAGGCATCAAACGAGCAATGCCAAGAAGCATCAAATAGTAAATGTCAAGTGCTGCCCTATTTTGACAGTCTTGGGACTGCGTATACAACAAAGGGCTGAAAGGGGAAGCACTCGAATTGATCACCAGGAGTCAAGCACTAATGCCAAGGAGTCAAGCAATGCTCGAGAAGGTTGCCAAGAGTGCAGAGAAGCCGAGGAGGAGCAGGGAAATGTCGGGGAGCAAATCAGCCAAGCCCCTTAAAAATGCACCAAAAATTACGCTGGCTATTCTTGGGGGTTGGGGGTTCTTCAATAGCCCTCAGGAGCACTTGATAATGTCGAGGGGGCTCCAATGCAGCTCGGGAAGAAGCGGATGAAGGTGTAGAAGCTCGAGGAGGAGGCGGGAGATCAAAACATACCTACAAATGAAGGTGCCATGGCTGCCATTGAAGCTCGGGTTGAAGCTCTTCAAATCCGAGAGCTGAAGAGAATTCTAGGCAAGCTTCAATGCCTTTGCTCTGATACCAGTTGAAAGGGAAGAGGCACCCACAAGGAAAAAGCTTGGTGATGAGAGCTATGTCCGATGGAGAGCAAGAGTCAAGAGAGAGACAGACTCAAAAGTGGGAACTTCAACAACCACAATGTGTGGCTGGGCCTTCCTTTATTCAAACTGTCACTAAAATAATAAAGACTAAGTGACTGTGACGGGCATCCGCCACTTGTAGTATGCAGTGGTGGGTATTGTCAGTGTAGTAATACATCAACAACTAGGTGAAGGCACCTTTACCCCCAACATGAAAGAGGATCCCATGTCCACAATAGTATGATCCACTAATATTCCATCAACATATGCTACTACCCTTGGACAATGCTTTTCAGCATGCTCAAACCAAAAATCTCTTACCTGCACTATTTGCAAGGGCTCAATGATATACCCAATGTGAAGAATCTTCTTAAACTCTTTACGAACTCCTAGAGACAACTTAATCAACTGCAGGAGGTTTATTAACTTTGCAAAGAGAACTTGCTAAATCAAATTCATGATAGCTAGCAAGAGTCCTCTTTTCCCGCTAGACCATTCTCTGCTTTGGTCTTTGAACAGGATTTGGTGTCTCTTTCTTGGCTTTCTCCTTCTTCTTTGGCAATTCCTTATCCCTCTTGGGGTCAACTTTACCATCAATGACTTTTAGAGGTCCGCCTTCCATATCGGGGTTAAGGACTTGTGTCCCCTTATCATCTTGATTAGGGTTTCCCTCGTCGACAGTTTTTACCTTGTCTTTGTCAATGTCTTTACCCTTTTGACCTCTTGTGATGACCTGCAGATTAGAAGCACCATTGACACAAATAGCTTCAACAAGATTGACTCCACTACTGTGACTAGGCAGCTCCTCTACCATAGCTTTCCCTCTTTGTAGTATTTTTTTTGGTCCCTCATCTTGCTGGAGATTATTCCCTTGTGCTTGATGGTTAATTGGACCTGGCTATTTACTTCCTTTGCTGAACTAATCTTGCTCCAATAGGTACTAGCTAAATGGCCAAAATTCTTGCATATGTCACATTTAACATTTGGACAATTCCTAGGGAAATGTTGGCCGCCAAATCACTTACAATTGAATCTTGAGGGGGGAACTCTCTTTAGGGTGACTCCCTTTCAAATTTTGCTGCTTCTTAAGGAAATTGACATTAACAAATATTTGTCTATATTCGGTTATCATGTCAATATAGTGCTTCATCATATCCTTAACTTCTCCAAGGACATTTGAGGCACTTGACTCATACTTGTGATCATCTACCTTTTGTTCCATTGGCTGCTAATTCCCTGGAACAACATTAGCATTCATTGTTTGGCCGACAATGCTTGGTGGAGCCATCTGACTAGCCATAGGCATGGTCATACTAGGAGGAGCTGGCAACATGGGCACATTATGAATCATGCTTCCTCTCCCATTTGGGAGTACTCATGGGCATCCCTTGACCTCCATTTCGTCAATGCCAAAGTATTTCCAACACCTAAACTTAGATTCTAGTTTGCCCTAGAGGTATAGGCCACTTGTAATCATCTTGTGACTCTACCTCCTCTGCTTGAGTAATAGCCATATCAATGTCAATAAGAGCAACACTGCACAACTACACTTGAATATTAAATCGAGCCCATTCAAAAAATACTGCAACTGAGCAAATAGGAATATATGTCTGTAACTTACAAAAGACTTCCTTTAGTTTCTTGGCATAGCCTTGAACATTCTCATGAGGTTCTTGGCGGGTTACATTAAGAACACATAGCCAGTATTGACATCCCCTTTCAGGGGAAAACTCTCTTCAAAAGGCCACAAAGAATACATCAATCATAGTTATGGTTCGAGCCTCTAGGGGTGTGATACCGTATTATAGCTTGTCCTTTTAGAGTCACATTAAAGAACATCATCAAGTATCCTTCATCTTGGATTCAATAGTTGAACATTAACTTTTGGAACTCATTAATATGAAGTTTCACATATTCCTCTACTAACCCATTAAAAATGGGTAGAGGAAATTCCAAGACTAGCAAGTTTGGCATTCTTGCTAGGATTGCAATGGGTTGTGCCATGACGACAAGATTTGCTATAGGAGTTTGGACGATGGGAACTATTACTCCACTCGAAGTGGGTTGACTAATTGGAAGAGAGAAAGTACTAGAACTTCCTCCTCCTAACGGACTATGTGTGGGGCTAGGGTTACTAAGACCCCTCCCTTGTAGGAATATTGGACTACTCCTTTGTGGAGAATATCTTCTAATAATGTCAATAGCCTATCATCTAGCTCGTTTCTGCTTCTTCTTGCTTTTGAAGCTTGGCTTGACGGCCTTTTGGATCTATCTCATTGCCTTTTGGCACACACTAATAAGCTGGTCCCTATTGACTAAGATTCAAAAATGGCCACTTATTAGCAGCTCCTAGCAAATGCACCACCTATCATGACCTATTACTATGGCCCCTCTCTACAGCTCTCCAACGCCTCGAGGAATGGTTCCAAGATGCGTTGCTCACACATAAAACACATTCGATACATATTCCACTCTTTTAATTGATTGATCCAGGAGATAATAGATAGTCCTTTATTGAATACTCCCCAAGAGACGATTCACTAACCCTACAACCTAGGGTACTCACACCCTCACAACGTAGGTCATCGCTCATGATGAAAACAATTATTGTGCATCCAAGGTGATACCATATGGTGCATGTAATGCAATTGTGTATGACTACCATGCTCAAACAAGTTTATTCATTAACAACTAGCATTGTGAAGATTCAAAAATAGTTCTTTTCATGCTTTTCTTCTAATCGAGATTGCTGTGTTGCTTAGGGCTAGCACCAAGCATTCTTGTGCTACTAGACCCTTTTACTTTGAACACACATGTCCTATATGCATGCATCATAAGAACATCAAGATTCGGCATATATTTTAAGGACTTAGCTACCCTTGCTTATTAAGATTGTGCATTCACTTGGTAGATTTAAAGAGCGGTTTTTATATATTTTTCATTCATGAAAGCAATAATAATCAACTTTAATATAGAGATAGGGATAAAATAAGTCTAAATGTCATGCCTCAGCTCTACCACACATTCACAAACACAAATATGATTTTTTTATTTTTTAAGATACAAGAAACCTATTTTTTCCATCTTTTTTTAACTATTTATTTATGGATAGTAATTGATATTTTCTAATTTACTGATTTAGATTGATTGATCTTATTGAGAATGATTTTTCTATCATATTTCATCCCATATGAACACTATACACACGTCAAAACCCCAAAAACACAATTTTCCTTAAACAACAATGTTGCGGGCTTTGCATGTTTACAAATAAATTATTAGATGATCGATTCTTCTTGATTTCTTTAACATTGCTAATAAATCAAAGCATTGAAAACCAAATACAATAATTTTTGATCATTTTTAATCAAAATTTATCAAAAATCTACGACTTGCTCATAAAACTGTGCCTTATGATGTACATATCTCATAATTGGAGACCCGCTAACGGTTCCCAATAGCCATTGATGATCCTTCCAATCTCGATGTATGCTCCTTTATGCTCCTCCATCATCCCACAATTAAAATCTTCCACGTCAATCCACCCCCTTCTCTCATACATTAATCCATGGAAACACACAACAAGAGGAGAGAGAAGAGAGAAATATTTGATTTACTTAGTCATTTTTTAATCAGATTGAAATGTTGGAGAGTGTGGACATCTATAATAGACAATTTGATGTATTAGCTACTTGCCTTGACATAGTATTTGTAATGGGAGTTGTGACACACTATATGGCTACACCTGGCCGATGACCCCGAGGGGTCCACTAGGGTTTACCGTATGGTACCACGTGAGTGTAAGGGAGGGGGTTATTTAAGGGAAGGAAGGTACATTTTATAAGGTAAATCCCATAAATAGAGGGTAGACAAGGGGTATTTTCATATATTTCTTGCACGCAGGTAACGTCTTCTTATTACTACTAGTGAATCCCCTGTGTCGGTGACATTGTGACACCATGAGGATATCATGAGATAGCTAACAGGCACTGCATATATGTGTATCTACTATGGTGGACATGATACTATAGTCATGGGTTACACTAACTCCAACTATGCACAATATGCAGATAGTAGAAAGTCCATCTCTAGGTATGTCTTTACTTTTGCTAGAGGTGATGTTTCTTGGATGCCCTATATAACTAACTATATCCAAATGAGGGTTTCTAGGCATCTGCATAAATTGACTGACAAGGCCAACAACATAGCTCAAGTTTGGCCTTGTGATAGTCATGTAAATCAGACTCCCTACTATCATGCTAAACATAGTAGGGCCTTCTATCTCATCCCCAATGTCAACACACTCAACTTCACATTTTGCTCCAATGGTACTGAAATAGGCTTACATGCTATTAAACCATACTTGGATAAAATATCCAAGCCATATTGCCTTTGGGATAGCTATACACCACCATCACATCTAATCACCTCAATACTAAGAAAGTATCTCAGCTCACCCAAATCCTTCATCTCAAACTTATTCTTTAAGAAGTCCTTAACTTCAACAATCCCATTGTCACTGTCACCTATAATAATCAAGTCATCCACATAAATAACTATGATGACCAAACTTGCATCTCCCCTTCTCACATAAAGTGAGTGATCAACATTAGAATTATAAAAGCCAATATTGACAAGATACTCTCTGATCTTGTCAGATCATGCTCTAGGTGCTTGCTTTAACCCATAGAGCACCTTCTTTAACTTGCACACATATGTGGGATGCTCTAAATCTATTAAGTGAAGATATAGGGTGCATTGGGAGAGGGGACTAGTTTGAGGATTTAGATCAAGAAACTACTCAAATACGAGAAATGTAGCTTCATGAATCCATCATCATAAACCTAAGCAACAATTCACACTAACAACAAGGAGCATATGGTGAAGCAAATTATTAAATCTATCCGCACACCAATAGGCATGATGCATTCTCTCATGTCCTTATTTTCTAAAGATGACCAACTAACAGGCCTAAAATCCCATTATGGGCACAATATATACAAGGTTTAAGTACATCTAGTATTTCATTACTATGTGTTAATCTATAGTTTTTAATGCATTAAATTTTTGGCAGTTCATACTAGTGATTGCGATTGTGGGGTGTCTCACTCAAGAGATACGTTTTGCAATTCATGAGTTATCAAATTTAGTGTAGTGGATCTTGTAGAAGGAGATCAAGACATCATCCATTGAAATTGCAAGGCAAGGAGCAATGAAGACAGTCTGTCTATTTGAGAAGTACTTACCCATGAGTATGCTCATTATACAAACTCATCTCTTAGTATATCTTATGGACAAAGTGGAGATTGTAGAACTAGTCTATACCAAATGGATGTTCTTCTTGGAGCACTTCATGAAAATCTTGAGAGTCTTTGTGTGTTGAGAGGAATTAGAGAAGGTTTAGAAAGGGTGTAAAAGGAAGATAATGGTTGCTCATGCATAAGAGGGAACATGGCTTGAGGAAGTGGAACCCACCCACTCAAGTGGAGTGCTCAACTTAAAGAAGAGAAGGAGCTTTAGAAAAAGGCTATGAGTACATGCACTCGAGTGTACCTCACTCATGTGTCCAATCCAATAGACTCTATTGTCTTTGAAGCTTCAAGTAGCTTTTGCCTTGTTTTTATAATTGCAAGAGCTGTCTCATGCTACTATTATCAGTAATATTGTGGTTTCACCAATATTTGAGAATAGTCCTACACATGAAGAGCCCTATTGTTAGTGTGACAATGGAGAATATTATTTTTGAGGCTATTGGTCTTATCATAAATTATTAGGACTATGGCAACCTAACTTTGCATGAATACTAAAAAGTTAGAAAGAGCACAAGAGAGTGAAAATAGTTGAATTCAAACCTATGAAATTTTGAGGAAAACGTCAACAATTGATCCTAGAGTCATTTTATTGTTGAGCCCATCATTATGTGGCCACAATGATTGCATGCTAACAGTTTTGTGAACACAATGATGTCATTGTTGTGAGTGACTATCTGTTAACCCCAACACGACGAGAGCAAAAGAAAGTGGAAAAGACGCAGGGCAAAGGCAGAAAGAAGGTAGCCCGACGGAAGGAAAAGAAGGAGAAAATCCCAAAAGCGCAAGGACAACCGTTAAAGACCAAGGCAACCACAAAAAGGGAAAGGCGCATAAAAAGCGCACCCTAAAATCTTGTAAAAGAGTGCCGGGCTCTCACCCGTGCTATTTGTAAATATAGAAGGGTAGTGAAAAGGAAGCAAGGAAGAGAAAAGAACAATAGAAAACAGGGCCTGGGCTATGACCGGCCATGTAAAAAAGGGAAAAAGGGAATGACCGCCCAAAAGGGAAGTAGGGTTTTGTATATAAAGTTGAAAAGTGAATGAAGAGCTCATTCTTTGGTGTGGCAAAACTAGTCTTCTTCTTCCTCTCTTCTTCTCCCCTTCTTGCTTGTGTATGCTCTTGAGAGAGGGAGTGTGAGAGTGTGAGGGAGTGAGTGCATGAGAGAGCGAGGAATCAAGAGGGTGAAGCTCTCCACCATCTCCTCTTCTCTTCTCCTCTTCTCTCTTCTTATCTTCTCTTGCGCGCGCGGCTATGGAGGATGAGGCTTGGAGATGGAGGAGGCTTGAGGATGCTTGAGCTAGCATCAAGAATCGTGGAGCTACCGAAGTGTGAGAGAGAGGAGGGTACTCGATCAAGCATCAAGGTAAGTTCACTGCATTCGTAGGTTTGATGGCGCGTCGGCTAGGTGAGAGATGGCCATGAGAGCTCGCTTGGAACGCTTGAAACAATAAGCGGTCCAAGGGTCTTGGCGGTTGAGTGAAAGCTCCCACACTATCCCGATTGAGTCATGTGAGTGATCGCAATCATGGTTGAAGAGTTGGAGGGATGTGGCTCAGAATAGATCTACACATGAGTGCCCCCATGCCTCCTACTTTTGTTGGAGATGGACCCAAGGGACCCATGCAAATTGAAATGTGCTCAATCATCAAAAAAGGGTAGGAGTGCAAGGGCCATTGCAACAAATCTATAGCATAGATCCACTATGTAGATCATCAAGCATTTGATGGCCCTATGGTCTAAATTTATTTATCAAGGGGTCATTGGGTCAAAGCTCCCCACATAATGTTTCAAGAATAGAGTGCATACTTAATAAGGTAAATACGTTTATTTGGTCAAATGTTCTATTGTGATATCTTTAAAATCATGTTATATTTATGTGAGGTTGCAATATTTTTCAATCATGTTTTATTTATCTACTCTAGTGTTTTGTTGTAGTTTTAATTTTTATCATGTTATTATTATCAATTGTGTAAATTTAATGCTTAAAATCATATCATGATTATATAGTCTAGCGTTTTATGTAATTTATATTCTCATCATATTATATTTATTAGCTCAAATTTAATGTTGGAGTGCTTATTGTCTTTTGACATTTGTGAATGTCGAGATTTATGCACTAAAGGGAAAGAATAGGTATTCATACAAATATGGTTTTTTTTCCCTACTCTTAACTTGAAAATATAAGATCATGTTTCTAAAGTGTTCATAATATGACTACTTTTGTATGTTTGATTACTACAAAGTAGTTCCTACAATTTAAGTATGCATATTGTGAATCCCTATGTCTTAGAAATTCTATCTAAATAAGAATTGAAAGACCTATCAATTCTATTTTAAGAACATAATAGTGCTAAGAGGACCTTGATTACTCACATTCAACTCGTAAGACAAATATTCAAAAATTGCCACAAACTTTGGTTGTGATATAATATTCGTTCATTATTATATGGCAATAGAGTATACTATTCAATAATTCGAGTTAATGTTTAGAATCACATGCTATATATTGTATAAATATTTGTAATTATATGCATATGCTATGCTATTAATAGATATTAATTAATTATTTAAACTCTAAATTTTTAATTAAGATTAAAGATCAAAGGACACTTATGATTAAATTGAAAATTTTCAATATAGCAACAACTAGATAAAATGTAGCTTGTGGGGTTTAACTTTGGGCCAAATCATACACTGCTAATAAACATTACTTTCTTATCTAAACTCTAAAATAGTAAATATATTTAAAAAGTAGAAAAAACTGTCACCTTAAATTGAAAGTTTAACTCAATTTGGTAGCTAGAAAAAATTGAACTCATTAGGGTCGACTTTACACAAAACCTTATGACTCTTCGCAAGTGTTAGACTCATGATTGATTGCACTGAATGAATTGAAAGGACAAACCATATGCATGCTTGCAAGTTCTTATTTAAGTTCATTTAGTTTATTAATGAATACTTTGATGGTAGGTGTAGGAGCCCCAACCTTTC
The DNA here is from genome assembly GCF_053477565.2 of Lygodium microphyllum. Taxonomy (NCBI): domain Eukaryota; kingdom Viridiplantae; phylum Streptophyta; class Polypodiopsida; order Schizaeales; family Lygodiaceae; genus Lygodium; species Lygodium microphyllum. The sequence continues at coordinate 84,322,369 of NC_141163.1, read as the reverse complement.
CACTTGTGGCCTTTTTCAAGATGAATAGGCATGTAGCATGGGCTCCCCCAATTCCAAATGAAAACCAAGATGCATGGGGGACCCATATGTAGATCTATCCTAAGTCACCTCAATTCCCCTCACATCATTGTAGCCAAGCTCCCCCATGTGGTTGTAATAGGAAGAGAAGGGGAAATAACATCACAAAGCTATGGGTAATCAAGGGAGGTAGGAAGGTGAAAGAGAATGAAGAAAGGCATTGTAGTACAGAGACATCCTAGGCACATGGAATCTTCCATCTAGCAACCGACAAGCACGCAACCAATGAAACCCTATTGGAATTAGGGGCATATGTTTGCCGTTAAAAAATCAAGTCCTATCAAAATTAGGGGCACATGAATCAATAAGCTTTTGTTAGGCAACATGCGGTATGCATATAGCTGTGACTTAGGGGCACATGTTTGTCCAATTGGTGTTAGAACCTATCGTAAATATGGGCACATGTTAAGTTTGAAATCTAATAGATAAAGCATGTTGTATTTCCTATGATGTTTGGGGATTTGAACCCTAATAGGCCATTCCTACCTAGGCTACACATAGACTAACTAACATACAAAACAAGAAAATGCTCAAACACATATGCATGCAAACATGTGATCACATAGTGTAGATAGGCCACATGCATGACAAAGGACCACAAATATGATCACGCAACAAAAAAAGAAGGAAAAACACACATCATAAGCTATGAAAATGCAATAAACCAAATAAGTAAATGACTCTTTTTTTAAAAACTTCAAAGAATCTCGCACATGCCGTCAATCTTGCACATCTACATCACAAAAAACAAAATATCTATTAAGTAAAAGAATCAATTTCACTCTTTATCCATTCTTGCATCTTCTCCTTCACTATCACTATTTAGCTCATCCTTGTCTTCTTCTTCTCTTTCCTCCACAACCTCTTCATTCATTATAAACCCCAAGGTTTTAATTGTGAAATATCTAAATAAAGCTCCTCTTAGTCAAGTCCTAGGGTCTATTATCCTTTATGATCTCCTCTTGCAGCCTCCCTATCATTTGGATGTGGTTCAATGCAATTTGATGGCTCTATCTCTCTTTGTTACAAAGTCATGTAAAACACAATGCTCAACTACAATGTGAGGTTCTAAAGATGAATGGGCTATGACCTCCCCAAGAATGCACCACCTATTTTTCAATATACCCAATGCATTCTCAAACAATGACTCTAGCCTTACTAACTTGATGATCAAAGACTCTTTTCTCATCTAAGTAAAATCTACCTTTTGCTCCAAATACTTCCAACACAAATCATTTAGCCTTGTATGCAGAGTATGCAACAATGTAAGGCATCAAATGTGTTCATCCTATACTTGGATCACTAGGCCTTCCAACACTTCCTTTCTAATGGGATTTTTGTACATTTGGACTCCAAAAAGTGTGTAGAATCATGCACACTCCAAGGGTGTGTGACATACAACACTCTGAAAGGTCTTCTTTGAGTCAACTATACACTGTAACAACATTGGAGAAACCATGTTTGCATACATAATGTGAAGGGATTTCATGCTCATCCAATCGCTAATGAAGCCAGATATGAGACCTATCTATACTACACATATTTGGTAAGGATGTCAATGTTTCGGACTCGTACAAAAGAAACAACCTAAAGTACAAACTCATTCTTGTGTTATGCCCCTTGTCATCATCATCATATTCACCATTTGTCTACACATGTTCAAGTAGAAGAAAATGCCTCATCATCCATCATATGACAAAAAACACAAACTCTTGAAATCTCTTTCTAAACTATCTCCCCTCACTACCTCCCTCTTCTAACAACAAAACAAAATTCCTTATAGCAAATAAAAGGATGATAGCATATCACAACAATGATATTCATAATTATTAATGCGCAAAAACAAAGCTGAAAGAAATTACCTTGTCACTATGGCGCATGTAGTCTTTGTAGCAACTTTGTCACCTTGAGATGGACATCAACACAAATCTATAATCTATTTGTCTGCCCATCTTGCTTTATCTTGTAGTTCTCTCTTGAAGATTCTTTGATCCTCTTCAATCATTCACATCACATGACACATTTCATGAAATCTATCTGGTATCACATGTCAAAAAGCCAACTTTGGATTATCTTTCTTTGATTTGTTGTTTCCTTAACCCTTTGGTCCTCTAGCCCATTATCTTTAGTTGCTTTGTCCTTTTCTTTCACTTGTGTGAGCTACTCTCTAGGACCACACATCATCATCTACATCTATGCTAGGAGTTGTCATACCAGTTTCTTCTATGTTGTGTATTGTTTTTTCAAAGTGTCAATTTTGTTTTAGACGATCCACATTATTGTCTGATCCTTAAATCTCTTGATTAAGTGAAAATTTTAAGTTTTTCCAATCTATTCATCTCATCCCTCCCTTTTTTACATGTGTATACATATCCTCGTAACACTTGATCAAAACATGCATGATGTGATCCACCCACTTTACCTCCACCATGTTTCTCTGCTTGGGAAGAAGTACAATTATTGGGATTATCTACTATACCTCTTTTTCTACTAGGGGTGCTAGATCTTTCACGAGAAGGATCCTCATGCCCAAATGAATTTTCTTGGATATCATTCATAGTGCCCTTTTCTGTGAAAGACAAACTACTACCACCCATATGACCTTAGGATGACAAGACATACTCCTCAAACTATGAGAATTCCCATTGTCTTTCCCTCATTTCACTAATTCCATTTCATTGTCAACATAAGAGGAAGTCATTATAGGGAAAACACCTTCTCTCTTGGGAATTGGATGAGGAATGCGATCCATGTAGACTTTACTCTAGGGTTTAAGGAAATTGTTGCATAAGGAGATTAGTGTTGGGTATATACAAGAAATTAATTGAGCATAATATCATTTTTCATCCAAGGACTCCATCATCCTTGTCATTATACATATGATTGTCACACCCTATTGTTAAAAGTAATGCACACATCCCCCAAATAAACTTTCATCTTGGAAAAACCACTACATATGATAATTAAGCATTGGTGTTATACTTCATATTACAAAGCAAAATAATTTCTCATGCAGTACAACTTGAAGCACATCAACACAAAAAATAGATTCAAACATAGATTGTGCAAACAAAGCAATCTCCCAATAGCCCCACATCATAAAACAAAATGAAGTGACAAAAGACCTAAATTTGTTTCATGATATAGATGTTGACATCCATAGAATTGGCATTCCGAGAATCCAATTTTTTACACATCACATCACCAACTCATAGAGTTACCAAAAAACACATCCATCAATGCTATGTATAGAAGCAGCACATCCTTTTTATGACCTCATATCATAAAACACAACAAAGTATTAAAGGGAATGAACAATATAAGATGTTGATAGCCACAGGGTGGAACTTCCATGGCACTCTTTTAGAAACATTACATTGCTCATTCAAAGAGCTTCCATAATCTCTTTGAACCATGCTACGACTTTAAGCTACAATAAGAGAAAAGAAAGATAGAAACATAAACTTGAAACCACATAACATAAAAGATACCTACATATATGGATTCAAAGAACATGCATAAGCACTCTTACTTACGGTACAATCATATTCACTCTTACTTACGGTACAATCGTACACCAAATAACTAAGAAGGCATGTGGAGACATGAACTTCAAACAATAGCCTTAAGATGGATGAGCAAAGGGATGAAATGGCAAAGATACCTTATGTATCAATACTTGATAGCTTCATGTATGCTCTACATGTCTAAACATTGCCTAGCAATGGAAGTGGTTAGCAAATTTTCAAAAAACTTAGCAAAAAGCATTGGGAGGTAGTGTAAAGTGTCATGAGATACTTAAGGGTACAAGGTATATGTGCATTTACTTTGAAAGGAAGGATACATTTGTCATTAGTTATGTAGATACAAATTTTGTAAGGAATGTAGACTCCAAGAAGTCTACAATAGGATTTGTTTTCATATTCATAAGAGGTGTAACCACGGGTCTCTCGATTGCAAGCATCTATCTCCTCATCTACCATGGAGGCTAAATATGCTTCTACCATTAAGGCACACACAGAAGCTATATAGCTTATCCATCCAGAGGTCCCAAATTTGCATAATGATAATCAAAGTGCCATCCAACTACCATCGAATCTTTGATTTCATGCAAAGACAAAGCATATTGATATAAAGAATTGCTTTGTAAGGGAATTGCAAAACAAGTGTATTTAGCTTCTCAAGGTCTACACACATGACAAAAAGAGCTTACCCTCCAAGTTATTTGGACATTTCGATGGGCATTAGATATGGTATCTTCATTATTTGCCGTCTCTTAAAGGTACATTGGCTTTTAAGTGGGAGATTGCTTGGATAAAGGCTATTATCCTATGCTTGTGTGGGTACCCCTTGTATATGTACACACTAAATAGTCATATAAAAGTGGACATAATAGAAAATAAGGATATCTAGCACCCACAAAAACTCTTGGTTATGTGTGTGTGTGTGTGTGTGTGTGCGCGCGCGCGTGCTCCTCCATCCTATCATTGTCAATCCCCATTCATCCCAATACCTTTTGATATCTATCTCAAATCCACCTAACCAAGATGAACCACAAGGTATGCCCTCTCAATGGTATAGTTATGATACAGGAACTAGGAATTTTCAAGTCAAGGAAATTGATCCAAGAATCATTGCAACCCTAGCCTCAACCAATGTGATGGAACCATTATGAACATTGTTAAAAGGAAATCCAATTCTTTGGAGAACCTTCAAAGCTTCAAATGATATAAAGTAGAGATAGTAAAAAAAACCATACTAGAGCCTTCACAAATGGTAACCCCCAATCTAGCTCTAACACCACCTAGGAGCACGAGGAGTAAACACATTCTAGAAGGGAGCCAAGCATCACACTATATTCCTACTAATAGAAGCTCTAGTGACTTGATAAGACAAGGAATTATTGACACTGGAGTTAGAGTGAGCATTGTCACTCCACATGTCATAGGGTAATGGTGTCAAGTCCTTTGTAAGTTTTGTGGTGATGATGAAAGGATTTGACTACAGTCTATTGCTTGAACTTCCTTGGATGTACAATGCAAGATTAAATAGGACTAGCTTAATGGATTGATCTTTTTAGGTAAGATAAAGGATGAGATTAGGATCAAAATGGAGAGCTAGCAGCATGCTTGGAGGAGATACAAACTGCTCTACTACTACACCTAAGCCATTCAATAAGTACATCCCTTGATAAGAGGATGAATAGAATTGGATGCATATCCTTGAAATCACAAATTTTCCATTCAAGGAAGAAGGAGAGTACCGTGAGGATTATAAAATAATAAGTCGAATTAGAATATAAGAGCTAGTTGTAAACTTTTTCAAACCACACATGATCTCAATATTAGTGCTCACAATGAATTGATTGTAAAAGGATTTCAAACACCCTCCAACAAAAAAGAGCTTCAAACAATACTTTCCCAATGGCAACGTACTTAAAGGACAACATTGTCACAAATTATAACAAGTGAAGGGAACAAATGTTCTCAATTTGGTTTTTTTCTCCCTTTAAACTGTTTTGAAATTCTCACATAAGGTTTATGTGTATTTATGTGCAATGGAAGATTCCCAAGTAACAAAGGTGAAGACAACATAATCACAACTAACAATTCACATCAAAGACCCCTGCAATGAGGACAAGATTGTGTTTTTGGTAGATGAACAAAAAGAAATTTCCCTTCAATTAACCATGTTGGGCTTATGGACAATCTACTATTTTGACTGTTGATCAAATTTTGAGAAGATTATAAACAAGTACAACATGATGAGGAAGATGGTGGAATAGTGCATAATTATAACACATATGCCAAGGTAATCAGTGGATCCACCTACACAAATACTTGTGTAGACTTTATTTGGAAGTATAGTCCTAACACTAAGATAAGTCTATTGGATCTTTGACAAAATAATGCATGAAAGATTTTCTGGATTGCACTCACAGCACCAAAATTAGTAGAGCATGCCTCAGAAATTAAGCAAGGAACCGGGAAATATTATAAGGTAAAAGGGACCCCCCAGTGCCACATAAAGATAGGATGGAAAATAAAAAGTAAATCAAAATGGGCTATTGTTTATAGCCATACATGAGGAGGACTTGCGAGTTCATGCACAAGTTTTTCTTCATCACATGTTCACTGTAGAAATTACACGGCATAGCATAGACAGAATCTGATCAAGGAGTAGAAAACATACAAAAAATATGAGAAAAATAGAGACTACTGCAATTTCAAATGAGGTAATATAAAGACGGCTCTGTCCACCCGTGTGCTTTCATTATGAAGCTTAGATGGCGATATAGACACATGATAGTCAAAGGGCTTAGGGTAGTTGGAAGAACTTTGACTAGGTGAAAGATAGATTGATGATAAATTTAGAGGGGTCTTCCTTTTATAGCTCAAGAAGGTAGTCTAGTCGACATGTTTGGCCTTATTTTGAGCCTTCCCTAGTTGGCTAGGGAATATTCCTATTCCCTTTACCGTCAGGCCAATAGTGCTACCCCAGATTCCTATTAGGGGGGCACTGGCCCCTTTGAAACACCCCTAGCTATAGGGACCATTTATGTAGCCCACGGACCCTGAAATAGGAGCCCCTAATAACTCCCACACCCTAGAATTCAATGCATTGTGCCTTGAGTTTCTACTAACATAACTACTCTATCTAACCCAAAGGGTAGATCCCCAAAGATCACATTTTTGCCATTCGATCACATAGATCTCATCTGACATACAAGTCAAGACCCAACCAATGTCTGTGTGCTCACACATGTCTTCTCCTCATAATGAGGGCCTTACAACTTTGAGCACCATGGATCATTGATGGCACCTTACAAGGGTGGGCATTGAGCATATCTAACACCCCTCCCCTCCCCCCCCCCCCCCCCCCCCAATGTCCCCATCCACAGGTGAACTACATTCTTGACCCAATGCTAAGTCTTTGAATATGATTTTAAAGGAGATCCTTTGTAAGGGCTTTGGTGAAGATATCAGCTCCATTCTCCTCTATTGGATAATAGACTAGGTCTACTATCCCATCCTCGATCAAGCCATGCACATAGTGATATTAGATCTCAATATGTTTGGTGTATACATTAAAAGATAAATTTTTGGCAATGGTGATGCAACTCTAATTGTCACATCTTAGCACTATTGGATCTTCATCCTGTACTCCCATATACCATAGGATCCTCATTAACCATACTAATTCACATGCAACAAAGAAAGTTGCCTTGTACTCTACTTTGATAGAAGACAATGCTACAGTTGGTTGCTTCTTACTGATCCAAGAGAAAATTCCTGAATCTAAAGAGAAAAAATATCTAGAAATTGATTTCCTAGAATCGCTATCACCTGCCCAATTTGAGTTACAGCTTCCCATAAGAGCACTTTCAAAATTGTATGTGATACCATAGTCAAGAATTCCCTTCAAGTATCTGAGCACCCGCATCCCAGCTTTCCAACAATTAATTTCTTGTGGTTTGTTTGAGAACTTGCTCAAAACTCCAATAGCAAAATTGATATCTAGCCTAGTTTTACTCAAGTAGATGAGGCTGCCAACCAACCTCCTATATCTCCCAATGTTTGCTAGTGCTGATGTATCCTCAATGGATAACTTCACATTGACCTTCATAGGTGTAGCTCTCTCCTTACACTCAGTCATGCCAAATGTTTTTAAGATATCCCATGCATAATTCTTTTGGTAAATGAAGATTTTGCTAGGCACTTGCCAAACTTCAATCCTCAAACAATAGTACACCAAACCCAAGTTTGTCATTTCAAACTCAACCCATGCATGATTCTTTTGGTAAATAAAGATTTTGCTAGGCACATGCCAAAATTCAATCCCCAAACAATAGTATAGCAAGCCCAAGTTTGTCATTTCAAACTCAGAGCTCAAAGCCTTTCAAGTTTTATGGATCATATCTTCATATAGTCACTTGTAATAAGAAGGCTAGAAGATCATCCACATATAGGACAATCATTTATAGACTTTTCATTATCCTTATTAACATAAAATTTAGAATCTAAGGCACATCTTTTGAAATTCAAACCTAGAAAGAATTTATCTATCCACTGTTACCATGCTCTAGGGGCAATGTCTTTCTCAACTTACAAACTTTGTTCTCAAAATGGGGGGCCTCAAATCCTAGTGGTTGGGTGAGCCACATACACCTCCTTCTTGAGGTCACCATTCAAGAATGTTGATTAATATCCATTTGGTAAACTAGCCACTTCTTTATGAGCAGCTATTGCAAGTACTATTTGAATAGTGGTCATTCTAGCAGTTGGAGCAAATGATTCTTGAAAATCAATCCTTCAACATGTGAAGATCTGTGTGCAAGTAATCTAGCTTTGTACTTTTCTAAGCTTCCATCAACCTTGTACTTTACATTCCAAACCCACTTGATGCCAATAATCTTCCTCTTTTGTGGCTGATCCACTAGCTTCCAAGTGTCATTCTTCATGATACTATCATACTTAACTTGCATAGTTTCCCTCTATGCTGGATTGGTAATTGTTTCTTCCAAATTTACTGGCTCATTTACTTCTCTCATAATCTCAGTTGTCAAGGTCATACTAACTACATGAGCATAAGCCTTTCTTTGCTCCTCTATTCTCAATGACCTCCTTGGTCCATTTGTCTTTTCCTTAGAGTTGTGGTAGGCATACGATTGTGGTGATCATAGAGTTGCTTCACCCATTGCGGTAACATTCACATCCAAAAGTTCTAAAATGTGAGATAGATGGTTTTCTTACCAGAATAGGCATCATGAGAAGTTTTGCCCTTAAGAACCTTTGTGTAACTTTGATTGAGAATGTAAACTATAGTACGAATAGATTCTAGCCAAAACTGGTTAGGCAATCCCTTGCCCTTAAGCATGCACCTTGCCATTTTCACAATGGTGCGATTCTGATGTTCAACAATGCCATTCTACTGAGTTATATGAGGTGTCATCAATTGATACTTAATCCCTTTGCTCTTGAGAAAGTCTTCAAACTCCTTTGAGTTGAAGTCAATACTACCATATATTCTAAACTTCTTCACACTTTGCCCTATTTCATTCTCAATAAGTTTCGGTGATTCCCAAAGTTTGAGCCTTATCATGAAGAAAGTGCATCCACATCTTTCATCATCAATCAACATGGAGTAAAAAGATCCTCCCAAGGATTTTTTAGGCATTTTATTGCACAATTCAACATGCACATACTCTAAAGGATCCTTTGCTCTATTCTTTCTTTCTTGTGGAAATGTATTTCTCTATTGCTTGCCCATCACACAAGCTTCACATGGCTCCTTCATTTTAGTTTTACTGTAGGTAAGTGAGAAACCATAGCTTCCTTATGTATCTTCTTTAACATTGCAAAACCAATGCGACCAAATCTTTCATGCCAAAGTTCACTTATGCCCACACTAGCGATGGTGGTTGTAAGAGAACTTAGCTCATACATGTTCCTCCTTTCTCCTTTGCCTCCAAGTTTGTCAGCACTATCAATAATTTTTGCACTTGTCTTAGTAAACCTCATCTCATGGCCAATATCAGTTATAGAAGCAACTTATAGCAATTTTCTCTCCTCTCAATATGTGAAACATACAATATGTTTGAAACATTCTTGAGTTCACCATTTGCAGTAACAAAGAAAATAGTACATGTGCCCTCAACATGGCATTTTGCATCATTCCCAATAGCCATATTGATGGATTCTTACAGAGGCTCATAGAACTATATAGATCTTTCTTGTTGGTCATGTGATGGGAGGCACTACTATCCAATACCCATGAATCAATGTTAGATATTTCTTGTGTTGAGAAACACACTTCCTCAATAGTCACCATATGAATAACTCCAACTCTGCTTCAACTATATTGGTCATATCCTTCTCTTTGGTGTTCACGGTGTCATTCTTTTCATTTGCCTTCTTGACATAACAATCCACAATTGCATGTCCTTCTTGTAGTAGAAGCACTCTCAAAACTTTTTCTTACCCCCTTCTTCTTTTTGTCACCATTGGTAGAGGAACCACCTTTGCCTTTCACATTGGCAGAGAATGCAACATCTCCATAGCTGCTACCTTCTTGGGCTTATAAGCCTCAACTCCTTCTCCATTAGTAGTGCACAAAATTTCTCAAATATCAAAGCTTTGGGTCCCACCTGAGTATTTAGGGTGGTTACCAATCCATTAAACTTTGGTGTACAAATCCAAAGACACCTTCGAGCTAGCTTCTCATTAGTATTTTGTATCCCAGCACCAGCCATTTGATCATGTGGATTCTTGATCCGAGTGATAAATGCTTCAGGTGTCTCTCCTTTGGCAAACTTCTCTATTGATAGTTGATTCTTGAAGCTTTGAATCTTTGTTTGATTTTGCATTTCATACTAACTCCTTAGTATATTCCAAGCCTCTAATGCCTTGGTTGTGTACTAAATCAAGGTCAAAACACTGTCAGGACAGCTTGTAACTAAGGCACATAGTGATTTGTGTTATTTAATTTCCAAGTTCATAGTAGAATATCTTCATTTAGAGGAATAATAACACTTGAATTTGATGGGTCAGGGATGGGTTGTGGTTCTGGGTCAATGCCCATTATTATCTCCAAAAGCTCATAAGAATAAAAAATAATTGTGATTTTAAACTTCCACAAAGTATAGTTCGTACATGATGCTAGGAGGCATATTCCACGGTGGATTCTGTGAGGTTTTTCGGTGAATTCCGTAAAACTATATGTATTTACTAGGGCTTGTACACAAGGTGGATTCCTTGTGCGAGAAGTTGATTTGTAGCTAAAGACTGCTAGGTATTCACTATTGTTTGTTTATTTTATTTATAAACAATTTTGAATGCTTTAGTTGATGTGTAGAGCAGGTAGCAGTGGCTTTAGGTAGCACTGGGCGTTAGCGTAAGTTCAAGCGTAAATTTCATAATTATGATTAGTTATCTTAAGTATAATATATAATATTATGTATTTATATGATATTGTATTATTAAAATTATTACTCTATTTGTAAGTTATAAGTTTAACATTCTTTAGTAATAATTAGATCATTGTCCTTAGTACTATAAATGTATTTATTTATTAATATAGATTATTTTATAATATGAGATTTAAGATATGCTTTTTTTGAAATAAACTTTTTTTATGGAATGCCATGCTATTTTCTTAATGTGGTTAAGTTTAGAAGGCTTTTCCAACTTTCTTTATAAAAGCAAGAGGATCGTGCGCAAAATAGGAGAAGAGGGTGAAAACTGAGTTTTTTTCGTTTTTTCCTCATTCGAAATCGGAATTCAGAGCTTCAAGAGTTGTTTTGGAGGTTTTGGCATGCTTCTGACGCGATGGTGATGTCAAAACGTCAAGATTCAGAGCACAGAATTTTCTGCAACAACTACAACATGTTACATAATACCCTCTTGACTCTTGAAACTCTATATTTCAATTCATATTTGTACTTTCTTTGTAATTATATGTAAGATATGAATGCAAATATCCATGTAAAACTATAATACATAATTAAGAATGGCAAACCATGGCTTTTGCCGTGGGGGAGGTTGAGCCAAATTGTACATTTTTCTCTTGTCTTTCTCAATCTATTGAGTTATTCAAATCCTCTTATGTATTATAATATTGTTTATATTTAATAGTTGAGATGTTTGATTTGTTAGATTTTTTCACTAAGTTCTATTATGTGTGTCATAAATATGTTTATGATTGAGATTTGATTTGCAAGATTTGCTACGTGTTCTGCTTTGCAACATTGGTATCAGAATTTGGCTACGCTCTGAGTTTTCAATTGTATGATATCAGTGTATAAAGGTGAACAGTATGGAACAATCGCAATCTACAAGACAAATCACTATAGATGAATATTGCAATTGAATTTCTCCTATTTTGGACAGCCTTATATCCGCAGTTGATTGACTTGAATTGATCCAATTTATTCTTCTCTCAATTTGAATCATAGCATGGACTTGGCTATACAAACAAGATGTTATAGCCAAAAAGCTTTTGAAGTTTATTTCATAGTAAATCATATCTTTGTTTTATTTTATAAAAGTTTCAAGTTAAGTATACTAAGTCTTTATTTAGGTAACATGCTATATAGAAGAGGTACTTGAAAGCAGTCTAGCTATTGCATATGCTTCACCATTAAAATACTCTCGAACAACTATTTTTCAGGTAATGTAACTTTTTATTGGTTCGTATTTTGAGAATGGTGTAAAAACAAACATTTTATCCCTTATAAATATCTACAATTATTATTAGACACATATTTTATAAATTTTGAATATTTAGTGAGTTATTCGAGTCCTAAAGTGACCCTGAATGCAAATTTTATAGCAGCATGTAGAAAACTACGTAGTAGCCAACTTTGAGCCCTATTTTTTATGACCTTATCTTCAAATTTGGTAATCCATCATAGGAACATGAATTGTAGACCTTTTGATTGTTTACAACTCTCTAGTTATCATCATGACTTGATTCTATCTACAAAGAAAGTTATTTATCTTAAAAGTAGGTCTTGCAGTTAACCCAGACTTTGTGAAATTTGCAAATTTCAACCTATACAAACATCTAATTTCCTAGTAGGATAGCTTTTAATCCATTTGAAATTTGAGTATGCTCCCAAAAGAAAATTTTTTAGCTTGTATAAATATCTAAAACTTATATTAGACATGGTTTTGTCTAACTATGTATATATTAAAAGATAATCATATCTAAATATGCCATAGAACTTGAATATTACTATGTTTTACCAATAGACTAGTATTGTATCCAACTTTAGCATTATCTTTAACATGTTTCTTTTTAAATTTTAGTCTTAGTCATAAGTAAATGTTTTGTAATATTTTTATAAGCTCCAACTCTCTAGTTATAGACTAACTTGATTCACAAGAAGATATAAGTTGTTTTTATTCAAAGTAGGCCTTCAATATGATTCTCACTCTATTTTTTGACAATTATAGTATGCCTTTAATGTTGTTATCTTTTGATTTGATTAACATTGAGACTAACAATTTTTTCTTAAAAGTACTTTGGAAAATTCTTCAACTCCCTAATTCTATTGCGAATTCACGCTCTCTAGTAAAGATAGAGATCTCCAATCAATGTAAGATAGGTAAGTCTTTTACTATTTTTTTTCTAGAATTCTTAGTTAAATTTTTACTTACTACTAACTAGAATTATAACTTTATTTGTTATTGTTGATGCTTTGGGTATGAGACCTAGCATTCATAATATTTATGTCTTATCTTTTGACTCTCTTACTCCCATGAAAGACATCTATAGCACTAACACTAGTTTTTAATCTTATTAGAATCCATTGTTTGCGAATAATTAGACTCTCATTAATTCATTGTCATATACTAGATACTTGGTTCAATTGAAGACATGCAACGGATAAACGCTCGCACCCTTAGTGCTTACCCTACACTGCTAGCTCCACATTGAGCAACTAATAGCAATTGAGGACAATTGCTATCCCACCCTAGGGGTATGATGCCAGGAGGCATATTCCACGGTGGATTCTGTGAGGTTTTTTTGTGGATTCCGTGAGGTTTTTCAGTGGATTTCGTAAAACTATATGTATTTACCAGGGCTCATACACAAGGTGGATTCCTTGTGCAAAAAGTTGATTTGTAGCTAAAGCCTGCTAGGTATTCACTATTATTTGTTTATTTTATTTATAAATAATTGTGAATGCTTCAATTGATGTGTAGAGCAGGTAGTGGTGGCTTTGGGTAGCACTAGGTGTCAACGCAAGTCCAAGCGTAAATTTCATAATTATGATTAGTTATCTTAAGTATAATATATAATATTATGTATTTATATAATATTGTGCTATTAAAAGTATTACTCTATTTGTAAGTTATATGTTTAAACTTCTTTAGTAATAATTAGATCATTATCCTTAGGACTATTAATTTATTTATTTTTTAATATAGATTATTTTAGAATATAAGATTTAAGATATGCTTTTATTGAAATAAGCTTTCTTTATGGAATGCCTTGCTATTTTCTCAATGTGGTTAAGCTTAGAAGGCTTTTCTAGCTTTCTTTATAAAAGCAATAGGATCGTGTGCAAAACAGGAGAGGAGGGTGAAAACTGAGTTTTTTTCGTTTCTTCCTAATTCGGAATCGGAATTCAGAGTTTCAAGAGTTGTTTCGGGGGTTTTGGCACACTCCGAACATAATGGTGATGTCAAAACGTTAAGATTCATAGAATATAATTTTTTGCAGCAGCTGTAGCATGTTATAGGATACCCTCTTGACTCTCAAAACTCTATATTTCAATTGATATTTGTACTTTATTTATAATTATATATAAGATATGAATGCAAATATCCATGTAAAACTATAATACATAATTAAGGATGGCAAACCATGACTTTTGCCGTGGGGGAGGTTGGGCTCAATCGTGTGTTTTTCTCTTGTTTTTCTCAATCTATTGAGTTATTCAAATCATTTTATGTATTATAATGTTGTTTGTATTTAATAGTTGAGATGTTTGATTTGTTAGATTTTTTCACTAAGTTCTATTATGTGTGTCATAAAGATGTTATTGATTGAGATTTGATTTGCTAGATTTGCTGTGTGTTCCACTTCTTAACAGTACCATCTAGCTTGCCTTTGTTGAAGATTGGTGGATGAATCCTTAGTGTTTGAATCGCTGGTATAGTAGCACCACTACTTGATGCAGCAAACCATATTTCTCCTCTTTGCTATTGGAGCCCTAGCCTCTTGCGTACTCTTGACTCCTCAAAGCCCCCTGTGCTCTAATATTCACTATAGAAATTACATAGCACAATGGAAAGAATTTAAGCAAGGAGTAGAGAACACACAAAAAATATGAGAAAAATATATATTGCTTTAATTTTGAACAAACTAATAAAAAGATGGCTCTGTCTACCTATGTGCTTCCACTATGAAGCTTAGATGGTGATCTAGACATATGATAGGCGAGAGCTTAGGGTAGTTCGAAGAACTCTGATTGTTGGGTGAAAGATATATTGATGATGGCTTTCAAGGGGTCTTCCTTTTATAGCCCGGGAAGGTAGTCTGGTTGGCAAGCCCCTGACCATGTTATGAACTTTTCCTAGCTGACTAGGGAATATTTTCTTTATCGAACCAGGGGAATTGCCTTAGACCCTTGTTAGGGGAGCCGTTGGCCCCCTTGAGATCCCCCCAGCTAGGGGCTACTTTTGCGACACCCATACCCCAAAATAGAGGTCCTTGATAGCTCCTACACCCCATAACTCAATTCATTGTGCCTCAAGTTACTAGAAGTATAACTACTCCATCTAACCCAATGGCTAGATCCACAAAGATCACCTTTTTGCCATCCAATCACATAGACCTCATCTAACATACAAGTCTAGATCCACCCAATGTCTTTGCTCACACATGGCTTCTCCTCATAATGGGGGCCTTACAACTTTGAGCACCATGGATCATTGGTGGCACCTTACAAGAGTGGGGCATTGAGCATATCTAACATTCACTTATAATAGGGCTACTTTACACATTGCCAAAATTTTCAAGAGCATAATGGGAAGACATTGTGATAGGAGGGATAGTTAAGAAAAAATCGAATGAGACATGGACGAAGGTGATTTGTAAAGGAGTTACTAGGGCTTCCATGGTTCGAGTGAAAGCACCCAGAGAAAAACTAACTCTTGCAAATACTAAAGCATGCATTATTTTCCATGGAAGTGCTCTAACTAAAGTAAGTAATGCAACTGTTGGTATTTTCAATTATGCACATTCTACCTTAGATATTCCAAATGAACCAAGAGTTCCCAACCCACCAACCTTCAAGAAGTATAGAGCATAATCCTCCATAAAAAGGATGAGAGAGAGAATAGAATAGCAAAAACAAATGGATAAGAGGCAGAGGGAAGAGGATGAAGAGACAAAACTGGAAAAAAACAAAAAAGCTAGAATAATACTCATAAAAAGATATCAAAAGCATAATAAAGCAAGAAAAAGTTGTAATTTGTGCCATGATAGAGGAATCAAAGAAATAAATGAGGTGAGTGGATGCTATAGCAAGGAACAAGAATATATCCTTCTAATAATCCATCTCTCCTATGCCTAAGACATGTGCAAAAGAAACGAGTCCATATCACAAAGGGTAGAAGTAGAATTAGCTCAATGAGCAAAGAGCTCAAGAAAAGGGAAGGAAAAGATTATAGAAGAACCACATTTGATCCTACCGCAAAGAATATCCCCAACAAATTATGATAGTTGTGCAAAGCACACAAATAGAAATCCTTGAGTTGAAGAAATAAATTTCTATAGAAGAAATCACAATCATTTCTCAAGGGAAATGGCAATGGCCTACTAAGTTGGCCACTGGCTCTCCCATAGTAGGAAGCCAATCCACTCTACAGCATTTGTACGATGAACTCATGAAGAACAATATACATGTAGTTAAGAAAAGATAGAAACTACAACTTCAATTGGATGAGATGAAAGACACACCATGAGTTTCTGCAACAATCTACTTAATAGCTACAAGACCTCTAGGTCCACACATTGAAGAGAGAAACAAGGATATTGAGGAAATGAGAATCAATATGCAAGACATGGAGATAATGTAGAAATAAAATGAGGAAGCTAGAGCACAGTGGGAAAAACTCATAGTCGAAGCAAAGAAAGAGACCAAAATCAATAGTGTTCACAAGGAAACTTGAGGAAAATCATTAGGCTGAAGCACAATCAAAGGTGGTCTTCATAAGATTCCAAACCATGATTTAAATAAAGCCTAATAGGGGAAATCACCAAAATGAAAGCAGGGGCTCAAAAAGTACATGAGGAGATTCTTCAAAGGAGGCAATATCATTGCACTAAGAGAGTCAATTTAAGGACTGAATGGTAGTATGTAAGAATGTGATCTATTTTCAATATATCAAAATGCCATCATGACAACTTTAATAACTAGAATTGATAATGTGGGGGAACTAAAGGGGCAACTTGGCCTTGCCATCACTACCTTAGAGAATCTTGACTTTGGCACAAATTTCAATAAATAACTTAAAAGAAGTATTGATGTATCACCTTTTCCTCACAAGTTGCCTCACAAGATACACTGATCTAGATCTAAGTGAAATAGAAATTTGAACATCGAAACCTATAGAGCCCTACAACATTCAATTACCATCAGTCAAGGGTACAATTGTGATTTTAGAATCGCTTGAGATCATAGTGCCCATTATATAATATGTTGATCCAATGGACTTTGATAAACCTATGGAAGAAATTCAAGAGGATTTTTTGAGCTCACAGAAAGCAAGAGAAGTGGTCCTTACACTTAGGAATGCTATGATTTGATGTGTAAGGTTCTACAAGTTCAAATACAAAAAGTGATTGATCATCCAATTGAGTTTCTAGCATAAGATGAGCAAGAGAAGGATCCATAGGAGACCCAAGAGAGAAAAAAGGTTGAGATTGTAGTGGCATTAGATTTTAGTGTCTAGTGAGGGCCAAGATTAAGTGAAGGTTTGCCATGAACACATTGTAGACACTCATCAATATAGGGGAAAACATAGCATGAAATTTCCTGATCAACAGGATACATAAGCTTTAAGGAAGCCTACAAACTCCAAGGAAACAAAAGCAAATGCTTTGTAATGATGGAAATATGCTTTTCTAAAGGCAAATGAGCATGCATAGTTTTATTTTTTCCATTAACTTCCATATGATCAAGTTGATGTGCTTTACACCATATTATAGAAGGAAGGGCACAAAATATAAATCCCAACTTCATGAGAGGTATGAGTTTCCCAAAATTCCTATTGTTTAAGATATGGCACCTAAAAATATCTATCTATTCCAACAAATAGCACTTAAACTTTCTTTCACTAGCTTCATCAAGAAATTTAGCAACTAGCTAGATGCATCATTCATGACATCTGCAACTATCTTCAACTATTAGTAAAGTTATTGCAGTAGAATGTGGCCACTCCCTTTTATTTAATGTGAATGCATACTATGTTGCTCCACTAAATCATGCATTTTTTTCTTTAAAACAAAACCACTACATCTAGGATCCTTAAGTTAGGTACATCTGGTGGCCTTGGTTGGCTAGCTTTATCCCTAACCACCCCTTTAAAATAAACTCAATACAAAATCTCAAGATATATTAGATTAGGATTTCCTAGTTTTTCTTGATCAACTTGTTATTTTGAACTTAGCACTATGAGATAAAACTTATACCAATTGGATCCTCAACTGTGGAAAAATACTCTAGGCTTGCTTGGAGTTGGACCTATCTCCTAGTTGTACTTGTAGAAGCACACTCTTTACTACACAGTATGCCAGATGGTGTGGCAGTCAAACCTCCACAAAGAACACAATAGTTGTAGGGACCATTGAAGTAGAAGTAAGAAGACCCTCAGCACTGATGGCCTACACACTTCAATCCTTCATCTCTCTCTCTCCCTCTTCAACAACTACATATGACAACACCATCCATGACGACAATGTCATCATTCATAACTTTAGTCATCTTCTAGAGCATAGTAGCATCTTCAATCATTAAAAAAGACAATTCAACAAGACAACATCACGACCATCCCTAGCATTGTACATCTATGATGCGAGCTCTAACATGCTACATTCAACAACAAATGACGACTGCTAAGGGATTGCACTTGTCTAGGAGGGGGTAATGCTAACTACAAGTGTGAAGAGCAAAGACGAGAAAAATAAAAAATCAAAGAAAATTAAAAGTTTGGAAAATTTATTATTTTCATAATATAATTTACTTCATGAGATACACTAATATTTTTATAATAATTTGTGAGAGATGATCTTACTCTCGCGTAAGTTCTAATATTTCTTGATGATGGATTAGACAACTTGTGATGCATGTGAGGGTTGCAACTATGTAACTCTATTAAGCTTAACCTAGACTAGATCCAACTCACCTACAATGGAAGCATTAATCAAGAGAAGGATTGATCACGAGCCATAAGAATGGGTAGGGTTCTCATCTTTGGTGGAAATCCTAACAGGTATTAGGAGGGAAATATACCCTAATCCTAACACTAATATGAGTGGAAATTGTGACCCTAATATTCATATATAAAAGTCAAACATTGATGGAGCACACTATTTACATGTGTGTAAACTTTGAGCAACAACTCTTCTTGCTTCCTATCTACCATCTTATGCAATAATTGCTCGAGAATGAGGGAGAGAGTGTGTGTGATGGCTATGTGCATGAGTGAGGTACTCGGCAAGGTGAACTTATTCCATTTATTTTCCTTATCCTTCTTCTTCTATATATTATTCTCTCAATGGTGATCATGCTTGATATGGATGTGAAGGATTTCAATTATTTTCTTGTGGAGAGCATCACATAAATTGTGGAACCATCATTGAGTCTTCAAGCTTTGATTATGACATGAGAAGCTAAGTTAGTGAGTTCCCTACACCACCAAGCTAGTATTGCATTCTTTGCTTTCTTGAGATATAAAGAAAGGATGCATGGTTGGTTTGGAGTAGGATTATGAGATAATTATGTGAGTGATAAAATTGATCCAAGGAGTTTGAAGCTCTTAAAGAAATAATTCTATCTAATGTCTTGTTGTTGAACCTTGAAACCAAACCAACACTCCACAAGAAGAACCAAACTAGTTGAAACTTAAATTGAAGACCTTAAAACAAGAAAATAAGATATATATGGTAGACTCACATCCAAGAACTGTTGAACTCCTACGTGGAAGATAATCAAGAGATTGAACTACAATGAGTAAGGGTTAGAAGGGAAACACATAAAAATACCAGAATAAGAACCATAATAAGATCTCAAAGAAGCATACCCTACCTACAAGTCATGCAAAAATTGTAGACTAGATTAGTCTAACCTTGGAGGAGAGAGATAGTTGATTGATTAAATTATCTCTAAGAGCCACAAAATATTGATTTATGTGATTGCACACTAGAGTAGAGATTCCAACCATCAAGGGAAAGAGATTACCCAAAATGAACCTACCCTAGAAGATATGGAAACTAAGAACACTCCCATCCCCCCTTATTTATAGAGAGGATCAATGAACTCATGTACCTAGAGACTTTTGAACTCCCATGTGGAAGAGAATCAAGAGAATGAACTTGATTGAGTAAGAATTAAAAGGGAAACACATAAAAACACCAAAATAAGAACCATAATAAGTTCTCAAAGAACCATTACCTACAAGGCATATGAAAATCATAGACTAGAATGACCTAAGCTTGGAGGAGAGGATTATGAGTTCTTGAAAGATTGATAAATTTGTGTATCTAAAGACCAATCAAAACTAAACCAAGGAGGGATAGAGATACATGGGGAAAGTCCCTCATGACTTGAGCATGTCCCTAGAAAAGTTTGAATCTATTGTTAATTTCAACATGAGAAAAATGATTCAAGAGACCATAGAAAAATGGCTATAGACTTTAGTGTCTAGTGAGGATAGAGATGTAGAGAAAAATAGATTATATCAAGAGAGTGGTTTGTGGTGAAGCCATTCATTGTTAGACATAGTACAAAGATGGTTACTTGATAACTCTAATGTGCTTTAAATACCATACTAGAGAATTTGGAAATCTCGCAAATTCCACTTTCAAATAAGCAGTAAATATTTGACCAAGTGGCTAAATCTTAGGTGCATATTTAAGAGTGGGAATTGGTAGGATTGCTTATATAGTATCTAGATAAAATTTCATCTTCAAGGGGATAAGATTTGACCATGTGTCCAAATATTAATCACATTAGGAGTTCCCAAACTTTATGAAAATTCCTAAATTTTTGAATATGTGGTTTTTAGGCTATATTGAAAATTTCCAATACCTTGCTAATGGATTGTCCATTATACATGGTACCATAGAGAGTAATCCAAAATTCATTTGATTGGTAAGTATGCCCCTTCAACTTTCTAGAGAAATTTGAATAGGCTCAAAGAGAGTATAAGCCTCTAGAGTAGGCCTAGGCAAGAAGAGATAGATGTGGTTAACATGCTTAGATGCTATCAAGAAAGAATATTTCTAAACTCTCAAGGAGCTCTTTATCATGCACCTTGTAGAGGCCAAATATGGAGACAACCTCATAGTAAGGCTAATGAATGTGGAGCAACAAGGAGGAGAGAGCATGAGAGACTGAATCTCCAAGGTAAGGAGTGTGTACAAAAGAATAGCAATGATTGAAAGACCTAAAGCCGAGGAAATAACTAAAAATTTCATGAAGGGTATCCAAGATGAAAGGTTATACCAGGCCATGGATAGTAATTTAATCATTGATAACTCTAACTTCAATAGCATTTTTTATGAAGCCATGGAGATGAATGATCTCCATAGGGAGAGGAGCTAAGATAAAGGGTGGGTAGGATATCAAAATCCCCAACCCAAAAAAGGCATTATATAGATGTCAACACGACTCAAAAAACCTTGTTATGTTCAAACATGTGCAATAAGATCTCTCCAAACTCATGGAAACTATAAAGAAATCAAAGGTATATAAGCAAAACATCCACGCACACACAGTGGAGATCATCTACCATGATGATACCAAAAGAAGCATAAAAATAAGGCACAAAAATGTCCATGAATATATTACAATTTCATTTTTTGTAAAAAAGATAACAAGTACATTGTTACAAAATCACCAAAAAGAGATAGAGATATGAGGGGGCCACATCAACATCCACATCCACCATCATAAATAAATGATATACACAAAAGTGTTAAGTGCATGCATTTGTAAAGGGTAGGAATACTCAAAATTAAAGACCAAAGGTCTTATGATATCAAAAGTATCAAAAAATTTCAAAGAAATAATAAAATACGAAGGGGTATGCTTTTTGGGGAAGAGGTGGGATGGAGTGCACGAATGGATATGTGTCTCTTTCCCTTCCCTCTCTCTTCTCCAATCGCATATTCTCCTTTTTTGGGTGGTGCAAAAAGTTATTCTCTCTCCTCTCTCCTCTATCTTTTGTGCAAAAATTCTTCTTTTCCCTTTTGTTCTTGCATAATGGTTGAAGCTATGGATGAAGATGATGAAGATAACAAAATTTTTCATTATTAAGTGAAAGATTTATGATTTCTTTTCAGGTTTTGAGATTAATGGTAGAGCCATACACATAGATTTTGTGTGCTTTGTCCCTGGTTTTGTGGTTGATTATGTTCGTGGGAGGGTTGTTGTCATACCATCATAATGTCCCAAACCTAGTAAGGTATACATAAACTATGGCTACTTTGGCCATGAGGTAGCTTAGTGTAGAGATCCACCAAGACTTGCATATGTTAATTTATACACCAAATGTAATATTTTGATAGTACAATAGAGGATTTTTTATTAGAGACCTCAATAATTAGCCTCACTACCTTGTTTGACCAAAGACTAGCTAGTCCAAAAGTAAAATATAACCATTTATGCATACTAAGACCTCTAGATGTGGTTATAACTCACACTCCAAGCAACACTCCTATGAACTTCATAGAATAACCACTAGAGGAGGAGGAGTATACGAACCCCTATGTCACATACAATGAACAAGGAAACAGAATCCCTCGGAAGTGAAAGCAAATGCATCATCATAGAGCTGTATTTGATAACATGGTGTGGTGCTACACAAGCTCAATAATGGGATGTTGGACATCCTCATATTCATTCAATAGGATCGATTCACAAAATATGGCAACCATCTCTCACCTAGCCTTTTATACATTCTAGAACACAACAATTCACCTCTAGAACACAATAATTCACCTAGCCTCTTATACATTCTAGAACACAATAATTCAATTATAGCAAGCTTGTTAGGCATTCCATTGAGCATGACAGTTGTACATGGCAAACTCCACAATTCAAGCTACTAGTGCCCTTTGATCCTTGACCCTTACACCCTCCACATGCATGAGAGGATCATAGATTTGGAAAGAGAGAGTGTGGAGAGGAGATGAAGAGTTTCACTTGCTTAGTCCCTCATTCTCACTCTCAAAAATAAACAAGTATACCAAGTTGGCATACACATGAATAGCCTCTTCTATTTTTTTAAATCCTTTAAATATGTAAAGATTAGAGTTAGAATCTCCCCATCTCCCTTGGGCATCTTGCCCTTTCTATGGGCTTTTCCAATCAGTAATGGCCTTATTTACATGCAGGTGAGCTGTAGCCTTGTTGAAAGAATAAATTGGACATAGAATGATAGTTGCTAGTTACAATGTGCACGGGAGGGATCCCAATTCTCATAAAATAATTACACTGTGTTACAAAACTTTGTTGACATCTTCCAACAATTGCATCAAAATTTATAGGACTTATTTTTCTTGTCTTTATCTTGCTTGATCCTCTTATCTTTCTCCTTGTTGTATTTACATTATCATTTGTCCCCCCTCTAAGATGAGTGCCAGTACCATGGCACTTTCACCAACTAGATGGTGATGCTACCAATAAGAAGCTCTAGGATATCTGATGAGAAAATGACATGATAGATGGAGTGTTGTGGTGAAGAAGATGTGGATGGCCTGGTAAAAGAACATGAGAGCACATGATCTAGCTTGAGGAGGAGGGATGGATGATGATGTGTGTGGGCCACCAATATTGGTGGTCTTTAAGGAACTTCATGGTATTTTTTGTCACTTGTGCTCTCCCTAGGGGGTTTTTAAAACTACTCATATAGTGGGTGCATGCTCATGCATGTGCATTTGGGAGCTAGGCCAAATTGCAAATGGGGGGTTTGTTTAACTACTCATATAGTGGATACATGCTCATGCATGTGCAATTGGGAGCTAGGTCAAATTCCAAATAAACTTGGAATGTTATTCCATAATTGAGGACCTAGTTGGTGAAAGAGTGTGTTGGGGTGTTTTCCTTAGAGTGATAGGTCATCTAAGCCAAGAGGTTGTCCTAGGTGTAGTGAATGTGCATATGCTTTTCTTTTCCTTTCTTCTTCTCTTTTTTTCCCCCTTTTCTTTGAATAAAGAAATACACAACAATTGACAAGGTACCAAAGAGGAATATCAGATATGGATTTGAGTGTGTACTAGAGACAACCATTTCCTGAGAAGATACTCCTTGGCATGCTCTCATATATAGTGACATCTATGGAGAAAATGGATGCAAACACATGGTGAACCTACTATCAACCATATCCTCTAATAATTAAATACAATAGGTTGGAAATTATAGGGTGCAAATGTAAAGATGAACCATTGCAACTTGATCAATTCCAACATTAATGTCAAAAAGAGTGGGGGTATCTCATCTTCATAAGGTATCATTAGTTGATGGAGGAGCTTGATGAGGAGGTGGAGGTAGTTGCAAGTAGTGATGAAGGAGATTTCTGAGTAGTTATCAAACTCTCTAGCAAAATGCAAAAAGGAGGGGATTAGGTTTATAGGCTAGAATATATAAGTTTCGTCAACATGGATTTCTCTAATATTGGGGATCTTTGGGAAATTGTACCTATCTACCATGCTTCTTTTTTTGATAATCTTGGCCATTGTTAAGGATGGCAATAGTTAGCAAAATGCAAAAAGGAGGGGATTAGGTTTATAGGCTAGAATATATAAGTTTCATCAACATGGATTTCTCTAATATTGGGGATCTTTGGGAAATTGTACCTATCTACCATGCTTCTTTTTTTGATAATCTTGGCCATTGTTAAGGATGGCAATAGTTAGCAACACTTAAAGCAGGTGGCCAATGGTGCATTAATGCAAAAATAGGTGTAGCAATAGTAATGACCAATGGTACAACACATGGGTGGAGAGAATATCACAATTGGTAGCAAGCTATATAGGAGAGATGCACCCAAACCAGGGGATCGACTATTCATTCATCTTTCTAGGTTCATATTATATGTATTTGCCATGTGCCTATTGGATCTTTTGACCAATGGCAACTTGAGTGCTATAATAGTAGTAGAGTTGTTCCCCTTGTGTAATCCTAAGATACTCACATTGGTAGTAATACTACCATATCCTTTTTTATTACTATTTGCTCATGGGAATTTGAAGTTGCCTGACTGTTGCTGCTTTCTTTGTGGTTCCTCTTTTCTTCATCCAAACAGGATTGAATGGTACTTGCCAAAGTAGGATCTGGAATGTTGGTGAGAGTGGTTACAAGAGTAGGAAACACATGTTGTACAGCTTTTAGGAGAATAGCAATAGCATCTTATTCATGTATTGGAGCTTGTACAGAGGCAAACTATGCCATAAGTCCCTTCATATGAGAAATGAATTTTCCCAAATCTTCTCTTGAATGATATTCCAAGCTAAAGAATTCAATTTTAAGGAAGATTTTAGTATTTTTGCCAGTGGCTCCATAGAGCTTTTAAAGCTCATCCCATTTTTCTTTAGCAGTGTTTAGTTGATCAGCATTATGAATCAGGGATTCATCTAAGTGTAGCATTATGATTGCTTGAGCGCGTTGGTCATCCTCTATATCAACCAGATTTGTAGAGTTTACAGCTCTATTCCCTTGAATGAGAAGCTAATACCCTCTCTCCATCATTCTATATTTTATAAGTATCTGCCATGGGTAGAAATCTTTGCCATCAAACTTTCGAATTTGAGGACGGATATCAGCATATGTTGTGGTCATTGGGAAGGTCTTACCACTTGTTAGGACAAGGGCAGTGTCTAGTCCCTTACAATTTTTCCACTGAATGCGGAAGCAAATTAGACAATGTGAAATCAAAGTTGCAATGAAGAGAAAGGCTGAAAATCATATAAGTGTAATATTTCAAAGTATGACTTTGGTGGTCCCTTCTTATGTGCAAACTTCTTCCGAGGTTTAATAGTCTTTTTAGGTTTTAATGAAGTAAACCTAGAATGGACTTCAGGGTCCTCCTTGTGGTATGGCTTAGTGGATGAAGCTTGTGTTGGACATGGTTGGTCTATGATCTCAATGCTTGTTGTTGCTGATGATTCTGAGGAGAGTACGATGACACTCATGCTTTTGATTTCATTGACCAATGTACTTGAGACACAGTCACTCACGATATGCAATACACTTCTAGTGCATGATGGTCTATGTGTTAATTTTACACATAACCTTACAACAATATATGAAGAGGAATAAAAAAACTCATTGGATTTTAGTGAATGCCCAGCAAGCAATTAATTTGATGATTCATGATTAGTGTTTAGAAAACACTATTGTCAAGCTTAGTGAAGTGCTTGAATGGAACCCGATTGGAAGTCGGCTTCCCAATGCTTAGTGATGTCCATTGAGCATGCCCAAGAGCTTTAGAATCTGGAATAGGCTTCAGAGACTCTGCTTTAGTGATTAGAATCACTGTTAATGAAGCTCAGAGTGAAAACATGACAAAATGTTAAGCTTGGAGCTTGTTGGCTATGGCTGCCCAAAAAAACACAGTTAGGGTTTGGCAGAGATCTCTCTCTGTGAGAGGAATTTCCAGGAACCCTTTTAGCTAAGGATAGCCCACTTGGGGGCTATCAAAGCCCCAAGATAGCTGCACAGATTGCACCGCTTGCTGAGTGTACGGCAGCCCGAATTCTGTGCTGTTACAAACTGCGCCTGTTTGTGAGATTCACGCAATGCTGCCTATGCCCTCGACTAATCTTGACGTCTATCATGCCAGGATGATTTGCCCTGAGATAGGCAAGAAATCCCCAGAAGAAATCAGAGGGAGATATGGCCTCCTTTGTCCTCCCCAAGTCCTCCAATGGAGGTAGGTTGCAGGCAGCTATGGAGGAAAGAAGGATAAGGTGAAGGAAATGATAGCTCATGTGCACTTAGTGATAGCTGAGGCTGAGGGAAGCTGAGGAGATCAGAGACGGCTCTCATACCATGTTGGAAACCAGAGTTGTAGCATTGGAATGTGTGCACAAGAGGGAGAAGAGAGCTCAAAGTACAAGAATGAAATCTTGCTTACTAAGTTGCTTAGAGTACAACTTGGGTACACTCTCTCACACTTGATAGTGAACCATAGGCTGTTTATATAGCCTTTGCCAAGCTAGGGTTAGGGTTTCCCCTGCCCCTAGGGCTATTCACACTCATCTGACCTTATATTCCCTTGCTTACAGTGGGTTTCTATGCATGTCTTCTAACAGAGGAGCCGTGCAATTTGTGGAAAAGGTGGTTGGGGGAGTTACGACTTCCCTTCCTCTCCTTTACCTAGCTTTTGCACAAATCTTCTCTTCTCTCTCTTGCAAGGCACAACTCTTGCATCTCATCTCTCATGTGCTTCTTGAGTTTTTTTTATGGAAGAGAGTGAGAGTGAGGATGGAGAGGATGTGGATATTTTGTGTGTCTATGGTCTATGTGGGCTTGGTTTTGCAAGGTTTGAGGGCATGAGCATTGTAGATGCCAGTCCAAGGCTTGATCTCCTAGTTTTTTTTGTGCTTCTCTTGGGTTTTTCATTTTTGGTGATCCTGCTCTAGGGGCTGCTTGGATATTCTCTTGAACCCACATCCAGGCTTCATGGAAATCAAAGAAGGAAAGAAGAGATATTTCTTGGCGCCTTTACAATATAGAGAGGGTGGGTCAATTGTCTTATTGCTTTAGAGAAGAGGAAATTTTGAAGATTGGCAATTTCAACATTTTTCGTAATTAATTCCCTATGAAAGAAAATATGGAGACAATTGAAACTATATGCAAGTTGTCTGCCATGGTGTTGCAAATGCCAAGAGGAGGAAGAGCTTGAATCAATTGTGAAGAAGAAGGAGAAGCAGAATGCTACTACTCCCATTCAAGAGAGCAATGACTCTCTGTGCCTCCACACTTTGCTTTTTTGAATATGGAGGTGCAAGAGCATTGTCTTGACAACAGAAGGAGAAGGCAAAGACACACATACCTTTGAGAATGAGAAGAAGACTCATGTTTTTTTTTTGAAGAATAAGAATAAGAATAAGAAGGATGCATGCTTCTTGTGAAAAAGAAGGATGTAGGCTTCTTGTGAAAAAGAAGAAGAAGAAGACACAGATTTTTTGTGAAGAATAAGAAGAAGAAAATGATGACATCTTGCCATGCTTCTTCCTTCCTCCTCCTTGATTTCTTTTGTTGATCCTTCGCCTCTCAAGGAACCCTCATGGTGGCCACAATTCCTGCATTATTTCGTCTATGTTCTAGAAAATGACTTTCTTTTCTATTATTTTTTCCTTCTTCAATGCATATTTCTCATTTAAAAATAGCCTTATCTTCTCAACCCTTCTACACACCTTAAAACTAAAAGCCAATACATCAAAGCTCAACTAATGAAAGGCAAACATACACTATTTCATGTACTAGGTGGAGCTCTTCATGTTGGATCTTTAGTGAGGGTGTGCTACAAGATCAATCTTTTGAGGTTAAATATCCATGGTCTTTCCCATGGATTAGTAGACAATGTGCTTCAATGTGATATTTCTCATTCCTTCCTTGGCTCAAGATTGTGGGCATAATTGTGTTCTTTTGCTAAGGTATTTTGCCTTACTCTTCTTGGAATGAAATTTGGAGATTTTTACAAGTGTTGGTGTGAAGAAAAAGTTCAAAATGAGCATTAGGGTAGTTTTGAGGTCTCAAAAATGCCTTTTAGGAGATATAGATAGAGTGCTCTAAACCAATAGGAGTAGAGCCTCCGTAACGAAAGTTCTATTTAAAAAATATAAAAAATAAATTTACAAATATATATATATATATATAATATTACAACTTTGTATTATCAATATCTATTTTTAGCCTCTTATATTCATGATTATGACATTCTTTGTATTGATAATATACAGTTTTGGCCACTTTTATTTAATGATATATCTAGATTAATGATAATGACATATTTAATCTAAATTCAAATTAATAAAAATCTTGGCACTTATTTTTTTCTCTCCTTTATTTTATCCCTCTCATGTTTTTCCCTCCTTTGTTGTAGCTTAGTCCTCTGTGTGTGTGTGTGTGTGTGTGTGTGTGTGTGTGTGTGTGTGTGTGTGTGTGTGTGTGTGTGTGTGTGTGCGCGCGCGTGCGCGCGGGCGTGCGCACGCCATGGATACAAAAATTTGGCCTTCAACAAGGTGTCCAAGCTCCCAAATCACATCCATAATACCAGTCTTTAACTCATTCCAAAAATATGGAAGATGGATTCTTACAATCATTAGCAAAGGAGATTGGGTCACCATGCAGCACAAGCAAAACATGGGAAAAGGTGAAGATATGAGAGCTTGTTCATCTCTCCTGCTTGGAAGGGTAGAATCCGAGATTTCAAGCTTGGAGTAAATAAGCATAGCATAAAAGAGGTATTGGTGCAACATGTGTTTATGCATAGAGAGCTATATTTGGATCCTATAACTTCAAATCTTCCAATGCATAAACCAAATTGTAAGGATTTGATTCTTAAAGTCTTTATTTCTTGAACTTGGTTTAAGGTTTTCCATTATCACATTTGTTCATTTGTCTTGTAGATGTCTATCCCTCTAATCTTGAGGAATGGCAACCGGTCAAGTCTATTGTTGATGTTATTGATGTGATGCATGGCTTGATTGGAGAAGATATGTACAAAGGTAGAAAGAAGATAGAGCTCGCAGAGAATGGAATATTCTTCTTTGACCATTCTTATATTGTCCCCATGTAGCGTAGCCAATGGGGATCAATATTCCCCCTTCCTTTGCCCGATTTTTCAAGCTTTGAGTGGCCTTTGCCAAGTCAAGCTACTAGTGAGGGCTGTAGATGTAAAATATTTTCTGAGATACAGGGAGCATTAAAACCTAGTATCTCAAGTAGGCTAAGAAAAGTTATTTTGTTCATGCCTATTGATATATTTGTTGACTTTTTTTCTAATGCTGAGATAAGAATATAAAAGGTCATGCTTTTAGTGAAGAGACTAACATATGATCATGTTATACAATTTATTGATGTGAGGAATGGGACACTAGGACAGAATGAAAAATTATATGTAAGATAGATTAAGACTCTATAGCTTGTAAATATATGATTGCTACTCAAAATTTCATCATTAGCTTTTATTATAGTGGATGGTATTATGTTGGTGGTGATAGTTTGGTTGCTTTAGACCAAAATCTTGATAATTTTAGCAAAGATCCTATAGTAGATCTTGATGTTTGGTACAATGAAGACATTATTGCTATCCTAAAGGTTAGATCATCATGTACGCTACATCAAGTGAGGATATATTTATAGAAAAAAGATATTGAACTACCATACTCATTTTTTTTCAGCTTAATAACAAACGAGTAAGTTTTTATATCATATTATATCCACTTAGGTGTATATCTGATTTCACTTCTTGATTAATAAAAATTTGTAACATATTTTTTTATACGGAGATCGAGGAGAGAGAAGAATATACAATGCAAGGATATTGAAAAAAATATCTCTTTACTATTAATATAAAATACATGTACAAATTTTATGGAATATTTTTGTCAGCCATCTCCATGACTTATACACAAGGGCTTACAAGCAATGAGAAAAAACTACTTCTTTTTTTGAGAACTTTTCTTAGGAGAAGGGACATCCTTTTTGGGATTCCTTTTACCTATCTTTGATGCTTTGGTTGCCTTGGGTATTGAAGGCATAGCTTCACCTACTGTAGTTACATGAACATCCTCTCCTTCAATGTCCAAGCCCCCACTATTGTCTATTCTTGTTGGTTATATAAGATGTAAAATATTACACGGCGCAGCGAACAGAATCTGAGAAAGAGATAGAGAGTACACAACAGATAAGAGGAGAATCAGTAAATTCTTTAACTCCAAACAACTGATACAAAGATGGCTCTGTCCACCCGTGCGCTTCCACTGTCTGAAGCTTAGATGGCGATCTAGACAGAAGATAGGTGAAGAGCTTAAGGCTAGCTGGAACAACTCTGACTAGGTGAAAGATGAGTGAGTGATGACTGCGAAGGGGTTTAGCTTTTATAGCCCGCGAAGGTCGTTAGGTCGGCCTGCTGACCGACCTACCATATGAGCCTCCACTAGTCGGCTAGGGAATATTCCCTTTACCATCGGGCCGGGGGCGCTGCCCCCGGACCCCCGCCAGGGGGGCCGCTGGCCCCCCTGGGACCCCGCCCCTTTTAACTCCCTTACCACGCAACTCAATGCAATGTGCCTCGAGTTGCTACCAGCTTAACCACTCCGTCTAACCCAAAGATTAGACCCACAACAGTCACCTTTTTGCCATCCGGTCACATAGACCTCATCTGATATACAAGTCAGGACTCAACTAATGTCCGGGCTCACATTTGGCTTCTCCTCATAATGGGGGCCTTACAACTTTGAGCACCATGGATCATTGGTAGCACCTAATGAGGGTGGGGCATTGATCATATCTAACACCCCCCCTCAATGTCCACCCATAGGTGAACTATCTCCTCGGCCCAATGCCGAGTCTCTGAAGATGAACTTGAAGCAGATCCTTCGTAAGTGCTTTGGGGAAGATATCTGCTCCATTCTCCTCTGTTGGACAGTAGACCAATTCCACTATCCCATTCTCCATCAAATCACGCACATAGTGATACTGGATCTCTATATGTTTGGTGCGTGCATGAAACACTGGATTTTTGGCAATGGCGATGCAACTCTGATTGTCACATCTCAGCACAGTTGGTTCTTCATCCTGCACTCCCATATGCCATAGAATCCTTCTCAACCATACAGCTTCACATGCAGCAAAACAAGCTGCCTTGTACTCTCCTTCGGTAGAAGACAATGCCACTGTTGGTTGCTTCTTACTAATCCAAGAGAAAATTCCTGAACCCAAAGAGAAACAATAACCAGAAACTGACTTCCTGGAATCAATGTCTCCTGCCCAATCTGAGTCACAGTTCCCCACAAGAGAGGTTCCGAAACTGTATGTGATACCATAGTCAAGAGTTTTCTTCAAGTATCTGAGCACCCGCATCCCAGCCTTCCAATGACTCTCATGAGGTTTGTTTGAGAACCTGCTCAAAACACCAACAGCAAAACTGATATCTGGTCTAGTGTTACACAAGTAGATCAGACTACCGACCAACCTCCTATACCTCCCAATGTCTGCTAGTGCTGATGTATCCTCGACGGATAACTTTGCATTCACCTCCATAGGTGTAGCTATCTCCTTGCACTCGGTCATGCCAAATGCCTTCAAGATCTCCCATGCATACTTCTTCTGAGAGATGAAGATCTTTCATGGCTCTTGCCAGACTTCAATCCCCAAACAATAGTGTAGCAAGCCCAAGTCTATCATTTCAAACTCAGAACTCAAAGCCTTTCGAGTTTGGTTGATCATATCTTCATAGTCACCTGTAATAAGAAGGTCGTCCACATATAGGACAATCACTACATACTTTTTACCATCCCTTAAACATACAAGTTAGCATATGAGGCACATCTTTTGAAGTTTAGGTTTAAAAAGAACCTATCTATCCGCTGGTACCATGCTGTGGGGGCTTGTTTCAACCCATACAATGCCTTCTTCAGTTTACACACTTTGTTCTCAGAATGGGGGGCCTCAAACCCTGGTGGCTGAGCCACGTACACCTCCTCCTTGAGGTCACCATTTAAGAACGCTGACTTAACATCCATTTGGTACACTGGCCACTTCTTATGGGCAGCCACTGCAAGTACCGTGTGAATAGTGGTCATTCTAGCAGTTGGGGCAAGTGACTCTTGAAAATCAAACCCTTCAACTTGTGAAAAACCTTGGGCAACCAGTCTAGCTTTGTACTTTTCTAAGGTACCATCAGCCTTGTACTTTACCTTCCAGATCCACTTGGTGCCAATAACCTTCCGCTTTGCTGGTCGATCCACTAGCTCCCAAGTGTCATTCTTCATTATGCTGTCATACTCCGCCTGCATAGCAACCTTCCATGATGGATCTGCAAGTGCTTCTTCTAAGTCAGTTGGCTCCTTTACTTCTCTCATAATCTCAACCATCAAGGCCATATTGACTATGTGAGCAGAAGCCCTCCTTTGCTCCTCTGTTCTCTGAGACCTCCTTGGTCCATCTGCCTTCTCCTCAACAGATGCAGGCATAGGATTATTGTGGTCATAGAGCTGCTTCACCCCGCGTAGCAATGGCTTTTCCGGTGGGGTGATGTCAGGTTGGTGAACTTTTTCTTCATCATCTGAAGATGATGCTTCCTCCTCCTTAAGGATAGGGATAGCTCTCGGGACAGGTTCATAGTGGACTACTTCTTCGCTTGATGATAAAGTGGAAGAACTTGCCTTCTCCTCCTCCACTGTATGCGGCTCCTCCTTGAACACCACATCACGGCTCGCGATGATCTTCTTTGCCTCTTGGTCATATAATTTGTAAGCCTTCTGCTCATTACTATAACCCAAGAAGATACATTTTCTGCTTTTTGGTTGTAACTTGTTTCTCTTCTCATCTGGAACATGTGCATAACATTCACATCCAAAAATTCTGAAATGTGAGACAGATGGTTTCTTACCAGTGTAAGCCTCATGAGGTGTTTTTCCCTTGAGAGCCTTTGTATAGCTCCGATTTAGAATGTAGACTGCAGTATTAACAGCTTCAGCCCAAAAATGGTTAGGCAATCCCTTGCCCTTTAGCATGCATCTTGCCATCTCCACAATGGTGCGATTCCTGCATTCCACAACACCATTCTACTGAGGTGTGTGAGGCGTCGTCAATTGACGCTTGATGCCTTTGCTCTTGCAAAAGCCTTCAAACTCCTTTGAGTTGAACTCACCACCACCATCTATTCTAAATTTCTTCACACTTTTCCCTGTTTCATTCTCAACAAGTATTAGCCATTCTTTAAACTTACCAAAAGCTTGAGCCTTATCACGAAGGAAGTACACCCACATCTTCCTACTGTAGTCGTCGACAATCAACATAAAATAAGAAGATCCCCCCAAGGCCTGTGTAGGCATCTTACCACACAAGTCAGCATGCACCAACTCTAGAGGAGCCTGTGCTCTATTCTTGCTTTCTTGTGGAAATGCCTTTCTTTGTTGCTTGCCCATCATACAAGCTTCACATAGTTCCTTCAATTCAGTTATTGTAGGTAGGTGAGCAACCATACCTTTCTTTTGCATCTCCTTCAATACTGCAAATCCGATGTGTCCAAACCTTTCATGCCAAAGCTTACTTGTGCCCACTCCAGCGGTGGCTGTAAGAGCACTTAGCTCATACAGGTTGTTCCTTCTTTCTCCTTTGCCAACAATTGTGCCAGCACTATCAATAATTTCTGCACCTATCTTCTTGAACCTCACTTCATGACCAAGATCAGTTATGGCAGCAACTGATAAGAGATTTCTCCTGATTTCGGGAACATACAACACATTTGAAAGCTTTTTGACTTCACCATTTGCAGCAACAAAAGAAATAGTACCTGTGCCCACAGCAAGGCATTTAGCATCATTTCCAACCGTCACAGTGATGGATTCTTGTAGAGGCTGCATAGAACTGTATAGACCTTTCTTGTTGGTCATGTGATGGGAGGCCCCACTATCCAACACCCAAGAGTCAGTGGTAGATTCTTCTTGCGCCGAGGAGCACACTTCCTCAATGGTCGCCATGAATAATTCCAACTCTGCTTCAGCCGTATTGGCTGTCTCTTTCCCTTTACTTTTAAGGGTACCATTCTTTTCATCTGCCTTCTTGACACGACAATCTGCAATTGCATGTCCTTTCTTCTTACAGTAGAAGCACTCTCCTTGAAACTTCTTCTTTCCGCCCTTCTTCTTTTTGTCACCATCATTTTTTGTGGAGGAAACACCTTTGCCTTTTGCATTGGCAGAGAATGCAGCATCTCCATTGTTGCTTCCTTCTCGGGCTTTCAGCCTCAACTCCTCCTCCATTAATAATGCACAAAACTCCTCAAAAGTCAAAGCTTGAGGTCTCACCTGAGTATTAAGGGCAGTTACTAGTCCATCAAACTTTTGTGGACAAATCCGAAGACAGCTCCGAGCTAGCTCTTCACTAGTATTTTGTATCCCAGCGCCAGCCATCTGGTCGCGCAGATTCTTAATCCGAGTGATGAATGCTTCAACCGTCTCTCCTTCAACAAACTTCTCCGCTGCTAGTTGATTCTCCAAGTTTTGAATCCTTGTTTGGTTTCGTGTTTCGTACTGACTCCTTAGTACATTCCAAGCCTCTGACGCTTTGGTTGTATACTGAATCAGAGTCAAAACACTGTCAGAACAGCTCGTAACTAAGGCACACAATGCATCTGCATTCCTTCGTTTCCAAGCTCGTAGAATATCTGCATTCGGAGGAATCATCACACTAGGATTTGATGGGTCGGGGGTAGGCTGTGGTTCTGCGTCAGTCCCCAGCACAGTCTCCAGAAGCTCATAAGAATCAAGAATAGTTGTAATTTTGAACTTCCACAAGGTGTAGTTTGTACCATCTAACTTGCCTTCGCTGAAGGTTGGTGGATGAATCCTCAGTGTTTGAATAGCCGGTACAGCAGCATCACCTCCTGCACCGCTTCCTGATGCGCCAAAACTGCTTCCCGAAGTCGACATCGTTTCTCTTTGCTGTTGAAGCCTTTGCCTCTTGCACGCTCTCCGATCTCTAGAGCCCCCTGGGCTCTGATACCATGTAAAATATTACACGGCGCAGCGAACAGAATCTGAGAAAGAGATAGAGAGTATACAACAGATAAGAGGAGAATCAGTAAATTCTTTAACTCCAAACAACTGATACAAAGATGGCTCTGTCCACCCGTGCGCTTCCACTGTGTGAAGCTTAGATGGCGATCTAGACAGAAGATAGGTGAAGAGGTTAAGGCTAGTTGGAACAACTCTGACTAGGTGAAAGATGAGTGAGTGATGGCTGCGAAGGGGTTTAGCTTTTATAGCCCACGAAGGTCGTTAGGTCGGCCTGCTGACCGACCTACCATATGAGCCTCCACTAGTCGGCCAGGGAATATTCCCTTTACCATCGGGCCGGGGGCGCTGCCCCCGGACCCCCGCCAGGGGGGCCGCTGGCCCCCCTGGGACCCCCCCAGCCAAGGGCCGCTTCCGCGGCCCCCGGACCCCACAATAGGGGCCCCTTTTAACTCCCTTACCACGCAACTCAATGCAATGTGCCTCGAGTTGCTACCAGCTTAACCACTCCGTCTAACCCAAAGATTAGACCCACAACAGTCACCTTTTTGCCATCCGGTCACATAGACCTCATCTGATATACAAGTCAGGACTCAACCGATGTCCGGGCTCACATTTGGCTTCTCCTCATAATGGGGGCCTTACAACTTTGAGCACCATGGATCATTGGTAGCACCTAATGAGGGTGGGGCATTGATCATATCTAACATAAGATTGATCATTATGTACTTCATGACCTTTGCTCTTATATACCAAACATGCTCACTTGTATAGCAATCCCTTGTAAACTCTCATATATTTGTAAGAAAATATTTTTAGTTCATCGTTATTTTTTACAATAGACTATATTATTATCATCAATGGACTATTTTGCAATAAACCTATATCTCAAAGTTCAAATTACATTTATAAGCTTATAATCATTGAGATAAATAAACTTAACCAATCTTTTGGAATTTACAATTACTCTCCAGCCACAAGAGTAACTATCATCCTGATGAGGACATTACAATCAACAATATAAAGTAAAACTATGAAACTTGTTCATGGTAGTTTATAGAATAAATTTTCTTATTATCTTCCAACCATATTAATCAAGACCTTACCACAACTTGTCTATATTGCATTGTTGTAAGTAAGTCAAAAGGCATGGGAGGATTTTTCTCTAGCACTTCAATCGATCTTTTTACAACTCTGTACCAAAATGCAATAAAATTTAGAGTAATTACAAAAGAAAGATCAAAATATTTAGAGTACCTACAAAAAAAAGATCAAAATATCAAGGAGACCCTAGATTATATAACTTACAACTTGGCATTTCCATGGCTTCCTTTCATAGAATTGATGAAAAAACATTGCCTCTCACACAGTCTATTTCAATTAGGCTCTAATGAGAAAACTGAAAACAATCATATTTCAATAATCTGGCGAAACAAGATCTCATAAAATTTAACAAAATGTCAAATTACTTACTTTCATTGTATGAAATTAGAAGAACCTCCAAAGTTTCAAAGTCAATTGAATTGAACCAATGATCAAATGCGCTTGCATCAAGCTCACTCCTCATATAGTATGAGATAGATGGATCAAGAACCTCAAATTTTTGTTGTATATCAAAGGGGAGCTCATACATTATACACCTAGCAAAGGAATGGAGATAGTAAGCATCAACATGAAATTCTATTGCTAGAAAAATATAGCGAGTAAAAATAAATTTTGGTATACTATATCTCATCCTAGTAAGAAGAATATAGTAATTTACTTCTTTCACTTTATTCTTGAGATTTTGAACATAGTCAGAGTCAAAAAATACCATATCAGATCTTTTGTTAATATCACTAGGTAAAAAGCAACAAACATTAAAGCCCTTAGGGTCAACCCTTTCAAGAAGGGTAGATAGCTCCTCTTCAAAATATGGGAGTTGCTTTGCTTCCTTTTCTTATTCCTTCTTCCTTTTATACTCCCTCCATTTATCTACCTACTCATTTGTGGCCTTTTCATCATTTTCATATAGTCTTGTGTCCTTTTCATGGGTGACATTTTCAACCTTAAGGCCTAGATCATCTTTCTTTTTTCTATATGGAGGCACATTTAAAATATTGAAAGTCTTCACATCAGAAAGGGGGACTAGCTCAATGACCTTTAAAAACCTGTATCTCAATCTCCTGAGAATTATCATGTGTTTATCCAGAAGTGTAAGCCTATGTACATGAGCAGCATATATATAATAATCTTGGAAAAACTCAATTAAAAAATCTTTTGTAGCCTCCTAAATACAGTTGAGACCTACTCTAGTCCATCTAAAACTAACAAGACTATGCTTGTCATAAATTTCTTCGGCAAGCCTTTGAAAAGATAGTTTTGGAATTGCATTATTTAGATCCTTCATTGCACTTCTAATCTCCTTTAGGTATCTAACATGTTGTGAGAACCTTCTGCTTGGCTTTGATTTCCTTGTAAGTTTGGAAGGCTTGGAGGATTGATGAATCTTTGAAGTAAGACCTCTAGGATCAACTTTCTACTTCCTTGCAGTGGCCTTAGTTCTAGCCATCTAAAACATCCAAGAAAACAAATAATACCTCAAAATTAAGACAAATCTCCAAATATCTAATATAATGTTATCTACAATCACTTAGTAGCAAACAAACACTAATCACATAGTCTACCTCAAATTTCAATAAAACAATGCAGGCCCAAGATGCATGAAACGTGTACTCGCCTTTTGGATGAGAAACCTACACCCTCTCGTGTTTCACACATCACTTCTTTTTTGGATACATATTTCATCAAAGACAATTAATGCCATGAAGTTTTACAAGTTTCATAATAGAACAGTGGTCATATAGAAAATCTCATATCTTATTCTCCATGAGTTCATCAACACTTGAAAGAAGATATATCTGAATGTTCACATCAATAATAATTAAATTATTATTCACCTAATTATTATCAATATTATTGGAAGCAAAATTATCCTTTTTTGTGATCTAACTTTGTTGATCCATGATTCTATTTGAGGAAACTTGCATTCCTCACGATGTATGAAACGTGAGATAATTGTTGTCCATGGGGAGAGCCATGACTAATCCTGTTTCATATGTCGGGCTCTTTTTGGGATTATTTAGCAAGATTCGTTCCACTGATTCAAAGGTAGATCAGATTTGTTGAAAATTTTACATTTTTGAGGCCTTAGCACGTATGCTGGGTGATAAAATCTTATTAAGTCACCTTATGCTCTATGCATAATAATTTTGCAGTGTGACCAATTTTACCTTGTGTTGGTGTTATCGAGAATAGAAAGAGCATTGCCTTTGACTCTTTTGCGGTTTAGAAATTGGGTTTAAAAGAATGTTTGTTTACACATGTGGCTACTATAATACGTAGTTAACTTCACACATGCGATGGGTAGACCATTTTTGCCTCGAAACTTGTGCCACATGTCACTTATGTCTTTGGCATGATAGAGCTTTTATGGCTCTACTTTTTAAAGGTAAAAGATAAATCTCAGTATCTTCTTTTTCATTTTAAGCATAGCTCCTTTGAATCAGTGCCACATTACTTCTCAAATAAATGTGCGGTGACTGTTTTCATATATATATATGACAACTCAGGGTCGGGTTTATGTTAATATTTATTCTACATATTTTGTTTTGTCTTCCACGAGCTATTTATGCCGTGTGCATCACAAGACCAAACCTGGCGTATTCTAACAAAAACCCATTTATTCTCAGTAGCAGCAAGGACTACAAATCTCAAGTATTAAGGATTTTTTGGTAATTTTTTCTCTACAATCTTGAATTTTGAGACATTGAAGGTGATCAAATTTATAACCTTTCCAGCGAAACGATTCACTAATGTATGAAACATGATTTTACCATTTGCAAAGGGTTTTGAAAGTTTGTTGTCATGTTTCATGAGTCCATCTCAAATAAAAACTAATTGATAAAACACAAAATTGCATGCCTCCTCTATTGCTCAAGTAGTCAACTCACTTTTTATAAGGCATTGTATTTTGATCAATTTACCATGTGTGATATCTTGGGGATTTTGACATGCAAGATGAATGAAATAAGGTGTCATTATTGAACATTGATCTATAAAGGGTTTTACTTTGTTTTTCTATCAAAATTGGTTTAATCTTGTACACATGTTAAATAATCTGGTTTTGATGTTCTAGATGCATTATCTTAGACAATTTTTTTGGATGTATAAAATACGATTTTGTTAAGTTTTTAGAATTAAGTAACACATGAAACACAATTTTATGAATTGTGAAGCAGTTTGGATAATTGTTGTCATGTTTCATGATTCATGAATGTAAAACAAAATTTGATCGATGAGACGTGAAATTTCATGCTTTCTTTGTTGCTCACAGGGTGAATTCACTTTTTACAAGGCACTACTATTGTATTTTGACCAATTTAACGTGCATATTATGTTAGAGATTTAGACATGCAAGATGACTGAAGTGAATTATCATTGTTACACACTTTTCTGTGTTTGTTCATTTTAGAGGAGGAAGATAACATTGTTTTGTGTTTGTTGGTTTGAGAGGAGGAAGAAAAGACACTTTTCTCAGAATACATTAGTGAACATGTCATATATAAGTCTAAACTTTGGAGCCAAGAGTGAGTTCTTGACGGAATATCAAGTAGTCAAAATTTCTATAACGGGTTAGCCTTATTGATGAGGAATTCAAGAAGTGGAAAGTAGATTGCTCTTTTCATCAGAATCAGCATCAATGTCTTCTTATATAGAAGGATGTTGGATTTCTTGTATATCTTCAATATATGGATAGTTGTTCTTTACATATAATACAAGATAAGAAGATAAACGATATTGCAAGCAAAGATAAAGAAGTTGAGGAGAAGGGTGAAATGTTTCAGGAGGATATTGAGAACCAGTTAGTGAAAGGATTTTATGTTGCTTTATTTAAAAGTGACAACATTACAAAAATGGAAGAAAAGGAGATAGAGATGAGTGCAAAGATTGAAACGGGCCCTCTTGAATGTGTCTCAATATTTCTCAGTTATCTCATTTAAAAAAAAGAGATATGTATTGCTAAATGATAGTCAACACCTTTTTTATCTTAGAGAAGACTACTGCTTGGCAATCCTTGTAGCATGGGGTCAAAGGATAAGAATTTTATAGGTTATGAAGAGGAATTGCTAGCAAGTCTTGATGTTGAGGGAGAGAATTTTCAAGACATCTATGTAGCCTTGCATTCATGTATTAATTAGATAGTGGAATATGAAAAGGGGGGAATACCTATAGAGGAAGAGTTCTTACAAATTTAGCAAACAAATTTAGCAGAGACTTGGATTTGATAACATGGGGTATGAAGAGAAATTGAAGTCTCCATTAGAAGAGAAACCAAAAAGTTCAATAAAACTTTATGATAATAGTCTTCTTGAAGAAGATGAAAACCCTAAGGTATGAAAGATAATTCTAAGATATCCATTGTGATTTATATTAGAGTATGTTGTGCATTATAGAAAAATATTATTGGATATTTATCTACTGACATCTTACACTATTGTGGTTTATTGTGCAGATAGAAATTGAAGATGTAGACAACTTTCTTGGAAGAGCCAAAGGCTCAAGGCCATTGAATCTTTGGCTAAAGTCAAGGCCTTGGTCATTATATTGGAAGCTTAAATAATCAAATAGTTGTAATTTATCATAGGAGGTTGTCAAGCTCTCCAAGATTACCAATAATGGCTTTTAAAGCTATCTCCAAGGTGATTGGATCCCAAGTTTTCAATAAAGGTTCAGACACAGATAATTTTGGAGGAGAAGAAAGAAGCTATAAGA
Organism: Lygodium microphyllum; assembly: GCF_053477565.2. Classification (NCBI taxonomy): domain Eukaryota; kingdom Viridiplantae; phylum Streptophyta; class Polypodiopsida; order Schizaeales; family Lygodiaceae; genus Lygodium; species Lygodium microphyllum. The sequence continues at coordinate 84,280,987 of NC_141163.1, read as the reverse complement.
GTTTTTTGCTTCATGCCTGGATATAGTGGATCTAGGGTAGGATACTTTGGAATTCTTGGCTCTTATTTGCTCTCCTATGTAGGAGATGCCAATAATTTGAAGCTGCCTGTAAGCTATAGGAAACAAGAGCTCCTGTAACGTACCCACCTATCGACTATCCAAGCATGTTTTAGCAGTCCGAATCTAAGCGTCACCGTCCGATACTCCCATAGAATGTTCTGGGGTTTGTCACCTAGGGCTTCCCGAGTTTGTTGCCTCGCAACGGAATGTTTGCGGGTGAACCCACTAGGATCGACCCAAAATTTGGGTTCCTAGGGGTCAAGATCTCTTGACAGCATTCTAGCGTTAGGTTTTGGGACATCCTCCTTTACGCAGAGATACCCTATCCGAAGTAGACCCATACCTCACTTGGTTCAAAGAGAATGGAAAATGAGAGGGATGTGCTTCTCAACCTCTCTTCCCGTAGGGCATAGTCTCATTTTGGTCCTCTAAAATGGCATGAATTGGGTTCTAACCTATCAATAGCTAAAGGTCCAATGGCAGTAAAACCTTGTGAGAAGCTTGCCAGTTCTCTGGGACCACCTTGCCGTAGGACAATCCTGTCAGGGTTCTGCCCACCCACTTCCCTTGATAGCTTTAGTTTTCTAATTAGGTCCTATCACATTTATGTGCAACTTTTAAAACCAGCTTTCTTAATTAAGCCTTTAGGAAATAGGGTTCATTTGTGTAATTTATGGCACAAATACGAATACAGAGCAATCAGTCCTTTTGAAAAACAAGTTCCTTAACTTATCTTTGAGTTAATCTTTGTCTCTTGCCCATACAGGAGAAATTATGTATCCCTTCTATCCAATAGAAGTCCATGCTCTCGAGTTGAAATGCAGCATGACCTTGGAGATTATCCACCCGTGCAAAATATCCTTCCTTAATTAATCCCATTAAGAATCAAGCACAATCAAGGCAATCAGCCCTATTATCATCTTCCAAGATAACATTCATTTATTCCCATAGCAACTTGTCATTACAGACCCTTGCTATGCACTTACCATCAAACACAAGCACTTGGAATAATCATCCAAATCACATTCCAACAATCAGTTTAATGCAAAAGCATTTAGGACTCTATTTGATCAATCAACAAAACAATGGTATCCTTTTCCAAATATTGTAGGAATAGTCGTGATAACCTTACCATCGCGTTTTTGCTCTCCCCCTTGGGATCTAAGTGATTCCATGCAAAATTTACTTAATACTTCCTCCATTCGGCTAGGATATATGTCAAAGTTTCAACATTGCTCAAGACATGAGTTCTAATAATCCCTTACTTTGATTGATAAACAAAGTCATATTTAATATTTTTAAAGTTAAAAAAATGTATCTTGCTGCTAAGATTCTTTTACTACAACCATCTCCTCCTCATTTGAGACTCTCAATATTTCTAGGAGCCTTTTGTCAATTTCGAAGTGTAACGTACTCGCCTTGATTACGCAACGAGTGATGTTTTAGTAATCACCTAGAGTTTACCTTCCATCCCTGCCATCTGTACTCTAACCAAAATGATCGGATCTTATCTGGCTGGTTAATCCTAGGTCTACCCCACAGGGGAAGCATCTTGCCATTACCCACGAATGACCGACTTGAAGGTTCCTAATTGACCTAACAATCACCTATCAACAACTAGCTCACATCCGAAGGTGGACGATAGGCTTCTTGTCTGGAAGGAGCAACATCCATAACCCTTGGTTCATGGAGTATAACGCTTTTTTCCAGTAGTAGAAAAACCGATACTTGAATTTCACATAATGAACTCTTCCCCTTGGAATTTAACTAAGGGTATCTAGATTTTGGGGTTCCTAACTTCCCAGTTTAAGGTTTATTCTTGTAACCAAGTTTCTTGGCCTTAAGTCGGTTTCTTTAACTTAGAGTTATTTTCAATTTTTAAAATCTTCTATCATAGCTTGTAGGTTAAAACTACATCCTTGGCTAGTATCTTTAGGGTTTAGTTCTTAGGAAATTCATCTTGAATTCACTAGTCTTCTTTTCTATGGGGTTAACATTAAAATTCCTCATGATTTCTCTTAAGTTCTAGGTTTTCATAGTTCCCCTAATAGTTTCTAGCCCCTATAAGATGTTCTAATAATTTACTAAGTGAATGCTCTAAGATTACAATTTTTATTAAGAAACTTATCTTATTCCTATTGAATTTGAATATAATTTTTTAAAGAAAAACCTATGGTATTGCGATTAGTAAAGGGTCATTATTGGCGCCCATGACTCTGTTAGTGACTCCCATGCTCGCAACTCCTGTGCTTGCAACTCCAACTGTTGCTTCCACATTAGTAGGGTCATTCACGATTTTCACTTTTGAATTCTTTTTCTTCGGGGCCATGAGAAAAATATGATTCGTAGAAGAACACAACAGAATACCGACTAGCAAAGGTGTAAGACTCACGACGATGATGATGGTTTTTGCGGGATTCGATGATGTAGGGCTCGCAGATGGTTCTTGTTGCTTTGTGGAGAGCAATACTTCTCTCTCTCTCACCTTGGCAAGAAAGGAACAAGGGTAGCTCTTTCTCTAGTATAGAGCAAGAGCGAGAGAATAGGTATGATTTCTCTCTCTCTCTAGTAAATGAAATAGGGACGAGAGTAGAGGTATGACTTCTAACCGAATTAATAGAGTATGATAAAGTTCTTCAGTGTCTTCTCTTTTCGGATTAGAGTAGAAGAGGATGAGAGATCTTCTGTGTATCCTCTTCCTTGGGTTGAATGGAATGATGCGTCTTCGTCTTGAGGAATAGAGTCTCCTCCTTCTCGATCAGCATCTCGTCCTCGTCAAGATTACTCTTGTCTCTCCCTCTGGTCATTCCCAAGCCCTCAATTTATAGTTTTGCAAGGGGTAAAAGAGAGGACACTTACTTTTTAGCGTTTTTCGATGACATCATCGATGATAAAGAGAGAAAACTTTCTTTTAGTGCTTTTGATAACATCATTGATGACTTTAGAGAGGGAGCTCCATTTTTGTAGCACGAAGATAAAAATTTATGAATATATGGGCGAGCACCATGTGGTGCATTGTCAGGCAGTCGTCACTCCAAGGCCTACAACTAAGGCGGCGACCAAGGCATAGACCTTGGCATACTTGGCAACTAGATACAAAGGCTTCGTTGGGCGCCATTGGCTGCACACAAGAAGCTTCCACTAGCTTGTAGGAAAATCTTCCCGAGAGGTCACCCATCCCAATAGTGTCGTCACCCAAGTGCACTTAACTACCAAGTGACTATCCACTAGGCTACTTCTTTTTGTTGTTCTATACTACAAACATAGTTTTAATAAGCTAGTCTTGGGAGGGTCTCCCAAGTCTTTCTTCCATGAACTGGCATATGATACCTCATTAATAATAATTATTATCTTCATAATGAGAGTTAGTTTCATAATTAGAGCTATTTTTTATTCTTTATTTTTAGTGTGCAACATAAATCAATTTTCTTTGGAATGTATATGCACATTAAAATAAACTAAGTAATGGGAATATTACACAAAGGCCTAAAATAGTTTGCTTTCGTTGATAAGATTTGATGTGTTTCTCCAATGAATGAATCCTGTGTTGATAGACCTCTAGCTTCTGCAGTAACTCATTGTTATGTTTTGAAAAAAGATGGTTTTCCAATTTGAGGACATTCTTTTTTGCAACCAAGTTAAGTGTATAGCCTAGAAACCCATTATAATCATCATCAATTAACCTCAATAATGAAAAGCTATTATAGAAAGGCAGAGTGCTATTTTTGCTAGGATCTTTGGGATATAGCCTACCATCTAACCAAAGATCAAGATTCTTCTTTCCTTCAAATCAAAGTATATGTTTTGTAAGCTCTGTAATAGTAATGGGTTTTGTTCTCTTCCTTATTGGTTCATATTCACTATCCAACTCAATATGAAGATGATAGAGAGGTCTTTTACTAGAGCTACAAAGATCATTAGATGAGTAATCCATAGCTAAGGATGTGATTAGAAGATTGGATTGAGAAACTATGAGAATTAGAAACAGGAAGGAAAACGAAGAAGAAACTAGTAAGGATGGGAAAGAAAGAAGAGAGCAAGAATGAAGGGAAGTAATCAAACACTGAAAAAAAATCAAATTGAATATTATTTTTTACTTTAATGAGGATGAGCAAGATCTTCATTATGACAATCTTTGTCACCTTTATGGCAGCCTAAATTTCTAGGTTTGATGTGACTAGGAGAATATCATGACAATGACTTATTAATAATTTTTAATATATTTAATTACCAAAATATATTTTTTTAAATATAAAAAATTATTTTATTTCCTAAATTTTTTCTCTCTAGGATCACTTACAGGTCATTTTCGAGACCTCAAAACTCCCCTAATGATTTGAGGTTGAATGTGGAAGTGTGAAGAAGTATGGTGTCTTTGGACAGGTACCGATTAAGGTGGTCCAATTTTTTGAAGTGAAGTGGAGTGAAGAGTTGTAGTTTCTTCATCAACATGAGGTGCTTATTCAAAGGCAAAGTGGCTTCTAAAGTGTTCTCGAGGATGCTCACAAGATTGGAAGAGGAGGAATGATAACACCCAAATTTGTGTAAATTTAGGCACACAAGTATGATCTTCATCGAAAAATCTTATGAAATTTGATCATTTAACCTTGTAACTTCATTGCAAAATATTAAGATAAGCATTGTAAAAGGCATGACTAACAATTATAAAGTCATGGTCTTGAAATGTGTGTGTGTGTCACTTTTCCAATTTGAAAGGTTGAGAGGTTGTCTTATTTTCAATAATCAAACCTTCTTGTTCTAAGGTTTCAAGAAAAATCATGTAAGACAAATATTTCATAGAAATACAAAAAGAAAAGTGGGAATGAGGAGTCGTGTGATTTGGGGAGAAAGTGGTTGAGAGAGGTGGTTGCAACCTCCTTCTCTCTCTTCTTTATCTTCTACTTGCACATACCTTCTCTTCTCTCTTGCATTGGCACAACTCTTGCTCTATTTCCTTTCTTGTGCTTTCTTGTCTCTTTTCATCCATGGAAGAAGGAGAGAGTGAGGATGAAGATGATGGCTATATTTCTTGTGTGCCAGATTCTTGTGTGTGTTAGCATGGCTTCTTGGTAAGAGAGGGAGGATATTTCTTGCAGGTTTTTGAGGGCACAGGCATTGTAGATGCCACCATGAGGCATGTTCTCTTGGTAGATTTGGTGTTGTCCTTGGGCTTTTATTTTTTCATACATCAATATACACATGGGAGTTTTATTGTGTATTACATCTCTATCTTCATTGTTTTGACGATGTTAGTCTCAGTACTCCAAACACTAATTGTAAACTGTGATGTCGATGTCCACCTTTGTCAACTTTGAGTATGACTGCACTTTATCCCATGGTGGTGATGCTCAAACTAGATTACACAATGTGATCGTGATCAACATTCCTCCGTACACTAAGTTGAATGTGTATCTATTTGCAAGGTCTACTTGATGCAGTTCTGTAGCTCTCAGTCAAGTGTGGTGGTCTGAGACTAATCATCACCAAAGGTTGAGGAAGATAAATTGCCCACCAATCCAACATCGCATTCCCAAAGTTTGATCTCTTACATTGTCAACTTCCCTCGTCAAGTGGTCAATGAGCCTAAAAAAGTCATCACATTCAAATCTTTGATACAAAAAATGGATGCAATCTAGCTAGTGGCAAAACATGGGTGGCCGACCTAGAATGCCATACTAACTACATTTCGAAATAGATTTCAACTCGATATAACCAATGCCTAGAAGCTTGAACAGCTCCATAGCCTTAAAAGCAAAGAGATAAATCAGTCCAGGCTTACATAGCAAAGTTCACTATCCTAACAAGTAGAATTGACCCAAATATCCAACGATGGGATGAAATGTTAAACATTCTACATGTCCAAGGCTCCCTAATGAGTTGTTTCGCAATAGCATAGATGCCTTTTACAAGAAAGCCCTTAGATTGAAAAATTTTATATCAAAGGAAAAGTCTGGAAAAGGAAAGAAATCCACAAAATCATTCCAAAAGAACCAAGATAATGCCACTAATGATTTGCACTCCAACTTGGATCTTGAGGCAGGAACTAACACAGTGAGAGGAAGCTAACTCTGAGATTGAGGAGGAGAAAAAGCCCAAAAAGTCCAGGAAGAAAGAAAAGGACAAGAAACCCTTGGAGAGCACTCAAAAAAATGAGGTAAAAAATCTATGGTGTACACAATGTAATAATCCAAGCCACGTACAATCTGAATGCGCCCTGAATCAGCGATGATGCAGTATGTGTAATATGGCAACTCATAACAAAGACAATACTACCAGTACAATGGCCACTACTAGTTGGTCCACCTAGGCATATGGCAAACCACCAATGCATCCTCATCCAATCAATGGAACACCATTTCAACCAATCAAGCTCAAACACCTATAGTAGCTTACACAAATAAAGAGTACCAATAACTCAACAGCCGACCATGGCATACATGGTAGGGGAGGAATAGGCCAATAAAATTTTTAACTATTTTTAAAACATTTATTCTTCTATATACAAGAAGGACACTACATATTGGAGTGTCTCAAAGCTCATGTATATGAAACCCAAAAATGGCAAAAGGGCTAGGCCAACAACCAAGCTTGGAGCCAACACCATAGTAATCAAGGATCTACCAAATTCGAATGTCCGTATAGTCACCCGATTCGAAAGAACTTATAAGAAGCAGCATTAAAACCCATAGGTCCTTCATGGGCAGAATAGGAGAGAGTCTACCACCAAGTGGCAGGCTAGACCCAATCGCGATGACATACATACCGCCAAGTTTTGGTCTAAATGTTTAATCCGAAAGATGGTTGGGAAGTTTAGGAGTGGGAATGAATCCTCTATAGCAGAATGATGGTCAAGATGATAAAGCCCCAAAAGGATGGAAATGCAACCGTGCCTACAATGAACTATCCACAAACTAACTAGTAGTTGGATGCACAAACCCTATCATCTCAAATAATACAACCAATTGTGAAGATAAATCCACACCCACATTCCACATGGAATCAGAAAAACCAAGAACGGCCATAGGCTTGGAAGCTATGAAGGCAAAGCTACAATAGGAGAATGAATGGGAGGTACCATGAACCCCAAAGTAAGAGAAAAACAAGCAAGTTGCAAGGGAGGATTTGCAACCTAGTGGAGTTAAGCATCAAGATGTCCATCTTGGAATTGACAAAGGTAAATGTCTAGAGGTTTACCCTAGTAAACATAAGAGGCATACACAAGTTCATCCCGGTAAGGAGTAGAAAAAGAATCTAGAAGATAACCATAATGGCCAAAAACACTTTAAAAATGCACTTATAAGCAAATGATTAAGTTACTAATTAGTTAAGATTTTGGAAGAATGAAACTGCCAAACTTGGTTGCTCATATGTGATTAATGGGAAAATATTTGGTTCATTAAAGGGATTAGCCATTAATTTTCCTCATCCTTTAATTTATATTACAATCGCCTTTTTGGCCACTTTTATCTTGGAACTTTAGAGATTTTTTATTTTTGAGATATTTGCATCAAAATCTTATTCTTTGCTCCCACATCTTTTTACACACCATTCTCTTCTTTGTGTTTACTTTCTATCACTATGAGATTCATTCGTGGTTGATTTGGTAAAATGTTTAGCACTACCTCTTCAAGTAAGATGGGTGGAGACACATGCAAGTATAGACCTACCATTTAGCTAGATCCAATTTATACATCTTGGAGAAGTATAAATCATCAAGTACTAATAGATGAGATGAAGACCATCAGATTGCAAATACAAGGAAAGAAGCATATAGATTTGTGGGTGGATGGAAATATTTATCCCAAGGACCCTTCTACAAGTAAACTCCTCATTTTTTCAATATTCATGACTATATAAGATATGTTGGAGAAGGTTACGATGGGATGCTTAGCTATTGTACAAGGTTATGCTCTGCCTCTTATACATACATGGCTTAAGTGCATGAATTTTTTTAAAAAAATTAACTGCACAAACAAGTATTTCCAAGCTAACAAATAAGATTGACATTTTGAAAAATACTAATAAGTTATTACAAGACAAGCTAACATGCTTGAACCAAACTCCAATAGGATTCAAAGAGAGGAAGAGGTCATTAAAAAATGTAAGCAACTTGTGTGAGAGTAAAGAAGAGGTAGCTAAATCTTGCAAATAAATATGTCTCTACCATATTAGGCATTAATATCTAAGAAAGTGAGGAGAGAATCAATCTTTTAAAGGAAACCATGAATAAGAAAGATATTATGAGTATTCTTAAGCTACCTCAAAATGTAGATTTGAGAGGCCAAATTCTCAAAGAATTGATAAATGACCTAAAACGCACGATAAAACGAAATAAAATTGTAGAGACATGGGATACTGTGGGTATTAGTCGGAAAGGTTATGATGTTATCTCTAGATTATAGCTTAAAAACCTTAAATGTAATAGAATAAGTGCATTTGGGTTGCCTTAGGCCCTTGGAGTATCCGTTGCAAGGACTACTATAAATCGTAAGATTCCACATGTTTCTGGGGAGTAAATTCATATTGAAGGATTTATGCTATACAAAAAGTAAAAAAGAAAAGATATTTTTGAATAAAATGTGTTTAACAATATATAGGTTAATCTAAGAAGAGTGCAAATTGCAATGGTCAATATGTATAAACTCACAGTAGAAGAATTTCATGGCATTTTAAAGTTTGCCTTGTAAATAGATGAAACACTGATTCAAAAATGACAAAAGATGGAAAGAATCAGTGAGAGTAGATTTTAGAGGCAATTTTTGAGGTGGAAAAGAGCCCAGGAGGTCGTAAAAGACCAAATTTTCATGCAAAATGAAATGGTTATAGATTGATGAGCTGGAGTTTTCTTAAATGGAGTTTGATGCTAGAAAGCCAACACAAGTCTCGGTTTGTCGATTGGAGTTCATTTGATCCCCATTTAATCCCCGCCAGATTTTGCATTATGAAGCAACTACATGATATGGAAGCCGAAAAGTGTGTTATGGTGGCCAGGCTTATAGATTTCAACATCACGAAGCTAGCCATCTAGACAAATCTTAAATTTGAGTGTGTTTGCCCCCTCAAAATCGAAAAACCCACTTCGATCGGAGTGTGAAGAACAAGGAAAAGTGAACCGATTTTTTTTAAAGTCAAAGTTTAAGCTTAAACAAGCTTATAAATGAAAAATCACATCTCTTCAAACTGTGCGGGGAGGGGGGGGTACCAGTTTTTTTTGTGCCCCCAAAATCCTCATTTTTAAATTATTTTGCGATCAGCAATTATCAGAGGATTGCTCTTTGCTGTGAGATGCTCCATTTTCTTTCCTGTCATCACTCCAAAAATGATTAATTTGATGCACTATTCAACAAGGTTAGATTTTAGTCTTTCTCTCTCCTCTCTCCTCTCTCCTCTCTCCTCTTGTGGACTGTTCTTATGGTATTACTATGTATTCTTCCACCTATAGAAGGAAGATACAAGGCTTCCTAACTTTGCAAGATTCATAGGTCACAAACAAGTGATCTATGTGTATGCAAAACTTTGAGTGGAGTGGTTAGTAGACAAGTACAATACACTACCTAGGATTATTAATGTATAGCAACTAATGGAAAAGAGGTTTAAGAATCCACTAGTTGCAATTTGAAATGTTTCTAAATCAAATGGTTTGATGGATCATCCCAAAGATAGGTAGTAAAATCACAAATCAAGACATGTCTGCAAAGTGACATACTATTCTTCCTCATTCAAGAGGAGATGACATAACTCCAATGGAGATTCAAGATTCCAAAGAAGAATGGTGGAATGAAGAGAGATGGTTTCACAATAGGTAGAGTTGCATTGAGGTATTCTTATAGCTCTGTACTTCTCAGTTGTTGTCATAAGGCATTTGCTAGTGCACAAAATCTCAACCCTATGTGCATATCAATATTTAGAAATGGGATTGGCAAGTGGCATTTTCATTTAAGATCATTAATGTTTGATTGCTCCTTGATTTTACGAATGGAGAAATAGGATGAAATGAGTCTATGTGATCACACTTGTTTTTTTGGAAAGGTTGTAGAAATTCCTTTTGCACTAGAATGCTTTTGAGGAAGATATGCTCATGTTCCTCCACATAGGGTGCCTTTAGGAAACAAGCTTGACCATGTCATCATGAGCGAGACCCATCTCAACCATTGTGAAAACCTTAGGAAAGGTTTTGAATGTTGAGTCTAATTGGATGAAGCATTTTGTGGCTATAAAATTAGTGTGCTTAGCCATATCAGCATCCATTTTGTTGCAAGTTTGTACATATTTCAAGTCAATAAGAGGTAATGGTTGGCTTGCTAGCGCAAGCAAGAACCCATAAGAAGAAAAGAACACCAAGCACATGAGTTCTCTATGCAATATCATAGAATGAATCTCCCACGATTTATCACAAAAAATCTTCATATCTAACAACTACAAATTAAATGAGTATAAAGGAATGCTCCATATTAAATGAAAGATAATCACATAAGCTTCACTATTCATGATTCATAGTTTTCTTTGTTCAATCTCTCACTATCTCTCATAGTAGATACAATGTTTTCCATAGAAAAATAACTATCTTTGTAACATCCCCTCGTGCCTCCACCATGAGAACCCCCCCTTTCTTTTTAAAATTTTTTACTTTTAATTCAAATTTTTTTTCTCCCTCTCTCTCCCTACCAAAAGCATGTCGGGGAGAGAGAGAGAGAGGGAGTAAAGAGAGAGAAGGGGGGCATGCATCCCCCCAGGTGCAGGGGTGGCAACTATTCACGGCCGTCTCCCCCCTCGTGAAGCACTCCCTCCCCCACCATATAAGGGGAAGCAGCCTCTCCCCCCTGGTGGTCTTCAACAGCACCCCCCCCCCCCCCCCCCGAGATCTAGTGCAACGCCACCCCCCTACGCTTGACAGCAGCACCACCCACCCTCCACTTGACAGCAACCCCCCTCCCTCCTCATCATCATCGCAAGGAGACGCCCGGCACGATGCTCACAGAGAGTGCGATAATTCTATCTCTCGTACGCGCATCTTCGAGTATGGCCCCGAAGCGTAGATATACAAGGATAGCCAAAAACCCCGCAAGAGTAGATGGCGGCTTGAATCAAGACGGTACCGCAACCATGAATGGTCTATCATTACACGTAAATACCACTGGAATCAAGGCATCACTCCAAACCCAGGTTGCTCTATTATTAAATCATAGATTATAATTATCATGGTGAAAATCATATTCACGTGCATCACATTGATTGCGCGATTGATGGGTAATTGCCTTGGTATGAATTTAGTTGTGATGTTTGTAACAAACAATATAAATTTCGTTATAAGATGACATCATAATAGGTGAAATTGATTAGGTGATTGCATCGTAAATTACCCCAAAAATTTCTTGCATGAATTCTTGCATAAAGTGCATTGCTCCTTGCACAAGTTCTTGCAAATTACATTTCCACAGGACATTGAAAGAAGCAAAGTGCATCTCCATATCACAAGATGGATTCTAAGGTACATGTAATAAACTGCAGAAAAGATTAAAGTGCAGCTAGACTCATACAATAATCACATAAAGTTATAAAGATTAGATCATTCAAGAAGATTATAGATCGTGTAAATAATTACATAGAGGATAATGTTAAGATTGCATGCATAGAAAATACATTCGCATGTGTGGCATAAAATATCATATGGATTATATCAAAATTATAAGCATTGAAATGAAGGCATGGCATTACGTTGCGTGCATTAAAGTTGAGAAAATTCAACGTTGTTTGTAATTTACCAAATGGGACTGAGATCCATGAGTCCCATGTCAAAGTCCTTGGTGACTTCAAGAGGGATAGGTAAAAGCTTAGTGCATCTGAGCATTATTAAGAGGGCTTAAGAATATTATACTTAAGACGGAGTAGGAACTATTCTAAACAGAACCATCTTGAACAGCCATGGTCAAGGGGATAGACAATCTTGATCAATTAAGATCAAAGATAAAGGTACATAGGTACTTCAAGGGATCTATGAGATAACCAGCAAGTTGACCAACCAAGGATGACAGGATTGTCCATGATCTATTTTACAAGGAGACCCAAGGTAAGGATAATTAGGGTCAGTAGGGTACAAAACCTAAACCAAAGAAAAAGGGGAAACAAACAACCTAGCTTGCCAAGCCCCTGGAATCTTGCCAAGTCGCGAACGATCCATGACCGAATGCTGAGAGCATTCGGAAAGAAGGAATCACACCTTAGCAGCTGGTCATACACGACTACTGAAATGATCGTGATTGTACACTTAGGTACATTGTTTGAACTTCTTTGCTCAAGGAACTAATTCAAGGCAAAATACTTAATGCTTCAGGTTAAAATCTTGGAGGGAGAGGTAGGTTCAGTTACCTCCAACTACTTACCTGGCCCTATCCAAGGGGGTTGTTAGCCGCGCCGGGTATATGGACCGAACCCTCTGCGAGAGGTCTCTCCGTGGGTGTTGCTTGGATTAAGAGGACGCTTGGGTGCCAGGGGAGGCTTTGGCTATAAATCCCTTACCTCTGAATCCCACACAAGAGGCCAACGTGACTCTAGATGGGATCTTGAGGCCCGTGTACTAGTCTACGAGTGAAACTTGGAGCAGCAATCCTGTTGATTTGCTGGGTGAGCCTTCAGGCAAGATACTTGATGTATTCCAAGACTATGATAAATAAATGTCAAATATTTTGGAAAATGAACTTGCTTGACATTGTTTTTTTAAATGTCAGTGTCTAAGTTGTGTGAAGGAACTTGTGTTTAAATTAATTAATTAAGGAAGCTGCTTTTGCATGTCAAATATAATGTGGTAGCTAATTAGATAACTAAGCAACCCGAGGAAAGTGCAGTGGACGTGATTTGGGTCCATCCTATGGAAAAGTGGTCCCGGTTAGCTAGGAACTTTTCTCAAAAGACGTGATAACGATACTATGAAGACCTAAAGTCAGTTGAGTTAGAATCCTGATTTATAATATTTTTGTTGAGATATCGAGCTCCACTCATGATACGCCAGGGTGACCGTTGTGTATTTATGTCACCGACTTGTCAGTTGCAGACGCCGTTGGTACACCGCCCATGAATAATAGCTACATGATAGCTATCCTTATCTACTCTAGTTCGTGGCTCAGTTAGTATGCCACCTTAGTTAGTTGAGTTTGGTTTGAGACCCATATATAGGGTTCTTCTATTTCTTTGTACTTGAGTTCTTTTGGCTTACACAACTAAGAAGAGGAAAACTGTTTTCAGCCTCCACCCTTGTGTGTATTCCCCCATTGTGCAAGCAAGAAAGCTTCAAGTGAGACTCCTTCCTTCTCTCCCACAATCTTGATATGGTATCAGAGCCTTGTTCGTGGTAAGGAGCTCAAGAAAGCAAGCCAAGCTCACGGTGTTCTGGTAAGAGGAGCAGTGTTGCTTTCATTTTCTGTTTTGGGAGCAGATCTCTGCAAGTAGCATAGCCGGAAAGTGCAGGAGTGCATTGTCTCAGGTTGAGACGCCCTTCGCGGTGAAGCAAGAGGGCAGTATATGCTGCGGGGAAAGGCCTTTAGCCCTTGGCGACCTTGTTTTTTTTATTTGAGGCCATTTCGGGGCCTGTTTTGGAGGCGGAAGTTTTCTGCACGCACTCAGGAAAAGGCCCAGTTTTATGCTGTGCGACCACTGTTCTGCAAGTCGGTAAAAAGTTACTGTAGAAATTGCATTGTATGCCTGTGCGCAGAGACATTGGGAGTTACAGAATCATCCCTGTTGCCTGTTGATGCAAAATCGTCACTAGGAAGTGACTGTGTGGTCAAATACCACTTTCGTCAGTTTTGCAGATTTGCCCTTGTGAGACTGAAGCTGTGTTCTTTGCAGTGACAGAATTTTTTGTAGTGTTCTGTAATGGCGTCTGATTCTCTTTCACAGATTGTCACTGAAAAGCTTGACAAGAACAACTTCCAAGCATGGAAGTTTAGAATGACAATTTTTCTTATGGGAAAAGGATATTGGGAATTTGTTGCAGGAAATGAAGAAGAACCAGTTCTTCCTGATGTTCCCAATCAACAGCAAATGCAGGCATTCAAAACATGGCATGAGAGAGCCATGAAAGTTATGTATTGGCTGTCTATCAGTATTTCAGACTCTATGATTGTGCATATTTAGGATGCAAGTATGCCAAACGAGACATGGGATACTTTGTCAAAAATGTATAGCACAAATACGCAAGCCAGGAAAATGCAGCTCAAGCAAGAGTTGCATAATGTGCAAAGAGAAAGTATGAGCATCAACGACTACCACATGAAGGTGAAGAAGATTGCAGATGCACTTGCTTCCATTGGGTCGCCAGTGGAAGATGATGATTTAATTTCCGAGACCTTAAATGGTCTAGGAAAGGATTATGCACAGTTCTGAACATCCATTTCCGTCCGTGAAAGAGTTCCTGATTTTGAGGAGTTGATTGCTCTTCTAATTTCTGAGGAGCAGAGAAATGGTGGTGCATCTTCTTCAAGAGGAACTTCAAAAGAAGCTGTCTTCTACTCAAATGCTGGAAGAGGTAGAGGCAGAGTAATGCCAGGAGGCATATTCCACGGTGGATTCTGTGAGGTTTTACGGTGGATTCCGTAAACTTAGATGACCGGGGCTCATACGCAAAGAGGATTCTTTGTGCGAGAAGTTGATGGGGACGCCTGTCCTTTTCGGGTGTTTCATTAATTTAGTATGTACATGGGTGATTCCATAGCGGGTGATTCCGCAAAATGCATATTAAATTAATAAACGTTTATGAGTTTAGAGTGCGCACTCGTAATAAATTAAGGTTAGGATTTATTTCTAACCAGTTGATTTATTTATGTAGCTGAAGACTGCTAGGTATTCACTTTTGTCGGTTTAATTGTGTTATTTTACTAACGATTGTGAATGCTTCAGTTGATGTGTAGAGATAGCAGCAGTGGCAGAGGAAAGCATTGGAGTCTAGCGGGTTTTCGACCTTTGGACTATATTTTGATAGGCGCCACGCCTATATTTTGTTATGTCTATAGAGACATCAATTATTTATTATTATTTTGTATGCGCTTATGCGCCTGGATATGTTATTTCTATTTGGACATTGAGATTGGGCGTGCCAGACTCTATGGGCACCGTCCATTAGCTTTATTTTCTTATTTTTGGTAGAAAGCAAACTCAAAAGCTAAAAGCTTGTCATATTTTTGTAATTGGGCTATTTTTGAGCATGAAGATTGGAAATATACATTAAATACATGCTTTGTGAAGCGCTCACACAAGGCATGGGGGAGATTGAACCCAATTTGTCTCTTGCCTCATGTCGTGCTTGCTTTTACATGGGTTTTTGTGCTAAAAAGTAGAGTACTTTGTTCTTGGGGACCTTCCGGGATTCACCACGTGAGCTATCTGCGACCGATCTGCGCACCAGTGGTATCAGAGCGGAGCAGAGATCAAGAGCTTCCAATCGCTACCAATCTCGGGCGAAGGCGGAGCTCCAGGAACAAACGGCCTCTACAGTCAATCTCGTCGCGAACCGTCGATACAGGCAGACTTCTGGCGATCAAGAACCCCTATTTCCACTGTCAGATCGCGAAGGACCAGGCTCTGTCGGCGGAGGACCACTCATCCATTCTCTTCATCAAGTCGTTGCAAACAGAGATAAGATCTCTTCATAATCAAGTTTATTATTACCTTAAAGCTTAATCTTAAGCTTAAGAAGCTTATAAAGCTTCAAAATCATCAAGTCGACTTGCAAGAGGAGCCCCCGAAAAATCCGCGCGGGCAAAAACGGTCCCCCCCCCCCACGAAAATTGACGACGTGCTGCCAAATTTCTTCTTCCATAACTTAAGCTTATTAAGCTTAAGCTTAATTCATTAAGCTTAAGTCACTCCATACTTTGCAAGTTATACAAGGCAGAGAAGTCGATATACTCCGGGTCACGCACTCCAGAAGTCAAGTTCAGTAAGTCACTTGGAATCAAGTTCTGCAAGTTCTGCAAGTCGGCCTAAGTCCAGCAAGTCAACAACCCTGCAAGTCTGTTAAGTCTGCAACTCTGCAAGTCAGACTAAATCAGAACTGACTAGTGCTTAAAACTCATAGAAGACTTGTTCGTATGCAAAAACTCTGAACTGGAAAGTTGTTCGCAGCAAGCTGTTTTACCTATCTACAAGTTCGTTGAAGTACTTTCAGCAAATGGAGACAGAAATATTGCAGAATTTCTGAAAATTGAAGAAGAAAATACCCAAAAATACATAGCCTTGTAACCCCAAATTTGAGCTACGCTCATCCCGCTAACTGATTTTGAGTGAGAAAGGTTTGTTGAGTTTTACAGGATGACTACCCCACATATGGATGATCCTATGGCTGAAGACGATCTACCCGAGCCTACCATGGAACAAAAGCTGGATCTTATCATGCTGCAATTGGAAGAAGAGCGAAGAGCTAGGCAAGCCTTGCAAGCGCAATTGACAAAGCTACAAGGAGCGTCCACTAACAAAGAAGAACCTCAAGCTGAAGATTTGATTCACCGTACCATCGACGCCACTCTTGAAGCACAAACCATTCGCAAGGAATCTAAGATAAGTAAACGAAGTTTCAAGTTTCCCACTTTCAATGGCATAAGAGACGGAAAGACTGTTTTATCATTCATTAGCTAGTTTGATGACTATTTCCATGAGGAAACTTATCCCGAGAAAGATAAAATCAAGTGTGTTACTAATCATCTGATAGACAGAGCATCACTTTGGTGGACTGAAGTCCATAAGAGCACAGAATGTCCTGCTACATGGGAAGATTTCAAGAAGAAGTTCATGCAAAATTTCCTTCCACCGCAATTTCATGAGAAGGCTATCAAGCAATGGGATTTACTTCAACAACGCGATCGTGAGCCTATTCCACAGTATACATAGCGTTTTTGGAATGCACTCCTATAGCTACGCATGCTTGAAGACGTACCAGAGACGACACATAAGCGGAAGTACATGTCTGGACTTCTTGGACATTACTACGCTGAGGTGAATATGTTCAAGCCTGCTACCCTTGAAGACGCCATCTCCTTAGCTCACGACACTGAAGATAAGTTACGTGGAAGAGATCGATGACCACAGCCATTCCAAGCAAACGGTAATTATGGATCTAAACAATTCAATTCCAATTTCAGAAGATTTAATCCAGGTCGTTTCTCATCACCATCTTTCCGCAAGAATTGGCCTAAACCACCTGCATTACCATCCACTGTCAATCCAAATCCTAAGCCTATTCCACAAGCAAATCCAAATATACCCAGACTCCCAGCCATTGCAAATAATGTGACCAAAGCCAAGCCCATCGTATGCTACAAGTGTCACCAGCCAGGGCATCTCGCAGCAAATTGTCATTCAAAGAAGCCATCAGCACATATCAACTACCTTGGAGCTATGGACGAAGAAGAGCATGAGGATATGCCAGATTTCACTGAAGATGAAGATGATCCTACTACTACTTCCGACACTTTACCAGGTATGCCTACTTCGCATTCATTGTTGACTATGAAATGTATGGTGCATGGAACAGAAAGAACTATATTGCATGATGACGGTAGTACGCATGACTTTATTTCAGCAAAATTGGTAAAGGAATTGAAATTGCATACAGTACCTACGCACTATCGCATAAAAGCTGCATTTTTAGGCATTAGGTACAATGGCACACAAGAAGTTCAAGATTTAGAAATTCAAATTGGTTCATATATTGAAAGACGAAATTTCTTAGTTGTCCCATTACAGTCTAGCGACATTATTCTAGGAATGCCATGGAGACACCAACATAATCCCAATATAGATTATTCCACACACACGATGAATATTAATTTTCAAGGAAAATCTATTACATTATTTGGTATGCATGCATCTCATATGTTTCCATTGCTTTCGCATACTCAAGCAAAACGTGCACTACGCAAGAACACTAAATCATATCTCATTTGGGTGAATGAATTGCACGCAAAAGAAACTCATATGCACCCTCAGCATAAGGAATTTCTTGCATATTTTAAGGACTGTTTTGCAGAAGACCTACCACCAGGTTTACCTCCATCACGTCCAGAAGACCATAAGATTGACCTAATACCTGGCACACAACCACCTTGCAAAGCCCCATATAGGCACAATCAAATAGAGCAAAAAGAAATCCAGAGTCAAGTTGAAGAATTACTAAATAGAGGCTTAATTCGACCTAGCAGTTCTCCATTCGGTGCACCTGTGCTCCTAGTCAAGAAAAAGAATAATACTTATCGGATGTGTATTGACTACCGAGCATTAAACAAGATCACTGTAAAGAATAGATATCCTATACCTAGAGTTGATGACCTTATGGACAAACTGCAAGGATCTTCTATATTTAGTAAAATTGACCTTAAGTCTGGATATCATCAGGTGAGGCTTGATAGATCCGACATATTTAAGACTGCATTCAGGACACAGTTTGGCCATTACGAATTCTTAGTCATGCCATTCGGATTAACTAATGCACCTGCTACTTTCAGTAGAATGATGAACCGTATTTTTCTAAAATATCAATATTGTGTCATTGTTTTCTTTGATGATATATTAGTGTTCAGTCAAAGTGAAAAAGAGCATTATGAGCATTTATCATTAGTTTTTCAATTACTGAAAGAAAATCAATTATTTGCAAATCCTGACAAGAGTGAATTCTTTAAGACAGAAATAGAATATCTAGGTCATATTGTATCAAAAGAAGGAATAAAAGTTGATCCTAAGAAAATTGATGCAATATTGCATTGGCCTGTTCCTAAAAATCTACATGAATTACGCTCATTCCTTGGTCTTGCTAGTTTCTATAGGAAGTTTGTACGTAATTTCTCATTACTTGCTTTACCACTGACCAAACTTCTTAAGAAAGGCATTGTTTATCAATGGACTGAAAATCAGCAGAAATCCTTTGATTTACTCAAACGTGCATTGACCAATGCCCCTGTTCTACAATTGCTTGACTTTAACAGACCATTCTTTCTAGTTGTGACTGATGCTAGCGGATCAGGAATAGGAGCCGTGCTAATGCAAGACAACCATCCAATAGCATATTCTAGTTCTAAGCTGAAACCCTCTGAGCTTAAATATTCCACCTATGACAAGGAACTTTTAGCAGTTGTACAAGCATTAAAAAAATGGAAGCATTATTTAATGGGTTCAGAATTCATGATAAAGACCGACCAGCAAAGCATTGGACATCTACTTAGCCAACCCCAAATTTCTGACCGTCATATCAAATGGGCTTCATTCATTCAAAGTTTCCATCCTATCATTCAATACCAACCTGGAAAAGAAAATGTAGTTGCTGATGCATTGAGTAGAAGACCTGCAATTCATAACATTTCTATCATATCTTTTGATTCTTTAATTGCTATGAAAGACACATATCACCAGGATATTACTTTTCATTCTGATTGGCAAAAATTAGTTCAAAATAATTTCATTCCTGTTGATTCATTGTCATATAATGATGGGTTCATGTTCTTTGAAAAGAGACTGTGTGTTACTATTCCATTCCGATCTTTTGTTTTGAATGAAATTCATTGTCCCCCATATCAAGGTCATAGAGGTATCATCTCTACATTACGCATGTTAACTGAAGATTTTTATTGGCCGCATATGGATGCAGATGTATCTAATTTTGTCTCTGAATGTTTGATTTGTCAAAGAATAAAAAGACATCATGGTAAACAGTATGGATTATTAATGCCTTTATCTATTCCATCTAAACCTTGGGAACATATATCTATGGATTTCATTACTGGCTTACCAAATACTAAATCTAACCATGACATGATTTGGACAATTGTAGATAGATTTAGTAAGCAAGCATATTTCATTGCATGTAAGAAAACTTTAACAGCATCACAAGCATCACAGTTATTTTTGAAAATTGTTTTTACTAACCATGGATTGCCGAAAGTGATTATTTCAGATAGAGATTCTAGATTTTGTAATAATTTTTGGATTACACTGTTTGCAAATCTAGGCACAAAGATTGATTTCTCATCTGCATTTCATCCAGAAACAAATGGACAAACAGAAGCCACAAATAGCACCATTCTAGATCTTTTATGTGCATACACTATCTCTAAACCTCAGACATGGGATACTCATTTACATTTATTACAGTTTGCATATAACAATACACCGCACACATCTACAAAGAAAGCACCTTTTGAAGTTATTTATGGATATAGATTATCTACACCTGTTGCCTCTTTGTCTAATAGAATACAAAGTGCCGATGATATTGCTGTTATGCATAACACTATTTTTGATGAGGTCAAGGATATGATTGCTAAAGCCCAACAATCATATACCAAACAAGCCAACAAGAAAAGACAAGCCATGAATTTCAAAGTTGATGATTATGTTTGGCTTAGAATAGAAAAGCGTAGACTGCAAAGTGTAGATAGACATCCAGTTGTCAATTTAGCTCCTAGATTTTACGGACCATTTAGAATCATTCACAAGATTAATGACAATGCATTCAAGTTAGAACTGCCATCCCATTGGAAAATTCATAATACATTTCATATTAGTTTATTGAGACCATTTAGAGGACAATTACCTATCCACCCTGTCTATGAAAACCCACCTTTATTAGAAGAAGAGACTGAAATACTTGAACTAGAAGCCATTATAGACACTGACTACATGACCACTAGAACTAGCCGAAGGTATTCTAGATATCTAGTGAAATTTAAGAACCATCCTGTAGAGGAAGCACAATGGATGCACGCTAGAGACTTAAATGCTTTCCCCACTCTGTTAGCTCCACATTGAGCTAATAGCAATTGAGGTCAATTGCTATCCCACCCCGGGGGTATGATGCCAGGAGGCACATTCCACGGTGGATTCTGTGAGGTTTTACGATGGATTCCGTAAACTTAGATGACCGGGGCTTATACGCAAAGAGGATTCTTTGTGCGAGAAGTTGATGGGGACGCCTGTCCTTTTCGGGCGTTTCATTAATTTAGTGTGTACATGGGTGATTCCATAGCGGGTGATTCCGCAAAATGCATATTAAATTAATAAACGTTTATGAGTTTAGAGTGCGTACTCGTAATAAATTAAGGTTAGGATTTATTTCTAACCAGTTGATTTATTTATGTAGCTGAAGACTGCTAGGTATTCACTTTTGTCGGTTTAATTGTGTTATTTTACTAACGATTGTGAATGCTTCAGTTGATGTGTAGAGATAGCAGCAGTGGCAGAGGAAAGCATTGGAGTCTAGCGGGTTTTCGACCTTTGGACTATATTTTGATAGGCGCCACGCCTATATTTTGTTATGTCTATAGAGACATCGATTATTTATTATTATTTTGTATGCGCTTATGTGCCTGGATATGTTATTTCTATTTGGACATTGAGATTGGGCGTGCCAGACTCTATGGGCACCATCCATTAGCTTTATTTTCTTATTTTTGGTAGAAAGCAAACTCAAAAGCTAAAAGCTTGTCATATTTTTGTAATTGGGCTATTTTTGAGCATGAAGATTGGAAATATACATTAAATACATGCTTTGTGAAGCACTCACACAAGGCATGGGGGAGATTGAACCCAATTTGTCTCTTGCCTCATGTCGTGCTTGCTTTTACATGGGTTTTTGTGCTAAAAAGTAGAGTACTTTGTTCTTGGGGACCTTCCGGGATTCACCACGTGAGCTATCTGCGACCGATCTGCGCACCACAGAGGCAGAGGAGGCTGATTTGGAGGCCGTGGCAGAAATCAGAATATGCAGCAAACTCAAGAAAACCAGTCCTATGGAGGAGGACGTGGTAACTCTAGAGGCAGGGGGAGCCAAAGAGGTCGTGGTGGATGGCAAAGAGGCCGAAATGCAAACAGTAATGTTGAATGCTACTACTGTGGTAAAATGGGTCATATGGCTAAAGACTGCTATAAAAAGTAGAATGACATCATGAATGGAAAACTACAACAAGGGAATTATGCATCTTCTAGTAGATAGGGTGATGACAGAAATGAGCACTTGTTTATGGTGCAGCACATGAACAATTCTGTGACAAGTGCAGAAGAAAGAAATGATGTATGGTATGTTGACTCAGGTGCATCAAACCACATGACAGGTCATGCAGAATGGATGGAGGATGCAAGAAAAATGGAAAAACCAGGATTTGTGGAGACTGGTGATAATACTGCACATCCTATTGTGCAGATTGGAAAAATTCCCTTGTCTATGTAGGATGGGAAAAAGAAATACGTGTCCGATGTATTTCATGTCCCGAATATCACCAAGAATCTGGTTTCTGTTGGTCAAATGGTTGAGCAGGGCTTGCATGTCAGATTTAATCCTCATGGATGCTTTGTTGAGGATATGAAAAATAAAGGTCGCTTGATAGCAAAAGGAAAGAAGAAGGGCAGAATGTTTACATTGGATGCAGACATGTCTGAATTGAGTGCAGCAATGTTTGCACATGGGACTGCACTATTGATATCTGGCATAAACGCATTGGTCATGTTAATGTACAACGACTTAAATCAATGCAGGCCCAAAATATTATTGCAGGTTTGCCAAAATTCAAGGTTGCAGAAATACATAAGGTATGTGAAGCCTGTCAGTTTGGAAAACAGGCAAGGAAACCATTTCCTAGACATGTTCAAGAGAGTAAGAAGCCATTGGAATTAATCCACTCTGATGTGTGGACAACTAAAGCTGCATCTCTTGGAGGCTGTCATTATTTTGTCAGTTTTATTGATGACTATAGCAGAAAAGTTTGGGTGTATTTTATGAAAAAGAAAAGTGAAGTTTTTGGGCATTTCAAAACTCTTAAAGCGATGGTTGAAAAAGAAACAGACCTGCAGATAAAATGCCTAAGGTCAAATGGAGGGGGAGAGTACCTCTCAAATGAGTTTGCAAGGTTCCTACAGGAGCATGGCATAAAGCAGCAATATTCATGCAGTCATACCCCACAACAAAATGGAATTGCAGAAAGGAAAAACAGGCATATTGGAGAGGTATCTCGTGCCATGCTCAATGAAAAAGACTTGCCAGATCTTTATTGGGCTGAAGCAGTTGCTACAGCAGTCTACATAATGAACAGGACTCCCACTGCAGCAATACATGGAATGACTCTAGAGGAGAGGTATACTGGTAGGAAACCAGATATTTCTCATTTGAAAATTTTTGGTTGCATTGCCTATGTACATGTGCCAGATGAGTTGAGATCCAAGTTGGATCCAAAAGCTGAGAAGTGCATCTTTATTGGTTACTCTCTGCAGCAAAAAGGGTATAGATGCTATAACCCTTCTACTCGTAAGTTTACAGTGAGCAGAGATGTTGCTTTTGATGAGATGAGTAGCTGGTATAAACCAGTAAATGTGATTGATGATGTAGATGCACAAAATGGTAATGCTGCACAGAATTCACAGCAGCAGTCACAAAATATTAGTGGACCTGGAGTGTCCTCTAGCAGTGGTTCACATTCTTCACCATGGATAGGCAGATTGAGATCAGAGGAATCTTCTCAAAGTAATGCAGATAGTGGTATGCAGGTATCACGAAAAGGAAAAGAGAAGGTTGATCAGCCCATGTTTGATGTGAATGCAGGTCACTCTTATGTGGATGGTGAATCCAGTGGCTCAGAACAGAGCATTAATGATGAGTTGGGTATTCCTTCTATTGTTACACCTGGAGTAAGGAAGACCAGGGATGTTTTGAGAGCACCTGGGAGTGAACCTACTTTGCGCAGGTCTACGAGAGCTAGGTATCCTGTGGATAGGCTGAAATATGATGGATTTACAGCCATTCACTATGCATATATGGTCAAAGTGATACAGGAACCAGAACCCACTTCTTATGAGCAAGCCATGGGAAAAGAAAAATGGGAGAAAGCCATGGATGAAGAAATGGATGCCTTGGAAGCAAATGCTACATGGGAATTGGTACCTTTGCCTAAAGGTAAAAATGCAATTGGCTGTAAGTGGGTTTATAAGGTGAAGCACAATGCAGATGGTTCTGTGAACAGATACAAGGCAAGATTAGTAGTCAAGGGGTATGCACAAACATATGGCATTGACTATGAAGAAACATTTAGTCCGGTTGCAAGGATGGCAACCGTAAGAGCAGTCATTGCTATGGCTGCATCAAAGGGATGGTCTTTACATCAGATGGATGTAAAGAATGCCTTCTTGCATGGTGATTTGCAAGAAGAGGTCTATATGGAGCAGCCACCAGGCTAGACACATACTCAGGTATGTGAAGTCCACATTGCAGTATGGACTATTTTATGAGACTGGGATTCAGATACAGTTGCATGGATACACTGATGCTGATTGGGCTGGTAGTATCTATGATAGACGATCTACCAGTGGATATGCGTTCTCTTTTGGGAGTGCTGCAGTCACTTGGAGCAGTAAGAAACAGCCTACAGTTGCCTTGTCGAGCACAAAGGCTGAGTACAGGGGTGCAGCAATGGCTGCATGTGAGGTAGCTTGGTTGCATAAACTACTTTATGATATACATCAGTCTACAGATGGGCCAGTTGTCATTTATTGTGACAACATGAGTAGTATACACTTCGCAAATAACCCAGTCTATCATGCTAGAACAAAGCACATTGAGATGCATTATCACTATGTGCGAGAGAGGGTTTTACTAGGTCTTATTGATCTAGTTTATGTAAGCACAGAGGATCAAGTAGCTGACATATTCACGAAGGCATTGGGCGCAGAGAAGCTGCGCAAGTTTAGAGACCTGCTTGGTGTGCAGGAATTGGGATTGAGCTCGAGGGGGAGTGTTGAGATATCGAGCTCCACTCATGATACGCCAGGGTGACCGTTGTGTATTTATGTCACCGACTTGTCAGTTGCAGACGCGGTTGGTACACCGCCCATGAATAATAGCTACATGATAGATATCCTTATCTACTCTAGTTTGTGGCTCAGTTAGTATGCCACCTTAGTTAGTTGAGTTTGGTTTGAGACCCATATATAGGGTTCTTCTATTTCTTTGTACTTGAGTTCTTTTGGCTTACACAACTAAGAAGAGGAAAACTGTTTTCAGCCTCCACCCTTGTGTGTATTCCCCTATTGTGCAAGCAAGAAAGCTTCAAGTGAGACTCCTTCCTTCTCTCCCACAATCTTGACAATTTTAGGGGAGCAAAATGGGACTATGCCTTATGGGCAGAGAATTTGAGCTTCGCATCCCTCTGGTTTCCCATTCTCCATGAACCAAGTGCAGTATAAATCCGCTTCGACTCTGTTGTTCCTACGCAAAGTGGTTCATCTGGAGCTCAACGCTAGCTACTTCCTAGAGACTTGGTTCATAGGAAAAAAACCCTAACTTCAGGTCAATCCTAAGTGGGAATGGCCAGATACTTCCGCTCGAGGTAGACTCGGGAAGACCTAGATCGCAAACCCTGTGACATTCCTTGCGAGTTCCAGGTGGCACTTTCTAGACTCCCTTCCCGATGGGCTGCTAAGATGTGTCCCACAAGTGGTCAAGCGGACACGTTACAGTTGGTATCAGAGCAAATCAACGAGATCTAAAGGTTACAAGGGAACTTAATGGAGGAAAATAAAGGGAATAAGGGGATAAACAGGGGAAGTGAGTAGAATAGAGTAGTGTTTTCTGTTGGAAACATTTATTTACTCACTTATGGATGCTGGGTTGCAGAGTCACGAAGCATGGAGCAAGTTCTTGGTGTTCCAGGTCATGTTCATGACTGCAATGCATGCTTCAAATTATCATTAGAGGCTTGGCATGATGGATATTTTGGACTGCATCTATAATCCCTCGCCCCTGTATTCGGAGCGGAGATGGATGGGAGACTCGGGAATTTACTACATAGCAACCCATCGACTCGCGTATCTTCAGACCAACTTGAAGAGAATCAAGTGGATGGAGGATTTAAAGATCGTGAAGCTCTTCATATTTGTCGAAGCTCGCATAAACGCAACTTTGCATGTTAGCAGTTGGCAAGTCAAGCAGAACAAGTATGTCTATGAATAAGTGACCCAGGTGGTCTCTGCTGAGACAGAATTAAAGTGTTAGGGCACTATAAGAAGAACGGGTATCAAAGGAAGGGATACCCCAAGCTTCCTATGACTTAGCGTTTCCTGAAAATCCATGACCCCACTCCATATTATTATTCTGTCCCTGTAGCCGATTGTAACACAATCCTATTTTTCCCAAACTGATGTATCAATCAGCCTATCCTACTTATCCAAATAAATCTGCTCAAAGGGTTATGCACTCATGAATAAATAAGACTTCTTACAATTATCTATCTTGATCATAAATGTTAACTAAGGTGTTAAGTGATTAAATCACTTAGCTAAACAGCTGTGCTAATCATATTAACATAATATGAGAACGTATGATAAGATGTTAACATAAAGAATCTTATTGCCTAGACACAACCCCAAGCACAGGTTCCAAATCCAACTCCTGCACTAAGTCCAATTGTGGCTCAAGAAAAGAAATTCCTTCTCAAACAAATTAAGCCACCCGAGTTTGATGGTAAGGGAAGGACTGTTCAAACCGACACCGAGATCTGGATTGAGTTCATGGAGGACTATTTTGAGGCAGCAGAAACTGCACCTACTAACCAAGCCATGCTCGCCAAACTTAAGCTAATAGGCGAAGTGAGACTTTGGTGGAAACAATGGTATAGAGACCAAGAGATCTCCGAGGGGACAATCACTTGGGATAAGCTTAAGGAAGCTGTGCGAGGGAGGTATCTACCACCTGTCTACTGCACACAAAAGATGAATGAATTCTATGACTTGAAGCAACTAGGATTATCCCTAGAAGCATATTATTCGACGTTTGTTTCACTCCTAAAGTATGCATCTCCAATGGATATGACATAACAGGTGTCAAAATTCTGTATTGGGTTGAATCCACCCATAAACACTCGATTGGAATCAATGCGCCCAACGGACCTACAAGACGCACTCATTCAAGCCACTCCAATAATACAAGAGGTGCAGTCCAAACCAAGGAACAACAGGATTTGGCCTTACAAATATCAGAATAAGGGCATGTCTAAGGCTCAGACTAAGAGAGCACAGGGTCAAAACCAAGGCCAAAGAAAGAAAGCTAAGGCTAATGTTGTCAACAGGATTTGGCCTTACAAAGATCAAAATAAGGACATGTCTAAGGCTCAGACTGAGAGAGCACAGGGTCAGAACCAGGGCCAAAGAAAGAAAGCTAAGGCTAATGCTGTCAACAACCTTGTTCCAACACAAAGCAATGATCGCAACCCACATTGCTTCCATTGCAACGATCCCGAACACTTCAAGAGGGAGTGTCCCAAGCTTGGCAGAGGACATCACCAGGGGCAATTCCAAGGTCAAAACAAAGCCACTCATGGCCAAGGAACCACCGTTATGGCTAGAGGGAGAACCTCCAGTGTTTCCAACAAGGAGTCGAACAATGAAGAAGATCCATCCATGGATGCTGACATTGAGAGGACGACGGTTCATGCCACTCTTCACAAGAAGGGTCCAAATTGCCAATTCTCGGTGATTCAAACTCCATCAGAATATCAAGATAAAAGCTTCAAAACCTTGATTGACTATGGCAGTACACATTCCTTCATTTCACCAATCTGTGCAAAAAGATTAGGGATAGCCACAATAGATCCACCTACTTTACTTGTGGAATTAGCAAATGGTTGTGAGGTCACTTGTACTAGGCAAACTACTAAGATGAAATTCCTACTGGGTGGGAAGCCAACTTCTGTGAGATTCAGGGTAATGAACCTAGGAGTCCACGAATGTTTACTCGGAATGGATTGGCTAATACCCAATGATGCCCACATCCACTCTGGGAAGGGCCAAGTCTCCTTCCGAAATTTTGAAGGGAAACTAGTCACGACTCAAGGTGAGGATGGTAATCCAAAAATACAGTTGGCAAAAGCAACACTGATAATAAAAGGTATTCAAAAGGGTCTACCTGTCTATCTGATTAAACTAAATAAGCTAGATCAGAATTAGGAATCTGGAGAAGAACCTTCATGGTTAAAGGAATACGCAGACGTATTCCCTAAAGATCTGACAGAACTTCCTCCCCAAAGGGAAGTCGACCACGAAATCAAACTTGTGCCAGGAGTTGCACCAGTCGCAAAGAGGCCATATGAGATGCCCATTCCAAAAGCTATCGAATTGAAAGAGAAACTCAAGAAACTATTAGATCAAGGCTACATCCATCCTAGCAGTTCACCATGGGAAAAAAGATGGAACGCTTCGCCTATGCATTGGCTACAGAGGGTTGAATCAAGCAACCATCAAAAATAAATATCCCATTTCAAGAATAGATGAATTACTTGACCGTCTTCAAGGGGCGAATATCTTCTCAAAGATAGATCTCAGATCTGGATATTACCAGATAAGGATCAAAGAAGAAGATATCCCGAAGACTGCATTCAATACAAGGTATGGACATTTCGAATTCCTAGTGATGTCATTTGGGCTGACGAATGCTTCTTACCAACAGAGTATTCAGATGACCCCTTTCCAAGCATTGTATGGGCATGATTGTTGTACCCCTTTGAACTTCTTGGATCTATCTTTGAGGGTAGAAGCTTCAAGATAGATGCTGGAAGACATGGATGATTAAATCAAATCAATAAGACAAGACATTCAAGCTGCCAAGGATAGACAGAAGGCTTACGCTGACTTGAAATGGCAAGACAGATCCTTTGTCGAAGATGATATGGTCTTCATCCGTGTACACCTTAAAAAGAGTTCACTATCCTTGGGAGAGTACAAGAAGCTAAGTCCGAGGTATTGTGGACCTTATAAGATCACTAAGTGCCTAGGGCCTAACTCTTACAGACTACAGCTGCCCGCAACTCTAAAGATTCATAATGTATTCCACATTAGCCTATTGAAAAAGTATCTAACTAATCCGAGTCATGTACTTGATGATCAACAAATTGTAATGCCTAGCCAAGGAGTCCTTGAGCTAGGGCCTGATAGAATCCTAGATGTTAGGGAGAGGCATTTGAGATCAAGGACCTTGAGAGAATACCTCATCCAGTGGAAAGATTATACTGAAGAGGATGCCACCTGGATGGATGAAAATACTCTCAACCAATAATACCCCCAGATCTTCTCGAGATGAGGACATCTTGATTCCTCTATGAGGGAGAGGATGTAACATCCCCCTGTGCCTCCCCCATGAGAACCCCCCCATTCTTTTTAATTTTTTTAAAATTTTAATTCTTTTTTTTCTCTTCCTCTCTCTCCTCGTCGACAGCATGTCGGGGAGAGAGAGAGAGAGGGAGTAAAGAGAGAGAAGGGGGGCATGCATCTCCCCAGGTGGAGGAGTGGCAGCCGTTAACGGCCATCTCCCCCCTTGTGAAGCACTCCCTCCCCCACCATATAAGGGGAAGCAGCCTCTCCCCCCTGGTGGTCTTCAACAGCAGCCCCCCCCCTCCGAGATGATCTAGCGCAACGCCACCCCCTCCGCCTGATAGCAGTGCCACCCCCCCTTCCGCCTGACAGCAACCCCCCTCCTCATCATCATCGCAAGGAGATGCCCCGGCACGCTACTTTGACGGACAGTGCAAGAATTCTATCTCTCGTATACGCATCTTCGAGTATGGCCCCGAAGCATAGATCTACAAGGATAGCCGAAACCCCGCAAGAGTGGATGGCGGCTTGAATCAAGATGGTACTGCAACCACGAATGGTCTATCATCACGCGTAAATACCACTGGAATCAAGACATCACTCCAAACCCAGGTTGCTCTATTATTAAATCATAGATTATAATTATTATGGTGAAAATCATATTCACAAGCATCACATTGATTGTGCGATTGATGGGTAATTGCCTTGGTATGAATTTAGTTGTGATGTTTGTAACAAACAAGATAAATTTCGTTGTAAGATGACATCATAATAGGTGAAATTGATTAGGTAATTGCATCGTAAATTACCCCAAAAATTTATTGCATGAATTCTTGCATAAAGTGCATTGCTCCTTGCACAAGTTTTTGCAAAATACATTTCAGAGGACATTGAAAGAAGCAAAGTGCATCTCCATATCGCAAGATGGATTCTAAGGTACATGTAATAAACTGCAGAAAAGATTAAAGTGTAGCTAGACTCATACAATAATCACATAAAGTTATAAATATCATATCATTCAAGAAGATTATAGATCGTGTAAATAATTACATAGAGGATAATGTTAAGATTACATGCATAGAAAATACCTTCGCATGTGTGGCATAAAATATCGTATGGATTATATCAAAATTGTAAGCATTGAAATGAAGGCATGGCATTACGTTGCGTGCATTAAAGTTGTTGGAAAAATTCAATGTTGTTTGTAATTTACCAAATGGGACTAAGATCCATGAGTTCCGTGTCAAAGTCCTTGGTGACTTCAAGAGGGATAGGTAAAAGCTTAGTGCATGTGAGCATTATTAGGAGGGCTTAAGAAGATTATACTCCATCTTGACCAACCATGGTGAAGGGGATAGACAATCTTGATCAATTAAGATCAAAGATAAAGGTACATAGGTACTTCAAGGGATCTAGGAGATAACCAGCAAGTTGACTAACCAAGGACGACAGGGTTGTCCATGATCTATTTTACAAGGAGACCTAAGGTAAGGATAATTAGGGTCGGTAGGGTACAAAACCTAACCCAAAGAAAAAGGGGAAACAAGCAACCTAGCTTGCCAAGCCCCTGGAATCTCGCCAAGTCGGAAACGACGATCCAGGACTGAATGCTGGGAGCATTCGGGAAGAAGGAATCACACCTTAGCAATTGGTTGTATGAACGACCATTGAAATGATCATGATTGTACACTTAGGTACATTGTTTGAACTTCTTTGCTCAAGGAACTAATTCAAGGAAAAACACTTAATGCTTCAGGTTAAAAGACTGGAGGGAGAGGCAGGTTCAGTTACCTCCAACTGCCTGCCTAGCCCTATCCAAGGGGGTTGTTAGCCGCGCCAGGTACATGGAGCGAACCCGCCGTGAGAGGTCTCTCCGTGGGTGCTGCTTGGAGCAGGAGGACGCTTGGGTGCCAGGGGAGGCTTTGGCTATAAATCCCTTGCCTCCGGATCCCGCACAAGAGGTCGACATGACTCGAGATGGGATCTTGAGGCCCGTGTACTAGTCTACGGGTGAAACTTGGAGCAACAATCCTGTTGATTGCTGGGATGGCCTTCGGGCAAGATACTTGTTGTATTCCAAGACTATGATAAATAAATGTCAAATATTTTGGAAAAGGAACTTACTTGACTTTTTTTTTTAAATGTCAGTGTCTAAGTTGCATGAAGGAACTTGTGTTTAAATTGATTAATTAAGGAAGCTGCTTTTGCATGTCAAACATAATGTGGTAGCTAATTAGATAACTAAGCAACCAGAGGAAAGTGTGATGGACATGACTTGGGTCCGTCCTACGGAAGGGTGGTCCTGGTTAGCTGGGAACTTTTCTCAAAATACGTGATAATGATACTGTGAAGACCTAGAGTCAGTTGAGTTAGAATCCCGATTTATGCTATTTTAGGAGAGCGGAATGGGACTATGCCTTATGGGCAGAGAGGTTGAGCTTCGCATCCCTCTTGTTTTCCATTCTCCATGAACCAAGTGCAGCATAAATCCGCTTCGACTCTGTTGTTCCTACGCAAAGTGGTTCATCTGGAGCTTGACACTAGCTACTTCCTAGAGATTTGGCTGATAGGAAAGAAACCTTGACTTCAGGTTGGTCCTAAGTGGGAACGGTCAGATACTTCCGCTCGGGGCAAACTCGGGAAGACCTAGATCGCAAACCCTGTGCCATTCCTTGGGAGTGCTAGGTGGCGCTTTCTAGACTCCCCTCTTGATGGGCTGCTAAGACGTGTCCCACAAGTGGTCAAGCGGACACGTTACAATCTTTCACTCAAGCTCTCTCTGTCACATTCTCTCAATCACTCATATCTCATAGTCCTCATCCAATATAATATAAAAACACATAATAATTCTCTCTTTGTTGTGAATACACCTCTTAAGAGATATGTTTGATATGAAGAGACACTAGAGATATTACAATGACCTTTCAAGGCTCATTATTATCACTATCACTTCAATATTCAATTCAAGTCTTCATCATCTACATCTTCACTTCTTCAAACTCTTTTGATCTTATATTATTTCATTTCTAATATTAGAAAACTTTTCCAATATAAACATTCATTCATTAGTACACTCATAGAAACAAACATAGGCTTATAGAATATATATTGAAGATCAATAGAAGCTCAACAAAACGACAAAAAACATAAAAACTATATAGCCCTAGCCAAAACTAATCCAAGCCATAAAAAATTATTCATCACATAACCACACTCAAACCCAACAATTCATGATCTCAATCTCTCAAACAATTTAAAAAAACCAAAAACAGAGACAAACTAGACCTATCAAAACCAAACCATAATCAAATAAATCACATAAGCATATCATAAATCATTCAAAAACCATCATGAGCTAATCAAACATATTCAACCCCTCCCGACACATTTCAGAAAACATCAAAAACTACTCAAACCCATCAATTCCATCACAAAATCAATCATTCAATACTAAAGGGGAGGGAAAAAATCCAATCATTTCATTCCCCAACATATCCCTACACTGAATAAAGGAGCATCCTCGTGACCTTGGAAAAAGACTAATAAAAGCTTTAATCCATCAATCACTCCAATCTTTATCTTCAATCCATCAACTCCAACTCCATCCACACCACAAAATAACTTCAGTTTGAATAAATATATTAAAGGAAAACCATAAACCAATATTAACTAATTCTTAACAAAAGAGCAAAAAAACTATTAAAAGATATAATAGCTTTTATTTCTCATCTGCACAAAATCCATATCTTTATCTTCAATCATTGTCCATGTTTGATCTACTTCAACTCGAACTTCTTCTCCTTGTGATAAGGATAACTCACATACACATACACATCTCACACAAACAAAATATCTATAGAACATTGAACTCACATTCATAAGAAAATGTAGTCTGAAGAATGACACAACCTTCCAAAAAATTGAAGACAAAAAAAAACTTTTCATTGAAAATCAAGATACATAAAAAAGCTATTCTATTTGCTTGTTAGGATGAAGATATTTCTTTTTAAACTCCATATCAAGTTCAAATCTCTCTAGTGATGTGATCTCATCCACAAAATACATAGAAATATTTTGAAGAAACTAGAGACACCACATCCTTTCCATTAAGACAACAAACCTAATAGGAAAAGCCTAAGTAAAATAATACAACACATCCATTTGAGCTCTAATACATCTTCATTAGGATCGATAAGAAGAGGAGGGATAGACTTCCTTGTATTTATGTGCAACAGCTGATGCATAAAACTTAAATGCCAAAAAAAGTGAGCAACCAACCTCATAGAAATAACTTCTGATTGAGCATGTGTTTGAGTAAACTGAAGATAGAAATGTGAACATGTAGAATAAGTCTCCCATGATCCTAAAATAACAGGCCAATTAAAAGTGGTTATGT
Organism: Lygodium microphyllum; assembly: GCF_053477565.2. Classification (NCBI taxonomy): domain Eukaryota; kingdom Viridiplantae; phylum Streptophyta; class Polypodiopsida; order Schizaeales; family Lygodiaceae; genus Lygodium; species Lygodium microphyllum. The sequence continues at coordinate 84,247,428 of NC_141163.1, read as the reverse complement.
CAAAGAAACTTGTAAATTCCACTGCCATGATGACAAAGTATATCACTATCAAACCCACTCGTATCCATTACTAATGGTGGAGGTAGGTTTATATAATTAGAAGGCTAAGGTAAGAGAATCACAACTGAACAATGGAAAGGGGGATAAGATAAATCATAGAAAGTCAAAATATTAAGCAATAGGGATACTGGAAAAGAAAAAGAAAAAAAAAAGAAAATTTGAAGAGATAAATGGGCAAGGGGTAAATATAGGGATATGAGGAGATAATACATAGGTCAAGGAAAGCATAGGAATGGAATCAAGATTAGTATTAAGAAGGGAAATATAAATAGAAAGGCATTGAGACATCTTTTAATAAGAAAGGGGATCAACAAGATCAGTCAGAGGGGGAGGTAAAGTGTGATTGACCTTCTATATCCACCAATAGAGAGGTCAGGTTTGAGGGACGTTATGACAACTGATGTGTTAGAAGAATGAAAGAGAGATGGGGGCAAAAGAGAGCAGACATCTCTTAGTGATATTCTTCATATTATTCATCACACATAATAACCAACTAACTCAATACATGAACTAGGTCTTATATACCAAAAGAACTAACCACTGACTAACTATGGTTAAGTCAAGTATCGACTTATTGAAGGTACACACATGATAGACAGCTATACATACCCAATTGTCATGTCGGTAGATAGTAGGTAGATTGACAAGGCTTGCATATCTCAATATTCCCCCTCAAGTTCAAGTCACTGCACATATCCCAACAAGTAGCAATCGAAAATGAGTGACCTTATCTCTACCAAGTGATTTGGTAAAGATATATGCTACTTGGTCTTCAGTCTTCACATGAGATCTATCCTACCTCCAAGCACCATTTCCTAATGAAGTGATAATGTACCTCTATGTGCTTTGACCTAGCATGATAATCTTGATTGCTTATTGCCAAAAGCACACTACTCATGTTATCACAATATAGCTTGACTAGTTTATCCACACAAATCCCCAAGTCATCCATCAACTTAACTAGCCAAGAACCTCACATATAGCTAATGTTGCACCCTTGTATTTTGTTTCTATACTTGAGAGAACCATAGTCAATTGTTTCTTACTACTCCAGCTAACCATGTTACTTCCAAGTCCAAATGCATATCCACTGGTCGATCTCTTATCATACATATAGCTAGTCCAATCCACATCACAATAACCTGTAAGCTCAAAAGGATTACCATGCTCATAAAACAACCCATTATAAGACAATTTACCCCTTCACATATCTCAAAATCCTCCTCACAAAATCTAGGTGAGATTTCCTTGGCTATTGCATAAACTGTCTGATCAAACCAACTATATAACTCAAGTCCAGTCTAGTGACAGTGAGATAGATCAAACTCCCAACCATCTATCTATACATAGTCACATTCTCTATTACATTCCCTATATCAACAGCCAGCTTTACATTTTGCTCCAGTGGTGTATCCATGGGTTTTCATTCCAGCATGATGCCATACTTCTCCAACATATTCTATGCATATTTTTTTAATATCATCCATATCCCATGAGGTGTACGCATAACTTCAATCCCTAAGAAAAATTTTGGCTCTCCCAAGTCTGTAATCTGAAATTCTTTCTGCAACATAGCTTTTATGTCATCAACATCCTATATGTCATCACTTGTGATCACTACATAATCTACATAGAGCACCAAAATCGAATATCATGTCTCTATTTTCCTAGTGAATAGGTTATGATCACTAGATTAAAGGTCTCCTCGTAATCCAACCCATATATTGTTGGGCATATCATTTTACTACCAATCTGGCTTTGTACCTCTCTAGTGAGCCATCAAACTTACATTTTACTTTATAGACCCACTTGCATCCAATAGGCATTTTTCCCTCAGGCAACTCAACCAAATCCCATGTTCTTTTTTCAGCAAATCCTCATATTCATAATCCATAGCCTTGTACCAATTCTCATCCTTAATTGCTTCTACAAAAGTTGTAGGCTCTTTGTATTTCTGCACCTCTATCATGTATACATAATGTTTCACTGAGTATCCAATGTACACCAAGAGCTAGACCAAAATACCTATGGTTGCTAAGCAACTCAACAAGTATCAGCTTAGCAATTACCTGTATAGTTTCATGGAGCAGTTCGAGCAAGTATGTGAGGTGTATGGCCCATGGACCTTGCTCAATGAGCATAAGCTTTCGGACTTTACTGGTTTACTAGCCAAGACAATGCCGAATGTTTTAATTTAAATAACCTCAAGAGTCTCTTCATCAAGAGGTTCTTTGAAGCGGGATACTCCAACAACCTCACTATCAAGTTGATGAATGTTAGCCAAAAGGATAATGAGGATATCCAAGACTACATTACCCATATGCAGAGTCTCTTTAAGAGAATCATAGTGATAGAAATGATCTAATGAATGAGAGGTCTCCATTGTATTTATAAATGCAATTTGAAGCAAAGAGCTCTACAAGCCCTTGGTGAGCAACTAGAACCTACAAAGAGACATTCTTTGCTAGGGTCTTTGAAGAAGCCATACGCATGGATGCCCTACTCAAGGAGAGAAGCTCCAAAACCATGACCCAAGATGACACTGCCTCTAGATCCTCAAAGAGAGCTACAACCATTAGTGAGAGATCTAGTCAGAGTACACAAGACAAGGGAAAGGGTGTCCACTAGAGCCAAGAGTTGTCTTAGCTTCAAGAGATGATGAGAAGGCCCACACGACCTCATTGCAATGCGTGCATTGTAGAGAAAATCGCCTCCCAGTCAAGTGCTTGGATCCTAAGTCCAGACCATGTGCTGATTGGTAAATTTGGCCATGACACAATGCACTGCATATTGTCAAAACTATTTCCATACCTGCAATCATATAATCAACTATACTACCTAGGGAATAGGCTGTTGAAATTCAGAAGGGGAGCTCCATTAGCTCTCCTAGCATCCAATGACTCAAATCCAGCCATCCCTAGGATGGACATCACCCTACAAGGATACCTAGACCACCTAGACCCATTGTGACCCATCCATCAAGCAACACTCTAATACATTACATAGAGAAGCCAAACGAGAATGAAGCATATGTGAACCCTTATGTCTCGTATGACAAAGAGAGTAACCCCAACTTGATGAATTTCAAACCACTGTTAGGTGATGGTGTTAGGCAGGGGAAGAGATAGAGGTCTAGGAGGATAGTACCAAGAACCCATCGCATGTTGGACTTGTGGTCACTCAGGGCATATTTCATATTGCTTCCTTGAAAGCGAGAAAGTCAATCAAGATAAAGCCAACCTGAGATGTCCAGAGTGCGGGATCACACACTTGTAGTTGAGTGACCCAGGCAAAAACCTTTCACTAGTTCAACAATCATGCCATTCATACCCTTGGAGCTATTCACAGTTCAAGAGACACGATGGTGAGGCCACCTTGATTCCATTGAACGTCATGATTCGAGCACAAATGAAGTAGGCCAATATCTCATTACCCAAACTTCAACACGAAAGAAGAGTCATAGGAGAAGGAGAAAGAGGACTAAGGCAAAGGCTATATGCTTAAGATATTACCCAAGGGGAAGGAAGTCACAGACGCAAAAGTGGAAACATCTACTCCTAAGACGACAGAAAAGGAGAGTACCAAGTTTGGGGAGTATCTCGACGTGAGGCACCAATTGGAAGTAATGGATAAGGTCAAGGAGTGGGTGACAGAAGCCCAAGAGCACCTAAAATATGTTGAACCCATCATAGAAGACGAGATCGATGAGCTCTCTAGGGTGAGCACACCAATCTCACTTATGTGGTTAAGATCGAGAGATGAACCTACACCCCATGTAGCACTGTATAAACAAAGCCTAGATGCCACAAGCAAGCAGACCCAGTTGAGATCACTGGCAAAAGAGTGTAGAGCCTAATGAAAAGCAAGAGTTTGGAAACTTTCTCAAGATATTGATAACATCCCCCTTGTGACTCTACCTCTGGGAGAGTTGCTTAGGTAGAACCCAACACTATGGCAAGAGTTGAAGTAGTGGGTAAAAAGACATGACGATCAACTTGCCTGACCACGACAGTGTAACGCACATACCCAGATTGACCCTCAACTCAAGGCCTAAGTCTTTGCACATAAATGAATTTTTGGAAAGGCATAGAGATGCATACAGTCTTACCTGTCAACGCATTAGGAGATACTACAAGGAAGAGAATTGTAGATACAAGAGCGAGAGTGAGTGTACTCAACCATACAGTTTTGTAATCTTGGGGTAATCCACCTATGAAGATTGCCATGTTTTAAAGTCACATTGGCTAATGGAATGAAGGTTAGACCATTTGGAGTACTACAAGACTAGCCCTCGAAGATAGCTGGAGTCTAGTTCTTAGTGAACTTCATAGTCATGAAGGGAGTGGACTACAACATCCTGCTAGTCCAATCCTAGATGTGAGGCTCACGAGTGATAGAAGACTACAGCAATGGTCTAATATTATTAGGCAATAGATCGGAAGCTGTAAGAGTTGAGATGGACACCTGGAAGACCACGCTGGTCAACCTAGATACCATCTTTACTATCTTAAAAGGAGACTCACAAGTCAGCAATTCCTATGGGCCACTAACAAAGTATATCCTTTGCCTCAAGGATGAGTGATATTGGATACATGTGCTAGCCACTATCGACTTGCCATTCTCAAATGATGAGAAGGATTATAAGTAAGCTACCATGGCAGTCCACTAAGTCCCACAAAGTCACAACATCTCAGTTCCGAAGAGTAGAATCCCACCATCAGTACCACTTTAAATGATGACTAGGAGCTCTAGCAGTCAACCAAAACATGTTGTCCCTTTCACATCCCATCTAATAAACTCAAACTCCAAGAGATTCTTGAATATTTGACAAGAGAGCTAGTTGGTAACCCAACTGTCAATCTCAAACCCCTCAAGGACCTCATGGACGAGCCGAAGTGACAATGGAATAAAGTGCATGACTTGAACCTATTGTAAAAGTGGGCACTAATCACAAGTGAAAAGAAGGCTAAGAGCAAAAGCCTAGGAGATGATGATTAGTTAGAATATGATGGATTCGGACGACGAGTATGAAGACTGCTACTCCACGAATGAGGAACTGAGGAAGAGGCCGATACAAAGAGTATGATATGGATGATCGAGTGATTGAATAGATATGAGTAAACTCCAAGCCACGGAAATCCAACGTAATTTAGGATTGAAAGAGGAGTTGTCAAGATGGAATGCGACTAGAGCACCTAGGTGTAATAGATTATGAGCAAGTTGGATTAGTTCAACCAAATATTGCACCACTCTTTAGAACCAAAACCACTAGGGAAAGCTCCTTCTTCTAGCGAGGGTTGTGAGTTTAACTATGAATCATAAGTGAGATCCAAGAGTGATCCAGAGATATCCCGACCATCTAAGACCAAATGCATCAAAGGGGACCTACCAGTCCACCTAAGGCGTAGGTGCTTGAAGGAGGAAAAGAGGAGGCAGTCAAAGGGGTTAGAAGCCGAAGAGCAAAGGAAGCCCAAGGATCTACCAAAGTGCTCTACGAAGTTCAAAAAGGGCAATAGGGTGGTGATCTTGCTAGGAGCTAAGAAGCAAGAACAAGCAAGCAAACCAATAAAAGGGTCCACTAAGGTCAAGAAGGTCAATATTTACCACCACCCATGAACTATAAGGGAGTTCAGTGCTTCCTAGGACACACAAGGTACTGTCAACGTTTTGTTCTAAACTATGCATTGATTGCTAGAACCCCTTTACAAATTATTGATTGTATTTGAGTGGACCGAGGAATGCCAACGCACGTAGGAGGAACTACAAAAGGCTCTTACCACCGCACTAATCCTATGAGCCCCATATTGGAACATAACATTCCATGTATACATTGATGTATCAAAGTTCATCATGGGAGCTATTTTGTGCCAAGCTGGTGAACATAATATTGATTTATATCTAGTGAGCTTTGCTAGCAGACAACTCACAAATATGGATATGAATTACTCCACGACCGAGAGGGAAGACCTAGCTATGGTGTTTTCACTGTCAAGAAGTTCTGTCATTATCTTTTAGCTACACCCTTCACCTTCTTTGTTGACCATCAGGCTTTACTTTATTTAGTAAACAAACATTGCACTATAGGATGCATAGCTAGATGGTTACTTCTACTTCTAGAGTTTGACTTCTCCGTTGTTGTATGCAAGGGTAAGTAGCACTACATGGTAGACCATATGTCCCACATACCAACAGGAGAAGCTATTGACTAAGGTATCGTAGATGACTTACCGTATGCACACCTTTTTAGCATGTCCAGTGTGAGCAAGACCTATTCAAGGCCAATCTAACACCATATTGGGCAAATGACATAGTCCAAATCTTAGAGCATGGATTGTCTAAGAGACCTATAAAGAAGGCTAGGCTAAAGTGCCATATCCTCAAGGTTTAGCCCTATCAGTAATAGTTGACCAACTCTATAGACTAGGACATGATGGGTTATTACGAAGATGCGTGCATGATACGAAGATCTGTGTGTGCACGAGATGCATGATGCACTTGCTGAAGCGAATGATGGAATTACTAGAGGACACTTTAGTCAGAGACACTACAACGTGTAAGATGTTGAAATCTCAACTGTGGTGGCCCACCCTATTCCACGATGCAACTAAGTTTATGAGGCATTGGGACAAGTTCCAGATAATCAAAGTCCCCATCCGTAAGGACAAGATGGAGTTGAGCCTGATAATAGCATGACAACCCTTTGAAAAGTGGAGAATTAACTTCATCAGGCCAATCAGTCCTGCAACGTAGTACTCACATGCAAAGTGCATAATTATGGCAATGGAGTATCTCACGAAATGGGTTGAAGCTCGAGCTACCAAGAAGAATGATGCTAGGACCACAGCTAAGTTCCTTTGGGAGCATGTGATCTTGCAAGTCGGCTGTCCCATTGAACTATTTAGTGATAAAGGCACACACTTCATTAATGAAGTGATTGCCCATTTACTATCCATCTTCTTGATCATCCATAGGAAATCCTCACATATTACTCTCAAGCTAATGGTTAGGTGGCATCTATGAATAAGATCCTAGTAAATGTCTTAACTAATAAGCTAGTCTCCACCTCACTCACTCGCTAGGACAATAAGCTCCTAGCAGTGCTATGGGCCTATATAGGATAGCTTATAAGACGGCGTAGCGTAGACACCATTCAAGCTACCCTATGGGACTAAAGCAATCCTCTTAGTGGAGTTCTTCATTCCAAGCTTGAGAGTGATAGTACAAGAGAGATGGGATGGAAAGAAAGCATGGGGACAGAACTCCTAGTGGAGTTAGAACGCCTCTCTGACACCTAACTCCTCGCAACCCATGCACTAATCTGTGAAAAGATGAGACGCAAGAGTTGGTTTGACAAACATGTCAAACAAGGCGACTTCAAGTAGGGAAACCTAGTGCTCTTATACTTTATGAAGAGCCATAAGAAAAAGATTAAGTTCAAAGGATTAGGACCTTTCAAGGTCAACAAAAAAACATTAGTTGAATCGGCAACATAGAGCTCAATACTCTAGAGGGAGAGAGCATAGGCTTCTTTAATGGCAGTCACCTCAAGAAGTATTGCCCTCCAATGCACCCACTACATGAGCCATATACCCATTTCTGTGAGAGCAAAACCCCCTGATTGGGATGAGTTACTTGCACTATTGCTACATGAAGAAGTAAAGCTTGGCTTGAATATAGGTTCAAGCACATCTCAGGGTGGCAAAGACACTGTCTTTTACTCTAGTCAGTGAACTAGAGGTGGTAGAGCTCATGGAGCTTTTCGGAGTCGAGGAAACGCTCTAAACACACATTGATAGCAGCAGCAAAATGCTTAGCATAGCTCAAATACGCACTCAAATACGCAACAAGGACATTGAGAATCTAGAGCCTTTAGAGGTAGGGGGAGATCACCTAGAGGAAGAGGTGGCTCCTAGCAATAGTCACATGAGTAGTCTAACAGGGATAAACATTGTCATTATTGTGAAAGATATAGGCATATCGCGAAAGATTGCCATAAAAAGAAAGTTGATACTACGAAGGAAAAAGGCAAGCAACATGGGCATTATGCATCTTCCAGTGGTACTCAGGATGACTAGGGAGATAAATTGTTTGCTATACAACATGTATCAAAGAATGCACCTAAGCAAGGCAAAGATGAGAAATGGTACATAGACTCAGCATCCAATCATATGACTCCTCATGGCGAATGGTTTAATGAGTTAGTGGCAAGGTCTCATGGATTTGTTGATGATACACAGCATGATATTCAACATACATGTGTGGTTCCGTTTCTCATGCTTGATGGGTGGTAGAAAAGAAGAGCCTATGTTGTATCTTTTATTACCAAGAATTTACTATCGGTTGGAGATGACAGAACAAAATCTACAAGTCAGATTCAACAGGGATGGTTGTTTTATTGAAGAATATGGCAATGGCTATAAATTCATTGCCAAAGACAAGAGAGATGGTAGAATGTTTACCTTCGATGCATCTATCTTGGAATTGAAGGCAGCCATGTTTGCCCATGATAATGAAGCAGCTCGGGATATACAAATCTGGCACAAACGCATCATTCATGTTAATGTACAGAAGCTGAAAAATATGCAGCAGAAAGAGGTTGTACTTGGCTTGTCGAAGTTCAAGTACATATCTTGGACATGTATGCTATGCTTGTCAGTTTGGGAAACAAGTGAGATTCTCGTTCATGAGACATGTAAGAACACTTCTCAATCTTTGCAATTGATACATTCAGATGTATGGAGTTTTACCCATAATGCATCTTTTAGTGGTGCCGAGTATTATGTATCCTTCATTGATGAGTTCAGTTAATACACATGGATGTACATTCTGAAGCACAAGGATGAAGTGCTCGATGTCTTTAAGGACTTTAAGAAGGATGTTGAAAATGAACTTGGTTGTTATATCTCATGTCTGAGATCTGATAGAGGTGGAGAATATGTATCCATAGAGTTTGACAAGTACCTTGCTGAATATGGCATAAAAAGACAGCTCACATACAGTTACACACCTCAGCAAAATGATGTGGTAGAGAGAAAAAATCGAGTGCTTATGGAAGCTGCCAGGGCAATGCTTGATGAAAAGAATTTGCCAAATGCTTATTGGGCTGAAGCAGTGGTTACTACAGTTTATGTGCTGAACCGAACACCTACAGCTGGGGTTCATGATTTGACTCTGTATGAGAAATTGTATGGGCACAAGCCTGCCGACATTAGTCACCTAAAAGTATTTGGCTACATTGCCTACGGATATGTGCCTGATGAAAAGAGGAAGAAGTTAGACCTGAAAGCTATCAAAAGTGCTTTTCTTGGCTATGCACAGGAGAGAAAGGCTTACAAATGCTTTGATCCATCCATTCAGGAAACCTTTATCAGCATGGATGTAGTTTTTGATGAGCTGGCCTCATGGTATGGTAATCCAAATGCAGTGGTCTCTAATGCCAGCTAGCTCTACTTATGCTAAAATTATCCTTCAACTAGTACGTTTACAAGACCAACAGGTGATGGGGTTTATCTACTGTTAGTCCTTGGACAGGACGATTCCGCAAGCGTGCTACTGCATCCACTAACACCAATATGTCAATGAGGGGGAGATTGGATAAAGGAAAAAACATGTTTGATGATGCGACTTGCCCGCTTACAACTGGATATGAGTCACCTGGCAGTGACAGTCTTGACAATGAATTGGGCATACTATCAGTTATGACACCTGGTGCAAGGCAAAGAGCAGGTATGTGCCGCCTCATGAGAGGCAGGCCTAGAGTGCACCGCAACTGAGGAGGTTTGAAAGGGTCACAAAACCAGTTCATAGACAAACATACAATGGGTATTCATCCAAACATTATGCATATATGACTAAAGTGTGAGGCTATATAAAGCCTACGAAGCTCAATGATGCAGTTACAGATAAGAATTGGTGTGCTACCATGGATGAGGAATAGACAATGTTGACTGAAAATGAGAGATGGACATTGGTCTGGACCGTCTGTTTGAAGACAAAGTACCCATTGGTTGCAAATGGGTTTATAAAGTGAAATGCAAGTCAGATGGTTCGTTGAAAAGGTATAAAGCTCGGTATTGCATTAGCGGCTTCTAAGGGCTGAAAATTATGGCAGATGGATGTCAAAAATGCATTCTTGAATGGTGACTTTCTTGAAGAGGTGTATATGGAGCAACCTGAGAGTTATGTACACCCAGACTATCCGACATATGTGTGTAAACTGAAAAAGGCCTTGTATGGGCTGAAACAGGCATCGAGAAGAGTACGGAATGCTTACATAAGCACTTATTTGCAACAGCTTGGTTTTCAGATAGGTCATGTAGATCATAGCTCGTTTATAAAGAAGAAAGAGCATGGTTATGTTTTTCTAGTGGTTTATGGCCATGATTAGATCATCACTGGAGATGATGATCATGGGATTGTTGAAATTAAAGCAATGTTACAGGCTGAATTCAAAGTCAAGGATCTTGGTGAATTGAAGTACTTTCTCGTGATTGAGATTGTGTCTACACCTCAACGTATATGGATGCTGCAAAAATAGTATCCTAATGATATGTTGTTGAAATATGGCATGATATAGTGTAAAGTCATGGAAACAGCATTAGATCTGAATGTCAAACTTGCAGTTGATGTTGGGACTGAGATTGAGAATGACACTATGTACAAATAGATGGTGGACAGCCTGATTTACCTTACTATTACCCGTCTTGACTTGAGTTATGCAGTGGGGTTGATTAGCTAGTTTTTGCAAAAACCTCGTAAGCCACACTTAGATGCAGTCATGAGGATTATGCGGTACGTGAAGGTATTGTTGATTATGGGCTATTTTATGAGTATGGAAAATCATTCAATTTGAGAGGTTATACGGATGCTGATTGGGTTGGTTGTGTCTATGATAGGAGGTCAACCAGTGGTTATGCTTTCAGTTTGAGCAGTAGTATGATCAGCTGGAGTAGTAAGAAGCAGCCCACCATTGCTTTATCTAGTACAGAGGCAGAATACATGAGTGCAGTCTTAGCGGTATGCAAAGCAGTTTGGCTTGTGAAAAGTGCTACATGATTTGGATATCCAGTTGGACAACAAAGTCACATTGCATTGTGACAATCTCAATATAGTGAGATGCTAGCTAGTAACCCCGTCTATCATGCTAGATCCAAACACATAGAGGTTCATTACCATTTCATCAAGGGAATGGCACTTGCAAGAGAGATTGATCTACTTCATGTGAAAACAGAAGACCAGATAGCAGATATATTTACCAAATCACTTGTTAAAGAGAAATTTATTTGTTTCAGGGAGCTACTTGGAGTATAGCAGCTAGTCAGACCTTGAGGGGGAGTGTTGAGACTTCAAGCTCGACTCATATACACCGACATGACAGTTAGTCTCCAGTTGTCTCTAGCATATGAGTCGTAGTCAATAAGTTGGATACACTTAACTCTGGTAGAGTTAGTCAATGTGAGTAGTCATCAGGTCACTTAGACCTAGTTCTTTCTAGTCATTCAGTATGTGTGTGAAGTACATGGAATAATGAAGAATATGGGACTTCAGTGCTCTATGTTGCCTCATCTCTCTCTGTCCCTATCTTATGACACACCTGAGGAGTATATATTGAGGCTCTTCAATTGTGAGACGAAGGGAGGAAGGAAAAATACTAAAAGGAGAAGCAAGTTGGCTAAGACAGCATGAAATGCTACTGAGGTGAAGAGCATGTGAGAAGCATGGTATAGGCCCACAAACTAAAACTTGATCGACTTTCAGGGAGTCGAAGCGAAACTGGTCGGAGTGGTGGTTGGACGGTTGTCTACGGCGGATGTGAAGAGCGGAATCTGCCTTACCACGCAGCCTGCACACAATCAGAGCACATCTGAGGAAAAGCTCACGCCTCCGCAGCAAAAGCAGTAAAACAACTCTACTCACGTTGCCTGTGCGACCATCAATACTGCTTCCAGTGAGAGTTGAACTCACGACCTCCCGCTTACTAAACGGGTGCTCTAGCCAACTGAGCTATAGAAGCCTGTTGCTGCTGCTCGTCGTTGCAGCCTCTATACAAATCTGGTCCTTCATCCGTACAACATGAAAATCGCGCGCCCCCGACCTTTCTTGCCCCCAACAAAGATCTCAACCTTGGAGGTGTTTGAGCTAATATAGTCAGTCCACTTCACTTCGTAGCTGCCAATCGCAATGACCGCTCTCGTAGTTGTCTTTTGCTCCATCAATGCGAAGGCCAGGCCACCTAGGCTAACGTTCATGTCACGCCTACGTAGTTTTACGGCTCATACCTTCACCTTACATCACTCTCCACATCTCAACCCTTGTTTCTTGGGATACCTCGAATTGACTTCCTTACAAGGTCCATCCCAATGATTCAAGGCTTCTTCCTATTGTGATTTCCTAAGGGGTTTCCCAAATCATCCCATTGAATGTAAACAACAACAATAAACAAATAGATCCCCCCGACCCGCCCTTCCCCAAGAGAACAAAATTCCTACTAATAGTCGCCTTTGAATTAATGCGCGAGATGTTACAAGCGGTTGGTGTGACCATGGTAGTAGGTGATGACCATTAAGGATCCATCGTGCTCACATATCACTCACGATAGGGCGACAAACCAAGGGAGAGGCAAGAAACCATCAATGTAGCCCCTACCACCTAGGGAGCCAATCATGTTCCTAAAACTTTCAAACACAGCGGTAGCAAGAGCTCTTGAAGATGATTGAATACTTCAAGCAATTCTGGCCTTATAAACAAAATGTGCAGTGCATAGATTGCGGCGATGTCGTGAAGATTTTCGTCTAGTGTGGAAACTCTCCAACCATGTGACGTTTTGAGGTATTATAGGTCCGCCGGGACAAATAGGCAAGATTATCAAGTTTGTGAGCTACTTCTTCTTGGTGTAGATACACTATTAAGTGCTTAGAGCAATAATGCACTAGCACTTGCTTGGCTTAATAACCGTGCTTTGCATGAAAGCAAACTTCTTGGAGGTTAATATAAATAATGAAGATAGATAGTTATATTTAAGCTATGCTAAGGCTATTGCAACCTTTAGGAGGCTATTTTTGGGAATGTAAAGAGGACGTACCCATGTAGGAGAAAAGAAAGGGGAAAGCTAAGGCTACTATGGCATGTGGAAAAAGTGCTAGAGGAAGAGAAGGTTGTTACTAGCCTTTGAGAGAGAGGGGGGGAAAATAACTCATAGGGATTATGGAAGCTTCCATGGAGTCAAAGCTCCAAGTCTCCACAAGCATCGGGCTGATCAAACATGTTTGGCTACCTGATGAGGGCACGACACAACATGCTGAAGCAAGATTTGGAGGGTCATATGTGAAAGTCATCTATGAAAATAAGCATGTTAAAGGATGAACAACCTTGGCTTTTTGGGAAGGATGTGCATGAGATGGCAAGACAAAGACCTTGGTACCTCGGCTATTTGCAGGATTGAAGGTGTTGTTGATGGTGGCATTATCTGATTGCGGACTACGACTGTAGCCCACAAGTGTGACATTCATGAAGCATTCACTGTTGTAGTAAACTGATCTAACAATGCATGTACTAGGCACATTTCTCCTTCCACATAAACATGCCAAATCACTGCTAAATATACTGATCTAGATAGAGGCTCAAATCCTTATGTCCAAGTGCTTTAGCATGTAGCTATTGCTCAAGTAAATAAGTGATTAATCATGGAAAATAATGTCAACAGCTCCACTTTCTCGAAATAGGAGGCATACGTATGTGGATTTTAGAGTAAGCGACTCTTATTTAATTTTTATGATGAATCTCAGTGCATATGATGGAAAGATGATCGAAAATTATTGAAATATGTTTGTTGATGTCTGAAAATTTTAAAAATTCATTCATTTTTCTATAGCATATTAAAAATGATAAAATTGTAAAATTTAAAATACGATATTTAATAGAAAATAGTGTCTCAATTTCAAATAAGTGATAAATATTTGACTATGTGGCTAAATCTTAATCCATATTTGAAAGTGAAATTTGGGAAGGTAGCTCATATATATAGCATTTAGGATAGACTTCACCTTTAAGTAAGACAACAAGATTTGACCATATGGTCAAATAATAAAGGTGTTGGGGGTTCCCAAAAAGTGCATGGAAATTTTGAAATTTATTAATATAGTATTTATTAGTATGGTATGAAAATGAGTATGCTATTGGATCACACTTCACATAAGTCTTACAAATCAAAAGACTCAAAAAATTGAATAATTTATGTTAGAATAAATGGAAAATTTCATGAAAAATAGTCAAATGAAGGGAAAATTTTAAGAAAAAATAGTTTTTGTGCATTCAAAATTACCAAAAAAAAAATTAGAAGAATATTTGTGATGGTATAATGACGATGAAGCATGAAGGTTTGACTCAATTTTTTCTTATTTATATGTTAAAGTGCATGTTCAGGACTTGTTTCTATGATAAATTATTACGAAATTGGTGCGCAGATTGGTCGCAGATAGCTCACGTAGTGAATCCCTGAAGGTCCCCAAGAACAATGAACTCTACCTTTTTGCACAAAAAACAATGTAAAAGCATGCATGACAAGAGGCAAGAGACAAATTGGGTTCAATCTCCCCCATGCCTTGTGTGAGCGCTTCACAAAGCATGTATTTAATGTATATTTCCAATCTTCATGCTCAATAATAGCCCAATTTACAAAAATATGACAAGCTTTTAGCTTTTGAGTTTGCTTTCTACAAAAATAGGAAAATAAAGCTAATGGACGGTGCCCATAGAGTCTGGCACGCCCAATCTCAATGTCCAAATAGAAATAACATAACCGAGCGCATAGGCACATACAAAATAATAATCAATTATCGATGTCTTAATAGACATAACAAAATATAGGCGTGGCGCCTATCAAAATATAGTCCAAAGGTCGAATACCCACTAGACTCCAATGCTTTCCTCCGCCACTGCTGCTATCTCTACACATCAACTGAAGCATTCACAATCGTTAGTAAAATAATACAATTAAACCGACAAAAGTGAATGCCTAGCAGTCTTCAGCTACATAAATAAATCAACTGGTTAGAAATAAATCCTAACCTTAATTTATTACGAGTGCACACTCTAAACTCATAAACGTTTATTAATTTAATATGCATTTTGCGGAATCACCCGCTATGGAATCACCCATGTACACACTAAATTAATGAAACGCCCGAAAAGGACAGGCGTCCCCATCAACTTCTCGCACAAAGAATCCTCTTTGTGTATGAGCCCCGGTCATCTAAGTTTACGGAATCCACCGTAAAACCTCACGGAATCCACCGTGGCACGGAATCCACCGTGGAATATGCCTCCTAGCATCATACCCCTGGGGTAAGTATTTCAGTCTCTTCTTCTAATAAAGGTGGGTTTTCATAAACAAGGTGGATAGGTAATTAGCCTCTAAATGGTCTCAATAAACTAATGTGAAATGTATTATGAATTTTCCAATGAGATGGCAATTCTAACTTGAAGGCATTGTCATTAATGTTATGAATGATTCTAAATAGTCCATAGAATCTAGGAGCTAATTTTACAACTGGGTGTCTATCTACACTTTGTAGTCTACGCTTTTCTATTCTAAGCCAAACATAATCATCAACTTTGAAATTCATGGCTTGTCTTTTCTTGTTGGCTTGTTTGGTATATGATTGTTGGGCTTTAGCAATCATATCCTTAACCTCATCAAAAATACTGTTATGCATAGTAGCAATATCATCAGCACTCTGAATTCTATTAGACAAAAATGCAACAGGTGTAGATAATCTATATCCATAAATGACTTCAAAAGGTGCTTTCTTTGTAGATGTGTGCGGTGTATTGTTGTATGCAAACTGTAATAAATGTAAATGAGTATCCCATGTCTGAGGTTTAGAGATAGTGTATGCACGTAAAAGATCTAGAATGGTGCTATTTGTGGCTTCTGTTTGTCCATTTGTTTCTCGATGAAATGCAGATGAGAAATCAATCTTTATGCCTAGATTTGCAAACAGTGTAATCCAAAAATTATTACAAAATCTAGAATCACGATCTGAAATAATCACTTTTGGCAATCCATGGTTAGTAAAAACAGTTTTCAAAAATAACTGTGCTGCTTGTGATGTTGTTAAAGTTTTCTTACATGCAATGAAATATGCTTGCTTATTAAATCTATCTACAATTGTCCAAATCATGTCATGGTTAGATTTAGTATTTGGTAAACCAATAATGAAATCCATAGAAATATGTTCCCAAGGTTTAGATGGAATAGACAAAGGCATTAATAATCCATACTGTTTACCATGATGTCTCTTTATTCTTTGACAAATCAAACATTCAGAAACGAAATTAGATACATCTGCATTCATATGCGGCCAATAAAAATCTTCAGTTAACATACGTAATGTAGAAATGATACCTCTATGACCTTGATATGGGGGACAATGAATTTCATTCAAAACAAAAGATCGGAATGGAATAGTAACACACAGTCTCTTTTCAAAGAACATAAATCCATCATTATATGATAATGAATCAACATGAATGAAATTATTTTGAACTAATTTTTGCCAATCAGAATGAAAAGTAATATCCTGGTGATATGTGTCTTTCATAGCAATCAAAGAATCAAAAGATATGATAGAAATATTATGAATTGCAAGTCTTCTACTCATTGCATCAGCAACTACATTTTCTTTTCCAGGTTGGTATTGAATGATAGGATGAAAACTTTGAATGAAGGAAGCCCATTTGATATGACGGTCAGAAATTTGGGGTTGGCTAAGTAGATGTCTAATGCTTTGCTGGTCGGTCTTTATCATGAATTTTGAACCCATTAAATAATGCTTCCATTGTTTTAATGCTTGTACAACTGCTAATAGTTCTTTTTCATAAGTGGAATATTTGAGCTCAGAGGGTTTCAGCTTAGAACTAGAATATGCTATTGGATGGTTGTCTTGCATTAATACGGCTCCTATTCCTGATCCGCTAGCATCTGTCACAACTAGAAAGAATGGTCGGTTAAAGTCAGGCAATTGTAGAACAAGGGCATTAGTTAATGCACGTTTAAGTAAGTCAAAGGATTTCTGCTGAGTTTCAGTCCATTGATAAACAATTCCTTTCTTAATAAGTTTGGTTAATGGTAAAGCAAGTAATGAGAAATTACATACAAACTTCCTATAGAAACTAGCAAGACCAAGGAATGAGCGTAATTCATGTACATTTTTAGGAACAGGCCAATGCAATATTGCATCAATTTTCTTAGGATCAACTTTAATTCCTTCTTTTGATACAATATGACCTAAATATTCTATTTCTGTCTTAAAGAATTCACTCTTTTCAGGATTTGCAAACAATTGATTTTCTTTTAGTAATTGAAAAACTAATGATAAATGCTCATAATGCTCTTTTTCACTTTGACTGAACACCAAAATATCATCAAAGAAAACAATCACACAATATTGATATTTCAGAAAAATACGGTTCATCATTCTACTGAAAGTAGCAGGTGCATTAGTTAATCCGAATGGCATGACTAAGAATTCGTAATGGCCAAATTGTGTCCTGAATGCAGTCTTAAATATGTCAGATCTATCTAGCCTCACCTGATGATATCCAGACTTAAGGTCAATTTTACTAAATATAGAAGATCCTTGCAGTTTGTCCATAAGGTCATCAACTCTAGGTATAGGATACCTATTCTTTACAGTGATCTTATTTAATGCTCGGTAGTCAATACACATACGATAAGTATTATTCTTTTTCTTGACTAGGAGTACAGGTGCACCGAATGGGGAACTGCTAGGTCGAATTAAGCCTCTATTTAGTAATTCTTCAACTTGACTCTGGATTTCTTTTTGCTCTATTTGATTA
This sequence comes from Lygodium microphyllum, assembly GCF_053477565.2. Lineage (NCBI taxonomy): Eukaryota > Viridiplantae > Streptophyta > Polypodiopsida > Schizaeales > Lygodiaceae > Lygodium > Lygodium microphyllum. The sequence goes on along the minus strand of NC_141163.1, from coordinate 84,229,509 downwards.
TGCCTATATGGTGCTTTGCAAGGTGGTTGTGTGCCAGGAATTAAATCAATCTTATGGTCTTCTGGACGTGAAGGTGGTAAACCTGGTGGTAGGTCTTCTGCAAAACAATCCTTAAAATATGCAAGAAATTCCTTATGCCTAGGGTGCATATGATTTTCCTTTGCGTGCAATTCATTCACCCAAATGAGATATGGTTTAGTATTCTTGCGTAGTGCACGTTTTGCTTGAGTATGCGAAAGCAGTGGAAAAATATGAGATGCATGCATACCATATAATATAATAGATTTTCCTTGAAAATTAATATTCATTGTGTGTGTGGAATAATCTATATTTGGATTATGCTGGTGTCTCCACGGCATTCCTAGAATAATGTCGCTTGACTGTAATGGAACAACTAAGAAATTTCTTCTTTCAATATATGAACCAATTTGAGTTTCTAAATCTTGTACTTCTTGTGTGCCATTGTACCTAGTGCCTAAAAATGCAGCTTTTATGCGATAATGCGTAGGTACAGTATGCAATTTCAATTCCTTTACCAATTTTGCTGAAATAAAGTCATGGGTACTACCATCATCATGCAAGATAGTTCTTTCTTTTCCATGCACCATACATTTCATAGTCAACAATGAATGTGGAGTAGGCATACCTGGTATAGTGTCGGAAGTAGTAGTAGGATCATCCTCATCTTCAGTGAAATCTGGCATATCCTCATGCTCGTCTTCGTCCATAGCTCCAAGGTAGTTGATATGTGTTGGTGGCTTCTTTGAATGACAATTTGCTGCGAGATGCCCTGGCTGGTGACACTTGTAGCATACTATTGGCTTGGCTTTGGTTATATTATTTGCAATGGCTGGAAGTCTGGGTACATTTGGATTTGCTTGTGGAATAGGTTTAGGATTTGGATTGACAGTGGATGGTAATGCAGGTGGTTTAGGCCAATTCTTGCGGAAAGATGGTGATAAGAAACGACCTGGATTAAACCTTCTAAAATTGGAATTGAATTGTTTAGATCCATAATTACCGTTGGCTTGGAATTGCTGTGGTTGTCTGTCTCTTCCGCGTAACTTATCTTCAGTGTCGTGAGCTAGTGAGATGGCGTCTTCAAGGGTAGCAGGCTTGAACATGTTCACTTCAGCGTAGTAATGTCCAAGAAGTCCAGACATATACTTCCGCTTATGTGTCGTCTCTGGTACGTCTTCAAGCATGCGTAGCTGTAGGAGTGCATTCCAAAAACGCTCTGTATATTGTGGAATAGGCTCACGATCTCGCTGTTGAAGTAAATCCCATTGCTTGATAGCCTTCTCATGAAATTGCGGTGGAAGGAAATTCTGCATGAACTTCTTCTTGAAATCTTCCCATGTAGCAGGATATTCTATGCTCTTGCGGACTACAGTCCACCAAAGTGATGCTCTGTCTATCAGATGATTAGTAACACACTTGATTTTATCTTTTTCGGGATAAGTTTCCTCATGGAAATAGTCATCAAACTGGCTAATGAATGATAAAACAGTATTTCCTTCTCTTATGCCATTGAAAGTGCGAAACTTGAAACTTCGTTTACTTATCTTGGATTCCTTGCGAATGGTTTGTGCTTCAAGAGTGGCGTCGATGGTACGGCGAATCAAATCTTCAGCTTGAGGTTCTTCTTTATCAGTGGACGCTCTTTGTAGTTTTGTCAATTGTGCTTGCAATGCTTGCCTAGCCCTTCGCTCTTCTTCCAATTGTAGCATGGTTAGATCCAGTTTTTGTTCCATGGTAGGCTCAGGTAGGTCGTCTTCAGTCATAGGATCATCCATATGTGGGGTAGTCATCCTGTAAAACTCAACAAACCTTTCTCTCTCAAAATCAGGTTAGCGGCATGAGCGTAGCTCAAATTTGGGGTTACAAGGCTATGTATTTTTGGGTATTTCTTCTTCAATTTTCAGAAATTCTGTAATATTTCTGTCTCCGTTTGCTGAAAGTACTTCAACGAACTTGTAGATAGGTAGAACAGCTTGCTGCGAACAACTTTCCAGTTCAGAGTTTTTGCATACGAACAAGTCTTCTATGAGCTTTAAGCACTAGTCAGTTCTGATTTAGTCTGACTTGCAAAGTTGCAGACTTAGCAGACTTGCAGAGTTGTTGACTTGCTGAACTTAGGCCGACTTGCAGAACTTGCAGAACTTGATTTCAATTGACTTGCTGAACTTGACTTCAGAAGTGCGAGACCTGGAGTTGCTGAACTTGATTATCCTGTGTGACTTGCAGAAGCTTAGAGTCTTAATATTATGGGACTTATGGCTTACCAAGCCAAATTTGATTTTCGTGTATCCGAGTATGTTGGCGACGGATTCAATCGTGGCGAGTTTATACTGACGCTGCCGAAACGATTTTTCGTGGGTTAAGGTTTATTAAAGCTTAACTAAGCTTTAAGACTTTTGATTTTTTTAAAGCTTTTAAGCTTGTAATTGAAACTTAGCTCTGGTTTTTGACGACTTGATGAAGGAGATGGATGTGTGGTCCTCCGCCTACACAGCCTAGTCCTTCGCGATTTGACAGTGGAAACAGGGGTTCTTGATCGCCAGAAGTCTGCCTGTATCGACGGTTCGCGATGAGATTGACTGTAGAGCCCGTTTGTTCCTGGAGCTCCGCCTTCGTCCAAGATTGGTAGCAATTGGAAGCTCTTGATCTCTGCTCCGCTCTGATACCACTGGTGCGCAGATCGGTCGCAGATAGCTCACGTAGTGAATCCCTGAAGGTCCCCAAGAACAATGAACTCTACCTTTTTGCACAAAAAACAATGTAAAAGCATGCATGACAAGAGGCAAGAGACAAATTGGATTCAATCTCCCCCATGCCTTGTGTGAGCGCTTCACAAAGCATGTATTTAATGTATATTTCCAATCTTCATGCTCAATAATAGCCCAATTTACAAAAATATGACAAGCTTTTAGCTTTTGAGTTTGCTTTCTACAAAAATAGGAAAATAAAGCTAATGGACGGTGCCCATAGAGTCTGGCACGCCCAATCTCAATGTCCAAATAGAAATAACATAACCGAGCGCATAGGCACATACAAAATAATAATCAATTATCGATGTCTTAATAGACATAACAAAATATAGGCGTGGCGCCTATCAAAATATAGTCCAAAGGTCGAATACCCGCTAGACTCCAATGCTTTCCTCCGCCACTGGTGCTATCTCTACACATCAACTGAAGCATTCACAATCGTTAGTAAAATAATACAATTAAACCGACAAAAGTGAATACCTAGCAGTCTTCAGCTACATAAATAAATCAACTGGTTAGAAATAAATCCTAACCTTAATTTATTACGAGTGCGCACTCTAAACTCATAAACGTTTATTAATTTAATATGCATTTTGCGGAATCACCCGCTATGGAATCACCCATGTACACACTAAATTAATGAAACGCCCGAAAAGGACAGGCGTCCCCATCAACTTCTCGCACAAAGAATCCTCTTTGTGTATGAGCCCCGGTCATCTAAGTTTACGGAATCCACCGTAAAACCTCACGGAATCCATCGTGGCACGGAATCCACCGTGGAATATGCCTCCTGGCATCAGAAATCTCCCTACATTTGTGTAAGCAAGAAAAATGGAAAAACGATAAGGGGTATGGCACTGAAATGAAAAGATATTTAATTAAATTACTAATTTCTTTTCATACCTTACCATATAAAGTATGGTTTACATAAGTTTTAAGGGGTTAAACAGCACGAGTTAGCCTGGTGGCGTTCCCTAGCACTCGGGGGGTTCACTATATATATATTCTCCATATAACGTTCGTCCATGGCCTATTTATAAATATCCTAATCTGTGAGTTTTTCTTCAATAAAACACAACCCTTTTCTATTCAATCTTATAAGTAACCCCCTTCTGTATGTAAAAAATGTATAAAAATGGTGTTTAAAAACCCCTTATTTTGAACTCACGTTATATATACATATATTCATGAGTGACCCCCCCCCCCCCCCCCCCCCCGAGCCTAGCAACAATACAATATAATGCTAGTAGAAAGAAATCATTAAAATATTATTTTTGCACTTCACATTGGTTGGGTTTTTAGTTAAGTTATTTAAGAATAGAGTGCCATACACTTCGTATATGCAATCTAAATATGGTATCAAAAGCTAAATTTCTAGATGCATTGCAAGTCTAGGTGACAACCAACGTTGAGAGTGTAGATTTCCCTTTGCTGTAGGATAGTACAATGTTTAGGAAAATGGATTAAGTGAGGAATATATACAATCTTCTGGATTATTATATCTAAATTATGAGAGGATTCTATTATGTTTGTGTTTTTATGTTAAGATGATGCTTCCTAGGGCCAATCCCTAGGGTGTAGGGGAGCCATAGGAGCCACAACACTATGCTTGGGAGGGGGGGAGCTCTTTGTATATGTGAGTCAAGGTATTGATCACCTGTATATTTGGATATTCCTTTTTTTGGAGTTGGGGAGGAGAAAAATCATTAGACTGCAAATCAATACAAATGTCTGATTTATTTAGAGTAGTGTATAACATTGAGATGCTCCTAGCCCCCACAAGGCAACTATGAGGGTGGTTTGGTGAGTATAGGAGGCCCTGTGCTAGAGCCATAGAGCCATTGTAGGGCCCATTTTAGGTCCCAAAAACATGACTTATGATGAAGAGGATAGCACAATTCTTATACACTACTGACTTGTATCAATCATAATGTTAGGGCAAGGAAAAGGATGAGCACCAACCTAATATAAAGATCCCATCAAGTGTGCTAGAACTATTATAGGTAGCCAGGACATGTTTCCTCAAGATGCCCTTAGAAAATCAAACATCGTAAGGATAGTCAATCAAACTAGTGATGCCTTGAATATGGGATAATCCATATGTATCATGATTGTCCTTATAGGAAGACCAACATAAATAGGCTATTGTCCCATCTATACCCCTCACACTCTTCAAGGTAGAAATGATTCATTATAAGGATATGATACCAATACATGTTAATGCCTTCACAAGGGCTCAAATAGCAAGAAAGCTAGAGTTAGCATTCTAGGATCATTGATTGCCAATGGATCCATAATTGGGAAGAAGAATGCTAAGAAGAGGAGAAAAGAGTGGCTAAAAAACTCATGTTGCAAAACTAAGGGATTACCACAAAACCAAGAAACAAAATCATGTCCAATGCTAAGAGTGCTACCACTACCCCTCGCACCAAAAAGATGGAAGCCTCTAAAACAAAGGAATATCCCAATGTAGAGTGATAGCTAGAAATAATTGGCAAGGTTAAAAAGTGGGTACAAGATTCTTAAGAAACTAAGAAAGTGCCAAATTTTGCATTCAATATGAGTCATAAGGCTGTCAAACATCGCGCCTCATAATGGGACCAAGTGAATCAAAGGACGTAAAACAAAGAATTTAGCCTTTGATTCACTTGGAATTAGAAGGGACCAAAGCCTCATAATCCCTAAACACATTTGCAACCAACCAAGTCATTGGCCTCACTATAAGGACATGGCGATCAACTTTGTCGCCTCATTTGTTGCGACTAGTGTGACAATACTACTTGGTTTATTAATATGTAGTGCCCCTAACCTCTAAAAAGAATTTATACATTGAATAAAGGGTGTGGGATGGAACCACATGAACCACCATTCCGTGTGATTTGCAGAAATAATACAAGTGTGGGAGCAATTGATCCTTCTCTAAGAGCCCTTGGAGTCAACACCTTTTGGGAAGGCACCAAACATCATGCCATCCTTCCCGTGGAGATTCTAGGTGACTTGCCAAGAAGAGAAATCATAGACATAGGTACTGGAGTGAGCATAGTCAATCAATTAATGTTAGAGACATGGTGAAATCCTCCCAGCCTACATTTTAATCTAACAATGGATAATGGCTATAAAGTTCAACTATGAAGAGTGTTTAAGGATTTCCTTCTCAAAATTGTGGGGATCAACTTGACAATAAACTCCTTGTGATGAAGGAAATGAATTATAATTTACTTTTAGGCTACCTTGGATATGGAACGCCTGACTCATTGAGAACTAGGGGTAATAGATTGGTCTTCTTAAGGAATTCATAGGATGCAATAAGGGTTGAGATGGAAAGCTGGAAGGCCACACTGATTGATCTTGATATGCTATATCTAACATGCTTAAATATAGGAGACACAAATTATATAGCCACGTCAAAGCTCCTCAATAAATATATCCCCTATCCAAATGATGAATAAGACTAGATGTGTATTCTAGCCATTCTTGGCATACCATTTATGGAAAAAGAGGAGTACAAAAAAGAAAACTCAGCCAAGCTAGCAAAAGTGAGCTCACTACACACATGGCCTAGCCTAGCACCTCTAGCTTTGATATATATGCACTTATGATGAATCGTGGACCTTCCTTTGGTAGTGGAGATGGTGTCTAAAGAATAACCTTGTGGCCAACCTATTCATATTCAAAGATGTGCTTCAACAACACAAGTGGGAATGGACAAGGTTGCACTAGGTTTTATTTGATTATCATGTTGATTTAGTAGCATCATTTAAGAAGTATGACAAGCTAGGAGAAGAGGATGTGAGTGAGTCTAAAGAAAGTTTGAATGACGAGGGAAGCAAGCACGAGTCCAAAGAATATGATTTAGATGGAAAAGCCACAGAGCAAATCATGGCAGATTCTAAATTGAAGAAGGTGTTTTGAGTGCTTCTAGATGTAGGAATTGTTAGAGTGAAGCTTGAACTAGAATGGTTTGAATATTTGGAGGTGCTCAATCATGAATGATTAGGATTTTAGCCATCAGACCTCATCCTGGGTCTTAGCATATTTGAGAATGCAAGTTCACATGAAGTACTAGACAAGACAAGCTCGAAGTCAGATGAAATCACAGATTCTAACCCAAAGATTTCACAATTGACCCCATCCAAACAATCTAGCATGAAATTACCAATACATTTGAGGTGGAGAAAGCTAAAAAAAGTGACTTTGACAATGATAATTAGCAAAAGCTGCAAGATCTTTGGAAAATGTTCACTTTCTTCAAAAAGGGGGACCATGTGGTTATTCTATTGAGAGAATGAAAGTGAATCTCACAGAGAAAGGAGAACCTCCTGAACATGCACATATTGCTGACTACATTGTGGAGGAAGAGGAGAGACACAACTCATCGCACTTCTTAAGTGTTAAGAAGTGAACTAGAGAGAGAGAGAAAGAGGAGAGAGAAGATTGCATAAGTGAGAGGAGTGTAGAAGAGAGAGAAGAGAGTGATAAGGAGAGAGAAAGACTAGAATGGGAGAGAGAAAGACAAAAAGAGGTAAGAAGCCATTGAAGCTGAGAGCAAGGTATGAGGAGAGAGACACTAATGTATTAATGTTTCAAAAGATGAGAAAAATTACATGTCCCTTTGTTTTCTACCTATGTCAGTGTAACATGGTATTCCTATTATTTTCACACTAAACCACTATTCTTCCTAGCTTCTTACAATCCATCTCGTCCCCCAAAGTTTTTTGCCTCAAAAACAAACTTACAAAGATTGGTAATGGATGGATGGAATAGAGAACTACTCTGTTTTCAGCTTTACAAATGGGTAAATGAATGAAAGATTAAAGACATATAGACTAAAATTAAGGAATGGAAGCAAGCCTCTTATATACATAATCAAGAGTGCTTCAAAAGTGCTTGGAGCCTTAAAGTCTTCAAATGATGGACTCAAAGTGAAATAGATAGCTTGCGGTAAGAATAGACCCTTCTAAGCCAAATCTGCCATAACTTCTAATAGAAGTATCCAAACGAAGCATGCCACATGTAAAAACATAGTTCTTGAAGAGTACTTTGACCCTATGTAGGTGGCATAATTCTAAAAACTAGGTAGAATAAAATCTATTCCAAAACAATTTGCTATGTTAGGTCCATGTCTACATCATAACTGGCTCCATAGTCGGTAAGATTCGGCCCCACCAAATGCCTCCAAGAAGCTTCCTCAGGCAATAAATCTCTCCATTTGATCAAATATTCAATGATGGAGCAAGATAAAATATTATTCTCATGCTTACATATAACAACCTCTAGGATGTACTAAATAAGACCTTCATCAATAGGTGGTAGCTCAATTATATCAATAGGATCACCATAGAAAGGCTTGAGCTGACTAACATAGAATACATTATGAATCTTAGTGGAAGGGGGTAGCTCCAATCTATATACCAAGTCTCCAATGCGCTTTAGGATCCTGTAGGGTCCATAAAATCTATAGCAAGCTTGTTACTGGATCCATATTTCAAAGTAGAATATCGAGACTTGGCCACCTTCAACAAAACTAACTCTCCTTCTTGGAATTCTAAAGGTCACCTCTTCTCATCTACATACATCTTCATTTATTCTTGGGCTTTCCTAAGATTCATCTTACATTGTTGTGAAGAAGGGTTTGCATTCTTTCCAATTCTTCTTTCCCATGAGGATTGATTCTTTCATTGAACATGACGGTGGGTAAGAGTACCTTATAATCATACATAGCCTCAAAGGGTGAAACTCCAATGCTAGCATGAGTGGAGTTATGTAGGCAAACTCAGTAAAGTGTAACAAAAATAGCAAAGATAAGTCTCCAACCACTTGTTTATCCTTTTTCTGTCCATCAGTTTATGGATGATAGACCATAGAGGAGCCAATTTAGTGCCCATGTATGTGAATACTACCTGCCAAAAGTTACTCATGAACTTTGAATCTCTGGCATGAACAATTACATGTGGTAATCCATGTAATTTAAAAACATGCTTCATAAACTTATTGGCCACTTGAGATGTAGTAAACTGAGTCTTGGTTGGAATGAAATGGGCTACTTTGGTGAGTCTATCCACCACCACATATATACTATTCTATCCATTTTTGGTAGTAGGCAAGTCAGTAATAAAATCCATAGTAATGTGCATCCATTTGCATGTGGGAATGGGTAAGACTGCAACAAACCACCTAGCTTATGGATGTTGTCCTTATTGTGCTGACAAGGTATGCACTTCATGACAAAATATTTGACATCTTTCCACAGTCCTTTGCATGTGGGAATGGGTAAGACTGCAACAAACCACCTAGCTTATGGATGTTGTCCTTATTGTGCTGACAAGGTATGCACTTCATAACAAATCTTTGACATATTTCCACAGTCCTTTCCAATAAAAGCTTTTACTAATCCTATCATAGGTTTTGAAAACTCCAAGAAGGTGTCCAACTAAAGGTATAGAATGCAACTTCTCCATAATTTTCCATGTAAAAGAAGCAGAGGGAATGACAATCTTACCATTTAACAAGATTAGGCCATTTTGAAGTTGATAATGTGAGTTATCTTTCATGAGACATTGCTATAATTTCTAAAAAATATGGCTAAGCTCTTCATCCAAAAGATAGGCTTCTTATAATTCTTCAATCTAGTCACTATGTAGCTCAATCATAGCTAAAACTTTACAGGCCCACATACGAGAAAGAGGATCAGCCACTACATTATCTTTGCCCCTCATATGAGTGATGTCAAAATCATAATTTTGCAGTGTAGCTACCCACCTATGTTGCTTAGGAGTAAGATTGGACTGAGTGAGGAAATACTTAAGAACCATGTGATCACTTTGAACTCTAAATCGACTGCCATACAAATAATGGTGTCATTTCTTTATTGCATGCAAGATAGCCAATCTTTAACATGTTGCACCTTCTTGGGGTTAGCATGGATCCCTTTTTCACTAACAATATGTCCCAAGTATTCCACTTCAGTCTACATGAAATAGGATTTCTTCTCCCTTATCAAAGCGTATGTCATGCCTCAATATATCAAAAACCTTCCTCATGTGTGATAAATGTTCCTGAAGGGTCTTGCTATAAATCAAAATGTCATCAAAGAAGACTAGAACAAACTAAAATAGGAAAGGATGCAAAATCTTGCTCATTAGACTCCGAAAGGTAGCTGGAGCATTTATAAAACCAAATAGCATCACTAGGAAATGGTAGAGCCCTCGATCGGTCCTAAAAGCAGTCTTGATTTCATCACTCTCTTGCATATAGATTTTTTAAATGCTCCAGGGGGCTAGATTTCAATTCTCAGTATTGGGTAGATGTTCTTCAGTGTGATTTAAAAAAATCTATATGCAATAGGAATTGACGATTTGCTTGATGAAGAACATCTACCCAATACTGAAGAACATCGTCAATTCTCAGTATTGGGTAGATGTTCTTCAGTGTGATTTTTTAAAGATCCATGTAATCAATACACATCCTGAAATATCCATCTTTCTTTTTAAATAACAAGACCGAAGATGCATAGGATGAAGAACTAGGTTCAATAAATCCCATTTCAAGAAGCTCTTTAATTTTCTTGGCTTCTTCTTCACTTTCAAATTTGGAAAATTGATTTGATGGCTTATTAATTTGATTTGAGTTGGGCTCCAAATCAATTGGGTGATCTACTACTCTCTTGGGAGGCAATGAAGTAGGCACTTCAAACAAATCTCTGTACTCCTCAAGAAGAGTTTTCAAAGTTGGGTGACTTGCTGAATTTGTAGACTGATCTTCAACCTCTTTATTCAAGTGAAAAACAAAGATCTGTGAGCGCATCTTGTACTCCTCTTTAAGTTGTTGAATTGTGATAAGTTGAAAATATGATCTACTAGGAATTCATTATAATGGATGAGTTGTCCATCAAAGATAAACCCCATATACAACTGTGAGAAATCCATAGTATTTTTTCCCAATGTCATCAACCAATCACAATTGAGTACAATATCTATAGCCCCCATTTCCAAGGTTATCATGTTTACCTTCTTTTTCTTTTTTTTCTTTGTAGAGGTCCATAGGAATAGACTTTGGATTCATATTGGTTGAAATAGATTTAGGCTTGTTGTCCCCTTCTTTGAGATCTACTCTTGGACTATTTGCTATCCTGAAATTGCTTTGAGGTCTTGAAGCATTGAATGATGGATAAGTCGGCACTCTTAAGCTCTCACTTAGTGCATGATTGCTGCCATAAACATTGCCAACTTGTCCCTATTTTAAAAAAGTCCTTGGTTTTCCATAACTAGGCTGAAATGGGAACTCCCTTCTATATTTCCTTCCATCATGCTCCGCAAGATCAATAGCTTTGAAAAGATTAGTATGGTTTTGTGCCATAACATTAGCTAATGGTAAAGACGGCTCTAAACCATACGTGTACTTGTGGAGTTTAGCTTCATCACTAATGCTCTCTACATACATGGTAAGATTGAGGAATTGGTTTGTATACTGTACATTTAGGCCTCTTTGCTCTAATCCATGACATCTCCGTGCTAATTTCTCTTTTTCAAGAGGAGAGACAAAGACCTCAACCATAAGTGTCTTAAATGCATCCCAATTCTCTATAAGTATGTTCTCCTTATTCATGTATCTCCACCAAGTATATGCACAAATCCCTCCAAATGCAAGGATACAAAATGAATCTTCATATCATCAGTTCTAGGTGTTGAGATATTTGCAATCACACCTACTTCAATCCCTTTGTAAGGAGTAGTGAGAGCTCAGGACCAAAATCCCATATGCGCAGTAGGAGAAAGTACCACCACTCAATTCCTATAAAGCATTGTACTTGCACTCTTTTTCTAATGCAATGATAGTATTCTTTCCTTTCCACTAAAGTGTCTAGTCACTGTCAATACACAAGATTGTGTTTATGAGTCCAAGTCTCAATCTTGGAACCTAATTCACTTGTGTGACAATTTGACTTTGCCAGGGTCAATGTCTTCATGAGTTCCTTCTTCCTCTTTCAACCTCCATAGCTTCAGCATCTGCCATGCTCTAGATCCCGCTTATTTTAATATGCTATTAGAGCGCAGCTGAGCATGGATTAGCTCGTTTTAGTAGCTCTTCACCACTGGTTCACCTCTACTTAGCTCAGTCTCAACCTATGAACTCACTTTCCATCTCCATCTTCAAGCTTGCCTTCATGGCTGCCATAGTTAGCAACACCTTGTCAGATTGAAGCTTTCATATCTCTCTCCACAAGTCAAATCTCTCTAAAATTTCTTCTAGAGAATTTTTTTCTTGCTTTTGAAGCTCCTCCCTGTCATCTCAGAGCTCATCATTAGGCCAATTGAAACTCAGCATTGCGATTCTTCACAATTGCTGCCCTGTGTGTTTGCCATAACCTGCAGGATCTACTTGACTTAGAGGGTTAAGATCTCTTTAATCAAGGCATGTCTCTCAAAGATTCCTTCTAAGAAGATCTTCCCCAGGTCAAGCCGCTCCATCCTATCACAAAAATTGTTGAGATTGATACACAATGAGACCAACATTATTGTTTTTACAGGTCGCTATCAAAATCTACCCCTGATTAGGTCATGCTACTAATGTGTGCTCTACAAGGTGCAATCCCAGCCATTACAATAGGCCATTGATAGCCCTTGAATTAAGCTTCATCCTCATATAAAGAAATTTCAAAATAATCAAGTATAGCTCCTGCAATGTCAGAAAAACCAGGTTGCCTCCAAAAACCCTAACTATGACTCCATAGCCAAACTTCACCCCAAGCTCAAAAATCTCATCATTTTCTCTCTTTTGCCACTTGGAACAATCCACTATCACTCAGATTTGAAGGTCCGAACATCAAATCAAGAAGGGGAAGATTTTGATCTGAAAGAACTTGAAGGCTTTTGCAGATTTGAAAGACTTAAGGAAGAAACATAGTGTCTATTGACACTCATTTTAGTACTCTAAACACTTATGTCTTTTTACACATCTCAACCAACTCTTCTATTGCTTAAATCAAATAATTATGAAGCTAATTTGTTGTTTTTCCTGCAAGTCTAACATGGGCAAAGACTCTCCAACTGCCTACTTCAAAGGAGTCAGGTTTCATACCTGGCAGACCCGCATCAAACTCATCCTGATGAAGAAGGGCCTCTCGGCCATTACCATCGGAAAAGAAAAGAAGCCTCGTGATGTGGACCTTGTTGTCACTTGGCAAAAGAATGATGATAAGGCTCAGGCCATTATCAAATTGGAGCTAGATGGCATCTATATCCACCATGTGGATAACTGTGAGACTTCACAGGATACATGGGAAGAGAGTTGACATCTTGTTTCGTGCACAGTCTAAATCATAAAAGTATGGTCTCTTGATTGAGTTTTTTAGGCTTGAAATGAAGTCGAGCACATCACTTGCCACACATCTAAATTATATGGAAGGACTTCTAACCCAACTTGCAGGAAGCAACATTAAAATGGAAGAAGATGTTTGCATCGGTGTTCTACTTAAGAGTTTGCCTCCTGAATATAATAATGTATCAACAACTTTAATCAACATGCCAAACCCCAAACTTGTTGATATCCAGGCGTCACTGTTAGAGGAGGAAAAGAAGCTAAAAACTAAGGAAGAACGAAGCACCTCTAGAGATGAACATGCATTATATGTTGGTAGCAGGTACAAAGGCAAGAAGGATTAACTCTTTTGTGACTTCTACAAAAGGACCGGACACACCGAGAAGTTCTGCCACGCCAAAAAGAGGTCCCAAAAGGCCTGTCTAGTTGCAGTCAAAGAAGAAGAAGAAAACATAGCAAAGGAAGAAGAAAAAGAAGAAGACCACTAGGAGAAGGACAAACCTCATCAGTCCTTCTATTTAGAGAGACTTTTTTAGCTTTGTATTTCCTAGCCCTAATGCCTCAAACATAAACTTGTAAACTCCTCAGTTGGCCATGTACTACAGCCTCTGTACACTTTCTCAATCCCCTTTCTGAAGCCCCTGCTACAGCCTCTGGATGTCCATCATGTTTTGTGGTACCCACACTTAGCTCTCTTTTTTTTTGCGATAGCCTCTGGTGTTTTGCTATGTTTATGGTGTGCCCACACTTTACAGGAGTTGCTCTCACTAAAGCCTCTACACACTTTGTACTTCTGGTTGTGATTGAGGAGGGGTGTTGAGATATTTGCAATTACACCTACTTCAGTTCCTTTTTAAGGAGCAGTGAGGGCTCATGACTAGAATCCCATATGCACAGTAGGAGAAAGTACCATCACTCAATTCCTATAAATCATTGTACTTGCACTATTTTTCTAATGCAATGATAGTACTCTTTCCTTTCCAATAAAGTGTCTTGTCACTTTCAATACACAAGATTGTGTTTATGAATCCAAGTCTCAATCTTGGAACCTAATTCACTTGTGTGACGATTTTTCTTTATCAGGGTCAATGTCTTCATGAGTTACTTCTTCATCTTTCAACCAGAATCCCATATGCACAGTAGGAGAAAGTACCATCACTCAATTCCTATAAAGCATTGTACTTGCACTATTTTTCTAATGCAATGATAGTACTCTTTCCTTTCCAATAAAGTGTCTTGTCACTGTCAATACACAAGATTGTGTTTATGAATCCAAGTCTCAATCTTGGAACCTAATTCACTTGTGTGACAATTTTTCTTTGTCAAGGTCAATGTCTTCATGAGTTACTTCTTCATCTTTCAACCTCCATAGCTTCCGCATCTGCCATGCTCTAGATCCCGCGTATTTTAACACTAGGGAATATATCAAAGTAAGATTTCAATTTTGAAATCCATTCCTCTAGATCAGATGGTGAAGATGATTGACCATTGTACTTTGCCAAAATGAATTTATCCTTCAGCTCTCTTTCATGAAAGGGTTGCTACCTCAAAATAGACTACTCATGGAAATTAGGCATGGAACCCCCAAAATAAGATAGGACTCTCCCAATAGGTGGCTGAGAACTAGTATGAAATCTTCCCTTGGTAAAGGACCTCTAGGAAGTTGGGTATTCAACTCAAAAGCTTGGGAATTAGCACCATTCGATTTTCCCAAATAGTCATCATGTCTTTGTGAAGTCTCATCTACTTCATATTGGCTATTTGGAATACCCCTTTGTCCAATGATACCATGACCTTGACCATTTTAGTTAGGTGGTTAATGTGGGACTGAAGGCTCACTAGTTGAATGAGATTTCTCCTCTGCTTCTTTGGTTCCCATTTGATTTTGCATCCATTGGGAGAATTAAGCCATTATTTGAGCATTAGATTCTACTGACTTGTTAATTGAAACCTTTGTTTGGATAGTGGACTTGTAACATGCCCACTCGAGCTACTTCCTCTGCAATTCGTTCTTAGTAGCCCATCAAGAGATGTCCTAGAATACACCGTTCGGGATTTGATTAAAACCCTCAGAGTTTGCTAACTAGGCTCGCTTGAGTCTACCCCACAATGAAAGTTTCGACCCCTCCCACAAGGATAGACCTGAGTCTTTTTGGTCAAGTCAACTACTAACAGTTGATTAGTATTAGCAGTTCGAGTATCCACCCCTTATAGAATTTGCTGTCTGAAACATGCTTACATTGTGCTAGGTTTAAAGTGAATGGGAGACGAAGGGAAGTGTGGCACTCTAATCCCTTCTACCCATGGTTCTAAAGTGATTCAAGCCGTACTTTTTGATCTCTAATGGTCTATCAAAAAATGTGATTTTTATTCCTTCTTAGGAAATCTCTTGACTCACCAAGACCACCCAACCATAGGTCTAGATCCGGTCAGGGGTCCATCCTACTGCTTCCCTTGAGAGATTATTTTTAATTACCTAATTACCTACTACCCTTAGGTTCAACATATAAAAATAACTTCTTTGAAATATCTCCTAATACAAATTTGTTACATGCCTTTGTTTCATGACACAAAAACAGAGTAAAGCAATTCCTTCTCAATAGTTCCTTTTAAGAAAAATAACATTTTGCAATGTTTTCTGTTCGAATATATTATTCTCTCCAAGTTCAAGTCCTAAACTAGTATTGGAACTTCTAGGATGCTATGTGGAATTTGAAGGGTAGTTGGCAGTTCATAAGAGCCTAAGGAGTTTATGACCAAAGCCCCCTGATATCCTCACCTCCTCCTACCGACTAGAGTTTCCTATGACAACACCTTTTGCATCATGATTGGTCTATACTCACTAACGCAAAATAAGAAAAGAAAACCCCTTGGAGTCAATTTTATTCATGTTGGCCTTGGGGAGGTCTAGCACCATAAAAAACACTGCCTTGATCGGTGTTTTGTGCTCATCGAAACACTATCTCACTTGCAATCTGTACCCGATCATCCATCTTTTAGCCTGATGATTTTAGGAAAGATAAGAACCTAACTTACAATCACCAACATCTTATTTTGAATGCATCGTACATAAACTTTTAACCAACTTATTTTCAACGTAAATCTTTTCTTTCCAAAAATAATAATATCAAGGCAAAAACTTAGCGTAAGTGGCAATACCTTCCCATAGTCTTCTCAAATTTCCTCTTCCTTGGGATCTAGTTTGGACTGAATCTAAACAAGAATTATATTTTTGAGAATAACTCCCTTGGTGAACTTTTCTCAATGGATTTTCGTGGGTCCTTGCCTCCATTAAAAAATATCTTGGTTAGTTTTATTACGAAAAGTATTCTTTTGACAATTCCATCTCAAGGTCTTTTATATGCCGAGAATTAGCATATGTGTTTATCCATTAGAGGTTTCATTAGATCAATGCAAATAAAAAATATTAAGTCTTTAGTGGCACAATACCTTCCTTTTACTCTCCTCGGTACATCTTGTACAAACCCAAATTACCCCTTGGAATTTGCGGTTAAGAATTCCTTTAAAAGATTATATGCAGGAAATAGATAAAATCTTATTTTATGAATGTAGCTTTTTGTTGCCAATTCTTGGGATGATAGCCTATTATGTGCCTTTATTATCAAAATATAGTATCTTGGAATCCATGATGAGTACTTGGTTGATGTTATTCGCAGCTTTTTTTGTAATCTCGATACTCGTCATTCCATTTGTAGTGGTTGTATCCGCAATGTTATAGGCAGCTCCTGCCTCCGCGACCTTCATAATTTTCTTCTTTAGAGCCATGGTCTTTAATCGCAAGATTATAAAGGGGATTTTTGACAAGAGAGCTTGGGGTTGTCGCAATTGGATTGATGGAAATTTGTTTGATGGGAGATGGCAATCACTAGGAATTTAGAAGAATCGAGTAGAGTCTTGATTCCATAGGGAAGTGGGGTAGAAGGGATGGAGGATTCAATTCCAAGAGCCCACAGAGTATACTCCTTGTCTTCGTGATGAGAATTCCTCGCCCTTGCACTTCTCTTGTCCCACTCACTCTTGCTCTATTATCTTGAGAATAGCCTCTCATCTCTTATTCAGGCTGCCGTCCAGCAGCTCCTCATGCCTTGTATTTATAGTTAAATTGAAGAAGAAGGGTTGTGGCCAAGAAGAGTTCTTTATGGAAGGTATCTTAGTAAATTAGTAATTTGGAAGCTTTCAAGATGCAATCGAAAGGTCTAGAGAGGTTGCCAAAGATGCCATGACTGATTCACCTGACTCTTGGATGATATTGGTTTAATCTAAGCCTCTCGTCGAATTGAGAAGAGAGGAAGATTACTCGAATTTTTTTATGTGATGCAGGAGGAGAATTCAAGTTTTTTCCCATGTGATTAGGATCTCCGAATTTGAGATAATTGGTGCGTTGTTTTTTTTAAATAAAAAAGGGGAGGGCCTATTTGTCATCGTTTTCTTCTTCTTCCTCTTTCTTAAGCTTTAAAGATTTAAAGCTTAAAGCTTTTAAACTTACCTTGCTTTGCTAAGTTTTAAATGGGTTTGGTCAATTATGACTTATGACTCATGACTCGCATTCGCGTGGTGACTTCCGTAAAGGATGGCTACATTCCCTATATCAACCCGGGAACGGGTTACAAACTTTGGACTATTTTTGTTCAAGACTTCCTTTATTTAATGTTCTACTTTTTTAGAAGGTCGATGAGAGGCACTGCAATTGAGCCATAGTCGTTAATGAAGACTCTATACCAATCTATTAGCCCTAGAAAGCCTTGCACTTCCTTGACCATTGTTGGGGGTGGCCAATCTTGTATATCTTGGACTTGGATCCACTGAAATGTCATTTGCTGATACTATGAATCCTAAATATTCATCGATCTACTTTTTAAAGAAGGCACATTTCTTCTTTTTAGCATATAGTTTGTGGGCTCTCATTGTTTCAAGAACTACTCATAGATGTGCTCCATGATCTTCTTCATTCTTGGAATATGTTAAGATATCATCAAAGAAGACAAGGGCAAAGTCATCAAGGTAGGGTCAGAAAATGTCTTGCATCAACTTATTGAAGGTGTCAGGAACATTTTTTAATCCAAATGACATCACAATAAACTCATAATGACAGTATCTTGTGTTAAAAGCAGTTTTAGGGATATCTTCCTCCCTAATTCTTATTTGATAATAGCCTAATCTGAAATTGATCTTTGAGAAGACTTTTGCTCCCTAGAGTCGGTCAAGCAACTCGTCTATCTTGGGGTTTGGATATTTGTTTTTCACTATCACCTGGTTTATTCAATGATAATCAATATAAAGATGAAGTGTTCCTGTCTTTCTTTTTCTGAAATAGTACCGGGGCTCTCCACGGTGAATTACTTGGCCAGATGTATCCTTGGTCTAATAGCTACTTGAGTTTTTCTTCTAGCTCAATGGCTTTTCGATACAATGGCACCTAGAATGAGTTGAATTTTGTGATCTACTTCCCTTGTTGGTGGAAGCTCTATGCTAGGTCTTCTAGAAAAACATCCACATATTCTTTTAACCAAGATGGTTGATCCTTGGCTTCACTATTCTACTCAGCCTTGTTGAGTTTAATTAGATAGACGGGTAATCCTTTCTTTAGCCCTTTTACTATTCGGGAAGATTTATCCAACTGAATATTAAGGTTCCCTGCTTCTCCTTGAGTGGTTACTTGTTCTCCCTTTGAGTTTTGAAATGTGATTTAGCCCTTTCCACAATGGACATGGGCATTACTTAGAATTAACCAATCCATTCCTAACAGACATTCATATCCCCGAGGTTCATAATTCGAAAGCTCATTTTGGAAGAATTGCCACCCAAGCTAAATTCTACCTTGCTAGTTTATTTTGTTGATAGAACTTCTTTGCCATTTGCTAACTCCACAAGTAAACTAGGTGCAAGATTAGTGTTTATGCCTAGCCTTTTCGCACATTTTGGTGATACGAAAGAGTGGGCACTTCCACGATCAATTAAAATTCGAAAGGGTTTACCTTGATAATTTGTTGGTGTTTGAATTACTGAGAATTGGCGATTTAGACCCTTCTTATTGAGAGTGACATGTAATCTGGCTCTTTCCATATCGGATTCCATTGTAGGATCTTTATCATTCATGGCCTCCTTTAGGTTTATCCACTAACCTTCCCTCTAGAATATTGGCTTTACTCCCGAAATTGACCTTGTTTGGGCCAAGCTTTGTGCACTGCCTCTTGAAATGTCTTGGTTCCTTACAATAGAAGCACTTTGGAGTCTCACATCTCTTTCATGTGGTTACAAAGCACTGCCTCTTGAAATGTCTTGGTTTCTTGCAATAGAAGCACTTTGGAGTCTCACTAATACAATAGAACTGCATTTAATTTGGCTTTCTTTGTCCTATTTGATTGGTACTGCCCTTGGGGTCTTTTTCCTTAATCTTGGAAGTTGCTCTTATTTTGACTGTTTATGTTCCAAATTTTTACATTTCTTGGCCTTTGTTCGATCTCCTGAACTTTTGGAGTTGCTCTAATCAATGCATCCTATAAATCCAATGGTCTCATTAATTCAAGGTGCATATTCAAGGGTGGATCTAGACCATTGCAAATTTTTGATACTTGATGTGAAACATCCATTGTAGGTGCATATTTTAGAAGTGTTACGAATTTGGAGTAGTAAGCTTCTAGGCTTAGGCTTAACTACATTTTAAAATATTTTCATCAAATGGATAATATCTTCCCACTATTTCTGATTATCAAGGAGGCAAACAAGTAGACAAAAATAATTCTTTTCATCAATAGGAAGGGAATACATTATTTGAGTAGTTCGAGAGCTTATTCTTAGAAAGGTTTTTCTACCACCAGGCATTGCATTGCGGCACATCCATTGCGTAGTAATTAGGATTCTATGAATGGATATCCAAAAATCTATATTTTAGGGGAAGATTAGGTAATCCATCTTTCTTGTAGTTGTGGCAACTGGACAATCCTACAACCATGACTCAATCAGCTGGTATAACCTTTATAACCTCCTCATAGATGTACCACTTTAATTTGACTTATTGTCCTCTAGTGAACATGTTTGAGTTTACTTTGGCCTCATAGAAAAGATAAATCTTGGCAACCTTAAGGGTTTCCATCCACCTTAGCCTCTTTAAATTATTTTGGTGGTAAGCAAGACAGTTTGTGTCAATGTAGCAATACCCTCTGCTTAACATCCATCGTATTTTATAATACAAGGGTGAAGGATTGTATATCTAATCTAATATTCACATCATTTGGTTTCTCCAGTTCAAACTAGAGGAGTGCATTGCTAGCATAAACATAACTTGGAAAATTAAGAATCGTTCCCAAGGTTTGTCTTTCTACCAAAAATCAAGAGCATATATTAACAAGAGAATGTTTTCACCACTTAAGGGAAAGATATTTTATGATATAATTAAACTAGTTTTATTTACTTGTGTCATGTCCTATATCAACATGCGCTCTGATACCAACTGTGACATGCCTGCCCAAGCTGCTTCCTCGATGGTACGTTCTTAGTAGCCCATCAAGAGATGTCCTAGAAAATAATGTCCAAGATTTTATGAAAACCCTCGTAGTTTGCTAACTAGGCTCGCTTCAGTCTACCCCACAGTGGAAGTTCCGGTCGCTACCACGAAGATCAACCTTAGTCTTTTTGTTCAAGTTAACTACTAACGATTGATTAGTGTCAGCGGTTGGAGTATCTGCCCCTTATAGAATTTGTTGCCTGAAACAAGCTTACACTGTGCTAGGTTAAAAGTGAATGGAAGAAGAAGGTAAGTGTGGCACTCTGATCTCTTCTACCCATGGTTCTAAAGTGATGCAAGTCGTGCTTTTTTATCTCTAATGGTCTATCAAAACATGTGATTTTTATTCATTTTTAGGAAAGCTCTTGGCGTACCGAGACCACCCAACAATAGGTCTGGATCCCTCAAGGGTTCATCCTCCCGCTTCCCTCAAGAGAGTATTTCTAATTACCTAATTACCTACCACCCTTAGGTTCAACATATAAAAACAACTTCTTTGAATTATCTCCTAATACAAATTTGTTATACATGTCTTTATTTCATGACACAAAAAAAAGTAAATCAATTTCTTCTCAATAGTTCCTTTAAGAAAAATAACTTTTTACAATGTTTTCTATTTGAATGTATTATTCTCTCCAAGTTTAGTTCCTAAGCTAGTATTGAAACTTCTAGGATGCTATATGGAATTCGAAGGGTATTTGGCAATTCATAAGAACCTAAGGAGTTTATGACCAAAGTCCCCCTGGTATCCTCACCTCCTCCTTGCGACTAGAGTTCCCTATGACAAGACCTTTCACATCATGATTGGTCTATACTCACTAATGCAAAAAAAAAAAAAAAAAAACTTAGAGTCAATTTTATTCAGGTTGGCCCCATGGGGAGGTCTAGCGCCATCAAGGACACTACCTCATTCGGTGTTCTGTGCTCATTGGAATACTACCTCACTCGTTATCTGTACCCGATCATCCATCTTTTAGCCTGATGATTTTAGGAAAGATTAGTACCTAACTTACAATCATGAACATCTTATTTCAAATGCATTATACATAAACTTTTAAAAAAATTATTTCTAAGATAAATCTTCTCTTTCCAAAAATAATAATATCAAGGCAATAACTTAGCGTAACTGGAAATAATCTTCCAATAGTCTTCTCGGATTTTCCATTCCTCCGGCTCTAGTTTGGACTGAAGCAGGTTTTTGATGGATTAAAGTGGTTTTGGTTTGAGTTGTATAGCTTTTATGCCTTCTATAGACCTTATGTAGTGTTTTGTAGAGCTTTTATATCTAGTATGCAAGCCTCTGTTAGCTTCTATATGTATTCTAATGGAGGGATGCTTAGCTTGGGGATATTTTTCAATCTTGGAAGAGGAAGAATACAAGTTCAAAATAGCTCGAAGAAGCAAAAGAAGTAGCTAATGAAGACTTCAACTAAAGATTGAAGTGACAGTCATACTAGGGGGTCCCAAGGGACATTGTAGTGGCTCTGGTGACTCTTCCTATCATGCATGAGTATGAGAGATAGCTTATTTTGTATGAGAAATAATGTATCTATGAGAGGGATTGAGAGAAAGACTATGAAAACATGAATATGATAAAATATAAATATTATGTGATGAATTTCATTCAAAATTGATAATTTCTTTGTGTTCTTTTGGTTCTTTGATGGTTTTCTGGGAGATTTGCTATGTGATGTTGCATGAACATTTGTGAATATTAGTGTTCGTTTTCTTCTTGTGGTCAATTAAAGTATGAAGAACATGCTTGTTGATGTGACAAGACAGATTTTCTTGTAGTAGTTTTCATGTTTTCTCAATGTTCCTCTTGGAGCTCCATGTTTTTGGTGTGCAATCAAGGAACACTACCATCAATAGAAAGCACCAACAGAGGCTGAAAATGGAAGAAGTGGCACTGTTGAAGAGGAAGAAAAGAAATGGAAAATATATCACCATCCTAATGCGGGTTTGATGTGATAGAACGATCCTGCTATCTTCTCAAGCTACAAAAAGTTATATCACAATAGCAAATCGTTTTCCATCAAATTGAAAAGTAAAGCAGAAATAGAGAGAATGACTATCCATGGAAGATTTGTCCTTCATTGACAAATTTCTAGACATTACCAAGTGGGAGATTGTGAAGAAGCTTCAGGAGTCATGGTCTGTTGAGATTCACAAGAATGAGAAGAAAAAGAGTTGGGACTTGTTCGTGGATGCCCAACAACAAGATACATGGGATGCTTGGTGCACTAACAACCTTCTATTTGTCCAATTGGCAACCCACTAGAAGCTAGTAGACATACCTCACAACCTATGCTAAAACTCTCCAAAGTTAGTATTATCAAGACAATGGCACTATGGCAATCTTCAAAAGAATGAAAGTTGATACCTTTAAAATTGAATATTTTTCCCTTTGCAGTGGGATGAAAACTGAATTTAGAGACGTTGAAAAGAAGAAAGTAGAAGAAATGTTGGCAAGAGAGTCCTCCAAAGACTGAAGCCCTTTTGATTCCCTTCTATTGAGTACAGACAAACTAGGTGGAGCTAACTCCCTAATGAATGACATGATCAAGAGACAAGCACTAGAACAAATCTAGGAGGTACGTGAGAAGAGAGAAGGCAAAAATCAAAGCCGAGAACAAGCTAGTAGAAGTTTCCTTCAATGCCCTTGGAGTGACCCTTTACAAAAGCCCCAATGGCAACCCAAGTTCCCCTTCCAAGTCATATCCATCCTAGAAATGTTGATAAAAGGCCAGCAAATGTGGTCCCATTGCCAATCTTTAAGGGAGAGTACAATGAAAACCTTGATCTTCATATAGCCAAGTTCATGGTAGCATATGTAGCCAACAATGCCAAAACCCTAAAGCATCAGTTGGTGATATTCCATGCCACTTTCAAAAGCGCAGCATTTTAGTGGTATGAGAGACAAGCATCATGAACTTTTGGCACATGGGACAACCACTGAATTGAAATGTGACCCTACAACCCTATTTATCCCTTTGAAATCGACACTTTTTCTTTTTATTGCCCTCTATTTCGAGCAATGGCTCCTCAGTTACTAATTTTTGAAAAAATTTCTGCGAATCAGATGTGTCTCTATGCAAACGCGCATTTCTCATACAATAGCTGCAATTTGACTTGATGGCCCTAGTCTTTCACTTTTTTATTTTTTTTTCTTTTTACAATTCATCTTTTTGAAGCATGGATTGACTGTTATCATTTTTGCGTATTTGTAGGTATTCTCTTCCATGATTTTTTTTTTCTTTTTCCATGTGAACATGCATTATTCTCGTCGAAATGGCTTTCTACTTGGATAGTCTTTGAGCCACCCATCTAACCTGACATTTTTTCTTTCTCCTCCCCTTGTTTTGGCACAAGGATTTCATGTTATTAATTGTTTATTGTATTTTCATACACATTTTTTATATTTTTTCATGTAAACACACCCTCTTGCCATCGTAACCACATTTTGACAAGACGACCCTATTAAATACTACTATCTTGACACCTTTCCTTTTCATTGCTATCTATTTCGATTGACGAATCTTCTCAAATTAATTTATGTTCCTCTTTTGTGTGCGTTTTCATCATTTTTTAATGTGAATGCCATGTTTCTCACCAAACCTGTGTTTGATTTGATAGCCCTATTTATATGATAAAACCATACACATTTTCTTTTTATTGCACTCCGTTTTGGCAAATAGATTTTTTGTTATTAATTTTCAATTATATTTTTGGGTGCATTTTTTATAATCTTTTCATGTAAATACCTATTTTTCATTTTGAACATTTTACTTGTTGTTCATTCTAGATCCCCTGTCATCCTACCCACTTTTTCCTTTTACTCCACATCAATTTGAGCCCAAATGTTTTCGAATTAAAATTCTAGAGAATTTTTAGTCTCATTGCCCCTGTGTGTCCGCATCAACGCTTAGTTTTTGCCTCGAAATATGTGTCGTTGGGTCCAATGTCTTGCAATCCCCCCCTTTCATTTGTTTGTAGCGTCACAAATTTTTTTTACTTGCCCTGCATTTGTGCACGAGACGAGAGGGAGGAGGGTTTTCATATTTTTCTTTTTTTTTTTAAATTAAAAAACCAAAAACCTCCCCATTCAATTTCTCCTTCTTCTTCTTCTTCTCTCTCCTCCTTCTTTCTCTCTCACCATCCCCCATCCCCAACTCCACCTCCCCTCTCCCTTCTCCATCCCTCCCTACACCCTTCTACCCTCCCACCATGCCATGCCATGCCACCCTCCCTCCCACCCTGCCCTCTGCACCTCCTTGCTTGCCCCCTTGACGCCATCTAGCTGCACCCACTACTCCTTGCAATGCCCTTTGTAGTGTTGCCCTATCCGGTCTTAGCGCACCTCACCCAGCTTTCATGCATCCTCCCCCTTGTTCTCCTTCTCCTCCACCCCCAACCCACCTCCTCTTCCACACTTCCTCCTTTCTCCAACCCCCTATCTTCATCCCCCCATCCCTCCTCCTCCTCCCTGCCTGCCCTCTCCTCCCCCATCCTCCATCGCCATCTTCCTTCTCATCCTATCCTCCCTCCCACCACCCTTTCTCCTCATGCGCTCACCCTCCTCATTCTCTTCCTTGTCTCCTGCCCTTCCTCCACCTCCACCTCCACCCCCCTTCCTCCCTCTCCTCCATTCCCTCCTCTAGCACCACCTCCCTGCCCCACCCCCTCCTCTCCCACCATCTCCTCCCCCCCAACCCCCCATTGCCCCCCCCCCCCCCCCCCCACAAGCACACCCTCCCCTTCCAGGCTCATGTTGCCCCCCATCATTTATGCAACAAAGCACAAATCAACCCAAACCCCATGTGAGGTCCCCCTTATCACACCGATGTGCAATCCCACACGTAGTACCCTATGTGTCTCCCCTCCGCCACCATTAATCATTGTTCATGCATGTGTTTTCTTGGCTCATCTTTGTGTCGTTTAAGATGTCATTCACGTGTGAGGACCCATGTGAGTCTCAGTCGTCGTGCCATGCAGCTGTTGTTGTTCACGCGCAATGTTGCGGATTCGATTATGCACCTTCTCGCAATTTTAAATTATTGGAAAAAATACTTAAAATTTTTAAATAAACCATAAAAATTTAAATAAAATATAAAATTTTAATTAAAAATAATAGAAATAAAAAATATTAAAAATTTTAACACAAATATAATTGAAAATTGCAAATGAACAATAGGAAAATTTAGAAAACCTAATAAAAACCTAAAATTTTCATTAAAAGTCTTAAAATTTTAGAAAAAATGGCTAAAAATTAACCTAAATTATTAAGAATGAAAAACATTCTATGATCAGATTTTAACCTTTTTATTTCTATTTGTACAAAAATAAAATCCAAAAACTAATAAAATAAAATAAAAATAGGAGAAAAATATCTAAAAACCCAAAATATATAGATTAAATTACATGTGATATTTTTTGTATTTTTTCCTCACGTTATAAATTCTCAAGTTGGTTGGATTGTATTTTGGGATTGCTTCATGGCTACAATTTCCTCTCCATCAGTTGATTTTTGTGTGCTCATTCAGATTAGGGTGCATTCACACATCCTATAAGTATCAAAATTTTCTTTTCTTTTTGGTGCACCACAACCCACCATTAATTGCTAAAATGAACTAGTCAATCACCTTTTTCATGCACATCCATGCTCAATACACATTAGTTTGAATAAAATAAAATAAACTCGTCATTCACATTACACATACTTTTCATATGCTAAATACACACATTATAATTTGTAATAAAATGAACCAACTATCACTCTCAGACACATTGGCAAAAAAGTGCTCCACACACAATATTTTACAAAAATAAATATGCATTTAGAGACCCTCATAGTCGAGTTCAAAGTCTAGGGTTCGTTTAATGTACCATGAACATGTAATAATTTTCTTTAATGAATAAAAGGAACCATTGTTTTCTTTTAAATGTTGATCACCTAATAAAACAATTCACATATTGATAATAACTTGTAAAATTCAACTACCATTAAATCTGAATCTATCTACATTGCACATCCATCATTTAATTAATGAATGTGCTACATGGGTATGAGGGCAACACAGTCTCTTAATTAGTCCATGTTGTCAGGTGTAGTCTTGGATTTGTTGTGTCAGTGTAGTGAAGTCTTTTGTGTTTCTCGTATTTTTATAGTTACACTAATGTAGTCCAGGGTACAATGATGTGTACGAATTTTTATTTTCTTACTTGATAGGGGGATCATGGTGCTTGTATGTTTGTACCTCATGAAGCTATCAGTCGCATGTGTGAGTAGGTCATGCTAATTTTTTCCTAGGATGTTGTTTACTTGGGGTGGTCTTTCGTGTTGAGTATAAGTTGATATTTTGTTGAAATCTTATCTTTTTTTTGTTCTACTGCTTTGCAGGTCTCCTTTGTATTTATTTGTGTGGTGTGTATTTCATTTTTATTTGAATGGCATCTCGAACTGCTCTCCCAAATCCATTATGTTCCTTTGGTAGATATCGACTATTCTCAATTTTTGGAATCGAACCTTATTACTAAGTCTAGCATATTCCATTTTATGGCTCTCTCATTGCCACTCATTCCTGATTATGTTACCTTATGTGATGAATTCTTAACCTCTTATAGCAAGAAGTATGGTCCTATTTGTAGTACCATTGTCATGATGATACCTCGAGGCTTGGGGAAGGCTTTGTCTCTTCCCTACTGTGAAGAAACCTTTTTCACAGTCATCAATTATTTTCCAATGTGGACATTATGAAGCTTCTATAGAGATAGACTAAGGACTTATTGGATGCTAAACCCGTCATCACTACATCTAGTGTTTACATTTCCATGATCTCTAACCCCCTTTGAAAACAGTTGTGTGAGTTCCTTCAAGATAGATATATGCATGCCAAGACTCCATCTAATTACTTGTCCAAGGAGTTATTCACTATCTCCAAAATGGTACTCAAGGGCATGACCATTGATTGGAGTTCTTATCTCCTTGCCAAAATGGATCAACATGTTATCAAGGTTACTAGGGGTAATATGACTCATATTATGTATGGTTCTTACTTGTATGTTTTCTTGACATATTATGCCCTTGCAAAGGAAATCCCACTACCTCTTGAAAATCCTCCAATGATTCCCTCTCCTTCTATTGAATGTTCTAAACCTATCCTTGAAGATTGTGACTATCCTCCGCCTCCTCTGGTCATTTAGAGGAAGTGCGTAAAGTGTGTAGCTAAAATAGTTCCTACTCTAGTTCCTCTAGTATCAATCCCTACTATATCGGGTAGTACCCTTCATGCATCCTCTTTGCACACCCAATTGACTAAATCCAAGGCTCAAGGAGCTACTATCAATGAGGATAAAGATCATCTTTTTAAGGAAACTCCAGAGCTTAAAGCTTTAATTGATGTCCAACTAGTTGAGTTAATCAAAAAATTGCACAGTTGAGCATCAAAATACTAAGATTGAGGAGTTAAGAGAACAATTGGCTCAGTCACGCTCCATTCCTCCAAGTCCTAATGTACCATCATTACCTTCTTTATCAGTTACAAACTTGGATGTAGTGTAATGCAACCTTGCATCCCTTATTCCAAGCTAAGGTAGAAAGGCTTCAATCTAGGAATGACCTTTTGTGGTCTTGTTTTGAGAAATTTATAGAATACATCCCGCTAGATTGTTCTTCCTTTGTGCACTATCAACAACAAAAGCTGGCCATTTATATGCAGTTGTCTACAATGGATTTGCATCCTCCAAAGGATAGATGGAATGGTGATATGTCCTCAAATCTCCTAGCAGAGGTTGCCCAAATGGTCTTTGTGGATTCAATTATATTTGACACCATGCTGATATATTATATGCATCTTAGAGGCGATCTTTTGATTCCTAAAAATGAGGATATGTCTTGGCATGTGGGGGATGTTATTTTGGAATATGTTCTTTATGTCTGATATTTGGAGTTGTAGATGGATGAAATTTTCCAAGGCTATTCTTTCAAAGTGGATACATGCCCTGAAGTTTCTTGGCATTCCATGATAGAGTCTGTTGTATTGAATCAATGTGACAATTGAAAGCCCCTGCACATTTACAAAATACTAACCAACTGAAGGAGGATCTTTTCACCCATGTTTCTAAAAAATCCCCTTTTGAGGCCTCCTTTGAATCTTACAATCACTAATATGTTCTAGGTCTATTAGTGCCTTCCCTCACTTATTATCAATAGATGGCCCACAAATTTGATTCTCATTTATCCATACTACTCCCCATGTTATTTCTCCTCTTCTTTTCCAACCGTAAGGTGCTTTCCCAAATTCGTATATTTACTTATTTTCCATTCATTGTGGATTGTGTTTTTTTCCCTACTCCTTGTCCTCCATTGTCTACCACACTCCTTTCTACTTTTCCTGTAGATTTCTTAAACCTTTCTTATTTGATTTAGTTGAATTACCCAAGTCTCCATCTTTAACCCTTTCTTCTTTTTACAAATTTTCATATATATCCCTTCATCCCTTGATACTTGTTCCTCTTCCTCCATCCACATCTTTTATTCCTAGTCCCTCTTAGTTGGTTAGTAGCCACTTTGGTTTTGATTTTCTAATACCTACATGCAAAGGGTGGAGTCATATTGATTCCTTAATAGGACCTCAATTTAATTGGCATGTGATTCTAGGGGATTAGCAAACTTCTATACAAGCTTATCAGAACTATTTACAGTTTGCCCAAATCTATCATCAATCTACTAATCCTTCAATTAGATTAACTACTCATTTTGCTTGGTACTTAGTGTATATACATCATCATTCTCATAGTGATCAAAAGCTGGTACTAAAGTTTTATATTAATATCAATGTGGATATTGATCCCTGTTAGTTGGATATCTTGTATTTCCATGCTCTTTGTCTTACGAGCAGATATCTCGTCCTTCTCTCGAGAGGATGTGCTATTTGCAATTCTTTCAAAATCCTCCCAATATATTTGTGGATAAATACCTTTCCATGGATAGGTTTCAAAATCATTAGGCCTTTAAAAGAGAATATCTTCATTGATGGTTTCTTTCTAGATCTAATTGGTAGTTTAGCTTTAATGAAATCTTTTTTAATTCTCCCTTATTAGGGTGTCATTCAGATTTCTATGTATTATGTGTTTGTGTGTGGGTGTGGGTGTTTTTTATTTGTGTTCTTCTAGAGACATGCTTTTTCAAGAAAGCTAAAAAGATTTGAAGTTGTTGATTTATTGATATGGCTAAAGTTTTGAAGACTTGCGAAGTAATAGAAGAATCTCTTATATTCTTTACTAGTTTATTTGGTTATATTTTGTAAGCTAAGAATTGGTTCATGCTTCAAGGTGTTTTCCTTTTGTCAATCTTTTTAATAGATCCAAGTTATTTTGGAGCTTGATGGAATTGAGGTTGGATTGTGGTGGATATTGATTGATTGATGTTCTAGATAGTAGTGTTGACCTAATCTTTGGGCTTAGTATTCTATCTTTTTCCAAGGTCGTGATGTTAAGTGAGCACTGATCAAGAACAAGCCTCACTCACTACCTAATAACGAGACATTAAGGAGTGCTTGTAGGAAATTGGCTTTTTTTAATGTTCAACACAAATGAAAATTTTCAATCTCTCTCAAACACAACACATCCAACACATGAAACAAAATGATTGTAGCCTCAAATACTCCTAAAATCAACCTCAAGGTAGATCATCAATGTTGGGGTAAAAGGCCCTTGGGCTTGCCTGTGTACACTCACTGCCCATATTCTTTATTCATATATATGAGATAGTGCAAAAAGGATGTCATATCACTTTTGGATAGCACCTACATTGTGTGTGCTTTTCTCTCCCGCGTCTTCCTCTTCTCCTTCTCCTTCTCCTTCTCCTTCGCCACTGCCATTGCATCCCCTTCAACTGGTATCAAAGCTTTGGATCAAAGCTTGATCGTGGAGCTTGGCCTAGCATTACTTCAGCTGGGAATTACTTCAAGCATTACTTTAGCCCGAATTGAAGACCTAGAGCTTGGAGCTTCAATGCCAACCATGGCTTCTTCCCCCTGAGATAAGATTTCATCTCCCACCTCTCCCCGACCCTCATAGGCTCTTTGCAGGTGTTCCTTAGCTTCATTGGGCACCTTGTATGCCCCCATTTGTCCCCTTATCCTCAGCATAACCAGCAGGCCCCACAGTAGCGGCTCACGTTTTTTTCATAAGGGGACAAAATTCCCATTGTTTCTCATATCTCAAGCATCCGAAACTCGATTTAGGCAAGGTAAAAGTCTAACTTGGGGTTTTTTCATGCTTCAAATGTGATGGTGATGTCAGATCTACCAAAATCTTATCACAGCATTTTCTACAATAGATCTGAGTTGATTTACAGTAAGAAAATGTCATGCTCTTAGCTTATGCGATCCTCCCAAGGCTTGGTCTTTCATGCCCAGATGCTTTGGGACTTGGTTTGAGCTTCCATAACTCAAATTATGCAAGGATTTACTACTGTACATTGTTTGGGCAGCAAGGTTTTATCAGGAACAACTTATGCATAATGTGCTTTGTTGACATTTCGGTGTCCTATTGGATGTATTGATGCTTGGTTATCATGGTTTATGCTCAGATATGCTATTTGAGAGCTATTGAGCCTTAATTTGGATGTAGACACTTTGTTGTTGGTTGGGATTTATGCTACCTTGTTTGACAGGTTATTTTACCTCTAGTTTGGTTATGCCTATGGTCTACCGGTGCTCCCGACTACTCAGGATCATATGCTGATGCATTTGGATTATGCCACTTTGAACTTTATGCTCTCAGATGCTTCTTGAGAAAAGAGTAGAGCTCAATTCTTGGTTCATTGTCATTTTCTTTGTAGCTAGAATTTCACTTGACAAGGTTTATGCCCTGTGCTACCCATTATGGGATTGATGTCTAATGTGGATACTTTTGGGTTTCGATTGCAGTATGGCAGATGTTTGGGCTTAAATCAACTTGCATTTCAAAATTTTGTGGAGCAATTTGCATTTGGTTGGCTTATCACTTATGCAGCTTGGATGCTATTTGGCCCTTAATGCCTCAATTATGGATCCTTGATTTACTTGGATCCAGATACATGTTTGAGCAGTGCTTGCCCTATTGTCTTGCCTGTTGGATTCTTTAGCCTCTTGTCATGTTACCCCTCATAGAGCATGGTTCTCTTCTTACAGCGAGCTTGACAGATGTATTGATTTTGGGCCTTGAGCAGACTTATGCTATTGTTGATACAAGGGACATACACCTAGCTTTGCATGATGAAACTTCTCTTGTGCTCCATGATGTATTACATGTTCCTATGCTTAGTAAGAGCTTGATGTCTATCCGTTAGTTGCATGATGCAAGTTACTTTGTTTCTCTTTAGGATAGGTCATGGAAGATCTATCGTGGTTGCTTGGTTTTGGTAAGAGGTTCTAGAGTTTGTTCTCATTACCCAGTGCATGTCTCTCATGTGGGAGATTCTATGGTTACATTTATTCGGATACCACATGCATTGTTATGGCATTATCGCTTAGGCCATATGCACTATAGAGAGATGGAGAACTTGTCTCCTTTGCTACTTCCTATGTCACATGCAAATCTTGATGCTTGCCTTGATTGTTCTTATGGTCCTCGTAGAGCCCCTTTGGCTCATGGTGACCATGAGAGGCATGATCCTCTAGACCTTGTCTGTTGTGCAGTTTATGGACCTATGCCTACCCAGTCACTTGGTGGAACTTTGCATTTTGTGACCTTCATAGATTATGCTACCCACCGTGTTTGGGCTTTTCCCTTGGTACGGATTGAGGATGCTGCAATTATGCTTGACAGATTTATGGATTCTGCTGGTTGTAGGCCTAGGTGCTTGCAAATGGATTATGAGAGTCATGCTATCTCTCCCAGCTTTCAGTCCTATTGTCAGCAGTCTAGCATTGATTTCCTATGCCCACGGTATTACAGGATTGCTCATGGCATGTGCCTAACTTTACAAGTAAAGGTTGCTTCTATGTTACCACAGCTAGGTTACCTTATGGCTTTTGGGTTGAGGCCCTTATGACTACAATCTACTTGCTTAATAGGACGACGTGTCTAACTTTGGATGGTATTACACCACACAAAGCATGGAGTGGCATGAGACCCTTCTATGATTACTTGAGGATGTTTGGATGCCAAGCATTTGTATATATTTTAGATATGCCTATGTCATGCAGATGTATCCTCCTTGGTTATGGAGATGGTGACTTTCAGGCTTATAGGTTATGGGATTTGGATTCCCATCAGGTTATACACAGCCATCATGCTATCTTTTATGAGATGTAGACATCTCTCAAGCCCCTTGATGCACATTCAGTGCGCTTTATGGTTGATGCTACAGCCATATGTCAGTCTTCTACTTCACTGAGGTCGCATACTCTCTCGAGACCCCATCCGGGATGCTGGCCCTTCTTCTATGATTGACTTTGGAGAGTCTATGTGCTCTCAGCTGTCTCCTATGTGCCCCGGTGATGCTATGCGCTACTCTGATGCTTGTGCATTACAGCCTTGCACTCATGAGTTATGCTTGCTTCATGAGAAGCATTCTTGGATTGCTTCGATGTATGGAGCTGCGGGATTGCTTGTCTCTTGGATGTCATGGACTCGAGGATGCTTGACTCTTCTTTCGTAGAGGTTCCCGCTTATTACACAGCTCACTTTTCGATTGGGTGTTGGGTGAGATGTCATGATTCCTCACCTTGTCTATTTTCCTTTTTCTTTGTTTTTTCACTCCTTGGCACATTGGCCTTTTAGTGGGAGGTTGTTTGGGTAAAAGGCCCTTGGGCGTACCTGTGTACACTGACCGCCCATATTCTTTATTCATATATATGAGATAGTGCAATAAGGCTGTCATATCACTTTTGGATATCACCTACATTGTGTTTGCTATTCTCTCCCACATCTTCCTCTTCTCCTTCTCCACTGCCATTACATCCCCTTCAATCAAAAACATCAAAACATGAAATCTTGAGCTCAAAAAGAAATAGACACTTCGTACCCTTTTGGGATATGCTACACAAAACTTCACCTTCTCAGCATCAAATTGTCGCAAGGTTCAACCACCATACACAAATATCCATACACAAGTATGGGACCCTCCACTCACTTCTCTCAGAAGACACAAAGTTGAATAATAAGGAAAGGGCCCGGGCTAGTCTACTCACTTCTCCTTAAATAGAGTTTATTAATACACATTGTCTTGGGTCTTAATCAAGCTTTAAACACAAAGAAGAACAAATAGCCTCTGAGGTTTTCAAAAGCTTTATAAAAAGAAAAATCATTAAAACCCAACGCAATGTGTATTAAGAAACTCTATTTAAGGAGAAGTGAGTAGACTAAGTGCGGGTGCTTCCCTTATTACTCAACTTTGTGTCTTGGGAGAGAAGTGAGTGGAGGGTCCCATACTTATGTATGGATATTTTTGTATGGTGTTAGAACCTCTTTGGACAAATTAATGCTAAGAAGTCGAAGTTTTGTGTATCATATCTCAAAGAAGTACGAAGTGTCTATTTATTTTCGAACTCAAGATTTCATGTTTTGATGTTATTGATGCTCTATCTTGAGGTTGATTTTAGAGTATTTGAGGCTACAAGGGGCATGTTTGGTTGTTTTGTTTCATGTGTTGGATATGTTGTGTTTGAGAGACATTGAAAATTTGCATTTGTGTTGAACATCAACAAAGTCAATTTCCTATCAGCACTCCTTAATGTCTTGTTATCGGGTAGTGAGTGAAGCTTGTTCTCAAGATCACCACTCACTTAACATCTCTTTTTTGGTGCACCAAACTAAGGAGTGCCGAAAAAGTTAGCTTTGTGTTTGAATTGCATATTGATTTCTTGTTTGAGATTGTGTTCTGATTGCCAATTCATTTCCTGAATTTTATGGCAAAAAATGTGAGAATCCTGATCTATTTCTCAAAAAATTAGAGCTTGGATGTATTATCCAGCGAATAAGTGACTCAACCGTGAAAGTCCAAATTCTGAAATTTCAGTTGTTTTATGAAGATCATAAATGGTTTGAGGATTATGAGAAAACTCTCAGATTGAGGAATCCTCCTATTCCTATGGAATATGAAGCAATCAAGCATGTGTTTCTTCTTAACCATTTTAAGGAAATCGAAACTTCCCAAGACCTTTGGAGAAAAATAGAAACTTGTCTAAAAAGAAGACCAAATCATAGAATTTTTTGCCTTCGAATGTTGGAATGCATCTCTAGGTCTAGGAGGGAGAGTGCCAAAAATGTTAAAAATTAAACATTTTGTTAAAATTTTGCAAGGAGAGGTGAGAAAAAAATTGAAAATTAAGGAACTAAGTACCTTTGAGGAAGTTGTAGTAATTGCTATAGAAAAGGAGAGAAAAATTGAGAAAATTAAAAAGAGCGAATCATCTAGAATACCTAATGTTGAAAATAAAGACCAAAATTAGCAGGGGAATTGATAGATTTTTCAGATTCTAACATGATAAAATGTTCAATTAGCACCAGAGTTTGAGGATCAGTTGTCAGGACAAATTCAAAACATGAGATTAGGAGCTTTGAGAGGAAGATCTTTGGGAAGAGGAAGTGGAGGACCTGTATGACAAACTAGTTGGGAAAGTTTAGGAAGTGCAAGAGGAGAAAATGGGAGAGGATATTTTTGAAGACCAATGGTGAATTGTTTTTCTTGTGGAGAGTTAGGCCATGTAAGCACAAATTGTCCTTATCCGACGAGAGCAAGAGGGGTTATGTATCCTTTACCTCAAAACTTATCGGATAGATAAATTGACTTTGGGATATAAATTAAAAATGACTCTACATCTCAAGTTCCTAGGTTGACTGAAGAAGAGAAAGGAAAAAGTGCCATTGAATGTATTTTTCTAGAAAATTAGAATGAGGAAAAGAAAATTATTAATAAAATGTCTGCAATAAAAAGGAGAGATGTTGAGAGAGATGAACCTGAAACTAGTAATGCTGGTGAAGAAAGAGGAAGAAAAACAAAG
The DNA here is from genome assembly GCF_053477565.2 of Lygodium microphyllum. NCBI lineage: Eukaryota > Viridiplantae > Streptophyta > Polypodiopsida > Schizaeales > Lygodiaceae > Lygodium > Lygodium microphyllum. The sequence goes on along the minus strand of NC_141163.1, from coordinate 84,193,903 downwards.
AGAGGAGAGAGGAGAGAGGAGAGATGAGAGAGAAGAAAGAAGAAAGAAGAAAATAAATAGCACCTAGGAAACATTATCATGCTGTCGATATTCCATTGGGGGGAGGAGAGAGTGACTATGACCTTAAAAGGGATATGATGGGGTAAGAAAGTTGATATATCTTTTTCTCAGTTGATGGAGTTATACCCAAATATGAGAGGACAGTGGAAGAAATTAGTGAATCTGAAATTAAAGGAAAAAAAGAAAGGAACTGTGAGAGTTTTGAGTGTAGAAGAGTTTCTTGATATTTTTCCTATTGTTAATGCTTGGTATAAGAATCAGAATATAGGTGAAGCATATATTAATAGAGGAGCACAAATTAGTGCAATTACTCAAGCTTGTGTAGAGCAATTTTGGACTTCGAATTATTGAATGATCTAGGTTTCAAATCAGGTGGCTTCCTAATCATGCTAAAGTGAGGTGTTTAGGTATCATTTAGAATTTGGAAGTGAAGGTTTATGGTGTGTCTATGAAAATTGATTGTCATGTTATGCCAACAGGGTTGGAAGCTTTTTCGCTTATATTGGGTAGACCTCGGCTTAGGAAAGTAAGAGCAATACAAGATTGGGGAAAATGTATCATAACAATTTATGATCGTAGAGGAGTAGCAAAGAAATTTGATATATTGTTGAGAAAAGAACTAGTGAATGAGGATGACAATGAAGAAGACGAGGAGAAGGAGGAGGAGGAGAGCAATAGCTCTATGATGAGGAAGATAATAGTGAGGATAAGAGCTCAAAAAGTGATTCTGATCAAAAGGTATCATCTATTGGAGTTGATTTAGTTAATCTTGAGAAAGATTGGGAGAGACAAGAAAGTCAAGAAAGTCTTGATGAAAGAACTAAGAGTTTGAGAGATGGAGAGAGAATTGAGGAGGATTTTTTTAGTCATTTAGAAGACCAAGAGGAGGGCTTAGAAATTAAAAGGTTCCAAGATGAAGTTGAGTTTACAGATTTGTTGTCTAATGAGATTGTTGAGATTTGTAATGAGTGTCTGGATGTGGGTGTTGATCAAGAGATTTTTGAGGTTATGGGTTATGACTCATGTTGTGATATTGATGTTGTTGTTGGTGTTGCTGACTCTGATGTGTCTTGTGAGTTGGTTGTTGAGGGTATGAATAGCCCTACAGAGGCTTTTGTTTGTGGTGTTGCTGATGTGGTTTTGAGTAGACCTAACCTCAAGTTTCTTGATAGTTGTATAGATAACTCTATGGTTGATTTAGGCAACAATGACAAAGAGAAAACTTCATCTGCTCTTTTGATTTCTTTGAGTTATCCTAGAGTTTGCAATTATGGTTGTGATGATTTTGATTGGGATTTTGAGGACCCTGAGAGTGATACAAATGAGGATGTGAGAGAAAATTTGAGTAAGGCTTTGAAAAGGATTGAAATTTTGAGGGAGGAGAGATCTAACACCAAGGAATACAATTTTAGTGCTTTTGGGAATCTTTCAAGTCCCATTCTTCATTATTTAGAATATTAGGACTCTAAAAAAGACATATTTAAGTTTCCCAGATCTATCATGTGATACATCATTGGAAACCTTATAAAAAATAGAATCTATTGAGCTATTGAACAATAAATTTGGAGCAACGAAGTGAGAGTTATAGCAAAGATAAAGTTTTGATCATGAGTCCTAAACTTATGGAAAATTCCCAAATTCACTAATAGTGAGTTAAGGGAAAAGAGTTTGAAAAAGATTGTGAGGTTGCATTTGAAGAGGATTTGACAATAGGGTATTTGGATGAGGATTTTAACCCTAATCTGTTGCCCAATATTATTGAAGTTTCTTGCAAGATTTTGCCTGAGTTTGTTTGTGATAATACTATGGAAAAGATTGACCATGTTATTTGTGGAATTGAAGAGTTGGAGTCTTGTTTTTTTGAAGAGATGAGTAGTTTGGAGGGGTGCCTTGGAGAGGTTTCTTGTTTTGATGAGTCTCAGTTTGATGTGGATGATGGTGTGTTTGGATGTTTTGTAGTGATGGAAGATGTTATTTTAGTTTTTTAAAGATATTTGATGTATTTGTGGATGGAAAGGAATTTGGCAACATAGAAAGGATTGTAGCCTTGTTTCAAAACCCTAGAGTTGTTATGTTTTCCTTTTGGGAGGATGGGAGGGGTATGTGGATTATTGTGGGTGATGAGATGTTTTGCATTAACAGTGTGGAATGTTTTGAGAACTTTGGATTTGAAAATTTTGTGGATTTTAAAGAAAACTTGATGGATGATTTTTGTGTGTTCATTGAGGAGTTGTTTGAGAATGATGTGCCATGGATTTTTCTGAGGATCTATGAGTTTGAGGAATTCAGGGATGGAGTGTTGGATTCAATTTTTGATTGGCTCATAAATGTTGCATCATTTTATGAAAGCAACTACTGCACATGAATGTTTGCAGACTAGGGGAAGGGCTAAATATGTTAGCGGGGGCACCAAAAAAATATATGTTAAGGGAGTGATGATCAAGAACAAGCCTCACTCACTACCCGATAATGAGACATTAGGGAGTGCCGGTAGGAAATTGACTTTGTTGATGTTTAACACAAACGAAAATTTTCAATGTCTCTCAAACACAACACATCCAACACATGAAACAAAACAACCAAATATGCTCCTTGTAGCTTCAAATACTCCTAAAATCAACCCCAAGGTAGAGCATCAACAATATCAAAACATGAAATCTTGAGTTCAAAACTAAATAGACACTTTGTACCTCTTTGGGGTATGATACACAAAACTTTGACTTCTCAGCATCAAATTGTCACAAGGTTTGACCACCATACACAAATATCCATACACAAGTGTGGGATCCTCCACTCACTTCTCTCCCGAGATACAAAGTTGAGTAACAAGGAAAGGGCTCGGGCTTAGTCTACTCACTTCTCCTTAAATAGAATTTCTCAATATTTCTTTTCATATAGCGTTGAGAAGAATGAATAAAAGATTTAAACGTTGAGAAGAATGAATAGCCTTGGAGCTTTTCAAATGCTTTTTTAAACCCTTTTCTCCTTTGAATATCGGCACCACCTTCTACATTTGTTTGTGGAGTGTTGTCAACCATTTTCCACTAAAGCATCATACGTTGATAATGCACAACTAAGGCAGATTCCAAACCTTGGTTTTGATTGGAACATTTATTTTTCCTGAAACCATGGAATCTATAATCTATTTGATTTAATCTAAACCATAATATCAATTTTAAAAAACTGCATAATCAAATGTTTTCTTTCATTGTGGAAACTATGATGGAGTTGAATATATCCACCCCGGTCATCAATAGTAGAGTTCTTGCCAAGGCAAGGGTTTGATTCAAGAAGTGCCTGAGCCTTTTGCAAATTTTCATCATGCATAGCTGAGTTCACACATTCCCCTGAAGGCGAGTATCCCAGTCCTCATCAATGATGCCAAGCTCAAAATATTTTTCTCATATAACAAGCTTCTTGTCATCTAAGTACTCGTGCACTAAAGAATAGCCTTGGTAAGAATCCTCATGTCAAGCAAGCGTAGCATTTGCACTTATTGATGACGTAGCTATGCCATCATTGCCTTGGCTCTCTTCCCTCAAGCTATCATAATGAGAGTCTAGTGTCTATGGCTTCCTCCCAATAAAATTTGCGACCTTGTTAGCTCTGAATGACCTTGAAAAGATGCAATTTTCTTCTTCAAAAAACTGGGATGTCCATCAAGATAGAGGCCTCTATTTCCTCCCATCCAAATAGCGTTATCATAACTTAGGAAAGAAATAAAATTTGCAAACATCTAAATTGGAGTCTACTTCAACAACTTTACCTGCATGGCATCTAAGGAAGGATGTGCCTACTGAACTCCAAAATGGACTACCTCTACTCATGTTCCAATCCAAATATAATTACTGCCTTGCCTTCCTATACAAGTCTTGATGATCCACAAGTCTCTCCTCTTCTAAATGCAAACTGCATTCAATTATGCCAAAAGACTTGACTATGCCAAGAAAATAGGAGCTATTGCCACTTGCACCCTAATTAGCTTACATTTAATTCTTCACTGAAGTCATAAGCTTGACCAATTGCATCAAGCAATCATGAAAAGCATTCCAGGAAACAACCTATAATCTTAGATGTGGCACAGGGAAAATGTTCATCCAGCATCTATATTTTAATTCTCCATTTTTTTTCTCCTTTTCTTGTAGTATGGTGTGTTTCATACACCAATTCTAGTTTCTCATATCATCACACTTCAAAACAATTGATTGATCCTCTTATTGACCAACAAACATAATTGAGCTTGCTTATGACTCTCGTCAAATATTGTTGCCTTTGGTGATTTCATAATAACACCTCCAAGTTCTATCTTCACTCTTCTTTGATGGACGATGCTTGTACATAACAGAACATCTTTTTTAAGGAACGAAACAATCCCATGAAGGCCAACGGTCTATCTTGAGATAGACGATCGTTTTAACTTGCATTGCTTTAGCCAATATCTCCATTTGATATCTTCAAACCTTAATATTTGTCTCTCTCTTTTTCTTCAAAAAAATATCAGATTCCTGATGTACTTGCATTTGATTCAAAGAAGTGTGTCCTAACCCAAACTATGCTTAGAAATTTGTACATGATGCTCAATCACATATGAGTTGAGGAAAGAATGCAAATCGAATCCATGTTATGCAATTATACAAGCGATGCTCCACACAAAATAATGGATGCACTTGTAAAAATTATGCCTAGCCTATCTGCATGTGCTCGTGCATCATGAAAAACACATTTCCTTAATTAGATTGAATCCTTAACCTCACCTTTCAAAACTCAGAAAGGAAAATGTTGTACTCCACTCCTCCCACCCAAAATCTCACAGTCACTCAAGAAAAAAATAATGGTCCTCAAGATGTTGACCAAGAAAATAACCCATCTCACAACTAAAGGCATCCTTTACGACCCTTAAACTCACCCAACCACCTTTCCCACTCAACCAAAAATTCCTATTTGAATGATGAAAATCCCAATTCTCATACATGCAAGAAACCATGCGTGCACAATGAAAGGTGCTCTCTCAAGTGCGCATGCAACTAAGATTTACTACATATAGCTGCAGCAGGCCTCATGCCATGCTAGTGCTCAACAATGGTACAAAATATGCATTAACCCAACCCATGGCATGGAAGTAATTTGAAAAAATCAGGAGACGACCCCCGAATATAGTATATCAGACAAGTGCAATGTGAAGTGCTCATGAACCCATAATCCATGTGATGTGCAAGAGTCTCGGTAAGAAATCATACATGTTCCAATATGTTTGACAGCTACTAACAAACTCCAACTCCAACCTGTCCAAAAAAATACCAACCTCAACCAAGACTATCAAGTTTTCACACTCAAAAATCCAAATAAAATGACAAAAACAAATTCTAAGCTAAACAACCACAAAAATCCGAGCTATGAGACGACAAAACAAACATCCATATAAAAAACTAAGCTACCAAAAATCCAACCTATTTATAATTTTTCTAGGAGTTTTTAGTTTTTCCAAAAATGCTTGATAGCGATGATGCTCCTTGATTAAGTGTGGGGATATGTGAGGGCTGAATTGATTTGTTTTTTGGGTTAATTTTTGTTATTTTTGTGAGCTAAATGGCTGATTTTGTGATGGAATGTTTGATTTTTTATGAGTTTGGAAGTATTTTGGAGTGTTTGGGGATGGGTTGAGTAGGCTTGAGAAGCTTATGATGGTTTTTGGTTGAAATATGATAGCTGATAGATTCTATGATGTGTTTATTTGGTTTTGATAGGGTTTGTTTTACCTCTATTTTGGTTTGTTTTCTTTCTATTTGTGAGATTGATATTATGAAGAAATGGTTTGAGGAATTATTGAGAGTGTGTTAGAAGGTTTTGGATGGTTTAAAGTGATTTTGGTTTGACTTGTATGTTTTTTATGTCTTTTGTAGACCTTCTATAGTATTCTATAGAGCTTTTATATCTTGTATGTAAGCCTTTGTTAGCTTCTGTATGAATTCTGATGGATGGAAGTTTAGCTTGGTATATGTTTTGTAATCTTGGAAGAGGAAGAATACAATCTTGAAATAGCTTGGAGAAGCAGAAGAAGTAGTTGATGAAGACTTGAATTGAAGGCTGAAGTGACAATGACATTGATGAGCTCCCAAGGGATAATGTAGTAGCTCTAGTGATTCTTTATATCAGCCATACCTCTTGGGAGGGGTATCCATGACCAAGAGATGATTATTGATAATTATTTATTTTAATTTCAATATACTATTGAGAGAGAGCATCATGTATGAGATATAGCCAATTTTCTATGAGAAACAATATATCTATGAGAGAGATTAAGAGAAAGACTATGAAGATGGATGATGAAATATGAATACTATGTGATGAATTCATTCAAATTTGATCATTAATTTGTGTTATTTTGGTTCTTTAATGGTTTCTATGAAGAATATGCTGAAGATTCGTTGTGATAAACCCGTGGAAGATTTGCTATGTGATGTTGCATGAAGATTTGTGAATATTGGTATTTATTTTCTTCTTGTGGTTTATTAAAGTATAAAGAACATGCTTGTTGATGTGACAAGATAGATTTTCTTGTAGTAGTCTCCATGTTTTCTTGGTGTCCCTCTTGGGGCTCCAAAAAGTTGGCAAAGCATTGTGAGACAAAAGTCAATGCAAGAAAGTGCCTATAAAACAGGATAGAATGGAGCTTGTACTAGTGCTTATTCGCCAACCCTTTGAAAAATAGGAATTAATCTTATGGAATCCATCAGCCCTATTGCATAGTATTACCAAGAAAAATACATCATAATCGGATGAGTATATGGTGAAATGGGCTAAGGCATGCAGTACTAGAAAAAATAATGTGAGAACAACCACCACATTCTTATGGGAATAGGTGATATCAAAGTTTGGATGCCCAAAATAAATTATGAGCATAGCAAAGAACCCATTTCAATGAAGTTATAGAGAACTTGCTCTCTAAGTTCTTGATGATCCACACAAAAATTCAATCCCCTATTATCCACTACAAAATGCCAACAAACAAAACCTTGATCAACATATTAACCAAAATCGTGTCAGGTTTAAGGTCAAATTGGGAGAAACTAACGGCAACATTATGTGTGTACTACATTGCCTATAAATAGCCATAGGATAGACCCCTTTCAAGTTAACCTATAGTACATATCATGCATGTAGAGTTCCCAATACCAAGCTTGCATATTGCAATTCATGAACTATGGGAAGGAAACAAAGCTTGGAGTATCTATCTAAATTAGAGTGGCTAATAGAAACATAAGTTTTAGTCACACATGCATGTGTTGATTGTCAAAAAAGGTTATAGGAAGGCCTAATTTAATAAAAACATGCAACAAAAATCATTTGAGCAAGGAAACTTGGTCCTCCTTTATTCACTTTAAGGATACAAATAGAAGTTGAAATTCAAGGAGTTACAACACTATCACATTCATGCCCAATAGTCAAACTGAAAACATGGAGCTTGAGACTCTTGATGGAGAGGGGATTAGCCATTTGACTTCAATGAAAGTCAAATCAATAAATACTACTCCCCTAGACATGCTTAACATGAGAAATATCTGACACCCACCAATGGGGTAAAAACTCAAAACAAAATGATAGAACCAAAACACAACACAAACACACATCATACTATAGCCTCAATCACTAACTTGGAAGAGTAGGAGCAAATGATTATACCACAAGCATGTTTTGCATCTCAAACTAAGCTTCTCAAAAGAGATTCTCATGGATACATTTACGAAAGAAGGATCAAGCTTTAATATCTTACCTTGTGAGTTCTTGCAGCAAATTGGACAACCTTCATTGATACTATCCAATGAAAAATTGAATCCATATGGAGGCTCACCATACTCAGTGTTAGGCAAGTGTAGATTAATAGTGACTATCAAAATTGAAAGCATCCTAGTGCCTTTTCCTTCTAAATCAAGACAAGGTGGGACGAATCCATTAAATCTCAATATCAAGTGAATTTTTGGAGCAACAAATCCACTAAATCTCCCTAGAGGTAGAATTATATTTTCCTTTAGCAAGGAAAACTTGACAGACAGACTATTCTGTCCTACTAAACCTAGCCAGGTAGTGATGCTACCTACTATGTCCTACCAAACTTGGCTAGCTAGTGATGCCTACAAAATGAACAAAAGGTCTATTGAAAGAACTTTATTTGGCCCAAATTCTTGCCAATTACAGTTCAAAAGCTGCATGACATTATGGCAACCCATACAAATTAGTCATAGAAACTCATAGTAAGCCATGGTAGAACCACCAATACACTAGACCTAATTCCCACATCGATCCCTCTTGGGTACCCAAGGCACTACTACATGTGCAAGGCTATTAAAAAGGTAATCGCTTCATTTAGACCGCAAATGAGCACCTCATGCTTACTAGCATTGGCCAACAAAGCCTTGTAGTGTGTAGCCAAAATGCAACTAATAAGTTTGTATGCCTAAAATTCATTATAACATGATTGTATCTTAATGAACTATATCTAGGTATACAAACCCAAGGCTATAAAAAAAATAGCCATACCTTTACCCCCCTCCCACTCAAAAAGATGGTGCTTGAAACACAACTTAGAGAACCATCATCCTTGATCATCACCCATGAATACATAAAGGCCATGATCAAGAGGCCCACCCAATCCAAAGACAAAACAACACTATGACCAAGAACAAATCAATGACCCTACTACTACTGTGGTAACCTTAACAAGTGTCACAAAGCCACCACCACTAGCTAGGATTAAAATCATCTTTTACTCATCGATCAATTTATCAAAATATCGTAGACTTAGCTAGTAAGACCAAATCTCCCTGTAGCAGATTGTTTCACTCAACTTGACAATACATTCAAAAAAATAACTTGAGCATACAAAATGATTGATTTGGAATCACCAATAAGAAGATGATAAATTTGGTCTCACATTAAAAGACTACATGGGAGGACATCAAACACATCATTTGCAAGAGATAGAGTTTTTTTGCTACAATGATGAAGAGCATCCGATCCTCATGGAGGACCACCATTTTCGAAGCATGTAGGGTAAAAGGTCTACCATAGGGGTAAGAGATAAAAGGGTGTAGAGAGACTGAGAGAAACAAGAAGAAAGAAACAGAGTTTAGAATTTAGAAGATTTTAATAGAGATGGATAGAGGTGAAACCTAGTATTTTCATTTCATATGGCTAATAGAGCAAGGAATTTGCAATACATCTAATAGATATGTCCAAAACAAAGGCACATACACACACTTGTATGATAGCCCAATATAAACATGAATAATATTTGTGGAATTTAATCCAAAAGCTATAGGTACCACCTCAAAATCTTATGCATTCATCGATTTCTTGATGGTAGATGATGATAGATAGCATCCATTGCAGATAAACACATGAACATGATTGTATAAATCCTTGCCAATACCTTATATGAGCCTTCAGAGCACTTCATCCCTATAAGTAAAGTTTTATTATAGCAGCAAAACATGGAATAGATGTTGTCCCAAATCCAAGAAAAATCCAAACTTTATTGTCTAGACTATGCCTATCACTATTAGAGAGCATAATTCAATTGGTAGACTACCAAAGAGACCCTATATCCAAGCATCAAAACTACAATTACACATGCATCCCTATTCTTAATTGTTATTCACAACCCAAAACAATCCACATAAAGAGCATAAACCCATCAAAATTCCTCTTTGATGATTTCCCTGAAGTTCAAGACCAATAATCAACTAAACAATCACATCCAAGACCTTGTAAGATGTGAAGAAGTTAAAGGAATGTTTGCTACCATGTTTCTCACGGTTATACACAGTCAAAAACAGCCCGCATCTATCTCTCAATCCACACAAAACTCTTATTTGATGTTAAATGAAGGTTTTTCCAATGATAGAGACCAAGAATAAATTGATAGATTAAGAGAAAAGCTCAATAGAAAATGATGCAGAGCAAGGATAGCTTGCTGCCCTCTTTTCCCCTGTTCTTCCCTATCCAAAATAGTCCCAATACTCTCCCCTCTCCTCTAACAATGCATGAGCATCTAGCCTACTTAATTTCTTTGGCTCTTCTCCCCCACATTTCCCTTGTGTCCTCTCCTAGTTAGCATACCATCTCCTTCACCTTTGTGCCCACATTGGACAATGGCCACACAATCAATCCTATTAGTTTCTCTAAATTTGCATTGAATGGTCTTTTGGATCTTTACAATTCACTCTACACCATTAGCCTCTAGAGCAAGCCACTTAAGTGACTATAAATCAACTATACCAAGCCACATCATCATGACCTTCCCAGACTTCACTGACTTTCATTGATTGTCTCATATTACCATGACAATGAGCAAGTTTGAGAAATGTATTAAAGCAAGGAGCATGCCACTTACTAGTCTATAGCCAAAGCATGAATTCATCCACATTATAGTATATCTCCTCCTTCACACTCTATGCCAAACATCTCATGACACCATCCTATATCCATTATGATGCTGGGACGAGGTTGCAAGTGAGGCATCCCTTCAAACTGAGATCCCATTGCATGTTGGACTTGTAGATATTCATGGCATGTTTCCTTGAGGTGTCCACAAAAATTAGAGCCTTCTAAGGTCGATGATCCTAACCAACATTTCCCTGAATGTGGAATCACCCATATGTATTTAGATTGTCTATAGCATAAGGTAAGTAGTAGCAAGGAAATAGTGATGTTAACCAATGTTGCCCTCATGTCTCTGGATTATCCACAGTATAAGGCAAGTAGCAGCAAGGCAATAGTGCAATATATTCCTCTAAGCCTATTTGTAGTGGAAATGATCAATGATGAAGATAGTATTCCCATCCTTGTGCATGCCATGACTCACACGCAAAGTAAGGCTAGAGAAGCTTTTTGACTTTGTTCATAACCGACAAAATAAAGATTGATGAATCACCTTTGTCTTCTCACAAGCTACATTGATCTAGATCTAAGAGAGCTAAGACTTTTGAGCATCAAAACCTTCATAGCCTAGCAACATTTGATTTCCATTAGCTGAGAGTACACTAATCTATATCTAAGAGAATTAAGACTTTGAACATAAAAACCTTCATAGCCTAGCAACATTTGATTTCCATTAGCTAAGAGTACAACTGAGATTTTAGAACTACTTGAGATCATAGTGCCCACTATAGAATATGTTGATCCAATGGACTTTGATATAGTTATGAAAGTAATTCAAGAAGAGTCATAAACCTCATAGAATGCAAGAAAATGCACATGAATTGTATGATGTAATGATTAAGGTTCTACATGCTCAAAATCCAAAATGCATAAGCGAGCTAAGAGAAACATAAGATTGAGATTGTAGCGGCATTGGATTTTAATGTCTAGCAAGAATCAAGATTCAAACTAGATTTTCCATGAATACAATGTAGACATTCATTGATAAAAAAATTTAGCATAGAAATTGCTTGATCAACATGATACGGGAGCCCTTAAAGAAGCCTACATACTCCAAGGGAACAAAGGGATATGCCTTGAAATGAAGCCCAAAGATGCATGGAACCTACAAGAAGAATGGTGATTTGTTGTCCTAGAGGCAAATGAGTATGCCTAGTTTTCTTTTTTCTATTCACTTCCATATGAGCAAGTTGATGTGCTTTATACCATATCCTAGAAGGCATGACACAAAATATAAATCCTAGTTTCATGAGAGGTATAACTTCCTAAAAATTCCTAATCAGCAAGTTGTGGCATCTAAAAATATCTATCTATTCAAACTAAGATATCTTAAACCTTCTTTTAGCAACTTCATCAAGAAGTTCAACTGTCTAGATCCAATGATTCATTACAACTTGCAACTATCTTCGACTACTAGTAAAGTTATTGTAGTAGTTGGCCTCTCCTTATAAAGATTGTCAACCCCCCTAATTCTTTCATGTGAATAAATACTAAATTGCTCTAAAAGAAGACATGGTTGATAGCCAATTCACCTACTCCATACACACTTTCTATCTTAAGTCTCCTGTCAAACTATGGAGATTCGTGTGATGAAGTACCTACTAGGCAAGGGATGCTTGTACATACGCTACAAGCACTCCCTAAATCATGACCATCATGTATTTATTTTAAAAAAATAAACATATAAAATCAAAAGCTCCATCATATATGCACACATTCACTACATCTAAGGATCCTTAAGTTTGGTATATCACATTGCCTTGGTCGGTTGGCGCCTCACCCCTTTTTTCCCACTATAAAATCTCAACGCACATCATGCTAGGACCTCCTAGGCTTGCATGATTAGCTTAATATTTTGAGCTTAGCACTATACAATCAACCTTACACAAATTGGGTCCTCAAGTATGGGAGGACACTGCAAGTTTGTTTGGACTTGGACCCATCTCCTAGTTGTACTTGCATAAGCACACTTCTCATTGCATGGTAAGGTAGTCATATCCCCACAAAGAGCGCAGCCATTTGTAAGTACCATTGAAATTCAAGTAAGAAGAATCATCAACATTAGTGGCCTACACACACTTTACTTCTTCATTCCTCCACTTTCTCTTCAACAACTACACATGGCAATACAATCCACAGAAAACATGACATTATTTATAACTTCAACCACCATGAGCAACTACTCTTCTTGCTTCTTATCTTCCATCTTGTGCAACCATTTCTTGAGAGAAAGAGAGAGAGTGAGAGTGAGACCATATGCATGAGCGAGAGTGAGGGAGAGGGAGAGAGCAATTGCACACCATACTAGAGATTCCAACTCTCGAGGAAAAGAGATTACCTAGACTTAACCCTACCATAGAAGATTTGGAAACAAAGAACACTCCCATCCCCCCTTATTGATAGAGAGGATCATACTCATGCACCTAGAGACTTTTGAACTCCCATGTGGAAGAGAATCAAGATAATGAAGTAAAATGAGTGAAGCTTAAGAGGGAAACTCCCAAATAAGCATCAATGAGCCCTTATAGAATCCTAACCTACAAAGCATATAAAAATCGTATTGAAGTAAGCATGTAGTGTTGGCAGCCATAACTCTCATCTGGAAGGTATGTATCTAAGCTGAAGTCTCTACAACTAATAGAGCTTGTGGAAGGTGGTTCAAAGGGTTAATGACATGTAATGGAGCCTATCATTGAGTGTCCTAATGTTTTGCATTAGAAAATATGAAAAAATGTGAGCTATCAACGAAAACGTGGACTTGCTAGTTACACCTATTGCTCTAGGGTGGACTATCAATGAACAGTAATACTGAATGGAATGCCAAGACCATGTGAAGCATGCATAAGGGATTGATGGTAGGTGTGAGAGTTTATTGATAAGCTCATTGCTAATCAAAATAGTAGCAAATCTGGAAAAAAAAAAAGTGGCCTAGATGCAAAAACATGACCTGCTAAAATGTGCTTGGTTTATGGAGGCTTGAGCACCAAGTATGGCTGAATACCATCATAGATGTGGTGCTTGAAGTATTAGGGACATTATCAAGCATTAGAACTTTCATTAGCAAGCACTCATGTTTAGCATAAGCAATAGATATAAAAATGTGATTCGTCTATTTTTGCACCTGCTTTCTTAAAGCACAAAAGTTAGAATATCTACCCATGATTAATTTACTTGAGTTTGTGGAAGGAGAAATATGTCTAGTACCTACACTCTTAGATCAGTTTACTATCGTAGTGAATGCTTCATAAATGTCACACTTGATCTTCAATGATGCTTGGCAAAGTATATGGGCTATCTCTCATGCAGTTAAGCATTGGTCTGGAATGTCAAATGCTCAACTTTGGAAAGTTTTGGTAGGCTGAAATCTATCCTGGAATTTCCAACACTAAAATAGGGCATTGTTTGATCAAGAAATGCTTGAGAATGATACAGACAGTCATCCTAGATGCATGGCAAGTGTTGCAGCAACACTTATATACATGGGGATGGTATTGGAGTGTTAAATGCTCAGTTTTGGAGCTTATTTGTAGGCCAGAAACAGTGAATTGATTGATGTCTTGAGTTTGGAAATAGTATACATATATGGTTGAAGTATCTATGACACTTATTTGCAATTGACAAATGCTTGGATCATACCACTCAAGTGGTAGATGATTTCTGGGATATTGTGAGTGTTGAAAGCCCAAAGTTTGGACTGCTTTGTTGTTGATTATACCAGGGTATTGTCTGGTTATTGTTTGCAAGAAGGATACCTATCATATTCACTTGTCATACATGCAATCTATTCTGACCAATTGGACATGTATCAACTCCTTCTACATAGAGTGTCAACTATATGAGATGTTTTGGGGTTGTTTTGAGGTCTGAATACTCTTGTTTTAGTAGAGAAAACACTACTTGTTATACGCAGACTGCAGGTTGGCATTCATTGTCATGAACACCTACATGTCTACTATGCATACACATGTTGTCTATTTGGAATGCCATTGCATCTAGATGTTTTGCCACATGACTGGGAATGTATTTGACATACATGTGAGCTGAAATACATTGTTTACTACTAGTTTTTATTGTGATAGCTTATTGAATTGAAATTGTCATAAACACTTGAGGGATGTGCAAGGAGTCAGGCATTCTCAGTGAGCACTAAATTTGTAGCTATGGAAAATGCTCAAGGCATTGATAACAAGACTCAAATTATAGGTGAGAAGCTCATCAACAAAAACTTCACTCTATGGAAGTTCACGATGCAAAACTTTTTGCTTGGCAAAGATTAATGGGATTTGTGTACGGGGGCTGAAGGTGAACCCAAATTGCCTGAACAGAATTCCACACAGAAATAGCAAAGAGCTCACCGACAGTGGTCCAAAAGAGCTAGTAAAGTACTGCATTAGTTTTCTTTGTGCATTTTTTATGCAATGGCTATGTAGATTACCGATTGCCATTCCCGGCATAAGAGTAGTCACCATCATTGAGATAGAGGATGAGGATGAGGAACTAGTGGAACCTACATACCTGCGCATATCGGTCACTGCCAAGAGGACACTTGCCTTTGATGCACTCATTGATGAGGGAGATGACTTTAATATCCTTACACACAATCATTGGACCCTCGTTGGTCCACCCCTATTATAGCCTACTAATGCTAAACTTAGCTCGTTTAGGGGGCAATCTTGTTCACTACTGGGAAAGTGCAAGGTAGCAGTCTCTATCGAGATTGAAAGTCTACCAATGATTAGGCACACAAAAAGAAGAATGAGAGTGAGTTGCAAGGAAAAAAAAAAGATCAACTCTGAGCACAGTGGCAATAGAAGGTTTCAAGAAAAAGGACCATTAGTAAGCAAGGTGAGGAGGGTTTAGGTTCCATCGAGCCAGGAAGAGAGTGAAAAAATCATGTTAAAAATCCCATGCAAGAAGGAAACTACAACATGACAAAGCCTTAAAAGCCATGCATAAAAAATCAAGAAAGCTAGAGGAGGAATGAAAGAAAAAGCAGGAAGAAACAGGAAGAAGAGGAGAAATGCCTGCGAAAATCAAAAGAAGAGTCTAGAAGGTGGGAAGAAGAACAAAGGAAGAAGCAATAAGAGGAGGAGGAAAGACTAAAGAGAGTATCCTTGGATGTTACTTGGATGCTATAGTCAGATTTTTGTAGATGTATGATCTATGGATCTTGGATACTTAGATGTCATTCACATGATGTTTCCGGATGTATGCTCTATGGATCTTGGATACTTGGATGTCATTCGCATGATATTTTGAGCTTTGCTTGCTTATTTGGGATTTGACTTTTGCTTCAATGGTGGAAGCTACTCAGCTTTATTACCTAAGCCACATTGGCACTTGGATGTACTACAAAAACATTTGGTTTATGCAGTTAAGCTTGAGCTTATTATAATGAGATAATGGGACTCATCGTGACATGTATATACTCTCTTGATATTTATTGGATGTAGTTACCCTATCGTGCATTCATTTGATCTCTTGGCTTGGACCTAGTACTTATATCTGTCAGGGTGTTGTCAATGGTACTTATGTACTTTTGGATTATGTATTGAGCTTTGCTCAATGGATTATACATTTGGCAGTTCTCTTCATTTACCTTTGAGACCTACCATGTGCATGATGTCTATACCTATTGTATGTATGATTTCTAACACACTACAATTGTGACAGTGTTCAATCCCGATTATTCTTAGCTTCTTCCTTCTTGGTTTCTCATAATTGGTTGTTGGAATATTGCTACAATTTATTACAGCAATGTGCCATTTTAGTTCTATGCATTCTATTTGTGATTGTCATCTCGACTTGATAGTCTTTTGCTTATAGTTTTTTTGTGGATAGCTCATTACTTTGGCAGTATCTCCTAATTTATTTAGCAGTGGTTTTGGGGTTGATTTGTAAGGTATTAAAATACCCTATTTTTCCCTTCTGTGTACTTGCTTGGTCTCATTATGGCTAATGGTTCTTTTGATATTGCTCTCTTCAATATTGAGAAATTGATGGGGCCAAGTATAGATATGGAAAGTTTTAGTGTAGAAATTGCAGGTTAGGCCACTCAAAAATGCGACTGAGGATTGAGATGAACTGGATGAGCTATACAAGTCCACAATCCTTTATCACTCTCTAAGCACGTTCCCTATAATGTTGTAAGTGGAAATTAGCATATGAGCTTTGCATATACGTTAAGAATCCTAATGGACAAGTAGAGTCATGCATGTCAAATGTATTGGCAAAAACAATTTATGGACCTTTACATGAAGGGATTTCTATATTTGCACACTTGAATGCGTTTCACTCTATCATTAACCATTTAGCTTTGTGCAAGAGATTGAGTTCAAGGATGCTTTGCATCCTTTATTTCTACTTTTGGTACTCTAATGAGTTGTGGGACACTTTCCGTATTGCTCTCTGTGCTAAGGATGGGTTGAAATTGCATAATGTTGAGAGTGCCCTCTTAATAGAAGAGGTGAAGAGAAATAATGTGGATTCTTCCTGTACGTCACATGCGTTGACTGTGATAGGCCAGCAGGATGGAAATGGCTATGATAGGGACTCTAACAAGTCTCAGTTTAGGATACATGGATAGTTTCACAGTAAGTCCTGTGGCCGTAAGTCCGATCTTATTTGTTTCATTATTGTGAAAAAGCAGGTCATATTTGATCACATTGTCATAAAATATGCGAAGACAAGCACAAGAAAAATGGAAAGGGTAAAAGTGTAGGACAAGAATGATGATCATAACATTGTACATAGCAAGTTTAGTGTCAAGTTTGAGGAGATTAATGTGATGTGGCTTGATGTATCTGATCATCTTATATTGGTACCTTCTTCTTTGGATGCTTCATAGCTAACTGACGAATTGTCAAGATATACTCAGTGTTGGTTGTTGACAGATTCAAGGGCTTTCTTTCATATGACCCCCCATAGAAAGTGGTCTCACTCCTATTGTAGTATGATGATGATTGGATCTATCTGTTTGGGTAATCACATGGCATTGGAGATAGTTAGTATTGGTAATGTCCAACCATGTTATGGTTCCACTAGAATATTCACTCTTCATGATACACATTATGTACTAGCGCTCATGAAGAGTCTTATCTCTGCTCTGGCACCTTGGATGATGCAAGTCATGTTGTCTCTTTGGTGATTCCTCATAGAAGATTTTCCATGGGAATCTTGTTATTGTATGTTATGCTAATTCTAATATCCTAAACCATGTTTTGGTTGTGGCTACAGCTCCACACATCTCTTTGACATTATCACCTAGGGCACATGTCTTTTAAAAAAATGAAAATGCTTACCAATTTACAGTAACTCCTGTTCCTAGACTATAATTATTTTGAGTCTTGTGATCATTGCTTATATGGTAGGCAGACACGTAGTACCTATAAGAAGCCTGACACGAAGTGCATGGGTGAGCCTTTGGCTCTTCTTCATTTGGATGTATGTAGTCCTATGTCCTATCAATCATCACTAGGTGGTGCGAAGTACTTTGTCACATTCATTGATGATTACTCACAAAAGGTCTGGGCTTTCCCTATTAAGCAAAAATCAAATGTCTTGTCTACCTTTCAGCATTGGCTTGCTTTTGTTGAGAACCAGGTTGGGTAGAGACTGAAATGCCAAAGTTCAAATAGTGGAGGTATGTCTCAAAAGCTTCTGAATTTTACAAGGAGCGAGGTATTAAGTGTTAGTTGACCGCTCCTTATACCCCTTCCCAGAATGGTATTGCTAAACATATGAACAAAACAATTCAAAAGAGAGTCCACATTATGCTTAGCCAAGTAGACTTATCCTTGCACTTTTGGGCTAAGACAATTATGATTGTCGTATACTTGATTAACATGTTCCCTTGCACCACTATTGATTGCCAAGTGGAGAGGAGGTATGGACTTAAAAACCTTCATCATATGTTTATTTGCGCATCTTTGGTTGTGAGGCATTATGCCATGTTTCCAAGGACAAGTGCAATAAGTTGGACTCCAAGTCCATGAAATGCATCTTTCTTGATTATAGGGATGTAGGGGAGATGGGCTATCGCCTATGGGATTCATAGTATCATAAGGTTTTCTATAGCTATGATGTCGTTTTCCATGAGGAAAAGATGCATACGCAGCATGCATACATGGTTAATGTATGCTTTGTGGTCTTTCAAGAGAAGCCGCGTACTCTCATATAGCCAACTAGATAGCCTACAATAGGTGATGCTCCAGTGGCCCAAGCCCCACTTGTTGTGCAAGATCAATCTGCTTTGAGACACTCTACTAGAGCTAAACCTCAGTTTGAGCGCTTTATGTCCTTCATGGATTATGTTATGGTGATATATGCAGGTGAGTTCCTCTCTCTTATGATGAGGCCATGCATAGAGATTATAGTCATGGAATAGGGTTATGCAATCAGAGTTTGACTCCTTATAAACTAAGCATGTGTGGGATTTGGTTCCTTTGTCTAGTGGCAAGAAGGCATTGCTATCAAGCTAGTATACAAGCTTAAAAGTATTCCTAGATGTCCGAAGTCCACCGCTTATAAAGCCAAATTGATAGCTAAGGATTTCAAGTAGGAATATAATGTTGACTTTGATAGTCTTTTCTCCTATGGTCGAAATGACAACCCTACACTTGGTACTTGCATTGGTTGCTCTCAAGTAGATCTAGATCTTTATTAGATGGATATAAAGATGGCTTTTTTACATGGGGACTTGCATGATAAAATCTATATGCAGCAACCTAAAGGCTTTGAAGAAAAAGCCTTTATGGCCTTAATCTTAGGAAATGGTGGCCACGATACAAGAGTCGTAGGATACACTAACTCTGATTATGCAAGACATGCAAATAGTAGAAAGTCCACCTTTAGCTATGTCTTCACCTTTACTGGAGGTGATGTTTATTGGATGTTCAGGGTACAGAAATGTATGGCCATCTATACTACCCAAAGCTAAGTATGTTACAGCCACTGAAGCGGCTTGCAAGGAGTGGTGTGCAAATCGGATGTTGGATGTGTACGTAGCGAGCATCGGAAGGTCCCCAAGAACAATGAACTCTAAATAAACTTCATAAAAGCAAGAAGAGAGTTTGCACAACATGAAGCAAAAAGACAAATTGGGTACAATCTCCCCCCATGCCTTATGTGAGCGATCCATAAGGCATCTATTTATAAATTTATTGATCTCCAAGCTAAAAAATAGTCCAATTTTACAATTAGCATGCTTTGGCTTTTGTGTCTGCTTTTGTCCAAATAAAGAATAAAGCGGTTGGGCGTCCCAAAAGGCAAGTTCTGCCCAAATACAATGTCCAATAATGAAATATTTAAACTGAGCACCTATGCGCATACAAAATAATAAATGTTTGTCAGGTGCTTCAATAAATAAGTACGCTTAAATAAATATTAGTGCCACACCTTTAATGATAAGGCGGTGCCCATCGAAAATGATAATTTCTTCTAAGTAATCTGAATACATGCCATCGCTCCAGTGCTTCCCAATGTCACCACTACCTGCTCTACACATCAACTAATGCATTCACAATTATTAAAAAATAATAAAATTAAACTGAAAAAAGTGAATACCTAGCAGTCTTCAACTACAAAATAAATAAATAGGTTGGAACTACGTCCTAACCTTAATTTAATACGAGTGCGCTCTAAACTCATAAATGTCCATTAATTTAAATATGTATTTTATGAAATCACCCACGTAAACAATAAATTAATATGACACCCGAAAAGGACAGGCGTCTCCATCAACTTCTCGCATCAAGAATCCACCTTGTGTACAAGCCCCGCAAATAAATACAGTTTTACGAATTCCACCGCAAAACCTCACGGAATCCATCGTGGTCTCACGCAATCCACTATGGAATATGCCTCTTGGCATCATACTCTCGGGGTGGGATAGCAATTGTCCTCAATTGCTATTAGCTCAATGTGGAGCGAGTAGTAAGGGATAAGCACTTAGGTCGCATGCATATATTCATTGGGCCTTTTAACAGGATGATTTTTAAATTTAACCAAATATCTAAAGTATCTATGGCGAGTTCTAGTAGTCATAAAGTAAATATCTAGGATAGTTTCAGGTTCAAGGATTTTAGTTTCTTTTTCTAACAAAGGAGGGTTTTCATATACAAGGTGAACATGTAATTGGCCTCTAAAAGGTTGTAGTAAACTGATATGAAAAGTATTGTGGATTTTTCAATGTGGAGATAGTTCTAATTTAAATACATTGTTATTGATTTTGTGGATGATTTTGAAATATCCATCAAATCTAGGGGCTAACTTAACAACAGGGTGTTTCTCAACACTTTGCAATCTTCTCTTTTCAATGCATAACCCAACATAATCATCAACTTTGAAACTCATGACTTTTTTTTTCTTATTAGCTTGCTTAGTGTATGATTGCTGGGCTTTCGCAATCATATATTTAACTTCAGTAAATATTGTAGCATGGATATTGGCAATATCATCAGTAGCTTTAACTTTTTTTGACAATGATGTAATAGGTGTAGGCAATCTATGTCCATAAATGATTTCAAAATGTGCTTTATGTATAGTTGTATGTGGTGTATTATTGTATGCAAATTGAAGTAAATGCAGGTGTGTATCCCATGTTTGTGGTTTTGAAATTGTTTATGCACACAAAAGATCTAGAATTGTATTGTTAGTAGCTTATGTTTGCCCATTGGTTTCAGGATGAAATGTAGATGAGAAATTAATATTTATACCTAAATTAGCAAACAAAGTAGTCCAAAAATTATTGTAAAATCTAAAATCACAATCAGAAATAATGACTTTTGCCAAACCATGGTTAGTGAAAACAGTCTTAAAAAATAATTGTGCAACTTGAGATGCAGTTAATGTTTTCTTGCATGGAAGGAAATATGCATGTTTACTAAATCGATCTACGATAGTCCAAATCATATCTTGATGAGCTTGGGTGTTAGGCAAACCAGTTATAAAATCCATTGAAATATGTTACCATGGTCATTCAGAAATTGGTAAAGGCATTAATAAACCATATTGCTTACCATGGTGTCACTTGACTCGTTGATAAATTAAACATTCAAAAATCAAGTTAGAAACATCAAATTCTATTTGTGGCCAGTAAAAATCTTCAGCCAATGTTCTTAAAGTACAAACAATATCTCTATGGCCTTGATATGGGGAACAATGAATTTCGTGCAACACAAATGATCTAAATGAAACTGTGACACACAATCTTTTCTCATAAAACATAAATCCATCAAAATAAGATAATGAATCAATTGGAATCTAGTTATTAGTAACTAATTTATTCCAATCAGCTTGAAAACTGGGGTCTTGGTCATAGATATTTTTTATAAGAATAAGAGAATCAAAAGATAGAATGAAAACATTATGGATACTTGGTCTTCTACTCAATGCATTGGCAACAACATTCTCTTTTCCGAGTTGATATTGGATAAGTGGATGGAAACTTTGAATGAAAGCAGTCCATTTAATATAATGGTCAGAGATTTGTGACTGACTAAGGAGATATTTGATACTTTGTTGGTTAGTTTTGATCATGAATTCAGATCCCATTATATAGTGTTTCCATTGACGTAAGGCCTATACTACAGCTAACAATTACTTATAATAGATAGAATACTTTAACTCAAAGGGTTTAAGTTTGCAGCTAGAATAGGCTATGGGATGTGAATCTTACATAAGGATAGCTCTTATTCCAGATCCGCTACCATCCGTGACTACTAGAAAGAATGTTTGATTAAAATCATGTAATTGTAAAACAAGTGCATGTGTTAAGGCATATTTCAATAAATCAAAAGACTTTTGTTGATTATCAGGCCAATGATATACAATACCTTTCTTTAATAATTTTATTAAATGCAATGCAAGCAATGAAAAATTTTTCACAAATTTTCTGTAAAAGCTAGCAAGACCTAAGAAAGAACGTAACTCATGCACATTTTTAGGGATTTGACAATTCAAAATTGCTTCTATCTTTTTAGAATTAACTTGAATACCATCAGAAAAAACAATATGTCTTAAGTATTTAATTTAGATTTGAAAAAATTCACTCTTATCAGGATTAGCATATAATTTATTCTCTTTCAAAAATTTGAAAATCAAATATAGATGTTCACAATGTTCATTCTTATTATTACTGAAAACCAATATATCATCAAAGAAAACAATTTGGTGCATTAGTCAAACCAAAAGGCATAACAAGAAATTCATAATAATAAAATCGAGTTCTAAATGCAATTTTGAAAATATCAGGTATATCCAATCATACTTAATATCTAGACTTGAGATCTATTTTGCTAAAAATAGTGACTCCTTGTAGTTTATCCATGAGGTCGTCTACCCTAGGGATCGGATATCTATTCTTAACTGTGATTTTATTTAAGGCACGATAGTTAATGCACATCCTATAGGTATTATTTTTCTTCTTGACTAGTAGGACAAGTGCACCAAAAGGAGAACTACTGGGCTTGATAAGTCCTCGGGTTAATAGTTCTTCAACTTGAGCTTAAATTTCTTTTTGTTCAATCTGATTGTGTCTATAAGGTGCTTAGATGGTAGTTAAGAACTTGGGATTAAGTCTATTTTATGATCTTCAAGATGTATAGGTGGTAAACCAGGTGATAAATCAACAACAAAACAATCTTTAAATTGTGAAAGAAATTATATGTGCCTAAGATGCATCTGATTTTCATTAGCTTCAATTTCATTCACCCATACTAAGTATGATTTGCTATCTTTTCTCAATGCACGTTTAGCTTGTGTATAACTAAGAAATGAAAAATTATCAAATGTATATGTTTCATGTAATGTGATTTGTTTTTAGTTAGAATGAATTTTCATTGAATGTGTGGAATAATCTATATCAGGATTATATTTGTGACACCAATGCATTCCATAATGTCACTAGCTTACAAAGACACAACCAAAAAACTTATATGCACAACATAATCATCAATTTTAATTTCTAAATCATAAACTTCTTGTGTACCATTATATCTAGTGCCTAAGAATGCAGCTTTTATGCGATAATCAGTTAAAACAGTGTGCAAGTTCAATTCTTTGACCCATTTTGCTAAAATAAAATTATGTGTGCTTCCATCATCATGTAAAACAATCTTTTCATGACCATGCACAATACATTTCATTGTTAATAATGAATGAGGATTCGGCATATCTCGTAAAATATCTGAAGCATCACCAACATCATCATCATCTTCCATGAAATCTGGCATATCTTAATGGTCTTCGTCTTCAGTTGCTCCCAAGTAGTTGATTTGAACCGTTGGCTTCTTGGATTGACAATTTATTGCTAAGTGTCCAAGTTGATGACACTTGTAAAAAACTACAAATTGACTTTGGAAACATTATTAGTAATGGCTGAAAGTTTAGGTATGTTGGGATTTGGCTGAAGAGATGGCTTAGGATTTGAATTTATGTTTGATGTTAAAGTAGGGGGTCGTGTCCAGGATTTATAGAAAGAAGAAGGAACAAAGCGATTTTTATTGAATCTTTGAAAGTTAGAATTGAATTGCTTTATACCAAAGTTATCGTCCATTGAAAATTGTTGTGATCGCTTTTCTAGTCCACGAATTTTGGCTTCAACATCGTACACTAAAGAAATTGCATCCTCTAAAGTCTTTGGCTTGAATATGTTCACTTCCACATAGAAGTAACCAAGCAAACCAAACATATGCTTGCACTTGTGGATCGCCTCAGAAACATCTTCAAGAGGCACTCCAAAAACGCTCAGTGTATTGTGGAATAGGCTCACGATCTCTTTGTTGTAGAAGATCCCACTATTTGATTGCTTTTTCATGGAATTGAGATGGAAGAAAATTCTGCAAAAATTTCTTTTGAAAAGCCTTCCAAGTAGTAGGACAATCAATACTCTTGCGGAGGACGATAGTCCACCATAACGATACTCTGTCAACTAAATGGTTAGTGACACATTTGAGTTTATCTTTCTCAACATACTGCTCTTCATGGAAGTAATCATCAAACTAACTTATAAAAGCGAGAACAATTTTTCCATCACGTTTCCCATTAAAAGTATGAAATTTGAAATTTATTTTACTTATCTTGGCTTCTTTGTTGAGAAATTGTGCTTCGAGTGTCGCATTGATCGTACATCGAATAACATCTTCAGGTTGCGCTCCATCATAATCGACAATGGATTGTTGAAGTGTAGTCAATTGAGCTTGCAAAGTTTGATGTGCTCTTCGTTTCTCTTAAAGTTGCATCATTATTAGGTGCAATTTTTGCTCCATCGTTGGTTCCGGTAAATTACCTTTGGCCATCAAATCTTCTATGTTTTAATCAATCTTGCAAAATCTCAAACCTCACACACTCGAAATCTCGTTAGAGGAATGAGCGTAGCTCAAGTTTGGGTTTACAAGGCTTGCTTTTTTTAAATGGCTTTTTGTGATCTTGCTTCTTTTGCGAGTACGATAATTGATGACGGTCCTATTTCAAGTATATGTCTTTCGTATAGTCTGTGTATGACAATCTGCTTGCTGAAAATTGACTGTCACAACGCAAGTGTGAATAGGGGCTTGTAGAAATTGTGAAACCAGTTCGCTTGATGTGAACACCTACTATGGAAAAGAGATTTAGATTGAAACTTTTAAGCTTTAGGAAGCTAAAAACTTTAAGCTTTTAAGAAAAAGCTTTAGTCAATTCAGAATATCCGTGATTGGTCGGCGGCATGTTCTTGACGACATCGACTGCAGTGAGTGCATCCTTCCACCGCAGACGATTGAATTGAGGAGCCTTAAGCTTTTTATAAAGCTTATTAAGCTTTATAATCTCCAATTGACTAATCTTTGTTCTCTAGTAACTCTGAGAAAAAAATGTGTGGATAAAAAAGCTTGGAAAGTGGTCCTCCCATTACCAAAGAGTGGTCCTTCGCAATCCAATAGCATAGCAGGCGGTTCTTCACCGCCAGGGACACACTAGTACTGACAATTCTGTCTATAGAGCTTGTTCATTCCAAGAGCTTCGTCTTCACACAAGATTATAACGATTGAAAGCCCTTGATCTCAACTTCGCTCTTATACCACTGGTGTGCAAATCGAATGCTAGATGAGCACGTAGCGAGCGCCGTAAGGTCCCCAAGAACAAAAAACTCTATATAAACTTTATAAAAGTAAGACAAGAGTTTGCAAGTCATGAAGTAAAAAGACAAATTCGATACAATCTCTCCCCATGCCTTATGTGAGTGCTCCACAAGACATGTATTTATAAATTTATTAATCTCAAAGTTCAAAAATAGCTCAATTTTACAATTAGCGTACTTTGGCTTTTATGTTTACTTTTGTCCAAATAAAGAATAAAGCGGTTGAGTGTCCCAAAAGTTGAGATATACCCAAATATAATGTCCAATAATGAAATACTTAAATTGAGTGTCTATGCACATGTAAAATAATAAATATTTATCAAGTGCTTCAATAAATAAGCTCGTCTAAATAAATATTAGTGACACACCTTTAATGATAAGATACACGTCCATAAAAAATGATAATTTTTTCTAAGTAATCTGAATATACACCATCGCTCGATGCTTCCCATTGCCACCACGGCTTGCTCTACACATCAACTGAAGCATTCACAATTGTTAAAAAATAATAAAATTAAACCAACAAAAGTAAATACCTAGTAGTCTTCAACTACAAAATAAATAAATAAGTTAAAACTCTATTCTAATCTTAATTTAATATGAGTGCGTTCTAAACTCATAAATGTTCATTAATTTAAATGTATATTTTACGAAATCACCTGCTATGAAATTATTTACATGCATATTAAATTAATCTGACGTCTGAAAAAACAAACGTCCTTGTCAACTTCTCGTACAATCCATCACAAAACCTCACAGAATCCACCTTGTGTACGAGCCCCGACAAATGAATATAGTGTTACGAAATCCATCACAAAACCTCACAGAATCTACCGTGGTCCTATGGAATCCACCATGGAATATATCTCCTGGTATTAAGGAGGCTCGCTAGTTAGAGGCCATCTAGTGGTAGTAAACCTTGGTATTACTAATGTAGTCTCTACATTACATTTAGATTCTATAAGTGCTATCAAATTAGCTAAGAGTCTGATCATTCATGTAAAGATGAAACACATTGAGGTGTGTTATTACTTCATCAAAGATTGTTGAGAACAATTATGATGACTTTGTGTCAATCTCAACTGACCAAAATCCTACAAATCTACTTACGAAAAGTCTCAATAAAGCATATTGCCTTCCTTAAGAAGTTGATAAACATTGGATAAGTTGACATCTTTCCTCACCCTATTATACTTACGTACATTTATACTTTATCGTTTTTTTCTTGTTCTTACTCAGAGCACGTTCGTCTTTAAGTGAAAGGTTGTTGGAGATAGACACATGTACTTAGCCACCCGTACATTACTACACTGACAATATCAGCACATGTACACTATAGATAGTGGACATCTATCACTATCACTTCATTTTTTATTATTTCAATGATATTTAATTTAAAAAAAATCAGCTACATATTGTGACTGTTGGAGTTTTCACACCTCTCTCTCTTACTCTTGCTCCTTCAACCATAGCTCTTGCTTCCATTTGCATGTTTCCACTCCGAACTCACTCCCTTCACATCTAGTATAAAGCATTGAATAGTAATTAGTTTTACAAGTCAACATTTTGACACTTGCATAGACAATCACTGAATACGTACATAAGAAGACAATCACCCAAAATCTCTTTCACATATAAAACACAGAGCTACAATCACCCTAAATGCTCTTTTACATATAAAATTTGTATTTGCTCTAAGACTAGTATTCTAATGATATCCCAAATCACCAAAAGAATAAACCTGCAGATGATCAAACTTCTAAATCCATCAACCTTTGTTTCAATGCCATGTCCAAGTCCGTGATTCGCACACATAAATAATACATTGTAGCATAACCAAAATGTAGCGCAATCGTAATGAGATGTAACATATCAAAACCTTTCATATTGCTTTTAAGTACACAAAAAAAAAGTCAATTCCTCTTTCAAAGTCTTATCAACACATGTTTCTAATTAGTAAGCTAACATAATTTATTTTGCTCTCGTGAATAAATGAACAAGACAAGTGAAGCCAAAAAAAAAAAAAAGATTGAGATACACACAGTGGAAGCAATACATGATACATATTAATTTGCAACAAAAAATTTTGCCCACGTTGAAGTCTGTACGCAAACCTTTAATATGTATGCTAAGAACCACAAGAATCCCCCCAACTCCAAATCAAGCAAGATCAGACAGAGAGCATCCCAAGTACTTAACAACCTGCCATATAAGAATGGCAAACATTGTTGGCCACCAACCATCGACGTATGTTAAAGGCTTCAAAAACCAAAGTGCCAAACGTTTGTCAACACATGCAAGCTAGTACTCGTTGGAAAAAATCAATTAAGAGAACATAGAATCACAAGTGGTACAAAACCTTTTGTAAAGTTTACAACTATAACTCGTTTATTTTGAGAAACTCCAAACACTAGCTCATTTACTTTCAAGGACTCTTGAAAGAGAGACTCAACAAATTTGACCTTGACTATGAAGACACAATAGAGTCCACTATGGACAACCACTATTTAGTTCTTGCTAGACACAAAAACCCATAAAATCTCCACATATGCAATTGAGCTCCTACATTGGATACAACTCTCTCTCTCGGCGAATTGGCAAAAGAGACCAAAAAAAGCAACCAATAGTGCATTAAAGGTTATGGTGGAAGACAACCACCACATGCATGATCATGCAAACCCAACCATCACCATCAAAAAAATCACTTGCCTATTTAACGAAGAGATCTATAACAAAATCTACAATGCCCAAAACAATCCATTCAATAGCATCATATATAGGAAAGCCAAGTGATCTTTGTTAGCAATATGTTTAACAAAAATAAACTCATCTAACAATAACAATGTTCTTTGTAGAAGTCCAAATAGATGCAACCCCCAACATGCCCCCCTATTACCAATACTACAATGTCAATTTCAACCAATACAAAATCACCTCCTCAAGTTCAACTTCATTATCCAACACTGGTTCTGAGCAACATACAAGAGCCCATTTAAAAGTAGCAACAAAGAGAAACAAGATCAAACATGTCATCTACGACGTGAAATACAAGCACACTAGCAAAGTATACACATGTGACACTTAAAAACACTAAAAAAAAGACACTAGCAACAAAGAAGAAAGCATGTCCAAAAAATGAAAAAGGACATTCAAACCTATTATCCGTTTGAGATTAATTTTGAGGTCAAGATAGAGGCAACAAATAGCATACATAAGAGAGAAACAACTATTTATTGTTCATTGAAGAACTTACAAGAATTGCAACACCTGCACAACAATTCTTGCTGTTCCTGATCCAACTTTTTTTTTTGGTGGGGTTGTGTGGTGATTGTGGGGAAGGAGCAACAAGAAGAATGCTCAGCTATCATGCTATAGCATAGAAAGGGAAGGTGTTGGACTTGGGATACAAAAACATCACAATCAACCCCAAAAGAAAGTAATTTGATTATTGTTTTTCCCACCATTCTAGATGCTTAATTTTGGAAAGGATACTACCTACCACCAAATAGTAGTTCTCCATGGAGAAAAACATTTGGGCCAATTTGCCATGCTTCCACCAAATTATACATTGACAAGAGCAGCATATCCCTTGGTCCATGAACTGCCAAAGCAGCATGAATGATGATGAAAAGCCAATAATTGGACCTGAAAACCTTCCATTGGAATGTGCTTGGTAAAATAAGGCGTTAGAATTTAGACACACCAAGTCTAACTCGTGTTAAGATGAGAACCTCACCGAGTCAAAACACATCTAAAATGATTTGGTTGTAAGGTTTACAGGACTCAAAACTCTCAAAAATTACGTTTGCCAACATGAAGGCGAATCACCTGTCTCTCTTCATATATTATACACAGCTGCTCTGGAAATTGTTCCTTCATGAGAGGGTATACACTAGAAGACCCTTCATTAGCAGGGAAGAGAATCTCACCTTCAGCCTCAAAGGCTTTAAGAGGACATTCTCATTTCAGTACGATTCTCCATACCTGTAAAGGTCAGCTCATTCCAAGAGATCTACACATTTCTTGTCAAACATAATCTTAGAGGAGGAAAGAAACGCTTTCAGCCAGACTCGGCATCATTCTCGGCAGTGTTGATCTCCACTGCCAGCATGTCTGTTCAGTATGGTTCCCGAAGCATATTTGCTTTGCTTGTTGCTTGAATTTCATCAAGAAGGACACAGACTGAACGCTTTCAGCATGGCCTCTCACAACTCCAAGAAACCCAGACCATTATACTTGTTTGATGTGAAAGAAACCAAAACCTTCCCCTTTGGCATCAGCTACTCCCATCTCAAAAAATGCCATTGCATATTTCCACTCTGCCGCTTTGCAGACGATGATCATTTGCACACAATTGGAAATACCTCCCAGCAAAGCAGGTAAAGACTTAATACCATCTGATGGTGCCAAAACTCCCAGTCTCGTCTGTCCAGCACCGTCATCTTTTACCACCTGTAAACATTTGACACTTGGTACAATAAGATCACAATACCAATTGATTTTTTCCATAAACAGTCCACAGTCCTGAGTAAGGCACTCATGCAAAGACTTATACTTGTGGTTCAAGGGTGAAAGGTAACCAAAAGATAGAAATTCTGCCAAAATACTTTCTAGCAAAATGAGCTTGTGATGGAAACAGTCATAACCCTGAGTAGGCTACACATGAGAAGAACTGATTATACTTAAGGATCACACGTGAGAGGCAAATTAAAAAAGTAGATTCTGCCAAGTGAAATGAGCTACTATCAATAGAATGAAAACAGGACAATTGTGTATTGGAAACTTTGTGGAGGCTTCATCAACTACACCCCCTTGTAATGTTTTGGGGCTCTCTCTCTCTCTCTCTCTCTCTCTCTCTCTCTCTCTCTCTCTCTCTCTCAGGGTAATTGTCTCAATTACTAATAACTATGAATGTAAAACACAAGATTCACAAGAGAACTATATGTGTGTCAAGAAACTGAAGAAACCATAGCATGCCAAGAAGCCAAAATATCCTCTATCTCTTTTTTTGGTAAAATAACCTCTCTCTTTTTTTTCGTGAAGATAATTGAACTAACTAGTAAATATTTACATCAGACCATCATGTCAACATTAAAAAAAATGACAGACATAAAGGAAAGTCTACATAGACTCTAACACAAAATCTCTCTCTCTTTTTTTCGTAAACAAAATCTCTCTCTTTTTTTTTTTCGTAAAGGGTAATTGTATTAATTACGAAAAAAAATACAAGTTTACTTGGTTACAAGATACATGATGACAGTAAGCCATCATGTGTAAAGGCTCCAGTACTACACTACAAAAGAGTTACAAAAGTCATGACAAAGCCGCCGAGGAAATTGCCATATGCCAGGGAAGAAAGGTCTCCCGAGGGAGTACGCCTGAGTGCCGAAGGAGATCTATCTGCCGATGCAAGAAACCTTTAACCCTCCCAATATGTGCCGGGACTTTAGAGGCTGAATCGAAAGAAAGGCATTCCGAGTGATTCAATTGTGCCAGCATCCCCAGTATGTCTCTTTCTTTCATGAAATCCCCAGAATCCAATACATCCCACTGGTTCTCATGCAAGACGATCGACATGGCATGTTGCTAGTGGCGAGAGCAAATGCCTCGCACAATCCTCCGAACTATCTTCATATATCTTCAAAGAAGGAAGTCAGGAACGAGGCACCTGTTGCCTCGATTTCACCTTTGCCGCGAGAGCATCCAAGACGCCCTCATCCAGAAAATCAGCCAAAACTGCAAACGAGTTCTGGCGACCTGCTGTAGAGGTAGAAGGGACATCCACTGCCTTGGGAGCGGGGCGGGGATAACGCCGATCCCAGGGAGTAATGACATTACCTTTGACATCAAACTCCAGCTGAGCAGGAGGGCCTTTGGGCCCGTCGATAGGGACTTTCCTTGGAGACTGATCACGGGGGGCAGACGGGGCCGTAGTACGCGCAGCCTGCTGTGAAGTAACCATTTCTTTTCTGCGCGTATACGTGCGCACGGAATCCGGAGAAGCAGTAAGCCCAGGAGCCGCCTGGCCTGCATCCAACTGTTTACCTTTTTTGGGACGTGGCTCAATCCAGTCAGTGTGACGGGAGTCCATACCCCGGACCTGTTGTTTGCCTTGATCCATGACATGAGGTGACTGAAGGTCTTTCTGGGGCGGGGCATCCAGCACCATGTCATCCTTGGGTAGCACCACTTGCGCATTCTCCGAAGACGATTGCCTTTGAGGGCATTCAGCCATGAAATGCCCCAACTTACCACATGAAAAACAGTGGCCCGCAAAGTTACCCCATTTCAAGCGGAAATGCAAAGGATGCATGCCTGTACAATTGAGGCGAAGCCAGGCAGGCCTTTTCCTGGCCGTGTCCCATAACATGCATAAACGGTTGCGGTTAATTGCCCTGAGGCTGGGGGGAACCAACACTGTGCCCACAACCGCCATCGCATCCTTCAACATTGGCCAGTATACTGCCGGACAATTTTCGACTTCCACCCACACCGGGCATTCTCGCTGAAGCAGACGCTGGAAGTCGGCCATGGGGCGCCATGGCACAACATGGACCAAGCGGCGATCGAAGAATAGTGGCAACTTGGACAAGAGCTCAGCTCTATGCGTTTCCGATTTCAACAGCACCTCATAAAAGCCGCGAGGACCAATGAAGATCTCCTCAACACACTCCCCTTGCAATACATGGTGCATCCACTGGCGAATATCCGACAGGACTGGGATCCTGCCAGTGAAGAAAAGTATAACTGCACGCTCATAAAATACCGAGAAGGATCTCAAGACTGATTTGGGATCCACCGTGGCTTCCAAGACATCATCCGTTCCTGCTTCAGAAAAAGATTCATTATTATGCTGTACATAATCGCCAAGCAGAGTATTGGCAAAGTCTAGTAAATGTTCCCAGTCAATGTCCTGCGAATCCACAGGATCAGAGGCCACTTGCGCATAGGAACGATCCTGACAACCCATTGGCTCATCAGAAGTATGCTTAGAACGTTTGCCGGCAGGCGGCAGTCCAAAACCTAGCAGTTCAGAACCCGGAGGCAGCTCCTCCGTGCATGGCACCATATCCTCTGGCTCCTCTGTGTCGGAGTCAGGGCCAAGGGCTGCCACCGTCCGATCGAGAAAATCCATATCCAGGCCAGCCATACTGTTGTCTTAGCGGAGGCTGCAGATCCGACTGGCGACAGCAAGGCAAAGCACGCAACTGGCAGGCCTCTGAGATGCAGGCTACGGACCTGCAGGAGAAGGCAACGGGACTGCAGATGACGGCGAACAGAACAGGCAGCGGGGCTACAGACTATGGCTCCAGGGCGCAGGCGACTCCTCGCTGTCGAGCACTGTCTCGCTCACGAGCACGCGCAGAGGCACATAGGTGAAGACGTGGACCTGCGAAGGCAGACGGACAGAGGCCAAACGGCGACTGACGAATCGCGGGCAGGCGGCGGTGGCTCAAGCGATGAGGGCGCAGACGACGGGGGTTCAGGCAGACGACGGGGGCCAGGCGAACGGGGCTCAGGGACTCAGGCGACGAGGGCGCAGTCGACGGGGGCGCAGGCAGACAACAGGGGCGCAGGCGACGGGGTCGCAGGCGGCCGACGAAGGTCCGGGGTCAAACGTACTGGCAGGGCCCAGGAGGAAGCGGAGGGCGGGACAGGCGGGTCAGACGACCTTCTGCAGGTCGTCAGACACAGGCGGCGCCAGCGCAGACGAACTCCCCCAGGTCGTCGTCTCTCTCTCCGCCATCGCGTCGACCTCAGTTCTCTCTCTCTCTCTCTCTCTCTCTCTCTCTCTCTCTCTCTCTCTCTCTCTCTCTCTCTCTCTCTCTCTCTCTCTCTCTCTCTCTCTCTCTCTCTCTCTCTCTCTCTCTCTTCTCTCTCTCTCTCTCTCTCTCTCTCTCTCTCTCAGTGGCCATGGATGACATCTTGCCCAAAGCTGATGAAGAACGGATGATTGCATGCTAACGTGTCACTCAAATCCATACTTGAGAAATGACACCCCGGACCTATCTCGCAATTGGGCGAGAATTAAAAAGATGAACACTAGTCTCATCACATGCAGTACAGAAGACACACATACCACTAGAGATCTTGCGACTATGCAACATATCCAAGGAAACTTAGACCTCTCCACAATTGAAGCAATTGATCATGCCACTTAGCTTTATCATCCCAAGCAAGTCCAAACTTTATTTATCCCAATCCAACCATGGGGATGAAGGTTGACATGCATGCAAAGGGGAATGTCACCAAGCTGTTCCTCCAAATTCATCCAAATCAACATGTAACCCTAAGGAACTCCAAGGTGTTGGTGTGTATGGTGGAAATAATTAACCTAAGACTAACCAGAAATGATAGCATCTTGTGTAGTCCTCAAACTCAATCGTGCCATTGTGAATTATCACATTCCATGTGCTTACCAAGCTAGTCAAGTAATATGGATGTGACCAAAAACTTGGGTTGCAATGAATTAGCCTCCTTTTCAAGAGTCAAGGGAATGCCAAGTAGTGAAGTGAAGTCAAGAAGCAATCAAGTGTCAAAGAAGAAAAGATTGTGGTGGCGGAGGGTGAGCTCACTGACTTTTTCCAAATAGTGATCAGACACAATGTCACCACATAGAGAGGGGTGACACTAGAAAGCTGAGGAGACTAGAACTGCACGTTGACCAACAGTACAAGGATATTAGATACAAATATTACACCAAAGAGAGATGATGGAAAACCATCAGCAACACAAGCAATATAAAGAAATTCTTGAATAAAGAATTAGAACTCAAAGTGTACAATAAGAACACAATGAAGACAGGTAGAACTCTAGGAGAAGAGAACTCTAAATGAGTGAATGAATGAATGGATCAGACTATGTTGGAATGTTACAATCAGCCTCGAACCTTAGTGTCTCAGGTGGACCAGGGATAAGGTGAGCTGGAACAGGGGTCAGAGACACCAATGACAGCTCGCTGCTCAGAGAGTGTGTCATTCCTTGAATGGATTCCAAAATGCAGCAGGCAGTTTATGATCATGTTGAACTGGTGGCAACAAAGTGTCTGCCCAAACTGCTGAAAAAGCAAGTCTAGCTGATCCAATGATGATATCCGCTGATCATAACAGCAAAGGAATATTGGGCGGCAGCTGGGTGGCCGTGGCCTGCCACGCTGAAAAACACAGTGCTGCTGTGTCAGAGATGTGCTGGCTGCAAAACGCAGCTGTTTGACCAATGGCATCAGATGCTGTAGATGAATAGGAGACAAGATGATGGCTGGCAGCTAAAATTGCAGCCTGATCTGGAGTAGAAAACCTATCAGATCAGCCGGGCAGGCTGGCAGCAGCTGGGAATGATGAATGCAGGCTGTAAATAGTGACAGCAGTTCCAAGAAGGGTGCCAACAAGCAGCAACTACTCCAAACGGTTTTCTCGGCAGCAGAATGCCTATAATCAGGAAGGGGCAGTACTCTGGAGTCTCCATAAACTGAGATATCCGCTGATCAGATCACCTGGGGAGGCTGGGATTTATCATAAATCCGTGCACTGTCTCATCAAGGATTTATGATATCTTATAACCCCCAATCCTGACTGGACGGGGTTAGACAAGATCTCCGCACATGGTGGTTGTGAGGAGATGCTCTAAACACAAAAACACAATACCAATCATACAACAAAGCACAAACTAATAACACAAAACACAGGTAGGGCTAGGGTAACTCAGAGACAATGAATACATATAATAATGAAATGATACAATGCTCATGCAGCAAACACACTATGCAAACTGAATACTTGTCACAACTCTATAGAAACAGAATTTGTATCCTTTTTCATTAATTTGTCTATATAATGATTTATTAAATTTATTTCCTTTGCACTAATTAGATATAAAGAAAAGTGCATTGGAGCTGGCTACTGATGAGTGGTCACAGGTTATGGTGGACCCACGTGGTGGGTTAGAGAAAAGATAGTTCACACTTCCACCTATATGGCCCGATTGGGCGCCTGTGACTAGAACTCACGCATATCAGGGTTAGACTCGCACACAGAAAGGATTGATGCCTTGAAGTGTGGGCTAGATCCACCAGAACATACAGTTATAATCAACAAGATGGCATGATCATGAAATGCTTGTATAATGTGCATGTGTGGGCTGAAAGCTTTAAATGCTGATGAAGGTGACACAGTGAAGACTGTGATACCCTACATTGGCAAGCTCAAGTTTCAAATTCAAGGCTACAGTGACGAAGATACCTTCTGTATCGGAGACCTTGATGGTTGCGATGTGATTCTTGGCGTGCCCTGGAATCATAGAGTAGATTCAACCATCTTCTCTCAGAAAAAGAAGGTAGAACTCACCAACAAAGGCAAGAAGTACGAGATTCAAGCTAGAGTTTCTGGAGACACCATACCTATGGTAAGCCATATGCAAGTCTCTAGAGCAATTAAGGATCGTGTTCAATGTTGTCTGCTTTATTTTTCGGAAGATCTTCCTTATCAACTTCCCCCAGAAAGGCCAGAAGACCATCATATTGATATTATTCCGGGCAGTTCTCCTCCTAATATAGCACCATACCGTGTGAGCCGTCCTCAACAAGAAGAAATCAGAAAGCAGGTCGAAGACCTACTCAACCGTGGGCTAATTAGGCCAAGTAGCTCACCATTTTGTTCACCGGTTCTTCTTGTTCAAAAGAAAGATGGCACATTCAGGATGTGCATTGATTATCGAGCCCTCAACAAAATCACTGTGAAGAATCGGTTTCCTATTCCCAGAATTGACGACATTTTGGATCGTCTAGGAGGCTCAAAGGTTTTCAGCCGCATTGATCTAAAGAGTGGTTATCATCAAATTAGGGTAATACCACAAGATGTATACAAAACTGCTTTCCGCACTTCATACGGTCTTTATGAATTCTTGGTGGTTCCTTTTGGATTAACCAATGCACCAGCCACCTTTAATCGAATGATGGAGCGCATCTTTAGAGAGCATCGACAATATGTCGGTACTTTCTTTGATGATATTCTTGTCTTTAGCAAGAATGAAGAGGAGCATCATCAACACTTGGAAATTGTTCTACAATTACTACAACAAAATCAACTCTTGGTAAATGGTAAAAAGAGTGAATTTTTCATGCATAAAATAAATTACCTTGGGCATGTCATCTCTTCTGAAGGGATTCAGATGGATCCTGAAAAGATCAGGATAATCCAAGAATGGCCTCATCTTCGTGATGTACATGAGGTGCGATCATTTCTTGGCTTATGTTCTTATTACCGCCGCTTCATCAAGCATTTTGCACATATGGCTTCTCCACTTCAAGACCTTACAAAGAAGAAGATCTCTTTCCAATGGAAGGAAAAAGAGAAGGCAACCTTCACAAGGCTGAAAACAGCTCTTACTTCTAGACCTGTTCTTATCATTCCAGATCTGGTAAAACCATTTGTGGTGGAAGCAGATGCTTGCGGTGATTGTATTGGTGCAGTGCTAAATCAAGAAGGCCATGCCATAGCCTTTGAAAACCGCCATCTAAATGATGTGGAGAAAATGTATGACATTTATGAAAAGGAGCTCTTAGCAGTGGTTCATGCTTTAAAGATATGGAAACATTATCTTTTAGGCAATGAATTCCTTATTAAAACCGATCATCAAAGCTTGAAGTATTTCAAGACTCAAAAGCATTTGCAGAAGAAACATGCAAGATGGGAAAATTTCTTGTCTATGTTTCATTTTCAAATTATGTATACTCCAGGGAAACAAAATGTAGTTGCTGATGCACTTTCTAGAGTGCCTCACATTGCAACTATTACAGTGGCTCATCATGAAGATTTTCAAACGATGAAGAATACTTATGATGAAGATACTGATTTTGCAGCAATTTGGTCAAATTTACAGCAAGGAGGTTCTCATCCAAATTATTCCATCAAGGACGGTTACCTTCTCATGAACAATCGCCTTTGTGTCACTCTTCCTGTTCGACAAAAGGTGCTTAAAGAAAGTCATGAACCCCCTTATGCAGGGCATAGAGGGAGGGCAGCCACTCTAAGTGCAATTGAGCGCTACTTTTATTGGCCAACATTACGAAAAGATACACATAACTTCATTGAGGCTTGTCTGGTATGCCAAAAATCCAAATATGATAGGCAGAAGATTCCAGGATTGTTGCAACCTCTTCCAGTGCCCAAAGATCCATGGGAATCTATCACAATGGATTTCATCTCAGGTATTCCAAGAACACCTCAAGGTCATGATATGATTTGGGTCATAATTGATAGATTCAGCAAACAATCACATTTTATTCCATGTCATAAAACATTGAAATCCGCACAAGCTGCAAGACTTTTCATTCAACATATCTTCAGATTACATGGTATGCCTTCTGAGATCATTTCAGATAGAGACTCCAAATTCACAAGTAACTTTTGGCGTGCTTTATTTGAGAATTTGGGAACCACTTTAAAGTTCTCCTCAGCTTTTCATCCTCAAACTGACGGCCAAACAGAGGTGATGAATCTCACTCTTTTGGATATGTTGAAAGCTTATGTTAGTAAACATAAGTCACAATGGGAGAAATATCTTCCATTATTGGAGTTTGCTTACAACAATACAGTGCACTCATCCACACGGAAAGCTCCAAATGAAATAGTACAAGGTAAAGTGATTCCTCCTCCAATTATTCGCACTAAAGATAAGATTTTTGATGCTGATGAGTTTGCTTCAGATTTAAAAGCCGCAATGGATCAAGTTCGAGCCACTATCAAAGTTGCCCAAGAGCGACAAAAGAAGCAAGCAGATAAACGAAGAAGACCTTTGGCTTTTGAAAAATATCAATATGTCTTGCTAAAGTTTGATAAAAGCAGGCTCAAACAAGGTTCTGGTCAAAATTCATCTTTTCCAAAGCTCTCCAGTAGATACTTTGGACCCTTCAAAGTGATTGAGAAAATAAATGAAGTTTCTTATCGACTTGAGCTTCCTACTCATTGGAAAATACACAATGCTTTTCATGTAAGTTTGCTAAAACCTTACATAGGACCAGAACCAAAGGAACCCATTACTGAAGATCCCCTAGAAGTTGAAGAAACAGAGCAGCTCTTGGAACCTGAAAAAATTTTGTTTCTCAAGGATCGAACCACGAGAAGTGGCCTTGTGACACGAAAATTCTTACTAAAATTCAAGAATCTACCCACAACAGATGCACAGTGGGTAGATGAAAAATTCATGAAGGATTACCCAAATATTCTACAGCAATATCAAGAAGCTTTTCAGCTGAGGACAGCTGAATAAAAGCCAGAGGGCTGTCACAACTCTATAGAAACAGAATTTGTATCCTTTTTCATTAATTTGTCTATATAATGATTTATTAAATTTATTTCCTTTGCACTAATTAGATATAAAGAAAAGTGCATTGGAGCTGGCCACTGATGAGTGGTCACAGGTTATGGTGGACCCACGCGGTGGGTTAGAGAAAAGATAGTTCACACTTCCACCTATATGGCCCGATTGGACGCCTGTGACTAGAACTCACGCATATCAGGGTTAGACTCGCACACAGAAAGGATTGATGCCTTGAAGTGTGGGCTAGATCCACCAGAACAGACAGTTATAATCAACAAGATGGCATGATCATGAAATGCTTGTATAATGTGCATGTGTGGGCTGAAAGCTTGAAATGCACATTTCTTTGCATAGGAAAGTCACATGAAGATTCGGATACCATTTTTGCAATGTACACGAAAAAAGCTTTCATATGACACCCATATTGGGGGGTCCCTAAATTTTAGGAGCCTCGAATTAGCCTAAAAATGCTAGTCCTGAAAAATAGGGATGTCATTCTAAAAATAGTAAGTTCTGTACTCTGACTGTGCTTACTAAATTTGGTTGTTTCTATTCTTGACAGTATTCAACCCAAAAAGGAAGGCCATAGAGAAGAGACAAGTGTCAAGACACTTGT
The DNA here is from genome assembly GCF_053477565.2 of Lygodium microphyllum. NCBI lineage: Eukaryota > Viridiplantae > Streptophyta > Polypodiopsida > Schizaeales > Lygodiaceae > Lygodium > Lygodium microphyllum. The sequence continues at coordinate 84,154,358 of NC_141163.1, read as the reverse complement.
CACACAAGTTTCCAAGTGTCCCACCACTTGTCACATCTCATGACATGTGGTTGGACACTTGTCTTGTGCTACTCCACTTTCCCCTTTTGTACTAGCTCTCCCCTCTCCTATAAATAAGAGCTCGTTTTTCTTCATTCGACATCATTTTTCTTTGCTGTAAACTCATGTACAGCATCCACAGATAGCCAAAAACTGGCCCCATCCATCCCCATCATCATCCCCCACTTCTCCATTATCAAATTCCTCCATATTCCCTCTTCTATCACTACTGTTTTACAAGACAGCAAGCCTGTAAATTCATTACATCATCCCCTTCTTGAGCTCTTTCTTCCATTTTAGCTACAAGAAGCAAGCCCTATCCATGTACTGCTGATCAACGATGGAGAAAGGCTGAATTCCCCTTTTTCTTCTCTCATACTGTAAAGAAATCAGTTCTTATCATTGCATAATAGATAATGCATGTGTGTTTGTACATCTTTGCATGATATTGTGAGAGTGAGAATTACTTCTTCTCACTCTCAGGTTGATTGTAACTGAGCTCTTCCCTAAGGGACTTGGGTTGAGCACAAATACATTCCTTCGGGGGGGGTTGCCCATCTTCAACCCTCAATCTTGTCTCCATTACTTTTACATTTTCATGGCTGTAATTTTGTGAGTAATTTTCATTTTCAGCTTTAAGTGTTCATTCTCTTTTATATTAAATCTCGAAAACAAGCGAATATCATAATTGTTAAGCATACTACGTTGTTCGGGGCGTTTACAATACTATACCATAAACTCCTGTGTCTCGAAGATTAGGGCAAGGGTAATCAGTTGGAGAGAGTGTCATACTCTGAACGGGTCTAGAAGGGCAGCAAGGAAACCTCCGGATATCGAACACCAGCAAACATAGCCAAGAAAGGCTAGATCTAATGCAAACAGCAATGCATCAAAGAGAAAGCCTAAAAACGCACGAGAGGAGAGAGAAAACAGTAAAATGCGGCCTATTTAGGCTAGGCGGCAGCTACAACAGAGAAAACTGCCAAATGCAGCCAGCAAAGGCTAGGTGACAACTTGCAGGAGAAGGCGACAGTAAAGGAGAGAGAAAGCTGTGCAAGCGGTAGCTCCAAATAGCAAACGTAGGCTGGTTGATGACCTGGCAAGCTAGCAACAACAGGAAAAACCAGCAACAACAATCAACAGGCTGAAATCAGCTCCGAGCAGTGTGTGGTAGGCTGGAAACAAGCGCCAAACCATTGTAGGCAGCAATGGCCAACTTAGACCGCGATGTCCTCCGCATCTAGAGTGTGGGCATCAAGGTGAAAGACTTGAAATCTGCAAAAGCGAGATTAAGAGAGAGTGGTGGGCTGCATGCCTATTTATAGAAAGTTTGGGGCACCCAAATCAGGGTTTTGCATGTGGGACACAATAACTCTCTAGGATCGCATTTCTTTTAAAATAAAAGGTTTGCTTCATTAATTAAGCATGTTTTGGGGCTGTTTAAGTCAAGCTAATGCATTTTTAGTTCAACAATTCTATCCCTGACACAGAGTAGCCCATAATTCAGTCACATTGCTAGTCATTCAATGTTCCATCCACCCACCACCTAGTCAAGCGGATGCCTTGCCTTCATTTGCATGAATGTACTCACACATCAAGTTGTTAGCTTGGGCTAGCATACACTAGAACGTGTCTCCCTTCCACGCTTCACCTCCTTCTACATCCTCATGAATGTCCTCAGCCTGAGATTCCTGATCGGAATCCACAATATCTTGTCCTCCCACACACCTATGTGCTGGTCAAGGAAATCCATATCAATGCTACAAGAGGTATCCACCATTCACTTCTTTGGATATACCCTGGACTGATCTGTCAATCTCTTTGTAAATCTGTTGTAGGTCGTACAGGTGTGCTGCAGGTCATGCAGATCACACAGGTCTGTTGCAAGTTGCTTACATAGGTCTTCTCTCTCTTTTTTTTTCGTAAAAGGTAATTGTATTAATTACGAAAAAAGAGTACAAGTTTTCATGATTACAAGATACACGAGGGCTCTAAGCCAACGTGTAAGATCCCAGTACTAAGCCACACAAAAGTTACATAAGTGGTAGCAAAGACCCAGAGGAAATTGCCATATGCCAGGTAAGCAAGTCCTCCCGAGGGAGCAAGTCCGAGTGCCGAATGAGATCTATCTGCCAATGCAAGAGACCTTTAAGCCGAGCAATGTGTTTTGGTACATTAGAGGCAGAATCAAAAAGAAAGGCATTCCGAGTGGTCCAATTGTGCCAACATCCCCAGAATCTGAAGAATTGAAACAAGATCTTCATATTCGACTGTGGCGGTGTGGGGTATTTTGGAAGCACAAAAACCCAATTGAACGGGGTGAGCGAGGACCCCACCACTGTAAGCCAAACCTGTGACAAGAGCGACCAGATCCTCTTGGCCAGCGGGCAAGAAATAAATCGATGCCGGGCCGATTCCACAGTAGTGGTACAAAAGAAACAATTGCCATTCGAGATTTGACGCTTGGAGAGGGCCAAGGCAAGAGGAAGACCACCAATCATCACCCACCAAAGAAAGACCTTGCACTTGAACGGTGTCTTATTCAACCAGCCCTCCATCACCGTTGCCTTCCACCATGACTGAGATTTCCACAAACCCCATACAGAATTAGCTTTAACAGCCAGCCATTGATGATCTTTCATCAGAAGATGATACACCTGATTAGCAGAGGCCTTTTCCAGACTCAACTGGCTTGCAAGGTCCCAGTCCTGACAAGGACGATCCACCACAAGGGCAGGAAAAGGTTGCCTGGCCTGAAGTACCAGCAAAAGCTGCTCCCATAAGTCATGGTAGCCACGTAGGATTTTGAAAAGTCTCCTGGCCGTACGAAACGATGCAAAGACATTACGACTGGCAAGGGTGGCGTCCGCAACTGAAGTCACCCCCAAACGGGCCATGCGGTTAAATTTTGGTCGAAGCTCATGTTTGTCTTCCCACGAAAGTAATCTTGAGAATGCCAACAATTCCAGTTGAAAGGAGTTAGCATGCAAGCGGTCCTCCGCTAGATGCCAACTCACCTTTTGGAGCACCGCTTTCCAGGAGCCGACCAAATGCAATAATAGAGAGGAGGCGGGGCTGGAAAACCGAGAGTCTGTATTAAGGACATGCCACCAAGAGCCCCGAATTTGTGTATTGCCATGTCGAAGCCCACTGTCCTCCGGAAAATAACGGACTATAATGGTCCACGGGTGATGATCCACGCACATAGCGCGAAAAAGTGACCAACGAAGGGCCAGCATATGAGTTTCAGCATCCAAAATAGCCCCACTACCCAAGCATTTGGGGGTACATGTATGTGACCACGAAATCCACGAAATACCTGCGTGCAATGAATCCTTCTTCCATAACATGAAACGAATAGGGCGCATGAGAGCCTTCAAAGTAGTAGGAGTCTAGGGCAGCAATGGCAAGAAATATGTGAGCATTGGCAGCATAATTGTTTGCGCCACTTTGAGGCGGACATGAAAGGGCCACGCTTGCGACTTCCAATACATAAACTTAGCTACCAGTTTCTGTGAAATCCACTCCAGTAGCTGCTTTGGCCGAACATCGACACCCAACGGGTACCCAAGATGCCTGACAATGGAGCCACGGGGAACAACCTGACCCTTGTCAAAATGAGCGGGTTCTAGGACATGGCAATGAGTTATGGTGGATGGAAGGAGAAGAGTGGACTCATGATGGAGAAGACAAAGACACTGTTTGTTACACAAGTGAATTAGGTTCCAAGATTGAGACTTAGACTCATAAACACAATCTTGTGTATGTGGACAATGACATTAACACTTTACTGAAAAGAAAAGAGTACTATCATTGCATTAAGAAAAGGAAGCAAGTACAATGCTTTATAGGAAAGTAGGAAACTGCAGTAGGCACCACTGTGCATATGGGATAGATAAGCCTGCATGTCCTTGGCCTTGAAGCTCCATACAAAGAGGCTGTTAGTGAGTGTGATTGCTGAATCTCAACAACCCTCCCAACCCAATGACTGTAAATCCGACTCCGTGCAGCTGAGAGTGGCTGATTTGAAGGCATTGATGCGAAGACCCAAAGCATGACCAAAGAGTGTCCAAACATCTAATGCCTTGCGAATGTTGTCCTTGTCTGCACGCAAAATCATAAAGCTATCATCAGCCAAAGATTGGCTAATGAAGTGCTACCCCAAAGGAAGAGACAAACCGACCAACTGATCAGAAGCTGCCATTGAAGATAACATTGAAAGAACCGGGTGAGTTGCCAGGGCAAAGAAGAGAGGACTCAAAGGACAACCCTGTCTCACCGCACGTGCAAGGACAAATGGCTCTGTAACCCCACCATTGAGCATAACACGCGAAGAAGCCTCAGCACTAATGGTGTAGATCAATCGGGACATCCGCGCACCAAAACCCATGGCGGACATAAGTTCAGCAATGAAAGACCAATCTAAATAGTCAAAGGCCCTTTCCAGATCCAACTGAATCAATACCACTTCCTGGCTAGAGTGCCTTGCATAGTCAATGGCCATTTGTACATTTAAGATATTATCCAGAATGTTGCATCCCTTAATGAAACCATATTGAAGAGGATGCACAATAGCTGGAAGGTGCTTGTGGAGCCTATTTGCCAGGACTTTGGAAAAGATTTTATGCATCGAGCCCATCAATGAAATTGGTCTCCACTGTTGCAACATTGACGGCGAAGGAACCTTTGGAAGCAATTTGATAAGGCCCTCTTTCCATGAGGAAGGCATGACCCCTATTTCCCAAACCTGCTGAAACATAGCTACCAATGAAGGCCATGGTTGAACAGACCAAGGTGAGAAAAAATAAGCTCTACTTCTTTGTGGATTTCCACAAAGCCTTCGACACAATTCCACAAGATAAGACTAATACATAGACTATAGACATAAGGATCCCATCAGACGTGATCTAGGGCATTTATGCACTATATGAGAGGGTGATTGGTTGAGTGAGGTGCCTAGGAGGACTCTCAAATGTGTTCTATAGTACCATAGGAGTGAAGTGGGGATGTCCTCTCTCTCCCACTCTTTGGACTCTGTATTGATGAGATAGAGGACCACATCACACAAGGAGGGGACATGGTGGACACAAGTACATGGTCTCCATCTTGCTTTATACTAATGGCATTGTTTTGGTCTTTGAGTCATATGAGGGTTTATAGTGACAACTTCATGTCCTTCACATTTTTAGTACACAACGGGGATTGACAATGAGCCTTGGGAAAACCAAGATTCTGATTTTTCACACATCACCCCCAATGAAGAGGACTTTTTTCACGCTAGGAGTTGGACAGGTCGAGATGGTAGACTCATATGTCTACCTAGGAGTCACATTTACTACATCAACTAGGAGATTCACTATGGCACAAGCAATCAAGGATCTCGACTTACATGAGGATACACTACACTGGCCATGTTAGAGTGACATTGTCACCAAACGCACTTCCGGCAGCCTCATACACGACGATGGCTATTTGATACATTGGTTACACCAGCCATGATGTATGGTGCACTAGTGTATCATTGGACAAGAATAAAGAGACCACATAGCATCATAGCATCATGCTCTCACAGATGATTTGTAACAAGCCATCAGTACCACATGAGATCATCAAAGTAGAGTTCGCTGCATCCCCATGATGTTAGAGGCTCTGTTCCAAACCATCAATTTTATATACAAAGTACATACCATGCATCCAAATAGACTACCTAGGAGAGCATTCGACATAGCGACTAGAAATGTCAAAAACATTTAGAAACAAAATGTTAGAAACGTGTTTCATAAGTTTCTTTCCAAAGGGGGTGAAATAAGAAACACAAGTTTTTTCATATAGGGACTTTTTATGATTTTAACTAGAAAGAGTCTACGGAATTCTCTCTTAAACAAAAAAAGGCCAATCAACCTTGAGTGATAATACATGAGAGTCAATTGAGAATAATATGTTATGCATCTATGATCCATTATTGACTTATGTCATTGTTAGTCTTTGGACGAGCTGTAATATCGTTCAAACCTAAAACATTATGATTCATACCTATATATCACATAAAGAAAATTGAAATAAAGATATAAATAGCCCAGATACAATATAGACTGAGTGAAGTTGCAACATCATGATTCTCATTCCAAAACAAACTGATAAAATGTCAAAATTGAGTTATATGGCTTTAGCATGGACAAGCTTCAATACTCTCTTGATGCACCATCTCTAACCTTGAGCCACTCAAAGATTGGTAGGGTTATCAAGATGGATCTCACCTAGCTAGACACTAGGAGGACATGGTTGGTACCAATACAGGAGCTAGGGACGAAGATGGCTTTCTATAGATAGCATTTTCTCCATACTACGGACGATGGATTTATTGTCCAACGAGATACATGGACACTCATCTCTCACATGGGATCATGTGCTCTTGGTCAACTTCATGTCTCTTCACATAGATTGAGATTGGTAGATACAGATCCATACCACCAAAGAAGCACATATGCCAAATATGTCAACTAGAACTAGAGACAGAGGAGCGCCATATTTGACACTGCCCAGCATACTACGAGATCCAAGGCCATGTCCAAAGTCTATTTAGAGATGGGTTTGGACCACTATCTAGAGTCATGGATTTCACTGATCAGCAGTGCCTTGGCCTCTTCCTCCTTGAGATATAGCGACTTAGGAATACATTCCTCAAGAGTACAACAACTCCAAGGCATCAAGGCCATACCCAAAGGCAGCTTCCAGATTTCTTTGCAAAAGAGACTCAAGAGGTTTCAGCACAGTTACAGCCTCAGCCATCTACACATACGCATGGAATATTAATTGATTGAGCTATCCACCTTGGCCAATCCAAACGTCGGCAACACTTTCATAGACAGATACAAGAGATAATTGCTTGGGCTAGATCCATGCCCTCTACACCCCCATGAGATTGTATCAACTAGAGGTCTTTATTTGTCAACTAGAGTTCTCCTCACCTATAGCTTTTAGCTTTCTTATTGTTTATTACGTTTTCATTTGCTATTCCTTCTAGACAATTGTGCCATCATACAAATGATTGTAACTCATGGTCTCATAGGACATTTTGGCCTTTTGCAAGTATTAATATATCATTTCATTTCTTTGTGTGCATGTGTATGTGTTTGTACATGCGCGCACGCATGCATGTGTGTTTGTGTTACCAAAAAGCTTGGCGTAAAAACACTCTTGCAAGTGTGTTGAAACATTAAGTATACGGCCAAAAGGGTACAAACCACCAATAATCCGAGAACAAATCACATGCTTGAATAAATAACATCAAATTATAGTTATAAACGAGTGTTTGGAGCTTTAAACAAAACAGGAATCTGATGTGGAATATGTGTGTGGTCTGAATTAAGGTTCAAAGCAAGAATGTGAAGGATAAGTTGTCATATGTTCTCTGTGAATTTCATCAACTCTGTGCAATAACTCTGCATCGGAGCAGCCATCCAAGTCCACATCAAAAGAATCATCATGTAGGCAGTATGGGGAAGCTATATTTTGACAAATGCCCTCATTCCCCTCTATCCATGACCCAACTTTAATAGCAACACCCAAAGCATGAAAACAGGGAAACAGCTATACCAGGGCTTATCAATGTCTGGAACAGATTGTTCTAACAATTGGTCATTTTTAATAAAGACAAATTAACATCAAGAAGATAGCTGCATGCTCAAATGAAGACCATTCAAACTTTGAAGACCGCTATCTTCAAAATCATACCCAGGATGAAAACTTGTATCCTTTCAATCACCATATTTAGATGTCTATATTCAGGAAAATCCTACTAAGTTCCCACTCTTATGCGCACATTGAAGGTTAGCCCTTTAAAGTTTATTCATCTCAATCATCTGAAAAACACCTCAAACTCACCCAAGCCATCTCTCTTCATTCATCGGGTTATTCAGCATACATACCACTCATTTTAGTTCACAGTATCAATGTCAAATCGGGCCCCATTTCTCATAAGGTAAATGCCTTCCTAAGAAGATAGCTGCACATTATAGCCTGCATGAAGCACTATGTAGCAGAAGATTAGACCCAACTGACAACACTTACCTTCTGGACTGTCCAGGCCACTAACAACCCATGGATGCTGGGATACTTTGTCCAATGTCAGTCGCAAATTTGGATCTAAATGGATGTAACGATCAAAGATGTGAATTCAGAAAACTAAGATTTTGTAGAGACTAGGAAACATCCAAAAAAGTTACTGTGATGACTCACCTTTACATAACAGGCCTTGAAGAAGGTTTATTACATCTGGGTTTGAAGATTCTGGTATCTGAAGGGGATTATGAACTATCTGCACACAAATTGTCACTTAGCTACAACTTTTATGAGTTTTTAAGACTAGAGTGTCCATAAACTATAAAAGCAGAAAGAAATGTTTGAAACTTTGAATTGTAATGCTGACAGCTGACACGTTTAGCAGACCAAACAAATGGATAGCAAGGTTTTTAGCATATATAAGGAACTGCTTTTTAAACATTTTTGTGGGAAAAAATGTGGCTAATTATATTACTCAATGAATTTGCAATGAGTACATGTGCTAGACAGTCTAGCTGGAGCTGACTCAAAATCTCAAAACAATCATATATACAAACCTTTCAAGGCAGTCTTAGGGGGATGGGAGTATATCACCACCTAGGGCTGCTAGTCTGCATTGTGAGGAACTGGTTATGACCACCCCACCCCAGGAATCACCCGGAACCTAATCCCAACAGCAGAGTGAGTGGATGATGGAAGTCAAGAGCTTTACCAGGGTCGCATGTACAGAGAACCACTCACCTCCAAAAATCAGCTGTCAGTGTGCCTTCTAGATGTGCCACCTTATAAGACTCCAAATCATCTCCCACACATTTGAAGCGATGTGGGCTCCACTACCTAACAGATGGACAATGCATCCAGGCCGACCACCGTGCAAGAACTTGCCTCAATGATTGTTGTGCCATGCATCTCACCTCGTATAGTAGGTGGTGGTCCTAGTTAACCAATTGCCAACAGAAGGCCCCCTAGGATATACACCCCAATCTAGGTGCCACATGACGGAGAATACCACACTCCTCTCCACACCAGCTGAGCTGCCACACATGACCAATGGCAATGTTTTGGAGTTCCCAAATGTTGCTATAAGCAACACTTGCAAACTCCACCTTGCTACATTTGGGGCAACCAGCTCCCTACTGCCAAGCCCCCATGTGCAAGGAGCCAAATGAAGTAGGACAACCTCAAGGGCCTCCAACTATCCCACAAGCATTGCCAAAGGTGCGGCAAAAAGCATCTGTGATGCTATGCTCTCCTTAGTGTCTATTCACAAGAGTGCCTAATCCATCTCTTGCGTTAAAACATGTCTGCCAATCCTAGTTGTATAGGCCAAGAAGCTCTACAACTTCTTGGCAACTACCATGGCCAGCCAAAGCCACTCTCCAAGGTCCCACTCCAGCTCATCTATAGGCTTACTCTCCCAAATCCATAGGCGCCACTCTCGAAACTCAGCCCAGGGTATGTATGGGTCCAACTCCCAAGTCGACCCTTGGAGGTTGATGATAGAGATCCTCCTCCAAGGGATGGCTAGAAGCTCCTCATCCTGTTGCCCCTGTCAATGACTAGCCAACCACCATAAAACTAGAAAGAAAATGCCATGGGGAGCACCATACAATCTGCCTGCCAGGGGGACACCCACTTGTGAGAATTGAGCAACTTACAGCTCTTCAGGCTACATAGGCTCTCTGAGGAGAGGATCTAGCCATTTTGACAAGATCACTCCAATCTCTCTTCTCCTCGCCTCAATGCCCTCTCCGACATCCAGCCATCTGCTGTAGAACCTTCCAATCTGCCATCCTGTAAACATCTTACCACACCCTAACAGCATGGGAAAGGCCAACCTCCTAGCTAGCCCACTGGATGCAAGGGTGCTCTCCAAGCTGTAACCTGTCATGGTTTCAAACCTAAGGGTTCCAAACAATAGGCTAGCAATCAATCTCCTCCAAGCAAGCCACAGACCTCTGTAGTACGAGGACCTTATGCAAGTGTTACCAGACCAGTAACAGGTTGTGAAGAAAAGGGGGATCTAGGTGCCGTGATCTATGCTGCAATGATGATCCACCTCAGGAACAGTTTCCACTGTCCACCTAGCCACAGTCTACACTCCTGGAAGCCCTATTGGATGACTTTCCACATCTGTCCATCTAGGATGAGCCCTCAGACGGTACCTTGCCTAGTAGGGATAGACTCAGATACTCTGGGTCAATGATCCCAAACCCCCCGAACTCCCGGGAGTGATGACAGATGATAGTCTCCCAAGCCACCTTGGCACAAAACTCCCTAGACCCTTCTGAACCAGACCAAAGGAAGTTCTGCACCAGGCAACATAACTGAACCACACATGATAGTCTCCCACGCCACCTCGGCACAAGAATCCGTGGACCCGTTTAAACCAGCCCAAAGGAAGTTCTGGACTAGGTGATGTAACTGAATCACACATGCTAATGAGAAACACCAACAGGAAGCTATGTGCCAAGCTATCACAAAAAGAACCTAATTGACAACTAGGGCCCTGCCCACCAAGGAGAGATGAACCATGCTCTAGTAAGTTAACTTCTGTTTGATGGAATCAAGTATCAAGGTGAACTGTTGGGCTAGAGTAATGTCAAGTCCCACCTAGAACCCAAGGTTTCTAACTATCTGACCCCTGCTCAACCATCTGAAACCTAGGTGGACACCCCACGAAATGCAGGAGTCTAGGTCCATAAGAAAACCGAGCAAACCTATGCCAGTTGATTTTTGCACCTGCAGTCATGCAGAACACCTCAGTGCCAAGCTCACTCTCTCCAGCATCACCTCATCATCCTCCACATAGAGGGCAGTGTCATTAGCATACTTCAAGTCCACCAACTCCATCTTCACCCTCAGCATCACCTCATCATACCCACATAGAGGGCAATGTCATCAGCATACTCGGAGTCCACTGACTCTATCTCTGCCCTCATCAAGATCTTGAGGCCCTCAAGCCCCTCACTCTTGAACAAAGCAAGTGGGACATCACCTCCACAAAGAGTAAGAAGAGGTATGGGGCTAGAGGGCAACCCTGACCAACAAACCTTTGGAGTCAGAACTCTGTCCCTCTCTGCCCTCCAATGAGCACTCTGTTGGTGGCCAACATCTGTAAGGCAAACAAGTCCACTCCTGAGGAAAGCTGAGCTGTGCCATCATACCCTCCAAGAAGTCCCAGTCAACCTGTCATCAGCCTTCTCAGAGTCCAGAAGGAGCATGGCCACACATTGACTGTTGAGATATGTCCACTCCATGCCTCAGAGAAGGAGAAAACATTATCCAAGATACTCCTATCCTGGATGAAGATTGTCTATGTGTCATCAATGATGTCTGGACAGATGGGGTAAAGTCTGTTGCCAACCATCTTGATCAATGCCTTCTAGGCAACTAATAGCAAGGTGATCAGTCTCCACTGGGAGAATTTCAAGATGATTCAGATAGAAACCTGAAGTCATAAACACTAAACTAAAATGCTCAAACTCATCATCCATATACAGTGCAGTCCTCAAAAATCAAAGATTGCACATCTCAAAGTTTTAAAGCCTACAAACTCGACTCTTTAAAGAACTAATGCTTTACTCATGATGTGGATCTTAACATTATAGATTTCATATTTTTATCAACTCTTAAAAGAATTATTGCCTCTTCTCATGATGTAGATGTTATGTTGAATTTCATCTTCTAAAACTTCACAGCAATCCTTAGCTTAGAAAATAGCATTAAGAAACATGCAATCTCGTTGATTGAAACAATCAAAAGTGGGATTGGCCAGCATGAACTTCTTTTGAGAAGCCTACATTTGCTTTCAAGGTAATTATAGATGCAACTCTTTCATTCTTGACAACATGCACTAGAAAACGACATGACTGAACCATTGCCATTGCAGAACCATATGGCATACAAAAAAGATCTCACTCGAGAAAAATTTTCAGAAGCAAAACAGTAGTATTCGAGGATGTTTAAACGTATTCTGCCCTAGATGGTCTGTTAAGTCACCTTGTCATACACATCCTGCAAAGTATCACCAATGAAAGGGTAGCTGCCAAAAAGCATACAGTAAAGTGTGACTCCCAATGCCCAAATATCTGCTGCTTTGCCATGATATGCAGAGCCTGTTGCCATGCCATTACAACCTCTTATGACTGCTAAGTCACAATAATGCTCCAAAAAGCTAGAAACCCATATTAACATACAGCAACAAAAATTTTACCAGAGCAGCATTCAGGTGCTGTGAAAACAGGTGTACCTGGGGACCTATGTATCTCATCATTGTTATCCTGTCAGTGACCAAAAGTATTAATTCCTGAAGACATCATATAAACATTCTAGAGGCTTGCGTCACATGGAACCTTTAAAAAGATCCAGCAAGCATTGCACACCAAAAGAATTACCTTAAAGGTTTGGCTTATGCCAAAATCACCAATTTTGATCCTGCCTTCCCTGCTTACAAGAAGGTTCTCAGGCTTGATATCACCATGTATGACATTCTGCTTAGCAAACCCAATATTTGAGACTTGTCAACGTTAGCAGTTTGTTTACAGCAGGTGCTTCAATTGGACACAGGATTGCAAAGAAAAGGTATCACAAGGAAAGACCACCTGCTTGTGAAGGTACATGAGTCCTTCAACAACATCTCTAAAATAACACCGGGCAGTAGCTTCTCCAATTCCTCCAGAAGGACCAGCCCCTTCAAAAATCCTCCTCCCTTCAACGTACTCAAGCACTACACAATGTATGGTTCAAGGCAAAAGATAATCAAGGAATGAAAAGAAAACCTTACGGAAGATGCCCAAGAAGACTGATTGCTGATTTAGACTTAGCATCTACAGGACCACAAAATTCATGACAGCAGCCACAATAAAGAATGTTTGAACTTCATTATATGGTATACATCAGAAAACTTTTAATTGAGGTCATTATCCTACACAAAGAGGTCACCACTACCTTTAACCATGACACCATGTGCAAAACCTCACCCGAACTGTGATAGGCATGAATTCACACGTGAAATACATGGCAAGCAAGTCACAACATCATATCTATACTTTCACAGGACTTAGGGATTTTGCAAAGCTTACAAGTTCCAGAGACCATACTGACAGAAAACAATACGCAATCAAATTTACAAGATGACATTGTAACCCTCTTTTGAAACAGAAAGAGACCAAACCAAATCAATGCAAAAGGGTGGACATATAATTGCCAAGAACCATGTTTCTTAACTGTAGGAAATGTAGGAAATGTCAGTCCATTTCTGAAACTTTAGAAACAGCTGAATTGACCTTTGAGGTCAGAACACTAAAGTTGGTCCTTTTTTTTCGACAATTCATTACCTATGGGACCAATCGTTGATGATTGGGCTATTTAAGGCTTTGCTTACCTTAGCCTAGTTACTATCTAGTGATCAATTATGGTTGCTTTGTGTACCATCTATTGATTATCCACTTAGATTTAGTCTACGATGTTGAATCATGTTATGTTTTGTTGTGGTCCATTGGACTTGAAGTATTTTTATATGTATATGAAGTTTCAATAATTTTCATCTCGAAACAGACCCGTTTCTTATGTTTTAGGAAACTCGTATGAAACTTTGGAAACCTATTTCATACCTCCCATCTCTGAAACCCCTAGCAACTATGCTCTAAGGGCAAAACAAAGCTAATTTGGCTGTGGTAACACTGTGACAATTACCTGAAATACAAATGTGCCCCAAAGGTCTAAAATAACAAGCACGATATATCATCTGAACTATAGAGCCAATTAGTACCGCTTCTCAATGCTTAACTGTTGCAAAGCTGCCAAAATGCTAGGACTGTTGACAGACATTTAGGTGATGTATATGTCCTTAGAATTTGCAAGAGGTCATTAAAGCAGTAGTAATTTTAATCAAAAGAAGACAATAATAATCAGGTTGATAAGCCCCACATAGAAAAGCAGATGTGTAGGATTCATAGAAAGCTCTATCAATACCCATGTAGAAATGATCACTTGCTGGATCATCAATAACCTCAATCAGGCCCACAACTCGAGGATGATGCAAAGTTTTCATAATCTCCACCTGAATAACCTCAACAAACAGAAATACCAATGTAAACATTAGTCAAGTTTTTTAAAATGAACTATGACTTATTATTAGATGAGCTGCTTTTCAAGAAGGGAAATTTTGGTTTCCCCCTTGCTACAAATGTCCAATACCATTAACAATTTCTTTGTGAAGTGAGCAAGTGAAGCACAAGCAACAACCAACGAGGTGCTTTGTGAAGACTACCTCTCTTAGAACATCTGTCATGGCTGTCTGTAATGGTGCAACCCGAACTTTGCGAAGACGAGTTTTGCGAAACACCTACAAAAATAATGAGTCAAAGATGCAACCATAGATCTCAGAATACCTCCAATCACTTCAATAAATGATGTCAGTTAAATGACTTATCTAGCTCATATTAGAATAATTGATGCATACAATTCTGCTAATTATTAAAGCTGTGAAATTACCAGGGCCAATAACCACAGTTTCCAACTGTCTAATTCCAAACATAGAGGTCAACCAACCACCTACCTCAAAGGTAATCAAGTGATAATAATCCTTGTTGAGCAACCACAATTAAGGCTGGCATTAAAGGGTAATTAGGATACATTAATGCCTAAATATTGCTCCTTAATTCAGCCCCAAAACAGCCTTATTTGTGAATAAAAGGCTTTTATTTATGCAGGAGTACAAATGCTCCAAAATCCCCTCAAAAGGAAATGTTGTGTGCATCCCTACTATCACTCTTAGTCACTTTGAAATGACTCTCGCTTTCAATCTCTCTCAACCACTCTCCTTCTCCGACTATTGTTCCCCTCCTATATGTGCCTTGTGGATGCTATCACAACAAAGCTGCTGCTATGCTGTTCGGTGCATCTTGGAGCTACTGTCGTCTCAGATTGGCTGCAACCCAACAGGTGCCCGTCATTGGTGACCTGTTTCCCACTTGTGTTCTGCATATGGGGGCCCATACAGCAACTTGTCACTTGTGTACAGCAGCCTTTCTTGACATTATTGCAGCTGTCATTTATTGAGCCACAAATTTTATGATTCTCGCATAATCTTATTATCATGTATTAAACCCTAATTTGCTCTCATTAAAACAGCCCCAAAAGGCAATTTATCACAAGGATGTGAAATTTTATTGCTTTGCTTAGCATTTGATTAAAAGTTAATCAAATGCCCTAATGTGACTTGCACATGTGAGGTCCAAGTCAATTTTTCACAATGTGGGACCCAAGATCCTGAAATATCAATCGATGCCAAAGGCAAAAGTTGTAATAAGTTATGTCTAATAAATACTAGGTGGTACCTGGTGTCAAAATCTCACCTAGATTAATTTATTGGCCAGTAATGTCAGCGGTGACAGACTAAGCATTAATTAATTAGTTAATGATGGTCTAAGGGTCAACCACTGCTCAAGGATACTTGGGAGACAAATTGGCCTAGCCAATTTTATTATTGGCTGATGAAATTATTTTTTTGAGCACTAAAAAATGCTAGAGAATGAGATTAGAAGGCTGCCACTTGGCATAACTTGCCCATGCAAGTGGAAAAACGTTTTGGCCGGCCACTGGAAGTCTATTCCAACCATTGTGAGAGAGAAATAAGCTATTAGAGAGCAAAGGGATGTTGTTGATGTGATTCGCAGCCACCAAGGACGAGTCCTACAGTAGTTCACAGTAGTTTGGAGCCTTCCAGGTACAAGTGATAATAGCAGTCCAAGGTCCTTCTCGTGCAGGCGACAACATATAAGAGAGAATAACAACCTTCCTAAGATATAGGTGACAACTTCCATGGTTGTTTGAGTGGGGCAACAGCAATTTTTCAGCGATTCTTATGAAGAAACACTGAAATCTCTCTCTACAACATTCTCTCTCATCCTTCAGCCATCTCTCAAGTTATCTTAACAAAATCCAGCCATTTGAGTCATCAAAGGTGGAGATATTGAAAAACCGTTGCTATAAACCCTAATTTACAACAAAAATTAGGGTTTCACAACCACCTCAAGATACATGCTTAGAATTGAAGGCCTAGGACTTAAATTCCAACAGTTGAAATTTAAAAATTTCAAGGAGATTCCAGAGGCCAACCAACCCATATTAAGTTTGGGGCTTTATTTGTCCTTCAAGGAGCAAAGTGAAGTCCAATACCCAAGCAAACCAAGGGGAAAATTGGTTTGAAGGCTTGCTGGTAAGTTTTGATAGAAAGAGGTACTTGGATTAACAGAGGAGATCAGAAAAATCTCAATTGTACTCCATCTTTTTACAATAAAAGCTAAAGAAATACCGCGAGGAGCACCAATTGTGTGGCCAACAAGCTATCCATTGTTCAAGATTAAAGTAGTAAAGTGTCCATTTTCAATTTATATGAATTTTATGCTTGCAATAATTGTTGATTAATAGGTTATTTACCACCCCATCTAAGAAGAAAGGCTAGTTTCATGGTTCCATTGCCAGGATACCATCAAATCCCTTGAATTGGTGGGTTAAAGACACCTGAATCCTAATAGAAAGTCACAAACTTTGCTCTAGTATTAAATTTGTATTCAGCTAAGCATTACAAGAAAAATGTCTTTAGATAGTGAGATGGGATCAAGTAGGGATGATGCCTCTCGATTTGAAAATTCACTAAGTGTTGGGAAAAATGCAATGCCTGATCTGGGACAAGGTACACTGCGTCAGCAGCAAGCTAAGAATGTTAGTTTAGGCCAAAATGTGAGTCCTTCTAGGTCTCTTCAAGCTGATGACCAACAAGAAGAAAAGAAATTTGCTGACCAATTTATAAATTAGTTAAGGACAGTAGCTGAAATGTTTGTGAAATTGGCAAATGATCCTCGGCTCATGCGCTTTTTGAACCCCTTGAAGGAGGGCAGCAAAGGCAAGAAGAGGAAATCTTCAAAGACCTTTGGGACAATAAGATGCCCCGAAGAAAGAGCCAATACAAGCATAATGTTCCAAATGTGGATAGTAAGCACAAGCAAATAATGCCATGGAGCAATTGATGCATACACAAGGCCACCCAATTTGGAAGTGCCAATCCAATGCTTTTTGAACAGCACGGCATGCATGCAATGATAGAGCAACCATGATACTTTGGTGGTGGCACTAGTTTCCATGCTATGGTGGGTCAAGAACTGCATACAAGAATGTATGGCACAACTCATTATGATATGCAGCAACCAATGCGTGGTGTGCAAGGCTCAATATATCCGGGTATGAATGGTGATATGCATAACCCCATGTATAGTAATGTTGACATAATGTCAAGGCACAAATTGGCAAGTTTGGCAATACATATATGCAGCCCATTGTGTTTGAAACTCATGGTATTAATGTTGGTCATGCAAATGCTCCATATAATGTTGACCATGAAAAAAAATACAGCTAGTAATGCTTGCATGAGGGAAAATGCAGCTAGTAATGCATGTAATGTATGGAAAAATGTATCCTGGTATGGTTGGAAGAATGCAAATTTCCATGCATTTTCACATTGCAATGGTTCAAAGTATGCAAATAAGAATGTTTTTTAATATATCTGGTGCTCCTAGCATGTCAGGTACATGAGGGGCTAGTCAATTAGATACAATGTTACATAAGTATAAAGCATCATAGTGAAAAAGGCCTAGAACCTAGTGGAGGTTTTGAGGCAAGTAAAGTTAGAGGTCAAGTTTTCATGACACGTGTGCTTCTTGCGAAGCTTTAGCATTGTTTCACCTATGAAAGGATGCAACTCGATGGAGGAGGGTAACTTGGCACATCATCCTCAATGATGCACTTTACCTTGATGTGTTTTTGTTAAAGTCGACTTTGGATTGGGCTCATTCAGATTCAGTGAAGCATAGAAGATCCAAAGTATTGTGTGACGCTCAAGGGAGAGATTGCATCGCCACTCTCCTAGTGATGAACAGCTCGATTATGAAGTGGATCTTGGATGTACTTGGTTTGCATCCAGGGAATTGTATGCTAACAATATTCCTGCCACGAGAATCACTATTCAGCGTACTAGTGTCAGAGTGCAGTGCATGCAAAAGCATATGGACAAGATTGAAAGCAAGTGAACCCGAGAGAAAGGGAGAGAGAAAAGAGATGGAAGAACACAGAAATCTGCAGTCAATGAATTGAAATGAAGAGGGCAGATATACAAGGGATGTAGACGTATCTCCTCGAGCCATCTCCCTCCACCCCGCACGTGAACACAAGTGAGTAGGGCAGGCTGCCAATTGGGCCTAAATAAGAGAAAAGAATGCAATAAAATACTGCAACTGGCCAGTAAAAAACTGGCATACCTGATCAAAACCAACCGACTACTGGACAAAGGAATAAAATAATCAATGATCAGTCCTCCAACTACCACGTGGCATCATTGCCTACTTGACAAACTGCCCATTAACCATATCAAATGTACTGAAAATGCCCATTGACTGACAAGAGTAATAAAATAATGCCCTCGAAGAGTACCTTTGAGAGAATTGACTTTACAATGATCTTAGAAATGCTAGTCCAAGGGATGAATAATCTCTAACACCCCCTCTCAAATCCTAGACACGGCATAAGGCTCAAGGATGTGGAGTGCTATCATAGAAGAAGCTTAGGAAGCACCTTCGTAAACAAATCTACAAGATTCTCCTCTGCCTTGCAGTGAACCACATCAATAGTCTCATCCAAGATCTTCTCCCGAATGAAATGGTACTAAATCTCAATGTGCTTCGACCTAGCATGAAACACGGGGTTCCGTGCCAAAGCAATGCATCTCTCATTGTCATAATGAAGTAACACTTACCCGTTGTTGATTCGCAATCCTTACCAAGAAGGGAGCTAATTCTCAATTTATCAATCCCAATTCTTGGCAAGTAGCCAATGTGATGGTGTTGACACCTGATTCATTGTCAAGCAAGATATTTTGGATGATTTGGTCCTTACACTCAACACGAATCACCAGAATGGTCAGATCGCTTAGGGGGCCTACTGGCACGGGCTATTGTTGAAGTTTTCTAAGTGCGTCCTTTAAAGCATGGGCCATCATGGCTGTTACTTTTGGTTTTGGCAATACATGGCGCTCTCATTGAATCAACTTCAAGAGGCGATCCTTGTAAGCCACGACAAGATTTTAGAGCACAGGGCAGCTAGATGACGATGGATTTCATACCACCTTTGGAGATGGAAAATTGAAGATCTGTAAGGGATCTAGAGTGATTGCTAGAGGTTGTAAAAGTGATACCATGTATCCTCTCCATGTATCTAGTGTGCATGACCATTTTGTTGCCGTGACCGAGCAGCCAAGTGTTTCTTTGTAGCATGGCTGATTGGGACACATGAGTCAAACTGAAATGAAAGTGCTTTCTCATTGGGTTACTTGCCTTGTCTTTGTTATGCTGATTTTGAGCATTGTAATCATTGTGTTTATGATATATACACAGTCGTCTCATAAGAAGTCTCTTTCGTTGAAACCCTCCCCTCTAGAGTTAGTACATTCTAATGTATGTCAAATGTCAGGGTTATCTTTAAGGGGAAAGAAATACTTTGTTGATGATGCTACACGGAAGTATGGGTTTACCCTATTCGTAGCAAGGACGAAGTGCTCGACAAGTTTAAAAAATTATTGGCATTGGTTGAAAATCAAACAGATAAGACACTTAAGTATCTTTGCTCTGACAATGGTGGGGAATATGTGTCCCCTTTCAGGCATTTTGTGACAGCAAAGGGATAAAGAGGAAGCTCATTGCCCCTCATAATCCACCCCAAAATGGAGTTGCAAAGCATATGAATCAGACCATACAGGATAAAATCCGTACCATGTTGTCTCATGCTGCATTACCCCATGGCTTTTGGACAGAGGCTGTTATGACAACTGTTCACTTGATTAATCAGTCACCGAATAGGTCCAAGGGAGGGGGGATCTCTCAGGACGCGTGGTCGGACAAGCCACCTTCATATGCTCACCTAAAAGTGTTTGGCTAAGAGGCTTTTGTGCACGTTTGTAAAGAAGAACGCAGCAAACTTGAGCCAAAGTCCTGTAAATGCATTTTCTTAGGATATGGTGACGAGGGTGAAATGGGGTATAGATTATGGGATCCCGAGAAAAGTAAAATAGTACGTAGCAACGATGTTATCTTCCGGGAAGATCAGATGCATAAACAACCCGAAAATATTGAGGAGGTCCGTAAGGTTATATTCCAGGAAGAAATACCTTTTGGACAACAAAATGTGCCCACTGTACAGCAGCAAATACCTGCTGTAAATGAACCTGCAAATGCAGAAAATAATGCTGGAAATGATCAGCCAGTCATTGCCCATAATGATGAGCCACTGGATGTGCAGAAACAGCCAGGACAGCAAGCTGTTAGTGCTGATTTGCACGCTGAAATGCCAAGACAGCAAGCTGAAAATGGAAATTTGCAGGCTCAACCACCAGCAAACAATGATCATTGGGTTAGAAGATCGTCTAGCGCTACTAGACAACCTGATAGATTCGTTCCCCATGCAAACAATGTGGCTGATTATGTCATGTTGACAGACTGTGGTGAACCGTCTTGCTTCAAGGAAGCAATGGATAGACAAGACAGCAAGAAATGGTATAAAACCATGTTGTCAGAGATGGAATCTCTTGAGAAAAATGGCACTTGGGACTTGGTGCAGTTGCCTAAAGGGCAAAAAACCCTTCCATGCAAATGGGTTTACAAGATGGTCACTTCTGGTTCCTCGCCAAAGTACAAAGCAAAATTGGGGTACAAGCAGGAACATGGAGTTGACTTTGATGAGATCTTCTCTCCTATAGTCAAGATGACTACATTGAGAACCATTTTGGGCTTGGTTGCAACTAAAGATATGGTGCTCATACAGATGGATATAAAGACTATGTTCTTACATGGTGATTTGCATGAAGATATATATATGCAACAGCATAAAGGGTTTGTGGCAAAAGGGAAAGAGAAGATGGTATGTAAACTCAGAAGGAGTTTGTATGGGCTGAAACAAGCACCTAGAGAATGGTATCATAAGTTTAATACATTTATGCAATCTCGAGGTTTTCATAGAAGTCAAGTGGATCACTGCTTGTACACCAAGAAGGCAACAAATGGCAGCCTGATTATCTTGGTTTTGTATATTGATGGCATGCTAATTGTTGGCAGGGATACTCATGCCTTGGACTCACTGAAGCAAAGTCTTCATGGCAGCTTTGACATGAAGGATCTTGGTGATGCAAATCACATTCTTGGCATGTGAATACTCAGAGATAGGTCAAAAGGATTACTCTATCTATCTCAGCAAAAGTATATCTCCAAGGTTTTACAGAGTTTCAATATGGAGGGGGGGAAAACAATTGGGGTTCCATTGCCTCCATATGTGAAACTCAGTGCAGAGGACAGCCCTACATCTAATGATGAGAAGGTTGAAATGACCAAGATACTATATGCTTCAGTTGTTCGCAATTTTATGTATGCTATGATTGCTACACGTCCCAACATTGCCTTTGTAGTGGGAGTGGTTAGCAGATACATGGCAAACCCCGATAAAAAGCATTGGAAAGCAGTAAAAGGTATTATGAGATACCTCAAAGGCACAAAGGATTTGTGCATCTACTTTGGAAAGTAGAAGGCATTTGTTGTTGGCTTTACGGATGCAGACTATGCTGGTCATGCGGACTACAAAAAGTCCACTTCTAGGTATGTTTTTACCTTCACACAGGAGGAGCAATCTCTTGGATCTCCAGGCTACAAAAGTGTATTGCATTGTCTACTACAGAGGCAGAGTATGTGGCTACCACTGAGGCATACAAGGAGACTTTATGGCTTTCACGTCTGGTGGGAGAGCTTGGCATTATAGAGTTACCTGTTCTCCATTGTGATAGTCAGAGACTCAAAGTGCTATCATGCTAGCACAGAATCCCATCTTTCATGCAAAGACGAAGCACATACAAGTGAAGTATCACTTCATTAGAGATGTACTTGACAACAAGAGCATTGAGCTTGTCAAAGTGCATACATATGATAATCCTGCAGATCTTCTCACGAAGGGTCTTCCAGCAGATCGGTTTGCTCATTGCTCACAGATGATGGAAATTGGATAGATATATGTATTTCAGCTTTACACATACCTAGGCTTAGCTGATTCTTTTCTCCTCTTAAGACACATTGCCTTTAGGTGGGAGATTGTTGGGAATAACGGGCCATCATGCCTTTTACATGTGCAAGGGTGTAAACACATCCTTAGCACATTTGTGCTTTCATATATATCTATCTAAAACCTAAAGAGGTACACACAACAAAAATTGTACCCAAGAACATCATGCATCTCTCTCTCTGACTCTCACTCTGTACTCTTGCTCACGTTTTGCTCTCTACTTGACATTTTCATCGCAGAACATTGCATCGCCACTGCGCATCACTCACTTCACTCCCACAATTTTGCAAATGTATTGACCAAGGCGATCAATCAACTAGTATTGCAGTATATTCTACCCAAGAATGGCTTGGATACACCCTCCCCTACATTGTCAAATTGATGGGGAAAGAGTGATTCCCTCTCACTCTCCTTTCCACTTGGAGAGGACTTGGCTTTCTTCTCTTAGTGTGATAGGATGTTGTTTACAATATCTTTATCTTCATCAGCATCATCAAGACGACAAGATTGTAAAAGGATGCTTAGGCAAGTGAACAATTTCCCTATGAGGATATTGTCCAAGTGGCACTGTTGCATTGCATTTTGCATGAGCATGATCACACTTGCATTGCCTCTTGCATAACTCCAGTGCATTGATATTCTGTTTTGTAAACATGCATTTGTGAATATTTACTACACATGGTTGTCTCCAAGGCAATCTCACTATTTGGAGACTGCCTTGCTACGTTTTGGGATCCGTCAAGAGTACGACACACTCTCGCGCTCAACAGCTATGCCTCGGTCCTACAGACACAAGAGTTTCGGGTCCAAATTTCATTCCTGTACGGTTTGTTTGCTGCATGAGCATTGTATATTCAATATTTGGTCATTCATTCAAATTTCCACTGTGCTGACTATCTCTAAGCTACCCTAACCCTAATTGTGTTCTTTTGAATTTACCCTTTGTCATACGCTTTCATTTATGTTTCTATGTTAGGGTATTCTTTCTCATAACATACAACTAGGTTATGACCAATGGGATGAGAGGAGAGAGATTTAACATCCACAAATCAAGGAGACAAGGCAGTCCATTAACCCCCTTTTTGTTCTTATTTGTAGCAGAGGCAATCAGCTCCTTCCTTAGAGATAGATCCATAAGTATCAAAGGCATCCAATTGTGCATCCTTGAGTTTGAGGAGATTCATGCTGTAGAGTTTGTTGATGACATAGCACTCTATCTAGACAAGGATGTGAGTAACTTTAGAGGCCTTTGTAGCCACCATGGAGATATTGTGCAGAGCAACAAGTTCCTTAATTCATTGGCACTGTCAAATGGATTTTGGGTATGCATCAGTAGGCGATCAGAATGGCGAGCACATGAGGATTTCACTTGGGTTCCCAACCAATGGGACCCAAGTGACATAGCTCAAAGCAGCAATTGGCACCTTTTCCCTTGAGCATCAGACAAAAGCTTCTCCATTGGAGCTAGGCAAGGTTCTCCCTAGCAGGGAGAGTAGTGATCACCAACCAACTTTTCTTGTAATCATGTTGTACATCCCTCCCTATTGGGAATGGCATTCTCAAAGTCATGCATTGGCCAAGTGAAGCACCATATCAAAAATTTTATTGGGTCAAGAGGAGATGGGAGCCTAGCTAGAGAGAAGGCTTGGGATGTCATCATATAACCTAGATCTAGAGAAGAATTGGAGATCATAGAGCCTCATAGCCAGAGCAAAGCCTTAGCTAGGGTCATTGTTAGGGGTCTTTTTCTTGGCACAGAGCCTTGGAAGAAACTTTTGATGGAGGGGCTTCAATTTATCACACCTACACATGGAGGACAATGGCAGGTCAACGTTCATTGACTATTTAGGATATTAGAATTAGAAACATAGGGAGGAGCTTTGAGATCAAATTTGCAACTATCATTATCAAAGCATGGAGATCTATATCATCTCGCCTTCATCAGTTACCATTGACCATAGCCAAAGAAAAGAGAAGGCAGCCTCTTCTCTTCAATCATTATTTGAATTAGAGTCAAGCCACACTATCGAACAAAGAACTTACCTATTCTGAAAGAGGTTTTCTATTCAAGTTGTTGCCTCAATGGGAAACTCGCTTGTAACTCAAGAGCTACCACAAGAGATTCAAAGGCAAAGATTTACATGGTCTCAAAGGAGCCTACCTATAATTGAGGCCATGACAAAGGGAGTTTCTCCAAATTGAAGGATGGATACAAACACTTATTGGACCTATGTTAGTCTCTTCTTCAAAGGGGACATTCTTCTAGTAGTCATTGCGACTAGCACAAACAAGACATTCACTTTTATGGTTGAGGAGAATGGTCACCTCCAGCAAGAGGACTTGGACTAGACAAAGTTCACTAGATGCTTGCGACAGATGATTAGAGTACTGCAACACTACGAGAGGATGTGGTATGTTGACCCAAACCCCCCACTTGTAAGATGGATGGAGATATTGGGCTTATCAAAAGAGGACTCTCTAGAGATTACAGTGACATATTGAAAAGTAGGTAGGGAGGGATCCATTCCTAAATGGGCTACACGATGTTGACTTCTTTGGCTACTAGTAGGCTGGGGAGGAGGATTGTAAGTGATAGCTTTAGGTCTAGAAAGAAATCCATGTTCCTATGGCTATTAGCACATAGAAGCTTAGCGGTTGATATTTGGCTTGGATATGGCAAGGACCCGATGGCATGTGCGAGATGCAATGAGCCAGAGGAGACACAGAGACACTACCTATGGGACTGCCCCATAGCTCAAGAGGTATGGAGGAGAGCCCTCGTGATAATATTTCGTGGCACAATAAAGACCATGGTACTGACCTGGTGGGTTGTAGCTTGGGTTGCAAACACAGGCCCAACATGTGGCTATGAGGATGTTTAAGGGAGCGTCTCTTTTTTCAGCATTGGACAGCATCTGTTACTTGCAAGCATAGTGGACCCAAGGACATTGTCACAAATGGGAGTTGATTGCCAATATCATAGCCTAGTACACGTGGACCATCAGGTGCAGCCATGCTATAGACCTTCAGGATGTATCCACAGCAAAGACTCTTTCAAGGATTTCGACAGAGGTCATCCATATCTCTGCAGGAGATGTGAGAGGATGCAAGGCAGCTATGAGATGAGGAGAAGGAGGACAGAGACCCTCCTGTGGAACTCGGGGGAATTTCCCCATGTTGCCCCTTAGATGCAGATTGGTTGTTCACACAACCATTGACTTTTGTGATGTACATGGTTACTATTTACATAGTTCCTTGCATCTCATGGGGATTTTCTTCAAGGTGTTATTATGAGACTCAACGAGTTGTCCTGTCATATCATAGTCAAATTAAGCTTATTCCATGTAAATCATTTTAACACTTCAAAGCACACAAACTAGTGCCATCTAAGATTCTAGTCTGTATGAATACAATTACTCCATTGTCCATCTTTTTACAGGCCATTAACTTAAAATTTGGTGCACTTTCTGCCCACCTTAATAGCATAAAGGGTCCCGTCCATTAAGCTGCGATGTAGAACCTGTACAGTGTACATCAGCATACATTTGCAGAATATCACATAAGAAGAAATGTCATACATCAATCGTAAAATAACCAGACTACCACAGGAATGATACAAACCACTTTTCCATAGCTCCCACGACCAATCACACACTGTCTAACAAATTCATTCACCATCTTATTTCCATCAATATCCTGTTCAAGAAAGGAGATAACTGTATTTATTGTTCTGATTAGAACAAGGTAGTTAACCTGCTTTTACAAAATACTTCTGCAGATCATGCAATGGCCTGGTTTATTTCATATGAATACAGTTGTCCTATTCCCTTGAAAAGAAAGTAATAATTACACTCTCCTAATCAGACTGGGAATGTATGTAACTACTCAGAAAGTACATAAAAGCTGTCTTAGATTCCCCAGAAAAAGGACTAAAGTACTGCAGCAGAAACTGCCGCGAAAAACAAAAATATATTGCAGAAGAAACTAGACACATTGAAACTTAAAGGTCTGCTTTTTCCACTTGTGACACATTAAAAATATTAGTCCATCAGTTTTTAGGAAAACAAGCATTGTTCTTTATCAGATTAAAGAAGGTATGTTCTTATGGGTCTTTCTCCTAAAGCCCAAAAAAAGAAACAAGGATGCAGGCACATGGAGTGTAGAAGAAGAAAGGAGGTTGTAAAAGTCAGGCCTCATGGGACATTCTGGGGGTGCCTGAAAAGAAGAGCAAGAAGAGAGCCAAAGGAGGAGAAGAAGTTGAAAGCCTTGGAAGAAAAGAGAAGATCTTAGTAAGCAGGTCAATCCCACATAGTAAGCAGGTCGCAAAGGATCTAAAGAGGATAGGAGTGATCTTAGTGGAGATCATATGTGAGCAACTGAGTCCAATTCTCAAATTTCAGCTTTCCATCCCACTTCCAGCAAATTACCAAAAGTTTCATTAAATGGGGAGCGATTCTAGAGAGTTTCTATGTCCCACATGCAGAACCCTAATTTGGGAGGATCCTTCCACATCTATAAATAGACAAGCTGCCCATCATTCAGCCCAATCTTGTTTTTGCAGGTTTCAAGTGCTAGAACTTCGTTGTCCAAACCTTGTTCGCAAAGGACATCTCAACCGAAGCTGCCCTACACTTTCTTCATTCATCTAGCACCTATTTCCAGCCTCTACCTCACAGCCTATGCCACCTCCTACCGTTTTACTGCTACATTTTACTGTGGCATTTTATTGCTGTGTTTTATTGTGGTATTTTACTACTACGTCTATCACAAATCTGGCATCTACTATTGTGTTTGCTTCTACCAAACATCTTCGAAGGCTGCCTTGCTGCATTTCAAGATCCATCTTCAGTGGACGTCTCCAACATTCACTACTCTGCCCTTGAGCATTCTGTATACTCTTACATTCATTTATTGCATTGATCCATTCAGTTCAGAGTTCTCTTCCTTCTCTATCTATGCTTGTGTTTTTTGCGTTTTGAATTTTGAGTTTTGTGTTTTGCATCCAAGGTTTGAGTTTTGCATGTGATTGTTTGACACTTTGTGTTTCAATCATGGCCATACATTTTGTGTTTCCTCAGTACAAATCCTAGCATATCTTCACATGGTATAAGAGCTAGTGCTCTTATAAAGAGTATCCCACAGATATTGTGGAGGCTTGGTTTTTTGTGAGGTATACGAATGGCACGTAACCAATTCGTGATGTTTGAAACTCCTCAGGTTTCCATTGTGCCTTATCAGACTTCTCCATCATTGAAGGCCCTAAGGAGGTATTATGGACTCAGCTCCAAATCTTGGAGCTTCCAATTTCTATCACGCTTCCTGAGGCTGCTGCTAAACCCTAATTTCTGCTGCAGATTAGAGTTTACAACAGAGAAATCTGAACTTTCTCAGCCCCTGGTCATCTCAATGCTATAATCTTTGGAGCAAGGCTATAGAAAGGCTGGAAGATGAGAGAGAATACTCAGGAGAGAGAAAATTCAAACTTTCTTAGTGAAAAACTAAAGAAAATCAATCATTTACTGTTGTTGTCCTACCTCAACAGCTTGTAGATGCAAAGAACTAAAGAAAAAAAAAATCATTCATTTACTACTGCTCCCTTGTCTCAACAGTCTGTAGATGCTGTCATCTTGTGTTGATTGGTCTTCTCTTGCTCCTAGCTGCCTCAAAAGATCCTCCAATGGTTTCAAATCAAACCAACAACATCTCCTCCCTCTCTCTTGCAAGCTGAATAAACTAAAGTGCCTCTCTCCAGCCTCTAAAGACGTTTTTCATTCTTACATTGGCATTTTTTATAAGTGACAGCCTTCCCAAATAGTTTTTCCAGCATTATCCATAATAAAATAATAATTTTCAATCTTTAAATATTGAATTTTAATCTAATAATTATTTCGGTGCCCTTTAAAAAAAACCTAACTGGCCAATAATTAAATTGGCTAGACAACTTCCATTCTCGAGTGTCTCTGTGCTATCTTTGACCATCATACTAGTATCAGGTACCATTAAACACCACTTCTCTAATGTCACCAACTGACACTTGTGGCCAAAACAATAATCTAGGCCAACAACTCACACTAGATACCACCAAGTACTTGTGCAGCATAACTTATAGCAACTTTTGCCTTTGACATCACACGATTTTCCTGGATCCCACGCTCATAAATTTACTCTAACCCCAGTTACACCTCACATGTGCAATGTTCACTTAACCATGTGATTAAAAATTAATCTACATGTCATGATAGCCCTCCCCCTTAAAATCCTTGTAATCGTTCTCAACTGCATTGTCAGATGCATCAAAAGCAAAAGAGTGGATTGGAATTTCCACGAGGCATCCTAGGTAACACAACATTACGCACTGCTGCTTAACCATTCCATATGCCTAACACATGCTAAAAAGTACCAGTCAACATAGCATAACATAGACTCACAAAGAATCTCAAAAACATTTCCAAGTGACATGTCTATTTCTCAAGCTCAACTTGTCTAGCAAAACCAAACCATATCATAGCATAATCAAGCATAAACCATGGTTAAAACATCAATGGCATTATAACATATGCTGTTGTCCATGGAACCAAATGTAAACCATTGAAAACTGAGCATTGTTGGGTGTAAAGGCCCTTTACGCGCTCTCCCGTGTATATAATACTTCACACATGTAAACCCACCCTAATGGGTGTAACTGTACCGTACCCTAAGTATAAATACATTCTTTTATTCTTTGTGTGTACCACACTGGTACACACCTATCCGACGACTCACTCTCACTCTATCACTATCAAACATTGTTTAGTTCTGTAATTGAACTCCTCGATTAATGTGTCTGCTCTCAGATCTCTTTCTCTACCTGCTTCCGCGTCAACTCTACAAACTGGTATCAGAGACAATGGCTCACACAAGCAAACAATCGATCTATCGGGCTATTGAGGAGTAGACGAGCAGGTATCAGACAACTGACTGGTCGGGTACAAGCGTAAAGTGCGCGTCAGATAGACTGACGACTAATGGGACTGGAGGCGACTGTTCCGCAACGGAACAGGAGGTGTGCAACACGACGAAAGGCTCACGGGTGACGGGGACAGGGTGTCGGGCTGCACAGACGACAAACGTCACGCAGTCGCACAAACCACGGGCAGGTCAATGCTCCGTTTTTTTTAATTGAAATTTAAAAAAATTCCAATCTAATTTATTCCCCCCGCTTTCGACTGTTTACATAAGCAAGCACATAGCCCGAATCTATGCAAGTTTCCCCCTTAAAATTTGGGGCTTTTCCCAAATTTGGTGTCTAACACATATTCTAGTGACTTTTGAACCATAAATTACATACATTGAGTGCACAGGTCTCAAAAATTTTGGGGATTCTCAAATGCAAGTGAAATTTTTGCTTGGTTGAGCCTTTTTTTAGGAAATTGTACACTCTTGGACCCCGAAATTCGGAGCTTTTGCAGAAATAGTGAAATTTCCACAACATTAGTCCGTACTTGATGCCCGGGAAGATATATTTATGTATTTGGAGCAAATTCACTGCAAAAATTTTGGGGTTTTTCACATTGGTGATGTATTTTTGAGTCGTTCTGAGACTGGGCAGTGAAATTTACAGCAGATTCACTACTGAGTGGGAGTCTTTTGAGTACTCGATGCTTCTAATGTTGAAAAAGGGCAGCTTCTCCTGGTACATGTATTGCTGAATACTCATTATGCAATGAAACCATAGTTACACGAAACGCCGTTTTTGGCATTTTAGAAACGCTACAATGTTTCCAGAAACGGAAACGCCCAAGAAACGGCATTTCTGCAGACTGCGATTTGGGGCAAAACTTTGGCCCGAACGTGAGCGCGTCCCAACTCCCACATTCCAGCCGACTTTTCACCTACCTACGTTTCTTGTCTCCACTCTGTCGGGCCTGCTCCTTTGTCGACTGAGAACTCCAAAACCACACACACACACACACACACACACACTCTCTCTCTCTCTCTCTCTCTCTCTCCAATCTTCTATCTCAAATTTCTGTGGTTGTAGGTTGTAGCCTGTGAATGGTGATTCTGATTCGTGAAGCTATGACCATCTCACGCTGCAGCCTGGGCCCTGCACTCATCATGGTGAAGGATGCTGCATGGGATCAGGCAGCCACAAGGATCAAAGATCATCTTGCACATGTGGCAAATAAAGACATAGGCCTGTGTCCAAATGTACCCGCAGACGTGAAGGCTTCTCTTCAAGAGTGGAAGCTCAGTCGGTTAGGCAATCAAAGTGCATCAGTTATAGGGGAGAGGGGAGTAGATGATGTAGCTTCTGTAGCAACAGGGCCATCAAAGAGGAGTAGAGCTGCATTAGAGTCAGATACAGCTTCAATGGGAGGGGCTGGGGTGCACAAGACTCCATTGGCAGGGTCCACTAGTAGTGGAAGTGGAGTTGGTACAGGTACAATGGTAAGGCCGGCAAAAGGGTCACTTCAGAAGGCAAGCATCCAGGCAAGCTTGCAAAAGCAAGCTATTCAAGAGGCTACTAGGGAGCTCACTCGTTGCTTTATACAGTGTGCTATACCTTTTTATGTATTGCAAACGCCATGATGGAGATCAGCCATGAGGGCCGTTAGCCGTATTGGATGCGAGTGGGAAGGTCCATCCTATGATGGTATACGCACACGAGAACTAAAAAATGAGAAGATGCGTATACAGGCTCAGTTAGAACCATCGAAGGCTACTTGGGTAAAGTATGGATGTACTGTGTTATGTGATGGGTGGACAGATGTTCGTAAATGCAGTGTCTATAACATTCTAGTGTCCTCATGCAAGGGGACAATGTTCTTGAGAGCCATTGATGCTTCAGCTCCTGGTACAATGATCACAGGCTCGTACATCTATGGGCATATATGCACAGCCATTGAGGAGATAGGGCCAGAAAATGTAGTGCAGGTGATTACGGATAATGGTTCCAATTGTGTTTCCATGGGGCAAATGCTTGAGGCTGCCTATCCCAAGATTAGATGGACTCCGTGTGCATCACACTCTCTTGATTTATTGATGGAGGACTTGCAAAAATTGAAATGGGTAGACACTATTCTTACTACTGCAAAGTCCATGGTGAACTTTGTCACCAAGAGGCCTAAAGTGTTGGAGCATCTATCATGCACACACTGACCTTGAGTTGCTGAAGCCATCTAGCATACGCTTTGCGTATATGTTTATAGTTGTTGAGCGGATTGTGCAAGTGTGTCAGGGCTTGATGCGCACAGTTGTGTCCAAAGAGTGGTCAGCCATGCCTGAGTATCAAGATACACACTATAGGGCTTTTGCACGACAAGCTATGGATGCGACATGGTTCTTGGAGGCTGAAGCTTTTGTGAAGTCCATCAAGCCTATCTACTCTATTTTACGCATCACTGACATGGAGGGGAGTACCATGGGATTGTTGTATGAGTACATGGATAAGATCGGAGAGGCTTTTGAGAGGAATGCCTATCTTTCTCGCTCAAAGTAAGTTCCTTTTAAAGTTTTAACTTTTTCTATTGTGGTATTAACTTATTTTTAGAGTCTAGAAGACACTAATTGTGTGTGTATTTATGATTGTAATTTGTTATAAACTTATACATGTGTCAATGTAGGATTGAGGAGCTTCAATGTGTGTGGAACACGCGATGGGATTGGTTTCATAGACCAATCCATGCTATTGCACACATATTGCATCCTCTATGGCGTGATGAGATGCAATATGAGAATGAGGAGCTAGAGCATGGTATTGAGGAGTACTTCTCAAAGTGGGCACGAGGAGATGTGCAGATGCTGAGAAAGCTAGAGGATGATCTTCTCCTCTTTCGAAATAGGAGTCTCTCTTTTGGTCGCCCTACAGCAAAGCTTCAAGAGACACAGTTGAAGCCTATGTCTTGGTGGGAGAAATATGGAACATCTGCACCTACCTTGGTAAGTAGGCTAACCCATAAACCATAGTCTAGACTCAACTTTCAAGCTTCAAGACAAACATGAATCAATTATAATATTTTTTTCTTGTTTTTGTCATGTGATTGGCAGAAACGCCTTGCCATTCGAGTTCTTTCACAAGACTGCAGCTCAGGTCCTTGTGAAAGAAATTCAAGCACTTCGGCCCTCTTCCACACAAAGAAGAGGAACCGTTTGACTACAGCATAGCTTGAGAGACTTGTGTACTGTCATTGTAATCTTTGCCTCCTCGAGCACACATCTTCATCTCCTGAGCCTTGCCAGGTGAATGTTGACAAGATTGATATTGAGAAAATGAAGGACATTCTAGACATTCCCAGAGAGGAGCTAGACATTTATACCATGCTATATGAGGAGATGTCAGCTCCAACGCACCACACACGAGCTTCATCACGAAGGTCAAGGTCGACAAGCAGGGGTGCCAGCACTTCAGCAAATGTACCCTCGCCCTCATTTAGTAGTGCCGATTGACCACTCTGAGTCAAATATTGCTTCTGTCAGTGCATCTGGCAGTGCTAGTGGTAGTGATACAGATGCCGCGGAGGGTGATCACTGATGAGACTTGAGTCTTGACTCTTCAGAGTTCAGACAGATACTCTCTTGTGTGACTGTGTCTTATCATTTATGTTTATGGTCATTGACTGAGGACTTAGTGGACCGTGGTGTTTTATGGATCATTAGTTATCAACTTATCTTTTATGCTCTTGTATCTTTTTTTCATGATTCATGAATATGATCCAACCTCCAGGTGTTTTTGTGACTCGTGTATATCTATTATCATATTACATGTAAATTGTAATGATCTAATCTTTAAAGTGTGATCTATGAATATCTTTAGAGTGTGCTTGGAACTTGCCAATTCAAAGTTTAAGTATACTGTATGAATCCTGATGTATCTTTCGATTTTGGAAAT
Organism: Lygodium microphyllum; assembly: GCF_053477565.2. NCBI lineage: Eukaryota > Viridiplantae > Streptophyta > Polypodiopsida > Schizaeales > Lygodiaceae > Lygodium > Lygodium microphyllum. Next base: position 84,121,234 of record NC_141163.1, on the reverse strand, counting down.
TGGTGCAAGCTATAGGTAACAGGTTATAGAAATTAGGATTTAGGGTCTCTGACCTAGTATGACAGTATCAAATTTCAATGTCAATAATCAATTGTATATTAATCATGTCAATAATCAATTGTATATTAATCATGTATGTCAAGTATTTCTCAATCAAGTGACAAGTGTGGCTTATTGTCATCTATTATCTATATTATATATTAAATCGGGGTTACATATTTCCTTGAATCCCTGTTTCCCCGTTTCCCCGTTTCTTCCTGGAGACAAAACTCCGTTTCTACCGTTTCCCCATCGTTTCCGTTTTGCCGTTTCCGAAACTCCAAGTAACTATGAGTGAAACAGTGGTAAATACAGCATTTAGATCATTGCATTTCAGAATTTTGGTGATGTATTACTGAAGTGGGAGTTATCCTTAATGCAAATGTATTAAATTCGATTCGTGCATATGCTGTAATCAGTACTTGAGACTGAATTTTGCAGCTAAACATCTACTTCTTGGACGCCTTGGAAGTACAAGAGTGTGTACTTGTTGTTACAATTCAGAAACCTTGCTATTGGCTGAAAGCATTCAGCCCTTTATTGCAATTGTGAATTGCTGAAGATGGCTGGCAGTGCATCTACATCTAACACAAAGAATCTCTTTGAGATTCGTAAATTTGACGGAAATGGTTTTGATATTTGGAAAGATCGTATGCAAGGTATACTCTTTCTAAAGGATTGTGATGATGCTTTAGAAAAGCATAAGCCTGTTGCTTTGTCAAATGAGGATTGGGCTAAAATGAATAAAAAGGCCATTACTTACATTAAAATGGTCATCACAAATAATATCTTGGTTGATATAAAGGGACTTGATACTGCCTATGGAGTTTGGGAGAAACTCAAGACTACTTATGAGAATACAACTCCTGTCAATCAGGTATATCTCATGCGGAAGTTGGTCAACTTGAAGCTTGATGAGTCCAAATATGCCTCAAAGCATTTGAATGCTTTCACTAGTATTTTGAGTCAGTTTTACAGGATGCAGGTTTGCCAGCTTTTGATCCTAAATTGAGGGTTATCTTCTTACTCATGACCTTGCCCGATTCATGGGAAGCATTGGTTGTGTCATTGAGCAATAACCCCAACTTCACATTTGATAGGGTGCGTGGTCCTATTCTAAATGAAAAGATTAGACAAAGGCAAGTGGGAAAAACAGTGGATCAATCTACAATGTAAGAGGAAGACCTAAAAAAATGTATAATGCTACAAATAAAAACAAAAATCGCAGCAAAAGCAAGGAAAAACAGCAAGATGTAACTTGTTATCAATGTGGTCACAAAGGGCATAAAAAGTCTGATTGCAGGTACTTTAAAAAGGAACAAGAACGTAAGAAGCAGGCTAATGCAAAAGGCAAAAAGAATGACAAGGATGGCAGATCTACCCTAAAGAGATAGAAAAAGTAAATGTGGTATCTAGTGTTGTTATTGAGAAAATAGAAGATAATAAAGATGTTGATTTGCTGGTTGCATTTTCAGATCCGCTTGTTATGACAGTGGAGGGCATGTATATCACTAAAACAAATGTGATAGATGCTTTGTTGTCGACTCATGATGGTTTGTCACAATCGTGGATTGTTGACAGCGGTGATTCTTTTCATGTAACTCCATCTCTGGAGTGTTTTTCTACTTATGCAAAAGGTAATCTTGGAAAAGTATACCTTGGCAACAATCATGCATGTGATATTGAAGGAATGGGCAACATACACCTAGCTCTAGAAAATGGTCAGGAATTGATTCTTCATGATGTTAGGTATGTTCCTGGAATCAAGAAGAGCTTGCTTTCTATTGGGCAGCTAGACAGCAAAGGTTACTTCACTACTTTTGGTGGTGGTATGTGGAAAATCCAGAAAGGGTCTATGCTGATCACTACAGGTGGTAAAAAGGAGGCTCTGTATTATCTCTACTGCAAGGCACTTCTTGGAAAGTTTGTTACAGTTGCTGAAGTACAGTCATGCATGGAGTTAAGGCACAAGCGTCTTGGACATATGAGCCAAAAGGGTTTGCATGCACTCTCTTCACTTTGAAGAGTTGATGTGAAGCTCAAAGCTTGACTTTTGTGATGATTGTGTTTTTAGTAAACATGTAAAGAGTCCCTACTCTCATGGAGCCTCTAGGAAGGCATGTATCTTGGATTTAGTCCATTCTGATGCTTGTACCATGCCAATAAAAACTCATAGTGGTTTCCGTTATTTTGTCCCTTTTATTGATGACCATTCTAGGAAGCTATGGGTCTACTTGTTTAAGCAGAAAAGTGAGGCATTGGATGCTTTTAAAGATTTTATGCATTGGTTAACACTCAAAAAGGCTTAAAGTTAAAATGCATAAGAACAGATAATAGGGTAGAGTATGTGTCTAAAGAATTCAATAAGTTTTGTGATGACAATGGGATTAAACGAGAGCTTACAGCTCCTTACAATCCATCATCTAATGGTGTGGCTGAGCAAATGAATCGCACGTTATGTGAAAAGATTCGGTGCATGCTGTCCACAACTAATCTCTCGCAATCGTTTTGGGGAGAGGCACTTAAAACCGTGGTGCATATTTGCAACTGATCTCCACATCGTACACTTGAAAGTGGCATCTCTAAAGAGGATTGGTCTGGCAAACTTGCTTCATATGACTACTTAAGAGTCTTTGGCTGTGAATACTATGTACATGTACTTGTTGATAGCAGACCCAAACTTGACATGAAATCCCGTAGAGGCATCTTCATGGGTTATGAAGATGAAGGTGAAATGGGCTATCAAGTTTGGGTTCCAAGCATGAAAAAGGTGCTACGCAATCGGAATGTGGTATTCAATGAGTCAAAGCTGCTGAAAAATGTCACATCTAATGACTCAGACAAAAAGAAAGCTAAATTTCAACATGATCGGTTACTTAAACAGCTATCAGCCACTGAAAATTCGGCTCCTCTTGATGTTGATTATGACAATCAGCATATCATTATTGAGCCAGATGAAAATGGGTAGCAAGGGGATGTTGAACATCAACTTGAGCACCAAAATCAGCATGCTGAAAATGAATTGCAGCAACCTGAAATTGTATTACAGCAACCTGAACATACAGTTCAGCAATCAAACAATGAGGTCATTGACGTTCCCTTGGATGTGGATCCATTACTTGATAACACAGATCATTGGGTAAGAAGGTCTACATGTGTCAGAAGACCTATAGAAAGATTTTATCCTTCTTTGGACTGTATTTTGCTCATAGATGAATGTGAGCCTCTTACATATAAAGAGGCCTCATCATGTGAGTTAAAAGAAAAAGTGGGAGCTAGGGATGTAGGAAGAAATGAAGTCATTGTATCAGAATGATACTTGGGATTTGCTTACATTGCCCAAGGATAGAAAAGCCATTCCTAACAAATGGGTCTATAAAATCACATGTGTGGATGGCAAACCCAAATACAAAGCCAGATTTGTGGCTAAGGGCTATGCACAAAAGAAGGGCATTGATTTTCAAGAAGTGTTCTCTCCTATTGTCAAAATGACCACTCTTTGAGTGTTATTTGCCATTGTAGCATTCTATGGATCTTGAACTTGATCAAATGGATGTTAGAACTGCATTTCTGCATGGTGATCTGGAAAAAAAGTTGTACATGAAACAGTCCGAAGGCTTTGTTATACATGGAAAGGAGCATTTGGTATGTAAGCTTAAGGGAAGCTTGTATGGTTTGAAACAGGCTCCTAGACAATGGTATAAAAAGTTTGATGCCTTCATGCTCTCACATGGTTTTAAAAGGAGTAGCATATCACTGCTTATATATTAAGAAGGCTAATGATGGAAACCTTACTATACTTGTGCTTTATGTGGATGATATGCTTATTGCTGGTAAGCATAAAAGCCACATTAATGCATTGAAAAGGCAGCTGAATTCAGCCTTTTCTATGAAGGATTTGGATGCAGTTGAACATATTTTGGCCATGTGTGTAACACGAGATAGAGAGCAACAACTCTTATTTCTCTCATAAGAAAAGTACATCAGCAAAGAACCTAATCGTTTTCCTATGGCTGATGCTAAGCCTCTCGATGTACCTTTTCCACCCTATCTTAAGCTTAGCAAAGCAAACTACCCAAAAGATGATAAGGCAGCCAGTACTATGAAGGGTGTTCCTTATGCTTCAGCTTGTGGTTCACTCATGTATGCTATGGTTGCCACTAGACCTGGCATTGCTTATGCACTAGGAGTTGTAAGCAGGTTTATGTCAAATCCCAGCAAAGCACATTGGGAAGCAGTGAAATGCATCTTACGGTACCTTAAGGGCACACAAAGAAAATGTATTTGCTATGGCAAGGATACGTTGAATCCGCAAGGGTATTGTGATGCAAACATGGCAGGTGACTTGGATACTCGCAAGTCTAGCGGGTATATCTTTACCTTGACGGGTGGGGCGGTTTCTTAGTCCTCTAGATTGCAAAAAATAGTAGCACTCTCTACCACTAAGGCTGAATATATTTCAGCCACTGAAGCTTCAAAAGAAGCAATTTGGCTTGGTCCTTTGGTCAAGGATTTTGGACTGCCCACCAAAACACCTATACTTAGATGTGATAGCCAGAGCGCTGTATGCTTAGCTAAGAATGCCATGTTTCATGCACGTACCAAACATATTGATGTTCGGTATCATTTTATCAGACAGGTTCTGGATGATGGTCTAGTCACCCTGACTAAGATCAAATCACAAGATAACCCTGCAGACGTTCTCACTAAAAGTCTTGCAAAGGTTCAACATGAGCATTGCATTAGACTTGTGAGAGTTGATTAAAGGTTCACTTAGGACCTTTAAGTGGAAGGTTTTTGGGTGTAAAGGCCCTTTACGCGCTCTCCCATGTATATATTACTTCACACATGTGAACCCACCCTAATGGGTGTAAGTGTACAGTACCCTAAGTATAAATACATTCTTTTATTCTTTGTGAGTACCACACTGGTACACACCTATCCAACGACTCACTCTCACTCTATCACTGTCAAACACTGTTCAACTGTGTCATTGAACTCCTCGATTAATGTGCCTACTCTCAGCTCTCTTTCTCTATCTGCTTTTGCTTTGACTCTTCAATAATCTGATCATAAATTGATCACTTGATAATCTGAAAATTAATCACAAACTATTGCAAATGTGACCCCAAACTGATCACAAACACATTGCAAAAATTGACCAGCAATCAATGCAAAACTAATCCCAAAAGTAACCATAAACGATTCTTAAGATTATCAAAAACTGAGCTGAAACTTATCACAATTTTGGTCTCAAAATTGAGGCAAAATTCATGCTAAATTGATCATAAGCTGATGCAAAAGTATAGTTCTAGTACCTAGGTGAAACTCATACTCATCTGCATACATCTCACAATGACTAGTATACTAAGTAGTGACCTCATGGCAGACATATTGTCAGCACAGTATCTCGAATGCATGTCGAATACATCCGAGATCCACTACATATAAGAGTTGTTTACAACTGGAGGAGTGAAAGTGCTACCTCCCCCTTGAGCATCAGGCAATACTCCGGACCCTTGCTCCGATGAACCTGACGGAGCCCGCCAAACTAAAGACGGCTCTAACTAAAAGGCATCTAGGTAAAGCTGTAACAACTAAGGATGGTCTGCCAAGTCATCCTCTTCTATCCATTTGGCACCCATTGGTGGATAATTCTCAAATTTCACCAGGTATCTCCTAAAAACTTTACCTTTGACCTTTCTTTTTTTATGAGCCAAAATTTGCTCGAGTACCAAAATCTCATCCAGTTTGTTATAAGATCCGAGACACACGCTCAACTTCTTATATACTTAAAATATATATGGCCAATATTATGCTAGCACAAAGGGAGAATAAATGAGAGAAAAGAAAGATATATATGTATATATATATATATAGAGAGAGAGAGAGAGGTAGAGAAATTAGCAACACACTAGGGACTGGAAAATGGGACAGTCCCCGCCATTGTGGAGTTGTATTATTGACAAGAAGCAAGCTCCTCCGTTACACATAAGCCAGTTCTTACTTGTAGATCTTGGAAACAAAATCACGGTTCCTTGCATAGTATACATCCGTCTAACACTTGCACAACTTGGAAGTTGGCACCTTTTGATCCTTCTTGAGTCTCCTTCTCTCCTACACAATATATGTAGGGCTCTCCTCTTGGCGCTTGATTTCAGCAAAGCTTCCGCAGCACTTGCACCTTCTCTTCTCCTCTTGGAACTTGATTTCAGCAAAGCTTCCGCAGCACTTGATTTCAGCAGAGCTTCTACAGCACTTGCACCTTCTCTTCTCCTCTTGGATGCATGCAAAGTGATGCTTCCTTTTCCTCTCTCACACCCAAGGAGAGCCTTCTCTTTTATAGGCTTCAAGAGCTTCTCTACTTGGAGAGAGACTTGAGTTGATCTTCATGCAAGATGTGTTTGTTCCAAGACCTACTCTAAAGCACTAATTTCGAGATATCTCTCTGTGCGTTGTTCAGATGAAAAAACGTCCAACACAAAAGTTGTAGATCTCGTTGTTTCCAATAACCCATGTGGCTCGTTTTTAGAGACCGTCTTTCTATTGCGAGATATTTTAAAAATGAATTCACCATGTCTTTTTTAAAAAGAACAGCTTCTCAAACTATACTCTTAACTTATGGTCCATGCAACCACCTTAAGGAGAGTTCATTAAATTACATTGGGCCTCAACCTTAAGATTGACTTCCACACAAAAGCTTGTGTCTTTTTAGACCTTAGAAAGAGAAAATCACTTCTCTCCTCACTTCCACAAGATCACAACTCTTGTCTTTCTTAGTGAGAGAATTACCTCTCTTGTCTTTCTTAATGAAAAAAAAGACCTTAAACCTTGACTTGTAAGGGAGAGGATGACCCCAAATGAATGCAATGCTCATTACACACAAGTAAACATTCCCAGGCATCCCCGCATACACACATAAATATATATACGCAATGCTAATGCACTTCCTCTTCTTAGAACTTAATCCATCTTCATTTATGTGTAACTCCTTGGTTCTTGTGTACACTCTTACACTTGGCAGATACTTCTTTTCCCCTTCATAACTTGTACTGCATGTACCAGATATCCCCGTCACAGTGCTCTGATCACCCCATTAAGTGATGCACTAGGAATATTGGTCTCTAAATGGTCTCATGGCCATGCTAGATCATCATCAACACTTAAAGAAAAGTGAGTCATTAATTTATTGACATGAATTTATTAAATAGAGAATGTGTAATAAGCAATCAATTTAGTGACATCCCTCTGGCTTCTAAACAGTTGACCTCAACTGTAGAGGGGATACATAGTCCTTAAGAATATCTGGAAAGTCTTGTAGTTCTCTCTCAGTCATAAACTGAGCATCCAATGGGGGATAATTCTTAAACTTAACCAGATACTTTTGTAATACCTTACCTGACCTTAGAGTATTGTCCCAATGATGTAAAATTCTTTCAGGCACAAGGAGCTCTTCTTTTTCTTCTATGTCATGTAAATCTTCCTTGATCGGTTCCATTGGAGGTTCTCCAATATAGAGACGTAGCAAACTTATATAGAAAGTATTATGAATTTCCAATGACTTGGTAGATCCAAACAAAAAGTCGCATCGTTTATCTTATTTGTGATCTTGAAAGGGTCATAATAGCGATTAGAAAGCTTAACCACTTTACCCTTTTGACCATTCTGCTTCTTTAAAGCGAGCCTTCTCAAACTTAAGAAGAACATGTTGTCCCAAATTGAGATCTAACTTACAACGATGCTTATCAGCTTTGCGTTTCTGCTTCTCTTGTATTCTTTGGATAGGAGCTTTTACTTGAGTGAAAGCTGTATCAATGTCTCTAATAAACTCATCTGCTGCAAAGATCTTATCCTTCGTAGAATGGATGGGTGGTAAATGAGGCTTACCATAGATGATCTCAAAGGGTGCCTTACCAATATTAAAGTGCACCGTATTATTGTATGCAAACTCTACTAAAGGCAAATACTTTTCCCATTCTCTTTGATTATCAAAGACATAGGATTTCAAAAGGTCCAGAACAATAGAATTAGCACTTTCACTCTGCCCATCCGTTTAAGGATGATAAGAGAATGAAAACTTTAACTTTGTCCCGAGGTTCTCGAAGAGAGCTTGCCAAAAGAGGCTGGTCATGCGGGGATCTAGATCACTTATAATAGACTTAGGCATGCCATGATGTTTGAAAATATGAGCAATGAATAGCTTAGCCATATGATCACCTTTGATTGTTTTTCACACAGGTATAAGGTGAGCTTGCTTACTGAATCTATCAATGATAGTCCAGATTGCATCATTGCCTGCTTGTGTGCGAGGAAGCTCCATGATAAAGTCCATGGCTATACTTTCCCAAGGCTCATTGGGAATAGGTAATGGCTTCAATAGACCAGGTGGTTTATGCCTATCATACTTTACTTTTTGGCATATCTTACACTCGCGGACATATCCTTCAATGTTAGCTCTAAGAGTAGGCCAAAAGAAATATCTTTCCAATGCTTGAGTAGTGGATAGAATATCCCTATGTCCAGTATATGGAGATGCATGTGCTTCATCCATTACCTTGTGTCACAATGGTAATGCTATACAAATTACTTGATGATGATACAAATAACCATATTGAATTGAGTAAGGTGTAATTGACTGACCTGAGTTAAGCTAATCCCATATGGTTGAGAAGTCGAAATCAGTTGCATACATTTTGGGTAAATCCATGAACTCGTTATGGTAAACAGTTGTGATTACATTTACTCGAGGTCGCTATGATAGAGCATCTGCTACCACATTCTTAGTTCCAAATGTATAAAGGATTTGAAAATGAAACATAGATAAGAAATTCGCCCAGCGCATCTGTTTCTCTGAGAGCTTCTTCTGAGTGAGGAAGTATCTTAGACTTTGGTGATCTGTTTTAATAACAAAATCTGCACCAAGTAAGTAGTGTTTCTATACTTGAAGAGCATGTATCACCGCCATAAGCTCTTTCTCATATACTGGAGCATATAGCTCATGATCCTTGAGGCGTCGGCTCCCAAATGCTACTCCATGATGCTCTCTTGGTTAAGCACAGCTCCAATGCAATCCCCAAAAGCATCGCAGTGAACTTCAAAACGTTTTCGAAGATTTGGAACTATAAGAACTAGTTCTTGAGTCACAAGAAACTTAATTCTTTCAAAGGCTTGTAGTTGCCTTGATCCTCATCGAAAAGGCATTCACTTCTGAGTAAGGTCAGGTAGAGGAGATGCAACATACGCAAAATCTCGTATCAACCTCCTGTAGTATGAACATAGGCCCAAGAAACCTCTAACTTCAAGTACAAAAGTAGGTGTAGGCCATCAATAATGGTTCGAATCTTCTCAGGATCCATTCTCACCAAATTGTGAGAAACAATATGGCCCAAGTAATGAATTTCCGAAAGGAAGAATTCACTCTTCTTAGCATTGACTTGTAGTCTATGCTTGCGAAGCTCTTAAAAAACAGTAGATAGATGTTTTCTATGCTCTTCTTCAAACCGCAAAAATATTAGAATGTCATCAAAGAAGACACCCGTGAACTTTGAGTAAGGTCTGAGAATTCTCTCCATCATTCGATTAAATGTGGCGGATGCATTAGTCAAACCAAATGGCAAGACTAGAAACTCGTATAGTCCAAATATTATACGAAAAGCTATCTTATGAACATCTTCAAGTGTTACCCGTATCTGATGATAGCCGCTCTTGAGATCCATGCGACTAAAGATACTAGCCCCTTGCAACTTATTCAAGATATCATCTATCCTTGGGATAAGAAAAACAATTCTTGATTGTGATCTTGTTCCAAGATCTCTAGTCTATGCACATACGGAAAGAACCATCTTTCTTTTGAACAAGTAAGACTGGAGAGCAGTATGGAGAAGAGCTAGGTTGAACTAACCCTTTTTCCAACAGTTCGTTTACTTGTTTTAGGATCTCTTCTTGCTGACTTGCACTTACTCGGTAAGGCAATTGGTTAGGTGGTAAACTGCCTGGGATAAGATCAATTGTGTGATTTTCCGAGCGCTTAGGAGGTAACTCTCCTGGGAGTGAATCACTAAAACAATCTTCATATTGTTTAACAAAATCATATCTAGCTTGATCAATTAAAGAGAGGGATTCTTTTAAAGTCTGAAACTTAGAAGCATTAGTTGGTATTGTGTGTTCATTAGAGGCATCAAGTGCCCTTGAATCATTAGCTTCTTTTGACTCTTTCACAAAAATCATGTACGTAGAAATAGCTTTCTTCGTTTCTTTAGAAATGCTAACATGACTAACCATTGGCACAGGCCAATCTCCAGTATCAGCAATGCATACTATGTTACAACCCTTAAATTGAAATGCAAGGGTCTTCTTAACAAAATCAAGAAGAGGTCTAATCTTGTAATGCCAAGGCATGCCTAAGATAACATCACAGTTATCAATGGGTGCAAGTAGGAAAGATTATTAGTCACGGTAATCCCCAATTCTAAAATTCAGCTTCCCTTGGATAGCATTAGGATTGGTTGTAAGTCATTCAAATGCCAAACCTAATCCAATTGATCCCAATCGATCCGGTGGAATTTGTAGCCTTTCAACAGTATCCATTGACACAAAATTATCTGTGGAACATGGATCAAAGAGTATCAAAACTCGTTGATTGTTGAGGGTCCCCCAACCCTTTAAGAGTTGTCTTTTCTTCTCATTTGAATGAGTGTTAGCTTGCACATCCGGAATAGAATTTGAGGATAGCGGAGGAGGATCTTTAACCACATTTGCTTCCTTCCTTTTGTGCATAGTTTTCAGGTACGAAAAGTACGGTACGGTACAGTACGGTACGATAAAATACGGTACTAAATGGTACCTTAAGATTTTATAAGGTAGGTACGATATTAGTGCGAAAAAAAAATTAACTTCATTATTTTGAACTATAGATGATAGAACAAATGTTTAAAGTCTAAATAGCAATGCTATTGGAGTATATAAGATGAATACTTGAGGGTAAAACGCCAAAATCTCTATGGCATATGCCGCATGCGCAACATGCGCTACAACTTACAAGTACATACATAGGAATGGATATATCATACATGAATGATTATACAAATAAGAGGTATGCATGCTTGAGAGAGAGAAGGTTGAGAGAGAGAGAGAGGGAGAGGCGAGAGAGAGAGAGAGAGATGAAATGACATTCCATTACGAAAAAAAAGAGATGAAATGACATGAGATGCTTTATCAACGTCTACAAGAGGCCAAAATGACCTGTGAGACCAACACTTACCAAACAAACCACCAAAGGTTTTGGTAAAAGATTTATGAATTTTGTAATGGTTTTGTTTGGCATTGCTAAGGCTAAAGTAGCTACCGATGGTACATTCACTAATTCGTGTACTCTCAGAAGGTACATTAGACTAAGCTATCCTCTGGCCTAGTCTTATTAGCAATGTGTACTAATGCTTTGGGTTAGGTGGTGCAAAATGAGCTGTGAACAAAGGTAAAATCAATAGGATTAAGCTACTTGGTAATTCTGAAATGGTGCTGAATTTATTTATTGATGACACTAACATATTGTGAAAAATGATGGGACATCAATTAGAAACGTTTGGAACTGCTTAAATACCTTATGTATAGCCTATGGCTCTAGGATAAATCATAACAAAACATGTATAAGGAGTCTAATCAAGCTTCCACCCCCTTTCTTGGTTGATCGATCAAGGCTCCAAAATCACCACCACCACCACAACAACAACAGCCAACAACCCAAACCACCACCACCACTACCAACCATGCAAAAAAAAAAACACACCTTGTTTTTTGGTACGAATTCGTACGGTACGGTACGATACGAACCAGTTCGTACTACATATGAGTGCAACTATGCTTTTGTGAGGACAATCAAGCTTCATATGTCCTAATTCACCACAAAGAAAGCACCTTGCTTTCTCTTTGTACTTTTGTATCTCAAAGGGTGAGAGATACTTGCACTTCTTTTTGTATATTGGTCATGGGTAAAGGTAGGTCTTCTTCGATTAGTCCTGTCTCTTGGTTTATCATAGAGGTGCTCTTGTCTAGCTCTATAGGAACTCATCTCCAACTTTTGAGATGTACCAGGTGTATGCAAACTTTCAACTATGATGGCAGACTCCATCATACGAGATAAGGTTTCATGTGAATACACCTTCATGGTTCTATGTAAATGAGGGAGTAGACCAGCTTCAAACTTCTTTTTCTTCTCTTCATCGCTGATCTCCATGAAAGGAGTAACCTTGAGAAGAGTAGACCGAAACTTGTCCACATAACTAGTGACCTTCTCATGCTCTTTCTAGCCTAGCCAATCCCACTCCTTGACATCATTCTCAAAATCAGGAGGCAAGAACTAAGCATAAAACTTCTTCTTGAACTTTTCCCAAGTCATGGATTTCCTTTCCTCCTAAATGAGAGTCGACCACCAATTGCTATCGGTGTCTTTCAAGTGCATGCCTACATGCCTTAGCTTAAACTTTTTTGAGAAATTACCATCAGAAAAAGCAACTTCAAATCGCCTAACAAAGGCTAATGCCTTAGCAGGATCTCTCTTATCGGAATCATGAAATTCTCTCTTAGTGATGCCAAACACCTCTCCCAAGGTGAATTCCACCCAACTGTTTAAGATTCGTTCTTCAAGAACCTTCTTAAGATCTGTGGATGTCTCAATGTCAGATTGCAACTTATATCCTGGTTGCTTGCCCTTCTTCTTGCCCTCTTGTTTGCTATCTTGTTTTTGCTCCTGACTGATCCACACTTCTTTTTGTCATTCTTTTAGATGTTTCTACATTATCATCGTCTCTCTTTCGTTTTTCTTCCACAAGAACATCCGTGTTTTGTACCTTTGCTAAATATGCATACACTGAATATGCATCTACCGGTGATTCCCAACCAGCTATGTCACGAATGTCTTGCCTTGCATGAGACATTTCACAATCGGTAACCTTTCTCTTTTTAGTTGCATGTAAAGCATGTGTCCATATTTCAGTCTTTGGACCAACATCACTTGGCCATGCATTGTATTCAATTATAGACTAAAAGTAGAAGCATGTACCGCCGTATAAGCATTTCGAACAGCCAAGTCTTCCAACAACTTTTGCATACCTCCCTTTTCAAAATTCAAAGCAAGAGGCAATCCCATTTCTTATACATGGATCTTGCCATCTTTCCAAAAGATGAGTTGTCGTGCCAAGGCCTCCAGATAGGCAACACAATCATTTCTCTCATGTTGCAAACTATCACACCACATACATCTTTTTCTTGGCTTCAGGGCTGCTGTCCATTCCCTTTCCAACAGCTCTTTCCAAGGTTGGAAAGAGGTGTTGGAAAGAGCATTTTGGTGATGGAGATTGCATATTCTTAACCTTGGAAAGCTGGCAATTGCTTAGCCATTCGGAGGAGATCTTAGCCATTTTTGGTGGGCTAATCTGTAATTTCTGCAATAAACCCTAATTTACAGCAGAAATTAGGATTTAGCAACCACCTTGGGATCCGTGCCAGAGATTGAAGCCTCGAGGGACTGAAATCAGCAGCTGATAATTGAAGATAATCAAGGGATTTCAAGAGCCAGCCCATCCCAAATTGACTTGGGGCAGCATTTGGCCAGCCAAGGGTCAAATTGGAGAAGAAGTCCTGGGTAAATCAAAGGGCAAATGACCCAAAAGGCTTGCTGGTCATTTATGGCAGCAAGAGCAATTGGTTAGCAGGAGGAGATTGAAGAATCTCAAGTTGTACTCCTTCCAATTGAATGAAAGCTAAACAAATACCGCAAGGGCGCCAGTTTTGGGGCCAACAGGGAGTCTACTGTCCAAGAATGTTATGGTAAAGTGTGTATTTCATTTTATGTGCATTTATTTATTGCTGTAATTAACTCTTAAATCAGGTTATTACCACCCATTCCAAGAAGGAAGGCTGGTTTCAGAGTGTCTTCTTGAAAGCTACCCAGTCAACATCCTCCATGTATAATTCAGCAATCCGCATTTTCAGTTCATGTACAATAACACCTACAAAATACCAACTCCATGCGAGTTGAGCCACTCCAAAGAATTCCATCTTTTGAGCATAAGTATGTAAATATGCAGGTACATTCCTGCCATTGAATAACTTCACCTCACGCTCGACTACTTGCAAAACATTCATCACAACACTTTCTGTATGAGCAGGAGCTCGCATCACTTGTTGTACCTGCATAATCATATTCATATTTTGCACCAACTGTTGCAAAACATCACTGGAGATTGTGTTCAAAGGTTCTCCCATCTTGTCTTTCCTTCTTCTGACAACCTTTCACGTCCGGTTCACCAATGTTGGACGGGTTTTTGTCAAAAGGTCGTATCCACCGAGGATCAAAGATTGAAGGAAGTAGAGATAGAAGATGGAAGAGAAAATAAAGAATACACAAGAGGTAAACACAATAATGACAAAGCACAATGAATCAAATCAATATGTATTGACAGAACCTGAAATCCTTTATCTGGCACTACTCAAAAGCACTCTCTAGACATTAGATCTCCTGGAGTTTCTTCGTGGACCAAAAACGTGGATCAAAATAACAGCTCCTCTACTACTCGGAACCCAAATCTAATGGCTCCCTTGGCTTCAAAAGGGGGGTAAAACCCTAGGACACCTGCTCAGGGATCTCCCAGATCACTTTTTATTCCTCTTCCAGTTCAAAGTGTAGTTTTCAACCTGTCAACAATAATAGCGACGCGTGCGATTTCCTCAATCTGTTTTTTTTTATGAAAAATCCCAAACTTGCTAAAAAAGTAACTTGCTTTTTGTCTGCCATCCTAATCTAGAAGCTTTTCTAACTTTTTTGGATTTTTATAATAAATAATATCAAAAATATGCTAAAATTATCCAAAAATATAGTATTTTTGGATAATCCATGCGACAAACACTAGCACTAATAACTCAGATCACATTGACTCTCTACATTAATAAGAAAGTCGGATGATGATGCACTCCAGAGTTTTTCACACCGTATCCGCGTAGTGGCACAACATCGAGCTCACAGAGATCGAGGTCATCAAGTCAGAGACACACACAGATATTTCCTCTACCCCCATGTATGTTTCTGTGTTTACACTATCTCCTTCTCTCTCTCTCTTCGTGTTCACTCTCTCTCAGTCTTTGTCCTACACTTCCGCATCATTGCACTTTGATACGAAAGTGCCCACAAATCCTCTATGTGGCCTAAAGATGCAATCCATCATCCAATTAAAAGTGGCAAAAGCAATCATAAGTCCAAAAGGCATAATAAGAAACTCATACAATCCAAAAGATGTCCTAAAAGATGTCTCAGGCACATCTTTCAATCCAATGCGTATCTAACAATACCCACTTTTTAAACCTATACGGCTGAATATGGCTACCCCTTGCAATCTATCCATAACATCACCAATCCGAGGAGTCAGAAAGCAATAATTTATCAAGACCTTGCTCAGAGCATAATAATCAATGCACATACGCCATGAACCATCCTTTTTATGCACCAAGCACACTTGAGAACAAAAAGAAGATGAGTTGGGCTGAATCAACCCTTTTTCTAATAGTTCATTCACCTGACTTATAATCTCCTCCTGTTGGGCTACACTGACACTGTAGGGTGCCTTGTTAGATGGGTTACTTCTAAGGATAAGATCTATGTCATGATCTTCTGGCCTTTCAAGTAGTAGTTGCCTTGGAAGTGACTGAGAGAGGCAATCAATGTACATTTTCAGAAATGACATGCAATCCTTCTCTAATTTAGACATGTTCCCAACATTCTCACTATTACCTTTATCCTTAGTAAAAACCAAGTATGCTGAAAGATGATTCTTCATTACTTTAGAAATGGCAGCTGCAGATACAACAAGGACAAATTCACCTTTCAACTTTACATCAAGTGTGAGTACCTTTCCCTTAAGCTAAATAGTGATCTTTTTGCACAAGAATCAATCACTGCATGCATACAGTGACACCATGGCATACCAATCAATACATCACAACTCTCAAGTGGAGCAATGAAAAACTCTTCACTGTCCACATATCCTTGTATGTGCAACCGAAGCTTTCCAATGAGCGGTGTGACAGCATCTGCATGGCCTTTACATGTCATTCCAACTTCCCCCATGGGTCCCATCTCATCCTCTCTCATGCCAAGACGAGCTACCATGTCAACAGAGATGAAGTTGGTTCATGCATCATTATCAAATAAAATCAAAGCATGCAGATCCCTAATTTTGTCCAATGCTTTGCACAACTCAATAGCATCATCATTGGGCTAATCACTAACAATATCGAACACCAATTCCATTGATGTTTCGGGCTTCTTTCCTTTAGAATCTCCCTGATTTTCCGATTCTTCAACTTACTACTATAGGGATAGTCCCTTGCAATGTGATCCTCGTGTTCACAAATAAAACATTTATTTGCAGCCATCCATTCCCTACGTTATGCCAATGTTTTCGAGCCCTTTCTTTGCTGTTTTGGCCTCTTTTCAAGCTAATTTTCAGATATGCCCCTTTTCTTAGCCTTAAACAACTTTTTATTTGGCTTCTCATCACTCTCTAGGAAGCCCAAATCCTTCCCATACACCAAAGCATTAACTGTAGCAGTAGTCTCTATGAGTTGAGACAAGCTAGACATGGTGGATTTAATGCAAAAATCCTTGATTCCTTTGGGCAGCCCACAAATATATTTTTCCACTTGCTCATGAAGGGATACGGGGCAATAAGAAGTAATAGGCAACAATGCATTCCAAAACTTCTTATTATATTGCTCCAAATTCTTACGTTCCTTAGCATCCAACTTATTCCAAGCTATCATGATATCCACCTTGAATGTACTTGTCAACCAATTCGATGCAAACATTTACTTGAATTGTACCCACATTGACGGTGCTCTACCTTGCATCAAATGAGTGGACCACCATTGTAATGCATTCTCTTTCAAGAAAGTGGTTGCCTTTCAAATCTTGGAGGACTCTGTGAAGTTCCCCCCTAAATAGGCTACACCAATGCTGCCATACATAGGGTTCTACCAATTTTCAACCATACCCGAATCTGTTGGGCCATGCACACCATACATTGGTTGCTACATACCATAGGGATTTGTGCCATACATTCCCATATGCGGTCCTTGTCCAACCATAGCATGAAAAATCATGCTTCCACCAAAATATCCTGGCTGCTCCATCATAGCAAGCATGCCCAGCTGTCCAATATCCATTGAATTGGCACTTTTGTGATGGCCTTGCATTTGCATTCCTTGCGCCGTAGGTACCAACTGTTTTGTTTCATTAGCATCTTTGGGAGCTTGAAATGAAGGGTTTGGCATTATCTTTGGTGCATCTTGCTGTCTCGAAGGTATAGAAGACCTCTTCTTCTTCTTGTCTTTGCTATTCTTCTTCGGAGCATTAAAAAAACTAGGTAAATTGAGGATCCTTTGCCAATTCAGCAAAGAGATTTACTGCTGTCCTCATCCGATTCTTAAACAGATCATCAAATTTCTCTTCACCTTGCTGGTCATCAGTCTCCTTATGCCCTAAAAGCCATGGATCTTGCCCAACAGCAATATTTTGAGCTTGTTGTCCATGGTCTGAGCCTTGTCCAAGGTGAGGCATTGCATTTCCTTCATTCCCATGTGAATGTTCATACTAAGAGGCATCATCACTACTTGAGTCCATCTCACTATATGAAGACATATTGCTATAATTCTCGGTTAAGAGTAGAAATCAGCACTAGTGCAAAGCTTTGGCTTGCAATCAAGTGTCTCAAGCCCAACAAATCAAGGGATTGAGTGGTGTCCCGGCAAGGAAACCATGTAACCACCCTAATTTCTGTTGCATATTAGGGTTTACATTTAAAAAATTCAAAATTTCTCAACCTCTGGTGATCTCAATGCTATAATCTTCGGAGCAAGGCTGTAGAAAGATTGGAAGATGAGAGAGAATATTGAGGAGAGAGAAAATTCAAACTTTCTTCGCAAAGAACTAAAGAAAACCATTCATTTACTACTAGTGTCCAATCTCAACAACTTGTAGATGCAAATAACTGAAGAAAAAGAAAATCAATCATTAACTACCACTCCCTTGTCTCAACAACCTATAGATGTTGTTACCTTGTGTTGATTAATCTTCTCCTGCCTCCAATTGTCTCAAAAGGCCCTCCAGTGGCTGTAGATCAAACCAGCAACATCTCCTCCCTCTCTCTTGTAGGTTGAATAAACTAAAATGCCTCTCTCTAACCTCTAAAGACGTTTTTTAGTCTTGCATGGGGTTTTTGACAAGTGGCAGCCTTTGCAAATGGTTTTTCTAGCGTTATCCATAATAAAATAATATTTTTCAGTCTTTAAATGTTAAAAATTAATCTAATAATTATTTCGTTGTAATGAAAAATAATCTAACTAGCCAATAATTAAATTGACTAGGCAATTTCCATTTTCAAGTGTCTCTGCGCCATCTTTGACCATCAGATTGATGTTAGATACCATTAAATGCCACTTCTCTACTATTACCCAACTGACACTTATGACCAAATAAATGACCTAGACCAATAACTGACACGAAATACCACCAAGTACCTATGCATCATAACTTATAGCAACTTTTTCATTCGACATCCTATGATTTTCTTAAGTCTCTGGCTCGTAAATTTACTCTAACGCAATTGCACCTCACATGTGCAACATTTACTTAACCATGTGATTAAAATTTAATCCATATGTTAAGTAAGGTTTCCAAAATACATATTCTAATGACACCTACTTTCACTTCGCTATCCCTTCGTACCCCAGTAAATAGTTAGGGAAAATGCCACCCTTTAACATTGTGCCTTCCACATATCCACAAGTGAGTATTTTTTTCACCCTAGGACAGCTATGATAGGCATCTCCCTCACTACTCCCAGTCACTCACCTCCCCACTTATCAACCTTCTAGACGTAGGGATTCCCATTCTCTACTTATGATGCATCGTCACGCACTCCATGGGCCACTACTATGTAGGGATTTCCATCTTTTGCTCCACGTCTCCCTATCTCTCCTCCATGTGCAAGTGGCACCTACCGCATGCACATTCTCATCATGTAGCACACTACTCTATGCATCTCATTGTACACAGTACACCTCAGCAAGTCCTACGCTCTCTCCACCAATAGTTCTCACTACCCTCCATCACCCTTTTCTTCATCATCAATACCCCCGAGTGATTGGGTTAGCTTGTTTGTTTTATGATGTATTGGATCTAACCATCCCTTTTCATTCTTCCCACGGTGCACAATTACTTAAAAGGCCGCAAAAACCATACCTATTCTCACCCATAAAAATAAATAAATAATTGTGGTTCCATCCAATTTTGTAGGACTTGGTAGACCATTGGGCAACTGATGAGCACCCTTTGTCTGATGGCCTGTCCTCTCTAGCGTGACTACTTGAACTCCCTTAATAAGATAAGTGTTGCCTCTATAGTCTTGGTAGGCCAATGGGCAATCAACATACACCCTTTGTCTAATACCCTCGCTACTTTGGGATGGAACACCTTGGGTAACACTAGGCTTAAGCTTTTCTTATAGTCTCTTTTTGGTCCCAGTTTTGGACCTAAGTGGAGTTGTTGAGCTAAAAATTCATTACATCTTGATTAGCTCTTTAAGACGGTCACAAAATAGCTAGTTACCAAAATTTTCATTAAACATGAAGTGGTTCTAGAGAGTTTCTATGTTCCACATGCAAAACCCTAATTTGGGAGGATCCTTCCACCTCTATAAATAAACAAGTTGCCCACCATTCAGCCCAATCTCGTTTTTGCAGGTTTCACATGCTAGAACTTCACTATCCATACCCCCTTCGCGAAGGACATCTCAACCAAAGCGGCCCCACACTTTCTTCATCCATCTAGAGCATGTTTCCAACCTCTACCTCACAGCCTATGCCACTTATTGTTGTTTTACTGCTACCATTTTACTGCTGCATTTTATTGTGGCATTTTAATACTTCGTCTATCACAGATCCGACATCTACTACTACATTTGCTACTGCCAAACATCTTTGGAGGCTGCCTGGCTGCATATCAGGGTTCGTCTTCAATGGACATCACACTCCGATACTCATTGCTCTGCCCTTGAGCATTCTATACACTCTTACATTCATTTATTACATCGATCTATTCACTTTAGAGTTCTATTCTTTCTATGCCCGTGTTTGTGTTTTTTGTATTTTGATTTTTGAATTTTTTGTTTTGCGTTTAAGGTTTGAGTTTTGCACATCACTCTTTGAGTCTTTGTGTTTCAATCATGGTCATACATTCTATGTTGTCTTAGCACAAACCCTAGCATATCTTCACAACTGCTACTGTTGCATTTTCTTTTTATGTTTTTGTGATGAAGGTTCTTTAGATTCAAAATTCAGATATTCGGATGGACTCGCAATTGTAATGGATTGTTGCTTGTCAGTCATGGACGAGGTTTTACCATTTTTCCCTCAAAACTTATCCTCTTATATTTTTATTGTTATATAGACTGTTGTTTTGTTTTCTTCTTCCAGGGGTGATGGTGACATATCCCTTTTATATAACAGCCTTGGTCAATTGGCTGAGTATCCACTTTATTGTCATCAATCGCATGGTGGGGGGACTTGCTTGAGCTACTATGCCAAACACACACCATACACACAAGAGGAAGCTCACTTAAGAACAGAAGAAAAGATACTATCTGATCCTATGTGCTGATATATACCAAGTCAATCTCTCCTACAAGTACCTTCTTTCTCACAAAGTGGTAATGCACCTCAATGTGTTTTGTTCTAGCATGAAACATTGGGTTCCTAACTAATTGTACACTACTCATGTTACCACAATAAATAACAACTAGACCATCTCTCTGCATATCCAAATCACCCAATAACTTTTACAGCCATACCACCTCACATGCTGCCATAGCAACACCTTTGTACTCAGTCTCTATACTTAATAAAGCAACTATTGGTTGTTTTTTTCTGCTCTGCGTAATTACTACACTACCAAGAGAAAACATGAATCTACCCATAGATCTTCCATTAAACATGTTACCAGCCCAATCTGCATCTATATATCCAAAACCCTGTATATTCTTACTTGCCTCATAAAAAATTCCATAATGCAAAGTGAACTTCACATATCTCAATATGCGTCTAACTACATCCAAATGAGGCTTTCTAAGCATCTACATAAACTGACTGACAAGGCTATACTTATGACAGTTAAGTAAATTAAACTTTCTACTATCCTCCTGAATATAGTAGAGTCTTCTATGTCATCCCCAATATCAACACTCAATTTAATATTTTGCTCCAATGGCACTGAAAGGGACTTACATATTATCATACCATACTTGGACAACATATCTACGCTATACTATCTTTGGAATAGCCATATACCATCATCACATCTTATCACCTAAATACCAAGAAAAATACATTAGCTCACCCAAATCTTTCATCTTAAACTTCTTCTTCAAATGATCCTTGACTTTTGCGATCCCACTATCATTGTTACTTGGAATAATCGAGTCATTCACATAGATAACTATGATAACTAAACCTGCATCTCCCTTTCTCACATGAAGTGAGTGCTCAGTATCAGAAATATAAAAGTCAATGTTAACAAGATACTCTCCAATTTTATTAGACCATGCTCTAGGTACTTGCTTTAGCCCATAGAGCATCCTCTTTAACCTACACACATATATGGGATGCTCTCCTCATAACATGCTAGCTACTCCATATACATCTCTTTTTGCAATTCACCATGCAAGAAAAAATTCTTTACATCCATTTGCTATAAACTTTAACCTTTGGCTATTGCCAAAGCAATTACATATCTAACAATTGCCATTCTAGCAACTGGACTAAATGTCTCTTCATAATCAACCTTTTGCAACTAGTCTAGCCTTATATTTGCTAATAGAACCATCTACATTATGCTTGATTTTCTAGATCTACTTACAATCAATACTTTTCTTGCCCTTGGACAATGATACTAGATCCCAAGTCTTATTGGTCTCTAATGCAGCCATCACCTCATCCATTGCCACATTCCAATGAGCATGACCAACAACATCCTCAAAACAAGTGGGCTCAACATCCTATAAGTATAATGGTGAGTTATATAACCTTTAAAACCTAATCTTTTAACACGATATCCGACGCTTTAGGCCTATGTACCATTGGATCACTCAATGGAGCCCTTACATTACCATATGCTCTCTGTACACCTAGTGTCATGACTGAAGGAATACCAAGCTCATCATCCAACCTCTCTGAACCACTAGAATCTCCATCAAATCCCAAATGACTAGTAGATGCATTATTACCATCCAACACTTTTTTCTAATCTTTTTCCTTACTTGCAATACTTATAGATGCAACTAAAGATATTAGGGTACTTATTAGTCTCCCAAACCAAGGGCTAACTATAGATATAGTATCAGATAATGTTTCTGGTCCACTAAGGCTCCGTGATACTTTCTTTTCATCATCATCATCCAATGCATCACTACTAGATACATACCAACTGCTCATCTTATTAAAAATAACATCTCTACTCACTCTGAACTCACCTATAAAAGGGTTATAATAGCGATACCCTTTTTGCTCTAAAGAGTATCAAATGAAGATATATTTCACGGCCTTTGGATCAAGCTTCTTTTGTAGTTCATCAAGCATATAAACATACGCAATATAACCAAACACTTTCAAGTTTGACATATCTGGCTTCTTACTTATAAAGCATTTTTTGGGGATCATTCCATGAACTGCAACTATAGAAGTTCTATTCATAATATAGACAACAGTATGAACAGCTTCACATCAAAAATGTTTTGACAAATTCTTTTTGTCCATCAATGCTTATACAACTTCTACAATATGCATAATTTTTCTCTTTGCAAACCCATTTTGTTGTGAAATATGCCTACAAGTAAATTCTCTTAATTCCATGAGACCTCAAAAATTCACTAAACTCATTAGAGAGATACTCTTCTCCTCCATCTAATCTTAAACACTTAACTTTCAAGCCTATTTCTGTTTCAATAGTAGACTTGAAAATTTTGAAGTGCTCAAACACCACTCTTTTCCTTTATAAAATATATCCATAGCTTTTTTGAATAATCATTAATAAACGTGACAAAATATCTATTGCCATCAAGAGATATGTTTTATATAGACCCTTAAACATTTATATACACAATATCAAATATATGTCTACTCACATCTCTATCATGTGAAAAATGTTATATTATTTGCTTACTAAATTGACATGCTTCACACACTTTATGAAATTCTACAACTATAAAAGCAAACCTCCCTATAACCAATCCTTTGGATTGCATTAATTACAACCTTTGCACATTTTTATGTCAAATACGTTTGTGTTATATTTCAATGTCTCCAACCACTCATTTGCCTTTAGCATACATAGCAGCATTCATAGCAAGAATTCCAACATCTAAAGTGAATATGCGATCAACTCTACTTCCTTTTACAATCAACATATTATACTTATCATTAATATCTTCCACAAAGCAATCTTTTGCATTAAATCGAACCTACAGCCCTTGCTCTACCATCTGACTAACAAACACTAAATTCTTTATGATAGATGGCACATATAATACATCTGACAGATTCTTTGTCTAACCATTATGCAAGGATAAGAGAACCTTTCCAATGTGTAAAATTAGATAGCATGAGTCATCACCCATTTATACATAACCTAGATTTTGTAAATCTTTCATCTCTCCAAGCCATTCAACATGGCTTGTCATGTGATTAGATGCACCTAAATCAGCATACCATACATCATCATGTGTCCCCTTTTCTATAATAGCATTCATCATATGCTACACATAATAAATATACGCTCATTTTTGTCTTCATCCTATTGTGAAGACGATGCATACTTTCTTACTACAATTTACCACTGCAAATATCATTTTTCTTAGCATAACATTGAGCTGCAATATAGCTTGCTTTGCCACAATAAAGACAAACAACATCAAATTTGCTAAAACCTCTAGTCTACAATCCACCTCTTCCTCTAGAGTACCCCCTACCTCTAAAGTTTCCACGGCCTTCTAAAACCTACATTTCACCAAAG
This sequence comes from Lygodium microphyllum, assembly GCF_053477565.2. Lineage (NCBI taxonomy): Eukaryota > Viridiplantae > Streptophyta > Polypodiopsida > Schizaeales > Lygodiaceae > Lygodium > Lygodium microphyllum. Next base: position 84,097,083 of record NC_141163.1, on the reverse strand, counting down.
TGCTGATTTAGTTTATTTTGCTAGTTATTACCAATGTATCCCATACCGCGGTCTCTTAAAGAGAATATGCCACGTCCCCTTCCTGAACTTAAGTAAAATGCTTGGATCTATTCATCACTTCTTTCAAATGATTCACCCTACATGTTAATCTTTTCAGTAATCATGAGAGAGACAAACTCATTAAAAACTGGAAACAGCTTCCGTACAAATACAGAAGTGATATGATTTTCAAACCTTCTTATTATTAAAACCACCTAAGGTAGATGAAACCAAATCATCATCATCACGAATTGCATCAATAGCTACTAAGATATCTGCAATGCTTTTCACCTTCAAAACATACTCATTTACAAATATCTTTCATTTCTTCAAGATATTCAACTCTTACTTAAGTTGAATCTTCCATGCCTTTGTATTTACTAAAAACATATTCTCAAAGATTATCCAAGCTACATGTGAAGTTTCTGCATTTCTGATATGTCCCAACATAGTGTTATCAATGACTACACATAGCCAATACATAACATTTTTGTATTTTGCATTTCATTATTTACACACCTTTAATTCTTCTCAGTTGTACGATTACTTAGCTCAAGCTTATTTTCTTTCCCTAAAATGAACTCATACAAATCTTTTCCAATAAAAAAGTTTGTCACACGAAACTTCCATGATGGGTAATTATTCTTGTCCAACTTCTCAATAATGGGGTTTCCACTGTTCTCTACCATTTTCACAAATTTAATACAAAACAATAAGCAAGTCTTTTACAATCTTCTACAACAAGTGCACAACAACACATCAAACCTCTTTCACTAACTACTTAACATTACATGTAATCTGCAATCTATTTGATATAAAACTTGTGTTTGCTTCCTAGCAAACAACTCAAAACTTATAGACTCGAAATCTGTAAAATGTGCACTCACTTTCAGTCGACACAACTGAAATGATAGTATACCCTGAAACTGTTGTCCACAACCTTACGAGTCTAAAACGAGACTCGAAACAGCCTCAGATGGCCAAAAAAGTAATGGAAAAGCCCTAAAGGGCCAATTTGCAAAATATACACTGATTTGATCGCATACCAAATCTCACAAAAAATCTGAGATTTTTGCTCTGCCATACTTTTGGTGCCTCCATAGGTACTATCCAAGACAGAGAGTGGAAAAATGGAAGAGCTTTTTACCCATTGCTTGCTTGCTCGAATCCTTGTTTCTTCTCCTTCACTTCAGCCTTCAAAACCAACCTCTCTCAGTGGCGCTGAAACCGATCTTCTTTCTTGGAAAGGGTGGTAATTTGCTAACTAAGCACCAAATTACAACAATCAGCAACAAATGGACACAACTTAAATTGCACAAATTACCTAAATAATCTCAAACATTCCACACCTTGTTGGCCCCAGAACTAACACCTCTTTCGGTATTTCTTTAACTTCATTGCTAATGGAATGAGTACGAGCTGAGATTCACAATCTCCTTTGCTGTTCCAAAAGTCCCTTTGCTATAACAACAATCAACAATCAATTCGGGCCAATCGCCCCTTGATTTTTCACCAAGCACTTGCACAAATGGAACCACCAACCAGCCAAATGCTGCTCAATTACAATGAATGAGCTGGCATCTAAATTCCTTAACAATTACACAAATTTTAAGTGCTTAATTCAATGTGCGATGCCTTCACTAATTGGCATGGGTCCTAAGGTGGCTATCAAACACTAATTTGTGCAGAAATTTAGGGTTTACAACAAAGATCTCTTTGCTGTCCCCACTAAATTTGGCTAAGATCTGCTCAAAATGGCTAAGCAATGTCGCGATCTCTTGAGAATGGATTGGAGAAGGTGAGAAAAAGCCAAGATAAGAGAGAAATCTGATTTTCTTCATGAGAAAACCCTACATTTAGCATGTTGCTTACTCCATCCAGTATTTAATACAATCATCTATACTGTCAGGCACCTCCAAAATGTTGTCACCTTATGAACAATGCTATTGCAAATCCCTAGAAGGTGACTCCTTGCTAGCCCCTGCATGCGTTCTCTCTCTCTCTCTCTCTCTCTCTCTCTCTCTCTCTCTCCAAACTATAAACTAACTGAATGACTGAGACCTAGCCCCCAAAAACGTTTTCTCAATTTGCATGGGCATTTTTGCCAAGTTGCAACCTTCTAAACCCATTTTTTAGCATTATCTAATCATTTAATTAATTTTCAAAATTAAATAGTCCTGAAAATTAATTCCAACCCTTTTGACCCTACCCAAAATTAAATGTGCCTATCCATAATTAAATTAGCTAGGCCATTTGCAACCTGGAGTGGTCCCCAACCTCTGTTGATCCTTAAACTAGCATTAATTAATTAATCAATACTAGTCCCTACTGTCACCACCAACACTTATTGGCCAAATAACTATCCTAGGGTCAAAGCGAATACTAATTGACCCCCAAAACCTAGCTAGCATAACTTATCACAACTTTTGCCTTTGACAACTACTACATCCTCAGGGTCCTTGGCCTATTACCATGAAATAATTGCCATGTGTATCACATGCTAAACAACCTTGCATATTTGATAAATAACTTAATCATCATCGGTGATCTGATATAATACAATGATACAATGATAATCATATACAACAAAGAACCACCAAAGTAGAACTATGGATACCCAAGCAATAGGTGATTAAGCTACCACCAAGGTGCCTCGGAGAGAACTTGAGGTCAAAGTCGATCGCACTAGCTCCTGAAAATAGAGAAGAGCCAAAACAGATCTCAGTGTCTGTCAACAATGCCTCGCAGTAGTATACAAGACTATCCTATCAAAAATGCCACTAAACATATATAACCATGGATTTCCCGCCTTTGACCAAGACCGCCAAAGTGTCCCCTCATGTGAGCTCAAGACTAGGAGCCAAGCCCGCTCTCTATAAAAAAGAAAACAACTTATCATTAACCTGGATATCAATTCCAACTTCAGGATTTGAACCTCCCAAACTTCAGTCAATGCGTTAAAAATATTCCTCTCTAAAACCTGTGCACTTGTGAACCTGTATAGATGAGGCGTGGCTGCCCTATCTTATCACCCTCTTTATACTCTCTCTGGCACCAGAGAGTTCTAAGGGATGACCACATCACAAGGACTAGAAAGCAGTTGAGGAAGGGCCAATCAAGCCCTTCCCATGATCTAAAGAAGTGGATCCCTTCCGCACCACCGCGGACTTCTTCTTGGCCGGATGATCAAAGTCAGAGTCTAAGGAAGAGGATGATGCGTCGGAGAAGGCCCCATCCCACTGCTTCTTATTCCATGAGGCTGCTAACTTCTTGCAATCCTTCCACAAGTGACCCTTCTTACCACAGTGATAACACTGGGCCTTCGACTTCTTCCTATCAACCCTCTAAAGTTGTAAAGGCCTCACTAGAATCACTATAATGAGATGAGAGCCTCCCTTGTAAATGCAAAGATGTCTCATGCTCAAGCAACATCGAGGACATATGGGTAAAGCTCACAGGTGTAGAGGAGGTATGCGCTCTCAAAGCATTCGCTACTCCAAACTCTAGGGGGAGCTTGTAGAGTGCCGTATCCACGAGATGTGCCTCTGGAAGGGCAGACTGCATGTATCGAAGCTGATCCTGTATCTATGTAACACGGAGCAAAAAGGACCGAATGGTGTCCTTGGACTCAAACTTCATCTGTTGAAGCTGTCCATAAAGGATCACAACACGCATGGGGAAGGTGCCTCATACAATATTTGAAGCTTCAACTGTATCTCTAGTGATGTCCTACAGGAGGTAATCACCAGTAAAACTTCTTTAGAAACACACCGAAGCAGTGTACAATATGCACAAGCATCATTTGAATCCCATGCAAGCACAGCTTCCTCATGGTTGTCCTCATCAAAATCTTTGGGAAGAGAAAAAGAATGCTGAGGCCAAGGAATAGATTTACATAAAATGTACGAAATCTGCTTCTACATAAACCAAGCTTTCATCACAGCACTCCATGTAAGATAATCACGTCCATGTAACTTATCATCTCTGCAAAAGTGCATGGAGGAGCCATCTGGAGGGAAGAAGAAGAAAAGGTAGAGAATAGAGGGTATATGGAGAGGAAATACAGGCAAACCAACAGCAAAGACTTCACAAAATGAGAGTTCACATGTAGGTAACCAAAAATCTGATCAGCAACAAAAGCCAACTGCTACAAAATAAAGAAAAACCAGTCCAAAACTGCCAAAAACAACAAAAACGGCCTGTACAAACAATTGTCCAGCTACGGATAGGGGTAGAAAACCAAAAAATCGCAGACTGGTGGAGCAGTGAATGCAGTCAACTTACGATTATAGCCTGAAATCCAAGCACATGCTGAAAACGCAGATTGCCAGTCTGAAAAATACAAGCCTTATCAAAAGGGGAAGCAAGACTTGTAATCAGCAAAAGAATTGCAACAGGAACCGAGAGTCTGCAATCTGATACCATGTCAAAAGCGGTGCAACAATGGAAGCATAGACAAGTGCTGAAATAAATTGTTGAACACGAGAAAGGAGCAAAAGAACAAAAGAACACTCCAAAAGAAGAGAACTCAGAGATGTGCTCAGGAAATGGAATCCATATACCAAAAACATGAATGATGCTTACAACAGTAAGTCATGGGCTACTTGGGCACCAACATTGACTCCTCTCGCCAACAAGAAGACCACCTGAAGAATGATGATGATTGAATGAGAGAAGGAGGAGCCATTGAATAAATAGGCCCAAATATATGCCAAATATAGCAGTTGGTCAATCAGCAATAAATGTCTAAATAATTATTAAAATGACCACTATAAAATGCCTAAATTACCCACTAATATCAAGCATAGCCCAAACTCAAACATGAGCTAACTAGACTGCTAACATTGGCACATCGTCATGAAAAGGCCTCAATAAGCTGACATGAAGGGCATTGTGTATCCGCCAATGTGGAGGTAATTTCAGTCGATATACCACATCAATGATCTTCTCCAATACCTAGAAGGACCGATAGTATCTCATACTCAACTTCATATACAATCTTTCTTTTCCTTTCATCTTTTTCAGCCTTGCCTTTTCAAAACACAGCAATACATAATCGCCCTCTACAAATTGCAAAGCACGACTATGACGATCAATTGCCCTCTTTTGCTTTTCCTGTGATCTCTGAAGTGCATACTTTATCTTTGCATAGGCTGCATCTAAGTTTTCCACATTGCAGCCAATCTCAAAGATCTTATCCTTAATTTGCAAAATAGGTGGTACCTTCTTGCCACCCTCAACCACCTCAAATGGAGCTTTGCCCTAGAACTATGCACTGTGTTATAAGCAAACTCAACCAATTGCAAATGCTGGTCCCACTATGTCTTGTGGCCCAAAACATAGCACCTCAAAAGATCTAACACTATGGAATTTGCATCCTCAGACTCACCATATGTCTACAAATGGAAGGACGATAAGAATTTTAGTGTGGTATCCATATTCTCAAACAACCCCTTCCAAAACAAACTGGTTATTCAAGGATCTCAATCACTAACAATCGACTTTGGAATACCATGATACTTAAAGATGTGCCGCAAAAACAATCGTGCCATATAATTAGCCTTTATTTTCTTCCTCACCGAAATGAAATGGGCTTGTTTGCTAAGCTTGCAAATGATAGTCCATATCACATCATGCTTTTTTTTAGTTAGTTGGTGGGGATGGGGATGGCGAGTGAGTGGGTGCGTGGGTGCATGGGGATGGTGTGTGGTGGTGGTGCGGGGTGAACAGTTGACTAGGCACAACCAAACAAGTCCACATGGGATCCAACGAGTCGTAGAAATTACACGGCACAACGGACAGAATCTAAGCAAGGAGTAGAGAACACATAGCAAATCTATCAAGAATAGAGACTACTTTAATTTCAAACAAACTGATGCAAAGATGACTCTGTGCACCCGTGCGCTTCCATTGTGAAGCTTAGATGGTAATCCGAACAGATGATAGGCGAAGAGCTTAAGGGTAGCTGGAAGAACTCTGACTGGATAAAAGATAGATTGACAATGGCTTTAGAGGGATCTTCCTTTTATTGCCCGGGAATGTCGTCTCATCGGCATGTCCAACCATATTATGAACCTTCCCTAATCAGCCAAGGAATATTTCCTTTACCATCAGGCCAGAGACACTACCCCCAGACCCCCATCAAGGGGGTAGAATTGTGCCTTGAGTTGCTACTAATATAACTACTCTATCTAACCCAAAGGCTAGATCCACAAAGATCACCTTTTTGCCATTTGGTCACATAGACATCATCTGACATACAAGTCAGGACCCACCCAATGTCCGTACTCACACATGGCTTCTCCTCATAATGGGGGCCTTACAACTTGCTTAGAGCACCATGGATCATTGATGGCACCTTACGAGGGTGGAGCATTGAACATATCTAACACGAGTCATACACAATGGAGTTGATCGAGCAGATGAACCTATCCATCAAATGTGGACAACTATACTAGGGATACCATCAATGAAGTTCAAGAAAGTTGAGGACTTTGATGATCTTAGTCCTTGGGGATACCATCGATGAGGTTCAAGGAAGTTAACGACCTTGATAATCTTAGTCCTTGAGCAAATATTGGCACACAATGAAAAAAAATAAAAGGTAAAGGTTCCTATCGCTCGCTATCTGGTGACCATCTGAAGTGTATGGAGGGGGGTGACTCAATAGACTCACCTTAGTTGTTGTAGCTTTATCTCGAGGCTTTTCAACTAGAACCAACTTTGGTTGTGCCTCCATCAGGCTCAGGAAAGTATAGAACCGGAGCATTGTATGATGCTCAAGGGAAGGTAGAATTTCCACTCTCTCATACATATAAGCTCAGATATCTAGAGATTATTTGATGAACTTTATATTCATCCAAGGTACTATTTGCTAATCGTATATCTTGCTTTCAGATCTACTATCATTAGTGCACTACTCATCATTGCTTATGCAGTTGTGTATAAATGCTTACAATGGGATTGGGTATCATACTAACAACTCTGGATTGTAAATCCACACGAGGACATGGTTATGAAAGCAACTGGTACACATGTTGCTTGGATCATTTGTGGTCTATGTCATTGTATTTTTGGTTGGTATGCCTTTGGTTTCTACATGCATACAACTAGGGTCAATTGCCATTTTTCAAGAGGGGGGTATGTCACGAGCATGTGAATTTACTCCTAGACATTTGGACACATATAACCATGCATGGGAAGTCTCAAATGTGGCCTAGACCATTCATAGGACAAAGGAAATGGTTTACTTCCTAAGGTCAATGCACTGGTTAAATGCGACACATAAAAATGCATGGGCCATTAGTGGGACAAAGGAAATGCATGGGGGTGTCGGATGGTCAAAAAATATGGGACAAAAACCCTAAATACATTGTGCCCTGATCTGAACCTGGACACATAATCTAAACATACATCCATGCAGCCTCATAGTCTAATAGCCCCATCACCTGTGAATCTGACGACATGATCTTTGCAGTGCTGCATCTCCATCGGGTGCCCTGTACCAGATCATATCTCAAAACTTATCAGGAGAATTTAGCATATAAGGAGCACTAGAGGGTGGTTATTAATATACATAAATCCCATACTCCATGAACCAACAGAGCACTACAGCATGCTGTGATAGATAGGGACCACATGTAGCAATACTCTATGATGACTATAGGGCTCAGTATGGTAGTCTGCCTGGACTCATGGCTCTGATAGCTTATCCCCTTCTTCCCTTGATCGGAGCATCATGCCAATGATGTGGTTCCCTGTACATTTTCTACTTTCTTGTATGTGTTACAGTTTGTACTTGATATTGACTTTCAGTGATATAAGTTATAAAGGCATTTGTATGCACTTTAAAAGGTCCACACGATGCCATGTTTGATCTCATATACAGAACCAGAAAGCTGTGCTTGAACTGCGTACTTTTCCTCGTACAGAATACGTACAAAGATAGAAAGTTGTACCTAAACTTGTATCCCACACTATATCTAACTATCCTTGAGCTCTTTTAGATCACATAGATATAACAAACAGTCGTTAGCAGCTCACGAAGCCATTAAAGAACAAAAAAGCAAATGCATTAGTGTGATTGAAATGCATCACGTAGACTAGATCAAAACACAAAATGAGAACTATTTCGATACAGGGTTGGTAGCAAAAACCAGCAACTGAGAGAGACAGAACCTCAGATCGGATAGCCCGATGAGTAACTTTAACAGGCACCTTGCCCTTTTGGATCCCATGTGCTCCATTCTGAAAACTTGCAACTTTTGGGTCACAATTTTGTCTGATTTCATTACTGTTGCCATTATTTGTATCGGTCACATCAGAAGATGCATCCTCAATAGGATAAGACGGCCTAAAACAGTTCACAGGAGCAACAGATTTATGCCTTGAAACTTTAGCGGTTGCACTAGGAGAATCTTCCTCTTTGTAACTGAGCAGATGCTCCTCTGAGAGATGAGTGATAAAAGACGGGGTAAAGGATTTAGTCTCTACAGTAGAATGCTTGCGTCGAAAGAACTCAAAGCAGCTGCAGCAGTCCATGAATGAAAGCAGATATGGGCAATAATAGCTGGATGTTCCCCAATCGTCGCATATATATTATGATAACAACTAAATGATTTGGAAGGCTCAATGCTTCTGACCATCTTGACGAAACTGTAAGGAAAAGGAAGCGAGCATGGTGCTTGCTACCGGATCACATACTGAAAGGAAACCTGGAAGGTCCCATTCAACGAGTTGCTCCCCAAGAAGGACTTTCAGAAAGGATGGCCGATCGAGTGTTGCCTTCGAGTGTCAAAATGGAGGAACCGCAGGCGTATGGTGCTTGCTGCCGGATCACATGCAAAATGCAACTGAAAGGAAAACAGGGAGGTTGCATTCAAAGACTGGCTCCGCAAGAAGGCCTTTCAGAAACGACGGCTGATCGGGTGTTGCCTTTGAGTGTCAATATGGAAGAAGCGCATGCATTTGTCTGGCGGAACCCTAATCAGAGCTTGTCCACCATAGCCAGCTGCGTGCGCTGCCAGTGGCGGCAGGAGCAATGAATTGTTTGCTTGCAAAGACGATCACCAAAGAAACACAGGTGCAATACCATTTGTTACATTTTGACGAACCTGCCCGGACACGCAGGGAGAAACCGAAACGTTGACCTTATTTCCGGAAAACATCCTGCATTTTTTATAGGTCGCCAGTCGCCTGGTCCCACCTCGTCCGTCATCGGCACAACTTTTTAACACGTCAATAAAAAAAGAAGATATTTTTGATAGCAAGTACAAATTTATTTACTTTCAATATTTCGAATTTTTAATGTATTTCCTGTTTAAAATTAGTGGGAAATTAGATCATATATTCATCACTTTAAACGCAAAGTAAAATAGTTTCACTTTTAAATAGTTATATTGTAAAGCAAATACAGAATTTTTCGCCTTTAAAAAACGGGGCAAACCCTAAGCCGAGCACATTCTTTACAAGCCTGTATTGTATCTAACCTTTCTTTTTTTCGGTCATCTATCGAATGAAATCCAATCTTGATGATAAAACAAGATCAAGATTCAAGTTCATGAGCTTATTTTCTTAGTTCAAAACAAGTGTGCCCTGAGAGAGAGAGAGTACGAGCACTTTAGTATTGGGAGGTTATAGTTTCAAATGATAGTACAAAAAACTCTACATCAGTACCTATATTGAATACCAACCCCCATAAAAGGCTTGCATTTCCTTACGAGATTATTAGTCAAAAAGATTCATCAATGTACATTGATGCCAAAAGTGATCATTTCATTTTATTGGCTATAATTACAAGGTCAGGTGTAGATTGTGCAATTTTGAAAACACATTCAATCCAAAACCACACATGGTTGGACATGGGTTTTGGATGGGAAGCCAAGTGTATTTGTGGCACAAGGGACTTGACCTTGCCAACAGTATGACGTGAGGTTGTTGCCCCATCTTTTTGTCCAAATGAAAGGATAAAATGCTTATGTTCAAAGCTAAAATTATGAAATCAACAACTCATGGAGTTTGAACCACAAAGGTGAACCCAACAACCTTCAAAACCAATGGTTGTCTATTTCAACTATGATGAGAACATCTCCAAAGTTAAGTCAAAGCAATTGAAGGTATTAAGCAGTCCAAGTTTATGGTACTCACAGCTACTTGAAGTTAGATTAATAAGCAATACAAAAAGGACATATTCTAGGGGAAAAGTGCCATGTTAGTCCTATTCAGTGTCTCATGCTTTGCTTGCACAGCAAAAACAACATGAAACCTAGAATCGGCAATATGAGTGAGACAACACACTAAATAAGTACTTGAATGGAAGTGAAGCATGGAAACATATCAATGTTGTGTTGCAACAACTTGAAACAAGTTGCACATGATATTTGGACCACATGGATAACTTTACCCAAGTTGGGATCCCTTACTAAAAGTCATCCTCATGCATATATCAAATGTAGCATACACATGTTATTTGTCTTATCCAAACTCACTTATGCTACATATCAATTCTTTCATATGTTTTCGATTGCTATCAGCAACAGTTTCTTCATAATATGGTCCATGGTGAGAATTAAAGATGATGAAATTTGGATCTCATCTTTCTATAAATTGGACTTGGTATAAATTTATTATTCCAAGGATACCTTGTTGACATTCTTTCAAAAGAAATTATCAATTGAGGTTTTATTTTATCCACTCTAACCATTGGCCACCAATAGGCCTACAATATGTAAGTGCTTGATTGAAAATTTGTCACATCAAGCATATGCAACTTGCATCCTTCCCTCCTTGTCAAAATCAACTTGAAAATGACAACATGATCATTAAAAAAATAGAGCATGGTCGTCCTCTTGAGTCCCACCACACTTAGTGCACCCTTAAAGATAATTTAATTGATTGCTTGACATTGAACAACTTGTTCATCTTACATGTTGAGGACCTCACCCTTAATACTATCTTTCAAGAAATCACTCCCCCCATACTCCCCTACTTTTATGACTAAAGCGGGTTGAAAGTCAACATCAATCTTTAAGGTTTATCTTATATCAACGTCTCTAAGCCACAAACTCATACATAGCCCCAACATGATCTTCACAATATTGAGGATAACCATTCAAGGAAAACCATAGACCTGTAAGCTTTTCGCCATTATTATGACTTAATGATATTAGATGTAGAACAAATACATGAGTTATGATCTTCTTCTAGTCTTCAACGTGCTTGATAAAGAAGTGCCACTTGCATCAAAATCATGAACTTCGTTCGTGCAACCTAGCTCCTAAAGCCCTCTAAACTAGAAGACTTCAATATTACAAGTACCATGTATTAAATTGATTATAGTCGTTGGGCCTATTAACACTTTTAACAAAGTAAGTTGTAGTGCTTAGATGAGTATTTCAAACCTTGCACGCTCAGGATGTACTTCATAGCATTAACTTTAGAGTTAAGCCTCACTATAGGTATAGTCCTTCAGCCATTAAACATGTGGAGCCTTTTGGATAGGCAACTAGGCCATCTGGCCACTAAATTGATAACACCTCATCTTGAAAGGATAGAAGGATATTAGGTCCATGAGAGCTCATATAATGAAATATTGGATGAGGACTCTTGTTGTTTCAAGAGCTTGATCTCTCTCTCTCTCTCTCTCTCTCTCTCTCTCTCTCTCTCTCTCTCTCTCTCTCTCTCTCTCTCTCTCTCTCTCTCTCTCTCTCTCTCTCTCTCTCTCTCTCTCTCTCTCTCTCTCTCTCTCTCTCTCTCTCTCTCTCTCTCTCTCTCTCTCTCTCTCTCTCTCTCTCTCTCTCTCTCTCTCTCTCTCTCTCTCTTTGAGCTATGGAAGCAAGGGAGGAAGAAGAGATGTAAGCAAAAGATTCACCTGCACTTGGTCTCTCACTCAAATAAATCCCACATTATCTCTCCCTCACTCTCAAGCAATGGTTGCCACAATATAGTAGACAAAAAGATAGGAGAATAGAAACTTAAAAACTACACATACAAGGATGAGCCCTCTTTCCACTTTTACACATGGCATAAGTTAGGGTTTCAATTTTCATATTTCAATTGGCATCCTCCCTAGGAGAGTAGAAACACAAAAACTGCACATAGAAGAATGAGCCCTTTGTCCACTTTTACACATTTTATACATTAGGATTAGGGTCTTCATATTTGATTCGGCATCATCCCCTTATCTATTGGGCTTATGACTAGTCCTCCTACTTGATGCATACACTAGCATTTTGAGGACATGGTTTACATGTCAACAAATAGAATTGGTCTACAACCTTTAAGTGTTTGTTTAGGGCCTTCTTTTTATTCTTCTTATGTTGGGAGGTCTATAGGGATTGGAGTTTATGCCACCCTTTGTGCCTAGGCTTTGATAATTTTGATAATCCTTCAATAAATCTCTTGATCATACATGGATATCTCCAGTTCTTCACGCAATTCCCATGACACTTCACCGTTCCCATTCATGGTGAATCTACTACCCACAAGTCTATATAGTGAAGTTGTGATGGTGTCACTCTTGGTGGTTTCATGGCTATTGCAACACCCTCTTGTTGTGGATTTGGATGGTTGAATGTACTCCTAATGCACCTCCTTTGCATCATGCAACTAAAGATGGAGCTCTTGTCACTCTTTAATGGCTCTAGCATTGTCTTTTGAGCTAATCACAAAGGCTTTCAAATCTAGTTACACTCCTCAAAGTATGGCTTATCCCATTAAATTGGTCTTGAGAAGTAATGGTTAATACAACATGCCACCCCATTAGAGATATGACATTGCTTCTTTGATTATTTACTTCTTTATCTAGGCCGCCCTCTTTGTAGCTCTTGTAAGATTGGTATAAAAGTTTGAAGATCACTAAGTGCAGCCACTAGGGGTGCTTCCTCCTTTACTTTCCCCTTTCTCTCGTTAGAATCTTCTTCCCATCTAGCCTTGGCCAAAATCCTTCACCTAATTGTTATGCCAATAAATCTTTTTTACTTTCTCATGTCTTCCTCAAAAGACATCATCATGGCCATTAGGGTGTCCTCATGTTCCTTGGAATGTGCTACCTCCTTGGTTTCAAATTCCTTCCTAAACTATCCTAGCACATATCAGAACTTGGCTTCTTCTTGTGGGTTGTTCCTAAAATATTACTTTTCATCATCATTCTTCTTCTTCTTCTTCACTTTCTCCTTCTTTCTCTCCTCTAAAAGTTTGGTTGCCTCTCTTTTCGTTTTCTTAACTAATCACTTTTTCTTGTTTTCTCCTCTTCAAATTGAATCCCTCTTTGTTGCTTGCTCTAGTGGGATTGTCCTAACAAGTGATGGGGCATTTGACCTTTGCAAGGCTACATGGATAATCTTGGTAAGAACACTACCACATACTACTATAAATTCTTGGGCATCTACAAGTGACACCTTGTCATCTAGCTTCTTGAAAGAGAACCCTCTCGACCCTTACAAAAACTTCATGAGCTATATAGGTAATGAGTATGTCCTCCACAAGTCCCTTTGAAATCTTGCCTAAGTAGGAGCCAAGTTGAATAAAGGTGGACATTGTGTGAAAAACTTGGGTGGTGACATCCAAGCCTTCCTCAAGTATGATGCTTATCAATAGGCTGTCATTGCTAACACCTGGTTTACTCCATTTCTTTGCTACAACCTTAGCCTTCCTATTCTTGTCATATCTATTTGTCTCATCCTTAGTGCTTCTTCCATTAGGCCTAATATGACTATGATGCCATAGCTTGTGGTGTCACTATTGATGCAAAGCATGACATACATTGTCTTTAGATAGGATTGATTAGTTCTAATGAACCTTGTGTGCAATGGAACCAAGGGGTTTGCCTATCACCCATGCATAAGTTTTCAAGTCACATTGTTCCACCACTCTCTTTATCATGTCATTACCCTTGATTAGCCAATCCAAGTTGTCGAGTGCTATACTTTAGCTCTTTAATGCTATAGAGTCATGGCTATAAGTTGAACTCTATATGCTATTCCTTACCGTTTCATCTCAATCGGGACTACTTCTTATCTTGTCATTGTCATTACAAATAATAAATAGTTTTCTCTTATGGAATTTCTAGTATGAGGGGTTGAACTTAAAAAATAAAAAATTTACCTCTATTACCTTTATCTTTACCTTATGCTACTTACAATCCCCTCCTCAAGAACATTTATTTTATGTACAATGGAAAGAGTGTTTTATTTATATATAAGAAAAAGTTTTAGCTTATGTCTTAGTCATCCACCAATTTTAGCCTTGACCTTAGGTATCCAATAGTCATAGGTTTGGTTATATTGTAGTTTTGCTAAGGGCTCTAGGTCTAATGGTTAGTATGCTAATGCACAAAGATAATTTGTGGTGTTATATAAAAATTTAGGTGCACCAAAGAAACTAGTAACTTGTGTGGTTGATGGTTTAAGTGCTTCCTTAAAATGTGTAGTGTGTTTCTTATATTGAAAAATTTATTTTATGTACAATGAAAATAGTGGTCTATTTATATACAAGCAAATTTTTTAGCTTAGGCCTTAGCCGTCCACCAATTTAGCCTAGACATTTGGTATCAACTATTCATAGGTTGGGTTATGAGCATGCTACAAAAGTTGTGGACAGTTATGGCACCTTGATAGCACTTTGTAATGGAGAGCTCATAGTTGAAACACTGAGACAGTGGATGAAAATATGGTTCTCTTTTACATGTGGGAAAATGCTTATCTTGGCATTGTGCTCGAACATTTCTTTACTCACAAACTTCAAGTTTTTAGCCCGTTGGCATGTCTCTTTCATTAAGTCACACATGCATAGTGTATTTATGTGTGCATAATTTCTAAATTTAAAATTACACGGAGACTGAGCCTAATGCTCGAGAATGATTTTAGAATAATTATTTGGGATTCCTAGGTATTATCTCTAATTCTCCGATTTGTCTTGGGGCACTTGATGCTGTTGTGCTATTTTTAGCTTTTTACATTTTGAGATGTGCTTTTGCTTCGAGCTTTTATTGTTATTACTTTGATGTAGTTAGTGTGTTGTTGGTTAGTGTTTTAGCTTTAAATTTGTATGCCCATCTATTCTTCAACTCTTTATAGATGGAATTGACAAAACATGGCCTTTGTATAGCCATCTATTATTCTTGAATGCTTTGTAGTTGGTCTTGAAAAAGGGTTAACATGCAGTCTCTTGAGGAAGACAATATAGTAGTTGAGGTGTATATGCAAGGCAAACTTTCTTGAGGAAGATGGTCTTCGATAGTTGGTGGTATTGGATGTCTTTGACTTTGGCGAAGTCTTTCATTTGGTCTTTGTCTTAATGGTCCTTTAGGTAAAGCTTTTGTAGCCAATGTTATTTTCAAGCATTGCCTTATCAATCTTATGATGACCTGCTTTATCTTACATTCACTTGGTGAAGATTTGAGAGTACCATAAAGTTTGTTCTAGCTCAAAACAATGGAATGATTTATGATAGCTTTGAAAGGTAGAGCCTGAGTGGAAGCATAAAAGTAGAAGCAAGAGCAGAGAAAGAGCTATGGCAGATCGAGCAAGAGAGAGAGAGATACTGTATGTGAGAACTCCAACATTCATAATGTGTGATCGGCATTCCCTTATTCAATAGTCAATGAAAGAATAAAGGTGAGAAGAGCACAAGAGAAAATGACAAAGTACAAATATACATAAAGTATAACATGATGAGGAATAGATGTCATCTCATCCTATGCTCATCATCTTTCTAAGGAAGGGAAAATGTTCTACTAAGAGACTTTTAGTGAGTAGATAAGTGGGATTCTTGTCA
The DNA here is from genome assembly GCF_053477565.2 of Lygodium microphyllum. Taxonomy (NCBI): domain Eukaryota; kingdom Viridiplantae; phylum Streptophyta; class Polypodiopsida; order Schizaeales; family Lygodiaceae; genus Lygodium; species Lygodium microphyllum. Next base: position 84,081,270 of record NC_141163.1, on the reverse strand, counting down.
ATTTGTCACAAGATCTTGACAAGCTTAATAGACTTTTCCTCTATCATTTCCCTAATGAAGCAATAACGCATCTCAATGTGCTTTGTTCTTCGCATGGAAGTCCTAATTCTTGGCCAAGTGAATAACTCGTAGAAAATCTCAACGTAGTGTAGAAGTAATACTAATACCATGGTCTACTGCACCAAATGCCCTAACCATATGGCCTCCCTGCAAGTCTAAGTGTTGTCTACAACATACTTTGGCTTGATAGTAGATAAGGCCATGCATTTCTATCCCCTGGGCATCCAAGAAACATCACCTCTAGCAAAAGTGAAGACATACCCAGAGATGGACTTACTACTATCTGCATATCATGCATAGTTGGAGTCAATATAATCCACGATTGTAGTATCATGGCCATCATAGTAGATGCACATATATGCAATGCCTTTCAAGTATCTCATGATACCCTTCACAGTGTCCCAATGTCATTGGCTAGATGTAATCATATAGCGTTGATAGGTGAAAATGAGTGACCGGGGACATGATGCTGCATGGGGTCAAGTGAAGTAACACATGCAAATATCTTTTTTTTGTCTTTTTAACACCTAACCATAGCGAGAGTCAAGTTGATAGGTGGAAATCCCAAGTGGTACCATGCATGTTCGACATGTGGTTGTGATATTTTAGTTTTGAGACACGTGCTTCATGCAATAATAGATATCCTCATACAAGGAATGTGTTCTCACTTTCAATTTTGAGTCCCTAAATGGAATTTTATGTGGCACGGGGCATGTTTGCCATCTAGTAACTGAGGGGAAGCAGGGGGTAGCTTGGTAGAATAGGGGAAAAAGTAAAAATATGAGGAGTTTTTTTTTTAAAGAGAGGGGGAGAAGGGTTCTACATAAGACAATTAGCGTATCAAAGAGAGAGAGAGAGAGAGAGAGAGAGAGAGAGAGAGAGAGAGAGAGAGAGAGAGAGAGAGAGAGAGAGAGAGAGAGAGAGAGAGAGAGAGAAGAACCTTGCAGTCTGAAGAGAAGGGAGAAATCTGATGCTTAGAAGAAGAAAAACAAGTTTTTAGAAGAAAGAGGCCGTGCAGCTGAAATTATCGAGGTCGTGGAGCATGATGGCATTATATTAAAGATGGGGTTATTGAAGCTAATTGATTGATGCGAGTTCTCGATTTTTAGATGATGGCAATAAGAGTCTTTCTTTTGTCTTGTTTTCTTCTATTGTTGTGTGGGGCACAGAGTATGCAGATCTATTCTGATGTATGAATATGAGTGAGAGACAATAGAGGGCTATTCTTTGTCGTGTTGAGAGTGATGTATGTTAGTTGTTTGCGTGAGACTTCCTGTTGGAAGAGAAGAATGGAAGCAAATGGCATCTACATCTAAAACTGGGTATGTGGTAGAGAATATGTATTATGGGCAGGTGTTGAATGCATGGAATCGAGTTAGTGGAAATTTGAAAGGATTTGCAACCATAAAAATGATGAATTAGAACTCATAACGTTCGAAGCTCCGTAACTCTTCATTAATGCAAGATATGCTAAGATATATCTACTGTTATGCTGAAATGATAATCTGAAATCAAAGAAAGTGTCCTCCCGTTTGCAAGTTTGTGCTTGTTGGAGCAAAGAAGTTATGTGTTTGCTATATAGAGAAGCATTGTATTTTTGCAATGCTCTATGAGGTAATTTCTATGCTACATGAGGCAACATGTGAATTCAGCAACATCTACACCACCAACTTGGTTTCCCATGAAAGTCATCATGATTATCCGTTGCTATATTAGTGTAAACTTTGTTTTGTTGTAGTAATGGAATGTCCACAACAGTGAAATGCTTGTAGCAGTTGAATTGGCATGAAAATTTACCTTATAAAGATTTGGTTACTTGCGTTTTCGGTTTGTATTTATGTGTGCTCTGAGAAAAGAAGAATAGAAAGGATCTACAACTAATTTTGCATTGCTTGAGGCAACCACACTTTATGGGGCAGTTTTCGCATAGGGCTGCCATCCCTAAAAATTTAGGAGTTGTGTGAATCTGAAAGCTTGTGTTGTAAGAGTCTCAACCATGGTTGTTTTTGCATAAGTTTCTCTCTAAAAATGGTAAATTCTGAGCTTGAAGGTTTAAATTGCTTAAGTATTGAGTTGAAGTCTCAGTGAGTAGTGAGTGATCAGGAATATTTGATCATGTGTTCAATGGTGCTATCTTCTGGGTTTCGTTGAGGGGAGATCCTCAATCTTTATCCTGTGGTGTTGTCTTCGTGGTTGTTAGAGGCCGACTACCCAATTCACCTACCAGCATGTCACAACTCCCATTGCAAATGCTATGTCAAGGTGAGTGGCTAATACATCAAATTGTCTACTACAAATGCATAAGGGATCTTGGCCATCTCAGCCTTTTGATCATTTGACTTGGGACAATTTCCTTGACTGACCTTCATGTGGGAAGGTAAAGGACAACCAATAGGCTTAACATCTTACATATGGAAGTACTCAACGACCTTCTATATGTACTCTTGTGATAAGTAAAGGAGTGCCTGAGAGTAATCACACGCAATGTGCATTCTAAAAATATGTGAGGTCTATCCCATGTCATTAATTTCAAAGCTATTCTTGAGCTAAGTTTTCAAAGCATCTAGCTTATCATGAGCTCTCCCAACAATCAACATATCATCCACACAAAGTACTAAGATAATAAGACTGTCATTACAAGCATTCTTGGTATAGAGACACATATCCATATCACTGCAGGAGTAAGACTACGATTGCATAAATGCACCAAACTTATGATACCATTCCCTATGTGCCTGCTTAAGACCATAAAGGCTTTTTCTCAACTTGCATAGTAGATGTTTTCTACCCCTTTCTTGAAAGCCCTTAGGCTATTGTATATAAATCTCATCATGCACGTCTTTATATAAGAAAGCCATCTTAACATCTATTTGATAGAGATCTAGATCTGACTAAGAAACCAAGGCTAATACTAAACATAGGGTAGTCATCTTGACTACAGGAGAAAATACCTCATCAAAGTCAACACCGCACTCTTGCTTAAAATCCTTAGCAACCAATCTAGGCTTATATGCTAGCTTGGGGGGTGTCTAGGGGTACTTTTCAACTTGTACACCCACTTGCATAGTAATGTATGTTTCCCATTGGGCAAAGGAACCAAATCCCATGTATGGTTTTTCTACAATGAGTTCTAATCTTATTGCATGGCCCTCTCCCGAGAGTGGCTATCACCTCTACACATGGCCTCCTTATAAGTAAGGGGCTAACAAAAAATTGTCACCATAACATAGTCCATGGAGGTTTCAAATTGATCAGACTATCTCTATTAGACATCTCAAAGTAGGTTGTGGGGCCTGTACATGCTATCTAATATTATGATCATGGACCATGGGAACATTAGCTGTTGTAGTTGTTTGCCCAGCTATACAATAACAGGAGGCACCTTCTAAAATATCACCATGCATGCCTCAACTATTGCTTAGGCTGCTTACACATTTTCTCCTCATGGAAAACAACATCATGGCTACATATGGCCTTTCTAGCTTGTAGATCCCATAAGTAATAACCCATCTTATCTACATCCCTATAATCAAGAAGATGCATTTCATTGATTTAGGATCTACCTTATTGTTTTTGTCCTTGGGAACATGTCAAAAAGTCTCACATCTAAAGACATGCAAATGAGCATATGATGGAGGTTTTCAAGACCATATCTCCTCTACAACTTGAAAACAAATAGTAGTACATGGGGATCTTTTTATCGTGTACAATATTAGTAACTGCCTCAACCCAAAAATGCTATGGTAAGTATGGCTAAGCATACTATGGACTCTCTTGAATCATCATGTTCATGCGCTCTACAACACCATTTTGGGGTGGGGTGTAAGGGGTGGTAAATTGATGCTTAATACCCCACTCATCACAAAACTTCTCAAATTCTTTAGAGATATATTTATCCCCATGATTAGATATTATGTATTTCAGCCTATAGCCATCTACTTCTTCTTAATAAGAGCAAGCCAGCACAGAAAGGTAGTCAACACATTTGATTTCTACTGTATGGGGTATGCCCCAACCTAATGTGAATAATAATCAATGAATGTAACAAAGTACTTTATGCCACCCAATTTGACATGGCATGGGACCACACATGTTGAAATACACAAGAGCTAGAGGCTTTTACCCATTCGTGTAATGCCAAACTTTTTATGAGAACTAAATGTTTGTCTAATTAAAGCATTTATATTCAAGAAACGAAAGATATTGCAAATGAGTAAGCATTTCATTTCTTTAAGGATATGTGCCCAAGGAGACAATGCCATAAAGATACATGTTGTATGTCAACCACAACCAAAACATGGGCAAGGGATCTAGATACAAATAAAGGATAGAGTTTACTAGCGTTGACACCTCAAGCAAAAACAAGATTCCCACGGGCAATTTTCCATGCAAAATCACCAAAAGATACATAATAGTTTGCATCATCCAACTATCTAGCAAATACAAGGCTTTTGATCAAAACCGATATATGATGTACATTATGTAGAGTAAAAGATCTTCTTTAAAAAAAACTGCAGCATTATATCCCCAATGCCAATAATATCCTATGCCAAGTCATTTCCTAGTCTAACAAAACCTGTTGTGCTCAGATAGGACTAAAACCAATCCCCATACAAAGTAACATGAAAAGAAGCTCTCGAATCAAGCAACCAACACTGAGAAAAAGTGGACGAGACATTAGTCAACAGACTAGTATTAAGAGAAGAAGCTGTTGAGATGTAATCATTATTTGAGTTAGGTTGCACTACATTTATTTCTTCAATCTCTACACTTGACTTACTAGGGACAATGATGCGATCATCTGACTTTTCTTGCACTTTTCCCTTGCCTTTCTCTTTGCACTTATCATTGTGCATCTTATGGCACTATGGCCAAATATAACCCTTCTTCCCATGATAATGACATGTAAGAGAGGCCTTACAACTATGGGACTTATTGTGAGTTTGCTTATACGAGATTAAGACTTCTCCGAGTCTCTACCACCATTGTGGTCATTACCACTCTTATTATTATGTCTACCCCTCTAACAATCAATGCATGAGAAGTATGGGCAGCATCCACATTTTTTTTTGTTTATCTCCTCTGTGATGAGTAAAGCACCCTCAACATCCTAGAGTTTTGAGCCATCCTTACGTATATAAACACACATGTGTGAAAGGAAAGTGTTCCATGACTTGGAAAGTGTCACAAGTAAAACAAGGGAGGTAGATTATCCTTGAACTCAATGCCTTGTGAAGCCAATTGGTTGAAAATAGAATGAAACTCATTCAAATGCACGGACACACTAGTCTCTCTCTTTATTCAAGGGTCCATGAGCTATTTCAACTAGTACATCTATGAAGCAAGACTTTGCTGTTCATAAAAATTACATGTATTTTCCCATAATTAACAAGCATTATCCTTAGGTGCCATAGCATTGAAATAAACCTATTTTAATCATGACAATATAAGAGTGGATTTACATAGCTCATCCAACTCATCCCGAGTATCCTAATCAATGCCTTTGAGCTTTACACTCTTAGTTTTCAAAGGCCCAACTTTCTTCTTTTGAACTAGCACCTACCATATCTATGTCTTCCAATAGGTGAAATTTATCCCATCAAGCTTTTTAATATTGAAAATAACACTATTATTCAAAGAACTAGCCTTAGTAGTAGTATACCAATGCAAGGTTTAAGAGAATGGGCTGCTATAAATGAATATAAATTAGTTCCTAAAGCTTTGCTAAAACAAGGGTAAAATAGGAGGGAATACCAAAGTATAGAGCTATCCACCAACTGCAATAGACTGCCAAACTATAATGTTTGCTCTCCAAAAGAATGTTGAAAACTGTAACTATAGCAATATTGAAATAAAGATAGTAGTACATGTCAATCCAACTATGGGCAAATAGCCAAGAAAGTAATTTTCCACCACTGCTAGGGATATCCAAGTAGCAAGAGGGATACAAAGAATGCAACTAGTAGTGACTAAGTATAGATCAGCGGTACCAAAGATTGTCACAAATTCAAAGTGTCAGTAAATTATACATTCCATAAGCATATAGATCACTGGCAACTTACTAATAGAGATAAGTACTGGTGTCCAAAGCATATGGAATCAAATCATCCCACTATTGGAAGTAACTGTGTCCAATAGCATATAAGAGAGCATTCACATGAACCAAGATTCTCGCTAACTCGTGAAGAACTAAGCTCTACCAACAAGTATAAGCACCTCCTACTAGAAGTGAATCCGAAATGCAAAGTGAGTAAGAAAAACTCAAGACATATACATCAAAGTATCTGAGAATCCCAAGTGCATAAAAAATACATCCAAGAGCATAAGTGTCCAATAATGAAGCTTCAATACCCATAAGTGAGTAAGTATGGAAGCTCAAAGCAACTAACCAAAGACCAAGTGCATCAAATATATCTCAAATCCAAGTGCCAAATCATATCATAACCATATCTAGGCTCATATATCAATGCTAGACATCACTGTAGACATGCAACATACCCAAAATACCACGTAGCCACAATAGGCATTTAATGTGTGAAGCTCACTATAGTATGCTTAACTGTCCAAACTATTATGATAGTAATATAACTTTGCAAAACTAAGCTAATCAATCTCTAAAAAATTCTAGGCACCAAAATAGCATGCTTGAAGCATCAAACATGCATTATGGAATTTACTAGCTTTTGTGTAAAGTAGAGAACTAGAAAGATGGGGGTAACTTCCCCTGTTACACCCCTCACTTTCTCCACCCCAAACCCTCACATCCTCTCACTACCACTTAGGTTGCTACTCCAAGGAATAGATTGGGAAGAAGAGAATAGTGCAAGAGCTTCTCACTCAATGTCCCTCACTCTCTCTCTCAACCTTACTCTCTCACTCACTCTCTCGCTCTCTCTTTGTTTCTCTCTCTCAAGAAAAGATAGCATAGGCATGAAGACTACAAGTTTGAACACACATGAATAGGCTTTTCCATTATCTATTTTATACAAACCATTAGGGTTTCTTACCCTTTTAAGCATCCAGCCACACTTCTGGCCTCTTGGCCAACCACTCTTGCATGTGCTTAGGTGTTCACATAAATCTCACTTGGTTTGTCAATTAATAATTACAATTTGTATAGCAGGAGTAAGTTGGTCCTCATTTTCTATTAACTACATCTTTAAAAAAGAAAATCACAACATGGCACACACACAAAAATTTTGTTGCACATCATTTGTGAACATTTCCACTTCTTGGTATGCTTGCTTCATTGTGAAGTAAGACTAAACATTACCCCTATCCTAGATGAGTGCTAGTCCCATGGCATACTATGGTATAGGTATTGTTGTAGGTCTACTGATGGTACTTGAGGAGGTAGAAGAAGACATGTGGGTGTAGTGTTGTTTTAGAGCATGATTGGCCATTGATGTTGCAGGATCTTCAATGGATTCTTCAATAATTTGAAATCAAGGTGCTCTCCTTGGAGGCGTGTCTACCTTACTGTGTGGTGCTTGTGCTTATGTAGGTATAACCGGGAGATGGATTGTGAGCTCCAAGCAGGCTTGGTACTTTGTCCCACACTTAAGCACCCAATTTGTGTATAGTTTTATTGTGCAATGAAGTCTCAGGGTGTCAGGTTATCCGCACAAGCAGCTCTGTTATGGGGGAAGGGCTAGGGGTTTAGAAATGCAGCTAGCTGACTACTAGGGACACTATATTAGGAGGGATTCTCATATAGTTTGGAAATTCCCAATATAGTTAATATTTAGTCACATGATCAAATCTTGTCCACTTACTTGAAAGTGGAGTCTACCCTAATTATTATGTAGGTTGTCTTTCCAAGTTTCCCTTTGCAGCATGGGCTAAGATTTAACCACATGGCCAAATCTTTACCCCTTATTTGAAAGTGGGACTTAGGATATTCCCAAATTCTCTAATATGGTGTTTAGGTCCACTATATGCACCTAACTCGAGGATCCCTAGATATAGTATTCGTAGTACTATGTCCTATGTAAGTTGGAGCTTTTTCTCTCTTTTTATTTATTTGTTTGTTTGTTTTTTGAACTTTATTCCTCTAAGAGTGATGCAAGGTGAGGCCAAGACATCCTGTGATAAGCACATAATCTTTAACTACATCTCAAAATTCAATGGAAGATTCTAGATAAAATAGATGGATATATAAGGCAAAGTAGCTCTCCACCATGTCCTCTAGTAGCCATTAAAGTTGAGAGAGAGATAGGCAAAGGGAAAAAAGCTCAAAGAGGATTATACTATTTTCTTCACTTCATTATTATCATCACGCACTAAAAGTCAAAGTACAACTCAACTAGGCCTAATGTGACCATGCACTCTAACTAGAGTTAGCCTATAACTCGACTTATTTATGAAGTATACACTAGTAATATCTAAGGACCCAACTTTCATGTCAGGGTTTGGATAAGGTATGATGGAATGAGCTTGCATAACACTTCCCATATCCCAAGTAGTGACCTAAAATGGTGCACAGATCGGATGTCGTAAGCGCGCATAGTGAGCGTCAGAAGGTCCCCAAGAACAAAAGAACTCTACTTTTTGCACAAAACTCAATGTAGAAGACTTGCATGACATGAACAAGAGACCAATTGGGTGCAATCTCCTCCCATGCCTTGTATGAGCACTCCACAAAGCATGTATTTTATGTATTAATCATCTTCAAGCTCAAATAATAGCCCAAATTACAAAATAGCACGCTTTTAGCTTTTGAGTTCGCTTTAGTGCCAAGTAGAAATAAAGCTAATGGACGGGCGCCCAAGAAGTCAGGCATACCCAATACAATGTCCAAATACAAATATCTAAATCGTGCGTCCATGTGCATACAAAAATAATAAATAAATATCCAATGCCTTGATAAATAGGCGTGACAAAATATAGGCACCATGCCTAAGGTATGCGCCTATCAAAATATAGATGATAACTCGAATACACGCTATCCTCCAATGCTTTCCACCGCCCACTGCTGCTATCTCTACACATCAACTGAAGCATTCACAATCGTTAGTAAAATAATAAAATTAAACTGACAAAAGTGAATACCTAGCAGTCTTTAGCTACATAAATAAATAAATTGGTTAGAAATCAATCCTAACCTTAATTTATCACGAGTGGACACTCTAAACTCATAAACATTTATTAATTTAATATGTATTTTGCGGAATCACCCGCTATGGAATCACCCATGTACACACTAAATTAACAAAACGCCCGAAAAGGATAGGCGTCCCCATCGATTTCTCACACAAAGAATCCACTTTGTGTATGAGCCCCAATAATAAAAGTTTACGGAATCCACCGTAAAACCTCACGGAATCCACCGTGGCACGGAATCCATCGTGAAATATGCCTCCTGGCATCATAAAATGAGTAAACTTATCTTTATTGATTGTGAGTTATTTGGTAAAGATGTTTGCTACTTGGTCTTCCATCTTCACATGAATGATGTCTGTCCTGTCTCCAAGCACCATTTCCATGATGAAATGGAAATGTACCTCTATGTGCTTTGAACTGGCATGATAAATGGAATTGCCTGCCCCACAGGAGCACACTACTCATGTTATCCTAATGCAACTTGAATGGGTTATCAATAAAAATCCCCAAGTCATCCATCAACTTAACCAGCCAAGCAGCCTCACATAAAGCTAATGCTATGTCCTTGTATTCTGCTTCTGTACTTGAGAGAGCCACAATAGGTTGTTTCTTACTACTCCAATTGACCATGCTACTTTCAAGACCAAAAGCACAATATCCACTGCTTGATCTTCTATCATACACACAGCCAACCCAATCTGCATCACTATAACCTATAAGCTCAGCAAGATTACCATGCTCATCGAGCAACCCATGAGGCAATGTACCCGTCACATATCTCAAGATCCTTCTCACAACATCTAGGCAAGGTTTCCTTGGCTGCTGCGTAAACTTGCTAATCAACCCAACTGCATAACTCAAGTTTGGTCTACTGAACTGCCAACCATCTATCTATACATAGACACATTCTCTATTACATTTTGTATATCAACAACTAGCTTTACATTTTGCTCGAGTGGTGTGTCCATGGGTTTGCATTCCAACATGCCATACTTCTCCAAGATATTATGTGCATACTATTTCTATAATATCTAGATCCCAGAATGTGTATGCATAACTTCAATCCCTAAGAAAAACTTCAACTCTGCCAAGTCTATAATTTGAAATTCTTTTTGCAACATGGCTTTTATGTTGTCAATGCCATGCATATCATCACTTTTCATCACCAAATCATCTACATAGATCACCAAAATCACATATCATGTCTCTGTTTTCTTGATAAATAAATAGTGATAAGCTTTGCCTATTTGAAATCCAAGTGTCTATTACAAGTAAGAACTGATCCTTGCATTCCAGGCTTGCGGTGCTTGCTTCAAGCCATACAATACTTTCTTTAATCTGCATACACATGATTGATAGTTGGGATGCACATAGCCCTCTAGCTGATCTATACACACCTCTTCCACCAAATCACCACTCAAGAATGCATTTTTAATATCCATCTGATAAAGATTTTAGCCTTTGGATGTAGCCAATGCAATAAGAGTCTCTATAGTTGCCATCTTAGCAATCAAAACTAAAGGTTTCCTTATAATCTAGTCCATACTACTAGGCATATCCTTTCACTACCAATTCGCCTTTGTACCTCTTTAGTGAGCCATCAGACTTACATTTTACCTTATAGACCCACTTGCATCTAATAAGAATTTTGCCCTTATGTAACTCAACCAAATCCCAAGTTCTATTTTCCAATAAAGCTTCATATTCATCATCCATAGCCTTGCACTAGTTCTCATCCTTAATTGTTTCTACAAAACATGTAGACTCTTTGTACTTCTACACTTTTGTCATGTATGCATAATGTCTCATTCAATATCCATTGTAGGTAAGCCTACCATCCACATGCTTCCTTTCTCTTTGTAATCTCCACAATTGAGTTGAACTACAGTCCACTCTCTCATGAGGTGATATATATCTTTGCTTAACTCTAGGTGTAACCACTGCAGGTATGCCAAACTCACTATTCGAACTATCAGCAGAGTCATATCCTAAAGTCAATGAGCTTGTAACATCATCAAAAACATTTTCTTTTCCTTTATCTCTCCCCCTCTCACTGACATATCCATGTCAATGGATGGAGATCCATGACTCCTTAGCCTTCCTGTCCAAGGACTTGCACTGCTAGATGCATCTTGAGTAGATCCACTGGTAGAAATAGTGTCTTGTTGTCTATTTTCAACATATGTGCTTGTGAAGGGTCATCATGTATTGTAACTTGCTTAGCACCATATCAAGATGCTGACTCATCAAATAAGGCATCACAGTTGAGCAATATCTCACATGTAGTTAGAACATAGCACTTGTATACCTTCCTTTCCTATGAGTACCTAATGCAAATACACTTTACTACTTTAGGGTCAAGTTTCTTCCGTTTGACATCTGGAACGTGAATATAGGCAATACCACCAAATAATTTCAAATGTTTGATGTCAAGCTTGTAGCCATAGAGCTGCTCAAAATGTATTTTTTCATGTATTCCTACTGTAGGTGTTCTATTCATGACATAGATAGCCATAAGTTCTCCTCCAGCTCAATAAGACAAAGGCATGTCCTTCTTATTCAACATGGCCATGGTTGCCTCCATAATCACCATGTTCTTTCTTTCAACCACTCCATTCTACTGAGGAGTATAGTTGCAAGTCAACTGCCTCTTGATCCCATGCTTTGCTAAGTATTTGTCAAAACTCCTTTGACACGTACGCTCCACCACCATCAGACCATAAGCATGAGACATAATAATTACGCTCTTTTTCTATATGAGCTTTAAAATCCATAAAGCTGTCCAAAACTTCATCCTTATGCTTTAGGATGTATACCCATGTGTACCTGTGATAGTCATCTACAAAGATCACCTAGTATCTAAACCCACCAAGTGATACATTATGAGCATATCCCTAGATATCTGAGTGCACAAGCTGTAAAGGCCTATTGCTATTCCATGTATTCTTAAAAAATGAAAACATGGCTTATTTTCCAAACTAACATACTGAGCCTACATGTCCCAAATCAGCATACTTAAACCTCGGTAGCTTGGGCTATAACAAGCTCCTTATGCTGCATAGTTTTAAGCTTTTGGACATTTATATCTCCAATTTGTTTATGCCATATATCAATGTCTTGGATACTTGCCCTATCATGAGCAAACATAGCAGCATTCAACTCCGAGATGTTTGCATCTAGTGTAAACATCCTACCATGTTTTTGGCCTTTAACAACCAACTTACATCTTTTGCCATACTCCACTATGAAACAGCCATGTTTATTCAATCATACATGCAGGTTCTACTCAACCATCTGACCAACAAATAACAAATTCTTGGTGATTGATGGAACATGCAAGGCATCATGCAATTTCTTGTTCTTGCCATGATTCACGAATAACCAAAGGAACAATCCATGTGTGTGCTATGTCATGCTGAGAATCATCTCCAGCGAATACATAGCCATTAGCACCTATTTTCAGCTCATCAAACTGCTTGCCATGTGGTGTCATGTAGTTTGAGGCACCAGAATCTATATACCAAATATCATCTGACTTTTCTTGTTGCTTGCCCTTGTTCCACAGATATGTCATAGCAAATAGTCTCTCACCAGTCTCAAGCTCTGCATGACTAGATGATGCATAGTGACCCTATTATCTACCCTTTTGATTAGTCTACTTCTTCTAACACTCTTTTGCAATGTGGCCATTCTTGCCACAATAATGGCAATCTTTATCTTTGTTTGCATTTTCATGAGTAGACTAAGTGTGATAGGATCCTCTGCCCAGAGATTGAAATCTCTGTCTCACATGGGAGTATCCACCACCTCTACCAGGAAATCCCTATTGACTTTGCCCATGCTGAGATGTTGGGTTCTTCTACCATTCCTTTGCCACAATGATCACATCCTCATTGATTAGAGTAAAAAGCTTCATCTCTATTTTTAGAGCTACTTAAGCTTACAGCCAAACCTAGTTTCATTTCTTCATGTATAAGCAAGGATACCAATTCATTAAAGTTAGGCATTTCATCCTTGATTGAAATTGATGTATCAAAATATTTGTATTCGAGCCCTAGACCATTCAAGGTCACATCCACCAAATCCTCATCATTTGTCTCAGTCCCGATGGATGCTATGATTTGCAATAGTCTTTATTTCAGTCACATAGTCCTGAATGGACCGCCCTTTCCTCTCCATTGTGTTAAACTTTTGCTTCAAGTGTATTTTTCTAGCACTAGTGGTAGTGCCATAATACTTCATCAAGATTTCCCAAGCATCTTTAGGAGACGAAGTTCATTATCTACATGACCATTGCATCCGTAATGCACAATGAGAGCTAGTGCAAGACTCTACACACACCTTCAAACCAAGCATGGCGTGCCTTCTACTATTCATAAGAGTTGGATGTCTATTTGGAAGCCTAGGTTCAGCTTCATCACCAATCATAGGATTCCAATAGCCTTTCTTGATGGGAAAGTTCTCCATGCTAAATTTCCAAATAGCATAATTGTTGTTATCCAAAATTTCACCCACTATTTGAGTAATGTTGTTAGTCCTATCAGCACAACTCTATGCATTCAATGCAATCTTAAAAAAGACAGTGCTTGACTCCTTGTAAACTAAGAGCAATTCTTCCACTAACTAACTGCTTATTGTAAATTGTATTCTAGCAATGGGAAACCATAGCCAAACCAACCTCAAATAAGCTCAAACATGTTCTAGTGTAGTGGCAAAACATTGCAACAAAAAACTATGCTCCTATAGGCATCAAATGAATGCATGAAACTGATGTTGACATAGACTGAACTTTCTCACAGTTGATGGCAGGCAACCTATTATGACTGGCAGTCTCAAATATTCTTTAGGTAAAATATTTTAATCTAAAGCAGAACTTACAAATCTTATGACTCCATACATATAAAGCATCATGGGCTTTTGATCCATGTGGATTGATGGAAACATGGCCTATAAAATGTCCTCATTTATCACTTACTTATCCAGGCAGGATTGACGAGTCCCAAAGATGGAGAGAAGTCAACTTGGAAAATAGACTAAGGTATAGTCCTCGGAGAACATGATTAGATACAATGCGAGACGAAGCTGCCGTGTTTGAAAATGAGATGATAGAAGCTCTCAAAATAAGATCGCATAAGCTTCAAAATTGTCTAAGTATCGAAGCATCTAGTTTTTGTAAAAATGCTAGACATATTTAGCCCTCCCTCTTGTCAGGACCTGAAATGGGCTAGCCATTGGCCCTATGGCACTAGCAGGGCCTCTACTACACACCCAAACCACCCTACACGACCTCACGCCTAGGAGCATCTAAGGGATATCCTACCCTAACCTTGAATACAGAACTTTGCATTTGTATGGATTGTAACCCAATAGATAACCCTTCCCACACTCCTCTACACATATAAGTATTATACACCACATAAGCACAAACAAAGGGAGTGCCCCTCGGCTAATTGCGGTATCCCCACTACTATAGCTCTCCTACACCTCGGGGATTGGCCCTAAGATGCGCCATGAACACATAAAGCACATTCAATACATACTTCACTCTTTTAATTAATAGATTCGAGAGATAATAGATAGTCCTCACTAAATATTCCCCAAGGAAACGAACCGCTAACCCTACAACTTATAGTACCTCCACACTCAATGTAGGTCATCGTTCATGAAAACAATTGCTATGCATCCATGATGATACCATATGGTGCATACAATGCAATTGTGTATGATTCTTAGTGCTCAAACAATTTTCTTATCAACAACTCGGATTGTGAAGGTGCAAAAACATGTCTTTTCATGCCTTTCCTCTAGTAACTGAGATTGCTGCGTTGCTTAGGGTCAACACCGATCATTTTAAGCACTTAACATCCCTCTTCTCCCTGTTGCTTAAGATTGTGCATTCGGTGATAGGTTTAGAGTGTATTTCTAATGTATTTTTCTTTTATGAAAGCAATGAAAACCCACTTTAATATAGAGATAGGATTGAATCGAGGCTAAACCTCATGCTTTAGCCTTACCATACATTCATGAATACAAATATTATTTTTTCCTATTTGTCAAATGTAAAAAACCTAATTTTCAATATTTTTTTCCTATTTTTTACCATTTATTTATAGATAATTATTGATTTTTTCTATTTACCAATCTAAACTAATTGATCTTATTGAGAATTATTTTTTTATTGTATTTCATCCCATACAAACACTATACATATGACAAAATCCCAAAAATGCATAATTTTCCTTAAATCACAATGTTGCGGGTTTTGTGTGTTTACAAAGAAATTAGTAGATGATACAAAACGTCATAATTCATCTACTAATTGGAAACCAAATGTAACAATTTCCAACGAAAATTTATCATAAAACAATAAAATGTACCGCTTACTCATAGAATCATGCATGTCTTGTGATTGGAGGTCCACTTATGGTTTCCAACAACCGTTGATGATCCTTCTAACCTTGATCTATGCTCCTTCACTTTCTACCATTATCCCACGATCAAAATCTTTCATATCAATCCACCCTTTTCTCTCATAGAATAAACCATGGAAACATGCAACAAGAGGAGAGAGGAGAGAGAAAGACTAAAAACCAAACTCTTCATAGAATGCATCAATTGTTGAATAGATTGAAGCATTGGAGAGTGTGAAAAATTAGTATCTTGCGGCCTTCTTTCCTTTGCCTGATGCAAAAGGACACACAAATCAAAATTTAATGCAAAATTGAGGGCATTTAAAAAAAAACTACATCCCCTCTCGCCCCCCCTTCGCGGGGCTCCCCACGATTCATGACTTTTGGTTTAAGCCTTTTTAATCAGGGCTTAAAGTTAAAATAAAAAAACCGGTTCGTATTCTCATGTTTACACTTGGTCGTAAGTGGTTTTTTGCCGAACAACGGAGGCCCAAACAAACTTTGATTCACGACTGGATTGTGACGATGATCGTCGGTTTCGTGGTATTGAAATCTATAAACTTGGTCTTCGTCATGCACTTTTTGACTCCCAGATCACATAGTTGCTTTATAACACCAAACCTTGCAGGGATTAAATGGAGGGTCAAACAGACTCCAATTGACGAAACGAGACTTGTGTTGGGTTTGTGGCACATCGAACTCCATCTAGAAAACTCTACCTCATCGATTTGCAACCATTTCATTTTGCATGAAAATTTGGTCTTTTACACTTCTTGGGCAACCTTTCCACTTCAAAAACAGGTCCCAAAATCCAGCTCTCACCCCTAGTGTGCAAACATTTATGTGCAATGGTCCACCTGGATCAAAAATAAAAATAGTCTGGCTCTCATCGTGATAGCTGACAAAGAAGATTTGTTGAGTACCTAGATCAAACACAAAGATAATTCCTCTCTCATCAATTTTTTCTATAAGGAAAACTTCTGGAACTCCTGCCTCAAATACAAAGATGATATCTTCTTCATCCCATATTAATTACTTCTCTAGGCTTGAAGATAAATTACAAAATCCATATAATTCGTATGTATATGAATATTCCAATGTGACATCCCAAGCAATATAATTTGTACAACACATGTCCACAAAACCAACCTCATCAACTCGAAAACTCAAATCCTCCAAACATCATATTCACTTTCTCAAAACCTACAAGCTTTGCTAATATTCGTATGCATCCAAATATGAAATCCAAGATATGCTGCACAACCTCTTTCATCCTTGTAGACATGTATATACCAAATAGCACAATCTCTTCCTTTGACTCTGTCTCCTCAATGTTATAGGCAAGACCACAGCTTATACTCAATCTTTCTTCCTCATCAAGAAAGATCTCCAACGACTTCATCAAATAATCTTCCTTGTCACCTTGGGTGTCACACATTGCTTCATACAACCAACAAATATTTTGCCAAAGGCTAGAAATAGCCTCCTCTATTTGCATACCTTAGTTCTCTTTGATAGACACATCTTGCATTGCTTTATCCAACAAGAATAAAGTACCAGCATTCTCATACTCAGAAGCATACTCCAATAGATGAGAGTCCCAACAAGAAATATCCATAGCTAGTTCCTTTTCAAAACCACCATAATCTAACTGTATACCTTGCAAATTCAAATTACTAAACACAACTTTATCCAAGATAGAAAGAAAGATAACAATGCTCCATACACAACACTTTGCATCAGCTCTCGTTTTCAACAGACTCATCATCATCATCACTTCCCAAACTATCCAAAAACATTTTTTCAATACCAGAAGCATCATCCAACTCCAAGGAGTGCTCTTCAAGAATTCTCTCATCCTCTAGCATATAGAACAAGCGCTCTTTTCTACTTTCTTCAATAGCCAACTCATTACCATCAACACTAGAAACAACACCACAATCATCATGGAACACCTCCACATGATGACTCTCAATATCACTCAACACATAACCAAATCCCAAAGAAATACAAAAATCCTCCTTGCAACTCAAAGAGTCCAAAACCAATATTAGTAGACATAACACCTCCTGTATTACCACATGATGTAGGAGACTCTTGAAAGCCCTCCCCCTCTTCTCTATCACTATCATAAATTGACATACTTGCAAAAAATTTGAGCTTTCTCCAAAGCTAAAGAATAATCTACCAATGCACATCTTTCCTTCTCTTCTATATACACACGTGCCTTCTCTTCAACATACTTATCACTGCTTTGTAGATATATCCCAAATGCCAAATCTTGTAACTTTTGCCAAAGTGGATCCAAAACATTCATGTAGTGCTCATAATAACATCCCATCTCTCTAATATCATTGAGTTGAAGCTGGTACAATTCCTAAAACTTCCTTTATGACTAGTCACTCATGCAAGAACCTGCATGACAAATAAAGAAGAAACTCTATATAAACCAAGAGAGATTTTCCCAATTCTTGAGAATATAAACTTGAATATGGCTGACAACTTTGAAAGCGTAATCCTTGAATCCCTACAAAGCAAAATTTACTATTTCTTCATCATCCACAATATCAAACATGCGCATACGCTGCTCCACATAGTCCACCTAAGCATAAACATTTTTGTCAATCTCCCATGAAATGTCGCCATTTTTGTAATCAATAACAACCAAGAAATAGCACCAAACCACTTGTCAGTGCTCCTCAGTGGGGGCACAAAAAATAATGGATTGTGAGCGGTGAGTGGAAATAAATCCCTTAGACTACTCAATACACACGAGAAAAAGGAGCATTGGTATAAGTTTGTGGCTTGGTGCGAAGTCTCTAAGAATCAAAAAATACAATTCTAATATCCAAGAGGCTCAATCCTTTTGATGTGCTTCCCCTAACTCCACCACCCCACTAGCAAACACAGATGCTATTGTTCTTTTCCCTTGCAACACAAGGAAAATCTTATTCCAATGTTCTTTAGGTAGAATATTTTAATCCAAAGCAAAACTTAAAGATCTTATGACTCCATATATATAAAGCCTCATGGGCTTTTGATCCATGTGGATTGATGGGAACAGGGCCTATAAAATGCCCCCATTCATCACTTGCTTATTGAGGTAGCACTGAGGAGTCCTAAAGATGGGGAGAAGTGAAGTGAACTTGGAAAACAGACTAAGGTATAGTACTCCTCGGAGAACGTGAATAAATACAATGCAAGATGAAGCTGCCATATTTGAAAAGGAGACTATAGAAGCTTTCAAATTAAGATCTCATGAGCTTCAAAACCATCTAAGTATCGAAGGGTCAAGAGGCCTAGACCATCTCTCCTTACTCACAGAGTAAAATTCTTGTATTTTCTTGAATAGTTTTTCCCACCTAGCTTTAAAACTTGGTATTCAGCGCTCTCTTAGTAATTCTAAACTAGAACTAATCACGTCTCTCCCCTAATAACAAATAACAAGAAGGCCAGCCACACGAGGACTTCACCACCCTTCAAGAATCTTGCTTCAAAAATCACAAAAGACTTTCGTCAACAGAACACAGGCACGATCCTCGTTCTCATTTTTGCCGCTGCAACTCCAGTCCTTCCATCGACTCCGCAGCTGCGAATGAGTGCTCTCTACGAATTCACTCTTCCATTTAGACTTAGTTCTGAGATAGGTGGAGATTGAAAGATTGACAAGGATTTGTCCAATATCTTAGCTAACATATCCAAAGAGCAATGACCCTTTTGTGCAAGGACTACACTCTTAGTAAATGCCACTGCTTCCTTGATAGTATAACCATTTACCACAATATCACCTTTTAGTGCGCCCCATAATTCACCTTCAATGACATTATGGCATTCCATGGACACATCTTCCTTTCAAGAAGAAACTTCTTCTTATATCCTTCTTGCTATCTCATATATGCTTGTTCCATCTCATGGAAATGTCATTTCCAACTTGTTTGAAGTAGATCCACTTTTTGTAAAAATGCCTGACAATGGCTGTCTATGTTATGAATAGAACACCTACAACACGAATACATGAAAAGACACCTTACAAGAAATTGTATAGCTACAAGCTTGACATCTGACATTTGAAACATATTTATGATGGTGTGCATATATTGTAGAGACCTCTACCTGGCGCCCTTTGATAATGGCATTTGCTTTTTGGAATGGTCACACTTTAGGTGACATTGTGACAATATTACCAATACAAATTGTTGATAGTTCCATCTACCATCTTAGATCATGAGTGGCTACTTGTTATGCTATCAATACTAAGTGATTTGAGTATGCACATGTTTTGGACTTGCCTTTCAAGAATATGTATGAGTTGCTAACATGTTTTTGGGTGTTATTGGCATGCAACTCCATTCTATGGATGGGATAATACGATTGAGCATCAACATTCAACATTGTACAACACATTTATGGTGGTTCATCATGCCCTATAGGAGTCATGTGTCAGTAATCATGGTTCAAAAAGTAAATGTACTTTTAGTAACCATTGATTGCCTTTATTTCACATGTTGTCCTAATGGAATCTATGTTTGACTTTATAATGTGCCACTTGAAAGCTATGTTTGGATTTATGATTTTCCACTTAAAAGTGCACTTAATCATGGCATGTAGCCACAAACATACAATATGGAGAGCAACTATTTTTTTTATACTTATGGTATGGAGATATCCAACAATGGCATGCATCATTACTTCCAAATGGATCCATGGATGAAACAACTAATGCAAATCCATCACATGGAGAGGAGCCACACATTCTTAGCATGCTTCATTTGGGTTGCTAGGTTGGCCTAAGGACATTGACCTAGAGATTGGTGATAGCACAACACTCATCAGGAAGGCATGTTTGCTCTAACACCATGCATCGAATCCTTACTTGCATCTATAAAGTTAGGTAGGTAGGAGGCTTATGCATTATGGCGTCTACATATGGCTTTACAACAGGGCTAGTTCAATGATTCACTTGGGCATGGCATGTAGCCACACATGTACAATATGTAGAGTAGCCACATTTTTCATGCTCATGGTGATGGAACCATATAACTAAAACAACTAATGGAGTTTCACCTCATGGAGAGGAGCCACACATTCCTAGCATGCTTTGTTGGGTTGGCCTAGGGGCATTTGCCTAGAGATGGGCTATAACATGCAGCCCTTGCTTAAATTTAGAAAGTTAAGTAGGGAGGAGCCAATTACAAGTTGCACGAGATGATCAGGTGAATAAGCGAGTAGAAATTCCTTTGATAATTAGTGAGCTCGTTTATCCATCAACACACCTCAACACATTTCATTAGCCAACTCAAACTATATTTTTCAATTCTTAACTACATTCGATAATGTTTGAAGTATTTAAAAGTTAAGTAACCTAGCAATTAAAATTTATTGCTTTCACTTTGCGGTCTTATGGCAAAACGTATTGTCTTCTTGAGTGGAAGTGGCGGCACAATCAATGGTCAATGATCACATCATGAGCCCAAAAATTCACCAAGTCATGAGAACCATTTTCATTTATGAGTGATGAATGTAATAAATAATTACCAATGTAATACCTTTGATTGCAATGAAATCTCACTTATTTTCTTGCATTTGTGTCCTATTTTTTCAAATTCACTTTCCAAGAACTTTGATTACAATGGAAACTCACTTTAATCTTCTCAATTTTGTGCCCTATTTTTCTCCAAAAACTTTGGTTCCATTGAAAGTTCACTTTGCTCAATCTTGTGTCCTATTTGTCAAATTTACTTACCCCTACATGTATGAACTCATGAAAAGTCCAATGTACATCTAATGAGCTAAGTTAGGGGGTACATTAATTGTAATAAGGGCTCTTACTAGATCAACATTATTTATACATAGCTCATAAGAGCCACCTAGACATAGATATGCACAACTAGCTTTGGAGTCCTCATAGTAACTTGACCACGAATTACGATAGCTTAGACTCTCCTTAGGAGTAGAACACCAACATATTGAGGGCCTATCTAGTGGTAGCTTATAGATTTCTTCATGGGAGCTACCTAAACATAGATATGCAAAACTAGCTCATAAGTCCTCATGATAACTTGGCAATGAAGATGACCATGATATGATGGCTTAGACTCTCCTTAGGAGAAGAGCAACAATATACCAAGGGCTTATCCACCACTCGTATCTTATAAATTTCTTCAATTGGAGTAGCAACACAACTTCAAAGAAATCTTAATCTGCATATGGAAGGAGTAGTAAGGAGGTCCTAGCATGCACTTAGACTGTGTCTACTTAAGGAATATTTATAGATCAAGCAATCCATCTTGGCCAATCTAGACATATTGCCCATGTGCCAATGAGTTGTGTAGCCCCACATTATCTTGAGGCATCACTAATGCAAATATTGAAGATTTCATGTATAACCATCAATGTTAGGTATTCTTTGATATTCTAGTGTTAAGAGATGCCACCTAAGATCTGTCCACAATAGCTTTATGTAGATACTTTAGGTGATAAGAAAGCCAAGTTCTCTCATGCATTGGCTTTTAGGTTAGTTTTCAAATTTCTTTTATTAACCTATGATGAAACACACCACATGAAAATTGTATTTATCATTTCAATCTCATAGGTTATTTTGGTGTCTTCTCCCTCCCTCCCTCCCTCCCTCCCTCCCTCCCTCCCTCCCTCCCCCTCTCTCTCTCTCTCTCTCTCTCTCTCTCTCTCTCTCTCTCTCTCTCTCTCTCTCTCTCTCTCTCTCTCTCTCTCTCTCTCTCTCTCTCTCTCTCTCTCTCTCTCTCTCTCTCTCTCTCTCTCTCTCTCTCTCTCTCTCTCTCTCTCTCTCTCTACCAAGTTGCGAAGGTTTTCAATCTTTTCATCACCTCCCTTTATGGTGCAAGGAGAGGCACCTAGGGAAGAGCGTTAGATTTTAATTCTCGCCATAAGAGCAAGATGTACCTAAAGACCCCCTCTACCATTGTAGTAGCTCCACCCAAGCCATCCATGGGAGGAACGCCTATGTCAATCAATTTATAGCTTGAAAGAAAAAAATGTAGCCTTGAAGGATGCACTTTCCAAAGGTATACACACAATTGGCTCAACTAGAGGAGAAGTTGGCTATATAGGTGGCTACAACTTATAAGAATATTGAAGATGAAGTCAAGGATGTGACAACAAGAGTAGAAGAGGATTTTCAAAAGGAAATGAAAACAATGAAGGAAGAAGCTACCCAAGCTATGACAAACACTACTTCTATAGTTAATAAATCCACAGTACAAAAGAAGATTGAATCTAATGCATGACTAGGGAGACTCACTAATGGGTGGCATGAGGAAACAAAAGAGGAACTAGATGATGAAGACTACCAAGTATGTTTGGAGTCATACACTAGCAATTAGAAACCAAAATCAAGCAATTTTTGAAAAATAAAGGATTTAACTAGGTGATACCATGGCACATCACCAATCAAGGGAATAACCAACTAGGTTGCATTTATATGCCCATATTGCATTTAAAAGATATAGTTTATACCTTCAATACCTCATACAATCTATATAATATCTCAACTACCATACAATCACTAATCTTTCGTACCACAAAAATTGAACAAAAGAACTATTTAGTATGAAATATCCTTACGAACAAAAAGTTTATTTTGTATATAGTTCTTTTCATACCAAATAGGTTTCCATACGAAATAACGAATACATTGTTTTATATGAAATAATAGTTAATAAAAAATTATTTCTAACATAAATATTAAATTTCTAGCTTTTCTTGAGTTTGCAAACTCAACAATTACTTTCAATTGGATAATCAAAAACTAAGTAAATAAATAGGAAATTGTTTAAGATGAAAAGAAGCAATGTATAATTCTTCTATATCTTTTTGAAATTGTCATTTTTAGTAGTGTGACACTTATAACTTTAAAATTAATGTTTTGTTATAGGAGAAATCACATAATGAAGTATTTCATTGAATTGAATGAGGAGCTAGCGAAGGGAACAAATCAAGTACATTGCACTCGACTTAGAAATATGGATGTGTTATCCATATTATTGGATATACAAGGAAGCAACATTGAAGAAAAGAAAGCAATTTGCAAACTTGTAAAGTGGTTTAAAGCCAAAGTAGTAATGCCATATGCTCTTTCCTACTTGATGTGTTATCCATATTATTAGATATACACAAGAGCAACATTGAAGAAAAGAAAGCAATTTACAAACTTGTAAAGTGGTTTGAAGCCGAAGTAGCAATGGCATATGCTCTTTCCTACTTGATGCATGCTTCATCATTTGGGGAAAATAAATGAGGGTCAAAATCAAAGCCCTAAGTAAATTCTTTTTTTTCAAGGGCCCCACATTTTAAAAAAAAAAAACTTTTGTTTCTCAAGTAGTCCTAAGTTGCCTCAAATCCTAAGTGAAAAGGTTCTTTTACTTTTACATCTCAAGCTACCTCAAGGGCCACGATTTCTACTTAAGAATGTCAACTATTTTCCTCTTAATAGGAACTTTATGATTTCCACCAAAATGCAAAAACCTTTACTTTTAATTAAATATTATGAATTTCACAAAGATCAAATTTTCTTTCCTTTCTCAAGATAAAGTTTTCTTTAGTTTCTCAAATATTAGTTTGCCACATGTTAATTGTTAATTTTTTATATGTATTATTTAAATTATAGTCTTATTTATTAAATTTTGATTATTAAGTTTAATATTGAAACATTACTTATACTTTTGAATTTTCAAGTCATTACTAAATTAATTCTTCAAATTTCATCTTAAAACAAATATTATTTACTTATGACCCCTCAAGGGGTCATAAAGAATTTTCAATTAAAGCTATTATTAAATTCCTTTCAAAATTTGTGACATCTTAGGAAACCATAAGAAATTTTCCAAATTTTAACTAAAATTAATATTATTTACTTAGGATCCCTTAAGGGGTCATACAGATTTCCAAATTTAAACATATATTATTTCCTTATGAGCCATTTAGAAGCCATAAAGAATTTTTAAATTTGAACTTAAACCAATATTATTTACATATGACCACTTTAGGAGTCATAAAAATTTCCAACTTTTAATTTAAACTTACATTATTTGCTTATGATCCCTTAGGGAGCCATAAATAATTTCCAAATTTTATCTTAAACCATTACTATTACCTCATGACCCCTTAAAGAGTCTTAAGAATCAAAATATAAATCCAATTATTAGTTTCCCTTCTTCTCATAGTTAAAATATAAATCCAATTATTACTTACCCTTCTTTTCATGCTTTTTCATTTGTCATAGTAATCTCCAAATCCTAGAAATCAATCAAACATAACAATCATTCACAAATCTCCACTAGTCTTTTGTATGATCCGATACAGTAAATGACTTACAGGTGTCTTCATATTATACCTTGTATAATTAAAGCCCTTCCATGTAATACAAATCCCATCTTCGTATATTAATACAAGTTAGAGAACCAAGCAACTTTGAAATTTGGAGACATACAAGATAAAAATGAAGCATTATAAGAAATCAAAATGTTTCAAGTGAACCAAAATGTGGATTATAGGTGAGCTCACACTAGCACAACTCAAAGCACAACCAAGTGAGAAAATGGGTAGTTTATTGAGGTGGCAAAGCCATCATACAAGAGTTCAAAAATCCTAAAGCTTGGGCTACTTAGGGCCATTAACTTGTATAGTAACTATTGTAATCTTCGTAGTTGGTTCATGTTCAAGCCAATGGTATCCTAAAGTGAATTGTATTTGAGATGTGGAGTTAAGTCATTTTGTCTTGCATGCCTTTGAGACATCTAGAGGACATTAATCTCTCTCTCTCTCTCTCTCTCTCTCTCCCTCTCCCTCTCCCTCTCCCTCTCCCTCTCCCTCTCCCTCTCCCTCTCCCTCTCCCTCTCCCTCTCCCTCTCCCTCTCCCTCTCCCTCTCCCTCTCCCTCTCCCTCTCCCTCTCCCTCTCCCTCTCCCTCTCCCTCTCCCTCTCCCTCTCCCTCTCCCTCTCCCTCTCTCTCTCTCTCTCTCTCTCTCTCTCTCTCTCTCTCTCTCTCTCTCTCTCTCTCTCTCTCTCTCTCTCTCTCTCTCTCTCTCTCTCTCTCTCTCTCTCTCTCTCTCTCTCTCTCTCTCTCTCTCTCAAAGAAGGAAAAGAAGAAGAAGCTGGTGATGACACTAGACCTATTGGATTGATGAAGATGTATGTCACAATTGTGCTCCACAAAACTTCCAACTAAATTATTGAGATTGGTTAAAGGGTTTTCATCATTTAACACCTTCATCTAATATTGACATGTGCTAATGTGTGCTCATAGAGGAAGGGTAGAATACCTATACTTGAAAGCCAAGCTTTCAACTAAATTATTGAGGTTGGTTAGAGGGTTTTCATCCTTTAATGCCTTCATCTAATATCGACACGTGCTAATGTGTGCTCATAGACGAAGGGTAGAATAGCTATACTTGAAAGCCAAGCTTCCAACTTCAATAAATATAATAAGACAATTGGCTTTGGTGGAGAGTCTCTCAATTATAATACACCCAACATAGAAACTCCCCACCCCTTTCTAAAATTAGAAAAAAATCCTTACAACATAAGGCTTACTTGGTTTAGCTACACGTGACACTAAGTGTATCTCATCATTACTTATGAGATTGATGTGATGACAAAAAGATATCAACATGAAGTACAAAAAACCTTTTGTAAATAGCTACCACATAAGGAAAAGATGCCTCAAATAGAATGTCCAAAGTGACATTTCTCTACAATTTAGATCCACGTGATTCAGAAATGCAATTGGGAAAAGAACTTTTCGGCAAAACCCAATAGTTAAATCTTAAAAAAATGAGGTGTTTTTTATAATGAGAAAATATATGAGTAGAGTTGAGAATACTCACAACACCACTAGGGTGCTACTAAGAGCTAAAGCTCTAACATCCTTATGCAACTATTGCAATTGCTTTAGTCTCTTGTGCACAATACTAAATATTTGCCATGTCTAGAGCCAAGCAATGTTGTTAAACTTACTTCTGAGCTTTACATCACATCTCCCCTAAGGTCAAGGTCTTATTGTTCCCACCCAAAAACTTGTCATTTCTTAGCAAGTCCCAAACTTTCAAGCATTCTTCCTTTAGTGTGCTTTGATTACCAAACCAAACCGTCTTTAGATTGACATTATTTACAAAACATGCCT
The DNA here is from genome assembly GCF_053477565.2 of Lygodium microphyllum. Lineage (NCBI taxonomy): Eukaryota > Viridiplantae > Streptophyta > Polypodiopsida > Schizaeales > Lygodiaceae > Lygodium > Lygodium microphyllum. Next base: position 84,054,544 of record NC_141163.1, on the reverse strand, counting down.
TACATATCCAATCATGTGCTTGCCTTCACAAAGCTCTAACTTCTCTAAAGTGTCAAAATGAGTGAGGAACATTCTCCTCTTTCCATTTGTAAAATACACACAAAGGAAAGACATGCATTGACTTGCCAAGCATGTCTTTGGTGGCAAACTTGTTCACTATGACATGCCAAAGCACTAGGTTAATAGGTTGAGTTTGTGAGAAGGTGTTACTCTCCACACACCATTGATCCTCTTTTCCCATATTCTCAATTTAGGTTTGGGGATAGAAAAAAGTCTTATGGATGAAATCATGAACCTTTTCATGGAAATATTTCCTTCTTTTGCACTTTAACAATAAAGTGCCCATGGGGGAAGCTTAAAATCTAGTTATGTTATCACACATGCTTTTGATGAAGTTTATCACTAAGCTCTTTTCTTATTTGTTGCATCCACCTAACTTCATCATCATTCAATCAATACAATATGTGATTTCAACTATGGTTAGCACTTCTCCCTCCCTTTAGCCCCACATGTGCACTCACCTAACATATTCCTTTAGCTACCATGTTCTAATTTTGGCTCTTCCTCAACCAGGATGAAGGGTGGATAGAATGCATGCTTGAAAGTCCACACCAGATTTAGAAGTGATGTATTCCCATGTCCATCCTCAACACCAACCCATGAAGTATTCTGCAACCTATCCTTACATGACATGGCTATCACATACACAACCTTAAAGTTTGGGATCCTCATACTTTGCCTCGAACACACCACATCAAACCATTCCAAGTCTTTTAGTGCACAATTTTTCATTTTTGAGTTTGGGCAACCATGATTGTTTGTTTTGTTTTAGTTGGGGAATAGCCAACCCACCTGCACTCCATTGAGCTAGGACAATAGGCCAAGCTATGAATATCCATCCCTTATTAGTCTCTTGTTTTTATGTATAAGTGTCAAATTCTTTCTCTATCCTTTGCCCAAGCTAAAGCACAATAGCAATGAATCATTGCTAGGTAGAATAGCATTGACATTAGAATCATTTTCAATACAACTAGCCTCCAAGCAAAGCTAAGAGAGGTATTGCTCCACTTCTTCATCTTATTTGTCATCTCTTCAACAAATTGAGTTGGCAACTAGCCTTTCAACAAAACTTAGATGGATATTTATCCACTTAGAAATACCTTCTCTAAGCCAATTATCTTTAAACCCAATTGCATCAGCCAAGGCTCTAGCTCTTTCCAATTTAGGCACACCATCTGCTTTGACAATATTAGAATTGTCATTTGCATATAATTGAGACACAAAGAAATCCTCTTAACTTAAAGGTAATCCTTGGAAATGTACATTGTTGCATCTTCCATTCACATTCTTTGACACAACATTGGTTAGGAGCACAAAAATAATTGGGGCAAGCACGCAACCCTACCTTCTTGTTGAATAGGTTGTACAAGTCTTGAGAGCATACCTTCTAGAATGCCTGAAAAGCCTCAACTAGTAGATTGTCTAGACGTAATGGCATGCCTTTTTTCATTTCCCCCCATTGTATACTACACATCCTCTAGTAAGAAGGGCTCTCTAGTATTAAGGCATCTACCTCCAAAAAGGAGGCTAGCTTTTGATCATAATCATGTGGTATATGTGGATAGCTCCCAAAATAGTGAAGGGATACTCAAAGAAGGCTTTGATGACCTTTGCATTATCCTAACTATGTTTCCTTATCTTCACTAATCATTCTAAATTCCCTCTTGTATGAGTTGAAGAAATAGGTTTTAGGGGCACCAACAACTAGCAACCATGTTTCCCTTTAGTTGCACTTTCATAATTTCAATATTCTCTCTCACTTGATCTATAATGAAATGCTCACCTCCATTCATAAGGTGATGTGGCGCCACACCCTTAGGACAATCATTAAGAGACAATAACAAAGAATCTCGATATCTTGAAGGGTCATTCTCCATGCTTCTTCATTTACTAGCACTATCATTACCATGTTTTCTGTTTGTGACTTTGGTTATGCCTAAGTGTGTTTGATCCACCTCTCCACTAGGACACTATAATGAATACTGGGCCCCTACCCACTCCCTCCCTCATAATGAGATCTATACAAGTTGACATCCAAGATGGGCATGGCACTCCTTATGTGGGAACTCATCGTCGCGATGGGGCGTTTTATTAGGTGAGCATTAGGGTTATCCTTTCTCAAGTCCATAATTACCTAGGCCTATAAACAAGGTGCTTGGTGCCTATCCTTGCTAGTGTTATGTTGGTCCATCTGGAGCTATCAAACTCACAAAACCAAAGTAATAATAATAATGAGATTTATCAATAATATGCAACATCACACCCCTTTCGCCTTGTCCACAGTAGTCCCCAAAATCTTATAGTTAGGACAATGTCCTTGCCTTCTCCTCTCCTTATTTAACTTCATGCAAAGCAACCACATTAGGCTTTTTTCTTCTTAAAACTCCATCGCACAAATAATTTTGAAGGTGACTTTCCAAACTCCTAAGATTCCATTTTATCGCAATTAATTTGTCAAAGCTCCTACCCCTAATCATAAGTGTATTCATCATAATCAAATATGCATCTCTCCTCTCAATATGGCAAAGAAATTGTAATTAATCAATGGCTTCCAAGCTAGTTTTTCGAGTGAGACTTTATGCTTCCCTTTAACACCTTTATGATATTGATCTTTATTCTTTGGCTCTCAATTCTCTTAGTTGGCATTTTGGAGAACCTTAGGTTGGTCCTTAGTAGCTTGAGGACAAGTCTTCTCAGTTGAGGTCCTTCTCATTTTGGTGCTACCTCCTTTGGCCTTACTCTTGTCCAAATCTCCTCTCTTTTCCTCACTGGATGTTGCATGCATAGCATGAGGTTCTCTACCATCTTCCTTATTCTCCTTAGTCCATCTCTCCAAAGCACCTGCTCTCTTCCGATGATCCTTTGCATAATGTCTACTCTCTGTGCAAATGAAGCATGCATCAAGGAAGATCGAGAATGAGACCTCAATGACCACCTTGATGCCACATTTGCACGTATCAGGGAAGATTGTGAATGAGATCTCAATGACCACCTTGATACCATTTTTTGTCAAACGACTCCAATAGTTCTAGCTATGGTTTCCTTCTATCCCATAAAATGCACTCGTGCCTCTAGGCCTTAAGAGCTCAATTGGGCATTATGTCAATTAAAGCACGAAGAATTTTGCCCAAGGTTTCCAACAGTGTATCCTCTCCATCCATCCAAACTTGGAGCCTTGGGAATGTGGCCCAAATAAGACAATCATGCTCAAGGACACTGCTAGGGGCAAAGCTCAAACTTCAAGGAAGAGAGTATACTATATAGCCTTTGAAGCCAACCACTAAAATGAGAGTCCAATCTCTCTCTATGTGAGATGAGACCAAGACTAAGAAGAATTCGCTTCCAACACATCTAAATTGCATGGGAGCAACTGTATATTCAAATTTGCACCAAAACCAAATTTAGACTTCTTCTTCCAAAGGAGGCCAACCCATGAAATACATGTATAGGCGACACAAATCAAAATCGTTTATGTTTGTTTTATATGAGATATAAAGAAAGTAGTTTGAGCCTAGAGAACTCAAATCCCATACTTGATTGATGCACTCTTCTTGTCGTTTAACCTCTTCTAGTCACTATGCATCTACTTCTAAAGTTCAACCATATCTTCTTTACCTTGCAATGCTCCTGCAAAGTCAAGCTTCATGTTGCATTTATTCTTCTACAACTTGCTCATCTCACTTGCATCAACTTGCCCATAGAGAGGTGCCCACTCTATCACATTCCTCTTGCTCCTTAGACCACCCCTATTTGTCCACCTGGATGTCAGTTCAAAAATTTGTGGGGAAGCACTCACACTACAGGATAATGTATAGCACTTATAATTGCATAAAGAAGAATATAGATTGAGGTAGAGACATCTATACTAATGGAACATTAAACTTCTATTGCACTGATGCCACGTCTTAATAGAGTGAATGCCTTCTTTAATAAGATGTGTGAACTTATTGTCAAATATCAAAAGAGAATACATAATATCACTCCTTTAGCATCATTATGTTCAATAAGATTTAGTTGTGATTTGAGTTGTTTAGGATGCTAATCATTTTTATCAAATTTTAAAAGAGATCACATGCTATCACAGTTTTGACAATATATACTTTACAACATTATAATGTTTTGAATCATTTAGGAATTTCTATATTTTGATGTTACAAGACTAGTCATGGCTATATAATAGATACAAATAGATCCCCAAATATTCACTTGAAAGCCTTAGTTATGTGCACACAAGCCCATGTATCACCATCCTCATAGCACAATCACAACTCTCACAATGTTGTGGTCACAATTTTTGCCAATCAAATGACTCTTACAATCATTTACAATTGAGATCTAGAAATATATGAGCATGGCATGTCTCCTATCCACCTCCATATAACCACCTAGCTACTCAAGATGACCATGGAAATGCATGCCACCATATCTCCACGATGATTGCCCTAACCATTGATCAGCCATCCTGTATAGTACTATTATTTGTCAAGTTACATCCTACTTTCAAGGATATACTATGTATACAGGTTATCCCTCTATCCCCTCCCTATGGATCTTATACAATGAGATAGCACTTAGATCCTTCGCTGTTAGTGACAAACATCTCAAACCCCTTTTTACCACCCTGAACTTATCTTTCATCCACTACATAGCTTGGCCCATAAGTGCTCTCAAGGGCTTTAAACTTTTTTATTGCTGCAATGTACACTTCAGAGACTTGAGATGGCAATTTCTGATATAACTTCAAACACACCTCTTACTTTATGCAAATGGGCAAGAAAGCGTTCTGGTAACATAGAGACATGCTTACGCTAAGATGAATTTTGATTTTTGTAACATGCATCCAAACCATGTAGCACAAAAATTCAACTTCCCACTAACATTATGATGTCATACCATAACTCATCCACACACATTATAAAGAAATGTTGCCCGCTACACTCCACTATGTCACATAGATCTTCATGTTGCGATGATATGCCCAACAAGCAAATGGTCCACACTTTGACCCACATGCCTTGCTACCTCATTAGCTTGAGTCCCACATTTTTAATTACCCCCACGTTGTAGCTTTGTGCATGGCTTGCATTGGCAAGAATTGATATGCTACTTTAAGATGAAGCCTAGCAAATCATTTATCGTTATCCATATGATTTGCATGATCAATGTTCTTCAAGTATTCCTCATGTCTTGAGTAAATTGGCACATACCAGTCCAATCTAGAATATAGAGATATCCCTCCACCATCTTCATGCTTCTATATTGACATCTACACACCTCATTTTCTAAACAAGCATGTCAAAACACACAGCTACTTGTGTTCATTAGCCACCATCTACAAGCTCTGTGCAACTCACGAGCTTCTAAGGCAAGTCTTTAATTTTTGCATATATTGTACAAATTGATCAAAGAAATTTGCCTCAACCCGCTTGCCACCATTCATGTCATGTCTCTCTAGGTTTTTTGCTAGAGTTTTGCTGCATCTTTCACATGAAAGACTGATGGATATCCAAAATGGCTTTCTTACATAGTGCTTGATAACCATCTACACATACATGAAACCATGCATATGCAGTAGTGCAAAAGATGAACCACCCTCAGATTTATTTCTTGGAATGCTCTTGTCTAATCATCAGGATCTTTTCTCTATTGACACAACTGAGAGAACCATAGACGTGACCATGCCCAAAAAACCTTTCCCATTGAAAGACATGCAAATACTGAGCTGTATTCTTGCACTCGAGAAATAGCATGATAAGGATCTGCAGTCTTGATGTTATTTTGATGCACAATTATACAATACCAGCTGTGCACATTTTCCGAAAAGCAGTCTTGATGTTAAAGATGGGTTTGTACTTCAAGGACTATTAAGTAAAGCTGTTGAAGAGTCTTGTAAACCTAAAATTTTGAGTGGCACAACATAACAAAACTTGCACTCTTGTTGATAAGGTCTCTTGTTGCATGAAGTTCTTTTCCTAGACAATACAAAAAAGCTCACATCTCAATCAACACTCCTCACTGACCATTTTCAATAGTAGTCTGCCTGATCCCATGATCTACGTATCAAAGGTACGCCATCTTCTCGCCAGAATATTCTATCTTCACAAAGTGCTGCAACAGCCTCAGGATATAGAATGTGCTCCTGTTTGGGAAGAAGAAAAAACACAATTCATGGACAAGGTTTTAAAGAAGACAAATATACAGAGAGGATCGGATTAAGAAACCACACTAGATATAATGACAATGAACCACATGCAAGGTTCTGGAAATGGGCCAATGATCTTAGTAGACTTTAGACTAGAACCAAAGTGATGATTAATCAATAATTGGAGCAACACAAAACCACTTGCCAAGTTCATACTAATAATATTCTAAACAAGCGCGCACACAAAAAAGCAGTCGATTGCAGACCATCAGCCTAGAATAGGTTACAGTCAAGAAACCTCCTACCTAAGTGAGGAACTGTTTGAAAATTCCCAACTAAGATGGCAGAAGCAGAACCAGGTAACTCACCAAGTTTCCCCAGGAAAATGCCTTAGTGATCAATACTTCGGCTGATAATTGTGAGGTTCTAGGTTCAACTCTTGCTGGATACATAACTTGGTTCCACATCTATGTTTACATGGTGTGTCTTTGCAAGATTGGGCTCTTGCCCACTCAAAACACTCAATCCTGATTCCTCCCCCTTAGTGGGGTCATTGAGAAGAAGGGTCCCAATGCTGAGCCATGAAAATTAAGGAATGCATTTACACAAAATTGCCGTGCATGAATGCCTAATTTGCTCCATTTCAAACAGTCCCAACAAAGTAATTACTTATCAAATAAGCTTTATTTTGGACAGTAGAACAACTGCTCAAAAATTCCCTACAAAAATGACATGTTGTGGGCACCCATCCTCATTCCAACACTCTTGGCTTTCAGTTGTTAGTGTACACCAGCCAGCCTTCACTATCTCCAACTGCTCCTGATCATGATCAGCTATAGCTGTGTTTCAACCTGCATCACTTGTGTTTTGCTGCCCAGTGCCCCTCAAAGACATTGTGCTGATCAGAGGACTACAATCTCTCCCTCCACTGCTGTCCACATCATCATCGGCTCGATGTGCTGCTGCTGCTGCGTTTTCGGATCCATGACATCCCAACACCATTCTTCACTCGCCTCTCACAAAGGTTTGAGGGCCCTCATTGTATCATTCACATTCTCATACATTGATCTTTCATTGAGCATTCTACTAATTGTGTTCATCATGGTGTTGTACATTCTACATTTCTTTGTGTTTGTTCTAGCGTAATATCCTTACATGGCTGTTCCAAGATTTAAGATTGGCCTAACAACTCGCACCCCTTGTATGCATGGTTTTCAAGGTGTCTCAGAAACCCAAATTTTTGTTGTAAATTAGGGTTTTGACAGCAAATCCCACTGCTGCCCATGTTCTAATGCTGAGAAAATATAAGATTGGCTGAGGGATTATTAGGCAAGATGACATGGCTGAAGAGAGAGAATTCTGCAATCTATTGCCAGAAAGTGCCCAGATCTGCTGTCGCATGTGTCCCGGCCTTGTACCAGCAATCGGCTGCAGATTTACAGCCCCAAATCAAGCCATCTACTACCCATGACACTTCTAATGCTGTCGACTGCTATCTGAGCTGGTACTGGAGCTGTCAGCTGCTGTAGATCAGCCTCCTGTTGGCCAGAATCTCCTCCTACAGCAAACACCTACAACAGATTGACCTCCCTCAGCTCTCAACCAGCCCCAAATAGGCCCTATCCAGTTTGAATGGGGAGGTTTCTTCCTTGGCTGCCAAGTAGTATGCTTCACAAAATGAAAAAACTTCTTGTTCCTATCCATTAATTGGCCTTTGCCCATCCACATTTAATGTGCAAAGTCTTTAAAACCTAAAGCTTGTTTAAACTTTCACTTGGCCTTAATCTAGCATTCAATGTTTAATTTTTGCCTAGCCCAAACGGGGCAATTTGCCCCTTGATTTTCACGTAGCACTTGCTCTAATTGGACCCCACCTGGCCAAGGTGCTGCCCTTGACAATACAACAAACTGGCAACTGCACATGTTGATTTTAGTGTACAATGCCTTATCCTATTGGCACAAGTCCCAAGGTAGCTGCTAAACGCTAATTTTTGCAAAACTTTAGAGTTTACAACATAAATCCTCTGCTATCCACTAAATTTCGTTGAGATCTGCTCAAAATGACTGGAAAATACTAAGATCTCTCAAACAGCCCCAAATAGGCCCTATCCAGTTTGAATGGGGAGGTTTCTTCCTTGGCTGCCAAGTTTCACAAAATGAAAAAACTTCTTGTTCCTATCCATTAATTGGCCTTTGCCCATCCACATTTAATGTGCAAAGTCTTTTAAACCTAAAGCTTGTTTAAACTTTCACTTGGCCTTAATCTAGCATTCAATGTTTAATTTTTGCCTAGCCCAAATGGGGCAATTTGCCCCTTGATTTTCACGTAGCACTTGCTCTAATTGGACCCCACCTGGCCAAGGTGCTGCCCTTGACAATACAACAAACTGGCAACTGCACATGTTGATTTTAGTGTACAATGCCTTATCCTATTGGCACAAGTCCCAAGTTTTAGTGTACAATGCCTTATCCTATTGGCACAAGTCCCAAGGTAGCTGCTAAACGCTAATTTTTGCAAAACTTTAGGGTTTACAACATAAATCCTCTGCTATCCACTAAATTTCGTTGAGATCTGCTCAAAATGACTGGAAAATGCTGAGATCTCTTGAGAATGGATTGGAGAAGGTGAGAGAAAGCCAAGATGAGAGAGAAATCTAATTTTCTCACAATAAAATCCTAAAAGCCACCTGTTGCTTCCTCCAACCTATATTTAATGAGTTACCTACTGCCCAGCAACTCCAAAATGCTATCACTAGATCAGCAATGTTATTGCCAACTCGTAGAAGGTGTCTCCTTGCTGTCCCCTACCTGCTACGGCCCCCAAATGGCTATCTTCTACAACAAATTGTGTTTCTCTTATCAAAAAATGGAATAGCAGCTCCAACTTGTTGAGCTAAAACACGCTTTTCAGCTGATTAGCATTCTTAAACAGCCCCAAAACACACTTAATTAATGAAAAACCCTAAAAAGGGAAGCAGTCTGAGAGAGTTTCAATGGTCTCCCAAAAGCCCTAATTTTTGGGGCACCTGTAACCACCCTTCCTTCCGTGGATAGGTGGTAAATCCCTGATTCCAACTTAATTACAGCAGCAAACAGTTAATGCAATTCTGAAAATACAAATTTACCTACTAATCTTGGACAATGCACACCCAACTGGCCCCAAAATTGGCGCCCCTTGCAGTATTTCTTTAGCTTTATTGAAGAAGAAGTTGATTTACAATGGGATTCTCCCAATCCCTTTCGGTATTCCAACTCCCCTTGCCGTTCAAAATCACCACCAAGTCTTTAATCCAATTTTCCCCTTGATTCGGGCAATCAATTGGCCTTCACCCGCTTTGATGCAAATGGAAAATGCCCCAAATTCAATTATTTGCTGGTCCCTCCACTTGAATAGGCTAAAAACAGCTTCAGCCTTGTTAAATCCAAGTCTTGGAGCTTCCAATTTCTGGCACACTTCCCAAGGCTGCTGATAAACCCTAATTTCTGCTGCAGATTAGGGTTTACGATAGAGAAATCTGAAATTTCACAGCCTGGAGGGATCCATATGCCGAGATCTTTGAAGCAAGGTTGTCAAATGGCTGGGAGATGAGATGGAAAGCTATAGAGAGAGAAAATTCAGAGTTTTGTCGCAAAGAATGACTAAAAATCAGTCAAATGCAGCTGCTGCCCTGCCACAACAGCTTGTAGATGCAAAGAACTGAAGAAAATCAATCATTTATTGCTTCTGCCCTGTCTCAACAACCTGTAGATGCTGTCTTCTACTGTTGATTGGTCTTCTCCTGCCCTTGTAGCCTTAGAAGGTCCTCCAATTGCTGCAAATCAGACCAGTAGCCTCCCCTCCCTCTCTCTTGCAGGCTGAATTTATAAAATTGCCTCTCTCTAGCCTCTAAAGACGTTTTTCAGTCTTGCATGGGCATTTTTTACAAGTGACAACCTTTCCAAATGGTTTTTCCAACATTTTTCATAATTAAATATTAATTTTCAGCCTTTAAATACTAAAAACTAATCTAATAATTATTTCAATGCCCTGAAAAATAAACTGACTAGCCAATAATTAAATTGGCTAGGCAACTTCTATTCCCGAGTGTCTCTGCACTATCTTTGACCATCAAATTAGTGTTAGGTACCATTAAACACCACTTCTCTAGTATCACCAACTAACACCTAGTTGCACCTCACATATGCAACATTTACTTAATCATGTGATTAAAAATTAATCCACATGTTAAGTGAGGTTTCAAAAATACATTCCTCATGACAACACCCTTGTACATCTATAAATAGATAGGCTGTCCCCATTCAGTCTATTCCGTTTGTGCAAGTTTCACACTCTCCAGTGCAGATTGCAACCATCAATCTACCTCCACATGGCTGTCTAGCCTTCGCAACTGCTGCCACCTTTTCCTCCAGTCTCGCAGTGTCCTAGTGCCTTCTTCCAGATGTTGCTCACTGTCTGGCGCCATCTCCCAAGCTGAGTTTGGCCTCCAACTACCATCGCCAACATCTCCAACATCAAGCGATATCCTACACCCTACGTTTGCATCCTTCTGAAGCCGCCTGGCATCATCTCTCCCCTCTACAACTGTCGCGTCTCTCTAGCAGCCCCTCGTGTCAACGTTTTGCAGTTTCCTCTCTCTTTACACTCCGACTGGTGATTACAGACTTGGGATCCGTCTTCGGTGGACGTCACACTCCGACATTGCTCTACCCTTGAGCACACTGTACACTCTTACATTCATTTACAGCATTCATTCACTTCAGAGTTGTGTTCTCTTTCTCCCTTCTTCTGTTTGTGTTTGTGTTTCTGTGTTTGCGTTCTGAGTTTTGCATTTAGGGTTTGAGTTTCGCTCTCTGTGTCTGTGTTTGTCTCTTTGTGTTTCTGTCATGGTCGTACACTCTTATGTTTCCTCAGTGCAAACCCTAGCAGTTTTCTTCACATGGTATGAAAGCCAGTGCTCTTATAAAGAGTATTCTGCGGATATTATGGAGAGCTAGTCTTTGTGCGAGGTACACAATATGACTCGTAACCGAATCACAATGTTCTAGACACCTTCTTCTCCAGTTCCTATGATGTCCTATCAGGCTTCTCCATCACTAGAGACCCTAAGACGGTATTATGGACTCAATGAGGAGAACAACACCCCACTTTCACCTTCACCTTCTTTTTCTACTTCTATTCCAAATTTCACTAACATAACAAAGGAGGACTTTGAGGAGTACTATCACAACAAGTACGATAATGTTTACACCTCTCCTACAAGCGTTACTACCACATTCGGACCGGTTGGTGAGGCTGGCCACCTCTCCAATCATGGAGGACATATCGCATTTGGAACGTCTGGCGATCCATCTTCATCTTCTCAGCCAAGTCCAATGTCAGATTTGTACAATCCTTTTGAGTTGCATGAATCAAAACTCTCTTCTCTTTCTTCTTTAGAGTTACAACATCCAAATGACTTTGCTTATGTGAACTTTAATAGAGGGGGCTCACAAAGCAAACGTAATTCAGATACATCTACAGCTTCTGTTTCATTTGAGCATGTCACACACACTTTTCACTTTCCTCCCATCCCATCCTGTTCTATATTATACCTTGATCACCTCTCATTATCTTTTCAAAACCTTGGATTACACTCCACATCTGCATCACACGCCCTAGGAGTTAGATCTTCCATCTCCGCTCCTAGCATCTTCTCCTTCTCTACCTCTTTGCCCCATGGTACTTCGTTAGGGGAAATGCCACCCTTTAACACAATGCCTCTCACCTTTCAACAAATGAGCACACCCATAGCACCTGGGACAACTGTGATGGGCATCCTCCTCACTATCCCCAACTTCTCATCTCACATGACCACTCAACCGCAAGGGTTTCCATCCTCAACTTATGGTGCGTCTTCACACTCTCCTCGGGTTGCACCTACACAAGGATTACCATCTTCTACTCCTCGTGTTCCCATTCCACCTCCTTGGGTTACTCATGTGACTACCATGCCCATGTCTAGTTAGCCCATCCCTACCTATGGATCCACCTTGCACACTACCCGCATGCTTGGTGGATACTCCCGGGCCCATTCCCAAGTGTACTCCACTCCCCTATCCTACCCACACTACACTTTTTCACACTATCCATCTCCGAGCACTACCACTCCTGTTGCAACAGCCAAGAATGTGGCGCTAACTTGCAGATTGCTTATGTCCTACCTAGGCTAGAGATATGGGGATGCACACCGTTCCTTTCATGGTTTGATCATCCTCGAAGTGCTTGCTCTTCTTCCAACATGGCGGTTTCCCTTCCCAAGGCAGATCATACAACATCTCTCTTGATGCTATCATAGCAGTGACTTCTACCTTGCTCTCCTAGCGGGGTGCTTCATCTACTTCATCTTCTTTCGTTCCTTATGGTTCTTAGCACCATAGGAAGACCGCCGACATTAGGCTCCTCTTTCTTCTTCCGGCTGTTGCTCACAGTTTGGCGCCATCTCCCAAGCTGCGTTTGGCCTCCAGCTGCCATCATCAGCATTTCCAACATCAAGAGACATCCTATAACCTGCGTTTGCATTCTTTTGGAGCCGCCTGACATCATCTCTTCCTTTTGCAGTTGTCACCTTTGCCTCTGGCAGCCCCTGGTGTCAACGTTTTGCAATTTTCTCTCTCTTTCACACTCCAACTGGTGATTACAGACTTGGGATCCGTCTCTGATGGGCATCACACTCCGACATTGCTCTACTCTTGAGCACACTATACACTCTTACATTCATTTACAGCATTCATTCACTTCAGAGTTGTGTTCTCTCTTCCCCTTCTTCTATTTGTGTTTAAGTTTGTGTTTGAGTTTTGAGTTTTGCTCTCTGTGTCTGTGTTTGTCTCTTTGCATTTCTATTATGGTCATACACTCTGTGTTTCCTTAGTACAAACCCTAGCACTTTTCTTTACACCTCTCTCTCTCTTTCCCAAGCTATAAACTGACTGAATGACTAAGACCCAATTCCCAAAAAAGTTTTTATTTGCATGGGCATTTTTGCAAAGTACTAGCCTTCCAAATCCATTTTTGAACATTATCCAACCATTTAATTAATTTTCAAATTTAAATAATCTTGAAAATTAATTTCAGCCCTTCCCACCCTACCCAAAATTAAATCCACCCATCTATAATAGAATTGGCTAGGCCATTTGAGTGACCCCCAACCTCTGTTGACCCTTAGACTCGCATTAATTGATTAATTAATACCAATCCCTAATGTCACCATTGACACTTATTGGCCAAACAATTGTCCTAGGATCAAAACTGACACCCACTAACTACCAAAACCCAATTGGCATAGCTTATCACAACTTTTGCCTTTGACACCCACTACATCCTCGGAGTCCTTGGCCTATTACCATGAAATAACTGCCATGTGCATCACATGTGCTAAACAACTTTGCACATTTGATTAATATCCTAATCAAATGTTATCGAAAATATTAGAGCATCTCAAATTTTCACGTTCCCATGACAATAAATTTTTAGTCTCAAAGTTGCAATGAAAATTGTACTCATATGAATACTAACTAAAATGACTAATATATTGAAAAGTGATCTCATGACAAATATATTATCAACAAATAATACCTTGGATGCTAACTGAGTACATCCGAGATCCACCATAGGCATGAGCCATCTATCACTAGAGAAGCGGAACTACTACTTTCCCCTTGAGCATCACATGGTACTCTAGACCTCTCGCATTGTTGAACCTAAAGGAGTCCGATCTAAACTCGTCTCAAGCAAAAATGCATTGAAACAAAGCTACAACAATTGAGGATGGTCTACTAATTCGCTATCTTCCACCCATTTCACGTTTTTGAGGCAATACAGACCAACCATTATCCTCTCTCTTTTTCCCATTATATTCTTCCGCGGTTTTGGATCCTTGATTGGCTTTAATGGCATCTCGAGAGCACATGTCAATCCTACCCTCTCCACTCACATCCGAAAAGTAGGATGGAACGAACTACCCTCTATGGTCGAGCAACACGGAGTGCATCCTCGACGACAATGACCTTTGGGATTTTGTTCTTGTCCATATATACCAACATACCTAGATCCTCGTGATGGTGTAACCGCGGATTTGGAAGCTTTACGGATCCATTGAATGCCAAAGCCCGCTCTTTTCTCTTTTTGAGTTGTACAAATTCTGCGCTCTTGCATGTTAGACTTATCCGCACCATTGCAGAGATTTAGAGGAGATTAGCATCTCTTCTGAATCCAAACATTTAGGCATTAATTATCTCTTGAGTTGAAGCTATGACATCTTTTTGTCGTAGATTCTCCTATGATAAGACACCACATCTACAAGACAGAGGAGATTCGAGATGAGCTTGCATCCCTAGGTACAGACATTTCTTTAGAGAATCTAGTTGTGACACTTCTCTCACATCTTTTGTCACCAACATATGATGTGCTCTACACCAATCTTCTCACTTATCGTAGCCGGGAGACTCTTATTTGGAAGAAGCTAGCCCCATTGGTGCTCGAGTACAATGCACATCACAAAGAAACAAATTCTTGCGGAGCTCATACACATGGCCATACTTATGCAACCTTATCACCAAGTATAGGACAAACCAAGCAAAAGATAGGTAAGAGAAAAAAGATAGAGACATCTTTCGTCTCTGGTACAAATTTTGTGGAGAAGCATAGAGGATATCTCACGTGTCCTCATTGTGGAAAGACCTCGCACCCCATGGAGAAGTCCTGCAGGATATACCCTCACCTTCGTCCATGATTGAAGGGTGGATCTACATCAAAGTCCTCGTTTATCTCTACTTCGTTACTTGCTTTTACCATGGAATCTGTGTTTCTACACATTTTTCAAGTGGAGGAGCCTTCTTCAACTGTCTCGTTTTCTAAGCAACCTTGGCTCATTGACAATGGTGCATCAAGTCATATGACCCCCCTAAGATGATTCGTCGCAAGATCTCCATCAAAGGATATCATCACTACTGGTGACATCTCTTTGGTGCCTCTTCATGGTATTGGCACCTTGCCTCTATTGTTTGACCATCCATCGAGCTCCATTTCTGAGGCCCTACATGTTCTTGACTTGTGTTTCCATCTTCTCTTAGTTTATGGCCTTCCTAGACTCGAGACCTACATTATCCTCACCGAGCCAACCATCTTCATTGAGGATTTTTCTACGAGAGCCACTCTTGTGACGGGTTGGCAAGAGAGGGGGCTATCTATGCTCCGTTCCCCTTCCATTATGCAAGGCCCTTTGAAGCATTTTTCTATTGTTGCACCCGTTCTCGATTATGCACCATTTATTCCACAGGTCCATCCCATCCCCCACCATCTCCTATGGTGGCTCTCTCGTACCTCCCATCCCTTTCAGAGGGAAACGATATTGGTGATGCAATTGTGGATTTCCTAGCCCTTTGTATATTAGCCCATGCTTGTAAGGAGTTTCTTCAGGGTTTCCAATCCACTTTGGGCCTTTCCTTTATGTGGCAACCTCTTTTGTTTATCATCAAGCTACCATCTCCTACCGCTTGGCCCTTGGTCCCTATTGTTTCTATGTAGCTTACAACATCTTCGATAGTTCCTCACTACCATCTCATACTTTGGTTAAAGGCTTGGCTCACCCATCCCCAACTGGAGTTTTCAAGAGTGATCTATTCGCAGCCTCTCCATTTCCCTTGCTATTTAGTGGCTTTCCATTTGTTCGAATTTTTAGATAGAGAGGGGGTCTTGCTCCTTGGTTTCCTTTCTTCATCGACAGACTTCATCACCATCAATACTCTTTCTACCACCCTTGGATCAGCATCTCCTTTGGCCTTCCACCATATCCAAGATCTAAGAGGAAGGTGTTAGCAATCATATGTGCCTTGTGTTGTCACCTCCTACATGTGAGCCTCAATGTGAGTCAAATGAGTACATTAGGAGCTCTAACATTGTATTTACCTATCATTTATGTGTTTTAGACATTTTATATGGGGTACACATTAGTGCATTTCTTTTTGGGGACTTTTGGCCATTTTTTAGGGATTTGACCGTACTTAGGGTTTTGCCACTTTTTACCTAAATATAGGTAGCCTATCCTCCCAATTTCAATATCCATCATTGATCCTTTATGATCAACCTGTTAGCAGATTAGTTAGCTCATGATTGAGTCTGGATTATTTAGGCATTTTATTTGCCATTGTTTATTGTGGATTGGCATTATTTGCAACCAGTCGGCCAGGCATTTAATGCTGGTCGACCAGTCATATTTCCGGCATTTATTTGTCCTATATATTGTCTGGCTCCCTCCTCCACATATTCATTCATCACTGGACAGTTCTTGGAGAGAGGGAGCAGGTGCCAGTGCCTCCACAGCCGGTGACTCACATTGTATCTATACTATCTCATGTCTTGGTATATGGATTCCATTTCCCGAGTATACATCTGAGTTCTCATCTATATTGTGTTATCTCTTTCTTTTATTTTGTCTTGTGTTCAGCAGTTTATTTCAGCACATGTTTATGCTTCCATTGTTGCACCACTTCTGACATGGTATCAAATTTCAGGATTTGTGTTTCTGCTATGTTTTCTTGCTAATTTCAGAACTGTTTTCACCCTTGCTGATCAGGCGGCTGCTGCTCCATACATGCGACCTGTTTGACTTGCGTTTTCTGCAGATTTGCCATCGCCTGCTGTCCAACACCTCTTGCTAACTGTGTTTTCATCATCAAGCTGCTCGCGCCAATTCCCTACACCTGTTTATGCAATGTGCAGCTTGCGTTTTGTTGTTTTCAGCACTACTTTGGGCTGGGCGACTAGCAAAACAGGCCGTTTTTGCTGTTTCTAGCAGTTTTGAACTGATTTTTTGACTTTGTGCAGCAGATTTTTGGCTTATTTTGATCAGATTTTGGGTTATACTATATGTAAACTCTTGTTTTTTGTAGTCTGTGCTCGTGTTTTGGTTGTGTTCCCTCCCCAAATACCTCTTTTCTCTACTTCTCTTCTACATCCTCTACAGATGGCTCCTTCGTGCACATCCACTGATGATATGCTACATGGAGATTCCAATGATGCTTTTACAGCTTCAAGGAGGGGTTTGAAGACACAGAAGTCGAAGGCCCAGTGTTACCACTGTGGCAAGAAAGGTCATTTACTGAAGGATTGCAAAGAGTTAGCGGCTTCCAGGAAGACACAGGAGCGGAAGACGATGCGGGATGCGGACTCCTCCGACGAGTCCTCATCTGCCTCAAATTCCGATTCTGATCCTTCGGCCAAGGTGAAGTCTAAGGCACGGAAGAGATCCTCTTCTTTGGATCGTGGAAAGGGCTTGGTGGCCCCTTCCTCATCTGTTTTCTAGTGGTGGTGGTGATGAGATCATTTCTCAAAACTCTCTGGTGCCAAAGAGGGAGTGTGAGAGGGTGGTGAGATGGGGCAACCACGCCTCATCTATATTTCTATACAGGTGCATAGGATCCAGAGAGGGACGTCCCTAATGCATCGATTGAAGTCTGGCAAGTACAAATTCTGGAGCTGGGATTAACATCCAGGTCCGTGATGGGCTGGTTACTTGACACAGAGCAGGTGGCTTTCGTCTAGAGCTCACATGAGGGGACACTTTGGCAGTCTGGACAAAGCAGGGGAATCCATGGTCATTTATGCGCTGCGGCATTGGTGACAAGATAGTCATGTGTGCTAGACATTGAGAGCTGCTATGATCTTCTCTATCTTCAGGAGCTGGTACGATCGACATCGACATCAGGTTCTCTCCGAGGCACCTTGGTGGTGGCTTGCGCACCCACTACTTGGGTATCCATGGTTCTACTATGACGGACATTGTTGTATGTACTATGATATGTATCCTGTGAGGTCTCACAGTTATCCACATGGTGGATATAGCTGTTGTCCCTAGCTCTAGTTTGATAATGGCATGAGCCTTGTCATTGTTCTTTTGCCAAGTGACAGAAAGATTTGCATCATGAGGCTTCTTTTCTTTTCCAATGGTAATGGCCCAAAGGCCCTTCTTCATCAGGATGAGTTTGATGCGGGTCTACCAGGTATGAAATCTAACTCCTTTGAAACGAGCAGTTGGAGAATCTTTGCCAATGGACTGAAGCATGCCAATGAGCATACGAAGAGTTGAAGAAGGCTCTAACCACAGCACCAATTTTACGAGCCTCAGATTGGACCATTACCTTCCGCGTGCATATCGATGCTTCTAAATTTGTTGTGGGGGCAATGTTGTGCCAACTTGGTGAGCACAACCTAGACTATCCAATGAGCTACTTGCTAAAGCTTGTCAACTCAAAGCGCCATATCATTATGAAATTTTGAGATGATGTTGTCATTAATCAAGCATATTGTATATTGTATTGTATCAGATCCCTCATGATCTGAGAGAGGGTGTTAGCAGATTAGTCAGCTCATGGTTGAGTCTAGATTATTTAGGCATTTTATTTGCCATTGTTTATTGTGGATTGGCATTACTTGCAGCCAGTCGGCCAACATTTAATGTTGAATGCTAGCCAACCAGTCATATTTGGGCATTTATTTGTCCTATATATTGTATGGCTCCCTCCTCCACATATTCATTCATCACTGGACAGTTCTTGGAGAGAGGGAGCAAGCATCAGTGCCTCCATAGCCGGTGACTCACATTGTATCTGTATTGTCTCATGTCTTGGTATATGGATTCCATTTCCCGAGTATACATCTGAGTTCTCATCTGTATTGTGTTATCTCTTTCTTTTCTTTTGTCTTGTGTTCAGCAGTTTATTTCAGCACATGCATATGCTTCCATTGCTGCACCACTTCTGACACAACCAACCCTCCTTATCCTCACATCCCCTTGCTACCATCAGGTACCCACACTGACGTGTAGAGTTGCAAGTTGAGGATCGTTGTTGGAACCTTGTACCTTCAACCATTGCAATCACATTGTTCCTTCTCTCTCCTATATTCTCTATTTGTTTCCTCTCCATGTTCACATTCCTCTTTCCATTATCCACTCTCATAATATTTTAGGAATTTTTTATTGTCATTAGAATTATTATTTTGGCATGTATTGCTAGACGAGCAGCATTAAATGGTGGCTGATCTGATCACTTCATTGGCATTATTTTGTCCTATATATTCGAGCTCCTCCTCAACATTCAATCATTCACCACTTGCCAATTCTAGTGCAAGGTCCTGTTGGAGAGGGAGCCGTTGCCAATGCCCACACAGCTAGTGACCCACTATTATACACAGCTATCTCATGTTACGTGTATGGATTTCATTTACCAAGCACATCTCTGAGTTCTCCTTTGCAATATTTTTGTGTCTTCTCTTTCCTTTCTCTTTTGTCTTGTGTTCAGTAGTGTCTATTACAGCATTCTCTCATGCTTCCATTGCTACATTCATTTCTAACAATAAGATGGCTTGTTCGAAGGGTTTTCACCAGGTATCAAATCTACAGCATGATCCTCAAGTCTTTCAATCAATAATTGTCCAATAACAATTGTGAAAAGCAATCAGCATACTCTTTTAAAAATGCCATGCAATCCTTATCTAACTTAGATATATTACCCACAATTTCATTATCTTCTTTATATTTGGCAAACAATGTACGCTGAAATATGAGTTTTCATTACATTGGAAATTGCAAAAGTAGATACAATGGGAACAAATTACCATTTAAGCTTTACATCCAAAGTATGAGCCTTGTTCTTATGCTTAAAGGTAACCACTTTGTCATGGGTATTAATCACTGCAAGCACATGATGACACCAACGCATGCCAAGTAGCACATCACAACTTTGAAGCCGAAAGACTTTTCACACAGCAAAGCGTCTATTGTACATGTGGTCTCTATCATTTGAGACATGCTGGTCACTATTGTCTTTAAGCAGAAGTCTTGGATTTCCTTGGGCAGCCCACAACAATGCTTCTCTATCTGCTCTAAAAGGGGGGCAGCATGAGAGGAAATAATGGTCAGCAATACCTCCCAAAACTTTTTGATATACTACTCTAAATTCTTACATTAGGAAACATCCAACTTGTGCCAAATGGTCATTACATCACCTCAAAGGTACTCCTCAACCATGAGGAAGCTAACACTTGCATCATTTGATAGTTTGACAGTGCTCTACCTTGTATTAGAATTGATATCCATCACTGCAATCCATTAATCTTCAAGAAAGTGGTAGCCTTTCGGACTTTGGATGACTCACTGAAGTTTCCTAATGAATATGCCCCATCAAACTATCAAATTAAGGTCAAAGCCTTCAGTTTGTCTTGTGCACCGCTAAATACTTCGAACTTTACCGCCCTCACTAGAATCTTTTATTTCCCTTTTGGTGCCACATTATCATGGACAGGTGGCTACAAAAGGTACATCGCCCTTGGTCCAATGCCTTGGTTTCTTTGGGATGGGACCTTTTGGGTAAAAAGATGTTAGAGAAAATACTCTTGATTTTTGGGATCTTTTTGGGCTTGAGGGGATAAAAAAGCATGGAAAGAAGACTCTCTTGATTTTGGGCATCTTTTCATGCCAAAGAGGGGGTGGTGAGCCACCAAAATTAAGGCATGCATTAACACAAAATTATTGTGCATTAAAGCCTGCTTTTCTCCATTTGAAAGAGCCCCAAAATACAATCATTCATTAAAAAGCCTTCATTTTGGACAATAACACAAATGCCCCAAAATCCCTTAATGAAGGACATGTGGGCATACACCCATATTACAACACTCTTGCCCTTCAATCATCAATGCATACCACCCAGCCTTCACCATCCCCATCATCTAGTGCCACCATCTACAGCCCCCACACCTTACAAGACCTGTTGGCTGCTGTCCAGCCCGATCACCATCATTCCAAGCTTCCACCCTGCCTCTGGAGGACATTGCCTGCAGTTGGAGGAGCCCTCACTGGCACTACAGCTGCCATCAGCTTGCCGCCTGTCCCTGATGCCATCAAACATGACCTTCCTACTGCCATCCAGCACATTTGGGTGCCACCCAGCTTGTAGTCATCAACTGCTCCTAATCACCATCAGCTGCTGCTGTGTTTCAGCCTGCATCAGCTGCATTTGCTGCACAGACTCCCTGAGAGACATCCTGTTGATTGGACTTTGTTGCGCTCCCTCCATTGTTGCCCACAGCACCATCAACCAATGTATTCTTGCTGCTGCATTTTGGGATCCGTGACAAGTACAACAGTCCAATACCATTCTCCACTCACATCTGGCCAGTCTTGGGACATGGAGGTTCGAGGCCCCTCATTGTATCATTCACATTTCCATACAGTCATCTTTCATTGAGCATTCTACAACTCATGTTCATCATGTTGTCATACATTTTGTGTTTCTTTGTGTTTTCCCTTGCATTTCTTCTCACCCAATACAATGAAGCTCCGCTATGAATTTACTTTGCGAGTTATCCTATCTGCACAAAGGAATACCTCCGAGGTGACCCTTGTTTGCCACTCCCCTTGTGGGCATACAAGTGCATGTGTAATCGCTTAGGGTGAAAGAAGGAGCCCCTTGAGTAGGAGCTCACAATAGCCATCATGCAACCTAGCTCCCAAATAGCCCAAGTGGCGATACACAACATACAAGAGGAGACAAACATGTAGGACAGATCAAAAAGGTGCTAAATCCCTAGTCCTCATTCGTTTTATAATGCAAGACCAAAATGGACAAAAAATCAGAAAAAGGTCGAAAAAACTAAGGTTAAACCACTTGATTGCATTACTACCCTATTCAAAGATTTTGGTTATCGATATCAAAGACAAGCAAGCAATTCAAGGCTGAGAATGGGTATTGAATGGAATGGTATGATAGAAGACGTGCAAATGATCAAAAAGGTGCTAGAAGCCTAGTCCTAATGCCTTTTAGAGTGCAACATTGACAAGAACACAAAATTAGACTAAGGTTGCAAACTATGGCTGAAGCATTTGCTTACATTCCTACCCTACTCAAAAATTTTGATCATTAACATCAAAGACGAGCAAGCAATACAACATTGATAGTGAGACAAAGGATTGAATAGAAGACTTCTTGTGTTTGGTCCAAAGTGTGGTTCAGCCTATTTCTGAGAGGAATATAGAGAGAGGAAGAGGCTGAGAGTAGATGCCAAGTAAAATGGTCTGATAAAATCACCTTTAAGCTTGCTAAAACACCTCTAAAATAGGGCTATAAATTGCCCCTAATTTTTCCATGGTGTAGAGAGTCGTCACACCATAGAACATAAATCTCCAGCAAATCCCTTTTGGGTAACAGGGCACCTGGCCTACAACAAGAAAGTTGAACGCATAAACATATGGGTGGTCTTACTTGAATGTCAGGTGGTGCCTAACCCCAAATTAGAACATTTGAGAGCAATGTCTAATCCATATAAATCATTGACAGTTCTCGAACACAATAATAAAAGGCTGGAAAGATGCATTCAACAAACAAAAGCTCAATAATTTGAAAATACCTCATTTAAGACTCTAGTTGCTAAATCAGCTGCAGTATCATATGGAAGCACTGGAACAACTCTCTGAGCAAGAATCACTCCATGATCATACTTCTCATCAACAAAATGAACAGTGGGCCCAGAAAATCTGTAATGACAAGATTTCAGAATTAGACAACCAGACAGACTCAAATTACTAAGCTTATGTTTTTTTAAGACCTTGCTAGAACCTGATTCTGAAAATAAACTGTGTCATTGACATCTATTTGCAGATTAATTTTAGAACAGGCTTTGGGAGTACGTCATTGAGATTTTGTGGGTGGGTAGTGGTGTCTGCTGCTGAGGTGGTCATGAGGGCAGTGGCCACTGGAAGATAAGCGGCACAGCAACAGGGTTTATTGGCCACCTAAGAGAGGGATATTGATTCCAATTCTATTGATGTTGCCTCTACCTTAAAATTTTGATTTTAATGATTGACAAAAATACTACCCACCTTGCACCAGACTTGACCACTGCTTCATGAACCTTCATCCCATAATAGCCTTTTCCACCAAATGCAGGAAGAAGAGCAGGATGTACATTCAAGATGGAACGAGGGTATGCCTTAATAAGTTCTCCAGGTAGTAATTTTAGGTATCCCGCCAACAGCACAAAATCAACTTCAAACTGCCTGTCCATAAACCATCAAGATGTTAACTGGACATTCCAATTTTTCACTGTCTATTCATTGACAAAATACAAGTACAGTCACTAATTATATTCATGATACATAAAACATTACTAGTACATTGAGAAAGTGGTCTCTTGTACCAATAATCTTCCACCGATGTTCACACTCGAGTCATAGAAGTTGAAAGTATTGTGAAATTACAAACTTTCCCTGAATGTCAAACTCAAATGTCCTTATAAGGAAAGGGCACAAATCCATTACTGAGATCTCTTTAGACAGCAACAATAAGAACCTTCAGTCTCTCTATCAGACACCCAAAGCAACCTTAACTTATTCGAAGATAACATGGATCTTCAAGCTCCCAAACCAGCTTCACTGTTGAATAAAAAGATATTATGGAAACGTTTTTCTCCACTATCATGAATATGAAATTCTTCATGAAAGTGACCCAAAACTTAAAAGATGTGTTATTCAGAATCCATCTTCTAAGAGCTGATTAGATAATTTTTATATGAGCACGTCTCCACATAGTTTGACTCTAGTTGCAGATAGTCACACCACATGGTCAATAAATGGTTTGAAGAGTAGATATTTGGTTCAAATAAATATTTTGGCCCATATTACAGTCTATTAAATCTAGGATTGCACAAAACACTAAAATGTGATGCAAAAGCAGTGTGCCTTGAATGTATTTATGCACCATTCAATCATCAGGAATGTAGGTGGCTGCTTCTGAAGAAAACAAAATTTGAAAATACAAATATCACATACACATGCTGCATTAAAGTTGCCTGGTGACACTAATTCCCCCAAATCAAAACCAAATTATAACTTATAAACAATGTCATGAAACCCACAGCAGCAAAATTCCACCAAGGGAAGCTGCACCTTGCTATACTGGAGTCGATTTTGTTAAAGATGATGCCTTTAGTAAGAGCTCACGCCTCTACTTCAGGTTACAGGGAATACAGAAAAATTCCACTAGGAGAAGCTGCACCTTGCTAAACTGGAGTTCCCGGTAAATTTCTATTAAAGAGGATGCTTTTAGTAGAAGCTCACGCCTCTACTTCCAAGGTTGCAGGCAATACAGAATGAACTAAGAGTATATGAATACACTTGTGTAAGCTACTGAGATGTTGAGAGAAGGTTAGATGAGCAAAGGAGTTCTTAAATTAGCTCTCTATAAATGAAAAGCGCATGAATTGATATAGAACTTTTGACAAGATAGGAACAAAACATAACCATGATTGCCTGGACTAAGTATGCTACTGAAGTACAACAATTAACACTGTGTTGAGACATAAAGAAGTTTGGGAATTGTTTCATTGCATTGAAAACTAGAACATTTATAGGCTCACTTGATTCCTCTCATACAAACTACCACATACCCACTAGCTCAAGGCAATTCTTCCACTTGACCAACATGGGATCAAACAATTCGATGGTACTGGTGGCCAAGAACTAATATGCGTGAGAGTGAAGGGTACAAGCCATGTCCTCCAAGTACAGGACCACCTCCATTGGGACAATCAGTTCAACTTGCCCCAAGCATTGTATCTGACAAAGTGTAAAAAATGCGGAAGTGTATGACCAGACTAAAAGAAAATGAACATTGAGAGAAGAGGGAGAGAGAAAGACAATAGAATGCAGAAATCTGTGGTGAATTAATGCTGAAGGCAGATATGTACACCAGCTGTCCAATGTATTTCTGTAGGGAGCTCTCTCTCCCACCTGAAAAACCAAATGGAAATAACCAGAGGCTGGCCACCCTATAAATAGGCATGAAAAAAACTAATATAATAATCAGGTCAGCTAGTTTAAACTGGCTGACTATTGCAAATGATGAATCACAGCAATAAATGTTGCATTGTACTGCCTATGCCACATGGCATCTGCACAGCCTGTGTGGCCTCCTAACTGCCCCACAGTGCTGGAAATCACCAAAAGACTGTTTGCCCAGTCTATTATCTTAGGGGTCATGGTGTGTTTTCTGCTGCTGCAGCTTTGTATTCACCTTCATCTGCTGCTGATCTGTTTTGTTTCTGATTGCTGGACTGTTCTTGAGCCTAGGCGACCACATATTCTGCATTTGCGGCCTGATTTCTGCCTTGCCCTGTTCGTCTATGTTTTGACCAGCTGAACTTGTGTTAACTCTTCTTGCATGAGACTGAGTGACGAATCTGACTGCTGTGTGACCTGGTTTTACACCTGCCAACTCAGTGTTTATGCTACAGCTGTCTGCATTTTCAGTTTTCTGGTACTCTAGAGGGCTGGGCAGCACTTTTCTGAGGCTGCATTTGTGTCTTATGGGCTGCCAATCCAGCATTTATCCATGTGCTGGCTGTTTTCTGATCCGATCACATCTGTTTGATCTTCTTTCATTATGCAGCAGTGTTTTGTGATCAGCTATCTCTTATACTGTAAGTGCACTCTTGATGAGTATGTTTTGGGCTGTACTCTCTGAAGGGAGGTGAGCCTTGTGCATGCATAGATTGAGTCTCGGTCAGCTTAGAGGCATCACATGAAGAGGCTGCTAAGATATAGTCACCATTGGACTCCTCAAGCCGCATGACATTGATCTCCTCAATCTTTACGCTAGACTTTGCAAGTATAATGCTGTGATCATTGGATTTCTCCTGCACTTTTTCTTTCCCCTTTTCTTTGCACTTGTCATTGTGCATCTTATAGCACTGTGGCCGTATGTGTCCGGCTTTCCCACAATATGGCATGTAAGATCAGACTTATGTCCACGAGACTTGCTACGTCACATGACTTAAACGACCGGGACTTTTCAAAGTCCTTTCCATGACGATCATCATCTTTTTTGCCACTTCTGCCACC
Source organism: Lygodium microphyllum (assembly GCF_053477565.2). Lineage (NCBI taxonomy): Eukaryota > Viridiplantae > Streptophyta > Polypodiopsida > Schizaeales > Lygodiaceae > Lygodium > Lygodium microphyllum. The sequence continues at coordinate 84,028,414 of NC_141163.1, read as the reverse complement.
TCTAATGGATAAAGCATGTGAAATACAGGAAGCATCATTGTTAACTTGTAAATTTCTTTAGTCAAAAAAGCACTCTCTACATCTTTTAATTTCAGCCCATTAAGTTTGTCGGTACAGGTTGCAATGCGAAATACATCCCAAGACTCGAGTAAAGTGCCAAGCAGAAACAAAGGATGCAGATTATCCTAAAACTCAATACCCTGTTGAAGCAAATTCTTCATGATAGAATGAAACTTGCTAAAGTGAGCAAACAATGGGGTCCCCTCCTTTATAAGGAGATCCATCAACAGTTTAAGCCAATACATCTGCGAAGCAAGGCTCTGCTTTGCATAAAATTCCTGAATCTTTTCCCATAGATTCCACGCGCTCTGATCTTCATCTTCAACGACATTATCATGGACCTCTTCAGAGAGTGATAAAATGATAGTGGAGTTGCATAGTGCATCTAAATCAGCCCAATCATCATCATCCATCATCTCGAGTTTAATACCTTTGTTTCTTGGTGGCTTACTCTGCAAGTGCTGCACCAGAACCTACCATATTTGAGACTTCCAATAGCCATGGTTGGTGTCATCCAACTCGGCAATACTAAACAAAGTCGTATCTTTGAGATGACTAGCCATAATGAGTCAAACAGAGGTAAACTATGCAAAAAACAGCCTGCTTTAATTAGCAGTAAACAAGCCAAAACCACTACCAAAACAAACTGAAAATAAGAGAATTTGCTAAAATGACTAGCTATCCACCAAATAGTACCAAAAGTACATCAAAATGGCATGATTAAGCTCAGTAAATACATCATAGTCTCCATAAAACAGCTTCCTGTAATAAATCACATCAGTGAGAAAAAAAGAGCAAACAATGAGCTAATAGTGATCCAAAGTCAAGTATGATTGTCAGTTTAGATCTTGCATAAAGTGGGCATGTAACAAGCACTGTAGCAGCCAAGAACCATGAGCCAAACATCCAAATGTGTCAGAGCAATCGATGTCAGTAGAAGGATACAAGCCTTGGCATAAAGAACTCAAAGAGTAAGGCAAGCTAAGTGTATGCCTAGCTGATAGGACCTGACAAAGGTCGGTGTATGCTCAAAGAGAAGACGGATCAAATCAACCCAAAAGCATCCAATGGAGACAAGTATCTATCAAGAGCATAGACATGTAAGAGATCTCAATCTCATCTACTCAAGAAAGCTCAATAGCATAAACCACAAGCTCTGCAATATATCCAGAGATAGCATGAAGCTCCCACAGGCAAAAAGATCGGTGTCAATTGGGCAACCAAGCTCAAAGATAGCATGTGAATACATAAGGCATCATGGAACTAAGATCGTATATCAACGAAGCATCCAAAGCAAGGGATCGGTCAAGCATCATCTATAATATCCAGTACATCATGTAGCAATTGATGTCAAATCTCTGACAACCCAAATAAGCATCCAAGAGCTCCAAAGTATGCAAATGAAAGCCCAATTGAAGCTTCAAGTGGCAATCAAACATAGACAATGTAAGGGGCATGCATTTCTGGCATATGCATCAAAGCGTGTACCAAAGGGTCAAGCATAGACCATAGGCATAATGATTGTCACAAAGCATGCCACTGTAAACCAATGTCAATCGAATGCCAACCAAGACAAAGGTTGATCGAAGCTCAAAAGGCATTCCAAAGCAATACAAGACATGTGCGAATCTCCGTATACATCCCTGTGGTCATATGAGTCACCTGGGAAGCATCTGCGACCAATAGGTAGAGCATACACTGACCAAATAAGCTTCAACCCTAGTTATTACAATAGTAAATTCACTGTCAAAACTAAGTAAATCAGTCCTCAAATCAAGCTCAAAGCCACCTCAAATCGTGGGCATATGATATGCCAATATACTAGCTTCAATGATAAACATCAAGAGTGCATATAGAACACCCGAATCATAGCCAAAGCAATAGGCATATAGAATCCCTGTTAAAAGAGGTTTAGCCTTGCTATATACAGCAGTGAATACACTATCAAACCAAACCAAAATCAGCTTCAAATCCAACCCATAACACGGACGTAGCATTCCCATACATGTAGACATTACTTCAGCATAATCAGGTATCATAAGACCAACAAAGCTGACCATAGGAAGCATCAAATAGAGTGCTGCCCTGTATTTCCAACCAACAAACCTCCGCCAAAACAAAGTAAATGAAGTGGTTAAAATCAGTCCAAAATCAACTCCAAGCAATGACATAGCATCCTCGAATATATAAGCATCAGCCGGGCGTAACCAAGCATCATCCAACCAATGGCAATGAATATAGACATCAAAGTTAAGTGCTGCCCTGTTTTTATGACAATCTGTGGACTGTTATAACAGTCCAAAACTGAAGCTTAGTGCTCAAATGGAATGCCAAGAGTGAAAGGATCAATGGCAAGCATCAAAACCAAGTGTATAAGTGTTTGTATAGCTGCCCAATGAAGAAGATATGCTGTAGGAGATTAAAAACGTGAGCCACTGCTAAAAAAAGGGCCTGTTCCACGCAACGTGATGCTACACCAGCAAGGTGAGGACTATGGGGGGCTATTCCAACTTGCTCGAGAAGGTTCATAGAGTGCCCAAGAAGAATGCAACCGATAGGAAGCTTGAACGAAGTGGCTATGGCTGCCAACAAAGAGATGACAATTGTAGGTATTCGAATGGAAGCTAAGAGTGTGCCGGACCAAGCTTGAGCTCACAAAGAAGAAGGCCCTGATACCAATTGAAGGGAGGTGAGCCCTAAAGTGGAAGCACAAGCGAGAGCGAGAGCTATGGTGCAAGGAGCAAGAGCAAGAGAGAGACACACACACACAATGTGGGAACTCCAATAGTCACAATGTGTGACCGGCCTTCCCTTTATTCAAATGTCACTAAAAGAATAAAGAATGAAGTGACAATGATGAGCGCCCACCGCCTGCAGTGTGCAAGCGCAGGTACTATTAGTGTAGTAATACCACGAGCGGCTAGACAAAGGCACCTTGACCCCCAACACTCTCCCTTTACATCTCTTATTTTCTTCATCTTCACTACCTATCTTGTACAATGGCACCTCCCCTGTTGCTCAGCTGATGATAAGCTTAAAAGTCTGATTTTCTCACTTGGAGTGACATGATGAAAGCATGGGTTGTACAGAAGTGCATGTGGTATATTGTTTCAAGAGCTATTGTGCATCCTTGGATTCTAGATCCTATTCTAGATAATCAGGATGTTGATAACTATGAGGAAGTAGTTCATACTTGGGAGACAAATGATGCCCATGGTTATTCCGCTCTTCTTAGATGCATCTCTAAAGAGGTCCTTCCCTTGGTTATCTCATGTAGAACAACTTTAGAAGTGTGGGACAAGTTACAGATGGTGCTTGAGGCTTTGTTGACTATGCGAGTTGTGACCCTTTATGGTCATCTACAAGACTACGAAGTTGGAGCCTAAGGATACAATCTAGTCTTTTGCTTTGGGATACATAGATATAGGATTGGCTTTGGCACATGGAGTTTGCCTTTTCAAAGGCTCATCTTGTGGGGATTGTGCTCTATAAGCTCCCTTTGGAGTTTGATGAAGTAACCAATGCTTTATGGGCTTCAATTGGTGACACTTGTTAGCTTTGATCATATGTCCTCTGCTTCATGAGCACAAGTTATCTTTACGGTTACAGTGGTGACTTTCATCTTGATATGGTGGCTGACAAGAGGCTTTTGTAGCTTCAAAGAGGGATGGCAAGAGAAAGAAAATAAAGACTCGGTGTCATCATTGTGGTAAGAAGGGATATCTATGCAAGGATCTAATGGCATTGTGGAAGAAGAAGAAGCAAGCTCCCTCTGGAGTTTGATGAAGTAACCAGTGCTTTATGGGCTCCAACATTGGTGATCCTTGTTACCTTTGATCATCTATCCTCTATGCTTCATGATCAGGAGTCATCTAACGGTTATAGTGGCGGCTTCCATCTTGATATGGTGGCCAACAAGTTGCTTTTGTAGCTTCAAAAAGGGATGGCAAGAGAAAGAAGATAAAGGCTCAATGTTATCATTGTGGTAAGAATAGACATCTATGCAAGGATCTAATGGCATTGTGGAAGAAGAAGAAGCAAGATATGGACTCCTCTGAGGAGGTGTCATCCTCATCCAACTTTGATTCAAACCCTTACACAAAGATAAAGACCATGGCTCAAAAGGACTCATCTTCTACAAAGAAGGGGAAGGCCATGCTAGCCTCCTTTGTTGCCTATCAATGTTTTCGCAATGTGTTCATTCTCCAGGACTTTCCAATGTCAAAGAGCGTAATTGCCAAGGGTTTTTGAATGGGAGGTATGAAATGGGTTTCATACGAGTTTCCCAAAACATTAGATCATTCAATATGAAAGAAAACTATCATGAGACTTTATACATATAGAGTATGACCCATACAATGTAATTTGTCATAATTCATGACCCTATACAATGCAAATGGAGATTCAATATAGCATCAACATATACATGCATCATAGTCCATTATCATGCTAATAATGACTTTAATTATAGAAGTAGCCATCAATATATACATGCATCATAGACAACTATTCAATAATTTTTTTTGCAATTAACATCAATATTCAAGTCAGTGTATCAAATGCATCCATGACAAATGTTGAATTACAAAAGTTCAAGTATATTTTTTAGACTAGAGCAATTTTGGAAATGTAGAATGGGTGTTTCATAGGTTTTTGAAAGGTGGGTGTGAAACAAGTTTTCTAACCTTATGAAACAAGTTTCTTCGCAACTATGCTAGAAAGGAGGCAAGGCATTCAAAAGTATGCATGTATGCAATGGTCAACCATTGGCTTTTTGCCATTCCATGCTTTGAAAGGCTCGACAATCTTTAATGCTCGAGTAGGTGAACAATTCAACACATAGCAAGCTATATGAATTCCATCCAACCAAAACTTATCTGGGAAAGACTTTCCTTTAAGCATACATTTGGTTATCTCCATAAGAGATCTATTCTTGCACTTAGTAAGACCATTGTGTTGTGGTGTATAAGACATAGTACACTAACGAATAATGCCCTTGGAAGAAAGAAAGGTTGCAAATTTATTCAACATGTACTCTCTGTGATGGCCTACACGTACTGAAGGTTAAATGTTTGGCAATGGCAATGGCAATGGCAAAGAAGGGAGGGGAGGCAACAGTAGTAGAGAGTGAGATACACGATATGTGCGTACAAAAGAGTTGTACCACTCTTTTTTTTTTTTAAAGTTATATGTAAAGGACTAAAGTACAAAGTGTTAAGGGTGTGTTTACACTAGAGAATGTATAAAAGGTACGATGGCCCTTTATTCCCAACAACCCTACCTCCCACCTAAAGGTAGCATGCTTGAAGGTTGAGAAAAGAATTAGCTAAGTCTAAGTATATACAAAGCTGAAATATACAACTATTAAATCTCCATCATCTGTCAGCAATGAGCAAAGTGTATGTACCTTAACAAGTTCAATGCTTTTGCTATCAAGTACATCCCTGATAAAGTGATACTTCATCTATATGTACTTCGTCTTTGTATAAAAGACAAGATTTCTTGCTAGCGTAGTAGCACTCTATCACAATGGAGAACAAGAGTCTCAGTAATGCCAAGCTCTCCCACCGAGTGTAAAGCCATAAAGCCTCTTTGCATGCCTCAATGGTAGCCACATACTCAATCTCTGTTGTAGACAATGCAACATACTTTTGTAGCGTGGAGATCCAAGAAATTGCTCCCCCTGTGAAGGTGAATACATACCTTGAAGTAGACGTCCTACAATCAGCATGACCAGCATAGTCAGCATAGTCTGCATCTGTAAAGCCAATGACAGATGCCTTTTGTTTTCCAAAGTGAATGCACAAATCCTTTGTGCCCTTAAGATATCTCACGATACCTTTCACTGCTTTCCAATGCTTTCTAACAAGATGTGCCATGTACTTGCTAACTACTCCCACAGCAAATTATGTCAAGACATGTAGCAACCATAGCATACATCAAGCTACCCACAGCTGAAGCATATGGAATCTTGGTCATTTCAGCCGTTTCATCATTTGATGTAGAGTTGTGCTTTGCATTGAGTTTCACATATAGAGGCAATGGTACACTAATTGCTTTCCCCCTCTCCATATTAAAATGCTGTAAAATTTTGGATACACACTCCTGCTGTGCCAGATAAAGAAGACCTTTTGATCCATCCTTGAGTATATGCATGCCAAGAATATGATTTGCTTCACCAAGGTCCTTCATATCAAAGCTGCTATGTAGGTTTCGTTTCAAGGTGTTTAATGCATGAACATCCCTACCACCAATCAACATGTCATCCACATACAAAATCAGTATAATAAGGCTATCATTTGCGGCCTTCTTGGCATACAAGTAGTGATCTGCTTGACTTCTCTTAAATCCTTGAGATTGCATGAATGTATCAAGCTTATGATACCATTCACGTGGTGCTTGTTTCAACCCATACAAGATTTTGTTGAGTTTACATACCATCTTTTCTTGCCCCTTAGCCACAAAACCTTCTGGTTGTTACATATATATATCCTCATGCAGATCATGTAAGAAAGCAATCTTCAAATCCATTTGTATGAGTTTCATATCCTCACATGCAACCAAACCTAATATGGTTCGTAAAGTAATCATTTTGACTGTAGGAGAAAAGATCTCATCAAAGTCAATCCCATGTTCTTGCTTATACCCTTTGGCAACCAACCGTGCTTTGTACTTTGGCAAGGAACTAGAGGTGTGTCAGAGTGCAGCGGTGCGGAAGCGTAGGACTGAGAGAGAGAGAACGCAGAGAGAGAAGGGAGAGAAAGAGACAGTGTACACTGAAGATCTGCTGTATAAAGAATGCTGAGTACAAAGATATACACGGGCGCAGTGCGCTGGACTGCGTGTCTCCACCTCGACGATGCGACCTGCTGTCCACCTCGAAGTCTGCTGCAGTCTGCACTGTCTGCTGTCTGAAATCTGCGAACAGAGACAGAGATCTGCACGGCACCGGTCTGTAATCTGCGACAGAGAATAGTGTCCAGACTGCTGAAAACGTCAGCAATAAATAGGCGAAAAATCACCTAGAACAGGGTGCCAAAATAGGGCGCAGCCAGGAATAAAATGGCTGCAGGCAGTCGGACTGCCACGTGGCAGTCCGACTGCACAGTCCGACTGTGCAGCTGCTGCCTGCACCTGCTGCCTGAAAACAGGCTATGATCTCTGACACCCCCTCTCAGAGCTTGGACAGGGCAGAAGCCTGAGGGATCTGGAATGTTGCCGAAGTAGAGCCTGAGGAAGCGCCTTCGTAAACAAATCCGCAAGATTATCCTCCGTCTTGCAATACTCCACAGTGATGGTCTCATCCAAAAGCTTTTCTCGGATGAAGTGGTACTGGATCTCAATGTGCTTCGTCCGGGCATGAAAAACAGGATTCCTCGCCAAGGCAATGCAACTCTCATTGTCACATCGCAGCAATGTAGGACAAGTCTGGGGGCACCCAAGCTCCTCCAACAATCTCCGAAGCCACACAACCTCGCATGTGGTGGAAGACGCGGCCCGATACTCCGCCTCAGTAGACGAAAGGGCTACCGTGGGCTGCTTCTTGCTACTCCAAGAAATAACACCTGCACCCAAAGTAAAGCAGTAACCTGTAGTAGACCGCCTGTGGTCCACGTCACCGGCCCAATCCGAGTCGCTCCAACCTGCAAGTACAAGATCTGACCCATCTGTCCCTGCGGGGTAATGAATCCCCAAATCAGACGTCCCCCTCAGATACCGAAGTATCCTCTGAGCAGCCTGCCAATGCACCGTCTTAGGTTCACTCATGAACCCTGCCAAGAGCCCAACAGCAAAACATAGATCAACCCTGGTGTTGAGAAGCCAAATCAAAGACCCTATCAACTGTCGATAGCGGGAAGCATCCGCCAAAGGAGAAGCTGAGTGGGAAGTGGCCTTCCAGTTCGGATCCATAGGAGTAGAGAGGGCCCGACAATCTTCCATCTCAAAAGACACCAAGAGCTCCTGTACATATCTCTGTTGGGAGAGAAAGATCCCCCTCTGAGACTGAAAAATCTCATGTCCTAAAAAGAAATGGAGTAGCCCCAAATCCGTCATCTCGAACGTCCGATGTAAAGCTGACTTTGTCTCCTGGACCTGCTGTGCATCATCACCTGTGACAATCAAATCATCAACATATAATACAAACAGCACACAACCATCCTCGGAAGTGTGAACATACAGCTGCGGATCGGCCTTGGACCGCCGATATCCCAACTGAGTCTGGAGGAACGAATCAATCTTCTCGTTCCAAGCTCGCGGGGCCTGCTTGAGACCATACAGGGCCTTCTTCAACCTGTAGACTTTCCCATCTGAAGAACCAAAGCCAGGAGGCTTCTCAACGTAGATCTCCTCCTTCAAATCACCATTCAGGAAGGCCGACTTCACATCCAGCTGATAAACAGGCCATCTCCTATGGCCAGCCAAAGCAAGAACAGCTCTAATGGTTGCCATACAAGCTGTAGGGGCAAAGGTGTCATGACAGTCAATCCCTGGGCGCTGGGCAAAACCCTTAGCAACAAGGCGAGCCTTGTGCTTATCCAAAGTACCATCACTGAGATATTTGGTCTTAAAGACCCACTTGACTCCAATCACCTTCTTCTTCGGGGGGCGTGGCACAAGTGACCAAGTGCCATTCCTCTCAATAGCCTCCAACTCAGCTTCCATAGCTTTCTTCCATGGGACGGACTGTAAAGCCTCCTTCACGGAGGTGGGCTCTCGATCCTGCATAACTCGGGACATCAAACAATAATTGGAGCACACAAGCTCCGAAGAATGCGCCTGGTGCCTCCGTGACCGCCGCGGACCATCCTGCGGTCCCCACTCCTCAGGAACCCCCTCGATCCCTGAATCACGGAGTGTGTCACGGGCCCAGCGAGGAGGAGGCCGAACCTCCCCTCGTCGTTCTCCATCAGTAGAAGACTCTGGAATGTCCACCGGTGGTAACTCCTCAGAAGGATCCGGTGGAACAGTAGACTCCGTGTCAGAAACAGAATCATAATCAAACGGCACAGGCTCCAGTGGAACTGTAGAAGGAGCCAAACTCTCCCCTGGATCTCCAAGAACGGGATGCTCCTCACCCGTTGAAGAAGTCGGAACCTCCACAAACCGCACATCACGGCTAGTATATACATCCCGCTTGACGGGATCATACAGGCGGTAGCCTTGGGACTGGGAGCTGTAGCCAACAAATACCTGTTTGCGGGAAGCCGCTTCGAATTTGTCACGGTGAGCTTTGGGAATGTGAACATAGGCATCACACCCAAAGACCCGAAAGTAAGAAACATCTGGCTTCGACCCAAAATACGCCTCAAATGGAGTCATCCCTTCCACGGCCGAAGTAGGAGATCGATTAAGGATGTGGACTGCAGTAGCCACAGCCTCGGCCCACAGAACCTGAGGGGTCTGTCGGTGCTCCATAATGGTGCGCGCCATCTCGATCACACTGCGGTTCTTCCGTTCGAGAATACCATTTTCTTGTGGAGTATTGGTATTGGCAAACTCCTGGTGAATTCCTCTATCTGCACAAAACCGAGCAAATTCATTAGACACAAATTCACCTCCCTTGTCGGATCGCAAGGTCTTCAACTTCCGGCCTGATCGGTTCTCCTCAAAGAGAAGCCAATCCTTGAAGTGCGAGAAAGCTTCTGATTTTAGTGCCAAAAAGTAGGCCCATGTCATCCTGCTATAGTCATCCACGATCAGCATGAAGTACGAGCTCCCCCGCAGGGACTCATTCCTCATAGGGCCACATAGATCCGTAGATACTAACTCCATCGGTGAAGTAGACCGCCGCGAAGCGGTGTGGGGAATGGCATCCCTATGCTGCTTCCCCTTTATGCAGGAGACACATGGCTGCTGGCTCACCACTATATCCGGCAACCCTCGAACAAGCTGTCCCCGTGACGCCTTCCGAAGATAGTCATAGTTCAGGTGACCAAACCTAGCATGCCATAATTCAGACTGTGACTGTGAGGTAAGAAGAATAGTAGAGAGGGCAGTGGAAGACTTCAGTTTGTAAATGCCGTTCTCCTCATATCCAGATGATAGAACCTTCCTCGATCCACGATCAAGGACTCGCACTGTAGAACTGTCAAACTCCACCAGAAGACCAAGGGAACAAATCTTATGAACTGAAAGGAGATGGTACCCCAAGCCTGGTACATGCAAAACCTCTGAAGTATGGGTGCCACCTCGTCCATCCGGAATAAGCTGCATCTTACCCCGACCTGCAATAGAAACTGAAGAGCTGTCTCCAATGAGAACCTACCCACGCGAAGGTCGCAGCTGGGCAACACCATCTGATGAAGGAGTCATGTGCCGTGAGGCACCACTATCAATAATCCACTCTCGAGATTGGGAAGCCGCCATCGCAGCATCAGAAGCATTCGGTGAAGCGTCCTCAATGACAACTAGATGTAGAAATGCAGCTGATGAGGGTGCAGCCACCGCTCCAGAATCCTTGGTTTCCTTCTTCTTGGTGTCCTTCGAGTCTTTGTCAGGGCAATCCTTCTTCCAATGGCCAGTCTTTCCACAAATATGGCATGTGGAGTCTTTGTCCTTGTCCTTCTCCTTGTCCTTCTTGGACTTGTTATCCCCCTTCTTCTTCTTTTGGTCCTTCCCCTTCTTCTGAGAGGCTTGACCTGTCAACGCCTCCGTCTTGGAAGCATTCTGTCCCTTTAACTGTTCCTCTTGGTCCAAGACCATAGGAACCAACTCCTCCCACCGAAGAGTAGACTCTCGCCCCGAAGCAATAAGGGCAGAGTAAAATGTACCGAATCGTGGCGGCAACTGGGACAAGAGTGTAATCGCCATGTCTTCGGAGGAGATCGGCTTCCCCGCATTCTGAACCTGCATCTGTAGCTGCCTTAGCTTGTTAATGTGTTCCCTTAGCGAAGAAGACTTATTGACGGACAAGGTCCGCATCTGTACCTCCAAAGAAACCCTCTTCATCAGGGTCATCCGATTGTACATTTGATCAAGCTCCAGCCATATCTCACGAGCCACCGCCAAGTGCTCGATGTGAGCGATCACGGCTGTAGTGCATGATAGAAAGATAAAGGATCGAATCCTGGCATTCAGTTTGTCCCAATGAGACTGGGCCCTGGCTAACTCCGCACGAGCATCGGAAGAGAGTTTGGACTCATCTCTTACCGAGGGCCGGTCAATATCTTCCTGTACCAACTCCGCCAAATCATAGGACTCCAGAATGGCCAACATCATAACGCGCCAAATGCGGTAGTTGTCGCCGTCGAGCTTCTGATCTGTAGGAAGAGCCGGTAGGACAGGCACCTTCCGGTCCATAATCGCCTGGAACTCCAGGTCCATCTCTGTAGACATCGTCACCTGCAATGCCTTCTCAAACGCAAAAGCAGCCCCCTCTGACTGAGTAGACTCAGCCTGCTAAGGCTCTTCAGCGTCCCGTAGCTTCTTCACCCGCCGGAGGCGATGAAAAAGCAAAACCTGCACTTTTAGGTTGAAAACTCAAACTTTCTCCGCGTCAAACAGCAGTAAACAGCAGCAAATCCACCACCTGTACTCCTTTCCTGTGCGCCCACACTCGTTTCAGCCTTGTTCCAAGGCGCAGCCCTCCTGTCTGCCCTTAAACGCAAAAAACGCAAATTTGTGTCGCGATGGAAACTCCACTTCAGGTTGATTCTGCGCTCAGTCAGCCCTCAAACACTGCTCTGATACCATGTCAGAGTGCAGCGGTGCGGAAGCGTAGGACTGAGAGAGAGAGAGAACGCAGAGAGAGAAGGGAGAGAAAGAGACAGTGTACACTGAAGATCTGCTGTATAAAGAATGCTGAGTACAAAGATATACACGGGCGCAGTGCGCTGGACTGCGTGTCTCCACCTCGACGATGCGACCTGCTGTCCACCTCGAAGTCTGCTGCAGTCTGCACTGTCTGCTGTCTGAAATCTGCGAACAGAGACAGAGATCTGCACAGCACCGGTCTGTAATCTGCGACAGAGAATAGTGTCCAGACTGCTGAAAACGTCAGCAATAAATAGGCGAAAAATCACCTAGAACAGGGTGCCAAAATAGGGCGCAGCCAGGAATAAAATGGCTGCAGGCAGTCGGACTGCCACGTGGCAGTCCGACTGCACAGTCCGACTGTGCAGCTGCTGCCTGCACCTGCTGCCTGAAAACAGGCTATGATCTCTGACAAGGTGACCTTCATTTTGTAAACCCATTTGCATGATAGGATTTTCTACCCCTTAGGCAAAATGCACCAAATCCCAAGTACCATTTTTCTTTAGAGATTCCATCTCCAACAGCATAGCTTTATGCCATTTCTTGTTGTGTTGTTTGTCCATTGCTTCTTTGAAGCACGACAATCATCACAATCTATCAACATGACATAATCAGCAACATAATTCACGCCAGGAACAAAGCTATTTGGCTGTTTGGTATTTTTGGTCAACCTATGGAACCAATGATTAGTGTTTATTGGCTGTTCAGCCTGTAAATCTGGATTAACAGCTTGCTGTTCAAAAGGTTCAGCATGCTATCCTGCCTTTTCCAGCTCTTCCGATGGCACATTTTTGTGCTGAAATTGTGATATATCATGGGCAACTTCTTGCTGATCAATTTCAGCATCATTCCCGACATTTATAGGGTCATTTACAGCAGGTATTTGCTGCTGTATAGCGGGCATTCTTTGTTGTCCTACTTGTATTCCTTCTTGAAACACAACCCTTTACACTTATTCCATCTTTTGGGGTTGTTTATTACATCATTGTTGCATACAATTTTCCTTTTTTCGAGATCCCATAACTTATATCCCATTTCTCCCTCATCACCATATCCTAGGAAAATGCATTTACAAGACTTTGGCTCCAATTTGCTACATTGTTATTTGCATATATGCACAAATGCATCGCAGCCAAACACTCTCAAGTGTGTATACAAAGGTGGCTTACTCGACCACACTTCTTGAGAAACTCTCCCTCCCAAAGACTTGTTTGGTGACTGATTGATCAAGTGTACGACTGTCATAACAGCCTTTGCCAAAAATCCATGAGGTAATGTAACATGAGACACCATGGTATGGACCTTCTCTTGAATAGTTCTATTCATATGCTCTGCAACACCATTTTGGGGTGGATTATAGGGGGTAGTGAGCTCCCTTTTTATCCCTTTGCTGCTACAAAAGGCCTGAAAAGGTTTTGGACACATATTCCACACCATTGTCAAAGCGAAGACACTTCACTTTAATGTCTTGTTGGTTATATTTTCAGTAAGTGCCAAAAAAAAAATTAACTTATCTAAAGCCTTGTTTACGAGGGATCAGATAAACCCATACTTTGTGTGTAGCATCATCAACAAATGTGATAAAATATTTCTTTGCCTCTAGAGACAACCATGGCTCTCACATACATTTAAATGTACCAACTCTAAGGGTGAAGATTTTAGTAAAAGAGACTTTTTATGTGATGTTTGAGCATGCTTGCCATAAACACAATGATCACAATGGCCAAAATCAACATACTTCAAATACGACAAATAGTCCATAGCCGATGCAGAACGTTCTCTGTGGCCCAAAAATGAGAGGTGGCACAAGGAGTGCCCGGTGGACGATGCATATACTCCAAGGTGGTGGGGAGCAAAGGTCGAAGTCGACAAGCATCGGTGGTGTGTCTGGTGATGCCACAATAGGAGCACCCAGTAGTCTGGTCATCTATTGGTAAAGAAGCCATGGATACCAATGTGCCTTGCTAAAGAAGCAAGAGATCAGCCACCATGAACCACGAACCGCAATGTCCACCTCAAGGGGTGTAAGGGCAGTGTGAAGCACGAACCGCAATGTCCACCTCAAGAGGTGTAAGGGCAGTGTGAAACACGAACCGCAATGTCCGCCTCAAGGGGTGGGAGGAAAGTGGAAGGGCTGGAAGTGAGCTGCCAGTGGGAGGAGGATATGACCAACAGTAAGAGATTGCAACTAGTAGAAAAACGCAAGTGAGAAGAAAGAGACTAAAAACGTAGGAAGGACAGCCTGCACGAGAGAGAAACTAAAAATGCAAGCAGCACAAGAGAGACTAAAAACGCAAGCAGGACAGCCTACAGGAGAGAGAAATACTAAAAACGCAGAAAGGACAGCCTACAGGAGAGAGAAAGACTAAAACGTAGGCACGACAGCCTACAAGAGAGAGAAAGACCAAAAACGTAGGCAACAGGTGAGAGAAAGACTAAATGCGCAAGCAGGACAGTGATGACGTGGCAAGTTGAACGGCAACAGGTCTGCACACGAACAACAGTCGCCTGGCTGGAATCAACTCCAACTGTGTGAAGAGGGCTGAAAATCAAGTGCCAACTGATGGAGACAGTAAAGGACAGCTTTGACTGAGATGTTCTCCAAGAACGGGGTGTGGGCAGCAAGCTGAAACACCTGAAATATGCAAAAACGATATTTTGATGCAACAGAAGAAGAAGAGAAGTGGAAGCCGAACCCGCCACCGGTCTTTGCCTTCACTGGAGTGGAGAATCTTTGCCACTGTTTGAGCAGCTCTAGCTCTAATACCATGTCAAAAGAATACGTACCAGCAAGACAGTAGGGTTTGCAGGGAGGAACACAGAGTGGACTTGGCAAACATGGAAAAGAGGAGAAGAGAGAAGAAACTCTGATGAATTGAATGATGAAGATCTAAATCATGGAGTCTCAAAACCCCGCACCCCAACAGGGTAACCCCTAGCAAGGGAAGCAAGGTGGTGGCAACCAATCTCAGGGGCAATGGAAAGCTCAATCTCACACTGTCACTAGTTAGCCATCACAGTCAACAACAAGGTTCTCAACGCCAGAGGGTCTATCCAATTGGTGTGCAAAGGCCCATATCGTCTCTTTAGAGGCATCAGATGTGAATCTCGTCTAGACTCCATATCTATGAGTTGTCTTCCAAGAAGACAGTTGCCGAGGCCCACTTGTCACAGCCAAGTACTTCTGATCCTACTTGGATTGTGGACAATGGAGCTACTCATCACATGACCCCTATAGATGACATTTTTCTCACCACATATCCTGCAACTAAGAGAGTCAGAGTAGGGAACAACTCCTCAGTCAAGATTCAGGCTTGTGGTCGCATCAATTTTGCCACTCATGAGGGCCAAGACCACGCTAAGCTAGAGGAGATGACATTTATCATGTCCTCTAGCTTGGGGTGAACTTATTGTCTGTTCAACAGCTTTGTCAGATGTGGCGAGCAATCTTCTTTACATCGACCGCAATCGAAGTCATTGATGACCGGTTTAGTCATTGCTTGCGGCAAGGCACAACTTAATGGTCTCTATCACATGAAGCATTTTCTTACCATGCCAACAGCCAAGAACTCGAAGTTCCATCTCTTCGAAGCTTTAGCCATTGCACAGGATCCTTCGAGCATTGAGCGTCTCTAGCATTACCGGTTAGGACATCTTGCATGTGACGCTTTTTATGAGTTTTTGCATCACTAGATGGTTGATGGCATTCCCTGCCTTAAGCTGTCTCGAGAGGTCTGTAAAGCATGTCACTTAGGTAAGCAGCACCATATCCCATTCCCACAGCAGGCCACTCATAGAGCTAAGGCTCCATTGAAATTGATTCACGTTGATCTTTGTGGCCCGACACCCACTACCACCTTAAATGGCGTGCTTTACTTATTTTTGATAGTGGATGATTTCTCTCGATACATGATGTGGGTGTACTTTCTCAAGCATAAGTCTAATTCTTTCACCTACTTCAATGCTTGGATGATGCTGGCAAACTAGACGTCATGTAGGTGCCATGAGAAGTAATAGCAGTGGCAATTTTATCTCCCACGAGTTTTCCGAGGTTCTACGAGAGCATGATTTCTCACCAACTCACCTCTACCAACTCCCCTTCCCAAAATGGAGTTGTAGAACGTAGAGAAATCGGACAATTTTGAACATGGCACGCTCTATATGTTCGCAACGAAGCTTCCCAATAGTCTCTGAGTTGAAGTTGTTAGCACTGCAGTGTATATCCTCAACCGATGCCTGACCGTAGCAATCCCTCAACAAACTCCCTATGAGGCATTCTTTGGCGAGAGGCCTATTGTTTTCCACTTCAAAGTCTTAAAGAGTCATGCATGCATACACACACCTAACAATAAGATAGGAAAGCTCGCTCCTCAAGCTGATCTGTTGATCTTTGTGGGTTCTTCTCCTGAAGCGAAAGCCTAACTATCGTTTTTTTTATCCTTAGGCAAACAAGGTAATTGTTAGGCAAGATGTCATCTTTGATAAGAGGGACATAGTGCAGCCTTACACACTAGGTCTACTGCCCGCTCTTGACCTTCCTACAGACTCTTCCGCTCCCAAGTCCCCCTCCACGAGGTTCATTACCTTACTAGTACTAGCAAACTATACACGATTCGGAGATCCTTCCACTGGATCGCTCTCCAAAGGACCCTAGAAAATCTACTCGACTTGCTCCTCGCCTTGTAGTGTAAGGTTTTTGTTAGAAGCAAGGTATTGATTGTGAGGAGGCCTTCGCACACCCACTGCTAGAATGACATCTTTCCATTTGCTAGTTGCACTTGCTGCTCACCACAGTTGGCCATTATACCAAATGGATGTCAAAAGCACCTTTCTGAATGGTTATTTAAAAGAGGAAGTCTATGTGGAGCAGCCACTCGAGTTTCCTTTTGCAAGCAATTTGGATAAGATATTTCATTTGCGAAAAGCTCTTTATGGGCTAGAGCAAGCTTCGAGGTCTTGGTTCCAGATAATGAATGAGTTCTTATAGACTCATGGATACCATTCTACCCCTCATGATCCAAATCTCTATGTGTGCACTACATGCGCAAGGGTTAGCTATATCTTGTTGCACGTCAATGACTTACTTATCACTGGCTCAAATTCTGCTGCCATAACTGAAATTAAGGCCAACCATTATCTTATTTCTTGGGGCTGGAGGTAGTTCGTTCTGAGGAAAGTATTTTGTCTCAAAGCATAAGTACGCCCTTCAACTAGTGGCATAGTATTAAATGGATCAAACATGGCCTGTGGCCACACCTCTTGATCCCACTATCCATCTGTTGAAGACCACCCTAGATCAGCCCTTCGATACACACCTATCGATTTGTTGTAGGGAAGCTTCTTTGATTGATTCATGCTAGGCTAGATTTAGCATACTCAGTTAGTGTACTTAGTCATTATTTTTCAGCACCTAGGATGTTACATTGGATTCCTTGTTTTCGTGTGTTGAGATATTTGCAATGTACTTTTCATTATGAACGAGCTTATAGACATGATTTATGCTTGCAAGTTTACACCAATTCTGACTAGACATGAGATCCTGTCACCCCGCATTCCCATGGCAATTGCCTCTTTACCTTAGGCATGGCTCCCATTTCTTGGTCAAGCCGTAAGCAGGAGACGGTGACAGCTTCTACGGTGGAGATGGAGTATAGGGCTCTCTTTGATGATATCACTGAGGCGATCTATCTAAGGAGCTTGTTGGCTACGCTTCAGTTCCCCTGTGATTCTCCTACAGTTATCTATTGCAACAACCAGAAAACCATTGCCCTTGCGGGCAACCCAATCATCACACCTCGAACACAACATGTGGAAGTCCACTTCCACTTTACCAAAGAGCAAGTTGAGCTCGGCACTATTACCTAGAGTTTGTGCCTCAAGCAACAATTTTGCAAACATTTTGACCAAAACGATCAATCGGCCAATCCTACAGTACATCCTACCTCGGATTGGCTTCACCCTCCTCTACTTCTTCAACTTGACGGGAAGAGGATGCTTCCCTCTAGCTTCTCCCTCCAATTTGAGAGGAAGCGGTTTCTTCTCCTAATTGGTGACAGTGATGATATTTACACTTTAGCTTTAGGCATTTCAAACATTTATTCTTTGTATTGTACTTAAGAATATTTATAACTTTATCCGCACTATCACAATGACATGATTATAAAAGGGTACTAAGACAATTGAACAATTCCCCTGCAACGGCATTGTCCAATGGCACCATTGCATCGCATTTTGCATGAGCATGAAATCTTGCATACCCCTTTGCATTACCCCATGCATTAGCATTCTGTTCATGTAAGCATGCATATGTGTGCATTTATCCCTTTTTGATCTTTCATGAGTGGTCGACTCTATATCCACCATATTTTTGGCATTGTCCATGGCAGTTTTCCCAACTTGCTTGCTTGCTTTGCTTGTCTTGCTAAGCCCAACATCATCTTTTTTGCCTCTTCACATGTTCCCCATATGATTGGCACACACACTTGCATTACCCCATGCACTGGCATTTTGTTCATGTAAACATGCATCTGTGTGCATTTATCCCTTTTTGGTCTTTCATGAGTGGTTGACTCTAGATCCACCATATTTCACCACCCCTCCATTACTTATGATATATTCAAAAAAAAAAGATCCATTGTTGATTTCATCCGCCTTTGCAAGACTTGGTAGACCCTTGGGCAACCAACGAGCACCCTTGATCCGATACCTTGGTCTTTTTGGGTAATCACTTCAGCTCCCTTGGTAAGATAACCATCGCCTCTATAGTCTTGGTAAACCATTGAGCAGCTGATAAGCACCCTTTGTCCAATGTCATAGCTGCTTTGGGATGGGACGCTTTGGGATAAACAAAACTTTAGGTTGGCCCACTTCTCGCCCAGTTTTAGACCTGAGAGGGCTATTGAGCTAAGAAATGTTATTAGCCACTTAAACAGTCCCAAAACATCTTATTTTGTGCCTACTTTAGGCTTATTTTACTTAAAACCCTTACATGGGATACAGTTTGAGAGAGTTAAGTGGAGGCTCCCAAACTTTCTATAAATAGGCAATTTGCCCTCCACTCTTCCCATCTCATTTTTGCAAATTTCAAGCCTTTCAACTTCCTATCCACACTCGGGACGTGTCACAGTCCAAGCTAGCCATTACTATCTACATAAGTCTGACACCTATCTCCAACCTCTACACGTCGTTCGGAACTAATCTCAACCTGGCCACTGCTACTGAAGTGTTTCTCTCTACTGAAGGCAGGCAGCCTACCACGTCATCATCCTGCCTGCGTTTTGCTATTGGAGCTGTTGCTGATCAGATTTTCTCTCTCCTCAACTATCGCCGCCATCTTCTACAGGCTGACGCTAGCTTGTGCTAAATACATTCAACAATTTTCTCTCCTCCAACTGTTGCCCAACCCTCACAGGCTGCATTTTGTTGTTCTCTCTCCTCACTCTGAGTTTACTTCATATTCTCTCTCTTCTCTATTGTCTGCATCAAATCCATCACTTACATTGATGCGTTTGTTGGTGTTCGAAATACCAACCAGAAACGTTTAGAAACAAAATATCAAAAACGTGTTTCATAAGTGTCTTCAAGAGGGGGTAAAATAAGAAACATGGATTTTTTAATATAGGGAGTTTTAAATAGCTTTAACTAGGGAAAGAGGTTTTAAAGCTCTATAGAACTCTCTCTTAAACAAAGAGAGGCCAATCAAGCTTTAGTAATAATGCATAAGAGTCAACTGAGAATAATACGTTGCATATCCATGATTCATTATTGACTTTGTCAAAGTTAGTCTTTAGACAAGATATACTATGGTTTAGACCTCAAACATTATAATTCATACATATCACACAAAGAAAATTGAAATAAACATGTAAATGGCTCATGTACAATATGGATTGGGTCAAGTTGCAACATCATGATTCTCATTCCAAAACAAATTGACAAAATGTCAAAATCTAGAATGAATCATAATATATCATAAATAACTCATACATGAGACTAAAGTCTTACAATAATCAACTCCCAAGTCAATAATAGAATCTAGATACTAGAATGGCAAAGTCCAATAACTAAACAAAATCCCAAAAAAATAAGTTTATCATTCAAAATCTTGAGTCCTCACAAGTCATTACTCATCACTATGATCATGATTAACATTGCCTAGCAGTTTTGGTTTAAAAATCCATGTTTTTGGATCCCCTCTCCCCCCCCAAAAAACCCCACGTTTTTTACTATCATAAACATGTCTTACTTTAAGAAACGTTTCGTAAGTTTCAAACTCAAAGAAACGTGTTTCTTTGCTGCTACGATGTTCAATATCCGGAGGTTGCACCACTGCATTTCGAGATCCGTTCGCAGTACAACACTCTCTCCAACTCATTAACCCTGCCCTAATCCTCAAGATACAAAAGTTTGTGGTACAATATTCACTCACTGCATAGTGTGTTTGTTGCATGAGCATTGTATATTCATCAGTCATTCACTTCATTATTTTCTATGTTCATTGTCTCTTTGTTACCCTAACCCTAACTATGTTCTACGCTATTAGTTTGTGCTTTGTCGTACGATTGGTATTGTGTTTTTGTGTTTAGAGCATCTCGTCACACGAAGGATTGAAGAGTAGTATGCATGCCGAGTGCTCATACATGTGTGTGTGTGTGTGTGTGTGTGTGTGTGTGTGTACACACACACACACACACAAAAGGGAGACTATATAGCAATTCATGTAGGACTTAACATAATGGTATCTCATACCATATCTTACCAATAAGTATACCCCTAAGGATGCACTACAATCTAGCTATTGATAGAATTATCCAATCCAATATGCCTATCAACTAGAATTACCCCATCTAGATGGATCATGAAACAAATACAAATGGACATGGACTATCGATAACCTAGTCTTAGTTTAATTCAATCCAATGCCTTAAGGTGTCGTGGTGGATCGAGATATCCTTGCCCTTGTGTCCCAAGGTTTGACTATTGTTTATAGCTAATCAAAGAGATTGCAATGATACATTCATATATCTCTAAGACCTTACAAAGTTACCAACTAGTCAAATGTTGATGCTTGGTCCTACCAATTATTCTTTATTACCTTGGCATCCTAGAGCCCACCAATTCAAGCTGCCTTTTGCTACCCATGTAGTGATAAGTTTAAAGCACCATTTGTTGCTATGAACATTTTTCGATGAGATGTGTGTAAGCTCAATATTGATTGAAAAATAAGCATGACAAGAAATATCATCATTCTACATATAAGAAATGAAATACAAGCAGCAAAAGAGAGGTTGAATGTACCTGAGAGCAGTTACAAGCTCAACGGGGGAGAGCCCAGCTGGTGCAAAACTATTCTTTGGATATTCAAGAACTAGAATGTTATTGCTTCTTGCGTAATCACAGGCTTTACAAGCTGGAAAGTGAAAACAAGTGCTTGAAGAAATGTTTTGAATGGCAAATGTATAACCAACGGTATAAAAGCTCAGAAGTCCAAAAGAAAAACCTTGTACACATTTTTATATTGTTTCTAAGTCATGATAGGTTTTAAACAAGTATCATAAACAATTTGGTGTCCAAGGTCCTACTCTTTAGTGTAGAGTATGCTTTAAACTACAAAAAAATTAGTGCAGCCACTAAGAGAGACCATTACCCAATGCCCCACACACACACACACATATGAATGTGTGAATGTATGTACAGACAGAAAACTAAAAAAAATTGGGCATGCTGCCAAATATTACCTGGCTTATCAGAGACTACGGCAACGATGTCTCCATAGATTGTGTCCTCCAATGCGGCCTTATGAAGTGTCTGGAAATTTGAACCACCGCCAGATACAAAAACTGCAAGCTTCTTCCTGATGAATCCACTTCTGTCGTCTTCAGCTGCCCGCCCTTGGCTGTTAAGGGACGCCAAAGCCCTAAACCTGAGGGGGCCTTTCAGAAGATGATGGTCGGAAAGGTGGAAGAAACCTCGGCGTGTAAACTTCAAGCAATCCAGCTGTGGGGAAATTGATGGTGAGGACTTGAGCCTCAATGCAGCAGATGGAGCAACAGATGGCTCGAACTTGGGAGAATGGGCCGACAGACAGGGGCCAGTCTGTAATTCTGACGAGAAGGACAAGCCATGCTGGCTTGTCATTCTGTCAGAACCAGAGACAGGAGACGTTCATAAGCGATTCGCCTCTTTAAAGCAGCCAGGATGAGCCATGAGGCCCCTTCCCAAATAACAAGATCTATAGCATAAACACAATTTAAAGATTATTAAAGATGTGCATATCCAAGCTTGTGTGTGTGTGTGTGTGTGTGTGTGTGAGTGTATGTATGCACATGTATATATGTGTTTGTTTGGTTTTACAGGAAATTCGCAAACTCAAATCAATGTTTAGTAATTTTAAATCACTCAAAACTTTAAAACCATACTTTTCACCAAATAAAAATGAAATTCAAGTAGGCTAGATAACATCATATTGTAGTCCTGGAGGATCATCAAAAATGCCACAGAAAGACTTGATCTTAAGTAAGTAAAGCACAAGATCCATATATGTGTGTGCATAGAGTTTGAAATTATTAAGTGTGCATGTATAGCTTGAAATTTTTTATGCTAGGGTGCATGTGTGTGTGCGTGGATTTTTTTTCTCTTTTGAAGGGGGCTTGTTTTGGCTGGTTGGTTTGGGGGGAGGGGGTAGGTGTGTAAGAAAGGGGTGTAGATGTAGCCATGTTTTCTTCGTGATGCTTTTACATGGAGAGAAGTTCATTATGGACATTATCTAGATTTAAAAAGTTGGTTATGTTTACTTACAAACCTATGTATACATAAGAAGGCTTCACCATAATGATCTTCTTATTGCATTGTCTTTTGAGGATTAAATAGGTTATGGATTTCTTCTTGAGGTTTTTTTCTTTTTGGGGGGAGAGAGAAAGGTATTTGTGTAACAAAGGAGTGTGTTTTCAAGCTTTTGTGTGTGTGTGTGTGTGTGTGTGTGTGTGTATGTGTGTGTGTGTGTGTGTGTGTGTGGATTCATGGCTTAATAAAAATTGTCTAGATGTGTAAGCCTATTAAATTACAATATGCCTAGATACGGATCCGATCAATGTAACAAGATGGGGCTTCTCTTCAAGTTTAGCCATCTTTAGCATTATATCTCTCACTGTGTACTCTCAATCAAAGCAAGTGGTTCACAATGATTACATGGTTACTTCAAAAGTTATCATGGACACATGTCTATAATGTAAAGTGGTTCCAACCACATAAATTTATGCAAATAGTTAAAATTATATATTTATAAATGAGTAGATCTATGCTTGGACATAACCATATATGTGGAATGTTAAAAGAGCAAGTGTTTAGTGAGCAAATTCTGCAAGTGCAACGTATGAAATTGAAGGGGAGTTCAATCCCAAAGAGATTTGTGTTATGTGGTTGGTAAGTTCATGGAACTTATGGCTCCAAGTGGACATATTGACACATGAAATTTCTTTGCTTAAGGGCGAAAGGAAACCCTTGATTTTTTAAGGGAGCTCTCTCACTCAACCCCCGAGACCTACGAACCGCTTATTGGTCAAGCGTTTTAAGCCAAGCGGTCATGGCTACCTCTCACATAGCCGACACGCTCTCCCTACCTATGGGGTATAGTGAGCTTACCTTGATACTCGATCGAGTACCCTCTTTCTTGCATGTTGGTAGCTCCATGATCCTCGATGCAAGCTTGAGGAACCTCAATCCCTCTCCATCAAGCTCCATCCTCTATAGCCACGTGAGACAACTGAAGATAAGAAGATGAAGAGAGGAGATGGGGAGCTTCTTCTCCTCGATCCCTCACTCTCACAAACTCACTCCCTCACTCTCTCACACTCAAGCACACACAAAAAGGCAAGAAGAAGAGAAGAAGAAGGAGAAGATGCTTTTTGCCACACACCAAGAATGAGCTCTCATTCACTTTTTGAACTTTATATACAAAACCCTCTTTCCCTTGGGCAGTCATCCCCTTTTTACATGGCCGGCCATGGCCTAGGCCCTTTTTCCGTTGTTATCCTATCTTCCTAGTTTCCTTCCTACCGCCCATCTACCTTTACAATCAGCACGGAGAGCCCGGTACTCTTAAAATAAATCATGATGCGCCTTGCGCTCTTTTACAAAAGTATTGACTTGCACTTTTTCTTATGTGCCTTTCTCCTTGATTTAGAACTCTTCTATGCTTCTTTGTTTCCATATTTTTCTTGGCATGCCTTCGTTTTGTGCTTTAGATTTTTTGAAATTTTCACCTTGTTCGCCTAAGGGTTAACATTACCATCTCCTAGATGAGTGCCAGTCCCATGGGCATTGATGCAGAGTGGTTGGAAGGGGTGATGAATGTAGCCAGATGGCTTTTTTGAGTTTGTATACAAGCCCTGGCTGAGGGTGTGTTGGAGGAATTTATGTATTTGAAATTGAAGATAAAGTTGGACAGATCCCTACGTGGAGAGAGATGGACGTGCGGATCCATGTTTGAAATTGAAGATAAAGTTGGATGGATCCGTCATTTGGCTCAACATGGTTGTCTTCTCCTGTATTGTTCCAAATGAGCTTCTTCATTCACTTTTTGACTGGGGCTACCTCAATCTACCCCTACCTTGGTTTGCCTTAATAGGAACGTTGTTGCATAAAATGGCCCCTCGCGTAAGTGATTGCTAGTCTCAAGATATTGTGGTTTTGAGTTGATGAGGGTTTGATGAGAAAGGGCAGATGTGTGAGTCGATGATGACAGGCTTGCAGAGAAATTGAGCTTGGGAAGAAACAAATCACCCGATTAAGGTGGTGGGGGTTGGGGGCGTATTGCATGGATGAGGGGGCTGTCGAATTCGATAGTTGATGCCTTTGTTTGTACTTGGAAAGAAAAGAAGGTGCACTACGCGGGAGTGTCTCTGCCTTACCGTGGAGTGCAGGGTGCACATGCTTGTGGAACTAGGAGATGGGTCTACAAGCCCTCGGTGCTGTCCTACACTTGAGGACCTAGTTCATGCATTGTTGTATATGCGGTGTGTTGATTAGGGAGACAGGTCTGGGAGAATGTCCTACCCTCGATGTGCCCTAAGCATGTGCAGTGGGGGACGTGGCTAGGTATGGAAACCCTAGGTGCAGTGATTGTGGCGCTCAAGGTGCTTTTGGGGGATTCAGTGTTTCCATTTTTTCTTTCTTTGTTTTTTCCCCCCTTTTTCTTGAGTAGATGATTATAGCCGGCATTTTGATGCAAGGGGTGCTCTTAAGCTCTACCCTTGGTGCACAAAAATCGGATGTTGTATGTGTACATAGTGAGCGCCAGAAAGTCCCCAAGAACAAAGAACTCTACTTTTTGCTCAAAATCCAAGAGAATAGACTTGCACGACATGAAGCAAAAGACCAATTGGGTACAATCTCCCCCCATGCCTTGTGTGAGCACTCCACAAAGCATGTATTTCATATTTTATTTTCTCCAAGCTTAAAAATAGCCCAAATTTACAATTAGCATGCTTAAGCTTTTGTGTTTGCTTTTGTCCAAATAAATAATAAAGCGGTTGGGCGTCCCAAGAGTCAGGTTGTGCCCAAATACAATGACTAATAATGAATATTTAAATCGTGTGTCCATGCGCATACAAAATAATAAATATATGTCAACCGCTTCAATAAATAAGTGCGTCAAAATAAATATTAGTGTCACGCCTAAGACGCGCGCCCATAAAAAATGATAATTTCTTCTAAATAACTTGAATACATGCTATCGCCCAGTGCTTCCCAGTGCCACTGCCGCCTGCTCTATATATCAACTGAAGCATTCACAATTGTTAGAAAATAATAAAATTAAACCAACAAAAGTGAATACCTATTAGTCTTCAGCTACAAAACAAATAAATAGGTTGGAACTCTGTCCTAACCTTAATTTAATATGAGTGTGCACTCTAAACTCATAAACGTCCATTAATTTAAATATGTATTTTGTGAAATCACCCACTATGGAATCACCCACTTACACATTAAATTAACATGACACCCGAAACGAACAGGCGTTCCCATCAACTTTCCTCACAAGGAATCCACCTTGTATACGAGCCCTGCCAAATAAATATAATTTTACGAAATCCACCGCAAAATCTCATGGAGTCCACCATGGAATATGCCTCCTGGCATCAACCCTAATTCCTTGAATGATTCGCAAGGTGGTCTTAGGGACTTAGTCAAAAAGGCGCGGCTTTGCATGTATTCCTTGATGCTAGCCTTTGCACTAAGAGGTGTGGTTAACAAGAAAGGATGATTGCACCTTGTAAAGTGGCTATCGCTCATATCTTCAAGGATCCTCATGCAAAATGAGGGAAGTAGGGTTGCCCTAATCATGTGCCTAGCCATAGCGCAGCTATCTATTCCTAGGTTAATGTCAAAAAAGAGTGGGGAAAGGTGGGCTTCCTCAACTGTTGGCTTTTTGTTTAAGCAAAAACCTAATGGTCCTAAGGTAATTCCAAGTAGTTATGAAGGCTAGGTTCGGGCAGGAAGAGAAATCCTCAAGGAAGCGGTTGATGGATGGGCGCAAGTCCCTTACTCTAAAGGTCATGCATTCCTCGGGAGTTGTTGCGTTGATGTTGTAGATCTTTGGAAAGTCGTACCTGCATTGAACCCCCTATCGTAATCCACTCCGTGTCTACAAGGGTAGGGCATGCAGATAGGATCATTCCGTTCTTTCTGTAGCATGCCACAGAAGGCCATCCATGCATCAAAATTGGTGTCCCAAATCCTCCTCCGCCACTTTGGCTATGCCTCGTAACCTCGGACAGTTTTGGGAACCTAATAGACCTTATCCTGCCAGTAGTTTGCGGGTTTCCACGTCCATTGTGTGATTATGATGCTCCACTCCTCGACCCATCAGTTCGCTAGAGTATTGCCAAACGAATGCTCCCATATGCTCTATCAACCCTCGCACACTTTCAAAGTTGCACCTTTCCCACTGCTATGTCTTCTCTTTTAGATCTTCCTCGCCCCTTTCCATCTCCTGAGACAACGTCATTACCACATGTTGTTGCTCATCCCACACTTCTAGCATTTGGGTTATTTCTTTATCCCAGCGGTTCATGGCTATTCTTCTACCTTGATCAGCCATGGAGAACTGTTGGTGGGCTTCTGTGAGCCTTTCCGATAGATCTTCATTAGTTTGCATGTGGCTTTCTAGCTCCGCCAAGTGCAATTTTATTTCGGTCATGGCCATGGCCATTAGTCCCTCCACTTCTTGATGGGCGTTTTGCAGGTTGTCCTGCACGCTCCTGGTGGCTTCTTCTATGGCCTCTTCTTTCTCCTTCGACATGACTCCTATCTCTCTCTCTCTAGCCTTCCTTGCTTCTCCATTGTTGGCCAGAGCTTGAATACTAGGGCATCCTCCTATTCTTGGCGTTGTTCTTCTATTGCCTGGTATCCTTCTCATTGGCTCTCTCGTAGTTCTCCATACATCGCTTCCACCCGTACCATTCCTTTGTTGGAGCTCAACGTATTGTTGGATGAGCAACTTGTGGCCCCACTACTCCGCCACTAGGTCTTAGGCTTCATCCTCTAGCCTTTGCCTTAGGCGATCTTCATCCTCTTGTGCCTCCTTTTCTTTGGCACTGAGTTGCGCTTTTAGGTTGTAGCCGGCATTTTGGCTCCTGCCCCTAGTACTATCTCTTGTACTTTCATGACCAGGAATTGCATCATGGGCATAAGCTGAGTGGTGTCCATGGCATGCGTTGGCTCCTATGTTGTGGAGATGGCGATGGCGGTCTGAGGTGTGAGAGTCAAAGGGAGGGGATGCAATGGGGCTTTGCCCTTTCCTGCAACAACTAGGGCTACTTGAGCATTGCCGCTTGGTTTGCCTTCATGCCATGGGCTCAAGGTGGCTATTTCTATGGGGCCATGGGTCTCCTCTATAGACATGTGCATGACCTTCGCCATGTCTTTATCCTCCTTTCTCCTTAGCTCCTCCACCTCTTCTTCCACTCTCCTTTCTTCTCTCCTCCTTAGCTCTTTATGATTCTTCTCTCACTTTCTTCATTTCTTCCTCCTCTATTCGCCTTTGTTATTCTTTCGCCCTTGTGGATTCTTTTTTAGCTCTTTTCAGCTCCGCCCATTCTTCCTTCGTCATCTCCTCTCTCCTTTGTTGATGGGGCTTTGTGTTGAGATATCGAGATCCACTCGTGATATGCCAGGGTGACCGTTGTGCATTTATGTCACCGACTTGTCAGTTGTAGATGCAGTTGGTACACCGCCCATGATATAATAGCTACATGATAGCTATCCTTATCTACTCTAGTTCGTGGCTCAGTTAGTATGCCACCTTAGTTAGTTGAGTTTGGTTTGAGACCCATATATAGGGTTCTTCTATTTCTTTGTATGAGAGTTCTTTTTGGCTTACACAACTAAGAAGAGGAAAACAGTTTTCAGCCTCCACCTTTGTGTGTATTCCCCCATTGTGCAAGCAAGAAAGCTACAAGTGAGACTCCTTCCTTCTCTCCCACAATCTTGACATGGTATCAGAGCCTTGTTCGTGGTAAGGAGATCAAGAAAGCAAGCCAAGCTCACGGTGTTCTGGTAAGAGGAGCAGTGTTGCTTTCATTTTCTGTTTTGGGAGCAGATATCTGCAGGTACCACAGCCGGAAATTGCAAGAGTGCATTGTCTCAGGTTGAGACGCCCTTCGCGGTGAAGCAAGAGGGTAGTATATGCTGCGGGTGAGGGCTTTAGCCTTTGGCAACCCTGTTTTTTTGATTTGAGGCCATTTCGGGGCTTGTTTTGGAGGCGGAAGTTTTCTGCACGCACTCAGGAAAAGGCCCAGTTTTATGCTGTGCAGCACTGTTCTACAGGTCGGTGAAAAGTTACTGTAGAAATTGCATCGTATGCCTGTGCGTAGAGACATTGGGAGTTACAGAATCATCCTTGTTGCCTGTTGATGCAAAATCGTCACTAGGAAGTGACTGTGTGGTTAAATACCACTTTCGTCAATTTTGCAGATTTGCCCTTGTGAGGCTGAAGTTGTGTTCTTTGCTATGACAGAATTTCTTGCAGTGTTATGTAATGGCGTCTGATTCTCTTTCACAGATTGTCACTGAAAAGCTTGACAAGAACAACTTCCAAGCATGGAAGTTTAGAATGACGAATTTCCTTATGGGAAAAGGATATTGGGAATTTGTTGCAGGAAATGAAGAAGAACCAGTTCTTCCTGATGTTCCCAATCAACAACAAATGCAGGCATTTAAAGCATGGCATGAGAGAGCCAGGAAAGTTATGTACTGGCTGTCTATCAGCATTTCAGACTCTATGATTGTGCATATTCAAGATGCAAGTATGCCAAAGGAGGCATGGGATACTTTGTCAAAAATGTATAGCACAAATACACAAGCTAGGAAAATGCAGCTCAAGCAAGAGTTGCACAATGTGCAAAGAGAAAATATGAGTATCAATGACTACCACATGAAGGTGAAGAAGATTGCAGATGCACTTGCTTCCATTGGGTCGCCAGTGGAAGATGATGATTTAGTTTCCGTGACCTTGAATGGTCTAGGAAAGGATTATGCACAGTTCCGAACATCCATTTCCGTCCATGAAAGATTTCCTGATTTTGAGGAGTTGATTGCTCTTCTAATTTCTGAGGAGTAGAGAAATGGTGGTGCATCCTCTTCAGGAGGAACTTCAAAAGAAGCTGTCTTCTACTCAAATGCTGGAAGAGGTAGAGGCAGAGGTAAAGGAGGCCGATTTAGAGGCCGTGGTAGAAATCAGAATATGCAGGAAACTCAAGAAAACCAGTCCTATGGAGGAGGACGTGGTAACTCAAGAGGCAGGGGGAGCCAAAGAGGTCGTGGTGGATGGCAAAGAGGTCAAAATGCAAACAGTAATGTTGAATGCTACTACTGTGGTAAAATGGGTCATATGGCTAAAGACTGCTATAAAAAGCAGAACGACATCATGAATGGAAAACTGCAACAAGGGAATTATGCATCTTCTTGTAGACAGGGTGATGACAGAAATGAGCATTTGTTTATGGTGCAGCACATGAACAATTTTGTGACAAGTGTAAAAGAAAGCAACGATGTATGGTATGTTGACTCAAGTGCATCAAACCACATGACAGGTCATGCAGAATGGATGGAGGATGCAAGGAAAATGGAAAAACCAGGATTTGTGGAGACTGGTGATGATACTGCACATCCTATTGTGCAGATTGGAAAAAATCCTTTGTCTATGCAGGATGGGAAAAAGAAATATCTGTCTGATGTATTTCATGTCCCAAATATCACCAAGAATCTGGTTTCTGTTGGTCAAATGGTTGAGCAGGGCTTGCAGGTCAGATTTAATCCTCATGGATGCTTTGTTGAGGATATGAAAAATAAAGGTCGCTTGATAGCAAAAGGAAAGAAGAAGGGTAGAATGTTTACGTTGGATGCAGACATGTCTGAATTGAGTGCAGCAATGTTTGCACATGGGACCGGTGTAGTTGTAGATATTGATATGTGGCATAAACCCATTGGTCATGTTAATGTACAGCGACTTAAATCAACGCAGGCCCAAAATATTGTTGCAGGATTGCCAAAATTCAAGGTTGCAGAAATGCATAAGGTATGTGAAGCCTGTCAGTTTGAAAAACAGGCAAGGAAACCATTTCCTAGACATGTTCAAGAGAGTAAGAAGCCATTGGAATTAATCCACTCTGATGTGTGGACTACTAAAGCTGTATCTCTTAGAGGCTGTCATTATTTGGTCAGTTTTAATGATGACTATAGCAGAAAAGTTTGGGTGTATTTTATGAAAAAGAAAAGTGAAGTTTTTGGGCATTTCAAAACTCTTAAAGCTATGGTTGAAAAAGAAACAGGTCTACAAATAAAATTCCTAAGGTCAGATGGAGGGGGAGAGTACCTCTCAAATGAGTTTGCAAGGTTCCTGCAGGAGCATGGCATAAAGCAGCAATATTTATGCAGTCATACCCCACAACAAAATGGAGTTGCAAAAAGAAAAAACAGGCATATTGGAGAGGTATCTTGTGCCATGCTCAACGAAAAAGACTTGCCAGATTTTTATTGGGCTGAAGCAGTTGCTACAGCAGTCTATATAATGAATATGACTCCCACTGCAGCAATACATGGGATGACTCCAGAGGAGAGGTATAATGGTAGGAAACCGGATATTTCTCATTTGAAAATTTTTGGTTGCATTGCCTATGTACATGTGCCAGATGAGTTGAGATCCAAGTTGGATCCAAAAGCTGAGAAGTGCATCTTTATTGGTTACTCTCTGCAGCAAAAAGGGTATAGATGCTATAACCCTTCTACTCGTAAGTTTACAGTGAGCAGAGATGTTTTTTTTAATGAGATGAGTAGTTGGTATAAACCAGTAAATGTGATTGATGATGTAGATGCACAAAATGGTAATGCTGCACAGAATTCATAGCAGCAGTCACAAAATATTAGTGGACCTGGAGCATCCTCTAGCAGTGGTTCACATTCTTCACCATGGACAGGCAGATTGAGATCATGAGAATCTTCTCAAAGCAATGCAGATAGTGGTATGCAGGTATCACGAAAAGGAAAAGAGAAGGTTGATCAGTCCATGTTTGATGTGAATGCAGGTCACTCTTATGTGGATGGTGAATCCAGTGGCTCAGAACAGAGCATTGATGATGAGTTGGGTATTCCTTCTATTGTTACACCTGGAGTAAGGAAGACCAGGGATGTTTTGAGAGCACCTGGGAGTGAACCTACTTTGCGCAGGTCTACGAGAGCTAGGTATCCTGTGGATAGGCTGAAATATGATGGGTTTACAGCCATTCACTATGCATATATGGTCAAAGTGATACAGGAACCAGAACCCACTTCTTTTGAGTAAGTAATGGGAAAAGAAAAATGGGAGAAAGCCATGGATGAAGAAATGGATGCCTTGGAAGCAAATACTACATGAAAATTGGTACCTTTACCTAAAGGTAAGAATGCAATTGGCTGTAAGTGGGTTTATAAGGTGAAGCACAATGCGGATGGTTCTGTGAATAGATACAATGCAAGATTAGTAGTCAAGGGGTATGCACAAACATATGGCATTGACTATGAAGAAACATTCAGTCCGGTTGCAAGAATGGCAACCGTAAGAGCAGTCATTGCTATGGCTACATCAAAGGGATGGTCTTTACATCAGATGGATGTAAAGAATGCCTTCTTGCATGGTGATTTGCAAGAAGAGGTCTATATGGAGCAGCCACCAGGTTATGTGCATGCTGTTCATCCTGAGTTTGTTTGCAGGTTGAAGAAAGCCTTGTATGGCTTGAAGCAAGCACCTAGAGCATGGTCTAACAAGATAGGACAGTATCTTGTGACTATTGGCTTTCAGATTTCCAAGGCAGATTTCTCACTTTATGTGAGAAAAACAGAGAAAGGTATTATGCTACTTGTCATTTATGTTGATGATTTGATTATGACAGGTGACAGTGATGAAGATATCCTTCATGTGAAAATGCTATTGAAGCAGAAGTTTGAGATGAAGGATTTGGGAGAGCTGCGTTATTTCTTGGGCATTGAGGTGATTAGATTACCAAGTGGGATACAGCTCTTGCAGAGGCAGTATGGATTGGACATGCTGTCCAAATATGGGATGACAAGCTGTAAGCCTATTTCAGTTCCTTTGGAGCAGAATGTGAAGCTGAGCGCAGATGCAGGTGAGCTTCTGGAAGACCCTACTATGTACAGACGCATAGTAGGAAGCTTGATTTATATGACTATTACCAGGCCAGATTTGAGCTATGCTGTTGGACTGGTAAGTCAGTTTATGCAGGCTCCAAGGAAACCGCATTTGGATGCGGCTAGATGCATACTCAGGTATGTGAAGTCCACATTGCAGTATGGACTATTTTATGAGACTGGGGTTCAGATATAGCTGCATGGATACACTGATGCTGATTGGGCTGGTAGTTTTTCTGATAGACGATCTACCAGTGGATATGTGTTCTCTTTTGGGAGTGCTGCAGTCACTTGGAGCAGCAAGAAACAGCCTACAGTTGCCTTGTCGAGCACAGAGGCCGAGTACAGGGATGCAGCAATGGCTGCATGTGAGGTAGCTTGGTTGCATAAGCTACTTTATGATATGCATCAGCCTACAGATGGGCCAGTTGTCATTTATTGTGACAACATGAGCAATATACACTTGGCAAATAACCCAGTCTATCATGCTAGAACAAAGCACATTGAGGTGCATTATCACTATGTGCGGGAGAGGGTTTTACTAGGTCTTATTGATCTAGTTTATGCCAGCACAGAGGATCAAGTAGCTGACATATTTACGAAGGCATTGGGCGCAGAGAAGCTGCGCAAGTTCAGAGACCTGCTTGGTGTGGAGGAATTGGGATTGAGCTCGAGGGGGAGTGTTGAGATATCGAGCTCCACTCGTGATATGCCAGGGTGACCGTTGTGCATTTATGTCACCGACTTGTCAGTTGTAGATGCGGTTGGTACACCACCCATGAATAATAGCTACATGATAGCTATCCTTATCTACTCTTGTTCGTGGCTCAGTTAGTATGCCACCTTAGTTAGTTGAGTTTGGTTTGAGACCCATATATAGGGTTCTTCTATTTCTTTGTATGAGAGTTCTTTTTGGCTTACACAACTAAGAAGAGAAAAACAGTTTTCAGCCTCCACCTTTGTGTGTATTCCCCCATTGTGCAAGCAAGAAAGCTACAAGTGAGACTCCTTCCTTCTCTCCCACAATCTTGACACTTTGTGGCCTTCTTTTTCTCTTGTGCCTTGGCCTCCTTCTGGGTAGCCTGCACTTCCTGCCCTCCCTGGTTTGTTGATGGTTCTCTCACTGGATTTCTCTACATCAGGGTGCGGCGACTACTAGGGTGCCTCTCCTACCTCCTCCTCAACTTCTTCTACCTCTTTTATGGCCTCTTGGAGGATAGCTGTTAAGACTCCGTCGAATCTGATCGTGGAGGCCTTGGAGGTAGGATTCTACGCATTGATCTAGCCATTGAGGTTGCAGACTTCCCTCCTGCTGGTGGTGCGCTTGTGGCTAGGACGATGGCCAAGGTCTTGATGGTTTTTAAGACAATCCCATTCCAATCTACCTCTTCAAGGGACCGTGCGACAATGCTCTCCAGCAATAGCACGCCAATCCTGTTTATCAATGTGTTGTACCTCTGTCTTGAGAAGAGAGCACGGGCCATCTTCGCTTGCATCCTCACTTTTGGGTTTGGGATGTCTGCCAGACTTATCCCATCTATCGTGTGCACATCATTCTTATTCATACCCAGCATTGCGCACATGTCTCTTTGATGGCGTTTTTCTTTCTTGCGGGGCAAAACTAGGGCCTTCTCCACCATTGTAGCACTTAGGGGTACACTTGGAGTTCTCCTCCTCCTGTCCTGACTGTTATTGTGCCGCAGTTTCTTGCATCATCAAAGCTTCTTAAGAACTCTACGCACATGCCATAGTCAATTGATTGCCCTACTTTCTCCACACACTTCCAGAGGATGCATTTGTCCACCAATTGCTTTACAGTCGGCTCTTCCAGGATGGCTTTGTCTAGATTTAGCATGTGCTTGAAGATGAATTGACTAAAGCCCCTTGTTTCTACGCTTAGGCCGTATCTTGTTTGTTCTTCCTCCCATGAAGGGGAGTTTGCCACCTTTATCTTGCCATGCCATTGTGGGTACTTGTCATTTACCATAATCCAACATTAGTATTCCTCTAATGGCTTTTCGATGGGAAGGAAATTGATTTTGCTTCCATGAAGAAAATTAACAAGTTGAATTAAAGACACAAAATTTTCGAATAGTAGCCTATTCATTCCCACTCTTTCTTGATTTTAACTTTGATTAAGTCTTTTTGTTTCCTTCTTGCGTATGTTTTCTTAATCACCTAATCACCTTACCCCCCTCGGGAAATGATGAGAATCCTTCCTAGGATTGGACATGGGAGAGGAAGGGCATTTAAGCGCCATATGGTGCTATCTACTTTGGCATAAGCCAATTGTAGAAATCAGGGTTGTATTCCAAGTGGGCATGACGATCAAGATTACGATGGTTAAAGCATACTTGGGTAATGTAAGTTAGGACATCGATTGGAAAATCACCCAAGTTAATGCGGCTAGTGACATGTAGTTCCTCTTCCATAAGGATGCAATCATGTAAGGGTGGGCCAAGACCTGGTCGTCTAGGTATTTGTTTTGAGTGATGGCCAAGACCCTGAAAGAGGTTGGTGCCACGTAAGTTGGGTCATATTCAGTTGTTTTAATCGCACATTGCTGCTCAACATTAGTCATTACTTGGCAACCCCGTTTCTCCCATTGGAGATGTAGGTTACACCATTTTTGAAGGAAGGATGAGTTATATTTAGTGAGATGAGCGAGTTTCTCAAGCTTAGCGGGTGACACAAGCCTTTGAGGCTTGCGGTACGATGTTATTAACCGTTTGATGAGTGTGTGCTCTTTTGAGATTTCACCATTATTGATAAACTCCTTTGCGACCTTGGGGAATTTTACGGTTATGAACTCGTATTCTTTCCAAGTGCAGGATAAAGAACAAACATCAGAGGCAAGGGGTTCATCAAGCAAGTTGAGGTCAAGTCTTTCATAGCTCCTAGTGAACGTGGTGAGAGTGTTGTCCAAGAGCTTGATGCAAGTCACCAAGTCATCTCCTGTATTCTCAGCAAGGTCCTTGCTGACCGTTAGGAACGAATGTTGCTCGTAGGAAGGTCTTAGACCTGCTGGTGGTTGCAGTGGTCTTGGGCTAAACAGTGATGGTTCAAGGGGCAGTGGACTTAATAGTGGTGTGTCTAAGGGTAGCTCCGTAGTTTGATCTATGTGTCCAGTGCTGCTTTGGGGTACTAAGGGTGCCTCCAATGGCATAGATGGTGCATTGCCCTCTTCTTGCACAGCCACTGGGGTGCCAAGCTCTTTAGACTTAGATGATCCTAGGGTATCAAGCTGTTGTTTGGGCCAATAGATTGGTTGGGGTTTTTTGACCTCAACCGTTGTAGGTTTTGTAGGCTTTGCAGCTTTGGTTTTCTTGTTGTTCCCTACCTTAGCAGGAGTGTGGCTTCTTAGAGATGGGGTGGCAAGCGATGGTCGTGGTTGGGCTATGCCTCTAGGATTTCCTTTCTTGGGCACCCATATCCAAGTGTTTCCTTCATAGTATCCTTGGGCTCGCAACAGATCTTTGGGGATACATCGCGGCTTGATTGCACACCTATGTTGATAGCATCGTGTTGGTTTCTTAGGTCTTGAATGATAGTCGTTAGCCGTGCGGGGCTGGGTTTGCTGGCTATGAGT
Organism: Lygodium microphyllum; assembly: GCF_053477565.2. Taxonomy (NCBI): domain Eukaryota; kingdom Viridiplantae; phylum Streptophyta; class Polypodiopsida; order Schizaeales; family Lygodiaceae; genus Lygodium; species Lygodium microphyllum. The sequence continues at coordinate 83,992,329 of NC_141163.1, read as the reverse complement.
AGGTCGCTTTTGGTGCTTTGGTTCCCATTTAAGTGTGGGCTCAGTGGCTTTGGGGATGGCCTTTGTTGGCTATGGTTTTGTAGTTTGGGTGGGTTGTGATGAGTCACGACCCCCCTCCCTAGGCTTGGTCCTAGGTAGCTCTATTGGTGACATAGCAGGCTTGAGTGGAGCCTCGCTGCCCTTGCTGAAAGATGTCCTGATTCGAACATTGCCAATGACAAGGTGAATACATTGTAGATCGTAATCTACATTGCAATGTGCTTGTTTCTTGAAAGTGCGTCCTAGCAACGATTCTTGACCTGCATCCTTCGTGTTTGGCAATTTATAGAAGATGACTGATAGGCTCTCAGACTCGATAGAGACTGCGATTTTGCACTTTCCTAGGAGTGCATATGGCTTGCCCTCGAATGGACTGAGTTTAGCATTGGTGGGCTATAATTGTGGTTGACCAATGAGGGTCCAATGAGCGTGAGTTAAGACATTGAAGTTAGCTCCCTCGTCAATCAAGACCTCAAAAGTGTGTGTACGTTGAGCGGTGGCCGAGATCCGTAGGTATGCTGGTGCTATTATCTCTTCATCCTCGTCCTCTAGTTCATTGATGGTGGCTACACGGGCATGGACAGAGGCTTCTAGCATAGGGGGCTCATGCAATAGGTGTGTGGGAGGGTGGTACCTCTTCATGCAACTGCTATTAAAGAAGCCTATGCTCTCACCTTCAAGGGTTTTAAGTTCTACGTTGCCACCCGTCCTACTAATGGTGTGCATTGGGAAAGGTCCCAACCCTCAGAATTTCATTTTTTGATTGTGGCCCTTTATCGAGTAGAGCAAAATAAGGTCTCCCTACTGAAAGTCGCATTGTTTGATGTGCTTGTCAAACCACATCTTTCGTCGTGCTTTCTCACAAATTAGGGCGTGGATGGCTAGGAGTTGAGTCTCAATGAGTCATTCCAATTCCATGAGGCAATTGGTCCAAGCTTCCTTCCCTTCCCATCTATCCTACACTACTATCCTTAACCTAGGGACAAAGAATTCTAATGGCAAGATTGCCTTAGTCCCGTAGGTCAGCCTGAAGAGCATATTTCCCACGGCCATTTTATAGGCCACCCGATAAGCCCATAATGCTGCCATAAGTTTGTTGTCCCAGTCACTTCACGAGGTAGAAACTACCTTCGTAAGGATGTTGACTAAGATCTTTTACCCGACTCTGGGAATCAGACTAGGACATAGTGGTCTGACTATGAACCCGATGGCGCGTCAAAATGCGTCTTGATCGATTTCTCCACACAGTGGTTGCGGCTGCCTAGAAGACTTTCCAGATCGAGCAAATACACAGCAAGGAAAGTTTGTATCTTCTTGGGGTCGCCAGAAAACTCTGAATCAATAGGCATGATCTCTTCTTTGATGTGTAACCTACTCTCTCTCTCAAGCTCTCTCTTTCACTCTCAATGTGCAAAAATGAGCTCTTTCCCCCTATCCTTGGGGTTTTAGGGTCTTGCCTTAGTTCTTACCTCCCAACTCACCCTCCTTAGTCACTAGGCTGCCTGGAAGCCTATCTTTTTCCCTCTCTTTCTTGGTTGTGCCTGATTTACAGCAGCAAAACCCTGCTGTTTTCTCACAATCTTTTAGTCCTATCCTACCTTAATGAAAATGAAAATCATATGACAATGCTTGGGTTGAATTATCATACTTGTCTACACATTAGAAACCCAAAATACTTACTTGTTTTGCAGATTAAATGCCTAAATATCCTATCTACCTCAAGCATCGGTTCGGGGATGAAACCCTACTTCCATGCTCAATTTGAAGCGTCCGGCACTCAAAGCTCTAATCCGTTGGTCTTGGCAATGGAACCAAAATGAAGGCAGCTCTCTCGCTCAACCCCTGAAACCTACGAACCGCTTATTGGTCAAGCGTTTCAAGCCAAGCGGCCATGGCTACATCTCACATAGCTGACGCGCTCTCCCTACCTATGGGATGTAGTGAGCTTACCTTGATGCTCAATCGAGTACCCTCTTCTTTCTTGTATGCCGGTAGCTCCACGATCCTCAATGCAAGCTTGAGCAACCTTAATCCCTCTCCATCAAGCTCCATCCTCCATAGCCGTGAGAGATAAGAGAAGAGAAGAGAAGAGAAGAAGATGAAGAGAGGAGATGGGGAGCTTCTTCTCCTTGATCCCTTATTCTCACAAACTCGCTCCCTCACTCTCTCACAAGAAGGCAAGAAGAAGCTTTTTGCCACACACCAAGAATGAGCTCTCATTCACTTTTTGAACTTTATATACAAAACCCTCTTTCCCTTGGGCAGCCATCTCCTTTTTACATGGCCGGCCATGGACTAGGCTCTTTTTCCATTGTTATCCTATATTCCTAGCTTCCTTCCTACTACCCATCTACCTTTGCAATTTGCACGGGAAAATAAATCATGATGCGCCTTGTGCTCTTTTACAAAAGTATTGACTTGCGCTTTTTCTTGTGTGCCTTTCTCCTTGATTTAGGACTCTTCTGTGCTTCTTGTGTTTCCATATTTTTCTTGGCGCGCCTTTGTCTTCTGCTTTAGATTTTCCAGATTTTTCACCTTGTTTGTTTGAGGGTTAACAATCTTCTTTGGGAAAGGAGCTCCTAAGCTTATCAAGATCACTCTTATCCCCTTCCTACCCACACCCATGGGAAAATGGATGATTGCTAATGCACATCCTCTTTATGCTATTGCTTCAATGCCAATTGCCATAGTTGGAAAATATCATTTATTCGAAAAAGAAAAACACACACACACAAAAGATAGAGTGAGAGAGCACTCCGATCTAAGTGAATGTATCAAAGAGGAAATGGAGTTGTGTAAACTAGCTCTTGGGCTCTTGCATGATACCTTAATGGTTTTATAATGACTTCATGCAAAAATTGGAGATCCCTTTTCCCTTGGTGATGGTCATCCTTAGTCCTCCTCTTGCGACCATTGTCCATGAACATTCTCTCTCCATCTTGCTAGCTAGCATCATCCTAAGTATTGATAGAAAGAGAGAAATAGAAATAGAGATGTAGCCTTCCCAATAGAGATATGCTCTACTGGCATACATATAAACATACATATGTGTATGTAGATAAAGAGAGAGGGAGGGAGAGAGAAAGAGTAGTCGTGTTGTTTATTTAAACATAAAAATTTTATCTCCTCCACACAATGAATATTTTGCTCCTTCCTTTTGTGGATGCATGAGAGAGAGAGAGAGGGGTAGGGCTACATCACTGAAGATTGGAATAATCGATGTCAAGCATCACCAATGACATGTTCTTTAGGTGATTTGGGCATTATGAACCTCACCAAATGAGTTGCGACTTCTATGGGCATCAAGGTCCACCAACACGCACATGACAATGATAATAGACATAAGCGTAAAGCACAACGATCAAGGCTTTTCTCAAGCCTATGTGGTAATCCTCAATAATCACTCCTAGAAATGCCACCCATCTTCAAGGCATCCATGAAGGCACTTAGCTTAGAAGCCCCACCTTCTAGCACACTCAAAAGCTTCTGATGCAAAAACAATGTCTAGCCATTCAACACCAATCTTTTAAGCTTTCCAACTCTATGTTGCATGTAAATTCATACCAATGGATTTTCAAGTGCATCCCTTGGAGAGCTCATACAAGAGATTGTTACCTTCCAATCTTGCAAAGGAACAGAGAGTTTTATGACTTGTAGGCTATCATGTATCCTCCTTGGAATAGATTCAATTGTGAAAAGATGTTAAATGGGAGGAAGCTTCAATGTTGTGTGAGTTCCATTAGGAGGTGCACACATGTGCGAGAGAGAGAGAGAGAGAGAGAGAGAGAGAGAGAGAGAGAGAGAGAGAGAGAGAGAGAGAGAGAGAGAGAGAGAGAGAGAGAGAGAGAGAGAGAGAGAGAGAGAGAGAGAGAGAGAGAGAGAGAGAGAGGCTTAGGAGTCACATCATGCACAAAGTTCTTGGCAGTGCATTAACGTGGAGTACATGAGGTCTCACTAAATAGAAAAAGCAATATATAGAATTTTCAACGCAAATAACTTGTTTAGATATAAAATTGTTTGGCTTGGACTCATGAGATATGTGCCACATCAGCAGTGTTAGGCTAGGTGGTACATTCAAGAGATTTCAAAATAATAGATCGTGTAAATATAGATAAAAACAAGTGCTAAAAGCAACTAGTTTTGACATTTGCTAATGCGGATCCGCGGCATAGTGATTTGAGTGTGGGTTGAGTTTGGGGCTTGCATGAGTTCTCAAACCCTGCATCCCACTTCCTACATGCATATTATCAAATCTATTCACATCTAACCAGTTTTTGATGTTCAAAATCTATAGCAAATATCAAATTTTATAACTAAACTACTCATAAAAAAAATTTGCCAATTATTTTTAAAGACATTGTTTTTTTTTTTGGTGCAGTCGTACAACTCAAAATTTCTTGAGGGAATTTTGAATCTAATCTACTTCCAAGTATTAAATAATTTTATCGCTCAAGGTTTATACCTTACCAATAGGTGCTATGGGTCTAGATTCTCCTGATGCTTTGCATCACAATTCTACTAATGCTAAACATTGATGTTCAAGAATAGTTATGGTACTTTGTATCCTAAGATCATTTCATATAGCAAGAGGGTTTATGGTGGTTGAGCCACAAAGAAACCAACTACGAGATACACAATAAGGAATAATAAGACATATTATATTGAATGATAATATATGATTACACATATAATAGCAAAAAGTGTCTATGTGTGTGTGTGTCTCATAAGTAATATTTAATAGCTAAATGTTGTTATGGAGAGAGAGAGAGAGAGAGAGAGAGAGAGAGAGAGAGAGAGAGAGAGAGAGAGAGAGAGAGAGAGAGAGAGAGAACTACTAAAACATTTTCTATAAAACAATAGTATGATATAATAATACAACAATAATATGATAAATGTAGAGCATAATAATATATAAATATATGCAGTATACATAATAAATGCATGTAATATAATCTACAGAGTAATAAATATGCGCACATGAATACCCCAACTCTACTTTATATCATGTTGATAATGCACGCCTTTGTATTAATTAAAAAAAAGAGTATGAATATTTACATAGACATGCACTAAGGCCTCACACTCTCAAACACCAAACTTGACTTCTTCCTCATTCTAATTGAGTTGAGCCTCCTACCTCCTTCATACATGACTTAACTTCATAAAAGTAATCTTAAACACCTGCCCTCTTTTCCTCGGAGCCTTGAACAAGGCTAGATTGTCTTGCCTAATGGCCACAAAGACTTCTTATGGAGTTAGTTTCTTCTCCTTCCTCATAAACACCATGCTTCTATTGCTCCAAATATACTTAACCAGCAAAGCTCTAAAAATGTTCCAAAGTTTCAATGATTCTTCATCCAACCTCCCATGGTCTCTAAAGATAGCAGTTCTCATTTTTATCCTACTATTCAGACCTACTTTCTCAAACCAATTCTTCAATTCCTTCCAGATTGCCATGGTGTCCTTGCAATCCAGAAGATGTGCTTTGATAGTTTCCACTTGAGTAGCACAGAACACACAATTAGGGTTGACTTGTAGCATTCACCTTACCCTGTCCTTGGTAGGGATCTTCCTTGTTACAAGCTTCTGTAAGAGTAGATTTAGAGAGACACTGGGAGTTGCCTTCCAGGCGTGTAAGATCCTAGTCTTTCACATTCGCATCCCAATGTGGGGGAAGCATTTAGTCCATTTATTGTATGTCGTAAAAAAGAACTCGACTTTCCTAGTATTAAAGTCCCCTCTTTCTTTTATCTTAATAGTCGGTTTACCCTTGTGATTCTCTAAGGATCTCAATATTGAGACATGGACTATTTTAGAGTTAAGGGACCATCATCCTATTTATTCCTCAACACCTCTTCTAGCCACTGCTTCTCATCATCCTCAAGTCCAAATTCCTCTCCCATCATGTGTGCTTCTTTAAGAAACTATTGATCATGGTCCCAAGCATCATTCCATGTTACTAGCCCTTTCTGTGAAATCTTAGTTGCAAGTTTAGAATTCACATCACCTAGAGGTCTATTGTCCTTGAAAGCATAGGGCAAGGTCCAAAGGCATTGCAGTAGCACTGTGTCACCCTTCCTATGTACCTATTTACTCCATCTTAAGCTTCTGAGAACATATCTCTAATTAGCTATCAATCTCTTGGCTACTTTGTACCCCTTAAGTGTGATCTTGGAGTATATATTAGAAGCTTATCATCCTAAGACATCGCATTGTTGGAGGGGTTTTTGTTGAAAGGTCGAATCCACTAGGGATCTGAGATAGAAGGAAGTAGAGATAGGAAGAGAAGAAAAATAATAGACAAGAGGTAAACACGACAAAGAAAAAGCACAATGAATCAAATCAATATGTATTGACAGAACTTGAAATCCTTTGTCTGGCACTACTCAAAAGCACTCTCCATACATTAGATCTCTTGGAGCTCCTTCATCGGACAGCCAAGTCTTCCAACAACTTTTGCATACCTCCCTTTCCAAAGTTCAAAGTAAGAAACAATCCCTTTTCTTACGCATGAATCTTGCTATCTTTTCAAAAGACGAGCTGTCGTGCCAAGGCCTCTTGATAAGACAACACAATCCTTTCTCTCGTGCTGCAAGCTATCACACCACATACATCTTTTTCCTAGCTTAGGGGCTACTGCCCATCCCCTTTTCTCTTGTCCTTTTTCATCCAATTTTGCAACCTTCAATTGAAGATCCCGCATGACTTTGACCAATTCATCTAAGACATCTTCCCCAATAGAGGGAACAATAGCAAGTATACCCATAGGGTTAGCCACAAAAGCAGGTGGCTTACTAGATACTTCAACTATTTTGCCCATAATAGTGGGCAAGCTAGAGACCTATAATCTTTCTCTTCTTCTATGCTTCTTCACAAGTGCAATAACAACTTCCTTGACATGTCTCCACTCTATTTTAAGACCTGTCTCTGTAGTATGATCCTCCAGCAAATCATCAAGCTTCTCTTGAAGCTCAAGATCAGCTGCATGTGGAAACAATTCAATTTTTTGACTTGCAAAAGCTTACTATCCTACAAGATCCAACTGCTCAAATCGACTTTCAAATTCTCTTAACAATTTTATAGCCACAAGACCCTTATTGGGTTGTAAAACCCACTCTTGAAAAGTCTTGCGTGTAATCAAAGTGGTTTCCTTAATGTAAAATTCTTCCTTGAGTGTCTTATTGAAAGCTACCCAGTCAGCATCCTGCATGTATAATTCAATAATCTATGCTTTCAATTCATGTACAGTAACACGTACAAAATACTGGCTCCATGCAAGTTGAGCCACCCTAAAGAATTCCATGTTTTGAGTATAGGTATCTACATATACAAATACATTCCTGCCATTGAATAACTTCATCCCACGCTTAATTGCTTAAAGAGCATTCATCACAACACTTTCTGTTTGAGTAGAAGCCTGCATCACCTGTTATTGTTGTTGTACCTGCATAAGTATATTCATATTTTTCACCAATTGTTGCAAAACATCATTGGAGATTGTGTTTGAAGGTTCTCCCATCTTGTCTTGTCTTTCCTTCTTTTGATGACCTTTCACGTCGGGTTCATTAATAATGTCGGAGGGGTTTTTGTCAAAAGGTCGAATCCACTGGGGATCAGAGGTAGAAGGAAGTAGAGATAGGAGATGGAAGAGAAGAAAAAGACTTAGAAGCAATCTCCAGGCATTAGATCTCCTGGAGCTCCTTCGTAGACCAAAAACGTGCATCCAAATAACAGCTCCTTCTCTACTGCTCGAAAGGCATTAGATCTCCCTTGCTCCTTTGTAGACCAAAAACGTGCATCCAAATAACAGCTCCTTCTTTGTTTCTCGAAAAGCTAAATTCGATGGCTTTGTTGGCTTCGAAAGGGGGGTGAAACTCCAAGACACCTAATCAGGGATCTCCTTGTTCACTCCTTGTTCTTCTTCTTCTAGTTCAAAGTGCAGTTTTCAGCCTGTCAATAACGATCGCGATGCGCACGATTTTGTTAATCTGTCTTTTTTATGAAAAATCTCATAATTGACTGAAAAAGCAACTTGCTTTTTTCATGCCATCCTAATCTAGAAGCTTTTTTAACTTTTTAAAAATTTTACAATAAATAATATTAAAAATATACTTAAATTATCCAAAAATCTAGTATTTTTGGATAATCCATGCCACATACACTAGCACTAATGACTCAGATCACATTAAGTCTCTACATTAATAAGAAAGTTGGATGATGATGCATTCCAGAGTTTTTCACACCGTTTACACGTAGTGGCACGACAACGTCCCATTGCTCCCCCTCCACTTTTGCTTTAAGTAAAACATCATTGACTACAATAGTCTAAGGTTCTTGAGATTCAAGACTGAAACACAGTTTAAATGCAAATTGCCTTTCTTTGTCTAATACCTTTTTGAGCTCCATTCTTCTGGTCTTCAATCACCATAGCCTAGTCTACTACATGTCATCTCTTGTCACCACCTCCCTCCCAAAGGAAGGACCTCATAACCTTGTTTGCTCTATCATATTGAGCTTTTCTAAAGGGTGTAATAGCTATAGCAAACATGGCCGCCGGAGTGATTAGTTTGTTAGTCACCACTAACTTGCTATCAATGGGAAATAACAAAGGAGCTAGTTGACAACCTTGTCTCACTAACCTCCTTAGTTGGAATGCATGGGACATATACCCATTTACCCCAACTTTAGTTGATGCATTTGAAAACAAAGTAGATACCATTCCATAGAATTTGGCTCAAAATCCTAATTTCTCCATTATTGCAAGTAATAAATCCCACCTAAGCCTATCATAGGCCTTGTCCAAATCCATATTGATGAACATAAAGTTTCCACCCATCTTTACTGCATGTTCAATGGCCGACATGATATTTAAAATGGCATCTTGGATTTTTTTCCCATAAACAAAACCATACTGATACTTGTGTAGAAACTTCCCAAGTAAAAAATTCACCCTTAAGGCTAATGCATTAGCCATAATCTTATAAAGTGCATTTAGGATTGTAAGTAGTCTCCATTGTAAGGGCTTCAATCTAGCCAAACCCTTAGGTAGCAACTTGATTCTACCTTGATTGACCCTACAAGGAATTTCCTTCTCTCGTGCACACATTTGCAAATCTAGTAATGTCCTCCCCACATGCTAACCAAATGGTGTGATATAGCTCTATTGGGAGGAGCCCATTTGGGCCAAGTGACTTGCCTTTCTTCATCTTCTTTACTACATACATAAATTCATTTACTAAAGATGGTTGCCCAAGCATTAATGTGATCTCCTTGTCAATGGCATTGCCCATAGGTTCCAAAAATTCTACTAGTTTCTGCCCATATCCAACCTCCGATATCGACTCAGCACCACATATGTTAGGGTTGAAAAACACTCTAGCTATTGAGATATCATTTGAGACCTTGACACCATTCTTATATTCAATTATTGAGATAAACTCCCTCTTTTGCTTTAGCTACACAACTTTAAAAAATAGTGGTATTGGTGCATCTTTTTCTAGACAGAGGCAATGCGTCTCAGTTGTGTTCTCATAGCTTCAACCTTCCTCCTTTCTTCCATTTTGACGAAGTCCTCAACTCTTTGTAAAAGCCACATGAGATATTGATCATTGGGAGCTTTGTTAAGACAATCCAACAAACAAGGTCGAGACACTTAATAGCCATGTCAAAATCCCTCCTTCTCCTCTTGGCTTTGGTATAACCATATTGTTTAGCCATTTCAGTAACCGCTTGTGTTGCCTTATCTATATTCATCCAAGGATCTTCTACTAAACAATTCCAAGTGCACAATTCAAGGTGTACAACTTGAGGTGTGTGTAGGGCTTAAGGGGTGATGGCAGATTGGAGTAGGGCATGGGCAGGACCCAATGGGTGGGCACAATGCAACTGACAAGTAGGTAGTTGGGTCTTGTAGAGCGTGAGAGAGACCTAGCACACAAGCAACCAAGGGGGCCTTTTAGCATGTGGATGAGTGGGTCTTATGGGCGAGCCAGACCATTAGGTGAGAGAGTGAGCGACCAGGCAAGAAGACACAAGGGCCATGAATTGTATCACCGGGGGGGGGGGGGGGGGGGTTTAGTAGTGTGCATGACTCATGAGACAATCAAGCCCAAACATCCTTTTAATACATAGAAGAGATGTTTTGCCCATGCTTAACATGCAGGAACAACTCTATTTGCACAACTCAAGGTGTGCATATAGGACTTGAAGGTGGTAGCGGATTGAAGCAAGGCATGTGCTAGAGCCAAGGAGCAAGCACAACTCAATAATCAAGTAAGTGATCGGGCCTTTAAGAGTGTGGGCAAGTCCCACCATGCAAGTGGCCAACTATATCTTTCAAAGCATAGGTAGGTGGGCTTTACAAAGCATGGGCAAGTGAGTTAGACTATTGGGATCGTGAGCCGATAACCCAAGAAGGAGGCACAAAGGGCATGAATTTGAGGGAGAGCAAGTATGTGTGACACATGGCAACCAACCCCAACTGACCTTTTAATATGTAGAAGAGAAGATATGTATTTTTATATTAATATTTTATAGTTCACATTTTTAATATTTAAAATCTTAAAATTCTTTAATACTAAAATTTCAAACTTTTAAAATTAATTTTTTATCAAAAGTATTGATATGAATGTTATAATATTAAAATAATATTTATATTTCCTATTAATAATCAATTATTATATATCAATTAACAATATACATTTGTAATATGTTATAATTTGTTATAATCCACAAATTATATATCAAATAATGATACATTATCTATTGCAACATATTAATATATTACATTATATGTTATTATGTATAATGTATCATTATGCTATATGTAATATGTTAATAATTAATATGTTAAAATTTTTGAAATTATATTAATATTAAATATTTTAATATTATATATTAATAAGTAACAATAATATATACACTATTATTAATAATTAATGTTCTAATATTAAAATACTATTAATATGGGAGATTTTTATACTACATATTAGTAATTAATACTAATGTATACATGATATATTATTATAATTAACATAATACATTGCTGTAATATATTAATTCACAATGTATTAACTTAATACAATTAAATATATATTGCATTATATATTATATATACATAATAATTGATGGTAATATATGGGGGAGCTTTGCACATGTGGCTCTTATTGGCGGTTGAGAAAGAAGCTCCCACATTGTGGTTCCGTTGTTGTTGGGACAATGGATTGCATGCTTTAAATCGAGCAATGAAGTAGGAGTTCAACTCCAAAATGACACTTGGTTTTAGGTAGGAAGCAAGGGAGTTAGAGGCTGTTCAACCTCTTTTGCAACTTAGTTTAGGTGTAGGAAGCTTTCTGTGCATTAGTTAGAATAGGAGTTGTGTGTTTTGTATCGGATTTAAGACGCTAAGCTTTGGGAAATAAGGAAAAACAAGGAAAAAATAACTCTCTAGACAATGAGGAAACAGGAAAACATGGGAAGAAAGGAATTAGATTTTGCATGTCCAAGAAGAAAAACAGAAGGTAAGGGGAGAAAGAGAGAACACAAAAGGTGAAACAAGGGGGAGAGAGAGCTCATTTGCATTCAGGGAGAGAGAGAGAGAGAGAGAGAGAGAGAGAGAGAGAGAGAGAGAGAGAGAGAGAGAGAGAGAGAGAGAGAGAGAGAGAGAGAGAGAGAGAGAGAGAGAGAGAGAGAGAGAGAGAGAGAGAGAGAGAGAGAGAGAGAGAGAGAGAGAGAGAGAGAGAGAGAGAGAGAGAGAGAGAGAGAGAGAGAGAGAGAGAGAGAGAGAGAGAGAGAGGTCTATTAGGCTACATCACCTACAATCCTTGACTTTGATGCATTCAGCCCTTCCAAGTACGCTCGGAATCCCTATTGCTATTTGTTGTATTGTTTTGGAAACCTAGCAGCATTGATTAGCATGCATTAAGTGAAAAAAAGCATATTTGTGCCATTTGGTGAGTTTTGCGTGCTGCTTGGACATCGACACTACAATGGTCAAGTCACCTAGCTCAGACATCCAAGCCACTTAAGTGTCCACTCAGACTACTTGGCCTCAAATGGGACCTCACATGGCCACACTGAAATGGGAACCACTCGTCGGCCTCGGACGGCCAACCTTGGATACTTAGACTCGAACAACCAACCTCGAACACTTGGACTTGTCTGAGTCCAAGCCAAACCACTTGGACATTCAAGTCAGGAACTCAGAATAAATAACCAGAACCCTATTTGACTGAGTTTTTAACCTTCTAGGGGCTTGCTAGGGCCTGCCCCCAAACAACTGACTAGTGAGATGAGGCTAGAGTCTGAACTTGTAAATGAATTCATAAAATTGTTTGCACCTAAAGAAAGAAGGAACCTCAACCCAATAGTTCTTCATGGGGGACTAAAAGACCTGACCTTTGGCCACTAACTGATTAGAGACCCAAGTCGATTCACTAGGCTGGACACAAACCACCTGCTTTTGGGTGAAGCATGGTTGCATCTTAGGGCACATCATGTCAAAGAATGGGATAGCCACAAAGTTTTCTAAAGTCAGGGTCATTATAGGCCTTTTCCCTCCGACCAACTTCAAGGGAGCTCAATGTTTCTTAGGCCACATAAGATACTACCAATGGTTTGTACTAAAGGATACATTTATTGCTAGATCTTTGTACAAGCTATTGATAGTATTTGAGTGGACCCAAGAATGTCAACAGGCCTATGAAAGGCTTAAACAAGCTCTAACTTCAACTCCTATCTTAAGAGCCCTAGATTGGTCCATAACATTTCACATGCACATTGATGCATCAAGATTTGCCATGTGGGAGCAGTGTTGTGCCAACCTAGTGAACATAACCTAGACTATCTAGTGAGTTTTGCTAGGAGGTAGCTCACTGAGACATAAATGAACTACTACATGACAGAGAGAGAAGGGTTAGCCATGTTATTCACCATAAAGAAGTTCAAACACTATCTTCTAGCAACACCCTTCACTTTCTTTGTGGACCATCATGCATTGCTTTATCTTATGAATAAACCTTGTGCAATGGGAGGCATTGATCATCGACGGTTACTTTTTTTTCTTTTAGAATTTGACTTCTCTGTGTTCGTATGCAAGAGTAAACAACATTATATGGTAGATCATATGTCCCACATACCCACAAGAGAGGTCGCTAAACAAGGAATCAGTGTGGTGACATACTAGATGCACACCTTTTTTAAATATTTGGCAAATGACAAGTGTTTAAAGCAGGCTTCATGCCGCATTGGGCCGATGACATAGTCCACATACTCAAGAATGGACTACTGGAACGACCAATAGAGAAAGCTAGATTGAAAAGACTCATCTTGAAGATCCAATTGGATTAGTTGATTGCAGGTCAACTATATCAGGTATAGGATAGGATGGACCTTTAAGGAGATGTGTTTGCGAACATGAAATGTATGATGTACTCAAGGAAGCACATGGCGGATAGTTGGAGGGCATTTCAGTGGGGAAACTACCGCATGAAAGATTCTCCAGTTCCAATTGTGGTGGCCACGTTATTCCACGATGCAATTAAGTTTGTAAAGCATTGCATCGAGTGCCAATGGACTAAAGTCCCTATTCGTAAGGACAAAATGGAGTTGACCCTACTGATCATGCACCAACCATTCAAAAAGTGGAGAATCGATTTCATTGGCCCAGTCAGCCCTATAGCTCAATACTCCCAAACCAAATACATTATTTTTGCCACATACTATTTCACCAAGTGGGTAGAAGCTCGAGCAAATTGCACAAATGATGCAAGGACCACAACCAAGTTTCTTTGGGAGCAAGTAATCTCAAGGTTCTCAACTGCCCCATAGAGTTGGTTAGTGACTAAGGCACACATTTTATAGTGAAGTGATCGCTCATTTGTTATCCACCTTCCTAATAATCCATAGGAAGTCCTCTCCATACTATCCACACGCCAATGGTCAAGCCAAATCCACAAACAAGAGCTTGGTAGGTATTCTAATGAAAGTCGTCTTTACCTCATGTAGTGATTGGGATGACAAACTTATGGCAACTTTATGGGCATACTGAACGGCCTACAAAATAGCCACAGGATAGACTCCATTCAAGTTGGCGTACAAAACTGAAGCTATTTTACCTATGAAATTCTTTGTTCCTAGCTTGAGAAGTAGCAGCCCAAGAGCAATGGGAGGGCCAAGAGGCATGGACAAATCATCTAGTGGAGCTAGAACAATGCATATCTGAGACCCGTCTCATTGCAACCCATGCTCTAATATGCGAAAACGCATGCCGCAAGAGTTAGTTTGACAGATATGTCAAGCAACGAGACTTTGGGCAAGGAGATTTAGTCTTACTATACTATGTCAAAGGACACAAGCAGAAATGAAGTTTAGAGATTGGGACCCTTCAAGGTTTGTACTGTCAATAGAGCGGGGATTGTGAAACTAGATATGCTAGAAGACAGGGTATAGGTTTCTTCAATGAAAGCCGCATCAAAAAGTGCTACCTCCCATCACATCCATTTCATGAATCTTCGATAATGGATCCATCGTCGAATATGAGGGTTGTGATGGCCACCACAGAGCTCAAGGATGCAGATGAGGAAGTAGTAGCACTAGCCTACCTACGGATCATCGTAACCTCCCAAATGGTATACACCCTTGATGTGCTAATTAATGAGGGAGCCGACACTAATATCTTAATGCATGAACAATGGACCTGGGTCAACTTGGTCAACCCCAATTGCAACCAAACAATGCAAAGCTGAGCCCATTTGGGGGGCAATCCTATCCACTCTTAGGGAAATGCAAACTGATGGTTTCTATCGAGAGAGTCTACCCGTCATTTTCTACATGCTACCCAACAAGTAAAGTGTTGGCAAGGAGACCCTATTGGGATGAGCATTCAAAAAACAAGTTCATTGCAATGTAGACTACAATTTGTAGCGCATTCACCTTACCGTTGGGCACGCTAGAATTGTAATGGCTTTCATCAAGAGCATCGTAGTTGTCCCAAAACTTGTAGTGCTATCGGTAGCTAAACCTAGTATCTACCCTAAGGAGGGGAATAGTACATCCCAACGTGCTTCTAGGGTACTTACCTTGTTGTATAAAAAAATACAACCCAAACACTCAAGTGGGTTCCAAAGCATAAACCACAATTTCACAAATACCAAACACCAGGTATGCATAGTTTCCATACCTCATGCTCTAGGCCTAAACAATGGAGTTGGAACTCTTATAGTGCACATGTGATTGAGCAACGCTGGATTTTGAAAACCCTATGCAAGCCCAAGGATACTATGAGGGTAACACCTCTATATGGTTGCCCAAACTTGCGTATGCTAAGTCGAACCCTCAATTGCAGGCCCTAAAACCCAAGCTTTTGCAACATCAATCGAAACAGGGGGAGAGAAGAACTAAAATGGAGGGTGCTCAATTCTTGAGTGCTCAAATGGTCTATTAACCCCCAAAGTTCAACCAAGAGTCCACAAGCAACCAAGCAAGGCCCTGCCTAAAGACTCTAAGATAATCACCAACAGACCTAATGACAAAGTGTCAATCGAATTGCAAACCTCGCAACCCAAGCCTACCACACCCAACCACTGAGAACCTTTTAGTGGAAGTGCCTTGCGTCAACTTGTCATGTTTAACTAAAACCAAGCCACTAGAACACTTAAAGCAGCCACCACCACGACAATCCATTCTTGAAGTGGCATCCAATATGGCCATGGACATAGGGGATAACTTGGCCACATGCATTTGATGGTTGGAATCAACTTTCACAGTGTTTGCTAGAAGTTATGAACGTTTAGACCTGGGTCCACTTGACGAGCCTAGAGAAAACAAGGTACATTCCTTACCTTGTTCTTGGGAGAAGAATATGAATTCATCCTCATTAAAACTTTTGCTATTGTAAATGAGATGATTGGCAATAAAATCTCAAGTGAAAAGGCCGTAAGCCAACGCTTGATCACATCTTATAAAAAAGGTAAAATTTTCATGCCACCCTAGGAACTTTTTGAACTCCAATGACTCACTGAATTAGAGTCCAATTTCATATGCAAGTGGTATGGTTTGCGCCTTTCATGGGCCCAAGAGGGATGCCAAATCATGACCAATGTGGAGCAATGGTGCACCATTAGGACTTTCGACTACAACCTAAGACTTATGTGTCCCCCACCTCATTTAGAGTGTTGGCCATAACCAGGAAGCAACCATTAGAAGACAATGTCATGCTTCATCCAAGCTTGGATAAGATTCTAACAGAGGAGGAGCTCCACATTGCAAGTCATTTCAACTCAGGTGACCTCTTGACTGATGTATTGACTTACATCACGCAAGTGGGCATTTGTCCACCACGGGATTTGGACTATTATGCGACACTTGAATATAACCCCGAGTTTTATGATTGGTTCTTAAGAATGTAAGGCACACCACGGACGCGTTGGATGCCCATACACTTTGATTTTCACAATCCTAGGAAGGATTTTCATTCTTTCTAGGGAAAGGGGAGTAATGGATGAAAACTCAAAATATGAATTGAATTCTAAAAGAAATGAATGAAGATGTGGATCGATTGGTATGAGAATCCTAAATGTGTGGATTTTGGGGGGTTATATTCCTCATTGTATAAAAATTCTTATTTTGAAACACTGATCTTTCTAGTCATCTTACTTTTCGTGCAAGAGAGACACCCCCTTTAAAGAGAACTAACAATGCAATGTCGTGTGGTGAAACGAACCTAAAATGGCATGACAAATATATAAAGCCAACATGCTTCCCTTCTCAGAGAAGGGACATAGAAGGTATGGATTAGCCATGGAGATTTGAGCATTCAACCAATGGAAGGATGGCATAATCCACAATTTGGAAGGAGTGGTGACATTAGAAGAAGCAGTGGCACAGATGCTGCAATGATGCAACCTTGCCAGCACCTGGAATAGATGGGACAAGACATAGACCATAGTAAATGTACTGAATTCCTAAGGACTTTCGGCGCCTAAAGGAACATTAGCACGGTTGACTATCAGGAAGGCGAGACCTCTATAAGTGTAGTGGTTCCCCTTAGTCCAGAGATCGTACAGAATACACTAGGGCTAGTAGAGGAGCGGAAAAGAGACCCAAGAGGGATGTGTATGGAATGCTAGGGATGGACAAAAGAAGGGTCTACACCAATGATGGAATTAGCCTAGCTAATATTCTAAACCACCCCACCATTTGTTGGCTACACGCTAAAATGATCCATACACTTTTCTCAAGCGAGAGATACAATGCCCTTATGAGTAGAATCATTGTACCCTTGCTAAAAAGCCTTGCAGCCAATGCCCTGTGGACGAGGTGAATTGGGATGCCTATGTCCGAAAAACAATATAAGCCTTGGCAAAGGTATTAGTTGCAGCACCAAGGGTGGCAAAAGGAGAGTCTTTGGCTACCATTGTAGAGTTTGAAAGGAAAACACCTGCCTCCAAGGCTTCAACCATAGGTTTTGGAGGAGTATTAAGAGCCATTATCTAGGAGGCTCTAGAGGAGGCAAAGAGAGAAGTGGTAGAGGAAACCTTGGAGCCATCGCCAATCCACGAGGAGCATCACTCTCCTACCCTAGCAAGCCCGATCATCTTGCTTTTAGCAGGAGAATAGGGGTGGGGGGGGGGGTAGAAAGCCACAAAGAGTAGGAGGACAACACAAAAAGAATTGCTAAGGAAAAGGAGAACAACCAATCATCTCAGTGACAAGAAGACTCGAGTGAGAGGACAATTAGTGAACATCAAGGCTCAGAACTCTCAAGCCAAGGGGTAAGTGAAAATAGATGATAGATGATAGATTCAATGGGGATGCACAACGGAAGGTGGTTGAGACATGGATATGGAGACTAAATCTTTTTTCATTCTCATCTTCTTCATTCTTCTCATTCTCTCTTTTCAACTATCCACTTTTCCAAGTATCTTGGAAAGTGATAGACACTTTGACCTTTAGGATACTTTACATAGCCTCTCACACACTTAATACAACCATAGGATAAGGCTTAGGCTATGCCTTATTTCTCAACATTCCCCCTCAAGCTCAGAATGAGCTTGCAAAGGTAATACTCTAAGTGTACTCCTAAAATACTCAAACTTATCTTTACGTAATGCTTTGGTAAAGATATCAGCAACTTGGTCATTTGTTTTGACATGGACCAAGTCAACGTCTCCATCAATGACCATCTCTCTAATTAAGTGATAGTGCACCTTCTATGTGTTTTGTCCCAGCATGGTAGACTGGGCACTTTGCCAATGTAATACTACTAATGTTGTCACAATACATAATGACTCCACCATCAATTTCAATCCCCATGTCACATAAAACCAATCTCAGCCATGTCTACTCACATGCTACCAATGCAATACCTCGATACTCAACTTTTGTACTTGATAAAGCAAGTGTAGGTTGCTTTTTGCTACTCCAACTTATAATGGCTAATCCAAATGAAAATGCATAACCACAAGTGGATCTCCTATCCATAAGATTACCTGCCCAATTTGCATTAGTATACCCAAACAAGGTAGAGTTTATTCCCTTCTCATAGAATAAGCAAAATCCAATTGTCTTCTTCACATATCTTAGAACTCTCCTCACTACATCTAAATGTGATTTACATGGTCTATGCATAAATTGGCTAATCAATCCAACAACATAACTCAAATTTGGCCTTGTAATGGTTGAGTAGATGAGACTACCAACCATCTTTCTAAACATAGTCACATCTTCCACATATTGCCCATCATCAATCATTTTGATGTTTTGATCCAAGGAAGTATCCATTGGCTTACATCCTGTCATGCCACACTTCTCCAACATCTTCAAAGAATACTGTCTTTGTACCAATTAAATACCTTGAGGTGTATCAATGACCTCAATGCCCAAAAAGTATCTCAACAAACCAAGATCCTTTATGTCAAAATCTTTATGAATACCATGCTTAACTTCAACAATCTCCTTCTCAAGTGTACCTATAATAATAAGGTCATCAACCTAGATGAGAGCCACAACCATGCCGTCCTCAGTATGTCTCACATAGAGTGAGTAATTAGCCATACTCTACTGAAATCCCATGCTATACAAGAGTCTGCTAATCCTCTCACACCAAGCTCTTGGTGCTTGCTTCAGTCCATATAGTGCCTTGTTCAACAACTTGCATACATAATGCGGGTATTTAGGATTCACATATCCTTTAGGCTGATCCATGTACACTTGCTCTTCTAAATTCCCATTCAAGAATGCATTTTTCACATCCATTTGATACAATTTCCAACCATATATAGAAGCCAAAGCAATCATTGATCTCACTGTAGTCATCTTTGCCACTGGACTGAATGTCTCCTTATAATCCAATCCATATGTTTGTGCATAACCATTTGCAACTAGCCTTGCTTTATACCTTTCTAGAGAACCATCCGATTTGCTCTTAACTTTGTACACCCATTTCCAACCAATCAATTTCTTTCCGTGAGGTAATTGCACTAAATCCCAAGTCTTGTTTTTCTTTAATGCATCCGTCTCCTCATCCATAGCTTGTCTCCATTCTTTGCTTTCCACTACTTCCTCAAAGGAAGTAGGTTCCACATGCTATACATAAGAAACCATACAAGCATAATGCATCTTCATGAACCCATTATATATCAATCTATCAACTAGATATCTAACCCTTTCTGATCTCCTCAACTGAGGTGCACTACCTGGTGTCTCAATTGCTCTTGCATGGGGTGGCACATATTTTCATGCACTTCTAGTACCCGGTGTTTTTACATGAGGAATGCCATACTCATCATCGATAGATTCATCCTCTGAACTTTCAGCCATAGGCCTCTTTTCTTTTGCAATTTCTGTGCTCTTTTGTAAACTCCTCAATCTGCCACTCCATGGACTATAGGTGCCACTGCTTTCTACATTCTTCTGAGGTCCAGACATATCTTCTAAGTGCTGATTTCCAAGCTTACCATTTGCTGAATTTTTCTTCCCATGAGCATCATTATCACTACTCTCGTAGGAATCCAAGTCCACTACAATCTTGGACTTGCACCATGATTCATACTCACCGAATCTAACATCCATGCTAATGTAAACTTTCTTACTCATTGGATCATAGCATTTGTAACCCTTCTTCTTATTAGCATATCCAAGAAAGATGCATTTTACAGCCTTTGGCTCCATCTTCTTCCTCAAATCATCAAGAATATGAACATAACAAACACATCCAAAAACCCCAAAGTAGGCAACAGTGGGTGTCTTGCCACACATCTTTTCATACGACGATACATGATGAGTCAATAATGTAGGTGTCGTGTTCATGATATGTATTGTAGTATGCAAGCACTGCCTCTGCCCAATGTGTCAATGGCATATTCATTTGGTTCATCATTGCCCTAGCAATCTTTGCAATGATATGGTTCTTCCTTTCTACCACACCATTTTGCTGAGGTGTGTACCTGTGTGCCACCTATCTTTTGATTCCATGATCTCTCAAAAAATTTGAAAACTCATGTGACATGTACTCTTCTCCATTATCAAACCTCAACCATTTTATGTATCAACCAAACTATTTTTCAACCATAGCTTTAAACTCCAAAAATCTTTCAAAGGCTTCACTTTTATGCTACATGAAATACACCCAAGTCATTCTGCTAAAATTATCAATAAAAGTAATATAAAACCTGCATCTCCCACTCAATGAGACATTTTGACATGGACCCCAAATATCAGAATGAACCATTTTCAAAGGATAATAGTTTCTCCCCCTCTTTGGAAATGGTAATCTAGTTTGCTTGCCAAACTGACAAGCCTCACATATATGATCATAATTAACATTACCAAAATGGGGCAAACTATGAACCACCTGTCTAGTTTGCATTTGTTTTAATCTTTGCAGGTTTACATGTCCAATTCTCTTGTGCCATAATTCAACATCCTTATCTTGACCATGCCCACTTTCAACATACATAGAATTCTGAATGACGGGAGTACTTGCATCCAAGGCAAATAACCTACCTTTCTTCTTCCCTTTGGCAACCAATCTGCCAGGCTTTCCTTTTTGAACTTCCTTAATGGAACATCCATACCTATTGAATCTTACCTGCAATCCTTGGTCTGTAACTGATGCTAGATTCTTAGTGATTATAGGTATATAAAGTACATCCCCAAGATTATTTTCCACTCCATCTCTAGTGACAAGTGGCACACTACCAATAAGTGTCATCATCCCTATAGCCACATATTCTTCATTTTGCATTTTTTGCTTTGTGTTAAACCACTCAACATGATGAGTCATGTGATTTCTAGCCCTTGAGTCTAAAAACCAATCATCCTCCTGGGAGGGTGTGTCATGCTCTCTAGTACATGTTCCATGGCAAATAAATGGCCTTTAATAGAGCCACCTCTAGATCCATAACCTACACCTCATAACCACTTGCATAATGATTATATTGAGTCCTTCCTCGACCCCTAGGCATAGCATTTTTCTTGTGATAATATTCCCTTTCAAAATGTCCATATTTCCCACAATAATTACATGCTCCATCTCTATGTGGAGGAGTAGACTGTCCTCTACCTCTAGAGTAAGCTCTCCCCCTACCTCTAGGCATGAAATCACCACAACTAAAGGTACCTTGACCATGTGCAAAGCTATCACCACCACAGCCATAAGATGAGCCTCTAGCTCTAGATGGGTCGCCACACCCTCTCTGATGATAAAAGACACTATCTCCACTTGCATTCTTGCTACTACTAGATGTATTCAAACCCAACTTTATTTCTTCTATGAGTAGCAAAGCAATCAATTCTTCAATGTCTAGCATACATCCTCCTCTAACTGAAATAGAGGTATCCAAAGATTTATATGTTGGGCCAAGTCCATTAAGAGTGACTAAAACCAAGTCATCATCATCCAATGGTGCATTTATAGATGCAAGATCTTCTGCAACCTGTTTGATCTCTGCAACATAGTCATTGATGGTGCAGTTTCCTCTCCATGGTCCATGCAATCTTTGCTTAAGTTGTATCTTCCTTGACTCCGTACATGTCCCATACATTTTCTCAATGATATCCCACTACAAGGAAACAAAGGAATAGCGATGGCGGGTAGCGACGCAGAAATATGTGACGCTAATAGCAATGCAAATACAGAGAAGAAAAACTGGGCCAAAACCTGAGTGCGTTTCATTTCGCGCATTCGTGAAACTTTTCGAGAGGGAGAGCGAGAGAGAGAGCAATCGTTTTACATAGAGGGTGAGAGAGGGAGAGGAAGAAGGCTTGTCACCGCCGTCACCGCTGCCATTCGCGAAGGAGAGGAGGAGCCGCCGTCGTAAATAGGAGCTGCCAAACCCTCCTGCAAATCTTTACGGTGAGTCCATTCTCTCTCTCTTTTACTTGTTTAGGGTTTAATTTGTGTATTTTGAGAGAGGGAGAGGAAATGAGAGAGAAAGAGAGGGAAGGGGAGGAAAGGGAGAGGGAGAGGGAGGGAGAGAAAGAGAAAGAGAGGGGGAGAGAAAGAGAAAGAGAGGGAGAGGGAGGGGGAGGAAATGGGAGAGAGAGAGGGAGAGAGAGGAAGAGAAAGAGAGGGAGAGGGAAAGGGAGGGGGAGGAAATGAGAGAGGGAGAGGGACAGAGAGTGCATTCTCTCTCTCTTTTACTTTTTTTTATATAATTTGTGTATATTGAGAGAGGGAGAGGAAATGAGAGAGAAAGAGAGGGAGAGGGAGAGGGAGAGGGAGTAAATGGGAGAGGGAGGGAGAGAGAGAGAAAGAGAGGGAGAGGGAGAGGGAGGAAATGGAAGAGGGAGGGGGATGAAATGAGAGAACGAGAGGGAGGGAGAGTGTATTCTCTCTATTTTTTATTATTTTTTGTATAATTTGTGTATATTGAGAGAGGGAGAGGAAATGAGAGAGAAGGAGAGGGAGGAAATGAGAGAGGGAGAGGGAGGGAGGGAGAGAGAGAGGGAAAGAGAGGGAGAGGGAGGAAATGGGAGAAGGAAAAGGAGGGAGGGAGAGGGAGAGGGAGAAGGGGGGGAGACAAAAACATAATAGGGAAATGAGAGAGGAAGAGAGCAAAAGGAAATGAGAGAGGGAGAGGAGAGAGAGAGAAAAATGAGAGAATGAGAGGAGAGAGAAAAAGAGAGAAGATGTTAAACATAATAGGAAAAGAGAGAAAGAGAGGGTGTGGGTGAGGGTGAGGGCGAGGGAGGGAGAGGAAATGAGAGAGAAAAAGAAATGAGAGAGAGAGGAGAGAGAAAAAGAGAGAAAAATCATTAAACCTAATGGGGAAAGAGAGAAAGAGAGGGTCAGGGTGAGGGTGAGGGAGGGAGAGGAAATGAGAGAGGGAGAGAAAGAGAGAAAGGGAAATGAGAGAGGGATAGGAGAGAGAAAAAATGAGAGAGGGAGAGGAGAGAGAAAAAGAGAAAAAAATCATTAAATCTAATAGAGAAAGAGAGAAAGAGAGGGTCAAGGTGAGAGAGGGAGAGGAAATGAGAGAGGGAGAGAGAGAGAAATGAAAATGAGAGAGGGAGAGGAGAGAGAAAAATAAATGAGAGAGAGAGGAGAGAGAAAAATCATTAAACCTAATAGGAAAAGAGAGAAAGAGAGGGTTAAGGTGAGGGAGGGAGAGGAAAAATCATTAAACCTAATAGGGAAAGAGAGAAAGGGAAATGAGAGAGGGAGAGGAGAGAGACAAAGAAATGAGAGAGAGGAGAGAGAAAAAGATAAAAATCATTAAACCTAATAGGGAAAGAGAGGGTCAGGGTGAGGGAGGGAGAGGAAATGAGAGAGGGAAAGAAAAAGAGAAAAGGAAATGAGAGAGGGAAAGGAGAGAGAAAAGAGAGAGAGAGAGAGAGGAGAGAGAAAAAGAGAAAAAATCATTAAACCTAATAGAGAAAGAGAGAAAGAGAGGGTGAGGGTGAGAGAGGGAGAGGAAATGAGAGAGGGAGAGAAAGAGAGAAAGGGAAATGAGAGATGGAGAGGAGAGAGAAAAAGAAATATGAGAGAGATAGGAGAGAGAAAAAGAGAGAAAAATCATTAAACCTAATAGGGAAAGAGAGAAAGAGAGGGTCAGGGTGAGGGAGGGAGAGGAAATGAGAGAGGAAGAGAAAGAAAGAAAAGTAGATAGGACCTTACAATAAGCTCATCCTAGGCTCATAGGGGTTAGGCCGATCCTCAACAAACCTAAGGAATATATGGCTAGAGAGCCCTATCATACTTGTGCCTCCTAGCATAATGTTATTCTTGCAAAGAGACATCTCATACATGGGGCTTGTCCTAGCCTCCACCACGCAAATATACAACGAAGGCAATCAGCCTATCAGTATGAAAAACATTTATTTTTCATAACGTAATCCCAAAAATAACTTTGGATATTCCATAAAAATCAATCTCTTCTTAAAAAGACAAATACGAAAAACTAAAATAGCATCATTCATATATATGCTTCGCAAAACTAAAACAACATCATCACAAGATCTCTTAGGAAACTCATCTTCAACTATCAATTTTAATTAATAAATATAATATAAAATCACTTGCAAGGAAGGACACTCTTTTATCATTAACCCTCTTTTTTCCTTAGAATAGTCTTAGAAACAAATTATGCTCTAACAAGTATATATTTGAGCATAATAACTATTTTAGGGTTTATTCCACGAGTAGTAGTAGTATATATGCAACCATCAAGCTAGGGATCATGCTTTGGTATCTGTGGAGATCCCAATCTCATGTCCTCATAGAGATTGTAGTGTGCAATAGTGTGGAGAGAAGATGGGTGAGTTGTAAATGGTAAATGAGAATTCTATTGAGTGTGATGATGGAGAGAAGATGAGGTGAATCGCCAATCCTATTCTTAGTGAGTGCAACCTATCCATAGTCATGGTCGTGGTCGTGGTCATAGTCGTGGTCATAGTCATGGTCGTAGTCGTGGTCGTCGTGGTCATGGTCGTGGTCGTGGTCGTGGCCATAGTCGTATTCATAGTCGTGGTCGTGGTTGTGGTCATGGTCATGGTCGTAGTCGTGGTCGTGGCCGTCGTGGTCGTGGTCGTGGTCGTGGTCGTAGTCGTGGTGGTGATCGTCGTAGTCATGGTCGTGGTCGTGGGTCATGGTTGTAGTCGTCGTAGTCGTAGTTGTGGTCGTGGTCGTAGCCATGGTCGTAGTCGTAGTCATGGTCGTGGTCATCGTGGTCATGGTTGTGGTCATGGTCATAGTCGTAACGTAGAAAAAGAGAGAGAGATGGAAGGAGAGGATAACAATTTAAGAAAAAAAAAGAATGATAACAAAAATAAATTGTTTGTTGTAACGTAGACAAAATGGAAAACGATGAAGGTCCTGTTGTTCAAGATCGCGAGGTGTATCTTAATCAGCGTGTCCCATGTCCTTACTTTCAATGCAAGATGGCAATTAGACGAAAACGTCGATTGTCTATAGAATACGTACGACAATTTGGCGAGTTTCAATTTGAGATCATTGATCAGGTGATTACGGATTTTTAGCAAACGGTAAGAAAAGTTAATATCAATCATGCATTGTACTCGCAAGCTAATTGAATACCATATACAATAAGATTGGGTCTCTGGCTGGCAAATTTTCTATCCAGGGAGGTGATGTCTCGTTCCAAGGAGGAGTGCACCCTTTGCAGCCAATTAGAAGAGTTCGTGGGCGTGCAATGGATGGAGTGCATGAGCCAATCCACCACTTGCAAGGCCAATCTATACCGTCAATGTCAGAGATGACATGCAACCTTCCAGACCTACCTACAATCTTGGAGCTTGAGATGGAGGCAATGATCGATGCATTGATTCCCATGGATGTCGAGACTTCTGATCCGCTTAGAGAGGAAGCATCCATACCATTATATGATGGGTGCTGAGTATCTCGGCTGAAGACACTGCTGGCACTCTTAAGTGTGCAAGCAAAATGTAGGTGGAGCGATATGAGTGTGACCGAGTTGTTTAGGTACCTTGTACATACGCTTCCTTGATTTTTTTTTGGCACTATTATTAAAAACATTTGTACTTTTTCAAGGTGTTTATGATTTTTTTAAAGTTATTGAAATATCACATATTACCACCTACAAATACCATGCTTGAGTCTCGTGATGATGCACGACATGTTTTACGAAAGCTTGGCATGGACTACAACAACATCCATGCATGCATCAACGATTGCATACTGTTTCGAGGAGAATACGAGACTATGGAGACATGTCCAAAGTGTGGTGCTCACAAGTATCGACAAGACTTGTAAGGGTAAGCCATCCCTCAAAAAGTTCTCAGACACTTTCTGTTTATCCCCCGCATAAACCACATGTTTCGTACGTCTGGCATGGCGAGCTTGACAATGTGTATGCGCAGAATAGGTCCACGGATGGAGTTCAACGAATATCAGCGGATTTACACGCATGGAGCCACATTGACTCTACCTTCCCAGGCTTTATTCAAGAGCCAAGGAATTTTCGGCTCGATCTTGCAATGGATGGCATGAACCCATTCGGTCTGCGCTCAACTTCTTACAGTGTGTGGCCTATAGTTCTCGTCAACTACAATATTCCTCCATGGCTTTCTACGAAGAAAGGACATCTCATCCTTAGCTTACTCGTCCCCGACCGCTACAAAGTCAAAAATATGAACGTGTATCTTCGTCCATTAGTGGATGAGCTTAAGATTTTGTGGGAGGAGAGGGTTATCGTACAAGGTATGAGCAGGCGCGATGGTCGGTGGTCAGCTAATATTCGAGCCATTTTCATGTGGACGATGTATGACTTTTCGGGATTTGGAGAGTGCTCAGGTGAACAGGCCTCCATTCTCGTTAGTAATATCTATATTTTATCTCATTCAAGCCTGTATTCACTGGGTTGTGGTGTTGGAATAGGTTTGGTTACCTCAGGTTATCATGCATGTCCATTGTGCAGGCCACAGTTAGACTCCCGAAGGTCACAAACCATGAAGAAGATGGTATATCAAGGACATGCCGCTTTCTTGCCAGAGGATCATGAACTCAGGGAAGGTTTTCTTGGACGACCTCCAACATGTATGAACGCCACAAGCTAGTACGAGCTGAAAATGGTCCACGTAGAGTCACATCCAAACGGAATGCGACGGTTCTCAGTTTTTTACAAGTTGCCATATTGGACCCACTTACAGGTCAACCACTTGTTGGATCCCATGCATATTTTCAAGAATATGGGTAGCTTGCTATGGGACCACATCACAGGAAAGAGAGACACTATAGGGGTACGAATGGATTTGAAGGAGGTAGGTAAGATGGAGGCGCTTTGGCCGCACTTGAATGCTGATGGTCGCGTGCAGCTACCTCGCGCTCCTTGGGTTTTGTCCACTAAAGAAGAGCCCATTGTGAAGCAAGTAGTCAAGTCTATTCGTACTCCGACGGGGTATGATGCGTTCTCTCAGGTTTGCATTTTCTAAAGACGACCAATTATCAGGGCTAAAATCCCATGACTGGCATAAGATATGTTAGGTTTGTACTATGAATGGATTGTAATTGGTGTGTGCATTTTGCTATTTGAAGTGTAGCCATTATTCATAATGCTTTCTCATTTGTGGCGGTTTGTACTACCGATCGCAATCGCAAGATGTGTTACTCGAGAAATACGTGGGGCCATTTACAGGTTGTCGACTTTGGTGCAATGGATCTCACAGAAGGAGACTAAGACATCCTCTATTGAATCTGGGAGGCGGGGAGCAGTGGAGACGGTCTGTCTCTTTGAGAAATACTTGCCCATTAGCATGCTCACGATACAAATCCACCTTCTTGTGCATCTTGTAGATGAAGTGGAGATTGCTGGACCTGTCCATACGCTGTCAAGTTTTTTTTTGAAAACTAAAAAGCCCCAGTCAAATTGTAGTTAGGTTTGATTTTTGCTAACTTAGTTGTTTGCATGACAGTTTGTTTTGTTGTTTCATATTTGGATTTTTTGTGTTTGTCAAGCTTAGGATTTGTTTCTGTCACTTTGTTTGATTTGTTGAGTGTGAAACTTGATAGCCTTGGTCGAGCTTGGTATTTTCTTGAACAGGATGAAGCTTGTGTTTGCCAATATCTATTGAACATTGTGGAGCTAGGTATGTTTTCTTGTCGAGACTTTTGTACATCACGGGGATAATGGGTTCACGAGCACTTCACGTTGCACTTGTTGATGCACTGCACTCGGGGGTCGTTTCTTGTTCTTATCAAATATTTCCATGCCATAGGTTGGGATTACGTACGTTTTGCACCATCATTGAGCACTAGCACGGCATGAGGTCCGCTGCAACTATATCCAGTAAATTTTAGATGCACGCGCACATGAGATAGCACCTGTCATTGAGCACACACATTTCTTGCACGCACCATTTGGGATTTTCATCGCAAAGTTAGGAACCTCTGGTTGAGAGTGTAAGGTGGTTAGGAGAGTTAGAGGGTCATGAAGGACGCCATCAATTGTGAGATGGGTTGTTCTTATCTGGTCAATATCTTGAGGACCATCATTTTCTAGAGTGATTGTGAGATTTTGGATGGGTGGAGCAAAGTATATCATATCTTTTTTATGAGAGTTGAGAGGCGAGGATAAGGATTTAAATAATCAAGGAACTATGTTTGCATTTTGCATGACGCATGATCACATATAGATAGGCTAGGCACAATTCTTCTAATGTATCTATATTT
This sequence comes from Lygodium microphyllum, assembly GCF_053477565.2. Lineage (NCBI taxonomy): Eukaryota > Viridiplantae > Streptophyta > Polypodiopsida > Schizaeales > Lygodiaceae > Lygodium > Lygodium microphyllum. The sequence goes on along the minus strand of NC_141163.1, from coordinate 83,963,642 downwards.
TTTGTGTGAGCATTGTTTGAATGGTAGCATGTCATGGATTCGATCAATTGCATATTATTCCAAATCATGTATGGTTGTGCACTGAGTTCTCTTTCATAGCATATTCTTGTTAGGACACACTGCATAAAAAAACAGGTTCATATCTAGAGAATATTTTGAAGACTCAAGGATCAAAGGAAAAGGTCGTACATTTTATATCATCAGCGAGTATTTCTTGAAGAAAAAGAGAAAATGTGTGCTGAAAGTGTGTGCAATTACAAGAACAATAGGCCAAGGAAGGGAATAAGTCGTCCAAGATAAAAGATGGAGAACAAATGACGCCATTTATGAAAATTAGTATTTTTGCCCAATTTTGATGGATTTTCATAATTCTGCTTGCATTGGTTTATCGACCAGATGGATTCCGATCGTTTTGAGTATCCGAACAACTATATTCAGAGTTCAAATGACGAAGTTATGATCCAAACAAGTTGCAAACAGGCATAGAGCAGAAAAAATGAAAATAGTGGAAAGCAGAAGAAAAGAAAAAGCCAAAAGCTAAAAGTAAAAAGCCCAATGTGTGTGAGTGTGGATAGAAAAATATATAAGGAGATGAGAATGGAGAGTTAAGGGCCTTCCCCCTTGATTACAATTGTATTATGTGTGGAGGGTCGCATGCTAGAGTGAGCTCTAGTCATGCCAATTTGGAAGTTGGAGCTTTTGGGTGTCAAAGCGCCGAGTATCGGCTCAAGGTTATTAAGGTACGAAAATATATTTTACTTGGTTTATTTTCAAATTGTTGGTATTTTTGTTGTATTATGGTTGTGTGATGCTCTACCCGCATACATGTTTTAAATTTTTTTTGAGCTATAAGAGGCTTTGTTTTGTTTTTGTATGGCTTGTGGTATATGATTGAATAATTGAAATTTTTAAGTTGTGTTGTGCATTCAACAAAGTCAATTACCCCAACCAACACTCCTTAACGTCTCGTTATCGAGTTGTGAGTGAGGCTTGCTCTCGATCACCGCTCCCGTAACAATGCGATGGATGTTCTTCTTGGAGTGCTTCATGAAAACCCTGAAAGGCTTTGTGCGACAATGAGCTCGGCCGGAATGTAGCATGGTTGAAGTTTGGTTGGTGTCTGAGGCGCTAGTGCATATTTCACAATGGCTACCAACGGTGGATCCGGACAATAAAATGCTATGGTCACTGAAGGACGATGATAGACTGATTGGAGATGTGGTGGTTGGAAATGGGGTAGAAAAAAGAATGGATGCCTCAATGGAGGAGAAGGTGAATCGCTTTTGTATGCTGCACCATGCCTCTATGGAGACATGGCTCGCCAAGTACCAGATCGCTAGGTAAGATCGAGAGGAAGCGTGAGCTGAATTCCGACGTAGTACGCGTCATCAACCGATTCGATATCCTGAGGGCATGGAGGAGTGCTGCGGTTCATGTTATCGAGATGGTTGCATGGAGCTTTGACTGTAGCGTCTCGCGAAGGGACAGAGGTCTCAATGAAGGAGTGGGAATTCTTGAGGGGATGTGATCCAAAGGTGATGAGGTGTTTAGGATTTGTCGTATCTAAATTTAATATGCGACATCTAATTTGAGTGTTTCAATGTACAATACAAAATATATAGTGCAACGTGGTGGCATGGAAGGTATTTTCGCGTGGAGCGTATTGATAAAATGCGCTCCACAATGGACTGTGGTATCATAGCAAGGTTCGAGCAAGAGAGCTGATGACGAGCAACAAATCGAAACACAGTTGTAGATGAGATGGAGTATTTTGGAAACTTGCAAAGTATTGTTACAGTGGATTACCATAGCTTCTCCATGATACTATTCAATGCGCAGTGGTTCAAAGTGGTACTTGGAGGAGCTGGAGCAATAGTTTGACGAGGTCCATATGGATTTCTCAAAATAGATTCCGAAAAAAATAGACAGATTTGCGTGATACCTTTGTGTTGCCAGCCCATTGTGAATAGGTGCATGGACTCATTTGTTTGTTAATTGTATTATGACATGGTACATGTCACAATGGTTTAAACTCTCTTGTACGTGTTTGTGAACATGTAATCTTCTATCCAAACCCCCGACAACCTCGATGGTGGTATGTTATACCTTTAACTCCCCGAAATGCGAGAGTATATGATCAAAGCGATGTTCTGAGCATAGATTAAGACAATGTGCAAATAGAGGGGTCGATATTGCAAGGGGTGGAGGCCATCGAAAGCTTGGAGCTAGCATCAATTAACAATGATGGAAATACAAGAGTCCAAGAATTCTTTGAGAACGAGGTGGACTCATCCTTTTGTGGTGACATATCTATTGACCTTCCAGTGTATGCAGAGTTGTGTCAGGAGATTGACATAGGACCATAGGATACTTCATACTTGGAGCATCCACTTATGCAATTCGTTGACCAATCGCTTATAAGGATACATAAGATATGCATTTTAAGTGAGATCATTTTTTTAGAATTTATATTATTTTGCTTTGTATGATTTAAATTGATTTTTCTAACATCATTTTTTGTCTGTGCAGGTGACGTTTCCAGTATGAGTTGAGGGATTAGTGATGAGGAATTACAGGATATCTTCACATGCATATCTCTAGACCAGATCGCGAGATTCAGACATATGGCAGACCAAGAGTTGTCTCGGTCTTCGTCAGGGCGCTCTGTTGGATCTACTTCAGCGCGATCTGATGCTTTAGCTTCGAGCAGACGAGCTCGACATTCCAGACTTAGGCCAGAGGGAGGGAGTGCTTCAAGGTCAGGGGGATGTTACAGAGATACGGAGGCAGTGAGCCCACGATCGACACGGGATACAGATGCGTCTCCTCGCTCTTGTGGTGGTTCCAGGGAGTGTGGCTCAGGCTCAAATGGATGCTATGGAGGCATGAACGTGGTGTCTCTCTCTTGTCGTTCAGCTGGAGTTGCGTCACCTCTAGGATTTGTCACACCTGTGGGGATGTCTACTCCAGTTACTCCGGCTTTTGCTCAGCCATCAGCAGGGGGTGGCACCCCTATGGGTGCTACTCCAAGAGATATTACCCCGGTCGGTACACCGGATGCACAGGGGTCTCCTGGATATGCATAGAAGCGTGGACACAGATGGGAGAGGACCCATCTTAGGCAGACCCCAGGGGGATATGCATATCTAGTCGATGATAGGTCAAGAGCCATCATCATGAATGATGAGGGGAGGAGGGTGATGGCTTGCATGAGAGAGTTGTGCCAATAAGTTTTTCGGCACAACGTCTTAGATCATTGGAAGAACATACCAGAGGGGAGCAAGGACTATATAGTAGCATCCTTGCATGAGGAGTTTCCGGTTCCAGCCTCAGTAGATAGATTTTCTATGGGCTGGATGATGGATTACATGTGCGCATATATGTCACACAGACAATTCGATGCACGTAAGGCAATCAAGAGTGGGGCTGCAAAGCCCGAGTGGTTAGACGTGGACGACTGGCACCGACTCAGGGAGGAGGCTACAGATTCTCCAGGATGTTGGAGTCAGCAACGCGAGGCGGCGAGGGCACGACTCAAGGTCGGAGTGGTCCATCATCTTTGGAGTGGCGGCCATAGGATATAATTGGAGGACTTTGTAAGTTTTTCTTTTGTTTTACTGGTTTATTTTTTTTGCAATATCCTTTGTACTGACAATCATGTTTCTAATAGTTAGCATTTTGTTTTCTTTGCAGCACTCCATTACAAATCGCAATCCGACCGGCCTTGAGACTCGATATACAGAGAGGCACGGTCTCACTTCCGATTGTATAGACACGGCGGCTCTGTAAGTCACTCATCTTTCTTGTCCGTAGTTACCATGAAATATTTGAATGCATTATTGTATGGTAGACTTATGTGTTGTTTCTTTTTCTGCAGAGTCCGTTCGATGCTCCTTTGCGGCGGGACGAGCTTTCGGGGGACGAAGATAGGTAGCTCACCCTTGGATCCTTGGAGCTCACACATCTTTATTTTTTGGTCACTTGATCTATGTAGACATTTTCTATGTATTAGTGATATCTTGTCATGATTGTACCAATCGCTTATTATGCGATCATGTATTTATTTCATGTATCAGTGTTATGATTTCAGTATACTTTGTTTTTATTTGCAAGCGCATTGTACGCAGTGCATAAACTATTTTGTATAGCTCAAATAAAGTACACAGTGCTATGCCACAAATTTTTTTTCCCTGTTACCGTCGCTATTAGCATCGCAAATTTACTGCTCGCGTCATTATTTTCGTCGCAAACCGTCGCTATTAGCGTCGGTATCGCTGATATCGACTATTCTATGGCGTCACCAATAATGATGCTTTTTACGACGACGGGGAAAAATTTTATTATTTGCATTTTCGTCGCTTTTAACGTCGGTATAAGGTCTATATCTTGTAGTGTCCCATGCCTCTTTACAAGTACTTGCCTTCTTGATATGAGGAATCAAAGTTTCTGATATGCACATAGAAATCCAATGCAAAACCTTCATGTTCTTTCCAATCCAATGCTTGTATGCCTTCTTTTGATCTTCCGTGGGCTCCTCAGGAAGCTTTGGACATGCATCATCGCCTGTAATGAGGTCCCAAAGACCTCTCCCCACATCAGAAAGTTTTCCATCCTATATGACCAAACACTATAGTTATCCTTGGCCAATTTATCTCCAAGAATTTGGGTAATTTGAGCTATGTCTGACATTTTGATAGCTGCAATTTCAGAAAAATCAGCAATGTGTACTATCCCAATTAAGCATTTAGCAACATGAACTAGTCCATTGCCTCAAATGGTCAACCCAAGACAAAAAATGCACCAAATAATAGCCCAAAAATTCATGCAAGTTCCCTTCCAAAAGAATTGCTACTATACATAAGATCAAATGTTATCACATACATTCATACATGATGCCCATACATCATACATTGGCTGTCCAGCAAGAAACATCCAAAATAGAGTTGAAACGGTGCTCATATGACCCAAAAAGCATCAATATTTGGCCTTAAAATCGATCGATTTCTATGCTATTTTTATATAGTTTTTTTTGTGCCAGAAATGAGGTCTCAATCAAAATGAAGCTACACAAAATTTTATGGAAAATTTTTGCAAATTTTTTTGGCCTCCAAAGTGGCACCCATAAGGTACATAGAAACTCGCCTTTTTCAACCTTCAAATAGCCATCCAACTCTGCAACAGTGTGAAATCTCTAATTGTGAACCAATTTGGAGAATAACCAGTTCATGGACACTTTAGCATCAAAGGAACTCCTGAAGATAACCAGTTTTCCAAATGCTAATGTGAACATAGGTTAGTTGAAGTTAAGCCTTGGTAATAAGGCTTAATAAGCCTTTCTTCTTAAAAAATGAAATCACGTGAGCTGCACGGTGGCCATTTATGTTTGTTGATTTCCTGCATCACCCCACGGTAATCACTAACCTTGTCGCGGTTCCTATTGCAGTTTTTCGATCTGTGTCTCTCCATCTGGTTGCAGTCAGTGTGCTGCAGAAAGGCGTCTTCTTTCAAACTTCCAGATCTTCTCTCTTCTTATGCCGCAATCTCCACTTGTAATTGCGTCCTCCACACCTCTCTAGCCCTCAAACATGTTAGTAGATGTGTTGATAGACCGCATCATCTTCCTCTAAATCTGCAGCCCTGCTCTCAATAGGTCACACTCAACACCTCAGGCATGCATCCCTTGTGAATACGGAAGCGAACCTGTGCAGGAAACTTCCGGTCTGAATCTTGATATGCCTCAAGCACCTGGTTCATTCCTCTCGCAAAGCTAGCCTTGTAGATTCTAGACAGAAGCTTCTTGATATGCCTCAGGCACCTGGTTCATTCCTCTCACAGAGCTAGCCTTGTAGATTTTCCAAATAGAAGCTTCTTGTCTATGTCATAAAGAAAAAGCCTCATCCCTTTCGTCACCCGTTCAATTAGGCTTTTTTCTGCTCCAGGTACCAAAAACATGATACGTGAAACAATCATTCCTCGTGACCTCGTTGCACATAAATGTAATCCCCGCAAGCTCTTGCTTAGGAGCAGAAGCTTGCTTGCCATCTGCGCGACAGGCTTCTTACCACCGATCCTGTTTTTTTCCCTTTAGATGATATGTCAATTACTTCCTTCTTCTTCGAAATCAACAAGGCTCTTCTTTTGTGCAGATTCTTCTCAGCAGTCGCTTGCCTCTTGACTCCCCTCTCAAAGCTTTGTTTCAATGACAACACAAAAAGAATTGCTAAGGAAAAGGAGAACGACCAATCATCTCAATGACAAGAAGCCTCGAGCGAGAGCACAATTAGTGAACATCAAGGCTCAAAACTCTCAAGCCAAGGGGTATGTTAAAATAGATGATAGATCCAATAGGGATGCACACACTACAAGATATAGACCTTATACCGACGTTTAAAGCGACGAAAATGCAAATAACAAAATTTGCCCCCGTCTTCGCAAAAAGCGTCGTTATTGGCGACGCCATAGAACAGTCGGTATCACCGTCGCTATCAGCGTCGCATTTTTGCGATGCTGATACCGACGTTGATACCGACGATTTGCGACGTATATAACGACGCCAATAACGACGCGAGCAGTAAAATTTGTGACGCTAATAGCGACGGTAACATTGAATTTTTTTTGTGGCAGGGCAACAAGCTGCCCTGCCACATATAGCACTGTGTGCTTTATGAGAGCCAGACAAAATAGTTTCTGCACTGTGTACAATGCGCTTGTAAATAAAAACAATGTATATTGAAATCATAACACTGATACATGAAATAAATGCATGATCGCATAATAAGCGATTGGTATAATCATGATAAGATATCACTAATACATAGAAAATGTCTACATAGATCAGGCGACTAAAAAATAAAGGTGTGTGAGCTCCAGGGATCCAAGGGCGAGCTACATATCCTTGTCCCCCAAAAGCTCGTTCCGCCGCAAAGGAGTATCAAACGGACTCTGTAAAAAAAGAAACAACACATCAGTCCACGATACAATAATGCATTCAAATATCTCATAGTAACTACACACAAGAAAGATGAGTGACTTACAGGGCCGTCACGTCTATACAATCGGTTGATCAATGAAGTGAGACCATGCCTCTCTGTATATCGAGTCTCAAGGCCAGTCGGATCACGATTTGTAATGGAGTGCTGCAAAGAAAACACAATGCTAACTGTTAGAAACATGATTGTCAGTACAAAGAATATTTCAAAAAAAGAAACAAGCAAAACAAAAGAAAAAAAAAGTCCTCCAAATATGTCCTGTGGCTGCCACTCCCAAGATGATGGACCACTCCGGCCTCGAGTCGTGCCCTCACTGCCTCGCATTGCTGACTCCAACGTCTTGGAGAATTTATAGCCTCCTCCCTCAGTCGGCGCGAGTCGTCTACATCTAACCACTCGGGTTTTGCAGCCCCACTCTTGATTGCCTTGCGTGTGTCGGATCGTCTATGTGACATGTATGCACGCATGCAATTCATCATCCAGCCCATAGAGAATCTATCTACTAAGGCTGGCACTGGAAACTCCTTGTGCAAGGATGCTACTATGTAGTCCTTGCTCCCCTCCGGTATGTTCTTCCAATGATCCAAGATGTTGTGCCGAAAAACTTATTGGCACAACTCTCTCATGCGAGCCATCACCCTCCTCCCCTCATCATTCATGATGATGGCTCTTGACCTACTATCGACTAGATATCCATAACCCCCTGGAGTCTGCCTAAGATGGGTCCTCTCCCATCTGCGTCCATGCTCCTATGTATATCCAGGAGACCTCCGTACATCCGGTATACCAACCGGGGTAATATCTCTCAGAATGGCACCCACAGGGGTGCCACTCTGCTGACGGCTGTGCAAAAGCCGGAGTAATTGGAGTAGACGTCCCCACAGGTGTGACAAATCCCTGAGGTGACGCACCTCCAGCTAAACGACAAGATGGAGACATCGTGTTCGTGCCTCCATAGCACCCACCTGAGCCTGAGCCACGCTCCCTAGAAGGGCCACGAGAGCGAGGAGTTGCATCTATATCCCGTGTCGACCGCGGGCTCACTGCCTTTGTATCTCTGCAGCATCCCCCTGATCTCGATGTACTCCCTCCCTCTGGCCCAAGTCATGATCATCGAGCTCGTCTACTCGAAGCTGAAGCATCCAATTGCGCTGAAGTAGATCTATCAGACCACCCTGACGAAGACTGAGACAGCTCCTTGTCTGCCATCTCTCTGAATCTCGCGATCTGGTCTAGAGACATGCGTGTGAAGATGTCTTATAACTCCTCATCGCTCATCCCTCGACTCATCCTGAAAATGTCACCTGCACAGACAAAAAATGATGTTAGAATAATCAATTTAAATCATACAAAGCACAGTAATATAAATCAGTTTAAAAAAACTCACTTAAAATGCATATCTTATGTACCCTTATAAGCGATTGGTCAACGAATTGAGTAAGTGGATGCTTCAAGTATGAAGTATCCTATGGTCCCATGTTAATCTCCTGACACAACTCCGCATACACTAGAAGGTCGATAGACATGTGAACACAAAAGAATGAGTCCACCTCGTTCTCAAAGAATTTTTTGACTCCTTTATTTCCATCATTGTTAGCCGATGCTGGCTCCAAGCTTTCGACGGCCTCCACCCCTTGCAATATCGACCTCTCAATTTGCATATTATCTTCATCTATGCTCGGAACATCGCTTTAATCATATATTCTCGCACTTCGGGGAGTTGAAGGTATAACATACCACCATCGAGGTTGTCGGGGGTTTGGATAGAAGATTACATGTTCACAAACACGTACAAAAGAGTTTAAACCATTGTGACATAAACCATGTCGTAATACAATTAGCAAGCAAATGAGTCCATGCACCTGTTCACAATGGGCCGGAAATACAAATGTCTCACGCAAATCCGTCCATTTTTTTTCAGAATTTATTTCGAGAAATCCACATGGACCTCGTTGAACTGTTGCTCCAGCTCCTCCAAGTACCACTTTGAACCACTGCACATCGAATAGTATCATGGAGAAGCTACGGTGATCCATTATAACAATACTTTGCAAGTTCCCAATATACTCCATCTCATCCACAACCGTGTTTGGATCCATTGCTCAGCCGGCTCTCTTGCTCAAACCTTGCCATGATACCACAGTCCATTGTGGAGCACATTTTATAGATATGCTCCATGTGAAAATGTCGTCCGCGCGACCACGCTGTACTATATATTTTGTACTGTACATTTAAACACTCGAATTAGATGTCGCATGTAAAATTTAGATACGAAGATTCTAAACCCCTCATCACCTTTGGACTACATCCCCTCGAGCCATTGAGACCTCTGTCCCTTCGCGAGACGCTGCGGTCAAAGCTCCATGCAACCATCACGTTGACATGAATTGCGGCATCCCCTCCATGGCTTTGGGATATCGAATCGGTCGATGATGCGTACTACGTCGGAATTCAGCTCGCGCTTCCTCTCGATCTTGCCTAGCGATCTGGTACTTGGCGAGCCATGTCTCCATAGAGGCATGGTGCAACATACAAAAGCGATTCACCTTCTCTTCCATTGAGGCATCCATTCTTTTTTCTACCCCATTTCCAACCACCACATCTCCAGTCAGTCTATCATCGACCTTCAGCGACCATAGCATTTCATTGTTTGGTTCCACCGTTGGCAGCCATTGTGAAATATGCACTAGCGCCTCACACACCAACCAAACTTCAGCCATGCTACCTTCTGGCCAAGTCGTTGTCGCACAAAGCCTTTCAGGGTTTTCATGAAGCACTCCAAGAAGAACGTCCATCGCGTATGGACAAGTCTAGCAATCTCCACTTCATCTACAAGATGCACAAGAAGGTGGATTTGTATCGTGAGCATGTTGGTGGTGGGCAGGTATTTCTCAAAGAGATAGACCGTCTCCACTGCTCCCCGCCTCGCGGATTCAATAGAGGACGTCTTAATCTCCTTCTGTGAGATCCATTGCACCAAAGTCGACAACCTGTAAATGGCCCCGCGTATTTCAGGAGTAAGACATCCTACGATCGCGATCGGTAGTACAATCTGCCACAAATGAGAAAGCATTATGAATAATGTCTACATTCTAAATAGCAAAATGCCTACGCTAATTAAAATCCATTCATAGTACAAACCTGACATATCTTATGCCAATCATGGGATTTTAGCCCTGATAATTGGTCGTCTTTAGAAAATGTGGACCCGAGAGAATGCATCATACCCCGTCGGAGTGCGGATAGACTTGATTAATTGCTTCACAATGCGCTCTTCTTTAGTGGACAAAACCCAAGGACCGCGAGGAAGTTGCACACGACCATCAGCACTCGACTGCGGCCAAAGCACCTCCATCTTACCTACCTCCTTCAAATCCATTCGTGCCCCTATAGTGTCTCTCTTTCATGTGATGTGGTCCCATAACAAGCTATCCACATTCTTGAAAATATGCATGGGATCCAACAAGTGGTTGACCTGTAAGTGGGTCCAGTATGGCAACTTGTAGAAAATTGAGAACCACCGCATTCCATTTGGATGTGATTCCGCGTGGACCATTTTCAGCTCGTACCAGCTTGCGGCGTTCACACGTGTTGGAGGTCGTCCAAGGAAACCTTTCCTAAGTTCATGATCCTCTGGCAAGAAAGCAGCACGTCCTTGATATACCATCTTCTTCATGGTTTGTGACCTTCGGGAATCTAACTGTGGCCCGCACAATGGACATGCATGATAATCTAAGGTACTATACCTGTTCCAACACCATGACCTAGTGAATACTTGCTTGAATGAGATAAAATATAGATATTACCAGCGAGAACGGAGGCCTGCTCACCTGAGTACTCTCAGAATCTCGGAAAGTCATGCATCGTCCACATGAGAATGGCTCGAATATTGGCTGACCCCGCTGACCATCGCGCCTGCTCATATCTTGCACGGTGATCCCCTCCTCCTACAAAATCTTAAGCTCATTGACTAATGGACAAAGATACACGTCCATATTTTTAACTTTGTAGTGGCCGGGGACGAGCAAGCTAAGGATGAGATGTCCTTTCTTCATAGAAAGCCATGGAGGGATATTGTAGTTGACAAGGACTATAGGCCACACACTGTAAGAAGTTGAGCGCAGAGCGAATGGGTTTACGCCATCCATTGCAAGACCGAGCCGAAGATTCCTTGGCTCTCGGGCAAAGCCTGGGAAGGTAGAGTCAATGTGGCTCCATGCACGTGAATCCGTTGATATTCATTGAACTCCATCCGTGGACCTATTCTGCGCATGCCACATTGTCAATCTCGCCATGCCGGATGTACGAAACATGTGGTTTATGCGGGGGATAAGCGGAAAGTGTCTGAGAACTTTTTGAGGGATGGTTTACCCTTGCAAGTCCTATTGATACCTATGAGCACCACACTTTGGACATGTCTCCATAGTCTTGTATTCTCCTCAAAACAGTATGCAATCATTGATACATGCATGGATGTTATTGTAGTCCATGCCAAGCTTTCGTAGAACATGTCGTGCATCATCACGAGACTCAAGCATGATATTTGCAGGTGGTAATATTTGATATTTCAATAACCTGAAAAAAATCATAAAACACCTTGAAAAAGCACAAATGTTTGTAATAATAGTGCCGAAAAAAAAATTCAAGGAAGCGTATGTACAAGGTACCTGAACAACTCGGTCACACTCGTATCGCTCCACCCGTATTTTGCTTGCACACTTAAGAGTGCAAGAAGTGCCTTCAGTCGAGATACTCGGCACCCATTATATAATGGTATGGATGCTTCCTCTCTAAGCGGATCAGAAGTCTCGACATCCATGGGAATCAATGCATCGATCATTGCCTCCATCTCAGGCTCCAAGATTGTAGGTAGGTATGGAAGGTTGCCTGTCTCCTCTAGCATTGACGGTATAGATTGGCCTTGCGAGTGGTGGATTGGCTCCTGCACTCCATCCATTTCATGCCCACATACTCTTCTAATTGGCCGCAAAGGATGCACTCCCCCTTGGGATGAGACATCACCTCCCTGGATAGAAAATTTGCCAGCCAGACCCAATCTTATTGTATATGGTATTCAATTAGCTTGCGAGTACAATGCATGATTGATATTAACTTCAAATTACCGTTTGCTGAAAATCCGCAATTGCCTGATCAATGATCTCAAATTAAAACTCGCCAAATCGTCGTATGTGTTCTATAGATAATCGGCATTTTTGTCTAATTGCTAGCTTGCATTGAGAGCAAGGACATGGGACACGCTGATTAAGATACGCCTCGCGATCTTGAACAATAGGACCTTCTTTGTTTTCCATTTTGTCTACGTTACAACAAACAATTTGTTTTTGTTATCATTCTTTTCTTTTCTTAGATTGTTATCCTCTCCTTCCATCTCTCTCTTTTTCTATGACCTAGCATATAGTATCATAGAACATTGGTATTTAGTACCTAGCACATAATATTTTGTTTTCTCTCTTCCTCTCCATCTCTCATTTCCTCTCCCTCCCTCGCCCTCACCCTCTCTTTCTCTCTTTCCCTATTAGGTTTAATGATTTTTCTCTCTTTTTCTCTCTCCTCTCTCTCTCTCTCTCATTTCCTTTTCTCTCTCCTCTCCCTCTCTCATTTTCCTTTCTCTCTTTCTCTCCCTCTCTTATTTTCCTTTCTCTCTTTCTCTCCCTCTCTCATTTCCTGTCCCTCCCTCACCATGACCCTCTCTTTCTCCCTTTCTCTATTAGATTTAATGATTTTTTCTCTTTTTCTCTCTCCTCTCCCTTTCTCATTTTTTCTCTCTCCTCTCTTTTTCTATTTCATTCCTTTTCTCTCTCCTCTCCCTCTCATTCCTCTTCCTCTCTCTCTTTTTCTCTCTCCTCTCTCTCTCATTCCTCTCCCTCCCTCACCCTCTCTCATTCCTTTTTCTCTCTCCTCTCTCTCTCTCTCATTCCTTCTTCTCTCTCCTCTCCCTCACTCATTTCCTTTTTCTCTCTCCTCTTCCTCTCTCATTTTCTCTCCCTCCCTCGCCCTCACCCTCTCTTTCTCTCTTTCCCTATTAGGTTTAATGATTTTCTCTCTTTTTCTCTCTCCTCTCTCTTTCTCATATTTTTCTCTCTCCTCTCCCTCTCTCATTTCGTTTTCTCTCTTCCTCTCCCTCTCTCATTTCCTCTCCCTCCCTTGCCCTCACCCTCTTTTTCTCTCTTTCCCTATTAGGCTTAATGATTTTTCTCTCTTTCTCTCCCTCTCTCATTTCCCGTCCCTTCCTCACCCTGACCCTCTCTTTTTCTCTTTCTCTATTAAATTTAATATTTTTTTCTTTTTCTCTCTCCTCTCCGTCTTCCTCTCTCATTTACCTTTCTCTCTTTCACTCCCTCTCTCATTTCCTGTCCCTTCCTTACCCTGACTCTCTCTTTTTCTCTTTCTCTATTAGATTTAATAAATTTTTCTCTTTTTCTCTCTCCTCCCTCTCTCATTTTCTCTCTCTCTTCTCCCTGTCTCATTTCCCTTTCTTTCTTTCTCTCCCTCTCTCATTTTCTCTTTCTCCCTCACCCTGACTCTCTCTTTCTCTATTTTTCCATTAGGTTTAATGATCTTTCTCTCTTTTTCTCTCCCCTCTCTCTCTCATTTCTTTTTCTCTCTCCTCTCCTTCTCTCATTTCTTCTCCCTCCCTCTCCCTCTCTCATTTCCCTATTATGTTTTCGTCTCCCCCCCCTCCCTCTCCCTCTCTCATTTTCTCTCTCTCTCCCTCTCCCTCTCCCTCTCTCATTTCCTCTCCCCCTCTTCCCTCTCCCTCTCTTTCTCCCTCTCCCTCTCCCTCTCCCTCTCCCTCTCTCTCGTTTCTTCTCCCTCTCTCATTATATACAAATTATACAAAAAATAAATAAAAAAGAGAGATAATACACTCTCCCTTCCTCTCGTTCTCTCTTTTCATCCCCCTCCCTCTTCCATTTCCTCCCTCTCCCTCTCCCTCTCCCTCCCTCCCCCTCTCTTTCTCTCTCATTTCCTCTCCCTCTCTCAATATATATACAGAAATCATGTAAGCAAAAGTAAAAGAGAGAGAGAATGCACTCTCCCTCCCTCTCCCTCTCCCTCTCCCTCTCCCTCTCCCTCTCTTTCTCTTTCTCTTTCTCTTTCTCTCCCTCTCTCATTTCCTCCCCCCTCTCTCTCCCTCTCCCTCTCCCTCTCCCTCTCTTTCTCTTTCTCTTTCTCTCTCCCTCTCCCTCTCTCATTCCCTCTCCCTCTCCCTCTCCCTCTCTCATTTCTTCTCTCTTCCTCCCCCTCCCTCTCTCATTTCCTCTCCCCCTCCTCCCTCTCCCATTTCCCCCCTCTCCCTCTCTTTAATTTCCCTCTCTTTCTTGCTCTCCCTCTCCCTCATTTCTTCTCCCTTTCTCATTATATACAAATTATACAAAAAATAAATAAAAAAGAGAGAGAATACACTCTCCCTCCCTCTCTTACTCTCATTTTATCCCCCTCCCTCTTCCATTTCCTCCCTCTCCCTCTCCCTCTCCCTCTCCCTCTCCCTCTCTTTCTCTCTCATTTCCTCTCCCTCTCTCAATATATATACACAAATCATATAAGCAAAAGTAAAAGAGAGAGAGAATGCACTCTCCTTGTTAGATATGATCAATGCCCCATCCTCATTAGGTGCTACCAATGATCCATGGTGCTCAAAGTTATAAGGCCCCCATTATGAGGAGAAGCGAAGAGTCCTGACTTGTATATTAGATGAGGTCTATGTGATCGGATGGCAAAAAGGTGACTGTTGTGGGTCTAATCTTTGGGTTAGACGGAGTGGTTAAGCTGGTAGCAGCTCGAGGCACATTGCATTGAGTTGCGGTGTAAGAGAGTTAAAAGGGGCCCCTATTGTGGGGTCCGGGGACCGCGGAAGCGGCCCCTAGCTGGGGGGTCCCAGGGGGGACCAGCGGCCCCCCTGGAGGGGGTCCGGGGGCAGCGCCCCCGACCTGATGGTAAAGGGAATATTCCTTGGAATATTCCCTGGCCGACTAGTGGAGGCTCATATGGTAGGCCAGTCAGCAGGCCGGGTCAGCAGGCCGACCTAACGACCTTTGCGGGCTATAAAAGCTAAACCCCTTCACAGCCATCGATCACTCATCTTTCACCCAGTCGGAGTTGTTATTCCAGCTAGCCTTAAGCTCTTCACCTATCTTCTGTCTAGATCGCCATCTAAGCTTCACACAGTGGAAGCACACGGGTGGACAGAGCCATCTTTGTATCAGTTGTTTGGAGTTAAAGAATTTACTGATTCTCCTCTTATCTGTTATGTACTCTCTCTCTCTTTCTCAGATTCTGTTCGCTGCACCGTGTAATATTTTACACTCCCTCCCTCTCCCTCTCTCATTTCCTCCCCATCCCTCTCCCTCTCCCTCTCCCTCTCCCTCTCCCTCTCCCTCTCCCTCTCCCTCTCATTCTCTCTCTCCCTCTCTCATTTCCTCCCCCTCCCCCTCCCCCTCTTTCTCTTTTTCTTTCTCTCTTCCTCTCTCCCTCTCCCTCTCCCTCTCCCTCTCTTTCTCTTTCTCTCTCATTTCCTCTCCTAAACAAGCAAAAGAAGGAGATAATTAAACCCTAAACAAGCAAAAGAAGGAGAGAATGGACTCACCGATGAGATATGGCGAGGGTTTGGCGGCTCCTCTTCGCGATGAAGGCTCTTCCTCTCCTTTGCGAATGGCAGCGGTGGCAGCGGCAAGCCTTCTTCCTCTCCCTCTCTCACCCTATGCAAGACGGTCGCCTTCTCTCTCTCTCTCTCTTCATCTCGAAACGTTTGACGAAAATGCGCGAAATAAACCGCGCTCGGGTTTCGGCCTGTTTTTTTTCCCTGTGGGGCAATGCGACCCAAATAGCAACGCCGCTATTCCTGCATTGCTACCCGTCGTCGCTATACGTTACAATCCTTGTAGTGACAACGGAAGGTGGTTGAGACATGGATATGGAGACTAAAGCTTTTTTCATTCTCATCTTCTTCATTCTTCACATTCTCTCTTTTCAACCATCCACTTTTCCAAGTATCTTACAAAGTTATAGACACTTTGACCTTTAGGATACTTTACACGGTTTCTCACACACACACACTTAATACAACCATAGGATAAGGCTTAGGCTATGCCTTATTTTTCAACAATAAGAAGAAAGATCAATCTCAAGAACCTGATACGAAGGCTCCCTCCATTGCCGAGAAAAACAGGGAACTGCAAAAGGTAGAGGAGGAGTCAAAAAGGCTTGAAGAAGAGCATAGAAAGAGATAAGAAGAGGGGGAAGAATGGCTGAGACAACAAGAGGAAGAGGGTATTGCCCTGGCCATTCAGAGATCAGTGGAACAACCCTTCTGATCTCATGAATTGGCGATGATGAGCCTACTAAAAGGGAGGACATGCCAAGCACGAGTGCAGTAGCAAAAGAAGCTAGTCCAAGACCGGTGGTGGAAGGCAAGGGTAAAGTCTTGTTACAACCAATCCCACTAGTCTTGGCCACACCGCAACAATCACACCAACATAGGGTACTACCAAAAGGGGCAGTCAATGAAATCAATCTCATGGCTTGGGTGCAGTACCTAGTTAGCAAAGTACAAGAAATTGCACCTACACTTAGTGAAGAAGGCCCTCTTGCACAGGAACTAAAAGAGTAGCAGCAGCTGACACGTAGAGTCATGCCAAGGACTTAAGGTACCCCATTTAGAAGTATCAAACACTTCGGTGCCTTCGGCCATGCACCATAATGAAGATCGGGATGAACTGGTGAAGGAATTTCAAAGCCAACTCCACAAAGCAACTAAAGATAGAAGGGTCGCACTTGCAGAGCTTAAAAAAGAAAAGGCTACCTTCGTAGAAGACTACGAGATGGAACAAGCAAGAGTAATGACCATCATTAAAAGAGTCCCTGAAGGTAAGAGAGTGAGAAGAGGGTCTCAAGGAGTTATATGATGAAGAGAGGGAGACCTGCATCTCCTTGGAAAATATGTGTACCTTCAACTCCCACGAAAATAAATGCCTAGAGCTAGAAATAAATAGCTGAAGAGGCAAAAAGAAGAGGCTAGAAAAGAGTTGTAGGCAAGGAGCCAATGAGATGAGGAGAACAAGATGAAATTGATGGAGCAGCACAACCAACTACAATTAGCTCTCCACGAACGAGTCATATTGAAAGAGCATGTAAAATGAAAAATCCAAGAGCAAGAAAAAATGCATACATTATGGCAAGAGCAAGAGTAGGTGACTACCACCCGAGCCCAATACCAAAACCAAGGGTTAGAGCAGATGAAGAAAAAAGTTGAAGAATGGGTAGCCAAAAATGAAGATCAAATAAAAAACTTAGCCTAGAAGCTAGCACATGCTGAGTGTGAGCACCTCCTAGTAGAAAGCAAAGCTATGGCTATTTAGATAGGAATGCTTGAGCAACAACACACATTCTTAAGCACAGTGTTGAATGTCACGCAGCCACCATGAGGAGGAGAAGAGATGATGGATCAACTAATGAGAAAGCTAGAATTGACGAGGAGGGCTTTGCAGCATGGAATCCGTGACAAGGCATCCAGGACTAGCACCGGTTTGGGAATAGAGGAGCAATGTGCTCACCTAATCTCAGCTAGCTTAACCACACAAGAGCTCACCTTGCTAGGGCTCGGGGAGCTAGAAAAAAAAATGCAACCATTGCGACATGAGCGACTTGATCCGGTCCAAGAAGGACCCAATTTCGAAATGGATCGTCAAGAGGAGGAACAAGTGTAGGAACCAAGTCCCCCTATGTAGCCACAAGTGCAAATAGAAGAGCAAGGGGAGGGAGCAAGGCTACTTGAATAGATGATGGAGGCAAGGCACAAGCACAGGGAGCAGGTGGAACATGCCCGCAAGAAGTTCCAAGCTAAGATATTGCAAGTTCCTCAAGTGGCCATCCCTCAAGGTGAGAAGTGTGATCCCATTAATTGGCGTCAAGAACTTGTGGTGTGGGAGCAATGGGAGAACCACAACCCTTTCAAGTTCTCTTTCACCTTCCCTCGTGTAATATTTCCACACAATAAAAGTTAGTTGGTTAGTTCGAAAGTTAGTTAGTCAATTAATAAGTTAGTAAGGTTGCTAACTAAAGACTAACTAAGGTAAAAACTAACTAATATTAATAACTAATAATTTTTATTTAATTAAAAATATTTTATTAAAAAAAATCGAGAGTCATAAATCCGATATTTTTCTTGGATTGACAAGGACTGTAGCCACCCTTCACGGAAGTTACAACATGAATGAGACTTAGGAGCTATATTAATCACTAGTATTAATGTGTATAGTTTGGATGGTCCAAAATATTAGATTTTGGGCAAAACTAGTATATTTTAAATATTTTAGATATTATCCTAAAAAATATATATGGAGATTTCTAGAATTGGATATCATTTAAAAGAAAAGACAAGTGATGTTTTAGTTAGTTTTGGAGATTTTATAAGAAGAAAAATAAAAAAAAGGTGACTGGCAAAATCACGCGCGTCACGATTGCAGTCTACATGCAGTAAATAGCACTTCGAAGAGAGAAAAGAAGAATGAGTGAACTGAGAGCTTTCTAAGCAAGTGTCTTCGAGGTTTTACTCCCCTTTCAGAGTCAATGGAACCATAAGATTTATGATCTGAGCATCAAATCACTGATCTTTCCAAGATCCCCTTTCACAAAGAGCTCCACTTCTCAGCCACAAGCCCTCTTCTCTAATTCACTATAAATATGAGGCATGGGGAGGCACAAGAGAGACATAAGGAGACATCGAGAGGCTGTGAGAGAGAGATAGAGAGAAGGACACCCCTCTAAGAGATTGTGAGAGAAAGCTTGAGAGAGAGAGAGAGAGAGAGAGAGAGAGAGAGAGAGAGAGAGAGAGAGAGAGAGAGAGAGAGAGAGAGAGAGAGAGAGAGAGAGAGAGAGAGAGAGAGAGAGAGAGAGAGAGAGAGAGAGAGAGAGATAGTTACCCTGTGAGGCTGCAAGGGAGAGAGTTAGCTCAATTCTCTCTATCTCAATCCTCGACTTAACCATCTTCTCTTACACTCTCCCATCTCGAATCTATTCCGCTTTCTTAATCTCTTGAGTCTACTTGCGGATGATGGCCTCCAAGCGAAGAATGTTGCATGCGGATGGCAATCCCACAACCAGGAACGAAGCTTTGGGCAAAGGCATCACTATCAATCCAACTGCAGTTCCAGTCGTAAGTAATGTATTTCCAAATTGATAGATGCTTGTTTTGATTCTTGTATGAGATACGTTAGGCCCCATACTATGATGCACGAGTATAGGCCATCAAAAGGGATAAATTTTATCTCATGTATTCAAAAGATCGAGCTTGCAAAGTGCATGTATTAAGGAAATTTAATTGCACCTAGTTGCATATGGTTTGTTCGTTGATAGATAAATTACAAGGAGGAATCGGTCAAGGGTTATGAATGGCATAATCATGACATTAAAAATCATGCATACAAGTGTTAAGTAAATTTTACATAGAATCGCTCTTTGATCCCAAGGGGAAGAGCAGATATGCGATGGAAATATTATTGCAACTATTCTTGTATTGTTTGGCAATAATACAATTGGTTTTTTTGCTGGATGATCTAACAACATCCTAAATGCTTTTACATTCAATAGGTTGTTAGTTGTTGTTTGGATGATTGTTCCAAGTGCTTGTGATTTATGCTAAATGCATGGCAAGGGTCTGTGAGGATGACAAGTTGCCATGGGGATAAAGGAACGTTTTCCTAGAAAATGATATTAGGACTGAATGCCTTGTTATGCTGGATTTCTAAAGGATTTAATTAAGGAAGGATATATTGTATGGGTGGATCACCTCCATGATTGCACTGCGGATTAACCCAAAGAGGGCACTATTCGATTCATGGGCCGAAGGTCGAGTGGTGAAAAGGCCAACCACGGGAATGATGTTTCTCTCCTAGACAACTTACAGGTCAGGTGGAGCTTTGGACACCCCTTGCTAGGTCTAGAATGGAGCTGAAGACCTCCGTGGCCCCCAACATCTGGGCATGTTGGGAGATCCTATTCTAGATAAAGGATTGAATTTTTGGTGCCATGAGATTTGGACCAGTTACTTTTTCAGGGTAGAAGAGATACTTCTATTGGACAGAAGGGATACATAACTTCTCTTATATGGGCGGGAGATAAAGTTTAACTTGAAGATAAGTTAAGGAACTTGTTTGTCAATAGATTGCTTTGCTCTGTTTTCGTATGTGTGCTATAAGTTTTGCGAATGAACCTTGTTCCCTAAAAGGCTTAATTAATAAAGCTAACTTTAAGTGTCACATATAAATGTGGTAGGACCTAATTAGAAAACTAAAGCCATTAAGGGAAGCGGTGGGCGGAACCCTTGACGGGTCTGTCCTATGGCAAGGTGGTCCCAGTGAATTGGGAGGCTTCTTACAAGATTTTACCATCTTTGACCTTATAAATTGTTAGGATAGAACCCTGATTCATGCTGTTTTAGGGGACCAGAATGGGACTATGCCCTACGGGCAGAGAGGTTGAGCACCGCATCCCTCTCATTTTCCATTCTCTTTGAACTAAGTGCGGTATGGGTCTGCTTCGGTTTGGGTATCTCTGCGTAAAGTAGGATGTCTAGGATCTGACGTTAGAATGTTGTTAGGAGACCTTGGCCACTAGGAGCCCAAATTTCAGGTCGATCCTAGTGGGTTCGGCCGTGAACGTTCCGTAGTGAGGTGGATTCGGGAAACCTTAGGCGACAAAAATCGAAACATTCCATGGGAGTTTTGGGCAGCGATGCTTAGATTCATTTCTCGATAGACTGCTAAAAGCGTGCCTAGACAACCAATGGGCGGGCACCTTACACCGTGCTCGTTGGATAGAGTGCTATGTCCTAGGGTGGTGGAGGATATCATCAAGCTTTCAGCAAGTCTAGGAAGGAGATGGTTAGAAGAACGGAGGAGGCACCCCATGAGGTGGTGGTAGGAACTTGCAAATTATTGGGAAGATAAGGCGACGGAGGTACCCTGGAGGGTAGAGGGATATGAGGCACAACCAAGGTGGTGTAGGAACATCTGGAACTCTAGCTTAGAGCCGTGGATTGCTTTCTATAGCACCCTACCTTATAAGCGGGATGATCCTATCTATGTCCTACCCAAGAAGATTTGGAGTTGATTTTAACCGCAAGGTACATGGTAGATATGACTTCGCTTTGATCTATAATGTAAATGCTTCAATCCCTGAAGAGAGCTTGATTTTCACCGAAAGGGACCTACACCCATCTATAGCAAGTTTCCTGAATGAATTCTCGTCATGCCCTGACCCCACTTTCATCACCACATGTAACTACCTCTGCCTACTGTGAGTACTACTAAAATAAAAACCTACTACAGAGGAAGAGCGGTTACTGCCCCTCTTTTTTGATCTCAATGTTGGAATAGATAGTTGTGTGATGGTGCATCTCATGATGGGAGCCACTCTCCTATGGGCATTTTGCATGAACCTCTTAGAGGACATGAGAGTGACAGTAGATTCACCAGGTTTAACCACCTGTTTTTGTCATCTACTCCACTCAATGTAAGAACAAGTTAAAGGGGTATTTGCAAAGTAGGCCATTCCTCAGTCAAGCCCTCAAGCCACCATGCAACTTGGTCCCTGCTCCTCAAACGGGATGCCTCTTAGCGTGCTCCCTTATTAAATTTATTCATTCAAAAAAAAAGACAAGAGGGAAAGAAAGAGAAAAACATTAAGAAAAAGAAAAGCAAAAAGAGAAAAGAAAATATCATAAAAAGGATGAGGACAAGAAGGAAGGAAGTAGAAGACAAAGAAGCATAGTAAGAAAATCAACCATCTATTTTCATATAATAAGTAATATTCATGTGTGTAGCAATCATTTTGGGCAAGCAAGTTTGCAAATCGTCAGCAAGAAGAAGCAAGTAAGTCACCAACCTAAAGAGAGGTAGAGAAAGACGGACGATGATCGAGGGTATTGGAAAAAAATTATGGGAGGTAGATGATGGTGCTATTGGGGGTTAAAGGCCGCATGTGCCTAGTTATCTACATTTACTTATATACTATACTTGCACACCTATACAATGTAGGTTGCATGCACCCATCACTATCACTTTATTATTTATTCTTTTAGTGGCAATAGAATAAGGGAAGGAGGGTCACACATTGTGATTATTGGAGTTCCCACATATCGGTCTCTCTCTTCTTGCATGAACACTCCACAGATCTTGCTCTCTTCTTACTTCTAGTTATGCTTCCACTTTCGCTCCACCTTTCACATGGTATCATGGCAGGCATTCAAGGAGCTGCTTCGTCACTTGCTTTATCCTAAGAAGAAGAGCTTCACTTCAAGCTTTTGTGACAGCCACACATTGAGGTATGCATCAGTCCCATTGATCTTTTGCTTACTCTATCTTGTTCTAGACTTGTTCAAGCCCTTTTGAGGAATTGTTTGGGTGTTGGTCAAAGGTTCATTATATCTTAATTACTTAGTAGTAGCAGTAGAAGCCCTAAGACAACTAGTGTGATTTGCACTAGCTGTCTTGGATATGATGGCTACCTCCCATTCAACTTCCAGCATTTATCTCCAGCTCTCCACCTACTCCGATAGTGATCAGTTGCTTGGGTAGCCTCCTTGACATTGAGAGCTTGCATTTGGACACACATTGGAGTTGAATGCCTTCCATGAAATTGACTGCGTTTCAGAATATGTCTATTGTAATACATTATGGACAACATGTATATGGATGCCTATGCCCATGTAATGCTTATGGGACAAGTTTGATACTCCCAGACATTGGTTTGATGCTTGAACAACTCGCTTGCATTGATTTGAGCTTGATTAGCTCACTTATTAAAGGGTTTGTTATTGTAGCAAAGTTTGGATAGCAAGCATACACAATGAAGGTCTATGTATTACATGCCTACAAGTGCTTTGGCTACTCTACATGCTTACATGGATGTTTGGCATTAACATGTGTGTCTAGATATGCTTATGATGCACTTTGAGATTTGGATTTGAGCTCTATTAGATGTATTCGGATGTTGGACATTTGCTTTAGTGATGATTCACTTTTGGGCTGAAGATAGATTCGATGTATATACTCTCGAATGTATTAATGATGTACTTGGGCTTCTCGAATGTTATGACACTTGTGTCTTGACTTTGCTTGCTCACTTTACATTTCATATTTACTCTTAGTGGGAGACACTTGTATTTACTTTGTAGAGCTTAGTTCTTTAGAGATAGTGAGAGTCTCTTACTCATGTACATGCTCAGTTGATACATGCATACACTATTCTTGTAGATACTAACTCTTGTGGATTGATTTGCTTTTGAGCATTTGGATACCCTATACCTATCCTTGTCACTGATGGATGCTTGACACACATTAGTTGTATGCATATTTGTGTCTAACACTTCGTATGTTTTGATAGTTGTTGGTAGTTGGTTGCTACACTACTAGTTGCACTCTATATATCCTAGATTGCTACCTAGATATTCCTAGTAGTGGGAACTTATTATATTGATTATTTCCCTATTGATATATGTTCATTTTTTGTAGTTTTATAGACAACAATGTTAAATACTATTTTTGAGTAGTTTCTTTGAGCATAGATGGGTTGCTTGAGCACTCTACTGCTTATCATTTGTAGATATCTATACTGTAATATGCCCGCCCGCCGAACTTTCCTTGGCGATACATTCTTAGTAGCCCATCAAGAGATGTCCTAGGAAGCGCCATTTGGGATTTTGATGAAAACCCTTAGGGTTTGCTAACTAGGCTCGCTTCAGGATCGACCCGAGTCTTTCTGGTCAAATCTATTACTAATAGCTAATAAGTATTAGCAATTTGAGATTTCATTCCCTATAGGAATTTGTTGATTGAAATGGACTTACATTGTGCTGGGTTCAAAGTGAATGGGAGAAGTATGACACTTTAATCCCTTCTGCTCGGGGTTCTAAAGTGATGCAAGTTAGGCTTTTTGGTTTCTAATGGTCCATCAAGTGTGATTTTATTCCCTCTTAGGAAAGCTCTCGGCTTACCGAGACCACCTAGCCATAGGTCTAGATCATCCTCCTACTTCCCTCGAGAGAGTAGTTTTAGTTACCTAACTACCTACTACCACTTTAGGTTCAACATATAAAAATAGCTTCTTTAAATGATCTCTTGATGCAAATTCGTTACACACCCTTAATTCATGACATATAAACAGAGTAAAGAAATTCCTTTTTAATAGTTCCTTTTAGAATAATGACCTTTTACAAATATTTTCTTGTTCGAAGGTATTATTCTCTTCAAGTTTCGTTCCCTAACTATTATTGGAACTTCCAGGACACATATTGGAAATCAAAGGGTAGTTGGTAATTCATAAGAGCCTAAGGAGTTTATGACTAGAGCCCCTGGTATCCTCACCTCCTCCTGCAGACTAGAGTTCCCTACGATAAGACCTTTTGTGTCAAGATTGGTCTATTCTCACTAATGCAAAACAAAAGAGAAAAATGCACTGTAGTAGGTTTTATTCATGTTGGCCTTGGGGAGGTCTAGTGCAACTAAGAACACTATCTGAGCTGGCGTTATGTGCTCACGGAAATATGTCTCAATCGACGATCTGTACTCAATCATTTGTCTTTTAGCTTGATGATTTTATGAAAGATAAGTACCTACCTTGCAATCACAAACATCTTATTTCGAATGCATTATAAACTTTTAACAAGTTTATTTCCAAGAAAAATCATTTCTTTCCAAAAATAATGACATCGAGACAAATTAGCATAAGTGAAAAAATAAGCGTAAGTGGTAATACCTTAATAACATCAAGAAAAATTAGTGTAAGTGATAAAATTAGTGTAAGTGGCTCAATAACATTGAGACAAATTAGCATAAGTGGTAAAATTAGTGTAAGTGGCAATACCTTCCAATAGTCTTCATGGATTCCCCCTTCCTTGGGGACTAGTTTGGACTAAATCTAAGCAAGAATTCCATACTTGAGAATAACTCCCTTGGAGTTTCATGGGTCCTTGCCCACAATAAAAGAAAATCTTGGTTAGTTTAATTACGAACAATATCCTTTGGCAATTTCATCTCAAGGTCTCTTATATATACTGAGGGTTAGCGTCCATGATTACCCATCAGAGATTTCATTCGATCAACAAAAAATAAAAAATAAAAAATATTTTAGGGACACAATACCTTCCTTGTACTTGCTTAGGTTCATCTTGTACAGACCCAAGTTACCCCTTGGAATTCGCAGTTGAGAGTTCTTTTAAAAAAATTATATGCAAGAATTGAAGAAAAATCTTATTTCATGAATGCAACTTTTATTGCACGTTCATGGGATGAAGGCCTGCTAATTGTTTTTATTTTTTTAAAAAAAACTTGAAGATCCATGATAGATGCTTGATTGATGGTATTTGCAGGTTCGTTTGTAATCCTCGTACTTGCCATTCCGTTTGTAGTAATTGCGTCCGTAGCATTATTGACAACTCCTGCCTCTACGACCTTCACAACTTTCTTTTTCGGGGACATGGTCTTTAATTTCAAGATGGAAAATGGGAATTTTAGCAAAGGAGCTTGGGGTTAATCAGATGATGGGGGAAGGCAATCACTAAGAAGCGAGAAGAGTCTTGATTCCACAGAGAAATAGGGTAGAAGGGATGGAGGATTTGAATTCAAGAGCTTGTGGAGTATCCTCCTTATCTTCATGACGAGAAATTCCCGTGCTTGCACTTCTCTTGCCCCACTCCCTCTAGCTCTATACTCTTGAGAAGGGCCTCTCCCCTCTTAGTCGGACTGTCCTCAATGGCTTCCCATGCCTGGTATTTATAGCTAAATTGAAGAAGAAGGATTGTGGCTAGGAAGAAGAGCTCTTTATGAAAGGGATCTTGGAAAAATCAGCAATCTAAAGCTTTTAAGATGCAATCTGATACTAACGATTTGATCTTTGAGGTCTAGAGAGGTTGGCAGAGATGCTATGATTGATTTGCTTGGCTCTCGGATGATCTTGCTTCAATCCAAGCCTCTTGTCGGATTGAGAAGGGGGGAGATTGCTGGAGTTAACTGTTGAATAATTGAATGTGAATTCAAGATTTTTGATTCAACATGAGGGATGCCAAAATTGGAAAATATAGTGCACAATTTTTTTCCATAAAAAGGTGGGGGGGGGGGGGCGGCCTGTGCATAGTCATCTCCCTCTCAATCTTCTTCTTTTTTATAAAGCATTAAGCTTTAAAGCTTAAAGCTTTTGTGACTTACCTTATTCGCTAAGTTTTAAACATGTTTGGTGAACTTCAACTTATGGCTCACAACTCTCATTCATGCGGTAACTTCCGTGATGGATGGCTATAGTCCTTGTTAATTCAGGAAAATGTCGGGTTATTATCCTCGGATCATTTTGCCCGAGATATTCTCTATTTAATGATTTAGAGTTCTTCAAGTCCATTTTTGCGAGAAGTCGGAATATCACATCCTCTCCCCCTTAGAGGACTCGAGATGTCCTTATCTCAAATGAAACAAGGGATATTGGTTACATAGTGATTCATGGTCAATCCAAGTGGCATCCTCTGTAGGGTAGTCTTTCGATGACTGGACGAGATACTCTCTAAGAGTTTTGATTCTTATAGTCTTCTCTTGATGTCAAATATCTTTTTTGGTTGAAGTTCAAGGACTCCTTGACTTGGTATCACAATTTGTTGGCCGTTAAGTACATGATTTGGGTTAGGAATATAAGCTTTCAATAGATTGACATGAAATACATTATGTACTTTCAAGTTATTAGGGAGTTGCAGCTTGTAGGCATTTGGTCCTAGACACATTAGCACCTTATATGGCTCACAATACCTAGGACTTAGCTTCTTGAATTCCCCCAAAGATAATGAACTTTTCTTTGGGTGAACTCGTAGGAAAACCATGTTACCTTCTTTGAAAATGCATTATTGCCTTCATTGATCGGCATATGCCTTCTGTCGATCCTTGGTAGCTTGAATATCTTGCCTTATAGCTTTCATTCATTGTTGATTCATTGCTTCCAACATTTGTCTAGATGCTTCTATCTGTAGGGTAGGATTAGAAAAATTTAATGATGTAAGACAATCTTGCCCATATAGTGCTTGAAAAGGAGTCATTTGAATACTTTGATGGTATGATGCATTGTAGGAAAATTCAACTAAGGGTAGGTATTGGATCCACCATTTGGGTTCTCTATTACAATAAGCTCTCAATATGTCTTCAATAACCAGGTTAACCCACTTTGCTTGACCATCGGTTTAGGGATGGTAAGTAGTATTGAAGCAGATCTGGGTTCCTAGAGCTTCGAACAAACTCTTCCAAAAGTTTGAGGTGAAGAGAGAATTGCAGTCGCTGATGATTCTTTGGGGTAATCCATGTCACTTGAAAATTTCCTTAATGAAAAGCATGGTGATATTGGAAGCCTTGTAATTTGTTTTTACAGGAATAAGGTGTGCAACTTTTGTTAACATATCAATGACTACCATTATGGAGTTATATCCTCCTTGTACTGGGGGTAATCCAACTATGAAGTCCATGCTGATATACTTCCATTTCATTTGAGGAATGTCAAGTGGATGGAGCTTTCCTGGCAACTTGACATGCTCAACCTTAATTAGTTGGTAGTTCAGGAATTTGGTGACATACTTGAAAACACATCACCCTTGAGTCTTTCCTAGTAGAAACTTCTTTTGATTGTATTAAGAATCTTAGCATAACCAGGATGACCCGAAAATGGTGAATTGTGAGCTTCCTAGAGTATTTTCCTTTTGAGTTCCTGACTTGCAGGGAATATATAGTCTTGTCTTGTGATAGGCAACAAGCTCCTCGTTAATGAAAAATCTTGATACTTAGTCTTGAGTTTTGGATTTGAATCCTTGATGAAAATTTCTCTTAACAAGTTCTGATAGCTTGGATCCCTTGCTGCCTCTTCTTTAACCCTTTCTATGAGAGGGTTACCAGGCATTGAAATCATTGTGGCAAGAGCTCCAGCCCTAGAGGGTTCCTCTAGAATTAGAGCATTAAGAAATGATTTATGACTTAGGGCATCAACAATCACATTCTCCTTGCCTGGTCTAAACTTGATTTAAAATTCAAATTCTTGCAAGGTCTCAATCCATTAGCATTGTCTCATATTGAGATTCGATTGGGTAAAAATCCACTTTAGGCTTTTATGATTAGTGACTAGAGAAAACCTATTACCATTTAAAGGCATGAATTATAGCAAGTAATTCTAGGTCATGTGTGGCATAGTTTCTTTCATGGATCTTTAATTTTCTTGAAGCATAGGCACTGGATGTCCCTCTAGCATAAGCACATAACCCAAAGTACGAGAGCTTGCATCAATTTTATGACTTTGAATTATTTTCTTAGGTCGGTTAGCCTTAAGATAGGGGCGGGTAGTACCAAACTTGTTTCTCAAAGCTAGATTGCTCGGCGAATGTCCATGTAATGGATACTTGTTTTTTGTGAAGGTCGGTGAGAGGTGTAGCAATTGAGGCATAGTCTTTAATGACGACTCTATACCAACTCGTTAGCCTTAGAAAGCTTCACTCTTCCTTGACCATTGTTGGGGGTGGCCAGTCTTGTACATATTGGACCTTGGCAGGATCCACTGAAATGCCATTTGTTGATACTATGAATCCTAGATATTCAATCTGCTTCTCAAAGAAGGCACATTTTTTCTTTTTAGCATACAGTTTGTGGGCCCTCATTGTTTCAAGAACTTTTCATAGTTGTGGTCCATGGTCTTTTTTATTCTTGGAATATGTTAAGATATCATTAAAGAAGATGAGGATGTCGTCAAGGTAGGGTAAAAAAATGTCTTGCATCAACCTGTTGAAGGTGGCAAGAGCATTTGTTAACCCAAAAGACATCACAATAAATTCATAATGACCGTACCTCATGTTAAAAGCAATTTTAGGGATATCTTCCTCCCTAATTCTTATTTGATAATATCCTGATCTGAGATTGATCTTTGAAAAGACCTTTGCTTCTTGGAGTTAGTCAAGCAACTCATCTATTCTAAGAATTGAATATTTGTTTTTCACTGTCACCTGGTTTAATCCACGGTAATCGATACAAAGGCAGAGTGTTCCGTCCTTCTTTTTCTAAAATAAAACTAGGGTTCCCCATGGTGAATTACTTGGCTAGATGTATCCTTGGTCTAATAGTTGTTTGAGTCGTTCTTTTAGCTCAATGGCTTCACGAATTGACATTTGGTACGTTGTTTGGCGATGGGGGCAATGCCTAGAATGAGTTGAATTTGTGATCTGCTTCCCTTGCAGGTGGGAGCTCTGTTAGGTCTTTTGGAAAAACATCCGTACATTCTTTTAGCCAAGATGGTTGATCCTTGGCTTCACTATCTTGCTCAGCCTTGTTGAGTTTAATTAGATAGATGGGCAATCCTTTCTTCACTCCCTTTACTTGTTCTCCCTTTGAGTTTTGGAATTTGATTTGGTCCTTTTTGCAATGGATATGGGCATTATTTGGAATTAGCCAATCCATTCCTAGCAAACACTCATAAGCCTCGAGGTTCATAATTCGGAAGTCCATTTTAGAAGAATTGTCACACCCAAGCTAAATTCTACCTTGCTAGTTTGTTGTGTTGACAGAACTTCTTTGCCATTTGCTAACTCCACAAGCATTCTAGGTGCAAGAATAGTGTTTATGCCTAGCCTTTTTGCACATTTTGATGATACGAAAGAGTGGGTATTTCCATAGGCGATTAAAATTCGAAAGGGTTTACATTGATAATATGCTCGTGTTTGAATTTCTAAGAATTGGTGATTTGGACCCTTCTTATTGAGAGTGGAGTGTACTCTGGCTCTTTCCATATCGGATTCCATTGTGGGATCTTTATCATTACTTTAGGTTTATTCCAGCAACTTTCCCTTGGCAACTTGGCTTTGCCCACAAAACTGACCTTGGCCAAAAGCTTCGGGCATTGCCTCTTAAAATGTCATGGTTCCTTGCAATAGAAGCACCTTAGAGTCTCATTGTTCCTCCTCGTGGGTATAAAACTTCCCATTGCATTTGATTTGGCCTTCTTCATCTTGTTTGGTTGGTACTGTCCTTGGGCTCTTTTTGCATAACCTTGAAAGTTACCCTTATTGTGACTATTTTTGTTGCAAATTTTTGCATTCCTTGTGATCTTCAGAACTATTGGATCTGTTCAAAGCAATGCATCTTGTAAATTCGATGGCCTCATTGATTCAAGAGGCATATTTAGGGGCAGATTTAGACCATTATAAAAATTGAATACTTGCTATGAAACATCCATCGTAAGTGCATATTTTAGAAGTGTTACAAATTTGGAGTAGTAGGCTTCTAGGCTTGGGCTTAACTGCTTTAGATTGAAGAATTCGTTCATCTTCTGGGCTTGATATATGGGTAAAAGATATCTCCCACGTACTGTGTCCTTAATCTTGTCCCAAGTGATAGTGCTTTTGGAGGTTCTTTGGTCCTTGCACCATTGTTTCCACCAAAGACGGGCATCTCCTGTGAGTTTTAGTTTGGCGATCATGGCTTGATTTGATGGTGTAGTCCATGCAACAATGAAATAGTCTTTCATAGATTCTATCCATGTTTCTGCCTTAGTTGGAATGTCCCTCCCTTTACCATCAAACTCCAGTGGCTTATATTACTTAAGAAGAAATTTCTTCTCTTGAGCTTCCATAGTATAGAGATTTGGGGTGACATTCTAAGGAATTATGCAATTTTATTATCAACTTTCTCTCCAACCATATTAAAAAAAAAGTTGACTTGCTTACTTTACCTCATTAATTTAGGAAGGAAATTACGTACTACTTGTTCTTCTGATAATGATTAGAGTTTATACTTCAAAAGAGAGTTTTATTTTTTATAAAAAAAATCTCATCAAATAGATAATATCTTTCCACTCTTTCTGATTGTCAAGGAAACAAATAGATGGGAAAAAATAAATCTTTACGTCAATAGGAGGGAAATACATTATTCAACTAGTTCGGAAGCTCATATTATTCTTAGAAAAGGTTCTTCTACCACAATCTAGGCATGGCATTCTGATACATCCATCACATAGTAATTAGGATTCTGAGAATATATATCTAAAAATCTATATTTTAGGGGAAGATAAGGTAATCCATCTTTCTTGTAGTTGTGGCAATTGGATCGTCCTTCAACCATGACTCAATCAGCCGATATAACCCTTGTAGCCTCCTCATAGATGTACCAGTTTAGTTTGACCTATCAACCTCTAGTGAACATATATGAGTTTACTCTGGCCTCATAGAAGACATAAATCTTGGCAATCTTAAGGGCTTCCATCCACCTTAACCTTTTTAAATTATTCTGGAGGTAAGCAAGATAGTTTGCGTCAATGTAACAATACCCTTCACTTAACATCCATCGTCTTTCATAATACAAGGGTGAAGGATTGTATATCTGATCTAATATTTGTATCATTTGGTTTCTCCAGCTGAAACTAGAGGAGTGCATTGCTCACATAAACATAACTTGGAAAATCAAGAATCATTTCCAAGGTTCGTCTTTTTGCCAAAAATCAAGAACATATATCAACAAGAGAAGATTTCACTATTTAAGGGAAATATATTTTATACTGTAAATATAACCAGTTTTATTTACTTGCATCATGCCCTACATCAACGTGCGCTCTGATACCAACTGTAATGTTCCCACTCAAAGTTTCCTTGGTGGTACGTTCTTAGTAGCCCATCAAGAGATGTCATATGAAGCATCGTCTGAGATTTTGATGAAAATCCTCAGGGTTTGCTAACTAGACTCGATTGAGTCTATCCCGTAGTGGAAGTTTTGTCTGTTCCCATGAGGATTGACCTAATTTTTTCTAGTCAAAGCTATTATTAACGAGATTGATTAGTATTAGCGATCCGAGATTCCATTCCCTATAGGAATTTGCTGACTGAAACAGACTTATGTTGTGCTAGATTCAAAGTGAATGGGAGAAGTATGACACTTTAATCCCTTCTGCTCGGGGTTCTAAAGTGATGCGAGTCAGGATTTTTGGTTTCTAATGGCCCATCAAGTGCGATTTTTATTTCTTCTTAGGAAAACTCTCAGCTTACCAAGACCACACAGCCATAGGTTAAGATTTGTTTAGGGGTCCATCCTCCCACTTCCCTTGAGAGTAGTTTTAGTTACCTAATTACCTACCACTTTAGGTTCAACATATAAAACTACTTCTTTGAATTATCTCTTGATACAAATTCATTACATGCTCTTAATTCACGACACAAAAACAGAGTAAAGCAATTCCTTCTACATAGTTCCTTTCAAAAAAATGACATTTTACAAATATATTCTTGTTTGAAGGTATTATTCTCTCCAAGTTCCATTCCCTAACTAGTATTGGAACTTCCATGACACAAACTAGAAATCAAAGGGTAGTTGGCAGTTCATAAGAGCATAAGGAGTTTATGACAAGAGCCCCATGGTATCCTCACCTCCTCCTTTGCTGAACTAGAGTTCCCTACGACAAGACCTTTCATGTCAAGTTTGATATATTCTTGCTAAAATGAAACAAAAGAGAAAAACCCCTTAGAGTAGGCTTTATTCATGCTGGCCTTGGGGAGGTCTAGCGCTGCTAAGAATACTACCTTAGTCGGCGTTCTGTGCTCACTGGAATACTACCTCAATTAGCGATATGTACTCAGTCATTTGTCTTTTAGCTTGATGATTTTAGGAAAGATAAGTACCTAGCTTGCAATAACAAACACCTTATTTCGAATGCATTATAAACTTTTAACAAGTTTATTTCCAAGAAAAATCTTTTCTTTCAAAAAATAATGACATCGAGACAAATTAGCATAAGCAAAAAAATTAGCGTAAGTGGTAATACCTTAATAACATCGAGAAAAATTAGCATAAGTGGTAAAATTAGCGTAAGTGGCAATACCTTAATAACATTGAGACAAATTAGCATAAGTAGTAAAATTAGTGTAAGTGGCAATACCTTCCAATAGTCTTCCTGGATTCCCCCTTCCTTGGGGACTAGTTTGGATTGAATCTAAGTAAGAATTCCATACTTGAGAATAAATCCCTTGGAGTTTCATGGGTCCTTGTCTGCAATAAAAGAAAATCTTGGTTAGTTTAATTACGAACAATATCCTTTGGCAATTTCATCTCAAGGTCTCTTATATACCGAGGATTAGCATCCGTGATTACCCATCAAAGATTTTGCTTGATCAACACAAAATAAAAAAATATTAAATCTTTTAGGGACACAGTATCTATCGTGTACTTTCTTGTACTTTTCATTAATTTGTAGTCATAATGCATGTATTTCTAATGCATTAGCCAATAGTGTTATTTTCAATATTGAAAACCTTGATGATAAGCCAATAGTGTTATTTTCAATATTGAAAACCTTGATGATAACAACTTCCAATATTGGAAGATGCAAATATGGCGGGTATTGGTGTAAAAAAAATAAATTAGTCTATTAAAGACCTAAGGTATAAAGCTAAAAAGTTAGGATAGAGATGATTCCAATGAGCTTGATGAGTTATGTAAGTCCACTATCGCACTGTGTTTGTCTAAGTAGGTGAATTTCCATGTTATCTCAATTTTTGGTGGTGCATACAATTCATGGAAGAAGATATGTGATCTTTATGATAAGCAAAGTCATGCATCTCAATTGTATTAGTTGAAGAGTCTTGCATCTTAGTTGTATTGGGGTTGAAGAAGCTTGTGGACCTTTGCATGAAGGAGGACATTCCTATGTCTACTCATTTAAATGAGTTTCACTCTATTTTTTAGTTAGGTGATCTCATAGGACATCAAGTTTGAGGATAACATCGTCTTTGTTTCTTGCTTATCAGACTATCATAGTTATGGGATACATTTCATACTCCTATGAGTGCTAATCCTCACGAGGATGGTTTTAAATGTATTGATGTATAGAGTGCTTTACTTACAGAAAAAGTAAATAGGAAGAATATTAATGTATCCAATACTTCTCATGCACTTTATAGTTAGTGGAAAAAATGGTGGAAATGATAATAACAATAGTAGTAGAGACTCACATGACAACAAAGGAGGCAAGTCTCAATCTTGTGGGTAATCCCATAGTAAATCTCACATCCTCTTTAACATATAATTGTTGTGGGAAGTAGGGGCATATCAAAATGTAGTGCCATATAATGCACAATTATAGGTGCAATGAGAAAGGCAAAGGAAAAGTATAGAAGATGCAAAGTCCTGTGAGATTGTGGCTAAGTCTAGTGTGAAGATAGAGGAGATAAATGCCTTGGATCACAGTTCCAATGACTACTTTCTTATTACATCTCTTGATACTACTCAATTGTTTGATGTATCTCCACTTATTCTCTATGTTGCATTACAATGTTTGGCATATAGGTGCTATGCATCCAAGACTTTGTACCATATGGCATGCAAAATGCGAATGTGGATGCCTATTGTGCACAAACATTTTATTTTATAACAAATCAGAAAAGTGGAGTGTAAAAATTAGCCCTTCAATGATTTTCAATCTAGGCGTTGCTGCTACATTGCTAGAGACTAGCATCAAACTTAATCGTGCTACTAGCCTCTTTAGACTTAAATTATTATAGTCCTATATGATGTGCACAACCAAAAGATCAGACTTTACTTCATTTTCCACACTTAAATACTTCCGCAACCCTTCTTTTCCCCGTACGGCTTTTGTGTTGCATCGTTGCATAGGTGTAGGGTTTTATTTTTTTGTCATTTTCAATGTATAAAGTAATAAAAATACACTAAAATATACAAACAAGGATGATCTGAGAGCAAAATTTTGGTGCCAATAAGTGCTTAAAAATAGCTAAAAATTACGAATATCAAGGGAAAAATATTCAACGTCGAAGGCGGCGGCTCAATCTAGGATGATTTCAAGCGCCAAAGTACTTTAACGGCGCCGAGCGACACTTGTTGATTTTTCATAATTTTTCAGACTATCGTGCGGGTTGACGAGAGTTACTGCCCAATGCGGGATGCTGAGCCGGATGCCCAGGATTTTTCAGAGCTCAATTCGGAGTCCGGACGGGGAAATGGCCAAGAAACCGTTCAAGATGCGAAGAGGTGGACATTAGAGTGGTCAAATGGGTGATGCCTTTTGGGAGCCCAACATTTTATGCCACTTAACAAGAAAGGCATGAAGAAAAATCGTGGAGAGAGAGGAGAAGAGGGCGCCAACAGTCCACACCGAAATTCACGCCATATTGATGGGATGCTTCTTCCTGCCTGCAAACAACCATGCTAATTGATCATGGGGCTTCAATCCCCCCTGGATGCCAATCCTATCGCCGGTCTTCGCTCCTCCAATGGCGGTCTCTATGAAGGTCTCTGATTTTAGTCTTTCTCTCTCCTCCCTCTCTCTCCCCTAAGGGCAGATTCATGTGGTGAAGAAGAAGAAGAAGAATGGATGATGGATGCTTGTCCAATGAAGACCAGATTGCTTCGTGGTTCAAGAGGAAGGAAGATTGCTGATTGTGGATTGTTATGAGCATTAATGGTGGCTGGAAATCAGTCCCGAGATATGGCAAATAAAAAACTCGCAACCCGCAAAGAACGATAATCTCATTTTTACAAAGGAAATTGATGTTTTATGCAATTTGCTTCATGAATACTTGTTCCCATGGGATGATTATGCATTATAATGTTGTTTGCAATGTCCTCCAACTGTTTAAAATTAGAAAATCAGAAAATCATAAGTATTGTGGATGAAATTAATAGTGTAAAACCCGTAAAACATGTGAAATATGGAAAAATTGGGTGTTTTTGACATATAAATGGAAAATATAATAAGACACATCAACTAAAGTTGCGTTTTTGCTGCAAATGAACCTAAGGGCCATAGCCCACAAATAATTTTGAATTTTTAGTTATTTAATATTGCAAAAAATACAAGAAAAATAGGAAAAAATGGGAAAAAATAAGGAAAAAATGGATTTTGAGTATCGAAAATTAAGGAAAAATAAGAACCATGTTTGTGGATGTATGGGGGATCTGAAGAATGAGGTTTAGCCTCAGTTCAGCCCTACCTTTATGTTTCAGTGAGTTTTTATAGCTTTTTATACAATAAAAATGTGGAAAATGAACCCTAAACCGATCAATAATGCACAACCTAAATGGGTGAGGGGGTAGAGTGTATAAAAGGTGTTTAAATGCTGAATGAAATGATGAAAAGCTTGCTGGTTTTTATACATACCATTTAGGTTGGTCGATAATTAAAAGATTAAGGACCTAGTAGCACGAGGGTTTCTCGGTGGTAGGTTCATGCAATGCCGCATACGAGCAATAGTCGAAATCATTGAAAGAAATGTTTTCCACATGTGCACCAATGCTGATTGTCTTAATTGTTTGAGCACATGGACATTCAAAATTTGCATGAATCATAAAGAAATTTAAAGGGTATCAGACAATACCTCCTGGATGCATGGTAATTGCTTTCTAGAGAAATATGACCAACGTTGAGTGAGTAAGGTTGTCCAAGCTGCAGGCTAGGCGTTGGGTCTAGCGGGAAAGGAAAGTGAGGTATGGTACATTCCTGGATACAATCAATTGGTACCTTGAGTGGAAATATGTGCAATGTTGTGTTATATATGTTTAGTGACGCATCGAGGGGCCAATCCCCAAGGTGTAGGAGAGTCGCAGTGAGGTAGCGGCAGTCAGCCGCGTGGGAGGACTTCCTATGTTTGTACTTCGTGCTATTTGGCAATGTGCTGGGACTCCCTCTGAGGAGTGTTAATTGGGTTAGAGTTGGACTACGAGACGTGATACAAATGCAAGATGTTTAGGAAGATGATGTATGTGTCATCCACGCTCTTAGCCGCGAGGCCGTGGGGTTGTTGAGCGCATGATAGAGGTCCGGCTAGTGCATGAGCCAATGCCGGTCCGTTTTAGATCCCATCATGATCTAAGGATATACCTCATTTCTCAATCTTGCTAAACATTCCCGAACATTAATCATATTTTTCCTTAATTTTTGAAGCATGAAAATCCATTTTTATCTCATCTTCCCTATTTTTCTCTATTTATTTATTCATACAAATAGATTATTTTTTATCTATGATTATTTACTAATTATGATAACTGAAAGATTTTTTTAATCATAATTTTATCCCACATGAATCTCTTTTTTCCACTCGAAACCAATAAAATCTGCATTTTTACTCTAAAAAGGTGCTTTTCGGGTTGTAATTTAATTATTGCGACTATGTATCATTACAGTTCTAAATTTCTTTTATGCATAGTCCTCAATCATGATGAAAATAAATTTTGGCTCCATATGCATTTCATTTAGACCGTCAAACATAAAAAAGAAGCACATTTCCTTTGTAAAAATGAGACATACCACTTATGTGCATGTTGCGGATTTTTTGATAATTAATATGGACTGCCCATGGCCCAACCAGCAATCATTCTTCAGTGCTAAACACCTTCCCTTACCCTCCTCTTGATGTTGGAGCGATTCAATCACGGACAAGTATCCTTCAGCCCCTCTTCTTCCTGATTTCATCCACATGAACTGCCATTTGGAAGAGAGAGAGGGAGGAGAGAGAAAGAATAACTTTGAATCTTAGCATGTGATAGGTTGATTGATACATCCCCTTTTAGAATGGGGGGAGGTAGATCATGGCCCTAAGAAAAGGTAGCGGAGACTACATGCCACTAGGTAGAGGAGGAGATGGAGACAAAGATGGAAGAGAGCAACTGTAGGATGGATGTGGATATGAGATGGAATTGTTGTGTGATTTTTCATTTGTATCCACGAGAGAGAAGGTGTATCTTAGCATATATGTATATGTCTATATGCCCACATGGTGACAGATGTGAGCATATATGTGTATGTCTATATGGAGTTGTTGTGTGATTTTTCATGTGTATCCACGAGAGAGAAGGTGTATCTTAGCATATATGTGTGTGTGTGTATGTCTACATGCTAACACATGCATAAGATTGAAAAGAGTTGTGTGGGTGTGCTCACTTTGTGACTATGCTATAAATGAGGATTTCAACAATATTAAGCAGTAAATAAGGGCATCATGGATTTTAATTTTTTGTGCTTTATTCTCAGGTTGCATATCATCATGGCATTAAAAAGAGTGTGTGAGCAAGAGAAATAAATATGTCTCACCTCATAGTAGCCATCAAGTCAGCATGAAGCTATGTAGTTTGGGATGTGTTCCTAGGCAGATCATAGACTAGGAAGTATCATCACATGTGAGACCATTGGACACTCCTGCAATGAAGAAAGGATGTGGTCCAAAAAGATGTGTGCTCATTGACAATGAAGCACAAGTAGATGGGGACTCCAATACCATTGATGAGATTGTTGAGTAGATAGGTAGTCACTTATATGTTCATTGCATTTATATATCGTTGTTGCTTATTGTTACTCATTGATGTTTATCATTATATACACAATTTCTTTGCTACTATAGTTTTTTATTATTGTTTATTAACATCTCTGTTTATAGAGATCAATGTGCACCCTGAGGTTCTGGATGATAATGAAAAGGTGAGTGGTGATAGTGGTCAAGGGGAGGCCAAGGATAGAAAATAGTAAAAGCACTCAAGGCACCTAGGTAAGCAAGTCTCTCTAGGCTTGATGAAGAATGTATTGAACCAAGTTTATGTCAAGAAGAGGACGTTGCCTCCTACCATGCCTCTTTGTAGATTGGTGGCTCATGAGGCAATCAGATTTGCCATAAATGATGCTTAGTGGTTGATTCCTTCCTTTGATTCCACTAGTTATCTTGAGACTATGGGACACTTCCTTGTGTCAATTGCGGGTCCCAGAGGGGAGACCATGCCTGACTACCAAGAATCTAGATGAGTGGGGTCCGATTTGCCATCAAAGAAATGAGGAGTTTGAGAGGGTTCTTGGGAGAGAATGGCAAGATCTTAGGGGCAAGAAGTTCTTTGTTTGGGATGGGAACCAAAGGCTAAAAACATGGTGGAGATGCATCAAAGAAAGTAAATGATCATTTATACTTTGTTTATTATACATGTAGGCATTGAATATATGTATCATATGCTTATGTTATTTGATTTTCAATTATAGAGTACTCCGACAATGCTCAATTCCATATCTGTGTATGGTGTCAATTCATTGAGGTGCCAAAGGAGAAGGAAGCAAAGCTACTACTACTCACATTTGGATACCACCAATGCATAAGTCTTATTCATTCAATTGTGCTCCTTATTGTCATATTTATGATTACATTCTCGTATTATGCTTATGTTTGTTTGCAATAGTATTTCTAGGGTGCATGTTGCTCCAAATATTGCACATGAGGTGTAGATGTTCCAAAAGTTTGGTACTATAACAAAGAATCCATTCTAGATTGATTGAGTTTAGACATGAGGAAGTGGGCTCAGGTTGAGATGAGTATAAAGGGAAGGTATTATCATGGTGGTGCTCCATGGTATAACTCTCCTTGCAGTTTAATATCTTAGCTTGTATGGAAGGTGCTCTTCTATCTCTAGCTCTCTTGTATGGAATGTGCTTTTCTATCTCTGGCTATAATTTTATTTTTGTTTTGGCATGGTAGGATGAATTACATGCCTTTGTCTCAAAAGAAAGTGCAAATGTTGAGGCTCTTGGTATAGATGAGGCAAAGAGGAAGAAATGTTTAGCTAAGTCTATAAGAGTGAAAGAGAAGTGCCTCAAAGATAGGGGTTACAAGTACTTTTGCATTGCCAATCCCCAAAATGGGGATGATTTCTTTAAGTTGTTATTTAGTCTAAGGTGGGATGATATGAGCATGCTCAAGATCACAAGAGACAAGTTGTATTGTCTTATAAGCTCAAAAATCTCTCAAGAGAGGTAATTTGTATTTATAAAGCAAGTTGTGTGCATATTGCCTTTTTCTTCAATGCTTTCTATTCATGCATGTTGCTATGCATTGCATGAAAAAAATATTGTTGTATCTTTGAGTCTTACAAAGTCTAAAGATTCCCAATACCCTCACTTTGGTGATCACAAGATCTTTCGATTTTACATGAAGAAAGAGACGTACTAGACTCATTTGCATTCAGAGGCAGTGCTATAGATCCAAAGGATACAAGGTCTATAACTTCCGAATTCATTTGAGGAATTATTCAAACTTAACTTGAAGAATCATGTCATGCAACAAGTTGACACGATGCAATACATTCATATTGCTTTCTTGAGCTTTTTCTCAATGTATACAGTGTCAATGTTAAGTTTTTGTAAAATGTTTGTAGGCTTGTGTACATCTCTTGGATGGAGTGAGGTCTTTAGACATTGTAGAGAAGATGCCAGAGCTTGTGAATTCATCCAAAAGTGTGATTTATAGGTTTATTTTGATGGTTGTGTATGAGAAGTAATCACTTGTTCTCTTATGGTAAGTGCTTTGATCATTATGGAGACATTTGGATCAAGAATGTTGCAGGTCGATACTACATTGTGTAGAAGAGAAGAGGTTGGATGTAGCTCTAGAATATTCACAAGAGAGTGGATTGGTATCTATGATGAGAATACTATGTATTTTCCAATATTATGTGAGAGGAAATTGACGGCATGGGAGGCAAATGTTTGTCCTTGGTGGCTTGATTACCTTGTGGGAGTTACTAGCGCTACAAAGGAGATGATACATTGCATGTATCTAGAGCTATATTACATGGTCAATTACCTTGTGGGAGTTATCGAGCGCAGAGGAGATGAGACATTGCATGTGTCTAGAGCTGGATGATGTGCTCTATGGGGAATGTTGATCCACCCATGTGTGTGGACTAGTATTGTGCTAAGGGAGAGAGGGTTTTTTGAGAGACTCTAGACATCTCATTTTGTTGCTATTTTTAGATGTTTATCATGTACTTCATCATGTGACTATAGTTTGATCTTTGAATATGCCATGTGACTATATGGTTGGTGGGATTGAGCCATGCAAAGTTACTACATTGTTTAGTTTGACATTCTACTTTGTGGTTGGTTGTGTTGATACCATATCATTTAACTATGTTGTTGGCATGTGACTATATTGGTTTTTCTTTCCCTACTTTGCCTTAAATCCATATGGAAGCCCTATTGAGGGTGGTCAATATATCATGTTGAAAAATGTTTGCTACCACAAAGGAGACTCTGCCTAAGGGATCGCATGCATTAGGATATTTGATTTGGTTGGTTATGTTGAGAATATGCCACGTTGGTTTTGTTTTCTAGATGTGTGTTCATGTAAATGCAAATTGTCATACTATTTTAGTGATAATGAAGAATTACTATTTTATTTTTTATGTCACTTCATGTCTATAGTTTGTATGACTATGAATTAGTAATCGTGCTATGAATGTATATATGCAAAATCATGTATGACCTAGGATACTTCCATGTGGGGGTATGTTTCATAGTGGCATTTATATGTGGGATCATGTATGGTTAGCATGTGACTATATTGGTTTTTCTTTCCCTATCATTACTTTGCCTTAAATTCCATGTGGAAGCCCTATTGAGGGTGGTCGATATATCATGTTGAAAAATGTTTGCTACCACAAAGGAGACTTTGCCTAAAGATCGCATGCATTAGGATATGTGATTTGGTTATGTTGAGAATATACCATGTTGGTTTTGTTTTCTTGATGTGTGTTCATGTAAATGCAAATTGTCACAATATTTTAGTAATAATGAAGAATTACTATTTTGTTTTCATATCATTTCATGTCTATAGTTTGTATGACTATAAATTAGTAATTGTGCTGTGAATGTATTTATGCAAATCATGTATGATCTAGGATACTTCCATGTGTGCGTGTTGCATAGAGGTATTGTATGTTGCAGAAAAAAGCTAAAAAAAAAGAGATTGATT
Source organism: Lygodium microphyllum (assembly GCF_053477565.2). Lineage (NCBI taxonomy): Eukaryota > Viridiplantae > Streptophyta > Polypodiopsida > Schizaeales > Lygodiaceae > Lygodium > Lygodium microphyllum. The sequence continues at coordinate 83,921,849 of NC_141163.1, read as the reverse complement.
GCAAAAGAAAGAAAACAAAAGATCACAAAAATAAAATCCCCATGTGTGACATGCCTTTTCTTATTCTATTGTCATAATAAGAATAAAGGAAAAAGTGATAGTGATGGATGGCCACATCACTTGCAATGTACAGGTATGTAGATGGTAAATACAAATAAATATAGGTAGCTAAGCATAGGTGACCTTTAATTCCAACAACCTTCAACTTCAAGGTAACTATGTCCAAGTGTGGAGAAAACAAGAAAAAAGTGACAAAGTACAAAGTGTACATAAAAGTACAACAGGATGAGAAATAGACAACATCTCATCCTACACCCATTGTCTTCGTAAGGAAGGTATAATGTTCCACTGGGAGACTTTTAGTGAGTAAATTTATAGGATTCTCATCAATCGATATCTTGAAAAGCTCTATTTGCTTGTCCTCAATCACTTCTTTGAGGAAGTAATAATATACCTCAAATGTGCTCAGTCTTCTTCAAATGAAAGATCAGATTACATGCCAACTGGATAGCATTCATAGGGTTCGAATGCAATTTAGGAGTCATTGTCATACCAAGGTTTGCTACCAAACGGCCTAACAATAGGGTCTCCTTGCAAGCCTCAGGGGCACCAATATACTCGGTCTTGGTAGTAGACAAAATTTTGCATTTTCACACCTTAGACATCCAAGAAACAACACCTCCAACAAAGATGAAGACATAGTTGGAGATGGACTTCCTATTATCTGCATGTCCTACATAATCAAAGTCCATGTAGCCCATGACTTTAGTATCTTGGCCACCATAACAATTGCACATATTTACAGTTCTCTTTAGGTATATCATGATACCCTTCATGGCATCCCAATGTCGTCTACCATGTGGTGTCACCTTAGGGCAAGCCATAACTTCCACTGCAAATGCTAGGTGAGTGCTAGGTTAGCTCTAGTGGCTATCATGGCATATATCAAGCTGTCCATTGTGGATGCATATGGGATCTTAGCCATTCTAGCCTTCTCACCATCTAGCTAGGGACAATTTGTGTGGCTAACCTTCATATGAGAAGGTAACAAGTAGCCAATAGACTTGCAACCTTGCATGGGGAATTGCTCATGTACCTTTTGTATATACTGCTTCTATGACTAGGTGAAGAAGCCCCTTAAAGTGGTCATGTGTAATGTGTATACCAAGTATGTGTGAAGCATGCCCCATGTCCTTCATCTCAAATCTCCTCCTTGAGCTGAGTCTTCAAAGCATCCAGTGCATCATGAGTACTCATAGGAATCAACATGTAAACAACATAAAGCACTAAGATAATAAGGTTGCCATCACAAGTCTTCTTCATGTAAAGACACAAGTCCATTTCATTACAAGAGTAATCCTATGAATGCATTAAGGAATCAAACTTATGATGTTATTTCCTAGGTGTTTGCTTAAGTTCATAAAAACTCTTCCTCAACTTGCACACTAGGTGTTCCCTACTCTTTCTCTCAAAGCCCTTAGACTATTACATATAAATGTTCTCATGCAAGTCCCCATGAAGAAAAGTTATTCTTGTATCCATTGGGTATAAGTCTAGATCCACTTGCACAACCAAGGTCAATACCAAGTGTAGGTAGTCATCTTGACCACATGAGAGAATATCTCATTGAAATGAACTCCCTTCTCTTGCTTAAAACCCCTTAATAACCAATCTATTCTTATATCCTAGCTTGGGGCGACCAACGATATTCTTTAATGTGTACACCCACTTGCATGGAAATGTATGTTTTCCATTGGGAAAAGGAACCAAATCTCATGTACAATTTTGTAGTAATGAATCATACTCAAACTATGTGGTCCTCTCCCAAGAGTCACCACTATCACCCTTGCCATAGCCTCATCACATAAGTGAGAGGCTTACTAGCATATGTTGCCATGATATAATGCATAGAGTACTCAAAATGATCAAAAGGACAGGGGGCTCTAGTGGAGCATCTCAAAACTTTCTATGTGGCCTATATGGATTTTCCTCTCTGTCCAATATTAAAATCCTGCACAATAAGTAGATCTTGTGCCACTACATCATCAACAGCTACAAAACAAGTTGTCTAATTGGACTTGGCTATACTATAATAGGAGACTCCTCCTAAAAGATCACATTGCATACCTCAATCACTTCTTCTAGTTTCATATGCATCTTTTTCTCATAATATAACATAATGGATGCATATAATCTTTCAAGCCTGTAGATCCCAAAGGCAATATCCCATCTCACCTCCATCACCATATCTAACGAAGATGCATTTGATGGCCTTTGAATCCAACTTGTTGCTCTTGTCTTTGGGAATATGGCAGAAAGTCTCACATCCAACGACTTACAAGTGTGCATATGAAGGAGATTTACCTAAAGAGAGAAGCTTGAGTGGAAGCATAGGCAAGCAAAAGTAAGAGAGATGCAAACTATGGAGAATAGAGCAAGAGAATGATAGAGACACAAGATGTGGGAACTCCAATAGTCACAATGTGTGATCAAATTTCCCTTATTCAATAGTAACTAAAAGAATAAATAATAAAGTGAAAGTGATAGGTGTTTACCACCTATAGTATATAGGTGTGTAGTCATGTGTATATAGTGAATACAAGGTAGCATAGGTACAAGTGACTTTACCCTTTACAATCTTCCACTTGAAGGTGAAGATGTCTCTAATAATTAGAGAATAACCTCCCACTTTTAGCGAGTAGATCTACAATATTCTCAATCAAAACTCAACAAACTTGTCCTCTACTATCTCGTTGATGAAGTGATAGAGTGTCTCAATATGTCTTTCTATGGAGCTCCTGATTCTTGACCAACTAAATAGCACTCATAGAATTCAAATGTAGTATAGGAGTATTAGTAATACCAATTTTTGCTACATGAAAGTAGCTCCACAAAAATAGCCAGTTTCTTCAAGTTCTAATGTGAAGTGTAAGCCGTAGTATAAGCCTTAGTGTTTAAGGCTTAATAAGCCTTACCCAAACGAAATCAGCGTGAGCTGCTAGTGGCCATTCATGGCGTCGATTTCCTGCACCACCCCACGGCATTTCCTTGTGGCATTCATCTTCACAAATGCAGATCTTGCTGGTTTAATATTCATGTGCAACAAGCGTACAAAGGAAGATTGCTTCAAGCGTAGGGTCGTTGGACTTCTAGATTCTAAGAAAGGTGTTGTCGAGTAGGTGAAGAAAGGGAACAAGCTATTCTTGTTTGACATTGACAAGAGGATTTTGCACGGGGTGTACATGGCAAGCTCAGCTTGTGGTATGAATTTGGTTCCTGATGCATTCACAAGGAGTCTTCTAGGAAGTTTCTTTGGAGACAACAAGTTTAAATGTGAGCTTAATGTAGAGCAGGTATAGAAACTAATGTTTCTCTTCCATCAACTTGATTCTCGTAACCCATCAAAGCCCAAGCTTGAGAAAGAAATACCTCGTCGACCACCTGTCAACAAAAGTACTGGTCCCAAAACTTTTGCCAATGGAAAAGCACCATGCCAAGTTGTAGCTCTACCAAGGGTAGGCCCACCAACAAGGGTAGTCCCACCAGCATGAATGGTCCCTATGCCTGTTCGTCAACTGAAAGTAGATGATAGATTCAATGGAGATGCACAATAGAAGGTGATTTAGATATGGATATGGAGGCTCAAGCTTTCTTCATCCTCTTCTTTTTCATTATTCTTCTTTCATTCTCTCAAAGTCTCATACAAATGGTATCCTCAAAAGTTATAGATACCCCCAACTTAAGGACGCTTTACATATGCTTCTACTTTAGATACATACATCCATAGGATATGACTTAGGATATGTTATATTTATCAACAAAATTGGGATATAATGTACATCATGAAGTACAAAAAGAGCATCAATACCAAACTGTATTCTAACATCATCTATTCCAATGATATCTAATGCAATGTCATCTTCCCATCTAACAACACTTGTAATAGTACTATTGTAGCTATGAAACTAATGATGATGCAGGGGATGGAGTGAAGCTCTCAAATCAAGAAGCCAACACTAAGAGTAAGAAGGCAAACCATTGTTCAATTGAGTAGCATCAAATGATGAAGTATCAAGTATGCAATCATTAAAACTGGACTCCAAGGCATTTATCTCCTCTATCTTCATAGTAGAATTAGGCACAATGCTATGATCATCAAAAGATCTAGCATTATCATGCACTTTTCCTTTGCCTTTTTCATTGCATCTATCAAATTTGTGCATTTTATAGTATTGTGGCCTAATATGACCTTGCTACCCATAATAACGACATGTCAAAGAGAACTTACAATCGTGTGACTTACTATGTGATTGCCCATGAGACTAAGACTTATTCCTCTTGGGATGTGAGTCTCTACCATGATTATTATTTCCATTTTCACAATTTGTACCTCCAATTGTAAGTGTATGAGAACTATTGGCGACATCAATCATGTTCACTTCTTCTGTAAGTAAAGGACTCTCTACGTAACTACATTTAAAGACATATTCAAGAGGATTATCATCATAGCAATACGGAATGTATCCCATGACTTTGGTAGTGTAACAAGCAAGAATATAGACTTTATGTTATCCTCAAATTGAATGCTCTATGAGATAAGTTGCCTGAAAATAGAGAAAAACTCAAAAATGAGTAAACATAGAGGTTACCTCCTTCATGCAAAGGTCTACAAGCTTCTTCAACTAATAGAATTGAGATAAGGACTTTGCTTGTCATAAAGATCACATATCTTCTTCCATAAATCATATGCACCAACATCAGTTGAGAGAACATTGAAGTGCACTTGCTTAGATAAAGATAGTATGATAGTGGACTTGCATAACTCATCAAGCTCATCCCAATCATCATTGTCCCTATTTTTTGGCTATATGACCTTGACTCTCAATGGCCTAATATGGTTCTTTTGCACAATACTTGAGATATTTGCATGTTCCAATATTGGAAGTTGTTATTATTTGACTTTTCGATGCTGAAATTAGCACTATTATTAGATGCATTTGAAGTCCTTGCCATTGTGTTTGCAAATGACTGCTAAGTATAAGAGGATGGCGTGCTATAATCATAGCAAAATAGTCCCAAAACTAAGCCAAAAGTGAGGACAAGAAGTGGGAAACTAAGAAGTATATAACTCTCCATAAACAATAGGCACTAGAGTGTTCAAACAAGTCATTTGCTCTCAAAGAAATTGCTCATAAATAGTTTTTCAACATTGCTATCTATAAAACTATTGTAAATGACTTTACATCTAAAGACAAATGACAAAGGATTAAGTTCCCACTAGGAATATCTAGGTAGCAATTGAGATAGATAAAATACGACTAGTATCTAGCAATTAAGTACAAAGAACTATCAAAACATATAGGGTGTCAAATACATAGATGCATATAATAATAAGTATTAAGCATGTATCCACCTCTAACAACCCATTGATAAAATGATAGGCACAAGGTATCCAAGCTCAAAAGTAAATTAGGCTACAAGAGTTTGTATCTACAGAACAATATATGCATAGATCAACTCAGTATATACATAAGTAAGAAACTCTAGTTGTCTTTAATGAACCAAGTTCTGTAATGTAAATACAAATGGCTCCCACTAGAAGTGAATTTGGAATTCCCAAGAGGAGTACAATAAGCTCAATACATCAAGCACATAACATTTGGAAGCCTAAGAGCATCAATAATACATTGGGGAGCATATATATCCAATATGTCTTCAATCTATAAGTGAATAATCACTTAACTAGATGGCTAATATCCAAATACATCCAATAGAGCTCGAATCTAAGTTGCAAAGGTCACCATAGACATATCTAGGAATAAACATAAATGTGGAGCATCAATATAAGCATATGGACGACTCAAGTAGCATGTAGACATGTAATATATAAACCTTTGTAACCTGTAAGCTTGTTGTCCAAATCAAAATTGTTCTATTTTATGTAAAATGAAGAATTGAAAAGTACATAATAGTAGCTCTATGAGTGCTCAGATATGTAGTTCTTATTGTTCTCTTCCTTTCTAGCCTATATGATACTCAATCCAATATTGTATGCAAAAAATATGGCCAAAATACGAAAGTGTTGTCAAGTTGCCATAGCTATGTATAACTTCTATAGCATACTTTGTAACCACTCAAAATGAATAGAATGGCTACTTTTTAGCTCAATAAGCACTCAACAAGCTCACTTAAGCTAAAAAATCTTGTCAATTAGCTTGGAACAATTATTGAAGGTAGAGAAGCCAATGCATATCTCAAAAAGATTGAACTGGGACTGCCATGAAAGCTGTAAGCTAAGTTCTATTTTCAAGTTGAATGCAAGATCAATGAGCCTTGAATGCCCATTTTTATACTAATTGAAAGGTGGAGCAAGAGTGGGAGTACAAGTAGAAGTAAGAGAGAAGCAATGGTTATGGACATTCAAGCAAGAGAGAGCAAGATGATATATGGGAACTCCAACAGCCACACTAGGTGACCTACCTTTCCTTATTTTGTTATCATGTGAAGAATAAAAAAATAGAGTGACAAAATGACAAGTAGCCATCACCTACAATATATACAGGTGTGCCGACACAATACATATAAGTAAATGTAGGTGGCTAGGCACAAGTGGCCTTTAGCCCCCAACAATAAATTCAAGGTGACTAAACTATGTCCTAAATGTGGTCTTAAATACATGAGTTGAATCCATGCAAATTTGATGATATCTTGATTTGAAATCTATCTTATTAAAAATTTTGACTCCCCTAAGTTTCTTAAGAAAACCATCAACTCTTGGGATAGGGTATTGATTTATAATAGTCATTTGCTTTAAAGCTCTATTGTCAATGCACTTCTGATACATTTTATTTTTCTTTTCAACTAGCAAATTAAGTTCTTGATTTAAGATTTATCTTATTAAATTTTTTCTCTCCCCTAAGTTTATTAAGAAAATCATCAACTCTTAGGACAGGGTATCAATTTTCAATAGTCACTTTGTTTAAAGCTCTATAGTCAATGCATATCCAATACATTTTATTTTTCTTTTTTAACCAACGAAACAAGTACACCAAAAGAGGAAGAACTAGGATGAATTAAACCCTTGCTTAATAATTCTGTAACTTGCCTTTGGACTTATTTTTGATGAAAAGGACTATGCCTATACGGAGCTTTGTGCAATGGAGTAACACTAGGAAAAAGTTCAATTTTATGTGATGGAGTAGCAAAACAATGTTTATATGAATCTAAAAATCTCTTTTGTGTGGGTGACAATACAACAGTTTTAACTTTTCTACTTCATCACAAAATCCATGCATGCCTTGTGTTGCTTTCTAAGTGCTCTCTTAGCTTGCATGTGACTAATTATGGAAACAATTTAATTTCAAGATCTCTAGTCCAGGAAATTGTTTGTCCTTGAAATTCAAGAGTTATTGTATGAGTGTAATAATCCATGGCAAGATATTAAGTTGATGTCTAAAATGCATACAAAGGATAATGTCTGATGATTAGAGAGGTGCAACTAGAAAATCACATTTTTCTTTATATGTATCCATATAAATTTCTAACCCTTTGATTTCTCATGTTCCATTGTATCTAATGCCTTGAAATGTAGATTTGACTTTATATGATGAATGACCAGCTTTTAGTTGCAACTCCTAGCTAATTTTTCCAAAATAAAATCATGAGAACTAACATAATTAGGAAAAATAATCACATCCAAATCATGCACAAAATCTTTTATCTTCAATAGAGCATGTAAAAAAATAAGAATACTTGACTTTTCTTTAGTTTTTGCTTCTTATTGCAATGTATCTATTGTTTTTGGCCCTACTTATTACTAAATTCAAAACATCGATACCTTAAATACACAACAAAATAGGTAAATACTGATACATCACCAACAATAAGAACTAAATAACCAATGAATAAGAATAATTACTCAAACACAAAGATATTGAATATTGCACAAAATAGACTAACTTTCTTCATTATGATATTGCATCAAAACAAGATACAATGCCAATGATTGTTGTCTATGTAGATCATAAAAGGCATTACTTTCACATGAAATTTAAAGTATATTTCGCACCAAATATAGTTAGTGTAGAGAGAGCTCATGCTCAACTGCCAAGACCCATGGACTGCTTATTCCTTCAAGCATTTCAAACGAGCACCTATGGCTATCTCTCACCTAGACAATGCACCTTTCGGCCCTACCGGGGTGTAGTGAGCTTACCTTGATGCCCAAATGAGTTGCCTCCTCCCTCACACACTCCGGTAGCTCCACGATTCATGATGCAAGCTCAAGCATCCTCAAGCCTCCTCATCCAAGCTCCATCTTCCATAGCCGCGTGCGAGATAAGAGAAGAGAAGAGAAGAGAAGAGAGGAGATGATGGAGAGCTTCACCTCCAAGATCCCTCACCCTCACACACTCATTCACACTCCCTCCTTGAAGCACTCACAAGCAAGCTAAGAGAAGAGAAGGAGAGAAGAAGGTGAGTCCACTTTTGCCACACACCCAAGAATAAATTCTCATTCACTTTTTGGAGTTTATATACATACCCTAAAATCCCTTGGATACCCATCCCTTTTTCACATGACTCCCCATTGTGGCAAGGTCCTCTTTTCCATTTCCATTCTACTTACCTATTCTTTAGCCTATGCCTACCTACCATTTACATTTTGCATAAGAGGGAGCATGGTGCTCTTTTACAATAATTTTTAGGGCTCCTTGCATTTAAAAATGTGATTTTTGCCTTTGACTTGATTTTTGAGGCAGCGCTTGCACCTTTCTTGTTCTCCATTCCTGCTTATTCCATTGCATTTGCATTTTACTTCTTTTTCTTCTATCTCGAGCTGGGGTTAACATTATCCCCTCCTAGACGAGTGCCAATCCCATGGCACTTGTGGGTCTTTGGTGATGAGGGCATGGTTCTTGGAAGGGTGATTGTATAGTTGGTGATGGGGCCTTGTGTGTATTGTTGCTGGTTGAGAGGCTTGGCAATGATTGCATTGTTGGAGGCCGCCGGTATGCCGAGTGGATGGTGGGGCCTCTGATGTTGGTGGTTTTCAGCATCCGACATTACCTAAAAAGAAAAGAAGTATGCTACCTATAGGGGGAGTGTTTACCTTACTATGGGGTGCATTGTGCTCGTGCTAGTGAAGCTGGGAGTTGGTTTTAACCATAGGCAAAGCCTGGGTGTTGTCCCACACTTGAGGACCCAGTTTGTGTATAAGGGAGGTGCGGTGTGTGTAACTTAGGGTGATAGGTCTAACCAATGTTACCTCCCTAGGTATGTCCTGCCCTTGATGTGCACTAAGCATGAAATGGGGAACGAAAATGAGGCTAGGGGGTTAGGGACAGAGCCAGCCAATCGAAGCCATCAGATGCACCTAGCTTGAGAACCCCTAGGTGTAGTGACTATAGCCTATGTGGGGTGAATTGCTTTTCGTTGTGATTTCTTCTCTTTTCATCTTTGTTTTCTTCTTTCTTTCTTCCTTTCTTTCTCCCTTTTCTTTTCTCTTTTTTTTTTCACCTTTCCTTTTTCTTTCTCTTTTGGATTACATAGGCATGATGAGAACTAAGCTTCATTGTTTGAGTGGGGTGGAGAATGGGATCTAAGAGATTTATTCAAGAATTGCCAACTCACCCTTTGAGGTTCAGGCGGACTTGTAGAGTGGTAGTAGAGAGAAATAGATGATTGCAATGTGTAAAGTGGCTATCATTCATATCTTCTAGAAGGGATAAACAAAATGAAGGGAGAAGGGTAGTGCACATTTTCAGTCAAGCCATGACACATCTGTCTATGGCATTCGGATCAAAATAGAGGGTTGGAAGGTTGCGTTCTTGTGGAGTGGAATTTTTCCTAAGTAGTCTAAGGTAATTACATGTAGTAATGAATGTAGGGTTGGGGCATGAGGAGAATTCATCTACAAAGTGGACTATAGAGTCATACAGATCTTCTGAGGTGAAGAAAAGGGCCTCTTTAGGCTTAGTACAATTTGCATTGTAGATTATAGGGAAGATATATTGATCGTGGACATTGGGGTCAAAATCCACTCCCATCCTTTGGGGGTATGGCACGAATTTTAGGTTGTGTTTAAATGGGAGGGTGTTGCAGAAAGCCATCCAAGTGTCCATATTTCTCCATGTAGGTGAGCACTCATAGCCCGAAACTAAACTTGGGACCTCAAAAACCTTATTTTGCGAAAATTCCACATCCTCTATGCCCTAGAGGGTGGGGTTCTGTTCTCTGTTAGCCAACCACTTCTCCTCGAGCCTGCTTCTAATGTTAATAAGTTCTTGCACCACCTTGATCGGCAGAACCATGAGCAAATTGGTAGGGAATTGGAAGTTCGAATTGAATAGGTTTCTGGTAGTTTCATGTTGTTCCCAGATTACTAGGTCAGTGTGGAAGCCTAAAGGACCCCACTGAATCCAACGGTTGAGGCCTTTGAGGATGAATCTTTTCTTTTAGCCTTGGTGGTAGGGGACTCTCCTCCTGTGGGTTGTTCTCCTGTTGCCATAGCCTTTGCCGAGGTTTCAATGGTCTTTCTTATGAAGTCATTGAGGTTCACCTCATCTAGTGATCGTGTTGCAATGCTCTCTAGCAATGGGACATTAATGTGGCTCATGATTGTGTTATACCTTTGACTAGAGAACAACATGTGCACCATCTTGGCTTGGAGTTGGATTTTAGGATCTGGTATATCAACCAAGCAGATACCATCATTGGTGCGAACCTTCACCTTGTCCATCCCTAGCATGGCATATACATCTCTCTTTGGCTTTCTCTCCACTTTGTTTGCCATGCCAAATGCTTTTTCTACCAACTCAGGGGTCAATTCAATCTACACATGTGATGAGTTTCTTCTCCCTCCCACACGATCACAGTGCCATAGTTCCTGTTAAAAGTTCATAAGAACTCCATGCAATGGTTGTAATCTACCTCTTGGCCCATTGCTTCCATGTATTTTTGCAGATTGCACTGCTCAACAATCTGCCTCACAATGCATTCTTCGATGGCTACATCTTCTAGGTTGAAGACATGCCAAAATTTAAACTGGTTGAAGGCCCTCATCTCCACCGAGAGGTTGTATTTCACCTGTTCTTCTTCTAAGAAAGGCAACTTGCTAGTATTTTCTTAGATTGTCATGATGGGTACCTGTCATGAATCCATATTCACCATTAGTACTTTTCAAAAGAATTACTTGCAAGAGGAAAGACTACATGCTTGTTGCTGACTTGAAATGTTTAAGCACAGTAGTAGAATTTTCCTTCAAGCAGTCCATTCATTCCAAAATTTTATGACAATTTTCCTCAATTCACAATTTAAATTTTCATCTACTTTGGACATTGATTAAGGCTTTTTAGTTTTTCTTGCACGTTTAATTCACATTACCTATTTGATTTTACCTTTTGATTTCACCTTATCCCCTCCCCCCTTGAGAATGAGAAGGATCCTTCCTAGGATTAGAGGGTGTAGGGCATTCAATAGTGCTTGTGCATGGTGCTTCATGTCCGCAGCATGAGCCAAGCATAGAGGTTTGGATTATATTCCATTTTAGCGTAGTGGTCCATGTCGATAGATCAAATGCCTACGTGAATGATGTAGGCAAGGACATCCATTAGAAAGTCATCAGAATCGATTCGGCTAGCAATGTGTAACTCCTCCTCAGTTAGAATATGATTTAAAGACGGATGGGTTAGGAGGTGCTCTTCTAGGGGTTTGTTATGAATTGTTGTCAAAACCCTATAGGAGGTTGGAGCTACATAAGTAGGTCATACTATGAGGTTTTGATAGCATGTACATGTTCAGCATTAGTCATGATTTGACGGCCCTCAAATTCCCATTGAAGTTGGAGAGAGTGCCATTTCCTCAAGAAAGAAGAGTTGTTGTCAGCAAGTTGCTTCAACTCTTCAATTTCTTGGTCTGTGGAATAGGTAGTGTGCTTGTCATATGATGTAATGAGGCATCGTTTCTGTGCTTGCTCACACGAAATCTCAGTGTGGCGATTAACTCCTTCACTGCTTCGGTATCCTTAATGAATACAAATTCAGAATCTTCCCATGAGCAAGGTAGCATATGCACCTTTGTTGCTAAAGGCTCTTCCAAAGGTCTAAGTCCAAGCGGTCATAGCTTTTAGCAAGTGACAAGAAGGTGGCATCTAAGCATCTAAGGCAAGCAACCAAGTCATCCCCCATGTTCTTGGCAAAGTCCGCAGCCAAGGTTAGAATTGATTTCCGCTCATAAGAGGGTCTAAGGCCTTCGTGTGGTTGGGGTGAGAACTTGAGAGGTTAGTAACAGCTGATTGTTGTGACTTGAGCTGCTTCTGAGGTTGTGGCTTGGCCTCTTATTCAATAGGTTGGGTTGCGGCTGCTAGTGGTGCTTTTGAGGCCTGAGGGGCACTAGTAGGCCTAGGTTGAGACAGTTTGTTAGTAGGGGGCTACGGTTTTGGCCTATAGATTGTTTTAGATTCTGCGGGCCTAGACTCAAAGGTTCTATGGATTTAGTAGCCCGAGTCTCTTATGACCTGAGTGGTTGATCTGTCTTGATGTTTCGTGTGGTCAAGCTTGAGGGCAGCATTTGAATAGGGCCTTTGGCTGTTTTGGATTTAGGTACCCAGATCTAGGTGTTACTTGCATAGAAGCCTTGCACTTGCAATAAGGTCTTGGGGACCCATTGTGACTTGACCGTACGTCGATGTCTTTAGCTTCGTCTTGGCCTCCTAGGTTTCAAGTGTGGGTCCTTAGCCTTGCATGGCCGCATATGTTGCTCCTAGGTGGTGGGCCTTAATGTTTAGGTATCCATTAAAACCTTGGTTCAGGGGTCTTAGTTTTGGCTTCAGTGGTGTGGTGAGACGAGTCATGGCCCCCCTCCTTAGAATTGACAATGGATTTCCCTACCGGTAGCTTTATAGACTTGGAAGGAGTCACGCAGCCCTTGTTGAAAGTGGTGACCATACGTATGTTGCCTATGGCGAGGTGAATAAGCTGGGACTCGTAATTGATATTGCAATGAGCTTGCTTTTTAAATGTGTGCCCAAACCATGATTTTGTACTTGCATCTTTGGTGTTTGGTAACACATAGAAGATCATTGGTATGATTTCAAACTCGATAGAGACTACAGCCTTGCACTTTCCCAATAGTGCATATGGTTGATCCCCATATGGGCCGAGTTTGGTGTTGGTGGGCTGCAACTGCGGTCTCTGCCAATGTGAATCCAATGATCGTGAGTTAAGACATTAAAGTCAGCTCCCTCATTAGTCAATGCATTGAAGGTGTGTGTTTGCTTGGCAGTGATTGTTATGCTTAGATAGACTGGTTCTACTGCTTCCTCATCCTCATTGTCAATCTTTGTGATAGTGGCCACTCGCACATTGACAAGAGATTCTAGCATTGGCGGCTCATGCAATGGATACGTGGGAGGGTAGTACTGCTTTATGTGGCTACCATTGAAGAAGCGTATTCCCTCACCCTCTAGGGTTTTGAGTTCGACATTGCCAGTTTGACTGATGGTGTGAACTTTGAAAGGCCCTAGCCCTCTAAACTTCATTTTTTGCTTATGTCCCTTGATTGAATACAATAGTATCAAGTCTCCTCGTTCAAAATTGTGTTGCTTGACATGCTTGTCAAACCAACTTTTGCATTGCCTTCTCGCATATTAGCGCGTTGGTGGCTAGAAGTCAAGTTTTTGATAGACGTTCTAGCTCAACTAGGCACTTTGTCCATGCCTCCTTTCCATCCCTTCTCTCTTGATGGGAAATTCTCAGGCTAGGAATGAAGAACTCTACAGGTAGAATTGTTTTAGTCTCATAGGTCAACCTGAATGGGGTCTATTCCACATCCATTTTATAAGTTGTGCGGTAGGAGATTTAGCTTGGCCATTAGCCTAAGGATAGTACTGTGAGGATTTTTGATGGATGATTAGAAAGATGGATAGGAGATGAGTGATCAATTCGTTGATGAAGATGGATAGGAGATGAGTGATCACTTCGTTGATGAAGATGTGCCTTGGTTGCTAACAAGTTCAATGGGGCAGCCAAATCTTGAGATTACCTAATCCCAAAGGAACTTGGCAGTGGTCCTAGGGTCATTCTTTCTCATAGCTTATGCTTCTGCCCACTTTGTGAGATAGTCTGTGTGGCAACAATGATGTACTTTGCTTGTGACTATTATGTTGTGGGACTGATTGGCCCAATGAATTCGATTCCCCATTTCTCGAATGGTTGCCTTGCAATGATTGGACTCAACTCCATTTTGTCCTTGCAAATTGGTACCTTGTTCCTTTGGCACTCATCATAGTGCTTTACTAATCGTGCTGCATCTCGGCAAAGAGTAGGCCACCATAGCTGAGGCTATAACACTTGCAGGCTATTGTGTCTCCACTAAAATGCCCTCCTGCTTTTCCACCATGTTCCTCTACAAGTACGTTGTGCATTTCATGCTCACACACACATTTGCACAGCAATCCATCTTGCCCTAGCCAATAGAGTTGGCCTGCTATCAACTAATAAGGTTGGATTTTGAGAATGAGTCGCCTCTTAAGTCGAGATTTTTCTATTGGTCATTCAGGGTGTCCTTCCTCAAGTACTTGGACTATGTTATCTACCCAATAAGGTGTCGAATTAGCTCTAAACAAATCTCTTTTGCTGGATAGGATGAATAGATGTGCATTAGGTAGTTCATCTGCAATACCTTGTCTAACGGCTTCTCTAGTAGGGATGCAAGACATATGGTCAGCCATATAATGCTACTTTCCTTTATGTACAACCATAGAGAAGTCAAATTCTAAAAGCAGAAGTAACCATCGAGCTATGCGTCATGTAGCGCACGGTTTATTAACAAGGTAAAGCAAGGCTTGATGAGATCAACAAAGAAGGTAAAGGGCGTAGCCAAAAGATAATACTGAAAATTCTTTACAACAAACACCATGGCTAAACCCTCTCTCTCCATTGTCAAGTAATTCATTTCTATATCTATGAATTGTCTACTAGCAAAGCTCACAGGATAGTCTAAGTTGTGTTCACCACACTGGCACAACACAACTCCTACAATGAATTTAGAAGCATCAATGTGAACATGAAAAGCCATTGTCTAGTCTGGGGCACATAGAATTGGTGCAATGGTTAGAGCCTTTTTCAACTCCTCATATGCGCATTGGCATTCCTCGGTCCACTCAAATATAAGCAACAACTTGTATGGAGGTCTAGCCATCAATGCATAGTTCAACACAAATCACCAATAATACCTTGCATGGTTTAGGAAGCACTGAACTCCCTTATAATTAGTTGGTGGTGGAAGATCGACAAGAACCCTCACTTTTGAGAAGTTGGTGTGGCAATGCTATTCTTTAAAACCACATGCCCTAGGATGCATGTGTACTTCACCCAGAATTGGCACTTTAAGGGGTTCAATGAGAGATGATATAATCGACACAGTTTAAAAACAACTTAGAGTTTGTCTAAGTGTTCCTTCCAAGTAGAGTGAACACACAAATCGTTGATGAAAACCTTTAACCCCTTGCTAAGTATATCCTTGAATATATCACACATGAGTCTCTGGAAGGTAGTTGGTGTATTAGTCAATTTGAAGGGCATGACTATATGTAGGCAAAGACTCCCTACTCAGTGGCAAAGGCAGTCTTGTGCCTATCATCAGGGTGCACTTGCACCTAAGTGTACCTCAAGAAGCCATCCAAGAAAATGTAGGCCTCTTTATGAGCCACACTCTTGAGCATGTGCTTGGTGTATGACAATGGATAATTATCTCTCTTCATAGCAGCGTTTACCTTTTTGTAGTTGATGCACACTCTGATCTTCCCATTCTTATTTAATACGATGACTATGGGTGAAGCCCATTCCATGTGTTCAATCTCGTAGATGCATCATGCTCTCATTAGCTTATCAATTTCTTCCTTGACAGTGTGAGCATGCTTTGGATTCATGGGATACAATCGCTGCTTGTTGACCGGCATTGCATCAGGTGTCATGGGTATATTGTGAGCCACTACTCTCGGATCTACCCCTTTGAGTTCTTCCAGGGACCAAGCAAAGACGTCTATATACTCTTGCAAGAGAGCAATGAGACTTGCTTCCTCTTCCTTGGTTAGGTCATTGGCTATAAAAATAGGTCAGGGTGTCTCCCCCTCCTTGGCTAAATTGACCTCCTTGACCTTGGTGGGTCCTTCTATTGGTTTGCTTGCTTGCCCTTGGAATTTGGCTCTGAGCAAGATCACTACCCTATTGCCTTTCTTGAACTTAGTGAATCTCTTTGGTAGGTCTTGTAGTTTTCTTTGCTCCTTTGCTTGCGTGTCCTTAGGCTGTTTCCTTCTTTCCTCCTTTAACCTTCTGCGCCTTAGGTGAACGGGTAAGTCCCCTTTGGTGTGTCTAGTCTTAGAAGGTCAAGGTGTTTCGGATCACTATCTAAGCTTACTTTTGATTCGGAATCAAACTCTCTATCTTTGCTAGAAGAGAGAGTTTGTCCTAATGGTCGTAGCTCCGATGGTGAATCCATCCTAAGCAATGGCGTGGCACTTGGTTGGGCTAGGCCAGCTTGCTCAAAGTCTATTGCACCTATGTGCTCTAACTAGGTGCGATCACAATCCATGCGCATGACTCCTCTTTCAATTCTAAAGGCATTTCCCTTGCATGGTTTGGAGTCGGCTCCTATTTGATCTATCACATGTCCCTCAGTGTTGCATTCTATCGTGTCAATTTTCCCTTCACTCTTGTCATTGAAGGAAAAACAATCCTTATATTCATCATTAGAGCTATCTTTGTCCGACTACTTGTGATACCCTAAGTCTTGATATGTCTCATCCTTCTTGTCGGCGATGACTAAGGCCCAATTATACATCAAGTTTAAGTTGTGAACTTTGGTCCATCACCACTTAGGTTCATTCAAGAGATCTTTGAGTGGTTTAAGGTTTGTTGATGGGTTACCAACTAACTTGTCGGTCAGGTGCTCTAAGATCTCATGGAGCTCTCACTTGTAGTTCAATACTTGGAATATGATAGGATTGGGTCTTTTATATGCACTCCTAGCCATCTTGCAGATTGGCACTAAGGGCTATCCTTGGGTCTTGCCAATTGTCTTAGCAGCTTGCTCATATTCCTCATTGTCTGAGAACTACAAGTTGATTGTAGCAAGGACATGCATCTAGTCTCATTGTCCTCAGGGCAAGGGATATACTTAGTCAGTGGCCCATAAGATTTTCTATTTTGGCCTTCACCCTTCAGTATAGTGGAGATGGTATCTAGGTCGATTGGTGTGGTCTTGCAGGTGTCCATCTCTACTCTTTACGACTTCCATTTGATTGCCTAGGAGATTAGACCATTGCCTTAGTCTTCTCTGACTCTTGCATTGTGCATCCAGGGTTGGCCTAGCAGGATGTCATAGTCTACTCCCTTCATGACTATAAAATCAACTGAGAATTGGACTCTTGCGATCTTTACTATAGCCAATTCTTTAACACGCCAAATGGCTTTACTTTCATCCCATTAGCCTAGTGTGACGTTAAACCTGGCCATCTCCACTGGTGGGTTACCCCAAGTTTGGAGCACTGCGTGGCTCAGCACATTGACTCCCACTCATGTGTCTACAATTCCTTTCCTTGTGGTATTGCTTAGAGCTAAGATATGCAAGATAGCATGTATTTCAGTGCCCTCTCAAAAAGCATTGACGTGTAAGGATTTTGGCATAGCATCATACTCGGTATCTGCATTTGTGCATCGTTCTCGTGCAAGTCAGCAGGGCAGCTTGCTCCATTGACCCTTCAATCCATTGCTTCAACTTTTGCCATAGTGTCAAATGTTGCCTAAGTAGATGAAGAGAGAAGTTGGGGAGCTTCTTCTCCACGATCCCTCACTCTCACACACTCACTCCCTCACTCCCTCATACTCCCTCAATCCCTTAAGCACAAGCAAGAAGGCAAGAAATAAGAGAAGAAGAAGAAGAAGCTTTGGCCACATACAAGAATGAGCTTCTCATTCACTTTTGAACTTTATATACATGCCCTACTTTTTGGGCAGTCATCCCCACTTTTTACACGGCCGGCCATTAGCCTATGCCATTAGCCTAGGCCCTCTTTTCCTATTTCCCAATGTTCTAACTTATCCCATTCCCAACTAATGCATAAAATTTGCACAGGAGTGAACCCGGCACTCTTTTACAAGGATTCGGGAGCGCCTTCACATTTAATGGCTCGATTTTACTCTTTTCTTTTCTCGAGGCGACACTGAGGCCTTCTGGAGAAGCTGTCATTCAAATTTTCAGGGTCTGACCTCCATCTAGGGCGCCTTTTCCTTCCTTTGTCCTGTGCCCTTTCGGTTATCTCCTTCTTCCATTTTTTTCGCTCCTCCGCTCCATTTTTCGATCCTCTATGCTGCAATAAACATTAACCCCCTCCTAGCTGAGTGCTAGTCCCATGGCACTAGGGCGGGGAGCAATGGGGTAGTTGGGGTTGTTGCTAACTGGAACTGGTGGGTAGATGACCACAATCAAAAGGTGCTATTGTGAATGTGTGGGAGCTTTCGCTCAACCGCCAAGACCCACGGACCGCTTATTGTTTCAAGCGTTCCAAGCCGAGCACTAATGGCTACCTCTCACATAGCCGATGCGCCATCCATATCTACGGGTGTAGTGAGCTTACCTCCATGCCGTTCGAGTTACCTCCTCTCTAGGCTTAGTGTCACTTGGTGGTCAGAGTGTTGAAGAGGTTGCTAGCTGCTTGTCACTCTCCTATCCCTGCGTTTCTTGACCAATGGCCTTGACTGATTCATTGGCCTGTAGCATTTAGGCTTTGTCTAGGCGGCACTGCTTGTGGTGCAGTCCCATCTATTGATTTTGGTCGTGGAGATGACACTGGCATGCTTATGCTTGAGAGATAATCAATCTCGTCCTCCAATATGGGCTCAACTTCTTTTAAGTGTTATTGGGCTTCTTTCACCCGCTCCACTTTTTCGATGGCTTTGAGTTGGTGCTTTGGGTTGGGATACTCTCCTTGACCTTCACACTTCCCTTACAGTCGTTCTTGGAGCTGATGTTTTTGCTTTTACATTTGTCACTTTCTTTCTAGCAGGTAGTGTTGTAGCACTCTTTGTTTTCAGTGTGACCTTTGCAACCGGTATTCTCATGTGGCTTTTCTTTTTGATTGAGGTTGCGTCTAATTTACTAGGCCTTGGGAACTATATGCTAGCATGCTTTGTCTGTGTGTGGGTCATGAGACGCAATGAGATAGGCATGGTCTCCCTGTCAAGTGTCTCGACATTGCAATCAAAAAAGA
Organism: Lygodium microphyllum; assembly: GCF_053477565.2. Taxonomy (NCBI): domain Eukaryota; kingdom Viridiplantae; phylum Streptophyta; class Polypodiopsida; order Schizaeales; family Lygodiaceae; genus Lygodium; species Lygodium microphyllum. The sequence goes on along the minus strand of NC_141163.1, from coordinate 83,902,582 downwards.
GCTGTGTGATTCCGCATTCAGTGCATCTTAGATCAGCCTTGTCTTGATTTTCTTGCTCCCTTTTGGCGCATCACAAAGAGACATGTCCTGGGTGACCACAAGTCCAACATGTGACTAGATCTTGGGCATGCCCTCATAAGCCTCTACCTCTTCCTCTACTTAACACCATCACCGATACTAGTTGGTAGTCCATAAGGTCTGCATTCCCTTATTCATCATACAAGATGTAAGGATGCGTGTAAGGCTCTTTGTCATTTGGCTCCTCCACATAGTGGACTGGAACATTACTTGGTGGATGCGTCACACGTAGGGTCCAAGTGGTCTAGGTATGCCCGTAGGTTTTATCTCCATCCTAGGAATGATTGGCTTGGCATCATTGGATGTTAGGAGAGCCAATGGGGCTCCCCTTTTGAAGAAGTTTGGTAGCCTATTCACTAGGTAAGGTTGATTGTATGGTTACGAGTATGGGAGTCTCCTTGGTAGTCTCTGCGATGCATGGCATCATGGCTGAACCTACCACAATTGGCACAAGGTCAAGACTAAGGGTCCTGACTCAGTTGACAGGTGGTTTTCACCACAATACATGCATTGGACGTGAGGGCGTGTTGGTCATCTCATCATCTCTTGTAATCTAGCTAGCTCCATCTTCATCTCCGGTAGTTCTTGGCTTGAGTCAATGCCCTTTCCTTTTTCTTAGTACTTGGGGTTGATCTTTTGCTTGTTGTTGAAACTCTCTTGGAATTCCTAGAGGTAGTCTTCTTTGGATTCAAGCTCTTGGAGCTTCTCTCCTTAAGCTGGTCGTCATCTCTAATGGCATCTTCAAAGACCCTAGCCAGTGCATCTCACTGTAAGCTCAAGTTGCCTGCCAAGGCCTTATAAAGCTCTTTGCTTCGTATTCCATTAATGAATACTATATGGAAACCGCTCTTTCGGTTGGTCACTCGCCAATTGGGATTCTCTTAAAGAGACTCCTCAAATGGGTCACGTAATCCCGGATATCTTCCTTATCCCTGTACTTGACATTCATGAGCCGCACTAGCAGGTTATCAGAGTACCTTGGCTTAGAGAATCTCTTAATGAAGAGAATTTTAAGGCTATTGAAGTTAGATCGCTCAGCAACATCTAGAATTGTGTACCGAGTCCTTCCCTTATTTCCTAAGCATGGACTGAATGCTTGCTAACATTGAGTAAGGTCAATGAGGCCGTTGGCCTTACAAACCTACTCGAATTGTTCCACGAAGCTGTACGTGTTGTCATTTGATTGGTATTTATCTAGCTACTGCGTGACAACGGGGATTTTTGATTGGTTGTTAGAGCCTTGGTTAACTCCTAGTCCTATGAGTAGTGACGTTGCTAGTGTCACATCACTCTACTCTGCTGCCATGTTATCTAGCAATCACTTTATCAAAAGCTTGCTCAGTGTGAGGTCTCCTTCTAGTTCTCTCTCTTTCTCTGTGTTTGGTCCTGTCCGATTTCTACTCGTTAGGGCTAGCACTCACTAAATCTCTTGCATTTCCATGTTCTAGCGTAAGCTCCTAGTTTTTGAATCGTGGTTATAAGCCACTATGGCCTACAAAGCCATGTGTGTGAGCTTTCTTTCCTCATCGAGATATGCTATGATAGCCTCCATAGGTGTGCCATGGTGGTACATCATATTTGTTCACCATTTCCTAGATCTTCTTTGGGAAACCTCCCAGATCAAGCTCCTCCTTGTGCCTGCGATTTGAGCTAGTCTCTGTCGTATCTATAGTCTTGTGCTCCACCAAGTTGTCGATGAGATTGATTAGGTCAGGTAGATCCACTTCTTCGATGGTGTCTATCCTTGTTGTGCATGGCTTCTCTCTTGCATTTTTAGCCTGGTCCTACGCTTGGGGTTTCAATCATCCAACTATATCTCAGGGTCTTCTCCTATTGGTGGGTTCCTTCAGGTTATTACTGAGTGAGTTCCTTCTTAATTACAAGAAATTATCAATTTATAGTCACTCAGTGCATGTGTGTGTGTACTCTTTTTTGTGCACTGTGTGCAATCAAGATTTCAGCTTTTATTAAGTGTACTTCAAGTGTTGGAAAATAGTATGAGTGTGAAGACAAAATGACTATTTAGCTTCCTCACTTTCACTTGTGTTTGTGGCTTGATGGGGCTCTAAGCTCGGTTCTTGGCCTTTCTTGTGGCTTGATGGGGCTCTAAGCTCGGTTCTTGGCCTTTCTTGTTGCTTGCTAGGGTCTGTGCCGTATCGTTCAATTTGTTCAGGGTCAATTTGGAGTTTGCTGGTTAGCCTACAGCTCTAAGCGTGTCAAATTTGCTGCTAAGTGTGTCAGCACTATTCTCGACCATTTGACTACGATTTCTAGGTCTAAAACTACATGTAGGGTGTTCGGTGAATTCTCTTGGTGCATGTCATGCTCTACGTCAACTGGAATGTGTCAAATTCCCAAATTTGTCTATTAGGGCATGTTCAATTGTGTAGGGTATAATTCTAGAAATCGGACGCCCGATTTCCCAGTGGTCCAATTTGGTTTGGTTCAATTCAAGTATGTTTGATTTAGGTATGTTCGATTGTCACAATCAGACAAGGTGTGTCCGATCGAATAGGGTGGCTGGCCCAATTTGGATATGTTCGATTGTAAGGATCAGATTGGTCAGGAAGTGGGTCCAATTCTCACCTGTTCGATTCTCGAAATCGAGCAGGTGAGGTGGTTCAAGTGGTGACGTGGTGGCTGAGTCCGATTCTAGTAGTCTAATTTTCAAAATCGGACAAGGCATTTGGTTCGAATGTCAGAATTCTTGGAATCGGACATTTGATTTTGGGAATCGGACACTGGTAAACTTGTCCGTTTTCGATGGCTCAAACACAATTTCAACTACCATTTGATCAAAATCTAGTGATTCAAGCTATGATAGCTAGCAAGACTTTCTAGAAATCAAATATGGGTGTAGGGCAAGGGCCTCATAGATCTGAATCTCGCAAAAAACTCTGACATGCTCTAATCGATTTGACGTAAGCTCATGGCCTCCAAGCTCTCTCTCTCTCTCTCTCTCTCTCACTCACAAAGCTACGGTTGCAAATGAGGCTTTCCCTTGCCTCACGGGGTCATAAACCCTTGCTGTGGGCATAACCTTAATCTTCCTGATCACTCCCCTTGCGATTCCAACACATCTAAGCACTCATTTTTTCCATTTTTTCAATGTTTATGCCTTGTTTGAGCATGTTTTACAGTAGTAAACCCTAAGCTTTCCACTCAGATTTCTCGATCTTAACCTACTCTAAATGCAACAAAAATCAAAAGCAAAGTATTGAAATGATTTCTCCACTCAACTAATCATCAAAAGCCAAAAATATTTACTTGTAGCATGGATTAAAAGCCCAAAACCTCCTATCTAACTCAAGCTCCGATTCAAGGATGAAACCCTTACTTCAATGCTCAATTTGAGGTGTGCAAACGCTCAAGCTTGAATCTGTTGGTCCCAGCAAAATGGAACCAAAATGTAGAGGGAGCTCATGCTCAACTGCCAAGACCCATGGACCACTTCTTCCTTCAAGTGTTTCAAGCAAGCACTTATGGTTATCTCTCACCTAGACGATGTGCCTTCGGTTCTACTGTGCTTACCTTGATGCCCCAATGAGTTGCCTCCTCCCTCAAGCACTCCGATAGCTCCACGATTAGTGATGCAAGCTCAAGCATCCTCAAGCCTCCTTCTCCAAGCTCCATCCTCCATATCCACGTGCGAGACGAGAGAAGAGAAGAGAAGAAGAGAGGAGATGATGGAGAGCTTCACCTCCAAGATCCCTCACCCTCACACACTTACTCCCTGACTCACTCACACTCCCTCCATCGAGCACTCACAAGCAAGCTAAGAGAAGAGAAGTGGAGAAGAAGGTGAGTCCACTTTTTCCACACACCCAATAATAAGCTCTCATTCACTTTTTGGAGTTTATGTACATGCCCTAAAATCCCTTGGGCACCCATCCCTTTTTTACATGACTGGCCATTGTGGCAAGGTCCTCTTTTCCATTTCCATTCTACTTGCCCTATTCTTTAGCCTATGCCCGTGTACCTTTTACATTTTGTACAAGAGGGAGCATGGTACTCTTTTACAATAGTTTTTAGGGTGCCTTGCATTTAAAAATGTGTTTTTTTCCTTTGACTTGATTTTTGAGGCCGCTCTTGTGCCTTGCTTGTTCTCCATTCCTGCCTCTTCCATTGCATATGTATTTTACATCTTTTTCTTCCATCTCGAGCTGGGGTTAATAGTTAGCTATGGATTGTGAGAGTTTGGCATGACCAAACTATTAGTCAACACCTAACACAACTCGGCGGATGGTTGCTAGGTGTCCATGACCTGAACCCACATATCCCTAACTAAGATCCCTAATTATCCAAGCCTCATCTAGATCCTTGTGCCCTGAAATGAGTCACACTAAGCTACTAAGAGCAAAGCCTAGATGTAGTACTAGGAGTACTCAAAGCCCTCTTGCATGGTTGCTTAGATAGTGAAATAGAATAGTGGGTGGTAAGGAAACTATATGAAAATGTAGAGCTACAGAAAATGAAAAATGTTGCTTCATTCAATACAATGCTCAAAAGTAGTATCTATGGAAGAACTTGACATGGCTATTGAACTCCCCCATCAACCATGTAGCCAACACTCCACTGAGGCCCTCTCCCACCCTTGGTAGAAATTTCCCCACTCTCCCTAGGAGCCCCCATGCACTCTATATGAATCAACCCCCTCATGACAATATGGTACCAATGGCCAGCATGGCAATCCTGGGAAGTCTGGCTATAATGGACATCATGGGATAAATGCACCACATGGGATGTATGGACAATAAGGTATGTATGGACACCATGGGATGTATGGGCAGCAAGATTTTCATGGGCAGCATGGCCCTCATGATCTGTGTGACAAGATTATCCTAATGAAGTACAATGGGGAAATCTCCCTCACCATCTGACTTGGAGGAATGGACGTCCAAGTTGGAGTCCTGCTTCAATATCTACTCCCTCACTGATGTTCATAAAATACTTTTTGCTTCTCTCCACTTAGAAGGATTTGCCCACACATGGTGGCACTATATCAATCAAGAGAATCATCAGTTCATTGATTGGGAAGATTTTAAAATGCATATGGTCCAAGTATTTGTGTCTCTTGTGGAAAAAGAGCGGTTGGCAAGATGGTGGTACACTCTTGAACAACGTAACCTCAATGTATGTGAGTACACAAATCAATTCATAAACTTGACCATGTATGTGGAGAGAATTAGCAATAATGCTAAATTGCACAAGTATATCTTTGAGCTGGAACTGAGCCTATCGGCAGATGTCATGGCCCAAAAGCCTACCACATTGTTTGATGCAATTGAACTAGTTGAGAGATATACAAGGAAGTATCGTAAGACTGAACATTTTCAATAAGGTTCTGGACAGCCTCACATCCCTTCAATATCAACCCCATATGGAGGTGGTTTTCGAGGCATTTCTATACCTAATAACAGCCCCAAAGTACCCATGTACCCCGCCTTCCATGCTGAACAAAAAATGTTTCTTGTTAACTTGGTAAAAGTAGGCAGAAAGCTCCATGCCCTTTGAGACCTCAGGATTTTACCTCTATTTGAGGTCAACATAGAGTTTCCACATCATCATCATCTCTCTCTCTCTCTCTCTCTGTCTCTCGCTCCTTTTACCATAGCTCTTACTTCTGCTCTAGGTCTCACTCCCTTTAGCTTTTGCAGAAGGCACAAAAGCAAAATCTAGCCAACATAAAAGTGAAAAGCAAAAGGAGTAGTTGTAGATATTGAATTATGGCATAAATGTATTGGACATGCAAATGTGCAAAGGCTGAAATTAATGCAGTCTAGAGGATTGGTTACAGGGTTGCCTTCTTTTAGAGTTGCAGAATTTCATAAAGTTTGTGAAGCATGCCAATTTGGTAAGCAGACAAGACAACACTTCTTGTGTGATAGAGAAGTGAGTAGAAAAATACTTGATGTAGTGCATACAGATGTTTGGGGGCCTGTACAGAATGTATCTCTTGGTGGTAGCAAATACTTTGTCACATTTATTGATGACTATTCAAGGAAGTTATGGGTATACTTCATGAAGGAAAAAAGTGATGTGTTTTCAAATCTTTTAAGGCAGCTGTTGAAACAAAAACATGCTTAAAAGTAAAGGTCTTGAGATCATATGGAGGGGGAGAGTACCTCTCTAATAAGTTTAGTGGCTTCTTGAGGACCCATGGGATAAAGAGACAATTTACTTGCAGGTATACCCCACAGCAAAATGGGGTTGCAGAAAGAAAAAATAGGCATATTGTAGAAGTCGCATAGGCATTAATGGCTGAAAAGAATATGCCCAAACATTTTTGGTCTAAGGCTGTCCATACTACTGTCTATGTTATGAACAGAACTCCCACAACTGCACTTCATACGATGACTCCTGAAGAATGCTTTATTGGTAAAAAGCCCGATGTATCCCACTTGAATGTATTTGGATGTGTTGTATATGTTCATGTGCCAGATGAGCTATAAAAGAAGCTTGATCCAAAGGCTGAAAATTGTATTTTTATTGGGTACTCTTTAGAGCAGAAAGGGTATCGATGTTATAACCCTGTCACAGGTGAGTTTAGAGTGAGCAGGGATGTTATCTTCGATGAGATGGGTAGCTAGTATGCACCTGTTGGTAATGTATTAGATGATGATAATGATCATGACAGTTATGTGCAGAAAGAAAAACAAGAATCACGGAGTCTTAGTGGACCAGAAATATCATTTGATACTATACCTACAGTGAGTCCTCGGTCTGGGAGACTAAGGAGTAGCCCCACATCTTCAGGTGGATCTATAAGTGTTGTAGGGAAGGACAAAGGAAAGAAGAAAGTGCTGGATGGTAATGATTCATCTATTAGTCATTTTGGATTTGACAGAGATTCCAGTGGTTCAGAGAGTTTGGATAATGAGCTTGGTATTCCTTCAGTCAAGACACCAGGTGTACAGAGAGCTCATAGTAATGCAAAGGCTGTATTGAGTGATCCGATGGTACGCAGGTCTAGCACGGTCAGATACCTTGTTAAAAGATTTAGTTTTGAAGGTTATGCAACTCACCATTATGCTTATATGGTGAAACTAGTTGAGGATGTTGAGCCCACTTGTTTTGAGGATGTTGTTGGTCATGCTCATTGGGATGCAGCAATGGATGAGGAGATGGCTGTATTAGAAGCCAATAAGACTTGGGATTTGGTACCCTTACCTAAGGGTAAGAAAGCTATTGGCTGTAAGTGGGTTTACAAAGTTAAGCATAATGCAGATGGTTCAGTTAGTAGGTATAAGGCTAGGCTGGTTGCAAAAGGCTATGCTCAAACATATGGTATAGATTATGAAGAGACATTCAGTCTAATTGCTAGGATGCCAACTATTAGGTGTGTGATTGCCTTGGCAGCAGCCAAAGGTTGGAGTTTGCAGCAAATGGATGTTAAGAATGCCTTCTTGCATGGTGAATTACAAGAAGAAGTGTATAAGCAGCCATCAGGTTATGAGGTTTTAGAGCATCCCACATATGTGTGCATGTTAAAGAAGGCGCTCTATGGGTTGAAGCAAGCACCTAGAGCATGGTTTGACAAGATTGGAGAGTATCTTGTCAATATTGGATTTTGTGTTTTTGATGTTGATCGCTCACTTTATGTGAGAAAGGGAGATGCAAGTTTGGTCATCATAATCATCTATGTGGATGACTTGATTATTACAGGTGACAGTGACAATGGGATTACTGAAGTTAAGGACTTCTTGAAGAAGAAGTTTGAGATGAAAGATTTGGGTGAGCTGATATACTTTCTTGGTATTTGAGGTAATTAGATGTGATGATAGTATATGGCTATCCCAAAGGCAGTATGGCTTGGATATGTTATCCAAGTATGGTATGACAACATGTAAGCCTCTTTCAGTACCATTGAAGCAAAATGTGAAATTGAGTGCTGACGTTGGGGATGAGATAGAAGACCCTACTATGTTTAGGAGGATAGTAGGGAGTTTGATTTACATGACTATCACAAGGCCAAACTTGAGCTATGCTATTGGCCTTGTCAGTCAGTTTATGTAGATGTCTAGAAAGCCTCATTTGGATGTAGTTAGATGTATATTGAGGTATGTGAAGTCCACTTTACACTATGGAATTTTTTATGAGGCAGGTAAGGACCTATAGGTCTTTGGATACACAGATGCAGATTGGGCCGGTAGACAGAAGATCTACAAGTGGATTCATGTTTTCCCTTGGTAGTGTAGCAGTTACATGGAGTAGCAAAAAGCAACCTATAGTTGTTTTATCGAGTACAGAGGCTGAGTATAGAGGTGCTGCTATGGCAGTATGTGAGGTGGTATGGTTGCAAAAGTTATTAGGTGATTTGGACGTGCAGGGAGATGGTCCAATTGTCATTCATTGTGACAACATGAGCATCATACAACTAGCTAGGAATCCACTGTTCCATGCTAGGACAAAACACATTGAGGTGCACTACTACTTTGCGAGAGAGAAGGTACTTGGAGGAGAGATTGACTTGGTATATGTTAGCACATAGGATCAGATAGCTGAAATTTTCACAAAGGCATTAGGTGTAGAGAAGCTTTGAAAGTTTCGAAGCTTACTTGGAGTTGCAGAGATAGAATTGAGCTTGAGGGGGAGTGTTGAGTTGGAAAGCTCAAGATGTGCGAACATTGATGATGGACCGCCTAGCTAGATGAGTTCGCATGTCTACACTTAGCACGTTAGTAGCCATTATGATACTCACATGGCCACTGACTTATCACTTATTATATTTAGTTTATTACACCTACCTATAGCTGGCAAAGATATAATGTCAGTTGATTAGTGTAGTCGGTTAAGCATTGTTTGACTTAGAATGCCACTTTCCTTTATGTTTTGTCTTATCTATACTTTGTGTACATTGTATAGTGCATGGAAGAAGAAGAAAAATCAGCAAGAAAACGTTTTGGTCTCCATCTCTCTTCTTATGTTCTTGAGTGAGCTTCCTCTTGTGTATACAGTGTGTGTTTGGCATAGTAGCTCAAGCAAATCCCCCCATCACACGATTCTTGACACAACTCAAGTGATGCCGTCATTCAAGCTCCATCTCCATAGACTTAATTGTTGCGTGATCTATGTATAGAAGAAGAAGGAGGAGGAGGATAAGAAGAAGAAGAAGAAGAAGAGGAAGCAAGATATTCTAACAGCTAAGGTTTTAAACTTTCTTATTTAAAATTTGAAGGTTTTTTGGAGATTTTTGCAATTCATTTTATGCTAAACTTCAGTTTTTCATGAACATTGACATGTCCCTCACTCTACCCCACACTCTTCCTCCCTCCCTCCCTCTCTCTATCTCGTCGCTCTACCTCACATACCAGTCCCTAACTCTACCTTGCACACACAACACACACATACTCTCTCATTTGCTCTCTTTCTCTGATACACAACAAGATGCAAGAAAGTATTAAGAGGAGAGATCTCCACAAGATTGCACACCACAATAATCCTTTCATTTTTTTATTTTTATACTTGGCCTTGGTTTTTTGGGCACCCTCCCATCTCATTGTGGTCAAAATAGATATTCTCCCACACTTTTTGGTTTCTACAAATCTTTTTCAATTTGTTCAATTTCTTTACATCCTCTCTCTCTCTCTCCCCTTGTGTGCTATCATTGTCCTCCATAGGAAATTTTGCAACTCTCTCTTGTGGTGGTGGTGAGCTAAAGATTTAGACTTATATCACAAACCCTAATTGTCTTACAATGACGAGCTAAAGATTCACACACACACACACACACACACACACACACACATCATTTGTGTGTGTGTGTGTGTGTGTGTGTGTATCTTGTGTTGTCCCCTTCCAAATCGATGTTGATAGAGTTGTCTCCCTCTCTCTCATGTGTTGAAACCTTCCATAATCGATTCTAAAGCTCTCTCTATCCCCTCTCTCTCTATGTTCTTCATCTTCCGTTATGTGTTCCATAGCTCTTTCCCTCTCTCTACTTTCCACATACAAATTCAACATGGACAATTTGCATGGTAGCTTCTCATTCCAGATAAATTGGCAAACTTAGATTATAGAAGGTGTTTCCAGGATTGATATTCTTAAACCCTCATATGAACAAGGTGGAAAATTTGAAAAATCTAAAGTAGAAGACAACACCAAGGAAAAAGTGAAACGGAAGATGAAGGCGTGCCAAGAATAATTTGGAAACACAAGAAGTACATAAAATTCCTAAATCAAGGAGAAAGACTCACAAGAAAAAGTGCAAGTCAATACTTTTGTAAAAGGGTACAAGGCGCACCATCAATTATTTTAAGAGCGCCTTCAAATTGTAAAGGTACATGGGTGGTAGGAAGGAAGCTAGGAAGATAGAAGGACAATGGAAAAAGGGCCTAGGCCAGGCCATGTAAAACAGGGGATAAGGGGATGACCGCCCAAAAGGGATTTAGGGTTTTGTATATAAAGTTGAAAAATGAATGAGAAACTCATTCTTGTGTGTGGCCAAAAGTAGCTCTCTTTTTTTTCTTCTTCTTCTTCTTCTTTCTTGCTTGAGCTTGTGCTTGAGAGAGGGAGTGTGAGAGTGTGAGGGAGTGAGTGTGTGATGGTGAGGGGCTATGGTGGAGAAGCTCTCCATCTTCTCCTCTCTTCTTCTCTTCTCTTATCTTCTCTTGTCTTGCTCACTGCAATGAAGCTTGGAGCATGGAGCATGGAGCTTGAGGATATAGCTTGCTTGAAGCTTGCACTTGGATCGTGGAGCTACTAGAGTGCTCGGGAGAGGAGGCAACTTGATCAGGCGTGGAGGTAAGCTCACTACACTCGTAGAGATGGATAGCCCATCGACTATGTGAGATGTAGCCATTAGTGTTCGGCTTGGAACACTTGAAACAATAAGTGATCCGTGGGTCTCGGTGGTTGATAGCCTCTATATTTTGGTTCCATTGCCCGGACCAACAGATTCAAGCCTTGAGTGCTTGCACCCTTCAAATTGAGCATAGAAGTAGGGTTTTCCCCGAACCAGTGCTTGAGGTAGATAGGTAGGAAGTGAGGGAGTTTGAAGAGGTATTCGATCTTCTTAGCAAGTAAGTTTTTGGTTTTTTGGATTTGGAAAGGTAAGCTGTAGTGTATGTGTTTGCTTTGTGATTTGGATGCATTAGGGTAGGAAAAAACAAAGAAAAAATAAGCAAAACATGCATTGGGATTTTTGCTATCATAACAGGGCAAGAGGGTTTGATTTGCTTGTCGATTTGTATTTTGGAGTTGATTTGCTATCCAAGTTTATACAGTCCTTCATTAGGGTTGATTCTTACATTCTGTAAGCTTGTGTGACCCCTCATAACCAAAATTGTTAGAATCGAGTGATTTTTACCATCCCTAGGAACTCGTCCGCAGGAATTGGACATTGTTACCAGAGTCTGATTCCCAGGATTCGATTCCCAGAATCAGACGGTTTGATTCCTAGAATCGGACAAACCCATCTTGTTTGATCGGACATACCTTGTCCGATTTCAAAAATTGGACATCCCAGAATCGAACGCTCAAAATCGGACTCTTGTCAAATTGGATGCTTGAGAATCGGACACTTCAAATTGGACACCCCATAATTGGACGTTTGATTCCTAGAATCAGATGCACAAAAATCGGACCAAGGATGACTTGAATCGAACCAACCCATAATTGGGCCACTTGAATCGGACCAACCAACCAACCAAAATCAGACCATCGGACTCGAACTGTCCGATTAGCCAATCAGACCAACCTAGAATTGGATGTTCGATTCTGAGAATGGGACCTCTGAGAATTGGACATAAAACTGTCAAAATTGGACAAGTGAATAGAATACAACTTTGACATATCTAAGCCCTGAAACTGACCTAGAGACCATATATAGTTGAAAGCACATCATAGACTTATCATTGGGATGAAATCTAGAGCAAGTGTTTCAAAACTTGGCTACGAACAGTCCTTCAAATCACACGGTATTTGGTGTAACGGCCCTACGGGCTGGGGGGGACTCCCCCCTCGGACCCTCGGAGTGGGGGCTTTGCCCCCTTCGCACCTCCCCCAAGTAGGCTGGAGAGAAAATGCGTGCCGTGACAGGTCCTCCAAATTAGATCCTAGTGTAGTTATGGCTCTACACAAGCATAGATTCTCACTTGCAAAACAACAACCAAAATCCCATACCGAACAAAGATAAACAGAGACCCTAGAACCTCAATGGGTGAATCTATCCAACAAAGGCAAAAAGGCCACATCACAAAAACATGTATAGGTTGCATTTGGAATACATCTAATCAAAGCAGAATGCAGCAACATCAAGCTACAACTACGAGGATGATAGACATGACAATTCTGATGATACATGCACCTTGAACAGCACTGCACAGAAGACCCAAGACATCAGTGGAGAATCCACATTTGGTTGTGCAGTTGAGGACTCAAAGGCATATATCAGAAGGCTTGAATATATAAGCCAAGACTTGGAAGATGAAGACATAGTACCACTTGCTTATCTTAGGGTCAAACTCACCACAAAAAGAGAGCATAGTGTCAATGCTCTTATCAATGAAGAAGCTGATTTTAATATCTTGACCTATGAAGCATGGACCTTGCTAGGCCAACCAAAGCTCACACCGACTAATGCAACTCTTAATTATTATGGGGGACACCCACAAGCACTTATAGGGAAGTGCAAGATCCTTGTAACTGTTGAAATGGAAAGCTTGCCTATGCTATTCCATGTTCCTCCAAATAGTGCAAATTGTGGAAAGGAAATTGTCATGTAGGAAAAATTTTCCCCCTATTTTTCCTTTGTAAATACCTTTATGAATCAAAAATGTGTAAAGAAACCCTAATTAGGGTTAGCTAGGGATTAGCTAGGGTTTACCTATAAAAGGGTAGTCATCCAAATGTAGCATTATCACTTGATCATTGGAAGACATCTTGTTCTAGGAAACTTTCCTTCTTGTGTTCCATTTTTTAGTTATGGCAGCTTGCCATGTTAATGAAGTTTAGTCTCTTTCCATTTTTAGTTTGTTTTGTTGATTTCATGTTTCTTTATCCATGGTTGGACATGGAGCTAGGCCACTTTAGGCTAGTTAGGATAGCTTTGTTACAATGGTATCGGAGCCTTTCTTTGATCCAAGGTAGGATTTAATTCCATCATTTTCATGATTATGATGTGGCTGGGGATGTCATTTTCATAGAAGATCTGGTTATAGACATCATTTTTGTGTAATTGGAGTTGAAGACACAGTTACATGGTTTGGTTTCTACTTGATAGTGACTAGTCAAGTTGTTCTACTACTTCAAACCGTGTTAAAGATGGTGGATCTTGGCAATATCCAATGGGCAATGGTGGGCTCCATCCAATTTTAACAGGTCGTGGCTCAATTTTGGCCCAAAAATGAAGAGAGATGGACAAAACGAAGAGAGATGGTCAAAATGTAGGTAACTTGGGTTAAGGTTGAGTTTAGTGGGGGTTGCTTTTGAGAGGGAAGGGTTTGCTTTTCAGACATAGTCTTTCTCTCTCCCGTTTCAAGCTCCCTTCATACTCCATAGCCAATCTCTTGCTAAAATCTTCCAACCATGATTCTTCCAACAACCACAATGGACTCCATAACTTGGTTCTTAACCTCATGAGCTTTAGGTAGAATAGTGATTTGGCTCTATTAGCCTTCCTATTACTCTCTTCATCACATTCAAGACAGCAATGTGAATTGCGCTTGTTCTGAAACCTGCCATATCCTTGATCATAAATGAGCTCTATTGTTCAAATGATCCATGTTTGAGGCTTCAAACTTCATTGGCAAAATTTCCTACATACGCAGCTGTTGGCATCTTTGATCTAATGTAGAGCTGAAAAGCAAACCTACTCAAGAACTGTTGAATATGAAATCATAGATTTCTCCCCTAATTACTGAGCATGCTCACCAACAAGATTGGGTCCTCCTTTAGACGAAATCAATGCCATCCTCCTGTTTGCACTTTTAGAGTGGATTCTTGAAGGCATATTGGAAGGGGTAGCCATTGCCACTTGGAGAAGAGCAATTATTGGACTCTTCTACAAATTTTGAAGACTTCTTGGAGACTATTTCACATTTTTAAGACTAAACAACATCCTCAACTCAAGCGGCATCCCTATTGAAGCCTTCTTCATCAATTCTTGAATCCAATGGTTCATGGGAGCACTCTTCATGAAGAATCTTGAATAAGAAGTTGGATATTATCATTGGAGTGATAAAAGTGAAGATTCTTGGTCCTTTGCAAGCTGAAGACACATTCCACAAGTCTATGTGAAAAGTTTGAAGCATCCACCAATGCTCTTCTCCTCTTCATCGACCATTCAAAGTACTTCTTGATCATTCTTGGTCTCATATTGATTACCTTTTGCTAAGCCATTACTATCATGATGAAATGGAGAAGGAAGAGTGTATTTCAATCCTAATTCACTAATTTGAAGTCTATCTTTAATACCTAGAGCTTCCCTTGTTTCAATTGAGTATTACCTTTTAGTTCTAATCACCTAAATCCGTTGTAATGCTTCATTCTCACTTGCTTAACCTTGGATTTTGGCACTGCTATGTTCCCATGAGAAAAAAATATGGAAAGAATGGTAAGGAATGAGTAATGAACAGTGAGTTACTGCTGTGAGTATTGCCCTATCCCATTCCTCTTTCATATTATTCACCCTTTTCAGCATGTGCTTCATGTAAAGCTTTCAAATTCCTATCCATTACATCTCATATTAGATTGGCAAGAATCTTGTGTGGAACTTGTCATCGAAGCAGATGTGGGTTATGGGAATCATATATGACTTGGGATCATGAAAATATGATCTATTGACTTGGTTGATGACTCGGATGACTTGGATCAGTAATGCACATGTTTCTTGAAGCAAATGTTACATGGGTACTTGACAATGCAATTGGAAGGCAATGCATAATCTTGGCTACATCATATTGGTCACATGTATGCTTATGGAATGCTGAGCCATGTATCTGACTTTTGATACTAGTGAAAATGTATGTATCTTGGAACATGAATGAATGGGAAAAGGTGTAATGCAGTGGGGTTGATAGGACATAAATGTTCATTGGCATTCTTATGGACAATGGGTATCATTAGCAGTGAATCTTGACTTGGTTTCATATTGCCTATCTCTTTGGTTTTCACATAAGCAAGAATTTCTTCAATCTTGGATATTGTGGGGGTTTTTTCCTCCTGCTTCAACATTCTACAAATCCCTTCTACTCACTGAAGTGACTTGGTATTGGGTATTAGCTCAAATTGGATAAGAAGTACCAAAAACATTTGCAATAGGGCATAAACATGGTGCAGCCCAAATAGGGAAAGATTTGGAAAAATTGATACAAAAATTAGTAGAATCATTTGAACGAAAAATGGAAAATTGGGTTTGATAGTAGACATCACAATCTTGGATTGGAGCTAACAAATGCTTCATTTGGATACATATTTCTCAAGTTAGAGCCTATTTTGTTCCAACAATTCACTAGCAGTTTACTATTGATAGACCTAAAGAATCATTTCCAGAATGGGGTGTAAGTACAAAATAATGCAAACCATGATTCCTAATTGAAGGTAGATATTGTGGGCTTCAAGTGAAGTTATCAAACACCTCATTCCGATCAGAATTTCTCAAGTTATGGTCAAAGCAATTGAATTAGGTACTTTGGACAGGGTGCTGTGTACTGTGGACAGTTTAGGAAATTCTTAAGTAGAGAGAGGAATTGCTACTCCTAAATTCAAACCAAGGTTTCTACTTGGTGTTAGACGTCCTAAGATTCAGTTAAAGATATCATACACCTTATTTGAACTCATATTTTTCAAGATAGAGTTGATTTTGTACCAGCAGGTCACTATGGACATCATGTACCACAGGGGTGACAGACATGAAAAATTTGATGTTGCATGGAAAATCATGCATGTCTTGGGTCTTATGGAAAAAATGGTGATTGTACCTTATGTAGCAATGTTGGGCACCATCAAAATCATGCATGTGGAGACTTTAATGCATGTAGAAGTAATGTCTATGGAAAGCATATGTTGGGATCGGTTGCTTCTCCAATGAATGGTTATGGATTCGATTATGGTGGCATGATTAGACATGAATATGCAAAACAAGATGGAATGAGTGGGCATAGTTCTTATAAGAAATTTTTTTATGATTATGATCATGATGATTATGCCAATTCAGACCCTAATTCTTTTGGGCAGCAATAGCATGTTAATCATAGTCATGTTTATGATTAACCATTTTGGGAAAGCCTCCATTCAAATCAATCTTGCCTTCATCCAATGAGTGGGCAGCAGCTGCAATCAAATGCTCCTACAAAAATTGAGGTCCCTATCCATAGACAAGAACTATATGAGCATGCCTATGTTATGGATAGTTCTTATTCTCAGCCACAAGTGCTTTATCATCATCCACAAAGGATTGGAAATGCTTATGTGTAGCCTTACGCAGTAAACCATGGAAAACAAGCTCATGGTTATGGTTATCATTTGATAGACGGGGAAAATGTCCGTCAAGTTTTTTTTAGTGGTGTACATGGCATCTACTTTTCAAGTCGTATCTTGGACAACATAACTTCCAAGGGCCTATGTTATAAATGCAATGAGAAGAACACTCTTGGGCATGACAATGTATGTAAGGCAAAGCATATTAATGTATCAGTTGTTCTTGAGTTCCATACTCCTCATGACATTGGAAGAAAGCTTATTCCTCAGTTCTTACCTCATTAAGAGTGTTGGCAATGGTCCATGAGGTCTATCTTTCTGCCACTGTCCAAAAACATCCCTTGTATGATAAATTGCTTCTAGAAGAAGATCTACATGTGGCTAGCAGGCTAGGAGTAGGGAGCATGGTTCTTGATGTTAGTGCATATATCTTTTGCCTCACTCAAGACACTCCAATCCTAGATCTCTATGCTTCCCATCAATGCAACCCTGACTTCTTTAGCTGGTTCCGTCCAAGCCTACATGACAGGAACCCTAAACCGTCTCTTGGTTCTACACTAGAGTCACTCGAACCTCTAGAGCAAGAGAAAAATAGCTCTAAGCACAACACCTACTTTGATAAGAAGAAATGGAGACATGTTCCAATGGGTAAGGACAAGATTCTAGAGCAAATACCCAACTAGGAGCAATTGCCAATGCAATCAGATGATGAGCTAAACAGAGGGGAATTAGTTGAAGAGCTAGAATCTCCAAAAAGAGAGGCAGTCATACCCTCACAACCTAGCGAGGCTATTCAACATGCTGCGGCTATGTCCCACAAGGACATGCCAGAAAAAGAGAATGTTAAGGCTCAACCAAGCACATCAATGGCTGACCTAGTTCTGGGTCCTGAGTCTTTAAAGGATACACCTCAATTTCCCAAGAAAAAGAGGAGGAAACAACTAAAACAATGGTAGTTGCAAGTGGCTATAGACTCCAAGAAGATTGAGACAAAGAGTGTTGAAGAGGTGAAGGCTAAAGCATCGAATCCACCCACGAATGAACCCATTGCCATCTCTCCTAACAACGGTGAAACCTCAGACACATTCATATGTTTTGATAAGTCAAAGCAACCATTACCATCAACGATTGCTTGCAACACTCAATCCACCGACAAAAAAACTTACATTGACCAATCAAGAGTGGATACAACACTGTCACAACAAGTTGAAAGAACTATACTAGTCACATTCGAGGGAAATCATGACACGATAGCAGCAAAGTCTTAGGAGGAGAAACATGAAAAACTCGAAAGTAGGAGCAATCCTAGAAATGACATGCCCAGAGAGAGTTATTCAAATAACTCTTTCTCCATCTGACTTTTTGGGTTTGCAATTATCAACAAGCCATATTGAGAGAACTCTTCTATCCTTCATCCGTTACTTACTCAAGCAACTCAAGGTGACCCATTCCAGACATGAGCTCTTCTTAAAGGAATATTCTTTGAAAATAATGCTGAATAATGCCAAAGGCACAACAAAAATGAACCATACAAGAATAACACGTATTTTGGACGTCTATCGAAGAAACATTGCTACATCTAGTTCTCATCTTGAGATTAAAGATGATGAGGAAGTTTTGCCATTAAGTGCATGCCAAAGACAATTTCCTCGATAGAACATCATCATATGCCTTTTGGAGCACAGAGACTCGAGTTTCACCTAGCAAAAATGATATATGTGAAAATGTGTTACAAAGCATTTTGTGCATTTGCTTGATGACCCCCAGGTTGATTCGGACCATTCATATGATCTTTTCCTCCTCTATTTTGGGAGAGGTGTGTTGTAGTCTACATGTAGTACATGTCATTGTGCATGCTATATTCCTTGTAGTAAACTTACATTGTATTATTTGTTTCCTATGGAAATGTTTGGTGTAGGAGAACCTATATTGATATGAAGGTGCTTGAAATGTACCTTATATCACTGTATGCTTCCATGTCATGTACTCAATAGAAATTTTTATCTAATTGGAGCACCATGTAATAATCTACAGAGTCCATCTACTCTTTACTTTCATATAAGGTGCATCCTTAGAGCATTCCATCTGGTTTGGGTACTAGCACATTACTAGTGCCATATGAATTTGGTACTTTTTGGTACCATCATTATATTGCACTTTGCCAAATGGGTTGACAATGTGACTCAACTAATGTATAGTACCAAATTTTTTAAATTAAAGTTTCAAATTTTTGATGCATAGTACCAAATGGATCTAGTACTCTATTACATTTCCTATTATAGTACCAAAAGGGTACTTTGAAGTACCAAATGCTTCTATGAAGTACAAAAGTGAAAATGTATAGTACTAAATGGATGTAGTATTTTGTCACATTCCTTGGTATAGCACCAAAAGGCTACCATAAAGTACCAAATGCTTTTCTGAAGTACCAAATTGCTACTATATATTATCAAAAGGATTGAGTACTATAGTACATTCCCTAGAACTATAACAAAAGGGTATTATAAATATTCAAATTGCTACAATACATTACCAAATAAGGGTATGCCCAAGTACTTTGTTATATTTCATAGCACAACATAAATAATTCTTCTATAAAATACCAAATTGCTTTTTTATAGTACCAACTTGGGTCTGTGTAAAACCAAAAGAGGCACCGATTGGGTCTAATATGCTATTATTTTTTCTAGAATGGTATTGAAATGTTTATGCAAAGTTCCATATTAGTCCTACATAGTACCACATTGCTGCAATATGGAACCGAAAGGGATTATAAAATGGATCTAATACTTTTTCATATTTCCTAGCAAAGTACCAAAATTGTGATGTAAACTCTCAGATCGATACTATAAAGTACCCAATTGACACTGTGGATTCCCAAATCTATATTGAGTAGTATATGTATTGTTGTGTATATCATGTCCAAAAATGATATATTTTAAGGAGGCATTAAATTTGATGAGACAAAACAAGTTTGGGCACCATGGAGAGAATCATGCTTGCACATGTTTTTTTTGTTGCATATAGTGATCTAGGTCAATGTATTGCAAACCAATTAGTATATCAAAACAAGTTTGGGCACCATGGAGAGAATCATGCTTGCACATGTTTTTTTTGTTGCATATAGTGATCTAGGTCAGTGTATTGCAAACCAATTAGTATATCAATAGCATCACCAATATGTGGGAATCACTTTTGTGTCCAAAGCACCATGATTCAAAATACCATGCAAAAAAATGCTTGTTTTAGGATTGTGGTACATGTGGAGTTAAGAGGTCAACAATGTATCCTAATGAAACTTTAGTGGATAGTAGGGACATGATTATCAAGATCTTCACAAATGTCTCAACAAGGCAAGTGGATGCATATGTGGCTAAGAAGAAAAAAAAAATGGTGGTGTAACAAGTGATCTCACTTTTATTGACATTTTCTCCTCTCATCTTACATAGTTCATCAAGCACAACTTTATTTTTTTATGGCAAGTACAATAGTTTAAAAAGTGCTTGATGAAGTTTCCATTTGATTGTTTGTTTCACTTATTGACTTTATAGAAAATTACTTATTTAAATTGTAGAACGAGATACAAACCATGCACTGTGGTCTAATCAAGTTAGATACTTGTTCACATAACTTATGAACGTAGGAGATGTTGGAAAAGACACTCCATTTTGACATATCTGATGATAAGTTGCATAGTATACTCTTTGTACAACATTGTTTTCTTCTTCATGACAAATGTCTGAAATGAAAATCCCATTCTTTACAGTGTTACTAGTGCGGTCAGATAACACAATGTCCTAGTTCAAAGCTCAAAGACCTTTCTACTTTGTGGCTAGGTATTACCACTTGACAAGTTTACATATGATGCATAGCTTTAGGTCATTATGATAGAGAAAAGGGGAGCGTGATGGAGGTGGGCAGTCATACGAAGAACCCTCACTCATGATATGAGTTAACTATTTAAATAAGACATTTCAACCTAAATTTAAGATGCATCGAGGTAGTACATAGATAGTTTTTCTACTAGTTTTAAAGGATGATCTACAATGTGATGACCAATGGCACTGTGAGCATATTATAGCTCATGCTCATTTCATTGTGCATTGGTGGATATTCAAAGGAAAATCCATGTGTTTTATGTTATCAAACACTCTCATGTTTCTGTGATTCAAGTATTCATGGAAAATGGAGAAGATGCAAGAACCAACAACACATAGAAAAATAGAAATATCTCATCGTTTAACGTATCCTAGGATGAGAGAATGCTTATATCAACAATGAAGAGGATGATGATGCTAAAGACATTGACAACTTTGGTTTTGATTTGTCGATGCAAAATGACTCTAACCTACCCATTTATAAAGGAAACCTTGATCATTTGTGTGAGTTGCTATCCATCAAAGACAACTTTGTAGTCAAGGTAGCAAGACAAAGATGAGGATCTCTATTTAATCAAATGCATTAAAACTATGTATCAAATAATGAAGGCACAAAAGGATGTATGGCACAACAAAATTGTTAGAGGGGCTAATGTCCAAGTTGAAGGCATGATTTACACATATAACCTTCTAGATCACACATCTAAACACAAACCTTGTAAGAGTAATTAGGTTTCCCATGGAGCCTATCCCTAGATATTAGAATAAATTCAAATCATCTACTAAGGTGTATGAAAGAATATGCAATAGCATGCCATTCAATGATGACAATAATCAAGATATAGCAATTACAATAGATAGTACCCAATAGTAATATAAAGTACCAATAAATTTCTATGATGGCTTTTTTCAATTCTTGAGTTTCTCATATTCTTATGGTAGCTTGATGTCTCAGAATACAAAATTTGCAACTAAACACATACCTATTATCTAATAGTAGCAAATTTGGTTGTGTAGAGCACCAAATTTGGTACTATCCATAGTATCCAATGTCTAAATGGTACCAATTTTGAATCTCTAGAATATCAAATTTGGTACTATCCATAGTACTATTGGGGGTAAAGGAACCTATACCTACACCACCTTATATTTACTACACACATCATGACTACATGCATGTACATTATTGTAGGTGGTGGGTCCCCATCACTACTACTTTATTCTTTAATCTTTCAATGACTATTGAATAAAAAAAGGCTGATCACATAGTGTGGCTGTTGGAGTTTCCAAATCTTGTGTCTCTCTCTCCCACTCTCTTGCTCCATCTAACACAACTCACATCTCTCTTGCCTTTGCTTTCTTATGTTTCCACTTGGGTTTCACCCTTCAATTGGTATAAAATACAACCATTTGAGGAGCTTCTCCATCATTTGATTAGCCCGAATTTAAACATTCAACTTCAAGCTTTCATAGGTAGCCACACCTTGAGGTACGCATTAGTCCTATTGATCTTTAACTCATTCAAGCTTGTAGTAGCTAGAGCCCTAGAACAACCCTTGTAATTATTGTGTATTTTCATGGGGTTTCCATGTTGCTCTCCTTCTTGACTTTTTCTCTTGCCCTCTTATATGGTGCTTTGCCTAATATTTTGGGGTCTCTGCATCCTCGACTTCCTCCTTGGCATCAATTGAAGAGGTTTGGATTAGCCATTACTCTAGAGTAGGGTAGATTGATGTACACAGTGTTTGGACAACAAATAATAAGCTTCATAATGCAAGTTTAATGCTTTTGTGATGCTATTTTGGTGCCATGATGCTATCGACAATGTATTGACCTATTCATTGGCTTCATTTGAGCTATATAGCCTAGTTTGTGTAAGGTTTTACTATTGTGTACTATTTGGGAAACAAGCTTTTTAACTTGGAAGGTTATGCCAATTGAGGTTTGATGCCATTGTCAGGTGTTAGACTTGAATGTATTGATGCTTGGACTCAAATATGATTATGAAATGCTTTGGCACTTAATTTTGAGCTACACGATGTCTTGGAGGTTTGGCTATATGCTTTAGATACTTTAGTGATTAGCATTACATGTTTAAATGATTATTTGGATTTTACGCTTTGGGATGTATTGGTTGATGTCTATGGGCACCCAGATGTTATGCACGTGATGTATTGAGCCTTGCATTGCTCTTTTAAACTCTAGATATACTTCAACGTGACCGGATGTGAATTTGAGCTATTTACATTTAGTTTGTGGATACATTGCATTAGCACTTTGGATTTTTCATGTAGTTGAGCTATTTCTACTGAGAGAGTGAGACTCTTGCCTTATGTACATGCTCTCTTGGATACTCTTTGATGTAGTTATACCTACTAATGGGCTGATTTGATTTACATGCTTTCAACACTGACACTTACCTTTGTTAGCAAGATTTAGTGATGTATAGATGCTTCTTGGTTATGCATTGAGATTCATTACTTTTTGCTCAATCAGTGGTGTATTTGATAGATCTTTGCGCGCTTGATCTCAAGATCTCTTACATACATGATGGATATGCATATGGGATGCATTGGTTATCGAATCCCTTGAGTTTATGATAGACTTTAGTACTAGTTGTATATATCCCAGTTGTTGTTACATGGATATTCCTAGAAGTGGAAGCTTGATATTTTTTAATTATTCACTACTAGTTGTATATCTATTCACTACTATTTGCTCTTATATATCCTAGTTGTTGTTACGTGGATATTCCTAGAAGTGGAAGCTTGATATTTTTTCATTATTTGTTCCATAGTAGACTTGGTTATCCTATTGTATTTATTATAGCTATGTTGTAATTATAGTTTTTAGCATTGTCTTAGAGAGCAAACATTTTACTTTGGTATTCTCTTGCTTGTAGTTGGTGGACAACTCTATACTTTGGTATTCCCTCCTATTTTGCCCTTATTTTGGTTGAGTATCTGGGGCTATTTTGCAATCATTTATAGCAACCCATTCTCTTGGACTTTGCATTGGTATACTATCATTATGGTTGGTTCTTGAAATGATAGTGCTATTTTCAATATTGGAAAGCTTGATGGAACAAATTTTTCCTATTGTGGAAGACGCAAATATGGTAGGTATTGGTCTAAAAAAAGTAAGTTATGCCATGGGAAACCAAGAGTGTAAATCTCAAAGGCATGCATCAAGATGATTGGGATGAGTTGGATGAGCTATGTAAATCCATCCTTATACTATCATTATCTAAATAGGTTTTTTTCAATGTTGTTGTACTTGAGAATAATGCTTGGTAGTTATGGAAAAAGATATGCAATCTTTATGATAAGCAAAGTCTTGCATCATAGATGTATTGGTTGAAACACCTCATGGACCTTCACTGCATGAAGAAAGGAACTAGTGTGTCTGCCCATTTGAATGAAGTTCATTTGGTTTTCAACTAGTTAACTTTGCAAGGCATTGAGTTTAAGGATAACCTACCTCTCTTGTTCTTGATTGTGACACTTCTCGAGTCATGAGACACTTTTCATATATCCATGTATGCTAATATGTCTAAGGATGTCTTGAAACTCTAGGATGTTGAGGGTGCTTTACTCATAGAGGAGATAAAGTGAAAGAATGTGGATGTAGCCCTTGCACTTATCATGCATTGATTGTTATTGGGAGACATGATGGCAAGAGTGGTAATGACTGCCATGATAGAGATCACAGTAAGTCCCATGGTCATAAGTCCTCTTTGACATGTCATTACTATGAGAAGTAGGGTTAGATTTGATCGTAGTGCCATAAGATGAGTGATGATAAGTACAAAGAGAAAGGCAAGGGCAAAGCCTAGGAAGAGTATGATGATTGTAGCATTGTCCCTAGTAAGTCCAACATAAAGATTGAAGACATAAATGTAGTGTAGATGAGTACATCTTAGCAGCCTTCTCTCTTGATGCTTCTTAGTTGGCTGATGCTTCATTAACATATTCTTAGTGTTGCCTACTTGGGGCTTCTTGTCAAGTGACCATTGTCTTTATGACAAGGAGATATGTAGTTCTCATAAGAAGTTTGGCATTACATGGATGGGTAAGCCTCTGGATCTTGTGCATTATGATGCATGTGGTTCCATGCCTTGTAAGTAATTGGGTGGTATGAAGTACTTTGTTACGTTTATTGATGATTATTTGCATAAGGTCTGGCATATCCTATTAAGAAAAAATCAAAATATATTTTCTATATTTAAATGTTGGATTGCTCTTATTGAGAATTAGTCTAGGTATAGGCTAAAATGCCTAATTTCTAACAAGGGGGGTGAGTATGTTTCCAAAGAGTTTGATTAGTTTTGTGATGCGAGGGGTATTAAGTGTCAATTGATTGCCTTATACACCCTACCCTAGAATGCAAAGCACATGAATAGAACCATTCAGGAAAGAGTTCAAAGTATGTGTAGTTAGGCAAGCTTATTACAAAATTTTTGGGCATAGATAGTTGCTAATGTTGTACATTTGATAAGTAGATCCCTATGCACTACTATTGGTTGTCAAGTTATAGAGGAGGTATGGTCTAGAAAACCTCCCTCATATGCACATCATAGAGTCTTTGGATGTGAGGATTTTTTCCATACCCAAGGACAAATGCAATAAGCTAGATCTTAAGCTCATTGTAAGTTAGTAAAATGCATCTTTCTTGGTTATGGGGATGTAGGTGAGATGGGCTATTGCCTATGGGATCTGCAAGTTTAGAAGGTCATTTGTAGCCATGATGTTGTCTTCCATGAGGAGAAGATGCATAAGAAACTTGAACATGTAGTTAAGATACACAAGGTGATCAAGGAGTCTCCTGTTACTATACACTGGCTAGATAGCTTATAGCTAATGCTCCATGGCCCATGATCATGATATTGGATAGGATGTACAAGGCCCACATCCGGTACTCTACTAGAGCTAAACGTCAATTTGATGAGTTTGCACTCTCCATGGACAATGTTATGGTAATAGACTCTAGTGAGCCTCTTACTTTATGAGAGGAGGCCATGTGTAGAGGTGATAGTTGCTCTTGGGAGAGAGCCATGTAGTTTGAGTTTAATTCCCTACAAAAAAACTAGACATGGGATTTGGTTCCTTTGTCTAATGGAAAACATGCATTTCCATGCAAGTGGATGTACAAGTTGAAGAGTACCCCTAGATGTCCCAAGCCAATATTTAAGGCTAGATTGGTCACTAAGAGTTTCAAGCAAGAGCATAGTGATGATTTTGATGTCCCTAAGAGTTTCAAGCAAGAGCATAGTGTTGATTTTGATTAAGCCTTTTCTCTTGTAGTCAAGATAGCTATCTTACGATTGATTTTTACCTTGGTTATGCAATTAAATCTAAACCTTTACCAAATAGATGTGAAAGACTTTTGTACATGAGGACTTGCATGAGGATATCTATATACAATAGCCTAAGGGCTTTATGAAAATGGATAGGGAATACCTAGTGTGTCCTTGAGAAAGAACCTTTATGGCCTTAATTAGGCACCTAGGGAATGGTACCATAAGTTTGAAGCTTTCATACATTTACAAGGATACACTCACAATGATATAGATCCATGTTTATATACAAAGAGAAGGCTCATGATGGTTGTAATGTGTGTACCAATTGGCTATCCAAGCATGTTTTAGTGGTCCACTATCGAGAAATGAATCTAAGCGTCACTACCTGCTTGCCGACACTCCCATGATATGTTCCGGGGTTTGTCACCTAGGGTTTTCCGAGTCCACCTTGCAATAGAATGTTCACGATCAAACCCACTAGGATCGACCTGAAATCTTGGTTCTTGGTGGTCAAGGTCTCCTGACATCATTCTAGCATCAGGTCTTGGACATTCTACTTTACACAAAGATACCCAATCCAAAGCAAACCCATGCTGCACTTGGTTCAAAGAAAATGGGAAATGAGAGGAATGCGCCACTCAACCTCTTTACCCATAGGGCATAGTCCCATTCTGGTCCTCTAAAATGGCATGAATCGGGTTCTAACTTAACAATACCTAAATGTCAAACAATGATAAAACCTTGTGAGAAGCCTCCTAGTTCTCTGGGACCACCTTGCCTTAGGACAGAGCCATCGGGGGTTCTGCCCACTTGCTTCCCTCAATGGGCATTCTTTAGTTATCTAATTAGGTCCTATCACATTTATGTGTGACATTTAAAATCATCTTCCTTAATTAAGACTTTTAAGGAACAGGGTTTGTTTGCGTAACTTATAACACTGACTTGAAAACAGAGTAAGCAAACCTTTGACAAACAAGTTCAAACAATTTCCTTAACTCATCTTCACGTTAATCTTTGTCTCTTTCCCATACAGGAGAAATTATATATCCCTTCTACCAAGCAGAAGTACTCGATCCAAATCACATGGCACAATAATTTCCATCCATTATCTAGAATAGGATATTCCAACGCTACAAATGTTGGGCTCGCGGTAGTCTTCAACTCTGTTTCAGACTAGGCAAGGGGTGTCTAGAGCTCCACCTAACCCCAAGTGACCTAGGAGTGAGACACAACTTCTGTGGTTGGCCATTTCACCACTCGACCTTTGGCCCGTGAATCGAGTAGTTCCCTCTCGGGTTGAAATGTGGCATGACCTTGGAGATGATCCACCTGCACAAAATATCATTCCTTAATTAATCTAATTAAGAGTCAAGCACAATCAAGGCAATCAACCTAATATCATATTCCAAGAAAACATTCCTTTATTCCCCATGGCAACTTATCAATACTGATCCCTGCCATACATTTAGCATCAAACACAAGCACTTGGAATAATCACCCAAATCACATCCCAACAATAAGTTTAATGCAAAAGCATTTAGGATGTTGTTTGATCAATCAATAAAAACAATGGTATCCTTTTCCATCGATAATCTTTCCATTGTGTATTTTCTCTCTGCCTTGGGATCAGGAGCAGTTCTATGTAAAATTTACTTAACACACCCTTCTTTCGGCTAAGGCATATGTGAAGGTTTCAAATACTATACAAGACATAAGTTCTATTAGTGACTTATATTGATGGTGGATAACCCAATCTTCTTTACTAAAGCATCGGTCTTTTCTTTGACTTAGGGTTTCCTAATTCCTTGAGCTCTTCATTTGCCCTGGAGTTGTTGTTGCATCTAGCCCAACCGTGAATTTGTATTGATATGTGAGGTGCCCGCCCCATCGGCTTTCTAGGCACTCTTTTAGCAGTCTATCGAGAAATGAATCTAAGTATTGCTACCTAGCACTCCCAGGGAATGTTCCAAGTTTTGTCGCCTAGGGTTTCCCGAATCCACCTTGCAACGGAACGTTTACAGCCGAACCCACTAGGATCGGCCCGAAATTTGGGCTCCTAGTGGCCAAGGTCTCCTAACAATACTCTAGCGTCGGATCTTTGACATCCTACTTTACGCAGAGATACCCAATCCAAAGCAGACCCATGCCACACTTGGTTCAAAGAGAATGGAAAATGAGAGGGATGCGCTGCTCAACCTTTCTGCCCACAGGCATAGTCCCATTCTAGTCCCCTAAAACGGCATGAATCGGGTTCTAACCTATCAATACCTAAAGGTCGAATGTCGTTAAAAACTTGTGAGAAGCCTCCCAGTTCTCTGGGACCACCCTGTCGTAGGACGGACCCATCGGGGTTCCGCCCGCCCACCCGCTTCCCTTAATAGCTTTAGTTTTCTTATTAGATCCTACCACATTTATGTGTGACACTTCAAGTCAGCTTCATTAATTAAGCCTTTTAGGGAACATGGTTCGTTTGCATAACTTATAGCACAAACATGAAAACAGAGCAAAGCAATCTATTGACAAACAAGATTCAAACAAGTTCCTTAACTTATCTTCAAGTTAATCTTTGTCTCCCGCCCATACAGGAGAAATTATGCATCGCTTTTGTCCAATAGAAGTATCCCTTCTGCCCTGTAGAAGTAACTGGTCCAATTCACATGGCACCACAAACTCAATCCTTTATCTAGAATAGGATCTCCCAACATGCCTAGATGTTGGGGGCCACGGAGGTCTTCAACTCCATTCTAGACCTAGCAAGGGGTGTCCAAAGCTCCAACTAACCCGCAAGCTGTCTAGGAGCAAAACATAATTCTCGTGGTTGGCCTTCTCACCACTCGATCTTCGGCCCATGAATCGAGCAGTGCCCTCTCGGGTTAATACGCGGTGTGATCATGGAGGTGATCCACCTGTGCAATATATCCTTCCTTAATTAAATCCTTTAAGAATCATACACAAACAAGGCATTCAGCCCTAATATAATTTTCCAAGAAAACATTCCTTTATTTCCATGGTGACTTATCATCACAGACCCTTGCCATGCATTTACCATAAATCACAAGCACTTGGAATAGTCATCCAAACAACAAAGCACCAACCAGTTGAATGTAAAAGCATTTAGGATGTTGTTCGATCAATCAACAAAACCAATTGCATTCTTTCCAACCAATGCAAGAATAGACGATATAACACTTCCATCATATATTTGCTCTTCCCCTTGGGATCTAAGAGCAATACTATGCAAAAATGATTCTTAACACTTCCTTCCTTTGGCTAGGGCATACGTTAAGGGTTCAAACACTATTTGTGATGTAAGTTCTATAGGTCACTTACCTTGCTTGAGAATCCAACCCTAGATTTGGATTGGAAAAAGTCATTGTTATCGGACGGAACTCAAGACATCTTAGTTTTAACCCTTATGATTAATTTATTGTACTAGCTCTTAGTCAAGTCATGAGGCAACTAGAAAATTATCCTCATATATCAAACATGTCATAGACATAACATGTGAATACTTAATAAGATAAGTGCGAGATGATCTCAAGTAATTAGACTACAATAGGCCTTGCATTGAGCTAGAATCTAGTTTTTCTTAATATTTGGGCTCTTAGGCTAAGTACTTTTGAAGTATCCAAACTTTAAACTAGTACTTTCTATTCATGATTCTCAATGTCAAATTCTTTTAGTAATTATGCTATTTGTAACCCTTGACTATACTTTAATCTAGCACTTGTATGCACAATCTTTTAATGTCATTCTTTTGGTGACTATGCCATTCATAACGCTTGACCAATTCTTCCTTGTAATTGCTCTATTAGCAAATAAGTCATATGTAACTAGGTGCGATTATCTTCCCTTGATATATGCACTTCACAAACTCCCTCTTTCGAGTAGGTGAGATGAAATTTATCCTTTCCTATGACCTATACTCATGCATCGTAGTATGGGACCTAACGAATCTCATACGAGAAGGGAATTGAGCTAATTCTCTTCCTTGCAGCCTCTCGGGGTGACTCTTCTCTCTCTCTCTCTCTCTCTCAAGCTCTCTTTCAAGCTCTTCCTCACAATCTCTTGGAAGGGTATCCTTCTCTCTACCTCTCTCTCGCAGCCTCTCGAGGTCTCCTTATGCTTTTTATGCCTCTTCCATGCCTCATATTTATTGTGAATTAGAGAAGAGGGCTTGTGGTTGAGAAGTGGAGCTCTTTGTGGAGGGGGATCATGGAAAGATCAGTGATCTGATGCTCAGATCATAAATCTGATGGTTCCATTGGCTCCGAAAGGGGGGTAAAATCTCAAGACACTTGATTAAAAAGCTCTTAGTTCACTCCTTCTTCTTTTCCCTATTCAAAGTGTTGTCCATTGCCTGTGTACTGTGATCACGGTGCGTGCGATTTTGCAAATCCTCTCTTTATTTTTTTCTTTTTATAAAATCTCCAAACTAACTAAAATATCACTTGTCTTTTCTTTTAAATGATATCCAGTTCTAAAAATCTCCATATATTTTTTTAGGATAATATCTAAAGTATCTAAAATATACTAGTTTTGCCCAAAATCTAATATTTTTGGACCATCCAAACTATACACATTAACCTAGTGATTAGTATAACTCATAAGTCTCGTTCACATTGTAATTTACGTGAAGGGTGGCTATGGTCCTTGCCAATCCGAGAAAAATATTGAATTTACAACTCTCGATTTTTCTAAATAAAATATTTTAAGTTAAATAAAAAATTATTAATAATTAATGTTAGTTAGTTTTTACCTTAGTTAGTCTTTAGTTAGTAATCTTACTAACTTATTAATTGACTAACTAACTTTTTAAACTAACCAACTAACTTTTATTGTGTGAAAATATTACATGATAAATGTCGTGGTTGCCAGATGGATCCCAAGGCATCTTATTCTTTAATACTTATAATCATTTTTTGTACTAGCTAAGCGCAACATCAAGATTCCCAATCTATCAAACATGAGCTATTAATGAGAGCTTGGCAAAGATCTAGAGCTTCAAAAATGATTCTCTTCTAGACTAAGTTGCTTGCCATGCAATCCATCAGGCATGCAAGTTGCAACATATACCTTCAAAGTGATGAAAACACATCTACTATTGCTAGGATGAGAAGTTGACAATGCTTGAAGACTTGTATATTGTTTATGAATTCATTGCATCGCATCTAAATACAATTAACTTCTCTTGATACACGCATTTGGGAATTCGATTCTTCGAATACTTGCGATGAAGTTTATCCTTTTCAATGTCGTATTCTCATGTGGCATAATACAGGTCTAATGCATCTCATGCGGGAATCAAAGCAAGCATCCATCAATTTTGAAATACATTACTTACGACTGGTATCGTAGTTGGATGGGCACTGATGTCCTTGGTTGAGGTTTTTGTTGCGAGGTTTCCATCCATGTGTGACATTTTCCACTTGGGGGCCATTCTTGATCTTCGCCTCCCCTAGATGCAATTTGCATAAGACTTTGACACCTTGTACTTGTTAGTGGGGGCCAATTGGGGAGCAAAATGAGCTTGTGATTGAAGGATAGTCTTGCAAAAATGAGATATGGGTTCTCAGGCAACATGGAAATAAGGAACACGTGTGGACACCCTCTAAGGAGGGGAAGGGGAGAAGATCCTTCAGAAAGTCTCTCTCTCTCTCTCTCTCTCTCTTTCTCTTTCTCTCTCTTCTTCTTCTCTCTTCTCACTTCCCTTTCTTCTTCCTCTTTTTTTTCTTCTTCTCCTCTCTCTCTCTCTCTCCCTCTCTCTCTCTCACACACACACTCTCTCTCCCTCTTTTTTTTTCTCTCTCTCTCCCTTCGACATGCTCTCAGCATGTTGAGCCCCTTCAAGGCCTCCTATCTACATTAGGATTGGGGTGGGGGGGAGGGGAGGTTATTATTGGGGGGGAGGCATGGTGGAGTGGTGGTGTTATTGGGGTTGGGAGCCTATTTGGGCTGCAGGGTCTGGTCGAGATGGCTAGTGGAGGGTTGGTAGGCATGTAGCCTCTCCCTCAGGATCATCAACATTGTCTTGTTCTTCCTTGACGTCGTTGCCTTCTCCCTCCTCTCTCATCATCATCATCAATGATCTTCCTCCCCTTCACATCATCTGTTGATGGTGTCATCTTCTCCTTCCTTCACCCCGCCACCTGCTCAGCAATGGTAGAGGAGAAGAAAAAAAATCAATTAATTTTTATTTGTTGGGGGGGTTCCCACGCAGAGAGCGGGGGGTGAAATATTACAATGGTAGCCTTATCATCTTGGTACTTTGTGTCGATGATATGTTGATTGCTAGTGGGAGAGCTCATGAGATGAGTTGTATGCCTTGAAGACTTAGATCAAGAAGAGCTTTGAGATGAAGGACATGGGGTAGCCCTCACATATTTTTGTGCATCACACACTCATCACAAACAATCACTCTAAGGGACTCCTTTACTTGTTACAGCAGGCATACATATAGAAGATGCTTGGGTGATTCCATATGCAAGATGTTAAGCCTATTGGATATCCTCCTTTATCTTCCCATCTAAAGGTGAGTTAGGCTGATTGTTCCCACTTAGATGAGAAGAAGGATGAGATGGCCAATATCCCTTATGCATCCACAGTGGGCAGTTTGATATCTACCATGATAGCTACTCTCCCCAACATAGCATTTGCAGTGGGAGTTGTGGCCTCACTATATGGCTACACCTAGTCTGAGACATTGGGACGCTGTGAAGGGTATTATGAGGTACTTGAAAGACATTGTAGATACATGCATTTACTATGGTGGCCAAGATACTATAGTCGTGGGTTACACTAACTCCAACTACATAGGACGTGCACATAGGATGAGATAATGTCTATTCCTCATCCCGTTGTACTTTATGTATGTTTATACTTTGTCACTTTTTTCCTTTTCTCTCCTCACTTAAGATACATTTTCCTTGAAGTGGGAGGTTTTTGGCGGCAAAGGAACATGTGCCTACACCACCCTATATTTACTACACACACCATGACCTCACACATGTACATTAGAGGTGGTGGGTGCCCATCATTGTTACTTTATTGTTTATTATTTCAGTGACTATTGAATAATGATAGGTTGGTCACATAGTGTGATTGTTGGAGTTCCCACATCTTGTGTCTCTTTGCTCTCTTGCTCCATCTTCCATAGCCGACATCTCTCTTACTTCCGTTTGCTCATGCTTCCACTTGGGCTTCACCCTTCAAGTACAAAATCTAAAGCTCTACAATATTAATAGTTTAAATATCTTTGTTGTTGCCTATTTATTACATGGTCTAATTTAATCTATACAATATGAAATGGTTGAATTCTTTTGGTGCTGATACTTTAATATAGTACCAAGCTTGGAAGTGGATAGTACCAAATTGTTAAATTCTATTGGTCTTGCAAGGTTAATACAATTCCTAGTTTGATTTTGGGAGTACCAAATTTGGTATTATGTAGTACCAAAAGCTTTTTTATTGCATGACCAAATTTGGTATATGCAACACTGAAGCTTGAAGTTTGTTGTTCTTGGTACTTGAACAAACTTGAAGTTGCATAGCATCAAATGCTTAAAGTACTTTGTTCTTGCCACTTTCATAAACTGCCAAGTTTAAATAGTACAAAAGCTTAATACTTCAGAATACTAAGGTTACTGCTAATATTAGCACCAAAGGTACTATAATCACCACTATTATTTCTAAAAGCCATAAGATCACCACATAATACCACCTATAACATCATAATCAACCAGACCCCAATGACTCCAATAGTACTTTAAAGTACCAAGGCAAGCACATCATAACATATAAAAAATTTTAGATTAGAAAAGGCTAGAAGTACCAAAAAGTATCCAAAAAGAATTATCCTCTTCAATGCAGTTGATCTTTTTGTTTGACCCAAACAAGCTACCCTAAACTACATTGTTTGTCCTCCTCCAATTGTCTTACGTCCTTTCCAGCCCTCCAAGCCCTCCAAGCTTTCTTTTGCATATGTTTAGCACATTCGTCCCCTTAACTTTGCCCATGCAATCTTATGTGTTAAGATGGCAAAGCTCAACACATGCAAACATTGATGATGGATTGTCTAGCTAGATGGGTCCGCACGTCTACACTTAACACATAAGTGGTTATTATGATCCTCACATGTCCACTGACTTATCACTTATTATATTTAGTTTATTACACCTACCTATAGCTAGAGTAGTTATAGTGCTAGTTGATTTTAGTATAGTCAATTATGCATTGGTTGACTTAGTAGGCCACTTTTCTTTATGTTTTATCTTATCTATACTTTGTGTACATTGTATTGTGTGTGAAAGAAAAAGAAGAAACTAGCAAGAAAACTTTTTGGCCCCCATTTCTCTCATTGTATTCTTGAGTGAGCTTTCTCTTGTGTATATAGTGTGTGTTTAGCATAGCAACTTAAGAAAGTCCCACCATCACATGATTCTTAACATGATATCAAAGTGGCGTCATTGAGAGAGGATGGTTTTGAAGGCTAAAGTGTAGGAGAAGAAGCAAGTATTCAGGCAAGCAAGCAACAAGTAAGAAGCTCTCCCGTTCTTCCACTCTTTCTCTTGGATAGTGCTTATAGAGGCACCGGAATCAAGGTAGGGTGAAAATCTTAGATTGTTGTGAGATTTGGTATGTGAGCAGAGCATTGTATATTCTATAGATATAAGTCCTTGAGGTCTTGCCCAGTGACATAGGTTTTTTGGCAATTTGAGGCTATTTTGGGCCCCTTTTAGACATGAAGGTTACAAACTACAGTTTCAAGGCATATTGCAATTTTTGCAAGGTTACAAATTTCAAATCTATAAAATTTGAGGTATTTGCTAGGAAGAAAATATAAGTTTTATTTGCAAACATCTTGTAGATTACATGTACTATTGAGCGGTCTGTAAAAAAAGGTTGCTTGATGTATTGCTATGAACTTGTTGTTAAAGGTTGCATAAGACTTTCTGACTATTTTGTATCATTTTTGTGATAATGGCAAAGGAACAATGGAGATCCCATCATTGAGAAGTTGGACAAGAACAATTACCCATCATGAAAGTTTTGTATGATGAAATTTCTTATTGAAAAATGCCTTTATGAGTTTGTTTTAGGTGAATAAAAGGAGACAAAGTTGAGTAACCCTGTGATGACTGTAGATGAATTAAAGGCATGGAGAGAATGGAATGGAAAGGAAAAAAAGGTGATGTATTAGTTATTTGTAGTCATTGATAATACTATGCTGGGGTATATCGAGAATGCATAAACTTCACATACAACTTGGACAATTTTTGAGAGTATGTTTTCGATAAATATAAAGGCATGAAAGATTCAACTCACGAAAGAATTGAATACTTTGAAGAAAGGAAAAATGTCTATTAATGAGTATGTTTTGAAGATGAGGAGCATTGTAAATGCTTTGGTAACGATTGATGAAATGCTTGATAATGATGATTTGATTTCATCTACTTTGGGTGGCCTTAATAATGAGAAGGCTTGGAAATCATTTGTCACTCATGTGTATGTACAAAATCCATTTTTAGATTTTGATAAGTTGGTCTTTATCATGATTGCCAAAGAGATCAATATATAGGGTGACTCATGATTATTGAAGAGATCAATATGCAGAGTCTCTCTCATGATTACTGAAGAGATCAATATGCAGGGTGACTCATCTGAAAGAAATGGTGAATAGATCCAAGCATTTTGCTCCATTTCAAGAAGGAGATGCAGCATATCCTCTTCAAGAGACCGTGGTATGGGACATGATTGTAATAATGAGAAAAATAGATTAGATGAACAATTTGGTAAAATAGAGGTTTAGGAGGCCATAAAAACTTTAGAGGCAGGGGGAGATCTAAAGGAAGAGGTGGATGGTAGAACAACAAAGATTCTGGAAATTCTGCTATTGTTTACTATTATTGTGGAAAAACATGTCATATTGTAGCCCATTGTTACGCTAAGAAGGATGGTAGTAAATTGCAGCAAGGAAACTATGTATTGTCTTCACAACAAAATGAAGACAAAAGTGAGCGTTTGTTTGTTATGTAACATACGATGAATGTTGTTATAGAAAAGGGAATACATGATGATCTATGGTATGTTGATTCAGGTGCATCTAACCGGTCATGCTGAATGGTTTGGAAAGATGCAAGATTTACAAAATCTAGGTTATGTTGTGCAGACGGCTCATGCCACCTAATTTTACACATTGAAAAGCTTTCGTTCTCCTTGCATGATGGCTAGAGAAAGAGTTTGTCTCATGTATTACGTGTACCATCAATCACAAAGAATTTAGTATCTATTGGCCAAATGGTAGAGCAAGGATTGTAGGTTTGATTTAATGAAAAATTTTATTTTGTAGAAGACTTAATGATAAGTGTAGGTTGGTCACAAAAGGAAGTAGAGTTGGCCACATGCTCACTTTAGATGTTAGAATTCCTACTAAGAATGCTGCTATGTATGCTAAAGGAAAAGGAGTGGTCACTTGTTGCAAAGACATTGAAATGTGACATAAATATATTGGACTTGCAAATGTGCAAAGGCTAAAATTAATGCAATTCAAAGGATTAGTTACAGGGTTGTGTGCTTTTAGAGTTATAAAATTTCACAAAGTGTGTGAATCATGTCAATTTGGTACATAGATAGTAAGAAAACCTTTTTCTCATAATAGAGATGTGAGCATAAATATACTTTTGATTTTGTGCATACACATGTTTGGGGGCCTACATAGAATGCATCTCTTGGTGACAGCAAAACGTTGTCATGTTTATTGATGATTATTCAAGGAAGCTGTGGGTATATTTCATAAAGGAAAAGAGTGATGTATTTGAGCACTTCAAAAGTTTCAAGTCTTCTATTGAAATAGAAACATGCTTAAAGTTAAGTGCTTGAGATCATATGGAGGGGGAGAGTATCTCTCTAATGAGTTTAATGGCTTCTTGAGGTCTCATGGGATAAAGAGATAATTTACTTGCATGTATACCCCACATCAAAATGGGGTCATAAAAAGAAAAAATAGGCATATTGCAGAAGTTGCATGGGCATTGATGGTTGCTAAAAATAATATGCTAAAACATTTTTGGTTTGAAGCTGTTCATACATCTGTCCATACTATGAACAGAATGCACACAGCTATAGTTCATGAGATAATCCCAAAGAATGCTTTACATGCAAGAAGCCTTATGTGTCACACTTGAAAGTGTTTGGCTATATCGCATATATTCATGTGCTAGATGAGCTGCAAAAGAAGCTTGATCCAAAGGCCAAAAAAATATAATTTTATTGGATACTCTTTAAAGTAGTAAGAGTGTCATTGTTTTAACCCTATCCAGGTGAGTTCAAAGGGAGCAGGGATGCTATTTTTGATGAGATGAATAGTTAGTATTGCATCTAGTGGTGATGCATTAGATGATGATGATGATGATCATGATGGTTATGTGCAAAAAGAAAATAAAAAATCGTGGAGCCTTAGTGGATAAAAAATGTCATCCAGTACTACATCTACAGTTAGCCCTTGGGAGACTAAGGAGGAGTAGTCCCATACCTTCAGGTGGATCTACAAGTGTTGCATGTAAAGACAAAGGAAAGAAAAAAGTATTGGATGTTAATTATGCATCTGCTAGTAATTTGAGATTTGATAGAGATTCTAGTGGTTCAGAGAGTTTGGATGATGAGCTTGGTATTCCTTTAGTCAAGAAACTAGGTGTATAGAGAGCACATGGTAATGTAAAGGCTCCAATCAATTGATCCGGTGGTACACTCTTGTGTTGCTATGTAGACACAGTGTGAAAAACCTTGGAGTGTATCATCATCTGCCTTTCTTATGAATCTAGAGAGTCAATGTCATCTTAGTCATTTGTGCTAGTGTCTATAGTATGGTTAGTTCCAAAATAGGAGATTTTTGGACAAGTTTAGTTTATTTTTGATATTTTGGATATTATTTTTTATAAATATCCCAAAAAGATGTAGAAAAATTCTAGAATAGAGTGACATGCAAAAAGCAAGTAGCTTTTCAGCCAGTTTTGAGAGATCTCATGGAAAAGGAAGGGGCTTCCAAATTCATGTGGCACGCGATCGCAGTTTTCAAGTAGCAAACAACACTCTGAAATGGGGGAAAAAAGGAGTGATCTCGGAGAATTTTGAGCAGGTTTCCTACAGCCTTATCCCCCTTTCAGAGCCAATGGAACCATCAAATTTATGATTTGAGTAGTAGAGAAGAAGCTAGTATTTGGTATACAATTTTGCTCTACTAGGAAGCTCTAGGAGATCTAATGCTTGGAGAATGCATCTGAGTAGTCCCAAACAAGGAATTTGATTATGCTCTCAGGTTCTGTCAATACATAGTGCTTTGATTCATTGAGCTTTGTCTTTATCTTGTGTACCTCTTATCTATTCTTTTTCTTCTCATCTATCTCATATCCTCTACTTCCTTCTCTCTCTGATCCCCGATGGATACGACCTTTCGACTAAAACCCCTCCAACAATGTAGGTTTAGCAAGGCTAGACACCCTATCAAAATATTTGGTTTTGAAGGTTAGGTAGCTCACCATTATGCTTATATGGTAAAGATAGTTGAGGATGTTGAGCCTACTTGTTTTGAGGATGTTGTTGGTCATCCTCATTGGGATGCAACAATGGATGAGGAGATGACTGCATTAGAAGCCATTAAGACTTGGTATTTGATACCCTTGCCTAATGGCAAGAAAGATATTGATTATAAGTGGATTTAAAAAATCAAGCATAATGTAGATGGTTCGGTTAGTAGGTATAAGGCTAGGCTGGCTACAAAAGGTTATGCTTAAACATATGGCATAGATTATGAAGAGACATTCAACCTAGTTTGCTAGGATAGCAACCGTTAGATGTGTGATTGCTTTGGCAACAATAGCCAAAGGTTGGAATTATAGAAAATGGATATTAAGAATGCCTTCTTACATGGTGAATTACAAGAAGATGTATATGTGGAGTAGCGACCATAAGGTTATGAGGATTTAGAGCATCCCACATATGTGTGTAGGCTAAAGAAAGCACTCTATGGGTGCATGCTTGGTCATCATAGTCATCTATGTGGATGACTTGGTTATTGCAGGTCACAGTGATAGTGGGATTTTTGAAGTTAAGGACTTTTTGAAGAAGAAGTTTGGAATGAAGAATTTGGGTGAGCTGAGATACTTTCTTGGTATTGAGGTGATTAGATGTGATGATGGTATATGGCTATCCCAAAGGCAGTATGGCTTGGATATGTTATCCAAGTATGGTATGATAGCATGTAAGCCTCTTTCAGTACCGTTGGAGCAAAATGTGAAGTTGAGTGCTGATGTTGGGGATGAGATAGAAGATCCTACTATGTTCTAGAGGATAGTAGGGAGTTTGATTTACATGACTATCACAAGGTCAGACTTGAGCTATGCTATTGGCCTTGTTAGTCAGTTTATGTAGAAGCCTAGAAAGCCTCATTTTGATGCAATTACACACATAGTGAGGTATGTGAAGTTCACTTTACATTATGGAATTTTTTATGAGGTAGATAAGGATGTATAGTTATTTGGATATACAGATGTAGATTGGGTTGGTAGCATGACAGAAGATCTACCAGTGGATTCATGTTTTCCCTTGATAGTGCTGCAGTTACATGAAGCAGCAACAAAAAGCAACCTATAGTTGCTTTATTGAGTATAGAGACTGAGTATAGAGGTGCTACTATGGTTGGCTACAAAAGTTATTAGGTGATTTGGATGTGCAAGGAAATGATCCAGTTGTCATTTACTGTGACAACATGAGTAGCATACAGCTAGCTAGGAACTCAATGTTCCATGCTAGGACAAAACATATTGAGGTGCACTACCACTTTGTGAGAGAGAATGTACTTGTAGGAGAGGTTGATTCAGTATATGTCAGCACACAGGATTAGATAGTTGATATTTTCACAAAGGCATTGGGTATAGAGAAGGTTCGAAAGTTTTGAAGCTTACTTAGAGTTGCAAAGATACAATTGAGCTTGAGGGGGAGTGTTGAGATGGCAAGCTCAACATGTGCGGACATTGATGACGAACCACCTAGCTAGATGGATCTGCATGTTTACATTTAGCATGTTGGTGGTCATTATGATTCTCACATGGCCACTTAATTATCACTTATTATATTTAGTTAGTTGCCTCTACTTATAGTTGGCATAGTTATAGCACCAGTCAATTAGGATAGTTAGCTATACACAAGTTGACTTAATAGGCCACTTTTCTTTATATTTTATCTTATCTATACTTTGTGCACATTGTATTGTATGTGAAAGAAGAAGAAGAAGAAAGTGACAAGCAAATGTTTTGGACTCCATCTCTCTTCTTGTGTTATTGAGTGAGCGTCCTCTTGTGTGTATAGTGTGTGTTTGGTGCAATAGCTCAAGAAACTCCCCCCCCCCCCCCCCCCTGTTGGGGTAAAGGCGCCTTCGCCGTGCCGCCCCGTATATTACTACACTGACAGTACCCGCCACTGCACACTGCAGGTGGCGGGTGCCCGCCACGTCACTTTATTCTTTACATTCATTTTTTAGTGACTAGTAAATAAAGGAAGGCCCGGTCACACATTGTGACTGTTGGAGTTCCCATTTCTTGTCTCTCTCTTTCTTGGTCTTGCTCTCCCGCCATAGCTCGCGTGCAAGCTTCGATCCTTCTCACCTTTCAACTGGTATCAGAGCTTGGCTTCCTCTTGCTCGAGCTCGACTCGGTGCTTCTCTACCTTCGCATCGACTCCCTTCACGCATTGGATCTCCATCCCGGCAGCCATATCCGATCTCCCCGAGCTCCCGTCACTCCCCGGATTCCCGAGCACCTTCCCGGCCTATTGAGGCACCTTCAAGGCATTGATACTGAGGTATTTGATCATTCTTTCAGGGTTTTATTTTAGTCTACAGGTTGCAAACAGCAAGGGCAGCCATGGCTTCAAACCCTTGAAGCTTATTCCCCTCATATTGTGCCTTACACCTATCAAGGCTCAAAGAGGCTTGTCATAGGCTTTTGATAGGCCCTTCTTGAGCCCCCATTACCCCCTTTTCAGCCCATGTGGAGCATCAGCAAGTTCAGCACCAACAGGGCAGATTGCACCATTTTTTTCCAGTCGGTTAGCACTTGTCTACTTCAGCTCCACACTTGGCCATTGCTTCTTGCTCTCTACCTTGATTAAGAGGGCTATAGACTTCATGTTTGATGTCATTCAAGCTTTGGGCATTGGTCTTGATCATTCGGGGCTGATTTCTTCCTTTGGGATTGTCATAAACTATCATAACAGGCTGAAAATAGGGCAGCACCATTGGCATTAGCATTTGTTGCTTATACTCCATTCCGGTTGTGCTATTTGATGCTTGTATGCAGTCTACATGATGCCTAGTGCCTTGGGAATGTATGGACATGATTATGCCATGATTTTGGCCTGAAATATTGGCTGATTTGGGACTGTTATTTACTATTATACAGTGCTGGAAACAGGGCAGGCACACTTGGCATTGGCATTTGATGCTTATACTCTACTCCAGTTACCTTGTTTGATGCCCATATGCGATCTACATGATGCCTAATGTCTTGGGAATGTATGCATTCGATTTGCCCGTGATTTGGCATTGTTTTTGGGCTGGAAATTGATAGTTTTGGACTGTTTAGAGCTGCTGTACATGAGCGGGCTGAAGCTCATTTGTCACATGTATTGCTTCTCTATCGATACTGGATGTATGCTATGGGTTATGTCATGATGTATTACACTTTGGGGATCGACTTCGAACTCATGATCGTGATTTCGGAATGCTTTTGAGCATCACATTTGCTCCATTGTTATTGGTTTGTCATTGGAAGTTTGGTCGACTTGACTGGCATTTGGGCCGCTTATGCCTATTGTCTGTACTTGACGGATAAGCTCTATGCATTATATGCTTTGGTCCGTGGTTGATGCCTCTTAGTTCGTCCATGCTTGACAGATATTTTGGAGCTCCGATTTGGATGTTTTGAGCACTTCCGACTCACAGGGATATTGACTTTGGCTTGCTACTGGATGTATTGACTTGATAGAGATCTTGCCATTGGGATTATGTCTTGCTTAGTGGTTGCTACATCAATTGCTTCATGTATGTCATGCTCTTGGGAAGCGTATGATGCATTGACTTGGTCACTTATCACTGGTACTTTGTCTTGGGTTGCTTGAGCCCTTAACTTGATTGTACTCCTTTTGTGCCAGTGGGAGCATCTTACATGCTTACTTGACCTTGAGCAGGGATTACATGCTATTGGAGTAGTCTATGTCATTGAGCAGTTATAGATGTATTGAGACTTTGGGATTATACTCCGACAATTGGATGTTGCATTGAGTATATGTCTTGGTTCACAGGATGCTTATGAGCTGAGTCTCAATTTTGGATCCGCTTTCTTTTGAGCAGACACCTATTTGTGTCAGGTTTTGGCAATTGGTTCTACATTTTGCCTAGATTGTCTGGGGTGTGGCTCTTACTAG
This sequence comes from Lygodium microphyllum, assembly GCF_053477565.2. Classification (NCBI taxonomy): domain Eukaryota; kingdom Viridiplantae; phylum Streptophyta; class Polypodiopsida; order Schizaeales; family Lygodiaceae; genus Lygodium; species Lygodium microphyllum. Next base: position 83,860,432 of record NC_141163.1, on the reverse strand, counting down.
CAGATGCTATTTGACATCTCTCGGTGTTATGCTCATGTATTTTCATTGTCATTTGGCTTTGCTTTGTCCTCTTTATGCCGGCTTTGGACCTAGCATTGTTTAGTTGACATTAGATCCAGTTTTGGGACAATTTGCTCTCATTATTACAATTCTGAAATTTATTACAGCAAGCATTTATTGGTGGACAGAGCAGTATTTTTTATGCTAAAATATCCTGATTTGGTGTACCACACCTAGTACTAAGTGGGCAGCCTCTTTTGGCACACTTTTCTCGCCATTTGGAGCTCATTTCAATGGATTTTGGGCATTTTTTGCAGTAAAACAGCCAGCAGTTTTACATTGTATGTGCATTTCCAGCCTGCATTATGGCGTCCTCTTCGACTGATAATGCCATATTTAACATCACAAAGTTGGATGGTACCAACTACTCTTATTGGAAGAGTCAAATTTGGCAGGTCTTGGTGCAGAAATCTCAGATTAAGGCACTTCGGTTGAGTGGGAAGCAGCCTGAAACTATGGACAATGACAACTGGCTTGAACTTGATGAGCTATGCAAGTCCACGATTGTAATGTCTCTCACTGAACAGGTACATTATAATGTATTTGAGGAAGCACAGAGTGCATGGGATCTATGGAATAAGATCAACAATCTTTATGATAAGAAAATGTTGAGATATCGAGCTCCACTCGTGATACGCCAGGGTGACCGTTGTGTATTTATGTCACCGACTTGTCAGTTGCAGATGCGGTTGGTACACCGCCCATGAGTAATAGCTACATGACAGCTATCCTTATCTACTCTAGTTCGTGGCTCAGTTAGTATGCCACCTTAGTTAGTTGAGTTTGGTTTGAGACCCATATATAGGGTTCTTCTATTTCTTTGTAAGAGAGTTCTTTTGGCTTACACAACTAAGAAGAGGAAAACTGTTTTCAGCCTCCACCTCTGTGTGTATTCCCCCATTGTGCAAGCAAGAAAGCTACAAGTGAGACTCCTTCCTTCTCTCCCACAATCCTGACATGGTATCAGAGCCTTGTTCGTGGAAAGGAGCTCAAGAAAGCAAGCCAAGCTCGCGGTGTTCTGGTAAGAGGAGCAGTGTTGCTTTCATTTTTTGTTTTGGGAGCAGATCTCTGTAGGTAGCACAGCCGGAAAGTGCAGGAGTGCATTGTCTCAGGTTGAGACGCCCTTCGCGGTGAAACAAGAGGGCAGTATATGCTGCGGGACCTTGTTTTTTTGATTTGAGGCCATTTCGGGGCCTGTTTTGGAGGCGGAAGTTTTCTGTACGCACTCAGGAAAAGGCCCAGTTTTATGATGTGCGACCACTGTTCTACAGGTCGGTGAAAAGTTTCCACAGAAATTGCATCGTATGCTTATGTGCAAAGACATTGGGAGTTACAGAATCATCCTCGGTTCTTGTTTATGCAAAATCATCACTAGGAAGTGACTGTGTGGTCAAATACCACTTTCGCCAGTTTTGCAGATTTGCCCTTGTGAGGGTGAAGCTGTGTTTTTTGCAGTGACAGAATTTTTTGCAGTGTTCTGTAATGGCGTCTGATTCTCTTTCACAGATTGTCACTGAAAAGCTTGACAAGAACAACTTCCAAGCATGGAAGTTTAGAATGACGAATTTCCTTATGGGAAAAGGATATTGGGAATTTGTTGCAGGAAATGAAGAAGAACTAGTTCTTCCTGATGTTCCCAATCAACAGCAAATGCAGGCATTTAAAGCATGGCATGAGAGAGCCAGGAAAGTTATGTATTGGCTGTCTATCAGCATTTCAGATTCTATGATTGTGCATATTCAGGATGCAAGTATGCCAAAGGAGACATGGGATACTTTGTCAAAAATTTATAGCACAAATACGCAAGCTAGGAAAATGCAGCTCAAGCAAGAGTTGCATAATGTGCAAAGAGAAAATATGAGCATCAATGACTACCACATGAAGGTGAAGAAGATTGCAGATGCACTTGCTTCCATTGGGTCGCCAGTGGAAGATGATGATTTAGTTTCCGTGACCTTGAATGGTCTAGGAAAGGATTATGCATAGTTTCGGACATCCATTTCAGTTCGTGAAAGATTTCCTAATTTTGAGGAGTTGACTGCTCTTCTAATTTCTGAGGAGCAGAGAAATGGTGGTGCATCTTCTTCAGGAGGAACTTCAAAAGAAGCTGTCTTCTACTCAAATGCTGGAAGAGGTAGAGGCAGAGGTAGAGGAGGCTGATTTGGAGGCCGTGGTAGAAATCAGAATATGCAGCAAACTCAAGAAAACCAGTCCTATGGAGGAGGACGTGGTTACTCTAGAGGCAGGGGGAGCCAAAGAGGTCGTGGTGGATGGCAAAGAGGCCAAAATGCAAACAGCAATGTTGAATGCTACTACTGTGGTAAAATAGGTCATATGGCTAAAGACTGCTATAAAAAGCAGAATGACATCATGAATGGGAAATTGTAACAAGGGAATTATGCATATTCTAGTAGACAGGGTGATGACAGAAATGAGCACTTGTTTATGGTGCAGCACATGAACAATTCTGTGACAAGTGCAGAAGAAAGCAACGATGTATGGTATGTTGACTCAGGTGCATCAAACCACATGACATGTCATGCAGAATGGATGGAGGATGCAAGGAAAATGGAAAAACCAGGATTTGTGGAGACTGGTGATGATATTGCACATCCTATTATGCAGATTGGAAAAATTCCCTTGTCTATGTAGGATGGGAAAAAGAAATACCTATCGGATGTATTTCATGTTCCGAATATCACCAAGAATCTGGTTTCTGTTGGTCAAATGGTTGAGCAGGGCTTGCAGGTCAGATTTAATCCTCATGGATGCTTTGTTGAGGATATGAAAAATAAAGGTCGCTTGATAGCAAAAGGAAAGAAGAAGGGTAGAATGTTTACGTTGGATGCAGACATGTCTGAATTGAGTGCAGCAATGTTTGCTTATGGGACTGGTGTAGTTGCAGATATTGATATCTGGCATAAACGCATTGGTCATATTAATGTACAGCGACTTAAATCAATGCAGGCCCAAAATATTGTTGCAGGATTGCCAAAATTCAAGGTTGCAAAAATGCATAAGGTATGTGAAGCCTATCAGTTTGGAAAACAGGCAAGGAAACCATTTCTTAGACATGTTCAAGAGAGTGAGAAGCCATTGGAATTAATCCACTCTGATGTGTGGACTACTAAAGTTGCATCTCTTGGAGGCTGTCATTATTTTGTCAGTTTTATTGATGACCATAGCAGAAAAGTTTGGGTGTATTTTATGAAAAAGAAAAGTGAAGTTTTTGGGCATTTTAAAACTCTTAAAGCTATGGTTGAAAAAGAAACAGGCCTGCAAGTAAAATGCCTAAGGTCAGATGGAGGGGGAGAGTACCTCTCAAATGAGTTTGCAAGGTTCCTGCAGGAGCATGGCATAAAGCAGCAATATTCATGCAGTCATACCCCACAACAAAATGGAGTTGCAGAAAGGAAAAACATGCATATTGGAGAGGTATCTCGTGCCATGCTCAACGAAAAAGACTTGCCAGATTTTTATTGGGCTGAAGCAGTTGCTACGGCAATCTATATAATGAACAGGACTCCCACTGCAGCAATACATGGGATGACTCTAGAGGAGAGGTATACTGGTAGGAAACCAGATATTTCTCATTTGAAAATTTTTGGTTGCATTGCCTATGTACATGTGCCAGATGAGTTGAGATCCAAGTTGGATCCAAAAGCTGAGAAGTGCATCTTTATTGGTTACTCTCTGTAGCAAAAAGGGTATAGATGCTATAATCCTTCTACTCATAAGTTTACGGTGAGCAGAGATGTTGTTTTTGATGAGATGAGTAGCTGGTATAAACCAGTAAATGTGATTGATGATGTAGATGCACAAAATGGTAATGCTGCACAGAATTCACAGCAGCAGTCACAAAATATTAGTGGACCTGGAGCGTCCTCTAGCAGTGGTTCACATTCTTCGCCATGGACAGGCAAATTGAGATCAGGAGAATCTTCTCAAAGCAATGCAGATAGTGGTATTCAGGTATCACAAAAATGAAAAGAGAAGGTAGATCAGCCCATGTTTGATGTGAATGTAGGTCACTCTTATGTGGATGGTGAATCCAGTGGCTCAGAACAGAGCATTGATGATAAGTTGGGTATTCCTTCTATTGTTACACCTGGAGTAAGGAAGATCAGGGATGTTTTGAGAGCACCTGGGAGTGAACCTACGTTGCGCAGGTCTACCAGAGCTAGGTATCCTGTGGATAGGCTGAAATATGATGGATTTATAGCCATTCACTATGCATATATGGTCAAAGTGATACCGGAACCAGAACCCACTTCTTTTGAGCAAGCCATGGGAAAAGAAAAATGGGAGAAGGCCATGGATGAAGAAATGGATGCCTTGGAAGCAAATGCTACATGGGAGTTGGTACCTTTGTCTAAAGGTAAGAATGCAATTGGCTGTAAGTGGGTTTATAAGGTGAAGCACAATGCAGATGGTTTTGTGAATAGATACAAGGAAAGATTAGTAGTCAAGGAGTATGCACAAACATATGGCATTGATTATGAAGAAACATTCAGTCCGGTTGCAAGGATGGCAACCGTAAGAGCAGTCATTGCTATGGCTGCATCAAAGGAATGGTCTTTACATCAGATGGATGTAAAGAATGCCTTCTTGCATGGTGATTTGCAAGAAGAGGTATATATGGAGCAGCCACCAGGTTATGTGCATGCTGTTTATCTTGAGTTTGTTTGCAGGTTGAAGAAAGCCTTGTATGGCTTGAAGCAAGCACCTAGAGCATGGTCTGACAAGATAGGACAGTATCTTGTCACTATTGGCTTTCAGATTTCCAAGGCAGATTTCTCACTTTATGTGAGAAAAACAAAGAAAGGTATTATGCTACTTGTCATTTATGTTGATGATTTGATTATGACAGGCGACAGTGATGAAGATATCCTTCATGTGAAAATGCTATTGAAGCAGAAGTTTGAGATGAACGATTTGGGAGAGCTGCGTTATTTCTTGGGCATTGAGGTGATTAGATCACCAAGTGGGATACAACTCTTGCAGAGGCAGTATGGATTGGACATGCTGTCCAAATATGGGATGACAGGATGTAAGCCTATTTCAGTTCCTTTGGAGCAGAATGTGAAGCTGAGCACAGATGCAGGTGAGCTTCTGGAAGACCCTACTATGTACAGATGCATAGTAGGAAGCTTGATTTATATGACTATTACCAGGCCAGATTTGAGCTATGTTGTTGGATTGGTAAGTCAGTTTATGCAGGCTCCAAGGAAACCGCATTTGGATGCGGCTAGACGCATACTCAGGTATGTGAAGTCCACATTGCAGTATGGACTATTTTATGAGACTGGGGTTCAGATACAGTTGCATGGATACACTGATGCTGATTGGGCTGGTAGCATTTCTGATAGATGATCTACCAGTGGATATGTGTTCTCTTTTGGGAGTGCTGCAGTCACTTGGAGCAGCAAGAAACAGCCTACATTTGCCTTATCCAACACAGAGGTTGAGTACAGGGGCGCAACAATGGCTGCATGTGAGGTAGCTTGGTTGCATAAGCTACTTTATGATATGCATCAGCCTACAGATGGGCCAGTTGTCATTTATTGTGACAACATGAGTAGTATACACTTGGCAAATAACCCAGTCTATCATGCTAGAACAAAGCACATTGAGGTGCATTATCACTATGTGCGGGAGAGGGTTTTACTAGGTCTTATTGATCTAGTTTATGTCAGCACAGAGAATCAGGTAGCTGACATATTCACGAAGGCATTGGGTGTAGAGAAGCTGCGCAAGTTCAGAGACCTGCTTGGTGTGCAGGAATTGGGATTGAGCTCGAGGGGGAGTGTTGAGATATCGAGCTCCACTCGTGATATGCCAGGGTGACTGTTGTGTATTTATGTCACCGACTTGTCAGACGCGGTTGGTACACCGCCCATGAGTAATAGCTACATGACAGCTATCCTTATCTACTCTAGTTCGTGGCTCAGTTAGTATGCCACCTTAGTTAGTTGAGTTTAGTTTGAGACCCATATATAGGGTTCTTCTATTTCTTTGTAAGAGAGTTCTTTTGGCTTACACAACTAAGAATAGGAAAACTGTTTTCAGCCTCCACCTCTGTGTGTATTCCTCCATTGTGCAAGCAAGAAAGCTACAAGTGAGACTCCTTCCTTCTCTCCCACAATCCTGACAGAAAAGTCCGGCGAGTCAGATGTACTGGTTGAAGCAGCTTATGGATCTGCGCATGAAGGATAATGCGACTATGTCTGCTCACTTGAGCCAGTTCCATGCTATACTGAAGAACCTGACTTCGCAAGATATCACCTTTGGAGAGGAAGTAACTCCTCTTTTCTTGCTTGGGACGCTGAATGAGTCATGGGATGTATTCCGCACTGCCCTATGTGCCTCTAGTGCTACTCTGAAATTGAATGATGTCGAGAGTGCTCTTCTGCAGGAAGAGGTTAATCGCAAAAACTTGGATGCCTCTCGTGTTTCACATGCTTTGACAGTTAGAGGCAGGAATGATAGGAATGATCATGGTAATAACCGTGGCCCTGACTCGCAGAAGGGTCGGTCTAAATCTCGTGGAAAGTTTTGTAGTAAGTTGCGTGGGCGCAAGGCTAATATCACTTGTCATCATTGTGGAAAAAAGGGCCATATCAGACTACAGTGTCATGAGTTGTGCAATGAGAAGCGCAAGGATAAGGGGAAAGAGAAAGTGCAGGAGAAGTCCTCTGATTGCAGCATAGTACCTGCGAAGTCCAACGTCAAGATTGAAGAAATTAATGTCATGCAAACCGAGGATTCCGATGGTAGTGATGAGTTCATACTTGCAACTAGTTCTTCTGATGCTTCACACTTGACTGAGACACCTAGTATATATGCACAGTGCTGGTTATTGGATTCAGGTGCGTCTTTCCATGTGACGCCTTACCGTGAGTGGTTTCACTCTTACCGTACTGTATCTGGATCAATCAGACTTGGAGATGACAGGTCTCTTGATATTGTGGGCTGTGGAGATATTCAGTTGCAGTTTTCCACTGGCAGTTCCTTTTTGCTCAGGGATGTACATCATGTACCTGCACTTACGCGCAGTCTTATGTCTAAGGATAGTTGGATGATGCAGGGTTTTATGTCTGTTTTGGGGATTCTGCCTGGAAGATTACCAAAGGCAGACTTGTGCTTGCTAGAGGCGCCAAGGCTGGCAGCCTCTATCCTCTTGTTGTATCTGGGTCTTCTGTAGACCATGTTTTGGCAGTGGGCTCTATCCCACATGTATCACTTTGGCATGCCCGTTTGGGGCATATGTCTTTGAAGGGAATGAAAATGTTATCTGGTTTGCAGTATCTTCCGCCTTTGGACTATGCACGTTTTGACTTGTGTGATCATTGTCTTTATGGTAAGCAGAATAGGTCTACGCATAAGAAATCGGGTAGGCCATGCATGAGTGAGCCCTTGGCTTTGGTGCATTCAGATGTTTGTGGGCCCATGCCGTGTATGTCTATGGGTGGCGCGAAGTACTTTGTTACCTTCATTGATGATTTTTCTAGGAAAGTGTGGGCTTATCCCATAAAGCAAAAGTCCGATGTCTTAGCAGTCTTTCAGCGTTAGCTTGCTCTTGTTGAGAACCATACTGGGTATAGGTTGAAATGCCTTAGGACTTACAATGAGGGAGAATATGTCTCACGTGCTTTTGAGCAGTTTTGTGATGATAGGGGTATTAAGCGTCAGTTGACCGCCCCTTACACCCCCGCCCAGAATGGTTTGGCCGAGCGCATGAACATGACTATTCAGGAGCGTGTCCGCTCTATGCTTAGCCATGCAGGCCTACCACAGAGCTTTTGGGCTGAGGCAGTCAGTACGGCAGTGCATGTCATAAACCGATCGCCTTCTAGTGGATTGGATTTCCAGGTTGCAGAGGATGTTTGGGTTGGTAAGCCACCCTCTTATGTGCATCTCCATGTCTTTGGATGTGAGGCATTCTGCCATGTGCCCAAGGACAAGAGGAGTAAGTTGGATCCAAAGAGCATTAAATGCATCTTTCTTGGTTATGGTGATTCAGGAGAGATGGGCTATCGCCTATGGGATCCGCAGGTGGGGAAAATAGTACGCATCCATGATATAGTCTTCCATGAAGACAAGATGCACAGGCAGCCTGAGAAAGTGGTTGAGATCCGTAGAGTGATCTTTCAGGAGGAGCCTAGAGCTCCTGCATAGCCAGTTGGACAGCCTACAGCTGCAGCAGATGCTGAGCCTGTAGTGAGACGGTCTGCTAGAGACAAACGTCCACTTGATAGATTTCAGCCCTCTATGCATTATATTTTGGTTACAGATGCAGGAGAGCCTTTCACTTATGATGAGGCAATGTGCATGGGTGACAGTCACTCCTGGGAGAGGGCTATGCAGTCTGAGATCGACTCCTTGCATAAGAATGAGACTTGGGATTTGGTTGCCTTGCCTTAGGGCAAGAAGGCTTTGCCATGCAAGTGGGTGTACAAGCTGAAAAGTACCCCTGGACACCCCAAGCCGGCATACAAGGCTAGATTGGTAGCAAAGGGTTTTAAGTAGGAGCATGGTGTAGACTTTGATGAGGTCTTTTCTCCTGTGGTTAAGATGACCACCCTTCGCTTGGTCTTGGCTTTGGTTGCTCAGCTTGACTTAGATCTATATTAGATGGATGTCAAGACGGCTTTCTTACATGGGGACTTGCATGATGAGATCTATATGGAGCAGCCTAAGGGCTTTGCAGAACCTGGCACAGGGAGCACCTAGTGTGCAAGTTGAAGAAAAGTCTTTATGGCTTGAAGCAGGCACCTAGGAAATGGTATCATAAGTTTGATGCCTTTATGCAGCACAGGGCTACAATAGGAGTGCTATGGATTCGTGTCTTTACACGAAGAAAGCCCGTGATGGTTCATTGCTTATTTTGGTACTCTATTGCCTCTCACATACTTGGTATGCGCATTAGACGTGACAGGCATCAGAGACTCCTCTACTTGTCATAGAGGGAGTATATTCATAAAGTCCTTGAGCGCTTCCGCATGCAGGACGTAAAGCCTATTGGTTGTCCATTGCCTTCTTATGTGAAGGTATCACAGGCCGATTGTCCGCAGACAGATGAGCAGAGGGCCGAGATGGCCCAGATCCCTTATGCTTCAGTCGTGGGCAGTTTGATGTATGCCATGATAGCCACTCGTCCAGATATTGCCTTTGCAGTTGGTGTTGTGGCATGCTATATGGCTACACCTAGTAGGAAACATTGGGATGCCATGAAGGGTATCATGATGTACCTGAAGGGCACAACAAATATGTGTATTTGCTATGGCAGCCAGGATACAGGGGTCATGGGGTACACTGACTTCGATTATGCAGGATATGCACATAGTAGGAAGTCCACTTCTGGCTATGTATTCACCTATGCTGAAGGTGCTGTCTCTTGGATGTTTAGGGTTCAGAAGTGTACGGCTTTTTCTACCACTGAGACCGAGTATGTTGCAACCACTGAGGCTTGCAAGGAGGCTATATGGCTAGGCCGTCTAGTTGCTGACCTTGGGATTGATGCTATACCTACACTGCATTCGGATTCTATGAGTGCCATTCAGTTGGCTAAGAATCCGATCTTCCATGCGAAGACAAAACACATTGAGGTGAGGTATCACTTCATACGTGGTGTCGTGGAGGACAAGTCTGTTGACCTTGTCAAGATCTCCACTGACGAGAATCCTGCAGATCTGCTCACGAAAAGCCTCACTATTGAGCGCTTTGCCTTCCTCAGGAGATTGATGGGCGTTGGATGAGATGTTGCCTTTCCTCATCCCTTGTACCTATGTACAGTTGTACTGTCTTTTTCTTTTCTTTCTCTCTCACTGGGGTAGATTTGCCTTTAAGTGGGAGGTTGTTGGGGTAAAGGCGCCTCCGCTGTGCCGCCCCATGTATTACTACACTGACAGTACCCGCCACTGCACACTGCAGGTGGCGGGCGCCCACCACGTCACTTTATTCTTTACATTCATTTTTTAGTGACTAGTAAATAAAGGAAGGCCCGGTCACACATTGTGACTGTTGGAGTTCCCATTTCTTGTCTCTCTCTTTCTTGCTCTTGCTCTCCCGCCATAGCTCGCGTGCAAGCTTCGATCCTTCTCACCTTTCACGCCCCCCCCCCCCCCCCCCCCCCTTCGCACACACACACACACACACACATGATTCTTGACAATATGTAGATGGGTCCTTTTTTGCTGGAATGTACCTCTCAAATGTGTAGCACCTCTGGAAAATTTTGCCATTGTGATCTCCTTATACAATGGGGGGCCTGATACACATTATGAAAAAGCAATATGCAATCCTTAAAAAATCCAAGTTGTAGATGATTTACGTATATAGCAGCACTCTTTTGATACTATAGCTTAAACACTATGAGCTATTGATCATCAAGAAGATAAAGTCTTGAGTGACCTTTTCCTCAAGGCTTATGCCATACTTATTGTATAGTTTTGTGTTGTAAAGCTGAATTTATTGAGTATTGGTCACTCATCCATTTTGTTTCTACAATGCACAAGTATTTGACTAGTTATTGCATAGCATAATAAATTTATTCTATGACTACCATGATGCAATTGATTAACCCTATTTGACAGATGATTTTTGACACCAAGAAGTGCTTAAAAATAGCCAAAAAATTTGAATTTCAGGGAAAAAATAGACTTCGTCAAAGGCGGCAGCTGCAATCAGTACGATTTTAAACGGCAAAGCCCCAAAAGTGCTTTAAAGACCCACCAAGTGATGGTTGGGGAATTTTCATGATTTTTTTTACTGTTGGATTGGATCCTAGGAGATGCCAGGTAGTGGGGGACTTTGAGATGATCGAGCAAAAATTTTCAGACCTCGAATTCGTCGCTGGACGTGGAAATGGGGGTGCTAGGGAGGCCAAGGGCCAAAGGCCAAGTGTAAATGAGATTTAGGGGACCCAAAGGGTGTGACTTTTGCGGCCCCCTTGATTTTTGATTTTGTGGGGGGGGGGGGGGGGGGGCAAATTTTTTGGGCGCATGGAGGATGAAGGCGACGTTTTGTGTAGGTGACGATTTTTTTAATGGAGGGGCCATGGAAGCTTCAAAGCAACCCCCCCAAGCAATGATATCAATGATCATCTTCTCTATGCTTCCTATCACCACCTTTGACCTATGAAATGGTTGTCTAGATATGGAGATAAAAAACCAGTATTTCTCTCTCCTCCCTCTCTCTCCCCTTAAGGGGCAGTTCATGCCTATGAAGAAGAATGAAGATCGGTTGAAGGATGCTTGCCCAGCATGAACCGGATTGCTCCAAGATCAAGAGGAGGCTGAGAGGAGATGTTCACCATTGAAGATTTACTACTGGTTGGTCCATTTGCAACGCGAAAAAATTAATTACAAAACCTGCAACATGCAAATAAGCAGCATGCCTCATTTTTACGAAGGAAATTTGCTTCTTGTTGATGTTTGATGGTCTAAATGAAATTCATATGGAACAAAAAATTATTTGGATCTTTTTTCTACTATGATTGAGGGCTATAAGGCTTTGATTATGGGACTAAATATTGCCAAGAAAGGTAGTATTCGGTGGTTGTTAGTAAAAGGGGATTCCTAGTTGATCTTAAATCAACTCAATGAGACATATACGGTTCGAAATCCCATCCTTCGTATGTATCATCGAACTGCTATAACCCTACTTGATGAATTTGAGAGTGTCTCTCTTCAGCTGATTCCACGTTATTGGAATAAGTTTGCGGATTCCTTAGCAAAATTTTATTATGAGGAGGACCTCTTCTTCAACTGTGGTCCTAGTCCGGATGTTGTCATTGATAATGAGACACAACATGGTCGCTTGTGGGGGGTGTTATCAGATCATGCGTTATATGGCAAGCAATGGTTAATATGGGTAATGCGAAGAGTAGCCAAGACCCATCTACCACTAATATATTGGACCCATAGGTTGGTCAGATGACATGTTATGCGTACACCTCTTGCTATATATGCAGGAGGGATGGGTCACAACTTGATGCATTTAGTCTAGGGATAAGAGCCTTATTTTTCCCCTTGGAATATCGCGTATTTTTGTATATCTTCCTTCTTCCAAGGAGGGATCTATATGTGTTGTTCTGTTTTACTTCATTAGGCTAAGAGGGCCAATCAGTTTTATAGTGTCATGTTTGATTTCTTTAGGCCAAGAGGGCCAATCAGTTTGTAGTGTAATGTGCTATTTCTTTAGGCCAAGAGGGCCCTATGTCTATTTGATACAGGTACGTTTAATGGTTTGCTGTTTTAGTGATTGCACCATACAGGTTGACAAAGTTGCTAGAGGGAGATTTTGCTGCGAAGAAGCTTCTTGTGGCCATTCTAGGTGGTTTCGTCCCCTTTTGGAGTTTTTTTCCTTAAGCAAATAATGATATATGTGTTTATAAGGGGTATTTTCTTTTTTGTTTGTTGGGAACCGACGATCTTCTTTTTTGTTTGTTGGGGATCGGCGATCAAGGCATGAAGTCCCAGGTGAGGTTATGTATGTCTATGGGAGGTTTGAGTAGTCATTGCCTCCTACAAATGCATTTTTTATGATTAGTCACTAATCATAAATTAGGAAATAATCTATTTTATGCACAAATAAATAGAGAAAAATAACTAAAAATGGGGAAAATTGGGATTTTTGCATTATAAAAATCTAGAAAATTATGATTCATGGTTGTGGCTATATAAAAATTTTGAGGCATGAAGTTTGGCTTCAGTTCACTTTGTTTATATGTTATAGTTCATGGTTTTTCCATTTTATGCGAAAAATACATACAAAATAATACCCTACACCTATGCAACGTAGCATAACCTAAACATTAGAGGAAAAGGGTGAGGTTAGGAGATTAAGAGGGCTGAGATGGTTTGAATTTTTGAAATATTTAATTGTGCATTCCATTTAGAATTATGATAATTCAGTCTAAGCGGCTAGTAGCACGAGAAATTGGTGCTAGTCTCCATACATCGAAGCATACGTTTAGTGAAAATCATGAAAGGGTTGTTTTGTCCACATAAAAAAATGTTGAATTGATAAATATTATTTGTGCACGAGGATCATATACACTATGCATGATGCATGGCATGGTATCAGTCCTGGATTGCATAGCAATTGTCTTCCTAGGATGTGACTTATACCATGAGTGGAAAGGAGCCTTTGTTGTAGGTCAGCTGTATGCTTTCCTTGGGATTGTTTGGTGAGGATTTATACATTCATGGATCGTAGAAAACAAGAAAAGAGTGGAGTTTTTGTGTTATGTCTTATATCTTGGAGTGACGCATTTTGGGGCCAATCCCCGAGGTGTAGGAGAGTTGCAGTGGAGCCGTGGAAATCAGCTGAGGGGAGCTTCTTGATGTTTTTGTGATGAGGCACTATGCCTACATGTTATGGGATCTCCCTCTGAGGAGAAGGGAAGGTAAACATTGGACTACTTATCAGCTACAAACGCATAATTAAGTCTATCTAGTGTTCATCACTGTATTACAGATGCTTCTGGCCCCCGTGAGGCCGTGTGGTGGGGTTGTCTATTTTGTGCATGAGGTCTGGCTAGTGCTATAGCCAGTGCCGGCCCATTCTAGGTCCCATCACTCTACAAATGAGATTTTTTTCTTGGTCTCATCAAAGAGTTCATTTGTCATCTGATGATCGGCCCATGTCTTGTATCGGTGCTTTAGAGCCCCTACTACTACATCATTTCTTAGTACTATGAGTCTCCTTCTGGCTGGTGGTGGATGTTTTGGTCCCCTTTGCCTTCAACCGTTTGTCAACACAATGGCTCTGGGGTTGTACTTGATGTACATTTGTGTGCTAGTGTCCTCATAACAACTGGGGAAAATGAAACTATGAATGCCTAAAGCTTCATGATGCTGAAGACACAAGAGATGTTAAGAAGTAGAACCCTAGACTCAAGAGTCCTCATTGAGTGGGAAGAAAAGAGACCATTAAGTGGAGCATAGATGTTGAAAAGGTCCCATGCATAATGTCTTCATAGTAGTTGGGGCAAATGGAACTTTGGAAACGTAAAGCTTCACAAGTTTAACTAGCACAAGAGATGTTAGGAAGCAAAATCTTGGACACGAGAGTCGTCATTGAGCAAGAAGAAGAGACCATTGAGTAGATCAGAGATAGCAAAATACATGACACAAGAGATATCAAGAAGGAGGACCTTGAAGCACTAAGTGGGAAGAGGAGACCATTGAGCAAACCATTGACCATTGATATAGGTCCCATGCATGGTGTCCTCATATAGCAGCATAGGGGCAAATGGAACATTGAAAGTTTGAAGCTTCACACCTTCAACTCTGACAAAAGAGGTGTCAGGAACCAAAACCTTGAATAGAAAAGTCCTCACTAAGTAGGAAAAAGAGACCATTGAGTGGAGTAGAGATGACAAAAAGGCCCCATGCAATATTTAAAATGACATTTTAAAAAACAAATCAAAACAAGAAAGCTCATATGTAGCCACCACTACACACATGTGCAAATTGTTGGATGTCCATACCATGATTGTGCTTCCTTTTCCCCCTTTTTAAAAAAAGTTTCCAATTTTTTGTTACAAAGGTTTCTTCACAAAGGCATAAAAAGAAATATCAACCTCCCCCCAAGTTTGCAAAAAGAACCAAAGGGGCAAACTAAAAATGGATACAATTTTTGTACCACCAAACCATGCTTTCACCCATGTATAAATATATATGAAACATATACTACTATATATATTTTATTTCTTTTGCTTGCTCCAAGTCTAAAATGTTTAATTATACTTTTCCAAGTAGAGATGAGAGAGCTCTTACACATTTCCAAGTAGAGTTCAGTAAGGTCTCACACATTTCTCTTTTCTTGAATCTTGATTGGTGCATGGTGATTGGGCTACCTTTGTTAATAATAGTGTGAATCCATTTTCAATTGTTTTGAAATTGATTAAACACTAATATGGATTTAATTTGAGAGCTTGCATACCTTGTTCAAGGTTGAATTCTCGTATCCATAGTTCACAGAGAGGGAGTGAAAGGAACTACACAAAGAAAGAGAAATAAATATGGGAGAGAGGTTTAAAGCACCAAGATTTTTGATTATTTGAATTGATTATGCCATTATTTTAAAGTGGACTATACCCTATATAATCATGATCACAATTATGCCATTAATATAAAGTGGACGAGATCTCATATCATCATGATTACGATTATGTTGTTAATGTAAAGTGGACTATACTCTATGCCATTAATTTAAAGAGTGTCATTACTATAGCCACATGAGTGAAAAAATAAATATTTGTATATATATATATATATATATATACATACATACATACATACATACATACATACATACATACATACATACATACATACATACATACATACATACATACATACATACATACATACATACATACATACATACATACATACATACATACATACATACATACATACATACATACATACATACATACATACATACATACATACATACATACATACATACGTGAAGTTGATTTTATGATTTATTAAAAATAGAAGCTCCATTACAATGGAATTTCTCTTATTGGTTTAAATCACTCTCTCTCTACATCCTAAAAGGCAATTTCAAGATGTCAAAACACCCCTAATGTTCATTCTTTTGATCTCATTTATAGTGCT
Organism: Lygodium microphyllum; assembly: GCF_053477565.2. Classification (NCBI taxonomy): domain Eukaryota; kingdom Viridiplantae; phylum Streptophyta; class Polypodiopsida; order Schizaeales; family Lygodiaceae; genus Lygodium; species Lygodium microphyllum. The sequence continues at coordinate 83,844,734 of NC_141163.1, read as the reverse complement.
ATTTTGACCTGAAATTTTAAAGGTTGTATGTTTTTTTTCTTATTACAACATGTTAGTTAATTTGATGCTTTCTTCAAATAGTCGTATCTCACTTTTTGGTAAGACACATACATGCATACACATGCTCACATAGACATATGCATTACACACTATTAGAGTGTATACTGTCAAAGGCCTTAATTGCAAGGGTAATGATGAGAAGGATACAAAGATTTAAGACTAGAAAGAATAAGAAAAGAGATAAACAAACGCTACAAGATACAGGCCTCATACCGAGGTTCAAATCGATGTAAATGTTCATTAAAAAAATTGCCCCCGTCTTGTCGCTAAAAGTGTCGGTATAAACATCACTACAAAATCGTCGCAAAAACCATCGTTATTTGCGTTGCTATCTATATCACTACCTATGTTGCAGTGACAGTTTGCAACGTACATAAAGCAATGGCAATAGTGATGCGTGTATAGAATCAAGAATGCTAATAGTGACAGTTTATAGAGGGAAAAAAAATTTGTGGTACCCACATATAGCACCATGTATTGTACAATATTTTGCAAAGCAATTATATATTGGGTACACAATAGTTGTCAAGATGAGTGCAAAAACTACTTAAACCCTCAAGATTGATAATTCATAGAATAAGTACAAGATTAGTGATGACAACTCATGGCATTACATGGAATCATGGAGAGTGGGGAGAGCCAAAATAAACATAAAATTCTATCTCTAAGTATTGCAAGATGTGATTTTATACAAAGGATAATAAGTACATCTAAGGAATAATACATGGAAGATGCTTGCACAGATCATAGGACCAAAAAAGAAGAGGGTGTGCACTCCATGAATCCAAGCGCATGCTACAGATCCTCACTATCAGAAAGCTTGTGCCAACGCAAAGGAGCATCAAATAGACTTTGCAAAATGAATAACTACACATCAGTCCATTATACATAATGCATTAAAAAACATAGTGACTATGGACAAGAAAGATGATTGACTTACTGGGCTACCACGCAGGCATATAATCTGTCATGATGAGTGCAGTGAAACCGTGTCTCTCTGCATATCGAGTCTCCAAACGTGTGGGATCACAGTTTGTAATTTAGTGCTGCAAAGAAAACTGAATACAATTATTAGAAACACGATTTTTAGTACAAGTGCTATTGCAAATAAGAAAGTGAGAATAACAAAAAAAAAAAACTTACAAAGTCCTCCAAATAAATCCTATGGCCGCCACTCCCCAGATGGTGCATGACCCTTGCCTCCAATCGTGCCCTCGCTGCCTCCCACTACTGTCGCCATCATCCTGGAGAATTTGTGGCCTCCTCTCTGAGTCTCCACCAATCATCTACATCTAGTCACTCGGGGTTTGAGATTCCACTCTTGAGTGCCTTGTGTGCATCTGATCTTCTATGTGACATGTATGCACGCATACACTCCATCATCCACCCAGTGGAAAACCTCTTTGTCATAGTAGGTATCAAAAACTCCTTGTGCAAGAATGCCACTGTATAGTCCTTGCTCCCCTCGGGTATATTCTTCCAATGGTCCAAAATGTTGTCCCTAAAAACTTGTTAGCACAACTCTCTCATGAGAGACATCACCATCCTTCCCTCATCATTCATGATCATAGCACCTGTCATGTCATCTATGAGGTATCCATACCCCTGTGGGGTATATCTAAGGTATGTCCTCTCCCACCTACATGATCGTGCTCCTGGGCATAGCCAGGAGACCCTTGTATATCTGGCATACCCATGAGGGTAGTATCTCTTGGAGTAGCACCCATAGGGGTGCCACCTGAGGATGATTGAGCCAAACCCGGAGTAGATGTCCCTACAGGTGTGATAAATTCTATAGGTGACAAGTATCCACCAGATCAACAAGATAGAGACATTGCATCGGTGCCTCCAAAACACCCACCTAAGCCACCCTCTCTAGAACACGTAGGAGAGCAAGGAGTAGCATCCATATTTGGAACCAACCATGGGCTCACAAAATTCACATCTCCGCAACACCCCCTAGAACCAGTCCCTCCATTTGGGCCTAGTTTAGAGCTGCATCGACCTCCTCTACTACTAGAAAATGAAGCATTAGAGCGTACCGAAGTAGATCTTACAGAATGGCTTGATGGTATCCGAGACAGCTCCTAGTCTCCCATATCTCTAAATTGGGCCATTTGATTTGGAGACATATGTATGAATATATCTTGCAACTCCTCATACTCATCCCTCGACTAATCCCGCTCTCCAAGTATCGTCCAAGATAACTTGCACATATAGAAAATGATATTAGCATAATCAATATAAAGATTTAGGTCAAAGATTTAGGCCCCATGTCAATCTCCTAACACAAATCTGCATACACTGGAAGGTTTATAGATAGGTCACCACAGAAGGAGGAGTCCACTTCATTCTCAAAGAATTCCAGGCCTCTTGTCTCTTCGTCTATGTTACCTGTGTCTGCCTCCTCTACATGCTCCAAGCCCTCTTTGGCCACCGCCCTCTGTAATATTGACCCCTCCACCTGCATACTCTCCTCGTCTACGCTAGGAACATTGCTTTCATCATACACTCTCACACTCCAAGGAGCTGACGGCACAACATACCACCATCAAGGTTGTTGGGGATATGGATAGAAGATTACATATTCAATATCACATATAAGAGTGAATCAACATTTGTGACTGTTTCCTGTTGTGAAAAAATTTTAAAAAAATAGGTCATGCATCTATTCACCATGGACTGGGTAGGACAAACGTGTCGTGAAGATCTATCCATCTTTTCTCGAAATCTATTTTTAAAAATCTAGATGGACCTTGTTCGAATAGTTGCCCCAGCTCCTTCCAATACCACTTTGAACCACTGTACATCAAATATAATCATGGAGAAGTTGCGGTAATTCACTGAGATAACACTTTGCAAGTTCCCAAAATACTCCATCTCATCTACAATGGTGTTTGGATCCGTGGCCTTCCATTGGCTCTCTTGCTTGAACTTTGCCATGACACCACAATCCGTTGTGGAGTGCATTTTGTCGATCCACTCCAACACAGAAATGTCACTTGCATGACCACGCCGTACTGTAGATATTGTATTGTACAATGAAATGGTTAGATTAGTTATTGCATATAAAATCTAGATACAATAGCTTATAAAACATGTTGTCATCTTCGGACTACATCCCCTTGAGAATTTCCACATCTAAATAGAGACATCTACCCCTTTGTGATGAGAAGTTGCAATCAAAGCTCCATGTAACCACCACATAAATATGAACCGTGGTATCCCCTCCATGCCCTCAAGATATCGAATTGATTAATGGCATGTATTGCATCAAAATTTCGATCGCACTTCTTTTCGATCTTTTCTAGCTTGCTCGTATCTAGTGAGCAACTTCTCCATGGATGCATGATGCAATATACAAAAACAATTTACTTTCTCCTCTATTGCAGCATTCATTCTTTTTTCTACCCCATTTCCAACCACCACATCTTCGGTTAGTCTATCATCGTCCTTCACCGACCATAGTATACTGTTGTTTGAATCCACCTTTGAAATATGCGCTAATGCCTTTAACACCAGCCAACCTTCAATTATGCTACCTTCTAGCTGAGCTTGTTGTTGCGCACAAAGCCCTTCAGGGTTTTCATGAAGTGCTCCAAGAAAAACATCCATAACGTATGGATGGGTCCCACAATCTCCACTTCATCTACGAGATGCACCAGGAGGTAAGTTTGTATCGTGAGTATGCTGGTGGGCAAGTACTTCTCAAAGAGACAGCCCGTCTCCACTACTCCCTGCCTGGCAAATGCAATAGAAGATGTCTTCATCTCCATCTATGAGATCCATTGCACTAAATTTGACAACCTATAAATCACCTCACATATTTTTGTAGTGAGGCATCTCGTGATTGCGATCAGTAGTACAAACTGCCATAAATGAAGAATAACATTGAGTAGACACTAAATAGCAAAATACAAAGGCTACTTGCAACCAAGGTCAAGATAAATCTGATATATCTTATTCCAATCATGGGATTTTAGCCCTGATAGTAGCTAGTCGTCTTTAGAGAAAGCGTACTTGAGGGAATGCATCATACCCGTCCGGATGCGGATAGACTTGATAATTTGCTTCACAATGCGCTCTTCTTTAGTGGATAGGACCTAAGGAGCATGAGGTAGTTGCAAATGACTATCAGTGCTTGATTGTGACCAACTATGGCCAAAGTGCCTCCATCTTACCTATCTCCTTCAAATCCATTCATGCCCCTACAGTATCTCTCTTTCCTATGATGTGGTCCCATAATAAGCTGCCCACATTCTTGAAAATATGCATGGGATCCAACAAATGGTTGATCTGCAAGTGGGTCCAATACGGAAACTCATAGAAAACCGAGAATAATTGCATTCTGTTTGGATTTGACTCCTTGTGGACCATTTTCAACTCGTACTAGCTTTGGGCATTCATTCGTGTTAGAGGTCATCCAAGAAAACCTTCACTCAGCTCATGACCCTCCAACAAGAAAGTGGTGTGTCCTTGATATACCATTTTCTTCATGGTTTGTGACTTTCTAGAGTCTAATTGTGGCTTACACAATGGATATGCATGATAACTTGAGGTAACTAGACCTGTCATAATACCCCTATTTGGTCAACACAAACTTGAATGAGCTGTATTAGTAGATATCACAAAAGAGAAAAAAATCCCACTTACCTAAGCACTCCCCAAATCGTGAAAAATCATGCATGGTCCATATGATAATGGCTCATATATTGGTGGACCATCAACCATCACGCTTGCTCATGTCTCCCATAGTGACCCCCTTCTCCCACAAAATTTTGAGCTCATCAACTAATGGACGGAGGTAGACATCCATGTTCTTGACTTTGTATCACCCAGGAATGAGCAAGCTAAGGATCAAGTATCCTTTCTTTGTAGAAAGCGATGGCAGGATATTGTAGTTAACAAGGACTACATGCCACATACTGTGAGAAGTAAAGCAGAGACCAAATGGATTCATGCCATCGATAGCAAGATCAAGCCGAAGATTCCTTGGCTCTTGTGCAAAGCGTGGAAAGATGGAGTCAATGTAGCTCCATGCGCATGAATCTGTTGATATTTGTTGGACTCCACACATGCCACATTGTCAAGCTCGCCATGCCTGACATACGAAACATGTGACGTATACGTTGTATAAGTAAAAAGTGTGTAAGAACTTTCTGAGGGATGGTTTGCCCTTGCAAGTCCCGTCGATACCTATGAGCACCACACTTTGAACATCTCTCCATAGTTTTGTAGTCTCCTCGAAACAATACACAATCGTTGACACATGCATGGATGTTGTTGTAGTCTACAACAAGGTTTTGTAACACCAATTGTGCATCATCACGAGACCCGGGCATTGTGTTTCTAGGTGGTAATATATGATACTTTAGTGACTTGAAAAAAAAATAGAAGATGCCTTGAAAAAGCACAATAAGTGTTTTTTATATGGAGTCAAAAAAATCAACGAAGCATAGAATGTACCTGAACAATTCGGTCACACTCGCATCACTTCACCCATACTTTGCTTGCACACTTAGGAGCGCAAGTAGCGTCTTCAGGCGAAATACTTGGCGCCCATCATATAATGATATGGACGCTTCCTCTCTCGATGGATTGGATGACTCGGCATTTATGGGCATCAATACATTAATCATTGCTTCCATCTCAAGCTCCAAGATTGGAGGAAGGTCCAAAAGGCTAACTGTCTCCTCTAGTATCGAGGGTATAGACTAAGTCGTGCCCTCCAATTGGTGTATCCACTCAGGCACTCCATCCATCGCTTGCCCATGAACTCTTCTAACTGGCCCGCAATTGGTGCATTCCTTAGGATGAAGCGTCACCTCCATGTACAAATTTTATGGGCACGTCTAATATTTTTGTATATGATATTCAATTACTTTGCGAATGCAAAGCATGATGGATACACACTTTTCTTATCATTCACTCAAAGTCAGATATCACTTGATCAATGATCTTTGATTGAAACTCGTTGAAGCATTGTATGTGTTTTATAGATAAGCAAAGCTTTCACTGAATTGCTAGCTTGCATTGAGAGCAAGGACACATGACCTGATTAAGATATACCTTTGCGATCTTGGACATCACAACCATAATCATTCTACATTTGGTCTACGTTACTACAAACAACATGTTTTGGTTCCCCTCATTGATGATCTTTCTTCGTTTAAATCTCTACTCCTCTTTCTCTTCTTTTCTCTTTATTTGTTTGTCGCCCTCCATCTCTCTTTATCCATTCCTTTTCTCTCCATGTCTCTATGTCTTTATCTATACCCCTTTTTATTTCTCTCCCTGCCCCTCTTTCTCTCTCTCTTTTACTTTTTTTAATTTACCTCCCTCCTTTATTTCTCTTCCCATCTTTCAAATTCTCTCTCTCTTTCTCTTTTTTTATTTGCCTCCCTTCATCCTTCTTTATTTCTCTCTCTTCCCCCTCTCTCTTTGAATGTTTCTTTCTCTCCCCCATCTTCCCTCCCCACTCTCATTTCTTCTCTCTTTTTGTTTCCCTCCCTTCTTTTATCTATGACTTTGTCTCTTTTTCTCTCCACTTGCACTACTCAACACATCTTGTTACAATCAAATCAAAGATAGAAAATAAAAAAATCATAAAACAAGACATCGAAAGACCTCTCTCCACCCCTCTTTGTTTCTCTCTTCCCCCTCTCCTTTTTTTTTTCTATCCTTCTGTTCTCTCTAATTCTCTCATTGTTTTCGTTTTTCTCTCTTCTTCTCTCTCACTCTCTATTTGTTGTTCTCTCTCTCTCTCTCTCTCTCTCTCTCTTTCTCTCTCTCTCCGTCCCTTTTTCTCCCCCTCTCTTTCTAGCTCTCTTTTTTTTTCTCACTCTCCTTCCTCTCTTTACCTCACCCTTTTATCCATCTCTTCCTTCACTCTCCGTTTCTTTTTCTCTCCCCCTGTCTTTCTTTCTCTCTTTCTCTTTCTTTGTTGCCTCTCTCTTTGTTTCTCTCTTCCCGTTGTTTCTCTCACTTATTCTTCTCTCTTCCTCCCTTTCTCTCTCTCTTTCTCTCTTCCTCTTTTTCTTTGTTATCTTTCCTCTTTTTCTCTCTCTCGTTCTCTCTTTCTCGTCCTTCCTTCTTCTCCCTCTCTCATTTCCTCTCTTTCTCTCTCTCTCTCAATGCATCTCATTTCAAAGAAAAACAAACAAAAGAAAATAATAAAACACAAGAACAAAGCAAGAAGAGGCAATGTACCTACCACAAAGGCCCGAGGATGGATTCTTCACCTCCTCTTCGTCGTGACGTCCCTTCTTTCTCCCTTGTGCACTTCTTCCTCTTCTTCGCGTACGCAGTGGCAGCGGTGGTGGCGATGAGAAACTCTCATTCTCTCTCTTTCCCTCTTCCTCCCTCTCCCTCTCTCAAGGTGACAATCTCTCTCACTCTCTCTTGAAAGTGTTTGTGGCAAATGCTGCGCTCAGGTTTTTGGCAAATTTTTTCTCGGACTTATTTTACGATGCTGTTAGCGATGCAAATAGCGACGCCACTATTTAATGTTCGCAAATGGCCATCACTATTTGCCCATTCCCTTTGAGTGAAAATCAAGTTCAAACACAAAACATAAAGATAGAAACCCTCAGAAAATCATTTGATTCAATCTTTGTATGACAAAATTGGTCAGATATAATCATTGCATGCACTCAAGTACAAGCACATAACCCAAGCTCTAAGACTTTGACTCAAAGAGCACCCTATTCATTGACATAACCCTACATTACATAGGATTACTCAAATGACTTTGGCTCCAAAAATATACATAAATTGTCAAATAATATCATATATGGCAGCCCCAATCAATTGGGCATATTGCCAAGCTTCAACATATACATTAGATCCTACTATGCTAAAACCATGTATAGGACTAAATTAGTGCTTCGACCTTGTTATGATAGTTTTATTATAGCAAAGAAAAAAGAATATTTATGTTGTTCCAAATCTTCATAAAACCATGTACTCTTATTCTAACAGTGCTATGCCATCTCCAAAGCACTAGATGCATGAAGGAGATTTCTCTAAAGGCCCTCGAACACCCTGAGAAACATTTGGTACAATAGATATACTTGTAAAGAGTGGAATTAGGGGCATATGAAAGGGCAAAGGACACATGCACAAGTTATGAATTTTCTACACAATAATACAACTTTGTCCTTCTTCTCTCTCTAGCTCCTCCTATCCTTTCATGGCTTCCAGCCATCTCTCTTCTTCCATGTCTTTCTCTCTCCATTTCTAATATTTCTCTCTCCTCATCTAGACTTTCTCTCTCCTTTGCATTCTTCTTATCTCTTTCTTGTAGTCTTATCTCTCCTCTTTCGCTCTCCTCTCAAGTCCCTTCATGACAAGTGGTATCAGAGCTTCTCAAGTTCTTGATCTAGTTAGTCACATATCATTTAATTCTCCCCTTTAAGTCACACAAATCCAAGAAACTTTCAGGTACACAGGTGCAGACATGGACAAGGAGCTACAGCGAAGTGATCAGAGGTCCATAGAATAAAAGGAGAGCAGGCCTTGAGTATTAATGGAGTCTTGGACCAAGTTTTGTGGCAGGAAGGCTAAAGTTAGCAACTCGTTAGTCATTTCAGGCCATTTTTGAAAGTATTTCTCTTAAAACTGTGGTAATAGGAGTTAGAAGAGAATATAGCTACTGATACTTTTCCATCTTCTTCCAAAGGTCAAAGGGACATTGTCAAAGCTTTCTGACCATCCCAAGCATCATTTGAAGACAAGTTTGCACCTTCTTCTCCTCCATCTCCATCTTTTTCTTCTTCTTCTCATTCCCCTTCTTCTTCTTCTTCTTCTTCTTCTTTGCTTCTGCACTGTTTCCTTCCCTTCATTATACCTCCCCTTTTGCCTTTCTCTCTTTTCCTATCGGTGCCACCTGCATTTTCCAAGCGCCCTTTTCCCTTTCCCCCCCCCTGCATATCCTCCTCCTGTGCGCACCTTCCTCCCTTTGCATAAAGACTTGCTTTTCCATCAGCTCTCTTGATGCCTCTCTGAAGAACCGATGCAATTTTGACCTCTTTATGACTGTTGCATCTGTCTCTCAGCACAATTGGTGCAATGCCTCCTTTGTGATCACTGCTTCTATCTCTTGGCAAAGCTAGTGCGATTTCTTCTTCATTGTGATCATTGCATCTATTCTTCTGGTCAACCTTCAAAACCAGTCGAATTGTGATTAATAATCTTTCCCCATCCTCTACTTGCAAAATTGTTGTGTTTTTTTTTTCATTACGAGGAGGAATATAGGCAATTGCTTCCTAGAGATGGCCGTTGCTGTTGTGCTCCACCTATGAGGAGCTGGAGACATTTGCTGCAAGATTGGGAGAGGAAGGCGGACAACTGAGACAATTGACATTACGGAAGTCAGGAGAGGGAGAGGCGCTTGGCGAGGCAAGAGCCACAGACTCCCACGATCTTCTATGACAGATCCTTTGGACATTTTGCGGGCTCGAAGCTCATTTGCCTCTGCGATGGATGCTATATATGGTCTGCTTATTCTTGGCCTAGTAAGTCACGGTCACATTATTTGTTTAGGGCCTTGTTGAGGGTGCAAGGTTTGTTGAGAGTAGGGAAGTCGTACAATTCCCTGCTGTTGAGCTTGAACACTGGTCACAAGCTAGGCTTGCATATGTATATGAGTTGGTGTACTTACAACAGCTTGTCACTGAGCATGGGAGTTCGCCTAAGTAAATTGCATTTGAATAGAATGATGCGATTGCTTAGTGCTCTAGCCTTGCGAGTAGTTTCTTCTGAGGGCTTTTGCATATTATATTGTATCAAGCCAAGGACATGGAATGCATGATTTCTCTGAACAAGTCAATCAACAACCATAGTCTGGATCAGCTAACTGGGGACTGGAATGTCAACAATGGCAACAATGAGCCGGAGAGGATGGTGTATACTGGAATGTATGGGGAAGATGAATGTGATACTGATGTCGATAACAACAATGGCAATTGCAATGCATTGTAGACAATGATGCTGATAGCAATGGTGGAAATTACAATGAATTACAGTGGTGGAAACAATAATGCTTGTGTGGTGGTGGGTATGCATAAAATGATGCATGATTGAGGAGATGGATAGTAGTGAAGAAATACTATCATATTCTTATTAACTTTGGTCTTGGTGGCTTTTGCAACAGCTAGAAGATCAAGGACTTGCATATTCCATCATGAGTTGCTTTGCTTTTCTTTTGATTTAGAGCTCGACAGTTGCATCACTACCTCCAAGAGAGGATAGCCCAAATACACCTATTGAGTCTACTACAAAAGAGAAAGATCGAAATAGCTACCCCACTTATTCCTCTCTCAGGAAGTTGATTGAAAAAGAAGAAAACAACTACCATTATATCAATGAGAGATGTTGCTATGTTAGAATAGTGAAAGGACCCAAGAGATAGGCCTTCATTCCTCTAATAAAAATAATAAAAGACTTCTATGAAGAATTCACAACACTAGATTGAAGAAGCTATTGGATGAAAGTGTAAGAAAAGAGATTCTCAATCAACTAAATTGAGCCTTTCAGGATAGAAGAGCTGACCAGATGCATTCTTCAACTTTACTGCAATGGTTTGAGGTGCAGAAATAGTTCTTCCACATTTGGTGATGATGCCCTCATACTTGTAAGTTCAGAACATTGCAGCAAACATAGCAAAATTATGCTTGCCATATGAGAAGATTCATGAAGAAAATGAGTCTCAAACAGGCTTTGTTAGATGGAAGGCTTTGCTTAAAGTTTATTGGCTTTAAAAAGCTTACAACTACCATGAAGAAGCTTGGATTGAGGTTCAGAATCAACAACAAGGCATGAAGAGTACTACTAAGGGAATCAATGCTCAGCTTTGAGACTTGCCATGGAGGAAGAGAAATTAAACTTCAAGTTTCCAACAATGTACCAATAGATCGATGCAACATTATAGCAACTATACCTCTGATGTTATCTTCAGCTGAGGTTGCAAAAGGCACAAGTGAAGAATGCATACAGAGTCCCTACTGTAGTCATTGTCAAGAAGCTCAATGTTGGATTTAGAGAAAATTGATAGGTTTGAATCATTACTGTTACTGCAGATTGACTATGGAGTCATATAGACTACACATATAGAGAGAGAGCAAGTAACAGTTAGCAGCATCACAACTTATGTGCTTTTGGAGGAGTTTTAGATAGAGCCAATTCTTAGTAACCAATTTCCCATCATCAATCCTGCAACTAAGGATTCAGTGGGTCCATATCTATTGAAACATTTGAAGATCATCAACCCTCTAGTAGTTGAGTAGTAGGCACCATAATTGCTGCACCAACCAAAGATGTAGAGATTGCTATTCACACATTTTTCATATACTAGCTCATCCTAAATCTCCTTCACATTCTACAGCACAATGTGAGGCCCACAAGGTTGTTCTGAAGATTTTATGTTCTCCAATTTCTGCAGTTGGATACAATCCTGATTTCTTGTGACAGCACAAAACTTCAAGCTTTAACTTCTTGATAAGAAGGCTCTTTTGGTAGTAACCTCAGCATCATTAGTAGCAGCATCTAACTCTACATGTGGGATGTTGTTTAAGATGAAGGATGCGCAAATAAGCTTGCATTTGAATTGCAGTACTAGAAATGAAGTGGGATTATAGCATCCATTAAAGCAGAGTTGCTCAGTCAAATACATCACAACCCATTTAGCAGGACAATAGTTTGACAAACTGTTACTACGAGGTGACTGGGCCATTTGTGCTATCTTTAGTGCTTGTTACTACAGTGTGTTGACCACTCAGATTTCACAACCAAAGTTTCCATACTCAATAGTGGTTGAGAGGTTGATTGTGATTGCTTTTTAGAAACATCATATTAGCGAATTTGGGAATCTCCCAAGTCCCACTTTCAAGCAAGGGGAAAATATTTGGCCATGTGGCTAAATCTTAATCCATGCTTCAAAGTGGGACTTGGAAAGACAACCTATATAGTAATTACAGACTCCACTTCAAGTAAGGGGACAATATTTGATCATGCAGTCAAATATTAACTATATTGGGAATTCTCAAACTATATGAGAATTCCCTAATTCCCTAATATAGTGCTCAAAGCTAGAGTGGCATGATCTACATTTGGCACTATTCTTGATGAATGCGGGTGGATCCAGTAATCATAGCTTAGAGTAAAGCTCAAATAATATTGATAATAGGATGTATAAAGCTCATTATGGGGCCAAGCTTTTTAGCAGTAAGTCAGTTATGAAGTAGGGAGTTTCTTGCTTGGAAATGTTGGAGCTTATAAGCAGCAACACAGTTGGAGCACATGAACACTTCTTGAGCAATGTGGGCATTCTAAGGGATCTTGGAAAAGCCATACATCATTGAGTCAATCTCCATCAAGAAATGGATAATGTGGGTCAATTATCAGATATAGGGATGGCCATGACAGCATTTGTAATTATGATTTTCAATAAGGAAATGTTGACTTTGAAATGTCTTATAGGAGGCAAGTGGTATCCAATAGCAATATTATGAGTAGCATTCAAAAAATGGAATTCAGCAAGTTAGTTGTTCACATGCTTGACATGATTGATGTATTGGCATATGCACTTATGAATTTTGATGCAACCATGATGGAACTTGAAGTGATAGATGTTGTCCGGATAGAACGAGCACTTGCCCACCAACACTTGACATCTCATATGGATCTGTTGGTACAGCCATGCATCTTGGAAGCTCTCATCAATCTTTATGGTAATGTTGTTTTGCAAAAGGGTTTAGTGCATGTACATGACAAGCATATGTTGGTTGTATCAATCACTATGGCTGATCCAACAGCTCAACAAGACTTATTGTAATCATTGCTAGATCTGTACAGCAATGAATATAGCTAATCACTCTCTTATGGACATCAATATGACTATGAGTAGCATTCATGTCCTTCTTAGCCATATGCTTTTCATGAGTATCTTGGACAATGATATGATTATTCTATTGTTGATCTATATAGTGATGATGTGGGCAACATTGTGTCTAGAACCCATAAAGCTCAATAATTAACCAATGATCACATCAGAGAATTGCATGCTCAAGGGTTATGCTATAGATGTGCTGAACAGGTGTATTTTAATCACAAAGATATGCGCAGAGCAAAGAATGCAAGGATATTTTTGGTACTTGAATATTCAGATGAAGAGGATGAAGGCAGTCATGTTGAAGAAAATTTCAATGTTGATCAAGAGAGAAAGATAAAGGATTTAAAGTTGTAGCCTGTGAAGCTTTTGATGCAGAAGATCATGACCATGGGCTTCTATTTGATTCAGTTGCTTATGCTTTTGTGGATTCATTAGTACATGTATATTATTTCATGAGTGATGATATCTATGATTTAGTGGTCATGATTTTAATGCATGGATGGGATGTCACCTTTCCTTTTGACCAAGGAGGCTAAGGGTTGGACTTAACTCTCTGCGTGGACCAACATAACTTTGGGAATGATGTCCTTATCTTCAACAATTTTGAGACAATATCATGCTAATAACTACTGGGCTCGTTTCATTTTAGAATAGGCCTTTGTTTTGGGCCAAATTTAATGCTTAATTAATGTCAGAGATACGTGAGCCTATGGCCTGAAAGTACTTAAAGAGAGCATTGTCTTGAGCTATAGCATGTTTGATTCGGAGTAGTGAATCCAAAGTTATCATAGATTTAGTACAGCAAGGTCTGTAGTGGACAACACAGAGTCGCCAACTGGGAGGAGCTCTTAATGGCAACATTTGGTGCAAGATTTCATTTTCATATTTCCAAGTGGCTATCAATGCTTTACACTTGATTCTCAGCCCTCTACACAAATCCTTGAAGATTAGGCCAATTTATTTTTAGTCCATATACAGAGCACTTTGCCCCTTTCCACTACTTGGCAATTTGTAATAAGTCCCTTTTTTGTTTTTGTGAATAAACACATCCAAGTGGGGATGGAATGTAAAGAGTGGAATTAGGGGCATATAAAAGGGCAAAGGATACATGTACAGGTTATGAAACTTTTACACAAGAATACAACTTTGCCTTCTTCTCTCTCTAGCTTCTCCTGCCTCCTTTCATGGCTTCTAGCCATCTCTCTTTTTCTTCCATGTCTTTCTCTCTCCATTTTTAGTCTTTCTCTCTCATAATCTAGACTTTCTCTCTTTCTTGCAATCTACTCTCTCCTCTTTCTCTCTCCTTTCAGGTCCCTTCATGACAATCCTGCTAGTTACTATTATTGCTTGAGTGAAAATGCAAGCCTTTGCTCCTCCAAACCTTCATAAAACCATGGGTTATTATTCTAGCAATGATCTAATAGGAGTAGAATATCATATACATAAAGAAGATGCCTTGGAAGACTTAGAATCACCATGTGAATGCTTTATGACAACAGATACCCTATTGGTTACTATTTTTACAATAGCATATACTATCCAAGATCTAACATCTAAGCATCAAGCAACTCCCAGGATGTCATTAGGTACACTCCCATTGAGTTTCTCTCTTGTTTCAGCTTTCTCATGAGCTATGGAGGCCTCTCTAGGAGCTCCAAAACTCAGCCACTTTTATAAAAAAACAGCTACCTCTCTTTTCCTTTCCCCACTTTTTTCTCTTTTTTTCAACCTCATGTTCCCTCTCTAAAGTTTTAGCATGAGAAACCTTAAAACAAGTCACTTGGTTTATTAACTTAGGCCATATGCACACAAACTTCCTCTTCTTGTCTCGCTGACTTGTGTGAAACTTGACTTAGACATTTCCTTGTGTGACTCGGCTTAGACATTCCACCTAATCTCGACCTTGGTATGCTTATCACTTGTATTTTCATGCATTGGCAAGTAAGTTCAATGAGGAAATAATTGGTGAATCCCACCTTTTACTATCTCGCATGTGAACCATGGAAGAATTGAATATATGACTTATGAGATGTTTTCATGGTATAGAAAAAAAATCCTTTGACAATGCACACATGTTTATACGTATTACATCAAACTATGCTAAAGGCTCTTATTATGGGGAGTTGTTCTTTCACACTTAAAGTAAGAAGGTTGAGTGTGTGCCATGAAGTCCATCCTTTATCCAATATTATTCTATCTTTCCAAAATAAGATAGTTATGTACTCTCAAGTCCCTCTCCTCCATGTTATATAATAGGTTACACTTAAACTAGCACCTATGAACACATCATCACTTATAAACGAAAAACTAAAGACCACCTTGCATTTGAAATAAATGTAGAGAAGATCTAAAATAGCTGACACTCACTCACTCACAATACAAATGCAATTCATGTGTGTGGGCTTTCATTATCTAGCATCCTATCACATTCTTCAATGCTACATTTATTTTCTTTGAAAAAATTCTAACCAAACTTCTTCGTTTTTCTCTTAAGGAAAAAGTAAACCCTAGAAGAGTGGTGCTTATCAGGGCCTAAATTTGGTGGTCATTTTTCTTGTTTTTGGTAGTATTTCCCGCCAAAACAAGTAGAAAAATCAAATGACATATCCTGGTAAAGATGTTGCTTGTCATTTTTCAGGATGTCATATATAATATACTTAGATTGTTAGCTAGTTTGAGACGTACTCTAGATAAATGAAAGATACTTAGATGCACTTAACTCTCACATGAAATATTGGGTGTCTCGTCATATGCACGCCTTGCTTTGCCTCTTTCAAATTTCATCAATGCTCATTCATTTGACAATGAAACGCTTTGGTTCTTTCACATTTCATCAATGCTTATTCATTTGACAATGAAACTTGAAAGAGCCAAAGATGGTCAGAGAACCCACATATCTTAGAGTGGGGAGAGATGGTCCCAAGCATGGCCTACCACTAACACCATGTAATACTTGTAAGAAAGCAAGCCAATAAGAATTTGTCTCTCTCTCTCTCTCTCTCTCTCTCTCTCTCTCTCTATCTATATATATATATATATATATATTTATGCGTGTGTGATAGTGTGAAAACGTGTGAAAAGGGACAAGTGCATTTGTGGGTTTCTAGGTACATTATATTTTCTCAACGGCGAAAGATGCCATCTGCGGATGCGGTGCGTTTGACGCTGTTTTTGGCTGTTTCAGGCGGAGAGATGCTCCTCAGCCATACACAAGACGAAGATGGTATAATCGGGTGACAGAGAATTCATACCTGTAGTTAGTATAAAAGGATCAAGCCGCCATAATGAAGCTTTACGCCGGCAAAAAGCCAGCCAGCCAGAGCCTCTTGATGCGATGACGATGATGGTGGCCGCTCAGTCCATTATTGCTTCGCCCATCTCACCAGTCCCATGGATTTCCAGCCCAACTCTGAAGCTCCCCAATTCGGAAGGTTATGCCTCTTCTTCGCCATTGATGAGAGTGCAGTCCCCTGCAAAGGTAGCTCCTGCTTAGTAGTATAACAGTCGCGGTCCATCATCATCATGATCATGATCATCATCATCATCATGTCGTTAAAGGAGTGCTGCAGTAGGCTAATTCTCTTGTCTGATCGAATGAATGAATAGGCGCAGATTGGTTGGTTAGCTTGATTGATGGCTGGGTTTTCTCAATTCGGCTTCCTGGTCTGTCTTTTGGCAGCTGCGTCGACAATATTACCGGCCGGCACAGGCAGTCCTGACTCCATTGCAAGGTGGATCTGCTGCCGCTCCATTGTTGCAAGGTGAAGAATCATCGCCGCCCCCGCTGCCGTCGCAGTCGTCGGTAGCAGCAGAAGAAGAATCCGATCCTCGCCTGCAGTTGCACGACAGCCTTGTCACCGCAGCTGCCAGATTAGACAACGATGGCCCATTGAATGGTGAGGCTTATCATGAGGATCACGGGCCTCTCTCCGCCCTGCCTCCTCGCCTGGTAAGTAAGTGTCTGCTCAATCATCAACACGTTACCAATTTTTTTAATCAATACCACGATTTATTACACACAAGAGACGGACCGATTGAGAGAGCATTACATTACATTACAATTTACATTAACTTACATGATCAATACAAGGATTTATTAAATGCAAAAGACCTTTGAGTGTGTGTGCCCGAGTGCCCATGCTGACATTGCCGGGTGCCCCCATCACAATTTACAAGAAGTTGTTGACAAATTCCTAGTGTAATTCCCACATTGTGAATTATGACATCATCAGGAGCTTCTGTGATGGAGGGAACCCCACATCAATACACCAACCTTCATTTTGCACCATAATGGTGGCAAAAAAATTAAGAGAAACACTTTGGTTTCACATCTAAAAGAAGAGAGAGAATTAATATATTCATCCCTCTTTCACAAAAAAAAAACAAGCAATATTATCACAAAGGCATGCCAATATAACAATAGAGCAAGGTTCTAGACTTCTTTAAGGAGAGGAAACAATCTAACCATGGACAAATGTGAATTTGCAAAAACTAATTACACGTCCTTTTTAAAACCTTCTAAAAATGCCAATTGATATACATATATATACCTTGGCCAATTTTGAGCATAATGTGTATTTCAAACCACAAATAATACCTTAAGATGGAGTTTCAAAAATAGATGCGTAACCAAATTAAACACATACTTTTTAGCTGAAATTTAGGTCTAATTGTAGCAGTTAATATGTAATTTGGTCATGTTGACATATATTTACTTTGCGACCTAAATATATATGCATTTGCATTTGCAAATGGTGAGTATATGCAACCTAGATACATCTAGACATTTCCTATGCAAATGTTCGAAACGTCTCTTGAGCTTCTTCAATAACGATTTCAATAGCTCATTTTGCTTCATTAGTGAGTACCTTTTAAGATAGGAATGGTGAATAGTTTGATCTTACTTTACTGTGAAAATAGTTTTTAGAAAAACAGCAATGGAGCATTAACTAAGGGTCATGGACTTTTAGCTCATATGTCTATGGATATAAAAAGGGTAGACTAATTTGACAAGCATTTATGTACATTTTGTGAGATGTGTGTGCATTTGTATATATATGTGCATACACTTATGTATGTGTGTTTGAGAAAAAAATCTACATCTCTTGAGAACCTTGTACATGGCTTTAAAGGTGGAGCTCACTTTCCTAAGGCTCTACACGACCATTAGTATCTCATTTCTAACCAGTGAGAAGTCAAGAGTCTTCCCCCAAGGGGCATTTCCAAGGGCTTTATTGTTCTTGTGGCACCAAATGAGTTGAATTCCTATTGCCCATACAATGTTCTAAAGATGCAACGAACCTTCATTCATGGAGCTTCCATCTCCCCAAAAAGTATTGTGTTTGTTGAGGCTACAGCATGGAATCCTGCCGTGTCTACCCATCACTAAAGTTCCTTCCATATCTCACGAACTTCTACACATTCCCATAGTAAATGCTTGAAGGTTTCCTTCTTTCTTGCATAGAGGCCATAGAGGTGTGAAATCTTCCTGAATTTACTAAGTCTCTCTCTTGTTGGGAATTTGTTCATCAGTGTTTTCTATAGAATCGTATTAAGGTGTTCCGAGCGAGTAAGGCCCCAAACACATTTGACTCTCCTCTTCCAAGTCCTCGAATTGGTTCATGGATAACTTGCTTTCCACTAAGTGCTAAGCTTTAGGATGTGCTTGCCACCCCCCCAAAAAATCTTTGGCTTTCCTACAGCCCACAAGCTTCTTGCCTGCCTTTTTTTGGAGGCATGCTAACATGTTTACCTTAGCCTCATAGCATGAGGTTGGCCAATTCTTCTTTCTCTTTGCTAGGATTTTCGTGTTATGAGGCTAGCCAATTCTTCTCTCTTTGCTAGGATTTTCATATGCTAGCTGCCTTCCTGCCTCCTTCTTGCTCGCTTAGATTTTGTCTCCTAAGCATTTCATTCTCTTCCACCTAGTTGATAGTTTCCTCATCCCATAGGTCCTCCTTCCACCTAGGATTACTAGCTTTCCTTCAAATGAATAACTGTCACTCTTGCACTCTTCTATTTCTGCAGCTTGGTCATGAACTTTTCCTTGAACCAAGTAAAGCACTGGTTTTGGGTAATCTTGACCCCAAGAGGGCAACCCAAGTATTTGATAAGTTCTCATTTCCTGATAATCTTACACTTGTAATTGATCAGCCCCAAGGGGGGTCTTCATCCAAGCCTTACATAAGTTCAGTTTTTTTGTGGCTTAACTATGATTCCAAAAGGTCCGAGAATAGTTGAAATTGCTCCAACAAGATATCAAATTCCTTAGGGTTAGTTTTGATTAGAGTCTTACAAAGAACTAGGTGGCCATCTTCTTGCCACCATTGGGGAGCGTGAGATCACGAAGGGCACCTCTCTACGAGCCAATCAATTCTTTTTAGTAGGGGGTCAGTTATAATTGCAAAGAGCAAGGGGGCCAAAGGGCATCCTTATCTCACAGAATGTCTAAGGTCAAAGGCATTTGAGACCACCTCGTTAACCTATACACAAGTCAAGGTGCTCACAAAGAGAGTTATAATCATGTTGGTGAACCTATGGTCAAAGCCAATTGCTTTTAGGGAGAATAGGATAAAATTTGAGCCCGCTTGATCATATGTCAATATGCCTTGTTAAAATTCATGTTAGTTGGCAAAGTACATTGACCACTAACCCACCATTGCCACTAGATTGAGGACCACATCTTGGATTTTGCAGCCATGTATGAAACCGTATTGTCTACTATGTAGTAGCTTGGGTAGTAGGTACTTGATCCTCATGGAAATGATTTTAGCCATGATATCAAATGAGACTGTTGGCATGGTCTCAGCGGCCTCCACTATGAGATTTGAAGTTTTTGTGTTGACTTAGGGATGAGCTTGATGAGTCCTAAATTAATATCCTAGGGAATGTGTTTCTACTAGAAGCAATGATTGATGAACTTGACACAATCACGACCACATGTCTCCCAGGACGATTTGTAGAGAGGTCAACTAGAAGGCCATCAATTCCAAGGGATTCGACATCTTTCATAACCTTGAGTGCCTCTTCCACCTCATCTACAATGACAAGCTTGTAAAGTTGCTCCATCCCTATGATGTCAGTGTTAGACGAGTATCCTTCAAAGAATTGCTAAAACTTCTGACCATAGTCCCACAGTAGGGGATTGACTACCAACAATACTTGCCATTTGTTTGTGGAAGGCACTAAAAATACCTTCAATTGTATGATGTCCTATCCCTTCTCTATCCACAATGTAGGGAATTGACTGCCAACAATACTTGTCATTTGTTTGTGGAAGGCACTAAAAATACCTTCAATTGTATGATGCCCCATCCCTTCTATGTCCACAATGCAGGGAATTGACTCCCTTTTGTGTTTGCTTTCCAAATGCTTTGAAGAAGAAGGTCAAGGGGGCATCACCTTTAGCTTCCCACCATGCTTTCAATTGTACTTTAGTAGCTTGTACTCGATGTGCTTCCTGCTCTTGGAGATAGTCTTCATAGTCCTATATGGAGATAGAAAGATGTGGATCATTAGGAGAGACAACAAGAGTGTAGCGAATTTCTTCCAATTGGGGGGGGGGGGGGGGGGGGGCAATGCTATCCATAGCCTTCCTTTTTTGGTGTACAAGAGTTTTGTCATGTCTCTTTGTTTTTCCTACTATGGCCTTATTATAGTTTAGCCATGTTGTGGAAGGGTCACCTCCCAGTTTCTTGGTTTCTTGCCACACGTGTCTGATTTTTGTTAAGCATTGTGGGCCCTTTAGGAAGGTCATATTTAGCTTGAAAAGAGGGGGAACCCTCTTGAACTCTCTTGGATTCATGCAAGAGAAATGTCAACTGGATTGAGGGATCCTATGACATCACTAATAGTAGAGAAACTGCAGTTAGATGATAGCCACCATGCATTGTCATTGGCGAGGAATTTGTTTAGTTGGGCTACCTGCCATGTTGTGCCATGTAAAATGCTTGTTATCCTATTGATCAACAACATTAGCCGAGTCTTCTAGGTTACAAAGTATACCGTTGCTTGGGGGTATACTTACATCTTTATACTAGGCTATGCATGCTAGTGAGAAAACTATCACTAATGAGGTTAATGCAAGTGGGTCTATTTTCTTGCACATAAGTTTTATTGAAAGATCAAATCCATTGATCCATTAATCACCCTACTTCGATCTTCTTTTATACATAAGAGAAAGTGTGTTTTATTTTCCAAATATCCCTAGATATTTCTTGTCAAAATATCAAATATTGAACTCATAAGATTAGCCTCAAAATATTGTATATTCAATAATCATGATTTTTTAAGAACATTACATGTATATAATGTCTTTAAAATTAGATTAATCTCATAAGCTTGTAAAACATATAAGGTAAATGGATGTATTTGTGGTATTCATATAAATATATTGCATGATATTTTCCAAACATCTTTAAATATTTCTAGTCAAAATATCAAATGTTGAACTCAAAAGATTTGCCTTAAAATATTACATGTTTAAATAATTATGAATGTTTTAGAATATTGCATATGTATAATGTCTTTACTAGTAAGATTAATCTCATAAGCTTGTAGAAACTGTAAGGCAAGTCAATGTATCCATGTGTGTGCGCATGTGCATGTGTGTGCACATGTGTATGCGTGCATGCGTGTGCATGTGTGTGTGTTTGCATGTGCACATTCGTGCACATTGCATGTTACGTGTGGATAGAAAGGAGACAGAGAGAAAAGAGAGGGGCCCTTATTTCTTAAAAGAATAGACAAAGATGGTTCCACATCAAAAGAGGAGAGAAATATGGTTCCATTACCATTTATTGCACTCAAAATTCAACCCATACAAAAATATTTCTTTCTTTTCTCAAAATCAATCTTAAAATTTTTGTAATTAAGCAAAAATATTCTATACCCCTAATGCTAAGACCTTGCTAGGTAATAACAAAAAGAGAGAACTAATTGTGGTTTGAAAATTATTTGCACGCATGCACGCACACACACCCACATACACTCATACACATGTGGGTGCACGTGCTGCACGCATGCGCATACACACGCACATACACACACACATGCATGCACGCGTGCGCGCGCGCACACACACACACACGGATATTGCAACTTTTTGCACGAGTACTAAAGAGCCATACAAAATGTTTGGCAAAAGAAATGCCACATCCTCTTCAATTTTGTAGTTATAAAAGGAAATGTCTATTGAGACTTCCAAAGCTAGAAAGTAGAACTCTTGTGAAGATCTCCAAGCAACCTAAATTAAATGAGTATACGAGGTGTCTATATCTTAGTATTCAAATTATACTAGAGCATGTCAACTTGAAGTAAACATACAAAACAAGAGTGCCAAGTAAACCTTTAAACAATGTTGATATACCAAACATGTGGCGATAAGTGAACACATGTCATACTTAAGTTTTCATGCAAATTAGTCTATGCTTGTGGCATGCAAAATTTAGTTTCTCCAATTTTGAGAGAGAGAGAGAGAGAGAGAGAGAGAGAGAGAGAGAGAGAGAGAGAGAGAGAGAGAGAGAGAGAGAGAGAGAGAGAGAGAGAGAGAGAGAGAGAGAGAGAGAGAGAGAGAGAGAGAGAGAGAGAGAGAGAGAGAGAGAGAGAGAGAGAGAGAGAGAGAGAGAGAGAGAGAGCACTCTGCAGCACAAGTTTAGGACACTGATGCAATAGTAGTTGAAAGGGAAGTTTAAAGAATAAAATAGTTTGAATTCACCATGAATTATATGCATTCTTGAGGAAGTACAACATGTGATGGCAATGGCCATAAGTTATACTTGTTGCTTGCTCACTTTTTTCATCAAGTTTTGTAATGTCTCCCTAAGAAGAGTAAACAAGTCGATACATAAAGAGAGATTTCTAATTTTGTATGTATGTAACTTACTTAATATTATTGGTATAGGCAAATAATTTTTCTCAAATGTCAAGCCTTATCTTAAATGTTCTGAACGATGCAAAACTCAAAATGGTCACAAGTATTGTGGATTTATTGTTCAAACCATCAGATGATGTGAACATCACATTCCAGGTACTCTCAATAGCTTCTTAACTTAAGCATTTGGCAATTTAATTGGGCTTTTACTAAAAGCTATGTGTGACTATGAGTGAACATGTTCATTTATTGATAGGGTAACTTTGCACCTGTGATGGAAATTGGTGGTCGTGTCCTCTTAAAAATTATTGAAGGAAGTATCCCAATGGATTTCCCTATAGGAGCATATATCAGAAATGGTATTGATATATTTTTCTTTTCAAAACTTTATGTTGTGAAGGTTTTCTTTTGGCCATCATGACTTTGAACTTTTATCATTGCAGGATCCAATCCTAGATTTGGAGGTCCTTTAACTTCTCCATTTGGAAAGACTCTTTTGCACTGGTTTGAGGGGGATGGGATGCTCCATGCAACATATTTTGGTCCTAATGGTCATGTTACATATGAGAACAAGTTTATTGAGACAGAAGGATATAAAATAGAGAAAAAAGCTGGTCGTCGACTATGGTTGAATGCACTTGAAGGTGATCCAAAAGCAATTGCTATGGGATTCTTCTTCAATCAGGTAAAATCTATTACATGATAAACCTCACCTTAGGAACTCACTCTTATGACATACATTTATCACTATCTAGAGGCCAAATATCTAAGTTCACATCATGGCTCGTGGTTATGAAGCAATGTGCATTATAAATGATGTGCTTTCGATATTAGATATGCTTTGTTTTATCTAGCACAATCAAGCTTTATGCTCACATGCTAGCACATGTTAATAAATATTTATATGTCATATTGGCGCCTATTATTATTTTCAGATCATGTTTGGGAAAGTCAATAAAGCTACATGCAATACATCAATTTTTCAACATGCTGGTAGAGTTTACGTTGTGGCAGAGGGTGACCTTCCATATGAGATAGATCCATCTAACCTTAAGACTCTTAAAGCACAAGATTGGAATGGAGAGTGGGATCGACCATTTACCTCTCACCCAAAGGTGTAGTCTCTTGATGTTTTCCTTAATCAACACCATTAGATTCTTGAGAAAGTTTGGTGATTCTATAGGTTATAATTATGAGTAAAAATATGATTATTCCCCAAAAGGTACTAAAATGGACTTACTTTGTAGTTTTCTCTGATGTAGGTCATTCGTGATACAAATGAAATGGTTACTTTTGGATTTTCGGCAAAGAGGCCCTACCAGATTGTCGCTGTTGTCTCAGGTCACTCACTAGAATATCCAATATTAAAGTATGTAGTCTAGAAATGCTTCAACATTCATAGTCACAACTGTAAGAAATATTTTGTTGCTTTTATATACTATTCCACTTCGACATCCAAATATGCATGCATACTTGCAAAAGGCATGACCATTTTTCACATAAGGTGAACTTAATGATTGTTGCTTACTTATAACTGTAGCTGATGGAGAAAAGATAATTCACAAGTGTGATCTTGGTTTGGAAAAGGCCACCCTTTCTCATGAAATTGGGATAACAGATAAGTAAGTGTAATCATCAAAACATTTCAATGTACTCTTAAATTAATTGATAAGAAAATGGTGATTCAAATGATATTCAAGCTTGGAAGCAAAAATGTTTATGTTCATGTGATAAGTAGTGTGATGATAATAGATAACATAGAAATAAAAGATACTTAAACATGGTTCCTAACTTTTTTTGGAGCAAGAAGGTGTTGGAGTGCATTCACTCAATTTTCAAGGGCAGTGGATTCCCCCTTGAATATTGACAATGAAAGCATATTATAGATTTACACTACCAAAACATAATAGTTTTCTTATTAGAGGTGACTATTGTAAAGTTGGTAGTATACTATAACAAAGTTGAAGATGTACATTATTTGCATTTTCTAAACATAATTCAACAAATTCCTATTTGATTTGACAAACATATATCCTTAAGAGGATCTTGACAGCTTACACACAAATAAAACTATTTAGCTAAATCTACCAAAAATGTGGTGAATTCCTTGTTGAGTATTGACACAAAGAAGATATTATAGATTTGCACTACCAAAACACAATGGTTTTCTTATTATAGGTGACTATTTTAAAGTTGGTAGTATAGCTGTAACAAAGTTGAAGATGTACATTATTTGCATTTCCTAAACATAATTCAACAAACTCCTATTTAATTTTACAAACATGTATCTTTAAGAGGATCTTGACAAAAATACACAAATAACTCACCACTTTAGCTTAATCTACCAAAAACATGGTCATGAATAATATTGTATATCTATTCGGTTAGGTTATTACAACTTAATAATTGGGATGGAAAGTAAGTATAGAATTTTTCTAGAAGAAAACAAAAGGGAGCAACTATGATTATTTTGTTTTACAAATTTGCATTTCTGTTGGAAGATGTACAATCCATAAATAAATGTAGCTACACAAAAGAAAAACAAAAATAGTATGAATTTAAGCATTTAGGTTAGAGAATATAGAAAATGCTTGCATTCTAATGCTTAGATCAAGTGAATAGGCTTATGACATATGTTTAGATAAACTTATTTTATACTTTGTCTAATTTAATATAAATGATGTTATTTCTATACATCTTTGTAGGTACAACATAATCCTTGATTGGCCATTAACTCTCGATGTAGATCGTCTAATGCAAGGAGGGGAGTAAGTGGTCCACTTCTACCATGTATTTTGGAAGATCTTATCTATAGACTCTGACATTAACAACTCTTGGTTTTTAGTTTGGAAGCTATCACATTGATTTAATGAATTGAAGGAACTCAAAATGATCTCTCTTTAGTACACGTATGAACACTTTTCAAACAAAAGTGTGTCCTTTTTAAGAGACAAGGCTCTTACTAGTTTGTTAGGGTATTCCCTACCCTCTAATATTCTATGAAACTCTAATAAGAGTTTCATAGATCATTTATTTTTTTTAAAGGATGTTTTTGATTTTAACTTAGTTGCTTGTTATATGATTAGCTTCATGAGGTTTGAGCATGACATTGATGCAAGAGTTGGAATTATGCCACGCTTTGGGAGCTCAAAAGACATAAAATGGTTTGTCGTGGAGAGAAATTTCACATTTCATGTGATTAATTCATATGAAGAAGGTGATGAGGTAAGTTTATTTTGGTTAAGCATTGACTAATTATGAACATTTTCTAGTTGTCTATTGGATTCTATTGTCTATGACCATAAATATGGCATCCTCCAAAGAAATTAATGGTTGGATATAATAGTTTTTTGAGTTGTTGTGGAATACATAGGTGTAATGTACATGCTCAAAAGCATAGCACTGCGCACATCTACTAAGCCTTTTACACGCAGCTTTGAATACTTGCTCCCTATTCTCAAGCTTTTAAGCACGTTCAAAATCTTTATGAACTGTGTTTTTCTGTTCACTAAATACTTTGCAATTCTTACATCCATGAGCTAGATAGTTCTTGAAAGTCCACATATTACGTTGAGAGCAACTCCTCTAATCCCTTCCATAGCTTGCTAGATAGTTAGTCAAGCCATTCTTTATCACCTAAATTGTACTCTAGAAAGAGACATACATTTAAGTTGGCACACACAACCCATCTCCTCAGTTGATATCACAATCTCCTCATTTTAGGATAGTCCTAGTGCAATGTTCTCATTTGAATACCAAAAAAACATAGAGGATATATTTTTGAGCTTGAAAACTTACCCTTACGAGTATGCTGTGAGTTATAATCCCACAAAATAGTAGTTGATCATGTTCCAAGAAGCTGCTTTTCATGCCCTCCTCACCATGTGTTTCCAAATGCCTCTAATTGCCATGGGGAAACCTTCACTATCCTTAAGGAATTACTTTTTATTTCCTTCCTAACTTCCTTTCTGTTTTATCAAGTAATCACTTAATAAACCAAATATCTCTTAGCAAGATGCCACTTCTCTTATTTTAAGAGAAGGGCCAAGATTCTATTTTCTTGGTAAGCATAGCAATAAATCAATCTATTTCCTTCCTAGAAAGGTTGAATTACGTTGAAATTTTTCCTTCCAAACACTTATAAATAAAATGGTGCACCATAAATAAGATATTTTGGCCAAATCTATGCTACCCTTGACAATGTGAAATTTTTATTACCTTCTACCATTTTATACAACCTATTACTATCCTTTCCCATCCATAGGTTAAAAAATATATGTTCACTTAAATATCTATTAGCTTCACAAGGCCATCTCTAGGTGGCTTCATATGCTTTGTTAGAATTGTCAATTTGCAACATGTATTCAATAGAAAATAACCATAAGGATGTTATATTATTATATTTGTGCACCATAAGCAAGATATATCTCATTTATTATTTCACATATTATATTTTATGAAGGTGGTTCTTCAAGGCTGTAGAGCTCGGATTCCATTGTTATATTCAACACTTAAAAAAGACAAGGTAGAGTGGTTTGCACGGGCTATTACTCCAACAAAGGTCAATGTTGCAAAGGATCATTTGGTGGATGGTGCATTGATTTCCCAAGCACATGAGTGGAGGTTCAATATGAAGACCGGTAATGCTTGTCTTTCTATCTTAGAATGATTGTATTTGTTCCTCTTTAAAATTCCTTAAGGAAACGATTTCTTTTCATTGATAGGTGTCGTTAGAGAAAGACATCTTACCAATGATACAATGTCAATGGAAATGCCTAAAATCAATGATACATTTGTTGGTTACAAAAACCAATATGCATATGCTAGCATTGTGGATTTGCATGCAAGCAAATTAGTTGGTAAGTGAGCAACATCAACCAATACTTTCTGATTATTCATTCCTAAATAATCAACCTCTTAAGAAGACTTTATAACATTAAGTAGATTTCTAAAGGTTATCTTTTCCAATATGTTTAGGTATGCCCAAGTATGGGAAACTAGTAAAGCTTTATCTTGATGAGAAGGTCAGCCTTACATAATCTCTCTCTCTCTCTCTCTCTCTCTCTCTCTCTCTCTCTCTCTCTCTCTCTCTCTCTCTCTCTCTCTCTCTCTCTCTCTCTCTCCCCCCAACACACACACACACACACACACACACACACACACACACACACACACACACACACACACACACACACACACACACACACACACACACACACACACACACACACACACACACACACACACACACACACACACACACACACACACACACACACACACACACACACACACACACACACACACACACACACACACACACACACACACACACACACACACACACACACACACACACACACACACACACACACACACACACACACACACACACACACACACACACACACACACACACACACACACACACACACACACACACACACACACACACACACACACACACACACACACACACACACACACACACACACACACACACACACACACACACAAGCACACAAAGGTTTGTCTTGAGTTACTTTTAAAGGATAGCACCGCAAAGGTGGCCATCACCACCCCCCAAAAAAAAGAAGTACATTGGGAAAACACAAAGTATGGCACTATCAACATCACCAAATGAAGCAAAAAAAGAAGTACATTGGGAAAACACAAAGTATGGCACTATCAACATCACCAAATGAAGCAAAAAAAGAAGTACATTGGGAAAACACAAACTATGGCACTATCAACATCACCAAATGAAGCACAAACATCTAATGATTGTTGTAGAGAAACACTTTTAAAAAAAGACAAAGAATATGAAAGTTCCTAAATCAAAATGGTTGCATGCCATCGGTTTACAATATAGTCTATGCAAAGAAGGAAACATTGAATGAGATGGAGAGGACTTTGCTACTAAAAGAAAATTGAAAGCATTTTCCGAAGTGCATGTTTCACTTAGGTTGTGAGATATAGTGAATTAGGACACCTAAAATAATATGATATATATATTCCCAACTTCTTTTCTACAACGGCTTGCCCACTTGCAAAAGCACCCACCAAATATTGAAAAAAAACACATGGAGTAATCTTTTGTTTCAAAGAGTTTTCTTTTCAAGGTCCTTTATAGGTTTCTCATTGTAAACTTAGTCAATTGCCACAACTTAATTGGCATATTCATACATCCATGGTGGTGTAAGAAAGCCTTTGATAACAACATTAGGTATTGTATATGCATATAGAAAAGTTGTGAGTAGGTTACATTGTGGGCCAATAATACATTTGGAGCTTGTGGCTCAACTAGATTCCTACCACACTCACATGAGCACACTCGCCTGTGTGCATGGGTGTGGCTATACATGCACACACACTCACATGAGCACACTCGCCTGTGTGCATGGGTGTGGCTATACATGCACACTCACCTGTGTGCATGGGTGTGGCTATACACACACGCACGCACGCACGCACGCACGCACGCACACACACACACACACACACACACACACACACGCACGCACGCACGCACGCACGCACGCACACACTCACTCACTCACTAAATCCATGCATGAATGCATGTATCCATGCATCCCTTCATATGTTCATATGTACATACGAGCATATGCACCAAGTTATAGGTGTTTATTTTTTATATAAAAAATGTGAATTGACAAATTAAGTTTATGACCAAATTTTTTTATCTTTTTTTGTGAGATAGATTGAAGATGATTGTGTTAAACTTGAGTTTTATGATCCTGGTGAAAACAAGTACATTTCAGAACCTTTATTCGTCCCTAAACCCAATAGCCAAAATGAAGATGATGGATGGATTGTGACTTATGTTCATGATGAAAGTAAAGATGCCTCTGAGGTAAATTGCAATGGACTTCAACTTTTCACTTTGTTAGGTTTTCTTAATAAGGATATGATCATGCTATATCAAGCAGTTGTCTTTGAAAAGCATGATCATCAATATATACATATATTGTCATTGATGAATTGTGTTTGGAAAGCACTAGTAATAATAAATCTAGATATAATTGGTTTCATATTGAAATTGGCACGTTAAAGCAAAAGTATACATAGGGTTATAGATTATGATTATGTGCATTTGTGTAAGCTATTGATATAGAAAAATTAAACAAAGGAAGTCTACCCAAATAATTCTAAGGATATTAGTACATGAGATGGAGAGAAGGCACTCAAAAAAGACAAAACCTTTGATCATATGCACTAATTACCAAATAAAGGCACTTATCCATTTGTATGCTTTCCCAATAGGGAGCTTAAATAGGTAATCTACCTTTAGTAGACAATTATACCTTGTCCAATTAGGAATATAGTTGTCCAATTAGGAATCCCACTAATCAAAGCATACTTCCTATAGTAAGCTATAAATTCATGTTTCCTAGAATGAAAACCACAAGTTCTTCACACCTTGTGGTGTAACTTCATTTTGAGGCATTGAAGTTCATGAGTGAGGAGTGTAAAAGTTATCTTAGATGTCATAAATAGAAAACATTGGTTCAAAAAACTTTAGAGTTAAGAAAAAATGTAGATGAAATGCATGTTGTGCCCTCCTTCAAACAGACAGAGTCCTAAGTTCCCATATATAATATGATTTGATCACGTTTAGATTTTTACTAGGACCGTTACATATGAATAGCCTCAAATAAGAGAATTGCATGACAATAGCTAGGATGAGTGAGCTAGGATTAATGACCTATGTAGTGAAGGCACCTCTAATAAAAGGCAAAAATGTAATGATAGCTAGAAGGCCAAAATCCCACTCTAAAGAACCAACTAAAAGTCCTCAAAGCAATACAATGAAGATCCCCTCCCCTCCCCCCCCCCCCCCCCCCCAAAAAGAAAAAGAGAGGCTCATGTATACCATACACCATGTGCCTTGCTAGTTAGGGAAGGTGTACTAAGCTATTTGTGGGGGGGTCTGTGGGAAGCATTATGCCAAGAAACTCTCAAGTATGTCATAAGAACTCCAATGACCTACTTGAAGCAAAAGCATGGCTTACAAATCCATGAAGGAAGAAGACCAGCTCACACCTAGCACTCTCTAGAAAAGTACTCTGTTCGTGACTAGCTACATCCAATGCACACTTATTTCTACCACCTTCACTCCACATGGATTTACATGATCACTTCCAAACCATGGAGGAAACTTATACAACTTATAGTTTTCACCCATTCCTCAAATGAATTATGGATAATTGGCTACATTGTCTCTAATCCATAACACTCCATTAAAATTCATGGTATTCAATTGTGATTTAGTCTTGCACCTTTTGACCTAGTCTATTATGATCTTTATTTTGATATACTATTGATGCAACAAGTACAAGAAATAGTGCAAAGTGATCATGCAAAGTACACAATATAGTGGTCCCATATCTTTCACAAAGTTTCTTGCTCAGTACTATTGGGTACATACTTCTCTTTGTACTCTTCCATTCTTGCACTTAAGTGTGTTAGTTAATGGATGCATAATATTGGTGCACAAGGCACAAGGCACACATATATTCAATGGTTTTGGTATCATGACAGAATAAAAAATAGTGCCAAGAGGCTCAACTAGGTTTGCAAGGGTTTATTTACCTACAATATATATGTGCTCACCTCACCATGGATGCATAAGGAGGAACAATGGGGAAAAATAGGGAAAATCCAAGAGGGTATAGTTTGGCAAGGTTTGGGTATCCCAAGAGTAAAGCTTGGTCACTTGTAATGGATGGAAATGAAGAAGACACAAGTTGGAGGAAAGGCTTACAAAGGTAAAAATTATTGGGAAGTAGGAGAAAAGTACCATTTAGTTTGGGAAATTCGAATGTATCGAGGACAAGATCATCAAACAACTCTTTTGCTATAGCCAATTCTCATAGAATAGTTTGCAATTGTATTATCAAATATGTTCTCTTATCTAAAAACAAATATATGCTCCATAAAAAATGTTCTCTTATCTAGGAAGAAGACACAAGTTGGAAAGGAGTACAAAGGTAAAAATTATTGGGAAGAAGGAGAAACGTACCATTTAGTTTGGAAAATTTGAATGCATTGAGGACAAGATCATCAAACAACTCTTTTGCTACAGCCAATTCTTGTAGAACATTTTGTAGTTGTATCATCAAATATGCTCTCTTATCTAGGAAAAAATACCTACTCCTCCATAAATTATGTTCTCTTCTCTAGGAACATAAAATATGTTCTCTTATATAGGAACAAATTCTTGCACCATAAACAAAAGTGATCGTGACATCATTAGGTCCTTAACCACCTATGCTACAAAATTCTTTCATTCCATAAAAGAATAAATCAATAGACACCACTCAACCAAACAATAGAAAGAGAATATTTAGCCTCTATCTCACACCCATGCCAATGTCAAGTTGCCTACCTTTGTGGCACATCATTAGAGGGTGTAATTGATCATGAACCAAATGTGAAATGAAGTAGGTTAGCTATAATTGGCTAGGTGCTCCATGTGCAAGGGGTATTTAAAATCCAACTGTATTTGACATGTAAGAGTAACTAGAGTAATTTGTCGCCATCATTATTGCCTTGAGTTACATTTGTATTCTATGTAATAATGATATTGGGATCTAGGAGATTACCTTTATAGTCATGTGACACGAAAAATAGAAAATAAAATCATACTTGACTGTCTAGATTACATAAACTTCTTCATTTTCATCAAATTTTCATTAAGTTTATTGGAAA
This sequence comes from Lygodium microphyllum, assembly GCF_053477565.2. NCBI lineage: Eukaryota > Viridiplantae > Streptophyta > Polypodiopsida > Schizaeales > Lygodiaceae > Lygodium > Lygodium microphyllum. Next base: position 83,812,182 of record NC_141163.1, on the reverse strand, counting down.
GTAACTTTTAGAAGAGGAAATAATAACTTTATGGTGTTTGAGAATTTTGTGAATTCTTTTTCTCACTAGTGACATTGTATGATTATAGGTCCACATATTGGCTGCAGACAATTTTTGTGGAAAACCTTTAGCACGAATACAATTACCTCAAAGAGTACCATATGGATTCCATAGCACATTCGTGCAAGGAATTTTATAGAATTCACTTTAAATTTCATGCAAAGATGTACCTAAAATTATCAATTGTGACTATATAAATGCTTGACTAAGCTATAGTGGTTCTCAAATCAAGTTTACTCCAAAATTTTGTACAATTTTTTAATATCTTACATGTTGAAACTTTAGTATTTCTTATATCTATGCCAAGTTCCCACTAGAATTAGTTTATATTGGTTCATGATGTGGGTGGATGAGAAAACGCCATTCGACACAATAAGTAAAACCTTTGGAGAAAATTTGATGTCAATGGAGAAAGTGGATAGGGGCGATTTGTTTCTCTGTACATGTTCTAAGGATCTTGGTACCTTATCATACAACATTTCAAGGCAAATAGTACATCTTTCTTTCCATTATAGAAGATGGAAGAAGATAAAAGATGCATGGATGCCTTTGGACTCTTAGGAAAGCAATGGTCACTTTACAATGACTATCTACTTGGAGGATGAGGATCCAATGTGTTTATTGATAAACAAGAAATGGATATTGGAGGACGAGGATCCAATGTGTTTATTGGTAAACAAGAAATGGATATTGGCAGTTGTTACTAGAGAAACACTTCAAAGTCTATCTACAACCACGGATACATGATCTTGATTTGAGATAAATGGTAAATTGTTTGGAAGAAGGAAGAAAAAGTATATATACATGATGAGCTACCCTAGGAGGGCATTGTGAGATTTTCAAAGGCTTAAGCTTAGCACTTTTTAAAATCTTTCTCCATGTGCCTTTAATTGCTTTAGCTCACATAAGACTAGGATGATTATAATGACCTCTTCCATTGTATATAACTAAACTCATAATTTGAGAGAGGATTCTTAAAACTTGTCAAGAATCGCGTGGTGGAGGGGATTGCTCAAGATGCTGCGCCGAACACACACAGAATGCACAAGGAGAAGCTCACTCAAGGCCAAAACGTTTTCTTGCTGATTTCTTCTTCTTCTTTCACACACTTCACAATGTACACAAAGTATAGATAAGATACAAGATAAAAGGAAAGTGGCCTACTAAGTCAAACAATGCATAACCTACTACACTAGTCGACTGGCACTATAACTATGCCAGCTGTAAATAGGTGTAACAACTTGAATATAATAAGTAATGAGTCAGTGGCCATGTGAGAGTCATAATGACCACCGACGTGCTAAGTGTAGACGTGTGGACCCATCTAACCAGGCGGTCCATCATCAATGTCCACATGTGTTGAGCTTGTCATCTCAACACTCCCCCTCAAGCTCAACTGCATCTCTGCAACTCCAAGTAAGCTTCGAAACTTTTGAAGCTTCTCTGTACCCAATGCCTTCGTGAAGATGTCAGCTATCTGATCCTGTGTGCTGACATACACCAAGTCAATCTCACCTGCTAGTACCTTCTCTCTCACAAAGTGGTAGTGTACCTCAATATGTTTTGTCCTGGCATGGAACACAGGGTTCCTAGCCAACTGTATACTGCTCATGTTGTCACAATAAATGACAACTGGACCTTCCACCTGCACATCCAAATCAGCCAATAACTTTTGCAGCCATACTACCTCACATGCTGCAACAGCAGCACCTCTATACTCAGCCTCTGTACTCGACAAAGCAACTGTAGATTGCTTTTTGCTGCTCCAAGCAACTGCTGCACTACCAAGAGAGAACATGTATCCGCTGGTAGATCTTCTATCCGACATACTACCAGCCCAATCTGCATCTGTGTATCCAAACACATGTATGTCTGTACCTGCCTCATAGAAAAGTCCATAATGTAATGTGGACTTGACATATCTCAATATGCGTCTCACTGCATCCAAGTGTGGTTTTCTAGGTACTTGCATAAATTGACTCACAAGACCAACAGCGTAGCTCAAGTCTGGCCTTGTAATAGTCATGTAAATCAAACTCCCCACTATCCTCCTGAACATAGTAGGGTCTTCTATCTCATCCCCAACATCAGCACTCAGCTTTACATTCTGCTCCAAAGGGACTGAAAGTGGTTTGCATGCTGTCATACCATACTTGGACAACATATCCAAGCCATACTGTCTTTGGGATAGCCATATACTATCATCACATCTGATCACCTCAATGCCAAGGAAGTACCTTAGCTCACCTAGATCCTTCATCTCAAACTTCATCTTCAAACAACCCTTGACTTCAGCAATCCCACTATCACTATCACCTGTAATAATCAAGTCATCCACATAGATGACTATGATGACCAAACCTGCATCTCCTTTTCTCACATAAAGTGAGTGATCAGCATCAGAAACATAAAAACCAATATTGACAAGATACTCTCTAATCTTGTCAGACCATGCTCTAGGTGCTTGCTTGAGCCCATAGAGTGCCTTCTTCAATCTGCACACATACGTGGGATGCTCTAAATCTTCATAACCTGCTGACTGATCCATATACACTTCTTCCTGCAAATCACCATGCAAGAAGGCATTCTTTACATCCATTTGCTGCAACCTCCAACCTTTGGCTGCTGCCAAAGCAATCACACATCTGACAGTTGCCATCCTAGCAACTGGACTGAAGGTTTCATCATAATCTATGCCATATGTCTGGGCATAGCCTTTTGCAACCAGCCTAGCTTTGTACCTGCTAATAGAACCATCTGCATTGTGCTTAATCTTATAAACCCACTTACATCCAATAGCTTTCTTTCCCTTCGGCAATGACACTAGATCCCAAGTCTTATTAGCCTCTAATGCAGCCATCTCCTCATCCATTGCTGCATCCCAATGAGCATGACCAACAGCCTCCTCAAAACATGTAGGCTCAGCATCCTCAACTAGTTTCACCATATAAGCATAATGGTGAGCTGCATAACCTTCAAAACCAAATCTTTTAACAGGGTATCTCACCCTGCTAGACTGCGTACCACTGGATCACTCAATGGAGTCTTTGCATTAGCCCGTGCTCTCTGCACACCTGGAGTTCTCACTGAAGGAATGCCAAGCTCATCATCTAAGCTCTCTGAGCCACTGGAGTCTCCATCAAGAACTGCATCAATGCCTTCTGACACTTTATTCTTTCCTTTGTCTTTACCTGTAGTGCTACTAGATGCACCTGAAGATGTAGAGGTACTCCTTAGTCTCCCAGACCAAGGACTACTAGATGATGTCTCTGGTCCACTAAGAGTCCGTGATTCTTGCTTTTCAGCCTGCACATGAGTGTCATGATCATCATCAACATCCAATGCATCACCACTAGATGCATACCAGCTGCTCATTTCATCAAAGATGACATCCCTGCTCACTCTGAACTTACATGTGACAAGGTTGTAACAGCGATACCCTTTCTGCTCTAAAGAGTATCCAATAAAGACACACTTTTCAGCCTTTGGATCCAGTTTCTTCCGCAACTCATCTGGCACATGAACATACGCAATGCAGCCAAATACTTTCAAGTGTGAAACATCAGGCTTCTTACCTGTAAAACATTCTTCGGGGGTCATACCATGAACTGCAGCTGTGGGAGTTCTGTTCATAATATAAACAGCAGTATGAACAGCCTCAGACCAAAAATGCTTAGGTATATTCTTTTCAGCCATCAAGGCGCGTGCAACTTCTGCAATATGCCTGTTTTTCCTTTCTGCAACCCCATTTTGCTGTGGGGTATACCTGCATGTGAAATGTCTCTTTATCCCATGAGACTTTAGAAAATCACTGAACTCATTTGAGAGGTACTCTCCCCCTCCATCTGACCTCAGGCACTTTACTTTCAAGCATGTTTCTCTTTCAACTGCAGCCTTGAAAGTTCTAAAGTGCTCAAACTCTTCACTCTTTTCGTTCATAAAATATACCCACAGCTTTCTAGAACAATCATCAATGAATGTGACAAAGTATGAACTGCCTCCAAGAGATACATTTTGTGTAGGCCCCCAAATGTCTGTATGTACAACATCAAGAATATTTCTGCTTACATCTCTATCATGTGAAAAAGGTTGTCTTGCCTGCTTACCAAACTGACATGCTTCACATACCTTCTGAAATTCTGCAACTCTAAATGTAGGCAAACCTGTAACCAACCCTTTGGATTGCATTAGTTTCAGCCTTTGTACATTTGCATGTCCAATGCGTTTGTGCCAAATTTCAATGTCTGCAACAACACCTTTTCCTTTGGCATACATAGCAGCATTCATAGTAGGAATTCCGGCATCTAGAGTGAACATACGTCCAACTCTACTTCCCTTTGCTACCAACCTGCACTTGTCATTGAAGTCTTCTACAAAGCAGCCCTTTGCATTAAATCTGACTTGCAGCCCTTGCTCTACCATTTGGCCGACTGACACCAAATTCTTTGTAATAGATGGCACATGTAATACATCTGAAAGACTCTTTGTCTTACCATCATGCAAGGACAAGGGAACTTTTCCAATGTGTGAAATTGGGTGGCATGAGTCATCACCCGTCTGCACATAACCTGCATTCTACAAATCCTGCATCTCTCCAAACCATTCTGCATGGCTGGTCATATGATTGGATGCACCTGAATCGACATACCAAATATCTTCATGTGTTCCCTTTCCTGTAACAGCATTCAGCATATGCTGCATAACAAACAAACGTTCATTTTTGTCTTCATTTTGTCGTGAAGACGATGCATAGTTTCCTTGCTGCAACTTACCACTCCGAATATCATCTTTCTTGGCATAACATTGGGCTGCAATATGACCTGTTTTGCCACAGTAGTGGCACACAATACCAGAGTTGTTAGAACCTCTATTCTGCCATCCACCTCTTCCTCTAAAGCTCCCCCTGCCTCTAAAGTTACCACGACCTCCTGAAACCTGCATATCGCCAAATTGCTGATTCAATCTGTTTTGCTGGTTGTCACTACCACATCCTGTACCACGGCCTCTTGAAGAGAACCTGCCACGTCTCCTTCCTGAACTGGAGTAGAAAGCCTGGACCTGTTCACCACTTCTTTCAGATGTCTCACTCTGCATGTTGATTTCTTCAGTGATCATTAGAGAGACCAACTCATCAAAATCTGGAAATGGCTTTCTGACATATACGGAAGTTACAAAAGGCTTCCAAGCCTTTTCATTGTTAAGTCCACCCAAGGTAGACGACACCAAATCATCATCATCGGGCATTGCATCAATCGCTGCCAATGCATCTACAATGCTCCTTACCTTCAATGCATACTCATTGATAGACATCTTCCCTTTCTTCAATGTATTCAACTCTTGCTTGAGTTGAATCTTTCGTGCCTTTGTATTTATAGAAAACATACTTTCAAGTATGGTCCAAGCTGCATATGCATTCTCTGCATTTCTAATGTGTCCCAACATATTATTGTCAATTACTGCAGACAACCAATACATGACCTTCTTGTCTTTTGCATTCCATTCCTTTCGTGCCTTTATCTCTTCTGCAGTTGGAGGATCACTCACCTCCGGGTCCTTTTCTTCACCTGAAACGAACTCGTAGAGGCCTTTTCCAATAAGAAAGTTCGTGATACAGAACTTCCATGAAGGGTAGTTGTTCTTGTCAAGCTTCTCAATGATGGGGCTTCCACTGTTCTCTGCCATTATCACAAGAATAATACCAAACAGCAAGCAAAACTTCTGCAATCCTCGACCTGTAGTGCACAGCAATACACTAGACAGCCTATTTCACTATCTGCTCAACAATACATGCAATCTGCAACCTGTTTGCAGATAAACCTCGTGTTTACTCACTGGTAAACACCTTTAATCTTACAGATCTGAAATCTGTAACCTGCGCACCCACTATCGGTCGATACAGCTGAAGTCACAGCGTACCCTGAAACTGCTGTCTGCAACTTGCGGCTCTAAAACGGGCCCTGAAACGGCCTCAAATGCCCAAAATAACTGCGGGAAAGGCCCAAAGGGCTTATCTGCAGAATATACAGTGCTCTTCGCGCACACCAAATCTCACTGCAATCTGAGATTTTTGCTATGCCCTGCTTCCGGTGCCTCCACAGGCAGTATCCAAGAGAAAGAGTGGAAGGATGGGAGAGCTTCTTACCCGTGGCTTGCTTGCTCGAACCTTGCTTCTTCCCCTTTGCTTCAACCTTCGAAATCAGCCTCCCTTAGTGGTGCCGCTCTGATACCATGTCAAGAATCGCGTGGTGGAGGGGATTGCTCAAGATGCTGCGCCGAACACACACAGAATGCACAAGGAGAAGCTCACTCAAGAGACAAGAAGAGAGATGGAGGCCAAAACGTTTTCTTGCTGATTTCTTCTTCTTCTTTCACACACTTCACAATGTACACAAAGTATAGATAAGATACAAGATAAAAGGAAAGTGGCCTACTAAATCAAACAATGCATAACCTACTACACTAGTCGACTGGCGCTATAACTATGCCAGCTGTAAATAGGTGTAACAACCTGAATATAATAAGTAATGGGTCAGTGGCCATGTGAGAGTCATAATGACCACCGACGTGCTAAGTGTAGACGTGTGGACCCATCTAACCAGGCGGTCCATCATCAATGTCCACATGTGTTGAGCTTGTCATCTCAACAAAACTAACATTTCATAAGGATATAAGAGAAAAAATGAATAAATGACAAAAAATCATTGAGTTAGTTTTTTTTTTTTTTTGGTGCACAAGAGGTTATCTTTTTCTTACAAGGGCCTTAATTAAATGTTCTCTCAAACATTTCCATTTGGGTATTCTTAGATGTCTTAGGAGATACCCTAGTCTCTAGCTGCCTACTTGGTGTCTTATGAGATCTTCTAAGGGAGGCTTGGGCTTCACTTTTCTTTTGTGGGGTCTCAAGTGGGAAATTTTGAGGGGTGTCTTGTCAACCTTTTGTGGGTAACTTTCTAATTCCCTTTTAAGGGTCTTGTTAGCCTTTTGTGGGCAACTTTCTGGTGCCCTTTGAGGGGTCTTCCTTTGTGCCTCCCCCTCTAGAGTTTTCTAGCTAGTCTCATATTGTGCAACCTTTGAGCCAATTTTTGCACCTTGATTTTGTTTTTTATTGGCTCTTTTCTTAGTTGCACCAAGAATTTCCTCTATGGTCCTCTCACACTCCAAATGGAGGCTCCTTAATCTTGGCTGCAACAAACCTCTTAGTGGCAAACAACTGACTTTTTAGCTACACAACTAGCTTCTTTGCAACAATTGGCTTCTTAGTGCCAACTGCCCTCTTGGTTGTGGTTGGCTTCTTGGCTACAACTGGCTTCTTAGCAAGAGCTCCCTTCTTGGATTTGGCCACTCTTTGAAGTTTTGGGGAATCTGGGTATAGAGAGATTTTTTTGAGCATACATTTGAAGTATAAATTTGAAGTATAGCTTTGATTGATTGAGCCCTTACCAGCCAAACAACCTGTTCTTTGTGTGGTGATCTTGTGTAAAATGCAAAAGTAAGAGATACATGAGAAAAGATAACATAAATATCTTTTCATAATGTTAAGCAACTAGTAACTCAGTCACAATTATTGACTTCTTCTCAAGCATGAAATTTGCTTGAAGAAATGTCTAAGAATTTGCTATTAACCTCCATCTAGAGGAGGAGATGTTTGGCTGGTGAGGGACTTGGAGGCTGTAAGAAAAAATCTCATTGTCATTTTTCAATATTCGAAGCTTGTCCTCAAGAGAAATAAATAGTCCTTTTGAAAACTTCTAGAGTATATGTCACTTGAAGTACTTGTAATAGATTCATTACACAATTCAATTTATACTTATAGTCTCACATCCCCATAAAAACCATTGAGAGAATTCATGTGACATATTCTTCTAAATTTTAGGTCCAAGATAGAGGTACTCCAATGTGATCGACATAAAATCAAATATAGATTAGAATGATAGTACAAAACAATGCCCTTTTCTAAGCTTTTGGTAAAACATTAAATGGACAAAGACATACGCCTCATGATAAGGAATATCACATATTGAATTTCATTTGGGTTTATTTCCTACAAGAAAAAATCAAGTGAACTCACATTTGCCTTTTTTGAGACAAGAGGATCCACCAAACACATTTTTGATCTTATTAAGTCGTAGTGTGAGCATCAAACACTTCATACAATGAGATAAGACATGCGATAATGAAAAACTTGACAATAGATGGCATTACTTGAACTAGACCCTACAGCATGCAAGTAGGCTTTTTGACAATGTCAAACTACCACCATGTGTGCTATAGAGTTTGGGTCCTTTTTGTTTGGGTGCTATGACTATGATGCATGGAAACAAGGGTACAAAATGTGGGGAAAGCAAGGGATGGAGAAAACACAAGTTATATATTAGGAATTTAATGAAATACAACGCAATGATGTGTAACTATATCTTAGTAGCACTATAATGGTTGTTTCATTTAGTTCTTTGTCATTCCAGTGAAGGATATATTGTGCTCTCAACAAATGAAATACTGATGTACTATGCTTCTTGGTATCCAACACCTACCACCAGTTGCCTTGGTATCTCATTGAGCTTGCTACCCTATCGTTTTCCTTTTCCACATCCATAAGCACATCAAATATACTTTCTTCCTCTCTTCTTTATCATCACTCTTCTTGTAATCCTCATCCTACTTATTAGCCAAATTCTCCTTTTATTTTCCCTTATTAGCCATCTTGTCCTTTTGTTTTTCCTTATCAGCCAACTTGTCCTATTGTTTTTCCTTATTAGCCAACGTGTCCTTTTGAGCCTTTTCTATACTTTTGGTTGAATTCAACTCTTCAATGTGCACATCTCCTTGCAATACTCCCTTGGATTCTTTAGTACTTCTAGTAGGAGTAATGTTCAATATCTCATAGGCCTTTTTGTCACATGTGTGTGTTGGGGCAAGTAACTTTTCAAACTTGTACCTAATCATCTTGATAGTGTGCATATCCTTGTCCATCATTTTTATTCTATGGGCATGTGTAGTAGACACATAGCTATCTTGGAGAAAAATCAATCAAATAGTCTTTTGCAGACTCCTAAAGACAATGTGCAAAAGCAGAACTCTACCACCTAATATTGAGGCCATACCTATCACAAATGCCCTTGACAAGCTTGAGGAAAGGGGCTTTGGGGATCACTTTGTCAAAGGAATTTTGTGACTTTCTAATTCCCTAAGTTGACCACTATCATAAGATTTTGAGCCCTCTCTATTTTTTAGAATTGGCCCAAATGACCCTTGCCTCAGGCTTCTCAAAGGACTTTTGTGCCTTTTTGATTTCCCTAAGTGCATTCGTTTATCTCTTTACCCTCTTCCCATAGATTTTGAGCCCTCTCTACTACAAAGTTGGCCAATGTACGGGAAAATGCCCCTTGTTTGCCCTTTCCAAAGTTCCCATCTCTCTAGTACTTGCCCTTTGAAGTCACTATGCTAGAGCTTGGACCCTTTGTGCACTAGGAACATCTTTTGATTGTGTGTCATCAGGATCTTTGCTCTTGGTGTTTTCCTCTCACTGGTGAGTTGTTCTTGATTTTTATCCTCATCTTTATGAGGGCTTTCATCTTGTTGATTAGCCTCTTTTTGTTTTTTCTCTTTCCAACGGCTTTCATCCTTGTGATTAAACTTTGCTCAATTTCTATCTTCTTGATTTGTCCCTACTCTCGTGTGCCCTCTACTCTTGTGTCAACTTTTGTTTTTAGAACTCTTTGCAATTTGTCCCACTCTTGATGAGTGATGCCCTAGGAATATAAGATAGTAAACCAATCATTCAACAATTATACTATTTATATTGTGGAGATACATGCACTTTACAACCTAGACCCTATACTGCACAAGTAGGGTATGCGGCCATGTCAAAATGTGTTTTTCCATGTGCGGTAGAGTCTGGATGGGCCTAGTCGCAACAACAACACATCAAAATACAATAAGGGAACATTAAAAAATCCAAATCCTTGACATCCAAAATATGTCCAATGAGAGAAGAAATTTGATGCCGAGAAGTGCTTAAAAATAGCCAAAAATTACGAATATCAAGGGAAAAATATTCACGTCAAAGGCGGCAGCTCCAACTAGGACGATTTTAAGCACCAAGTGAAATACGACTCTTAAAAGGCGCCCGAGCGACACTTGTTGATTTTTGATAAATTTTCAGACTGTCGTGTGGGTTGTCAAGAGTTGCCAGCCAATGCGGGATGTCAAGCCGGATGCGTAGAAATTTACAACACTCGATTTGGACACCGGACGGGGAAATGGCCAACAAATGGGCAAGATTTGAAAAGGTGGACTTATTTTTGGCCAAATGGTCATGACCTTTGGGGCCTTGGGCAACTTTTAATGTAGCATCAAATCGTGGACATTTGGGAGATGAAGAAAACGTGGAGGAAGGCGCCATCAGGATGCGCCGATTTTTTCGTTCCATCCTTGGAGATGGAGATGCCAGGTTCAATACACCCTACCCAAGTGACTATGGGGCTTGCCTACCCCCTACCTATTGATTATATCGCTGCCTCTTGCTCGCGCAATGATGGCCTGGATGAAGATTTCTGATTTTAGTCTTTCTCTCTCCTCCCTCTCTCTCCCTTAAGGGGTTGTTCTTGTGTGGAAGAAGACAATGAAGAATGATGGAGGAAAGCTTGTTCGGGTGAGACTGGATTGCTTCCGGATGGATGAAGACATGAAGAGTGCTGTTCGTGAAGATGCTGAGCATTAAATGCATGCTAGAAATCAGTCCCGTAATCAAGACCAAGAAACCGAGACCTGAAAATAAGCGGTAATGCTATTTTTATAAAGAAAAATGATCTTTTTATGCTATTTGCTTTATGAAACCTTGTTCATATAGGATGAAAGTTCATTATGATATTGTTTGCCATGAGTTTCAACTGTTTGCAACCTGAAAATCAGAAAATATAAGGCTACATGGCCAGAATTAGTGTCAAAATACATGAAAAACACACGTTTAAAGGGTAAAATTCGAGGTTTTCCTATATAAATGAGGAATATGATATGTCACACCAACTAGATCTGAGTTTTTGCTGTCAATGAACCTAAGGGCCACAACCCACAATCAATTTCCATTTTCAATCATTATTTATTAAAGAAAAATAGAGAAAAATACTGAAAAATGAAAAAAATGGGTTTAAAATTAGGGAAAAATAGAAAACAGACTAAGGAAAATTAGGGAAAATTATATCTATGTTTGTGCAATGTATAACGATGGAAAAGCACGAGGTTGGCCTCGGTTTGTCCCCGTTTCTATGTTTTGTGTGTATTTATCATTATTTTAAAAGGGAGAAATGCATAGAAACCCTATCTAACCGCTCAATGATACAAAATGCTAAGAGTTGGATGAAGAGGGGCTGAAACACTGAAAGATAAAGAAAAAATTTGATTTATGCATTACACTTGGCATATTAGAAATGGTTTAAATAAAGAGGATGGTAGCATGAGCATATGTCTCGGTGCCTCCTTTCAACGCAGCACACATTAGTGAAATTCATGGAAAGAATGCTTTATGCACCATGTATGATGCTGATCTTTCTTTTGTTTGAGCACATAGCCATACACGATTCTCATTAAGCATAATAATTAAAATGTATCAGAAAAACCTCCTGGATGCATGGCACCTGTCTTCCTTAGGTTGTGACCAACGATGAGCGTGAGAGGATGTCCTAAGCTGTAGGTTAGTCATTGGGTCCTAAGGGGAAATTGTAGGGAGGAATAGTACATCTGGAACGTAAAATATTGGTACCTTGAGAGGAGTTTGTGCTTGTTTGTGTTATATGTTTAGCAGCGCATCAAAGGGCCAATCCCTGCGATGTAGGAGAGCTGCAATGGGCTCCCTTTGAGGAGTTTAAGGGAAACGTTGGACTATAAACTATAAACGCATAGATAAGGCTTTAGGGCAGTTTGTCCTTTAGCATTAGATTGACGCTCTTGGTCCGCGAGGCCGTGAGGGTGTTTGTGTGTCAGGAGCATGAGGTCCAGCTAGTGCCATAGCCAGTGCCGGCCCATTTCAGGTCCCATGATCCAATCATGAAAACCCATCCCAACATAAAGATCTCCTATGTAATTTTCATTTTCTCTTTTAGCATCCTACACATATTAGTTTAGCTAAAGTATATTAGCATGAACTTGTTGGGGGTAAAGGCGCCTCTGCCTAGCCGCCCGTGTATTACTACACTGACAGTACCCATTGCTGCACACTGTAGGTGGTGGGTGCCCATCACCGTCACTTTATTCTTTTAGTGATAGTTTGAATAATGGAAGGCCCAGTCACACATTGTGAATGTTAGAGTTCCCATTTGTGTCTCTCTCTCTTCTTGCTCTTGCTCTCTGCCATAGCTCACTTCCAAGCAAGCTTTGATCATTCTCACCTTTCAACTAGCATTAGAGTGAGACTTCCCAACTCCCCGAGCTTGGTTCATGGCATTCTTAGCTTCCATTTAAATACATACAGCATTGGGTCTCCTTCTCGGCATCCATAGCTGACCTTCCCGAGCTCCCGTCACTCCGTGGCCTCCCAAGCACCTTCCCGGTCTATTGAGGCACCCTCAAGGCATTGCTACAGAGGTATTGAAGTTTTCTTTTAGTGCTTTTATTTAGTTCTCAGGTTGCAGCCAATCAGGGTAGCCATAGCTCAAACCCTTGGAGCTTGTATCTTGCTCCCTCTTGCATTTGGTCACTTGAGGCTTGTTGTGGGCCTCCTTGGGCACCCCTTGGAGCCTCTAACCACTACCATTGAGGCCATGTGGATGCACAGGAGAAGAAGAATGGATCAGAAAATTTGCACCATTTTTTTGGCTGTTCAGGACAACACACTATAACAGCTCACCTACTCCACATTGATGGCTATGGCATGCTTCTTCGCCTTAGCAATGCACTTGACAATGGTATCTAACTTTGGTTGAAGCCTCCTTGATCATTGTCATCATATTTGGGTCTGATCTATACATTCCTAGGACTATTTGTAGCAATCCCATAGTCATGTTGTGTAGAAGTAACATTGGCATCTAATGCTATGCTTGTTTGGGCACTTCTACTTAACTGGTTTGGTTGGTACCTATTGATACTCGATTGTTTGGGGGATGCAAGGCACATGTTATGCCATCATTGTAGATTGATTTTCTTGCTGAAATACTTAGTTTTGAATAGTAAATCATTATTTTACCATAGTGGGCTGAAGCCTATTATCTCATATTTGGTTATGCCTCTTGGTTCGGGCTATGTCTTTAGGATATGCATTGAAGTATTGACCTTCGGGGTATGACATCGAGCTTGTCTTTAGTTCCGAATCTTTATTTGCACTTGAGATCAAATTTGGAATTCATTTGATGCTTGCTCATCTTGGATATACATATGGCATGTATGTTACCTATGTTCAACCGGTCTTGGCATGCTTGGCCTATGCCACTACTATATGCTAGTTACATTGTTTGGAGCCAATTGCTACTAGTGCCTTGTCTTGGCTTGCATCTAGCTTCCTAAAACTTACTTGGGATATTTCTTGGCTTGCTAGAGTTGTATTTGGGATACAGTTGATGTCTATGGATGCTCTACTTGGAGGCTACAAAGCCTATATGCTCATGATGTCTTATTGATGTCTGGTCTTGGATCTTTCATCATTGGTACTCTCATATGCCTTTCTTGAGCTTCTTGGCTTGATCCATATGGCTTTTTGTGCCAATGGGAGCATCATTGGATGTTTGACAGACATTGAGCAAGTGGTTTATGCTATTGAGCTTCGAGTCTTCTGAGAGACTGAGATCTTCTTCACTTGGATGTTGCATGGTTGATATGCCGTGGTCTATATACATGTACTTGGGTTGATTTGGGCTTCGCACTCCCTGAGCATACACCTCTTTGTGTCAGGTCTTGCTAGTGTTGTGTACACTTTTCCCTATTATAGAGGGGGTGTACCGGCTTATTGACGAATTCTTCTTCCACTGACAGTGCTATCTTCAACATCACTAAGCTTGATGGTACGAATTATGCCTATTGGAAGAGCCAAGTTTGGAAGGTATTGGTCCAAAAATTGTAGATAAAGCCACTAAGGATGCATGGAGAGTAGCCTGAAACTATGATTGATGAAGAATGGGATGAGCTTGATGAGTTATGCAAGTCCACCCTCATCTTATCTCTCATTGAACATGTGTATTACAATGTGATTGAGGAAGCACAGAGCGCTTGGCAGCTTTGGGATAAAATTAAGAATATCTATGACAAGAAAAGTCCAGCAAGTCAGATGTATTGGTTGAAGTAGCTTATGGACCTGCGCATGGAGAATATGACAATGTCTACTCATTTGAGCCAGTTCCATGCTATTCTCAAGAACTTGACTTCGCAGGGTATTACCTTTAATGATGAGGTTACTCCATTGTTTTTGCTTGGGACTCTAAGTGAGTCATGGGATGTATTTTGCACTGCCTTATATACTCTTACTACTATTTTGAACTTGCATGATGTAGAGAGTGCTCTTCTACAGGAAGAGATCAATCGTAAGAACTTGGATGCCTCTCATTTGTCACATGCTTTGACTATTAGAGGGAGAGATGGTAATGGCAAGAATGATCGTGGAAATGGCCGTGGCAGAGACTCGCAAAAGTCTAGGTCTAAGACGTGTGGTAAGTCATGCAGCAAGTCTCTGGGAGAAATGCTAATGTGACATGTCATCATTGCGTCAAGAAGGGTCATATACGCCCACAGTGTCATGAGTTGCACAATGAGAAGCGCAAAGAGAAGGGGAAAGAAAAAGTACAGGAAAAGTCCTCTGATTGTAGCATTGTGCCTGTGAAATCCAGTGTGAAAATCGAGGAGATAAATGTCATGCAGACTGATGACTTCGATGGGGAGTACATACTTGCAGCTAGTTCTTGTGAGGCTACATCATTGACCGATGTTCACTCTATGTATGCGCAGTGCTGGCTTTTGGATTTTGGTGCTTTGTTTCATCTTACACCATGCCGTGAGTGGTTCTACTCCTACCGCACTATCTCTGGTTCAGTTCGCTTGGGTGATGACATGTCACTTGCTATTGTTGGCATTGGGGATGTACAACTGCAGTTCTCTACTGGCAGTACTTTTTTGTTATAGGATGTACGTCATATACCTACGCTTACACGTAGTCTTATGCCTGCAAGGCAACTGGATGATTTTGGGTTTCATGTTTCATTTGGGGATTCTTCTTGGAAGATCACCCATGTGGCAGACTTGTGCTTGCTAAAGGTGCCAAAGCTGGGAGCCTCTATCCTCTTGTAGTTGATGGATCCTCTATTGACCATGTTTTATCAGTGGATTCTATCCCACATGTATCTCTTTGGCATGCCTATTTGGGCCATATGTTATTGAAGGGAATGAAAATGCTTTCTGGTTTGCAGTACTTATTGCCCCTTGACTACGCATGTTTTGATTCATGTGAGCATTGTCTTTATGGCAGACAGACTAGGAATACACACAAGAAGTCTGGTAGGACACACATGAGTGAGCCCTTGGCATTGGTACATTCGGATGTCTGTGGGCCCATGACCTGTTAAAGTTCATTGATGATTTTTTGTGTAAAGTCTGAACTTACCCCATTAAGCTTAATTCTGAAGTCTTGGCTATATTTAAGAGATGGCTTGCATTGGTTGAGAACCATACTGGGAATAGGCTGAAATGCCTTAGGGTTGACAATGGGGGAGAATATGTCTCACGTAATTTTGAGTGACTATGTGACGAGAGGGGTATCAAGTGTCAATTGACCGCCCCTATATCCCACCCTAGAATGGTTTGGCTGAGTGGATGAATAGAACCATCCAGGAGTGTGTACGTAATATGCTTAGCCATGCAAGCTTACCACATAGCTTTTGGGCAAAGACAGTTAGTACAGCTGTGCATGTCATAAATAGATCACCTTCTAGTGGTTTGGATTTCCAGGTTGCAAAGGAGGTATGGATTGGAAAACCTCCATCTTATGTGCATCTACGTGTCTTTGGATGTGAGGCATTCTGCCATGTGCCCAAAGACAAGTATACTAAGTTGGATCCTAAGAGTGTCAAATGCATTTTCCTTGGCTATGGGGATGCAGACGAGATGGGTTACCGTCTCTGGGATCCACAAGCGCAGAAAGTCATCTGTAGCCATGATGTAGTCTTTCATGAAAACAAAATGCATAGGTAGCCTGAGAAGGTGGTAGAGATATGCAGGGTTATATTCCAAGAGGAGCCCCATGCTCCAGTACAACCTGCACAGCCAGATGGTCAATCTGCCGCATTTGTTGATACACATGGCCGGGGTGTTGGACAGGCAACAGAGCATGCTGCCATGAGATAGTCTACTAGAGATAGACGTCTACCTGATAGATTTGAGCCCTCGATGCATTATGTCTTGGTTATAGATGCAAGAGAGCCTCTCACCTATGATGAGGCTATGCATAGGGGTGACAGTCACTTGTGGGAGCTATGCAGTGTGAGAGATAGACTCCTTGCACAAGAATATGACGTGGGATTTTGTTGCCTTGCCTCAGGGCAAGAAGACTTTGCCATGCAAATGGGTGTACAAGCTGAAAAGTACCCTTGGAAACCCCAAGCCGGTTCATAAGGCAAGACTTGTTGCTAAGGGTTTTAAATAGGAGCATGGAGTTGACTTTGATGAAGTCTTTTCTCCTGTTGTCAAGATGACCATCCTACACTAGGTTTTGGCCTTAGTCATGCAGCTTGACTCGGACATGTATTAGATGGATGTCAAGAATGCATTCTTGCATGGGAATTTGCATGATGAGATATACATGGAGCAACCTAAGGGCTTTGCAAAACCTGGCCAAGAGCACCTAGCCAAGTCTCCAATACGCTTTAAGATCCTATAGGTCTATAAAACATGTGAACAAGTTTGTTACTAGAACCCTCCTTCAATGTAGAGTAACGAGACTTGGATACTTTTAGCAAAACTAACTCTCCTTTATGTAATTCCAAAGGGCACCTCTTTTATCAACATACATCTTCATTTGGTCTTGGGCTTTCCTAAGTTTCATCTTGCATTGCTAAAGAAGGGTCTATATTCTTTCCAATTCCTCTTTTCCATAAGGGTTTATCTTCTCACTGAAAATGAATGTGGGTAAAGGCACTTTGTAACCATGGATTCTTGAGATAACAAGCTCAACACACGTTCAGGCATTGATGATGGACCATCTAGCTAGATGAGTCCACACATCTACACTTAACATGTCAATGGTCATGGTGATCCTCTCATGGCTACTGAATTATCACTTATTATATTTAGTTTGTTGCATCTACCTACAACTAGTATAGTTATAGTACCAATTGATTAGCATAGTCAGTTATGCACTGTTTGACTTAGTAGGCTACTTTTCTTTATTCTTTATCTTATTTATACTTTGTGTACATTGTGTTGTGTGTAAAAGAAGAAGAAGAAGAAGCCAACAAGAAAATGTTTTGGATTCCATCTCTCTTCTTGTGTTCTTGAGTGAGCTTCCTCTTATGTATGTTATATGTGTTTGTCGTAGCAACTCAAGCAAGTCTCCTCACCATGTTATTACTGACATGGTATCAGAGGGGTGCCTGATGGGACCTAAAATGGGCCAGCATTGCCTATGGCACTAGCCGGACCTCATGCTCATGATAGACAAACACATCCTCACGGTCTTGCAGACCAGGAGCGTCGATCTACTGCTAAAGGACAACTGCCCTAAAGCCTAATCTATGCATTTATAGTTTCATCATTTTGTAGTCTAGCGTTCCCTTTTATAAACTTCTTAGAGGGAGAACCCTTACACATTGGCAATGCCACGATCACATACATGGAGGCAACCTCTCGGTAGAAACACCGCAGCCTCACTGCAGCTCTCCTACATCGCAGGGATTGGCCCTTGATGCGCTGCTCAACATATAAAACAAACAAACACACTCCACTCTTTCACTTTAAATCCAGGAGATATATCATGTTTCCTCACCAAATAGTCCCTTAGGAAACCACCCCCTATCCTACGGCAAGTGATAACCTCACACTCTCAATCGGGAGTTAAATTCCTAAGAAAACAAGTGCTATGCAGTCTAGGAGCTTTTCCGTTGATACCATGAACTATGCATAGTGCATAATGTGAACCCTTTATTGCACAAACAGGAGAAAATCAACATTGTGCATCGTGCAAAACCATTCTTTTCATGATTTCCATGCTAGCATTTATGCAAAGAGAAAAGACACCGAGCCTTACGCTCATGCTGCCTTTCCCTTTATTTTAAAACAACGTCCTATAGGCATGATGCAACACATAAAATAGATTTAAGATTATACTTTGACGCCCAACCTCCCCTCTCACCCTACCGTTTAATGTTTTGCAATCGTTGATAGGTGAAAGGGTCAATTTATGTGTATTTCCTTACAAAGAAAGCGTTAAACATGAACAGAAACATAGAAACAAGGGTAAACAGAGGCCAGCCTTGTGCTCTACCTTCATTATACATTGCACAAACACACATGTAATTTTTTGGAATTTTCCTTTTATCGTTTCCTAATTTTCTCCCATTTAAAACCCGTTTTTTCACATTTTTTGATATTTTTATCTATTTTCTTCAATAAAAAATGACTAATAATTAAGATTGATTGTGGGTTGTGGCCCTTAGGTTCCTTGATAGGCAAAATTTCAGGTTTTATAGGCATTATGTCTCATATTTCCCATTTATTTTGCAAAAAACCCCATTGTACCCCTTAAACGCGTGTTTTTCGGGTTTTATGACATTAATTTCAGCCATATCACTTATGATTTTCTAATTTTTAGATTATAAACTATTTAAAATCATAGAAAACAACATCATAATGCATAATCAGCCCATGGGAACAATGTTTAATCAATCAAATAGTATAAAAACTCATTTTTTCTTCATAAAAATTGAATTACCGCTTAGGCTCCGTGTTTCGAGATCTCGTTTTTGCTGCAGGACTGTGGGTCAGCCCATATTCAATGTCGAGCATCTTCATAATCAGTAATCTTCATGTCTACATCGATCTGAAAGCAATCCGGTCCCAACCGGACAAGCTTTCCTTCACCATTCTTCATTTCGTCTTGCACACAAGAACAGCCCCTTAGGGGAGAGAGAGGGAGGAGAGAGAAAGACTGGAATTGGCTCTTCTCATTCAGGCCACCATTGGATGGGCGAAGACAAGCGATAAGACCGATGCACAGGGAGAAGAATAGGGGTAACATCGGTTCCAGGGGTTTTTCACAGTCCCCATGCTTGATGAGAGACGAGAGAGGCGAAAAATACACCCTACGTGCTCACGCCATGTCTTCCTTCTCTCTCCACGTTTTTTCATGTCCCCCTTGATCAAAAATTGAAGGGGGGTTAAAATTCCCCCAAAGGGCACCCCTTTTGGTCCTCTCAAATGTCCACCTTTTCATATCTTGCCAATTTTGTGGCCATTTCCCCATCCTGGCTCCGATTCGAGCTCTGAAAAATCCTGGGCGTTCGGCTTGACATATCGCATTGACTGGAAACTCCTGACAACCCGCACAATAGTTTGAAAAATTATCAAAAATCAAAAAGTGTCACTCGGGCGCCTTTTAAGAGTCGTATTTCACTTGGTGCTTAAAATCGTCCTAGCTGGAGCCGCCACCTTCGATGTTAAATATTTTCCCCCTAAATTTTGGATTTTTTGCCAAATTTTAGGCACATTTCATGCTCAAAACTTCGCTCTCATTGGCGACCACATGATAGGGCGACTCAGCCCGTCGAATCCCGCAACAGATCTGCACAAAACAACCAAAGGAAGCATCAAGCTGATATAAAAATAGGTAATACTAAAACACGGCACAATGCTCACCCTACCCCCTAACAAAACCAAGGCATGACATCCACAAGGAGTAGGCCTAGCATAATTTGATAGAAGGTCCGAAGCTAGTCACTAACCAACTGCTCCAACACGGCCAAACTAAAAAAAACTATCAAAGAGGTCGCCCTAAGTGGTGGTCTGAACTACCTACCTAACGAAGGACAATGAAACTAGGAGCTCCTACTAGGCGAGGACTCGTATAGCTTGATCAAGCAGTATTTTCTTTTAGCATATTTCTTCTTTTAGGTTCTTATGTTTCCATACTTAGGCATGTAAAAAGAAGGGAGTTGAGCGTAGTGACCCAAGGAGAACAGGGCATTGGTCTTAGGTCCTGTCTCGGTACCCAAGAACCTACCAAGCCCTCGTGAGGCGACACTTAATCCTTTTCTAATGCTCACTTTTATTTTTGCTCCAACCTTCCTTACTTTCTTCTTTTCCAGCAAGACGCCACCCCTAGGAAGACAAGGCACCTACCAGGCCTCCGCAAGGTGATGATCAAATGCTTATAAATTTTCATTTAACACCATATTGGGGAATATGAAAATTTCCCATAAGTTTGGGACACGTGGTCAAATCTTTAGATTTGTCATAACTTGAACACTATAACTCCAAATTGAGCACTCTATAGCTCAATAGATTCCATTTTTCAAGCGCTTTCCAATGATAGGTCACATCATATGGTTTTGAAAAACTTATGGGCATGTTATCCGGGTGCCACCTTTTTAGTATTCAAAAAATGGGAATTGGGAGATTCCCAAACTCACTAATATTGTGTTATTTCATTTCTTTTCTATTTTTATAGGGGGTTAGAACCCCTTTTTACACACCTTTGTATATATTTATTATCTTTGAGATATTCAGGTTTTTTTTTCCTCTTTATCATCATCTTTATTTTTTCCGGCATGCTTCTCTAATTACCTCACAACTAACAAGAACTCCTAGAACGGCTGCCTAGCAGGCTAACAGAACAGGGTCACTAGAACGCCTTCTAAAACAGGTCTTTTGATGCCTAGCAATGTCTTTACAGGAGGCAACAACTACTCAGACCTCCCTCAGACATACCTAACCTAAACTTAGGACTTCATGCCTTGAATGCTGGTCCCCAACAAGAGAAGAAAATCCCCTACAAGTATACAGACACATATAGCAAAAAACCCGCTACTCATAAAGGAGAAATATCACCTGGATAGGGCCACGAGAAGCTTCCACACAACAAAAGGCTCCTTCCAAGCTCGTCTTCGAACCTGTCTAGCACAGAACTAAAACAAGAAACCATTAATCGAACCTGTACTAAACAGATGACTGGCCGTCTTGGCCTAATGAAATAAAGCATTTCACTACAAAAACTGATCAGCCCTCTTGGCCTAACGAAATCTGGACATAATATCCAAAGCAGCTAGCCTTCCTAGCTTAAAACTAGATAGGTCATTTTAGTCCATATAATACTGATGTCCTTGGCATATACATCACACCCTATCAGACTACCCAGGGTGCCAAGGATAGCATACCATAGGTCGACTAGCCCCATGCTACTCATGCAAGCTAGCTAAAAGCTTGATATTGTATTTTTTTAATCTTAGGTTTTTGTAGAGCTACAAGTTCAAGCCTTTCCACAAATAACTCATCAATAAGACTGATCCCTTCTTGGGCACTATTAGCTGAATGAACAGCCTCAGTGGGCTCGCATGTCTCACCTTTATTGTCATCCGAATAAACTAGTCGTTCAAGCAGCTAAGTGGCTCCTTTGGGAGAAAGAATCATAGCTTTGTACTCATTCGAACCTCCCCTATTTGGGTTTTCACATAAATCAGTGTTGCGACCCAAACTAGGTAGAGCTTCAAGCCTAGGCACATCACAAGGGTGTATCCCAAGGCAGTGTATATTGTTAGATGTATATCCAATCTTATCCTCTTGGGGGTTCGACAAAATATATCCAGATGGGATCCTTGGCCTTGCATCTGACACTCCCGCCATACTTTCGGAGGTTTTGGGTCTCCAAACCCATCTCAATTTGCTGCACTAGTCTAACGAACTCAATGCAAACTTATCCCTATGGCCAAATGGCCTCACATCCTTATGACCTTTGTGAAGCACAGGTGGACTTTTAGTAGTTTGCATCCTCTTTACAAAAGATGTATTTGCTTGTTTAGGTCCATACTGCAAATTTTTTCCCATAAGAACCATGCTTTCACTGAAGGGAACAGCATCCACCCGGAAGTATGATTCCGACACCAAAGGTCTCTAAAGAGCCTTACTAGCAACAAAATTAGAACCACACACAGAATGCTTATCAACACTTATAGGCACATTGGTTCTATCCATGTTGCCATCACAACTACCTCTCATGGAAGTGTTGCAAGCCCTAATGGGACTTACATGGCTTGGAACCTTTTCACTGAGAGGCATGTCATTACTACTCATAGGATGGCCATTTTCTGCTTTGAGATTTTGGCCACCAAGGTTCCCCTCATAGGCTACCTTGGTATCAATAAGTGAGCAGTCTTCTTGCAGAAATGGTTGGAAACTAGGATGCACTTGTACTGAGTGGGAAAAACTCCAAAAGTTTTTCCAACATCTCTGAATATGACCCTCATAATCAATGGCATGCATTTTTGCTTCCCTTAACGACTTAGGATTCTACAGTCCCACTTGGATTTGTGTATTAATATCTAAGCCATTCAGAAAGAGCTCACATAGCACATCATCTGGTAATGCACTGGCTCTTCTTGGCCAAAGCCTAAGAGTATTATCAAAGGCTCTAACATACTCTTTAACAGAAAGATAAGACTCTTGTCTAAACTGCATAAGTTGCCCTAAGACCTGAATCATAGGGAGCTTCTTTTTATACTCATCTAGAAATCTATAACAAGACTCCTCAAATGATTTGATCAACCCTCTTGGGAGGCTCCAGAACCATTTCCTTGCCTCTCCCTTTAGGGCACTTGGGAATACGAGCATCCGATGTATATCGTCGAACCCACTTGCAATGCAAGTTAGGTCATATTCTCTTAAATGAATCATCAGTCCTCATTTGGCAACCCATAAAACACTGGGAGATCCCTATAAAGAGGAGGACATTTAGTCCTCCCTTTTGGGATCAACACCGGGTCATTAAAATCTTCATATTCATCATGATCTGGGTCTAGCCTCGTAGGATCTCTAACCTCTTCCATCCCCACCCTTTTTGATGTAGGGGGGTTAATATCCTCATTGACATCCCTTTCTACTAACTCACTGAGTGGTCTAGGGAGTCCTATAAGTTTCAACATGTCATTTTGATCCCCTCTTAGAGGATCTTCCATACCTTTCCCTTTAAAAGGAAAGTCCATAATGGGTTTATATAAGAGCTTTTGGTCCTTATCTAAACCAAATTTATCATTACCACTTCTTAAAACTTGGGAACCGTGCCTTTTAAGCAACGGTTTTTCCTTGACAGCTAGGGCTTCTAACATCCCTGTGATGCCTACTATGTCGTCATGGTGGCCCATTACACGGGATGTTTCAACCACAAGTATATTCCATCGTATATCAGCACTTTCCCATGGCATTATGGCTTTAGCATGATGACTTGTTGATGCCATGACTACCATAGTTTCCAACATGCTTATTTCATGCCCTCTAAGTTGATGGATGGTCAAACATGATTTCTCTTGGGTAGAGACCACACCAAGGCGAACCTCGGCCCATGCCATTGTATTAGAGGATGGGGTAACCACCAATTGGCTATTCTTTTCATCACATAAATTATCTTCTCCAGAGGACTCATGCTCTACACAACTAACTAAGTCCATTAGTAAGTTTTGTATGGGGAAAGACAAGTTTTTCCATCCTTGAACAAACCCCATTTTATGGATAATTTAGAGTCACTTGAAACCCTAGATTCGAAAACCACCACTTATAGGAAGCTCCCAGCAGACGCACCACTGATGGGACCTGAAATGGGCCAGCACTGGCTATGGCACTAGCCGGGCCTCATGCTCATGACAGACAAACACACCCTCACGGCCTCGCGAACCAGGAGTATCAATCTACTGCTAAAGGACAGCTGCCCTAAAGCCTAATCTATGCATTTATAGTTTCATCATTTTGTATCCAACGTTCCATTTTATAAACTCCTCAGAGGGAGAACCCTTACACATTGGCAATGCCACGATCACATACATGGAGGCAACCTCTCGGTAGAAACACCACGGCCTAACTGCAGCTCTTCTGCATCGCAAGGATTGGCCCCTTGATGCACTGCTCAACATATAAAACAAACAAATACACTCCACTCTTTCACTTTGAATCTAGGAGATATACCATGTTTTCTCACCAAACAGTCCCTTAGGAAACCACCCCCCTATCCTACAGCAAGGGATAACCTCACACTCTCAATCGGGGGCCAAATTCCTAAGAAAACAATTGCTATGCAGTCCAGGAGATTTTCGTTGATACCATGAACTATGCATAGTGCATAATGTGAACCCTTTATTGCACAAACAGAAGAAAATCAGCATTGTGCATCATGCAAAACCATTCTTTTCATGATTTCCATGCTAGCGTTTATGTAATGCCAAAGAGAAAAGACACCGAGCCTTACACTCATGCTGCCTTTCCCTTTATTTTGAAACAACGTCCTATAGGCATGATGCAACACATAAAACAGATTTAAGATTATACTTTGACGCTCAGCCTCCCCTCTCACCCTACCGTTTAATGTTTTGCAATCGTTGATAGGTGAAAGGGTCATTTTATGTGTATTTTCTTACAAAGAAAGCGATAAACATGAACAGAAACATAGAAACAAGGGTAAACAAAGGCCAACCTCGTGCTCTACCTTCATTATACATTGCAAAAATACACATGTAATTTTTTGGAATTTTCTTTTTACCGTTTCCTAATTTTCTCCCATTTAAAACTCATTTTTTCACCATTTTTTGTATTTTTCCTCTATTTTCTTCAATAAAAAATGACTAAAAATTAAGATTGATTGTGGGATATGGCTCTTAGGTTCCTTGACAGCAAAATTTCAGGTTTTGTAGGCATTATGTCTCATATTTTCCATTTATTTTGCAAAAAACTCCATTGTACCCCTTAAAAGCATGTTTTTCGGGTTTTATGGCATTAATTTCAGCCATATCACTTATGATTTTTTGATATTCAGATTATAAATTGTTGAAACTCATAGAAAACAACATCATAATGCATAATCAACCCATGGGAACAATGTTTCATCAATCAAATAGCATAAAAATTCGTTTTTTCTTCATAAAAATTGAATTACCGCTTAGGCTCCGTGTTTCGGGATCTCGGTTTTGCTACAGGACTGTAGGTTAGCCCATATTCAATATCCAGTATCTTCACAATCAGCAATCTTCATGTCTACATTGATCCGGAAGCAATCCGGTCCCAATTGGACAAGCTTTCCTTCACCATTCTTCATTTCCTCTTGCACACAAAAACAACCCCTTAGGGGAGAGAGAGGGAGGAGAGAGAAAGACTAGAATTGGCTCTTCTCATTCAAGCCACCATTGGACGGTGGGCGAAGACAAGCGATAAGACCGGCCCACCGTGAGAAGAATAGGGGTAACATCGGTTCTAGGGGTTCTTCACAGCCCCCATGCTTGATAAGAGAGGAGAGAGGCGAAAAATGCACCCTGCGTGCTCACGCCATGTCTTCCTTCTCTCTCCACATTTTTTCATGCCCCCTTGATCAAAAAGTGAAGGGGGGGTTAAAATTCCCCCAAAGGGCACCCCTTTTGGTCCTCTCAAATGTCCACCTTTTCATATCTTGCCAATTTTGTGGCCATTTCCTTGTCTTGGCTCCGATTCGAGCTCTGAAAAATCCTGGGCATTCGGCTTGACATCCCGCATTGATTGGAAACTCCTAAAAACCCGCACAGCAGGCTGAAAAATTATCAAAAATCAACAAGTGTCGCTCGAGCGCCTTTTAAGAGTCGTATTTCACTTGGTGCTTAAAATCGTCCTAGCTGGAGCCACCACCTTCGATGTTAAATATTTTTTTCCTAAATTTCAGATTTTTTGGAAAATTTTAGGCACATCCCGGGCTCAAAAATCCGCTCTCAGTGCCACTCAAAGACATTGTTTTTGAACATTGAAGTGAAGAAAAAGAAGCAAGGATTTGAGCAAGCAAGCAATGGATACGAAGCTCTTCCATTCTTTCTCTTGGATACTGCTTATGGATGTATTGGAAGCAAGGAAGAGCAAAAATCTCAAATTGTCATGTGAGATTTGGTGTGTGAGCAGGGTACAATATATTTGACAAATAGGTCCTTTAGAACATTCCCACTACTTTTTTGGCAATTTGAGGCCATTTCAAGCCCCATTTTAGTCCACAATGTTAAAGATAACAATTTTAGGGTATATTGCAATTTCGATTGTGTTGACTAAAAGTGGGTGCATAGGTTATAGATTTCAAGCATGTAAGTTCTAAGGTGTTTTCCATAAAGCAAACATAAGTTCTATTTGTAAATAGGTTGCATATTACATGTTCTATTGAGGAATTAGTGAAAAAGATTGCTTGGTGTATTATTGTGCACTTATTGTGAAAGATTGTAGAAGACTTACTATTGTTTTGTATCAATTTTATGGTAATTGTAGAGAATAATGGAAACCCCATTATTGAGAAGTTGGTCAAGAATAACTATCCATCATGAAAGTTTTATGTGATAAACTTACTTATTGAAAAATTTTCAAATGAGTTTCTTTTAGGCAAAGAAAAAGATTGAGAGCTAAGTAATCATGCGATTGTAAAAGAATTAAAGGTATAGAAATAATGGGATGCAAAAGACAAAAAGGTGATGTATTGGCTATTTGCAATAATTGATAATACTAAGTTGGGATATAAAAAAATAAAAAAACTTCACATGAAACTTGGATAAATTTTGAGAACATGTTTCCACTAAATACAAAGGCATAGAAGATTCAACTTAAGCAAGATTTGAATACTTTGAAGAAAGAGAAGATGTTTGTACATGAGTGTGTTTTGAAAGTGAGAAGCATTGTAAATGCCTTACGAGCTATTGGTACAATTCTTGATGATGATGAATTGGTTTCATCTACTTTGGATGGCCTCAATAATGAGAAGGTTTGGAAATCATTTATCACTTGTGTATATGTATTGAATGATGCAATGACATGTGTTTTTTGGTTGATTTTTGTTGTTTCTATGGGATAAATGGTTGATTTTACATTATGATTGATTGGTTTTGGAGTGGTTTGAGAATTATTTGGATAGGGTGGAATGGTTTTGATAAGCTCATGATGTTTTTCAGTAGAGACATGAGGCTTTGTGATGTTTTGTTGAGGTTCTGATAACTTCTGTTTAGCTTCTATTTTGTTTTGTTTTTCTTATGTACGGAAGGATGCAGTAATGATTGATGAATTTTGAGGTTATTTGAAAGACCATTGAATGGTTTTTTATGGTTTTGATTGGTTTTAGTTGAGCTGGATGCTTTCTGTTGACCTTCTGTAACCCTCTATTGAGTTTTTGTAGAGCCTCTATTCCTGTTCTGTTCTGTTTTGTATGCCTCTGTAAGTGCTTTGTTGAATGAGGATGTAGTATGGAAAAGTTTTCTAGCCTTGGAAAGAGATGAATGCAAGTTCAAAAGAGCTCAAGGAAGTGAAAGAAGTAGTTTTTGAAGACTCAAGAGAAGACTGGAGTGAAGTGATAGTAGTGAGCTATGAAGAGTCACTATAGTAGCTTTGGTAACCTTTCATATTAGACATCCCTCTTGGGAGGGGTATCCGCGACCAAAGAAGAATTATTGTGAGTGATTATTGACTATTTTAGTAAGGAGATAATGTACGAGAGAGAGAGAGAGAGAGAGAGAGAGAGAGAGAGAGAGAGAGAGAGAGAAAGAGAGAGAGAGAGAGAATTCTATGAAAGACAATGTATCTATCTATGAGAGATTGTGAGAGAAAGTTGTGAAAACTTTGAAGATGAATCATGTGTGATATATTTCCATTAAAAGTGGAGTATTATTTTGTGGTTTCATGGTCTATCAAAGAATTCTATGAATAATATAAAGAGTATGATGGATTTTGTTAAAGTTAAAGCTATGGGAGAATTGTTTCTATGATACTATGTGAAGATTTCTTGTTTATGGTTCTATGAAAGACAATGTATCTATCTATGAGAGATTGTGAGAGAAAGTTGTGAAAACTCTGAAGATGAATCATATGTGATATATTTCCATTAAAAGTGGAGTATTATTTTGTGGTTTGGTGGTCTATCAAAGAATTCTATGAATAATATAAAGAGTATGATGGATTTTGTTAAAGTTAAAGCTGTGGGAGAATTGTTTCTATGATACTATGTGAAGATTTCTTGTTTATGGTGTTTTTTTCTTTATTGAGATTATATCAAATATGAAAAAGATGGTTGTTGATAGTGCAAGATATATTTTATTGTAGTAGAAACCTCATTTTTCTTGGTTTCTCTCTTGGAAATCCATGTTTTTGGTGTGTGCAGCTGGGAAAACTGCCATCAACAAGCATCAGAAGAAGAGGCTGAAAA
The DNA here is from genome assembly GCF_053477565.2 of Lygodium microphyllum. Classification (NCBI taxonomy): domain Eukaryota; kingdom Viridiplantae; phylum Streptophyta; class Polypodiopsida; order Schizaeales; family Lygodiaceae; genus Lygodium; species Lygodium microphyllum. Next base: position 83,783,771 of record NC_141163.1, on the reverse strand, counting down.
TGAAGGAAATGGCATTACCAAGAAGAGAAGAATTCAATGGAAGCTTGCCAAGTTCCTTCTACCATTGAAGAATTGGAGATTCTCATTGCCAAAGGTACTTTCTACAAAAAGTTCATTCCATAATGGTGGAAACATATCACCATCTTGATGCTTGCTCTATGTGGTGGACTATTTCCTCTCTGTACTGAAGCAACAGAGACATGCATCTTGGTGGAAAAATTGTTTGGGAACAAATTGAAGTGCGAAAATAGAGAGAACGATCATCTATAGGAGATTTGGCATTCATTGAGAAGTTTTGAGACATTATCAAGTGGGAGATAGTGAAGAAGCTTCAGGAGTCATGGTGGTTAGTGGAAGTTCAAGAAAACAAGAAAGAAAAGGGTTGGAATTTGTTCATGGATGCTCAACAGAAGAACACATGGGATGTCAAGATTGTGGAAGAGAAGGAAGGAGTCTCACTTCTAGCTTTCTCACTCACACAATGGGGGAATACACACAAAGGTGGAGGTTGAAAATAGTTTTCCTCTTCTTAGTTGTGTAAGCCAAAAAGAAGTCTCTTACAAAGAAATAGAAGAACCCTATATATGGGTCTCAAAACCAAACTCAACTAACTAAGGTGGCATACTAACTAAACCACGAACTAGAGTAGATAAGAATAGCTGTCATCTAGCTATTATTCATGGGCGGTGTACCAACTGCATCTGCATGAGTGCATTTTTCTTTTTTTTTTTGCCTCTCGGTTTTTGTCACTCTTTTTTCTCTTTTCTCTTGTTGTTCTTCTTTTTTCCTTTTGGCAAGTCAAGTAGCAATAGTGATATAAAATAAGGCATGCTTCCAAGGAGAAATGGAAGTATGAGATCAAAAGGCTAATTGTAAAGAATAAAACTTAGTGCATAAGATGGTTGATGCATTGAGGTGCATACAATGAAGATTTGAATATTAAGCATGGACATTGAAGCACATTGCCACATTGTTGATGAAGTTGTTGTTGAAGAAGAACCTAAACTTGGCAATGAAGACTGGTATGCTCATTGATGAAGCAATTTGCAATGGCTCCTAAGGAAGTAGATCACCATTGGATGTTGTAGTCAAGGTATGTTGTCATTGAAGAAATGGGAAATTCATTGTTGATGATTCTTTAAGTTCTATGCTTCTTCACAGAGGCTTGAAGATAAACATGTTGTCTCGATTGGCCTTTGATGGCTTGATATGATGCCTCTCAAGCGTGAGATCTTTAGGAAGGTTCTAATGCTAGTATTAACTTCAAGGTGTTAATATTGTTGTGCAATATAGGATATTCATAGGAAGCTTCTATTGCTAATGATATTGCCTTCAAGCCTTGAGGCTCATTGCATTGCTTTGTCACCTATTGTTTTCTTGCATTCACTTGGTGAAACTTTGAGAGTACCATTCATTGGATTCAAGGAAAAAAGATAGAAATAATTAGAACAATTTTTTTTCTTCTTTGAATTTCACCATCACATGAGGAGCAAAAGGGTTTGAGCTTGTAACTCTTGTTTTTATTTTTTTCCCTCGCATAAGATGTAGCATTGTTTCTAAAGGCAGAGGGATTTTGCTCTTATCAGTGTAACAAATTGAGTCAAAGAGAAATATGTACAAAGAAACTAAGACTAAAAATGAAAAAGAGTTAGTATTCTACAATTTTTGGGATCCACCAATCATAGAAATTCAGATTGTACTCCAATTTGGCAAAAACATCCCAGTCAAGTGGTTTGGTAAGCAGATCACCAAGCAAAGAGGGTCTTGCAAAGCGACTAGCAATGTGTAGTTCCTCTTCAATCAAAATCTTGTCAAGCAATGGGTGATATGTCAACTTTCGTGGCAAGGCAAGATTCTGAGCTAGGATGATAGAGCGCAGTCTGGTGTTACTTAGCTGTGATCATAAGACGACTAGCATTGCAAGCAATCTCAAGTTAATGAGAAAACCACTTCTGTGAGAATGAACGTGAGGAATGACAATTTTTCTCAAGCTCATCATGTACTGATTGGTCTTGGATTTTGGTCACAAAAGCATAAGAAGGAATAAATCGGCATGATATCAAGTGCTTTTGAGGGAGACTCCTAACATATTCCTCCTGAATGAAGAGGTTTTTATCAAAAAGATGTTCATTCTCCTCCCAAATGGAATGCCGTAGAGAAGAAACCTAAAGTGCCTCATCATCAACAAAGTTGGCATAAGTAGTGTATATGGCCTCAAATTGGAGTAGGCATTCTATTTCAAAGGAATTGAATTTCTTTGCCAAATGAGTAGCCATAGTACTCAATGGTTGACATACTAGAAAATGCTTGATGCCAAAATGAGGGTTGGGTTTAGTAGGGTTGATCTGGAGATGTGTCTCAACAACCTCCTTTGGAGCATCCCGGGGTCAACCAGCTCAATTGGGACTAACTGGTGGGGTGAGCTAGTAGGGACATCAATGGCGTTGGGCCTAGGATTTGGAGTCACAAGCATACCTCTTCCAACCATTATGTTTGGGGGGTTAGGAGAAGGTTTATGTACATCACTCTGCTTTACATCATTGGATGAAGATTCATTCATTGTAGTACTAGAATAGAGGTACGATTTGGTGTTGTGTCATGTAGCCTTGGAATAAACCATTCATAGAAATTAGGATTGTATTCTAATGAAGCATGCTCATCAAGAAGTTGTGGGTCATGGATGAGACAGAAGATATATCTAGTGACATCAATTATCATGTCTCGTTGTCCTAATCGACTTGTAATGTGTAGATCTTCCTCGTAAAGAAGTTTGTCACACAAGGAATCAAGTTTAGTTAGTTTAGAAATGTTGACAGCATGGACAAGTGCAAGCACTCGGAGAGATGTAGGAGCAACATTTGTAGGATCATGCATTGAAGTCCAAAGCGCCTTTCTTTGCTCAGCAATTGTCATTAGTCAACTACCATATCGTGCAGCCAACCTTCAAGTAGAATACCATTTTTGTTCGAACTCGCTTTGTTTTTTTGCTTTCTTGGCCAATGCGACAATATCTTCCCAACTTATTGTGCGCTTCCCAATGTAAAACATAGGAATTAAGTGATGCTTTTGTTGCTCTACCTTGGACATTTTCTTTATAACTTCTCCCACAACATCTAGGTAAATCCAACAACGTTGTGATTGCTCTGACCATGTCAATGGCTTTTCTAAGAGTTTTTGATGCTCAATGGTCTAAATTCCAAGGTCGGCATGAACATATGCATGAGCAAGTGAAGTCAACAGTGTTTCATCTGGTTCTTGAGAACTCATAGCTTCTGATTGATCTTTGTGTTGTTCCCTCTTTTCTAACATCTCAGTGATCGATCATTTATCTAGTTTCAAGTGTATTGAAACCTTTGGTCGAGAAGAACATGACTTGTGAATCAATGGGCTCATTATGCTCTCTGCACTACATTCTATATCCTTGTGTGAGACTGAAGTATTAGAGACTTGTTCTTTGGCTGAAGTGATAGTCTTAGTCACAGCCAAGGGCTATGATTGTATGGGTTACATCTTAGAATTGGAATTAGTGACTTTTGATTCAGTAGAGTGGTCAATCATGATAGTCGTATATGACTGTGCACTTGGATCCTCGAATTGAGTGGAAGTATTCATGGTCTTGGTATTTCCAAATTTGTTTGTGGTAGCACTCGTAGAGGGAGACTGTCGCTCTTTTGATGTTTTCGAAGTTGTCCCTTGTGGATCCTTTTCCTTAGATTGAGTAGCTAAACTAGGTTGTTGTTGCCAAATTTTTTGTTTTGGTTTGGGTGACAAAGGTTATTGGTTTCAAGGAGATTTTGGTGATTCTTAAGAACTAGCAACAACCTAGGGTTGTTTCTTATCAACACTTGAGGGCTTTATCTCATCTATCCTTGGACTTTCCGTTTCAGCTTGAGCATCCTCACATGGAAATGGCTGCTTTGGCTCTAGCTTTTCCCCCTTGCTTGAGGACTTTTTGGACACTACCATTTCCTCTTGTGGAGTAGCACCAACTTCAAGTGGTTGCTCTTTTGAAATTTTGGACTCAAGTGTCACAAGAACTACCTCATCAATCACTAACTTATCTATTTTTGTCTCTTCAAGTATCTTGGTCCATGACCTAGATCTCTGTGTGGGTCTCTTTCACTTTCTCTGGGATTTGTTGGGAGTTGGTCTGTGGTCATGGGAGGTGGCTTTGTGGGTGGATTTGGTAACCAAATCCAACAATTTCCTGCATAAAACCCTTGTGCATGGAGCAACTCTTTGGGCACCCATCACGGCCTTGTGCTATCTCTCCATTGATGCTTTTGATTACTTTCCCTAAATCTCTTTCCGCTTATATATGTAGTTCTATTCCCAATAGCTTGAGAAGCTGTGGTAGTGTTTCTAGTAGCTGTGGTCTTTCCTTTGGTTTCAAGAGGCTTCCTGTCTACTTACACTTCTCTCTTGTTCTCTTGTGCCTTGAGCACTTCATTAAGAACTCTCTGGCTATCCTCTCTAAATGTTTGATCTAACTCTGAGATAAGCTTCTTGCCCTTATCTAGGGAAGAGACAAGGTTCCCTTTGCTGAAAGTAGTGATTATCTCCATGTCTAGTAAGCTTAGGTATATATGATGTGCTTCATAGTCCACAATGCATGTGGTTGCATGCTTGAAAGATCTTCCAAGCAATACTTCCTTTCCCATATCTTCTCAATTTGGAAGCACAAAAAACACTATGGGCATGCTTTGTCTCAATAGTCAAGAGATTTTTGCATCATCTAAGAGGGAATAGGCACGATCCTCCAAATGGCTTGATAACTGCATTGGTTTGGGATGAGTTCAGGTTGTCCCACCGATCTCAATCCATACCTCATAGGTTAAGATGTTGTAATCTGAAGCTTAATCTACGAGAGTGTGGATTTGTATTGAAAAAACCCTTTCCAAAAATGTAAAATTTCAAGCTTGACTTGACTAGGCTCTGCTGCCCATGAGCTAGTCTCCCATGCTATATTATCATGTAGGGGGGGTAAAAGCCAGTAAGTGTAGGAATTCATCATTTGAGGGGGGGTGTTGGAAAATATGTCAAATGATGTATGTTGAATGATGAGGAGACCTATCCCATAAGCATAGTGAGGAGAGTGAAGAAGCAGGAAAGCTATAAAGGCATGTACTTGGCTCACTTTTCAACCCAATACAATTGTGCTTTTGTTCTTGGTCAAGAGTTAGTGTCATTATCTATATAGACAAGTTTGTGGTCATGAGTCCACGCACTTAATCTTGGAACCTCATTCACATGTGTGATTGTCATTGCTCTAGTCTATGTCTCCATGAGTTTGTTCTTTGAGTTTCAACCTCCATAGCCATGTCCAATATCCATGTTTTGTCACATGGTATTAGAGCCATGGTGGGAATGGTCTAGCTTTCATCAGCGCTTTCTCAATCCATCACAATCTCTAGTTAGCTCAATTCAAGCATTTGAGTTCATCTCCTACTTCATCTTCACACCCTCTACTTTTATCTGCCATACCCAACCACACCTTATCATCTTTGAGCTCCTGGATCTCACACTACATGCCATATCTTTATAAACTTTCTTCTATATCTAGCTTCCCTAACTCTAGGGCACTTCTCCCTAGCATGTTGAGCCTTGACATTGGTCTTCCAAAAGGTGGCATTGTATGATTTCCAGAGACAATGCAATCTACAATGGCGTGACAGTTCATACAACTATGCTTGCGATACATAGCACAATCATGGCAGCCACCACAGGGCTTTATAAGGTCACTAACCAGGCTACCTTCCACTAAAGTTTCATGCTAAATAATCCCTTCCTCTATTAGCTATAAGCAAAAACCCAGGCTGTGTAGAAACCCTAGAACTAGAAGCCATAGCTTTCAACATCAAGCTCCTTTCCACCTTCATTTTCTCACTCCCCTCAGTATAATGAACTCACTGCCACTCTAATATGAGTCTGAACCCTATTCCTAGCAAGATGAACAGTTTAAATCAGCAAGCAAGAAGCAGATCAAGCATCGAAATCCAATACTAAATGCAAGAATAGTATCCATTGATACTCAACTAGTGTCAGCTGACACTAATCTTCTTGTTTCTCTTAACACATTGAACTACAACTCTTTTGCTGGTTTGTTGAAGTTGATCAGCATGGTAGAGCTTGAACAAATAGCCAGGTTCAATGGAGAAGGCTTTCATTCCTAGAAGAAGAAAACCATGTACCATCTCATGAGGAAAGACCTATGAGATCTCTTTAAAGAAGATGATGCAAATGACAAGAAAGAAGATGCTAAAGATGAAGATGGTGCAGAAGACGGCCTAAAAAAAAGGCATGGAAGAAGATGAAAAACAAAGGTCTAGGTATTATTTACTAGGGTCTATCAAATGATGTATTATACCACATCTCTAGCATCAGGGATGCAAATAAGGCATGGGAAGAGCTTGACAGAATCTTTGGTACACAAGCAAAGAACTCAAAGGTAAAATTATTTATGTAGTTTTATAAGTTGGATGTAAAAGATGGTTCATCTATGACTGTATACATCAATAAGTTCAAGAGCCTTAAAACTCACCTAACAACTCTTAACAAGAACATTGATAAGGATGAGGCCAATAGCAATTCTACTTGCCAGTGTTAATCATGAACCATATGAGAATCTTGTGTCCACACTAAGTAATGTTCTCTATCTCTCACTCAAAGACATTGAGCACTTGATTTTTTATGGAGAAATCAAATTTAAAAGCAAGGATGTAAAATAAATCAACTCAAGGGATAACCTCTTGTACACCAAGGGTACTTATGCAGCAAAAGGACGTGGTCAAGGATTCACCACCAATAGCAACAAGGACCAAATTATTTGTCATTATTGTGGCAATACTGGCCATGTAGCCAGTGAATGTTTCCATAAGAAGAGAGCAAAATAGGAGCAAGAAGATCACCACCAAAGCTAGTTTATGCATGAAGAAGAAGAAGAAGAAGATGCTTCCGCCACCATCGAAAACTCTGAGAGATTATTCTAAAGAATTTTTTTGTATCTTTTCCCATAGTGGATATTTCCTTTCCCTTAGCAAATTTGTAATGAAAAACCCTTTCCAAAAATGTAAAATCTCAAGCTTGACTTTAACTAGTTGACTTTGACTAGGCTCTGTTGCCCATGAGCTAGTCTCCCGAGCCATGTTATCATGCAGGGGGGGTGAAAGCCAGCAAGTGTAGGAATTCATCATTTAAGGGGGGTGTTGGAAAATGTATGTTGCATGATGTGGAGACGTATTCCATAAGCACATTGAGGAGAGTGATGAAGCTAGAAAGCTATAAAGGTATGTACTTGGTTCACTTTTCAATGCAATGCAATTGTACTTTTGTTCTTGGTCAAGAGTCAGTGTCATAAACTATACATACAAGTTTGTGGTCATGAGTCTAAGCACTTAATCTTGGAACCTCATTCACCTGTGTGATTGTCATTGTTCTAGTCTATGTCTCCATGAGTTTGTTCTTTGAGTTTAAACCTCCATAGTCATGTCCAAGTTCCATGTTTTGTCACATGGTATCATAGCCATGGTGGGCATGGTCTAGCTTTCCTCAATGCTCTCTCAGTCCATCACAATCTTTGGTCAGCTCAATTCAAGCATTTGACTTCATCTCCTACTTCATCTTCACACCCTCTACTTTTATCTACCATACCCAACCACACCTTATCATCTTTGAGCTCCTGGATCTCATAGTACATGCCATATCTTTATAAACTTTCTTTTATATCTAGCTTCCCTAACTATGGGGCACTTCTCCCTAGCATGTTGAGCCTTGACATTGGTCTTCCCAAAAGGCCGAATTGCATGATTTCCAGAAACAATGCAATCTACAATGGCGTGACAGTTCATACAACTATGCTCGCGATACATAGTGCAATCATGGCAACCCCACCACAGGGCTTTATAAGGTCACTACTAGGCTACCTTCCACTGAAGTTTCATGCTAAATAATCCCTTCATCTATCAGCTGTAAGAAAAAAACCAGGCTATTGCAGAAACCTAGAACTCGAAGCCATAGCTTTCAACATGAAGCTCCTTTCCCACTTCATTTTCTCACTCCTCTCAGTACAATGAACTCATTGCCACTCTAATCTAAGTATGAACGCAATTCCCAACAAGATCTACACTTCGAATTAGCAAGCAAGAAGTAGATCAAGCATAGAAATCCAACACTAAACTCAAGAATAGTATCCATTAATACTGAACTAGTGTCACGTAACACTAATCTTATTGTGTCTCTTAACACATTGAACTACAACTCTTTTGCTGGTTTGTTGAAGCTGATCAGCATGGTAGAGCTTGAAAAAATAGCCAAGTTCAATGGAGAAGGCTTTCATGCCTAGAAGGAGAAAACCATGGACCATCTCATGAGGAAAGACCTCTAGGATCTCTTTGAAGAAGATGATGCAAATGACAAGAAAGTAGATGCTAAAGAATAAGATGCTGCAGAAGACAGCCTAAAACAAAGGCATGGAAGAAGATGAACAAAAAAGCTCTAGGTATTATTTCCTAGGGTCTATCAGATGATGCATAACACCACATCTCTAGCATCAAGGATGCAAAGAAGGCATGGGAAGAGCTTGACAGGATCTTTGGTACACAAGCAAAGAACTCAAAGGTAAAATTACTCATGGAGTTTTAGAAGTTGGATGTAAAAGATGGTTCATCTATGATTGTACACATCAATAACTTCAAGAGCCTTAAAACTCACCTAGCAACTCTTAACGAAAACATTAATGAGGATGAAGCAATAGCAGTGCTACTTGCCAGTGTTAATCATGAACCATATGAGAATATTGTGTCCACACCAAGTAATGTTCCCGGTCTCTCACTCAAAGACATTGAGCATTCACTATTTGATGGAGAAAGGAAATTTAAAAGCAAGGTTGTAAAATAAACTAGCTCAAGGGATAACCTCTTGTACACCAAGGGTACTTATGCAACAAAATAACATGGTCGAGGATTCACCGCCAAAGAATTATTTGTCATTATTGTGGCAAGATTGGCCATGTAGCCAGTGAGGGTTGAGTGAGTGGTGTGAATGAAGTGGCGCGAGTGAGAGAGTGGTTCGAGTGAGAGTGGTGTGAGTGAGTGGGTAGGTTGAGGTGGTGCAAGTGAGGTGGTTTAAATGAGTGAGGTGGTGAAAATGAGGTGGGTTGAGTGAGTGGTATGAAGGAAGTGGTGCGAGTGAGATGGTTCAAATGAGTGAGGTGGTGTGAATGAGGTGGGTCGAGTGAGTTGTTAACCCTCAAACGAACAAAGGTGGAAAATCCGAAAAAGCTGAAGCAGAAGATAAGGCCAAGGCAAAAGTGAAATAGAAGACGAAGGCACACCAAGAAAAATATGGAAATGCAAAAAATACAGGAAAGTCCTAAATAAAGGAAAAAGGCACACAAGGAAAAGCGAAAGTCAATACTTTTGTAAAAGAGCGCAAGCGCATCATGATTTAATTTAAGGAGTGCCGGGCTCTCACCCATGCAATTTGTAAATGTAGACGAGCGGTGGAAAGGAAGCTAGGAAGATAGAAGGACAATGGGGAAAAGGACTTAGGCCATAGCCGGCCATGTAAAAAAGGGGATAAGGGGATGGCTGCCCAAAAGAGATTTAGGTTTTGTATATAAAGTTGAAAAGTGAATGAGAAGCTCATTCTTGTGTATGGCCAAAAGTGGCTCTCCTCTTCTTCTTCTTCTTTTTGTTCTTGCTTGCTTGAGCTTGTGCTTGAGAGAGGGAGTGTTAGAGTGTGAGGGAGTGAGTGTGTGACGGTGAGGGGCCAGGGAGGAGAAGCTCTCCATCTTCTCCTCCTCTTCTATTCTCTTCTCTTCTCTTCTCTTCTCTTCTCTTACTCGCGGTGATGGAGCTTGGAGTGTGGAGCTTGAGGATGGAGCTTGCTTGAAGCTTGCACTTGGATCATGGAGCTACCGGAGTGCGCGGAAGAGGAGGTAACTCAATCGGCATGGAGGTAAGCTCACTACACCCGTAGATATGAATGGTGCGTTGGCTATGTGAGATGTAGCCATTAGTGCTCGGCTTGGAACGCTTGAAACAATAAGCGGTCCGTGGGTCTTGGCTGTTGAGCGAAAGCTCCCACATTTTGGTTCCGTTGCTAGGATCAACGGATTCAAGCCTTGAGCGCTTGCGTGCTTCCAATTGAGCATTGAAGTAGGGATTTCCCCGAACTGGTACTTGAGGTAGATAGGTAGGAAGCGAGGGAGTTTGAAGAGGTATTCAATCTCCTTAGCAAGTAGGTTTTTGTTGTTTTGGACTTGGGAAAGCATGATGGAGTAGTGTAGAGATTTTTCTTATAATTTTTTCTTGCTTTTAGGAAGGATAGGAGCAAAACATTGGAGCAAACAGTAGGATTTTCTGTTGCTGTATAACAAGCTAAAACAAGGAAATAGGGGCATAGATTTAGATCTTTGGCTGGAAGAGTATGAGGGATTAATTTTTGAGGTTACAGTAGGCTGGGATGGGGCAATAAGAGGCCCAGGGAATAAGAAATACCACATTTGACATCCTGCCTTCTGAGAAGAGAGTTAGCTTGAGAGCCAAGGAGAGAGCGAGAGAGAGAGAGAGAGAGAGTAGCAGGAGACCTCTGAAGTGCCAATTGATTCGAGCGCCAGAGTGATTCCAGGTAAGTCTGGCATTTCCTTGTAGTGTTTTGTACCTATTTGAAAGGTGCTAGATGATTCCATGGAGTAGGCGTTGACCTTGAGGCATCGCGTGCAACTCGTGGGCCATTGTTCACACCGTCAAACCAGTCGTCCGATTCCCAGAATCGAATCATTCAATTTCGGGGTCGGACCATCCGACTACTAGAATCGGACCACCCTTGTCATCCGATTCCTAGAATCGGACCACTGCGAGAATTGGACCCAATCTCAAAATCGGACACTCGGATCCCGAAAATCGGGCACACTAAAAATCAGACTTTAGAATCGGACAACGAAAATCAGATGCAAGGAATCAGATGAGTTCAGAATCGGATGCTTATCAAAATAGGACGTTTGATTCCAGAAATTGGACGTGACCAAAATCGGACCACTGGACCGATCAAACCAACCCAAAATCAGACATCCAATTCTGATAATCGAACTCCTGAAAATCGAACATCTGAGAATCGGACAGAAAACTGTCAAAATCGGATAGGTATCTAGAATATAAATTTTGACCCATCTAAACCCTGAAATTGACCCCAAAGGCTACGTAGAGCTAAAGGCACATCACAGATCCATCATTCGGCTAAAACTTAGAGCATGTAGTTCAAAATTTGGCTATAAACGATCCTCCAAATTGCGCATGGCGTTTACCGTAACGGCCCAGCGGGTCGAGTGGGACTGCCCCCCCTGCACACCTCCCCCAAGTAGGTTGGAGAGAAAACGCGTGTCATGACAGGTCCTCCGGATTAGGCCCTAGTGTAGTAATGGCTCTACACAAGCATAGATCTTCACTTACAAAGCAACAAATAGAATAATCCCACACCCAAACAAAGACAAAAAGAGACCCTAGAACCTCAACAGGCCAATCTAGCCATCAAGAGTAAAAAGGCCACACCACGAGAACACAAAAACATTGTGTTCAGACCGTGTCTAGTCAGAGCAAAATGCAACATCAGCAAGCTACAAATGCGAAGATGACTAGACATGACACTCTTGACGAGAGATCTACCTTGAGCAACACTGCACAGACGACCCGGTGGAGAATCCACATCTGGTTATGCAGTTGGGGACTCAAGGGCATTTGTCAGAAGGCTTAAATTTACAAGCCAAGACCCAAAAGACGAAGACATAGAACCACCTGCTTATTTAGGGTCAAACTCATCGCGAAAAGAGAACATACTATCGATGTTCTGATTGATGAAGGAGTAGATTTTAATATCTTGACCTATGAATCATGGACCCTACTAGGCCAACCAGAGCTCACACCGACTAATGCAACTCTTATCCCTTATAGGGGACACCCACAAGCACTCATAGGGAAGTGCAAAATCCTTGCAATAATTGAAAGTGAAAGCTTGTCTATCCTATTTCATGTTCCTCCAAATAGTGCTAATTACGGGAAGGAAACCCTCCTAGGAAGACCCTTCAAAAGGGCAACCAAGTGTGAGGCCGACTATGTAGCACAGAGGATACACCTGACACTACCAGGTGTGAGGATAGTCACAATCTTTAAGCACCTAAAGTCTAGGCTGGAGGAGTTAAACAAAAGGGAAGATCTAGACTCTCCAAAAAGGGAGGCAGTTGTACCCTCATAACCTAGTGAGGCTATTCAACAGGACACGGCTATGTCCCATAAGGACACACTAGAGAAAGAGAATACTGAGGCCCAACCAAGCACATCAATGGTTGACCTAGTCCAGGGTCCTGAGTCATTGAGAGATGCACCTTCACTGACCAAGAAAAAGAGGAGAAAACAACGAAAACAACAGCAGTTATAGGTGGTTGTGGACCCCAAGAACATTGACACCAAGAGCGCTGGAGAGCTGAAAAATAAAGCATTGAGTCCATCCACCAATGACCCCATTGATGCCTCTCCTAATAGCGGTGAAACCTCAACACATCCGTGTGCTCTAAAAAATCAAAGCAGTTGCTACCATCAACGGTTGCTTGCAACACTCAATCCACCGACAACAGAACTCGCATTGACCAATCAAGAGTGGATACAACGTTGTCACAACAGGGTGACAAATTTATACCAGTCACATCCAAGGAGAACCATGACACAATAACGAAGCCTCAGGAGAAACATGGAAACCCCAAGAGCGTAAGAAATCCTAGTGTTGACCAATCTTGCTCATCTAGGCCTGAGCCCCCAACTATGCTAAAGCCTAGGCAAACTCCTAGAACCTTGCATGAGATAGCAACCGAGCAAGCCCTCGTTGAACATAGAACTGTCATACAATGCTTAATTGAGTTGGATGCTAAGCTCAAAGTGTTTGCACGTGTCTATGCCTTAGCAGACATGGGCGCATTCCCTAAAGAGTAGCTTGAAGAATACTTGCCATTTCCCTTATCCTGGGAAGAGCAAGAACATCTTGACGAGCACTATAATAGGCTTCTGCATGAACGCATGCGACTCATCTTTGACGAGGAAGCCAACAAACTACGCTTAACTATAACATTCAATGATGTGCTTTGCCAACCAAATCTCTTAGAGATAGAGCAACTAAAGTGACAATTAGAGGGTCCAAGTCAATTATTTGAACAACGTTGGTGTGAAAATCGCGTTGCAATGGCTGAACTAGGAGCCCAGATTATGACAGTCTCAGAGGAGCGATAGGCCAAATGGCGGTCTCAAAGAGACCCAACCTATGTGGCACCAACTTCCTTTTGAGTTGCTGACTGCCATTCGGGGTACGAACTTGTTAGATATGATCAATGCCCCAGCCTCATTAGGTGCTACCAATGATCCATGGTGCTCAAAGTTGTAAGGCCCCCATTATAAGGAGAAGCCAAGTGTGAGCCCGGACATTGGTGGAGTCTTGACTTATATATCAGATGAGGTCTATGTGACCGGATGGCAAAAAGGTGACCATTGTGGATCTAATCTTTGGGTTAGACGGAGAGGTTAAGTTGGTAGCAACTCGAGGCACATTGCATTGAGTTGCGTGGTAAGGGAGTTAAAAGGGGCCCCTATTGTGGGGTCCGAGGGCCGCGGAAGCGGCCACTGGCTGGGGGGTCCCAGGGGGGCCAGCGGCCCCGGCCCAATGGTAAAGGGAATATTCCCTGGCCGACTAGTGGAGGCTCATATGGTAGGTCTGACCTAATGACGTTCGCAGGCTATAAAAGCTAAACCCCTTCGCAGCCATCACTTACTCATCTTTCACCCAGTCAGAGTTGTTGTTCCAGCTAGCCTTAAGCTCTTCACCTATCTTCTGTCTAGATCGCCATCTAAGCTTCACACAGTGGAAGCGCACGGGTGGGCAGAGCCATCTTTGTATCAGTTGTTTGAAGTTAAAGAATTTACTGATTCTCCTCTTATCTGTTGTGTATGCTCTATCTCTTTCTCAGATTCTGTTCGCTGCACCGTGTATTATTTTACAGAACTTAGCTAAAACTAGCCAAGAGAACTCTCTGTCTGATAAGGTTCTCACTGAGGAGGAGTTACATGTTGCTAGTAGACTCGGACAAGGTTCCATGCTACTCAATGTTGCAAAATATCTATTGGTATTGAGTAAGCTACCACGAGTACTAGATGCATGTGCCACACTCCATTACAATCCAAAGTTCTACAATTGGCTTTTATCCTTGTGAAGTGACATGGATTCATAGATATGTATATAAATAAACAATGACTTTTGTGACCCTGTATAGACAATATCAACACACACAAGCAATGATAGTCAAGCGCAGGGAGAAGAGTTGGGTTCAACAGGCTAAACTCCTCAGGTCCTCCTCTCACCACACATTTACAAGTTGTGTGACCATTCCCGCCTCTAGGTGGAGGGCATGCAACCCTCATCACCACCATAGGAAGCTATGACGACCAACATCTCTGAGGGTGTAGACAGGGTACCATCCCTTTCTATACACCTTTTCCCCTTTTCAGTCTATCCTCCCGAGGATGAGCCCTGCCCCACTCCATGACAACCAGTCCATGCAACTTAGCATAAGCCAAGATCTGCTAATGGCTGGAGGCCAAATGAACATCATCATAGGGGTCATCTCTCTACAACAAACACTGCATGCCTCACCTCTCCCCTTCTCGTCATGTGTGCTTAATAACTCATTGTATAATCCCTTCCATGCAAACAGTTTTATCCTACCTCAAGGCCTAATCCTTGGTTTGCATTTTGCACGTCCCCCTACAATAGCAGACATGGAGCACCCAGTGCAGCTGACTTGCAAAGATGTTATCTGCCGTCGAAGGGAGCATGCAGCACAAGCTTCTCCGCTGGAACGCTACGTACCTAGCATCAAAAGGTATGCAAAGGGAGCATGCAACAAAAGCTTCTGTGCTGAAACGCTACGTACCTAGCCTCAAAAGGTATGCAAAGACGTTATCCGCCGTTGAAGGGAGCATGCAGCACAAGCTTCTCCACCGAAACGCTACGTACCTAGCCTCAAAAGGTATGCAAAGAAACAAGGCTCCAAGCAACACCACCCCGAACGTAGGCCAAAAAATCCCCAGGCCAAGGGAATAGAAGCTCAAGGAAGCACACAAGGCATAGCAACACTGGTCGTGTGGGCCCCCAACAGACGCTCGAGCACCAAGTGCTCGAAAGAGGAGAGGGCAGCTCGTCAAGTAGGAATTTGATGCATTATTCAAAAGTATTCCAGAAATAGTTGCGGCCAAGGACTACACCATTCAGGTCCCGACCAACATTTTCCTTGCCTAGCCTCATAGGAGCCCCTCACCAGCACAGCCTCAGTCGCCTGACCACCCAGACTCACCCCACCTCGTACAAACAAAGTAGCCCCATGTTGTATAAAAGGCTTATCAAATGCTACCTGGCCATGACTTTTTGTCTTTAAATAGTTAAGTGCTGACATGTTTCCCGATTGTACAATTTTTCATATTTGTGTTTAATATACTTCACGTCTTTAGCAAAAGAAAAAGCTAATCAAGCACAGGTGATAAGTATCTAAGCCAACACCATGGAATTCGGATAAGTGATGCCTCCTTGCATTGCACTGGTTTATTCTAGTTGCAGCATATACTGTGCATGTACTCTCATGAAGTGACAAGTGGATGCAGGATGATGCAGGTCTTTGTGCGAAAGTGTTCAATGCCCAAGTCACTGTAAGTCCACCGACCCCACAAAGAGCCGCAACAAAGCCACGCTACCGAAAGCAAAGATCACCCGTGCGAGTGCCCATGTTGCATGGGCCAAAGCATGATCTTAATTACTTTCTCTTTTTGGGTTACACTCTATGCCGAGCACTCATGGCAGCTATTACCCCAATTGTACCAACATCGCACGCTCCAAAGAGGGTTGCAATATCTCAAGTGTATCTTCCCTCTCAACACCGCTTCTCTAACAACAAAGCTAGGGCAAATCATCACTATAATATCCATTTCTTGAGCCTTCGAAGCAGCTTGACATTTCCCAACCCATTGAAAGGATGATAGCCTCAACATATTGCAATGGTTGTACTCAGGCAAGTCAAAAAAAAAGAAGAGAAAAAAGGAAGAAAGAAATAAAGAAAGAAAAAACAAAAAACAAAAAAAGCACAAGAAAAAGAAAACGAAAAAGGAAAAAAAGAAAAAAAGAGAGAAAAAGATACGAAGCACCCACGATCACATCACAACACCTAGGGGTCCTCAAATTAGGTACGTCTAGTGACCTTCGTCGGTTGGCTCCATCCCTAGTCCCCTAGCCCCTTAGCATCACCCACAATTGTTCAGGACACATCTAGGGCAGGACATACTTAGGGAGCTTGCCTCGCCTATGGTTAGACCTGTCACCCTGACCCATTCGCACTCTGCCTTAATACCATTGCAATCAATTGTGGTAAGCACCGCACAAATGGCCATGAAAAGTACACCATCCTCATCAAGCAAGTCCAATAGCTCCTAGCTACTGAGAGTGCGGTGTCCCTGTGTTCAATTATGCTACGTCGTGCAGTCACAATGCAAAGGATATCTCAAACACCTTCCCGTGTACTTCTTCTCAACATGGACAACTTTGCTTTATCCACACATTGTTACGAGAATCCAGCCTGCAGTCTTCTAACTACATAATATCTAAATATGCACGAGCACTCACATAATATTTGCACCAAAATATATACACAGTTTGGGTCCTCAAGTGCAGGACAATACTCTCAGCTTGCTTAGAGTTCAACCTATCTCCCAAACTAATTGAACTATGTCTTGTGCACAATAGAGAAGACTACCACTACCCCTAGAGAGAGACCACCTATGAGAGGTTTTCAATTACAGGTATTGAAGACTCCAACGAAAGTGTCGTTCGCTCTTCATCGACACCCAATTTTGAATTCTTATCCTTTATCATCCTGCAAGCCCGCCAAGAATTGTCACGTGTAGAATCTCCAACAAACCAACACTTGTGCTAGCCATCAATGCAATCCCCAACAAAGAACAGCCCTACCACCAACTCCAACAACCCTACGACCAGGCACCTAGGCGACCTACATGCCCGTAATGACCTTCCTCCACACCACCACCAACACTCCTCCATGGCAACCACCAATGTCCCTTCCATCCACATCTTCAGAATAGGCCAAAGTCTGCTACCTACGACGGTGAGTGCCATGGGACTGGCACTCTTCTAGGAGGGGGGTAATGTTAACCCTCAAACAAAAAAATGTGAAAAATCCAGAAAAGCTGAAGTAGAAGATAAGGCCAAGGCAAAAGTGAAACGGAAGACGAAGGCAGGCCAAGAAAAATATGGAAACGCAATAAGTGCAGAAAAGTCCTAAGTAAGGGAAAAAGGAGCACAAGGAAAAGTGCAAGTTAATACTTTTGTAAAAGAGCGCAAGTGCATCATGATTTAATTTAAGGAGTGCCGAGCTCTCACCCGCGGGCTCTCACCCGTACAATTTGTAAATGTAGACAGGCGGTAGAAAGGAAGCTAGGAAGATAGAAGGACAATGGGGAAAAGGGCCTAGGCCATTGTGGGAGCCTTCGCTCAACCACCAAGACCCATGGACCGCTTATTGCTTCAAGCGTTCCAAGCCGAGCACTAATGGCTATCTCTCACATAGTCGATGCGCCATCCATATCTACAGGTGTAATGAGCTTACCTCCATGCCGTTCGAGTTACCTCCTCTCCCGCACACTCCGGTAGCTCCACAATCCAAGTGCAAGATTCAAGCAAGCTCCATCCTCAAGCTCCACGCTCCAAGCTCCATCACCGTGAGCAAGGGAAGAGAAGAGAAGAGAAGAGAAGAAGAGAGGAGAAGATGGAGAGCTTCTCGACCCACGGTCCCTCACCCTCACACTCTCACTTCCTCACACTCTCACACTCCCTCTCTCAAGCACAAGCTCAAGCAAGCAAGAACAAGAAAAAGAAGAAGAAGAGGAGAGCCACTTTTTGCCACACACAAGAATGAGCTTCTCATTCCACTTTTTGGCTTTTATACATGCCCTACTCCTCCTTGGGCGGTCATCCCCTTTTTACATGACCGGCCATTGGCCTAGGTCCTCTTTTCCTATTTCCTTCCTATCCTTCTTGCTTCTTTTCCACTGCCCGTCTATCTTTACAATTTGCACAGGAGAGAGCCTGGCACTCTTTTACAAGATTTCAGGGTGCGCCTTTGTATTTTAAAATGCACCTTTCCCCTTTTGCATTTGCCTTGGACTTTTAAGGTTGCCCTTGCACTTTTTGCCTTTTCTCCTCTTCTTTCTTCAGTCGAGCTACCTTTTTTCCGCCTTTGCCCTGCGTCCTTTTTATTTCCTTTTGCTTTCTTCGTGTTGGGGTTAACATTAACCCCCTCCTAAACGAGTGCCAGTCCCATGGCACTCTTCATCGAAGGTAGCATGCGGAGCTTGCACCGAAGACGTGGGTGGAAGGGATTGTTGTGGTTTGCCTTGGAGGAGTTTTGATGTTGGTGTGGATGAAGGTCGTTGGTGGCACTTTGCTGTTCTGATTGGCTGGTGATATGATTGTTGTAGGTGGCAATAGGGCTACTCTTTTTTGGGAATGGTCACTCATAGCTTGCACGGTTGTTGGTGTTCTTGGGATGCTAATGGTGGATTTTTCTTGTGATGATTCTCTAGTGGTCTTGCATGATGAAGTAAAGGACAAGAGTTTAGAGTTGAGTGTTGATGTAGAGCTGACGACGCTTTCTTTGGAGTCTTTAATACACCGACAATTGGAAAATCTCTCATGTGGTCTCTCCCTAAGGGGTAGTGCTAGTCTTCTTATTGTGAACAAGGCATATTTTGATTAGTTTGGGAGACAGGTCGAACTCTAAGCAAGCCTGGAGTATTGTCCTGCACTTGAGGACCCAAACTGTGTATAGGTTATAGTGTGAATATTAAGTGAGTACATGTGCGTATTTAGGTATTACTTAGTTAGAAGACTGTCGGCCTGGTTCCTTGTATAGCAATGGGTCAGTGAAGCAAGGGGCTAAGTTGATGGAAAAATTTGTCGATGAAGACGGGGAGTACACTTGAAGATTGCTTGAGACATCATTATGGTCTTGTCAAGGCAATGTAGCATAATTGAGCTCCTTGATGTCTTAGCTTTTGGTAGCTAGTGGCTACTTGTAGTGCTTGAAAACTATGGTGTACTTTTCCATTGGCTTTCATGCCTTGCTTAACATTGTTGATTGTAATGGCATTGAGATGGAGTGCAAAAGAATTGTGCAAGTGGTTCAGGGTGACAGGTCTAACCATAGGCGAGGTGAGCTTCCTAGGTATGTCCTGCCCTTGATGTGCCCTGAACAATTGTGGGGGATGTAAAAAGGGCTAGGGGATTAGGGACGGAGCCAGCCGACCAAGATCACTGGACGTACCTAATTTGAGGACCCCTAGGTGCGGTGCTATGATCGTGTGTACTTTTTTTTTTCTTTTTTTTTCTTTTCTTTTTTTTTCTTTCTTTATTTTTTTTTGGTGGAAAAAAGGAATACAATCAATGCCATACATTGAGGCTGTTAGCCTTACATTTGGATTGAGAAACGTTGGGATCCAAAGGCTATGAAGAATGGATATTACACAGATGATTGTGTCACCAGCCTTGATGCTAGAGGAACTGTTATTGAGATGAAGAGATACACTTGAGAGTTTGCAAACCTCTTTGTAACATGTGAGACACCGAACAATTGAGGTAGCACTTGGAGTGAGCTGTGCATGGACAAGGGCAGAGCATCTTGCGAATTGAGTCCTGGATGATGAAGAGACGTTCGCCCTTATTGAGAGCATGGCTCTTGCCCGAACATAGAGTTTGGCCAAGAAGGAGGAGGTAATCGATGATTATGCTTTGGCCATGCTCAGTTGCAATATGTGCTTTCTGTAGAGGTGTCCTTGGGTTCTCATCCAGTGGCACTTCCGTCATGGCTTTTGTTTCTTGGTATTCCTGTCACTTCCTCCATAATGGTTCTTTGTGGGGTTGGTGGCCTTGTGGTGACTTGGATATTAAACGCTTCTAGGCATTGACCTCTGTCATTCTGCATTCACTTGGAAAGGCATGAGAGTACATGCAAGTCACATGCTTCAACCATAATGAAAATGTCTAGCTAAATAAGACATCGCCAACCTGAATCCCTTAGTTTTAACTTGATGTGTATCACCTGCACTTGGTCATCATTGCTCCTGGGGTGTGTTGGCCTTTGCTTCTTTTGGTATTATTTACACAGTCCCAAAACACGTTGTTTATTTATGTACATGTTCATGAAACCATGTCACGGATAAAAACCAATTGTAGAACTCAGGATTGCACTCGAGTGTGGCACACATATCTAGCTTTTGTGGTAGCCTACTTAGCAATAATAAATATTTGGCAACATCGAGTAGCATGGTGCCTTGTTCGAGTCTAGTGGAAACATGTAGCTCCTCCTCAGTGAGGACTTTATCAATCAAAGGACTCTCTAGGCTAGTTCCAGCTAGGTCCATACCTCGAACTGTAGCTAGAACTTGAAATGAAGTTGGTGCCACATAGGTCAAGTCTCTTTGGGATTGCCATTTGGCTAGTCGCTCCTCTAAGACTGTCATGATTTGGGCTCCAAGTTCGGCCATCGTAGCGCAGTTTTCAAACCAACGTTTTTTAAATTGGCTTCTACCCTCTGATTGTCGCTTTAGGTGCTCTATCTCTAAGAGATTTGGTTGGCATAGCATTTCATTAAATGTCACAGTTAAGCATAGTTCGTCAGCCTTCTCATCAGAGATGAGTTGCATGCATTCATGTAAGAGCTTTCCATAATATTCATCAAGATATTCTTGCTCTTCCCACGATAGCGGATAAGGCAAATATTCCTCAAGTTGCTCCCTAGGGAATGTGCCCATGTCTGCATGAACATAGACACGTGCGAATAATTTCAGTTTAGTGTCCCACTCGGTCAAGCACTTTGCCACATCTCTATGTTCTATGAGGGCTTGCTCGGTTGCTATCTCATGCAAAGTTCTAAGGGTTTCCTTAGGCTTTAGCATAGCTAGGGGCTCAGGCCTAAATGAGCAAGATTGATCAATGCCAGGATTGCTTATGCCTTCAAGGTTTTCATGTTTCTCCCGAGGCTTTATGGTAGTTGTGTCATGGTTCTCCTCAGATGTGATGACGGGCATGGTCTTAGCATCCTATTGTGACAGTGTTGTATCCACTCTTGATTGATCAATGCAAGTTTCTCTATCAGTGGATTGAGTGTCACAAGCAACAGTTGACGGTAATTGTTGCTTTGATTTATTTGAACACATGGATGTGTCTAAGATTTCACTGCTGTTAGAAGAGATGGAAATGGGTTTATCTATGGATGAACCAGACGCTTTGTTCATCATCTCTTTAGTACTCTTGGTCCCAATCTTCTTGTGTCTGCAGTAGCTTGCAACTGTCATTGTTTTCATTGTTTTCTTCTCTTTCTCTTGGGCACTAGAGGTGTATCCTTTAAGGACTCAGGATCTTGATCTAGGTTAGTAGTTGATGTGCTTGGTTGGGCCTTAGCATTCTCTTTCTGTGGCATGTCGTCATGGGATTTTGCTACGGCCTCACTAGGTTGAGCAGCCATGCTAGGTTGCAAGGGTTCAACTACCTCTCTTTTTGGAGAGTCTAGCTGTCCAGCTAATTCTCCTCAGTTCAGCTCCGCATTCGATTGCATTGACAATTGCTCCTGGTTAGGTATTTGCTCTAGATTTTTGTCCTTATCTATTATAACCTGTCTCCATTGCTTCTTGTCAAGGTGAGTGTTGTGTTTAGAGCTGTTGCTCTCTTGCTCTGGAGGTTTGGGTGACTCTAGTATAGAACCATGAGATGGTTTAGGGTTTTTGTCATGTAGGCTTGGAAGAAACCAATTGAAGAAGTCAAGGTTGTATTGATGGGAAGCATAGAGATCTAGGATTGCAAGGTCTTGAGTGAGGCCCCATGTGTAGATATTCTTCTAGAAGCACTTTATCATACAAGGGATGCTTTTGGATAGTGGTAGAAAGCTGGACATCATGGGCAGTTGCCAACACTCTCAATGAGGTTGGGGCAATGTACATGGAATCATGTATTGATGTCCAAAGGGCTTTCCTTTGCTCAGCAAGTGTCATTAGTCGGTGGCCAATTTTGGCTGCCAAACTTTGGTTGGAGTACCAATTTTGTGCAAAGGTACCTTTTCCTTTCCCTTTTCGTTTGATTGCTTCAAGCTTTTCCTTGTTTGTCTCACATAGAGCTGTATAAAATGAGGGTATCGAGCGCAATTCTCTAGCTGTGGATTTTGGAATGTCCTTCATGACTTCTTCAACAATAGCTGCATAGCAGAAACAAACATGTTGCTGCTCATACCAAGTCAGTGGTTCAGCTATGAGCTTTGTGTGCTCTCGTGTTGGCCTTCCAATGTCCACATGGACATATGCACGTGTGATGGCTGTCAGCTTGTGATCACGCTTCACCATGCACTTCATCTCTGGTTCATTGGTCAGATGCGCCATTTCTTTGGCCAAGTCTTCGAGAGATTTATCCTCAAGCCTAGGCTTTAGGTGCTTTGGAAGGATTGGAGGTGTCAAGGATGTTTGTTGTGACATCTCTTCCAAAGGTGAATTGCTAAGGATATGTTCGGCAATGGGTATTGTCACGGCCAAAGGTTGTGACTACTGTGGTCCCTGATTGGAAGTAGTGGTGGCTAGTTCAATGGACTGGCTACCATTGGTAGACTGTGGTGTCAAGTCCTTAGGTAGATCAGAAGTGGTTGTGTCTTTTGTTGTTTGTGCATTCACTTGTGCAGCAGGTTGAACAGCGGCATGAGGCTGATGTTGTCGTGCTTCCCGTGTCCATTTAGGTGAAGAGGATGTAGGAGATTTGGGACTCCTACGTGGGCTTGGCACTGACTGGAGAATTTGCTCATGATTGTTAAACGATTCTGCCATTAGCTTTGTTGAGCAATCAGCCTTATCATGAGCAATGTTGTGCCTGTGGTGCTCATTATCCTCTTGGGAAGTCAAAGACTCCTTGGGCATTAGTGGACCTTGTGCACGCTCGACAATTACCTCTGATATCTGCTTGCTAAGCACGCTAGGCTGAGGATCTAATTTTTGATAGGTCATGTTTGGTTTCTTGATTTCAATCGTGAGGGGCTCAATCACTCCAATATTTTTGGTTCGAGACTTGGATTTTTGTTTAGGTTTCCTCTTACACCTCTTTGCTTTTGACATAATTTGGGCTTCTGACAGAGGTGGTTTAGCAGGGGGTTTTGGTACCCAAATCCATCAGTTGCCTACATAATACCCTTGAGCACGAAGCAACGCCCTGGATATCCATCGTGGCATTGTGCTAGCTCTCCATCGATGCCTTTGTCTATAAGGCTTGGGCTTCTTTCGTGGTCTTCTATGATATTTGTAAGTCCAAACCCTATCCTTGGCCTTGTCTCCTAACCTTTTTGTTTCAAGTATGGCCTCACTCACTGGTTCTTTCCGTTCAACCTGTGCTTGTATCAACTATTTCAACAACTCCTTTCTCTCATTACTAGGTTTTCTTGGTATGTTAGAATGCTCCTTGCCCTTCCCTCGAGGTTTGGTGAGGTCACCCTTGCTAAAAGTCGTGATTATCCTCACACCTGGTAGTGTTAGGTGTATCCTTTGTGCTATATAGTCGGCTTCACACTTCATTGCCTTTTTGAAGGGCCTTCCTAGGAGGATTTCCTTTCCACAATTCTTGCTATTTGGATGAACATAGAACAGGACTGGCAAGCTTTCTGTTTCAATAGTTACAAGGATTCTGCACTTCCCTAGAAGTGCTTGTGGGTGTTTCCCGTACGGATTAAGAGTTACATTAGTAGGTTTGAGCTCTGGTTGACCTAGTAGAGTCCATGCTTCGTAAGTCAGGATATTGAAATTTGCTCCTTCATTAATGAGAGCATCAACAATATGCTCTCTTTTTGCGGTGAGTTTGACCCTAAGATAAGCAGGTGGCACTATCTCTTCATCTTCCGGGTCTTGGTTTACAGCTTTAAGCCTTCTAATACATGCCTTTGAGTCCCTAACTGCACAGTCAGATGTGGATTCTCTACTGAGGTCTTGGGTCATCTATGCAGCGCTGCTCAAGGTACATCTATCCTCAAGACTGTCATGTCTAGTCATCCTCGCATTGATAGCTTGATGATGTTGCATTCTGCTTCGACTAGATACTGTTTGAACATGTACATGTGTTCTTGTGGTGTGGCCTTTTTGCCCTTGATGGCTAGATTGGCCCGTTGAGGTTCTAGGGTCTTTGTTTGTCTTTGTTTGGGTATGGGCTTTTGCTTGCTGCTTTGCAAGTGAAGATATATGCTTGTGTAGAGCCATCACTACACTAGAACCTAATCCGGAGGACCTGTTGCAGCACGTGTTTTCTCTCTAGCCTACTGGGGAAGGTGTAGAGGGAACAGAGCCCCCTCTGCGGGGGTCTGGGGGGCAGTCCCCCCAGCCCGAAGGGCCATTACGGTAAATATCATGCATGATTGGGAGGACCTCTGGTAGCTATTTTTTGAACTATTTGCTGTGGATTTTAGCTAGTGATAGATCTATGATGTGCCTTTGGCTGTATACAATTTCTGGAGTCTATTTTGGTGGTGGCAACCTAGTTTCTGGCCAAAATGGAATTCTAGAAAAATTGCAGTTTTTGGGCCAAGTCCCAAATTTGGCTGGTCGAGGGCCGAAGGCCGAGTGGGCCAAGGGCCGAATGGGTGTGGGCCGAGGGCTGAGTGGGCCGGGCTGAGGGCTGAATGAGTGTGGGCCGAGTGGCCGAATGGGCCGAGTCGATGTTAGGGCCAAATTGTCCGGGACGAGGGCCGAATGTGAATGGGCCGAGTCAGCCAGCTAGGTCGAATGAGTTTTTGGGCCGAGTCGACCGGGCCGAGGGCTGATTGTGGGTTTTGGCCCAGAATGGCCATCACTCAGACGGCGGGCAGAATGCGGCGCAATTTTAGCAGATTTGATGAATAATGCTTCATTTTTTATGATTTCGGTCTTTAGGGATCACACAAACTTCGAGAATAATGCAAAAATAGACATGAATGAAGGATTCTATACCCCTGGAATAGCAAATAACCTCCAAAGTACAAATCCGCAAGCAAATCAAACCCTCTTTCCCTGTTTTGATAGCAGAAACCCTAATGCTTATTTTCTTTGTTTTTCTTTGTTTTCTCCTACTCTAATGCATCCAAATTACAAAGTAAATACCTACACTACTCCATCTCACAACATAAACCTCAAAAAAGCAAAAAACCTACTTGCCAAGGAGATCGAATACCATCTTCAACCCCCTCACTTCCTACCTATCTCAAGCACCGGTTCGGGGAAAACCCTACGTCAATGCTCGATGTGGAGCGGGCAAGCACTCAAGGCTTGAATCCGTTGGTCCCGGCAATAGAACCAAAATGTAGTGGGTGCTCATGCTCAACCGCCAAGACCCACGGACCACTTATTGCTTCAAGTGTTCCAAGCCGAGCACTAATGGCTACCTCTCTCATAGCCAACGTGCCATCCTTATCTACGGGTGTAGTGAGCTTACCTCCATACCGTTCGAGTTACCTCCTCTCCCTCACACTCCGGTAGCTCCACGATCCAAGTGCAAGCTTCAAGCAAGCTCCATCCTCAAGCTCCATGCTCCAAGCTCCATCATCATGAGCAAATGCCCATGCTTGTTTCCTGTGGTTTAACCCAACTCCCAGTCCCAAGCACGAGCACAATGCACCGATGGAAAACTAAGCACACCCCCAATTAGTGCACCTTCTTTTCTTTTCAAGTACAAATAAAGACCCCAACCACCAGCTTTGGAGGCCCCATCATCCATGCAATGCGCTCCTGGCCTCCACCACCTTAACTAGGTGATCCATTCTTCCTAAGCCTAGTTCCCCTGAGACCCCATCAACATCGACTCACATGTCTGCCCTTTCTTATTGAACCTTCACCAACTCAAAATCGCAAGTGTCCTGGAACCAGCACCCCCTTAAAAATAAGGTCATCTCATGAAACAATGTCACCATGCAGGAAAAACAAGGAAAATGCAGATCAAGGCATGGCAAGATGCATGCTAAAGGGCAAGGGATTACCTAACCATTTTTGGGCTGAAGCTGTTAATACTGCAGTCTACATTCTAAATTGGAGCTATACAAAGGATCTCAAGGGAAAAACACCTCATGAGGCTTACACTGGTAAGAAACCATCTGTCTCACATTTCAGAATTTTTGGATGTGAATATTATGCACATGTTCCAGATGAGAAGAGAAACAAGTTACAACCAAAAAGCAGAAAATGTATCTTCTTGGGTTATAGTGATGAGTAGAAGGCTTACAAATTATATTACCAAGAGGCAAAGAAGATCATCGCGAGCCGTGATGTGGTGTTCAAGGAGGAGCCGCATACAATGGAGGAGGAGAAGGCAAGTTCTTCCACTTTATCATCAAGCAAAGAAGTAGTCCACTATGAACCTGTCCCGAGAGCTATCCCTATCCTTAAGGAGGAGGAGGCATCATCTTCAGATGATGAGGAAAAAGTTCACCAACTTGACATCACCCCACGGAAAAAGCCATTGCCACGTTGGGTGAAGAAGCTCTATGACCACAATAATCCTATACCTGCATCTGTTGAGGAGCAGACAGACAGACCAAGGAGGTCTCAGAGAATAGAGGAGCAAAGGAGGGCTTCTGCTCACATAGTCAATATGGCCTTGATGGTTGAGATTATGAGAGAAGTAAAGGAGCCAACTGACTTAGAAGAAGCACTTGCAGATCCATCATGGAAGGCTGCTATGTAGGCGAAGTATGACAACATAATGAAGAATGACACTTGGGAGCTAGTGGATCGACCAGCAAAGCGGAAGGTTATTGGCACCAAGTGGATCTGGAAGGTAAAGTAAAGGCTGATAGTACCTTAGAAAAGTACAAAGCTAGAATGGTTGCCCAAGGATTTTCACAAGTTGAAGGGTTTGATTTTCAAGAGTCGTTTGCCCCAACTGCCAGAATAACCACTATTCGCACGGTACTTGCAGTGGCTGCCCACAAGAAGTGGCCAGTGTACCAAATGGATGTTAAGTCAGTGTTCTTAAATGGTGACCTCAAGGAGGAGGTGTACGTGGCTCAGCCACCAGGGTTTGAGGCCCCCCATTTTGAGAACAAAGTATGTAAGCTGAAGAAGGCATTGTATGGGCTGAAACAAGCCCCCAGAGCATGGTACCAGTGGATAGATAGGTTCTTTTTAAACCTAAACTTCAAAAGATGTGCCTCAGATGCTAACTTGTATGTTTACAAGAATTGTAAAAAGTCTGTAGTGATTATCCTATATGTGGACGACCTTCTTATTATAGGTGACTATGAAGATGTGATCAACCAAACTCGAAAGGCTTTGAGTTCTGAGTTTGAAATGACAGACTTGGGCTTGCTGCACTATTGTTTGGGGATTGAAGTCTGGCAAGAGCCAGGAAAGATCTTCATCTCTCAGAAGAAGTATGCATGGGAGATCTTGAAGGCATTTGGCATGACCGAGTGCAAGGAGATAGCTACACCTATGGAGGTGAATGCAAAGTTATCCGTTGAGGATACATCATCACTAGCAGACATTGGGAGGTATAGGAGGTTGGCAACACTAGACCAGATATCAGCTTTGCTGTTGGTGTTTTGAGCAAGTTCTCAAACAAACCTCATGAGAGTCATTGGAAGGCCGGGATGCAGGTGCTCAGATACTTGAAGAAAACTCTTGACTATGGTATCACATACAGTTTCGGAACTTCTCTTGTGGGAAACTGTGACTCAGATTGGGCAGGAGACATTGATTCCAGGAAGTCAGTTTCTGGTTATTGTTTCTCTTTGGGTTCAAGAATTTTCTCTTGGATTAGTAAGAAGCAACCAACAGTGGCATTGTCTTCTACCGAAGCAGAGTACAAGGTAGCTTGTTTTGCTGCATGTGAGGCCGTATGGTTGAGAAAGATTCTATGGCATATGGGAGTGCAGGATGAAGAACCAACTGTGCTGAGATGTGACAATCAGAGTTGCATCGCCATTGCCAAAAAACCCAGTGTTTCATGCATGCACCAAACATATAGAGATCCAGTATCACTATGTGTGTAATTTGATGGAGGATGGGATAGTGGAATTGGTCTACTGTCCAACAGAGGAGAATGAAGCAGATATCTTCACCAAAGCACTTACAAAGGATCTGCTTCAAGTTCATCTTCAGAGACTCGGCATTGGGCCGAGGAGATAGTTCACCTATGGGTGGACATTGAGGGGGAGTGTTAGATATGATCAATGCCCCAGCCTCATTAGGTGCTACCAATGATCCATGGTGCTCAAAGTTGTAAGGCCCCCATTATGAGGAGAAGCCAAGTGTGAGCCCGGACATTGGTGGAGTCTTGACTTGTATATCAGATGAGGTCTATGTGACCGGATGGCAAAAAGGTGACAGTTGTGGGTCTAATCTTTGGGTTAGATGGAGTGGTTAAGCTGGTAGCAACTCAAGGCGCATTGCATCGAGTTGCGGGGTAAGGGAGTTAAAAGGGAGTAAAGGGAATATTCCCTAGGCGACTAGTGGAGGCTCATATGGTAGGTTGGTCGGCAGGCCGTGGTCAGCAGGCCGACCTAACGACCTTCGCGGGCTATAAAAGCTAAACCCCTTCGCAGCCATCTCTCACTCATCTTTCACCCAATCAGAGTTGTTGTTCCAGCTAGCCTTAAGCTCTTCACCTATCTTTTGTCTAGATCGCCATCTAAGCTTCACACTGTGGAAGCGCACGGGTGGACAGAGCCATCTTTGTATCAGTTGTTTGAAGTTAAAGAATTTACTGATTCTCCTCTTATCTATTGTGTACTCTCTATCTCTTTCTCAGATTCTGTTCGCTGCACCGTGTAATATTTTACACTAAGGTCTAAGATTTCTTTAGTGTGGGAGTGAAGAGAGGTGAGGGAGTGAGGTTTAGGGTTTGATGTGTGAGAGTTAAGTACTCGTGTGTGGGAGTGAGAGTTTTATGTGTAGGAGTGAGTTTAGATCGGTGGGAGTAGGTTTGATGTGTGGGTTAGATGTGGATAGTTGGATATGTTAGAGAGAGAGCATGTATATAGGTGTGAGTGTGTTTTTAGTGAGTGAATGGGGTTCTAAAGTGTGAGTATATATGTGAAAATAAGGTGTGTGTGTGTGTGTGAGTATGGTGAGTGAATGAGTGTGGATAGCACGAATGTGGGTAGATATAGGTGTAGAGGTGCGTAAATGGATATGTGTGAATGCAAGTGAGTGAATGTGTGTGTGAATGTGGTGGTGTAGTTGTGTTTTTGTGAATGTGCATGTTTGTGTATGTGTATGTTTGTGAGTGTGTGTGTGTGTGTGTGAAGGGGGTTTTGTGATTAGTGAAGTGTGCTAGTGTGTGTGTGTGTGTAGGTGAAAGAGGATTAGAGAGGATGCTTTTTAAAGAAAATAATTAAAAAAAGAAGAAAAAATATAAAACTTACTTGGCGTGTCACACCACCAACCTATTGCACCAACATAGCCATCGTATCGCCACCTGTCGGCTAGTGCTGTCGCCAAGCTACCTCAAATAGCCTATGCCGCACTGCCATTGCCAATCTGCTCGTTGCCAGCTTGCATCACGCTACCAACATCAAGCTACCCCACTGCCAGCTTGTGACCAACAAAGACACAGAGAGAGAGAGAGAGAGAGAGAGAGAGAGAGAGAGAGAGAGAGAGAGAGAGAGAGAGAGAGAGAGAGAGAGAGAGAGAGAGAGCTTTGTCTTTTTCTTCTCCTTTACTTCTTCCTTCTTTGTGCTCTTATTCTTTGATCACTCCTTCTTTTCCCCTATTATCTCATATTTCTCTTCTTCTACCTCTTCTTTTCTATCTTCTATCCCCTTTCTTCATCTTCCTCTTCTTTTAGCTCTCTTGCTCACTACCTCTTACCCTTCCTTCTTCTCTATTTTACCTTCTTTTCTTCTATCTCTTCTTCTTCCCAACCAACTTCTATCTACTTCTTCGCTTTCTCCTTACTCTACCTTACAAGTCAAGAACATCAGAAGACAAGTACAAGGGTAAGCAATATATTTGGCTAGATTTCAACTATAAACATGTATGTAACCAATGACAAAAGCAAGAAAGATGAACCCTCATCTCCCAATGTTGCCACACAAGATGTCCAACAACAAGAAGACCACATTGAGTTTTAAGTTTTGAGTTTTGAGTTTTGAGTTTTGAGTTTTGTTGTGTTTTTGTATTTTTGAGTTTGTACTTCTATTTTTTTCCTCTACTCTACCCTATTCCAATCTCAATCCAACACACTAGTTCCTTCTGATTCGGCCTTCCTAACCTAGCCGCATGGGTTTCGGAATGCTAGCCACAAACATGGATGACTAGCACCCCATCAATCCCATCCATGCTTAGTAGTCACATTGATAGAGCTTCCGTAACATGGATGTGCCAAAAGAGGTAAATACAACTGAGACCTCCCACCCTTATATAGACCAAGAATTAGGGTTACGGTTTGAGTTTTGCATTTAGGGTTTGCACCCCTTTTGCATTTAGGGTTTGTGCCCCTTTTGTGTTTAGGGTTTCGACAACTGTGAATTAGGGTTCGCACCCTCTCTTGGGTATCCTATCCAGTTAGTGAGCTCTAGGCTAGTCAATCCTTGAAGCATGCTTGTAACTTAGCCTAAATAGACCAAGCAAGTGCTAATCTAACCACAAATACATGTGTGCAATCCACACAACACTTGCGGGTGCAACAAATACAATTGCAGGTGATAAATACAATCTGTGTGCGGGAATGAGCCTAGCTCTCAAAAAACAATACATCCATGATAATATGATGATGTCCATGATACACAAGTGCCAAGAATAATACATTGAAGCTCCACAAAATAAATATCCATCGAAAAATAAGATTTGGCACTTGCACTTTCAAATTTCCTTCTTAAAATACCATTAAGAGCATCATTCATCAGGGAGTTAGCTCGACCTAATTGGTCTGTACTCAATCAGAATAGAATCAGCACACGCTTCAGTCTTTGGAGGTCTCTCTTGCCAATATTTCTTATACTTCCTACTTTTCAATGTCTTTGAATTTAGCTTTTAGACCGCCACACAGAGGGGAAGGTATTCCATTCTGAAAGTGTCAAAACATTCTTTTGAGGATTGTTGTGGTGCCATCATCATAGTAATGCCATCTCTTGATGGTTTCAACATTGTATGTTGTGAAGAACACTCTATCAACCAACTTCCAATGGGTTGCTAATTGGACAAAAAATAGAAGGTTGTCAATGCACCATGTGTCCCATGTTGAGATATCGAGCTCCACTCGTGATATGCCAGGGTGACTGTTGTGCATTTATGTCACCGACTTGTTAGTTGCAGATGCGATTGGTACACCACCCATGAATAATAGCTAGATGACAGCTATCCTTATCTACTCTAGTTCGTGGTTTAGTTAGTATGCCACCTTAGTTAGTTGAGTTTTGTTTTGAGACCCATATATAGGGTTCTTCTATTTCTTTGTAAGAGACTTCTTTTTGGCTTACACAACTAAGAAGAGGAAAACTATTTTCAGCCTCCACCTTTGTGTGTATTCCCCCATTATGTGAGTGAGAAAGCTACAAGTGAGACTCCTTCCTTCTCTCCCACAATCTTGACATGGTATCAGACCCTTGTTCGTGGTAAGGAGCTCAAGAAATCAAACCAAGTTCGCGGTGTTTTGGTAAGAGGAATAGTGTTGCTTTCATTTTTCGAGTTTGGGAGCAAGTCTCTGCAGGTAGCACTACCAGAAAGTGCCTGAGTGTATTGTCTCAGATTGAGACGCCCTTCGCGGTGCATCAAGACGGTAGTATATGCTATGGGAGAGCCCTGTTTTTTTTATTTGAGGCCATTTTGGGGCCTGTTTTGGAGGCCGAAGTTTTTCGCACGCACTCAGGAAAAGGCCCTATTTTTGCTGTGCGACCACTGTTCTACAGGTCGGTGAAAAGTTACTGTAGAAATTGCATTGTATGCATGTGCGTAGAGACATTGGGAGTTACAGAATCATCCTTGTTGCCTGTTGATGCAAAATCGTCACTAGGAAGTGACTGTGTGGTCAAATACCACTTTCATCAGTTTTGCAGATTTTCCCTTGTGAGGCTGAAGTTGTGTTTTTTGCAGTGATAGAATTCTTTGCAGTGTTCTGTAATGGCGTTTGATTCTCTATCACACATTGTCACTGAAAAGCTTGACAAGAACAACTTCCAAGCATGGAAGTTTAGGATGACGAATTTCCTTATGGGAAAAGGATTTTGGGAATTCGTTGCAGGAAATGAAGAAGAACCAGTTCTTCCTGATGTTCCTAATCAACAGCAAATGCAGGCATTTAAAGGATGGCATGAGAGAGCCAGAAAAGTTATGTACTGGCTGTCTATCAGCATTTCAGACTCTATGATTGTGCATATTCAGGATGCAAGTACGGCAAAGGAGGCATGGGACACTTTGTCAAAAATGCATAGCACAAATACGCAAGCCAGGAGAATGCAGCTCAAGCAAGAGTTGCACAATGTGCAAAGAGAAAGTATGAGTATCAATGACTACCACATGAAGGTGAAGAAGATTGCAGATGCACTTGCTTCCATTGGGTCACCAGTGGAAGATGATGATTTAGTTTCTGTGACCTTGAATGGTCTAGGAAAGGATTATGCATAGTTCCGAACATCCATTTTTGTCCGTGAAAGATTTTCTGATTTTGAGGAGTTGATTGCTCTTCTAATTTCTGAGGAGCAAAGAAATGGTGGTGCATCATCTTCAAGAGGAACTTCAAAAGAATCTGTCTTCTACTCAAATGCTGGAAGAGGTAGAGGCAGAGGTAGAGGAGGCCGATTTGGAGGCCGTGGCAGAAATCAAAATATGCAGCAAACTCAAGAAAACCAGTCTTATGGAGGAGGACGTGGTAACTCTAGAGGCAGGGGGAGCCAAAGAGGTCGTGGTGGATGGCAAAGAGACCAAAATGCAAACAGTAATGTTGAATGCTACTACTGTGGTAAAATGCGTCATATGGCTAAAGACTGCTATAAAAAGCAGAATGACATCATGAATGGAAAACTGCAACAAGGGAATTATGCATCTTCTAGTAGACAGGGTGATGACAGAAATGAGCACTTGTTTATGGTGCAGCACATGAACAATTCTGTGACAAGTGCAGAAGAAAGCAATGATGTATGGTATGTTGACTCAAGTGCATCAAACCACATGACAGGTCATGCAGAATGGATGGAGGATGCAAGAAAAATGGAAAAACCAAGATTTGTGGAGACTGGTGATGATACTGCACATCCTATTGTGCAGATTGGAAAAATTCCTTTGTCTATGTAGGATGGGAAAAAGAAATACCTGTCCGATGTATTTCATATCCTGAATATCACCAAGAATCTGGTTTCTGTTGGTCAAATGGTTGAGCAGGGCTTGTAGGTCAGATTTAATCCTCATGGATGCTTTGTTGAGGATATGAAAAATAAAGGTCGCTTGATAGCAAAAGGAAAGAAGAAGGGCAGAATGTTTACATTGGATGCAGACATGTCTGAATTAAGTGCAGCAATGTTTGCACATGGGACCGGTGTAGTTGCAGATATTGATATCTGGCATAAATGCATTGGTCATGTTAATGTACAGCGACTTAAATCAATGCAGTCCCAAAATATTGTTGTAGGTT
The DNA here is from genome assembly GCF_053477565.2 of Lygodium microphyllum. NCBI lineage: Eukaryota > Viridiplantae > Streptophyta > Polypodiopsida > Schizaeales > Lygodiaceae > Lygodium > Lygodium microphyllum. The sequence goes on along the minus strand of NC_141163.1, from coordinate 83,750,063 downwards.
TGCCGAAATTCAAGGTTGCAGAAGTGCATAAGGTATGTGAAGCTTGTCAGTTTGGAAAACAGGCAAGGAAACCATTTCCTATACATGTTCAAGAGAGTAAGAAGCCATTGGAATTAATCCACTCTGATGTGTGGACAACTAAAGCTGCATCTCTTGGAGGCTGTCATTATTTTGTCAATTTTATTGATGACTATAGCAGAAAAGTTTGGGTGTATTTTATGAAAAAGAAAAGTGAAGTTTTTGGGCATTTCAAAACTCTTAAAGTGATGGTTGAAAAAGAAACATGCCTGCAGATAAAATGCCTAAGGTCAGATGGAGGGGGAGAGTACCTCTCAAATGAGTTTGCAAGGTTCCTACAGGAGCATGGCATAAAGCAGCAATATTCATGCAGTCATACCCCACAACAAAATGGAATTGCAGAAAGGAAAAACAGGCATATTGGAGAGGTATCTCGTGCCATGCTCAATGAAAAAGACTTGCCAGATTTTTATTGGGCTGAAGCAGTTGCTACAGCAGTCTACATAATGAACAGGACTCCCACTGCAGCAATACATGGAATGACTCCAAAGGAGAGGTATACTGGTAGGAAACCAGATATTTCTCATTTGAAAATTTTTGGTTGCATTGCCTATGTACATGTGCCAGATGAGTTGAGATCCAAGTTGGATCCAAAAGCTGAGAAGTGCATCTTTATTGGTTACTCTCTACAGCAAAAAGGGTATAGATGCTATAACCCTTCTACTCGTAAGTTTACAGTGAGCAGAGATGTTGTTTTTGATGAGATGAGTAGCTGGTATAAACCAGTAAATGTGATTGATGATGTAGATGCACAAAATGGTAATACTGCACAAAATTCACAGCAGCAGTCACAAAATATAAGTGGACCTGGAGCGTCCTCTAGCAGTGGTTCACATTCTTCGCCATGGATAGGCAGATTGAGATTAGGAGAATCTTCTCAAAGTAATGCAGATAGTGGTATGCAGGTATCACAAAAAGGAAAAGAGAAGGTTGATCAGCCCATGTTTGATGTGAATGCAGGTCACTCTTATGTGGCTGGTGAATCCAATGGCTCAGAACAAAGCATTGATGATGAGTTGGGTATTCCTTCTATTGTTACACCTGGAGTAAGGAAGACCAGGGATGTTTTGAGAGCACCTGGGAGTGAACCTACTTTGCGTAGGTCTACGAGAGCTAGGTATCCTGTGGATAGGCTGAAATATGATGGATTTACAGCCATTCACTATGCATATATGGTCAAAGTGATACAGAAACCAGAACCCACTTCTTTTGAGCAAGCCATGGAAAAAGAAAAATGGGAGAAAGCCATGGATGAAGAAATAGATGCCTTGGAAGCAAATGCTACATGGGAATTGGTACCTTTGCCTAAAGGTAAAAATGCAATTGGCTGTAAGTGGGTTTATAAGGTGAAGCACAATGCAGATGGTTCTGTGAATAGATACAAGGTAAGATTAGTAGTCAAGGGGTATGCACAAACATATGGCATTGACTATGAAGAAACATTCAGTCCGGTTGCAAGGATGGCAACCGTAAGAGCAGTCATTGCTATGGCTGCATCAAAGGGATGGTCTTTACATCAGATGGATGTAAAGAATGCCTTCTTGCATGGTGATTTGCAAGAAGAGGTCTATATGGAGCAGCCACTAGGTTATGTGCATGCTGTTCATCCTAAGTTTGTTTGCAGGTTGAAGAAAGCCTTGTATGGCTTGAAGCAAGCACCTAGAGCATGGTCTGACAAGATACGACAGTATCTTGTCACTATTGGCTTTCAGATTTCCAAGGCAGATTTCTCACTTTATGTGAGAAAAACAGAGAAAGGTATTATGCTACTTATCATTTATGTTGATGATTTGATTATCACAGGTGACAGTGATGAAGATATTCTTCATGTGAAAATGCTATTGAAGCAGAAGTTTGAGATGAAGGATTTGGGATAGCTGCGTTATTTCTTGGGCATTAAGGTGATTAGATCACCAAGTGGGATATGGCTCTTGCAGAGGCAGTATGGATTGGACATGTTGTCCAAATATGGGATGAGAGGCTGTAAGCCTATTTCAGTTCCTTTGGAGCAGAATGTGAAGCTGAGCACAGATGCAAGTGAGCTTCTAGAAGACCCTACTATGTATAGACGCATAGTAGGAAGTTTGATTTATATGACTATTACCAGGCCAGATTTGAGCTATGCTGTTGGATTGGTAAGTCAGTTTATGCAGGCTCCAAGGAAACCACATCTGGATGCGGCTAGACGCATACTCAGGTATGTGAAGTCCACATTGGAGTATGGACTATTTTATGAGACTGGGGTTCAGATACAGTTGCATGGATACACTGATGCTGATTGGGCTGGTAGTATTTTTGATAGACGATCTACTAGTGGATATGTGTTCTCTTTTGGGAGTGCTGGAGTCACTTGGAGCAGCAAGAAACAGCCTACAGTTGCCTTGTCGAGCATAGAGGTTGAGTACAGGGGTGCAACAATGGCTGCATGTGAGGTAGCTTGGTTGCATAAGCTACTTTATGATATGCATCAATCTACAGATGGGCCAATTGTCATTTATTGTGACAACATGAGTAGTATACACTTGGCAAATAACCCAGTCTATCATGCTAGAACAAAGCACATTGAGGTGCATTATCACTATGTATGAGAGAGGGTTTTATTAGGTCTTATTGATCTAGTTTATGTCAGCACAGAGGATCAGGTAGCTGACATATTCACGAAGGCATTGGGCGCAGAGAAGATGCGCAAGTTCAGAGACCTGCTTGGTATGCAGGAATTGGGATTGAGCTCGAGGGGGAGTGTTGAGATATCGAGCTCCACTCGTGATACGCCAGGGTGATCGTTGTGTATTTATGTCACCGACTTGTCAGTTGCAGACGCGGTTGGTACACTGCCCATGAATAATAGCTACATGATAGCTATCCTTATCTACTCTAGTTCGTGACTCAGTTAATATGCCACCTTAGTTAGTTGAGTTTGGTTTGAGACCCATATATAGGGTTCTTCTATTTCTTTGTACTAGAGTTTTTTTGGCTTACACAACTAAGAAGAGGAAAACTGTTTTCAGCCTCCACCCTTGTGTGTATTCTCCCATTCTGCAAGCAAGAAAGCTTCAAGTGAGACTCCTTCCTTCTCTCCCACAATCTTGACAGCAGAGATGTTGTTTTTTATGAGATGAGTAGCTGGTACAAACCAATAAATGTGATTGATGATGTAGATGCACAAAATGGTAATGCTGCATAGATTTCATAGCAGCAGTCACAAAATATTAGTAGACTTGGAGGGTCCTCTAGCAGTGGTTCACATTCTTCGCCATGGACAGGCACATTGAGATAAGGAGAATCTCCTCAAAACAATGTAGATAGTGGTATGCAGGTTTCACGAAAAGGAAAAGAGAAGGTAGATCAGCCCATGTTTGATGTGAATGCAGGTCACTCTTATGTGGATGGTGAATGCAATGGCTCAGAACAGAGCATTGATGATGAGTTGGGTATTCCTCCTATTATTACACCTGGAGTAAGGAAGACCAAGGATGTGAGAACACCTGGAAGTGAGCCTACTTTGTGCAGGTCTACTAGAGCTAGGTATCCTGTGGATAGGCTGAAATATGATGGATTTACAGCCATTCACTATGCATATATGGTCAAAGTGATACAGAAACCAGAACCCACTTCTTTTGAGCAAGCCATGGGAAAAGAAAAATGGGAGAAAGCCATGGATGAAGAAATGGATGCCTTGGAAGCAAATGCTACATGGGAATTGGTACCTTTGCCTAAAGGTAAAAATGCAATTGGCTGTAAGTGGGTTTATAAGGTGAAGCACAATGCAGATGGTTTTGTGAATAGATACAAGGCAAGATTAGTAGTCAAGGGGTATGCACAAACATATGGCATTGACTATGAAGAAACATTCAGTCCGGTTGCAAGGATGGCAACCGTAAGAGCAGTCATTGCTATGGCTGCATCAAAGGGATGGTCTTTACATCAGATGGATGTAAAGAATGCCTTCTTGCATGGTGATTTGCAAGAAGAGGTCTATATGGAGCAGTCACTAGGTTATGTGTATGTTGTTCATCCTGAGTTTGTTTGCAGGTTGAAGAAAGCCTTGTATGGCTTGAAGCAAGCACCTAGAGCATGGTCTGACAAGATACGACAGTATCTTGTCACTATTGGCTTTCAGATTTCCAAGGCAGATTTCTCACTTTATGTGAGAAAAACAGAGAAAGATATTATGCTACTTGTCATTTATGTTGATGATTTGATTATCACAGGTGACAGTGATGAAGATATCCTTCGTGTGAAAATGCTATTGAAGTAGAAGTTTGAGATGAAGGATTTGGGAGAGCTGCATTATTTCTTGGGCATTGAGGTGATTAGATCACCAAGTGGGATATGGCTCTTGCAGAGGCTGTATGGATTGGACATGCTGTCCAAATATGGGATGATAGGTTGTAAGCCTATTTTAGGTCCTTTGGAGCAAAATGTGAAGCTGAGCGCAGATGTAAGTGAGCTTCTGGAAGACCCTACTATGTATAGACACATAATAGGAAGTTTGATTTATATGACTATTACCATGCTAGATTTGAACTATGCTGTTGAATTGGTAAGTCAATTTATGCAAGCTCCAAGGAAACCGCATTTGGATGCGGCTAGATGCATACTCAGGTATGTGAAGTCCACATTGCAGTATGGACTATTTTATGAGACTGGGGTTCAGATACAGTTGCATGGATATACGGATGCTAATTGGGCTGGTAGTATTTCTGATAGATGATCTACCAGTGGATATGAGTTCTCTTTTGGGAGTGCTATAGTCACTTGGAGTAGCAAGAAACAGCCTACAGTTGCCTTGTCAAGCACAGAGGCTGAGTACAGGGGTGCAGCAATGGCTGCATGTGAGGTAGCTTGGTTGCATAAGCTACTTTATGATATGCATCAGTCTACAGATGGGACAGTTGTCATTTACTGTGGCAACATGAGTAGTATACACTTGGCAAATAATCCAGTCTATCATGCTAGAACAAAGCACATTGAGGTGCATTATCACTATGTGCGGGAGAGGGTTTTACTAGGTCTTATTGATCTAGTTTATGTTAGCACAGAGGATCCTGTAGCTGACATATTTACGAAGGCATTGGGTGCAGAGAAGCTGCGCAAGTTCAGAGACCTGCTTGGTGTGCAGGAATTGGGACTGAGCTCGAGGGGGAGTGTTGAGATATCGAGCTCCACTTGTAATATGCCAGGGTGACCGTTGTGCATTTCAAGTTGGATGTGTCCAATGGCTTCAGTTGGCTAGCTCTGTCTCAAACCTCCTATCCCTTTTCCCATTTTCTTGCACATTTGCTTAGGGCACATCAAGGTTAGGACATACCTAGGGAGTCTCGATTGCCTAGGTTAGAAATGTCTCCCTAAGTCACATGCACATTTCATCCCTTCATTTGATTTATCCAGTGTCATCAATCCTCACTTCCCAACAAGGTGGAAAAGGTTCTTCAACATAAAGCCAACCATTGCATCAACTACCATGTGTGGTTGATCTTGTAGGAGACCCATGTTCTTTAGGAATTTATTGGATTGAACACCTACTAACTTCTGTTCCCTCAACCACGACAAATTTTTCCATCATCATCTATTCAAGTTCCTTTGCTTCATCAAGCATCATCATCAATAGAAGCACCCATGGAGAAGTCTTCTAACTATGTATTAGACTATGTAAGCACGTGCACTCACTTAGAATTTGCACCATAACCTATTTTCACAATTTTGGGTCCTCAAGTGTGAGATAACACTTCAGGCTTGCCTGGAGACCCATCTCCCAAACCAACATCATTATTTGTCTTGTGCATAAACAACAGACTAGCACCTTCCCCTTAAGGAGTGATTGTATGAGAGGTTTTACTTTGCAAGTTCAAAGTATGTGGAGGATCACACGTCATCACTGCTACATCAACATCAAATCTCCCATCTTTTGCAATATCCCAATCATTTCCCATGACCATTCAAGCTATCTTCATTAGAAGGACCATTAGTCACTGTCTCTTTAGAAACTCCCAATTCTACAAGATTTGTCACCAGCAGCAACATCAATCACCATCTACCACAGCATGAGCAACATCCTCAGTACCAACCATGGCATAAAGAATATAATCTTCATCACAATAGCATTTCTCCACCATTAGGACCACTACTCCTTCATCGACTATTCTCAGCATTCTTTTGCATCTTTGGTACAAGTTATTGCATGCTACCTATGATGTGGGTGCTATGGGACTGGCACTTGTCTAGGGGGAAAATAATTTAATGGTATTTTCAAAAGAAAAATTGAAAGTGCAGGTGCTATATCCTATTTTTTGGTGGATATTTATTTTGTGGAGATTCAGTGTATTATTCTAGGCACTTGTGTATCATGGACATCATCATATTATCATGGATGTATTATTTTGTGAGAGCTAAGCTCACTCCTACATGCAAATTGTATTTATCACCCGTAGTTGTATTTGTCGCATCCGCAAGTGTTGTGTGGGTTATGCACATGTATTTGTAGTTATATTAGCATGGGCTTGGTTTATTTATGCTAAGGCACAAGCATGCTTCAAGGATTGACTAGCCTAGAGCCCACTAAGTGGCCACTAAGTGGGTAGGATGCTCAAGAGAGGGTGCAAACCCTAATTCATAGTTGTGGAAACCCTAAATGTAAAAGGGATGCAAACTATTGCAAAAGGGGCACAAACCCTAAATGTAAAACACAAACCCTAACCCTAAACCTAATTCTTGGTCTATATAAGGGTGGGAGGTCTCAATTGTATTTACCTCTTTTGGCACATCCATGCTGTTGCAAAAGCTCTATCAATGTGACTACTCAAGATTTCTATTCTATCTTTCCATTCTTTCATCTTGCTTCCATTGTGTTGAGAGTGACTTTGAGGGAGAGAGTGAGAGGTGTGTTGGGTGAGGGACTAAGGGAAGGTGAAGCTCTTCGTCATCTTCTTGCTTTTCTCTTCTTCTCTACTAGCTCATCAACTCATTGATGTGCTTGTTAGTGGTGGATGCAAAGGAGCAATGTCATTGGATCGTGTTGATTGTGGACATGAAATTATATTTGAGCCTTTGAGTCATCAAATGCAAAAAGGTAAGTTAGGTGAGTTCATACAACTCAAGCTAGTCTTGTGTTCTTTCTTTCTTGGGTTTGACAGGAGGATGCTTGGTTAGTTAGAGCAAAGTGAGAGACAAGATGAGAGATTGTCACCGAAGTGAGTTGCATATCCAAAGTCCTATGTCTATTGGTGCATTGGGCTCAACAGACGCAATCAAGAGGAAAGCACTAGAACGAGTCCAAAGGTATGTGAGAAGAGAGAAGGAAAAAATCAAAGCCAAGAACAAGCCATTACGCCCTAGCAATACTCTTTACAAAAGTCCTCATGGTGACTCAAGGTCCCCTTCTTAGTCAGATCTGTCTTGGAAATATTGATGACAAGCCACCAAATGTACTCCCATTGCCCATTTTTAAGGAAGAGTACAGTGAAGACCCTGATCTTCATGTAACACAGTTTATGGTAGCATGTGTGGCTAACAATGCCAAAACCCCAAAGCATTGATTGGCAATATTCCCTGCCACTTTCAAAGGTGTGGCATTTTAGTGGTATGAGAGACAAGCAGTAGGGACTTTTGGCACATGGGAGGACCTAAAGTTGGCCTTCCTCACTAAATTCAGACGTGAAGGTTTTGAAGAGCGGATGGGAGAGGAGTTCATGAACCTAAGTCAATCCTTTGATAAACGAGTAGAAGCCTATGTCTCACAAATGGAATCCATACTAAAGAGATGGACCAACCATCATTGGATGAAGACATCTAGAAGAGAGTTTTCCTTAGAGGCCTACAACTAGAAGTTCGTAAGTTTGTGGAATTGAGAAGACCAGGCAACCTGCAGCCAGCCGAACAAGGTCACTAGATGTACCTAATTTGAGGACCCCTAGGTGATGTGCTATGATCGTGGGTGCTTCTTATCTTTTTGTTCTTTTCTTTTCTTTTTTCCTTTTTCATTTTCATTTTTTTTCTTTTTCTTGTTCTTTTTTCTTTCTTTCTTTCTTTCTTTCTTTCTTCTTCTTCTTCTTCTTCTTCTTGGACTTGCCTGAGTACAACCATTGCAATATGTTGAGGCTATCAGCCTTTCAATGGGTTGGGAAATGTCAAACTTCAAAGGCTCAGGAAATGCATATTACAGCGATGAGTGTGTCTTAGCCTCATTGTTGAAGAAGCACTTGTTGAGATGGAGAGATACACTTGAGATATTGCAACCCTCTTTGGAACGTGTGATGTTGTTATAATTGAGATAAGAGCTGTCGTGAGTGCCCGGTGTCGTCCTCTTAAGGGTTGAAGATCTACCACCGGGGCTTAGAGCAAAAGAAGAGTATGGGATTTAAGGTTTAGAGAAGGGAAAAAGAATGGATTTTGACAAGATTCGTGTTTTTTTTTAAATGACTTATATGAGGAAGAAGATTTTAAGCTTTTTCTGTGTATTTAGCATACATGAATGGAATGAATGTCTCTATCTTGATTACATCAAATGCATTTGGACAAATAAGCCATTATATAAAGGATATTCTCCAATTTTTAATCCAAATGCATATACCAAATGCAAGCTCAAATGGCTTTTATCTCATGTATTGATGACCAGGAAATATGTGCAAAAATAGGCACCAAAATGTGCTCAACATGGAAACATCTTTTATGAAATGGAATTTGGCTTTTGTACTCTCTTGTGAAAAAAATCATTATAGCAATGTAAAATGTGTAGTCCAAAAGGCTCACATTAAAAAATGTTGAAAGGAAAGGAAAGGTCAAACCCTTTTGTCTCATTCCGAAAATTGAAGGGTCTTTAGACCTTAGCCAATGTATGCAAATTTGAATTTCATAATTCAAGAAAGGAAAAGGAGATGGTTGCAGTGGTGGGATTTGGGGATGTGGGAGGTTGAGGTGGTTACACCCTCTCTCTTCCTTTATCTTATTCTCTCACAGTTCATTTCTCCCTCTCTCATTTTGGCACAACTCTTGCCTTCTTGTTCTTGTTTTCCCTCTCTTATGCTTCATGCTCATTCCTAATGGAGAGTGAGGAAGAGGAAGAGGGTGAGGATGGAAGAATTGTCAAATTTCTTGTGTGTCTCTCTCTTGTGTGTTTGGAGAGCATGGTTCTTGGTGAGGAAGAAGAGGTTTCTTGCAAGTTTTGTGTCCAGCAATGTATTTGCAACCTCTACCTAGCCGGTTTGTGGTTCTATTTGTGCCGTGGCAGGGTGCTCTTCATTTGGTGCACTCGCCGGGAAAAAGGTGGCTATGGAGTTTGCAAGAGCTTCAAAGGGTTCACGATCAGATTTGGGTCATGGAAAGCTTTATTTCTTGGCTGTATGCTCAAGAAGGAAAGATGGGTTTTGTAAAATCAAGAAGAATAATGCTTTATCAATGAGAAGATGGAGAAGAAGATGGTTGCTACATTCATTTTTCTGCTACGTGTTCCTCCACCAAAGGTTGTTGTTGCAGCCTCCCATTCTTTCTTCCACCCCCAACCTCCACTCCGCCTCCTCCCACCTTTCCCCCCCTATTGCCATCTTCTCCATCTTAATTTCCTTTTGCCCCATCCCCCCCGGCTCCTTGTTGCTCAGCTTCTTGGTATCACTATTGCCCCAAACTCCACCATCTCCCATCTTTTCCTCCTCCCCTTTCTCTCCCCGCTCCTCCGTCTTTTCCACCTCCCTTGTCTCCCTCCTACCTGGCTACTCTGCTGCCTCCATAGGCTTTGTCGCAGTCTCTGTCCCTACCCAACTACCTCCACATACTCTAGTCTTGCTAAGTTATACATAGGTGATTAAAGGAGAAAGAAAACTGGACGTGAAAGAAGAAGGTGACCCATTACACGGCATTAATCCAGCTAGACATCGATTGGTCTACTCCTGCGCCTACCTAGGCAACGATGGTACCCCTGCCACAGTAGTCTGAACTCTCTGGGAACACCCACACGAACAACAGTAGCAGTAGCATCGGTCAATAATTACTCCTACCCCCGTGTTTCATTCTTTCGGTGCTCTCACGTCAGTTACACAGGCCTGCCAGCGACCTATTGCCTATTGCCGAAGCTTTTTCTATCCATTCAATAGTAGCAAAATTCACAATCTCATCCTCCACACACGCATCATCCTATTCTCCTTTCATCTCATCAACGTGGCATCACCAATTATTCAACCTTATCCCATCATTTTGTTCGTTAACCTCTTTTGCTTTTAAATCTTTATAAAAGAAAAAGCAAGGGACTTCAATCTACAATAGGGCCATTCTTCCTTAAAGCTCATTCATATGCAATGTTTGTTCTCACACGAGCTTTTCCACCAAGTTATATTCTCCTCCAATACACATAAAAGAATTACAATACATTTTTTGTTTTCTCTCAATTTTTTTTCATTTTGTTGTTTTATCTTTAATAAGATCTTCCTTGCCTTTTCCTTTTCACAATATATAATTCGGGTGGGAGAACTCCATTGTGATATTCTTAGTGAGGGTGTACTTCATTTATATATATATTTTTTCGGGTTTTCCTATGTGATTCATTGGTGGTTATCTTTCATTCTAACTTAAGTGTGATGTTGCTCTTGTGCACAAATTGTTGAAAATCCCTATCTTTTGAGTATTTGCTTGAAGTTTTATTTGGCATGCTTTTAAACCTAGGCTTCAACATCCTAGTTGTGTGTGTAATTTTGTGATTATTTTCCTATCCAAATCCAATGACAATTCAAAGACAATGAAGAAAAGAAATGAAGATTGAAGAAAGATGATGAAGATTTTTCCAAGAGCTAATTGTGGTTCTTCTTCAAGTTTGTTCGCGGGGACGCTTCACACTTAAGCGTGGGAGGAATGATGACCAGGAAATATGTGTAAAAATAGGCACCAAAATGTGCTCAACATGGAAACATCTTTTATGAAATGGCATTTGGATTTTGTACTCTCTTGTGAAAAAAATCATTATATGAAGCAATGTAAAATGTGTAGTCCAAAAGGCTCACATTAAAAAATGTTGAAAGGAAAGGAAAGGTCAAACCCTTTTGTCTCATTCCGAAAATTGAAGGGTCTTTAGACCTTAGCCAATGTATGCAAATTTGAATTTCATCATTCAAGAAAGGAAAAGGAGGCGGTTGCAGTAGTGGGATTTGGGGAGGTGGGAGGTTGAGGTGGTTACACCCTCTCTCTTCCTTTATCTTCTTCTCTCACAGTTCATTTCTCCCTCTCTCATTTTGGCACAACTCTTGCCTTCTTGTTCTTGTTTTCCCTCTCTTGTGCCTCATGCTCATTCCTAATGGAGAGTGAGGAAAAGGAAGAGGGTGAGGATGGAAGAATTGTCAAATTTCTTGTGTGTCTCTCTCTTGTGTGTTTGGAGAGCATGGTTCTTGGTGAGGAAGAAGAGGTTTCTTGCAGGTTTTGTGTCCAGCAATGTATTTGCAGCCTCTACCTAGCCGGTTCGTGGTTCTATTTGTGCCGTGGCAGGGTGCTCTTCATGTATATAGATGGATTACAACTCCAAGAAACAAGTATTTTGATGGTAGACTCAAGTACATTCAAGTCATGGAACAATAGTACATGAAATACATTGATGGAGCATAAATTTAACTTCAGCCCTGTTTTAAAACAGAAAATTTCAGCCCATAATCAAGCTCAAAAAGTGTACATAAACTCAAGAATAAGCTCCTCTAATCATTAATGGGTAAAGCCCTAATGTTAAGAGGTCATTTTTTTCTATTACAACCACATGAATCACTTGTTTGCTCATCAAAATGGACAAGAACAGTGGGTTGCCCTGTTTATGAGACTGGTTTTTTCAGCCCATAACAGCCCATACACCTTCAAAATCCTCCCCCTTTGCTTGCCCCAAAGTCACTGAAGTACTTGGGTACAAGTCGGGCTTCATTGGACCATGAATAATGTAAATAAAATGAGAGAAGACATACATAAGAGCAGGCTGAATCCTTTTCTCTTAGATTTTCCCCTTTTTATAGACTGTCATACCATGCATTTTTGTCAGACCAAATGGACAAGTAAATGGAGCTCTCACCTTTCTTGTTTGTATCTTCATCTTCAGCTCTAGTTTGTGTTCAATTTGCATGCTCCAAAGCATGCTCTAGTTTTTCTTCAGTTTGCATGCTCCAAAGCATGCACCATAGCTCCAGTCTTCTCTAGATGTTGCAGGTATACAGGCCCGCATTTTACACCAAAAAATGCGGGTTGCATCCTACTCAGCTCCACTTCACTTTTTGACCTACTTAGGTCGCTTACAGGTCACTTTAGTTCATTACTTCACATCCCCCATGAACCTAGTGGACTTTTGGCATTTTTCTTGAGTTCTAACCATATTTTCCACTTGAATCAATATGATTTATCCTGCAGACTGTCAATTACTTCCTGTTGACTAATTTGTAAGTTCCAATAGACTTATTTTTTTATCAATATACATGGTACAGTTGAAAATTGTATGCTAAATACAAAAGAACTTATGTAACTAAGTTGGTTGTTGGGTAACAATGACTGGATTATGTATGCAAGTTCCTCATATAAATCCTAGTGAAGTTCTTCTGTGTTCATAAGAATCCCATGATTTATATTATGAACAATAAACTCTTTGATACCGGTGTAGAGTGTAACCTAGAAAGAGAAAGTGGTTATGATCATTGGGCCATGTGATGTGGGTGATCAGAAAGGGTGATTTTCGCTTTCGACAGGGTGGCTTTATCGTGGCTCTTTGGTTGGCTAGGTAGCATTTGATAAGCCTTTTATACAACATGGGGCTACCCTATTTGTACAAGGCGGGGTGAGTTCGGGTGGTCGGGCGACTGAGGCTCTGCTGGTGAGGGGCTCCTGTGAGGTTGGGCGGGGAAGATGTCAGGCGGGACCTGAATGGTGTAGTTCTTGGCCACCACTGCTTCCAGAATGCTTTTGAACAATGCATCAAATTCTTGCTTGTCTTGAGCTGCCCTCTTCTCTTTGGAGCACCTAGAGCCCAAGCTTTTGGGAAGGGCTTGCACGGTTGGGGTTGCCAGTCCCCCAGCATTCCCTTGAGCTTCTGTTTCCCTGGCCTAGGGATTTTTTGGCCTACGTTTGGGGCAGTGTCGCTTGGGGCCTCCTTTCTTTTCATACCTTTAAAGGGTAGGTACATAGCGTTTCGATAGAGGAGCTTGTGATGCATGCTCCCTCCAATGGCGAATAGCATCCTTGCAAGCCAACTGCATTGGGTGCTCCATGTCAGCTACCGTAGGGGGACCTGCAAAATGCAAACCAAGGATTAGGCCCTGAGGTAGGATAAAACTATTCGCATGGAAGGGATTATACAGCGGGTTATCTAACGCATATGACAAGGAGGGGTGAGATGAGGCATGCATCATTTGTTGTAGAGGGACAGTCCCCTGTTGATGTTCGTTTTTCCTCGAGCCATTAGCAAATCTTGGCTTATACTAAGTTGCACAGAGTGGTTGTCATGGAGTGGAGCAGGGCTCATCCCTGGCAGGATAGACCGAAAAAGGGGAAAGGTGTATAGAAAGGGACAGTGCCCCATCTACACCATCAGAGATGTTGGCAGAGCTTCGTATGGTGATAATGAGGGTTGCATGCCCTCTTCCTGGAGGCGGGAATGGTCACACGAATTCTAAATGTGTGCTGAGAGGAGGACCCGAGGACCTCAGCCTGTCAAACCCAACTCTTCTCCCTACTCTTGACTATCATTGCTTGTGTGTGTTGATATTATCTATACAAGGTCACAAAATTAATTGTGTATTTATGTACATGTTTACGAATCCATGTCACTTCACGAGGATAAAAACCAATTGTAGAACTCAAGATTGTACTGGAGTGTGGCACACGCATCCAGTACTCGTGGCAACCTTCTTAATAACATCAGGTATTTCGCAACATCAAGTATCATGGTACCTTGTCCGAGTCTAGTTGCAACATGTAGCTCCTCCTTAGTGAGAACCTTATCAGCTAGAGAGTTCTCTTGGCTAGCTCCAGCGAAGTCTATACCCCGAATGGCAGTTAGCACTCGAAAGGAAGTTGGTGCCACATAGGTTGGGTCTCTTTGAGACCGCCATTTGGCTAATCGCTCTTCTGAGACTATCATAATTTGGGCTCCTAGTTCAGCAATTGCAACACGGTTTTCAAATCAAAATTTTTCAAATTGACTTCAACCCTCCAATTGTCACTTTAATTGCTCTATCCTTAAGATATTTGGTTGGTAGAGCACATCATTGAATGTTACAGTTAAGCATAGTTTGTCGACTTCCTCGTCAGAGGTGAGTCGCATGCTTTCATGCAGGAGCCTATCATAGTGCTCGTCAAGATGTTCTTACTCTTCTGGGGATAGGAAAAATTGTAAGTATTCTTCAAGCTGCTCCTTAGGCAATGCGCCCATGTCTGCCAGGACATAGATACATGCGAACACTTTGAACTTAGCATTCAACTCAATTAAGCATTCTACGACACTTCTATGTTCAACAAGGGCTTGCTCGGTAGCTATCTCATGCAAGGTTCTAGGAGTTTCCCTAGGCTTTAGCATAGCTGGGGACTCAGGCCTAGATGAGCAAGATTGGTCAATGCTAGGGTTGCTTATGCTCTCGGGGTTTCCATGTTTCCCCTGAGGCTTTGTTGTTGTGTCATGGTTCTCCTTAGATGTGACTGGTATAAATTTGTCACCCTGTTGTGACAGTGTTGTATCCACTCTTGATTCGTCAATGCGAGTTCTGTTGTCGGTGGATTGAGTGTTGCAAGAAATTGTTGATGGTAACGACTTCTTTGATTTTTCAGAATACACAGATGTGTCTAAGGTTTCACCACTATTAGGAGAGACATCAATGGGTTCATTGGTGGATGGTCTCGATGCTTTATTCCTTAGCTCTTCGGCACTCTTGGTTTCAATCTTCTTGGGGTCTATAGCCACTTGCAACTACCGTTGTTGTTTTCGTTCTTTTCTCTTCTTTTTCTTAGGCAATTGAGGTGTATCCCTTGAAGACTCGAGACCTTGAACTAGGTTAGTCATCGCTGATGTGCTTGACTGGGCCTTAGCATTCTCTTTCTCTAGTGTGTCCTCATGGGACATAGCCATGGCCCACTGAATAGCCTCGCTAGGTTGTGAGTGTACAACTGCCTCTCTTTTTTGAGAGTCTAGCCCTTCAACCAATTCCCTTCTATTTAACTCCTCTAGCATAGGCTTTAGGTGCTTTGGAAGTGCTGGAGTTGTCAAGGATGCTGGTTGCGGCACCTCCTCCATAGGTGAACTGCTAAGGACACGTTCCACAAGGGGCATTGTCACGGCCAGAGGTTGTGACTATTGTGATCCCTGATTGGAAGTAGTAGTAGCTATTTTAATGGATTGGCTACTGTTAGTAGATTGTAGTGTCCAGTCATTAGGACGATCGGAAGTGGTCGTGTCTTTTATTTCCCTTTGAGCATTCACTTGTGTAGATCGAGCATGAGTTGATCTAGTCACATTAGGTTGCACAGGCATATTCTTGGGCTAAGAGCTACGGATGTTGTCATGTCCCACCTCTTGGACATTTGGAAGCTTAGATGGAGATAGAGATTGGGATTGATCAACTGCACTTGATGACTACTATTGTGCTTCCTATGTCCATTTAGGGAAAGAGGGTGTAGGAGACTTGGGACTCCTAAGTCGCTCCGACACTGACTAGAAGATTTGCTTGTGGCTATGAGATGATTTTACCATTTGCTTTGTTGAGCATTTAACCTTGCCATGAGCAATGTTGTGCCTATGATGCTTGTTATCCTCTTGGGGAATCAAAGGCTCCTTGGGCACTAGTGGCTTTTGCATATGCTCAATGATTACATATGATATCTACTTGTCAAGAACGCTAGGCTAAGGATCTACCCTCCGATTAGTCCTGTTTGGTTTCTTGATTTCGACCATGAGGGGCTCAGTCACTCCAATGTTTTTGACTCAAGACTTGGTTTTTCATTTAGATCTCCTCCTACGCTTCTTTACTCTTGATATGATTTGGCCTTCAGTCGATAGAGGGGGTTTAGCAGGGGGTTTTGGCACCCAAATCCATCGGTTACCTACGTAATACCCTTGAGCACATAGCAACGCTTTGGATATCCATCGCGATGTTGTGCTGACCCTCCATCGATGCCTTCATCTATAAGGCTTGGGCTTCTTTTGGGGTCTTCTACGATATTTGTAAGTCCAAAGCCCATCCTTCGTATTGTCTCTTGACCTTCTTGTTTCAAACATGACCTCACTCACTGGTTCTGGTTGTTCGACATGTGCTTGTATCAACTCTTCCAACAAGTCCTTGCTCTTGTTAGTAGGCTTGACTATTATGTCAACACCTTCCTTGCCTTTCCCTTGAGGTTCGATGAGGTCACCCTTGCTAAAGGTTGTGACTATCCTCACACCTGGTAGTGTCAGGTGTATCCTCTGTGCTACATAGTCGGCCTCACACTTGGTCGCTCTTTTGAAGGGTCTTCCTAGGAGGGTTTCCTTCCCGCAATTAGCACTATTTGGAGGAACATGAAATAGGATAGGCAATCTTTCAGTTTCAATTGTCACAAGGATTTTGCACTTTCCTATGAGTGCTTGTGGGTGTCCCCCGTAAGGGTTAAGAGTTGCATTAGTTGGTGTGAGCTCTGGTTGGCCTAGTAGGGTCCATGCTTCATAGGTCAAGATATTAAAATCTGCTCCTTCATCAATCAGAGCATTGATAGTGTGCTCTCTTTTCACGATGAGTTTGACCTTGAGATAAGCAGGTGGTACTATATCTTCATCTTTCGAGTCTTGGCTCATAAATTTAAGCCTTCTGACAAATGCTCTTGGGTCCCCAACTGCACTACTAGATGTGGATTCTCCACTGATATCTTGGATCACCATTGCAATGCTATTCAAGGTGCATCTATCATTAGGACTGTCATATCTAGTCATCCTCGCCATTGTAGCTTAATGTTGTTGCTTTCCGCTTTGACTAGATGCAGTCCGAATGCAACATGTACGTGTTTTTGCAGTCTGGCCTTTTTGCCCTTGTTGGCTAGATTGACCTATTGAGGTTCTAGGGTCTCTGTTTGTCTCTGTTTAGGTATGGCCTTTTGGTTGCTCTTTTGCAAGTGAGAATCCATGCTCGTGTAGAGCCATTACTACACTAGGATCTAATTTGGAATCTCCCCCGGCCTGCAGGGCCATTACGGTAAATGCCATGCACAACTTGAAGGACCGTTTATAGCCAAGTTTTGAACTACTTGCTCTAGATTTCAGCCCAGTGATAGATTTATGATGTGGCTTTGGCTCTATATGGTCTCTCGGTCAGTTTTAGGGTCTACATGTTAAAATTTGAAAAAATCCAACTTCGGTCCCACAGGTCCGAATTGCAGGGGCCAAATGCCCAAATCGGTCCATTTGAGGGATGAGTAGAAAGGGCCTAATGTAACTAGTCTGAATGTCAAATTCGGTCAGCTGGTTGTTTGAGGACCGAGTGGCCAAGTGGGCCGAGGGTCGAGTCGAGTGAGCCGAGTCAAGTGGACCAAGTCGGAAGGGCTGAGGGGGGGCCGAATTTCAAAGTTGGTCCAAATGCTTCACTCGGACGGGCTGAGTGAAATCGTCTAAGTGTAGTGGGCCGAATGGTTGGATGGTCCGAGGGCCGAATGGCTAAGCAGTCCGAGGGCCAATTCTGGGACTCAGCCCAAAATCACTGTCACTCGAATGGGCCGAGCGCGATGCATTTTTTTGCTAGACTTCAAAAAATTCGTCGCGTCGAGCGATGGAGGCCTTGCTACTGGTCAAGCAGCTACAGATCCAACCTACTCATGTAATGGAAGGTGTGGAATTACATGGGTTGGGCAAATAACTCCTAGGTGACTAGATCGAAGGAAGTCCACGTGATGAAGCTCTCTTTCTCTCTCTTGCTCTCCTGAAACCTTGCAATGCAAAATGTGGCCTTTCTTGCCACTCCTGGCCCCTTATCACCCTACCCAGGCCTGCACTCACCTTAATCTTGCTTCCCTTACTAACATTTAATCCAAAATTTCATTTTTTTGCCCTTCTTTTTTCTATTTCAGCTTGTTATACAGCAACACAAAATCGTATTGTTTGCTCCAATGTTTTGCTCCTATCCTTTCTAAATGCATGAAAAAATCATAAGGAAAATACCTACACTACTCCATCATACTTTCCCAAGTCCAAAACAACAAAAACCTACTTGCTAAGGAGATCTAATACCTCTTCAAACTCCCTCGCTTCCTACCTATCTATCTCAAGTACCGGTTCAGGGAAAACCCTACTTCAATGCTCGATTCGAAGCGCGCAAGCGCTCAAGGCTTGAATCCATTGGTCCTGGCAATGGAACCAAAATGTGAGAGCTTTTGCTCAATCTCCAAGACCCACGGACAACTTATTGTTTCAAGTGTTCCTTCAAGCCGAGCACTAATGGCTACCTCTCACATAGCCAATGCGCCATCCATATCTACGTGTGTAGTGAGCTTGCCTCCATGCCGATCGAGTTACCTCCTCTCCCGCACACTGCGGTAGCTCCACGATCCAAGTGCAAGCTTCAAGCAAGCTCCATCCTCAAGCTCCACGTTCCAAGCTCCATTGCCGTGAGTAAGACAAGAGAAGAGAAGAGAAGAGAAGAGAAGAGAAGAAGAGAGGAGAAAATGGAGAGCTTCCCCTCCCCGGTCCCTCACCCTCACACACTCACTCCCTCACACTCTCACACACACTCTCTCGAGCACAAGCTCAAGCAAGCAAGAACAAGAAGAATAAGAATAAGAAGAGAGCCACTTTTGGGCACACACAAGAATGAGCTTCTCATTCACTTTTCAACTTTATATACAAAACCCTAAATCCCTATTGGGCGGTCATCCCCTTATCCCCTTTTTTACATGGCTGGCTGTGGCCTAGGCCATTTTTTCCATTGTCCTTCTATCTTCCTAGCTTCCTTCCTACCGCCCATCTACCTTTATAAATTGCACGGGTGAGAGCCCGGTGCTCTTTAAATTAAATCATGATGCGCTTGTGCTCTTTTACAAAAGTATTGACTTGCACTTTTTCTTGTGCGCCTTTTTCCTTTATTCAGGACTTGTCTGCACTTCTTGTGCTTCTATATTTTCTTTGGGGTGCCTTCGTCTTCCGTTTCACTTTTGCCTTGGTCTTTGTCTTCTGCTTTAGATTTTCCAGATTTTCCACCTTGTTCGTCTAACGGTTAACAGTTTTAGAGAGGACGATAGTCCTGGAGGAGGCTAGAGATCAAAGGTGGAGTGTTATAAATGTGGAGAAAAGGGTCATATCTCACCAAACTGTCCAAACCTTAGAAGGTTTATGGATTACAAGTCCTTATGTAGTCGATGCAAAGGAGAAAGCCATACTACAAAAGACTGTCCAAGTCCCATTCCTGTGAAAGCTACTCCTGATACCCAATAGAAGATCCAAGAACCTACTTCTAATTTGGTGGAATTGGAAGTTGTTGTTATAATGCGTGCAAAGAAAAGAGAACCCATAAGTCTAAAAGAGAATGTTCCCTTTACCAAGACCATGAAGTTTAGCCTTCCTAGGGAGAAACAGAAAAGTGTAGCATAGAACAATGTAGTACAAAGCACTACAGAGCCACAAAGATAGTTGCAGAGATAGGACCAAAGTTCAAGGAGATAGAGGATGCCAAAGTACCTCCTCAAGGAGAAGAAGCATAGATGTTGTCACTCCTAGAAAAAAAAGGCAAGATAAAAGTGGGCGTGACCCCATTTCCTAGCCGATTGGGGAGTTGTGTGGAGCTTATCAAAGAATATGACTTAGTCAAAGACCTAGACAATTTTAAACCAAACCTAACATTTTGAAAGTTGTTGATGTTGTCTCCTAGCTATCAAAATAAATTCAAAAGCATACTAATAAGAAGAAGAGGCCTATGGATTTCTCCCTCAATAGCAACCAAGTCCAACAAAGCCCCAGAGCCTATGAAGGAAGTGGATGTGGCTAACACCTTCCTAGATCCTGGCACCCTAGAGATTGGTGTATGGATTGAAGGATGCTTTATATCATATGCATTGATTGATGGTTGGAGGCTCATCAGTGAACATAATGACATATGCGACAATGAAGGATCTAGGTTTGCAAGACATGCAACCTACGTAGTGGCTTATAGACTAGCAGACCAAAGTAGAATCAAGCATTTGGACATTCTCCCATACATAAATACAACCCTCCTAGGAAGAGATTATTGATTGACATATTTGGTAGTAAAACCAAATTCCTATGGGACCTCATACCCTATGATACTGGGAAGACCTTGGATTTTGAAGCAAGAGTATGGATGGATTGGTTCAAAGGAACCCTAACCCTAGCCACAGGACCGAAAAAGTGGTATTGAAGTTGTATGGATCGTAAAAAGGTAATGGATCCACCTCCATCAAAGTCGTAACAGACTCTTCCATTGAAGTAATAGGTGGTACATCAAGAGACGAAGAAGCTATCAAACAAATCTTTCCCAAGAAAATAGAGACAGAGTCCCTCACAAAGGGCATTGTAAGCGAACTATCAAAGGAAACAAAGTCTTTGTCAATGGGTGAATACCTCGAGTAGCTTGAACTCGAATTGACTTTTGAAATTACCTTTGATAGCGAGATAGAAGCATGGATGTACTATTCTCCCTATTACATGATTGTAGCAGAAACAAAGATAGAAGCAGAGACATACGCAGAAGCAAAAGCAGAGGATATCACCGAGAGTCTATTCTTCTCTTACAGAGCCCCCACAGAGAGGCAGAAATAGAATTTGAAAAGGACGAAGATGATAGTGCAAAAAAAGATTATGAAAGCGAGTTAGAAGAGTCTATCCTACTCGCAAAAGGTAGAGATTAACGAGCTAATGAGTCACATCTTAGGCAAAAAATATATAAGAAATGGATTAAGAAGAATAAGGCTTCCTTCAGTAGTGATTCTTCCTACCCTTATCCACCCCTCTCATGAGAAGATGATGACGATGCACCTTGCCAACAATCCTCAGTTCGGTAGCTTAAACAGAAAGCAAACGGTTCCTATTATGTGATGTCCTGGATGCATCCTCGGAAGACGAATCCTCAAGCCAAGAAGTAACTCATCCCCAAACTAAACCTGGAATTTCTCTAATATCCTTTCCACTCCCTAGGGAGTGCACTAAATCATTGCCAAAAGAGGACATTACTTTCAATGAATCATCAGAAGAGGAGACCACTTCCTTGAAGGAGTCGAATCTATACCTAGAAGCAATCCATGTGGGGCATTCATCTGCAAAGTGGAAGGTGAAAAGCAACTAACATTTGTGGATGCAAAAGGTACTGAACATCACCTGAAGGTGGGTATAAATCTTTCTGAAGAAGACCTATTGGTCTTACAAGACCTATTGAATGAGAACTTGGATGTGTTTGCACGGTTATACAAAGAACTAAAGGGGATTGATCCCACAGTGTGTCAACACCGTATCAACCTAGAGCCGGATGCCAAACTTGTGAGGAAAAGACAAAGATGCATGAATCCAAATTATTCTACTCTAGTGAAGGCCGAATTAATGAGCTCCTTGAAGCTAATTTTATCTATTCAGTGGCCAATAGTGAATGTGTTTTGCCCATTGTGGTAGTACCCAAGAAGAAAGGAAAGGTGCGAATATGTGTGGACTTTTGAAAGTTGAATTCCAAGATGAAGAAGGATCATTTCCGTATCCCTTTCACAGACCAACTGTTGGACACTGTGGCAGGTCTTGAGCTCTATTCCCTCTTGGATGGATTCAGTGGATACAATCAAGTCCAGATCATAGAAGAAGATCAATCCAAAACAACCTTCACAACAGAATGGCACAGTGGTAGGCCTTGAGCTCTATTCCTTCTTGGATGGATTCAGTGGATACAATCAAGTCCAGATTGTAGAAGAAGATCAATCCAAAACAACCTTCACAACAGAATGGAGAACCTATGCTTATAGAGTGATGCTATTCAAGCTCTGTAATGCCCATGCTACCTTTTGACAAGTGATGATGGCTGCATTCTAGAACCACTCGCATGATTTCATTGAGATAAACCTAGACAACTTCTGTGTCTATAGCCTAATCTGTGAGCATTGGGGACACCTAGAGCAATGTTTTGACATAAGTCAAGAGTATGGGATTTCTCTCAACCCCAAAAAATGCGTCTTTGGCATCTCCTCAGGAGTTCTTCTGGGCCACATTGTCTCTATGCAAGGGATAGCAACAGATCTTACAAATATTGAGAAGATTGTAGCCTTAATAGTGCCAACCAACCTTAAACAATTAAGGGGATTCCTTGGCCATGTAGGCTATTATAAAAGGTTTATTGTGCACTTTGTGACAAAGGCAACCCCTTTGCACAAAATCCTAAGAAAATATGCAAAGTTTACATGGACTACTAACTAGGATGAGGCATTCAACACCTTGAAACAATGCTTGATTGAAGCACCCATCCTGCAACCTCATGATTGGATGAAGGAGTTCCACATGCAAACTGATGCATTAGTTGAAGGCCTAGGTGCAATCTTATGCCAAAAGGGCCTCTCAAAGTTAGATCAACCTATCTATTATACTAGTTAGAAAGTAATTGACAAATAACAAAACTACACAGTGACAGAGCTTGAGTGCCTTGCAATGGTGTTTGCCTTGGAGAAGTTCTGATACTACCTGTTATTGATGCATTTCAAATTCTACATGGACCATGAAGCTATGTCCTTCTGGATGAACAAGGCCGATGTGAAGGGAATAATGATGAGATGGCTCCCTTTGTTTCAAGAGTTTGACTTTGAAGTGATTACCAAACTCTGTCGCTCTCATGTCCTAGTTGATCATCTGTCGTGAATCTCTCAAAGAAATGAAGAAGGGTAGGATGATCTAGACCTTCCTGATGCTTCCCTATTTCTAGTTGAAACTATTACCCCATGGTATGTAGACATAGCCAGCCTCTTGGCAACCCAATAATATCCCCTTGGTATCTCGAGCTGTAAGAAGAAGACGCTTTTGTTAGAATATACCCCCTACACCCTATTAAGTAGTGCTCTGTACAATAAGGAAAAGACAAGGTCCTACGAAGATGTGTTACAAGAGATGAGATTAGAATCATGCTAAAAGCATGCAATGATGAGCCCTATCACAAACACTTTGTAGGAGAAGTGACAACTAGAAAGGCCTTGCTTGCAAGATATTGGTGATGACCCTCCACAAGGATGCCTATGACCCTCCCCAAGGATGCCTATGACTATTGCAAACGTTGTGATACTTGTCAAATAATGGGAAAATCTACCAAATCCAATGCCATGCCACTACAACCTACTCTTCCCCTAAAGCCATTCGAGAAGTGAGGAACTGATTTTGTTGGGCCTATTGATCCACCAACCAAAAGGAAAGAGAAGATATACATCTTGGTCTGTACAAACTATGTGACAAAGTGGTGTGAAGCCAAAGCTCTGAAGCGGGATGATGGCAAAAATGTGGCCCTATTCGTGTAGGAGAACATCATTACCCATTTTGGTAGTCCTCTAGAGCTTGTAAGTGATAGACATACTCACTTTCTTAACAAGATTATGGAAGAGTTGATAGAGTTGTACAAGATCCACCATCATAAGTCCACACCCTATTACCCAAGATCCAACGGCCAAGTCAAAGTTATTAATCGCATCCTCTGCTCGATTTTGACAAGAACAATTGCTGCACATCACCATGATTGGGACGATTGACTTATAGAGGCCCTCTGGGCGTACAAAACCTTCCATAAGGCTGCTATAAGACAAACCCCTTTCCAGCTTGTGTATGGAACAGAAGTCATCTTTCCTGTTGAACTTGAGATAACCTCTTTACGCGTGGCTATCAAAGAACGCTTGGGAGAGAGGAGTCATTGCAATGTCCTCTCTTGCACTTGGAATGTCTAGATGAGACTCATTGAATGGCTCTACAGTGCATGGAAGCCACACAAGCTTGTAGAAAGGCCTATCATGACAGCTTCATCAAGCAAAAGGAGTTCAAGGAAGGTGACTTAGTCCTAGCCTATGATTTTCGATTTGGCAAATTTTGAGGCAAGCTTCAACAACTATGGATAGGCCCTTATAAGGTACTTGTCATCAAGCCTAATGGCTCTATCTAAGTCTAGACAGCTTTGGATGATCCCTTCCTGATTAATGATTATCGCCTCAAGATGTAGTACCCTTCTTGGGAATCTTGACAATCACCGGTGATAGCTTCCTCATTCCTTGCACGACGGTCGATATGGTTTACCTAATGGTCTGCCCTCTTGATGATCTTGATGATGTAGCTTTGTTCTATTAGCCCCTTATAGCTATCTTACCCCCTCCTTGGCTTCCTTTTCATTTGATGTATCAAAGGTAGCCAGGATGGTTCTAATACATGGTGTTCATGCCATTCTCCTCTTGTAATATAAATTTAAAAAAATAGAAAAAAAACATATATTGATCATGGGAGAAAAGGACTTAGGTCCCTGTCGTCATGCCGACCTATTCTTTGAGAAAAGGTGGAAACACCCTTGAGAGTAGGGCAAAAGAAAAGAAAAGAAATTTAAAAAAATAAAACCAAATTTGTTATGGGAGAAAATGAAGAAATTCCTTGTCATAATAGCCATCGTTCTTCTAAGAAAAGGTGGCACACACCCTTGGACCGTGGGAAGCTGGCTATGGAAAATGTAGTAACACCGTGTAGTTCAAGATAGTTGAATCACCAGTATACCTTTTCTAGAAGAAATTCAAAGCCACCTCCCTTGGTGCATTGTCTGTGCACCTTCATCAGTTTGTCTTACCCCTCCAACAGACGACATCTAGAATATTATCAAAGTACTAGACTTGTTGGCTACCTCCCTGGGTACACCTCATCTTCAACACTCTCTGTCAGCAAAACAAATGAAGCTTATCTTTATCAACAAACCTTGAGTGATGTGAGCTTTCATCCTAACCGGATGGGGATGTGAGTATGGACTGCCCTCTGTAATTATCAACATAGCTTAAGACAGAGGGTGGGGTGAGTGACTAGTCCTTGCCCTTTATATCCAACAAAGAGGTGAGATGTGTGAATGAAGAGTTGCATGCATGGGATGGGCCTCTCAATGCACAAAGCACAAAATTATTAATGTGCACTTCTAACCTTCACACAAGTGCTGTGAGGATTTAATCAATGGGATGTGAGGAACTCGACTGCACTCATGTTATCATCAACAGAGCATGAGATAGAGGGGGGTTGAGCGTGATTGATTTGCCTTCATCAATTGAGAGGCAAGGATTGAGGGATGTTCTGACACTTGGAGACAGGTATGTTATCGTTTCCCTATGCACACACGGGACATGCCTCCTTCACCATCACTCTACACCTCATTCTCTTTGGTGCATTGCACAATAAGGCTCCCTGGTCTTCCTTCTTACACCTATGCCAAATGGGTTGGGATGTACAAATGCACCATCAAATGTGCACATTGGCATACTCTCCCTGAACCATTCCCTTTGTCGAGTTCTAAACTAGATGTGAGCTATGGGTTTCAATCATTATTCTTCAAGTGATGTGCACCATGGGGTGAGCAATTGATCTATCATTTCCACATGAGTGACTGTCGAGATTGAATGCTATATACCTCGCCATCGACAACCTTACCAACGTTTCAACAACCAAGCTATCTCCATGGGTATTGTTGCGTGGTTCCTACTATGCTGGACGAGTGCGACATGGCGATCTGTGGTACCTCTTGCCAATGACTCCAATCCTTCATGCGATAGCGATGGTTTCTCTCGATCATTTGCAAATCAGGCCAAGTTTTTCTAACCCTACCCCTTTTGATTCTAGGATTCATTCATGTTTTAAGTGTAGCGATGTATGTGTATGGGTTACAATCCTGTGTTAGGACCTTATCATGTCATCAATTTGATTTATTATGCTCTTAAGTGTGGGGACGCGTCCATGTGCGTCCGTTGTGCATATCCTTTTGGAAACATCCTTATCGAAAAATTTGAGTATACCATGTCCTGGTCATGCCCTAATGGGTCCCCTCCCCACCCACCCATTCTCTTTTCAACTCGTCTTGGGATTGTTCCTTGTCTGCTTGCCTTTTTCCTTTGTTTTACCACTTTTTCACGTGAATGCACCCTAGGTTCACCATAATCACTATCTAACCTTACAAATCTATTCATTCCTTTGAACTGGCTACTTTTCCTTTTTACAGTCCCCTGTTTCGAGCCACAAATCATGTGTTACTAACTTTTGAAGAATTTTTTGTCCATTTAGTGTGTTTCCATACAAATGCACCTTTTTTTGCTTCAAAACAGCAATTTGATATGTCAACCTTGACCTACACCTTCCTTAAGATATTTTTCCTTTTTATTGCCCATCATTTTGATGTATGGTTTGTCCGTTATTAATTTTTATATAATTTTGGAAATTTTCGTATGCGTTTTTGACCATTTTTCCATGTGAACCTACCTTAGTCACCTCCGAATTTATTTTTGATTTGACACCCTTGTCCAACTTGGTCTCTTACATGATATCCCCCCCCTGATCTAGCCTATCCATTTTATTTTATTAATTTTTTGTGAATTTTTGTGCTTATTTTTCTATTTTTTCCATGTGAATGCCCCCTAATGCCATCGAAAATGCATCTTGACCTAACAAACCTATCCCACAAGCTTGCCTTGACATTTTTTATTTTCATTGCCCTCCGTTCTGATGCACAATTTTTTCCGTAATAATTTTTTACTCTATTTTTATTAGTATTTTTGTTATTTTTCCCATGCAAATGCACTCTATGGTCCCCGAAACCACGTTCGACCTCCCCTATCCTGTCTGACATCTTCTTACTGACATTTTTTGTGTTCACCTTGCCAAGTTTCGATGTCTGAATTCTTCCGTACTAATTTATAATTCTCATTTCAAGTGTGTTTTTTTGGTTTATTTCATGTGAACGCATCCTATCCCTATCGTAATTGCGTTCTCATTTGACAACCCTGTTTGGCACGTCATTCTACACACTTTTCCTGCTTTTCATGTTTCATTCTGGGCCGTTGAATTTTTTAGAATGAGTTTTTCTATGGTTTTGCATTCTGAAATTACACATGTTTGCACGCACACATTCTTGCTTCTGGCTTCTCAAGCTTGTCAACATGTCCATCCTATCGTTCCTCACCTGTGCATGTTCCCATATTCCCTCTCAATCCTAGTATCGCCAAAAAAAAAAACCTCACCTCGCACATACGCGCTCGACGAGGGTGCTAATGGGTAATTCTTTTCCCATTTTAACAAAAAAAAACCCAAAAAAAAACACACACACACCCCAATCCACTTACCTCCCCTTTCATCCTTGCTCCCTCCTCGCTTTCCCCTCGAGTCCCTTACTCCCCCTACTCTCTCTCTTCCCCCATTCTGCCCCCTACCCTTCCCTTTGTGACCCCCCAAAACCCCCCCTCCCCCGGGAGGTTGGTGGCACCCCCTAGTTTGTGGCCCCCCCATCCCCTCATGGGCCCCCTCCCTCCCTCGTGCCCCTTCCCTTCTCACCTCCCCTCTCACTAACTACTCCCCTCCCTCCTCTTCCTTTCTTCCTCGAGCGCCCTCCCAATCTCCCTCCTCCCCCTCCTTCCTCTCCCTTCTCTCCCGTTCAGCCGCCCCTACCTAGCCCGTTGTCGCCTGGTGCTCATGCTGCACCTGCCCATTGCCGCCATGACCACCGCAGTTGTCACCGGATCTGCTCGTGACGTTGCACCCCACCTGGAAGTCGCCGATTCCACCTGTTTCCCGTGACGCTGCACCTGCCCGTCATCGTCATGGAAGCCATCCAATGCTCCATTGCCCATGTGACCGATGTACCCCGCCTGAAGCCGTTTGCCACCCTGACCTCCGCCATGACCGCCGTAGCATCATCTGCATCGCCTCCACTACCTCCTCTTTCCACAACCCCCACCCCCCTATGATAAACCTGCACTCGTTACGCACTCAACACGGCACAAAAAGGTAACACGATATGAGCTCAAGGTATACTCTTGTATTATTCAATCCAAAAAGCGGGACAACATAGACACATCCCAGGACTACACCCTCGTGACGCCCCACATAAGAGGGTTCACCACTGGGCATAGGGAATCACACGTAGAGTGGAAACAAGGCAAGGCTTTGAGTCACTACTACTCCCTATATAGGTGCAATCGGTACCAATGGCATGGTATAGCTACAAAGCCCTTACACTCAACCCCGCTTACTGGATTTCTGACCTCAGCAATCTAAGGGTAGCGCTTGTTATTTGACTCATCCGAGGTCTTAACGCAGCTTTTCCTATCAAGCTGGTTAGTGTCTGCCGGTCTAAGGGACCGCGGGGTCTTAACACAGTCTATGCTATCAGACTGGCCAATGTCTACCACACTAGGACGTTGGGGCTTTTTATTTACTGGAGTTGTTTTTTTTTGGATGATTGCTACCATGCGGGTCCACCCTCGACTCGATTACATTTGAGGAGTGGGGGCATGTGTGGGTCTATGCTTGAGAATCGCATTATTTGTTGAAGTACTGGAAAGGCTCAAGGGTCGTTGGAAGGAGCTGGGGGGTTCTCCTCGAGCCAAAGGGCGAAGGCATCCTTTCCGCGTTCGCAGGCCTCCGCTTCTGAGATCCAAGTGGCCTCCTTGAGTGGACGCCCACGCCACTTGGTGAGGTATTCGGGGAAGCCTCTTTGTTCCCGGCGTCGAAGGAAGGCTTCTACTTCGAAGGGACCGTTGGAATGGAGCATTGGTATGCGTTGTCCCCATTGGTTGTCGGGATAGAACCTGCGCAGAAAACGAGCATGAAATGTGTTATGAACACAAACACTGTCTGGCAGGTCCAGCTTGTAGGTGACTTCGTTCAGCACTTGAGTGATTCGGTAGGGTCCATAGTAACGGTGATTGAATTTGGGGGTCATGTTTTTGGGAAGTGACATTTTCTTAGAGCTCACTAGGACCATGTCTCCTTTGGCGAATAGTACAGCCTTTCTCTTTTTGTTTGCTTGCTTTGTCATGGTGATCTTGCTCTGCTCTAGGCTTTGTTTAGCTGCTGCATTGCGGTCTCTCCATTTCTTCAAGAATTCTTCTGCATCTTGATCTTCTACTTTGGCCACTCCGGATGCTAAGGCCAACGGTGTTATGACTTCTTTTCCTGTTGCTAACTCAAAGGGGGTGTACCCGGTTGCCGAGTGTATGGAGCTATTATAGTGGAATTCCAAAACATCAAGGTACAATGCCCAATCTTTCTGGTCCACTCGGGCATAGCTTTGGAGATAATCTTCGATGCCTTGGTTGACTCGTTCTGTCTGTCCATCTGTCTCTGGGTGGAAGGATGATGAGAATCTCAATTGTGTTTCCAGAGTCTTGAAGAGTTCCTTCCACATGTCGCTCATGAATCTTCCATCTCTATCTGATACAATAGCCAGTAGTAAGCCATGAAGTTTGAATACATGTGTGAAGAAGAGGCATGCTACCTCCTTGGCGTTCAGTGGTGGTTTGGCTGGGATGAAGTGAGCTTGTTTGGAAAAATAGTCCACCACTACAAAGATGATTATGTACCCATGGGACTCAAGTAGTTCCACAATGAAGTCCATGCTGATGACGTCCCAAGGGCGGCTGGGTACTCGTAATGGCTGTAGTAGACCTGCTGGTCTTGATCGTGGTGCTTTGACCATTTGGCAAGTGGGGCAAGTTTTGATGTAGTCTATTACTTCTTCCTTCATGTTTGGCCAGAAGAACTGCTTCCTGAGGGCCTCCAAGGTTTTGCTTTGCCCTTTGTGGCCTCCAATCTTGCCATCATGTATCTCATGCAGTATGAGTTTCTTCAATTCCACATTGTTGGGGATATACAATCTCTTGCCTAGAAAGAGGATACCTTCCTCTAAGGTATACATTCCGTGTGGGATCTTCTCTGCTTCCACATCTTTGATTATTTTGTGCATTTCTTGGTCTTGCTATAGGGCCTCTTTGACGAGTTCTATGAAGTTGCTGCTGACAGCTTTTAGGTCTGCTTTCCGGCTCAATGCATCTGCTATCTTGTTAGTGGAGTCAGGTTTGTGTTTAATCTCCAGGTCGATTTCGGCTAGGAAGTCTAGCCAGCGGGCTTGCTTTGCCGATAACTTGGGCTAAGATTGGAAGTATTTGAGGGAGTTGTTGTCGGCGAAGACGACTGTATGCTTGTCTTGAACATAATGCTTCCATTTTCTAAGGCAGTGTATGACTGCCAACATTTCCTTCTCATGCTTGCTCCACCTTGTTTCAGCACCGGTGAACTTCTTTGACTCATAAGCAATGGGGTGACCCTCTTGTACCACGACACCTCCTATGCTGTAGTCGGATGCATCTGTGGAAATTTCAAAGGGTTTGGTAAAGTTTGGCACCTTTAGGACAGGAGTTTGGCTCATGCACTTCTTCATCTACTCAAAGGCTTCCTGTTGTGTATTCCCCCATGTAAAAGGGTGATCTTCCTTGGTGAGGTGGGAGAGGGGGGCAGTGATGAGGCTGTAATCTTTTATAAATCTTCGGCAAAACACTGTGAAGCCGAGGAACTCCTGCACTTCTCTTACATTCTTGAGTATGGGCCATCTTTGGATGGCTTCCACCTTCTTAGGATCCACTTTGATTCCATCTGCTCCTAAAATAAAGCCTAAGAACTCCAACTCTTTTACTGCAAACTCACATTTTTCCGGCTTGGCATATAACTAGTGCTGCCGTAGTTTCTCAAAAACTCGGCATAGATGCTGCTTATGTTCTTCTAATGTTTTGTTGTAGACTAGGAGGTCATCTATGTAGATAATGACAAAGATATCTATCTACGGTCTAAAGACTCCATCCATGAGGCCACAAAATGTGCCTGGCCCATTGCTTAGGCTGAATCCTAGTACTAGCCACTCAAAACTACCATATCGGGTGCGAAATGCTGTTTTGGGGATATCTTCTTCTGTTTTGGGGATGAATCCTTGTTCTTCTAATTCATGCAGTTGCTTCTTCAGTTCCATTAGTTCGGTGTGATTCATGCAATAGGGAGCTCGGGCTGGTGGGGCAGACCTGGGGATTAGCTCAATTTTGTGATCTACATCTCGCCTGGGTAGTAGACCCTTGGGCAGCTCGGCTGGCATCACATCTTTGAACTCTTCCAGTATTTCTGCCACCTCTGTTTTCTTGTTTTGTTGTCTAGGTTTCTTGCCACTTTCTTCTTCTTCAATCGGTGGGATCATGCATAGATAGAACATATCTCCTTGTTTGACTGATTTTTCAACTTGCTTGGCGCTGCAAGTCATGTTACGTGGCCTGATAACGGTCCCCTGGACTGGTACACTTTGGGTCTGGCCCTTTGGTTGGGTTGTAGTCTGCTTCATTGTTTGGCAAGCTACTCCTAGCTTATTCTCCTTCATTTGCACTTTGATTGGGGTCCTGCCAGGCAGTTGCATTCTTTCACATGGTACTCTGACGCCTTCTCCTTGCATATCTAAAATCATTTCATTTATACCTTTACCAAACATTGCAATGACATACTTGTCATAGAATTCCAATCCCAGTATCACTTCAAAATCATCCATGGGGATTACTAAGAAGTTGAGTTTTTCCTTCCACTTGTCGGCTACTACTTGGACTACAAAGACTTGTTTCACCTCCTTGGCTTCTCCTTGTGCGAATGTCACTGTTAGTCCTTCTGGGGCCTTCAATAGTTTTAGTCCATGTTTTGCTGCACACCCTGGTGTCATGAAGTTGCGTGTTGCTCCTGTGTCCACCATGATGGGGTGGTTACCCTCGCCCACTTGGCCTTTGATGTATAGATGATGGACTGCTGCTACTCTGGCTGCCATGCATTGGGGTAGGGCGCTAACTGACCCTACCCTTGGGTGGTCCATGCTTTTTTCACTCCCACTAGGGATTTCCTGGATTCGCGGTGGTTGTAGTTCTTCTCCTCCATATGCACTAGTTGCATTCACCCTTGATCCACTTGACGAAGCTGTATCTTCTATTGGGCATCTGTTTTGGTAGTGTGGACCCCCGCATTTGAAGCATCTGATTCCGACAGACGGGCTTGGGGGTCTCCACCATGATGTGTTTGATCTTGCTGGCCCATATGATGTACTAGGGGTTGGCCTGTAGTGATTGTTTCCCCATCTTCCTGCTGCTCCTCTCGGTACTAAGGCGGTTTGTGATACGGCCGTGGTGGTCGTGTTGTTTTGGCTCCTTGTATCTATGAATGCCCCTCTAGGAGCATTGGGTCTCTAGTTCCATGAGTTGTTGTTGTTGAAGGTGTTGTTGAAGTTGTTGTTGAACCTGTTTTGATTTCCTTATGCTGTTCTTCTACCTTCCAGGTCCACCAGTCGTTCGGCCATTCTCATGGCTTCTGCTAAGCTTGTTGGCTCCTATCTCTCCACATCTCTTCTCACCCATTCTTGCATACCAAACAAAAATCCATGTAGCTTAGTATCTGTATCCATGTTTGGTAGCTGCAGCATGATCTGCCTATATTTGCTGACATATTCTTTCATCTTTCCCTATGTTTGCTTGAGGTTCCTCCATTCATCTCTCACTTTGAATTTCTCCAGCTTTGGAATAAAGTAGTCCTTCAGTTCTTCCTGGAGCTCTTCCCACGAACAGATTGTGTGGCCCTGCTCTTGTTCTAGCAAGTACCAACTGGCAACGTCCTCCTCCAAGTAAATGGCTGCCACCTTTGCCTTCCTATCTTCAGTAATTCATGAATACTTTAAGTACCTATCCACCTCTGCGATCCACTTCTTCAGAACCAAACCATCCCTCTCTCCCTTGTACTTGGCAGGTTGGGGCATCTTGAATTTTCCATAATCATCTTCTGAACTACTGCTATCTCCCTCTTCTTTGCGATGGTGCTTCTTCTCCTTCTTCTTGTCTTTCTTTTTGCTTCCTAATTCTACTACTTTCTCCTTCTCCTTCCTTGTATCTTGTGCCCTCCTAGATGTCTCCTCTCTACCCGTTCTATCCATCTCCTCTTGCATTCGGTGTCTTTTCTCCTCTTCTTGTTGTTGAATCACCCATTCTCTATAGCCCTGCTCTACTTCTAGTTTTTTCCTCCTTTCTTCCTCCTCTTCTTTCATGTGCATGTTCCTCCATATTGATTCTAGCATGCCTGATATACCATCTAACTGTCTTTCTAGTCCAGCCACTTTCTCCTCCTGGGCTACTCTCCATTCTTGTCCCCTACTCTTCTTCCTCTCCTCCAGTGTTGGGAGGGTGACGTTCTCCCTTTCATCCTCCATGTGGTTGGTGGTGGTGTCGACGTGGGGAAGCCGCATTTCACTGGTGGTGGTGTGGGTTGTGCCGTAGGGAAGCCGCGTCATGTCTTCAGATGGTGGGATGTCGCGGTTGGGGCGTCACGCCATGGCGACGCGATGTGGGGCGACGCGACGTGGGGCGTTGCGACGTGGGGTGACACGATGCGGGGCGTCGCGCTGTGGGTTGTTACAACTTCGATCTCTTCGGGGCACTGGATCCTTTCTCCTGCTTCCGTGAGCACTCCTTCACTCCGAGCAAGAGTTGCTCTGATACTAAGTGTGATAAACCTGCACTCGTTACGCACTCAACACGGCACAGAAAGGTAACACGATATGAGCTCAAGGTATACTCTTGTATTATTCAATCCAAAAAGCGAGACAACATAGACACATCCCAGGACTACACCCTCGTGACGCCGCACATAAGAGGGTTCACCACTGGGCATAGGGAATCACACGTAGAGTGGAAACAAGGCAGGGCTTTGAGTCACTACTACTCCCTATATAGGTGCAATCGGTAGCAACGGCATGGTATAGCTACAAAGCCCTTACACCCCCCCCCCGCCCCCCCCACAAAACTCCTCCCGTCCCCTCTCCCACCCACTTGAGGTACCCGACCAACCCCTCTCTTAAAACAAAAAACAAAAAACCCACCACATTTAAAGACCTACATTCAATTTACATCTTTTTTAAAAAGGAAAAAAAAAGCCACCACCATTTCCCATATTTACACATAACAACCAACAATTGACACACATTATATATATATATAAATATAATATATATATATATATATATATATAATACCAAAAAAACACATAACCCAACAACCACAATAAAACAACAAACATTAATAATTGTAATAACACCCACACACCCATCAACCCCTCTTTTGATTTATCCAAAAATAAAAAAATAAAAAAAACCAAAAACACCTAAAACACGATTTCAACAACACAAAACCCACTTCACATTTAAAAAAGAAACCCCTAAACCCACTTTACCTTTTTAAAAAATAATCAACAAAACAAAACAAACGGAATTTCAAGTTTGCAAAAACAGAACAAAAAATTACACCATTTAAGTTCATAATACAATTTAAAAAAACAAACACACACACACAAAATAAATAAGTAAATAAAGAACCCCCACCACTTATTGCATATCTTTATAATTCAAAAACCAACACACCACTAGACATACTCTTAAAAACAAATTAAAAAATGGCTAAAATCACCACATTCCCTCAAAATTCATTCCCACTTAGTACACAATATTTTGTGTTGAACAAAAATAGCCCCACAAACAAAATAACAAACCAACAAAACCCAAACCAACAATTAGAAAAAATTCCAAAAATTTCATGAAACATCATACACCACTTCCTTTATGATTTTGACCCGCCCCAATCCTCTAAAAACTTACGCCATCGATATGCACATCATTCTTTGTGTACAAAACATCATTTATCACATAAAAACATACTTTTGAATTTTGCGAAACATTGCAGACAATTGCTATTAAAATTCATGACAATTCATGACAATTCAAGACAATCAATAAATACCACTAATACCCTCAACTAACACATGATATATCCATTTGACAATTTGTCATGTCCCCTATCTTTTTCTTTTGTACCATGGTGTTAGTATTTTGTTTTTCCATACTTGACAAGAGGCCGATTGTTACCCAGTTGCCTTACTGATTTTACTCATGGATTTTTCTCTCCTATGGATTGTTTGGCCAAGGGATTGTGCGCTTCAGACCTTGCGGGTGTCCGCCCGCACATTGCTAGGTTCTTTCTCTTTTTTCCTCTCCCACATGCACACTTACACATAGATAATTGTAAATAAAAATACCCGATTGTTGCACCCACAAAATTAACACACTGCACTTTCCTAACTTTGTAACTAAAAAGAACCCGACCGTTAATTGTAAAAGGGAACCCTTGCTATTGCACAAGCACTTTGGCACGGTAAGCCATCTAATTTTCTAGAAGTAATCCATCCTGCATGCACACACACACTAAGACACATTAATCTTGGTAATTAATAATGAACCCCCAACATCACGCATGCATGCACTTTGTGCTAAAGATTATGTAATTTCTAAATAAGAATTGCATTGTTTAGAGACCCCTAGTCTAGTTAGTCAAATCAATCTGAGTGGGATTGGGATGTGAATTCCATTCACCAAATTGATTCACCATGCATTAAGGGCTTAATTTCTAATGAATTGCAACTTAATTTCTCATTGGTTAAAAGGAATCTGATAGTGGTCACCTGTTCACTTCACCGCACCTTAGGTATATGCCCAATGTTTACGAGGATTGGGATTTCTTAATCAAAGATGTCAATCATATTTGTATGTGTTTATTCTAATGGTTAGAATCTGTGATTCTGTTTTTGAGTCTAGTCAGTGTCTCGGATATGGTGTGTTTGAGTTTTTGTTCTTTTTGAGTGCTTGACTACGGGGACGAGGGTGCCTATTTGCCATGCATATCACCAAGCTTTCAGTCGCATGAGTGTGTAGGTCATGTTTATGTAGGATGTGGATTGCTTGGGGAAGTCTAGTCCAATCCTGTCTATTCCTCTGTTTCTTTTTCCTGATATTTTTCCTAATGGTGGCTTGTTTGGGTTTTGCAGAAATTTTCCTATTTTTCTTGGGTGTATGTGTGTGGATATCCTATGTAGTCTGAATGGCATCTTCCTCTACTCCCCTGATTGCGATCTAGCATGTGTCATTGCCAATGCATGACTATTCTCTTCTCTTGGTGGTGTGCCAATGGCTGCTCCCACTCCTCTTCCAAAGTAGCTTCCCTATTCTATTCCATCTCCTCCTCCATTACAACTAAATTCAGATTCGAAGGATGAGCCCCCTCCCAAGTTTTCTCGAACTAAATACAGATGTACCACAAGGCCACCTAGTCCCTCTTCAGTCTCAGTTGTAGATCCTCCTCTACAGGACACTTCCCCTCATGTTTCTAACAGTTCCCTCCCTTCAATCATGTCTTGTCCTAACTTCTTTGGTGCCCAAAGGGATAGATAGCTAGATAAGCAGATTCCCTCTTCTTTACAAATGATGATTGCTATCGATCGCTACTTTCCCAATTGATTTCTGGTGTCCAGTCTACATTGGATACTTCCCTTACTTCCTTCTTCAGTTGAACAAAGCTTTGGAGGACTTGGCATCTGAAAAAGCTACCCTCAATGACATTCATAAATAGATGACTGAAGCTACTACTTTGATGGATTCCCAGCAAGTCCAAATCAAAGAGTTAGAAACTAAAGTAGTGAGAGCTGGATTTTAGGAGCTGATTTTGAGTTGGGATTGAAGCATCTGAGGCCGTTTTGGAGTAAGAAGTGCCCAAGAAGTGTCAAAGACCAAATTTTCATGAAAAATCAAATGTTACCGAGCTGGAGATTTCCTAGATGCATTTCGACGTCAGAAATCCAACGCAAGTCTCGGTCCATCAATCAGAGGTCATTTGACCCCCCATTTAATCCCCACAAGGTTTGGCATTGTAAAGTAGCTACTAGACTCGCGAGCCAAAAAGTGTGTGACAAATGCCAAGCTTATAGATTTCGATGCTACGAAGGTGCATGTCCAGATAGATCTTGAATCCGAGTCTGTTTGCCCCCTCAAAACCAAAATATCCACTTGCATGGCAGTGTGAACAAAAAAAGATGAGCCGGTTATTTTAATGTTTTAAAACTTAGGTTTAATAAGAAGCCTCAAATTAATGCAAAAACTGTCAAATAGAGAGGGAAGCGTCAATGCGCCTCCTTAAATTTACCTGATGCTTCTCTGATACACACGTTTGGAGAGAGAGAGAGAGAGAGATTCTCGATCGGGCAGAGAGGAACGAGATGGCTATAAGCTTGCCCATTTTAATGGAGGATTTGAATTTTTGATTTTTTAGTCTTTCTCTCTCCTCCTTCCTCTCTCCTCTCATGGGCTGTTCATATGCATCAATAAAAGAGAGATAGGGGAGGGGGGTGATGACGATTTTGAAGCAAACAATGCTGATGGAGCGGTAGAGGACATAGACTGGGGCTGGAGAGCACGTTAGCGGCAAGAGGGAAGCCTCAACGGCCTCTCAATCTTGGGATGCATGCCTTAAACATGCGGGTTTCTATGAGTAAGTGGTCTTTTTCTTTGTTTGATGAAAGATAATTGAAGAAAATGATTGATGATGATTGATCTTGGTTGCATATGCTAAATTATCTCTAAAATGAAAGAAAAAATAAAAAAATTTGATGACATAATAAATTTTTCTCAAAACATGTAAAACCCGCAAAGTACGATTTTTGATGAAATCATGGAAGTTGGGGGTTTTAGTGAGTGTTTTGAGTTCCCATGGAGTGAAAATGAATATAAAATGGAGCTGAGTGCTTTTGATCAGTGGGAGCTCACAAGTTTAATTTTTCATAATTTTGAAGAAAGTAAATAGGAATAAATAAAGAAAATCAAGTTTTTCACGATAAATAATTAGGAAAAAATATGATTAATGTTTGTGGATGTGTAGCAAGGTTGAGGCATGAGGATTAAGCATTAGCTCATCCTTGTTTTTATGTTTTTGTGTGCTTTTATTGCTTTCTATATGAAAAAATGACATACAAATGAACCTTGAACCTATGCAACATGGCAAAACCTAACCGGTTAGGGGGGAAAAAGAGATTGTAAAAGTGAGAGATTGTTGGAAATACATAAAATTTTGATTTATTTTATTTATGCATAGCATATAGACTGATAAAAATTTAACTTTAAGGAGACTAGTAGCACGAGGAAACTTGGTGCGCTAGTCTCTGGCAATGCATCAACAACGAGTAGATCAGAAATCATTAAAAAATTTGCTTTGCATACCACATGGCTGATTTTAATCATAAAATGCTTTCATACGATGGTCATACACTTTTGCATTTTACATGTCACATGGTACAAAACGTGGATGCATAGCACTTTATTGTTAAATAAATGACCAACGTGGAGTGTGTGAGGATTCCTAGGTTGTAGGATAGATGAGCGGTTCCTTGGGGTAAGTTTAGTGAGGAAATATAAAATCCTGGATCATTCAATATACAAAAGAGTGGAGCTTGTACGTTTATTCTTTGTGTTGGAGTAGTGCATCAAGGGGTCAATTCGCGAGATGTAGGAGAGTTGTAGTGGGTCTGTAATGTTCCAACCGAGAGGTTGCCTCCTATGTATGTGATACGTGGTATATTATACCAATGTGTGTGGGATATCCCTATGAGGAGTAGGGGAAGGAAAACATTGGACTATGTCCTATTACAAATGCAAGATCGATATTAGAGCTTAGTATAGCGTGTCCCTTAGACACTCCTGGCTGCTAGGTCATGTGGGTATCTTGTGTGTCTTAGAGGTCTGTCTAGTGCTAGAGAGCCAATGTCAGGCCTATTTTTTGTCCCGACAGGTGGTGCGTTTGTAGAGAGCTTCCTATAAGTGGCAGTGTCTATATCTAGGTCGTGAAGGGACCTATGTTTATTGTGTCCATTAGGAGTGTGCTAGGCTGCCCATAAAATGGGGTTCGTTCAAGGATGGAAAACCTTGGCTTTCCCTATACAAAACTAAGTGATGGACTTAGTTAGTTATGTAGAGCATGATTCCTCTACAGAAGATAATTTAGGTGATGAGAAGAGTAACTAGTTAGTGGTTACCCCATCCTCTAATGCAATGGCATGGGTGTGGTCTCTACCCAAGAGAAATTATGTATAACCATCCATCAACCTAAGGGCATGGAACAAGTTTGTTGAAAGCTATGGTGGTCATGGCATCAACAAGTGATTATGCTAAAGCCGTAGTGCCATGGGAAAAAGTCAACATATAGTGGAGTGCAGTTATGGCTGAAACATCCCATGTGGTGGGGTATCGTGCCAAAATTTTAGGTATCACAAGGATGTTAGAAGCCCTAACTATAAAGGGAAAATTGTTGCTTAAAAGGAATGGTCCCCAGGTCTTAAGTGTTAAGGATAAGTTTTCTTTTGATGAAGGGTAGAAGCTCCTAGATAAAACCATCATGGAATTGCCTAGGAAGAGGCAAGATATGGAAGATCCTCTAAGAAAGGATCGGAATGACATGCCAAGAGCTATAGGCCTCCCTAGACCACTTTATGAGTTGGCAGAAAGGGTCGTTACGGATAGTATTAACCTTCCTACACCAATAGAGATGAAAATGGAAGAGGTGAGAGACCCTAAAAGGTTGGAATTAAATCACGATGAATATGAAGATTTTAATGACCCAATGCTGATCCCAAGAAAGAGGAATAAATGCCCTCCTCCTTATAGGGATCTCCTAATGTTTCATGGGCTGGTAAATGAGGATCCAATTGTGCACTTAAAATAATACAGCCTAACTTGCCTTGCAAGCGGGTATGATGATATACATCGAATGCTCGTATTCTTAAGTACCTTGAAGGGAGAGGCTAGAAAATGGCATTGGAGCCTCCCAAGAGGGTCGATTAAATCATTTGAGGAGCTACATGATAAATTTTTAGATGAATATGAAAAGAAGGTGCCTATGACCTAGGTCTTAGGGCAGCTTATGTAGATAAGTCAAGAGTCTTACCCTTCTACTAAAGAATACGCTAGAGCCTTTGACGAAATCTTGAGACTTTGGCCAAGAAGAGCTACTATGTTGCCTAAGGATGTGCTATGTGAGCTTTTTATGAGCCGCTTAGAGATTAATACGCAAATCTAAGTGAGGATGTGAGATCGTAAGTCATTAAATGTAGCCAAGAGGCATGCAATTGACTATGAGTAGTATATTCAAAGATCTTGGAAAAACTTTTGGAGTTTTCCCCGCTCATTGCAAGTGCATCCAAATATCCAGCTAATTTTGCAAAGAGAAAATCCTTTCGCTAATACCAAGACAACCTTAGTGGGAGATCTT
Source organism: Lygodium microphyllum (assembly GCF_053477565.2). Classification (NCBI taxonomy): domain Eukaryota; kingdom Viridiplantae; phylum Streptophyta; class Polypodiopsida; order Schizaeales; family Lygodiaceae; genus Lygodium; species Lygodium microphyllum. The sequence continues at coordinate 83,709,869 of NC_141163.1, read as the reverse complement.
GGTGGTCAAAATATCCAAGTACAAAGTGGCAATCTTATGAGTAGTGAGAAGATGCTTCTTGGGGATAAAAAGATTCCATGCCCATCAAATTCCATCAAGACTTGCAACAGTTTCACGAGAGGTAGTTGCGATGGCGGCATTGATAGGACCATCGAGCCTATGAGTATGGATAAGCATGTTATGCATAGCCCTAGTTGTGCTCCTCGTAAAGCTCTTGAAAGACCTTTCCAATTTATGGATGAATCATGCTTTCGAGTAAAGGCTATTCCTTTTAGTAAAAGCATGGTTCCTATGGCTAAGTAGTTGTTGCAGAGTGGAAAAAGGCAAGTAAAGACATCTCATATGAAGAAGATGTACCATGCCCAAGGTCCACCTATGGTGAGTAGAAGCCTTAAGGATGTGAGACCATTTGGCTATAGCAATAAGTCCACTTTGAGTCCATTAGACCAATGTGGCAAAATGAGGCAGTCTAAGAATATGAAAAGGAATATGAGATGGGTTTGGAGACCCAAAGTTTCTAAATGTATGGTTGGTGTGTTAGATGAAGGTCCATGAATTGCATGTGGACATGCTTTGATGGATTCCCAAGAGGATGTGACTAAAGGCCATAACGCTACATCTGACAATAGGGACCACCCTGAGATGCATCTATGTGATCGGTCTAGGCTTGAAGCTCTATCTAGTTTGGATCGTATCATTGATATATGTAATGGTCCAATTAGAGAAGACTTGAATGATCATAAATCCATGATTCTCCCTGTAGGAGGAGTTACTGGAAAGTTGGGACAAGCGATCCATTTGAATGGTGACCAAGAAGATGGGATATATCAACCTAATGATGTCATTCATTCAGCTCATAGTACCCAAGAAGAGATGGCCATTATTACTGAGATATCAATAGAAAGGCTTCGGCTAGTGGATCTACAAAGGGCGTAGATCAAGCTTTTAACTGACTCGCATGAGTAGCATGAGGCTAGTCCTCATATTTTATGCTATCTTTGGTATATTGGTTAGTTTGACAGGATGTGGTGTATATGCCAAGAAGACCATGTATTGCATGGATTAGAATGACCTATCCATTTTAGGCCAAGAGGGCCATTTGTTTGTTTAGTGCGGGTGTGGTTAATGTTTTTTGTTTTAGTGTTGTGCTAGACAGATTACATGGAACCTAGGGGGGAGCCTTTGCTGCGCCGGTGCTTCTCGTGGCCCAATCCAGGTGATATATTTCCTTTATGAGTACCTTGTTTTTATACTATATATGTCTGGTTACTTGTGAGGAATTTCTTTTCTTGTTGGGGATCGAAAATCAAGGTATGTAGTCCTAGGTATAGGTTAGTATGACTGTGGGAGGTCTGAGCAGTTGTTGCCTCCTGCAAAGGCATTGTCAAGAACTGAAAGACATGTTTTAGATGGCAATCCTAATTACCCTGTTCTACTGACCTGCTAGGTGGCCGTTCTAGGAGTTTTTGTTAGTTGTGAGGCAGTTAGAAAAGCCTGCCATAACATATATATGCAAAGAGGCAAAATCCTGAATAATGAAAGAATAAAAATATACACAGGTGTGTAAAAAGGGGTTCTAACCCCTATACAAATATAAAAGGAAAGAAAGAAAAAACTTTGAGTAGTTGTTCATTGCCTTGTGAAGGCCTGGTAGGTTCCTAGGACGAGTCAACCCGGGGCTGATGCCTTGTCTTCTTAGGGGCAGCATCTAACTGGAAAAAATAAAAATAAGAGAAGGTTGGAGTGAAAATAAAAGTGACTGTTAGAAAAGTATTAAGTGTCGCCTTGCAAGGGCTTGGTAGGTTCTTGGGTATTGTGTATAGAACCTGAGATCAATGCCCTGTTCTCCTTGGGTCACTACGCTTAGCTCCCTCCTTTTTACATGCTCGAGTATGGAAAATTAAAGGCCTAAAAGGACAATGTGCTAAAAGACAATATTTCTTGATCAGGCTATAGGAGTCCTTGCCTAGGAGGAGCTCTTGGTTGAGTTGTCCTCAATTATGAAGGTAGTTCAGACTACCACTTAGGAGCACCTCTTTGATAGTTATTTTTAGCTTGGACGTGTTGGAGCAGTCGGTTAGTGACTAGCTTTGGGCTTTCTGTCACATTATTCTAGGCCTACTCCTCGTGGATTTCATGCCTTAGTTTTGACAAGGGGTAGGGTGAGAGATGTGATGTGTTTTGTTGTGTATCTATATTGTATCAGCTTGATGCTCTTTATGATTATGCATGTGCAAATCTGTTCATGGGATTCGATGTGTTGAGACACCCTATCCCATGGTCGCCAATGAGAGCTGGATGTAGCAGTTGAGGGGCTTGAAGCATTTGAGGCCATTTTGGAACAAGAAGTATCCACGAATCATTAAATACCAAAATTTCATGAAAAATCAAATGGTGGCGAATGGTTGAGCTGGAGTTTTCCTAGATGCATTTCGACTTCACGAATCCAATGCAAGTCTTGGTCCATATCGAAGGTCGTTTGACCCCCCATTTAATCTCCGCAAGGTTTGGCATTGTAAAGCAGCTACTGGATTCGGGAGCCAGAAAGTGCGTGACAAAGGCTAAGTTATAGTTTTTGATGTTGTGAAGCCGCACTATCCAGACGGATCTTGAATCCGAGTCTGTTTGCCCCCTCAAAACTGAAATATCCACTTGCGGGACGGCAGTGTGAACACAAAAAGATGAATCAGCTATTTTAATTTTTTAAACCTTAGGCTTAATAAGAAGCCTCAAATTAATGCAAAAACTGTCGAACAGAGAGGGAAGCGTCAATGCATCTCCTTAAATTTACCTGATGCTTCTCCAATACACACCCATTTGGAGAGAGAGAGAGAGAGAGAGAGAGAGAGAGAGATTCTCGATTAGGGTAGAGAGGAACAAGATGGCTGTAAGCTTGCCCATTTTAATGGAGGATTTAAAATTTTGATTTTTTTAGTCTTTCTCTCTCCTCCTCTCCTCTTATGGACTGTTCATATGCATCAATGGAAGAGAGACGGGGGAGGCGGTGATGATGATTTTGAAGCAAATGATGTTGTTGGAGCGGTAGAGGACATAGATTGGGGCTAGAGAGCATGTTAGCACCAAGAGGAAAGCCTCAGTGACCTCTCAATCTCGGGATACTTGCCTTGAACACGCGGGTTTCTATGAGTAAGTGGTCTTTTTCTTTGTTTGATGAAAGATGATTGAAGAAAATGATTGATCTTGGTTGCATATGCTAAATTATCTTTGAAATAAAATAAAAAACCAGAAATTTTGATGACATAATAAATTTTCCTCAAAACACGTAAAGCTCGCAAAGTGCGATTTTTAACGAAATCATGGAAATTGGGGATTTTAGTAAGTGTTTTGATTTTCCATGGAGTAAAAATGAATCTAAAAATGGGGCCAAGTGCTTTTGATTAGTGGGAGCTCAAAGGTTAATTTTTCATAATTTTGGAAAAAAATAAATAGGAATAAATAGAGAAAAATGGAAAAATTTAGATTTTTGCGATAAATAATTAGAAAAAATATTATTAATGTTTGTGGATGTGTAGCAAGGTTGAGGCATGAGTATTAAGCCTTAGCTCATCCTTGTTTTTATGTTTTAGTGCGTTTTTATTGCTTTCTATATGAAAAAATGACATACAAATGAACCTTGAACCTATGCAATGTGGTAAAACCTAACCGGTTAGGGAGAAAAGAGATTGTAAAAGTGAGAGATTGTTGGAAATACATAAAATTCTGATCTATTTGATTTATGCATAGCATATAGAGTGATAAAAATTTAAGTTTAAGGAGACTAGTAGCACGAGTAAACTCGATGCTAGTCTCTAGCAACACATCAACAACGAGTAGATCGGAAATCATTAAACATTTGTCTTTGTACACCACATGACTGATTTTTAATCATAAAATGCTTTCTTACGATGGCCATACACTTCTGAATTTTGCATGCCACATGGTACAAAACTTGGATACATAGCACTTGATTGCTAAATAAATGATCAACATGGAGGGTGTGAGGATTCCTAGGCTGTAGGATAGACGAGCGGTTCCTTGGGGTAAGTTTAGTGAGTAAATATCAACTCCTTGATCGTTCGATATACAAAAGAGTGGAGCTTGTACGTTTTTTCTTTATGTTGGAGCAATGCATCAAGGGGCCAATCCTCGAGATGCAAGAGAGCTGCAATGGGGCCGTGGAGTTTCAACCGAGAGGTTGCCTCCTATGTATGTGATACGTGGTATATTATACCAATGTGTATAGGATCCCCCTCTGAGGATTAGGGGAAGGCAAAAATTGAATTGTGTCTTATTACAAATGCAAGATTGATATTAGAGATTAGTATAGCATGCCTGTTAGACGCTCCTAGCCGCTAGCGCTATACGTGGACGATACCTTCTGCCAACCTATCATACCTTGAAGATAAATGAATTCTTCAAGCTCAAGTAGTTGGAATTAACCCTCGAAGCTTACTACTCAAAGTTTGTAATCCTACTAAAATATGCGCCACCTATGGATATTGCACAACAAGTATCCAAGTTTTGCCATGGCTTGAACACTCCTCTGAACCACCATCTTAAAGCAATGTGTCCAACAGACTTGCAAGACGCATTACTCCGAGCGAATCCAATCGTCCAAGAACTTAATTTGGAAAATTTTAGCAAAGATGACTATGGAGATTAGGATAAGAGATGTTATACGTGCGAAGAGATAGGGCACATCTGAGATGTCCCTACCGTCAATGCTTCCATTGTAATGAGCTAGGACACATCCAAGCAGAGTGCCCTGATCTAAGTCCAGAAGACATTGAGCCTCCAAGAAAATGAAGCTACATAAGTGCAGTCTATGGATATATAGACAAATCAGATGAAGACGAAGATCTAGAGCCCACTAAACCTTATTAGGAGGACTAAAGTTCCTAGAATCTTAATCGACATGTAACACAATTGAGAATAAATCCTAATCTTGTACCTATGGTTAATTCGAATAATATGAGTGCACTACTTGAAACATTAAGAGTAGCACAGCGGATGCATGGTGGGTCTTAACCCACAGGTCATAAGTCCCATTAGTGCTTGTCTTCCCCAGTTTCCCTCGAGATGAGGACATCTCGATTTCTCTAAGGGGGGGAGGATGTAATATTTCCACGCAATAAAATTTAGTTGGTTAGTTCGAAAGTTAGTTAGTTAATTAATAAGTTAGTAAGATTACTAACTAAAGACTAATTAAGGTAAAAACTGACTAGCATTAATAGCTAATAATTTTCATTCAATTAAAAATATATTTAAAAAAATAAAGAGTCATAAATCTAAATTTTTTCTCGGATTGATAAGGATCGTAGCCACCCTTCATGAAAAGGACAATGTGAATGGGACTTATGAGCCATATTAATCACTAGTATTAATGTGTAAGTTTGAATGGTCCAAAAATATTAGATTCTTGGGGGAAAAAAAACTATTATATTTTAGATATTATCCTAAAAAGATAGAACTAAAAGTCATTTAAAAAAAAAGACAAGTGATGTTTTAGTTAGTTTTGGAGATTTTCTAAAAAGAGAAATAAAGAAAAGTGACTGGCAAAATCGCACGTGCTGCGATCGCAGTCTACAGGCAGTAGATATCACTTCGAACAGAGAAAAGAAGAAGGAGTGAACTAAGAGCTTTCTAAGCAAGCGTCTTGGGGTTTTACCTCCCCCTTTTGGAGCCAATGCAACCATCAAATTTATGATCTGAACATCAGATCACTGAGTCTTCTAAGAGCCCTTCCACTCTTGTTCTCAGACTTATCCCCTCCTCTCTAATTCATTATAAATATGAGGCATGGGGAGGCACAAGGGAGCATAAGGAAACCCCAAAAGGCTGCAAGAGAGAGGGAGAGAGAGAGTATACCCCTCCAAGAGATTGAGAGAGAGAGAGAGAGAGAGAGAGAGAGAGAGAGAGAAGAGTTACCCCGAGAGGCTGCACAGTTTCCCTCTATCTCGATCCTTGATTTAATCATCTTATCTTTCGCTCTCCCATCTTGAATCTATTCCACCTTCTTAATCTCTTGAATCTACTTGCGGACAATGGCCTCCAAGCAAAGAATGTCGCGTGTGGATGACAATCCTACAACTAGCAATAGAGCTTTGAGCGAAGGCATCACTATCAATCCAATTGCGGTACCGATCGTAAGTAATGTTTTTTCAAATTGATAGATACTTGTTTTAATGCTCGCAAGAGATGCATTAAGCTCCTACCTTGTGGTGCTAGAATAGGTCCTTGAAAAGGATAAATCGCATTCTCAAATATTCAAAGATGAAGTTTGTGAAGTGCTTGTATCACAGGGAGTTAAATTGCACCTACTAGCTATGTGATGAATCCATGCATAGCATAAGCAATATATGGGACACTAAAGTATTGAGCATCAATAAGTCTTTGATTAATCTTTACCGAGGATAATATTGTTTAAAGTTTGCAAATGCATATACATGGTACGTACATGGGAGAGATTATGTAAAATTTACATCGATGACATGCGACTCCTTGCTTTAGGAAAAATGAAGATAGAGCCAAGAAAAAAATGTTGCATAGTAGGAAAATGCTAAAAGATAATTGTCACTTAGAGAAGAGGCATAAATGCTCTTGCTAGATTGATTAATTTGCATTGGAATGATAGGACTTACGTCATATATAGTATTGGAACCTTTAGCATATGCCTTAGGCTAAGGGAGGGAATATTAAGTAAATTCTACTCTTTGGCCCCAAGGGAGAGAGTGAATCTGTGATGGAATCATTATCGTGTCTATTGTTGTATTGTTTGGGAAAAATACAATTAGTTTTGTTGGTTGATTGAACAACACCCTAAATGTTTTTGTTTCAATCAAGGTATTGTTGCATTGTGATTTGGATAAATATTCCAAGGCTTGTGTTGATGGTAAATGAATGGCAGGGGTCTGTAATGACAAGTTGCCATGGGAATAAAGGAATGTTTTTTTAGAAGATGATATTAGGGCTGATTGATTTGATTGTGGTTGAATTTTAATTGGATTAATTGAGGAATGATACTTTGCACGCGTGGATCATCTCCAAGATCACATCACGGATTATCCCGAGAGGGCACTGCTCAATTCACATGCCAATGGTCAAGTGGTAAAAAGGTCAACCACGGAAATGACATCTCACTCCTAGACCGCTTGTGGGTTAGGTGGAGCTCTAGACACCCCTTGCCTGTCCAGAATGAAGTTGGAGATCCCAGTGAGCCCAATGTCTGGGACATTAGAAGATCCTATTCTAGATAAAGGATGGAAATTTCAGTGCCATGTGATTTTGATCGGGTACTTCTGTTGGACAAAAGGGATACATAGTTCTCCTGTATGGGCAAGAGACGAAAATTAACTTAAAGATAAGTTAAGGAACTTGTTTGATAAAAGGACTGCTTGTTTTGTTTTTGTGCATGTGTTGTAAATTACGTGAACAAAATCTGTGCCCTAAAAGGCTTAATTAATGAAGCTAATTTTAAATGTTGCACATAAATGTGGTAGGACCTAATTAGACAACTAAAGCTATCGAGGAAAGTGCCGTGGATGTGACTTGGGTCTGTCCTATGGAAGGGTGGTGCTAGTTAGCTGGGAAATTTTCTCAAAAGATGTAATAATGAAACTGTGAAGACCTAGAGTTAGTAGAGTTAGAATCCCGATTTATGTTGTTTTAGGGGAGCGGAATGGGACTATGCCTTATGGGCAGAGAGGTTGAGCTTCGCATCCCTCTCGTTTCCCATTCTCCATGAACCAAGTGCGGCATAAATCCACTTCGACTCTGTTGTTTCTACGCAAAGTGGTTCATCTGGAGCTCAACACTAGCTACTTCCTAGAGACTTGGTTGATAGGAAAGAAACCCTGACTTCAGGTCGGTGCCGGATACTTTCGCTTTGGGGCAGACTCAGGAAGATCTAGATGGCAAACCCTATGACATTCCTTGCGAGTGCTAGGTGGCGCTTTCTAGACTCCCCTCCCAATGGGCTGCTAAGACGTGTCCCACAAGTGGACAAGCGGACACGTTATAGTTGGTATCAGAGCGAAACTTCATGATGATACATGATTGATTAATGTTCGGTTCATATACATATCCTAAATAGAAATAATCCGAGTGGTATGACTTGATTGTTAGGCACCTTCTGCACCCACGAATGCTGACATGCAAGAGAAGAAATTTCTTCTCAAGCAAATTAAGGCACCCAAGTTTGATGGAGAAGGGTTAGACATTGTAGCAGAATCAGAGATATGGATTGAGATGATGGATGACTATTTCTTTGCTTCGGGAACTGCCTCCATGCATCAAGCAATGATTGGAAAACTGAAGTTAGTTGGCCAGACTTGATTATGGTGAAAGCAATGGTGCAAAGATCAAGGTATTTCTAAAGCCGCTGTTACATGGACTTAGTTGAAAGATGATGTACGCGGACGATACCTTCTGCCAACCTATCAAACCTTGAAGATGAATGAATTCTTCAAGGTCAAGCAACTCGAATTAACCCTCGAAGCTTACTACTCAAAGTTTGTAATCCTACTAAAATATGCGCCACCTATGGATATTGCACATCAAGTATCCAAGTTTTACCATGGCCTGAACACTCCTTTGAACCACCATCTTGAAGAAATTCGTCCAACGGACTTGCAAGATGCATTACTTCAAGCGAATCTGATCGTCCAAGAACTTAAATCGGGCAATTGTAGTAAAGCTGGCTATGGAGATCAGGATAAGAGATGCTATCCATGCAGAGAGATAGAGCACATCCGTAGGAGATGTCCCTACCCTAAATGCTTCCATTGTAATGAGCTAGGACACATCCAAGCAGACTGCCCTGATCTAAGTCCAGAAGCCATTGAGCCTCCAAGAAAATGAAGCTACACAAGTGCAGTCTATGGATATATAGATGAATTAGATGAAGACGAAGATCTAGAGCCCACTAAACCTTATTAGGAGGACTAAAATTCCTAGAATCTTAATCGACATGTAACACAATTGAGAATAAATTCTACTCTTGTACCTATGGTTAATTCGAATAATATGAGTGCACTACTTGAAACATTAAGATTAGCGCAGCAGATGCATGGTGGGTCTTAACCCATAGGTCATAAGTTCCATTAGTCCTTGGCTTCCCCAGTTTCTCTCGAGATGAGGACATCTCGATTTCTCTAAGGGGAGGAGGATGTAATATTTTCACGCAATAAAAGTTAGTTGGTTAGTTCGAAAGTTAGTTAGTCAATTAATAAGTTAGTAAGATTACTAACTAAAGACTAACTAAGGTAAAAACTGACTAGCATTAATAGCTAATAAATTTTATTCAATTAAAAATATATTTAAAAAATAGAGAGTCATAAATCTAACATTTTTCTTGGATTGATAAGGATCGTAGCCACCCTTCACGAAAAGTACAATGTGAATGGGACTTATGAGCCATATTAATCACTAGTATTAATGTGTATAGTTTGAATGGTCCAAAAATATTAGATTCTTAGGGAAAAAAACTAATATATTTTAGATATTATCCTAAAAAGATAGAACTAAAATTCATTTAAAAGAAAAGACAAGTGATGTTTTAGTTGGAGATTTTCTAAAAAGAGAAATAAAGAAAAGTGATTGGCTAAATCGTGTGCGCCGTGATCGGAGTCTACAGGCAGTAGACAGCACTTCGAACAAAGAAAAGAAGGAGTGAACTAAGAGCTTTCTAAGCAAGTGTCTTAGGGTTTTCCCCCCCTTTTGGAGCCAATGCAACCATCAGATTTATTATCTGAGCATCAGATCACCGAGTCTTCTAAGAGCCCCTCCAGTCTTATTCTCAGACTTATCCTCTCCTCTCTAATTCATTATAAATATGAGGCATAATGAGGCACAAGGGAGCATAAGGAGACCTCGAAAGGCTACAAGAGAGAGGGAGTATACCCCTCCAAGAGAGAGAGAGAGAGAGAGAGAGAGAGAAGAGTTACCCCGAGAGGCTGCACAATTTCCCTCTATCTCGATCCTCGATTTAACCATCTTCTCTTTCGATCTCCCATCTCGAATCTATTCCACCTTCTTAATCTCTTGAGTCTACTTGTGGACGATGGCCTCCAAGTGAAGAATGTCACGTGCGGATGACAATCCTACAACTAGTATAACAGAGCTTCGGGTGAAGGCATCACTATCAATCCAATTGCGGTACCGGTCGTAAGTAATGTATTTTCAAATTGATAGATGCTTGTTTTAATGCTCGCAAGAGATGCATTAGGCTCCTACCTTGTGGTGCTAGAATAGGTCATTGAAAAGGATAAATCGCATTCTCAAATATTCAAAGATGAAGTTTGTGAAGTGCTTCTATTAAAGGGAGTTAAATTGCACCTAGTTGCTATGTGATGAATCCATGCATAGTATAAGCAACATATGGGACACTAAAGTATTTAGCATCGATGAGTCTTTAATTAATCTTTACTGAGGATAATATTGTTTAAAGTTTGCAAATGCATATACGCGGTACATACATGGGAGAGATTATGTAAAATTTACATTGATGACATGCGACTCCTTGCCTTAGGAGAAAGGAAGATAGAGCCAAGAAAAAAATGTTGCATAGTAGGAAAACGCTAAAAGATAATTATCACTTAGAGAAGAGGCATAAATGCTCTTGCTAGATTGATTAATTTGCATTGGAATGATAGGACTTACATCATATATAGTATTGGAACCTTTAGCATATGCCTTAGGCTAAGGGAGGGAATATTAAGTAAATTCTACTCTTTGGCCCCAAGGGGGAGAGTGAATATGCGATGGAATTATTGTCGCGTCTATTATTGTATTATTTGGGAAAAATACAATTATTTTTGTTGGTTGATTGAACAACACCCTAAATTTTTTTCTTTCAATCAAGGGATTGTTGCATTGTGATTTGGATAAATATTCTAAGGCTTGTGTTGATGGTAAATGAATGGTAGGGATTTGTAATGACAAGTTGCAATGGGAATAAATGAATTTTTTTCTAGAATATGATATTAGGGCTGATTGATTTGATTGTGCTTGAATTTTAATTAGATTAATTAAGGAAGGATATTTTGCACCTGTGGATCATCTCCAAGATCACATCACGGATTATCCCAAGAGGGCACTACTCGATTCACAGGCCAATGGTCGAGTGGTAAAAAGGCCAACCACGAAAATGGCATCTCACTCCTAGACCGCTTGTGGGTCAAGGGGTGGAGCTCTGGACACCCCTTGCCTGTCTAGAATGGAGTTGGAGATCCCAGTGAGCCCAATGTCTGGGACATTGGAAGATCCTATTCTAGATAAAGGATGGAAATTTCAGTGCCATGTGATTTGGACGGGGTACTTCTGTTGGACAAAAGGGATGCATAATTCTCATGTATGGGTAGGAGACAAAGATTAAATTAAAGATAAGTTAAGGAACTTGTTTGATAAAAGGACTACTTGTTTTGTTTTTGTGCATGTGTTGTAAATTACGTAAATGAACTCTGTTCCCTAAAAGGCTTAATTAATGAAGTTGATTTTAAATGTTACACATAAATATGGTAGGACCTAATTAGACAACTAAAGCTATCGAGGAAAGTGCGGTGGACGTGACTTGGGTCCGTCCTACGGAAGGGTAGTCCCGGCTAGCTGGGAACTTTTCTCAAAAGATGTAATAACGAAACTATGAAGACCTAGAGCCAGTAGAGTTAGAATCCCAATTTATGTTGTTTTAGGGGAGCGGAATGGGACTATGCCTTATGGGCAGAGAGGTTGAGCTTCGCATCCCTCTCGTTTCCCAATCTCCATGAACCAAGTGCAGCATAAATCCGCTTTGACTCTATTGTTCATATGCAAAGTGGTTCATCTAGAGCTCGACGCTAGCTACTTCCTAGAGACTTGGCTTATAGGAAAGAGACCCTGACTTCAGGTTGGTCCTAAGTGGGAACGGCCGAATACTTCCGCTTTGGAGTAGACTCGGGAAGACCTAGATCGCAAACGCTGTGACATTCCTTGCGAGTGCCAGGTGGCACTTTCTAGACTCCCCTCCCGATGGGCTGCTAAGACGTGTCCCATAGGTGGACAAGCAGACACATTACACGTCTAGTGAAATACAAGTTTCAGGAGGCCATGGAAACTTTAGAGGTAGGGGGAGCTCTAGAGGAAGAGGTGGATGGCAAAATAGAGGTTCTAGAAATTCTTTGTCTGTCATTATTGTGGCAAAATAGATCATATTGCAATCCATTGTCATGCTAAGAAGGATAATATCCATAGTGATAAATTGTAGCAAGAAAACTATGCATCGTCGTCACGACATAATGAAGATAAAAATGAGCATTTATTTGTTATGCAGCATATGATGAATGCTCTTATAGGAAAGGTGACACATGATGATGTATGATACGTTAATTTAGATGCATCTAATCTTATGACCAGTCATACTGAATGGTTTGGAAAGATGAAGCATTCACAAAATCTAGGTTATGTGTAGATGGGTGATGATTCATGTCGCCTAGTTTCACAAATTGGAAAAGTTCCCTTGTCCTTGCATGATGGTCAACAAAGATTCGGTTAGATGCATTACGTGTGCTATCCATCACAAAGAATTTAGTGTATGCTAGTCAAATGGTAAAGCAAGGGATGTAGGCTTGATTTAATGCAAAAGGCTACTTTGTGGAATATTTTAATGATAAGTGTAGGTTGGTCACAAAAGGAAGTAGAGTTAGCTCTATGTTCATTTTAGATGCTCGAAATCCTCCTATGAATGCTACTATGAATGCTAAAGGCAAAGGAGTGGTTGTAGACATTGAAATATGACACAAATATATTAGATATGCAAATGTGCAAAAGTTGAAATTAATGCACTCCAAAGGGTTGGTTTTTAGGATTGTTTGCTTTTAGAGTTGCAGAATTTCATAAAGTATGTGAAGCGTTTCAGTTTGGTAAGCATACAAGACAAGCTTTTTTTCATGATAGAGATGTGAGCAAGAATATACTGGATGTTATGCATATAGATGTTTGGGGGCCTACAAAGAACATATCTCTTGGTGGCAGCAAATATTTTGTCATGCTTATTGATGACTATTCAAGAAAGGTGTGGGTGTATTTGAGTACTTCAAAAATTTCAGGCTGTTGTTAAAATAAAAGCACGCTTGAAAGTTAAGTTCTTGAGGTAAGATGGAGGGGAGGAACAATATCTCTATAATAATTTTAGTGACTACTTGAGGTTTCATGGGATAAAGAGAAAATTTACTTGTAGGTATTTCCACAACAAAACGGAGTTGTAAAAAGAAAAAAATAGACATATTGCAAAAGTTGCATGGGAATTGTTGGCTGAAAATAATATACCAAAATTCTTTTGGTTTGAAGGTTTTCATACTGCTACCTATATTATAAAGAGGACTCCTAGAGCTGCAATTTATGAGATGACTCTCAAAGAATGCTTTATGCGACAAGAAGCTTGATGTGCCACACTTGAAAGTATTTGGTTGTAATGCATATGTTCATGTGCTAGATGAGATGCAAAAGAAGCTTGATTCAAAGGTTGAAAAATATATTTTTATTGGATATTCTTTAGAGCTAAAAGGGTATTGTTGCTATAACCCTATTATAGGTGAGTTCAGAGTGAGCAGGGACGTTATTTTTTATGAGATGAGCAGTTGGTATGTATTTAGTGGTGATGCATTGGATGATGATGATCATAATAGTTATCTACAAAAAGAAAAGCAAGAATCACATAGCCTTAGTGGACTAGAAACCTCATCTGCTATACTACATCTACAGTTAGCTCTTACTTTGGAAGACTAAAGAGCAGCCCCACATCTTCAAGTGTATCTACAAGTATTGTAGGTAAAGACAAAGGGAATAAGAAAGTGTCAGATGGTAATGATGCATCTGCTAGTCATTTGGGGTTTGATGGAGATTAGAGTGGTTTGTAGAGTTTGGATGATGAGCTTGGTATTCCTTCAGTTAGGACACTAGGTGTACAAACAACACATGGTAATGTAAAGGCTCCATTGAGTGATCTAGTGGTATGCAAGTTTAATAGGGTGAGATATCCTATTAAAAGACTTGTTTTTTAAGGTTATGTAGCTTGCCATTACGCATATATGGTAAAGGTAGTTGAGGATGTTGATCCCACTTATTTTGAGGATGCTATTAGTCATGCTCATTAGGATGCAACAATTGATGGGGAGGATTGGATTAGAAGCCAATAAGACTTGGTATCTAGTACCAGTGGATAAGGGCAATAAAGTTATTAGTTGTAAGTGGATCTACAAAATTAAGCATAATACAAATGGTTCTATTAGCAGGTATAAGGCTAGGATGATTGCAAAAAGCTATCCTCAAACATATGGCATAGATTATGAAGAGACATTCAATCTAGTTACTAGGATGACAATTGTTAGATGCTTGATTGCCTTGGCAAAGCCAAAGATTGGAGTTTGCAACAAATGAATGTCAAGAATTCCTTCTTGCATGGTGAATTGCAAGAAGTATATATATATGGAGTATCCAGCAAGTTATGAGTATTAGAACATCCCACATATGTGTGCAGGTTAAAGAAGGTGCTTTATGGGATGAAGCAAGCACCTAGAATCTTTTCAACATTGACTTTTATGTTTCTAATGCTGATCATTCACTTTATGTGAGAAGGGAGATGAAGGCTTGGTCATCATAGCCATCTATGTGGATGATTTGATTATTACAAGTGACAGTGAGAGTGGGATAATTGAAGTCAATGACCTTTTGAAAAAGAAGTTTGAGATGAAGGATTTGGGTGAGTTGAGGTACTTTCTTGGTATTGAGGTGATCATATGTGATGATGGTATATGACTATCTCAAAGGTAATATGGCTTGGATATGCTGTCCAAGTATGATTTGATAGCATGTAAGCCTCTTTCATTATCATTGGAGAAAAATGTGAAGTTGAGTGCTGATATTAGGGATGAGATAGAAGACTCTACTATGTTTAGGAGGATAGTAGGGAGTCTGATTTACATGACTACCACAAGGCTAGAAACTACAATACTAGCATGGATAGAGTTGTTATAAGTAAACTCAGTTGAATGCAACTAGGAATCCCACATATATTGCACATTATGTCAGAAATGAAAAAGGTAAGTCTTCAACCACTTATTTACCCTTTTTGTCTAGCCATTAGTTTGTGAATGATAGGCTTTAGAAGGAGTCAACTTAGTACCCATAAAGTTGAATATTGCCTACTAAAAGTTACTCATGAGCTTTGTATTCCTGTCATGTGCCAATTACCTGCGGTAATGCATGTAGTCTAAATACATGCTCCATTAACTAAGAAGCCACCTATAAGATAGTGATATGTCTTTTCCAAAATAAAATGAGCTACCTTGGTGAGTCTATCCATCACCATATATATGTTGTTCCATCCCTTTTTGGCTGTAGGTAAGCCAGTGATGAAATCCATGGTTGTATGTATCGATTTTTCTTTAGAGATAGGTAATGGCCGCAACAATAAACCACCTCGCTTATGAGTGCTATCCTTATTTTATTAGCATGGCATACACTTCATGACATAATCCTTCACATCTTTCCACAATCCTTTCTAATGCAATCCTTTTGCTGATTTTATCATAGATCTTACATGCTCCAAAATGTCTAGTTGTAGGCAAAGAATGCAACTCCTCTATAATTTTCAGCCTAAAGGGAGAAATAGAGGAAATGACAATCCTACCATTAAGTTAGATGAGGCCATTCTTAAGCAGAAAATGTGAGTTTTTCTCCATCAAACCTTGCTCTAATTTCTAAAAAATATGACTGGGCTCATCATCCAAAAGGTAGGCCTCCGATAGCTTTGTAATAATCTAATCACTGTGTACCTCAGTCATAGCTGAAACCTTGCATGTCTACATCCTTAAAAGATAATTAGCCACTATGTTATCCTTAGCCCATGTATGATTGATGTCAAAATCATAATTTTGTAGGGTAGCCACCCACATCCATTGCTTAGGAGTGAGATGTGACTGGGTACGGAAGTATTTTAGGACCTTGTGATCACTCTAGGCTCGAAAGAGCTACCATGCAAATAATGGTACCACTTCTTTATTGCATGAAGAATTGCCAACATCTCTTGGTCATAGACATTCATAGCCATCTCTTTATCCATGAGCTTGCAAATCTCAAAGGTAATGATTCCATGTTCATGTAACAATATAGCCCCTATTCCATAGCCAATGGCATCATAGTGTTATGGTAAATTATCTAGAGAAATCTAGGCATACCAAAATATGAGTGAAAGTGAGAATTCCTTTGACTTGTTGAAGCTACTATGTAAGTTTGTCCCAAAAGAAAGCTTCCTTCTTCAACCTCTTAGTCAAAGGAAGGACTACAGTTGGATAATGCTTTATTAATTTGCGGTAGTATGATGATAGACCAATAAATCCTCTAAGAGAAGTTGTAGTGGTAGGTGTTGGCCAATCTCTATACATTGCACCTTCTTAGGATCAACCTTATCCCTTTCTCACTATCAATGTGGCCTAACTACTCCACCTCTGTCTATTTTTGTGGTGCCTCAATATATCAAAGATCTTCCTCATATACTACAAATGTTTCCCCAATGTCTTGTTGTAAATCAATATATGATTGAAGAACACAATTAAAAAATTGAAGAGGAAAATCTACAAAATCTTGTTCATCAAACTCTGGAAGGTAGCTTGGGTATTGATAAGCCCAAAATGGCATTACCAAGAAATGGTATAACCCATGATCAGTCCTAAAGGTTGTTTTAAGCTCATTACCCTCTCACATGCGAATTTCATAATATCCTCATTTCAAGTCAATCTTGGTAAATAACTTAGCCCCCCCTTTAGCTCACCAAGCAAATCATCCACTCTAGGAATCAGATACCTATTCCTTATTGTGATCTGGTTTAGATCCCCGTAATCTATACACATCCTAAAGGATCCATCTTTCTTCTTCACTAACAAGACCGATGAACTATAGAATGAAGAACTAGGCTCAATGAACCCTATCTCTAAAAGCTATTTGATTTGCTTAGGTATTTCCTCTTGCCACATTTCGACAATCTATAGGATGGTTTATTGATGGCTTGGAATGTGACTCCAAGTCTATAGGGTGGTCCACTGCTCTCTTGGGAGGTAATGATGTCGGCAACCTAAACAAGCCCCTACACTTCTCAAGTAGAGAATTTAATGTTGTTTTATTGGAGCCCCGAGAGGAACACCAAGGAAAAGGGAATTCTCTTGCAAGAAAATCTATCTTGTAACATCAACAAGCTTGTTTATCATGTTTCATATGATCACAATGAAGAAAAGAACACCAAGCACAACAAATCTCCATGCAGCATCATGTAGATCTCCCACGGTTTTGATAGAATCAACTATATTCTTCAATATCTTCACAAAATCCATCAATAGAACAAAGAAAGAAAAGAAATACACTATCTTTGAGTGGAAATACATCACATAGTATTCATCTTCAATATCTTCATAGTCTTCTCTCTCAATCTCTCATATACAATCACTCTGTTTGAGTAGAATTGGCTATCTCTGACTCTCTCTCTCTCTCTCTCTCCATCAATAATACATCATATCCTCACTACAATCTCTCAAAATCACTCTCAATAATCCTTCTTAGGTCGTGGATACCCCTCCCAAGAGGTATGTCTGATATGAAGAGTCACCAGAGCCACTATAGTGTCCTTTCATAGCTCACTACTGTCACTTCACTCTAGTCTTCACTTGAGTCTTTAGCAGCTACTTCTTCCAGCTCTTTTGCACTTGTATTCACCTCTTTCCAAGGCTAGAAAACTTTCCCAAGCTACACTCTCATCCATCACAACACATACAGAAGCATACAGAACAGTACCAGAACAGCTACAGTACAGAACAGAACAGAACAGAACAGAGACAGAGGCTCTACAGAAGACCTACAGAAGGTTACAGAAGGTCATCAAAACCTCATAACTCATTCTCAAACCATTCCAAACTCTCAAAAACCATTCAATAAACTTTCACGATATCTCAATCTTTATCAATCAATACTCCATCCCTCCCTACAGAAGACAATCAGAACAAAACAGACCAAAACAGAGCAAAACAGAAGGTATACAGAACCTATCAGAACCTATCAAAACATCACAGAACCACCAACAAACATCATGAACTTCCAAAACCCAATCAATATCATCTAAAACACTCTCAAACTACTTCCTAATCAATCAATCATCTCATAAAATCAACCATTCAGCTCTCAAAAACAACAAAAATTAGCCAAAAAACAAGTCATTTCAACACTCAACATATCCCCACACTTAATAAGGAAGCGTCCTCGCGACCCAGGAAAAAGGGAATACAAGTTCAGGGAAAAGCTCAACTTTGATCGTCAATATCTCCTCAAAAAGAATCCATCCACCATGATCGCAACTTATAACCTGTTTCTGATATAAAAATACAAAGAAAGGAAAACCCTTTATTCATTAACACCTCTTATTAAACTAAAAATCACAACAAATTTATAAAGGATATAAGAGTTTTCTTCTTCTTCATCAGCATCAGCTTCAATTCTACATCGATGACCCCATCACCACAAATCTCCAAAATGTAGCTCGTACACGAAATCCAATAGGAAACCACCACGCTCGTTTTACATAAATGAACTCACAACACAAACACTAATACACAACACAACCATCTGAATGACTCCTCCAAAAAGAGAGATTTTCATTAAAAAGCTTCCACCATACATTGGAAAGGTATCAATGAAGATGATCCCTCTTAAAAGATTGATGTTGTCGGAAACGATCCATAGATAAGGATTCATCGACAAAGGTTTTAGGAGGATTTTGAAAAAATTGGAGACAGCACATCCTTTCCAACAGGACCAAGTATCTGCTAGGCAAATAGAGGGCATGAAAATACAATATATCCAGCTGCTGGGAATCAATGCTCACATTGACATTCATGCACAACTTTGGAATAGGCTTGGAATCATTATGAGAGTGCCTATGCATATATGCCAGGTACCAAGCAAAGTGAGCAATTAATCTCATTGAAGGATCTGCAGACTGTGAATACTGCTGAGCAAAATGAACATAGTTCTGATAAGCTTGACTGGAAGCTGTCCATTCTCCTGGAATTACTGGCCAATTGATCTGAGGTCCGGTAAGGCAATCATCCAAACTCCATCCCCTTCTTCTGGAAATCTGATTATCAAACCCATCACAGTCACTAACCAACTGAGGTGGTTGAGATATAGAAGTGTTAGGAGAGGGTAGTGGAATAAGGAAGAGTGGATGAAGTGAGGGATAGGAAAAATCATAAAAGGAAGAAAAGGTTAAAGAAGGAGTGGCAGAAATTTGTAGGGAATCACTAAGGAACGGTGTTAACTGATAAATAGGAAATGTGGAGGGTACATTAATGGAGGGAGAAGGACAGGGCGGAGAAGGGGAAAATACCCTATCCTCAATAAAGGAACAGTATGTAAAAATGGAAATTTGAGAGAAAGATGAAGGTTGGAAAAGAAGGGGTAAAATAATTGTGGAATTACATTGACAAAGGGAAAGATATATAGCATAGCGGTGAGCCATTTGTTGTAATAGAGGAGGGTAGGAACAGAAGGTCCTAAGAGAGATCGTCGATGATAAGCATCAAAGAAGGGAGCATCAAATGGATTATGTTTTGAAAGATAGGCTAAGAGATCCATCCTCAGTTGATTAGTACTCTGGGCAAAGGTAGGAGCTGTGTTTTGTCTTTGATTTAGGACCACAGAATCAATCATGGGATGCCACGAATTATCATGACAATCAGCCACTTTGGAGGAGTAACTCTGGAACATGCCAGCTATGCGCAACTCCAAATGGTTGATATAAAAAACAGCCTGTAAGACCACATCCCCCACATATCATGCCATATCCACCTCAGCTGGAATTAACAAGTCTCCTCGTAGATACATGTATGACATCAACATGGTATCTGGCATGACAGAATCTTCAAACACCATTTTGACTACCTCTGTCAACAACTTAGCAGACCAAGCCCCACTCCAGCCATCCTCTGGAAGAGGTAAATCCATCGTGG
This sequence comes from Lygodium microphyllum, assembly GCF_053477565.2. NCBI lineage: Eukaryota > Viridiplantae > Streptophyta > Polypodiopsida > Schizaeales > Lygodiaceae > Lygodium > Lygodium microphyllum. The sequence continues at coordinate 83,689,842 of NC_141163.1, read as the reverse complement.
AAAGCTTCATATAGAAAACCAAATTCTGTAAGTGGTAGTGGACAAAGAAAGAATGGTCGGGTAAGACATATTCCTGAAACTGCTCAAATGTAGACCATAACAAGTCCATTCTGGATTGCAATCTTTCCACTTTATCTTGGAATAGAGGGCACAAAGTAGCCTATCTCTGAAGAGCAGCCAAGTCCTGCTGTGAAAGAGAAGGAATCAAGGGAACATTAGGGCTTGGAGGAACAGAGTGGGACTTTGCAAGTTGATCGTGCAATTGCTGGATTTGGGAGGCTTGGGATGCCACTGTGTCATTAGCAATTTGTAAAGCTGAAAGTTTGTCATCTAAGATAGCTTGGAACTCCTTCGCTTCTCTGGACATCCTCTCCTTCGCCTTTGAAAGGCTAGTAACCTAGGATTGAGCCTCGAGTAACTGGATCTTCAAAGAAGAGATCTCATCGCTTTGGGTGGCAACCAGGTGGGTTTGCTGTTCCATTTGCTTAAATAAATCTGCTAGGGTATCCTTAGCAGAAGCTAACTCAGATGTTGCCTTATGAAACTGGTCCTTAGACTGCATGAGTTCTTCATAAAAGGACGCGTACAGCTGTTGAACACAGGCTGTCACTGACAACTCAATGGAGCTCTGAATATCTTTACAGAGGAAAGGAATTGCATCTCCTGAGACTAGACTGTTCAGGGAGGGAACTGATATGTCCAATGATCCTTCTCGATGTGCTCTGAATAGGTTAGTACAAGTGAGATAGCCAGGGAGTTCACTGCCAGAAGTAGCAGGGATAGGTACTGAAGGAAGTACAGAAGGAGCTTTATCCGCTACCCTCTTCAAGCGTTTGCGCTGTATGACCAGGGGAGGCGGAGAATCATCATCCTCTATGTCAATGGGTTCTGACTCTTCTGAAGGTGGAGGAGGAGGTACTGGATCTGATGGAGGAGGTGGAGGCACAGTCTTTTGTAAACCTGAATAGGTCAAGAAGGCAGACAAACATGATCCATATGTGACATTGGTAACATTACCCCTGGTGACTTTAACGAAATGCTGATCCATTTTAGTGAGGAGGTAAGTGCTCCAATCAATAGCAACTCCTTTCAACACCATCCTGGAAGCGGTGAAAAGCTCTTTGGACAAATATTGGGATGGCGTTCTGGCAGGCATAAACCTGTCCTGGAGAAACTAACAGATCGTCTTCCATACGGGATCAGTGATCATAGAAAAGGAAACTCCTGAAGAGTTGATCACCTTCTTAACATCCAGCATTTCCCTTGTCTGCTTTTGCAACAGCTTCAGAATCTCTTCATTAGAGAAAAGTTGACGAGTGGTCACAAGAGGTTCATCTTTGAAGGGTAGAGACAGAGCCTTCCCTAAGCCGCGAGGTGTCAAAGTCATAAAAATGCCCTGGACGAGTCCTGTCTTCTTGCTGTAAGAGGCCAGGAACTCATCACATAACGACGGATCCTCTGGACGCAGGGGAAAAGAAGTAGCCACAAAAGCAGCAAGTCTCGCCTTCGTGAGAGGCTCAAAAGTAAGTAGGGAAGAGTAATCCTGACTAACGAGTGGGACGTACTAGATAGGGGGAGGAGCGTGAGAAGGCGCCATTCAAATGGTTACACACACACCACAAACACAGACAATCAAGGAGAATGCCTGCAAAGAAACAGACAAAAATCCAAGGATAAGAGAACAACCAAACAAGAAAACGTGACTCGACCAACTAACCCCAAGCAAACCACATCCTAGAAAAAATTCGACATGACCTTGAGACATATGCGACCGAAAGCTTCATGCGATGCATCAGACAAACACCCTGAACCCCGTATCAGGCAAGAAAAGAAAAAACTGCATACCATACCCGTAACCGTAACAAAGACAGTAAACCAAAACAATACCACATCCGACACATATCAAGACTACATCGATGATAAACCAGGACTGGACCAGGAAAATAACGCCAAGGATTGCGCATACCCATCCCACGAAACGGTTCATTAAAAAGGGCAATTAAGTGCAGTGAGGGGGAATTAATTTAATGAAGGGTTCATTTTAATAAATTATTAAGAATGGGTGAATTTTTATTAGGTGATAAACCTTAACAAGAAAACGACGGTTCCTTATTATAAATTTAATTACCAATTATTAGGTTAAAACGGTGCTTTTATTCGAATCCCAGACTTCGATACCCGACTGGGTCTCTAAATGCAAGTTCATTGATTACAAATTAAGGTGATGTGGAGCGCTTTTTTGCCAGCACGTGCTCATGTGACGGCTGGTTTATTTTACATAAAAATTAAAGTGCCTCTGTAGCGCACGTAGCGCGTGCTAAGTGAACGGCTGGTTTATTTTAATTAAAAAGTATGTGTGTGTTGAGTGCGAATGCGCGTGGAACTGTGGGTGAATAAAGAGTTCATTTTAACAATTAATTTGTGATTAAGGGGGACATGAAAATAAATAAAACACATAAAATAAATACCTAGAAGGGGTGTGGATGTAATGCAGAAATGCACACGAAAGAGTCTCCCAAAAGAAGTGAATCCAGTAAAGGAAAAGTAAAGATCACTTACGAACAACAAACACAACACCTTAGTGGGTGGGTTGATTTGGTTTTTGTTGGTTTTTTAATTTTTGTAAGTTGTGATTATTTATGGTTGGTTATTTTGTTTGTGTGGTTATTATGGGTTGTGGATGTGTTTTGTTGTTTTTTATTTGTGTAGTTTGTTTGTTTGTTTGTTGGTTTTTTTTAAAATAAGAATAAAAATAATAATAGAGAAATTAATATAAACAACACATGAATATGGAGGAAATATCCACAATGGGGTCTATGCAAATAAAATAGAGAGTGTTAAGGGAAATTTCCGTTTATTGGGTTGTTAGTGTGTTGTTCGTTTTTTTTAAACAATAGGGGTACCATGTATGATAATTTTTAAAGTATAAAATAAATGAAAAATGGTCAAGGGGGGTGAGGGGAATTTTTTAGAATTTTTTAAGAATTCTTTACTATTTTTAAATGAATTTTCTACATTTGTTGGCAATTTTGGGGATAAATTAGGAAATATTTAATTTTCAGAAATTTTAGGGTTGGAAATTTCCAGCGGAAAAATTCCCAAAAATTGGCAAAAAGCAAAGGGAATTTTTAGAAAATTTTTTGAATTATTTTAATGGAAAATTTAATTTAGAAATTAATTAAATCAGGTAAATCAAGTTAATTTGATAAGTAAGTTAGAAGTAAGTCAGTTAAGTCTGGTTAGTCTGGGTAAGTCATGTAAGTCACATGAAGTCAAGGCAGGTTAGTCAGAAGGAATTAGGTTAGTCTAGGTTAGTCAAAGTCAGGTAGATAGACTAAGGCAAGGCAAGTCAGGTTAGTCTGGGGTAGGCTAAGTTAGGTTAGTAAACTAAGTTAGGTCTGTGGGCACTAACCTAAGGGGGGTTAGTGTAACTAGGCTAAAGTTAGTTTAACTAGGGTAGGGTTAGTGTAACTAACTTAGGGTTAGAGTAACCTAACTAGGGTGAGGGCAACTAGACTAGGGTTAGTTGATTGGGGGGGGTTAAACTAACTACAGTTGGGTTAGTTGATTGGGGGGGGGGGGGGGTTAAACTAACTACAGTTGGGTTAGTTGATTGGGGGGGTTAAACTAACTACAGTTGGGTTAGTTTAACCTAACTAAAATTAACTAAATTAATTAGGGTTAATTAGGTTAGTTAAAGCTAACTAACCTGACAGTTAGAGGAGGAGGAGGAGGAGGCGAGGACGGCGGCGGCAAGATGGCGGCTGGCGCGGCTGGTCGGCGGCGGGCACAAGGGAAAACAGGGCGCGCTCCAGGCGGCGACAAGGGAGGGGGCTAGAGGCGGCGGACAGAGGCATGCGGTGGCGCAAGGGCGAACAAGGCGGCAGCACTCAGCGCGGCGGACAAGGAGGAGACCACGGCGGAGCAGGGCCACGAGTGCGACGATGGCGGAAAGGAGGAGGCCACAGGGCGGTGGTCGGCGGCTAGGTGTCGACGGCGACCATAGGGCCACAGGGCGCAGGCAGAGGCGAAGGAGGTGGCGGATGGTGACGCCGTGGAGGAGGGGGCACCAGGCGACTCAGGGAAGAAGAGGGAGGGGCCATGAAGGAGGCATCGTGGAGGAGGGAGGGAGGAGAGAAACAAGCGGCAGGCGTGAAGGAGGGAGGAGAAGGGGAAAAGGAGGGAAAGGAGAGAAGGAGGGGAAGGAGAGGAGGATGAGGGAAGGAGAAGGAGGATGGAGGAAGGAGATGGAAATGGAGGGGGGGAGATGGCACACAGGGGGAGGGAGAGAGGTAGTTGGGGGGGAAGGGGCCGGGGAGAGAGAAAGGTGGGGGTTGGGGGGGATAGGGAAGGGTGCCCCGCGGGAGGGGGGGTGCCCAAGGGGTGGGTAGGGGCCATGGATGTGGGAAAGGGTTGGGGAGGGGATAGGGTGACCTTTGGGTGCCCATGGGGGGCGCCCAGGGAAAGGGTAGGGGTGGGATAGGGTAGGGTAGGGTAGGGGGTGCCCAAGGAAAGGGACGCGTACCCCCGTCCTGCACACGTGCGCGGGGCGGGGTAAAAATATTTACCGTGACGGAATTGAAATGGCGCCGGGATGACGGTACGGGTCATGCAGACATGACCGGGGCGCGTGGAGACGCGTAAAATCGAAAAAGGGCGCGTTCACGCACAAGACGGACGCGCGAAAAAAACATAAAAATAAAGAAAAATTAATAACTCCCAATCCGGATGTCAAAACGAAATAGCGTAAAAACAAAAAGTGGGCAGGACGATAGGACGAAAACAAGAAAAATATATGACGGAGGTTTCGGGAGGGGGAAAGGGCAGTCACGTGCAAAAAACCCAAAAAAGGAACCAAAAACGCAATAAAAATTAATATCGAAAAATCCATGCATCGGAATGAGGTGCAGAAAAAAGGAAAACTGTGCAGAAAGATGTGCCCGACAATCCTATCTCATCAAAACATAATTCTGACAGAGATAAGACGCGTTCACATGAGAAAAACCCAAAAAACAAACCCGAAAATGGGATCGGAAATTAATATCGGACGAACCGTGCGCTGGAATGACACGCAGTAAGAAGGAAAAATGTCTGCAGGATGGAATGGCACAGGGTTGTCACCTTAAACCGCAGTTTCGGTGGAAGTAGGAGGGGTTCACATGTGAAAAACACCAAAAATACACCTGAAAACTCATTGAAAATTTAATAAGTAAAAATCCGGAAGTCGAAAGAGGGGGGAGGAAAAAGGAAAAAGGTGAGGGAAGACACAGGGGACATGACTATCAAATCAAATGGGAATTCCGATGCAAACAGGGCAGGTTCACATGGAAAAATGTAAAAAATACGCACGAAAAAGTTGTAAAAAATCAGAAAACTAATATTGGACAAACCGTGTATCGGAATGACACGGCGTAAAAAGAAAAAATGTCAAGGAAAAAGTGATGGTCAAGGCTATGATGTCAGATCATGGTTCCGGAGCAAGTAAAGCACGTTCACATGGAAACCGGCTAAATTGCGCAAAATGCTTCAAAAATTAATAACTCAAAAACCGTGCATCGGAACAGGGGTAGATAAAAAGGAATAATGGTCAATGCAAAGGAAGGAACAGGGCTATAAGGTTGGATGTTGACTTTGGTGAACGTAGGGTGCATTCACATGACAGGACCGCAAAATTAGGGAATGAAGGAAAACTGCAAGGGAACAGCCCCAAGGGTGGGTGAAACATAACCGGGTGGATGGAAAGGGACCCCGATAGGGTAAAAGCAAGTCATGGCATACATGCATGAGCAGGTTGATGCATATGCAGAGGATATACAATGTAGACGCGCAGGGACACGTCCCCACACTTAAGACCTTAACAGATAGGGTTAACCGAGCAACAGGGACCTAGGACCACGCCACAGACCATCCACTAACGTCTCCACACTTAAAACATGAACGTCACGGAGAAACCAAAGTGGGAGGGTTAGAAAACTTGGCCCATTTCATCAAGAAGCAAGGTTGAGTGTCGATGGCACGTCCAGGGTGGTTGTCAGCTTCTGGAGGTACCAAGGCCTCTTGTCGGCACACGTCCGTCATAGCAGGGACCACGCAGCAGTACCCAGGGAGGTAGCTGGTTGAAGGAATCGCAGGAATTGCGTTGTCGATGAGGGATATTGCACTCAACTCACAGTCACTCAATTGGAATGAAAGAACAGTCACTCGCCCCATGACTAATACCACTCGAAGAAGAATGATTGAAACCCATATCTCATACCTGGTTAAGGAATCGACAAGGATGAATGGTGCAGAAGGGGTATGCTAGGGTGCACAATTGATGGTGCATTAGTGCGTCCAACCCGTCTGGCATAGGTGCAAGAAGGAAGGCAAGGGAGCCTTACAGTGCAGTGTACAGAACAGGGTGGCGTGTCTTATGATGACGGCAAAGACCCATCCCGTGGGTGCACAGGGAAAGTGGAACATACCTGACTCCAAGTGTCGTAACGTCCCTCAATCTCACCTCTCGGTAGGTGATTGAAGAAACTCCAGTCACACTCAACCCACCCTCTGTCTCACGCTCTGTTGATAGATACAAGAGGGCAGCCTTTTCCTGAAACCCGTTGATGTAATCCTCACGGTCACTTGTGCAAAGATTGTCTGCCTTGTGCGCATTTGATGGTGCAACAGTGCATCCCGCCTTGTGCCGGCATACGGTGCAAGAAGGAAGGCCAGGGAGCCTTATGGTACAGTGCACAGAAACAAATTATGCTTTGTGCATTGAGAGGCCCATCCCGTGCGTGCAATACTTCATTCACACTTCTCACCTCTCATTTGATTTGAAGGGAAAAAACTGGTCTCTCGACCCACCCTCTGTCTCACTCTCCGTTGATAGATATAGAGGGCAACCATACTCACTTCCCCATCCGGTTAGGATGAAAGCTCACGTCACTCGATTGTTTGTCGATGAGGATCGCGTCATCAGTTGTTGAAGAGGCGTACCCAGGGAGGTAGCCATCAAATCGAACGTTGTTTTGAATAGGACATGTCATCTGCTAGAGGACAGTTAGGCACTTTGCAGAGAGACCTAGGACACATCGTACCAAGGGAAGCAGCTTCGGAATTGGATCCTAGAAATATCAATTAATGAATCCACTTTCTGGATTCCTGGGTGTTACCACCTTTTCCACAGCCAGCTTCCCGCCCAAGGGTGTTTACCACCTTTTCTTGGAATGAGGCCTGCTATGACAGGGAATTTCTTCCTTTTCTCTCATAACAGATTTGTTTTTTTTTCTTTTTCTTTTTTTTATTTTTTTTTTTCGAATTGAGCAAGGGAATAGTAGAAAGACCATTTGTCAGAACCCACCTCGCCACTGTCGCTGGTGGAAAATAGAGGATAAGAGATCAAGGCTGGAAGGGGGGTTTGAGGGGACAAAGGGTTGTGTCCACTTCATCAGGAGTGATTGAAGAACGACTATCAGAAGTAGCATCATAAGAAGTACAGTGCCGCGCCAATGAGTGAAAAGATCAAATGACCGTAATTGTCAAGATCCCCAAGGAGAGAAGTACTTCTTCAGGAGATATCCATTGATCAGAAAGGGATCATCAGAGGCATCAACGGTCTGCACTTGGACAGAGCCATTAGGGTTGACTGCAAGTACCTTATAGGGGCCCATCCACCGTTGTTGGAGCTTGCCAGGAAACTTGCCAAATCGTGAATCATAGGCTAGGACCAAATCACCTTCTTTGAACTCCTTATGCTTGATAAAGCTATCATGGTAAGCCTTGCGTCGAGCTTGCGTGGCTTCCTTGCACTGTAGAGCCATCCTACGAATTTCGTCCAAACATTCCAGGTGCAAGAGACGGCGTTGCAGTGAATCATCGTCCCCCAAACGCTCTTTGATAGTCACTCTCAAAGAGGGTAATTCCAATTCAACAGGGAAAACAGCTTCTGTACCATACACCAGCTGGAAGGGTGTCTGTCCAGTTGCGGCTTTATGGGAGGTTCTGTATGCCCAGAGGGCCTCTGTAAGTCGATCATCCCAATCACGACGATGTGTGGCAATCGTTCTTGTCAGGATCGAGCAAAGGATGTGATTGGTGACTTCGACTTGGCCATTGGCTCTGGGGTAATAAGGAGTGGACTTGCGATGGCGGATCTTATACAACTCTGTCAACTCTTCCATGACTTTGTTGAGAAAATGCGTGCCTCTATCACTTACCAGCTCTAAGGGACTTCCAAAACGGGTGATGATATTCTCATACATGAACAGGGCCACGCTGTTACCATCGTCCCGCTTTAGGGCTTTAGCTTCACACCACTTTGTGACATAATCCGTACATACGAGGATGTATCGGTTCTGTTTCCTTTTGGTAGGAGGATCAATTGGGCCTACGAAGTCGATGCCCCACTTCTCAAACGGCTTCAAAGGAAGGATAGGTTGCAATGGCATGGCACTTGTCTTGGTGGGTTTCCCCATTCTTTGACAAGCATCACATCTTTTACAGTAATCATAGGAATCGTTGTGAATGGTAGGCCACCAATAACCTGCTAGCAGAGCCTTCCTAGTTGTAGCTTCTCCTGCAAAGTGACCTCCACATGGCTCGTCATGGCAAGCCTTCAGAACAATCCTAATTTCATTTCCTGCAACACATCTTCTGAGCACTTCATCTTTGCCTTTCTTGTACAGTGCACCGCCTAACAAGGTATAGGGGGCTGATTCCAGCATAAGCTTCTTCCTTTCCCGACTAGAGATACCAGGAGGGTACTGTTGGGTTGCCAGCAGATTGGCAATGTCTGCATACCAGGGAGTTACAGTTTCTACCAAGAATAGGGAAGCATCAGGGAGGTCTGGATCATCCTACTCCTCGTGTGCAGTTTGTGGGATACGCGACAGATGATCAGCCAGAACATGGGAACGACCAGGCTTAGTAATCACCTCAAAGTCGAACTCCTGGAATAAAAGGAGCCATTTCATCATTCGTCCTTTCACATCTGCTTTGTTCATCAAGAAGGACAGGGCCTCATGATCCACATAAAATTTAAAGTGGGTGGATAGAAGGTAATGGCGAAACTTCTCTAGGGCAAATACCATTGCCAAGCACTCCAGCTCTGTCACTGTATAGTTCCGTTCCCTATTAGTGACTTTTCAGCTTGCGTAATAGATCGGTTGATCCAACTTCGAGGAGCCCTTCTGGCAGAGTACAGCACCTAAACCTTCAATTGATGCATCAGTGTGTACATGGAACTCTTTCGTCCAATCAGGAGGTTGCAGAATGGGTGCCTCTATCAGACACTGCTTCAGAGTGTGAAAGGCTTTGTCACATTCTTCTGTCCAAGTAAACTCTGCATCTTTCCTCAGAAGCTTGTGCAAGGAGGTTGCCTTTGTTGCAAAATGGGCTATGAACCTTCTGTAGTAACCCACATGGCCTAGGAATCCCCTCAACTGTTTGAGGTTGGTGGGTGCTGTCAGAGCTGCGATCTTTTCGATCTTTGCAGGGTCTATTGATATCCCTTGTGCAGAGACAATGTGGCCCAATAGGAGTCCAGAAGAGACCCCAAAGATGCATTTGTCGAGGTTGAGGAAAATCCCGTACTCCCGGCATCGGTCAAAGCATTGTTCCAGGTGTTCCCAGTGTTCACGGATCAAACTATAGACACAGAAGTCATCCAAGTATACCTCAATAAAGTCGTGCAGATGATTTTGAAATGCAGCCATCATGACTCGCTAGAAAGTAGCAGGGGCATTGCAGAGTCCAAACGGCATCACTCGGTAAGCGTAGGTCCCCCATTCTGTGGTGAAGGTTGTTTTGGATTGGTCTTCTTCTGCGATTTGGACTTGGTTGTATCCTTTGAATCCATCCAGAAGGGAATAAAGCTCATGTCCTGCCACTATGTCCAACAGTTGGTCTGTGAAAGGGATAGGAAAGTGGCCCTTCTTCGTCTTGGAATTAAGCTTTCGAAAATCCACACATATTCGTAATTTGCCATTCTTCTTGGGTACAACCACGATGGGTGAAACCCATTCACTATTTGCCACTGGATAGATGAACTCGGCTTCTAGAAGCTTTAGCAGCTCCGCTTTCACCAATGTGGAATAATCCGGGTTCATTCACCTCTGTCGTTGCTGTACTGGCTTGGCATCAGGCTCCAAGTCAATATGATGTTGACATATTGTGGGATCAATCCCCTTTAGGTCTTTGTAAGACCATACAAACACGTCCAAATTTTCTTTCAACAAGTTGTACAAGGTTGACAACTCCTCTTCTGGGAGACTGCTACCCACCTTCAAGTGGCGTTCAGTGCCTTCTGCATCTACAAAGGTTAACTGCCTTTCACCTTCTACTTCACGGATGAAGGTTCCACGGACTGCTTCTGGGTACAGATCCGACTCCTTCAAAGGAGTGGTGTCCTCTTCCGATGTCCCACTAGAACCAACTTCTTCTTTTGGTGGAGACTTAGGTTGCTCCTTGAGATGTTGAAATGGGATTAGAGCCGTTTCGGGTTTGGTTTCAAAATTAATTACCTCTTGGCTTGAAGACTCCTCTTCTGATGGCATATCCAGGAACGTCACATAACAGGAACCCTCTAATGCCTGTTGGGTTTGTAGGACTGGTGCTTGTTGGCACGGTGCATCATCATCATCTTTCTTTGGCAAAGATGGGTTAGGACGGCATGAGCCACTACTAAACGACGGCTTGTTCTTCTTAACCCATTTCTTATAAAGGTTTTGCATATGAGAAGATCCATTTACCAGCCCAAATGGTACCATTGTCATTATGTCCCTTAGCATGAGCTCATCTGCTTCTGATGCTTCTGGAACTTCTTCTTCAAATGTATCCTCTTCAGGTGGGATAGACTCTTCTGGCTCACTTTCATCACCTTCTTCATCCATATCATATTCATCCTCTTCTGTCTCTGTCTCTGTCTCTGCTTCTTCTTCTGCTTCTGTAGGAGCTCTGTAACAGAAGAACAGATTCTCTGTTTCCTCTCCTGTCTCTGTCTCGGCTTCTACTATGGCCATGTAACAGGGAGAGCAATATATCCATGCTTCTATCTCACTATCAGAAGTGATTTCAGAAGTCATTCCTGGTTCAGGCAGGAAGTATTCACCCATTGATAAGGCCTTTGCATCTTTTGAAAGTCGGCTTACAGTATCCACTGTTAAGGAATGTGCCACTGTTTTCTTGGGAAGGATCTGTTTGACAGCATCTTCGTATGCTGATGTTCCATCTGTAGCCTCATTAGGGGAGTTAGAAGATAATTCCAAGGAGGTGGATCCATGTCCTTTTTGAGAACCATACAGTTTCAGCACCACTTTGTTGGGTCCTCTACCCAAGGTCAAGGTTCCTTTGAACCAATCCATCCTTGCTCGGGCTTCAAAAAGCCATGGTCTACCCAGTAATAGAGGGTAGGATGTACCATAAGAGTTTGGCTTCACCACCAGATAGGTCAGCCAATAATCTTTTCCAGCCACTGTAGTCTTCACATATGGAAGAATGCCCAAAGGCTTGATTCTACTCTGATCTGCCAGTCTGATGAGCCATTGGGTGGGTTTCACACCTTGTAGGCCTAGATCCTTCATTGTAACATCCGTCATAATGTTCACTGATGAACCACCATCAATCAGTGCATTTGCAATAAAGCAACCTTCTATCCATACGCCAGTCTCTAGAGTACCTGGATCTAGGAAGGTGTTAGCTACGTCCACTTCTTTTACAGGCTCTAGAGCCTTGTTGGACTTTGTTGCTGTTGAGGGAGCAATCCTTAAACCACGTCTTCTTGTCAGTATACTTTTGAACCTTTTTCGGCAATTGGGAGACAACATCAATAATTGTCGGAATGTAAGATTTGTTCTAAAGGTATCTAGATCTCTAACTAGATCATATTCCTTAATAGGATCCACTGGCTTCTCTAACCGGTTAGGGAATGGGGCAACACCCATTTTCATTTTCCCTTTTCTTCCAACAGAGGAATTACAGGAACTTCTTCTGCCACTTGTGGCACTTCCTCCTCTTCTGTCTCCTGGACCTCTGGTCCTGTCTCTGTAACTCTCTGTGGCACTGTAGGGCTCTGTACGGCACTGTTAGGCTCTGTTCTGTTCTGTTCTTCTGGTGGAAGATTGAACTTCACTGTTCTGGCAGGAGGGTTATTTTTGTTCTGGATAGGTGGTTCCTTCTGCTTTGCACGCGTGATGGCAGCAACTTCCAATTCCACCAAATTGGAGGTAGGCTCTTGGGCCTTGGCTAGACTATCAGTAGCACTGTTTTTCACTGGGGCTGGGCTTGGACAGTCTTTTGCAGTGTGGCCTTTTCCTTTGCATCGACTGCATAAGGGCTTGTAATCCACTGACCTTCTAGGATTTACTCCACTTCTGATCTTTGACCACCGCCAGACTGTCTTCCTCTGTAACTTTGGGAAGGAAATCTTCTGGGTCCGAAATTAGGACCAAACTCTCTAGGCTTGGGTCCAATATCCTGTGTTGTCATTTTGGATTCCAGCAAGTTGAATCTTGCATCTTCTTCCTTTTTTCTCCTATCATGCATCTCCTTCAGAGAGCAAATGTCCTCTGTATGGTTCTTCCGCAAACAGTAGGAACAGAAGGCCCCAGGAATAGTTGGTTTTCGTGTACATTCAGTGGCTAAATGGCCTGCTTGATGACACTTACCACACCAAGTATTTGACCGCATCACATCTCTTCCTGCTCCTGCAACGTTGGATATGCTCGCGGTATTCACTTTTAGCGTCTGTAGCTGCTCTGTAATTACATCCATCAACTCTTTTTTTATGTTTGCAACTGAGTTGGATAAATAATCCGTCAAGCTTTCTCCTCTTGACGTACTGGCAGGAGGGTTTTGAGGAGTTTCTGTAATCACTGCATAAACGGGTTGGGCTGGTACAGAGGGGTCTCTGTTCTGGTTCTGATTCAGAGCTCCTGTTTGAACTGTTGGTTGTTGGCTCTAGTTGGTAGGGTTCCACTGTTGCTGCTGATTTGGCATTGAGGAAATTGGTTGGGACCATTGTTGTTGAGGTTGAACCACCATTTGAGGCATGGATTGTGGCCACTGTGGATTTGGTGCACTGTACTGTGATACCGGGGGCATCTGTTGGTAGGGATAGGAAACAGTCCCTGGAACTGCATTTGGTGGATACATCATTCCTGGCATCACAGGAGGTAGGACTCCTCTTCCTGTATTCATCGCTAATCTAGCTTCCACTTCATCGTACAGTCTTGCACCTTCTGTTGCAGCTTACAATGTGGCTGGTCTTTGCAGCTCCACAAACTTACGGACTTCTGGTTGTAATCCTCTGAGAAACACCCCCTTCTGAATGCCATCATCTAGATTATGGTTAGTCCATCTCTTCAGGATGGATTCCATTCGTGAGACATAAGATTCTACTCTTTCTCCAGAGGATTGACTTAGGTTCATAAATTCCTCTCGCATCCGCTCTTCAAAACCTTCACGCCTGAATTTAGTGAGGAAGGCCAACTTCAGGTCGTCCCATGTGCCAAAAGTTCCTGCTGCTTGTGTCTCATACCACTGAAACACCGTGCCCTTGAAAGTGGCGGGGAATATCGCTAACCAATGCTCAGGGGTTCTAGCATTGTTAGCCACACATGCTACCATAAACTCTGCTACATGAAGATCTGGGTCTTCATTGTACTCTCCCTTAAAAATTGGCAATGGGACTACATTCGCTGGCCTGTCATCAATATTTCCAGGACGGATCTAGCTTGGAAGTGGACCTCCAGCAGGAGGAAGGGCTTGATGTGCCATTGGGACTTCTGTAAAGAGTTCCGCAAGGGCGTCAAAGGCGGCTTCTACTGCTAGCTCGTTCTCAGCCTTGATTTTTGCTTTCTCTCTTCTCACGTACCTCTGGACTCGTTCTAACGCTTGCCTCTTTATTGTGTCATTCATCAGGGGGTTGGCTCCACTAGGTTGTTAGTGCTCCACAGAGGGTTAACAAAAGGCTTCAGTCTCTGGAGGACTCTCTTGCCAACATTTCTTCTACTTCTTTCTTTTCAACGTCCCTGAATTCTGCTTTCATGCCACTACACAGGGGAAGGTATTCGGTTCGGAAGGTGTCAAAATGCATACGTCTGAGCATTGTGGTGGTGCCATCATCATAGTAATGCCAGCTTCTGATGGTTTCAACAGTGTAGGTTGTGAAAAACACTCTGTCTACCAACTTCCAGTGGGTTGCTAATTGAACAAACAGAAGATTATTAGTACACCAAGCATCCCATGTATCTTGCTGTTGAGCATCCACGAACAAATTTCAACTTTTTTCCTTCTTGTCTTTGTGAACCTCTACAGACCAAGACTCCTGAAGCTTGTTCACAATCTCCCACTTGATGTTGTCTGGAAACTTCTCAATGAATACCAAATCTTCCATGGATGGTCATTCTCTCTGTTTCTGCTCTTCAGTTTGTTCCCAAACAGTTTGCCACCAAGATGCAAGTTTCTGCTGCTTCACCACATAAAGCATGCATCATGATGGTGATGTGTTTCCGCCATTGTGGGGTGAAATTCTTGTGGAAAGTGGATTTGATTATGAGAAATTCCAACTCTTCAGTGGAAGAAGGAACTTTACAAACATCCATTGAATTCTTCTCTTCTTGGCAATGCAAATTCCTTCATTTTCAGCCTCTTCTGGTGCTTATTGATGGCAAGTTTCCCCGGCTGCGCACCAAAAACATGGAGCCCCGAGAGGAACACCAAGGAAAAGGGAATTCTCTTGCAAGAAAATCTATCTTGTAACATCAACAAGCTTGTTTATCATGTTTCATATGATCACAATGAAGAAAAGAACACCAGGCACAACAAATCTCCATGCAACATCATGTAGATCTCCCACGGTTTTGATAGAATCAACTATATTCTTCAATATCTTCACAAAATCCATCAATAGAACAAAGAAAGCAAAGTAATACACCATCTTTGAGTGGAAATACATCACATAGTATTCATTTTCAATATCTTCATAGTCTTCTCTCTCAATCTCTCATATACAATCACTCTGTTTGAGTAGAATTGGCTATCTCTGACTCTCTGTCTCTCTCTCCATCAATAATACATCATATCCTCACTACAATCTCTCAAAATCACTCTCAATAATCCTTCTTAGGTCGTGGATACCCCTCCCAAGAGGTATGTCTGATATGAAGAGTCACCAGAGCCACTATAGTGTCCTTTCATAGCTCACTACTGTCACTTCACTCTAGTCTTCACTTGAGTCTTCAGCAGCTACTTCTTCCACTTCTTCCAGCTCTTTTGCACTTGTATTCACCTCTTTCCAAGGCTAGAAAACTTTCCCAAGCTACACTCTCATCTATCACGACACATACAGAAGCATACAGAACAGTCTATAGAACAGTACCAGAACAGCTACAGTACAGTACAGAACAGAACAGAACAGAGACAGAGGCTCTACAGAAGACCTACAGAAGGTTACAGAAGGTCATAAAAACCTCATAACTCATTCTCAAACCATTCCAAACTCTCACAAACCATTCAATAAACTTTCACAATATCTCAATCTTCATCAATCAATACTCCATCCCTCCCTAAAGAAGACAATCAGAACAAAACATACCAAAACAGAGCAAAACAGAAGGTATACAGAACCTATCAGAACATCACAGAACCACCAACAAACATCATGAACTTCCAAAACCCAATCAATATCATCTAAAACACTCTCAAACTACTTCCTAATCAATCAATCATCTCATAAAATCAACCATTCAGCTCTCAAAAACAACAAAAATCAGCCAAAAAACAAGTCATTTCAACACTCAACAATCAAGTGAATCCTTGGATTGATCTTCAATCTCTTTATTTAGGTGTAAAAATAATAATTTGAGAGCACTTTTTATACTCCTCTTTGAGTTGCTTAATGGTGATAAGTTGAAAATCTGGTTTACTAGGCTTTTCATGTAGATGGATAGATTGCCCATTAATGGCAAACTTTATGTACAACTATGAGAAATACATAGCAAGCCTCCCTAAAATCATCATCAAATCACACCCAAGTACTATATCTATGGGTCCCATTTCCAAGGCAATCGAATTCACCTTTGCTTCATTAGCCAACTATATGGGAATCTATGGACACATTTGGGTGTTGATTTCCTCTTTACCAACGGCTCCTTGAACTCTTATGGGCTATTGTAAATAAGTGGGAAAACCATGCAACCTGTTGACAATTGACTTATTTACAAAACTATGTGTACACTCATTGTCTATTAGGATAAACACATCCTTTCCATGAATGGTGTCCTTCATATAGAGTGTATTAGGTCTCCTAGAACATGTGCAAGCATTCATGGAAATATAACAAAGGGTAATGGCAACAATCTATAAATAGGTTCCACTTTTATCAAATGGAAAATGCCTACCAAGGTCAAATGGAAATCCATCTACTAGCTCATAAGACAGATCCTACTTAAGATCCTCATCATCACAATCTTCAAATTTAGCTTGTCCATCCATTGTTGGTTCCTCAATGACTTCCTCATCAACATTCTCGAGTACTATCATGTTACAATTATTGGCTTTGGCATTCTTGTAAGCACTTAGATACATGATCATCACTATACCTTTTACCACACTTGAATCATAGACCTTTCTCTTTGTGCTCCTAAAAAGTTCCATGGATACTCGAGGAAGTTACTATATGTATATCCTCTACATCACGTGTGCTCACAAGGCCTATTTATAAATATCCTTATATGTGATTTTTTTGGAATAAAACATAGCCCTTTTCTATTCAATCTGTAAATAACTCATTTATATTACACCCTTCTATATGTAAAAAATGTATAAAAATTATATCTTAAAAATGCCTTATTTTGAACCCACATGATGCACAAATATATTCATGAGTAATTTACTCAATCATGGATATAAATTTTCCATTATTTGTTGAATTATTTTTGGGTCTACTGTCACCCTTTTTAGGGCTCAATTTTGTGGCTGATTGCTGGCTTTGAAGCACTTGTTTTCTTGAAATATTAAATGTGGGATATGTGGGGACTTTGGACCTCCCAAATAAAGTATTTTACCCACCATAATTGCTACAAAGTTTCCCTATTTACTAATGACCCTTTGCTATCCAAAAGAAGCATGCATAGGGATATTCTTCTTGTACTCATGACCATATCTATCAGCGAACTCAATGGCTTGGAATAGTGTGTTAGGTTTTTGGGCCATAATATTAGCTGTCAAATTAGGCTCTAGACCATAAATGCACTTATACAATTTTGCATCATCACTCACACTCTCTACATACATGGTAAGGTTCAAGAACTAGTTGATATACCCTTTAACTAATAGACATCTCCTAACCAACTTCTCTTCCTCAATGAAAGAGATGAATACTTGAGCCATCTTTGCTTTGAAATCCTCCCAATCGTCTACTTGCTGATTTTTCCTCATGTACCTCCACCATTATGAGCAAAGCCCTCAAGGTGAAGTGTAGCAAAGTGAATCTTTTGGTTGTCAGACTTAGGAAAAATATTAAAGTAAGATTCTAACTTTGAGGTCCACTCCTCCAAATTAGCTGGTGATGATGAATGGCCATTATGTTTTTTCAACACAAATTTATCATGAAGCTCCTTCTCTATAAAGCCTTACTGCCCATTGGATGATTGGGAATGTGTGTCTATATAACTACCAATGAGAGATGATAGATTAGAAACAAGATAAAGCAGATCATAAGATTGATAAATCAATGCTTGAAAATAACATTGGCTGCAAAATCTTGCCCTTAAGGAAAGGCCAAATGAAAAACTCAGCCAAAGTTAATAACATCCAAGACCACCAACTATTGAATACCATCTTCCAATAGTCAATACAATAGCACCACCTCCAAAACTACTTCTTGATGTGCCAAAACTACTTGTAGAAGTCAACATCACTCCTCTTTGCTATTCAAGCCTTTGCCTCTCTCGTACTCTTCAATCCCTAAAGTCCCCCTGTGCTCTAATACCATGTAAAAATTATACGGCACAGTGAATAGAATTTGAGCAAGAGATAGAGAAAGAGAGTACATAGTAGATAAGAGGAGAACAAAAATTTTCTTTAACTCCAAACAAGTTGATATAAAGAAGCCTCTGTCCCCCCGTATGCTTCTAATGTGAAGCTTAGATGGTGATCTAGATAGAAGATAGGTAAATAGATAAAGGCTAGTTGGAATAACTTTGATTGGGTGAAAGGATGGATCATGAAAGCTATGAAGGGGTTTACCTTTTATAGCTTGTGAAGGGAGTCATGATGGATGACCTTCCATATGCACATGTGTCTGTTGACCTTCCATGTGCACATGTTTCTATTGATCTTCCATATGCACATGTGAATGTTGACCTCCCATTTGCACATATATCTGTTAACCTTCCATGTGCACCTCCACTAGTTGGCCAAGAAATATTCCAAGGAATATTCCCTACCTCTAGCCAAGGGCTACTTCCATGGCCCTTAGGGGTACCTGATAACTTCCTTGCCCCACAACTTGATGTGGTGTGCCTCAAGTTGCTACAAGCTTCAACTACTTTGTCTAACCTAAAGGCTAGCCACAACGGTCACCTTTTGGCCATTTGGTCACATAGACCTCATTTGACATACAAGTTAGTACCCACCAATGTCTAGGCTCACACATGGCTTCTCCTCATAATGGGGGCCTTACAACTTTGAACACCATGGATCATTGGGGGCAGCTTACGAGGGAAGGGCATTGAACATATCTAACACCATCTATGGGAAACCAATGGATTAATTACTTTTCCTTTTTTGTCAAACTTGTATAAACAGAACCCTATTTGCACCTATCAATTACAAACTTATTATTGTTATCAACAAAAACCACAAAGGATAACTAAAAAATGGATGATGCAATAAAATCAAGATATTGGTTTGGAAGGAAGGTTCTCCTTGCAAAGCATGGAAGTACTTTTATAGTACCTTTCAATGAGGAACATCCTAAGCCCACCACAAGCTGTACATAGAAAGCACAAAGCAATGGTGCAAATTCACATGTTTGAGGATTTAGCAAGATTGCAAGGAAACAAGGAGATTGTGCAATGGAAAATGAAAAAATAAATAGATATATATGAACTTGCTCTCATAAGCTAGAGTTTTTCATGGAAACAATGAATTAGAACCAAAAAGGGCGGCCTTGCATATTTCATCTGATGGTGTGGGAGAAACTAGACCTCATAAAAGGACGGAGGAATTTCGTACCAAAAAACAATGTCAAAACAAGGATTCAACATCATTGATAGAGCAATTCACAACTATGGAGTATATCATCAATGAGCTTTGTGGGCAATATCAATGATTGCAATTGGGTGCAAAGTAAAGTGCATATGACTAATTGGAGGTCAAAGAAAATGTGCAAGATATCATAAATTTGTTCACAAGGTGTGATGGCTCTAAACTTATTCTTTCACCCAAAGGCATGGATGATGTGGTTTAGTCTAGATGATATTACATACAAATGTGGATAAAAATATAGTGTCCAAATCGAGGACCCCTTTGGTCTATAAGGTAAAAATAAGCATAAACATCAACTATTGGTGCGCAGATCGGTCGCAGATAGCTCACGTGGTGAATCTCGGAAGGTCCCCAAGAACAAAGTACTCTACCTTTTTGCACAAAAACCCATGTAAAAGCATGCACGACAAGAGGCAAGAGACAAATTGGGTTCAATCTCCCCCATGCCTTGTGTGAGCGCTTCACAAAGCATGTATTTTATGTATATTTCCAATCTTCATGCTCAATAATAGCCCAATTACAAAAATATGACAAGCTTTTTAGCTTTTGAGTTTGCTTTCTACAAAAATAGGAAAATAAAGCTAATGGACGGTGCCCATAGAGTCTGGCACGCCCAATCTCAATGTCCAAATAGAAATAACATATCCAGGCGCATAAGCGCATACAAAATAATAATAAATAATCGATGTCTCAATAGACATAACAAAATATAGGCGTGGCGCCTATCAAAATCTAGTCCAAGAGTCGAAAATCCGCTAGACTCCAATGCTTTCCTCCGCCACTGCTGCTATCTCTACACATCAACTGAAGCATTCATAATCGTTAGTAAAATAATACAATTAAACCGACAAAAGTGAATACCTAGCAGTCTTCAGCTACATAAATAAATCAACTGGTTAGAAATAAATCCTAACCTTAATTTATTATGAGTGCGCACTCTAAACTCATAAACGTTTATTAATTTAATATGCATTTTGCGGAATCACCTGCTATGGAATCACCCATGTACACACTAAATTAATGAAATGCCCGAAAAGGACAGGCGTCCCCATCAACTTCTCGCACAAAGAATCCTCTTTGTGTATGAGCCCCGGTCATCTAAGTTTACGGAATCCACCGTAAAACCTCACGGAATCCACCGTGGAATATGCCTCCTGGCATCATACCCCCAGGGTGGGATAGCAATTGACCTCAATTGCTATTAGCTCAATGTGGAGCTAACAGAGTGGGGAAAGCATTTAAGTCTCTAGCGTGCATCCATTGTGCTTCCTCTACAGGATGGTTCTTGAATTTTACTAAATATCTAGAATACCTTCGGCCAGTTCTAGTGGTCATGTAGTCAGTGTCTATGATGGCTTCGGGTTCAAGTATTTCAGTCTCTTCTTCTAGTAAAGGTGGGTTTTCATAGACAGGGTGGATAGGTAATTGGCCTCTAAATGGTCTCAATAAACTAATATGAAATGTATTATGAATTTTCCAATGAGATGGCAGTTCTAACTTGAAAGAATTGTCATTAATCTTATGAATGATTCTAAATGGTCCGTAGAATCTAGGAGCTAATTTGACAACTGGATGTCTATCTACACTTTGCAGTCTACGCTTTTCTATTCTAAGCCAAACATAATCATCAACTTTGAAATTCATAGCTTGTCTTTTCTTGTTGGCTTGTTTGGTATATGATTGTTGGGCTTTAGCAATCATATCCTTTACTTCATAAAAAATAGTGTTATGCATAACAGCAATATCATCAGCACTCTGAATTCTATTAGACAAAGATGCAACAGGTGTAGATAATCTATATCCATAAATAACTTCAAAAGGTGCTTTCTTTGTAGATGTGTGCGGTGTATTGTTATATGCAAACTGTAATAAATGTAAATGAGTATCCCAAGTTTGAGGTTTAGAGATAGTGTATGCACGTAAAAGATCTAAAATGGTGCTATTTGTGGCTTCTGTTTGTCCATTTATTTCTGGATGAAATGCAGATGAAAAATCAATCTTTGTGCCTAGATTTACAAACAGTGTAATCCAAAAATTATTACAAAATCTAGAATCTCGATCTGAAATAATCACTTTTGGCAATCCATGGTTAGTAAAAATAGTTTTCAAAAATAACTGTGCTGCTTGTGATGCTGTTAAAGTTTTCTTACATGCAATGAAATATGCTTGCTTACTAAATCTATCTACAATTGTCCAAATCATGTCATGGTTAGATTTAGTATTTGGTAAACCAGTAATGAAATCCATAGATATATGTTCCCAAGGTTTAGATGGAATAGACAAAGGCATTAATAATCCATACTGTTTACCATGATGTCTCTTTATTCTTTGACAAATCAAACATTCAGAAACGAAATTAGATACATCTGCATCCATATGCGGCCAATAAAAATCTTCAGTTAACATGCGTAATGTAGAAATGATACCTCTATGACCTTGATATGGGAGACAATGAATTTCATTCAAAACAAAAGATCGGAATGGAATAGTAACACACAGTCTCTTTTCAAAGAACATGAATCCATCATTATATGACAATGAATCAACAGGAATGAAATTATTTTGAACTAATTTTTGCCAATCAGAATGAAAAGTAATATCCTGGTGATATGTATCTTTCATAGCAATCAAAGAATCAAAAGATATGATAGAAATGTTATGAATTGCAGGTCTTCTACTCAATGCATCGGCAACTACATTTTCTTTTCCAGGTTGGTATTGAATGATAGGATGGAAACTTTGAATGAATGAAGCCCATTTGATATGACGGTCAGAAATTTGGGGTTGGCTAAGTAGATGTCTAATGCTTTGCTGGTCGGTCTTTATCATGAATTCTGAACCCATTAAATAATGCTTCCATTGTTTTAATGCTTGTACAACTGCTAAGAGTTCCTTGTCATAAGTGGAATATTTAAGCTCAGAGGGTTTCAGCTTAGAACTAGAATATGCTATTGGATGGTTGTCTTGCATTAATATGGCTCCTATTCCTGATCCGCTAGCATCGGTCACAACTAGAAAGAATGGTCTATTAAAGTCAGGCAATTGTAGAACAGGGGCATTAGTTAATGCACGTTTCAGTAAATCAAAGGATTTCTGCTGAGTTTCAGTCCATTGATAAACAATTCCTTTCTTAAGAAGTTTTGTTAATGGTAAAGCAAGTAATGAGAAGTTACGTACAAACTTCCTATAGAAACTAGCAAGACCAAGGAATGAGCGTAGTTCATGTATATTTTTAGGAACAGGCCAATGCAATATTGCATCAATTTTCTTAGGATCAACTTTAATTCCTTCTTTTGATACAATATGACCTAGATATTCTATTTCTGTCTTAAAGAATTCACTCTTTTCAGGATTTGCAAACAATTGATTTTCTTTCAGTAATTGAAAAACTAATGATAAATGCTTATAATGCTCTTTTTCACTTTGACTGAACACCAAAATATCATCAAAGAAAACAATCACACAATACTGATATTTTAGAAAAATACGGTTCATCATTCTACTGAAAGTGGCAGGTGCATTAGTTAATCCAAATGGCACGACTAAGAATTCGTAATGGCCAAACTGTGTCCTGAATGCAGTCTTAAATATGTCGGATCTATCTAGCCTCACCTGATGATATCCAGACTTAAGGTCAATTTTACTAAATATAGAAGATCCTTGCAGTTTGTCCATAAGGTCATCAACTCTAGGTATAGGATACCTATTCTTTACAGTGATCTTATTTAATGCTCGGTAGTCAATACACATACGATAAGTATTATTCTTTTTCTTGACTAAGAGCACAGGTGCACCGAATGGAGAACTGCTAGGTCGAATTAAGCCTCTATTTAGTAATTCTTCAACTTGACTCTGGATTTCTTTTTGCTCTATTTGATTGTGCCTATATGGGGCTTTGCAAGGTGGTTGTGTGCCAGGTATTAGGTCAATCTTATGGTCTTCTGGACGTGATGGAGGTAAACCTGGTGGTAGGTCTTCTGCAAAACAGTCCTTAAAATATGCGAGAAATTCCTTATGCCTAGGGTGCATATGATTTTCCTTTGCATGCAATTCATTCACCCAAATGAGATATGATTTAGTATTCTTGCGTAGTGCACGTTTTGCTTGAGTATGCGAAAGCAGTGGAAAAATATGAGATGCATGCATACCAAATAATGTAATAGATTTTCCTTGAAAATTAATATTCATTGTGTGTGTGGAATAATCTATATTGGGATTATGTTGGTGTCTCCATGGCATTCCTAGAATAATGTCGCTTGACTGTAATGGGACAACTAAGAAATTTCTTCTTTCAATGTATGGACCAATTTGAATTTCTAAATCTTGAACTTCTTGTGTGCCATTGTACCTAGTGCCTAAAAATGCAGCTTTTATGCGATAATGCGTAGGTACAGTATGCAATTTTAATTCTTTTACCAATTTTGCTGAAATAAAGTCATGGGTACTACCGTCATCATGCAATATAGTTCTTTCTTTTCCATGCACCATACATTTCATAGTCAACAATGAATGTGAAGTAGGCATATCTGGTAAAGTGTCGGAAGTAGTAGTAATATAATCCTCTTCTTCAGTGAAATCTGGCATATTCTCATGCTCTTCTTCGTCCATGGCTCCAAGGTAGTTGATATGTGCTGATGGCTTCTTTGAATGACGATTTGCTGCGAGATGCCCTGGCTGGTGACACTTGTAGCATACTATTGGCTTAGCTTTGGTCACATTATTTGCAATGGCTGGGAGTCTGGGTATATTTGGATTTGCTTATGGAATAGGTTTAGAATTTGAATTGACAGTGGATGGTAATGCAGGTGGTTTAGGGAAATTCTTGCGGAAATATGGTGATGAGAAACGACCTGGATTAAACCTTTTGAAATTGGAATTGAATTGTTTAGATCCATAATTACCGTTTGCTTGGAATGGCTGTGGTCGTCGATCTCTTCCGCGTAACTTATCTTCAGTGTCGTGAGCTAAGGAGATGGCATCTTCAAGGGTAGCAGGCTTGAACATGTTCACTTCAGCGTAGTAATGTCCAAGAAGTCCAAACATATACTTCCGCTTATGTGTCGTGTCTGGTACGTCTTCAAGCATGCGTAGCTGTAGGAGTGCATTCCAAAAACGCTCTGTATACTGTGGAATAGGCTCACGATCTCGTTGTTGAAGTAAATCCCATTGCTTGATAGCCTTCTCATGAAATTGTGGTGGAAGGAAATTTTGCATGAACTTCTTCTTGAAATCTTCCCAAGTAGCAGGACATTCTATACTCTTGCGGACTACAGTCCACCAAAGTGATGCTCTGTCTATCAGATGATTAGTAACACACTTGATTTTATCTTTTTCGGGATAAGTTTCCTCATGGAAATAGTCATCAAACTGGCTAATGAATGATAAAACAGTCTTTCCTTCTCTTATGCCATTGAAAGTGCGGAACTTGAAACTTCGTTTACTTATCTTGGATTCCTTGCGAATGGTTTGTGCTTCAAGGGTGGCGTCGATGGTACGGTGAATCAAATCTTCAGCTTGAGGTTCTTCTTTATCGGTGGACGCTCTTTATAGCTTTGTCAATTGCGCTTGCAAGGTTTGCCTAGCCCTTCGCTCTTCTTCCAATTGCAGCATGATAAGATCCAGCTTTTGTTCCATGGTAGGCTCGGGTAGGTCGTCTTCAGCCATAGGATCATCCATATGTGGGGTAGTCATCCTGTAAAACTCAACAAACCTTTCTCACTCAAAATCAGTTAGCGGGATGAGCGTAGCTCAAATTTGGGGTTACAAGGCTATGTGTTTTTTTGGATATTTCTTCTTCAATTTTCAGAAATTCTGCAATATTTCTGTCTCCGTTTGCTGAAAGTACTTCAAAGAACTTGTAGATAGGTAGAACAGCTTGCTGCGAACAACTTTCCAGTTCAGAGTTTTTGCATACGAACAAGTCTTCTATGAGTTTTAAGCACTAGTCAGTTCTGATTTAGTCTGACTTGCAGAGTTGCAGACTTAGCAGGCTTGCAGAGTTGTTGACTTGCAGGACTTAGGCCGACTTGCAGAACTTGCAGAACTTGATTACTGTCGACTTGCGGAACTTGACTTCAGAAGTGCGAGACCCAGAGTTTAAGAACTTGTCGGACCTGTGTAACTTGCAGAGAGTTGTGTGATTTAGCTTAAGGAATTAAGCTTAAGCTTAATGGTGAGCAAACTTAATATGGAAGGAAATAGAGATACCCCACTATCTAGCCTAGTATCTATTCCTAAAGTCTCAAGAAGATGTAGAGCCATCTTGAAATATAGTATTTTTTGCTTACATGCATCACTTTAATCAAGAAGATGTAGAGATAACCCACTATCTAGCCATCTTGAAATATGGTCTTTTTTGCTTAGATGCACCACTTTAATCAAGAAGATGTAGAGATAGCCCACTATCTAGCCATCTTGAAATATAATCTTCTTTGCTTAGATGCACCACTTTAATTAACCAAATTTGGCTAATGATGTAACCTTATGAACTTATAAAGTTGACTACTAGTTTTTGTATTTCTAGTCTAGATACACCAAACCAAGTGTACATGTTTCTCTCTTTCTTGGTTTAATACATTTTTCTCTCAAAATTTAAAAGAAAGAAAAGTGATTTGAGATTCTGTATTATCCTTATTAAGAATGTATTTCTTACTTGAGGACAACGCTAGCAAGGGACAACACTCATGGTTTAACCTTAAAGTAGCACAAAGCCTACTTGAATTTGACATTAAGAAAAGTTTCACAATGAGAAAGCAGTCTAGAACAAATAGGGCTTATATCTCATTAGGAATACATAACACATTTTTTAACATTGCCTTCAAATTATTTGAAGGCATTCCTACATCTAGTCCCTAGTGCATCAACCTATCCCTCTCAAATAGCCATAATACCATCAAGGCAAGATGGTTTTGTACTGATAGTAGCCTTTTTAAAGTGAAATCTATGCAAAGCAATATCAAGGACATATGGGGCAAATCATTCTCATATTTTCATCTCTTGCAACTACTTGAAACTATGCTACCAAGTAAACCCAAGGCATACTTAAGAAAGTTAAAACTAGAACCATATGGTTATAGAAGGACTAGACAATCACATAAACATGCCGAGTGCATTCATTTGGAAATTTTAGCAAATGATGGGGACCTTAAAGCCCAAGGTGAACTCCTAAACATAAAATTGAACTTAAGAAAGAGGAAGAGCTTGAGACTTAAGAAGTTATGCTCTTAACAAGGACATGTTGGACTAGTAAGATTGATGAACCTTCAAAATAAATGGTTAACATAATTAAGGAAAAGAAAGAAAGGGAATTACTTCCTCTTTTAGTTGAAAAGAAGGCAAGTAAAGCAATTAAGTAGGCCTAAAATATGACCATGGTTTGTGAGTATGTTACCAATATTTTTATCTCTCCACTAGTCTATAATGAAGAAAAAAATATGAGCTAGAGCAAAGTGACAAATGCAAACCTAAGGTAGTCCGCCCCTCCACAACTTCTCTTCTAGAGCACAACCTCCTAAGTGACACCATTGATGAGATTATGAAAGGGAAGAACCCTTGACTTGTGGATTTCCTAATGAATCTTATTGTTGTCTATATGAAATTTTGTGTTATATTTGGAGCCACCCCACAAATTTAAAATTTGACTTTGATAAGGATTATGATACACTAAAATGTGACTTTGTATTTCAATCTTTGTATGACACAAATTTTAGTAAAGAATTCATTAAGTTTGTCATGAATTTATTTGGAAATTCCTCCTTGAGGGCAGTATTCAATGGTAATCTCAATCCACCCATTCCCCTAAGAAAATCCATCAAGCAAAAGTATATGCTTTCTCCCCTACCAGTTTTGGTTTCTACACATGCTCTTGATGGCTTAAACATTCAAAAATGATGGCTAGAGATCTAAAAGGTATTACTCTTTCTAGATGTAGTAAAGAGATCGTTCTAAGTTGATTTAGATTGATACTAATGGAACAATGTGTAATGATGAAAACTCAATTAATTCTTTTGGATTTTTATTACTTGTTTTTACTACCATATAGATCTATTATGAATCTAACAAAGCTAGCATTAAAAGCCTCATATCGCCCCTCCCCCAAAGGCTGATTAATGAAGGCTCCTTTGAATTTAGGATAATAAAATTTTTAGATATTTGAGGATTCTAATTGGCTTTATAGTACCTCAAAATCAAATGTAGCAATCGATAATGGACACGTTAAAAGAGAAAAAAAATACAATGGTTGGAAAGATTTCCAAAGCAATATGGCTAGCAGCAAAATAGTAGTTCTAAAAGATATTGTATTCTCATCTAAAATCTACTACCTCTTTTGTTGAAGACCTCCCAAAATAGCCCTTAAGGAATTAAAGTTTTATGTAGATCCTTTCTTTTAGTTTTGGGGGTTGTTTGGGTAGGGTGGGTGTGAAATTCACACAATGTCCATCAAGGAACACAAAGGTAAACTATTGAGAAAGTATGAAAGCTACCAAGGGAGATGACTAGTGACAATTAATAAAGATCTCAATCACTTTCTCGATGAAATGATGCCACTTATGCAAAACAAGGGGTGAGAGCCAAATGTTCTTAACATTTTTGTTTACTACTCTATTGTGGATGTTGGCCATTGACAATATTTGTTTTGTCTGCCAAATAGTCTTAAGGGGATAGTCTCATAAGAAAAGGCCAAACAAGGTACATTAGTTCATGACAGGTATGACAACATATACTACAACTACAAACGATCATGATTCAAGGGTGGATCTAGTTAATCACATGAGGTACAGGCACGTGGAATCTAGGAAACACATGAGTGTACTTTAATCACAATCACCATATAGATGGTTGGGACAATAGTGTTGTGTTCAGTATATGATCCTTGATGAGTATGCTCATGAAAAATTTTTGTTTAGCACTATTATGGAGATAATTTATTTTCATATGAACTAACTTATACATGATTAGCATTGTTGGTAATAGCAATGTGCAAGGCAAAAGAGGAGGATTGTGAATCTCAAGTGTTGTTTTGGAAGACTCTAAACAATGTCCTGGAACAATGCAAGCATGACCTACCCAACTTCAGTGGTTTCATGTCAGATGTGGCAAAAATTGGTTGGCTATAAGGACAATGTATAACGCAGGGCCTTAGAATAATGTAATGGAAGGAAGAGAGCAGTCTTGTCTTTTTCATTGGGAGAAAACCCTACAAAAATACACCAAGAAATTAGTTCCTTCAGGTAGGCAAAGGCATCATATAGACTATGGAGGCCTGCAAAGATGACTCAATGAGCTACTTAGTAGGAAAATGCAATTAGAAATTGGTGGGTTAGCCAAGTGACTTTGGAAAACATGAAAGCCCTACAAAGATGATTGAAATGGTGAGAGCAAAGAATTGCACCTTGAGGAGGCATTAAATTGGATGTAAGTTTGTGTGTTGAGATTTCTTGTTGTGCATTTGATGTGTGTTTTTACATGACATAAGTTCCTAGATCTCTATACAAGCTAACAAAAGTCCCTAAGAGAATGCTTAGATTCCATGTATTAACCTATTTGAGAGTGTCCATGCTAGTTGGTTGTTTGGTGAGGTGGAAAGAGGAAGACATTGATATAGATGCATGCATCACAGATGTTTTGAACCCATACCTTCAACGTGCAAAGCATTGGAGTTCATGACAAGGAAGTCTATTGGATCCGGATTGTCTGTGGAGTCATTAATATCCAAGGCATGGAGACAACAAGCACTAAGCCCTTCCATTGTCACAAGGTCTATGAAAGGAGTGATTACAAGAACTCCCAATGTATAGCGAGCTGATCATTCTTGGGGATAAGGAGACTGTGTAGAGCTAAGGCAGCACAAAGCAAGAGGTCACCCCCACAACATATACAATGTAATGATAGTGGATTGGCTAAGATATATGTTAAAGATGAGGTGGATGAAGTGGAGGGTTTATGCAAGAGTACAGAGATACATCAATAGTATGTGACATGTCATTTTCATTGTAAGAAGGCTATGAGATAGCAATGTTAGAACATTTCTAAATATTGTACTATTTTTGGATGATGCAAAATTTTGGTATATTTTCTTTTGTCATGATTATGTGATACCATTGCTTCCTCTATTTTAGGTAGTGTACATTTTTTTTGGAGCTCCCAAATGGTGATACATGATATATCATATATCTTCATGTTAAAAACTAGAAGTAGTGTATGGCATGACCTTTATCTAGTGAACTATAATATCAACGCCATTTCTAGAAGAAATCCAAGTTTATTTCAAAAATCTCGAAAAATCAATTTCAATTACAAAAGCACAAAATCAAAAGCTCACAAAAATAACACGCTCATGCAAGGTTTGAAGATGAAGAGGAACTGATGGAAGAGATTTTAGCATAGTAAGAAAAGAACTTACAACCATGAAGAAGAGATGGGCAGTAGAGAGAAAGCATCATCAGTGTTATGCTTTAGTCAGAACACAATTTTTGGAAGAGTTGTATGAGGATGACTGGCTAAAAATAGGTCAATATCTCAGTCTCCTAACAAAGAAGGCTGAGTGGTCTGAAGCTAAATTCAAAAGGATTAAAAGAAAAGCTTGTGGAATTTTCTTGAAAGATGGATATTTATGAAAGCATGCAAAGAAAAAGAGAGGAGCATCAGTACGTGTATTGGGAGATATGACCACTCATAGTGCAATTATAGGATATATGCCTACTAAAGTAATGTATGGAAAACATCCAATCATGCCTGTTGAGGAGACTATTGCTACTATGAGTGTTCTAACATGGGAAGAGGGTTTGAATAGAGAAGAGTTGATGGTCCCATGCATTAGACAGTTAGAAAAAAGGCTTAAAGACATTGAGATAGCCATGAAAAAGCTAAAGAATACAAGGATCAAGACAAGAAGAGGTTTGAAAAGTGACACAGACTTCCACCATGAGCTATACAAGAAGGAGACTAGGTGTTGGTTTATGACAGTAGCTTGGAAAATCAGCATAGTGTCACTCTATTGAATGCTAAAATGACTTGATTTTTTGGTTGATTTTTGTTATTTTTGAGGCCTAAGTGGTTGATTTTTTATGGATGTTGAATGATGTTTAGTTGTTTTGGAAGTGTTTGTGAGTGTTTTGGATGAGGTTAATTATGTTTTGGAAGCTCATGATGTTTTTCAGTAGAGATATGAGGCTCTATAATGATGTTCTGATAAGTTTTGATTGGTTCTGATAGCTTTTGTTTTATTCAGTTTTTCTTTTGTATGAAGAATGGAGTAATGATTGATGAAGTTTAAGGTTGTTTCAAAGCTCATTGAATGGTTTTTGATAGTTTGGAATGGTTTTCGTATGAGTTATGTGGTTCTGATGCTTTCTATTGACCGTTTGTAACCCTATGTTGAGCTTCTGTAGTAGAGTCTCTGTTCCTATTCTATTCTGTTCTATATGCCTCTATAAGTGTTCTTGGAATGTGTGTGAGACTTTGGGAAAGTTTTCTAGCCTTGGAAAGAGGTGAATGTAAGTTTAAAAGAGCTCAAGGAAGTGGAAGAAGTAGCTGTTGAAGACTCAGGAGAAGACAAGAGTGAAATGACAATGATGAGCTACGAAAAGTCAATGTAGTGGCTCTAGTGACCTTTCATATTAGACACAGCTCTTGAAAGAGGCATCCATGACCAAAGAAGGGTTATTATGAGTGATTATTGACTATTGTAGTGAGAAGATGATATACTATTGATGGAGAGAGAGAGAGAGAGAGAGAGAGAGAGAGAGAGAGAGCCAAAGCAATGTATCTACATATGAGAGATTGTGAGAGAAAGTTATGAAAACTTTGAAGATGAATCATATGTGATATATTTCCATCCAAAGTGGAGTATTATTTTGTGTTTTCATGTCTATCTTAATTCTATGAAGAATATGAGGAGAATGATGGATTTTGTTAAATTTAAATCTGTGGGAGAATTGTTTCTATGAAGTTGTGTGAAGATTTCTTGTTCTGGTGTTGTTTTCCTTGTTGTGGACATATAAAAGATGAAAAATACGGTTGTTGATAGTGTAATATAGATTTTCTTGTAGTAGAATCCCCATTTCCTTGGTGTTCTTTTTGGGGCGCCATGTTTTTGGTGCGCAGCTAGGGAAAATTGTTATCAACAAGCATCAAAAGAGGCTGAAAATCAAGGAAATGGCATTGTGAAGAAGAGAAGAATTCAATGGATGCTTGCAAAGTTCCGTCAACCAATGAATAATTGGAGTTACTCATTGCCAAAGCCACTTTCCACAAGAATTTCATCTCACAATTGCGAAAACATATCACCATCTTGATACATGCTCTATATGGTGGACTCTTTCCTCTTCCTGTTGAAGCAACAAAGACATGCATCTTGGTGGCAAATTGTTTGGGAACAAACTACAGTGTAGAAACAAAGAGAATGACCATCCATGGAAGATCTGGCATTCATTCATAAGTTTCCATATATCATCAACAAGTGGGAGATCATGAAGAATCTTCAGGAGTCTTGGAATTTGTTTGTGGATGCTCAACAACAGGACATGTGGGACGCATGGTGTATTGATTGAGTACACACCAACTGGTTGGAGCCAACCCCCTGATGAATGATGCAATCAAGAGGCAAGCGTTAGAATGAGTCCAGAGGTACGCAAGAAGAGAGAAGGCAAAAATCAAAGCCGAGAACGAGATCACAACAGAAGCCTCCTTTGACGCCCTAAAAGCACTCTTTACAAAAGTCCCCATGGCAACTCAAGGTCCCCTTCCAAGTCAGATTGTCCTGGAAATATTGATGACCGGCCAGCAAATGTAGTCCCATTGCTAGTTTTTAAGGGAGAGTACAATGAAAACCCTCATCTTCATGTAGTAAAGTTCATGGTAGCATGTGTGGCTAACAATGCCAGAACCCTTGAGCATTGGTTAGCAATATTCCCCACCACTTTCAAGGGCACGGTGTTTCAGTGGTATGAGAGACAAGCAGTAGGAACTTTTGGCACATGGGACGTCCTGAAGTTGGCCTTCCTCACTAAATTCAGGCGTGAAGGTTTTGAAGAGCGGATGCAAGAGGAGTTCATGAACCTAAGTCAGTCCTCTAGAGAAAGAGTAGAAGCTTATGTTTCCTCACTAAATTCAGGCGTGAAGGTTTTGAAGAGCGGATGCGAGAGGAGTTCATGAACCTAAGTCAGTCCTCTAGAGAAAGAGTAGAAGCCTATATTTCCCAAATGGAATCCATCCTAAAGAGATGGACCAACCATCATTTGGACGAAGGCATTCAGAAAGGAGTGCTCCTTAGAGGCCTACAACCAGAAGCTCAGAAGTTTGTGGAATTGAGAAGACCAGTCAATCTCTAAGCTACAGTGGAAGGTGCAAGATTGTATGACGAAATTGAAGCAAGGCTGTCAATGACTCCAGAAAGAGGAGCCTTATCTCCTCCCATGCCTGGAATGGTACACCCCCCAAATGCAATCCCAGGGACAGTTCCCTACCCCTATCCCCAGATGCAAACAGTGCCGTAGTATAATGCACCTAATCCACTGTGGTTGCCACAAATGATAGTACCTCAAATGATGGTTCAACCACAACAACAATGACCTCAAACAGTTCCTCCAATGGCGACTCAACAATAGTGGAACCCTACCAACTGGAATCAGCAAACCCAAGTCTTAGCAGGAGCTCTGAATTAGAACCAGAACAGAGGACCCTCTGGATCGACCCAACCAGTATATGCAGTAATTATAGAAGCTTCCCAAAACCCTACTAAAAGTACTTCAGGAGGTGAAAATCTAAAGGACTACTTATCCAACTCAGTTGCAAGTATCAAGAAACAGCTTCTAGATATGATTACAAAGCAGCTACAGACGCTTAAGGTGAATACCGCCAATATATCCACTCATGCAAAAGCTAGAAGAGATATGATGCACTCTAATACATGGTGCGAAAAGTGTCACCAAGCGGGACATTTAGCCACTGAATGTACTCGAAAACCAACCATTCCTATAGCCTTCTATTCCTACTGTTTGGGAAAGAACCATACAAAGGATATTTGCTCTCTAAAAGAGATGCATGAACAAAGACAAAAGGATGAAAATGCACGATTCAACTTGCTGGAATCCAAAATGACAACATAGGATATTGGACCAAAGCCTAGGGAATTTGGTCCTAATTTTGGTCCAAGGAGGTTTCCCTCTCAAAGTTACAGAGGACAATAGTCTAGCGGTGGTTAGAGATCAGAGGTGGAATGTTATAGGTGTGGAGAAAATGTTCATATCTCCCCAATTGTCCAAACCCTAGACAATCTGTGGATTACAAGCCCTTATGCAGTCGATCCAAAGGAGAAGGCCACACTGCAAAGGACTATCCAAGCCCAGCCCCTATAAAGGCCAATGGCACTAATAGCCAATAGAAGGTACAAGAGCCTGCCTCCAATTGGTAGAGTTGAAAGTTGCCACAGTTACGCGCGCAAAGAAGAAGAAACTAGTTGTTTAGAATGAAAATAACTCTCCTACCAAGACTGAAAAGTTCAACCTACCAATAGAGGGACAGAGCAATACAGAACAGAATAGTGCAGCACTACATAGCACTGTAGTGCCACAGAGCGTCATAGAGACAATCCCAGAGACAGGACCAGAGATTCAGGAGATAGACGATGCAAAAGCACCTCTAGCAACAGAGGAAGTGCTGATATTGCAATTACTAGAAGAAAAAGGAAAGATGAAAATGGATGCCCAGCCGGCTAGAGAAGCTTGTGGATCCTATCAAAGATTATGACTTGGTTAAAGACCTAGATACTTTTAAACCAAACTTAACATTCCAACACTTACTGATGTTGTCTTCCAGCTGTCGAAAGAAATTCAAAAGCATCTTGACAAGAAGACGTGGATTAAGGATCGCTCCTTCAACAGGGACCAAGATCAATAAGGCCCCGGAGCCTGTAAAGGAAGCAGATGTGGCTAATGCCTTCCTAGATCCTGGAACCCCAAAGATTAGTGTATGGATTGAAGGGTGCTTTATTTCAGATGCATTGATTGATGGAGGCTCATCAATAAACATAATGACGGATGTGACAATGAAGGACTTAGGGTTGGAAGAAATTCAACCTACACAGTGACTTATTAAAATGGCAGACCAAAGCAGAATCAAACCATTGGGCATCCTCCCATACGTAAAAACAATCCTTGTAGGAAGAGATTATTGGCTGACATATTTGGTGGTCAAACCAAATTCTTATGGGACCTCATACCCTCTGCTGTTGGGAAGACCTTGGCTTTTTGAAGCAAGAGCTAGGATGGACTGGTTCAAAGGAACCCTAACCCTAGGTAGAGGACCCAAAAAAGTGGTGTTAAAGCTGTATGGATTGCAAAAAGGCAATGGATCCACATCCATTGAAGTCATAACTGACTCCTCCAACGAGGTAATAGATGGTACATCAAGAGATAAAGAGGCTGTTAAATAGATCTTTCCCAAGAAAATAGAGGCACAGTCCCTAACAGTGGGCACTATAAGCCAACTACCAAAAGGGAAGCAAAGTCCTTGTCCATGGGAGAATACCTCCTGCCTAAGCTAGAGTTAACTTTTGAAATCATCTCTGACAGTGAAATAGAAGCATGGATGCACTTTTCTCCCTGTTACATGATAGTCGCAGAGACAGAACCGATACAGAGCAGAGACAGAGCCAGAGACAGTCACAGAAGTAGTAACAGATACAGTCACAAATACAGAGACATAGCAGATACAGAACAGAGACAGAGGAGAAATAGAGACAAAAGTAGAAGCAGATGTAGAGGCAGAAGATCTGTTCTTCTCCTACAGAGCCTCTACAGAAGTAGAGACAGAGCCTCCAGAGGAAGAGAATGAAAATGTTGAGGAAGAAAATGAAGTAGGTTATGAAAGTGCACATGAAGAATTTCCTCTGATAGGCAGATGATCTTGTTGACGTCCCAATAGAGACCTCAGCGGTCGAAGATCTTAGGATGCTGGATGGAATGACCATGGTTCCATTTGGGTGGATCAATGGACCACAAAGTATTCAAAATCTGTATGAGCAATGGATTAAAGGCATAAAAATTAAGTTCACCAGTGGCTCATGTCGCCCTGACTATTCAGTCCAGAGAAAAGATGATGACGATGCTCCTTGTCAAACAGAAGCCAAAGCCCTCTGCAGAGTCACGGCCTCTAGAAGGCCCGTGCTATGTGACATTTCTGGATGCATCCTTTGAATATGAATCCCTAAGTCCAGAAGAAATCACCACTCACACAGAAGCAAACCAAGCTCTGATACCCTTCCAACAACCTCAACAGACAAATGAGTCATCTGTTCAGAAGGAGGACACTGGTTCTAGTGGAACATCAGACGAGGACACTACTTCCTTGAAAGAGTCAGACCTCTATCCAAAAGCAATACATGGGACGTTTATCTATGAGGTAGAAGGTGAAAAAAAAGTAGCATTCTTGGATATTGACGGTACTAAACGTCACCTGAAAGAGGGTCTCAATCTTCTAGAAGAAGAACTAGTGGTCCTACGAGACCTACTCAAAGAGAACTTAGACGTGTTTGCTTGGTCATACAAAGACCTAGAGGGGATCGATCCCACAGTATGCCATCATCACATTGACCTAGAGCCTGATGCCAAACCTGTAAGGCAAACACAAAGGCATATGAATCCTAATTACTCTTCTCTACTAAAGGCTGAATTATTGAAACTTCTTGAAGCAAAGTTCATTTTTCCTGTGGCTAATAGTGAATGGGTTTCACCCATTGTGGTAGTATCCAAGAAGAACGGGAAACTTCGAATATGTGTGGACTTTTGGAAGCTCAATTCAAAGACTAAAAATGATCATTTCCCTATCCCTTTTACAGACCAACTGTTGGATCCAGTGGCAGGCCATGAGCTATATTCCCTCTTGGATGGATTCAGTGGATATAACCAAGTCCAAATCGCAAAAGAGGACCAATCCAAAACAACCTTCACCACAGAATGGGGGACCTATACCTACAGAGTGATGCCATTTGGGGCTATGTAATGCTCCTGCCACCTTCCAACAAGTAATGATGGCTGCTTTCTAGAATCATTTGCAAGATTTCATTGAGGTGTATATTGATGACTTTTATGTCTATAGTTTGATCCATGCGCACTGGGGACACCTAGAGCAATGTTTTGACAGATGCTGAGAGTATGGGATTTCTCTCAACCCCAAAAAATATGTATTTGGCGTCTCCTCAGGAGTTCTTTTGGGCCATATTCTCTCTGCACGAGGGATTGCAACAGACCCTGCAAAGATTGAAAAGATTGCCGCCTTGACAACACCAACAAACCTCAAGTAATTGAGAGTATTTATTGGCCATGTGGGCTACTATAGAATATTTATTGCACATTTTGCAACCAAGGCAGCCCCTTTGCACAAGCTCCTAAGGAAAGATGCAGATTTCCTTTGGACTGATGACTGTGAAGAGGCCTTTAATACCCTAAAATAGTGCCTTATCCAAGCACCTATTTTACAACCTCCTGATTGGACGAAGGAGTTCCATGTGCACACAGATGCATCAGTTGAAGGGCTAGGTGTTGTCCTATGTCAAAAGGGCCTCTCTAAATTAGATCAACCAATATATTATGCAAGCTGAAAGGTCACTGATAGGGAATGGAACTACACAGTGACAGAGCTTGAGTACTTGGCAATGGTGTTTGCACTAGAGAAGTTTCAACACTATCTATTATCAACGCATTTCAAGTTCTACATGGATCATGAAGCCCTGTCCTTCCTGATGAACAAAGCAGATGTTAAAGGACGATTGATGAGATGGTTACTCCTCTTCCAAGAGTTTGATTTTGAAGTAGTCACTAAGCCTGGCCCTTCTCATGTCCTAGCTAATCATCTATCACAGATCCCTCAAACAGAAGTAGAGGAATAGGATGATCCAGACCTTCCTGATGCTTCTTTGTTTCTAGTTGAAACAATTACTCCCTAGTATGCAGACATAGCCAATCTCCTAGAAACTCAATAGTATCCTCTTGGTATCTCAAGCTGTGTGAAGAAGAAGCTTCTGTTAGAATCATCCCCCGACACTTTGCTAGGCGGTGCAATGTATAAGAGAGGCAAAGATGAAGTATTGCGAAGATGTGTTGCAAGGGATGAAATCGGCATAGTATTGAAAGCATGCCATGACGAACCATGTGGTGGACACTTTGTAGGGGAAGTGATAGCCAGGAGGGCTCTGTTATTAGGATACTAGTGGTCGACCCTCCATAAGGATGCATATGATTACTGCAAGAGATGTGATGCTTGTCAGCCGAATGGGGAAGCCCACCAAAACAAGTGCCATGCCACTGCAACCCATTCTTCCCCTAAAGCTGTTCAAGAAGTGGGAGATTGATTTTGTGGATCCCATTGATCCACCTACCAGACGTCATACAGAACCTCCCATAAGGAAGCTACAACGTGTATGGTACAGAAGCCATCTTCCCTGTTGAACTAGAATTGCCCTCTTTGCGAGTGGTAGTTAAAGAACGCTTGGGAGATGATGAGTCACTACAATGCCGTCTCCTGCATTTGGAACGCTTGGATGAGATACGGTGGATGGCCCTATAGTGCATGGAAACCACTCAAGCACAACGCAAGGCCTATCATGAGAGTTTCATCAAGCACAAGGAGTTCAAAGAATGTGATCTTGTCCTGGCCTATGATTCAAGATTTGGCAAGTTTCCTGGCAAGCTTCAACAACGATGGATGGGCCCATACAAGGTACTTTTTGTCAATCGTAACGGCTCTGTTCAAGTGCAGACCATTGATGCCTCTGATGACCCCTTCCTAATCAATGGCTATCGTCTGCAAAAGTACTTTCCTCCCTAGGAATCTTGACAATCACTGTTGACCTACCCTTTCCCTTTTGGGCATCGCACTATCCTTCTCATTGTTGAAGATGCGGATCTAGAGCATGGCAAAGCTATGGAGGTTGGAAGGTAGAGACCAAACTCATGATGACATAGACAAAGAAGAGACAACTATTACACAAGTGAATTAGGTTTCAAGATTGAGACTTGAACTCATAAAGACATTCTTATGTATTAGACAGACAATGAAAATGACACTAACTGAAAGAGGAAAGCATCATGATATTGTATTCATCTCATATGAAAGTGATAGTCAAGTACAACATTATATAGAGCTCTTTGGTAGCACTTAACATCAACTGTGCATATGGGATTTTGTCTCTCTTCCTAGAATGGACTGCATCTTCCTAGCCTAGCTGTCCTATACAAAGGGACTAGAGTAGGTATAATTGCAAGTATCTCAACACCCCTCCTCAATCACAACTAAAAGTATAAAGTATGTAGAGGCTTTAGTAAAAGCAACACCTGCAAAGTGTGGGCACACCATAAACATGGCAAAACACCAGAGGCTGTCGCAGAAAAAGCTAAATGTGGGTACCACAAACATGATGGACATCCAGAGGCTGTAGTAGGGGCATTACAAAGTGTACAGAGGCTGTAGTACCAGGATAACTGAGGAGTTTTACAAGTTTATGTTTGAGACATTAGGACTAGAAAACACAAAACGAAAAAAGTTTATCTAAATAGAAAGACTGATGAGGTTTTTCCTTCTCCTGGTGGTCTTCTTCTTCTTCCTTTGCTCCATTTTCTTCTTCTTCTTGGACTACAACAAGATATGTCTTTTGGGACCTCTTTCTTGCGTGGCAAAACTTCTCGGTGTGTCCGGTCCTTTTGCAGAAGTCATAGAAGAGCTGATCCTTCTTGCCTTTGTACCTATTGCCAACATATAATGCATGCTCATCTCTAGAGGTACTTGGTTCTTCCTTAGTTTCTTCTTGCCTTTGTACCTATTGCCAACATATAATGCATGCTCATCTCTAGAGATACTTGGTTCTTCCTTAGTTTTTAGCTTTTTTTCCTCTTCTAATAATGATGCCTGGATATCAACAAGTTCAGGATTTGGCATGTTGATTAAGGTTGTTGATACATTATTATATTCGGGAGGCAAACTCTTAAGTAGAATACCAATGCAAACATCTTCTTCCATTTTAATGTTGATTCCTGCAAGTTGGGTTAGAAGTCCTTCCATGTAATTTAGATGTGTGGCAAGTGATGTGCTGGACTTCATTTCAAGCTTGAAAAACCCAATCAGGAGACCATACTTTGATGATTTAGATTGTGCACTGAACAAGGTGTCAAGTCTCTTCCATGTATCTTGTGAGGTCTTACAGTTATCCACATGCTGGATATAGCTATCGTCTAGCTCCAGTTTGATAATTTTCATCATTCTTTTGCCAAGTAGTTGCAAGGTCTGCATCTCGAGGTTTCTTCTCTTTGCCATTTGTGATGGCCCAGAGACCCTTCTTCATCAAGATGAGCTTGATGCGGGTTTGCCAGGTGTGAAACCCAACTCCCTTGAACCAAGCTATCAGTGAGTCTTTTCCCATGCTGGAGAGTATGTCCGACTTGATGTTGAGCTTGAATCTTCCTATTCGGGTCTTCTATCCTTTGTCGATATTTCCAGGTTAGATCTGAGTAACAAATGCTTCAGTTGATTGAGAGGAAGCAAGAGCTTGAAGTGAAGGAAGAAGCTTGAATTAAAGTGGCTATGGTGGCTTGGTCTTCAATTCTTCCAAATGTTCAAGATCTCCCCTCCTTGATGATTTGATGGGAAAGTTGATCAAATCAGAGTGACAAGGGCTTTGTTGAGTCCTGAGGAGAGAGAAACTGATGGATTTTTGAGCTTGAAGCTCAAAGCTATGGTGGACTGTGTTACGTTTTCTGCAGCTGCCTGGTTTTTTCCTCTGTGTGGATTATATACTTGATCATTTCCCAAACTTTTTACATGGGTAGAAAGCTTATGTCATAGCCTTCCAAAGCCCCATGGTCGTAGGCTGAAACTCGTTGTGTGCTGATGGCGCAAATGGTACAAACAGATGTCTACAAAAATCTGTGCCAGTTTGGGGAGATCAACAATGACGAGCCGTATGACGCACAATGTTGGTGCTTTTCGTGCTGGGCAGCTGTGCCTAGGAGTGCAGAAGATATTCTTAGAAGAAAACGTGAAGAGATAAGGACTGTAGAGAAAGATATGGAGGCTCCAAGTATTGCAGATCCAGTTTGGCCATGGCAGACACATGATAGAGATTGAGAAAATTGTCAATGCTGAGTTATGGAGTGGCCAATGTCGAGCTCTTAAGTGATACAGAGAAGCCTTGGGAGTCAAGGAAAAAATGTTTAAAAGAGAGCAGGTTGAGATATGACTTCTGGAGAGAGATCCAAGAGCTTGAGGTAGGCAGGGTGCAGGTTGGCTATGGTTGCCAAGGAAGGTCAAGTAGAGATGGAGGTGAGAAATGGAGCCATGAGCTGACCTGAGGTTAAGATAAGTTGAGAGAGAGGAGAGGAGAGCTAAACCATGCTTAGCTGTGCTCTGATACCATGTTGAAGATGCAGATCTAGAGCATGGCAAAGCTATGGAGGTTGGAAGGTAGAGACCAAACTCATGATGACATTGATAAAGAAGAGACAAATATTACACAAGTGAATTAGGTTTCAAGATTGAAACTTGAACTCATAAAGACATTCTTGTGTATTCGACAGACAATGACAATGACACTAACTGAAAGAGGAAAGCATCATGATATTGTATTCATCTCATATGAAAGTGATAGTCAAGTACAACATTATATAGAGTTCATTGGTAGCACTTAACACCCATTGTGCATATGGGATTTTGTCTCTCTTCCTAGAATGGACTGCATCTTCCTAGCCTAGCTGTCCTATACAAAGGGACTAGAGTAGGTGTGATTGCAAGTATCTCAACACTTGTCATGCTTCTGATAGCCCTTATGATTCTCCTCATGAGGTGGTTTCGTTTTGCTAGCCCCTCACAGATACATCTCAATCCGACTTTGTTTTCTTTTCGTCTGATCCAACAAAGGTGGCGAGGATGGTCTTGACACATGGTATTTCTACCATTTTCTTTCTTAATGAAAAAAAAAGAAAAACAAAAAAAGAAAAAAAAAGAAAGAAAGAAAAAACAAACAAAACTGTTATGGGAGAAAAGGAAGAAATTCCCTGTCATAACAGGCCTCGTTCCAAGAAAAGGTGAAAACACCCTTGGGCGAGAAGCTGACTGTGGAAAAGATGGTAACACCCCGTAGCTCAAGATAGCTGACTCATCAGCAGAACCTTTACAACAAGTAATTTGAAGCCACATCCCTTGGTTCGCTATTTCTGCAATATCAATCCATCTGCCCTTCTTAACAGACAAATTTCCTTACAAATTATTAAAGTACGAGATTTGTAGGCTGCCTCCCTGCGTACGCCTCGTCCTCAAGATCCTGATGACGACAACAGCCGACATGATCTTCATCACCAACCTCTTGAGTGATGGGAGCTTTCATCCTA
The DNA here is from genome assembly GCF_053477565.2 of Lygodium microphyllum. NCBI lineage: Eukaryota > Viridiplantae > Streptophyta > Polypodiopsida > Schizaeales > Lygodiaceae > Lygodium > Lygodium microphyllum. Next base: position 83,648,215 of record NC_141163.1, on the reverse strand, counting down.
ACAGGATGGGGACGTGAGCATGGGCTGCTCTCTGTATCTATCAGTGAGTGTGAGACAGAGGGTGGTGGAGCCCCAAGAGGAACACCAAGGAAAAGGGAATTCTCTTGCAAGAAAATCTATCTTGTAACATCAACAAGCTTGTTTATTATGTTTTATATGATCACAATGAAGAAAAGAACACCAGGCACAACAAATCTTCATGCAGCATCATGTAGATCTCCCACGGATTTGATAGAATCAACCATATTCTTCAATATCTTCACAAAATCCATCAATAGAACAAAGAAAGAAAAGTAATACACCATCTTTGAATGGAAATACATCACATAGTATTCATCTTCAATATCTTCATAGTCTTCTCTCTCAATCTCTCACATACAATCACTCTGTTTTGGTAGAATTGACTATCTCTGACTCTCTCTCTCTCTCTCCATCAATAATACATCATATCCTCACTAGAATCTCTCAAAATCACTCTCAATAATCCCTCTTAGGTCATGGATACCCCTCCCAGTAGGTATGTCTGATATGAAGAGTCACCAGAGCCACTACAATGTCTTTTCATAGCTCATTACTGTCACTTCACTCCAGTCTTCACTTCAGTCTTCAGCAGCTACTTCTTTCACTTCTTTCAGCTCTTTTACACTTGTATTCACCTCTTTCCAAGGCTAGAAAACTTTCCCAAGCTATACTCTCATCCAACAGAACACATACAGAAGCATACAGAACACTCACAGAACAGTACCAGAACAGCTACAGTACAGAACAGAACAGAAATAGAAGCTCTACAGAAGACCTACGAAGGTTACAGAAGGTCACCAAAACCACATAACTCATACTTAAACCATTCCAAACTCTCACAAACCATTCAATAATATTTCACAATATCTCAATCTTCATCAATCAATACTCCATCCCTCCTTACAGAAGACAATCACAACAAAACAGAACAAAATAGAAGCTATACAGAAGGTATACAGAACCAATCAGAACTTATCAGAACATCACAAAACCTCATATCTCCACTGATAAACATCATAAACTTCCAAAACACAATCAATATCATCCAAAACACTCTCAAACCACTTCCAAACCAATCAATCATCTCATAAAATCAACCTTTTAGCTCCCAAAAACAACAAAAATCAGCCAAAAAACAAGTCATTTCAACACTTAACATATCCCCACACTTAATAAGGAAGCGTCCTCGCGACCCAGGAAAAAGGGAATACAAGTTCATTGAAAAGCTCAACTTTGATCTTCAATATCGCTTCAAAAATAGTCCATCCCACCACGACCCCAACTTATCACCTATACCTGATATAAAAATACAACGAAAGGAAAACCCTTTATACATTAACACTTCTTATCAAACTAGAAAATCACAACAAACTTATAAAGGATATAAGAGTTTTCTTCTTCTTCATCAGCATCAGCTTCAACTCTACAACCACGACCCCATCACCACAATTCTCCAAAATGTAGCTCACACAAAATCGAATCCAATAGGCAACCACCACCTTTGTTTTACATAAATTCACAACACAAACACTACACACAACACAAGCATCTGAATGACTCCTCCAAAAAGAGAGATTTTCATTAAAAAGCATCCACCATACATTGGAAAGGTATCAATGAAGATGATCCCTCTTGAAAGATTGATGATTTTGGAAACGATCCATAGAAAAGGATTCATCTACAAATGTTTTGGGAGGATTCTGAAAAATCTGAGGACAGCACATCCTTTCCAACAGGACAAGGTATCTGCTAGGCAAACAAAGGGCATGAAAATACAATATATCCAGCTGCTGGGAATCAATGCTCACATTGACATTCATGCATAACTTTGGAATAGGCTTGGAATCATTATGAGAGTGCCTATGCATATACGCCAAATACCAAGCAAAGTGAGCAGTTAACCGCACTGAAGGATCTGCAAACTATGAATACTGCTGAGCAAAATGAATATAGTTCTGATAAGCTTGACTGGCAGCTGTCCATTCTCCTGGAATTTCTGGCCAATTAATCTGAGGTCCTGTAAGGGAATCATTCGAGCTCCATCCCCTTCTTCTGGAAATCTGATTATCAAACCCGTCATAGTCACTAACCAACTGAGGTGGTTGAGATATAGAAGTGTTAGGTAAGGAAAGTGGAATAAGGAAAAGTGGATGAAGTGAGGGATAGGCAAAATCATAAAAGGAAGAAAAGTTTAAAAAAGGAGTGGCAGAAATTTGTAGGGAATCACTAAGGAAGGGTGTTAACTGATAAATATGAAAGGTGGAAGCTACATGAATGGATGGAGAATGACATGGTGGAGAAGGGAAAAATACTCTATCCTCAATAAAGGAACAATATGTAAAAATGGAAATTTGAGGGAAAGATGAAGGTTGGAAAAGAAGGGGTAAAATAGTTGTGGAATTAGATTGACAAAGGGAAAGATATAGATCATATCGGTGAGCCATTTGTTGGTAATACAGGAGGGTAGGAACAGAAGGTCCTAAGAGAGATCTTCTATGATAGGCATCAAAGAAGGTAGAATCAAACGGATTATGTTTTGAAAGATAGGCTAAGAGATCCATCCTCAGTTGATTAGTACTCTGGGCATAGGTAGGAGCTGTGTTCTGTCTTTGATTCAGGACCACAGAATCAATCATGGTATGCCAAGAATTATCATGACAATCAGCCACTTTGGAGGAGTAACTCTGGAACATGTCAGCTATGCGCAACTCCAAATGGTGGACATACAAAACAGCTTGTAGAACCACATCCCCCACATACCATGCCATATCCACCTCATCTGGAATCAACAAGTCTCCTCGTAGATACATGTATGACATCAACATGGTATCTGTCGTGACAGAATCTTCAAACACCATCCTGACCACCTCTGTCAACAACTCAGCAGACCAAGCCCCACTCCATCCATCCTCTGGAAGAGATAAATCCATCGTGGAAAGCTTCATGTAGAAAACCAACTTCTGTAATTGGTAGTGGACAAAGAAAGAATGGTCTGGTGGAACATATTCCTGAAATTGCTCAAATGTAGACCATATCAAGTCCATTCTGGATTGCAATCTTTCCACTTTATCTTGGAATAGAGGACACAAGGTAGTCTGTCTCTGAAGAGCAGCCAAGTCTTGCTGTGAAAGAGAAGAAATCAAGGGAACATTAGGGCTTGGAGGACCGTGACTTTGCCAGCTGATCTTCCAACTGCTTGATTTGGGAGGCTTGGGATTCCACTGTGTCATTAGCAGTCTGTAAGGCTGAAAGTTTGTCATCTAAGAGAGTTTCGAACTCCTGCGCTTCTCTGGACATCCTCTCCTTCTCCTCTAAAAGGCTAGTAACCTCTCATTGAGCCTCTAGTAACTGGATCTTCAAAGAAGAGATCTCATCTCGTTGGGTGGCAACCAGTTGGGTTTGTTGTTCCATCTGCTTAAACAAATCTGCTAGGGTATCCTTACCAGAGGCTAACTCGGATGTTGCCTTATGCAACTGGTCCTTAGACTGCATGAGTTCTTCATAAAAGGAAGTGTACAGCTATTGAACACAGGTTGTCACTGATAATTCAATGGAACTCTGAATATCTTTACATAGGAAAGGAATTGCATCTCCTGAGACTAGACTGTTTAGTGAGGGAACTGATATATCCAATGAACCTTCTGGATGCGCTCTGAACTGGTTATTACAAGTGAGATACCCAGGGAGATCACTGCCAGAGGTAGCAAGAATGGGCACTGAAGGAAGTATTGAAGGAGCTTTATCCACTACCCGCTTCAAGCGTTTGCGCTGGATGACCAGGGGAGGTGGAGAATCATCATCCTCTATATCAATGGGTTCTGACTCATCTGAAGGTGGAGGAGGAGGTACTGGATCTGATGGAGGAGGTGGAGGCACACTCTTCTGTAAACCTGAATAGGTCAAGAAGGCAGACAAATACGAGCCATAGGTGACATTGGTAACATTACCCCTGGTGACTTTGATGAAATTTTGATCCATTTTAGTGAGGAGGTAAATGCTCCAATCAATAGCGACTCCTTTCAACACCATCCTTGAAGCTGTGAAAAGCTCTTTGGACAAGTACTGGGATGGCGTTTTGGCAGGCATAAACCTATCCTAGAGAAACTGATAGACCATCTTCCATACGGGATCAATGATCATGGAAAAGGAAACTCCTTAAGAGTTTATCACCTTCTTAACATCCAGCATTTCCCTTGTCTGCTTTTGTAACAGCTTCAAAATCTCTTCATTAGAGAAAAGCTGACGAGTGGTAACAAAGGGTTCACCTTTGAAGGGAAGAGACAGAGCCTTCCCTAAGCCTCGAGGTGTCAAAGTCATAGAATTTCCCTGGACCAGTCCTGACTTCTTGCTATAGGAGGCCAAAAACTCATCACATAACGACAGATCCTCGGGAAGCAATGGAAAGGAAGTAGCCACAAAAGCAGCGAGTCCCGCCTTCGTGAGAGGCTCAAAAGTGAGTAGGGAAGAGTAATCCCTACTAACTAGTGGGACGTACTGGATAGGAGGAGAAGCACGAGAAGGCGCCATTCAGATGGTTACATACACACCACAAACACAGATAATCAAGGAGAATGTCTGCAAAGCAACAGACAAAAAACCAAGGATAAGAGAACAACCAAAACAATAAAACGTGACTCGACCAACTAACCCCAAGCAAACCACAACCTAGAAAAAATTCGACATGACCTTGAGACTTATGCGACCGAAAGCTTCATGCTATGCATCAAACAAACACCCAAAACCCCGTATCAGGCAATAAAAGAAAAAACTACACACTGGACCCTTAACCGTAACAAAGACAGTAAACCAAAACATCATAACAAACTACACATATCAAGACCACATCGTTGATAAACCAGTGTTGGACCATGGAAATAACGCCAATGACTGTGCATACCCATCCCACGAAATGGGTTCGTTAAAAAAGGGAACTAAGTGTAGTGAGGGGGAATTAATTTAATGAAATGTTTATTTTAATAAATTATTAAGAAATGGGTGAAGTTTTATTAAGTGATAAACCTTAGCAAGAAAACGGTGGTTCCTTCTTAAAAATTTAATTACCAATTATTAGGTGAAAACAGTGCTTTAATTCGAATCCCGGACTTCGATACCCAAACTGGGTCTCTAAATGCAAGTTCATTGATTACAAATTAAGGTGATGTGGAGCGCTTTTTTGCCAACGCGTGCTCTTGTGACGGTTGGTTCATTTTAATTAAAAATATTAAAGTGCCTCTTTAGCACACTTAGCGCATGCTAAGTGAACGGCAGGTTTATTGTTATTAAAAAAATGGTGTGTATAGTGCGAATGCGCATGCCATGGTAGTGTTGAGGGTTCATTTTTTATTATTTGTTTGTGTGTTTGTTTTGTTTTTTTCGTTTGTGTATTGTTTGTTTGTTTTTTGTTGAATTAAACGTGGGTGTTGGGATAGCTGAAAAAATAACAAATAAAAAGGAAAATACCTGGTAGTGGATGTATGGAAATGCAAAGAATGCGCTCTCCTCAATCCAAAAATATCTGGATGTTTTTTCTAGATGTTTAGTTGGTGTGTGGAATGAAAAAGAGTGTTTTTTTTTCTATTTTTAAGGAATTTAGGTGGAAAATAAAATATTAGAAAAACTTAGAAAAATATACCAAAGATAAATAAAAATTTTAAGGAAAGTCTTAGGAATTTTTTAAAAATTAATTTGGAATTTTTTAGCATTTTAATGAATTTTTTAAATTTTTTGGGTATTTTTAAAAAGATTTTGGAATTTTAAAATGGGCAAAAATATTTTTTCTGAAATTTACAGGTTGAGAAAAATATGGCCATGGGTTGCAGAAATAGTAGCAAAGTTTCCTAGATTTTTCTGTAAATTTTCCAAAATTTTAAGTGTTTTTTAATGATTTTTGTTTAGTTTTCAATGTTTTTATTTTTTGTTTATTTTTTATTTTAAAAGGGTTGGCGGGTTTGTGAATTAAAAATCTGGGAAAATACCCAGAAATAAGCTGCGTGTCAACTCCCGACGAATGATCTCCTGCTCACGATCCTGCACACGAACATGCACAAGCAATCTCAATCACGCACTCGCGCGTACACACCTGCGCGTGTGTCAACGTCTCGAGGGAAAACCGGGGTTTGGATGGGGTTGTGTGCGAGTTGCTGCATGACGGGGGGTTAAGGAGGGGTCAGGTGCTGTGGGGCTGCTAGGGTAGGACAGGGGGCTTACAGAAGGGTAGGGGGGTGGGTGTTGAAGTGTATTATCTGGGGGAATAGGGGTTTAGGTGGGGGTGGGTTATGAGGGTGTGAAGGGGGGTTAGTTGGGGGGTGGATTATGGGGGTGAGAAGGGGGGTTAGTGGGGGGGTAGATTATGGGGGTGGGAAGGGGGGTTAGTGGGGGGGTGGAAGGAAAAGGGAGTTTGAATTGGGGGGGAAAGGGGAAGGCGGGTACGTGGCAGGGCGAAGGTGGAGGAGGACGCTGCAATCGTGGACGAGCGGACGACCAGGAGGCGGGCCAGGCGCGGCAACGGGTGGCTGCGACGGCGAGGGCGCGGGCGGCGGACTCGGGCGCATGCTGCAGAGGCGACTGGAGGGTGAGGCAGGCGCTGCGGGCGTAGGCTGCAGAGTGATGAGGGCAGGAGGGAGAGGAAGGAGGGGAAGGAGAGGGGAGGGAGAATGGCAGAGAGGAAGGAGGAGAGAAGGAGGAGAAGAGGGGGAGGGGAGAAGAAGGGAATGGAGATGGAGGGAGGGAGGGGGGTGAAGATGGAGGTAGGGAGGGGGGCACGCAGAAGGAGCGGGAGAGGGAGAGAGGGAGGGGAGGCAGTTGGGATGGGGAGGGGTCGGGGAGAGAGAAGGTGGGGAGGGTAAGGGGATAGGGAAGGGTGGGAAAGGGCAGGGCCCATGGGGGGTGCCCATAGGGGGATGGGGGTGGAAATGGGCAGGGGCCCATGGGAAGGGGGGGCAGGGCCCATGGGAAGGTGCCCATAAGGAGATGGGGTAAGGGTTAGTGGGCAGGATGCCCACAAAGGAGGCGTACCCCCCTCGTCCTGCGCGCGTGCGCGGGGCGGGGGTAAAAAAATTTGCCGTGACGGGATTGAAAAGGCATCCGAATGCGAGGACGAGGCACGTGAATGCGACCGGGGCGCGTTAAGAGGCGTAAAATCGAAAAAGGGCGCGTTCACGCGCGGGACGGGCACGTATAAACACATAAAAATAAAAAAAATTTAATAACTCCCAATCCGAACGTCAAAACAAAATGTTGTAAAAACAAAAAGTGGGAAGGACGGCAGGGAGGATAAAGGGCGGTCACGTGCAAAAATCACAAAAAACGTATCAAAAAATGCAATTAAAAATTAATATCAGAAAATCCGTGCATCGAAACAAGGTGCAGGAAAAATGAAAACTGTGCAGAAAAACGTGCCCGACAATCCTATCACATCAATACATAGTTCCGACTGAGATAAGACGTGTTCATGTGGGAAAAACCCAAAAAACAAACCCGAAAATGGAATCGAAAATTAATATTGGCCGAACCGTTCCCCGAACTGACATGCAATAAGAAGGAAAAATCTCCGCAGGAAGGAGTGGCACAGGGTTGTCACGTTAAACCGCAGTTTCAGTGGAAGTAGGAGGGGTTCACAAGCAAAAGACACCAAAAATACGCCCGAAAACTCATTTAAAAATTATTAATAATAAATCCAAAAGGTGAAAGAGGGGGGAGAAAAAAGGAAAAATGTGGGGGAAGGCACAAGGACACGGCTATCAAATCAAATTGGAATTCTGATACAAACAGGGCAGGTTCACATGGAAAAATGTCAAAAAGACGCACGAATAAGTCTTAAAAAATCGGAAAATTAATTTTGGACAAACCGTGCGTCGGAATGACTTGGAATAAAAAGGAAAAATATCAGAGAAAAAGTGGCTGGCAGGGCTATGATGTCAGATCATGGTTCCGAAGCAAGAAAAGTGCGTTGGAAAACCGGCTAATTTGCACAAAATACCTCAAAAATTAATAACTCAAAAACCGTGCACCGAAACAGGGGTAGGTAAAAAGGAAAAATGGTCAGTTCAGAGGGAGGAACATGGCTATAAGGTTGGATTTGGACTTCGGTGAACTTAGGGTGCGTTCACATGGCAGGACAGCAAAATCAGGGAATGAAGGAAAACTGCAAGGGAGCAGTCCCAAGGGTGGGTGGAAAATGAACGAGTAGGTGGGAAGGGACCCCATTAGGGTAAAAGCAAGGCATGGCATAGAGGCATTAGTAGGTTGAGGCATACGCAGAAGGGTATGCAATGTAGACGCGCAGGGACGTGTCCCCACACTTAAAACCTTAACGGACATGGTTAACCGAGCAACAGGGATCTAGGACCACGCCACAAACCATCCACTAACGTCCCCACACTTAAAACATGAACCTCACTGAGAAACAAGATGTAGGGTTAGAAGAACTTGGCCCATTTTGTTGAGGATCACGGTTGATTGTCAATGGCACGTCCTGTGTCGTTGTCGGCTGCTGGAGGTACCAAGGCATCTTCACAGCACACGTCTGTCATGGAAGGGACCACGCGGCAGCACCCAAGAAGATAGCTAGTTGAAGGAATCGCACGAAATTCGTCGATGATGAGGAATGTTGCACTCAACTCACAGTCACTCAAATGGAATGAAAGAACTGTCACTCGCCCCATGACTAATATTACTCAAGGAAGAATGATTGAAACCCATATCTCATACCCAGGTTAGGAATCGACAGGGGAATTCTGCAGAGGGAGTATACCAGGGTGCACAGTTGATGGTGCATTAGTGCGTCCAACCCATCTAGCATAAGTGCAAAGAGGAAGGCAAGCGAGCTTGACAGTGCAGTGTACAGAACAGGGTGACGTGTCCTGTGATGACGGTAGAGACCCATCCCTTGGGTGCATAGGGAAACGGAAACATACCTTACTCCAAATGTCGTAACGTCCCTCAATCTCACCTCTCGGTAATTGATTGAAGAAACTCCAATCACACTCAGCCCACCCTTTGTCTCACACTCTGTTGATAGATACAGGAGGGCAACCATGTCCTGAAACCCATTGATGTAATCCTCACGGTCATGTGTGCAAAGGTTGTATGCCTTGTGCGCATTGGATGGTGCAACTGTGCATCCCGCCTTGTGCCGGCATACAGTGCGAGAAGGAAGGCCAGGGAGCCTTATAGTGCAATGCACAGAAACAAATTGTGCTTTGTGCATTGAGAGGCCCATCCCATGCGTGCAACACTTCATTCACACTACTCACCTCTCATTTGATTTGAAGGGAAAAAACTGGTCTCTCGGCCCACCCTCTGTCTCACTTGTTGTTGATAGTTACAGAGGGCAATCCATACTCAATTCCCCATCCGGTTAGGATGAAAGCTCACGTCACTCGATTGTCTATCGATGAAGATCTCGTCATCAGTTGGCTGAAGAGGCGTACCTAGGGAGGTAGCCATCAAATCGAACATTGTGTTGGATAGGACATGTCGTCTGCTAGAGGACAGTTAGACATTCTGCAGAAAGACCCAGGACACAGCGTACCAAGGGAGGCATCTTCGGAATTGGATCCTGGAAATATCAATTAATGAATCCACTTTCTGGACTGCTGGGTGTTGCCGCCTTTTCCACATCCAGCTTCTCGCCCAAGGGTGGTTGCCACCTTTTCTTGGAACGAGGCCTGCTATGACAGGGAATTGCTTCCTTTTCTCCCATAACATATTTATTTTTTTAATCTTGTTTTTTTAATTTTCCTTTTTTTTTTCCCCCTTTTCCCGAGGGTGTTTCCACCTTTTCCCGAAGAATAGGTCGGCATGACAGGGACCTAAGTCCTTTTCTCCCATAACCGATATGTATATTTTTTTTCTTTTTTTTTCTTCGCATTAAACAAGGGAATGGTAGAAAGACCATGTATCATAACCAACCTCGCCATTGTCGCTGGTGGAAAATAGAGGATAAGAGATCAAGGTTGGAAAGTAGGGTTGAGGGGATAGAGGGTTGTGTCCACCTCATCAGGAGTGACTGAATAACGGCTATCAGAAGTAGCATCATAAGAAGTACAATACCACGCCAACAGAGGAAAGGATCAAGTGACCGTAATTGTCAAGATCCCCAAGGAGGGAAGTACTTCTTCAGGTGATATCCATTGATGAGGAAGGGATCATCAGAGGCATCAACTGTCTGCACTTGGACAAAGCCATTAGGGTTGATGGCAAGTACCTTATATGGGCCCATCCACCGCTGTTGGAGCTTGCCAGGAAACTTTCCAAATCGTGAATCATAGGCTAGGACCAAATCACCTTCTTTGAACTCCTTGTGCTTGATGAAGCTATCGTGGTAAGCCTTACGTCGAGCTTGCGTGGCTTCCATGCACTGTAGAGCCATCCTACGAATTTCGTCCAAACATTCCAGGTGCAAGAGACGGCATTGCAGTGAATCATCGTTCCCCAAACGCTCTTTCATAGCCACTCTCAAAGCGGGTAATTCCAATTCAACAGGGAAAACAGCTTCTGTACCATATACCAGCTGGAAGGGTGTCTGTCATGTTGCTGCTTTATGAGAGGTTCTGTATGCCCAGAGGGCCTTTGTAAGTCGATCGTCCCAATTACGACGATGTGCGGCAATCGTTCTTGTCAGGATCGAGCAAAGGATGCGATTGGTGACTTCAACTTGGCCGTTGGCTCTGGGGTAATAAGGAGTGGACTTGCGATAGCGGATCTTATACAACTCAGTCAACTCTTCCATGACTTTGTTAAGGAAATGAGTACCTCTGTCACTTACTAGCTCTAAGGGACTGCCAAAATGGGTGATGATATTCTCGTATATGAACAGGGCCACGCTGTTACCATCGTCCCGCTTTAGGGCTTTAGCTTCACACCACTTTGTGACATAATCCATACATACGAGGATGTATCGGTTCTGCTTCCTTCTGGTGGGAGGATCGATCGGACCTACGAAGTCAATGCCCCACTTCTCAAACGGCTTCAGGGGAAGGATAGGTTGCAGTGGCATGGCACTTGTCTTGGTGGATTTCCCCATTCGCTGACAAGAATCACATCTTTTACAGTAATCATAGGCATCCTTATGAATGGTAGGCCACCAGTATCCTGCTAGCAGAGCCTTCCTAGCTGTAGCTTCTCTTGCAAAGTGACCTCCACATGGCTCGTCATGGCAAGCCTTCAGAACAATCCCAATCTCATCTCCTGCAACACATCTTCTGAGCACTTCATCTTTGCCTTTCTTATACAATGCGCCGCCTAACAGGGTGTAGGGGGCTGATTCTAACATAAGCTTCTTCCTCTCCCGACTAGAAATGCCAGGAGGGTACTGTTGGGTTGCCAGCAGATTGGCAATATCTGCATACCAGGGAGTTACAATTTCTATCAAGAATAGGGAAGCATCAGGGAGGTCTGGATCATCTTGCTCCTCGTCTGCAGTTTGTGGGATACACGACAGATGATCAGCTAGAACATGGGAACGACCAGGTTTGGTAATTACCTCAAAGTCGAACTCCTGGAATAGAAGGAGCCATCTCATCATTCGTCCTTTCACATCTGCTTTGTTCATTAGGAAGGATAGGGCCTCATGATCCACATAAAACTTAAAGTGGGTGGATAGGAGGTAGTGGCGAAACTTCTCCAGTGCAAACATCATTGCCAAGCACTCAAGCTCTGTCATTGTATAGTTCCGTTCCCTATCAGTGACTTTTCAGCTTGCGTAATAGATCGGTTGATCCAGCTTCAAGGAGCCCTTCTGGCATAGGATAGCACCTAAGCCTTCAATAGATGCATCAGTATGTACATGGAACTCCTTCGTCCAATCAGGAAGCTGCAGAATGGGTGCCTCAATCAGACACTGCTTCAGAGTGTTGAAGGCTTTGTCACATTCTTCTGTCCAAGTAAACTCTGCATCTTTCCTCAGAAGCTTGTGCAAGGAGGTTGCCTTTGTTGTGAAATGAGCTATGAACCTTCTGTAGTAACCCACATGGCCTAGGAATCCCCTCAACTGTTTGAGGTTGGTGGGTGCGGTCAGGGCTGCAATCTTTTCGATCTTTGTAGGGTCTGTTGATATCCCTTGTGCAAAGACAATGTGGCCCAACAGAACTCCAAAAGAGACCCCAAAGATGCATTTTTCGGGGTTGAGGGAAATCCCATACTCCCCGCATCGATCAAAGCATTGTTCCAAATGTCCCCAGTGTTCACGGATCAAACTATAGACACAGAAGTCATCCAAATATACCTCAATAAAGTCGTGCAGATGATTTTGAAATGCGGCCATCATGACTCGCTGGAAAGTAGTAGGGGCATTGCAGAGCCCAAACGGCATCACTTGGTAAGGGTAGGTCCCCCATTCTGTGCTGAAGGTTGTTTTGGATTGGTCCTCTTCTGCTATCTGCACTTGGTTGTATCCATTGAATCCATCCAGAAGGGAATAAAGCTCATATCCTACCACTGTGTCCAGCAATTAGTCTGTGAAAGGAATAGGAAAGTGATCCTTCTTCGTCTTGGAATTGAGCTTGCGGAAATCCACACATATACGAAGTTTGCCATTCTTCTTGGGTACAACCACAATGGGCGAAACCCATTCACTATTTGCCACTGGATAGATGAACTCGGCTTCCAGAAGCTTCAGCAGCTCTGCTTTTACCAATGTGGAATAATTCGGGTTCATTCGCCTCTGTCGTTGCTGTACTGGCTTGGCATCATGCTCCAAGTCAATATGATGCTGACATATTGTGGGATCAATCCCCTTTAGGTCTTTGTAGGACCACGCAAACACGTCCAAATTTTCTTTCAACAAGTTGTACAAGGTTGATAACTCCTCTTCTGGGAGGCTGCTACCCACCTTCAAGTGGTGTTCAATGCCTTCTGCATCCACAAAGGTTAACTGTCTTTCACCTTCTACTTCACGGATGAAGGTCCCGCGGACTGCTTCTGGATACAGATCCGATTCCTTCAAAGGAGTGGTATCCCCTTCTAATGTCCCACTAGAACCAACTTCTTCTTTTGGTGGAGACTTAGGTTGCTCCTTGAGATGTTGGAATGGGATTAGAGCCGTTTCGGGTTTGGTTTCACTATTAGTTACCTCTTGGTTTGAAGACTCATCTTCTGATGACACATCCAGGAACATCACATAACAGGAACCCTCTGATGCCTGTTGGGTTTGTGAGACTGGTGCTTATTGGCACGGTGCATCATCATCATCTTTTCTTGGCAAGGATGGGTGAGGACGGCATGAGCCACTGCTGAAAGACGGTTTAGTCTTCTTAATCCATTTCTTATAACGATTTTGCAAATAAGAAGATCCATTTACCAGACCAAATGGTACCATCGCCATTCTATCCCATAGCATGAGCTCGTCTGCTTCTAATGCTTCTGAAACTTCTTCTCCAAATGTATCCTCTTCGGGTGGAATAGACTCTTCTGGCTCACTTTCATAACCTTCTTCGTCCATATCATATCCATCCTCTTCTGTCTCTGCTTCTGTCTCTGTCTCTACTTCTGTCTCTGTCTCTGTTTCTGTAGGAGCTCTGTAAGAGAAGAACAGGTTCTCTGTTTCCTCTTCTGCCTCTATCTCTGGCTCTACTATGGCCATAAAACAGGGAGAGCAGTACATCCATGCTTCTATCTCACTGTCAGAAGTGATTTCGGAAATTGTTCCTGGTTCCGATAAGAAGTATTCACCCATTGATAATGGCTTTGCATCTTTTGGGAGTTGGCTTACAGTGTCCACTGTTTTCTTGGGAAGGATCTGTTTGACAACATCTTCATCAGCTGATGTTCCATTTGTAGCCTCATTAGGCGAGTCAGAAGATAATTCCAAGGAGGTGGATCCATGTCCTTTTTGAGAACCATATAGCTTTAGCACCACTTTATTGGGTCCTCTACCCAAGGTCAAGGTTCCTTTGAACCAATCCATCCTTACTCTGGCTTCAAAAAGCCATGGTCTGCCCAATAACAGAGGATAGGATGTGCCATAAGAGTTTGGCTTCACCACCAGATAGGTTAGCCAATAATCTTTTCCAGCCACTATAGTCTTCACATATGGGAGAATGCCCAAAGGCTTGATTCTGCTTTGATCCGCCAGTCTGATGAGCCATTGGGTGGGTTGCACACCTTGTAGGCCTAGATCCTTCATTGTCACATCCGTCATAATTTTTACTGATGAACCTCCATCAATTAGTGCATTTGCAATAAAGAAGCCTTCTATCCACATGCCAGTCTCTGGAGTACCCGGATCTAGGAAGGCGTTAGCCACATCCACTTCTTTGACAGGCTCTGGAGCTTTATTGGATTTTATTGCTGTTGAGGGAGTAATCCTTAATCCACGTATTCTTGTCAGTAAACTTTTGAACCTTTTTCGGTAACTGGGAGACAACATCAATAATTGTCGGAATGTAAGGTTTGGTTTAAAGGTATCTAGATCTCTGACCAGATCGTATTCCTTAATAGGATTCACTGGCTTCTCTAACCGGTTAGGGAATGGGGCAACACCCATTTTCATTTTCCCTCTTTCTTCCAACAGAGGAATTATGGGAACTTCTTCTGCCACTTACGGCACCTCCGCCTCTTCTGTCTCCTGGACCTCTGGTCCTGTCTCTGTAACTCTCTGTGGCACTGTAATGCTTTGTACGGCACTGTCAGGCTCTGTTTTGTTCTGTTCTTGTGGTGGAAGGCCGAACGTCACTGTTCTGGCAGGAGGATTATTTTCTTTCTGGATAGGTGGTTCCTTCTTCTTTGCACGTGTGATGGCAGCAACTTCTAATTCCACTAAATTGGAGGTAGGCTATTGGGCCTTGGCCGGACTATCAGTAGCACTGTTTTTCACTGGGGCTGGGCTTGGACAGTCTTTTGCAGTGTGGCCTTCTCCTTTGCATCGACTGCATAAGGGCTTGTAATCCACTGACCTTCTGGGATCTGGACAATTTGGTGAAATGTGTCCATTTTCTCCGCATTTGTAACACTCCACTTCTGATCTCTGACCACCACCAGACTGTCTTCCTCTGTAACTTTGGGATGGAAATCTTCTGGGTCCGAAATTAGGACCAAACTCTCTAGGCTTGGGTCCAATATCCTGTGTTGTCATTTTGGATTCCAGCAAGTTGAATCTTGCGTCTTCTTCCTTCCTTCTCCTATCATGCATCTCCTTCAGAGATCAAATGTCATCTGTATGGTTCTTCCGCAAACAGTAGAAATAGAAAGCTCCAGGAATGGTTGGTTTGCGTGTACATTCAGTGGCTAAATGACCTGCTTGATGACACTTACCACACCAAGTATTTGACCACATCACATCTCTTCCTGCTCCTGCCACGTTGGATATGCTAGCAGTATTCACTTTCAGCGTCTGTAGCTGTTCTGTAATCACATCCATCAACTCCTTTTTTATATTTGCAACTGAGTTGGATAAGTAATCCTTCAAGCTTTCTCCTCTTGAGGTACTGGCAGTAGGATTTTGAGGAGTCTCTGTAATCACTGCATAAACAGGTTGGGCTGGTGCAGAAGGGTCTCTGTTCTGATTCTGATTCAAAGCTCATGTTTGAATTGTTGGCTGTTGGCTCTAGTTAGTAGGGTTCCACTGTTGCCGCTGATTTGGCATTGAGAAAATTGATTGGGGCCAGTGTTGTTGTGGTTGAACCATCATTTGAGGCATTGATTGTGGCCACTGTGGATTTGGTGCACTGTACTGTGATACTGAGGGTATCTGTTGGTAGGGGTAGGGGACAGTCCTTGGGACTGCATTTGGTGGGTACATCATTCCTGGCATCAGAGGAGGTAGGACTCCTCTTCCTGGATTCATCGCCAATCTAGCTTCCACTTCATCGTACAGTCTTGCACCTTCTGTTGCAGCTTGCAGTGTGGCTGGTCTTTGCAGCTCCACAAACTTACGGACTTCTGGTTGTAATCCTCTGAGAAACACTCCCTTCTAAATACCATCGTCTAGATTATGGTTAGTCCATCTCTTCAGGATAGATTCCATTCGTGAGACATAAGCTTCTACTCTTTCTCAAGAGGACTGACTTAGGTTCAAAAATTCCTCTCGCATCCGCTCTTCAAAACCTTCACGCCTAAATTTAGTGAGGAAGGCCAACTTCAGGTCATCCCATGTGCCAAAAGTTCCTGCTGCTTGTCTCTCATACCACTGAAATGCCACGCCCTTGAAAGTGGCAGGGAATATTGCTAACCAATGCTCAGGGGTTCTGGCATTGTTAGCCACACATGCTACCATAAACTCTGCTACATGAAGATCAGGGTCTTCATTGTACTCTCCCTTCAAAACTGGCAATGGAACTACATTCGCTGGCCTGTCATCAATATTTCCAGGACGGATCTGGCTTGGAAGTGGACCTCCAGCAGGAGGAGGAAGGGCTTGATGTGCCATTGGGACTTCTATAAAGAGTTCCGCAAGGGCGTCAAAGGCGGCTTCTGCTGCGAGCTCGTTCTCAGCTTTGATTTTTGCTTTCTCTCTTCTCACGTACCTCTGGACTCGTTCTAACGCTTGCCTCTTTATTGCGCCATTTATCAAGGGGTTGGCTCCACTCTGTTGTTAATGCTCCACAGAGGGTTAACAGAAGGCTTCAATCTCTGGAGGACTGTCTCGCCAACATTTCTTCTACTTCTTCCTTTTCAACGTCCCTGAATTCTGCTTTCATGCCACTGCACAGAGGAAGGTATTCGGTTCTGAAGGTGTCAAAATGCATACGTCTGAGCATTGTAGTGGTGCCATCATCATAGTAATGCCAGCTTCCAATGGTTTCAACAGTGTATGTTGTAAAGAACACTCTGTCTACCAACTTCCAGTGGGTTGCCAATTGAACAAACAGAAGGTTATCAGTGCACCAAGCATCCCATGTATCTTGATGTTGAGCATCCACGAACAAATTCCAACTCTTTTCCTTCTTGTCTTTGTGAACCTCCACAGACCAAGACTCCTGAAGCTTCTTCACAATCTCCCACTTGATGATATCTGGAAATTTCTCAATGAATGCCAAATCTTCCATGGATGGTCATTCTCTCTATTTTTTCTCTTCAGTTTATTCCCAAACAGTTTGCCACCAAGATGCAAGTTTCTGCTGCTTAAACAGGAAGAGGAAACTGTCCACCACATAGAGCATGCATCATGATGGTGATGTGTTTCCGCCATCGTGGGATGAACTTCTTGTGGAAAGTGGATTTGATTATGAGAAACTCCAACTCTTCAGTGGAAGAAGGAACATTACAAACATCCATTGAATTCTTCTCTTCTTGGCAATGCCATTTCCTTCATTTTCAGCCTCTTCTGGTGCTTGTTGATGGCAAGCTTCCATGGCTGCGCACCAAAAACATGGAGCCCCAAGAGGAACACCAAGGAAAATGGAATTCTCTTGCAAGAAAATCTATCTTGTAACATCAACAAGCTTTTTTATTATGTTTTATATGATCACAATGAAGAAAAAAACACCAGGCACAACAAATCTTCATGCAGCATCATGTAGATCTCCCACAGATTTAATAGAATCAACCATATTCTTCAATATCTTCACAAAATCCATCAATAGAACAAAGAAAGCAAAGGAATACACCATCTTTGAATGGAAATACATCACATAGTATTCATCTTCAATATCTTCATAGTCTTCTCTCTCAATCTCTCACATACAATCACTCTGTTTTGGTAGAATTGACTATCTCTGACTCTCTCTCTCTCTCTCCATCAATAATACATCATATCCTCACTAAAATCTCTCAAAATCACTCTCAATAATCACTCTTAGGTCGTGGATACCCCTCCCAAGAGGCATGTCTGATATGAAGAGTCACCAGAGCCACTACAGTGTCTTTTTATAGCTCACTACTGTCACTTCACTCCAGTCTTCACTTCAGTCTTTAGCAGCTACTTCTTTCACTTCTTTAAGCTCTTTTGCACTTGTATTAACCTCTTTCCAAGGCTAGAAAACTTTCCCAAGCTACACTCTCATCCAACAGAACACATACAGAAGCATACAGAACACTCACAGAACAGTACCAGAACAGCTACAGTACAGAACAGAATAGAAACAGAAGCTCTACAGAAGATCTACAGAAGGTTACAGAAGGTCACCAAAACCACATAACTCATACTTAAACCATTCCAAACTCTCACAAACCATTCAATAAGCTTTCACAATATCTCAATCTTCATCAATCAATACTCCATCCCTCCTTTACAGAAGACAATCAGAACAAAACAGAACAAAATAGAAGCTATACATAAGGTATATAGAACCAATCAGAACCTATCAGAACATCACAAAACCTCATATCTCCACTGATAAACATCATAAACTTCCAAAACACAATCAATATCATCCAAAACACTCTCAAACCACTTCCAAACCAATCAATCATCTCATAAAATCAACCATTTAGCTCTCAAAAACAACAAAAATTTGCCAAAAAACAAGCCATTTCAACACTCAACAGGTGGGGTGAGTGACCAGTCTTTCCCTTCAAATTAAATGAGGGGTGAGATGTGTGAACGGAGTGTTGCACACACGGGATGGGCCTCTCAATGCACAAAGCACGATTTATTCCTGTGCACTGCACCATAAGGTTCCCTGGCCTTCCTTCTTGCACTGTATGTCGGCACGGGTACGAGATGCACAGTTCTATCATCAAAAGCGCACAAGGCATACAAGCTCTGCACAAGTGACGGTGAGGTTTGCATCAATGGGGTTCAAGAATGGGCTGCCCTCTGTATCTTTCAACAGAGCGTGAGACAGAGGGTGGGCTGAGTGTGACTAGTGTTTCTTCAATCAATTATCGAGAGGTGAGGATTGAGGGACGTTACGACCCTTGGAGTCAGGTATGTTTTTGTTTCCTATGCATCCACGGGATGGGTCTCTGCCATCAGCACAGGACACGTCACTCTGTTCGGTACATTGCATTGCAAGGCTTCCTGGCCTTCCTGCTTGCACCTATGCCAGACAAGGTTGGACACACTAATGCACCATCAATTGTGCACCCTGGCATACTCTCTCTGCACCATTCCCTTGTCGATTTCTAAACCGAGTGTGAGCTCTAGGTTTTCATCATTATTTCCTCGAGTGATGTTAGTAATGGAGCGAGTGACTGCTCTTTCATTCCTTTTGAGTGCTCGTGAGTTGAGTGCAATATCCCTCGTCATTGATAAATTTCCTGCGATTCCTTCAACCAGCTACCTCCTTGGGTGTTGCCGCGTGGTCCCTGCTATGTAGGACGTTGGACGTGTGATGTGAAGACACCTTGGTACCTCCTGCAGCCGATAACGATACAAGACGCAACCTCAATAGTCGACATTCCTCCTCGGCAATATG
This sequence comes from Lygodium microphyllum, assembly GCF_053477565.2. Classification (NCBI taxonomy): domain Eukaryota; kingdom Viridiplantae; phylum Streptophyta; class Polypodiopsida; order Schizaeales; family Lygodiaceae; genus Lygodium; species Lygodium microphyllum. The sequence continues at coordinate 83,628,896 of NC_141163.1, read as the reverse complement.
GACCAAGTTTTTCTAATCCTACACCTTCTGTTTCTCAGTGACGGTCATGTCTTAAGTGTGGAAACATTCGTGGTTGGTCTGATGTGTGGTACTAGATCCTTGATGTTCAGTTTACCCTCCCTGCTCAGGTTTTAAGTATCGGGACGCGCCCCTGCGCGTCTATGTTGCATACCCCCATGCATATACCCTGTTATGATCATGTATCTATGCCATGACTTCATTTTACCCTGATGGGGTCCCTTCCCCACTCTTGTATTCTATTTCACCCTATCCTCGGAGTTGTTCCTTGACCGTTTGCCTTTATTCTTTGTTTTGTGATTTTTCCATGCGAACGTATCCTACGTTCACTGAGAATCACATCCAACCTTACAACCCTGTTTGTCCCTTCAAAGTGCCCATTTTTCCTTTTTATCAACCCTTGTTCCGACAAACGGTTCTTGAGTTATTAATTTCTGAAGAAATTCTCGTAAATTGGACGGTTTGCCATGTGAACACGTCTTTATTGCTTCGAAACCCTGATATGATGTGCCAACCTTGTCCTTCCCATTCCCCCTAACATTTTTTCTTTTTACTCCGTGTCATTCTGATGCACGATTGGTCCGTTATTAAATTTTGCGGGTTTTCGGGCCCTTTTTGTACCTATTTTTCACATTTTTCCATGTGAACATGCCCTATTTTCACCAGAATTCCTGCTTAATTTGACTCTCGTGTCTGGCATGCCTTTCTCCCACTTTTTCCTCCCCCCTCTTTTGATTGCCATATTTTTAGTAATTAATTTTTTCGCATGTTTTCGAGTGTGTTTTTTGTGTTTTTCCCATATGAACCCCTCCTAATTTCCCCCAACCTAAGTTTTGATGCATCAGCCCTGTGAATCCCTTTCTTTCAAAATTTTTTTCTTTTCATTGTCCTCTATTTCGGTTCACGATTCTTCCCGTATTAATTTCTAAGTCCATTTTTGGGTCTGTTTTTGGGGTTTTTCCCATGTGAACACGTCCTATTTTGATTGAAACTGTGTTTTCTTATGATAGGGTTGTTGAACACATTATTTTGCACAATTTTCCTTCTTTTTTCACTTCATTCCGATGAGTGGATTTTCCAATATTAATACCCGTATGTGTTTTTGGGCTTGTTTTTTGCATTTTTCCCATGTGAACACCCTGATTTTTCCTCAGACCCGATGTTTCATGTTTCCATAATTTTCCTCTTGTTTCCCGGCACATTTTTTCTTTTTACAAATTTTCGATCCGACATATGGTTTGGGTTTTATTAAATTTTCTTCCTTTTTGTTGTGTGGCCGCTTTCTCGTGTCGCACGTGAACGCACATGAACGCACATGAACGCACTTGTTTTTGGTTTTACGCGCATCGGGATGCCCCCGTCGCCTCGATGCCTTGCGCGTCGCCATCCCTGCCCCGTCTTCTCTTGCAGATGCAAAAAAAATTTTACCCCCGCCCCGCGCCTGTGCGCGAGACAGGGGTGTGCTCCTTTTTACCCATCCTCACAATTTTTTGTTTTAAAAAAAACCCAAAAAATAAAAAATAAAAAATACTAATAAAAAAACAACCCATAAACACCCACCTACACACAATAATCTATTTAATTCAACCAAAAAAAAACAACACACATACCAATAAAAAATTATTATTTAAAAACAACAACAATACACATGACAAAAAGGAAGATGAGAAAAAAAAAATTGTTTACCTATTTTTCACGCGCGTTCTCCTCGCCTTCCTCTCCTCCGCGTGCTCCCTGCATGCTCGCCTGCCCCTCTCCTCACCTTCATCCCACTCCCCCATCCCCCCCCCCTCCCCCCCATCTCTTCTGCCTCGTCCTCCACCCCTCTCTTCACCCTTCTCATGCCTGCTCCCCGCCTTTCGCCCTCCTCTGTCCACCACCTCCTCCCCTCCACCACCACCTATTCACCCTCCTCCTCCTCCTCCTCTTCACCCTCCTCCTCCTCTCCACCACCTCCTCTTTACCCTCCTCCCGCCTGCTCCCCACCTTTCGCCCTTCTCTCACCACCACCTCCTCCCCTCCACCACCACCACCATCTCCTCCTCCTCCTCTTCACCCTCCTCCTCCTTCTCCCCACCCTCCTGCCCGGCCCCCCTCCACTTTTGGGGCCTCCCTCCAAACTGGCCCCTCCCTCCAAATTGGCCCCCCCCATCTCTAACCATGGTTACCCTTAACCCCACCCCCCATATCTAACCATGGTTACCCTTAACCCCACCCCCCCATATCTAACCATGGTTACCCTAACCCCCCCCCCCCCCCCAACCCTAATCATTGTTCCCACATTAACCCCACCCCCACTAACCCCAGTTACCCCTCCCCTAGCCCCCCTTCCCACCCACACCCCTCTCCCCCGCCACAACACCCCCCCTCTCCCATAGTCGATGTTCCCCCTCACCACCCCCAGGAACACACCCGTGTCACACACTCACCACACCTCCCCGCAGGCCCGTGTTCCTTTTCGTGCGTGTCTCCGCATGTACTTGTGCACGAGTACATGAGCTGCTAGCACACAGTCACGCGCAAGGACGCGCTTCCGGTTTATTCGTGTGGTGGTGTGTTGCAGTCAGCCGTTCACATGCAGTCATCCTCCGTTGTTCACACGCAGCTCGGGTACCACCTTTTAATTTCCAAACCCGAAAAACACATTAAAAACACATAAAAACAAACATAAAACACCAAAAAACTTCAAAAATTCATTAAAATTTACTTAAAATCCAAATAAATTGTAAAAAAAATCTTTAAAATTTTTCAACATCGCTAAAATCATTTATATTATTTTCTAAAGTGAGAATTCAAGAAAATAAATTGCAAAAAATTCAAAACTTCAAAATTCTTTCAAAAATACATGTAAAATGAGTAAAATTCATTAAAAACTAGTAAAAATTCAAAAAAAAATCAAAAAAATTTACAAATTCCCTTGATCCTTTTGCCAATAATTTCTGAATTGGAAATGCTACCATAAATGGCCAAAGTATTATTTGAAGCCAAAATCCTAAATTTAATCCCTCATCTCATGAAAATTTATTTTAAAATTCCAAAAATCCAATGAAAAATCATGGATAAATTCAAATACATTGTTGACACTTGTTGGATTGCTAAAATTCCACCCTTACACTTCACAACATGTTCATGTGTCCTATATCCGGTTTTAATCATTAAAAATATGTTTAAAACAATAAAAAAAGAAGAAAAAAACCCACATACTATAGAAAATACAAACACACCTAAAATATTTTTTTAAAAAGATAATAAACAAAAAAATCAAAATAACATAAAAACACTAAGGTGATTTAATTTTTCCAATCAGTGGTGTTTATTTTCTTTTACTAGATTCCTTGTATTTGGGGACTACTCCGTGCGCCTTCAGCCTATTGCATACACATCCCTTTCATGTATTTATTTTTTAGATTTATTTATTTTTATTATCTCTTAACCACAGTTAATTGCTAAAATGAACTATATTCACCCACTTTTCCACGTGCACTTGTGCTAAACACACAATTTTCTAATAATTAAAAACGAACTAGTCGTTCACTTTGCATATGCTACATGCGCTTCAGAGGCACCTTAATTTTTAATAAAAATGGACCAACCGTCACAAAAAAACACGCACTGGCAAAAAAGCGCTCCACACCACCATTAATTTTTAATTAATGAATTTGCATTTAGAGACCCCAGTCTGGGAATCGTAGTCCGGGTTTCATTAAAGCATCGTTTCACCCTAATAAATTGTAATTAAAATTTTAAGAAAGAACCATCGTTTTCTTATTAAGGTTTATCACCTAATAAAATGTCACCCATTGTTAATAATTTCTTAAAATGAACCCTTCATTAAAACCATTTCCCCCCACTACACTTTTTCCCCCTTTTAATAAACACGCTTCGTGGGATGGGCATGTAAAGTCCTCTTAGCCGAAACTGTTGGTCAACATTACGGTTAGATCCTGATTAGATTTTTATGATATTGTGGTTTGCTTATGTGCTATGATTACAAGTGCGGTTTAAAGTTTTTTTTTTTTTTGCCTGATACGGGGTCTTGGGTGCATGTTTGTTACATCGCATGAAGTTTTCGGTCGCATATGTGTGGAGGTCATGCCAAACTTTTTCTAGGATGTGGGTTGTTTGGGGTGGTAAATTGGTTAGTTATGTTTGTGTGTATCCTTCTTTTGATTGATTTCTTTTTTATAGCTATTTGGTTGTTTTGCAGGCATTCTTTGTGATTGTCTGTGTTTGTGGTGTGTGTGTTTTCCATCTAAATGGCGCCTCATGCTCCTCCTCCTATCCAGTATGTCTCATTGATTAATAGGGATTATTCTTCCCTACTAGCTTTGAGCCTATAGCGAAAGCAAGACTTGCAACTTTCGTGGCTGCTTCACTCCCATTGATTCCAGATGATCCATTCCTGTGTGATGAATTTCTTGCATCATACAGTAAGAAATCGGGCCTAGTTCATGGTGCTTCCATGGTATTGACACCTCGAGGGTTAGGGAAGGCTTTGTCTCTTCCCTACAAAGGAGAGCCCTTTGTTACAGCCAGACAATTATTTTCCAATGATGAGATTCTCAAGCTATTACAGAAGCAGACCAAAGAGATTTTGGATGTCAAGAAAGCGATAAACACTTCAGGAGTATCTTTTTCCATGATCACTGATCCTCTTTGGAAGTTAGTCTTCAAGTTTCTCCAAGATAGGTTTATGCCTGCCAAAACACCATCTCATTATTTGTCCAAAGAACTCTTCACAGCTTCCAGGATGGTGTTAAAAGGGGTGGCTATTGATTGGAGTACTTACCTGCTTACAAAGATGGACCAACATTTTTTCAAAGTGACCAGAGGGAATGTCACAAATGTCACTTATGGTTCCTACTTATATGCTTTCTTGACATACTCAAGCCTTAAGAAGGGTGTGTTACCACCTCCTCCATCTGATCCAGTACCTCCCCCACCACCTTCAGAAGAGTCAGACCCTATTGACATAGAGGATCTTGATTCCCCTCCTCCATTGGTCATTCAGTGGAAGCGCTTGAAGTGTGTGGTAGATAAAACTCCCTCATTCCATCCTTCAGTCACATTTCCTGCTACTTCTGGCAGTGACCTCCCTGCCTACCTCACATGCAACAATTTATTCAGGGCATATAGAGAGGGTTCTTTGGAAATATCAGTTCCTTCGTTGAACAGTTAAGTGTCAGGAGATGTCATTCCTTTCCTTTGTAATGACATCCAGAGTTTGATTGAACTCTCAGTGACATCTCGTGTTCAACAGCTGTATGCTTCTTTCTATGAAGAACTAATGCAGTCCAAAGACTAGTTGCATAAGGCAACCACAGAGTTAGCCTCTGCTAAAGATACACTTGCTGATCTGTTTAAGAAAATGGAGTAGCAAACCCAAATGATTGAGACCCAGAGAGAAGAAATATCTTCTTTGAAGACTTGGTTAGCAGAAGCTCAGTCAGAGGTCACTAGAGTCTCAGAGGAGAAAGAGAGAATGTCCAAAGAAGCTCAAGAGTTTTAGACTCTTTTAGATGCAAAATTGTCAACTTTACAGACTACTCATAATACATTGGAATCGCGAGCTTCCCAGATTATGCAGTTACAGGACCAACTGATGCAATCACGGTCCATTTCTCTAAGCCCCAATGTTCCTATGATTCCTTTTATATCTCAGCAGGACTTGGCAGTTCTCCAGAGACAAGCTACATTATGTCTGTCGTTTCAAGATAAAGTGGAAAGATTGCAGTCCAGGATGGATTTGTTATGGTCTACATTTGAGCACTTTCAGGAGTATGTTCCTCCGGACCATTCCTTCTTTTTTCACTATCAGTGGTGCGCAAATTGGATGCTGTACGCTTGCGTGGCATATTTCACGGTGGATTCCGTGAGGTTTTAAGGTGGATTCCGTAAACTTTGATGATCAGGGCTCATACACAAAGTGGATTCTTTGTGCGAGAAGTTGATGGGGACGCATATCCTTTTCGGGCGTTTCATTAATTTAGTGTGTACATGGGTGATTCCATAGCGGGTGATTCCGCAAAATGCATATTAAATTAATAAGCATTTATGAGTTTAGAGTGTGCACTCATAATAAATTAAGGTTAGGATTGATTTCTAACCAGTTGATTTATTTATGTAGCTGAAGACTGCTAGGTATTCACTTTTGTCGGTTTAATTGTATTATTTTACTAACGATTGTGAATGCTTTAGTTGATGTGTAGAGATAGCAGCAGTGGCGGAGGAAAGCATTGGAGGATAGCGAGTATTCGATTTATTACTTATATTTTGGTGGGTGCATACCTTAGGCATGGCGCCTATATTTTGTCACGCATATTTATTGAGGCGTTGGATATTTATTTATTATTTTGTATGCTCATGGGCGCACGATTATGTTATTTGTACTTGGACATTGTATTGGGCATGGCAGACTCTTTGGGCACCGCTTGTTAGCTTTATTCCTATTTTGTGCTAAAGCAAACTCAAAAGCTAAAAGCTTTCTAATTTGTAATTTGGGCTATTATTTGAGCTTGAAGATGATTAATACATAAAATACATGCTTTGTGGAGCGCTCACACAAGGCATGGGGGGAGATTGCATCCAATTAGTCTCTTGTTCATGTCGTTCATGCTTTTTACCTTGAATTTTGTGCAAAAAGTAGAGTTCTATTGTTCTTGGGGATCTTCCGACATTCACTACGCAAGCATATAGCATCCGATCTGCACACCAATCAGTTGCAGAAGGTGGCCTTCTATATGAAGCTTTCAACGATGGATCTCCCTCTTCCAGAGGATGGTTGGAGTGGGGCTTGGTCTCCCGATTTACTGATAGAAGTGGTCCGTATGGTTTTTGAAGATTCTATGACGACGGATACCATGTTGCTATCTTACATGTATCTACGAGGAGGTCTATTGATTTCAGATGATGTAGATTTGGCCTGGTATGTGGGGGATGTGGTTTTGCAAGTTGTTTTATATGTCAACTATTTGGAGTTAAGGATAGATGACATGTTCCAGTTTTATTCCTCAAAAGTGGCTACTTGCCCTGATAATTCATGGCTTTCAATGATTGATTCTGTGGTCGTGAATCAATGTCAGAATACAGCTTCTACTTATGCACAGAGCACTAACCAACGGAGGGTGGATCTCCTAGCTTATCTTTCCAAAAACCATCCATTTGATTCATCCTTTTTTAATGCCTATCAAAGACGATATGTTTTAAGTCCCTCTATTCCTAGCCTATTGTACTATCAACAAAAGGCCCATCGCTATGATACTTATCTTTCCCTTTATCAATCCAACTCAGCAGCTATCTTACCTCTTCTTTTCCAACCTCAAGGTTTTTCTCAAATTCCTATATTTACCTATTGTTCTTTCATCGAAGATCGAGTATTTTCCCCTTCTCCACCATGCCCTTCTCCATCTATCAATATACCTTCTACTTTTCCTGCTTATCAATTGACACCTTTCCTAACTGATTCACTTAAATTTTCAGCCACTCCTTCTTTAGCTTATTTCTCCTTTTATGATTTTGCCTACCCATCTCTTCATCCTCTTTTACTTATTCCACTTCCATCTCCTGTCTCTTCTATTTCTCAACCGCCTCACTTGGTTAGTGAGTACGATGGATTTGATCAGTAGATTCCAAGAAGAAGAGGATGGAGCTTGACTTATTCTCTCACGGGACCATAGATTAACTGGCCATTAATTCCAAGGGACTGGACTACTACTAGTCAAGCATACCAGAATTACCTTCATTTTTCTCACCAATATTCACAATCTCTAGATCCTTTAGTGAGATTGACAGCTCATTTTGCTTGGTATCTAGCATATATGCATAGGCATTCCCATAATGATCAAAAGGCCATTCCAAAGCTTTGTATGAATATCAATGTGAACATTGATTCCCAATAGTTGGATGTCCTATATTTTCATGCCCTATGTCTACCTAGCATATACCGTGTTTTACTAGAAAGTATGTGCTGCCTACAATTCTTTCAAAATCCTCCAAAGACATTTGTGGATGAGCCCTTCTCCATGGATCATTTTCGAAACCACCAAGCCTTCAAAAGGGATCACCTTCATTGATGCCTTTGCAATGTATTTTGGATGATTCTTAATTATATATATCCCTTTTTGGAGGTGTCATTCAGATGGTTGTGTTAGTGTTTGTGTGTGTGTTGAATAATTGTATGTGATGAGTTCGTATTGGTTGAATAATTTATTCGAGAGCTCTTTTCAACAATTGTTGTTGATAGATGGAATGCCTATGGTGGAAAGCTGAAGAAGAACCTCTTAAATCCTTCACAAATTTGTTATAACTTTTAAATGATTATCCGATGTGTTAATGAATAACAAAGTTTTCCTTTAGAAGTATTTTTCTAGAGATACAGGTGATGAGTTGGGGTCGTGGTTTGGAAAGATTATTGAAGATCCTATGGAAGATAAAATTGAGCTCTTTAGTGAACTTATATTATTATTTTTCCTTAGGTTGCGAGGACGCTTCCTTTCTAAGTGTGGGGATATGTCGAGAGTGGAAAAAGACTGAAATTTTGACTGATTTTTGTTGTTTTTGAGGACTGAATGATTGTTTTTTGATGGATTTAGAGTGATGTATGGTTGTTAATGGAAGTTTTTGAGAGTTTTTTGGATGATATTGATTATGTTCTGGAAGTTCATGATGATTCTCAGTAGAGATATGAAGCTCTATGATGTTCTGATAGGTTCTGATTAGTTCTATTTACCTTTTGTAAAGCTTTTGTTTTGTTCTGATTGTCTTCTGTATGAAGCATGGATTGATGATTGATTAAGATTGAGATCTTTTGGAAGCTTATTGAATAGTTTTTGATAGTTTGGAATGGTTTTAGTATGAGTTATGAGGTTCTAAAGACCTTCTATAACCCTCTGTAAACCTTCTGTAGAGCCTCTGTCTCTGGTCTATAACTGTTCTATACCTGCTTTGGTCCTGTACTGTACTGTTCTGTAGATATTCTGTAAGTGTCCTATAGAAAGTATGTGTGAATTTGGGAAATTTTTCTAACTTTTGGAAAGGATTAATCTAAGTTCAAAAGAGCTAAAACAAATGAAAGAAGCAATTGCTGAAGATTGAAGAGAAGACTGGAGTGACAGTGGCAGTAGTGAGCTGCGAAGAGACACTGTAGTGGCTCTGGTGCCTCTTCTTCTTCACATCAGACATACCTCTTGGGAGGTGCATCCATGACCTAAGAAGGATTATTTAGAGTCATTATGAGAGTATTGTAGTGAGGAGATGATGTACTATTTATATATATATATATAGAGTCAGAGGAGATAGCCAATTCTATTAAAACAGTGTAATTGTATATGAGAGATTGAGAGAGAGAACTATGAAGACATTGAAGATGAATACTATGTGATTTATTTCCATTCAAAAGATGGTGTATTCTTTTATGTTCCTTGTTATATTGAAGGATTCTATGAAGATGTTGAAGATTATGGTTGATTCTATCAAATCCGTGGGAGATATCTAATATGATGCTGCGTGAAGAATTGCTGTTTTCTTTATTTTGATGATCAAAAGAATGAAATAAAAGCTTGTTGATGTTACAAGATAGATTTTCTTGTAGTAGAATCCCCTTTTCCTTGATGTTCCTCTTGGGGATCCATTCAACAACTTAACGATCAGTTGGTTTAGTCACGTTCTTCTTCGCATAGTTTTACTATGCAGTCAGTTCCTTCTTTATCCCATGTGGACTTAGCAGTTCTTCAAAGACAAGCTATATTATACCCTTTTTTCTAGGCTAAATTGGAAAGGATTCAATCCCAAAATGGATTTATTATGGTCTTTGTTTGAGCAGTTCCGGGAATATTGTTGAGATATCGAGCTCCACTCGTGATACGCCAGGGTGATCGTTGTGCATTTATGTCACCGACTTGTTAGTCGCAAATGTGGTTGGTACACCGCCCATGAATAATAGCTAGATGACAGCTATCCTTATCTACTCTAGTTCGTGGCTCAGTTAGTATGCCACCTTAGTTAGTTGAGTTTGGTTTGAGACCCATATATAGGGTTCTTCTATTTCTATGTACTTGAGTTCTTTTTTGCTTACACAACTAAGAAGAGGAAAATTGTTTTCAGCCTCCACCTATGTGTGTATTCCCCCATTGTGCAAGTAAGAAAGCTACAAGTGAGACTCCTTCCTTCTCTCCCACAATCTTGACATGGTATCAGAGCCTTATTCGTAGTAAGGAGCTCAAGAAAGCAAACCAAGTTCGTGGTGTTCTGGTAAGAGGACCAGTGTTGCTTTCATTTTTTTGTTTTGGGGCAAGTCTCTGCAAGTAGCACAGCCGAAAAGTGCAAGAGTGCATTGTCTCAGATTGAGACGCCCTTCGCGGTGTAGCAAGAGGGCTGCTCTATTTTTTTTATTTGAGGCCATTTCGGGGCCTATTTTGGAGGCGAAAATTTTCTGCACGCACTCGGGAAAAGGCCCTGTTTTATGCTGTGCGACCACTGTTTTACAGGTCGGTGAAAAGTTACTATAGAAATTGCATCGCATGCCTGTGCATAGAGACATTGGGAGTTACAGAATCATCCTTGTTGCCTGTTGATGCAAAATCGTCACTAGGAAGTGACTATGTGGTCAAATATCACTTTCGTCAGTTTTGCAGATTTGCCCTTGTGAGGCTGAAGCTGTGTTCTTTGCAGTGACAGAATTTTTTGCAGTGTTATATAATGGCATCTGATTCTCTTTCACAGATTGTCACTGAAAATCTTGACAAGAATAACTTCCAACAATGGAAGGTTAGAATGACGAATTTCCTTATGGGAAAAGGATATTGGAATTCGTTGCAGGAAATGAAAAAGAACCAGTTCTTCTTGATGTTCCCAATCAATAGCAAATGCAGGCATTTAAAACATGGAATGAGAGAGCCACGAAAGTTATGTACTGGCTGTCTATCAGCATTTCAGACTCTATGATTGTGCATATTCAAGATGCAAGTATGCCAAAGGAGGCATGGGATACTTTGTCAAAAATGTATAGCACAAATACACAAGCCAGGAAAATGTAGCGCAAGCAAGAGTTGCACAATGTGCAAAGAGAAAGTATGAGCATCAATGACTACCACATGAAGGTGAATAAGATTACAGATGCACTTGCTTCCATTGGGTCGCCAGTGGAAGATGATGATTTAGTTTATGTGACCTTGAATGGTCTAGGAAAGGATTATGCACAGTTCTATACATCCATTTTCGTTCGTGAAAGATTTCCTGATTTTGAGGAGTTGATTGCTCTTCTAATTTCTGAGGAGCAGAGAAATGGTGGTGCATCTTCTTCAGGAGGAACTTCAAAAGAAGTTGTCTTCTACTCAAATGCTGGAAAAGGTAGAGGCAGAGGTAGAGGAGGTCGATTTGGAGGCCGTGGTAGAAATCAGAATATGCAGCAAACTCAAGAAAACCAGTCCTATGGAGGAGGACGTGGTAACTCTAAAGGCAGGGGGAGCCAAAGAGGTCGTGGTGGATGGCAAAGAGGCCAAAATGCAAACAACAATGTTGAATGCTACTACTATGGTAAAATGGGTCATATGGCTAAAGACTGCTATAAAAAGTAGAATGACATCATGAATGGAAAATTGCAACAAGGAAATTATGCATCTTCTAGTAGACAGGGTGATGACAGAAATGAGCATTTGTTTATGGTGCAGCACATGACCAATTCTGTGACAAGTGCAGAAGAAAGAAATGATGTGTGGTATGTTGACTCAGGTGCATCAACCACATGACAAGTCATGCAGAATGGATGTAGGATGCAAGGAAAATGGAAAAACCAGGATTTGTGGAGACTGGTAATGATACTGCATATCCTATTGTGTAGATTGAAAAAATTCCTTTGTCTATGCAGGATGGAAAAAAGAAATACATGTCGAATGTATCTCATGTCCCGAATATCACCAAGAACCTGGTTTTTGTTGGTCAAATGGTTGAGTAGGCCTTGCAGGTCAGATTTAATTCTCATGGATGCTTTGTTGAGGATATGAAAAATAAAGGTCTCTTGATAGCAAAAGGAAAGAAGAATGGCAGAATGTTTACGTTGGATGCAGACATGCCTGAATTGAGTGCAGCAATGTTTGCACATAGGACCGGTGTAGTTGCAGATATTGATATCTGGCATAAACGCATTGGTCATGTTAATGTACAGCGACTTAAATCAATGCAAGCCCAAAATATTGTTGTAGGATTGCCTAAATTCAAGGTTGCAGAAATGCATAAGGTATGTGAAGGTTGTCAATTTGGAAAATAGGCAAGGAAACCATTTCCTAGACATGTTCAAGAGAGTAAGAAGCCATTGGAATTAATCCACTCTGATGTGTGGACTACTAAAGCTACATCTCTTGGAGGCTATCATTATTTTGTCACTTTTATTGATGACTATAGCAGAAAAGTTTGGGTGTATTTTATGAAAAAGAAAAGTGAAGTTTTTGGGCATTTCAAAACTCTTAAAGCTATGGTTGAAAAAGAAACAGGCCTGCAAATAAAATGCCTAAGGTCAGATGGAGGGGGAGAGTACCTCTCAAATGAGTTTGTAAGGTTCCTGCAGGAGCATGGCATAAAGCACCAATATTCATGCAGTCATACCCCACAACAAAATGGAATTGCAGAAAGAAAAAACAGGTATATTGGAGAGGTATCTCGTGCCATGCTCAACGAAAAAGACTTGCCAGATTTTTATTGGGCTGAAGCAATTGCTACAGCAGTCTACATAATGAACAGGACTCCCACTGCAGCAATACATGGGATGACTCTAGAGGAGAGGTATACTGGTAGGAAACCGGATATTTCTCATTTGAAGATTTTTGGTTGCATTGCCTTTGTTCATGTGCCAGATGAGTTGAGATCCAAGTTGGATCCAAAAGCAAAGAAGTGCATCTTTATTGGTTACTCTTTGCAGAGCAGAAAGGGTATAGATGCTATAACCCTTCTACTCGTAAGTTTACAGTGAGCAGAGATGTTGTTTTTGATGAGATGAGTAGCTGGTATAAACCAATAAATGTGATTGATGATGTAGATGCACAAAATGGTAATGCTGCATAGAATTCACAGCAGCAGTCACAAAATATTAGTGGACTTGGAGTGTCCTGTAGCATTGGTTCACATTCTTCGCCATGGACAGGCAGATTGAGATCAGGAGAATCTCCTCAAAACAATGCAAATAGTGGTATGCAGGTTTCACAAAAAGGAAAAGAGAAGGTAGATCAACCCATGTTTGATGTGAATGCAGGTCACTCTTATGTGGATGGTAAATCTAGTGGCTCAAAACAGAGCATTGATGATGAGTTGGGTATTCCTTCTATTGTTACACCTGGAGTAAGGAAGACCATGGATGTTTTGAGAGCGTCTGGGAGTAAACTTGCTTTGCGCAGGTCTACCAGAGCTAGGTATCCTGTGGATAGGCTGAAATATGATGGATTTACAGCCATTCACTATGCCTATATGGTCAAAGTGATACAGGAACTGGAACCCACTTCTTTTGAGCAAGCCATGGGAAAAGAAAAATGGAAGAAAGCCATGGATGAAGAAATGGATGCCTTGGAAGCAAATGCTACATGGGAATCGTAACCTTTGCCTAAAGGTAAGAATGCAATTGGTTGTAAGTGGGGTTATAAGGTGAAGCACAATGTAGATGGTTCTGTGAACAGATACAAGGCAAGATTAGTAGTCAAGGGGTATGCACAAACATATGGCATTGATTATGAAGAAACATTCAGTCCGGTTGCAAGGATGGCAACTGTAAGAGTAGTCATTGCTATGGTTGTATCAAAGGAATGGTCTTTATATCAGATGGATGTAAAGAATACCTTCTTGCATGGTGATTTGCAAGAAGAGGTCTATATGGAGCAGCCACCACGTTATGTGCATGATGTTCATCCTGAGTTTGCTTGCAGGTTGAAGAAAGCCTTGTATGGCTTGAAGCAAGCACCTAGAGCATGGTCTGACAAGATAGGACAGTATCTTGTCACTATTGGCTTTCAGATTTCCAAGGCAGATTTCTCACTTTATGTGAGAAAAACAGAGAAAGGTATTATGCTGCTTGTCATTTATGTTGATGATTTGATTATCACAGGTGATAGTGATGAAGATATCCTTCATGTGAAAATGCTATTGAAGCAGAAGTTTGAGATGAAGGGTTTGGGAGAGTTGCATTATTTCTTGGGCATTGAGGTGATTAGATCACCAAGTGGGATATGGCTCTTGCAGAGGCAGTATGGATTGGACATGCTGTCCAAATATGGGATGACATGCTGTAAGCCTATTTCAGTTCCTTTGGAGCAGAATGTGAAGTTGAGCGCAGATGCAGGTGAGCTTCTCGAAGACCCTACTATGTACAGACGCATAGTAGGAAGTTTGATTTATATGACTATTACCAGGCCAGATTTGAGCTATGTTGTTGGATTGGTAAGTTAGTTTATGCAGGCTCCAAGGAAACCGCATTTGGATGCGGCTAGACGCATACTCAGGTATGTGAAGTCCACATTGCAGTATGGACTATTTTATGAGATTGGGATTCAAATACAGTTGCATGGATACACTAATGCTGATTGGGCTGGTAGTATTTCTGATAGACGATCTACCAGTGGATATGTATTCTCTTTTGGAAGTGCTACAGTCACTTGGAGCAGCAAGAAACAGCCTACAGTTGCCTTGTCGAGCATAGAGGCTAAGTACAGGGGTGCAACAATGGCTGCATGTGAGGTAGCTTGGTTGCATAAGCTACTTTATGATATGCATCAGCCTATAGATGGGCTAGTTGTCATTTATTGTGACAACATGAGTAGTATACACTTGGCAAATAACCTAGTATATCATGCTAGAATAAAGCACATTGAGGTGCATCATCACTATGTGCGGGAGAGGGTTTTACTAGGTCTTATTGATCTAGTTTATGTCAGCACAGAGGATCAGGCAGCTGACATATTCACGAAGGCATTGGGCGCAGAGAAGCAACGCAAGTTCAGAGACCTACTTGGTGTGCAGGAATTGGGATTGAGCTTGAGGGGGAGTGTTGAGATATCGAGCTCCACTCGTGATACGCCAGGGTGACCGTTGTGCATTTATGTCACCGACTTGTTAGTCTCACAGATGCGGTTGGTACACCACCCATGAATAATAGCTAGATGATAGCTATCCTTATCTACTCTAGTTCGTGGCTCAGTTAGTATGCCACCTTAGTTAGTTGAGTTTGGTTTGAGACCCATATATAGGGTTCTTCTATTTCTATGTACTTGAGTTCTTTTTGGCTTACACAACTAAGAAGAGGAAAACTGTTTTCATCCTCCACCTGTGTGTCTATTCCCCCATTGTGCAAGCAAGAAAGCTACAAGTGAGACTCCTTCCTTCTCTCCCACAATCTTGACAAATATGTTCCTCCATATCACTCATTTTTTGTGCATTATTAGCTACAGAAGTTGGTCTTCTATATTAAGCTCTCAATGATGGATCTACCTCTAGGATGGATGGAGTGGGGCATGGTCTTCTAGCTTGTTGACTGAAGTAGTCTAAATGGTTTTTGAAGACTCTGCAACTTCATATATAATATTGATGTCTTATATGTATTTGAGAGGTGATCTATTGATTCCAGATGATGAAGATCTAACTTGGTATGTTGAGGATGTGGTCCTACAAGCTGCCTGTATGTCAAACATTTAGAGTTGCGCATAGATGAGATGTTTCAGTGTTATTCCTCAAAAGTGGTTGATTGCCTTGACACTTTGTGACATACAATGATTAATTTTGTGATCCTGAATCAAAGACAGAATAAAGCCTCTATTCATGTGTAGAACATTAACCAATGAAGGGTGGATCTTTTAGCCTATCTTTCCAAACAACATCCATTTGATTAATCTTTCTTTGATGCTTACCATCAATGATTTGCCTTAGATCCATTAGTTCCAAGCTTATCTTATTATCAACAAATGACCCATAGATATGATGCTTATTTTTCCCTTTCTAAATCCAACTCAACAGTTATTTACCTCTCCTTTTTCAACCTCAGGGTGCCCCTCAAATTCTGATCTTTACTTATTGTTCTTTCATTGAAGATTGAGTATTTTCCCCTTCTCGTCTTATCCTTTACCATCCATACATATTCCTCCACTTTTTCTACCTATCAATTAAGATATTATTTAGCAAATTCGCTTAAATTTTCAACTAATCTCTCCTTAGCTCATTCCTCATTTTATGATTTTGCCTACCCATCTCTACATCCTCTTTTACGAGTTTCTCTTTCATCTCCTACTAGTTCTATTTCTCAGCCCCTCAGTTAATTAGTGGATATGCAAGGTTTGATCAAAAGATTCCTAGAATAAGAGGATGGAGCTCAGTTGATTCTCTTACTGGACCGCAAATTAATTGGCCATTAATTCTAGGGGAGTGGATGACTACCATTCAAGCATATCAGAATTATCTCCATTTTGCTTAACAATATTCACAATCTACAGATCCTTCAATGAGATTGATGGTTCACTATGCTTGGTACCTAGCATATATGCATAGGCATTCACATAATGATCCAAAGGCCATTCCAAAGTTATGCATGGATGTAAATGTGAACATTGATTCCAACTGGATGTACTATATTTTCATACCCTTTCCTGACTAGCAGATACCTTGCCTTGCTAGAACGGATGTGTTGCGTTCAATTTTTCCAAAATCCTCCAAAAAAATTTGTGAATGAATCCTTATCCATGGATTGTTTTTGCAATTGCCAAGCCTTCAAAAGGGATCCTCTTCATTGATACCTCTATATGTATCTTTCTTGATTTATAATGATATATCTCTCTTTTGGAGGTGCCATTCAGATGGGTGTTTTGTGTTTGTGTTGTGTTAATCCATATGTGATGAGTTCGTGGTGGTTGAATATTCGATTTGTTCGAGAGATATATTTTTGGAGATTTACAGTGATGGTGATGGCAGATGGATAGCTTAAGAAGCAAAGATTCAGAACCTCTTATATCCTTTACAAAATTTTCATGATTTGTTGTTGTTTATAAGATGTGTTAATGGATAAGGGGTTATTCTTTCATTGTATTCTTTATTAGATATAGGTCATAAGTCAGGGTCGTGGTTGGATTGTTTCTTAAATATGCTAAAGAAGATCGAATTGAGATCTTTAATGAACTTGCATTCCCTTTTTCCTAGGTTGTGAGGATGCTTCCTTATTAAGTGTGGGGATATGTTGAATATTGAAATGACTTGATTTTTTTGTTACTTTTTGTTGTTTTTGAGGCCTAAATGGTTGATTTTTTATGGATGTTGAATGATATTTAGTTGTTTTGGAAGTATTTGAGAGTTTTTTGGATGAGATTGATAATTTTTTGGAAGCTCATGATGTTTTTCAGTAGAGATATGAGGCTATGTGTTGTTCTGATAGGTTCTAATTAGTTTTGATTGGTTCTAATAGCTTTTGTTTTGTTCTGTTCTTCTTCTGTATGAAGCATGGAGTAATGATTGATGAATTTTAAGATTTTTTGAAAGATCGTTGAATGGTTTTTAATAGTTTGGAATGGTTTTAGTATGAGTTATGTGGTTTTGATGCTTTCTGTTGACCATTTGTAATCTTTTGTTAAGCTTCTATAGAGCGTCTGTTCTTGTTATGTTTTGTTTTGTATGCCTCTGTAAGTGTTCTATGGAATGTATGTGAGACTTTGGAAAAAAAATTTAGCCTTTGAAAGAGGTGAATGTAATTTTAAAAGCGATCAAGGAAGTGGAAGAATTAGTTGTTGAAGACTCAAGAGAAGACTGGAGTGAAGTGACAATGATGAGCTAAAATAATAGATTTTATTGTAGTAGAATCCACATTTATTAATAGTCCAAGGGGTGGCTAAAATAATAGATTTTCTTGTAGTAGAAACCACATTTCCTTGGTGTTCCTTTTGGGGCTCCATAGTCAAAAGATGGCAAAGGGATGGTTTGGTCTATATATGGTAAGGTTTGTTTTTGACAATGCTACCTATGCATTAAATGAGATGAGTGGGGCAGCTTTAAGCATTCTAGTGGGGTTGAAAAACATATCAAGCTCTTTAAATATAGGGATTCTTCCACATATGAGTTGAAGGAGTTGGATACTGAGCATGAACATTAGAATATGGAAGAAGAAGAAGTAGAAGATGAAGACATTGATATGGCAGAGGATACTTCTTCTGACACTGCAGATCCATAAGACTTTGGCACATGCCAGAGGATGTGCAGGTTAACAGGGGGTGGATGTCATGCTGCTACATGGACACAGTGTGAAAAACTCTAGAGTGAATCATCATTCGGCTTTCTTATTGATCAAGAGAGCCGATGCCATATTAGTCATTACTATTGGTGTTCAAGGTGTGGATGGTCCAAAAATACTAGATTTTTGGACAAGTTTAGCCTATTTTTTATATTTTGGATATTATTTCTTATAAATATCCAAAAACTATAGATAACTTTTAGAATAGGATCACATGTAATTTTTTTAAAAAAATCAAGTAGCTTTCAGCCATTTTTGGGAGATTTTATGCAAAAAGAAGGATTGGTGAAATCGTGTCACACGCGATCACAGTTTTCAGGCAGCAAACAACACTCTAAACTGGAAGAAGAAGAAGAAGAATGAGTGATCTAGGAGAATTTTGTTCAGGTGTCCTAGTATTTAACCCCCCCTTTTGGAGTCAACAAAAGCATCAGATTGGAGGTCTAAGAGCAGCAGAGAGAAAGCTACTACTTTATGCATGTTTTTGGTCTACAAGGGATTTATCTTCTCAGGATGCACAACTAAATTGACAGGCTTCACCTCCATAGGTATTCTTCTACATCTTCTATTTCTTCAAACCCCTTCTCTTTCATCAATTGCTCTCCCTGAATCTCCCTTCACCCTACTGTCTCTCCTATACCCATGGTAGAATTTCGACCCCAAGCACTCCGACACCATGGTCAATTCCCAACTAGATGAGACTAGAGACCATAATGTTACATCTAACAATGCCCACCACTCTGGGATGCATCTGGGTGGGCCTAGGATTGAAACCCTATCTAGTTTGGGTTCTAACAATGAGACATACAATAATCCAAATAGGGAAGGGTTGAATGAGCTAGAATCCATGGATCTCTCTATAGGAGAGGTCTTTGGGAAGTTGGAATGACTAGTCTACTTAAATGTTAAGACACTCGAGCCCAATGAGGTCATTCATTTAGCAAGTAGTACCCAAGAAGGAATAGCCCACATTCACATTATATCAATGGGAAGGTTCGAAGGACTGGTGAATATATAAGAGCCCAAGATTAAACTCTGATCATCAGATTACAATGAGTCAACTTGCATATGTGGCATAAGGCTAGCCCTTGAATTTTATGTCATGTTTTCAATTATCTTGGTTAGTGTGAGAGGATACAATGTATATACCAAGAAAACCATGCGATTGATGAATTAAAATGACCCATTCTCTGAAGGCCAAGAATGCCATTTCTGTTGAATTTAATGCTTGATTTTCGTAAGGCCAAGAGGGCCCTTTGTTCTTGTAGAGAAATGTTTTATCGCATTGGGCCAAGAGGGCCATGTATTTGTTTGGTATGGGTGTGGTTAATGTTTTCTTGTTTTAGTGTTGTACCAGAAAGATTCGATGGAGTACCTAGAGCAAGCCTCTTGCTATGCAAAAGCTTCTTGTGGTGGCCAAGTCCAGGTGATATCCTTTCTTTATCAGTTCTTTCCATTTATGTTGAATGATTATGTGTATGTGGGGATTCTTATTTTGTTGGGGATTGGCATTCAAGGCATGAAGTCCCAAGGTTAGGTTAGGTTATGTATGTCTCGCAAGGTTTGAGCAGTTGTCCACCTCCTGTGAAGGCACTATCAAGGTTAGGTTATGTATGTCCCAGGGTTAGGTTATGTATGTCTCAGGAAGTCTGAGTCGCCTCCTATGAAGGCACTATCAGGCATTTAAAGAACTATTTTAGAAGGTAGTCCTAGCGACCCTGTTTTGCTAGCCTATTAGGCAACTATTTCTAGGAATTTTTGTTAGTTGTGAGGTAGATAGAGAAGCCTACCAAATAAAAGAAAGAGAAGAAACAATGGATATATTTGAAAATAGAAAGTATGGAGGTGTGAAAAAAGGGGTTCTAACCCCTAAACAAAAGAAAAAGGAAAAATTAAAAAAGAAAATCAAAGAGCAAATGCTCATTGCCTTGCGAAGGCCTAGTAGGTTCCCAGGGGATGAGTCAGCAGAGTAGCATAGCTGACACATTGTCTTCCTGGGGGTGACGTCTAGCAAAAAAAAAAAAGATAAGGATAGTTGGAGTGAAAATAAAGTGAGCTAAAGAAAAATGATTTAGCGTCGCCTTGTGAGAGCTTGGTAGGTTTTTCAGTATCGAGACAGGACCTGAGGCTGATGCCCTATTCTCCTTGGGTCACAATACACTTAGCTCCCTCCTTTTTACACATTATCAAATCTTGAAGTATTAAAAAGTGATGAATCAAAAGTATCCGAAAATGAAAGACCAGGCTAGAGGAGTTCTCACCTAGCAAGAGTTCCTAGTCTAGTGGTTCTAGGTTAGGTAGGAAAGGTAGACCACCACTTGGGATGACTCCTTTGATAGTTCTTTTTAGCTTGTCTGTGTTGGAGTAGTTGGTTAACAACTAGCTTTAGATCTCTTTTAGGTTATGCTTGGCCTATCCCTTGTGGATCTTCATGCCTTAATTTGGTTAGGGGATAGGGTGAGAGTTGTTTTTGTGTTTTGTTTTGTATTCTTCTTTGAAGCAGCTTGGTGCTCTTTATGGTTGTTGATGTGTAGGTCAGTTTGTGGATTCGATAGGCTTAGTCACCCTATCCCATGGTTGCCAATGAGAGTGGGATTTAAACACCTGAGAGGAGTAAAAAATGTGGCAAATTTGGTATGTTTAAGATGGAAATCAAAGCTTGAAGAAAGCAGAGGATTTCACAATGGTTGCAGATTTTTCATAATTTTTCTAAGTGATGGAGTGAAGCAAGAAAACTTCAAGACGGACATGTAGAAATTTTTAGAATTGGAATTTGGCACCAGACATGGGAGAAGTTGAAGACCGGGGCACTTGGGGGGTCACATTGGCTAAGGGTTTGAAGGGGGCCTTGGTCCCCCCAAGAAGTGAAAAATTAGGGGTGGGGGGACTGGTTTTCCCAATGGGCGCAAGTAGAATGATGACACTATGGTGATTTGTTGATGGGGGGATTTATGGGAATGAAAGCAAGCCCAAGATCTGAACAAACAAGACTCTTGCCCAAATTTTTCACTCTACATTACTTGCTTTTGATCAAGAAATGATGCAGTGAAGAGGAAGAACAGAAATAAGTATTTCTCTCTCCTCCCTCTCTCTCCTCTTAAGGAGTGTTTATGCAGATGATTCTTGGAAGAGATTGGAATGAAGACCGGTTGTCTGGCTTGAAACATATTGTGAAGGAATCATGTCAACATGGAGGAGTGATGGATAGTATTGTTTGAGGATTAATGGTTGGCGGTTCAGTGGCTACTAGGAAATGCAAATATTAATTCTCGAAACTCAAGAAAAGGTAGAAGCCTCTTTTTAATGAAAATTTGAATCTTTTTGGATAATGCATGATGCAATTCTCATTCATGTGCAATAAAAAATTGTTTGATGCTTGGTTGCAATATGTTTGAGGGTCGTGGGTAGAACCCATATTTGTAATCATGAGTTATTAATTTTGAAAAATCCAAAAAGCACGTTTTTAAAGGAAAAATGGTGTTTTCGTCATTTTGGGCAATCAAATTCATGTGGGGTAAATTTAAATTTCAAGATGGATTAGAGTGTGACTTAAAATTTTTACTCAAAAAATAAAAAATATGGCAATTTATTTAAAATAAATTTGAAAAAATCAAGAAAAATGGAAGAAACTAGGTTTTACGCATGGAAAAATTACGAAAAAATTATGGATATGTCCATGAATGTATGGTGAGGCTAGGGCATGAGGTTTAGCCTCAGTATCCCCATTTTTATGTTAAAGTGCATATTTACTACTTTTTATATACAAAAAATACATGAAAAATAATATTTACACCTATCACAATGAATGCAAAACCATATACAGTAGGGGAAAAGGCTTGTGGAGAGTTAAGAATCCATTGAAATATGATTTTATGCATATCTAGACATATAGGATTAGTTTTTTTTTAATTCTTTAAATAAGGGAAGTAGCACAAATTACTTCAATGTGCTAGCTTAGCAATGACGCACTGTGTTAGGGTGAAATCATGAAAATAATTGTTTACACACAATCCACACTGTTTGATCTATAAGTTTACATGTTTGTGCACTTGAAGGGCATTCACATTTTCATTGCATTATATACATATGGCATCAAAAAAACAATCCTGGATTCATAATACTTATTTTTGAGTGATTGACCTATGTTGAGAGCATAAGGAGTCCCTGGCTATAGGATACTATGTTTGTTCCCTTGATTTCGTAAGGATTGAATTATCTCGTGGAACAAATATAAAGAGAGGACTATGTTTTGCATGTGCTTTATGTTGGAACAGTGCATCTTGGGGCTCATCCTTGGGGTGTAGAAATGTCATAGTGGGGCCACATCAATTAACTGGGGGGTGCTCCCTATGTATGTGATACGAGGTGCTAGACACCAATCTGTTTGGGGACTCCAATTTATTGGAGTTGGGAAGGGATTCATTGGACTATGAATAGTACAAACACATATCTAAGTTAGATCAGTGTGTGTAGTCTCTAGACACTCCTGGCCGTGAGACCATGGGGTATTTTGGTTGAGCATAGAGGCTAGGCTAGAGCCTTAGAGCTAGTGTTGGGCCCATTTTTTGGTCCCCACATATGTGCCCCTCTGGTTTCTCTTCTAAATCTGTCTCACCCTCTCTTCTTCTTAATTCTTTCTCATTCTCTCTCTCTCTCTCTCTCTCTCTCTCTCTCTCTCTCTCTCTCTCTCTCTCTCTCTCTCTCTCTCTCTCTCTCTCTCTCTCTCTCTCTCTCTCTCTCTCTCTCTCTCTCTCTCTCTCTGTGTGTGTGTGTGTGTGTGTGTGTGTGTGTGTGTGTGTGTGTGTGTGTGTGTGTGTGTGTGTGTGTGTGTGTGTGTGTGTGTGTGTGTGTGTGTGTGTGTGTGTGTGTGTGTGTGTGTGTGTGTGTGTGTGTGTGTGTGTGTGTGTGTGTGTGTGTGTGTGTGTGTGTGTGTGTGTGTGTGTGTGTGTGTGTGTGTGTGTGTGTGTGTGTGTGTGTGTGTGTGTGTGTGTGTGTGTGTGTGTGTGTGTGTGTGTGTGTGTGTGTGTGTGCCTTCTTAGCAAGAATAATAGTCCCTTTATTAGACTTTGAGTCAGCTGACCATTCAATATACTTTGCTCAAGTCTCGGCGTTACTCTTGCTTCACCATCAACTGTAGGCTTTGAGGGATCTTGTCATGGCTTTTGACCTACTTCCGCTATGTGAGGATGATGATGGTGTGGTTTGATGTGAGGATGATGATGAGGACTGTGGATGTCAAATGGAATATTGACATACTTTTTAACCGTGATGATGTAGATGATGGTTGACGTGAATGATGCAGTGGTGGTCATTTTTGTTTAATTTTTTCTTAATAAAATAAAATTTTAAAGCATTATAGACTCTTATGTAGGCATATACAGGTTATTAGATAGTTTCATTACAAAAGGTGACTCTTATGTAGGCATATATAAGTTATCAAATTACCTCATAAGTGACCTCATATGTCATCCTTTTTCAATAACCTAAATTGTGATGTCATAGTCACATGAGTCTAGATACAAAACACCAAGAGGATTCGTATGTGTTAGTTCAATCAAGGTTTAGGCATGATGTCCTACAACCTCAAGCATGATCTCATGATGATGTGTCCTTGGTCGGTGAGCACCCTCTCTTGGCCACCTATAGCAATTGGAAATACACTTAACTTTGATTGCTGAAGTGTAATATTTTTATTGTGCAATATTTTTGACTATGACATTGCAATTTGTACCAAGAATTAAACTGTGAAGGGTTAAGGCACAATTGGGCTTACCCACCACACTTTGATCCACAACAAACCCAATGGAAATCAGCCCTAAAGATGAATCCAAGCCAACCAATGAATGTGGTAAGGATGTCAAGTCACAAAAGGAGTTGTAGACTTAGTGCTTCAACAAAAAATGAATAATTATGAGCTTATGTGGCACAATATTCTAATCACTTCAATGTTGCAATAATTTTTTTAAATTATGATGCCACAGTGAGCAAGATATACTACAACATCAAACCCAAGAGTAGAATTTCAAGAAATTTTGATCTCTTTTAGAGAAGCAACCAATTCAAATGGTACAATTATGTGCAATGAAGTAGAATGCTTCATACACCTGCTACTTCACTTAGTTACTTAGTTTTTACTTCTTTTTATTAATCTAGTCTAATCTCATACAATTCATTTTGATTCTATCCACGATCATTTTCGAGTGCTATGCTCTTGTTATTAGAGAGTAAACTCAATCCAACACTAGGAATCATAGCACATCCTATTCCACTAATTTGGTAAAGGATGTGGACTAATCGAGTGTGTAGAATCCATCTATTGTCCAAAAAATAGAGCCAAAAAAGTTGACACAAGTTCATGATTCAAACCCAAATAAGATTCTTACTGCTCACAAGCTATGGAGAGAAGGAGATTCTTACTGCTCACAAGCTCAAGCATAACATAAGATTCTTACTACTTTTCCATTGATCCCATAAACAAAAATAAAAAATAAGAGAAGGAGAATGTATATAACATTCCCTTCTCTCATTGCCCCTCTCACATGCTTTCACTGCTCACAAGCTATGGTGAATGGAGAAGAAGAAGAATATTGAATAGACTCCAATAATTTCCATGGAAAAGGATGAGCTTGTCCATTCATATTACACATTATATATAGGTTTTCCTTTTGGGTTGGGAACCTTTAACCCTCTTATCTACCTTATTTATAAAGAATGTCCAATCTATAGCATCTTTGCAACTTACATGTGGGATTCTTCTATTCTTTTGCAATAATATCTGCATTGAAGAAATCTTGGCACTCATATTTACAAAAGAACATTTGAATTAAATGAGAAATCAAAATTACTAAACATTTATGGTTGTTCTACCTTTTGTATTCTCTTTCCATGCATGGACCATCCTTCTTGCTTGCTTCTTAATTCTTGCCTCCATGGCTTGTTTTGCTCTTCGCATACCTTTTTCATTATTTGTTTTTAATGTTGCTCCCTAATTGGTGGATAATAAAACCCTATGGTCACAATTGACTTTGGTCATTGGAGGAGCCTTATGGTTATGGTTGACTTTGATTGATGGGGGAAACTTATGTTTATGATGACTTTATTTTTTGGGGAACTCTAGGGTATCCAAGTAGTGGAGCACCATTACATGTTTCTCATTATGACATAGAGAGACTAATTATTTTTGCAAAAGTTATTATTTAATAGCTCTACAACTAGATAAACACTTTTAATGTGTATAATGCTAGAGGAAGTATAGAGGAAATAGAATGGGGAAAACCTATATTTATGACGAATTTCCTTGTTGGGGAATTGTAGGATATTCAACTAATAAAACACCATTACATACTACTCATTATGGAATAGAGAGAGGAATAATTTTTACAAAACTTATTAATTTATAGCTCTACAACTAGAGAGTTAAAATTCACTTTCAATGTGTATAATGCTAGAGGAAGTACCATATTCCCATTTCTAAATCTTTAAGCCATCAAAATTTAGACAAAGACGATCATTCTTGCTGAGAATCTCAATGTAGGTCTTGGAAAATGTTACTCATAGGAATAAGGTCAACATGAATTTCTCAACATGACTTTAATTAGCCTTCAAAGTACCATTGGTTTTCTTTGGTTATATGAAAAAAGTGAATCTAACTTTACTTTCTTAGCATGTATATATTTTAAGGTTTTAAGTCAAATTTCTTTCAAGACCAAACCTACTCATACCAAAGGATATGCTAAATATATGGCCTTGTTAACAGGCTCACAAGACCTAGCTTTAGATAGAGGAAAATTTTATATCAAAACGCATGTTTAAAAACACAAGAATATAATTATCAGTGATTTCACAGTATCCAACTTGTACCAACCTATATAAGAGGCACTACAAGCCCACTTCCACGAACAATGAGATCAAATGAGTTGAGATTGGATTAATCTAGCTTTGGCTAGCTTGAGAGAAATCTCAAAATATTTTGCATCTAATTCTATTTTAGTATGATATTTTAGTACATTTTATCTCCTATCAAGTTGCATGCATTTCAATCATGATTATTTTTTACTATCTTCCACCATGAAGCATTCAATGATCATGTGACTTAGAATCGTAACCTCTCATGACTTTGGTATTAGAGTGGGCCACATCCTAGATTCATGCATTAGCATCCACATAAAGTGTAGGCAAATTATTTTTAATGCAAGGGTCAAATACAAGAATAATATTTTCATTAATAACCTCTTACCTATCCTCACTATCTTTGACCTAGCTACCTATTTGCAATGGGTGGAGGGGTTCAATCTTAGGATTCATTAAACCATTTCCCATAAGATTTTGTAGGGAGTTTCATCACTTCAAGACACCTCTTCCCACAATATTTTTGTAGGATCTTCCTTGCTTCAAGACACCTTTTCTCATTATGAAAATCGATGCGAATAGAGTAGACATAGAATAGCTTGTATCTTCCCCCAAACAAGTGTATTTTTTGTTGAGTTAGAATCAACCTATTTCCTATCTCCATATTACATGAGCCAAGGGAGTTTTTCCCCAAGGGTCAACTTACTTCAGCTAGAAGGTCTCAAAGAAATTCTAGTCCCATAGGTCACACTGACCAAAATACACAAATAGTGTCTTGTAGTATGCATAACTACTCTTCTTCAAAACTTTTTGTTTCTCACTTTGGTCATTTCCTAATGCTCTCTAGCCTCTAAAAAGATTTTATGAGGTATTTTTTTATCCTTTCAATATTACAAGCTCCATGGAATCCTCAAAGATCAAGAATATGAAGATGAAGGAGGCCAAGCACATAGTCAAAAAGTGGACTATAGAGTGCACTCAAAAATAAAAGAAGAAAAAAATCATCAAAGCTCAAAAGAGGTGGAGAGAAAACAACCCCGATAAAGAAGGCCACTCCAACTTTCTCTTGGACCATTGGAAAACTATATGGGACTAGAAGACTTCCCTTATGGATTTTCTTCAAACCCATCACCATTCATTGATATTTACTCTCTAATTGCAAGAATTTGTTTATGAGCACCTCCTCAATTCAGTTTTTATTCCATGAACTTAAAGAGACCCATTGATACTTCAAGTTCTAGATGTATCTCTTTCTATTTGAGTCTCTATTAGTTTGTCCTAGAATTTATCAGAACACTCTAGATACTTTGGGTCTTTTTATTTCTAAACTTGAAGAGTACCATTGAAAATTCAAGGTTCCAAATGATTTGTAATGATTAGTTTGTCTTAGTTATCTTTGGAGTGGATTCCACCTACCCAACGTTGTCTATATTTAGCCTGTTATTTAAGCTAAGGAGAGTGTTAAAAATATGTACCTCTCTTTCTATTTGCATCTATGTTACTTTGTATTAAAATTTATCAAAAAGTTCTAAATTTTTTGAGTCTTTCTATTTTTGGAATTGGAGAGATTGAGTACTTAAAGATCCACAATGTTTTCCATGTTAGTCTACTAAAAGCTTATGTACCCAACCCCGATCATGTATTATATGATCAATAGATTGTAATGCCAAGCCAAGGAGTCCTTGAGCTTCAACCAAATAGAATCCTTGATGTAAAGGAGAGTTTCCTCAAAAAGTAAAACTTTAAAAGACTTAGTGGAAGGACAACCCTGAAGAGGATATCACTTGGATTGATGAGGAAGCCAAACAATATCCTCAATTTCTCTTGAGATGAGTACATCTCTATTCATCAAAGGGGGAGGGAATGTAATGACCTTATAATATTTTTTTTAAAAAAGAAAAACATTGATAGTCATCATCAAATGACATCATCTATGAAGCCATAATAACCGTCAACATCCAAAAGTTGTGTCATCGATATGAGAGCCCATGTGGGCTTTCATCTTGGAATGCAATGTTCATGTGTCCAAAGAGGTTCTTGAACCATAATGTTTTCCATGTTAGTCTACTAAGAGCTTATGTACCCAACCTTGATCATGTATTAAATGATTAAAAATTTGAATGCTAAGCCAAGGAGTTCTTAAGCTTTAACTTGAGAAAGTTGTTGTTATAAAGGAGAGATTTCCTAGAAGAAAAACTTTGAGGAAATATCTTGTCCAGTGTTGAAAAGACTATCTTGAAGAGGATACCACTTGGGTTAACAAGACATCCCTAGCTAAAAAATATCCCTAGTTTCTTTTGTGATAAGGACATCTTGATTCCTCTAAGGAAAGTGAATGTGACATTTTAAAATGTTATTTTGTTTGAAAAATATAAAACAAAAGCAATCACTACTACATTGTTGGCATCACCCATCATCTACCTTATCACACTCAAAAACTATGCCAATAGTCCATCGACATCATCATCATCATCATTGTCATCGTCATCGTCGTCGTCGTCCTCACACCAAACAATGTGGTCATCATCCTTGGGAAATGGAAGCAGCGCTGAAAGCCATGGTAAGATCCCTCAAAGCTTGCAGTCAATGGTGAAGTAAGAGTAAAGCTCAAATGTGATCGAGTAAAGTATATTGAATGGCCAATCGACTCAAAGGCTGTATAAAGTCTAGCATAGGATAATAGAGAAGATATTATTTTTAATAAGGAGGCATTAGAAAACGATGAGAGAGAGAGAGAGAGAGGAGATAGGGAGAGAGTAAGCAAGAAAAAGAAGAAGAGAAGGAGGAAGAGAGGGAGAGGGAGAGAAGAGATAGTGAGAGAGTAGAGAGAGAGTAAGGAAGAAGAAGAAGAAGAAGAAGAAGAAGAGCAGGAGGAGGAGGAGGAGGAGGAAGAGAAAGATAGTGGGAGATAGGGGAGAAGGAGTGAACAATATTGAGAGAGAGAGAGAGAGAGAGAGAGAGAGTGGTGCACAGATTGGATGCCGTAAGCGCGCATAGTGAGCGTCAGAAGGTCCCCAAGAACAAAAGAACTCTACTTTTTGCACACAAATCAATGTAGAAAGCTTGCATGACATGAACAAGAGACCAATTGGGTGCAATCTCCCCCCATGCCTTGTGTGAGCGCTCCACAAAGCATGTATTTCATATATTAATCATCTTCAAGCTCAAATAATAGCCCAAATTACAAAATAGCACGCTTTAGCTTTTGAGTTTGCTTTGTGCCAATAAAGAATTAAAACTAATGGGCGCCCAAGAAGTCGAGCGTACCCAAATACAATGTCCAAATACAAATATCTAAATCGTGCGCCCATACGCATACAAAAATAATAAATAAATATCAAGAGCTTTGATAAATAAGCGCAACAAAATATAGGCGCCATGCCTAAGGTATGCGCCCATAAAAAATATAGACGATAACTCGAATACATACTATCGTCCAATGCTTTCCACTGTCACCGCTGCTATCTCTACACATCAACTGAAGCATTCACAATTGTTAGTAAAATAATACAATTAAACCGACAAAAGTGAATACCTAGCAGTCTTCAGCTACATAAATAAATTGGTTAGAAATCAATCCTAACCTTAATTTATCACGAGTGCACACTCTAAACTCATAAATGTTTATTAATTAAATATGTATTTTGTGAAATCACCTGCTATGGAATCACCCATGTACACATAAAATTAACAAAACGCCCGAAAAGGATAGGCGTCCCCATCAACTTCTCGCACAAAGAATCCACTTTGTGTATAAGCCCCGGTAATAAAATCTTATGGAATCCACCTTAAAACCTCATGGAATCCACCATGGCACGGAATCCACCGTGGAATATGCCTCCTAGCATCATACCCCCGGGGTGGGATAGCAATTGTCCTCAATTACTATTAGCTCAATGTGGAGCTAATAGAGTGGAGAAAGCATTTAAGTATCTAGCGTGCATCCATTGGGTCTCTTCAATAGGATGGTTTTTAAACTTGACCAAATATCTAGAATATCTATGGCCAGTTCTAGTGGTCATAAAGTCAGTATCTATAATAGTTTCAGGCTCAAGGATTTCAGTCTCTTCATCTAGCAAAGGTAGGTTTTCATAGATAGGGTGTACAGGTAATTGGCCTCTAAAGGGTCGTAATAAACTAATATGGAAGGTGTTGTGAATTTTCCAATATTGTGGTAGTTCTAGTTTAAATGCATTGTCATTGATTTTGTGTATGATCTTAAATGGTCCATAAAATCTAGGTGCTAATTTCACAATTGGGTGTTTATCTACACTTTGTAATCTACGTTTTTCTATTCGTAACCAAACATAATCATCAACTTTAAAATGCATAGCCTGTCTTTTCTTATTTCCTTCTTTTGTATATGATTACTGGGCTTTGGCAATCATATCTTTAACTTCATAAAAAATAATAGCATGCATGTTAGCAATATCATCAGTAGTTTGAATTTTGTTTGATAACGATGCAACAGGTGTAGACAATCTATATCCATAAATAACTTCAAATGGTGCTTTCTTTGTAGTTGTATGTGGTGTATTGCTATATGCAAACTGAAGTAAATGTAGATATGTATCCCATGTGTGTGGTTTTGAAATAGTGTAAGCACATAAAAGATCTAAAATAGTACTATTAGTAGCTTCTGTTTGACCATTTGTTTCAGGATGAAATGCAGATGAAAAATCAATCTTTGTTCCTAAGTTAGCAAACAAAGTAATCCAAAAATTATTACAGAATCTAGAATCATGATCAGAAATAATAAATTTTGGTAAACCATGATTAGTAAACACAATTTTCAAAAACAATTGAGCAACTTGAGATGCAGTTATTATTTTCTTGCATGGAATGAAATATGCTTGTTTGCTAAACCTGTCTACAACAGTCCAAATCATATCATGGTTAGCTTTAGTGTTAGGTAAACCAGTAATAAAATCCATTGAAATCTGTTCCCATGGTCGTGATGGAATAGATAATGGCATTAGTAAACCATATTGTTTACCATGGTGTCTTTTAACTCGTTGCCAAACTAAACATTCAGATACAAAGTTAGATACATCA
Source organism: Lygodium microphyllum (assembly GCF_053477565.2). Lineage (NCBI taxonomy): Eukaryota > Viridiplantae > Streptophyta > Polypodiopsida > Schizaeales > Lygodiaceae > Lygodium > Lygodium microphyllum. The sequence goes on along the minus strand of NC_141163.1, from coordinate 83,597,737 downwards.
GTGTCCATATGTGGCCAACAAAAATCTTCAGTCAATGTACGCAAAGTAGATATAATACCTCTATGACCTTGATATGGAGGACAATGAATCTCATGCAAAACAAATTATCTAAATGGAACTGTCACACATAATCTCTTTTCATAAAACATGAATCCATTATTGTAAGACAGTGAATCAATAGGAATCCAATTATTTGCAACTAATTTATTCCAATCAGCTTGAAAAGTAATATCCTGATGATAAGTATCTTTCATAAGGATAAGGGAGTCAAATGATATCACAGAAATATTATGAATTGTAGGTCTTCTACTTAAAGCGTCGGCTACAACATTCTCTTTTCCTGGTTGATATTGTATAAGGGGATGAAAACTTTGAATGAAAGCTGCCCATTTAATGTGTCGATCAGGATTGACTAAGGAGATGTCTAATGCTTTGTTGGTCATTTTTAATCATAAATTAAAAACCCATTAAGTAATGTTTCCATTAACGTAAGGCTTGTACTACAGCTAGCAATTCTTTATTGTAGGTGGAGTATTTAAGTTCAGATGGTTTCAATTTACAGCTAGAGTAGGCTATGGGATGATTATCTTGCATAAGGACGGCTCCTATTCCAAATCCACTAGCGTCAGTAACAACTAAAAAGAATGGTCTATTGAAATCAGGTAGTTGTAATACAGGAGCGTGGGTTAATGCATGTTTCAATAAATCAAAAGATTTTTGTTGATTATCAGACCAGTTATAAATAATACCCTTCTTTAAAAGTTTAGTCAAAGGTAATGCAAGTAATGAGAAATTTCGCACAAACTTTCTGTAAAAACTAGCAAGACCTAGAAAAGAACGTAACTCATGCACATTTTTGGGTATGGGCCAATTTAAAATTGCTTCTATCTTTTTAGGGTCAACTTTAATACCTTATGATGAAACAATATGTCCTAAATATTCAATTTTTGTTTGGAAGAATTCACTCTTTTCTGGATTAGCATACAATTGATTGTCTTTTAACAACTTGAAAACTAAAGACACATGTTCATAATGCTCATTCTCATTTTTACTGAATACTAATATATCATCAAATAATACTATAACACAATGCTGATATTTCAGAAATATGCGATTCATTATGCGACTAAATGTAGTTGGTGCATTAACTAGACCGAAAGGCATCACTAGAAACTCATAGTGTCCAAATTGTGTTCTAAATACAGTTTTGAATATATCAGATTTATCCAATCTTACTTTATGATAACCAGATTTAAGATCTATCTTATTGAATATGGCAGATCCTAGTAGTTTATCCATAAGATCATCTACCCTAGGAATTGGATATCTATTCTTAACAGTAATTTTATTTAGGGCACGATAATCAATGCACATGAGATAAGTATTATTATTTTTCTTCACTAATAAAACAGGTGCACCAAATGGAGAACTACTAGGTCTAATTAATCCTTTGTTTAGCAATTCTTCTATTTGATTTTGAATTTCTTTCTGTTCAATTTGGTTATGCCTGTATGGTGCTTTACATGGTGGTTGTGTTCCAAGAGTTAAATCTATTCTGTGATCTTCAGGACGTGAAGGTGGTAGTCCAGGTGGTAAATCATCAGCAAAACAATCTTAAAATTGAGCAAGAAATTGTGTGCGCCTAGGATGCATTTGTTTTTCTTTAGCTTGAAGTTCATTCACCCAAATTAAATAAGATTTTCTACTTTTACACAATTGCATGTTTAGCCTGAGTATGCGTAAGTTGTGGAAAATTATTAGAAGTGTGCATACCATGCAATGTAATCTGTTTTCCTTGAAAATAAATTTTAATTGAATGCATAGAATAATCTATGTCATTCCTAAGATAATGTCACTAGACTGCAAAGGTACAACTAGGAAATTTCTTCGTTCAGTATATTCACCAATTATAATTTCTAAGCTATGCACCTCTTGTGTTTCTATTATATCTTGTACCTAAGAATGCAGCTTTAATGCGATAATGTGTAGAAAAAGTTTGTAAATTCAATTCTTTAACTGACTTTGCCGAAATAAAATCATGTGTGCTCCCATCATCATGTAAAATAATCTTTTCTTTACCATGCACTAAACATTTCATTGTTAACAAAGAATGTGGAGTTGGCATACCTGACAAAGTTTTCGAAGTAGTATCAATGTCGTCATCATCTTCCGTAAAGTCAGGCATTTCCTTACGTTCTTCATCTTCCATTGCTCCAAGATAATTGATATGGACAGGTGGCTTTTTGGTTTGGCAATTGGCTGCTAGATGTCCAAGTTGATGGCATTTGTAACAAACTATAGGTTTGGCTTTGGATACATTGTTGGTAATGGCAGGAAGTTTAGAAATGTTGGAGTTTGGCTGTGAGGATGGCTTAGGGTTTGGATTGGTATTTGATGGCAAAGCAGGTGATCGTGTCCAAGACTTATGGAATGAAGATGGAAGAAAATGACTTTGATTGAATCTTTGAAAATTTGAATTGAATTGTTTAGAACCATAGTTACCATTAGTTTGAAATTGTTGTGGTCGCTTGTCTCTTCCGCGAATCTTGTCTTCAGTGTCATGAGCCAAGGAAATTGCATCTCCAAGGGTTGTTGGCTTGAACATATTGACTTCCGCATAGTAATGTCCAAGTAGGCCAGACATAAACTTGTGTTTGTGAGTCACTTCAGGTACATCTTCGAGCATGCGTAGTTGTAGTAGGGCATTCTAGAAACGTTCAGTGTATTGGGAAATAGGTTCATGATCTCTTTGCTATAGAAGATCCCATTGCTTTATGGCTTTTTCATGGAACTGAGGAGGAAGGAAATTCTGCAAAAACTTCTTTTGGAAACTCTCCCAGGTAGTAGGACAATCAATGCTCTTGCGAACCACAGTCCACCATAAAGATGCTCGATCGACTAAATGGTTAGTGACACATTTAATTTTATCTTTCTCAGCATATGTTTCTTCATGGAAGTAATCATCAAATTGATTGATAAATGCAAGTACAGTCTTTCCATCTCGAGATCCATTGAAAGTACGAAATTTGAAGTTTCTTTTACTTATCTTTGTTTCTTTGCAGATGGATTGGGCTTCAAGCGCCGCATCGATGGTACGCCGTATAAGATCTTCAGGTTGTGGTCCATCTTGGTCGGTGGTAGATTGTTGTAGATTGGCCAATTGAACTTGCAAAGCTTGTCGGGCTCTTCGTTTTTCTTCAAGCTGCATCATAATTAAATCCAACTTTTGTTCCATCGTTGGTTTGGGTAAATCACCTTTAGCCATAAAATCGTCCATGTGTTGTTCAGTCATCTTGGAAAATCCAAAAGACCTCACATTCTCGAAATCTGATTAGTGGGATGAGCGTAGCTCAAAGGCGGGTATATAAGGCTTGTAATTTTTTTTGTTTGCCTTTTGTAGCCTTTCTCTTTTGCGTTTGCACTATTCGTTGTCTTCGTAGAAACTGCGTATGAACTGCGTATGACCTTCTGCATTTGCTGAAACTGGTTCAGCAAGTCTTCAGGTGTGAACAGAGTCTACCAGAGAGCAATAAACGGATTCTGTGCTTCTACGTGTGAACTGCCCCTTTGAGAGTGGTTGGAGTAAGTCTTTAGTAGTCTTGTGACTTAGTTGACTTGTAGGAATAAGTAAGCTTGGTAACTTAGAGGACTTAGGGGCTTAAATTAAGAAGCTGAATTTCGTGTGGATAGAAGGACGTCATCAACAAAATCGGCGGCTGTCAGTTCATACTGACACTGCAGGCGGAAAAATCGTGGAGTTAAGCTTTCTTAAAGCTTACTATTAGGCTTTTAAAACCTTTGAGATAAAGCTTTTAAGCTTTTTGGCTATGGAAGAAGAATTTTCTTATTTGTATACAGATGACTTGAAGAAGAAGCTATCCACGTGGTCCTCCGCCTCCACAGGATCCTTCGCGATCAGAGAGTGCAGAAGGGGATTCTTGACCACCAGGAACACACTGGTATTGACCGTTCGTGACAAAACTGATTGTAGAGCTCGATCGTCCCAGGAGCTCCGCGTTCACACAAGATGATAAGCGATTGGAAACTCTCGATCTCAGCTTCACTCTGATACCACTAGTGCACAGATCGGATGCTGTAAGCGCGCGTAATGAGCATCAGAAGGTCCCCAAGAACAAAAGAACTCTACTTTTTGCATATGAATCAATGTAGAAAGCTTGCATGACATGAATAAGAGACCAATTGGGTGCAATCTCCCCCCATGCCTTGTGTGAGCTCTCCACAAAGCATGTATTTCATATATTAATCATCTTCAAGCTCAAATAATAGCCCAAATTACAAAATAGCACACTTTAGCTTTTGAGTTTGCTTTTGTGCCAATAAAGAATTAAAACTAATGGGCGCCCAAGAAGTCAGGCATACCCAAATACAATGTCCAAATACAAATATCTAAATCGTGTGCCCATGCGCATATAAAAATAATAAATAAATATCAAGCGCTTTGATAAATAAGCACGACAAAATATAGGCGCCGTGCCTAAGGTATGCACCCATAAAAAATATAGACGATAACTCGAATACACGCTATCCTCCAATGCTTTCCACTGCCACCGCTTCTATCTCTACACATCAACTGAAGCATTCACAATTGTTAGTAAAATAATACAATTAAACTGACAAAAGTGAATACCTAGCAGTCTTCAGCTACATAAATAAATTGGTTAGAAATCAATCCTGACCTTAATTTATCACGAGTGCGCACTCTAAACTCATAAACGTTTATTAATTAAATATGTATTTTGTGGAATCACCCGTTATGGAATCACCCATGTACACATAAAATTAACAAAATGCCCGAAAAGGATAGGCGTCCCCATCAACTTCTCGCACAAAGAATCCACTTTGTGTATGAGCCCCGGTAAAAAAATCGTACAAAATCCACCGTAAAACCTCACGGAATCCACCGTGGAATATGCCTCCTGGCATAAGAGAGAGAGAGAGAGAGAGAGAGAGAGAGAGAGAGAGAGAGAGAGAGAGAGAGAGAGAGAGAGAGAGAGAGAGAGAGAGAGAGAGAGAGAGAGAGAGAGAGAGAGAGGGAGGGAGGGAGGGAGGGAGGGAGGGAGGGAGGGAGGGAGGGAGGGAGGGAGGGAGGGAGAGAGAGAGAGAGAGAGAGAGAGAGAGAGAGAGAGAGAGAGTTAAGAAGACGAGAACGTGGGATAGATTGAGAAGAGAGTTGAAATCGAAACTAGAGGCATAGAGAGAAGGGGTAGTTAGGAACTTGTGCCTAGGTCAAGGGTCGAAAGGACTATCTGCAAGTTCACAAAGCATCATGTGGAGACCCCCTACTCCAACTAAAGAACTTTGCCATTCTTTTCATCCAAATTACCTACCTCAACAAAAACCATCTACCTCTAATCATCATCTTGCTATTTCCATATTGTTTTACCCATGAATTTACCCCTTAAAACTTCCCCCTGTATGTGTTCTCTTGCTTCTACAAATTTTGGTTTGAAGTTCAAGTTTGACAAAGATTAGAGAAGGCAAAATTCAGTCAAGTATTGACAAAGATGGCCCCTAAATGAAGAAGTTTGGGAGCTTAACAAAAGATAACACATGCAAGTGACACCCCATCCTACAACCCTAAGTTCAGGTTATTGTTTTTTAAAATAAATAAGGTTAAAATAATAGTTTCGTAAGCTGCTAGGTAGTCCATGATTCTTGTGAATACCCAAAACACCAAGTAGAGGGACAAACATTAAGTGCTTTTAGGAGGAAATTCAAATGAAATTAACCTCCCATGATAGCACCTTTGTCAACACATTTAAAATAATTTGGTGATTTTCTATTTAGAAAATAAACATGAGATTTGACGATTCATTTACTTCTTTAGGAGCATTAGATTATTATGGAGATATAGCTAAGAAGTGATAGTTAATTCAATGTTACTAACCTCTTGTTAAGGCCAAAGGCCTAGGGTATTGAGATGGCAAGCTCAACGCATGTAGACACTGATGATGGGTTGCATGGCCAGATGGGTTTTCATGTCTACACTTAGCACATCAATGATCATTATGTTCCTCACATGGCAATTGACTCATCACTTATTATATTTAGTTTATTGCACCTATCCACAACTAGCACCGTTATAGTGCCAGTCAATTTAGTAGAGTCGGTTGTATATTGTTTGACTTAGTAGGCTACTTTCCTTTATGTTCTATCTTATCTATACTTTGTGTATATTTTATTGTGTGTGAGAAATAAGAAAAAACTAGTAAGAAAACCTTTTGGCATCCATCTCTCTTCGTGTGTTCTTGAGTGAGCTTCCTCTTATGTGTGTGGTATGTGTTTGGCATAGCAGCTCAAGCAAGTCCCCCCACCATGCAATTCTTGACATGGTATTAGAGAAACACCACTGAGAGAGGCTAGTTTTGAAGGCCAAAGTGAAGGAGAAGAAGTAAGGATTCAAGCAAACAAGAAATGGGTAAAAAGCTCTCCCATTCTTTCACTATTTTGGGCTACCTTTTGGGGTATTTAAGACTATTTTAGGCCCAGTTTTAGAGCCCCAATGTTGTGCGCAATAACTTTAGGGTATACAACAATTTTGATTGTGTTGTCTGAAAGTGGGTGCACATGTTAGAAATGTTGACTTTGTAAGTCTTGAGTGTTTTCCAGGAAGCAAATACAAGTTTTCAGCAAAACATATTGCCTATTACATGTCTTGTTGTGCACCAGTGGAAAAGGCTGCATGGTGTACTACTATACCACTTGTTATGAAAGGCTATACAAGACTTGCTTGCTATTTTGTATCAATTTTGTGATAATGGTATAGAGCAATGGAAACCCCATCATTGAGAAGCTAGACATGAACAACTACCCATCATGGAAGTTTCATGTGATGAACTTTCTTATTGGAAAAGGCCTTTATGAGTTTGTTTCAGGTGAAGAAAAGGAACCAAAGTTGCAACTAAATATAAATTAAAGGCATGGAAAAAATGGAATGCAAAGGACAAAAAGGTGATGTATTGGCTATCTACAGTCATTGATAGTACTGTGTTGGGATAGATCAAAAATGCTAAAGATTCACATGCAGCTTGGACAACTTTTCAAAGCATGTTTTCAATAAATACAAAATCATGAAAGTTTCAACTCAAGCAAGAGTTGAATACTTTGAAGAAAGGAAAAGAGTATGCTCGAAGGTGAGGAGCATTGTAGATGCCTTGGAAGTGATTGATGCAATTCCTGATGATGATAGTTTGGTTTCATCTACCTTGGGTGGCCTTAATAAGAAGAAAACCTAGAAATCATTTATCACTTTTATATATGTACGAAAGCCATTTCTAGATTTTAATGAGTTGGTCTCTCTCATGATCACTGAAGAGATCAATATGCAATGTGAATCATCTAAAAGAAGTGGTGAATAGGTCCAAGATTTTTACTCAAGTTCAAGAAGGGGACATGGCAGATCCTCTTCAAGAGATAGTGGTATGGGATGTGCTAGTGATAACCAGCAAAACAGGTTAAATCAACAGTTTGGTGAAATGTAGGTTTTAGGAGGTCCTGGAAACTTTAGAGGCAGGTGGAGCTCTAGAGGAAGAATGGATGGTAGAATAGAGGTTGTGGAAATTTTGGTATTTTTTGTCATTATTCTAGCAAAATAGGTCATATTGTAGCCCATTGCTATGCTAAGAAGGTTGATACTTGCAGTGGTAAATTGCAATAAGAAGAATAAAGGCAAAACTAAGTGTTTGTTTGTTATATAGCATATGATGAATGTTGTTACAAGAAAGTAGACACATAATGATGTATGGTATGTTGATTCAAGCGCATCTAATAATATAACTAGTTATGCTTAATGATTTGGAGAGATGAATGATTTACAGAATCCAAGTTATGCACATATGGGTGATGATTCATGCCACCCAATTTCACACATTAGAAAGGTTCCCTTATCTTTACATGATGGCCAAACAAGGATTTTGTCAGATGTGTTACATGTTTCATGAATCACAAAGAATTTAGTGTTTGTTGGCCAAATGGAGCAAGGGTTGCAAATTCGATTTGATGCAAAAGGTTGTTTTTTAGAAGACTTTAATGATAAATATAGGTTGGTCACATATTCACTTTAGATGTTGGAATTCCTACTATGAATGCTACTATGTATGCTAAAGGAAAAGGAGTGGTTGTAGATATTGAAATATAGCATAAACATATTGGACATGCAAATGTACAAAGGCTAAAATTAATATTGTTCAAAGGATTGGTTACATGGTTGCTTATTTTTAGAGTTAAAAAATTCCATAAAGTATGTAAGCATGTCAATTTGGTAAGCAAGTCCTAACGAAATTGGGAAAATATCATTCACTGAAATAGTCGAAGGAGTGAGGCTGAGAGAGCATGATAGCAACAAGATAATATTTTTTGTATGACAGAGATATGAGCACAAATATACTTGATATGGTGCATACATATATTTGGGGGCCTATACAAAACATATATATTGTTGGTGACATCAAATACTTTGTCAAATTTATTGATTATTATTTAAGAAAGCTACATGTATATTTTTTGAAGGAAAAGAGTGATGTATTTGAGCATTTCAAAAATTTTAAGACTGTTGTTGAAATAGAAACATGCTTGAAAGCTAAATTCTTGAGGTTAGATGGAGGGGGAGAGTACCTCTCTAATGAGTTTAGTAACTGTTTGAGGTCTCATCAGATAGTTTACTTGTAGGTATAGCCCACAACAAAATGGGGTTGTAGAAATGAAAAATAGACATATTGCAGAAGTTGCACGGATATTGATGGGCTAAAAAGAATATGCCAAAATATTTTTGGTATGAACCTATTCACATTACTTTCTATATTCTGACCAAAACTCCCATAGTTGTTCATGGAATGATCCTCGAAGAATACTTTACAAGCAAGAAGCCTGATGTGTCACACTTGAAGGTGTTTGATTGTATTGCATATATTCATGTGGCCAAATGAGCTTTGAAAGAAGCTTGATCCATAGAATTAAAAAATATATTTTTATTAGATAATCTTTAATATTATTGTTATAACCGTGTCACAAGTGAGGTCAGAATGAGCAAGGATATTATTTTTTATTAGATTGATGAGCAATTGATATGCATCTAGTGGTGATGATAATGATGATGATAGTTATGTGCAGAAAGAAAAGCAAGAATCACATAGCCTTAGTGGACCAAAAACATAATCTAGAACTACATCTATAGTTAACCCTTGGTTTGGGAGACTGAGTAGCCCCACATCTTTAGGTGCATCTACCAATATTGCAGGTAAAAACAAAGGGAAGAAGAAAGTGTCAGATGGTAATGATGCATCCACTAGTCATTTGGGGTTTGATGGAGATTCCAATGGTTCAGAGAGTTTGGATGATGAGCTTGGTATTCCTTCAATCAAGACACTAGGTATACACAGAGCAAATGGTAATGTAAGGGCTCCAGAGAGTTTGGATGATGAGCTTGGTATTCCTTTAATCAAGACACCAGGTGCATAGAGAGCACATGGTAACGTAAAAGCTCCACTAAGTAATCCAATGATATATAGGTCTAGAAGGGTTAGATACCCTATTAAAGGATTGTTTTGAAGGTTATGTAGCTCATAATTATGCTTATATCATAAAGGTGGTTGAGGATGTTGAGCCCACTTGTTTTAAGGATGCTATTGGTCATGCTCATTGTGATGCAATGGATGAGAAGATGGCAGCATTAGAAGCCAATAAGTCTGGGGATCTATTCCCATTGCCTAAGGGAAAGAAAGCTATTCGTCATTAAGTGGGTTTACAAAATCAACCATAATATTGATGGTTCTATCAGCAAGTATAAGGCTAGGGTGGTTGCAAAAGGCTATGCTCAAACATATAGTATAGATTATGAAGCGGCATTCAATCCAATTGCTAGGATGAAAACTGTTAGATGTATGATCTCTTTAGTAGTAGCAGCCAAAGCTTGGAGTTTATAGCAAATTGATGTCAAGAATGGCTCAATTCCCCACCCTTGTAAGATGCTACCAATGATTAATGGTGCTCAAATTTATAAGAACCCCATTATGAGGAGAAGCCATATGTGAGAATTGACATTGGGTGGATCCTGACGATGTATGTCAGATGAGGTCTATGTGACTAGATGGAAAAAAAGTGATCTTTGTAGATCCAACCTTTGGGTTAGATAGAGTAGTTATGCTGGTGATGGAACCTAAAATGGGCCGGCATTGGTTATAGCACTAGCTGGCCTCTGACATGCACAAGACAATCATATGGCCTCGTGGCCAGGAGCATCTACACGACACATTGCCATGCCATCGTACGTACATTTTGTGTTTGTATCATGTTTGTAGTCCAACCCTTAACCTTCTCAGACTCCTCAAAGGGAGACCTTGCATATTTTGGTGTAATTCACCACGTAGAACAACATAAGAGGTAGCCCTTGGCTAATTGCCACGGCCCCACTGCGACCCTCCTACACCTTGAGGATTGGCCCCTTGATGCGTCAACACATATAACACATACAAAACAGACTCCGCTTTTGGTGCCAATATTATATCGTTCCAGCAATGTACCAGTCCTCACTTACTTGTCCTCTTAGACCCACCATCTAGACCTACAGCTTAGGTGCCTTACTCTCTCCAGCGTGGGTCATTTATAATTCAACCAATTGCTATGCATACCAGGAATAGATACCATGTGTATGATTCATGAAATGGTAGATGCCTTATTGTGCACAAATAGTTATGGTTTGAAATCAGCCTATGTGTCATGTAAAAACAGTCGTTTTAATGAATTTCCGCTAATACGCAATGCTTCGTTGCAGGAACCTAGCACCAAGGCAAACCTCATGCTGCTAGATCCATTATTTCCAAATATACCGCATCCTAAATGTTATGCATAAAGAGAACAATCAGACTTTGTATTATTTCAGTGCTTAAAATGTTGTATAATATCATCCTCCCCCTCGCCGTTTAAATTTTGATGCGTTCCATAGGTGTAGAGGTTCTTTTATGTCATTTTTTGTATGTAAAAGCAATAATTACACACTTTAACACAAAGGAAAAGGGCCAAACTGAGTCTTAATCTCATGCTTTAGCCCCGTCAGACATTCACATACATAGATCTCATTTTTCCATTTTTTTCGAATGCAAGAAACCCAAATTTTTTCCATTTTTCTCTATTTTTTCTATTTATTTTTAATAGAAAATAGGTATTTTCTAGTTTTTTTTAATGACTGATCATTGGAACTAAAACTCAATATTTTTCCTTATTTTACCCCATGTCCACTCATTTTTCCCACTCAAAATCAAAGAAATTATCAATTTCCATCAAAATTTGTGGTTTTTCGGGTTTTGAAAAATTATATTGTTGTAAATCAATATGGGTTCTTCATATCAGTGATTGTAACCCTCAAACATAATGCAAGGAACGTTCAAATAAAATTTCAACTCATGTGCACACCATTTAGACCTTGAACGATAAAAAACAAATAAAATTCTTTCATAAAATAAAGCATACTGCCTTTTTGCGTGTTTCGGGTTTTTTTGAATATTTAATTGGGACTGTGTATCGACCAACCAGCCATGGATTTCAGCATAGATCTTCAGCCTTCAGCCTCCTCAGCCTCTTGGAACAATTCGGTGCCTCCCGGACAAGCATCCATCTCTCGATCCTCTTCTTGATTCTTGCCACATGAAGTGCCTCTATGTAGGAGAGAGAAAGAGGAGAGATAAATACTCATTTTTTATCACTTTGCTCAGTGCATCAATTCTTGATCCATTTATGGTGATGGAGGTCAAAGAATAGAGGCATCTCAAGCCCAAGAGGATTCCTCATGCCTTAGACTGATCAGAAATCACAAAAAATGGAGATTTGGGAGGCATCGAAAAACTGTTGTTCCCCCCCCCCCCCCCAATGGTGTTTCATTTCTTGAGTTTTTCTCCAAGCTTAAGCTTTTAAACCCAAAGTATCTAGTTCATGACTTTTGCTTTCACACTTCCGACAAGTGGGTTTTTCAGTTTTGAGGGGGCAAACGACATCGAAATCTTGTGGGGATTAAATGGTATCTTGTGGGTTTAAAAGTATCTTGTGGAATATGTGTGTGTAAAGGTTACTTTCTTTTGTTTGTTGGGGACCAGCACTCGAGGCATGAAGTCCCAGGTTTAGGCTCTGTATGTCTTGGGGAGGTTTGAGTAGTCATTGCCTCCTGCAAAGGCATTGTGAGGCATTGAAAGACCTATTTTAGAAGGCAATTCTAGTGACCCTACTCTGCTGACCTGCTAGGCAGCCATTCTAGGAGTTCATGTTAGTTGTGAGGCAGTTAGAGAAGCCTACTAAAATAACGATGGAAAGAGGCAAAACCCTGAATATCTGAAAGACAATATATGAATATACGGAGGTGTGTAAAAAGGGGTTCTAACCCCTAAAAAAATAGAAAAGGAAAGAAAGAAAAATCCTTGAGCTGTTGTTTATCACCTTGCGAAGGCCTAGTAGGTTCCTGGGGACGAGACAAGACCCGGGACCGATGCCTTGTCTTCCGAGGGGTGACTTCTAGCTTGAAAATAAGAAATGAATAGGAAGGTTGGAGCAAAAATAAAAGTGAGAGGAAGATACAAAAGAAAAATGAATAGTGTCACCTTGCGAGTGCTTGGTAGGTAAGAGGGTACCGAGATTGGACCTAAGGCCAATGCCCTGTTCTCCTTGGGTCATTATGCTCAGCTCCCTCCTTTTTACACACCCGCATATGGCAGAATAATATCCTAAACAGGGAAAACAAAAAAATGCTACAATAAAATATTCTTGATCATGCTATAGGAGTCCTCACCTAGGAGGAGCTCCTCGTTTAGTTGTCCTTTGATAGGTAGGCAGTTCAGACCACCATTTAGGGCAACCTCCTTGATAGGTTTTTCAGCTTGGCCATGTTGGAGCGGTCGGCTAGCAAGGGGACTCTCGTTGGTTTTAAATCATCTCAATGGGACGTACATGGTACGAAACCCCATCCTTTGCATGTACCATCGTACTGCCATAGCTCTGCTAGACGAATTTGATAGAGTGTCTTTTCAGCTAATTCCAAGGAATTGGAATCAGTTTGCCGATTCTTTGGCTAATTTTGTGTATGAAGAAGACCTCTTCTTTAATTGTGGCCCTTGTCCCGATATATCTATTGGTGGTGAGACAGGACCTGGTCGATTGTGGGGTATGCTTTCTGAACATTCCCTTTTTGGCAGACGATGGTTGCTTTGGGTGATGCAAAGGGTAAGCGAGACTCATCTGCCTTTATTATCATGTACCCACAAAATGGTTAGTCGACATGTGATGCGAAAACCTCTTGCGGTATACACAGGAGGGATAGGTCATAATCTAATGCACCTAGTTTAGGGCTACAAGCCCTGTTCCCCTGGGAATAGTATGCTTGGATGTCTATCACGGTTGTTTCCAGGTGGATGTTCTGTATAGTATTGTTTGATTTCATTAGGCCAAGAGGGCCGATTCAGTTTTGTAGCAAAGTCATGTCTGATTTCATTAGGCCAAGAGGGCCATTTCCCTGTCTAGTGCGGGTGCGTTTAATTGGGTTTTGTTTAAGTGTTGTGCTGGACAGATTTCGTGGTTCGTGGAATTTTGTGGAGCCTGGAGGAGCCTTTGCTGCGATGGAAGCTTCTTGCGGCCAATCCAGGTGATATTTCTCCTTTACGAGTACCTTTCTTTCCTGTTATATGTGTATTTGTACTTGTCGAGGGGATACATTTTTGTTGGGGACCGGCAACCAAGGCATGAAGTCCCAGGTTTAGGTTGAGTATGTTTGAGGGAGGTCGGAGTAGTCCTTACCTCCTGCAAAGACATTGTCCGACATCGAAAGACCTGTTTTAGAAGGAAGTCTTAGTGACCCTGTTCTGCTAAGCCTGCTAGGCAGCCGTGCTAGGAGTTCTTGTTAGTAGTGAGGCAGTTAGAGAAGCCTGCCAGAGGAAAAAAAAATGATGATGATAAAAAGGGGAAAAACCCTGAACACCTAAAGAGAAAAATATAAATACGGAGGTGTGTAAAAAGGGGTTCTAACCCCTAAAAGAAGAAAAGAAAAGAAAAATCTTAAAAGCAGCTGATCATTGCCTTGCGAAGGCCTGGTAGGTTCCTGGGGACGAATCAGACCCGGGGCCGATGCCTTACCTTCCTTGGGGTGACATCTTGCCAGAAAAAAGAAAATCAGGAAGGTTGGAGCGAAAACAAAAGTGAGCATCAGAAAAGGATTAAGTGTCGCCTTGCGAGGGCTTGGTAGGTTCTTGGGTACCGAGACAGGACCCGAGGCCGATGCCCTGTCCTCCTTGGGTCACTACGCTCAGCTCCCTCCTTTTTACACACCCGAGTATGGAAAATGAGACCCTAAAAAGAAAATATGATGAAATAAAATTCAGGCTATAGGAGTCCTCGCCTAGGAGGAGCTCCTGGTTCAGTTGTCCTTAGTTAGGTAGGCAGTTCAGACCACCACTTAGGGCAACCTCTTTGACAATTCTTTTAGTCTGGCCGTGTTGAAGCAGTCAGTTAGTAACTAGCTTCAGGCTTTCTGGCAGATTATGCTGGGCCTACTCCTTGTGGATTTCATGCCTTGGTTTTGTCAGGGGTAGGGTGAGCATTTTGCTGTGTTTTATTGCATATTTGTTTTGTAGCAGTTTGATGCTCTTTTGGTTGTTTATGTGCAGATATGTTCGTGGGTTCGACGGACTGAGTCGTCCTATCCCGTGGTCGCCAATGAAGGATGGATTTTAGGCCCCGGAACGTGCCTAAAAATAGGAGAAAAATGTGGAAATGCGGGGAAAAATGCTCAACCACGAAGGCGGCAGCTCGACCTAGGACGATTTTAAGCGTCAAGTGCTTGACGGGCGCCCGTACGACACTCCGAGAATTTTCATAATTTTTCCGTGTGCCTGTGCCAGTCAGTGGAGCTGCCGGTCAGTGCGGGATGTTGAGACGAGTTCATAGAAATTTTCAGACTGACGATCAGAGTCCGTACGCGGAAGATGGCCCGAAACCGGTCGGGGTGCCCAAAAGGGGGCCCAAATTGGAAATACCAAAAGGTGTAAGAGAGGGGGGGTGACCTTTGGCACCCCCCCCCCCCCCCCCCCCCTTCAAAAAAAACGTGATGTAGGGGGGGGGGGGGGGGGGGGGGCGGCGGCCTCTATGTAAGGCCTATGAGAGATCATGCCAGGCTTCTGCATCAATGCTACGCTCCGTATCGCCGGTCTCCGCTCCCGCAATGGTGGACTGTAGAGAGAGAGAGAGAAAATCAGTCTTTCTCTCTCCTCCCTCTCTCTCCTCTTAACCCCCGTTCATGCGTGGAAGAGTAGAATGGAAATGGATGGCTGGATGGATGCCGATTCTTGATGAGACTAAAGGGCAATGCCAACTCATTGTAGATTGCTGATTCCAAGCAGAATTCATGGCTGGAAATCAATCGTGGGACGTGCCAAATTTAATGGAAAACCCCGCAAGACACGGTAATAATTATTTTTACAAAGAAAATTGTCTTTTGATGCAAATTTGGTTGATAAAAATGTGTTCATATGGATTGAGTTTTGAGTATGTCATGCTTTGAGTTGTTTTCTGGCTGTTCATCATTTAAAAATCAGAAAAAACATGTGTGGATAGCAGAAAATAGAAAACCGAGACACGAAAAACCATAAAAATGAAGGAAAATAGGGTTTTTTGGGCTAAAAATGATGCAATAAATTAATCCACACCTACTAAAATTCTTTTTCTGTTGAAATGAACTAAGGGCCATAGCCCATAAACTGAACTTAATTTTCAGAAATTAAAAAATGGGAGAAAATGGGAAAAATTGCAAGAAAATTGTGGAAAAACCCTAAAAAATAGGGGAAATTTATATTTTGGGCTTCGAAAAATTAGGAAAATTATGAGTAATGTCCGTGAATGTATAGTGAGGCTGAGGCATGAAGATTTGCTTCAAATCAGCCTTTCTTCCGTGTTTTAGTTCGGTTTTGTCCGCTTTTGATATGAAATTTAATGGAAAAAGCCGTAAAATGCCATGCAACGAAGCATACAATCGTTAGAAAGAAACCATGAAAGGGATGTTTTTGCACTTGTGCATGATACTGTTTTGCTAAATGTTTGAGCACTAGACATCCACCAAATGCATGGAGCATGGAAAAGAATTTAAAAGTATCAGTGATCAGCTCCTGGACATGCATTGCAATTGGTTTATGAGGACATGACCTACGTTGAGAGGCAGTGAGATACCCATGCTGTAGGCTAGTCGTGGGATCCTAGAGGGGCCAATCCCCAAGCTGTAGGAGAGTCCCAGAGGGTTGACGACATTCAGCCGTAGGAGGAACCCCATGTGTATGTGATTCGAGCCTTTTGGCTATGTGAAAGGGACTCCCTCTGAGGAGTAGTGGGCTAGGATCAGTTGGACTACAATGTATTACAAACGCAATGTTTAGGAAGGCAGAGATTTTGATAGACGCTCCTGGCCGCGAGGCCGAGGGGTTGTCTTGTGCGTAGTGACGAGGTTCGGCTAGTGCATGAGCCAGTGCCGGCCCATTTTTAGGTCCATCAGGCTCCCTCCAGCGACTTCGTCAACCTGTATGATGCAATCATCACAACAAAAAACCATTAACTATACCTGCACCAAATAGACATAGGGCCCTCTTGGCCTACAGAAATGGCATATTTCACTACTAATTTGCTAGCCCTCTTGGCCTAAAGAAATCAAACATGACACGACAAAACTAACTGGCCCTCCTGGCCTAAGGAAATAGATCATTACAACCTTAAAACAATTGGCCCTCTTGGCCTAAAGAAATCAAGCAAACCATCTCATATAGATCCCTCCTTATAAGAAGGTAGATATACAAAAATACACTCCATTCCAAGGGGAAAAATAGGGCTCTCAGCCCTAAACTAAATGCATCAAGTTGTGACTCAGACCCCTTGCATATATAGCAAGAGGCGTACGCATAACATGTCGTCTGATCAACCTATGGGTCCAAGATAATAGTGGTAGATGGGTCTCGGCCACTCTTCACATTACCCATATCAACCATCGCCTGCCATATAATGCGGGGTCTGATAACATTCCCCACAAGCAACCAGGTCCCATCTCGTTATCAAGAGCGATATCCAGACTAGGACCACAATTGAAGAAGAGGTCTTCTTCATAAGCAAAATTAGTTAAGGAATCCACAAACTAATTCCAATAACGTGGAACGAGCTAAAGAGATACACTCTCAAATTCATCAAGTAGGGTTATAGCAGATCGATGATACATACGAAGGATGGGATTCCGGACTGTATATGTCCCATTAAGTTGATTTAAGATTAGCTGGGAATCCCCCTTTACCAACAACCGCCGAATACCACCTGTCTTGGCAATATTCAGTCCCATAATCAAGGCTTTATAGTCTGCCATGTTGTTAGTGAATCCTACCCCGAGATAAACCGCTAATTTCATTGCAACTCTACCTCAGAGATCTCGGATAACTACTCCAACACTCCCTTTTTTATGAGGCCCCTGAGACGCTCCATCAAAGTATAACGTGTATGTCCATAATGGGTTTACACAGCTAGTCATCAGGAACTCCCCTATTCGTAATTATGATAGTCAAAATTCAACATATTTTGAGGATGAGCTGATGGCTCCATCCCACCTTCTTCATTAAACTCAACAAGGATGCTTGTCAAAATCTACAAACAGTGATGGTAGAAAACTTTGATCTCCCACACAAAGGTACCATCTTCTTGCTCAACCACTTTGAATCCCTTGCTCCACTAGATAATATTTCCCTGATGATATCTTTGCTTGAGATATGGGTGCTCCAAATAAGGGATCGGTCGACCCATCAACCTCTATCATTGTTTCCTTACAGATGTTTGATCAATCGTGCATAATCCTACAAGTCACTTATGTCATTAGCACAGTTAGAAATAATAAGGTTTAATCTTATTAAGATTAACCTTATTCTTAAACTCCACACCCTCAAGATCTGCCAATAATGATGTGGATTTTATAGCATATTTCTCCCCTTTTAGGTGCTTTTAAAACAGGAGCTTTGGCAAGCTCATGCTTCACATAATCAAAAGATACTTTGCAAGCATCATTCCATGCAAACTGACAGTTAAAGGACAATAGGTTCATCAATTGCAACCTTCTTTCTGCCAGGGCATTGATAAACCTCTGATAATACCCTACCGATGACAGAAAGCTATGCACTTCCTTTGGAGTACATGACAGACTCATGGCAACTATGACCTTAATCTTTTCAGGGTCAGTCGCAATCCCTACCGAACTGACACATGACCTAACAATAGCCCATAAGGCACTCCAAAGACGCACTTCCATGGGTTGAGAGCTATGCAAAATTGTCTGCAACGCTCGAAACACTTTCGCAAAATAATCAACTACCTTTCTCTTATGGTGGCTGCCCCTAGGTTATCAATGAATACTTTCAAATCCTTTGGGGGGATGTCACCAAAGGTCTTGTCGAATGTTCTTTGCCATGAACCAGGTGCATTACATAACCCAAATGCCATCACATGGTAAGCAAAGGTATCGAAGACAGTGATAAATGTCATTTTTAGCTTGTCTTGCTCCACAATCGCCATTTGGTTATACCCTGCAAAGCAATCCATGAACAAATATATTTCCCTACTTGCCAATTGATTCAAAATTTGGTCAATAGGCGAAAACGTGTAGTAATCTTTAACAGTCTGTTTATTTAGCTCTCTAAAGTCTACACAAATACAGATTTGGTTATTCTTCTTCTTTCTAATCACAATTGGCAAACACCATTCAGTATGCTAAGCTGGGAAGATCAAACCCGCCTTCTGCAACTTCTAAAGCTCTTCAAATAGCCCGTCCCTTAGTTCAAAAGGCATACGCCTTACTTTCTGACGTACAGGGTGGGTACCTTCCTTTACAGGAATGGTATGCACATCCAGACTAGGAGGAATACCCCTAATTTTGTCATAGCTCCAAGCAAAGATGTCACAGAACTCCTGAATCAGGGACACATAGTCCTCTCTCTCTTCCGAGCTGAGCATGGAACCTAATTTGATTGGCCGCAAATCATTAGGCATGCCAAGGTCCAACTCAATAATGTTCGTATCTCTTATTCAATCTTGAGGCTCTATCAGCTCATTCAAGGTTATTTGATAAATATCCTATGTAGTGGACCCTTCTTTAGATCCATTGCTCGATGACGTCTCACTACCACAGATGGATCATCTACTGTTTCTAGTTCAATGGAGGATAATGGAGCTCTCTCACTCTAAGGAGACTTAAGGTAACTATCCACTATTACACGATGGGCACCTCGGCCTAGAATCACTCGACCAGCGAGTATATCAACTTGACAGTCTGTTTGTAGAATCCATGGCATGCCTAGCAAAACTCGATAGCTAGGATGTCCAGCAAACCTTATCACCCTAAAGTCGAGATAGCATTCCAAGCTTGCAACTGTAACATGAACTTTAGTGATGCAACCTTCTGGTCTTAGACTATCATCGGCCATCCTAAGAAGTGTGGAGCCGTCTTTTTGGATCTCTAGACCTAACCTCTCCATCAAATCTGAACTCATGATATTGATGAAGGATCCAGTGTCCATGATAGTGTGATCCACTAATATTCCATCTACATATGTTGGAACCCTAGGGCAATGATTTTTAGCATGATCGAACCAATCTTCTCCCACTCTAGCTATACCCAAAAGTTCTACAATATACCCTATACGCATGATTTTCTTGAATTCCTTGTATACTCCTGGAGAAATTTTAATCAATTGTTGGAGATTTACGTATGGTTTAACTTTGCAAAGAGAACTTGCTAGGTCAAAGTCATGGTAGTTAGCCAAAGTTCTCTTCTTGTGCCAAACCATTCTCTCCTTTGGTCTTTCAATCGTCTTTGGTGCCTCTTTTTTAGCCTTTACCTTCTTTCTTGGGGCAATCCTTTATCCTTCTCGGGATCAACTTTACTACCAACAGGTCTTAAAGGTTCACCTTCCATATCAGGATTCAGGACTTGCTTTTCCCTAGCATCTTGCTTAGGGCTTTCCTCGACAATTTTTACAATTCCTTTGTCACCCTCTTTGATCTTTTGACCTCTTGTTATGGCTCATAGATTAGAAGTTTCAGCATCATTGACACATATGGCCTCAATAAGGCTGACTCCACTGCCATGAGGCAACTCCTCACAGTAGCCTTTCCTCGTTGCAGTATTTGTCTTGGTCCCTCATCTTGTTGGAAATTATTCCCTTATGTGTGATGGTTAACTAGACTTGGTTGTTTAATCCCTTGTTGGAGAGAACTAATCTTACTCTAACAGGTTGCAGCTAAGTGGCCAAACTTTCTGCAAATATCGCATTTAACATTTGCACAATTCCTAGGGAAATGTTGGCCACCACGCCACTTACGGCTGAATCTTGAGGGGGCACCCTCTTCAGGGGCATCGACTCCCTATTAAATTTTGTTGCTTCTTAAGAAAATTGACGTCCACAACTATTTGTCTATATTGTTTAGATATCATATTGGTATAGTGCTTCATCATGTTCTTTACTTCACCAAGGACATTAGAGGCACTCGACTCATAGCCGCAATCGTCAGTCCGTCGTCCCATCGGCCTAACCACTTGATTGGGAATTGGCCGCTGACCTACTGGGACAACATTAGAATTCATTTTTTGGCTTCCACCACTTAGTGGGCCCGTCCGACTAGCCATAGGCATAGTCATGCTACGAGGAGTAGGTAACATAGGCAAATTCGGCATGATACTCCCTCTTCCATTCACATTTGACGTGGAATCACCTTGACTCCCATTGGTCAAGGAAAATTTATTACCATTTCAATTTATCCTTGCTGCAAGTGCGACTCCGCTCCTTCTGCTTAGGTAATGGTAGTGTCAATGTCGGCCAAAGCGACACTACTAAGCTACACCTGGATATTAAAATCCAATCCATGTAGGAAATATTGCAACTATGCGGCCGCTGGAATGGGGATATAAGTATTAAGTTTGTGAAAAACTTTCTTTAGTTTCTTGGCATAGGCCTAGACATTCTCATTTGGTTCTTGATGTGTTACATTCAAGACACGCAACCAATACTGCCCACCCCTTTCAGGGGAAAACTCTCTTTGGAAGGCTGTGAAGAATTGGGCACTACTAGTTATGATTCCGGCTTCTAGACCGTGATACCATACTGACGCTCTTCCTTTTAACGTCATGTTGAAGAATATCATTAGGTGTCCTTCATCTTGGATTCGATAATTGAACATGAGTGTTTGGAACTCCTTAATATGGAGTTCTCCATCTTCTTTTGCTAACCCATGGAAAATGAGCAATGGTGCTCCTAATGCCAGTAAATCCGATGTCCTTGCTAGAATTGCGATGAGTTGTGCCATGGCTACAATTGGATTGACAATGGGAGTTTGCGTAGGTGCAACTACACCCCCACTTGTTGTGGGTTGATTAACTGGAAGTAGGGAAATACTAAGACTTCCACTTGCACTCGAAGAGCTACTCGTAACACTTAGGTTACTAGAACCACTGCTAGTTATTCATAGTGGGCTACGTCTTTGTGGAGAATATCGCCTTACAATCTCCAACCGCCATCTAGCCCTCTCAGCACGTTCCTCTTTTTGTATTTCGGCTTGACGGTCCTTGTTAGAGGACATAAACCGAATATTTGGTCCCTAAAAACCCTAGATTCGAGAACCACCACTTGTTGGTGGCTCCCGGCAAACACACCACTTATGGGACCTAAAATGGACCGGCACTGGCTATAGCACTAGCCGGACCTGTGACATGCACAAGACAACCCCATGGCCTTGCGGCCAGGAGTGTCTACAGGACACATTGCCCTGCCATCGTACGTACATTTTGCATTTGTATCGTATTTGTAGTCCAAATCCTTAACCTTCTCAGACTCCTCAAACGGAGACCCTACACATTTTGGTGTAATTCACCACGTAGAACAACATAGGAGGTACCTCTCGACTGATTGCCACGGCCCCACTGTGACCCTCCTACACCTCGGGGATTGGCCCCTTGATGTGTCACTATTACATATAATATATATGAAACAGACTCCGCTCTTGGTACCAATATTATATCATTCCAAGAATGTACCAATCATCACTTATTTGTCCCCTTAGATCCACCTTCTAGACCTACAGCTTGGGTGCCTTACTCTCTCTAGCGTGGGTCATTTATAATTCAACCAATTGCTATGCATGCCAGGAATAGATACCATGTGTATGATTCATGCAATGGTAGATGCCTTATTGTGCACAAACAGTTATGGTTTGAAATCAGCCTATGTGTCGTGCAAAAACAACCCTTTTAATGAATTTTTGCTAATACGCAATGCTTCATTGTAGGAACCTATCACCAAGGCGAATCTTGTGCTACTAGATCCATTATTTCCAAATAAACCGCATCCTAAATGTTATGCATAAAGAGAAAAATCAGACTTTGTATTACTTTAGTACTTAAACTGTTGTATAACATCATTCTCCCCCTCACCGTTTAAATTTTGCTGCGTTGCATAGGTGTAGAGGTTCTTTTATATCATTTTGTATATGTAAAAGCAATAAATACACACTTTAACACAAAGGACAAGGGCCAAATTGAGCCTCAACCTTATGCTTCAGTCTCGTCGGACATTCACATACATAGATCTCATTTTTTCTTTTTTTTTCGAATGCAATAAACCCATTTTTCTCTATTTTTCCTATTTATTTTTAATAAAAAATAGGAATTTTTTGTTTTTTTTCTAATGACTAATCATTGGAACTGAAACTCAGCATTTTTTCTTATTTTACCCCATGTCCACTCATTTCTCCCACTCAAAAGCAAAGAAACTATCAATTTCCATCAAAATTTGTGGTTTTTTGGGTTTTGAAATTTTATAATTGCTGTAAGTCAATACAAGTTCTACTTAATAGTGATTACAGCCCTCAAACATAATGCAAGGAACATTCAAATAAAATTTCAGCTCATGTGCACACCATTTAGACCATGAATGATAAAAAACAAGCAAAATTCTTTCATAAAATAGAGCATACTGCCTTTTTGTGTGTTTCGGGTTTTTTTGAATATTTAATTGGGACTGTGTATCGACCAACCAGCCATGGATTTCAGCATAGATCTTCAGCCTTCAGCCTCCTCAGTCTCTTGGAACAATTCGGTGCCTCGCGGATAAGCTTCGATCTCCCGATCCTCTTCTTGATTCTTGCCACATGAAGTGCCTCTATGCAGGAGAGAGAAAGAGGAGAGAGAAATACTGGTTTTTTATCTCTTTGCTCAGTGCATCAATTCTTGATCTGTTTATGGCGATGGAGGGCGAAGAATAGAGGCATCTCAAGCCCAAGAGGATTCCTCATGCGTTAAACTGATCAGAAATCACAAAAAAATGGGGATTTCAGAGACGCCGAAAAACTGACGCCCCCCTCCCCCCCAATGGTGTTTCATTTCTTGAGTTTTTCTCCAAGCTTAAGCTTTTTAACCCAACGTATCGAGTTCATGACTTTTGCTTTCATACTTCCGACAAGTGGGTTTTTCAATTTTGAGGGGGCAAACAACATCGGAATCGAGATTCGTCTGGATGGGTGGTTTCGTGACGTTGAAATCTACAAAGCTAGGCCCGTCCCACTCTTCGCGGCTTCCAGATTCAGTAGCCGCTTCACAACCCCAAACCTTGCGGGGATTAAATTGGAAATCAAACGACCTCGGAATGGAGATCCGAGACTTGCGTTGGATTCCAGTCGTCGTTTTGCATCTAGGAAAACTCCACCTCAGCCATCCGCCACCATTTGATTTTCCATGAAAATAAGCACTAGCACTTTAGGAATTTGTTGCTTAAAATTGTACTAATTGCAGCTGCTACCTTCGAGGAAGTCTATTTTGTCCCTAAAATTTGGAATTTTTGGCTATTTTTAAGCACTTCTCGGGATAAAAAATCACATATCAATTGGTAGCAACTCGAGGCACAATGCATTGAGTTACAAGGTGTGGGAGTTATTAAGGGCCCCTATTTCAGGGTCCGAGGGTCATGGAAGTAGCCCTTGTGGTTGGGGGGTCTCAGAGGGGCTAGTATCCCCCTCTGAGACCCCCGAAAGGGGTTAGGGATCCAAGGACAGCACCCACTGCCTGACAGTAAAGGGAATATTCTCTAGTCGACTAGGGAAGATTCATAATATGGTTGGACATGCCGACCATACTACCTTCTTGGACTATAAAAGGAAGAAACCTCCAAATCCATCATCAATCTATCCTTCACCCAGTCATAATTCTTCCAGCTATTATAAGCGTTTTTCCTATCGTCACCTGTCTAGATTGCCATCTAAGCTTCATAGTGGAAGCGCATGGGTGGATAAAGCCATCTTTATATCAATTCCTTTGAAATTAAAGCAACCTCTATTCTTCTCATATTTATTGTATGTTCTCTACTCCTTACTCAAACTCTACCCATTGTGCCATGTAATTACTACATGGTATCAGAGCCCAGGGGGCTTTGAGGAGTGAAGAGTACGTGAGAGGCAAGGGCTTCAATAGCGAAGAGGAGAAATATCGTCTACTACATTAAATAGTAGTGCTTGTGCATTAGGTGGTGATGTTGCTATACCTGGCAATTGAAACACTGAGGATTTGTCTACCAACCTTTAGTGAAGGCAAGTTAGATGGTACAAACTATACTTTGTGGAAGTTTAAAATCATAAATATCCTTGGTTTGTATGAGCTTCTAGTGACGATGTTGGGGACCCACAATCACAACCCATCCTTGAACCATCAAATTTGAGTGCTATGATTCCTCCAAATGCAGATCTTCCATGAACTTGGAAACAAAGGAATGAAAATGCATTATGTGCCTTAGTTACAAGATATTTTAACAGTGTTTTGACCTTGATTTAGCACATAACCAAGGCATCAAAGGCTTGGAATGTACTGAGCTAGTACGAAATGCAAAATCAAACAAGGATTTAGAACTTGGAGAATCAACTAGTAGCAGAGAAGTTTGCTGAAGGAGAGATAACTGAAGCATTCATCACTTGGATCAAGAATCTACGTGACTAAATGGCTAGTTCTAGGATACAAAAGACTAGTAAGGAGCTAGCTCGAAGGTGCCTTCGAATTTGTCCACCAAAGTTTGATGGATTGGTAATTGCCCTAAATAATCAAGCTTTGACATTTGAGGAATTTTGTGCACTACTAATGGAGGAGGAGTTGAGACTTAAAGCCCAAGAAGGTAGCAGCAGTGGAGATATTGCATTTTTTGCCAATGCAAAAAGTAAAGGTGGTTCCTCTACTAATGGTGACAAAAAGAAGAAGGATGGTAATAAAAAGTTTCAAGGAGATTGCTTCTATTGCAAGAAGAAAGGATATGCAATTGCAGATTGTTGTGTCAAGAAGGTAGATGAAAAGAATGTCACTATGAAGAATAAAGGGAAGGAGATAATCAATATGACTAAAGCAAAGTTGGAGTTATTCATGGCAACCATTGAGGAAGTGTATTCCTTGGTGCAAGAAATATCTAACACTGACTCATGGGTATTTGATAGTGGCATCTCGTGTCACATGATCAACAAGAAAGGTCTATATAGTTTTATGAAGCCTCTGCAAGGATCCATCACTGTGACGATTGGAAATGATGTAAAATGCCATACTAAGGGCACATGTACTATTTCCTTTGTTACTACAAATGGTGAACTCATGAATCTTTCAAATGTGTTGTGTGTTTCAAAAATTAAGAGAAAATTGCTATCAGTTGCTTCTATAACTAATCTTGGCCATGAGATGAGGTTCACTAAGATAGGTACAGAAGTTATCAAAAGTTCTCACAAAGTTGTCAGCAAAGGAGAAAGGAGGAACAACCTATATGAGCTAAGTGCTCTTAGATCCACCACTAGTGCAGGCACAAGTAAACTTTGGCATGTTAGGATGAAAGCTCACATCGCTCAATTGTTTGTCAATGAATATCGCTTTGTCTGTTGCTAGCATTAGGGAGTTGATGATGAGGTGTTCCTAGGGAGGTAGCCCATATATCTGGTACTGTAGATTTTTTCGAGATCATGTCATATGTGTTAGGGAGTCACATATTCTATGGAGAGTACTAAGATAGCACACCAAGGGAGGTGGATTTGGAATTAGATTTGGTCACATTGATTTTACAATGTTGAAGGAGATGCATAATCAAGGTATGGTTGCTCACCTACATGCAAAGTAAACTAAAATGAAGGAACCATGTGAAGCTTGTATGATGGGTAAGCAATAGAAAAAGGCATTTCCATAAGAAAGCAAGAACAGAGTGAAGACTCTTCTAGAGTTGGTACATGTTGAATTGTGTGGTAAAATGCCTATAAAATCTTTGGGAAGATCTTATTTTATGTTGTCATTGACCACTATAGTAGGAAGATGTGGGTGTGTTGAGATATTGAGCTCCACTCGTGATATGCTAGGGTGACCGTTGTGCATTTATGTCACCGACTTGTTAGTTGCAGATGCGGTTGGTACACCGCCCATGAATAATAGCTAGATGACAGCTATCCTTATCTACTCTAGTTTGTGGCTCAGTTAGTATGCCACCTTAGTTAGTTGAGTTTGGTTTGAGACCCATATATAGGGTTCTTCTATTTCTTTGTATGAGAGTTCTTTTGGCTTACACAATTAAGAAGAGACAAATTGTTTTCAGCCTCCACCTTTGTGTGTATTCCCCCATTGTGCAAGCAAGAAAGAAAGCTACAAGTGAGACTCCTTCCTTCTCTCCCACAATCTTGACAGGGTGTACTTCCTTCGTGATAAGGCTCAAGCTTTTGATAAGTTTAAAAAATGGCTAAAACTTGTTGAGAATGAAAGAGGGCAAAGTGTAAAGAAGTTCAGAATAGATGGGTGGTGAGTTCAACTCAAAGGAGTTTGAAGACTTTTGTAAGAGCAAAGGGATTAAGCATCAATTAATGATGCCTCATACAACTCAGCAGAATAGCATTATTGAATGCCAAAATCGCACCATTGTGGAAATGGCAAGGTGCATGCTTAAGGGAAAGGGATTGCCTAACTAGTTTTAGGTAGAAGCTATTAATATTGTAGTCTACATTCTTAGTCGGAGTTACGCAAAGGCTCTTAAGGGCAAAGCTCCTCATGAGACCTATTCTGGTAAGAAACCAGCTGTCTCACATTTTAGAACTTTTGGATGTGAATGTTATGCACATATTCTAAAGGATAAGAGAAATAAGTTAAATCCAAAAAGCACAAAATGTATCTTCTTTGGTTATAGTGATGAGCAAAAGTCTTACAAATTGTATGACCAAAAAGAAGATCATAGCGAGCCGTAATGTGGTGTTCAAGGAGCATCCACATATAGTGGAGGAGGAGAATATAAGTTCCTCCACTTTCTCATCTAGGAAAAAAGTAGTCTACTATGAACTTATCCCAAGAGTTATCCCTACTCTCAAGGAGGAGAAAGTATCATCTTCGAATGATGAGGACAAAGTTCACGAACCTGCAATCATGCTACTAAAAAAGCCATTGCCATGATGGGTGAAGTAGCTCTATGATTGCAACAATCCTATGCCTACCATAATTGAGGAAAAGGAAGATGGACCAAGGAGGTCACTGAGAATAGAGAATCAAAGAAAGGATTTTACTCACATGGTCAATATGACCTTGATGGTTGAGATTATGAAAGAAGGATCTAGAAGACTTGGAAGAAGCACTTACCAATCCAGCATGGAGAGTAGCTCTGCAAGGTGAGTATGACAACATCATGAAGAATGACACTTAGGAGCTAGTGGATTGGCCAGAAAAGAGGAAGATTATTAGCACCAAGTGGGTTTGGAAGGTAAAGTACAAGGCTAATGGAAGCTTAGAAAAGTATGAAGCCAATTTAGCTACATAAGGATTTTCAAAAATTGAAGGATTTGATTTTCAAGGATCATTTGCTCTAACTGCTAGAATGACCACTATTTGCAGAATACTTGTAGTGGTTGGTCATAAGAAGTGACCAGTTTATCAAATGGATGTCAAATAAACATTCTTGAATGGTGACTTGATTGAGGATGGGATAATAGAGCTAGTCTACTATCTAATATAGGAGAATGGGATAGATATATTCACCAAGCTCTTATGAAGGATCTCCTTTGAATTCATCTTCAGAGACTCGACATTGGGCATGTAGTTCACCTATGGGTGGATGTTGAGGAGGGGTGCTAGATATGCTCAATGCCCCACCCTTGTAAGGTGCCACCAATGATCCATGTTTCTCAAGGTTGTAAGGCCTCCATTATAAGGAGAAGCCATGTGTGAGCACAAACATTCGGCGGGTCTTGACTTGTATGTCAAATGAGTTCTATGTGATCAGATGGAAAAAAGGTGATCTTTGTGGATCTAGCCTTTGGGTTAGATAGAGGATTATACTAATAGCAACCCGAGGCACAATGCATCAAGTTGCGGGGTCTGGGAGTTCTTAGGGGTCCCTATTTTCAGATCTGGGGGCCATGGAAGTGGCCCTTGGCTAGGGGGTCTAGGGGGGGCCAATGGCCTTGTAATATTTCGGGGACCATGAGATTCCCCCCCCTTTAATCAAATTAAACAAAAAAAATTTGCCCCCTGTCCATGCCGCTAGCTAGCGAGCGGAGGGAAAGCTGTAGTGGAAAGACAGCCGTGATGATGGTGTATCAAGGTGGCAAGGGGGAGATGATATGGCAGCGGTGAAGCTATCAAGGATCATAAGGGCATGAAGACGATGAAGCTAAGGACGATGATGATAACGGGGAGGAGGGGCACACATGTGCCACCTCCAGCCCCCCCACTATCTCTCTTTCTCCCCCAAGAGTCACCGACTGCATGGTGGGGGGGACCATTTTTGCCGCATGAGTGGAGGCAAAGGGAGGGGGGCCTGTGTCACACCCCCTCCCAATAATACCTTTCTACCTCCTTATAAACCCCCCTTCCTTAGGAAGAGGCAGATAATTAGTTCTTCCCCCCTTGTTGTTGATTTGAGAGAGAGAGAGAGAGAGAGAGAGAGAGGGAGAGGGAAGGGAAATATTAGAGTACGAGAGAAAGGGAGAGAGAGAGAGAGAGAGAGAGAGAGAGAGAGAGAGAGGTCTCAAGAGAAATTCCTCTCTTGGAAGGAGTTTGAGTACCCTCTCTCCCCATCACGATTCCTGTGATCTCTCTATCAACTACCCCTCTACGTGGAAAAAGGTTGCGGAAGTCAAGGCAAAGTGTAGGAAACTCCAACACAAAGGAGTGCTTTGAGAGAAGAGAAGGCCCACATTCCAAGCTTAGAAATGGCCCTGACGTGCAAACTCTCCCAAGTAACCGGAAAGGTCACAATCACGGAAGGAGGATCTGGCAAAGATGCCACCGCTAACACGAATAGGTTATCAGGTATAAATGCTAATTCGACACTCCAAAACTAGGTACTGTCACAGTATCTAGTCCTATGAAGGGAATAGTAAAGCATAGTCATCGTTAGAAAGAAATCATAATTTTGCATTGCATAATTTGCATAACTCGAAAGGTAGTTGTAAAGTCTTGAATCAAGTTCATGATGATCATGATTTGCCACGAATTGGTTAAGCATCTATGGGTTGTTGCAATACTAAGATGATTATTAGGCATGAATTTTTGCAAGTGCATCTTAGGTTATCAATATATATATATATAGATATGCAAGACCGTGTAAGACGACGACATGCTATAAACCATTAGAGAGATGTGGCTTGCATTTACATTAGGCATGACAAATTCATGTACCTCGCACAAGGAAAAATATAAGTCACAATTTATGATTTGCATGAGTTCATTGAAATGAATTTCCAAGAATAGAAGCTCCGCATCGCATTGCCAACTAAGGAAAGACTTGCATCTAGACTTGCATGGCATCATGGATAGTTTCAATTGCACTACATGATAGGGGCTCATCCTAAAATATAGACTCAAGATGCGCATGTAAAGTGTTAAACTTAACTGCAAGAAACAATTTGGAGAATGAAATCCTATACCATAAGCAGAGATAGGGTTTAATTTGACTTACTTAGGGTTAATTGTAAATAAGCTAAGTTATTGTTACAATCATAGGTTGACCTAGCATCAAGTAAATACGCTCACGGGTCTCTATCCTAGCAGTTAGCCGCTATAAGTCCAATAGCACCTTTAGGGATATCATCTTAACTATGATACTAAGAGTGGATTTTTGAGCCCGGGATGTGTCTAAAATTTTCCAAAAAATCCAAAATTTAGGGGAAAAATATTCAACATCGAAGGCGGCAGCTCCAGCTAGGACGATTTTAAGCACCAAGTGAAATACGACTTTTAAAAGGCACCCGAGCGACACTTGTGGATTTTTTATAATTTTTCACGTGGGTTGTCAAGAGTTGCCAGTCAATGCGAGATGTCAAGCCGGACGTCTAGAAATTTACAGCACTCAAATCGGAGCCCAGACGAGGAAATGGCCAAGAAATTGGTCAAGATATCAAGAAGTGGACAAACTTTGGGCCAAATGACTAGTGACCTTTGGGAGCCCAAAAAATTTATGTAACATGAAAATTAGGAAAAAAACGTGGAGAGAGAATGAAGAGGGATGGCGTGAGGAAAAGGGTGCCATATTTGCGCCGAAATTTGTGCCATGTGGAGATGGATGGAGATGGCAGCCTGCAAGCAACCCCTGCAATCGACATTACCCCCGATCTTCCCTTTGTCTCCTGATCTTATCGCTTGTCTTCACCTGTCCAATGGTGGCCTGAATGAGAAGAGTCAATTCTAGTCTTTCTCTCTCCTCCCTCTCTCTCCCTTAAGGGGTTGTTCTTGTGTGCAAGAGGAAAATGAAGAATGGTGAAGGAAAGCTTGTCCAGTTGAGACCGAATTGCTTCCAGATCGATGTAGACATGAAGATTGCTGATTGTGAAGTTGCTGGACATTGAATGTGGGCTGACCCACAATCCCGCACTAAAACCGAGATCCCGAGACACGGAGCCTAAGTGGTAATTCAATTTTTATGAAGAAAAAATGAGTTTTTATGCCATTTGGTTAATGAAACCTTGTTCCCATGGGCTGAATATGCATTATGTTGTTGTTTTCTATGAGTTTCAACAATTTATTCTCTGAAAATCAGAAAATCATAAGTGATATGGCTGAAATTAGTGTTATAAAACCCGTAAAATACGCGTTTAAGGGGTAAAATGGGATTTTTTGCAAAATAAATGAGAAATATGAGATATAACATCAATAAAAATCTGAAATTTTGCTGCCAAGGAACCTAAGGGCCACAACCCACAATCAATCTTAATTTCTAGTCATTTTTTATTGAAGAGAATAGAGGAAAAATACCAAAAAATGATGAAAAATGGGTTTTAAATGGGAGAAAATTAGGAAACGGTAAAAGGAAAATTCCAGAAAATTACATGTGTGTGTGTGCAATGTATAATGAAGGTAGAGCACGAGGTTGGCATCGGTTTACCCTCGTTTCTATGTTTCCATCCGTGTTATCGCTTTCTTTATAAAGAAATACACATAAAACGACTCTTCCACCTATCAACGAATGCAAAACATTAAACGGTAGGGTGAGAGGGGAGGTTGAGCGTCAAAGTATAATCTTAAATCTGTTTTCTGTGTTGCATCATGCCTATAAGCCGTTGTTTTAAAATAAAGGGAAAGGCAGCATGAGCATAAGGCTCGGTGTCTTTTCTCTTTGCAGTACATAAACGTTAGCATGGAAATCATGAAAAGATTGGTTTTGCACGATGCACAATGCTGATTTTCTTCTGTTTGTGTACTAAACCATTCACATTATGCACTATGCATGGTTCATGGTATCAAATGAAAATCTCTTGGACTGCATAGCAATTGTTTTCTTAGGACTTTGACCTAGGATTGAGAGTGTGAGGTTATCCCTTGCCGTAGGATAGAGGGCCGGTTTCCTAAGGGATTGTTAAGTGAGGACACATGGTATATCTCTTGGAAATACGAGAAATATGAAAGAGAGGAGTTTGTGTTCGTTTGTGTTATATGTTGAGCAGCGCATCAAGGGGCTAATCCCTACGATGTAGGAGAGTTGCAGTGGGGCCGCGGTGTTTCTACCGAGAGGTTGCCTCCATGTATGTGATCGTGGCATTGCCAATGTGTGTGGGTTCTCCTTCTGAGGAGTTTAAGGGAAATGTTGGACTATAAACTATAAACGCATAGATTAGGCTTTAGGGCAGTTTGTCCTTTAGCATTAGATTGACGCTCCTGGTCCGCCAGGCCGTGAGGGTGTTTGTGTGTCATGAGTATGAGGTCCAGCTAGTGCCATAGCCAGTGCCAGCCCATTTTAGGCCCCATCAGATACAACTTGATGAAAATACACGAAAACTCGAGTGTTGTATCCGCAAGAAAGAATGACCATTCGCCACATGTCGTTTAATGCTCATGATTGCTAAAGGATTGCAATGGACTCAGTTTGCTCTTGGCTTGCGGAAGGAATGAATAAAAGTTTCTGTTACAAATTCTTAAGGGAGTGAAACCCTAGGGTAAACTTAGAAACCCTGATAAGGTTCTAACGAGAAAAATGGTTACCAAATAACCAATTAAAATCCTAGATTGAGTTATTTAAGACCTGTGATCCCAAGACAAGAACCCTGGACTAAAGGCTAGTAAATTAGGGTAGCTACAATCCAAAAACTATCGGATATAAATCCAATAATGAAATTGCTTACTCCTATCATATAGGAATGAGGTCACAATGAGGGTATTCTCTATCCCTTAGAAGGTCATGGCATTTGACACCAAGGCAAGAAAGATCGAAAAAGGGTGAATGCTAACCATTCAAAGATAGGAACTCCACCTTAGCAGATGTCTTGAGCACTCACCTTCATTGTTGTTTGTGCTTGTAAATTTAGGAACACCATCTATGACAGTCCGGAGTTATATTCTTGTTGTAATTTATGACAACAGTGTACAATCAAGGTTAACATGATAGTAGGCAAAATCCAATATTCAAAGTCAATCACTAATTTTCAATGCAAAACCATCATCAAGCGGGTATCAACAAGCATGTAACAGTCAAAATGACATGAGCCAACACCCATACATGCCATATAAAGTCCATCAGTGAAGTCAATACACCCCCAATCAACACGGCAAAATATACATACCACTGCCAAGACCTGACATAATTCGGTGTCTGCTCAGTGAATACAAAGTCGAATCAGCCCCAGTACATCTACATGGACCAAGGTATATCAAACATACATCATCCATGAGAAGATCCTAGTCTCAAGTATCCAAAAGCTCAATATGCATAACCCGCACTGCTGCTCAATGTTTGATAAGCATACAAAGACGCTCCTATTGGCACAAAATCTATAAGTGTCATGCAAATAAGCTCAAATAAAGTATGTAAGAGCACCAATGATGGAGCATCCAAGAGCATACATCAGTAAGACATCTAGAGCATATGAGCGGTCAAGTATCCAATGATAGCATCCAATGTCATGAAGACAATCCCAATCAATCTCTATGACGAGCCAAAGCAAGACCAAAATAAGCTCCAGAATATCCAAAGTTAAGCCCAAAAAATTTTTCAATAGCATTCAAGTCCAAACAATGTAACTAGCATGTGTAGGTAACATAAGCATCAAGCATGTACCAATGGGTCATACATAGACCACAGGTATAACCTCTGTCACAAAGCATGCCAGTGTAGACCAATGTCAAGTAAATGCCAACCAATAAGGAGCTCAAACAAGGCTCAAAATACATTTTGGAACCATCCAAAGCATTTTCCAACCTTCATTTGCATTCCAATAGTCATATAAAACACTCAAAAAGCACCGTGAGACCAGTAGGCAGATCATAACGTGACTAAATAAGCTTCAGCCCTAGAGTGTATGTCAGTGATTTACTATGTAAAAGTGAGTATTTCAGGCCACTAAATCAACTCCAAATGATGGCCAATCAATAGGCATACATTCCCCAAACATTCATGGACCACCAATTGGGCGTAATCGGGCATCAAATGACCATGTAGCATAAGTATAAAGTGTAATGATAGGGGCTGCCCTATTTTTGGATGCCTATGGACTGTGTAAAATAGTCAATGGATGAGAAAATTCAGCCCCAAAAGCATCTCACATCATAAGCATACATTGCCCTGGCATTTGGAGAGCATTCGAGACCACAATTGGGCATGAAATGTTAATGCCAAAGTGATCTAGACATCAAATGCTAATGTAGCACTACTGTGGGCTACTTGTAAACTATGTATAAGAGTCCCAAACCTGAATTAAATCACATCAATGCTCAATGCCAAGGCTCGCGATCAAATGCCAAGCATAAACCAAGTGTATAGTGCCCAAATGAGGTTCCCAATGAGTGCCAAGGGAGGGTTGAAGTAAAACAAGGAAATTTTTTTGTAGTCCCTTCCTACAGTACCCTATGTACCCTACAACTAAAATAAACACTCAAAATAATGCTTCAATACCTCTGAAGGAATGCCCTAAGGGTGCCCAAATGGGCTGGGTAGGTGCTCAAGAAGTCAAGGAGTTAGGGAAGCTTGAGAGAGTCAGCTATGGCTGCCAGGAAGGAGACCCAATGAGTGTAGGTAATCAATAGGAAGCTGAAGGAGTCACGGACCAAGAAAAAATTATCAAGCAACCACGCTCTAATACCACTTGAAATGATAGAAGGATCGAAGATTTCTTGGAAGAGCTATGGCAGGAGAGCAAGAGCAAGAAAGAGAGAGACACAAAATGGGAACTCCAACTGTCACAATGTGTGACCAGGCCTTCCTTTATTTAAACTTTCACTAAAAGAATAAAGAATAAAGTGATGATGATGGGCACCTACCACTTGCAGTGTGCAGTGGTGGGTACTGTCAGTGTAGTAATACATGGGCGGCTAGGCAGAGGCGCCTTTACCCCCAACAACTTGGTCATCATAGATATCTTTGTGGATGACTTGATTATTACAAGTGATAGTGATAGTGGGGTTGTTGAAGTTAAGGACCTTTTAAAGAAGAAGTTTGAGATGAAGGATTTGGGTGAGCTGAGGTACTTTCTTGGTATAGAGGTGATCAAATGTGATGATAGTATATGGCTATCACAAAGGCAATATGGCTTGGATATGTTGTCCCAGCATGGTATGACGCCATTGGAGCAAAATGTGAAGTTGAGTGCTGATGTTGGGGATGAGATAGAAGACCCTACTATGTTCAGGAGGATAGTAGGGAGTCTGCTTTACATGACTATCACAAGGCCATATTTGAGTTATGTTGTTGGCCTTGTCAGTCCATTTATGCGAATACCTAGAAAGCCTCATTTGGATGTGGTTAGACATATCTTGAGGTGGTGAAGTCCACTTTGCATTATGGAATTTTTTTTTGAGGTAGGCAAGGATATGTAGGTGTTTAGATACACTGATGTAGATTGGGTTAATAGCATTTCCTGATAGAAGATCTACCAACGGATTCATATTTTCCCTTTATAGTGTAGTAGTTACGTGGAGTAGTAAAAAGCAACTACAGCTGCTTTATCAAGTACAAAGGCTGAGTATAGAGGTGCTATACAGTATGTGAGGTGGTATGATTTTAAAAGTTATTGGGTGATTTGGATGTGCACGAAGATGGTCCATTTTTTATTCACTGTAACAATATGAGTAGCATATAATTAGCTAGGAATCGAATATTCCATGCTAGGACAAAACACATTGAGGTGTATTACTACTTTGTGAGAGAGAAGGTACCTGTGTTGGAAATCAGAGTTGCAGCATTGGAATGTGTGCACAAGAGGGAGAAGAGAGCTCAAAGTACAAGAACAAAATCTTGCTTACTAAGTTGCTTAGGGTACAACTTGGGTACACTCTCCCACACATGATAGTGACCCATAGGCTATTTATATAGCCGTTTCCAAGCTAGGGTTAGGGTTTCCCCTGCCCCTAGGGCTATTCACACTCATCCACTCTTATACTCCCTTGCTTATAGTGGGTTCATATGCCTATCTTCTAACACCCCCCCTCAATGCCAGGGTGGCATTAGATTACAAAGCATGTAAGAGGTTCCCCCCCCCCCCTTCTTGGGATGCCTTTATAAATCAGGCTTACAAGGTTCTTTTAGGGAGATGATTTAAAGAGTCAAAACAGTCGATCTTCAAATGGATTGGAGGCATAGTTGGCCACCAATTCTTTGGGTATATCAGGAGTGTTAGGGCATTTACTAGTGATATGCCATGTCTTCTTGCATTTGTTACA
Source organism: Lygodium microphyllum (assembly GCF_053477565.2). Lineage (NCBI taxonomy): Eukaryota > Viridiplantae > Streptophyta > Polypodiopsida > Schizaeales > Lygodiaceae > Lygodium > Lygodium microphyllum. Next base: position 83,561,556 of record NC_141163.1, on the reverse strand, counting down.
TTTCATCTTCTCGGGATACTTCTTCCAGCAGTTGTTTACAAGATGTCCTTTTTTCTTACAGAAAGAACATCTAGTGAGAGCTGTATGTACCAATACTTGATCACAGGAATTTGAAGATGCCTGACCGTTGCTGATTTCTTTGTGGTTCCTCTTTTCTTCATCCAAAAAAGATTGAATGGTACTTGCTAATGTAGGAGTTGGAATGTTGGTGAGAGTGGTTACAGGAGTAGGAAACACCTGTTTTATAGCTTTTAGGAGTATAGCAATAGCATCTTCTTCATATATTGGAGCTTGTATAGAGGCAAGCTGTGCCATAAGTCCCTTCATATGAGAGATGAATTTTTCCAAATCTTCTCCTGATCGATATTCCAAGCTAAATAATTCAATTTCAAGGAAGATTTTAGTATTTTTACCAGTGGTTCCATAGAGCTTTTCAAGCTCATCCCATTTTTCTTTAGCAGTGTTTAGTTGATCAACATGATGAATCAAGAATTCATCTAAGTGTAACATTATGATTGTTTGAGCACGTTGATCATCCTCTATATCAACTAGATTTGTAGAGTTTATAGCTCTACTACCTTGAATGAGAGGCCAATACCCTCTCTCCATCATTTTGTATTTTATAAGTACTTGCTATGGGTGGAAATCTTTGTCATCAAACTTTCGAGAATTTGAGGATGGACATCAGCATATGTTGTGGTCATTGGGAAGGTCTTACCACTTGTTAGGACAAGGGCAATGTCTAGTCCCTTACAAATTTTCCACTGAATGCGGAAGCAAATCGCACAATTTGAAATCAAAGTTGCAATGAAGAGAAAGGCTGAAAATCATATAAATGTAATATTTCAAAGTTTGACTATGGTGGTCCTTTCTTATGTGCAAACTTCTTCCGAGGTTTAATAGTCTTTTTAGGTTTTAATGAAGTAAACCTAGACTGGACTTCAGGCTTCTCCTTGTGGTATGGCTTAGTAGATGAAGCTTGTGTTGGACAAGGTTGGTCTATGATCTCAATGCTTGTTGCTGATGATTTCGAGAGAGTACAATGACACTCATCCTTTTGATTTCATTGACTAGTGTACTTGAAACAAGGTCACTCACGGTATGCAATACACTTCTAGTGTGTATGATGGTCTATGTGTTTATAATTGTACACATAATCTTACAACAATATACGAACAGAAATAAAAAACTCACTAGATTTTAATGAATGCCCAGCAAGCAAATGATTAGATGATTCATGATTAGTGTTTAGAAACACTAATGTCAAGCTTAGTGAAGTGCTTGAATGGAACCCGGTTGGAAGTCGGCTTCCCAATGCACTTAGTCATGTCCCATTGAGCATGCCCAAGAGCTTTTGAATCTAGAATAAGCTTCAAAGATTATGCTTCAGTGATTAGAATCACTGTTAATGAAGCTCAAAGTGAAAAAAATGATAAAATTTCAAGCTTAGAGCTTGTTGGCTATGGCTGCCACAAAATACACAGTTAGGGTTTGGCTTGTAGCAGCCAGCAGAGGTTGAATTTCTCAAAGCCATCTTAGGGGTAGATGGCCCACTAGGGGGGCTACAAAAGCCCTATGGTATCCACCATTAATGCACCTCCTACAGCCCGAGTTTCAGCACGAGGTAGTAACCTGCCCAGAACTGCGTCGTTTTGACTCAGAACGTAATGCCGTCCTTCTGCACGCCTTATTCCACAGTCTATGGTGATAGGCAATTGCATCCTGAGATGTGGAAGAGTTCCTCAGAAGGAACCAGGAACTGATATGGCCTCCTTTGTCCTCCCCAAGTCCTCCAATGGAGGTAGGTTGTAGGCAGCTATGGAGGAAATAAGGATAAGATGAAGGAAATGATAGCTCATGTGCACTTAGTGGTAGTTGAGGGGATCAGAGGAGGCTCTGATACAATGTTGGAAATCACAGTTGTATCATTGGAATGTGTGCACAAGAGTGAGAAGAGAGCTCAAAGTACAAGAACAAAATCTTGCTTACTAAGTTGATTAGGGTACAACTTGGGTACACTCTCCCACACATGATAGTGACCCATAGGCTATTTATATAGCCTTTGCCAAGCTAGGGTTAGGGTTTGCCCTGCCCCTAGGGCTATTCACATTCATATGCCCTTATATTCCCTTGCTTATAGTGGGTTCCTATGCTTGTCTTCTAACAACTTGCAAGAGAGATTGAATTGGTATTTGTCAGCACATAGGATCAAATAGCTAATATTTTTACAAAGGAATTGGGTGTAGAGGAGCTTCAAAATTTTCAAAGCTTATTTGGAGTTGCATAGATATAGTTGAGATTGAGGGGGAGTATTGAGATGGAAAGCTCAACACCTATGGACATTGGTGATGGATCTGTATGTCTACATTTAGCTAATCAATGGTCATTATGATCCTCACATGGCCATTGACTTATCACTTGTTATATTTAGTTTATTGCACCTATCTACAACTAGCATAGTTATAGTAACAATTGATCAGTAGAGTCAATCATGCACTGTTTGACTTAGTAGGTCAGTTTCCTTTATGTTGTATCTTATGTATACTTTGTGTGCATTGTATTGTGTGTGAGAGAAGAAGAAAAAACTAGTAAGAAAACATTTTGGCATTCATCTCTCTTCTTGTGGTCTTAAGTGAGCTTTCTCTTGTGTGTATGGTGTGTGCTTGGTGCAACATCTCTCAAGCAAGTCCCCCCACCATGTAATTATTGACATAAGTATTAATCCTTAGAAAATAGACCCCGATACTCAAAACAAGTTATCAATATTGCCTAGATGGGGCTAACTCAATTTAGAAAAATATCCAAAAGTCATGATCCATGGCTTTGGAATCTATGACCTATACATGTACGTATGCATAAGAGCATTTGCTTGTTGCATTAAGAGGTAATTTGAACAAATATTTTCAATTTTTCTAAAAGTAGAGACATTTAAATTTAGGTTACACCTATGATTGAGATACTATGCCTCCCCCAAGGATAGTTGTGTAGGCTCTCGACCAAGGAAACTGGATTTTCTGCTCTAAATTGCTTGTGACTAGGGTCTCTACATGTGACACTACACTTAAAAAATAGTGCAATTGCATCCCAAACTTTCACCCTAGTACATAATATTAAAGATGAATTAAGATCAATGTCCTATGGATGTATCTACCCATTGACTATCATAAGTTGAAGAAATAACACTTTTGAGTCCTATGCTATACACTCATAGGAATACAAGTGTATAGACCTTATCCACGAGGATAATAGATAAGCCTTATCTATGAGGGGGACAAACCATTTATAAGCTCTAGGAGTTTTGACCACTTTGAAACTCCCAACTCTTTCAAAGAAGTATATGGTTTGCTTGCTTACTAAGATGATTAGAGTACCTATCTATCGAATGTAATATAGATGTGTGACGAGAAGCCTATTGCCAATGCAACTCTATTGATGATGTAAGATAGTGACGTTAAAGTTGTTGTGATGATGATGTTATTGATGTTGTAGGCCTCAATTTCTTAGAAATAGTTACTATCGGGAAATTGGGATAAGATGGAGGTGGAGGGTAAGATGGTGATAGTGGGTGTGTCTGATAGGAAGAATGAGGTGGAAAAGTTGGGTAGGTAGAAATAGGATGGGAGTGTCTAGTGAGTGCCGATTGATGTGGAGGAAATAGAACATGAAGGGATTCTTCTTGCATTGATGATGTTAATGATGGGGCTAATCTTTCAACCATGCATGCTAATCATACTTGTCATGTATCTGGCTCTGATCCAAGGTTCACTTTTTATGCCTTGTTGATTATGATTGCATAGTTGTTCTCATACCACACTAATATCCAATCAACTAGCATTAGCCATGACAACATAACACATATAATCACATAAGGTTTTCTTTGCTCTTGGTTTAATCAAACCTCTAGTCTCACAAGAGCTCCCACACCTTAGAATTTAGTATATCATTGCCTGTTAAGCCCTCCTACTTGATATCCATGTGACCAAGCGATATATAAGGAATGGGGTTGTGGTGCAATGGTTTGAGTGTGGGTTTAGTTTGTTTAGTGCGTGATTCCAAACCCTACACACTACATCCCCAAAGGCAAAATATTTATTCACGTCAAAATTTAGCACATGAAAATAGATATCACTTAAAGTTTCAAAGCAACAGTATGGACTACACCTCACCTTAATATAGGGAATGAAATAATAATTAATACTTGAAGAGAGTTTTGATTGTCTCATCTAGTCTTTAATCAACACTACCTTCTATTGCATGTGCAACATGACAATGCAAGATATTGTTGATATTGACTTATATGCAAGCTATTGAGGATGATGTTGTTGATGTTGTCAACAATGTATCTCGGATTATGCAATTTTTTTTTGTTCTAAGGCTTGGATCTAACTCTTTGTTGTCTTAGCTAATGTTGGTTCTCGACTCCAACTCTAGTGATGTCTCATATTTGTGATGTCTCAGGAGCTGGTCTTAGCTCTGTGTGCTCTCTATGTAAGAATTTGGGGAAGGGGTTGTGAGAAGAAAAGTAGCATGCAACTCTTCTCTCTCTCTCTCTCTCTGTGTATATATATATATATATATCATGTGGTGTAATACTTTGGGGCAAGTGTCCAACCAGCTCAACACCTTGGTCTTTCACCCCCTCCAAAACTGCATGGCCTATACCTATCACTATGATTATGTAGTACATACTCTTTTCCATAAACCAAAGAGACCAATTATTCTACATATCAAGGAGAAATTAATAAGTTGAGTTGGATGGTTGGTATAATTAATAAGCCATTTAGCTACTATAAAGAGGACTACATCAACTAGCTCTATAGACAATATATACATAACCATATTAAGAACTAGCTCTACAAATAATATATACGCATTCATATTAATTTTGATGTAAATGTGCTACATCAAGGATGCATATAATTCTTATTATACACACAATCATATTAAAAACTTATGTGCATGGACATCTGAATATTATAATGTGCATGTTGAGAGACATCCTTCATGGACATGGTATGATAGGAGAGTTGCATATAGAGATGTGTGTCATGGAAACTTGGCTTGTATATGACATTATAGGCTATATATATGTATGTCTTGAGGATGTAAGAAAGGAATTATCACTATAGCTATCTCATGTTGTAGCTTGTTAATAGCACCAATAGCTAGTATATAAGACACCAAGTGACAGCAACCCTCCCACAGTAGAAAATGAACATGAAACCAAGGTAGAAGCATGAAAAATCTATGCACATGGCTGAGCCATTAATCTCAAAACTGAAAAGAAACCATAAATCTTCCACTTAATAATGAACAAATTCGTTATCTTCATCATCTTCATCCATATCTTCAACCATTATACAAGAACAAAAGGGAAAAGAAGAATTTTTGCACAAAAGACAGAGGAGAGAGGAGAGAGAACAACTTTTTGCACCACCAAAAAGGAAATATGCAATTCGACAAGACAGGGAAGGGAAAGACGCACATAACCACTCGTGCACTCCACCCCACCTCTTCCCCAAAAAGCACACCCCTTCGTATTTTCATTATTTCTTTGAAACTTTGATACCTTTGATATTATAAGACCTTTGGCCTTTAATTTTGAGTATTCCTACCCTTCACAAATGCATGCACGTAGTAACACTTTTGTGTATACCATTTATTTATGATGGATGTGGATGTGGATGTGACCCCCTCATATCTCTATCTCTTTTTTGTGATTTTGTAACAATGTAGTATTATTCTCTTGACAAAAAATAAAAATATGATGCATGCTTGGATTCTTTTGTGCCTTGTTTTTATGCTTCTTTGGGTCTCATCATATTCCTCCTACATTGAAATCTGAAGTGTCCTCGCGAATCTTGTCAAAGAAGAACCACTGTCTAACACAAAACACTTCCAAAATTGTTAGTAAAACAACTTTGATCACAAGGCCTAGCCATGGTAGAGTATGGGACTCCAAATCATGACCACCAGAGTAAGGGAACTCCTGCCTCAAATACTCCCACACTGAAAAAATTTACTAGTCTTCAAAGGATAGGGTTGTATCTTCCACAATGATCACAACAACAACTTCTTTGCCCAATGTAGAAAGGAAGAAGACTCCATCATGTAGCTCCATAGGCACTTGAGGGAACACCATTTGATTGTAGCCACATCTTTATGTATCTTCGGATGTAGGGGTTTACTAGCATTGATAGCTAGGAAGAAAACCCCATTAGAGATTTACCTTTGCAAAAAAAAAAAATTTTAAGGAATGCTAATGATAGATATTAAGAGTTGTTAAACCTTATGGTTGCCCTTTAGGGTTTTGTTTTTCGTGTCTTTCAAGAGCTTATTTATCTTAGGTTGTGTAACTTGAGTGAGGCTTTAAGTTTTGTGTTGTTAAAGGTTGTTGTTAGATGACATTAGATTTATTTAGGGTATGAGACCCTTAACAATAGGATAATGGGTCTGAGAGGGTATCATAGGAGAAAGGGAAGGGAAGATGATGTGTGTCTCTTAAAAGAGAGGAAGATAGCAATGGGGAGGAAGATATTGGCAAGGATGGAGAGGTGAAGAGTAGGGAAAGGCCACCATAGAGGAGGATGAAGATGGTGCCATGGTGGAGGGAGATAGTGCGGTATTGCTAAGGCTAAGGAAGGGGGATGAAGGGACTATGAAAGGACATGGAGGTACTTTCAAGGGGTCTCAAAGGGCTTGAGCTTAGAGATTCATTTGAGAGGCAATATAGAATAGTACCAGGCTTTTTTTTTGGTTTTTATAAAGGTGTTTTAGTAAATTAAATATGTTATTTATTTATTTTCATTAAAAGTTAAGGGTTAGGGTATTTTGTGCTTCATTAGGGTTGAGAGAAAAGAAGATATGATGGGATATGTTTGCATGTGTTGGATAGGGAGGCACAAAAATGGGGTGTTGGTGGAGAAGAGCAAGCTACCAGGGAGAATCATCCTTGTTCTTATTTGTTCCTTGTAGGAGGTTCCATAGCCTGATGCTCTTGAGCATATGGTGACTAAACTCGTTTCAATGACCCTGTCCTCTCGCGCTGGCTCCTCAGGTGCTTGCACTCCTGCTATCCGTTGCAGTGCTATAACCAATCTGCTTTTTTCTACTTTGTCAAGTTCGCCGCTTTGCTAGTTTTCCTCTCATTTCTTCTCCTACTGTTAACGCTAGCCGTATTGCGTTTGGGATAGGAGATGAAACCATCAAACTTAGTATCGATGCGTGATAGGAGGATATTTCCAATGACGAAGAGGTAGAATTTCTTTTTGGGGTGGGTAGCGACTTGCAAGGTTGGGAAGATGGAAGAGCAGGGTGCGACTGCTGAAGAAACAATTCTTCTTTTGCTTCTTCTTCAACTATTGGATTGAGGTGATAAAGAGACGGTGCTTTTGTGCAATGCAGGTGCACTCGTCTAACAAAAGGAGAGGGCTTATGACTTTTGGGAGAAGGGCAAGTTGATGATGAAGCAGCACTCCTTGGTAGCATCTCTTTATTTCTCTTCATCTTCTTCTTGACATCTTCTTTGTCAATATCAACAGATTTCTTATGGACTACATGCTGCCATTGACAGAGATCGAGTCGTGCCTCACAATGAGGGCACATGGTGTTGGATTGCAGTCATTTGTCAAGCATCCAACGTGGAACCTCTGGCTATGTCATGCGAGTGAACACCTGTTCTCAAAGCTTGCATAGAAACACGATGCACTTCACCCTTTCTTCTTCTCACTACAACGACTGAGGATTCTAGATGTCATTTGCATTTAGGATGGGGACATGCTGTAGCAGGGCACTGGTTTTAGTAGTACGAGAGGGATGCGAGACGTTCCAAGAGGAGGGGCGGGCATAAAGTTTTGTGTTTCTTTTCCTATTCTCTCTTCCATTATGCTCTAGGGCTTCTCCCCCTGTGAAACCAGAAGTGCTAGCACAGATACGGGATCTTGTTGTCCTCTTTTTCTAGATCACCAAAAATGGATAGTGCTCCACCCTAAATTCTCAACACTAAACAAATACATCACCACCATAGATCTTGTGGTTCTTCTTCTCGATCTTGTGGTTCTTCTTCTCTTTCTCTCTAACGTCTTTTTGCAATGCATATCCTCTTTACATGCAATTCCTCCTTGGATTGTTTTTGTGAGGATAAGGAAGAGGAATAGGGACATGTTGCAGATCGAGATGAAATGAAACATATGCCCGAGGAGAAGAAAAAAAAATCTTCCCATGACGTCTTCTTTCTCCACCATCATTTTCTTCTTTACCAAATTGCAACCTCTTGAAAATGCATCCTTCTGACCTTCTTGCTTTAGGAGCATGTACCATGAAATAGCCTCAATCAAGACTTGAGATCAGCTTCCGGCTGCGCACCAAAATGACAGCAACCCTCCCACAGTAGAAAATGAACATGAAACCAAGGTAGAAGCATGCAAAATCTATGCACATGGTTGAGCCATTAATCTCAAAACTAAAAAGAAACCATAAATCTTCCACTTAATAATGAACAAATTCGTTATCTTCATCATCTTCATCCATATCTTCAACCATTATACAAGAAAAAAAGGGAAAAGAAGAATTTTTGCACAAAAGACAGAGGAGAGAGGAGAGAGAACAACTTTTTGCACCACCAAAAAGGAAATATGCAATTCGACAAGAGAGGGAAGGGAAAGACGCACATAACCACTCGTGCACTCCACCCCACCTCTTCCCCAAAAAGCACACCCCTTCGTATTTTTATTATTTCTTTGAAACTTTGATACCTTTGATATTATAAGACCTTTGGCCTTTAATTTTGAGTATTCCTACCCTTCACAAATGCATGCACGTAGTAACACTTTTTTGTATACCATTTATTTATGATGGATGTGGATGTGGATGTGGCCCCCTCATATCTCTATCTCTTTTTGGTGATTTTGTAACAATGTAGTATTATTCTCTTGACAAAAAATAAAAATATGATGCATGCTTGGATTCTTTTGTGCCTTGTTTTTATGCTTCTTTGGGTGTCATCACCAAGTCACAAATATAGTGGATCTATATACTCAATACTTATACATGCATAGAATTATAGGTGTTTTTCTAGTCTCTCTTTGCATTTGTGGAGGCATGGATGACAATCATGACTACTACCAATGTGTAGGCTAGTAAGAGCAGGGGCCAAGGAGGAGGCAAGTCCTCACTACAGTAACCAAAAGTTTTGTTATGTGATGATCCTCATTTAGCTCTTTTGAGCCATGTGTAGTATACCTCAATAGCTTATTAATTATATACCAACCATCAAGGAGGGGGTTCTCATTCGATCTTTTTGGGCTAGCAAGTCAAGGCTTTCTTGACTAGAACTTGGAGTGTAGCCAAGAAAATCACTCATTAAGAGCTTTATTATGCCTTAAGGGAAATTAATAAGCCATTATGGATTACGAATTGCATGCAATGAGGAAGACATGATATATGATGAGGGTGAGGAGGTCAAAAGAGAATGAGAGAGGGTGATAGAGATATGGAGAGAGAGGGGGATGGGAAATTAATTAAGTAATAAAAGAGGGGCCCAAGATAATATATCCACATGATGATGTGGTATAAAGAGAGAGAGAGAGAGAGAGAGAGAGAGAGAGAGAGAGAGAGAGAGAGAGAGAGAGAGAGATGGCTATTTATGATTGATCTCTAATTTACAACTCCATCTCCTTTCATATTTGAATGTTTAACAATGGAATGCTTGAATTTCTCATCTTTTCTTACATGTCCTAAACCTCCTTTTAGCATCCTCTTCTTCCCACACCCCTACCCTCTTCTGGAAGGGCTTTGGATTGCTATATTTCTAAATCTTAGCACCATATTGGTTTCTCTTGATTCTCTCTCTTGCACCACTAAAAATTCATCACTATGTTGCTAGTTTTTTGTCCATTTTCTTGATTTTCTACTAAGAGAAGCCTTGAATGACTTCTAGGCTACCTTTGACACCTTCTAGCATGTTGTTGACTTCAATGGCTAGAGTATGACTAGGGGCTATGGAAGGGAAGCTCGTAGAGTAAGAGATACAAGTAAAATACACTCCTAAGCAGTTGATGGAGATCAACAATGATTCAAGACAGTGGCTTGCAACCATGCAAGTAGAAATGGATAGCATCAAAAGGATACTATTGAATTCTAGAGTTGCAAGATCCTCACAAGATTTGTTATAGGATCTTATGCAATGACACCTCTTTGACCACATAGATATGCTTCAATAGGAGCTCACATCAGTCAAACTCATAAGATTCATTGTTAGATCTTATGCTGTGATACCTATTTGACCATAGAGATATGCTTCAATAAGAACTCACATCGCTCAAACCCTCTTATGGGGAAGACACTTGGAACTAAGGATCAAGCAAAGATCCCTCTTCTAGCCAAGAAATTGGAAAAATATTGAGCCACACTCAACCCTTACAAGCAAGTTTATGATGTGAACAACCTTATGGATGATAGTTAACTTGTGCAAGCATTCAAACTATACCTAGGAGAAATTTGACAAACTTGGCTCACTAAGCTTGATACCACTTAAAACGTCACATTCTCATTGCTCAATGATATTTTTATCAAACACCATAGAAGTTGGTTATGATAATTATCTCCAATTATTCAATAATTAATGAATATTGAAAATAAGAAGAGGAGAGCATGCAAGACTATGTCTCAAAATTGAGGAGACTTTTTAAGAGAAATCCAAGTAGCCAAAAGACCCACATCCTAGGCCATAACTAAAACATTCATCAAGGAAATCCATGACGAAGAGATATATGAGACTATGGTAGGAAACTTGAGACCTAATCACTCTAGCATCATAGATGTACTAGATGAGGGTATCGGTGTTGATGATCTGCATAGGGATAGAAGCAAGGACAAGAAAGCCATAGGTAATCGGTAGGATCTTTAGCTAAGACACATCAAGGTTGAGGTAAATGACATGAAGATGTTATGGATGATATTAAGAAGTATCAATAAGAACTCTTGAAGATGGTTGAAAGCTTGAAATATTATCTTGCTAGAATATACATTGCATACATTATTGTGGAGACCATCTTCCTTCAAAGTGCTCAAGACTAGCATACACTTGTACTAAAATATAGATACTTCAAGCATGAAGCTGCATACCCATAGAGCTTCTTGAAGGCTCCTAGGCCCTAACCCAAATTTTGGCTATCGGCAATTCAATCTTGGCGTGAAGTCTTACTAGCTCCCCAAGAGCAAAGACAAATAGTGTACAGAGTCTGAAATCAACCTCTTAAGAATCCCTAGACCACCAGGCTTGATTATTAGTTATACTCCTTGGAAACTACAAGAAGAAAATAACCCACAAGTTTTTTAAATGAAAACATTTTTTGTAAAATTCATTGGTTATTTCATTGAGAGGATGAGCTCCCTACCATGTAAATTGTATTGATCAAGTGGCCCTATAAGATTATGACTTGTAATATCTAGTTGTCAAACCAAGACTAAGGTCTATGTGCAGAGAATAAGAGGTATGTTTGGTCAAAACATCATAAAAAGGGACTACATGCCCAAGGGGGATAGGAAAACCTAACCTTATAATTGATTTATAAAGAGATGAAAACTAATATAGAAGCTATTCATGTGTGTGCAAGCTTTGCCTTTTTATTTTCCTACTACTCTATTGCCTTTAGAGTGAGAATGAAGGAGAGGGAGTGTGAGAGTGTCTATTGGAGTAACAGACATGGTTATGATAATTTCCTTGCATTCTTTCATCCTCTTTTCCATCCTATCTCTTTGGTGAGTGCAAATGAGAGTGAGAGTATATAAGCTAAGAGCCTGAGAGGAAAAGAGATATGGATTGAGAAGCTGTTGTGTTCTACTCATGTTGTCACAAAGAAATGACAATTGGACCATCTATCTATATATCCAAGTCACCCAATAACTTCTACAGCAACAACCATACCACCTCACATGCTGCCATAGTAGTACCTCTATACTCAACCTCTGTACTCGACAAAGAAATTGTAGGTTGCTTTTTGCTACTCCACGTAGTTGCTACACTACCAAGGAAAAACATGAATCTATTAGCAGATCTTCTATCAAACATACTACCAGCCCAATCTGCATTTGTGTATCCCAATGCATGTATATCTGTAATGAAGCAAATTAGCCACATTAGTTCACTTACCTTTACCAAAATAAACCATGTAAATACCTTAGCCATGATGGTCCTAGGGTTTACTATAAAAAGGAAAGAAGTGCTAATGTAGGGATGTTTGACACCTACATTAATTTTGGAAGATCTCTTGTCCATCACTATCTTGGGGTGAGTACCAAGCTTTGTTTCTTGTATCTTGATTTTAGCTTCCATGGCTACATTGTGCTATGGTATAACGGAAGATGTCTATGGCGGCATGGCCATGATTGAAGCATTTCATGTTATTTTCTTAGTTTAGTTCATTAGTTTTGTTGTTGATTTCCATGATAGAATAGGCATTTTTTACATTGGTATCAGAGCAATAGTTTAGATCTTGTCAGAAGTCATTTTCATGCAATAGATCTAGTTTTAGTGACTAGGAAGTGGAACACGTAGTTAAAATTTAGTCATAGGAGTTAGTTCTTCCATAACCGTGGTTAGACATGGAGATTCTTGGTATGACCAAGATGGAGGTTCTTGGTATGACCCAGTGGATAATGGCAGGCTCCAACTACTTTGGTAGGTTGTGACCAAATTTTCAACCAAATTTTGGGGCAAGATGGACAAAATGAAGGCTACAAGCTTAAGTGGAGACCAAACAAACTTGAGTTACTTTTGGAGAATTGTAAACGCCCCGAACAACGTAGTATGCTTAACAATTATGATATTCGCTTGTTTTCGAGATTTAATATAAAAGAGAATGAACACTTAAAGCTGAAAATGAAAATTACTCACAAAATTATAGCCATAAAAATGGAAAAGTAATGGAGACAAGATTGAGGGTTGAAGATGGTCCCCCCCCCCCCCCCCCCCCGAAGGAATGTATTTCTGCTCAACCCAAGTCCCTTAGGGAAGAGCTCAGTTACAATCAACCTGAGAGTGAGAAGAAGTAATTCTCACTCTCACAAGATCATGCAAAGATGTACAAACACACATGCATTATCTATTATGCAATGATAAGAACTGATTTCTTTACAGTATGAGAGAAGAAAAAGGGGAATTTAGCCTTTCTCCATCGTTGATCAGCAGTACATGGATAGGGCTTACTTCTTGTAGCTAAAATGGAAGAAAGAGCTCAAGAAGGAGGTGTTGTAATGAATTTACAGGCTTGCTGTCTTGTAAAACAGCAGTGATAGAAGAGGGAATATGGAGGAATTTGATAATGGAGAAGTGGGGGATGATGATGGGGATGGATGGGGCCAGTTTCTGGCTATCTGTGGGTGCTTTACATGAGTTTACAGCAAAGAAAAATGATGTTGAATGAAGAAAAACGAGCTCTTATTTATAGGAGAGGGGAGAGCTAGTACAAAAGGGGAAAGTGGAGTAGCACAAGACAAATGTCCAGCCACATGTCATGAGATGTGACAAGTGGTGGGACACTTGGAAACTTGTGTGACAAGTGTCTTGACACTTGTCTCTTCTCTATGGCCTTCCTTTTTGGGTTGAATACTGTCAAGAATAGAAACAACCAAATTTAGTAAGCACAGTCAAAGTACAGAACTTACTATTTTTAGAATGACATCCCTATTTTTTAGGACTAGCATTTTTAGGCTAATTCGAGGCTCCTAAATTTTAGGGACCTCCTAAAATTTAGGGATCTCCTAAAATTTAGGGACCCCCCCAATATGGGTGTCATATGAAAGCTTTTTCCGTGTACATTGCAAAAATGGTATTCGAATCTTCATGTGACTTTCCTATGCAAAGAGATGTGCATTTCAAGCTTTCAGCCCACACATGCACATTATACAAGCATTTCATGATCATGCCATCTTGTTGATTGTAACTGTTTGTTCTGGTGGATCTAGGCCACACTTCACGGCATCAATCCTTTCTGTGTGCGAGTCTAACCCTGATATGCGTGAGTTCTAGTCACAGGCGCCCAATCGAGTCATATAGGTGGAAGTGGGAACTATCTTTTCTCTAACCCACCGCGTGGGTCCACCATAACCTGTGACCACTCATCAGTGGCCAGCTCCAATGCACTTTTTTTTATATCTAATAAGTGCAAAGGAAATAAATTTAATAAATCATTATATAGACAAATTAATGAAAAAGGATACAAATTCTGTTTCTATAGAGTTGTGACAAGAACAAACAAAATGAAGGCTACAAGCTTTAGTGGAGACCAAACAAACTTGAGTTACTTTTGGAGAACAAACAATTGAAGGCTACAAGCTTTAGTGGAGACCAAACAAACTTGAGTTACTTTTGGAGAACATGGTTTCTTTTCTCTCTCTTCAAGCTTCCTTTTATGAATTCCATGGAAAACCTTGCTCCTACCTTCATTCTATGGCTTCTATCTGGCAAAGGCAGTCCATAACAAGCTTCTTTATCAGCTAAGCTTGCCAAAAAGAACCATTTATGGTGGTTTTGCTTCAATCATTTCCCACAGGATAGGAATGTAGATCAATGCAATCTACACCTAAAGTGCATAGTCCTCTATGGTGGGTTAAAATCGGATATATAGCATCTATGGATACTATTAATCCTTGTACACATTGACTTCAAGCTTTCTTCAACTTTCATGAAGATTCTTCACAATTCTTGAACTTTCATCTCACCTGCAAACCCTAGAAATGACAGTTTTGGACATCATTGGAAATTTTCATATTTCTTCACTCATTTCAAGGAGGTTTTGATCTTTTATCACTCATGGAGCATCTTCATAACCATGGCTTCAAACATTGGCCATCATTAAAGCTACATTGAAGGGATTTGGAATCTTGTTGCTCATTAGAAGGGATGGACAACATAGGCTTCAAATGTTCTTGAAATAATTGGACTTTTCTTCAATTTTGAGTGTTCAATCATTCTTAGATTACCTATTACCATTCTACAAGGCATTTCATCAAAATGGAAGGGGATTTTGGCTACATTCAACCAATCTTGGCTCAATGGAGTACCTATGGAGCTTGAAGGAGAACAACATGCTGCGAGGAGCTAAATCCGACATGGAGCAAGCTTATAATGGAGAATCTTGGTCTATTTGAGGTTGAATTGAAGCCATTCTTGTCAAAGGGTTCTTCATCAACAATATACTTCAACTCCAAGTAGAAGAGGTATTCTCAATCATCTTTTAATCTCTCTTGAATATCCTATTTTTGAGCTTATCCAATTGATGGAAAGAAAGGTTAAATTGATAAGAAAGTTATCAATATTCCTAAATATATTACATGATTATTCCCTAAAGCTTTCATAGATGATAATGATTACCAAAGCACTCTGATTTTGTTGCCATAATCATACTCTAAGCTTCCAATTTCTCATTTATTTTTCCCTAACCTTGGCATTGCCTTGTTTGATTGTTGTCTCATATGTCATGAAAAAACTTGTGCCCAATAGTAAGGGGAAAAATTTGTAATTCAATGTCACTTGCTGAAGGTATTTCCTACCTACTTCCATTTCATTTTTTGGCCCATTTCACTCAATTCATGCATAGCATGAAATGGATACCAATTTTCTTTCAATTTATGCATTTAATGCTATTTTATTAGCCTAGCATTGATCTGCCATGTCATTTCCCATGAGAAAAAGTGGATGCTAGGTAAGTTGGTAGGACAATAGTGAGGTGACTCTCCCCTACTGAATGAGGACCCCGAAGGGGAGCACAAACCAACTTGAGAGGGAAATTTGCAAACCCCTCAAGTCACGGATTCCATGCATTTTTCAAATTAGGTGTAAGTATTGACATAAAGAGTGATGTACTTTGGCCTACATCATGATGCACTTGGCAAATGACTCCTTGATGTATTGACAAATGTATGGACAACATGATGTATTTGACAAATCTATGGATAGGATGTATGGAAGCATGTTATGTGGGAAAATGTATAACAACATGAAACACTTGGAAAAAATGGGCAAAGATATGCAAGGCAACATGTATGCTTATTGATACATTGAAGTACTTCAATTCAACATTGAAGACTTTGGCAGTGAATGCAAACATGGATTCATTGTTGGATCACTTTCCTACAGTTATAGCTAGATTAATCAACTTGTTTTGGTCTTTGCAGAGATTATTCTTAGTAGTTGTAGGTGTATTTAGTTATTTTACAAGCCTACAATGGTGGGGCATGCGTAAAATTGATGTTACATATAAAAATTTAACTGAAATAGGGTACTTACAAGGTGCATGGAACTGTAGACACAACTATAGACAACCACTAAAAATTGCTAGAAATTTCTATACTAAAGCATTTTCAAAATTTGATAGCTCATTGGAAAGAAGACATTCTTATCTTTGAACAAAGTCAAAAAGTTCATCGTTTGGATCATTGAAGCTCAAGATATTTGAGTCTTACTAATGCTATATACTCAAAAGACAGATCATCACCTATGGCCAAAAACAAGAAAAAGGATCCCATTACGGATACTATCAATGAAGGTTTAAGGGATTACCAGTAGGAAAGAGAGCATGAAGCTTCCCAAGAAGCTACTTATTATGGCAACCATGATAATGAGGAGGCAGAAATGAATTCAACTCATGCTGCAGTCAACAATCAAGCTAATGGGATTGGCACAACTCATATACCTACAGGTTCTAATAGCTTTCAGCAACTATCCAATAATATAAGGGATATGAATTCGGGCATTGACAAAGTTGTGGCTCTCTTAAGTGAGAGAATATTACCTACAGCAATCCCAAGTGTTCTAAGCCCTGCCATTGTTGAGGAGCAGCCAAAGATCATAACGCCTAAGGTTGGGGCACTATGAGGTTGGAGAGCTATCTAGAGCTCAACCCTCTCAATTTCAACCTCATTATCATTCAAAGGCCTACACAATCTTTCATGGTCAAGACCCACAAGAGGGGATCCATGCTAACTCTAGGCATTATAAATACACACATGGGTGTGATCCTTTCTACAAGTCTTGTTATGTTGAGCCATCTACTATCCTTAAACCTATTCATGAAGAGAAGTTTGAAGAAGAAAGATCATATCATGGTCATACATGTGGAAGTAATAATTTTCATGAAGAGAAGTTTGAAGAACAAAGATCATATAATGGTCAAGCATGTGGAAGTAACAATTCTCATGGTAAGTATTATTATAATGGATATGGTCATGCCAATTTAGCCCCAAATGCAGCATGGCAACAATAATCATGCTTATAGTCAACCTTCCAAGAAAATACCTCATTCTAATCAGTTTTGGCCTCATCAAATTAGTGGGAATCAACCACAACTAAATGCTACAACAAATATTCAATCTCCTATGCATGGACAGCATCAAGGAGTATGTGGACAACCACATGTTATGGGTAATTCTTTCTCTTAGTCACAAGGACAATATAATCAGCCACATGGATTTGGAAACCCTCATGGACAACAACCAT
The DNA here is from genome assembly GCF_053477565.2 of Lygodium microphyllum. Classification (NCBI taxonomy): domain Eukaryota; kingdom Viridiplantae; phylum Streptophyta; class Polypodiopsida; order Schizaeales; family Lygodiaceae; genus Lygodium; species Lygodium microphyllum. Next base: position 83,544,059 of record NC_141163.1, on the reverse strand, counting down.
ATGTTCATGGAACATGGAGCAATGATACTCAAAGACAAAATTTGGTGCAAATACTTATGGGCAGCAACACTATAATGGTCAACTTCATCAATTTGAGAGGGAATACAAGGAGAAGATTACCATTTCTAATTTCAAGGGCAATAATGTATCCCCAACAAAATTATAAGAATGGTTTGACAAACTTGAAATGTATTTCTCTTTGTATCCTAGACCAGAAAATGCTAAGGTCAAGTTTGCAACCCTGCACTTGGAGGGATATGCACACTCTTGGTGGGAGTACATGTCAAGGATCGGTCATGCGTTCTTGACATGGGAAGCATTAAAGAGAGAAATGATTGAAGTATTTGTATCTCCTATCGAAAAAGAGAGGCTAGAAAAGAAGTGGTATGCTCTTGAATAAAGGGGATTATAGGTTAATAGAGACTATTCTAACCAATTCTTTAACCTCTCTATGTATGTTGATGGGATATCTGACAATGACAAGCTAAATAAATACATATTTGGGCTTGAATCTTCTCTATCTTTGGAAATGGGAGCCATGAAACCTTCCTCCTTTACAAGCAGCCATACAATTGGCTGAAAGGTATGGTCAAAAGTACATGAATTTTCAGCCAAGAACAGGGCATCATTTTTAGCCAAACCAGTCCACTAGGACAACTACTAATTTTGGGCAAAAAAATACCGATTTTCAATGCGAAGGAAAGCAATCAAATATCTACAACAAGTTCCCTTCATTTCCTAGAGCTTATGGTTCAAAATAGGGCACCAATTTTAGGTTTAATGCTAAAAGTAGATTAGATGGAAAAAGGACTGAAATTGGTCGGAAAACTTTAGCTCCTTTGGTGCAAGGCAAACAGGTTTCCAATGACAAGCTGAAGGCCATGTATGCAAAGGGACTATGCTTCAAATGTGGAGAGAAATGCTCTCTTGATCATAAGGCAAAATGAAAAGCCAAGAATTTCAAGGCAAGCATAATCTTTGAGGAAGATTCAGATGTTGCAAATGAAGGCAATGTATTTCAACTCAAGAGTCCATCCACTCTTGAAGAGATGAATGACCATGAAGAGGACAACCATGAGGAGTTTTATAATCCCATAGATGGTTTTTCATTCGACCTCGGTGGATATTTTATGGATGGACTAATCTAGATTCCTTGAAGCTATGCTTTCTTTCCCTTGATGCATGGAATGGTTACAAAGGGGATAATACCCTATTCCTTAGAGGGTACATCAATGGAAGAATTGCTCATATTTTTATCGACATCGGGAGTACTCATAGCTTCATAAACATAAGGTCTCTTGATGTGAGCACTCACAAATGGCCTTCCTCTCTATGGATTCAAGTGGCAAATATAGCTTATGAGAGCGTTAATCGGATTTGCTCTAATGTTCTTAATGGTTTATCTTCATTGCGTACCACTTTGGTTATCTTATTGCCGTGGAGATAGGCCTCATTAATGTGATACTTGGTTGTAATTGGCTAAAGAGTATTGGTAAATTTACCATGGATTTGGAAATGCTACAAATGGAATTCCAATGGCATGGACAGCAAGTTATTCTTCAAGGGATTGAGAAGAAGAAGTTGGAGGTGATCAGTCCTAAGAAGATTAAGAGGGGAATCAATGCTAAGGCATGTATGTTCACTCTTCTCTTGTCTAAGATTGATGAGGATAAGCCCTATACACCTCCCAAGGACATGGAACCTTTCCTTTACAAATTTTTGGAAGATTATGATGATCTATTTCAACCTCCCTCTTCTCTTCCTCCCAAACGTGAAGTGGATCATCCCATTGACTTGCTTCCAAATACCAAGCCCGTCAATAAACCTCCAATCATCTCTCAAAGGTGGAGAGAGAGGAAGTTGAGATCCAAGCAAATGAATTATTGTAGATGGGCCTCATAAAACCAAGTCAATCTCCATTTGATTCTCCCATTCTCTTGGTGAAGAAGAAGGATGGATCATTCCACATGTGCATAGATTATCATGATTTGAATAAGGCCACAATCAAGAATAGGTATCCAATACCAAGAATTGATAATCTCTTGGATGAGTTAAATGATGACAAGGTCTTTTCAAAGATCAATTTTGCCATCAAGATACCATCAAATACCTATGAAGGAGGGAGATGAATACAAAACAACTTTTAGGACTGAAAGGGGGCTATATCATTTTATAGTTATGCCCTTTGTTCTTTCAAATGTTCCAGCCACATTTCAAGCATTGATAAATAAAATACTTTAGCCACTCTTGTTTAAGATAGTTTTGGTCTTCTTTGATTATATATTGATATATAGTAAGAGCAAAGAAGAGCATTTACAACATGTTAAAGAGGTGTTTGACATCTTGAGGAAGCAGAAATTGTTTGTGCCAAAGCATCTACATGCACATTCATGGCCAAAGAAGTAGAGTATTTGGGGCACATTATTGGGGAAAATGGTATCCAGATTGATCCAAAGAAGGTCCAATGTGTTAAGGATTGGCCTACACCAACAGCTACCACATCATTGAGGGGTTTTCTTGGCTTATTTTCTTTCTACTGAAGGTTCATAAATAATTATGTGCATGTGGCTGCCCCATTGACCAATAGGTTAAAGAAAGAAGCTTTTTTTTGGGATGAAATAGTTGACAAAAGCTTCAATGAGCTGAAGCAACTCCTCATTTCAGCACCGATATTGGTCTGCCACCCTGACTTCTCTAAGGTCTTTACTATATATGCGGATGCTAGTGGAAGAGGATTGGAGGCTATTTTAGGCCAAGAACATGGTGTCATAGCCTATGAAAGCAAGATATTTGATAAAAAAGAAAGACAAATGCATGTATATGAGCAAGAGATGTTGGCAATATTACATACAATGAAAAAAGACATCATTATCTTTATGGGAGTCACTTTAAGGTGAAAAGTGATCATAGGGTGTTGAAATACTTTCTTTTTCAGCCCAACTTGTCTCCTAAATAAAGAAGATGATTGGAAACCCTTCAATCTTATGATATTGAGATTGCATATATGGCTAGAAAAGACAATATAGTGGTGGATGTGCTCTATAGGATGTGGGCTTACAATGTATCTATCGTCTCTGCTATATAGAAGGATTTGATAAATGACATACAATAAGAATATTTGATGGAGGAGCATGCTGCCACAATAATGCAAAAATTATAGCAAGGGAAAAATGAAGAGTACCCAAACTTCAAATGGTGTGATGGACTTTTATGGTATAAAGGGAAGGTCTACTTGATCCCTCAATGTAATTTCAGGCTAAAAGTCCTTCAAAAAATGCATTCTTCACCCTTGGCTAGTCATCTTAGTCTCTTTAAGACCTTTGACAAAGTGCATGAGTTTTTATTGGAAGGGCTTATGGTGGGATGTGAAGGAGTATGTCTCTCATTGTTTGGAATGCCAAGAAAATAAAGATTATTCTTTATTACCAACTGGCCTCCCTCAGGCCTTGCCAATTCCACAAGGAAAGTAGACCAATATCTCTATGGATTTCATTATGGGCCTCCCTACCACAAGGCATGGTTGGAATAGTATCTTTGTTGTTGTGGACATACTTACCAAACCAACCCCTTTTATTCCAACAATAATGTAGTTTTTAGCCAAGCAAGTAGCCAACCAATTCATGGAAGGAGTAATCAAGCTACATGGAATGCCTTTGAGGATTGTGTTAAATAGAGATACTAGATTCATGGAAATTTTTTGGAAGAGTTTGTTTACTTCCATGAGCACTACTCTCACTCCAAGTACCACTTACCACCCTCAAAGTGATGGCCAAACCGAGAGGGTTAACCATTGGGTAGAAGTGTATCTGAGACAGTTTTGTCATGACACTCAATCCTCTTGGGATAATTGGTTGCAACTTGCTGAATTTTGTTACAACAATACAAATCATATGAGTATTGGGATGGCTCCATTTGAGGCACTCTATGGATACAAGGTTCAAATTCTTTCAGCCATGTTTCATGAAGAGGTAAATCCACAAGCAAAGGATGAACTAGAGAGAATAGAGATGCTTATGAAGCAATGTAAAGAGAATATAAGGAAGGCACAAGATGTCATGAAATCCTATGTTGATGATAGGAGGTGGCACATGGAATTTGATGTTGGAGATTGGGTCTTTTTGAAAGTTTCAAAGTCTCATTATGCCTCCCTCAAAAAGGAGGGCACAAGAAGTTGGCTCACAGGTTTTATGGCCCATACTCGGTGTTGGAAAGGATTAGAGAGCTTGCATATAAGCTCCAGTTACCTTCTACTACCCACATACATAATGTCTTTCATGTATCACAATTGAAGAAATATGTTGGGCTAGATAGATAGGTTATTGAAGAGCTTCTACCACTTGATGAAGAATGGCTTATTGTCTACAAACCTGAGAAAATCACTGGAAAGAATGAGAAGTTTTTTAGGAACCGAATACTTACTGAATTTCTGATCAAATGGAAGGGGCTACTTATGGAAGAGTCCACTTGGCAACCCTCTTCATTTTTGGATGCTTTTCCATGGCTCTTGTAGGAAGAATTATGACCGACTATGCAAGAATAACTTGCTATATAAAAATACTATCATGAATTAAATTGCCTTAACGACATCAAAAAGTTCATTTTTGTACCTCAAACACTCAATTTGGACACTTAAGTCAAAAGTTATGGCAATTTTACAAATTCAGCCCTGTTTGGACAGCAAGCAATCATTTCACTGTTTCAGGTTCATTATGAGATTTCTTCATGGAAAGTGCTTCCACATGCTTATGGATCTTCATTGACATGAGTTGCTTCATTAATGACTTGTCTGTCATCCCATTATCTTCAGTTTTGAGTACAAAACCATCTTTGAGAAGGGATGGTTTGTAATGAAGAAAATTAGCCCCATTTGTTCACTTACCTTTACCAAAATAAACCATTTAAATTCCTTAGACATGATGGTACTAGGGTTTACTATAAAAATACAAGAAGTGCTAATGTAGGGATTTTTGACACCTACACTAATTTTGGAAGATCTCTTGTCCATCACCATCTTGGGATGAGTACCAAGCTTTGTTTCTTGTATCTTGATTTTAGCTTCCATGGCTATGTTGTGCTATGGTATAATGGAAGATATATATGGCATGGCTGTGATTGAAGCATTTCATGTTATTTTCTATTATTTTCTTAGTTCATTTCATTAGTTTTCTTGTTGATTTACATGGTAGAATAGGCCTTTTTTACAATATCCTTATCCGCTTTATAAAAAAAGTCTATAATACACAATAGACTTCACATATTGGAATATATATATAATTACATTCAAATGAGGCTTTTTAGGCATCTGTATAAATTGATTGACTAACAAGGCCAAGAGCCTAGCCTTGTGATAGTCATGTAGATCAAACTCCCTACCATCCTCCTAAACATAGTAGGGTCTTCTATCTTATCCCCAACATTGGCATTCAACTTTACATTTTGCTGCAACAACACTAGAAGAGGCTTACACACTGTCATACCATACTTGGACAACATATCTAAGCCATAATACCTTTGAGATAGTCATATGACATCATAACATATTATCATCTCAATTCTAAGAAAGTACCTCAGCTCATCTAAATCCTTCATCTCAAACTTTTTCTTTGAAAGTTCCTTGACTTCAGTAATCCCATTGTCACTGTTACTTGTAATAATCAAGTCATCCACATAGATAATTGTGATGACCAAACATGGATCTCCCTTTCTCATATAAAGTGAGTGATAAGCATCAGAAACATAAAAGCTAATGTTGACAAGATACTCTCTAATCTTGTCAAATGATACTCTGACTGCTTGCTTCAAACCATAGGGTGCCTTTGTTTAACCTACACACATATGTGGGATGCTATAAATCATCAAAATTTGTTGGGAGCTCCATATACACCTATTATTACAATTCATTATGCAAAAAGGCATTATTTACATGCATTTGTTGCAAACTCCAACCTTTGGGTGCTACCAAATCAATCATGCATCTAATAGTTTCCATCCTAGAAATTGGACTAAATATATCTCCATAATATGCTATATGTTGGAGCATAGACTTTTGCAACCAACCTAACCTTATACTTGCTAACATGATCATCTACATTATTCTTAACTTTTTAGATCCACTGACAATCAATAGCTTTCTTGCCCACAGGTAATGGTACTAGACCCAAGTCTTATTAGCCTCTAACGCAACCATCCCCTTTTCCATTGCTATATCCCAATGAGCATGACCAACAGCATCCTCAAAACAAGTGGGCTCAACATCCTCAACCACCTTTAGTATATAAGCATAATGGTGAGCTACATAACCTTCAAAACCAAGTTTTTTAATAGGATATCTGACCATGCTAAACCTACATACCATTGGATCACTCAATGGAGCCTTTACATTACCATGTGCTCTCTATATACCTGGTGTCCTGACTAAAGGAATATCAAGCTCATCATCTAAACTCTTTGAAATATTAGAACATCCATCAAACCCCAAATTACTAGTAGATTTATCATTACCATCTGGCACTTTCTTCTTCCCTTTGTCTTTACCTATAACACTAGTAGATGCACATAAAGATGTGGGACTATAGATCTAGTACCAAATGATATTTCTAGCCCACTAGGGCTTTATGATTTTTTGTTTTCTTTATGTATATGACTATCATGATTTTCATCATCATCCAATTCATCACCACTAAATGCATACCAACTACTCATCTAAAAAAATAACATCTTTGCTCACTCTAAGCTCATATGCGATAGTGTTATTACAATGATATCCTTTCTTCTCTATGAATATCCAATAAAATACATTTTTCAACCTCTGGATCAAAGTTATTTCATAGTTCATTTAACATATGAACATATGCAATACAACTAAACACTTTTAAGTGTGAGATATCAAGCTTCTGCTGCCTATAAAGCATTCTTTGGGGTTCATTCCATAAACTTTAACTGTGGTAGCTCTATTTATAATATAGACAATAGTGTGAACAACTTTAAAGCAAAAATATTTTGGTAAATTCTTTTCACCCATCAATGCTCATGAAACTTCTACAATATACTTATTTTTCATTTTTGCAAACCCTTTTGGTGTGGGATATACTTGCAAGTAAACTTACTCCTTATTCCATGAGATCTCAATAAGTCATTAAGCTAGAGAGGTACTCTTCCCCTCCATCTAACCTCAAGCACTTAACTTTCAAGCATGTTTGCATTTCAACAGTAGCCTTAAAAGTTTTGAATTTCTCAAAGATGTCACTCTATTCTTGCATCAAATATACCCATAGCTTTCTTGAACAAACATCAATGAATATTACAAAATATTTGCTGCCACCAAAAGATATATTTTGTATAGGCTCCCAAACATCTATATGAATAATATCAAGTATGTTTCTACTCACATCTCTATCATGCAAAAAAGATTGTCTTGCTTACTTACCAAATTGACATGCTTCACACACTTTATGAAATTTTACAGGTCTAAAAGTAAGCAATCCTATAACCAACCCTTTAGACTGACATTAAATTCAACCTTTGTACCAATACATTTGTGCCATATTTAAATGTTTGCAATGAGTCCTTTGTCTTTAGCATACATATTAACATTCATATAAGGAATTCCAGTATCTGAAGTAAACATCTGGCCAACTCTACTTCCTTTTGTGACCAACTTGCACTTATCAAAGTAAAATCTTTCACAAAATAGCCTTTTTTATTAAATCAAACATGCAACCCTTGCTCTTTATCTAAATTCTTTGTGATGGATATGACACACGTAATACATCTGAAAATTTGTTTGAAATTAGGTAGCATGAATCATCACTCATCTACACATAACTTGGATTTTAAAAATCTTGTATCTCTACCATTCAACATGGCAGTCATATGATTAGATGCACTTGAATCAACAAAGCATATCATCATCATGTGTCTTCTTTCCAATAATAGTTTCCTTACACTGCAATTTATCACTATAGATATCATCCTTCTTAGCATAACATTGGACTATAATATGCCTTGTTTTTCCACAATAATAATAGACGATACTAAAATTGCTAGAAACTCTATTCTATCATCCACTTCTTCCTCTAAAGCTCCCCCTACCTCTAAAGTTTCCATAGCCCTCAAGAGGGTCACCTTATAGAACATGTAATGTATAAGATTGGTAGGTAAATTGGGTAGTTGGCCTCTAACAACCGCAAGACAACACCACAATATAAAGACCAAGGATCTCCCCTCAACAAAATCCACGAAACAACACCACTGAACACATGATTCAAAATTCACGATCACTCACTCCTCATTGAGACTTCAACTCAACACTTAAACAGTTCAAACCTTCAAGCTCAGATTTTACCACTTTTAGAGAGAATCTAACACTGAAACAACCATGGTTGTGACTTTGACAACATGAGCTTTCAGATTCACACAACTCCTATTTTTAAGGGATGGCAACCCCACGCAACAAACTACCCCACAAAGCGTGGTTGCCTCAATCAGTGTAAAACCAGTTGTAGATCATTTCTATTCTTCTTTTCTTAGAGTGCACATAAATACAATCCAAATACATAGGTAACCAAAGCTTTATATGGAAAATTTTCATACCAATTCAACGACTACAAGCATTTCACTATTGTAGACATTCCATTACTGCATCAAAATAGAGTTTGCACTAATATAGCAATGGAAAATCATGATGACTTTCATGGGAAACCAAGTTGGCGACGTAGATGCTGCTAAATTCACATGTTTCCTCACAGAGCATAGAAATTGCCTCATAGAGCATTACACAAAATAGTTCATAACTTTTCAACCAAATATCAGATCACTAAGTTTTAAAAAGAAAAGTTATAGCTCTCTTTCCAATCTATAATTCTTTAGAACAACTCAAAGTCAAATTCCTTGATTTGCTGCCTTGAAAGAGCTCTGCGCAGTTTGCAGTCCTAAATTTCTACATGCTCTATACAACAAACACAACTACTCTATTCCAAAAGCACAAACTTGCAAAGGGGAAGACACATTCTTGTGAAAGACATGGATCTAGAGCATGGTAGGGAGCTATGGCGGATGAAAGAAGAAGAATGAACTCATGATGACAGAGACACTAGACTTGAATGTTACGCAAGTAAATTAGGTTCTAAGATGGAAGCTTGGACGACTCGTAAACACAATCTTGTGTATAGACTGACAATGACAAGAAACTAACTGAAAAGAGAGAGCATCATGCTATTGCATTCATCATATATCAGAAAGTAGTAGTCAAGTACAATGCTTTATAGTTGTTTGATGGGACCTAAAATGGGCGGGCCGACACTGGCTATGGCACTAGCCAGACCTCATGCATACGACAGACAACCCCACCATATGGCCTCACATGCCAGGAGCGTCTAAGACTCACTTTGCACTAAATGCTTATGACGATTTTGCGTTTATATCCAATATGTAGTCCAACGTTCATCTTCCCATCTCCTCAGAGGGAGATCCCATAACATATAGGCATAGTGCCTTGTAATACACACATAGGGAAGCACCTCTCGGCTGATTGCCGCGGCTCCACTGCGACTCTCCTATACCTCGGGGATTAGCCCCAAGATGCGTCAGTAACACATAAAACATAACGCACAAACTCCACTCTTTCATAATTTAGTGTTCCAGGAGATTCTGATTTACCTCACAAAACTTTTCCCAACGGAAGCACCCGTCTAACCTACAACTTAGGTTTCCTGTCCTCTCAGCGTTGGTCAAAGTTTATCAATCAATTGCAATGCATTCCAGGAGATACCATGTGACACGCTTGATGCAAGGTGTATGACTATTGTGCACAACCATTTTATGATTTTAAAAAAATAGCCATGTGAGGTGTGAAAAACAGCACTTTCATGAAATTTAACTAAGCGTTATGTGCTGCGCTGCTTTAAGGACTAGCACCAGAACTTCCATGCTACTAGTCACTTATATTTAATTATGGAACGATCCCTAAATACTATGCACAAATAGGGAAATCAAAATTTTTATCTTTTCAGCAATTAGATTGTCACACAACCTTTATCCTTCCTTCATCATTTAGGTGTTGCTGCGGTACATAGGTGTAAATGGTTGTTTTGTGTCATTTTTGTATATAAAAACCAACAAACACATACTATAACACAATGGACGAGGCCAAACTAAGGCTTAACCTCATGCTCTAACCTCGCCAAACATTCACGCACATAAATCTTATTTTTCCATATTTTTTAAGTGTGAAAATCCCAATTTCCTCTATTATTTGCTATTTTTTCCTATTTATTATTCACAAAAAATAGGTATTTTCTAATTTATTTGTATTGTCTTGTTATTTTAACTGCTTTTCATTAAAAATGACATTAAAAATCACTAATTTTCATTAAAAATGACATTTTGCAGGTTTTAAAGAATTAATAACGGCTCTAAATCAATATGGGTTCTATATTTCTGTAGTTACAGCCCTCAAACATGACGCAAACAAGGTTCAAACAAAAATTCATCTCATATGAATAACATTTGGTCCATGAAACAACAAAAACAATCAAATTTCTTTGTAAAATCGGAGCATACCGCGTGTCTTACGTGTTGCAAGTTTTTAAATAATTATTCTAGGCAGCCCACAGACAGACTAGTAACCATTCTTCAGTGGTGAACCTCTTTCCTCAGCCTCCTCTTCATCTTGAAGCAATCCAATCACAGCCGGACAAACATTCTCCAACCCCTCCTCTTCTTGAATTCTTGCACATGAATTGCCTCTATGTAGGAGAGGGAGGGAGGAGAAAGAAATACTAAAAATCAAAATTTCATTCCCTTCATCATATTGCACGTGGTTATCATCAAAAACTTGCCCTCTCTGCATGGATCAGGAATCTTCTCTTCTCTCTCTACATGATTGAGTATCCAAGAGGCACATACATCCCCAAAAAATGCGGCGTCAATCAAAAACGCCCCTCCCTGCATCATGACATGTTTTTGCATGTCTTTTTCATTTAGAGTTTCATTTTATTTCATTTATAAAATGTCCACTTAAAAAAAACCACTTTCACACTACTATGGAAGGGTTTTCAACATGTTTGGGGGTGCAAACGGACTCCAATTCGCGATCCCATTGGATGGCTGGCTCTGTGCATCGAAATCTACAAAGCTGGGCTCCACCACTCTCTTCTCAACTTCCAGATCCAGTAGCTGCTTCACAACCCCATACCTTGTGGGAATTAAATGGGGGATCAAACGACCTCAGAATTGAGATTTGAGACTTGCGTTGGATTCCTGATGTCATTTTGCATTTAGAAAAACTCCAGCTCAGCCATCCACCATCATTTGATTTTCCATGAAAATTAGCACTAGCGCTTTAGGGACTTGCCACTTAAAATTGTCCTAATTGCCACCACCGCCTTCGACGAAGTCTATTTTTCCCCTGATATTCGTAATTGTTGGCTATGTTTAAGCACTTCTCAGCATAAAAAATCATCTATCATTGGTGACCACAGGATAGGGCGACTCAGCTTGTCGAATCCCACGAATAGATCTGCACATAAACAACAAAAAGGAGCATCAAGCTAATACAAAAAATACACAACACAACACATCACAGCTCATACCCTACCCCCTGACAAAACCAAGGCATGAAATCCACGAGGAGTAGGCCCAGCATAATCTGATAGAAGGCCCGAAGCTAGTCACTAACCAACTACTCTAACACGACCAAACTAAAAAGAACTATCAAAGAGGTCGCCCTAAGTGGTAGTTTGAACTACCTACGTAACTAAGGACAACTCAACTAGGAGCTCCTCACAAGCAAGGACTCCTCTAGCCTGATCAAGAAATATTTTCTTTTAGCACATTTCTTATGTTAAGCTTTTATTTTTCCATACTCGGGCATGTAAAAAGGAGGGAGCTTAGCATAGTGACCCAAGGAGAACAGGGCATCGGCCTCAGGTCTTGTATCGATACCCAAGAATCTACCAAGCCCTCGCAAGGCGACACTTAATCATTTTCTAACACTCACTTTTATTTTTGCTCCAACCATATTATATTCTTTATTTTGAGCCAAGATGTCACCCCAAGGAAGACAAGGCATCAACCCCAGGTCTTATCTCATCCCCAGAAACCTACCAGGCCTTTGCAAGGTAATAAACAACAGCTCAAGTATTTGTCTTTCTTTCCTTTTGTATTTTTATAGGGGGCTAAAACCCCTTTTTACACACCTTTGTATATTCATATATTTTCTTTCAAATCTTTATGGTTTTGTCGCTTTCCATCATTATTCTAGTAGGCTTCTCTAACTACCTTACAACTAATAGGAACTCCTAGAGCAGTCACCTAGCAGGTCTGCAGAATAGGGTTACTAGAACTCCCATCTAAAATAGGTAGGTCTTTCAATGCCTGACAATGCCTCGCAGGAGGCAATGACTACTCAGACCTCCCTCAAACATACCTAACCTAAACTTGGGACTTCATGCCTTGATTACCGGCCCCCAACAAGAAAGAAAACCCCTTTCAAATACATAGATACATATAATGTGAAAGAACAGGCACTCATAAAGGAGAGATATCACCTGGATAGGGCCATGAGAAGCTTCCACGCGACAAAGGCTCCTTCCAAGTGCTTCTTTGAACCTGTCTAGCACAGGACTAAAACAAGAAACCATTAACTGCACCCATACTAAATAGACAACTGGCCCTCTTGGCCTAAAGAAATAAAGCATTTGACTGCAAACTAACTGGCCCTCTTGGCCTAAAATGGATAGTTCATTCTAATCCATGCAATATATGATCTCCTTGGCATATACATCACATCCTATCAAACTAATCAGGATACCAAGGATAGCATAAAATAGGAGGACTAGCCTCATACTCCTCATGCGAGTCAACTAAAAGCTTGATCTATGCTCTTTGTAGGTCCACTAGCCCAAGCCTTTCTACTGATATCTCAGTAATAATGGCCATCTCTTATTGGGCACTACAAGCTGAATGAATGACATCATTAGGTTGAAATATCTCATCCCCTTGGTCACCATTCAAACGGATCGCTTGTCCCAACTTTCCAATAACTCCTGCTATGGGGAGAATCATGGATTTATGATCATTCAACTCTTATTTAATTGGGACCGTTACATGTGTCAATGATAGGATCCAAACTAGACAGAGCTTCAAGCCTAGACCCATCATATAGATACATCTCAGGGCGGCGGTCCCTATTGTTAGATGCTGCATTATGGCCTTTAGTCGCATCCTCTTGGGATTCCATCAAAGCATGTCCACATGCAATTCCTGGCCCTTCATTTGACACACCAACAGTATTTTTAGGGGTCTCCAAACCCATCTCATATTCCTTTTCATATTCTTAGTTTGCTTCATCTTCCCACATTGGTCCAATGGACTCACAATGGATTTATCACCATTACCAAATGGCCTCACAGCCTTATGGCTTCTATTTAGTACAAGTGGACCTTGAGCATGCTACATCTTCTTCATATGAGATGTCTTCCCTTTCCTTTGTCCACTCTGCTATTGCTTAGCCATAGGAACCATGATTTTACTAAAAGGAATAACATCTACTCGAAAGCATGATTCATCTATAAATAGGAAAGGTCTCTCAAGAGCCTTACTAGGAGCACAACTAGAACCACTCATAGAACGCTCATCTAAGCTTGTAGACCTAATGGTTTTATCAATTCCACCGTCACAACTACCTCTCATGGAAGTGTTGCAAGCCTTGATGGGACTTACTGGGCTTGGAATCTTTTTATCCCCAGGGGGTATATTATCCCTACTATTGCCATTTTCTACTTGGATATTTTGGCTACCACAGTTTCTCTCATAGGCTGCCTTGGTATCAACAAGTGAGCTGTCTCCTTGTAGAAATGGTTGGAAGCTAGGATGCACTTGTACTGAGCGGGGAAAACTCCAAAAGTTTTCCCAACATCTCTGAATATGTCCCTCATAATCAATGGCATGCATCTTTGCTTCCCTTAACGACTTAGGATTTCGCAATCCCACTTGGATTTGCATGTTAATCTCTAAGCCACTCAAAAAGAGCTCACATAGCACATCACCTAGCAATGTAGTAGCTCTTCTTAGCCAAAGCCTCAGAATATCATCAAAGGCTCTATCGTATTCTTTAACAGAAGGATAGGACTCTTGCCTAATCTACATCAGCTGCCCTAAAACTTGGGTCATAGGCACTTTCATCTCATATTCATCTAAAAATCGACCACTCAACTCCTCAAAGGATTTAATATATCCCCTTGGGAGACTTTAGTACCATTTTCTAGCCTCTCCCTTTAGGGTACTTGAGAATACCAGCATCCGATGAATATCATTGAACCCACTTGCAAGGTAAGTTAGGCCGTATTCTTGTAAATGCGCCATCGGATCCTCATTAACGAGCCCATGAAACAATGGGAGATCCCTATAAGGAGGAGGGCATTTATTCCTTTCCTTCACGATCAACACTAGGGCATTAAAATCATCGTAATCATAACCTAACTCTAGTTCTTAGGGTCTCCAACCTCTTCCATTTCCACCTTTACTGGTGTAGGGAGGTTAATATTATCCTTAATGTCCCTTTCTGCCAACTCATAAAGTGGTCTAGGGAGACCTATAGCTCTTAGCATATCATTCCAATCCTTTCTTAGAGGACCTTCCATATCTTGCCCCTTCCTAGGCAGTTCCATGATGGCTTTATCTAGGAGCTTCTTCCCCTCATCAAAAGCAAATTTATCCTTAGCACTTAGGACCTGGGGATCGTGTCTTTTAAGCAAAGGTTTTCCCTTTACATCTAGGGCTTCTAACATCCTTGTGATACTTAAAATTTTGGCATGATGCCCCACCACATGGGATGTTTCAGCCATAACTGCACTCCACTGTGTGTCCAATTTTTCCCATGGCACTAGGGCTTTAGCATAATCACTTGTTGATGCCATGACTGCCATAGCTTCCAACATACTTATTCCATGCCCTCTAGGTTGATGGATGGTTATACATGATTTCTCTTAGGTAGAGACCACACAGGCAAACCTCAGCCCATGCCATCACATTAGAGGATGTGATAACCACTAATTGGTTACTCTTCTCATCACCTAAATTATCTTCTGTAGAGGACTCATGCTCTACATAACTAACTAAGTCCATCAGTAAGTTTTGTTTAGGGAAAGCCAAGGTTTTCCATCCTTGAACAAACCCCATTTTATGGTTAGCTTAGCATACTCCTAATGGAAATTATAAACTTAGGTCCCTTTACAACCTAGATTCGGAGACCGCCACTTATAGGTAGCTCCCGGCAGACGCACCACTGATGGGACCTAAAATGAGCCGGCACTAGCTATGGCACTAGCCAAACCTCATGCATACGACAGAAAACCCCACCACATGGCCTCGCAGGCCAGGAGCGTCTAAGACTCACTTTGCACTAAATGCTTATGATGATTTTGCATTTATATCCAGTATGTAGTCCAACGTTCATCTTCCCATCTCCTCAGAGGGAGATCCCATAACATATAGGCATAGTGCCTCGTAATACACACATAGAGAAGCACCTCTCGACTGATTGCCGCGGCCCCACTGCGACTCTTCCACACCTCGAGGATTAGCCCGAAGATGCATCGCTAACACATATAAAACATAACAACAAACTCCACTCTTTCATAATTTAGTGTTCCAGGAGATTCTGATTTACCTCACAAAACTTTTCCCAACGAAAGCACCCATCTAACCTACAGCTTAGGTTTCCTGTCCTCTCAGCATTGGTCAAAGTTTATCAATCAATTGCAATGCATTCTAAGAGATACCACGTGACATACTTGATGCAAGGTGTATGACTATTGTGCACAACCATTTTATGATTTTAAAAAAACAACCATGTGAGGTGCGGAAAATAGCCCTTTCATGAATTTTAACTAAGCATTACATGCTGCGTTGCTTTAAAGACTAGCACCGGAACTTTCGTGCTACTAGTCGCTTATATTTAATTATGGAACGATTCTTAAATTCTATGCACAATGAGGGAAATCAGAATTTGTATCTTTTCAGCAAATTAGATCATCACACAGCCTTCATCCTCCCTTCACCGTTTAGGTGTTGCTGCGGTGCATAGGTGTAAATGGTTGTTTTTGTCATTTTTGTATATAAAAACCAATAAACACATACTATAACACAAAGGACAAGGCCAAACTAAGGCTTAACCTCATGCTTTAACCTCTCCAAACATTCACACACATAAATCTTATTTTCTCATATTTTTTTAGTGTGAAAATTCTAATTTTCTCTATTTTTACTATTTTTTCTATTTATTATTCATAGGAAATAGGTATTTTCTTATTTATTTGTATTTTCTTTTTATTTTAACTAAAAGTTAATATTTTCTTTGAGTTTATCCCATTTTCACCCCTTTTCTCCAACTCAAAATTAAAAAAACCACTAATTTCCATTAAAAATGATATTTTACGAGTTTTAAAGAGTTAATAACGGCTCTAAATCATTACAAGCTCTGTATTTCTATAGTTACAGCCCTCAAACATGATGCAAACAAGGTTCAAACAAAAATTTATCACATATGAACAACATTTGGACCATGAAACAACAAAAACAATCAAATTTCTTTGTAAAATTGGAGCATACCGCATGTCTTGCATGTTGCGGGTTTTTTAATAATTATTTTGGGCAGCCCACAGATCAACCAACAATCATTCTTTAGTGATGAACCTCTTTCCTCAGCCTCCTCTTCATGTTGAAGCAATCCGATCACAGCCGGACAAGCATTCTCCAACCCCTCCTCTTCTTGAATACTGGCACATGAATTGCCTCTCTGCAGGGGAGAGAGAGGGAGGAGAGAGAAAGACTAAAAATCAAAATTTCATTCCCTTCATCATATTGCACGTGGTTACCATCAAAATCTTGCCCTCTCTGCATGGATCAGGAATCTTCCCTTCTCTCTCTACATGATTGAGTATCCAAGAGGCACATACATCCCCAAAAAATGGGGTGTCAATCAAAAAACACCCCTCCCTGCATCACGACATGTTTTTGCATGTTTTCTTCATTTAGAGTTTCATTTCATTTCATTTATAAAATGTCCACTTTAAAAAAAACCACTTTCACACTACTATGGAAGGGTTTTCAGCCTGTTTGGGGATGCAAACGCACTCTGATTCGCAATTCGATTGGACGGCTAGCTTCGTGACATCTAAATCTACAAAGCTAGGCTCCGTCACGCTCTTCTTGACTTCCAGATCCAGTAGCCGCTTCACAACCCCGAACCTTACAGGGATTAAATGGGGGATCAAACGACCTCGGAATTGAGATCTGAAACTTGCGTTGAATTGCTGATGTCGTTTTGCATCTAGGAAAACTCCAGCTCGGCCATCTGCCATCATTTGATTTTCCATGAAAATTAGCACTAGCGCTTTAGGGACTTGCCGCTTAAAATCGTCCTGATTGCCACTACCGCCTTCGACGAAGTTTATTTTTTCCTTGATATTCGTAATTTTTGGCTATTTTTAAGCACTTCTCGGCATCAAAAATCATCTGTCATTGTTGGATGGTAGTAGTTTTCCCATTCTGTGGATATGGGATTCAGTCTACCTACATGTCCTAAGCCCAAAACTACCTCATACAAAGAGGCTATAGTAGGTGTGATTGCAAATATCTCAACGCCCCTCCTCAATCACAACCAAAAAGTACAAAGTGTGTAGAGGCTTTAGTGAAAGGAACACTTGCAAAGTGTGGGCACACCATAAACATGGCAAAATACCAGAGGTTGTTGCAGAAAATGTTAAGTATGGGTACCACAAACATGATGGACATCAAGAGGCTATAACAGGGGCCTCACAAAGTATATAGAGGCTGTAGTACAAGGCTACATGAGGAGTTTACAAGCTTATGCCAAAAGCATTAGGACTAGGCGTTACAAGGCTAAAAAAATCTAGTAAAAAATTGGGTCAAGGACTGGCAAGCCCTTGCACTTTTCAACATTTCTTTTGACATAGATATTCAATTCATTGTAGGTCTTCTTGTCGGTGTAGTCCATCTTGCTCTTTTTGATCTTGTACTTGTTCTTCACTTTGCTTGCAGCTTCAGTGTTCTCATGGTTGATCTTCTTCTTCTTCTCCTCCATCGCTTTGCTTGCATTGTTCTTTTCGTCCTTTTCTTCATGATCCTCTTTTTCTTGGTTCTCCTGGTCTTCTTTTCATTAACTTTGCTTACAATAGTTACATCAATCCTCATGTTCATGTCCCCCTCAAGCAAAGGTATCATCTTTGAGGTTTGCATGATCACCAAGGTAGCTGGAGTGTCTTCAAAATCTTTAGATGGAATCATTGATTGCACTTAAGAAGCTCCATTTACTCCTGCAAGTAGAGTAAAAACATCTTCCATTTTTTGAATACTAAAAAGGTGGCACCCAGATAACATGCCCATAAGCTTCTCAAAACCATATGATGTGACCTATAATTAGAAAGTGCTTGAAAAATGGAATCTTTTGAGCTATAGACCGCTTGATTTGTAGTTATAGTGTTCAAGTTATGACCAATCCAAATATTTGCCCACATGTCCCAAACTTATGGGAAATTCCCATATTCTCCAATATGGTGTTTATGTAATTGAAATGAGCAACAAGTGTAATGTTACCCTTCATTGGAAGTAGCCATATAAAAGTCTTCTTATTTGACACTCCCATGATAGGGCATCAGCTCCAAATGGCTAGCAAGAAGTTGATCTTGAATGGCTTCAAAAAATCTTCAACTGATTAAAGATGACCAACAACCAAGTTGACTTGCAGTGTGTTTAAAAAAATACAGGCAATGATAGCATGAAATCTCAATATTATTGATGCTTGTCCTTCAAATGAGTGCTTCAAATCTTCAAGGTCTTCCAAATCTTCTTGATTAAAAGCTCAAATCTTTGTTGGCACTAATTAGGACTCAAATCAGAGTGGTAGGCATATGATTTGAGTGGAAAGAGAGAGAAATTGAAGAAAATTGAAGCTTTTGAGAAGTTGGCTATGGCTACCAACTCTAGGGTTTATGGGCAGCCTTGGTTTTTCAGCTTGTGCAATTTGTGGACATAACCATTTTGCACAAGACTTGATGGGAAGGAAGCTTGGGTAATGAGCTTAAGTTTCCCTATGGACACGGACCGGATCACAGCACGTAGAGGGAGCGCGAACTGTATGACCAGAATATGGCACAGAATGGGTAGTGACTTCCAACTTGTGGAATGTTGGATCTAGGATTTACCAACGTTCGGGCTCTGATGTGACAGGGAGATGCGTCAAGAGTAGAGGAATGTTTCTCCAAAAGGAAGCATGGGAAATATGGGATATAGGAGTAGATTAAGAAGCTCCAAGTGAGCTAGGTACTGTCTGGCTATGGCAGACAAGAGGGCAAAGTGAGGATGAAGTTGAAAATGGAGTCATACACCGATCCTGAGTTGTCGAGAGATGAAAGGGATCTAAAAGAGTAGAGAGTAGACCTGAGATATACTAAGCCACGCTTAGCTACACTCTGATACCATGTAAAAAGATGCAGATCCAGAGCATGGCAGGGAGCTATGGTGGATGAAAGAAGAAGAATGAACTCATGATGATAGAGACACTGGACTTGATTGTTACACAAGTAAATTAGGTTCCAAGAGGGAAGCTTGGACTCATAAACACAATCTTGTGTATAGACTGACAATGACAAGACACTGACTGAAAAGAGAAAGCATCATGCTATTGCATTCATCATATATCAAAAAGTGGCAATCAAGTACAATGCTTTATAGTTGTTGGATGGTAGTAGTTTTCCCTTTCTATGCATATGGGATTCAATCTGCCTTCATGTCCTAAGCCCAGAATTTCTCATACAAAGAGGCTATAGTAGGTGTGATTGCAAATATCTCAATAGTTGTTTGACTCCAATTTGTCATTTCAGCATACCAGTAGATACATCTTAGCATATCTTTCATTGATGAAGAGTTCTGGGAGCTTCGAACTTTATGAACTCTGATCCATTATTTTCTTTGCTCCAAATCCTTTCAAATTTCCTCTAACTCAAACCCATGCATTCAACATCTTCGCATAATGCATATTCCCGGCCATATATCCACTTTCAGATGTAGAGATCCTTTACTTCTATTCTTCTCTACTGATGGGAAGCCTCACACAATAACTAACATATATCACTCTCAACATGATGAAGAACAACCCTCTGCTATCTTTCACTCATATCCATATATTAGAACTAATATGCGAACTCTCTGCCCCCCACAAAGTAGAAGAAGAAAATAAGACAAAAAGAGGACTCGTATTACCATCATCTAAAAACTGAGAACTTGCATCAATCCATTAACTTCAACAGCCTTGCCATCCTACTCCTCAGCTCTAATAACTTCAACTTCACAGTCTCTTTCTTCTGATAATTTGTTCTTCTTCTTCTGAGCTTTAGATCTCTCCCTTCTTCAGCCTACAAGATTCTTCTTCTCCCTCCCTTGTTAGATACGCTCAATGCCCCACCCTCATAAAGTGCCACCAATAATCCATGGTGCTCAAAGTTGTAAGGCCCCCATTATGAGGAGAAGCCAAATGTGAGCCTAGAAATTGGTTGAGTCCTAACTTGTATATCAAATGAAGTCTATGTGACCGGATGGCAAAAAGGTGACCATTGTGGGTCTAATCTTTGGGTTGGACTGAGTAGTTAAGCTGGTAGCAACTTGAGGCACATTGCATCGAGTTGCGGGGTAAGGAAGTTAAAAGGGGCTCCTATTTTGGGGTCCGGGGGCCACGGAAGTGGCCCTTGGCTGGGGGGTCCCGGGGGGGCACCCGATGGTAAAGAAAATATTCTTTGGAATATTCCTTGGCCAACTGGTGGAGGCTCATATGGTAGGTCAGCGGTCAGGCCAACCTAACCGCCTTCATGGGCTATAAAAGCTAAACCCCTTCACAGCCATCGATAATCTATCTTTCACCCAGTCACAGTTGTTTCAGCTAGCCTTAAGCTCTTCACCTATCTTCTATCTAGATTGCCATCCAAGCTTCACTGTGGAAGCACACGGGTGGACAGAGCCATCTCTGTATCAATTGTTTTTGGAGCTAAAGAAATTTTCTACTTCTCCTCTTATCTGTTGTGTACTCTCTATCTATATCTCTTTCTCAGATTCTATCGTTGCGCCGTATAATTTTTACATCCCTCTCTCTCTCTCTCTCATGTTGATTTTCTTATGTCGAACACTTTTCTTCTCTTCTTTTTTTAAAAACCTCACATTTTTTCTTTTTTCCTTATTTTTCCAAGTTTCCCCTTGCTTCCCTTAATTGCTAGATGACAAGCATGCCCCTTGCCACGTAAAATTCCACTCGGGGAC
Organism: Lygodium microphyllum; assembly: GCF_053477565.2. Classification (NCBI taxonomy): domain Eukaryota; kingdom Viridiplantae; phylum Streptophyta; class Polypodiopsida; order Schizaeales; family Lygodiaceae; genus Lygodium; species Lygodium microphyllum. The sequence continues at coordinate 83,522,729 of NC_141163.1, read as the reverse complement.
TCAAAGTTAGAAGCGAGAACACATTTTCTTCTCCTCCTGCATGAGGCGTGTATCTCAAAATTGAAATATCAAAACCATGTGTCAAACATGCATGGTACCACTTGGGAATTCCATTTATCAACCCAACTCCGGCTATGGGTAAGTGTTAGAAAGACAAAAAAATGATAGTTGCATGTGTTACCCCACGATTTCTCGCAACATCATGTCCATGGTCACTCATTTTCACTCACCATGATTAGGCACCCCCTAGTTTGGAACACAAAGTGTGAACAAACCTTTATTAAAAGCTTCAAAAACATCTGACAAAGACAAACACCTTTTTTTGAAAATCTGCCTCATAGAGCACTACACAAAACAACTCATAACTTTCTAACCAAACCTCAAATTGCCAAGCTTCAAAAATGAAAGTTGTAGCTCTTTTTGCAATCTATAACAGTTTAGAATAACTTAGAGCCAAATTCTTTTATCTTCTTCCCTAAAACAGCTCTGCAAAGTCTATAGTCCTAAATTCCTGCATGTAGTCCACTTCAAACATTGACCTTCCAAAGACCATAACTTTTGCATTCTTGCTCGGATCAACACCAAACTAGTCAGAGACCTTTAGCAGGTGCCAAAGCACACTTTGAATATGTTGTCCATCATTTACAACCATCTAATTAACACCATATTTCAGAAAACTGAATTTGCCCCAAATAGTAAACTGGAAGCAACCTAATTTATGTATAGTATGTACATTACCTATATCCCCTTTAATTACAAGATTTTGCAGATATATATTTTTAGATAGAACCCATTGATTCTACTGTTGTGAGCATTTCCATCAAAATCTTGTAGCAAGTGCGTGCCATTTTCAAACTTCTGCTTGATGAGGAAAGGTCCTTCCCATCTAACTTGAAACTTGGTTTGAAAAGTGGAGTCCAAGCTACTATCATGTCTCATAATCCCTCCACAAGATTCTTCTTCTTCAATTGTGTATTGAACCATTCCCTTCTCTTCATAATCTGTTTTTCATAACAATTCATTGCTTGTTGCCTATCCAATTGTAGGGTATGCAAGTTTAGTCCTTTGTCAATTCCCAATTCTATTTGATCTAACTGATGCTTTCTCACAAACTCCATCATAGGGAACATGACATTCATAGGTAATAAAGCATCTTGACCATACACTAACTGAAAAGGGGTGAATCTTGTACTTGTCTTCTGCATTGTTCTGCAAGCCCACAAAGCTTAATGTAGATAATTGTCCCAATCTTTAGGATGACCTTCCACCATCTTAAAGCGAATCTTTTGTAACGTTTTATTGAATGCTTCCACGAGTCCATTGCATTGAGGGTAATAAGAAGTAGCAAATCTGTGTTTCAAATCTATTTTTCCTATTAATTCTCTCAATAGCTTATTTTTGAAGCCAAGACCTTGATCTGTCACTATTTCTAGTGGTATTCCAAATCTGCAGCATATGTCCTCCATGAGGAACTGAGTTACATCCTCTTTCTTGCAATTCCTTGCAGCCTTAGCTTCAGGCCATTTGGTCATATAATCAACTACATTAATGATGTAAGACTTTCCTATTTTTGTTCTAGGAAAATGTGCAATAAAATCCAAACTCCACTTCTCAAATGGTCCATAGGCAACAATGGCTTTAGCAAGTTTTGGAATTAGTACCCTTTTTGCATATGACTGGCAAGCATGACAACTTTTACTCCAATGAGCAACATCAACATTTAGACTAGGCCAAGTAAGTCCTACTAGCAAAATTTTCCTTTTGGAAAGCTCAAAACCAAAATAATCATCACATGCTTCCTCATGACAGGAAGATAAACAAGCAGGAATCTCAAAACTATCCAACACCCTTCTTAGTATATTATCAATCCCCTTCATGTACAACTGATTATGAGCACATATGCCTTAGCCTTTCTGATAATGGCATACCTTTTGTATTTATTAGCCAATGACTTTAGCTCCCTAGTTTTTAGAACTCTTCAATTAGATGAAGGCTCTGAAGGCGATGCAATGGCAGTGGAGAAGGAGAAGAGGAAGATGCGGGAGAGAAGAGCACACACAATGTAGGTGTTGTCAAGAATGATATGACAACCTTATTGCAATATCTCATATATATGAATAAAGAATTTGGGTAGCCACTTTACACGAGCAGGCCCAAAGTTATTTACCCAAACAACCTCCCATTAAAAGGCCAATGGGTCAGGGAGTGAAAAAACAAAGAAAAAAGAAAAGAGAAAAGGTGAGGAATCATGACATCTCACCCAATGCCCAATCGGAAAGCGAACTGTGCAATAAGTGGGAACCTCTGCGAAAGAAGAGTCAAGCATCTCGGAATCCATGATATCCAAGACAAGCAATCCCATAGCTCCATACAGCAGAGCAATCCAAGAATGCTTCTCATGAAGCAAACACAACTCATGAGTGCAAGGCTATAATGCATAAGCATCAAAAGAGTGCATAGCATCAACATGGCACATAGGAGACAGCTGAGAGCATATAGAATCTCCAAAGTCAATCATAAAAGAAGGGCCAACATCTTAGACACATGTCAGACGGGGTCCCAAGAGAGTATGCAGCCTCAGCGAAGCAGAAAACTGACATATGGCTATAGCATCAACCATAAAGCACACTATACGTGCATCAAGAGGCTTGAGAATTGTTTGCATCTCATAAACAGCGTGACGGCTGTGTATAACCTGCTAGGCATCCGAATTTCATAACTTGTAAGCCTGAAAGTCACCATCTCCATAACCAAGGAGGATACATCTGCATGGCATACGCATATCTAGCATACATGCAAATGCCTCGCAGCCAAACATCCTCAAGTAATCATAGCAGGGTCTCATGCCACTCCATGCCTTGTGTGGTGTAATACCATCCAAAGTTAGACACAGCATCCTATTAAGCAAGTAGAGTGCTGTCATAAGGGCCTCAGTCCAAAAGCCATAAGATAACCCAACTGTGGTAAGCATAGAAGCAACCTTTGCATGTAGAGTCAGGCACATGCCATGAGCAATCCCGTAATAATGTGGGCATAGGAAATCAATGCCAGGCTATTGATAATAGGATTGAAAGCTGGGAGAGATAGCATGACTCTCATAATCCATCTGCAAGCACATAGGCTTGCAACCAGTAGACTCCATGATCCTATCAAGCAAAACTACAGCATCCTCAATGTGTACCAAGGGAAAATCCCAAACATGGTGGGTAGCATGATCCATGAAGGTCACAAAATGCAAAGTTCCACTAAGTGACTGGGTAGGCATAGGTCCATAAACTGCAAAATGGATAAGATCTAGAGGATCATGCCTCTCACGATCACCATGAGCCAAAGGGGCTTTGCAAGGGCCATAAGAACAATCAAGGAAAGCATCAAGATCTCCATCTCTCTGTGGTGCATATGGCCTAGGCGATAATGCCATAACAATGCATGTGGTATCTAGATAATTGCAACCATAGAACCTCCCACATGAGAGACATTTACTGGGTAATGAGAACCAACTCTAGAGCCTCTCACCAAAACCAAGACACCATGATAGATCTTCCATGACCTATCCTGAAGAGAAACAAAGTAACCTGCATCATGCAATTGACAAATTGACATCAAGTTCTTACTAAGCATAGGAACATGTAATACATCATGGAGCACAAGAGAAGTCCCATTAGACAAAGCTAGGTGTATGTCCCCTGTACCAACAATAGCATAAGTCTACTCAAGGCCCAAATCAATACATTTGTCAACCTTCCTGTAAGAAGAGAACCATGCTCTATGAGGGGTAACATGATAAGAGACTAGAGAATCCAACAACCAATCAAAGACATAGGCCAAATCAATGAGCAAGTAAGCTGTAGGGAAACTAGATGACAGGAGGACATGCTCAACTACATCATCATGGGTAACTACATGTATCTCACCACTAGAAAGAGTGGTAACACTTGCTACATCACTTACTCTCTGCTCATGTCGCATCTTTGTCTCTGCTACTCTCTAATCTGCCTAAAACATTTTCTTTTAACATGCCCAAGATTTCCACAATGGAAACATACAACATCTGTAACTGAAGAACATGTAGAAGACGACAAGGAATCCAAGTCATCATGAATAGGGCTATCCATAGCATCCACGGAGCTCAAGGAGTCGATGGTTGTCCCAATAGAGGGAACCTGCTCATGAAGACAATCATCTGTAAGTACATCAATTGTAGAAGCATGCTGCAAAGGCTCATGAAACCTCAACGGACAGGAGGACATAAAGGCATCAACCAAGGATACAAAAGCTCCCACATGAAGAAGATTTGTAGCCAACTGCATGACATAACCAACCATAGTACAGTAAACATAAGACATCTGCGAATAGAGCATACGGATTTCAGCCATAAAATCATCCCATAACCATACACACACGCATAGCTCTACAGTACATCATGCCACCTAGGAACATCCAAGTCAAGTAAAAACCGAATAGTGGCAAAGCATCCTGTAAGAGTCAAGCTCCAAGAGAAGCCCAAAAATCTATACAACAACATCCAAATAAGTGGCTCTATAAAGTACATGATAGTAGACAAAGTGCATAGACTGGTAAGCATCAAGAGCAACTGCTCTCTGACCTGTATGGGGAAAGGCAACCCAACTAGCATAGAAGCTAGGCAACAAAGAAGCAACAAAGCCATAACTACTAAACCCAAGCAGTGTCAAGAAGTCCACTAATCAAGAAGTAACCTGCAAAGAACCAAGCATCAATGAGCAATGAAAGCTCAATAACCAACTGCCAAGACAATGGAGCAACCACCGCTCAAACATGTATCTGCATCCAAGTAAATCCAAGATCCATAATTGGGGCATTAAGGGCCAAATACCATCCAAGATGCATAAGTAATAAGCCGACCAAATGAAAAATACTCCACAAAATTCTCACATGCAAGTCGATTCAAGCCCAAACATTTGCCATACTGCAGTCGAACCGAAAATCATCCACATAGACATCAGTCCCATAATGGGTAGCACGAGGCATAAACCTTGTTAAGTGAAATGCCAACTGCAAAGAAACTGACAGTGAACCAAATATTGAGCTCTGCTCTTTTCTCAAGAAGCATTCGGGAGCACAAACATCAAAGTGGCATCATCCAAATACATCAGCATATCATCCCGAGTAGTCAGGAGCACCCGTAGACCATAGGCATAACCAAATTGGAGGTAAAATAGCCTCTCAACCAAGGTAGCATAAATCCCAACCAACAACGAAGTGTCCGCATCTAAATCAAGGCTCAATAGCTCTCAAATAGCATATCCATACATAAACCATGATGACCAAGCATCAATACATCTAGCAGGACACCCAAATGTCAACAAAGAGCATTATGCATAAGCGTCCCTGATAAAACCTTGATGTGCCCAAACAATGTACAACAGTAAGTCCCTACAAAAATCGAGCTATGGAAGCTCAAACCAAGTCCCAAAGCATCCGAGCATCAAATATCAAGCCTCGAGAGCATCATATAAGCTAAGAGCATGACATTTGCTTGTTGTAACTCAACTTAGATTTGTTGCGTAACATTTTGTGATCAGAATTTGGCAGATCTAACATCGCCATTATGTTCGGAGCATACCAAAACCCCAAGCTACACTCTTACCTTACCTAAATCGGGTTTCAGATGCCTGAGATATGAGAAAAAAATGGGATTTTTTAGCCAGATTTTGAAACATGCACAAAAAAAACGTGAGCTACTACTGTAGGGCTTGCTATTATCCTGAGGATAAGGGGGCAAATGGGGGCATACAAGGTGCCCAATGAAGCCAAGGAATACCTACAAAGAGGCTATGAGGACCAGGGAGAGCCTATAAGGGGGAAAATGGGGGCATACAAGGTGCCCAATGAAGCCAAGGAATGCCTACAAAGAGCCTATGAGGGCCAAGGAGAGGCGGGAGATGAAATCTTACCTCGGAGGGAAGAAACCATGGCTGGCATTGAAGCTCCAAGCTCTAGGTCTTCAATCCAGGTTGAAGTAATGCCCTGCCAAGCTCCACGATCAAGCTCTGATCCAAAGCTCTGATACCAATTGAAGGGGATACAATGGGAGTGGAGAAGGAGAGGAGGAAGATGCAGGAGAGAAGAGCACACACAATATAGGTGCTGTCAAGAATTATATGACAACCTTATTGCACTATCTCATATATATGAATAAAGAATATGGGCAGTCACTATACACGGATAGGCCCAAGGGCCTTTTACCCCAACATGCTCTCCCTGCCCTCATATCTAGGATTATCCACCCTCATTGTTGCAACATATTGGGAAAGAGCATTTTCATCCAATTCATGAGCTCTACGATTGTTCTCCCTATGCCAAATTTCAAATTTTTGCAACTATCTCATGAGGCCTTTTATCTTAAACAGCTAGTCCTTTAAAATATCTCTATTGACTTTCCAAATATTTTGAACCTGTCTGACCACCAACACAACATTACCTTTTGCAACTATCGTCCTGTATCCCACTGAATACACTATTTTAGGCCAGCATGTAAACTCGCATATCCAGCTTCATTGTTACTTTGTATCTCTTTACTTTCTTGACTTCTAGAAAAGGCTTCTTGATTCTCTACATCCATCATGACAAAACCTAATCCTCCCTTTTTCAACACTCTTCTGTAATTGCCATCAAAAAACAAGGTAGCATCTTTATCCTTCATCTCCTCATGAATTTTCGGATGCGGAATTAGTTTTTGTCTTATAACAACTGCACTTTCAACATGTTCCTTATAAGTCAAGATATCAACTAAGCTAGCTCTTACAGTATCCTCCTTCAAACATGTGTTTCAAATTTTTGCAAAGCCAACAGCCACTTAGTAAATCTTGGAGCATTTTCTGAAGATTGCAAAACATGTGGAAGCAACTGGGAACCAGTAAGTACTACAAATGGTTTTTGAATCAAGTATGATTTCCATCTTTTAATTGCATATACCAGCCCCCATACCAACAACTCTTCCATCCAAGCTTTTTCAGTCACTCCAATGGATCTACTGATATAAAACACTGGCATCATATAAGACATCCCCTTTCCCTTTTGCATTAAAATGGCTCCCACTGTATTTTTCCCAACACTAATACTAATAAAGAAAGGTTCATCCTAGTTTGCAGGCATAAGAACTGGCAAAGTGCTTAACTTTTCTTTAATATGCAAGAATGCATCCTCTTCAACTTACATCCAAACTAAATTATCCCTTTGAGTTGCTTTTTGTAAAGGATATACATATTCAGCCAATACATGGATGACCTTGATAGATACCTTAATTTTTGGACAAAGCTCATCAGTTATTTTACAGTTTTTGGAGAATCCAGAAGAGATAAAGCCTCAACTTTACTAGGCTCATGTGAAATAGCATTAACAAACACCTCATGACCCAAGAGTATCACTCTAGTTCTTGCTATCTTACATTTATTAGGGTTCAACTAACCACCATCCTCATTAAGTCTACAAAAAACTTCATCAAGTTTTTTAGAGTGTAATTCCCTTGAGCTATACACACAAAAGTTGTCCATAAATACTCGCAAAGATTTCCCAATGAAAGGGGAAAATACCCAACTAACCCATCTTGAAAAGTTGGCGTATGAATTTGATGGGACCTAAATGGGCCGGCACTGGCTAGGCACTAGCCAGACCTCGTGCCCTCAACAGACAACCCCGCCTCACCACACGGCCTCGCGGGCTAGGAGCGTCTATTGAGGGATACACTATCCTAAACACTAATCACTATGTGTTTATAGTCTGTAATCCAATGGATATTCCCTTTCCGTCTCCTCAGAGGGAGATTATACATATATCGGCATTAAATGCCACATATTACACACACATGGCATCCCACCATCTAATTGCTTTGGCCCTACTGCAGCTCAACTACATCTTGGGGATTGGCCCCTCGATGCATTGCTTCCACACATAGACACATTCAAAACAAACTCCCCTCTTAGTGCCAATATACTTAACATTCCTAGAATGCACTTATCCTCACTTATCCATCCCCTTTTACCCACCGTCTAAACCTATAGCCGGGTTGCTCACTCTCTCTACGTAGGTCAAGTCCTAAAGAAACCAAGTGCTATGCATCCAGGAGCTTGTAATTGATACCATTTAACGATGCTTGATGCAAATGTGTATATGATTAAGTGCTCAAACAATTAAAAAAATAGCCTCGTGCATTGTGCAAATCCATTCTTTTCATGTTTTCATACACTAACGCGTAATTACTGTAATGAGAGAAGACACCGAGCCTTACACTCGTGCTATACTTCCCTTTATTTAACTTAGTGTCATCCTATATGAATAATGCAGTAAATACATCAAATTTTATAACATATTTCAACGCTCAAACTCCCCTCTCTCCCTATCATTTAGAGTTTTGCTTGCGGTGATAGGTAAAAGGGTAATTTCATGTGTATTTCGCACGAAATAAGCAGTAAATACTCACAAAAATATATAAATGGGGATAACCTGAGGCAAACCCTCATGCTTTATCCTCATTATACACTCATAAGCACATCCATAATCTTCCATAATTTTTCTCATCCATTCCCTATTTTTTTCCATTTTTAAAGAGTATTTTTTTCTATTTTTTCTTATTTTTCTTTATTTTTTATCAATAAAAATGGAGAAAATTTAGAATTATTTCAGATTTTTGTCTCTTGAGTCTTTAAAAAGTAAACATGTAGATTTTATTGGTGGTTTGTTTCATGCTTTTCCGATTTTAAGCCCGAAATTCCCATTTTTACTCTAAAAACCATGCTTTTCAGGTTTTTTCCATTTATTTTCCACACTTTAAGTGTACATTTTCTGATATTTTTATTATGAAAAAATAAAACCAATAGCAAACAACATGTCTATCAATTTTTAGCTCATATGAACATTGCTAACCTCATCAAATGCGAAAAAAAACCATTTTCTTTATAAAAATGTCATTACCGTGTATTTTTTATTATTTCGGGTTTTGAAACTTGTTGCAGCTCTGAAATTCAGGGCCCATTTGATGCTTAGCCTGCCTCCACACTGCCATCTTCAGTCCACCTTCGGTTTGGAAGCAATCCAGTACCACGCCAGGGACGAGCATTCACCAACCGGGCTTCACTCTTCTTCACACGCAGGAACTGCCCCTTGCAGGAGAGAGAGGGAGGAGAGAGAAATACTGAAATCTGATCTCCACAATCGGGTAGCCATTTGAGGAGTGGAGATCGGTGATAGGAAGCGTAGATAGAGTGTAGATTAGGCCCAAGATCAGTTGGCGGGTTGTTTACAACCCCCATAATCCATCTCAATGATTGGAGATGATGGCGCCCTCTCTTGCTCTAGGGGAAAAATGGTGCCCCCCCTCCCCCATAAAATTCATTTTTTTTAGGGCCCCCCTTTAGGGAGCCCCCAAGGGTCATGCCTTTTGGCTCTTGGCAAGTCCCATTCACACTTGACTATGAACTTGGCCTCCCGGGCGCTCCCATTTCCTCATCTGATGTCCGTTTTGAAGTCTAAAAAATCCTAGCCGTCCGTCTTGAAGTCCTCCACTGCTAGGCATCTCCAAGGTTCTCATCTGACACATCAAATAATTATGAAAATTCATCAATTGTCATCTAGTGGGTCTTTCAAGCCTTTTCCGAGCATTGCCACTTAAAATCGTACTGATTGCCACCTATGCCTTCGACGAAGTCTATTTTTCCCCTCAAATTTGGAATTTTTGGCTATTTTTAAGCACTTCTTGGCATCAAAAATCATCTATCATTGGCAACTAGGATAGGTCGACTCAGCCCGTCGAATCCCACAAACAAACCTGCACATAAACACAACACAAAGAGCATCAAGCTGATACAAAATAGATACACAACAAAACACATCAGAGCTCTCATCCCACCCCCTTGTCAAAACCAAGGCATGAAATCCACAAGGAGTAGGTCTAGCATAATCTGACAGCAAGTCGAAAGCTAGTCACTAGCCGACTGCGCCAACACAACCAAGCTAAAAAGAACCATCAAAGATGTCATCCTAAGTGGTGGTCTGAACTACCTACCTAACTAAGGACAACTCAACTAGGAGCTCCTACTAGGTGAGGAATCCTATAACGTGATCAACAAATATTGTCTTTTAGCACATTGGGTCTATAGCTTCTTATTTTCCATACTCAGACGTGTAAAAAGGAGGGAGCTGAGCGTATTGACCCAAGGAGAGCAAGGCATCAGCCTTAGGTCCTGTCTTGGTATCCAATAACCTACCAAGCCCTCGCAAGGTGACACGAAATCCTTTTCTAATGCTCGCTTTTATTTTCGCTCCAACCTTCTTTTATTCTTTGGTTTTTCGCTAGATGCCACCCCTAGGAAGACAAGGCATCGGCCTCGGTCTCCTGACTTGTCCCCATGAACCTACCATGACTTTGTAAGGCGATAAACAATAGCTCAAGGATTTTTCTTTCTTTCCATTTCTATTTTTATAGGGGTTAGAACCCCTTTTTACACACCTTCGTATATTCATATATTGTCTTTCAAATATTTAGGGTTTTGTCTCTTTCCATCATTATTTTAGTAGGCTTCTCTAACTGCCTCACAACTAATAGGAACTCCTAAAACGGCCGCCTAGCAGGTCAGCAGAATAGGGTCAATAGAATTCCCATCTAAAACACATCTTTCAATGCCTAACAATGCCTTGCAGGAGGCAATGACCACTCAAACCTCCCCCAGACATACAGAGTCTAATATTGGGACTTCATGCCTCGGGTGCCGATCCCCAACAAACAAAAGAAAGTAACCCATACACACACATAGATCATTAATTGCTTAAGGGAAAAGACTCGCAAAAGGGATGAAACCACATGGAATGGCCACAAGAAGCTCCTTCGCAGCAAAGGCTCCCTCCAGTGACTTTGCTAACCTATATGATGCAATCACTACAACAAAAACCATTAATTGTACCTACACCAAACAGACGAATGGCCCTCTTGGCCTAAAGAAATAGCACATTGCACTGCAAACTAGCTGGTCCTCTTGGCCTAAAGAAATAGATCATTAAAAACATGAAAACAATTGGCCCTCTTGGCCTAAAGAAATCAAGAAAACCTGCTCATATAGATCCCTCCTTGGAAGAAGGCAGATATACAAACATGCGTTCCACTCCAAGGGGAAAGACATGGCACTCAACCCTAAACTAAATGCATCAAGTTATGACCCATACCTCTTGCATATACCGCAAGAGACGTATGCATAACATGTCGTCGAATAAACCTATGGTCCAAGATAATAGTGGTAGATGGGTCTTGGCTACTCTCCTCATTACCCATATCAACCATTGCCTGCCATATAACGCGTGGTCTGATAACATTCCCCACAAGCGACCAGGTCCCGTCTCATTATCAATAACAACATCTAGACTAGGACCACAGTTGAAAAAGAGGTCCTCCTCATAAGCAAGATTGGCTAATGAATCTGCAAACTGATTCCAATAACGTGGAATTAGCTGAAGAGATATGCTCTCAAATTCATCAAGTAGGGTTATAGCAGTTCGATGATACATACGAAGGATAGGATTTCGGACTGTATATGTCCCATTAAGTTGATTTAAGATCAGATGGGAATCTCCTTTTACTAACAACCGCCTAATGCCACCTTTCTTGGCAATATTCAATCCCATAATCAGGGCTTCATACTCTGCCATGTTGTTAGTGAATCCCACCCCAAGATAAGCATCTGATTTCATTGTAACTCTATGTCGGGGATCTCGAATGACTACTCTAACACTCCCTTTTCTATGAGGCCCCCTTGATGCTCCATCAAAGTATAACGTGTACGTCCACAATGGGTTTATAGAGCCAGCCATCAGAAACTCCTCTATTCATAATTATGATAATCAAGATTCAACATATTTAGAGGATGAACTAATGGCTCCATCCCACCTTCTTCATTAAACTCAATAGGGATGCTTGTCAAGATTTGTAAACAGTGATGGCAGAAAACTTTAATCTCCCACACAAAGGTATTGTCTTCTTGCTCAAACACTTTGTATCCCTTGCTCCACTAAATAAGCCTCCCCTGATGATATCTTTGCTCTAGATATGGGTGCTCCAAATAAGGGCTGAACCGCCCCATCGACCAGTTTAAGCGCTCCTGCAGGTCTCAAATTAGCCCCAGCATGGACCTGTAATGCACTTAGCATGTTAGCATATTTAGAAATAATAAGGTTTAATATTGTTAAGATTAACCTTATTCTTAAATTCCACTCCTTGTAGATCAGCTAATAAACCGTAGACTTATTTTTACCTATCCGAACTATCTTGTAAGGGCTATCCCAGCAGCAAGGTTCCAGCTTTCCTGGAAATAGCTCCCTACGCGCATCGTAATAGAGAACTAATTGCCCTTTTTAAAAGGTATACCTCTTCACCTTTAGATCATGAAACCGCTTCATCCGACATTTAGCTACCTCCTGGTGCAACAAACTCTATAATTTGAGCTTGTCCAAGTGGGCTATAGTCGTAAACCGCTCAAATAAGGCATCTTCATCACCCAAAGAATGATTGACTGCAAACCTTATGGTCACAACTCAATTTCACTCCTCCCCATAAATTAATTTGAATGGGGTGTGGCCAGTGGCTCATTTAAATGTCGTATTATACACCTAAACCGCCACATATAATTTTGTATCCCAGTCCCATTTCTTTTCAGAAACTATCTTGGAATACCAAGCTGCTTATTGGTACTTTCAACCTATCCATTGGCTTGCAGATTATAGGGAGTCATCTTGTTATGCTTAATGCTCCATGCTTCAGTCAGGCTTCTAATTACCTTATTCAAAAAGTGAGTTCCACGGTCCGATACTATTTCCTTTGGGGGATCAAAATGGCAGATGATCTGCTCAAGTAGGAAACTAGCAGTCTCTTTTGCATTGTCCTGTCTCGTCGCCTGTGCTTTTAACCACTTTGTAAAGTAATCAATTGCTATTATGATGTATCTTTTCTGAGTAGTAGACGATGGGGTAATAGGTCCCACAAAATTGATGCCCCACTTCTCAAATGGAAGGATAGCCATAATAGGGGTAAGTGGACGCTTCCTATTCTCTTGACTGTCATGTCTTTGACATGTATCACATCTCTTAACATAGTCAAATGAATCCTGGAAGATGGAGGGCCACCAATAACCAGCTCATAAAGCCTTATGTGCCATCAACCACCCAGCAAAGTGCCCTCCACAAGCAGAGTCATGGCATTCTTCCAAAATAAAGAGAACCTTGTCAGGCATCACACATCGAAGATAGATATCATCAACACCTTGTCGATATCATGTCCTTGCAATCAAGGAAATTTTCAATGCCTGCTGTTTAATTTTCCTCTTCTCAGGTTTTGATAGTGTAGCTCCAGTCTCTCCCGTAGAAAGATAGTGTGTTATAGCAGCATACCAGGAGGGAATAGATGCCGTATCAATCTTAAACAATGTTTCCATATCACTTCCTTCAACCACGACCTCTTTTGTCTCTCCAAAATCCACAAGACACTCAACAATGCCCTGAAGCTTCGGTAGCTTGCTCTTAATATCGTAATCAAACTCTTGCAAAGTGATTAACCACTTTGCTAAACGATCAGGCGGCTATAATTTATTCAACAACAATCGAAGCCCTTCCGCCTTCATATAAAAAACCACCCTCTCATAAAGAATGTAGTGCCTAAACTTCTTGGTCACAAATACCATGGCAAGGCACAACTTCTCCATATAGGTGTAGTTAATTTCTGATATGCCCAACTTTCGACTAGCAAAAGCTATCGGATGGTACCACTTTTTCTCCCAAATTTGGGCCAAATAGCAGTTGATATTATACATAGTTGCTGCTGAAAATATATAGAACATTTTACCCCTTTTAGGTGCTTTTAAAATAGGTGCTTTGGCAAGCTCTTGCTTTACATCGTCAAAAGATACTTTGCAAGCATCACTCCATGAAAACTAACAATTAAAGGACAATAGGTTCGTCAGTGGCAACGTTCTTTCTGCCAAGGCATTGATAAACCTCTGATAATACCCTATCGATGACGAAAGTTATGTACTTCCTTTGGAGTATGAGATGGTAGGACACACATGAGTGAGCCCCTGGCATTGGTACATTTGGATGTATGTGGGCCCATGCCCTGTCAATCTATGGATGGTGCAAAGTATTTTGTGACATTTATTGACAATTTTTCATGTAAAGTCTAGGCTTATTCCATTAAGCTTAACTCAAATGTCTTGGTTGTATTTCAAAGGTTGAGCGGATGAATAGAACCATCCAGGAGTGTGTACGTAATATACTTAGCCATGCAAGCCTACCATAGGGCTTTTGGGCCGAGGCAATCGGTACAACTATGCATTTCATAAATAGATCATCTTCCAGTGGTTTGGATTTCCAGGTTGCAGAGGAGGTATGGACTGGGAAACCTCCAACTTATGCGCATCTACGTGTCTTTGGATGTGAGGCATTCTACCATGTGCCCAAAGACAAGCGTACTAAGCTGGATCCTAAGAGTGTCAAATGCATTTTCCTTGGCTATGGAGATGTAGGCAAGATGGGTTACCATCTCTAGGATCCGCCTAGGCAAGGAAAGTCATCCACAACCATGATGTAGTCTTCCATGAAGACAAGATGCATAGGCAGCTTGAGAAGGTGGTAGAGATACACAAGGTTATATTTCCAGGAGGAGACACGTGCTCTTGCAGCAGCAGTTGGTACACATGGCCAGGGTGTTGGACAAGATTCTAGACATGTAGCATAGCCTGTAGTGAGATGGTCTACTAGAACTAGACGTCCACCTGATCGATTTAAGCCCTTGATGCATTATGTCTTGGTTACAAATGCAGGAGAGCCTCTCACCTATGATGAGGCTATGCACAGGGGTAACGTCACTCTTGGGAGAGGGCTATGTAGTCTGAGATGGACTTCTTGTATAAGAATATGACTTGTGTAAAACCAGTTGTAGATCCTTTCTATTATCCTATTCTCAGATCACATATAAATACAATCCAACTACATAGGTAACCAAAGCTTTATACGGACAACTTTCATGCCAACTCAGCTGCTATAAGCATTTCACTGTTGTGGGCATTCCATTACTGCATCAAAACAGAGTTTACACTGATATAGCAATGGATAATCATGATGACTATAATGAGAAACCAAGTTGGTGACATAGATGCTACTAAATTCACATGTTTCCTCATAGAGCACAGAAATTGCCTCATGGAGCATTACATAGAATAGTTCATAACTTTCTAACTAGACCTTGAATTTCCAAGCTTCAAAAAGGAAAGTTGTAGCTCTATTTTTTATCTATAATTCTTTAGAATAACTCAAAGTCAAATTCCTTGATTTGCTGCCCTGAAATAGCTATGCATAGTTTGTAGTCCTAAATTTGTTCATGCTCTATACAGCAAACACAACTTCTCTATTCCAAAAGCATAATCTTGCATTAATGAAGAGTCACGAGAGCTTTGAACTTTACAAACTCTAATCTATCATTTTCTTGGCTGCAAATCCTTTTAGATTTCTAGTAACTTGAGCCCGTGCATTCAACACCCAACCATAATACATATTCCCTGCTACATACCCAGTTTCAGATGTAGAGACCCTTCACTTCCATTCTTCTTTGCTGGCGGGAAGCCTCATTCAACAACTAAGATGTATCACCCTAAACAAGATGAAGAACAACCCTTTGTTATCTTTCACCCATATCCATACATCAAAACTGATCTGCAAACTCTCTGCCCCACGTAGTAGTAGAAGAAAACAAGACAAAAAGAAGACTCTTACTACCATCATATGAAAACTGAGAACTCGCATCAGCCCATTGGCTTCAGCAGCCCTGCCATCTTGCTCCATAGCTTCAATAACTTCAGCTTCACGGTCTCTTTCTTATGATAATTTGTTCTTCTTCTTTTGAGCTTTAGATTTCTCCCTTCTTTACTCTGCAAGATTCTTCTTCTCCCTCCCTCCCTACACACACACACACACACACACACATGTTGTGTTGTGTCGAACACTTCTCTTCTCTTTAGAAAAAAAGCCTCACATTTTTTCTTTTTTCCTTATTTTTTCAAGTTGCCCCTTGCCACATAAAATTTCACTCGAGGACTCAAAATCAAAAGCGAGAACACATTTTCTTCTCTTCCTCCGTAAAGCACGTGTCTCAAAACTGAAATATCACATCCACATGTCGAACATGCATGGTATCACCCCACTTGGCTTCACACAACATCATGTCCCCGGTCACTCATTTTCACAAACCATGATTAGCCACCCCCTGGTTTGGAACACAAAGTGTGAACAAACCTCTATTAAAAGCTTTGATAACATCTAACAAAGGCAAACTTCTTTTCCTGAAAATCTACTTCATAGAGCACTATATGGAACAACTCATAACTTTCTAAGAAGATCTTGGATTGCCAAGCTTTGAAAAGGAAAGTTTTAGCTCTCTTTCCAATCTATAACTCTTCACAAAACTCAGAGTCAAATTCCTTGATCTACTTCTCTGAAATCGCTCTACACAGTTTGCAGTACTAAATTCTTGCGTGCAGTCTACTTCAGACATCGACCTTCCAGAGACCATAACTTTCACATTCTTGCTCGGATCAACACCATACTTGACAGAGACCTTTAATAGGTGGTGTCAAAGCACACTTTGAATATGTTGTCCATCATTTACAACCATCTAATCAACACCAGATTCTAGAAAACTAAATGTTTCCCAAGCAGTGAATTGGAAGCAACCTACTTTATGTATTGTATGTACATTATGTTGGGGGTAAAGGCACCTCCGCCGTGCCGCCCCGTGTATTATTACACTAACAGTACCCGCCACTGCACACTGCAGGTGACGGGCGCCCATCACGTCACTTTATTCTTTATTCTTTTAGTGACAGTTTGAATAAAGGAAGGCCCGGTCACACATTGTGACTGTTGGAGTTCCCATTTCTTGTCTCTCTCTTTCTTGCTCTTGCTCTCCCGCCATAGCTCGCGTGCAAGCTTCGATCCTTCTCACCTTTCAACTGGTATCAGAGCTTGGCATTCTCTTGCTCGAGCTCGACTCGGTGCTTCCCGACCTTCGCATTGACTCGCTTCACACATTGGGTCTCCATCCCGGTAGCCATAGCCGACCTCTCGAGCTCCCGACTCTCTCCGACTTCCCGAGCTCCATCCCGGCCTTCTTGAGCTTCATCAGGGCCTTGCCCTTGAGGTATTTCTTCAGCATTTGCAGGCATTTGAGTGTATTCTCACTTTGAAACAGGGCACGAACAAAGGGCAGCCACTCTTCTTGAGCTCCATAGCTCATATCTTCCCTCCCCTTTGCATTGGGCCTTCATGGCTTGGTGTGTGCCTACCTTGGGCCATCATTGAGCCCCCCTCAACCATCATAACTCCACGTGATTGGCAGCAGCACTCCAGGCCTCAACACGCTGAATACGGTGCCCATTTTCAGACTTTGACCTCCACGTTTTACAGCTAAATGCTTTGTTGCTCATGGAGCACTCATCATTGGCCTATTTGGAGGGCATTTGAGCCATTTTTGGATGTCATTTTGATGCTTTGGCTTGACATTGAGGTTGGGAGCTGATCATTCTCAGTTTTGAAACTGTCATTCACTGCATAACAGTGCTGGAAACAGGGCAGCACCCCTGACACTGACATTTGTTGCTTATGCCTCATTCCATTGGAGCTATTTGATGCCCGTATGCGGTCTACTTCCTACCTGGATGTATTGGGGATGTATGCATTTGGTTTGACCACGATTTTAGCTTGAATACGGGGCTGAAATCTACTGTTTAGAATAGTAAATACATGCTGGAATAATAGTGGGCTGAAGGTACTTTACATGCTTTGGCACTTACCTACCGATACCGGATGTATGCTTTGAGCTTTGGCATGATGTCTCTGACATTTGGGGACAACTTGGAGCATATGTATGAGATTATGGGATGCTTTTGAGCTTCGCATTAGCTCCGTCTTCACTGGCATTTGGACTGACTTGGCATGCTCGTGGACCGCCTATGCCTCATGTCTCTGCTTGACAGTTAGGCTTTTGCATTACATGCTTTGGTTCGTGACATATGCTATTTGGTTTGTGTATGCCATACCAACATTTGGAGCTTGGATTTGGATGTATTTGAGCATTCCCGGCTTACTTGATCACTGATCTTGGTTGCTATTTGGATGTCATTGAGTTGACCAAGAGCTTATTTGGGCTTATGTATTGCTTCATGGTTAATACGACTGGTGCTTCATGTATGTCATGCTCTCTTGGATGCGCTTGATGCATTGACAGGGTCACTTATCACTGGTGCTTTCTCTTGGGTTGTTTGAGCTTCTGAGCTCGCTTTGTAAGCCTTTTGTGCCAGTGGGAGCATTTTACATGCTTGCTTGACCTTTGACAGTTGCATGCTATTGGAGCACTTACATGTATTTGGAGCAGTTTATGTCTTGAGCAGCTACATACGCATTGAGACTTTGGGATCATACTCTGATCTTTATGGATATGCATTGATGTACTCTTGGTTCACAGGATGCTTATGAGCTGAGTCTCATATTTGGATCTTTCTCTTTGAGCAGACACCTATTTGTGTCAGGTTTTGGCAGTTACAGGAACACTTTGCCTAGAGTGTCAGGGGGTGTGCCTTTCACTGGCAGATGTTATTTTGACATGCTTCGGTGTTGAGCTCATGTTCTTTTCATTGTCATTGACCTTGCTTATGTCCGTTTCATGCTGGCTTTGGACCTAGCATTGTTTGCTTGACATTGGATCCTATTTTGGAACAGTTTGCTCTCTAGACTGCATACCTGCAATTTATTACAGCAAGCAGTTATTGGTGGACTTAGGTGTACTTTTCATGCTGAAATATCCTGATTTGGTGTACCGCACCTAGTACTAAGTGGGCAGCAACTTTTGGCACACTTTGCTCGCCCTTTGGACCCCGTTTTGGTCATTTTTGGGCAGTTTCTACAGTAAAACAGCAAGCAGTTTTGGACTGTTTGGGCATTTCCAGCCTGCATAATGGCGTCATCTTCGCATGATAGTGCCATCTTTAACATTACAAAGTTGGATGGTACCAACTACTCTTATTGGAAAAGTCAAATTTGGCAGGTCTTGGTGCAGAAATCTCAGATTAAGCCACTTCGATTGAGTGGGGAGCAGCCTGAAACTATGGACAATGACGACTGGCTTGAACTTGATGAGCTATGCAAGTCCACGATTGTATTGTCTCTCACTGAACAGGCACATTATAATGTATTTGAGGAAGCACAGAGTGCATGGGATCTATGGAATAAGATCAAGAATCTTTATGATAAGAAAAGTTCGGCGAGTCAAATGTACTGGTTGAAGCAGCTTATGGATCTACGCATGAAGGATAATGCGACTATGTGTGCTCACTTGAGCCAGTTCCATGCTATACTGAAGAACCTGACTTTGCTTGGGACTCTGAATGAGTCATGGGATGTATTCCGCACTACTCTTTGTGCCTCTAGTGCTACTCTAAAATTGGCAGATGTTGAGAGTGCTCTTCTTCAGGAAGAGGTGAATCGCAAAAACTTGGATGCCTCTTGTAGTAGTCATGCTTTGACAGTTAGAGGCAGGAATGACAGGAATGATCGTGGTAATAACCGTGGCCGTGACTCGCAGAAGGTTCGGTCTAAATCTCGTGGCAAGTCGCGTAGTAAGTCGCGTGGGCGCAATGCAAATGTCACTTGTCATCATTGTGGGAAAAAGGGCCATATTAGACCACAGTGTCATGAGTTGCGCAATGAGAAGCACAAGGATAAGGGGAAAGATAAAGTGCAGGAGAAGTCCTCTGATCGCAGCATAGTACCTGCGAAGTCTAGCGTCAAGATTGAGGAAATTAATGCCACGCAGACTGAGGAGTCCGATGGTGGTGGTGAGTTTATACTTGCAGCTAGTTCTTCTGATGCTTCACACTTGACTGAGACATCTAGTATGTATGCACAGTGCTGGTTATTAGATTCAGGAGCATCCTTCCATGTGACGCCTTACCGTGAGTGGTTCCACTCTTACCGCACTATATCTGGTTCAGTCAGACTTAGAGACGACAGGTCTCTTGACATTGTGGGCATGGGTGATATTCAGTTGCAGTTTTCCACTGGTAGTTCATTTTTGCTTAGGGATGTACGTCATGTACCCATGCTTCGCAGTCTTATGTCTGCAGGACAGCTGGATGATGCAGGATTTCATATATGTTTTGGGGATTTTGCCTAGAAGATTACTCGTGGCAGACTTGTGCTTGCTAGAGGCGCCAAGGCTGGCAGCCTCTATCCTCTTATAGTATCTGGGTCCTCAATTGACCATGTTTTGACAGTGGGTTCTATCCCACATGTATCACTTTGGCATGCTCGTTTAGGGCACATGTCTTTGAAGGGAATGAAAATGTTATCTGGTTTGCAGTATCTTCCGCCTTTGGATTATGCATGTTTTGACTCGTGTGATCATTGTCTTTATGGTAAGCAAAATAGGTCTACGCATAAGAAATCGGGTAGGCCACGCATGAGTGAGCCCTTGGCATTGGTGCATTCCGATGTTTGTGGGCCTATGCCTTGCATGTCTATGGGTGGCGTGAAGTACTTTGTTACCTTCATTGATGATTTTTCTAGGAAAGTGTGGGCTTATCCCATAAAGCAAAAGTCCGATGTCTTGGCAGTCTTTCAGCGTTGGCTTGCTCTTGTTGAGAACTAGACTGGGTATAGGCTGAAATGCCTTAGGACTGACAATGGGGGAGAATATGTCTCGCATGCTTTTGAGTAGTTTTGTGATGACAAGGGTATTAAGCGTCAATTGACCGCCCCTTACACCCCACCCCAGAATGGTTTGGCTGAGCGCATGAACAGGACTATTCAGGAGCGTGTGCGCTCTATGCTTAGCCATGCAGGCCTACCCTAGAGTTTTTGGGCTGAGACAGTTAGTACGGCAGTGCATGTCATAAACCGATCGCCTTCCAGTGGATTGGATTTCCAGGTTGCAGAGGAAGTTTGGGCTGGTAAGCCACCCTCTTATGCGCATCTCCGTGTCTTTGGATGTGAGGCATTCTGCGATGTGCCCAAGGACAAGAGGAGTAAATTGGATCCAAAGAGCATTAAATGCATATTCCTTGGCTATGGCGAGTCAGGAGAGATGGGCTATCGCCTATGGGATCCGCAGGCGTGGAAAATAGTATGCAGCCATGATGTCATCTTCCATGAAGACAAGATGCACAGGCAGCCTGAGAAGGTGGTTGAGATCCGCAGAGTGATCTTTCGAGAGGAGCCTAGAGCTCCAGCACAGCCAGTAGTACAGCCTCCAGCAGTTTCTCCACATGGCCAGGGTGTTGGACAGGCAGTTAGACAAGCAGTAGAGCCTGCGATGAGACAGTCTGCTAGAGACAGACGTCCACCTGACAGATTTCAGCCCTCTATGCATTATGTTTTGGTTACATATGCAGGAGAGCCTTTCACTTATGATAAGGCTATGCGCAGGGGTGACAGTCACTCCTGGGAGAGGGCTATGCAGTCTGAGATAGACTCCCTGCATAAGAATGAGACTTGGGATTTGGTTGCCTTGCCTAAGGGCAAGAAGGCTTTGCCATGCAAGTGGGTGTACAAGCTGAAAAGTACCCCTCGACACCCCAAGCCGGCAAACAAGGCTAGATTGCTAGCAAAGGGTTTTAAGCAGGAACATGGTGTGAACTTTGATGAGGTCTTCTCTCCTGTGGTTAAGATGACCACCCTGCTTAGTCTTGGCTTTGGTTGCACAGCTTGACTTAGATCTATATCAGATGGATGTCAAGACGGCTTTTCTACATGGGCACTTGCATGATGAGATCTATATGGATCAGCCTAAGGGCTTTGCAGAACCTGGCAGGGAGCACCTAGTGTGCAAGTTGAAAAAGAGCTTGTTGTTGAGATATCGAGCTCCACTCATGATACGCCAGGGTGACCGTTGTGTATTTATGTCACCGACTTGTCAGTTGCAGACGCGGTTGGTACACCGCCCATGAATAATAGCTACATGATAGCTATCCTTATCTACTCTAGTTCATGGCTCAGTTAGTATGCCACCTTAGTTAGTTGAGTTTGGTTTGAGACCCATATATAGGGTCCTTCTATTTCTTTGTACTTGAGTTCTTTTGGCTTACACAACTAAGAAGAGGAAAACTGTTTTCAGCCTCCACCCTTGTGTGTATTCCCCCATTGTGCAAGCAAGAAAGCTTCAAGTGAGACTCCTTCCTTCTCTCCCATAATCTTGACATGGTATCAGAGCCTTGTTCGTGGTAAGGAGCTCAAGAAAGCAAGCCAAGCTCGCGGTGTTCTGGTAAGAGGAGCAGTGTTGCTTTCATTTTCTGTTTTGGGAGCAGATCTCTGCAGGTAGCACAGCCGGAAAGTCCAGGAGTGCATTGTCTCAGGTTGAGACGCCCTTCGCGGCGAAGCAAGAGGGCAGTATATGCTGCGGGCGAGGGCTTTAGCACTCGGCGACCTTGTTTTTTTTATTTGAGGCCATTTCGGGGCCTGTTTTGGAGGCGGAAGTTTTCTGCACGCACTCAGGAAAAGGCCCAGTTTTATGCTGTGCGACCACTGTTCTGCAGGTCGGTAAAAAGTTACTGTAGAAATTGCATTGTATGCCTGTGCGCAGAGACATTGGGAGTTACAGAATCATCCCTGTTGCATGTTGATGCAAAATCGTCACTAGGAAGTGATTGTGTGGTCAAATACCACTTTCGTCAGTTTTGCAGATTTGCCCTTGTGAGGCTGAAGCTGTGTTCTTTGCAGTGACAGAATTTTTTGCAGTGTTCTGTAATGGCGTCTGATTCTCTTTCACAGATTGTCACAGAAAAGCTTGACAATAACAACTTCCAAGCATGGAAGTTTAGAATGACAAATTTTCTTATGGGAAAAGGATATTGGGAATTTGTTGCAGAAAATGAAGAAGAACCAGTTCTTCCTGATGTTCCCAATCAACAGCAAATGCAGGCATTCAAAACATGGCATGAGAGAGCCAGAAAAGTTATGTATTGGCTGTCTATCAGTATTTCAGACTCTATGATTGTGCATATTCAGGATGCAAGTACGCCAAAGGAGGCATGGGATACTTTCTCAAAAATGTATAGCACAAATACGCAAGCCAGGAAAATGCAGCTCAAGCAAGAGTTGCATAATGTGCAAAGAGAAAGTATGAGCATCAACGACTACCACATGAGGGTGAAGAAGATTGCAGATGCACTTGCTTCCATTGGGTCGCCAGTGGAAGATGATGATTTAGTTTCCCTGACCTTGAATGGTCTAGGAAAGGATTATGCACAGTTCCGAACATCCATTTCCGTCCGTGAAAGATTTCCTGATTTTGAGAAGTTGATTGCTCTTCTAATTTCTGAGGAGCAGAGAAATGGTGGTGCATCTTCTTCAGGAGGAACTACAAAAGAAGCTGTCTTCTACTCAAATGCTGGAAGAGGTAGAGGCAGAGGTAGAGGAGGCCGATTTGCAGGCCGTGGCAGAAATCAGAATATGCAGCAAACTCAAGAAAACCAGTCCTATGGAGGAGGACATGGTAACTCTAGAGGCAGGGGGAGCCAAAGAGGTCGTGGTGGATGGCAAAGAGGCCAAAATGCAAACAGTAATGTTGAATGCTACTACTGTGGTAAAATGGGTCATATGGCTAAAGACTGCTATAAAAAGCAGAATGACATCATGAATGGAAAACTACAACAAGGGAATTATGCATCTTCTAGTAGACACGGTGATGACAGAAATGAGCACTTGTTTATGGTGCAGCACATGAACAATTCTGTGACAGGTGCAGAAGAAAGCAATGATGTATGGTATGTTGACTCAGGTGCATCAAACCACATGACAGGTCATGCAGAATGGATGGAGGATGCAAGAAAAATGGAAAAACCAGGATTTGTGGAGACTGGTGATGATACTGCACATCCTATTGTGCAGATTGGAAAAATTCCCTTGTCTATGCAGGATGGGAAAAAGAAATACATGTCCGATGTATTTCATGTCCCGAATATCACCAAGAATCTGGTTTCTGTTGGTCAAATGGTTGAGCAGGGCTTGCAGGTCAGATTTAATCCTCATGGATGCTTTGTTGAGGATATGAAAAATAAAGGTCGCTTGATAGCAAAAGGAAAGAAGAAGGGCAGAATGTTTACATTGGATGCAGACATGTCTGAATTGAGTGCAGCAATGTCTGCACATGGGACCGGTGTAGTTGCAGATATTGATATCTGGCATAAACGCATTGGTCATGTTAATGTACAGCGACTTAAATCAATGCAGGCCCAAAATATTGTTGCAGGTTTGCCAAAATTCAAGGTTGCAGAAATGCATAAGGTATATGAAGCCTGTCAGTTTGGAAAATAGGCAAGGAAACCATTTCCTAGACATGTTCAAGAGAGTAAGAAGCCTTTGGAATTAATCCACTCTGATGTGTGGACAACTAAAGCTGCATCTCTTGGAGGCTGTCATTATTTTGTCAGTTTTATTGATGATTATAGCAAAAAAGTTTGGGTGTATTTTATGAAAAAGAAAAGTGAAGTTTTTGGGCATTTCAAAACTCTTAAAGCGATGGTTGAAAAAGAAACAGGCCTGCAGATAAAATGCCTAAGGTCAGATGGAGGGGGAGAGTACCTCTCAAATGAGTTTGCAAGGTTCTTACAGGAGCATGGCATAAAGCAGCAATATTCATGCACTCATATCCCACAACAAAATGGAATTGCAGAAAGTAAAAACAGGCATATTAGAGAGGTATCTCGTGCCATGCTCAATGAAAAAGGCTTGCCAGATTTTTATTGGGCTGAAGCAGTTGCTACAGCAGTCTACATAATGAACAGGACTCCCACTGCAGCAATACATGGAATGACTCCAGAGGAGAGGTATACTGGTAGGAAACCAGATATTTCTCATTTGAAAATTTTTGGTTGCATTGCCTATGTACATGTGCCAGATGAGTTGAGATCCAAGTTGGATCCAAAAGCTGAGAAGTGCATCTTTATTGGTTACTCTCTGCAGCAAAAAGGGTATAGATGCTATAACCCTTCTACTCGTAAGTTTACAGTGAGCAGAGATGTTGTTTTGATGAGATGAGTAGCTGATATAAACCAGTAAATGTGATTGATGATGTAGATGCACAAAATGGTAATGCTGCACAGAATTCACAGGAGCAGTCACAAAATATTAGTGGACCTGGAGCGTCCTCTAGCAGTGGTTCACATTCTTCACCATGGACAGGCAGATTGAGATCAGGAGAATCTTCTCAAAGTAATGCAGATAGTGGTATGCAGGTATCACGAAAAGGAAAAGAGAAGGTTGATCAGCCCTTGTTTGATGTGAATACAGGTCACTCTTATGTGGATGGTGAATCCAGTGGCTCAGAACAGAGCATTGATGATGAGTTGGGTATTCCTTCTATTGTTACACCTGGAGTAAGGAAGACCATGGATGTTTTGAGAGCACCTGGGAGTGAACCTACTTTGCGCAGGTCTACAAGAGCTAGGTATCCTATGGATAGGCTGAAATATGATGGATTTACAGCCATTCACTATGCATATATGGTCAAAGTGATACAGGAACCAGAACCCACTTCTTTTGAGCAAGCCATGGGAAAAGAAAAATGGGAGAAAGCCATGGATGAAGAAATGGATGCCTTGGAAGCAAATGCTACATGGGAATTGGTACCTTTGCCTAAAGGTAAAAACGCAATTGGCTGTAAGTGGGTTTATAAGGTGAAGCACAATGCAGATGGTTCTGTGAACAGATACAAGGCAAGATTAGTACTCAAGGGGTATGCACAAACATATGGCATTGACTATGAAGAAACATTCAGTCCGGTTGCAAGGATGGCAACCGTAAGAGCAGTCATTGCTATGGCTGCATCAAAGGGATGGTCTTTACATCAGATGGATGTAAAGAATGCCTTCTTGCATGGTGATTTGCAAGAAGAGTTCTATATGGAGCAGCCACCAGGTTATGTGCATGCTGTTCATCCTGAGTTTGTTTGCAGGTTGAAGAAAGCCTTGTATGGCTTGAAGCAAGCACCTAGAGCATGGTCTGACAAGATAGGACAGTATCTTGTCACTATTGGCTTTCAAATTTCCAAGGCAGATTTCTCACTTTATGTGAGAAAAACAGAGAAAGGTATTATGCTACTTGTCATTTATGTTGATGATTTGATTATGACAGGTGACAGTGATGAAGATATCCTTCATGTGAAAATGCTATTGAAGCAAAAGTTTGAGATGAAGGATTTGGGAGAGCTACGTTATTTCTTGGGCATTGAGGTGATTAGATCACCAAGTGGGATACAGCTCTTGCAGAGGCAGTATGGATTGGACATGCTGTCCAAATATGGGATGACAGGCTGTAAGCCTATTTCAGTTCCTTTGGAGCAAAATGTGAAGCTAAGCACAGATGCGGGTGAGCTTCTAGAAGACCCTACTATGTATAGACGCATAGTAGGAAGTTTGATTTATATGAATATTACCAGGCCAGATTTGAGCTATGCTGTTGGATTGGTAAGTCAGTTTATGCAGGCTCCAAGGAAACCACATTTGGATGCGGCTAGACGCATACTCAGGTATGTGAAGTCCACATTGCAGTATGGACTATTTTATGAGACTGGGGTTCAGATACAGTTGCATGGATACACTGATGCTGATTGGGCTGGTAGTATCTATGATAGACGATCTACCAGTGGATATGTGTTCTCTTTTGGGAGTGCTGCAGTCACTTGGAGCAGCAAGAAATAGCCTACAGTTGCCTTGTCGAGCACAGAGGCTGAGTACAGGGGTGCAACAATGGCTGCATGTGAGGTAGCTTGGTTGCATAAGCTACTTTATGATATGCATCAGTCTACAGATGGGCCAGTTGTCATTTATTGTGACAACATGAGTAGTATACACTTGGCAAATAACCCAGTCTATCATGCTAGAACAAAGCACATTGAGGTGCATTATCACTATGTGCGAGAGAGGGTTTTACTAGGTCTTATTGATCTAGTTTATGTCAGCACAGAGGATCAGGTAGCTGACATATTCACGAAGGCATTGGGCGCAGAGAAGCTGCGCAAGTTTAGAGACCTGCTTGGTGTGCAGGAATTGGGATTGAGCTCGAGGGGGAGTGTTGAGATATCGAGCTCCACTCGTGATACGCCAGGGTGACCGTTGTGTATTTATGTCACCGACTTGTCAGTTGCAGACGCGGTTGGTACACCGCCCATGAATAATAGCTACATGATAGCTATCCTTATCTACTCTAGTTCGTGGCTCAGTTAGTATGCCACCTTAGTTAGTTGAGTTTGGTTTGAGACCCATATATAGGGTCCTTCTATTTCTTTGTACTTGAGTTCTTTTGGCTTACACAACTAAGAAGAGGAAAACTGTTTTCAGCCTCCACCCTTGTATGTATTCCCCCATTGTGCAAGCAAGAAAGCTTCAAGTGAGACTCCTTCCTTCTCTCCCATAATCTTGACACTTGTATGGCTTGAAGCAGGCACCTAGGGAATGGTATCATAAGTTTGATGCCTTTATGCAGTCACAGGGCTACAATAGGAGTGCTATGGATCCGTGTCTTTACACGAAGAAAGCCCGTGATAGCAGTTTGCTTATCTTGGTACTCTATGTTGATGATATGCTGATAGCAGGGAAAGCTCATGATGAGCTAGATGCCCTTAAATCTCAGCTGAAGAAGAGCTTTGAGATGAAGGATTTGGGACAGGCCTCACATATACTTGGGATGCGCATTAAGCGCGATAGGCATCAGGGGCTTTTGTATCTCTCACAGCGAGAGTACATTCATAAAGTCCTTGAGCACTTCCGCATGCAGGACGTAAAGCCTATTGGCTGTCCATTACCTTCTTATGTGAAGGTATCACAGGCCGATTGTCCGCAGACAGATGAGTAGAGGGCCGAGATGGCCAAGATCCCTTATGCTTCATCCGTGGGCAGTTTGATGTATGCCATGATAGCCACTCGTCCAGATATTGCGCATGTAGTTGATGTTGTGGCACGCTATATGGCTACACCTGGTAGCAGACATTGGGATGCCATGAAGGGTATCATGAGGTACCTAAAGGGCACGGTAGATATGTGTATTTGCTATGGTAGCCAAGATACAAGGGTCATGGGGTACACTGACTCCAATTATGCAAGACATGCAGATAGTAGGAAGTCCACTTCTAGCTATGTATTCACCTATGCTGGAGGGGCTGTCTCTTGGATGTCCAGGGTTCAGAAGTGTACGACTTTGTCTACCACTGAGGCCGAGTATGTTGCAGCCACTGAGGCTTGCAAGGAGGCCATATGGCTAGGCCGTCTAGTTGCTGACCTTGGGATTGATGCTATACCTACACTACATTCGGATTCTATGAGTGCTATTCAGTTGGCTAAGAATCTGATCTTCCATGCGAAGACAAAACACATTGAGGTGAGGTATCACTTCATACGTGGTGTTGTGGAGGACAAGTCTCGTGACCTTATCAAGATCTCCACTGACGAGAATCCTGCAGATCTGCTCACGAAAAGCCTCACTACTGAGCGCTTTGCCTTCCTCAGGAGATTGATGGGCATAGGATGAGATGTTGCCTTTCCTCATCCCTTGTACCTATGTACATTTGTACTGTCTTTTCTTTTTTATTTTCTCTCTCACTAGGGCAAATTCACCTTTAAGTGGGAGGTTGTTGGGGGTAAAGGCGCCTCCGCCGTGCCGCCCCGTGTATTACTACACTGACAGTACCCGCCACTGCACACTGCAGGTGGCGGGCGCCCGTCACGTCACTTTATTCTTTATTCTTTTAGTGACAATTTGAATAAAGGAAGGCCCGGTCACACATTGTGACTATTGGAGTTCCCATTTCTTGTCTCTCTCTTTCTTGCTCTTGCTCTCCCGCCATAGCTTGCGTGCAAGCTTCGATCCTTCTCACCTTTCACATTACCTACATCCTTTTTATTTACACGATTTTGCAGATATATTTCTTTAGATGGAACCCATTGATTCTATTGTTGTGAACAGTCCCATATAAATCTTGTAGTAAGTAAGTGCCATTTTCAAACTTTTGCTTGATGAGGAAAGGTCCTTCCCATCTAGCTCGAAACTTGGTTTGAAAAGTAGAGTCCAAGCTATTGTCATATCTCATAACCAGCATTCCCTTTGCAAGATTCTTATTCCTCACCTGTGTATTAAACTAATCCCTTCTCTTCACAATCTATATTTCATAACAATTCATTGCTTGTTGCCTATCCAATTGTAGGGTATGTAGGTTCAGTCCTCTGTCAATTCCCAATTCTGTTTGATCTAAATGATGCTTTCTTGCAAACTCCATCGTAGGGAACACGACATTCATAGGTAATAAAGCATCTTGACCATATACTAACTGAAAAGGGGTGAATCTTGTACTTGTCTTCTGCATTGTTCTACAAGCCCACAAAGCTTGATATAGATAATTGTTCCAATCTTTAGGATGATCTTCTACCATCTTAAAGAGAATCTTCTATAACGTCCCATTGAATGCTTCCACTAGTCCATTACACTAAGGATAATAAGGAGTAGAAAATCTGTGTTTCAAGTCTAGTTTCCCTATTAATTCTCTCAATAGCTTATTTCTAAAGCCAAGACATTGATCTGTCACTATTTCTAGCCATGAGGAACTGAGTCACATCCTCTTTCTTGCAATTCCTCGTAGCCTTAACTTCAGGCCATTTGGCCATATAATCAATTGCAGTAATGATGTAAGACTTTCCTATTTTTGTACCAGGGTCCAATACAAACCCCACTTCTCAAACGGTCCATAGGCAACAATGGCTTTAGCAGGTTTTGGAATTAGTATCCTTTTTGCATATGATTGGTAAGCATGACAACTTTTACTCCAATGAGCAACATCACCACTTATACTAGGCCAAGTAAGTCCTGCTAATAGAATTTTCCTTTTGGTAAGCTCAAAACCAAAATGACCACCACATGCTTCCTCATGACAAGAAGATAAACAAGCAGGAATCTTAGAACTATCCAGCACCCTTCTTAGTACATTATCAATCCCCTTCATGTACAACTGATCATTTATGAGCACATATGCCCTGGCCTTTCTAACAATGGCATACCTTTTGTATTTATCAGCCAATGAATTTAACTCCCCAGATTTTAGAAACTCTTCAATCAGGTGAAGGCTTTCCCTACCCTCATATCTAGGATTATCCACCCTCATTGCTGCAACATATTGGGAAAGAACATTTTCAGCCAATTCATGAGCTTTACAATTGTTCTCCCTACCAATATGCCAAATTTCAAAATTTTGCAACTGCATCATGAGGCCTTTTATCTTAAACAGCCAGTCCTTGAAAATATTTTTATTATCTCTCCAAACATTTTGAACCTATCTGACCACCAACATAGCATCTCCTTTTGCAACTATCTTCCTGTATCCCAGCTAAATACATTGTCTTAGGCCAGCATGTAAACTCGCATATTCAACTTCATTGTTACTTTGTATCTCTTTACTTTCTTGACTTCCAGAAAATACTTCTCCATTTTCAGCATCCATAATGACAAAACCCAATCGTCCCTTTTTTTAGCACTCTTCTATAACTGCCATTAAAAAACAAGGTAGCATATTTATCCTTCATCTCCTCATGAATTTGTGGACGCAGAATCAATTTCCTTCTTCTAACTATTGCACTTTCAACAGGTTCTTTATAAGTCAAGATATCAGCTAAGCTAGCTCTTACATCATCCTCCTTCAAACATGTAAATTCAAATTCTTGCAAAGCCAACAGCCACTTAGTAACTGTTGGAGACTTTTCAGTAGATCGCAAAACCTGTGGAAGTAACTAGGAACCAGTAAGTACTACAAATGGTTTTTGAATCAGGTATGATTTCCATCTTTTAACTGCATATACCAGTGCCCATACCAACAATTCTTCTTCCATCCAAGCTTTTTCAATTGCTGCAATGGATATGCTTATATACAACACTAGCCTCATATAAGACATTCCCTTTCCCTTCTACATTAAAATGGCTCCCACTGCATTTTTCCCAACACTGATACTAATGAAGAAAGGTTCATCCTAGTTTGGAGGCATAAGAACTGGAAAAGTGCTTAACTTTTCTTTAATCTACAAGAATGCATCTTCTTCAACTTGCATCCAAACTAAAGGATCCCTTTGAGTTGCCTTCTGTAAAGGATATACATATTCAGCCAGCATATGGAATGACCTATAGATACCTCAACTTTTGAACAAAGCTCATAAGTTCTTTTATAGTTTTTGGAGAATCCATAAGAAGTAAAGCCTCCACTTTACTAGGCTTAGGTGAAATACCATTAGCAGACACTTCATGACCCAAGAGTATCATTCCAATTCTTGCTATTTTACATTTATCAGGGTTCTCCTCATCAAGTCTGCAAAAAAATTCATCAAGTTTTTTAGAGTGTAATTCCCTTGAGATGTGCATACAAAAGTCATCCATAAATACCCGCAAAGATTCCCCAAAGAAAGGGACAAACACCCAATTAACCCATCTTGAAAAGCTAGTGTATGCATTCATCAGACCAAAAGGCATCACTCTATAACAGAAGCATCCCCGTGGGGTAATGAACGTTATTTTCTTTTAATCTTCTTCTGCTATTCTGATTTGGAAATATCCAGAATATCCATCACACACACTATAAAATTCATGACTAGCCACTTGATCCAAGATCTCATCCTAAAATGGAAGAGGATAGTAGTCCCTCCTACTCTCCACTTTCCATTCTTCTTTGGTCTGATTGCAACAGGAGACACCCATCTGTATCATCAATAGGATAGATGAATTCAGCATCAAGCAACTTCTAAATTTCAGCTTTAAGTACATTTTCCTAAATCGTACCAAGCCTCCTAAGTTTTTAAGCCACTGGTTTATACCCTTCTTTCAATTTGATATGGTGCATAATGTTGCTAGTACCCCTCCGTTGGTGATATTCTGTAGTAAACAATTTTGGGTATTTCTAAAAAATGATTGAATATTCATCTCTTTCATCATTAGTCAAGTTATTTCTAACATATTCATAAGCTTAGGCAGTCCAACATTCATTTCAGGTCAGTGCTGATCACATGTTTCCTTTATGAAGTCTGTAAGTCAGAAGGCATGGGATGCCTTTTCTCTAGCACTTCAATCAATCTTTTTACAACTCTATACCAAAAAGGTAATAAAATTTAGAGTTATTACAAAAAAAAGATCAAAATATTTAGAGTACCTGCAACAAAAATATCAAAATATCAAGGAGACCCTAGATTATATAACTTACAACTTGGCATTTCCATGGCTTCCTTTTATAGAATTGATAAGGAAACGTTGCCTCTCCACACAGTCTATTCCAATTAGACTCCAATAAGAACTTTTAAAAAAATATTTCAATAATCTAGCAAAACAAGATCTCATAAAATCTAACAAAATATTAAATTACTTACTTTTCATTGTATGGGATTAGAATAAGCTCCAAAGATTCAAAGTCAATTGAATTGAACCAATGGTCAAAAGCACTTGCATCAAGCTCTTTCCTCATATAGTATGAGATGGATGGATCAAGAACCTCAATCTTTTGATGTATATCAAAGGGGAGCTCATGCATTACACACCTAGCAAAGGAATGGAAATAGTAAGCATCAACATGAAAGTCTATTGCTAGAAAAATATGGTGAGTAAAAATAAATTTTGGTATACTATACCTCATCCCAGCAAGAAGAATCGAGTCATTTACTTCTCTCACTTTATTCTTGAGAATTTGAACACAATTAGAGTCCAAAAATACCACATCAGATCTTTTGTTAATATCACTAGGCAAAAAGCAACAAACATTGAATCCCTTAGGGTCCAAAAATACCACATCAGATTTTTTGTTAATATCACCAGGCAAAAAGCAACAAACATTGAATCCCTTAGGGTTAGCCCTTTCAAGAAGGGTAGATAACTCCTATTCAAAAGATGGGAGTTGTTCTACTTCCATTTATTCTTCCTTATTTCTTTTATACTTTCTCCATTTATCTCCATGCTCTTTTATGGCATTTTCCTCTTTCTCATGTTGTCTTGTGTTCTTTACATGCGTAACATCTTCAACCTTCAAACCAGGATCATTTTTTTCTTTCTATATGGAGGCACATTTAAAATATTGAAAGCCTTTACATCAAAAAGAGGGACTGGCTCAAGGACCTTTGAAAACCTGTATCTCAATCTCTTGAGAATTATCATGTCTTTATCCATAAGTGTAAGCCTATGTGCATGAGCATCATAGATATAAAAATCTTGGAAAACCTCAATCAAAAAATCTTTTGTAGCCTTCTGAATACATTTGAGAGCTACCATAGTCCATCTAAAACTGTGTAGACTATGCTTGTCACAAATTTCTCTCTTTGAAAAGACAGCTTTGGAATTGCATTATTTAGAGCCTTCATTGCACTTCTAATCTCCTTAAGGCACCTCACATGCTATGAGAATGTTCTTCTTGGCTTTGATTTCCTTGTAAGCTTGGAAGGCTTGGAGGACTGATGGATCTTTGAAGCAAGATCTCTAGGATCAACTTTCTGCTTCCTTTCACTGGCCTGAAGCAAGATCTCTAGGATCAACTTTCTGCTTCCTTTCACTGGCCTTAGTTCTAGCCATCTAAAACATCCAAATAAATAAATAATATAAAAATTTTAAGAAAGATACCCAATCAGTAAAAATCAAACAAACACTAATCACATAGTCTAAATCCAATTAAAATAAAATTGTGCACAAGACGTATGAAATGCGAGGAGGCCTTTTGGACTAGAGAACTAAACACCATATCACATTTCATACATCAAAGGAGAAACGATGCATGCCTAAGTCGTATGGAATGGGAGGGAACTTTTTTACTAGAGTACATAAAACCATATCGCTTTTCATACATCAGTAAAGAAACGATGCATGACTAAGTCATATGAAACGAGAGGAGCCCTCACATGGAAAAGAGATATCTCACACCCATCGTGTTTCATACATCACAAAAGGATAAATGCACACCTAAGTCGCATGAAATGCGAGGAGGCCTTACATGGAGAAGAGAAACCAACACAATCTCGCGTTTAATACATATGAATTGCGAAATAGCTATTGCTGATGTGAAGATCCATGGCTCGTTGCATTTCATACTTTTGGCATTTTTGGGGATGGTCTAATAGGAATTCTCAAGTGGTTCAGAGGTAACTTATATTTGAGCAAAAAACTTACATTCTAGAGTGTTCGATGCATATGTTGGGCGATGAAACCTCCTTTAGTAGCCTTGCGCAGAAGAATAATTTTGTACTGCGATCAAATTAGCATTGTGTTGGTGCGCTTGAGCAGAGAGAGAGTTTTGTCTTTGAAAAAACTCTTTTATGGTTCAGAAATTGGGTTTATAAGAATGTTTATTTATATGTGTGGTTGCTGTAATGTATAGTTAATTTCACACATGTGATTGTAGACCATTTTTGCTTGGGAGTTTGTGCCACGTGTCACTTACTTTTTCGGCATGATAGCGCTTTTATTGCTCCGTTTCTTAAGTTTTTACCGTTTTCTTTTTAAGCGCACCTCCGAATCAGTGCAATGTACCCTTTTATCAAACATGTGGTGACCATTGGCATATATATATATATATATATATATATTATGAACACTCAGGTTTGGGTTTTAATTACTATTTATTTCACATATCTTGTCTTGTCTTCGACTAGCTATTTATCTTGTAAGCATCACAAGCCATACCAAGCACATTCTTATCAAAAACCATTTATGCTCAAGAGCAAGACCTGCAAATATCAAGTATCACACTTTTCTTAATATTTTTCTCTACAATCATGAATTTCGTGGCATTGAATATGTTAGCTGGTTTAAGAGGACAATGTTATATCAGGGACTTAGAAATGTTGTAAGGGTTTTACTTTGTTTTTCTATCAATATTGGTCTGGTACACATGTTAAATGCGAATTCATTAATTTTTTTTATGTTCTTGATGCATTGTTTTGATCAAAAATTTCGATTGTATAAAACAAGAATTCGTTAAGGTTTTTTTATGTTCTTGATGTGTTGTTTTGTTCAAAGTTTTTGGTTATATAAAATGCAAATTCGTTAAGTTTTTTTTGTCAAAGTGACGTATGAAATGCGATTTTGTGAGCTGTGAGGCCGTTTGAATCATTATTTTCACATTTCATGAGTCGTGAATGTTTCATGCTTTCTTTGCTGCATAAAGTTTCAATTCATTTCATTCATCAGGTATATTATAGGTTTTTAATAAATTTTATTTTATTCATTCATTTTAATCATTTCATCTTGTATATTATGGGTTCTGTAAGGCTGTAGAAAATTTCAATTCATGCCAAGTTTTTTTAGCAATCTTTCTTTAATCTACTGGATATGGAGAAATGTCGATTTGTAAATTATCCCCCAAATTCAATTTTTTATTTTTTGGATTTTGTTTTGTGAGTAATCAGGATGACTAAAAGGAAGTTATCTTTAGAGGGAATGGAGGAGGAGGATCTGGAGGATACCTATGATGAAAAGCTGTTTGATTTTCTTCATGCAACTAGAAATTCATCTAGATTTATTTACATAAGAGATATGCTTAATGTTCCCTTTGATTTGCAAGAGCTTTTGAAGGATCTTGAAGATAAGCTAAAGGATTTCAGGAAGTTTTATGATACACATATGGAATGCCTAGAGATTGAGGGATTTGTCCATTATAGTGATGTAATGGAAGCTTCCAATGCTACTAGAACAACTTTGCAAACAAGGTTTAGCCTTATTGATGAAGAATTCAAGAAGTGAAAAGCAAATTGCCCTTTTCATCAAAATTAGCAACAATGTCTTGTATAGAAGGATGTTGGATTTATTGTATATCTTCAATATATGGATAGTTGTTCTTCAAATACAATACAAGAGAAGAAGATGGAGGATATTGCATGCAAAGACAAAGTTGAAGAGAAGGGTGAAATGTTTTAGGAGGATATTGAGAGCTAGTTAGTGCAATGATTTGATGTTGCTTTCTTTAAAAGTGAAAACATTACAAAAGTGGAAGAAAAGGAGATAGAGTTAAGTGCAGAGATTGAAACAAGTCCTCTTGTATGTGTCCCAATATTTCCTAGTTATCATATCAACAAAAAGAGATATGTATTGCTAAATGATATTCAACACCTTTTTTATCTTAGAGAAGATTACTGCTTGGCAATCCTTGCTGCATGGGGTCAAAATGATAAGAATTTTATAGGTTATGAAGAGGAATTGCTAGCAACTCTTGATGTTGAGGGAGAGAATTTTCAAGACAGTTCTGTAGCCTTGCATTCTTGTATTAATCAGATCGTGGAATATGAAAAGGGGGGATATTAACAGAGGAAGAGTGCTTACAAATTCAACAAAGACTTGGTATTGATAACATGGGGTATAAAGAGAAAATGAAGTCTCCATTAGAGGAGAAACCCAAAAGTTCAATAAATCTATATGATGATATTCTTCTTGAAGAAGATGAAAACCCTAAGGTATGAAAGATAATTCTAATATATCCATTGTGATTTATATTAGAGTATATTATGCATATCTACTGGCATCTTATACTATTGTGGTTTATTGTATAGATAAAAATTGAAGATGCAGACAACTTTCTTGGAAGAGCCAAGGGTTCAAGGTTATTGAAGCTTGAAAATCAAGGCCTTGGTCATTATATTGGAAGCTTAAATAATCAAACAGTTACAATTTATCATAGTAAGTTGTTAAGCTCTCCAAGCTTACCAATAATGGCTTTGAAAGCTATCTCCAAGGTTATTGGATCCCAAGCTTTCAATAGAGGTTTAGACAAGATAATTTTGGTGGAGAATGAAGAGTCTCTGTAAGAGTTTTTGGCTTCATGTCGGGATACAATAGATCTAGGGGAGGATACTTTGGAGTTCTTGCCTCTTACTTGCTCTCCCATGTACGATTTGCCAAGAATTTGAAGCTCCTTCTGGGCTATAGGAAACAAGAGTTCCTGAAATGTAGAGGTCTCATTGAGTGGGATGAAACAAAATATTCCTTTAGAGGACCTAGTGAATTCCCTGAAACTAAAGACTCTTCTGCAAAAAAGTTAGACCCAAAGACGTTAATCGTTTCTTGAAACCCATCTTTTTCCATCTCTTTTTCTAGGTTGTATTCATTTAGAATATCTTTTCTTTGCGCAAGAGTTTAAATATCCCTCTTTTCTTCTTTGGGTAACAATGGATATAGTCCTTGCCAAATATAATGTATTACATGATGCGATTGTGCCTTTGAGCTTGAATTTGTACCAAATTTGTTTGTAGAACCATTGAAAGACCTCTAATAAACTGTTTGCTTTGTATCTTCCACCTCCATGTCTTATGTGTCTAAAGTACTTTTTTCTTGCTTGATAATGTGATTTTTTCATACCTTGGGTTGACCAAACAGATAGAGATCCACATTTCTTGATAAAATATGGAGCATGATTGTATAAAATATGTTGCATAAATAACAAATTAAAAAAAATCAATTAAAAAATCCTATATGTGTCAAACAATAAAGAGACATACATATGCAAACTTCTTACCATACAGTGAGTGAAGTGTTGATTATCCTAAGCTTCTATCAGAAGATGATAATAAAACTGAGATGCTTTCAAAGAATCTCTTTCACTTGCATTCAGTTAAAAAAGAGACCTAAACAAAATCAACATCACAAATCAATACAATTAATTATAAACAAAGTCATATTTCATATTTTTAAAGTGAAAAAAAATGTACCTTGCTGCTTGGATTATTTTACTGCAATCACCTCCTCCTCATCTGAGACTCTCAATATTTCTAAGAGCCTTTTGTTGATTTCAAAGTCCTAAAATATTTTTCTTTTGTTGATAAGATTTGATGCATTTCTCCAAAAAATGAATGCTCTGTTGTTAGGCTTCTAGCTTCTGTAGTAACTCATTGTTATGTTTTGATAAAAGATGGTTCTCCAATTTGAGGACATCCTTTTCTGCAATCAAGTTAAGTGTGTAGCCTAGAAACCCATTATAACCATCAGCAATGAACCTCAACAATGAAGAGCTATTATAGAAAGGCGGAGTGCTATTTTTTCTAAGCCATCTAACCAAACATCAAGATTCTTCTTTCCTTCAAACCTAAGTATATGTTTCGTAGACTCTGTAATAGTAATGGGTTTTGTTATCTTCCTTATTGGTTCATACTCACTATCCAACTAAATAAGAAGATGATAGAGAGGCCTTTTACTAGAATTACAGAGATCATTGGATGACTTATCCATAGCTAAGGATGTGATTAAAAGATTGGATTGAAAAAGCATGCAAATTAGAAACAAGAAGGAAAACAAAGAAGAAACTAATAAGGATGGGAAAGAAATAAGAGAGTGATAATGGAGGGAAGTAATCAAACTTAAAACAAAATTCAAATTGAATATTAGTTTTCACTTTAATGAGGATGAGTAAGATCTTCATTATGACAGTCTTTGTCACCTTGATGGCGGCCTAGATTTCTAGGTTTGATGTGACCACAAGAATATCACGACAATGACTTGTTAACAATTTTTGATATATTTACTTACCAAAATATAAAAGTTTTTAAAAATTTTAAAAATGATTTTATTTCCTAAAATATTTTATTTCTGTAGGATTGCTTATAGGGCATATTCAAGACCTCAAAACTCCCCTAATGAATATGGCAGAATGCAAGGCCTTAATCATGGGGTTGAATAATGTGGTGGTATTTGCTATTTATTGGTAAAAGACAACTCATAGTTAGTGATCAATAAATTGAATGGAACTTATAGTGTGAGAGGGATCCCATTCTATGCATGTATCATCGTATAGCCTTGGATTTACTGCAGATGTTTGATATAGTGACTTGTCACAACTGGTTCCTCATCGGTGGAACCACTTTGTAGATTTTTTGAAAAATTATGCTTTTGTTGAGGTCGTATTTCTCAATTATGGTCATGAGGGGTTATTAGAATTACTTGATCTTATTATACTAAGACTACTATAGGGAGTGCTTGCTAACATGTCTTGTTATGACTGCCGATGGTTAGTATGGATGATGGGTCAAGTTGCAATTGACCATCTTTTTATTCTTTCATGGACGCATAGGATCGTTAAATGACATATCTAGACATCCCTTCCTATTTATGCAAGGGATAGCTAATAATATGATGCAGTTAGTATAGGGCCTAAGCGGCACATCCCTTGGTTTTGTGCTAAAGGGTTTGTTTTCAGCCAGCATAGGATGCTATATGGTATGCTTTATGGTTTTTTTTCATTAGGCCAAGAGGGTCCTTTATTTTGCAATGTACTAGTTGATTTCATAAGGCCAAGAGCTCCATATATTTGTTTAGTGCACGCACAATTAATGGTTTCTTGCCATTAGTGCTATACCAGATAGATTATTCAATGGAGCCTGGAGTGAGTGTTTTGTTACACCGAAGCTTTTTGTGGCCATGTCCAGGTGATGTCCTTCCTTTATGAGTTCTTTCCCTTTGTGCTATGTATGTATATATGTATGTGGGGAATTTCCTTCTTTTGAAGACTGGCAAAGTCAAGGCATGAAGTCCCAAAGTTTAGGTTGTGTGTGTCTGGGGGGGTTTGAATAGTTGTCTACCTCTTGTGAAGACATTGTCAAGTACTCAAAAAGCTATTTTTACGAGTAGTCTAAGTGACCCTGTTGTGCTAGCCTGCTAGGTAGCTATTTCTAGGAGCTTTTGTTAGTTGTGGAGACAGCTAGAGAAGCCCGCCAAATAAAGAAAGAGAAGAAACAATAACTATATCTGAAAAACTCAAAATATAGAGGTGTGTAAAAAGGGGTTCTAACCCCTAAATAAAAGAAAATGAAATGAAAATAAAGAAAAATTCTAAGAGCAGATGCTCATTACCTTGTGAAGTCCTAGTAGATTCTTGGGAGTGAGTCACCGATGCCTTGTCTTCCTAGGGGTGACATTTAGCTAGAAAGAAAAATAAATAAGGATGGTTGAAGAAAAAATAAAAGTGAGCAAAAAAAGAAAAGGATTTAGTATCACCTTGCGAGTGTAGTAGGTTCTTGGGTGTTGAGAAGACAGGACCTAAGACCAATGCCCTGTTCTCCTTGGGTCACAATATGTTTAGCTCCCTCCTTTTTACATGCTCGAGTACCAAGACTTGAAGTATAAAAAAGTGATGAATTAAAAATATCTAAAAATACAAGACCATGCTATAGGAGTCATCACCTAGTAGGAGTTCCTGGTCCAATTGTCCTAAGTTAGATAGGCAGGTCAGACCACCACTTAGGATGTCTCATTTAATAATTCTTTTCGGCCAATCTGTGTTGAAGTTTTTGATTAGTGTCTAGCTTTAGATCTGTGTCAAATTATACTTGACCTATTCCTTGTGGAACTTCATGCCTTGATTTGGTCAGGGGGTAAGGTGAGAGCTATGTTTGTATTTTGTTGTGTATTCTATGTGTAGCAGCTTGATGCTCTTTATGGTTTATTGATGTGCAGGTTAATTCCTAGATTCCATGGGCTAAGTTGCCCTATCCTTTGGTTGCCAATGAGAGTGGAGTGCAAAAAGACCTCGAAATATGTAAAAGAAGAGAAAAATTTCCTAGAAAATGAAACAATTACGGATCAAGGAGCTAGAGTTTTCCTAGATGCATTTTGACACCAAAAACCCAACACAAGTCTCTGTTCGTTAATCATATGTCGTTTAACCCCCTATTTAATCCCCTCAAAGTTCGGGATTATGAAGTAGCTACTGAATTTGGGAGCAAAAAAGAGCATGATGGAGGCCAGTTGATAGGTTTGGATGCCACAAAGCCAGTGTCCAGTCCATTTGTGATTTTGAGCTCGTTTGGCCCTTCGTCCTTCAGGCTCAAAACCACTTTCGGGAAGTAAGAACATGTAAAAATTGAACCGATTAACTTCTAATGTGTGTTTGCCCTCCTCTCTCTCTCTCTCTTTCCCCACATCTCTCTTCTCTCTTTCTTCTCCTTCTTCTCCTCTCTCTGTCTTCTTGTCCTCCTCTCTCTCTCACTCTCCCTCTCTCCCAAATTTATTCTTTTCTCTCTACCCCCTTTTTTCATTGTCTTCTTCTCTTGCTTTCCCTACCTAGAAAATCTCTCTCTCTCTCTCTCTCTCTCTCTCTCTCTCTCTCTCTCTCTCTCTCTCTCTCTCTCTCTCTCAATTTTTAAATGAAAGGAATAGAAATTTTTTTAAATCTCTCTTTCTTTCTAAAATAGATTTTAAACTAAAAAAAAATTAATTGAAATTTAAATAAATCTCTAAAATATCTCTCTCCCCCCAATGTAGATAGCGTATGAATCAATGTTGTCACCGCGATTTGCACTATACATTGTTGCTCCCATTTCTACCACCACTCTTGTCCCGCCACCAACTTTGCTACCAAAAAATCAACCTATTGTCTTGTTAGCACTCGCATGCAAAGAGATTGAGAGAGAGAGAGAGAGAGAGAGAGAGAGAGAGAGAGAGAGAGAGAGAGAGAGAGAGAGAGAGAGAGAGAGAGAGAGAGAGAGAGAGAGAGAGAGCTTTCATAGATTGTCAAACTATTAAAGAGAAAGAGTGTTTTTTCATATTCAAATTTGGTTTGTGCTAATTGTCAAGTTTGGAAATAAAGGTTTGGGGAGCATCAAAGCTATATCCAAAATAATATATAATAAATTAAAGGCCTCCTTCATCTTGATGGGCTAACCTTTAAAACCCATATATTTGCAAACGATACATCCAATATCATTGTTGTAAATTCTTATTCTCCACAAAAAGCTTCTTGGAATTTATGATAGCTTTGCTATAATTTTAGGTCTTGTGAACAAGTCTATTGAGCTTGTCAAAATCCATACGAATATGAATCCTACAAATCTCCTCACCAAAAGTCTCCTAATGGAATGATATGCCTTCCTTAGGAGGTTGATGGGCATAGGATGAGATGACATCTTTTCTCATCATGTTGTACTCTATGTATATATTGTATATTTATCATTCTTCTTTTACTCCCTTATTTTCACCTTTAAGTGGGAGGTTGTGGGGGGTTAAAGGCTCGCTGATGTCTAGCCACCTACATTTACTTCTACACAAACCCACATACCTGTACACTGCATGTGGCACCCGCTGGAGGGGAGCTACAGAGCTCTACCCCGAGATCTACGGACCGCTTACTGATCAAGCATTTCAAGCCGAGCGGCCATGGCTACCTCTCACATAGTCGACGCGCAATGCCTACCTTATGGGTGTAGTGAGCTTACCTTAATACTCGATCAAGTTTCCTCCTCTCTCTTGCACTCCAATAGCTCCACGATCCTTGTGGCAAGCTCAAGCCCCCTCCGCCAAGCTCCATCCTCCATAGCCGCACAAGAAAAGAGAAGAGAAGATGAAGAGAGAAGATGGGGAGCTTCTTCTCTACGATCCCTCACTCTCACACACTCACTCCCTCACACTCCCTCAACCCCTCACTCAAGCACAAGCAAGAAGGTAAGAAACAAGAGAAGAAGAAGAAGAAGCTTTGGCCTCACATAAGAATGAGCTTCTCATTCACTTTTCAACTTTATATACAAAACCCTAAATCCCTTTTTGGGCGGTCATCCCCTTATCCCCTTTTTTACATGGCCGGCCATGGTCTAGGCCCTTTTTTCCATTGTCCTTCTATCTTCCTAGCTTCATTTCCACTGCCCGTTCACATTTACAAATTACACG
Organism: Lygodium microphyllum; assembly: GCF_053477565.2. NCBI lineage: Eukaryota > Viridiplantae > Streptophyta > Polypodiopsida > Schizaeales > Lygodiaceae > Lygodium > Lygodium microphyllum. The sequence continues at coordinate 83,480,030 of NC_141163.1, read as the reverse complement.
GGTGAGAGTCCAGCGCTCCTTAAATTAAATCACAATGTGCTTGCTCTCTTTTACAAAAGTATTGACTTGCGCTTTTCCTTGTGCGCCTTTTCCCCTTATTTGGGACTTTTTTGTGCTTCTTGTGTTTCTAGATTTTTCTTGGCACGCCTTTGTCTTCCATTTCACTTTGCCTTGGCCTTGTCTTCTGCTTTAGCTTTTCCAGATTTTCCACCTTGTTCGTCTAACGGTTAACATTACCCCCCTCCTAGACGAGTGCCAGTCCCATGGCACTCCCGTTGTCGGTAGTAGGCTTTGGCCTGCACTGAAGATGTGGGTGGAAGGGACATCAATGGTTGCTGTGGAGGAGTGTTGGTGATGGTGTGGAGGAAGGTTGTTGGGGGCATGTTGGTGGGCTAGGTGGCTGGTGGTAGGGTGGTTGGAGTTGATGGTAGGTGTTCTTTGTTGGGGATTGCACTGATGGTTCTTGGTGGGCTTGCAGGATGATAAATGATAAGAGTTCAGAGTTGGGTATCAATGAAGAGCGAATGACACTTTTGTTGGAGTCTTTAATACCTGCAATTGAAAACCTCTCATAGGTGGTCTCTCCCTAGGGGTAGTGCTAGTCTTCTCTATCGTGCACAAGACATAGTTCAATTAGTTTGGGAGACAGGTCGAACTCTAAGCAAGCTGAGAGTATTGTCTTACACTTAAGGACCCAAATTGTGTATATATTTCGGTGCAGATATTATGTGAGTGCTCATGCATACTTAGATATTACGTAGTTAGAAGACCGCGGCTGGTTTCTCGTAACAATGTGTGGATGAAGCAAAGTTGTCCATGTTGAGAAGAAGTACACGTGAAGGTGTAGGAGACATCCTTTGCATTATGACTGTACGATGTAGCAAAATAGAACATAGGGATACCACACTTTCATTAGTTGGGAGCTATTGGACTTGCTTGATGAGGACAGTGTACTTTTCATGGCCATTCGTGCGGTGTTTACCACAATTGATTGCAATGGTATTAAGGCAGATTGCAAGAGGGAATCGGCAAATGGGTCAGGGTGACAGGTCTAACCATAGGCAAGACAAGCTCCCTAGGTATGTCCTGCCCTTGATGTGCCTTGAACAATTGTGGGTGATGCTAAAAGGGCCAGGGGACTAGGGACGGAGCCAGCCGACCAAGGTCACTGGACGTACCTAATTTGAGGAGCCCTAGGTGCTGTGCTGTGTTCTTTTCCGTTTTCTTTTTCGTTTCCTTTTCTTGTTCTTTTTTCTTTCTTTCTTTCTTTCTTTCTTGCTTTCTCTTTTCTTTTTCTTTTTCTTTTTTTTTTTGACTTGGCTGCATATATATCAACCTTTCAATGGGTTGGAAAATGTCAAGCTTCGAAGGCTTAGGAAATGGATATTACAATGATGATTGTGCCCTAGCCTCATTGTTAGAGATGCAGTCGTTGAGATGGGGAGATACACTTGAGACATTGCAACCCTCTTTGGAACGTGCGATGTTGGTACAATTGGGGTAACAGCTGCCGTGAGTGCCTGGCGCAGAGTGTAACCCAGAAAGAGGAAGTGGTTAAGATCATGCTTTGGGCCATGCGACGTGGGCACTCGCACGGGTGATTTTTGCTTTCAGCAGCGTGGCTTTGTCGAGGCTCTTTGTGGGGTCGGTGGTCTTGCGGTGACTTGGGCATTGAACACCTTCACACAAAGACCTGCGTCATCCTGCATCCACTTGTCACTTCATGAGAGTACATGTACGGCATATGCCGCAACTATAATAAACCAGTGCAACGCAAGGAGACATCACTTATCTGAATTCCATGGTGTTGGCTTAGATACTTATCACCTGCGCTTGATTAGCTTTTTCTTTTGCTAAAGACGTGAAATATATTAAATGCAAATGTGAAAAGTTTGTACAATTGGGAAACATGTCAGCACTTAACCATTTAAAGGCAAAAAGTCATAGTCATGTAGCATTTGATAAGCCTTTTATACAAGATGGGGCTACTCTATCTGTACGAGGCAAGGCGAGTTTGGGTGGTCGGGTGACCGAGGTTGTGCTGGTGAGGGGCTCCTATGAGGCTGGGTGGGAAAAATGTCAGCTGGGACCCAAATGGTGTGGTCCATGGCCACAATTGTCTCCAGAATGCTTTTAAACAATATGTCAATTTCCTGCTTGTCTCGAGCTGCCCTCTCCTCTTTTGAGCACCTGGTGCCTGAGCGTCTGGTGGGAGCCCGCACGAACGGTGTTGACATATCCCATGTGCTTCCTTGAGCTTCTATTCCCCTGGCCTAGGGAATTTTTGACCTACGTCCGAGGCGGTGTTTCTTGGGGCCTCGTTTCTTTGCATACCTTTTAAGGGTAGGTACATAGCGTTCCGGCGAAGGAGCTTGTGCTACATGCTCCCTTCGATAGCGGATAGCGTCCTTGCAAGCCAGCTGCATTGGGTGCTCCATGTCGGCTACCATAGGGGGACCTGCAAAATGCGAACCAAGGATTAGGCCTTGAGGCAGGATAAAACTATTCGCATGGAAGGGATTATATAGTGGGTTATCAAGCGCATATGATGAGGAGGGGAGAGGTGAGGCATGCAATGTTTGTTGTAGAGGGATGGCCCCCATGATGATGTTCGTTTTGCCTCCAGCCATTAGCAGATCTTGGCTTATGCTAAGTTGCGTGGACTGGTTGTCATGGAGTGGGGCAGGGCTCATCCTCAAAAGGACAGATCGAAAAGGGGAAAAGGTGTATAGAAAGGGACGGTACCCTGTCTACACCATCTGAGATGTTGGTCAGGGCTTCCTATGGTGGTAATGAGGGTTACATGCCCTCCACCTGGAGGCGGGAATGGTCACACAACTTCTAAATGTGTGGTGAGAGGAGGACCTGAGGAGCTTAGCCTGTTGAACCCAACTCTTCTCCCTACGCTTGACTATCATTGCTTGTGTGTGTGGATATTTTCTATACAAGGTCACAAAATTCATTGTTTATTTATCTACATATTTACGAATCCATGTCACTTCACGAGGATAAAAGCCAATTATAGAATTCTGGATTGTACAGGAGTGTGGCACACGCATCTAGTACTCGTGGCAGCTTACTCAATACCGATAGATATTTTGCAACATTGAGTAGCATGGAACCTTGTCCAAGTCTACTGGCAACATGCAACTCCTCCTCAGTGAGAATCTTATCAGACAGAGAGTTCTCTTGGCTAGTTTCAGTTGTGTCAGTACCTCAAATGGCGGTCAGCACTCGAAAGGAAGTTGGTGCCACATAAGTTGGGTTTCTTTGAGACCGCCATTTGGCCAATTGCTTCTCTGAGACTATCATGATCTGGGCTCCTAGTTCTGCCATTGCAACGCGGTTTTCACACCAACGTTATTCAAATTGACTTCGACCCTCTCATTTTTGCTTTAATTGCTCTATCTCTAAGAGATTTGGTTGATAGAGCATATCATTGAATGTTACAGTTAAGCGTAGTTCGTCGGCTTTCTCGTCAGAGATGAGTCGTATGCATTCATGCAAAAGCCTATTATAGTGCTCGTCAAGATGTTCTTGCTCTTCCCAGGATAAGGAAAATGGCAAGTATTCTTCAAGCTGCTCTTTAGGGAATGCGCCCATGTCTGCTAGGAAATAGACACGTGTGAACACTTTGAGCTTAGCATCCAACTCGGTTAAGCATTCTGCGACACTTCTATGTTCAACAAGGGCTTGCTCGGTTGCTATCTCATGCAAGGTTCTAGGAGTTTGCCTAGGCTTTAGCATAGCTGGGGGCTCAGGCCTAGACGAGCAAGATTGGTCAACGCTAGGATTTCTTATGCTCTTGGGGTTTCCATGTTTCTCCTTAGGCTTTTTTATTGCATCATGGTTATCCTTGGATGTGACTGGTATAAATTTATAACCTTGTTGTGACAACATTGTATCCACTCTTGATTGGTCAATGCGAGTTCTATTGTCGGTGGATTGAGTGTTGCAAGCAACTGTTGATGGTAACGACTACTTTGATTTTTTAGAGCACACGGATGTGTCTGAGGTTTCACCGATATTAGGAGAGGCATCAATGGAGTCATTGGTGGATGGACTCGATGCTTTATTACTCAGCTCTCTAGCACTCTTGGTATCAATGTTCTTGGGGTCCACAACCACATGTAACTACTGTTGTTTTCATTGTTTTCTCCTCTCTTTTTTTGTCAGTGAAGGTGCATCTCTCAACAACTCAGGACCCTAAACTAGGTCAACCGTTGATATGCTTGGTTGGGCCTCAGCACTCTCTTTTTCTAGTATGTCCTTATGGGACATAGCCGTGGCCTGCTGAATAGCCTCACTAGGTTGTGAGGGTACAACTGCCTCCCTTTTTGGAGAGTCTAGCTCTACCCTTCTGTTTAACTCCTCCAGCCTAGACTTTAGGCACTTTGGAAGTGCTGGAGTTGTCAATGGCGTTGGTTGCGACACCTCCTCCACAGGTAAACTACTAAGGACACGTTCTACAAGGGGTATTGTCACGGTCAAGGGCTGTGACTGATGTGATCCCTGATTGGAAGTAGTAGCAGCTAGTTCAGTAGACTTGCTATTATTGGTGGATTGAGGTGTCAAGTCCTTAGGTCGATTGGAAGTGGTCATGTCTTTTGTTGCCCTTAGAGCATTCACTTGCGTAGATCGAGTATCAATTGAGCTAGCTACGGTGGATTGCACAGGCATATCCTTAGGTTGAGAGCTAAGGGTGGTGTCGTTCCTGCGTTTTGGACATTTGGAAGCTCTGATTTGGGTGCCAAAACCCCTTGCTAAACCTCCCTTGTCGACTGAAGGCCAGATCGTATCAAGAGCAAAGAAGCATAGGAGGAGATCTAAACGAAAAACCAAGTCTCGAGTCAACAACAGTGGAGTGATCGAGCCCCTCATGGTCAAAATCAAGAAACCAAACGGGACCAATCGGAGGGTAGACCCTTAGTCTAGCATGCTTGACAAGTAGATATCAGATGTAATCGTTGAGGATATGCAAAAGCCACTAGTGCCCAAGGAGCCTTTGATTCCCTAAGAGGATAGCACGCATCATAGGCACAACATTGCTTATGGCAAGGTTAAATGCTCAACAAAGCAAATAGCAAAATCATCTGACAACCACAAGCAAATCTCCCAGCCAGTCTCAAAGCCACTTAGGAGTCCCAAGTCTCCTACACCCTCTTCCCCTAAACGGACACAGGAAGCAAGCAATGCTTTGGATATCCATCATGGCGTTGTGCTGACCCTCCATCGATGCCTTCGTCTATAAGGCTTGGGCTTCTTATGGGGTCTTCTACGATATTTGTAAGTCTAAAGCCCATCCTTGGTATTGTCTCTTGACCTTCTTGTTTCAGGCATGGCCTCACTCACTGGTTCTCATTGTTCGACCTATGCTTGTATCAACTCTTCCAACAAGTCCTTACTCTCGTTAGTAGGCTTGACTGTTATGTCAGCACCCTCCTTGCCTTTCCCTCGTGGTTCGAAGAGGTCACCCTTGCTAAAGATTGTGACTATCCTCACACCTAGTAGTGTCAGGTGTATCCTCTGTGCTACATAGTCAGCCTCACACTTGGTTGGTCTTTTGAAGGGTCTTCCTAAGATGGTTTCCTTCCCGTAATTAGCACCATTTGGAGGAACATGAAATACGATAGGCAAGCTTTCAATTTCAATTGTTGCAAGGATTTTGCACTTCCCTATGAGTGCTTGTGGATGTCCCCCGTAAGGGCTAAGAGTTGCATTAGTCGATATGAGTTCTAGTTGGCCCAATAGGGTCCATGATTCATAGGTCAAGATATTAAAATATGCTCCTTCATCAATCAGAGCATCGATAGTATGCTTTCTTTTCATGATGAGTTTGACCCTAAGATAAGCAGGTGGTACTATGTCTTCATCTTCTGGGTCTTGGCTTGTAAATTTAAGCCTTTTGACAAATGTCCTTGAGTCCCCAATTGCACAACTAGATGTGGATTCTCCATTGATGTCTTGGATCGCCAGTGCAGTGCTATTCAAGGAGCATTTATCGTCAGGACTGTCATATCTAGTCATTCTCGTTGTTGTAGCTTGATGTTGTTGCTTTTCGCTTTGACTAGATGTAGTCCGAATGCAACACGTATGTGTTTTTGCAATGTGGCATTTTTGCTCTTGTTAGCTAGATTGGCCCATTGATGTTCTAGGGTCTCTGTTTCTCTTTGTTCGGGTATGGGCTTTTAGTTGCTCTCTTGCAACAAGTGAGAATCCATGCTCATGTAGAGCCATTACTACACTAGGGTCCAATTTGGAGGACCTGTCACGATGCGCGTTTTCTCTCCAACCTACTCGGGGGAGGTGCAGAGGGGGCAGAGCCCCCTTTGTGGGGGTCTGGGGGGGGCAGTCCCCCCGGCCCGCAGGGCCGTTACAGTAAACACCATGTGCAATTTGGAGGACCGTTTATAGCCAAATTTTGAACTACTTGCTCTAAGTTTCAGCCCAGTGATCGATCTATGATATGGTTTCGGTTCTATATGGTCTCTCGGTCAGTTTCAGGTCTATGGGTTAAAATTTAAAAAAATCCAAACTCGGCCCAACAAGTCCAAGTTGCAGGGGCCGAATCCCCGATTCGGCCTGTCCGAGGGCCGATTCTGGGACTCGGCCAGGGTGGTCCGATTCTGCAGGCTGGTTCGATTGTGAGACTCGGATAGGCTAGTCCAATTGTGAAAATCGGACAGGGTGGTCCGACTCCTCCGATAGGACACGTGGTCCGATTTTGGCACTGGGTCCGATTTTGACACTGGATCCGATTCTCGCAGTCGGACGGGGTGGTTCGATTTTGGCAGTCGGACGGTCCGACTCCAAAAATCGGGTGGTTCGATTCTGGGATTCGGACGGGCTGGTTCGACTGCGCAGACGACGACCCGCGGGTTGCGCGCGAGACTCAAGCTCAGCACCTACTCCATGGAATCATCCAGTGCCTTTCAAATAGGTACAAAACACTGCAAGAAAATGCAAGACATACCTGGAATCACTGTGGTGCTCGAATCAAACGGCACTCCAAGGATCTCCCTACAGCTTTCTCTCTCCCTGGTTCTCAAGCTCACTCTCTCTTTCACAAGGAAAAATGTCAAATGTGGTCTTTCCTGGTTCCCTGGGTCTCTTATTCCCCCATCCCAGCCTGTTGTAACCTCAGAAATTAATCCCTCATACTCTTCCAGCCAAAAATCTGAATCTGTGCCCCTATTTACATATTTCCAACAGCAGCATAACCCTTTCTGTTTTCCTTCTTTTTCTTATCCTAATCTTAACCTAATGCAATAGAAATAAAAAATAGAGATGGAGATGGATGGTCCTACTCTAATATTCAACAACAAATCAAAATACTTACTTGCTCCAAGGATTAAAACCTCATAAATCTCCTAACTATCTCGAGCACCGGTTCGGGCTGCAAACCCTACTTCTATGCTCAATTCGATGTGCGCGGCGCTCAAGGCTCGATTTCGTCGGTCCCGTCAACGGAACCAAAATGGAGGGGAGTTAGGAGCTCCACCTCGAGACCTACGGACCGCTTATTGATCAAGCGTTTCAAGCCGAGCGGCCATGGCTACCTCTCACATAGTCGACGCACAATGCCTACCTTACGGGTGTAGTGAGCTTACCTTGATGCTCGATCGAGTTTCCTTCTCTCTCTTGCACTTCGGTAGCTCCACGATCCTTGTGGCAAGCTCAAGCCCCCTCCGTCAAGCTCCGTCCTCCATAGCCGTGCAAGAAAAGAGAAGAGAATATAAAAAGAGAAGATGAAGAGAGAAGATGGGGAGCTTCTTTTCCACGATCCCTCACTCTCACACACTCACTCCCTCACTCCCTCAATCCCTCACTCAAGCACAAGCAAGAAGGCAAGAAACAAGAGAAGAAGAAGAAGAAGCTTTGGCCATACACAAGAATGAGCTTCTCATTCACTTTTCAACTTTATGTACAAAACCCTAAATCCCTTTTTGGACGGTTATCCCCTTATTCCCTTTTTTACATGGCCGGCCGTGGTCTAGGCCCTTTTTTCCATTGTCCTTCTATCTGCCTAGCTTTCTTTCCACCGCTCGTCCACATTTACAAATTGCACGGGTGAGAGCCCGACGCTTCTTAAATAAAATCACGATGCACTTGCGCTCTTTTACAAAATTATTGACTTGTGCTTTTCCTTGTGCACCTTTTTCCCTTATTTGGGACTTTTTTGCGCTTCTTGTGTTTCTAGATTTTTCTCGACGCGCCTTTGTTTTCTGTTTCACTTTGCCTTGGCCTTTGTCTTTTGCTTTAGCTTTTCCAGATTTTCCACCTTGTTCGTCTGATGGTTAAAACCCACCTATCACTATCACTTTATTCTTTATTCTCTTAGTGACAAATAGAATAAGGGAAGGCAAGTCACACATTGTGAATGTTGGAGTTCCCACACATTGGGCTTTCTCTTGTTACTTGAACCTCCAAAGCTATCACTCTCTTCTTGCTTGCACTCGTGTTTCCACCTTTCCCTCACCTTTCACATCTAAAATGAATAATTTTAATAATATTTAAAACATAAATGTCCTAACCAAAATAAAACAAATTTCAGTATTAAACAAACTTACCTTTCTACCACCAATACAAAAGTTAAAGCTCTTCCCACAAATTCTTTCCATCAAGACAAAATGCTCATATTGATTTAGGAGGCTCTGACTGTAGTGGCAAGCTCATGCTCGTTGATCACCAAGACCCACAGACCACTTATTGTTTTAAGCGTTTCAAGCCGAATGCAATGGTTGTCTCTCACCTAGCTATGCACTCTCTCAACTACGGGTATAATGAGCTTACCTCCATGCCGATCGAGTTGCCTCCTCTCCTAAGCACTCCCATAGCTCCACAATCCAAGTACAAGCTTCAAGCGAGCAGATCCTCAAGCTCCATGCTCGAAGCTCCATTGCCGCGAGCAAGAGAAGAGAAGAGAAGAGAAGAAGAGAGGAGAAGATTGAGAACTTCTCCGCCACGGTCCCTCACCCTCACACTCTCACACTCCCTCTCCCAAGCACAAGCTTAAGCAAGCAAGAATAACAACAACAACAACAACAATAATAATAATAATAATAAGAGAGCTACTTTTGGCCACACACAAGAATGAGCTTCTTCATTTACTGTTTGCCTTTTATACAAAACCCTAACCCTAATTCCCTTTGGGTGGTCATCCCCTTATGGTCCCCCATTTCTCCAACCCTTCTCCTCTTGTTTTCCTATTGGCATGGCCTCAACCCGTGCCTCTAACCATTTACAATTTGCATGAGTGAGAGCCCGGCACTCTTTTACAAAATAAATCATGGTACGCCTTGCGCTCTTTTACAAAAGTATTGACTTGCACTTTTTCTTGTGTGCCTCTCTCCTTGATTTTCTGGATTCTCCACCTTGTTTTTCTTAGGGTTAACACTAACAATCACTCACATGGCTAGCTCAATCATTCCACTGGGTATAATTTGAATATCAAATGCTTGTCCCATGTCTTCAACTGACTCCAAGGGAATCCATTGGCACGATTTCTTCATCCAATGTGTAAATCAAATAACAGAAGGTAACACTAGGGATCACCACTTTGCACAAAAAGATGCCAGCTTTGTGTACCGTACCCACCTCATTCCATCCTTCTTCAAAATTGAAATTAAGAAAGTCCTCACTTATGTCCTTGCAAATGAACATGGAGAGAAAATGATATGTATTAGTGCTTTTAAATATACGAGCAAAAATATGAATTGGCACAAACCATGAAAGACCCACTAATCTTGAAGCTCTCTTGAATTTTAGCAAGCTATGAATGTCATGTATGATTTAAAAAATTAATGTAAAAAGAGTCCACTCATCCGAAATGGGCTATTCCAAAGAATTGAGAGATGGACAATTAAGTAATTCAAGAGACCCATAAAGACACATAGGTACTATATAAATGGGCTACTCCAAAGAATTGGATGATGAACAATGAAGTAATTAAGCGACCCATACAAACACATAGGTACTATATAAATGAACTTATAGAAGAAAATCTTGTGATCTAGAAGATATTGTAATGACTTTCTGTGATCATCATTGTCTCATCCACATCCACATGTAGAGTTTTGTGTGTCCCAAATAAGTTTCTCAAAAGACTGATCCTCGACAAGATTCAAAGGAAAAATCTTTGATAGGAGAGAACAAAAAAAAAACCTCAATAAGACATGAAAAGTTAAGAGCAAAAAAGTAATGACTTATAATTTGAGGGAAAGAATTGTTGAGGAGTCCCAAGAGGTAGTTTCAAATCCTTCACACCATACACATGTTGAACTAATGCAACAAGACCACCATCTCAAGCCTCCCAAAACCGAAGCACTTTGCCCTTTCAATGATTTTGTGGTACATCATGGCGACAAACTCGATGAGGCCCTATTGTTGAAGGTTGCATGTAAACCCATGAATCCTTCTCGAACATTGCTCCTTTCCACTTACCATGTTCGTCCTTTATATTAGATATATAGATAACAAATATAGAATCACGAGATTATATTTGCTGACATGTAGATGCCATTGGAATGGATTGGAGAAGAATATTACCTAGAAGGAGAGAAATGCAAGTAATAATACTTTAGAATGGTAGTAGATATAGAGATGGAAGAAATAGAGAAGTTAGGTATTGTGTGGCTATGGTTGGGAAAAGTCAGGGGTTGTGTGGCTATGTCTATGTGAGCGTAGAAAGATGAAAAGATTTATGTAATGGAGGTAAGAGAATGACCATGGAAGAAAGAGAGAAGCTAGGTGCTATGTGGCTACCCAAGAGATTTGTTATAAGTATATATATGTATCATGTGGGTTCAACATAAGGGATTTTACAAATATAAATTTTTATATTTTTTACATATAGAAAGGTGCCATATAAAGGGGTTACTTATGGATTGAATAGAAAAGGGTTATGCTTTAGTAAAGGATAATTCACAAATAAGGATATTTATAAATAAGCCTTGAATACACATGATATAGAGGGTATACATATAGTGAATTCCATGGGTGTGGCTATCGCTAGGAGAAGCTAGGAGATGTGTGGCTATGGCTATGTGAGCATATAAACATGGAAAGATTTATGGAATGGAGGTAAGAGAATGACCATGGAAGAAATAGAGAAGCTAGGTGCTATGTGGCTATCACTAGGAGAAGCTCGGAGATGTACGGCTATGGTTGTGTGAGGATCGAAAGATGAGAAGATTTATGAAATAGAGGTAAGAGAATGACCTGGGAGGAAAGAGAGAAGCTGGGTGTTGTGTGGCTATGGTTAGGAGAAGCTAGGGAATGTGTGACTATGGCTGTGTGAGCATAAAAAGTTGAAAAGATTTGTAAAATGGAGGTAAGAGAATGACAAAAATGAAAGCATTTCTTGCAGAAAGACACCAAGAAAAGGCTTTTTTTTAACTATGCATGACATAATAAGAGGTTTTTTTTTTGGGTGGGGGGAGATAAAGGGGAGAAGCCTATATTGGTAAGGATAAGGAAAAAAAAGAGAGTGGATAAAATATGCACACTATCCCCTCTACTATCGATCCACCTCAAATCTCTTGTTATTAAGAGAGTTGTTAACTCTTAAGCTAAAGGGCCCTTTTTGAGTCTATATTTTCCCCAATGCTTCTACTTTCTTTTGTGCACTCCTCAACCTACTACTCCATGGGCCATAACTCCCACTACTTTCTTCATTGTCTTGAGGACCAGACATGTCTTCAATGTGGTAATTTTTTTGAGTATTATTTGTTGCGATCTTCTTTCCATAACATTATCATCAGTACTCTCATAAGCATCCGTCTCAACTATCGCTTTAGGTATTCAACATGACTCATATTCACTAAACCTTATATCCCTACTTATAACAACCTTTAGTTCCATTTTCCTCCTCAAGTCATCAAGAATGTGAACATAGCATACATAGCCAGACACCTTGAAATATGCAACTAAAGGTATTTTTCGATACATCTTCTCGTATGGTGACATATGATGAGTCAATGACGTAGGAGTCATGTTCGTAATATGAATTGCAGTATGTACTATCTTAGCCCAATAAATCAAAAGGCATGTGCATTTGGTTCATCATAGCTCTTGCAACCTTAGCAATGATACAATTCTTTCTTTTTGTAATACTATTTTGCTAAGGTGTATATCTATATCTCTCAACTAGTCAAAGAACTCATTTGACATATATTTACCTCTAGAGACAATAAGGGAAGGGCCAAGTCCTAAGATATCTTGGTGCCCCCATAGGTTTGGGGGCCACTTTACCTCAACTATTTAAGTGCACCGTAGAGAAGTTCAAGAGTAATATATAGAGTTGTGGCAACCTATGACTCTTTTCAATGATCTATTTTCCCCTTCTCTAAGTTGTGCTAGTCGAAATTAGAAGCTCTATTTAGAGAAATCTCTTGGTCTTTTATTAATAAATGTAGATGGGTGGCCATTTATTGGAATTAGCTATTCTACCCTTGAGATAAAGGGGGACTTGGACTTGATGCTCTTCAAGAAAAAGCTTCAAGATTGTTCTTTTAGCTATCTATTGGAATCAATTATTCTACCCTTCAGATAAGGGGGGAGTTGGACTTGAAGCTCCTTAAGAAAAAGCTTCAAGATCATTGTTTTAGGTTATGAAGAGAGTAGATACTAATCAATCTTAGGCAACCATTTTGCAACAATGGATAGCTAGTAGTAGGCTCTTTGGTGATATGTGAAACATGATTAACTATTGGGATGTGTTTTTTTGTAAAAAGAACAAAGTTAAAATAAAACAATATTCCAGTTTACAAGGGGAAGTGGATAGCTCTATGAGGGATGATGGTCCACATTCTCAAGTAATTTGGATGCAAACTAAATGACTTTTTCTCGGCTGGAGTGAACCTTGCACTATCCAAGTTAATTAGTGAGAAGGTTTTTTGTAGGTGTTTTGATGATTGGAACACTTTGAAATTTGACCTTTGTTCAATGGCTCAGTGATAGGTACAACTAACGAGAGCTCAACTATAATACCAACAATTGGTGTTCTCCAATAAGAAAATTGAGTGGCTACAATACATAAGACCAATAGGGACCTAACTAAGTGGTGGAACTTGCCTTTAGGGAAGCCTACTAATTCACTTAAGAAGCGATAGGACTTTGTTGCCCTTGACAATAATTAGATTGATAATGTCAATGAAGCATGGTGATCCAAGAAGTACCCTTTACACATGGAGGAGAAGGTTTAAAGCAGTTTGTATAAGTACTCCTTTTTTAAAACTCCATATGATATGGAAATTACCTCTCAAATATAGAGAGAGATTTATGGGAGTCATGTATCCTTCCATGAGTGAAATGAAGAATTAGTGATACACCTGATATGGGACCCTTGATGTGGGATTGTATAGAAGTTCACAAGTATTGGAGCAAAATTAAAAACGAAGTCCATGGCTTCTATGGGTTGCACCACGGTATCAATTGAAAGCAAGCTTTTCTTGGTGATAAAGGAAGCTAAAAAAGAGTTCTATAGGTTTTGGGCTATATTTAGGGTTGTTTTGTGTAGGGTCATATGGTTATGTATGATTACAATCCTTTTTGGTATTGGGAAAAGAGTAACATTGGGGCTTTGGATAATGTGTTCTCCCAAGTCAATGATGCGATTTTTTGATATTATAGAAAGAAAACCACCTCTTTCAACATTGTCAAGTTGCTTTTAAAGTTGACCTCATCTAAAGCTCCAGAAGATAAAAGCTTGGCCTGCCGATCTATACTATTAGTTAAGGGGAGGTGGGGGGGTGGGTGCCATGTGGCAGCCCCTAACCTCCCCACAAAGAAACGTGGGGGCGGGTGCCACGCGTCCAACATCCGCCCTCGCCGTGAAAATTGCGCCCGCCCCGGGGCGAGTCTAAGCGCGGAGCGCCTAGTTTGTTCATGATGGAGATGTAAATTTCACCCTTATTAATGATAATCGCATTATTTAAGTAAAAGAGCTTTCTCTCGTGTTAAAAATCTAAGGATGTACATTTTTGTGTTACTCGTGGTTCCATAACGAAGAAGCACTTTAAAAGCGTGAAAGGAGGCACAGCTCACATGGACCATCGTTTCAACGCAAAGGAGCGCTTATCTTAAAATATCATCTAAAGGTTGTATATCTAAAGTCAATAAAAAATTCACTTTAAATAAATTCAAAATTGGGGGGACTAAAGTTTACACCTAGAGGTCATGGATCTAAATTTAATCAAAATTCCGATTTAAATATATTCAAAATTGGCGGAGAATGGCGGACTAGATCTTCGAGAGAGCGGAGACAACGAAAAAGCTGAGTTGGGGAGGCAGGTATCTCTCACACACACACATTCTCTCTCTCTCTCTCTCTCTCTCTCTCTCTCTCACACACACACACACACACACACACACACAGAGTGTTCCTAGAAGAAGGAGAAGAGCAGGAGGAGGAGCAAACGGGCCAAGCATAGCACTAGTAGCTTTCACTGCATCTCTGCCACTTACGCTGTGCCAGAAATAACAGACAACAATGGCGCTGCTGGGGCATGTCGACCTATGGTTTGCTTGGGCCTCTTCCCTCTGCGTCCAGCCCGTTGGCATTGCTATCCAACTGCAGGTACGACATCCTGGCATTTCTGTCTCATTGTCAAGAAAAATCAAACGAATTTGGTTTCCTGTCAAAGACGAACTTGGCCCATTGTATCACAGAATAGAAACATTGTAGTGGCCTTCACAATAATAATTTCCTCTGCAATTCCTCCCCTTGATGTTGATATACTGCGTAGATGCCTATTTTAGTGTAGAGCAAAAATGGACCACATACTACAAATTACACATTAAGATACCCGGGAACAGATCAGCAGAGAGGAGTAGCCTTGTTGAACGGCCGTTAGTCACTTTCTCTTGTGACCCCTTCCATCAAGCATTGACACATCTGATAATTTAGATAGGTCTTAGAGGTTTGTGATTCGGGCTTTCTAATTTCACTTAGAGCATGAATGGGCCACTTATTACAAATTGCACATTAAGATGCCAGGGAACAGATCATCAGACAGTAGTAGCCTTGTTACTTGCTTTTGTGGTCCCTTCCATGAAGCACTAGCACACATTTGAAGATTAAGATAAGTCTATTTAGTGATTAGAGGTTGTGATTTGGGCTTTTAGCCTTCTGTTTTTCACATGCTATTTCTAGCTTTGTATTTTGTGGAATGTGCAACTAGATCTCCCTAGTAGCTCTTTCTAGCTACATTCAACAAATACATGTAAATCTGCCAAAGTGTATGTAAAAAGATGGTGCTAAGTCTTATTTTGGAATAACAATTTTGCTAAGTATGCAACCATACCTAGGGTTTTATAGGTTGCCTTTTCAGGGAAAATAATTTTTATAATGCACACCATATATTACAGCTTGAATCTGTCTTTGGGAGGGCCTCAACATTTGCCAACAAAGGGGATATAGAAACACATATTGGTATGAAAAAATAAGGTAGCTTGTTTTTATCTTCTTTGAGCAAATTGTACTACCATGGAGTTTAGAGACTTCCACCACGGGGGTTGAAGGTCGCCCCATCTGTGCTTGTTGATATGAAGCAAGGGAAGCCATCGACTTCATAATTGTTTGTGGTTTTGGATCATAGGATTTAGTGTGCTGATTATAGATGTAGACATGCAGTTCATGAGTTTATCTTCCTATGTGAGTTATTCATTGATAAATTGTCCTTTTGATTTGCGATTTCCAAAACAAGTTGATTTTCAGAGCCAAAGCATCTTATTGGATGAGCAAGAGTGAGCTTGAAGAGCTCAAGAGACTTCCTTGGGGAGGGCAGAATTTGGGTGAGTTCAAGCTAGTGCTATTTTACAAGAAGGACGAGACTTCGTGTGCATTGCATGAGTGCCTTAAACGAGCTTACTGGTGAGAATTGTGAGAGTGTGCAACAGAATAGAAACGTGAACATGGAGAGAAGAGAGTGATAGCAAAAGAGAAGAGAATGAATTGATAATCTGCACTGAATCTGAATGGAAGGTTGAATACAATGTCGGATTGATCAGTTCTTGCATGCAAGCTTGCAGCCCAAGGTTTTAGTGAGGGCTTTGGATTGAACTAATGACGATGGCTGCATCGGAGGTGGAGGAATGTTAGAGGCGAAGTGTACTGAACTTGTAGAAAACAAAGATGATTTGCCAAGTGTGGAGGGGTTGGCTATAAATAGCTTGAGCAACTCGAGATTGGCCGATCGTACACAAAATGATGCAGTGGGCTAGCATTATATTGGCCTACTAGCTGTAAACTAATCAAGAAATGCCAGCAAAAATCACCAAGACAGGCGCCCCCATTTTGGCATGGAAAATTGTGTTGATTAACTATTGAAAAAGAAATGCATGTGGTTGGTACCGGTGTGAACGCACTCTAGAAACATTGAAAAAGAAATGCACACGGCTAGATTGGGCTGAAACAATTAGAGTTTCTTTGTTAGTGTAAGACTCTGATGGAGCTCACAACCAGGTTATGACAGATTGACAAAATACAAGCTAACACCCCTTCTCATATCTTGGGAGTGGTTAAAGACCCAAAGACCTTATGTAATGAAGCATAGGAGCTTGAGACAATGGCTTTGTAAAGAGGTCCATTGCATTGTCCTTCATGGGATAATAGGCCACCACTAATGCGGAATCCACAATTTGATCCCATGGGAGTATGAAACACAAGGTTCTTTTCCAAAGCTAAAGTATTTTGGTTATCCATGCATAGTTGAGTGGGTCCTTTTTGTGGAAAGCCAATCTCAGCCAACAATCGACGGAGCCAAATTGCCTCTTGAGCGGTAGAATAAAGTGCTCGGTACTTTGTCTCTGTTGAAGATAATGCCATGGTATGTTGCTTCTTTTTGCTCCACAAGATAGCTCTCGATCCAAGGGAGAAAGCAAAACTTGTAGTACAGTGTCTAGACTCGATGTTTCTTGCCCAATTTGAGTCACTCCATCCATCAAGAGTGGCCCCCTATCCATACATGCTTTTGTGGAATCGAGTCCCTTGTCAATAATGCAACATGCGCAATGTGGCTCTATAGTGAGCTTGAGTAGGAGTCTCCATAAAAGAATACAATAATTCCACCATAAAAGAAATGTGTGGCCTAGTATGGATAAGTCAAAGCAAAGATCCAATAAGATACCTATACTGAGTAGCATTTGGAAGGGGATCTCTAATAGTTACCATCTTGGACTCGAGGTCCATGAGGCATGAAGCCATAACCAACTTTGAAAGAAGCTCAGAGATATACTTGTGATGGGAGATAAAGATGCCATGTGTCAGTTGATAAATCACATAACCAAGGAAGAAGTGAAGGATCTTGAGGTTCGTCATGTTACACTCTTGTTGCAAAATCTGGAGTCCAATCCACTTGTTGTGAGTCACTCCTCGTGATAATCAAGTTATCCATGTATAAGATGACCAAAGTATATGTGTTGCCCTCAACCTTATAATAAAGGTTGGGTCATGACTGAAACGATGAAAGCCACTTTGTAGAAAGAATGGGTCAATTTGTCGGTACGAAGCCCTAGGAGCTTGTTTCAAGCTATAGAGGGCCTTTTGCAACCTGTAGACATGATCATCCTTCCTCTGCACACGAAAACTAAGAGGTTGATAAACATAAATCTCCTCTTCTAAGATGCCATTGAAGAAGGTAGACTTTATGTCCATCTGGTAAATTGACCATTGATGATGAGTTGCAATAGCCAAAACAACCTGAATAGTAAACATACAGGTTGTAGGTGCAAACATCTCGAAATAGACTAAGCTTGCTCTTTGTGTAAAACCTCCTTCCCCTGCACACAAAAACTAAGAGGTTGATCAACATAAATCTGTAGACAAGATCCTCCTTCCCCTGCACACGAAAACTAAGAGGTTGATCAACATAAATCTCCTCTTCTAAGATGCCATTGAAGTGTGAGAGTGCGCTGCGGAAGAGGAAATACGAACATGGAGGGAGAGAGAGAGAGAGAAAGCAGAAAATAAGGAAGAGAAATCTGCATTGACTGAAATGAATGCTGAATACACTGAAATGGACTGATCAGTCCCTGCACACAGCCCAAAGCGTCAGTGAGGACACCAGATCAGGCTGATGATGACGGCAGCACCGAAGACGGAGGAAGATGACGGAGTCGGAGTGTGCACCTGCCAAGGAAGGAGGGAAGATGATAATACAACAGACTGCCAAGTGGGAAATGGCTATAAATAGCCAAAAAACCCACAAACTGGCCGACCTGAAATTTGAGGCCATAAATATGTCCGACCAGCATTTAATGCTGGTAAAAATGCCAGGAATGCTCAGAAAAATCCCGGAAAGGGTGGACAATGTCCGACAGGTGAGGCAGGCTGATGAATGCAGAAACTGCCCTGGGAAATGCACATCTGAGTGCTCTAGAATGAGCTACCTCCTCCGTCAAAACAAGTGATAGACAAGTCAGAGCTCCTAAAGTCCTCATCTGACTCAGACTGAGGCTCACAGGCAGGAGATGATAAGGCATGACAAACATGATTGCTAACATGAAGAAGGTAGATTTTATGTCCATCTCGTAAATTGACCATTGATGATGAGTTGCAAGAGCCAAAACAACGTGAATAGTAAACATACAGATTGTAGATGCAAACATCTCATAATAGTCTAATCTTGCTCTTTGTTTAAAACCCTTGGCAATAAGCCTAGCTTTGTGCTTGTTCGAGGTGCCATCAACTAGGTATTTGGTCTTATAGACTCTTCACACCAATCACCTTTGGCTTTCCTAGATTGGGAACCAACTCCCAAGTTTGATTATCCTTGATAGAATTGAGCTTCTTTTGCATAGCACAGTGCCAGATGCCCATCTAGTAAACTGGCCATTGGTAACGAGTTGCAAGAGCCAAGACGACTTGAATAGTAGACATATAGGTTGTAGGTATAAACATCTTGGAATAGTCCAAGCTTGCTCTTTGTGCAAAATCCTTGATAACAAGTCTATCTTTATGCTTGTCCAAGGTGCCATCAGCCAAGTATTTGGTCTTATAGACCCACTTCACACTAGTCACCTTTTGCTTCCCTGGATGATGAATCAACTCCCACGTTTAATTATACTTCATAGAATTGAGCTTCTCTTGCATAGCATGGTACCAAACATCTTGTGCAAGAGCCTCCTCATCAATAGTAGTAGGCTCATGATTCTATAAAATTCGACTCATAAGGGCATAGTTTGCATGGAGTGAACTATCTTGCCGAACATGTACACTTCATTACCCACTTGATGGCTAGACGCACACCTCCATCTCCACTCCCACGGCTCCCACTTCAATGAGAAAGTGAGAAACACCCGCATCTTGCATTAGACTTATCTTGTTATGATGGGGATCAAGAGGCCTTTGATACTTGTAATGGTTTGGAATCGGGACTTTTCCAAATTGGGTAAAGGTACATCCCTCTCATTAGAAGAAGAGGGCCCCCACACGGACGGCTCAATTCCCCTTGATGACACCTGAGGGGATGGGGAAGGAGTAGAAATATGTGGTGAAGAAGTTGTCAAAAGTGAAAGGGAAGCTAAAGGGGGGGAAGGAGAGGATGGAGCGGAAGGAGTCGTAGATGAAGGGGTGTTGATGGGTAACCTAGAAGGAAGGGGAGGGGCTGTTGGTGGGGGGCAGGGGGATCAATTGATGACGAAGAACCAAGTGCAGTAGAACTACCATTGACCAGATCATTAGAGGTTGTAGCCTCATCAATTACCACATTCTTGCTTACCTCCATCTTTATTTTCTTCTGATGATATAGTCCGTAGCCCTTTGTGGTCGTACTAAATCAATAAAGATAAAACTTCTTCAACTTTGGGTCAAGCTTTCCCCATTTCTTCTTGTCCACATGGACATAGGTATCACACCCAAAGCTGCGAAAATGAGACATGAAAGGCTTCTTTCTAAAGAAAGCCTCATACGGAGTCATGTCTTGTAATACCAAAGTGGGAGACCTGTTGCAGATATATACTGTTGTAGCAACCACCTCACCCCAAAAGGGAATGAGGAAGACAGGATGCTCCAACATCGAATGGGCCATCTCAAGGATGGTCTCGTCAGCATGCTCCACCACATAATTCTCAAATGGTGTGTTCAGATGAGAATACACCATTTGAATCTTGTGCTCTTTGCAAAATTTGTCAAAGGCCTTGGAGCAAAGCTCTCCACTATGATTAGCTCTTACGCCACGAACCTTGAAAGAAGTTAGTGTTTCTACGAATACTTTCCAATCACAAAAGTTGGGTTATGCCTCACTCTTGTACTCCAAAAAATACAGCCACACATGCATGCAAAAATCATCAACAATAATCATTAAATATTTGACCTTCCCAATGGAGATCGTGCTTGTAGGTCTGCACAAGTTGGTATGCACCAACTCAAGCAGAGTAGTAGCCTTGTGAGAAACAACCAGTGGATGAGAGAATAGAACTTGTAGAAGAATCCCCAATGGTCACAACAGTGTGGGTGAAGACCACACAAGTACTTAGTTGTGTCAAACCATGGATAGAAAGAAGATTAAAACTTAAATCTGACACAAAAAGAACTTTTATGACTAAAGCTTGCCCATTTGGCAAAAGAGGAATAGTCCCTACTCCACAAATAGGTGCGAAGGAGTTGTCACCAATGGTGATGAAACCCCCTTTGGAACAAAGATCATGAAGCCAATCTTCTTGGCAGGTTGTATGTGAAGAGGCTCCATTGTCAATGAGCCATGGCTTCTCCTTAGTGGAAGAAGCAAGTGGTGTATCTTCAACTTTAAACAAATGAACAAAGATTGACTTGGTAGTAGTAGGGGTAACCTTTGAGTCATTGGAACCTTCCTTTGGTTTCAAATGGGGGTACTTCTACTAACACTCTTCCTTCAGATCAGTGCCCTCCCAGAGTGTGGGCACTTAGACTTGGACTTCTTCTCATCCTTCTTTTCATCATGCTTCTTGTTATTTGCCTTCTTGTTCCCCTTCTTGTTTCCCTCTCTTGCACTTGTGGTAAAGACCTTGGTAGAGCCTATCCTCTAGCTTCTATTTCTTTGGAGTTGCTTTTTATGCTCCAAGACAAGTTGCGTTAACTCCTAAAGAAGAGTCTCATGTACCTTAGAAATAAGTAACTAGTGTAGAAGACGTCGTACTTAGGAGATAGTAACTGGGTAAGAAGAACCATCGCCATGTCCTCTGAAGATATCGCGCAGCCCAAGGATACAAGCTCGTTCCGCATATCCTCCATCTTGTTGATATGATAGAGTCATCAATAGAAAACATTTTGAGTTTCTTCTCGAGAGTAATATAGTGGGTAAATGCCTTTTGATGGTAGAGGGAAGAGAGATTTGTCTACACCTCTGTTGCCGTTTGCAACCTACGTACATGAATAAGGATAGCATCCTATAGACCCATAAAAAGAAAGGACTGAGCTCATGAATTGAGCCAATCCTATAAAGCTGCTTGGTCTATAGTAGAACCAGTGGTGGGATCCTCCATGGGTTGAGTAATAGAAGTAGTAATCCCAAAGATCAAAAGTGTAGAGGATGCACTCCTCTTTGCATGACCCAAGGGAGTAATGCGACCCATCAAGTTGATCTTCTTTGGGTAAGGAAGGTAGAATCGGCACCTATGTAGAGGGTGCCATCATAGCAATATAAGGGCCAAAAGGATGGGCCCTATGTGAGACATTAGCTACCCCCTAGAAAGAAAGATTGTAGATGTCATGCATGTTTGGTAGAAGGCCCGAAAACAGTAGCAAGATTGTGCTCTTTGTGACAAATTTTCTACAAGTAGCAACCTAGATGTGGTCTCCTCTTGTGGAAACCTTTGCGTTCTCACTTAGGCAATGGTATCATGTGAGTGTGCAATGAAAGAGAAACATGAACATGGTGTCAGGCGATTTTTTGCATATGGCTAAAAGCCATAGGAGCTTAGGTAAGTAGAGCTCACGACAGGGAGAAACAAGTTTCAGCCTTGTCACAAAGAAGTTAATAATGATAGTTATGAGCTTGTATTTCATAGAAGCATCCAAGTTTCATAAATTTGAATCATAACCAGCATATACATTAGTTATGGGGTCCATATTTTATCATAGACATGGTCAATATAGTCGAAAGCCGTATACATTATTATGGTTATGAGTAAATAGTATATAATGCTTTTATGCTTTAAGAATAGTCCTTAGAATAGTCGTGTTCTATAACAACCCAAATGTCACGAGAACATGTATTTTTAAAACCTCACTTAACATATGGATTAATTTTTAATCACATGGTTAAGTAAATGTTGCACATGTGAGGTGCAATTGGGATTCGAGTAAATTTATGAGCTCGGGATTTGAGGAAATCACGGGATGCCAAAGGCAAAAATTGCTATAAGTTATGTTGCACAGGTACTTGGTGGTATTTGATGTCAATTGTTGGCCTAGGTTATTCATTTGGCCATAAGTGTCAATTGGTGACACTAGCGAAGTGGCGTTTAATGGTACCTAATGCCAATCTGATGGTCAAAGATGGCACACAGACACTCAGGCATGGAAGTTGCCTAGCCAATTTAATTATTGACTAGTCAGATTATTTTTTAGGGCATCGAAATAATTATTAGATTAATTTTCAGTATTTAAAGACGGAAAATTAATATTTAATTATGGATAATGCAGGAAAAACCATTTGGAAAGATTGCCACTTGTTAAAAATGCCAATGCAAGATTGAAAAACGTCTTTAAAGGTTGGAGAGAGGCATTTTTAGTGGATTCAGCTTGCAAGAGAGAGAGAGAGGAGATTGTTGCTGGTCTTATTTGCAGCCATTGGAGGACCTTTTGAGGCAGCCAAGGGTAGGAGAAGGCCAATCAATAGCAGGTGACAGCATCTGCAAGTTATTGAGACAGGGCAGCAGTAGTAAATGACTAATTTTCTTCAAATTTTTGCATCTACAAGCTGTTGTGGCAGGGTAGTAGCTAGATTTGATTGATTTTCAGTCATTCTTTGCGACAAAACTCTGAATTTTCTCTCTCTACAGCTTTCTTTGTCATCTCCCAGCCATTTCACAGCATTGCTTTGAAGATTTCAGCATTTGGACCCTTGGAGGTTGAGAAATTGTAAATTTATCTGTTGTAAATCCTAATTTACAGCAAAAATTAGGGTTTAGCAGCAGCCTTGGAAAGTATGCCAAAAATTGGAAGTTCCAAGACTTGGATTTTTCAGGGCTGAAGGTGAATTTTAGCTAAATTCAGGTGGAGGACTAGCTAGCCATTGAATTTGGGACATTTCCATCGTCTATGAAGTGGGTGAAGGCCAACTAAGTGCCTGAATCAAGGGGGCAAATCAGATTGAAGACTCGTTGGTCACTTTGGATAGCAAGGGGAGTTTGGATTGTGAAGGGGATCGGGAGAATCCCATTGTAATTCAACTTCTTCTTCAATAAATCTAAAGAAATACCGAAAGGGGTGCCAATTTTGGTACCAATGAGATGTGCGTTGTCCAAGATCTGTAGGTAAATTTGTATTTTCAGATTTGCATTAGTTGTTTGCTACTGTAATTAAGTTGTAATCAGGGATTTACCACCCAGCCACGGAAGGAAGGCTGGTTTCACCATTTACATACAAAAACCCCTGCATAAGCGCAAGATCAGCTCACCAATTCTTCCCAAATCCTTGCTTTTAGTTTTAGGATAGCATACATATAAGAAGACTTCAAAACAGTCCACTTGATCTTTTCAAAACAAGGCTTTCATGAGCATGTAATTGTAAGAGAACATGTATAACAGCAGTGCTGGCCTATTTCCTTGTGTATACAGCAGTGTATTTCAGCATACTGGAGACTACAAAGCAGCCCCTGTTCAGATCTGAAGTATAACTCAATGCTTAGCTTCATACATGCAGTGTATGCCTTGTGGTCTCCTTCTATTTCAGCCTTGAACTATACTCTTTTCACCAATTCCAATCATGAGCAGCCCTCAAGGCTCTGACATTCAAGCTTCCCCAAAATCCTTGGCTTTTGCTGCCCAAAAACAGGTGTAAATCTGTCCTGGACAGCAGCCCACGTTTTTTCTTCTCCTATGATTTTTCCACACAAAAAGCATGCTACTAGTTCTAACTCGAGTAAAGTGCCTCTTATGTCCAAAGATAGTTTTTTCTCATATCCTTTGAGCAAGCTAAGGTGAGAACTTGGCAAAAGATTTAATACCTTGTTGACATGTTGGCTTTTGCAAAGGACATTATATTATGTTATCATGTTGGTTCAAGTCCTTATGAAATAAGGCAATTAGCATCCCATATGCATACTATTGAAAAACTTGTATAGATGAACTTTTTCATGGCTTTCATTCACTGTACTTGTAGCCATAGGATAACGAAGAGAAGAGAGAGAGAGCAAGAGAGAAGAGAATGAAGTGATAATCTGCATTGAATCTGAATGTAAGGTTGAATACAATGTTGGATTGGTCAGTGTGTTGAACTTGCAAACCAAGAAGATCATTTGCTAAGTGGGGGGGTGGGGGGTTTCTGGCTATAAATAGCACGAGCAGCCGAAAACTGGCCGACTTGCTGTAGACTAACCAAGAAATGCTGGTGAAAATCATTAGGACAGGCTGTCTCCACTTTGGCATGGAAAATCATGCTGACCAGCCATTGAAAAAGAAATACATGTGGTTGATCCCAGTGTGAACACCCTCTAGAGTCTAGACACATTGAAAAAGAAATGCACACCTAGATTGGGCTGAAACAGTCAGAGCTCGTGAGTCCTCTATGTCCATAAGACTCTAACGGAGCTCAGAACCAGGAGATGATAGATTGACAAAATACAAGGTGACAAGAACAAGGTCGCTTTGCCTTTGATTAATATGCTACTTGATTGGTTGACATAGAAGTAGTTTTGGTGAGCTAAATTCAAAGTTTAGCTATCATCAGATTTTAACATCACTAAAAGCAATCCCCCTTCACCGCCTCAAGAAAAAAGATAGAGAAAAAGAAAAAAGAATTTCAACTATTTGGAGAGCTACATTGCCATGCTAGCTGGGCGGAGGAAGAAAGGGAGGGAGGAAGGGAAAAAATTGAAAAAATCAAAATTGTACAATCTTGATCATTAGTGGATGAGAAATTATATTGATTACTGGGGTTGCTATCCTCTTCTTCAATTAGAGATCTCCCTCATGGGGTGATTTGAGATGGAAGTCACCAAAGTGAGGTATGTGTCTCCCATGGTGGGCAATAATGGCTTTGATTAGTTGAAGGTATGGTGGTTGAGGGCAACGTATTGGTGGGTGTGGGTGGTGTGATCTCATAAGGCAATGGCTTGGTCCACTGTAACGACTCTATGCTGTGTTAGTTTGTTTCGATGGCGTAATCAATGTATCGTTGCTAGGCATGCTGATTGGAGTGCTGGAATTGAAGAAATTTACGAGGATCCTCTCTGTAGGTGAGTCAACATCTACTCTATTGTCTCTTAGTAGACTCTCTTCTATACCTCTTGATCTTCAATAGGTATAAACCCAAGCACCTTTGATCCTCATATGTTGTCCCTCTTTGGAGGGGCTCAAATCCCTCTCAAAAGAGAATGGTATCTCCCTCTGATCTCGTGTATTATGCATTGGTATACATAATGTTTTTGCAACTCTACCTCTTGATGGTAGAACTAGCAAATACAGTCCTTTGCTGCTACATGTGTATAATCTGTCTCTATTTTCAATTGATTCAAAGAGACTTGAATTTATCCAATCATGCTGTGCATCCCATGTGAGAGGTGTACATCCATGAACGCCTATCTAGTGACAACTCCATCAAGCAGGATATATAGGAAATGATATTGATAACGAGCCATTTTTAAAGAAATACTCAAGCACCAAAGATAACACAAGTGTACGATTGAACAGAATGTGATAATGGAAGAACATGGAGGTGAAGAGTAACTCAGCGACAATAAAAATTGAAGAATGAATAATGAAAAAATATGATGCTCAATGAAGTAAACACACTATGCAAGAGTGTATACAAAACCTTGAACTCTCTGTCTCTAATAGGACCAGGGCAAAGATGAGCTGGAGAGTCTATCATACTCTAAACAGATCTTGAATCACAACAGGAAGCCTTAAGATAGTAACCAGTTGTAAACAGCGGTGCAGGTTGCACTGTTCCAAAAGCTGAAGGCTGAGATTGAAGATGACTTATCTGATGAAGATGAAAGCTCCAGAACAGCAGTTGACAGCTCATACCAGCAATGGAGGAGCAGGGTGGCAGCTGCAACCAGCAATTGCAGGGCAGAAATCACCTAGTGGCTGCAGAAACGATGATGTGGCAGCTCTACAGACTGCCCAGAACGTAAAACACTATGTATGAACAGTCCTAACTGCAAAATGATCAGGTGTGCCACCAGGCCATAGACTGACTGGCAATGGATGTGTTGCAGCAAACACAACGGAGGAGGAGGCTCAATGCAAGCGCTTGGCTGGTAGACAACAACATGAATTGAGATATCCACTTGGAGAGGAGTGTAGACAGCAGTAGACAGGGCGTCAACAATTTGCAAGACAAGGCGAAGGCTGAGTGGTTGACAGCCTTCTAATTATAAATGTGGATCCTCCCAAATTTAGGGTATGGCTTATGAGACAGACAACTCTCTAGGAAAGTTTGGTAATTTAACAAAAAGCTTGGTAATTGCATGTTTTTGGGCTGTTTTGAAGAGCTAATTGAATGTTTTAAGGTTGTAATGCATTTCTTAGCTCAACACCATCTTCATACGAAGTGGCTTTTGGTGTTTGATCCAAGTCCTCTCTGCATCCAATCTAATAATATCCCTCCTAACGACTCAATTTTCCTATGAGCTAGTGAGCTTTAAATGTGGGTGATCCAAGCTTTACTAAAAAGGTGGAAGGTGATCCATTTTTTATCCATGTGACCCAAGCATTGAGCCATTTAAGTTATAGGTATACATTAACTCAAAATTATCATGCATTGATTTTTCATTTCAAATAGCCCCAAAAAGATTATTTTATTAAAAAGGCATTAACTTGCTTCAATAAGAATCCATGTGACCCAAACATTAAGCCACTAAGTTAAAGGCATGCATTAACAGAAAATTATCATGTCTTGATGCTTGATTTTACTCCATGAAAACAACACCAAACAAATTAATTTATGAAAAAGCCATTATTTTTATTTAGTAGGACAATATAAAACAAGGGATCAAGCACTCTTCTTGAAGTTCATGGATGCAATAGCACATCAAGAATTTCTTTGTCACTACTAGGTTCTCAAAGGGGTGAAGATCTAGATTCTACTCGCATGACGATCGCATATGGGCTTGAGTGGCACATGGTCAAGAGTGTATGCTAGACATTCTCGCGGCTTGCTATAAGGGCAAGCAACTAGTCTATCAACGAGGGTGGGTGATCATCATACAGGCATTGCTTGACCTTGTGTGGCCTACAAAACCCAAATAAGAATGCATTTTCACTCTCTTGAGCTCAAACCATTGGTAGTTTGGACTCATAACCATACATAAGCGTAAACGGGCTATAATTAGTAGCCGAATACCTAGCACTGTTATAAGCAAACTCAATTCAAGGAAGATGATGTTTCCAATTAGACTATCTATGGTAGACATATGCATGCAACATATTCTTTGTAGTTTGATTTTGTCCTCTCGGTTTGTCCATTGGTTGCAAGATGCTCCGAGGACAAATGGACAATCTAGTTTCCAATTTTTGGAAAACGGTTTGTTAGAAATGGCCCCAACAAATTGAGATCTCGGCCAATGACTATTTGATCAAGCAAAACATAAAGATTGATGCTCAATAAAGAGACCGACCGACTTGTGGTTTTTTACAGTTGTCTTTGTAGGAATGAATCGTGCTATTTTCATCAATCGGTCAACCACAATCCAAATTGCATCACGACCTTGATTCATATGGGTTAATCCTACTATAATATCCATAGAAATGCTACTTCACAGTAGACAGGGCGTCAACAATTTGCAAGACAAGGCGAAGGCTGAGTGGTTGACAGCCTTCTAATTATAAATGTGGATCCTCCCAAATTTAGGGTATGGCTTATGAGACAGACAACTCTCTAGGAAAGTTTGGTAATTTAACAAAAAGCTTGGTAATTGCATGTTTTTGGGCTGTTTTGAAGAGCTAATTGAATGTTTTAAGGTTGTAATGCATTTCTTAGCTCAACACCATCTTCATACGAAGTGGCTTTTGGTGTTTGATCCAAGTCCTCTCTGCATCCAATCTAATAATATCCCTCCTAATGACTCAATTTTCCTATGAGCTAGTGAGCTTTAAATGTGGGTGATCCAAGCTTTACTAAAAAGGTGGAAGGTGATCCATTTTTTATCCATGTGACCCAAGCATTGAGCCATTTAAGTTATAGGTATACATTAACTCAAAATTATCATGCATTGATTTTTCATTTCAAATAGCCCCAAAAAGATTATTTTATTAAAAAGGCATTAACTTGCTTCAATAAGAATCCATGTGACCCAAACATTAAGCCACTAAGTTAAAGGCATGCATTAACAGAAAATTATCATGTCTTGATGCTTGATTTTACTCCATGAAAACAACACCAAACAAATTAATTTATGAAAAAGCCATTATTTTTATTTAGTAGGACAATATAAAACAAGGGATCAAGCACTCTTCTTGAAGTTCATGGATGCAATAGCACATCAAGAATTTCTTTGTCACTACTAGGTTCTCAAAGGGGTGAAGATCTAGATTCTACTCGCATGACGATCGCATATGGGCTTGAGTGGCACATGGTCAAGAGTGTATGCTAGACATTCTCGCGGCTTGCTATAAGGGCAAGCAACTAGTCTATCAACGAGGGTGGGTGATCATCATACAGGCATTGCTTGACCTTGTGTGGCCTACAAAACCCAAATAAGAATGCATTTTCACTCTCTTGAGCTCAAACCATTGGTAGTTTGGACTCATAACCATACATAAGCGTAAACGGGCTATAATTAGTAGCCGAATACCTAGCACTGTTATAAGCAAACTCAATTCAAGGAAGATGATGTTTCCAATTAGACTATCTATGGTAGACATATGCATGCAACATATTCTTTGTAGTTTGATTTTGTCCTCTCGGTTTGTCCATTGGTTGCAAGATGCTCCGAGGACAAATGGACAATCTAGTTTCCAATTTTTGGAAAACGGTTTGTTAGAAATGGCCCCAACAAATTGAGATCTCGGCCAATGACTATTTGATCAAGCAAAACATAAAGATTGATGCTCAATAAAGAGACCGACCGACTTGTGGCTTTTTACAGTTGTCTTTGTAGGAATGAATCGTGCTATTTTCATCAATCGGTCAACCACAATCCAAATTGCATCACGACCTTGATTCATATGGGTTAATCCTACTATAATATCCATAGAAATGCTACTTCACAGTAGACAGGGCGTCAACAATTTGCAAGACAAGGCGAAGGCTGAGTGGTTGACAGCCTTCTAATTATAAATGTGGATCCTCCCAAATTTAGGGTATGGCTTATGAGACAGACAACTCTCTAGGAAAGTTTGGTAATTTAACAAAAAGCTTGGTAATTGCATGTTTTTGGGCTGTTTTGAAGAGCTAATTGAATGTTTTAAGGTTGTAATGCATTTCTTAGCTCAACACCATCTTCATACGAAGTGGCTTTTGGTGTTTGATCCAAGTCCTCTCTGCATCCAATCTAATAATATCCCTCCTAACGACTCAATTTTCCTATGAGCTAGTGAGCTTTAAATGTGGGTGATCCAAGCTTTACTAAAAAGGTGGAAGGTGATCCATTTTTTATCCATGTGACCCAAGCATTGAGCCATTTAAGTTATAGGTATACATTAACTCAAAATTATCATGCATTGATTTTTCATTTCAAATAGCCCCAAAAAGATTATTTTATTAAAAAGGCATTAACTTGCTTCAATAAGAATCCATGTGACCCAAACATTAAGCCACTAAGTTAAAGGCATGCATTAACAGAAAATTATCATGTCTTGATGCTTGATTTTACTCCATGAAAACAACACCAAACAAATTAATTTATGAAAAAGCCATTATTTTTATTTAGTAGGACAATATAAAACAAGGGATCAAGCACTCTTCTTGAAGTTCATGGATGCAATAGCACATCAAGAATTTCTTTGTCACTACTAGGTTCTCAAAGGGGTGAAGATCTAGATTCTACTCGCATGACGATCGCATATGGGCTTGAGTGGCACATGGTCAAGAGTGTATGCTAGACATTCTCGCGGCTTGCTATAAGGGCAAGCAACTAGTCTATCAACGAGGGTGGGTGATCATCATACAGGCATTGCTTGACCTTGTGTGGCCTACAAAACCCAAATAAGAATGCATTTTCACTCTCTTGAGCTCAAACCATTGGTAGTTTGGACTCATAACCATACATAAGCGTAAACGGGCTATAATTAGTAGCCGAATACCTAGCACTGTTATAAGCAAACTCAATTCAAGGAAGATGATGTTTCCAATTAGACTATCTATGGTAGACATATGCATGCAACATATTCTTTGTAGTTTGATTTTGTCCTCTCGGTTTGTCCATTGGTTGCAAGATGCTCCGAGGACAAATGGACAATCTAGTTTCCAATTTTTGGAAAACGGTTTGTTAGAAATGGCCCCAACAAATTGAGATCTCGGCCAATGACTATTTGATCAAGCAAAACATAAAGATTGATGCTCAATAAAGAGACCGACCGACTTGTGGTTTTTTACAGTTGTCTTTGTAGGAATGAATCGTGCTATTTTCATCAATCGGTCAACCACAATCCAAATTGCATCACGACCTTGATTCATATGGGTTAATCCTACTATAATATCCATAGAAATGCTACTTCACAGTAGACAGGGCGTCAACAATTTGCAAGACAAGGCGAAGGCTGAGTGGTTGACAGCCTTCTAATTATAAATGTGGATCCTCCCAAATTTAGGGTATGGCTTATGAGACAGACAACTCTCTAGGAAAGTTTGGTAATTTAACAAAAAGCTTGGTAATTGCATGTTTTTGGGCTGTTTTGAAGAGCTAATTGAATGTTTTAAGGTTGTAATGCATTTCTTAGCTCAACACCATCTTCATACGAAGTGGCTTTTGGTGTTTGATCCAAGTCCTCTCTGCATCCAATCTAATAATATCCCTCCTAATGACTCAATTTTCCTATGAGCTAGTGAGCTTTAAATGTGGGTGATCCAAGCTTTACTAAAAAGGTGGAAGGTGATCCATTTTTTATCCATGTGACCCAAGCATTGAGCCATTTAAGTTATAGGTATACATTAACTCAAAATTATCATGCATTGATTTTTCATTTCAAATAGCCCCAAAAAGATTATTTTATTAAAAAGGCATTAACTTGCTTCAATAAGAATCCATGTGACCCAAACATTAAGCCACTAAGTTAAAGGCATGCATTAACAGAAAATTATCATGTCTTGATGCTTGATTTTACTCCATGAAAACAACACCAAACAAATTAATTTATGAAAAAGCCATTATTTTTATTTAGTAGGACAATATAAAACAAGGGATCAAGCACTCTTCTTGAAGTTCATGGATGCAATAGCACATCAAGAATTTCTTTGTCACTACTAGGTTCTCAAAGGGGTGAAGATCTAGATTCTACTCGCATGACGATCGCATATGGGCTTGAGTGGCACATGGTCAAGAGTGTATGCTAGACATTCTCGCGGCTTGCTATAAGGGCAAGCAACTAGTCTATCAACGAGGGTGGGTGATCATCATACAGGCATTGCTTGACCTTGTGTGGCCTACAAAACCCAAATAAGAATGCATTTTCACTCTCTTGAGCTCAAACCATTGGTAGTTTGGACTCATAACCATACATAAGCGTAAACGGGCTATAATTAGTAGCCGAATACCTAGCACTGTTATAAGCAAACTCAATTCAAGGAAGATGATGTTTCCAATTAGACTATCTATGGTAGACATATGCATGCAACATATTCTTTGTAGTTTGATTTTGTCCTCTCGGTTTGTCCATTGGTTGCAAGATGCTCCGAGGACAAATGGACAATCTAGTTTCCAATTTTTGGAAAACGGTTTGTTAGAAATGGCCCCAACAAATTGAGATCTCGGCCAATGACTATTTGATCAAGCAAAACATAAAGATTGATGCTCAATAAAGAGACCGACCGACTTGTGGCTTTTTACAGTTGTCTTTGTAGGAATGAATCGTGCTATTTTCATCAATCGGTCAACCACAATCCAAATTGCATCACGACCTTGATTCATATGGGTTAATCCTACTATAATATCCATAGAAATGCTACTTCACTTTCAATTGGAAATTTGCAAAGGATGTAATATCCTTGCTTGTTTATGCTATTCATCTTTATTCAGTTGACATTGTAGACACTCATGCTTGTAAGACTCAACCAAAGTTTTCATGTGTGGTGAATAAAAGTAGTGAGTAACTAAGGCTAAAGTTTGGTGTATACTAGAGTGTCCCTTGCTTAGTGCGTTGTGATACTCGTATGAAATTTTCTTGCAGATATCTTGATCATCAGGCACACACACTTTGCCTTGTTTAAAAAGCAATCCATTACGAATTGAATACGTTTTTGCCATCTTTCTCTCAATAGTCAACTTCAAATTGCCAAAGCTTCTTGGGCTACTAGGTCCCTCTTGAACTAGTTGCAAAATCTTAACTTCAAGAATTCGACTGAGGGCATCAATAACTATGTTAGTTGCACCCTTTCGATAACGAATTTTGAAGTCAAATTCTTGCATAAGCTGTGTACATCTTGCCTTACAGCCATGGAGATTGAGTTGATTACTAAGGTATTTCAATGAATGATAGTTAGTCCAAATATTAAATTGGATGCCATATAAATAATGACGCCAAGATTTAACCTCATGGATGATTACCAATAGATCCTTCTCTTGAGTGGTGTAATGTGTTTGAGCATTTGTGAGCTTACGACTCTCAAATGTGATAGGTTGGTTGTTATGCAGACCAATAATCAATACAAATAGTAACTATTCGTTTCAATAATTGAAAATATTGATTGAGCTCATTGGGCCAAAAAACTCACAGACTAAAGTGTGTTTTCTTGCTTTGGATACCCTTAAGAAAATGTATTAAGGGTGTGAAGAAAACCGTGGAGTAACTGCTAGGGTTTGCACTGAGGAAACACAGAGCGTACGACCACGATAGAAATACAACAATATAACCATTGATGTGCAAATCTCAAACTCTAAAAGCAAAACTCAAAACTCAAACACAGAAATAAACACAAGTAGAAGGAAAGAAAAAGAACACAACTTTGAAGTGAATGAAAATTATAAATGAATGAAGAGTGTACAAAGTGTCCAAGGGTAGAGCAGTGGCGTCAAAGAGTGACGTCCGTTGGAGACAGATCCCAAGTATTGTAACTGCTAGATGGAGATGTGAGAGTGCTGTAGAATGAAGGGTAGCAGGTTGGTCACTAAAACACGTCAGTAGGAGGCTGAAATATGGTAAACACAGTAGTATACCACTAGAGAAGGTTGAAAGTCGATCGCCCAAGGCAGAGAATTATTAGGAGGCAATAGGAGAGGTGTTTGTCAATGTAGGTAGCTTGTTGGATAACAAAAACACAAGTACTATGGTAGTTGCTTGGTGGAAGGAATGGCAGCAGGCACCAGATGCTGAAAACGTAGGTTGATTAGGTGCTAGGATGATGTAGTATATGGAGACCTTCAAGTAGTAGGGTGATGGTTGGAAACAGGTTTGTCTAGGACTAGATAGTGAGGGCAGCATTTGGTGATGGCTGGACGATAGATGATAGGTGGCTGATGGCTAAAATCTGCACGGTAGAGTGAGAAACTTGTACAAAGGATGAGGATTGAATAGGGCTAGCTTGTCTATTTATAGATGTGGATGGACCCTCCCAAACCCAAATTAGGGCTTCATTTTGACACCCACTGCATCCTTAGGGTCCTTGGCTTGTTACCATGAAATAACTGCCATGTGCATCACATGTACTAAACAACCTTGTACATTTGATTAGCAACTCAATCAAATGTTATTAGCAAGATTAAAGAATTTGAAAAATTTCATGCCCCTGTGATAGATTCCCCCCTTGAAATCCTTGCAGTCGTCCCTGTTCATGGTGAATAGTTTTAAAACTTGACCAAATATCTCTTGGAAACTTTACCCTTGATCTTTCTTAGGGTACTAATATCTCATCTAGCTCCTCAACCTCGGGCTGAATTTTAGTAGACATATTCTTTGGTACATCACCATGAGAAGTGTTAGCGATTTAGAGAGTGGTCGGACTGACCAGTCGGACTGCCACGTGGTAGTCCAACTGTACGGCACTAGTCGGCTGCATTTAATGCAGCCGACCTATCTTTTCTGGCGCCTATTTTTTGGCTATTTATAGCCGATCTTCTGCAGTCTTCCAGCCACTTCTGATCGCAGGTTTTAGGCTGGAGACTCGTGCAGATTACATCTCTGTTTGCAGATTTCAAGTTGGAGATCGTGCAGACTGCAGCGGACTTCGAGGTGAACTGCAGGTTGCATCGTCAAGGTGGAGACACGCAGTCCCGCGCACTGCGCCCGTGTACATATCTGCATATCTTTGTATACAACACACTTTATATAGCAGATCTTCATCTTCCACTGTCTCTTTCTCTCTTCTCTCTGCGTTCTCTCTCTCAATCTTGGTCCCACGCTTCCGCATCGCTGCACTCTAACATGGTATCAGAGCAGTGAAGAAGGGCTGACTGAGTGAAGAACCAACCTGAAGAGGAGATTCCATTGCGACACAAGGCTGCGTTTCCAGCGTTCGAGGGCGAGTGGGAGGGTTGCGCATCGGAACAAGGCTGAAGCGAGCGTGGGCGCGTGGGAAAGGAGTCTAGTTGGTGGATTTGTTGCTGTTTGAAGAGGAGGAAGGCTGAGTTTTCAGTTTTCAAGTGCAGGTTTTGCTTTTTCATTGCCTCCGGCGGGTGAAGAAGGTTTGGGAGGCAGAAGAAAGAGCCCTAGCAGGCTGTGTTTTCACAGTTAGAGGGGACTGCTTTTGCGTTTATGAAGGCATTACAGGTGAAGATGTCTACAGAGATTGACTTGGAGTTCCAGACGATCATGGACCGGAAGGTGCTATTTTACCGGCTCTTCCCGCAGATTAAAAGCTTGATGGCGACAATTACCGCATCTGGCGCGTGATGATGTTGGCTATCCTTGAGTCCTACGATTTGGAGGAGCTTGTACAGGAGGAGATCGATCGGCCCTCGGTGAGAGATGAGTCCAAACTCTCTTCCGATGCTCGTGCGGAGTTGGCCAAGGCGCAGTCTCACTGGGACAAACTGAATGTCCGGATTCGTTCTTTTCTTTTTCTGTCTTGTACTACAGCTGTGATAGCCCACATCGGGCACTTGACGGTGGCTCGGGAGATATGGCTGGAGCTTGATCAGATGTATAACTGGATAACCCTTATGAAGCGGGTTTCTTTGGAGGTGCAGATGCGGACCTTGTCCGTGAACAAGTCTTCTTTGTTGCGGGAGCACATCAACAAGCTTAGATAGCTTCAGATGCAGGTTCAGAATGCGGGGAAGCCGATTTCCTCCGAAGACATGGCAATCACACTTTTGTTCCAGTTGTCGCCACGATTCGGTGCTTTCTACTCCGTCCTTATTGCTTCGGGGCGAGAGTCTACTCTTTGGTGGAAAGAGTTGGTTCCTATGGTCTTGGACCAAGAGGAACAACTGAAGGGATAGCATGCTTCCAAGTCGGAAGCCTTGACAGGTCAAGCTTCTCAAAAGAAGGGGAATGACCAAAAGAAGAAGGAGGACAACAAGTCAAAGAAGGACAAGGACAAAGAATCCACATGCCATATTTGTGGTAAGACCGGCCATTGGAAGAAGGATTGCCTCGACAAAGACAAGAAGGATACCAACAAGAAGGACACGAAGGATTCTGGAGCGGTGGTTGCACCCTCATCAGCTGCGTTTCTTCATCTAGCTGTCATTGAGGACTCTACACCGAATGCTTCTGATGCTGCGATGACAGCTCCCCAAGCTCGAGAGTGGATCGTTGACTGTGGTGTCTCCCGGCACATGACTCCTTCATCAGTTGGTGTTGCCCAGTTGCGACCTTCGCGTGGGCAGATTCTCATCGGAGATAGCTCTTCGGTGTCTATTGCAGGACGGGGTGAGATGCAGCTTATTCCAGATGGATGTGGTGGTACCCATATCTCAGACGTCTTGCATGTGCCAGGTTTAGGGTATCATCTACTTTCGGTTCATAAGATTTGTTCACTTGGACTTTTGGTGGAGTTTGATAGTGATTCGGTGCGAGTCCTTGATCGTGGGTCAAGGAAGGTTCTCTCATCAGGATATGAGGAGAACGGCATCTACAAATTGACGTGTTCTACCACCCTCCCTACTCTTATTCTTACCTCTCAGACACAGTCAGAGCTATGGCATGCTTGGTTTGGTCACCTCAACTATGATTATCTTTGGAGGGTGTCACGTAGACAGCTTGTTCGAGGGTTGTCGGACATAGTGGTGAGCCAGCAGCCATGCGTCTCCTGCATTCGTGGAAAACAGCATAGAGATGCGATTCCCAATAAAGCTTCGCGGCGGTCTACTTTCCCGATGGAGCTTGTATCTACGGATCTCTGTGGCCCTATGAGGAACGAGTCCTTGAGAGGAAGCTCGTACTTCATGTTGATCGTAGATGACTATAGCAGGATGACTTGGGCCTATTTCTTGGCGTTGAAGTCAGAAGCTTTCTTCCACTTCAAGGATTGGCTTCTCTTTGAGGAGAACCAATCAGGCCGGCGATTGAAGACCTTGCGATCCAACAAGGGTGGTGAATTTGTTTCTAATGAGTTTGCTCGTTTCTGTGCAGATAAAGGTATTCACCAGGAGTTTGCTAATACCAACACTCCTCAAGAAAATGACATTCTTGAACGGAAGAACCGAAGTGTGATTGAGATGGCGCGCACCATGATGGAGCACTGACAGACACCTCAGTTTCTGTGGGCCGAGGCTGTGGCTACTGCAGTTCACATCCTTAACCGATCCCCTGCTTCGGCCGTTGATGGGATGACACCTTTTGAGGCTTACTTTGGGACTAAGCTCGATGTTTCTTATTTTAGGGTTTTTGGGTGTGATGCCTATGTTCACATTTCCAAGACTCATCGTGATAAATTTGAAGCAGCTTCCCGAAGACAGGTGTTTGTTGGCTACAGCTCTCAGTCCCAAGGCTATCGTTTGTATGATCTCGTCAAGCGGGATGTGTACACTAGTCGAGATGTGCGGTTCGTGGAGGTTCCAGCCATAGCAGCAGGTGAGGAGCATCCCGTTCTTGGAGATCTAGGGGAGAGTTGGGCTCCCCAGACAGTTCCTTTGGAGCCCACGCCTTTTGATTTCGATTCTGTTTCCGATATAGAGTCTACTGTTCCACCGGTCACCCCCGAGGAGTTACCACCGGTGGATATCCCAGAGTCTTCAGTTGATGGAGAGAGACGAGGAGAGGTCCGGCCTCCTCCTCGTTGGGCCCATGACACACTCCGAGATTCAGGGATCGAGGGGGTCACTGAGGACTGGGGACCGCAGGATGGTCCACGGCGGTCACGGAGACACCAGGCACATTCTACGGAGCTTGTTTGCTCTAACTATTGTTTGATGACCCGTG
The DNA here is from genome assembly GCF_053477565.2 of Lygodium microphyllum. Taxonomy (NCBI): domain Eukaryota; kingdom Viridiplantae; phylum Streptophyta; class Polypodiopsida; order Schizaeales; family Lygodiaceae; genus Lygodium; species Lygodium microphyllum. Next base: position 83,442,422 of record NC_141163.1, on the reverse strand, counting down.
TTATGCAGGATCGAGAGCCCACCTCCGTGAAGGAGGCTTTATAGTCCGCACCATGGAAGAAAGCTATGGAAGCCGAGTTGGAGGCTATTGAGAGGAATGGCACTTGGTATCTTGTACCTCGCCCCCCGAATAAGAAGGTGATTGGCGTCAAATGGGTCTTCAAGACCAAGTACCTTAGCGATGGTTCTTTGGACAAGCACAAGGCTCGCCTTGTTGCTAAAGGTTTTGCACAGCGCCCAGGGGTTGATTGTCATGACACTTTTGTCCTCACTGCTTGTATGGCGACTATTCGAGCTGTTCTTGTCTTGGTTGGCCATAGGAGATGGCCTGTCTACCAGTTGGATGTGAAGTCGGCCTTCCTTAATGGTGATTTGAAGGAGGAGATCTATGCCGAGCAGCCTCCTAGCTTTGGATCTTCAGATGGGCAAGTCTACAGGTTAAAGAAGGCCTTGTATGGCCTCAAGCAGGCTCCGCGTGCATGGAACGAAAAGATTGATTCGTTCCTTCAGTCATAGTTGGGATATCGGCGTTCCAAGGCCGATCCACAGCTTTATGTTCACACTTCCGAGGCTGGTTGTGTGCTTTTTGTGTTGTATGTTGATGATTTGATTGTCACAGGTGATCATGCACAGAAGGTCATAGAGACGAAGGCAGCTTTACATCAGACGTTCGAGATGACGGACTTGGGTTTACTCCACTTCTTTTTGGGCCATTAGATTTATTAATCTCAGAGGGGGATTTTCATCTCTTAGCAGAGATATGTACAGGAGCTCTTGGTTTCTTTTGCGATGGAGGATTGTCGGCCCATTTCTACTCCTATGGATCCGAACTGGAAGGTCACTTCACATTCAGATTATCCCATGGCGGATGCTTTCCGCTACCGTTAGTTGATTGGATAATTGATTTGGCTCCTCAACACTTGTGTTGATCTTTGTTTTGCTATTGGTCTCTTGGTAGGGTTCATGAGTGAACCTCAGACGGTGCATTGGCAGGCTTCCCAGAGGATACTTCGGTATTTGAGGGGGACATCTGATCTAGGGATTCATTATCTAGCAGGCACAGGTGGTTCAATTGTTGTACTCGCAGGTTGGAGCGACTCGGATTGGGCTGGTGATGTGGACCATAGGCGGTCTACTACAGGTTACTGTTTTACCTTGGGTGCAGGTGTTATCTCATGGAGTAGCAAGAAGCAGCCCATCGTAGCCCTTTCGTCTACTGAGGCGGAGTATCGGGCCCCGTCTTCCACCACATGTGAGGCTGTGTGGCTTCGGAGATTGTTGGAGGAGCTTGGCTGCTCCCAGACTCGTCCTACTTTGCTACAATGCGACAATGAGAGTTGCATTGCCTTCGCACGGAATCCTGTTTTCCATGCCCAGACGAAGCACATAGAGATCCAATACCACTTCATCAGAGAGAAGCTTCTGGATGAGATCATCGCTGTGGAGTACTGCAAGACGGAGGACAATCTTGCAGATTTGTTTACGAAGGCGCTTCCCCAGGCTCTACTTCGGAGACATGCCAAATCCCTCAGGTGTCTGCCCCGTCCAGGCTCTGAGAGGGGGTGTTAGCGATTTAGAGACTGGTTGGACTGGTTGGACTGACCAGTCGGACTGCCACATGGTAGTCCGATTGTACTGCATTAGTCGGCCGCATTTAATGCAGCCGACCTGTCTTTTCTGGCACCTATGTTCTGGCTATTTATAGCCGATCTTCTGCAGTCTTCCAGCCACTTCTGATCGCAGGTTTCAGGCTGGAGACTTCTGCAGATTACATCTCTGTTTGCAGATTTCAGGTTGGAGATCGTGCAAATTGCAGCGGACTTTGAGGTGAACAGCAGGTTGTATCGTCGAGGTGGAGACACGCAGTCCCGCGCATTGCACCCGTGTATATATCTGCATATCTTTGTATACAGCACACTTCATACAGCAGATCTTCATCTTCCACTGTCTCTCTCTCTCTTCTCTTTGCGTTCTCTCTCTCTCTATCTTGGTCCCATACTTCCGCATCGCTGCACTCTGACAAGAAGGCCTCAACAAACTAACATGAAAGGCATTGTGTATTTGCCAATGTGGAGGTAATTTCAGTCGATATGCCACATTGTTGATCTTTTTCAACACTTGGAAGGGCCCATAGTATCTCATACTCAACTTCGGATACAATCTCTCTCTTTCTTTCATATTTTTTAGCCCTTCTTTTCAAAACATAGTAATACATAATCGCTCTCTGCAAATTGCAAAGCATGCCTATGGCGATCAATTGCCTTCTTTTGCTTTTCTTGTGATCTTTGAAGTGCATACTTTATCTTTGCATAGGTTGTATCCAAGGATCAGCCTCAAAGATGTTATCCTTAGTTTGCAAGATAAGTGGTACCTTCTTGTCACCCTCAACCACCTCAAATGGAGCTTTGCTAGTGGAACTATGCACCGTGTTGTTATAAGCAAACTCAACCAATGGCAAATAGTACTCCCACTGTGTCTTGTGGTTTGAAACATAACACCTTTGAAGATCTAACACTCTGGATTTTTCTTTCTTAGATTGACCATTTGCCCTTGGATGGAAGGATGATGAGAATTTCAGCGTGGTATTCATATTCTCAAACAACCCCTTCCAAAATAAATGGTCATTTGAGGGTCTCAATCATCGATGATCGATTATGGCATACTATGATGCTTGAAGATGTGTTGCAAAAATAAGTGTGCTATATGATCAGCCTTTATTTTCTTCCTCACCGGAATGAAATGGGTGTGTTTGCTAAACTTCCAAATGATAGTTCATATCCCATCATACCCTGTAGGTGTCCTAGAAAGTTGAAAAATAAAATCCATTGCAATGCTTTGCCAAGGCCTGTCTGGGATAGGCAAGGGCTGTAACAAGCCTGGCATCTTTTGTCTGTCATGCTTTACCTTTTGACATACGATGCATGTCCTGATAAACTCCTCTATATCATATCTCAAAGCTGACTAATAAAAGAAATGCTCCATTGCCTTGATTGTGGGATCAATACCTTTATGTCTTGCATACAGAGGAGCATGACTTTCAGTGAGGATTAAAGGGGAGCTGCTCATTTACAGCATCAAAAGGAATAAAATCTTCAACTAACGGTTATTGAATGGATGGCTGCTCATACTGAAATTTGCCCTTCTTTTGGTCAAGGTCATCCTATGTAGCATGTTTCAGCAACTTTGCCTCATTAAATTACTATATCTCGGTTGCGTACTATCTTCGTGCTTTGAGGAAGCCAAACTCTATAACCCATCTCTCCCTCATCTCCATATCCCATGAAGATGCCCTTGATGGATTTCATGTTTAGTTTGGTTCTTTGATCTACAGGTACATGCACAACGGCATCACAACCAAAGACATACAAATGGTCATATGAAGTAGGTTTGCTAGATCAAACCTCTTTAGGAATGCCATTTTTCAATGTACGATTGGGAGAGTGATTGCATATATGAACTGTAGTTTTAAGAGCCTCTTCCTAGAACTGATGCAGGAGATTAGTTATGGCCAGTATGCATCTGACTCTCTCACGAAGTGTGCGATTATATCTTTCAGCCATACCATTTGATGCAGGATTATAAGGGGTTGTCAACTCCCTCTTAATGCCATGTATCTCGCAAAACTTTTTGAGCTCATTAGAAACATACTCGCCTCCATTATCTGTTCTTATAGCTTTTAACTCAAGTCCTTTTCGTGTGGTAACAAAAGCACGAAACCTTTTGAAAGCATCCAACACTTCCTTTTTGCTCTTTAACACATACACCCATGACTTTCTAGTGAAATCATCAATAAAAGTGACAAAGTACTGTGCATCCCCATATGAATTAGTAAGCATAGTGCACACATCAGAGTGTACTAAATCAAGAGCATTGGACTTCTTAACAGCACTAGAGTAATATGGAGACTTCACATGTTTTCCATATATCCAATCATTACAAAATTTAAGACCAGAGCCTTTTACATCAAATCTCCCTAAAGAGGAGAGAACCTGAAGGCCTTTTTGGCTTATATGACGAAGCCTTTTGTGGCAAAGTTCCATCTATGAAGAAACTTCAGCCATAGCCAAGAGCTTGCGAGGTAATGCTTTACAATGCAAATAATACAAAGTCCCCCTTTTGTTTCCTTTAACAATCGGCATAGAGCCCTTGTGGACCTTTCAAGATCCACCACCAAAGGTAGTAAAATGCCCTCTTGCATCAAGCTACCCAACTGATAGTAGACTTTTCTTTATGCCAGGTACATATCTAACATCTTGTAAAATCAGCTCTTGGCCGTTTTCAAGGACCAAGTGAATGGTACCTACACTCTCTATCTCACATGCATAGTTGTTGCCTAAGTAAACCTTGCCTAGGCAATCTGTAGTGTATTTAGCAAATGACTCCAAGGGGGGAGTAACATGAAAAGAGGCATTGCTGTCCATTATCCATGATTGGGACAGCCCATCGTAAGTTGAAAGTAAGGCATCAATCACCTCCTTTTTGGTGATGTGTATATGGCTTGCTACTGCCATAATATCTATATCATTACATGAGATTGCAACAAGTATCTCTCTAGTGTTATGAAGCTCTTCAATGACCATACTAGATGTAACATTTGTCTTTGCAACTTCTTTTGAGGAAGAACTGTCATTATCTTTTTTGTCATCATTCTTTTTCTTTCCTTGCTATTTCTTTCTTTCTTGCTCTTTCTTGTAGTACCAGCAATCAAGCTTTATATGCCCTTTACGCCCATATTAATAGCAAATAACATCTTGTTGTTTGCCCTTGCTTTTACTCCTACTTTTGCCTTTATTCGCTGCATTAGCCCTCTTCTTTGACCTACCTCTATGAAATGCCTGTTGCAAGGAAGTGACAGTGAATCATAAAATGGAGCTCTAATCTCAGCTCAAAACAATTTTGGAGCATAGAAGAACCATATGGCATCATCCAAATGCGTGAATACATCAACCCAAGTAGCCGGGAGCACCCCGTACGCAATATGCATAACCTCGCAAATCATTAAATAGCTTCAACCTTGAAGTTTCCAGCAGCATATAACCTCTGTAAACTGGGCAAATCTGTGCTTAATCCAAGCTCAAATCCATAGGCAAACCATAGGCCTACATTCCCATATGTATAGGCACCAACCGCACATAATCGGGCATCAAATGCCAAGACTTGTAAGCATAAAATTGAAATAACAGGTGGCTGCTGTTAGCAGTCATGTTTGTCATGCCTTGTCATCTCCTGCCTGTGAGCCTCAAATCTGAGTTAGACGAGGATTTTGGGAGCTCTGACTTGTCTATCACTTGTCTTCTTGCAGATTCCGACACTCCTTCTCCCCCGTGGTGGTGCTGCCATCATCATCAGCCTGATCTGGTGCCCTCACTGACGCTTCGGGCTGCGTGGAGGGACTGATCAGTCCATTTCAGTGTATTTAGCATTCATTTTAGTCAGTGCAGATTTCTCTTCCTTATTTTCTGCTTTCTCTCTCTCTCTCTCCCTCCGTGTTCGTATTCCCTCTTCCGCAGCGCACTCTCACATGGTATCAGAGCCAAAGGAGAGTACATGGAGTTGAGATTTACGCGGGAGAACACCCACAACTTTGCGTTTGCTGGTCAAGACGTCTCCAACAGTTGAGGCGTCACCTTCTGCACCATCTTCTTGATCAAGGCGGCCTGTTTTGGTGTCACATCTTTGCGTTTGCTGCTGGCGTCATCCCCAACAGCCAAGGCGGCCCTTCTAGGAGGTCCCAAATATTTGCGTTTGCTGCTGGCGCCTTCTCCAGTGGCTGCCACATCATCAACAACCTCTTCCTGCTTGCGTTTTCAGCAAGGCGGCCTCCCCAACAGCTGGGCGACATCTTCCTTACTGGCGTTTTGAGGCAGGAGGCTGTTTTTCTGTGGTGATTGCATCGTTAGCACTTGCGTTTGACATCATCCTTGCGTTCTGTGCAAGGCGGCCAGCTCAGGAGCTTCTGGTGTTTGTGTTTCGGCACTGGCAACCTTCCCTTGTGTTTTGGTGTTTTGCAGATTGGAAGATGTCTTCTCATCAGTTTACGGGCTTTGATGACTCAGATGACGAGCTTTTGTCTTGACACTCATCTGAACGGAGGCGTGATTTCTATCAGGACCGTCGTCCGGAGTCTATTCCTCTTTCCCGTCCCCCTTCTATTCATGTATCTCGGCAAGCCCCTTCCAGTGGGCCGAAGATGCAGCCTTTGGTACCCCCTGTACAGGTACCCGTACTTCCTCAGCTGCCCAAAGAGGACCGGTTGGATGGCTCCAACTTTTCTCCATGGTCCTGCAAGGTGGAGTGTATCTTGGACTCCTTCGATCTTTTGGAGCTTGTTTCTGTTCCTATTCCCCGGCCTAAGGTGGATCCCACAGATGGGACATCTATGGATCGTGCAGCCTTATGGGATCGGCTTAATTCTAGAGCCAGATCTTTCCTCTTTCTGAGTTTGCAGGATTTTGTTCTTGTTCATGTTCACAGGTTGAAGACTGCAGCAGACGTGTGGAGAAAGCTCACGTCTCTCTACCATCAGAAGACGTTTGTCCACCGGATATCTCTCGAAAAGAAGTTGCGGATGCTCGCTATTGATGATAGTCCTTCCATGAAGGACCACATCAACAGATTACAGGATATGAGGGATGAGCTTGCATCCCTCGGTCGGACGATATCTTCTGAAGACATGGCTATGATTCTTTTGACTCAGCTGCCATCGCCTTGGTTTGATGTCTTGTACACCAGCCTTCTTACATCGAGGACCCGTGAGAGGCTTCTATGGGAGGAGCTATCCCCGCTTGTCTTGGAGCATGACGAGCGCCTCAGAGAGGTTAGTGCTAGTGGATCCGACTCCACTAGAGCCTTTGTTACAGGTTCGGGAGGACAGAAGAAGAAGAAGACGAAGTCAAAGGCTAAGAAGAAGGACAGTTCTTCAGGCTTTGACTCAGATTCAGAGAGACCGAAGTGCCCACACTGTGGGAAAGGGACACATCCCGAGGAGAATGTTGGAAGAAGTACCCTCACCTTCGTCCGGGAGTGAAGGGTGGATCTACATCGGAGCCTTCTTCTACCTCCTCTACACCAGCTGTTACCCATGAGTTAGTGTTCCTTCATATCCATGCTTTGGAGGAGGATCCTTCTTCCGTGGCTGCAGTGTCTTCTGCGCAGCCTTGGTTAGTGGACAGTGGTGCTTCGAGTCATATGACTCCCCGAGGTGATTTGCTACAGGATCTCCGTCCATCAGAGGGTTCAGTCACTGTTGGTGACATTTTATCGGTGCCTATTAGTGGTGTTGGCACATTGCCTTTGTTTACCGACCGACCTTCGAGCTCCTTTTCACAAGCCCTATATGTTTCGGATTTGGGCCTTCCCCTTCTCTCAGTTTATGGCCTTACGAGGCTTGGCACACGAGTGATCTTCACCGAGCATGTCGTTGTTATTGAGGATTCTTTTACAGGAGTTGTCTTATCTACAGGTTGGCAGGAGAGTGGGCTTTACAGGCTCCATTCCCCTTCTTTGATGCAGGGTCCTTCGAGGCAGTCTATTGCTACACCCGTTCCCGCTTGTGCACCTTCTATTCCACAGGTTTCTTCCCATCCCCCACCTCCTCCGGTGGTTCCCTCGTACCCCCCATCCCTTTCAGAGGGGGACGATCTCGGTGATGCGGCTGTGGATTCCCTGGCCCCTAGTGTTTTAGAGGGGGATTCCTAGGATCGTGAGGAGCTCCTTCAGCAGCAGCAGTCTACATCGATGGACTTCATCGACCTTGGCATTCCTCTTGCCACCCCAGGATCCGTTTCTCCCTTGGCCTTTTGCCACATCCAGGATCTGAGAGGGGGTGTTTGCAGTCATGTTTGTCATGCCTTGTCATCTCCTGCCTGTGAGCCTCAATCAGAGTCAGATGAGGACTTTGGGGGCTCTGACTTGTCTATCACTTGTCTTCTTGCAGATTCCGACACTCCTCCCCCGTGGTGGTGCTGCCATCATCATCAGCCTGATCTGGTGCCCTCACTGACGCTTTGGGCTGCGTGTAGGGACTGGTCAGTCTATTTCAGTGTATTCAGCATTCATTTCAGTCAGTGCAGATTTCTCATCCTTATTTTCTGCTTTCTCTCTCTTTCTCCCTCCGTGTTCGTATTCCCTCTTCTGCAGCGCACTCTCACAGCTGCCCTGTTTTGGACAGATCTGGAGACTGGGACTGTTCAAAACAGTCAATGGCTGAGCTAAATCAGCTCCAAATGTGTCTCACATAAGAGGCATAACATCCATAAGTGATCCGGTATCAATAGATATCAGTAGAAGCATTACATAAGCCATAGGCATACAAATACATACTGTCTCAGACCTGAAATCTGTTGCAGAATATTCTGTCATCAGAATTTGACAAATCCGACATCACCATCGCGTCCGAATGTGCCAAAACCCCAACTTAGACTCTTATCTTGTCCGAATCGGGTTCCGAATGCTTGAGATATGACAAAAAGAGTGATTTTTGAGCCATTTTTGCAAATAGGCGCAAATAAAACGTGAGCATGCTACTGTACTTGAGGGGCCAAATCAGGGTGGGTAAGGGATAAGCAAGAGCCCAATGAAGGCCTATAATAGGCCTACACAAGCGTAGGACAAGTCCAAGCAAGAGGTGAAGAGAACAAACTTCAATGATGGAAGCTATGGCTGCCTCGTCATGAAACCCTACTGTTCATGTCAAGGAATGGCTGAGAACTGAGTGAGAAGCAAGCTCTCATACCTCGTGTAGATGTCGGGGAAGGCCAGGAAGCGCTCGCGAAGGACCTGCTTTGATACTAGTTGAAAGGGATGCAGGAGACAGTGGAGAGAAGAGCACACACAATGTAGGTGCTGTCAACAATGTTATGACAGCCTTATTGCACTTTCATATATATATGAATAAAGAATATGGGCGGTCACTGTACATGGGCAGACCCAAGGGCCTTTTACTTCAACACTTCGGACGATGCTTTTCAGCATGCTCAAACCAGTCGTCTCCTACTTGCGCTATGCCCAAGGGTTCCACGATATACCCAGTACCCACGAGGATCTTCTTGAATTCTTTGCGTACTCCTGGCGACAGCTTGATCAACTGCAAGAGATTTACGTTTGGCTTAACTTCGCAAAGAGAACTCGCTAGATCAAAATCCTAATAATTAGCCAAAGCTCTCTTTTCTTGCCAAACCATTCTCTCTTATGGTCTTGGACCTGGTTTTGGTGCCTCCTTCTTAGCTTTTACTTGGCGACACGGATAATGTGAAGCCTGTCGATGGAAACTCTAAACTCGATGATAAAGGGATGCAAGTCCTTAACCCCAACAAGAATATAGCCTTCAGTCTATCACTGAAGGACTGCAAAAACCAGAGTCTTGCAACTGACTCAAAATCCTTGTGAAAGCACTCAAATGCTCAAATGTTGGCTTAGACTCATCCAACTCCATGTTCACAAGCTTGTGCATGAGATGCACTTGATTCAATGGAGTTGTATTTTCATAAGTATTCATTAACTTTTTCCATATAGCATAAGTTGTATCAAGATGCTTAATGTCTGTAAGTACATCATCATATAGCCATTTTAATGTATGCAATGGCCTTCTTGTTGAGTCTAGCCCAATCCTCATCTGCCATAGCTGCAAGCTTAGTTTACGAGAGAGCATCATCACAATCCTTGAGAAATAAAATGCTTTGCATCGTGTCCTTCCACAGATCAAAGCCAGTGCCATCAAATCTCTTGATTTCAAGGAGGGATATAGTGATACTGCTGCTAGAAGCATTAGTGGCCTTTTTTCAGCAATGCACGGAAAACCAATGCTGTAATTTATGACATCAAACAACAAGCTGAATATTCAGCTAATTTCAGCCCAAAATTTTAGGAAATAAGAGCAAGATTTAGTGTCAGTATTATTGACGGTGCCCAAATACATGTATAGCAGTAGAATGGATGACTTTTAGCAATATAACTAAAATTTCAGCATACATTACATGCATACATTACTGCCATGTGACTCCCACTTCAGCAATATCATCAAAAATACATTTGCAACAATCCTAGATTTGGAAACAATATCTAAGATTGTTGCATCGTGAATATTTAGTAATACATCAACTCAATAGGAGCTGTCTAACATGTATACTGCATACATATATGCCTAAATCAACTTCCGATACATAAAAAACACCAAAAATCTTTGCAATTTCTCCAAAATCTCACAAGTGGAAAATTAAAAAAAAAAACTCTAATCACACTGCTTATAGTACCAAGATTACTTCAGCAATGTCTCCAAAGTGTATTTTACATATTAATTTTGCCAAAATCCATAAATTTCAGCAAAAAACTTCAAAATTTTGTTGACCACTTTGTCCCAGTTGCGTTAATACATGTTCCCAAGAGCATAAAATGAGCAAATTTAGCATGATTTCACAAAATTTTGCAAAAGCTCCAAAATTCTAAGGTCCAAATGTGCACCAATGTCAATAAATTCGGTTCAGTTGAGTATAATCTCATTGATACATGAAAAAAAAACCCAAGTTTTCCAAAGCCAATGTGCATAATGTTTGCAATTTGAGTCAAATGTCACTGTTATGCACGAACAACATCAAATTTGAAAAAAACCCCAAATTTCAGTTATGAAATTGCTAAAAAAATTTAACTATGCTTCCACGCTTGAATTGAGGCCTGCATAAATGTGCCAAGTCACACAAAAATGCCAAATAGATTGTTCAGTGACTGCCGTGACTTGTCGTGAGTTGTCGCTTGTGTTATTGCTTAATTACGTGAGCTGTCGCCAGTGTGTTACCAGATCAAAGAGTTGTCGCTTGTACTCACGTTGACTTGGGAACTGTCGCTTGCACTCATGTTGACTTGTGGCCTGTATGTCTAGTACATACACATACCTAATGTTTCTTTGCTTGGATGAGTTGGAGTTGACCCGCACAGACTTCGGGAAGTGCACACACCTTAGCCATGGCTCTGATACTAGTTTGAAGGGGAGAGAGTGAGCAATGGAAGTGCGAGATAGAAGCAAGAGTAGCAGTCTTGAGAGATAGAGAGAGTGAACGCAGAGATAGGTGTACTAGATTGTGATGGTACACAAAGAATAAATAATTTATTTATATGTTAGGGTACAATAAGGGTGTGTTTACACCCGTATAACTTTGTACATGGAGATGAAGGGACTTTACACCCAATAATGACTCTGGGCCTTAACTGCTTTGTGACACATAGTCGTCCTTGCATCATGAGAAATCTCTCTAAGCACAAAGTGTTCATGCCTTTGGCCATTGCAAATCTAATCATAAACAATGGCAAAATCTGAATCGGCAACATACTATTCCTTCATGGCATCCAACACAGTGTGATAAATGATGTTGATGGCGGTTGAAATTTGTGGCTTACGTGACAGTGCATCAGCCACAACATTCTTTTTTACCATCAATATGTACATTTTGAAAATGAAACATAGAGAGAAAATTTGCCCATCTCATATGCTTCTCTGACAACTTTGTCTGTGTCAGAAAGTACCTTAAAGTTTGATGGCTTGTTTGCACTGTAAAAGCAGCTCCCAACAAGTAATGTTTCCATGCAGACATTGCATGAATTACATCTAAGAGCTCTTTCTCAGACTTGCAAATTCTTCTCTGCATCGTGGAGAATTCGGCTCTCATAAGCCACGACTTGGCCATCTTGCATAAGAACAGTCCCAATGCTGTTACCACATACATCACATTGAACCACAAATGACTTCCTTAGATTGCGCAACACAAGCACAGGATTTGAAGTCATATTTTCCTTCAAAATTTCAAATGCTAAAGTTTTCACTGTTGTTCATTTAAGTGGCACATTTTTCTTTTGTAAAGCATGCAATGGAGATGCAAATTCAGCAAACTTGTGTATGTATTTCTTGTAGTAAGAGCATAAATCCAAGAAGTTATGGATCTTATGTACATTTTTCAAAGGTAGCCATGAATATATTGCCGCAACCTTAGCAAGGTCGATACAAATACCATTAGTTGATACAATGTGGCCCAAAAAGTGAATTTACTGTGTCTTATGCTTTGAATAGATAATCATGTCATCGAAGAAAGTATCCACGAGTGCTCTATGTGGCTTGAAGATGCGATCTATCATCCGATTGAAAGTAGCAAGAGCATTTGTAAGTCCAAAGGCATGACAAGAAACTCATACAACCCAAAAGATGTCCTAAAAGCTGTCTTAGGCACATCCTTTGGTTTAATGCGTATTTGATAATATCCACTTTTGAAATCTATACGATTGAATATGGTTGCTCTTTACAATTTATCCATAACATCATCGATTCGAGGGATTGAAAATTTATTTTTTATTGTGATTTTACTCAAAGCATGATAGTCAATGTACATATGCCATGAACTATCCTTTTTCTACACCAAAAGCATTGGAGAAGAAAAAGGAGATGAGCTAGACTGAATCAATCTTTTTTCTAACAGCTCATTCACCCGACTCATAATCTCCTCCTGTTGGGTTGCACTGACTCTATAGGATGCCATGATCTTCAAGCTTTTCAGGCGGTAGTTGCGCTAGAAGTGATTGAGAGTAGCAATTAGCATACATTTTCAGAAATGACATGCGATCTTTCTCTAACTTAGATATATTTTCAATATTCTCGCTATCATCCTTATCCTTAGTAAAAACCATGTATGTTGAAGGTTGATTTTTCATTACTTTAGAAATGGCTACATATACAATAGGGATAGATTTCCCTTTCAACTTTATATCAAGTGTGAGTGTCTTTTCCTTATACCGAATAGTGATCTCTTTTGCATGTGAATCACTCAGTGCATGCATACAGTGACACCATGGTATACCAAGCAACACATCACGACCCTCAAGTGGAGCAATAAAGAACTCTTTGCTATCCATATATCCTTGTATATGCAAGCGAAGCTTTTCAATGAGCGCTGTGACAGGCTTTCCATGACATGTACATGTCATTTCAATTTTTCCTATCGGTCCTATCTCATCCTCTGATGCCTAGATGGGCTGCCATGTCTGCAGAGATGAAGTTGGCTCGTGCACCATTATCAAAGAATATCAATGCATGCTGATCTTTAGTTTTGCCCCATGCTCTGCACAACTCAGTAGTATCATCATTGGGCTGATTGTTAACAACATCGGGCACTAATCCCACTCATGTTTGGGCTTGTTTCCCTTGGGATCTCCTTGATTTTTTGATTTTTTAGCTTGTTGTCTATTGGGATATTGAGAGGCATGATTCTATAATCTTCTTGGCTGATCCAAATGCTCCTTGTTGTAGATGCAATCAACACATAAAATGGGCCAATTGCCCCTTGAATTTCATTTAGGACTTGCTTTGATTGGACCCCAATTGGTGAAATGGTGCCCTACATTCACAATGGGTGGGTTGGCATGTGAATTCCTTGATAGTTTCACAAATTTCAGGTGCTGAATTCAGTGTACAATGCCTTCTACTGATGGCACATGTCGTGAGATGGTTGCTAAATCCTAAATTTTGTAGAAATTTAGGGTTTATAGTAGAATTCCCTCAGCTATCCATTAAATTTGATTGAGATAAGCTGAGATGTTTTGAGAATTGATTGGAGGAGGTGAGAAAATGCTAGAGAGAGAGAGAGAAAATTCAAAGATTTCTTATAGAGAGACCCTCCAGTCTGCCCGGTACCTATTTTAACCAATAAGAAAAGCAGTCACCTACAGCTTGGGAGCACCAGAATTGCTGTTGCTAGCCAGCTAATAATCGTGATCCCTTGATGGGCCTTCTCTTGCTGTGGGCTGTGTGTTGATGACTCCAAATAGTTGTAACTTGTTGGAATCTACTGTTTTTTGCTTAGAAAATGGACTAGTAGCCTTCTCTCCCTTCTCCTCCAGTTGAAAACTGATCTAAATGGTTGAGATCAAGACCAAAAGTTGTTTTCTCAGTTTGCATGGGTATTTTTGCCAAGTGGCAGCCTTCTAAATTCAAATTTCAACATAATCCAGCCAGGCTGTTGGTCCATTTTCTAAGGAGAAAGCAGTAGATTACAGTAGGTGATAGCCATTTGGAGTCATCAACAGGCATCACGTAGCAGGAGAAGGCCCATCAGGGGCTAACGACATCATTGGCTAGCTAGTGACAACAATTTTGGTGCTTCTAGGCTATTAGGCGATTGCTTTTTTTGCTGGTTGAAATAGACAGTGGGCAGATTTAGAGGGTTCCTCTAAGAGATTTTTTCTCTTTGGCATTTTCACACCTCCTTCAATCCATTCTCTTAGCTTATCTTAGCCACTTGGAGTATGTCTCAGTCAGATTTGGTGGATAGCAGAGGGAATTCTATTGTTGGTGCGCAGATCGGACGCTGTATGCTCGCGTAGTGAATGCCGGAAGGTCCCCAAGAACAATGAACTCTGAAGGTCCCCAAGAATAATGAACTCTACTTTTTGCACAAGTTACAAGGTAAAAAGTATGAACGACAAGAGCAAGAGACCAATTGGGTGCAATCTCCTCCCATGCCTTGTGTGAGCACTTCACAAAGCATGTATTTTATGTATATTTTTTCTTCATGCTCAATAATAGCCCAATTTACAAAAATATATCAAGCTTTTAGCTTTTGAGTTTGCTTTTACAAAAATAGGAATAAAGCTAATGAACAGTGCCCATAGAGTCTGGCACGCCCAATACAATGTCCAAATAGAAATAACATAACCGTGCGCAAGGGCGCATATAAAATAATAATAAATAATCGATGCCTCAATAGACATGACAAAATATAGGCGTAGCGTCTATCAAAATATAATCCATAGATCGAATACTCGCTATCCACCAATGCTTTCCTCCACCACTGCTGCTATCTCTACACATCTACTGAAGCATTCATAATCGTTAGTAAAATAATACAATTAAACCGACAAAAGTGAATACCTAGCAGTCTTCAGCTACATAAATAAATCAACTGGTTAGAAATAAATCCTAACCTTAATTTATTACGAGTGCGTACTCTAAACTCATAAACGTTTATTAATTTAATATGCATTTTGCGGAATTACCCGCTATGGAATTACCCATGTACACACTAAATTAATAAAACGCCCG
The DNA here is from genome assembly GCF_053477565.2 of Lygodium microphyllum. Classification (NCBI taxonomy): domain Eukaryota; kingdom Viridiplantae; phylum Streptophyta; class Polypodiopsida; order Schizaeales; family Lygodiaceae; genus Lygodium; species Lygodium microphyllum. Next base: position 83,427,347 of record NC_141163.1, on the reverse strand, counting down.
AAAAGAACAGGCGTCTCCATCAACTTCTCGCACAAAGAATCCACTTTGTGTATGAGCCCCGGTCATCAAAGTTTACGGAATCCACCGTAAAACCTCACGGAATCCACCGTGGCACGGAATCCACCATGAAATATACCTCCTGGCATCATACCCCCGGGGTGGGATAGCAATTGACCTCAATTGCTATTAGCTCAATGTGGAGCTAACAGAGTGGGGAAAGCATTTAAGTCTCTAGCGTGCATCCATTGTGCTTCCTCTACAGGATGGTTCTTAAATTTAACTAGATATCTAGAATATCTTCGGCCAGTTCTAGTGGTTATAAAGTCAGTGTCGATAATAGCTTTAGGTTCAAGTATTTCAGTCTCTTCCTCTAATAAAGGTGGGTTTTCATAAACAGGGTGTATAGGTAATTGCCCTCTAAATGGTCTCAATAAACTAATGTGAAATGTGAAATGTGTTGTGAATTTTCCAATGAGGTGGTAATTCTAACTTGAATGCATTGTCATTAATTTTATGAATGATCCTAAATGGTCTATAGAATCTAGGGGCTAATTTGACAACTGGGTGTCTATCTACACTTTGTAATCTAGGTTTTTCTATTCTCAATCAAACATAATCATCAACTTTAAAAGTCATTGCTTGTTTTTTCTTGTTGGCTTGTTTGGTATATGATTGCTGGGCTTTAGCAATCATATCTTTAACCTCATCAAAAATACTGTTATGCATACTAGCAATATCATCAGCACTTTGAATTCTATTTGACAAAGATGCAACAGGTGTAGATAATCTATATCCATAAATGACTTCAAACGGTGCTTTCTTTGTAGATGTGTGTGGTGTATTGTTATATGCAAACTGTAATAAATGCAAATGTGTATTTTATGTCTATGGTTTAGAAATAGTATATGTATGTAAAAGATCTAAAATAGTGCTATTAGTAGCTTCTGTTTGTCCATTAGTTTCTGGATGAAATGCAGATGATAAATCAATCTTTATGCCCAGGTTAGCAAACAGAGTAATCCAAAAGTTGTTACAAAATCTAGAATCACGATCTGAAATAATAACTTTTGGCAATCTATGGTTAGTAAAAATAGTTTTAAAAAACAATTGTGCTGCTTATGATGCTATTAAAGTTTTCTTACATGGAATGAAATATGCTTGTTTACTAAATCTATCTACAACTGTCCAAATCATATTGTGGTTAGATTTATTAATAGGTAAACCAGTAATGAAATCCATAGAAATTTGTTTCCAAGGTTTAGATGGAATAGACAAAGGCATAAGTAATCCATACTGTTTACCATGATGTCTCTTAACTCTTTGACAAATCAAACATTCAGAAACAAAGTTAGATACATCAGCATCCATATGCGGCCAATAAAAATCTTCAGTTAACGTACGTAAGGTAGATATGATATCTCTATGACCTTGATATGGGAGACAATGAATCTCATTCAAAACAAAAGATCGGAATGGAACTGTAACACACAATCTCTTTTCATAAAATATAAATCCATAATTATATGACAATGAATCAATAGGAATAAAATTATTTTGAATTAATTTATTTCAATCAAAATGAAAAGTAATATCGTGGTGATATGTATCTTTCATAGCAATCAAAGAATCAAAAGATATGACAGAAATATTATGAATGACAGGTCTTCTACTCAATGCATCAGCCACTACATTTTCTTTTCCGGGTTGATATTGAATGATAGGATGAAAACTCTGAATAAAGGATGCCCATTTGATATGTCGGTCAGATATTTGGGGTTGGCTAAGTAAATGTCTAATACTTTGCTGATCGGTTTTAATCATAAATTCTGAACCCATTAAGTAGTGTTTCCACTGTCTTAATGCTTGTACAACAGCTAATAATTCTTTGTCATATGTGGAATATTTCAGTTCAGAGGGTTTCAGCTTACAACTAGAATATGCTATGGGATGATTGTCTTGCATAAGTACAGCTCCTATTCCTGATCCACTAGCATCGGTCACTACTAGAAAGAATGGTCTATTAAAGTCAGGCAATTGTAGAACAGGGGCATGGGTTAATGCATGTTTGAGTAAGTCAAAGGATTTCTGTTGATTTTCGGTCCAATGATAAACAATTTATTTCTTCAGAAGTTTGGTTAATGGTAAAGCAAGTAATGAAAAATTACGTACAAACTTCCTATAGAAACTAGTAAGACTAAGGAATGAGCGTAACTCATGCACGTTTTTAGGTATAGGCCAATTCAATATTGCATCAATTTTCTTAGGATCAACTTTAATTTCATCAGATTATACAATATGACCTAAATACTCAATTTCTGTTTTAAAGAATTCACTCTTTTCAAGGTTTGCATATAATTGATTTTCTTTCAATAACTGAAAAACCAATGACAAATGCTCATAATATTCTTTTTCATTTTGACTAAACACCAAAATATCATCAAAGAAAACAATTACACAATACTGATATTTTAGAAATATATGGTTCATCATTCTACTAAAGGTAGCAGGTGCATTAGTCAATCCAAATGGCATGACTAAAAATTCGTAATGACCAAACTGTGTTCTAAATGCAGTCTTGAATATGTTAGACTTATCTAGTCTTACTTGATGATAACCAGACTTAAGGTCTATTTTACTAAATATAGTAGATCCTTGCAATTTGTCCATAAGGTCATCAACTCTAGGAATTGGATACCTATTCTTTACTGTGAACTTATTTAAAGCTCGATAGTCAATGCACATACGATAGGTATTATTCTTTTTCTTGACTAACAGAACAGGTGCACCAAATGGAGAACTACTAGGTCTAATCAATCCTCTATTTAGTAATTCCTCAATTTGACTCTGAATTTCTTTTTGCTCTATTTGGTTATGTCTATATGGTGCTTTGCAAGGTGGTTGTGTGCCAGGGATCAAATCTATTTTAAAGTCTTCTGGACGTGAAGGAGGTAAACCAGGTGGTAGGTCTTCTGCAAAACAGTCTTTAAAATATGCAAGAAATTCTTTATGCCTAGGGTGCATATGATTTTCTTTGACTTGCAGTTCATTCACCCAAATGAGATAGGATTTACTACTCTTGCGTAATGCACGTTTAGCTTGAGTATGCGAAAGCAGTGGAAAAACATTAGATGCATGCATACCATATAATGTAATAGATTTTCTTTGAAAATTAATATTCATTGTGTGTGTGGAATAATCTATATCTGGGTTATGCTGGTGACGCCAAGGCATACCTAAAATAATGTCACTCGACTGTAATGAAACAACTAGAAAATTTCTTCTTTCTGTGTATTGATCAATTTGAATCTCTAAGTCTTGGACTTCCTGTGTATCATTATACCTAGTGTCTAAGAATGCAGCTTTTATGCGATAATGCGTAGGTACAGTCTGTAATTTCAGTTCTTTTACTAATTTTGTTGAAATAAAATCATGAGTACTACCGTCATCATACAAAATAGTCTTTTCTTTTCCATGCACCAAACATTTCATAGTCAATAATGAATGTGGAGTAGGCATACCTGGTAAAGTATCGAAAGTAGTAGTAGTGTCGTTCTCATCTTCAGTGAAATCAGGTATATCTTTATGTTCGTCTTCGTCCATGGCCCCAAGGTAGTTGATATGAGCAGGTGGCTTCTTTGAATGACAATTTGCTGCTAGATGTCCAGGTTGGTGGCATTTATAGCATACTATAGGTTTGATTTTGGTTACATTGTTTGCAATGGCAGGAAGTCTAGGTACATTAGGATTTGGCTGTGGAATAGGCTTAGGGTTTTGATTGACATTGGATGGTAATGCAGGTGGTTTTGCCCAATTTTTGCGGAAAGATGATGAAGAGAAACGACATTGATTAAATCTTCTAAAATTTGAGTTAAATTGCTTAGATCCATAGTTACCATTGGCTTGGAATTGCTGTGGTCATCTATCTCTACCTCGTAGCTTATCTTCAGTATCGTGAGCTAGTGAAATGGCGTCTTCAAGAGTAGCAGGCTTGAACATGTTAACTTCAGCGTAGTAATGCCCAAGAAGTCCAGACATATACTTGCGCTTGTGTGTCGCCTCTGGTACGTCTTCAAGCATGCATAGCTGGAGTAGTGTATTTAAAAAACGCTCTGTATACTGAGGAATAGGCTCACGATCCTGTTGTTGGAGAAGATCCCATTGCTTAATAGCTTTCTCATGAAATTGCAGCGGAAGGAAATTCTGCATGAACTTCTTCTTGAAATCTTCCCAAGTAGCAGGACATTCTATGCTCTTGCGTACGACAGTCCACCAAAGTGATGCTCTGTCTACTAAATGATTAGTAACACACTTGATTTTATTTTTTTCTGCATAGGTTTCCTCATGGAAATAGTCATCAAACTGACTAATGAATGCTAGAACAGTTTTTCCTTCTTGTATACCATTGAAAGTACGGAATTTGAAACTTCTTTTACTTATCTTGGATTCCTTGCTAATGGTTTGAGCTTCAAGAGTTGCGTCGATGGTATGTCGAATCAGATCTTCAGCTTGAGGTTCTTCTTTGTCGGTAGACGCTCTTTGTAAATTTGCCAGTTGAGCTTGCAATGATTGTCTAGCCCTTCGTTCTTTTTCCAATTGCATCATGATTAAGTCCAGCTTTTGCTCCATCGTAGGTTCAGGTAGGTCGCCTTCAGCCATAAGATCGTCCATATGTGGTTCCGTCATCCTGTAAAACTCAAAAGACCTTTCTCACTCAAAATCGGATTAGCGAGATAAGCGTAGCTCAAGTTCGGGGTTACAAGGCTTATGTATTTTTGGATATATCTTTCTCAATCTTCAGAAATTCTGCGATTTTTCCTTCTTCATATACTGAAAATGTTTCAGCAAACCTGCGTATGGGTAGAGTACCTTCCAATGAACAACTTTGCAGTTCGGAGTTTCTGTGTAGGAACAGTCTTTCTAGGAGTTCTGAGCACAAGTCAGTTCTGACTCCAATTGACTAGTCTGACTTGCAGAGTTGCACACTTGCATAACTTATTCGACTTAAGGAACTTGCAGAACTTGATCAGAAATTCTTGTAGAACTTGACTTCTGTGGTGTGACCTGGAGTTTGGTGACTTGTAGAAGTGATTTGCTTTACTGATTTAGCTTGTTTGATTAAGCTTAGGCTTAATAGGAATCAAACGGCGCAGATCGTGAGGGGGGGAGGAGCCGTTTTTTCCGCCGAAATTCACGTTGAAGACTCCTAGTTACCAGACGTCCCAATTTTTGTGGCTTGTGGCTTTGTTATTAAGCTTAATACTCATTAAAGCTTGTAAACTTTTGAAAATATGAGCTTCTCTTCTGGTTGTCCAGGACTTGATGATGGAGATGAAGGAGTGGTCCTCCGCCTGTATAGCCCGGTCCTTCGCGATCTAATGACAGAAACAGGGGTTCTTGATCGCCAGAAGTCTGCCTGTATCAACGATTTGCGACGAAATTGACCGTAGAGCCCGATCGTTATAGGAGCTCCGCCTTCGCACGAGATGGGTAGCGATTGGAAGCTCTTGATCTCAGCTCCACTTTGATACCATTGGTGCGCAGATCGAACGCTGTATGCTTGTGTAGTGAATGTCGGAAGGTCCCCAAGAACAATGAACTTTGAAGGTCCCCAAGAACAATGAACTCTACGTTTTGCACAAGTTACAAGGTAAAAAGCATGAACGACAAGAGCAAGAGATCAATTGGGTGCAATCTCCCCCCATGCCTTGTGTGAGCGCTTCACAAAGCATGTATTTTATGTATATTTTTTCTTCATGCTCAATAATAGCGTAATTTACAAAAATATATCAAGCTTTTAGCTTTTGAGTTTGCTTTCACAAAAATAGGAATAAAGCTAATGGACGGTGTCTATAGAGTCTGGCACGCCCAATACAATGTTCGAATAGAAATAACATAACCGTGCGCAAGGGCGCATACAAAATAATAATAAATAATCGATGCCTCAATAGACATGACAAAATATAGGCGTGGCGCCTATCAAAATATAATCCATAGATCGAATACTCGCTATCCACCAATGCTTTCCTCCGCCACTGCTGCTATCTCTACACATCAACTGAAGCATTCATAATCGTTAGTAAAATAATACAATTAAACCGATAAAAGTGAATACCTAGCAGTCTTCAGCTACATAAATAAATCAACTGGTTAGAAGTAAATCCTAACCTTAATTTATTACGAGTGCGCACTCTAAACTCATAAACGTTTATTAATTTAATATGCATTTTGCGGAATCACCCGCTATGGAATCACCCATGTATACACTAAATTAATGAAACGCTCGAAAAGGACAGGTGTCCCCATCAACTTCTCGCACAAAGAATCCACTTTGTGTATGAGCCCCGGTCATCAAAGTTTACGGAATCCACCGTAAAACCTCACGGAATCCACCGTGGCACGGAATCCACCGTGAAATATGCCTCCTGGCATCAATTGTAAACCCTAAATTTTTGAAGGAATTAGGGTTTAGTAGCCACCTTGGGATTTGTGCCCTCAGTAGAAGGCATTGCATACTGAATTCAACACTTGAAATTTGTGGAATTATGAAGGAATTCAAATGCTAGCCCATCCATTGTGAATTTGAAACAACATTTTGCCAGTTGGGATCCAATGAAAGCAAGTCTTGGGTGAAATTCAAGGGGCAATTGGTCCTTTTTGTGTGTTGATTGCATCTACAGCAAGGGGATTTTTAATTGACTAAGGAGATTGTGGAATCTCAGCTTGTATTCAACCCATTAGTAGTCAACAAAGTTAAAGAAATACCGAAAGGGGTGCTAGTTTTGGGGTCAACAAGGTGTCTATTGTCCAAGAATTTTAAGGTAAATTGTGAATTATCAGTTTATGTTTATTTACTAATTGCTGTAATTAAATGCTTGATCAGGAATTACCACCCTATATGAGAAGGAAGGTTGGTTTCAATTCCACTAGAGAAGGGTGATAATTGATCATTTAAGGCAGAGAACTGTCAGGAGACAATAGGAGAGGTGTTTGTTGATGTAGACGGTATACTAGATAGCAAAAACGTAGGTATTGCAGCAGTTGCTTGGTGGGAGAGATAGCAGTAGCCTGTTGTTAGCACTAGATGCTGAAAACGTAGGTTGATCAAGTGCTATGATGACGCAGTAGATGGAGACCTCCAAACAACACATTGATGGCTGAAAAGAGGCCGCCTAGGGTTGGATAGTGATGGGCTGCAGTCGGTGGTGGTTGGACAACATACGGTAGGTGGTTGATGGTTGAAATCTGCATTGTAGAGTGAGAGATATGCACAAAAGGATGAGGACTAAATGGGGGCAGCTTGTCTATTTATAGATATGGATGGATCCTCCAAAATTAGGGTTTCACAGAAACTTTATCGAACTATACTTCATTTTAGGGTTTTGCATTAAATAAGTATGCTTTGGGGTTGTTAAATAGGTCAAACAACATGTAAAGCATTTTTTAGCTCAACAAAGGGTTTAACAATATGTGCCTAGTCCTTAGTAAACTTCTGAAAAAATCCAATGAAACCCAAAAAAGATTTTAGGTAGCTTATGGTTCTCGGAATAGGCTAGTTAAGCACTACTCAAATCTTTTTGGGATCAATATGAATGCTATCAATGGAGATGACATGTCCAAGATATAAAAGATTGTTGCAAAAAAATCACATTTGGATAGTTTTGCAAACAATTACTCTCGTCTTTAGAGACGTAAGATTATGCACAAATGATTTACGTGTGTCTCCAACAATTTACTATAAATAAGTATGTTGTTGAGAAAAATGACTATCCACTTTTTGAGATAGAAATAAAACAAATAATTCATTATGAGTTGGGATGTTGTGATAGCATTAGTTGATCCAAAAGGTAGGACTAAAAATTGATAGTGTCCATAGTGCATTTAAAATGCAATTTTCGGGACACATTTCAAAGCCATCCATATTCGATGGTAACTAGACCTAAGATCGATCTTGGTATAGATGGGGATGGACCCTCCCAACTTAGGGTTTCATAGAAACTCTCTCGAACCACACTCCATTTTAGGGTTTTATATTAAATAAGCATGCTTTGGGGTTGTTAAAGAGACAAATTAGCATGTAATGCGTTTTTTAGCTCAACGAAGGGTTCAATAATATGACTATCTATCACATAATAGTGACCATCAAGTTTAAAAGATAGTACATGAGTTTTATAGTTAATGTATAAAGAGCAACATATATTAAAAATGGCATGCCAAGAATGACATAGACATTGTCAAAGCTCATCAATAGGAAGTCCAAGAGGTCATGGTATTGTTGGATTGAAAGATCTAGCCTTGGTACCATATGAACCCAACAATCCACAGTGGGGTCCTCCACGTAATAGACACGATATGCTTAGTTAATGGGTATTGTATGGAGTTGAAGCTTTTGCAACAATTGAGAAGAAAGAAAATTATGAGAAGAAACATTATCGAGTAATTTTTTGGCCATTAATACAATTGGTGACCTTTAAAAGGTCATGCGGACCAAACATAGTTTATTTATGGAACAACCATTACACCTATTCGCATTAAAAACAATGTATGGGTTTTAAAAAAAAAAACCTGGAGCTTCTATAATATTTATTGAGGCCTTTGAGGTAGATTTCACCTTCTCGTTCTGAGGACACTCTATATTACTACGAAAGTGCTTTGTTGGGTGGCAAGCAAAACAATGACTCTTAAAGCGATTCTCACTATGAGTTGCTTTGCACACAACCATCCTCTTCTTGCATAATTCCAAAGGTGATTGATGAGTGACTGTAGGGTTAGAAGATTTTTTTGGATATAAAGGTGGAGGCAGCTCAATGGAAGCCACCCATCGACTAGTTGCCCTTGATGCTAGCCAAAGTATTATCAAAGTTTTTGGTGTACCTATAGATGTTCTCTAATGAATGTAATGGATTGCAGAGCACTTCATTTTGATAGTTTGATGGCAATCCGAAAGATAATGCATAGAGTAACACTCAAGGATCATCCAAAGCCTTTGTTTGGTGAAGAAGATTTTCCAATTATTGTGAATTCACGTCCAAGGTTTTCTTTTCCATATCAAGTTTAAACAATTTATGTAAATTTTTAATCAGATCATCGGTTATAAATCACTTTCAAAAAAGGGGTTGAAAATTTGCCTATATTTTTGGCTTGGGATGTAGCCTTGCCCACCAAGTTTTCACTTTCCCTTGTAACATGATTTGTATTTGTCCAATACATTGAACGTCATCAAATTGATACAAATCAAAATAAAATCCAACTTGGCCAGCCATGAATGTGGGTGAAAATTGACAGAGAATGCTAATTTTGTGCCAAGGCCATAGAACACAGCCTTTCAAAATCCACTAGTGAACTTAGAATCATGATCAAACATGATTCTCTTCGAGAAGCTATTCTCTTGGAAGATCTCTTTGATCAAAAGTGATGCAATTTTTGCCCCATTCATGTTCGATCTACTTGGGATCAACCTCACTTGCTAAAGATGTTATGAGGACATGTATTTTTGAAACCTCACTTAACATGTGGATTAATTTTTAATCACATGGTTAAGTAAATGTTGCACATGTGAGGTGTAACTGGAGTTAGAGTAAATTTACGAGCCTGGGACTTGAGGAAATCATGGGATGCAAAGGCAAAAGTTGCTATAAGGCATGTCGCACAGGTACTTGGTGGTATTTGGTGTCAATTGTTGGCCTAGGTCATTCATTTGCCCATAAGTGTCAATTGGTGACACTAGAGAAGTGGTGTTTAATGATACCTAATGCCAATCTAATGGTCAAAGATGGTGCAGAGATATTCGGGAATGAAAGTTACGTAGCCAATTTAATTATTGGCTAGTCAGATTATTTTTTAGGGTATCGAAATAATCAATAGATTAATTTTGAGTATTTAAAGACTGTAAATTAATATTTAATTATGGATAATGTTGGAAATACCATTTGGGAAGACTACCACTTGTCAAAAATGCCCATGTAAGAGTGAAAAACGTCTTTAGAGGTTGGAGAAAGGCATTTTAAGTGGATTCAGTCTACAAGAGAGAGAGAGAGAGGAGATTGCTCCTAGTCTAATTTGCAGCCATTGGAGGACCTTTTGAGGTAGCCAAGGGCATGAGAAGGTCAATCAATAGCAGGTGGCAGCATCTACAGGTTGTTGAGACAGGGCAACAACAGTAAATGACTGATTTTCTTCAATTCTTTACATCTACAGGTTGTTGAGACAGGGCAATAGCAGTAAATGACTAATTTTGTTCAGTTCTTTGCGAAGAAAGTTTGAACTTTCTCTCTTCTTAGCATTTTCTACCATTGTAAAGATGGCATTTATTCAATAACTTCTTGTTTTTGAAAGGGTGGTAATAAAATCCATCGAAATCTCCTCCCAAGACAAATTAAATGGTGGCAGTTTCCTTGCCACTTGTGGTTGTTCACTTTTTAGTCTTGGCAATGCTTTATATCCCCTCATGTACTAGTGAATGCCTTGCTTCATTTGTGGCCAAATGAAATGTTGCAAAAGCTTCTCAAAGTGGGACATTTACCATGATACCCCACAGTTAATGCACCATATGTCTCCTATAGAATAGTAGCCCTATAAGAGTTTCTGGCAACAAGCGAAGTCTACTTTTATGAAAATACATCCATCCATTGTTCAAACATAACTTGAATGAAGACCCTACTAGCACTTTTGCATCTTTTGACCAAAATTTGGATCAGCCTCATATAACTCCTTCATGGGAGTAAAGAAAATTGACTCCTTTGAAGTAATCACTATCATTTCATGTGAATGTTGACTCAATGTGTATGCTACTCCATTCTTCTTCCAAGACACATAATCTTGAAATTGAATTGAGACCAGAAGCGCAGCTAATGCAACTATTAAGGGGTCATATCCTATTCTGACTGAGTGAGAAGATATCATAAGGCTTGGTAATTAGATTTAATATAGAAATCTTGCTTAGTGAAATAGTGTCTCCATTATTTAAGGTATGGTCACAAACATACGATAGAATAGTGTGAATCCCAAGAGTATGTGCATCTTTGATGCATCTTTAGGACAAGGCCACTCCATGATTGCCTTGACCTTCGTAGGAGCCATAGAAATCACTCTTGCAGAACTGATGTGCCCCAAATAAGAGGTCGACATCATGAAGAGTTCACTCTTTTTGTTCAAGAAAAGATGATTCTGTTGCAACATTTGTAAGTTAGCAAGTGATCATAGTGCTTCTCTTTAAACTACTACAAACCAAGATATCATCCAGGAAACTATAACACTTTCCAAGAAGAGGCTGTAACACGATGATTCTCTTGCAACATTTGTAAGTTAGCAAGTGATCATAGTGCTCCTCTTTAAACTACTACAAACCAAGATATGATCTAGGAAACTATAACACTTTCCAAGAAGAGGCTATAACATGTGAACCATGAGTCTAGGAAAGTAAAGTCTACAACCATAAATTCGAACAGCCCAAATGGAGTCCAAAATATAATCTTTTGAATGAGCAATCTGAATTTGGGCTTTAAATCCAGCTTTTGAAAATCACCTATTCTACGAGTTGATCCAATAACTCATCTATCTAAGGCAAGGGAAACTTGTTTTTGATGGTGAGCTTGTTGAGTGCCTTGTAATCCACATAGGCGTGAGCTCTTGTCCTTTTTACCAAGAAGACCATAGCACTGAACGAGTTAGATTTGACCCGAATCACAGTCCTTGCTTATAATGGTCCTCAAGCTTCTTCTTGCTCATCTAGTAAGGTGCCTTTGAGGGAGGTTTTGTTGCTGGAACTAACTGAAAATCCTTCACTCATGATGGGGTCAACTCTTGAGGTATACCTCGTCCAAGAAAAGAGAATCAAACTCCCGCAACAATGTAAAGCCTATCTTGTCCACACCTCCCTTTTGTCGAGAAGAAGACTCCTTCTCAAGCTCTTGCATATGCACCATCATAGCTAAGCCCTTGTGAACCACTTGCTTTGCCTAGAGATGAGAAATTACTGCCACTTGCTGACATTGAGTCATCAAGGGTGCAACGGTGCTATGTAAGGTCATCACCACTTGCCAAGGCCCAAGATCTATCTTGAATGACGACCAAATGTGAGTGATGATCCACCAAGCCTATGTGATTATAGAGCCATGATTGCCCTAAAATTATGTTGATGCTGAGGAGAGGAGCCACCTCGAGAGTATCTCAAGTCTCAAAATCTGCTGTGCAGATAACTATGCACTCGACCTGCTCCCTTAAGTGGTATTTTTCAGCTTTGGTCTTTCTCTTAGCCAGAAAAACTTGCTTCACTAGTGCCACACTGATTGAGTATTGTTTGGAGATGATACTGTTGACAAACATGGATCTTGAACACAGTTTAGCTATGAAGGTTTGAACTCGTAAGCAAGAGACATGAAGACTGATGTGACTAGACACATAATTTCACTCAAGTGAATTAGGTTTCAAGATAGATTAGCTTGGACTCATAAACACAATCTTGAGTGGATAGAGTTACAGACTCTAAGTACAAAGTACAATAGCATTTTATTAAAAAGTGAACCAAGTATATGCTTTTATAGCTTTTCAGCTTCTCTACTATCCTCACTGTGCATATGGGATTCAGGACATCTCTTCCTGGAGCATACATCATTTGTTACTTCTCAACACCCCCCCTCAAATGAGAAGTCCCTACACTTGTTGGCTTTTGCCCCGTCTACATGATAACATGGCCCGGGAGACTAGTTCATAGGCAACCTAGTGAAGTTAAAGCTTGAGACTTTACATCTTTGGCAAGGGTTTTTACAAATCAAATCCACTAAGAGTTTTTATAAATCAAATCCACTAAGAGTTTTTATAAATCAAATCCACTTGTTGGCTTTTGCCTTGTCTACATGATAGCATGGCCTGGGAGACTAGTTCATAGGCAACCTAGTCAAGTTAAAGCTTGAGACTTTAGATCTTTGGCAAAGGTTTTTACAAATCAAATCCACTAAGGGAAACATAGAGATTCACTATGGGAATAAATTCCTTAGAACAATTTGTCAGAGTTGTTGATGATAGCGGAAGCATATTCTTTTTCTTCTTCATTCATGGATTGACTTTGGTGGTGGTCATTCTGCATCTGCTGTGCTTTTTTCTTGTGAAAGCATTCACTGACAATATGGCCAGTCTTATGAGATGGAAGGATCGAGGTGCAGCTGGGATTCAGTAGACAGTGTGAGAGTGAGAGACAGAGTTGAAGCACGATACCCAAGAGAATAGACTGAATGAGTGTAACCAGAAAGTACAAAGTACAACCCTTAAACCTTAGGGTTGCAGGGGGTGTTCACACTCGACACACACTAAGTGCCCAAATGTGTGTAACATAAGCACATAAGTACATACGACAATAAGACCATAAGTCTGGGGGAAAAAACCTCTCCTACCGAGAGTAAAAAGTGCCCCAGTGTCCTACTGATCACCGACACTCCCATATGAGCGTAGGCGTAAGTGAGGCATGAGTCAAATGTCCAACAAACCCCCTTGGAGTGAAGAGTGATCAAGAGTACAAGGATCATCCGCCATCAAAGGATATCAAATTTAAAGCATCGCGAAATGCTTCAAATTTGTCACGAGGAAGAGCTTTGGTGAAGATGTCTGCCACATTACTGGTGGTAGGACAATAGACAAGGCTGATATCACCTGCATGTAGCCTCTCTTTGACAAAGTGATAATGAATCTCAATGTGTTTCGTGCGAGCATGAAACATTGGGTTCCGTGCCACTGCAATGGCACTCTGACTGTCAGTGAACAAAGGAGTAGGCTCAGTAACATATACATCCAAATCAGCTAGCAAGCGTCTAAGCCATATGCATTCAATTGTGGTAGTGAAAGCTGCCTTGTATTCAGCTTTACATGACGATGTGGCAACAGTGGATTGTTTCTTGCTAAGCCAAGAAATGCAAGAAGAGCCTAGAAAGAAACAATTGCCACTAGTGAAGTGACGTGTATCATAATCACCAGCCCAATCAGAATCACTGTAAGCATGTAATTGCAGTGGTCCCCCCTTGGCATAAAGCAACCCAAGAGAACGAGTATCCTGCAAGTAGCGAAAAACACGCTTGACAGCTTGCCAATGTGACATACGTGGCTGATGCATATACCTGCTCAAAGCTGAAACTGCAAATTGTATGTCCGGCCTAGTATTGCATAGATAGATAAGACATCCAACTGTAGGAGCATATGTATGTATATCGAACAAATCACTGTCATCATGTAATGACAGTTTCAGTCCAGGTTCCATGGGAGTACAAACTGGCTTGTAATCCTGTAAGCCAAACTTCTCAAGAAGCTGCCCAATATACCTTGACTGTGATAACCCAATATCTCGAGCATTATGTATGAATTGGATGCCCAAGTAGTAATGCAAAACTCCCAAGTCAGACATGTCAAAAGTTTGCTGCAAATTTTGTTTGAATGCTGAAATCTGATCAGCATGTGTTCCAGTGAGCAAAAGGTCATCAACATAAAGACATATAATGAGCATAGATCCCCCTTCTTTACATACGTAAAGGGTAGACTCAGATGAGCTGTTTAGAAACCCCTGACCAAGCAAGAAAGCATCTATTTTTGCATACCAAGCTCTAGGAGCTTGTTTCAAACCATATAGTGCCTTTTTGAGCTTGCATACCAAATGTTCTGAGCCTTCAACTGCAAAACCAATGGGCTGTTGTACATAAACTTCCTCCTGAAGTTCCCCATGTAAAAATGCAGTCTTGATATCTAGCTGATGCACTGTCCAACCATAATGTGCAGCCAAAGCAATCATAGACATGATGGTCGTCATTTGGGAAGTAGGAGCAAATGTCTCCTCATAATCAATGCCCTTTTTCTGTGCGTAGTCTTTAGCTACCAACCGTGCCTTGTATTTATCAATGGATCCATCTGCTTTTCTTTTCAGTTTGTAGACCCATTTTGTTCCAAAGGCTTGCTTCCCGAATGGCAAGGACACCAAATCCCAAGTTTGATTCTTAGTAATAGAATCTAATTCAGCTTGCATAGCTGCCGTCCAATGCACACTGTGTTGTGCATCCTCATAACATTCAGGCTCTTCATTATCAAAAGTACTTGCTGCCATAATAAACTCCATGGTACGTGCCGAATCATGCAAACGAGTTTGCCTTCTAGTACGACCAGCCATGGGTGCTTCCAAAGGACTATCTTGCATAGTCTGCAAATACCATCTAGGTAGCTGTCTAGCATCCTGACTGTGTGCAAGCTCTTGCTGAATTTCAGTTTCAGCATGATGCTGAATATTCCGATCAGCCAATGGCTGAATTTCTGCTCTTTCCATAGGAGCAGCTGGCTGAACATTAGGTTCATTTTCTGAACCTCCAGCTGAATCACCAAAAGTAATGGGCAGCAGCCCTTCAAAAACATCACGGGCAGCCTGATATGTATCCAAACCAGCCAAGGATAATTCTGATTTTTCATCAAAAACAATATCCCTGCTGACAAAAACCTTCTTTGTAACGGGATCATAGAGTCTGTAGCCTTTGCTCTCATTGTGATATCCCATAAAAATGCACTTAACAGCCTTGTTGTCCAATTTTTTTCTAAGTACCTGTGGAATATGGGCATAGGCAAGACACCCAAAGGTACAAAAGTGACCAACAGAAGGTTTACGGCTGTTCCAAGCCTCAAAAGGTGTGATGGTCTTCAAGGCTTTGGTAGGGTATCTGTTCAAAATATGGCAAGCACACATGACTGCTTCCATCCAAAAACTACGAGGCAAGCTCTTTGCCTTTAGCATACATCTCGCCATCTCCATGAGTGACCGATTCTTCCTCTCTGCTACCCCATTCTGTTGTGGAGTATAAGTTGTAGTATACTGATGGACTATGCCCTTCTGTTGCAAAAAAGAATTCAGCATAGAGGACATGTATTCCCCCCCTCGGTCCGAACGGAGAGTCTTAATCTTGCATCCAGATTGGTTTTTAACAAGTGCACTGAAAGCCAAAAATGCATCATACACTTCTGACTTCTTTTTCAAACAGTAGACCCAGCAAAAACGTGTAAAGTCATCAATGAATGTCACAAAATAATAACAACTGCCCAATGACATGGTCTGTATAGGTCCACAAACATCTGAATGCACCAACTGCAATCTGGTTGTTGCTTTGAAAGCAACATCACGAGGAAATGAGAATCGATGCATTTTTCCCAAAATGCATCTCTTGCATAAGTGCTCAGGAGGTCTCTCCAAGGGAGGTAAGCCATCCAGCATCTAAGTACGCTGCAAAGGCATCAAGCTGCCAAAGTTTACATGCCCCAAACGAGCATGCCATAACTCCGCCTGTATCATAGCAGGAGTAAGAGTGGATGTCAAGTATGCCGATTGATCTATTGAAAGAGCATCCAACTCATATAAACCATGACACAAAGATCCTGTCAAGACCAAAGTCATGCATTCTTTTTCTCTAACCATGCAACGGTCATCATCAAAGGTGACCTGCAAACCACAACGTGCGAAAGAAGAAATAGAAAGCAAATTCTTCTTGATTCGAGGCACAAACAAAGCATCCTGCAGGCAGAGAATAGAGCCATCAATGGCTGTGAGCTGAATCTCCCCAATACCACGAACAAGGTATGATGCATTATTGACACAGTGTACCGATTTTCCAACGGGAGGTGCACTAATTGAAGCAAACAAATCTCTGCGAGATGTAATATGTCTAGAAGCACCATTGTCAAAGAACCAAGTGTCAGCATCCTCTGTAGAGCTAAGTGCTCTATCGGCCCAAGAGATGTCATAACTGTAAGTGTAAAAACAATAGTCTCTGTCCACAACAAAGGACGCAGACTCACTAGTAGTGGAAGGAGTAGTAGAAACAGACATTCCTGACTCCTTCTTCTTCTCTTTGGCAATGCGCTTTCTGCACTCAGTGATATAGTGGCCGGGCTTCTTACAATAATGACATTTTCCTTTTTTTGCTTGCGTCCCCCCTTGTGTCTGATTCTGCGATGTGCCTGAAGTGCCAGAACTCTGTGGAGCATTTTTCACCTTGCTGTTTTGGCCTTTCTGTCTTGCCACAAAAGCTTGCTTAGAGACTATAGCATCCACACTACTATTTTTCCGTGTTTGCTCCTCCTCTAGAAGCAAACTGACCAGTTGAATAAAAGTGAGTGGGTGCTCAGCAATCCTCATGGTGAGGTTCAATGCAGTATGAAAAGACAAGTACGAAGCAGGTAAGGAATTCAAGGTGGTGGATATCAACTGTGCATCCGAAAAATACTCATCTACATTCATGAGCTGCTCTCTCAAGTCCTGAATCTTATTTAAGTGATCCTGCATAGAATCACCCTCATGTATCTTCAGAGTTTTCAACTCAAGAAAGAGATCCGAGTCCCATTCTTTCCTGCAAACATATGCTCCAAAGTCAACCATGCATCTCGTGAAGAAGATGCCGAACGGATATGAGGTATGATGGACCGCTGAACTGCCGGAGCAATCAACGACAAGGCTTGTGCATCACGTGTATCCCAAGCTTTTTGAGCTGCAGTTCTTGGAGGAAGTGGCTGAGGTGGAGCGGGCTGAGGTCCCCGTTGTCCACGTGCGCCATGGGGAGGAGGAGTAATGGGAGCTACAACTCCCGGTTGAGTTTCCTCTCCACTGACATAATCCCATAAGTTCTTGGCCACCATTACATTCTTCATCATGAATGGCCAAAGCGAATAGTTGTTTCCGTCCAATCTGTCTTCCTTGGATACATACGTAAAGACATCACCTCCCTGATTTGCCATGATGACAAATTTCCAAAGACAAAATGAGCAATGTCAAAGTAGTATGAACTGGAAACCTGCAAATTTTCAGAAATTGCAGTAAACACGTTTCTGCAATTAATGTGCAAGGGCGTACTCTGTCAGAAAAAAAAACTGTCTTTTAATGCACGCTTTCCAAGGTGCAAATAGTGCACTGTAATACTGTTATATCAAAATCTCCAAAATTTTTGCCAAAATTTCTGTCAAAACAGTCTTTCTTTGACTGTACCAACAGTTCATATGCAACTGTCCCCAAAATACACAAAAGCCCCAAAATTTCTGATGATCTAGTCCGGAAATTTACATCAAATTTATCCCACACCTGTGCTGTGCCTGTGGTCCCTGCTGCGTATGAACCTTCTCTGCCAGAAATTGATTCTGGACTAAAATTAAAAATTTTATTTTTTAAGAAAAACACACTTGACGTGGTCAGGGCGGACGAGCAGAGTGACAGGTCTAACGTGGACTTGTCACACGGGCGGACAGGATAGTCGTGAGCAGGCGTTGCAAGTGGCTGGTCGTCGGCGGGCGACAGGACAGTTGCGAGCCGACGTGGACTCTGTCAGACGGGCGGGTGGCTCGCTGTGCTGAGGAAGTGGCGCCTGCAGCTGGCGAACATGCTGGAGGCAAACTTGCTGGAGGCAAACGTGCTGGAGGCAAGGGGTGCCCAGGCCAGCTGGCGACTGCACAGGCAGTTTAGGGAGAAACTGATGGGGACTGGCGAGCAGGATCAGGCGGTGTTGGCAGGCAGACGAGTTGCAGGTCGAGCTGCTGAACTAGTCGACTGGGCAGAGCTGGTGGGGGTTGCAGACAGCAGACAGAAGACTGCTCTGATGCCAAATGTGAGATGGAAGGATCGAGGTGCAGCTGGGATTCAGTAGACAGTGTGAGAGTGAGAGACAGAGTTGAAGCACGACACCCAAGAGAATAGACTGAATGAGTGTAACCAGAAAGTACAAAGTACAACCCTTAAACCTTAGGGTTGTAGGGGGTGTTCACACCCGACACACACTAAGTGCCCAAATGTGTGTAAGATAAGCACATAAGTACATACGACAATAAGACCATAAGTTTGGGGGAAAAAACCTCTCCTACCGAGAGTAAAAAGTTCCCCAGTGTCCTACTGATCATCGACACTCCCATATGAGCGTAGGCGTAAGTGAGGCGTGAGTCAAATACCCAACAAGTCTTACCACAATAATGATATGCCATCCGACTTTTGTTGTTGGTGTTGAATTCTCGATCTCTTTCTTTGGGTCCAGTAGCTCCTTTGGTGTATAAGAGATTTTCCCTAGATGATGGGATACCATCTTTTGCATTCTTGTTTTTCTATTTGTTCTTTTCATCAAGAAGAGAGTGCTCAATATCTTTAAGTGAGAGATTGGGAACATTCCTTAGTGTTGAAACAAGGTTCTTATATGGTTCGTGATTAACACTGGCAAGTAGCATTGCTATTGTCTCATCCTCATCAATGTTCTTTTTAAGAGTTGCTAGCTGAGTTTTAAGGCTCTTGAACTTATTGATGTGTACAGTCATAGATGAACTGTTTTTTACGTCCAACTATAAAATTGCATAAGTAATTTTACCTTCGAGTTCTTTGCTTGTGTACCAAAGATCTTGTCAAGTTCTTTCCATGTTTTCTTTACATCCCTGATGCTAGAAATATGATGTAATACATCATCGGATAAACCCAAGGCAATAATACCTAAAGCTTGGTTGTTCGTCTTCTTCCATGCCTTTGTTTTAGCCTGGTCTTCTGTAGCATCTTCCTTTTTAGCATTGTCATCTGTATCATCTTTCTCAAAGAGATCCCAGAGGTCTTTTTTCATGAGATGGTACATGGTTTTCTCCTTCTAGGCGTGAAAGCCTTCACCATTAAACTTTGCTATCTGTTTCAGTTCAGTCATCTTAGAGGGAGGTCTTACCACGAGAACACTCGGGCAGTGTCTGTCCTTTTACAGTGAGATTGAGACTTACAAGGAATTGGATCAATAAAAAATTCAAATCATTACAAACTAAGAATAGGCTTTTGAATCAGCTGAAGATGAGTTACTCTTGAGTAAGCCAAAAAACCTTAAGTACCAAGAAGCACTATTTGAGTATCAATAGATACTAGATCTTGATATTGGGCTTGATGTTGTTAGGTAATTTTTGATCTTCCTTGGCTCTTCCAGATCTGCAATAGACTTTAGAGATGATTTCAGAGTGACCAAAACCATGGCTCTGATACCATGTTGACAAACATGGATCTTGAACACAGTTTAGCTATGGAGGTTTGAACTCATAAGCAAGAGACATGAAGACTAATGACAAGACACAGAATTTCACTCAAGTGAATTAGGTTCCAAGATAGATTAGCTTGGGCTCATAAACACAATCTTGAGTGGATAGAGTTACAGTCTCTAAGTACAAAGTACAATAGCATTTTATCAAAAAGTGAACCAAATACATGCTTTTATAGCTTTCCAGCTTCTCCACTATCCTCACTGTGCAAATGAGATTCAGGACATCTCTTCCTGGAGCATATATCATTTGTTACTTCTCAACAGATACTTCTTGACAAACCTGTCTTGGATTAAATTTTCAGATGCTCCAATCCACTAAGCAAAGTGCAAGATGGCTTTGGACCATTGCTTACATGAGCACAAGATCATGACACCCAAAGGAAGAAGAATCCATGTCTCCCAAGGGTGCTATCTTAAGGGTAGAAGCCATGACGGATGAGGTTGAGGCTGCCTCCGTGATCTTTACTCCCACCTTGGAATTTTCGTCCTTCAACTCAGGCTTCTTTGGGCAATTCTTAGCAATATGCCCTGTCTGTTTGCAGCTGAAACACTTGTTCTCTTCCTTTAGCTTCTTTTGCTCCTCTTGAGCTGCTGCCTTCTTGTATGTATCTCCCCCACTACTCATGGACTTGCCCTACTCTTTGCCTTTAGCAGCAGCGAATTGGTTAGATTGACACGTCCACGTCAACCAAAATGTTTGTATGCAAGCTATCCATGAACTTGGAAACGATTGCATCCTTAGTGAGGAGAAAGGGATATCAATAGGAATTCGGTGAAGCAAGTGAAAAAGGTGTCCACATCCTCCTCTTGCTTCTGCCTAAAGGATTCCCACCTCTTCCATTGCTGCAATTTGTAGGCCGTTTTCAAAGTCCTGTTTATGTGTCTAATTATAATCAATTCATGTTCATTAACATTATCTTCTGCTGACTAGTGTGGCAATTTGGCAAACCATTAAAAGTGCGAAGATAATAAGCAATTTTTTTTGGCACCACTCAAGCTGTTAAATATCTTCTTTGGAGGTGACATTTCTAGGAAACATAAGAAATGGCAGTGGGAAATGGAAAAAGTTTCACATAGGTTTAGTCTGAGCAACTATTTTTGGTTTTGGTTCTTTTGAAATTCCTTGACATGTACAACATTTCTCTCAGATAACTTTTTGCTCAACAGCTTTCTTTTTTTTATGGAGAAGGCTAATACCGAGAGCAATAATTTTTGAGCAAACACCCTTGTTTTACAGGGTTGTGTAATATGCTTGGCGCTTGCACTGGGCTGGGCATTTGCAGCTTCTGTCAGGTAAATAGTTTACTGTGCTGTTGTGATCAGTTGGTTCTCTACATCTTATAAAAACCTTCAGCTAAGGTTCTTAATTTTGCAGAGGCAAGGAATTGAAAAAAATTCAAAAGGCTGAGAGACTGGGGAACAGTTTTGCTTTTCTTTATCCAGATATCAACAATCTGGAGCATTCAGTGCAAGAGAAGCTGCCTCGAGTTACTGTTATAATGCCTGTGAAGGGCTTTTCAGAGCACAGCTTAAGTAATTGGGAGAGTCAGGTGTATGCTTTAGCTTTGAAAGATCATCTTTAATATTTGAGGCTGATTGACTGACAAGTACTCACATGCAGATTTTTAAATGGCTCATTTTTTATAGGTGATTTCTCTTTATGGAGGACCAGTAGAGTTTTTCTTTGTTGTAGAGAGTAAAGACGATCCAGCATATGAAGCAGTATCTTATCTGCTGCATGATTTGCAGGTCTAGCTGGACACAACTCTTATACAGTTTTTGAATTGTTAAATTTTTCATAGAAGGCAGGCTTTCATAGAAACCTTGAATGTTAGAACTACTGGTTTTTGGAAGTTGTAAATGCTAGATGGACCTAACTGAGCTGTGATTACATATTTAAAGATTTGATTAGCAATGCTATAAAGGAACAGCTAGCCTCTCGAGACAAAAAGGCCTACTAACTTGCTTGACTCATATCGAGGCTATTTAGGTTAAACCCAAAATGACAAACTAGGGATGCAGGACATTTACTGATACAGATGTTAGGTTTTCGGCCAACATGTAAAATTCGTATGAATGAGAAGTTGTGCATAAAAGAGAGTTCTTGGCATTGGGAAGGGATATCATGAGACAATGTAATCAATAAAAGAGGTTCTATCTGCCAATGAATGTATTATTGTATCACAAATCAGATGCAAAGAAACTCTCCCACACTCATTCTCAATGAAGGAGCTATTCACTCTTTACCATCTGTTTCTCCCACCTTGTACAAAACCAACATCATTTGTTTCCCTCTCCATTTATAATTATTTTAAGGGTATGGAATTTGTTGTGAGTGTCATGCTATTAAAGCTTGAGGCAACAACAATGAAGTGGTGGATTCAAGTCTCCTTGATATTTTGGGCAGAGGTGTTGCCACTTCCTTGGGAGGGGTTTAATCTGATTCTTGTGGTGGCTAGTCTCTTTTCAAAAATGACTCTATCTGTAGCCCCTTTGACTTCTTGGGCAGGTTGCATTCATTGTGTGTGCTGTTTTCATAGCCAAGTCATGGCTCTTGGATGAGGGTTGAGGGTGTTGTGTGTGCCTGGTGGGCTTGGTTATGATGGATGTTGTGAAGATGAAGGTGTGAAGAAAACTGCTAGGGTTTGCATTGAGGACACAGAGAGTGTACGACCACGACATAAACACAAAGAGACAGACATAGACATAGAGGGCAAAACTCAAACCCTAAATACAAAACTCAAAACTCAAACCCTAAACGCAAAACTCAACACTCAAACACAAACAAAAGAAGGGAGAGAGAGAACACAACTCTGAAGTGAATGAATGCTGTAAATGAATGTAAGAGTGTACAGTGTGCTCAAGGCCAGAGCAATGTCAGAGTGTGACGTCCACTGGAGACGGATCGCAAGTTTGTGACCACCAGTCGGAGTGTTGGAGTGCTAAATAGTGAATAGCAGCAAGTTGGTCACCAAAATGCAGCAGTGTACCACTGATCAGAAGCTGAAAACTGTGCACAAGTGCTGTAACAGCAGGGCGACAGCTGGAGAAGCTGTGTCGGAGAGTGTTAGGACCTGCAATGTTGTAAATGCAGGCTGGCTGACCCTAGAGATGATGGACGGCAGGCTGAATAGCAGTTTGGGACAGTTTGGAGCAATCGCCATTAGTTGAGAGTTGTCGCCTACAGCAATGGACAGGTTGAAGATAATGTGGTTGCAGTCGATGATGGCTAGACAGCAGATGGAGACCGGCTACGGACTGAAAACTCGGCGCCAACAGTAGCAGAGGGTGTGTGGGCTGGTGTAACATGCAAACAAGGATAATAGCTGAATGGTGGGCAGCTTGTCTATTTATGGATGTGGATCGGAGCCTCCCAAATTAGGGTTTCCATTGAACTCTCTCCAACCGCTCCCCGTTTTAAGGTTTTTACTCTAAAATAGCATTTTTTTTAGTGCGTTTTGGGGTTGTTTAAGAGGCTAATCAGCAAGTAATGCATATTTTAGCTCAACAAAAGGCTATTGTGGAATGGCTTGATTTAATTTTTGTACATGATATAAAGGTGTTTCTTGGGACTATGCTCCTAATGCTTAAAAGTATTTACAGGAGTTGGTGCAGACTACATCCCCACTGCATCATCTGATAGAGAGTGCTAAGGTCAAATGGATTGGCAAGGTGATAAAAGCTTTTAATAGATTAAAGCATGTTGTAAGCACAGTCACCATTTCAATCGTTTTGATTCTTAGATAGTGAAGTATGATATTTCAATGACTCCATTGGGAAAAAATTTGAATCAAGAGGCTCACTCAATAGCTTTTGAAAAGGTTGCAAGTTGCAAGTGCTTGAAAACGATTCATGGGTCTACAAAGATGAGTTTGTGACCAATCCGGTGTGCTAAAGTGAGGTACATGACTTGCATCAATGTCAGAAGATGGCAGGACAGTCATATTGTGGGGATGGATGGAACGGGATGAAGTGAGACTGATTGTGAGAGCATGGACAGATAATTGTGGATTGGTTCATCATCGTGCCACACACTCCATTGACGGGAGTAGATACTCGGCTAATGGGGCTGAACACTTACTTTAAGAGACATAAACACCTCCATGTAGAGATGCACATGCAATTTATTCCCAAGACTGTCCTCTCAAAGGTAGGTGATGCTTTGTTCAATGACTTCACTAATTTCGCTTAACTTTGGAAACCATACTTCATAAAATCTGCTCACATTAGCTAATGAACAGGTGCTAGGTACTCTCCAAAATTTTCTGAGAGCTACTATGATTCTATTCTGGCAAGGATAAAGTTCAACATTCTAAGGTGTGTGGTTGAGGAATGAGAAGCAATTGATAAAGGATAAAGAGAGGAACTTTAATTCTAGTGGGGGAAATTTGTTAAAACACATATAAGAAAGATGCTAGCATGTGTTGGGTTGGGTGCGAAGCTCTCTTCCACATACAACACAGATGGGGGAGTGTGTGTGCTGGAACATTATCTGATTGAATGATTTAAAGCAATCCCCAACCTGTAGTAAGCCCAAAGCTTTCGTAATTATATTTTCTGTGTTGACTTGTGCAGGGGATTCAGAACTGGAGTTGACCATGTTGGTTGTTTCTTCTTGAGCCAAGAAGAAATACACGACTCCTCCAGCATTTCCACTAGTGGATACTCTGGTGTCATAACATCTGGCCTAATCACTGATTGTAAAAGCATGCAAGTACTGATGAAACCCTCAAGCATAAAAGAGTCTCAAATGCTTGATTGCCTTTGAGATATCTAAAGAGTCAAATACAGACCGTGTGTTACACATGATATTAAGTGGTTCCCTTGCATCCCAATTGTGAATCTATGCTTTGTCTTGGCAGGTGTAGAGATGCATTCACAATCCTCCATCTGAAAACGTCATGTGTTAGTCTCATGTAGAAGGTGGTGATTGGAGTTGATTGATCAATTGAAGCTCCTAAGGTGATATATTCCAATTGTGAAGAATCCTATAGGCTCCTTGTTAAGCTACCTCAAAATTATTCTGAAGTTAAGCTCAAGTTATGAGCTAATTCCTTTCAGTTCTCACACAATCCCCGGATAAAATATTTGAAAAAAATCAAGCTCTAGAGTTATTGGTAGGACAATTGGCTCAAAAAGTTCTATCAAAAGGAATCCAATGTTTGACCACTTTTTCCATCTTGAATTGTCCCTGCCACCCTTGCATTTGCCATCAACATCCGTTGCCCCTTCCATCTCAGCCTGCTGTGTTTTGCGAGCCTCATCAATGCCAGTCATGCCTCCCCTTTGTCACCATCAGCTTGTTGGAGACTTGTTGCTGCTGCTGATGTCATATCAGTTGTTTGTGACACCCTCTAGCTTGCTGATGACAACTCCCACTGCTGCTTTTGCAGATGGTGACCTACCTTTCAGCCTTCTTGATTCCCCAGACTGCAATAATCACCTGACAAACTGCATTTTTTGTCCTTGCACTCCTAATTGTCACCTGCACCCTGGTGGCTGTTATCCTATTTTGCCATACTCCACTTCTGGAGGAGTGCCATGTTTCATCAGCCTCTCAATGACATGCACTTATCCTAGATTGTTGCATTTGCCTCTTTGCTGCATTTTTGCTATTAGGATAGGCTATATCACATTCATTATTCATCATTGAGTTTGAGTGGTTTCTTGTGTTCGGGATTTGTCAGAGTACGAAACACTCGTCCAGCATTCTTCGGCCCACTCCCTATGAGACAATGGCTGTTGAGCATTTCTTGTATCACATATCTTCATATACTCGGTCTGTTTATTGAGTTTCCATTCGTTCACTCTCTTTTCTTTTCTCATTTATTGGTCATGTGGTTGTTCATGTAGTCTACATTTTTTCTACTAACTATAATGTACCCTCACATGGTATCATTTCTTATATCACATATCTTCATATACTCAGTCTGTTTATTGAGTTTCCATTCGTTCACTCTCTTTTCTTTTCTCATTTATTGGTCATGTGGTTGTTCATGTAGTCTACATTTTTTCTACTAACTATAATGTACCCTCACATGGTATCATAGCTAGGTGTTCACAACTCTTGACTCTTGACTCATTATGGTGCTAGGTCTTGTAAGACCACACATAGACTATCTCGAGACGTCCTAGCCTGCTTTTTTGCAGCTGTCTCCTACAAAGCGATTGTCATCTTACCCTCCTCCATCAATCTTGGCTCTGAAGGACTTTTACTCTTCATCTTTGACACCTACAACAGCCATGGATCTTTGTGATATTCCTCGAACATCTTAACCTCAATGTTAAATGTTTATTCTTTTTTGCTTCATTTGCATTCTTGTTTGAGTTCATCGTGTGTCAGTCGTGTTCTTGCACTGCCTATGTTTTCTTTGCAAACCTAGGTGTATCCTCACATGGTATCAGAGTGGTGCCCTTTTAGAGCATAACTTGCATGAGTTTTGTGAGAAGGTAGATTTGCAGGAATATAGCACATAACTCATAATATCTTAGACTCGTTTGTTTTGAGAGCCCAGAGTGTCTACTCATGCGTCTCCTTCATTGGAGGCCTTGATGGACACAAATGGAGGAGGCTTTGGACGCAGAAGAATGCATACAAGTACACTTGCTATTTTTACGTTTTGTTTCAGTTGAGCATGTTCTTGGCGCCACTCATTTACAAATCCCTCCCATCCACCCCCATCAAAATTGCATTTAGGTTCTCTCCCTCCTGCCTTTAGTGGCTTAGATTTTAGCTCCACACTTTCATCTTCATCTTTAGGTTATATGCCCTTTTTTTAGCACTGTAGGTTTATGATCCTTTCTCTTTAGTCTAGGCTCCTTGTCAATTTGTCAGGTTAGCTTGGATCTCTTGTATTTAGGTGTTAGGCCTTCTCTAGGCTTTTCCACTTAGCCTCATGTGAGTCCCAATTTGCATGTTGGTACTTAACTGTTGAGAATGCCACCTCCACACCATCCAAGTCCAATCTATTTGCAAGTGAGCGTACCTATCTCTCATGGTGTGGCTGTGTTGGATTGGTGTGCAGATCAGATGCAAGACACACATGTAGCAATCGATTCTTGATCTGTGTGTGTGTGTGTTCGTTCAAAGATAGACTAATTAGACTTAAACGTAAAAGGGGAAATTAAGCATGACACAAATGGGATACACTCTTCCCTCCATGCGTCAGCTCTTGATAATCATCTTTTGCATAACATAAGATCTTCATGCAATGGCTCTTGCATTTGTTATTTTCTCTCAATATTTGAATGCTAGGAAAACATAAATATTATCCTCGGTGTAAAGCTCTAAGGTGCTTATCCCCTTGCATAAGTGCCTCATGGCAACAACTGTACTGTGTCAGTTGTGATTCATACACGTGTTTTCTCTGCAAACCTAGTGTGTCATCACAGGTCAATCCTCAAGTCTTTCCTCTCAAACGAACCCATTTGGTGTTGATCATCACAAATCTGGTGTTCCTTGTTAATTAAGCAAGAACAGTAACCCCCCACTTTTCGATGTACATCTGTCTAGGCTGTGACTAAGCTTAAAAATAAGTTGGTAGCTGGAGGAACTCAAAGAATCATAAAGGGTCTATTCCAAGGTGCACAAAATTTGTGTTATATCCTTGGACATCTAGGATGGGTGCTTGCTGCAGCATTGGTAACAACCTTGGGTGAGGAAGTGGTTGGGTGTGAGTGTGCTCTCTTAGGCAAGGGTGGCCAAGGAGTTCTAGAAATAGGTTTAAGGGCTTATTTGTGTCTCATGTTGTGACACCACCAGACTTGTACTCCAGGCTCAAAGGCTGTCAATTCCACATAGTGGGATGGTGTGGAATGGTGATATGGGATGTCATCGCTTGAGACACGGGTGTGGCCTGTTATGTGGCTGGTCCGAGTTTGGAGGGGAAGTTGATTTGGCTTATGGTCTGGGAGTGAGTTTGATGTCCATTCTACTATGTTTTTTGTGTCTTGTGTGCATATGTTGTGCCTTACGTGCATGGAGGGTGTGAGGTACTTTGTAGATATAGTTATAGAAAGTTGTATCTTAGAGCAGATCTAGCAGTGGCATCCCTTTTTGTGTTTTTGTTGGAGGGGCCATCAAGAAAGTAGGAGTTGATGAGGCTACTGAGGTAAGATTGGCCCAGCTCTCCTGTATAGCTTGCTGAGGAGGGTTTAAGGCAACTCATACGTTGTTGTTTAATCACTTTAGAAATAGCGACAACGATTTAGCTAAATATGGGCACAATGGTGCCGAGTTATAGGTGTTTGCCAAAGCTTGATCCTGTGGTACCCGGCACAAGTTGCCAGAAGATAACCATTTCAAGCCTGAGTTAATGTGCAATACTGTACTACTAGATATGGATTTGCCTCAAGCCTTTCTTGTTTCAGTTTGGATTTAGGCACGCAATGATTTAGCTAAATATGGGCACAATGGTGCCGAGTTGTAGGCGTTTGCCAAAGCTTGATCCTGTGGTACCCGGCACAAGTTGCCAGAAGATAACCATTTCAAGCCTGAGTTAATGTGCAATACTGTACTATTAGATATGGATTTGCCTCAATCCTTTCTTGTTTCAGTTTGGATTTAGGCAGGTTCTTTTTCTATCCTTTGTATGGCTCAGTGATGGTAAAATTATGGTTGTGAGCTAGCGTTGTACTAAAAGCCAAACTTAAGTAGCAGTTTCTTGTTGCAAGTCCTTGGTTTTCGGTTTTCACTGATAAATAACAATTTGTGATTAAGATGAATCTATTGTAGCAGTTTCATTGTCCAAAAAATATGTGGATATCATGTTTTTTCTTATATGTGGTTATTACTTGTATGAATATTGTAAAGTACAGTCTATACATGTAACAATATATCACTCATTCCAAATTTGTTTGTACAGCATTTGTGTAGATTTAGCAGTGCCTTTGTCCAATATTTGTAATGGTTCAAATAATCCCTTTGGATGATCTTCAGGGACAGGTTGATGCTAAGCTGATCATTGCTGGACTCTCTTCGACTTGCAGCCAGAAAATACACAACCAATTGGTATGAAGATTAAAATATCCCAAAAATAGCTAGTCAGGTTGCATATATTCTCACAATCTGTTAGTAATGCTATAAATTAAGAAAAATCAGAAGTCTTTTTCCTGCCCCATTGAAGACATGTTCTTTTTGTTGGTAGAGTAACAGGTGCAACAAAGGATATTGCATTAAGGCAGTGACAGTCACATCTTAGTATTTGTCAGGTTTTGATGAGAAACCCATTCTGTGATAGTCTTAAATGAGATAAGATTGACCAATCTTGAAGTGATCGGCAAACAGAAAAAGGAACATGTGCACGTGCATGTGCAATACATGTGTATGTACAAATGTGGTTGTGCACATATCTGATGCTTATACATGAATTAAATTCAAGAATAATGGTTTTGTCCAGAAAAGGGAAGTATCCAGCACTCCATTGAAGCTGCTAGAAGTGAATACCTCAAAAAGTTATCCTAGCCATTAAAAGCATAGAAAAGTAGCGAGCATTGGCATATAAGTTTCGGACATCCCAATGGAAAACGAGACTTTACATAATGGATGAAGAAATCAGGATGTTTTACCTGTATCAATCCCCTACGTAGGCTCTTAGCCATGCTAGATATTTGAAGTCTTAACACAGTAATGTGCATCCTTTAAATATTTAGGTGTCATTATTTGGTCAATGGTAATGTACGTAGTACCATGACGGAAAGCATTGGTTGTCACATTGTTGTTAAGAAATTAGAGAGAGAGAGAGAGAGAGAGAGAGAGAGAGAGAGAGAGAGAGAGAGAATATACATTTACGAAAAGAAAAAGAAAAAGAGAGAGAAGATACACACAAGGCTCCATAGCTCCATCCAAATTTGCAAGTGCATTATACTCTCTCTATTACACACAGCTGTCACACTCTCTTTTTAGGTAAACCTAGAAATCCACATATCCTTATTATTATATGTTTTAATCCCCCTCTTCCTTAACCTATACCTTCTTCTCAACACACATAGTATAGTTTCTCTTATTGTTTTACACAATACGAGTGCTCTCTTATGGAGCATTGAAACCAACCTTCCTTCTCAGATAGGGTGGTAAATAACCTGATGTAACACTAAATTATAACAATTAACAAATCTACAAAACTGAAATGAACACTTTGCTATACAATCTTGGACATTGGACAGCCTGTTTGTTTCAAAATTGACGCTCTTTGTGGTATTTCTTTAATTTTTATTGCAAAGGGATGGAGTAAAATTGAGATTCTTTGACCTCCTCTGCTAATCCAAGTGCCACTTGTTGTCAAAATTGACTAGTAAGTCTCCAAACCAAATTTTCCCTTGGTTTGCTTGGGGATTGGCCTTTACCTTGCTCCTTGAAAGATAAATTTAGCCCCAAGTCTGATATTGGTCGATTGGCCTCTTGAATTTCCTTAAAATTCTCAATTTCAGTTGTTGAAATTCAAGTCCTAGGCCCTCAATTTTGAGTATGCATTGTGAGGTTGTCAAACCCCTAATTTTTGCTATAAATTGGGGTTTATAGCAGAGATTGATTGAAATCTCTTTCTCTAATGGCTCAAACTGCTTGAAAATGTTGAGATAACTAGAGAGAGAGAACATTGTAGATGGGGGATGAGATAACTAGAGAGATAGATAGGGGATGAGATAGAATGTTATAAAGGAGAAACCCATTGGATGCATCCATAACTCATGTTTTTCAACTATTGAGACTTCAGAACAACATTAAAGCATATTCTCGGTATAAACCATGGCTGAAATTGTCAATGGCATTTATTAACATGTTGTTGTCTATGTAACCAGCTGTCAACAATTGAAAACTAAGCATAATCTGATCATAAGCTAATCACTTGCTGTTTTGAGAATTGATCACAAATTGTTGCAAATGTGACCCCAAACTGATCACAAACTGATTGCAAAAACTAATTAGTAACTAATGCAAAAAGTGATGCAAAACTGATCTCAAAAGTGACTATAAACGGTTCTCAAATTGGTTAAAAATTAAGCTGAAACTAATCAGAATTTTGTCTTAAAACTGAGGCAAAAACTCATGCCAAACTAATTATAAATTGATGTAAAAGTATAGTTTCAGCGCCTGGGTGAAACTCATACTCATTTGCATACATCTCATAGTGACTAGCACACTGGGTTATGACCTCATGGCAAACATACTGCCAGCACAATACCTTGGTTGCAGGCTGAATACATTCGAGATCCACTATATATGAGAGTTGTACACAATTGGCGGAGTAAAAGTGCTACCTCCTCCTTTAGGAACAAGCAATGCGTCGGACCCTTGCTCTGCTAAACTTGGCTGAGCTCCAAAGTCGGCTCTAATTGAAAGGTATCTAGGCAAAGTTGCAACAATTGAGGATAGTTTGCTAAGTCATTCTCTTTCATTCACTTTGCATCTATTGATGAAACAATGCTAAAGCTTTACCTAGAAGTATATAGAAACTTTACCTCTAACTTTACTTGCCTCGAAATGTCTACTAGATTGTAGGTCTTTCTTTCCCTTGTGATGCTTTATACTTTCACATTGCTACAATTCCAACTCAACTAATATGTAACATTGCATCCAAGTGACTACCCTCTCATGTGTACCTAACATGCTAGAAGTACCAGATACATTAGGAAACATTTTGCATGGGAATTTGGATACTACTAGCCATACCAAGATACATTTTTCCATACATTGCATGTATTACTAGCTGCATTTTTGTTCATGACTAACACTATATGGAGTATTTGCATGGCCAATATTAATACCATGAGTTCTAAACATAGTGTGCTTGATATATGCATTGCCAAACTTGCCACTTTGTGCCCTAGCATCATGCCAACATTGCTATACATGGGGTTATGTATATTACCAGCCATATCTAGATAGATTGGGCCTTGCATACCATGCATTGGTAATTGTATACCATAAGGAGTTTTGTTATACATCCCCTTATGTGGTTCCTAATCCATCATAGTATGGAAACTAGTGTCACCACCAAAGTACCCTAGTTGCCGCATAATTGCATGCATACTCTATTGTCCAAAAAACATTGGATTGGCACTTTCAAGTTGCCCTTGCATATGCATCAATTGCCCCATTAGCATCATTTGCTTATGCTTACTACCCACATTTGAAACATCATGTTGCTCTATTAGCTCTTTTTTTGGAGCATCTTGTGGCCTCGAAGCTCTTAAAGACGATTTCCTCTTCTCGTCTTTGTCACCCTCCTTTAAGGGGTTTAAAAAAATGCATGAACTAAGGATCATTTGCCAATTTTAGTCCTTAGCTGATTTTTAAACTAGCTATCAAATTTCTTTTTCTCTTGTTGATCATTAGTCTCTAAAGGCCTAGAAGGACCCACATTTTGGTCTAAACCAATGTTATTAGCTTGCTGTCCATGTTGCATGCCTTAACAGAAACGAGTAAAGTCATCGATGAAAGTGACAAAATAGTAATAGCTACCCAATGACTTTGTCTACAGAGGGCCATATACATCTAAGTGCACAATCTGTAACCTGATAGTTGCTCTAAAAGCAACATCACGGGAAAACGAAAAACGATGCATTTTTTCTAAAATGCATCTCTCGTATAAGTGCTCAGGAGGTCTCTCCAAGAGAGGTAAACCATTAAGCATATGTGTATGCTGCATAAGCATCAAGCTACTATAGTTTACATGCCCTATGCGAGCATGCCATAACTTTGCTTGTGACATAGCAGGAGTAAGAGTGGATGCTAAATAGACCGACTGATCAATTGAAAAAGCATCCAACTCATATAACCCATGACATAGAGTACCAGTCAAAACCAAAGTCATGTATCCCTTATCTCTCACCATGCATCTATTATCATCAAAGGTGACCTGTAAACCACACCTTGCCAAAGAAGAAATAGATAACAAATTTTTCTTTATACTTGGCATAAACAAGGCATCTTGCAAGCGGAGAATAGAGCCATCAGTGGTTGTCAACACGATCTTCCCAATACCTCTAACAGGGTATGATGCATTGTTGGCACACTATATAGACTTGCTAACTGGGGCTGCAATAATAGAAACAAACAAATTTCTGCGAGATGTGATGTGCCTAGAAGCACCACTATCAAAAAACCATGTGCGTGTATCCTCAGTAGAGCTAAATGCTTTATCAGTCTAAGAAGAGTCATAATTGCATGTGTAAAAACAATAGTCCCTGCCTACAACCAAGGACGCGGACTAAGTAGCAATAGAAGGTGCATCAGAAACAGACATCCTTGACTTCTTGTCCTTCTATTTGGCTATGCGCTTTCTACACTCAGTGATGTAGTGGCTTGGCTTCTTGCAATAGCGGCACTTGCTCTTCTTGGCTTACGTGCCCCCCTGTTTCTTATTATCGTGTGAAGTGCTTGAAGTCCTAGAGCTTTGTGGAGCATTCTTTGCTTGGCTACCCTTGCCTTTCTGCCTTGCCATAAAAGCTTGCTCAGAGGCTATAACATCCACACCATTGTTCTTTCTTGTCTGCTCTTTCTCTAAGAGCAAATTGACCAGCGGAAGGAAAGTAACTGGCTGTGGGGCAATCCTCATGGTGAGGTTCAAGGCCGTATGAAAGGCTAAGTATGAGGGTGGCAATGAATTCAAGGTAGTAGATATCATTTGTGCATTTGAGTAATACTTATCTACATTCATAAGTTGCTCATGCAAGTCCTGAGTTTTATTGAGATGATCCTGCATAGAATCGCTCTCATCCATCTTCATTGTCTTGAGCTCTTTCTTTAAGAAGAAGATGCCCGTCTCATTCTTTCTAGCAAACATCTATTCTAAGGTCAGCCACGCTTCTCGTGAAGAAGCTATAGACTGAATGTGAGGGATAATAAACCGCTGAATTGCCAATGCAATCAGCGAAAAAGCCTGTGTATCCTTGTATCCCATGCCTTTTGTGTTGCTGATCTTTGGGAAAGTGGCTGAGCTGGAGCGGGCTGAACAGACTAAGTTGCCCGTTGTCCATGTTGTCCTGGAGGAGGAGTAGCAGGAGCCACAACTCCAAGCCTATTTTCCTCACTGTTGACATAATCCCAAAGATTCTTCGCAATTAGCACATTCTTCATCATGAAGGACCAGAGGGAATAGTTGTTACCATCCAACCTATCCTCCTTGGATATGTAAGTAAATACATCATTTCGTGGATTTGCCATGATAAATGATGTTGATCAGAGAGCAAAAGAGTAATGTTTGAAGTTGGATCAACCTGGAAATCTTAGAGGCGGCGACTAGTGGGCAGGTGGGCACCAAGAGCAGGGCGCTTAGGATTGGGGCAGATGAAAGAGACTTGAGGCCAGGTGGGTGGCTTTGCTGGAGATAGGCGGCGCTGGGGGCAAAGTGAGGGCGGCACATGCTGATTGGCAACGCCTGTAGTGTCGTGGTGGAGGCCAAGTGGCAGCTCTGCCTAGCAGGGCAGGAGGCGGGTGCAGCAAAGGCACTGCCTGGGGCGGGCGGCGGTGGAGATTGTCCTGGTGCTACTGGTGGTAGACCTAGCATGGCTGATGATGGACGTGATGCAAATGGAAAAAATGGAGCTGCTGGTGGCAGATTGAGCTGGATTGGCTGAGGAGCTCAGGTGGAGATGGTGGCCATAGGGTGAGCGGAGCTGAGGGCGAGCTCTGATACCAAATATAAGAGTAAAAACAGATCCAAGCTCAGTTGAGAGTGGAGTAGGAGTGTGAGAGCATGACACCCAATGCAATAATCTAAGTGTAAGGTGCAAGTACAAAGTACAACCTTGAAACCTTAGAATTGTAAGAGGGTGTTCACACCCGAAGTGTGTGAAATACGATAAGTGCCAAAAACTGTGTAACATAGGCACATAAAATGAAAGGAATAAATCTGGGGTAAAAACCCTTGTATGAAGAGTAAAAGGTGCCCTAGTGTTTTACTGAAGATCATTGACACTCCTCTATGAGCGTAGGCGTGAGTCAAACCCAACAACTCCATCTTCAAAGAAATCTCCTAGCACTGCAAAGGGATTGGGCCTCTGATGTTCGGCACGAGGAGGGAGGTCCATCCGCAAGGTGGGAGGTAGAGCCAGGATACTTGTGATCCCAAGGTGTGATGACTTGACCAACAGCATCGAAAGCTAATTGGGTCGGAGGATTGCGAACACGATGTTGACTGTTATTGTTTGGGGGCTTGTGGATCCTTGGGGCCAATAGGAGCTTGAATAGTAGGCGTATCAAAAGACTTGTCTCGGTGACATGAAGGGGGTTGTGTGATGAGGAGGGATTAGCAGGTACTGTGGGCACACGGTCCTCCTTCGTTTTACCTTTATTCTGTCGAAGATTCTGTCCATCCTTGTGTCTCCAAGCAGATGGAGGAGCCGGTTGCTTGATCTTCAGCAGAGTAGATTGAACAATCTGTTGCTTGGCAGAACGGGAGGTTGCACTTTGATCCTTATCCATGGGCTGATCCACCAATGTATTTTTGCGATCTGGGCATTTTGTTGCAAAGTAATCCAATTGACCATAGGAGAAATAGTGGCCAGCAAAAGTACCCAACTTGAGCAGAAACCAAAGAGGCCTCATACTAGGGCAATCGAGCCGCAACCAGTTAGATCTCTTTCCAGTTGTGTCCCATAGCGCGCGCGCGCACACACACACACACACACACACACACACACACATATATTTGGGTTGCATTCGGACTGGGGCTCACCAACACATGACCCACTACAGCCATAGTATCCTTGAGGAGGGCCCAATAAACCGTCGGGCAATGCTCCGACTTCCACCCACATTGTATATGCCTGCTTGAGCAAACATTGGAAGTTTGTCATGGGATGCCACAAAACAATGTGCACCAACTGTTTCTCAAAGAAGAGGGGCTGCTGGGCAAAATGAAAAACTTGTGCTGAAGAACGGCACACAACCCATAGAAATCACGTGGACCAGCAAAAATCTCTTCCACATAATTGGCCAGAAGAAGAGATATCAGCCATTGATGGATCCCGAGTGAGGACAAGAATCGAGCCGGTGAAGAAGAGAATGACACCTTGCTCATGGAAAGTAGAAAGGAAGCGAAGAACCTTGTGAGTATTCACTTGCGTATGCAAAATATCTTCCTTCGCACAAGTAGGAATAACTTGATGATTGTGCTCAACATACGCCTCCAATAGAGAATTGGCAAACTCAAGCAACTATTCCCAATTTGGTTCTTGTGAATCCTGCAAAAGAGAAGCCACTTGGGCGTAAGAGTCTTGCAGAGAATTGCTCGGGTCGAGGGCTTGAGGGATGGTAGGAAATTGTTCATGAAGATGCTTGTTGCATTTTGAACTTTAGGAGAGATCAAAGCCATCTCATCAGTGCAAGGCACCATCTCTTCTTCCACTTTAGCTTCCTGCAGGTCCATATCTAGACCTGAAGCATTAGGAATCTGATCCACTTGTGCCGCCTTTGAACCATCCATGGAGTCGCAAAGGTTGTCAGTGACTCATGTTATGTCGACTGTGCTGATGATAGCCATTGTAGCAGGCCTACAGAGCCTGCGCCTAGCAGCCATGTGGTGCAGGCAGGAGGTGAAAGACAATTAGAAGGCAGTGAGCATGCAGGCTCCCCAGGGAGGCAGGACGGGCAGGAAACGCCAACCTTGTCTGGTGTGAGGGCAGATAGACCAAGGTGAGACTGGAAGTCCCAGTTGTCCCCCGTTTCTACAAGGCAAACATGATTGGGATAGGGCACTTAGATTCCGCGCAGAGTAGAGTTTTTTGGAGGCTTGCGTAGAGGAGTAGACGAATCAGGGCGGCATTGGACCCAGTGACAGGCCAAACGGGCGGATAAGTTGGCAGTTAGTCTCTGCCCGCTGCTGTGCCGCCCCCCCCCCCCCCCCCCCCCCCCCCCAAACACACACACACACACACACACACACAAAGCCCTAGTTTTCATTCTTCATTAGTTAGAATAGATTTGGGCTATGTGACTATCTGCATCATCGAAAATCATTTACATACTGATTTTCCTTGGTATTCTTATGGATGTCCTCTATTATTGTCTCTATTGGACCCTTTGGTCTCTTAGGTTTTCCTCAAAATCAGCTAGAAATGTTCTATTGTTTTGATGATGTGATGTCTCACCTTGAAACATTTTTTAGTACATATTATAATATAGGGTGGCTAGGTATGATTCATATAATATATTCAGTATGCCAATACACAAGAATTTTGAGGATAAAATACGGTATTTCATACTTTCGTTAAAAAATACATATAAAATTATATGTAGAATCATACATTCTTGAGAGGAAGAGGGAGAGGGAGATGGAGTATGGATGAAAGTGAGAGAGGGAGAGGTAGAGGAAGGGGGGTGTAGATAAAAGTGAGAGATGGAGAGGGATAGGGAGAGAAGAGGAAGAGGGAGTGTGGATGAAAGTGGGAGGGAGGGGAAGAGGGAGAGGGAGAGGGAAAGGGAGTGTAGATGAAGCTTGGAAGTGGAAGGTGGATGAGCTCAAGTGAGGGATATTGAAGAAGATCAAGGCTGAAGAAGATGACGAGATCAATGGGATCAAGGGGAAGAGCCACTTTTTTTAAAAAAAAAGGCACAACAGTGAAAAAGAAAGCAAGCAGGCACGACTTGTACAGATCCCATACGGATTGTACTAGTACCATCATATGGTACGGTACCATACGGAGCGCTCTATATGTGCATGGAATGCAACATTGTAATACTGCTTTGGATCGACTGAACGGACATAATCTCTTGGGAATAAGGCCTCGTGCCTTTAAATGTGCTCGGGTGTGAATACACCCTTAGCACTTGTACTTACACGTATATATCTATCTAAAAACCTAAAGGTACACTCGTCATTGTACCTGAAAACGTGTTCACTCTCTACTATGCTCTCACTCACTCTCTCTGTCTCTCACTGCGTGCAGCGACAGTCTCTGTCTCGAACTCCGTGCCTAATCGGTCCATACAAACTGGTAACAGAGCTGCGGTTGAGGCGTTTGTGCCTCTCGGAGTTCGAACAGGAAAGGCGAGCAGGAGAGTCACCAACGTGACGTGCAAGCAGTGGGTAGCGGCAGAGGACAATCAGTTGTCGAGACTGGACGATTGCTGGAGACCAGGCGACAAGTGCAGAGGCAGTCAATTGGAGCAGGCGTGGACCAAGCGTGCGACGTGCAGCAACTGACGTGCAGCGGATAGGATGTCTCCAGCGGGGCGGGACCAGCGGGCGTTGACGAGCGCGACCAGCGGGCGGCAACTTTGCAGGCGCAACAGGTCAAGGACTTGAACGGTCCATTGACCCTCAATTTTTCTCCCCTTGTTTTTAACAAAAACATTTGATTTTTCTTTTGCCTCCTCCTTTGGGCGTTTGCTCGCGCAAGCACAGTGTGCAAATCTGTGCAAAATTGAGCCAAAAATTTGGGGCTTTTCCCGAGCTTGGGGATCTCAACACAAAATTGGACTATCTAACTCAGAAATTGCAAAGTCGATGCACATTTGCGCGGGAATTTCGGGGCTTTTCACATTTTAGTGAAATTCTTTCAATTTCACTGAAATTAGCGCATGTAGGACTTGAAAAATTTGGGGATTTGTCCAGATTTGGTGCGAGTAAGATGCAACAGTGATATCTGTCTTAGAAATTGCAGGAATTTGTGACATTTTGTCCCCGATATTTGGGGCTTTTAATGTACATGCGCAAATTGGGCTGAAATTTACCCAATTTCTCGACATTGATGCACATTGGGCCCCATGCAATTTGGGGCTTTTGCAGTTTGGGCAAAATTTGTGCAGCATTTTGTCATTTTATGTACATGCAGGTTGAATTCCACGCAATTTGGACATCAACACTTGGTAAAATTTGGGGGTTTTACTGAAATTGCTCTATTTTGGCAAAAATTGGACTGGTCTGTGCATGACAGAGAAAATGCAGATGTGTGATTGATGCTTTGAGCACAAAATTTTGGGGCTTTTGACCGTTCGTGTCAATTTTTTTTGCCTGTGGGTACATGTACAACAGAAATTGCAGCTGAAATTTTTGGGATTCCTCATGTAATGTGATGCACATGCCCTTGGAACATCTGTAATCAGTTGGATAATGCTGCAGCACATGGTTTGGTGCTTCTGAAAATTTAATTACAGATCTGAAATCTGTGCTTTTGCGTGGTCATTTATTGCTGATTGGTACTTGTTTGTACCTTGGTCACTTGGGTGACAGTTTTGGGCTTGCATTTGCTGGTTTTTTGGTCACATTTGGGCTGAAAATCATGGCTAGCAGCAATGATAGGAGTAATTTGATGCACATAAAGAAGCTTGAAGGCCCACATAACTTTGCAGTTTGGCAAAAGCAGTGCTACAATATCCTGCTACAAAAGGAAGCAGGCAAAGCCGATCAAAACCAAAGGAACAAAGCCCGCGGACATGGATTAGGATGATTGGGATGAGATAAATGAGCTTGCACGCTTAACCATAGAGCTATCGATTTCTGATGCCTTGCTCTTCAACATTGAAGGTTTGGATTCTGCATATGCTATATGGACTAGACTGGAAGAACTGTATGCACAAAAGAGTGATGCAAGCAAAGTGTATTGGCTCAAAAAGCTTATGGATTTGCGTATGAAAGAGGGTACAACAATGTCTACTCACTTGAGTGAGTTTAACTCCATTTTCAGCTAGCTGGTTGCCTTGAAGTTCATGATTGATGAGGAATTTAAGGCTACTTTCTTGCTTTGCACTCTACGAGAGAGTTGGGATACATTTAGGGCTGCTATGAGCAATTCTAATG
This sequence comes from Lygodium microphyllum, assembly GCF_053477565.2. Classification (NCBI taxonomy): domain Eukaryota; kingdom Viridiplantae; phylum Streptophyta; class Polypodiopsida; order Schizaeales; family Lygodiaceae; genus Lygodium; species Lygodium microphyllum. The sequence goes on along the minus strand of NC_141163.1, from coordinate 83,387,560 downwards.
TAATCCTTTTGTATGCTGATGTAGAGAGTACTCTACTTATGGAAGAGATGAATTGGCAGAACAATGCATCCAGTAAGTCTTCCAGTGCTTTGCATACTAGGGACAGATCACAACAAAAGGGCAAATATGATGGCAAGGGACGCAGTAAATCACGTTGCAAAGATGTTGAATGCCATCATTGTGGCAAGAAGAGTCACTTTAAACATGATTGCTACAAATGGAAGAAAGAGAAAGGAAAAGGCAAGAAGATAGATGATAGCAAGGAAGAGAAGAAGAACAGTCAGCCTACGAAGAGCAGTGTAAGAATTGAAGAGGTGAATGTAGTCACTCATGACAGTGACAGTGGGAGTGATGTACTCTTTGTCTCTTCACACTTTGGTGCATATGCTTTACTTGAAGATACAGATGATGACATGCATACTTGGATTTTTGATTCAGGTGCTTCCTTTCATGTCACCCCCATCGTGAGTGGTTTTCTGCCTATACAGGGGGTTGATATTGTGTTGTCCATCTTAGGGACGACTATGCATGTGAGATTGCAGGTATTGGCAGTATGCAGTTACAATTTCAATATGGCTCTGTCTTTACACTTTAGCATGTACAGCATGTATCTCAACTCAAGAAGAGCTTGATTAGCATAGAGCAGCTAGATGATGATGGTTTTCATACCACCTTTGGTGATGGAAAATGGAAGATTTGTAAGGGATCTAGGGTTATCGCCAGAGGTTGCAAGAGTGATACTTTGTATCCACTTCATGTATCTAGTTTGCGTGACCATGTTGTTGCCGTGACCGAGCAACCAAGCGTTTCTTTATGGCATGGCCGGTTAGGACACATGAGTCAAACAGGAATGAAAGTGCTTTCTCGTTTGGGTTACTTGCCTTGTCTTCGTTATGCTGATTTTGAGCATTGTGATAATTGTATTTATGGCAAACATGCACAAATGTCTCACAAAAAGTCTCTTTCTTTGAAATCTTCTCCAATAGAGTTAGTACATTCGGATGTATGTCAAATGCCAGGATTATCTTTAGGGAGAAAGAAATATTTTGTCACCTTTGTCAATGGTGCTACAGAGAAGGTATGGGTTTACCCCATTTGTAGCAAGGATGAAGTACTTGATAAGTTTAAAAAATTCTTTGCATTGACTAAAAATCAGATAGATAAGACACTTAAGTGTCTTCGCTCTGACAATGGTGGGGAATATGTGTCCAAGGCCTTTTAGGCATTTTGTGACAGCAAAGGGATAAAGAGGGAGCTCACTGCCCCTCATAATCCGCCCCAAAATGGAGTTACAGAGCGTATGAATCGGACCATACAGGATAAGGTCCGTACGATGCTGTCTCATGCTGCATTACCCCATGGTTTTTGGGCAGAGGCTGTTATGACATCCGTTCACTTGATTAATCGGTCACCAAATAGGTCTTTGGGGGGGGGGGGGGGGAGTTCCCCAAGAAGCGTGGTCGAGCAAGCCACCTTTATATGCTCATCTGAAAGTGTTTGATTGTGAGGCTTTTGTGCACATTCATAAAGAAAAACGCAGCAAACTTGAGCCAAAGTCGTGTAAATGCATTTTCCTAGGATATGGTAACAAGGGTGAAATGGGGTATAGATTGTGGGATCCCGAGAAAAGGAAAGTAATACGTAGCAATGACGTTATCTTCCGGGAAGATCGCATGCACAAACAGCCCGAAAAGACCGAGGAGGTCCGCAGGGTTGTATTCTGGGAAGAAATATATTTTGGACAGCAAAATGTGCCCGCCGTACAGCAGTAAATACTTGCTGTAATGAACTTGTAATTGCAGGAAATGATCAGCCAGCTATTGTCCATGAAAATGAGCCATTACATGTGTAGGAACAGCTAGGACAGCAAGCTGTTAATGTTGATTTGCAGGTTGAAATGCCAGGACAGCATGCTGAAAATGGAAAGTGGTAGGAACAACCAACAAACAATGACCATTGGGTTAGGATATCGTCTAGGGCTACTAGACAACCTGACAGATTTGTTCCTGGTGCAATTAATGTGGCTGATTATGTCATGTTGATAGACTGTGATGAACCGTCTTGCTTCAAGGAAGCAATGGACAGACAGGACAACAAGAAATGGTATAAAGCCATGTTGTCAGAGATGGAATCACTTGAAAAAAATGGCACTTGGGACTTGGTGCAATTGCCTAAAGGGCAGAAAACCCTTCCATGCAAATGTGTTTACGAGATGGTCACTTCTGGTTCCTCACCAAAGTACAAAGCACGATTGGTTGCAAAGGGGTATAAGCAGAAGCATGGAATTGACTTTGATGAGATTTTTTCTCCTATAGTCAAGATGACTACATTGAGAATCTTTTTGGGCTTGATTGCAGTTGAGGATATGGAGCTCATACAGATGGATGTAAAGACTGCGTTTTTACATGGTGATCTGCATGAAGATATATATATGCAGCAGCCTGAAGGGTTTGTTGAACAAGGGAAAGAAAAATTGGTATGTAAACTCAAAAGGAGTTTGTATGGGCTGAAACAAGGACCAAGAGAATGGTATCATATGTTTTTTACATTCATGCAGTCCCAAGGCTTTCATAGAAGTCAAGTGGATCACTGCTTGTACACCAAGAAGGCAGTAGATGGCAGCTTGATTATTTTGTATGTTGATGACATGTTGATTGCTAGCAGGGATACTCATGCCTTGGATTCATTGAAGCAAAGTCTTCATGGCAGCTTTGACATGAAGGATCTTGGTGATGCAAATCACATACTTGGCATGCAAATACTCAGAGATAGATCGAAAGGCTTACTCTATCTATCTCAGCAGGAGTATATATCCAAAGTTTTGCAGCGTTTCAATATGCAGGGGGGGAGAACAATTGGGGTTCCATTGCCTCCATATGTGAAACTTAGTGCAGAGGACAACCCTACATCTAATGATGAGAAGGTTGAAATGTCCAAGATACCGTATGCTTCAGTTGTTGGCAGTTTGATGTATGCTATGGTTGCTACACGTCCTGACATTGCCTTTGCAGTGGGAGTGGTTAGTAGATACATGGCAACCCTTGGCAAGAAGCATTGGGATGCAGTGAAAGGTATTATGAGATATCTCAAAGGCACAAAGGAGTTGTGCATCTGCTTTGGAAAGCTGAAGGCATTTGTTGTTGGCTTTATGGATGTAGACTATGCTGGTCATGCGGACTGCAGGAAGTTCACTTCTGGGTACATGTTTACTTTCACAGGAGGAGCAGTCTCTTGGATCTCCAGGCTACAAAAGTGTGTTACATTGTCTACTACAGAGGCAGAGTATGTGGCTGTCACTAAGGCATGCAAGGAGGCTTTATGGCTTTCACGTCTGGTGGGAGAGCTTGGCATCATAGAGTTACCTATTCTCCATTGTGATAGTTAGAGTACTATCATGCTAGCAGGGAATCCTGTTTTTCATGCAAAGACAAAGCACACATAGGTGAAGTACTACTTCATTAGAGATGTACTTGATAGCAAAAGCATTGAGCTTGTCAAAGTGCATACAGATGATAACCCTGCAGACCTTCTCACGCAGGGTCTTCCAGCTGAGCGGTTTGCTCATTGTCGACAGATGATGGGAGTTGGATTTGTACATACCTAGACTTAGCTGATTTTTTTCTCCTCTTAAGGCACATTGCCTTTAGGTGGGAGGTTGTTGGGAATAAAGGCCTCGTGCCTTTTAAATATGCTCTGGTGTGAACACACCCTTAGCACTTGTACTTACATATATATATCTATCTAAAAACCTAAAGGTACACTCGTCATTGTACTTGAAAACGTGTTCACTCTCTACTCTGCTCTCACTCACTTTCTCTGTCTCTCACTGTGCGCAGCGACAGTCTCTGTCTCGATCTCCGTGCCTAATTGGTCCCTACATAATCTCTACCTTGAGACATTGCTTGATAGATCCACAGCCAGAATTGCCAAGCATGCGTGTTATGAGAATGTGAATATTAGTACCACAATTGTCTTGAAGATTTCTTACTGTTTTAGTTGTGGTTTGCAGGTTCTTTTGAACAGGATTGAAATCAGTAGACTAAGAACATATGATCTCATAGTTCACTTATTCTGATCTCACTTCTGTTCAAACAAAACCTGCAGTCTACCATGAAATCATTGAAGTCAGACTACTTAAACATAATTTTATATTCACATTCTTGATTGCAAATTTGTGATTTGCCCCTGTGCTAGTGAAACACCTGATAATATCAAATTCTTAAGAAATTGACTTGCTTGTTAAACAAATCTTGAATAGTTACAAGCCCCAAGGTGGGAGAAGCGAAGAAACTTGCAAATGAGGTGCAGCTGCTTGATTGAGAAAGTTGTTTTCAACACATGCTTCATCCAAGATACCAGCTGAGAAGGTGCTAATCCTAAGAGGGAAAGACGGACAATTAAGCCCAAAGTTTGGGCGTGGGGGAGAAGGCTGGGGTGAGGTTATGAGCCAAGCCGGAGATGAGCAAGGGGGAAGAAGGAAGTTGTGATGGTATTATGAAATAGATGAGAGGTGGTTCGAGCAAGTGGAGAAGGGGCAGGCTATGGTGGTGGAGAGGTAACAGTCAGCAGCGATAGTTATGCTTGTTTGACATTTTCTACACTTTCCTAAACAGAAATGTTCTCCAATGGCATTCTAGCTACATTGCCACGTTCTCCAGTGGCATTCTGGCTACATTGCCAAGTAGTAACCAACATATTTATGGTGTCCCATTAAACATAAATGCTGCTAGCTGTAGATGGAAAGGAAAAATAATGTTTCGTTTGTTGGCACTGAAGCAAGATGTGTCTGATAGGCAGGTATTGATGCAATGCATAAAGAGACCAAGTATGCACTGTTTTTAGATGATGATGTTCGGCTTCATCCTGGCACAATAGGAGCCCTTGTTGCAAGCATGGAGGAAAACCCCCAGGTTGTCTTTAGAATTTATTCTCTTTTATGAAGCTATGTGCGGGCCTTTAATCTTCTACTCTAGTAAATAAAAAATCTTTACTAACTTGTTAAGATTGTAGATCTTCGTTTTGACAGGATATCCCTTTGACATACCGTCAGGAAGCATAGGCAGCTATTGTATGTATGAATACCACATGGTACTTTTTGATCTGCTTAGTGGTGGTTTAGTTGGTTTATCCCTAAGGGGTTTGACGATTTTCATTGATGGATGGTTTTTGGCTTTTCCAGCCCTGCTCAATGGGTTTTGCCACTGGTGGAAGGACTTTTTTCCTATGGGGAGGATGTATGATGGTAACACATACAGAAGTACAAACATGTGAAGTGCTTAAAAATGGAGGAACTGAATGTCATCAAATGACTGGTCTGACTGGTTGTAGATGCATGCGGATGATTTTCGAAGTGATCGGTATAGTATGGTGACTGGACTCAGAAATGGTGGCTATTCTGATGACATGACCCTTGCTGCAGTGGCAGGTATATTACTTTTACCTTTCTCAGATAATTTGGTAAGATCCCTCTTATTTAAAGCAAATGGAAAGGTCTGTTGGTCAAACAAGTAGGGAGAGAGAAGAGGTTGAGCCTGAGAGTATAGGATCATGCGAGGTATTGTGCTGACAAGGCACACAGGGAGAAACAAGGGATCACTGTCAAGAAGAGAGCAATAACAGGCACTTTCAGCTTTCTGGGGTTTAGAAAGATGCAAATGTGCAGACTGGCGGTCATTGATGAGGATGACTTTGAGTAACTTCCTAATTCATGATGCCAGTTGGGCCTTGGCTACTGTTGTCTGAGAAATGCCCATATTGAGTGTCAATTCCAGGTAAGCTCCCATTAAGGGAACACCTCATACAGGTCTGCCACCTACACGTGTCAGGTGGTCAGATCACTGAGTGGTACAGTGTCCTAATCAGCTTCACCCTGATGTGGGAAACAATTGAAGGAAGCAAGCGATCAAAGCTTCTTTAATCAGTTCTACAGAAGCTGAAATCAGATCAATTTTCTCAAGAATGATTCCACATTTCTGGCAGAGTAAATGTTGGTGCAGAGGAAATCCATCCGTAATATTGGAGTATTATCTGGGGGAATGCCCTGTTCAAATCTTGGTTTTGCAAGGTCCTTAATTTTGCAGCTTAGGTGCAGACTCAATTTTGGTTGCAAGTTGACTAACTGCACTGCAATGTTTCTCTTATTCAAGAGCTTGTAGATATACCTTTATTGTGCTCTCCTTTGTTACATCCTTGAAGCTTGCAAGATGAGTGATTAAAGTTTCTTAATTTCTGCATCAGGAGCCAATAAAAGAATTATCAGCTCACCTCCTGTGGCGATTTTCTTTCATCCTCTTGCAAGACATGTCTCTTTTGCTCAGTAAGAAGCTTACCTAGGTGCTCTATTTTTCTTAATGCTTAAGCTTGCCTAATAAATGCTATTAGAGAAATTGCTCAACAGTTTGTTTTATATGTGTGGTTGCAGCTATTGGAACTACTTACGAAAACAAACCTTTGTCCTAGAGTCCTACAATACAAACGTGAACTGGTGGATGAACCGAGCTCTTTTCAGCTCACATTGTTGGCTATCTTGGAGCTTTGTTATGCCCTTTTTAATGGCTGCAGTACAGTTGTTGGCTTTCGTCAGATATCTATTCGGCAGCCCATTCCTTGGCAAGGATCCAAACACAATTGGTTTGTACAACTTTTCATTGTTTCTGAATGTTGTCCAGTTTTAGTTTCTGAGAAATCCCTGCCCTCGGATACTAGAATCAAATAAAAACTTAGGAAGCAAATCCTGGTTCGGAACAGTTTATTTTTTTTGAAAGAGTGGCAATTCGAGAATGGAAATAGCCCTCTGAAATGGAAGGATGCATCAGTGACTTTCATGGGGATCTGTCACGGTTCAGAAAGGTGGCTAAATGCTATTAATTAAATTGCCCGTGTACAAAGTCCAGCAGTGCCCTCAAAATCTCTTCACAGTTATAGAAATTCTGGATCTGGACAGAAATCATAAATCTCTTAAAGTCATCTGCATGGTCTTTTGTTTGTGCCCTAAAGCATGATCATTGCTTAAAAACATAGGAATTTTGTTGAGAGTGTCAGAACTTTTTCTCTGATAGTTAATTCAGTGCTGGTACCACTTGCAGGTGCTGTACTTTCATGTGGCCTACTTCTTTGCTCTTTTATTGAACTTCTCTCTCTTTGGAATTTATCACGTGTGGAGATAGACTTGTGCAACGCTTTGTCTCCAGAGCAAGAGCCTGTTTCGATTTATTCATACAATTGGTTCCTAGTAAGTGATTATGATTATACACTTTTAAATGAGTCTCACAGATTTGTCTGAAATCACCTGAGATGCATCCAATTGCAGATTTTCTGGGCTCTTATCATCGACAACTTCTTATACCCTATATCAGCCATTTATTCCTTTTGGACTCAGTCAATTGATTGGGCTGGTGTACGTTACCACCTACATAATGGTAAAATCCACAAGGTAAATATCAGATACTTTATTCTCCTACATACGATATTACTGGCACCTTTGCTGTTATGGTGTTACCTGCTGTTTTTCCAAGCTAATACAGAAAAGGTCAATAACCTGCAAGACACTGGAATTGCTCAAGGCTCAAGCACATTCTCAGGCTCATTAGTCTAATTTTGAGGTGTGCTCATTCATTTTTGAAGCACCTTGATGCTCTCGAATGCTGGTGGTTGTTCAATTAGTTGGGCTTCTCAGTGGAACTCTTTGATGAATGTGCTGCAACAAGATATTTTAGTTAGGAAAAAATTAGGTCTTTGTGAACTCCTTGATGCAATATTTTATTACTGATAGCTATCTGCAAGGGTATCAAATGCAACTCAGGAAGATCCATGTACTGGCAAGATGGTCTCTGAGAGTGTAGTACTATGTCTCCATCTTTTTGTGGCTTACCTGCAAACCTTTTGTCACTAGTTCGTAATAAGTCTAAATGCATGTCAGAAAAAATCGCACATAAAATAAGGTCGACATACATATTCATGATCCAGCATATCTCTGAGGTGTAAATTTCTCTTTCAGTCATTGCCAAGTAGTGATGGTTGAATGACAGGTGCAGAGTCCATGCTAAAGCAATCTATACCACCTGGCAAATGAGTGCAACCACTTAATATGCTTCATTGTTTGGTAGTTTTTACCAGACCACAAAAAGTATTTGTAGGTTTTTCTTGGCTTGAAAACTGCTACTTTTTCTGATGGCCAACTTCTTCAGTCTAAACTATCTATCCTCCAGACATTGAATATTACTGCCTAGACCTATAGAATTTCACACTATATAATATGAAAATTTTTGTCAAGAAGGTGGAAAGCACCTCAGGACACGATTAATATAGGTTGGCAGAAGCATCAACATGCACTTCAGTCCAACTGAAAGAAAGCATTCCTTGTCACTTGCATGTTCTAGTTTGGGGCCGTAGTGTTTTCAATCAAGTGTAGCTTGGGTAGCAGGAACTGGGGTGGTCAAGAGGTGGATAATGGGGACTCAAAACACGTCTGTTGCCAACTTTTGGTGTGAGATAGCTACTCATTAAAGAGGTCAAATTTGGGGCACCAACGTTTGCTGTTAAGTTTTAGTGTGTACCCTTTAGGATAGACATAATGCTATTGGCATTGCCAAGTTATGCATATCGGTCTGGACATAGATATGCAAGTCCAATAGGTACTTTGGGAAGGATACCTTTTTATGTCTTAGTTTTTATGTTCCATCGAGAGGTTGAAATCACTAAGTATACTTTAGTGACAATAGGTACTTTGGGAAGGATGTCTTTTTATGGTTTAGTTTTAACTTCTTATGTTCCTTCCAGTGGATGAAGTCACTAATAAGAGCTGCTCTTGAGGGATGGCATGCCATCAGGGATTCCAGGGAGTAGCCAACAAGATGGTGTATATCTCACTGGGGCTTTATGGATAAGTATTCTTCAGATTAAGGGATCCAAAAGAAAGAGTGGAAGAGCCTTGAAGGAACTGCCTCATTGTTTCTGCCTGATGCCTTGGTCCCATACTCCAGATCCTGAAATAACCAAGTCCAGTGAGTTACCTCTTGGTTTACCCCTCTCCATGTTGAGGCTTCTCTCAAAGAATTAGACCTGATTTTTTGACTCGACTAAGCGAGCGAGAGGTAGGGTATGTGGAAGAGATCATTGGAATTCGTTAGGGAGTTTGCACAGAAAGTTGTCCCATTGTCAGAATGATTATAAATCTCAATAGAGGTATGATGTTAGTTGTGTAGAATCTCCAATTTCCTTGGGCTGGCTGCCACACCATGGTCGGCAGGGTGAGTGTACCATCGGGTTCAGAGGGTTGATGGGTGTGATATGTGGTGCAGGTAATGTGCCAGTTGCAGAGGTGTTGTGCCAATTGGACCTGTTCACCTAGCTGTGTAGTGTGCCCAATAGCACATTGGCTGATTGTAAGAAATTGAGCAGTTGCCAGACAGTTTGACCTTTAAAGGCTATAAAGCCAAGCCCAATCATTGTACTTATCATTGCTGGGTTCGTGCATGTGCTTCTCTGTGTTGCACTTATGACTTTCGGATCACAACCTTTCAGCATCTTGAGTTGTGTTCTTATTGAAGAATAATGAAGTTCAAAGTGATGCATTATCTTCCTGAAAGTGTTCTTTAGAGTCTAGAATCCTTCAGCTCAAATCAGCACAGGATGATCTGTGATTATCTGACACAAATTTCATGAAATTGGAAGCTCCCTCAATGTGATTTTCTAACTGATCCAAAAATGTTGCAGAGCTTTTGGAGCACTTCAATGTGGCAAGTAGTCATGGATTTTTTAGATTCTTTACCAGCTGACCATGCATGAGCTTTGCTCAGGGTCAGCAATGCAGCAATACACAGATCATCACCTTTTAGCCGTATTTCAGTGATTCTATTAGCAATTGAAAATTTGTGAGTTTCAACCGTTTGCATGACCCATTTTTCATTTTTGAGCATTTCATGACATCATAAATCATTGTTCTGTGATTTGAGCAAACTTATTAACCTTCACAATTGTACATTACTATACCACATCTACACAATTTTCTGGCTTTTGACCCTCTATTTTCCTTTCGTCTTCTGTTTAAGATGAGTGCTGTTATTTTAGGTTCTATGAATGTTACAGTACTTTTGGTTCTGCAGATTGAGCGAAAGGCATGCGTTAGGAAAAACGATTTTCAAGCTTTGATCAGAACTTCACACATCAGTAGATCACGGGGTAAGCTAGTGCTTATGGTGTTCTCTAAGTCCACCATCTGTGTGTGATGATGGACCTCATTGCAAAATGGTGTTGCACAGAAATATATTCATTATCATCTATCGTCTGTTTGATGCTATTCGTCTTTACCGTTGGCTGTGAACAGAGTCAGCTGTGCGCAGGAGAGGCAGAGAGAAGATGAGAACAATGAAAGATGCCTGCAAAGAAAATGAAACAAAAACAAATTGCCTTTCTGACATCTTCAAGATGATATTCTAGTGATGGAACAAGAACAGTCTAGCACCAGAGGCAGTGCTTCATGGGCACAGCCAGATTCTTTTCTCCACCATTTTTTTGGGCACTTCACATTTTTGCTACACAGTCGATGGCTCCATTGAAAGCCATTCCGAAGCTTTGTCATTCTTTTGGTTTCTGACAGAGATTGCTCCTGATCTTGATCATTTATTGAAATCACCCATTGGTATATTCCTGGGCTTGACTCCCCAGATGATGTAGACAACATTCCCCAAGTTAGGTGTCTGTTCTGTTGTGTCAAGTAACAGTCATCACAAGAGCTTTGGTGATGGAGACAGGGTGTGTGCTGATATGCAATTATGTTTCTCTCAATTATGCTGATTTTTGGCATGTGCTAGAGTGAGCTTACTGACTCAATTGTGACGGGGAAGTGAAAGGAGGAAATTTTACTTAAAAAACAAGCACAAGCTACAGTGAGGCAAAATGATGTTATTGCTAGAGGAGATGGGTTATTAAGGACCTTGCACATAATTTTTTCTTTTTGGAGCTTGATTGTAATGGGACCCTCCTCAGTGACCTTGGTGACCCTACCAAAGACTAATGGAGTGTCCAATGGAAAAGAGCTTGAACTTACATGAGTGTATAGATATTCTACCAAGTGATGCAGCTAGTGATACTAGAATCCACAACTTGACTAGTACGAGCCCAATTGTCCAGTGCTAGGTCATCACGTTGGGATCGTAGTAATATTGTTGAACTTTGCATATCAATTCAATGAAGTAATAATTGTACTTGTTCGAAAATGCAAGAACAATGATGGATGTCAATTTTCTTTTGTTGGTTTTTTTTTTGGCCACTATACAATGTGTACTAAGTATAGATAAGGTACAATATGAAAGATAGTGGTTTACTAATTGATTGTAGTTGTAAATAGATGTAACTAACCAAATACAATAAATGATGAGACGATGGTTATGTGAGGATCATAAAGATAACTGATGTATTAAATATAGTCATTTAGATTCATCTAACCAAATGGTCCATTCTCAATGTTTGAATGTGTTGAGCTTGCTATCTCAATATTTTTCCTTTGGCTCAATTGTATTTTTGTAACTTCAAGTTGCCTTTGAAATATTTGAAGCTTCTCTATATACGGCTTTGTAAAGATATTAGCTACTTGGTTTTGTGTATTGATATTTATCAAGTCTATCTTACTTGTAACTCTCTCAAAATGGTATTGCATCTCAATGTGTTTCGTCTTGGTATGAAACATGATTTCTATTCTTAATCAATTGTTTGTTGCTCATGTTGTCAAAATGAATGACAATTGAATCATCTACTTGCATATCTAGAATACTCAATTATTTTTGTAGCCATATCATCTCATACTATTATGAGAGTATCTCTCTATTTGATCTTTATGCTTGATGAAATAATTGTTGATTGTCTTTTGCTACTCCCAACTAATCGTCACACTATCAAAGGGAAAACATGATTTGACTAGATTTTCTATTAAATATGTTATGAGTGCAATTTGCATTTGTGTATTCAAACACGTGTATATTTGCAGTTATTTCATGAAAAAGTCCATAATGTAAGGTGGACTCTTTATAGTTGAATAAACATCTAATTGCATTTAAAATGAGACTTTTAGTTATTTGTATAAATTGACTTACAAGTCTAATAGTATAGCTTAAGTCTTGTTTTGTAATAGGTATATTAATTGTGAGAAAACATGAATCTTGAGTATGATTGTAGCTATGGAAGTTGGAAAGTGGTGATTAGAATCATTGCAACATGGACAAGGGACATTAATTGTTGTTTGAGTAAATTAGGTTCCAAGATTAAATGCTTAGACTCATAAACACAATCTCAAGTAGGACGTGACAATGCTAATGTAGTATAAAATACGATAGTATTTCATTGGAAGGTGAATTAAGTACATGCTTTTATAGCCTTTTCAGCTTCTCTACTCTTCTCATTGTGCTTATGGGATTCACGATGTCTCCCCTTAGAGCTTTTAGAGTATACATTCTATAAAGTCTCTTATGGGCAGCTTCTTTTAGGCATACATCTAGCCTCTATGGGCGTACATGCAAGCATCATTTGCTATTCTCAGCACCTCTCCTCAAATGATGAGTCTTTGCTCTTGCTAGCTTTTGTCTCTTCCCTTACATGATGATATGGCTCGGGAGACTAGCTCTTTGGTAACCTAGTTAAGTTAAGGCTTGAAACTTTACATTTTTTGGTAGGGTTTTTATAATATTCACTATGGAAAACAAGATCCACTAAGGGAGATCCACTACGAGCAAGATACAATGAAAATTTCTTTAGAATAATCAGTCAGAGTTTTTGATAGTAGCAGAATCATCTTTTTCTTTTTCTCCTTCATTTGACTTCTTTTGGTGATATCCTTGATCTTATTGGTCTTTGTTTTATACTTTATTTTTTTTTCTTCATTATCTTGTTCTCTAGTTTTCTTTGTGAGGTCCTTTTGATCTTCTTTCTGAATGAGTTTGAGACGGATGTAAACATGTACACTGATGTAGCATGACATGACATAAACCTTGGGATACATAGATTTGGAGCTTTGGATCATTGGTGGCTATATGATGATGTTCATTGAAATGGCTTATCATTATATTGACATTGGATTTTCTTAATATTTGTGCATAAAATATATTTCTTTTAAAGGCACAGGAAGGTCTTACCATTGAGCAAATGCTCAAGGCAGTGTCTAGTCCCTTACAATGAGGCTTACAAGGGGTTTTATCAAATTGACATTTCCACATTAAAATATTGCAGAGAATGAATTTAAATAGCTAAGATAATACGAGAAAGTGAGTTGCTCTTGAGTGTCCCAAGAACATAAGTAGTGCTAAATAACACCAGTGGAGTGCGAATAGACACTTTCTTGAAGAGCCTGATGTTGATTCTTGATTTTCTTATGTTGAGTTGGAGTCTTCCAAATCTTCTTCTTGAGTTTTGACTTGCTAGAAACTTTAGATTTGAGTGGCAATAGCCTTGTTCAAGTAGCAGAAGTGAGAGAATGATGTGGAAAAATTAGCTTGAAGTGAATGGCTATGGATGCTTAGTCTCCTCTTGGATCTTTTTTTTGATGACCTGAAGGAAAAATCTTGTTGGGAACTAAGTGCTTGGTGAGATCAGAGTAGCAGCCACTTGGTTTATGTGGCAAGAGTGAGGACTTGAAGAAAAGATGAGCTTGATGTTGAAATGGCTATGGGTTCTTGCATTAGGTTTTCCATAGGCACATGATAATTCTATTGTAGTAGCTCGATGCGTGGACCATTCAACGAGATATTTGATGATAAGGTGGCCCATATCATGAGCTTGAATTGTTCTAAACTCGCAAGCAAAATGGATTGTGTAGGCGACGACAACACTACGACCAGTATTGACATATGCAAAGACATCGACTTGAAATTTTTCCACTGCTGGTCAATAGTAAATGTGAAGAGTTTTTGCTATGGAAAGTGGCGCCTAAACGTCAGAGAGATATCTCCAAAAGAAACCTTGAAGAGATACTACTTAGAATGAGAGATTTGGAGGCTCCAGTGCTGATGGGGGGCAGGCTAGCTATGGCTACCAAACATGGAACTTGTGATTTGAGTGGAAGATGAACTCATGTGCTTGATCTGAGTTGGGCAGAGGTTGTGAGAGACTAAGAGGGTAGTGAGAGGAGTTATATCATGCCCACCATGGCTCTAATACCATGTGAGAAAACATGGATCTTGAGCATGGCTGTAGTTATGGAGGTTGGAAAGTGGTGACAAGAATCATTGCAACATGGACAAATGACATTAATTGTTACTTGAGTGAATTAGGTTCCAAGATTGAATGCTTGGACTCATAAACACAATCTCAAGTAGGACTTGACAATGTCACAGCGTAGTGCAAACTACGATAGCATTTCATTGAAAGGTGAACCAAGTACATGCTTTTATAGGTTTTCTAGCTTTTCCACTCTCCTCACTGTGCTTATGGGATTCAGGGCATCTCTCCCTAGAGCTTCTAGAGCATACATCTTTTCTCATATCTTCCATACAAAGCGTCTTATGGGCAGCCTCTTTTAGGCATATATCTAGCCTCTACGGGCGTACATACAAGCATCATTTGCTATTCTCAACATAAATCAGACTCTACTATTTGCTTGAATATAGTATTAGTACTCAACTTAACATTTTGCTTCAATAGCCTTGAAAGAGGTTTATACATTGCCATATCATACTTAGACAATGTATTCAAGTCATGCTACCTTTGGGATAATCATATACCAACACATTTGATAATCTTAACACAAATAAAATATCTAAGTTCACTTAGATTTTTTGTCTTCAAATTTTGCATAAAAAGATTCTTGGTATCATTAATGTTGTTAGTATCACTTATAATAATCAAATCATTCATATACATGATTATAACAATCAAACTTGTTTTCTTAATCACATAAAGTTAGTGATTAACATAAGAAACCTAAAAACCAATATTGATAAGAAACTCTTTGATTTTGTTATACCAACCAATAAGTTCTCAAAACAAGTGGTTTTAATGTCCTCAACTTTCACCAACAAGCATAATGGTGAGTTCCATAATCTTCAAAATCAAAATTTTAAACACAATATCTCACATTGTTAGACTTGTATACGATTGGATCACCTAATGGAATCTTTATACTATCATGTGCTCTTTGTACATGTCGTGTCTGTTGAGATATCGAGCTCCACTCGTGATATGCCAAGGTGACCGTTGTGTATTTATGTCACCGACTTGTTAGCTGCAGATGCAGTTGGTACACCGCCCATGAATAATAGCTAGATGACAGCTATCCTTATCTACTCTAGTTCGTGGCTCAGTTAGTATGCCACCTTAGTTAGTTGAGTTTGGTTTGAGACCCATATATAGGGTTCTTCTATTTCTCTGTACTTGTGTTCTTTTTGGCTTACACAACTAAGATGAGGAAAACTGTTTTCAGCCTCCACCTTTGTGTGTATTCCCCCATTGTGCAAGTGAGAAAGCTACAAGTGAGACTCCTTCCTTCTCTCCCACAATCTTGACATGGTATTAGAGCGTGGTTCGTGGTAAGGAGCTCAAGAAAGCAAACCAAGTTCACGGTGTTCTGGTAAGAGGACCAGTGTTGCTTTTATTTTTCGAGTTTGGGAGCAAGTCTCTGCAGGTAGCACAGCTGGAAAGTGCAAGAGTGCATTGTCTCAGATTGAGACGCCCTTCGCTATGTAACAAGAGGGCAGTATATGCTGCGGGACCGGGCTTTAGCCCTAGTTGCCCTGTTTTTTTGATTTGAGGCCATTTTGGGGCCTGTTTTGAAGGCAGAAGTTTTCCACACGCACTCCGAAAACGGCCCTGTTTTTTGTTGTGCGACCACTATTCTATAGGTCGGTGAAAAGTTACTGTAGAAATTGCATCGTATGCCTGTGTGCAAAGACATTGGGAGTTACAGAATCATCCTTGTTGCCTGTTGATGCAAAATCGTCACTAGAAAGTGACTGTGTGGTCAAATACCACTTTCGTCAGTTTTGCAGATTTGCCCTTGTGAGGTTGAAGCTGTGTTTTTTGCAGTGTTCTGTAATGGCATCTGATTCTCTTTCACAGATTGTCATTGAAAAGCTTGACAAGAACAACTTCCAAGCATGGAAGTTTAGAATGACGAATTTCTTTATGGGAAAAGGATATTGGGAATTCGTTGTAGGAAATGAAGAAGAATCAGTTCTTCTTGATGTTCCCAATCAACAGCAAATGCAAGCATATAAAGGATGGCATGAGAGAGCCAGAAAAGTTATGTACTAGCTATCTATCAGAATTTCAGACTCTATGATTGTGCATATTCAGGATGCAAGTACGCCAAAGGAGGCATATGATACTTTGTCAAAAATGTATAGCACAAATATGCAAGCCAGGAAAATGCAGCTCAAGCAAGAGTTGCACAATGTGCAAAGAGAAAGTATGAGCATCAATGACTACCACATGAAAGTGAAGAAGATTGCCGATGCACTTGTTTCCATTGGGTCGCCAGTGGAAGATGATGATTTAGTTTCTGTGACCTTGAATGGTCTGGGAAAGGATTATGCACAGTTCCGAACATCCATTTGCGTCCGTGAAAGATTTCTTGATTTTGAGGAGTTGATTGCTCTTCTAATTTCTGAGGAGCAGAGAAATGGTGGTGCATCTTCTTTAGGAGGAACTTCAAAAGAAATTGTATTCTACTCAAATGCTGGAAGAGGGAGAGGCAGAGGTAGAGGAGGCTGATCTGGAGGTCATGGTAGAAATCAGAATATGCAATAAACTCAAGAAAACCAGTCTTATGGAGGAGAACGTGGTAACTCTAGAGGTAGGGGGAGCCAAAGAGGTCGTGGTGGATAGCAAAGAGGCCAAAATGCAAATAGCAATGTTAAATGCTACTACTGTGATAAAATGGGTCATATGGCTAAGGACTGCTATAAAAAGTAGAATGACATCATGAATAGAAAATTGCAACAAGGGAATTATGCATCTTCTAGTAGACAGGGTGATGACAGAAATGAGCATTTGTTTATGGTGCAGCACATGAACAATTCTGTGACAAGTGCAGAAGAAAGCAACGAAGTGTGGTATGTTGACTCAAGTGCGTCAAACCACATGACAGGTCATGTAGAATGGATGCAGGATGCAAGGAAAATGGAAAAATTAGGATTTATGGAGATTGGTGATGATACTGCACATCCTATTGTGCAGATTGGAAAAATTTCTTTGTCTATGCAAGATGGGAAAAAGAAATACCTGTTAGATGTATTTCATGTCCGGAATATCACAAAGAATCTGGTTTCTGTTGGTCAAATGGTTGAGCAGGGCTTGTAGGTCAGATTTAAGAATCTGGTTTCTGTTGGTCAAATGGTTGAGTAGGGCTTGCAGGTCAGATTTAATCCTCATGGATGCTTTGTTGAGAATATGAAAAATAAAGGTCACTTGATAGAAAAAGGAAAGAAGAAGTGCAAAATGTTTACGTTGGATGTAGACATGCCTGAATTGAGTGCAGCAATGTTTGCACATGGGATCGGTGTAGTTGCAGATTTTGATATCTGGCATAAACGCATTGGTCATGTTAATGTACATCGACTTAAATCAATGCAGGCCCAAAATATTGCTGCAGGATTGCCTAAATTCAAGGTTGCAGAAATGCATAAGGTATGTGAAGCCTATCAATTTGGAAAACATGCAAGGAAACCATTTCCTAGACATGTTCAAGAGAGTAAGAAGCCATTGGAATTAATCCACTCTGATGTGTGGAGTACTAAAGCTGCATCTATTGGAGGCTGTCATTATTTTGTCACTTTTATTGATGACTAAGCAGAAAAGTTTAGGTGTATTTTATGAAAAAGAAAAGTGAAGTGTTTGGGCATTTCAAAACTCTTAAAGCTATGGTTGAAAAAGAAACAGGCCTGCAAATAAAAGGCCTAAGGTCAGATGGAGGGGGAGAGTACATCTCAAATGAGTTTGCAAGGTTCCTGCAAGAGCATGGCATAAAGCAGCAATATTCATGCAGTCATACCCCACAACAAAATGGGATTGCAGAAAGGAAAAACAAGCATATTGGAGAGGTATCTCGTGCCATGCTCAACGAAAAAGACTTGCCAGATTTTTACTGGACTGAAGCAGTTACTACAACAGTCTACATAATGAACAGGACTCCCACTACAGCAATACATGGGATGACTCCAGAGGAGAGGTATATTGGAAGGAAACCAGATATTTCTCATTTGAAAATTTTTGGTTGCATTGCCTATGTTCATGTGCTAGATGAGTTGAGATCCAAGTTGGATCCAAAAGCTGAGAAGTGTATCTTTATTGGTTACTCTCTGCAGCAGCAGAAAGAGTATAGATGCTATAACCCTTCTACTCGTAAGTTTACAGTGAGCAGAGATGTTGTTTTTGATGAGATGAGTAGCTAATATAAACCAGTAAATGTGATTGATGATGTAGATGCACAAAATGGTAATGCTGCACAGAATTCATAGCAACAGTCACAAAATATTAGTGGACCTGGAGTGTCCTCTAGCAGTGGTTCACATTATTCACCATGGACAGGCAGATTGAGATTAGGAGAATCTCCTCAAAACACTGCAAATAGTGGTATGCAGGTTTCACGAAAAGGAAAAGAGAAGGTAGATCAGCCCATGTTTGATGTGAGTGCAGGTCACTCTTATGTGGATGGTGAATGCGATGGCTCAGAACAGAGCATTGATGATGAGTTGGGTATTCCTTCTATTGTTACACTTGGAGTAAGGAAGACTAGGGATGTTTTGAGAGCACCTGGGAGTGAACCTACTTTGCCTAGGTCTACCAGAGCTAGGTATCCTGTGGATAGGCTAAAATATGATGGATTTACAGCCATTCACTATGCCCATATGGTCAAAGTGATACATGAACCAGAACCCACTTCTTTTGAGCAAGCCATGGGAAATGAAAAATGGGAGAAAGCCATGGATGAAGAAATGGATGCCTTGGAAGAAAATGCTACATGGGAATTGGTACCTTTGCCTAAAGATAAGAATGCAATTGGTTGTAAGTGGATTTATAAGGTGAAGCACAATGCAGATGGTTTTGTGAACAGATACAAGGCAAGATTAGTAGTCAAGGGATATGCACAAACATATGGCATTGATTATGAAGAAACATTCAGTCCGGTTGCAAGGATGGCAACCGTAAGAGTAGTCATTGCTATGGCTACATCAAAGGGATGGTCTTTACATCAGATGGATGTAAAGAATGGATTCTTGCATGGTGATTTGCAAGAAGAGGTCTATATGGAGCAACCACCATGTTATGTGTATGCTATTCATCCTGAGTTTGTTTGCAGGTTGAAGAAAGCCTTGTATGGGTTGAAGCAAGCACCTAGAGCATGGTCTGACAAGATACGACAATATCTTGTCACTATTGGCTTTCAAATTTTCAAGGCAGATTTTTCACTTTATGTGAGAAAAACAGAGAAATGTATTATGCTACTTGTCATTTATGTTGATGATTTGATTATGACAGGTGATAGTGATGAAGATATCCTTCATGTGAAAATGCTATTGAAGCAGAAGTTTGAGATGAAGGATTTGGGAGAGCTGCGTTATTTCTTGGGCATTGAGGCAATTAGATCACCAAGTGGGATACGGCTCTTGCAGAGGCAGTATGGATTGGACATGCTGTCCAAATATGGGATGACAGGCTGTAAGCCTATTTCAGTTCCTTTGGAGCAGAATGTGAAGCTAAGCGTAGAGGTGAGCTTCTGGAAGACCCTATTATGTATAGACGCATAGTAGGAAGTTTGATTTATATGATTATTACCACGCCAGATTTGAGCTATGCTATTGGATTGGTAAGTTAATTTATGCAGGCTCCAAGGAAACCACATTTGGATGCGGCTAGACGCATACTCAGGTATGTGAAGTCCACATTGCAGTATGAACTATTTTATGAGACTGGGGTTCAGATACAGTTGCATGGATACACTGATGCTGATTGGGCTGGTAGTGTTTCTAATAGACGATCTACCAGTGGATATGTGTTCTCTTTTGGGAGTGCTGCAGTCACTAAGAGCAGCAAGAAACAACCTACAGTTGCGTTGTCAAGCACATAGGCTGAGTACAGGGGTGCAACAATGGCTGCATGTGAGGTAGTTTGGTTGCATAAGCTACTTTATGATATGCATCAACCTACAGATGGGCCAGTTGTCATTTATTGTGATAACATGAGCAGTATACACTTGAAAAATAACCCAGTCTATCATGCTAGAACAAAGCACATTGAGATGCATTATCACTATGTGCGGGAGAGGGTTTTACTAGGTCTTATTGATCTAGTTTATGTCAGCATAGAGGATCAAGTAGCTGACATATTCACGAAGGCATTGGGCGTAGAGAAGCTGCGCAAGTTCAGAGACCTACTTGGTGTGCAGGAATTCGGATTGAGCTCGGGGGGGAGTGTTGAGATATCGAGCTCCACTCGTGATATGCCAGGGTGACCATTGTGCATTTATGTCACCGACTTGTTAGCTGCAGATGCAGTTGGTACACCGCCCATGAATAATAGCTAGATGATAGCTATCCTTATCTACTCTAGTTCATGGCTCAGTTAATATGTCACCTTAGTTAGTTGAGTTTGGTTTGAGACCCATATATAGGGTTCTTCTATTTCTCTGTACTTGTGTTCTTTTTGGCTTACACAACTAAGAAGAGGAAAACTGTTTTCAACCTCCACCTTTGTGTGTATTCCCCCATTGTGCAAGTGAGAAAGCTACAAGTGAGACTCCTTCCTTCTCTCCCACAATCTTGACACTGTCTGAACAATAGGAATACCAACTCATCATCGAAAGTCTTTAACCTACTAAAGCCTCCATTAAGATTTGAAAGACTAGTGAAAGTGGGGCCACTCATTAGTATCCCAAACCAATGATTGATTGTAGATTTATTACAAAATAACATCTCTAGTCCATTAAGGGTCGGTGGTTCTTACTTTTCTATCTCCATGTGATTATCATGATGATGATGATCATCCAATGGATTACTACTAGATACATGCAAATTGCTCATGGCATAAAAAATAACATCCTTGTTTACTCTAAACTCACCAATGATAGGGTTATAATAAGGATATCCTTTCTACTTTGTGGACTATCCAATGAAGATATAGATTTCAATATTCACATTAAATTTCTTTCTCAATTAACTAGACATATTAATATACACAACACAACTAGATAATTTTAAGTGATATATAAAGCTTCCTTCTTGTAAAAGTTTCTTTAGGGGTCATACCATGAACTTCATCTGTTCAATATTGACATCAATATAAGTAGTCTTAGATAAAAATATCATTTGGCATTTTCTTTTCAGTCCCATTCATACCTCAATGCTTGTATAACACACACACACACACACACACACACACACACACAGATATATATATATATATATATATATATATATATATATATATATATATATACACACACTTTTTGCAATCTCATTTTGCTGTGAGATATACTTGTATGTAAATTGTCTCTTTATACCATGACATCTCAAAAACTCAAAAACTCATTAGAAATATTCTTTCCCCTAGTCTGACCTCAAACGCCTAGCTTTCAAGCTTTTTTGTTTCAAAAGTAGCCTTGAAAGTTGTGAATTGCTCAAATACTTCAATCTTTTTCTTCCATAAAATACACCCATAGATTTTTAGAATAATCATAAATAAATATGACAAAATACTTACTACCATCAAGAGAAACATTTTGGATAGGCTACCAAACATTTGCATGCACAACATTAAGTGTACTATTGCTAATATTTTTACCATGTAAAAATGATTCTCACGTGCTTTTCAAACTAATATGCTTCATAGACCATATGTAATTATATAACTCTAAATATAGGTAAAATTGTGACCAATCCTTTAGAGTATATTTTTCAATGGTTGCATGGTTATGTATACAATGCATTTGTGCTATATTTCAATGTCTACAACTCCACCTTTACCTTTAGCACATATAATACCATTTATGGTAGGAATTCTAGCATCAAAGGCAAACATTTAGCCAACCTTGCTTCCTTTTGCTTTCAATCTACACTTATTATTAAAATCTTACACAAAATAGTACTTTGTATTAAATTTGACCTACAATCCTTACTTGACTAATATATATTAAATTCTTTGTAATGGAGGGTGCATGTAATATATGAGACAAACACTTTGTTTGACCATCATACAAAAAGAAAGGAGCTTTTCTAATATGTAAGATCGAATATCATTAATTATCATCAATCTTGACATAGCCTCAACTCTCCAAATCATGTATCTCTCCGAATCATTCAGCATGGTTGGGCATGTAATTTGATATATAAAATCTACATATGCGAGACATCATTATTTGTGCCCTTTCTTACAACGATATTCATCATATGCCATGTAACAAATGAGCACTCATCCTTACTATCATCTTGCTTTGATGATGATGTATAATTTCCTTGTTGCAATTTACAAGTGTGAATGCCAACCTTCTTATTACAACAATTGGTTGCAATATGACCTGTTCTTCCATAGTAATGAAAGACAATGCTAGAATTACAAGAACCTTTATTCTACTATCTACCTCTTTCTCTAGAGGTTCCCCTACCTCTAGATTACAATGGCATTATGAAAAATTTTTCACCACTTTTGTCTCATGATTTACCTTGCATTTGGTATCTAGAGGTCCCCCTGCCTGTAAATTACCATGGCCTTATGAAATTTGCTTTACCACTTTTGTCTCATGATTTACCTTGCATTTTATCTCTTCAATAATATGAGATAGACTAACCAATCAAAATCTTTTAATGGCTTTCATACACACACAAAAGTGATCAAAATTTTAGAATGGCTTCTATACATATACAGAAGAAATAAAAGATTTCCAAGCCTTTTCATTATTAAGGCTACACAAAGTAGAAGAAACCAAATCATCATCTGGCATTGCATCAATAGTTGCTAAAGTATCTACAATGCTAGTAACTTTCAAAACATACTCATTTATAGATAGCTTTCCTTTTTTCAATGTATTTAGCTATTTTTTGAGCTAAATGTTTCTTCCCTTTGTGTTTATAGAAAACATAATCTCGAAGATGGTCCAAGCTATGTGGAATTCTTTGCATTTTGATATGACATAGCATACTACTATCAATAACTATAGACAACCAACACATCACTTTTTTATCCTTGGTATTCCATTATTTCCATGTCTTCATCTTTTTTGTAGTTTGATGCTCACTTGGTTTTGGCTCCTGAAACAAACTCAAATAAACCTTTTTCAACAAAAAAATTCATCATATGGAACTTCTATGATGGGTAGTTGTTCTTGTCTAGCTTCTTAATAATAGGGTTTTCATTGTTCGAAGATATTATGATAAAATAGAGTACCAAGCTCATACCAAGTCTTCAATAATCTTTCACAAGAAGTGCACAATAATAAACAAAGTAACCTTTTTCATTGACTACTCAATAACACATATAATATGGAAATTATTTTTCTAGATAAACCTTGTGTGCACTTCTTGATAAACACCTCAAAGCTTACATATTTGAAATTTGTAAGATGTGCACATTAAATTCGAATGTCCATTCAAGTTGGTAAGACAAAAAAAAAGTGTAAATTATGGGCAATTATGGCGTCTACCTACACAGACAATGCAAGAACAACAGCGTAGTGACATGGTGTAATCCACACATGCATCACATGTGTGAACAAGAAATAACAACCCATGGGCATATGCAACAATAGAAACTACACGTGAAAAGCAACCAATAAGCCCTTATGGAGTGCATGCTGCATGCGTACATGTTACACAGACGATTGGATGCACACAAGGCACTTAAGAGTGGGGCCTCAAAGCCCGAGTGGCATTACATGGACCTGCCATGCATGCGAATAGCTACTAAGAGGGACATATGGGAAATTGTCGATTGCAGCGTGCATATAGGGAGGACAATGGAGAGTGACATGGGGCATAGATGGTGGCACATATGTACGGGGCACAATGGGCGGCATGTGGTAGTGAGGAGGGCCAAGGGCAATGAGATTAGGACTAGAAGGTAGCAAGGTCAAAGGGGGCAAGCGATTGCTGGAGAAGAAGGATAAGAAGAAGAAGGGAGGAGGCAAGGGTGGAATGGGTGCGGGGAGTGAGCACATCGGTGTAGGGAGGGTGTGGGATGAGGAGAGAGAAAGAGAGAAAGAAGAAGAAAGAGAAGAAATAAGAGACAAAGAAAGAAGAAGGAGAGGGGAAGGATCGAAGAGCAATTGGGGGAAGCAGTGGGATTTTGTTATTTTACTATTTTTAAAAATAAGTAATTAATTAATTAATGAATTAATATATGGGCTTTTCCAAAAAGAGAGAGGAAAAGAGTGGGTGCTCCCTCACCTTAGCCCAAAAATGGGCAAGGGCTAACGATTGGGGTGGGGGTCGGGGGGATGTTCAACGACAAAAACTAGGCCAGTGGCACATGCTAGATGGAATTGAGACATCGGAGGTGATTGGGTGTGTGACAATGGAAAGAACTACGAAATAACAACATTCACATGATAGCATGTGAGGAGGAAAAAAACTTGAACGATGTTTCAAAAATTAATCGCCAAAAATCCGTAGGTCAAACGACAGTGCAAGAAAAAGAAAAATCACGTAAATTGGTAGAACAAACACTACGGACACCTCAAATTTCACTTTCGTGCCGAAAAGTTGCATTCACATGGAAAATATATGAAAAATGCATAAGAAAAACATGTCAAAAGAGGTCAGATATCAATAACTAAGAATATGTCAGAATGAAATGTGATAAAACAAGAAAATATTTACATTGAAGAGATGAATATGGTTGTCTAATCAACATGTAGTTCTGGCATCAAATGCATACATGCACATGAAAAAGCATTAAAAAAATGAAAAAAACATACGAAAATATAGTCAATAAATAATATGTAATCCAAAAATTGAAATGATGGGTGGTAAAAAGAAAAAATCCCTGGTTCAATGGGATAGATAGGATTGTAGGTCAAATGCTGGTTTTGGTGCCTAAAAGGTGCGTCCTCATAGAAATAAGACAAAAGGGCATACAAATTTTCAAAAATTAATGTTGAACGATTCATAACTCAGAACAAGGGACTACAAAAGAAAAATGCCTAGCTCAAAGGGACAAATGGGGTTATAACATCAGAATCAAGTTTCTGGTGAAGCAAGGGTAAATAGAAACTAGAAAAAATACAAATGCTACAAGGGCAAACCCAGAGTGCAGGGTATGACATGATGAGTGGGTGGAGAAAGGACCCCAGCAAGGTGTAGATAAGAAACAACGTTGATTAGAGACTTGTAGAAAGCATTCACATGATTTTGTGCAAGATAGACGTGCAAGGACACATCCCTACCCTTAAAGACCGAATATGTGTGAGTGATGATGTTTAATAGGGCCTAGACATAGGCAAACAACATGACCCTTGCGTCCCCCCCCCCCCCACACACACACACACACACAGAGTAGGGTTAGAAATACTTGGTCTGTTTAGTGCTTTATCATTGATGAGTGAGGTACCGGAGGTGGCTGTAGGAGGCACCATGACTCATTGTTGTGACATGCATTAATTAGGGTAGGGACCATCACACACACCTAGGGAGGTAGCATTGTTGTTGGACACCACCATGTGGTTGTTGGCAAACAATTCAATACTCAAACTCATTAATCACTTGGTGTGAAATGATAGATCAGGCATCCCCCCCAAATGCTCGTCACTCAAGGAATATTGAAAAAAAATCCTTGTCACATAGCTGGTTTAGAAGTTGATAAGATTCAAGGGTTTAGAGGGAGTATGCCAGCATGCCCATTTGATGTTGCATTAGTGTCTCCCAACTTGGCTAGCATAGGTGCAACTTGGCTAGCATAGGTGCAACATTGTAGGAAGGCCAGGGAGCCTTATAGGGTAGTACATAGAACAAAAATGTCATGCCATGTGGTGCCCATCTTGTGTGTGCATAGGGAAACGAGAATGTGCTTGTCACCTTTGGTCATAACATCCCCCAATCCTCACCTCTCAAGTGATTAAAGAATATATTGGTCATGCTCAGCCCCCTGGTCTTATGCTCAATTAAGAAATATAAAAGGGTGTGAGCTCGGATACGGTTATGACATGCTTTGACACTTGGATTTGAGCTACATTTGATGTACTTGGGCTTTAGTCAGTTGCTTTGAGCTTTTATGCTTACTCACTTACAAATATCAAAGCTTCATTTGACACTTATGCTCCCGGATGTATTTATGATGCGCTTGGGTTTCCTTGATGCTTTGATATATATGTATTGAGCTTTGCTTGCTCACTTTGCATTCCCTTATAGTGGGAGATGCTTGTAATTGCAGAGCTGTGTTTTTTGAGACAGCGGGACTCTTGGTTCATTTATATGCTCTCTTGTATAATACTAGCCAAGACATTAGCTAATACCCAATGTGTCCAAAGAAACACTAAATTTTAAGTTGCCACTATCACAACGACTACTCAACTATAGCAACTTCAAAGCTAATAGATGTAGCCTACTTTTTTAGCATCTATTGTGAGTCTGATTTCCAATGCTTACTTGAATGCTCATGATGCAATCATCTCAATAATATATTTTTGCATTAGACTTTTCCTAAAATAAGAGCATTGGTATCTAGTTGAAGCTCTCAAGGCCCTCACATTAACATGCATAGTTGCAATTGAGGCAAAATTGTTTCAAGCATCACCATTCTCCTTAGTTTATTTTACTATAAGTATTAATCTAAATTAGCTTATACCAATCGACCAAGTACTACTTAGTACATGAACAAATACCTTCAATGGTTTAGGATAAGAGATAGAATTCCAGATAAGGCATTTAAATTTCCTATTTTCAAAGAATTGGCTATGCCTACCAAAAAATAGTGTTAACACTACTTTGGAAGTAATGTCTTGTCTAGCAAACTGCAAACAGTTGACTTTGGTGTATTTATGAATAATTCATGCTTGCAAAGGGCAGTTTGACAGATCCATGTTCCCTTCTTTTGAAGGTTTTTTGATGATGCTTGATCTGGCATGGTTAATAAATGGGTCAAGTTCTTTGATGTTCTGTCAATTGAAGCTACTATAGTAATCAACTCAAATTAAGATAAGTTATTTTTGTAGCCAACAATGACAAGCTTGTAAAGCTACTACATCATCACTTTTTTGCAACATTAGCTAACCTAAAAATGTATTGATAGTACAAAAGAAAGACTTATCTTTCATAAGCTCCTAATTTGCTAAGGCATACCCTATTGGAGCACATGGCCAATACCTAAAACTTCTAGCAATGAACACTTGCAGTAATGCATCACAATGGTCATCTTTGAAACCCCCCTATAAGAGCTGAAGTAAGTGATGGCAAGAACCGTTAGAGAGTTCCCATATTAAATATTGTAAACTATCATGTGTTAATAGCTACAGCATTAGAATTCCTCATATATATTTGCACCTATATCTACATTTGTCACTTCATATTTTAGTGCACATGATTTGATAGCCAATACAGATGATGATATGCACACTTGGATTTTTGATTCAAGTGCCCCTTTTCATATCACCCCTCACTGTGAGTGGTTTACAGACTATATAGGAGGTCAACATGGTATTGTCCATCTTGGGGACAATTATGCATGTGATATTCCAGGCATTGGTAGTGTGCAACTGTAGTTTCAACAGGTATCTATCTTCACTCTTTAGAATGTAAGGCATGTACCGACAACATCATCCATATCCTCAGGTTTGACACCCTTGAAATGCAAGGGTTAATCTGCAACTTTTGCACCTACATGCATATATATGTGCATATATGTATGTGCACATATTTATGCAGGTGTGAACAACTATATGTGAATAAATGTTAACACGTTCTAAGCACACAAGGAGTGTGTTCTAACACACAAATAATTGACTAGTTTTGCTCTTCCTATTGTAGATCCCTCTATATCTATTCTTGCAAACATTGTGATACATTTGCCAATAGATTGAGTAAACTTGACACATTGTCCCCAAATTTCTCAAAGTATGCATAGTATGTATAACGTGTCCCCCTGTCCACTTGTAGGACACGTCTTAGCAGCCCATTGGGAAGAGAGTCTAGAAAACGCCGCCCGACACTCCCAAGGAATATCACAGGTTTTGTGATCTAGGTCCTCTCGAGTCTGCCACGAAGCGGAAGCATTCCTGCTGTTCCCACTTAGGACCGACTTGAATCAGCATTTTCCGAATGGTCAAGTTCCTAGAAGGTAACTAGCGTCGAGCCCCAGACGGAACTACTTTACACAAAAACATCAGGGTCGAAGCGGATTCATGCTGCACTTGGTTCAAGGAGAATGGGAAATGAGAGGGATGTGAAGCTCAACCTCTCTGCCCGCAAGGCATAGTCCCATTTCTTTCCCCTAAAAAGTATAAATCGGGACTCTAGCTCTAAAGATTCTAGGTCATCGTTTACCTTGCTGTCAATTCCTTTGAGAAAAGTTCTCGGCCAACTGGGACCACCCTTCCGTAGGACGGGACCTAGGGTCACATCCACCGCACTTTCCTCGGGTTGCTTTAGTTATGTAATTACCTACCACGTTTAGTTTAACAAGCAAAAGCAACTTCCTCAATTAACCAATTAATCACCGGTTCCTTCACGTAACTTAGGCACTGGCATAGAAAAACAATGTCCAACAAGTTCCTTTTCAACATTTGATCTTTATTTATCAGTCTTTGGAATACATCATATAATCCAGCCCGAAGGCTAATCTATAATCCGCCCGAAGGCTATTCCAGCAATCCTCAGGGATTGCTATTCCAAGTTTCCACCCGTTGACTAGTATACGGGCCTTGAGATCCAATCTCGAGTCACATCGGCCTCTTGTGTAGGACTCGGAGGCAAGGGATTTATGGCCAGAGCCCCCTTGGCACCCAAGCATCCTCCTGCTCCAAGTAGCACCCACGGAGAGACCTCTCGCGGCGGGTTCGGTCCACGTACCCGGTGCGGCTAACAACCCCCTTGGATAGGGTCAGGTAGATAGTCGAGGGTAACTGATGCTGCCTTTCCCTCTAGGATTTCAGCCTGAAGCATTAGTTATTTTCCAGCATTAGTTCCTTTAGCAAAGAAGAACAAACTGTGCTCCTAAGTATACAAACATAAGCTCCAGTGGTCGTTTATACGGCCAACTGCTAAGGTGTGAATCCTTCTCTTCGAATACATCTAGCATTCAATCCGGGATCAGTTGCAACTTGGCAAGATCCCAAGGGTTTCATAAGCCGAGTTGCTTGTTTACCCTCTTTCCTTGGGTTAGGGTCTATACCTTGTTAACCCAAATTGTCAATACCTTAGGTTTCTATATATTATGGTCAATAAATCCTGGACAACCTCGTTGTCCTCACTTGATTTGGTCAATTGCTTGCTAGGCAATTCATAATTACCCTATCTTGGCAAATCATCCCCAAGGAAGGGTGATGTAGCAGTATGACTACCCATCCTCTAGAAAATTAGACTTGTACTTAGAACTCGCTAGACTTATTCTAAGGAGTGGCAATACTATTTTGTGAATTAGGCACAAAACCATGCAACATTGCAACTTGTGGCATGAGATAGGCGTCAGCGCCTAACTTGTGGGGATTATATCTTCTTCGTACGGCCTTCCTTGATCAAGAATACCCTTGATCAAGATAAGGGCTTGGGAGTCTTCTTGACCCAACCCAATCCTAACCCTACTAGGCCCATATGTTTTGGCCATGGGGTTCCTAATTTCCTTGCATAAGTCTAGCATTTGGTCAATTGATCCTTAGGGTGAGAACCCTAGATCAATCTTGCACGAGCGTTTAGCTAACCCTAACATTCCGTGAATGTGGGTAGGATCTTTGGGATCGGAAATATTACGTTGGCAACCGGAGTGCGATACTAGGCAGAATTTTATCATGGCTTAATCCTACCTAGCACATTGAGGTGATCGTCATACACTGACTGATCATACCTTTATGATTCTCATGTAAGCTATTCAACTATACTTGAATTACTTAGTTGATCTAACTAACTCGCGAGTAAAAATAATCTCCACTTTAAGAATGCAAACACTTTCTCCTAAATGTGCAAGTACTTTCCCCCTAAAAGATGTAAGTAACTACAAGAGAAGTGGGATGCATCATTCCATGCCAGTATGCAAATTCAAGTCCATAGACCTTTTTGCAACTAAAGGATCTTTAGTGAACTTTTCTTTTCCTTGCCTTACGTGACTTTGATTTACGTTCAGAACTATGCTTATAAACCCTATGTTTAATGCATTGAATTCAAGCTTTAATATGAAGATGCATCCTTTCCTAAATACAAACTTCGATAAAAGATCTCCATGCATGAGTGAATGCCATGAGACCATTATTGATCTAATCCGTCCTTTAGCACTTAACTCGACCTAGGATATAATTTTCATCACATGCAGTATGCAAGGTACATAAATCCTTTCCATGCATTGCAACTATTCAAACATCATTTAATGTCCGTCTATGATTACCTTAATTGCAAGACACAACCAATAATTTATTACATAAATGTGTTACGAGTTATATGTCCTATCCTTTGTGAGGTGCAACAAGATGCCTTTGCACAATTCCTTCTTTTTTCTTATGCATCATGCGTTCAGGATTGCAACTTGACCATGGAAGTGCAAGCAATTTCAAATGCACGACATGCAACTAGATCTTGCAAATCGGCGAGCAATAAATTTCCCAATGTGTTTAAACTTTCCTACGAGATTTAAACATGCTTAATGCATTCTTTTCATACGGGACTATTTAATGGAACCTGGGCATTAGGATTCGGGGTGTTGCCCACTCACGTATTTGGGGTGGAAGCTCACGCATGCGCTCCTCTCATCTTTTGCTTGGGAGCCATTGATGAATCAAATCTCGGCTCAGTAACTCTCCCTTGGTCCCCCTTTCGATTTTTGAAAGTGCTTTCCATTTGGGATCTTCCTCGCAGCACAAGAGTTAGACCTTGGGGAACACGGATTTAAAACCCAAGAGGCACGGTGTACACAAGGCTTATGGAAGACTTAATGGAAGCTTCTAAGCTTCTGTCCAGAGTAGATGACGTGGAGAGAGAAAATGATGGAGGAGAGGATGATGAGGATGATGATGAAAGAGAGGAAGAGGATGATGATTATGATGATGATGGCGATGATGGCAGGGGGCATGGCAGCAGCATGGCGACGATGGCAGCTTGGTGGCTCCTCACGACCGCAGGGTGGGTAGCGTGATTCCCTCTCCTCCCTCCTCTCAAGCTTGAGAGGAGTTCTTATAGGCTTGAAGGGGGGGGGGGGGGGGTAGCCACACACGTGGGTGGTGGCATGTTCCCCTCCCCATGCTCCTCTCTACTCCACTTAGCTCATGCTCCTCTCACACACCCTCTCCCCTGCCATATGCAAGGGCTGAAGGGGAGGGGATTATTATAAAAAAAAATCTTCCAAAAATTTAACCATTATCCCTTTTCCCCCTTGAAGGGGTGTTCCTGCGTCGGCCTACGGTGACTCACGGTTTTCAAGCCATGGCTTCTAACATGATGTGGGATGGAGTTTGATTGATGCAGCGGAGGGAGCACTTAGCCATCAACTTTCTATTGTTGCGGGAGATTTCTCTTGCGTGGGATGTGCGGGGTCTAGGATCATTAATATTTCATGTGGAAATATTACATTCTCTCCCCCTTAGAGGAATCGAGATGTCCTCAAGAACTAGGGGTATTGCTGGTTGAGAGTACTTTCATCCATCTAGGTGGCATCCTCTTCGGGATAATCTTTCCATTGGATGAGGTATTCTCTCAAGGTTCTGGATCTCAAATTCCTCTCCCTAACATCTAAGATCCTGTCAGACCGTAGCTGAAGGACTCCTTGGCTAGGCATTACAACTTGTTGATCATCAAGCACGTGACTAGGGTTTGGGACATACTTTTTCAATAGACTGATATGGAATACATTATGAACTTTTAGGTTTTCAGGGAGTTGCAGTTTGTAAGCATTAGGCCCTAGGCACTTGAGAATCTTGTAGGGTCTGCAATACCTTGGACTTAGCTTTTTGCATTCTCCCAAGGATAGGGAACTCTTCTTTGGACGTACGCGAATGAAGACCATATCACCTTCCTTGAAGGATCTGTCTTGGCGTTTCAAGTCCCGTAAACCTTTATGCTGTCCTTGGCAGCTTGGATGTCCTATCTTATTGACTTAATTTGGTCATCCATGTCTTCCAGCATCTACTTTGAAGCTTCAACCCTCAAGGTTGGATCCGAAAAGCTTAAAGGACTACGACAATCGTGCCCATACAATGCTTGAAAAGGGGTCATGTGAATGCTTTGTTGGTAAGAAGCATTGTAGGCAAACTCAACTAGTGGCAAATATTGAATCCAATTTTTGGGTTCGCAACAATAGTGTGCCCTAAGCATATCTTCAATGACTTGGTTGACTCGTTCCGTTTGACCATAGGTTTGGGGATGATAGCTGTACTGAAACAAAGTTGAGTCCCAATGGCCTCGAAGATAGCCCTCCAGAAGTTTGATGTGAAGAGAGAGTCAGGATCACTAATGATTCTTCTAGATAACCCATGTAATTTGAAAATCTCCTTGATGAATAACCTTGCGATGTCCGAGGCTTTATAGTTTGTCTTAACAAGGATAAGATGTGCAACCTTGGGGAGCATATCCACCACGACCATGATGGAGTTGTATCCTCCCTGAACTTGGGGCAGGCCTACAACAAAGTCCATACTAATGAATTCCCATTTCATGGTTGCAATTTCCCTGGCATTTTGACATGTTCGACCTTAATGCGTTGACAAGACAAACATTCAGTGACATATTTGAGAATGTCACCTTTGAGTCTATCCCAATAATAGCTCTTTCTGACCACATTAAGGGTCTTGGCATAGCTAGGATGTCTCGAGAAAGGGGAGTCATGGGCTTCCCAAAGTATCTTCTGCTTGAGTGATTGGCTTGCTGGGATACATAATCTTGTCCTATAGTAGGCAAGTCCACTATTGATAGAGAATTCTTGATACTTTGTTTGTAGCTTTGGATCTTGATCCTTGATGGGGATCTCCCTTAGCAATTTTTGATAGGTTGGGTCATGGCTTGCCTCTTCTCTAGCTAGCTCATTCTGGGTGAAAATCCATTTAAGACTCTTGTGGTCCGTTACTAAGGTAAATTTGTTACCCAGCAAGTAGTGTCTCCAAAGTTTGAGAGCATGGATGATAGCCAACAGCTCCAGATCATGGGTAGCATAGTTCGTTTCATGGCTCTTTAGTTTCCTTAAAGAGTATGCTACAGGATAACCTTCTTGCATGAGCACACATCCTAAGGCAAGTGTGCTAGCATCAGTTATCACTTCAAACTTCTTACTAAGATCAGGAAGTTTCAAAATCATATTCCTCCAGCACTTCAATCCATCGATGTTGCCTCATATTGAGCTCATTCTGGGTGAAAATCCATTTAAGACTCTTGTGGTCCGTTACTAAGGTAAATTTGTTACCCAGAAAGTAGTGTCTTCAAAGTTTAAGATCATGGATGACAGCCAACAACTCCAGATCATGGGTAGCATAGTTCCTTTCATGGCTCTTCAGTTCCCTTGAAGAGTATGCTACAAGATGACCTTCTTGCATGAGCACACATCCTAAGGCAAGTGTGCTAGCATCAGTTATCACTTCAAACTTCTTACTAAGATCAGGAAGTTTCAAGATGGGTGCTGATACCAAGCTTTGCTTTAGTTTGTCAAAGCTGGACTGTTTAGCAGCAGGTGACCATAAAATTGATACTTGCTTCTTTAGTAGATCAATGAGAGGCGTTACAATCAAAGCATAGTTTTTGATAAAGACCCTGTACCATCCTATCAATCCAAGAAAACTACGTATTTCTTTGACAGTTGTTGGTGTTGGCCAATCTAGAACATCTCTGACCTTGGCCGGATCTATTGAAATTCCTTCCGCTGATACAATGAATCCTAGATATTCAATCTATCGCTTGAAAAATGCACACTTCTTCTTCTTGGCATAAAGCTTGTGTGCTCTCATTGTTTCAAGAACAATGCGAAGTTGGGGTTCATGATCTTTTTTCTATTTGGAGTAGACTAGGGTATTGTCAAAGAAGACGAGTACGAAGTCATCAAGATAGGGCCTAAAGATATCCTGCATTAACTTGTTGAGGTAGCAGGAACATTTGTCAGCCCGAATGACATGACTAGGAATTCAAAGTGTCCATATCTTGTGCTGAATGCTGTCTTTGGGATATCTTCTTCCTTGATCCTTATCTGATAATATCCAGACCTAAGATCAATCTTAGAGAAGATCTTCGCACCTTGAAGACGGTCAAGAAGTTCATCTATTCTTGGAATAGGATATTTGTTCTTAATGGTTGATTGATTCAACCCTGTGTAGTCAATGCATACCTGGAACGTTCCATCTTTCTTCTTCTGGAATAGCACTGGAGCTCCCCATGGTGAACTGCTAGGACAGATGTAGCCTTGGTCTAACAGTTGCTTGACTTGCTCCTTTAGCTCAATCGCTTCCGGGATAGACATCCTATATGGTCTCCTTGCGATTGATGCAACTCCTATTGGCGCTAGCTTGATTTCGTACTCAACTTCCCTTTGAGGAGGAAGTTCAGTCAGCTCTTCAGGAAATACGTCTACGTACTCCTTTAACCATGAAGGTTCTTCCCTAGATTCTTGATTCTGATCTAGCTTATTTAGTTTAATCAAATAGATAGGTAGCCCCTTTCTAACTCCTTTTATTATCCAAGATGCTTTGGCCAGTTGAATTTTTGGCATGCCAACCTCTCCTTGAGTTGTAACTAGCTCCCCTTTATAATTTTGAAAGGAGACTTGGCCCTTTCCACAATGAATGTGGGCATCATTGGGTATTAGCCAATCCATTTCGAGCAAGTGTTCGTGGACACCTAGGTTCATTACCCTGAATCTGATCGAAGTCGAATTTCCACCCAGTAGGAATTTCACCTTAGCATTTTGCCTGGTACAAGTGACCTCATGACCATTTGGTAATTCCACGAGTAAGGTAGGTGCATCTATTGTGGCTATTCCTAACCTTTTTGCATAGATTGGTGAAATGAAGGAATGTGTACTTCCACAATCAATCAAGGTTTTGAAGCTTTTACCTTGATAATTCGACGGAGTTTAAATCACTGAGAATTGGTGATTCGGTCCTTTCTTATGAAGAGCGGCATGAGCTGTTGCCCTCTCAAAGTTAGCTTCCATGGTTTGATCCTCTTCATCACACAACTCCTTGTTAGCAACATTGGCAGTTCTCCCTCTAGCCCTGGCGGTGGCTCCTTGCCCATGGGTGATTCCTTGGAATGGCCCTTGACATTGTCCTCTGTCAAGCTTGGGACACTGACTTTTAAAGTGACCGGGCTTGTTGCAATGGAAGCAACGGAGATTGCGGCCATTACCTTGTGTAGGAATGAAGTTGTTAGCAATGTTCACCCTAGCTTTCTTCCTTTGTTCCTAGTTTTGGCCCTGCTCTCTCTTGGTCTGAGACCTATACACTCCCTTGTTCTGATCCTTGTAAGACCAAGTCCTGTCATTTCTTGGCTTGGTCTACACCTCCTATATTATTGGTGCAGCTTGAATGAGCACGTCCTGAAGGTCTGTTGGGTGCATTGATTCCAGGCGGGTGTTTATGGGTGGGTTTAATTTGGCACAAAACTTTGACACATGTTGTGTCATATCCATTTGTGGCACATACTTTAAAAGAGAAATGAACTTTGAATAGTATGCATCCAGGGATAGACCAAGGTGCTTCAGTTCATAGAACTCGTTCATATTCTGCATGCAGTAGGCAGGTGGTAGATATCTTCCTTGCACAGCTCTTTTAAGCTTCTCCCAAGTAACTGACCGTTCCGAGATCCCTTGGTCTCTGCACCATTGCTTCCACCAAAGTCTTGCTTCCTTGGTAAGTTTCAGTTTGGCGAGCATTGCTTGGTTAGCAGGTGCAGTACCTGCTGCTTCGAAATAATCCTCCATGGATTCGATCCAGATCTCGGCATCAGTTTGGACAGTCCTTCCCTTACCATCGAATTCCGATGGCTTAATTTGTTTGAGAAGAAACTTCTTCTCTTGAATTACAGCCGTACTTGGCGTAGGGGTAAGACTAAGAATCTGCACTTGCGGTTACGCCTGGGCAATAAGATTATTTACGTTAAAAACTTGCTAAGCATTTCTCACATTACATTATATGCTCAGTTCAGCTTTTAGCCAAGTGACCTAATCACTTAACTCCTTTATCAACACTTATAGCCAAGACAGTCATTGATAAAAGTGTATTTCATTCATGTGGGCATAGCCCTTCTGAGTACAATTATTTTTGGGAAGGTAGAGCAAGATGATACATTAATTTGGGGAGAATAAGATTGTGTTGCATTCGGCTACGGGAACAGAGTAATAATATGGATTGGGGTCATGGATTTTCAGGAATCGATAGGTCATAGGAAGCTTGGGGTATCCTTTCCTTTGATACCCGTTCTTCTCATAACATCCCAACACCTTGATTCTGTCGGTAGGGATTGTTCGAGTCACTTCCTTGTACACATACTTGTTCTGCTTAACCTTTTGACCGCCGACATGTAAGGTTGCGTTTGCGTGAGCCTCGACAAAGATGAACAGCTTCACGATCTTTAAGTCCTCCATCCACTTGATTCTCTTCAAGTTGGTCTGAAGGTACGCAAGTCGGCGGGCAGCTATGTAATAAATTCCTGAATCACCCATCCATCTCTATTCCACGTACAAGGGTGAAGGATTGTAGATGCGGTCTAGGATATTCATCATGCCTAGCCTCTGTCGGTAATCCTAAGCACGCATTGCAGTCATAAACATAACCTGGAACACCAAGAATTTGCTCCATGCTTCGCGACTCTGCAGGCCATCATCCGTAAGTAAGTAAGGAAATGTTCTTAACGGCAACATTTCTCTACTTCCCCTCATTAAATTTTCTTGTTAAATATTAAATCTTGTTGGTTCACTCTGATACCAACTGTAACATGTCCCCCTGTCCACTTGTAGGACACGTCTTAGCAGCCCATCGAGAACAGAGTCTAGAAAGTGCCGCCCGGCACTCCTAAGGAATGTCATGGGGTTTGCGATCTAGGTCCTCCCGAGTCAGCCATGAAGTGGAAGCATTCTAGCCGTTCCCACTTAGGACCGACATGAATTAGGGTTTTCCTAATGGTCAAGTTCCTAGAAGGTAACTAGCGTCGAGCTCCATACGAATTACTTTATGTAGAAACATCAAGGTTGAAGTGGATTCATGCTACACTTGGTTCAAGGAGAATGGGAAATGAGAGTGATGCGAAGCTCAACCTCTCTACCCATAAGACATAGTCCCATTTCGTTCCCCTAAAACAATATAAATTGGGACTCTAGCTCTAAAGATTCTAGGTCATCATTTACCTTGCTGTCAATTCCTTAGAGAAAAGTTCTCGGCCAATCGGGACCATACTTCTGTAGGACGGACCCAGGGTCACATCCACCGCACTTTCCTCGGATTGCTTTAGTTATCTAATTACCTATCACATTTAGTTTGACAAGCAAAAACAGCTTCCTTAATTAACCAATTAATTTAGTTTGACAAGCAAAAACAGCTTCCTTAATTAACCAATTAATCACCGGTTCCTTCATGTAACTTAGGCATTGACATAGAAAAACAATGTCAAATAAGTTTCTTTTCAACATTTGATCTTTATTTATCAGACTTTGGAATACATCATATAATCCATCCTGAAGGCTAATCCATAATCCGCATGAAGGCTGATCCATTTTCCCAATGTGTTTAAACTTGCCTACGAGATTTAAACATGCTTAATGCATTCTTTTCATGCGGGACTATTTAACGAAATCTGGGCATTAGGATTCGGGGTGTTCTCCACTCGTGTATTCAGGGTGGAAGCTTGCGCGTGCGCTCCTCTCGTCTTCTGCTTGGGAGCCATTGACGAATCAAATCTTTGCTCTGTAACTCTCCCTTGGTCCCCCTTTCGATCTCTGAAAGTGCTTTCCATTCAGGATTTTCCTCGCAGCACAAGAGTTAGACCTTGGGGAACACGAATTTAAAACCCGGGAGGCACGGTGTGCACAAGGCTTATGGAAGCCTTAATGGAAGCTTCTAAGCTTCTGTCCACAATAGATGACATGGAGAGAGAAAATGATGGAGAGGATGATGAGGATGATGATGAAGGAGAGGAAGAGGATGATGATTATGATGATGATGGCGATGATGGCAGGAGGTGTGGCAGCAGCGTGGCGACGACGGCAGCTTGGCGGCTCCTCACGGCAGTAGGGCGGGCATCATGATTCCCTCTCCTCCCTCCTCTCAAGCTTGAGAGGAGTTCTTATAGGCTTGAAGGGGGGGGGGGGGGGGGTAAGCCACACACATGGGTGGTGGCATGTTCCCCTCCCCATGCTCCTCTCTACTCCACTTAGCTCATGCTCCTCTCACACTCCCTCTCCCCCGCCATATGCAAGGGCTGAAGGGGAGGGGATTATTATAAAAAGAAAATTGCCAAAAATTTAACCATTATCCCTTTTTCCCCCCTTGAAGGGGTGTTCCCACGTAGCCTACGGTGGCTCGCGGTTTTCAAGGCACGGCTTCTACACACAATGCGGGCTAGAGTTTGATTGATACACGCAGAGGGAGCACTTAGCCATCAACTTTTTATTGTTGTGGGAGATTGCTCTTGTGCGGGATGTGCGGGGTCTAGGATCATTAATATTTCGTGCGGAAATATTACAGTATGTTTATATCTTTCCATTCAAAATCATACAACATGACATATTCCAAGCATTGTAAATAGATGTACTGAAGAGCAATAACAATACACACAATATATTTTATGATAACAATACACGTACTCAATACAATTTGAAATAAGAGAGAGGAGGGGATGATCAAAGCTACATGGATAGATAATGGCATTTAAAGGATGTATACATTTAATGTACTCCCCTTCACACAAGACTCTCGAAGAAGGAAAGATGTAGCTCAAGGAAAGAAGCAACTCACTAAAGAGTGTGAAGGAAGGAGAGAAGGGTGATTGAGTGAGAGGCGATGCCATGCATGCTGGCTTCTCCAATGTCATATCCTCGACCAATCATGTGTTTGCAATAGGACATAATATAGTCACATAAGGCCTAAGATAATCATGTGTTGGTAATAGGGCATGATATGAAGCACCACAATATCACCCGATTGAGAGGGAGAGAGAGAAAGTGGGAGAGCCCATTCTTGATAAAAGAACTCCAATATGCATGCCTCAATTGGAGATTGTCCTTGCAACATTTTCTTCCCCCAATTCCAAATCCCACACCTAAGCTATGATGGCAGCACTCAAATTTCACCATAAGAAAAGATTATAATATGTGTATATATATAATTACAATAATATAAAGAGTCTTTCTCTCTCTCTCTCTCTCTCTCTATATATATATATATATATATATATATATATCATAAGAAAAGATTATAATATGTGTATATATATAATTACAATAATATAAAGAGTCTTTCTCTCTCTCTCTCTCTATATATATATATATCATTTACTTAATATATCTATTTTATATAATTTGTTATACTAAGTCAATATATACACATCAATATACATCTATATATTCCATTATTATAATTCAAACAATGTAAAATACGAAACCAAAGCATATGGTATGGAAATCCAAATGCTTGGGCCAATGTTGCTTGTTTGGCTATCGCCACAACACGCTCGAGGGGGGGTGAGGGGGTTTTAAACTTTCAAAATGTTAAGCCTTCGCAATAGCCAAAACCGTTAAGAGAAGATTCGAGCTTCAATCTTGAAATTTCCTTGAACTAGAAAGTTGAGCGGATGGCTCCTATCGTGGTATCCTCATATCATGGGTGCTGCCCCTCAACCTCCTATTAATAATTAGATTTTTTAAAAAAATTATGAATTGATCTCCCCTTATTGCCTAGCTAGGTATTGATCGCGAGATCTTCATGCACACACACCACTAAGGTGTCAAATTAAGGGTTAAATGAAAAACCCAAAAGTTGGAACCAACTTTGTATGTATTGAAAGATGATTTTTTTAAAGTCAAAGAGTTTTGATGCTCTACCATTGTGGCCTGGGAAGAAGAATATGAACAATGATAGGAGGGAGAGGGGCCCCATATTTCATTAACTTTGTTCTTGTTCTTGTTGACATTATGTCTACATCGATTTATGTATGTAGGAGGCTGCTTTCTCTAGCTAATACGTTTTTGTAGTTTAGAAGTAAACAATGTGTAGGAATGCTAGGTCACTTCATGGGAGCTTTGCACAATATAGCTACCACAAGGAAAGCGAGGTTGTCATGTTGCACACCAGCTTCAATTTGCATAAAACAACAAATCTAGGGCTAGATCACATAATTGCTCATGTAAATTCATGTTGGTATTATGGTGAGAGATAATGATGGCATTCAATATAGCCTTGGAAATATAGTGTGACTCTAGGTTCGTATGGCAAAACTTATACTATATATGGTATTTATGGATGGTGCCACTTGATTGTGGCTTTTGAACTTTTTACTGCATCAATTGGAGCAATCAACTCTTTGGGGGGGGGGGGGGGGGGATGGGGAGCCTTCCAAAAGTACATGAGATAGCACGTTAGTTTAGCATAACTAATACTTTAATTTTTTGATTTTAAAGAAATTATATATACATAGTAAGTTCTTTAATTTGTATAAGCTTTTCCATATACAAGGAGTGTTTCTTATTGAAAGGACTACATAAGGGGTATATCCAATCTTGAAATTGAAGTATAGAGTTTTAAAAATATCTCTTCAATGGAGGTGTTATATGCAAATTCCAATGTATTAAACCCCTCTAAGGACCCACATAGTTGTGTTTATAACATTTGAGATAGTGCTTTTTGGAGGTGTTAGCCTCTAGGAAATCAATCTGGTAGCACTACATTAGTTATTTCTACATCTATTTCCTTGCTTGCTGGAAACTCAATAGATCTTGCCTCCAATAGCTCAACTCAATTTGCAAGAATTTCTTATGGAATGGAGATTACACATGGACAAAGTCGTCGAAGTTTCTTGGAGTGTTTGTCCCCTAGGCAACAAGTTGGTTGATGAATCCATCCCCTTGATTAAACTTGTGCACCCTTGTCCCGTCATTATTGCCCCTCTCTCTCCTTATGCTTCATTTCTCCCCTTCTTGCCATACTTTAGATTGTATGTTGACATTGTGCCATGTCTCTTGCCTCAAGCCTTTCCCACCTAGACATGTTTCTTATGGTCTATCTTTTCACTTAACAACATATCAACATTGCCCCAAAAATTTTGTGCCTATGATGGCCACCCTCAAGCTTTGCATATATCTAATAGCCTTGAGCTGCTATAATGGTCCAAGTGCATGCCTAAAATGTTACTAAGCTTTTATTTTATCCACAATATGTGGCACAATGAGTTGATGTGGGTCCCAAAATCAAGCTACAAATCTTATGTGATGGGCCAATGTCTATTTTCAAATGTAACACTTCTTATATACTACTAGAACTGGCATCACATTAGCACCCTATAAATAGGGGTGCAACTTTAATACACCATCACTATTTTGTACCACTAGTAATAAGCTATAATTAGTGGGAATGATAGTGTCCTAGCAACCAATGTATTCTAGATAACTTGATGTATACATTTGTTGATCTAATATGGGCTTATATGTAGGACAGAGTCCAACTAATTGAATCATCCCAAAAATTGCAAGACTAAAGATGTGCATGTGCATGTGTGCATGCGTGCGTATGTGTGTGAATGCATATAATCAAATCAAGTAGGATAGATATGCACATCGCATAAGGATAAATGAGTTACTATAAAGATGGTAATAGTGATGTGTGTGTGTGTGTGTATCCACGCTTAGTTAGACGAAAATGTTTAGAGAGAGAGAGAGAGAGAGAGAGAGAGAGAGAGAGAGAGAGAGAGAGAGAGAGAGAGAGAGAGAGAGAGAGAGAGAGAGAGAGAGAGAGAGAGAGAGAGAGAGAGAGAGAGAGAGAGAGAGAGAGAGAGAGAGAGAGAGAGAGAGAGAGTGTGTGTGTGTGTGTGTTTTTTTTTTTCTTATAGGATTTGTGAGTAGTTGCTAAGATTGAGCTTTGCTCATACTACATAAATCATGTATCATGGCAATCATGAGTAATACATATAAGTATAAGCACAATTTCTATAATTGTAAGAAGCTGGGAAGAATAAGGATTTAGTGTGTAAATAATATTGATGTTATGCCATCTCACACTGACATTGGTATTAAAGGAGAGGACATGTAATTTTTCTTATCTTTTGACACATTAATACAATTACTGTCCTTATCCTCTCTCCTTGCTCACAGCTTCCATGGCTTCTTTCTCTTTCCTGTGTTTCTCTCTCCAATTCTAGTCTTTCTCTCTCCTCATCACTCTCTTTCTCTCTTCCTGTAGTATTTCTCTCTCTTATGCACTCTCTCTTTCATCTTTTTCTCTCTCCAGTTCTCTTCTTGACAAGTGGTATTAGAGCATTGGTCTTTGATCCATTTTCCTTCTATTTTCAATCCTATTTTCTCCATCAAAAAATCAATTTCAGACAAGTAGTTGGTAAAGATAATGACAAGTGGAGGGTTGCAGACCATCTACAGTTAGTAAGAGACTACATCTGGAGATATTAAAGGTCGGATATGGCAAAAGAAGGCTAAAGTAGCAGTTCGTCATCAAAATTTCATGCAATTTGAAGGTAACTAGGGTAAAGGAGGGTTAACCGAGCTTAGTTTGGGAACAAATCGTGATTACTTTGAAAAGAGGGAGTTCTCTTTCCCCTTTCTTGGAGATTCTTGCAAGTTTCTTTCAACTCCCATGGTGGATTTCCTTCAAGATCTATCTTCTCAGGCATCAAGAGCATCAACCATTGTTCTTTCTTGATTCTCCTTACTTCAGAGGTCACATTGATTACCAATGTCGCTAGAGATCTTGGCCACGTGGATAGCAAACTGCTGTCGCAATTTGCATTGATTTTCAGCCCTGGAACTCTTGCTGAGATACTGCTCTTCTTCTTCCTACCCATTCTAATCAATCTCTGGCATTAGTTACTTGCTTTGGGAGGTCACTTTGGTCTGGAGAGCTGCCTATTCTTCATCCTTTCACTCTCTTGAAACCCTAGATGAACAATCCATGGGCAGCCATAAAAGCTTCAGCCCAAGCTTTCATTCTTCAACAATTTCTTGAAGAATCTTCATCTTTTCAGCTTGTGGGATCATTTCAGCAAGGATTCTTCAACAAATTGC
This sequence comes from Lygodium microphyllum, assembly GCF_053477565.2. Lineage (NCBI taxonomy): Eukaryota > Viridiplantae > Streptophyta > Polypodiopsida > Schizaeales > Lygodiaceae > Lygodium > Lygodium microphyllum. The sequence continues at coordinate 83,344,258 of NC_141163.1, read as the reverse complement.
AAGGATTAAGCATGATTAGTCAAAGATTGAAGCTCAAGAGCTTCCATGGAGCTAAAATTTTGGGGAAACGGATTTAATGCTTCAATCTCAAGCATCTGAAGCTTCAAGATTGCTCTCAAGCATTAAATACACAAGTCTTGAAGATTATTTTGGCAACATTGGATTACCAAAGGCTTTATCAAGCATATGAGGATTGATCAAGTCATCATCACAACCATGCCAAAGGTACTCTTCTTCAAGTCGTAATCTCTCTCATTAATCCATTCACTAAGCTTAATCCACTTGATTGAGAGATTAAATAATTGAATAATCTCCATCAAGTTTCAGCCAATCCTTGCTTGAATCAATCCATTCATGTAATGCAATGTTTGCTCTATGCATATTAGTTCTAATAAGTGAATTAAATGCTTCAATATGAAATTTTCAGCATAACATTTGAATCCAATTGATTAAATCTATTGATGAATTTTCTCATTCTAATCTATTGATTGGCTAAATTCTTTCACCCAAGCTTAATATTGTAAAAGGGTAGTACTAGCAATCAGTGAGTCACTGAATTGCATTGGTCCTTATCCTATCCAAATTTTCAAGATTCTATCCCATTGCATCTCATGAAAGGGGTTGAATGAATATTTCAAAAATGCATTTTATGCTGATTGATTAGCATAGAATGTTAATGCCATGTTGATATACCCACCGAGGAAAAAGGTGGATTTTGGGGGAGATAGTGGGACAAAAGAGAGGTGACTATCAAAGATCTCGAAGGGGTGCAACTAACCGACCCATGGGGAACTTTGCCCACCTCCCGGTGATTTGGAGCCCGTGTAGGAAGCATGTCATGCTGTTTTATCCCTCACAAAAGTAAAACAAGTGGTGAATTAAAGATTGAAGAGTATCCAAAGGCTCAAGTATCTTCAGGATCAAAACAAGGTAAAACATGGATTTTACAGGACAATGTAGGGTATTTACAGGTTCATACAGGTACAAAATTCATTACTAAAGTACAGATGAAGGTAACTATAGGGTATCCACATGTCCTATTTAACCTTTTATAGGGTTTGGTAGCCATTTTGGGTCACTATTTTACCTTATAGGGTGTAAACAGGGCATTCATTGGTTAAAATAGGGTGCATGCATGGACAATTCAGGCTCAAAGATTGAGTTGCAGAATTTTTTGTTCTAAAACTATTATAGGGTGATATAGCTTATCTTGAAGAGGGCATTGTTAGCTTCGATTTGAATTAATTTTTTTTGGAATCGGAGTTTCCTAGCCCAAGTTATAGCCATTTTTCTGACAGGGGGTACTACAGGACTGCACTATTATGGCAGGGCATAAAGGCAAAAATAAGGTCCAGGATGATTATGCTAAAAAAATCAGAGATTCTATGTTGGAGAATGTACCCCAAGAGAGCCCTGAAGAGCCTCAACAACAAGCGAAAATCAGTGTACTCAATGATACCTTGTGTGCACACATGAACGAAGGCATAGAGGACGTCATGAGGCCCTATTATCAAGAATGGAGCAGATGATTTTATCTACTGATTAAATGAAGTCTTCCATTGAGAAGTTAGTGGATTCAATGACTCATAAAAATGCTTCTATTGACAAGTTGGTGGAATCCAATGCTCAAATTATGGCCCAATTCTCCCAATGGTTGCAAATGCAAATGGGATCTAAAGAAGAGAAGGAGAAAGCTTATTCAAACAGTGAGCCTTCAATTCCACTTCAGCCACCTAATCAAAATGGTCATGGTCATGGAATTATTGGACAAAGAGGCATCCCAAATAGCCAATATGAAGTAGATGAGACTTCACAAAGGCATGATGACTATTTGGGCAGTTTGAATGGAGCCAACTCTCAAGCTTTTGGGCCGAATACTCAACTTCCTAGGGTTTCTCTACCAACACGAAGATTGCATAATGGTTTTCAGCCACCTATTGGGAGATTTTCATCTCACTTTGGGGGTTCAATGCTTGGCAATCATGATCACTCTATTGTGGGACAGCAACCATTCCATGAAAGGGAACTGAAAGATAAGATCATTTTGGCCAAGTTCAATGGTCAGTCATCTTTACCATCTGATTTAGAGGAGTGGATCTCAAAAATGGAATCTTACTTTGACATATTTCCTAGAATTGATGACATGAAGATACATTTTGCTTCCTTGTATATGGAGGGATTTGCACATACTTGGTGGAGGTATTTTAAAAAGGAGAACATACTTGTAGAGAAATAGGAAGCTTTCAAGACACTTATGGATGAAGTCTTTGTCTCTCCTCTTGAAAAAGAGAAGTTGGTATGGAGATGGTATGGTTTGGAGCAAAGAGGCCTAAGTGTAAGAGAGTACACTAACCAATTTCTCAACCTAACCATGTATGTAGAGAGCATTAGTGATGAGGCTAATCTCCACAAGTATATGTATGGTTTAGAGCCATCTTTATCAGCTGATGTCATGGCACAAAACCCTACTTCTCTCTTTAAGGCTATTGAGCTTACAGAGCGCTATGGAAGGAAACATAGAAGAGAATCTTCATTTTAGTCTAGTTTTGGACATCCAAGGACTGTTTTAAAACAAGGGAAAGTTGGTAACATTTATGGCAACAATCATGTGCCAAATGGGGGCTTAAGGGTGCCAACTTATCCACTGTTCAATGCTTCAAGACCTCAAAGCAATTTTAGGAGAACAAGCAGTCCTCGAGTTGACTTCAAACAAGGGGACAACAAGCCTAAATCCATTTCAGCCCCAACATGAATCCTAAGTCTATTCCTATGAGTCTCTACAAAGAAAGAAAGGAAAAAGGCTTATGTTTCAAGTGTGGGGAAAAGTATACACCTGATCATGCCACAAAGTGTGAATACAAAAATGTCAAACCCAAGCTTTAGAGTATGTTAGTGTTTGAGGATCTTGAAGATGAGATTGATGAAGCTAATGCAATTGCACTTAATGCTGAAAATGAAGATCTTGAGGAAGAAGTTGGGCAAGAGTATTTTTATGATCCAGTCCACTCTTTTCCTTTTGATCCAAGTGGGAGTGTTCCTTTTGATCCAGGTGGGACTTTTCATGAGCCACTTGCTACCACTAGTTTCTCTATTTCTGTGGATGCTTGGATAGGTTCTAAGAGCCCTAATACACTCCGTATGAAGGGTAATATTCATGGAAAGGCAGTGTTCATCTTGATAGATAGTGGCAGTATACATAGTTTTGTGAATAAGTCCATTATGGAAAAGCTAGATTGTATTCCCACTAATTTACAGCAGCCCATTAGAGTTCAAGTGGTCAATGGTGAAGAATAAATCAGCACACAAATATACCCATAGGTTTCTTTATAGCTGGCTAAAAATTTTGAAGCAAAAGTAAACCTGATTACTTTGGAAATGGGGCCTATAGACATTGTACTCGGTTGTGATTGGTTGATGACATTAGGAAAAATTACTACGGATTTCTGACAGTTGTATATGGAGTTTATCTTCAATGGACAGCTCATCCATTTATAGGGAATTCCTAGTAGATCAGATTTTCAGCTTATCACCATTCAACAACTCAAAAGGGAGTACAATAGGTGTTCACAAATATTTGTTTTGCATTTGAATAAAGAGATGGACAATCATCCCAATAATTCAGCAAGTCATCCAGCCTTGACAGCTCTTCTTGAGGAGTATAGGGATTTGTTTGAGGTGTCTACTTTATTGCCTCCCAAGAGAGCAGTAAATCACTCTATTGATTTGGAGCCCAACTCAAAGCCTATCAATAAGCCACCTTACAGATTGTCAAAGTGTGAGCGAGAGGAAGTAGCTAAGAAAATTAAGGAGATCCTTGGGATGGGATTTATTGAACCAAGTTCTTCACCTTATGCATCTCCAGTTTTGTTAGTAAAAAAGAAAGATGGATATTTCAGAATGTGCATTGACTACAAGGATCTTAATAAGATCACACTGACGAACATGTATCCGATACCCAGGATTGATGATTTGCTTGATGAGCTCAATGGGGCTCAATTCTTTACAAAGAATGATTTGAGGTCAGGGTATCATCAGATCTGCATGCGAGAGGGTGATGAAGTCAAGACTGCTTTCAGCACTAATCATGGGCTCTATCATGTCTTAGTGATGCCATTTGAACTTACAAATGCTCCAGCTACCTTCCAGATCCTGATGAATAAGATTTTGCAACCTTTCATCTTTCAGTTTGTCTTGGTGTTCTTTGATGACATTCTTATTTATAGTAAGACTTTACAAGATCATTTAGCACATATGAGGAGGGTTTTTGATATATTGAGATATCACAGGATTTTTGCTAAGGAGAAGAAATGTTCTTTCATGCATACTGAAGTGGAATACTTGGGATACTTGGGACATATTGTTAGTGAAAAAGGGATATAGGCTGATCCCAAGAAGGTGCAATGTATCAAAGATTGGCCAAAACATAGTACTACTACTTCACTTAGAGGATTTGTTGGTCTATCTTCATTCTATCACCGATTCATCAAGCATTATGTAGCTATTGGAGCTCCTTTAAGTAATAGGTTGAAGAAGGAGGCCTTCTTCTGGGATGCTCTTGCAAATAGTAGCTCCAACTAGTTAAAGGGACTCGTCACTTTTTCTCCTATCTTAATATGCCCAGACTTCTCTAAAGAATTTACAATTCAGTGTGATGCCAGTGGTTGTGGCATTGGGGCTATTTTGTTATAGGAGCATGGAGTAATTGTCCCAGCATGAAACACTGGGTTCCTAGCTAACTGTATGCTACTCATGTAGTCACAGTGAATGACAACTGGACTATCTCCCTGCACATTCAAATCACCCAATAACTTTTGCAGCCATACTACCTCACATGCTACCATAGTAGTACCTCTATATTCAGCCTTTATACTCGATAAAACAATTGTAGGTTGCTTTTTTCTGCTCCATAATGTGACTATTGCACTACCAAGGGAAAACATGAATCCATTGGTAGATCTTTTGTCAAACATGCTATGAACCTAATTTGCATTTGTTTATCTAAACATCTACCTCATTAAAAAGTCCTTAATACAAAGTGAACTTCATATACCTCAATATTCATTTAACTGTATCCAAGTGAGGCTTAGTCCCTAAAGAAACAAATGTGCTAACCCTTTATCTTGGGACTTCTCACACTCTCAACATGGGTTAGGATTTATGAAACTAAGTGCTATGCTATCGAGGAGCTCATACTTTGATACCATATGTATATGGAATGCAATGCAAAGGTGAATGCCCATAAGTACAAAAATAATTTATTTAATTAAATAAATAACATGGGTGTGTACAACCAATTCTTTTCATGATTTTGTACTACTAGCATATTTATAGCATTGCATAGAGATAGCACTGAGTATACTCATGCTACTATTGAACCCTTTAATACTTAAACCAAAATAATCCTATATGCAAAATGCAACGAATAAGTTAGATTTAAAACCATGATCAACATTCATAAATCCCCCCTCTCCCTATCGTTTAATGTTATGCTTGCGGTGGTAGGTGTAGAGAGTATTTTCATGCCATTTTCTTGTCCGAAAAGTGATAAGTCATGCACTATAATATGGAAATGGAGCTAAGCTAAGGCTAAACCTCATGCCTTAGGCCCATCATATACTCATAGACACATTCATAATGTTCTATTAATTTTTGATGCATAAAATCTATTTTTAAAATAAATTCCATTTTTAAAATTTCTTGATTTTAAATAAATAAATAAATATAATATTTATTTATTTTATGATGTAAAGTAATCAAGAATATCGATATTTATCATCATTCACCATTTCGTACCATATGAACATAATATAACTCAATAAAACTCATAAAACTCATGATTTGCCATAAAATTGCACTTTGCGAGTTTTACGTGTTTAGCATAAAATTATTAAATGATTAATACTTAATGTTAATTTTTATATTTTAGATAAGACAAATCATTTTCAAGTGATAGCAATCATTTTCAATCATATAAAATCAAAATGTATCATAAAACAATGAAGAATACCACTCATGCATTAAATCACATAAAAATCCATATGTATCTCACATTCGGAAAGCTGCTTGCTGGCACTCATATGTGGCCGTTGACGCTTCCTTGATCTATCTCTTGCATACTATCGCAAACCAACACCCATATGAACCATGTTTATGGCAAGAGAGAAAGAGGACAGAGAAAGACTGATTTTGGATCTTGCTGAGTACTACATCATTCTTCGCAATAATCAGAGTGATGGAGAGCGTAGAGAATGGTGACAGCCTCAAAAATGCCATTTTTGGGGGGTTTGAGGAGGTGTTGAAAAAATGGCGCCCGTTCCCACCATCATGTTTTTTTCATACATTTTCTATTCTTAATCAAGATTTATAATTAACCTCTCAAATAACTAGTTCATTTTGACATTTTCACACTTGCTTAAAGTGATAAAAACCTAGACAAAGGGGCAAACAAGCTTAGAATCGCGGAATGTACTGGACGGCTGGCTTTGTGGCATCAAAATCTATTAGCATGGCCTCTGTCACGTATTTTTCAGCTCTTGGATCCAGTAGTAATTGCTTTATGATGCGAAACCTTGTGGGGATTAAATGGGGGTCAAACAGACCCCGATCTACAAACGGACACTTGCATTGGATTTCTGATGTCAAAACACATCTAGGAAACTCTAGCTCCTTGTTTTGCAACTGTTTCATTTTCCATGAAAATTTTCTCTTTTATGCCTCCCAGGTTCTTTTTGCACATTAAATCAAGCTCTAAAAATGCTCTCTCATTGGCGACCACGGGATAGGGTGATTCAGCCCTGGAATCCACAAATTGATATGCACATGGATAAACTATCAAGAGCATCTAGTCGCTTCAAAAAAGAATACACAACAAAACACAAACATAGATCTCACCCTATTCCCTGACCAAATGAAGGCATGAAGATCCACAAGGGATAGGCCAAGTATAACAATCTAATAGAGATCTAGAGCTAGTCATCGCTAACTAACTGCTCCAACATAGATAGGCTGAAAAGAACTATCAAATAAGTCATCCTAAGTGGTGTCTGTGAACTACTTGCCAAGTGGACAAGGAACTCCTACTAGGCAAGGACTCCTATAGCCCGGTCTTTCATTTCCAAATACTTTTGATTCATCACTTTTTAATACTTTAAGACTTGATATTCGAGCATGTAAAAAGGAGGGAGTTGAGCATAGTGACCCAAGGAGAACATAGCATCAGCCTCCTCAGGTCTTGTCATAGTACCCAAGAACCTACCAAGCTCTCGTAAGGTGACACTAAATCCTTTTTTTCATTTCTCTCACTTTTATTTTTGCTCCAACCATCCTTATTTATTTTATTCAACTAGATATCACCCCCACAAAGACAAGGCATCGGCGGTCATCGCGAGTCTCTTGTTTGACTTGTCCCCAGAAATGTGCCAGGCCATTGCAAGGCAATGATTATCTACTCTTTGATTTTTCTTTTGTTTCATTTCTTTTCCTTTTGTTCAAGGGTTATAACCCCTTTTTACACACCTCCGTATACTATAGTCCTCAAATATATGCATTGTTTCTTCTCTTTATTTTATTTGTCAGGCTTCTCTAGTTGCCTCACAACTAATAGAAACTCTTAGAAACAATTGCCTAGTAGGCTAGTAGAATTGGGTCACTAGGACTATCTTCTAAAATAGTTCTTAGAATGCTTGACAACGTCTTCATAGGAGGAGGCAGACAAGTACTTAGACCTCCCATCAGAGACGCATAACTTAAACTTTTGGATTTCATGCTTGGAATGCCAATTCCCAACAAAATAAAAATCCCCACATGCATAACCATTGAGCATAAAGGGAAAAACTAATGAAGGAAGGATATCACCTGGACTTGGCCACAAGAAGCTTTTGCATAGCAAGAGGCTCCCTCCAGGAACTTCTTCAAACCTATGAGATGCAAAACTACAATAGAAAACCATTAAATGCACCCACACCAAACATGCATATGGCCCTCTTAGCCTAATAAGATAAATGATATCGCGACAAAAGAAACGGCCCTCTTGGCCTAAAGAGCATAGGCCATTTTGCACTAGACAAATATGATCTACTTGGCATATAAGTTACATATTATCAAACTAACCAAGCTAAACCAAAGTGGCATAAGATGTGAAGGCTAGTCTCATAGTGCATATATGCATGCAAACTCACTATAATTCAATCATTGAGTTTTAATCTTAGATTTCTTGTATATCCACAAGTCCAAGCCTTCACATTGATATAACATCAATATGGGCTATTCCTTTTTGTGTACTATTAGCTAAAGGAATGGCCTCCTTGGGCTCATATGTTTCACCTTGATTGTCATTCCAAAAAATTGATCATCCAACCTTTCCACAATCCCCTCCTATAGGGAGAATCATAGATTTATGCTAATTGAAACCTTTCCTATTTGGATTTTTGAATGTGTCATTGTTACAACCCAAACTAGGTAGGTCCTCAATATCCTAGGCCCATCACATTGATATATCCCAGAGCAATGCATATTTTTAGATGTATCATTATGGCCTTTCGTCTCATCCACTTGGGAATTGACCATGGCATGTCCACTAGCCACACTTTTAGAGATTTTGGGCCTCCAAACCCATCTCCTTTTAATCATTGCATGGCTTGATTGGATGCCACCACTCCTATTTTTATATTATTTCATGATAATTTACCTATATTGGCTCATCTATTGCCTATTACTTTCTCTAAATTGGATCCTTTTACTAGATTTAACTCTAAGTGGATCTTTACCATTGTAAACCCTAGGTTTCCTATCATCTTGGTTCTCAATAGTTGAGATAGCCTCCACATGGTGGCATATATTAGCTATGTTTTAGGGGGTCATCTCATTGACATGATTTTGTTTCAAACTTAGACCATTGAGGGGTTTCTTAACCACTCTGCTTCCCTCATTAGGTCTAAACCGATTTCCATCAAGCTTATGGCTTTGGAGCATAGGATTGGTTGCACTAGGATGCTAGGGTTCCTAGGCCTTGGGATCCTTATAGTTAATGCCACACTCCCTAGTATGTCTCTCATGTGCACCTCTATCATGACTAACATTCAACAAATATTTCCAATCCTTATGGATTTCGAGGGTCTAGGGAAAACTCCAATAGCTCTCCCAACACCTGTGAATGTATCTCTCATAATAATTTGCTTGAACCTTTTCCTCCTTCAGTAACTTAGAGTTTCTCATCCTAACTTGGAACTGCGTGTTTATTTCCAAGTCACTAACAAAGATTTCACCAAGCACATCTTCCGATAATTGACTTGGCCAAAGCTTCAGAATGCCATCAAAGGCTATTGTGTACTCTTTGATGGAGGTATATGACTCTTGTCTAATCTGCATAAGCTGCCCTAAGTCCTAGGTCATGGCAATCTTCTTCTCATATTCATCTAAAATTATATCACAAAATTCCTTAAATAATTTAATTGACCCTCTAGGGAGGCTGCAATACCATTTCCTAGTCTCTTCCTTTAGCGTTCTTGAGAATACAAGCATTCAATGTATATCATCAAACCCACTTCCAAGGCAAGTTAGGCTATATTGTTTTAAGCGCACATCAGATTCTCATTAACCAACCCATGAAACACTGGGAGATCCTTATAAAAATAATGGCATTTAGTCCTCTTCTTTGGTATTAGCACTGGGTCATTAAAATATTCATATTCATCATGATCTAGTTCCAAAATCTTAGGGTCTCCAAGGCATTCCATTTCCACCTTTACAAGTATAAGCATATTAATATTTTCATTGACATCCCTTTTTGCCAACTCATAGAGTGGTCTAGGGAGTCCTATGCCATGCAAGAAGGAATCTCCCCCATCCCTTGTTGGTGGTACTTTAGCAAGTCTATTCTCATTTACCACCATTTTCTTAGAACTAAATATACGTCTCAACAGAACCTTCCTCTCTAACAATGGTTTCCCACATACATAGGTATTGTCCAATGCTTTATGGATCTTAGCAATTGCACTATGGTACCCAATTGTGTCAGGCACTAGGATTGGATGTATTCTTGGATCATAGTATTGTATTATTGTGTGCATATTAACTATTGTCATCAAAGTCTTTTCATCTAGAAAGTCATCATCATTAGTAGATGAGTGTGCCCTCTTAGCCTCACTTTTGTTTTCAAATGTTTCCTCTAACTTCCATGGGTTATTGCTCATGAAGGACACTCCATGGGTACTAACCCATAGTAGCCCAAACTCAAGCATGGTGTCACTTTCAGAGCAAATGATAAAATAGTTGGCTAATCAAAGATCCCACTAAACCATTTAGGATGGACAAAGTATCTTTTGGGTTATGGGGATTCCTTGGATTAATCATCATGTTGATGACCAAAGTTTTAAATAACCAAATTCAATATCGATCGCTTCAAGGCAACACTCAATTAGAAACTAGAAATAACAAGTCCCTTACAGTCAAGGTTTGGAAGCCACCATTTATTAGTGGCTCTTGGAAAATGCACCACCTGTTGAGATAAAAAATGCGCCTAACACTGTCTCTAAGGCTCTAGCTAGGCCTCTATGCTCAACCAATACACCCCACAAATGGCCTCGCAACCATGAGCGTCTAGCGGCTACAAACTGATCTAACTTAGAAACACATTTGTACCACTTATAGTCCAACAGAACTCTTTCAAAATCCTCATAGGGAGTATCCAAACATAATGGTGCCTGTTGCTGCCCTTTCTATGAAGAATACATAAAAGAATAGAGAATACTTCATGAAGCAAATACCTAATCTCACACCCAAAAATCATAGAAACTTAGAATTAACCATATGAAAGCATAGATACACTATATTCAACACTACTAATTAGAAAATAGAGAATGAATCACACAATACATGCTACAAATGAGATCAAGACTCCAGCCATGATGGCGCCAACTACTAGATCCTCTTCATAATTAGGTAGAAACATCAAACATCGGGCGTAATCATCATAAGTGATCAGATAGACAAGAAGAACACACAAAATGCCTCATTAGGTCATGTTTTTGCAATTGCCCCAAAACTGCACTTCATGAGGCAGTGAACTTCATAAGACATATAAAGGCTGCTTCACATAGGAAATAGTAATAACTAAGGTAATAAACCATTCTAAGGGTGAATCTAGTGTCAAGCCAATGGCTAACACCTAGCACAGCCCGGTGGATGACTGGCACAGCCATGACTTGAACCCTTGAATGATCCATGAAGTCAAAATGCCTTATCCAAAACCTGACATATCTAGTGAAAAAGATTATGCCTTACCCACAGCCTTTCACCGTGAAGTAAGCCACAGAGAGTAACCATATGTAGAGCCTCTCCAGTAGGATACTTATAGCTCTCTACTGCAGTTGCATAAGCCCCTCAAGAGACAGTCAAAATAAAACATAAAGGCACAATCCTAGAGGCATACATATCAAGTATGATGTAAGTATGATAAACTAAAAGAGAATCAAATCTGATAGTTCTACACCAAAAGAACTTATGAACTATGAGGCTTATGAGCATCATTGCAATCCGTAACAGATTGCTCCTGGACATGCTGCTCCTAAAATCCAAAAGATGCAATATCATGAACTGTATCAGCCATATGATCTTGAATCTTAACTTGCTGATTTATATCCTGCAAAACATTATTAATATCAGCTTTGACCATATCTACTGCATCCACGCATGGATTTCTCAGAACCCTGAATTTGCTTAACATTCTGCAACCCAGACACTACATCCATCATCCTATGATAGTAAGCCTGCGTAACATCCAACTTTTCCTTTAACATATCTTTCTCATGAATCAATGTCTCCATGTTTTCAGACACAAATGTCTACTGCAAAATTGCATATGGCCGAGAAATAACCTGAGACATTCTAGCAGTATACCAACCCACTGATCATGCATAAAGGAAGTCAATGTAGCTCTCATTGATGTCAAATCTTGTTGCATAAAAACAGAGCCATCAAGCTCAACCTCCATATCTCTCAAGATTTGTTGTTCCACTTTAAGAAGAGGTTGTAAACGGGCATCCAATAATACTCTTTCAGCCTTCAACTTAGCATTTTCTTTAGCCAACAAATCCAATTCACCACCAAAATTATCATGCATATTAGATGTCCATTTCTTAAATGCAACAGAAGAAAATTTACATTTAACCAACATATCGACATACTCATCAATTTGCCTTTTCAAAGCACCAACCTCATTCGCATGTAATTCCTTCATTTTTTCCATTTCAACATGCATAGAATCTCTTTTAGTTTTCATGGACTCTAATTGCTCCTGCAAAGATTGCACCACATTTAACTTAACGGCATCATTAGCATGCATATCCTTCATGAACCGATGTGACCTTGCAACCAAAGAGCAAGCTTCACCAATACTTTGAGGAACATATCCATCATGAACCACTTCCCTGTCATAAGACAAATGCATATGCTGCTACATAGCATCACTGTGCTTTGGTATAGGCATAGTCTCCATCTTCAACTTGGAGAATCTAACCTTCTTCTTAACCCCTCTAATGAGCACATCCTCATGAACATTGTCATTCTTAACATCATCATTTAACCATGCTGATATATCTAAAGGCACAGTACATCCTAAAGTACTAGCATGTGAAGCTTCATGAGATGAAAAAGTCATAAACAAAGGATCCACAAACTCCTTTGACTTGACATTCTCAAGATCACCCAATGCATGATCATGAGACAAATCTTTATCATAGTAGTCAACCATTATCCCATCCACTAATTTCTGCCTTTTAAATGAAATAACCATGTCCATACTCGGAGATTCCCAAAGAGACGGATGCAATGTTGGACATACAACCTGCAGATGAGCATATAAACCAGCCAACATAGGTCCAAGTCTACTTTTCTGCTGCTGCTTGCGAATTGTTGGCACATGAACTTCCTACATCAATTTTTCATATAGAGTTCCTGACCAATTTGAAATCCCAACATTTTCTACATACCGTAAAATACCAAAGGTGTCCTTTGTTATTACATTAGCCTTTATGAACAATAAGAATTGCTGCATGAACCATTTGATGAAAAACCTCCTCTTTGCATCTCCATGCCTTAACACATACTGATTTCTAACACTTGTAGGAAGCCCAAACTCTTACTACATAGCTTCATCTGTGCACCGCCAATGCTTTGGCCGATCATTAAGCTCAAGAGAGAAAACATGTGCTAGTAGAGCAGGAGTAGGCTCCAATTTTCCACCAACTTTGCCACTTTCTCTAATCATAAGTAACTGCTGCTGAGCATGTGTATTATTTCCCCAAGCAATGACTCTTCTTAGCCATAGTTTTCCCTTTTTCCACTTACCTTACCTGACTATGAGTTAAACTCCTTGAAAAAAGAGATATGGTAACATATTGATCGCCACTTGTACTCCCTGTAAGTTGAACATGAGAATCTTGTTGCTTCAAACCCACCTCATGCAACTGAAACTTTATAAGTTCACACAATGAAAATACCAATAAAACTGGAGTTAAAGATAGTTGATCTTCTAAACCATCACATAAACATCCCAAGTTGAAAGGTAAATATATTTTCAAAGCACAATCTTCCATGGCCATGATACCACTTTGCCCAATCATGATTGCAGGACAAAAAACTTTAAAAAGATAATCCTCACAAAGTAAATTCCAAGAGCCAACTTTGAATGTCATATATTGCCACCACTTCATGTAGCACCATTTGAACCTTTAAAATGAGATAGAACAATTGCCAAATAGGTTGCACTTCATAGAGCACTACTGAACTCTGCATAACTTCTTCATGTACACCACAAGTGATATACAAGATAAAATTATCTGCTAATAGCTCACAATAAAAGAGTGGTTCTTTTTGCCAAAAATCAAGCCAAGAAACCCTAAAAACAATAATGAGACTCATAGAATCATAAAGTGCTCCATGAGGTAAAATGCCACAGGTTACTCCATGAGGCAACAGTGCTCGAATTTGAACTAAACTTAGTGCAACTATGGGTTACTATTCAACTTCATAGAGTACCTTATCATAATCCGGTTGAACTAACCTTCTTAATCTAAATCCATTCATTGCAGGCTTAATAATTTCACCCTGTAAAGTAGTCAACACAAAAGTGGCTTGACCAACATATTTCAAAACTTCATAGGGACCGGTGTACCATAACTTTAACTTCCCTGGATGCTTCCCAAGCCGCGAATTATACACCATAACCAAATCCCCTTCTTTGATTATCTTCTTTTTAATATGCCTATTAACCCATGCCTGTCTTCTTGACTGCACCACCCCTTGAAGGTAGTGAGCTATAATCCAATCTTCCTCTAACTGCAACAACTTCTGCAGCCTATCATGAAGTGATTCTTCAGGACACAACCTATAAGCAACCGCTATCCTCAAACTAGGCACCAAGAACTCCATGGGGACAACTGCCTCAAGTCCATAAACCAACTTAAAAGGAGTCAAGCATGTTAACACCTTATATGCTGTACGAAAGGACCATAATACCGAATCTAACTTTGTATCCCAATCCTTACGGGTATCAGCAATAATTTTCTTAAGAATTCGGAGTAAAATCTTATTTGAACTTTTAGCTTGTCCATTTGCCTGAGGGTGGTAAGGTGTAGACTTCTTATGAAGGATCATATGCTTAGCAGTAAGCTCTTTGATTACTTCATTCACAAAATGTTTACCCCGATCACTTACCAACTCTATGGGGCATCCAAAACAGGTCATGATATTAGAGTACAAAAACTGAGCTACACTTGCCGCTTTATTATCCCATAATGCTTTGGCTTCAACCCACTTAGTACAATAATCGGTACAGACCAGAATATACTGATTCTTACTCTGACGAGCAGCTGGCTTGATGGGGCCCACAAAATCAATACCCCACTTTTGAAATGGTTCCAAAGGTAAAACTGGATGATCTTGCATTCGATCCCGAGATTGAGGTTGACCCTCCTTCATACAAGTAATGCATTCTTTAGCATATTGATGAGCATCTTTGAGTATAGTTGGCCACCACAATCCCGCTTGAAGAACCTTTCTAGCTGTAATCTAACCAAAGAAATGCCCTCCAATGATTCCTGCATGTGCTTCATGGAGAACTGCAGGCTGCTCTTGAACAGTTACACACCTTCTTAGCACATTATCAATGCCTCTCTTGTAAAGAACTCCCAGAATAACTTGATAACTCCTGCTTTGTAATGCCAATCTTCTACGGTGGTCTCTAGACAAATCTGCAGGCATCACTCCATGAAGCAAAAATTATAACATTTGATCATAGAAGGAATTGAATTGACTTACTTGAACATTGAATAATTCTCCATCAGGCAACTGATCATTAACCCCCAATACAGGGTCCACTGACTCAATCCTACTCAAGAAATCAGTCATTGCATGCTCTTTACCTGGTGTATGTATTATTTTGTAATCAAACTCTTGCAATAATAACATCCACCTTGCCAATCTTCCTGTAAGCTACGGCTTGTTAATAAGATACAACAAAGCCTGATGATCCACATGAAAAATAACCTAGTTCCCCAACAAGTAACGTCTAAATTTTTGCAATGCAAAGATCATCCCCAAAGCTTCCCGTTCAGTAACAATATAATTCTTCTCAGCTGTTGTAAGCCGTCTACTTGCATAGTAGACATGTCTGAACCAACGAACAACCCTTTCCTACATCAAGACTGCAGCTACTGCAATATCAGATGCATCCACAAATACATGAAACGGAATATCCCATTGTGGCGGTTGCAAAATTGGTGCTACAACCAACATTTTTTCAATATAGAAAAAGCTTTGTCTTGGTCATGCCTCCACACAAACTGAACCCCTTTCTTGGTTAGCAATGTTAGTGGAGCACAAATATGAGCTAGATACCTCAAATACCTGCTGTGCCATTTGACTTGCCCCACAAAGTGCAAGACTTCTTGAACTATTGTAGGTACTACAACCTTCTAAACTGCTTGAATCTTCCTTAAATCAATAGCCATACCCTCTTTTGAAATGATATGCCCCAACAAAACTCCTCTTTTAGCAGCAAAAACAGATTTGAAAGGGTTAATGGACATGCCAAATTGACAGCATCATTCAAAACAAAGTCTAAGATGTTGCAAATGATCCACTTTCTTACCAAATACACAAAAATCATCTATGAAGACCCTCATAAAAGATGTAAGATAAGGATCAAAGGTTTTACGAGCTGCACCCTCAAATTCTGGGGGTCCATTCTTCAAACCAAAATTCATGACAGTACTCACAAAGGCACCCCATTCGGTTATGAAAGCTGTCTTATCCATATCATCTGGATGCATGCGAATCTGATTGTAGCTAGAGAAACCATCCAAAAAACTATAAATCTCATGGCCCGCCACATCATCCAATATAGAATCCGTGAATGGAAGAGGGAATGGGTCAGTAATAGTTGCTGCATTCAACTTTCTATAATCTACACAAACCCGTATTTTGCCATTCTTTTTAGGCACCACCAAATTAGTGACAACCAAGTCACTTCATTAACAGGGTGGATAAAACCCACTCGAAGAAGTTTGTCAATCTCTTCCTTCACTTGTTTAGCATAATTAGGATCCATACGATACCGTTTCTACATAACCGGCTTTGCATCTACCTTTAAATTAATTCTATGCTGACACACCTTTGGATCAAAGCCCTTAATATCCGTATATTCCCAAGCAAAAATATCCTGAAAGTCCTTACACAACTTAATTAATTGCTATTTGAAGTCTTCCTCAATGAAAATACTCACCTTTATCGGCTTAGAGCCTATTTCAGCTTCCAAATACACTTCTTGGACATCATCCTCAAAGACTCTAGCTGACTTGTGCATGGTATGCTCATATTTCAGCTCTGCATCTATAATAGCTTGCTGACTCGCTTTGTCTAAATCCTCCTCTGCATCCAAAGAAGGCTTCTTTTGGTCTTTAAGTGTTCCCAAATCAGTGTTTTTACTTCCCTCAGAAGTAACATTACTTTCCACTACCAAATTACTATTCTCCTGCATGAAATCACTACTCTGCTCCATGAAGTCATTGTCCTGCTTCATGGGGCAAACAGTTTGCTGCATGAAATTACTCTGCTGATGCATGGGGTAACTGTTCTACTCAGAAGATAAAACCACTTTTGATGATAATACCTCTGGAAATACCCTATAATGAGCCAAAATTTTTTGAACATCCACTTCAAAAACTAGCACAACTGTGGGGTTAGCTTGCATAAAAAGTTCCCCCTCATCGTCCTCAATCTCAGGTGCAACATTAATTGTCTGAGCAACTAACGGACGGTACTTAGGTTCCAAAATTACGTGATTACTTGTGGACAACTTGATCTCCTTACTTCCATGAGGAATAGTCACTGTATCTGAGCCCCAATCCTGCTTCAACTTGGCTAGTCTAATCCACGGTCTTCCCAACAGCATATTATATGAATCCCCTAAACCTTCTATACGAAGAACAACAAAACTAACCTTGAACTTCAGCCCGGCTATTCGAATAAGCTGATTCTTTAATATTCCCAATGGCCAAATTCTTCTTTGATCTGCCATTTTAACCTGAAATGGTGCTGCCACAAGTCCTTGCAACTTATGTGTCAAATACATCTCTTCAGGAAAAATATTAACTCCAGAACCTCCATCTAGAAGAACATCATCAAACTTGCTACCCAAATATTCAACTTGAATAGTCGGAACCTTATAGTCTACCACCTCCATCTGTGTGGGAATCACCGCTTGACAATCTGAGGTCTATTCTTGATCCATAGCATAATGCTTAAACACTTCATCCTGATTCGACATAATCTTAGCTAAAAGCTTTTCTTTAAACCCTGGAATTAAATCAAGGATTTGTTCCAAAGTCAACTGTAATGAAGATTTGGTTAGTGCAACAAACAACTCATGAGAACCATGCAATGCCTCATAAGGCTTCAAACTTTGTAACTGTTCATTGAATTGCATTCCTGACACAAGCATATCCTTCTGATTTTCCTCATGAAACAATTGATTGTCTTGAACTTCATAAGGCTATTCTGCAACTTTAAGCTGATTTGAAGACTGTTTTTTTTGCAACTTCATAAGTTCATTAGAAGCTACTTCCCTAGCCTTTTCTTGATCTTCCCAATTAATCTTTTGCTTAGCTTTTGCTCTAGTAATGGCCAAAACTGCTATCTCATTCGAACAATCTTCCACAACTATGCAATTTGAACAGTCATAGCCCACCTGTGGCTCTAAACCATGCTTAGTAACATTTAACACACCCTTACATAGCACTTATTTCTGTAAATCTTCATGAACTTGCTGGTTCTTTTGATGACTTATTGCCTCGCTCTCCATGACTTCTGCAGGTAACTCTACTAGGACTACTGCTGTGGGTGCTGGTGGTTGCTGTCCACGGGGTAGTCCTGCCGGTTGCATTTCTTGCTGCTCCCCAGTCTGCATTCCTCTTTCAGTCTTATGGCGTACCCATAACTCACAGTTAGGTCCAAACATGTGTCCCTGCCTGCCATAGTAATAGCAAGGTCCTCGCTGCCTCTGTTGAACATTATTCCACTGCCTTGGGTGGTCATTACCCCATTGCTTAGGTGGCTGACCCTTCCTACCAAAGCCTCTAAATCCTCTTTGTTGTGCCAATTCAGGTGCAATTTGGTTAATTAGTGCCACTGGAGATGCTGTTTGCTGCCTTGCATTCCATACAATTGGATTATACCAGCATTCTTTAGCCTCATGGCCCACTTTCTGACAAATGGTACATGACTTTACACTTCTGGAAGTTGTCAATACTTCCATCTCCAACAGTTGGTTCTTAATTTTCTTTTCCAACCTTTTTTCCAAGGCCATTTTTTCCTCTTTCTCTTTTCCCTTCTTGCTATCCTTAGAAGAGGTTTTATCTTTCCTGGATTTCTTTTTGTATCTCTTCTATCTCCGCTTACTTCGATCATCATCTGAGTCACTTGATTCGGTTTCTGACTCAGAGCCTGATGAAGTATCTTCCTCCTCACTACTATCCTCTGAATCAGAACCATCAGAGTTAGAGTCTAAAGAGTCATGTTTACTCTTCTTCTTGATCTACTCTTACCAAGTCTCTTTTCCACCCGCTGGGCTGCTTCAACCAGCCGATCTATACTATTATTGTTTCCTATTTCTGCATTAGCAATTGCTGTTGCAATAGCTTTGTCCAAACCCTTAACAAAATAAGAGTATTGTAACTCCATAGAAGTTCTATCTTCCTGATTCAACCTATTTAATAGATTTTTAAACTTTTGTGCATAATCTTGCACTAACATTGTGTTTTGCTTGATCTGCTTCAACCTTTTCAACACATCAGTAGCTGTCTTATGCTTTCTAAACCTACTTAAGAAAGCAGTTTTAAGGTCACCATATGTGGTAAAGTATCCAGCATCATAAGTACTATACCAATCCATAGCCTTACCCTTGAAAGTTGCCGCAAACTGCTGTAATTTGACTTGATCCCCAAACATATTGTTGAAGCCACTGGCCACCCACCTTGTCTCAAACTGAGCGACATGACAATCCGGGTCTTCTTTCTTCTTCCTTGAGAATTTAGATGCCCTAACCTTAGGGTTAAGTGGTGGGTTGGGATTCATAGTTCGGAACTTCTTCTTCTTTAATGGGGGCAAGGGATCAAAAGTTAAAGACTTCCTAGCAGTACCCACTTGTCTTCTCAACAGGACTGCACTTCCTAACACCAAATGCTGTAATCGCTATGTTGCACGATCCGGAGGATTTGAAAGATCTTGCAAGTTAGGTACTCCTTTTGCTTCATCAGGAGAGCTTGAGGGAGATTCGGTGGACGATGCAGCGGAATGATACACAGTAGCGGTACCAGCAGAGATACCAACATCTTAGAACTCCTATCCAAAAGATGGAAACTCCTCCTCATCTAGGGTGTCAATTCCTCCTGCTTCCCAGATGTCATTTTGCAATAACTTCCTCTGTTGTCCTGCCAATAACTCCCGTAATTCTCTGGATTTGCTTCGGGTTAGAATAACATTTGATCGATATGGGTAATTCACTGACATATATGCAAAAATGCAAAGTTAAACCTTTAATCTGCATCATGATGCTTGAAGTAATATACCACTGCCCCAAGAAGCAACTATATTTTCAGATATATATCATCAAAGAAAAGTATTTCGACTATGGTTTAGCATCCAAAAATAGAACACCACATAAAAAGAGTTGAATTTTCTTGATTTTGGTTCTTCGTCTTCATGCAGAAAACTTCTGTTTCATGCAGAAAACTGTTGCTTCATGCACCAACTTCAAACATCTGGGCTTAACCTTCATCATTTTGAATAATGTTTTGACACAGAGGTTCCAAGAAGGCAATTGCAGGATCACGAAAGTGTTGCTTCCCTTTCTATGCAGAATACATAAAAGAACAGAGAATACTTCATGAAGCAAATACCTAATCTCACATTAGAAATCATAGAAACTCAGAACTAACCATATGAAAGCATAGATACATTATATTCAACACTACTAATCAGAAAACAGAGAATGAATCACACAAGACATGCTACAAACGAGATCAAGACTCCAATCATGATGGCGCCAACTGCCAGATCCTCTTCATAATTAGATAGAAACATCATAAATTAGGCATAATCATCATAAGTGATCAGATAGATAACAAGAACACACAAAATGCCTCATTAGGCCACGTTTTTGCAACTACCCCAAAACTGCACTTCATGAGGCAGTGAACTTCATAAGACATATAAAGGCTGCTTCACATAGGAAATAGTAATAACTAAGGTAATACACCATTCTAAGGGTAAATGTAGTGTCAAGCCAACGGCTAATAGTGCCTAGCACCTCCTAGCATATACATAGGGAGCACCCCTCAACTGCCTGTTGCGGCCCAGCAGTACAACTCTCCTACACCTTGGGGATTGGCCCCAAGATGTGCCATTCAAACATATAACACATACGACACATAGTCCTCTCTTTATAAAAATCATTCCAGGAGGTGAAGTATAATCCTTACTTTATTAGTCCCCAAAGAAACAAATGTACTAACCTTATAGCTTGGGACTTATCACACTCTCAATGTGAGTCAACATTTATAAGACGAAGTGCTATGCAATCTAGGAGCTGATACTCTAATACCATATGTATATGGAATGCAATGTAAAGGTGAATGCCCACAAGTACACAAATAATTTATTTAATCAAATCGACATGGGTGTGCACAACCAATTCTTTTCATGATTTTATACTACTAGCGTATTTGCAGTGTTGCATAGGGACAGCCTCGAGTATACTCGTGCTACTGAACCCTTTAATAATTAAAAAAAATGAACCCTATATGAAAAATGCAATGAATAAATTAGATTTGAAACCACAATCAACACTCATAAACCCCCCCTCTCCCTATCGTTTAATGTTATACTTGTTGCAATGGTAGGTGTAAAGAGTATTTTCATGCCATTTTCTTGTCCCAAAAAGTGATAAATGATGCACTATAATATGGAAATGGGGCTAAGATGAGGCTAAAACTCATGCCTTAGGCCTACCATACACTCACAGACACATTCACAATTTTCTATAAATTTTTGGTACATAAATCTATTTTTCCTATATAAAATCTATATATATATATATATATATATATGATACTTACTAATTTTTAAATGTAAAATGATTAGGAATACTGAGATTTATCATCATTGACCATTTCATACCATAGGAACACAATATGACTCAACAAAACCCATAAAACTCACGATTTTCCATAAAATTACACTTTGTGAGTTTTGCTTGTTTAGTATAAAATTATTAAATGATTAAAACTTGATGTTTTTTATTATGTTTCTAATAAAACAAATCATTTCCAAGTGATAGCAATTATTTCCAATCATATGAAATCAAAATACATCATAAAACAATGAAGAATCCTACTTATGCATTAAATCACATAAAAATCTATATGCATCTCACGTTTGGGAAGCCACGGACACTCATCCATGGCCATTGATGCTTCTTTGGTGCTTTCTTGATCTATCTCTTCCATTTGATCGCAAATTGGCACCCATTCCCCCTCATTCTCTCAACGCATATGAACCACGTTTTTTTGGCGAGAGAGAAAGAGAAGAGAGAAAGACTACTTTGGATCTTGCTGAATACTACATCATTCTTTGCAAGAATCAAAGTGATGGAGATTGAAAAATAGATGGAACTCAAGCCCAAGTGAAGGGAGAGAATGGTGACAACCCCGAAAATGCCATTTCTGGGGGGTTTAAGGAGGTGTCAAAAAAATGGTGCCCTCCCTCCCATCATGTCTTTTTCCATGCATTTCCTCTTCTTAATCAAGCTTTACACTTAACCCCTCAAATAACTAGTTCATTTTGACGTTTTCACACTTGCTTAAGGTGGTTTTGACATAGTCAAAGGGGCAAACAAGCTTAGAATTGGGAATGGACTGGATGGCTCGCTTCATGGCATCGAAATCTATCAAGCTAACCTCCATCATGTACTTTCCAACTCTCGGATCTAGTAGCTGCTTTATAATGCAAAACCTTGTGGAAATTAAATGGAGGACAAACAGACTCCAATCGAAAAACAGTGACTTGCCTTGGATTCCCAGTGTTCAAATGCATCTAAAAAGCTCCAGTTCCTTGTTCCACAGCCATTTCATTTTCCATGAAAATTTGCTCTTTTATGCCTCTCAGGGTCTTTTGCACATTAAATTGGGCTCCAAAAATCTGCTCTCACTATGCCTTGCTTTTGCATTAGCATGACAAAGAGATTGTTGTGGAAATTAAATAGGACTTGGCATAGTTCAGTCCATTGCCAAATGGGTGCTAACCAAAAGCTCATCAAAGATCGTTAGATTCACATCTAGGTGTCCATAGAAGCATAGTCTCCACTAACTCAAGATCTTACTCAAGTCAAGTTTGTATTTTAGAATGGGATAGCCTTGGTAGAAATTAGGCATAGGGTTAGGGGTCATCATGTAGATAGGGACTGAGGGAATTCCTATGGAGGGTTCGAGTGTAAGGATGGTTGCCACAAGTGCATCTTTCTATCTCATACATTCATGAGCAGATTGATACTCCAATTCCTGTGAGAATGTAACTCTCATGTGGTGAGAATGTGCATCCAGACTTGCTCATCCTCAAGGGAGGGAATAAATCTCGTCAAGGGTTGGGTGGTTGAAGAATTTCTAGAGTCTCCTTTTAGTGGAATCAAGATCAATTGGGGTAGTCTTCCAAGATTCCATTTCAATGTGGATTGCCTTTTTGAGATTTCCTAAGAAGACTAGACCGTTACCCCAATCTTTGAACAGTCATACATTATGCATCCGTGGTCGGTCGAGCAACAAGTCACAGCCTACTCCTTTGATTACAATAAAATTAACCTTGAACAAGATTCCAACAATCTTGACTAGCCAGTCGCAAAGAACTCTCAAGGGGCATACTTTATATCCATCTGCAACTGTTAGATTAAGGTGGATTGGTTTAATGGGTGGATTGTCCCAAGCTTGAAGCACACCCTGGTTAACTATGCTCACACCAGCATCGGTGTCCACAATTCCACGATACGTAGTATCTCTGAGGGTCTCCACAAGGAGGACTACATGCCTCTTGGCACCTTTCAAGAATGTGTTGATTCCCAGTGCACTCAAGGTTAGTTGTATGTCCTTGGCAAATTTTGAAGCGTGGTGTGACTAGTTAATATTCAAGCCTTCTACCCAAGTTCTCAATCCTTGCCGAATTGTCAGACTAGCTTTAAGTAGAGTCCCAAGTGGGATTTTAACTTTGTTTGATGCTAATGCAACAATTAGGAATGGGTCAATGTTTTCATAGAGATATTGGATTGGCTTGCTTGAGGGGGAAGAGATATTTCTTGTTCCATTGGCTACTCATTGAAGGGTTCTATGGTGAGCTCATTAGGTGGCCATGTTGGGCAAGATCATAGACTAGGTAAGCTCATCATATCATCAATGGAATGATTGTCTAGTTTGTTCTGAGTGGTTTCAACCCACTCCTTGACCTTTTCTATTAGTGGCAAGTTGTTGGACAGGGTCTAGATAAGTGTGATCTTTTGTTAGTGTCTCTTTTTCAATGGGTGGTGTAGTAGTGTCAATTTCAGCACTAGAGACAAAAATTGCTAGTTGTTTAAGGAGAGGTCCTCACTTTTTTGCTTACACTCAACCCTTTTTCTTTTTTTAAAGCACTTTTTTAGGGTTGTGGGTCCTTCAAGACTAATTCTTTCGGCTTTTCTTTGGGCATGAGTTATGAAATGCATAAGAATGGAGATTGCCTCTTCATCTTTTATCATTTCCACAACAAATAGGCTCAACAGAGGACACAATTTCCTTGCCACTACTTGCCTTACAATGCAAGCAACTGGAATACATGTGTGTGATTCCACATTTTGGGCAATGTTGGTAAGCTTCATTTAGCCTAAATTGTTGAGAAATAAACAAATGGTGTATGCTCTAGGACGAGATGTCCTAAATCCCTTATGCATAGTGAGGAGAGCGGAACAAGCCAACATCTACAAAGCACTGTATTTGACTATCACTTTCATAATGATGAATACAATATCATGATGCTTTTCTCTTTCAATTAATGTCACTGTCATTGTGATTTTATTACACAAGATTGTCTTTATGAGCCAAAGCTTCCATCTTGGAACCTAAATCACTTGTGTAATAATTGTGTACTCACTGTCCATGCCAACATGAATTTAGTCTTTACCTTCCAACCTCCATAGCTCTTGCCATGCTCTAGATCTAACATTCTCACATGGTATTAGAGCTTAGCTGAGCATGGCATAACTCTCCTCCCTGCTCTCTTAGTCCCTCTTAACCTCAGGTCAACTCAAATCCAGCTCATGGTTTCATTTCTCACTTCCATTTCCACTTGACATTGCCGCTGCCATAGCCAAAACAACACCTACTTGGCTTTGAGCTTTTGGATCTCTCAAACCATAGCATATCTCTTCAAGCTCTCTTCTAGAGATCTCTCTCTTGACTCCTTGGGTAACTTTCTATTGCTTTAAACACTCGCATTGCCCTATCTACATCTCAGCATTGATGAAATTTGAGCTTGTCTGTTGAAATTTGCTGAAACTATACCTGTTGACGTTTATACGTGGTGACCTGCTCCTCCTACACCACACAGCGTAATACTTGCCATCACCATAGGGAAATTGAAGCTCTACCTCTAAGCTTTCTCCAGCTGAGAGGGTTCCCTAAATGATCTATTGAATGACCTAAAATCTGAGAAAAATGAGTCGAGTACAGAAACCCTAACTATGGATTCCATAGCCACCATTGACCTTCAAGGTCATAAAACCTTTCATTTTCTTACTCCTCTCAGTCCACTGAAGACTCTATCACTCTCATCTTAGTGAGCGCTTAATTTCTAGCAAAGCATCACACTAAATCAGCAAAAGCAAGAAGAAGATCAAGCATCAACGTGTCATTGAGCTCTAAGATAGTATTAAAAAAAAAAAGCTCATGCAATGTTGTTATACAGTAATCATCTTGTGTCTCTTGACACATTGAAGTACAACTCTTTTGTTGGATGATTAGTTACTGATAAAGAAATGGGAGAGCTCGAACAAATAGCAAAGTTTAATGGAGAAGGCTTCCATGCCTGGAAGGAAAAGACCATGTACCACCTCATGAGGAAAGACCTCTGGGATCTCTTTGAAGATGATGAAGGTGATGTAGATGGTGGGAAAGAAGATTCAAAAAGTAGGATCCTTGCAGTAGCTCCACTAAAAACTAGAGAATGGAAGAAGATGAATAACAAGGCACTAGGCATCATTGCCTGGGGACTAGCTAATGATGTGCTACATCATATCTCTGGCAAAAGAGATGCTAGAACTGCTTCGGAGGAACTTGACAAGATCTTTGGTTCCCAAACAAAGAATTCAAAGGTAAAATTACTCATGTAGTTTTATAAACTAGATATAAGAGATAATGCTTGTATGGCTATACACATTAACAAGTTCAAAAGCCTAAAAACCCAGCTTGCAATTCTTAAGAAGAATATTGATGAAGATGGGTGGACTGCTTGCAAGTGTAAATAAGGATCCATATTAGAATCTTATGTACACCCTAAGTAATGTTCCAAGGCTCTCACTTAAAGATATTGAGCGCTCACTACTTGATGGAGAAGGAAAAGTTAAAAGCAAGGATGCACAGGAACACACCACCAACAATAGTCCCTTGTAAACCAAGGGCACTTATGAAGCAAAATGACGTAGTCGAGGACTCAGCACCAACAACAACAAGGATTGGATTATATGTCATTCTTGTGGCAAGACTGGCCATATAGCGAGTGAATGTTTCCACAAGAAAAGAGCACATCAGATACATAATGATCACCATGAGAACCAGCAAAAAGAAGATGCTTCCGCTACCATCAACAATTCTGACAAATAGTTCTAAAGAATTTTTGATTGTATCTTTCATACGTTTTTCCCATAGCAGATCTCTATGTTTTCCCTTGGTGGATTTGATTTTATAAAAACCCTTGCCAAAGATATAAAGTTTCACACTTTAACTTGACTAGGCTGCCTATCAGCAGCTAGTCTCTCGAGCCATGTTACCGTGTAGGGGGGTGGAAGCAAGCAAGTGTAGGGACTCATCATTTGAGAGGGGGTATTGAGAAATAGATAAATGATGTATGCTTTAGGACAAGGTCCTGAATCATGCACAGAGAGGTGAGTGGAACAACCCTATAAAGCATTGTACATTTTGACTATCACTTTCATAATGATGAATACAATATCATGATACTTTCCTCTTTCACTTAGTGTCATTGTCATTGTTAGTCTAATACACAAGATTGTCTTTATGAGTTCAAGCTTCCATCTTGGAACCTAATTCAGTTGTGTAACAATTGTCTACTCATTGTCCATGTCAACATGAATTTAGTCTTCACCTTCCAACCTCCATAGCTACTACCATGTTTTAGATCCAACATTTTCACATGGTATTAGAGCTTAGCTAAGCATCATGGATTAACTCTTATCTATGCTCTCTTAGTCCGTCTTAACGTCAGGTCAGCTCAAATCTAGCTCATGGTTCTATTTCTCACTTGCATCTCCACTTGAGCTTGTTGCAGCCATAACCAAAACAACACCTACTTGACTTTGAGCATTTGGATATCTTAAACCAGAGAATATCTCTTCAAGATCTCTTCTAGAGATCTCTCCCTTGAATCCTTGGGTAACTTTCTATCAGTTCAAACATTGACATTGGCCTAGTTACAACTCATCATTGAAAAAATTTGAGCTCACTCCTATTGAAAGTGTGCCTGCTTATGTTCGTACGATAGCCTGCTCCTACTGCACGCATCACGATACTCACAGTCACCATAGGGATTTTGAAGCTCTACCTCTAAGCTTTCTCATGCTTAGAGGGTTCCCTAAATGATCTCTTGTGTGAGCTGAAGTTTGAGAAAAACAACTCGAGTACAGAAACCCTAACTATGGACTCCATAGCCATCATTGACCTTCAAGGTCATAAACCTTTCATTTTCTTACTCCTCTCAGTCCATTGAAGACTCTATCACTCTGATCTTACTAGTGAGCACTTAATTTCCAGCAAAGCATCACACTAAATTGGCGAGCAAGAAGAAGATCAAGCATCAACGTGTCATTTGAGCTCTAAGATAGTATTTAAAAAAAAAGCTTATGCAATGTTGTTATACAATAATCATCTTGTGTCTCTTGACACATTGAAGTACAACTCTTTTGTCGGATGATTAGTTACTGATAAAAAAATGGGAGAGCTCAAAAAAATAGCAAAGTTCAATGGAGAAGGCTTCCATGCCTGGAAGGAAAAGACCATGTACCACCTCATGAGGAAAGACCTCTGGGATCTCTTTGAAGATGATGAAGGTGATGTAGATGGTGGGAAAGAAGATTCAAAAAGTAGGATCCTTGCAGTAGCTCCACTAAAAACTAGAGAATGGAAGAAGATGAATAACAAGGCACTAGGCATCATTGTCTGGGGACTAGGTGATGATGTGCTGCATCATATCTCTGGCAGAAGAGATGCTAGAACTGCTTGGGAGGAACTTGACAAGATCTTTGGTTCCCAAACAAAGAATTCAAAGGTAAAATTACTCATGCAGTTTTATAAACTAGATATAAGAGATAGTGCTTGCATGACCATACACATTCACAAGTTTAAGAGCCTAAAAACCGAGCTTGCAATTCTTAAGAAGAATATTGATGAAGATGGGCGGACTGCTTGCAAGTGTAAATAAGGATCCATATGAGAATCTTATGTCCACCCTAAGTAATGTTCCAAGGCTCTCACATAAAGATATTGAGCACTCACTACTTGATGGAGAAGGAAAAGTTAAAAGGAAGGATGCAAAGGAACACACCACCAACAATAGTTTCTTGTACACCAAGGGCACTTATGAGGCAAAAGGCTGTAGTTGAGGACTCAACACCAACAACAACAAGGATTGGATTATATGTCATTCTTGTGGCAAGAGTGGCCATATAGCTAGTGAATGTTTCCATAAGAAAAGAGCGCATCAGATACACAATGATCACCATGAGAACCAACAAAAATAGGATGCTTTCGCTACCATCAACAACTCTGAAAGATAGTTCTAAAGAATTTTCATTGTATCTTTCATATGTTTTTCCCATAGTAGATCTCTATGTTTTCCCTTGGTCGATTTTCTTTCTAAAAGCCCTTGCCAAAGATGTAAAGTTTCACACTTTAACTTGACTAGGCTGCCTATCAGTAGCTAGTCTCTCGGGCCATGTCACCATGTGGGGGGGGGGAAGCAAGCAAGTGTAGGGACTTATCATTTGAGGGGTGGTGTTGAGAAATAGATAAATGATGTATGCTCTAGGACGAGGTCCTAAATCATGTATAGTGAGGTGAGTGGAACAACCCTATAAAGCATTGTACTTTTTGACTATCACTTTCATAATGATGAATACAATATCATGATACTTTCCTCTTTCAGTTAGTGTCATTGTCATTGTCAATCTAATACACAAGATTTTCTTTATGAGTCCAAGCTTCCATCTTGGAACCTAATTCAGTTGTGTAACAATTGTCTACTCATTGTCCATGTCAACATGAATTTCGTCTTCACCTTTCAACCTCCATAGCTACTACCATGCTCTAGATCCAACATTTTCACATGGTATGAGAGCTGAGCTAAGCATCATGGCTTAACTCTTCTCTCTACTCTCTTAGTCCCTCTTAACCTTAGGTCTAGCTCATGGTTCCATTTCTCACTTCCATCTCCACTTGACCTTGTGGCAGCCATAGCCAAAACAACACCTACTTGACTTTGAGCATCTGGATCTCTCAAACCAGAGAATATCTCTTCAAGATATCTTCTAGAGATCTCTCCATTGAATCCTTGGGTAAATTTTTATCAGTTCAAACATTGACATTGCCGTAGCTATAACTCAGCATTGACAAAATTTGAGCTTGCTCCTACTAAAACTGCGTCTGCTTACGTTCATACGGCAGCCTGCTCTTGCTGCATGCAGTGTGATACTCGCTGTCACCATAGAGATTTTGAAGCTCTACCTCTAAGATTTCTCTTGCTTAGAGGGTTCCTTAAATGATCTCTTGTATGAGTTGAAATCTGAGAAAATAGAGTCTAGTATAGAAACCCTAACTGTGGACTCCATAGGCACCATTGACCTTCAAGGTCACAAACCTTTCATTTTCTTATTTCTCTCAGTCTACTAAAGACTCTATCACTCTGGTATTGCTGAGCACTTATTCCAACAAAGCATCACACTAAATCAACAAGAAAGAATAAGATCAAGCATCAACATCTGATATTGAGCTCCAAGATAGTATTTTTTAAAAAATACTCATGCACTGTTGTTAAACACTAATCATATTGCGTCTCTTGACAAGTACAACTCTTTTGCCGGATGATTAGTTACTGATAAAAAATGGTAGAGCTCAAACAAATAGCAAAGTTCAACGGAGAATGCTTCCATGCCTGGAAGGAAAAGACCATGTACCACCTCATGAGGAAAGACCTCTAGGATCTCTTTGAAGATGATGAAGGTGATGTAGGTGGTGGTAAAGAAGATTCAGAAAGTGAGATCCTTGTAGTAGCTCCACCAAAAACCAAAGAATGAAAGAAGATGAATAACAAGGCACTAAGCATCATTGCTTGGGGACTAAGTGATGATGTGCTACATCATATCTCTGGCATAAGAGATGCTAGAATTACCTAGGAGGAACTTGACAGGATCTTTGGTACCCAAGCAAAGAATTCAAAGAGAAAATTACTCATGCAACTTTATAAACTGGATATAAGAGATATTGCTTACATGACCATACACATTAACAAGTTCAAAAGCCTAAAAACCTAGCTTGCAACTCTTAAGAAGAATATTGATGAAGATGAAGCAATAGTCCGGACTGCTTGCAAGTGTAAATAAGGATCCATATGAGAATCTTGTGTCCACCCTAAGTAATGTTCCAAGGCTCTCACTTAAAGGTATTGAGCACTCACTACGTGATGGAGAAAGCAAAGTTAAAAGCAAGGATGCAAAGGAACACACCACCAACAATAGTTTCTTGTACACCAAGGGCACTTATGGAGCAAAAGGCTATGGTCGAGGACCCAAGACCAACAACAACAAGGATCGGATTATGTGTCATCACTGTGGCAATATTGGCCATATATCCAGTGAATGTTTCCACAAGAAAAGAGCATAGCAGATGCAGAATGATCATCATGAGAACCAATTCATGAATGAAGAAGAAGATGCTTCCGCTACCATCAACAACTTTGATAGATTGTTGTAAAGAATTTTCATTGTACCTTTCATATGTTTTCACATAGTGGATCTCTATTTTTCCCTTAGTGGATTTGCTTTGTAAAAACCCTTGCCAAAGATGTAAAGTTTCAAACTTTAACGTGACTAGGGTGCCTATCATTAGGTAGTCTCTCGGGCCATGTCGCTATATAGGGGGGGCAAAAGCCAGCAATCATTTGAGGGGGGGTGTTGAGAAATATACAAATGATGTATGCTCAAGGATGAGGTCCTGAATCATGCACAATGAGATAAGTGGAACAACCCAACTTCTATAAAGCATTGTACTTTTTGACTATCACTTTCATAATGATGAATACAATATCATGATGCTGTCCTCTTTTAGTTAGTGTATTGTCATTGTTAGTCTAATACACAATCTTGTATTTATGAGTCCAAGCTTTCATCTTAGGATCTAATTCAGTTGTGTAACAATTGTCTACTCATTGTTGATGTCAACATGAATTTAGTCTTCATCTTCCAACCTCCATAGCTATTTCTATGCTCTAGATCCAACATTCTCACATGGTATCAAAGCTCAGTTGAGCATGGATTAACTCTCCTCTTTGCTCTCTTAGTCCCTCTTAACCTCAGGCTAGCTCAAATCTAGCTCGTGGTTCCATTTCTCACTTCCATCTCCCCTTGACCTTGTGGCAGCCATAGCCAAAATAGCACCTACCTGACTTTGAGCATCTGGATCTGTGAAACCAGAGAATATCTCTTTAAGTTATCTTCTAGAGATCTCTCCCTTGACTCCTTGGGTACCTTTTTATCACTTCAAAGATTGACATTGCCCTAGCTACAGCTCAGCATTGACAAAAATTGAGCTCTCTCTGCTACTAAAAATGTGCATGTTGATTCGTACGGCACCCTGCTCCTGCTGCACACAGTGCGATACTCACTGTCACTAGGAAGCAGAAAATGAGGCATCAAGAGAAAAAGCGCAAGGCAGAAAAAAAGAAAAGGCATCCTACAAGAGATTGGGTCCGGAATAAATCTAAAAGCATGGGAACAACCACCAAGAGTACAAGACACAACCATGGAAGCTGCAAGAAGCCAAAAGTAAGAAGGTGCACTTTTAAATATAAAGACGTGGCCAAAACCTCTGTAAAAAAGCACCAGGCTCTCACCCTTGCAAATTGTCAAGGTAGATGGGCAGTAGGGAGGAAGCTAGAAAGATAGAAGAACAATGGAAAAAAGGGCCTAGGCCATGGCCGGCCATGTAAAAAGGGGATGACTGCCCAAGGGAAAGAGGGTTTTATATATAAAGTTCAAAAAGTGAATGAGAGTTCATTCTTTGGTGTGTGGCAAAGTGGACTCTTCTTCTCTTCTTCTCTTCTCTTCTCTTCTCTTGCTTGCTTATGAGTGCTTGAGGGAGGGAGTGTGAGTGAGTGAGGAAGAGAGTGTGTGAGGGTGAGAGATCTTGGAGGTGAAGCCCTCCACCATCTCCTCTCTTCTTCTTCTTCTCTTCTCTTCTCTCGTCTCTTGCATGACTATGGAGGATGGAGCTTGAAGGAAGAGGCTTGAGGATGCTTGATTGTGCATCACGAATCGTGGAGCTATCAGAGTGCTTGAGAGAGGAAGTAACTCAATCGGGCATTAAGGTAAGCTCACTACACTCGTAGAGGGGGATAACGCGTCAGCTATGTGAGAGGTAGCCATTAGTGTTTGCTTGAAATGCTTGAACAATAAGCGATCAGTGGGACTTGGCCTACATGTTAGTTTTGTGCCGGGACCAATGGATTCAAGCTTGAGCGCTTGCATGCTTCAAATCGAGCATCGAAGTAAGGGTTTCATCCTCAAACTAGAGCTTGAGATAGATAGGAGGTTTTGGGTATTTAATCTATGCTACAAGTAAGTAGTTTTGGTTTTTGATGGTTACTTGGTTAGGAGAAATCAGTTCAATACTTTTCTTTCGATTCTTGTTGCATTTAGAGTAGGTTAAGGTTAAGAGATTAGTTGGAAAATCGTAGGGTTTCCTGTTGTAAAATAGGCCAAGTAGGGCATAGATTTGGGAAAAACGAGGAGTGCAGAAGGAGGTTGAGACCGACAAGCAAGGGGGCATGAGTAGCAAGAACCTTGGAAAGGAGGGGTTTAATAGCCAAGAGACCAAGGGGGAGCTCATTTTAAGCCCTGATTGTGTGCCTTGATTGTGAGAGAGCGAGAGAGAGTGAGCTCCATTGCATAGATCCGCTTCAATCACATCACCGACAAGTTTTTTGCCCACTCTAGGTACACCCACACATTCTCCTTCATGCATAGCTAGGATCTAGAGGTGCTTAGCTAGTGGGAATCCCACAATCACTCGGCGCGACGAATTTTTCATCACTTGTAGAAAAACGGCCATATTCGACCCATTTGACTGAGTCCCAGAATCGGCCCTCGGCCTTCTTGTATTCGGCCCTCGGCCCACTTGACTCGGACACCCACTGCTCGGCCCATTCAAATCATCCACTTGGACCACAAATAGGTGCATTCGGACATTAGGAACTTGGCCTTCGGTCGCTCGGCCCGTTCGAATAAGTCACTCGGCCCCTGCAATTCAGACCTATTGGGTTGAGTTTGATTTTCCTTAGAATGCTTGAAACTTAAACTAAACCACCTAGACATTGGTCGTATGAACATTCGAAGACCATATAGATGCTTGAGACACCTTTTTGGCACAATGAGCAAAGGAATCAATGAGATGTAGGCATAGAGGTGACACTAGTCGGCCATCTAGCGATCCAGCCCAGTAGCAACATCAAGCGAAGTCGTAGAGTGCTAAGGAATCATGACTGAGCAGAGGGAATAACAGAGAACCCTATAAACCAATGGGGACAGCCAACAACTGAGTGTACAAGCCTATCATGCTAAACTCACGATGAGAGTGCTAGAGTCATCTAAATACTTGTTTTCTCACTCACTCTAATTTCCAGCCCTCAAAACACACTTGGAAAGAGCTAAAAGCCTAATTTTGCATAGTGCACGGAAAAGAACAAACACATATACATGCACAGAGTGAGGGTAGGTTGAGGACTCATTGCAATTAACAAGAAATTCACCCAGACTTACGAATTTGAAAGAACTCACCAGTAAGAGAAGACCCAAGGACATAGAATGGTGATCAAATCCCCAAAGGTAGAGCCAAGCGAAGAACACAGCTATAAGGCCAGACACAACGAAGACATGCTATTGTGGAAGTGGATCTACCCGGCCTTATCAACTTGATCAACAAATTGGTAGAACATGAAGCTTTGGGCATGAAAGAGGGCAGCCTAGTCCGTAGAAGCAACAAAGAAGTGGACCTAGGCGATTTTCTTGAGGCCATCCAACAGTTAGTGAACAAATAAGATGCTCAAACATGGCTAGAACACGGAGGTAGACATGTAGAGGGCATCATAGCAGATCTTGAGAAGGAGAGAAAGCTGGCACGTAGGGCTCTCCAAGGCCTATAGCCACATACAACCAGGATCATCAAACTAGGAGCTTGCATGAGCATGGAAATGCAAGAGATCCAGAGGGTGCTAGCCCTAGCAAGAAGAAATCGATCGAAGAGCGAGAGAGCGCTAGATGGAGACCTCAAATTAAGCGAGCTTCTAACAAAAGTAACTATTGGATAACATGGAAGCAGAGTAAAGGGCTGCCGCATTAGCAACATCACTGCTAGTAAGGTTAGGGGTTAACCAAGGCTCTAATGGCCAATTGAAAATTTGTATGGTGGCAAAGCAGCTGGAAAAACACCAAGCAAACGGTGACCCGTACAACTTTGTGGAACAATTTGAGCAGGTCTACGAGACCAACGGCCTTATTGATCCTACTCAATGCTCCCAAGTTGTCAGACTATGCTTAGGTGACAAGGGCCGGCGCACTAGGTACACGAGTTTGGATGCTGTAGAGCATGCCAATTTCAATAGCTTGAAAAATCTCTTATTAAGATATTTTCCGAACCTGGGTACTCCAATAACCTGCTAGTGTGACTCATGAACGTCAAGTAGAGAGAGAAATAGGATATTGGAGATTATGTGACCCATGTGAGGAGCCTCTTCAAGAGAATCCAAATAGGCAAGAGACCAATGAAAAGAGCGGTATTCAAGGTACTCATCAACAGAATACAAAGTGAAGAGCTCTACAAAGCCTTGGTCGAAAACTTGAGCTTGCAGCAAGATACACTGGCAAGGGTCTTTGAGGAAGCTATTGGAGAGGATGACCAACTCAAGGAAAAAAGCTCCAGAGGCTCGAATCGAGAAGAGTTGAGTACTAGAAGTTCCAAAAGGCCCTTAATGTCGAGTGAGAGAGCAGGCCCAATCACGCAGGACAAAGGGAAGGGCATTGATTCAGGACAAGAGCTAGTAGAGATTATGATGGGCATAACCAAATTGCAGGAGATGATGAGACGACCAATGCACCCACATGTCCAATGCATGCACTGTGGTGAAAACCACTTCCCAGCCAAGTGCCAGGACCCTAGGTCACGACCTTGTGCTAATTGTGGTAGTTTCAGCCATGACACCATGCATTGTAGACTACCTCAGAGACTCCCATACCCATAGCCTTATGGTCAACCCTACCTTGTGAATAGGCCACCAAACTTCTTTGGAAGGGGGCCCCACTGGCTCTCCCAGCACCTAATGACACTAACACACCCATCCCTAGGATGAAAATAAATCCTATAGGTATCCCTAGACCGCATGGACCCTACATGACCCACCCACCGAGTGATACTCCAGTCCACTATGTGGACAAGCCTAGCAGTGACGAGCCTTATGTAAACCCATACATGTCATATGATGAGGAAGGCAATGCAGTCCTTATGGACTACCAACTAGTACCTGTGATGGCATTAGGTAGAGGGAGAGGCAGAGGCCTAGGAGCATAGACCCAAGAGCCATCCATGACACATTTCTTCGCGCTGCCTTGAGAGGGAGAAAGTAAATAGAGATAAGGCTGACCTGAGATATGCTGAGTGTGGATTCATTCATCTCTTTGTCAATTTCCCTAGGTGGAGGCCATCCTCTAGTTTGGGAAACAAGTCATTGATTCCATTGGGGTTGTTTGGTATCAAGACACTCAATGGGGAGGCCACGCCTATCTCGTTGCATGTCATGACCCACGCATAAACGAAGAAGGATGGCATATCATTGTCGAGGCCTAGCAACCTTGACGCAACCTCAGTTGGAAAGAAGAGCTAGAGACGAAGGAAGAAAAGACCAAACACTAAGGTTACCCTCAAAACTGAAAAAGCCACAACACTGCCAAGTGGAAGGAAAGTCATTGATGCAGAGGAAGAAATGTCAGCCCCACGGACGACTAAAAAGGGAAGTGCTAAGGTCGGGGAGCACCCCAACCTGAAGTGCCAAATCGAAGCCATCAAGAAGTGAAAGAGTGGGTGAAGGAGACCCAAGAGCACCTAAAGGACACTAGGCCCATACTAGAAGACAAGATTGATGATATCTTAAGCATAAGCATGCCAATCTCTCTCCCACAACCAAGATCAAGGGAGGTGATGGCACCACAAGCTGGGCCGCCTAGACAAAGTCTAAATGCTGCAAGCCAGCAAACCACTCAAGGCCATTGGCCAAGAACCGCAGACTTAGGAGAGAGGCAAGTGACTAGCAATCTCCTCAATACACTGGTGACCACCCCTGTGACTCCAAGCTTAGGTGACCTGCTTAGGCAGCATCCAATGCTATGGCTAGAGCTAAAATAGTGGGTTGAAGAACCAAATGAGCCAATTACCATAGACTTCCTTGAACATGATGCAAAAACTCAAATACCAAGTCTGATGCTATACTCCACATCTAAATCCTTGCACGTCAATGCCTTTTGGAAACACACAAGAATGCATGCAGTCTTGCTAGTCTTAACACTGGGGGACGTCACCAGAAAGGGGATCGTGGACACAGGGGCAGGAGTGAGTTTACTAAGCCATGCGGTACTCCAAACTTGGGGTATCCCACCAGTCGAGATTGCTAGGCTCAACGTCACATTGGCTAATGGAATGAAGGTGAAACCATTCGAAGGGTTGAAAAATTGGCTAGTGAAGATTGTAGGAATCTAATTCTTTGTTGACTTCATAGTCATGAAGGGAGTGGATTATGATATCCTACTAGGTTGAACCTGGATGCACAACATGAGAGTCGTAGAGGATTGGGGAAACAATCTTATCTTCCTAGAGAATCAAACGGAGGTCGTAAGATTGGAGATGGACACATGGAAGACTATGCTTGTCAACTTGGATGCCATCTCCACCATGCTGAAGGGAGACGGATAGACTAGGGGATCCTATGGGTCCCTTACCAAGTATATGTCCTGCCCTGAGGATGAGTGAGATTGGATGCATGTTCTTGCTACCATTGACTTATCCTTCTCAGACACTGAGGAGTACAAATAAGCCATCAAGGCAACCGGAAAACCCAACGATACACCTTTAGTGCTATATTGCATGATGACTGGAAGCCTACATGGAAGAACCAACCCTATTGCATTCCAAGTCCCAACCAATAGACAAGAGCTCCTAGAGGTCCTGGGTACTTGATCGACAAGTTGGTTGGCAATCTAGCAACTAATCTTAAGCCACTTTGAGATCTCTTAGATGAGCCTAAATGGCGATGGTCCAAAGTGCACGATTTAAATTTGAGATACAATTGGGCCTTAATCCTGGACCAGCAAGAAGAGATATGTTAGAACAACCTAGAGAATGATGAGCAACCAGACAAAGACAACTCTAACAATGAATATGAGGACTTATGTTCCTTCAATGATGAGAGAGAAAGGGAAATCAATACCCTAGAATATGACACTGGGGGATGTATGATCGAACAAATACAAGTAGACCCCAGACCACGCAAGAAGAGTGTCCTTAGAGTAGCGAAAGGAGTCCAACACAAGGACTACAATCGAACTTGGTTGGAGCACATAGCTGCAATTGACTATGAGCAGGCATGCCTAGATCCGCCAAGTGATGCACCATTATTGCGAACAGGCTCACCTTCTGAGCTACGACCACCAGGAGAGCCCCTCTTCTAGCGAGGATGGAGAGTTTTATTTTGAATCAAAAGTCATGTTAGATAGTGATCCTGAAATACCTCGACTCCCCAAGACTAGGACGCACCAAGGGGGACCTACCTGTCCACCTAAGATGCTAATGGTTAAGGGAGGAACAACGGAAGCTACCTAAAGAAACACAAACAGAAGAACATCAAAATCTGCAAGACCTACCGAAATGATTCATGAAGCTCAAAAAGGGAGATAGGGTGGTGATCTTTCTAGGAGCCAAACGACAAGGGCAAGCAAGCGAACCAATCAAGGGACCCACCAAGGTCAAGGATGTCAATTTAGCTAGGGAAGGGGAGACTCCACGACTTGTCTTTATAGTTGATGACTTGATTAAGAAAGAAGAAACATGTCTCATTACTCTCTTGCGAGAGTATATAGATGTCTTTGCTTGGTCTCTAGAAGAGCTCAAAGGGGTAGACCTGAGTGTGGTGACTCACAACATACTGATGAAACTTGACGCAACACTGATCAAGCAGTGACCATATCCCATGAATCCAAAGAATGCCCATGTTGTCAAGGAAGAAATTGACAAGCTAATGAGAGAAAGATTCATCTACGAAATTGAATACACGAACTAGGTTTCCCCCATAGTCATTGTATTAAAGAAGAATGGAAATATTAGAGTGTGTGTCAATTACAAGAAGGTAAACGTAGCTAGAAAGAGAGATAACTACCCCTTTCCATACACCAAGCACATGCTTGAGAGAGTGGCTGGCAAAGAGGCCTACAATTTCATGGATGTCTTCTTTGGATACAATCATGTGCAAGTACATCCTAACGATAGGCATAAAACTGCATTTGCCATGGAATGGGGCATCTTTGCCTACATAGTCATGCCTTTTGGGTTGACTAACGTGCCAGCCACCTTCCAATGATTGATGTGTACAATATTCAAAGACATGCCGAGGTAGGAGTTAGAGGTATTTGTGGATGACTTGTGTGCTCATTCTACTTGGCGAGAACACTTAGACAGACTCCAAGCGGACTCCACGCGGTCTTTGAAGGATGTCGACTATATTGTCTCTCCTTGAACCTCTTGAAGTGCCAGTTTTGGGTGAAGCATGGATTGTAATATCTATGCACAATAAAAGCTAGTTGGCTAGTTAGTCAATTAATAAGTTAGTTAGATTACTAACTAAAGACTAACTAAGGTAAAAACTAACTAACATTAATTATTGATAATTTTTATTTAATTTAAAATATTTTATTTAGAAAAATCAAGAGTCGTAAATTCGATATTTTTCTCGAATTGGCAAAGACCGTAGCTACCCTTCACGTAAATTACAACGTGAACGAGACTTATGAGTTATATTAATCACTAAAGTTCATGTGTATATTTTAGTTAGTTTGAAGATTTTATAAAAAGAAAAATAAAGAAAAGTGATTGGCGAAATCGCGCGTGCCGCGATCGCAGTTTAGAGGCAGTAGACAGCACTTCGAACAGAGAAAAGAAGAAGGAGTGAACTAAGAGCTTTCTACCAAGTGTCTTGGAGTTTTACCCCCCTTTCGGAGCCAATGGAACCATCAAATTTATGATCTGAGCATCAAATCACTGATCTTTCCAAGATCCCCCTCCATAAAGAGCTCTACTTCTCAACCACAAGCCCTCTTCTCTAATTCACTATAAATAAGGAGACACCGAGAGGCTGCGAGAGAGAGGTAGAGAAGAGGATACTCCTCCAAGAGATTGTGAGGAAGAGCTTGAAAGAGAGCTTTAGAGCGAGAGAGAGAGAAGGAGACCCCGAGAGGCTGCAAGAGAGAGGTAGAGAGGGGGATACTCCTCCAAGAGATTGTGAGGAAGAGCTTGAAAGAGAGCTTGTTGACAGAGAGAGAGAGAGAAGAGTCACCCCGAGAGGCTGCAAGGAAGAGAATTGGCTTAATTCCCTCTATCTCGATCCTTGACTTAACCATCTTCTCTTACGATCTCCCATCTTGAATATATTCTACCTTCTTAATCTCTTGAGTCTATTTGCGGACGATGGCCTCCAAGCGAAGAATGTCACGTGCAGATGACAATCTTGCAACTAGCAACAAGGCTTCGGGCAAAGGCATCACTGTCAATCCAACTATAGTTCCGGTTGTAAGTAATGTATTTTCAAGTTGATAGATGCTTGCTTTGATTCTCGTATGAGATACGTTAAGCCCATACTATTGCACGAGTATAGGTTATGGGAAAGGATAAATTTCATCTCGCTTACTCGGAAGATGGAGTTTGTGAAGTGCATATATCAAGGGAAGATAATTGCACCTAGTTACATATGACTTATTTGCTAGTGGAGCAATTACAAGGAAGAATTAGTCAAGCGTTATGAATGGCATAGTCGTCAAAAGAATGACATTAAAATATTGGGCATATAAATGCTAGATTAAAGTATAGTTAAGGGTTATAGATAGCATAATTGCTCAAAGAATATGACATTAAGAATCATGAATGGAGAAGTACTATTTTAAAGTTTAGATACTTCAAAAGTACTTAACCTAACAGGCCAAATATTAAGAAAAACTAGATTCTAGCTCAATGCACGGCCTATTGGAGTCCAATTACTTGAGATCATCTTGCACTTATCTTATTAAGTATTCACATGTTATGCCTATAACATGTTTGATATATGAGGATAATTTTCTAGTTGCCTCATCATTTGACTAAGAGCTAGTACAAGAAATTGATCATAAGGGTTAAAACTAGGATGTCTTGAGATCTGTTGGATAAGGATGACTTTTGCCAATCCAAATTCAGGGTTGGGTTATCGATCAAGATAAGTGACCTATAGAACTTACATCATGAATAGTGTTTGAACCCTTAACATATGCCCTAGCCGAAGGAAGGAAGTGTTAAGAACATGTTTGCATAGTATTACTCTTAGATCCCAAGGGGAAGAGCAAATATATGATGGAAATGTTATATCGTCTATTCTTGCATTGGTTGGAAAGAATGCAATTGGTTTTGTTGATTGATCGAACAATATCCTAAATGCTTTTACATTCAATTGGTGGTTAGTTGTTTTTTGGATGATTATTCCAAGTGCTTGTGATTTATGGTAAATGCATGGCAAGGGTCTGTGATGACAAGTCGCCATGGAAATAAAGGAATGTTTTCTTGGAAAATGATATTAAGCTGAATACCTTGTTTGTGCTTGATTCTTAAAGGATTTAATTAAGGAAGGATATATTGTACGGGTGGATCACCTCCACGGTCGCACCGCGTAGTAACCCGAGAGGGCATTGCTCGATTCATGGGCCGAAGGTCGAGTGGTGAAAAGGCCAACCACGGGAATGATGTTTCGCTCCTAGACAGCTTGCGGGTCAGTTGGAGCTCTGGACACCCCTTGCTAGGTCAAGAATGGAGTTGAAGACCTCCGTGGCCCCCAACATCTGGGCATGTTGGGAGATCCTATTCTAGATAAAGGATTGAGTTTGTGGTGCCATGTGAATTGGACCAGTTACTTCTGTAGGGCAGAAGGGATACTTCTGTCGAACAGAAGCGAAACATAATTTCTCCTGTATGGGCGGGAGACAAAGATTAACTTGAAGATAAGTTAAGGAACTTGTTTGATCTTGTTTGTCAATAGATTGCTTTGCTCTGTTTTCGTGTCTGTGCTATAATTTACGCAAACGAACCTTGTTCCCTAAAAGGATTAATTAATGAAGCTGATTTTAAGTGTCACACATAATGTGGTAGGACCTAATTAGAAAACTAAAGCTATTAAGGGAAGTAGGTGGGCGGAACCCCCGACGGGTCCGTCCTATGGTAGGGTGGTCCCAGAGAACTGGGAGGCTTCTCACAAGTTTTTATCGTCATTCGACCTTTAGGTATGGATAGGTTAGAACCCGATTCATGCCGTTTTTGGGGACCAGAATGGGACTATGCCCTATGGGCAGAGAGGTTGAGCAACACATCCCCCTCGTTTCCCATTCTCTTTGAACCAAGTGCGGCATAGATCTGCTTCGGGTTGGGTATCTCTGCATAAAGTAGGATGTCTAATACCCGACGCTAGAATGCTAACAGGAGACCTTGAGAACTAGGAACCCAAATTTCAGGTCGATCCTAGTGGGTTCGGTCGTGAACATTCCGTTGCGAGGCGGATTCGGGAAACCCTAGGCGACAAAACTCGGAACATTCCTTGGGAGTGCCGGGAAGCGACGCTTAGATTCGTTTCTCGATAGACCGCTAAAAGAGTGCCTGGAAAGCCGATGGGCGGGCACCTCACAGTTGGTATCAGAGCGAAATTTTGTAATGATACGTGATTGATTAATGTATGGTTTGTAGACATATCCTAAAAAAAATAATCTAAGCAGTATGGCTTGATTGTTAGGCACCTTCTGCACCCATGAATGTTGACATGCAAGAGAAGAAATTCCTTCTCAAGCAAATTAAGGCACCCGAGTTTGATGGAGAAGGGATAGACATTGCAGTAGAGGCAGAGATATGGATTGAGTCGTTGGATGACTATTTCTTTGCTTCGGGAACTGCCTCTACCAATCAAGTAATGATAGCCAAACTTAAGTTAGTTGGCCAGGCTTGATTATGGTGGAAGCAATGGTGCAAAGATGAAGGTGTTTCTAAAGCTGCTATTACTTGGGTTCAGATGAAAGATGCTGTACGTAGATGATACCTTCCACCAACCTACCAGACTTTGAAGATGAATGAATTCTTCAGGCTAAAGAAATTAGAATTAACTTTGGAAGCTTACTACTCAAAGTTTGTAACCCTACTAAAATACGCACCACCTATGGATATTGCGCAGCAAGTATCCAAGTTTTGCCATGGCCTAAACACTCCTCTAAACCACCATCTTGAAGCAATGCATCCAACGGACTTGCAAGATGCATTATTCCAGGTGAATCCAATAGTCCAAGAATTTAAATCGGAAAATTGTAGTAAAGATGACTCCCGAGATCTGGGTAAGAGATGCCATACATGTGGAGAAATACGGCATATTCGTAGGAGATGTCCCTACCGCCAATGTTTCCATTGCAATGAGCTAGGACATGTCCAAGTAGACTGCCCTAACTTAAGTCCAAAAGATACGGGGTCTCCAGGAAAACGAAGTTACACAAGTGCAGTCTTCGGATATATAGAGAAATCAGATGAAGACGAATACTTAGAACCTACTACACCACTTTAGGATTATTAGAAATCCTAGAAATTTTGTCGACATGAAATACAACTTGTATTGGAATAAACTTTACTCTTGTAATTACAGTTAACTTGAGTAATATGAGTTGCGTCTATTTTGAGCCTAGAACTTGCAAATGATTAGAGATACTCTGGCAAGGAATGATAGTCATAATGTGCAATGAATTTCTCTTAAGTCATTTCTTCTCAACTAATATAGATTGGGTCTTACCAGAATGTCGAAGTTTGGAAGTATTCCTTAGTATTACAAGTAAAGCCAATTTTCCATGGAGCTCAGTCCCAAACTAAAGACAAGACAATCTGGAAATATAGTTTCCAAGATAAAGGACCACTCCAATCTGCTAAAAGAATCCTAGGACACTTTGGTCTAAAGAAGAAAATCCTACCAAGGACAACCAAAAATCTTGTGACCACAAGTGATAAAGCTCCGCGTTGTTTCTATTGCAGGGAGTTAGGTCTTTTCAAAAGGGAATGTCCAAACCACCCTAAACACCGATGCTCTGAGTGCCACAACATTGGACATAACTATATCAATTGTCCCAATGGAACTCGAAGAGAACTTGAGCTTACAAGAAATAAGCCGTACAAGCTCCAGTGATCTAGAATATACCAAGTGCTTAGGAAAAACCTAGAAGATATCCATGAGATGTAACTACAATAAATTTTCTATTGTAACCAAGACTCAAATATATCAAATACTATAGGTTGTTTTTTCAAAAGATCGTATGTCTGTGAGAGATTAGAGTAGCGCAGCAAAAGCATGGTGGGCCTATAACCCACAGGTTCCAAAATGATACTCCCCGTTTCTCTCGAGATGAGGACATCTCGATTTCTCTAAGGGGAGGAGGATGTAATATCTCTGCACAATAAAAGCTAGTTGGCT
Organism: Lygodium microphyllum; assembly: GCF_053477565.2. Lineage (NCBI taxonomy): Eukaryota > Viridiplantae > Streptophyta > Polypodiopsida > Schizaeales > Lygodiaceae > Lygodium > Lygodium microphyllum. Next base: position 83,300,362 of record NC_141163.1, on the reverse strand, counting down.
AGTTAGTCAATTAATAAGTTAGTAAGATTACTAACTAAAGACTAACTAAGGTAAAAACTAACTAACATTAATTATTGATAATTTTTATTTAATTTAAAATATTTTATTTAGAAAAATCAAGAGTCGTAAATTCGATATTTTTCTCGAATTGGCAAAGACCGTAGCTACCCTTCACGTAAATTACAACGTGAACGAGACTTATGAGTTATATTAATCACTAAAGTTCATGTGTATAGTTTGGAAGGCCCAAAAACATTAGATTTTGGGCAAAGCTAGTATATTTTAGATATTTTAGATATTATCCTAAAAAAATGATATGGAACTAGATGTCATTTAAAAGAAAAGATAAGTGATATTTTAGTTAGTTTGAAGATTTTATAAAAAGAAAAATAAAGAAAAGTGACTGGCAAAATCGCGCGCGCCGCGATCGCAGTTTACAGGCAGTAGACAGCACTTCGAACAGAGAAAAGAAGAAGGAGTGAACTAAGAGCTTTCTAATCAAGTGTCTTGGAGTTTTACTCCCCTTTCGGAGCCAATGGAACCATCAGATTTATGATCTGAGCATCAGATCACTGATCTTTCCAAGATCCCCCTCCATAAAGAGCTCTACTTCTCAACCACAAGCCCTCTTCTCTAATTCACTATAAATATGAGGCATGGGAGAGGCATAGAAAGCATAAGGAGACACCGAGAGGCTGCGAGAGAGAGGTAGAGAAGAGGATACTCCTCCAAGAGATTGTGAGGAAGAGCTTGAAAGAGAGCTTGAGAGAGAGAGAGAGAGAAGGAGACCTCGAGAGGCTGCAAGAGAGAGGTAGAGAGGGGGATACTCCTCCAAGAGATTATGAGGAAGAGCTTGAAAGAGAGCTTGAGAGAGAGAGAGAGAGAAGAGTCACCCCAAGAGGCTGCAAGGAAGAGAATTGGCTCAATTCCCTCTATCTCGATCCTTGACTTAACCATCTTCTCTTACGATCTCCCATCTTGAATCTATTCTACCTTCTTAATCTCTTGAGTCTATTTGCGGACGATGGCCTCCAAGTGAAGAATGTCACATGCGGATGACAATCTTGCAACTAGCAACAAGGCTTCGGGCAAAGGCATCACTGTCAATCCAACTATAGTTTCAGTTGTAAGTAATGTATTTTCAAGTTGATAGATGCTTGCTTTGATTCTCGTATGAGATATGTTAAGCCCATACTATTGCACGAGTATAGGTTATGGGAAAGGATAAATTTCATCTCGTTTACTCGGAAGATGGAGTTTGTGAAGTGCATATATCAAGGGAAGATAATTGCACCTAGTTACATATGACTTATTTGCTAGTGGAGCAATTATAAGGAAGAATTAGTCAAGCATTATGAATGGCATAGTCATCAAAAGAACGACATTAAAAGATTGGGCATATAAATGCTAGATTAAAGTATAGTTAAGGGTTATAGATAACATAATTTCTCAAAGAATATGACATTAAGAATCATGAATGGAGAAGTACTAGTTTAAAGTTTAGATACTTCAAAAGTACTTAACCTAACAGGCCAAATATTAAGAAAAACTAGATTCTAGCTCAATGCACGGCCTATTGGAGTCCAATTACTTGAGATCATCTTGCACTTATCTTATTAAGTATTCACACGTTATGCCTATAACATGTTTGATATATGAGGATAATTTTCTAGTTGCCTCATCACTTGACTAAGAGCTAGTACAAGAAATTGATCATAAGTGTTAAAACTAGGATGTCTTGAGATCCGTTGGATAAGGATGACTTTTGCCAATCCAAATTCAAGGTTGGGTTATCGATCAAGGTAAGTGATCTATAGAACTTACATCATGAATAGTGTTTGAACCCTTAACATATGCCCTAGCCAAAGGAAGGAGGTGTTAAGAACATGTTTGCATAGTATTACTCTTAGATCCCAAGGGGAAGAGCAAATATACGATGGAAATGTTATATCGTCTATTCTTGCATTGGTTGGAAAGAATGCAATTGGTTTTGTTGATTGATCGAACAATATCCTAAATGCTTTTACATTCAATTGGTGGTTAGTTGTTTTTTGGATGATTATTCCAAGTGCTTGTGATTTATGGTAAATGCATGGCAAGGGTCTATGATGACAAGTCGCCATGGGAATAAATGAATGTTTTCTTGGAAAATGATATTAGGCTGAATGCCTTGTTTGTGCTTGATTCTTAAAGGATTTAATTAAGGAAGGATATATTGTATGGGTGGATCACCTCCATGGTCGCACCGCATAGTAACCCGAGAGGGCACTGCTCGATTCATGGGCCGAAGGTCGAGTGGTGAAAAGGCCAACCATGGGAATGATGTTTCGCTCCTAGACAGCTTGCGGGTCAGTTGGAGCTCTGGACAGCCCTTGATAGGTCAAGAATGGAGTTGAAGACCTCCGTGGCCCCCAACATCTGGGCATGTTGGGAGATCCTATTCTAGATAAAGGATTGAGTTTGTGGTGCCATGTGAATTGGACCAGTTACTTCTGCAGGGCAGAAGGGATACTTCTGTCGGACAGAAGCGAAACATAATTTCTCCTGTATGGGTGGGAGACAAAGATTAACTTGAAGATAAGTTAAGGAACTTGTTTGATCTTGTTTGTCAATAGATTGCTTTGCTCTGTTTTCATGTATGTGCTATAATTTACGCGAACGAACCTTGTTCCCTAAAAGGCTTAATTAATGAAGCTGATTTTAAGTGTCACACATAAATGTGGTAGGACCTAATTAGAAAACTAAAGCTATTAAAGGAAACGGGTGGGCGGAACCCCCAACGGGTCCGTCCTATGGTAGGGTGGTCCCAGAGAACTGGGAGGCTTCTCACAAGTTTTTATCGTCATTCGACCTTTAGGTATTGATAGGTTAGAACCCGGTTCATGCCGTTTTAGGGGACCGGAATGGGACTATGCCCTATGGGCAGAGAGGTTGAGCAACACATCCCTCTCGTTTCCCATTCTCTTTGAACCAAGTGCGGCATAGATCTGCTTTGGGTTGGGTATCTCTGCGTAAAGTAGGATGTCCAATACCCGATGCTAGAATGCTAACATGAGACCTTGACAACTAGGAACCCAAATTTCAGGTCGATCCTAGTGGGCTCGGTTGTGAACGTTCCGTTGCGAGGCAGATTCGGGAAACCCTAGGCGATAAAACTCGGAGCATTCCCTGGGAGTGCCGGGCACCGATGCTTAGATTCGTTTCTCGATAGACCGCTAAAAGAGTGCCTGGAAAGCTGATGGGCGGGCACCTCACAAGGATGTATTCTAGGACACATGGTGTTAAAGAATGGCATTTCCACAGATTTCTTGAAGATGAAGGTCATTGTTGATCTTCCATCCCCAATTTATTTCAAGGGTGTTTAGTGCTTCTTAGGACACACATGGTATTATGGACGGTTTGTGTTGAGCTATACATTGATTGCTAGACCTCTATACAAGTTGTTGATCATGTTCGAGTGGACTGAGGAATACCAACATGCGTATGAGGAATTGAAAAAGGCTTTGACCACAACACAAATTCTACAAGCCCCAGATTGGGCACTCACGTTCCATGTGCACATGTGCACATTGATGCTTTAAAATTTGCCATAGGAGCTATGTTGTGCCAACCTGGTGAAGACAACCAAGCTTATCTAGTGAGATTTGCTAGCAAACAACTCACTGAGACCGAAATGAATTACTCAACAATGGAGAGAGAGGGCTTGGCCATGGTGTTTGTTGTAAAGAAATTTTGGCATTATCTTCTAGCTACACATTTTACATTCTTTGTTGACCATAAAACCTTGTTGTATCCGGTTAACAAACCTTGCGCTATAGGACACATTGCTAGATGACTACTTTTGCTTTTGGAGTTTGACTTCTTCGTGGTGGCGCATAAAGGGAAGTAGCATTACATGACTGGCCATATATCGCACGTCCCCACAGGAGAATCTACTAGGGAAGGCATTGTATACGAACTGGCAGACACACATCTATTCAGCTTGTGTAGTGAAAGGGATTTGTTTAAAGTCGAAATGATGCCGTATTGGGCAAATGACGTAGTTCAAGTGCTCGAGCACGGACTATTGGAATGACCAATAGAAAAGGCCTGACTTAGGCAGCTCATCTTGAAGATCCAACCCTATCAATTGATAGTAGGCCAACTTTACAGGTTGGGGCAAGACAGATTACTCTGCAGATGCATGTGTGAGCATGAGATGCATGAGGTACTAATAGAGGTACACGACGGAATCACAAGAGGACATTTCAATAGAGATGCGACACCCCATAAGGTACTGCAATCCTCCCAGCTGTGGTGGCCTATCCTCTTCCAAGATGCGGCATGATTTGTGAAGCATTGTGATGAATGCCAATGGACTAAAGTTCTAATTCGTAAGGATCACATTGAGCTAACCCCAATTATTGCACGACAACCCTTCGAGAAATGGGAAAATTGACTTCATTGGACCCATTAGTCCTGTGGCATAGTATTCACAAGCCAAATACATCATTTCGGCCACCGATTATCTAACAAAATGGGTAGAAGCACGAGCTACAAGAAAAAATGACAGTAAGGCCACTGCTAAGTTCCTCTGGGAGCAAGTGATCTCACAATTGGGCTGCCCCATCGAACTAGTTAGCGACCAAGGCACATACTTCATCAACGAAGTGATAGCTCACCTCTTGTCCTCCTTTCTAATCATCCATAAAAAATCTTCGCCTTATTACCCTCAAGCAAACGGTCAAGCTGAATCAATGAATGAAATCTTAATAAAGGTCTTGAACAAAGTCATCCCTCCTTCACGTAGTGATTGGGATAACAAGTTGATGGCGGCCTTGTGGGCTTACTGCACAATCTTACAAGACGAAGACCCCTTTAGATTGACATATGGTACAGAGGTGATCCTTCCCTTGGAATTCTTCGTACCAAGCCTCAAGATAGCCCTTTAAGAGAGATGGGATGGGAAGGAAGCATGGATAGAATGCCTAATTCAACTCAAACACTTATAAAAAATCTAGCTTTTAGCCATCCATGCACTATTATGCAAAAAGAAAAGATGCAAATGCTGGTTTGACAAGCATATGAAGCAGTGCAACTTTGAATAGGGAGACTTAGTGTGCCACTATACTCAGTCAAAGGACATAAGCAAAAATTGAAGTTTTGAGGGCAAGGCCCCTTTCGGGTTCGAACCATCAGCAACAAAATGGCAACGTAGAGTTCAAAACCCTGGAAGGTGAGGGCATAGGCTTTTTCAATGGTAGCTGCATAAAGAAGTACTTCCCTCTCCCATGCACCCATTGCATGAGCCCCAATGCTAGTACCTCTCTTGTCTACGTATATGAGTAGCCACTATCACTGAGATGGACAATGAGGATGAGGAAGGACTAGAATCAACTTACCTAAGCATAACAGTCACACTTAAGCACACATGCATCATCAATGCTTTAATCGATGAAGGAGCTGATTTTAATGTCTTAACCCATGACCATTGGACCCAAATTGGCAACAAACCGCAATTGCAATGCACTAATGCTAAGCTTAGTCCCTATGGAGGCCAACCCTACACACTTTTGGAAAAGTGCAAGGTTGCTATTTCTATCGAATATGAAAGCATGCAAGTAATCTTCAATGTGTTACCCAACACTAAAAGATGTAGTCATGATGTCGTTATTAGGACGAATCTTTAAGAAGCAAGCCCGTTGCAATGTTGACTACGAGTCACAGCATATCCACCTAGCCGTGAACAATGTCCACGTAGTTACAACTTTCAGCAAGGGTGGCATGAATCCTTCCAAGTTCGTAAAAAGCCACTTGTAGAGAAGCCCACCATTAAGTCTAAGGAGAGGGGTCGTGACTCGTCACAACCTGCCAAGCCTCAATGCCAACAACCCATTGAAACCAATGTTGAAGCCCATGAATCCCATTTCAAATGGGTACCTAACAGCAAGCACCACCTAAGAACAGAAACCCACAGCCTCGCAAGGCTAATGACCCACACTTGAAACCTAGGAAGCCAAGACAAAACTACAAATATCGATGTATGGTCAACAAGTCGCGATGGGTCCCCAAGTCCTTATTGCAAGTGCAAGGTTACTATGCAGGTAACACCTAGATTTGGCTACCTAAAGCCCAAACAACCAAAGGCCCTACTCAAATTCCACCCTCAATCTTTGACCACATCAAACATCCCACCAGAGACACTCAAACCACAAGAGAATCAGGACGCTAAGTCCATAGAACCTCCAAAGCCTAGCTCAGAAAGGCATAAACCAATCTATCGCCCAAAATTGTAAGCCTGCTACTAACAAACTATCCACATCTATTCCCAATGATGCCCCTTAGATCTCCAAGGAACAAGAAATCAAACACTGTCTCATTATGTCATATAGCAAGAACATGATCATGGCCACAAACTAGGAAATTGAGAAGTTGAAACAACTTGCTGACAACAGCTCCTCCTTTTTGTGGAAATGGTATGCTCTATGATTGCAATGGGAGCTAGAGGGATACCAAATAATGACCAATGTTGAACAACAACGCACAATCAAGGCATCAAAATATGACCCAATCTATGTAGTTCCAACTTCCTATAGGGTGTTGACTACCATTTGTAATCGACCCCTGGAAGAACACATTAAGGGACATCCTTGTTTAGATTGCATCCTCACCGAGGAAGAGCTGCACATCACTAGCCGCATGGACTCCAACGACTTTTTGCTTGATGTCCTCACTTATATTATGCATGCCGGTATATGCCATTTAGACATGGATAGCTATGATACTTTAGAATACAACCCTAATTTCTATGCTGGGCTCATGTGACAGTAAAACACTAAGATTATGTGCTGCAGTCCCTTCATTAGCTAAACATTTAATCCTAGGAAGGATTATTCTCAATTCAAAACATGGGGGTATGGTGAATCAAACCAAACACATAAGGAGATTAGTAAAGGAAAAGCACACATGGGGGATCTCAATGGTAGGATGAAGCAGCTTGTGATTGAGGAATTGATAATAAAATTTGAAAGCAAAAGACTTCTTGGAGGAAAAAGTCCAATTTCGTACTAAAAACAATTTAATCTGCCAAGCATGAAGTCTTTTCTTTTAGTAAGTGACTATTTGGAAAAGCACTAATGGAAAAGCATGACTTATGACATGAGCTGAAGATGTCACAACAAGATCGAGCCCATCGCCTACCCTTCATGGAAGAGGAAGGAGTGAAGTATGGTCTCTCACTGGGCATACAACCAGCCATTAGGAAAAAAATGAACTCACAAATGGGCCTTTTAACCTCACCTCTCCTCCTTAAAACAAGGAAAATAGGAGAGAAGAATAGTAAAATAATCCTCTTCTCTCTCCACTTTTGCAATCTCGTTTTGCCTTTTTTATATTATCTACAAAGATATACTCAGATTCATTCTCTCTCCTCATTCAAGAAGTCTTTTTCAACCAAATTTTATATTAAAAAAGGAGTTAGTTACGGGAGTGTGATGCTTCATTTTCAATGCAAAACGATTAGTAGATATGAGCTAATTGATTTTTAAATTGAGAACAAGGAAAATGAATTTTTGAAAGTTCATTTTAAAATATTTTGGGGATTATTTATATTCTAGATTTTGGTTTTTAAAAAAATCAACTGGTCAAATTTCACATTTTTTGGAAGTAAAATAGAAATGTCTAAAATACGAAAAGTCTTGGACATCCCTACCCTCTCAGCTATTTTCCCCTATATCTATACTCTCTCATGGCTCTATTATGACCTCTTCTCTGTGTTTATGCAATCTTTATTAACAGAGCGAATTACTTATACCCTCCTTTCCCTTGGCATCTTGTGTGCCTCTCTGTGCATCTCCATTCTACCTCATGTGACAACCAAGTAGGCTCCCCGTTTCTATTAATAGTAAAATGAATACATGAAAGAAGGAGCTGCATATTGAGGTAGAGATTGAATAAACCCCATTATTTAAAAGAACCTAGCATACCAGTGTCAACCCTCAGGTTTTGCAGAGTTATAGGAAAATGGGATTGAAACATGTGGATTTGTGGGTTGATGGGGGAATCTACCCAATTGACCCTTAAAAAATACCTCCAACTTTCTTAGGAATCACAAATTTGATGAAGTATGTGTGTGAGGGTGAAAATGGGTTGCTCAGTTACATTAGGCGGCTCAATGATTAGGCGTTCAAAGTATTGACAACTTGCCAAGCAACCATAAAAAATTACCATGATGTGATCGTTGCACATCAACTTCATATAAACAACTCATAAGATAAGTGGGACAACTGGATGACATTATAATTCAACAAAACAATCAAACTATTTCAATGTAGGACACTATCCATGACATTGGTATCTCATATGAGGAGGCAAAGGCACAATTGGATGACTTGAGAAAGATCAACAACAAGCTAATACATGAGTGAAAATGAAAGAAGAAGCCAATCAATGAGTTAATTGTGAATAGCGGCCAGTGGAAGTGACGTATCAAAGCGTGTAAGGTAGCTCAAAAAGAGAACCTAGGTGAGGGTGAGGTTGGATTGTGTATTAGTAGATTGCTGAAGGAAAGTACATTGGAAAATGCTTTGAGAAATCCTAAGTTTAAGGTTGTGAAGGAAAAGGTGATTGAGGTTGTGAAGGAAAAGGTGATTGAGTGCACATTAAAAGATGTGTTAAATGAGTTCTTAGCTGTGGATGTACAATCTATTTGTGACAGGGCTGGTATTAGCACAACGACTTACTCAAAGATATTCAAAGGTGTGAAGACTGGGTTTGGTCTTGTATTGATGAAGAGAAATAGAACCGTGCCTCTTCCGCAACCTTCAAAGTTAATAGTGTTGAGATTGAGAGAGAGGCAGAGACAGAGTAAAGAGCAAGCATGCTCTCTTCTTCTTCCATTCATTATCTCATAACCACATACATAGAATAAGTGTATACAATAGTACTAAGGTCCGTAGGACCATTCACACTGGGTCTAAGACCACCAACTTATTTAATGTCCCACACTTTCTGATATAGCTAGACAAGGCTAATGTCAGTCATACATACTAACATGAGAATAATATGAGCTTGATATTCTAACACTCCCCCTCAAGCTCAAATCATTTGATGAACTCCAAGTAGTTGTCTAAAACTACTGAACTTATCTTTAGCCAAAGACTTGGTAAATATTTTTGCAACCTGTTCATCAGTCTTCACATGCATAAGATCTACTCTCCCTGCAAGAACCATCTCTTTGATAAAATGGTAGTGTACCTCTATGTGTTTTGTCCTGGCATGGTATACTGGATTCATTGCCAGGAGTACACTACTGAGATTGTCGCATAATAAGGTCATTGGAGCATCCAACTGAATATTCAAATCAGCCATAAGCTTGAGCAGCCATGAAAACTCACATGCTGCCAATGCAGCACCCCTGTACTCTGCCTCAGTACTAGACAATGCAATAGTTGGTTGCTTCTTGCTGCTCCAGCTAATCATGCCACTTCCAAAACCAAAAGCATAACCACTCGTAGATCTACGATCATATGAGCATCCTGCCCAATCCGCATCTGTGTATCCAACCAGTTTCAAGGCCTTATCTCTCATATAGAGCAGCCCATAATCTACAATGGACTTAACATATCTCATAATCCGCCTAACAGCATCCAAATGTGGCTTCCTAGGCTTCTGCATAAACTGACTTATGAGCCCAACTGCATAACTCAAATCTGGCCTAGTGATGGTCAAGTAGATCATCTGCCTCCTGTACATAGTCACATCCTAAATTTCAGCTCCAGTGCTAATGTCCAACTTGACATTCTGATCAAGGGGTGTATCCAATGGTTTGCATTCAGCCATGCCATACTTTTTCAGCATTTCCATGGCATAATGTTTCTGCATCAGCCATAAACCATTTTCAGCCTTGATTATCTCAATACCCAAAAAATACTTCAATTCACCTAGATCTTTCATGTCAAATTCAGATTTCAGCATCTTCATTACATGCTGTATGCCCAAGTCATCATTAAAAGTGATTATCAAATCATCAATATATATGACTAGCACTACCAAGCCACTATCAGTCTTCTTTGTAAATAGGCTATGATCAGCCCTACCAATAGTAAATCCCAACCTCTGCAAGTAGTTACTAATCCTAGCATGCCAAGCTCTCGGAGCCTGCTTCAGCCCATACAGTGCCTTTTACAGCTTGCATACATAATGCTAAAAATCAGGGTGAACATACCCTTTTGGTTGAACCATATAGACATCCTTTGCTAAGTCACCATTAAGAAAGGCATTCTTCACATCCATCTGCTATAATTTCCAGCCTCTAGCAGCAGCCAAAGCAATCACAGTGCGTATAGTTGCCATCTTGGCAACATGGCTGAATGTTTCCTCATAATCAAGTCCATACTATTGGGCATATCCCTTAGCAACCAACTTGGCTTTATACCTTTCCACACTGTCATCCGACTTGCATTTGACTGCACACTAGTTCTCATCTTCCACTGCTTCAGCATATGTACCTGGTTCTTTGATCTCCATCATTTTTGTCATGTAAGCATAATGCTTTGTAGTGTAGCCACTATATGTCAACCTGTCAATAGGGTATCTGACCCTCTGTGAGCGTATAAGCTGTGGTGCACTGCTCGATTCCCCTCTCTCATGAGGCAGAATGTACTTGCTATGCCTTGCGCCAGGTGTATAGACAGTCGGAATACCAAGTTCACTGTCTAAAGTGTCAGTAGACTCATATCCAGAAGTCATTCTACCAGGTGTCATCATCCCAGATACATCCTCAATAACTTTCTCTTTTCCTTTGCTGTCCATGACATCATATCTCCCCCTCACTAACATACTGGTGTCAGTGGATGGTGAGCTTCTCAATCTCCCTGTCCATGGGGATACTGTCTGACTAGTAGGTCCTGTCATAGCAGTGCTCTACTGCATATCTACTGTAGATACATGAGTAGAAGGCATATCTGATGGTACTGTAGCCGGTGAAACATACCAAGAACCCATCTTATAAAAAATAACATCCCTGCTCACCAAGGTTTCCCTAGTAGAGGGATCATAACATTTGTATGCCTTCTTTTCCTGCGAATATCCAATGAAAACTTATACGCTTTTGGATCCAGTTTCTTCCTTTTTTCATCTCGAATATGCACATAAGCAAGACAACCAAAGACTTTCATGTGACTTACATCCAGTTTATAGCCATACAACTTCTCAAACGGTGTCATCTCATGAATACTTGCAGTGGGAGTCCGATTCAAGATATACATGGCTGTCATAACAGCCTCAGCCCAATAATAGAGCGGCATTTTCTTCTCATTCATCATGGCACGAGCAGCTTCCATCAAGACCTTGTTCTTTCTTTCAGCTACCCCATTCTGCTGAGGAGTGTAGCTGCAAGTAAGCTGTCTACGTACACCATTTTCAGCAAACTCATTTGACACATACTCCCCACTGCTATCTGATCTCAAGCAAGAGATATAGCAGTCAAATTCCTTTTCAACCTGCTTTTTAAACTGCTGAAAAACATCAAACACCTCATCCTTTGTCTTCAGAATGTAAACCCAAGTATAGTGACTGTAATCATCAATGAATGTCACATAATACTTCGAGCCTCCCATGGATGCATTATGGGTTGGGTCCCAAACATCAGAGTGCACTAATTGCAATGGATGTGTACTCTGCCTTACATGCCTGACAAATGGCAACCTTGACTGCTTACCAAACTGGCAAGCATCACATACATGACCAATATCTGAATATTGGATCTTGGGTAAACCTGTAACAAGCTGTTTTTTCTGCATAATTTGCAGCCTTTGCAAATTTACATGCCCCACTCTCTTGTGCCAAATTTCCAAGTCTCTAATAGTGCCAAAACCATGGGCAAATATAGCTAAGTTCAGCTCTGGCAAGGTAGCATCAAGAGTAAACATTCTGCCATTCCTGTGGCCACGAGCTATCAACTTGCATCCATTGCCAAACTCTTCAATAAAGCAACCATGCTTGTTGAATCTAACCTGCAAGTTCTTCTTCGTCATCTGACCAATAGATAGTAAGTTTGTAATCGAAGGAACATGCATGCAATACGTCATGTAAATTTTTCTTTCTGCCATCATGAACCACAAGAGGCACTTTGCCTTTATGCTCAATGCTATGCTGTGTGTCATCACCTGTACAGACATAGCCATGTTTTTTAGCCACCATATCAGTGAACCAATCACCGTGAGGAGTCATGTGATTTGATGCCCCTGAATCAATGTACCAAACTGCATCATCAGTGCGTTTTTCAACAACTCTTTCTTTTACATACTTCATGGCAAACAATCTATCTCTTGAAGTATCATTTGCCTGACTAGATGTAGCAAAATGTCCAGATCTGCTCTTCCTCTCCATGTTGTTGAACTTTTGCTTCAACTGTATCTTCTTGGCACTTGTGGTTGTGCCATGATACTTGACCAAAATGTCCCATGCATTCTTAGGAGAGCTGCAGTTCATTATTTGCATTACCATGGAATCTGAGATACATAAAGAGAGCTAGTGCAAGACTCTATGAGCTCTTTCTGTCCAAGCTCGGTGTAATCATCTCTGATCAGCCATAGGTTGATCTGAGAGCTCATGTTCAGCTTCCACTCCAATCACCAACTCCCAATATCCTTTCCCTATTAAGAAGTTCTCCATGAAAAACTTCCATATGGCACAATTGTTACTATCAAGTTTTTCTCCCACTATCTGGGTTATGTTGTCAGTCCTCTTTGCATTACCCATGTTGTATGCTTTGTTTGACTACCTGCAAGCCAAGAAGTGTCCTTGACTCACTGCAATTCTTGATTGTTTTTGACAGTTTTATGCAACAAATTTATTGTCAAAACCAGGGTATTTCAGCCCTTTTTCTACTCAAAAACATCCACAATTATGTGGTCCCACCTGTAGATACATTTGTTAATACATATGCTATGTAGTTGCTTCAAGTCTGTAACATGCAGCCTTACTGCCAGGGTTCATACATGCAATCTGAAAACTATAAATTGTTAGTGACCAACGGCTTATTCAAAGCCAAAAAGTGAGTCATATACATGTCATACATGTCCCAAACCTTCGTAGACAGTTGCTAGTACATGTAGCAGTCCAAACATAACCATATGGTTTGTAGGCCACATGACTACGATGGATGAAAAAAGTTACATTTTGCAGTTCCTGATCGAAGTAATGGAAGAAAAACAAGGTTGGCCAAAGCTAAGGTTTGGATAAGTCTTGAAAAATTGGCTCCCTTACTTTGCAAGATGGTGTTTAATAATGAAGATAAGCAAGAATTTATCAATGCTGTGCATAGCTTCTACAAAAACATGGTGGAAGTGTGGTGTAAAAGCTCTATCACACATTACATGGTGCGTACTAAGTTAATATTTTGAAATTGTATGAATTATATAAACTATTGAGCATAGTTTTACTCATGTGTGATATGTGCCTTTGTAGCATATCCTTGAAATACATGGGCCATACTTTGCAGAAAAGAGAAGCATCAGAGTTTGGTCCACACAAGAGATGGAAAATTCACATTGGATAGAGTGTGGTGCATATCAAAGAAAAACCAATCATGGTGGAGGGGTGAATGATAGCAATCTAATGATCCAATTGCTATCTTGGTGGTAAAGGATTATAGGAGTGGATGAAGCTAAACTCTCGCAAAAGAGAGCAAATGAAAGTGCTAATGAATCAGTGCAGACATGATAGAATCACGTCGTGTCACTGAAAGAGTGCGTTATGAAGCCTCAAATGCCAAAGAAAACCATGCCAAGTGGCTAGAAACAAGGTTTTGACAAGGCAACAAATAGTTCAAAGAGAGTTAAGATAGTAAGATGAAAAATGTGCTCAATGTGAATGAAATTCATAGTTTAAGAGAGAAAGAGAGAGTGTGCATCTATGTGAATGAGTCTTACAATTTAGGGTCATCCAAAAGAGGGTTTCACTTTCTATCTTATTCATTGAGTTCTCACATTTCTTGTGTCAGAAAGATTGCTAGGTCTAAGGTAGTTGCAAATAAGCTTCCACTCAGAGCCCAATATTGTGTTCAACCCCTTGGAGCATTTACTAGCTTAGATGCACCTCCTTCTCAACCTAAACTAGCTTCCTCAAGCCACCCTCACAAGGGTCCTCCTTAGCATCCCCACAAGAAGCACAAGTGGAAGCTAGGTATAGTGGCATTGAGAAAAATTAGGAGGTATCAACACTCTTTTGATCTCATCATTCCGAAGGCGAGCTTCTTGAGACTTGTTCGTGAGATTGTGCAAGACCTCTATCGCATAGAAAGCAGGCTGTGGTTTTTGGCACAAGGTCATGATAGACCTGATTGCTTCACAAAAGAATGTCTTCATGATTCGTGTTATCCTCGTGCATTGGACATATGACTATGTGCCAATGCAAAACTATTGTATGCATCCTTAAAATATGAATTAAATTTTTACTCTTTTCCTTCGCTCTCAACTTTGACTGTGCATCTTCATTAATTCTTACTTATAGTTTTTGTTAGCATCGTCAATTTGAATAGGAAAAACATGAAAAAATTTACCATTTTTTGTTGCAGACTTTACTACTGATGCCTCTATATAGTCTATGTGGTGCGAAGTTTCTAAGGGCTAGTTCACGACATTGATTTCTCAATTATCAATCCATCCATAATTTTGGTGTGTGATAACTTTTAAAATACTAAACTATATCCGAATGCGACGAAACTTAACACGTGTACTTGTTAGGTGGCCAAGAGCCCAAACTATTTTTTTTGGGAGAAAAAAAGCATGCAGACCCTTGGTCCAGGCACTAAATAATTTGGGCTCTTGGACACCTAACGAGTGCGCGTTTAAAGTTTTGTCGCATTCCGATAAAAGGTTATGGATTTATGATCACACAATGGACAGTGCGTATGAAGTTGCATTAACCCGATTTTGGGGTTTAAATGGGTTAAAGGTTCATTCTTCTTCTCATTTTCACATCTTGCTTTCTTTGCTTCCTCCATTCTCACACCCCCAACCTTTGTCTCTTCTCCATCTTGCCCTCCTTGAGCTTGCATGGCACGCACCAAGCAATCATGTTGTTGTCCCTGGGAAGACCTCACGCCAAGGCCTACTACCTGGAGCACAAGGTGGAGCCTCCTCTAGTGCAGCAATAGGTGCTACCTATAGAACACAAGGACTACCATAGAAGAAGAGGAGATGGAAACTGGACACTATCGCTCTTCGGGAGATAAGGAGAATCCAATGTAGATACTAGCTTCTCATCCCGAAAAGCTCTTTTCATAAGGAAGTCATGCAAGACTTGGAGCAACTGAAAGGGATGGGAAGTTTTTGGGTGCAAGTGCGAGATGGCCCACCTATAAGAATGTGGACTGCTGCAGCTATGGAGGGCCCTGCAAACAGCTATAGAGGGGTTTCTTATCGACTTGTTTGATGAAACACAGCTTGTGGCCATCCATGCAAAGCGTGTCACAATCATAGATAAAGACATAAACTTTATCATTTGGCTTTGACGCGGCAAGGGGACTCCTCCATAGGTTATGAGATTAATGATGCAAGGTTTTGTAATGAGTGTTATAGCATCATAGCATCTTGGAAGGCCAAAAAATTTTGCATTCTCTATCTCATTGGAATATTTATTTATGTATACATAATATCTCATGCGATGTGTATTGAATTCAAATAATTGAGTAAAGTTGTCTTGTTTTGTTTCTTGCAATGCACGAGTCTTAATTTTTATTTAACGTATGAATGCATCAAAAGTAGTAATACATACAGATATGAGTTATGTTATTGCTTATGTACAATCACAAGTGCAGTACTACACGTTGAATTATGTTAACATATGCAAATATGTCATTCATGTATCACACATTATCGTCACACTTACACAATCACAAGTGTAGTACTACATGTTGAATTATGTTAACGTATGCGAATGCATCATTCACGTACCGCACATTATCGTCACACTTACACAAACCACACATTTATTCAATTAATATTTATTTATAGGGAAAAAATAAAATATCTTATATTCATCAAGAAAAATACATGCGCTGATTGATAGTGATGGTAGATACAAAAAGCCGATAGCCAACAAGAACTCTTAATTGTTCCTTAGCTTTTTCATCAGTGGAGAGGAGGAGCCAGCTTCTAATGAAAATATATGTTCCTTCTTTGCTTCAAAAATGATGCGCTTCCCCTTCAACTCTTTCTCTAGGAGAAGCGGATCTAACACTTTAGCAAGGTCACCTAATGTAGCAGGCACACATATTGCTCCACCACACATTTAGTCAAACAAGTAAAGAAGCTTTGACCGCTTGATTAGCATCACCTTCTCCAAGCTAGATGTCACAGGTATCACTCGAAAAGGTCCAAAATTGGTCAAAGCTCAAATTTTCATGATTATTTATTGCCCTCATGGTGAGCACTTCTTATGGAAGATCACCAAGTCTGCAACAAGGTTGGCAATGTACTTCTTTAGAGGTGAATCCTTCTGTCGAATCACATGCCGAGCTCCTCCTTGCCTTGATGCAAACTCATCTATATACAGTATGTCCTGAATGACAAACTCAAATCAACAAATATATTTAGTGACTAACCCAGAGTTATCAAAAAGCAATGAAACTTGACGGTAGTTTGTATCGGGCCCCCTAGAGTCCAACCACATGAGTATTGCAAAATTTACGGCCAAAGTCCCCCTTGGAACCCACATCTCCTACTCCCCGAGGCTATCCCTACGGATAGACCTTTCGCTACAAAGCTAGTCTAAGCCTCTTGAAGAGATAACCATGACCTCCTTGGAGTAGGGTCTTGTAGCTAGCTTGGGGGGTAGCTTAACGTGATCTTTCCTTTTATCCTCTTTATCAATGTTTTTAATCAAAGATCTAGATTCTAGCAAATACAAATAATCCTTTCAAACAATCACAATCACACCATCGTGCAGCAATAGTTCACACCTTCCATAGCCAAGGTAGACCTTATCTTAAGGTAACCTTACATAAAATGATGCCTGCAGTTGCCTTGTCTGAAGTCTGGCATTTGGTGGAAAAAAATGATGCCTGAAGCTACCATGTTTGAAGTGTGGCGTCTGGGGCCACTTTTTGGGCCCTCTCCAAAGTCTGGCATCTGGGGCCACTTTTCCAAAAAGTGGCCCTAAACGCTAGTAAGGCAGTTGTATGCATCATTTTTGGCGAAGATTTCACTGGTGGACTCCGAGGGACCGACACACCCTATCATCAAGTTTTTTTGCATAAAAATATATAGTAGTTAGAAATATCACCTTCTCCATATCATCTTGTATCTTCATTTCCTTGTGTGTTAGCGAGGCACCTCTTTGGGCAGAGGGATCTACAAACTCCTTGGTAGGAAGATGGGGCCTTGGTCCAAATAGATCATGTTGTAGTACTTCAAATTCAGCATTCGACACAAGGTAATCTTCTTCAATCGAGGTAATATGCTCCTGTGCTGCTATGATGGCACTCACTGTATCTAAGCTTGTGCCATCATATCTTCCAATCTTTACCATTGTCAGATCCACATCCACGTAATCATAATCGATCAGGTCTTCCATCAAATCCCTGACCAGGATAGAAAACAACTCTTTTTCCTTCATTTTCAAGTATTGTAGCACATCTGATAGAAGCAAGTATTGTACACCATCTACTTCAATGGGCGTCAAGGAAGCAAGGTGTTGAGATATCGAGCTCCACTCGTGATATGCCAGGATGACTATTGTGCATTTATGTCACCGACTTGTCAGTTGCAGATGCGGTTGGTACACCACCCATGAATAATAGCTAGATGACAGCTATCCTTATCTACTCTAGTTTGTGGCTCAGTTAGTATGCCACCTTAGTTAGTTGAGTTTGGTTTGAGACCCATATATAGGGTTCTTCTATTTCTTTGTATGAGAGTTCTTTTTGGCTTACACAACTAAGAAGAGGAAAACTGTTTTTCAGCCTCCACCTTTGTGTGTATTCCCCCATTGTGCAATCAAGAAAGCTACAAGTGAGACTCCTTCCTTCTCTCCCACAATCTTGACATGGTATTAGAGCCTTGTTCGTGGTAAGGAGCTCAAGAAAGAAAGCCAAGTTCGCGGTGTTCTGGTAAGAGGACCAATGTTGCTTTCATTCTTTTCTTTCGGGAGCAAGTCTCTGCAGGTATCACAGCCGAAAAGTGCAAGAGTGCATTATCTCAGGTTGAGACGCCCTTCGCGGTGAAGCAAGAGGGCAGTATATGTTGCGGGTTAGGGCTTTGGCCCTTGGCAACCCTGTTTTTTTGATTTGAGGCCATTTTGGGGCCTGTTTTGGAGGCGGAAGTTTTCTGCATGCACTCAGGAAAAGGCCCAGTTTTATCCTGTGCGACCACTGTTCTACAGGTCGGTGAAAAGTTACTATAGAAATTGCATTGTATGCCTGTGCACAGAGACATTGGGAGTTATAGAATCATCCTTGTTGCCGGTTGATGCAAAATTGTCACTAGAAAGTGACTGTGTGGTCAAATACCACTTTCGTCAGTTTTGCAGATTTGCCCTTGTGAGGCTGAAGCTGTATTCTTTGCAGTGACAATTTTTTTTGCAGTGTTCTATAATGGCGTCTAATTCTCTTTCACAGATTGTCATTGAAAAGCTTGACAAGAACAACTTCCAAGCATGGAAGTTTAGAATGACGAATTTCCTTATGGGAAAATGACATTGGGAATTTGTTGCAGGAAATGAAGAAGAACCAATTCTTCCTGATGTTCCCAATCAACAGCAAATGCAGGCATTTAAAGCATGGCATGAGAGAGCCAGGAAAGTTATGTACTGGCTGTTTATCAACATTTCAGACTCTATGATTGTGCATATTCAAGATGCAAGTACGCCAAAGGAGGCATGGGATACTTTGTCAAAAATGTATAGCACAAATACGCAAGCCAGGAAAATGCAGCTCAAGCAAGAGTTGCATAATGTGCAAAGAGAAAATATGAGCATCAATGACTACCACATGAAGGTGAAGAAGATTGCAGATGCACTTGCTTCCATTGGGTCACTAGTGGAAGATGATGATTTAGTTTCTGTGACCTTGAATGGTCTAGGAAAGGACTATGCACAATTCCGAACATCCATCTTCGTTTGTGAAAGATTTCTTGATTTTGAGGAGTTGATTGCTCTTCTAATTTCTGAGGAGCAGAGAAATGGTGGTGCATCTTCTTTAGGAGGAACTTCAAAAGAAGCTGTCTTCTACTCAAATGCTGGAAGAGGTAGAGGCAGAGGTAGAGGAGGCCGATTTGGAGGCCGTGGCAGAAATTAGAATATGCAGCAAACTCAAGAAAACCAGTCCTATGGAGGAAGACGTGGTAACTCTAGAGGCAGGGGGAGCCAAAGAGGTCGTGGTGGATGGCAAAGAGGCTAAAATGCAAACAGTAATGTTGAATGCTACTATTGTGGTAAAATGGGTCATATGGCTAAAGACTGCTATAAAAAGTAGAATGACATCATGAATGGAAAACTGCAACAAGGGAATTATGCATCTTCTAGTAGACAGGGTGATGACAGAAATGAGCATTTTTTAATGGTGCAGCACATGAACAATTCTGTGACAAGTGCAGAAGAAAGCAATGATGTATGGTATGTTGACTCAGGTGCATCAAACCACATGACAGGTCATGCAGAATGGATGGAGGATGCAAGGAAAATAGAAAAACCAGGATTTGTGGAGACTGGTGATGATACTGCACATCCTATTGTGCAGATTGGAAAAATTCCTTTGTCTATGCAGGATGGGAAAAAGAAATACCAGTCCGATGTATTTCATGTCCCGAATATCACCAAGAATCTGGTTTTTGTTGGTCAAATGGTTGAGCAGGGCTTGCAGGTCAGATTTAATCCTCATGGATGCTTTGTTGAGGATATGAAAAATAAAGGTCGCTTGATAGCAAAAGGAAAGAAGAAGGGAATAATGTTTACATTGGATGTAGGCATGCTTGAATTGAGTGCAACAATGTTTGCACATGGGATCGGTGTAGTTGCAGATATTGATATCTGGCATAAACGCATTGGTCATGTTAATGTACATTGACTTAAATCAATGCAGGCCCAAAATATTGTTGCAGGATTGCCCAAATTCAAGGTTGCAAAAATGCATAAGGTATGTGAAGCCTGTCAGTTTGGAAAACATGCAAGGAAACCATTTCCTAGACATGTTCAAGAGAGTAAAAAGCCATTGGAATTAATTCACTCTGATATGTGGACTACTAAAGTTGCAACTCTTGGAGGCTGTCATTATTTTTCACTTTTATTGATGACTATATCAGAAAATTTTGGGTGTATTTTATGAAAAAGAAAAGTGAAGTTTTTGGGCATTTCAAAACTCTTAAAGCTATGGTTGAAAAGGAAACATGCCTGCAAATAAAATGCCTAAGGTCAGATGGAGGGGGAGAGTACCTCTCAAATGAGTTTGCAAGGTTCCTGCAGGAGCATGGCATAAAGCAACAATATTCATGCAGTCATACCTCACAACAAAATGGAATTGCAGAAAGGAAAAACATGCATATTGGAGAGGTATCTTGTGCCATGATCAATGAAAAAGACTTGCCAGATTTTTACTGGGTTGAAGCAATTGCTACAACAGTCTACATAATGAATAGGACTCCCACTGCAGCAATACATGGCATGACTCCAGAGGAGAGGTATACTGGTAGGAAACCAGATATTTCTCATTTGAAAATTTTTGGTTGCATTGCCTATGTTCATGTGCCAGGTGAGTTGAGATCCAAGTTGGATCCAAAAGTTGAGAAGTGCATCTTTATTGGTTACTCTCTGCAAAGCAGAAAGGGTATAGATGTTATAACCCTTCTACTCGTAAGTTTACAGTGAGCAGAGATGTTGTTTTTTATGAGATGAGTAGCTGGTATAAACCAGTAAATGTGATTGATGATGTAGATGCACAAAATGGTAATGCTGCACAGAATTCACAGCAGCAGTCACAAAATATTAGTGGACCTGGAACGTCCTCTAGCACTGGTTCACATCCTTCGCCATGGACAGGCAGATTGAGATCAGGAGAATCTTCTCAAAGCAATGCAGATAGTGGTATTCAGGTATCATGAAAAGGAAAAGAGAAGGTAGATCAGCCCATATTTGATGTGAATGCAGGTCACTCTTATGTGGATGGTGAATCCAGTGGCTCAGAACAAAGCATTGATGATGAGTTGGGTATTCCTTCTATTGTTACACCTGGAGTAAGGAAGACCAGGGATGTTTTGAGAGCACCTGGGAGTGAGCCTACTTTGCACAGGTGTACCAGAGCTAGGTATCCTGTGGATAGGCTGAAATATGATGGATTTACAGCTATTCACTATGCATATATGGTCAAAGTGATACAGGAACCAGAACCCACTTCTTTTGAGCAAGCCATGGGAAAAGAAAAATGGGAGAAAGCCATGGATGCCTTGGAAGCAAATGCTACATGGGAATTGGTACCTTTGCCTAAAGATAATAATGCAATTGGTTGTAAGTGGGTTTATAAGGTGAAACACAATGTAGATGGTTCTGTGAATAGATACAAGGCAAGATTAGTAGTCAAGGGGTATGCACAAACATATGGCATTGATTATGAAGAAACATTCAGTCCGGTTGCAAGGATGGTAATCGTAAGAGCAATCATTGCTATGGCTGCATCAAAGAGATGGTCTTTACATCAGATGGATGTAAAGAATGCCTTCTTACATGGTGATTTGCAAGAAGAGGTATATATGGAGCAGCCACCAGGTTATGTGCATATTGTTCATCGTGAGTTTGTTTGCAAGTTGAAGAAAGCGTTGTATGGCTTGAAGCAAGCACCTAGAGCATGCTCTGACAAGATAGGACAGCATCTTGTCACTATTGGCTTTCAGATTTCCAAGGCATATTTCTCACTTTATGTGAGAAAAACAGAGAAAGATATTATGCTACTTGTCATTTATGTTGATGATTTGATTATGACAGGTGACAGTGATGAAGATATCCTTAATGTGAAAATGCTATTGAAGCAGAAATTTGAGATGAAGGATTTGGGAGAGCTGCATTATTTCTTGGGCATTGAGGTGATTAGATCACCAAGTGGGATATGGCTCTTGCAGAGGCAGTATGGATTGGATATGCTGTCCAAATATGGGATGACAGGTTGTAAGCCTATTTCAGTTCCTTTGGAGCAGAATGTGAAGCTGAGCGCAGATGCAGGTGAGCTTTTGGAAGACCCTACTATGTACAGACGTACAGTAGGAAGTTTGATTTATATGACTATTACCAGGCCAGTTTTGAGCTATGCTGTTGGATTGGTAAGTCAGTTTATGCAGGCTCCAAGGAAATCGCATTTAGATGCGGCTAGGTGCATACTCAGGTATGTGAAGTCCACATTGCAGTATGGACTACTTTATGAGACTGGGGTTCAGATACAGTTGCATGGATACACTGATGCTGATTGGGCTGGTAGTATTTCTGATAGACGATCTACCAGTGGGTATGTGTTCTCTTTTGGGAGTGATGCAGCCACTTGGAGCAGCAAGAAATAGCCTACAGTTGCCTTGTCGAGCACAGAGGCTGAGTACAGGGGTGTAGCAATGGCTGCATGTGAGGTAGCTTGGTTGCATAAGCTACTTTATGATATGCATCAGCCTACAGATGGGCCAGTTGTCATTTATTGTGACAACATGAGTAGAATACACTTGGAAAATAACCTAGTCTATCATGCTAGAACAAAGCACATTGAGGTGTATTATCACTATGTGCGAGAGAGAGTTTTACTAGGTCTTATTGATCTAGTTTATATCAGCATAGAGGATCAGGTAGCTGACATATTCATGAAGGCATTGGGCGCAGAGGAGCTGCAAAAGTTCATAGACCTGCTTGGTGTGCAGGAATTGGGATTGAGCTCGAGGGGGATTGTTGAGATATCAAGCTCCACTCGTGATATGCTAGGGTGACCGTTGTGCATTTATGTCACTGATTTGTCAGTTGTTGCAGATGTGGTTGGTACACCGCCCATGAATAATAGCTAGATGACAGCTATCCTTATCTACTCTAGTTCGTGGCTCAGTTACTATGCCACCTTAGTTAGTTGAGTTTGGTTTGAGACCCATATATAGGGTTCTTCTATTTCTTTGTATGAGAGTTGTTTTTGGCTTACACAACTAAGAAGAGGAAAACTGTTTTTCAGCCTCCACCTTTGTGTGTATTCACCCATTGTGCAAGCAGGAAAGCTACAAGTGAGACTCCTTCCTTCTCTCCCACAATCTTGACACAAGGTTGTGTTTGTCGACCTATGGTTGTTTTGAAGAAGATGGCACCATGACAGCCAACCCTTCCTCTGCCACCACCTGATGTTCCTCTTCAACATTTATGAGCTCTTCAATTGGTTCTTCTCTCGTGTATGTGATAGCAACAACTTGTGGAGTTCTATCTTTATCGTTATCCTCCTCTAAGGGTGTATCCAATGCAAGGAGGTAAATTGCTAATGCACAATCACACTCCACAAGATCCAAAGGTGCTGTACCTGGTGCACTACCCATGGGAACAGTGCATACTCTGTGCAAAGAATCCACGTGGGCCAGACACCTATTCACCACTTTTTGGTGATTCTTCCCTGCCTGAAATACCATGACCTGTTCTAGAGGCACCCAAGTCACGAATCCCTCCATGGAGTATGTATAGGTAGCAATGGTGCTCACAAGGTCTTTCAAAACCTGAAGGGGGGGATCCAGTGATGAGAGCATGCTTTCAAGGTTAAAGTTCTTAGAGAAAACCTAACCTAACATATCTTGTCACCCTAGCTGTGGCAAAGATAGTCTTGTGGATCCACTCATCAAAGTGTGCACGAGCATACATCGTAGCAGGTAGGAGGGATGTGGTGGATATAAAGAGATTAAGATAGAAAGTGTGAAATGAAACAATGAAACAAGAACTAAACTAGTTCTACCTTAAAAACCTTAAGTTTTAAACCATTAAGGGCTGTTTGCATACGATATTTAGTTATGGCTTTACTTACATCTTTCTAAAATTTGCATGCATATGTAAATGTGTTGATGTGGAAAGTAGATAAAAAGTGTATGATTTTGCATTAATACCATAATTTTTAAATATTGTAAGTTTGCAAGCGACAATATTCTATTGGCCAAAAAAATCCAAAAATTTATAGGTGTTGGATATTACAACTTGTGGTGTTGGGATTTTTAGGGAGACTCTACAATTTCTAAAATATGTGGAGCCACAAACTTTCAGCTGGTAACAATATCCTCAACTTGACTTCAAATTTTTCTACCATCTAGTTTAAAATAGAAGCTAACATGTGGATTCTGCATTAACATTGTAATTTCCTAGCGCATTATACTCAAGGGCCAGTCATCCTCCATTTGCAACACTTGGGGCGTGCGGCCCTCACAAATGATAGTAACATCCACAGTTGCACTTTCACGCATGTCTTGGAAAGGCACAACCATTTACACTTGAGCATCATCCATCTATGATACTTGAAGACCAGGCATAAAGTCTATCGTGTGACAAAGTACTTGTAATTGGAAAGGAAAGTTAGCCAATTCATCCCAAAGTAAGATACTAGTCAACTAAGAGAAAATTTTTTAACCTGAAAGCCATGTCCCTCATTGTGACTCGACACTCCAGTGTGTCAGGACTGTGAGTTATTTTTGATATCCAACTTTTGCCTAGAATCCTTGTTACATAATTCTCAAATGCACTTTTTATGACGTATGCAATTTTGGTACGTCTCAAACCCTTACATTCCTTGAACATGTGTGCAAAAATTGCAATTAGTATGAACCAACTTAGATGTACATTCCTTGAGTTGGTGCTTGGCTTCATAGAATTCAATATGCTTGTTGAAATTTTTGTGCTACACATGTGTAAAATGTCGCTACTACACAATGGCCATTCTATGTTATTGAGATTTGATATGTGCATAGACTCAAGGGTTTCATATTCTCAACCCTCCTTGGGCAATATGTACTTGGAGTCATAGAAAAAAATAAGGTCCTCTACGAGCTGCTTAGCTGTACACCCCTCAAAGAGCAATCTACCAATTTCGAGGTGGTAACAATTAAAAGAACCTGTGAAACTCTCAAAATTTTGCCACTCACAGCAATCCGAAGGGTATACTTCTGTAAATATGAGACAAGTTGTTACTTAGATATCATGAAATTTCTCATTCTCAATGAGTTGCAAATATTTACTGTTTGCAATGTTTCGTTGAAAGGGCACAATGGACGCAATATGTATTTGTTTTCGCATGAATACATGTTGTACAAATACCTCTGTTACAAGGTGAGAATCAACATTCCTTTGTCTAAGAGCTAAAATTTTACCCTTCCAGTGCTTTGATACATCTGGAATTGCAGATGCTTTCACCTTGAAAGCTCCCTTCATACTTGGACGCATATGTACCCAAGATGAGCAATGATATGTATCAGTGATCCAATTCCATTTTTCATCTTTTCTATTGCATACTTCTATCAAGAGAATGCTTGTTCTTCTCTCAGGTATTATAACCTACACATTAGATGTAAAGAAGTATGTATTAACCCCTAAATAATAAGCATTTTAAGTCTGTTTAGTAATCACCAATATGCCATAAAAATCAACATTGCATTAAGACATTTTTACACTTTTGTAAACAAACACAAACATCAATATCGAAATGCATGTGGATATATACATTGACACTAAGTATAGATTCAATTTCAAGGCATCACTTTAATCATACCATTTACATGAAATATAATGAAAAGAATAGCACAAGAATACTTAGAGAATTTTGCCAAAATAAATTTTATTACAATGAATAGGAGTTTGATTTGACTCAATACATTGTATAAAACGTGGGTATTATAGAGTAGTTGTTACAAGGATAGCAGCCACATGGCATGCAAATCTTAATAGGCACATTGGATTGACACGTGAGATATTCTAAGACTCAACACATTGTGCGTTATATGGATGATATGATACAAGAGTTTCATGGATCATTGCCAATTGGCATGGAGATCCAAAAGGACTCATAAGACCAATAAAGTAGAGGATTTCTGAACCATCGACTTCTAGCAGATCCATATCATCTAGCACAAAGGAATCACTCACCACATCAAAATAGTCGATCGAGAGATATGTGCTTCACCTAAACCTTGAATAATACCTGAATGTACAAAAAATACATGCATGAATATCTTTTAACAAAAATACTTGCATGAATCTCTTTTAACAAAAAATATATAAATAACTGCATGAATAGAAGCAATAGAAATAGAGCCAATTCACCTATAAGCTGATCTATTGAATATAAGATTGAATCATTGCTGATCAAAACCCATTGCAAATGATGGACATAAGAAAGCATCAATCCCATCAAACATAAAATTCACTAATCAAATTAATAAATTTTGGCACCACAAAATATAGCAGATTTACATGTAAATTGAGCTACAGAATCTTTGCTCTACCTTGTGTTAAGTGTTGCAACAACAATTGATCCTTAAGTTAGAACTAGCATCAAACCCTATTGTAAAGATAATAGAAAAGGGATAATGCAGAGAGGAAGAAAGAGAGAGTGTGTGAGTACGCAAGAGGGAGAAAGAAATGAGCACTTATCCAATCTTGTCCAAATTGATATCTGCAAAAGATAATAGCAAGAGTTAGTATTTACATGAAGGTATACTGAAAAAATAGTAGAAAAGAGGAAACACAGAGAGAGAAAGAGAGAGGGAGAGAGAGATAACTTATGCAATGTCACCTAAAATGATATCTACAATTAAACAACAACAAGGGTTAGAACTAATATTATGTTGTATTGAAAAGATATCAGCAAAAAGAAAACCAAACAAAGAGAGAGATTAACACCTTTGCCTCTTGCTCCAAATAAACTCTACAAGAAAATAACAATTAGAACCAACATCAAATTCTATTGAAAACACAACATAAAAGAGAAACAACACATAGAGAGAGAGAGAGAGAGAGAGAGAGAGAGAGAGAGAGAGAGAGAGAGAGAGAGAGAGAGAGAGAGATGACCACCTCTATCTTCTACCCAAAACATCTGCAATAAAATAGCAATAACAGTAAGAAACAACATCAAACCCTATTGAAAAAATAGCAAACAATAGAAAATGCAAAGAGAGATGGGCACCTGTATTTTGCCCAAAAAATAGAGTTGCATGGAGAAGAAAGTGCAGAGGTAAGTAGAACGATCAAAACCCTAATTACTCTCAGCAAGGAGCTTCAATAGAGATGAAAATTCACGAGTATAGAGAAGAGAGGGAAAGTGGTATGTTGCTCAACTTTTGGGTCAAATTGATTTTCTCGAGAGGGAAAAAAATTGAAATTGAAAAGTATCCAAAAAAGGGGGGGAAATACGAGGTGAGAGAAACTCAAATTTTGTATACTATTCATCCTCCCGTTTTTTAAATCCCCCACTACCCCTTTTTTTAATAGAAAACCCAAAATTTGGAGAGAGAAGATTCACTCTCCATGGATGTCAACATCTATATTATTTTTAAGGGCTCATTTGTGAGTTCATTTTTCTCCTAATGTCAGGTTTAGGAGCATCCACAACATTGAAGGGGTAGTGACCAGTGAGGAAGCTGTCAGGAGGATCACGAACTAGTGCAACCTCTCCACGTACATCGAAAAGTTTGGACAAGATCCTGGACCACACTAAGTGTGTGTAATTCTTGAGGACGTACGTGTTGAGATATCGAGCTCCACTCGTGATATGCCAGGGTGACCGTTGTGTATTTATGTCACCGACTTGTCAGTTGCAGACGCGGTTGGCACACCGCCCATGAATAATAGCTACATGATAGCTATCCTTATCTACTCTAGTTTGTGGCTCAGTTAGTATGCCACCTTAGTTAGTTGAGTTTGGTTTGAGACCCATATATAGGGTTCTTCTATTTCTTTGTAATTGAGTTCTTTGGCTTCCACAACTAAGAAGAAAAAAACTGATTTTCAGCCTCCACCTTTGTGTGTATTCCCCCATTGTGCAATCAAGAAAGCTACAAGTGAGACTCCTTCCTTCTCTCCCAAAATCTTGACATGGTATCAGAGCCTTGTTCGTGGTAAGGAGCTCAAGAAAGCAGCCAAGCTCGCGGTGTTCTGGTAAGAGGAGCAGTGTTTCTTTCATTTTCTGTTTTGGGAGCAGATCTCTGCAGGTAGCACAGTCGGAAAGTGCAAGAGTGCATTGTCTCAGGTTGAGACGCCCTTCGCGGTGAAGCAAGAGGGCAGTATATGCTGCGGGTGAGGGCTTTAGCCCAAGGCGACCCTATTTTTTTTATTTGAGGCCATTTCGAGGCCTATTTTGGAGGCGGAAGTTTTCTGCACGCACTCAGGAAAAGGCCCAGTTTTATGCTGTGCAGCCACTATTCTACAGATCGGTGAAAAGTTACTGTAGAAATTGCATCGTATGCTTGTGTGCAAAGACATTGGGAGTTACAGAATCATCCTTGTTGCCTGTTGATGCAAGATCGTCACTAGGAAGTGACTGTGTGGTCAAATACCACTTTCACCAGTTTTGCAGATTTGCCCTTGTGAGGGTGAAGCTGAGTTTTTTGCAGTGACAGAATTTTTTGCAGTGTTCTGTAATGGCGTCTGATTCTCTTTCACAGATCACTGAAAAGCTTGACAAGAACAACTTCCAAGCATGGAAGTTCAGAATGACGAATTTCCTTATGGGAAAAGGATATTGGGAATTTGTTGCAGGAAATGAAGAAGAACCAGCTCTTCCTGATGTTCCCAATCAACAGTAAATGCAGGCATTTAAAGCATGGCATGAGAGAGCCAGGAAAGTTATGTACTGGCTGTCTATCAGCATTTCAGACTCTATGATTGTGCATATTCAAGATGCAAGTACGCCAAAGGAGGCATGGGATACTTTGTCAAAAATGTATAGCACAAATACGCAAGCCAGGAAAATGCAGCTCAAGCAAGAGTTACACAATGTGCAAAGAGAAAGTATGAGCATCAATGACTACCACATGAAGGTGAAGAAGATTGCAGATGCACTTGCTTCCATTGGGTTGCCAGTGGAAGATGATGATTTAGTCTCAGTGACCTTGAATGGTCTAGGAAAGGATTATGCACAGTTCCGAACATCCATTTCCGTCCGTGAAAGATTTCTTGATTTTGAGGAGTTGATTGCTCTTCTAATTTCTGAGGAGCAGAGAAATGGTGGTGCATCTTCTTCAGGAGAAACTTCAAAAGAACCTGTCTTCTACTCAAATGTTGGAAGAGGTAGAGGCAGAGGTAGAGGAGGCCGATTTGGAAGCCGTGGTAGAAATCAGAATATGCAGCAAACTCAAGAAAACCAGTCCTATGGAGGAGGACGTGGTAACTCTAGAGGCAGGGGAGCCAAAGAGGTCGTGGTGGATGGCAAAGAGGTCAAAATGCAAACAGTAATGTTGAATGCTACTACTGTGGTAAAATGGGTCATATGGCTAAAGACTGCTATAAAAAGTAGAATGACATCATGAATGGAAAACTGCAACAAGGGAATTATGCATCTTCTAGTAGACAGGGTGATGACAGAAATGAGCATTTGTTTATGGTGCAGCACATGAATAATTATGTGACAAGTGTAGAAGAAAGCAATGATGTATGGTATGTTGACTCAGGTGCATCAAACCACATGACAGGTCATGCAGAATGGATGGAGGATGCAAGGAAAATGGAAAAACCAGGATTTGTGGAGACTGGTGATGATACTGCACATCCTATTGTGCAAATTGGAAAAATTCCTTTGTCTATGCAGGATGGGAAAAAGAAATACCAGTCCGATGTATTTCATGTCCCGAATATCACCAAGAATCTGGTTTCTGTTGGTCAAATGGTTGAGCAGGGCTTGCAGGTCAGATTTAATCCTCATGGATGCTTTGTTGAGGATATGAAAAATAAAGGTCGCTTGATAGCAAAAGGAAAGAAGAAGGGAAGAATGTTTACATTGGATGTAGGCATGTCTGAATTGAGTGCAGCAATGTTTGCACATGGGATCGGTGTAGTTGCAAATATTGATATCTGGCATAAACGCATTGGTCATGTTAATGTACAGCGACTTAAATCAATGCAGGCCCAAAATATTGTTGCAGGATTGCCCAAATTCAAGGTTGCAGAAATGCATAAGGTATGTGAAGCCTGTCAGTTTGGAAAACAGGCAAGGAAACCATTTCCTAGACATGTTCAAGAGAGTGAGAAGCCATTGGAATTAATCCACTCTGATGTGTGGACTACTAAAGCTGCATCTCTTGGAGGCTATCATTATTTTGTCACTTTTATTGATGACTATAGCAGAAAAGTTTGGGTGTATTTTATGAAAAAGAAAAGTGAAGTTTTTGGGCATTTCAAAACTCTTAAAGCTATGGTTGAAAAAGAAACAGGTCTGCAAATAAAATGCCTAAGGTCAGATGGAGGGGGAGAGTACCTCTCAAATGAGTTTGCAAGGTTCCTGCAGGAGCATGGCATAAAGCAGCAATATTCATGCAGTCATACCCCACAACAAAATGGAATTGCAGAAAGGAAAAACAGGCATATTGGAGAGGTATCTCGTGCCATGTTCAATGAAAAAGACTTGCCAGATTTTTATTGGGCTGAAGCAGTTGCTACAGCAGTCTACATAATGAACAGGACTCCCACTGCAGCAATACATGGAATGACTCCATAGGAGAGGTATACTGGTAGGAAACCAGATATTTCTCATTTGAAATTTTTTGGTTGCATTGCCTATGTACATGTGCCAGATGAGTTGAGATCCAAGTTGGATCCAAAAGCTGAGAAGTGCATCTTTATTGGTTACTCTCTGCAGCAAAAAGGGTATAGATGCTATAACCCTTCTACTCATAAGTTTACAGTGAGCAGAGATGTTGTTTTTGATGAGATGAGTAGCTGGTATAAACCAGTAAATGTGATTGATGATGTAGATGCACAAAATGGTAATGCTGCACAGAATTCACAACAGCAGTCACAAAATATTAGTGGACCTGGAGTGTCCTCTAGCAGTGGTTCACATTCTTCGCCATGGACATGCAGATTGAGATCAGGAGAATCTTCTCAAAGTAATGCAGATAGTGGTATGCAGGTATCACGAAAAGGAAAAGAGAAGGTTGATCAGCCCATGTTTGATGTGAATGCAGGTCACTCTTATGTGGATGGTGAATCCAGTGGCTCAGAACAAAGCATTGATGATGAGTTGGGTATTCCTTCTATTGTTACACCTGGAGAAAGGAAGACCAGGGATGTTTTGAGAGCACCTGGGAGTGAACCTACTTTGCGCAGGTCTACGAGAGCTAGGTATCCTGTGGATAGGCTGAAATATGATGGATTTATAGCCATTCACTATGCATATATGGTCAAAGTGATACAAGAACCAGAACCCACTTCTTTTGAGCAAGCCATCGGAAAAGAAAAATGGGAGAAAGACATGGATGAAGAAATGGATGCCTTGGAAGCAAATGCTACATGGGAATTGGTACCTTTGTCTAAAGCTAAAAATGCAATTGGCTGTAAGTGGGTTTATAAGGTGAAGCACAATGCAGATGGTTCTGTGAACAGATACAAAGCAAGATTAGTAGTCAAGGGGTATGCACAAACATATGGCATTGACTATGAAGAAACATTTAGTCCGGTTGCAAGGATGGCAACCGTAAGAGCAGTCATTGCTATGGCTGCATCAAAGGGATGGTCTTTACATCAGATGGATGTAAAGAATGCCTTCTTGCATGGTGATTTGCAAGAAGAGGTCTATATGGAGCAGCCACCAGGTTATGTGCATGCTGTTCATCCTGAGTTTGTTTGCAGGTTGAAGAAAGCCTTGTATGGCTTGAAGCAAGCACCTAGAGCATGCTCTGACAAGATAGGACAGTATCTTGTCACTATTGGTTTTCAGATTTCCAAGGCAGATTTCTCACTTTATGTGAGAAAAACAGAGAAATGTATTATGCTACTTGTCATTTATGTTGATGATTTGATTATGACAGGTGACAGTGATGAAGATATCCTTCATGTGAAAATGCTATTGAAGCAGAAGTTTGAGATGAAGGATTTGGGAGAGCTGCATTATTTCTTGGGCATTGAGGTGATTAGATCACCAAGTGGGATATAGCTCTTGCAGAGGCAGTATGGATTGGACATGCTGTCCAAATATGGGATGACAGGCTATAAGCCTATTTCAGTTCCTTTGGAGCAGAATGTGAAGCTGAGCACAGATGTAGGTGAGCTTCTAGAAGACCCTACTATGTACAAACGCGTAGTAGAAAGTTTGATTTATATGACTATTACCAGGCCAGATTTGAGCTATGCTGTTGGACTGGTAAGTCAGTTTATGCAGGCTCCAAGGAAACCACATTTGGATGCGGCTAGACGCATACTCAGGTATGTGAAGTCCACATTGCAGTATGGACTATTTTATGAGACTGGGATTCAGATATAGCTGCATGGATATACTGATGCTGATTGGGCTGGTAGTATTTCTGATAAACGATCTACCAGTGGATATGTGTTCTCTTTTGGGAGTGCAGCAGTCACTTGGAGCAGAAGAAACAACCTACAGTTGCCTTGTCGAGCACAAAGGCTGAGTACAGGGGTGCAGCAATGGCTGCATGTGAGGTAGCTTGGTTGCATAAGCTACTTTATGATATGCATCAATCTACAGATGGGCCAGTTGTCATTTATTGTGACAACATGAGTAGTATACACTTGGCAAATAACCCAGTCTATCATGCTAGAACAAAGCACATTGAGGTGCATTATCACTATGTGCGAGAGAGGGTTTTACTAGGTCTTATTGATCTAGCTTATATCAGCACAGAGGATCAGGTAGCTGACATATTCACAAAGGCATTGGGCGCAGAGAAGCTGCGCAAGTTCAGAGACCTTCTTGGTGTGCAGGAATTGGGATTGAGCTCGAGGGGGAGTGTTGAGATATCGAGCTCCACTCGTGATATGCCAGGGTGACCCGTTGTGTATTTATGTCACCGTCTTGTCAGTTGCAGACGTGGTTGGTACACCGCCCATGAACAATAGCTACATGATAGCTATCCTTATCTACTCTAGTTCGTGGCTCAGTTAGTATGCCACCTTAGTTAGTTGAGTTTGGTTTGAGACCCATATATAGGGTTCTTCTATTTCTTTGTAATTGAGTTCTTTTGGCTTCCACAACTAAGAAGAAAAAAACTGATTTTCAGCCTCCACCTTTGTGTGTATTCCCCCATTGTGCAATCAAGAAAGGTACAAGTGAGACTCCTTCCTTCTCTCCCACAATCTTGACAGTACGACCCTGATAAGGAGAGTGGGACAATGTCCTTGGCAAGCAGAGAAGGAATCAAGCAGGTGCAAGTCTCGCTCAGCAAGGCCTTAGTGGAAAAGGTGTTGGGACTGGAACCAAATGTGGAGAAGAGGCATAAAAGAGATATCTATGCCATGCTAGAGATGAGGAAGGAATGTGTCTTGATGAATGATGGTATAAGCATCCAAGACATTGCCAATGCGCAAAGGTCAGGTGCTACAAGCCAAGGTGATCCACTTCCTCTTCTCTAGCCTAAGATACAATTTGCTTATGCACATGATCAGTGTGCCCATGCTAGAGAGCGTGGTGGCTCATTTGTTGCATGAAGTGGATTAGAACGATTATGTTAGGAAAACCATAGATCAATTAGCCAAGACACTAGCCCTTGAAAGCAAACCGATTGGGTGGAGAATCCCCAGCCTTGAAGAAAACCGACACGAAGAATCCCAACGAAGGCCTCATTCATAGGGTATGGAGGAGTCTTGACAACCCTTATCCAACAAGTGATAAAAGAGGCACAAGATAGAGAATAAGGATCAAATGAAACGCTTGATGGTTCACCTCCTTGTCACGACAAAGAACAATAAAGTGAGAGGACGGTTAGTGAAGAAGAGGGAGAAACAAAATATTAGTGAGTTTGGGAATCTCCCAATTCCCATTTTTTGAATACCAAAAAGGTGGCACCTGGATAACATGCCCATAAGTTTCTCGAAACCATATGATGTGACCTATCATTGTTGGAAAGCACTTGAAAAATGGAATCTATCGATCTATAGAGTGCTCGATTTGGAGTTATAGTGTTCAAGTTATGACAAATCCAAATATTTGACCACGTGTCTATAATGTGCCTGCCTATCGGCTAACCAAGCACGCTTTAGCATTCCATCGAGAAACAAATCTAAGTGTTGCCGCCCAGCACTCCCATGGAATGTTCCGGGGTTTGTCGCTTAGGGTTTCCCGAGTTCACCTCACAACGAAATGTTCATGGCCAAACCCACTAGGATTGACTTGAAATCTGGGTTCCTAGTTGTCAAGGTCTCCTGACAGCATTCTAGCATCGGGTTTTGGGCATCCTACTTTACATAGAGATACCCAATCCGAAGAAGATCCATACCGTACTTGGTTCAAAGAGAATGGGAAACGAGAGGGATGCACCGCTCAACTTCTCTACCCATAGGGCATAGTCCCATTCCCGTCCCCAAAAACAGTATGAATCGGGTTCTAACTTAACAATACCTAAAGTCAACTGGTGATAAATCCTTGTGAGAAGCCTCTTAGTTCTCTGGGATCACTCTACCACAGAACGGACCCGTTGGGGATTTCGCTCATCTGCTTCCCTTGATAGCTTTAGTTTTCTAATTAGGTCCTACCACATTTATGTGTGACATTTAAAATCAGCTTCATTAATTAAGCCTTTTAGCGAACAGGGTTCATTCACATAATTTACAGCACAGCCACGAATATAGAGCAAGAAGACCTTTTGAAAAATAAGTCCCTGAATTTATCTTCAAGTTAATCTTTGTCTCCTGCCCATATTGGAGAATTATGTATCCCTTCTGTCCAACAGAAGTCCCGATCCAAATCACATGGCACCAAAATTTCCATCCTTTATCTAGAATAGGATCTTCCAATGCCCTAGACATTGGGCTCATGGGGATATCCAACTCCATTCTCGACAAGCAAGGGGTGTCCAGAGCTTCACCTGACCCACAAGTGGTCTAGGAGTGAGATGCCATTTCCATGGTTGACCTTTTCACCACTCGACCATTGACCTGTGGATCAAGAAGTGCCCTCTTAGGGTAATCCGTGGTGCGATCTTGGAGATGATCCATGCGTGCAAAAAATCATTCCTTAATTAACACAATTAAGAATCAAGCATAATCAAGGCAATCAGCCCTAATATCATCTTCTAGGAAAACATTCCTTTATTCCTCATGGCTACCTGTCATTACTGACCCTTGCCATGCTTTTACCATCAAACACAAGCCTTGGAATATTTATCCAAATCACAAAGCAAAAATCAATTGACTATAAAAAGCATTTATGGTGTTGCTAATCAACCAACAAAACTAATTGTATTTTTTTCCCGAACAATACAATAATAGACGCGATAATAAATCCATCGCATATTTGCTCTCCCCCTTGGGATCAAAGAGCGATTCTATGCAAAATTTACTTAATACTTTCATCCACAATTCTTAATGTCATTCTTTTTACGATTATGCTATTCATAACCCCTGATCGATTGCTCTATCAACGGATAAGCCATACGCAACTAAATACAATTAACTTTCCTTAATACATGCACTTTGCAAGCTCCATCTTTCAAATATGTGAGAAGAGGCCTATCCCTTCCCATGACCTATTCTCGTCCATCATAGTATGGATCCTAATGTATCTTATGCGAGAACCAAAACAAGCATCTATCCATTTAGAAATACATTACTTACGACTAGAACTGCAGTTGGATTGACAGTGATGCCATCGCTCGAAGCTTTGTTGCTGGTTGTAGGATTGCCATCCACACACAACATTCTTTGCTTGGAGGCCATCGTCTGCAATTAGACTCAAGAGATTAAGAAGGCAGAATAGATTCAAGATGGGAGAGCGTAAGAGAAGATGGCTAAGTCAAGGATCGAGATAGAGGGAATTGTGTAGCCTCTCGGGGTAACTCTTCACACACACACACACACACTCTCTCTCTCTCTCTCTTTGTGTGTGTCTCTGTGTGTGTGTCTCTCTCTCCCTCCCTCAAGCTCTCTCTCACAATCTCTTGGAGGGGTGTCCTTTTCTCGACCTCTCTCTCACAGCCTCTCGAGGTCTCCTTATGCTCTCTTGTGCCTCTCCATGCCTCATATTTATAATGAATTAGAGAGGAGGGGATAAGACTAAGAACAAGAGTGGAGGGGCTCTTGGAAGACTCAGTGATCTGATGCTCAGATCATAAATCTGATGGTTGCATTGGCTCCAAAAGGGGGGTAAAGCTCCAAGACACTTGATCAGATAGCTCTCAATTCACTCCTTCTTTTCTTTGTTCGAAGTGTTGTCTACTGCCTGTAGACTGCGATCGCGGTGCGCGCGATTTTTCCAATCACTTTTCTTTATTTTTCTTTTTACAAAATCTCCAAAAATAACTAAAACATCACTTGTCTTTTCTTTTAAATGACTTTCAGTTCTATCTTTTTAGGATAATATCTAAAATATACTATTTTTTGTTGCCCAAAAATCTAATATTTTTGGACCATCCAAACTATAGACATTAATAATAGTGATTAATATGGCTCATAAGTCTTGATCATGTTGTAACTTCTGTGAAGGGTGGCTACGGTCCTTGTCAATCCGAGAAAAATATTGGCTTACGACTCTCGCTTTATTTTAAAATATATTTTTAATTAAATAAAATTTATTAGTTATTAATGTTATTTAGTTTTTACCTTAGTTAGTCTTTAGTTAGTAATCTTACTAACTTATTAATTGACTAACTAACTTTCGAGCTAACCAACTAACTTTTATTGCATGGAAATATTACAGTGTCCCAAACTTATGGGAAATTCCCATTTTCCCCAATATGGTGTTGAGAACAAGAAGCTCGACCCAGCAAGGGGAAGGCAAAGATGCCTAAGAAGAAGACCATAGAGAAGAAGCAAGAGAAAGAGAGGAAGAGAAAGGAAGAAGAAGACCTACTAAAAGCCAAGGCTGAGTCAAAAAGATCCGAGGAAGAGAGGAGGAGAAAAGCCGTCAAAAAACAGAAGGAGTTGAGAAGAAAAGAAGAGGAGGACTTGGCACAAGCTGTGAACATGTCCATAGAGCAATAGTGCAGGTAGGAGAAACTAGTGACAATGAGATTGTCAAGGCAGGATAGGCCGAGAACTAGTGACGAGAAAGCATAAGAAGACTTACCTCCACCCGTCTTAGAAGGAAAGGGCAAGGATGCACTCCACTTGACCCTGCCTACCCTCTTACAAAATACCCCAACCATCGTAGCAATGCCAGGCACTCCAACCACAGTGGATGCCAACAACCTCATGGTATGGGTGCAGTTCTTGGTCAATAAGGCACATACCCCAATGCCTACCTCTAGTGCAAGAACCCCAATGACAGTAATGAAAAGACCGACAGCTGTGGACATTGAATCTCAACATGGATCCAAGGGACCAAGAATAGGTAGTGCTACCACAAAGCCATAGCCCACTGGCCAGGACGAGCATGTTAGGGAGCTTTACGCTCAATTGGAAAGGGAAAAAGAGGAGAAGAGAGTAGTAGTGGCAAAGCTAGAAATAGAAAGGGAGATTTCAAATGCCTTTCAACTAGAAAAGACCCACGAAGTGGCCTTGCAACAAAAAGAAATCCATGCACGGAAAGTGGATCTAAGGGCCAAGGAGGACGAAGAAGAACAGTGGAGAAAAAGACTAGAGGAAGAGAACCAAGGTCTGGTTGCAATGCAAAGGGACTACAAACTCTTGGTTCTACAGTAGGCAGAGCTCAAAACATAGATGATAAAACTCCAAGAGAGCATGGAAGAGCTTGCCGTGCTGGAAGTAGAGAGAGCACAGGAACAAGAGGAAAAAAAAAAAGAGGGACGGAAGAAGTAGAGTGTGGAATGCAAAGACAAAGGGAATAACAAGCAAGACTAGAAAAGGAGATTGGGCACCTAACACAAGAAAAAGAGAAACTTGTACAAAAATGGAAAAGGTAGAAGCCGATGATAGTGGCCCTCTCACAAAGGCAAAGCGAGGGCTTGGAAGAGATGAAAGAGAAGGCAAGGGAATGGGAGGCCAAGAGCAAGAAGCAAGTGAAGGACCTAGCGAGCCGCTTGGCCCCTATAGAGGGAAGCCGAATACTAGTAGAAAGTAGCATAGGCACCGCTCAAGCTAGTCTCAAAGTCCAACAACATGCCTTCCTTAGCATGATCTTAGACATCACACTCTCTGAGGAGGAGGAGGTAGTTGAGGTACTTAAAAGGAAACTAGAAATAGCTCGCAAGGCAATCAAACAAGGGCTACGCTCCCAGTTCCAAGATGCAAGTCTCAACCCGATTGGGCAAGATCAGCTAGAGAATCTGTTGGGAGCAGGATTGATGCATTGGAACTCCAAAAAGAACAACCCCAAGAGACAGGAGCAGGGTCAAGCCATGAAGGAACGCAATGAGATGAGGAGTGGATTCCACCACCTCCCTCACCACAACTAGAGCCCCCTCAAGAATAAGATGCCACAATGAAAAGGAAGGCAGAAGCAAAAAAGTGTCAGTAGATGCGGGATCTAGAGTATGGCTATGACGGATGAAACACAAAGAAAATGTTCATGATGACATAGACTGAAGAGACCAACTGTTACTCAAGTGAATTAGGCTCCAAGATGAAAGCTTGGACTCATAAACACAATCTTGAGTACGAGATTGATAATGACCAAGATGGAGGCTTGGACTCATAAACACAATCTTGAGTACGACACTAATAATGACCAAGACACTAACTCAAATGGGAAATCATCATGATATTGCATTCATCATATGTGTGAAAAAGTGATAGTCAAGTACAATGCTTTATAGTTGTTGGATGGGTAGCAGTTTCCCTATCTATGCATATGGGATTTAGTCTGCCCTGCATGTTGTAAGCCTAGAACTGCCTCATACAAAGAGGTTACAATAGGTGTGATTGCAAATATCTCAACACTCCTCCTCAATCACAACCAGAAATTACAAAGTGTTTAGAGGCTTTAGTGAAAGCAATACTTGCAAAGTGTAGGCATACCATAAACATGGAAAAACACCAAAGACTGTCGCAGAAAAGGCTAAGTGTGGGTACCACAAACATGATGGACATCCAGAGGCTATAACATGGGCCTCACAAAGTGTACATAGACTGTAATACAAGGCTACATGAGGAGTTTACAAGCTTATGAGACAGGAGCATTTTGGGCTAGGCAATACAAGGCTAAAAAATTCAATTAAAAAAAAGGTCAAGGTATATGAGGTCCTTGTGGTTTTTAGCATTTATTTTTACATAAATCTTCAATTCATTGTAGTTTTTCTTGTCAGTGTAGTCTAGCTTGCTCTTTTTGATCTTGTACTTGTTCTTCACTTTACTTGCAGCTTCAGTGTCCACCGCTTTGATCTTTTTGTCCTCTTCTTCTAGGTCCTCGTGGTCTTCTTCTTTATTGACTTTTCTTGCATTAGTCTTCATGTCCATGCCCCCTAAAGCAAAGATATCATTATCTTTGAGGCAAAGGAAATGACTTCAATTTTCTTGCACGGTCTCCAAGGTAGCAGGCATGTCTTCAAATGGAAATATTGATGGCACTTGAAGGCTCCCAACTCCATCCTTCCTTGCAAGTAGAGCAACTACATCTTCTATGTGGTACAAGTGAGTTAAAATGATTGGATTACTCTTTATGAATGCCATCTTCATGAAAACCTTCATGTTTGTCATAAGCTTTAAATCTTTGATTTTCTGACTAGCAAAAGAGTTGAAATTTAATGTGTCAAAAGACACAAGAGATACTTTGGTTTGAAGATGATGATTCTTGATGCTTGTTGTTGCTTGATGTTTGATTTCTCTTGCTGATTTGGAGTGATGCTTTGCTGGGAATTGAGTGGGAACTCAGATCAGAGTGGCAACAACTTTGTTGAGTCAAGAGGAGTGAGAGAAATGAAGTGGGAGAAGAGCTTGATGGTGAATGCTTGGTCTTCCAATCTTCACAAACCTTCCAAAAATCTCCAAATATCTCCGAGAACTTCTCGTTCTTGATGTGTGGATTTGAGTAAATCAATGAATCAAGGTGTCAATGATTGGGCTTAAGTGGTAAGAGAGAGAAAATGAGATAATAAATAAGCTTGAAGTTGCAATGGCTATGGTGGACTTGTACTTAGGGTTTCTGGCTGACTGGCTTTTTGATTTCTGTAGCTTTTATACAAAGACATTTGATAATCCCTTTGGTGAGAGAGAAGCTTATATAGCAAGCTTACTTTACCCTAGGCTTGCAAGTTGAATCGTGGACTATAGTGATGGCGGCAACAGTACGACCTCTCATAGGCGCAATTTTGGTAGCGATGACGAA
This sequence comes from Lygodium microphyllum, assembly GCF_053477565.2. Lineage (NCBI taxonomy): Eukaryota > Viridiplantae > Streptophyta > Polypodiopsida > Schizaeales > Lygodiaceae > Lygodium > Lygodium microphyllum. The sequence goes on along the minus strand of NC_141163.1, from coordinate 83,260,029 downwards.
ATCATGTAATGCTAGCTTGAATGATCACCAATGTCTAATTGTGATGTACCAAGGAGGAGCGCCTTGAAGTGATGAAGAGATTATTAGAAGAGCTGAAATGGCCTCTAATATGAGATCTAGGGACTCCAAGTAGGATATGTCCTACAGGTCACAGTTGCAAGCTATGGCAGTGACTAAGAATTTTGACAATGGTGAGCCTATAGTTGCATGATGTCAGTGATAGAGGTGACAAGAAGAAGCTCTACAAGTAGTAGAACACTTTTCTAGAAGGAACTTCAGGATATTTGACATGTGAAGTGAGATATAAGAGCTTCAAGCTGACAAGGTGCAGCTGGCTATGGCTACCATGGAAGCTCAAGTGAAGGTGGAGTTGAGATATGAAGTCATGGAATGGAACTGAGCTGACCAGAGTTGAAAAGGGGCTAAGAGAGAGCAGAGAAGAGCTAAGCCAAGCTGAGCCATGCCCAACTGGGCTCTAATACAATGTCAATAGATGCGGGATCTAGAGCATGGCTATGGCAGATGGAACACAAAGAGAATGTTCATGATGACATAGACTGAAGAGACTGTTACTCAAGTGAATTAGGTGCCAAGATTGAAGCTTGGACTCATAAACACAATCTTGAGTATGAGACTCTGACAATGACCAAGACATTAACTGAAATGGGAAAGAATCATGATATTGCATTCATCATATGTGTGAAAAAGTGATAGTCAAGTACAATGCTTTATAATTGTTGGATGGGTTGTTATTTCCCTTTCTGTGCATATGGGATTCATTCTGTCTGCATGTCCTAAGCCTAGAACTGCCTCATACAAAGAGGCTACAGTAGATGTGATTGCAAATATCTCAACAAAAAGAAGAGGGCTAGAATATTGGATCGAGCATGCAAAAGAGCTCAAGCGCAACCACTTGTAGTTCCACAGCTACCCATCCCACTAAAAAGGGATTGCTTACCCATGAACTGGAATATGGAGCTATCAGTGTGGAAGCAGTGGGAAAATCACCACCAACCCTTTGATTTCACCTTCCGTATATAAGTGGCAAAGTACTATCCACCGAAGAGGTAACGGAAGTTATTGCCATGGGAAAAAGGCTTGGTGACCGATGACTTGCTGAAAGAGAGAAAAATCTAGTGGCTTGGGGGACAGAATCCCCAGATTATTGGGAAAAAAATATTGAGGAGGTACCCCACACGGTGAAAGACTACAAATCCCAACCTAAGTGGAGGAGAAGAGTCTCAAATAGCAACGTGGAAGCGTGGATGTTCCCTACCCTTCAAACGAAATGATCCAACCTATCTACCATATCCTTGACGGGTGGGAGTAGATTTTGACCCTGAAATCCATGGCCAATACAACTTCCCAAAGATCTACAACATCAACGCCACAAAACTAGAGTAAGCACTCACCTTCTCAAAACAAGATCTATGGGACTCCATGGCCCATTTTTTGATGGAATTCTCCTCTTTCCCAGACCCCACCTTTGTAACAACATGTAATTATATTAAATTACTTAGGACTCTCCTTAGGAAACCCCCCACACCAGTAGAGTACCATCTTCCGTCACTCTTTTTTGACATTAATGCAAGAATAGATGGATGCGCCATGACTCGACTAATGCTGCGTGCTGCTTTACTCCCATTCTTTGCATAGCCCTCCTTGAGGACATGAAAGACACCCAATTCACCAATTGTAGCCATCCATTTTTTTCCACCACCCCTCTCCATGTTAGAATAGGCCAAAAAGGGTATATGCTAAGTAGGCATTTCCTTAGTAAATCATCTCCCCATCCCACGCTCAAGAACCCAAAGAATAAATCCTTTATCTTGTACTACCCAACCAAAGTCAAGAAACTGTTTATTCACCAAAAAAAAAAGGAAAGAAGAAAAAACCAAAAAAATAAAAAAAGAGAAAGAAAACGGAAAAGAAAAATAAATAGGAAGAAACACCATGCAAAAATTGCAAATTGCACATAGTTCCTTCTCAAGTTAGATATTGCACCTAAGGGTTCTCAAGTTAGGTAGTTCGGTGGCCTCAATCATCGGTGGGCTCCGTCCCTAAACCTATAGCCTCATTTTGATTCCCCACTTCACGCTTAGGGCACATCAAGGGCACGACACACCTAGGGAGGTAACACTCACCCATGGTTAGACCTGTCACCCTAAGCCCTTCGCACCACACCTCCCTTATGCACAAATTGGGTCCTCAAGAGTGGCACACCACCCAGGGCTTTTTCCCGAGGTTAGACCCATCTCCAAGTTCCACAAGAATAGTCATCACGCACTCCATGGTCAAAAAACATCCCCAAGTAGTATACTTTCTTTTCTTTTCAGGTATAGAAAAGACCTTGACCACTAGCTCCAGAGGCCCTATCATCCATGCAATGCACTCCTCATCTTATGCGACATGTCACCATGCAGGCACAACAAAGCAATGGGTAGACACAATAGCCCCCATCAAAAAATGAATGAAGAAGCTCATTTGGAACAGCACAGGAGAAGGTAATCAGGGAGGGCCAAATGACATATCCGTCCAACTTTATCTTCAATTTCAAAGGCATAAATCCCTCTAGCACACCTTCCACCAGGGCTCGCATAAGGGCCTTTCAGCTCCATACATCCCTTCAACACCAGGGCTCATTCCAAATGCAAGAGCCTTTTAGTTCCATAAATCCCTCCAACACTAGGGCTCATTCCCAATGTAAGGGCCTCTCAATTCCATAAATCCCTCCAACACCAAGACTCATTCCAAATGTAAGGGCCTTCCAGTTCCATAAATCCTTCCAACACACTTTCCAACAGGGCTCGTATACACACTCAAAAAGCCACCTCGCTACCCTAGCAAGACCATTTGACTCACCACCCAGTAGTGCCATGGGAGTGGCACTCAACTAGGAGGGGGATAATGTTTACTGCAAAGCAAAGGAAGTGGAAAATGAGACATCAAAAGAAAAGTGTAAGGTATAAAAAAGGAAAAGGCACCCTATAAGAGAGTGGGCCTATAAGAAATCTAAAAGCATGGGAACAACAACTAGGAGTACAAGATGCAACCATGGAAGTCGCAAGAATCCAAAAGCAAGAAGGTACACCTTTAAATATAAAGGCACAACCAAAACCTTTGTAAAAGAGCACCAGCCCGATCTCACCCATGAAAATTGTAAAGATAGATGGGTGATAGGGAGGAAGCTAGAAAGATAGGAGAATAGTGGAAACAAGGGCCTAGGTCATGGCCGGCCATGTAAAAAGGGGATGATTGCCCAAGGGAAAGAGGGTTTTGTATATAAAGTTCAAAAAGTGAACGAGAGCTCATTCTTTGGTGTGTGGCAAAGTGGACTCTTCTTCTTCTCTTCTTCTCTTCTCTTCTCTTGCTTGCTTGTGAGTTCTTGAGGGAGGGAGTGTGAGTGAGTGAGGGAGAGAGTGAGGTGAGAGATCATGGAGGTGAAGCCCTCCACCATATCCTCTCTTCTTCTTCTTCTCTTCTCTTCTCTTGTCTCTCATGTAGCTATGGGGGATGGATCTTGAAAGAAGAGGCTTGAGGATGCTTGAGAGTGCATCACGAATCATGGAGCTATCACAGTGCTTGAGAGACGAAGCAACTCAATCAGGCATTAAGGTAAGCTCACTACACTCATAGTGGGGGATAGCGCATCGGCTATGTGAGAGGTAGCCATTAGTGCTCGCTTGAAACGCTTCAACAATAAGCAGTCCATGGGTCTTGGCTGTTGAGCGTGAGCTGCCTCTACAGTTCCCTAAATGATCTCTTATATGAGCTCAAATCTGAGAAAAATGAGTTGAGTATAGAAACCCTAACTGTGGACTCCATAGCCACCATTGACCTTCAAGGTCATAAAACCTTTCATTTTCTTACTCCTCTCAGTCCATTGAAGATTCTATCACTCTGATCTTAGTGAGCACTTAATTTCTAGCAAAGCATCACACTAAATCAGCAATCAAGAAGAAGATCAAGCATCAACATTCGACATTGAGCTCCAAGAAAATATTTTCTTAAAATACTCATGCAATGTTGTTAAACACTAATAATCTTGTGTCTCTTGACACTTTGAAGTACAACTCTTTTGCCAGATGATTAGTTACTAATAAAAAATGACAGATCTCAAACAAATAGCAAAATTCAACGGAGAAGGATTCCATGCCTGGAAGGAAAAGACCATGTACCACCTCATGAGGAAAGACCTCTAAGATCTCTTTGAAGATGATGAAGGTGATGCAGGTGGTGGGAACGAAGATTCAAAAAGTGAAATCCTTGCAGTAGCTCCACCAAAAACCAAAGAATGGAAGAAGATGAATAATAAGGCACTAGGCATCATTGCCTGGGGACTAAGTCATGATGTGCTACATCATATCTCTGGCATAAGAGATGCTAGAATTTCTTGGGAGGAACTTGACAGAATCTTTGGTACCCAAGCAAAGAATTTAAAGGTAAATTTACTCATGTAGTTTTATAAATTGGATATAAGAGATAGTGCTTGCATGACCATACACAGTAACAAGTTCAAGAGCCTAAAAACCCAGCTTGCAACTCTTAAGAAGAATATTGATGAAGATAAAGCAATAGCCACAAACTGCTTGCAAATGTAAACAAGGATCCATATGAGAATCTTATGTCCACCCTAAGTAATGTTCCAAGTCTCTCACTTAAAGATATTGAGCACTCACTACTTGATGAAGAAAGTAAAGTTAAAAGAAAGGATGCAGAGTAACACACCACCAACAATAGTCTCTTGTACACCAATGGCACTTATGGAGAAAAAGGATGTGGTGGTTGAGGACTTAGCACCAACAACAACAAGGATCAGATTACATGTCATTCCGGTGGCAAGATTGGCCATATAGCAAGTGAATGTTTCCACAAGAAAAGAGCATAGTAGATGCAGAATGATCACCATGAGAACCAATTCATGAATGAAGAAGAAGATGCTTTCACTACCATCAACAACTTTGATAGATTGTTGTAAAGAATTTTCATTGTATCTTTCATATATTTTTCCCATAGTGGATCTCTATTTTTTCCCTTAGTGGATTTGCTTTGTAAAAACCCTTACCAAATATGTAAAGTTTCAGACTTTAACTCGACTAGGCTGCCTATCAACTAGTCTCTTGGGCCATGTCACCATGTAGAGGGGGGGGGGGGGGGGGGGGCAGCAAGTGTAGAGACTCATCATTTGAGGGGGGTGTTGAGAAATAGGGGGCAGCAAGTGTAGAGACTCATCATTTGAGGGGGGTGTTGAGAAATAGACAAATGATGTTAGGATGAGATGTCGTGAATCCCATATGCATAGTGAGGTGAGTGGAACAACCCGACTTCTATAAAGTATTGTACTTTACCATCACTTTCATAATGATGAATACAATATTAGGATGCTTTCCTCTTTCAGTTAGTGCCATGGTCATTCTCAGTCTAATACACAAGATTGTCTTTATGAGTCCAAGCTTCCAACTTGGAACCGAATTCACTTGTGTAACAGTTGTGTACTCACTATCCATGTCAACATGAATTTAGTTTTTACCTTCAAACCTCCATAGCTCCAGCCATGATCTAGATCCAACATTCTCACATGGTATCAGAGCTTAGCTAAGCATGGCATAACTCTCCTCTATGCTCTCTCGCCTCAGATTAGCTCAAATCGAGCTCATGGTTCCATTTCTCACTTCCATCTCCACTTGACCTTGTGGAAACTATAGCCAAAATAGCACCTACCTGATTTTGAGCTTCTGGATCTCTTAAACCAAAGCATATCTCTTCAAGATCTCTTCCTTAACTGCCTAGGTAATTTTCTATCACTTCAAACATTGACATTGCCCTAGCTACAGCTCAAGCATTGATGAAATTTGAGCTTGCTAGCTGAAACTGCGCATGTTGACGTTCGTAAAATGACCTTCTCCTCCTGCACATAGCGCAATAGTCGCTGTCACCATAGGGAAATTGAAGCTCTACCTTTAAGCTTTCTCTAGCTTAGAGTGTTCCCTAAATGATCTCTTGTATGAGTTGAAATCTGAGAAAAACCAGTTGAGTACAAAACCTGAATTGTGACTCCGTAGCCACCATTGACCTTCAATGTCATAAAACCTTTCATTTTCTTACTCTTCTCAATCCATTGAAGAGTCTAAAACTTTGATCTTACTAAGCAATTAATTTCTAGCAAAGGATCACACTAAATTCAGCAAGCAAGAAGAAGATCAAGTATCAACATCCGATATTGAGCTCCAAGATAATATTTAAAAAAAATACTCATGCAGTGTTGTTAAACACTAATCATCTCGTGTCTCTTAACACATTGAAGTACAACTCTTTTGTTGGGTGATTTGCTACTATTGATAAAAAATGGCAGAGCTCAAACAAATAGCAAAGTTCAATGAAGAAGGCTTCCATGCGTGGAAGGAAAAGACCATGTACCATCTCATGAGGAAAGACCTATGGGATCTCTTTGAAGATGATGAAGGTGATGCAGATGGTGGGAAAGAAGATTCAAAAAGCCGGATCCTTGCAGTAGCTCCATCAGAAACCAAAGAATGGAAGAATATGAATAACAAGGCACTAGGCATCTTTGCCTAGGGACTACATCATGATGTGCTACATCATATCTCTAGCATCAGAGATGCTAGAATTGCTTGGGAGGAACTTGACATGATATTTGGTACCCAACCAAAGAATTCAAAGGTAAAATTACTCATGGAGTTTTATAAATAGGATATTGGTTGAGGACTCAACAACAACAACAACAAGGATTGGATTATATGTCATTAGTGTGGAAAGAGTGGCCATACAACCAGTGAATGTTTCCATAAGAAAAGAGCACAACAAATGCAGAATGATCGCCATCAGAACTAGTTCATAAATGAAGAAGAATATGCTTCCACTACCATCAACAACTTTGACAAATTGCTCTAAATAAATTTCATTGTATCTTTCATATGTTTTTCCCATAGTGGATCTCTATTTTTTCCCATAGTGGATTGCTTTGTAAAAACCCTTGCCAACGATGTAAAGTTTTAAACTTTAACTTTACTAGGTTGCCTATTAGCTATTCTCTCGGGCCATGTCACCATGTTGGGGGGTCAAAAGCCATCAAGTGCAGGGACTCATCATTTGAGGGGGAGAGTTGAGAAATAGAAAAATTATGTATGCTCCAGGACAAGATGTCCTGAATCCCATATGCATAGTGAGGTGAGTGGAGCAACCCAACTTCCATAAATCATTATACTTGACTATCACTTTCATAATGATGAATACAATATCATGATGCTTTCCTCTTTCAGTTAGTGTCATTGTAATTGTCAATCTAATACACAAGATTGTCTTTGTGAGTCTAAGATTCCATCTTGGAACCTAATTCACTTATGTAACATTTGTCTACTCATTATCCATGTCAACATGAATTTAGTCTTTACCTTCCAACCTCCATAGCTCCAGCCATGCTCTAGATCCAGCATTCTGACATGGTATCAAAGCTTAGATGAGCATGACATAACTCTCCTCTTTGCTCTCTCAGTCCCTCTTAACCTCAGGTCAGCTCAAATCTAGCTCATGGTTCCATTTCTCACTTCCATTTCCACTTGACCTTGTGGCAGTCATAACCAAAATAGCACATACCTGACTTTGAGCTTTTGGATCTCTCAAAGTAGAGCATATCTCTTCAAGCTCTGTTCTAGAGATCTCTCCTACTTGATTCCCTATGTAACTTTCTATCACTTTAAACATTGACATTGCTTTCAACATTGAAAAAATTTGAGCTCGCTGTGGTGAAATTGCACCTACTAACGTTCGTACAGCTGGCTACTCCTCTTGCATGTAGCGCGATACTCACCGTCACCATAGGACAATTGAAGCTCTACATCTAATCTTTTTCTAGACCATAGGGTTTTCTAAATGATCTCTTGTATGAGGTGAAATCTGAGAAAAGCTAGTTGGGTACAGAAACCCTAACTGTGGACTCCATAGCCACCATTGACCTTCAAGGTCATAAAACCTTTCATTTTCTTACTCCTCTCACTCCATAGAAGACTTTATCACTCTAGTATTACTGAGCACTAAATCTCTAGCAAAGCATCACACTAAATTAGAAAGCAAGACAAAGATCAAGCATCAACATCCGACATTGATCTCCAAGATAGTATTTTTCTAAAATACTCATGCAGTGTTGTTAAACACTAATCATCTTGTGTCTCTTGACACATTGAAGTACAAATCTTTTGCTAGCTGATTTGCTACTGTTGCTGATAAAAAATGGTAGAGCTCAAACAAATAGAAAAGTTCAATGGAGAAGGCTTACATGCCTGGAAGGAAAAGACCATGTACCACCTCATGAGAAAAGACCTCTAGGATCTCTTTGAAGATGATGAAGGTGATGCAGATGGTGGGAAAGAAGATTTAGAAAGTGGAAACCTTGCAGTAGCTCCACCAAAAACCAAAGAATGGAACAAGATGAATAACAAGGCACAAGGAATAATTGCATGGAGACTAAGTCATGATGTGCTACATCATATCTCTGGCATAAGAGATGCTAGAACTGCTTGGGAGGAAGTTAATAGGATCTTTGGTACCCAATCAAAGAATTAAAAAGTAAAATTACTCATGAAGTTTTATAAACTGGATATAAGAGATAATACTTGCATGATCATACAAATTAACAAGTTCAAGAGCCTAAAAACATAGCTTGCAACTCTTAAGAAGAATATTGATGAAGATGAAGCAATAGCCATACTGCTTGCAAGTGTAAATAAGGATCCATATGAGAATCTTGTGTCCACCCTAAGTAATGTTCCAAGTCTCTCACTTAAAGATATTGAGCACTCACTACTTGATGGAGAAAGCAAAGTTAAAAGCAAGGATGCAAAGGAACACACCACCAACAACAAGGGCACTTATGGAAAAAAAGGCCATGGTCGAGGACTCAACACCAACAACAACAAGGATTGGATTATATGTCATTAGTGTGGTAGGAGTGGCCATACAACCAGTGAATGTTTCCATAAGAAAAGAGCACATCAAATGCAGAATGATCACCATCAGAACTAGTTCATGAATGAATGAAGAAGAAGAAGAAGAAGAAGAAGAAGAAGAAGAAGAAGAAGAAGAAGAAGAAGAAGAAGAAGAAGAAGAAGAAGAAGAAGAAGAAGAAGAAGAAGAAGAAGAAGAAGAAGAAGCTTCCACTACTATCAACAACTTTGACAGATTTCTCTAAATAATTTTCATTGTATCTTTCATATGTTTTTCCCATAGTGGATCTCTATTTTTTCCCTTAGTGGATTTTGTTTGTAAAAACCCTTGCCAAAGATGTAAAGTTTCAAACTTTAACTTGACTAGGTTACCTATTAGCTAGTCTCTTGGGCCATGTCACCATGTAAGGGGGGAAAAGACAACAAGTGTAGGGACTCATCATTTGAGGGGGGTGTTGAGAAATAGACAAATGATGTATGCTCTAGGATGAGATGTCTTGAATCCCATATGCACAGTGATGTGAGTGGAACAACCCAACTTCTATAAAGCATTGTACTTGACTATCACTTTCATAATGATGAATACAATATCACGATGCTTTCCTCTTTCAGTTAGTGTCATTGTCATTGTTAGTTTAATACAGAAGGTTGTCTTTATGAGTCCAAGCTTCCATCTTGGGACCTAATTCACTTGTGTAATAGTTGTCTACTCATTGTCCATGTCAACATGAATTTAGTCTTTACCTCCAACCTCCATAGCTCCAGCCATGCTCTAGAACCAACATTCTCACATTGTTCTTGCCTTTGTGGGAACCCGGATGAAACATGTCATGGCTATCCACAAGTACAACATGCAATTGGATCATTGGTAGGGAATGCCCCCCTTCCGCAGTCTCGTCCTAATATCATGATTAGGATTGGCCTATAGTCCATGAGGATTGTTTGACACTCTTTGTTATAGCAGATGAAGGGGTTGGTGTATTCCTCCTCCTCGATGCATTCCTGTAGGAAGTGGATTGGAGCATTGTTGGGTGGGTGCATGACAATTGGAGGCCTAGGAATCTCTAAAGGATTGATTTCTGCTAGCTAAGCTCTGGTCCTAGGATTAGGAGGAGCGGATAGTGCCAATGGTCATCCCTACAGAAGTGGCCTAGGATAATTGAAGCCTTGTTTTGTATGGTGGATGTACAAGGCTAAGAGTGGAAAGCCTATGAGGGGCTTTGCTATAGGTAGCTTTGTGGCCAAAATGTCCACAATTATTGTATACTCGAGGTGGCCTTGAGCATTCTGAAGGGAGGTGATCTCTGCCATAGTGTATGCACTGTATATTTTAGCAACATGGTCAAGTGTTTTTAAGCGATTCAGTTAATTTAATAAAATATTGATATTGTTACTTAATGTTGGTGATTAGCTCCAAGGTATCTTTATTTTCTGAAGAAGTCTGCCCCTATTCAGTTTTCTTGATGAGAACCAATAGATCACTTATCCCTATTGCATTCCTTGTGTAGGTCATCTACACGGATGGCCTCATCCAGCACAACCTTTATGACAAAGTGGTTCAATTCAAAATTTCTAGCCAAGGTTTCGTATATCCTTTCATCACAGATGCCCTCGATGAAGGCTTTTCTGACAATCTTAGGTGTGTGTTGTTCACTTTTACTAGTATTTGATTGAATAGGATATTGACCTTAGAGACATACTCTCATGGTCTCTTCTTCTTGTTGTTCGATGTTCATCACGCGGACAATAAGGTTGTCCCCATAGCCTACTTTAGCAAAACATTTAATGAACAAGTCTTTTATCATCACATAGGAGTTCTTCTCAGTGGGTTCTGGCTCAGTGAGCCACGTGCATCTTTTTTCTCCTAGGAAAAGTCCAAAAGCTTGTGCTCTTTGTGCATCTCCTATGACGTTGGTAGGTGAATTGGGTAGTTGGCCTCTAACAACCCCCAAGACAATGCCACAGGATAAAGATCGAGGATCTCCCCTCAACAAAATCCACAAAACAACACCACTGAACACATGATAAAATATTTTTGATCACTCACTTCTCACTAAGACTTCAACTCAACACTTAAGAAGCTTAAACCTTCAAGCTCGGAATTTACCATTTTTAGAGAGAATCTGATGTGGAAATAACCATGGCCGGGACTCTGAAAACATAAGCTTTCAGATTCACACAACTTCTTTTTTTAGGGATGGTTGTCCCCAAGCAGTAACTGCTCCACAAAGTGTGGTTACCACAAGCAGTACAAAATCAGTTGTAGATCCTTTCTGTTCTTCTTTTCTTAGAGCACACATAAATACAAACCAAAAACGTAGGTAAACAAAGCTTTATACGATGAATTTTCATGCCAATTCAATTGTTGCTACAAGCATTTCACTGTTGTAGACATTCCATTACTGCAAAAAAATAGAGTTTACACTAATATATAAAATGGATAATCATGATGAATTTCATGGGAAACCAAGTTGGTGGTATATATGTTGCAAAATTCACCTATTTCCTCATACAACATAGAAATCGCCTCATAGAGCATTGCAAAAGAGAACAGCTCATAACTTTCTAACCAAGTCTTGGATCACCAAGGTTCAAAAAGGAAAGTTGTAGCTCTCTTTCCAATCTAGAACTTTCTAGAGCAACTCAGAACCAAATTCTTTGAGGTGTTGTCCTGAAACAACTCTGCATAGCCTACAGTTCTAAATTTTTGCATGCAGTCCGCTTCAGACGTCGACCTTCGAGAGACCATAACTTCCACAAAATACACTGCTATTCTATACAACAACACATAATTTCTCTGTTCCAATAAGAAAAAACTTGCAAACAGGAGGACACTTTCTTTGATTTTAGATTATCATTTAGCATACCAGCAAATACATCTTAGCATATATTGCATTGATGAAGAGCTACGGAGCTTCGAACCTTATGAACTCTAATTCATCATTTTCTTGGTTGCAAATCCTTTCAAATTTCCACTAACTCGAGCCCGTGCATTCAACACCTGCCCACAATACATATTCTTTGCCACATACCCATTTTTAGATGTAGAGATCCTTTACTTCCATTATTCTGTCTTGACGTGAAGCCTCATGCAAACAACTAACATACATCACTCTCAACACAATGAAGAATAGCCCTTTGATGTCTTTCACTCATATCCATACATGAGAACATATATGCATACTCTGTGTCCCATGCAACAGTAGAAGAAAATAAGACAAAAGGAAGACTCTTATTACCATCATCTAAAAACTAAGAACTCGCATCAACCAATTGACTTCAATAGTCCCATCTTCAATATACTGCCATCATGCTCCACGACTCCGATAACTTCAACTTCACAGCCTCTTTCTTCTATAAACTTGTTCTTATTCTTCTACTCTCTCTCTCTTCCTTCTCTCACTCTCTCTCTCTCTCTCTCTCTCTCTCTCTCTCTCTCTCTCTCTCTCTCTCTCTCTCTCTCTCTCTCTCTCTCTCTCTCTCTCTCATATGCTAATTGTCTTGTGTAGAACCCTTCTCCCCCTCTCTTCTTTAAAAAAAAAACTTCTCACATTTTTTATTTTTCCCCTATTTTACCAAGCTGCCCCTTGCTTCCCCTTAGTTGCTAGATGGCAAACATGCCCCTTGCCACATAAAATTCCACTCGAGGACTAAATCCGAAAGCAAGAACACGTTCCATATATGAGGATATCTCTTCCTACATGAGGCATGTATCTCAAAACTGAAATATCACAACCACGTGTCGAACATGCATTGTACCACTTGGGATTTCGACCTATCAACTTGACTCTTGCTATGGGTAGGTGTTAGAAAGACAAAAAAATGATATTTGCATGTGTTACCCCACTTGACCCCACACAGCATCATGTCCTTGGTCACTCATTTTCACCCACCATGATTAGCCACCCCCCTGGTTTGGAACACAAAGTGTGAACAAAACTTTAATAAAAGCTTTGAAAACATGTGACAAAGACAAACTAATTTTCTTGAAAATCTACCTCATAGAGCATTGCATAGAATAGCTCATAACTTTCTAACCAGGTTTAAAATCACCAAGCTTCAAAAACAAAAGTTATAGCTCTCTTTCCAATCTAGAATTGTCTAGGACAACTCAGAGCCAAATTCTTTGAGTTGTTGTCCTAAAATAGCTATGCATATCCCACAGTCCTAAATTTTTGCATGCAATCTACTTTAGACATCGGCCTTCGAGAGACCATAACTTTCACATTCTTGCTCGAATCACCAAACATGAAAGAGACCTTTAGTAGGTGTCAAAGCACACTTTAAATATTCTGTCCATCATTTACAACTATCTGATTAACATCATATTTCAAAAAATTGAATCTGCCCCAAACAATAAACTGGAAGCAACCTACTCTATGTATAGTATGTACATTACTTACATTCCCTTTGTTTATAGGATTCAGCAGATATATTTCTTTAGATAGAACCCATTGATTCTACTGTTGTGAATAGTCCCATCTAAATCTTGTAGCAAGTAAGTGCCATTTTCAAACTTTTGCTTGATGAGGAAAGGTCCTTCCCATCTAACTCAAAACTTGGTTTGAAAAGTGGAGTCCAAGTACTGTCATATGTCATAACCAACATTCCCTCTACAAGATTCTTCTTCTTCAGCTCTGTATTGGACCATTCCCTTCTCTTCACAATTTCTCTTCAGAATCTGTTTTTCATAACAATCCATTGCTTGTTGCCTATCCAACTATAGGGTATGCAAGTTTAGTTCTCTGTCAACTCCCAAATCTGTTTGATCTAATTGATGCTTTTTTACAAGTTCCATCATAGGGAACATGACATTCATAGGTAATAAAGCATATTGACCATATACTTACTAAAAAGGGGTGAATCCTGTACTTGTTTTCAGCATTGTTCTACAAGCCCACAAAGCTTGATGTAGATAATTGTCCCAAACTTTAGGATGATCTTCTACCAGCTTAAAGAGAATCTTTCATAACATTCCATTGAATGCTTCCACCAATTCGTTGCACTGAGAGCAATAAGGAGTAGCAAATCTGTGTTTCAAATCTAGTTTCCTTGTTAATTCTCTCAATAGCTTATTTTTGAATCCAGGAGCTTGATCTGTCACTATTTCTAGTGGTATTCCAAATCTGCAGCATATGGCCTCAATGAGGAACTGAGTTACATCCTCTTTCTTGCAATTCCTTGTAGCCTTAGCTTCAGGCCATTTGGTCATATAATCAACTATAGTAAGGATGTAAGACTTTCCTATTTTTGTAACAGCAGGTAGACATGGGACCTCTGTCAACATTATGAGTTCGATACTGATGGAGAGGCTAGGGTTAGAGATCCAAATAGATGCCTCTATGATTCTTCGAATGGCTAATGATAGGTTAAGATAACTTGAAGAGTGCATTACTAAAGTTCATGTGACTATTGCCAATGTGGAATGCATTTTGGACTTTAGGGTTATTAGGTTCATTGGGTAGCCTAGCTCTATCAAGTATTGCTAGGCAAGCCATGGATCTTACAAGTGGATTGTTAGGTTGATATACTACTAGTCGGTTGATCTTTGATAGAGAAGCTAAATGTGTAGTAGTAGATGCCTATCTTGAATCTCCTCAAAGTGAGAGAGTTCCTTTATCCCCTACATAGAGATAGATACATTGGAGGATGAAACTAGTAGTGAGACGCCATCAAGTAATGAATCCAACGAGGGGTCCACTACTAGAAATGATATTTATCAAGTAACTTTGAATGAGCCAATAGAGGCTTAGGAGAGGATAAGAGATGTAGACGTAATTGAGTTAGACCTTGGTATGCTGAATGATTCACGACCAATCAAATTAGGATCCATGCTCAGTTTGGAAGAAAAGAAGGACTATGTGCTCTTGATTTAGGAATTCTGTGACATCTTTGCTTGGAGTTATGATGAGTTGAGAGTTATTTCTCCCAGCATGGCTCTTTATACCATTCCTCTAGAGGAAGGTAATTGCCATGTGCAACAAAAAGTAAGGCATATGCCTTTCGAACTAAGAGACGGGCTATTTGAGGAGTTGACAAATTCATAGAAAACTGGCCTAATATTTCTGGTACAACACACATAGAGTGGTGTTCACTAGTTGTTATTAGGAAGAAGAAGAATAATCAAATTCAACTTTGTGTAGATTTTAGGGAACTTAATAAGCAGACGGTTAAAGATTACTATCCATTGCCATTTATTGATCAGATCTTGTTATACAAGTAGAGATATTTATTCATTCATGGATTGCTTTGCTAGATATAAGAAAATGGCTATTGCAGAGGAAGATAAGCTAAAAACGATGTTTATCACTATCTTTGGTATCTTTGTGTATCATGTGATGGCCTTTGCGTTATGCAATGCCCCTGGGTCTTGGCAATGTACAACTAATAAGACTTTTGGTGACATCTTCTGAGAGGAGTTAAAAGTTTTCATCGATGATCTAGGGGTAGCCACCATAAGGGAAAGACAACTGATTATTTTAAGGAAATACTTTGAGTGTTGGCCATGAATAAGTAAACCATCTACCTTCAATGAATGAGCTCCAATGCTAGCCATGAAGAAGTAAACCATGTAGAATCCTTATGATGGAAATACTTTAGCCCTCTTTATGCTTTGGAAAAAAGGAATGTTAAGCTTGAATAAGAATCCCCAAATTTATCCTCCATGGGAGCTTGAAGAGTTGAAGAAAGCTCCAATGTTTATCTTGACCAAATCTTGGAAGGATCTTGTTGTAGGTGAACTCTATGAGGGTAAAGGAGTAAAAATCCCTTAAATTTGTAGAGTTGAAATTTTCATGGTTGTATATGACCTGCAACATTAGGGTTTGATGAAGGCACAACTCTTGTAAAGAAGAGCCAATCCTTGACAAATGATACTGTAGATAGTTGATCGAGGCTTTGGTTAGTGGCAATACAGCTCATGGAATGAAGAATGATGCAAATGTTGCTAGTTTGGAGTTGTTCAAAACAACACAATTTGCACTGATTTACTGGTGCCTTCAAATGGATCTTCCTCCACTATATACTATCGAGAGTATGCTACTTGAAGCTTTTGAGTAGGAGAAACTCTTTATGCAGTCGATTGTTGAAGATAACTGAGAACCATTGAGTAGAATGAGAGAGATAGGCTAAAGCTTCCATAGAAATCTTAGGAATGGGAAAGAAGAAAAAGTTTTTTCTCTAAAGTAACCAAGGTTAAACACTCAACTAATATCCAGTTAACCCTTGTTTGACCAAGTTACCTTCAAAATAGCCTGTAAGGGATGCATGACCTACCATTTTAGCCATGGTTTGGCTAGATCTCTCCAAAATCTTTGTTGTTAGAGCCCCAAGTTTAGTCTCTGCTCCAAGTAGAACACCGACAAGTACTTGCCATGTGGCTTATGTATCTAATATCCAAGATTTAATGGTGGAAAATTGGAGACTGAAAATGAAAAAATCAAATGGATCAAAAGCATGTGCTTTGATACCACTTGTCATGAAGGGACCTAAGAGGAGAAAGAATATTCCAGGAAAGAGAGAAGAAGAGTGGAGAGGAGAGAGAAATTCTAGAAGAGGAGACAAAAGTACTCAAATGGAGAGAGAAAGATATGAAAGAAGGAAAGAGATGGCTAGCAACCATGAAATGATAGGAAGAGAGATGAAATAAGAAAAGACTTATGTCAAAATTGGATACAAAATGATTGGTACCTTCATCTTTTATAGGTAACCCTATGTATCCTATTTCCCATCTCTTACATAACTTCCTTGCCAATTATCATAAATTTTTGATGAGTATACATAAATTTCCACTAATAAAAATCCTTATTTTTAAACCCAAAATGTTCGTTTTTCAATTTTAAAGTATAGCCAATAAGAGAAATCTCAAAAAAATTCAATAGACTTATCATAGCACACAATTCATAAAAAAATTATCATTTCATACTAGTATGATTTTTGTAATTTTTAATGATTTTGTCAAATGCCTATTTTTGACCAATTTGATGAGTTTTTATCAATTTTCCATTTGTTGAAATTATTAAGAGGTTTGGCACTATAGGAGACCACCTTGGTAAGAGAAGCAAATTACTTGTTTGATGTTTTGGCACATGCAAGACGGTGTGGATTGGTATTTCATGTTTATTATAGATTGAGAAGGGGGATCGTAAGGTCTAAGGTTAAATAGGCTTGGGAAAGAAAATAAAATGAAAATTGGAAGAAAGAGAGCAAAAAAATGTGATGGAGGAGGACCGTTGAAACATGTGAGGTGGGAGGAGGCATGAGGATCGAGAGAAAGAGAGAGAGAGAGAGAGAGAGAGAGAGAGAGAGAGAGAGAGAGAGAGAGAGAGAGAGAGAGAGAGAGAGAGAGAGAGAGAGAGAGAGAGAGAGAGAGAGAGAGAGAGAGAGAGAGAGAGAGAGAGAGAGAGAGAGAGAGAGAGAGAGAGAGGTAATCTTGATCAGTACGCCTAAAAAAAAGGAAATAGAGAGAGAGAGAGAGAGGAAATCTTGATCAATGTTCTTGAAAAAAAAAGAAAATACACACAGAGAGAGAGAGAGAGAGGATCATGGCTATCTTTATCTTCATCACAGTCTTCACCATGATTATTCATCATCATTTCCTATTGTTGCCATCATCCTTCTTAATGTCATTATCATCATCGTCACCTCTTTGACTATCACCATGTCATCATTTTCATGATCATGATCATCTTCCTCTTGATCATAGCTCCCTCTTTGATCATCACTTGACATTCCAAGTCCATTACCATCCTCTTTGTCATCATTAAAATGAACATTGTAATTTTTCTTACTCTGTGTCTTTCCTCGTATCTTCACCATTTGGTCATTTCCATCCTTTATTTGAATTTGTCAATCTTCCCCTCCTTAAACAAAATGTCCTCATCGTGGCTCGATGAAGCAATCAATGTAGCCGATTTTCATTACATGACATATAGGAGGATAATCCTTTGTCCCTTCTAAACATTTAGGATAGAGGTAAATTAGAAGAACCACAAAGAGCCTTGTTCACCTAAAAGAGAGTTGCTATTATTTGTGTGGAGTGTGAGACCAAAATTGGGACAAGAGATTGAAGATGATTGTTAAGTGAAAGTCCTGGTGTAGGCTGACATTATTGGCTAGGGATTGTGGAAACACAATCTTCAAGGATACGACCACAACCCACCAGAAGTTTTCAAGTGAGTGTGTCATTGATTTATAAATTAACAACATAGATTTCGAAGCATCATCCATGCCTCATCCCCCTCTACTCACTCTAATTCCAAGCTAGATTTCCATGGATATTATTTGAGAACCATGGGTTTTTAATGCTGGAAGAAGACATGAATAATTTAGCATTTTTATATGGTTTCCTTCAATCATACCATGCATCTTGAAGCTCAAGCAAGGGTAATCTTAGATGATTTCTACCTACCTAGGATCTCTACACTACCCTCTTAAGATCTTTACATTGGCCTCTTTTCCCTGCTAGAAATCATAAACACTATGCCCATTTTAACATCCTTCTTTTTTTTTCTTGTTGGACTGTGGAGACAAACCCCTTCTGAGAGAGATATCAAGTGTGACACATCTGTGTTGAATGAATTCAAAAATATGGTAACAATATGTCAAGTAGATACAAATTTTTTGAACATTTTGCAAATTCTGCCCAAGTTTTAGGGGTTGTAATTTCTCCCCCACTTTATTCCTAAGCATCCTCGCAAGCATAGCTATAACATAGAAACATCACAAACATCCAACATCACGATCACTACTACCAAAAACACTGCTATGCAACATAAAAAAGAAAATCTACTCTCCCCCACACAGATGTGAAGTGTCCTCAATGAGCATAGCTACAAGATTTGGAAAATCACACATAGAAACTAATAGATACCGAAAAGGTAGAAAAATGATTACTGGTGGAACATGTTTTGGTTAAGGTGTATAAAAATTTGTGCAAGCTTAAATTTTTCTTACTCACTCTCCCCACTAGAGTGCAAAACATAGCTACATCCAATGTATGGAGCATACTAATTAGGAAGCATTCTAGAGCTACTAAACAATAATATTCCCTCAAGGAAATAAAATGCCACACTACTATCCTACTAGAAATATTTCTTTTGAAATAGCATCATTAAGTACGATGCCTATCAAAGAACCCATACAAAGCAAGCTAATACTACAATACCAAATCGGGCTCCTATGGTTTAACTATTAACTATTAACCCTCCATATGCTACTAGAATAACTAGTAAACAATCTCTAATCCCCATCTTTTATGATTGTGGTTTTTTTCTTTTTTTTTCCTTCTTGCTTTGGAAGCTTTTCTTTCATATATTTAGTCAAAATATTATATTTATTTATTTTCCTTTCCAAAAAGTCCCACTCCAAAGAGATGTAAGGCATTGGATGTAGGGCATATGTAGGAAATCCCTATAGCCTACTAGGACCTCAGAGGCAATGGTTATATTCTTTTGGGTTTTTTTCAACCCTTCATTCTTTAGGATATTTGTTTTGGTTTGGTGTTTTTTTTTTCTATCTATAAGAATAAATAGATATACTCTCCCAAACATAATTTATATTTAGTTAGTTTTAAGTTTCTTATCTTATAGGAGATGACTAGAAGGCTAGGAATTTATCACTAAATTGAACTTTCAAACATTTCATCTCAAAGATTTGCTTGAGGAATCTAATCTAGCACATAATATTAGTCACATTGCCTAGGAAATGAAAATGAAAAATACCTACTAGATTAGGGTCTCTCATCCACTCTACTCCTAGTCAAAATTTCACAGGGAAAATCTTGTTACTCAACTACCCAACATTGCTAAGAAAGTGATAAGGTTATGGGATGCAATTCTATTGGTTTTCTAGTCATTCAATCATCACATACGGTGAATTTAACTAGGTCATGCACATACACCATCCCCTGAGAGCACTTCCTAGTGCTAGTGACCCATCCCTTGTAGGTGGGCCCTCGTATATATATCGAAGCGTTTATGTTTTTTCAATTAACTTATTTGAATTTTTATTTATATACCATTTATTATTACTTAGGCATCTAAATTCTAAATTATTTCAATCAACTAATGTTTTCTTACTTTTTCATAATTTCAAATGAATATATAGATATATTAGATACAAAAACTTTGTATATGCATGCAGATATTGCAATGCCAAGAATTGTCAAAATAAGTATATAGTGGTCTTTGAATCATAACAATCATTGAATCTACACATAGATCATACACTAACCACTAAATCCTTAAGGGGTTAGATTAAGAAATATTGAAACTCCCCCAAACAAAGTAATTTTCATATGCCCTAACCACAACCTTGGTTGACCCTTCTACCCTAATCCTTCCACTAACTAGTTGTTTATAGCATTGCAGATCTCCTCTTTAGAAATATTCTCCCCTATAGGACTATCCACCTAACTAAGTCTAAGCGTCATTAACTCATAGCATTGAAAGGAATACCAATTGTGCGTGCAATTGACTACTTAACTACGCAGAAAATAACTAAACTATAGTGTGTAAGAACCTGAAAAATCAAAGAGCACAAACATATCTTCATTTTTTATTTGTTTTTTTTATTAGTTAGTTTTTTTTGAAAGGATAAATGAAAAGTGTCAGAGAGAGAACCAGGGAGAGAGAAAGACTGCATAGGAGAGAGAAAGACTGCAGGGAGAGAGAGAATAAGAGTGACGAGGAGAGAGAAAGACTAGAATTGGAGAGAGAAAGACAGGAAAGATGAAGAAGACATGGAAGCTTAGAGCAAGAAGGGAGAGAAAGATTGTAAATGTATTGATTTGTCAAAAGAGATGAAAAATTATAACTTCTCTCCTTATATACCAGTGTCTATGTGACATGGCATATTATTAGCATTCTAACTATTCCCAGCTTCTTACAATCCATCCCTTCCCAAAAGTTTTTGTCCTAAAAAACAAACCTAGAAAGAACTAAAGAAGAGATGGATAGAACAGAGTACTACTCTGTTTTACAGCTTTACAAATGGGAAATGAATGAAGAATTATCATTACAAGGGCTGAATTTGAAGAATGGAAAGAGGACCCCACTATATACATGATTTGAAAAACTTCAGAAGCAATTGGAGCCATAGAATCTTCAACAAATAGTTCCAAAAGAAAGTAGACAGCTTGCTCAAATAACAGTCCCTGCTGGACCAAATCTGCCATAACTTTTGATAGAAGTGTCTAGATGAGATGTACCATATATCAAAACGAATCTCTTGAAGAGTACTTTAAGCTCATGTAGATAGCTCAATTCTGAAAATGAAGTACGACAAAAATTGTTCTAAAATAGCGTGCTGTCCTAAACCAGTCTGCATCAATACTAGCTCCATAAGCAATAGGCTTCAGCCACAATGTATCCCTCAAGTATGGATACTCATCCAATATTGAATTAGGTCTCCAAGAAGCCTCTTCAGAGGGTAAACCTCTCCATTTAATCAAATATTCCACAATAGAACGTGATCGAAGCTTCTTTTCACGTTGACCTATAACAGCCTCTGGGATGTACTGAACAAGACCATCTTCATCAATAGGTGGCAGCTCATCAACTAAATCCACTGGATCACCATAATAGGGCTTGAGCTGACTAACATGGAAGACGTTATTAATCTTTGTAGAAGAGGGAAGCTCTAGTCTGTATGCCAAATCTCCAATCCGCTTAAGGATCCTGTAAGGGCCATAGAATCTGTGGGCAAGCTTATTACTGGATCCATCTTTCAATGTAGAGTACTTGGATTTGGGCACCTTCAACAAAACCAGCTCTCCTTCCTGGAACTCTAAAGGCCTCCTCTTCTCATCAGCATACATCTTCATCTGATCTTGAGCCTTCCTTAGATTCACCTTGCACTGTTGAAGAAGAGTCTGCATTCTTTCCAACTCTTCCTTCCCATGAGGGTTGATCTTTTCATTAAAAATGACTATGGGTAAGGGCACCTTGTAACCATACAAAGCCTCAAAGGGTGAAACTCCTATGCTCGCATGAGTGGAATTATTATAAGCAAACTCAGCCAGGTGTAACCAAGAATCCCATGAGGTTTGGACATCATAGCAAAAATGGCGAAGATAAGTCTCCAACCATTTATTAACTCTCTCTGTCTGTCCATCAGTTTGGGGATGATAAGCCGTAGATGGAGCCAACTTAGTACCCATAGATGTAAATACCACTTGCCAAAAGTTACTCATAAACTTTGAGTCCCTATCATGGACAATCACCTGTGGTAATCCATGTAATCTAAAAATATGCTCCATAAACTGGTTGGCCACTTGAGAAGCAGTAAACTAAATTTTTGTTGGGATAAAATGAGCTGCTTTGGTGAGTCTGTCAACCACCACATAAATACTATTCCACCCCTTCTTGGTAGTAGGTAAGCCAGTAATAAAGTCCATAGTAATATGAGTCCATTTACCCGTAGGAATAGGCAATGGTTGCAACAAACCTCCTGGCTTATGGGTGCTATCCTTATTTTGCTGACAAGGCATACACTTCATAACGAAGTCCTTGACATCTTTCCACAGTCCTTTCCAATAAAAGCTCTTGCTGATCCTGTCATAAGTCTTGAAAACTCCCAAATGTCCAGCTAAAGGCGAAGAATGCA
This sequence comes from Lygodium microphyllum, assembly GCF_053477565.2. Classification (NCBI taxonomy): domain Eukaryota; kingdom Viridiplantae; phylum Streptophyta; class Polypodiopsida; order Schizaeales; family Lygodiaceae; genus Lygodium; species Lygodium microphyllum. Next base: position 83,237,464 of record NC_141163.1, on the reverse strand, counting down.
ACTCCTCCATAATTTTCGCTTGAAAGAAGAAGTAAAGGGAATAACAATCTTGCCCTTCCACCAAATAAGACCATTGTTAAGCTGGTAATGTGAGTTTTCTTCCATAAGACCTTGCTGTAATTTTTGAAAGATTTGGCTGAATTCCTCATCTAAGAGATATGCCTCTTGTAGCTCTTCAATCCAATCACTATGTAATTCTGTCATGGCTGATACTTTGCAGGCCCACATACGAGAGAGAGAATCAGCCACTATGTTATCTTTGCCCCTTGTATGAGTGATGTCAAAGTCATAATTTTGTAATGTTGCTACCCATCCTCGTTGCTTTGGAGTAAGATTTGACTGAGTAAGGAAATACTTGAGTACCCGATGATCACTATGTACTCTGAATCGGCTGCCATATAAGTAATGGTGCCATTTCTTGATTGCATGCAGAATAGCCAACATTTCCTGGTCATAAACATTCATGGCCATCTCCTTATTAGTAAGCTTACGGCTTTCAAATGCAATTACTCCATGCTCCTGAAGCAAAACAGCCCCAATGCCACGGCCACTAGCATCACACTGTATAGTAAACTCTTTAGAGAAATCCGGCATACAAGAATAGGAGCAGAAGTAAGTAATTCCTTTAACTGGTTGAAGCTGCTATCTGCAAGAGCATCCCAAAAGAAAGCCTCTTTCTTCAACCTGTCAGTTAAAAGGGCTGCAATTGCCGCATAATGCTTTATAAATCTGCGATAGAATGAAGATAGACCAAGAAATCCTCTAAGAGAGGTAGTAGTAGTAGGCGTTGGCCAATCTTTTATGCATTGCACCTTCTTGGGATCAGCCTGTATTCCTTTTTCACTGACTATATGTCCCAAATATTCCACTTTAGTCTGCATGAAAGAACACTTCTTCTCCTTAGCAAAAAGCCTATGATGTCTCAACACATCAAAAACCCTCCTCATATGCGACAAATGATCCTATAAAGTCTTGCTATAGATCAAAATGTCGTCAAAGAACACCAAGACAAACTAAAAGAGGAAAGGTTACAGAATCTTATTCATCAGGCTTTGAAAGGTACCTGGAGCTTTGTAAGGCCAAATGGCATCACCAAGAAATGGTAGAGCCCACGATCAGTCCTAAAAGCAGTCTTGACCTCATCACCCTCTCTCATGCGAATCTGATGATACCCTGATCTCAAATCAATCTTCGTGAAGAATCGAGCCCCCTTAAGCTCATCAAGCAAATCATCTATCCTGGGTATAGGATACGTGTTCTTCACTGTTATCTTATTGAGATCCCTGTAGTCAATGCACATTCTGAAAGGTCCATCTTTCTTTTTGACTAACAAGACTGGGGATGCATAAGGTGAAGAACTTGGTTCAATGAATCCCATTTCAAGAAGCTCTTTGATTTGCTTGGCTACTTCCTCTCGTTCACATTTTGATAGTCTGTAAGATGGCTTATTGATTGTCTTTGAGTTGGGTTCCAAATCAATGGGGTGATCCACCACTCTCTTAGGAGGCAATGAAGTAGGTACTTCAAATAAATCTCTATACTCCTCAAGAAGAGCTGTCAAGGCTGGATGGTTTGCTGAATTGTTGGGCTGATCCTATGTTTCTTTGTTCAAATGCAATACAAATATTTGTGAGCGCTTTTTGTACTCTTTCTTGAGTTGTTGAATGGTGATAAGCTGAAAATCAGATCTACTAGGGATCCCCTGTAAATGGATGAGGTGTCCATTGGAGAAAAACTCCATATATAACTGTGAGAAATCCATAGTAATCCTGCCTAAGGTCATCAACCAATCACAACCAAGTACAATATCTATGGGCCCCATTTCCAAAGTGATCAGGTTTACTTTGACTTCAAAATTTTTAGCCATCTGCAAAGAAACCTGTGGGCAAATCTGCGTGATGGTTTCCTCTTCACCATTAGCCACTTGTACTCGAATGGGCTGCTGTAAGTCGGTGGGAACACAATTCAACTTGTACATAATAGATTTATTGACAAAACTGTGAGTACTGCCACTATCTATCAAGATGAACACTGGCTTTCCACATATGCTTCCCTTCATACGAAGTGTATTAGGGCTCTTAGATCCCGTCCAAGCATCCATAGAGATAGAACAATTAGTGACAGCATGCAACTCATTACAAAATCCACCAGGATCAAATGGAATATCACCGCCTGGATCAAAAGGAAAAGAGTCAGATGGATCATAGAAGTACTCCTGTCCACCATCATCCTCGAAATCTTCATTTTCAGCATTGATTGTGACTGCATTAACTTCATCTATGTCATTTTCAAAGTCCTCAAGAACTAGCATACTCTGAAACTTTGGCTTGGCATTTTTGTATACACACTTTGAAGCATGGTCAGGAGTATACTTTTCTCCACACTTGAAGCATAAGCCTTTGTCCTTTCTTTCCTTGTAAAGATCCATGGGAATATTTTTGGAATTTGTATTGGCTGAAGTGGACTTAGGCTTATTGTCACCTTGCTTAAATCCAACCTTCGGACTGTTTGCTGTCCTGAAATTGCTTTGAAGCCTAGAAGCATTAAATGGAGGATAAGTTGGTATCCGTAAGCTCCCGCTAGGCATATGATTGCTGCCATAATTGTTACCAACTTGCCCTTGCTTTAAAACAGTCCTTGGCTGTCCATAACTTGGCTGAAATGAAGACTCTTTCCTATACTTCCTTCCATAGCGCTCTGCAAGCTCAATAGCTTTGAAAAGTGAAGTAGGATTCTGTGCCATAACATCAACTGACAAGGATGGTTCTAAACCATACATGAACTTGTGTAACTTGGCCTCATCACTGATGTTTTCCATATACATGGTCAAATTGAGGAATTGGTTTGTATATTCTCTTACACTTAGGCCCCTTTGTTCCAAACCATACCATCTTCGTTCTAACTTCTCTTTTTCAAGAGGTGAAACAAAGACTTCAGCCATAAGTGCCTTGAAAGCTTCCCAATTCTCAATAAGTACATTCTCTTTCTTGATATACCTCCACCAAGTGTGGGCAAATCCTTCTAAGTGCAAGGAGGCAAAGTGTATCTTCATAACATCAGTTTTAGGAAATATGTCAAAATAAGACTCCATCTTAGAGGTCCATTCCTCTAATTCTGATGGTGAAGATGACTGGCTATTGAATTTGGATAAAACAATTTTGTCCTTGAATTCTCTATCATGGAAGGGTTGCTGTCCCAAAACTGGTTGATCAGGATTTCCAAGTACAGAACTTCCAAATTGAGACTGATATCTTCCAACAGGTAGTTGAGAATTACCATGTAATCTTCCTGTTGGTAAAGCACCCCTAGAATGCTGAGTATGCAGTCCAAAAGCTTGAGTATTGGCTCCATTCAAACTGCCCAAATAGTCATCATGCCTTTGTGAAGCTTCTCTCACTTCATACTGACTATTTGGAATACCTCTTCTTCCAATGATTCCATCTCCATGACCATTTTGGTTGGATGGCTGAAGTGGGACTGAAGGGTCAGTATTTGAACGTGCCTTCTCATTAGCTTCTTTTGATGCCACTTGTAATTGTAAAAGTTTAGAGATTTGTGCCATGAGTAGGTCGTTGGACATTACCAACCTATCAATAGAAGCCTTGGTCTGATCAGTAGATTGAACCATCTGATCCATTCTTGACAGCATGGCCTCATGTCGCTCTCTATGCCTTAGTTCATGGGCACACAAAGTATCATTGAGTATACTAATTTCTCCTTGTTGTTGAAACTCTTCAGGGTTCTCTTGAAGTGTACTTTCCATCATGGAATCCCTGATTTGCTGTGCATAATCCTCCTAGACCTTATTTTTGCCTTTATGTCTTGCCATACTAGTGCAGTCCTGCAGTACCCCCTGCCAGTAAAACGGCTATAACTTTGGCTAGAAAACTCCGATTGCAAAACTTTTTTGTGTGAATCAAAGCTAACAATGCCCTCTTCGAGATGAGCTATAGCACGCTATAACAAGTTTAGGACAGAAAATTATGTAATTGAATTTCAGAGTCTGAATTGTCCAGTCCTGCACCCTGTTTAGACCTGTAAGTGCCCTGTTTTGACCCTGTAATGCAAGAGAGTAACCTCAAATGGCTACCAAACCCTGCAAAGGGGTATATAGGACCTATGGGTACCGTGTAGTACCTGCACCTGTGCTTCAGTAATAAAGGGTGTACCTGTATCCACCTGTAAATACCCTGTGGGTAACTTGTAAATTCCCTATTTTACCCTGTTTTAATCCAGTAGGTACTTGAGTCGTTGGAAAGTCTTCAATCTTCAATTCTCCACTCGCTGTACCTGTGTGAGGGATAAAACGGCAAGACAGGCTCCCTACACGGGCTCCGAATCACCGGGAGGTGGGCAAAGTTCCCCCCGGGTCAGTTGGTTGCACCCCTTTGGGATCTTTGATAGTGAGGGAGGGTCACCTCTCTTTTGTCCCACTATCTCCCCCGGCATCCACCTTTTTCCTCGGTGGGAATATCAACATGGCAGAGGCTAGTGTGCTAAGCAATCAGCATGATATGCAATTGAAAAATATCCATTCAGCCTTTCATGAGATGCAATTGATTGAGATAAGAAAACTTGAGATGGGAGAAGGGTTTTACCTATGCAATTCAGTGACTCACTGATTGCTAGTACTTACCCTTTTACAAATTTCCAATTTAGGCAAAAGAGAATCAACCAATCAATTGGATTAGAGTAAACAAAAGCATCAATCAATGTATTCAGTCAATAAGATTCAAATGTTATGCTGAAATCTCAGATTGAGGCCTTTAATTCACTGATTGAAGCTAATATGCATTAGGCAAGCATTGCATTCATGAGTAGGTGAATTCAAGCAAAGGTTGGCTGAGAATTTGATGAAAATGTTCAATTCTTTAATCTCTCAGTCAAATGGCTTAAGCTCAGCAATTGGATTAATGAGAGAGATTAAAAATTGAAGAGAAATACCTTGACATGGCTGAAAATAACTTGCCAAATGCTTGATAGGGCTCCCGGTTGTCCAATGTTAGCAAAATAATCCATAAGGCTTGCTTATCTGATGGTTGAAACCAATCTTGAAGCTTCAAATGCTTGAAATTGAAGCATTAAACCCGTTTCCCCCAAATTTTTGCTCCATAAAAGCTCTTGATTCTCAATCTTTAGCCATCCCGTGCTTAATCCTTGCAATTTGTTGAAGAATCCTTGCTAAAATGATTCCACGGGCCAAAAGGATGAAGAATCTTCAAGAAATTGTCAAGAAATGGAAGCTTGGGCTGAAGCTTTCATGGCTGCCCATGGACTGTTCACCTAGGGTTCAAGAGAGCTGAGGAATCCTTGAATGTGGCTGAGAATCTCACTATTGCTGAGGATTTATGTTTGAAATGGATCAAGAGGCGTGCCAGAGCTGAGGAGAAGCAAGCTTGAAGCAGGGCAGGGCTGGAATCAGCCCGAAAATTGTGCCGCAATTTTCGGGGCTACTTCTGGCTCCATGGCAGTGGAAAGCTTGAGCAACCATATGCTCATTCTAAAGGTCTTGAACTGAGGAATCATTTCCATGTGGTATTTGACCAAGAAACTCAGGGATAAGAGAGATATGAACTGATCTTCAGGGCTGAACTTCCATGAAACCTGCAGGAAACTCCAGGAAAGGGGAAAGAGAAACCCCTCTTTTCAAAGTAACCACAGTTTGTTCCCAAACTAGGCCCGGTTAACCATCCTTTACCCTAGTTACCTTCAATTTTGCATAAAATTTGGTGACGTCCAACCATTTAAGCCCTTATCCGCCATATCTGACCTTGGATATCTCTAGATGTAGTCATTTGCTAACTGTAGTTGTCCTGCAGCACTCCACTAGTCACTGTCTTGTACCATTTTATCTAAAATTGGTTTTGAAATAGGAAAATAAGAGTGAAAATGGAAGAAAATCATGGATCAAAGACTGAAGCTCTGATACCACTTGTCAGGGAGAGAACCAGGGAGAGAGAAAGAGGAGAGAGAAAGACTGCAGGGAGAGAGAGAATAAGAGTGATGAGGAGAGAGAAAGACTAGAATTGGAGAGAGAAAGATAGGAAAGATGAAGAAGACATGGAAGCTTAGAGCAAGAAGGGAGAGAAAGATTGTAAATGTATTGATTTGTCAAAAGATATGAAAAATTACAACTTCTCTCCTTATATACCAGTGTCTATGTGACATGGCATATTATTAGCATTCTAGCTATTCCCAGCTTCTTACAAAAAGAAACATGAAAGATCCTAAGAAAACAAAAGATCTAAATAAAAGGCCGCATATTCTCTAAAATCTTCTAACATAAATAATAAACTCAATTCAAAATCATCCAGACTATCTAAGTCGAAGCTATCAACTAAACTACCAAATATACGATGCTCCTAAATGGCCTCAAGTGTAGGCACATTAGAGGTCATTGAACCACTATCATCTGATACATTGCTAAAAACCTCCATCATCTCATGAAGCGGAGTGGCTGCATCATCATAATAGGGCATAGGTGCCACTAGTAAACAACCTAAAGAAAAACCCTCGATCACATCCATATACCAACATATATAATCCCAAAGTTGACAACTATCATTGACTTGAAAGTCAAGATATGATGGAGTCTAGCGGTAAACAACAACTTGATATCTAGCAAATTCTTACTACTCTCTACACACCCTATACTAGGCAATGCCATGCTCATGTAAAAATATGCTATCATAATTGTGGTGCTGATAAGTGTAATCGAAAGCATCCTACTTGGTAGTGGTACCATAGCATCTAAAGTACATGTGACACTACCAACACAAGAGTTGTGCATGCACCTAAAGATACCACGGACATAGTTTATAGCTAAATAGTGGATGATATTGTAAACAAAAAATGATTATAAAAGAAGAACCACAACAAGCCTCTCTCCTCAATGCATATAAAAACATGTCTTGTGTTTGAAATCATAGAATACTATAAGGCCCATCATGAATAGGATCAAAACAATCAACATCAAGACAAGGGTAAAGTGTATCCATCCATAGAATAGCCATACTTGCATCCCATTAAAAACCCCCCGACAGAAAAGAAATCCAAATTCAGATTAGTAAGGCATTATTGTAACCATTAACCTAATTGTACCTAGCTATCTTAAGTCACAAAATTTTTAAAGGTGGAGGCCATTAACTCTAAAAATCTCATTTTTAGCATTAATATCTTGTACATTTAGAGAACCATTATCGTAAACTTTAATAATCTTGAAAGGTCCTAACCAACAAATTTTAAGCTTCTTGGGAAATTTGTAATAGTGACTTTCATAAAGCAAAACTAAATCACCCTTCTTAAACTCTTGAACCTTAACATTTTGATCATGCTAAGCTTTGTGACATCTTTGCATTGCTTCCAAACTTTATAAATCTCATATTCACTCTTTGTCCAACTTTATTAATTGTAAAATCCTATGTTTCAAGGATTTGGCTTCATATAATTTTAATGAGAAGGCTACTCATAAAGTAGGAAACTCTTGCTCAATAGAAAATATAGCATTAGTACTCTACACGAAATTGAATGATGTATTTTTGCATGGTCACCTTGTAGGTGGTTCTCTCGGGTAAGTTACTCATGAATATATGTGTGCATCACATGGGTTCAGGATAATGCATTTTTAAAAATACCATTTTTATACATTTTTCACATACAGAAGGGTGTAATATAAAGGAGTTATTTACAGATCGAATAGAAAAGGATTATGTTTTATTCATGAAAAATTCACATATAAGGATATTTATAAATAAGCCTTGAACGCACGTGATGTAGAGGATATACATATAGTAACTTCCACGAGGTGGTTTTGTAGGCCCAAAGTGCTTCATATAGACACTCATCCCTATCTCGTATATGAGAAGCAACCATTTTAATTAAAATTTTTCAAATAGCGTGATTAGTTACTTCTACTTGGCCATTGACTCTGGGGTAATAAGATGATGATTTGTGATGTTTAATTTTATATAGTTTTGTTAACTCGCTAATCATGCCATTCAAGAAATTGGAACTTGGATCACTTAGTGGTTCTAGTGGGTAGCCAAAACATGTGATGACATTTTTATATATGAATTTAGCCACCTCAATGGCTTTATCCATCTTAAGAACTTTTTCTTCTATCCACTTAGTGATATAATCAGTACAACCAAGATATACCAATTAGATCAATATCTTGCACGTGGATATATTGGGCCACAAAGTCAATGCTCCATTTCTACAAAACTTTTAGAAGCTTGACCAGTCCTTTGACATACATCACATTTTCTGCAATAATAGTAAGCATTCTTAAATAAGGTGGGCCACCAATAACCAACTAATAGAACTTTTCTTGTGGTTAATTCGCTAGCAAAATGGCCACCACATGGTTCATTCATGCAACTCCTTTAAAACCGCATGAACTTTATCTTCCCGTACACATCAAAGGTAAATACCCTCCTTGGAAAAGAATTTATATAAATACCCCTCTCATAATCTGTAGGAGCATGCTTGCATCAAAATCTGTCATTTTTTTGTTTATTTGCACCAGGTGGGTACTGAGCAGTACTAAGAAAATTAGCAATATCTACATACCATGAAATTTATCTCTCCATAGTAAAAAGTGACACATAAGGCAAATCATCCTCCACACCTTCTTCTTTATCTGATGTTAATAATTATGAAAGATAATATGCTAGAACATGAGCTCTTCTGAGACAAGTAACTATTTGAAAATAAACTCATCCAATGAATTACTCGCCCAAAAAATTTTGCTTTACTAAGCAAATACTTTAGCATCTCATGATCAACATAGATAATAAATTTATTCCCCAATAAATAATGAAAAAAATTTCCACTACAAAAAACATTGATAAACGTTCTTTCTCAGTGGTGGTATAATTTCTTTCTACATCACTTAAGTTTTGACTAGCATAATAGATTGGATGATCCACCTTATTATTGTTAGCTTGATATAAAACAACTACCACGGCGTACATAGATGCATCGGCATGAATATGGAACTCCTTCATCCAATTTGGAAGTGCTAATACTAGACCTTCAATTAAATTATTTTTAAGGAATTCAAATGCTTTTTGATAGGTAGCATCCTAATTAAAAGGAGTATCCTTTCGTAGCAAGTTTGTTAAGGGTGATGCCATCTTTGCAAAAGTAGAGATAAACCATGGATAATAATTTAGATGGCCCAAAAATCCTCACAATTATTTAAGATTCATTGGTGGTGGAAGTGTGAAAATCTTGGCAATTTTAGCAATATCCATGGAAATACCTTCTTTAGAAACAATATGCCCCAATAGAGTTCCTTTTGGAACTCCAAAAACACACTTATCAAGATTCAATGAGATATCCACTTCATCACTATGTTCAAATACTTGTGCCAATAGATTAGGCATTTCTTTTGTTGTCCCATAGTTACAAAAATTGTCTAGAAAAACTTCCATCCATTATCATAGAAAATTTGGATAGGTTGAAATCATGACCCTTTGGAATGTTGCAGATGTGTTGCACAAACCAAAAGGCATTACTTTGTAAGTGAACGTGCCCCATTTAGTAGTAAAAGTGGTTTTAGATTGATCATCGGGATGGATTAACACTTGAGCCACTAAACCCATTCATGAAAGAATATAGCTGATGGCCTGCAATGTTATCTAGCACTTGATCTATAAATGGCAAAGGAAAATGATATTTGTATGTTTTACTAAGATGCAGATTTTCTTATTATTCTTATTTGGCACTACCACGGTAGGAGATATCCATTCACAATATGCACTAGGATATATGAATCTTGTATCTAATAGCTTACTAATTTCAACCTTCACTAGTTTTGCATACATAGGATTTGTGCATCGTTGACACTGGCATACAAATTTTGTGCTTGGTTCTAGATCAATGTAATGTTGTCAAAGTTCAGCATTAATGCCTTTAAGGTTAGTATAAGACCAAGAAAATCCACTAATATGTGCTCACAATACTTCTTCAAAATTTTCTTGATTCTAGGGTTTCAATTGAGCCCCTAGATTTAAGTATTTTCCTTCAACCATTTCTATTTTAACTACTTCCGTTTTAGTCTTCAACATATAAAGAGGCTATTTTTGATATTTCTATTAAAACATTCTCAAGCAAACTATACCTAGCACTTGGATTGGGTTCTTCTTCTTCCACATTCACAGGATATACCATTAGTAAAGCCTTATAAGGTACAATAGATAGGTTATCCTGAGTATCATCAGCCATTTCTATTTTATAGACATTTAATATATCATGTAAGAACTTTATAGTATATCTTCCTTGCTTTTTACTTAAGCAATGTAGGGTAGATTTCAAACCCCTATTGGAGTTTACTATGAGCATAGTGTTAATAGAACCAATTTTGTCGAGAATTTGCTCTTGATCACCTGGAATTGAGCATTTATTGTTCAACGATAACGATAAAAAAATATATTATGCTTTTCCAAACATTCTTGGTCATTTAAATTCCAAGACCATTGATTATTGCTAAGCTTAAGGATTAATGAGTGCAAACTCTCACTTTCTTCACCTTGCATTCCGTGTATAACCCATTTTAGCTCTCAAAAATTTTTAGATGCCAGAGGTTCAAGCCATCTAAGTTGTGGTTGAACTCCATCCCCATAGATAGTAAAAGCCATTATTCTTTCTTTTGGATGGGGTAACACAACCTTGTGCATATTGTGCAAGTGAGCCGTGACTAATTTAAGTTGACTTCTATGACATCCCACTAAGTTCCCCTCAGAATAATAATACATTTTATGCTTATTGCCACTAGAATGCATAAAGTATTGATATAACCAAGGAGCAGTAGTAGGGTTTTTCACTCACAGTTCAATTCTAAAGGTAGACATAGACTTGTCTTTCTTCCAAATTTCATTTATTTGATCACATTCAACAAAGCATTCCCTAGAAATAGGCAAGATTTGTCCCATTTGTTGCACATCATTATTTAATTTAAATATTTGCTCTTCTAAATACATCTCTAGAAGTGAAATTTCTTCTAAATATTGTCTCTCCCTAAATTGGAATTCTAACTTCTCTTTTTGTAGCTAAAAAAATTTCTTCATCGCTTCATTCACAACAATCGCTCTCCCTCGTGCTCTGTTTCCAAGGTATCATTTAATTCTCTAATTATTTTTTCATAATTACTTGGCCCTCCAACAATCGCTCTCCCTCATGCTCCCTCGTGCTCTAATTATGTAATGTCAACTGTTCTTATTATTGTTAATTGGAAATAGAGCACGAGGGAGAGCGATTGTCAACTGTACCTCCAAAGGAGGGAAGCAAAGAGAAAGTGAAAAAGGTGAACAAGGCCTATGACCTTTAGGCAGTACTAGAGGAAGTAAATTTAACAATTAATCTCAGGTAACTGCTCAAAATAGCACCTACATGCCAAAGGTAGCTTTATCATAAACTAGTTTGGTGTAGAAGGAAAAAGATTCGAGACTAACACTTCTTAGGTAAGTGCAAATGCATCTAAAAGGAAAACAACTAAGGAAGTAAAAACATTAGATCTATTTGTGGATTAGGAGCACCAATTATCGATACTACCATCAATGGTCATTTGTTGAATGAAGTACGATTGGATGGCAGTTCTACAACAAATTTAATAACAAAACAAACAATGCAAGAATTAGGGTTGAAGAATCTAGAACCTACCCATATAGTTTTATGTGTGGCAGATGATCAAAGGAAAGTGACTCCTTTGGGGTTGCTTCGCAATGTGAAATCTATAATTGTTGGACTAGAATTTCATGTGAACAAATTAGTAGTTCGCTCATTGATAAATATTTCTTCATACTTTGTGTTGACCTTGGTTATACCAAGAAAGATGCAGTTAATACTGGTATAAATGTTTAATTGTGATTGGTCCTCAAAATTATAGGGTTAAGATACAAGTTATCTCAAAGGAATTTTTGAGGGTGTTAGGACATGAAGTGGTTGGTGAAATGGGCAAGAAATCCAATAGCGAATTTTATGATTTTTTTGAAGTCGATATGACCGATAATGAAGGGCCTTATGCCTGGCTATTTAGACCACAACAACCAACAAGAGCAGAAAAAGTAGAGGTGAATTCCATACATTAGCCTCACAAAGAAAAGTAGGTGGGTATTGGTGAGTATGCTTTAAATTTTTCATCAGATAATGATTTTGATAGTGATATTACTCGCTGGTTATCTACATCAAAAGATAGAACTATAGGTTGCTTAATGATTTCAGTCAGGGAGGAAGATAAATGTCGTAAGGATGCAAAGGAAAGTGAACGTGAAGATGCATTTTTTGAGTATCAAAGGTTAGAGTCATTTTCCAAGGATCACTCAAGAGAGAAAGAGATGATGGATGAAATGATGACAAACTCTTCATCAAGTAATGAGGAAATTAGCACTATTGAGGATGATTATTATGAACCTGAGGATAGTCTACTTACTACATTTCCTTATGAGGTAGATATTCTTCCTTTTGGGTTTGAAAAACTTTTAGTTGTTGCAAAAAGTTAAAGAGGAAAAAAGATAGGAGAAATAGGGACCTTGTTCCTATTGTTGCTGCTTCTATGCTCTAGTAAAACGCACCAATCATCATGGGGTCAACCTTAAAAGTCACCCTACGAGGTAGAAATTTTGACTTAACATTACTCTCTTTCTCTTTTGTTTCTACTTCAACTAGATTTGTAGCAGATGTTGAAGGATCATTGGAAATTTGTTTTCCTTTGGCATTGGTCTTGTTATCCTCTCACTTGGGACAATTCTCTTCATAGTGTCCCTCACCACCACACGTCCTGCAAAGAGGGATATAGTTTGATTTTTGCAGGCATTTGGTAGCATGTCGCTATATCATCTTCCTCTTGGCATCGATAATTTCTGCCCTCTAGGTCTTTGTTGTCCATTCTGCCCCATTGTATTACAAAAAATAGCATTATTCCTCCTAAAGAAAGGGGAAGTTATCCCTCGATTTCCATCACTATTATAATTGTTTCGAGGCATTGTGGGTTTGCCTTGGGTAGGCAATCCATGAGGCTTGCAAGGCTGATTAGGTGGCCAGATCTCATAAGTAGTGTTATTGCAATCCATGTAATTATAATTTCTTTGCATCGTACGAGCATGTTGCTATTCTTGGCCTATTTTATGCCAACAATTTGCATCCACATGACCTGCTTTAAGGCAAAAGGAACAAAATAGAGGATGGCCATGCATTAATCTTGAAGGCGTTGGGAATTTAGTAGCCACATGACCATACCCATGACACTTACTACACCAAATATTAGATTCGTGTGGATTTGAAATCGAGTTGTTTAATGGATGTTGTGCATTAGAGACTTGTGTCGTATCGAATAAATTTCCTTTAATGGTGCTTGCAATGCATCCATTATTTCACCTTTTAATTTTCCTTAGGACTTTGTGATAATGTCTACTACTTTAGCTTCATCTAGTAGAGATTGAGTTTGAGGCATAGATGGCATTCCTATTTGCATCATATAAGCTGGAATTGAAGTATATGGATTCAAGGGTACATTTGGCAAATTTGAGTTTGTAGTTGTAGGTAAACTTAAGGGAACGATCGCATATGCCACATTCTTAGGCACCCTGATTGAAGTGCTTGGATATTCCATCTCAGGTTCTTTGAATAGATCCCTCCATCATTATTGGCTGAGTTGCACTTCTTCCCACCATCTAGCTATGTTTTAACATCGACCAACATAGTTGGCCGTTGTAGGCTAACATGTTGATGGACTTCGGGATTAATCCCATCGATAAATATACACTTTTTCATAGGCTCATTAGGAGCTGGATACATCTTTCAAATAATTATTTCCATATGCTCAATGTAATGCTCGATACTTTCGATTGCTCCTTGGGAAAAATAGTCCAATTGAAAAGATAACTGATCTTGGAAACCTTATCATAAAAATTTTTCTAAGAATGCTCTTGATAAGGAAGAATAAGTCCCTCTATTTTGAGCATCCAAGTTGTCATACCACCTTGCAGCTTTGTCTTTTAAATTGCTAGAAGCTTTTGATCATCATCCATTATCTCATTGACTATGAAAGTCACTTCAAACCTTTGCATTGATGTATCGGGATCTTCATCCTAGAAAAATATGAAGCTTTGATCATCATCCACTATCTCATTGGCTATGCAAGTCACTTTAAACCTTTGCATATATGCATCAGGATCTTCATCCCATAGACCCCAAATTGGGTAAAATTGGCTAATCTTATAGAGTTGCGGGCCATTGCTTCTCTGAATAATGTCCCTAACCTAAAATCTTGACTAGAATCAACCCACGTAGGTGGCTTCTTAATAGGGATCTTAATCCCAGCTTGTACACATTCCTTGATTTCTCTCTTTGACAAGGGATACAAAATAAGGATCGTAATCCCAAATTAGACACATGCTCTATCCAAGAAATTTTTTTTGGCTTGTTAAATAGTTGGTTTAACCCAAAAGTATATTTTGAACACCAACTAGATGTTGCATCTATACCCAAATTCAGTAACACATTCAACCCTTCTAGCCTATCTAGCAACCAAGTTTCTTGCTGAGTTGCTTGTTCTCTTGCTTACTGATCACATGCTTCTTTTTTTTGTCTGTGTCACTCCTCAAAAATTTATCCCCAACTAGTTTAGTACCTACTAGTATCATCCTTTGAAATTAATTTCTACTTATGCATTTTCTTTAAAGCTTTAAAGTTCGGGTTTTTGTGATGGCATAAGTGCTTATTAGTTTGAAAATAGCTAACAATTCTGGGTCTACTTCTCCATAAGGCAATTTCTCATCGTGCTCTAGAATTAAATCTAAAATTTTGGTGGCCTCTCTTACATCTTTTGTGTCAAATGTAACTTTGAAACCTCTCGATACACGACTCCAAGGCAATACATCAGCCCACGTGACCCTTCTAAAAGTTGGATAAGCTGTCCAATATATAGTACTAGTCAAAATGGTATGATGCACTATTCATATTTATCTCAATTTTATCTATTAACCCAAAATGTTCCAGTAAGAAAGCAATGGTTTGTGGGCAATCATTATATCCCCAACTCCAAGAGGATAGTTATTCTATGTCTACAAAAAGTTGTGGGCCAAAATATTTGCCTCCCTCAACTAAATTTGTGTCTCTTGCTTGCTCTAATACTTGCCTTTGGCAATATTGGGGAAGATTAAAAAAATAGTCCCTTAAAAAAGAGACTTTGTAATCGCTCATCAATTTCACTAAATTGTACCTAGGATTTAAATATCCTAGGGAGATTCACCACCCATTGAAGTGCACTTGACTCTTGGCAAATGCACCAAAATTGACCTATCAAAGGCTATTGCCAAAGACTAAGCCACTTTAAACCAAGTTTTCAAGCCAAATCCTAAGAGTTGTTGCACTGGATATGTGGTGTTTATCATTGTTTTCTATGACTTTGACTAACCTTCCAAGTAGTTATGACACTTTCTTTTATAGTAGTCCAATTGATACTGCACAATATCTAGAAACTAAGTAAGCCTACTCAGTTCATTTACATAATTTCATACAATGTCTCATAGCTAGGTTGCTAAGTTAGGTACTAGAATTCTAGTCCAAATCTAGTTGAGGCTTCCCCCCATCTTGTAGGGGGGGCGGATCCTCATAATTTGCACCTTGCCATGCTTGTGGCGGTTTATCTAGGAATTATACTTTGTTTAACTTTAGAGAATTTTGTTTCAGATTGTAGATCTTCTTGATCTATCAGTGCACTTTCGTTGAACATCCTTCCAATTGTTTCTTCCTTTGCCTTTTATAAATTAATTCCTTTTTATTTAGTTAAAAATAAGCATTCAAAGAAATCAGCTAATGTTCTAGAAAACCATAAATATTAATTTTCCTTTTTAAGCATTACCCCTCTCTGTGAAATAACGTTTGTCATTGCTCTTTAAATGTTTAAATAATTAATTTATTTTGAGTTGTCAGTATCGAGACATCCCTCTTTCCTTCCTTTAAAACTAAATAACAAACAAGATAAAACCAATTCTCCTTTTGCACTCTCTCACATATACATACAAAATTCATTTTTAAATGTAGAAACTTTTCCTAATTAATAAATTTTGCTAAGAGGCCTCCCCTCTTACCTTTCCTTATTGAAAAAATAATATAGTTATTTTTATGATGAAATACATAGATATATATATTTATAATTTAAATTCATTGTTGAGTTTAAATCTCCATACCAGTGACATATTGATATAAATAAATCAACTATTTCTAAATATAGCGACAAATTTGTAAATTAGATGTTCAGATTGTGTCTTTGCATGAAAAAGATAAACTCATATAAACTTAAATGTTCATTCTAAACTATCACTTAACCCCAATACCCTTTCATGTCACAAATTAAAGTACACACATATTTTCATTTAGTACATAGTTGTCAATAATAAAATTTTATGTGAATAATTCATTAAAAAATGCATTTAAAATAGTTCACATTTATCTAATATCTTGAAAAATAAAGTAAAACTCAAAAATAATATTTTTAACTTCTTTTCCAATTACCATACTTTTTTAATGAGTATACATAAATTTTCACTAATAAAAATCCTTATTTTTACCCAAAATGAACACTTTTTAATTTTAAAATATTTTTAACCTTATTGGAAAATCTTTAAAAAATTCAATAAACTTATCATATAATAGAATTTTAAATTTTAATGAATTTGATGTTTTTTGTAAAATTTAATGAGTTTTTCAAACGTGTATTTTTGACCAATTTGATGAGTTTTTATCATTTTTTTCATTTGTTAAATTTGTGAAACATGGTTTAGATTTCATATTAAATATATAACATACACAAACAAGTTTTAATTCATAGATTAAGAATATTAAAATGATAAATTAATAAATTTTAATATTCTTAATTAATAAAGCAACGCCCACTTACTTGAAAACTTCTCATGAGTTGTGATCGTGTCCTTGAAGATCGTGCCTCCATAGTCCAATCAAGAATGTCAGTCTACCAGGACTTTCACTTAGTAATCATCTTCAATCTCTTGTCCCAATTTTGATCTGGCACTCTACATAGATAATAGCAATTGCCTTTATCTTAAAGGTTTAGATGGGACAAAGGATTATCCTCCTATATGTCGTGTAATGAAAATCCATTGCCATGATACTTCGATGAGCCACCATGAGGACGTTTTGTTTAAGGAGGGAAGAATTGAAAATTCAAATAAAGGATGGAAATGACCAAATGATGGAGATATGGGGGAAAGATAGAGAGTAATAAAAATTATTATGTTCATGAAAATGATGACAAAGGGGATGGCAATGGACTTGGAATGTTAGGCAATTATTAGAGAGGGGGCTATGATCAAGGGGAAGATGATGATGATCATGAAAATGATGACATGGTGATATTCAAAGAGGTGACGATGATGGCTTGATCCTACTTCTACTTCCTGGTCTTTCACTTTCTTCTCACTCTTGGCCTCCCATTCCTTTGCCTTCTTTTTCATTTTTTCCAAACCTTCATTTTGCCTTTGTGATAGGGCCACTATCGTCGGATCCTCCTACCCCTTCCATTTCTATGCCATTTCTACTTTCTCCTTTGTTAGGTGCTCGATCTCTCTTTCCAATATCCTTTTTCTTCTATCTCTCTTTGCACTCTATACTCCACTTCTTTCCTCTCTCTTTGACATTCCTCTTGTTCTTGTGCTCTCTCTACCTCTAGTGTGGTGAGCTTTTCCATGTCCTCCTAGAGCCTTCTCATTTGCATTTTGAGCTTTGCCTACTATAGGACTAGGAGCTTGTACTCCCTTTGCATTCCAACCAGGTCCTGGTTCTCTTCTTCTAGTCTTTTTTGCTAGTGTTCCTCCTTATCTGTAACGTGCCTGCCTATCGGCTTGTCCAAGCACGTTTTTAGTGGTCCATCAAGTCTAAGCGATGGTGCCCAGCATTCCCATGGAATGTCACAGGGTTTGTTGCCTAGGGTTTCTCAAGTCCTGCCTCGCAACAGAATGTTTGTGGCCGAACCCACTAGGATCGACTTGAAACTTGAGTCCCTAGTGGTTGAGGTCTCTCGAGAGCATTCTAGAATCAGGTTTTGGACATCCTACTTTACGCAAAGATACCCAAACTGAAGCAGACCCATACCGCACTTGGTTCAAAGAGAATGAGAAATGAGAGGGATGCACCGCTCAACCTCTCTGCCTATAGGGCATAGTCCTATTCCAGTCCCCTAAAACGGAATGAATCGGGTTCTAACCTAGAAATGCCTAAAGGTCGAATGGTGTTAAACCTTTCGAAAAGCCTCCTAGTTCTCTGGGACCACCCTGCCGTAGGATAGACCCATCGAGGGTTCCGGCCAATTGCTTTCCTCAGTAACATTCTTTAGTTATCTAATTAGGTCCTATCACATTTATGTGTGACATTTAAAACCAGCTTCCTTATTTAAGCCTTTTAAGAAATAGGTTTTTTTTGTGTAATTTATGGTACAAAAACGAATACAGAGTAAGAAATCCTTTGACAAACAGGCTCAAACAAATTCCTTAACGTATCTTCACGTTAATCTTTGTATCCTACCCATATATGAGAAATTATGTATCCCTTTTGTCCAACAAAAGTACCCGGTCCAAATCACATGGCACCATAATTTCCATCCATTATCTAGAATATGATCTTCCAATGCCACAGACGTTGGGCTCACACAGTAGTCTTCAACTCCGTTCTGGACTAGACAAGGGGTGTCTAGAGCTCCACTTGACCCCAAGCGACCTAGGAGTGAGACACAACTTCCGTGGTTGGCATTTTCACCACTTGACCTTTGGCTTGTGAATCAAGGAGTGCCCTCTCAGGTTGAAAAGTGGTGTGACCTTGGAGATGAGCCACCCACGCAAAAATATCAATCCTTAATTAATCCAATTAAGAATCAAGCACAATCAAGGCAATCAACCCTAATATTGTTTTCCAAGAAAACATTCCTTTATCCCCATGGCAACTTGTCATCACAGACCTCTACCATGCATTAACCATCAAATACAAGCACTTGGAATAATCATCCAATCATATCCCAAAAATTAGTTTAATGCAAAAGCATTTAGAACGTTGTTTGATCATTCAACAAAGACAATGGTATCCTTTTCCAAACATTGCAAGATTAGTCGCCATAACCTTTCCATTGCGTATTTGCTCTCCCCCTTGGGATCAGGAGTGGTTCCATGTAAAATTTACTTAACACACCCTTCTTTTGACTAAGGCATATGTTAAGGTTTCAAACACTTACATGACATAAGTTCTATTAATCACTTACGTTGGTCGATAACCCAATCTTCTTCCCAACAAGTACAAAAGCATCAGTCTTTCTTTTAACTTAGGGTTTTCTAATCCTTGAGCTCTTCATTTGCCCTGGAGTTGTTGTTGCATCTAGCCCAACCTCGAATATGATTGATGAACATAGTAGATATTGGACAAATCTCAAGGAATCTTAGTTTTAATCCTTATGATCATTATTTGTGTTAACTATGCACAACATGAAGATCCCAATGAGCTAACAATTCGAGATATTAACAAGAGCTTGGGCAAAGGTCTTAGGGTTTTTGGGAATGGATTTCCTTTAGGCGAGACTGCCTACCATGCAATCCGTCAAGCATGCAAGCTACAACATACCTTCAGTGGGGTGAAAAACATTACTACTAATTTGCAAGAAGGGAAAATCAACAATACCTTGGAACTTTGTATGTTGTTTATGCTATGCATGAATTTTATCGCATAACATCCATTTGCGGTTTACTTCTCTTGACATGAGTACTTTGCAATCTGTATATTTTGAATATCTGGGATGAACTTTATCCTTTCAGTTAAACCATCCTTGTGCGCAGGTCTAATGCATCTCATGTGGAAATCAAAACAAGCATCCGTAAATTTGGAAATGTATTACTTACAACTAGTACTACAATTGGATTGGCAATGATACCCTCGCTCGAGGCTTTCGTTACGAGATTTCCATCCCCATGTGACATTTTCCGCTTGGGGGCCATTCTCGATCTTTGTCTCCCTTAGACGTGAATTGCGCAAGACTTTTGTGCCTTGTACTCGATTAGCGGGCGGGCCAATTGGGGAGAGAAATTACACTATAGATAATTCCAACCAGAACAAGGGGGAGAAGAAAAACACGTGTGATCAGTCTCTAAGGAGGGGAAGAGAAGGAGACCCTTCAAAAAGTGTCTCTCTCTCTCTCTCCCTCTTCTTCTTCTTCTTCTCCTTATCTTTCTCTCCCTCTCTCTCTCTCTCTCTCTCTATCACCCTCTCTCTCTTTCCCTCCCCATCACCCTCTCTCCCTCTCTCTCTTTGTGCCGTATTGTCCCTCCTTCTATCCATTACCATGGGGGGGGTTTTATAGGTGTTTGGGAGGGGGGGAAATGGAGTAGTGGTGGTGGTAGGGTTCATCCCACCTACCAACTGTCTATTGGCATGGCGGACTGGTCGAGAGGTGGTAGGCCATGTGGCCTCGCTCTCCACTTCATGGTCTTCTCTATCATCTCCCCGTCATCTACTCCTTCTCATCGACTTCAACTCCTCCTTCCCAATGTCATCCTAGGTTTCTTCTCTATCCTCGTTATCGCCATCTCCTCCACGTCAACACGTTCTTCCTACCGTTCGTCGACTCATACTTCATCTCCCCCTTCCTTCTCTAGCTATCGGCATCGACAGGGGGTGTAAAAATTTTTAAATTATTTTTAATTGTTAAAAAAAAGGGGAGGGGGGTTTCTATGGCCATGGTGGGGAATATTACATCCTCTCCCCCTTAGAGAACTCAAGATGTCCTCATCTCGAAAGAACTGGGGAAGACAAGCATTAATGGGGCTCAAGGCCTGTGGGTTAGGACCCACCATGCATCCACTACGCTACTTGTAATGACTCAAGTAATGCAACTCATATTATTGCAATTAATCGTAGGTACAAGAGTAGGATTTATTTCCAATATAAGTTATATTATATGTCAATAAAACTTCTAAGATTTCTAATCATCCTGAAGGGATGTAGTAGGTTCTAGGTCTTTGTCCTCATTTGATTCCTTTATATATCCATAGGTTGCACCTGTGTAGCCTCATATTCTTGGAGGCTCAATATCTTTTGAAGGATAGTCTACTTGGACATACCCTAGGTTATTGCAATGGAAGAATTGATGGTGGGGACATCTCCTATGGATGTGCCCTATTTCTTTGCATTTGTGGCATCTCTTGCCTTGATCTTAGGGATCATCTTTGTTACAATTGCCCAAATTAAGTTCTTGCATGATTAGATTTTCTTGAAGTAATGCAATTGCAAGTCTATTGGATGGATTTCTTCAAGTCCATAGTTCTTCAGAGGAGTGTTTAGGCCATGGCGCAAAACTTGGATACTTGTTGCACAATATCCATAGGTGGCACATATTTTAGTAGGGTTACAAACTTTGAGTAGTAGGCTTCCAAGGTTAATTCTAGTTGCTTGAGCTTAAAGAATTCATTCATCTTCAAAGTCTGGTAGGTTAGTTGAAGGTATCATCCATATATAGCATCTTTCAGTTGAGCCCAAGTGACAATGGCTTCCAAAACACCTTGATCTTTGCACCATTGCTCCCACCATATCCGAGCCTGGTCAACTAGCTTAAGCTTTACCTATCATTGGTTTATTGAAAAAACTAGTTCCTCAAGCAGAGAAATTATCATCCATTGACTCAATCCATATCTCTGCCTCGATTGACATCTATTCCTTCTCCATCAAACTCGGGTACCTTAATTTGCTTGAGAAGGATTTTCTTCTCTTGCACGTCAACATTCATGGGTGCAGAAGGTGCCTGACAATCAAGTCATACCACTTAGATTATTCTATTTAGGATATGTCTACGAACTATACATTAATCAATCATGCATCATTATAAAATTTTTCTCTGATACCAACTATAACGTGCCCACCTGTCGACTGTCCGAGCATGCTACATTATCTCCCTTGGCCTTGAGCTCTACTTTTAGCTCCTTGATCTCTTTTTGTTGCATGGCCACTTGGCGTGTCTTTTCTATTTGGAAGGCAACAACCAACATTTCTCTTTCAGCTTCTAGCTTTGCCACAGCTGTTTTCTTCTCTTTCCAATTGAGCATAAAGCTCCTCGACATGCTTGTCATGCTCAATGGGCTGTTGCAGCCCTACAGTGGTGGTACCCTCAACTATTTGTTGCTTGTGCCCCTGCTAGGATTAAGACATCTGCAATTTCCGGTCTTTTCATTCCTATCATTGGGGTCCTTGCACTAGAGTCGGGTGTTGAGCTATGTGCTTTGTCTACTAAGAACTACACCCATGCCATGGGGTTGTTGGCATTAACAATGGTTGGGGTGCCTTGTGTTGCTACAACGGTTGGGGTGGCTAGTAGCATGGTGGGTGGGATCGGATGGAGTGTGGCCTTTCCTTTTCCTTCTGGAACAGGTGGAGGCAAGTCTTCTAGCACTTGACTACTAGCCCCCATCTTGTCTTGCCTTGGTGGGCTCATTGCTGCCAATTCCTCGTATCTCCATTGTTGCTCAATGGACATATGCACAACTTGTGCCAAGTCCTCTTCTTCTTTCCTCCTCAACTCTTCATCTTCTTCTTTTACCTTCCTTCTCCTTTCCTCCTCTACCCTTTTTGACTCCTTTGCTATTCTTTGTAGTTCAATCTTCTCTTTGTTTCTTCTCTCTTCTTTGGCTTTTTGGGACTTTCTTTGCACTTTTAGTAGCTCTTCATTCTTCTTCTTTGTCATTTTCTCTTCATGCTTCTCATGTGTCATCTTTTTCTTGGGTTTTTTAATTTTCTTTTGTTGGGTTGGGCTTCTAGTTCTCTCTCCTCCTCACTAATTGTTCTCTCACTTGATTGCTCTCGTTCATGATGGGGAGGTAACCTTTTAGGTGTTTCATCAACTCCTTCCTGTCCATCGTATGCCTCCTTCACAACTTCTTAGATGAGAGTAGTAAAATTCCCCCATACCTGATGAATGAGGCTTTGGATGACAGTTTCTTTCTCTCAACTCCCTTTGATGTCACGGATTCCCCACTAGTTGGCTTGCTTCCCAGGGCTAATGCCTTAATAGATTTATCGATGGTTTTCTGCACGTAGCTGTTCCATTCTATTTCATCCAACGAGCAAGTTGCCAAGCTCTCTAGCATGGGCGCACTGATTCTGTGCATAAGGAAGCCATATCTTTGGCTAGAGAAGAGGGAATGGATGAATTTTTCCTGCATTCTGATTTTTGGATCAAGGATATCTTGAATGCTTATGCCATTATTTGCTAAGACTTGTTCCTTTTTCATGTTTAGCATTGCATAAACATCCTACTTCTGTCTCGTTTTGACCTTGGATTCTAGACCTAGTGTCTTCTCCACCAAGGCCTTACAGAGCTGAATCTACACTTGCTTAGCTCCTTCTCCCTTTCCCACACTCACCATTCCACATTCCCTATTAGGGTTATAGGTCCTCAAAAATTCCACGCATTTGGCATGGTCGGGCTCTTGTCCAAATTTCTCGAGGTACTTGGCTAGGTTGCATTGCTCCACAACCCTTTTGGCAACCTCCTCCTTAGCCATCACCTTTTCAATATTGTAGATGCTTTATAACTTGAGCTGGTTATAGGTGAAAATTTTTAGGGAAAGGCCATACTCCTCTCTTTTATCATCCGTGAATAGAAGACGGTGGCATGATCTTGTTGTGCTGCCATCTTCAGCTCTTATCATGAAACCATGATTCACCATTACAGTTCTTAAGACACTTTTTTGCTAGAAGATAAGCAAGAGTAGATCATGCTTTTATGGAAAGAAGAACATGCTTAAGCACAAAAAGAGAATTTTCCTTCTAGCACTTCTATTCATTTCCAAAATTTTATGACACTTTTTCTCAATTACAAGTTAATTTTCATCTATTTTGGATGTTGATTGAGACTTTAAATTTTTCCTTGCGTGTTTCATTCCTCTTACATGTTTGATTTCACCTTACTTTACCTTACCCCCTCCCCCCTTGGGAATGAGAAGAATCCTTCCTAGGATTAGAAGTTGAGAGGTCAAGGGCATTCACTACATGTTCTTGGTGCTTTACTTCA
The DNA here is from genome assembly GCF_053477565.2 of Lygodium microphyllum. Lineage (NCBI taxonomy): Eukaryota > Viridiplantae > Streptophyta > Polypodiopsida > Schizaeales > Lygodiaceae > Lygodium > Lygodium microphyllum. The sequence continues at coordinate 83,213,403 of NC_141163.1, read as the reverse complement.
GCATGAGCCAAGCATAGAAATTTGGATTGTATTCTAGATCAGCATAGTAGCCCATGTCAAAAGGACAAATGCGTACTTGAGTGATTAGGTGAGAACATCCATGAGGAAGTCACAACTGGAAATGTGTAACTCCTCCTTAGTCACAATTTGATCTAAATATGGGTGGGTCAGGAGGTGCTCTTCTAGGGGTAGGTTATGAATGGTGGTCAACACCCTATACGAGGTTGGAGCTACATAAGTGGGGTCATACTCTGAGGTTTTAATGGAACATCATTGCTCAGTGTTAGTCATGATTTGGTAGCCCTCTAGCTCCCATTGAAGTTGGAGAGCATACCATTTCCTCAAGAAAGAAAAGTTGGTGTTAGCAAGTTGTTTTAACTCCTTGATTTCTTAGTCTGTGGCAAGGATAGTTCTCTTGTGATAGGACGTAATGAGATGTTGGTTTTGTGCATGTTCTTTGGAGATCTCGGTGGCAATTAGCTCCTCAACTGCTTCAAAATTCTTAATGAATACAAATTCCGATTCTTCTTAAGAACACAGAAGTGTAGGCACTTTTGTTGCTATAGTCTCGTCCAAAAGACCTAAATCTAGCTTGTTGTAGCTTTTAGCAAGTGTCATCAAGGTAGCATCCAAGCATCTAAGGCAAGCAACCAAGTCATCCCCTATATTCTCCGCTAAGTCTGTGGCCAAAGTTAGAATTGATCTCTGCTCATAAGAGTGTCTAAGGCTGATTGGTGGTTGGGGTTTATTGACCGAACTAGATAGTTCAATAGGTGATTGTTGTAGCTTGGGTTGTTCTTGAGGTTGTGGCTTGGCCTCTTGTTTGATGGGCTTGGTTGGAACTGTGGGTGTCGCACTACTAGATGCTTCTGAGGACTTAAGGGAAAAAGTGGGATTATGTGAGTAGCTTTTGAGGTTCTATGGGTTTCACAACCTTGAGTATCTTGTGGCATCTGTGTCTAATTCACCTTGATGCTTCGAATGGTCAAGCTTGAGGGAGATATTTGAGTTGTGCCCTTGGCCAACTTGGCTTTAGGTACCCATATCCATGTATTGCCCTTGTAATAGCCTTGAGCTTGCAATAATGTATTGGGGACCTATCGTGGCTTGAGATGTCAGTAGTTTTGTCTCAGCCTTCTAGGTTTTGAGTGTGGGTTCTTAGCTTTGTGGGGTCATGGGGGAGTCTGCTCCTAGGGTAGTGGGCCTTGATGGTTAGGTATCCATTGAAGCTTTGGTTTGTAGGCCTTAGCTTTAGCTCTAGTGATTTGCCTATCTTAAGGTTTGGCAAGTTGTGATGACATGTCACGATCCCCCTCCTTAGACTTGACAATGGTTTCTCTACTAGTGGCTTTGCAAACTTTGACGGAGTCACATAGCCCTTGCTGAAAGTGGTGATTATATGCACGTTGCCTATGGTGAGGTGAATACACTTGGACTCGTAGTCAACATTGCAATGAGCTTGCCTTTTAAACGTACGTCTTAACAACAATTTTGTACCTACATCTTTAGAATTTGGTAACACATAAAAGATCATTGGTATGCTTTCAAACTTGAAAGAGATTTCTACTTTCAACCTTGGTTTGTTGGCACTCATCCCAGTATTTCACGAATCTTGCTCTGTCTCCGAATAGAGTAGGCCACCACAGTTGAGACTATAGCACCTTATGGGTTGTCGTATCTCTGTTAAAGTGCCCTCTCACAATCCCACTATGTTCCACTGCCAATACGTCATGCATTTCATGCTCGCAAACACATCTACGAATGCATCAACCCCTCTTGCCCCAGTGTGTAAAGTTAGCTTGCCACTATCAAATGATAAGGTTGGATTTTAAGGATGAGTCGCCTAAGTCTGGCCTTCTCGATAGGTCATTTAGGGAATCTGTGCTCAAGCACTTGGATTATGTCATCTACCCAATATGGCATCAAATCATCTCTAAATAGATCTCTCGCACTAAAGAGGTGAAATAGATGCACATCTGGCAATTCGTCCAGGATGCCCTATCCAACAACGGCTTCTCCTGTGGGTATGTGAGATATATGGTCAGCCATGTAATCTGCTTCCCCTTGTGTACCAACATGAAGAAGTCAAATTTTAAAAGTAGAAGTAACCATTGAGCAATGCATCCCATAGTAGTGCAAGGTTTATTAACAAGATAAAGCAATGCCTGATAGTCAACAAAGAAGGTAAAATGCATGGCCAAAAGATAATGCAAAATGTTCTTTACAACAAATACCATGGCTAAGCTCTCTCTCTTCATTATTGAGTAATTCATTTTTGTATCTGTGAGTTGTCTATTAGCAAAGCTAAGTGGATAGTTAAGGTTGTGTTCACCAAGTTGGCACAACACCGCTCCTACAGCAAATTTTGAAGCGTCGATGTGAACATGGAAGGTGGTTGTCCAGTCTAGGTCTCGTAGAATTGGTGCAACAATTAGAGCCTTTTTCAATTCCTCATATGTGCGTTGGCATTCCTCGGTCCACTCAAATACAATCAGCAACTTGTATAGAGGTCTAGCAATCCATGCATCATTCAACACAAAGCATCGATAGTATCCCGCGTGTGGCCTAGGAAGCATTGAACTCCCTTGTAATTGGATGGTGGTGGAAGATTGACAATAACCCTAACTTTTGAGAAGTTTGTGGCAATGCCGTTCCTCAATACCATGTGCCCTAGGATGCACCCATGCTTTACCCAGAACTAGCACTTCAAGGGGTTCCGATACAATCTACATTGTTCAAAGACTGATCGGAGCTTATCTAAGTGTTCCTTCCATGTAGAGTGAACACACAAATTGTCTATAAAAATCTCTAACTCCTTCCTAAGCACGTCTTTAAAGATGGCACACATGAGCCTTTGGAAGGTAGCTAGTGCATTAGTCAACCCAAAGGGCATGACTATATAGGCAAAGACACCCCATTCAGTGGCAAATGAAGTCTTATGCCTATCGTCAGGATGTACTTGCACCTGATTGTATCCCGAGAAGCCATCTAGGAAACTCTAGACTTCTTTACCATCCACTCTCTCGAGCATGTACTCAGTGTATGACAATGGATAATTGTCTCTCTTCGTAGTAGCATTTACCTTCTTATAGTTGACGCACACTCTGATCTTTCCATTCTTTTTAAGCACGATCACTATGGGTGAGACCAAGCATGTGAGCTTAATCTCGTAAATGAATCCTTCACTCAATAGCTTATCAATTTATTCTTTCATTACGTGAGCATGCTTGGGATTCATTGGATATAGTCACTACTTAACCAGTGTTGCATCAAGTGTCATGGGTATGTTGTGAGTCACTACACCTAGATCTACCCCTTTTAGCTCATCGAGGGACCAATAAAACACGTCTATATACCCTCGCAAGAGAGCAATGAGACTTGCTTCCTCTTTCTCAGTCAAGTCATTAGCTATAAAGATGAGTCAAGGTGTCTCCCCCTGCTTGGACAAATTGAAATCCTTGACCTTAGCGAGCCCTTCTATTGGTTTGCTGGTTTGCCCTTGGCATTTGGCTCCCAGGAAGATCACTACCCTGTTGCCTTTTTTGAACTTTGTGAATCACTTTGGTAGGTCTTGCAAGCTTCTTTGCTCATCAGCCTCTGTGGCTCCTTGGGCTACTTTCTTCTTTCCTCCTTCAATCTTCGACACCTTAGGTGAACAGGTAGGTCCCCTTTGGTGCATCCACTCTTAGGAAGTTGAGGTATTTTGAGATCACTCTCTGAGCTTACTTCTAACTTAAAATCAAACTCTCCCTCTTTGCTAGAAGAGAGAGTCTCTCCTAGAGGTTGCAGCTCAGAGGGTGAATTCGTCCTGAATAATGATGCATCAATTGGTTGGACTAGGCCTGCTCTCTCATAATCTATCACTCCTATGTGCTCCAACCATGGAGTTTGCAACTCAGAGGGTGAATTCATCCTAAATAAAGGTGCGGCACTTGGTTGGACTAGGCCTATTTACTCGTAATCTATTGCTCCTATGTGCTCCAACCATGTGCAGTCGCAATCCATGCACATGACTCCTTTCTCAATCCTAAAAGCATTCCTCTTTAGCTTATGTCACAAGCATTAGGGCTAGGCAATAAAAGGCTTAAAAAGTCTATTAGAATAGAAGGACTGATGAGACTTGTCCTTCTCCTGGTGGTCTTCTTCTTCTTCTTTTGCTCCATGGTCCTCTTCTTCTTTAATAGCAACTAGATAGGCCTTGTGGGACCTCTTCTTAGCATGAAAAAATTTCTCCGTGTGCCCGATCCTTTTGCAGAAGTCACATACCAGTTGATCTTTCTTTCCCTTGTACCTATTATTGACATATAACATTTGTTCATCTTTATAGGTGCTTGGTTCTTCTTTGGATTTGACCTTCTTTTCTTCTTCTAGTAGGGAGGTCTTAATGTAAACCAGTTTAGGATTAGGCATGTTGATTAATATAGTTGACACATTATTATAGTCATTAGGAGGCAGGCTTTTTAACAACACACCGATACAAATATCTTCATCCATCTTGAGATCAATTCCTGCAAGTTGAGTTAAGAGACTTTCCATGTAGTTTAAATGAGTTGCAAGAGATGTGTTATGTTTCATATATAGCCTAAAAAATTCAATCAATAATCCATACTTAGATGACTTTGATTGTGCACCAAACAAAGTATCTAATCTCTTCCATGTATCATTAGAGGCTTCACAGGTATCCACATGGTGGTGTTGAGATATTGAGCTCCACTCGTGATATGCCAGGGTGACCGTTGTGCATTTATGTCACCGACTTGTTAGCTGCAGATGCGGTTGGTACACCGCCCATGAATAATAGCTAGATGGCAGCTATCCTTATCTACTCTAGTTCGTGGCTCAGTTAGTATGCCACCTTAGTTAGTTGAGTTTGGTTTGAGACCCATATTTAGGGTTCTTCTATTTCTTTGTATTAGAGTTATTTTTGGCTTACACAACTAAGAAGAGGAAAACTGTTTTCAGCCTCCACCTTTATGTGTATTCCCCCATTCTGCAAGCAAGAAAGCTACAAGTGAGACTCCTTCCTTATCTCCCACAATCTTGATACGGTATCAAAGCTTGGATCGTGGTAAGGAGATCAAGAAAGCAAACCAAGTTCGCGGTGTTCTGGTAAGAGGACCAGTGTTGCTTTCATTTTTTGAGTTTGGAGCAAGTCTCTACAAGTAGCACAGTCGAAAATTGCAAGAGTGCATTGTCTCAGATTGAGAGACCCTTCGCGGTGTAGCAAGAGGGCAGTATATGCTACGGATGGTGGCTTTAGCCCTTGGTTGCCCTATTTTTTTGATTCGAGGCCATTTCGGTGCCTGTTTTGGAGGCGTAAGTTTTCCGCATGCACTCAGGAAAAGGCCCTGTTTTTTGCTGTGCGACCACTGTTCTACAGGTTGGTGAAAAGTTACTATAGAAATTGCATCGTATGCATGTGCGCAGAGACATTGGGAATTACAGAATCATCCTTGTTGCCTGTTGATGCAAAATCGTCACTAGGAAGTGACTGTGTGGTGAAATACCACTTTCGTCAGTTTTGCAGATTTGCCTTTGTAAGGCTAAAGTTGTGTTTTTTGCAGTGACAGAATTTTTTGCAATGTTCTACAATGGCGTCTGATTCTCTTTCACAGATTGTCACTGAAAAGCTTGACAAGAATAACTTCCAAGCATGGAAGTTTAGAATGATAAATTTCCTTATGGAAAAAGGATATTGGGAATTCGTTGCAGGAAATGAAGAAGAACTAGTTCTTCCTGATGTTCCCAATCAACAGCAAATGCAGGCATTTAAAGGATGGCATGAGAGAGCCAGGAAAGTTATGTACTGGCTATCTATCAACATTTCAAACTCTATGATTGTGCATATTCAGGATGCAAGTACGCCAAAGGAGGCATGTGATACTTTGTCAAAAATGTATAGCACAAATATGCAAGCCAAGAAAATGCAGCTCAAGCAAGAGTTGCACAATGTGCAAAGAGAAATTATGAGCATCAATGACTACCACATGAAGGTGAAGAAGATTGCAGATGCACTTGCTTCCATTGGGTCACCAGTGGAAGATGATGATTTAGTTTCTGTGACCTTGAATGGTCTAGGAAAGGATTATGCACAGTTCCGAACATCGATTTCCATCCGTGAAAGACTTCCCGATTTTGAGGAGTTGATTGCTCTTCTAATTTCTGAGGAGCAGAGAAATGGTGGTGCATATTCTTCAGGAGGAAATTCAAAAGAAGTTGTCTTCTACTCAAATGCTGGAAGAGGTAGAGGTAGAGGTAGAGGAGGCCGATCTGGAGGCCATGGTAGAAATCAGAATATGCAGCAAACTCAAGAAAACCAGTCCTATGGAGGAGGACATGGTAACTCTAGAGGCAGGGGGAGCCAAAGAGGTCGTGGTGGATGGCAAAGAGGCCAAAATGCAAACAGCAATGTTGAATGCTACTACTGTGGTAAAATGGGTCACATGGCTAAAGACTGCTATAAAAAGTAGAATGACATCATGAATGGAAAATTGCAACAAGGGAATTATGCATCTTCTAGTAGACAGGGTGATGACAGAAATGAGAATTTGTTTATGGTGTAGCACATGACCAATTCTGTGACAATTGCAGAAGAAAGCAACGATGTGTAGTATGTTGACTCAGGTGCATCAAACCACATGACAGGTCATGCAGAATGGATGTAGGATGCAAGGAAAATGGAAAAACTAGGATTTGTGGAGACTGATGATTGTACTGCACATCCTATTGTGCAGATTGGAAAAATTCATTTGTCTATACAGGATGGAAAAAAGAAATACCTGTCGGATGTATTTCATGTCCCGAATATCACCAAGAACCTAGTTTTTGTTGGTCAAATAGTTGAGCAGGGCTTGAAGGTCAGATTTAATTCTCATGGATGCTTTGTTGAGGATATCAAAAATAAAGGTCGCTTGATAGCAAAAGGAAAGAAGAAGGGCAGAATGTTTACGTTGGATGCAGACATGCCTAAATTGAGTGCAACAATGTTTGCACATGGGACCGGTGTAGTTGCAAATATTGATATCTGGCATAAACGCATTGATCATGTTAATGTACAGCGACTTAAATGAATGCAAGCCCAAAATATTGTTGTAGGATTGCCTAAATTCAAGGTTGCAAAAATGCATAAGGTATGTGAAGCCTATCAATTTGGAAAACAGGCAAGGAAACCATTTCCTAGACATGTTCAAGAGAGTAAGAAGCCATTGGAATTAATCCACTTTGATGTGTGGACTACTAAAGCTGCATCTATTGGAGGCTCTCATTATTTTGTCACTTTTATTGATGACTATAACAGAAAAGTTTGGGTGTACTTTATGAAAAAGAAAAGTGAAGTTTTTGGGAATTTCAAAACTCTTAAAGCTATGGTTGAAAAAGAAACAAGCCTGCAAATAAAATGCCTAAGGTTAGATGGAGGGGGAGAGTACCTCTCAAATGAGTTTGCAAAGTTCTTGCAGGAGCATGGCATAAAGCAGCAATATTCATGTAGTCATACCCCACATCAAAATGGAATTGCAGAAAGAAAAAATAGGCATATTGGAGAGGTATCTCGTGCTATGCTCAATGAAAAAGACCTGCCAGATTTTTACTGGGTTGAGGCAGTTGCTACAGTAGACTACATAATGAACATGACTCCCACTACATCAATACATGGCATGACTCCATAGGAGAGGTATACTGGTAGGAAACCAGATATTTCTCATTTGAAAATTTTTTGTTGCATTGCCTATGTTCATGTGCTAGATGAGTTGAGATCCAAGTTGGATCCAAAAGCTGAGAAGTGCATCTTTATTGGTTACCCTCTGTAGCAAAAAGGGTATAGATGCTATAACCCTTCTACTCGTAAGTTTACAGTGAGCAGAGTTGTTGTTTTTGATGAGATGAGTAGCTGGTATAAACTAGTAAATGTGATTGATAATGTAGATGCACAAAATGGTAATGCTGCACAGAATTCACAGCAGCAGTCACAAGATATTAGTGGACCTGGAGTGTCCTCTAGCAGTGGTTCACATTCTTCACCATGGACAGGCAAATTGAGATCAGGAGAATCTTCTCAAAGCAATGCAGATAGTGGTATGTGGGTATCACAAAAAGGAAAAGAGAAGGTAGATCAGTCCATGTTTGATGTAAATGCAGGTCACTCTTATGTGGATGGTGAATCCAGTGGCTCAGAATAGAGCATTGATGATGAGTTGGGTATTCCTTCTATTGTTACACCTGGATTAAGGAAGACCAGGGATATTTTGAGAGCACTTGGGAGTGAACCTACTTTGCGCAGGTCTACCAAAGCTAGGTATCCTGTGGATAGGCTGAAATATGATGGATTTATAGCCATTCACTATGCCTATATGGTCAAAGTGATACAGGAACCAGAACCCACTTCTTTTGAGCAAGCCATGGGAAAAGAAAAATGGGAGAAAGCCATGGATGAAGAAATGGATGTCTTGGAAGCAAATGCTACATGGGAACTGGTATCTTTGCCTAAAGATAAGAATGCAATTGGTTGTAAGTGGGTTTATAATGTGAAACACAATGCAGATGGTTCTGTGAATAGATACAAGGCAAGGTTAGTAGTCAAGGGGTATGCACAAACATATGGCATTGATTATGAAGAAACATTCAGTCCGATTGCAAGGATGGCAACCGTAAGAGCAGTCATTGCTATGGCTGCATCAAAGGGATGGTCTTTACATCAGATGGATGTAAAGAATGCCTTCTTGCATGGTGATTTGCAATAAGAGGTCTATATGGAGCAGCCACCAGGTTATGTGCATGCCGTTCATCCTGAGTTTGTTTGCAGGTTGAAGAAAGCCTTGTATGGCTTGAAGCAAGCACCTATAGCATGGTCTGACAAGATAGGAAAGTATCTTGTCACTATTGGCTTTCAGATTTCCAAGGCAGATTTCTCACTTTATGTGAGAAAAACAGAGAAAGGTATTATGCTACTTGTCATTTATGTCGATGATTTGATTATGACAGGTGACAGTGATGAGGATATCCTTCAGGTGAAAATGCTATTGAAGCAGAAGTTTGAGATGAAGGATTTGGGAGAGCTGCATTATTTCTTGGGCATTGAGGTGATTAGATCACCACGTGGGATACGGCTCTTGTAGAGGCAGTATGGATTGGACATGCTGTCCAAATATGGGATGACAGGCTATAAGCCTATTTCAGTTCCTTTGGAGCAGAATGTGAAGCTGAGCGCAGATGCAGGTGAGCTTCTGGAAGACCCTACTATGTATAGACGCATAGTAGGAAGTTTGATTTATATGACTATTACCAGGCCAAATTTGAGCTATGTTGTTGGATTGGTAAGCCAGTTTATGCAGGCTCCAAGGAAATCGCATTTGGATGCAACTAGACGCATACTCAAGTATGTGAAGTCCACATTGCAGTATGGACTACTTTATGAGACTGTGGTTCAGATACAGTTGCATGGATACACTGATGCTGATTGGGCTAGTAGTATTTCTGATAGACGATCTACCAGTGGATGTGTGTTCTCTTTTGGGAGTGCTGTCGTCACTTGGAGCAGCAAGAAATAGCCTACAGTTGCCTTGTCGAGCATAGAGGCTGAGTACAGGGGCACAGCAATGGCTGCATGTGAGGTAGCTTGGTTGCATAAGCTACTTTATGATATGCATCAGCCTACAGATGGGCCAGTTGTCATTTATTGTGACAACATGAGTAGTATACACTTGGCAAATAACCCAGTCTATCATGCTAGAACAAAACACATTGAGGTGCATTATCACTATGTGCGGGAGAGGGTTTTACTAGGTCTTATTGATCTAGTTTATGTCAGCACAGAGGATCAGGTAGCTGACATATTTATGAAGGCATTGGGCGCAGAGAAGTTGCATAAGTTCAGAGACCTGCTTGGTGTGCAGGAATTGGGATTGAGCTCGAGGGGGAGTGTTGAGATATCGAGCTCCACTCGTGATATGCCAAGGTGACTGTTGTGCATTTATGTCATCGACTTATTAGCTGCAGATGCGGTTGGTACACCGCCCATGAATAATAGCTAGATGACAGCTATCCTTATCTACTCTAGTTCGTGGCTCAGTTAGTATGCCACCTTAGTTAGTTGAGTTTGGTTTGAGACCCATATATAGGGTTCTTCTATTTCTTTGTACTAGAGTTCTTTTTGGCTTACACAACTAAGAAGAGGAAAACTGTTTTCAGCCTCCATCTTTGTGTGTATTCCCCCATTCTGCAAGCAAGAAAGCTACAAGTGAGACTCCTTCCTTCTCTCCCACAATCTTGACAGGTGGATGTAGCTATCATCCAATTCTAGTTTAATGATGGCATGTACTTTGTCATCATTCTTTTTCCAAGTAGTTGCAAGGTCCAATCTCAAGGCTTCTTCTCTTTGCCATTGGTAATGGACCGAAGACCCTTCTTCATTAGGATGAGCTTGATGCAGGTTTGCCAGAGGTGTGAAATACGACCCCTTTGAATTGAATAGTTGGAGAGTCTTTGCCCATGTTGGAGCAGAAATTAGCACAAAAAACTCTTAGATTTGAGCAACAAAATATTTAATTGTGTCAAGGGATGAGAGCGCAGTTTTGATGCCGAGAAGTGCTTAAAAATAGCTAAAAATTATGAATATCAATGAAAAAATATTCAACGTCGAAGGCAGCGGCTCGATCTAGAACGATTTTAAGCGTCAAAGTGCTTTAAAGGCACCCAAGTGACACTTGGAAATTTTTGATAAATTTTCAGACTGCCATGCGGGTTGTCAAGAGTTACTGGCCAATGCGGGATGTCAAGCCGGGGACGCCCAGGATTTTTCAGAGCTCAATTCGAAGTCCAGACGGGGAAATGGCCAAGAAACCAGTCAAGATTTGAAGAGGTGGACATTAGAGTGGTCAAATGGGTAAGTGACCCTTGGGGCCAAAGTTTCATGCCACATGAAATGTTGGGCTGAAAAAAAACGTGATGAGGAAGCATGGAAGCGTGGTTTGTCTGGTGCCAAAAAATGCGCCATGATCTTGGGCAATGCATCATGGAGCATGCACACAACCACTACAATTGACATTGGCCCTTGCTTCCCCTCTACCTGCTGATCATTTTGCCGCCCTTCACTCATGCAATGGTGGTCTCTATGGAAATCTATGATTCTAGTATTTCTCTCTCCTCCCTCTCTCTCTACTAGAGGTAGATTCATGTGGGAAGAAGAAGGATGCTTGTCCAACCGAGATGGGATTGCTCCGTGATGCAAGAGGAGGGTAGATTGCTGATTCTGGACTGTCATGGACTTTATTGGCTGCTGGAAATCAGTCCCGAAACATGGCAAATAAAAACCCGCAACTCGCAAAGAACGGTAATCTTATTTTTACAAAGGAAATTGATGTTTTATGCAATTTTCTTCATGAATATTTGTTCCCATGGGCTGATTATGCATTATGATGTTGTTTGCTATAAGTTTGATCAGTTTATGCTCAGAAAATCAGAAAATCATGAGTGTTGTGACTGAAATTAATGGTGTAAAACCCGTAAAACACGTGAAATTGGGGGAAATTGGGTGTTTTTGATACATAAATGGAAAATATAATAAGACACACCAACTAAAGTTGTGTTTTTGCTAAATGAACCTAAGGGCCATAGCCTACAACTCATTATGTATTTTTAGTTATTTAATATTGCAAAAAATACAAGAAAAATAGGAAAATTTGGTAAAAATAGATTTTGAGTGTGCGAAAATTACTAAAAAATAAGATTCATGTTTGTGTATGTATGGGGGGTCTGAAGTATGAGATTTAGCCTCAGTTTAGCCCTACCTTTATGTTTTAGTGAGTTTTTATTGCTTTTTATACAAAAAACATGGAAATGAATCCTAAACCGATCAATAATGCACAACCTAAATGTGTGAGGGGGTAGAGTGTATAAAAGGTGTTTAAATGCTGAATGAAATGATGAAAAGCTTGCTGGTTTTTATGCATACCATTTAGGTTGGTCAATAATTAAAAATTAAGAACCTAGTAGGACGAGGTCTCCTCGGTGCTAGGTTCATGCAACGCCGCATACGAGCAATAGTCAAAATCATTGAAAGAATGCTTTTGCACTAAGCACAATGCTGATTTTCTTAATTGTTTGCGCACATGGAAATTCACAATTTGCATGAAGCATAAAATGATAAAAGGTATCAGATAATACCTCCTGGATGCATAGTACATGTATTCTCTAGATCGTGACCAACGTTGAGTGAGTAAGGTTGTTCCAAGCTGTAGGCTAGGCATTGGGTCTAAAGGGAAAGAAAGTGAGGAAAATGGTACATTCCTGGATACGATCAATTGGTACCTTGAGGGGACTATGTGCGAAGTGTTATATATGTTTAGTGATGCATCGAGGGGCCAATCCCCAAGATGTAGGAGAGTCGCAGTGAGGTAGTGGCAGTCAGCCGTAGGAGGACCTCCTATGTTGGTGCTTTGTGCCATTGGGTAATGTGCTAGGGACTCCCTCTGAGGAGTGTTAATTGGGCTAGAGTTGGACTACGAGACGTGATACAAATGTAAGATGTTTAGGAAGATGATGTATGTGTCATCCACGCTCCTGGCCGTGAGGCCATGGGATTGTTGAGTACATGATAGAGGTCAAGCTAGTGCATGAGCTAGTGCCGGCCCATTTTAGGTCCCATCAGTGGTGTGTCTGTCGGGAGCCACTTATAAGTGGTGGTTTTCGGATTTAGGGTTTCTAGGGACCAAAAGGAAGTTGGTTTATGTCCTCTGACAAGGACCATCAAGCCGAAATCCAAAAAGCAGAACGTGCTGAGAGGACTAGATGGCGGTTAGAGATTGTAAGCCGTTATTCTCCTCAAAGGAGTAGTCCAGTACGTTTACAAAGTGGTGGTCTTAGTCATTTGACTACTCCACCTATTTCATTAAAGGTAGGAGGAAGCATAAGTTCTTCCTCTTCTCCACCAAGTTTGCCCACTTCAAGTGGGGGTGTGAATCCGTCATTTCAAGCTCCTATTGCTAATCCGATTGTCACCATGGCACAACCTATTGCGATTCCTGTAGGGACGCCGGATTTACCAGCCTTAGGATTTCCCTTGCCCATTTTTAATGGGTTAGCGGAAGAGGATACATAATTTCACATTTGTGAATTTCAGAGATTGATGTTCAATTATCGCATCCAAGGCGAGGGACATCTCATGATGTTCTTCAATATGACGTTAAAAGGAAGGGCTACGGTTTGGTATCACAGCATTGAGTCTAGAACCATAACCACCATTGATCAATTCTATGTAGCTTTTCGAGTAGAATATGCCCCTGAAAGAGGTGGCCAATATTGGTTGTGGGTCTTGAATGTGACACGTCAAGATCCTCATGAGAATGTAAAAGCATATGCTAAGAAGTTGAAGGAAGTATTCCGTAAGTTGTAAACTTACATTCCCATTCCACCAGCTACCCAATTGCAATACTTTTTGCATGGGTTAGATTTTAATATCCGAGTACAATTGAGCAGTGTGGTCTTAGCAGATATAGATACCGCTATTATGTGGGCTGAGGGAGTAGAAGCAAGATTACAAATGGCCTACTCCTCTCGAATGAATGTTAATGGGGGTTTAGTATCTAGCGGCAATCCATCATTGACGAATGGAAGTCAAGGGATGCCTATGACTAACCCTATTGGGAGAGGGAGTATGGTCTCGAATGTACCTTTACTACCGGCTCCTCCCAGTGTGACTATGCCTATGGCAAGTCAATTGGCTCCATCAAATGTTGGAGGCCAAGTTTCAAATTCAAATGTTGTTCCTGTAGGTCAACAGCCAATGCCAAATTAGATTGTTAGGCCAATGGAACGACGGGTTGATGACCGAGGCTACGAGTCGAGTGCATCTAATGTCCTTGGCAAAGTCAAGGATATGATGAAGCATTATACCGATATGATTTCTGAACAATATCGACAAATAGCCGTCGATGTTAATTTCTTAAAGAAGCAACAAAATTTGATAGGGAGTCGATGCCCTGAAGAGGGTGGACCCTCTAGATTCAGTTGTAAATGGTGTGGTGGACAGCACTTTCCCAGAAACTTCCCAAATGTGAAATGTGACATTTGTGGGAAGTCTGGCCATTTAGCTGCTACCTGTTGGAGTAAGATTAGTTCTCTCCAACAAGGGAGTAAACAACCGGGCCCAATGAATCATAGAGCGCAAGGAAATAACTTGCAGCAGAATAATGCACCTAGGCAAATATTACAGAGGGGAAAAACAAATATAGAAGAGTTGCCACAAGGCAACGGAGTCAGCCTTATTGAGGCTGTATGAGTCCATGATGCTGAAACCTCTAACTTAAGAGCCGTAACAAGAGGCCAAAAGGCTAAAGAGGTTGACAAAGATAATACAAAACCAGTTGAGGCAAACCCTAAACAAGGGGATAAGGGGATGCAAGTCCAGAGTCCTAGCATGGAAGGGGGACCGCTAAGGCCGGTTGACAGGAAAGTTGACCCTAAGAAGGATGAGGAAGTGCCAAGAAAGAAGGCAAGAGCTAAGAAAGAAGCACCAAAACCGGTCCAAAGACCAAAAGAGAGGATGGTTTGGCGAGAAAAGAGAGCTTTGGCTACTTATCATGACTTTGATTTAGCAAGTTCTGTTTGCGAAGTTAAACTAGATGTGAATCTCTTGCAATTGATCAAACTATCTCCAGGAGTATGCAAGGAATTTAAGAAGATCCTGCTTATCAGGTATATTGTAGAACCCTTGGGCATAGCACGAGTAGGGGAAGATTGGTTTGACCGTGCTGAAAAGAATTGCCCTAGGGTTCTAGTTTATGTAGATGGAATATTAGTGGAACATGCCATTGTAGACACTGGATCCTCTATCAATATCATGAGTTCAGAATTGATGGAGAGGTTGGGCCTAGGCATCTAGAAAGACAGCTCCACCCTTCTGAGAATGGCTGATGATAGTCTAAGACAACCAGAAGGTTGTGTTACTAGAGTCCATGTTACAGTTGCGAGTGTAGAATGTTTCTTGGACTTTAGGGTGATTAGATTTGCAGGACGTCCTAGCTATTGAGTCTTGCTAGGTAGGCCATGGATCTTACGAACAAACTGTCAAGTCGATATACCCGCTGGTCGAGTGGTTCTAGGTCGAGGTGCTAATCGAGTAATAGTCGATTCTTATCCTAAGTCTCCTCAAAGTGAGAGAGCTCCTTTATCTTCTACTGAATTAGAGACAACAGAAGATCCATCTGGTAGTGAGACATCATCCAGCGATGAATCTAAAGAGGGGTCCACTACAGAGGATATCTATCAAATAACTCTAAATGAGCCGATAAAGCCACAAGATAGGATAAGAGACGCGGATGTGATTGAGTTGGACCTTGGCACGCCGAATGATTCGTGGCCAATCAAATTAGGTTCCATGCTCAGTTCAGCAGAAAGGGAGGACTATGTGTCCTTGATTCAAGAATTTTGAGATATCTTTGCTTGGAGTTATAATGAGCTGAGAGGTATTCCTCCCAGCCTGGCTATTCATACTATTCCTGTAAAAAAAGACAGTCGTCCTGTGCGTCAGAAGGTAAGGCGTATGCCTTTTGAACTAAGGGACAGGCTATTTGAGGAGTTGCAGAAGTTAAGGAAAGCTGGTTTAATCTTCCCTGTACAACACATAGAATGGTGTTCACCTATTGTTATCAGGAAGAAGAAAAACAACCAGATCTGATTATGTGTGGATTTTAGAGAGCTGAATAAGCAGATAGTTAAAGATTACTACCCGTTGCCATTTATTGAGTAGATTTTGGATCAATTAGCGGGTAGGGAGATATATTCGTTCATGGATTGCTTTGCAGGATATAACCAGATGGCAATTACAAAGGAAGACAAGTTGAAAACAACTTTTATTACGGTCTTTGGTACTTTTGCATACCATGTGATGGCCTTTGGTTTATGCAATGCACCTGGATCGTGGCAACAAACAGCAAACAAGACCTTTGATGACATCTCCCCAGATGAGTTGAAAGTATTTATTGATGACCTAGGGGCAGCCACTATAAGGGAAAGGATGTTGATTATTTTAAGGAAATGCTTTGAGCATTGCAAATAATTTTGTATCGCTCTTAACCCATGAAAGTGTGTCTTTGGAGTACCTTATGGGCTATTGCTAGGCCATGTGGTCAGCTCAATAGGGATAGCAACTGACCGTGAAAAGACCAAGGTCATAGTTGCTATGAGTCCACCACGCACTCCGAAAGAGGTTCATAGCTTTCTGTCATCAGTAGGGTATTATCAAAGGTTTATCCATGCCTTGGCAAAAAGAATATTGTCATTAACGAATTTATTATCCTATAACTATCTATTTGCATGGAGTGATGCTTGCAGAATATCATTTGAGAATGTGAAGCAGGAGCTCACTAAAGCACCCGTTTTAAAGGCACCTAAAAGAGGTGAGGTGTTCTATATATTTTCAGCAGCCACCATGCATAGTATTAGCTGCTGTTTAGCCCAAATCTGGGAGGAAAAGTGGTATCATTCGATAGCTTTTGCTAGTCGAAAATTGGGCATTTTAGAGATTAACTATACCTATATGGAGAAGTTGTGTCTTGCGATGGTCTTTGGGACTAAGAAATTCAGGCACTACATCCTCTATGAAAAGGTAGTATTCTATACGAAGGCGGAAGGACTTAGATTTCTTATGAGCAAGCTACAGCCACCTGATCATTTGGCAAAGTGGTTAATCACTTTGCAGGAGTTCGATTATGAGATTAAGAGTAAGCCACTGAGGCTACAGGGTATTGTGGAATGCCTTGTGGATTTCGGAGAGCCGAAAGAGACTTTGGCTGAAGGAAGCAATATTGAGGAAATGTTTAAAATTGATACAACTTCTATCCCATCTTGGTATGCTGCTATTATGCATTTTCTATCAACGGGACAAACGAGAGCTGGTTTATCAAAGTCTGAAAAGAGGAAAATCAAACAACAAGCATTGAAGTTTTCCTTGATCTCAGGGACACTATATCGGCAAGGTGTTGATGATATTTACCGCCGATGTGTGATGCGTGACGAGGTTCCTTTTATCTTGGAGGAGTGTCATGACTCTGCATGTGGAGGACACTTCACAGGACGGTTGACGGCGCAGAAAGCTTTAAGAGCTGGATATTGGTGGCCGTCCATCTTCCAAGATTCTTTTGAGTATGTAAAGAGATGTGATACCTGTCAAAGGCATGACAGCAGAGAAAATAGGAAACGTCCACTTACGCCTAGCATGGCTATCCTTCCATTTGAGAAGTGGGGCATTGATTTTGTGGGTCCTATTACCCCGTCGTCTACTACCCAGAAGAGGTACATTATAGTAGCAAATGATTATTTTACAAAATGGTCAGAAGCGCGGGTAACGAGGCAAGACAATGCAAAAGAGACTGCAAGTTTCCTATTAGAGTAGATTATCTGCCGCTTTGGTCCACCGAGGGAATTAGTGTCGAATCGTGGAACCCATTTTCTGAACAAAGTAATCAAAATCCTGGCAAATCAAGCACAATAAAACGACTCCTTATAATCCGCAAGCAAATGGGTAGGTGGAAAGTACTAATAAGCAGCTTGTGGGTATTTTGTCTAAGATAATCTCTGAGAAGAAACGAGACTGGGACAAGAAGTTGTATGTGGCAGTATGGGCGTATAATACCACGTTCAAGCGAGGTACCGGCCATACTCCATTTAAATTGGTTTATGGGGAAGAGTGTGTGTTAGCCCTTGAGATCGAATTGCCAACCATATGGTTTGCAATTAACCATTCTTTGGGAGATAAGGATTCCCTTTTTGAACATTTCACGACTATAGCCCACCTGGATGAATTGAAGTTGCAGAGCTTGTTACATCAGGAGGTAGCCAAGTGTCGGATGAAGCAGTTGCATGACCTTAAAGCGAAGAAATATACCTTTAAAAAAGGGCAATTAGTCCTCTATTATGATGCACGTAGGGAGTTGTTTTCTGGGAAGCTGGAACCTAAATGGGATGGCCCCTACAAGATTGTTAGGCTCGGGAAAAATAGGTCTACGGCCCTATTAGCTGATCTACAGGGAGTAGAGTTTAAAAATAAGGTTAATCTTAATAAGATTAAACCATATTATTTCTAAGTATGCTAATATAGAGAAATGCATTGCAGGTCTATGCTAGGGATGATTTGAGACCTGTGAAAGAGCTTGAAGTCAGTTGATGGGTTGGTTAATCCCTTATTTGGAGCACCCATATCTGGAGCAGAGATACCATCAGGGGAAAATTATCTGGTGGAGCAAAGGATACAAAGTTATTGAGCAAGAAGATGGAACCTTTGCGTGGGAGATCAAAGTCTTCTACCATCACTGCTTACAACTGTTGACAAGTATCCTTGTTGAGTTTAATGAAGAAGGTGGGATGGAGCCGTCAGTTCATCCTCTCAACATGCTAAACTTTGATTACCATAATTATGAATAGAGGAGTTCGTGATGGCACGCTATGTAAACCCATTGTGGACGTACACATTATATTTTGACAGAGCGTCTAGGGGCCCAAATAAAAAAAGGAGTGTTGGGGTAGCAATCCGAGATCCCCGACGTAGAGTTACGATGAAGTTAGTTGCTTATCTTGGGGTAGGATTCACTAACAATATGGCAGAGTATAAAGCCTTGATTATGGGATTGCATATTGCTAAACAAGGTGGTATTTGTCGGTTGTTAGTAAAAGGGGATTCCCAGTTGATCTTGAATCAGCTAGATGGGACATACACAATGCGGAATCCCATTCTTTGTATGTATCATCGGACTACTATGACCCTACTTGAAGAGTTTGAGAGAGTGTCTTTTCAGCTGATTCCACATTACTGGAATTAGTTTGCAGATTCACTGGCAAATCTTGCTTATGAGGAAGACCTCTTTTTTAATTGTGGTCCTAGTTTGGATATTGTGATCAATGATGAAACAGGACCTGGTCGCGTGTGGGGAATGTTATCAGAGCATGCGATATATGGCAGACGATGGTTGATATGGGTGATGCAAAGAGTAGCCAAGACCAATCTACCGTTATTATCCTAGACCCATAGGTTGATTAGACAACATGTTATGCGTACGCCTCTTGCTATATATGCAGGAGGGATGGGTCATAACCTTATGCATTTAGTTTAGGGCTACGAGCCTATTTTTCCTCCTTGGGAGGGAGCCTATTATTGTATATCTGGATTCTTCCAGGGAGGGATGTGTAGGTGCTATTCTGTTTTATTTCATTAGGCCAAGAGGGCCAGTTTTGTGAGGTGTTATTACTTTATTTTGTTAGGCCAAGAGGACCAATCCTTTTTTGTGGTGAAGTGCTTTATTTCATTAGGCCAAGAGGGCCAGTTGTCAATTTAGTGCAGGTACGGTTAATGGTTTCTTGTTTTAGTTTTGTGCTAGACAGGTTTGGAAGAAGAGCTTGGAAGGAGCCTTTTGTTGCATGGAAGCTTCTTGTGGCCCTATCCAAGTGCTATCTTTCCTTTATGAGTATTGTGGTTTTTATGCTATATGTGTTTGTGTACTTGTTAAGGGGGTTTTTCGTTTCTTATTGGGGGCCGGCGTCCAAGGCATGAAGTCCCAGGTTTAGGTTTAGTATGTTTGAGGGAGGTTTGAGTAGTCGTTGCCTCCTGTAAAGACATTGCCAGACATCAAAATACCTGTTTTAGAAGGGAGTTCTAGTGGCCCTGCTCTGCTAGCTTGCTAGGCAACCATTCTAGGATTTCTTGCTAGTTGTGAGACAGTTAGAGAAGCCTACCGAAAGAAAAATAATGATGATAATGAAAGAAACCCTGAATATCTTAAAGGAAAAATATATACAAAGGTGTGTAAAAAGGGGTTCTAACCCCTATAAAACTAGAGAAGGAAAGAAAGAAAAATTTATGAGCAGTTGATTATCGCCTTGCGAAGGCCTGGTAGGTTCCTGGGGACGAGTCATACCCAGGGCCGATGCCTTGTCTTCCTAGGGGTGGCATCTTACTGGAAATAAAGAAGAAATTAAGGAAGGTTGAAGTGAAAATAAAAGTGAGCATTAAAAAAGGATTAAGTGTCACCTTGCGAGGGCTTGGTAGGTTCTTGGGTACCGAGATAGGACCTGAGGCCGATGCCATGTTCTCCTTGGGTCACTATGCTCAGCTCCCTCCTTTTTACATGCCCAAGTATGGAAAATAAAAACCCTAAAAGAAGAAATGTACTAAAAGAAAATACTTCTTGATCACGCTATAGGAGTCCTCGCCTAATAGGAGCTCCTAGTTGTGTTGTCCTTAGTTAGGTAGGTAGTTCAGACCACCACTTAGGGCAACCTCTTTGATAGTTCTTTTTAGTTTGGCCGTGTTGGAGCAGTTGGTTAGTGACTATCTTTGGACCTTTTATCAGATTATGCTAGGCCTACTCCTTGTGGATGTCATGCCTTGGTTTTGTCAGGGGGTAAGGTGCGCGTTGTGCTATGTTTAGTATGTATCTATTTTGTATCAGCTTGATGCTTCCTTTGGTTGTTTTGTGCAGATCTATTGTGGGATTCGACGGGCTGAGTCACCCTATCCCATGGTCGCCATTGAGAGCGGAGTTTTGATGCCAAGAAGTGCTTAAAAATAGCTAAAAATTATGAATATCAAGGGAAAAATATTCAACATCGAAGGTGGCGGCTCGTTTTAAGCATCAAAGTGCTTTAAAGGCGCCCGAGCGACACTTGGAAATTTTTGATAAATTTTCAAATTGCCGTGTGGGTTTTCAAGAGTTACCGGCCAATGCGGGATGTCAAGCCGGACGGCCAGGATTTTTTAGAACTCAATTTGGAGTCCGAACGGGGAAATGGCCAAGAAACTGGTCAAGATTTGAAGAGGTGGACATTAGAGTGGTCAAATGGGTAAGTGACCCTTGGGGCCAAAGTTTCATGCCACATGAAATGTTGGGCTGAAAAAAAACATGATGAAGAAGCATGGAAGCCTGGTCTGTCTGGCGCCGAAAAATGCGCCATGATCTTGGGCAGTGCATCATGGAGCCTGCACACAACCACTACAATTGACATTGGCCCTTGCTTCCCCTCTACCTGCTGATCATTTCGCCGCCTCCAACCAAGATGGGATTGCTCCGTGATGCAAGAGGAGGGTAGATTGCTGATTCTGGACTGTCATGGACATTAATGGCTACTGGAAATCAGTCCCGAAACATGGCAAATAAAAACCCGCAATCCGCAAAGAACGGTAATCTTATTTTTACAAAGGAAATTGATGTTTTATGCAATTTTCTTCATGAATATTTGTTCCCATGGGCTAATTATGCATTATGATGTTGTTTGATATAAGTTTGATCAGTTTATGCTCAGAAAATCAGAAAATCATGAGTGTTGTGACTGAAATTAATGGTGTAAAACCCGTAAAACACGCGAAATAGAGGGAAATTGGGTGTTTTTGATACATAAATGGAAAATATAATAAGACACACCAACTAAATTTGTGTTTTTGCTAAATGAACCTAAGGGCCACAGCCCACAACTCATTATGTATTTTTAGTTATTTAATATTGCAAAAAATACAAGAAAAATAGAGAAAATTGGTAAAAATAAGGGAAAAATAGGTTTTGAGTTTGCGAAAATTACTAAAAAATAAGATTCATGTTTGTGTATGTACGGGGGGTCAGAAGTATGAGGTTTAGCCTCAGTTCAGCCCTACCTTTATGTTTTAGTGAGTTTTTATTGCTTTTTATACAAAAAAACATGGAAATGAATCCTAAACCGATCAATAATGCACAACCTAAACGGGTGAGGGGGTAGAGTGTATAAAAGGTGTTTAAATGCTGAATGAAACGATGAAAAGATTGCTAGTTTTTATGCATACCATTTAGGTTGGTCGATAATTAAAAATTAAGAACCTAGTAGCACGAGGTCTCCTCGGTGCTAGGTTCATGCAACGCCGCATACGAGCGATAGTCAAAATCATTGAAAGAATGTTTTTGCACTAAGAACAATGTTGATTTTCTTAATTGTTTGAGCACATGGAAATTCACAATTTGCATGAAGCATAAAATGATAAAATGTATCAGACAATACCTCCTGGATGCATAGTACATGTATTCTCTAGATCGTGACCAACGTTGAGTGAGTAAGGTTGTTCCAAGCTGTAGGCTAGGCATTGGGTCTAAAGGGAAAGAAAGTAAGGAAAATGGTACATTCCTGGATACGATCAATTGGTACCTTGAGGGGACTATGTGCGAAGTGTTATATATGTTTAGCGACGCATCGAGGGGCCAATCCCCAAGATGTAGGAGAGTCGCAGTGAGGTAGCGGCAGTCAGCCGTGGGAGGACCTCCTATGTTGGTGCTTTGTGCCATTTGGTAATGTGCTAGGGACTCCCTTTGAGGACTGTTAATTGGGCTAGAGTTGGACTATGAGACGTGATACAAACGCAAGATGTTTAGGAAGATGATGTATGTGTCATCCACACTCCAGGCCGCGAGGCCGTGGGGTTGTTGAGCGCATGATAGAGGTCCGGCTAGTGCATGAGCTAGTGTCGGCCCATTTTAGGTCCCATCAAGGGACACAAGGAATGTAATGTCAAATAACACTTGATAAGTATCAATAGATACTATGCTTTCAAGCACTTGATGTTGAGAGTTTGATGCTTGGATTTCTCCCCTCCTTGTTGATTTGATGGGAAATTCTTGTTGGAAACTTCAATTCTTAGTGGATTAGAGTGACAAAGGTTTGGTTTAAGTGGAAGGAGAGAGAAAATGAAGTAGAAGAGAAGCTTGAAGTTGAAATGGCTATGGTAGATTAGGGTTTGTAGGACAAAGACTAGTCTTTTCTCTCTATGTTGTGTGTGCTCTATACTCAATAATTTCCAGAAATTTTTTTATGGAAATGAAGCTTAGCTAATTGTCTTCCAAAGCCCTATGATCCTGCATGCTAGGTGTACGAATGATGGTAGTAGGCATAAATAGGGCAGCGATCTTGATTTTTAGCAATCTTGGAGCATACATTGGCCAACAATCTTGCACTTTGAGGTGCCACAAACTAGTGCCTTGAGAAGAGGAACAACTCCCCAAAAAGGAAGCACTGAGAAATATTTCCTGTAGAGTGAGATATGAAGGCTCCAAGTAGATAGGGTACAGCCTGCTTGGCTATGGCTGCCACAAGGTGGAAGTTGAAGATGAAGTCATGAGCTACAATTGAGTTGTGAGAGAGATTGAGTGTAAGGAGAGGAGTTGAGTTGAGCTTAGGCCATGCCCAATTGGGCTTTGATACCATGTTAAAATGTCGGATCTAGACCATGGATATGGAGGTTGAAAAAGAGTAAGAGCGAGCTCATGAGGTAACAGTAATCAAGACCAAATGTCACACAAGTGAATTAGGTTCCAAGATGGAAGCTTGGACTCATAAACACAATCTTGTGTGTTGAAATGACATAGAAACTTTACTAGAAGTACAAAAGTAATATGACATTGCATTCAAAATGAGAGCAAGTACAATGCTTTATAAGAATAGACTAGGCTACACTTTCCACCACTATGCATGTGGGATTCTGCATCCTGAGCCCCTATTGCTCCATACAAAGAGGCTAAGCTAGGTGTGACTGCCAATATCTCAACAATCTTTCAATTGTATCCTTAATTAGAGTGAAGCTTGTCAAGTATCCTTTGAGGAGGATGTGAAGTAAGAACTAGGAAAAGTGCCAATCCTAAAAGCACCAAGAAGAGGCAAAGTTTTCTATATATTTCCAGCAACAACAATACATAGTATTAGCTATTGTTTAGCCTAAATTTGGGAAGAGAAATGATAGCATCCAATTGCCTTTTCTAGTCGTAAATTGGGGATATCTGAAGTAACCTATACTTATATGGAGAAATTGTGCCTTAGAATGGTTTTCTTAAGATAAATAAATTTAGGCACTATATTCTCTAAGAGAAGGTGATATTTTTTATGACGGCAGAAGGACTTAGACTACTGATGATTAAATTGCAACCACCTAACCATTTAGCAAAGTGGTTAATCACTTTGCAGAAGTTTGATTATGAGATTAAGAGTAAGCCACAGAAGCTGCAAGTTTTGTTGAATGTCTTGTGGCTTTCGAGGAGCCAAAGGAAATTTTGGTTGAAGGAAGTAACATCAATGGTCTATTCAAAATTGATACAGTTTCCATCCCTTCCTAGAATGCAACTATAATGCATTATCTATCTATAGGGGGATTTTGGGCTACTCTATCAAAGTCTGAGAAGAGAAAGATTAAGCAACAAGCACTACACTTTTCACTAGCAGGTGTCTTATATAAAAAATGTGTGGATGAGATTTAGTGTCGATATGTAGTACTTGATGAGGTACCATTCATTATTGAAGAATGCCATGATTGAACATGTGGGAGATATTTTGTTGGATAGCTTATTTCCTAGAAAGCTCTCTGTGCTAGATATTGGTGGCCATCAATTTTTCAAGATGCTTTCAATTATGTAAGTGCTATGATGTTTGCTAAAGACATGATGCCAAGGAGAATCATAAGCAACACTAAATCCTATTTTAGTTACGTTACCCTTCAAAAAAAGAGATATCAATTTTGTTGAACCAATATACCCTTCATCTACCACACGAAAGTGCTATATTATTGTAGTAATAGACTACTTTACAAAGTTGTCTGAAGACTGAGCAATGATGAATGGTAATGCTAAGGAGACGACCAGTTTTAATATGGAGCATTTATTTGTTGTTTTGGTCCACCTAAGGAGATAGTGTCTGGTCAAGGAACACACTTCATGAATAAGGTTATAGTAGCCTTGATAGAAGATTTAAGATTAAACATGATAAAACTATCCCATATAATTTGCAAGCAAATGGTCAAGTCGAGAGTACGAATAAATAACTTGTAGGGATCTTATCCAAGATAGTGTTAGAAAGTAAGAGAGATTGGGATAAGAAATTGTATGTGGCAGTCTGGACTTACAGTATGACATTTAAAAGAGCTACAGACCACACCCCGTTCAAGCTGGTATATGGAGAAGAGTGTGTCTTACCATTGGAGATAGAGCTTCCCACTGTGCAATTTTCTCTTAATCATTCATTGGGTGAGGTAGAAGCATTGCACAGAAAAGATTTATTTCTCTTGCACATCTTGATGGATTTTTCTTGTAGGCTTTATTACATCAAGAGGTAGGGAAGAAGAGAAGAAAACCAGTTGACAACCTTTGGGTTAAGAAATATAAATTTGTGAAGGGTCAGTTGGTGTTGTATATGATGCTCGTCATGAGCTATTTCCTAATAAACTAGAACCCAAATGGGATGGGCCATATAAAATTGTACATATGGGAAAGAATGGTTCTATAGCCCTTTTAGCAGATTTGTAGGGGGTAGAGTTTAAAAATAAAGTTAACTTTAATAAGTTGAAGCCTTACTATGTGTAAGACTGATGTTGGGCTTTGTGCTTGTGAAGGTCCTTCATGATTCAGTTTTAACTTGCAGTCAGTACCAAGACAATTAGATGGGAAGAATCATTCCTTATCTTGAGCATCCGTATTTAGAGCAATATTAGCACAAAGGTCAAGTGATCTAGTGGAGTAAAGGTTTTCAAGTTATTGAGTGGCAAGATAGATCTTTCACATAGGATATTCAACTCTACTGTCCTCATTGTTAAAGGATTCTTATGAGTATTCCTATCAAGCTCAACAAGGAAGGAGGGATTGTACCTGTCATACAACCTCTCTCTTGGCTCCAACTTTGATTGTCACATAAGTACGAGTGAGCTAATTAGTATGGTGTGGCCTATTAATGAAGAGTGGGTCTATACATTGTATTTTGACAAAGCTTCTAAGGGTCCCACTAAACATGTGAATGTTGGTGTGGTCATTAAAAATCCCCACTGTAGGGTTGTTATGAAAATGGGAGTATATTTAGGACACTCTTTTACTAATAATATGGCAAAATACAATGACTCCATTATGGGGCTAAATGTAGCCTGATGTGGTGGTATCTGTTGGTTATTAGTGAAAGGTGACTCGCAATTAGTGAGCAACTAGTTGAATGGGACCTATAGTGTGTGGGATCCCATCGGATGTAACATTGTATAGCCTCGAATATGTTGCATATTTTTTAGATGGTGACTTGTTAGCTAGTTCCTCAACAATGGAATCGCTTTGCAAATTCCATGGCTAATTATGCTTTTTTTGAAGATGTATTTTTTAATTGTGGTTCAGGGGAGCCTTTACAATGACCTTCTAACATTAGCCCATGACTACTTTGGGGCCTTCTTGCTGACATGTCATATTTTGGTTGCCGATGGCTAGTTTGGGTTATGAATCAGGTAGCAATTGAGCACCTTCCTATTTTGTCATGGATGCATAGGATTTTTTATCGTCATATTCGTTGAATACTCCTTGCTATTTATGTAAGGGGGTTAGCCAATAACCTGATGCATTTAGTGTAGGGCTTGAAGAGTCCTTATCCTTGGTCGGTCTTGTGCTTCGATGGAGTTATGTGTGGACCAAGGGTTTGTTTCAGCAATATGCTGTTGAATGGTCATTTTGTGGATTATTTCATTAGGCCAAGAGGGCTAGTCATTTTGCACTGAAATGTCACATTTTGTTAGGCCAAGAGGGCCATGTGTCTATTGAGTGCAAGTGCGGTTAATGGTTTTGTTTTAGTGCTGTGTTATACCTATTCAGTGAAACCTCGAGGGAGCCTCTTGCTACACAGAAGCTTCTTGTGGCCAAGTCTAGGTGATGTTCTTCTTTTGTGAGTACTTTTCTTTTATGCTATATGTGTTTATATACTCGAGGAGACTTGTTCTTTTGCTGGGGATCAGCAATTAAGGCATGAAGTCCCATGGTTAGGTTAGGGGGAAGGTTCAAGTAGTTATCTACCTCGTGTTAAAGACATTGATAAGCATTCTAAGACCTATCTTTAGAAGGCAATCCTAGTGACCCTGTTGTTCTGCAAGCCTGTTAAGTTAGAGAAGCCTACCAAAATAAAAAGAAGAGACAAGCATGAATATATCTGAGATCTTTTAAAAAAATACAAAGGTGTGTAAAAAGGGGTTCTAACCCCTTAAAATAGAAAAGACAAGAAAGAAAAATCTTAAGGGAAAATGATTATTGCCTTGAGAAGGCTTTTGGTAGGTTCCTAGGGAGGACAAGTTAGACCCGAGAGGGGCCGATGCATTCTCTTCCTATAGATGGCATCTAGCTCGAAAAATACTAAGGAAGGTTGGAGCAAAAATAAAAGTGAGCATAAGAAAAAAATTGAAGTGTCACCTCACAAGAGCTTGGTAGTTCTTGGGTGTTGAGTTAGGACCTGAGGTCGCCAATGCCAAGTTCTCCTTAGGTCACTATGCTCAGCTCCCTCCTTTTTACATGCCTGATTATGGAAACTTGAAGGAAACATATTATCAAAAGAAAATCTATGTTGACTAGGCTATAGGAGTCCTTGCCTAGTAGGAGTTCCTGGTCCAGTTGTCCTAAGTTAGGTAGGTAGTAGTACATGATACCACCTAGGATAACTTCTTTGATGGTTCTTTTTAGCTAGTATATATTGGAGCAATTGGTTAGCGATTCACTCGGGATTTTTGTCAGATTATGCTGGGCCTATCCCTTGAGGATTTTCATACCTTGATTCTATCAGGAGGTAGGGTGAGAGTTGTTCTTATGGTTTGTTGAATCTTCTGTTTTGTGGTAGCTTGATGTTGTTTATGGTTGTTGTTTGTGTAGATGATTTCATGGGTTTGACGGTTTGAGTCACCCTATCATGTTTTCACCAATGACAATAGATTTTTGGAGCCCGTTTTGAAGTGAAAAAGTGCCCAGGATGCATAAAAGACTAATTTTTCATGGAAAATGAAACGATTGCGAATCGAATTTTTCATGGAAAATGAAATGGTTGTGGATCGATGAGCTAGAGTTTTTCTAGATAGAGTTCGATGCTAGAAATGCAATGCAAGTCTCAGTTTGTCAATCGAAGTCCATTTGACCCCCCCATTTAATCCTTGTAAGGTTTTTTCTTCTAAAATAGCTATATGATTCGAGAGCTAGCAAGTGCATGACACAGGCTAGTTTGATAGATTTCGATGCCATGGAGCCACTTGTCTAGTCGAATTTGGATTCCAAGTTCATTTGCCCCTCCAAAATGGCAGAAACCACTTATGTCCAAGTGTGAACATGAGAAGATGAACATGATATTTTAAGGCTTAATGTTAATCACTTGATTAAAAGAGATAATAAAGTCATTTCTTGGTCACAATAAGAGGAGGCACCATTTTTTTAGCACATCCTCACTACAAGATATAGGCCTTATACCGACGTTAAAAGCGACGAAAATGTAGATAACAAAATTTGCCCCCATCATCACAAAAATCATCATTATTGGAGACACCATAGAATAGTCAGTATCAGCATTGGTATCAGCATCGTTATTGGCGTCAGTATCAAAATGCGATGTTGATATCGACGCCAATAACAATGCTGATACCGACGGTCTATAATGATAATAATGACGCCAATAACAATGCGAGCAATAAATTTATGATGCTAATAGCGACGGTAACAGGGAAAAAAAATTGTAGAAACCTTTATTTGGGCCATACAAAATAGTTTCTGCACTGTGTACAATGCTCGTGTAAACAAAAACAAAGTATACTGAAATCATAACACTGATACATGAAATAAATACATGATCGCATAATGAAAGTGACTGGTAAATTCATGACAAGATATCACTACTACATAGAAAATTTCTACACAAATCAGGTGACCAAAAAAGAAAGGTGTGTGAGCTCCAGGGATCCAAGGGCAAGCTACATATCCTCACCATCCAAAAGCTCGTCCCACCGCAAAGGAGCATCGAACGGACTCTGCAAAAAAAGAAACAACAACACATCAGTCCACCATACAATAATGCATTCTAATTAAACATGGTAACTATGGACAAGAAAGATGAGTGATTTATAGGGCCGCCGCGTCTATACAATCGGTCAATCAATGCAGTGAGACTGATGACACTCCAAGAAGCATAAAAACAAGGAACAAGAGAATCCAAGCATGCATCATATTTTCATTTTTTTGTCAAGAGAATAATACTACGTTGTTACAAAATCACTAAAATACACACCTATATGAGGGGGCCACATCCACATCCACATCCATAATAAATAAATGGTATACACAAAAGTGTTACGTGCATGCATTTGTGAAGGGTAGGAATACTCAAAATTAAAGGCCAAAGGTCTTATAATATCAAATGTATCAAAGTTTCAAAGAAATAATAAAAATACGAAGGGGTGTGCTTTTTGGGGAAGAGGTGGGGTGGAGTGCACGAATGGTTATGTGCCTCTTTCCTTTCCCTCTCTTGTCCAATCGCACATTTTCTTTTTGGTGGTGCAAAAAGTTGTTCTCTCTCCTCTCTCCTCTGTCTTTTGTGCAGAAATTCTTCTTTTCCCTTTTGTTCTTGTATAATGGTTGAAGCTATGGATGAAGATGATGAAGATAACGAATCAGTTCATTATTAAGTAGAAGATTTATGGTTTCTTTTTAGTTTTGAGATTAATGGCCTAGCCATGTGCATAGATTTTGCATGCTTCTACCTTGGTTTCATGTTTATTTCATGCCGTGGGAGGGTTGCTGTCATTTTTGGTGCGCAGCCGGGGAATAAGCTGATCTCAACAACCTGAGAGTGATTGTATGCTACTACAAGATTGAAATGAAAAGCTTTTGACACACCCACAGTTCCAAGAAGAAGAAGAAGGGGGATTCTTCTTTTAATGTTAAAGAAGGAAGAGGAGACGAATCAATTAACAGAGACAATGGATTGGTCAAAGTAGAGCTATGGATAAAGCAAAACATGAACCATTCATTTTCCCCTCCTATACTTCTCTTCTCCCCTTTGACATTGCCTCCTCCAATATGACTCTCTCATGAAGCTCCCTACCAGAAAATAGATAAAGCGAGAAGTATATAGAGAGCAAGGGCTTCTTGATATTAGGAATTTGCTAGTTGAGAGGAGAGAGAGAGTTGTACCCTACTAAGGAAAGAAGAAGACAAAGAATAAAGGTTGATAGCATAAGGTAGTTCACCATGGCTTCCCGGCACTGAGTACTCCTCTCAGGCAGAAGAAGGTTCATGAAAGTTTTGTTAGATTGCCATCCCAAAGAAGAAGGGAGAAGAAAATGAATGTGCCCCATTTTGGCCCTGAAAGGAGCAAAAGAAGAAGAAGAAGAAGAAGAAGAAGAAGAAGCATTTGGAATCGAAAAAGAGATGCTAAGTAGAAGCTTGAAGAAGGCCTTGGAGTGTTGCGCTGCTGCCTGTTGTTGCTTTCCGAGAGCGAGGCAAATATGAATTGCACCTTCATACACGCCATCATTGTCATCATCATCACTTTCAGAGAGAGATAGACAGACAAAAAGAGGGACACGCAGGGCATGCTCTTTCTCTCTATGTCTATTGGATGTTGTTGTCCATATGCTGCAAACGAGAAGAAGTATGGGGTAGCTACTGCAAGAGATAAGAGAGGTTGGGATGGAGCATGGACAGTAACCAGTAGCGCAGACAGATGGAGATTATATAGAGAGTGAGAGAGAAAGAGAATCTGCAGAGTAGCACAAGGGTTTTCTCACAGTTGTGGTCATGGATATGATTCCCACCCCTTCTTTCCCTTGCCATCGCATAAGAGAGTAGTACTCGAGAACTTGAATCCTGTCACCCTCAATTGCTATTCTTGCCTCCTCCTCCTTCTCCTAACCATCTTCTACCTTCCTTTCCCTTATCTATCCCTTTCCACCACACAAGCAACATGCCTTTTTCAGTAGTCATTATCTTGGCTTATCTATTAGCGGCCCATTTTTTGCACCTCATACTATTACACTGCCATAGACCTAGAATTAGATTAAGGGCTAACATTCAAGACATTATGAAGAATAAGGCCTCCCTGCAAGCAAACGAGCAGAAGAAGAAGTGTCGCGAGCAAGTATTCGAGGGTCACAGAAGGCAAGACACACATTCTTAGAAGAAGAAGAAGATGTTGAAGAACAGAAATTTCCATGGCTTCCCAGCACCGCGAGCACTCCTCCGAGAATCAGAAGAAGGCCCATGAAAGTGCTGTTGGATACAACGTAGATGACACCACGAATCGAGTTAGCGAGAAGGTTGGTCTCCAAAAAGACACATAGACAGAAGGAGAGAGAGAAGGCAGGTATTTGTGTGGCCACCCCTATCGAGCAGCACAAGACCAAGGAGAAGAAGGGCGGGTCCGTCTTCATGGTCGACTTTCTGATGGGCGGGGTGTCAGCCGCCATCTCGCTCAGGCGGGGTGTCAGGCGGGGTGAAGCTACTCATACAGAACCAGGACGAGATGATCAAGTCGGGCCGCCTGAGCGAGCCATACAGGGGCATCGGCGCGACTGCTTTGCCCAGACCATTAGAGAAGAAGGGACATCGTTGTTATGGAGGGGCAACCTAGTCGATGTGGTGCGCTACTTCTCCAGTTAGGCATTTCAATGATGAGAAGAAGCACCACATAGACACAGGGACATACGAACAGAAAGAGAGAGAAGGGGGGCACAAGGCATAGGCAGAGGTAGGGCTTGTTGAAAAAGAGGATGAGCAAGGCAACAAAAACGACCTCCTCTTCCTCATTATCCAAAAGAATCCACTCTTCTTCCATTGCCCAACTTTCTAGAATGCCTCTTACTTTAACCCAAGATTTGGATTCTGCACCCCTTCGTCCTCTAGTTGCAAAACCACTCACAGGTTTGAACCTTAAGGTTATCATGATTTTAAGACAAAACTCAACTTAAAAAAATTAAATAAAAACTTCATGTGACACTCGTTCCCACACCTACTACAATCCTCTTTTTATTATACCAGTGAATTGAAAACCCTAGTCCTCTTTTTATTTTAATCTTTAACTTTAAAAACAAAAATTCACATAAGTGATCATTCCCATGCTCTACTTTTACTTGTCTCACATAGTCAAAGCTTTGTGTGGCTAACCTTAGCCTTGCCTCCTCCTTAACAAACCCTCCCATGGGCCTCATATATTTACCCTCACCATTTTGCCAACACAGCTTCACCCCTCTTTTCCTTCTTATGTCCACATAGCCAACCCTCAATGCCCTTTTAAAGAACAAATAATGTCACCAATCTAAATTGAGACATAACATTATCAAAGAAACAAAAAGCTAAAAACATCAAACCTAAGCGCGTCTTCTAAAATTCTAAAACGTACCCTTGTTATACATATCACTAGCAATCACAATGCACACCCTTTTCCAAGGGGATAACTAGCTAAAACAATTTTATCATCATAGCTAAAAATGCTAACAAAATGTCAAGTGTGCTTGGAGCTACATGATGGGATCATCTTTCTTTTCCTATGGGGTGGAGAAATTGTGCTTATGATCCCTTGTTGAAGACAGAACCCTATCCTTTGAAGACTAGTAAAGTTTTTCAGTGTGGGAGTATTTGAGGCAGGAGTTCCCTTACTCTGGTGGTCGTGGATTTGGAGTCCCATACCCTACCATGGCTAGGCCTTATAATCGAAGTTGTTTAACTAACAATTTTGGAAGTTGTTTGTGTTAGACAGTGGTTCTTCTTTGACAAGGTTCGCGAGGACGCTTCACATTTCAGTGTGGGAGGAATATGATGACACTCCAAGAAGCATAAAAACAAGGAACAAGAGAATCCAAGCATGCATCATATTTTCATTTTTTTGTCAAGAGAATAATACTACGTTGTTACAAAATCACTAAAATACACACCTATATGAGGGGGCCACATCCACATCCACATCCATAATAAATAAATGGTATACACAAAAGTGTTACGTGCATGCATTTGTGAAGGGTAGGAATACTCAAAATTAAAGGCCAAAGGTCTTATAATATCAAATGTATCAAAGTTTCAAAGAAATAATAAAAATACGAAGGGGTGTGCTTTTTGGGGAAGAGGTGGGGTGGAGTGCACGAATGGTTATGTGCCTCTTTCCTTTCCCTCTCTTGTCCAATCGCACATTTTCTTTTTGGTGGTGCAAAAAGTTGTTCTCTCTCCTCTCTCCTCTGTCTTTTGTGCAGAAATTCTTCTTTTCCCTTTTGTTCTTGTATAATGGTTGAAGCTATGGATGAAGATGATGAAGATAACGAATCAGTTCATTATTAAGTAGAAGATTTATGGTTTCTTTTTAGTTTTGAGATTAATGGCCTAGCCATGTGCATAGATTTTGCATGCTTCTACCTTGGTTTCATGTTTATTTCCTGCCGTGGGAGGGTTGCTGTCAGAGACCATGCCTCTCTGCATATCGAGTCTCAAGGTCGGTCGGATCGCGATTTGTAATGGAGTGCTGCAAAGAAAACAAAATACTAACTGTTAGAAACATGATTGTCAGTACAAAGGTTATTGCAAAACAAAAGAAAAACTTACAAAGTTCTCCAAATATGTCCTATGGCTGCCACTCCCAAGATGATGGACCACTGTGGCCTTGAGTCCTGCCCTCGCCACCTTGTGTTGCTGACTTCAATGTCTTAGAGAATCTGTAGCCTTCTCCCTCAGTCAGTGCCAGTCGTCCGTGTCTAGCCACTCAAGCTTTGCAACCCCACTCTTGAGTGCCTTGCATGCGTCCGATCGTCTGTGTGACATATATGCATGCATGCAGTCCATCATCCAGCCCATAGAAAATCTATCTACTAAGGCTGGAACCAGAAACTCCTCATGCAAGGATGCTACTATGTAGTCCTTACTCCCTTCCGGTATGTTCTTCCAATGATCTAAGACGTTGTGCCGAAAAACTTGTTGGCACAACTCTCTCATGCGAGTCATCACCCTCCTCCCCTCATCATTCATGATGATGGCTCCTGACCTATCATCGACTAGATAGGCATATCCCCCTAGGGTATGCCTAAGATGGGCCCTCTCCCACCTGCGTCCATGCTCTTGGGCATATCCTGGAGACCCCTGTGCATCCGATGTACCGACCAGGGTAATATCTATCGAAGTGGCATCCATAGGGGTGCTACCTGCAGACGGCTGAGCAAAAGTCAGAGTAACTAGAGTAGATGTCCCCACAGCTGTGAAAAATCTTGGAGGTGACACAACTCAAGCTGAACGATGAGACGGAGACACTGCGTCCGTGCCTCCACAGCATCCACCTGAGCCTAAGCCATGCTCCCTGGAACCGCCATGAGAGCGAGGAGTCGCACATGTATCCCGTGCCGACTGTGGGCTCACTGACTTTGTATCTTTGCAGCATCCCCTGACCATGAAGCATTCCCTCCCTTTGGCCTAAGTCTGGAGCGTCGACCTCATCTACTCGAAGCTAAAGCATCCAATCACGCTAAAGTAGTTCTAGCAGAGCGACTTGACGATGTCCGAGACAGCTCCTGGACTGCCATGTCTTTTAATCTCGCGATCTGGTCTGGAGACATGCACGTGAAGATATCCTGCAACTTCTCATCGCTCATCCCTCGACTCATCTTGAAAATGTCACCTACACAGACAAAAAATTATGTTAGCATAATCAATTTAAATCATACAAAGCATGGTAATATAAATCCTAAAAAAATGATCTCACTTAAAATGCATATCTTATGTACCCTTATAAGCGATTGGTCAACGAATTGAATAAGTGGATGCTCCAAGTATGAAGTATCATATGGTCCCATGTCAATCTCCTGACACAACTCCGCATACACTGGAAGGTCGATAGACATGTCACCACAAAAGGATGAGTCCACCTCATTCTCAAAGAATTCTTGGACTCCTGTATTTCCATCATTGTTAGCCGATGATGGCTCCAAGCTTTCGGTGGCCTCCATCCCTTGCAATATGAACGTCTCTATTTACATATTGTCTTCATCTATGCTCGGAACATCGCTTTGATCATATACTCTCGCACTTCGGGGAGCTGAAGGTAAAACATACCACCATCGAGGTTGTTGGAGGTTTGGATAGAAGATTACATGTTCACAAACACGTACAAGAGAGTTTAAACTATTGTGACATGTACCATGTCGTAATACAATTAACAAACAAATGAGTCCATGCACCTATTCACAATGGGCCGACAACACAAAGGTATCGCACAAATCCGTCCATTTTTTTTCAGAATCTATTTCGAGAAATCTAGATCGACCTCGTTGAACTGTTGCTCCAGCTCCTTCAAGTACCACTTTGAACCACTGCACATTGAATAGTATCATGAGAAGCTAAGATAATCGACCATAACAATACTTTGCAAGTTCCCAAAATACTCCATCTCATCTATTACCGTGTTTGGATCCGTTGCTCGTCGTCGGCTCTCCTGCTCGAACCTTGCCATGATACCACAGTCCATTGTGGAGCGCATTTTGTCAATATGCTCCATGCCAAAATGTCGTACATGCAACCATGCTACACAATATATTTTGTATTGTATATTGAAACACTCAAATTAGATGTCACATATAAAATATAGGTACGACAAATCCTAACCACCTCATCACCTTTGGACTACATCCCCTCGAGAATTCCCACTCATCCATTGAGACCTCTACCCATTCGCGAGACGGTGCGGTCAAAGCTCCATGCAACCATCACATTGACATGAACCACGGCATCTCCTCCATGCCCTCGGGATATCGAATCGGTCGATGACGCATACTATGTCAAAATTTAGATCATGCTTTCTCTTAATCTTACCTAGCGATCTAGTACTTGGCAAGCCACCTCTCCATAGAGGCATGGTGCAACATACAAAAGCGATTCACCTTCTCCTCCATTGTAGCATCCATTCTTTTTTCTATCCCATTTCCAACCACCACATCTCTAGTCAATCTATCATCATCCTTCAATGACCATAGCATTTTGTTGTCTGGATCCACCATTGGTAGCCATTGTGAAATATGCACTAGTGCCTCAGACACCAACCAACCTTCAGCCATGCTACCTTTTGGCCGAGCTCATTGTCGCACAAAGCCTTTCAGGGTTTTCATGAAGCGCTCCAAGAAGAACATCCATCGCATATGGATAGGTCCAGCAATCTCCACTTCATCTATAAGATGCAGAAGAAGGTGGATTTGTATCGTGAGCATGCTGGTAGGCAGGTATTTCTCAAAGAGACAGACCGTCTCCACTACTCCCCACCTCACGGATTCAATAGAGGATGTCTTATTATCCTTCTGTGAGATCCATTGCACCAAAGTCGACAACCTATAAATGGCCCCGCATATTTCTAGAGTAAGACATCTTGCGATCGCGATCGGTAGTGCAAACTGCCACAAATGAGAAAGCATTATGAACAATGGCTACACTCCAAATAGCAAAATGCGCACGCCAATTACCATCCATTCGTAGTACAAACCTGACATATCTTATGCCAATCATGGGATTTTAGCCCTGATAATTGGTCATCTTTAAAAATTGCAGACCTGAGAGAACGCATCATACCCGTCGGAGTGTGGATAGACTTGACTACTTGCTTCACAATGCGCTCTTCTTTAGTGGACAAAACCCAAGGAGCGCGAGGTAGCTACACGTGACCATTAGCACTTGACTGTGGCCAAAGCACCTCCATCTTACCTACCTCCTTCAAATCCATTCGTACCCTTATAGTGTCTCTCTTTCCTGTGATGTGGTCCCATAGCAAGCTGCCCCCATTCTTGAAAATATGCATGGGATCCAACAAGCGGTTGACCTATAAGTGGGTCCAATATGGCAACTCGTAGAAAGCTGAGAACTGCCGCATTCCATTTGGATGTGACTCCGCATGGACCATTTTCAGCTCGTACCAACTTGCAACGTTCATACGTGTTGGAGGTCGTCCAAGAAAACATTCCTTGAGTTCATGATCCTCTGGCAAGAAAGTGGCATGTCCTTGATATACCATCTTCTTCATGGTTCGTGACCTTCGGGAGTCTAACTGTGGCCCACACAATGGACGTGCATGATAGCCTGAGGTAACCAGACCTGTTCCAACACCACGACCCAGTGAATACAAGCTTGAACGAGATAAACTATAGATATTACCAACGAGAATGGAAGCCTATTTACCTGAGCACTCTTCGAATCCCGGAAAGTCATGCATCGTCCACATGAGAATGGCTCGAATATTGGCAGACTGCTGACCATCGCGCTTGCTCATATCTTGCACAGTGACCCCCTCCTCCCACAAAATCTTAAGCTCATCGACTAATGGACGAAGATACACATCCATATTTTTGACTTTGTAGAGACCGGGGACGAGTAAGATAAGGATGAGATGTCCTTTCTTCGTAGAAAGCCATGGAGGGATATTGTAGTTGACAAGGACTATAGGCCACACACTGTAAGAAGTTGAGTGCAGACCGAATGGGTTCATGCCATCCATTGCAAGACTGAGCCAAAGATTCATTGGCTCTCGGGCAAAGCCTAGGAAGGTGGAGTCAATGTGGCTCCATGCGCGTGAATCCGCTGATATTTGTTGAACTCCATCCGTGGACCTATTCTGTGCATGCCACATTGTCAAGCTCGCCATGCTGGACATACGAAACATGTGGTTTATGCGGTGTTGTCGTGTTGGGGGTTGAAGGTCTACCACCAGGGTTTAGAGCAGAAGAGGAGTGAGAGATTCAAAGGGGGGAGAGGAAAATGATTGGGGTTTGATGGATTCTTGGGTTATGGAGAGAGTAGATGAGATAGAGAGTAACCAATTTCTTACATAGTCGTGTCATACAAGTTTACCATAATAAACTTGGATCCGATTATATCAATAACCATGAGGTTTATGCATAGATCTAAATCAAATTTTGTTCCATTTCCTACAACAAATTCAAGCTCTAATTCCCTCCATTTCATGAAGATACATGTATTGAGACTTCAAGATACAAGGTATAGAGAGATAGAACTCATTACAACTGACATAGAGTCCAAAGGATGATAAAAATGCATCAATAAAACCACAAATGTACTTCAGCCCTGTATTAAAACAGTAATTTCCAGCCCTCAAACTTAACTCAAAAATGTATACAAACCCATGGGAAAGTCTCTCATTACAATCTCAACCAATGCCGTTTTGTTTCGGGAGCATTGTCTACATAAGGAAGTGATTAGATTTCAAGAAACCCCTTCAAATGAATGAGTTTTAATGGATGCCCTATTTATGATAGTTTTGGGAGAGCGTATTTAGCCCATACATTGGCAAAAATTACCTCGACTTGCCCAAAAGTCACTCAAGTACTTGGGCACAAGAAGGGCTTCAATGGTACATGAATAAGGTAAGAGAATGGAAGAAGACGTTCATAAGAGCAGGCTGAATACTTTATCTCTGTTTTTTCCTTTCATGGACTGTCATACCACTCATTTTCGTGTTACCAAATGGATGGGTAAAAAGGAATCTTACCTTCTTTATTTCTATCTCCTCTTTATCCTCAGTTTGCTTTGTGTTTGCATGCTTTGGAGCATTCACCATAGTCTTCAACTCTCCCTCCATCTTCCATAGGTGTGCAGGCCTGAAAAATGCACCGCAAAACGCGGGCTCCATTCCTCTCCTTCTTCCACACAAAAAAGAGTTCACATAAGTCATATACAAGTCTTATAAGTCCTGTACAACTATTACTCTGTGTCTCTTGTGGACCTAGTCAACTTTGGAGTGCTCTTGACAACAGTTGGATCTTCCAAGCTAATGAACTTCATAAACCAATGTGACATAACCTGTAAACTATCAATTACCACCTGTTGATCATTTATGGAATATCCAAAGTTATTTTTGGATTTATGTTATAAAAAATGAATGTTTTTCATACTGATAAGCTGATTGCCTTCCTTATATACTTGTGTGATGAAGGCTAGGACAAGCCCCATGTATGAGAGGTCTCTTTGCAAGAAGAACATTATGCTAGGAGGCACAAGTGTACTAGGGCTCTCTAGCCATATATCCCTTAGGTTTGTTGAGGATCGGCCTAACCCCTATGAACCTAGGATGAGCTTATTGTAAGGTCTTTTTTACTTTTCTCTCTTTCTCTCCCTCTCTCATTTCCTCTCCCTCCCTCACCCTCACCCTCTCTTTCTCTCTTTCCCTATTAGGTTTAATGATTTTTCTCTATTTTTCTCTTTCCTCTCCCTCTCTCATTTCCTTTTCTCTCTTTCTCTCCCTCTCTCATTTCCTCTCCCTCCCTCACCCTCACCCTCTCTTTCTCTCTTTCCCTATTATGTTTAACATATTTTCTCTCTTTTTCTCTCTCTTCTCATTCTCTCATTTTTTTCTCTCTCCTCTCCCTCTCTCATTTCCTTTTCCTCTCTTCCTCTCCTTCTCTCATTTCTTCTCCCTCCATTTCCCTATTATGTTTAATGTCTCCCTCTCCCTCTCCCTCTCTCTCATTTTCCTATTATGTTTAATGTCTCCCTCCCTCTCTCTCTCCCTCTCCCTCTCCCATTTCCTCTCCCTCTCTCATTTCTCAATTATGTTTAATGTCTCCTTCTCCCTCTCCCTCTCTCATTTCCTCTCCCTCCCTCTCCCTCCCCCTCTCTTTCTCTCTCCCTCCCTCTTCCTTTCCCATTTCCTCCCCCTCTCCCTCTCCCTCTTCCTTTCTCATTTCCTCCCCCTCCCTCTCCCTCTCTCATTTCCTCCCTCTCCCTCTCCCTTTCCCTTTCCCTCTCTTTCTCTTTCTCTCTCATTTCCTCTCCCTCCCTCTCCCTCTCTTTCTCTCTCTCTCCCTCCCTCTCCCTCTCTCATTTCCTCCCCCTCCCTCTCCCATTTCCTCCCTCTCCCTCTCCCTCTCCCTCTCATTTCCTCTCCCTCTCTCAATATACACAAATTATATATATTGAAAAAACATGCTCGGGTTTCGGCCCATGTTTTTTTTCTATGTGTAGCGTCGCTATTTGCGTTACTATTAGCATCACATTTGCGACGCTAATAGCAACGCCGCTATTTATCGTCGCTAATCGGCATTGCTATGGCCTGATATCCTTGTAGTGCATTTCATGGCACAAAAATGGGTTTTCCTAATCATTGGAATTAAGAGGAATGCTCTGGGGCATGAGATCCCAATTTCCTTTGCCATCTATTGCTGCAAGAATGAGCAGAAATGATGGATTCTATGAAGAGAACTGATTTTAGTCTTTCTCACTCCTCTCTCCTCTTGTTGTGTGTTTCCATGGTTGATTCTATGAGAGAAGGGGTTGGACTAATGTGCGAGATTTTGATCTTGGGATGATGCTGGAGCGTGAAGAAGCATAGATTGAGGTTGGAAGAATCATCAATAATTGTTGGGAAGTATCAATGGGTCTCCAATCATGAGATGCTTACAATATAAGGCGCAATTCTATGAGTAAGTCAAAAATTTAATTGTTTTATGATAAATTTCGTTGGTAAATGGTTGGAAATGGTTGCATTTGGTTGTCAATGCTATGATTGATAAAAAATGTTAAGGATGTCAAGAAAAGTCAGTCATCTAATAATTTCTTTATAAACACGCAAAACCTGCGATATGATAGTTTTAAGGAAAATCATACATTTTTTGGGTTCTATTGAGTGTATTGTGTTCCTATGGGATGGAATGTGATAAGAAAATAATTCTCAGTAAGATCAATTAGTCCAAATCAGTAAATAAATAAATATAGATATTTATTAATAATTAAATATTAAATTAAAAAAAGAAGATTTTTGTGTTCAAAAAATAGAAAAAAATCACATTTGTGTTTGCGAATATATGATAAGACTAAGACATGAGGTTGAGTCTCAGTTTAGCCCTATCCTTATGTTAAAGTGGGTACTTACTGCTTTTGTAAAGGAAAAATACATTAAAAATACTCTCTAAACCTACCACCGAATGCACAATCTTAAGCAACAAGGAGAAGGGGGGGTATTAAGTGTTGATAATACGTTGAATTTTGATTTTTTTTAAATGGATGGCATATAGAAAACATGTGTTGCAACACATCAATCTCGTTTAGAGTAAAGGCAAAAAAGAAAAAATTTTACACCTTCATAAGGCTAGTTGTCAATAAGGAAAAATGTTTAAGCACTATAAACCATACACAATTGCATTGCATGCAACACATGGTATCATCATGAAAGCACAACAATTGTTTTCATGAACCATGACCTACATTGAGGAGGTAAGGTACCCTAAGTTGTAGGGTTGGTTGTTCATTTCCTTTGGAGAGTATTCAAATAGGAATATCTTACATCTCCTGGAACGATTCATTAAAAGAGTGGATCATGTATCGAATGTGTTCTATGTATGAGCAACATATCTTGGGGCCAATCCGTGAGGTGTAGAAGAGCCATAGTGGGGCCACAGAAATCAACCGAGGGGTTCTCTCTTTGTCTATGCTTACGGGGTGTATTGCAACGATATGTGTAGGGACTCTCTCTGAGGAGTGTGGGAAGGGTCATCCGTTGGATTACAATCCGTACAAATGAAAAGTTCTACATTAAAGGTTAGGGTAGTATATCCCTTGGATGCTCTTAACTGCTGCAAGGCCGTGAGGCACTTGGGTGTGTAGTAAAGGCCCCTGCCTAGAGCCTTAGATTTTGTCACACCCATTTTAGATCCCGACAGAGTTACCCTCCCTCTCCATCTAGCCTCAAGCACTTAACTTTCAAGCATGTTTTTGTTTCAATAATAGCCTTGAAAGTTTTGAAGTGCTCAAATATATCACTCTTTTCCTCCATGAAATATACCCATAGCTTACTTGAACTGTTATCAATAAACATGAAAAAGTATTTGGTGCCACCAAGAGAGATGTTCTATGTAGGCCCCCACATATCTATATGTATAACATCAAGTATATTTTTCTCACATCTCTATCATGTAAAAAAAGTTGTCCTACTTGCTTATCAAATTGATATACTTCACACACTTTATGAAATTCTACAACTCTAAAAGAAAGCAATCCTATAACCTATCCTTTAGACTGCATTAATTTCAACCTTTGCAAATTCACATGTCCAATATATTTATGCCATGTTTCAATATATGCAACTACTTCTTTTCCTTTAGCATACATAGTAGCATTCATAGTAGGAATTCGATTATCTAAAGTGAACATGCAACCAACTCTACTTCCTTTTGTGATCAACCTATACTTATCATTAAAGCCTTTTACAAAACAACCTTCTATATTAAATCAAACATGCAATCCTTGCTCTACCATTTGGCCAATAGACACTAATTTTTTTGGTGATAGATAGCACATGTAATCCATCTAATAGTCTCTTTCTCTGGCCATCATGAAAAGATAATAAAATATTTCTAATGTGTGAAATTGGGTGGTATGAATCATCACCCATCTACACATAACCTAGATTTTTTAAATCTTGCATCTCTCCAAACCATTCAGCATGACTAGTCATATGATTAGATGCACGTGAATTGACATACCATATATCATCATGTGTCCCCTTTCCTATAATAACATTCATCATATGCTGCAAAACAAATAGACGCTCATTTTTGTCTTTATTTTATCATAAATACCATTGTGGATATCATCCTTCTTAGCATAACAATGAGCTATAATATGATCTATTTTTCCATAATAATGACAAACAATAAAAGAATTTCAAGAATCCATGTTCTTCCATCCACCTCTTCCTTTAGAGCTCCCCCTCCCTCTAAATTTTTCATAGCCTCCTGACAATTGCATTTCACGAAATTTTGGATTTAACGTGTTTTGCTAGTTATCACCATCACGTCCCATTCTATGGCCTCTTTAAGCAAATCTATCACATCCCCTTTCTAAACTTGAGTAAAATTCTTGGACCTTGTTGAGGGTTGATATGATTGTGTTTTTTGTTGGATTTTTGGATGATTTTTGTATGATTTGAATGATGATTGATTGTTTTAGAAGTTTTTAAGAGAGTTTTGGATAAAGTTGAACAGGTTTGAGAAGCTCATGATGTTTTTCAGTAGAGACATGATGTGCTAGAAGGTTCTATTGAGTGCTTGATAAGTTATGATTGGTTCTGTTTAGCTTCTGTTTTGTTCTGGTTTCTTTCTATATGAGAGGTCTAAATGATGATTCATGGAGTTCAAGAGTGATTGGAAGATTATTGAATGATTCTTGATGGTTTTAAATGGTTTTAGTTGAGCTAAATGCTTTGTGATGACCTTCTACATGGTATTGTTGAGATTCTGTAGAGCCTATGTATTTGTTTTGTTTCTATTTTGTATGCCTCTATAAGTATTCTGTGGGATGAATGTGTAGCTTGGGAAGGTTTTGTAGTCTTAGGAAGAGATGAATACAAGTTCAAAATAGCTCAAAGAAGTAGAAGAAGTAGCTGTTGAAGACTCAAGTAAAGATTGAAGTGATAGTGACACTGTCGAGCTACGAAATGACACTATAGTGGCTCTATTGACTCTTCATATCAGACATATCTCTTGGGAGGGGTATCCACAACCAAAGAGGAATTATAGAGTGTTATTCTTCATTATTCCAATATACTATTGAAAGAGAGCATATGTGAGAGAGAGTGTGTGTGTGAGTGAGAGATAGTCATTTTTCCATACTAAAAATAATGTATTTATGAGTGAGAGATTATGAGATAGACTATGAAGATGATGAAAGATGAATACTATGCGGTGATTTTCATTTAAAGTTGATATTTCTTTTATGTCATTGTAGTTCTTTGATAGCTTCTATGAAGAATTTGTTGAAGTTTTGTTGTGATAAATCCATGGGAGAATCACTATATGATGATACGTGAAAATTTGAGAGTATTTGTGTTATTTTTCTTCTTGTGATTAATTAAACTATGAAGAACATGCTTTTTGACGCTACAAGATAGTCTCTCTTACAGTGAATTTTCCATTTTTCTTGGTGTTCCTCGTGGGGCTCCACCTGTTCACCACTTCTTTCAAATGATTCACCCTACATATTGATCTCTTTAGTGATCATCATGAGAAAGATCAAATCATCAAAATCTAGAAATAGCTTTCGTACATATATAGAAGTGACATATGATTTTCAAGCCTTCTCATTATTAAGGCCACCCAAAGTAGATAAAATCAAATCATCATCATTAGGCATTGCATCAATCATTGCCAAAGCATTTGCAATGTTTCTCACCTTCAAAACATACTCATTGATAGACATTTTCCCTTTCTGCAATGGTACTTAACTATTTCTTGAGTTGAATATTCCATGCCTTTGTATTTACTAAAAACATGTTCTCAAAAATTATCCAAGATGCATATGAAGTTTTACATTTTTAATATGCCCTAACATAGTATTAATGACTACAAATAGTCAATATACCACTCTTTTGTCCTTTGCATTCCATTCTTTCCATGCTTTAATTCATCTACAGTTGCAAAGTTACTAAGCT
The DNA here is from genome assembly GCF_053477565.2 of Lygodium microphyllum. Classification (NCBI taxonomy): domain Eukaryota; kingdom Viridiplantae; phylum Streptophyta; class Polypodiopsida; order Schizaeales; family Lygodiaceae; genus Lygodium; species Lygodium microphyllum. The sequence continues at coordinate 83,169,198 of NC_141163.1, read as the reverse complement.
CTAGCTCCTTTTTTTCACCTAAAATGAACTCGTAAAGGCATTTTCCAATAAGCTAGTCCATCACACAAAACTTGCATGATGGATAATTGTTATTGTCTAGCTTCCCAATGATGGGGTTTTCACTATTCTCTGTCATTATCCCAAAGTTAATACAAAATAGTAAGAAAGTCCTTTGCATCCTTTCATAACAAGTGTATAGCAATATCCCAAGTATCCTTTTTTATTGATTGCTCAATAATACATGTAATCTATAACCTATTTGTAGATAATACTTTGTTTGCTTCTTGAAAAACACCTAAAGACTTGCATATTCAAAATCTATAACCTCTGTAGTACCCACTTTCAATCAACACAATTGAAATTGCAATATACCCTAAAACTATTGTTTACAACCTTGCAACTCTAAAATGGGGCCAACACCATATTAGGGAATATGAGATTTCCCATAAGTTTGGGACACATGGTCAAATCTTTGGATTTGTCATAACTTGAACACTATAACTCCAAATCGAGTGCTCTATAGCTCAATAGATTTCATTTTTAAAACACTTTCCAATGATAGGACACATCATATGGTTTTGGGAAACTTATGGGCATGCTATTTGGGTGCCACCTTTTTAGTATTCAAAAATAGAAATTGGGAGATTCCCAAACTCACTAATATTGTGTTGCCCTAAAACAGCCTCAAATGGCCAAAAATTTAGTGAAAAAGCCCTTAAAAGAAATTTTGTAAGATATACAGTGCTCTACTCACGTACCAAATCTCATAGTAATATGAGATTTTTTCTTTACCATACTTCCAATGCCTCCACATGCACTATCCCAAGAGAAAAAGTGGAAGAATGGGGGAGTTTCTTACTCATTGCTTGCTTGCTTGAATCTTTTCTTCTTCTCCTTTACTTCTACCTTCAAAATTAGCCTCTTTTAGTGGTGTTGCTCTAATACCATGTCATGAATTGCATGGTTGGGGGACTTGCTTGAGCTAATGTGCCAACACATGCCATGCACATAAGAGGAAGTTCACTCAAGGACACAAGAAGAGAGATTGAGGCCAAAATGTTTTATTATTGGTTTCTTCTTCTTCTCTCACACACAATACAATGTACACAAAGTATAGACAAGATACAACATAAAGAAAAGTGGCCTATTAAGTCAAACAATGTATAACTAACTATACTAACCAACTGGCACTATAAGTATGCCAATTGTAGGTAGGTGCAACAAACTAAATATAATAAGTAATATTTGATGGCCATGTGAGGATCATAATGACCATCAACATGCTAAGTGTAAATGTGTCGACCCATCTAGCCAGGTGATCCATCATCAATGTTCACACATGTTAAGCTTGCCATCTCAAAAGACTTTAGTTTCTTAACCTAAGGGATGCCTCTACATCCTCTTCTTATCTGTAGTGTGAAGAACTAGAGGCCTCGATTCAGCTTGTAGGTCTTGTGAGCTTGAAAGAATTTTTGCAAGGCATTAACTCCCCTCTTACTTTCAACTTGTAAGGCATCCACAATATTTGGCTAGATTGGATAGATGTATCTTGTAAAGAAGGGAGAATCTCAGCTTGCAATAGCCAAATTGGAGGTTGACTTCAAGCATGAAATTTCAAACCACGCCCCTATTTTTTGCACTATAAAGTCAATGGAGCTACAAAAGAATCAAGATATGTATAAATTTCTCATTGCAAATGCCAATTAATACAAAGTAACTAATTTTACCCATATGCTAAAGGAAGTAAGATAAAAACTCTCTAAAGACATTTATTGTAAAGTAGTATACTCATGGAAGAATTTTGTGTGCACCTCACATCATTATGTAGGCTTATAGGGATCTTGGATTTGCCAATAAAGAAAGGAGAGATGTGCTTTAGATTGAGAAGAGTCTCTCAAGCACCTCTCTAACAATAGTAAGAGCATAAAGCTTAGTGAATGTGTAAGAAGCCAAGCTGCTGGTTGATCTACAATGCATATTCATCAAACTAGCAAGATGGTGGGGATTGGATCACTCATTATAAGTTGTTATCTCTATATTGCAATAATTGTTTCTAGCTTTGGTATGGGAAAAATATGCATCTTGATTACAATCCATTGAATACAATACTAAATCTAGTCCATCATCATATTTATGTTTAACAAGGAAAATGAAAACTTGGCGAAATCTTTTGCAATTGAGGAGTAAACAAGGGCTTTTCAAGGCTTCAACATAAGCAAGCTCTTTAGATTTGATGATGTAAATGTGCATTGATAAAGCATTATTGGTGTTAACTGTTTTCTACAAGATTGCCTACCACACATCCAATTACAAGAGAAAAAAGCAAGAAATGATGAGCAATGGGAAACAAATTAATTAAAAAAGTAATGGAACCATAGATGCTAAAGTAAATAACAATTGAAAAAAAGTCAAATGTAACTATCAAAAGCACATTAACTACATTAACTACATCAACATGGTAGAAATTGAAGCCAAGAGTGAAAGCACTTCTCAGAATTAAAAAAAACTAAAAATGGCATGAAGGCATCAATTATAACATAATTCTAGAGTAGTGGACTCACTCATGTGTTATAATTGAACATTATACGTGTGTAAATCAGGGAACCCTTTAGCATTTGCTAATATTTTCCAATTTTCTAAAATTCTATATATTTATGATTTTTTTTATAATTGAGTAGGTTGAGTTATAACATTGAGAATTTTTATTTGCCCACATTTCTAAGGCATATTGAGGTTATAAAGCCTCTTTTGCCATTGATCTAGAAGAAAAATTCAAAGAAACAGCTTGAATTTGCCCTAATATTTATAAGGTTTGGGATATATTTGAAACCCCCATACTACCATTTGAATTTCTACATTAGAAATCTAGATTTATTAGATAAATATTTATAATTTTCTCTAAAAATTTTTGGTAGATGAGAAATCTTACAAGTGAAGTTTTTCTTGCAAAAGCACATACTCATTCACATAGTTAAACCTTGTGATCCTTCTAAGGGATATAATTGAAGGTAAAAAAATAAGCTTGGCCTTTGTATGTGAGGATTATATGGAAATAATGGCAAATTTATCACAATATATTTTATTTAGAATGTTTATCAATGAGGGAATATTTCTAACTAGTCATTTAAGTAAATAGAGAGACTGTTGTTAGTGCTTTTTAGTAAGGACTTAGCGAAAATAGGCATTAAGTCAATTGAGAGGCTTTAGGTTTGGGTTAAGTACCCTATAACCTTTATCATTAGCTAGACTATATTATATAATCTCACATTTCTTAATTGAAGGCTTGAAACCATAGTTCATTAAATAAAAAATCAAGCAAGGAATCTTACTTTCATGCGACTAATCATTCAAGATAATGATGTGCAAATATGTAAAGCCATAGGTCCTAAATTTAAGATTTAACAAGAGAAAATCTTATAAATTTGTGTGCTAGCAATGAAGATTAGAAAATATGATTTTAGGGAGTTCTTTGTATTATGCTCGTGACAAGTGGGCTTTACTCCATTCCAAAAAGGCCCTATAGGAGACTAGATCTATAAAATAGAATGTTCAAATAAAGGATGTTTGTATGTATTCAATTTTGGAACAATGCTAGTCTAGATGTGTCATTTTCAAAACAACAAGGTTTGTCACCTTTCCATTGATTTGCAAATGTTTGGACAATCATGTTAAACAACTCATACATTAGAAATATTCTTAAAATGTCAAACTTTTCTTGGGAAGTTCACCTTCACATATACAACATGCCCTAAAATGATATTTTAGACAACCCATGTAGCCCCTTTTTTTCCTATTTTATATATCCTTAATGTGTACTTCCCAAGACTATAGGTAAACCTACTATTTTGACCTAGATTGAGTATCCTTACCAATTTCAGCCTACTGGTATGGCATAAAGTGCATCAAGTAAATGCTCAAACAATAAATTCCATGATTGGGTATCTTTCATGCTACTTCTTTCCTATCAAAAAAATTTGTCAAAAAATCCTTCACGATTGTTTCTTCATTTATAAGGATGGTATTTAACCAACAAGCAACATCCATGGCCTTTGATGATTTCCCAATTAATAACATAAGAGAAACCTTAGTATTGAGCTTTAAAACATTATTATACACCTTATTAACATCAAGAAAAATCCATTTAGTGGGGCCATTAATCTTGTGCTCCATGATTTTCCTAATTGATGTTGTGAGGATTGCTAAAACAACCTATTGTGGGTCCACCCTCAATCCTAAATTTATTTCTCTTTAGTATTAGAGTGATGACTCCTTAGTCAATCTTTGGCTAATGGCATAATAGATTCTTATGCCTCTACCATCAACTTCCTCTTTACACATTTCTCTCGTATGCATGCTTCTAGTAGGTTGTTCTTCCATTTAAGCTATCTCCTCTTAATGCACTTGTATGCTCTCCTCTACCATGTCTTCATCCTCCTCCTAATAACAATGCTTATTCAGAATCCTTTGAGCTAGCCCCATAAAAAGATATGCATGCAAAGAAGAATGTGGCCACATGCCCACATTTGGGAGCTTTTGGTCTCAAGAAAGAATTTTATTGATATCAAAGTCCTATTTAGTTAGCACTACCTATGTCTGAACGTCCCATACTACCATTTGAGTTTCTACATTAGAAATTTAGATTTATTATATAATTTTTAATTTTTCTATAAATTTTTTTGGTAGATAAGAAATCCAATTTACTAATTAGGAAAAAGTGAAGTTTTTCTTACAAGAACATGCTCATTCAAATAGGTAAACCTTGTGATCCTTGTGAGGGATACAATTGAAGTTAAAAATATAAGCTTAGCCTTTGTATGTGAGGCTTATATGACACAGTGGTGCGCAAATCCAATGATGTATGCACGCATAGTGATGAACACCGAAAGGTCCCCAAGAATAAAGAAATCTACTAAAACTCATCAAGCAAGAATAAGATTTTGCATGACATGAGACAAAAAGACAAATTGGGTACAATCTCCCCCCATACCTTGTGTGAGCACTCCACAAGGCATGCATTTATAAATTTATTAATCTCCAAGCTCAAAAATAGCCCAATTTACAATTAGCATGCTTTGGCTTTTGTGTTTGCTTTTGTCCAAAATAAGAAATAAAGCGGTTGGGCATCTCAAAAGTCGAGGTATGCCCAAATACAATGTCCAATAATGAAATATTTAAACCGAGGACCTATGCACATATAAAATAATAAATGTTTATCAAGCGCTTCAATAAATAAGCGCACCTAAATAAATATTAGCGCCATGCCTTTAATGATAAAGCATGCACCCATCAAAAATAATAATTCCTTCTAGGTAATATGAATACATGCCATCGCCCGGTGCTTCCCAACGCCACCGCTGTGCTTGCTCTACACATTAACTGAAGCATTCACAATTGTTAGAAAATAATAAAATTAAATCGACAAAAGTGAACCTAGCAGTTGTTGCTACCATTTCTATGCAAAATACATTAAAAAACAAAGAAATACTTCATGAAGCAAATACCTAATCTCACACCCAGAAATCATACTAACTCAGAACCAACCATAGGAAAGCATAGATACACTACATTCAACACCACTAATTAGAAAATAGAGAGTAAATCACACAAGATATGCTACAAACGAGATCAAGATTTCAGCCATGATGGCGCCAATTGCCAGATTCTCTTCATAATTAGGTAGAAACATCATACATCAGGCGTGATCATCATCAGTGATCAGATAGACAAGAAGAACACACACAATGCCTCATCAGGTCACGTTTTTTAACTGCCCCCAAAACTGCACTTCATGAGGCAGTAAACTTCATAAGACATATAAAGGCTGCTTTACATAGGAAATAGTAATAACTAAGGTAATGCACCATTCTAAGGGTAAATGTAGTGTCAAGCCAATGGCTAACAGGAGTCTTCGGCTACAAAATAAATAAATAGGTTGGAGCTCTATCCTAACCTTAATTTAATACGAGTGCACTCTAAACTCCTTGCAGGCTCGTTTCTTTTCCTTCTTGCTCTCATAAATGTCCATTAATTTAAATATGTATTTTTCGGAATCACCCGCCATGGAATCACCCAGGTGCACATTAAATTAACATGACGCTCAAAAAGGACATGTGTCCTTGTCAACTTCTCGCACAAGGAATCCACCTTGTGTACGAGCCTCGGCAAATAAATATAGATCGTAAAACCTCATGGAATCCATCGTGAAATAAAAACCTCACGAAATCCACCGTGGTCTCACGAAATCCACCGTGGAATATGCCTCCTGCATCATACCCTCGGGGTGGGATAGCAATTGTCCTCAATTGCTATTAGCTCAATGTGGAGCGAGCAGTGAGGGGTAAGCACTTAGGTCACAGGCATGCATGCATTGGGCTTCTTCAACTAGAAGATTTTTCAACCTAACCAAATATCTAGAGTATCTACGGCCAGTTCTAGTGGTCATAAAGTCAGTGTCTAGAATAGTTTCAAGTTCAAGGATTTTAGTTTCTTCTTCTAACAAAGGAGGGTTTTCATAGATAAGGTGGACAGGTAATTGGCCTCTAAAAGGTCATAACAAATTGATATGAAAAGTATTATGAATTTTTCAATGTTGGGGTAGTTCTAATTTAAATGCCTTGTTATTGACTTTGTGGATTGTTTTGAAAGGTCCATAAAATCTAGGTGCTAATTTAACAATAGGGTGTTTCTCAACACTTTGCAATCTTCTCTTTTCAATGTGTAACCAAACATAATCATCAACTTTGAAACTCATGGCTTTTCTTTTCTTATTAGCTTGTTTAGTGTATGATTGCTGAGCATTCACAATCATATCTTTAAATTTAACAAAGATAGTAGCATGTGTATTAGCAATTTCATCAGTAGCTTTAACTTTGTTTGACAATGATGTAATAGGCGTATGCAATCTATGTCCATAAATTATTTCAAAAGGTGCATTATGTGTAGTTGTATGTGGTCTATTATTGTATGCAAATTGAAGTATATGCAAATGTGTATCCCATGTTTGTGGTTTTGAAATTGTGTATACATGTAAAAGATCTAGAATTGTATTGTTAGTAGCTTATGTTTGCCCATTGGTTTCAGAATGGAATGCAGATGAGAAATCAATCTTAGTACCTAAATTAGCAAACAGAGTAGTCCAAAAAATATTGCAAAATCTAGAATCATGATCAGAAATAATAACTTTTGGCAAATCATGGTTAGTGAAAACAAACTTCAAAAATAATTGTGCAGCTTGAGATGCAGTTAATGTTTTCTTGCATGGTAGGAAATATACTTGTTTACTAAATCGGTCTGCTATAGTCCAAATCATATCATGATTAGCTTGTGTGTTAGGCAAACCGGTTATAAAATCCATTGAAATATGTTCCCATGGTCATTCAGGAATTGGTAAAGCCATTAACAAATCATATTGCTTACCATGGTTTCACTTGACTCATTGACAAATTAAACACTCAGAAACAAAGTTAGAAACATCAAATTCCATTTGTGGCCAATAAAAATCTTCAACCAATGTTCTTAAAGTAGAAATAATACCTCTATGGCCTTGATATGGAGGACAAGTGCAACACAAACTATCTAAATGGAACAATGACACATAATATTTTCTCATAAAACATAAATCCATCATAATAAGACAAGGAATCAATTAGAATCCAATTATTAGCAACTAATTTATTCCAATCAGCTTGAAAATGGAGGTCATGGTCATAGGTATCCTTCATAGGGATAAGGAAATCAAAAGATATAACTGAAATATTATGGATAGTTGGTCTTCTACTCAATGCATTAGCAACAACATTCTATTTTCCAGGTTGATATTGGATAAGTGGATGGAAACTTTGAATCAAAGCAGCCCATTTGATATGATAGTCAGAAATTTGTGGCCGAATAAGGAGATATTTAATATTTTGTTGGTCAGTTTTGATCATGAATTTAGATCCCACTAGATAGTGTTTCCATTGTCGTAAGGCTTGTACTACATCAAACAATTATTTATCATAGGTAGAGTACTCCAGTTCAAAGGGTTTAAGTTTGCAACTAGAATAGGCTATGGGATGTGAATCTTGAATAAGGACAACTCCTATTCCTGATCCGCTAGCATCATTGACTACTAGAAAGAATGGTCGATTAAAATTAGGTAATTACAAAAGAGGTGCATGTGTTAAAGCATGTTTCAATAAATCAAAAAACTTTTGTTGGTTATCAAACCAATGATATACAACACCTTTCTCTAATAATTTCATCAAAGGTAATGCAAGTAATGAAAAATTTCTCACAAATTTTCTGTAAAAGCTAGCAAGACCTAAGAAAGAACATAACTCATGCACATTTTTAGGGATAGTCCAATTAAAAATTGCTTCTATCTTTTTAGGATCAACTTGAATACCATCAGAAGAAACAATATGACCTAAATATTCAATTTGGGTTTGGAAAAATTCATTCTTGTCAGGGTTAGCATACAATTGATTCTCTTTCAAAAATTTGAAAAGCAAATATAAATGTGCATAATGCTCATTCTCATTCTTACTAAAAACCAATATGTCATCAAAGAAAACAATTACACAATGTTGATACTTCAAAAATATATGATTCATCATACGACTGAATGTAGCTGGTGCATTAGTCAAACCAAAAGGCATAACAAGGAATTCATAATGACCAAATGGAGTTCTAAATGCAGTTTTGAAAATGTCAGGTGTATCCAATCATACTTGATGATATCCCGATTTGAGATCTATCTTGCTAAAAATAGTGGCTCATTGTATTTTATCCATGAGATCGTCTACCCTAGGGATCGAATATCTATTCTTAACAGTGATCTTGTTTAGGGCACGATAGTCAATGCACATCCTATAGGTATTATTTTCCTTCTTGACTAATAGGACAAGTGCACCAAAAGGACAAGATCTATATAAAATAGAATGTTCAAATAAAGGATGTTTGTATGTATTCAATTCTGGAACAATGCTAGTCTGGATGTGTTATTTTCAAAACAACAAGGTTTATCACATTTCCATTGATTTGCAAATGTTTGGAGAATCATGTTAAACAACTCATACATTAGAAATATTCTTAAAATGTCTTGGGAAGTTCATCTTCACATATACAACATGCCCTAAAAGGATATTTTTTAAAAACCATGTAGCCTCCCTTTTTCTATTTTATATATCCTTAATGTGATGTTATAGATCAATATTTATATCCCTGCTATGATTGAGAAATATAAACATGCTTAAATTTTTCCCCCCACCTATCGTGAATGGTAATTAAGGAGGAGAGTACCTTAAGAATCTATTGATGGCTCATGATATACATGATCATCATGGAGACCTATAAAGTCTTAGATATTTTCTTTTTCCCAAGAAAGATAATTTTTAAAGTATAATCTATGAAAAAAATTCATAAATTAAGGCATATTTCTAGAGTTATGCATAAGTTGAGTCCCTCTTCATATTTAATGGCTTATATGCATATATTTAATATCCATGCGATTGGATTCTCCATAAAGCTAATTTAATAAACCAAATGTAAGGACTAAATTAGGGGCATATTTGAAAAACTATTTAGTGTCACATTGACCTAAGTATAAAATGTGTGAAACACACTTGTAAAGGTACCATTTGAATAATACAACTTTATCATTTCACCTTCTCAAGCTTCTCTCCTATCCTTTCATGGTTGCTAGCCATCTCTCTCTCTTCTTTTTGTCTTTCTCTCTGTCTCTATCTCTGTCTCTTTCTTTCTCTCTGTCTCTCTCTATCTCTCTCTTTCTCTCTCTCCATTTCTAGTATTTCTCTCTCCTTTGCACTATTTCTCTCTCTTCTATCGTATTCTCTCTCCTCTCAATCCCCTTCATTACAAGTGGTATCAGAGCATAGGTCTTTGATCCATTCTCCTTTCCCTTTCTTCATATCTAGCTTCATTTTAACATCAAACAATCTTATCTCAGACATGTATTGCAGGTACCGGACAACATGGACTATGACTAGCAATGACTTGTAAGACCACTACAACTAGAAGATACCATATCTAAAGGTAGTTATAGGGCATTGGGAAAAATATGGAGACACTTAGGTCAAAATATCAAGTCATCACTTAGTTCTAGGCATTTTTGGTAGTCAGTTTGGTTTTAAAAAAGACATTATTGGAGTTAGAAGGGAGACTAGTCTAGGTTGCTTCTGAAAGCAAGTTTCTTCTTCCTTCTTCCATCAAGCTTTCATGAAACAATCAACAAGAGATATCTTCCTTCTTGATCTTCAACAATTTGCAATATTGTACTATTGGAAGGCCTTTTAGGCATCGAGAGCAACATATTGAGCACATCTTGTTGAGGGAAGATGCCACATGGATACCTAGTCTAATAGCTCTCCCTTCTCTTCTTCAGGCTCTCTTCCAAGTTTTCAAGGGAGGAGATCAACTTCTTACTTCTTCATCACTATGAACACGATAAAGCTATAGGAAGGTGCATTCACATAATCATCACCTTGCAAGCCATTTAGATCATTATGTTCTACCTACTTGTGAGCCTAGTTTATCTTGAAGAATCCTTCCATTTGTCCACGTGTCCTTTTTGGCTTGGACTATTCATAGTCTTCTTCTATAGTAGACACTCTTCTTTAAGTGTGATTTTTTTTCCGTAATAGAATTAACAATAGAAAATTCATGCATATGACACATCTACTTTATAGGGATCTCAACTTGTGAAACTTCTTTGACTTTTCAGATTGAAAGTTTTTGTCTTTCATTCTACCCTTAATATTTGAGATTGATGGTGCCTATGCATCACTATTGTCATCATCATTAGCCCTAAACAAAATGTAGAATTGGTAGGCCATGACTCCTCTTACATGGCAGTGCTGCTGCAGACTGGCTGAGAAGGCTAGGGAGGGGTGGTAGGCCCGGGGCCTCCCCCTCGTCAATGTCATCGTCAACTTCTCCTTCCTCGTCACATCATCTTCCCATCGTTGTCATCATCTATTTCTTCCTCCCCCTGCCACCTGTCTGGCGACGAAAAGGGGAAAGGATTAACTTTATTTAATTTAATTATTTTAGGGGGATTTCCTATGTGGGGGCAAGGATATTACAAATTTATTATTTACAAATGTGTGCTAAATTAAAAATATGTGTGTACTTTGATTTGTGACATACAAGGGTATTGGGGCTAAGTGATAGTTTAGAATGAAACTTTAAGTCCATATGAGTTTATCTTTTTTATGCAAAGAAACAATCTGAACTGTTAATTTACAAATGTATCGTTATATTTAGAAATAGTTTCTTTATTTATTCAATATGTCAATGGTACGGGGGTTTAGCCTCAATGCCCAACCAACTACCTAATACTACATAGGGCTCATCAAATAGTGCTTTATTATCTTTGAATTTAAATTTTAAAAATATATATCAATTTATTTTGTGATTATTATTTTTTGTAAGGGAAGGCAAGAGGGGAGAGCTATTAGCATAAGTTATTAATTAGGAAAAAATTATAGGTTTTAAAAATGAATTTTGTATGTGTACACAAGAGAGTGCAAAAGGAGAATTGTTTTTATATTGTTTGTTGTTTAGTTTTAAAGGAAGGAAAGAGGGACATCTCTACTTGACAACTCAAAATAAATTAATTATTTAAACATTTGAAGAAAAATGGTGAACATTATTTCACAAAGAGGGGTAACACTTAAAAGAGAAAATTAAGATTTATGGGGTTTTGGAACATTACTTGATTTCTTTGAACGTTTGTTGTTAATTAAATAAAAAGGAATTATTTTATAAAAGGTGAATGAAGAAACAATAAGAATGAATTTCAACTCAAGTACACTGATAGATCAAGAAGATCTACAATCTAAAACAAACTTCTCTAAAGTTATACAAACTACAATTCCTGGATAAAGTGCCACAAGCATCGCAAGGAGAAAATTATGAGAAGCTACACTTGCAAGATGGGGAGGAGGCCTTAGCTGTAAGAAGTTGGAAATAGTTAAAATGTTGATAATATGCCATGTCACACTGACATTGGTATATAAGGAGAGAAGTTGTAAATTTTCATATCTTTTTGACATATCAATACAATTACAATCCTTCTCTCCCTTCTTGTTCACAGCTTCTATGGCTTCCTCATCTTTCCTGTCTTTCTCTCTCCAAATCTAGTCTTTCTCTCTCCTCGTCACTCTTATTCTCTCTCCTTGCAATCTTTCTCTCTCCTCTTTCTTTCTCCCTAGTTCTCTCTCTGACAAGTGGTATCAGAGCTTCAGTCTTTGATCCATTATTTTCTCCCATTTTCACTCCTATTTTCCTATTTCAAAATCAATTTCAGACAAAAATGGTACAAGACAGTGACTAGTGGAGTGCTGCAAGACACCTACAGTTAGCAAGAGACAACATCTGGAGATATCCAAGGTCAGATATGGAGGATAAAGGCTTAAATGACTGGACGTCATCAAATTTTATGCAAAATTGAAGGTAACTAGGGTAAAGGATGGTTAACCGGGCCTAGTTTGGGAACAAACTGTGGTTACTTTGAAAAGAGGGGTTTCTCTTTCCCCTTTCCTGGAGTTTCCTGCAGATTTCATGGAAGATCAGCCCTAAAGATCTGTTCATTTCTCTCAAACCCCTAAGTTTCTTGGCCAACAATCACATGGAATAGCTTCCTTGCTTCAATACCTATAGGATGAATACTTGATGGCTTTGATCCCATGTGGAGTAGCAAGCTGGGAGTATGCTGTCATGCAACCTGTGCCAAGCTTCCCTCTTCATTTACAAGCCCTCCTTCTCTCTTGGAAACCCTACTGTTCTTGGAGTTGAAGATTTCAAAGATTTGAAGCCCTTTTGAGCTCCTCCTTCCACAGTTGCTTCAGTTTTTCCTCTTGGATGTGTACGAGTGGCTGAATCCTATTCTGTCCTTGAGGGTAGAAATGGCCTCCAGAATAATGAGTTCTCTTGTAGATGGTGGTGATATCCTGGTCTGTTGTGCAGAAAATGCTTGAGGAGAGGGAGTTAGCCTTGGAGCGTGCTAGAAAGGAACAGGAAGAGAGAGAACGTCTTGCTAGGGAGGAGGAGGAAGAACTGTGCCTCAAGCTTGAGCAGGATGCACAAGAGGCTGCTGCAAAAGCACAAAGGGAAGCTGAAGAAGCAGCCAGAAAAGTTGAAGAAGAGCGAAAAGTGCAGGGAATGAAGCAGCTGCTGTCATGGTATCAGTGTACTGCTGGCATACTTCTTAATTAGAGCATACAGCTTGGGCACGACTACCCGATAATTTCCTGGAGTGCCTTATTGTTTCTGCATTGGATTTGAAGCTACCTTGTTTCTCTGAAAAATCTTGCATCAAGTTTTCTTCCAAGTTCTCACCATCATGAAAGCCAGCACCAACCTCCTTGCCATCATCTTCATCTGGCAATCCAAATGGTTCTGTCCCAACAACAGATAGCAAATGGTCCATATCATTCCAGTTTCCAGCGTAGTAGTGTACATCAGGAGAGATTGTTTTACTTTTGTTGGTTTCTGTCCAGAGTCACTAAGAGACTGTCGTGACCAGGCCATGTCAAGGTTGGCAGACACATTTGGAATTGTAAGACTCCTGAGCACTTCCACATTGAAATCTTGAAAATGCACAGTTGAAGCCCCCTTAAGGCAAGCATAGATGCCTGGCAGGCCATGTACTACTGGCATCATCTTCATCGGCTTCACCAGTTCGGACACAAGATATCTTTGTCGACATTACCCTTGGCTGGTCTGGAATCCAAAGCCTCTGCTGAGCAAGAGTGAGGCTCAACTTTCACAGAAGGAACATGAACTTTGGCGGACCCATCTTTACATTGCAACTCCATCAGTCCCAGATATCAAGCTACAGTCACAATAAGAGTTATACTGGCATCATGAAGCTGCATTGCACAACACGATAACCATTGAATGGAAAGTACATTGTTGAATACCTGCAATCAAGCCATGTCTGATTGCAATACAATATGCCAATGGGAGGTTCGAAGGCCATGACCTTGGAGGCCATTTAGCATTCATGATTCAAGTATTGGCCGGAAGAGTGTATGTGCAGGCCTGCCTAAGGTCCTGCCACAGAGCCATGGATTCCAGGGTGGTCAAACCATAATTACAGCTGCAAGAAAGTTGTCACATTCAGTATTCTGAAATGTCTACAGATTCTCTTGCAAAATTGATGTTTAGAAGTCATGTTTACTTTGTCTCATACGTTGGAATCTCTCTTGATGTTTTAGTATGCATGCCTTGCTGGCAGATCTTGAAAGTCTTTTGACTAGGTTTGGTCTTGGTGCTCTTCAGTACAATGGGATGCCTTTTTTGCCAAGTGCTCAGTCTTTTCAGAGGGTTTGCAATTTGCTGGAAAACTAAAGCCTGGAGGCAAGTCTGCAAATCCAGGGGGTAGCTCTGGAGAAAGCTGTGATGGAGTTTGTGAACCATGGCTATCTTGGGCCTTCGTTCTAATGGGTGTTTTCCCTGTATCCAATGACAGTGCAGGCACCTAAACCAAGATCATTTCCAAAGACTGGCCTGCTGAGAAGATCTAATTGTCTCCAGGCTCACTGGAGATCCAGATTCATACACAGTGAAATCCAGATTCATACATTGCATTAGCATCATCAATGATATCTGGAACTGTGCTTTCTCTAGAAATATGACTGCCAGGATAAACTTCAGCAGATTTCACTTGAGGACTTCTGCTCAAAAGCACCTTCCTTAAGCATCTTCCACCACCGTCTTTGTCAGGCCTATTCCTTGACAGTTTATTGAGGTTTCAAACCCTAGCATTGACAGTTTTGGACAACACTAAAATTGTTCAAAAATTTTGAAGAATTTCATGGGGCTTTTTCTCTTCAACACTTCCTGAATGTTCTTAGCATCAGTGACCGACAACATTTGAAGGTTCTTCCCCAACATTGAAGAGATTGAACCATTTCTTGAAGGCTCAGCAATGATCTATTTGAAGAATCCTGTGCCATTTGACTCCTCGTCATCAACCTATTGCCTATGGAAGACCGATGGAGCATTCTCAAGGGTATGATGCTTTGGGGATGCAATCTTGTAATGCCATATTCATGGAATGCTCTCTCCTACTCAATTGAGTGTATAGGTATTGGGTATTGACTCAAGTTGGATAAGAAGTACTCAAAACACTTGGAATAGGGCCAAAACAGGGTGCAGTCCAAACAGGGACAGATTTGGGAAAGTTGCTACAGAAATTAGTAGCATCATTCTAACGACAAAGGAACAATTGGAAGTGATACTAGATATCATAAGCTTCGAGTGGAGCCATCAAACGTCTCTTTTGGACACATATTTCTCGAGCTAGAGCCTATTTGGTACCGGCAGTTCACTAGCAGTTTACTGTGGACAGTTCTGGAAATTCTTAAACAGAGAGGGGTATTGCTACTCCTAAATTCAAACCAGGATTTCTAGTTGATACTAGACATCCTAACCTTTGAGCCAAACTATCATACACCTTATTTGGACTTCTATTTTTCAAGGAACAACATATTTCTTCAACTTGACTGCAATGGCAGCTGAGAACAATAGTTCCAGCTCTAGTGAACAACGTTGGCTTCAAACAAAAGCTAATATTGACAAACTTGTAGTTTCGACTGAACAGAGTATTGCTTTTACAAAGGCATTTATGGAAAGAATAGCAAGACTTGGATCAAATGCTTATGCTTATGAGCATCCATCCCTTCAGCAAAATAGTTATGATTATACTTGTGAAGCTCTCTTGGTTGACCAGCCCAGTTTTTATGGATGTAGCAGAAATGGTTATGCTTATCAGTGCACTTCTAGCTTTGATCAACAGTAAGCAAGTGATTATGACCAATACAGTGGGATCAATGATCAAAGGCAACATGCTTATGAATGTGAGTAGCAAACATCAGTGGAAGCAAATGCATATGCTCAACCTAACTGTCCCTCTGATGTGCAACAGGGCTATTATCACCATATGCAGTATGGACAGCATGAGAGATATGGTTATGAGTATGGACAGTACATGATGAGCATGGACATCTATCTGTTGTACATGATGAGCATGGACAGCCATCTGTTGTACATGTTGAGCATGGATAGCCATCTGTTATACATGAACAACAAGATGACTATGAGCAGCATGTCAAAACTATCATAGAGCTGACCAATGGTGATGAACAAATTTGTAAATTGCTATCTAAAGCTAAACGTGTTAGACACCTTACTAGTGATACAATACGGGAACTACATGCTGCGGGCTTATGCTATCGTTGTGCTAAGCCACTATCTTGTAATCACCAAGCCACATGTAGGGCAAAGTCTGCCAAAATAATCTTGCTATTTGAATATTATGATGTAAATGATGGAGAACATCTTGTTGAAGACCATTTTGGTATGAGTCCACAACAAGAAGTTCAGTTCAAGAAGGCAGATTATGGACAACATGTGGATTTGGAGGACCATCATGCAATGGAGACTTCATTAGTGATGAGTACCATCATGATGATCGTGTTTCCAGCAGTATTTGATTTCGATCTTATGAAAGTTGATCCTATGCATGGCAAAGATACAACTTTTTCTTTTGATCCAGGAGGCTACAGGCTGATTTTGACCTCCTGTATAGATTAGTACTACTATTGAGTATTAGGTAATCTTTTCCTTTATCCCTTGTAATTCTGTACAGAGTAGTACTCTGTTCTATCCATCTCCTCTTTAGCTTGTTTCTAGGTTTGTTTTTTAGGACAAAAACTTTTGGGAAGGGATGGATTGTAAGAAGTTGGAAATAGTTAAAATGTTGGTAATATGCCATGTCACACTGACATTGGTATATAAGGAGAGAAGTTGTAAATTTTCATATCTTTTTGACATATCAATACAATTACAATCTTTCTCTCCCTTCTTGTTCACAGCTTCTATGGCTTCCTCATCTTTCCTGTCTTTCTCTCTCCAAATCTAGTCTTTCTCTCTCCTCGTCACTCTTATTCTCTCTCTCCCTGCAATCTTTCTCTCTCCTCTGCAGTCTTTCTCTCTCCTCTTTCTTTCTCCCTAGTTCTCTCCTTGACAAGTGGTATTAGAAGTTGGAAATAGTTAAAATGTTGATAATATGCCATGTCACACTGACATTGGTATATAAGGAGAGAAGTTGTAAATTTTCATATATTTTTGACATATCAATACAATTACAATCTTTCTCTCCCTTCTTGTTCACAACTTCTATGGCTTCCTCATCTTTCCTGTCTTTCTCTCTCCAAATCTAGTCTTTCTCTCTCCTCATCACTCTTATTCTCTCTCTCCCTGCAATCTTTCTCTCTCCTCTGCAGTATTTCTCTCTCCTCTTTCTTTCTCCCTAGTTCTCTCTCTGACATTAGCTGGCTTGGGATTAAAATTGTAGTACATAATTTAGTGACCTAGCTGTGAGACATTGTACAAAATGACATAAATGAACTGAGGAGACTTACTTAATTTCTAGGTATTATGCAGTGTCTGTTGGACTACTATAAAAGAAAGTGGCATAACTACTTGGAAGGTTAGTCAAAGTCATAGAAGATAACAATGATAAATATCATCTATCTGGTACAACAACTCTTAGGAGTTGGCTTGAAAACCAAGTTTAAAGTGGCTTTGGCGGGTCAATGTCATCCACAAAGAGAATGAAGTTTATAAGGCTACCATTCCAAGCCTTCCTAGTGTATAAGGAGATCAGACGTTGGGGTATAGTAGGAGCCTATTTCAAACCATATAAGCTCTTATCTAGCTAACACATAAACTATTTTGTAACATCATTTATAAAAAAATTTAAATGTTTAAATATGGCCATCACCTACAAGAAACAAAACCATCATCATCATCATCATCATCATGTACATTACCATCCTCACGCTCATTGTCTACGTCATCCTTGTCAATGTCCACAAAGCTTGCAACGTGAGCTCGAAAGCAATAAGCTCACAGTATATCCCTCTTTTCAAAGCTCATACACAATGAGCAAAGCACGCTCGATTATAATAGAGTAAAAATGCCTCAATGCCTTAGCCAATATTTAGCCTACTAAGATTACGTGTAAAAGGCCAAGTTGCAACTAGACAATGACCTTTTTGCCATTTCTAACATTTTATAATTGAGGTCTCAACCTCCCACCATCTAAGAGGGTGCATACTCTTGGCCACCATAGCTTGGGGTGCATACCATGTTGCATCCTTTCATCAATTGATTCTAAGCCATTGATGGTAATATCATTTTAGCTAGCCACCTTGACTCAGTGGTTTCTTGGAAATTTAGTCTATTTCTTTGCATTTTCAATTGAATTATTTCATGTGGAAATTAGCTTCTTTACATTGGTATTAGAGCTAATATTTGATCCAATGGGAAGGTAATTTTGATGGTGAATCTCGTTACAAGATTAGGCACAGGGTGGCTGAAGGACAAGAATTAGTCATAGGACTTGATAGAGTTAAAACCGTGACTAGTTAAGGTTCTTTGCAGCAATAAGTCATGACTAAATTTGAGGATCTTGAGGAAGACTTGAAGGAATAATGGTGGATTTAAGGTTATTTTTGTGGTTCCTAGTCAATTTGGGGCCGTTTTGAAGGTTCTTGAACTTAAGTGGAGTCTAAACAGTGTCTTAAAGAGTTAAACTGTAGTTACTTTTTGAAGCAAGCTTCTCTTTCCTCTTTCCAAGCTTCCTTGTGAGAGCTTTCATGGAGTTTTCTTCTCATATATCTTTCCCATGGCCATCACTTATGATGCTACCCACAAAAGGATGATTGCTAAAGCCTTAAGCAACCTGTGGACTACCTATATGCCTCATCTTCAGCCCATTTTCAATAGATGATGCAAAAGAGGTGTCTAGATAGTTTGTGCCATTCTTACAGTAACCTCTTTGACTCCAAAATCAACAAATGTGTCATGATTGAAGCTAAGCCCTCTCTTGCATGATCAAATGTAGCCCTACCTTGAAATACTAGCCATCTCTCACTTGATCTTTCACTCTCCTTCAACCTTGGAGCTCTCATTATAACCCTAGCTATGGCTGAACCTAGATAGTATGAAGATTTCATAGATTTCTTGAAGTTTTGAGTCAATCTTGGTGCCTTTTAGCTTCAAAAAATGAAAGGAAAGCATCTACAAGTGACATTGGGCATACATTGAATCTTTAAATCAAGATTGTAAGCATTTTTCCCATCTCAAATTGGGTCAAAATAGGGCAGCCATCAAACTTCGTCAATTTTTTCTTTCTTGAGGATTCAATCCATAGGGCTTTTATTTTCTACAACCTGAGAAAGGTTAGATTGAAGCTATTCTATCCAAGATTGATTTATATTGAAGCATTCCATCAACCTGTTGACATGGTAATGTCTGAAAAATCTTGAAATTCTTGATTCTATCAAGAATTTGGTTTCTTCAAGGCTCAAAGGATCTTCTCCAACAAATCTTTGTGGACTTCTACTCAAGTATTGGATTCTCTTGATGGCATTGGAGCAATGTTTTTAATGGGGAGCAAAAGTTACATGGAAGCAATCGTCATTGGACAAATTATTCTTGAAGCCATCTTATGATATTCAATCTTGATCCATTGATGACGGATTGTGTTGAGTATTGATTGGTTGTGATTCATCTACTACTCTTCATGAATATTAAGGTGTAATTCCATTTCTTTTGGCTAAATCTCTCTTTTCATCCAATTGTTGAACTAGTCCTATTGTTAATAAAGAGAGATTGAGTGTAATAGATCCTCTTAAATCACCATTTAAGGGCATGTAGAATTCAACCTAGGATAGATTGTGATTGCTTTATGAATTCTCTTTTCTTCCCATTCATATATCGATGCCAAATTGATGGCATAAATGATATTCACTACCTACCTAACTTGGAATTTGGTTGGATGATTGAACATTGATGCTATAGGACTGAAATAATGATGAAAATGGTAAGTGGGATATTTGTAAAAGCACTGTGTCACTACAATGTGAAAAGACGTGAGTGATCTAGAGCATGGCAGTGGCCATGGTGGATCGAAGATGAGGACTAAGCTCATGATGACATAGACAAAAACTTGACATGTTACACAAGTGAATTAGGTTCCAAGATTGAGACTTGGACTCATAAACACAATCTTGTGTATAATATTGGCAATGACCAAGACACTAACTTAAATGGGAAAGCATCATGATATTGCATTCATCATATATTAAAAAGTGGTAGTCAAGTACAATGCTTTATAGTTGTCGGATGGGTAGCAGTTTCCCTTTTCGTGCATATGGGATTTAGTCTACCTGTATGTCCTAAGCCTAAATTGCTCCATACAAAGAGGCTAAATAGGTGTGATCGCAGAAATCTCAACACCCCTCCTCAATCACAACCAGAAGTACAAGGTGTGTAAAGGCTTTAGTGAGAGCAACACCCGCAAAGTGTGGGCACACCATAAGCATGGCAAAACACCAGAGGCTGTCGCAGAAAAGGCTAAGTGTGGGTACCATAAACAGTGTATAGAGGTTGTAGTACAAGGCTACATGAGGAGTTTACTGTTGAGATTTTTTCAATCACACATACTTAGCCTCTTTGTATAGAGCAGTGTGGGCTCAGGACTAGAATCCCGTATGCAGAGTAGGAGAAGTGCTACCATCTAGTTTCCTATAAAGCATTGTACTTGCTCTCTTTTCTAATGCAATATCATAGCACTTTTATCGTTTAAAGTCTCTATTTCATTGTTAGCCTATACACAAGATTGTGTTTATGAGTCCAAGCTTCCATCTTGGAACCTAATTCACTTGTGTAACAGTCAGTCATGTTTGTGTCTTCATGAACTCACTCGTTCTCTTCCAACCTTCATAGCTTCCATCTCAAGCCATGTCCTAGATCCATGTTTTTTACATGGTATAAGAGTCCCCCTAGCTCATTTCACTTCTCTCTCAGTGTAATATTTCCATGCAATAAAATATAGTTGGTTAGTTCAAAAGTTAGTTAGTCAATTAATAAGTAAGTTAGTAAGATTACTAACTAAAGACTAACTAAGGTAAAAACTAACTAGCATTAATAGCTAATAATTTTCATTCAATTAAAAATATATTTAAAAAATCAAGAGTCATAAATATGACATTTTTCTCAGATTGATAAGGACCATAGCCACCCTTCATGAAAATTACAATGTGAACGGGATTTATTAGCTATATTAATCACTAGTATTAATGTGTATAGTTTGAATGGTTAAAAAATATTAGATTCTTTTGGGGGGGGGAGGGAAACTATTATATTTTAGATATTATCCTAAAAAAATAGAACTAAAAGTCATTTAAAAGAAAAGACAAGTGATATTTTAGTTAGTTTTGGAGATTTTATAAAAAGAGAAATAAAGAAAAGTGACTGGAAAAATCACACGCGCCGCAATCGCAGTTTTTAGGTAGTAGACAGCACTTCGAACAGAGAAAAGAAGAAGGAGTGAACTAAGAGCTTTCTAACCAAGTGTCTTGGGGTTTTACCCCCTTTTGGAGCCAATGCAACCATCAAATTTATGATATGAGCATCAGATCACTGAGTCTTCTAAGAGCCCCTCCACTCTTGTTCTCAGACTTATCCCCTCCTCTCTAATTCATTATAAATATGAGGTATGGGGAGGCACAAGAGAGGATAAGGAGACCCCGAAAGGCTGCAAGAGAGAGGGAGAGAGAGAGTATACCCCTCCAAGAGATTGTGAGAGAGAGCTTGAGAGAGAGAGAGAGAGAGAGAGAGAGAGAAGAGTTACCTCGAGAGGCTGCACAATTTCCCTCTATCTCGATCCTCGATTTAACCATCTTCTCTTACGCTCTCCCATCTCGAATCTATTCCACCTTCTTAATCTCTTGATTCTACTTGCAAACGATGGCCTCCAAGCGAAGAATGTCACATGCAGATGACAATCCTACAACCAACAACAGAGCTTCGGGCGAAGGCATCACTATCAATCCAATTGCGGTACCCGTCGTAAGTAATGTATTTTCAAATTGATAGATGCTTGTTCTAATGTTCACAAGAGATACATTAGGCTCAGTACCTTTGTGGTGCTAGAATAGGTCATTGAAAATGATAAATCGCATGTCAAGTATTCAAATATGAAGTTTGTGAAGTGCTTGTATCAAAGGGAGTTAAATTGCACCTAGTTGCTATGTGATGAATCCATGCATAGCATAAGCAACATATGGGACACTAAAGTATTGAGCATGGATGAGTCTTTGATTAATCTTTACCAAGGATAATATTGTTTAAAGTTCATAAATGCATATACACGGTGCATACATGGGAGAGATTATGTAAACTTTACATCAATGACATGAGACTCCTTGCCTTAGGAGAAAGGAAGATAGAGCCAAGAAAAAAATGTTGTATAGTAGGAAAATGCTAAAAGATAATTGTCACTTAGAGAAGAGGCATAAATGCTCTTGCTAGATTGATTAATTTGCATTGGAATGATAGGACTTACGTCATGTATAGTATTGGAATCTTTAGCATATGCCTTAGGCTAAAGGAGGGAATATTAAGTAAATTCTACTCTTTGGCGCCAAGGGGGAGAGTGAATATGTGATGGAATTATTGTCGTGTCTATTATTGTATTTTTTGGAAAAAATACAATTAGTTTTGTTGGTTGATTGAATAACACCCTAAATGTTTTTCTTTCAATCAAGGGATTGTTGCATTGTGATTTGGATAAATATTCCAAGCCTTGTGTTAATGGCAAATGAATGGTAGGGATATGCAATGACAAGTTGCCATGGGAATAAAGGAATGTTTTTCTAGAAGATGATATTAGGGCTGATTGCTTTGATTGTGCATGAATTTTAATTGGATTAATTAAGGAATGATATTTTTCCCGTGTGGATCATCTCCAAGATCACATCACAGATTATCCCGAGAGGGCACTGCTCAATTCACAGGCCAATGGTCAAGTGGTTAAAAGGCCAATCACGGAAATGGCATCTCACTCCTACATCGCTTGTGGGTCAAGTGGAGCTATGGACACCCCTTGCCTGTCTAGAATGGAGTTGGAGATCCCCGTGAGCCCAATGTCTGGGACGTTGGAAGATCATATTCTAGATAAAGGATGGAAATTTCGGTGCCATGTGATTTGGACTTGGTACTTCTGTTGGACAGAAGGGATACATAATTCTCCTATATGGGTAAGAGACAAAGATTAACTTAAAGATAAGTTAAGGAACTTGTTTGATAAAAGGACTGCTTGTTTTATTTTTGTGCATGTGTTGTAAATTACTTGAACAAACTCTGTGCCCTAAAAGGCTTAATTAATGAAGCTAATTTTAAATGTTGCACATAAATGTGGTAGGACCTAATTAGACAACTAAAACTATCAAGGGAAGCGGGTGGACGGAATCCCCTGATGGGTCCCCGTCCTACGGCTGGGTGTGTTGAGATATTGAGCTCCACTCATGATACGCCAGGGTGACCGTTGTGTATTTATGTCACCGACTTGTCAGTTGCAGACGCAGTTGGTACACCGCCCATGAATAATAGCTACATGACAGCTATCCTTATCTACTCTAGTTCATGGCTCAGTTAGTATGCCACAGTTAGTTGAGTTTGGTTTAAGACCCATATATAGGGTTCTTCTATTTCTTTGTATGAGAGTTCTTTTGGCTTACACAACTAAGAAGAGGAAAACTGTTTTCAGCCTCCACCTCTATGTGTATTCCCCCATTGTGCAAGCAAGAAAGCTACAAGTGAGACTCCTTCCTTCTCTCCCACAATCTTAACATGGTATCAGAGCCTTGCTCGTGGTAAGGAGCTCAAGAAAGCAAGCCAAGCTCGTGGTGTTCTGGTAAGAGGAGCAGTGTTGCTTTCATTTTCTGTTTTGGGAGCAGATCTCTGTAGGTAGCATAACCGGAAAGTGCAGGAGTGCATTGTCTCAGGTTGAGACGCCCTTCGCAGTGAAGCAAGAGGGCCATTTCGGGGCCTGTTTTGGAGGCGGAAGTTTTCTGCACACACTCAGGAAAAGGCCCAGTTTTATGCTGTGCAGCCACTGTTCTACAAGTCGGTAAAAAGTTACTGTAGAAATTGCATCGTATGCTTGTGCGCAGAGACATTGGGAGTTACAGAATCATCCCTGTTGCCTGTTGATGCAAAATCGTCACTAGGAAGTGACTGTGTGGTCAAATACCACTTTCGCCAGTTTTGCAGATTTTCCTTTGTGAGGGTGAAGCTATGTTTTTTGCAGTGACAGAATTTTTTGCGGTGTTCTGTAATGGCATCTGATTCTCTTTCACAGATTGTCACTGAAAAGCTTGACAAGAACAACTTCCAAGCATGGAAGTTTAGAATGATGAATTTCCTTATGGGAAAAGGATATTGGGAATTTGTTGCATGAAATGAAGAAGAACCAGTTCTTCTTGATGTTCCCAATCAACAACAAATGCACGCATTTAAAGCATGGCATGAGAGAGCCAGGAAAGTTATGTATTGGCTGTCTATCAGCATTTCAAACTCTATGATTGTGCATATTCAAGATGCAAGTACGCCAAAGGAGGCATGGGATACTTTGTCAAAAATGTATAGCACAAATACGCAAGCCAGGAAAATGCAGCTCAAGCAATTTTTGCACAATGTGCAAAGAGAAAGTATGAGCATCAATGACTACCACATGAAGGTGAAGAAGATTGCAGATGCACTTGCTTCCATTGGGTCGCCAGTGGAAGATGATGATTTAGTCTCAGTGACCTTGAATGGTCTAGGAAAGGATTATGCACAGTTTCGAACGTCCATTTCTGTCCGTGAAAGATTTCCTGACTTTGAGTTGATTGCTCCTCTAATTTCTGAGAAGCAGAGAAATGGTGGTGCATCTTCTTCAGGAGGAACTTCAAAAGAAGCTGTCTTCTATTCAAATGCTGGAAGAGGTAGAGGCAGAGGTAGAGGAGGCCGATTTGGAGGCCGTGGCAGAAATCAGAATATGTAGCAAACTCAAGAAAACCAGTCCCATGGAGGAGGACGTGGTAACTCTAGAGGCAGGGGGAGCCAAAGAGGTCGTGGTGGATGGCAAAGAGGCCAAAATGCAAACAGTAATGTTGAATGCTACTACTGTGGTAAAATGGGTCATATGGCTAAAGACTGCTATAAAAAGCAGAATGACATCATGAATGGAAAACTACAACAAGGGAATTATGCATCTTCTAGTAGACAGGGTGATGACAGAAATGAGCATTTGTTTATGGTGCAGCACACGAACAATTCTGTGACAAGTGCAGAAGAAAGCAATGATGTATGGTATGTTGACTCAGGTGCATCAAACCACATGACAGGTCATGCAGAATGGATGGAGGATGTAAGGAAAATGGAAAAACCAGGATTTGTGGAGACTGGTGATGATACTGCACATCCTATTGTGCAGATTGGAAAAATTCCTTTGTCTATGCAGGATGGGAAAAAGAAATACATGTCCGATATATTTCATGTCCCGAATATCACCAAGAATCTGGTTTATGTTGGTCAAATGGTTGAGCAGGGCTTGCAGGTCAGATTTAATCCTCATGGATGCTTTGTTGAGGATATCAAAAATAAAGGTCGCTTGATAGCAAAAGGAAAGAAGAAGGGTAGAATGTTTACATTGGATGCAGACATGTCTATGCAGGATGGGAAAAAGAAATACCTGTCCAATATATTTCATGTCCCGAATATCACCAAGAATCTGGTTTCTATTGGTCAAATGGTTGAGCAGGGCTTGCAGGTCAGATTTAATCCTCATGGATGCTTTGTTGAGGATATCAAAAATAAAGGTCGCTTGATAGCAAAAGGAAAGAAGAAGGGTAGAATGTTTACATTGGATGCAGACATGTCTGAATTCAGTGTAGCAATGTTTGCACATGGGACCGATGTAGTTGTAGATATTGATATCTGGCATAAACGCATTGGTCATGTTAATGTACAACGACTTAAATCAATGCAGGTCCAAAATATTGTTGCAGGAGTGCCCAAATTCAAGGTTGCAAAAATGCATAAGGTATGTGAAGCCTGTCAGTTTGGAAAACAGGCAAGGAAACCATTTCCTAGACATGTTCAAGAGAGTGAGAAGCCATTGGAATTAATCCACTCTGATGTGTGGACTACTAAAGCTGTATCTCTTGGAGGCTGTCATTATTTTGTCACTTTTATTGATGACTATAGCAGAAAAGTTTGGGTGTATTTTATGAAAAAGAAAAGTGAAGTTTTTGGGCATTTCAAAACTCTTAAAGCTATGGTTGAAAAAGAAACAGGCTTGCAGATAAAATGCCTAAGGTCAGATGGAGGGGGAGAGTACCTCTCAAATGAGTTTGCAAAGTTCTTGCAGGAGCATGGCATAAAGCAGCAATATTCATGCAGTCATACCCCACAACAAAATGGAATTGCAGAAAGGAAAAACAGGCATATTGGAGAGGTATCTCGTGCCATGCTCAATGAAAAAGACTTGCCAGATTTTTATTGGGCTGAAGCAATTGCTACAGCAGTCTACATAATGAACAGGACTCCCACTGCAGCAATACATGGAATGACTCCAAAGGAGAGGTATACTAGTAGGAAACCAGATATTTCTCATTTGAAAATTTTTGGTTGCATTGCCTATGTACATGTGCCAGATGAGTTGAGATCCAAGTTGGATCCAAAAGCTGAGAAGTGCATCTTTATTGGTTACTCTCTGCAGCAAAAAGGGTATAGATGCTATAACCCTTCTACTCGTAAGTTTACAGTGAGCAGAGATATTGTTTTTGATGAGATGAGTAGCTGGTATAAACCAGTAAATGTGATTGATGATGTAGATGCACAAAATGGTAATGCTGCACAGAATTCACAGTAGCAGTCAGAAAATATTAGTAGACTTGGAGCGTCCTCTAGCAGTGGTTCACATTCTTTGCCATTGACAGGCAGATTGAGATCAGAAGAATCTTCTCAAAGCAATGTAGATAGTGGTATGCAGGTATCATGAAAAGAAAAAGAGAAGGTTGATCAGCCCATGTTTGATGTGAATGCAGGTCACTCTTATGTGGATGGTGAATCCAGTGGCTCAGAACAGAGCATTGATGATGAGTTGGGTATTCCTTCTATTGTTACACCTGGAGTAAGGAAGACCAGGGATGTTTTGAGAGCACCTGGGAGTGAACCTACTTTGCGCAGGTCTAGGAGAGCTAGGTATCCTGTGGATAGGCTGAAATATGATGGATTTACAGCCATTCACTATGCATATATGGTCAAAGTGATACAGGAACCAAAACCCACTTCTTTTGAGCAAGCCATGGGAAAATAAAAATGGGAGAAAGCCATGGATGAAGAAATGGATGCCTTGGAAGCAAATGCTACATGGAAATTGGTACCTTTGCCTAAAGGTAAAAATGCAATTGGCTATAAGCAATTAGCTATAAGTGGGTTTATAAGGTGAAGCACAATGCAGATGGTTCTATGAATAGATACAAGGCAAGATTAGTAGTCAAGGGATATGCACAAACATATGGCATTGACTATGAAGAAACATTCAGTCCAGTTGCAAGGATGGCAACCGTAAGAGCAGTCATTGCTATGGCTGCATCAAAGGGATGGTCTTTACATCAGATGGATGTAAAGAATGCCTTCTTGCATGGTGATTTGCAAGAAGAGGTCTATATGGAGCAGCCACCAGGTTATGTGCATGATGTTCATCCTGAGTTTGTTTGCAGGTTGAAGAAAGCCTTGTATGGCTTGAAGCAAGCACCTAGAGCATGGTCTGACAAGATAGGACAGTATCTTGTCACTATTGGCTTTCAGATTTCCAAGGCAGATTTCTCACTTTATGTGAGAAAAACAGAGAAATGTATTATGCTACTTGTCATTTATGTTGATGATTTGATTATGACAGGTGACAGTGATGAAGATATCCTTCATGTGAAAATGCTATTGAAGCAGAAGTTTGAGATGAAGGATTTAGGAGAACTGCATTATTTCTTGGGCATTGAGGTGATTAGATCACCAAGTGGGATACAGCTCTTGCAGAGGCAATATGGATTGGACATGCTGTCCAAATATGGGATGACAGGTTGTAAGCCTATTTCAGTTCCTTTGGAGCAGAATGTGAAGCTGAGCACAGATGCAGGTGGGCTTCTAGAAGACCCTACTATGTACAGACGCATAGTAGAAAGTTTGATTTATATGACTATTACCAAGCCAGATTTGAGCTATACTGTTGGATTGGTAAGTCAGTTTATGCAAGCTCCAAGGAAACCACATTTGGATGCGGCTAGACGCATACTCAGGTATATGAAGTCCACATTGGAGTATGGACTATTTTATGAGACTGGGGTTCAGATACAATTGCATGGATACACTGATGCTGATTGGGCTGGTAGTATTTCTGATAGACGATCTACCAGTGGATATGTGTTCTCTTTTGGGAGTGCTGCAGTCACTTGGAGCAACAAGAAACAGCCTACAGTTGCCTTGTAGAGCACAGAGGCTGAGTACAGGGGTGCAGCAATGGCTGCATGTGAGGTAGCTTGGTTGCATAAGCTACTTTATGATATGCATCAGTCTACAGATGGGCCAGTTGTCATTTATTGTGACAACATGAGTAGTATACACTTGGAAAATAACCCAGTCTATCATGCTAGAACAAAGCACATTGAGGTGCATTATCACTATGTGCAAGAGAGGGTTTTACTAGGTCTTATTGATCTAGTTTATGTTAGCACAAAGGATCAGGTAGCTGACATATTCACGAAGGCATTGGGCGCAGAGAAGCTGCGTAAGGTCAGAGACCTACTTGCTGTGCAGGAATTGGGATTGAGCTCGAGGGGGAGTGTTGAGATATCGAGCTCCACTCGTGATACGCCAGGGTGACCGTTGTGTATTTATGTCACTGACTTGTCAGTTGCAGACGCGGTTGGTACACCGCCCATGAATAATAGCTACATGACAGCTATCCTTATCTACTCTAGTTCGTGGCTCAGTTAGTATGCCACCTTAGTTAGTTGAGTTTGGTTTAAGACCCATATATAGGGTTCTTCTATTTCTTTGTATGAGAGTTCTTTTGGCTTACACAACTAAGAAGAGGAAAATTGTTTTCAGCCTCCACCTCTGTGTGTATTCCCCCATTGTGCAAGCAAGAAAACTACAAGTGAGACTCCTTCCTTCTGTCCCACAATCTTGACAGGGTGGTCCTAGAGAACTAGGAGGCTTCTCACAAGGATTTACCGTCGGATGACTTTAGGTATTGTTAAGTTAGATCCCGATTCATGCCATTTTAGGGGACCAAAATGGGACTATGCCCTACGAGCAGAGAGGTTGAGCGGTGCATCCCTCTCATTTCCCATTCTCTATGAACCAAGTGCAGCATAAATCTTCTTCGACTCTATTGTTCCTACTCAAAGTGGGTCATTTGAAGCTCGACGCTAGCTACTTCCTAGAGATTTGGATGATAGAAAAGAAACCTTGACTTCAGGTCGGTCCTAAGTGGGAACGGTCAGATACTTCCACTTCAGGGCAAACTCGGGAGGACCTAGATCACAAACCCTGTGACATTCCTTGTGAGTGCCAGGTGGTGCTTTCTAGACTCCCCTCCTGATGGGCTGCTAAGACGTGTCCCGCAAGTGGTCAAGCGGACACGTTACACTCAGCTTCTCTTCACTTCTCGTCAGCTCATGACTTCACTTCCAGCTCCATTTTCACTTGTATCTTCAATCAAGCTTGTGGTAGCCATAGCCAACCTGCACCCTGTCTCCTTTGAGCACTTGGATCTCTTCATAGAAGCCATATGTCATCACAAATTCTTCTAGAGATATCTTCATCAGGTTGAGGTGCTCCTCCTTAGCCCATCAATATTCCACCTGAATCAGTTCGTTGTCCAAGATGTACCTACAACTATGATGTAGCACATCATCACTTAGTCCCTAGGCAATGATGCCTAGTTCCTTGTTATTCATCTTCTTCCATGCTTTGGTTTTTGGTGGAGCTACTACAAGGATCCCACTTTTTGAATCTTCTTTTCCACCATCTTCATCATCTTCAAAGAGATCTTAGAGGTCTTTCCTTGTGAGGTGGTACATGGTATTTTCCTTCCAAGCATGAAAGCCTTCACCATTGAATTTAGCTATTTTCTCAAGTTCACTCATTTTGAAGGAGGTCTTACCACAAGCATACTTAGGCAGTGTCTATCCTTTTACAAGGGGGTTAAGACTTACAAGAGATTTGATCAATTAGAGCATTGCAATAAGCAGCTGAGATGGGATAAAAAATGAGTTGTTCTTGAGTGAGCTTATTATCCAAGTGCTAAGAAGAACTAATGGAGGATCAAGAGATACTATGCCTTGATTGTGCCTTGAAGACTTTATGTTGAGCTTGATAGTTGATGCTTGATGTTTCAAAACTTCTTGAGAATTTCTCTTGCTAAAAACTGATCAAGACCTGAGTGTTTCAGGCTTCAATGTGTTGGAATGAAGTGGAAAATGAAGTGTTTATGACCTTGAAGGTCAATGGCTACGGCTTCTTCTTTTAGGATTTTGACGATAGAGGTGACTATCTTTTCAGCTCATGCAGCTCAAGGATTTGACCATTGCAAGAGATATTGCACAAGGAGTAGGCTTACATAGTGAGCTTCCAAGGCCCTATACTCACAGGGTAAATTGCGCAGTGTAGGAGACAAATCTATGTACAAATTGGAATCAGCGCATTTCTAAGCAACGAGCGACTATTGAGATATTTGCAATCACACCTATTGTAGCCTCTTTGTATGAGGCAATTCTGGGCTCAGGACATGCAGATAGATTGAATCCCATATGCACAGAAAGGAAAATTGCTACCCATCCAGCAACTATAAAGCATTGTACTTGACTACCACTTTTCATATGGAATGAATACAATGTCATGATGCTTTGTACTTTCAGTTAAGTGTCTTGTCTTTGTCAATCCTACACAAGATTATGTTTATGAGTCCAAGCTACCATCTTGGAGTCTAATTTACTCATGTAACAGTTTGTCTCTACTTGGTCTTCATCTTCCATCCGCCATAGCATCTGCCATGCTCTAGATCCGTGTGTCTTTCACAACGACCTTGGAAATGCGTAATGCTGAGCGCACAAAAGAGGCCAATGTTGTGGTTTGATGTGATGGCCTAACATGCTCTAAGTAGCATGAGAAGATTTTCTCAATTCAAGGCATGAGCTATCTCCTCTTCTTTGGCTAGATCTAGGGCCTCCAAAAAGCAGACAGGGTGCTATTGGCTATGGTAGCCATGAAAGCTCTAATGAAGGTGAAGGTGAAGTTGGAGTAGGAAATGAAGACTTGAGCTGATACCAAGCTAGGAAAAAGTGAAAGGGAGTTGGAGAAGCAGAGTGAGGAGTTGAGCATGCTTAGCTGAGCTCTAATACCATGTGAAAATGTCGGATCTAGAGCATGGCAGGAGCTATGGAGGTTTGAAGATGAAGACCAAATTCATGTTGACATGGACAATGAGTAGAAAACCGTTACACAAGTGAATTAGGTACCAAGATGGAATCTTGGACTCATAAAGATGATCTTGTGTATTGGATTAACAATGACAATGACACTAACTGAAAGAGGAAAGCATCATGATATTGCATTCATCATTGTGAAAGTAAAGATATAAAAGTTGTTTGGAACAAGGAGCTTGGTGAATTCATAGAAAAATTTCTCATATGTGGAGCAATGAATAAGTGAGACTTAACCTTAAAGGACCTTCTCATGTGGTAACAAACTCCTATGTGCTTGGTTTTAGCATGTAGGACTAGATTGATTGCTAAGTAGATACTAGAGAGATTGTCACAAAATATCTCTATGGGACTTAAGATGTTAATGCCTATGTCTTCAAGCACCCTTCTTAACTGTATAAATTCACAAGTAAAATTGGTTTCTCCTTTGTATTTAGCCTCTATGGACGATAGAGGAAATGTAGACTACTTCTTGCTAGACTAATTGGTAATACCAATCCCAAGTGAGCAACAATAGCTTGATGTAGACCTTCTGACTTCAATGATTCCAGCCCAATCAACATTTTTGTATGCAAGTAGCTTCATAGGAGAGTTATATTCATAAAAGATACCATGATCTAGTATCCCTTTGATATACCCAAGAATCCTTTTGACTACCATCAAATGTAATTGCATTGGTATCTCCATAAATTGGCATACAACACATAGCATATGAGATGTTTGGTCTTATGATTGTAAGGTAGATCAATCTCCCAACCAATTTTCCATATGTGTTAGATTTTATCATCTTAGATCCATCATCTTTGGCAAGCTTGAGATTATTTTCCATTGGCGTGAGGGCTAGTTTGCAACTATCCATGTTGAACCTCTTCAAAATTCTTTGAGAAAGGAATATCATCTCGATATTCTTGTCAACTTCAATATCAAGAAGGTAGTGAAGATCTTGAAGGTCCTTCATCTCATATTCTCTTTGTAAGAGAGCTTTAGTATCTCTATTGCATGTTAGGTTGGTACCTATAATAATGAGACCATCTACATAAAGTATAAGAAGGGTTCATGCTTTATGTAAATGGTAGGATCTGCAACTCTATTATGAAATCCACGAGAGGTGAGAAAAGTACCAATCTTGTTGTATCAAGCTCTTGGATCTTGTTTGAGACTATACAATGACTTCTTTAATTTACAAACTTTGGATGGATAAATAGGATCCACATTGCCTTAGGGTTAATGCATGCTTCTTCTTGCAAGTATCCATTGAGAAGTGAATTCTTCACATATCTTTCATGAAGAGTCCATCCATAATGAGAAACTGTAGCTATGATCTTGCAAGTATCCATTGATAAGTGCATTCTTCCCATCCATTTGATGAAGAGCTTATCCATAATGGGAAAATAGAGCTATGATCATTCTCACTATTGTTAGCAACTGGAGCAAAGGTTTCATCATAGTCTCCTCCATAGATTTGAGCAAATAAAAACATGAAGCCATTGTTAGACATCAAGAGCTAAATAATGTTTTGGAGGAGTTGATGCCCTTGGTGTAAAATTAATAGTATGACTCAAGCTAACATTCACAAAATCTATTTATTTAATGTTGTCAATCATCATTAATGGTCAATGAATGTGATGGTAGATTTAATAGCATTGTTACAAGTGAGAGGAAAAAGGATGTTTTCATTGTGGGCGAAGTGGAATACTTAGGTCATATTGTGGGAGAGCAAGGCGTTCAAATGGATCCCAACAAGGTGATATGTATTAAAGAATGGCCTACTCCTACGAATACAACCTCTTTGAGAGGATTCCTTGGGTTATCATCCTTCTATAGGAGGTTCATCAAGAATTATGCTCATGCGATGGCTCCATTGATGGATAGTAGGCTTAAAAAGAGGTTTCTTTTGGGACTCCATAGCTAATAAAAGTTTCAATGAGCTAAAATCTCTTTTAATTTCAACACCTATCCTTATATGCCTAGTTTTCTCTAAGGATTTTATTATATGTGCAAATGCTGGTGGAAGAGGAATTAGGGCTATTTTATGTCAAGATTATGGCGTCATAGCTTATGAAAGCCAAAAGCTTGATGACAAGGAGCATCAATTATATGTCTATGACCAAGAGATATTGACAATATTTCACGCTATTAAAAAGTGGTATCATTACATCTATGATAGTCATTTCAAGGTCAAAAGCGATCATCATGTATTGAAATACTTCATTTCACAACCACATTTGAATCCCAAGCAACGAAGATGGTTAGCTACTTTTCAAGGATATGACTTTGAGATATCTTATATGACTAGAAAAGATAATGTGGTAGCGGATGCCTTATCAAGAATGTGAGCATGTTCCATTTCTACCATTTTAATCGTGCATGAGGATTGGATCCATGACATTCAATAAGAGTATTTGCTTGATGAGCAAGCATCCAAAATGATGAAGGAATTATAGCAAGGCAAAGGAGAAGAGTATCCATATTATAAATGGCACAATGGTCTTTTATGGTATCAAGGACGTGTTTTCTTGACTCCTCAATCATCTTTCAAAGACCACATTTTGTATGAGATGCACTCTTCACCTTTACGAGACATCATGGTTTGTTTAAAACATTGATAGTATCCATAAGAGCTTTTATTGGAAGGGTATTTGGAGAGATATTAAAGACTATATCATGAATTGTCTTCCATGTCAACAAAATAAGGATTCCACACTTCTACCCGGTGGTTTGCTTCAGCCACTACCTATTCCTCATGGGAAGTGGATTGTTATTAGCATGGATTTCATAATGGGATTGCCTACGACAAACATGGGTGGAATAGCATTTATGTGGTGGTAGACCAATTGATTAAATCAGCCCATTTCATTCCGACGACCAAGGCTCAATCTACAGCAAAGCAAGTGGTTGATCATTTTATGGAATGTGTCTTTAATCTTCATGGAATGCCAATGAAGATTGTATCTGATTGTGACACTAACTTTATGGGAAGCTTTTGGAGGATTTTGTTCTCTTCTATGGGGACTATTTTGACTCCTAGTACGGCTTATCATCCACAAATGGACGGGCAAACTGAAAAGGTCAACAAATGGCTAGAGGTTTACTTGTGTCATTTTTTCCATGATACACAAAACACATGGGACCATTTGCTTCATCTTGCGGAATTTTGTTATAATAATATTCATCACATGAGTATTGGAATGTCTCCTTTTGAAGCATTATATGGCTATAAGGCTCAAGTGCCTTCCACATTATTTCATGATTATGTGAATCCTAATGCTCGTGTGAAGAGTTAGAGAAGATAGAGGCTCTTGTAAAACAATGCAAGGATAACATTGGAAAAGCCCAAGAGACAATGAAGGCCTATGTGGATGAGAAAAGAAGACATGTGGAGTTTGACAAAGGTGAATGGGTTTTCTTGAAGATTCCAAAATCCCATTATGCTTCTCTTAAGGGAGGACATAATAAACTTGCTCATAGGTATTATAGTCCATACCAAATACTTAAGTGAGTTGGGGATCTTGCCTATCAACTTGATTTACCTTCAACTACACACATCCACAATGTCCTTTATGTATCTTAGCTCAAGAAGTATATTGGTCCTAGTGTTGGGGGTAAAGGCGCCTCTGCCTAGCCACCCGTGTATTACTACACTGACAATCACCCCCACCCACTACACACTGTAGGTGGTGGGTGCCCATCACCGTCACTTTATTCTTTATTCTTTTAGTGACAGTTTGAATAAAGGAAGGCCTGATCACACATTGTGACTGTTGGAGTTCCCATTTCTTGTCTCTCTCTTACTTGCTCTTGCTCTCCCGCCATAGCTCTCGAGTCGAACCTTCGATCCGTCGCTCCCTTTCAATTGGTATCAGAGCTTTGCTTTCCAACTCTTGAGCTTGGTTCGTGGCATTCTCAGCATCCCATCGACTCCCTGCTTGCATTGGGTCTCCTTCCCGGCAGCCATATCCAACTCCTTCGAGCTCCTGTCACTCCCCGACTTCTCGAGCACCTTCCCAACATTGTTGGGCACCTTCAGGGCATTACATCAAAGGTATTTGATCATTTTCTTCATGGTTTACTTCAGTTCTCAGGTCTCACAGGCTGTAAACAAGTTGTGGGCAGCCATAGCTCACACCTCTTGGAGCTTCCTTCACCTGGATCTTGATCATTTTCTTCAGGGTTTACTTTAGTTCTCAGGTCTCACATGCTGTAAAGAAGTTGTGGGCAGTCATAGCTCACACCTCTTGGAGCTTCCTTCACCTAGATCTTGCTTCCAGTGCCTATCAAGGCTTGCTGAGGCTTGGTGTAGGCCTTCTTTGGCCCTCATTTGTGCCCCCTTTGGGCCCCATTGTTGACACGTGGGACAGCAGGCCCCCCTAGCTAGTTCACGTTTTTTTCAACCTATTTCAAAATCTGGCCCAAAAATCACCCTTTTTGTCATATCTCGGGCATTCGGAACCCGATTTAGGCAAGGTAAGAGTCTAAGTTGGGGTTTTGGCATGCTCCAAACATGATGGTGATGTCGGATTTACCAAATTCTGATGACAGAATCTTCTACAATAGATTTTAGGTATGAGACAACATGTATTTGTATGCCTATGCTTGTTTGGGCATGACTACATAACCGGTTTGATGTCTATTGCATCCCGATTGATTGGGGGTTTGAAGCTACATGTAATGCTATGATTTTGGCCTGATTTTGGGGCTGGAAATACAAAATTTATAATAGTAAATGCATGCTGAATACTCTTGGGCTGAAGCTATCTTTCATGCTAAATACTCTTGGGTTGAAGCTATCTTTCATGCTTTGGCATATGCCTATTGGTTCCGGATGTATGTCTTGGGTTATGCTATGATGTATTGATCATCGAGGGACGACTTTGAGCTTGTCATTGAATCCGGATGATTTTGGAAGCTTGAGCTTATTTCAGCCTACACTTATTGACATTGTTATATGCTTTGACAGTGATGCTTCTTGGGTTTATGCATCCCCGATGCCTACGGCTTGATGCTCATGTCACGGTTGATTACTCTATGCATACGTTGAGCTTGAGTGCTCATTGAAGCTCCACCTTGGATGCATTTTGGATTATCTGGAGTAGTCTTGGATGTTACTTGTCTTGTCAAAGTTTGGATTGGGATGTATTTGATGTTTTACATGCTTACGGATGCTACATACACGGATGTTCTACCGCCTATATGTTCGAGATGTAGTATTGATGTATTGTCTTGGAATTATGTCATTGGCACTGTGTCTTGCCTTGGCTTGAGCTCTTGAGCTCATACATACAACTTTTGTGCCAGTGGGATCATTCTTGAATGCTTATTAGACATTGAGCAGGCGGTACTTTTATGCATTGAGCCGTTACATGCCATTGAGCAATTACAGGCACTTGAGACTTTGGGATTTCTTACCTTTTGGGATGATACATCATATGTCTTGGTTCACTGTATGCTTATGAGCCAAGTCTTAGTTTTGGATCCATATCTTTGTGAACTGACACCTACTTGTGTCAAGTTTTGGTAGTGGCCGAAACACTTTGCCCCATTAACTGGGGGGTGTACCTACTCACTGGCAGATGTTTATATGACATACTTGGGTATTTCATTCATGCTTATTGACCGTCATATGCTTATGCTATGCCTGCATGATGCCAGCTTTGGTCTTGGCAATATCTAATTGCCTTGGGATCCGATTTAGGCTCTGTTAGCTCTCTTTTACTAAAATCTGAAATTTATTACAGCAAGCATATATATATATATGGACTGACATGGATTTTTCATGCTGAAACACTTTGAAATGATGTACTTTCACTAGTACTTGGTGGGCAACAGCTTTAGTCCACTTTCCTCGCCATTTTCCCTCAATTTTGGTGATTTTTTTGTCATTTTCTACAGTAAACAGCAAGTAATTTTGAGCTATCTACAATCTTCCAACCTACATTATGGCAAGTTCGTCCACTGATCATGCTATTTTCAACATCACTAAGCTTGATGGTACAAATTAATCTTATTGAAAGAGCCAGATTTGGCATGTGTTGGTGCAGAAATCGCATATCAAATCTTTGAGGTTAAGCGAGCATTCCCCTACAACTATGCCAGATGAGGAATGGCTTGAGCTTGATGAGTTATGCAAGTCCACCATTGTATTATCTCTCACAGAACAGGTTCACTAGAATGTATTTGAGGAAGAATAGAGTGCATGGCATTTGTGGAATAAAATCAAGAATCTCTATGACAAGAAAAGTCCATCGAGTCAAATGTATTGGTTGAAGCAGCTTATGGATATGCGCATGAAGGAGAATGTGACTATGTCTGCTCACTTGAGCCAGTTCCATGCTATACTCAAGAACTTGACTTTGCAGGACATCACTTTTGCAGAGGATGTCACTCCTCTTTTCTTGCTTGGTACTCTTAATGAGTCATGGGATGTATTCCACACTGCATTATGTGCCTCTACTACTACCTTGAAATTATCTGATGTTGAGAGTGCTCTTCTGTAGGAAGAGGTTAACCGTAAGAATTTGGATGCCTCTTCTTACAGTTAACCTCTTCTACAGGAAGAGGTTCACCGTAAGAATTTGGATGCCTCTCGTGTGTCTCATGCTATGACAGTTAGAGGTAGGAATGATGGATATGGAAAGCATGGCAGTGGTAGTGGCCGTGGACGGGATTCTCAGAAATTTCGATCCAAGTCTTGTGGAAAGTCACGTGGCAAATCCCATGGTAGGAATGCAGATGTTACTTGTCACCATTGTGGGAAAAAGGGCCATATTAGGCCACAATGCCATGAATTTCACAATGAAAGGCGCAAAGATAAGGGGAAAGACAAAGTGCAAGATAAGTCTTCTGATCGCAACATAGTACCTGCAAAGTCCAGTGTTAAAATTCAAGAGATCAATGTTATGCAGCCTGAGAATGTTGATGATGATGATTATATCCTAGCAGCTTCTTCTAGTGCTTCGCAGATGACAGAGATACACTCTATGTATGCACAATGTTGGCTCTTGGACTTAGGTGCATCCTTTCATGTGACACCTTGCTGAGAGTGATTTCATTCATACCATACTGTTTCGGGTTCTGTGCGCTTGGGTGATGACAGCTCTCTTGATATTGTGGGTATTGGTGATGTTAGGCTGTAGTTTCCTTCTAGCAGTAGTTTTGTTATGTAGGATGTACGTCGTGTACTTGCTTTGACACGCAATCTCATGTCAGCTGGACAACTTGATGACACAGGATATCATGTATGTTTTGGAGACTCTACATGGAAGATCACTTGTGGCAGACTTGTGATTGCGAGAGGTGCCAAGGCTGGCAGTCTCCACCCCTTGATTGTATCAGCTTCTTCCCTTGATCATGTTTTGTCTGTGGGTTCTATCCCACATGTATCTCTTTGGCTTGCCCGTTTGGGCCATATGTCTTTGAAGGGAATGAAAATGCTTTCTAGTTTGCAGTCCTTACCGCCACTTGATTATGCATGTTTTGATTCATGTGAGCATTGTCTTTATGGCAGGCAGACTAGGTCTACGCATAAAAAGTCTGGTAGGCCACGCATGAGTGAGCCCTTGGCATTGGTACATTCGAATGTCTATGGGCCCATGCCTTGTCAATCTATGGGTGGTGCAAAGTATTTTGTTACGTTCATAGATGATTTTTCACGGAAAGTTTGAGCTTATCCCATTAAGCTGATTTTCAATGTCTTGGCTGTGCATTGGTTGAGAACCAGTCTGGGTATAGGCTAAAATTCCTAAGGATAGATAATGGGGGTGAGTATGTCTCACGTGCTTTTGAGCAGTTATGTGATGAGAGGGGTATTAAGCATCAATTGACCACCCCCTACACTCCCCCCCAGAATGGTTTGGCTGAGCGGATGAATAGAACCATCCAGGAGTGTGTACGTAGTATGCTTAGCCATGCAGGCCTACCACAGAGCTTTTGGGCTGAGGCAGTTAGTACAACTGTGCATTTCATAAATAGATCACCCTCTAGTGGTTTGGATTTCCAGGTTGCAGAAAAGGTATGGACTGGAAAGCCTCCCTCTTATGCGCATCTCTGTGTCTTTGGATGTGAGGCATTTTGCCATGTGCCCAAGGACAAGAGAAGTAAGCTGGATACCAAGAGTGTCAAATGCATTTTCCTTGGTTATGGGAATGCAAGCGAGATGGGTTACCGTCTCTGGGATCCTTCCCAAGGTTGCTCCCACACAGCTAGTTGAAACTTGACCAAGGTCGCTCCCACACAGCTAGTTGGATAGCCTACAGCTCTAGTAGATGCTCATGGTTAGGGTGTTGGACAGGCAGCTGGGCAGACAGTAGAGTCTGCCGTGGGATGATCTACTAGAGATAGACGTCCACTAGATAGATTTCATCCCTCGATGCATTATGTCTTGGTTACAGATGTAGGAGAGCCTTTCACTTATGATGAGGCTATGCGCAGGGGTGACAATCACTCCTGGGAGAGGGCTATACAGTCTGAGATAGACTCCCTGCATAAGAATGAAACTTGGAATTTGGTTCCCTTGCCTACGGGCAATTTTTTGCCATGCAAGTGGGTGTACAAGCTAAAAAGTATCCTTGGACACCCCAAGCCAGCACACAAGGCTAGATTAGTAGCAAAGGGTTTTAAGCACGAGCATGGTGTGGACTTTGACAAGGTCTTTTCTCCTGTGGCTAAGATGACCACCTGTGCTTAGTCTTGGCTTTGGTTGCTCATCTTGACTTGGATTTATACCGGATGGATGTCAAGACGGCTTTCTTACATGGAGACTTGCATGATGAGATCTATATGGAGCAGCCTAAGGGCTTTGCAGAACCTGGCAGGCATCACCTAGTGTGCAAATTGAAGAAAAGTCTTTATGGCTTGAAACAAGCACCTAGGGAGTGGTATCATAAGTTTGATGCCTTTATGCAGTCAGAGGGCTACAGCCGGAGTGCTATGGATTCGTGTCTTTACACGAAGAAATCCCGTGATGGTTCTTTATTGATTTTGGTACTCTATGTGGATGATATGCTGATAGTAGAGAAAGCTCATGATGAGCTAGATGCTCTTAAGTCTCAGCTCAAGAAGATCTTTGAGATGAAAAATCTGGGACAGGCCGCTCACATACTTGGTATGCGCATTAGACGCGATAGGCATCAGGGACTCCTCTACTTATCACAAAGTGAGTACATTCATAAAATCCTTGAGCACTTCAGCATACAGGACGTAAAGCCTATTGGCTGTCCATTGCCTTCTTATGTGAAGGTATCACAGGCTGATTGTCCACAGATAGATGAGCAGAGAGCCGAGATGGCCAAGATTCCCTATGCATCCACAGTGGGCACTCTTATGTATATCATGATAGGCACTCGTCCAGATATTGCCTTTGCAGTTGGTTTTGTGGCACGCTATATGGCTACACCTGGTGTAACGTGTCCACCTGTTCACTTCAGGACACGTCTTAGTAGTCCATTGGAAAGGAGGTTTAGAAAGCTCCGCCCGGCACTCCCATGGAATGTCACGGGGTTTGCGATCTAGGACTTTTTGCATCTGCCACATAGCGGAAGTATTTTGGTCGTTCCCACTTAGGACCGATCTAAATCAGGGTTTTTCCCAATGGTCATTTCCTAAACGGCAACTAGCATCTAACCCTGAGCAAAGTACTTTACGCAGAAATGCTAGGGCCGAAGCAGATTCACGCTGCACTTGGT
This sequence comes from Lygodium microphyllum, assembly GCF_053477565.2. NCBI lineage: Eukaryota > Viridiplantae > Streptophyta > Polypodiopsida > Schizaeales > Lygodiaceae > Lygodium > Lygodium microphyllum. Next base: position 83,128,124 of record NC_141163.1, on the reverse strand, counting down.
TCAAGGAGAATGGGAAATGAGAGGGATGCAAGGCTCGACCTCTTTGCCATAAGGCATAGCCCCATTCCGTTCCCCTAAAACAGCGTAAACTGGGATTATTATAACCTAGATTCTAGGTCAGCGCCCTTGCTATTCATTTCCTTTGAATGATCTTCTTGTTGTCCATTATGATTGAGAAAAGTTCCTGGCCAACCGGGACCACCCATCCGTAGGATGGACCCATGACCATATCCACCGCACTTTCCTCAAGTTGTTTTAGTTATCTAATTACCTACCACATTTAGTTGGATATGCATCAAGAAGCTTCCTTAATTAGTCTGTTAGGCACTGGTTCATTCACATAATCTTAGCACTTGACATAGAAAAACATTGTCAAACAAGTTCCTTGTCAACAGGTTATCATATTTATCTTTGGAATACACTTATAAAGTCCAGCCCCCCCGTAGGCTTATCCATAATCCGCCCGAAGGCTATCCAACAATCCACAGGGATTATTAATCCAAGATTCCGCCCGTAGACTAGTATTCGGGCCTTGAGATCCAATCCCGAGTCACGTTGGCCTCTTGTGCAGGGCCCGAAAGGCAAGGGATTTACAGCCAGAGTCCCCCCTGGCACGCAAGCGTCCTCCTGCTCCAAGTAGCACTCAACGGAGAGACCTCTTATGGTGGGTTTAGTCCACCTTCCCGGTGTGGTTAATAACCCCCTTGGTTAGGATCAGGACAGCCGAGGGTAATTGAGGCTGCCTCTCCATTCACGCCTTCAATTTGAAGCATTAGATATATTTTCAACCTTTAGTTCCTTGAGCAAACAAAGCAAACAGTGCTCTTAAAACTGTTACAAGCACAATCATTTCCAGTGGTCATTATTTGGCCAACTGCTACGGAGTGAATCCTTCTCTTTGAATGCATCCAACACTTGATCTGGGATCAATTGCGACTTGGCAAGTTCCCCAAGGGTTTGTTTGTTAACCCGTATGTCCTTGGGTTAGGGCCATACCCTATTAACCCAACTTAACCAATACCTTAAGTTCTATTAACAGTAAATATGTTGCTCCAAATTATTGATTGGTCTTTTGTTTCCAAGAAATTATCTAATCCCCTTATCTTTGTCACTTTTCCCAAGAAAAGTGCTATATCAGGATGACTACACATCCTCTTGCAAGATAAACTTGCACAAGAATATACCAATCTCATTCCGAGGAATTGGCCATTCGCTTGCGATCAAACCACAAGATCATGCGACTCTGAAACTTGTTGCACAAGTGTCGCATCTATTCCATGGGACTATTTTACCCATCGAACGGTATCTTCTAATCACGGAATCATGATTAGATAGGAAACAGGGTTAGGGTGTCTTCATATCCAATACATTCCTGATTGCACTAGGCTGACATTGTCGGTCCTAGGGTTTTGATTCAAATCGAGTTTCACCCTTTTAGCGAGCAATCCTTAGGGTAAAAACCCTAGATCGTTTCTCGCAAGTATGTCCTATTGTCCCTACATTCCGTGAATGTGGGCAGGTCTTTAGGATATGAGAGTTTCAGCTTGGCAATAAGAGCGACTAGGTCATGTCCTCAACGTGCTAAATCCTAGTTAGCACTTGGTATATGTTGCATCTATTTAACCATTCCTAAGCGAGTCCTTTTCGGTTTAGGTGTGTAGGGTAAAACCATTACGATTCCATTCTCATAAGCACACGATTCATTGGCTATGAATGATTAGATTTACAAACCCTAGCTTTACTGGCTAAGCTCCAAGTGCATGTTAAGTTACGACACAATTTCTATTGATCCTTCTAGAACATGCATTCAAGATTCAAGCTACTAAGCTTTAGGGTTTTATGTTTGAACCATGCAGCCTTTTCTAACAACTACGCAGTTGAAACGAGATTTATGCCAATTGCCTAGAGTTTAATATTTTTCATGCAGTCCTAGAATCATTTCCATGCCTTGCAAATTCCTACGGTTGTTAGCAATCTTCTTTAATGAATCTTTGCGAAGAAAGAGATGTCTAATAATGCAACATGCGATTTTTATCTTTCCATACATAATCGAAGTGTACAACAATAATTTCGACTTTGTAAAGATGATCATTAGTTGACCTAAATTCGTTACTTTGCAATGCATAAAAACAACTTGCTAAGAATGCATAGACGTCTTATGTCCTTCTTTCATTCGTTTCTTTGAAAAAGTACAAATGACCGATTCTTCGATTGTGAGTTATTTTCTTTAAAATAGCCAAAAGTGCATCCTAATTCCATAAATGATCCGTGCACAATTGTACTATTTTGACGTAAACCAAATTTAGGAAGAAAACCTAGACTTGTGGGTTCGGTGAAATGTCCACATGAATGTTAGGATATGATCCTCCTACGGTTGCGCCTTGTGCCTTTTTAAGGGCCATCGAGAATTTGACCTTCTTGCCTTGGCCACTAACTTATGATCTTGGCCCGTCTCTTCGCACGCGAAACTCCCTTTGAGATTCAGCTTCCTTGACCGATTGCACCGTCTTTCGGAATCGGTGGGCTTTAGAAGGCCTTATAGGCTTCCTCCTCGAAGCTTGGAGGAATGAGAAGTTATCTTTAGGAGGGTTCAATGGGAAAGCCCTTAAACCTGGCAAGGAGATTTGGCCTTGTGACGAATGCAATCAGGAAGACCTTTCAATTCCGGGTTGCAAAGGACTTTTAATAGGGACACCACGGGTAGGACTTTACAACCGACAAAAATGGCTTTTGGGGGATTCAAGGGAAAGGGAACTTGAAATTTTCGGATTTAAAAATAGCCTTCACGAAAAGGGATAAAATGGATTTAAGAGACTAGGTTTTTTTAAAAGGAAACCGAGGGTAAATGGATTCTTGGGGGATGCAAAGGTAAGTGCTCAATTCGCGAGGATGTAAGGGGAGAAAAGGGGCTTAAATTCCAGGGAGTGTAAAGACTGCACAAGCAGGCCCAATGAAAAAGGGTTTTTAAGAAACCCGAGATTAATAGGAACTTGAATGGGGATTTCCACGGGAAGGGGTGCTTAAATCTCGGGGGGTTATAAAAAAACCGCGTGGGAAGGGCCTTATGAAAGCCTCACAAGAAGGGGGGTTTAAATGGCTTTAAAGATTTTTTTTGGGGGGGGGGGGGGGGGGGGGGGACCCAAGGGAAGGGGGGCTTGGAAGAGCCCTTAGAAGCTTTCAAGAAGCTTCTTGAAGCTTTTGTAGACGTGGTGAAACCACGTGGACGAGAGGAAGGTGACTGAATTGGTAGCGGCAACGTTCGACTTCTGCCGGTCGCTTCATGAGCCAGGTGGTAGCTAGCGCAGCATCAACCCTCCCTCCTCTCAAGACAATGGCAGTTGGCGGTGACTTCACGGCCCAGGTGGTGCTTTGGCGACTTCCTCTCCACCTCACGACTCTCCTTCAACCTCACGACTCTCTGTACGGCGGTTGGCGCAGCACATGACAGCATCAACACCTTGACGTTGTCCTTCTTCTCTCACTATCCTCCTTTCGGACGGCCTCAAAATTCTATTTTCCTCTCCCTTCACCCCTTAGATGGGAGAGGTATTTATAGGAAGAGGGGGAAAAGGGCTCCCTCCCCCACGTGGTGCCCCGCATGCAATCCCCTCTTCCACCACTACACTCTCCCAATATAGCCCCATCCTCTTCCCTCAGCCACGCTTCGGCTGGGGAAAAGAGGATTAAAAAAATTTGCAATAAATATAAAATTATCCTCTTGACCTCCTCCCAAGAGGAGGTTCATACGAAGATATGCGGGTTTCTTTAAACCATGTCTCGTTTGGCTAGTGGAGAGTGTACTATTTAAAGACCACACCGTCCTTATTTTCAATGTCGGCATTGTCATTGTATGAGACTCACACATGCACGTAATATTTTTTAGTAGAAATATTACATTCTCTCCCCCTTGGAAGAATCGAGATGTCCTCGTCTTGAGATAAACTGGGGATATTGATGGTTGAGAGTGCTTTCATCTATCCAAGTGGCATCCTCCTCAAGATAATATTTCCACTAGACGAGGCATTCTCTCAAGGTTTTGGATCTTAGTTGTCTCTCCCTAACATCTAAGATCCTGTCAAGCCTTAGTTCAAGGACTCCTTGACTAGGCACTACAACTTGTTGGTCATCAAGTACATGACTAGAATTTGGTACATACTTCTTCAATAGGCTAATATGGAATACATTATGAACCTTTAGGTTCTCAGGGAGTTGCAGTCTATAAGCATTAGGTCCTAGGCACTTGAGGATCTTGTATGGTCCACAATACCTTGGACTTAGCTTCTTGCAATCTTCTAAGGATAGGGAACTCTTCTTTGGGCGTATGCGAATGAAGACCATGTCTCCTTCCTCGAAGATTCTATCTTGACACTTCAAATCCACGTATGCCTTCTGTCTATCCGTGGCGGCTTGGATGTCCTACCTTATTGCCTTTCCTTGCTCATCCATCTCTTCCAGCATCTGCCTTGAAGCTTCAACCCTCAAGGTTGGATCTGAGAAGTTTAGGGGACTTCGATAGTCATGACCATACAATGCTTAAAAAGGGGTCATCTAAATGCTTTGTTGGTAAGAAGCATTGTAGGCAAATTCAACCAAAGGCAAGTATTGAATCCACCTTTTTGGCTCACGACAGCAGTGTGCCCTTAGCATATCCTCGATGACTTGATTGACTCTCTCTGTTTGGCCATCGGTTTGGGGATGATAAGCTGTACTAAAACAAAGTTGAGTCCCAATGGCTTCAAAGATAGCTCTCTAGAAGTGTGATGTGAAGAGAGAATCACGATCACTAATAATTCTTCTAGGTAGCCCATGTAGCTTGAATATCTCCTTGATAAACAACCTTGCAATGTTTGAGGCTTTATAGTTTGTCTTAACTGGAATAAGGTGTGCAACCTTAGTAAACATGTCAACCACAACCATGATGGAGTTGTATCCTCCCTGAACTTGGGGTAGGCCAATGACAAAGTCCATACTGATGAATTCCCATTTCATTTGGGGAATTTCAAGTGGTTGCAACTTCCCTGGCATTTTGACATGTTCGGCTTTGATATGTTGACAAGACAAACACTTAGTGACATATTTGAGAACATCACCTTTAAGCCTTTCCCAATAGTAGCTTTTCCTAACTGCATTGAGAGTCTTGGCATAGCCAGGATGTCCTGAGAAAGGGGAATCATGATCTTCCCACAATGTCTTCTGCTTAAGTGACTGGCTTGCCGGTATACATACTCTCATTCTATAGTAGACAAGTCCACTATTGATAGAGAATCCATGATACTTAGCCTATAGCTTTTGGTCCTGGTCCTTGATAGAGATCTCCCTTATCATCTTTTTATAGGCTGGATCATGGCATGCTTCTTCTCTAGCTAGCTCAAGTATTGGGTTGTTTGGCATGGACACCTTTGTGGCTAGAGATCTAGCTGTTGATGGGTTTTGCAAGATTAGAGAATTAAGGAATGCCTTGTGACTGAGTGCATCGGCAACTACATTATCCTTTCCCGATCGGTATTTGATTTCAAAGTCATACTCCTCCAGCACTTCAATCCACCGATATTGCCTCATGTTGAGCTCGTTCTGGGAAAAGATCCACTTGAGACTTTTATGATCAGTCACTAGAGTAAAGTTGTTACCCAACAGGTAGTGTCTCCAAAGCTTTAGAGCATGGATGACAGCTAACAATTCTAGATCATGGGTAGCATAATTCTTCTCATGGCTCTTTAGTTTCCTTGAAGATTATGCTATAGGATGACCTTCTTGCATGAGCACACATCCTAAGGCAAGCGTGCTAACATCAGTTACTACCTCGAACTCCTTACTGAGGTCTGGAAGTTTTAGGATAGGTGTTGATACCAAAATTTGCTTCAATCTATCAAAGCTGGTTTGTTTGGCAGTTGACCATGAAATGGATGTTTGCTTCTTTAGTAAGTCCGTCAGAGGTGTTGCAATCAAGGCATAATTTTTTATGAAGACCCTATACCATCCTGTCAATCCAAGAAAACTGCATATTTCTTTGACAGTTGTTGGTATTGGCCATTCTAGAACATCTCTCGGATCCACTGAGATTCCTTCCGTTGATACGATGAATCCCAGATATTCAATGTGACGCTTGAAGAATGCACACTTCTTCATCTTAGCAGAGAGCTTATGTGCTCTCATTGTCTCAAGGACAATCCGAAGTTGGGGTTCATGATCTTCTTTCTGTTTAGAATAGACTAAAGTTTCATCGAAGAAGACGAGCATGAAGTCATCAAGATATGGCCTAAAGATATCCTGCATTAACCTGTTGAAGGTGGCAGGCGCATTCGTAAGCCCGAATGACATAACTAGAAACTCAAAGTGTCCATATCTTGTGTTGAAGGCCCTCTTTGGGATATCTTCCTCCTTGATCCTTATCTGATAGTAACCAAACCTGAGATCAATTTTGGAGAAGATCTTCGCACCCTCAAGATGATCAAGAAGCTCATCTATTCTAGGAATAGGGTACTTGTTCTTGACATTTGATTGATTCAACCCTTTGTAATCAATACACAGTCGAAGCGTTCCATCTTTCTTTTTCTAGAACAATACTGGAGCTCCCCATGGTGAACTGCTAGGACGGATGTAGCCATGATCTAGCAATTTCTTGAGTTGTTCCTTCAGCTCAATTGCTTCTGGTATGGACATTCTATAAGGTCTCTTTGCAATTGGCGGAGCTCCCGGCACTAGCTTAATCTCATGATCCACTTCTCTTTAAGGTGGGAGTTCTGTTAACTCTTCATGAAATACGTCCGCGTATTCCTTTAGCCATGAAGGTCCTTCACTAGACTCCTGCTTCTGATCTAACTTATTGAGCTTAATCAGGTAGACATGTAGTCCCTTTCTAACTCCCTTTATAATTCGAGATGCTTTGGCCAATTGAATTTTTGGCTTTCCAGACTCACCTTGAGTTGTGACCAATTTCCCTTTAGAGTTCCGAAAGGAAATTTGGCCCTTTCCATAATGAATTTGGGCGTCATTAGGCTTAAGCCAATCCATTCTGAGTAGACACTCATGGATACCTAAGTTCATGACTCTGAATTTGATCGAAGTCATCTTTCCTCCCAGAAAGAATTCCACCTTAGCAGTTTGCCTGGTACAAGTGACCTCATGACCATTTGCTAATTACACAAGCAAGGTAGGTGCTTCTATTGTGGCTATTCCTAATCTCCTTGCACAAGCTGGTGAGATAAAGGAATGTATACTTCCACAATCAATCAAGGTCTTGAAACATTTACCTTGATAGTCCAACGGTGTCTGAATCACTGAGAATTGGTGATTCGACCCTTTCTTGTGAAGAGCGGCATGGACTGTCGCCCTTTCAAACTCTGCTTCCATGGTCAGATCTTCTTCTTTGCACATTTCCCTGTTGGCAACATAGGTGGTTCTTCCTTTGCCTCAGGTAGTGGCTCCCTGGCCATGGCCAATTCCTTGGAAAGGTGCTTGGTAATGTCCTCCTCCAAGCTTGGGACATTGCCTCTTGAAACAACCGGGCTCGTTGCAGTGGAAACAACAAAGGTTTCGGCCATTGCTTTGGGTAGGGACAAAGTTGTTGACATTATTAGTCCTTGCTTTCTTTCTTTGTCCCCGATTCTAACCTTGAACTCTCTTCATTTAAGGCCTATATGCTCCTCTATTCGGGCCATTATAAGACCAAGTTTTGTTGCTTCTTGGCCTAGCCCACACCTCCTAAATTATAGACGCAACTCAAATGAGTGTGTCCTGAAGATCTGATGGGCGCATAGATTCGAGACAAGTATTCACTGGTGGATTTAAACCAGCACAAAATTTTGACACCCTCTATGTCATGGCCATCTGTGGCGCATACTTAAGAAGTGAGACGAATTTAGAGTAGTATGCATCAAGGGTGAGTCCCATCTATTTTAGCTCATAGAACTCATTCATTTTTTGTGTGCGGTACGCAGGTGGTAAGTATCTTCCTTGCACGGCTTTCTTCAGTTTTTCCCAAGTAACGGATACTTCTGCGATCCCTTGATCTCTACACCATTGCTTCCACCAAAGCCTGGCTTCGTTGGTGAGCTTCAGCTTGGCGAGCATAGCCTGGTTGGTGGGTGCGGTACCGGCTACTTCAAAGTAATCCTCCATAGACTCTATCCAAATTTCAGCATCCGCTTGGACAGACCTGCATTTCCCGTCAAATTCAGGCGGCTTAATCTACTTGAGAAGAAACTCCTTCTCATGGATTACGGCAATACTTGATGTAGGAGGTCAAATGGGAATCTGTACTTGGGGTTGTGCTTGGATAAAGTTTATTAACATTATTACTCATTAATCATTATGATTTATATTTCATCTCCATTTCAGCTATCAACCAATCAATCTAGCCACTTAACTTTTTATCAATTCTCATAGACAAAAACAGATATTGATAAAAAGAAGTCTTATTCCATTTATATGGGTCTAGCTCTTTCGGAGTACAACATTTTCTGAGATGATAGAGCAATTGTTACATTTAGTTTAGGGAGAATAATGTTGTATTATATTTATCTACAGAAACGGGATAATAGTATGGTTTCGGGTCATGGATCTTTAGGAATCGGTAAGTCATTTGAAGATTAGGGTATCCTTTCCTTTGGAACCCATTCTTCTCATAACGCCCCAACACCTTGATCCTGTCGGCGGGAATTACATGGGTCACTTCCTCATATACATATGAGTTCAACTCAACTCTCCAACCTTGAATATGTAAATTTGAGTTTACGTGAGCCTCCACAAAAATAAATAGCTCCACGATCTTCAGGTCTTCCAACCACTTGATCCTCTTTAGGTTGGTTTGAAGGTATGCAAACTGGTGGGCAGCTATTAGTAGATTCCTGAGTAACCCATCCATCTCCATTCCACATACAAAGGCGATGGATTATAAAGACGTTCTAGGATATTCATCATCTCAACCCTTTGTCGATCATCCGGGGAATGCATTCCAGTCATAAACATGACTCGAAACACTAAGAACCTGTTCCATGCTTCATAATTCTACAAGACAACATCGAAAGTAAGGAAATGTTCGAAACAATAACATTTGCTTTACTCTTTCTTATTAAGATTTCTTAAAAACAAATCCTTCGTTGGTTCGCTCTGATACCAACTGTAATGTGTCCACCTGTTCACTTCAGGACATGTCTTAGCCATCCATCGGAAAGGAGGTCTAGAAAGCTCCACCCGGCACTCCCATGGAATGTCACGGGGTTCGCAATCTAGGACTTTCCACGTCTGCCATGTAGCAGAAGTATTCTGGCCGTTCCCACTTAGGACCAACCTGAATCACTGTTTTTTCCAATGCTCATTTCCTAAACGGAAACTAGCGTCGAACCCTGAGTGAACTACTTTACGTAGAAAAGCCAGGGCCGAAGCGGATTCATGTTGCACTTGGTTCAAGGAGAATGGGAAACGAGAGGGATGCAAGGCTCGACCTCTTTGCCATAAGGCATAGCCCCATTCCATTCCCCTAAAATAGCGTAAACCGGGATTATTATAACCTGGACTCTAGGTCAGCGCCCTTGCTATTCATTTCCTTTGAACAATCTTCTTGCTGTCCATTATGATTAAGAAAAGTTCCCAGCCAATCGGGACCACCCATCCGTAGGACGGACCATGGCCACATCCACCGCACTTTCCTCAAGTTGTTTTAGTTATCGAATTACCTACCACATTTAGTTGGACATCCATCAAGCAGCTTCCTTAATTAGTCCATTAGGTACTGGTTCCTTCGCATAATCTTAGCACTTGACATAGAAAAATAGTGTCAAACAAGTTCCTTGTCAACATGTTATCATATTTATCTTTGGAATACACTTATAAAATCCAGCCCCCTAGGCTTATCCATAATCCGCCGGAAGGCTATCCAGCAATCCACAGGGATTACTAATCCAAGATTCCGCCTGTAGAATAGTATGCGGGCCTCGAGATCCAATCCCAAGTCATGTTGGCCTCTTGTGCAGGGCCCAGAAGGCAAGGGATTTACAGCCAGAGCCCCCTTGGCACCCAAACGTCCTCCTGCTCCAAGTAGCGCTCAACGAAGAGACCTCTCATGGCAGGTTTGGTCCACCTTCCCGGCACGGTTAACAACTCCCTTGGTTAGAGTCAAGCAGACAGTCGGGGGTAACTGAGGCTACCTCTCCCTTCAGGCCTTCAACCTGAAGCATTAGATATATTTTCAACCTTTAGTTCCTCGAGCAAACAAAGCAAACAGTGCTCTTAAAACTGTTACAAGCACAATCATTTCCAGTGGTCGTTATTTGGCCAACTGCTAAGGAGTGAATCCTTCTCTTCGAATGCATCCAACACTCGATCTAGGATCAATTGCGGCTTGGCAAGATCCCCAAGGGTCTGTTTGTTAACCCGTATATCCTTGGGTTAGGGCCATACCCTATTAACCCAACTTAACCAATACCTTAAGTTCTATTAACAGTAAATATGTTGCTCCAAACTATTGATTGGTCTTTTGCTTCCAAGCAATTATCTAATCCCTTTATCTTGGTCACTTTTCCCAAGAAATGTGCTATATCAGGATGACTACACATCCTCTTGTAAGATAAACTTGTGCAGGAATCTGCCAATCTCATTCCAAGGAATTGGCCATTCCCTTGCGATCAAACCACAAGATCATGCGACTCTGCAACTTGTTGCACAAGTGTCCCATCTATTCCATGGGACTATTTTACCCATCGAATGGTATCTTCTAATCACGGAATCATGATTAGATAGGAAACAGGGTTACGGTGTCTTCATATCCAATGTGTTCCTGATTGCACTAGGTTGACATTGTCGGTCCTAGGGTTCCGATTCAAACTGAGTTTCACCCTTTTAGTGAGCGATCCTTAGGGTAAAAACCCGAGATCATTTCTTGCATGTCCTATTGTCCCTACATTCGCTAAATGTGAGAAAGTCTTTATGGTATGAGAGTTTCAGCTTGGCAATAAGAGCGACTAGGTCACGTCCTCAGCATGCTAAATCCTAGTTAGCACTTGGTATATGTTGCATCGATTTAACCATTCCTAAGCGAGTCCTGCGCGGTTTAGGCGTGTAGGGTAAAACCATTACGATTCCATTCTTGTAAGCACACGATTCATTGGCTATGAATGATTAGATTTACAAACCCTAGCTTTACCGACTAAGCTCCAAGCGCATGTTAAGTTATGACACAATTTCTATTGATCCTTCTAGAACATGCATTCAAGATTCAAGCTACTAAGCTTTAGGGTTTTATGTTTGAACCATGCAGGCTTTTCTAACAATTACGCAGTTGAAATGAGATTTATGCCAATTTCCTAGAGTTTAATCTTCTTCATGCAATCCTAGAATCATTTCCATGCCTTGCAAATTCCTATGGTTGTTAGCAATCTTCTTTAATGAAACTTTGCGAAGAAAGAGATGTCTAATAATGCACAATGCGATTTTTATCTTTCCATACATAATCGAAGTGTACAACAATAATTTCGACTTTGTAAAGATGATCATTAGTTGACCTAAATTCGTTACTTTGCAATGCATAAAAACAACTTCCTAAGAATGCATAGACGTCTTATGTCCTTCTTTCATTCGTTTCTTTGAAAAAGTACAAATGGCTGATTCTTCAATTGTGAGTTAATTTCTTTAAAATAGCCAAAAGTGCATCCTAATTCCATAAATGATCCATGCACAATTGTAATATTTTGACATAAACCAAGTTTAGGAAGAAAACTTGGACTTGTGGGTTCCGTGAAATGTCCACATGAATGTTAGGAGATGATCCTCCGTGGTTGCTCCTTGTGCCTTTTTAGGGGCCATCGAGAATTTGACCTTCTTGCCTTGGCCGTTGACTTATGATATTGGCCCGTCTCCTCCCATGCGAAACGCCCTTTGAGATTCGGCTTTCTTGACCGATTGCACCGTCTTTCGAAATCGGGCTTAAGAAGGCCTTATAGGCTTCCTCCTCGAAGCTTGGAGGAACGAGAAGTTATCTTTAGGAGGGTTCAATGGGAAAGCCCTTAAACCTGGCAAGAAGATTTGGCCTTGCGACGAATGCAATGAGGAAGACCTTTGAATTCCGGGTTGCAAAGGACTTTTAATAGGGACACCACAGGTAGGACTTTACAACCGACAAAAATGGCTTTTGGGGGATTCAAGGGAAAGGGAACTTGAAAATTTCAGATATAAAAATAGCCTTCACGGAAAGGGATAAAATGGATTTAAGAGACTTGTGTGGGAAGGTTTTTTTAAAAGGAAACCGGGGGTAAATCGAATCTTGGGGGATGCAAGGGGGAGTGTTAAATTCCCAAGGATGTTACGGGAGAAAAGGGGCTTAAATTCTAGGGGGGTGTAAAGACTGCACAAGAAGGACCAATAGGGTTTTTAAGAAACCCGGGAGTAATAGGAACTTGAATGGGGATTTCCACAAGAAGGGGTGCTTAAATCCCAAGGGGGTTTATAAAAAAACCACGTGGGAAGAAGGGCCTTATGAAAGCCTCACAGGAAGGGGGGTTTAAATGGATTTAAAGAATTTTGTGGGGGGGGGGGGGGGGGAGGGGGGAACCCATGGGAAGGGGGGCTTGGAAGAGCCCTTAGAAGCTTTCAAGAAGCTTCTGTAGACATGGTGAAACCACATGGACAAGAGGAAGGTGGATGAATTGGCAGCGGCGACGTTTGACTTCTAGCGGTAGCTTCATGAGGCAGGTGGTAGCTGGCGTAGCATCAACCCTCCCTCTTCTCAAGACAATGGCAGCAGCTGGCGGCAACTTCACAGACCAAGTGGCAGCTTTGGCGACTTCCTCTCCACCTCACGACTCTCATTCAGCCTCATGACTCTTTGTACGGCGGCTGGCGCAGCACATGGCAACATTAACACCTTGACGTCATCCTTCTTCTCTCACTATCCTCCTTTCTCAAAACCTCACAATTTTATTTTCCTCTCCCTTCACCCCTTAGAGGGGGGAGGTACTTATAGGAAGAGGGGGATAAGGGGTCCCTCCCCCACGTGGTGCCCCGCATGCAATCCCCTCTTCCACCACTACACTCTCCCAATATAGCCCCATCCTCTTCCCTCAGCCACGCTTCAGCTGGGGAAAAGAGGATATAAAAAATTTGCAATAAATATAAGATTATCCTCTTGACCTCCTCCCAAGAGGAGGTTCATACGAAGATATGCGAGTTTCTTTAAACCATGTCCCGTTTGGCCAATGGAGAGTGTACTATTTAAAGACCGCACCGTCCGTATTTTCAATGCAGACATTGCCATTGCATGAGACTCACGCGTGCACGTAATATTTTTCAGTAGAAATATTACACCTGGCAAGAAGCATTGGGATGCTGTGAAGGGTATCATGAGGTACCTAAAGGGAACTACAGATATGTGCATATGCTATGGCAACAAGGATACAGGGGTACACTGACTCTAATTATGCAAGACATGCAGATAGTAGGAAGTCCACTTTCGGCTATGTATTCACCTATGCTGGAGGTGCTATTTCTTGGATGTCCAGGGTGCAGAAATGCACGGCCCTTTCTACTACAGAGGCCAAGTATGTTGCAACCACTGAGGCTTGCAAGGAGGCCATTTGGTTGGGTCTTTTAGTTGTTGACCTTGGTATTGATGCTATCCCTACACTGCATTCGGATTCTATGAGTGCTATTCAGTTAGCCAAGAATCCAATCCGGTCTTCCATGCGAAGACAAAACACATTGAGGTGAGGTATCACTTCATACGTCACGGGTCGTTGAGGACAAGTCTGTTGATCTTGTCAAGATCTTGACTAACCAGAATCCTGCAAATCTGCTCATGAAAAGCCTCTCTACAAAGCGCTTTGCCTTCCTCAAGAGGTTGATGGGCGTGTGATGAGATGACGTCTTTCCTCATCCTATTGTACATGTGTACATGTTGTACTGTCTTTTTTCTTTTTCTTTTCACTCCTCACTGGGGCAGATTTGCCTTTAAGTGAGAGGTTGTTGGGGATAAAGGCACCTCTGCCTAGCCACCCATATATTACTACACTGACAGTCACCGCCATTGCACATTGCAGGTGGGGCGCCCATCACCGTCACTTTATTCCTTATTCTTTTAGTGACAGTTTGAATAAAGGAAGGCCCGGTCACACATTGTGACTATGGAGTTCCCATTTCTTGTCTCTCTCTTACTTTTTCTTGCTCTCCCGCCATAGCTCTCGAGTCCAACCTTCGATTCGTCGCTCCCTTTCACCTAGAATCCAAGTTCTTGAAGAACTACCTCCCCTTGATGAAGATGGTTTGACCCTAAAAAGATTGTTGGAGTAGGAGAAGGTTTTAAGGAACCGAGTTCTTGTGGAGTATCCTATTAAGTGGAATGGTTTACTTACAGAAGAGTCTTCTTGGCAGCATGCTTCATATTTGGAACAATTTCCATGGCTTCTTCAAGAGGATAGTTCACTCACTGAACAATAACTAGCTTGTTGTAATAACTTTATGTACTAAAGTTAATTGCTTTATCTTTGTCAAAATTTAATTTTAATGGCTTGCATCGATACTACATATTTTCCTCTATATTTTTATAGCTTGCACATGGAAATTGGACACTTCTACTTCAAGATATGGCCAAATTTTAACTACAATCTATTTTTGGATAGCCTACATCAGTTTGTTCCACTTACAAGATCCTTCTTCATCAACTTATTTGGCCTTCTTCAGCATGGAGTTTTATTTTAGCATGATTTCATCTACTTCAATCTATCCTTGTACTCATCCTTATATCTTGTCCCAAATTCAACTTTCAGGACAAAGCTCTTCTAGGCCATCGAGGTGGCTTGTGATAGAGTAAAAATTCCCTAATGCCTTAGCTAATAATTAGCCTACTAGGGTTAAGTATAAAAGGATAAGTTGTAACTAGCCAAGGATCCTTTTTCCATTTCTAACATTTCATAATTGTGGTCTTAATCTCCAACCATCTAAGAGGGTGCATACTCTTGGCCACAATAGCTTGGGATGCATACCATGCTACAGCCTCTCATTAATTGATTCTTAGCCAACGGTTATATCATTCTAGCCTATCCACCTTGCCTATGGTTTCTTGGTGATTCAGTGTATTTCTTTGCATTTCCAATTTAATTGTTTACTGTGGAAATTAGCTTATTTACATGGATGATGAGCAATTAGCCAAAGGCTATATAAAGCATATTGCTCCTACTTTTTAATGCCATTTATTATTTCACTACTATGTTGTTAAGCACCAGACACATAGAGAGAGAGAGAGAGAGAGAGAGAGAGAAGGAGAAGAGATAGAGAGAGAGCGTGTGTGTATGTGTGAAAGAGAGAGAGAGAGAGAGAGAGATAACACATAGATTATCCTTTCATTCCGACCTATATGCTCCCCTATCTAGGACTCTACATATCCCATTTGCCTCACCAATATTTACTTCAAATATATATAGGTTTGGAGGTATTGCAAGGGTCCAAGAAGAGATGAAGAAAAAAACAAGTTAAAAGAAGTTTGCTTGCTATCTATAATGGCCCCAAAGCAGCAGAGAGTTGGAGTAGAATAAAAGGTTGTACATGTAAACGAAGTGATATTCGCACCAACATCTACTTAGGTGCCTTTGGGTAGATTTAAAGAAATTTTGATTAAGTCGAATGATTGAATGATTAATTGATTAGCTTATAACTAAACAACTATTGTTACTACATGGAACAATGATGGGTAAAGAGTAGTTCCTATTCCACTACAAGGATATGGAGGTATAGCGACGGTGCTTTGCGATGAAAAATAGCGACATCGCTATTTGTGTCACTATTAGCATCGCAAATAGCGGTGGTACTCAGACGAAAAAAATGCGGGCCAAAACCCGTGCCCATTATTTTGCATACATACATGAAAGAGAGAGCGAAAGGAAGAGTGAAAGAGAGAGTGAACATCTTGCATTTGAGAGGGAGAGGGAGAGAAAGAGAGAAAGAGGGAGAAGGAAAGCTTCTCACTACCGCTGCTATTGTTCGCAAAGAAGAGGAGAAAGTGTACGGAGGGCGAAGAGGAGCCGCCATTACGAAGAGGAGCCGCCCAATCCTTCTTCGAGCCTTTACAGTGAGTGCATTCTTCCTCTTGTGTTTTTATGTGTTTTCTCTTTCTCTTTTACTTGTTTTTGTTAAAGTTCATGTGTATTGAGAGAGGGTCAGGCAGACAACCGGAGGTAACTGATGCTGCCTCTCCCTCCATGCTTTCAACCTAAAGATTTAGTTATTTTCCAGCATTAGTTCCTTGAGAAAAGAAGAACAAATAGTGCTCCTAAGTGTACAAACACAAGCACTCCAGTGGTCGTTTATACGGCCAACTACTAACGTGTAAATCCTTCTCTCCAAATACATCCAGCATTCAATCCCGGATCAATCGTGACTTGGCAAGATCCCAAGGGTTTCGTAAGCTAAGTTTCTTGTTTACCCTTTATCCTTGGGTTAGGGTTTATACCCTGTTTAACCCAAATTGTCTATACCTTACGTTTCCTTATATTAAGGTCAATAAATCCTGGGCAACCTCGTCGCCCTAACTTTGTTGGTTAACTGCTTTCTTGGCAAATTCGTAACTCCCCTAACTTGGCAAATCAGCCCCAAGGAAGGGTGATGTATCAAGATGACTACTCATCCTCTAGAAAATTAGACTTGTACTTAGAACTCGCCAACCTTGTTCTAAGGAGTGGCAATACTATTTTGATTTAGGCACAAAAACATGTGACGTTGCAACTTGTTACACGAGATGAGTGTCGCACCTCACTTGTGGGATTATTTCTCCCATCACATGGTATCCCTTGGTCAAGAATACCTTTGACCAAGATATAGGGTTTGGGAGTCCTATTGACCCAATCCAACCCTAACCCTACTAGGCCGATAACGCTTAGGGTTCCTAAATTCATACAGAGGTTTAATATTTGGTCAATTGATCCTTAGGGTGAGAACCCTAGATCATTCTTGCATGGGCGTTTAGATAACCCTAACATTTTTGAGAATGTGGGTAGGATCTTTGGGATCGAAAATATTAGGTTGGCTTCCTAAGTGCGATACTAGGCAGAATTTTAACGTAACTTAACCCTACCTAGCACTTTGAGGTGAACATCATTTGCAATCTAATCGTACCTTTATGATTTTCATGTAAGCTACTCAACTATATAAGGATTACTTAGTTGCTCTAATCAACCCACGATTTAAGATAGTCTTTCTTTTAAGGATGCAAATACATTCTTCTAAATTTGCAAGTACTTCCCCCTAAAAGATGTAAGTAACTGGAAGATAGGTGAGATGGATCATTCCACGTGAGTATGCAACTTCAAACCATAGACCTTTTTGCCTTTATGCAACTTAAGGATCTTACAAATATCTTTCCTTTTCCTTTCACTGTGCGAAATTGATTGATATTCAAAGCTAACTCTACGTTGATGCATTGAAATCAAGCTTTAATATTTTTAATGAAGATGCATTCAAGCTTTGATAAAAGAACTCCATGCATGAGTGAATGCCATGAGTCCTTCATTGATTTAATCCTTCCTTTTATCACTTAACTTGACCTAAAATGTAACACTCTTCACCTGCAATTTGCAAAGTTCATAATTCCTTTCCATGCATTGCGACTATTGGGACATCATTCAATGGGTGTCTAAGATTATCTCATATACGAGTCACAACTAGGAAATTATTACCTAAGTGCATTATGTGTTATAAGTGTTGTTCTTTTCACGAGGCAACAAGGATGCCTTTAGACAATCCACCTCTTAACTTATGCAATATGCGTTCAAGAATGCAACTACCCTTGACCATGCAAGTACTCGTCATGCAACTTAACTTGGTATTTCGATGAAAGTATATAAATTTTCCAATGTATTCAAACTTGCCTACGTGAATTAAAGACATGCTTAATGCAGCCTTTTCATGTAGGAAATTTATCGAAACCTGGGCATTAAGAATCAGGGCATTGTCCACTCGCGTACTCGGGGTGGAAACTCCCGCGTGTGCTCCTCTTGCCTTTTGCTTAGGAGCCATTGACATAGTGGACTTGGACTCTGCGAACTCTCCTTGCCCTTTTTTTGGTTTTCAAAAATGCCTACTAGCCCAATATTTCCTCCTCTGCACAGAAATTGGGCCTTGCAAGACTGGTTTTTAAAAACCGGGGAAGGCACGAGAGAACAAGGCTTATGGAAGCCTTAATAGAAGCTTCTAATTAGAACCTTCCAAGCTTCTATCATAGGGAAGTGACGTGGAGAGAGAAAATGATTAGGAAGATAATGAGGATGACGATGAAGGAGATGAAGAGGATGATGACAATGTTGTTGGTAATGATGATTATGGTGATGGTGATGATGACGGCAACGCAGCATGGCCACAGCAGCCTGCGGTAGCAGACGGACGGTGGCAGTAGTAGCACAGCACACGATCAGTCCTTCCTCCCTCCCCCAAGCTTGAGAGAGGGGGGGGTCATATAGTTTGAAGGGGGGGAGGAGGGGGGATAGCCACACACGTGGCAAGTTGCATGCCTCCTCTCCCCCCCCCCCCCCCCCCAATGCTCTCCTACTCCACACTCAAGCTCCTCTCACACTCCCTCTCCCCCGCCATGCAACAGCTGAAGGGGAGGGGAGTTTATCCATAAAAAAATTTTCCAAAAATTTATCCATTATCCCTTTTTCCCCTTGAAGGGGTGTTCCCGCATAGGCCTATGGTGGCTCGCGGTTTTCAAGCCATGGCTTCCTATACGCGACATGGAGTTGGAGTTTGCTATTGCGCAAGGGTGGAGCACTTAACCAAAGGTTTTTCTGTTGCGAGAGATTATTTTGAACCGGTTTTGGGTGAGATTTTGGGTTTTGAATATTTCATAGCGGAAATATGACATTCTCTCCCCCTTAGAGGAATCGAGATGTCCTCATCTCGAGAAGAACTAGGGCTATTGTTGGTTGAGAGTACTTTCATCCATCCAAGTGGTATCCTCTTCGGGGTAATCTTTTGGACGAGGTATTCTCTCAAGGTCCTAGATCTCAAATGCCTCTCCCTAACATCTAAGATCTTGTCAAGCCATAGCTCAAGGACTCCTTGGCTAGGCATTACAACTTGTTGATTATCAAGCACGTGATTAGGGCTAGGCACATACTTTTTCAGTAGGCTGATATGGAATATATTATGAACTTTTAAGTTTTCAGGGATTTGTAGTCTGTAAGCTTTAGGCCCTAGGCACTTGAGAATCTTGTAGGGTCCACAATACCTTGGACTTAGCTTTTTGCATTCACCCAAGGACAAGGAACTCTTCTTTGGGCATACACAAATGAAGACCATATCACCCTCAACGAAGGATCTGTCTTGCCGTTTCAAGTCCGCATAAGCCTTTTGTCTGTCCTTGACAGCTTGATTGTCATGTCTTATTAACTTGATTTGGTCATCCATGTCTTCTAGCATCTACTTTGAAGCTTCAGCCTTCAAGGTTGGATCCAAAAAGCTCAAAGGACTATGACAATCGTGCCCATACAATGCTTGAAAAGGGGTCATCTGTATGCTTTGTTGGTAAGAAGCATTGTAGGCAAACTCAACCAGTGGCAAATATTGAATCCACTTTTTGGGTTCACGACAGCAGTGTGCCCTAAGCATATCCTCAATAACTTGGTTGACTCGCTCCATTTGACCATCGGTTTGGGGATGGTAAGCTGTACTGAAACAGAGTTGAGTCCCAATGGCCTCGAAGATAGCCCTCCAGAAGTGTGAGGTGAAGAGGGAGTCACGATCACTAATAATTCTTATGGGTAACCCATGGAGTTTTAATATCTCATTGATGAATAGCCTTGCCATGTCTGAGGCTTTATAGTTTGTCTTAACAGGGGTAAGATGTGAAACCTTGGTAAGCATATCTACCACGACCATAATGGAGTTGTATCCTCCCTGGACTTGAGGCAGGCCAACAACAAAGTCCATACTAATGAATTCCCATTTCATTTGGGGAATGTCAAGTGGTTGCAATTTCCCTGGCATTTTGACATGTTCAGCCTTAATGTATTGACAAGACAAACATTCCGTGACATATTTGAGAATGTCACCTTTAAGCCTATCCCAATAATAGCTCTTCCTGACTGCATTAAGGGTCTTGGCATAGCCAAGATGTCCTGAGAAAGGGGAGTCATGGGCTTCCCAAAGTATCTTTTTCTTGAGTGATTGTCTTGCCAGAATACATAACCTTATCCTATAGTAGGAAAGCCCACTATTGATAGAGAATTCTTGATACTTTGTTTGTAGCTTTGGGTCTTGATATTTGATGGGGATCTCCCTTAGCAATTTCTAATAGGTTGGGTCATGGCATGCCTCTTCTCTAGCTAGCTCAAGTATTGGGTTGTTTGGCATGGATACTTCGTGGCTAGAGATCTTGTTGTTGATGGATCTTGCAAAATTAGAGAATTTAGAAACGCCTTGTGATGACTGAGTGCATCGGAAACTACATTCTCCTTTCCAAGCCAGTATTTGATTTCAAAATCATATTCTTCCAACACTTCAATCCATCGACGTTGCCTCAATATTGAGCTCATTCTGGGTGAAAATCCATTTAAGACTCTTGTGGTCCGTTACTAGGGTAAATTTGTTACCCAGCAAGTAGTGCCTCCAAAGTTTGAGAGCATGGATAACAGCTAACACCTCCAGATTGTGGGTAGCATAGTTCCTTTCATGCCTCTTCAATTTCCTTGAAGAGTATGCTACAGGATGACCTTCTTACATAAGCACACATCCTAAGGCAAGTGTGCTAGCATCAGTTATCACTTCAAACTTCTTACTAAGATCCAAAAGTTTTAGGATGGGTGTTGATACCAAGCTTTGCTTTAGTTTGTCAAAGCTTGACTGTTGAGCAGGTGACCATACAATTGATACTTGTTTCTTTAGTAGATCGGTCAAAGGTGCTGCAATCAGGGTATACTTTTTGATAAATACCCTCTACCATCCTTTCAATCCAAGAAAACTACATATTTCTTTGATATTTGTTGGTGTTGGCCATTCCAAAAAGTCTCTGACCTTGGTCGGATCTACTAAAATTCCTTCCGCTGATACAATGAATTCTAGATATTCAATCTGTCAGTTGAAAAATGCACACTTCTTCTTCTTGGCATAAAGCTTGTGTGCTCTCATTGTTTCAAGAACAATGTGAAGTTGGGGTTCGTGATCTTCTTCCTGCTTGGAGTAGACTAGGGTATCATCAAAGAAGACGAGTACGAAGTCATCAAGATAGGGCCTAAAGATATCCTGCATTAACATGTTGAAGGTAGCAGGAGCATTTGTCAGCCCGAATGACATGACTAGGAATTCAAAGTGCCCATACCTTGTGCTGAATGCTGTCTTTGGGATATCCTCTTCCTTGATCCTTATCTGATAGTATCCAGACCTGAGATCAATCTTAGAGAAGATCTTTGCACCTTGAAGATGGTCAAGAAGTTCATCTATTCTAGGAATGGGGTATTTTTTTTTAATGGTCGATTGATTCAACCCTCTGTAGTCAATGCATAACCGAAGCGTTCCATCTTTCTTCTTCTGGAACAGCATTGGAGCTCCCCATGGTGAACTGCTAGGATGGATGTATCCTTGGTCTATGAGTTTCTCCTTCAGCTCAATCGCTTTCGGGATGGACATCCTATATGGTCTCTTTGAGATTGGTGCAGCTCCTGGCACTAGCTTGATTTTGTGATTGACTTCCTTTTGAGGAGGAAGTTCTGTCAAGCACTTCAGGAAATACGTTTGCGTATTCCTTTAACCATGAAGGTTCTTCCCTAGATTCTTAATTTTTTTCTAGATTATTTAGCTTAATCAAATAGGCAGGTAGCCCCTTCCTAACTCCTTTCATTATTCGTGTTGCTTTTGCTAGTTGAATTTTTGGCTTCCCAGCCTCTCCTTGAGTTGTGACTAATTCCCCTTCGGAATTTCGAAAGGAGACTTGGCCTTTTCCACAGTGAACGTGGGCATCATTGGGTATTAGCCAATCCATTCTGAGCAAACATTCATGGACACCTAAGTTCATTACTCTGAATCTGACCAAAGTCGACTTTCCACCCAGTAGGAATTTCACCTTAGCAGTTTGCATAGTACAAGTGACCTCACGACCATTTGCTAATTCCACAAGTAAGGTAGGTGCATCTTTTGTGGCTATTCCTAATCTTTTTGCACAGAAATATGAAATGAAGGAATGTGTACTGCCACAATCAATCAAGGTTTTGAAGCTTTTACCTTGATAATTCGATGGAGTTTGAATCACCGAGAATTGGTGATTCGGGCCTTTCTTGTGAAGAGCGACGTGAACTGTTGCCCTCTCAATGTCAGCTTCCATGGTTGGATCTTCCTCATCACATAGCTCCTTGTCGGCAACACTAGAGGTTCTCCCTCTGGTCATGACGGTGGCTCCTTGTCCATGGGCGGCTCCTTGGAATGGCCCTTGACGTTGTCCTCTGCTAAGCTTGGGACATTTCCTTTTAAAGTTACCAAGCCCATTGCAATGAAAGCAACGGAGATTGCGGCCATTACCTTGGGTAGGAACGAAGTTGTTAGCAGCATTCGTCCTAGCTTTCTTCCTTTGTTCCTAGTTTTGGCCCTGCACTCTCTTAGCCTGAGACCTATACACTCCCTTGTTTTGATCCCTATAAGACCAAGTCCTATTATTTCTTGGCTTGCATTGCACTTCATGTATTATTGGTGTAGCTCGAGTGAGTGCATCTTGAAGGTCTGTTGGCCGCATTGATTCTAGGCGAGTGTTTATGGGTGGGTTTAATCTGGCACAAAACTTTTACACCTATTGTGTCATATCCATTTTTGGCGTGTACTTTAAGAGAGACAAATTTCAAATAGTAAGCATCAAGGAATAGTCCAAGCTGCTTTAATTCATAGAATTCATTCATCTTTTTTGTGCGGTAGGTAGGTGGTAGATATCTCCCTCACATATCTCTTTTAAGCTTCTCCCAAGTAACTGATCCTTCCAAGATCCCTTGGTCTCTGCACCATTGTTTCCACCAAAGACTTGCTTCATCGGTAAGCTTCAGTTTGGCAAGCATAGCTTGGTTAGCGCATGTAGTCCCTACTACTGCTTCGAAGTAATCCTCCATGGATTTGATCCAGACCTCCACATCAGTTTGGACGGTCCTTCCCTTACCATCGAATTCAGGTGGCTTGTTTTTTTTTGAGAAGAAACTTCTTCTCCTAAATTACAGCTGTACTTGGTGCAAGGGTCGAACTAGGAATCTGCACTTGAGGTTGTGCTTGGGTATTAAGAATCTTTATATTAAAAACTTGCTAAACGTTTCTTACATTACATTACATGCCTAATTCATCTTTTAGCCAAGTGACCTAATCACTTAACTCCCTTACCAACACTTACAGCCATGACCGACAGTGATAAAAAGTCTATTTCATTCATATGGGCATAGCCCTTTCGAGTACAAATATTTTTGGGAAGGTAGAACAAGCTGATTGGCACATCAATTTGGGGAGAATAGGATTGTGTTACATTCAGCTACGGGAACTGAGTAATAGTATGGAGTGGGGTCATGGATTTTCAGGAATCGATAGGTCATAGGAAGCTTAGGGTATCCCTTTCTTTGATACCCATTCTTCTCATAATGTCCCAACACCTTGATTCTGTCAGTAGGGATTATTCGAGTCACTTCCTCGTATACATACTTGTTATGCTTGACCTTTCGATCGCCGATATGTAGGGTTGCGTTTGCGTGAGCCTCAACAAAGATGAACAACTTAACGATCTTTAAATCCTCCATCCACTTGATTCTCTTCAAGTTGGTCTGAAGGTATGCAAGTCGGTAGGCAGCTATGTAATAAATTCTTGAATCTCCCATCCATCTCTGTTCCACATACAGGAGTGAAGGATTGTAGATGCGGTCTACGATATTCATCATACCTAGCCTCCCTCGATAATCCAAAGCATGCATTGCAGTCATAAACATAACCTAGAATACCAAAAAAAAATTCCATGCTTTGCGACTCTACAGGCCAGCATCTATAGGTAAGTAAGAAAATGTTCTTAACAGCCACATTTGCTCTACTTCTCCTCATTAAGTTTCTTTGCAAATATTAGATCCTCGTTGGTTTGCTCTAATACCAACTCTAGCGTGTCCCCCTCTCCGCTTGTAGGACACGTCTTAGCAGCCCATCGGGAAGAGAGTCTAGAAAGCGCCGTCCGGCACTCCCAAGGAATGTCACGGGGTTTGCGATCTAGGTCTTCTCGAGTCTGTCACGAAGTGGAAGCATTCCGGCCGTTCCCACTTAGGACCGACTTGAATCAGGGTTTTCCTAATGGTCAAGTTCCTAGAAAGTAACTAGCGTTAAGCCCAAACAAACTACTTGTGCAGAAACATCAAGGTTGAAGCGGATTCATACTGCACTTGGTTCAAGGAGAATGGGAAATGAGAGGGATGTGAAGCTTCACCTCTCTACACGTAAGGCATAGTCCCATTCCATTCCCCTAAAATAGCATAAATAGGGACTCTAGCTTTTATTGATTCTAAGTCATTGTTTCCTCGCTGTCAAATCCTTTGAGAAAAGTTCCCGGCCAACCGGAACCACCCTTCCATAGGACGGAACATCCACCGCACTTTTCTCAAGTTGGTTTAGTTATCTAATTACCTACCACATTTAGTTTGACAAGCAAAAATAGCTTTTTTAATTAACCAATTAATCACTGGTTCCTTCAGTAACTTAGGCACTAACATAGAAAAACAATGTCAAACAATTTCCTTTTCAACATTTGATCTTTATTTATCAGTCTTTGGAATATATCATATAATCCACCCGAAGGCTATTCCAGCAATCCATAGGGATCACTATTCCAAGTTCCGCCCGTTGACTAGTATGCGGGCCTCCAAATCCAATCTCCAATCACGTCGGCCTCTTGTGCAAGTTCTGGAGGCAAGGGATTTATGGCCAGAGCCCCCACTCACACCCAGGCGTCATCCTGCTCCAAGTAGCACCCACGGAGAGACCTCGCAGTGGGTTCGGTCCACGTACCCGGTGCGGCTAACAACCCCCTTGGATAGGGTCAGGCAGACAATTGGAAATAACTAATGCTGCCTCTCCCTCTAGGCTTTCAACTTGAAGCATTAGTTATTTTCCAACATTAGTTCCTTGAGCAAAGAAGAACAAACAGTGCTCCTAAGTGTACAAACACAAGCACTCCAGTGGTCGTTTATACGGCCAACTACTAACGTGTGAATCCTTCTCTCCGAATACATCCACCATTCCGTCCAGGATCAATCGTGACTTGGCAAGATCCCAAGGGTTTCGTAAGCTAAGTTGTTTGTTTACCCTTTATCCTTGGGTTAGGGTAAATACCCTGTTTAACCCAAATTGTCAATATCTTAGTTTTCCTTTTATTAAGGTCAATAAATCATGGGCAACCTTGTCGCCCTAACTTTGTTGGTTAACTGCTTTCTTGGCAAATTCGTAACTCCCCTAACTTGGCAAATCAACCCCAAGGAAGGGCGATGTAGCAAGATGACTACTCATCCTCTAGAAAATTAGACTTGTACTTAGAACTCGCCAACCTTGTAATAAGGAGTGGCAATACTATTTTGATTTAGGCACAAAACCATGCGACGTTGCAACTTGTTACACGAGATAAGTGTCGCACCTCACTTGTGGGATTATTTCTCCCATAACACTGTATCCCTTGGTTAAGAATACCTTTGACCAAGATATAGGGTTTGGGAGTCCTATTGACCCAATCCAACCCTAACCCTACTAGGCCGATAACGCTTTGGCCCTAGGGTTCCTAAATTCATACGGAGGTTTAGTATTTGGTCAATTGATCCTTAGGGTGAGAACCCTAGATCATTCTTACATGGGCATTTAGATAACCCTAACATTTTTGAGAATGTGGGTAGGATCTTTGGGATCGAAAATATTAGGTTGGCTTCCTAAGTGCGATACTAGGCAGAATTTTAACGTAACTTAACCCTACCTAGCACTTTGAGGTGAACGTCATTTGCAATCTAATCGTACCTTTATGATTTTCATGTAAGCTACTCAACTATATGAGGATTACTTAGTTGCTCTAATCAACCCACGATTTAAGATGGTCTTTCTTTTAAGGATGCAAATACATTCTTCTAAATTTGCAAGTACTTCCCCTAAAATATGTAAGTAACTAAAAGATAGGTGAGATGCATCATTCCATGCGAGTATGCAACTTCTAACCATAGACCTTTTTGCCTTTATGCAACTTAAGGATCTTACAAAGATCTTTCCTTTTCCTTTCACTATGCAAAATTGATTGATATTCAAAGTTAACTCTATGTTGATGCATTGAAATCAAGCTTTAATATTTTTAATGAAGATGCATTCAAGCTTTGATAAAAGAACTCCATGCATGAGCAAATGCCATGAGTCCTTCATTGATTTAATCCTTCCTTTTATCACTTAACCCAACCTAAAATGTAACCATCTTTGCATGGAATTTGCAAATTAGTTCATAATTCCTTTCCATGCATTGGACATCATTCAATGGGCGTCTAAGATTATCTCATATACGAGTCACAACTAGGAAATTATTACCTAAGTGCATTATGTGTTATAAGTGATGTTCTTTTCACAAGGATGCCTCTTCAAGAATGCAACTACCCTTGACCATGTAAGTACTCGTCATGCAACTTAACTTGGTAATTTTATGCGAGTATATAAATTTTCCAATGTATTCAAACTTGCCTACGTGAATTAAAGATATGCTTAATGCATCCTTTTCATGTAGGAAATTTATCAGAACCTGGGAATTAAGAATCGGGGCGTTGTCCACTCGCGTACTCAGGGTGGAAACTCCTGCATGTGCTCCTCTCACCTTTTGCTTAGGAGCCATTGGCACAGTGGACTTGGACTCTGTGAACTCTCCTTGCCCTTTTTCCGGTTTCCAAAAGTGCCTTCTAGGCCGATATTTCCTCCCCCGTGCAGAAATTGGGCCTTGCAAGACCGGTTTTTAAAAACCGGGGAAGGTACAGGAGAATAAGGCTTATGGAAGCCTTATTAGAAGCTTCTAATTAGAACCTTCCAAGCTTCTATCACAAGGAAGTGATATGGAGAGAGAAAATGATTGGGAAGATGATGAGGATGACAATGAAGGAGATGAAGAGGATGATGATGATGCTGTTGATAATGATGATGATGGTGATGGTGATGACGACGGCAACGGAGCCTGGCGGCGGTAGCCTGCGGCAGCAGATGGACTGTAGTGGCAGGTCCTCAGGTGGCAGCAGCACAGCACACGATCAGTCCTTCCTCCCTCCCCCAAGCTTGAGAGGGGGGAGTCATATAGTTTGAAAGGGGGGGGGGGGGGGGGGGGGGGGGGAATAGCCACACAGGTGGCAAGTTGCATGCCTCCTCCCCCCTCATGCTCTCCTACTCCACACTCAAGCTCCTCTCATACTCCCTCTCCCCCGCCATGCAACGGCTGAAGGGGAGGGGAGTTTATCCATAAAAAAATTCCCAAAAATTTATCCATTATCCCTTTTCCCCCTTGAAGGGGTGTTCCCGCATAGACCTACGGTGGCTTGCGGTTTTCAAGCCACGGCTTCCTATACATGACACGAAGCTAGAGTTTGCTATTGCACGAGGGTGGATCACTTAACCAAAGGTTTTTCTGTTGCGAGAGATTATTTTGAACCACTTTTGTGCAAGATTTTGTGTTTTGAATATTTCGTAGAGGAAATATTACAAGTTCTCTCCATAGGGAGAACAGAGGGAGGACATTAGGCTAGGAGGGCGACAAAGGGGGCTATTATTGTAAATTCATTGGACATCAACTAGTCTAACCCTCACAAGCTTAGGATGGTCTTCCCAAAAGGTATTGATGTTAGATAATGACAAATTTGTAGATTGTGTCCATGCCTTGATATCCATGGATTTTGGATACGCATCTCGATGTAAGGTACAAAATGCCAATACGACATTGCACATTGAAAAAATGTGCAAATAAATATATTGCTTGCAACTATTTTTAAAAGGCGTTTAAAATTGTATTTGTGTATGTGCCTAATTTACACAAATAAATGTTGTTTAAAAGGGCTAACTAATAAAGTTTATTTCTAAATGTCAATTTAGTGTGCTAGGACTATTTAGCAAACTAAAAAGAGCCTTTGAGGAAAGTGAGTCGTTAGATCCTCAAAGGGTCCTACCAAAGGCATGATAGTCTCAATTCACCAAGAGGCTTCCGTCATAAGTCAAGTATTAGGTTAAGCAAGTCTAGGAAGGGCCAAATGTTGACTATTCTAGTGTGTTGTCATTAGAACCCAACTAGTGCCATTTTAGGGGGGGGTCAAAGTTGAGACTTAACTTTATGGATACAGGGGTTGACATATATTTCACTCCCCCTCATTTCTCACTCTCTTTAAACCAATTGTAGTAATGGTTTGCTTGAGCCTGAGGGATGATAGCAATGCAATCACCTCAAAGCTAATTCTAGATGGCTAATGGGAGACTATAACATATAACTTAGGTTCCCATTTTTAGGTAGATCCTTGTGGGTTTGAGATAGATTTTTCCCTACGGGGTAGACTCAAGTAGCTTAAGATTATGAATGTCCCATTATTCTATTGAGTTCTCGATAGTAGTAATCTTGATTATTCTTGATGGGCTATTAAAATGCGTACTATCAACATTCGTTCAGGTAGTCACATTACACCTGGTATCAAAATAGAAAATAAATCTTGGTATGAATCTAGATATTATGACAAACTATTAAAATTGAATAAGAGCGGCTGAGAATAAATTCTTTATATCATTAATGTCTGATGAATTTGGATCATAGTTATAAAGCATGGTAAATATTCTTAGTATTTCAGGCCATGTTCACGCCAATCATGCATTCTCTAAACTTTGATAAGAGAGATCGATTCATACTTATTTTGGACTAACTTTCTAATGCATGTTCATTGTACAATCGAAGACACTAGTGTGAAATATATTGGATGTGTGAAGGCATATATTGCATCATTAATGTTGATCGTCTCCAAACAAACGTAAAACAAATTCATACTTATTCATTTTTGAAGAATCTAAATCAAATCCTATGCTCCATCCAGATGAACAAGAGATTTGAGAAAACCACTATGTTTATAAGCAAGTGATCTAAGTTATTCTAGTTGATAGAGTTGCTATCCTAATCTACTCGTGTTGTAAAAAGTATTGTAAAGAAGGCTCCCCAAACCTTCCTTTCAAATAGAAAGCCCTAGAAGTTTTTGCTAAGTCTCCTTGTTATCATACTATTGATGTATCAAACTTCCATAGATAAATCTTCATAGTAGAACCCGAATAGTAATGTAGTGCCTTTGACTACTGAAAATAATTGGAATAAAGGATATTTTTATCTATCCAATGTGTACAAATTTATAGTTTCAAAATAAAATATTAATCTGATATATGAAAAAAGTTTGCATACACATATTAAACAACTTCTTACGCATTTTCAATCCCAAGACATTCCTCTTATCATTGATCATATCGAACTGTAAGAGAAGAAATCTCTTCTCAAGCAAATCAAACCTCTAGAATTCAATGGGAAAGGGAAGGACATGGAAATAGATATGAAATTTTGGATTGATTCTATGAAAGACTATATTTGAGCTATAGGGAGGATGAGCATCCCTAACTAGGCCATGTGGGCCAAACTAAAACTAATAGGAAAAGTGTGTCTCTGGTGGAAGCTGTGGTGCAGAGATATTGGAGTCTTGAAAACTGCTGCTACATGGGAACTCATAAAAGAAGTTGTGCATGGGAGGTATCTTCTGCCTTTCTATCATGCTTCAAAGATGAACGAGTTCTTCTTGCTTCACCAACTAGGATTGAGCCAAGAAGAATACTACTCTCAATTTGTAACTCTCCAAAAGTATGATCCAAGTATGGATATTACCCAACATGTGGCCAATTTTTTTCAAGGGTTAAATTCTCCCTTAGAAACTCGATTGGAATCCATTAACCCAAGGAAATTCAAGACGGTCTCTTGAAAAGAGCAAAGATTTGGCCAGATTAAATAGAGGCTGATGTCTTGAAGATATCTTCCTCTCAATGTACTCCAAGGGAGACTGATGATCCAAGGAACCATGGGAAGAGATGCCACAAGAGTAAAGAGTTAGAACACATTCTGAGGAGGTGCCCCAATCCCTGATGTTTCTATTACAATGAACTAGGGTGTATCCAGTCTAGTTGCCTAAATTGAATCAAGAAGATGAGAAATGAGGAAAATGAAGCAAATCCATACAATTTTACATTTGGTATACTGCAAGAATCAAATAACGATAAAGATCTACCCCTTTGAAGATGAGTAGAAGCCTTAGAAAGATACAATATGTCATATACTTATAATGAACACTACTTCTCTAATAAATTTAGTCAATATGTTGCAAGAAGCCTATCTTTAGATTCATAATATCCCTTTGCACTTGAATTCTTTTATTAGAGTAGAATAATGAAAGCATGCTAGGTCCTAACCTATATATCAGATGATCAAACTTACCATAAAAAGAGTGATATACCTAGTTTCTCTCAAGATGAAGACATCTTGATTCCTCTCAGGGAAAGAGGACATAATATTATTAATAAAATATTTAAAAATGATAGTGCCTTGGAAGAAACAAAACCATCATCATCATCATCATGTATGTCTGTTGTAGTACACGAGCTCAATATAGTGGGATGTTGGATGCACTTTTCTTGCTTCAAGAGCTTGAATGCGCATGAGAATCAACAAGTACCTCCCACACAGTCTCTCGTACACAAATGCAAGTATTCATTTGTAGTGAGAAATATGGCCTTCCTTTAATCCCATGAAGGATATGATTTGAATACTCCATGATTTCGAGTGCTCCTTTGACTCTCAATCCTCTACAACCTCCACATGCAAAAGAGAAGCATGGGAACGTAAAGAGAGTGCTTGGAGAGAATATCAGTAGAGCTTCACCCTCTTGGTTCCTCACCCTCACTCTGTCACTCTCTTGCTCTCAATTTCTCACTCTCACTCTCTCACAATGAAAGTAGGAAGGCAAGTGCACAAAGCCTACACACACATAAATAGCTTGTCCTATTCATTCTTATTCTTTTTATATATGATTTTTAGGGTTAAGATTTCCCCATCTCTCTTGGGCATCTAGCCCACTTTTGGGCCTTAAGACAATTCATCTCTTATTACATAATTGTTCTATGGTGATGGGATCAAGCACATGGCTTGAAAATTTACATGATAAATCAATAAAATTGTTGTAACCTTTTGGCAATTCAAAGATGCAAGTGCTTCATGCACATTAAGTTATGGTGAATAATCCAAAAATTTAGGCTCCTTCCTTATACTTTCTTACACATTTTGTGCTTCTTACTTTTTGCAGTTAACATTATCCCCCTCCTAGATGAGTGCCAGCCCCATGGCACTCTCCGTCATAAGTGGTAATGCTTAAGCTTTCATTGAAGATGTGGATGCTAGGAACCATCACGTATTGTCCTTGGAGAAGTCCTTCAAACTATTGATGGTGTAGAAGCTTCTTGTTATAAGGTACGTTGTTGTTGGAGTGGTGATATGTTTCTTGGCTATTGAAGTTGATGGCTATTCTTTAGGACTCTTTTGGTGGATTTCAATGATGGTAAGTTCTCATGGTGAGTCAAAGGTCGAAAGTATTGGGATGAAAGATCTTGAAGAACAATTGATTATGCGTTGATTCTTGAAATCTTTGTTACCTGCAATTAAAAAACCTTTCGTGTAGTTATGGTCCTTATGCAATGTCTTTAAGGCAATGACCATCCCCATTAGAGCCTCTATTAAGGCTTCCTTTAGGACGTATGGATTCTTGTCCTAGAACTGTAGGATGATTTTCTATTCTAGTTGTGTGAGGAAAGGCCATAAGGCCATAGGCAAGTCATTGTTCCTTTCATCTATTGATTTACCAATGTGGGTGTAAATGTATGCTTGTGTGAGCAATGTCAATTTTGTATCATGTTGAACTAAAAATTTCATTGATGACTCATTGGTTTGTTGCACTATCTTGTCAACCATCTTCTCAAGATTTTTCTACCTATGCTTAAGGTTTAAGTGCTTTGGGGTTCTGGGTGTAACAAAGATGTTTTTGGAAACATCATTTTTGAGAGTGTATTGGCAAGGGCTTGTTCCTTTGTGGATATGGCCTCTGTCACAGCCAAAGGCTGTGACTATTGAGATCCTCATTGGAAAGTAGTAGCAGTGGAGTCAAGGACTGTGGCTACTTGTGGCATTTGAAGTTAACTACTTGGTCAAGTCCTTATCTTATCTAGGTGTGGCAATATCATTGGCTAGTTTTTGTGAGTTTATTTGTGTAGGCCGAGCAATTGCATGAGACTACTACTATTGAGCTTCATGTTGATGCTTAGGTGAAGAATGTTTTGGAGACTTGGGACTCCTAAATAGGCTAGTTGGTGCCTCCATTATTTTCTTATTGCCTCTTGATGGTGCTATTTTTTCCTTGTTTGAGCTGTTTGAGCATTCATGAGGTGGGCACTTGGGTCCCTCTTTTTTGTAGTTATTGTCCTATAAGGTATTACTAACATTTCCTTGGATTCAACAACTGCATCAAGCAGTTGTACTTCTATTGACTTGGGTTGATTCTCTTTCTTTTAATAATGGAATTTTGACTCCTTAATTTCTATCCTAGCTACCCAATTTCTTGAGTGGTTCTTATCCTAGACCATGGTCCATGTTTAGGTCATTTCCTTTGTTTCCTTACTTTGAGATAATTCTACACTATGACACTGATGCAGGTGGTTTAGGTAACCAAATCCATCAATTTCCCATGTTAAACCCTTGAACTCATATTAACGCTTTGGAGACCCATTGTGGATATGTGCTAAGTCTTTGTCAGTGTGTATAGTGGTATCCTCAAGATATTTGTTATTTCTCGCTTGCTAGGACTAAGGAACTTTGCACTAAGGGTCATCTACTCTTAGTCTTGTGCTTTTAGTAGTTCTATAAGAACTTCATGGCTCTCTTTTCTTGAGTTTCTATCTCGCTCAAATATTGATTGCTTAACCTTGTCTTGACCAATGAAATTTTTTCTTTTGCTAAAGACTGTGATGATCTTGACACCAAGTAGGGTCAAGTGTATTCGTTGTGCCTCATAGTCTACATTGCACTTTGTCACACATTTGAAAGGTCTGCCAAGTAAGATTTCCTTCCTAACATACACATAAAACATAGTTGGAAAGCTATCCATTTCTAAGGCCATTAATATCTTGCATTTTCCTAGAGAATAGTATGGTGGTCCTCTTTAAGGAGTGATTGTAGCATCTATAGACAGTAGTTGTCATATGCAGCAAGTGCAAGCATTATAGATTAGGATGTTATAATTAGCTCCTTCATCAATGAGAGATTCAGTGATGTGCTATTTTTTCATGATTAATTTGACCCTAGGATAGACAGGTGGGTTTACTTCATCATCTTTGGGGTCAATGGTAACATCCTTTACTATGTGAGTAGAAATCTTAGGGCCAATAAGCATAGGGAAGTTGCTATTGGATAATGTGTCCTCTGGATGTTTGTGACACATATAGGGGTGAATCCAATGAGTTGAGAGTCCTTAGCATTGATTCCTTGTGTTGGACAACAACATACTACATGGCTTGATTAATGGCAATTCAAACAAGCTTTAGGCTTACAATGTTGTGTGCTAAATGACGTATGGGGTGGGTCATGAGATGATGGCATGGAAATTGTATTTTGTCTTATTTGAGCACATATAATTTTACTTTATCTTGGAGTTGGGTTGTTGTGTTGTGGATTTAAGTGGATGTACGAGTGCCAATGGGTGCATTACAATGTAGGTGGATGCACAGGTGTGTGGTCATATGCACTATGTGCAAGGTGGATGCACTATGAGTGGATGTGAATAGTTGCACTATTGTAGTCATACGCACAGAGATGCACTACAATATACAGATGCACAAAGGTGTATGAGTATATCTTATGGTGATGGATGTAGTGTGTGTATCTAAGGGCATTCTAATGCACAACGCATGTGCATGCCTCTTTCCTCTCCTACTTCCCTTGACCCTCCCCTTTGATAGGGCAATACTAAGATAAGTCAAGACAAAATCATGCACACATACACGGGGCATGTACATGTGTCACGTGTGAAGAGAGTGAGCCTTGAAGTGGAAGCACGGAGTAGGAGCAAGAGTTATAGTGGAAAGAACAAGAGCAAAAGAGAGAGAGACACACACACACACACAAGATGTGGGAACTCCAATAATCACAATGTGTACCCGGTCTTCTCTTTATTCAAATGTCACTGAAAGAATAAATAATGAAGTGATAGTGATGGGTGCCCACCACCTACAGTGTATAAGTGTACAGGTATGCAGGTACTGTCAATGTAACTAATACATGGGCGGTTAGGCATAGGTGCCTTTACCCCAACAAACTCCCACTTAAAGTTGAATGTGCCCCTGATGAGGAGAGAACAATTAAAAAAAGTAACAAAGTACAAATTTACATAAGTATAACAAGATAAGGAAAGACGTCATCTCATCTAGCACCCATCAAATTCCTAAGGAAGGAAAAACACTCCACTGAGAGACTTTTAGTGACCAGATCTACAAGATTTTGATCAATTGAGATCTTGACAAGCTCAATGGACTTTTCCTCAATGGCCTCTCGTATAAAGTGGTAATGCACCTCAATGTTCTTCGTCTTTGCATGGAAGATCAAATTCTTGACCAACTAAATAGTACTCATAGAATCCAAATACATTGTAGGAACCACATCATTAAAGCCAAGGTCGATAGCCTAATAACCAAAGAGCCTCCTTGCCAGTCTCAGTAACTACAACATACTCTGCCTCTATAGTAGATAGGGTTGTGGATTTCTACAACTTGGACATCCAAGAAATAGCATCTCCAACAAAGGTGAAGATGTAGCCAAAGGTGGACTTCCTACTATTGTATGCATGTCCTGTATAATGAAAGTCAATGTATCCCATGAATCCTCTATCCTAGCCACCATAGGAAATGCACATAGCTTATGTGCCCTTTAGGTACCTCATGATACCCTTAGCAGCATCCCAATGTCATCCGCTAGGTGTAGCCATATAGCGTGCTACTACAACTCCTACTACAAATGCTATGTCAGGACAAGTAGCTATCATGGCATACCTCAAACTGCCCACTGCAAATGCATAAGGGATCTTGGTTGTCTCTGCCTTCTGCTTATCAAAACTGTGGACAATTAGCCTGAGTAACCTTCACATGAGAAGGTAAAGGACAGCCAATAGTCTTAACATCCTGCAAGATGAAATAGCTCAAGGACCTTCTAGATGTACTCTTTCTGTGATAAGTAAAGGAGCCCCTTAGAGTGATTGCATGTGCATCCCAAGAATATGTGAGGCCTATCCCATGTCCTTCATCTCAAAGCTCTTCTTAAGCTGATCTTTGAAGGCATCCATCTCATCATGATCACTCCTAGCAATCAACATATCATCCACATACATGATCAAAATCATAAGGCTACCATCACAAGCCTTCTTCATGTATATGCATGGATCCATATCACTGTGGGAATATCCGTGTGAATGCATAAAGGCATCAAACTTGTGATACCATTTTGTAACGCGCTTACCTATTAACTATGTTCAAGCACATTTTTAATGGTCCATTGAGAAACGAGTCTAAAAGACACCTCCCAGTACTCCCATGGAATGTCCGGGATTTGTTGCCTAGGGTTTCTCAAGTCCGCCTTGCAACGGAACGCTCGCGACCAAAAACCCACTAGGATTGACCTGAAATCTGGGTTTCTAGTGGTCAAGGTCTCCTAGCAGCATTCTAGCATTAGCGGATCCTAGACATCCTACTTTTTACGCAGAGATACCCAAGCCGAAAGAGATTCATGCCACACTTGGTTCAAAGAGAATGGGAAATGAAAGGGATGTGTCACTCAACCTCTCTACTCGTAGGGCATATTCCCATTCCAGTTCCCCTAAAATGGCATGAATCAGGTTCTAACTTAGCACTGCCTAAAGGTCGAACAACAGTAAAACCTTGTGAGAAGCCTCCTAGTTCTTTGGGACCACCATGTCATAGGACGAACCCGTCAAGGGTTCCGCCCACCCGCTTCCCTCAATAGGCATTCTTTAGTTATCTGATTAGGTCTTATCACATTTATGTGTGACATTTAAAATCAGCTTCATTAATTAAGCCTTTTAGGGAATAGGGATTTGTTTGCATAATTTATGGCACAGACAAGAATACAGAGCAAGGAATCATTTAACAAACAAGTTCAAACAAATTTCTTAACTTATCTTCACGTTAACCTTTATCTCTTGCCCATATAAGAGAAATTATATATCCCTTCTGTCCAATACAAGTACCCGGTCCAAAGCACATGGAACCATAATTTCCATCCATTATCTAAAATAGGATCTTCCAATGCCATAGACATTGGGCACATGGAAATCTTCAACTCCATTCCGGCCTAGGCATGGGGTGTGTAGAGCTCCATTTGACCCCAAGTGACCTAGAAGTGAGACACAACTTCCGTGGTTGGCCTTTTCACCACTCAACCTTCGGCCCATGAATCGAGCAGTGCCCTCTCGGGTTGAAACGCCATGTGACCTTGGAGATGATCCACCTATGCAAAAATATCATTTCTTTAATTAATCCAATTAAGAATCAAACACAATCAAGGCAATCATCTCTAATATCATTTTCCAAGAAGACCTTCCTTTATCCCATGGAAACTTGTCATCATAGACCCCTACCATGATCTTTCCAACAATCAGAAGCACTTGGAATAATCATCCAAACCACAATCCAACAATTAGTTGATTGTAAAAGCATTTAGAGTGTTGTTCGATCAACCAAAAAACAATGGTATTCTTTCCTAAACATTGGAACAATAGTCGTGATAACATTTCCATCGCATATGTGCTCTTCCCCTTGGTATCAAAGGGTGATACTATGCAAAATTTTAACTTGACTTTATCTTCCTTTCTCCTAAGGCAAAAAATGCATGACAAGTTCATAATGATGCAAGACTATCTTTCAATGTAAAGTAATCCCTGAATTATTGTGAGAGTTGTAATCGACTCATGGTTTGGTAGCACAAAGTAACTCCTTGACCATTATTTTATGCGAACCCTTCACAAGATGGAAGCAAGACTTTAATGCAAGATCAATTCATGTACCATCGATGTAAGTTTCATATAATCTTTCCCATGCATGTACCATCTATATGCATAACCCTTAGGGTAACCTTGCAAGCCCTAAATGATATTGTCCTAGGTGAAGACTAATCAAAGGCTTATCGATGCTTAATACTTTAGAGTCTTATATGTTTTTTATGCTATGCATGGATTCGTCGCATAGCAACTAGGTGCAAATAACCTTCTTGATACAAGCACTTTGCAAACTTCATCTTCAAATATTTTAGATGAGATTTATCCTTTTCAATCACCTATTCTAGTGCAGCACAGTACGGCCCTAATGTGTCCCATACGAAAATCAAAGCAAGAAACTTTCAACTTGGAATTGTACTATTCTGTTTGATACCGTAGTTATATTGGGGCTGATGCCCTCGCCCGAGGCTTTGTTGCTTGTTGCGGGATTTCCATCCGCGTGTGACATTCTGAAAGGTGAGAAGGATCAAAGCTTGGACTCGAGAGTTATGGCGCGAGAGCAAGAGCAAGAAAGAGAGAGACAAGAAATGGGAACTCCAATAGTCACAAAGTGTGACCGGGCCTTCCTTTATTCAAACTGTCACTAAAAAGAATAAAGAATAAAGTGATGGTGACAGGCACCTGCCACCTGCAGTGTGCAATGGTGGTGACTATCAATGTAGTAATATACGGGTGGCTAGGTGGAGGCGCCTTTACCCCCAACAACCTCCCACTTAAAGGTGAATCTGCCCTAGTGAGGAGTGAAAAGAAAAAGGAAAAGACAATACAACATGTACACATGTACAACAGGATGAGGAAAGACGTCATCTCATCCCACACCCATCAATCTCCTGAGGAAGGCAAAGCACTCTATAGAGGGGCTTTTCGTGAGTAGATCTGTAGGATTCTAGTCAGTCGAGATCAAGATCAATAGACTTGTCCTCAACGACCCCACATATGAAGTGATACATCACCTCAATGTGTTTCATCTTTGCATGGAAGACCGGATTCTTGGCTAACTGAATAGCACTCATAGAATCCGAATGCAGTGTAGGGATAACATCAATACCAAGGTCAGCAACCAAATGGCCTCCTTGCAAGCCTCAGTGGCTGCAACATATTCGGCCTCTGTAGTAGAAGGGGCCGTGCATTTCTGCACCCTGGACATCCAAGAAACAGCACCTCCAGCATATGTGAATACATAGCCGGAAGTGGACTTCCTACTATCTGCATGTCCTGCATAATCAAAATCAGTGTACCCCATGAATCCTGTATCCTGGCTACCATAGCATATGCACATATCTGCAGTGCCCTTCAGGTACCTCATGATACCCTTTATGGCATCCCAATGCTTCTTGCCAGGTGTAGCCATATAGCGTGCCACAACACCAACTGCAAAGGCAATATCTCGACGAGTGGCTATCATGGCATACATAAGACTGCCCACTGTGGATACATAGGGAATCTTGGCAATCTCGGCCCTCTGCTCATCTGTCTACGGACAATCAACCTGTGATACCTTCACACAAGGAGGCAATGGACAGCCAACAAGCTTTACGTCCTGCATGCGGAAGCGCTCAAGGACTTTATGAATGTACACCCTCTGTGACAAGTAGAGGAGTCCCTAATGCCTATTGCGTCTAATGCGCATACCAAGTATATGAGCGGCCTATCCCAGATCTTTCATCTCAAAGCTCTTCTTGAGCTGAGTCTTAAGAGCATCTAGCTCATCATGAGCTTTCCTTACTATCAGCATATCATCCACATAAAGCACCAAAATCAATAAAGAACCATCACGGGCTTTCTTCGTATAAAGACACAGATCCATAGCACTCCTACTATAGTCCTGTGATTGCATAAAGGTATCAAACTTATGATACCACTCCCTAGGTGCATGTTTCAAGCCATAAAGACTTTTCTTCAATTTGCACACTAGGTGCTCCCTGCCAAGTTCTGCAAAGCCCTTAGGCTGCTCCATATAAATCTCATCATGCAAGTCCCCATGTAAGAAAGTTGTCTTGACATCCATCTGGTATAAATCCAAGTCAAACTGAGCAACCAAAGCCAAGACTAAGCGCAGGGTGGTCATCTTAACCATAGGAGAAAAGATCTCATCAAAGTCCACACCATGCTCTTGCTTAAAACCCTTTGCTACCAATCTAGCCTTATATGCCAACTTGGGGTATCCAAGGGTACTTTTTAGCTTGTACACCCACTTGCATGGCAAAGCCTTCTTGCCATTAGATAAGGAAACTAAATCCCAAGTCTCATTCTTATGGAAGGATTCTATCTCAGACTGCATAGCCCTCTCCCAAGAGTGACTGTCACCCTTGCACATAGCCTCATCATAAGTGAAAGGCTCTCCTACATCTGTAACCAAGACATAATGCATCAAGGACTGAAATCTATCAAGTGGACGTCTGTCTCTAGTAGACTATCTCACGGCAGGCTCTGATGCATGCCCAGCTTCCTATCCAACACCCTGGCCATGAGCATCTACTGCAGCTATAGGCTGTCCAACTGGCTATGCGGGATCTCTCGGCTCCTCCTGAAATATGACCTTGCAGATCTCAACAACTCTCTCAGGTTGCCTATGCATCTTAACTTCATGGAAGACTACATCATGACTGCAGATGACTTTCCGCACCTGTGGATCCTAGAGATGGTAACCCATCTCGCCTACATCTCCATAACCAAGGAAAATGCATTTGACACTCTTAGGATCCAACTTACTTCTCTTTTCCTTGGGCACATGGAAAATTTCCTCGCATCCAAAGACACAGAGATATGCATAAGAGGGAGGTTTTCCAGTCCATATCTCCTCAGCAATCTGGAAATCCAAACCACTAGTGTAGGGGGTGGTCAACTAATGCTTAATACCCCTCTCATCACATAACATCCATACAATTGGTCGATCAATGCAGTGAGACTATGTCTCTCTCCATATCGAGTCTCTAGGCCGGTGGGATCGTGATTTTTGTAGTGGAGTGCTGCAAAGAAAACAAAATATAATTGTTAGAAACATGATTGTCAGTACAAGGAATATTATAAAAATATAAGCAAGCAAAATAAAAGAAAAACTTACAAAGTCCTCTAGACAAGTCCTGTGGCCGCCACTCCCAAGATGATGGACCACTCCTGCCTCCAGTCGTGCCCTCGCCACCTCGCGCTACTATCTCCAATGTCCTAGAGAATCTCTGTCTAGCCACTCGGGCTTTGAGGCCCCGCTCTTAAGTGCCTTGTGTACATCTGATCGTCTGTGTGACATGTATGCATGCATGCACTCCATCATCCAGAGCCTGTCTAAAATCTATCTGCTGCGGTGGGTACCTGAAACTCCTCATGCAAGGATGTACTATGTAGTCCTTGCTCCCCTCTCCATATGTTCTTCCAATTATCCAAGACATTGTGCTGAAAAACTTGTTGGCACAACTCTCTCATATGAGCCATCACCCTCCTCCCCTCACCATTAATGATGATGGCTCATGTCCTATCATCTACAAGGTATCCATACCCCTCTGGGATATGCCTAAGATGTGTCCTCTCCCACTTGTAACCACGCTCTTGGGCATATCCAGGAGACCCCTGTACATCTGGTGTACCTATGGGAGTAGTATCTCTCAGAGTAGCACCCACAGGGGTGCCACCTGCAGACAACTGAGCAAAAGCTAGAGTACTGGAGTAGACATCCCCACAGGTGTGAGAAGTCCCATAGGTGACGCAACTCCAATAGAACAACAAGATAGAGATATTGCCTCGGTACCTCCACAACAACCACCTGAGCCCGGCTCTCTCAAACCTACACAAGAGCAATGATTAGCACTTGTAACCATGTCTCCGCAGCATCCCATAGAACCACTCTCTCTATCTAGAGCATCAACCTCATCTACTGGAAACTGAAGCATCTAAGCGCACTGAAATAGATCTAATAGAATGGTCTGATTA
Organism: Lygodium microphyllum; assembly: GCF_053477565.2. Classification (NCBI taxonomy): domain Eukaryota; kingdom Viridiplantae; phylum Streptophyta; class Polypodiopsida; order Schizaeales; family Lygodiaceae; genus Lygodium; species Lygodium microphyllum. Next base: position 83,087,064 of record NC_141163.1, on the reverse strand, counting down.
TGTCTGAGATAGCTTCTAGTCCACCATAACTCTGAATTGAGCCATCTGATCTAGAGACATATGTGTGAAGATCTCCTGTAGCTTTTCGTTGCTCATCCCTCAACTCATCGTGCAGATCCAAATATTCACAAAGGTCACCTGCGCAAACAAAAATTGATGTTAGCATAATCAATATAAATTAAGCAATGTTCAGTAATATAAATCTTTAAAAAGTGATCTTACTTAAAATGCATATCTTATGTACCCTTATAAGCGATTCGTCAACGAATTGAGTAGGTGGATGCTCCAAGTATGAAGTACCCTATGGTTCCATGTCAGTCTCCTGACACAACTCTGCATGCACTAATGCCTCAGACACCAACCAACCTTCAGCCATGCTACCTTCTAGCTGAGCTCATTGTTACACAACCTTTCAGGGTTTTTATGAAGCGCTCCAAGAAGAACATCCATCACATATGGATAGGTCCAACAATCTCCACTTCATCTACAAGATGAATCAGAAGATGGGTTTGTATCGTGAGCATGCTGGTGGGCAGGTATTTCTCAAAGAGACAAACTGTCTCCACTACTCCCCACCTTGCGAATTCAATAGAGTATGTCTTGATCTCCTTCTATGACATCCATTACACTAAATTTGGCAACCTAATGCCCTGCGTATTTTTGGAGGAGTAAGGCATCCTAAGATCCCGATCGATAGTACAATCTACCACAAATGAAGAAGCATTATGAACAACAACTACACTCCAAATAACAAAATACACATGCCACTTACAATCCATTCGGGTAGTACAAACCTGACATATCTTATGCCAATAATGGGATTTTAGCCCTAATAATTGGTCGTCTTTAGAAAACATGGACCTGAGAGAACCCATCATACCCATCGCAGTGCGGATAGACTTGATAATTTGCTTCACAATGCACTCTTCTTTAGTGGAAAAAACCCAAGGAGCACGAGGTAGCTGCAAGCAACTGTCAGCACTTGATTGCAGCTCTAACTGCAGCCAAAGCATCTCCATCTTGCCTACCTCCTTCAAATATATTTGTGCCCCTACAGTGTCTCTCTTTCATGTGATGTGGTCCCAAAGTAAGCTACCAACATTCTTGAAAATATGCATGGGATCCAACAAGTGGTTGATCTGTAAGTGGGTCCAATCTGGCAACTTGTAGAAAACTAGGAACTGTCGCATTCTATTTGGATGTGACTCCATGTGGACCATTTTCAGCTCGTACCAACTTTGCACGTTCATTCATACTGGAGGTCGTCCAAGAAAACCTTCCCTCAATTCATGACCCTCCAGCAAGAAAGCGGCGTGTCCTTGATATACCATCTTCTTCATGGTTCGTGACCTTTGAGAGTCTAACTATGGCCCACACAATGGACATGCATGATAACTTAAGATAACCAAACTTGTCCCAACACCTCTATCCAATGAACACAAACTTGAACGAGCTATGATAGATATTATCAATGAGAACAGAAGCCTACTTACTTGAGCACTCCTCGAATCCCGGAAAGTCATGCGAGGTCCACATGAGAATGGCTCGAATATTGACGGACCATCATGCTTGCTCATATCTTTCACGGCAACCCCCTCCTCCCACAAAATCCTAAGCTCATTGACTAATGGACGAAGATACACTTTCATATTCTTGACTTTGTAGTGGCCCGGGAACAAGCAAGCTAAGGATGAGGTGTCATTTCTTTGTAGAAAGTCATAGAGGGTTGTTGTAGTTAACAAGGACTACATGCCACACACTATAAGAAGTTGAGTGCAGACCAAATGGGTTCACGCCATCCATAGCAAGACCGAGTCAAATATTCCTTGGCTCTCGGGAAAAGCCTGAAAAGGTAGAGTCAATGTTGCTCCATGTGCGTGAATCCCTTGATATTCGTTGGACTCCATCTGTGGATCTATTCTGTGCATGCCACATTGTCAAGCTCACCATACCAAATGTACGAAACATGTGATGTATACGGGGGATAAGCGAAAAGTGTCTAAGAAATTTTTGAGGGATAGTTTACCCTTGCAAGTCTTGCCGATACTTGTGAGCACCACACTTTGGACATGTCTCCATAGTCTTGTATTCTCCTCGAAACAGTACGCAATTATTGATACATGCATGGATGCTATTGTAGTCCATGCCAAGCTTTCGTAAAACATGTTGCACATCATCACGAGACTCAGGCATGGTATTTGCAAGTGGTAATATATGATCCTTTAGTAACCTGAAAAAAAATCATAGAACACCTTGAAAAATCACAATTGTTTTTTATGATGGTGCCAAAAAGAAATCAACAAAGCGTATGTAGAAGGTACCTGAACAACTTAGTCACACTCGCATCGCTCCACCAGTACTTTGTGTGCAAGCAGTATCTTCAGGTGATATACTCTGCACTCATCATATAATGGTATGGATGTCTCGACATCCATGGGCATCAATGCATCAATCATTGCCTCCATCTCAAGCTCCAAGACTGTAGGAAAGTCTGGAAGGCTACATGTCTCCTTTGGTATTGAGAGTATAGATTGGATAGTACCTTCCAAGTGGTGGATTGGCTCAGAGACTCCATCCATTGCATGCCCAGGAACTCTTCTAACTTGCTGCAAAGGGTGCACTCCTCCTTTGGATGAGACATCGCCTCCCTGTGATAAATTTTACGACCACATCCAATGATTTTGTGTATGATATTCAATTAGTTTGCAAATACAATGCATCATTGATATACACTTTTCTTATCGTTTGCTCAAACTCTGAGATCGCCTGATCAATGATCTCCGATTGAAACTCGCCAAAGTTTCGTACATGTTCTATAGATAATCAACATTTTTGTCTAATTGTTATCATTCTTTTTTTCTTTCTTAAAGTTTTTGAGAAGGGATTTCTTCTCTTGTAACTCAACAAAATTAACATATGTAAAGTCTCCACCCACCTATAGTATGTAAAGTCTAATATGCAATGCATGGGGACAAGGGAGTAGCTACCCTATGTCTTCCCGTCCTGTGGTATTGCACCGGATCTCACCACCTTTTTTCCTTTGTGTGCGACTCAATATGTAGAGTGTAGGAGGAGGTAGCACAAAGCATGTCAATAAAACCATACATTTACCTCCAAGTCCTATCTCTCTTTCGCTTTACCGGGCCTGGATACACAAGCCTTCTATGCCTTTCCGAAGTGTCAAACACACCTAAGGTACACCCTTAACAATATATGTATATACATATATATCTCTCTCTACTACTAGTACTACCACCTCTCTCTCTCTCTCTCTCTCTCTCTCTCTCTCTCTCTCTCTCTCTCTCTCTCTCTCTCTCTCTCTCTCTCTCTCTCTCTCTCTCTCTCTCTCTCTCTCTCTTTACTACTACCACACTACTACCACCACCAGCTAGTCCTCCAAAGCCTCCAAGTTGTTGAAGTCTCCTCCAACAATCTAGGAGTCCACCTCTGGGATTCCATCCATGATTTCTACCTAGAACCTATTGCGTGCCCTAGCCTCCATGGGGGCATAGAAATTGAGGACTCCAAGGCACAAGTCCCCAATATCTAGTCTGATCCATAGAACCCTCCTTGCCACTATCACCACATGGTCTCATACACAAGCGGTGAGACTTGGGCCAATAGAGATGCATACGCCTCCACTCCTATTGTGGGGCACCTATGGTGTGCTCCCAGTAAGTGTGCAAGAAGCTACCCAGGAGTACCTTCCCTACCCATTGGGCCTAGGTGGCATGATCTTGTGCTCCTGTAGAAGTAGGATGTTGATTCATCCGGCAAGGGCAGGCTACAGATCATGTTGAGCAATCAACTTCCTAAAACCACGTGCCCCACTGTAGTGGAGACTATTCACATTCGAGGATGCAAGGTGTAAGCTCATGGGGAAACCTGTGACTACCCAAACATTGGTGTGGAGACTGGTGATGAGGAAGAAAAACTATGGGGCAAGCAAGTATGCTTTTCCGCAGGTCTAAACTCCAGTCCTCCATGGTTTCCCTTAGTCGCCGCAGACTTGGCCGCAGACCATAGGGGTGATAGATGCTCCAAGTGGTACTATCAATGCATTTATCAGCCATGCTCAGAGTCGTGACTCTATACATTGGTAGAAATGGGCTGCATGTGCCAAGGGCCACTTGATCACATTCCGTGGAGCTCTCCACTATGGAGGGGCTTGAAAGATAATGCTCAAGTGTGGGACCTTGGCACCAGCCCACTAGTTAATGTCCATCATGCAACTAGGCCACTCCTATGTAGACAGTGCTAGTCCTTCTTCTCCCATCCACTGGGAGATGTGGTCCTCCACTTGATTCTTCAACTCCTCCTCTATCTATGACGTTGTCCAATCCCTTGAGTAAGAGGATTGAAAGAAAAAAGTATATTTTGGTCCATCCAGTGGTGCTAGTAGATGGACCTTCCCCTCCTTGACTTACAAACCACAAAGATCCCCACCTCTAGAGGTAGTGAGAACTCCACACTCCGCAACTCTCAAGTAGGACCATGGGCCACTGCAGAAGAACTCCTGTGGCATCACTTGTGTCTGTCTCCTCCGAAAAGTGTGACGGGCTGCAAGGGTAGATGAGCTGGTGGCTGTGTGGGAGGGGGAAAACTGCTAGTGCGAGGAGCATGTAGGCGTGTGTGGCTCATCACATCCTGTGGGAGGAGGGGGGTGGGTCTAGGGGGATCACTTGAACCGGGTGCAAATCGGGGGGGTGCTCGACATGGGAGGTGGTGGGGGGGAAGAAGATCGAGGGATGGTGGGATGGTCGAAGGTATATGGCAGGTGTGAGGGGGGTTGGTGGCCCTCAAAGGGGCGGCTGTGGGCCATGGTTAGTGGAGGGAGCATGGGAGGTGGGGGTGGGTGTGGGGGCTGTCGAATCTCAAAGGAGATAGTATGTGGCGCAGTGGTGGATATGGGGGATTGCGGTCCTACTGGGTGGGGCGGGTAGGGGGGCTACAGAGTGCTCTATCGAGGGGGCATCACTTGCCCTCCTGCTCCCTGTTATCAAGACTACATCTGAGGAGCTCACTGCAACCCCCCCTACCATCTCCCTCCTTGTCGTCTATGGGCTCAAGTGGCCACCCTCTAAGGAGGGGAAGAGAAGGAGGTCCTTCAAGGACTCTCTCTCTCTCTCTCTCTCTCTCTCTCTCTCTCTCTCTCTCTCTCTCTCTCTCTCTCTCTCTCTCTCTCTCTCTCTCTCTCTCTCTCTCTCTCTCTCTCTCTCTCTCTCTCTCTCTCTCTCTCTCTCTCTCTCTCTCTCTCTCTCTCTCTCTCTCTCTCTCTCTCTCTCTCTCTCTCTCTCTCTCTCTCTCTCTCTCTCTCTCTCTCTCTCTCTCTCTCTCTCTCTCTCTCTCTCTCTCTCTCTCTCTCTCTCTCTCTCTCTCTCTCAACACAGCAAAGGGGGGGAGCAAGAGGTGGTATCCCCTTGTTTTTTTAATGATGGGAGGGGGGACGTGATGTTGCATGGTGGTGACGTGGCCATCATGCTCTAAGGAAGGGGAAGGTACTAGGCCATGTGGCCACGAGGTTTATAATAGGGAGGGGGGTTATTATTGGGTGGGAGGGGGGATGTGATATTACATGGTGATGATGGCCTCTAGACTGGGCCGTCATGCTCTAAGGGAGGGGAGGGTAGTAGGCCATGTGGCCTTCGTCATCATTGATTCTCTCCTTCATCGTGATCTTCATCCTTGGCCACTTCTCCCTTGTCGATGTCGTCCCTCTTCTTCCCCTCCACCACCTATCAGTGACGATAGGGGGGAGGGGATTAAAAATTTTCTATTATTTTGAAAAAAATTGGGTGGCATTTTATACAGTGAGCGAGTGACTAGGTGTTCCTTTCCAAGGTCTGCAAAGCCCTTAGGCTTGCTCCATGTAAATCTCATCATGCAAGTCCCCATGAAGAAAATCCATCTTAATATCCATCTGATAAAGATCCAATCAAGCTGGGAAACCAGAGCCAATAGCAAGCATAGGGTAGTCATCTTTACAATAGGATAAAATACTTAATCAGAGTCCATACAATGTTCTTGCTTGAAGTCCTTAGCAACCAATATGGCCTTGTATCCTGGGTTAGGGCATCCAAGGGTACTTTTCAACTCATACACACACTTGCATGGCAAAGCATGCTTGTAACTAGGCAAAGGAACCAAATCCCATGTATATTTTGTTTGTAGTGAGTCATACTCTAACTACGTGGCTCCCTCCTAAGAATGACTATCATCTCTATGCATGGCCTCATCATGAGTAAGAGACTCACTAGCATCTGTCACCATAATATAATCCATAGAGGGCTCAAATCGCATCGGTTTTTGTCTATCTCTAGTAGATTGCCTCAAGGCTGGTTGTGGGCCCTATACATCCTATGGAGCATCAAGGACTTGGGCTACTGGGGCATCATCTACTACTATATATGCTATCTAGTTGGTTTTATAGTAGCAAGGTGCTCCTGAAATATAACCTTGCATACCTCAACAACATGCTTAGGCTACTTATGTATTTTCTCCTCGTGGAAAACAACATCATGTGGCTGCAAATAACCTTCTAAGCATGTGAATCACATAGGTGATAGCCCATCTCACCTACATCCACATAACCAAGAAAGATGCATTTCTTAGACTTAGGTTCTATCTTATTGTGCTTGCAACCTAATAGTCAAGAACAATATGTAGAGCCAATTGATCAAGTGTACGATAGTAGTAACTTCCTCAATGCAAAAGTGTTGTGATAAGACTACCTAGCTAAGCATACTGTGAACTTGCTCCTGAATTATCATATTCATGTGCTTAACCATACCATTTTGGGGTGGGGTGTATAGGGCGGTCAACTTCTTACAGCTTAATATCCCTCTCATCACAAACCTGCTCAAAGTTTTTAGAAACATACTCACCCCCATTATTTGACCTTAACCATTTCAACCTATATACCCAGCAACCAAATTTAGCCAATGCTGAAATAGAACCAAGTTTTTCAACTTTTTTCTAATAGGATATACCTAGACCTTATGGGTATAGTCATCAATGAAAGTAATGAAATACTTCACACCACCTAATGTGACTAGCAAGGCATGGGACCACAGACATTTGAAATAACAAGAGCCAGTGGCTCACCCATGCATGTCATACCAATCTTTTTGTGTGTATTACGTGTCTACCTATCATATAAACAATGATCATAAGACTCAAAGCATTTATAGTCGAGGGGGGTGGAAGATATTGCAAATGGGTAAGCATTTTCATTCCTTTCAAGGACATATACCCAAGGTGACAATGCAAAAGAGATAGATGTGAAACTGCATCCACTACCAAAGTATGGTCTACTGACCCAGGTGCAAGCAAGGGGTAGAGAGTTTTGAACTTAGCACCACATGCAATGACAAGATTCCCAAGAGTAATCTTCCATGAATGAGGAATCACCAAAAGAAACTATATAACTTGCATCATCCAAAGTGCCAGCAAAGATAAGTCTCTTTGTGAGAGCCGGTACATAACGTACATCCTAAAGAGAAAACATGCAATTTGAACCAAAATGTAGTGTACAGCACCAATACCAACTATCTCAAGTGCCCCCAACTAGACAAATCCAGTCAAACTGCGATAGGAGTGAAACCACTCTCTATGAGAGGTCACATGAAAGGAAGCCCTTGAATCTATTAGCCCAATAGTGCTGTGAATATCCTAATGAAGCATCAATCAACTATGTGAAGTATCAAGAGAAGAAGCTACATGTATGAAATCATCATCAAAATTAGTCCACACAATATTAATCTCTTCAATCTTAACATTGGACTTGCTAGGGGCAATGCTGCAATCATCATTTTTGTCCTATACTTTACCCTTTCCCTTTTCTTTCTGCTTATCCTCACACATCTTATGGCACTATGGCCGAATATGCCGCCCTACTTTCCCACAATAGTGACAAGTCAATGAGGACTTACGGCCAATGGACTTACTGTGAGACTATCTATGTGACTAAGAGCGAGACTGTTGAGAGTCTCTCCCACAGTGGTCATTACTAACCCTACCATTATTGCCTCTAATTGTCAATGCATAAGAGGTGCGGGAAGCATTGACATTATTTTTGTTAACCTCTTCACTTAAGAGTGCACCCTCTACATCCTGCAACTATAACCCATTAGTAGGTATATTGGTATACATTGTAGTACCAAAGGTATCCCATGATTCAAGCACTATAACTAAGAGGAACAAGGGAAGAAGAGTGCCCTTGAATTCAATCCCCTGTGAAGACAAATGATTGATAATGGAATGGAACCCATTTAAGTGAGCTGACATAGAAGTCCCCTCCTTCATACGAAGTTCCATGAGTTACTTTAGCCAATACATCTAAGAAGTAGGGCTCTACTTGTCATAAACATTGTGAATTTTTTCCCATAATTCCCATGCAGACTGCCCAACAAAGACAACATTATAGAACACCTGCTTAGAGAGGGATACTATGATGGTAGACTATAGATCATCTAATTCAACCCAATCATCTACATCAATAAGTTTGGGCTTGACACCCTTATGTTTCAAAGGCTTAACCTGCATTTTCCGCACTAAAACTTGTTAGCTTTGGGCCTTCGAGTAGTTGTAGTTAGTGCCATCCAACTTGTCAATATTAAAGATAGCACTATCACTTGAGCCACCAATCATAATGGAGGCAAACAAGTGCACAAACTATCAAAGCAAGCTATTGTAATTACTATAAACAGCCCTAAAACCACTACCAGATCAAGCTAAAAGCAAGGGGTACTGACCAAGTAATGAACTATCCATAAACTCAATGCAGAGAATTGTCAAATGAAGGTGACTGCTACATAAACACTGCAGTAAATTGCAATTACATCAAGATAAAAATGAAGTATAACAATAAGAAATCAATGCCAAAGATGATGGGCAATCACTGATATATGACAAAGTACAACTGCCAGGGGAATAGCTCCAATTTGCAGTGAGTGAATATGCAACTGGCATCAAGAACTGTTAAGCAATCAATGTGTCAGAGTAAGATACATCCCATAGGCATAACCATCATGCATAAAGTGGGTCTCACAGGTAACAAAAGAGACCAACTAATAAAGGCACAACACGGACTGAGCAATGTGGCAGAAGATCAGTACATAACCAACCAACATACATCATTGACAACACCATGATAGAGATAGGTGCGGACCCAACGGTAATGTCAAATCAACCCATTAAGCATCAACTGTATACATAAAGCATGACAAGAGCATGTGCATGTCATCAAGTCCCACAATCTCATTGTAAGACCCTAAAGCTCAACCGCATAACCAAATGCTCAATATAACCTCCAAGTGTAGTGGATCCCCATTCTTCATTATTTAGAATATTGGGACTCCAAAAGGGCATATTTAAGTTTCCTAAAGCTATCATGTGACACATCATTGGAAACCTTATGAAAAATGGAATCTATTGTAGCTATTAAACAATAAATTTGGAGTAACATGTGAGAGTTATAGCAAAGAAAAAGTTTTGACCATGGGTCCTAAACTTATGGAAAATTCCCAAATTCACTAATAGTATGTTAATCCAATAGCATTCCGATACATTGGGGGCATAACATCCCCAAATAATCCAGCATCACGTAGACATCCCATAAGCATAAGTGACCTCAAGATAATGAATGAAGTGTTGTCCTAAACTGTATGACAACAAAGTATCACAAATTGTGAATCAATGGCTGATCCCAAGAGCTCCAATTGATGCCCAATGCTGAATACAAGTGTTGAAAGGTGTTGCCAATGATCACCATGGATGCCAAGAGTGCCAGGAGCCGGTTAGAGGCTGGAGGAGTGACCAGGCAGCTGAGCAGGGATGCAGACTGCCTAAACAAGCACAATCACATGGGCTACTATTGAAGGGGCTACCTCAGGTGTTGGCCTCAATAGGCCTTGTTGCAATGCTCAATGGCCTCTAGCAAGGCCCTGGATCTCAAGCCTCAAGAAGGGGGAAAAAGCTAGGAAGAAGGTGGAGCTCAGTGCATACCTCGGGGTGAAGTATCCATGCCTTCCATTAAAACTATGAACTAAAGCTTTTCTCCACAAGTTGAAGCAATATCGGGTCAGGCTCCTCAATGCCAGTGCAATGGCTATGATACCAATTGAAGGGAGTGAGCCCTAAAGTAGAAGCACAGAGCGGAAGCAAGAACTATAGTGGAAGGAGCAAAAGTGAGAGAGAGAGAGAGAGAGAGAGAGAGAGAGAGAGAGAGTGTGTGTGTGTGTGTGTGTGTGTGTGTGTGTGTGTGTGTGTGTGAGTGAGAGAGAGAAAGAAAGAGAGAGAGAGAATGTGCAAACTCCAACAGTCACAATGTGTGTCTGGACTTCCTTTTATTCAAATATCACTGAAAGAATAAAGAATGAAGTGACAGTGATGGGCTTCTACCACCTGCAATGTATAGGTGTGTGAGTATGTAGGTATTGTTAGTGTAAGTAACACATGGGCTCCTAGGCAAAAGTGCATTTACCTCCAATAACACAAACTAGGTGGGGTGTGTGTGTGTGTGTTTTGTGTCTACGTGTGCATGTGCATAAGTGTTACTGAAGTTCATTGTCAGTGAGGTACCAATGTGTGTGTGTGGTGTGTGTCTATGTGAGCCTAATTGTGCCCATGGAGTGATATGTGGGCACTTTGCCCTCCTCCCTACCCTTGACTCCTCGTGTGAACGAGGTAGTGCTAGGGGTGAGTTCAAGAGAAATAAGCTATCAACACCCCGAATGTAGCAAGCATGTGTGATGCATTGTGCATTCTATCACTAGTGTGTTTGAGGTATGTGTATGCATTAAGTATTTAATGCATGTGTGCATGTGCACGAGTGTGACTATGTGTATGAGTAGTGTGTGTTGAGCTATGTGTGTAGGTGTGTGGGTTTGTGACATATATGTGTAGATTTTAGTGTGCATGTGGGATTTGGTGTGTGTGTGTGTGTGTGTGTGTGTGTGTTGGGGGGGGGGGGTAAGGGGGGGGCACGGGGGGCGGGGGGTGTAAGGGATTTGTAGCTATACCATGGTGTTATCACCGGAAACACCTATATAGGGAGTAGTAGTGACTCAAAGCCATGCCTTGTTTCCACTCTACATGTGATTCCCTATACCCAGTGGTGAACCCTCTTATGTGCGGCATCACGAGGGTGTAGTCCTGGGATGTGCCTATGTTGTACCGCTTCTTTGATTGAATAATACAAGAGTATACCTTGATCTCACATATCGTGTTAACTTTCTATGCCGTGTTGAGTGCATAACGAGTACAGGTGCATCACACTTGGTATCAGAGCAACTCTTGCTCGGAGTGAAGGAGTGCTCATGGAAGTAGGAGAGAAGATCCAGTGCCCCGAAGAGAAAAAAGTCGTAAGGACCCATGTCGTGATGTCCCATGTTGCGACGCCCCACGTTGTGACAGTCTGTGTTTCATCAACCCTCATTGGGTCGACCCCTGTCGCAATGCCCCTATTGCGTCGGCCCCGGCGTAACGTCCTGACCCCGACACCACCCACCATCTGAAGATGTGACGCAACTTTCCCATGGCACAAACACCACCACCAAAGGTGAGATGCTGCTTCCCCGCGCCGGCAACACCACCGACCACAACGCGACCTCCCCGTGCCGACAACACTACCAACCACATGGAGGACAATAGGGGGAATGTCACCCTCCCAACAATGGAGGAGAAGAAGAAGAGTAGAGGGCAAGAATGGAGAGTAGCCCAAGAAGAAAAGGTAGCCGGATTAGAAAGGCAGTTGGAGGGCATGTCAGGCATGCTAGAGTCAATTTGGAACATGCAGATGAAGGAAGAGGAAGAGGAAAGAAGGAGGAAACTAAGGTGGAGCAAGGCTATAGAGATTGGGTGTTACAGCAACAAGAAGAGGAGAAAAGACACAAAATGCAAGAGGAGATGGATAGAATGGGTAGAGAGGAGACGTCTAGGAGGGTGCAAGATACAAGGAAAGAAAAGGATAAGGTAGTAGAAGTAGAAAACAAGAAGAAGGACAAGAAGAAGGATAAGAAGCACAACCGAAGGGAAGAGGAAGACAGTGATAGTTCAAAAGATGACTATGAAAAATTCAAGATCCCCCAACCCACCAAGTACAAAGGAGAGAGAGACGTGCTGGTCCTAAAGAAGTGGATTGCAAAGGTGGATAGATACTTGAAGTATACCCAAATAACCGAAGATAGGAAGGCGAAAGTGGCAGCCATTTACTTGGAGGAAGATGTAACGTGCCCGCCCCTCAAATTGCAAGACGCATCTTAGCATCCCTCAATCTAGAACACGTTGTCCAGCACTCCCAAGGAATGACACGGGGTTTTCCAACTAGCATCTCTCGAGTCTGCCTTGCAACGCAACTTATCCGGCCATTCCCACTAGGATCGACGTGAAGTCCAAGTTCCTAGCAGTCGAGTCTTCCTAATAACCTTCTAGCGTCGGTCGATAGTCGCTCCACTTTGCGTAGATACAACTGGACCCAAGCAGACTCATACCACATTTGGTCCAAAGAGAATGGGAAACAAGAGGGATGCATCGCTTGACCTCTCTACCCATAGGGCATAGTCCCATTCCAGTCCCCTGACATGGTATGAATCAGGGTTTCAACTTACAAGTTCTAAGGTCCTTGTCTAACAACGTTCGCATCAAATAAATTTCATTGAGGAAAGCTCTCGGCTAACCAAGACCACCCTGCCATAAGATGGACCCGACGGTCACATCCACCATCCTTCCCTCAGGGGTTGTTTTAGTTATCTAATTACCTACCACATTATGTTTGACACATAAAAGCAGCTTTCTTAATTAACCCGTTACTCATAGGTTCCTTTACATAATTTAGGGCACAGACACTAAGACAAGATAAAACAAGATCAAACACTTTCTTAACTTATCTTCAAAGTAATGTTTGTCTCCCGCCCATACGGGAGAATTAAGTATCCCTTTCTTCCTCCACAGAAAAATCCTTCCATCTCCCGGCAATAAAAACCCGAAGTTTTATCCTACTAAGATTCTACCTTGTAACTAGTATCAAGGCCTCAAGATCCCATCTCAAGTCACGTAGAACACTTTTGTAGGGTCCGGAGGCATTGGGATTTACAGCCAGAGCTCCCCTTGGCACCCAAGCGTCCTCTTGCGCTGCCAAGTAATTTCCAAGGAGAGACCTCTCACGGTGGGTTCAGTCCACATTTTCAGCGCAGATTCATAACCCCCTTGGTTAGGGTTTGGTGGTTTGCAAAGGTAGCTAGCTCCATCCTTCCTTAATTATCCCTTCAGGAAATCATCCATAGCTGAAGCAACAAGCCAAATAACATTGACTAGGGGAAACATCCCTTTTGTTCCCATGGCAATTTATCCTTACAGTTCCCGCCATGAAATATAATCACTTGGATATTCATCCAAAACCACAGCCAATCCTTAAGTATCCTTTCGGGAACAATCAAGCTGAAACAACCATCCTAACATCTAACTAGGAAAACATCCTTTTTGTTCCCATGGCAATCAGTCATCACAGACCCGGCCATGAAATCATCAATCACAAACAACTTGGATTAGCATCCGAAACCGCATCAAGCAATCACCTTGCTTATGATCCACCTATCCTTATTAAGATTCTCTCCTCTTACCAACACAACCAATCGACATTCACGTGGAGATACCCTTTTCAAACAACCAACCGTAACTTGGGCCAACAATCCATTTAGAGTTAGGTCACCAACTTCTATTAAGCTAGGAACGTATCCATTTGCGATAGTCTATAGCAAGATCGATAAAACAATTCGCAGGCAATTATACTTGACCTTTCAACTTCTTTTAAAGCTCTCTTTCCCTTGGGTGTTTCCTTGTGGTAACTTAGTTCTAACTCAAAGCATTGACTAGTCAACCAAGGCAATGGACAAGCCTTATTCGCAACCCATCCAAGAGCCTTTTATTCTTCCAGTTCTTTACTCATTTCTCTCTAACCAAGTAAAGTTAACACACTTGGCAATGCAAGACTGTTCACCTAGGCATTCAGGATACAGTCTAGATGCATGCGTCCCTTCCATCTCTCTTAGTGCAGTACTATGCAGAATTCTCCAATCAAACTTACCCATCATGCACATGGTTTGTTTAATATATTAGTACATCCTAATTGACCTTTAGCTCTCTTCATACCTAGCAACGAATACTTATTCCTAATGCACTGGATCTCATGTGACTTGCGTATATGAAGTCTAGGTTTCTATCCATCGATGCAATTGCATCCTATGAATGGAAACTAACATTTCATGTGTTTAATTTTTATGCAAATGCAAATCGTGCTTTTTATTGGTTAATTTGAGCATTGCTCTATGCGAAGGTCTATCATTTTATGTAAAATTTTATGAAAACCTTATCATTTCATGTGCGTCAATCCAAGCATAATCCATTCTATTTGTCCACTTGACTCCCATGCAATCATCCCGTATTTGCAATATTTCATGCAACAATATTTCATGTACTAGGCTAGTCAATATTTCATGCAACTCATGCACTTAACTTTTCATAATCATGCACTTTAAGTATGGAAGAAAAACCATGAACAATAAGCAATAAGAATAGTGGGAGGGTTAGAGGACACCCTTTTTGAGTGGGTAGTCAATGTTGTCTTTCTAGGTGTCACAAGCCATCCACAGACTTCCAGTCCCATGCGTCCACGTAACCCTGAGTGTCCTTGATTTCTCGATGGCCGCAAACGAGTCTTCGTGCTTGGCCTTCTGATTTCTCTTCAAGTTCTCTTTTTTCTCACCTTCTTCTTCTTCTCCTCCTCTCTCTCCCTCTTCTTCTCCTTCTCTCTCTCCCTCTTCTTTCTCTCTTCTTCTCCTCTCTCTCCCTCTTCTCCTTCTTCTTCTTCTCATCTCTGCCTCTTCTTCTCCTTCTCTCTCTCCCTCTTCTTCTCCTCTCTCTCCCTCTTCTTCTTCTTCTTCTCTCACTCTCTTCTTCTTCCCTTTCTCTTCTTCTCTTCTTCTTCTTTTTCTCTTCTTCTCCTTTACTCTCTTCTTCTTCTTCTTCTCCTCTATGCCTCTTCTTCCCCTTCTCTCTCTCCCTCTTCTTCTCCTCCTTTATCTCCCTTCCTCTTCTTCCTCTTCTTCTTCTCCTTCTCTCTCTCTCTCTCCTTCTCCTCTTCTCTCTCTCTTCTTCCTCTTCTTCTTCTTTTTCTCTTCTTCTCCTTCCCTCTCTTCTTCTTCTTCTTCTCCTCTCTGCCTCTTCTTCCCCTTCTCTCTCTCCCTCTTCTTCTCCTCCTTTCTCTCCCTTCCTCTTCTTCCTCTTCTTCTTCTCCTTCTCTCTCTCCCTCTCCTTCTCCTCTTCTCTCTCTCTTCTTCTTCTTTTTCTCTTCTTCTCCTTCCCTCTCTTCTTCTTCTTCTTCTCCTCTCTGCCTCTTCTTCCCCTTCTCTCTCTCCCTCTTCTTCTCCTCCTTTCTCTCCCTTCCTCTTCTTCCTCTTCTTCTTCTCCTTCTCTCTCTCCCTCTCCTTTTCCTCTTCTCTCTCTCTTCTTCCTCTTCTTCTTCTTTTTCTCTTCTTCTCCTTCCCTCTCTCCCTCTCCTTCTCCTCTTCTCTCTCTCTTTCCTCTTCTTCTTCTTCTCCTCTTCTCCTTTCTCTCTCTCCCTCTTCTTCTTCTTCTTCTCTTCTTCTCCTTCTCTCTCTCCCTCTTCTTCTTCTTCTTCTTCTTCTTCTTCTTCTTCTTCTTCTTCTTCTTCTTCTTCTTCTTCTTCTTCTTCTTCTTCTTCTTCTTCTTCTCTTCTCCTTTTCTCTCTCCCTCTTCCTCTTCTTCTCCTCCTTCTTCTCTCTGGGGGGTGTTTTTGGCGGACGTCACGGCCAGGGGGCGCACTGTGTTCCAAGATGGGGGGGCTGACACTGTCCGTCGATGGAGGGGGCCGCAGCCTACTGCAGAGAGGGTGCTGCTATGTCAAGTCGGAGGGGGGAAAAGGGCTTGCTGCAGTCCTCACAAGGGCGCCTTGTGCCTCAGCCCACAAGGGGCTTTATAGAGGGGGAGGGAGGAGGTGGTATGGAGGGGGAGAGACGGTCATCTAGCAGCCGCCACCCCTCCCACCTGGGGGTTGCATGCCCCCCTCTTTTCCTTAATGCTCTCTCTCTCTCTCTCTCTCTCTCTCTCTCTCTCTCTCTCTCTCTCTCTCTCTCTCTCTCTCTCTCTCTCTCTCTCTCTCTCTCTCTCTCTCTCTCTCTCTCTCTCTCTCTCTCTCTCTCTCTCTCTCTCTCTCTCTCTCTCCTGCCATGCAAGCGGTAGGGGGAGAGTAAAAAACTGTCTTAATTTTAAAAAAAAATAAACGAGGGGAAGGGATATTACAGAGGACACTGCCAGTTGGTACCTATTGGAGCAAGAGCAGGGCCACACCATCTTTTCATGGAAAGAACTCCAGAACTCAAATACTACTTCATTCCAAAGATGGAGAAATTCAAAGTGAGAGACGAATGGAGGAACCTCAAACAAACACAGGGGAAGATGAAGGAATATGTTAGCTCATATAGGCAGATTGTGTTGCAACTACCAAACATGGATACTGACACCAAATTACATGGATTTTTGTTTGGGATGCAAGAATGGGCTAGAAGGGATGAGGAGAGATAGGAGCCAACCAGCTTAGTAGTAGCCATGAGAATGGCCAAAAGACTAGTGGACCTAGAAGGCAAGAGAACTGCCCAAGGGAACCAAAACATATTCAACACCAACCTCAACAACAATTCATGGACCCCGAGGCCCAATACCCCTAGAGGGTCATTCACAAACATGCAGAGCCAAACCCCCAATACCACACTGGCCGCATCGCAATCCGCATTGGTACCAAGAGGAGCAGTAGGAAGATGGGGAAACAACCATTATAGGCCAACTCCTAGTGCATCATATGGACCCGCAGGATCAAATACAGCATGGTGGAGACCCCCATGCCCATCCATCCGGATCAGATGCTTCAGACGTGAGGGTCCTTACTACCAAAATAGATTCCCCGTGGAAGATATTGCCTCATCAAGCGGGTCGAGGGTGAACACCACTACCGCACATGGAGGAGAAGAACCAAAACCACCACGTATCCAAGAAATCCCAAGCAGAAGTGATGAAAGCATGGATCACCCAAGGGTGGGGACAGTCAGCACATGACCCCAATGCATGGCGGCCCGAGTAGCAGTAGTCCACCACCTATACATCAAAGGCAGAGTGAGTGAAGGGAATCATGCCATCATGGTGGATACACGGGCCACGCACAACTTCATTACCCCAGAGTGCATAGCCAAACATGGATTGAAACTATCTAAGGGCCCAGAAGGATTAACAGTAACATTCGCACAAGGAGAGGCCAAAGAAGTGAAACAAGTCTTTGAATTGCAAGTAGAAGCTGGAAAACGAAAAGAAAAACTCAAATTCTTAGTAATCCCCATGGATGATTTTAAAGTGATCCTAGGCTTGGAATTCTATGACAAATATTTCATTGCAATATTTGGGAAAGGAGTGAATGAGATGATGCTAGATATGCAAGGAGAAGGCATCAGAATATCCTGCAAAAGAATGCAATTACCTAGCGGGACCCCAATCAAAGTTCAAATGAAGGAGAATAAGTCAGGAGTCTCATGCCAAATAGTGAAGCCAAGTGCAAATCAACCAAGAGGTCCAACCCAAGCAACACCGATCCAAGGAACAATTATCAGACCATGCATCATGACGTGTAGTGCCAAGCAAGTAGAGAAATCAGTCAAGCAAGGAGATATGGTCTACTTGTGTATGATCCGACCCATGTCAAGATTGTGGGAGAGAAGGAAGGAGTCTCGCTTGAAGCTTTCTTGCTTGCACAAATGGGGGAAGACACACAAGGGTGGAGGCTGAAAACAGTTTTTCTCTTCTTAGTTGTGTAAGCCAAAAGAACTCAAGTACAAAGAAATAGAAGAACCCTCTATATGGGTCTCAAACCAAACTCAACTAACTAAGGTGGCATACTAACTGAGCCACGAACTAGAGTTGATAAGGATAGCTATCATGTAGCTATTATTCATGGGCGGTGTACCAACCGCGTCTGCAACTGACAAGTCGATGACATAAATACACAACGGTCACCCTGGCGTATCACGAGTGGAGCTCGATATCTCAACACTCCCCCTCGAGCTCAATCCCAATTCCTGCACACCAAGCAGGTCTCTGAACTTGCGTAGCTTCTCTGCGCCCAATGCCTTCGTGAATATGTCAGCTACCTGATCCTCTGTGCTGACATAAACTAGATCAATAAGACCTAGTAAAACCCTCTCTCGCACATAGTTATAATGCACCTCAATGTGCTTTGTTCTAGCATGATAGCCTGGGTTATTTGCCAAGTGTATACTACTCATGTTGTCACAATAAATGACAACTGGTCCATCTGTAGACTGATGCATATCATAAAGTAGCTTATGCAACCAAGCTACCTCACATGCAGCCATTGCTGCACCCCTGTACTCAGCCTCTGTGCTCGACAAGGCAACTGTAGGCTGTTTCTTGCTGCTCCAAGTGACTGCAGCACTCCCAAAAGAGAACACATACCCACTCGTAGATCATCTATCAGAAATACTACCAGCCCAATCAGCATAGTGTATCCATGCAACTGTATCTGAACCCCAGTCTCATAAAATAGTCCATACTGCAATGTGGACTTCACATACCTGAGTATGCGTCTAGCTGCATCCAAATGTGGTTTCCTTGGAGCCTGCATAAACTGACTTACCAATCCAACAGCATAGCTCAAATCTGGCCTGGTAATAGTCGTATAAATCAAACTTCCTACTATGCGTCTCTACATAGTAGGGTCTTCTAGAAGCTCACCTGCATCTGTGCTCAGCTTCACATTTTGCTCCAAAGGAACTGAAATAGGCTTACAGCCTGTCATCCCATATTTGGACAGCATGTCCAATCCATACTGCCTCTGCAAGAGCTGTATCCCACTTGGTGATCTAATCACCTCAATGCCCAAGAAATAACGCAGCTCTCCCAAATCCTTCATCTCAAACTTCTGCTTCAATAGCATTTTCACATGAAGGATATCTTCATCACTGTTACCTGTCATAATCAAATCATCAACATAAATGACAAGTAGCATAATACCTTTCTCTGTTTTTCTCACATAAAGTGAGAAATCTGCCTTGGAAATCTGAAAGCCAATAGTGACAAGATACTGTCCTATCTTGTCAGACCATGCTCTAGGTGCTTGCTTCAAGCCATACAAGGCTTTCTTCAACCTACAAACAAACTCAGGATGAACAGCATGCACATAACCTGGTGGCTGCTCCATATAGACCTCTTCTTGCAAATCACCATGCAAGAAGGCATTCTTTACATCCATCTGATGTAAAGACCATCCCTTTGATGCAGCCATAGCAATGACTGCTCTTACAGTTGCCATCCTTGCGATTGGACTGAATGTTTCTTCATAGTCAATGCCATATGTTTGTGCATACCCTTTGACTACTAATCTTGCCTTGTATCTGTTCACAGAACCATCTGCATTGTGCTTCACCTTATAAACCCACTTACAGCCAATTGCATTCTTACCTTTAGGCAAAGGTACTAACTCCCATGTAGCATTTGCTTCCAAGGCATCCATTTCTTCATTCATGGCTTTCTCCCATTTTTCTTTTCCCATGGCTTGCTCAAAAGATGTGGGTTCTGGTTCCTGTATCACTTTGACCATATATGCATAGTGAATGGCTGTAAATCCATCATATTTCAGCCTATCCACAGGATACCTAGCTCTCGTAGACCTGCGCAAAGTAGGTTCACTCCCAGGTGCTCTCAAAACATCCCTGGTCTTCCTTACTCCAGGTGTAACAATAGAAGGAATACCCAACTCATCATCAATGCTCTGTTCTGAGCCACTGGATTCACCATCCACATAAGAGTGACCTGCATTCACATCAAACATGGACTGATCAACCTTCTCTTTTCCTTTTCGTGATACCTGCATACCACTATCTGCATTACTTTGAGAATATTCTCCTGATCTCAATCTGCCTGTCCATGGTGAAGAATGTGAACCACTACTAGAGGACGCTCCAGGTCCACTAATATTTTGTGACTGCTGCTGTGAATTTTGTGCAGCATTACCATTTTGTGCATCTACATCATCAATCACATTTACTGGTTTATACCAGCTACTCATCTCATCAAAAACAACATCTCTGCTCACTGTAAACTTACGAGTAGAAGGGTTATAGCATCTATACCCTTTTTGCTGCAGAGAGTAACCAATAAAGATGCACTTCTCAGCTTTTGGATCCAACTTGGATCTCAACTCATCTGGCACATGTACATAGGCAATGCAACCAAAAATTTTCAAATGAGAAATATCTGGTTTCCTACCAGTATACCTCTCCTCTGGAGTCATTCCATGTATTGCTGCAGTGGGAGTCTTGTTCATTATGTAGACTGTTGTAGCAACTGCTTCAGCCCAATAAAAATCTGGCAAGTCTTTTTCATTGAGCATGGCACGAGATACCTCTCCAATATGCCTGTTTTTCCTTTCTGCAATTCCATTTTGTTGTGGGGTATAACTGCATGAATATTGCTGCTTTATGCCATGCTCCTACAAGAACTTTGCAAACTCATTTGAGAGGTACTCTCCCCCTCCATCTGACCTTAGGCATTTTATTTGCAGACCTGTTTCTTTTTCAGCCATAGCTTTAAGGGTTTTGAAATGCCCAAAAACTTCACTTTTCTTTTTCATAAAATACACCCAAACTCTTTTCTACTATAGTCATCAATAAAAGTGACAAAATAATGACAGCCTCCAAGAGATGCAGCTTTAGTAGTCCACACATCAGAGTGGATTAATTCCAATGGCTTCTCACTCTCTTGAACATGTCTAGGAAATGGTTTCCTTGCCTGTTTTCCAAACTGACAGGCTTCACATACCTTATGCATTTCTGCAACCTTGAATTTTGGCAATCCTGCAACAATATTTTGGGCCTGCATTGATTTAAGTTGTTGTACATTAACATGACCAATGTGTTTATGCCATATATCAATATCTGCAACTACACCGGTCCCATGTGCAAACATTGCTGCACTCAATTCAGACATGTCTGCATCCAACGTAAACATTCTGCCCTTCTTCTTTCCTTTTGCTATCAAGCAACCTTTATTTTTCATATCCTCAACAAAGCATCCATGAGGATTAAATCTGACCTGCAAGCCCTGCTCAACCATTTGACCGACAGAAACCAGATTCTTGGTGATATTCGGGACATGAAATACATCGGACAGGTATTTCTTTTTCCCATCGTGCATAGACAAAGGAATTTTTCCAATCTGCACAATAGGATGTGCAGTATCATCACCAGTCTCCACAAATCCTGGTTTTTCCATTTTCCTTGCATCCTCCATCCATTCTGCATGACCTGTCATATGGTTTGATGCACCTGAGTCAACATACCATACATCGTTGCTTTCTTCTGCACTTGTCACAGAATTGTTCATGTGCTGCACCATAAACAGATGCTCATTTCTGTCATCACCCTGTCTACTAGAGGATGCATAATTTCCTTGTTGCAGTTTTCCATTCATGATGTCATTCTGCTTTTTATAGCAGTCTTTAGCCATATGACCCATTTTACCACAATAGTAGCATTCAACATTACTGTTTGCATTTTGGCCTCTTTGCCATCCACCACGACCTCTTTGGCTCCCCCTGCCTCTAGAGTTACCACGTCCTCCTCCATAGGACTGGTTTTCTTGAGTTTGCTGCATATTCTGATTTCTACCACGGCCTCCAAATCGGCCTCCTCTACCTCTGCCTCTACCTCTTCCAGCATTTGAGTAGAAGACAGCTTCTTTTGAAGTTCCTCCTGAAGAAGATGCACCACCATTTCTCTGCTCCTCAGAAATTAGAAGAGCAATCAACTCCTCAAAGTCAGGAAATCTTTCACGAACTGAAATGGATGTCCGAAACTGTGCATAATCCTTTCCTAGACCATTCAAGGTCACAGAAACTAAATCATCATCTTCCACTGGTGACCCAATGGAAGCAAGTGCATCTGCAATCTTTTTCACCTTCATGTGGTAGTTGTTGATGCTCATATTTTCTCTTTGCACATTGTGCAACTCTTGCTTGAGCTGCATTTTCCTGGCTTGCGTATTTGTGCTATACATTTTTGACAAAGTATCCCATGCCTCCTTTGGCGTAGTGCATCCTGAATATGCACAATCATAGAGTCTGAAATGCTGATAGACAGCCAATACATAACTTTCCTGGCTCTCTCATGCCATGCTTTAAATGCCTGCATTTGCTGTTGATTGGGAACATCAGGAAGAACTGGTTCTTCTTCATTTCCTGCAACAAATTCCCAATATCCTTTTCCCATAAGGAAATTCGTCATTCTAAACTTCCATGCTTGGAAGTTGTTCTTGTCAAGCTTTTCAGTGACAATCTGTGAAAGAGAATCAGATGCCATTACAGAAGACTGCAAAAAATTCTGTCACTGCAAAACCACAGCTTCACCCTCACAAGGGAAAAACTGCAAAACTGGCGAAAGTGGTATTTGACCACACAGTCACTTCCTAGTGACGATTTTGCATCAACAGGCAACAGGGATGATTCTGTAACTCCCAATGTCTCTGCGCACAAGCATATAATGCAATTTTTACAGTAACTATTCACCGACCTGTAGAACAGTGGCTGCACAGCATAAAACTGGGCCTTTTCTTGAGTGCATGCAGAAAACTTCCACCTCCAAAACAGGCCCCGAAATGGCCTCAAATCAAAAAAACAAGGTCGATGACATAAATACACAACGGTCACCCTGGCGTATCACGAGTGGAGCTCGATATCTCAACAACCCATTGGGCAAGAAGACAGCAAGAAGCCCAAACATCAAAGCAAAAACACAGAAGTGGCAAAAATACTTGAAGCATTCAAAGATGTAATGCCAGCGAAGCTACCCAAGGTCCTACCACCTAGACGGGATGTGGATCATAAGATTGAATTGATTCTAGGATCCGCCCCACCGGCTCGAGCACCCTACCGCATGAACCACACCGAACTCATCGAATTGAAGAAGTAGCTACATGAATTAGAGGAACAAGGTTTCATCTGCCCCAGTAAATCCCCCTTTGGTGCCCCAGTGTTATTTGTCAAGAAGAAGGATGGGGGACTTAGGCTTTGTGTAGATTATAGGGCCCTTAACAAAATCACCATAAAAAACAAAGACCCGATGCCCCTAGTGGAGGACCTCTTAGATAGATAACACAGACCCAAGTACTTTAGCCACATAGACCTGAGATGAAGTTACCATCAGATCTGCATAGCAGAACAAGATATCCCTAAAATAGCCTTTCACACCTGATATGGTAGTTTTTAGTGGTTAGTCTTAAGATTCCACCTAAGTAATGGACCAGGCACATTTTGTGGCCACATGGATGGATTCTTTAGACCCAAGATAGATGTCTTTGTCATTATCTATATTGATGATTGTTGAGAGTGGAAAAAGACTGAATTTTTGACTGATTTTTGTTGTTTTTGAGGTCTGAATGATTGATTTTTGGTGGATTTAGAGTGATGTATGATTGTTAATGGAAGTATTTGAGAGTGTTTTGGATGATATTGATTATGTTTTGGAAGTTCATGATGATTTTCAGTGGAGATATGAGGTTCTGTGATGTTTTGATAGGTTCTAATCGGTTCTGTATACCTTTTGTATAGCTTCTGTTTTGTTCTGATTGTCTTCTGTATGAAGCATGGATTGATGATTGATGAAGATTGAGATCTTGTGAAAGCTTATTGAATAGTTTTTGAGAGTTTGGAATGGTTTGAGTATGAGTTATGAGGTTTTGATGACCTTCTGTAGATCTTCCGTAGAGCCTCTATCTCTGCTCTGTCTCTGCTCTGTCTCTGTACTGTAGCTGTTCTGGTGCTGTACTGTGACTGTTCTGTAGACCTTCTATAAGTGTTCTGTAGAATGTATGTGTGACTTTGGAAAAGTTTTCTAACCTTTTTAAAGGATTAATCTAATTTCAAAAGAGCTAAACCAGGTGGAAGAAACAACTGCTGAAGACTGAAGAGAAGACTAAGTGACAGTGACAGTAGTGAGCTGTAAAAAGACACTGTAGTGGCTCTGGTGACTCTTTATATCAGACATACCTCTTGGGAGGTTCATCCACGACCTAAGAAGGATTATTGAGGTTTATTATGAGAGCATTGTAGTGAGGATATGATGTACTATTGATGGAGAGAGAGAGAGAGAGAGAGAGTCAAAGATAGTCAATTCTATCGAAACAATGTAACTGTATATGAGAGATTAAGAGAGAGGACTATGAAGACATTGAAGATGAATAATATTTGATTGATTTCCATTCAAATATGGTGTATTCCTTTGTTTTCTTTGTTCTATTGAATAATTTTATGAAGATGTTGGAGAATATGGCTGATTCTATCAAATCCGTGGGAGATATCTACTATGATGCTGCGTGAAGAATTGTTGTTTTCTTTGTTTTGATGATCAAAAGAATGAAATAAAAGCTTGTTGATTTTTCAAGATAGATTTTCTTGCAAGATAATTCCCTTTTCCTTGGTGTTCCTCTTGGGGCTCCATGTTTTTGGTGCGTAGCCGCAGAAACTTGCCATCAACTAGCACCAGAAGAGGCTGAAAATGAAGGAAATGGCATTGCCAGGAAGAGAAGAATTCAATGGATCAGAAACTTGCATCTTGGTGGCAAACTGTTTGGGAATAAACTAAAGAGCAGAAACATAGAGAATGACCATCCATGGAAGATTTGGCATTCATTGAGAAGTTTCCAAACATCATCAAGTGGGAGATTGTGAAGAAGCTTCAGGAGTCTTGGTCTGTGGAGGTTCACGAAGACAAGAAGGAAAAGAGTTGGAATTTGTTCGTGGATGCTCAACAGCAAGATACATGGGATGATTGATGCACTGATAATCTTCTATTTGTTCAATTAGCAACCCATTGGAAGTTGGTAGACAGAGTGTTTTTCACAACATACACTGTTGAAACCCTTAGAAGCTGGCATTATTATAATGACGCAACAACGATCCTAAGAAGAATGAGTTTTGATACTTTTAGAACAGAATATCTTCCCCTCTATGGTGGTTTGAAAGTTGAATTCAGAGATATTGAAAAGAAGGAAGTAGAGGAGATGTTGGCCAGAGAATCTATCAGAGACCAAAGCCCTCTCGGATACTATCATGTTGAGTCCAAACCAACTGGTTGAAGCCAACCCCCTGATAAATGATGCAATAAAGAGGCAAGCCTTAGAACGATTCCAGAGATACGTAAGAAGAGAGAAGGCAAAAATCAAAGCTGAGAACGAGCTCGTGGTAGAAGCTTCCTTTGACGCCCTAAAAGCACTCTTTACAGAAGTCCCCATGGCGACTCAAGGTCCCCTTCCTAGTCAGATTTGTCCTGGAAATATTGATGATAGGCCAGCAAATGTAGTCCCATTGCCAATTTTTAAGGGAGAGTACAATGAAGACCCTGATCTTCATGTAGCAGAGTTTTTGGTAGCATGTTTGGCTAACAATGCCAGAACCTCTGAGCATTGGTTAGCAATATTCCCCGCCACTTTCAAGGGCACGATGTTTCAATGGTATGAGAGACAAGCAGCAGGAACTTTTAGCACATGGGACGACCTAAAGTTGGCCTTCCTCACTAAATTTAGGCGTGAAGGTTTTGAAGAGTGGATGCGAGAGGAGTTCATGAACCTAAGTTAGTCCTCTGGAGAAAGAGTAGAAGCTTATGTCTCGCGAATGGAATCCGTCCTGAAGAGATGGACTAACCATCATTTGGATGAAGGTATCTAGAAAGGAGTGTTTCTCAGGGGCCTACAACCAGAAGTTCGCAAGTTCGTAGAATTGAGAAGACCAGTCAATCTGCAAGCTGCAGTGGAAGGTGCAATATTATATGACGAAGTTGAAGCAAGGCTGTCAATGACTCCAAGAAGAGGAATCTTACCTCCTCCTATGCCTAGAATGGTATTCCCATCAAATGCGGTCCTAGGGACAGTTCCCTACCCCTATCCCCAGATGCAAACAGTGCCACAGTATAGTGCACCTAATCCATTGTGGTCACCACACACGACAGTGCCTTAGATGATGGTTCAACCACAACAACAGTGACCTCAAACAGTTCCTCCAATGGCGACTCAACAACAGTGGAATCCTACCGATTGGAATCAACAACCCCAAGTCTCAATAGGAGCTCTGAATTAGAACCAGAACAGAGGACCTTCCGGATCTACCCAACCACTGTATGCAGTAATTACAGAAGCTTCCCAAAACCCTACAACAAGCACTTCAAGAGGTGAAAATCTAAAGGACTACTTATCCAACTCAGTTGCAAGTATCAAGAAAGAGCTTCTGGATGTGATTACAGAGCAGTTACAGATGCTAAAGATGAATACCGTCAATATATCCACTCTTGCAGGAGCCGAAAGAGATGTGATGCACTCTAATACCTTGTGTGGAAAGTGTCATCAAACGGGACGTTTAGCCACTAAATGTACCCGAAAACCAACCATTCCTGGAGCCTTCTATTATTACTGTTTGCGGAAGAACCATACAGAGGATATTTGCTCAGAGATGCATGAACGAAGACAGAAGGATGAAAATGCAAGATTCAACTTGCTAGAATCCAAAAATGACAACACAGGATATTGGACCAAAGCCTAGGGAATTTGGTCCTAATTTCGGTCCAAGGAGGTTTCCCTCTGAAAGTTATAGAGGACGACAGTCTGGCGGTTGTCAGAGATCCGAGGTGGAATATTATAGGTGTGGAGAAAAGGGACATATCTCCCCAAATTTCCCAAACCCTAGACGATCAGTGGATTACAAGCCCTTATACAGTCGATGCAAAGGAGAAGGCCATACTGCAAAAGATTGTCCCAGCCCAGCCCCTGTAAAGGCCAATGCCACTGATAGCCAACAGAAGGTACAAGAACCTGCTTCCAATTTGGTTGAGTTGGAAGTTGCCACTGTTACGTGCACCAAGAAGAAGGAACCAATGGTTGAGAATGGAAATGATTCTCCTGCCAAGACTGTGAAGTTCAACCTACCTATAGAGGGACAGAGTAGTAGAGAACAAAACAGTACAGTACAGAGCACTACAGTGCCACAAAGAGCTACAAAGATAGTCCCAGAGACAGGACCAGAGGCCCAAGAGATAGATGATACAGAAGCACTTCTGGAAACAGAAGAAGTGTCGATGCAGCAATTGTTAGAAGAAAAAGGAAAGATGAAAATGGGTATAGTCGCATTCCCCAGTCGGCTGGAGAAGCCTGTGGATCCTATTAAAGATTATGACTTGGTCAAAGACCTAGACACTTTTAAACCAAACTTAACATTTTGGCTTGCTGATGCTGTCTCCCTGATGCCAAAAGAGATTCAAAATCATCTTGAGACGAAGGCATGGACTAAGGATCACTCCTTCAACAGCGACCAAGACCAATAAGGCCTCGGAGCCTATAAAGGAAGTAGATGTGGCTAATGCCTTTCTAGATCCTGGAACCCAGAGATTAGTGTATGGATAGAAGGATGCTTCATTTCAGATGCATTGATTGATGAAGGCTCATCGGTAAACATAATGATGGATGTCACAATGAAGGACTTAGGTAAGATCTTATGTAACTCACACACCAACTACTCTTTTCCTTCCATAATAAACTCCTTAGGTTGTTGCATGTAAATATCATCACGCAAGGTCTCATGGAAGAAAGCAATCTTTGCATCCATCTACACCAATTCTATATCCTCTCTACAAACTAAAGCAAGAATCATATGAAGTATGACCATCTTGACTACTAGTGAGAATATATCATCAAATTTAATCCCCTTCTACTTAAATCCTTTGGCCAATCTTGCCTTATACTTAGGGAATGCATCAAGTGGAGATATCCTCAACTTTTGTAGACCCACTTAATGGTAGTGCATGATTGCCCTTAGACAAAGGAACTAACTCCCCCATAGTATTCTTTTCCAAAGAATCCATCTCCAATTGCATAGCCCTTTGCCACTTATGATTTTCATCCCTAGTCCATAACATCATCATAACAATAAGGCTCACCACAATTTGTGACCCTAACATAGTCTAGAAATGGATTATATCTATCTAATGATCTAAAAACCCTTGTAGATACCTACATAAAATTGGCTCAATAGGAGCCTTTGGCTATCCCATCTATCTAGCTTACAAAACATGAGGCTCTCTACCTTCTTATGGCACTCCCACCTCAACATTAGTAGGTTGTCCAAGCCCTGCATCATGTGAAATAGGTCATACAACATGCTCACGTGTTGGGTGCCCATCCTCCCGAAATAAGTCATACAACATGCTCATGTGTTGGGTGCCCATCCTCCCGAAATACCACTTTGTTGATCTCAACTATTTTGATAGGCTTCTTATGCATCTTATCCTCATTAAAGATGACATCATGGTTGCATATTACCCTTCTAGATTCAAGACCCCACAAGTGATAGTCCATTTCACTTGACTCTCCATAGCCAAGAGGCCTATGGCTTTTTCTACCACTTTGGAAGCGAGTGCTACCTCCCCAATTTTCTATTCCGTTCCTATCTAGTATCTCATCACACTTATTTTAGTCTTAGGATCATAGTTTTGAACAAGCCCATTAGTTGCATTAACATAGTCTTTCATCCCACAAGTAGCCACTAACTCCCTAGTTCCAAGATACCTACTATTAATGTTTTCCAAGTTGGCAAGTCCAAAAAACTTCAAATCTCGAAAGGCCCACATGCTATCTTCAAGATTGAATCGTTGCATTGCTTCATATAGCGAACACACTTATCCTCATAGTAAGAATCCTTGATAACCACCAATGTAGACATTTCAAATTATGTAGAAGCCATCTACTCATAGAAAAATGAGACCAAATCCTAAGAAAGTTCCAATGAATCAATAACCAAAAATAAAATAAAGGTCAAACCATACCCCCACTTAATACAGTTAATGCCAAAATTGTCAAAATAAGTCAAGACGTACCTTCACTCATTACCATAAATACCAAAATTATTAAAATAAGTTAGATCATACCTTCACTTGTTTGATACCACTACTTGACATCTATCTTCAACTGCATCACAACCACGTAAAACAAAAGTTATGCCTCCAAAAAAACATTATCTTACATCCATCACTACTTTATTATTATAGCATGGTCCTTATCTTTAGATGATAAGACTTTTTGTGCACATAAAATATACCATAGCATGTAACATCACCTTCATGTGCTCATAGCATGATCCCTATCTTCATAAGATAAGAAGACTACTCAAGCACAAGGTATACTAGAAGAAGGCATCACATCCTCTTATCTCAATATCTTGATGAAACCATTGCATGATCTCTAATGCTTCCACACAACCCATATAGATGCAAAGTGTGATTTCAAGATAATGTTGCATTCTCTAAAGGAGTGCAAGTACAATTCAAGAAATATAACCTTCTACATTCATTCTAGCATTGTAGGACACCATTACATCCATATGCATATAGAATTCCATTGAGTGGCATGTATCTTAGTTCAAGAATAACTACCCCAAAACTATGTATAATTCAAGAAGTTCATTTCATACTGCATGTTCCTTTAGAAAGCTATTTCACAATCCTTATATTCAATAACTTTGCATGCATCAACTGAAGAGATGATTTAAGAAGGCAAAATATCATCCAACTATTTTAGCAATGAAGCCATAGTATGATCCCTATCCTTAATAGCATCTTGTCTATCTAACATAAGCTATGACTCTAAAAAACATTACATCTTTTGGTACCTTCATAATTTCAAAAGATACCATTGTATTATCCCTATCTGTGTAGATAGTATGATGCCCACATGCATACCATTCATACATCTCATCCCTTGTACCATTTCAATCTCTTACAATAACACAATGTTGGAATCGCAAATAGATTCCTTTTATGGTCCTTCTTTAGATAGCATTATGTATGAAGACTTTTAATTTTTCTATCTTAGCCAACCTTGGTTGTACTAATGCATCTCTTATAGTGGTAGTTTTGTTATATTTATCTAAGAGTGGTATTATTTCCTCCTATTTAACTACTTACTTTTATCATTTTAGTTTAGTTCACTACACCTTCCTCTATCTTCTACTCTAACATGTTTATGCTAGCATAGATCACAACTTAAGAAGTATTATATGTGTGCTTCTACCCTTAACCAATCTAGTCTCTAATCCAATATGTCTATGCTAGCATAGATTACAACTTAAAAAGTATTATATGTGTAATTTTTCCCTTATCTAATCCCACCATCCTTGATATTTTTAACAAATCCATATTTCTTGTGAAAACAACATGATGTTATCTAAATCTAGCCCCATACAATGGCTCATTCTTTTTCTTTCCTTTTTTAAATTTATACTCCCATCACAACCATGCCAATGATATCATTTTCTACTTCATCTCCTTACTTACAATACAATGTTGATAACCCTAGGTGTAAACCCTTTTATCTTTTTATCTCGAGATAGTATTGTTTCATGATTTAAACTTGTGTGTATTTTCACATTTTAGTTAACCCTCCCCAATGTTTTGAATTTGTTTTCCATACATCCCCCCCCCCCCCCCCCTTGTATTGATCATAAAGTCTTCATTTTGTCTAATAATCGGGTGTGTAATTTTCTAGTGATTACTATTTTGTTGATATTTTTCTCAAAAAAATGCATAATCATTTTAGTTGATAATATTATATTTACAGTATTTTGGAGTCCTAATTAATTATATTTTTTTTAACTTATGAATTCCATCTTTATTGATTCTCTACTATCATCCATACTTTAGGAAAATCAAGTTTTGTTATTTAGTGCCAATTTTCATAAAGAGAAAAACTTGGATCTTGTCGACAACATTCATGTGCTTGCATTTGTCGATTGCCTACAAGGAGGGTTCCATGTTGTTCTTGCATTTTCATAGCATTATGGGAGTGAAAGATAGAGAATAAGAGAATAGTGGGAGTTATTGTGTTTTCCCGATGTGCACTTCAACTCCTAACCCCGTTGCATCTATTATTTCATTCTCTTTCTCTTCTCATTCATCTCTCTCTCTCTCTCTCTCTCTCTCTCTCTCTCTCTCTCTCTCTCTCTCTCTCTCTCTCTCTCTCTCTCTCTCTCTCTCTCTCTCTCTCTCTCTCTCTCTCTCTCTCTCTCTCTCTCTCTCATACAACATGTAACCTCACTACCTGTTGGATATCCATAGGGTGGTCGTGGTAAAAGGGGACCACCTCTTTATATAGGGGAAAAATTAATTTTTATAAGCATTGTTGTTAGGGTCAGTTGTGTTGGTGGACACGAGTAGTTGGGATAGGTGTAGTGATGAGGATGGGGTAGCTCCTTATAGGTTGGTAGTGTGTTGGCTTTGAGGGGGGGTTTTCTTTTTTTGGAAGGGGGGGTTTTAAAAGAGTAAATGACACTCCCCTTTGCTCATTAGCTCCCCCTTTTTCTTTAATTTCTAAAATATTTTCTCTTAATATCTATTTTTAACTACTAAATATTGTTATTAACTACTTTCTAGTCTAGCTTACTAACTACTAACCTAGTTGACTAGAATAACAAAGCTACTCACTTGACTGACTAGGTTACTAAACCCCCCCTTTTTTGAAAATACATTTATATATGTATATTTATAAAGTATATATAAATATTTACTTGTACCTACATGATTTTGTGGATGTTATCATGCTTGTTGGAGTTAGAGGATGGGTGTTTACATGCGTATTAAATCATTAAAGTCTTGGGATTCTTTAGGAGATGTTAACTATGATGGAAAATTATGTCCACCCAAAAAAAAGGGTACTTTACATTTTTCAAATGGTTGTTTGTGTGAGGAGGCATATGTTTTGCAAACATATATGTTTTGCGACATCTTGGTTTTGTAAAGCATTCGCAAAAATAAGAAAGATAGCAAAGGCCATTTTAAAAAAAGGAAGCAAGCCTTGTAAACCCAACTTTGTGCTATGCTCATCCCGCTAACAAGATTTTGAGTGTGTGAAGTTGTTTGAAATTTTTGTAGGATGACCGATCAAAATAGTGAAGATTTTATAGGTGAAGGTGATTTATCGGAATCAATAGTGGAGCAAAAATTGGACCTAATTATGATGCAGCTTCAAGAGGAACGAAGAGCACATCAAACTTTGCAAGCTCAATTGGCCACTCTTCAATGATCTACTATCGAACAAGATGGACTGCAACCCGAGGATGTTATACGATGTACGATCGATGTGACACTTGAAGCACAATCTATCTGAAAAGAAGTCAAGATAAGTAAAATAAATTTCAAATTCCATACTTTTAATGGGCTACGTGATGGAAATATTGTTTTCACTTTTATCAATCAGTTTGATGATTATTTCCATGAAGAACAGTATGCTGAAGAAGACAAACTCAAGTGTGTCACTAGGCATTTAGTGGACAGAGCATCGCTATGGTGGACTGTTATCTGCAAAAGTATTGATTGTCCTACTACTTGGGAGGCTTTTCAAAAGAAATTTTTGCAGAATTTCCTTCCACCTCAATTCCACGAAAAAGCAATAAAACTGTGGGATCTTCTGCAACAAAGAGACCGCGAGCCTATTTCACAATATACTGAGTGTTTCTGGAATGCTTTATTGCAACTTCGAATGCTCGAAGATGTACCTGAGGTGATCCATAAGCGCAAGTTTATATATGGTTTGCTTAGTCACTTTTATGCAGAGGTGAACATGTTCAAGCCAACGACTCTCGAGGATGCGATTTCTTTGGCCCATGATGCTGAAGACAAAATTCGAGGACGAGAGAAGTGACCACAACAATTCCCAACTAATGGTAACTTCAGTACAAAGCAATTCAATTCTAACTTTCGAAGATTCAATCAAAATCGCTTTGTTCCATCTTCTCTCCGTAAATCTTGGACATGACCCCCTGTTTTACCATAAAAACAAATCCAAATCCTAATCCATATTTCCAACCAAATCCCAACATACCTAAACTCCCAGCCATTACCAATCATGTTTCCAAAGCCAAACCTATAGTCTACTACAAGTGCCATCAACCTAGACATCTAGCGGTGAATTGTCGATCCAAAAAGACAATTGTTCACATCAACTACTTGGGAGTGACTGAAGATGAAGACCATGAAGAAATGCCCAATTTCACAGAAGACGATGACGATATCGGTACTACTTCAAATACTTTACCAAGTATGCCGAATCCTCATTCTTTATTAATGATAAAATGTCTTGTGCATGGTAGAGAAAAGATTGTTTTACATGACGACGGGGGGAGCACACACAATTTTATTTCTACAAAATTGGTCAAAGAATTGAATTTGCATACTATTTTGACTCATTATCGCATCAAGGCTGCATTCTTAGGCACTAGATACAATGGAACAAAAGAAGTGCATGACTTAGAAATTAAAATTGGCGATTATGTTGAACACAAAAAAAATTTAGTTGTGCCTTTGCAATCTATTGACATTATTTTAGGAATGCCTTGGCATCATAAATATAATCCCGATATAGATTATTCCACGCATTTAATGAAGATTCATTCTAATAGGAAACAAATCACATTACATGGTACTCACACTTTTGATAATTTTGCATTGCTTAGTCACACACACGCTAAATGTGCATTAAGTAGTAAATCCTATTCAGTATGGGTGAATGAAATTGAAGCTAAGGAGGCATGCACAATTTCTTTCACAATTTAAAGATTGTTTTGTTGTTGACTTACCACCTACATGTCTTGAAGATCATAAAATAGACTTAATTCCAGGTTCTCAACTACCCTGTAAAGCACCTTATCGACATAATCAAATTGAATAGAAAGAAATTCAAACTCAAGTTGAAGAATTGTTAACCCGAGGACTCATTAGGCCCAGTAGTTCTCCTTTTGGTGCACCTATCCTATTAGTCAAGAAGAAAAATAACACCTATAAGATGTGCATTGATTATCATGCCCTAAACAAGATTACTGTCAAGAATAGATATCCCATCGCTAGGGTAGATGAACTCATGGATAAACTATAAGGGGCCACAATTATATATTCGATTTGTGCACCAAAAATAAAGACACTTCAATGTATAATTTGGCCGCCACAATAAATAAAGACATGTCATTTAGAAAATTATAATCACGCTAGGCTAATTGATCCATTCCTATATCAACATTCTCTTGGATGTCTTCTTTATGTCTACCACACTAGGCTAAATGTGTAATTTACAATATTTCATGCAATATGCATTTCCAAGTTCAAAGAATTGGCAACATATGACGAGGATCTTTCATTACTTGAAGAGCATATGTGATTATTCTCTATTCTCTCCACATCATGGTGACCCACAATTGCATACTTTTTGTGATTCTAACTAGCCAAGTTGTTATGATAGCAAAGTGTTCACTAGCAGGTTTTTCTTTTCTAAGAAGTTGAATATAGAGTAGCCTTCATAGCTATAATTAAGTGTGTGGCTCAAATGACTTATTGCAAGCTTGGTTGTCGATCTATGATTCCCTATATTGATAGTCAAAGTGCTTTGGCGATTACAAAGAATCCAATCTTCCATGGTAACACAAATCACATTGACATTCGTCATCATTATGTGCAAGAGTGAGTTTTAGTAGGTGAGATATATGCCTACACCAGGTAACTTAGCAATTCTATTTACAAAGGCTTTCCCTTGTGAAACAAAGACACTTCAATGTACCTATTGGCCATAATAAATAAAGGCATGTCATTTAGAAAATTCTAATCACACTAGGCTAATTGATCCATTCCTATATCAACATTCTCTTATATGTCTTCTTTATGTCTACCACACTAGGATAAATGTGTAATTTACAATATTTCATGCAATATGCATTGCCAAGTTCAAAGATTTGGCAAGACACGAAGAGGTTCTTTCATCACTTGAAGAGCATATGTGATTATTCTCTATTCTCTCCACATCATGGTGCCCCACAATTGCATACTTTTTGCGATTCTAACTAGCTAAGTTGTTATGATATCAAAGTGTTCACTAGCAGGTTTTTCTTTTCTAAGAAGTTGAATATAGAGTAGCCTTCATAGCTACAATCAAGTGTGTGGCTCAAATGACTTATTGCAAGCTTGATTGTCAATGTATGATCCCCTATATTGATAGCCGAAGTGCTTTGGCGATTATAAAGAATCCAATCTTCAATGGTAACACAAATCACATTTACATTCATCATTATTATGTGCAAGAGTGAGTCTTAGCAAGTGAGATATATGCCTACACAAGGTAACTTAGCAATTCTATTTACAAAGGCTTGCCCTTGTGAAAAGGTTAAAGATTTTCATACATTTTTTAGCATCCTACCCTTCCCACCATGATTTGCTATATCTTTATACTTGTACATACATATCATCACCCCTAAGGGATTTGTAGCACATAATATTGTAATATATGTGTAAACACTTGTAGGACCACCTAAGCTTTTACTCTCCTTAGGAGGTTTTTCCCCTCGAGTTAGTATACACTTTTCCCTAGTACATTCCAAGGTCATGTACTTATCTTTTACATTCTTTTCTCTTTTATTTATCTTGAATATTATAGTTGTGAGCTCCCTCTTGCTCCATTCTTGTTTTGCCCCCTTGCCATTGTTTCCATCCATTTTTTGTAGAGCTAATTATGTTGTGAAGTACCAAGACTCTTAATGAGTAAAGCTTAGGCAAAAGCAAGACTTTTCTAGTATCTATACGAGGGTGTCTCAAAGAAAAGAAAGTGAAGCATGAGAAAATTGGTTAATTCTAGGAAGTCCAAAAACTGTATTTATCAAATTATTTGGCTAATAACACAAACTCAATGTCAATATATCCAATTTCCACACTTTTAATAAGTGCAAATACTTATAGTAGAAACTAGAATAGGTACAATCAACAGACTCTTAAAGAAGATAAATATGCACTTAGAAGCCTTGAGTATGTTAAATCTTACATACAAAAAAATGATGATATTGGATTCATGTAATAAAGAAATTATACTAAATCATGATATTTATGCAATGGGTGATCTCCTTGGTTGGTTTCCTTCAAAGTAAGGGCTTACCTGGTCACTAAAAGCCACTCACCATCATGCACTCCCATGTATTTCAAAATATAAGAAACCTCTCCTTAGTGGGAAATGTTAATGTCTCTACTATTGTTTACATTTTCATTATAGGTGTATGGAGCAAGTGTAAGGAAAAACAAAGAACGAATGAATGCTCTCATTTTCCATTAATTGATTCAGTGAAAATGTGTTCAATGTGAGTTCGAGGATACTTGAATTATCATAGCTACTCCGACTATCTATAGATATTTAATGTTTTTTTATCACCTTACTAAGCTAATAAAGTACCATGACTATTTGATTTTTAAAAACATAAAATTTTATGCAATTATATTTTTGTCATCATGATAACTTGGTTTAAAAAAATTCCCCATTCAGTATATGTAAAGCATTATGATCACTCGAATTAACTATTA
The DNA here is from genome assembly GCF_053477565.2 of Lygodium microphyllum. NCBI lineage: Eukaryota > Viridiplantae > Streptophyta > Polypodiopsida > Schizaeales > Lygodiaceae > Lygodium > Lygodium microphyllum. The sequence continues at coordinate 83,050,570 of NC_141163.1, read as the reverse complement.
AGATCATTATTATCATCTCAAAGACTTATTCAATTTGTAAAGGAAATACCATTAGCATCACCAAAAATACAATATGATTGTCTAAGCTCTTATTGTAAGTATTGTACCTAGTATATTAAAGCCAACAATCAACACATGATTATTAGTACTATTGTCCCAATTGGTATTATCCAAAAGAGTGTATCAAGGATGTCACCTCAAGTACTTATACATGATTGTCTACCATAATGTCAATGTCATTATGCATATGTACGTTTGGAGGATTATCATAATATGTGCACTAGTCCATATTTCACATTTTGTCCTTGCCCCAATTGGTATATATCCAAAGGCACATTCAAGGATATCACCTCAAGTATGTACATGATTGTGCACCATATTGTCTTTGTGAATAAGGGTATTTTGAGCATTATTATAAAATGTCCACTATAATATATATTACCTTTTGTACGCACAATGTGCCTTTATATTACTTAAGGATTGGCCAACTTGTTTAGTCTCATATGTTTGCAAATGGTAAACTAGAAAAAGTTTCATAGACTTAAAAAATTAGACAAAAATTACAAAATATTGAATTGCCCTTTTTATATTCAATTTGTAGTGGGCAAAGGACAACTTTAGGCAACATAAGCATCTTATGATAACCAAAGATGTGATGGAATCATAGGCTTTTGCAAATTGAGAATAGGCATTATGAACTTCATTCCATGGAGGGGGGAGAAAGGAGGGGATGACCATGGAAAATCACTATTAGGTCCCACTTTTAATTCTAAAAGCCACTCTATTTCAATGACAAACAAAAAACGTACATAGTTATGAGAAAGGAAACATGTAAAGTCTAAAGGACCACTCAACAAGCGAGGGATGCAACAAGCGATCAAGGTAGATTAACAAGCCCAAAGATCATAGGTAAAATATATGTGTAGCACGTGTTTAGGACAATATGGCATTATATATTTCTTTTCCATGATATTTGAGCTCATTTTCTGTGGTTGGAACCCAAAAATTTGCATTGTGGGAGTCATTTGAACCCAAACCAAGTTTTTAAATTTAGAAAATGCTAAGGGCCATGAAAGTGAAGACCAAAAAATTAATTGTGTACAACTTTTGCTCCCCAATGAAGTAGTTGGGCTAAGACACACTTTGCCAGTTTTTAAATTTAGAAAATGCTAAGGGCCATGAAAGTGAAGACCAATAATTTAATTATGTACAACTTTTGCCCCCAATGAAGTAGTTGGGCTAAGACACACTTTGCCATTATTAAACACCTCATGTTAAAGAGAGAGAGAGACGCAAGTTGGAGCAAGGAAATGAGTGGGAATCTTTTCCTAAGAAGAAAGATGAAGACATGGAAAACTTTTCACACCTTCACTGTGATCCTACTTATGTGATATTTCACTCTCTTATTTAGAATCATTTGATCACACGTAGAGACATAGAGGCTAGCATTCTTGCAAGCTATGGGTTTGACCACATCATGCAAAAAAAGAAGTTAAAGAAGGGTGGTTAGCATAACTAATCAAAGCTACCAAGCCCAAGAAGAATAAAAAAGAGAAGAGCATGCTTATTATTATATGAATGAAACTTATCAGGAAAAAAAAAACTAGGAGCTCACTGGGAGGCACTAAAGCTACAATGAGGGAATAGATGCATCACATGCAAGTTTGCAATACATATTTCCAAGGATTACACTAAGAAAATTCACAATGAATTGGCTTCTAATGTGAAATTAAAGACCATGAAAGTAGCATTATCCTACATCCCATAGCTTCTACCCTCTAGTTACAACCATCAATAAACATTGATTCATCTTACTTGGATAGACTTAAGTTTTTGTTGTGCTAAAGGTATCAATTGGTCACCCTACACATTATTCTACTAATGGATATGCACCCAAGTTATGCCTGAAGATATTTTTCACCATACTTAATTACTTTAGCATGATATGTGGAGTAGAGCTTGCAATGTAAAAGGCAAACCAAAGTAGAGAAGTGCAACTTGGAGCAACACGTGTAGTACTAATAGATAGAGTGAAGATGGTACCTCCTCTAAAAAATTGTGTAATCCCAAGTGTAGCTTTGGTTCTATGAATGGAAGGACTTGGTGCATCAATGCATACACTTTGTCACATCCATGATGTAGGTGCTAAAAATATTGAATAATTGATTTCATTATGTTTTCTCTCACCAAATAAACATTATGCTACTTCTTGATTTGCTAATATTGTCATTAGTGAAAGTTAAAATTTGACTCTTTTTTAGGAATTTTTTGTGCTAATGCTAGATCTTACAAATTATACAATAGCTTGCTACAATATCTTACAAAAGTACACTTCCATAGTAGGCACACAATGCACCAATTGTGGGTATTGAGATAAAGACGTAGGAGAGACTAAGACATACAATGGCACATGAGAGAATGTTGGCCTCCCAAACTTTGAAAATGTAGAAAATAGGAAGATAATAGCAAGTAATAGCCCTTACATGTCTTGGATCGACCTTAGGAGGACATGATGATGGACTTCTTAACCAATTATGTAAAGAGTGTTAAAGTTCTAAGATGATGCTATTATGATTATGTTTGATAGATTTAACAAGTGAGCTAATTCCATCCAAGTCAAATTTGGATGCATTGGATTTAGAATGTGTTATTTTGTGACCTTTACACTAATTTGAAATTAATGATTTGGTTCATAACATATTTCAATGTATAGTTAAATTTGGCAAATGTTGTTATTAAGGATATGAAAACAATTATAATCTAGAATACCAAAATAATTATACAATAATAATTATATATTCAACGAAAACAATTGTAATCAAAATACCAAAACATATTAGTGAAGCTGAGACAAAACCCAACACTCTTATAGTATCACACAACTCCTATTTTTTAGGGATAGCAACCCCACACAGCAAACTGCTCCACAAAGCATAATCACTTCAAGCAGTACAATATTAGTTGTAGACCCTCTCTATTCTTCTTTCCTCAGAGCACACATAAATACAAACCAAATACATGGGTAATCAAAGCTTTATACGGTAAATTTTCATGCTCATTCAACTACTACAAGCATTTCACTGTTTACGACATTCCATTACTGCATCCAAACAGAGCTTGCACTTATATATATCAATGGAAAATCATGATGACTTTCATGGGAATGTGAGTTGGTGATGTAGATGCTACTAAATTCACATGTTTCCTGATAGAGTACAGAAATTGCCTCATGAAGCAGTACACAGAACAATTCATAACTTTCTAACCCAACATCAGATCGCTGAGCTTCAAAAAGGAAAGTTGTAGCTCTCTTTCCAATCTATAATTCTTCAGAACAATGTAGAGTCAAATTCCTTAATCTGCTACCCTGAAATAGCTCTATATAGTCTACAGTTAATACAAAAATTGTGACTCTTACTAAATAGGAATCTATAGAGTAGATTAGCTTATGTTGGAGCTTATGTTGGACATGGCATAGTTATTGCTTTAAAAATTTCAAGAGAATATCCAAAATTTGTAACTGTAAAAAAAGGAGGCTATAAGTATATGGATGAGTGTTTATTTTTTCAAAGAATTTGGAAATGTACTAAGAAACACCTTAATCCAAAAATCAATGTCTAAGCACACACCTCAATCAATAGATCAAATGAAAGAAATATTTAAGCCAACTCTTAAACAATCATTTAGCACAATGGATATGGGAATAGCCAATGTACGACTCCTCCTCGCTCTATCTCTATTGCAACACCATCAACCATAGTTGTGCCTTCCTGAACATCATCAACAAGGGGGCCAACATCCTAGCTACACCTACATCATGCTGATCTAGGCTGCTCATAGGAGTTGCCACCTCCACATGGGCCTTCTCCATGACCCCTTCAAGAAGCTTAGTATCACTAGCATGGCTTCTCTCTCTCTCTCTCTCTCTCTCTCTCTCTCTCTCTCTCTCTCTCTCTCTCTCTCTCTCTCTCTCTCTCTCTCTCTCTCTCTCTCTCATGTTGTTGAAGCCCTTGTCTACACCTTAGAATGTTGTTGTTGTCCTTGTCTACACAATCTAGGCATGGCCTTTTCCCATGTTGCAGTTTTGCTAAAATTCTTAGAATTCCATGAAGCCATGGTGTAGGCCCAAACATCACCAATGGTGTCTAACTTGTGGTTTTGTGGTTTTGCAATGCTACATATACAGCATTCTTTGGACTATCTACAAAGAGACCAAATGTAAGAAGTTGGGAGGAATAATGATTTAGTGTGTAAATAATATTGATACCATGTCACACTGACATAGGTATAAAAGGAGGGGACATGTAATTTTTCTCATCTTTTGACTCATTAATACATCATTGTCCTTCTCCTCATTACCTTGCTCTCAGCTTCAATCGCATCTTCATCTTTTCTATATTTCTCTCTCGTATTCTAGTCTTTCTCTCTCCTCATCACTCTCTTTCTCTCTCTTTTGCACTCCTCTCTCTTTTGCAATATTCTCTCTCCTCTTTCTCTCTCTCCATTTCACTTCTCCACAAGTGGTATCATAGCATTGGTCTTTAATCCATTTTTTCTCTATTTTAGTTCAAATTTTCTCCATAAAAAACAAATTTAGACAAGTACTACAAGTACTTGACATAGACAATGACTACTAACAGAGGTTTGCAGGACATCTACAGTTAGATGAAGACTATATCTAGAGATCTACAAGAATAGATATGGTGGTGGAAGGCTAAAATAGTAGGTCATCAACAAATTTTCATGCAATTTTGAGGTAACTTGGTCAAATGGGAGTTAAACATGCTTAGAATGGAAATAAATTGTGGTTACTTTTCAAGTGGAGCTTCTCTTTCTCTCTCTTCCAAGCTTTTGGTTGAAGCTTCAATGGTGGCTGCCAAGAAATCCTTCAAGCTTGCTCTCTAGTGATACAATTTCTTTCAATCAGACCATGGGCCAAATATTCATCTCCTACACATCAAATAGAGCACCTATGTAAAGCAGTTGATGCAAAGAATGGACCTGGCTGTAGCCCAAAATTTGCATCGAAAAATGTGCTGATCATCCTATGCTTGCTTCACACTTCTCTTGTTGCAAATCTCTTCCAGATTAGCTAAACATTCTTAGCACGCTCGGTGGGGAACATCTTCAGCAAGTTTCAACAAGATTTGAGCCATGGTCTTCCTTCCCTAGTCTTCCTTCCCTTTGCTAAAAACCCTAAAACAAAGCAAGGCAGCCATAGCCACAGACCTGGAAGCTTAAATTTCTTATATCTTTGGGCCTTCTCGACCTCCAAGTCTTCTCTACCATCATTTTGAAGCTGAATGGACTCCAAGATTGAAGACATTGCAATGATTTCAGCCTATTAAGGATCTCGAAGCTCATATTGAAGGTTTATTTTGGGGCTTCTCTTCAAGCGGCTTGAATCTTCGACATTCCAGTATTCAAGCAAGCCCGAGCATTGATTCTTCATGGACTCAATCATATTAGAGCTTATATGGGCTTATCTTATGGATCTTTTAAGATTTATGATGGATTTATGGTGGATTATGGAGGACTTTTCTATTATTTGGATTGGAGCTAACATTAACCATCTTCTTCAAGCTTAATCAAGGTATTCCACTTGCTTAGTCTCTAAAATCTCTCAATAATCCACTTGATTTAGCCTTTCCACTTGTTGATGAGAGATTATTGGTCAATTAATTCTCTGAATTGATCAATAGATCATAGATTAGTGCTCTTTCTATTAATCAGATCCCATTACATTAAATCTCAGCATTTATTTCAATATTGTTCCATCATGGGTATCATTTAGAAAGTTTTGATTCATAATCTTGACTTGATTGGCTGAATTCCTTTACCCAAGATTGAAATATTGTAAAGGGTAAGTACTAACAATCAATGAGTCGCTGAATTGCATTGGTAAGAACCTCTTCCCATCCAATTTGTCAAAATTTCCATCCTATTGCATTTCATGAAAAGGATTAAATAGATATTTCAGTAATGCATCTCATGCTGATTGATTAGAGTAGTATGCTACTTCCATGTTGATATTCCCACCAAGGAAAAAGGTGGATGCCAAGGGAGATAGTGAGACAAAAGAGAGGTGACCCTCCCTCTCACTATTAAAGATCCCAAAGGGATACAATTAACCGACCCGAGGGGAACTTTTCCCACCTCCCAATGATTCGAAGCCCATGTAGGGAGCCTGTCCTCTCGTTTTATCCCTCACATAGGTACAGCAAGTGGAGAATTAAAGATTGAAGCGCTTTCAAAGACTCAAGTACCTTTCAAGAGCAAAACAGGGTAAAACAAGGACTTTATAGGAAATTGTAGGGTACTTACAGGTCTTAATAGGTACCAACTTCATTACTGAAGTACATGTGCAGGTACTATAGGGTATCCACAATTCCTATTTAGTTTCCTACAAGGTTTGGTAGCCATTTGGAACCACCATTTTATCCTTACAAGTGGAAACAAGGTATTTATAGGTTGAAACAAGGTGCAAACCTGGACAATTTAGACCCAGAGATTGAATTGCAAAATTTTCTATCCTAAACCTGTTATGATGTGCTATAGCTCATCTTAAAGAGGGCATCATTAGATTTGATTTGAATCAAAAATTTTGGGAATTAAAGCTTCCTACCTTAAGTTATAGCCAATTTTCTGATAGGGGGTACTGTAGGACTGCACTGCTATGGTAGGGCATAAAGGCAAGAATAAGGCCCAAGATGAGTACGCACGAAAAATCAAAGATTCCCATGCTGGATAATATACCTCAAGAGGTCCCTGAAGAGCCTCAAATGCATGGAGAAATCAGTGCACTCAACAATACCGTATGTGAACATGAGAATAGGCATGCCCAATGTCATATGAAGCTATTATCAAGAGTGGAGCAAATGTTATTGTCTACTAGTCAAATGAAGTTTTCAATTGAGAAGTTAGTGGATTCCACTACCCAAACAAAGGCTTCCATTGACAAGTTAGTATATTCTAATGATCAAATAATAGCTCAATTCTCCCAATGGATGCAAATGCAAATGGGATCCAAAAAAGCTACAGTGAATCCTCAGTCCCACTTCAGCCACCTAACCAAAATGATAAAGGTCATGGAATCATTGGACGAAAGGATATTCCAAATAGCCAATATGAAGTAGGTGAGACTTCACAAAGACATGATATCTATTTGGCAGTTTGAATGGTGTCAATTCCCAAGCTTTTGGGTTGAATACGCAACTTTCTAGTGGTCCTCTACCAATGGGAAGGTTTCATACTAGTTCTCAGCCACCTATTGGGAGAGTTCCATCTTCTTTTGGGGGTTCCACGCCTAATACTCATGGCCAATCAATTTTGGGATAGCAATCCTTCCATGAAAGAGAGCTTACTAGATAAGATCATCTTATCAAAGTACAATGGTCAATCATCTTCACCATCTGATCTAGAGGAATGGATTTCCAAAATGGAATCTTACTTTGAAATATTCCCTAGAACTGATAATATGAAGATTCATTTTTCTTCCTTGCATTTGGAGGGATTTGCACATACTTGGTGGAGATACATTAAGAAGGAGAACATACTTGTAGAGAATTGGGATGCATTCAAGACACTTATGGCTAAGATCTTTATGTCTCCTCTTGAAAAAGAGAAATTGGCACATAGATGGTATAGATTAGAGCAAAGAGGCCTAAGTGTACGAGAGTATACCAACCAATCTCTCAATCTTACCATGTATGTAGAGAGCAGCAGTGATGAAGCTAAACTCCACAAGTACATGTATGGTTTAAAGCCTTCCTTATCAGTTGATGTTATGGTGCAAAACCCTACCACTCTTTTCAAAGCTATTGAGCTTGCACAGTGCTATGGAAGGAAATATAGAAGGGAGTCATCATTTTAACCTAATTATGGATAGCCAATGACTGTTTTCAGACAGGGACAAGTTAGCAATGTTTATGGCAACAATGATGTGCCAATTGGGAGCTTAAGAGTGCCAACTTATCCATTATTCAATGCTTCAAGACCTCAAAGAAATGTCAAGGCAGCAAACAGTCCAAGAGTAGATTTCAAACAAGAAGACAGCAAGCCTAAATCTATTTTAGCCAATATGAATCCAAATTATATTCCTATGGACCTCTACAAAGCAAGAAAGGAAAAAGGCTTATGCTTCAAATGTGGGAAAAAGTATACAACTGATCATACCACAAAGTGTGTATACAAAAATGCAAAAGCCAAGGTTCATAGTATGTTAGTCTTTGAGGATTTTGAAGATGACATCGATGAGGCCAATGCAGTTGTACCTACTACTGAAAATGATGATCTTGAGGAAGAAGTTGGACAATAATATTTTTATGATCCAACCAACTCTTCTCCTTTTGATCCAAGTGTGGGAGTGTTCCTTTTGACCCAGGAGGAATTTATGTTGAGCCACTTGCTGCCACTAATTGTTCCATTTCCATGGATGCTTGGACAAGTTCTAAAAGCCCTAATACACTTCATATGAAGGATAATATTCATGGGAAGGACGTATTCATCCTGATAGATAGTGACAATACACACAACTTACAGTAGCCCATAAAATTTCAGGTAGCCAATGGTGAAGAAGAAATCAACACTCAAATATGCCCATAGGTTTCTTTACACAACTAGCTGAAAATTGTGAAGCAAAAGTAAGCATGATAACCTTGGAAATGGGGCCCATAGATATTGTACTCGATTGTGATTGGTTAATGACATTAGGCAAAATCACTATGGATTTCTCGTAGCTGTATGTGGATTTTATCTTTGATGGACAACTCATCCATTTACAAGGAATTCCTAGTAAATCATATTTTCAACTTATCAAATCACCATACAACAACTCAAAAAGGAGTACAAGAGGCGCTTATAGTTATTTGTCTTGCAATTGAATAAAGAGGTTGAAGATCAATCCACAAATTCAGCAAGTCACCCAACTTTGAAAGCTCTTCTTGAGGAGTACAAGGATTTGTTTGAGGTGCACTTCGCCGGCTCGTAGCGTCTAAGCTCCGTCTCTGTGGCACTGCCTGTGGTGCCTATATGTCTCTCGATTTTATCCTTACAGGTGAAACCACTGTGCTCGTGCTAGAGAGATCCTCGATTTCATCCTCTAGGATGGGCTCAGCATCTTTTAGGTGTTCTTGGGCCTCTTTTACCCACTCCTTGACCTTCTCTATGGCTTTGAGCAGGTGTTTGGGTTGGGGTACTCCCCTACCTTAGTAGTTCCCTTCTCAGTAGCCTTCGGAGTGGAGATCTCTACCTCTACATCTATGACATTTCCAATAGGCAATGTTGTGGCACTCTCAATTTTTAAGTGTGACCCTTGCATCGGTTTTTTTTTTAGTTTGCCTACGGCTCTTCTTTTTTATTGAGACTACGTCTAAGTTGTTAGGCTCTTGCAGTGATATGCCGACATGCTTTGTCTATGCTCAGGTCATGACATGCAACGGGATGGACGTGGCCTCACTATCGAGTGTTTCTACACCAAACAACCCCAATGGGACTGATGGCACAATTGTCGAACTAGAGGATGGTTTCCGTCTAGGGCAATTGGCAAAGAGATGAGTGATTCCACACTCAATGCATCTGAGATCAGTCTTGTCGTGATTGCCTTATTCCCTTTTTAAGGGTAGCGTGAGGAGATGTCCTGGGTGACTGCAAATGCAACATGAGATCAGCTCTTGGGTCCACCCTCCTAAGCCTTTTCCTTTACTTCTACCTAGTGGCATCACCAGTACTAGTCAATTATCCATGAGGATTGGATTTCTCTCTTCGTCGTACAATATGTAAGGGTTCACATAGGGCTTATCGTTGTTTAGCTCCACATAGTGGACTAGAGTGTCTCCTCATCATCTCTTGTAGTCTCACTAGCTACATATTCATTTTTGCTAGCTCGTGGCTCTGGTCAGCACTCTTTCCCTTATTTTGGCTACCTGGGACTGACTGTTTGTTGGTTGTGGCTACCCTTTCTGAGGTTCTAGAGCTAGTCTCATCTCAATTTGAGCTCTTGGAGCTCATCTCCTTGAGTTGGTCATCCACTCAAATGGCCTCTTCAAAGACCCTAGTCAGTGTGTCTCACTATAAGCTTCAGTTGCATGCCAAGGCCTTGTAGAGCTCTTCACTACATATTCCATTGATAACGACGGTAGACATCACTCTCTCAGTTGGTCGTTCATTTGTCAGGATTCTCTTAAAGAGACTCCTCACATGGGTCACATAATCTCCAATATCTTCCTTATCTCTCTGCTTCACGTTCATGAGCTATATGATCAGATTGTCTGAGTATCTCGCCTTCGAGAATCTCTTAGTAATGAAGAGGTTCTTGAGATGGTTGAAATTGTTACATTCTGCCGCATCTAAGCTAGTGTACCAAGTCCTTCCCTTATCACATAAGCATAGGCCGAAGGCTTGCGAGTGTTGGGTGAGATCGACAAGGTCCTTGGCCTCACAAACCTGCTCGAACTGCTCTACAAACCTGTACGGATACTTATGTAGCTACTTAACAACAACATGGATTTTTTATTAGCTCTTGGAGCCCTGGTTGACTCCTAATCCTGCGAGTAATGAAGTTGCTAGTGTTATTGTGCTTTGCTTTGCCGACATGCTATCCAATAGTTGCTTCATGAGAAGTGCACTCAGCATAAGGTCTCCTTCTAGCACTCTCTCTCTCTCTACATCAGGTCCTATTTAATTTCTATTTTCTAAGGCTAACACTTGCTAGATCTCCTGCATTTCTACGTTCTATCGCGAGCTTCTAGCTTGTTGTTCCTGGTTGTATGCCACTATGCCCTGCAAAGCTTTCCACACTAGTTTCCTCCCCTCTTCGAGGTCCACTATGATATCCTTGGATGGCCTACCGTGGTGGTCCATCCGGGTTTGCAAGTCATACTTGCTCACCATCTGTTGGATTTTATCCGAAAAATCCCCCAGATCGAGCTCTTCATTGTGTCTGTGATTCGTGCTAGTCTCTACCATATATGCCATCTCTTGTTTTACCAGGGTGTTGATGAGGTTGATTAAATCTCGTAGATTCACGCTTACAATGATGTGAACCTTGATGCACGAACCTTCATGTGTCTGACTCTTGTGTTGTGTCTTTCTCTTGGTCCTGCCACTTGGGGTTCCCGATTACCCATCTAAGTTTCAGAGTCTTCTCCTACTAGTGGATTCGTTCACTTTCTTAAGTCTGAGTGAGTTCCTTGTTATTTACAGACAATCCTCAAGTCACTATCACACTCTGTGTGTGTGTGTGTGTGTGTGTGTGTGTGTGTGTGTGTGTGTGTGCACATTCTTTTTTATGCAATGTGCAAAATTAGGCCTTCAACTTTTTAGTACACTTCAAGTGATAAAATCAATGCGGGATGCAAATGCAGAATGGAAAATGCAACTCACTCTATTTCCCTTTTCGTTCGCAGCCTAATGTGACTCTAAGTGCGTTCTATGGTTGTTCCTAAGAATTGTCTAGGGCATTTACTGCTCTGCTTGGTCAGGGTGAAATTGGGGTGTATGAGTTGGTTTTGGCTTTAAGTGGGATTGGACTCTGGACTAGGCTACTAGAGGTTGCCTCTAGGCCATAGGTCACAATTTCCCATGTTCTTGGCTTCTTTAAGCCAAGTCGTTTATATAGGGGGTTCCGAGGTCTATTTTAGCTGGTTCTGGTCAGATGTTGGGTGATTTGTCACTGTTTTTATGTTCTAACATGTTGATTCGATTCCTAGAATCGGACAGTCTGATTCTGGGTCCGCTAACTCTAGGAGTCAAACGGTTCAAGTCCGATTGGGTGTGTCCAATCAAATGGCAATCCGATCGGACCAAGGTGGTTTGATTCCTAAGTTTGGTCCAAATGGGGTGTCCGATTGGACAAGATTGGCACCGAAATCTGATTGGACGGCTATCGACTGGGCCTGGTCCGACTAACCAGTCAGATGGTCTACTTCTACCAGTTGGACTATCCGATTAGTCTGACTCTGGGAGTCAAACACCGACGAGGTGGTCCAAGTCCGACGAGCGAAAACACATATGACAGCATGATCGATGCCAAGGGTCTCTAGGGTTTATGGCATAACCTGCAACCTTCCAGAACAAGCAAATAGAGCACAAGGAAGGCTTGGAGATACCTGGAATGAAAGATGGACTCGAAATCAACACGCTCAATTTATTTTGTACCTGCAGTCTCTCTCTCTCTCTCTCTCTCTCTCTCTCTCTCTCTCTCTCTCTCTCTCTCTCTCTCTCTTGTCAAGATTGTGGGAGAGAAGGAAGGAGTCTCGCTTGAAGCTTTCTTGCTTGCACAATGGGGGAATACACACAAGGGTGGAGTCTGAAAACAGTTTTCCTCTTCTTAGTTGTGTAAGCCAAAAGAACTCTAGTACGAAGAAATAGAAGAACCCTAGATATGGGTCTCAAATCAAACTCAACTAACTAAGGTGGCATACTAACTGAGCCACGAACTAGAGTAGATAAGGATAGCTATCATGTAGCTATTATTCAGGGGCAGTGTACCAACCGCATCTGCAACTGACAAGTCGCTGACATAAATACACAACGGTCACCCTGGCGTATCGCGAGTGGAGCTCAATATCTCAACACTCCCCCTCGAGCTCAATCCCAATTCCTGCACACCAAGCAGGTCTCTGAACTTGCGCAGCTTCTCTGCGCCCAATTCCTTCGTGAATATGTCAGCTACCTGATCCTCTGTGTTGACATAAACTAGATCAATAAGACCTAGTAAAACCCTCTCTCGCACATAGTGATAATGCACCTCAATGTGCTTTGTTCTAGCATGATAGACTGGGTTATTTTCCAAGTGTATACTACTCATGTTGTCACAATAAATGACAATTGGCCCATCTGTAAACTGATGCATATCATAAAGTAGCTTATGCAACCAAGCTACCTCACATGCAGCCATTGCTGCACCCCTGTACTCAGCCTCTGTGCTCGACAAGGCAACTGTAGGCTGTTTCTTGCTGCTCCAAGTGACTGCAGCACTCCCAAAAGAGAACACATATCCACTGGTAGATCGTCTATCAGAAATACTACTAGCCCAATCAGTATCAGTATATCCATGCAACTGTATCTGAACCCCAGTCTCATAAAATAGTCCATACTGCAATGTGGACTTCACATACCTGAGTATGCGTCTAGCCGCATCCAAATGTGGTTTCCTTGGAGCCTGCATAAACTGACTTACCAATCCAACAGCATAGCTCAAATCTGGCCTGGTAATAGTCATATAAATCAAACTTCCTACTATGCGTCTGTACATAGTAGGGTCTTCTAGAAGCTCACCTGCATTTGTGCTCAGCTTCACATTCTGCTCCAAAGGAACTGAAATAGGCTTACAGCCTGTCATCCCATATTTGGACAGCATGTCCAATCCATACTACCTCTGCAAGAGTTGTATCCCACTTGGTGATCTAATCACCTCAATGCCCAAGAAATAACGCAGCTCTCCCAGATTCTTCATCTCAAACTTCTGCTTCAATAGCATTTTCACATGAAGGATATCTTCATCGCTGTCACCTGTCATAATCAAATCATCAACATAAATGACAAGTAGCATAATACATTTCTCTGTTTTTCTCACATAAAGTGAGAAATCTGCCTTGGAAATCTGAAAGCCAATAGTGACTAGATACTGTCCTATCTTATCAGACCATGCTCTAGGTGCTTGCTTCAAGCCATACAAGGCTTTCTTCAACCTACAAACAAACTCAGGATGAACAGCATGCACATAACCTGGTGGCTGCTCCATATAGACCTCTTCTTGCAAATCACCATGCAAGAAGGCATTCTTTGCATCCATCTGATGTAAAGACCATCCCTTTGATGCAGCCATAGCAATGACTGCTCTTACAGTTGCCATCCTTGCAACTGGACTGAATGTTTCTTCATAGTCAATGCCATATGTTTGTGCATACCCCTTGACTACTAATCTTGCCTTGTGTCTGTTCACAGAACCATCTGCATTGTGCTTCACCTTATAAACCCACTTACAGCCAATTGCATTCTTACCTTTAGGCAAAGGTACTAACTCCCATGTAGCATTTGCTTCCAAGGCATCCATTTCTTCATCCATGGCTTTCTCCCATTTTTCTTTTCCCATGGCTTGCTCAAAAGATGTGGGTTCTGGTTCCTGTATCACTTTGACCATATATGCATAGTGAATGGCTGTAAATCCATCATATTTCAGCCTATCCACAGGATACCTAGCTCTCGTAGACCTACGCAAAGTAGGTTCACTCCCAGGTGCTCTCAAAACATCCCTGGTCTTCCTTACTCCAGGTGTAACAATAGAAGGAATACCCAACTCATCATCAATGCTCTGTTCTGAGCCACTCGATTCACCATCCATATAAGAGTGACCTGCATTCACATCAAACATGGGCTGATCAACCTTCTCTTTTCCTTTTCGTGATACCTGCATACCACTATCTACATTGCTTTGAGAAGATTCTCATGATCTCAATCTGCCTGTCCATGGCGAAGAATGTGAACCATTGCTAGAGGACGCTCCAGGTCCACTAATATTTTGTGACTACTGCTGTGAATTCTGTGCAGCATTACCATTTTGTGCATCTACATCATCAATCACATTTACTGGTTTATTCCAGCTACTCATCTCATCAAAAACAACATCTCTGCTCACTGTAAACTTACGAGTAGAAGGGTTATAGCATCTGTACCCTTTTTGCTGCAGAGAGTAACCAATAAAGATGCACTTCTCAGCTTTTGGATCCAACTTGGATCTCAACTCATCTGGCACATGTACATAGGCAATGCAACCAAAAATTTTCAAATGAGAAATATCTGGTTTCCTACTAGTATACCTCTCCTCTGGAGTCATTCCATGTATTGCTGCAGTGGGAGTCCTGTTCATTATGTAGACTGTTGTAGCAACTGCTTCAGCCCAATAAAAATCTGGCAAGTCTTTTTCATTGAGCATGGCACGAGATACCTCTCCAATATGCCTGTTTTTCCTTTCTGCAATTCCATTTTGTTGTGGGGTATAACCGCATGAATATTGCTGCTTTATGCCATGCTCCTACAAGAACTTTGCAAACTCATTTGAGAGGTACTCTCCCCCTCCATCTAACCTTAGGCATTTTATTTGCAGACCTGTTTCTTTTTCAGCCATAGCTTTAAGGGTTTTGAAATGCCCAAAAACTTCACTTTTCTTTTTCATAAAATACACCCAAACTTTTCTGCTATAGTCATCAATAAAAGTAACAAAATAATGACAGCCTCCAAGAGATGCAGCTTTAGTAGTCCACACATCAGAGTGGATTAATTCCAATGGCTTCTTACTCTCTTGAACATGTCTAGGAAATGGTTTCCTTGCCTGTTTTCCAAACTAACAGGCTTCACATACCTTATGCATTTCTGCAACCTTGAATTTTGGCAATCCTGCAACAATATTTTGGGCTTGCATTGATTTAAGTCGATGTACATTAACATGACCAATGCGTTTATGCCAGATATCAATATCTGCAATTACACCGGTCCCATGTGCAAACATTGCTGCACTCAATTCAGACATGTCTGCATCCAACGTAAACATTCTGTCCTTCTTCTTTCCTTTTGCTATCAAGTGACCTTTATTTTTCATATCCTCAACAAAGCATCCATGAGGATTAAATCTGACCTGCAAGCCCTACTCAACCATTTGACCGACAGAAACCAGATTCTTGGTGATATTCGGGACATGAAATACATCGGACAGGTATTTCTTTTTCCCATCCTGCATAGACAAGGGAATTTTTCCAATCTGCACAATAGGATGTGCAGTATCATCACCAGTCTCCACAAATCCTGGTTTTTCCATTTTCCTTGCATCCTCCATCCATTCTGCATGACCTGTCATGTGGTTTGATGCACCTGAGTCAACATACCATACATCATTGCTTTCTTCTACACTTGTCACAGAATTGTTCATGTGCTGCACCATGAACAAATGCTCATTTCTGTCATCACCCTGTCTGCTAGAAGATGCATAATTCCCTTGTTGCAGTTTTCCATTCATGATGTCATTCTGCTTTTTATAGCAGTCTTTAGCCATATGACCCATTTTACCACAGTAGTAGCATTCAACATTACTGTTTGCATTTTGACATCTTTGCCATCCACCACGACCTCTTTGGCTCCCCCTGCCTCTAGAGTTACCACGTCCTCCTCCATAGGACTGGTTTTCTTGAGTTTGCTGCATATTCTAATTTCTACCACGGCCTCCAAATCGGCCTCCTCTACCTCTGCCTCTACCTCTTCCAGCATTTGAGTAGAAGACAGCTTCTTTTGAAGTTCCTCCTGAAGAAGATGCACCACCATTTCTTTGCTCCTCAGAAATTAGAAGAGCAATCAGCTCCTCAAAATCAGGAAATCTTTCACGAACTGAAATGGATGTCCGAAACTGTGCATAATCCTTTCCTAGACCATTCAAGGTCACAGAAACTAAATCATCTTCCACTGGCGACCCGATGGAAGCAAGTGCATCTGCAATCTTCTTCACTTTCATGTGGTAGTCATTTATGCTCATATTTTCTCTTTGCACATTATGCAACTCTTACTTGAGCTGCATTTTTCTGGCTTGCGTATTTGTGCTATACATTTTTGACAAAGTATCCCATGTCTCCTTTGGCGTACTTGCATCCTGAATATGCATAATCATAGTCTGAAATGCTGATAGACAGCCAGTACATAACTTTCCTTGCTCTCTCATGCCATGTTTTAAATGCCTGCATTTGCTGTTGATTGGGAACATCAGGAAGAACTGGTTCTTCTTCATTTCCTGCAACAAATTCCCAATATCCTTTTTCCATAAGGAAATTTGTCATTCTAAACTTCCATGCTTGGAAGTTGTTCTTGTCAAGCTTTTCAGTGACAATCTGTGAAAGAGAATCAGATGCCATTACAGAAGACTGCAAAAAATTCTGTCACTACAAAAACCACAGCTTCACCCTCACAAGGGAAAATCTGCAAAACTGGCGAAAGTGGTATTTGACCACACAGTCACTTCCTAGTGACGATTTTGCATCAACAGGCAACAGGGATGATTCTGTAACTCCCAATGTCTCTGCGCACAAGCATACAATGCAATTTTTACAGTAACTATTCACCGACCTGTAGAACAGTGGCTGCACAGCATAAAACTGGGCCTTTTCCTGAGTGCGTACAGAAAACTTCCGCCTCCAAAACGGGCCCCGAAATGGCCTCAAATCAAAAAAACAAGGTCGCCGAGGGCTAAAGCCCTTACGCTCCTCTTACCAGAACACCGCGAGCTTGGCTTGCTTTCTTGAGCTCCTTACCATGAACAAGGCTCTGATACCATGTCAAGATTGTGAGAGAGAAGGAAGAAGTCTCGCTTGAAGCTTTCTTGCTTGCACAATGGGGGAATACACACAAGGGTGGAGGCTGAAAACAGTTTTCCTCTTCTTAGTTGTGTAAGCCAAAAGAACTCTAGCACGAAGAAATAGAAGAACCCTAGATATGGGTCTCAAACCAAACTCAACTAACTAAGGTGGTATACTAACTGAGCCACGAACTAGAGTAGATAAGGATAGCTATCATGTAGCTATTATTCAGGGGCGGTGTACCAACCGCATCTGCAACTGACAAGTCGGTGACATAAATACACAACGGTCACCCTGGCGTATCACGAGTGGAGCTCTCTCTCTCTCTCTCTCTCTCTCTCTCTCTCTCTCTCTCTCTCTCTCTCTCTCTCTCTCTCTCTCTCTCTCTCTCTCTCTCTCTCTCAAGTACAAAAATGAGCTCTCCCCTATTGGTTTTGGGCTTCTAAGGTTCTATCCAATCATCTTTAACCTTCCTATTTCACAACAGCAAAACACTACTGTTTCCCTGCAAATTCTTGGTCCTATTCCACCTAAATGCAACCAAAAATCACAAAGTAATCCTTGGGCTCAAGTAATCTACTTGTCTACTCATCAAAAAACTCCAAACACTTACTTATTTCGAAGATCAAAGCGCCTAAATCTTCTACCTATATCAAGCACTGGTTCGAGGGTGAAACCCTACTACAATGCTCGATTCAAAGTGCGCGAGTGCTCAGGCTCAAATCCATTAGTCACAACCAAAATGTTGGGAGCTCATGCTTAACTACCAAGACCCACAGACCGCTTATTCTTTCAAATGTTTCAAGCCAAGCACTAATGGCTGCCTCTCACATAACCACCGCGTTATCCCTCTCTACAAGTGTAGTGAGCTTACCTCGATACCCTATTGAATACCCTCTTCCCTCGTACACATCGATAGCTCCACGATTCGTGATACGAGCTCGAGTAACCTCAATCCCTCTCCTTCAAGCTCCATTCTCCATAAGTGCGCGAGACAAGAGAAGAGAAGCAAATAAGAAGAGAGAATATGGTGGGAGCTTCTCCACCCCAGTCCCTCACCCTCACATACACACTCCCTCACTCAAGCACAAGCAAGAATGCAAGAAGAAGAATAAGAAGAATAAGAGCTTTTACAACACACCAAAGAATGAGCTTCTCATTCACTTGTTTGAGTTTATATACAAAACCCTTATCCCTTTAGGGCGAGTCCTAGGCCCTCTTTCCTATTGTCCTCCTATCTTCCTAGCTTCCTTTCTACCGCTCGTCTACCTTTACAATTTGCACAGGAGGGAGCCTGGCACTCTTTTACAAGGATTTTGGCTACGCCTTTACATTCAAAAGTACGTCTTCTCTTTTTTAGCACTTTTTGGGCTACAGTGCTTATGCCTCGGACTTCTTGTGGCCATGCCTACACTTTTGGGCTCTTCCACGTCCGATTTCCTTTATGGGCCACCTCTTTTACTTTACCTCCCGACTTGCCCTTTCACTTTTTTTGCTTGTACTGAGGTTAGCACTAAGAAAAATAGTGATTTAGTGTGTAAATAATAGTGATACCATGTCACACTAACATAAGTATAAAAGGAGGGGACGTGATTTTTCTCATCTTTTGACATAAATATATTATTGTCCTCCTCATTACCTTGCTTCCAATTTCAATGGCTTCTTCCTCTTTTCTGTAATTCTATCTCCTATTCTAGTCTCTCCTCATCACTCTTTTCTCTCTCTTCTTGTGCACTCCTCTTCTGCAATCTTCTCTCCTCTCTCTCTCTCTCTCTAGTTCACTTCTTGGCATCAAAAGCCACAAATGTGCATAGGGGGTCTAATTCGTGTAGTATGAGCTGACATATTATTATCCAATTCAAACTAAACCTACTTGAAGAAACGAAGGCATATTCATTTGTAGGTATGCAACAAAGGTAAAGAAGAAACCATGAGTGACTAGTCCTTTGGAATGCATGAAGCTTTTGTTCCAATCAAATAACACACACATAGATGATCGAAAAAACAAGCATCCACATGCTAATTAGCTTGAACAAACAAATGGTTATGAAACACTAACCAATCATGTAAGCTTTGCACTAAACTGGACCTGGGAAAAATGAATGTTGAACATCGTTGGATGTTTCTTTGTGAAGTCCTTTGACTTGAATCTAAAGATGTTGCAAGCATCAACAAGCCTTAGGTTTATGGAACCCTAGATTGTGCATATGTACCTCCCGAGTCATAGATTGAATACGATACAAAAGACTTAACTATTGAAGACATCTATTGATATACTTCTTTTTTAGATACAAAAGAATATTGAAAATGTTAAAGCCATCTCTAAGATGTAGATGTACATATCTTTTAGATATTCTATGTACCCAAACTTCTTTGGCAAAAAATGCAACATTTGAAGGGGCCCATTTCCCAAGAATCCTCATATAAATATATTTACTTAGAGCTCTCAAACCAAATTGTGCAAAGACTGGCATGGATGTGGGGAGGCAAGAGACTAGCCTAGTGAGATTGGAGAGAGAGGAGGAGGGGGGGGGGGGGCGCTGTGGGGGGTGATTAGGAAATGAGAACCAAATATCTATTGCATCTGAGGAAACTTCAACATTTAAAACAATTAAGCCAATCTTTCTTTGTACAATTGACAGACCCATTCGTAAGTTAATAGTGCAAGTATTCACAAAACGATGCACCAACCTCCCTTGCAAGCACCCTTCTAATTTTAGCTCCGCACACGCACGTACACATAGGCATTGGTAGAGCATCTTCTAACTTATACACACAAAGAAAACTCCAAAATGACCATCACAAAACAATGTTTGGGCTCAAGCTACATTCTTTTAGGGTCTTTCTAGCCATATTTAATTTAGGTGCTACTCCATGTAAAATTGAGGTGATTAGCCCAATTGATTTTGCATGTAATTGGGTAGCTAATTGTTCACAATTGTAGTGGCCCCAATACTAGGTTAAAGACTTTGGTTTGTAATACTATGACAATACTCTCAACTTTATGCTATAATGATAAAATTTGAAGGTAGCAATGAATTTTCAAAATTTAATGTAGTGTGAAAAAAGAGCATTTAATTTTTTCATACTGATGAGTTACATACTTTACACATGATGTCTAAATATGTAATGGGCTCATACCTTGCACTTTTATGATTAAAGATCGCATTTGACACATGTATATAGCACATGCAATTTGTCTTGGAGAAAGAGCAAATCTTTTATATATCTTATATATTAGGAAGAGGTCTCCAAGGGTTTGCCATGTGGTGCGTGCACGCCCTCATAGGTTCAATGTTTCCTCAAATTCAATAAACTTTAATATTTACATCAGTGTAAAGCATCAGCCTAGTATTTAGTGTGGAGCACATGGATAGCCTACACACATTGCTATAGCCTATATGGCAGTGCCTACTCCACATCCCCCACATATATTCAATCATATTATAATTCTCTCTCTCTCTCTCTCTCTCTCTCTCTCTCTCTCTCTCTCTCTCTCTCTCTCATAGGTTCAATGTTTCCTCAAATTCAATAAACTTTAATATTTACATCAGTGTAAAGCATTAGCCTAGTATTTAGTGGAGCACATGGATAACCTACACACATTGCTATAGCCTACATGGCAGTGCCTACTCTACATCCCACACATAAATTCAATCACCATTACTCACTCTTAGTCGATACTTCACTTTGGGCTCTTAAATTCAGTGAAAATGTTGGCTCACTTTTTGGGCTCTATTGTGTGGGGTATTATCATTGATGAGTTTGTTTCAATACTCTAGGGACTCTTGTCATTTTGCTTTGTCATATTTGCCATGAGCATGATAGCCTGATGTAAACACAATCTCTCTCTCTCTCCCCCAACCAAACTCTCAGCGCACCGCAACACTCGTTTCCAAATATCTGACTGTCACATTTTAACATGTTGGAACCATTCTTGCCTCAACCCTAGATGGTTAGAAGCAGCAGGTTTGGTTTAGATAACTGTTGGTGCGGCAGGTATTACTTCTCAACCAAACAGAAAAGCTGAGGAAGACACTACCATACACAAGGTTTACCCATGCAGGGTCTTTCTGTGCTTCAGAACTTACTATTCCCATGGGGGATGGGGGACAATCACAGACCCAAACACTCCCACATCAAAGTGATCATACCTAGGATTGGTGGTCCAGGGTTGGCAGGTCTGAGCTCCCAGTAGGGGAGCCGGTGGGAGCTCCTAGTAGACAAGCTGTACACCAGGCTGGTAAGACTAGTTAGTTTGCCATGAACAAGCTCTCATGCAGCCATATTCATCTTGTACATTCCACATTTGCCGTTAATGATTAAAGGGTTTTCCATTCTTCTACGGTTTTAAAAAAGTGATCTAGACTTTTGATTCTAGGGTCTTGTGTTTAATTAGACTTCATTTTGAAACTCTCCCAGAGCTCTAAGGTGCTAATCATCTGATGCTTCACATGCCCAGCAAGCCTTCAAGCTTGAATCGAACTTTCCCTCCCATTTTTTCTTTCTGCTGCTATTAGCTTGGTTTCATCTTTAAGCAACACACGATCCAACTGCTAGCCTTATCACCAAGACCAAGGAATTCCAAATTCTGATGACAAGGCAACAGCTCAACAGCTCATCGGCTTCTGTCCTCGCATTTGATATAATTCATTGATTTACATGATGCTGTACACTTAGTCTCCACATCACTGGGTACGGACAGAGAAAAATATCTTGAAAAGCAAAACAGGATAATAAACTTGGAAGGCTAATCTATCCTGCAAATAGTCAAAACTTAGATATGCATAACCTTCCAACCACAGATTACACCCAAATATGGGAGGTGTTTGAAAGGCCTCCCATAAAGATTATACCTACAACACCCCAGCTAGCATAAATGTCCTAGAAAGCCATATCTGGTTCTCATATACAAGTAGACTCCTACCAGACAAATAGTAACTAATAATATATATATTGATTTCATATCTATAGATATATATATATATATATATATATATATGTCATCCACCAGGATTGATGGAACTGCTTCTAGTGTCTCATAAGTACGCTTACACATCATCCACCCCATGCAAGCCCATGTAACTGATCCTCCAAATTAAAGAGAAGATTGCATGCATCCTCCAGGCAAACACCATTAGTTGCTAGTTGCTGGAACAGAAGAGGGTTGAACAGTATCTCATCTGTCATGTACAAGGGAGGGCACTCAACTTCAAACTTCAAAGCTGAGCAAGCCAAAGTGGAATTGAGTTCTCCAAGGGCAGGTTCCACAATGGCCACCCCCTCTTCACATGTCGGAGAGCTTTGTCCTGAATCCTGTATCTCACTTTGCTCATCTGACGATTTACTGGGAGACGTAAGACCAGACTTCCCACTCAGTTGCTCATCTTTCAGCTCAACCATATCTCGACCGGTCAACCTTGATGTAACGATATCATCAATTGGATCAGCCATATCATTCTTTTCAACTGTTTGCAACAAGGCTGTCAAGCGTGCAACCTGTAAGTTGTAGGATCATTGTACCTTAGTCAAGCATATTACCACAAACTAACAAGACTACTGTGAAAAAATATCAAAGCAAACTAAATGGAGAATCCACAAATAATATCAATTGTGATGCACCCTCATCATGGCATGCCCCTCCGACTAGATATGCTGATCTGCAGTGAACTACAAAGCTCTGCCAAAAAAATGAGCCCATGGGACTTCTGGACATAATTTCTTGTGAAATCTGACCTGCAGAGGCACTTCAGGAACTAATAACTTCAGCAAACACCAAATAAAGAAGTTTTTGAGTTTGTCACTTTGTCCTGAAGGTGCTCGTGTGAGTGACAAGAACAATGGTTGAAGATAGTTTCATGACCAGCATTGTACTGTCAATAATAATTATAATAAACTGGTATTGAAAACAGCTGATTGACCACCTAAATGGATGAAAACCTTAGCCTAATCTAAAGGGCTGTTCCTGTCCTGTGAGCCCCAGACCGGCAACTGGTTTTGGGCAGTTTTGGGGTTAATGGTTTTCAACTCAGGCCACATTAGCTTGATTTACAAATACCAGTTTTGAAAAATGGTTCTAAACTTACTACAGGCAGAAGTGGTGGTGTATCCAAGTGAAAACCACTCCCAAATTAGTATGGGCAGAAATCACTGCGGGCCGCAGTTGACAAGATCAAGTCTTTCAAGTGGCAGACTACTTTCCAACTTCATGGAAAATTTTATATTTAAATTTCTAGCCTTTTTTTGCACTCCCTTCACGTGCACTAGATCTGGTTTTTGAAACCAGAGAACACCCTCAGAGAACGGCCCCTTATACACATGATCTAGCTTTATGTGAAAGTGAAGTAAGACATCAATTGCAAGCTGTGTGCTGCATCGAAGATTTCTTCACGGCAAGGAGCATTAAGAAACATCCTCGAAAACCTCTAAGAGCAACATACTTCTGATAGCAAAGAGCTTTCTCAGCAACATTGCCAAAGCTGTAAACTGCAGTCCAGATACATGAACAAACCAATCAATAACGTGAGTATTGTCACACTGGCCAAAGAATGCAGCTCTTTACAAGTCCACTGACAGAAGATAAATGTTTCAAAGTATTTACAGCAGCTCCTTTCAATTGCTGTTTATGCAGCACTTTACTATTGCTTCTAATGAAATTTGGTGTAATGTCCAGCAAGTAGGTTGATCTCCATGGCAACAATCCTCACCGGTATCTGTCAAGCAGAGTACATGCATAGGCATTGTACCAAATACTGAGTGGATTGCATACCAATCTAAGTGCGTACTAACTGGCAAACAGTATTAACTAAAGGCCAGGCATATACAGAGAAAATCATCATCCCATTATGTCTATAATACTTTATATTCATGAGAACAACGCTGGGTTCAAGATGTAACATGCATCAACTTAATGGATCCACACAAAGGGTGAATTGATCCGAGATCCACCTCATCCTTCAGCTTTTTGTTTTCCATAATCATTGATTCATTCTCCTTCAACAAACTCTGGTTTTCTTTCAGCACTGCTTCATGCTTGGCCTTAAGGGAATCATAATCTTGCTCGAGCTGCTTATTTTTCCACCGTGCTCGCCTGTTCTGGAACCAGATTGCAACCTGACGAGGACGCAGGCCCAGTTGCTTGGCAATGAGAGCCTTCCTCTCAGGTTCAAGCTTAAGATCTGCATTGAAGCTCAACTCTAGGAAATTCACTTGGTCGACGGTTAGCCGCCGCTTCTTTTCCGGTGAGTTTGTAAGCTCATCCACAATAGCATCGTCATCGACCTCATCTTGCACTGATACTTCTCGCAGCCGCTTACTCTGTTCTCCTGCAAAATCTGCAGGTAAGGGGGGACCTCAGGTATATTGTCTTCATTAAGAGAGAGGAGAAAAGCAGCAATAACGAAACATGAACACCTAACATTATCCTACTTGCAATAATGTTATTGCAGTGACAGAAGGAAAGCAGCAATTTCCAGTGAAGAGATGAAAACGAGACACCTTACATTTAACATTTGGGCTGAAAGGTTGTTCAGGAGATACACAGTGAGACCTTATTTGAAATAATTAGGCTAAATCACCTCCACAAATTGAAGCCCCTTACATTTACATATTTTCAAGAGCCATATTACTGAGATTCATGACAAGACCTGTTGATAAAACAATTGATAAAGGGCCTTCATATGAGAAGGTCAGAAAACTCAGGAGGCACTTTTACCAGGATGCACGTTCTTCTCCTGAGCAGATCCCAATGCATTCCATGCCATAGCTGTGTGCGCCTACCTCAAAACCCTAGTTTTCCAATTCACAACAGAAGCTGTCAATGATACGCGTGCAGGAGGGATCCTATCAGAGATCAGAGGGAGGAAGGGGTGAAAGAAGCAAGGGTATTGTCAGAGCAGAGAGGAAGGGGGGTGTTGGAGAGAGGATTGGAAATGGGCGACCTGCTTGGGCATCTTGAAGCCAATGGGGATTTCGAGACAGAGGGCCATTGAGGAACAACAAAGGGGCAACAATTCGAGGAACAGAGAGAGACGCAGGGACCGGAGAAAGAGAGAGAGGTATATAAAGAAGAGGTGGAGAGAATGAGAAGGGGAGGACAGGGTGGGCTGAAGAGATGTTAATGGACGATGGAGGAGGAAAAGGAAGGGAAGGATGAAGGCGGCGGATATGGAAAGGAGATGGGTTCCATCTTTATCCCATGGCCAGCAGACAGGTGGTAAGCAGAACAAAAGAGGCGCAAGGCATGGCTACTTGTCAAGCAAGAAGATGCAGAGAGAGAGAGAGAGAGAGAGAGAGTGTGTGTGTGTTTTCTGGAAGAAGGGAGCAGATGACAAACAATTAAAGGACTCTGATTTATGAGATATGAGAGAGAGAGAGAGGGGGGACTAGAAGGGGGTGGGCCCCTTGCCTGTGACGTCAGCGAGGCTCCCCTGCCCCCCGTCTCCCAATTTCCAAACCTTCTAAGTTTTCACATGACATTCACGCCACAACCCTGGTTTGTGGGGGGAGATAGATACCAGAGATGCCCCCCTTCCCCTTCCAGAATCCATTGCAATTTTAGTGTGTGTTCCTGCACACATCACTCCTCCCCATCCCACTGCCCAAGTCCTTCATTCCCTTTTCCTCTCCTAAAATCCATCAAACTTATCAATGGCATCATATCCCATTTGGTTGGAGCTCGACAAAAGTGTATGTGTTCAAACCTTGCACTTTCCAAATGTACTCGCATCTAAATTCCATCGATCCTTACAGCAAATTCCCACATGTTGCTTCTAGTGAATGTCTTAATTGCGCTGCATTTGCTTAACATCAATGTGAAAACAAGATGGCAAGCTTATGTCAAGTTGCACATCCATCACAAGATTTGCTAAACTTTTGCCAAAAGTTTTTACTATCACAAATAATGTGGAACTAATCTCCTCCAAGAACATGAAGTTTCAATAATCTTTGAAGAGGAAACGTCCAAGACATAGAATAAGCATGCCAGTGGTGTTACTAATATAGTGTCACAAAAATCAATGACATTGCAAGGGAGAGTCTAAGTAAAGAATGTCTTAGAGGAGAAGAAAGCATGTGAGGTGCATAGGGTGCAAAACAATTCCAATGAATTACACTTAGCCATGGCTAATAAACATTGCTCACATATTATTTCTTTGTAAAAGAATTGCTTGCAACAATACAATTGGTTTCTCACATTTGAAATCCTACTATGCATCTCCCTAGAGTAATTACAAGATGCATGGTGAAAAGACGCATGCAGCACAAGTGCTGCCTCCTCTTCTTGACTTTGGTTCACAATGGAGATATTGTATTGAACCTTACATGAGCACATCTCAATTTACTCCAAGGCAGACCTATGTCATACAACTACCAGAGAAGAGAGGCACAAACCGTGGGTATGAAAGGAATCTCCAAATTTTTGCCATTTTTGCCCAAGGACCAATCATGAGCAAGTTTTCTAACACGGGAATTATGAGGTGTGCCATTGTTTTAGTTGTCTAAGGCTTACAATATTATGTTGGGAATCACCTTCTTGTTCTAGCCCACTTACTTGGAGTCCCTTTGGGAGTCTTATGGATGAGACTAATTTTCCTCTAGCAAATAAAAATTCACAAACCACATAATATAGAAATGTCACTATAAGCCCTTTGCACTAATGTGAAGTTGATAGCTAAGTTTCTCAAATATCATATCATTTGTAGGTTCATTTATCCTTTCAAATTAATCAACAAAAAAGGGCCACATTTCTTCAATTAGATCAACACTAAGCTATTGTCAATACCCCTTCCAACATGCTACGTATGGGCTTAACTCCCTTAATATGTAAGAATAGTGCTAATAATGAAACTCTCATTGTACTATCGTTAAATGTAAAAATCTAATGTAAAGCCACCGTTAAGATGCATACATTTGTATTACTTCAATTAGTAACCATGATTGGCGTCTAATTTTCCTTCCTAAATAATTATACAATGTCGCTAGTCTAAATGTGTTTGAACAAGTCGTTTACCACAACTTTACCTTGATCAAGTGGTACCTTTGGATGTAGATAGGACTCTAAAAGATTTTAAGCTTTTCAACACCCTAGTAAAGAAATTGTGTTTATTGATCAGATTAGAGGAGATAATTACATCAAAACTGCTACTCATTAATCCACCACTTGTGTCATTGCTCTTGCATTCATTGAGCAATTCACAACAAGCAATTGGTGAAGTCATGCGCATTTGCATGCTTAGAAAATGGCATATTGTGCCATATAAAGTTTGTGACTAAACTACATGTGTGTAGTTCCACAAAGATTGAGCACAATGTTAGGTGTAGCAAACTAGTCCTAGCTCTTATTTGCCACAAATAGGGAGAAGTATTTAAAGGACAATGAAGTGGTTTTATGATAAGGCTTTTTCCTAGCCAAGGATCAAGGATTATCCCTCTTAGGCTTCAACATTTTGTCATATGGAGACCATTAAAGGAAATATATTGACCAAATTTGTTTTAAACGTCAACATTTATCCCTCTTAGGCTTCAACATTTTGGCATATGGAGACCATTAAGGGAAATTTTGGATTATCACATTGTTTGTCCTTAGGGGCAAAGTATTTGCCTCAACAACCACCCTCTCCCAAAAAAAAAGAAGGATTGTCACATGTAATTAGTTCCTAGTATTATCAAGCAAGCCAATTGCACTAAACACTCTATGTGATTTGGTAACATTTGACATTCTTCAAGAGTAATTATTTTCGTGTCAAATATGAATTTGAGGGATTTGGTAAGATGGTTTTTGCCATGGGCGAAACAACATTGTAATTATTTTTGTGTCTAATATAAAAATGAGGGATTTGGTAAGATGGTTTTTGCCATGGGCAGAACAACATCGTAATTTATATTCCAGTTTGAAAATTAAACTTGCTCGAAACTCTAAGAAATAACCTTGATTAATACTCATGTACAATTGAATTTCTCCACACAATGTACCATAGTTGAATACTTGAAGCCCTAATATCATTGATGGTCTTTATATGTTAGACAATCTCTTGTATTGTTTTTTAACCCATTTTTTCTCCCAAGTCATTGTCTCTTTGACTTCCTTTTTAGAGCATAGCAAACTTTTTTTTATGTAGTTGATTTTTAGTCAAATATATATCCCATAAATCTAGTAAAGAGGAAGATCAAACTCATAAAGAGCTCCTAAGCTTAAACAAAACAAGAATAGGTGTCTCACTAGCCTTAACAATATGTGCCAATCTCATGGTTTCTTCACCCGCAATGGATACACAAAAGCACTTGGCTTTGCCATAATGCTAGGAAGTTTCCCAAAGATTACATTGTATCTAGGACTCCATATAGAACACAAAGTAAAAATCCTAAGGACATTCCATAATTCAACAAAGGCAAGGGACATTGTGCCCTTACATCCAGTACTCATCTCCATGTTAGCCTATCATCTAATCCACCTTTAGCCAACAACTATGAACCTCAATCCATAAAGGAGCACTCCTTTTGCAAGGGCATAACAAATGATATTAATTCTCTTCACTTCAATGATAGAAGGGACACATATTAGGCACTAGTTCCCAATTGAATAGCCTATTGTGTGTGTGCGTGCGTGTGGGCGCATGCGCGCACGCCTTATGATTCCCTCCTCATATAAGAAAGCATGCGAATTGCAAATATATGGTTAGTGTCTTGGCTTGATTTATCCATTAATATTGGATTATGGCAAGCCCTCTCTTTGATGCTGCACATGGTGAGGCTTAGAGACATTGTATATACATTTAGGCTTACAATGGGTCTATCGTGCATGCCAAATGATGATAGAACTGATAGGTAAACATCATGCCCATCTTCATGGGAAATAGGGAGGATGCTCCTACTATGTTTGACATGTGGCTTATTATCAAAAGAGCTATGATCCAAAACTTCCAGGGATGAGAAGATGATGTTTCCTTGTTCATGCTTGATTCTATGGAAAATTTTGTACATCTTTCTAATTGATGATTAATATTTAACATGTATTAAAAGGGAGGTTTTGATATTAGAGTCTAACTTATTATAAGGGGTAGTAAATACTACCCCTTACAATAAGTTCCACATTGAAAAACACAACATCACATCCATGATCTCGGACATGAGCCAATATAGTTATTAAAGTATTTTCTGAATCCAATAGTGTCATATATTCTTTTGGTGGTAAGTATGCAAAGGACAAGTGAGACATTTTCCAAAACTAGCTTAGCTTTCTCCATGTTAGTAGCAATAGATCGAGACATGATGTATGATTTTAAAATTGTTTCATTAATCAAATGTAGATGTGGGCCTTCTCAATGGCATAAATTAATAGTAAGTTGCTTTATATGATATTGGTATGTAAGCTCCATGGCTAATCAAAAACATCAAAAGGCAAAAGGAGGGCACTTTTGTTAGCAGCAAAGGTCTCATTTTGCAATTTGCTTTGACTAGCAATAATCAACAATGGGTAAAGTTCCATGATAATGATATTTTGGCTCAGGCTTTCATGCAAAAAGTGCTCAAAGGAGAATCAAATCGTGTTAAAGTACCATCAAAAGCAATGCGGGTTTGACTTCTCTTATTTTCTTTAAGGTGTGCATGTATGTTTTTTAAAAAGTGAGATGTGTGCATGTGCATGATGCTATTATACACGTAGAATAGTGTTCTACATAGTGTGAAGTTGGAAATGTATGATTTATGCATGAGTGAGATTAGCTTCAAAGAGGCACATTCCTCCTATGCTCAAAAGTAAGATGCTAAGTCATTTTTCTTTGCAATCCCAAAAGTCTAGTGAGTGAGAGACCTTTATTGCATAGTGATGAGTCCTTGCTACCCTTTGCATTTGCTTATTCCCTCCTATTTACTCTTATGCCACCCACATTCGATTCTTTGGCAACCTTGTCTCCCATCTTTTAAAGTGTGGCATCCTTTCCTTTTGCATTTGCTAATTTGATTCATGGTTTCAAGTCCACTTTGATGTGTACTCAAGCCTCTTGAAGGGAATGCCCATTTTTTATGGACTGAGCACTTCAACAACAAGTTCCATCCACTTATTTGCACAAAGTACTTAGTACCTCTTGTGCTCTTAAATAGAGAGCCATATATAGAACAACCCTTGATTCAATGTCTCCCTTCTCTTATTGTAATTTTGATCATGTATCAAGACTTTCTCAATCAAAATCTCATTAACTTGCAAGGTGAAACAACCCTATACAACTTGTAAATGTTTCTCTCATCACTCATTTTGCTATGTATTGAGATTTCTTATAGGAAATGAATAGAGATAAATGGTATTTTGCAGAAAGGATTGCTAACCAACCCTTATAAGGGAGCTTATGGATTTTCAACTCCCCTAGCCTATTTTATTATTATAGCCATTAGAATGCTTTTTAGAATAATAAACAAGGAAACCTAGAAAACCCTCCAAAATATGATTCTAATTGATGTGGGCGACCCTTTAAGCAAGTACTAAGTCCTTAATATCATAATAATTCTTATAGAAAAAAAATTATTTGTTATTTTATTTCACAACTCATTTTTGTAGCATGCTTCTTCCCAATTGCATCAAAATGGGATTGCATGGTATGTGTATTGAGATTGATCAAATTTTCTTTAAATCTTTTATAGTGCAACAATGGAACTTTTGCATATTAGGTTGTCTTAAGCATGATAAAAGTAGTGCTCGATGTATTACACACATTTGCAATTATTGAACACCCAAAGGTGGGATAGAAGGGTCCATCACATTTCAAAAATGCAAATTGAAGCATTGTATAACATGCTCTACTATTAATTGTGAGGTACACTAACTATACACAACAAGCTGCAGATCCAAATAGTGCTAAATAGTTCTTACATAACTCCTTTTGTTATGCACGAAATAGTTTTTAGAAAAGTAAATAAGATAATTTCCATCTAGGAATATTAATAAGTTATGCATATTATTCTCATTGTTATTACCCATAATGTCCTAACGTGCCAAACTATCAAACTCATCTTCTGAAATGTGTACAAGATTGGTCCAAGCCCTATGCCACAATCTTACCCTTCCTCTTCTATGCAAGTATACACTTTTCTCTCTTTCTCTCTCACTCTCACATATTCCACTCTTTATGGCTTGTAACTAACTTTAAGTCATTGATGCTAAGTTTTCAACATAGTACCAGTAGTAGGGAGTAAACTAGCGCATATGGGTTTCATCTTGGATAGGGAGGTCCAAGCTTGTAAGTTTCATATTAGATAATGGGTTTCAAACACACATCAACTGATATCCACCCTCTTCCCTCACTGGTATTCACTTCTAGTAGCACAACTTTTTAGGCTTTCCTTAAACCCATGCAATAGTATGAAGACAAGGTCAAAGATAGTTGATATGTTGAAGTGATTGTTGAGGAAGATACAAAAGAGTTGAAGACAAAGATTTGTGACTAGTTATGCAAGATTGAGCAACTATCTAGGCTTCAATGCTTGCATTGGTTGTGGACTTGGAAAAGCCAAAGAAAAAAAAAACCATCGTAGTAGATATACCGCGATGCTTATCCATAACAAAAGATGAGTTCTAACCAATATTGACTATTAAATTACCATCAAATGCCAACATTAAAGGAACTTATCTACATAACAAAATCATTTAAGGGACTTACTTATATAGTAAAACACTAAAGGGATATACAAACATTATGAGAAGTTATGGGTTTCATATCTTGTTTCTATTTCTCATGGTTTGTTGTGCCAATTGTGAAGTTATTAAAGAATGTGAGTTTTATGTATAAGTATATACTAGGTGGCCTAGCCGGCATTGCGAGCTAGGCTCACTACCTGCGCTTTGCTTGGTTGGTGCTAGTGTGAAGCTTGTGAGACTGTGCCTCACTTGCTTTGTCATTGGTTGCTTTCGTTTGCTAAACAAAATAGAAGCATCCTCTACACATTGCATGTGTAAATAACCAACACACGTTAATGAAATGTCATGATATCTCAATATATATTAAGATCTTTCACAATTTTGAAAGGATTGTAAGGTAGAACTCATCACAAAATGGTAAAAGAAAATGTATTCAAAATAGCACACTATGGATGTTTCTACAAAACGCGCTTTAAACGATACACAACAAAAGAATCAAGACATTGTGTATCGAGCAATATAGATGGATCATAATCATAAAAAGCATAACATTTACTAAAATCAATTCAAATAAGTTTTCTCTACACATGCAAGCTTTGTTAGAAAGCAACAGAGCATCTGTGACATTGTTCAATATGGCAAAGCGTGAATGTTTCTCTTGCACAAATGGTTGCCAATATTGGTCTATAAGAGCTTTCTTTTACCTAGGAAAAACACTTAAACAAGAATCGAAATAAAATAAAAAATCTAGCTACAATCACTTGAATTAGAGATAGGTGCACAAATATACGTTCCTTTGCTCACAATTACATCAAGGTGCAATTGATGCACCCTAATGATAGCCATCTGCAATGTAGTTGATATACTCTCCTTCAATGCACCATAACACCACACACTTTCCTCTTTTCTCTCATTGTCATCGTCTTTATCTCCCTTCCACTAGGTTGTGGCATCTCTCCATCTAGCAAACACTCAATTGAACACACAATCACAAGGACTACTTGGGCTCTTTGTGTAAGCTATAGCCCCATAACCACCTTCAACAAGCTTCCATCACCTCCTCCTTTTTTAGGCCATTTCATGAGACTTCTCCCAAGCAATTTCAAACACACTCACACATATGATATAATACTTGTACATTCTATTGGAAATCCTCTACACAACTTCCTCTTGAAAAGCTATACTGTATGCTTAATAGATATACGTAAATTAGTATACACTATTGATTTATTACCATATTAATTGATCGGCGAGTCTATAAATATGCTAACTCTCCCACTATTTAAGCACTCTAATCCATCAATCCACTTAATCAATGCTTTTAGTAGTATTTTATTAATATTTTTGAATTATTAAATATAATTAAAAGTGAAAAACCACAAATTCTAAGAAATCTTAATGTTTTTATGTAGTCTTTTAGAAACACTTATGAGGTACACCCATATGGGAGGATTTTCTCACAAGCTATGGCAACTCCTAGACTACAGGATCAATTTTGATGTTTTTAAGTGATCTAGTGTTAACCACAAGAAGTAAGCAGCATGAAATGTGCAAGCAACCACAAAGGATCCTAATTTTTGGATTATTAACCACAACATAGTGTGCATGAAGCACTTGTATATTTGAATTGCCAAAAGGTTGTAATAACTGTATCAATTTATAATGTAAATCCGCAAGTTGCCTTGATCCCATGAAATTTGTAATATTAGAGTAGGCTATTGAGGAAAAACTACAAAGGTTCTAGTTCGTTCTCGCCATAGGAAAAACATGAAATAAGAGATGACCAGTCTTGAGACCCAAAAATTGGGCTAAATGCCCAAGAGGGAAGGGAAAACCCTAACCACAAAAAAGTGTATAAAAAGGACGAGAATGAATGGAACAAGCTATTCATGTGTGTACAAACTTTGTGCACTTGCCTTCTTGCTTCCTTTGAGAGAGAGAGAGAGAGTGAGGGTGAGAGTGAGAGATTGAGAGCAAGAGAGTGAGAGTGTGAGAGTGAGGGACCAAGAGGGTGAAGCTCTACTATTCTTCTCTCCAAGAACTCTTTCTTGCTTGCCCATGCTTACTCTTTTACATGAGGAGGGTGTAGAAGGTTGAGGGATGAAGGAGCACTCACTTGGGTCATGGAGCTTGTTTATGCATCCATCTCATGGTTGGTGGTATGCTGTGTAATACTCACTACAATCAAGTTTTGATCCATGTGTGAGTGGCTAAGTGAGATCTAGCCCAAGGATTTTGTGCATTGAAGCTCTTGAAACACTAGGAGTGTGTCAAATGGGCCCAAGAGGTTGAGTGCATGTTGCCCAACATTTTGGTTCCATTTGTTGAGACCAAGGATACATTGACCACAAAGTAATTTGCATGTTTCTTCATTGTGGAATAGGAGAGATTCTTGTACATTGAGTTTGAAATGTGTATAAAGAATAGTTTAGGTTTTTTCATTTGTTATTTGTTGTGGAATAGGAGTGGTGCATGTGGATACCAGCTTCAAAACATGCACAGTTAGATAGATTTTTATTTCATTGTGGAATGATTGATTTATTTATTAAAAAAGGGTGGTTAACATGTTGATGAATAGGGTTTAATCATTTGTCTAGTAGTTTGAATCTTTTTGTATTGTTTACGTTTTTATTTTAAAAAATAAAAAATATCTTGTGATGGAGTGGTCAGTCTTGTAGTAGATTGCCTTGCTTGGAGAAGAAGAAAGGAAAGAGAAGAAGAGAAGAAAGAGAAAAAGAAAATAAGAAAGAGCAAGAATAAAATAAAGAAAAGGAGGAAAAAAAGGAAAGAAGGAAGGAAGGAAGAAAAGAAGGAGGAAAGAAAAGAAAGTAGAAGAATAGATAAAGATAATAAAAGAAGGACAAGAAAAAAGGGGGGGAAACAAAGAGAGGCAGTGTTAACCCCAGTGCAAAGAAAGCAAAAGAAAATTAAAAAAGACATAGGGCAAAGTAGAAAAAGGCAGCCCGCTGACTGAAGAAATAGGAGAAAAAAAGGTCAAATACGCAAGTATAACCTTAAAAGTTTAGGGCAAGCACAAAAGAGGAAAGGTGCATTTTAAATGTAAAGGCGCACCCTAAATTTTTGTAAGAGAGCACGAGGCTCCCTTCTATACAATTTGCAAATGTAGACGATGAAGGCACAATGCAAATAGGAAGGGAATAGGAAAAGAGGACCTAGGCTAAAATGGCCGGGCATATAGAAAAGGGATGGGTGCCCAAAGGGGATTAGGGTTTTGTATAAAAGGCAAAAAGTGAATGAAGAAGCTCATTCTTGTGTGTGGCCAAAGCTAGCTCTCTTTTTCTTGTTGTTGCTTGTTTGAG
This sequence comes from Lygodium microphyllum, assembly GCF_053477565.2. Lineage (NCBI taxonomy): Eukaryota > Viridiplantae > Streptophyta > Polypodiopsida > Schizaeales > Lygodiaceae > Lygodium > Lygodium microphyllum. Next base: position 83,015,288 of record NC_141163.1, on the reverse strand, counting down.
CTTGTGCTTGAGAGAGGGAGTATGAGGGAGTGAGTGTGTGAGGGTGAGGGACCGTGGTGGAGAAGCTCTCCATCTTCTCCTCTCTTTTTTGTCTATTCTCTTGTCTCCTATGCAACAATGGAGCATGGATCTTGGAGCTTGAGGATCAAGCTTGCTTGAGCTACACCTTGGATCGTGGAGCTACGAAAGAGCTTGTGGGAGGAGGCAACTTGATCAAGCATGAAGGTAAGCTCACTACACTCATAGGTGTGAGAGTGCATACAACTCTGTGAGAGGTAGCCATTGCACTTGGCTTGAAACACTTGAAACACTTGAAACAATAAGCAGTTCGCGGGATCAAGCGAGAAGCTCCTACATTTTGGTTCCATTGTGCTGAGACCAACGGATTCAAGCTTTGAGTGCTTGCACGCTATGAATCGAGCATTGAAGTAGGGTTTGCCTTGAACTAGTGCTTGAGATAGTAGGAAGTAAGGGAGTTGAAGAGATATCTCCTTTGCAAGTAAGTTTTTCTATTTTTTGGATTTAGGTAAGTAGGTTGGAGTAGTGTAATTGGTTGCTTATGATTTGGATGGATTTCGGTGAGGGAAAAATAAGGAAAAGAGAGAAACACATAGTAGGGTTTTTGCTGTAACAGCAGGCCCAAAATAGGGAAAAGAGAGCTTTAAGGCATTAAGACAACAAAAAGAGAGAAGGGGGAAGTAACAAGGTAAGAGAGAAGGGGTTTAAAAAGCTAAGAGGGCAGAGAGAGAGCTCATTTGTGTGCATTCAGTTCACAAAGAGAGAGAGAGAGATAGATAGATAGATAGAGAGAGAGACAAAGAGAGAGAGAGAGAGAGAGAGATGTCAAGATTGTGGGAGAGAAGGAAGGAGTCTCACTTGTAGCTTTCTTGCTTGCACAATGGGGGAAGACACACAAGGGTGGAGACTGAAAACTGTTTTTCTCTTCTTAGTTGTGTAAGCCAAAAGAACTCAAGTACAAAGAAATAGAACAACCCTAGATATAGGTCTCAAAACCAAACTCAACTAACTAAGGTGGCATACTAACTGAGCCACGAACTAGAGTAGATAAGGATAGCTATCATGTAGCTATTATTCATGGGCGGTGTACCAACCGCATCTGCAACTAACACGTCGGTGACATAAATGCACAACGGTCACCCTGGTATATCACGAGTGGAGCTCGATATCTCAACACTCCCCCTCGAGCTCAATCCCAATTCCTGCACACCAAGCAGGTCTCTGAACTTGCGCAGCTTCTCTGCGCCCAATGCCTTCGTGAATATGTCAGCTACCTGATCCTCTGTGTTGACATAAACTAGATCAATAAGACCTAGTAAAACCCTCTCTCGCACATAGTGATAATGCACCTCAATGTGCTTTGTTCTAGCATGATAGACTGGGTTATTTGCCAAGTGTATACTGCTCATGTTGTCACAATAAATGACAACTGGCCCATCTGTAGACTGATGCATATCATAAAGTAGCTTATGCAACCAAGCTACCTCACATGCAGCCATTGCTGCACCCCTGTACTCAGCCTTTGTGCTCGACAAGGCAACTGTAGGCTGTTTCTTGCTGCTCCAAGTGACTGCAGCACTCCCAAAAGAGAACACATATCCACTGGTAGATCGTTTATCAGAAATGCTACCAGCCCAATCAGCATCAGTGTATCCATGCAACTGTATCGGAACCCCAGTCTCATAAAATAGTCCATACTGCAATGTGGACTTCACATACCTGAGTATGTGTCTAGCCGCATCCAAATGCGGTTTCCTTGGAGCCTGCATAAACTGACTTACCAATCCAACGGCATAGCTCAAATCTGGCCTGGTAATAGTCATATAAATCAAACTTCCTACTATGCGTCTGTACATAGTAGGGTCTTCTAGAAGCTCACCTGCATTTGTGCTCAACTTCACATTCTGCTCCAAAGGAACTGAAATAGGCTTACAGCCTGTCATCCCATATTTGGACAGCATGTCCAATCCATACTGCCTCTGCAAGAGCTGTATCCCACTTGGTGATCTAATCACCTCAATGCCCAAGAAATAACGCAGCTCTCCCAAATCCTTCATCTCAAACTTCTGCTTCAATAGCATTTTCACATGAAGGATATCTTCATCACTGTCACCTGTTATAATCAAATCATCAACATAAATGACAAGTAGCATAATACCTTTCTCTGTTTTTCTCACATAAAGTGAGAAATCTGCCTTGGAAATCTGAAAGCCAATAGTGACAAGATACTGTCCTATCTTGTCAGACCATGCTCTAGGTGCTTGCTTCAAGCCATACAAGGCTTTCTTCAACCTGCAAACAAACTCAGGATGAACAACATGCACATAACCTGGTGGCTGCTCCATATAGACCTCTTCTTGTAAATCACCATGCAAGAAGGCATTCTTTACATCCATCTGATGTAAAGACCATCCCTTTGATGCAGCCATAGCAATGACTGCTCTTATGGTTGCCATCCTTGCAACCGGACTGAATGTTTCTTCATAGTCAATGCCATATGTTTGTGCATACCCCTTGACTACTAATCTTGCCTTGTATCTGTTCACAGAACCATCTGCATTGTGCTTCACCTTATAAACCCACTTACAGCCAATTGCATTCTTACCTTTAGGCAAAGGTACCAATTCCCATGTAGCATTTGCCTCCAAGGCATCCATTTCTTCATCCATGGCTTTCTCCCATTTTTCTTTTCCCATGGCTTGCTCAAAAGAAGTGGGTTCTGGTTCCTGTATCACTTTGACCATATATGCATAGTGAATGGCTGTAAATCCATCATATTTCAGCCTATCCACAAGATACCTAGCTCTCGTAGACCTGCGCAAAGTAGGTTCACTCCCAGGTGCTCTCAAAACATCCCTGGTCTTCCTTACTCCAGGTGTAACAATAGAAGGGATACCCAACTCATCATCAATGCTCTATTCTGAGCCACTGGATTCACCATCCACATAAGAGTGACCTGCATTCACATCAAACATGGGCTGATCAACCTTCTCTTTTCCTTTTCGTGATACCTGCATACCACTATCTGCATTACTTTGAGAAGATTCTCCTGATCTCAATCTGCCTGTCCATGGCGAAGAATGTGAACCACTACTAGAGGATGCTCCAGGTCCACTAATATTTTGTGACTGCTGCTGTGAATTTTGTGCAGCATTACCATTTTGTGCATCTACATCATCAATCACATTTACTGGTTTATACCAGCTACTCATCTAATCAAAAACAACATCTCTACTCACTGTAAACTTACGAGTAGAAGGGTTATAGCATCTATACCCTTTTTGCTGCAGAGAGTAACCAATAAAGATGCACTTCTCAGCTTTTGGATCCAACTTGGATCTCAACTCATCTGGCACATGTACATAGGCAATGCAACCAAAAATTTTCAAATGAGAAATATCTGGTTTCCTACCAGTATACCTCTCCTCTGGAGTCATTCCATGTATTGCTGCAGTGGGAGTCCTGTTCATTATGTAGACTGTTGTAGCAACTGCTTCAGCCCAATAAAAATCTGGCAAGTCTTTTTCATTGAGCATGGCACAAGATACCTCTCCAATATGCCTATTTTTCCTTTCTGCAATTCCATTTTGTTGTGGGGTATAACTGCATGAATATTGCTGCTTTATGCCATGCTCCTGTAAGAACTTTGCAAACTCATTTGAGAGGTACTCTCCCCCTCCATCTAACCTTAGGCATTTTATTTGCAGACCTGTTTCTTTTTCAGCCATAGCTTTAAGGGTTTTGAAATGCCCAAAAACTTCACTTTTCTTTTTCATAAAATACACCCAAACTTTTCTGCTATAGTCATCAATAAAAGTGACAAAATAATGACAGCCTCCAAGAGATGCAGCTTTAGTAGTCCACACATCAGAGTGGATTAATTCCAATGGCTTCTCACTCTCTTGAACATGTCTAGGAAATGGTTTCCTTGCCTGTTTTCCAAACTGACAGGCTTCACATACCTTATGCATTTCTACAACCTTGAATTTTGGCAATCCTGCAACAATATTTTGGGCCTGCATTGATTTAAGTCGCTGTACATTAACATGACCAATGCGTTTATGCCAAATATCAATATCTGCAACTACACCGGTCCCATGTGCAAACATTGCTGCACTCAATTCAGACATGTCTGCATCCAACGTAAACATTCTGCCCTTCTTCTTTCCTTTTGCTATCAAGCGACCTTTATTTTTCATATCCTCAACAAAGCATCCATGAGGATTAAATCTGACTTGCAAGCCCTGCTCAACCATTTGACCGACAAAAACCAGATTCTTGGTGATATTCGGGACATGAAATACATCGGACAGGTATTTCTTTTTCCCATCCTGCATAGACAAGGGAATTTTTCCAATCTGCACAATAGGATGTGCAGTATTATCACTAGTCTCCACAAATCCTGGTTTTTCCATTTTCCTTGCATCCTCCATCCATTCTGCATGACCTGTCATGTGGTTTGATGCACCTGAGTCAACATACCATACATCATTGCTTTCTTCTACACTTGTCACAGAATTGTTCATGTGCTGCACCATGAACAAATGCTCATTTCTGTCATCACCCTGTCTGCTAGAAGATGCATAATTCCCTTGTTGCAGTTTTCCATTCATGATGTCATTCTGCTTTTTATAGCAGTCTTTAGCCATATGACCCATTTTACCACAGTAATAGCATTCAACATTACTGTTTGCATTTTGGCCTCTTTGCCATCCACCACGACCTCTTTGGCTCCCCCTGCCTCTAGGGTTACCACGTCCTCCTCCATAGGACTGGTTTTCTTGAGTTTGCTGCATATTCTGATTTCTACCACGGCCTCCAAATCGGCCTCCTCTACCTCTGCCTCTACCTCTTCCAGCAGTTGAGTAGAAGACAGTTTCTTTTGAAGTTCCTCCTGAAGAAGATGCACCACCATTTCTCTGCTCCTCAGAAATTAGAAGAGCAATCAACTCCTCAAAATCAGGAAATCTTTCACGAACTGAAATGGATGTCCGAAACTGTGCATAATCCTTTCCTAGACCATTCAAGGTCACAGAAACTAAATCATCATCTTCCACCGGCGACCCAATGGAAGCAAGTGCATCTGCAATCTTCTTCACCTTCATGTGGTAGTCATTGATGCTCATATTTTCTCTTTGCACATTGTGCAACTCTTGCTTGAGCTGCATTTTCCTGGCTTGCGTATTTGTGCTATACATCTTTGACAGAGTATCCCATGCCTCCTTTGGCGTACTTGCATCCTGAATATGCACAATCATAGAGTCTGAAATGCTGATAGACAGCCAGTACATAACTTTCCTGGCTCTCTCATGCCATGCTTTGAATGCCTGCATTTGCTGTTGATTGGGAACATCAGGAAGAACTGGTTCTTCTTCATTTCCTGCAACAAATTCCCAATATCCTTTTCCCATAAGGAAATTCGTCATTCTAAACTTCCATGCTTAGAAGTTGTTCTTGTCAAGCTTTTCAGTGACAATCTGTGAGAGAGAATCAGACGCCATTACAGAACACTGCGAAAAATTCTGTCACTGGAAAAACTCAGCTTCACCCTCACAAGGGCAAATCTGCAAAACTGGCGAAAGTGGTATTTGACCACACAGTCACTTCCTAGTGACGATTTTGCATCAACAGGCAATAGGGATGATTTTGTAACTCCCAATGTCTCTGCGCACAAGCATACAATGCAATTTTTACAATAACTATTCACCGACCTGTAGAACAATGACTGCACAGCATAAAACTGGGCCTTTTCCTGAGTGCGTGCATAAAACTTCCGCCTCCAAAACAGGCCCTGAAATGGCCTCAAATCAAAAAAACAGGGTCGCCAAGAGCTAAAACTCTCTCCCGCAGCATATACTACCCTCTTGCTTCACCGCGAAGGGCGTCTCAACCTAAGACAATGCACTCTTGCAATTTCCGGCTGTGCTACCTGCAGAGATCTGCTCCCAAAACAGAAAATGAAAGCAACACTGCTCCTCTTACCAGAACACCGCGAGCTTGGCTTGCTTTCTTGAGCTCCTTATCACAAACAAGGCTCTGATACCATGTCAAGATTGTGGGAGAGAAGGAAGGAGTCTCACTTGTAGCTTTCTTGCTTGCACAATGGGGGAAGACACACAAGGGTGGAGACTGAAAACTGTTTTTCTCTTCTTAGTTGTGTAAGCCAAAAGAACTCAAGTACAAAGAAATAGAACAACCCTAGATATGGGTCTCAAAACCAAACTCAACTAACTAAGGTGGCATACTAATTGAGCCACGAACTAGAGTAGATAAGGATAGCTATCATGTAGCTATTATTCATGGGCGGTGTACCAACCGCATCTGCAACTAACACGTCGGTGACATAAATGCACAACGGTCACCTTGGCATATCACGAGTGGAGCTCGATATCTCAACAAGAGAGAGAGAGAGAGAGAGAGAGAGAGAGAGAGAGAGAGAGAGAGAGAGAGAGAGAGAGAGAGAGAGAGAGAGAGAGAGAGAGAGAGAGAGAGAGAGAGAGAGAGAGAGAGAGAGAGAGAGAGCTATAAGGCAAGAGCACAGATTCATTCATCGATTCACATTTCCGCATCCCCAAGCTCTACAGGTATACTTTGAGTGTCAACTAATACTTGTTGATCCTAGTCAAGACTCTAGTTGCATTGTTAGGACTGGCATCAGGAGTATTTGAGGGATTTTTCATCATTCTATAAGTCGGTTGCAGCACTCCGGCGTTGTCCACAGCCTTGAACAGTCTCGACCGACTTGAACAATCCAAGTCACAAGTCCACTCAGACAACGAAAAAACCGTTTGAGTCTGAGACTCAGACTTAGACCCTGGACCTAATTCCTCGGACAGTCTTCCACACAGACTCGGATGACTGAGTGCCAAACCGTATTAATTTTTTTTTCTTTTTTTAGTATAGCATAGACCCTTTGATATGAATGTACTCTCTAAAAACATGTGGAATCTTACAATTCATAGTAGTCCTTTGCAACAGATACTACAAGGGCTCGAGGCAACCCAAATGCACTTATCCTATTATCTTTAAGGTTTTAAAACCATAATCTAGGGATAACATGATAAGCTTTTTGGCTAATACCCATAATATAACATTTCTTTATAATTTTATTTGGTTTTATTGTGCCTTTTAAGTCCTTTACCAATTCTTTGAGAGTTGGGCCTCTCAAATCCACATTTTTAGGTGATTTAAGAATCCTTCCTCTCTCTCGATCCTATTGGAGTTTCATTCAAGTGTGTTAGCTTATATTGTAATAATGACTTATTAGCATTTTTCAAAATGTTAATCTTATTTGTTAGCTCAAAAATATTTATTTGTGTGATTAATAATGTTTCTTTTATTTTGTGTATTTGAGCCATGTATGTGTAAGATATAGAGCATAACCATATACAACAACCAAGTATCCCATCGCAATCTTCTCGAACATATCTTATGTAGTCATGAATATTGAAAAAAGGAGGAGGTTTACATGTAAAAGGGTCTTTAGGATAGATATTTCCATCCAACCCACAAATCCATATACTTCTTTCCTTATATTCACAATCTATTATGTTGAGATGGCAAGCTCAACACATGCAAACATTGATGATTGGCCACTTGGCTAGAAGGGTCCGTATGTCTACACTTAGCATGTCGGTAGTCATTATGATCCTTACATGGCCACTAACTTATTATATTTACTTTGTTACATCTATCTACAATGGCTTGTTGAGATATCGAGCTCCACTCGTGATATGCCAGGGTGACTGTTGTGCATTTATGTCACCGACTTGTCAGTTGCAGATGCGGTTGGTACACCGCCGATGAATAATAGCTAGATGACAGCTATCCTTATCTAGTCTAGTTCGTGGCTCAGTTAGTATGCCACCTTAGTTAGTTGAGTTTGGTTTGAGACCCATATATAGGGTTCTTCTATTTCTATGTACAAGACTTCTTTTTGGCTTACACAACTAAGAAGAGGAAAACTGTTTTTCAACCTCCACCTTTGTGTGTATTCCCCCATTGTGCAAGCAAGAAAGCTACAAGTGAGACTCCTTCCTTCTCTCCCACAATCTTGACATGGTATCAGAGCCTTGTTCGTGGTAAGGAGCTCAAGATAGCCCTTGGCGACCCTGTTTTTTTGATTTGAGGCCATTTCGGGGCCTGTTTTGGAGGTGGAAGTTTTCTGCACGCACTCAGGAAAAGGCCCAATTTTATGCTGTGCGACCATTGTTCTACAGTTCGGTGAGAAGTTACTGTAGAAATTGCATCGTATACCTGTGCGCAGAGACATTGGGAGTTACAGAATCATCCCTGTTGCCTGTTGATGCAAAATCGTCACTAGGAAGTGACTGTGTGGTCAAATACCACTTTCGTCAGTTTTGCAGATTAGCCCTTGTGAGGCTGAAGTTGTGTTCTTTGCAGTGATAGAATTTTTTGCAATGTTCTGTAATGGCGTCTGATTCTCTTTCACAGATTGTCACTGAAAAGCTTGACAAGAACAACTTCCAAGCATGGAAGTTTAGAATGACAAATTTCCTTATGGGAAAAGGATATTGGGAATTCGTTGCAGGAAATGAAGAAGAACCAGTTCTTCCTGATGTTCCCAATCAACAGCAAATGCAGGCATTTAAAGCATGGCATGAGAGAGCGAGGAAAGTTATGTATTGGCTGTCTATCAGCATTTCAGACTCTATGATTGTGCATCTTCAGGATGCAAGTACGCCAAAGGAGGCATGGGATACTTTGTCAAAAATGTATAGCACAAATACGCAAGCCAGGAAAATGCAGCTCAAGCAAGAGTTGCATAATGTGCAAAGAGAAAATATGAGCATCAATGACTACCACATGAAGGTGAAGAAGATTACAGATGCACTTGCTTCCATTGGGTCACCAGTGGAAGATGATAATTTAGTTTCTATGACCTTGAATGGTCTATGAAAGGATTATGCACAGTTTCGAACATCCATTTCCGTCCGTGAAAGATTTCCTGACTTTGAGGAGTTGATTGCTCTTCTAATTTCTGAGGAGCAGAGAAATGGTGGTGCATCCTCTTCAGGAGGAACTTCAAAAGAAGCTGTCTTCTAATCAAATGCTGGAAGAGGTAGAGGCAGAGGTAGAGGAGGCCGATTTGGAGGCCGTGGTAGAAATCAGAATATGCAGCAGACTCAAGAAAACCAGTCCTATGGAGGAGGACGTGGTAACTCTAGAGGCAGGGGGAGCCAAAGAGGTCGTGGTGGATGGCAAAGAGGGCAAAATGCAAACACCAATATTGAATACTACTACTGTGGTAAAATGGGTCATATGGCTAAAGACTGCTATAAAAAGCAGAATGACATCATGAATGGAAAATTGCAATAAGGGAATTATGCATCTTCTAGTAGACAGGGTGATGACAGAAATGAGCATTTGTTTATGGTGTAGCACATGAACAATTCTGTGACAAGTGCAGAAGAAAGCAATGATGTATGGTATGTTGACTCAGCTGTATCAAACCACATGACAGGTCATGCAGAATGGATGGAGGATGTAAGGAAAATGGAAAAACTAGGATTTGTGGAGACTGGTGATGATACTGCACATCCTATTGTGCAGATTGGAAAAATTCCTGTGTCTATGCAGGATGGGAAAAAGAAATACCTGTCCGATGTATTTCATGTCCCGAATATCACCAAGAATCTGGTTTCTGTTGGTCAAATGGTTGAGCAGGGCTTGCAGGTCAGATTTAATCCTCATGGATGCTTTGTTGAGGATATGAAAAATAAAGGTCACTTGATAGCAAAAGGAAAGAAGAAGGGCAGAATGTTTATGTTGGATGCAGACATGTCTGAATTGAGTGCAGCAATGTTTGCACATGGAACTAGTGTAGTTGTAGATATTGATATCTGGCATAAACGCATTGGTCATGTTAATATACAGCGACTTAAATCAATGCAGGCCCAAAATATTGTTGCAGGATTGCCTAAATTCAAGGTTGCAGAAATGCATAAGGTATGTGAAGCCTGCCAATTTGGAAAACAGGCAAGGAAACCATTTCCTAGACATGTTCAAGAGAGTAAGAAGCCATTGGAATTAATCCACTTAGATGTGTGGACTACTAAAGTTGCATCTCTTGGAGGCTGTCATTATTTTGTCACTTTTATTGATGACTATAGTAGAAAAGTTTGGGTGTATTTTATGAAAAAGAAAAGTGAAGTTTTTGGGCATTTTAAAACTCTTAAAGCTATGGTTGAAAAAGAAACAGACCTGCAAATAAAATCCCTAAGGTCAGATGGAGCGGGAGAGTACCTCTCAAATGAGTTTGCAAGGTTCCTGCAGGAGCATGGCATAAAGCAGCAATATTCATGCAGTCATACCCCACAACAAAATGGAATTGTAGAAAGGAAAAATAGGCATATTGGAGAGGTATCTCGTGCCATGCTCAACGAAAAAGACTTGCCAGATTTTTACTGGGCTGAAGCAGTTGCTACAGCAGTCTACATAATGAACAGGACTCCCACTGCAGCAATACATGGCATGACTCTAGAGGAGAGGTATACTGGTAGGAAACCAGATATTTCTCATTTGAAAATTTTTGGTTGCATTGCCTATGTTCATGTGCCAGATGAGTTGAGATCTAAGTTGGATCCAAAAGCTGAGAAGTGCATCTTTATTGGTTACTCTCTACAGCAGAAAGGGTATAGATGCTATAACCCTTCTACTTGTAAGTTTACAGTGAGCAGAGATATTGTTTTTGATGAGATGAGTAGCTGGTATAAACCACTAAATGTGATTGATGATGTAGATGCACAAAGTGGTAATGCTGCACAGAATTCATAGCAACAGCACAAAATATTAGTGGACCTGGAGTGTCCTCTAGCAGTGGTTCACATTCTTCGCCATGGACAGGCAGATTGAGATCAGGAGAATCTTCTCAAAGCAATGCAGATAGTGGTATGCAGGTATCACAAAAAGGAAAAGAGAAGGTAGATCAGCCCATGTTTGATGTCAATGCAGGTCACTCGTATGTGGATGGTGAATCCAGTGGCTCAGAACAGAGCATTGATGATGAGTTGGGTATTCCTTCTATTGTTACACCTGGAGTAAGGAAGACCAGGGATGTTTTGAGGGCACCTGGGAGTGAACCTACTTTGCGCAGGTCTACCAAAGCTAGGTATCCTGTGGATAGGCTGAAATACGATGGATTTACAACCATTCACTATGCATATATGGTCAAAGTAATACAGGAACTAGAACCCACTTCTTTTGAGCAAGCCATGGGAAAAGAAAAATGGGAGAAAGCCATGGATGAAGAAATGGATGCCTTGGAAGCAAATGCTACATGGGAATTGATACCTTTGCCTAAAGGTAAGAATGCAATTGGTTGTAAGTGGGTTTATAAGGTGAAGCACAATGCAGATGGTTCTGTGAATAGATACAAGGCAAGATTAGTAGTCAAGGGGTATGCACAAACATATGGCATTGACTATGAAGAAACATTCAGTCCGATTGAAGGATGGCAACCGTAAGAGCAGTCATTGCTATGGCTGCATCAAAGGGATGGTCTTTACATCAGATGGATGTAAAGAATGCCTTCTTGCATGGTGATTTGCAAGAAGAGGTCTATATGGAGCAGCCACCAGGTTATGTGCATGCTGTTCATCGTGAGTTTGTTTGCAAGTTGAAGAAAGCCTTGTATGGCTTGAAGCAAGCACCTAGAGCATGGTCTGACAAGATAGGATAGTATCTTGTCACTATTGGCTTTCAGATTTCCAAGGCAGATTTCTCACTTTATGTGAGAAAAACAAAGAAAGATATTATGCTACTTGTCATTTATGTTGATGATTTGATTATGATAGGTGACAGTGATGAAGATCTCCTTCATGTGAAAATGCTATTGAAGCAGAAGTTTGAGATGAAGGATTTGGAAGAGTTGTGTTATTTCTTGGGCATTGAGGTGATTAGATCACTAAGTGGGATACAGCTGTTGCAGAGGCAGTATGGATTGGACATGCTGTCCAAATATGGGATGACAGGCTATAAGCATATTTCAGTTCCTTTGGAGCAGAATGTGAAGCTGAGCACAAATGCAGGTGAGCTTCTGGAAGACCCTACTATGTACAGACGCATAATAGGAAGTTTGATTTATATGACTATTACCAGGCCAGATTTGAGTTATGTTGTTGGATTGGTAAGTCAGTTTATGCAGGCTCCAAGGAAATCGCATTTGGATGCGGCTAGACACATACTCAGGTATGTGAAGTCCACATTGCAGTATGGACTATTTTATGAGACTGGGGTTCAGATACAGTTGCATGGATACACTGATGCTGATTGGGCTGGTAGTATTTCTGATAGACGATCTACCAGTGGGTATGTGTTCTCTTTTGGGAGTGCTACAGTCACTTGGAGCAGCAAGAAACAGCCTACAGTTGCCTTGTCGAGCCGCACAGAGGTTGAGTACAGGGGTGCATCAATGGCTGCATGTGAGGTAGCTTGGTTGCATAAGCTACTTTATGATATGCATCAGCCTACAGATGGGCCAGTTGTCATTTATTGTGACAACATGAGTAGTATACACTTGGCAAATAACCCAGTCTATCATGCTAGAACAAAGCACATTGAGGTGCATTATCACTATGTGCGGGAGAGGGTTTTACTAGGTCTTATTGATCTAGTTTATGTCAGCACAGAGAATTAGGTAGTTGACATATTTACGAAGGCATTGGGTGCAGAGAAGCTTCGCAAGTTCAGAGACCTGCTTGGTGTGCAGGAATTGGGATTGAGCTCGAGGGGGAGTGTTGAGATATCGAGCTCCACTCGTGATATGCCAGGGTGACCGTTGTGTATTTATGTCACCGACTTGTCAGTTGCAGATGCGGTTGGTACACCGCCGATGAATAATAGCTAGATGACAGCTATCCTTATCTACTCTAGTTCGTGGCTCAGTTAGTATTTCACCTTAGTTGAGTTTGGTTTGAGACCCATATATAGGGTTCTTCTATTTCTATGTACAAGACTTCTTTTTGGCTTACACAACTAAGAAGAGGAAAACTGTTTTTCAGCGTATTTTGACATGGCTGGCATAGATATAGCGCCAATCAATTAGTATAGTCAGTTATGCATTGTTTGACTTAGTAGGCCACTTTCCTTTATGTTATATCTTATCTATACTTTGTGTATATTGTATAATGTGTGAAGAATAAGAAAAAACTAGTAAGAAAATGTTTTGGCTTCCATCTCTCTTCTTGTGTTCTTAAGTAAGCTTCCTCTTGTGTGTATAGTGTGTGTTTGGTAAGCATTGTAGCTCACTGAAGTCCCCCCACCACGTGTTTCTTGATATGGTATTAGAGTGGCACCATTGAGAGAGGCTGGTTTTAAATGCTGAAGTGAAGGGAAAGAATCAAGGTTCGAGCAAGCAAGCAACGGGTAAGAAGCTCTCCCATTCTTCTACTCTTTCGCTTGGATAGTGCCTGTGGAGGCATTAGAAGTAGGGCATAGTGAAAATCTCAAATTGCTGTGAGATTTGGTGTGCAATCAGAGCACTATATATTCTACAGACATAAAGGGCTTTCTTGCTAATTTTTTGGGCATTTGAGGCCGTTTTGGGTTGTGTTTTAGAGTCGCAAGGTTGTGGACAATAGTTTCAAAGTATGTTATGATTTTGGCCATGTGGACCAAAAATGGGTGCATAGGCTGCAGATTTCGAATCTATAATTTTTGAGGTGTTTGCAAGGAAGCAAACTTAGGATTTATATGCAAACAACTTACAAATTACATGTACTATTGAGCAATCAATGAAAAAGGTTACTTAGCGTATTGCTATAAACTTCTTGTGAAAGGTTATAGAAGACTTGCTTGCTATTTTATATTTTTTGTGTGATAATGGTAGAGAATAGTGAAAATCCCATCATTAAGAAGCTCGATAAGAACAACTACCCTTGATGGAAGTTCCATGTGACGAACTTCCTCATTGGAAAGGGCTTGCATGAGTTTGTTTCATGTAAAGAAAAGAAGCCATAGTTGAGTATCCCTCTGATTGCAGTATAGGCATGAAAAGAATGGAATGCAAAAGATAAAAATGTGATGTATTGGGTATCTGTAATCATTGATAATACTATGCTGGGGCACATCAAGAATACAGAAACTTCACATGTAGCTTGGACAATTTTTGAGAGTATATTTTTATTAAATATAAAGGCATGAAAGATTCAACTCAAGTAAGAGTTGAATACCTTGAAGAAAGAGAAAATGTATATTAATGAGTATGTTTTGAAGGTGAGGAGCATTGCAAATGCTTTAGCAGCGAGATTGATGCAATGCTTGATGATGAGATGATTTAATTTCATCTACTTTGAATGGCTTAATAATGAGAAGACTTAGAAAGCATTCATTACTTTTGTATATGTACGAAAGTCATTTCCAGATTTTGATAAGCTGGTCTCTCTCATGATTACCGAAGAGATTAATATGTAGGGTGACTCGTCTGAAAGAAATGGTGAATAGATCCAAGCATTTTACTTAAGTTTGGAAAGGGGACATGGTAGATCTTGTTCGAGAGGCCATGGTATGGGATGTGTTGGAGATAACTAGCAAAATAGGTTAAATCATCAATTTGGTGAAATATAGGTTTTAAGAGGCCGTGGAAACTTTAGAGGCAGGGAGAGCTCTAGAGAAAGAGGTGGATGGAAGAATAAAGGTTTTGGAAATTCTGCTATTGTTTGCCATTATTGTGGCAAAACATGTCATATTGCAATCCATTGTTACGCTAAGAAGGATGATATCCACAGTGGTAAATTGCAGCAAGGAAACTATGCATTGTCTTCATGAGATAGAATGAAGACAGAAATGAGCATCTGTTTGTTATGTCATATATGATGAATGCTATTATAAGAAAAGGGACACATAATGTTATATAGTTTGTTGATTCACATGTTTCTAATCATATGGCCAGTCATGTTGAATGGTTTAGAGAGATGCATGACTTACAAAATCCAGGTTATGTGCAGATGGGTGATGATTCATGCCACCTAATTTCACACATTGGAAAGGTTCTCTCGTCCTTGCATGATGGCCAGTAGACGAAAGAGTCTGATAGATGTATTACATGTGCCATCAATCACAAAGAATTTAATGTCTGTTGGCCAAATGGTAGAGTAAGGGTTTTATGTTTGATTTAATACAAAAGGTTGTTTTGTAGAAGACTTTAATGACAAGTGCAAGTTGGTCACAAAAGGAAGTAGAGTTGGCCGCATGTTCACTTTAGATATTGGAATTCCTGCAATGAATGATGTTATGTATGCTAAAGGAAAAGGAGTGGTTGTTGCAGACATTGAAATATGGCATAAATGTATTAGATATGCAAATGTGCAAAGGCTGAAATTAATGAAGTCCAAAGGATTGGTTACAGGGTTGCCTTCTTTTAGAGTTGTAGAATTTCATAAAGTATGTGAAGCATGTCAATTTGGTAAGCACAAAAGACAACCCTTTTCGCATGATGGAGAAGTAAGCATAAATATACTTGATGTTGTGCATATAGATGTTTAGGGGCCTACACAGAATGTATCCCTTGGTGATAGCAAATACTTTGTCACATTTATTGATGAATAATCAAGGAAGCTATGGGTATATTTCATGAAGAAAAAGAGTGATGTATTTGAGCACTTCAAAACTTTCAAGATAACTGTTAAAACAGAAACATGCTTGAAAGTTACGTGCTTGAGATCAGATGGAAGGGGAGCAAGGGCAAGAAAGCTATGGGCTATAAGTGGGTTTACAAAGTCAAGCATAATGTAGATGGTCTAGCTAGTAAGTATAAGGCTAGGTTGGTTGCAAAAGGCAATGCTCAAACATATGGCATAGATTATGAAGAGACATTAAATCCAATTGCTAGGATGGCAACTGTTAGATGTGTGATTACCTTGCTAGTAGCTAAAGGTTGGAGTTTGCAACAAATGGATGTTAAGAATGCCTTCTTGCATGGTGAATTGCAAGAAGAGATGTATATGGAGTAGCTAACAAGTTATGAGGATTTAGAGCATCCCACATATGCGTGCAGGTTAAAGAAGGCACTCTATGGGGGATGAAGCAAGCACCTAGAGCATATTTTGACAAGATCGAAGAGTATCTTGTCAATATTGGCTTTCTATATTTCTAATATTGATCACTCACTTTATGTGAGAAGGGGAGATGTAGGTTTGGTCATTATAGTCATCTATGTGGATGACTTGATTATTACAAGTGACAGTAACAATGGGATTGCTGAAGTTAAGGACTTCTTGAAGAAGAAGTTTGTGATAAAGTATTTGGGTGAGATAAGATACTTTCTTGGTATTGAGCTGATCAGATATGATGATGGTATATGGCTATCCCAAAGGCAGTATACTTGGATATGTTATACAAGTATGGCATGACATCATGTAAGCCTCTTTCAGTACCATTGGAGAAAAATGTGAAGTTGAGTGCTGACATTGGAGATGAGATAGAAGACCCTACTATGTTTAGGAGGATAGTAGGGAGTCTAATTTACATGACTATCACAATGGTAGACTTGAGCTATGCTATTGGACTTATTAGTTAGTTTATGCAGATGCCTAGAAAGCCTCATTTGGATGCAGCTAGACAAATATTGAGGTATGTGAAGTCCACTTTATATTATGGACTTTTTTATGAGGCAAGTAAGGATGTATAGTTATTTGGATATATATATGCAAATTGGGCTAGTAGCATGTCAGATAGAAGATCTACCAGTGGATTCATGTTTTCCCTTGGTAGCGCAACAGTTACATGGAGTAGCAAAAAGCAAGCTACAATTGCTTTATCAAGTATAGAGGCTAATTATAGAGGTGTTGGAAGCATGTGAGGTGGTATGGCTGCAAAGGTTATTAGGTGATTTGGATGTGTAGGGAGATAGTCCAATTGTCACTCACTGTGACAACATGAGCAGTATACATCTAGCTAGGAACCTAGTATTCCATGCTAGGACAAAACACATTGAGGTGCACTACCACTTTGTGAGAGAGAAGGTAATTGCAGAAGAGATTGACTTGGTATATGTAAGCACATAGGATAAGATAGTTAACATTTTCACAAAGGCATTGGGTGCAGAGAAGCTTCGAAAGTTTGGAATCTTACTTGGAGTTGCAAAGATAGAGTTGAGCTTGAGGGGGGGAGTGTTGAGTTGGCAAGCTCAACACGTGCGGACATTGATGATGGATGCCTGGCTAGATGGGTTTGCACATCTACACTTAGCACGTTGGTGGCCATTATGATCCTCACATGGCCACTTATTATATTTAGTTTGTTACACCTACCTACAACTAGCATATATATAGCACCGGTCAATTAGTATAGTCAGTTATGCACTATTTGACTTAGTATACCACTTTCTTTTATGTTGTATCTTATATGTACTTTGTTTACATTATATAATGTGTAAAGAAGAAGAAAAAACTAGCAAGAGAACGTTTTGGTCTCCATCTCCCTTCTTATGTTCTTGAGTGAGCTTCCTCTTGTGTGTGTTTGGTATTGCTGCTCAAGCAAGTCCCCCCACCACATGATTCTTGACATATTAGCCTCTATCTCATCTATTAGTACTTAATGATGTATACTTCTTTAAGGTGTATAAATCAGATCTAGTTGAATGATAAGTTTGTACTTGCATGTGCTTGCGCTTGTGTTACTTGAAGATGTATTACTAAACATTTTAGCAAATTAACCACAAATGAATCTCACAGTGATAGAAAGTAAGTGTAAAGAAGAGAATGACAAAAGAGAATAGTGTGTGAAAAGAAGACGCGGGAGTAAATGAAAGCGCTTTTAGTGCAAATATCTCAAAAATACAAAATCTCTCAAGTTCCAAGACAAAAATGGCCAAAAAGATGACTATAACATAAATTAAAAGATGAGGGCAAATCCATTCAATGAACCAAATATGATCTTATTAATCACATATATGCAACCAAATTTGGAGGTTTCATTTTTTCAAAAGCTCAACTAATTAGCAACTTAATTATTTCCTTACAAGTGCATTTTTTAAAGTGTTTTTGGCCTAATGGGCTTGAATGGTTCCTTCTTAACCTTACCAAGGTTATCTTAACCTTGATCCTTATAATATGATTATAAGTATATTGATTTTAATGTTTAATGTGAATAATATTAAATAATAAGAATGATACATATGATATAATTGTATATTAATTTAATAATATATGTATTAATTATAATGATTAATATATTAACATAATTGATTACGTATCAATCATGAACTATTAATACATTAATGAGTTATTATAGAGATAAATAATATAAATAAATAAAATATTTAATAAATAAATAAATAAATATATATGTATTATGTATATACGTTAATATATAACTTTTATCCATAATATTAATTAGTGTATTATTATTATAACTAATAATTCTTCATGCATTATTTGTATGAATGGTAATTGTAATATATATATTAATATTAATATTATTTTATAATTTATTAATTATTGATACATAAATTAGTTATTAATAAAAATATATAATTATATTTTAATTAATGTCTTATACATATACAATTTTCTACATATTTGATTAATGATTAAATATGAGAGAGAGAGAGAGAGAGAGAGAGAGAGAGAGAGAGAGAGAGAGAGAGAGAGAGAGAGAGAGAGAGAGAGAGAGAGAGAGTATCAATAGAGTTTATGGATTATGAAAGTTATATGCGGTTGTAGACTCAGTATATGTGAGGATAATATGCATACCATGATATGCTCAATGTGAATAGAAATCACCATTAAATGTGCTTGTCTTTGCAAATGTTTGAGAAATTGTCGTAAGGATTCTTTACAGATATAGTTTAGGCTTAATCATGTCAATGTTAGTCTTTCACTCCATATATATCAATGAGTACTACATCTCCATGTATTGCATTTTTATGCATTCAATATTGTATTAGTCTATGTTGCCAAAGCTTTCAAAGTTAAAATTATGTTTCTTATATCAAACTCCCATGAACCCTCTTGCCACATGAAATGTGCTTTTAAACCCCGGTGCGAAGCACCGAGAGAATTTCCGCATAAAATGCTAGAAGAATCTAGGTGCAAAACACTTAGTAATACTTTATTCATACAATGTGCATTAGTATAATAACTTATAACATCTTTGTGTGTCATGCGCCCACCGGGGGGGGGGGGGGGGGAGGGGGGGAAGACATAGCTCTACCCACGCATACTAAGATAATATGTTATAATATTTGTGCACACCATGTGGGAGATTGAGAGCACACCATCTGGCCTCGCATGTAAAACCTCCTTATCATATATAAAGGTAAAGATTGAAGAATCAGAAATGATTAATTGATCATAAGGAATCACAATCAGTGATTGCGAAGGCTAATGACTTGGCCATGTTGAGTCCTGGCAAAGCATACCCTTAGTGCTGCCGTTGATAGCTGCCATGCCACGATAGACCTGCCATAGCTATACTTGATCATCACTACATCAAAGCCACCACTAGGTTTAGCATCACCACTAGGCAGTGTTGGATGGATTGAAAACTTGCGCAGGCAGAGGTAGAGCAACGGGTCAATGACTCGGGCAAGCTAAGGTGGAGTGTAGGGCTTGTAAAAGACAAGTTGAGGCAAAGCTAGTGAACGGCTTGGGAGCTAGCAAGGTGCTTAGGGGGGTTGCTAGAGGCAAAGAAAAAAAAATCTAGTCAGTAGGGCAAGATGAGAGAGAGAGAGAGAGAGAGAGAGAGAGAGAGAGAGAGAGAGAGAGAGAGAGAGAGAGAGAGAGAGAGAGAGAGAGAGAGAGAGAGAGAGAGAGAGAGAGAGTGTGTGTGTGTGTGTGTGTGTACTATTATTAGTTAATTAGTTAGCCTATTGTAGTAAGTAGTAGTTAATTAGTTAGACTTTGTAGCATTACTAGTATTTGTAGTAGTTAATAGTTAATTAATAGTTGTAGTATTAGTAATTAGACTTATTAGTAATATTAGTAGTACTTAATTAGTTAGATTTATTACTAGTATCAGTAGTTGTAGTATTACTAGTTAATTAATTAGACTTATATAATATTAGTAGTATTTGCAATAATTTAAATGTAATGAATAGTTCTAGTATAAGTAGATAGACTTATGTTAGTTAGACTTATTAGTGCATTAGTATTTATAGTATTATTAGTTAATTAGTCAGAATTATGTAGTATCCGTAGTATTTGTTTGAAGTATTATTATTGTTGATTGATTTCATTTATTTATTAGAATTACTATTAAGAAAAAAAGAAAATCATCATCCTCACATGTGAAAGATATAAGCTAGCTTTTAAAAAAAATGTATTTACGAATTATAGCATGTTGTTTTCATGAACAAGTGTATTGCATATGATTAAAATGTATTATTATCATCAGTATCAATGTGGACGCAACGAAAACAAATCCTTAGGGCATCCTTCAGGAATTCTAAAAAAAGGAAAACTATGACTTGTAGAAAAACATCATTGACCATAGACAAATTCGAATTATCTTGGGCAACAAAATGTGAAAGCATCATTGTAATGAAAGAAGCTGAGAGGAGAGAGGAGAAGAGCTGATGAAGAGAGAGAAAGAGAGCAAGAGGAAGAAGAAAGAAGACTAGAAAAGGAGAGAGAAAGAGAGAAAAGAGGAGAGAAGGAAGGAGGAAGCCATGGAAGCAGGAGACGAAAGTGAAGAGTATGATCTTAATAATAACCGGTTGCCCTAATCTGGGGCTCTTACACTTTATATACCCTAGTCAGTGTGATTGGGTGTTTAAACCCTAGTCGGTGTGTATCTTGCTTGTTACAATCCATCCCGACCCTGAAGGTTTTTGCCCTCAAAAACAAGGAGAAGTAGAGGGGAAAGATGGGTAGCTAAGAGAGGGTTGTAGGGCACTACTTTGAGCCCTTTGACAATGAAAATTGGGTGGGTAGAGACTAGGGACAACATGCTGTCCAAGACTAGCCTGCTGAAGTAAACAAGTCATAACTTTTGATAGGCTATTCCAAATAGGGCGTACCACATGTAGAAACAGAGCTTATGACGAGTACTTTCAACATGTGTAGTATGCACATGCTTGAGATTCAAATAAGTACAAAACTATTCTAAAACAGTGTGTAGTCTGCAAGCAGAGGGTGGTCAATTAGGGCATGACTGGCTAGTCTTCTATCTGTTGGGCCTCACGGAGGTATGGGAATTCATTGACAATGGTTGCTAGGCACACCAAGAGGCTTCTTTCAGGGGTAGGCCTTGCCATTTGATGAGGTATTCTTTAATGGATCTGGACCGTAAGTGCTTATCTCGCTGCCCAAAGATTGCTTTAGGGATATACTCAATGATGCCTTCTTCATCTATGGGGGGAAGTTCTTCCACATAATCCACTGAGGAGCCGACAAAGGGTTTTAGCCGGCTAACATGAAACACATTGTGGTTTTTGGTGGTAGGGGGGAGTTCTAAGCGATAGGCCAAGTCACCAACTCTCTTCAGGATCGTGGTGGTCCAGCTTGTTACTATTGCCCTCTTTGAGAGTCGAGTAGTGGGACTTAGGCACTTTCAAAAGGATCAATTCCCCTTCTTGGAATTCCAAATGCCTTTGTTTCTCATCAGCATAGAGTTTCATGTGTGTTTGTGCCTTTTGAAGGTTCATTTTACATTGCTGAAGTAAAGCTTGCATGCGATCCAAGGATTGATCTTATCATTAAATAAGACTATGGGGAGGGGAACCTTATATCCATATAAGGCCTCAAAAGGGGAAACTCCAATGCTAGAGTGTGTAGATTTATTATATGCAAACTCAGCCAAGTGGAGCCACGTATCCCAACTATGCTGTACATCGTGGCAAAAGTGCCTCAAATATGTCTCAAGCCATTTGTTCACTCTTTCAGTCTGCCATCAGTCTAAGGGTGGTATGTAGTGGATGGAGCAAGCTTGGTCCCCATGGAGATAAAAAATATATGCCAGAAGTTACTCATAAACTTTGCATCTCGATCATGGACTATGACTTGTGGCAAGCCATGCAACTTGAATACATTTTCCATAAAATGAGTGGCCACATGAGAGGCAGTGTATTGTGTCGTAGTGGGGATAAAGTGGGTAGCTTTGATGAGGTGATCAACTATCACATAGATACTATTCCACCCTTTCTTGGTTGTGGGAAGGCCAATGATAAAGTCTGTTGTGATGTGAGTCCATTTCCCTTCAGGGATAGAGAGAGGCTGTAAGAGGCCAATAGGCCTGAGTCTACTGTCCTTGTTCTATTGGCATGGAACACATTTGGTCACAAAGTCCTTGACATCCCTCCATAAGCCTTTCCAATGAAAGCTCTTGGCAATCTTGTCATACATTTTGAAAACACCCAAGTGACTAGTAGTGGGGCAAGAATGCATCTCTTCCATGATTTTCTACATGAAGGGGGAGGCGTGGGGGATGACAATCTTACCATGGGACCAAACAAGGCCATGCTTGAGTTGATATTGGGAGTTTTTAGCCCCATGCTGTAATTTCTAAAATATGTGGCCGAAGTGATAATCTAACAAGTAAGCCTCTTGAAGCTCTTCAACCCAATCATTGTGCAATTTAGAAATAGAGGATACCTTGCATGCCCACATTCAATAAAGTGAATCAGCCACAATATTATCCTTGCCCTGAGTGTGCGAAATGTCAAAGTCATAGTTTTGTAAGTTTACCACCCATCGCCCTTGCTTAGGAGTCAAAGTGGACCAAGTCAAGAAGTACTGAAGGACTCGGTGGTCACTTTTCACTTGGAAGCGACTGCCATACAAATAGTAGTGCCATTTCTTGATGGCATGGAGGATGGCCAACATCTCCTGGTCATACACATTCATTTGCATCTCCTTCTCATCAAGTTTGCGGCTCTCAAATGCAATCACACCATGCTCTTGCAACAATACTGCACCAATACCCCGGCCACTAGCATCACAATAAATGGTAAACAACTTAGAGAATTTAGGGCAAACAAGGATGGGGGCTGAAGTGAGCGTCCTTTAACAGTTTGAAGCTATGATCTGTAGTGGCATCCCAAAAGAATGACTCCTTTTTTAAGCGATCAATCAAAGGTGTTGCAATGGTGGCATAATGCTTAATGAAGAGTCTATAGAATGAAGAGAGACCAAGGAAGCCATGCAAGGAAGTGGTGGTGGAAGGAGTGGGCCAGCCTCTAATACATTGCACCTTCTTCAGGTCAGCTTGTATGCCATTTTTGCTCACAATGTGTCCCAAGTACTTCACAGATGTCTGCATGAAGGTGCATTTGCTCTCCTTAGCAAAGAGTGAGAGCGGAATTTTGGTGCCGGAAAGTGCTTAAAAACAGCTAAAAATTATGAATATCAAGGGAAAAATATTCAATGTCAAAGGCGGTGGCTCGATGTAGGACGATTTTAAGCGCCAAAGTGCTTTAAAGGCGCTCGAGCGTCACTTGTTGATTTCTCATAAATTTTCAGACAGTGGTGCAGGTTGCCACGAGCTACAGGCCAATGCGGGATGCTAAGCCGGACGCCCAGGATTTTTCAGAGCTCGATTCCGAGTCCGGACGGGGAAATGGCCAAGAAACCGGTCAAGATATGAAAAGGTGGACAAAAAACTTGGATAAAGTTGAGTGTGCCTTTTGGAGGCTTGGGCCCCCTTAAAAATTTTATGCCACAAGAGATGAAAAAAAACATGATCAAGAAAGAGGCAACGTGTGCAGACATGGTGGCCGAAAATTGCGCCAACAATCCTCATGGGGGAGATGACAGCCTGCAAATAACCTATACAACTGATCATTGGCCCGATCTTCTCCTTCCCTGCTGATCATTTCGCTGCCCTTCGCCCGTCAAATGATGCTCTCTTTGAAGATCTCTGATTTCAGTCTTTCTCTCTCCTCCCTCTCTCTCTTCTAAAGGCAAGTTCATGTGGGAAGAAGAAGGAAGACGAAAGAATGATGGAGGCTTGTCCGGCATGGATCGGATTGCTCCACGGGCTCGAAATGGTGATTTGTGATTGTGCTGGACATGAAGTGCTGCTGATTTTCAGATTTGCAGCCATGGACACGAAATCCGAAACACGCAAATAAGCGGTAATTCAAAATTTTCAAAGGAAATTTGAGATATCATGGCTTTTGATTGATAAAATGTTGTTTATGTGGGCTAAAAATTGTTTGTGTTGCTGTTTTCCATGAGTACTTGCTGGTCATAATCAAAAAATCAGAAAAATATGCATCTTGTGGTTCAAAATAATACAGTAAAACATGTAAAATATGGAAAATCAAGGGAAAATGATGTTTTTGGGCATAAAAATGGAAAAATGAATAGGAACACCAACTAAACTTTCAATTTTGTTGCAAATAAGAAGGAACTAAGGGCCACAGCCCCTAACTTGTTTTGAATTTTTAGTAATTAAATAATGCAAGAAAATAAGGGAAAATACAAGAAAAGGGTGGAAAAACCCTAAAAAATAGGGGAAAAATACATTTTGGGTTACGAAAAATAAGGATAAATAAGAACAATGTTTGTGAATGTTTGTGGGGACTAAAGCATGAGGATTTGCCTCAGTTCAACCCCACGTTCTTGTTCTAGTGTGTCTTTTTCCGCTTTTTCCACATAAAATGATGTCAAAATACCCTATAAATCTATCCAACGATGCAATATTTAAACGGGGAAGGGTAGAAGAGTTGAAATATGTCTAAATGCTGTGTGAGATGATGGGAAAGTTGCTGATTTCTATGCATAGCATTTAGGACGGATGATAATTAAAATTAAGAGCTTAGTAGCACGAGGATCACCTCGGTGCTAAGCCCATGCAACGAAGCACGAACGGTAGTTGGAAACCATTAAAAGAATGTTTTTGCACTTGTGCACGATACTGTTTTGCTAAATGTTTGAGCACTAGGCATCCACCAAATGCATGGAGCATGAAAAAGAATTTAAAAGTATCAGTGATCAGCTCTTGGACATGCATTGCAATTGGTTTATGAGGACATGACCTACGTTGAGAGGCAGTGAGGTACCCATGCTATAGGTAGACGCGGGTCCTAAAGGGGAAAGTATGTGAGGAAGAAATGGTACACTCCTGGACACGCTTATTTGGTACCTTGAGCGACGTTTGTGCGAAATGTTTAGATGTTGAGCGACGCATCGAGGGGCCAATCCCCGAGGTGTAGGAGAGTCGCAGAGGGTTGACGGCACTCAGCCGTAGGAGGAACCCCATGTGTATGTGATTCGAGCTTTTTGGCTATGTGCAAGGGACTCTCTCTGAGGAGTAGTGGGTTAGGATCAGTTGGACTACAACGTATTACAAACGCAATGTTTAGGAAGGCAGAGATTTTGATAGACGCTCCTGGCCGCGAGGCTGAGGGGTTGTCTTGTGCGTGAGATAGAGGTCCGGCTAGTGTACGAGCCAGTGCTGGCCCGTTTTTAGGTCCATCAGTGGTGCGCCTGCCGAGAGCTGCTTAAAAGTGGCGGTTCTCGAATCCTGGTTGTTTAGGGACCAACTAGCAGTTTATGCCAAAGGATAGTGAGATTGATCCGTTATTTATTGATAAGTATCATCTAGCAGAAATCCGAAAGCAAGAAAGAGACGAAAGAGCTAGGCGACGTGCTGAAATTTTTAGGAGATATTCCCCTAAGCGTAGCGGTGTTGAACCCTTACGAGGGAGTGGATCTAGTGGTCTTGGGGCCACAAGCAGTGAGTTAGGAGAAGGTGGAAGCTCTAGTGCTCCCCTTCCTTCTATAAGCCAGTCCACGTCAAGTACGGGAGGTGTAACCCCACCGTCCCCTGTTCCTAGTGCAAATCAAATCCTCGTCATGGCGCAGCCTATTGCAATTCCAGCAGGAACGACAGATTTGCCGGCTCTAGGTTACCCACTACCCATTTTTAATGGGTTAGTTGAGGAAGATGCGGAACTCCACATTAGGGAGTTTCAAAAGCTGATGTTCAACTGCTGCATTCAAGAACAAGGACATTTAATGATGTTCTTCAATATGACTCTCAAAGGAAGAGCCGCCATATGGTATCATGGTTTAGAAGGCGGAACCATATTGAACATTGATGCATTTTATGGAGCTTTTCGAAGGGAGTTTGCCCCTGAAAGGGGTGGATAATATTGGTTGCGTGTACTCAACGTGACGTGCCAAGAACCACACGAGGATATTCGTGCTTATGCGAAGAAGATAAAAGAGGTTTTCCGTAAGTTGGACACCTCTATTCCTATCCCTGCAGCTGCCCAATTACAATATTTCCTACATGGTTTGGACTTTAATATCCAATTGCAGTTGAGTAGTGTCCCCTTGGGGGATATAGATACTGCCATTACACGAGCACAAGAGGTGGAATCCCGACTACAAGTAGCCTATGCTTCTCGAGGAAATTCGAATATGGGTTTAGTATTGGGAAACAATATGGCAATGGCCAATGGTAGTAGTGGTCAAGGGATGGCAATGGCTAACCCTAATGGGACAGGGAACATGATGCAGAATGTGCCTTTATTACCAGCTCCCCCTAGCATGTCAATGCCTACGGGTAGTCAAATGGCTCCAAGTGGTGGAGGCCAGGCGGTCAATTCTAATACCATGCCTGTGGCTCAACAACCAGTGCCTAATCGAATTGTTAGGCCGATGGAACGACAGGGTAATGACCAAGGCTATGAGTTGAGTTCTTCCAATGTTCTTGGCGAGGTTAAGGACATGATGAAGCATTATACCAACATGATTACGGAGCAGTATCGACAAATAGCTGTTGATGTCAACTTCTTGAAAAAACAACAAAATTTGATAGGAAGTAGATACCCAGAGGAGGGTGCACCTTCGAGGTTTAGTTGCAAATGGTGTGGTGGGCAGCACTATCCAAGAAATTTCCCAAATGTTAAGTCGACATTTGTGGAAAATCCGGCCATTTAGCAGCTACTTGCTGGAGTAAGATCAGTTCCCTCCAGCGTGGTAGTCGGCAACCAGGGCCTGTTAATCATCGGGCCCAAGGAAATGATTCCCAGCGAGAAGATGGGCCTAAACAAATACTTCAACGACCAAAGATTACAGTGGAGGAGCTACCAAGTGGTAGCAGGGTTAGTTTGATTGAGGCTGTACACGTTAACGATGCTGAAACCTCTAATCTATGTGTTGTTCTTACAAGAGGTCAAAAGGGTAGAGAAGCCGACAAGGATAAACCTGTCGACGAAAACCCTAAACAAGGCGACAAAGGAACGCAAGTTTTGGATCCTTCCATGGAAGGGGGACCTTTGAAGCTCGTGGAGAGTAAAGTCGATGTTAAGAAGGATAAAGAACCAAAGAAGAAGGTGAAAATTAAAAAAGAGGCAATAAAGCCGGTTCAGCGACCTAAAGAGCGGATGGTTTGGCGTGAAAAGTGAGCTCTATCAAACTATCATGAATTCGATTTGGCGAGCTCTCTTTGCGAAGTCAAGCCGGATGTGAATCTTTTACAGCTTATTAAGCTTTCCCCAGGAGTACGCAAGGAATTTAGAAAGATTTTACGTACCGGGTATATCGTAGAACCTTTGGGTATTGCGCGAGTTGGTGATGACTGGTTCGAGCATGCTGAGAAGCATTGCCCAAGGGTTGCAGCCTATGTCGATGGGATATTAGTAGATTATGCCATTGTCGACATGGAATCATCTGTTAACATTATGAGTTCTGAACTGATGGAACGGTTGGGTCTTGCGATCCAGAAAGATACCTCCACAATTCTCAGAATGGTAGATGATAGTTTGAGACAGCCGGAAGGCTGCATTACTAAGGTCCATGTCATTGTTGCAAATGTAGAATGCCTGTTGGACTTTAGGGTGATTCGTTTTGTAGGCCGTCCAAGTTACCAAGTATTACTCGGACGACCTTGGATCTTGCAAGCGGACTGTCAAGTGGATATACCCGCCGGCCGACTAATATTCGGCAGAGGTGCCCAGCGTGTGGTGGTTGATGCTTATCCTGAGTCCCCGCAGAGTGAGAGAGCTCCTTTATCTTCTACAGAATTGGAGACATTAGAAGATTTATCTGCCAGTGAGACATCATCGAGTGATGAGTCCAAAGAGGGATCCACCATGGAAGACATCTATCAAATCACTCTGAATGAGCCGATAGAGGGCCAAGATCGTATAAGAGATGCAGATGTTATCGAGCTAGACCTTGGTACGCCTGATGATTCGCGGCCAATCAAATTAGGTTCTATGCTCAACTCAGCAGAGAGGGAGGACTATGTGGCCTTGATCCAGGAATTCTGTGATATCTTTGCCTGGAGTTATGATGAGTTGAGAGGCATCCCTCCTGGTCTTGCTGTTCATACAATTCCGTTGAAAGAGAGCAGTCGTGCTGTACGGTAGAAAGTAAGGCGTATGCCTTTCGAACTGAGGGACGGTCTGTTTAAAGAGTTATAGAAGCTGCGAAAAGTGGGTTTGATTTTTCCTGTGCAACACACGGAATGGTGTTCGCCGGTTGTGATTAGAAAGAAGAAGAATAATCAAATCCCTTTATGTGTAGACTTTAGGGAGCTGAATAAGCAGACACTTAAGGACTACTACCCGTTGCCATTTATTGACCAGATTTTGGATCAATTAGCGGGTAGGAAGATATATTAGTTTATGGATTGCTTTGCAGGATACAACCAAATGGCAATTGCAGAAGAGGATAAGTTGAAAACGACTTTTATAACCGTATTTGGTACTTTTGCGTACCATGTGATGGCCTTTGGTTTATGCAATGCGCCTGGTTCGTGGAAACGAACAGCAGATAAGACATTCGGTGACATATCCCCTGAAGAGTTGAAGGTGTTTATTGATGACTTAGGGGCCGCCACCGTGAGAGGAAGGCAATTGATTATTCTAAGAAAATGCTTTGAGCGCTGTAGACAATTTTGCATCGCCCTAAACCCACGGAAGTGTGTTTTTGGAATACCTTATGGGCTATTGCTGGGTCATGTGGTCAGTTCGGTAGGAATTGCGACAGACCCCGAGAAGGTCAAAGTTATAATTGCCATGGGTCCACCACGTACTCCGAAAGAAGTTCATAGCTTTCTGTCTTCGGTTGGTTATTATCGTAGATTCATCAATGCCTTAGCAGAAAGAACGTTGCCGCTTACAAATTTATTGTCCTTTAGCTGTTCGTTTGTATGGGGTGACCCTTGTAAGGTAGCATTCGAGGATGTGAAACAAGAGCTAGCAAGAGCACCCGTTTTAAAAGCACCTAAAAGAGGTGAGGTGTTTTATATATTT
This sequence comes from Lygodium microphyllum, assembly GCF_053477565.2. Lineage (NCBI taxonomy): Eukaryota > Viridiplantae > Streptophyta > Polypodiopsida > Schizaeales > Lygodiaceae > Lygodium > Lygodium microphyllum. The sequence goes on along the minus strand of NC_141163.1, from coordinate 82,986,097 downwards.
TCAGCAGCCATGATGTATAGTATCAGCTGTTGTTTAGCCCAAATTTGGGAAGAGAAGTGGTACCACCCGATTGCTTTTGCTAGTCGGAAGCTAGGGGCATCCAAAATTAATATACTTACATGGAGAAGCTGTGTCTAGCGATGGTCTTTGGGACAAAGAAATTTAGGCATTATATCCTCTATGAGAAAGTCGTGCTTTATACGAAGGCGGAGGGACTTCGACTATTGATGAATAAGCTACAGCCGCCTGATCGTCTAGCAAAGTGGTTAATCACTTTGCAGGAATTTGATCATGAAATCAAGAGTAAGCCACCAAGGTTGCAAGGCATCGTGGAATGTCTTGTGGACTTTGGGGAGCCGAAAGAATCTGTAGCTGAAGGTAGTGACATGGAGTTGTTATTTAAAATAGATACGGCATCTATTCCCTCCTGGTATGCTGCAATAATGCATTATTTATCAACGGGAGAGGCGGGATCCGAATTATCTAAAGCTGAGAAAAGGAAAATTAAGCAGCAAGTGTTAAAGTTTGCCTTGATCGCAGGTACATTATATCGGCAAGGGGTTGATGACATTTATCGCCGATGTGTGATGCCTGACGAGGTGCCATTCATTTTGGAAGAGTGCCATGATTCTGCTTGCAGTGGCCACTTTGCTGGACGACTTACAGCACAAAAGGCTTTAAGAGCAGGTTATTGGTAGCCTGCCATCTTCCAAGATGCGTTTGCGTATGTTAAGAGATGCGATATTTGCCAACGACATGACAGTCGAGAGAATAGAAAACGACCACTCACCCCTATTATGGCGATACTTCCATTTGAGAAGTGGGGAATAGACTTTGTGGGTCCTATTACTCCGTCGTCGACTACACAAAAGAGGTACATCATTGTAGCAACTGACTACTTCACAAAGTGGTCAGAAGCACGTGCAACAAGGAAAGATGATGCTAAAGAAACTGATAGTTTCCTTTTAGAGAAGATAATATGCCGGTTTGGTCCGCCGAAAGAATTAGTGTCGGACCGCGGAACTCATTTCCTGAATAAGGTTATTAAAGGTTTGACAGAGATGTGGCAAATCAAGCATAACAAGACAACCCCATATAATTTGCAAGCCAATGGGCAAGTTGAAAGCACCAACAAGGAGCTTGTGGGCATCCTCTCCAAAATTGTGTCGGAAAAGAAACGGGATTGGGATAACAAGTTATACGTGGCAGTGTGGGCCTACAATACGACTTTCAAACGAGCCACTGGCCATACCCCGTTCAAGTTAGTATATGGGGAGGAGTGTGTCTTGCCTTTAGAAATTGAGCTGCCGACTATTCGGTTTGCCATCAATCATTCTTTGAGTGATGAAGACACACTTTTTGAGCGCTTGACGACATTGGCACATTTAGATGAGCTTAAGTTGCAGAGCTTATTGCACCAAGAAGTGGCGAAGCGCCGAATGAAGCAGCTACATGACCTTAAATCCAAGAGATACACCTTCAAGAAAGGACAGCTTGTTTTGTATTATGATGCACGACGTGAATTATTTCCAGGCAAGCTAGAGCCCAAATGGGATGGGCCCTATAGGATTGTTAGGATAGGAAAGAATAAATCCACAGTCTTGTTAGCTGACCTTGAGGGGATAGAATTTAAAAATAAGGTTCATCTTAATAAGATTAAACCTTATTATTTCTGATTGCACTAATGCTATGACTGCCTTGCAGGTCTAGGAGAGATTGATCAAACATCTGCAAGGAAATCGTGATAGAGTTTGATGGGTCGTCTGATCCCTTATTTAGAACACCCATATTTGGAACAAAGGTATCATCAGGGAAAGCTCATTTGGTGGAGCAAAGGATACAAGGTGATTGAGCAAGAAGGCGGGACATTTATTTGGGAGATCAAGGTCTTTTGCCATCACTGCCTACAAATTTTGACGAGCATCCTTGTTGAATTCAATGACGATGGAGGGATGGAGCCTACAATCCACCCGTTGAATATGCTGAATTTCGATTACCATAATTACGAGTAGAGTCCAGGATGGCGGGACATGTAAACCCTTTATGGACGTACACCTTGTACTTTGATGGGGCGTCCAGGGGTGCATGCAAAAAAGGAAGTGTAGGAGTTGTCATCCGAGACCCCCGACGACGCATTGTCATGAAGTTAGCTGCTTATCTCGGGGCGAATTTTACCAATAATATGGCAGAATACAAAGCCCTGATTATGGGTTTGAATATTGCGAAGCAGGGTGGTATCTGCCAGTTGTTGGTAAAAGGGGACTCTCAATTGGTTTTAAATCAACTCAATGGGACATACATGGTACGGAATCCCATCCTTTGTATGTACCATCATACTGCTATAGCCCTGCTAGACGAATTCGATAGAGTGTCTTTTCAGCTGATTCCACGGAATTGGAATTAGTTTGCCGATTCTTTGGCTAATTTTGCGTATGAAGAAGACCTCTTCTTTAATTGTGGCCCCTGTCCCGATATATCTATTGATGGTGAGACAGGACCCGGTCGTTTGTGGGGTATGCTTTCTGAACATGCCCTCTTTGGCAGACGATGGTTGATTTGGGTGATGCAGAGGGTAAGCGAGACTCATCTGCCTTTATTATCTTGGACCCACAGAGACTGATTCGACGACATGTGATGCGAACACCTCTTGCAATATACGCAGGAGGGATAGGTCATAATTTAATGCACTTAGTTTAGGGCTACAAGCCCTGTTCCCCCGGGAATGGTATGCTTTGATGTCTATCATGGTTGTTTCCAGGAGGATGTTATGCGTAGTATTGTTTGATTTCGTTAGGCCAAGAGGGCCATTTGCCTGTCTAGTGTAGGTGCGTTTAATTGGGTTTTTGTTTTAAGTGCTGTGCTAGACAGGTTTGAAGGCAAGCTTGGAGGGAGCCTTTGTCGCGGCATCGATGGAAGCTTCTTGTGGCCAATCCAGGTGATATCTCTCCTTAATGAGTACCTTTCTTTCCTGTTATATGTGTATTTGTACTTGTCGAGGGGACACATTTTTGTTGGGGACCGGTAGCCAAGGCATGAAGTCCCAGGTTTAGGCTAAGTATGTTTGAGGGAGGTCGGAGTAGTCATTGCCTCCTATAAAGACATTGTCCGATATTGAAAGACCTGTTTTAGAAGGATGTCCTAGTGGCCCTGTTCTGCTAACCCGCTAGGCAGCCGTTCTAGGAGTTCTTGTTAGTAGTGAGGCAGTTAGAGAAGCCTGCCAGAAGATAATAATGATGATGCCCAGAAACTCTGTACATCCTAAAAGATGAATATAAATACGAAGGTGTGTAAAAAGGGGTTCTAACCCCTATCAAAGAAAAGAAAAGAAATGAAAATATATAAGCAGTTGATCATTGCCTTGCGAAGGCCTGGTAGGTTCCTGGGGACGAATCAGACCCGGGGCCGATACCTTGTCTTCCTAGGGGTGGCTTCTTGCTGGAAAAAAAATGACAAAACATGGAAGGTTGGAGCGAAAATAAAAGTGAGCGTTAAAAAACGATTAAATGTCGCCTTGCGAGGGCTTGGTAGGTTCTTGGGTGCCGAGACAGGTCCTGAGGCCGATGCCCTGTTCTCCTTGGGTCACTATGCTCAGCTCCCTCCTTTTTACATGCCCAAGTATGTTCATCCAATAACAACCCTAAAAGCAGAAATGTACTTAAAGAAACTACTTTCTGATCAGGCTATAGGAGTCCTTGCCTTGTAGGAGCTCCTAGTTGAGTTGTCTTTAGTTGGTAAGTAGTGCAGACTACCACTTAGGGCAACCTCTTTGATAGGTTTTTTTAGTTTGGCTGTGTTGGAGCAGCTGGTCAGTGACTCACTTCGGATCTTTTATTAGATGATGCTAGGCCTACTCCTTGTGGATGTCATGCCTTGGTTTTGTCCAGGGGTAGGGGGAGCATTGTGCTGAGGTTTATTATACATTCGTTTTGTATCAGTTTGATGCTTCTTTGGTTGTTTATGTGCAGATATGTTCGTGGATTTGACGGGCTGAGTCGCCCTATCCCGTGGTCGCCAATGAGAGCGGAATTTTGGTGCCGGAAAGTGCTTAAAAACAGCTAAAAATTATGAATATCAAGGGAAAAATATTCAACGTCAAAGGCGGCGGCTCGATCTAGGACGATTTTAAGCGCCAAAGTGCTTTAAAGGCGCCCGAGCGTCACTTGTTGATTTTTCATAATTTTTCAGACAGTCGTGCGGGTTGCCATGAGCTACTGGCCAATGCGGGATGCTAAGCCGGACGCCCAGGATTTTTCAGAGCTCGATTCCGAGTCCGGATGGGGAAATGGCCAAGAAACCGGTCAAGATACGAAAAGGTGGACAAAAACTTGGACAAAGTTGAGTGTGCCTTTTGGAGGCTTGGGCCCCCTTAAAATTTTTATGCCACAAGAGATGAAAAAAAACGTGATCAAGAAGGAGGCGACGTGTGCAGACATGGCGGCCGAAAATTGCGCCAACAATCCTCATGGGGGAGATGACAGCCTGCAAATAACCTATACAACTGATCATTGGCCCGATCTTCTCCTTCCCTGTTGATCATTTCGCCGCCCTTCGCCCGTCAAATGATGCTCTCTTTGAAGATCTCTGATTTCAGTCTTTCTCTCTCCTCCCTCTCTCTCTTCTAAAGGCAAGTTCATGTGGGAAGAAGAAGGAAGAAGAAAGAATGATGGAGGCTTGTTCGGCATGGATCGGATTGCTCCACGGGCTCGAAATGGTGATTTGTGATTGTGCTGGACATGAAGTGCTGCTGATTTTCAGATTTGCAGCCATGGACACGAAACCCAAAACACGCAAAATAAGCGGTAATTCAAAATTTTCAAAGGAAATTTGAGATTTCATGGCTTTTGATTGATAAAATGTTGTTCATGTGGGCTAAAAATTGTTTATGTTGCTGTTTTCCATGAGTACTTGCTGGTCATAATCAAAAAATCAGAAAAATATGCATCTTGTGGTTCAAAATAATACAGTAAAACACGTAAAATATGGAAAATCAAGGGAAAATGATGTTTTTGGGCATAAAAATGGAAAAATGAATAGGAACACCAACTAAACTTTCAATTTTGCTGCAAACAAGAAGGAACTAAGGGCCACAGTCCCTAACCTGTTTTGAATTTTCAGTAATTAAATAACGCAGGAAAATAAGGAAAAATACAAGAAAAGGGTGGAAAAACCCTAAAAAATAGGGGAAAAATACATTTTGGGTTTTAAAAAATAAGGATAAATAAGAACAATGTTTGTGAATGTTTGTGGGGACTAAAGCATGAGGATTTGCCTCAGTTCAACCCCACGTTCTTGTTCTTTTTCCACTTTTTCCACATAAAATGATGTCAAAATACCCTATAAATCTATCCAATGATGCAATATTTAAACGGGGAAGGGTAGAAGAGTTGAAATATGTCTAAATGCCGTGTGAGATGATGGGAAAGTTGCTGATTTCTATGCATAGCATTTAGGACGGATGATAATTAAAATTAAGAGCTTAGTAGCACGAGGATCACCTCGGTGCTAAGCCCATGCAACGAAGCACGAACGGTAGTTGGAAACCATTAAAAGAATGTTTTTGCACTTGTGCACGATACTGTTTTGCTAAATGTTTGAGCACTAGGCATCCACCAAATGCATGGAGCATGAAAAAGAATTTAAAAGTATCAGTGATCAGCTCCTGGACATGCATTGCAATTGGTTTATGAGGACATGACCTACGTTGAGAGGCAGTGAGGTACCCATGCTATAGGTAGACGCGGGTCCTAAAGGGGAAAGTACGTGAGGAAGAAATGGTACACTCCTGGACACGCTTATTTGGTACCTTGAGCGACGTTTGTGCGAAATGTTTAGATGTTGAGCGACGCATCGAGGGGCCAATCCCCGAGGTGTAGAAGAGTCGCAGAGGATTGACGGCACTCAGTCGTAGGAGGAACCCCATGTGTATGTGATTCGAGCCTTTTGGCTATGTGCAAGGGACTCCCTCTGAGGAGTAGTGGGTTAGGATCAGTTGGACTACAATGTATTACAAATGCAATGTTTAGGAAGGCAGAGATTTTGATAGATGCTCCTGGCCGCGAGGCCGAGGGGTTGTCTTTTGCGTGAGATAGAGATCCGGCTAGTGCACGAGCCTGTGCCGGCCCGTTTTTAGGTCCATCAAAGAGTCAATGCTCTCTCAATATGTCAACAACCCTTTTGACATGTGTCAAGTGCTCCTTGGACGACTTTCTGTAAATGAGGATGTGATCAAAGAAAACAAGCACAAACTTGAATAGAAAGGGTCGTAGGACTTTGTTGAAATGTGTCGGGGGCGTTAGTCAACCCAAAAGGCATCACTAGAAAATGATAAAGTCCACGATCACAGTCCTAAAGTCTGTTTTGATCTCATCTCCCTCTCTCATACGAATCTGATGGTAGCCAGAGCGCAAGTCAATCTTAGTGAAAAAGCATGTCTCTTTCAACTCATCTACCAAGTCATCATCAATTTCTGCGATGGGATAGCGGTTCTTCACTGTGATTTTGTTCAAGTCTCTGTAGTCAATGCACATGAGAAAGGAGCCATCTTTCTTCTTAACTAACAGGACATGGGATGCATAGGGGGAAGAACTTGGTTCAATGAAACCCATCTCTAATAGCTCCTTGACTTGCTTTGCAACCTCTTCATGGTCACACTTGGAGAGTCTATAAAGGGGCTTGTTTATTGGCTTGGAATGGGGCTCTAAGTCAAGTGGGTGGTCCACTTGTCTCTTAGGAGGGAGGGCTATAGGCATTTGGAATAGGTCATTATATTCCTCAAGAAAGGTTCCTGCAAGGCTAAATCATTAGATACTACAGAGGGCTGATCGGAGCTGTCCTTATTCAATTTCAAGACAAAGATTTGTGAGCATTTCTTAAACTCCCTTTTGAGTTGCTTTGATGTAATGAGCTGAAAGTCAGCATGATCTTGAAGTCCCTCTAGATGGATAGGCTGTCCATGCATCATAAACTCCATGTAGAGCTGAGAGAAGTCCATAGTAATTTTCCCCAATTGTCTCAGCCAATCACAGCCCAAGATAACATCAATGGGGCCCATATCTAGGGCAATCAGATTAACTAGTGCCACATAATTTTCAGCCAAGCATAAGGGAACTATAGGACATACATGTGTGATGATTTCTTCTTCTCCATTTGCTACTTGGACCTTCACGGGTGGTGTAGTGCCACGGGGGCGCATTTCAACCAATCAATGGCTGATTTATTGACAAAACTATGAGTGCTACCACTATCCACAAGGATGAAGACATGCTTTCCATTGATACTACCTTGAATGTGAAGGGTGCTGGGGCTTTTGGAACCCGTCCAAGCATCCAAAGAGATCGAGCAAAGGGCAATGGTAGGTGGGGGGATGTCAAATCAAGTATCCGTGATGGATCATCACTTGGATCAAAGGGAAACCTATCCTCGGGTTCATAGAACTACTCGTGATCAACATCCTCCATAGGCTCAGCCTGGTCATTGGGCAAAATTTGACCTTGGCTATCTTGTACGTGCATTTGGAAGCATGATCCGCAGTGTACTTATCTCCATACTTAAAGAATAGGCCCTTTGCCTTCCATTCCTTCACAACATCTGGGGAAATGAACCGTTGGCTACTGGATCCATGGGAAGGTGATGCAGTGGACTGTTTATTTTTAGCATACTTAGTCTTAGCATTAGAGCCCAATGCTGTCCCAAAAGTGCCCATTTTTCTTTCAGCATGGAAGGCAGGGTAAGTGGGTACTTTGGGGCTGTTATTGGGCTTAGAAGTGCCTCGAAAACCACCTCCATATGGGACTGATCGTGAAGGAATGTGAGGCTGTCCAACACCTTGCTGAAAATTTTAATTCTTATGTTACTTTCTTGCATATCTCTCAGCTAGTTCAATTGCATCAAACAGTGTGGTAGGTTTTTGGGCCATGACATCTGCCGATAGGTTTGATTCCAACCCATAGATATACTTGTGTAATTTAGCATCATCGCTAATGCTCTCCACATACATGTCAAGTTCATGAATTGATTTGTGTATTCATGTACAGTGAGGTTACATTGGTCAAGAGTGTACCATCGTCTTGCCAACCGCTCTTTTTCCACAGGGGACACAAAAACTTGGACCATATGCATTTTAAAATCTTCCCAGTCAATGAATTGCTGATTCTCTTGATTGATATAGTGCCATATGTGTTGGCAAATCCTTCTAAGTGGAGAGAAGCAAAAAGGATTTTCTGATCATCTAAAGATATTAAAGTAGGACTTCAAATTGGACATCCATTCCTCTAAGTTAGATGGTGAGGGGGATTGCCCATTGTAGTTTGTGAGGATGATCTTGTCACACAATTCATTAGGGCCATGCTGCCCATGAAACCCTTGTTGTCCATACATCCCGTGGTGGCCATACATGCCTTGCTGTCCATACATCCCATGTGGTGCATTAAGCCCATGTTGTCCATTATAACCATGCTGTCCATGATTGCCAGGCTAACCATTCGTACCATATTGTCCTTGATGGGGCTGATTCATATGGGGTGCATGGGGGCTCCTAGGGAGAGTGGGGGAAATTTGATCAAGGGTGGGAGAAGGCTCCAAATGGATGTTGGCTGAAGGCTTCAAATGGATGTTGGTTGCATGGTGGATGAGGGAATTCAACAGCGGCTCATCTTGCGCATTACAACGTTCACCAATCTTGTAGGTAGAAGGGGAGATTCCCTTAGCACCAAGTATACCCTGTGGACCATGCAACGGTTCTTGATGTGGAGGATGTCTAGACTCATGCCTAGAGTAATTGGCCTTCTCTTGGGATGAAGTGGTTGCTAATTGAGCAACAAGGGTAGTGAGTTGCTCCAAGGTCTATTGAGTCTTCAAGTTTGAGAGAGCCATGTGCTCAATAGCTTCATCAAACACAGACATCATTTGGCAGTGGTTGGTGAACATGTCATTATGCCGTTCTATATGACGAAGCTCATGTTGATAGAGGGTGTGATTAAGAAGGGTGTACGGGTCCGTTTCAGGCATTTTCTCCTATATGTCACCATTTTTATCCTGTGGTAAGCTTGATTCCTCATTTATGGAGGTCCGGGAGTCTTAATCTCCCTCCGTAGTTCCTCTTGGACCTTGGTTTTGCCTTTTTGGCCAGCCATCTGGATGCATCCATAGTAAAAGGGGTGTAACTCTTTGTGGGAAACTCCGATTGATGAGGTTTTTGGCTCAAGTTAGAGGGGGAAAAAGTCCTCATTGAGATGAGCTATTAACCTTTGTGACAGAAAATGATCAAAATTTTTCGTAACGGATTTACTGTTTCTATCCTGGAGTGGTCTGCACCCTATCCACAGTGACCTAGTACACAAAATGGACATAACTTTCAAACCGTGGCTCCGATTGGGGAGATTTTTGGTTCAAACTGGAGGGGACAAAGCCCTCTTTAAGATGAGATACAGGATTCACTCCCAAGTTTAAAATATAATTTTTTGCAATAGGATCTTTGTGACTATCCTGCAGGACTGTGACAAAAAACACTGCTTGTTCCTTATTGCAAAAACCTTACATGGATAGAGCCTAGTCTGAGAGGCATGAGCAATGACATCAATAGCATACTGAGCATACTAAGAATTATCCCAAGCATCATTGCATACCCATCTTCTCTCTTGTCAATGCATAAGTGAATTCACTATCATACATTTCTTTTGACTGCATGTACTTCAAGTGTCATACATGGGTACCATGAGCATTGTGGGGGTGTCCAAGGGGGATCATTGCATTAGGGAAAGTGGAGCTCATGGAATGTACATGCACTTGCATATGAGTATTAGGCTCCGAATCATCGGGAGGTGGGCAAAGTTTCCCCCGGGTGAAGTTGTGCACCCCTTCATGGTCTTAAGTGGTAAGGGAGGGTCATCTCTCTTTTGTCTTACCACCTTGCATAGCATTGGCCTTTTTCCTCAGCTAGAGTATACATGGCAAACATTTTTATTAAGAAATCAGATGAGATGCATTGGAAAGGAGACATTAGGCCTTTCCATGAGATGCAAGGAATGAATATAGGTTGGGGTAGGGGTTACCTTGATAGTCCAGTGACTCACTGGCTGCTACTTACCCAATTTACAATTGTTATCATTCATTTTGGGGCTTATCCAAGATCACAAGACAAAGTGGTTAATGTCAGCTACCCAATACAATGATTTCAAGAAGAGATATGATGCATGGACACAAAGAGGATTGAGCTATTAGACCTATGAAATCTTGAATCTCTCCAATAAGGATTAAGCTCAACAAGTGGCTAAATTGAGAGATTAAGATTAGATTGGCATATCTCTTTAATGCTTGGGAAGACTATTGAAGCATAAATCATTATGATGCTCGATTGCTCCATCGATCAAGTCGTGTTGGTTAAGGCATTCGTGGAAGAAGACTTCAACATTTCAATGCTCCTATTGATGAGGATGGCTCTTGTGCTTGTCCCCGAGCTTGAGCTTCAGAGAGGGAAAGCTTCAAGTGAAGCTTTAATGGCTGCCCACAAAGCTCCCATGCATGATGAACTCCATGTCTCCATCCAGTAAGAGAAATCATTCACGGGCTAAAGGGCGTGGGGTTTGAGATTCAAGGTCAGAGATGGCTTCAGTTGAAGAATCCGGCTACCCAAACTGTCCCCAGCTGTTATCCACCATGGAGGTTGATTCCTGGGGTCAAGATTATCAAGACGGAGAAGGTAAGAGTGTTAATCAGTACTTGTAATGGCAAGGGGCAGTAGGGGAAAAGGATGGAGCAGAGGGGGGAAGCAGACAGAGTAGGGAACAACAACGCAAAATGGGTCACAAATTGCGATATGTTCCCTGAGGTCTCTCCTGGCATGTGACCCTTCTCAAGGGTATTGCCCTTAGTCAGGGGTAAGTGCAGAAGGCTCCTAGAATTTCAGGTTTGCACTCCCATGGCTAAAAGAGGAGTTCTCTCTGTTGTGTGGCTATGGCAGCTTGCTTGGGAGGAGAGAGAAAGGGGTTGAAGCAAAAAGTGGCTGCGTTTTTGTCCTCCTTTACTTCTTGAGACTCCAAACTTGGCCTAGAACCCTTAAAATTTGCATGAAAAGAAGTGACGACGTGCTATTTTAATAGTTTTACCTCCAGATATGTTTGAGTCTCTAGCCATAGCTCCTGCTTGCTCCAAAAAGCTGAAGTTAACTACAGTCCTTCTTGCTATATCTGTCCTATGAGCTAAGTAACTAGGGTTGGGATTTGAAAAGGGAGAAAGAGGAAAGGGAAAAAGAACCAAAGCCTGAAGCTTTGATACCACTTGTAATGAAAGAAGTTGAGAGGAGAAGAGCTGAAGAGAGAGAAAGAGAGCAAGAGGAAGAAGAAAGAAGACTAGAAAAGGAGAGAGAAAGAGAGAAAAGAGGAGAGAAGGAAGGAGGAAGCCATGGAAGCAGGAGATGAAAGTGAAGAGTATGATCTTAATAATAACTGCTTGCCCTAATCTGGGGCTCTTACACCTTATATACCCTAGTCAGTGTGACAGGGTGTCTAAACCCTAGTCGGTGTGTATCTTGCTTGTTACAATCATTGGAAGACTAACAATGTGCACATCTTATGGTATAGTCATAATGCAACATCATGCTGTCATCTTGCAAAAGAATGATCCATCTATAGAAGAAATACAAGCATCAACAGCTTTGTCAAGCAATATTCTCATCCTTGCATGCCATCAATAAGGAGTCAACATGACGATAACGAAATGCTGACCATGTCTTGCGAACAAAGATAGAAACAAATACGTTACAACTTCAACTATTGAGCATCATTGATACATCCATCTCGATCTGAAAAAACAACAAGAGCAATTGCGAATGGAGCATTGGACTATGGATCTATTCTTGAAAATCCTCTAGTCTCTTGGAATCATGGATTGCTTTCGTGGTCATCTACTAGAATTGACTTGACTATATCTAATATTGTGGATGTGTTCGCTTTCAACATGCTACATAATCCACTGATCTAGAAGTACATGGCTATAGTAGACCATCCACATCCAAGGATAGGGCTTTGCATCCTCATCAATAGACAATCCATCAAAATGATTATAGAGCTCCATCGTCAAAGCTCTCCATTCAAACCAATGCTCCAAGTGAATCACGAGAATGAAAGAGGTTACAGTTTGCTAGACAATATAGTCGAGCTAGCAAGCTAATGACAAACATTCCAAAGAGCCGATCAACACTAGTTTGCATGCATCATATTATGGAAATAACCATCTCATAGGAAGAATAACAACACTTAGAATGGATGGCTTGCTTGCAAGAAGCTCCCCATGCCTAGATATCACCTTGTAAAATATAGTGTTTCCATTTCTTTTCCCACTTGGCCATGGCACCTACGATGGCAATATCTATCTTAATGAATACATCAAGATGTGGATATCAACCTTATTCTTTGTCTACACCTTATATAAGACTTACATCCTGATTCTATACAAGCTAAAATAGGCTATCTTGATTGCAAATAACACAAGCACAACTTGGCTACATAGGGACATCGACAACTGTAGGTGCACAAACAAGCACAGTTCCAATGAAGAGGTCGTCAGCACATCCTCTGCTATAGTATTTCTGCTTCAACTTTGGGATCCCTATCTTAGCATTGACAAAACTTGAAGGAACTTATCACAATGGCAGGCATATGGGGCATGCCTCATTTCTTCCTTATGTTCATTGTAGAACGAGGTCACCAGTACAAGGTGGACCAAGATCAACAAGTTGGAATGCATTACAAAGGAGTTTAATCTTGAATTCTCATGGAAAGAATATCCTATTGAGTGTGCCATCATCTTTCACACCAAGTTCCACCTTTTCTTCAAGTAGTACATCCTTGGTAGAGTTGCTTGTATTGGGCACGTCTAGCACTATGTCATTGGGTACAAGATCTAACATAGAGGCACCTTACATGCACATGTCATCCTAAGGTTACATCAAGTAGATTGCAAATACGATAAACAAGATCAGTTCGTATATTCCATCCAACCATGATTAGTGTAGTTTGATAAGAAAACCAAGGGGCCCTCATCGTTGCAAAGCAAATTCATAGGTGTTGTCATTCCTGCTACATAACCAAAAGTAATGGACACGGTAAATACAAGTACAGATTTTTGTACACCTCACGTGATGATCCAGAACCAACAATAGGCCCTGAAACTCAACAACACATCTACTACCATCTTGAAGATGAGCAGTGAGATGTTGTGCCATATCACCCAACACTACTGCTTGTAGAGGCATGCTCAAGCTCAATAGCCAAGTCCCACAGACCGCTTATTCTTTCAAGCGTTTCAAGCCAAGCACTAATGGCTACCTCTCACATACCGACATGCTATCTCTTTCAATGAGTGTAGTGAGCTTACCTCCATGCTTGATTGAGTTGCCTCCTCTCTTGAGCACTCCGGTAGCTCCACGATCCAAGTGCAAGCTTCATGATCCCCAAGCTCCACGCTCCAAGCTTCGTTGTCGTGAGCAAGAGAAGACAAGAGAAGAGAAGAGAAGAAGAGATGAGAAGATGGAGAACTTCTCCACCACAGTCCCTCACTCTCACACACTCACTCCCTCACACTCTCACACTCCCTCTCTTAAGTACAAGCTCAAGCAAGCAAGCAAGAAGAAGAAGAAGAAGAAGAGAGCTACTTTTGGCCACACACAAAAATGAGCTCCTAATTCACTTTTCAACTCTATATAAAAAACCCTAAATCTCTTTTGGGCGGTCATCCCCTTATCCCCTTTTTTCCCTTATCCCCTTTTTTACATGGCCAGTAGGCCCTCTTTCCCATTGTCCTCCTATCTTTCTAGCTTCCTTTACACCGCCCATCTACCTTTACAATTTGGACAAGAGGGAACTTGGCGCTCTTTTACAAAATGTTTTAGGGGAGCCTTGCATTTATGAATGCGCTTTTGCCTTTGACTTAGAGGCCGCCCTTGCTCTTTCGACCGTTTTCCTTCTTTCTTCTTCCATTGTGACCGATTTTCTTCTGGACTATCTCTTTTAGGTCCCGACTTACGCTTTTTCAAAAATTTCACTTTCTTCTTATGCTGAGGTTAACATTACTCCCTTCCTAGCCTAGTGACAGTCCCATTGCAGTGATGGGTAGTAGTTCGAAGGTGGGATGGGTGTAGCAAGTTGGCTTTTTTGAGTTTGTATACAAGCCCTTGCGGGGGATAGTGTCAGATGGATCGGCCCTTGAAATTGAAAATGATGTGGGGCCTGGTCCCACGTTGACACTGACAGTGGGTGGATCTGTCCTTGAAATTAACGATGGTGTTAGATGGATCCTCCCTTGGAGAATGGCAGGTGGACGGATCTGCCTTTGAAATATAAGATGGTGTTGGACGGATCCCCCTCTCGCCCTCCGAGGTTGCAATGACATGAGCGAAACATGGCTTTTCTCTATTGCCTTCAAGTTGCCTTATCCCTTCACCTATGTCCTCCACTTGCATAGGAGAAAACCTGCATTCCTTATAAAATGAATTACATTATGCCTTGCACTTTCCTTGTGAGAGCCTTCGGAGGCTCTCCCTCATCCTTGAGAGAGCCTTGCTAGAACATTCACTGCTTACCTCCATCCTTTTTTAGCACCTTGCTAGAATCTTTGGTGCTTTTTGTCATCCTTGAGAGGGCATCCTTTATCATTGACAGGGCCTCCCTCATCCTTGAGAGGACCTCGCCAAAGTAGTTGGAGCTCCCCCATGTTTTTTTCTGAGGTTTCCATCTCTCTTGCAATGTTCCTGCATGAGCAGAATGAGCTTCTTCATTCACTTTTTGACATGGGCTTCCTTGGTCTTCCTTTGTTGGGTGTGGGCTACACGGTGACGTGTCGTATAACATTACCCCCCTCCTAGATGGTTGCAAGTTCCAAGACATTGGCAGTTTTGAGTTGATGAAGGTTCAATGATTTAAAAGGGTAGTCATGTGAATCGATGATGATGGGGTTGTTGAGATATCGAGCTCCACTCGTGATATGCCACGGTGACCGTTGTGCATTTATGTCACCGACTTGTTAGTTGCAGATGCGGTTAGTACACCGCCCATGAATAATAGCTAGATGACAACTATCCTTATCTACTCTAGTTTGTGGCTAAGTTAATATGCCACCTTAGTTAGTTGAGTTTGGTTTGAGACCCATATATAGGGTTCTTCTATTTCTTTGTACTAGAGTTCTTTTGGCTTACACAACTAAGAAGAGGAAAACTGTTTTCAGCCTCCATCTTTGTGTGTATTCCCCCATTGTGCAAGCAAGAAAGCTACAAGTGAGATTCCTTCCTTCTCTCCCACAATCTTGACATGGTATCAGAGCCTTGTTCGTGGTAAGGAGCTCAAGAAAACAAACCAAGTTCACGGTGTTCTGGTAAGAGGACCAGTGTTGCTTTCATTTTTCTGTTTTGGGAGCAAGTCTCTACAGAGATAGCACAACCAGAAAGTGCAAGAGTGCATTGTCTCAAATTGAGACGCCCTTTGCGGTGTGGCAAGAGGGCAGTATATGCTGCGGGAAAGGACTCTAGCCCTTGGTTGCTCTATTTTTTTGATAAGTTATGTACTGGCTATCTATAAGCATTTCAGACTCTATGATTGTGCATATTCAAGATGCAAGTACGCCAAAGGAGGCATGGGATACTTTGTCAAAAATGTATAGCACAATTACGTAAGCCAAGAAAATGCAGCTCAAGCAAGAGTTGCACAATGTGCAAAGAGAAAGTATGAGCATCAATAACTACCACATGAAGGTGAAGAAGATTGCAGATGCACTTGCTTCCATTGGGTCGCCAGTGGAAGATGATGATTTAGTTTCCGTGACCTTGAATGGTCTAGGAAAGGATTATGCACAGTTCCGAATATCCATTTCCGTATGTGAAAGATTTCGTGATTTTGAGGAGTTGATTGCTCTTCTAATTTCTGAGGAGCAGAGAAATGGTGGCGCATCTTCTTCAGGAGGAACTTTAAAAGAAGCTGTCTTCTACTCAAATGCTGGAAGAGGTAGAGGCAGAGGTAGAGGAGGCCGATCTGGAGGCCGTGGTAGAAATCAGAATATGCAGCAAACTCAAGAAAACCAGTCCTTTGGAGGAGGACGTGGTAACTCTAGAGGAGGGGGAGCCAAAGAGGTCGTGGTGGATGGCAAAGAGGCCAAAATGCAAATAGCAATGTTGAATGCTACTACTGTGGTAAAATGGGTCATATGGCTAAAGACTGCTATAAAAAATAGAATGACATCATGAATGGAAAATTGCAACAAGGGAATTATGCATATTCTAGTAGACAGGGTGATGACAGAAATGAGCATTTGTTTATGGTGCAGCACATGACCAATTGTGTGACAAGTGCAGAAGAAAGCAACGATGTGTGGTATGTTGACTCAGATGCATCAAACCACATGACAGGTCATGCAGAATGGATGTAGGATGCAAGGAAAATGGAAAAACCAGGATTTGTGGAGACTGGTGATGATACTGTACATCCTATTGTGCAGATTGGAAATATTCCTTTGTCTATGCAGGATGGGAAAAAGAAATACATGTCGGATGTATTTCATGTCTCGAATATCACCAAGAACCTGGTTTCTGTTGGTCAAATGGTTGAGCAGGGCTTGCAGGTCAGATTTAATTCTCATGGATGCTTTGTTGAGGATATGAAAAATAAAGGTCGCTTGATAGCAAAAGGAAAGAAGAAGGGCAGAATGTTTATGTTGGATGTAGACATGCCTGAATTGAGTGTAGCAATGTTTGCACATGGGACCGGTGTAGTTGCAGATATTGATATCTGGCATAAACGCATTGGTCATGTTAATGTACAATGACTTAAATCAATGCAAGCCCAAAATATTGTTGCAGGATTGCCTAAATTCAAGGTTGCAGAAATGCATAAGGTATTGAAGCCTGTCAATTTGGAAAACAGGCAAGGAAACCATTTCCTAGACATGTTCAAGAGAGTAAGAAGCCATTGGAGTTAATCCACTCTAATGTGTGGACTACTAAAGCTGCATCTATTGGAGGCTGTCATTACTTTGTCACTTTTATTGATGACTATAGCAGAAAAGTTTGGGTGTATTTTATGAAAAAGAAAAGTGAAGTTTTTGGGCATTTCAAAACTCTTAAAGCTATGGTTGAAAAAGAAACAGGCCTGCAAATAAAATCCCTAAGGTCAGATGGAGGGGGAGAATACCTCTCAAATGAGTTTGCAAGGTTCTTGCAGGAGCATGGCATAAAGCAATAATATTCATGTAGTCATACCCCATAGCAAAATGGAATTGCAGAAAGAAAAAACATGCATATTGGAGAGGTATCTCGTGCCATGCTTAATGAAAAAGACCTGCCAGATTTTTACTGGGCTGAGGCAGTTGCTACAACAGTCTACATAATGAACATGACT
The DNA here is from genome assembly GCF_053477565.2 of Lygodium microphyllum. Taxonomy (NCBI): domain Eukaryota; kingdom Viridiplantae; phylum Streptophyta; class Polypodiopsida; order Schizaeales; family Lygodiaceae; genus Lygodium; species Lygodium microphyllum. The sequence continues at coordinate 82,968,719 of NC_141163.1, read as the reverse complement.
CCCACTGCAGCAATACATGGTATGACTCCAGAGGAGAGTATACTGGTAGGAAACCAGATATTTCTCATTTGAAAATTTTTGGTTGCATTGCCTATGTTCATGTGCCAGATGAGTTGAGATCCAAGTTGGATCCAAAAGCTGAGAAGTGCATCTTTATTGGTTACTCTCTGGAGCAAAAAGGGCATAGATGCTATAACCCTTCTACTCGTAAGTTTACAGTGAGCAAAGATGTTGTTTTTGATGAGATAAGTAGCTGGTATAAACCAGTAAATGTGATTGATAATGTAGATGCACAAAATGGTAATGCTGCATAGAATTCACAACAGCATTCACAAGATATTAGTGGACCTGGAGCATCCTCTAACAGTGGTTCACATTCTTCACATGGACAGGCAGATTGAGATCAGGAGAATCTTCTCAAAGCAATGCAGATAGTGGTATGCAGGTATCACGAAAAGGAAAAGAGAAGGTAGATCAGCCCATGTTTGATGTGAATGCAGGTCACTCTTATGTGGATGGTGAATCCAGTGGCTCAGAACAGAGCATTGATGATGAGTTGGGTATTCCGTCTATTGTTACACCTGGAGTAAGGAAGACCAGGGAGGTTTTGAGAGCACCTGGGAGTGAACCTACTTTACATAGGTCTACCAGAGCTAGGTATCCTATGGATAGGCTGAAATATGATGGATTTACAGCCATTCACTATGCCTATATGGTCAAAGTGATACAGGAATCAAAACCCAATTCTTTTGAGCAAGCCATGGGAAAAGAAAAATGGGAGAAAGCCATGGATGAAGAAATGGATGCCTTGGAAGAAAATGCTACATGGGAATTGATACCTTTGCCTAAAGATGAGAATGGAATTGGTTGTAAGTGGGTTTATAAGGTGAAACACAATGCAGATGGTTCTGTGAATAGATACAAGGCAAGATTAGTAGTCAAGGGTTATGCACAAAGATATGGCATTGATTATGAAGAAACATTCAGCCCGGTTGCAAGGATGGCAACCGTAAGAGCAGTCATTGCTATGGCTGCATCAAAGGGATGGTCTTTACATCAGATGGATGTAAAGAATGCCTTCTTACATGGTGATTTGCAAGAAGAGGTCTATATGGAGCAGCCACAAGGTTATGTGCATGATGTTCATCCTGAGTTTGTTTGCAGGTTGATGAAAGCCTTGTATGGCTTGAAGCAAGCACCTAGAGCATGGTCTGACAAGATAGGATAGTATCTTGTCACTATTGGCTTTCAAATTTCCAAGGCAGATTTCTCACTTTATGTGAGAAAAACAGAGAAAGGTATTATTCTACTTGTCATTTATGTTGATGATTTGATTATGACAGGTGACAGTGATGAAGATCTCCTTCATGTGAAAATGCTATTGAAGCAGAAGTTTGAGATGAAGGATTTGGGAGAGCTGCATTATTTCTTGGGCATTGAGGTGATTAGATCACCAAGTGGGATATGGCTCTTGTAGAAGCAGTATGGATTGGACATGCTGTCCAAATATGGGATGACAGGCTGTAAGCCTATTTCAGTTCCTTTGGAGCAGAATGTGAAGGTGAGCACAGATGCAGGTGAGCTTCTGGAAGACCCTACTATGTACAGACGCATAGTAGGAAGTTTGACTTATATGACTATTACCAGGCCAGATTTGAGCTATGCTGTTGGATTGGTAAGTCAATTTATGTAGGCTCCAAGGAAACCGCATTTGGATGTGGCTAGACGCATACTCAGGTATGTGAAGTCCACATTGCAGTATGGACTACTTTATGAGAGTGGGGTTCAGATACAGTTGCATGGATACACTGATGCTGATTGGGCTAGTAGTATTTTTGATAGATGATCTACCAGTGGATATGTGTTCTCTTTTGGGAGTGCTGCAGTCACTTGGAGCAGCAAGAAACAGCCTACAGTTGCCTTGTCGAGCATAGAGGCTGAGTACAGGGGTGCAACAATGGCTGCATGTGAGGTAGCTTGGTTGCATAAGCTACTTTATGATATGCATCAGCCTACAGATGGGCCAGTTGTCATTTATTGTGACAACATGAGTAGTATATACTTGGCAAATAACCCAGTCTATCATGCTAGAACAAAGCACATTGAGGTGCATTATCACTATGTGCGGGAGAGGGTTTTACTAGGTCTTATTGATCTAGTTTATATCAGCACAGAGGATCAGGTAGCTGACATATTTACGAAGGCATTAGGCGTAGAGAAGCTGCTCAAGTTCAGAGACCTGCTTGGTGTGCAGGAATTGGGATTGAGCTCGAGGGGGAGTGTTGAGATATCGAGCTCCACTCGTGATATGCCAGGGTGACAGTTGTGCATTTATGTCACCGACTTGTCAGTTGCAGATGCGGTTGGTACACCGCCGATGAATAATAGCTAGATGACAGCTATCCTTATCTACTCTAGTTCGTGGCTCAGTTAGTATGCTACCTTAGTTAGTTGAGTTTGGTTTGAGACCCATATATAGGGTTCTTCTATTTCTTTGTATTAGAGTTCTTTTGGCTTACACAACTAAGAAGAGGAAAACTGTTTTCAGCCTCAACCTTTGTGTGTATTCCCCCATTGTGCAAGCAAGAAATCTACAAGTGAGACTCCTTCCTTCTCTCCCACAATCTTGACAGGGGTCTTAAGCGGATTATTTTTGGGAAGAAACTAATCAACTGGTTAAGGTGGTGGAGGCCAAGAACACACTGCATGAATGATGGGGCCTCAAAAGTTGGTGGGTTGCAACATTTGTATTTACCTGAAAAGAAAAGAAGGTGCACTACCTGCGGGTGTGTCTACCTTACCGTGTGGTACATTGTGCTTGTGCTAGTGGAACTGGGAGTTGGGTTAGAAGCATGGGTGTTGTCCCACATTTAGTTGTAGTGTGCAGATTAGGGAGAGAGGTCTAGAAGTCCTAGCCTTGAGCTGCCCTAAATGTGATGTGGGAAATCAAAAATGGGCTAGGGGGTTAGGGACGGAGCCGGTCGACCGAGGTCACCAGACGCGCCTAACTTGAGGAACCCTAGGTGCAGTGACTATGAGTTATGTGCGCTTTGCTTTTTTTTTTTTTTGCCACACATTGATCTAGCCATAGAATAGATATCTTGGCTGGCATTGGAGGTCAAAAAGAGTGTCGAAAAAACCTCCCTCTACTTGCCCATGTGTCATCAATCAGCCTTCGCCTTTCTTCTCCCTCTCTTCTTTGGTATTCTTCTCTGAAGTTTCTTTCTTTGACTTCTTGGCCCTTCCTTGGCTAGATTGTGCTTCTTGCTTGCCTTTGTCCTCACTCATGGTCTTTTCACTAGATTGCTCCTGTCCTTGCTGCGAAGGGGGCATGTACCAACTACCTCGTTGTCTTGTGATTTCCCTAGTGCTTCTCTTATGATGGTTGTCAAGATTCCTCTAAAGAAGCCAATGGTGGAGGCCTTTGAGGACGACAATTTCTTGGCTTTGGAGGCCGAGGATTCTCCCCTTGTGGGCCTTCCACTGGTGGCTAAGGCTTTTGTCGATGTCTATATCATCTTCCTCACGAAGCCATTGAGGTTTACCTTCGGGCAGCAATGCTCTCCAGGATTGGTACATTGATTTTGTTCATCAATGCATTATACCACTGACTAGAGAATAGAACATGCACCATTGATTTTGTTCATCAATGCATTATATTGCTGACTAGAGAACAGAACATGCACCATTTTGGCCTAGATTTGCACCTCGGGGTTGGGGATGTTGGCTAGGCTGATGCTATCATTTGTGTGGACTATCACTTTATCTATCCCCAGCATGTCGTACACATCTCGCTTTGGCCGTTTTTCCACTTTGTTTGTTAGTAAGCCCAGTGCTTTCTATACAACTGAGGACTCAGCTCTGGCGGGCTTTATTATCTAGGTCACCATGATAGTGCCTCGGTTTCTATACCAGTTGAGGGGTCAGCTCGATTTCTACTTGGCGGGCTTTATTCTCTAGGTGCACCATGATAGTGCCCCAATTTTTCTTGAAGGTTCGAAGGAACTTGGTGCACTTATCATAGTCGATGGCTTGGCCCACCTTCTCCACGTACTTCTGTAGCCTGCACTACTTAACCAATTGCTGGATGATTGGTTCCTCCATGACTATGTCTTCTAGATTTAGGATATGACTGAATTTGAGTTGATTATAAGTCCTCATCTCCAACAAGAGGCCATATTTTGCTCGCTCCTCCTTCGAGAATGGAAGTTTGTTGCTTTTGTCTTGACCTGCCATAGTGGGTACTTGTCATAATGCCATAGTTCACCATCAATGTCCTCAAGGTAAATTCTTGCATAAAGATAAGCAAAAATTAACTGTGTTTTTATGGAAAGACTAAAAATTCTTAAGTAAAAAAGAGAATTTTCTTTCAAGTAGTCCATTCATTCCAAAGAAGATAAGGTGATATATCCTCAATAGAGACTATAACTAAATACCCAATAAGATTTTATAGGCATCTATGTTCTATTGAGATCGGGTGGAATAGCAATGCTATTAATGGCAAGTATAGGGACAAGAGGCATAGAATAGGTGAATGCATAAGGCCAACATGACCTTATGGCTTAGTCCTTATAAGTCACAATAAAACCTTCACTTCTATTCTCCTTAAGAGAAACATTTCACTAAAATTTCTAAATGATGTTGGACTTTAGAATTTCATGAACAACCTTGATGTTTATATAAGAAAGGTGATATGTTTAATGTTAGCTAGGAATGGGAGTCACTAAAGGACCAATATGTTCAAAGGGGAATACCAATTGGGGACTTAAGGAGAATTTATTTGACCCAAGAGGACTACAATCTCTATGAACCATTAATGCCTTGAATTAAGGTTATCAAATGCTCATCAAATGGTATAAATATTCTAAGGTTTTCCTAAATTAATGGTGTTGATCGAGCATAATACTATTATTAAAAGATATATTAAGGGCTATTCAACAACCTATGAAAGGAGGTAGGCAAAGTTAGTAACTAAGCATCTAGATTGCAATGCCATTTTGATCAGCACCTACTGCTTGTGAGAATACATTGTTGCACAATGATTGGAATTATAAGTTATCTTAGCTTGGATTAGGATGGATTTTGTACTTGGCTTGGTGTTTATTGATCTCTACTTGTGATAATTAAAAAAAATCCTTAATGAGGAATGTACTCACTTGATCCCTAGGTAATGGATAAATCTAAAGTGTGGAGATTGTAGGGCATTCCATTTGTGCCAATGTTGTCTATCAATCTACTATTAGTGAGGCATGATAAAACTCGGAAGGGTTGTGCTTGAGAAAATGGCTAATGATGAAGTGGTAAATACACCAAACATGACTTATGTATCCATGCATGTTATGCAAGAAAGGCAATACACCTCTAGCTAGTAATTCCCATGGTTCCATCTTTGATAGGATAGTAGAGTTATCGTGTGTCCAATATCTTAGGGCATTGGAAGTCCTTATTTTTAGATAGTGAGCATAGGATCTGAGGTCCATGTAACCTTGTGATTAGGAGGCTTTCTCTAGATGGAAAAATTTGTACAAATATTCTTTTAATGTAGTACAATTTTTAAAGGACTATTGGACTTATACTCGTGTACATGGATAAAGGAACATGTAAAGGAAAATGTTGCTTAATACACTCATCAAAGAAGTTGTCTTTCCTTGTCAAATAGTATGGTAGTATAACCTTCTTTAGATGACTAAAGAAGGCCTTGGCTATGTATGTATGAAAAGCTAGTGAGCATTCCCTTGACAAGAGTATCCTATGGCGAGGTGGGCTCAAATAGTCAAGTGTATTTTTGGATGCAAGCAACTAAAAATTTTAACCCCCTTGTCTAGTTTGAATGGGTTTGTCTCAAATACACATTAGCTATACGGTAGAAACCTTTCTCCTTAGTACAGATATAGGTAATGTGACTAGTCCCCTCACCTTCCTAGCTTGGAAAATTGAATCCCAAAGGATTATGACCAAATTCCCAATTTTGTGTTTGTTTTCTACAAAAATCTCATCCTTGTAATGCAATATATTAATAAGCTAATATCTAAGCGCGCGCGCGCACACGCACGCACGCACGCACGCACGCACGCACGCACGCACGCACGACACACACACACACACACACACACACACACACACACACACACACACACACACACACACACACACACACACACACACACACACACACACATGCATGCATACACACATACACAATGACACACACTTTTTTACAAAATTTTGTAAAATTTACTAAGTCTTTTAGTAGTCTTCCTTCATCATTAATTTGATTAATTAAGTTTAGATTTTTATGTTTGTCGTCTTTGAAGGAAAATTTATTTCAAACACATAACATAGAGACAAATAACTAAACATATAATGAATTAAAAATTTCCAATACCATTAAATGAATGATTATTTACTTTGTGGATTGTAGTGAAATTAGAGACAAGTTTATAATATAATTTTTTTTTCGTATCATTATTTCTCTAGCCAGTATTTGACAAAACAAAAGGTATCACACCTCTCGAAGAAATAGACCTTGGTAGTAGAGTATGAATACTGCTCTTGTGTGAATGATTTCTATGTTTGATGTATGCAAAGGATCCATTACATAGGCCTTTGATAAAGGAGGACCTTTAATCTCATGTAGTAAATGCTAGTATGTCTACCTTTTTCTTTCTACCTTGCAAATAAGCCAATTTAACTTGTTTACTAGTAATGCAAGGTTGATTGAAGCAAGAGTCTAAGGAACCATTGAGTGCAAGATTCAAATGGAATAGATCATTGAGGCACCAAGACACAAGCTCAAGAAGACTTGTGAAGAACATTCACACATTGTTTAAGGTGAAATCAAGAGGAGAGGACTTGAGAAATAGAAACTTTAACAAGGAACTAGTTGAGAAGAGACCAAGGGAGTGCTTACAAAACTTAGGATTTAAGAGACAAGCAAACATATAAGACAAAAAAACTAGAGGAACAACAATAGAATTCCTTGCAAGGGTGAAAACATAAGGAAACTCACAACACTCACAAAATGGATTTATTTGCAAGAACAATTAAGGACTTACACATGATATATAGGATTTATATACCAGTGATAGACCCGAGAGTAGGATGTACTAGTTTGAACCTTGTGTTTAGGAAAATATTGATGCATGTGAATGCAGTTAGACTCCATGCATTGGGGGTTTTAGCCATGATGGGAATGTTGGTCCCATTCTAATCTACTAGCCTTGGCCTTGGCTCTTTTTTTGTTAGCTCTATGATCTCATCAATTAGTTGGAATGGGGATACTCTCAAATCTCTAGTTATTCACATGAATTCAAGACTTGTAGACCTAAACACAAATCTCCTCTATAAATAGGTCAAAAATGTATCATGCTCATGATAGCCAAATATTTGTATATGGGAAAGAGTGTGTTTTACCTTTGGAGATTGAGCTACCTACAATAAGGTTTGCTCTAAACCATTCTTTGGGTGAAGAGAAAGCATTGCAAGAAAGGTTCACTCTCCTTGCACATGTTAATGAGATTCAATTATAAGCCTTGTTACATTAGGAAGTAGGGTAGAAGTGGATAAAAATAATTCATGATTTTCATGCTAAGAAGTATACATTTTCTAAGGGCCAATTGGTCTTATATTATGATGCCCAACTCGTGAGCTCTTCTTAGGCAACTTGGAACCCAAATGGGATGGTCCTTATAAGATTATATGTATAGGAAAAATGGCTCTATAGGTATTTTAGTAGATTTGCAAGGGGTGGAGTTCAAAAATAAAATTCAATAAACTAAAGCCCTATTATGTGTAGGGAGTAACATTAGACTTGGTACCCTTGTAGGTCCTTTAAGATTCATCTTAAACTTGTAGACACCATCAAGTCAAGATTCAACGTCAAGAAAGAGATGAAAGGGCTAGACAATGTCATATCGCTATGTAGACATAGTGTGAAAAAACTTGGAGTGCATCATCATCCGACTTTATTATGAATCTAGAGAGTCAATATCATCTTAGTCATTAGTGCTAGTGTCCATACTATGGTTATTCCAAAATACAGGATTTTTTGACAAGTTTAGTCTATTTTTGATATTTTGGATATTATTTCTTGTAAATATCCTAAAAAGGTGTAGAAAACTTTTAGAATAGAGTGACATGCAAAAAGAAAGTGGCTTTTTAGCCAATTTTGTGAGATCTCATACAAAAAGAAGGGGCTTCCAAATTCGTGTGGCATGCGATCACAATTTACAGGCAACAAACATCACTCTGAACACAGAGAAGAATGAGTGATTTGGAGGAATTTTGATTAGGTGACCTAGGGTTTTACCTGCCTTTTGGAGCCAAATGGAACCATTAGATTTTCTGTTTGAGCAACAAAGAAGAAGCTCGTGTTTGGTGCGCATGTTTGGTCTACTACGGAGCTCTAGGAGATCTAATGTGTGGAGATCGCTTTTGAGAGTCCAAGAAAAGGATGTTGCATATCTTCTCAAGTTCTATCAATACATAGTGCTTTGTCTTTATCTTGTGTACCTCTTGTCTATTCTTTTTCTTCTCTTCTATCTCCTATTCTCTACTTCCTTCTCCCTTCGCTGGTGGATATGACCTTTCAGCTAAACCCCTCCAACATTGGTGAACCTGATGTGAAAGGTCTTCAGAAGGAAAGATAGGATGGAGGAACCTTCAAGCACAATTTCTAGTGATGTTTTGTAGCAATTAGTACAGAATATGAATATGCTTATGCAAGTACAACAACAACAATAAGTGATGCAGGCTTTTGCTCAAACAGAAATTATTGTGATGAATGCTTTGCAAGCAGTAGAGCGTGAGATGAAGTTGTTTAATGGTAGGAATTATATGCATGTTTGCATACCTATGCTCAAAAGATGGAGTCCTTTGGGGTGGCTCAACTTACATGGAGCTAATATTTTGTATGGGTCACTGTACATGAATTGAAAGCCCAAGTTACTGAATTGTACATGCAAGATGCTAATTGGGTAGCTTTCAAGGAAGACACTCAAGGAAGAATTTTACATTGAAGACACCAATTTAATTACTCGAAAGACTTTTCAAGAGTGGGTTCTAAAACCCAATAAGGGTCTTGTGGCACAGAGTTATTAAGGGGATTTGAAAGTCGGTTTAAGCGGTTAGATATTGTATGTAATATTTCCACACAATAAAAGTTAGTTGGTTAGTTCAAAAGTTAGTTAGTTAATTAATAAGTTAGTAAGATTACTAACTAAAGACTAACTAAGGTAAAAACTAACTAACATTAATTATTAATAATTTTTATTTAATTTAAAATATTTTATTTAGAGAAATCAAGGGTCGTAAATTCGATATTTTTTTCGAATTGGCAAGGACCGTGGCCATCCTTCACGTAAATTACAACGTGAACGAAACTTATGAGTTATATTAATCACTAGGATAATGTGTATAGTTTGGATGGTCTAAAAATATTAGACTTTTGGACAAGACTAGAATATTTTAGATATTTTAGAGATTATCTTAATTTTTTTTAAAAAAAGAGATATGGAGATTTCTAGAACTAGATGTCATTTAAAAGAAAAAAACAAGTGATGCGTTAGTTAGTTTGAAGATTTTATAAAAAGAAAAACAAAGAAAAGTGACTGGCGAAATCGCGCGCGCCGCGATCGCAGTTTACAGGCAGTAGACAGCACTTCGAACAGAGAAAAGAAGAAGGAGTGAACTGAGAGCTTTCTAACCAAGCGTCTTGGGGGTTTTACCCCCCTTTCGGAGCCAATGGAACCATCAGATTTATGATCTGAGCATCAGATCACTGATCTTTCCAAGATCCCCCTCCACAAAGAGCTCCACTTCTCAACCACAAGCCCTCTTCCCCAATTCACTATAAATACGAGACATGGGAGAGGCATAAGGGAGATAAGGAGACACCGAGAGGCTGCGAGAGAGAAGAAGAGAGAAGGAAGAATACTCCTTCAAGAGGCTGCGAGAAGCTAGAGAGAGAGAGAGAGAGAGAGAGAGAGAGAGAGAGAGAGAGAGAGAGAGAGAGAGAGAGAGAGAGAGAGAGAGAGGAAGAGAGCTAGCTCAAATCCCTTGTCTCGATCTTTAACTAAGCCATATTCTCTACCCTCTCTCATCTAAAATCTATCCCACCTTCCCTATCTCTCAAACTTCTCGTGGACGATGGCTCCAAAGCGACAAAGTGGAAAAACCATGGAAATCAACGCAACCGGTCAAGCGACGGGTATTGCCAATGATACGGGAGTGCCCGAGGTTGCGGGAATTGCCACCACAATTGGAACATCGGGTGTGGCTAATGCGAGCGTGAGTAAAGATGAAGTCCCTAATGTCGTCATGCCACCAAACCAGGTTATTCATTACTAGATTATCAATTTTATAATATAAGATAAATTACATAGGATATTAGCTTTCATATTCTTCGCTTACACATTAAACTGATAACTCATCTAGAAAGACATATTAGTTCAAGCATAAAACGATTAATCACTATGATTTCTAGCTAGAATAGTTGGGATACTAAGGCATAGAATCAAGATAGAATTAATTGTCAAAGGTTATTGTACATATGTCTTTATGCGTATTCAATAGAGTTATGATCAAAATGCGACAAGGTTAAGAACTGATTAGTGAAGGTTATAGAAACTGGTTATCTATTTAGGAATCCTAAAGATCATCTTGTTGAGATTATTGACACAATATATTTCCTTAAGGGATTTTGCTTATGTTAGATAAGTAAATCCAAATGGAAAACTCATGCCCTGCTTAATGTGTTTTAAGAGGTGTACTCAACACTTCTTTATGAGGAGAAGAATCCTCATGAAAGGTTGCCTTAGGATAAGGTCTACCTTGGTTATGTGAAACTGTGATTTACATGTTGGGATGATTGTCATTGCACTATTTGATACATATTTGAAAGGATTGTTTGTGTTTGCTAGAATCTAGATTTTTGATTGAAATTATTGCCAACAGAATAAAAGGAAGGATCGCGCTAGGCTACCCCCAAGCTAGCAGCGAGACCCTAATCCAAGGGGGTCGTGATTATCGCTACGAGAGGCTTGGACCGGCTCCGTAGGCGAAAGGTCTGTCAGTAGGGATAGTCTCGGGCAGTAGGAATTGTAGGTGCCAGAGGGGGCTCTGGCTGTAAATCCTGCATTGTTCCAAGAATCTGACGAGCCCCTTCGTGACCCAGGATGGGATCCTGGAACCCTAAATACTAGTTATGAGGGTGGAATCTTGGTGGACAGAATGTCCTTATGGAATTCTGTGTATCTTCCGCTAGGACGGAATGATGGAAATTGTAATAGACTTCCAATATAATAAAGAAGTTGCTTTATTGTTCGAATTGTATGCGTGTTAGTGAGATAAATTATGTGAAGGAACGTGTGTCTAAATGGACTAATTAAGGAAGCTGGTTGTATATGTTCCAATAAATGTGTTGTAGGTAATTAAAAAACTAAAGATGACCCATCATCAGAGGAAAGCGGGTGGGCGTAACCCCCGACGGGTCCGTCCAATGGTAGGGTGGTCCCGGTTAGCTGGGAGCTTTTCTACATCGAATATAGAAATAGGAAGACGATAAATTGACCAAGTAGTCATTAGGTAGAGCCGACTTGCATTGTTTTAGGGGACCGGAATGGGATTTTGCCTTATGGGAAGGAGGGTTGACGTACCACACTCCCCTCCGTCTCCCATTCTCTTTGAACCAAGTGCAATGGCAAGTCCGCTTCAGATTGAGTAATCCTCTGAAAAAAAAGTGGAACTCGAAATTACTGACGCTAGCTGGCTGCTAGGAGACCCATCCGATTTTAGGAACCCAAGTCTTCAGGTCGATCCTAGTGGGTTCGGCCAGAACTCTCCCGTTGCGAAGTAGACTCGGTAGGGCCTAAGTGACAATCCCGTGATGTTCCAAGGGAGCAGCGGGCGGCATCATTTATGGAAAAACCTACTGATGGACTACTAAAAGGTGTGCCGTGGATTGGGACTAGCGGACACCTCACAGTTGGTATCAGAGCGCATGTTAGTATAGATTACGACGTAAGCTTAAGAAAAATATTATTTTTTTCTAAGCATAGCCTAGGACATATTTTACTTCTCTTTATTAATCTATGTTTTTTGAATTATGGCAGAGTAATGAATCTTGGAAGCGATTCTTGATCTTTCAAGTAATGTTTATGTCAGCTATGCATTCATCCAGTTTTTCCTCGAGAATTCAGATGATGCGAGTACTAGATCAGTTGTACAACCCGTCGCCTCTATATCGTGAAAGACGGTGGATGATTAGTGGAGGATATTGCTATATTGATGCAAGCCGTCTAGCTTATCTTCAAAATAATCTGAAAAGGGTAAAATGGATGGAAGATCTTAAAGTTGTTAAGATCTATCTATTTCATGAGGCCACTGTAAACTCAACCCTGTATACTAGAGGCAAGAAGATCAAACTAAACCAATATATCTATGGGGAAGTTACGAAGATCCTTCCGGCTGACAGAATAAAAGTCATAGGTCGCTCTAGCGGCCGCAACTACAAAAAAGAGGGATTTCCTGAACTCCCTCAAAAATATAGATTCCTAGATATTTACTCTCCGAATCCAAGTTACTTCATAAAGGATGTATCAGAGTGTCATACTTAGATTGTAGTAGGGAATCCTTTCCTGAGAGAAAATAAGATGAGCCTGCGAGCCATTTGAATAATGTATTTCCTTCCATCTGATTACCTTGTACATCCATTGTAATAAAAGACTGATTGATACTTTATCAATCAAAGAAATAATGCAATCCTATTTTTATTATTTTTGTCTTGAAACCTCTGAAATTGCAATTTAATTTTATGGGAAGAAAGTTGATTTGAGAATTGTTTCAGTAAGACTAAGCGAGAGATATTTTGAGTATTGAACTCTATTATTGACGCTACATAGAGTTGTAAAATTTAACTTACGAATTGCTAAAAATTTCCCAGAATCTCGCACCCACAACAATTCCCAACGAAGCTCAAGAGAAAAGGAATTTATTGAAGCAAGTCAAACCTCCAGAGTTTAATGGGAAAGGCGAAAATGTGGAAGCTGATGCAGAAATTTGGATCGAATCGATGGAAGATTATTTTACTGCTGCTGAAACTATCCCAGCCAACCAAGCCATGATAGCTAAGCTAAAATTAATTGGTGAAGCTCGACTTTGGTGGAAGCAGTGGTGCCGAGATCAAGGTGTCCCTGAAAATACCATTACTTGGGATTTGCTGAAAGAAGCTGTAAGAGGAAGGTATTTACCTCCAGCTTATCGCACCCAAAAGATGAACGAGTTCTTCAATTTGAAGCAAATGGGACTGACCTTGGAAGCATACTACTCCAAGTTTGTTTCTCTTCTTAAATATGCACCCCCCATGGATACTGTTCAACAAGTGTCCAAGTTTTGCAATGGGCTAAATTATCCTCTAAACACTCGTTTAGAATCAATGCGCCCCATAGACCTCCAGGATGCTTTGATTCGAGCTGCTCCTATTGTGCGGGAAGTACAATCAAAGCCTAATCACAATAAGTTCTGGAGCTACAATAACCAGAACAAAGGAGGATTCAAAGGTCAAGCAAAAAGAACCCAAGGACAATTTTTCCAAGGACAAAAGAAGAAGGCAAAATCCAATGCAGTTGGAAATTTTATTCCTACCCAAGGAAACAGGGATGGTCTTAGGTGCTTCCATTGTAATGAGACAGGACATTTCAGGAGAGATTGTCCAAAGCTTGGTAGAAACCATCACCAAGGCCAATTTCGAGGTCAAGGCAGAGCTACCCAAGGTCGTGGTCATGTAGCTATGGCAAGAGGAAGAACGTCAAATATTACCCTAAAAGAGACTAATAAGGAGGAAGACCCTACTATGGAAGAAGATATTGAAAGAACAACTGTTCATGCTGCATTCCACAGGAAAGGACCAAATCGTCAATATTCGGTAATACAGACACCGGCTAGTCACCAAGGTAAATCATTTAAAGTTTTGATTGACTGTGGAAGTACACACTCATTTATTTCACCCAAGTGTGCTAAGAAGATAGGTATAGATACTGTAAATGCATCAAAGCTGCTTGTGGAATTAGCAAATGGAAAGGAAGTACTTTCTACACAGCAAACTGCCAAGGTAGAGTTTAACCTAGGGGAAAACCTTTCAAGTATGAGGTTCAGGGTAATGAACCTAGGAGCCTATGAATGTTTACTAGGAATGGATTGGCTGATTCCCAATGATGCTCATATCCATTGTGGAAAAGGTCAAGTCACATTTCAGGATTTGAATGGTGAAATAGCAACTACACAAGGTGAAACAGGGAAACCTAAAGTTCAATTGGCAAAAGCTTCTCGAATTGTGAAAGGCTTGAAGAAAGGATTACCTATTTACTTGATCAAGCTTAACAAGACAAATCAAGATGATCATGCAGAAGAAGAACCATCCTGGTTAAAAGAGTATGCTGACATATTTCCTGAAGAGCTAACTGAGTTACCTCCGGAAAGAGAAGTTGATCATGAGATCAAACTTGTTCCAGGAGCCGCTCCAGTGGCAAAAAGACCTTACAAAATGTCTATTCCTGAAGCCATCGAACTAAAAGAGCAACTCAAGCAACTGCTAGAACAAGGGTATATCCGGCCAAGTAGTTCACCATGGGGAGCCCCAGTATTATTCCAAAAGAAGAAAGATGGAACTCTCCGTCTTTGTATCGACTACCGAGGGCTAAACCAGGTGACAGTAAAGAATAAGTACCCAATCCCAAGGATTGATGAGCTTCTTGATCGTCTACAAGGAGCAAAGATCTTTTCTAAGATTGATCTTCGGTCAGGATATTACCAGATTAGAGTCAAAAATGAAGATATTCCAAAGACCGCCTTCAACACAAGGTACGGCCATTTCGAATTCATTGTGATGTCATTTGGATTGACAAATGCTCCAGCTACCTTCAACAGGTTAATGCAGGACATTTTTAGACCCCACCTTGATGACTTTGTCCTTGTATTCTTCGATGACGTCCTAACTTATTCTAAGGAGGAAGAGGATCATGAACCACATCTTCGCATTGTCCTAGAGACAATGAGAACACACAAGTTGTATGCCAAGAAGAAGAAGTGTGCATTCTTCAAAAGAAAGATTGAATACTTGGGATTCATAGTATCTATTGAGGGTATATCAGTAGATCCTGCCAAGGTCAAGGATGTTCAAGATTGGCCGCCCCCAACCACTATCAAGGAAGTGAGAAGTTTCCTTGGCCTAACAGGATGGTATAGGGTATTCATCAGAAACTATGCTCAAATTGCAGCACCTCTTACAAATTTACTTAAGAAGCAAGTTGCCATTAATTGGACGCCAATCGAACAATCTAGCTTTGAGCAACTAAAGCATAGTCTGGTAACTGCTCCTATCTTAAGGCTACCTGACTTGAACAAGGAATTTGAAGTTGTCACAGATGCCAGCTCTCTTGCATTGGGATGTGTACTAATGCAGGAAGGACATCCTATAGCTTACTCTTCAAGAAAGTTGAAAATCCATGAGCAGAAATATGCTACTCATGACCTGGAGTTATTAGCTGTGATTCATGCTCTCAAATTATGGAGACATTACTTGCTTGGAAATAAGTTTTCCTTAGTCACAGATCATAAAAGTCTTAAGTGAATTTTTACTCAACCTGATCTTAATATGAGGCAACGACGTTGGATCGAGGTTCTACAGGAATATGACTTTGAAATTAAGTTCAGACCCGGTAAAGAAAATGTAGTAGCAGATGCCCTTAGCCGTAAAGCCTTCCTTAATGCTCTTATCACTGAAGAACCATCTAGGTCAGAAACTCTAGCTACAATGGTATCGATGTCGACTAATCCTATCATCGAGTTGACCAAGGATGAAGCAAATAAGGACCCAGACTATCAACAATTGTTTTGGGAAGTTCAGAATAAGGAGCAAGATCCCAAACTCAAGACTAAGTATCAGGAATTCTCTATAGATGAAGATGAAGGACTTGTTTATTTCAAAATGAGACTATGCATTCCTTCAAGTCAGACTCTCAAGAGAAGGATACTTTGGGAAGCACATGACTCTCCTTTTTCAGGACACCCAGGATATGCAAAAACTCTTAATGCTGTCAGGAAAAGTTATTACTGGCAAAAACTCAAGGGTGATATACTTAAGTATGTCACTGAATGTTTAAATTGCCAAAGGGTAAAATCTGAACGTGTCAAGTTACCAGGAAAACTCCAGCCACTTGACATTCCCCAGATGAAATGGGAATTTATTAGCATGGACTTTGTAGTTGGGTTACCTTCTGTACAAGGAGGATATAACTCAATAATGGTAATAGTAGACATGCTAACAAAGGTCGCTCATCTTCTACCAACAAAAACCAACTACAAGGCTTCAGATATTGCTAGAATTTTTGTAAAAGAGATTTTTAGGTTACATGGGTTACCTAAAAGGATCATCAGTGATCGCGATTCTCTTTTCACATCACACTTCTGGAAGAGTTTATTTGAAGCCATTGGAACCCAACTTTGTTTCAGTACTGCTTATCATCCACAAACTGATGGGCAGACAGAACGAGTTAATCAAGTAATTGAGGATATTCTGCGTGCATATTGCAGCAAGGAACCTAAAAGGTGGATTCAGTATCTATCCTTAGTGGAATTTGCCTATAATGCCTCCTATCATCGAAGTATTCAGATGACTCCATTTCAGGCACTGTATGGTCAAGATTGTCGTATGCCACTTAATTTTTCCGATCCTACTCTAAGGGTAGAAGCCTCGAGAAAAATGTTAGAAGAAATGGATGATCAAATCAAGATCATCAGACAGGATATTCAAGCTGCCAAGGATCGACAAAAGGCGTATGCTGATCTAAAAAGGCAAGAACGAATCTTCAAAGAGGGAGACATGGTCTTCATCCGTGTCCATCCAAAGAAGAGTTCTTTGTCTTTAGGTGAGTTTAAGAAGCTAAGTCCAAGATATTGTGGACCCTATAAGATTCTCAAGTGCCTAGGACCAAGCGCTTACAAGATACAACTCCCTGAGAATATAAAAATCCACAATGTATTTCATGTTAGCTTATTGAAAGCATACGTAGCTAACCCTAACCATATCCTTGATGATGAACAAGTTGTAATACCTAGCCAAGGAGTCCTTGAGCTACAACCTGACAGAGTGATTGATGTAAGGGAGAGAAAATTGAGGAGTAGAACCCTTAGAGAATACCTTGTCCAATGGAAGGATTACCCTGAAGAAGATGCTTCATGGATAGATGAGGATGCTCTTCATCAACAATACCCACAGTTTCTCTCGAGATGAGGACATCTCGATTTCTCTAAGGGGAGAAGGATGTAATATTTCCACACAATAAAAGTTAGTTGGTTAGTTCAAAAGTTAGTTAGTTAATTAATAAGTTAGTAAGATTACTAACTAAAGACTAACTAAGGTAAAAACTAACTAACATTAATTATTAATAATTTTTATTTAATTTAAAATATTTTATTTAGAGAAATCAAGAGTCGTAAATTCGATATTTTTTTCGAATTGGCAAGGACCGTGGCCATCCTTCACGTAAATTACAACGTGAACGAAACTTATGAGTTATATTAATCACTAGGATAATGTGTATAGTTTGGATGGTCTAAAAATATTAGACTTTTGGACAAGACTAGAATATTTTAGATATTTTAGAGATTATCTTAATTTTTTTAAAAAAAAGAGATATGGAGATTTCTAGAACTAGATGTCATTTAAAAGAAAAAAAACAAGTGATGCGTTAGTTAGTTTGAAGATTTTATAAAAAGAAAAACAAAGAAAAGTGACTGGCGAAATCGCGCGCGCCGCGATCGCAGTTTACAGGCAGTAGACAGCACTTCGAACAGAGAAAAGAAGAAGGAGTGAACTGAGAGCTTTCTAACCAAGTGTCTTGGGGTTTTACCCCCCTTTCGGAGCCAATGGAACCATCAGATTTATGATCTGAGCATCAGATCACTGATCTTTCCAAGATCCCCCTCCACAAAGAGCTCCACTTCTCAACCACAAGCCCTCTTCCCCAATTCACTATAAATACGAGACATGGGAGAGGCATAAGGGAGATAAGGAGACACCGAGAGGCTGCGAGAGAGAAGAAGAGAGAAGGAAGAATACTCCTTCAAGAGGCTGCGAGAAGCTAGAGAGAGAGAGAGAGAGAGAGAGAGAGAGAGAGAGAGAGAGAGAGAGAGAGAGAGAGAGAGAGAGAGGAAGAGAGCTAGCTCAAATCCCTTGTCTCGATCTTTAACTAAGCCATATTCTCTACCCTCTCTCATCTAAAATCTATCCCACCTTCCCTATCTCTCAAACTTCTCGTGGACGATGGCTCCAAAGCGACAAAGTGGAAAAACCATGGAAATCAACGCAACCGGTCAAGCGACGGGTATTGCCAATGATACGGGAGTGCCCGAGGTTGCGGGAATTGCCACCACAATTGGAACATCGGGTGTGGCTAATGCGAGCGTGAGTAAAGATGAAGTCCCTAATGTCGTCATGCCACCAAACCAGGTTATTCATTACTAGATTATCAATTTTATAATATAAGATAAATTACATAGGATATTAGCTTTCATATTCTTCACTTACACATTAAACTGATAACTCATCTAGAAAGACATATTAGTTCAAGCATAAAACGATTAATCACTATGATTTCTAGCTAGAATAGTTGGGATACTAAGGCATAGAATCAAGATAGAATTAATTGTCAAAGGTTATTGTACATATGTCTTTATGCGTATTCAATAGAGTTATGATCAAAATGCGACAAGGTTAAGAACTGATTAGTGAAGGTTATAGAAACTGGTTATCTATTTAGGAATCCTAAAGATCATCTTGTTGAGATTATTGACACAATATATTTCCTTAAGGGATTTTGCTTATGTTAGATAAGTAAATCCAAATGGAAAACTCATGCCCTGCTTAATGTGTTTTAAGAGGTGTACTCAACACTTCTTTATGAGGAGAAGAATCCTCATGAAAGGTTGCCTTAGGATAAGGTCTACCTTGGTTATGTGAAACTGTGATTTACATGTTGGGATGATTGTCATTGCACTATTTGATACATATTTGAAAGGATTGTTTGTGTTTGCTAGAATCTAGATTTTTGATTGAAATTATTGCCAACAGAATAAAAGGAAGGATCGCGCTAGGCTACCCCCAAGCTAGCAGCGAGACCCTAATCCAAGGGGGTCGTGATTATCGCTACGAGAGGCTTGGACCGGCTCCGTAGGCGAAAGGTCTGTCAGTAGGGATAGTCTCGGGCAGTAGGAATTGTAGGTGCCAGAGGGGGCTCTGGCTGTAAATCCTGCATTGTTCCAAGAATCTGACGAGCCCCTTCGTGACCCAGGATGGGATCCTGGAACCCTAAATACTAGTTATGAGGGTGGAATCTTGGTGGACAGAATGTCCTTATGGAATTCTGTGTATCTTCCGCTGGGACGGAATGATGGAAATTGTAATAGACTTCCAATATAATAAAGAAGTTGCTTTATTGTTCGAATTGTATGCGTGTTAGTGAGATAAATTATGTGAAGGAACGTGTGTCTAAATGGACTAATTAAGGAAGCTGGTTGTATATGTTCCAATAAATGTGTTGTAGGTAATTAAAAAACTAAAGATGACCCATCATCAGAGGAAAGCGGGTGGGCGTAACCCCCGACGGGTCCGTCCAATGGTAGGGTGGTCCCGGTTAGCTGGGAGCTTTTCTACATCGAATATAGAAATAGGAAGACGATAAATTGACCAAGTAGTCATTAGGTAGAGCCGACTTGCATTGTTTTAGGGGACCGGAATGGGATTTTGCCTTATGGGCAGGAGGGTTGACGTACCACACTCCCCTCCGTCTCCCATTCTCTTTGAACCAAGTGCAATGGCAAGTCCGCTTCAGATTGAGTAATCCTCTGAAAAAAAAGTGGAACTCGAAATTACTGACGCTAGCTGGCTGCTAGGAGACCCATCCGATTTTAGGAACCCAAGTCTTCAGGTCGATCCTAGTGGGTTCGGCCAGAACTCTCCCGTTGCGAAGTAGACTCGGTAGGGCCTAAGTGACAATCCCGTGATGTTCCAAGGGAGCAGCGGGCGGCATCATTTATGGAAAAACCTACTGATGGACTACTAAAAGGTGTGCCGTGGATTGGGACTAGCGGACACCTCACATTGTAGAACATCAAGCTCTTGCAAGTAAGAAAATTGAATTGTTTATACAAGTAGCAGATCTTGAGCTTCAAGAGAAGCTTAATGATTTGTTAGATGATCATATTATAAAGATAGGGCTTTAAACAAAGCGGAGGCATGTTAAGGAAGCTGTTATTGCATTGGTGAAAAAGTATAGAAGGAGAGAAAGATTGCATGTTTTTAGCTTGCACACTATTACTAGCAAAATAGTTGATGTATCTAGTAAGCCACCCACTTCTGTGGCTAACCCTATGGCTACACTTGTTCCCACAGTTAGGGAAGATGTATTAGATAAATTGGTTAAAGACATATAGGATCTTCAGTTCAAGGTTGAAAAATTGGATGAAAAAGGATAAGAGGAAAGGGGATGGGTAGCAGCCCCCCTAAACTAGGGAAAAGATGTATGTAGTGTGATAGTTTGTAGCATGAAAGGAAGGATTGTGTTGCTTATCAAGAGGCCTTGGCATGATAGCCCATCTTTTGGAAAGATGGCAAGATTCATGCACAAGAAACAAGATTTCCTCTTGCTTTGAATTTTGGAAAGGGAGGTAAGCAACAGTTGTTGGAAGACTTGGTTGTTCAAAATGCTTATGCGGCTATACATGCTTCTACTTTTGGTCTACAATTGGATAGAATACCTGGCCAAGTGATAGAATACCTGGCCAAGTGATGGTGGTTCGAAGGTTGCAATATGGACACATGCTTTGCATGCAACTAAAAAGAGGAAAGTTATTGAAAGTGAAATGTCTCATGTAGGGCAATACATTCGTGGTGGCATAACTGACTGGGAATCACCAATAGATGCATATTCAGTTATGCATATTTAGTAAAGGTGCAAAATACAGATGTAATTGTGGAAGAGAAATGAAAGAGAGATTAAGATAATGTAGGGATATCTAAGAGAGTGATAAGAAGTGTGGATCAGCCTAAAGCTGCAAACCAGCCACCTCCCGAGTAGGTAATGGAAGAGATTAGGCAGGAGTAAAAATAGGATAGCAAACAAGAGGGCAAGCAACTGAGATATAATCTATAGTCTAATATTGAGACAAGCATGGATCTTAAGAAGGTTCTTGAAGAACAGATTTTAAACAAGCAAGTCGAATTCACCTTGGGAGAGGTGCTTGGTATTGCCAGGCGGGAATTTCACGACAAAATACTTGACATAATTAAGAGGAAGTGTCAATTTCTTGGTGATATCATTAGTGCATTGCTACAATTTGAAGAGGAAACTAGTTTATTGGGCATTTAGGCTGAATATGAGCATGATGTAAGTACTAGTTTACCATTCTTCACTTCTCTTCTCCTTCTTCTCTTCTCCTCCCTTCTTCCTTCTTCTCTTCTCTTCTCCTTCACTTCTTCTACTCTCCTCCTCTCTTCTTCTCTTCTCTTCTCCTTCACTCTTCTTTTTCCTCCTCTCTTCTTCTCTTCTCTTCTCTTCTCTTCTCTCTCTCTCTCTCTCTCTCTCTCTCTGGCAGCAACAACAACTGAGGCTTGAGTGATAGTATTAGCATAAGGCTAAGCTCAAGCTAGCTCTTGTAGCCTTAAGCTTTCTCGGGAATAACAAGGCATCTTCTATAGCAATTGATGGTGTGGGAGAGATCAATGATTGTGAGGGAGACGATCCATAGTGGTGACTCTAAGTTCATTGGTCACAAGGATTGGAGCACTGGTGATAATATAATGAGTTGGCAATAGTTCATTTTGGCCACAGATGGCGGCAACATGGTGTCAAATTTTTTTTGTTTGTTCATTTCTTTAACATTTTTCTTTTGAAGGTTTTAATACCTTTAAGCTCTACCCCCCACCCCCCTTAGCCCCCCTTTGTACATGGGGGATACCGGGTTATTACATCAATTCATATGCATTAGAGTTTGCCATACATTAGGTTAACCAATAATCGATATAAATGTGGCTAAAAATCACGCTTGTACTTGCATATGAACATATTGGAATCTATGCATTCCATATAGACATAAAAAATTTGTTCTGAGACTCCAAAATATCCTTCTTTTAGCACAAAGATTCAATCTTGCAACGTATTACAATAGTAGATCAAGCAAGAAACAACAAAATAGTCCTCAAATTTTCTCTATTAAGGGAAACCAAGAGTAATATTTAGAAATACATTATGATAGATCTAAGAAAGTTACTCTCTAGAATAATTTGATTCTTTTTCTAGCTAGTGGTATCTTCAACTCTATCCCATCAAGCTCTGAAAGAGAATATGCAACATTATCATATGCATGTCTCATAATGCAATGGCCTTCCTTTGTTGGTATGATTGGATTTTGCCCTTGGCTGACTACCCATACATTAACTCTCTTGAGCATATATCATGTCATAGCACTATGACTATTGTGATCAGCCCATGCATCATACAGAAGTAACCTTGGCCACTCTTGTAACTTTTCTACGCAAGCTTCTGCTAAAGCCTTGCAATTGGTGGGTGTCCTCATTCACTCTTTCCATTCCCTTTAGGTTAGTATGCCGATGTAAGTGCAAGCTTGATCCTCATCCTAGAAAATAAATTTCTATTCTAATAAGTATCAAACTCTCCTCTATTAGTTGTGATCTTGCCTCTACAACCATAATGACATATCACATCTTCCAATAAGAATCCATATACAATACTAGTAGCTTTTGTCCTCAAAGCTTGGCCTTCAAATTTATTTGAGAGGACCTCCTATGCAAGCACAATATATCTCATCTACCAATATCCCACCATGCATGGTCACTAAATCCACAACCCATTTATAATGCATAGAGAGAGGGTAAGTAGGATGTAAACCATCATGATGTCTCATAGAAGAATACATTTGACATGTAGTGCATATCTTTAGGGAATGCATGACATCCTTGTACATGGCTTTCTATCAATATCTCTCTTTAATCTTTACAAATGTATCCCAACTCCTCAATGACATAAGCTCTCATGAAACTCCCTTATAATTTGTAGCTAAGTATGCATGTCACATACTACTTGTAGTGAGATCCCTCTTTTATGTTTTGGATGCTTCCAAAGAAAGAAATTGTTTAGAAAATAGTCATATACCTTTCTTTTGATCCTCTTGAAATCTTCATCCATCCATCCATCCATCCCTTCTTATTAGGGTACTCAAATATTTCCCAACACCATTCATCTTCACATAACTCTTCTTAAAAAGTTTTTGGTGAAGAGAGAGAACATTCATGATCAAGTACTGCTCCTACTATTTCAACCTCTTTATCATCTAGCATCATATCCTCTTCATCTTCATACCTTGGTCTTGAAGCATATCATTGCCATTGGATTATCCTTTCCTACTATAGGTTGAAATTTAGGATTCATGGATTTAATGTAGCCAATCCAATGTAGCATAATAATGTCAGGTGTGGAATAAGTAGTAATCATCCCAAGATAGGTAAACAATCTATTTCCACAATAACTAGTGCTCTAATAAAATACTCCTTATCACATTTCAAAGTTGTAACCACTCTCCACAATTGTCTTTTGGTCTGTGGATATCTTCTTTGTCTTTCATTGTTTCGCCCCAAATCTACATGCATACATATTTCACTCATCATAATTGTGCCCAATAGCGGATAACCAATCCCTATAGGTTGTGTATCAACAATGATAATACTAGGCTTTCCACTTGAATCATTAGCTTTCCTCAAGGTATATGCAGTCTTCAAAAATCTCTTTAACATCCTCATAGGCTTTGTATGCATTCTGTCTCGGTGAAAAGTTTTCTCTTTTTTCAATAATTGATCAATAGCATCTACAATATGTGCAAAGTGAGGGATCCAGATAAGACAAAATACAAAGGCTTCCAAAAATCTTTGCATCCACTTTTGTTTTTCAAGATGTTCATTGGCCATATGGACCATATATGTGATCTATAATCAAACCTCTTCATAGAAAAGAACGACTTTTGCCTTGAAAGAATGAGATTCAACACTTCCATTCTAGTCAAGATCGTTTTATAGTGCAAAGTTTGCTCTGCAACAAATATCATGTATCTGTGTTTATCCAATTCTTTATCTTTATCCTTTTCAATGCACCCTTTTATTAGTATATTATCCAAAACAAGCATAGTAAAATGTCCCATTTTTCTTGGGTACTATAATCCATTTGTTTGAATAAGGAGCTGAAGAAGGCTCCAAAATTCCAATCTTAATCTTTTAATTCAATAAAGTAATCATCTTAAGCAAATGAGCCTTTGGCATTGAAATTGTCTATTGCAAGTTCCAAGGTACATGTAGAATACTGAAAACGACCATAGATGCAACAATACTTGGATCCACATTGCCAAAAGGATATGTGCAAACTCATGTTATTGATTGTGAGGACCTTTTATCCATTGGCTAAAATGGCTATTGTGAGGGTTTTCATAACAATGGATGCATATTAAAGGATTGGATCATGCAGCAGAAGGATATTAAAAATACCTTATTGCATGGGGAATTGTAAGAAGAAGTTTATGTTGAGCAGCCACTTGGTCATGTGGATGACATGTATCATGATTATGTATGTAGGATTTATAAGGCCATATATGGAGGACTGAAGCAAGCTCCTAGGGCATGACATGATAGGATTATAGAATATCTTTTTAGCATTGGTTTCTATAGAGCACAAGCTGATCAATCACTTTATGTATGTGAGGGTGATGTGGGTATTATGATCATCACTATATATGTAGATGACTTGACTATCATGGGTGATCGTGAGATAGAGATTGATCATAAGAAGAGTTGTCCCAAGGATAAGTTTGAAATGAAGAATTTGAGAGAGTTGCACTATTTTCTTGGCATTGAGATAATCAAGACTCAAGAGGGTATATAGTTATCACAAAGATAGTATGCTTTAGATATGCTGAAAAAGTATAGTATGGATTATTGTAAGATAATCTCGATACTTTAGATATCAATGCTAAGATTACTATACATGAGGGTGATGTGAGCATATCGCTATGTATAGAAAGATTTTGGCTAACCTTATTTATTTGATGATTACTAGGCCACATCTAAACTACAGAGTTGGTTTGGAGAGTCTATTCATGCAATTCCACGGAAGCCACATTTGGATGTAGTGCAATGTACATTGCACTATGTTAGGCCTACACTTGACTATGCCTTCTTCTATACAACAAGTGTATCCTTGGACTTGTATGGTTACACGAATCCAGAATGAGCTAGTAGCATTCTAGGTAGAAGGTCTACTAGTGGATTTATATTTCCCTTTAGGAATGGTGTTGTTATTTGGAGTAGCAAGAAACAACCTACAATTGCATTATCTAGTACTGATATAGAGTACAAGCATGTTGCAATTGCAGCATGTGAGATAGCTAAACTATTCAAGCTACTTGATGATTTAGGGCTACAAGTGGACAAGAAGATTATCATCCACTATGATAACCTTAGAAGTATTCACCTAGAAAGAACCCACTATATCATGCATCGGCTAAACATATAGAGGTCTATTACCATTTCATTCGAGAACAGGTTCTAGTAGATGATATTGACTTGGTTTTATGTTAGTAAGTAGGATTAGGATGCATATATTTTCACCAAGGGCTTGGGAGTTGAGAAGATCTACCACTTCATAACTATGCTTGGAGTACATAAGCTCATGCTAAGCTCAAGGGGGAGTGTTGATATCTATATGAGCTCTAGCATCTAGTATACACCTTGGTGATATAGCAAGACTTTACTCACTTGCATGTTAGGTAATTGACATGGACAATATGCTAGTGATTTTACAAATAGACTACACCCACATTCTCCACTCTTGGTTATGGCACATTTATTGTACCACATCATCTACCCTTAGTGGGTTTACTTAGTGACCACATGTACATATGTTCAAATACCTCCATATTGGTCTCTTATCATGTTGTAGACTAAGTTCTTTTATATGGAAGAAGAAGAAAAGAATAAGAATATTTTAGCCTTATTTCTTTGTGTGCTCAACTCTCCATTGTTTATGTGTACTCTCTTGGTTGTTTCAACTCTCTCTCCTCTTTTCTATTTACACTAGAAGGGTAATCATATACCGACTTTATACTCCACTACTACTCATAAGTGCCACACTAGTAGGGCATGCTAACTATGACTCCCAAGAATGACTTTTTTCCTCCCCTCTTACAACATGGTATTTTGCATTTGTAGTGGTTCCTAACCATATTATATATGCACTTGAGCATTTTTAATGCTTCCTTTTGTCTTTCAACTATTTAAGTCAATATTATACTTAAAAAGCTTAATCTACTTTATTTCCTCTCCTACCTTACATTTCTTGATGGAACCACTCAAGGAAATAAGTAATCATAAGAGGAAGGTGGGTTTGCATGTTTGTGTAGATAAAGAGCATGCTCCCTTACAGCAAGCATAGCCTAGATTAAACCAAGAAAAGAGAAATATTAATCTTTGGATACATGATTCCTCATATCCTAATGACCCTACCACCTCTTCCTTACTCACTTTTGTTGGGGATGGCGAAAAATGTCTACTGGGTTATTGCAAATTCTTAGGTGAAATATTCATACACATCAATATTATCAATCAATGCTATATAGTATACATCAATCTTTGTTACAATCCAAGGTTCTTTAAATGTGTGGCAAAAAGCCATGCAAGATCAGGAAAATAAAGTGTAGAAGCTTAAGAAGAATTGAAGTAATCTAAAGACAAGGAAGAAGAGATGATAGAGAATGCACAAATAAATTCAACCTTCTTAAAGGAGGTGAACAATTCACTAAAATCCCTTTTGGAGCAAATATAGAAGGATCATAACATTGTAGAAGCAAAGTTACAAAGGTGCAATAAAATTTCCATGGATTATAAGGAAAGAAAACATTGACTACTATCAATGCTATCACTATTATTGATGATGGAGTGTGAAAAAGACGTGTGTAAGCATTAAGGTTCATCTACTCCCATTGAAAGATAATCCAAAATTACTAGATTCCTTGAAAAGGCCTCTTTTCTAAAGGAACTTTCTCGATGATACTGGAGGCCAATGTGAGGGTCAAGAGACAGAGCTTCTAATGGCATTCTTAAAATGCAAGCATCTAGTCTAAATTTTGAGATTCTCATGGTTGTCTTGCTACTTTAAATGAGATTCTCATGGTTGTTCTCCATAGTTTATCCATGGAAGAAGTTCAAATATCATATGATACAGTTGGGATTAGTTGACAAGGCTATGAGGCCATATATAGTATGATAGCAAATGCATTGGCTTATATCAAAATAAAGCATCAAATTTTACCTCATCCATTTTGGCTGCTATAAGATGAGTGAAAAATATATCCATTAGTGACTCAATGGGATAATAAAATTGTTGTCAACTGATAAAATGTAAGTGGAGGAAACTAAAGCTAGAAATATAACTTCTTATAACTATAATAACTTCAACAATATATTTGTTGACCTAGTTAAGTTGTAATGTGCCATGGCTTGTTTCTACAAGGTTCATTTCTTAAAAGGTACTGAGTTGTTGTAATATAACATTGAGGATTCAATATGATACAATTTTTTCTAATAAGTTTGTACTACCTATAATTGTGAGGCCGCATCTTCATCATGCACTACTTGTATACCTTGCAATCTTGGTTCTTTTTCCTCCTAAACCATAGCATGTGTTGGATCCCTAGCAATCTACCACTTTCTCCTTGTGATATGAATGATATCTTCATGAAATTCTCTTGGAAATGACAAGAACCTCTCCTAGGGTAAATTCCACTTAGCTATTCAATATTTTGTTGAACCTTCTTCAAATTAGTAGTAGTCTCAATGTTTGTTGACTGCAATTTATAACCCAAAAATTTTCCCTTTGATTTAATATTTTCCTACTTCTTTTCTTTTGAAAAATATCCATAGTATGGTCTAGTGAAGGTCTAACACAAGGTGAAGGTTGGTTAGGCTCAAACCTACCATTTGCTGCTCTCTTTGACATGGATTTCCATCATATTTATTTCTCTTTTATTCCATAATACCCTCTATCTTTTGAGCCTTGGAAAGATATGCATAAAAAGAGAAAGAATCTATTTGAGAATCTTGACTTGTTTTATCTCAAATATAATTACCTACGTTATTCATCTCTCTTTATCTTTTATTCCATAATAGCCTTTGTGTTTTAAGCCTTGGCAATATATAGATAAATAGAGAAAGAATCCATTGGATCATCCCAACTTGTTTTTCCCCAAACACAACGATATTAGTTACTCTCTAGAAATCTTTCCTTTCTATATTGTGTGCATAGCATGTGTCCATAACTCCATTTTCTTTCCAACCACACATACATAACCAAGATCTTTTTCAATATGTAAACCAAAGGTTGCAACTTCAACTACAACATATGCATTTTTCATAGAATTCCACTCTTTTCAAAATTCAAATAGAGTGGCAATCCTAATTCACATAGATGAAATTTTCCATCTTTAAAGAATATCATATTTTTGTCTCCAAGGCATCTTTATATGTCTATCTATCTTGCATAGATGAATTTTCCCATAGTTGAAGAATATTATATTTTTGCATTCTCTAAGAGCTCAAAAAAAGCTCAAAAATAGTGCATGATCTTACAAATAATGAAAAAACTTAAACTTGTCCTATTCTAAAGCTTGATGCTCTTTATTATCCAAATGATCATATCTATATTGAATATGTGTAATAAATATGTAAAGCTAGGGTTTTGCAACCCACTCCACAAAAGTTCCTCTAGTGACAAATCCTACATCTTCAATAAAGTACTCTTTCCTAGTGCTTTTTTAAAATCATCCCATGCATAGATTTCATTTATGCATAGTTTTAACTCTGAGCCAAAAGTTGCACAAAATATTGACATATATTGTGTGTAGATATTCCAAAGAAATCCAATTCCAATGTGTACATGTTTTAGTAATTCAATACATTTCGTCCATCAAACAACTTTACCTATCTTTCAACAGCATGCAGTGCTTTTGTCACAATTGACTCGTGTTTAATATTAGACTGATGTTCCTATTACTACTACAAATACATGGTAAAAGTATGAAGCAATTACCTAACATCATCAGTTGAACATGTAGCATCCCCCATATTGTAAAACTCTTCCTTCAAACTTTCATGTCAAATTCACCAAATATGTTAGGGGATTTAGTGTGGATGGCTCAAAGTCATAGAGACTCAGGTAAGAAGAGCTCAAAATGCACAAAGAAGAAATTTCGTAGAAGAATATGGAAAGAGACAACATGAATTCAATATATGTATGAATCCCAACCATAGATTATATCTATGGCATAAAAGATTGTGCCTTAACCATATACAAAATATACATCAATATATGCAAACCATGAATTGAGGCTGTGTCTCAATATAAACCCAATTATAATCAGCCTATATGCATTAGAATCCACCATACATGAGGTTGACCAACAAACACTATATATGTGGCTCAAAATCAAGCCCGTACTTGCATGTGAATAGTTAGAAACCTATGCAACCACATGGACATTAAAAACCCTATTAAAAGACTCTAAACACCCTTCTTTCATACCAAAGCTTCAAACTTGCAACCTACTATAGCAATAGATCAAGAAACATCAAAATAGTCCTCATTATCTTGCTATTTGGGATAGCCAAGAGCAATATTTAGACGTACATAAGTGATGGATTTGAGAAAGATCTTCATGAACAATAGTAGAGATATTGAAATCCCTATTTAGATCTATCCATACTAATCAGAATCCACATGTATCAATCCTTGGCCACACATCAAGAGCTTCTCCCTCTTGTCTCCTTGTCTTTCATTACTTTCTTCTTCATTCAAGTATGTAGTAGAGAGCTTTTTCCTTGTCACTTTTCCCATAGTCCATGCAACTTTTGGATGCATCCAAAAATTATACTAAAAAAAAACTTGTCCCTAATCTAAGCTTCTCAGGCTCTTTGGTGTAAATCACGCATATAAGTCACCTAAACAATCCACTTGATACTTAGAAATAGCCACACGACTTATTTACTTGAAATTGATACCAATCATCATGATAGATGAATGTAAAGTATATGCTTTTAGCATGCCATAGGCATACAATTCAAATACTGTCACTATCAAACTTTTTAGAGTTTTCAACCATTGAGCATACACCCACATGATAGCATGTTGATTGAGATCTCAATGAATTGAAGGTCAAGTGTAGGTCAAAATTGGGTAGGGAATTTGGGAATTTTCATGCTCTTTGGGAATCCCCAATACCTTTATTATTTGACCACATGGTCAAATCTTGTCGTCTTACTTTAAACATGATGTCTACCTTAAATGCTATAAAAGTTGCTTTTCCAAATC
This sequence comes from Lygodium microphyllum, assembly GCF_053477565.2. NCBI lineage: Eukaryota > Viridiplantae > Streptophyta > Polypodiopsida > Schizaeales > Lygodiaceae > Lygodium > Lygodium microphyllum. The sequence goes on along the minus strand of NC_141163.1, from coordinate 82,938,243 downwards.
CCACTTTCAAATATGGATCAAGATTTATCCATGTGGTCAAATATTTATCACTTATGTGAATTTAGGACTTGGAAAATTTCCAAATTCTCTAATGTGGTGTTACTACATGCTTAAAGCTTTGTGGACTCTCACTCACATTATGACTAAAGGCTCAACTCAAAGCGCACCATCAAGAGAGGCTATTGGTAGGTGACATTTCATGTGAGATGTGGCTATTATGAGTCATTTATCAATATTTTGGTTTGTGTTTCTTCTTGGGTACTGTGTGCTCATCATGATAAGTGGGCAACTTAATGGGAGCCTTTGTGTGATGACATAGTAGCACTCGGTTGTTAGTGGTATTTCATTAAAGACTACTTGAGGTGTCACTTTGAGAGTGACATTTGTCAAGTGCAAGGGAGGGTGGTGAACAAACACTAAGTCCATATATAGTTGAGTGTTGTTGTCAAGTGGAAAATTTGAGGTGTATCAATAAAGTGGAGTGGCATAAGCGATATGGAGATGTGAGTTGCTCAATGGTCTCCTTGTGGTGATCGAGGTCCAGTCATGTCTCTTGTTGTACCACAGAGCACTCAAACAGAATGTTGTCAACAATGTGTTAGAATATCAAGCTCCCGCTATTCTTCAGTCAGTCTATCTTTATGTGTGTGACCGACATTAGCTGGATACAGTTGTACATGTATGTGACATTCAATAAGTCAGTGTAGTCAGTGACTTAACCACAATTAGTCTTGGTTAGTCATACCTATGTGTGTAAGTCTCTTTTAGTAAGTATGATGGAAAAATAATGAAAGAAGAACAAAAATGAGCTGAGGCTCATCTTCTACTCCACTCTGTCTCTCTCCCTCTCTTCCAATATGGTATCAGATCCTAAACACTTGAAGCCTGGAGGCTTAGTAGTGGCCATTTGACATCAAGACATTAGATTTGAAGAAAACATCATCAAAGGAGACTGTGCCTATAGACCGTTTTTTTACAGAAGCAAAATCTTGCTATAGAAATGAATTTTGGAGAAATGGCCCAAGATTCCTAACCGTTTCAATGTGATCTACAACTTTGCAGAAGAAAGTTTTTTCAAATTTCTCACAGATTTTGAGATATTTAGCACAGACCTGTGCAGACTGGTTTTTTACTGCAATAAACAATAGGTGATAGCATCATTTCTTGACTGAGAGCTCATCTGGGAGCTTGAAGAATTGATTACAGATTTGAAATAACAGTGGTTTGCTATATACAGACAACCTACAGCATGTATGCACCTCTAACATGAGCTTGGAGCTCTCAAACTTGTTCAGGAGTAACATTGAAGCATAGGTATATGCTGGGAAGTCATATGGACTTGATGTCATGCATTGGAGCTAGGAGTTTATGCTGAAAATATTCAGATCTCAAATAACTATCACTGAATGTAGGCAACAAGCATTGTCTCTTACTAAAACATTACATGTCATTTTGGAGCTCCTGTCATTTGTATGACCTGACATATGTATGTTGAATGCTTGGAAGACTAAAAAGAGCATTGGATGCAATTGAGGATTGAAATTTGGAGATGAAACAAATGCCTTGACATCTACTTGAATGGTCATTTACAATATATGCAGTGTATGACATTGCCTCTCTACACTCCTGATCTTAACTTGAAATAGACATCGTAAATATTTAGGACATGAATACATAGCAATAGAACCAGATACGAGCAACCAAAATCTGGTGCTTTCCTGAAGAAAATAGCATCATTTATCACTCAGGATCTCAAAGGAGTTGATTTCCTAAATGTTAGGAAGGTACCTAAATGTCAGGTTGCAGGTTTTAGACTGCATATTCTCTTCACTGCAGTAAGAATACATGAGATAGAGATACAATACTTGTAGAGTCTATGTAATGACTAAAATACCTATGGGTTATCCCACATGCTTATGGATGCTTTTGAGGTTGTAAAGGGTTGAAATACCATGTTTTTTTGTGCAAAAAATTATTGCGAAAAATTGTTCTGAATTGTAAGAAACTATCATGATCTACAGGAAACTGTCCTGAATTGCAAGAAACTGTCCTGATCTACAAGAAATTGTCTTGAATTGTAGGAAACTGTCTTGAATAGCATGAAACTATCCTGAATAGTAGGAAACTATTATGAATAGCAGGAAATTGGTCTTGAACTGTAGGAAAAGGAGTTAGATACTTACAAGTTGTATACAACACTGAATACCTAAGCTGCAACTATGGCAAATGCTCAAGGCATTGACAATATCACTCAAATTGTGGGAGAAAATCTGGACAACAAATTTTTTTCTTTATGGCAGTTTCGTATGAAGAATTTTTTGGTTGGCAGAGTTTATTGGGACTTATGTACAAGTGATGAGGCTGAACCTGAAATGCCTGAAATGAATCCGACAAAAGGGCTCATAAGCTATGGAACTGAGAGAGCATGCAAGGTGTTACATTGGTTTTCCTTATGTATATCAGATGCTATGGTTATATGGAATACTAGATGTAGTTCTCCAAAGGATGCATGGGACATACTCATGAAGAAAAATGGAAATGTAACACATGCAAGAAAGATTTAGCTGAAGCAACAATTCAATAACATGTCTAGGAATGGTACAAGTATTCAGGCCTACACTACAGAGATCAAGAACATAGCGGATCAGCTTGCCACCATTGGATCTTCAGTGTTTGATGATGATATGATTGCAGTGACATTAAATGGACTTGGAAAAGAGTATAAAGCATTTGATACGTCTATTTCTGTGAGAGTTGAATCTCCTGATTCGGATGAGCTGATTGCTTTGCTGCTATATGAGGAAGTTAAGCTTGGGATGAACATAGGTTCTAGTACATCTCAAAGCCGAGACACTATTCTTTACTCTAGCCAGCGTGGCAGTAGAGGCGGCAGAGGCCGTGGCTCTTTTTGAGGTTGAGGAGACACTCAAAACCCTTATGGACAATAGTAGTAGAATGCCTGGCATGGCATGAATACACAGGGCCAGCTTGGATCTGACAGTTTTTGAGGCAAAGGGAAATTCCCTAGAGGTAGAGGAGGATCGTGCACTCAAATGATCAGTCCAACATGGAAAAGGACTATCATTATTGCGGTGGATATGGGCATATAGCCAAAGATTGTTATAAGAAGCAGGTTGATATGAAAGCCAAGGGTAGATAGCATGGAAATTATGCTTCATCTAGTGGAGTTCCTGATGATCAGGGTGACAGGTTGTTTGCCATGTGGCATGTGTCTAAGAATGCATCTAGGCAGAACATAGATAAGAGATGGTGCATTGATTTAGGGGCTTCAAATCATATGACACCCCATGGAGAATGGTTTGATGAGATGGTTACAAGTTCACATGGACATGTTTGTACTGGGGATGACACCCAGCATACTATTCAGAATAAAGGAGTTGTATCTTTGTTGATGCCTGATGGCAAGAAAAAGAGCCTGCATGATGTACTACATGTACCTACAATAACCAAGAATATTTTGTTAGTTTGACACATGGCAGAACAGAATCTGCAAGTGAGATTTAATAGAGATGGAAGCTTTGTTGAAGAATATGGTAATGACTGCAAATTGATTGCTAGAGGCCGAAGAGATGGTAGAATGTTTACTCTTAATGCGTCAATTCCAGAATTGAAAGTAACCATGTTTGCACATGATGGTGGTGCTATATGAGATTTTGAGATATGGCATAAGTGGATTGGCCATGTGAATGTATAAAAGATGAAATCTATGCAGCAGAAGGAGATTGTGCTTGGACTGCCTAAGTTTAAGTATCATGACTTTGGACATGTATGTGATGCATCTTAGTTTGGAAAGCAGGCACGGTTTCCATTTATGAGACATGTACAAAATAGCTCACGACCCTTGTAGTTGGAACATTTAGATGTATGGGGTTTGTCTCATAATTCTTCGTTTGGTGGTGCTCGTATTCTTCATTGATGATTTCAGTAGGTACACTTAGCTTTACATATTGAAACATAAGGATGATGTGTTTGATGCATTCAAGGACTTCAAGAAGCATGCTGAAAATGAGTTGAACTCTAAAATTTCATGTCTTAGATCAGATGGAGGTGGAGAATATGTCTCTAATTACTTTGATAGGTACCTTGCTAAATATGGGATCAGAAGACAGTTAACTTGTAGCTATATACTGCAGCAAAATGGTGTAGCAGAAAGAAAAAATAGGGTACTAATGGAATCGGCAAGAGCTATGCTGAATGAGAAGAGTTTGCCAACTCGTATTTCACACTTGAAGATATTTGGCAGCATTTCATATGTGCATGATCCAGATGAAAAGAGGAAGAAATTGGATCCTAAAGCTGTCAAGAGTGTGTTCCTTGGTTATGCACAAGATCGGAAAGCTTACAAGTGTTATGTACTGTCTACACATGAGACATTGATTAGCAGAGATGTTGTTTTTGATGAGTTGGCATCGTGGTATGGTAATCCGGTTGTAGTGGCTACTGATGGATCAACCAGCACTAGTAATGCTAAGAATACACCTAGAGTGAGCACATCTATGAGTGGTTCTATAGGTGATGGGTCACCTATAGTAAGTCCTTGGTCAGGACGATTGTAGAGTCGTACGCCTATGCCCATTGACACAGATATGTTAGTGAAGGGGAGATTGGATAAGGGAAAAGAAAAGATGCTTGAGGATGTGACAGGTTGACTTACAACAGGTTATGAGTCATTCAACAGCGATAGTTTGGATTGTGAGTTGGGAATTCCATTTGTTATGATGCTTAGAGCAAGGCAGAGTCGTTATGTACCGCCTCATGAGAGGCAAGCTCATAGTGAGCCACAGTTATAGAGATCTGAGAGAGTCAAAAAACTAGTTGACAGGTTTACATACACTGGTTATTCAGCCTACCATTATGCATATATGGCTAGTGTGACAGGTTTCAAAGAACCTACAAAGTTTGATGATGGAGTTAATATTTAATAGCTGGTATGTTGTCATGGATGAGGAGTATGTAGTCCTAGCTAAAAATGAGACATGGGAATTGGTTGAGTTGCCTGAAGGCAAAGTCCCCATTGGTTGCAAATGGGTGTACAAGGTTAAGTGCAAGTCAGATGGTTCGTTAGAATGCTATAAGGCTAGGCTGGTTGCAAAATGGCATGCACAACAATATGGCCTTGACTATGAGGAGACTTTCAATCCGGTGGCTAAAATGGCAACAATCAGAACTGTCATTGCTTTGGCAGCATGCAAAGGCTAGAAATTATGGCAAATGGACGTCAAGAATACTTTCTTGAATGGTGATTTGGTTGAGGAAGTATATATGGAGTAGCCTAAAGGCTATATTCACCCAAACTTTCCTACACAACTAATGTAAAAACTAACTAATATTAATAATTAAGGATTTTTATTTAATTAAAAATATTTTATTTAAAAAAATCAAGAGTCACAAATCTGATATTTTTCTCAGATTGACAAGGACCGTAGCCACCCTTCACATAAGTTACAACGTGAACTAGACTTATGAGCTATATTAATCACTAGTATTAATGTGTATAGTTTGGATGGTCCAAAAATATTAGATTTTGGGCAAAACTAGTTTATTTCAGATATTTTAGATATTATCCAAAAAAGATATGGAGATTTCTAGAACTGGATGTCATTTAAAAGAAAACACAAGTGATGTTTTAGTTAGTTTTGGAGATTTTATAACAAGAAAAAAAAAGAGAGGATTTGCGAAATCGCGCGCACCGCAATCGCAGTTTACATGCAACAGTAGACAGCACTTCGAACAGAGAAAAGAAGAAGGAGTGAACTAAGAGCTTTCTAAGCAAGCGTCTTGGAGTTTTACCCCTTCTTTGGAGCCAATGGAACCATCGGATTTATGATCTGAGCATCAGATCACTGATCTTTCCAAGATCCCCCTCCACAAAGAGCTCCACTTCTTAGCCACAAGCCCTCTTCTCTAATTCACTATAAATATGAGGCATGGGGAGGCATAAGAAAGCATAAGGAAACCCCAAGAGGCTGCGAGAGAGAGGTAGAGAGAAGGATACCCCTCCAAGAGATTGAGAGAGAGAGAGAGAGAGAGAGAGAGAGAGAGAGAGAGAGAGAGAGAGAGAGAGAGAGAGAGAGAGAGAGAGAGAGAGAGAGAGAGAGAGAGAGAGAGAGAGAGAGAGAGAGAGAGAGAGAGAGAGAGAGAAGAGTTACCCCGAGAGGCTGCACAATTCCCTCTATCTCGATCCTCAACTTAGCCATCTTCTCCTACACTCTCCCATCTCGAATCTATTCTGCTTTCTTTATCTCTTGAAAGTGTTAAGTAAATTTTATATAGAATCACTCATTGATCCCAAGGGGGAGAGCAGATATGCGATGGAAATGTTATCACGACTATTCTTGCATTGTTTGGGAAAAATGCAATTGGTTTTGTTGGTTGATCGAACCACATCCTAAATGCTTTTACATTCAACTGGTTGTTAGTTGTTGTTTGGATGATTATTCCAAGTGCTTGTGATTTATGGTAAATGCATGGCAAGGGTCTGTGATGACAAGTCACCATGGGAATAAAGGAATGTTTTCTTGGAAAATGATATTAGGGCTGAATGCCTTGTTTGTGCTTGATTCTTAAAGGATTTAATTAAGGAAGGATATTTTGCATGGGTGAATCACCTCCATGATCACACTGCGGATTAACCCAAAGAGGGCATTGCTCGATTCATGGGCCGAATGTCGAGTGGTGAAAAGGCCAACCATGGGAATGATGTTTCACTCCTAGACAGCTTGCGGGTCAGTTGGAGCTCTGGACACCCCTTGCTAGGTCTAGAATGGAGTTGAAGACCTCCGTCGCCCCCAATGTCTAGGCATGTTGGGAGATCCTATTCTAGATAAAGGATTGAGTTTGTGGTGCCATGTGATTTGGACCAGTTACTTCTGCAGGGCAGAAGGGATACTTCTGTTGGACATAAATGATACTTCTGTTGGATAGAAGGGATACATAATTTCTCCTATATGGGCAGAGACAAAGATTAACTCGAAGATAAGTTAAGGAACTTGTTTGAACTTGTTTGTCAACAGATTGTTTTGCTATGCTTTTGTGTCTGTGCTATAAGTTATGCGAACGAACCTTGTTCCCTAAAAGGCTTAAGTAATGAAACCGACTTTAAATGTCACACATAAATGTGGTAGGACCTAATTAGAAAACTAAAGCTATTAAGGGAAATGGGTGGGCGGAACCCCCGACGGGTTTGTCCTACGACAAGGTGGTCCTAGATAACTGGGAGGCTTCTCACAAGGTTTTACCGATGCCCGACAACCCTTAGAAATTGTTAGGATAGAACCTCAATTCATGCCGTTTTAGGGGACCGGAATGGGACTATTCCCTACGGGCAGAGAGGTTGAGGAGCACATCCCTCTCATTTCCCATTCTCTTTGAACCAAGTGTGGCATGGGTTTTCTTCGGATTGGGTATCTCTGTGTAAAGTAGGATGTCCAAAACCCAATGCTAGAATGCTATCAAGAGACCTTGACAACTAGAAACCTGAATTTTAGGTCGATCCTAGTGTGTTCGGCCATGAACGTTCCGTTGCGAGGTGGATTCGGGAAATCCTAGGTGACAAAACTCAAAACATTCCGTGGGAGTGCCGAGCAGCGATGCTTAGATTTGTTTCTTGATAGACCGCTAAAAGCATGCCTGGATAGCCGATGGGCGGGCACCTTACAATTTCCTTCATGGTGGTTGAAGTCTCATGGTACTTGTTAATGAGCTAGAAATTGATGAGATGAAGATTAATTGATAGTCATTAAACTTGAGAGTAAAAGTGGACTAGAGAAAGATGAAGATTGAATCATAAAAGTAGTCGAGTGGGAAGGAGCACACAAAACTATGGAAAGATGAAGATTGAATCATAAAAGTAGTTGGGTGGGAAGGAGCACACAAAACTATGGAAAAGGGAAAACAAACACTATTTTGGACTTTTAGAGACATGAAATCTTCACCATCCTTCTTTATACACAATAGCATTTGCAAAATGGATCATCATAAACCAAAACCAATAAGCTAAAGTAACAACAAAATTTTAAAACCATAGTTTATGTTAAGAAAGGTTAGTGAATCATTATTTTTTAAGTTTTCCTAACCTAATCTACTCTACTCTAAAAAATCAACTTCAAACTTTGAACAATTCCCCACCAATCCAATTTCCCAATCTAGATGTGCAAGTTTCAAGGTCTATTTGCAAGTTTTGAGATAGAAATACAAAATGGTAGAATAGGAGGTTTGTGCTCTTGAGAATAGGAAATCAGATTGGCGAGGAATTGGTAGAATAGCTAAATTCCACAAGAGTACAAGCCTCCTATTTTTCCACAGGGTAGGAATACAAACATTGTTAGTGATTGATTATGTCATTTATCTTGGAAATTGGAACAAACAATGTTCATGCAAATACTCAATGATGGAACATTGGATAGACTCTTATTCTTTCAAGATTTCAAATAAACATTAAGGTTTTAGTAGACTCATCTTTATAGTTTGAATGACTTTGAAGGTTTCTTGGCAAACTCATGATTCAAGTGTAGCTTCTCAATCCTCTCCCACTAATCCATCACATCTGATCCAATCCTTGAGTGCTTTGTTAAAAAGAAGAAAAGTAAAGAAGAATGATAAGTTTTTAAATGAAAAACACTAGATATAATTTGGTCTACCTTAGGGATGAGCCTAAAAGTTTTAACAAGACTATGTAAGGAAACTTACAACCAAAAGAATTGAATGGGGTCTTTTATATGGATTTTCAAAAATCAAGGGATGTAGAAGGTGTGTCATGCTCTAGTGGTTTATTAGAATCAAGCACCAAATGAAATGTGGAAGAGTGCACATATCTTTGAAGTATCAATCTTAACCTCACACTCTACCTCTCACCCTCTAAGCTATGGTAGAGAAAGGGGAAGAAGAGAAGAAAGCAAAAAGGAAAAAGAGCTTCACTCTCCACGTCCTTCAGACATACTCTCACTCTAACTCTCTCACTCTCAATTCATCTCAACAAGGTGCACGAGAAGATGAGATGAAAAGGAGAAGGGTTGCTCTTAGAGTTGCATGCACCACGAATGAGCTCTTCCATTAATTTTTTAAGGTTTTTGGACATTATGGTTAGGGTTAGGGTTTCATCCAAAATTTTAGGTACCTTATCCACTTTTCTGGATCTTTAAATGGTCATTTTAAATTTTGCACACACCTTTTTAAGTGTAACTCCTCTAACCCAAATTAGTAGAAGTTTTGTGGCCACAACCTCACATCCATTATGAGTCATCCTATCCAACTATGGGAGATATCACAATTTTCATGAGAGCCCAGTCCTCAAATTATGTTATAAAAATAATAGTGCAACTATAAGAAATAATTGAAGGTTGTTATCGTTGCACATTGTGGATCAAATATACTAAATTAATAAAATGCAACTTGAAAACATAATGATTTCCAAAATAATTATGGTAGTTGGACTTGCATGCTTATACTTTGACTTTGCATCTTTCTTCAATCTTTGATGTTAACTATTAGCAATCATGACATGAAGTTTTACATCCATCTTTGCAAGGGTGTGTTTGCTAAGCCTAATACTATGCTTAGCATGACTACCACCACCCAATCATCCAGATGTCTATATATAAATAAATAGAGTTAACTGAATTATAGAAGACGTATTGAGAGCGAATTGGATCAAAGGCCGTTGGATTTGGAAGATTATCTTACAATAATAAATTTTTTTAATAATCATGCTAAGCATGTAATGACAAGTGATAGTCCATTCATACTAATGCATGTTTATCAACCTTGAAATACTTTCCCTTTGCCACATATAAAGGTTCAAAAGCAAAAGAATCCCTAACTTAAATATGCTAGAGATGATGTTAACATGCCCAAGGTCATTATTATGGTACTTAGGCTTCAAATAAGGACAACTTGATTCTCATTAGAGTAGCAAAATTTGATTAAAAGAACTAGACTTATAAATAGTTGAGCTAGTGATACTAGGCATTCCCTCCTTTATATGAATGTTGTTTAGTTAAGTGGAATGACCTACTTGAGAATAGTTCTACTTGAGATCCTCAATTAGACCAAACCCTTCCCTATGCATGGACCATACTAAGGTTGATTAAAAGTACATGTTTAGATATTCCCTCCTTTATACGAGCATTGTTTAGCCAATTAGATGGTTACACTTGAAAATAGTTCTATTTGAGAACTAGTGATACTTGAGGTATCCTCATTTTACTTTCAAACATGAAAATACTTGTAAAACCAAAAGTCCAGTAATGTAATTTATTGTAATATACCCCCCTTAAAAATTTTAATTTTTAATACAAAATTTTTTACTCCCTCTCTCTCTCCTCATTGACAGCACGTCGGGGAGAGAGAGAGAGAGAGAGAGAGAGAGAGAGAGAGAGAGGGAGTGAAGAGAGTGAAAGGGGGGCATGCAGCCCCCCAAGTGGAGGGTGGCGGCCGTTAACGGCCGTCTTCCTCCCCTCGTGAAGACCTCCTCCCCCTCTTTAAAAGGGAAATCCCCCCTGCCTCGTGGCCGGCATCATCACGCCCCCCCTCGGTCTTCGGCAGCAGCCCTCCCCTCCCTCGTTGATGAACAGCAGGCCCCTCCCCCCAAAGGGGAAGAAGAGAAGAAGAAGAAGAAAAGAAGAAGAAGAGGGAGAGAGAGAAGGAGAAGAAGAAGAAGAAGAAGAAGAAGAAGAGGGAGAGAGAGAAGAAGAAGAAGAAGAAGAAGAGAGAGAGAGAGAGAGAGAGAGAGAGAGAGAGAGAGAGAGAGAGAGAGAGAGAGAGAGAGAGAGAGAGAGAGAGAGAGAGAGAGAGAGAGAGAGAGAGAGAGAGAGAGAGAGAGAGAGAGAGAGAGAGAGAGGGAAGCTTCTTCTTCCCCTCCTTAAAGAGAGGTCACACACCCCTCTATATTGTTGACAATACACCCCTCCCCTTCGTTATCTCTTCCTCCATTCAAGGAAAGGCGGCGAGAATTTTGCATAGGAGAGTGAGAGAACTCTATCACTCGTACATGCGTCTTCGAGTATGGCCCCGAAGCGTAGTTCCACAAAGATGGCCAAAAACCCTGCAAGTGTGGATGGAGGTTCGAATCACCACAACCGCGAATGGCTCATCAGGCATCAATAGCACAGGAATCATGGCATCACTCCAAACCTAGGTTGCTCTATTATTAAATCGTAGGTTATAATCATCACGGTGAAAAATCATATTCACATGCATCACATTAATTGCGTGTTTGATCATTTCCTAGGTATGAACATAGTTGTGATGTATGTAACAAGCAAGATAATTTCAGTTGTAAGATGATATCATAATAGGTGAGATTGATTAGATAATTGCATCGTAAATTACCAAAAACGTCTTGCAAGAATTCTTGCATGAAGTGCATTGTCCTTGCAGAAGTTCTTGCTTAAAATGAATTTCAAAGGACATTGAAAGAAACAAAAGTGCATCTCCGTATCGCAAGAAGGATTCTAAGGTACATGTAATAATCTGCAGAAAAGATTAAAGTGCAGCTAGACTCATACAATGATCACATAAAGTTAGATCATTCAAGAAGGTTATAGATCGTGTAAATAATTACATAGAGGATAAGGTTAAGATTAGAAACTACCTTCGCATGTGTGGCATAAAATAACATATGGATTATATCAAAATTGTAAGCATTGAAATGAAGGCATGGCAATACGTTGCGTGCATCAAAGTTGTTGGAAAAATTCAACGTTGTTTGTAATCTACCAAAAGGGACTGAGATCCATGAGTCCCATGTCAAAGTCCTTGGTGACTTCAAGAGGGATAGGTAAAAGCTTAAGCGCCTGTGAGTATTATTAAGAAGGCTTAAGAAGATTATACCTAAGATGGAGTAGAACTGTTCTAAACAGAACCATCTTGACCAACCATGGTCAAGGGGGTAGACAATATTGATCAATTAAGATCAAAGATAAAGGTACATAGGTACTACAAGGGATTTAGGAGATAACTAGCAAGTTGACCAACCAAGGACAATAGGGTTGTCCATGATCTATCTTGCTAGGAGACCAAAGGTAAGGATAATTAGGGTCGGCAGGGTACAAATTCTAACCCAAAGATAAAGGGGAAACAAGCAACCTAGCTTGCCAAGCCCTTGGAATCTCACCAAGTCGCGAACAATCCAGGATCGAATGCTGGGAGCATTCGGGAAGAAGGAATCACACCTTAGCAGTTGGTCATACTAACGACCTCTGAATTGATCGTGATTATACACTTAAGTACATTGTTTGAACTTCTTTGCTCAAGGAACTAATTCAAGGAAAAACACTTAATGCTTCAGGTTAAAAGCCTAGAGGGAGAGGCATGATAAATAAAGATCGGACATTTGAAAAAGGAACTTGCTTGACATTGTTTTTGTGTCAGTTCCTAAGTTACACGAAGGAACCTGTGTTTAAATTTATTAATTAAGAAAGCTGCTTTTGCATGTCAAACATAATGTGGTAGGTAATTAGATAACTAAGCAACCCGAGGAAAGTGCGGTGGGTGTGACTTGGGTCCGCCGCGACGGAAGGGTGGTCTCGGTTAGCTGGGAACTTTTCTCAAAAGACATGATAACGAAATTGTGAAGACCTAGCATCAATAGAGTTAGAATCCCGATTTACACTGTTTTAGGGGAGTGGAATGGGACTATGCCTTATGGGTAGAGAGGTTGAGCTTCGCATCCCTCTCATTTCCCATTCTCCATGAACCAAGTGCAGCATAAATCCGCTTCGACTCTGTTGTTCCTACGCAAAGTGGTTCATCTGGAGCTCAACGCTAACTACTTCCTAGAGACTTTGTTGGTAGGAAAGAAACCCTGACTTCAGGTCGGTCCTAAGTGGGAATGGCCGGACACTTCCACTCGGGGCAGACTCGGGAAGACCTAGATCACAAACCCTGTGACATTCCTTGCAAGTGCCAAGTGGCACTTTCTAGACTCTCTTACCAATGGGCTGCTAAGATGTGTCCCACAAGAGGACAAGCAGACACATTACATTTATTATATGTTGTGCATGAATAATGTGCATGCACACAATAAATATGACCATTTGGTGGGAAAGGTAATGTGTGCATGTATTTTATCAATAGACGCACCTATATAGTGGTTGAATCTTGGCACAACTTGGGTCTAAAGAGAGTCTTAGGTGATTGTACAACCAATGAAAGTGATAATGGATAGATTAATGACCACCAAATTAGAGGAGAAAGAATGAAGTTGGTTGGGATCCATAAAAATACTAAGGATGTGTTGAGTTTCTAACAGTTTTATTACCTTGGGCCATCTTATGGATTGAAGATAAGAGGGAAACACTAGTATTTTTTACCTAAGAAGATTTTAAAGGTAAGTTTTAAATGTTTTTAGAAGGTGGATACCATCAGTTACATAAGGGTTTTTTGAGATTCATAGATAAGCTCCAAGTATTTTCTCAAAATGGATACCATACATATAAGAAATGCCTTTTTTAATCCTAAAAACTCTCAAGCTCATCAATCAAAAGAGACTAAACGTCAATTGCATAACTCTTCTGCTACAAGTAGAGCACCTTTTGAAATTGTCTATGGAAAGAAATTACCTATTCCCATGACCACAATTGCTATTGATGTTCTAGCTACTAATACTTTGGCTAGTGACCATTTGTAAATACTAGAAGAAGTAATTGAAATGATTATGTAATTATAATTGAGATATGCAATACAAACAAATAAGAAGCATAAAACTATTAAATTCAATAAAAATAATTTAGAAAGATGATTCAATTTGGCATACTTTTCATAAGATTAATGAGAAGGCATTTAGATTGGTCATTCCTCCTCATTAGCAAATCCATATTTCTTTTCATATTAATTTGTCAAAAACCTTTAAGACAACACCTCCAATTACACTTGTTGTAGAAGACCCTCCTTTGTTAGAGGAAGATACATAAATTTTGATTCTTAAAGTAATTCTTGATCATGATAGAGCCATGATATGAATACAGCTAGAATAAAAAATCAATATTATGGGTATCTAGGTAAATACAAAAATAATTTTTTGGACTCAAAAATCAACACTAACTCCAACTTATGATAATCTACTAAATGCCTACTAATCATAATCACATTAAGTAACACACAAGTACATGTTCATTGTTTGAGATAGAAGGTGTAAATTCAGTGCTTGGCCATCCTTGCAATTCTCTTTGCTTTATCAACTAGGGAAACTTCATTTTTAACGCCTAGGAAATGTTATGAATTTATGATAGTCTCAGTATTTTACAAAAATTCACTATAAAAATTATTTGATATTTACTTTATTTATTACAATTTTTTTATTTATCACATGATTTGCGACTTATCACACAAGTACATACACTTGCTACTAATCACATTATGCTTGGAAAATAGATGGAAGAATACTATTATATTTCAAGTGTGGTAAGCAGATTATTAGACAAAGTTACTAGAACAAATATTTTTGGATGTGCATTTTAATACATGAAAATTATACCCTTCATAACGTGGAAATCTTACTCGAATTTGTGTGCTACATAGTGTGGAAATATTATATTTTTATAGGCACTCATAAGCATGAGTCTTTTTATCTCTTCCAACAAGTCTACTCAAGAGTAGGTGGTGGTGGTATTGTAGCATTAATTGTAGCAAAATTGAAACCTATAGCATCCTCTACAATGCTTATTTCTATTGCACTTGCAACTTCTGAAAAACCACCAAGATGTCTTTCAATTCCATGTACAATGTTTCAAAGTCCCTTTGCAATGAATACATGATGCATCATATAAACCCATAATAGATGGTTGGTTCCATCTAACTATCATATAAGCCCATAATAGATGGTTGCTTCCATCCAACTTGTCCTCAATAGACAACATACAAATACATTATTATTTTTAACCATATTGACTATTAACTATACTTGATGTAAAAATTGATTGTATAGAGGAAAAATATGCAAAAAACCAACCTATGCTATGTAGCACAATATAAGAGAGAATATAGTGACTTTTACATGCAGAATTAACTAATCTCAATACCCTACTTATACTAGTAGTACTACAAATGGAGACCAAAATGAGCCTAAATAAAAAATCTAATGATATCAAGCTCTTATATAGTTATCTAAAATATTTGTCAACTTGTAAATACTCATCAAATATTATCCTAATTCGACAAAATCAAGTAGAGGATGTTGATGACTTTGCGTAAGATATCAAAGCCCACTCTTATGCCAATCATTGGATTTAGGGTTGCAAGAATACACGTATATAGCTTGGAGAAGAAGAAGATTGAGAGAGTACAATTCCAATACTGAGAGGCATCAATAAAGAGATTTAATAAGACTAAGTATACCCTAAAAGTGAATGAGCATATATATAAGGCCAAGGGAGTAAAAATCCTAAAGTGAAAAAAAAGTGCCATGGTGGTCATCACCACCAAAATGTGGTAACAATTGGAAGGCTTGCGCAATGATCAAGCTGTATTATGGTTGTGCTCTGGAAACAATCAGCATAAGCATTCTCCTCCTTACACTTAGGAGGTTGGTGTCTATATGTATAAGAGGTGTTTGGGATTTGTTTCACTTATACACCCAGATGAGTCTTCCTAGATTGTAGTTTCTTGGATTTTATTGGTATGTTTGATGTGTTTAGCAACCCAAATCCAACTATCATCCTCATAGTACACTTTTGCCTTGAGTAAAACCTTGGATGCCCATCTCAATATAGTGTATTGCCTTCTTTTTCTCTTCTTGCTAGTACTTAGATATCCTCATTGTGTGCATTATAGATTTAACTTTATTTTTAGGGGGCCATTGGAGATTGATTTGCATCTTATGTGAATGCCCAACTTTCTTATTGCTTAGTTGTTGTAGTGTTTTCTTTTTTCTTAGCCTCCAATAGATATTGTAGCAGAGCTTGCTTTCTAATCATGGCCAGCTAGGTTGGTTTGATGAGTTGCGATCATTTCTTACCTAGCTCTCATGTACTAAAAGCCTCAGGGGGTGCACTATATTATATCCTCTACATTACGTGCGTTCAAGGCCTATTTATAAATATAATTATCTGTGATTTTTTCATGAATAAAATACAACCTTTTTCTATTCAACCTGTAAATAATCCCTTTATATTATACCCTTTTGTATATAAAAATATATAGAAATGATAGATTATCTTGGCTATTGAAAGTGTAAAGGGAATGTGTTGCTTGACATAGTTGATATTGCATTGTACTTGATATTTGAATGCTTGGCCTAGATAAATCTCATGCCTAATATCCTCTCTATTTTGTAGAACATAAAAGACTATATCGGATAATTTTGGCTTCTATTGCTACCATAAGCTTTATTGGGATTTTTGCTCAACGGGGAAACTTGATGGAATTCTTATTGATTCAAGATCTTTAGCCAACTACACTATCTTTTATCTAGCTATAAACAACCTTTTGTTTAGCTAAGCAAGCACTCATCAATCAATAAACAAGACAAATGCATGACTAGATTCTAGCTGTAGAGAGCTTACCTACTTACCTATCTCATTGTAGTCCTCATTGCACAATGGCTTACAAGTGGCTCCACAATCCAAGTATTATATTCTAATTCACAACTCCATAGCTTTAATCCAATTTGCATATGCTTCAAGTGTTTGTGAATGAAGAGAAAAAAGGAAATGACACAAGAGTTGGAGAATAAGTTCTCCAATAGTCCCTCACTCTCCATCACACACACACATGCACATATATACACATACTGTCGGGACCAAAAATGGACTCGACACTGGCTCTATCGGCTCTAGCTAGGCTCCTACACTCTCCAAACAACCCTCATGGCCTTGTGGCTAGAAGCCTCTAGATAATACAAATTGATCTATCTAAATACTATGTTTTGTAGACACGAGTAGTTTGCCCATCTCGACTCTAAGAATAGGGAGCTTCCCGTACATAGATGACTACTTCACCTCGATTTACACATGCAAAGGGTACCATGTAACTAAGTGTTGTGGCCCCTATGACTCTTATACCCTAGGAATTTTCCCTAGGATGCGTCGTCCCACACACAGAGAACAACAAAATATAGTCCACTCTTTTGATATTGCATGATCCATGGAATATATTTATTATCCTCACACAAATGTCCCCCAATATAGCCGATCTAGTCTACATCAAGAAAAACCTCTTTTACTCAATCACGAGTCAATACTATGCAAGATAAGTGCTATGTATCTAGGAGTTCATCATTGATACCATGTTTAATGCACATGCAGTGTGGAATGTCCTAGAGTGCTCAAACAATTTTTAAATAACAACCAGCCATGTGTCATGCAAAGAAATTATTTTCATGCTTTTTCCTAATGCAGTGCTATAGTGAGGAAACGAAAGTGGGCTATCTTGTGCTTCCTTTTCTATATATATTCAATGAAGCCTAAATGCTGCACTTCAATGCACAATCATTCATTCTTCTTTATTCAAAAACTTGGCATTTCAGTCCTCATTAAATGACATTTATTCATTATGTGGAGTATTCTTTATGTTATATGCAATCCCTCCATAGAAAAACCCCTAAAATAGGCATTTTAACATGCAAATGGATGTAGACTGAGGCTAACTCATGCCCTATAGTTCAAAATACATCCAGATGTATTCTACTTTCTTTTTTGGATTCAAAAATCATTTTTTCCTAATTTTTTCTATGTTTCTTTAATTTTTAAATTATTTATATTATAATTACCTATTATTTAGTATTTTCTTATCACATAGTAGCAAAGACCAATCATACAACTAGCATACACTATTTCATCTACATACAATATTACTCTCCATTGTTTCTATCAACAATTATTATTATATTTCTCAATTTTACATGTTTGACATAAACTAGATGACTAATTTTTGCATTATGACAACCACATATTCTCAAATTTTGGGCTTGAAGCTCTTAAACACAACATATGTCACTTCTATGTCGAATTTCAACCCACATGCATCTCAATTTCATGAAAACAATAATAGAATAGAATTTCCTTTCAACACGCGACTTACCACAAGAAAGCCAGATTAAATTTTCATGATTTTGGAGATGCGTAGACCACCCACCACTGACACTTCACATAACCACTATCAACCACCTTCATGCTCGCTCCATCCATTTTTTGCATCTAATCACAACCTAACACCCCTTCCCCCTCATCCTCTGAGCCCACATGAATAACAATTATGAAGAGAGAGAAAGATGAGAGAGAAATATTGATTTTCCAACTTTCAACATAGTACATCATTTATTCACTTGTTGTGGTGATCTAAGGGGAAGAATTGCAAGATCTCATACTCGGGGCTACTCCTCCTAATTTGATCAGTTGCCAAATCCTATTTTTTAGGCCATGAGGGGGTGCACCAAAAAATGCATCCCCCTTCCCCTCACATTGAGTTTTTTAGGCTTTTCCTCTTTTAATCTCCATAGCCACTCAATTATCAACTTATCTAGTTCATGCTTCATGTGTTCGTGCTATCAGCAAGCTAACATCAGAGGCCCAAATGAACTTGGATTCGAGATCTGAAAACACATGCTTGTTCCTCATGTCATTTTCTATTGTTTTGTTCAGCTATTTCTAGCTTATGGATCAAATAGTTGCTTTTAATGCAAAAGTTACGCCTCTTTAAATGGACAGTCTTACGAACTTTTATTGATGAATAAATGCTTCTAACACATTTAAGACCACCTTCTTTCACTTAGGAAACTCTAGTGCCTCTTCATTTAACTCACAAATGCTTCATTTCTCACTTTATTTATGGCTCCTGATTATAATACACACACACACACACACACACACACACTCTCTCTCTCTCTCTCTCTCTCTCTCTCTCTCTCTCTCTCTCTCTCTCTCTCTCTCTCTCTCTCTCTCTCTCTCTCTCTCTCTCTCTCTCTCTCTCTCTCTCTCTCTCAAAGTGCTCTAATGGATAGGACAAAAGCAAGAAGAAGATCTCTTAAAGTTGGTAGACATAAGAATGGGATCCTCTATTCACTTTTTAGTTTTTAAATATAGGGTTTTGAGTCTAGGGTTCCCTCTATAAGTTGGGCACCCTATCCATTTTTTTTCCTTTTACTAGTTCTCTTTTGTATGAGAAATTGGAAAATGATATATTTTCATGTGTGTTTGAGAAATAATTCCATGTCATGCTGACATAGGTATTAAGATGCAAACTTGTAACTTTTTCATTATTCACATGAATACACAAGAACAATCTCTTCATCTCATCTCCTTCTCCAAGCTTCCATGATGGCTTCTCCTACCTCTTTCCTATCTTTCTAGTCTCTCTCTCTTCTCATCAACCTTTCTCTCTCCTCTTCTCTCTCTCTTTTGTACTCTTCTCTCTCCTCCCTAGTCTCTTTATTACAAGTGGTATCAAAGCTTAGGCTCTTGATCCATTTGATTTTCCTATTTTCTGTTTCTACTTCTTCCATTTTCATATTAGAAAATCCAACACATTAGGCCCACATGGACACATGGTAGGTAGTTGCACGCTGTTTACATGAAGCAAAGGCTAACCTTAGAGCTTTGACAAGAATATTAGAGGAATTTAGCCAAACCATGGCTAAAATAGTAGTCCATGACCAAGTTACATGTCATTTTGAAGGTACCTTGACCAAAGAAGAGGCAACAATACTTAGAAGAGACTAAAACTTTTGTTACGTTTTGAAGTAGGGACTTCTTTCTTCTCTCTTCAAGATTTTTGTAAATCTTTCATGGATTTTTCATTGGGAATCTTCTCCTCCTTCATCTACTTTTGCTTCCTTTCAATAATGGATGGTACAATGACCTTTTAGGCATCAAACCCCACATCTTCCATACCATTCAAATATAACTTGATGTTGGGACACATGCAAAGATGTTGCCTAAAATTTACACTATTTTTCGAGCTCTTGATTTCATTCTCCATGGCTGGGGTCACTTGACTTCAATATTGATGCTTAATGGAGCTTGTAAACCTCATTCTAGAGTCTTCTCTTCTATCATTTGAGCATTCTTCTCTCTTCCTCAAACCCTAACAAGTGCAATCCATGGGTAGCAAGATTCAACAAAACTTCTCAAATTTGGAAGGCTTTTGGTCCTTTTCATTTCTAAACTCATCTATAGTAAGCATCCTTCAAGGTTTGATCAAGATTTTAAGCATTGAAGCTCTCTTCACTCTTTCAAGCTTCCATGGGAGAAGAATTTTGGGGATTCCTCACTTTTGAGCATAAAAGAAAGTGAAGGCGTTCAGTCTAAGAGGATTCAAGTGATCTTGCTTCTTCATGATTGACATTGAAGCATCATGGTACCATAGAAGATATTATAGAGTTACAGAGTGTAAATTTGGAGCAATATTTTGGGGCTTTTGTTCATAATGGAGCAATGCTTACTTACTAATTTCTAGAGAGCTATTGGAGTCATCCATTGAAGAGTTTATATCAATTAATGCATCCAATTACATTGCTTCTTGAAGGCATTCAACATCAAGCCTATTGTAACATGCCCGCTCCTCAAATCGCAGGACACGTCTTAGCAATCCATCGAGAGATATATCTAGAAGACGCTGCCCGGCACTCCCAAGGGATGACATGGGGTTTGCCAACTAGGGTCTCTCGAGTCTGCGCTGCAACAGAACCTATCCGGCCATTCCCACTAGGATCGACCTGAAGTCCGGGTTCCTAGCCAACATTGTCTAAGGTCATAGACTGAATTTTTCCTAACATTTCTCGTTAACATTTCCTTTGAGGAAAGCTCTCGACTAACCGAGACCACCCTTCCGTAGGATAGACCCATTAGTCACATCCACCATGCTTCTCTTGGGGGTTGTTTTAGTTATCTAATTACCTATCACATTATGTTTGACACATAAAAGTAGCTTCCTTAATTAACCTGTTAATCACAAGTTCCTTTACATAATTTAGAGCATTGACACGAAAGCAAGATCAAACACTTCCTTATTCAGATTAATGTTTGTCTCCTGCCCATACATGAGAATTAAGTGTTCCTTTCTGCCTCCGCAGAAAAAATCATTTCGTCTCCCGGCAACAAAACCCGAAGGTTTTATCTTCCCAAGATTCTGCCTTATTACTAGTATCAAGGCCTTGAGATCCCATCTCGAGTCATGTAGAATGCTTGTGTAGGGCCCAAAGGCTTTGGGATTTACGGCCAGTGCCCCCACTAGAACCCAAGCATCCTCCTATGCCAAGTAATTTCCATGGAGAGACCTCTTGTGGCGGGTTCGGTCCACACTTTTGGCATGGATTCACAACCCCCTTGGTTAGGGTTTGGCGGTTCGCAGGGGGTAGCTAGCGCCATCCTTCCTTAATTATCCCTTTAGGAAATCAACCATAGCTGAAGCAACCAACTTAAAACAATTACTAGGGAAAACATTCCTTTTGTTTCCATGGCAATCAGTCATCTCAGACCCGGCCATGAAATCATCAAACACACCCCACTTGGGTTATTATCCAAAACCACATTAACAAACAGTTGAATGCACAACCTCTTGCTTTAAGGCATTGCAATCCCATTGCATGCACAATCAGAATTTAACTTGGATGTATCGAAACACTTGCTCAAGGGATTTACAACATTTTCAAACAACCAAGCATAACTTGGGTCAACAATCCATTTAGGGTTAGGTCACCAGCTTCAATTATGCTAGGAGCGTATCCATTTGCGATAGTCCACAGCAAGATCGATAAAACAATTCGCATGCAATTATACTTATTCCTAATGCACCAGATCTCATGAAGGTCTAGGTTTCTATGCACCCTATGAATGAAAACTATCATTTCATGTGTTTCTTTTAGTCATGATCGCAAAGCATGAACTCTAAATAATTATTCCTGCACTGAACTGGTTTAAAAGCTATTATTTTATGTGAAATAATGCGAAAACCTTGTCATTTAATGTGTGTAAAAGCTATCATTTCATGCATATAAACTTATGCGAACTCCATACTCTATCATTTCGCGCATGCAACCTAGCACCTAAGACTCGTCCGTGTTCCATGCACGTAGCTAACCCCTTCATTTCTTTCACAAGAAATAAAATGTAATTAATCACAAAGCTTAAAGAACATGGGTTTGATTTGTGATCGTAGGGGCATTCGTCATGTTGGTCGCTCCATTTGCCTCTCTCGCATTACCGGTACCAACGGTAGCTTTGGCACCTATGCTTCCCACGACTTTCTTCTTGGGAGCCATTTGCCCTGCGGAGTTTGGATAGTCCGGACCTCAATGGATTTTAGGACGATAGGCTTGGGTAGGAAGGGTCGTTAGACAGGGGTCCTTCGCCAAAAGGCTGGCTTCACGAATGCAACTCCTCGAGGCTACACACCAACCCTCACTCCCTCTCTCTCTTTCTCTCTCTCTCTCTCTCCTCCTTCTTTTCCTCTTCTTTTCTCTCTCTCTCTCATCTTCCTCTTCTACTCCTTTCTCTCTTCTTCTCTTTCTTCTCTTCTTCTTCTCACTCTCCTTCTCTTCTTCTCTTCTTCTCCTCTTTCCCTTCTCTCTCTCCTTCCCTTTTTCTCTCCCTCTTCTCTTCTCTCTCCCACTCCTTCTTCTTCTCTCCTTCTCCTTCTCTCCCTTTCTCTCTCTTCCCTCTCCTCCTCCTTCTCCCACTCCTTGTACATTGTTAACCCAAGCATCCCAAGGAAACTCAGCAAAATTAAGCAAACCAATATGTTTCAACAAGCCTTTGTTATTGGGATAATTTGTATCCATAAGAATAGAACAATCAATCATTGGTGTGGACAACTCACTATCATCATCACTTTACATGGTAGACAATGCCTTCGGTATTGAATCCTTGGCTTTAGAAGGAGTAACATTTGAAAGACTATTGCTCCAACCCTCGTCATGATCAGGAACAGCTCTCGATTGTTGTCTTTCTCTCTTCACAGGGAGTTTAGAAACCTTTCTTTGCCTCATTTTAACCATGGTAGTTGCTGCCACAACCTCTGAGAATCAGAGAGGTAAAGAGATGAAGAATACAAAGAAAGAAGATGGTGTGGAGTTGCAGCATGGCATTGTTGGATGGGTGCAGGCATCAACACTCGTGTCTTCTTTCCCATACTTTTCCCTTTTTCTTCTTGCCCTACTTCACAATGAGTTACACTCCTAGAAAAAAGAAAGTGTATCACACAGTGATGACAAGATTTACTTACTAGGAGTTTGACATGGGTTTGAAGTCTCTTCAAATAAACCTCATGCAACTAAAACTCAATGTCTTCACATCATTCCATTCCCACAAGAACTGGAGTTGAAATCAGTTGCTCTACTAAACCATCATGCACAAGTCCAAAATTAAAAGGTAAAATGCATTTCAATGCACATTCCCTCAATGCCATGATAAGAATTTGCCAAGTCATAATATCTTGTGAGAAGACTTTAAAAATATAACCACCATAAAACAAATTCCCATAGCCCACTTTTAATGTAATAAAGTGCCACCACTTCATAAAGCAACATTGAAATGTGCATAGATTCCTTATGACGACCATAAGTAATAGAAAAGATAACATCATCTGCCAACATCTAACAATAAAATAATGGTTTTGTTTGTAAAGAATCAGTCCAAGCAAACCTAAAAACAATCATAAGGTGTAAGGAATCAGAAACTACTCTATGGGGTAAAATCCCATTTCTTGCTCCATTAGTTAGGAAACATTGCTAATGGTTAAATCAAATTAACAGCAAATGTTGGTTTGTTTTGAACTTCATGAGGTATGTCATCATAATCCGGTTGTACTAGTCTTCTTAATATAAACCCATTTAGGCTGAAGTATGTCACCCTGCAAAGTAGCCAACACAAAAGTACATTGACCCACATTTTTTACAACCTCATAAGGACCAATATACCCCAACTTGAGCTTTCCCGGATGCTTTCCAAGCCTTGAATTATACACCATAACAAGATCTCCCTCTTTACTTATATTTTTCTTGATGTGTATGTTTACCCATGCTTGTCTTCTTGATTGTGCCATTGCTAAAAGGTAATGAGCTATAATCTGACATGAAAGATGTAATACATGGATCAAATGTTTTATGAGCTGCACCTTGAAATTTTGGTGGTCCATTCTTTAACCCAAAATTCATAACAGTACTCACAAATGCTCCTCACTTTGTTATAAAGGCTATTTTGTCCATATCATCTGGATGCATACGGATCTGATTATATCCAGAGAAACCATCCAAAAAACTATATATCTCATGGCCCACTACATAATTCAATAAAGAAGATGTGAATAGAAGAGGAAATGGATTAGTGATTGTTGTTGCATTCAATTTCCTATAGACTCGTATCTTGCCATTCTTTTTAGGCACCACAACAATAGGTGACAACCAAGTCACTTCATTGACATGTTTAATAAAACCAACTCAAAGAACTTTATCAATCTCTTCCTTCACCTACTTAGCATAATTGGGATTCATACGGTACCGTTTCTGCATAATGGGCATTGCATCCACCTTTAAATTAATCCTATGTTGACAAATTGATTTGCATAATGGGCTTTGCATCTGCATAATGGGCTTTGCATCTGTTTACACAAATTGATCAATTGCTGCTTGAATTATTCCTCCACAAAAATACTCACATTTATCGATTTGGAACTTGTTTCAGCTTTCAAATGTACTTCCTAAACATCATCCTCAAACACCCTAGCTAACTTATTCATAGTGTGCTCATATTTCAGCTCTGCAACAATAATAGCTTGCTGACTTGCTCTATCTAGATCCTCCTCTATCTCTAATGAAGGCTTATTTTGCTCTTTAAGGGTTTCTAGATCATGTTCTTTACTCTCCTTAGGAGTAACATTGCTTTCCACAACCAAAGTACTATTTTGCTGTATGAAATCATTGCTTTGCTCTATAGAGTCACTATTTTTCTCTATGGAGTCACTATATCGCTACATGGAGTTACTTTGTTCCAAAGGTGATATTGTTGGAAAAACATTATATTAAGACAAAATCTTTTCAACATCCACTTCAAACACTGGTATAATAGTAGGATTAGCCTTCAAAAAAAGTTCCTCCTCATCATCTTCAATCTTAGGGGGTACATTAATTTTTTGAGAAACTAATGGATGGTATTTAGACTTCAATACCACTTTATTCTCAGTAGACAACTTGACCTCCCTCCCTCCATGAGAGATAATTGTTGTATTAGAACCCCAATCTTGTTTCAACTTGGCTAATTTGAACCAAGGTCTTCCCAACAACATATTATAGGAATCTTCTAAGCCTTCCATACGGAGAACTACAAAATAGACCTTGAACTTCAATCCTGCTACTCAAATGAGTTGATTCCTTAGTATCCCCAAAGGTTGAAGTCTTCGTTGATCAGCCATTATAACTTGAAATGGTGCTGCAACAAGTCCTTGCAATTTGTATGCCACATATAAATCTTCAAGTAGAATATTAACCCCTGAACCTCCATCTAGTAGTGCATAATCAAACTTACTACCCAAGTATTCAACTTGAATATTTGGAACCTTATAATCTACCACCTTTGACTATGTGGGGATTATTGCTTGATACTCTGAGATCAATCCACTATCACCATCATGATGGTTCCATACCCTATCTTGATTAGACATAATCTTTGCAATGAGCTTTTCCTTAAATCCTAGAATCAAATCAAGAATTTGTTCCAAAGTTAACTGTAAAGAAGTTTTAACTAATGTAGAAAATAACACATGGGAACCATGAAATGACTCATATGGGTCAAAACTTTGATGCTGGTCACCGGTTTGCTCTACTGTTAAAAACCTATCATGTTGTTTGTCCTGATTGGGCACTTGACTCTACTAAACCCCATGGGACAATTATGCATCTTTACACTATTTTGAGTGCTGCTTCTTCTGCAAATTCATAACCTCCTTAGAGACCACTTCTCTAGCCTTTTCCTGATCCAACCAATTAATCTTTTTCTTAGCTTTTGCCCCAGTAATGGCCAAAACTTTTGTCTCATCCAGACAATCTTCCACAACTATGCAATTTGAACAATCACAACCCAACAACGGTTCTAACCCATGATTGGGTACATCTAAAACATCCTTATTTGGCACCTCTTTGTGACTTGCTTCTTTAGTTTTCTACTCAATAGATTTACTTATTTCTTGGCCATTTGTGACTTCATAGGGTATCTCAATCAAGACCACAGTTGCAGGTGTCAGTGGTTGCTGTTCACCATGGGGTAGTCCTGCCAATGGCATTCCCTTTCATCCCTATGGCGTACCCATAACTCATAGTTAGGTCCTAATATATGTCCCAACTTGCCACAATAATATCAAAGCCCTTGTTAACTTTGCTGAGCATTATTTCACTGCCTTGATTGGTCATTGCCCCATTGCTTAGATGGCTGACCCTTCATGCCAAAAAATCTAAATCCTCTCTACTGTACCATTTTTGGTACAATTTGATTTATCGGTGCCACTGGGGGGTGCTTTATGTTGTCTTGTATTCTGCACTACTCGATCGTATTAGCATTCTCTATCTTCATGGCCAACTTCTTGACATATACTACATGACTTCCCCTTTCTTGAAGAAGTCATAACTCCCATGTCCAAGAGCTATTTCTTTATCTTCTTTTCCAACCTATTTTCCAAAGTTGTCTTTTCTCCTTTCTCTTTCCCCTTCTGCTTCTCCTTTTAGAAGAACTCTTATCCTTCTTAGATTTCTTTTTATGCTGGCTTTGCCTCCTTTCACTTCTTTCATCATCTGAATCACTTGATTCAGAATCTGTTTCTTCAGAACTTGATGAGGTAACTTCATCATCAACACTATCATTTGAATTAGAATCATCAGAATCAAAATTTGAAGAATCCGGATTACTCTTCTTCTTAGACTTTCTCATGCCATCAAGCATTTTTTCCACTCTTTGTGCTGCTTTAGCCAATGCATCCATGGTATTATTATTTCCATCTCTACATTAGCAATGGCTCCTACAATACCCTTATCCAACCCCTTAACAAAGTATGAGTATTGTAAATCCAATGAAGGTCTATCCTGTTGATTCAACCTATTCACTAGGTTCTTGAATTTTTGGGCATAATCCTGCACTAACATATTCTTTTGCTTGATTTTATTTAACTTTTTAAAACATCTTGAGTAGTCTTAGATTTTCTAAATCTGCTTAGAAAAGCATTCTTAAGATTATCATATGCTGTGAAATGTCTAGCATCATAGTTGTTGTACCAATCCATGGCTTTTCCCTTGAAGGTTGTTGCAAACTGCTATAATTTGATGTGATCCCCAAACATATTATTAAAACCACTGGCCACCCATCTTGTTTGAAACTGTGCAACATGGTAGTCAGGATCTTCTTTCTTTTTGCTAGAGAACTTAGATGCCCTAACCTTAGGGTTAAGTGGTGGATTAGGATTCATGGCTCTTGGCTTCTTCTTCTTTATTGGAGGCAAGGGATCAAAAGTAAGAGACTTCTTTGCTATAATTACTCTACCCCTCAATAAGACAGTACTCCCTAACACCAAATGTTGCAATCTTTCTGCTGCTCTATCAACAAGAGGAGTTAAAAAATAATCCAATTTAGGTATTCCATTTTCATCTTCAATGGGACTTGGAGGAGATTCATTGGATGTGGTAGGAGAATGATATACTGTAATGGTACCAATAGGCCAATATCATGGACCTCCTCTCTAAACAAGGAAAGCACTTTGTCATCCAAGATGGGATTTCCTCTTGCTTCCCCATCATCATTTTGCAATAACCCTTACTGTTGTCCTACCAATAACTCTCTGAATTCTTCGGATTTGCTACGGGTTAAAATAACATTGGATGGGTACAAGTAATTCTCTGACATATATGAAGAAATGCAAAAGTTAAACCTTTAATCTGAATCATGCTGCTTCAAGAAGTCTACCACTGCTTCAAGAATCAACCAGATTCTCAGATTTATATCATCAAAGAAGATTATTTTGATTATGCTTTAACATCCAAAAAAGAGAACAATAGAATAAGGTTGATCCCCCTGGCTATGATACTGCATAGTTTCTTCTTGCAACAATTTTACTTCATACACAAAATTGCTTCATGCACAAATTGTTCCATGCAAAAATCTGCTTCTTGTAGGAACCCTGCTCCAGATAGCAAATTCAAATTGCTGGCCTCAACCTTTGCCATTTTAAACGGTGTTTTAACTCAGAGAAACAGGAAAGCAATGGCATGATCGCCAAAGTGTTTCATGGGTCAAATCCCAAATAGGACAGAGAATGCTTCATGGGGCAAATCCCAAATCTCATAACCAAAACTCATAGAAACTCAAAATTAACTACATAGAGACATAGAAACACTAACTTCAGCACAATAAATCAGAGAATAAGAAGTGAATCATAGAGAATATGCTGCAAATAAGATAAAGACACAATAGATGATGGCGCCAAGTGCCGGATCCTTAATATATCTAGATAAATCCATCATACATCAAGCGTAGACATCCAGGATGATCAAATCCATGAGAATGACACATAGAAATGCCTCATCAAGTCACATTTTCTAACTGCCTCAAAATTGCACTTTATGAGGCACTAAACTTCATGAGACAAAAAAAGACTGCCTCACACATAAAACTAACATAACTAAGGTCCATGCTAAGGGTATAATACATGATCCATAAAGCATGAGATGATGACCATGGCTATCAAACAAGGAACAAAGAGGAGAGAGAAATAGGAGAGAGAAAGATGGAAATTGGATCTTTTCATTTAATACATCATTTTTTGTAAGTTTTGAAGCATTGGAGAGAGATTATTTTTTAATGATAAATGGGCACCAAAAAGAATGCACCCCCTCCATTTGTGTGATTTCTTGACGCTTCTTGCCCTCTTAACCATGACTAAGGACTAACTTTCAAACTATCATGTTCAAATTTCCATGTTCACACTTGTCTACAAAGGGGTTCTAGCTTGGATGGGGGGAAAAAAATCTTCTCAGAATCACAATCCAACTGAATGAGAAAATTATTGGCATTGAAATCTATCATCTTGGTCTTAGTCACACACTTTCTAACTTCTAAATCCAGTAGCTACTTCATAATGACAAACCTTGCATCCATTAAATGGGGGGGTCAAATGGACTTCGATCGACGAATGGGCACTTGCGTTAGGTTCCTAGCATCAAAATGTATCTAGGAAAACTCCAACTCTTTGATCCATGATTGTTTTATTTTTCACTAAAACTTTCCTTTTACAGCTCTCAAACCACTTTTGCACAACTTTAAAATCAACTCTCATTGGCAACCACCATGAGATAGGGCAACTCAGCTTGTCAAACCCACAAACTGATATGCACAAAAAAAAACCCTAAAGAGCATCAAGATGCTTTAAATAAGATACACAACATAGCACAAACACATCTCTCACCCTACCCCTTGACAAAATCAAGGCATAATTTTCACGAGAGATAGACTAAGCATAATTTGACAAAGATCGAGAGCTAGTTGCTAACCATTGCTCCAACATAGAACGACTAAAAAGAACTATCAAAGGAGTCATCCTAAGTGGTGGTCTAACCCCCCTACCACCTAACCTAGGACAATGGGACCAGGAACTCCCATGAGGCGATGACTCCTATAGCCTAGTTTATAAAAAGTCACATATTATCCATTTGACACTTTTTTTCTTCAATACTTTATACTTGGGCATATAAAAAGGAGGCAGCTAAGCGTATTGTGACCCAAGGAGAATAGGGTATTGGCCTTGAGTCCTATCGCAGTACCCAAGAACCTACCAAGCTCTTGCAAGGTGACACTAAATCCTTTTCTTCTACTCACTTTTGTTTTCACTCCAACTATCCTTATTTATTTTTCAGCTAAATGTCACCCCCCAAGAAGATAAGGCATTGGCCTAGGAACCTACAAGGCCTTCCCAAGGCAATGATCATCTACTCTTAGAATTTTTATTTTTTTATTTCAAGGGTTAAAATCCCTTTTTACACACCTTAATATTTTATATATTTCAAATATACTCATTGGTTTCACTCTTTCATTTGGTAAGCTTTCTTAGCTGCCTCACGACTAATAGAGATTCCAAGAAAAAACTGCCTAGCAGGCTAGTACCACATGGTCACTACTCAGACTACCCTAAAAACAACTCTTAGAGTGTTACAGGAGGTGGACAACTACTCAAAGCTTCCCAAACACACCTAATCCAATCCTGGAACTTTATGCCTTGAATATTGGTCCCTAGCAAAAGAAAAATTCCCTAAGTACATAGTATACACATAGAGCATAGAGAGAAAGAACTCGTAAAGGAAGAACACCACCTGGACTTGGCCACAAGAAGCTTTTGCATAGCAAGAGACTATGTCTAGGTGCTTTGCCAAATCTGTTTAGTGCAGCACTAAAACAAAAAACCATTAACCGGTCCTCTTGGCCTAATGAGATAACCCATTTCACTACCAAATAAACACCCCTCTTGGCTTAACAAAATGTAACAATAAAGCACACCATTCAACAACCTACAATGGATAACAAACCCTTGGTCTCCACAAAAACCATACTGAAGCACAAAACTAAACCAAGGGGATGCCCATTCAAGCCCTTGCTCAAGTTAAGGAATGACTTTTTCCATCCAATACTCTTGGTACCCTTTGCAAGTTTAAGCTAGATCCTAAAGGACCTGCAAAGGAACCAAGTGCGACGTTAGTCCCTATACACAATAGGGCTTCATTTTATTGAAGTTTACTTTAGTTTTGAACTCTACCCCTTGTAAATATGCTATACAAACAATGTTATAAGGACCATTCCATTTGGGTTTCAACTCTCCCGAAAAAAGCTCGTGACGGGCATTATAATATAATACCAATTGACCCTTAGCAAACTTATACTTCTTAGCTCAAAGGATGAAGTATTTTCATCTCCTTATTTCCTAGTTCTTTCTGTTACAAGGCTTGTAACCAAATCTTGTCAAGATATGCAAGGGAAGTGAGCCTTTCTTGTAGTACTTCCTCTTTACCCAAAGAATGGTTTAGAGCAAACCTTACTACAGGTAGCTCAATTTCAATAGCTTACTACTAATTTAATAATCAAACTCCTACAAAGTGATCGACCACTTCACTAGAGGCAATCAAGCAATTGCAACTTATTCAATAGTAGCCTCAACCCTTCTGCCTTCGTACTAGATACTACCTTTTCATGCAGGATGTAGTGCTGCCTGAATTCCTTTGTTGCAAAGGCCATCCCAAGGCATAGTTCCTCCATGTAGGTATAATTAATATCAGATACCCCCAATTTGCAATTGGTAAACACAATTGGATGGTACCACTTGTCCTCCCAAATTTGGGCTAAACAATAGTAGCTGATACTATAAATACTATATAGTTGGATTGCAAGATCCATTGCCTTCCTAACAATACTTGAAATCTTGGTGGCCGTGCAAATCTAATAATCCTAAAGTCCAAAATGCATTCCATATTAGCAATAGTCATGTGGACTTTGGTAATGCAACCTTTCGGTTGTCTTAAACTGTCACTGGCCATCTCGAGAATTGTGGAGATGTCCTTTTGGATTTCTAGTCCTAGTCTTTCCATCAATTCTAAACTCATAATATTGACGAGGGATTGTGTATCCACAATAGCATGATCCACTAATATGCCATCAACATATGTGACCACCCTTGGGGAATGCTTTTTAATATATTCAAACCAGTCATTTTCCACATGAGCTGACTCTATTGTTCGACAATATACCCAATGCTAAGGATCTTCTTAAACTCTTTACGCCATCCTGGAAATAACTTAATCAGTTGTAGGAGATTCACATTAGGCTTTACCTTGCAAAGAGAATTAGCGAAGTCAAATTCATGATAATTAGCAATGATTCTCTTTTCTCGGTAAACCATTCTTTCTCTCAGTCTGCTAAATAGGCTTAAGTGCCTCTTTCTTGGCTTTTATCTTCTTCTTTGGTAGCTCCTTATTGGAGTCGGCTTTGCCACCAGATAGCCTTTAAAGGACCGGCTTCCATAACAGACTTCCACTAATCAATACCAAATAATTCCTAGGATCTAGACTCAAATTTAGGTTTTTCCCCTAGATGCATAGGCCACTTGTAAGCAGGACTCTACCTCCTCTGCTCCTATAGTAGTAGTGCCTACATCAGCAAGAGCAATGCTACCTAGCTTCACTTGGATATTGAAGTCTAATCCATGTAAAAAGTGCTACAATTGGGCAACAGATGGAATAGGAATAGAGGTTTGCAATTCGTGAAACACCTCTTTTAGTTTCTTGGCATATGCTCAAGCATTCTCATGATGCTCTTGACATATCACATTCAAAACACGTAGCCAATACTGATGACCGCCTCTCTCTAGGGAAAATTCTCTCCGAAAGAGTGCAAAGAATAAGTTGATTTTGGTTATGGTTCCAGCTTCCAAGCCATGATACCACATTGCAACTCTTCCTTTCAGATTTATGTTGAAAAACATCATGAGATGTCCTTCATCCTAAATTCGGCAATTGAATATTAATTTCTAGAACTCAATGATGTGAAGTTTCTTGTCTTTCTCTACTAATCCATTAAAAATGGATAGAGGAAAACCTAGGGCTAGCAAATCTAGCGATCTTGTAGGTAGTATTGCAATAGGTTGTGGCATCATGATGATTGGGCTTGCTCTAGAGATTTCTATCAGTGGGGTTACACTCCCACTCAAAGTAGATTGACTTTTCGGGGAAAGGGGAACACTAGAGCTACCTTCTTCTCCTGAAGGACTAACTGGGATATTAATTGGGTCAACAATACCTCTCTTTCTCAAAGATATTGGACTAGTACACAAGTTAGAAGAATATCTCCTAATGAGAGAATAGGAGATAGAAGAGAAGAAAAAGAATAGATAAGAGGTACACAAAATAAAGACAAAGCTCAATGAATCAAAGCACTATGTATTGATAGAACCTGAGAAGATAAGCAAAATCCTCGTCTAGGACTAGTCACAAGAAATCTCCAAGCATTAGATCTCCTAGAGCTCTCTAGTAGACCAAAAACGTGCACCAAACACTAGCTTCTTCTCTGCTTCTTAGATGGCAAATCTAATGGTTCCATTAGCTCTGAAAGGGGGGTAAAACCTAAGGACAATTGCTTAGAATTCTCCCATATCACTCTTTCTTCTTCTCCCCATTTGGAGTGTTGTTTGCTGCCTTGTAAACTACAATTGCACACCTTTCTTTTTGCATGAGATCTCCCAAAATTGGCTGAAAATGAACTTATTTTTTGTATGTCACTCTATTCCAGATGTTTTCTATACCGTTTTAGGATATCTATAAAAAATAATATCCAAAATAACAAAAATAAGCTAAACTTGTCCAAAAATCCTGTATTTTGGAACTAACCATACTATATGGACACTAGGTGACTAAGATGACTTTGACTCTCTAGATTCATAAGAAAGCCAGATGATGATGCACTCTAGGTTTTCTCACATTGTGTTTGTGTAGTAAAGACATAACATCCACCTCCTCTGAACCTACACATCCTTCAGTATGTGCCAAAGTCCTAGTTGTCACTAGATTCTGAGTCCTCATCCTCATCAACCATATCCTTTGCTATTTCATCTTCGATATCTTCTTGGCTAGCCCTTGTATCATGGCCACTATTTTCTTCTAGTTTTGGCAACTCATAGGCAGTAGATTCCCACCTCTTGAATATTTGGATTCTTTTCCTTGCTACTGAAAGTTTTATGGCTATCCCATCCAGCTCATTTAATGCACATTAGCATTATCAAACACATGTCTTACCACCTAGGGTTCAAACCATCATTTGGAGACTTTACGCATGTCACTATGTTGGCTATCTAAACTCCCATCATAAACCAGTATAACCCAATCCCCATTAGGGCTTTGCAAAACTTGGTAGGGAGCACCTAGTGTGCAAGTTGAAGAAAAGTCTTTATGGCTTGAAGCAGGCACCTAGGGAGTGGTATCATAAATGTGATACCTTTATGCAGTCACAGGGCTACAGCAGGAGTGCTATGGATCTATGTCTTTACATGAAGAAATCCCGTGATGGCTCATTGCTTATTTTGGTACTTTATGTGGATGATATGTTGATAGTAGGGAAAGATCATGATGAGTTGGGTGCTCTTAAATCTCAATTGAAGAAGAGATTTGAGATGAAGGATTTGGGACATGCCTCTCACATTCTTGCTATGCGCATTAAGCGCGGCAGGCATCAAGGACTACTCTACCTCTCATAGAGGGAGCACATTCTCATAAAGTCCTTGAGTGTTTCTGCATGCAGGACGTCAAGCCTTTTCATTGTCCATCACCTTCTCATGTGAAGGTCTCATAGGTCGATTATCCACAGACAGATGAGTAGAGGGACGAGATAGCCAGGCTCCCTTATGCATCAGTTGTGGGCAGTTTGGTCTAGGCCATGATAGCCACTCATCCAAATATTGCCTTTGTAATTGGTGTTGTGGTACGCTATATGGCTACACCTAGCATGAGTCATTGGGATGTCATGAAGGGTATCATGAGATACCTAAAGGACACAACATATATGTGTATTTGATATGGTAGCCAGGATACAATAGTTGTGGGATACAGAGACTCCAATTATGCAAAACATGCAGATAGTAGGAAGTCCACTTCTGGCTATGTATTCACCTATGCTAGAGGTGTCGTCTCTTGGATGTCCAGGGTTTAGAAGTGTATGGCCCTCTCTACCACTGAGGCCAAGTATGTTGCAGCCATTGAGGCTTGCAATGAGGCCATATGGTTGGGCCATTCGATTCATGACCTTGGCATTGATACTACACCTATGTTGCATCCGGATTCTATGAGTGCTATTCACCTAGCCAAGAATCCGATCTTCCATGCGAAGAAACACATTGAGGTGATATATCACTTCATACGTGGGGTTGTGGAGGACAAGTTTGTTGACCTTGTCAAGATCTCCACTGACAAAAATCCTATAGATTTGCTCATGAAAAGCCTCACTACTGAGTGCTTTGCCTTCCTTAGGAGATTGATAGGCGTTGGATGAGATGATGTTTTCCTCATCCTACTGTATGTGTGTACATTGTGTTGTCTTTTATTTTTTCTTTTGACTTTTCATTAGGGCAGTTTTGCCTTTAAGTGGGAGGTTGTTGGGGTAGAGGCATCCCCACCTAGCTGCCCGTGTATTACTACATTGATAGTACCCGTTGACAGTACCCGCCACCACTGCACACTGCAGATGGCAGGCACCCATCACCGTTACTTTATTCTTTAATCTTTCAATGAAATTTTGAATAAAGGAAGGCCCGGTCACACATTGTGACTGTCGGAGTTTCCATTTGATCTCTCTTTCTTGATCTTGCTCTCTCACCATAGCTCTTCGAAGCAAGCTTTGATCCTTCTCACCTTTCAAAACATATATCCAATCATGTGGAAATTTCAGTCAATAATATACTTTAGACTTATTTAAGACATATCAAGATGGTGAACTATAATTTTTATGTATGATTTTCTTCAAATGTGCTTTCTACATTTTCATCCTTTTCTTTTTTATACATCCTAATGAAGATCTCCATCATCCATGGCAACCAACCTTGTTCTTGCTCTATAAAGATCCCTACGATGTATATTTAAAACTCAATATGCTAGTTGAATGCTTAGAGGAGGCCTTTCGGTATCATTTGAGGGTGAATTCATTAGCATTAGGATGCTAGACCTTTGGAAAAATAGTTCACTTGAACACCTAGGTTGGTTTATTGAGTTCAAGGTACATTGCCTTCTTGAAACAAGCATCTAATTTTCTTTGGCTTCTGATCCACACACCCATTGTGTGAAATTTTAACTGATAAAATAAGGAAAAAGTAGTTAAAAATATCCTTCATTGCTATTTTATTCATACCAAAGAGTCTCTTTGGCAAAGAACTTGGCCACACTTCTAGCCAACCTCCTCCTCTCCTCTTCATTGACCTCACCTGTAACATATTGGAGTCTTGTGTCTTGTACCTTTTGGCATTATTGTTCTTTGATTTGCTTCATATTGTCTTATCCAAGCATGCTCTAACATTTGGTGATTCCCACATCCCTACTCTATTGTGAGTAGTACCTAGACTTGATGAGATGAGCATCAACTGATGCATTTGTGCCAAGCATGCCCCTTGAATTCATATACTCTAGGCAAAGCTGATGCACTTCATATTGTCTTATCCAAGCATACTCTGACATTTGGCAATTCCCATAACCCTGATCTATTGTGAGTATTGCCTCTTGATGAGTATCAACACATGCACTTGTGCTAATAGCGCCCTTTGAATTTGCTTGCTATGTGCCAAGTTGATACACTCATGACAATACTCAAGTTGAACTCCCTCTTTCCATTGCTTACTAGGTAGTGTGGATCGTAGAGAGAGAAGGATCCTTTGAGTTGGATTTTCAAGCAAGCATGCAAAGAAGAGAGAGGGACTACATGCAAGAGAGAGAGAGAGTAGCTCAAAGTGGTTTTTTACTGAGCCACTACTAAAATGTATTAAAATTTTCCAAGTTGCCAAATCTTTATTCCTTAAGCTTTTAAGCATGAGCCTATCAACTAGTATAACCTTTTTCTAGTCATGAAGATGTGAATAACTTATTTTGGTACCACCTTATTATGCTTTCCAGGGAATTCCTTATATGTATACCTTCTATATCACATGCGTTCAAGGAATAGTTGTAAATATCCTTATCTAGGGATTTTCCCTTAATTAAACATAACCCTTTTCTATCCAATCTGTAAGTAACACCTTTATATGAGACCCTTTTGTATGTAAGAAATGTGTAAAAAATGTATTTTAAAAATCTCAAATGTTGAACCCACGTGATACATACATATTTATGATTGAACTTCCCAGGTTATGCTTTTAGCATACAACTTTTTTTTGGCCATCAAATCATATTAACTTACATATTATGACCCAAGATACCCCATGTACTTGTTGCATTACCTAATTGAACATTGGTGGCTAGTTGAACCCATATGTCGAGCCCACGTGATACATAAATATTTATGATTGAACTTCCCAGGTTATGCTTTTAGCATACAACTTTTTTTTGGCCGTCAGATCATATTAACTTCCATATTATGACCCAAGATACCCCATGTACTTGTTTCATTACCTAATTGAACATTGGTGGCTAGTTGAACCTTGGCTAATTAGCTAGATTGAGGATGCCTACCCAATAGCATATATCACAAGCATCTGTAGTTTGATTTGAAAGATGACATCTCCCTTCTAATTGTTAATTACTTCATTCAATTGGAGGGATACTCCAATCCATTTGATCCCCTAACATTGAGTGATATATTGTACCATGGACCATACTTTGTATATGTGATCCTATTGTAATGGAAATCCGGCTCTTATATTTATTCTATTTTCTAGTCCTTGATGTAATTGTAACATTATCTTTGATCTTTATAGACTTATCTAGTGATAGAAGGGATGTTTTGGCATACTTCTTACACTTTTGTACAAAATTTGATGCTGTAGTACAAAATTGATAGTCTTATATTTGGCAATGTGGTGAGATATAGACAATACATAGGTTCAAAGTGATAGAATCGGTGTTTTGAATTAGGTTATGTTGTGATTCTCTAAAGTTTTCATAAATAGGCCTTTTAACAATCCAATATTACACAATACCAAATTGG
Organism: Lygodium microphyllum; assembly: GCF_053477565.2. Classification (NCBI taxonomy): domain Eukaryota; kingdom Viridiplantae; phylum Streptophyta; class Polypodiopsida; order Schizaeales; family Lygodiaceae; genus Lygodium; species Lygodium microphyllum. Next base: position 82,900,600 of record NC_141163.1, on the reverse strand, counting down.
GTACTATAAAGTACCAAGTTGTGCTTTAACTAGCATTATATTTGGTGTAGGAGTGTTCACTTGGATATACACATAACCAAAGAGGTAGTACAAAATGTTATGGACCACCCTATATTGTGTCTCTCTAAAAATATCACTTCTCTCTTTTTGAGATAATGTTATAATATATAGTATCAAAATTGGTATTGTAAGTATCAAAATATGGAATCAAGAGGTTCTAAATTTTGGTACTATAAGTATAATTGAAATTGTAAGTACCAAGCTTGGTATTGTAAGTATTGATTTTGAAATTGCAAATCTCAATTTTTGTAGTATAAATACTGATTTTGGTATGGTAAGTTTTAATTTTGGTACTATAATATCCAAAGTTGAGACTATAGGTGTTGAAGTGGACACTATATATAGAGTGGAGAAAGGTAAATGTAGACATGGTGATATAGAAATCCATAAAAAAGAAATGTTATTCCGTAATTAGGAGAAGTATAGGTTTACCCACTTGCCTCATTGGCAAAGGTGGGCAGAGGTAACATGGCTTCATCCTCTTCGACTAAATCATCATATGACATGCTATTGTATATGTTCTCATATATTTTAGAGAACACTATATAAGGAAATTTGGGAATTTTCAATATAGTTAATATTTGGCCACATGGTCAAATCATGTCCCCTTACTTGAAAGTGGAGTCTACCCTAATTACTATACAGGTTGTCTTTCCAAGTCCCACTTTGAAGCACGGGTTAAGATTTAGCCACATGTCCAAATCTTTACCTCTTATTTGAAAGTGGGACTTGGGAGATTCCCATATTCTCTAATATTATGCTAGAGGCTAACCTATACTAGTTTTGGAGTCCAAATATAGGCTCTATTGGAAACAATGTGGCTTGTAAATGGTGGGAATACATCATGATCGGAGGTGTATGGTTGAGAAGATTATATGTATCACATCTTACCTCCTTTTGGCCATAATAGAAGCCTTCAACTGCATGTCCACCTCTAATTGGCTCTCTTTGTACGGTACATAGCTTTAGTGCATTTCATAAGGTAGAAGTTCCTAATGGCCTTGGATGCCTTCACTACAAATCTATCCCCAATGGAAAATATTTCAAACAACATTTGAGGATTTTCCTTGCCAATTAGCAAGTGAATGTCGTGGCTCATTGGTACGTATTTGTATTATTGCCAATCTCTCCATCCCATTCTTCTTCCTCACTATTTGCATTATCTAGCACTGGCAACGGTACAATGGATACATATTTCCATTCATCTATGTATTGCATATTCTTGCATCTCCTCTGATGCCCACTTACATATAGATCACAAAATCACATTGAGAGTGTCTTGCATATGGGTTGTCTGTTGAATATACATCGATGCATGGAATGTACAAGATCCATGAACCTTCTTACAATCCCATTTGAGAGCCTGCTACACATTATCCTGTGAAATCATCTAAAAAACTCTCTATATATTGCACCTATATGGTTTTCTTATGTGCATAAATGTTGCATCCAAAAAATTAACCACATTAGCTACACACTTCATGGGCACTACATTTGGTTTTAACTCCTCATGTGCAAGTGCTCTCTTGATGACAGCCCCAAAACCATAATGCTCTCCTTTTCCATGTCCCAATGCAAAGAAGACCCAATCTATATTAGTTGAGAAGAAACAACTTAAGAGACATTCATTGTAAGTTATAATTGTCATTCCTTGCTAAAGTATCTCTGATCACTTGTAAGTTCTAGGCTCAAAATTGGTGCAACTCATATTACTCGGGTTAATTGTAGTTACAAGAGTAAGGTTTATTCCAATACAAGTTGTATTACATGTCGATAAAATTTCTAGGATTTCTAATCATCCTGAAGAGGTGTAGTGGGTTCTAGGTCTTTGTCTTCATCTGATTCCTCCATATATCCAAAGACTGCACTTGTGTAGCTTCATTTTCTTAGAGGCTCGATATATTCTAGACTTAAGTTAGGGCAATCTGCTTGGACATGCCCTAGCTCATTGCAATGGAAGCATCAACGGTTGGGACATCTCTTTCGGATGTGCCCTATCTCTCTGCATGTGTAGCATCTCGTGTCCTGATCTTGGGAATCATCTTTGTCACAATTGCCAGATTTAACTTCCGATTTAAGTTCTTGGATGATTGGCTTTGCTCAAAGTAATGCATCTTATAAGTCTATTGGATGCATTGCTTCAAGACGGTGGTTCTAGAGGAGTGTTCAGGCCATGGCAAAACTTGGATACTTGCTGCACAATATCCATAGGTGGTGCGTATTTTAATAGGGATACAAACTTTGAGTAGTAGGCTTCCAAGGTTAATTCCAGATGCTTGAGCTTGAAGAATTCATTCATCCTCAGGGTCTGGTAGGTTGGCGGAAGGTATTATCCACATACATCATCTTTCAATTGAGCCTAAGTGAAAACGACTTCAAAACTATCTTGATCTTTGCACCATTGCTTCCATCATATCCGAGCCTGGTCAACTAACTTAAGTTTGACTATCATTACTTGATTGGCAGAAGTAGTTCCTGCAACAGAGAAATAATCATTTGTCGACTCAATCCATATCTCCGCCTCCACTGCGACGTCTATTCCATTTTCACCAAACTCAGGTGCCTTAATCTGCTTGAGAAGGAATTTCTTCTTTTATATGTCAGTATTCGTGGGTGCAAAAGGTGCCTGACAATCGAGTCATACCACTTAGGTTATTTTGTTTAGGATATGTCTATGAATCATACATTAATCAATCACACCTCATTACAAAGTTTTGATATGATAACAATTGTAATATGTTTGTCTATCGGTTATCCATGCATGTTTTTAGCAGTCCATCGAGAGAAAAATTCAAGCGACGCTGCTCGGCACTCCCATGGAATGTTACGGGGTTTATCACCTAGGGTTTCTCGAGTCCGCCTAATGTTCATGATAGAACCCACTGTGATTGACCTGAAATTTGGGTTCCTAGTGGTCAAGGTCTCTTGACAACATTCTAGCATCAGGTCTTGGACATCCTAATTTTCGTAGAGATACCCAAGCCAAAGCAGATCCATGCTACACTTGGTTCAAAGAGAATGGGAAACAAGAGGGATGTGTTGCTCAACCTCTCTACTTGTAGGGCATAGTCCCATTCCATTCCCCTAAAACGACATGAATCAGGGTTCTAACCTAACAATTACTAAGGGTCATAGGTAAAACCTTGTGAGAAGCCTCCTAGTTCTTTGGGACCACCCTATCGTAAGGTAGATCCATCGGGGGTTCCGCCTATCACATTTATGTGTAACATTTAAAATCAACTTTCTTAATTAAGCCTTTTAGGGAATAGGGTTCATTCGCATAATTTATAGCACAAACACAAATATAGAGCAAGCCATCCTTTTGTCAAACAAGTTCCTTAACTTATCTTCAAGTTAATCTTTGTCTCCTACCCATATAGGATAATGATATGTCCCTTCTGCCTTGTAGAAGTAGCTGGTCCAAATCACATGGTACCACAATTTCTATTATTTATCTAGAATAGGATCTTCCAACGCCACAGACATTGGGGCCATGGAGGTCTTCAACTCCATTCCAGACTTGGCAAGGAGTGTCCAGAGCTCCACCTAACCTACAAGCTGCCTAGGAGTGAAACATTATTCATGTGGTTGGCCTTTTCACCACTCGACCTTTGACCCATGAATCGAGCAGTGCCCTTTTTAGGTTGATCCGGGGTGAGATCATGGAGGTGATCCACCCGTGCAAGGAACCTTTCCTTAATTAATTCATTTAAGAATCAAGCACAGTCAAGGCAGTCAGGCCTAATATCATCTTCCAAGAAAACATTCCTTTATCCTCATGGCAATTTGTCATCACAGACCCCTGCCGCCATGAATTTACCATCAATCACAAGCACTTGGAATAATCATCCAAACGACAATCCAATAATCAGTTGAATGTGAAAGCATTTAGGATGTTATTTGATCAACCAACAAAACCAATTTCATTTTTCCAAACAATGCAAGAATAGGCGCGATAACATTTTCATCCATATATTTGCTCTTCCCCTTGGGATCTAAGAGCCATACTATGCAAAATTTTACTTAACACTCCCTTCCTTTGGGTAAGGCATATGTTAAGGTCTCATATAACTATACAAGATGTAAGATATATTGATCACTTACATTGATCGACAACCCAACCATCTTCCCAACAAGTATACAAGTATCAGTCTTTCCTTTGACTTAGGGTTTCCTAATCCTTGAGCTCTCCATTTTCCTTTGAGGCCTGGAGTTGTTGTTTGTATCTAGCCTAAACCTGAGTTGGATTGATGAAAGTAGTAGTTATCAGACAAATCTCAAGGCATCTTAGTTTTAATCCTTATGATCATTGTTTGTACTAACTACGCACATCATCAAGATCCCAATCTATCAAACATGAGCTATCAGTTTGTGATATTAGCAAGAGCTTGGGCAAAGAACTAGAGTTTCAAAAATGAATTTCTCTTAGACTAGATTTCTTACCATGCAATCCATTAGGTGTGCAAGCTACAACATATATCTTTGATGTGGTAAAAACATACCTACTATTTGCAAGAAAGGGGAGTCGACAATAATTTGGAACCTTATGTGTTGTTTATGCTATGTATGAATTCATCGCATAGCATCTAGGTGCAATTTACTTCTCTTGATACATGCATTTTGAAAACTCAATCTTTCAAATATTTGAGATGAAATATATTCTTTTCAATGAACTATTCTCATGTGGTATAGTATGGGACCTAATGTATCCCATGCGGAAATCAAAGCAAGCATCTAACAATTTGGAAATGTATTGCTTATATTTGGTATCATAGTTGTATTAACAGTGATACCCTCGCCTGAAGCGTCATTGTCGTTTGTGGGGTTGCCATTTGCACGTGGCATTCTCTGCTTGGGGACCATTCTCAATCTTTCTCTCTTTAAGTGCAACCCTCATAGGAACTTCAGCAGCCTCTTGCTCAACAGAGGGGCAAATGAGGGGAGAAAAGGCTCGTGGGATAGAAGGGAAGGGGAGGTGCTATGATCTCCCTCTAAGGAGGGAAAAAAAAAACCTTCTAGAACCTTCTCTGTGTGCGTGTGTGTGTGTGTGCAACATGCCATGGTGCCTTCCTCCTCTCCTTTCATTTTGATGGGGGGTTTATAATGGGAGGGAGGTGGGGGAAAGGTGGTATGGGGTGGTGGTGGTGGCATCTCCCCCACCCACCACCTGTCTCAGTGTACATGGTGGTAGGGGTTCTTAGCCTCCCACAGACTGGGCGAGGTGGCCTGGGGGGGTGGGGGGGGTGGGGTGTAGGCCACGTGGCCTCCCCCTCATCATTATCATCATCATCTACCTCATCGTCGATGCCATCCTCTTCAACTTCCCCTCCCGCTTAATATTTGGCAGCATCGACAGGGGGGAGGAGATAATTTTTTTTTGCACTAATTATGATGAAAAATTACAGGGGGGTTCCTATGGAACACACAGGGGGGGTTGTTACATGACATGAGCTCAATATTCTTTTCCACTTTCACAAATCCTTTTCTTTTTTCCATTTCCTCTTTGTCTCGTAGAAAACTAGTTGAAATCTAGGTTTGTCATAGCAACCTATTCTTACATGTCTAATCTTCCCAAATTGAAAGCATTGTTTATTACTCACTTTGTTGATCTTGGACTATTGCAAAGGATCACCCATTGGCCCTACATTATCTACTTGGGATCGATAGAAAATGTATTCTTTCCATATTTTTTGACATGCCATAGATTCTTTAGTTGTTCATGGAGAATTTTCTTAAGGATTTATTTAGGATTAGGGTGTCTTCCAGTGCTATAGATCTGATTGTCTCAAGGTTGTCAAGAGGAGGAATAGGACGACTTAGGAAAACAATAAAAAATTGTAGTAGTATTTAATTTTTATATTCATCCATTTCTTTGTCTCATTACTCCTTTTTTCCCTTAAGTGGGCCTTTAGGATTACATCACCCCTTTCTTTTTATAAATTCTTAATAGAATTTATATAATGAAATGTCCATTATATTCAAGCATACATATTGTTTTACTCATCCACACACTCATTAAATCATGTCAATTTATCAACTTTTGGTGAAATTTGAGTTTGTAATGCATATCACTTAATCATCAAAGAAACTTTTGGTTGTGAAGTGTTGATGGTGACATTTTATATTAATATTAAAAAAATATCTAATATATGTATAATATATCTTTGAGTCTATTATTATGAACTATCATCAATATCCTATGCTATTAAACCATTAGAAGTGTTGATATACTTTAAAAGTAATACAAACTACCTAGCATGTGTTTCATATGACAAGGTTAAGATGCTTCAAAATAAATGGTTTTTTTTCATAGATTGGAAATGGAAGGATTTAGAATATACCATAGCATGTATTTCAAGAAAATCTTTCAATTTCTTCAATTTTATTATTTTAGAGAATCCTTTTTTCTGCATTGAAAGTTCATTTTCTAAAGGTATCCTATATGCTCACCACAACTACTTATTTGGTTTCTTCTACTTGCTTGTGCCTAACTAAATGCCAACAAGCATGTACAAATGCAAATGTTTCCAAGTTCTTGCAATTGACATGTTTTAGAATTCTCAAAGCATCATAGGCATATTCAACTTACATGAGGGTTTGATGTATGAATAGAGAAATAGTCTAAATATTGGAAAACGTGACAAATTTACTTCTATAGTTAATGCTAGAAAATCCTAGAAGGATCCCCTCACAATCTACAAAAAAAATGGTTATTATATTGAATAAACAATCTAACTGATTCAAGGGCATTAAACAATTATCTATAATGGCAGTAGGATTAGACATTTATCCATGTATGCCTATCTTCATAAAACCCCTATATTATCTTCATTAAAATATTGAGACTACTTCATCTCCATATGAAAATGCAATTAAAGGAAAAATTAGCATGATATTGTAATGGTCCACATAAAGTAGATTTGGGAAGAATAGAATCTTACTTTTTCAAGCATGAACTAATTGAAGGCTCAACAATTGTTGATTTCTTGATCAATCTCTCAAATATACTTGAAACCCACCCACATGGTTTAAAATTATCTTGTTGCATTCAACTTTGATGGTTTAATAAACATATATCTTTATCATGATGTGGAATGAACAAAAGAGGCAAAATTCCAAACTAGTGCTTAATACTTTTCCACACATAGCATTTCCCAGTGCCTTCATAATGCATTCATTCAAGAAAAACAATCATATATCAAAAGTCTATGTTCTTATCCATATGATACACTACTAAAACATATAAGAATAACTTTTTTTGAGTAAATCATTAAAGATGCAATCATCAACAACATGCCTACATTTATTGATCTAGTAGATTGTTAAACATGATACATCTTATCATATGACTTTGATTTACTTAAAGTAATTCTTACCTATTAAATAAGGAAACTAGCTAAGGAAAAGTGAAAAGATTTATTGTTCTCTTGGTTCTATTGAAAACTAAATTCAAGTCTAGGAGGTTTGACTTTTTATTTTCCTATTATTTTGAATTTGGGTTGCATTATCCCAAAAATGAATGTGCATCCTCATCATTTATGGATGACTCTAATCATTTTAGTTTCTTCACATTTAGTTTCTTATTGATATTATCTTGATGGTTGACTCTCTAATACCTTTTTTGTTTGCATTGTAAACTTTAGTATAGAGCACCACAATAATAAGCAAATCAATCCACAAATACACACTAGCAAAGTACACATTCTTGTACACACATGCACATAGAGTGTGAAAATAAAGTTTTTAGGGGTTGTTATAGGCTAGAAATTTTTGGAACAAAACAACCGTACCTAAAGGCAATACAAAGAAAGCTAATGCCTTCTCACAACTCAAAGAGTATGCTTGGATAAATTGGCCATGGAGTGTCATGAATGGATGTAAAATTGCAAATGGCCTATGACTTTGGAGGAGCCAATCCATATGGAGTCAAGAACAATGGCTTGTTTGAAACAAAAATGATGATAGACTAGCAAGATGATCTAGCTAGTTTCGTGAAAAATGAATGCTAGAGTGGAGACAAGGGATTTGGAAGGCTATAGCAACTTGAAGAACATAAGGGAAATTATAGAAGACCAAAGTAGAATGGCCACATTCAATGCTAAGAGTTTGAATTACAAAGTGAAGAGAAGCTTTTTTCAGAGATGGATACTTAGATGATACTTGAACATAGTCCATATTTAAGAACACAAAATGAGTGGAAGACATGAGAGCAACCTATGTATAGAACAAATATCTCTACTTTTTGGGAGGAGAGAAAGGTAGTGACTAAAAGTGAAAACCTTAGTCAAATGAGTAGGAAACCTTTTTTCAAATATAACAAAACAGATGCAAAATTATTGGTTGTCTTGGTCAAATGGAAAATATAGTTTTTATTTTACTAAGATATATGGATACAGTGAATGAAAAGTATGAAAAATGACATGGTTGAAGTTAGGGAATGTGCATTCAAAGAAAGGGTTTATTGTTGTTGGGAGTTAACCCAAGGAATACCTCTACATCCTCTTCCTATTTATGGGGTGAAGAATTGGATGCCTAGAGTCAAATTGGACATCATGGACATGAAAGAATATTTGCATTATGCCTAGAGTCAAAATGTAGGTCTTGTGGACATGAAAGAATATTTTCAAGACACTAACACTCCTCATACTTTGAACTTGTAAACCAATCTACAATATTGGGTTAGACTAAACATATATATTGTGTATGTGAGGGAGAATGGCTCCTTGTAATGGCCAAATTGAAGGACTTCAACTACTTAATTTGAGACCATGCCTCCATTATTTTCAATATAAAGTAAAGTGAGATGCAAAATAATGAAGGGCGCACACATGTCTCACTGTGTAAAACTAACTATTCAAACAAATTACTTTTATCTATATGGTAAAGGTGGTAGTAGGAAGACTCTCTAAAGACATAAATTATAAAGGAATAGGCCATTGAAAGGATTTTATATGCACTTGATAGCATGGCATAAGCTTGTAGGAATCTTGGATTTGCAACAAAGAAAGGAGGTTAGGCTAAGAAGAGGCTCATAAGTACCTCTCTAACAGTGAGCATAAAACTTAATGAATAGGGAATAAGCCAAGCTGGTTTAAGCACAAATGATTTTTAAAAATTCTCCAATCAAGGAGTTGGAAAAACTAGCATGTTATACAAAAAAAGAATGGGGTTTATCTACTAGGCATATCCACTAAATTAGCAAGATGATGGGAGTTGGATCACTAATCAAACATTGATAACTTTGCACTACAAGAATCACTTCTCACTTTGGTATGGGAAAAAAAAATCTTTGATTTGCAAGGCATTGAATAATAAGCTACTAGAGCTTGTCCATAATATTTGTGTGTGAAGAGGAAAATGCAAACTTGGTGCAACATTTACCAAGTGAGGAGTAAACAAGGGCTTTGCAAGTCTTAGGAACAAGGGAATTCCTAAGATTTGATGGGGTAGCTAAAGCATTATTGGTCTAAATTGGGACCTCATGTAGTATAGCTATGTAATGTAAAAAACTTGTCTATTAGAGGCCTATCTTCTTCATGATGGTGGGTATAATGTATAAAAATCCTTAGTACAACTATTGCTAGTAGATTGAGTCATCTAGCCATTCATAGATGTGTTGATAAACATACACATCGACTCAATCAAAGGTAGAAACCTTTTTGGAAATGTGAGCAATGTAATAATTACTTCTAAATGGGCCCAATTGCACTAACAAAAATATACTCTTCCTCCAACTAGATGTTGAGAAGGCTTTTGATAAATTCAAATTGATCTAGATATAGTAAGTAATGATGAAAATTTGATTTAATAAAAATATTGATAAGCTTCCCTTTCTTCTAGCAAGGCATTCTTAGGCTTACATAGGGGCATCAACAAACAAGGATGTAAAGTTTGTAATTTTCTCTTTTCCATTGTAACAAATGCCCTATTTTGCATGATGGACAAGATGACAAACAATTAGGAGATAGAAGGTGTTCAGTACAAAGGCAATAAATTAATTGGCCAAGGCTTTACAATAACCTATTGAGACAATGACAAAAGCGCACAAGGAAAATTTGGATAAAGCTTTGGAGCTACTAGAAACAAATGGAAGAGCAGCATGCATTACGATATGTCATGATATGTCTATTGATCAATATCATAAAAGATGACTAAATAAACCTAGAGTAGAAAGGCAATGTTTTGAATAGGGGATAAGGCATAACTCTCAACCTTGTGGAGTCACAAAGGAAAGTTCTAAATATTAACAAGTGGGACAAGTGTACTAGGAAATTGGAAGAGGAAGAGACATAGTTTTGATCTTGGGTGTTTGATCCACCACTAGCTAAGATACTACAAGACATGTATACAAAACTTTGTTCCATAAAGAATCATGGACACAAGATTTCTTTTGAGGAAGTAAGAGAAACTTGAGTGCTCTCCAATTCCTATAGGATTCCTTCAAAGGTCATTGCGAGTAAATGTGAAGGAGTCTTCATTTTTAATAGGAAGTAAGAAACACTTGAGGACTCTCCAATGCTTATAAGATTCCTTCAATTGTCATTGCAAGTAAATGTAAAGGGGTCTTCATTTTCAAAAAAATATGTAAGTTATAACCTATTCCTCTTGAGCAACAAAAAGTGTGTTCCCCAACTAATGCATCCTCCAAGGATTCTAGATAAGGAGTAATGCAAGCTCTTGGTGCAAATGTTATCATGGAAATTATAAGAAGGGAAGACTTTGAAGTGGAGAGAGTTTAAAAAATATGGAACTTAAGTATTTTAGAAGATAAAATAACTAAACATTTGACCAAAATGTGGTCTCTCTTACTAATTCTAATAGACCAAGTTTTCTTGTGGACTTTTATTTATGAGATCCATCTTGATAGGTGAAATATTGCAAAAAAAGGTCAATAGACAGAATATGTGTTTGTAGATGTGAGGAGACTTTGAAGCATTTGTTTTGTGATAGGCGCATTTCCATGAAGATGTGGTGGTGTAATTCCATGAAGATATGGAAGAAAGTACTTCCTAACCTACATATCCAAGGCGATGAGCAAGAGAATAAACTCTTTGTGTATTAGTGGTGGAAACATGAGGAATTGATATAAGGAAATTGTAGTTTGACTATTAAGGAGAATAGAGATAAAGTGGGAAGAAAGTGATTTTAGGGTCTTATTCCTAAGCTAGGGAAATCTGGGGAGACTAATTTCTCCAAGGTTCTTAAAAAATTGGCCTAATCTTAACATCTCCATAGACTTCTTATCTTTTCACATCAAACTTAGAAGTAAGCCAAGCATAACTTTATGCTCTAGACCAAATTACTATTAATTGACCAAGGTACTTCTTGATATAGATGTTCTCCCCTTTGTACCAATATTCTTTCCTCTATGGCTTTTTACTAGTAGTCATCCATCTTGTTTATGAGTTCTTTGATTTTTAGCATCATTTTTGTTTTCCCTAACCTATTGTCTACTGTTTACCATAGGCACCAAAGAACCCTTATTTGGATAGGACTTGATGTTGTCTCCGTCTTTTCTTGCATTAGGACACTCTTTGAATTAATATCCCACATACCACAATTCAATAAATCACCCAAAAAACTTACTCCACACCAATTTAAACCTAAATTCGGTCATGTGCAAAACATCCACATCCAAGTACTCTAGTTTTCTTTCCTCTATATTTCATAAGAGGAAGATTCTATATCAATTACCATTGCATGATATACACCAAGTCATGGCTAAAGAAATAAATTCCATGATTGAGTATCCTTGGTGCTATTTCTTTCCTATCAAAGAAGACTTCAAAATATCCTTCAACCCCATAGTATATTTGATCCAACATTCCTTCATTTTTAAGGATGGTATTGAATTGGGTGGCAACATTCATTGCCTTAGATGGTTTTGAATGAAGAAGGCAATAATAAATTTGGTATTGAACTAGAGAACATTGCTATATACCTTATTAGCATCAAGAACATTCCATTTAGCACAATCATCAATCTTGTCCTCCGTAATTTTCCTTACTAATGTTGTGAAGGTCACTAAAACCAATTGTAGGTTCACCATCAATCCTAAGCTTACTTACCACTTTACTTTGAGTGATAACTCCATTGCTAGTCCATCTTCACCTAATGGCAATCTTCAATCGTAAGCTTATTTTCTAGTTTTCTATTGAGTGATGACTCCCTCACTAGTCGATCTTCAACTAATGGCACACTAGATTCTCATGAACTTCCTATTTACACCTCTTACTTTTATGCATGCTTTGTAGCAACTCCTTCCATTTAAGTTGTCTCATCCTCATTGTTTTCTACGCTCTCCTTTGTCATGTCTTCATCTTCTTCTTATCAAGGCTCACTCAAAATCCTTTAACCTAGCTCCCATTAAAAGGCATGCATGCAAAGGCTCACAATGTCATCATATGCCTACACTTGGAAAAATTTAATCTCAATAAAGGCTTTTAATGATATTAGGCCATATTTACTTTGCATTTGCCCATGCTTGAACACCTCATACTATTGATTTGAGTTAATTTTAGTCTTTCAAGATTAGAACTTTTGATATATAATATTTCTTTGCATGATTGCGTCCAAACTTGTATGGGAGATAAGAGATCACATTTTTTCATTAAGAAAAGAATGAAGTTTTTCTTTATAATTAAAGGCCAAAAAGAAACCTAGCCTTTATATGTGCGATCATGTGACATCTTAATGACTAGTTTATCAAAATATGTTTCATTTAAATAATGCTAAGTTGTCCTTTTAGTTTAGAGCTGAAACATTATAGGAATTGAAAGTTGGTGCAGATGGGTTTCTTTTGCTTATTGAAAGAGGCTGTTTTATGTAGATGTTGGATAGGCATGGGAAAGCATTTGCACTTCATCTAGCTGAAATAGGTTGTGTGGATCTGAATGCTATCTCTCCTATGGCAATATTTATTGTGCCACATGTTCCATGGAACTTGAGGCCTATTCCAATACCTAAATCTTACTTGGCAAAGCTAATGGATTTTCTAAATGAAAAGATTTGCATGAAGATCTTAGAGTCCTCTTTAGCCCCGTACTCAAATCATTGGTTTATTGTTCCCAAAAAGATTGGGGCTTTGAGATTTATTCAAGACATGCAGACGGTCAATAAAGTGACCATAAGAAATGTGGGTGCACATCTTGTGGTTGATGAATTTACAAAGGCATTGCAAGTGGAGCAATTTATTCTTTGGGTGATCTTTATTTGAGGTATGATCAGTTTTAGCTTGCAATTGAGAGCAAGGATATCAAAACCATGAAGACTTCCTTGGGGTTAGTACGGATGTGTACTCCCTCGCAGGGTGCAATGAACTCAATTGCACACATGGCAAATGCTATGAATAGGGTACTCATGGATTTTATACCACAATTGGCAATGCCCTTCTTGGATGATGTTTCAATCAGAGGGTGTATTGTGGATGAAAAGAATGAAGAGATGGATGCTCATGGGTAAAGACAGTTTGTTGCAAACCATATTGTGGATTGTGAAAGGATTTTGATGCATTTAGAAGAGGTGCACTTAACTCTTTTTGGACAAAATTCACAGTCTTTGGAGTTGAAAAGGTTTTGATTGTTGGGCATATGTGTGGGCCCCATGGGTGAAGACCATCACCAGTGAAAATTGATGGGATTGATAGAATGCAAGATATATGCACAAATGTATCTGAGGTATGTAGAATACTTGGGTGCATGTGTGTTCTATTTGATATGAATCCCTCACTTTGCACATGTAGCTGATGCTCTATATTAGCTCTTGAGGAAATGTCTGAGGTTTCACTGGGAAAGGAAGCATCAGAAAGCAATGAAGAAATTTAAATGGCTCTTGAAATTTGCTCCTACATTGAGAAAGGTTGATTATTCACATGGAAAGCCTATCATTATTACTGGTGATATGAGCCCAATTGAGATTGGATGGAAAATTGGGCAAGATGATGAGGAAGGGAAGAGATATGCAATTCGTTTTGGTGCTAAAGTATTGACCGAACGACATAGAAGGTGTCGACAAGTAAAAAGAGAATTATGGGGAATTTTGACAACCCTTAAATGTGATAAGTAATATTTAATGGATGCTCATGTAGTCATTGAGATTGATTGTTTACCGGTATTAGGTATGAGATTACTAGTTCTGCTATCACAAATATTGTTATGCTCCGGTGGATTACATACATCTAATCTTTGAGCCTTGAATTTCAGCATATTGCAAGAAGAGATAACCGAGTGGTGGTAGATATGTTATCTTGGGCATGCTATGAGAATGAAGATGGGATGATGGTTGAGGAGGAAGAAGATGACTTTTTTGCAGCTAAAAATGATATTCTGATTAGTGAAACTAAATTGGTAGCCATTGTAACTACAGGTACAACTCTCATGAATGCAAGGGGACAACATTAAATGCAGTAAATACAACAGTTGGTTTATCAAGTACAAGTGTTGTAAGAGTGAATTTATCAATGCAAGGAGTTGCTACAACACTAATAGAAGCTTGGACAGCAAAGAGAAAACACTTAAGATGTTATGTATCTTGTGTAGAAGTGTTTTTGGAAGACAAATATGTAAGAGAGTAGTTAAGATTTGGTCAATACCTCAACACATTAAAAAAAGAGAGAAGTGGTCGGAAGAGGAGTTTAAGAAGATCAAGAGGAAAGCCTATCCCTTGTCTCTTCATTTTAAGTGGGTGATAGATTTAGTCACGATGCCTACAGGGCTTTGGCAAATGAGATATCTCATACTTTCCCATGAAGACTTGACTAATCAAGTGGAAGGGAGAGCTCTATGTACTAAGACAACAAATGCAGTGTGTACTTTTCTCTTAGAAGAGATCTTTTGTCGGTATGGCTATGTGGGAAAGTGAAAGAGATCATTCACCTATTGTTGAAGACATTGGCAAAAGCATGTGGAGAGAAGGTAAAAGAGTAGCCACGATTGCTCCCTTATGCTTTGTAGGCTAACAGAACAACTCATAGTGAACACAATATTAGTGCGTTTGGGAATCTCCCAATTCTCATTTTTTGAATACTAAAAAGGTGGCACCCAGATAACATGCCCATAAGTTTCTCAAAATCATATGATGTGACCTATCATTGGAAAGAGCTCGAAAAATGGAATCTATTGAGCTATAGAGCACTCAATTTGGAGTTATAATGTTCAAGTTATGCATTACCAGATTGCTATGTCTGAAACTCTACATGTTTACATTTATGATACTTTCTATACTTGTGTTATGGGCTTGCTTAAGACTAGATGCCCTAAGAATTGATGTATGGTCAAAAACATATCATGCCCATAGAAGAGATGACAGTCACATGAAGTGTGCTTCCTTGAGAAGAGGAGTTGAATCGAGAGGAGTTATTGGCCTTACCTATTAGATATTTGGAAAGAAATTCAGAAGACATAGAGGCAGTAGTTGCAAAGTTAAGGGCAGCAAGGAAATAGAACAAGAAAGAAATGGTTTAACAAGAGACATAGATTGAGGCCAAGAACCATACAGCTGCTCCATGTAAATCTCATCATGCAAATCCCCATGCAAGAATGAAGTCTTGGCATCCATTTGATACATGTCCAAGTCAAGCTACGCGACTAAGGCTAAAACCAAGCATAGGGTCATCATCTTGACCACAGTACAAAAGACTTCATCAAAGTCAACTCCATGTGCCTATTTAAACACTTAGCAACAAGTCTTGCCTTATAAGCCAGCTTGGGATGTCCAAGGGTACTTTTCAGCTTGTACATCCATTTGCATGGCAAAGTCTTCTTGCCAATAGGCAAGGAAACCAAATCCCAAGTCATATTCTTATGCAAGGAGTCTATCTCAAATCGCATAGCCCTCTCCTAGGAGTGACTGTCACCCCTATGCATAGCCTCATCATCATAGGTGAGAGGCTCTCCTACATCTCTAACCAAGACATAATACATCGAGGGCTCAAATCTATCAAGTGGACGTCTATCTCTAGTAGACCATCTCACATCATGCTCTACTACCTTCCAACACTCTGGCCATGTGAACCAACTGCTAGTGCAGGCTGACCATCTGGCTATGTAGGTTGTACTGGAGCACAGGGCTCCTCCTAGAATATAACCCTATGTATCTCTACCACCTTCTCAGGCTGCCGATGCATCTTGTCTTCATAGAAGACTACATCATGGCTACAGATGACTTTTTTCCCCTACGGATCCCAGAGGCAATCACCCATCTTGCCTGCATCTCCATAGCCAAGGAAAATGCATTTCACACTCTTAGGATCTAGCTTAGTATGCTTTTCCTTGGGCACATGGTAGAATCCCTCACATCCAAAGATAGGTAGATGCGCATAAGATGGAGGTTTCCCAGTCTATATCCTCTGCAACTTGGAAATCCAGACCACTAGAAGGTGATCTATGTATAATATGCATAGCTGTACTGATTGCCTCATCCCAAAAGCTCTGTGGTAGGCTTGCATGGCTAAGCATACTACATACACACTCTTGGATGGTTCTATTCATTTGCTCAGCCAAACCATTATGGGGTGGGGTATAGGGGGCGGTCAATTGACACTTAATATCCCTATCACCACATAGATTCTCAAAGACACGTGACACATATTCTCCCCCATTTTCAGTCCGAAGGCATTTTAGCCTATGCCCAGTTTAGTTCTCAATCAATGCAAGCCATCTCTGAAACACAACCAAGACATCTGACTTAAGCTTAATGCAATAAGCCCAAACTTTACATGAAAAATCGCCAATGAACGTGACAAAATACTTTCCACAACCCATAGACTAATAGGGCATGGGCCCACAGACATCCGAATGTACCAAAGCCAAGGGCTCACTCATGCATGCCCTACCAGACTTCTTATGCATATTCCTAGTCTGTCGGCCATAAAGACAATGCTCACATGAATCAAAACATGCATAGTCAAGGGGCGGTAAGTACTACAAAACTAGAAAGCATTTTCATTCCCTTCAAAGACATATGGCCCAAACGGGCATGCCAAAGAGATACATGTGGGATGGAAACCATCGACGAAACATGATCAATAGCGAATCCATCAACTACAAGAGGATAGAGGCTGTCAGCCTTGGCACCTCTAGCAAGCACAAGTTTCCCACATGTGATCTTCTAGGCACAATCCCCAAAAGAGACATGAAACCTAGCATCATCAAGCTGCCCTACATACATAAGATTGTATCTAAGAGTAGGTACATGACGTACATCCTATCACAGAAAAGTATTGCCATTAGAGAATTGTATCTGCGTACATTCCCAATGCCAACAATAGCAAGTGACCTGTCATCACCCAAGCAAACTGAACCAAAGACAATGCGGTAGGAGTGGAACCATTCACGACATGGTGTAACATGAAATGAAGCACCAGAATCCAAAAGCCAGCACTGCACATACATAGAGTGAACCTCCGTCAATGGCGTAGCATCACAAGAGCTAGCTGCAAGTATGTACTCCCCATTAGAGTCATCAGTCTCTCTGCATGACATTTATCTCCTCAATTTTCACACTAGATTTTGCAGGCATAATGCTATGATCAGAGGACTTTTCCTGTACTTTGTCTTTCCCCTTCTCTTTGCACTTCTCATTGCGCAACTCATGACAATGTGGGCGTATATGAACCTTCTTGGCATAATGATGACATGTCACATTAGCATTTCTCCCACAAGACTTGCTGTGCAACTTACCATGCGACTTAGACCTAAACTTCTACGAGTCTCTGCCTCTAACAGTCAAATCATGTGACACACGAGAGGCATCCAAGTTCTTACCGTTGATCTCTTCCTGCAGAGGTGCCCTCTCTACATCATGCAAGTTCAAAATAGTAGTAGGAGCACATAAGGTAGTGCGGAATACATCCCATGACTCTCTCAGAATCCCAAGAAAAAACAATGGAGTAACCTCATCATTGAAGGTAATGCCCTACAAAGTCAAGTTCTTGAGAATAGCATGGAACTGGCTCAAACGAGTAGACATCATCATATTCTCCTTCATGCATAGGTCCATAAGTTTCTTTAGCTAGTATATCTGACTTACTCGACTTTTCTTGTCATAGAGGTTCTTGATCTTATCCCAAAGCTACCAAGCACTCTGTGCTTCCTCAACCACATTGTAATGCACTTGTTCAGTGAGAGACAAGATGAGGGTGGACTTGCATAACTCATCAAGCTCATCCCATTCATTATCACTCATAGTTTCAGGTTGCTCACCATGCATCCTTAGTCGCTTTATCTACTATTTTTGCACCAATACCTACCAAACTTGGCTCTTCCAATATGCATAATTCGTACCATCAAGCTCAGTGATGTTGAAGATAGCACTGTCAGTGGAATAAGATGCCATAATGCAACCCAAAATGGTACAAAGACAGTTCAAAACTGCTTGCTGTTTTCTTTTGTAAATAGCCAAAATATCACCAAAACCAAGGCAAAATGACCATGAACTGATAGCTAATGATGCTGCTCACCAAGTACCATCAAAAGTACATAAAATTAGGATGATTCAGCATGAAAATTCCACATCAATCCATGCATAACTACTTGTTGTAATAAATTACAGCCATGTACAATGAGAGCAAACTGTAGGCAAAATGAATGCACCAAATCAACCACTGATTGTCAAAGCATAACCAGCATCAAGCGGGCATAAATCAACATGTGACAGTCATACGGGTATCAAGAAAACACCCAAGCATGTTAAATGAATCCATTAGTAAGTTGGCATACCCCTTGTCTAATAGGGCAAAGTGTACACAACACTAGCAAGACCTGGCACAAATAGGTGTATTCTCAGGAAGTGCAAAGCCCAAATCAGCCCAAATACATCTGTGAGGACCACTGCATGTCAACCATGCAACATCCAAGTGAAAATCCCAGTCTCAAGTATCCGAATGCTCAAGTAGCATAAACTGCCTGCTTGATATCTGTCAAGCATCTAGAGATGCTCCCACTGGCACAAAAGTCATAAATGTCAAGCAAGAAATCTTGAACAAAGCATGTAAGAGTGCACTAGTGACAAGTGTCCAAGATCAAGCATCAGTGAGGCATCCCAAGCATATAGGCTCCATAGCGTCCATACATAGCATCCATAGACATCAAGTACATCCAAACTATAACTCTAGCAAGCCAAGAAATATCCAATGTAAGCTCTGATAAATCAAATGTCAAGCCAAAGCAAGGCTTAGTAGCATCCAACTCCAAACAATGTAATGGGCATGTAGTAGTGGCATAGGCCAAGCATGTCAAGACCGGTTAGACATAAGCAAAGTACTTGCCATAAGTAAATCAGAGATAAAGATCCAAATGCTATGTGAAGAAATCTCAAGCACAACTAATGATTTGAGAGCAAATCCAAACTCTATGTCGATCCCCAAGAGTCACTACATCAATGTATACATCTAACATATAGCCTGAATCCAATAGGCATATCCAAACATAAGCAAATGAGCTTCAGCCTTGAACATTCTAGTAGAAAATAAATGTCCAAAACTAAGCAAACAATGGCTCAATCCAAGCTCAAAACCATAGACAAACCATAGGCATACTTCCCCATATGTATCAGCACCAACCGGGCATAATTGGGCATTAAATGACTATGTAGCATGAGCATAAAGTATAATGACAGAGGGCTTCCCTGTTTTGGGCTACTTATGGACTATGTAAAATAGTCAATGACTGAGAAAATTCAGCCGCAAAAGCATCTCACATCATAGGCATACATTCCCCTAGCAAAAGGGGTTATAACCCCTCAAAAAGGACAAGGAAAAAAGAAAAAGAAGAAAATTCTTACAAGCAGTTGATTATCACCTTGGGCAGGCCTAGTAGGTTCTTGGGGAGACAAGTTAGGGCCAATGCCTTGTTATCTTGGAGGTAGCAGCTAGTCGATAAGAAAAAAAAGGAAGGTTGGAGTGAAAATAAAAGTGAGTGTTAGAAAAGGATTATGTGTCGCCTCGCGAGGATTTGGCAAGTTCTTGGGTACTGAGTCAGAACCTAAGGCTGATCCCATGTTCTCCTTGGGTCACTCTATGCTCAGTTCCCTCCTTTTTACACACCCAAGTATGGAAACTTTGAATGCAAAATGTGTTACAAGAAGAAACTATGATGACCAGGCTATAGGAGTCCTTGCCTAGTAGGAGGTCGTAGTCCAATTGTCCTAAGTTAGGTAGGTAGTTCAGACCACCACTAGGATGACCTCTTTGATAGGCTTTTTAGCCAAGCTGTGGGTTAGAGACTCGCTTTGGATTTCTATCAGATTATGGTAGGCATATCCCTTGTGGATTGCATGCCTCGGTTCTATCAAGGGGTAGGGTGAGAGCTATTCTTGAGCTTTGTTGGTCATAATTTTTGTGTCACCTTGATGCTCTTTATGGTTATGCCTGTGCAGATTTGTTCGTGGGATTCGACGGGCTGAGTTGCCCTATCCTATGGTCACTAATGAGAGTTGGATTTTAGGAGCTGATTTTGAGCTATGCTTGAAGCATCTAAGGCCGTTTTTGGAGCAAGAAGTGCCCGCAAAGCACCAAAGACCAAATTTTTATAAAAAATCAAACGGTGGCAAATGGCCAAGTTTGAGTTTTTCCTAGATGCATTTCGACATTAGAAACCCAACACAAGCCTTGATTTGTCGATCGCAGGTCGTTTGACCCTCCATTTAATCTCTGCAAGGTTTGGCATTAAAAAGCAACTACTGGATCCAGGAGCTAGAAAGTGCACGATGAAGGCCAAGATGATGGATTTCGATTCTGTGAAGCCAGTTGTCTAGATGGATTTTGAATCTGGGTCCATTTGCCCACCCGAAAAACTGAAATATCCACTTGCGGGATAATGTGAACACAAAAAGATGAACCGATTTTTTAAAGTTTAATAACCTTAGGCTTAATAAAAGCCTCAAACTAATGAATAATTTGACGAAAGGAGGGGGTGCGAGAGAGAGAGAGAGAGAGAGAGAGAGAGAGAGAGAGAGAGAGAGAGAGAGAGAGAGAGAGAGAGAGAGAGAGAGAGATTCTTGATTAGGGCAGAGAGAGGAAGGAGATGACTATAATCTTGCCATTTTCATGGAGGATTAAGAAATCTGATTTTTTAGTCTTTCTATCTCCTCTCTCCTCTCTCCTCCTTGCGGTTGTTCATATGCATCAATTCAAGAGAAAAGGGGGAGGGTTGTGATGAAGAATCCGGAGCAAATGATGATGCAAAGCAATAGAGGATGTAGATCGGGCTAAGAGAGTGCATCAGCAGCAAAGAAGAAGCAACAATGGCCTCCTATCTATGAGATATGAGCCTCTCGAAATCGTGGTTTCTATGCGTAGGTGAGCAGTTCTATTGTTTTATGAAAAATGATTGAGAAAAGTGCTTGATTTTGTTCGTTCTTGATTTTCCAAGTTGCATTCTCTCTAAAATATGAAAGAAAACCAAAAAATACAATGATATAATAATTTTTTGCAAAACACACAAACCTATAAGTTATGGTTTTTATGAAAATGAAGAAATTTGGAGTTTTTGTTGAGTCTTTGGGAATCATATGGGATAAAAATTGATATGAAAATGATGTTGAGTGTCCTTGATTAGTAGGAACTCATAATTCTGAAATATCACATTTTTATGAAGAAATAAATGGAAAAAATAAGAAAAATAAGAGAAATTTTAATTTTTATGGCTTAAAAAATAGAAAAAAATACATTTTATATCTATGAGCATATAACAAGGCTGGAGCATGAGGATTAAGCCTTAGTCAATCCTTGTTTCTATGTTATAGTATGTTTTTATCAATTTTTACCCAAAAAATATATAAAAGTGAACCCTACACCTACCTAGCAAATGCAAAACCTAAATGGTAAGAGGGAAGAGGGTTTGTGAAAGTGGTTAGTTGCTAAAAATGATGAAAATTATGATTTATTTGTCTATGCACAACATATAGGATGGATTATCATTTGAATTAAGAAGACTAGTAGGACGAAGAAATTTGGTGCTAGTCTCTATCAACGCCACACATACGATTAGTTGGAAAATCATTGAAAGGTTGTCTTTGCACTTCACTTAGCTCGTTTCTAATGATAAAATGCTTGAGCAAAAAGGTCATCCACATTTGCATTGAGCATAACATGGTATCAAGACTGGACGTATTGCAATTGCTTTCCAAATATTGACCTGTGTGGAGTGTGTAAGGGAACCTGAGCTATAGCGTAGATGAATAGTTTCTTGGGGTAAGCTTGGTAAGGAAATATCAAATCTCCTAGATCGTTCAAAATATATAAGAGTGGAAATTGTTCATATGTTCTTTGTGTTAGAGCAACGCATTGAGAGGCCAATCCTCTCAGGGTAGGAGAGCTGCAGTGGGGCAGGACATTCAGTCGAGGGGTTGCCTCCTTTATGTTTGTGTTACGTGGTATATTATACCAAGATGTATGGGATCTCCCTCTGAGGAGTAAGGAAGGACAATAATTGGACTACGTTCTACTACAAACACAATATCTACAATAGCAATTAGGGCAGTTTGTCCCTTAGATGCTCTTGGTTGCGAGGCTGTGTGGGATTGTCTTGTGAGTGTTATAGAGGCCTAGCTAGTGCCTATAGCCAGTGTCAGGCCCGTTCTAGGTCCCAACGTCTACACTACTTAGCAAGGTTCTACTCATAATAGCCTTTCTATACTCAGTGCTTTTTATGGTTGTGATTGAGGAGGGGTGTTGAGAAATGTGAATCACATCCACTTTGTAGCCCCTTTATATGGAATATCGAGGCAAAGGATCACACTCCAAATAAACTTTAGACTAGGTCACTTTATGCATGCTTGATTCAAACCATGCTAGCTAGAATACCATGGTCCCTTTCCATCTCTTTGCCACCTACCAATACCACCTACGATAAGCTTATAAAAGGCATTCATCCCCACACTCATTTCACTCTATCACTCTCATTCACTTGTACGTGCTTTATACTTCACTAATATCAGTTGTTCTCTTTTGTCATTTCTTATTGTCGGTCCATCATGGTTGTCTTTGTGCTCATCGATGATCCACCCTAGCATGCATCCTCAATATTTTTACACAACATAAGTGAACTAGCTATCATGCAACGACTCTATAATATCCATCCCCTTATTGCCATGATCTTGTACATTACGGGTTATGTGGTTCTCAAGGTTTAAGTTTGAATATGTCTCTACATGATTTCCACCACCACCATCATGATCAACCACATCATCTACCATTTCATTACCAGCATGCATAGTATTTTGAACATCACTTTTGCAAGCATTACCACCTATTACATACTCTATATGGATCTCCTCAACAGCATGTGCCATAACCTCGCTAAAGCACATTCCATCTAAATTTAGTTTTGCATTTATAGAGACAAAAAATCTAGCATGTTTCCTTGACAATGTGTGAGTTGCATGAAGTGGAGTAGTAGACACTGAATTCCACATCCTCAAAACCAATTTTAAATCAATACAATGTCCAAGACAAAAGAACAATCTAAAAATCTAGAGAACTAAGATATACATATAATATAACATTTGAGACAAAGAAACAATTTGAAAATTTAAAGAATGAAATTAACATAATGTGGAAAATGAATACAACTGGGGGTTCAAAGTTTCATATTAAAGAGTAGTGGTCTAGGCATCAAAATGGTAATGATAGTGCATGCAAACTAAAGAATACAAAGGAGTGGTTTTCAGGCTTAAAATACATGCTAACACACAAAGTGTGCATTAAGGTTTTTGGGATTTGAGGAGGTAGCACCATGTGTAGAGGTGTGGGACAACATGTGCCACGTCTTCTTTCTAGTGAACCTTGGTCTTTTCCTTGCTTCCTTTGAATCAATACTAGAGCCTAAAACCACACATCAAAATGGTCAAACAATTGTAAAACTAAACAATCACCATTCATTGTCGTTAAGGAAGGAATCACATTTCTTGGAGGACTTCCTACCAACCTCCACATAAATGAATCTATAAAGCAGTCCAAATCATCATCTTTGGCATTACTATCTTCCACTCCATCATTTTCAAAGGTCGTAGATGCTAATTTATCAAATACATCAATGAAAAGCAACAAAAACAAGGTTTGGCTATCCAATCAAGTACACATAAATGTTATTACCTCTTGGAGTTGCAAGCTCTATCGAAGAGGCATTTCCTCTACTAGGTGACCTTCCACTACTAATATGGCCTTCTTTATCTCCATTTCCAGTCTTTGATATGAGAGTTCTAGTTATAGGGCTCCCTAGTGCTTAGTTCTCATATACAAAAGATGCTTCATTTTGAATGTCCCTCAAGACCTCATCAACATTTGACTTCATGGCACAATGCGTAGATGTAACTTGGGAGAAGTCGGAATCTACTAAGACAAATCATTTATGTGTGTATACAAGATCATGTCTATAACTCAATATGACTATTTTAATTACGTTGCCTTTCGTAAGATAATATTTTTTCCCCATTAATTGGCTCTCCACTTGTAGACTCCCCATGTTGCTTTGGAATGTATTCCATGCTTCCTCTTCTAGAAGAAGCACACAAATCACATGTTACAAGTGGCCAAAATAATAAAGAGGAAATGAAAAGAACATGTGCTTAATTAGCTAGCTAAGCAACCAGTCTACTAGCCAAATAGCTAACTATCTAGTTAGCAAAGTAACTAGCTAGGTACTTGGTCAAGTAGCTAACTATCTAGCTAGCTAGTCAACCAATAAATTAGCTAACTAACTAGTCAATTGGTTATCTAGCTATCTACTCTACTACCTAAATAGCTATCTAGTTTACTACTTAAATAGCTATCTAGCTATCTAAGTAGCTAGTCTACTATCTAGATAGATGACTATCTAGTCAAAAAATTAACTAACTATCAAATTGGCCAAGTAGCTAACAATCTAACAAACTAGTCAATTGACAAATTATCTAACTAACTAGTCTAGCAGCTATCTAGCTATCTACACTACTACCTAAATAGCTATCTAGTCTACTACCTAAATAACTATCTAGCTATCTAGTTGTCTAACTAGCTAGTCTATTATTTAAATAGCTAACTATCAAGTTTAACAAAGTAAACTAGTTAAATAGGTAACTAGGTAACTATCTAACTATCTAATGAACTAACTAGTTAGCCAATTGCCTATCTAATTGTCTAGTCAACTAAGTAATTGGCTATGTAACTAGTTAACTAACTCACTAGCTAAGTAGCTAGTCAACCAAGGAACTTACTATCTAATTGCTCAACTAGCTAATTAGCTAAATAATTAGTCAATAAAGTAACTCACTATTGATGGGACCTAAAATGGGCCGCACTAGCTATGGTACTAGCCGAACCTCATACACACAACAGACAACCCCAGCACATGGCCTCACGAGCCAGGAGCGTCTGAGACTCACTCTACACTAAATGCTAACATCGATTTTGCTTTTGTATTAAGTCATAGTCCAACATTTACCATCCCTTCTCCTCAGAGGGAGATCCTGTAACATATAGGCATAGTGCCTTGTAGCACAAACATAAAGAAGCACCTCTCAGCTTATTGCCGCGGCTCCACTATGACTCTCCTATACCTCGGGGGCCCCAAGATGCATCACTGCAACATAAAGTACACATGATACAAGATCCACTCTTTCATTTTGAACATATTCCAAGAGATACCATGTGTCCTTACCAAATAATTTCCCAAGAACGACTGACTAGCCTACAGCTTAGGACGTCTTCACACACTCAAGCGTAGGTCATCATAACGGAAAACAGATGCTATGCATCCAGTTCTTTATATTCTCATACCATGGTTGATATGCGCATGCAAAAGTGGATGATTCTAATATGCTCAAACATAATTTTCAATTAGAAACGTGTCATGCACAACCAAGTTTTCCAATGCTCATTCACTAACTCATTGTAGCGATGTAAGGATAGCATCGAGACAACACTCATGCTACTATTCCCTTGATTAAAATACTACGAACTGTATATCATGATATGCATCAATAAAATCACCGCTAAACGGTACACAAATTGCATCATTCAAACAGCCCACCCCCTACTTTTAAGTAGTGCTTCTGTTGCATATGTGTAGGGGTTCATTTTGTAATGTTTTGATGTATGAAAAGTGATAAATCACAAACTTTGACAAAGAGATAGGGCAAACTAAGGCTAAACCTCATGCTCCGCCACTACCATACATTCAAAAACACTCATTGTATTCTTTCTTTTTTTTATGAAGCGTATTCATATTTTTTCGTAATTTTTCTTATTTTTAAGCAATTATTTGGCAATAATCACTATTATTTTTTATTTTTTATGCCAACCATTCCAATATTCTAAAATTCAATTTTACTTTCCATTTTTTTCCATAAGAATACATTTCACGCACTCGAAACGACAAAACCATCATTTTACCCTTAAAAACCGCATTTCGAGTTTTACGGGATTTAAATAGCACATGTAAGTCATTATGAAATCATAATTTTTTGATAGACATCAATTAAACATGATGCAACAAGCACTCAAACAATTTTTCATCACATGAGAATATCATTTCCATCATAAAATGTCAAAAAAACTTCATATTCTTCATTAAAAAATAGTCATACCGTGTTTCTACAAAACCTGAGACGCATTAAATGAGTGCGTGACCAGATGAAGCCTCCATTGCTCTCAATTCCATGCTGCACATCAAGCTTCAGCATCTCCATTAATCTCCATTATCATTTGCTTCAATCTCCTTCTTGATTCCTCCTTCAAGATAATGCGCATGAACAGCCCATAGAGGAGGGAGAGAGGGAGAAGAGAGAAAGGCTAAAAAATGAGATTTTTAAATCCTCCATTAAAACGGGCAAGCTTACAGCCATCTTGTTCCTCTCTCTGCCCTGATCAAGAATCTTCCTCTCTCTCTCCAAACGGGTTTGAATCGGAGAGGCATTGAGCAAAAATGAGGAGGCGCATTGACGCTTCCCTCTGTTCTGCATTAGTTTCAATGCTTTTATTAAGCCTAAGGTTTAAAACATTAAAATAACGAGTTCATATTTTTGTGTTTACACTGTCTCGCAAGTGGATTTTTCGATTTTGAGAGGGCAAACAAACTCTGATTTGCAATCTGACTAGACAGGCAGCTTCATGGTGTCGAACTCCATCAACCTAGCCTCTCACATGCACTTTACGGCTTCCCGATCTAATAGCTCCTTTATAATGCCTAACCTTGCAAGGATTAAATGGGGGGTCAAATAACCTCCGATTAATAAACGGAGACTTGCATTGGGTTCCTGACGTCAAAATGTATCTAGGAAAACTCTAGCTTGGCCATCCGCCACCGTTTGATTTTTCATGAAAATTGGCTTTTTAATGTCTCTCGTAGCTCCAAAACGAGCTTCAACACTTCAACAACGAGTCCAAATCGGGTCCTAAAATCTAGCTCTCATTGGCAACCATGGGATAGGGCAACTTAGCCTGTTGAACCGCACGAACAGATCTGCACATCAACACAACCACAAAGAGCATCAAGCTAATACAAAAAATATTCAACAAAACACATCACAGCTTTCACCCTACCCCTTGACAAAACCAAGGCATGAACTCCACGAGGAGTAGGCCTAGCATAATCCAATATAAGGCCAAAACTATTCACTAACCGACCGCTCCAACATGGCCAAGCCAAAAAGAACTATCAGAGAGCTCATCCTAAGTGGTGGTCTGAACTATCTATCAAACTGAGAACAACTCAATTAGGAGCTCCTCTTAGGGAAGGACTCCTATAGCCTAATCAAGAAATATTGTCTTTTAGTACATTGTCCATTTAGCCTTTTATTTTCCATATTCAGGCATGTAAAAAGAAAGGAGCTGAGTGTAGTGACCCAAGGAGAACAAGGCATCGGCCTTAGGTCCTATCTCAGTACCCAAGAACCTATGAAGCCCTCGCAAGGCGACACTTAATCCTTTCTAACACTCACTTTTATTTTCTCTCCAACCGTCTGGTATTCTTATTCTTATTTGTATAGCTAATTGCCACCCCTAGGAAGACAAGGCATCGGCCCCAGATCTGACTTGTCCCCAGGAACCTACCAGGCCTTCGCAAGGCAATGAACAACTGCTCAAGGATTTTGCTTTCTTTCATTTTCTATTTTTATAGGGGTTAGAACCCCTTTTTTGTCACAACTCTATAGAAACAGAATTTGTATCCTTTTTTATTAATTTGTCTATATAATGATTTATTAAATTTATTTTCTTTGCACTAATTAGATATAAAGAAAAGTGTATTGGAGCTGGCCACTAATGAGTGGTCACAGGTTATGGTGGATCCACGCGGTGGGTTAGAGAAAAGATAGTTCACACTTCCACCTATATGACCCGATTGGGCGCCCGTGACTAGAACTCACGCATATCAGGGTTAGACTCGCACACAGAAAGGATTGATGCCTTGAAGTGTGGGCTAGATCCACTAGAACAGACAGTTACAATCAACAAGATGGCATGATCATGAAATGCTTGTATAATGTGCATGTGTGGGCTGAAAGCTTGAAATGCACATTTCTTTGCATAGGAAAGTCACATGAAGATTCGAATACCATTTTTGCGATGTACACGGAAAAAGCTTTCATATGATACCCATATTGGGGGGGTCCCTAAATTCTAGGAGATCCCTAAATTTTAGGAGCCTCGAATTAGCCTAAAAATGCTAGTCCTAAAAAATAGGGATGTCATTCTAAAAATAGTAAGTTCTGTACTCTGACTGTGCTTACTAAATTTGGTTGTTTCTATTCTTGACAATATTCAACCCAAAAAGGAAGGCCATAGAGAAGAGACAAGTGCCAAGACACTTGTCACACAAGTTTCCAAGTGTCCCACCACTTGTCACATCTCATGACATGTGGCTGGACACTTGTCTTGTGCTACTCCACTTTCCCCTTTTGTACTAGCTCTCCCCTCTCCTATAAATAAGAGCTCGTTTTTCTTCATTGATCATCATTTTTCTTTGCTGTAAACTCATGTACAGCACCCACAGATAGCCAGAAACTGGCCCCATCCATCCCCATCATCATCCCCCACTTCTCCATTATCAAATTCCTCCATATTCCCTCTTCTATCACTGTTGTTTTACAAGACAGCAAGCCTGTAAATTCATCACAACACCTCCTTCTCGAGCTTTTTCTTCCATTTTAGCTACAAGAAGCAAGCCCTATCCATGTACTGCTGATCAACGATGGAGAAAGGCTGAATTTCTCTTTTTCTTCTCTCATACTGTAAAGAAATCAGTTCTTATCATTGCATAATAGATAATGCATGTGTGTTTGTACATCTTTGCATGATCTTGTGAGAGTGAGAATTACTTCTTCTCACTCTCAGGTTGATTGTAACTGAGCTCTTCCCTAAGGGACTTGGGTTGAGCACAAATGCATTCCTTCGGGGAGGGTTGCCCATCTTCAACCCTCAATCTTGTCTCCATTACTTTTACATTTTCATGGCTGTAATTTTGTGAGTAATTTTCATTTTCAGCTTTAAGTGTTCATTCTCTTTTATATTAAATCTCGAAAACAAGCAAATATCATAATTGTTAAGCATACTACGTTGTTCAGGGCATTTACAGTGGTATCAGAGCTTTGGCTCGGTCCTCACCCCCAACACTGGTAGTGCTTACAACTATAAGTTTGTTTGTTTTCAGCCCTTGCATTGAGTGCTTGAGCATATTTTTTTTCTTTAGTCTCAATGGATCAATCGAGTGCTATCCTTCAAGCCATTCAGAGTCTTAGAGAGGAGAATCAGCAAATTTGTGAGCAACTTCTCAAACTAGAAAAAGTTGAGAATCCCAAAGAATTCAAGGAAAGAAGCCCATCTACTTCAAGGAAACAAAGCCATACCAATGAAAGGAGCCGATCAAGAAGTCCAACTACTTCTAAGAGGCAGTCCCATTCTACTTCAAGAAAGAGATCGCGTCGAAGCTCATCCTCTTCTTCAAAGTCATCTGGCGCCTATTCTGATGGATCCTCTTCTAGTAATGAAGAGTCACACCCTTCTCGTGGAAGACCTCATCATCGTCAAAGGCGTCAACATTCTTCACCCTCGTCTCCATGTTCATCCCCATCAAGCACTTCATCATCTTCAACCTCAATATCCGAGCATGGACGAAGGCATAAGAAGAAGAAGAAGACTAAGTCACTATCTCAACTTGAAAAGAAGATCAAGTTCAGTATGTATGATGGTTCCCGAAATCCTGATCTTCTTCTGAAGTTTATTCGTCAATTTCAAATTTTGTATGGTCGTGACAAGTATAAAGAAAAAGAAAAGATTAAGTTTGCAGCTTTACATTTAACCGACTTAGCCCATACTTGGTGGACGGGGTTGGAATATGATCATGCTGCCCCAAAATCATGGCGGTCCTTTGTTCGCCTGATACAAAGCCAATTTCTTCCTGTTCATTTCAAAAGAGATGTAAAAATGGAATGGGATCGGCTTTGGCAAAAGAAAAATGAGTCACTTGGTGACTATACCAAGAGATTTTGGGAGCTACTTTTGAAGGTCCAACATTTCAAGAAGATCAGCAGTTCGGAAAAGCTTAGGAAGTTTCAAGGAGGTTTGCATTTTAAACTTCGTACTGCTCTTAATCATTATCATTGTTCTAGTCTCAGGGAACTCATTGACCATGCTGAGACATGGGAAATGGAGCACAATGGCAACAAATCATTCCAAAAGAATGATAAGAAGAGAGTAGCTGATGATGAGGAGTATTCAGCCCCAAATGAAGGACAAAAACAGTGGCAAAAGCAGCCACCATCAAATCAAAAGAAGATGAAGCCCTATGCACCTCCTAATGCTCCTCAATTTCGCTCCAATCTATACCCACAAGCAAAGCAATTTTCCGAAGAAGAAAAGCAACGCTTCATGAAAGAAGGGAAGTGCTTTAAATGTGGACAAACAGGCCACATAGCGAAGCAATGTCCAAACAAGGGACAAAGCAAGGTTTCTGACAACAAGCCTAAGTCGCCAGTGAAAATCAATGCTATCAGTGATATAGTTGCAAACACAACTCACACTCCAGAGACGCGCAAATTATTAAAAGCTTGGGGACAGTTGCAAGGTAAGCAAGCACTATTCTTGATAGATCTTGGGGCGAATGAAAATATTATTTCCTTGCAATTAGCTAAAGAGCTTGGATTAAAGAATGAAGAGATGGACACTCCGGCAGAAGTTCGCCAAGCTTTAAATGCTGATGAAGGTGACACAGTGAAGACTGTGATACCCTACATTGGCAAGCTCAAGTTTCAAATTCAAGGCTACAGTGACGAAGATACCTTCTGTATCGGAGACCTTGATGGTTGCGATGTGATTCTTGGCATGCCCTAGAATCATAGAGTAGATTCAACCATCTTCTCTCAGAAAAAGAAGGTAGAACTCACCAAAAAAGGCAAGAAGTACGAGATCCAAGCTGGAGTTTCTAGAGACACCATACCTATGGTAAGCCATATGCAAGTCTCTAGAGCAATTAAGGATTGTGTTCAATGTTGTCTGCTTTATGTCACTAATGTAAAAGATAATATGAATGCTGAAAACCAAGAGCAACTTCAGCTCTTGGAAAAGTATAAAGATTGTTTTTCGAAAGATCTTCCTTATCAGCTTCCCCTAGAAAGGCCAGAAGACCATCATATTGATATTATCCCGGGTAGTTCTCCTCCTAATATAGCACTATACCGTGTGAGCCGTCCTCAACAAGAAGAAATCAGAAAGCAAGTCGAAGACCTACTCAACCGTGGGCTAATTAGGCCAAGTAGCTCACCATTTTGTTCACCGGTTCTTCTTGTTCAAAAGAAAGATGGCACATTCAGGATGTGCATTGATTATCGAGCCCTCAACAAAATCACTGTGAAGAATCGGTTTCCTATTCCCAGAATTGACAACATTTTGGATCGTCTAGGAGGCTCAAAGGTTTTCAGCCGCATTGATCTAAAGAGTGGTTATCATCAAATTAGGGTAATACCACAAGATGTACACAAAACTGCTTTCCGCACTTCATACGGTCTTTATGAATTCTTGGTGGTTCCTTTTGGATTAACCAATGCACCAGCCACCTTTAATCGAATGATGGAGCGCATCTTTAGAGAGCATCGACAATATGTCGGTACTTTCTTTGATGATATTCTTGTCTTTAGCAAGAATGAAGAGGAGCATCATCAACACTTGGAAATTGTTCTACAATTACTACAACAAAATCAACTCTTGGTAAATGGTAAAAAGAGTGAATTTTTCATGCATAAAATAAATTACCTTGGGCATGTCATCTCTTTTGAAGGGATTCAGATGGATCTTGAAAAGATCAGGATAATCCAAGAATGGCCTCATCTTCGTGATGTACATGAGGTGCGATCGTTTCTTGGCTTATGTTCTTATTACCGCCGCTTCATCAAGCATTTTGCACATATGGCTTCTCCACTTCATGACCTTACAAAGAAGAAGATCTCTTTCCAATGGAAGGAAAAAGAGAAGGCAGCCTTCACAAGGCTGAAAACAGCTCTTACTTCTGGACCTGTTCTTATCATTCCAGATCTGGTAAAACCATTTGTGGTGGAAGCAGATGCTTGCGGTGATTGTATTGGTGCAGTGCTAAATCAAGAAGGCCATGCCGTAGCCTTTGAAAGCCGCCGTCTAAATGATGTGGAGAAAAGGTATGACATTTATGAAAAGGAGCTCTTAGCAGTGGTTCATGCTTTAAAGATATGGAAACATTATCTTTTAGGCAATGAATTCCTTATTAAAACCGATCATCAAAGCTTGAAGTATTTCAAGACTCAAAAGCATTTGCGGGAGAAACATGCAAGATGGGAAAATTTCTTGTCTATGTTTCATTTTCAAATTATGTACACTCCAGGGAAAAAAAATGTAGTTGCTGATGCACTTTCTAGAGTGCCTTGCATTGCAACTATTACAGTGGCTCATCATGAAGATTTTCAAACGATGAAGAATACTTATGATGAAGATACTGATTTTGCAGCAATTTGGTCAAATTTACAGCAAGGAGGTTCTCATCCAGATTATTCCATCAAGGACGGTTACCTTCTCATGAACAATCGCCTTTGTGTCACTCTTCCTGTTCGACAAAAGGTGCTTAAAGAAAGTCATGAACCCCCTTATGCAGGGCATAGAGGGAGGGCAGCCACTCTAAGTGCAATTGAGCGCTACTTTTATTGGCCAACATTATGAAAAGATACACATAACTTCATCGAGGCTTGTCTGGTATGCCAAAAATCCAAATATGATAGGCAGAAGATTCCAGGATTGTTGCAACCTCTTCCAGTGCCCAAAGATCCATGGGAATCTATCACAATGGATTTCATCTCAGGTATTCCAAGAACACCTCAAGGTCATGATATGATTTGGGTCATAATTGATAGATTCAGCAAACAATCACATTTTATTCTATGTCATAAAACATTGAAATCCACACAAGCTGCAAGACTTTTCATTCAACATATCTTCAGATTACATGGTATGCCTTCTGAGATCATTTCAGATAGAGACTCCAAATTCACAAGTAACTTTTGGCGTGCTTTATTTGAGAATTTGGGAACCACTTTAAAGTTCTCCTCGGCTTTTCATCCTCAAACTGACGGCCAAACAGAGGTGATGAATCTCACTCTTTTGGATATGTTGAAAGCTTATGTTAGTGAACATAAGTCACAATGGGAGAAATATCTTCCATTATTGGAGTTTGCTTACAACAATACAGTGCACTCATCCATAGGGAAAGCTCCAAATGAAATAGTACAGGGTAAAGTGATTCCTCCTCCAATTATTCGCACTAAAGATAAGATTTTTGTTGCTGATGAGTTTGCTTCAGATTTAAAAACAACAATGGATCAAGTTCGAGCCACTATCAAAGTTGCGCAAGAGCGACAAAAGAAGCAAGCAGATAAACGAAGAAGACCTTTGGCTTTTGAAAAAGGTCAATATGTCTTGCTAAAGTTTGATAAAAGCAGGCTCAAACAAGGTTCTGGTCAAAATTCATCTTTTCCAAAGCTCTCCAGTAGATACTTTGGACCCTTCAAAGTGATTGAGAAAATAAATGAAGTTTCTTATCGACTTGAGTTTCCTGCTCATTGGAAAATACACAATGCTTTTCATGTAAGTTTGCTAAAACCTTACATAGGACCAGAACCAAAGGAACCCATTACTGAAGATCCCCCAGAAGTTGAAGAAACAGAGCAACTCTTGGAACCTGAAAAGATTTTGTTTCTCAAGGATCGAACCACGAGAAGTGGCCTTCTGACACGAAAATTCTTGCTAAAATTCAAGAATCTACCCACCAAGATGCACAGTGGGTAGATGAAAAATTCATGAAGGATTACCCAAATATTCTACAACAATATCAAGAAGATTTTCAGCTAAGGACAGCTGAATAAAAGCCAGAGGGCTTTCACAACTCTATAGAAACAGAATTTGTATCCTTTTTCATTAATTTGTCTATATAATGATTTATTAAATTTATTTTCTTTGCACTAATTAGATATAAAGAAAAGTGTATTGGAGCTGGCCACTAATGAGTGGTCATAGGTTATGGTGGACCCACGCGGTGGGTTAGAGAAAAGATAGTTCACACTTCCACCTATATGACCCGATTGGGCGCCCGTGACTAGAACTCACGCATATCAGGGTTAGACTCGCACACAGAAAGGATTGATGCCTTGAAGTGTGGGCTAGATCCACTAGAACAGACAGTTACAATCAACAAGATGGCATGATCATGAAATGCTTGTATAATGTGCATGTGTGGGCTGAAAGCTTGAAATGCACATTTCTTTGCATAGGAAAGTCACATGAAGATTCGAATACCATTTTTGCGATGTACACGGAAAAAGCTTTCATATGATACCCATATTGGGGGGGTCCCTAAATTCTAGGAGATCCCTAAATTTTAGGAGCCTCGAATTAGCCTAAAAATGCTAGTCCTAAAAAATAGGGATGTCATTCTAAAAATAGTAAGTTCTGTACTCTGACTGTGCTTACTAAATTTGGTTGTTTCTATTCTTGACAGTATTCAACCCAAAAAGGAAGGCCATACGGAAGAGACAAGTGCCAAGACACTTGTCACACAAGTTTCCAAGTGTCCCACCACTTGTCACATCTCATGACATGTGGCTGGACACTTGTCTTGTGCTACTCCACTTTCCCCTTTTGTACTAGCTCTCCCCTCTCCTATAAATAAGAGCTCGTTTTTCTTCATTGATCATCATTTTTCTTTGCTGTAAACTCATGTACAGCACCCACAGATAGCCAGAAACTTGCCCCATCCATCCCCATCATCATCCCCCACTTCTCCATTATCAAATTCCTCCATATTCCCTCTTCTATCACTGTTGTTTTACAAGACAGCAAGCCTGTAAATTCATCACAACACCTCCTTCTCGAGCTTTTTCTTCCATTTTAGCTACAAGAAGCAAGCCCTATCCATGTACTGCTGATCAACGATGGAGAAAGGCTGAATTTCTCTTTTTCTTCTCTCATACTGTAAAGAAATC
This sequence comes from Lygodium microphyllum, assembly GCF_053477565.2. NCBI lineage: Eukaryota > Viridiplantae > Streptophyta > Polypodiopsida > Schizaeales > Lygodiaceae > Lygodium > Lygodium microphyllum. The sequence goes on along the minus strand of NC_141163.1, from coordinate 82,865,071 downwards.
AGTTCTTATCATTGCATAATAGATAATGCATGTGTGTTTGTACATCTTTGCATGATCTTGTGAGAGTGAGAATTACTTCTTCTCACTCTCAGGTTGATTGTAACTGAGCTCTTCCCTAAGGGACTTGGGTTGAGCACAAATGCATTCCTTCGGGGGGGGGTTGCCCATCTTCAACCCTCAATCTTGTCTCCATTACTTTTACATTTTCATGGCTGTAATTTTGTGATTAATTTTCATTTTCAGCTTTAAGTGTTCATTCTCTTTTATATTAAATCTCGAAAACAAGCAAATATCATAATTGTTAAGCATACTATGTTGTTCGGGGCATTTACATTTTTACACACCTCTCTATATTCATATATTTTTAGCTATTCAAGATTTTGCTTCTTTGCATCATCATTTTATCTTGCAAGCTTTTCTAACAACCTCGCAATTAACATAATCTCCTAGAACAGTCGCCTAGCAGGTCAACAGAATAGGGTCACTAGGATTGCCTTTTAAAACAAGTCTTTTAATGCGTGACAATGCCTTTACAGGAGGCAACGACTACTCAGACCTTCCACATACATACTAACCTATACCTGGGACTTCATGCCTTGATTTCCGGTCCCCAACAAAAAAAATGGAATCCCTCACAAGTACACAGACGCATATAACATAAAAGAATGGTACTCATAAAAGGAAAGATATCACCTGGATTGGGCCACAAGAGGCTTTGGCACAGCAAAGGCTCCCCCCGGTTCCATGTAATCTATTTGCATAGCACTGAAATAGAAAATTGTAAAATGCACCTACACTACACAAGAAAATGACCCTCTTGGCCTAAAATGGATAGGCCATTCTAATCCATGCAATACATGGTCTTCTTGGCATATACACCACATCCTATCAAACTAACCAAGATACCAAGGATAGCATACAATAGGACGGCTAGCCCCATGCTATTCATGCCATGCAGCTCAAGGTTTGATCTTGGGCTCTTGTAAATCCACTAGCCCAAGCCTTTCTGCTGATATAACCTCGATATGGCTTATCCTTCCTTGGGTACCATTGGCTAGGTGAATGACATCATTGGGCTCGCATGTCCCACATTTATTGTCATCCAAATGAACTGGTCATTCAAGCAGCTTAAAGGCTCCTTCGACAAAAAGAATCTAGCTTGGTATTCATTCGAACCTCCCTATTTGGGTTTTGGCATAAGTTAGTGTTGTAACCCAAACTAGGTAGGGTTTCAATCCAGACCCATCACATGACTGTATCCTAGAGAGGTGCATATTGTCAGATGTATCATTATGGCCTTTTATCACACCTATGTGGGAATTGATCACAATATATCCGCATGGTGTTATTGACCTTATATCTAACACACCAGTCACATTTTGAGAGATATTTGGTTTCCAACCACATCTCACATCCCTTCTTTCATTCTTAGGCTACCTCGACTACCCACATTGGTCCAATAGACTCATTGTGGATTTATCATTATTAATAGATGGCCTCACAGCCTTATGGCTTCTATTTAGTACAGGTGGTCCTTTGGTGAGATGTCTTTACTTGCCTTTGTCCACTCTGCAATTGCCTATTTATAGAAACCATGCTCTTACTGATAGGAACAACATCTACTCGAAAGCATGACTCATTTAAAGATGGCAAAGGTCTCTTTAGATCCTTTCCATTGGAAAAACTAGAACCTCCCATAGGATACTTATCCACACTCATAGGCCCAATGGTTCTATCAATGTTACTATCACAACTATGTTGAGATGACAAGCTCAACATATGCGGACATTAATGATGGACCGCCTGGTTAGATGGATCGACACATCTATACTTAGCACGTCAGTGGTCATTATGACTCTCACATGGCCACTGACTCATTACTTATTATATACAAGTTGTTACACCTATTTATAGCTAGCATAGTTATAGCGCCAGTCGACTAGTGTAGTTGGTTATGCATTATTTGACTTAGTAGGCCACTTTCCTTTATGTTTTATCTTATCTATACTTTGTGTACATTGTAAAGTATATGGAAGAAGAAGAAGAAACCAGCAAGAAAACGTTTTGGCCTCCATCTCTCTTCTTGTCTCTTGAGCGAGCTTCTCCTTGTGCATTCTGTGTATGTTCAGCACAATATCTTGAGCAAGTCCCCCCACCACGCGATTCGTGACATGGTATCAGAGTTGCACCACTGATTGAGGCTGGTTTTGAAGCCTAAAGCGAAGGAGAGGAGCCAAGGATTCGAGCAAGCAAGCAATGGGTAAGAAGCTCTTCCATTCTCTACTTCTTCTCTTGGACAGTGCTTGTAGAGGCACCAGAAGTAGGGCAGAGCAAAAATATCAGATTGCAGTGAGATTTGGTGTATGCGAAGAGCACTGTGTATTCTGCAAATTAGCCCTTTTGGGCTTTTCCACTGCTATTTTGGCCATCCGAGGTCATTTCAGGCCTTGTTTTAGACTTGCAAGGTTGCGGACATCAGTTCGAGGTATCCTACAATTTCAACTGTGTCTGTCGTATACAGGTGCATAGGTTACAGATTTCAAATCTGTAAGTTCAAAGGTGTTTACCATCAAATAAACATAAGTTTTATCTGCAAACTAGTTGCAGATTGCATGTATTGTTGAGCAAACAGTGAAAAGGGTTGTCTGATATATTGCTGTGTATTACATGTCAAGGGTTGCAAAAGACTTGCTTGTTGTTTGGTATTAGTTTTGTGATAATGGCAGAGAATAGTGGAAACCCCATCATTGAGAAGCTCGACAAGAACAACTACCCTTCATGGAAGTTTCGTGTCACGAACTTCCTTATTGGAAAAGGCCTCTACGAGTTTGTTTCAGGTGAAGAAAAGGAGCCAGAGGTGAGTGATCCTCTTACTGTAGAAGAGACAAAGGCACGGAAGGAATGGAATACAAAAGACAAAAAGGTCATGTATTGGCTCTCTGCAGTAATTGACAATAATATGCTGGGACATATTAGAAATGCAGAGAATTCATATGCAGCTTGGACCATACTTGAAAGCATGTTTTCCGTAAATACAAAGGCATGAAAGATTCAACTCAAGCAAGAGTTGAATACATTGAAGAAAGTGAAGATGTCTATCAATGAGTATGCACTGAAGGAGGAGCATTGCAGATGCCTTGGCAGCGATTGATGCAATGCTCGATGATGATGATTTGGTGTTGTCTACCTTGGGTGGACTTAACAATGAAAAGGCTTGGAAGTCTTTTGTAACTTCCATATATGTCAGAAAGCCATTTCCAGATTTCAATGAGTTGGTCTCCCTTATGATCACTAAAGAGATCAAGATGCAGAGTGAGACAACTGAAAAAAGTGGTGAACAGGTCCAAGCTTTCTACTCCAGTTCAGGAAGGGGACGTGGTAGGTCCTCTTCAAGAGGCCATGGTACAGGATGTGGTAGTGACAACCAACAAAACATATTGAATCAGCAATTTGGCGATATGCAGGTTTCAAGAGGTCTTGGTAACTTTAGAGGCAGGGGAGCTTTAGAGGAAGAGGTGGATGGCAGAACAGAGGTTCTAACAACTCTGGTATTGTGTGTCACTACTGTGGCAAAACAAGTCATATTTCAACCCAATGTTATACTAAGAAAGATGATATTCGCAGTGGTAAGTTGCAGCAAGGAAACTATGCATTGTCTTCACGACAAAATGAAGACAAAAACGAACGTCTGTTTGTTATGCAGCATATACTGAATGCTGTTATAGGAAAGAAAACACATGATGATGTTTGGTATGTTGATTCAAGTGCATCCAATCATATGACCAGCCATGTAGAATGGTTTGGAGAGATGCAAGATTTGCAAAATACAGGCTATGTGCAGATGGGTGATGATTCATGCCACCCAATTTCACACATTGGAAAAGTTCCCTTGTCCTTGCATGATGGTAAGACAAAGAGTCTTTCAGATGTATTACATGTGGCATCTATTACAAAGAACTTGGTGTCAGTCGGTTAGATGGTAGAGCAAGGGCTGCAAGCCAGATTTAATGCAAAGGGCTGCTTTGTAGAAGACTTCAATGACAAGTCCAGGTTGGTTGCAAAGGGAAGTAGAGTTGGATGTATGTTTACTCCGGATGCTAGAATTCCTACTATGAATGCTGCTATGTATGCTAAAGGAAAAGGTGTTGTTGCAGATATTGAAATTTGGCACGAATGCATTGGACATGAAAATGTACAAAGGCTGAAATTAATGCATTCCAAAGGGTTGGTTACAGGTTTGCCTGCATTTAGAATTGCAGAATTTCATTAGGTATGCGAAGCATGTCAGTTTGATAAGCAGGCAAGACAACCCTTTTCACATGACAGAGATGTAAGCAATAATATCCTTGATGTTATGCATACAGATATTTGGGGACCTACACAAAATGTATCTCTTGGAGGCAATTCATACTTTGTCACATTCATTGATGATTGTTCTAGAAAGCTGTGGGTATATTTTATGAAGGAAAAAAGTGAAGCGTTTGAGTGCTTTAGAACTTTCAAGGGTGCAGTTGAAAGAGAAACAGGCATGAAAATAAATTGCTTGAGGTCAGATGGAGGGGGAGAGTACCTCTCAAATGAGTTCAGTGATTTTTTGAGGTCTCATGGGATAAAGAGACAGTTCACATGCAGGTATACCCCACAACAAAATGGGGTTGCAGAAAGGAAAAATAGGCATATTGCAGAAGTTGCACGCGCCTTGATGGCTAAAAGAATATGCCTAAGCATTTTTTGTCTGAGGCTGTTCATACTGCTGTTTAGATTATGAACATAACTCCCACAGCTGCAGTTCATGGTATGACCCCCGAAGAATGTTTTACAGGAAAGAAGCCTGATGTCTCACACTTGAAAGTGTTTTGTTGTATTGTATATGTTCATGTGCCAGATGAGTTGCAAAAGAAACTGGATCCAAAGGCTGAAAAGTGTGTCTTTGTTGGATACTCTTTAGAGCAAAAAGGGTATCGTTGTTATAACCCTGTCACATGTAAGTTCAGAGTGAGCAGGGATTTCATCTTTGATGAAATGAGTAGTTGGTATCCATCTAGTGGTGATGCATTGGATGATGATGATGATGATCATGACACTCATGTGCAGGCTGAAAAGCAAGAATCACGGACTCTTAGTGGACCAGAGACATCATCTAGTAGTCCTTGGTCTGGGAGACTAAGGAGTAGCTCTACATCTTCAGGTGCATCTAGTAGCACTACAGGTAAAGACAAAGGAAATAATAAAGTGTCAGATGGCATTGATGCAGTTCTTGATGGAGACTCCAGTGGCTCAGAGAGCTTGGATGATGAGCTTGGCATTCCTTCAGTGAGGACTCTAGGTGTGCAAAGAGTACGCATCAATGCAAAGACTCCATTGAGTGATCCAGTGGTACGCAGGTCTAGCAGGGTGAGATACCCTATTAACAGATTTTGTTTTGAAGGTTATGCAGCTCACCATTATGCTTATATGGTGAAAGTGATTGAGGATGTTGAGCCCACATGTTTTGAGGAGGCTGTTGGTCATGCTCATTGGGATGCAGCAATGGATAAGGAGATGGCTGCATTAGAGGCCAATAAGACTTGGGATCTAGTATCATTGCCGAAGGGCAAGAAAGCTATTAGATGTAAGTGGGTTTATAAGATTAAGCACAATGCAAATGGTTTTATTAATAGGTATAAAGCTAGGTTGGTTGCAAAAGGCTATGCCCAGACATATGGCATAGATTATGAAGAAACCTTCAATCCAGTTGCTAGGATAGCAATTGTCAGATGTGTGATTGCTTTGGCAGTAGCCAAAAGTTGGAGGTTGCAGCAAATGGATGTGAAGAATGCCTTCTTGCATGGTGATTTGCAGGAAGAAGTGTAAATGGATCAGCCAGCACATTATGAAGATTTAGAGCATCCCACGTATGTGTGCAGGTTGAAGAAGGCGCTCTATGGGCTCAAACAAGCACCTAGAGCATGGTCTGACAAGATCAGAGAGTATCTTGTCAATATTGGCTTTTATGTTTCTGATGCTGATCACTCACTTTATGTGAGAAAGGGAGATGCAGGTTTGGTCATCATAGTCATCTATGTGGATGGCTTGATTATTACAGGTGATAGTGATAGTGGGATTGCTGAAGTCAATGACTTTTTGAAGAAGAAGTTTGAGATGAAGGATTTAGGTGAGCTAAAGTACTTCCTTGGCATTGAGGTGATCAGATGTGATGGTGGTATATGGCTGTCCCAAAGACATTATAGCTTGGATATGTTGTCCAAGTATGGTATGACAACATGCAAACCATTTTCAATCCCGTTGGAGCAGAATATAAGGTTGAGTGCTAATGTTGGGGATGAGATAGAAGACCCTACTATGTTTAGGAGGATAGTGGGGAGTTTGATCTACATGACCATTACAAGGTCAGACTTGAGCTACGCTGTTGGTCTTGTGAGTTAGCTTATGCAAGTACCTAGAAAGCCACATTTGGATGCAGTCAGACACATATTGAGATATGTGAAGTCCACATTACATTATGGACTTTTCTATGAGGCAGGTACAGATGCACAGGTGTTTGGATACACAGATGTAGATTGGCCTGGTAGTATGTCTGATAGAAGTTCTACTAGCGGATACATGTTCTCTCTTGGTAGTGCAGCAGTTACTTGGAGCAACAAAAAGCAATCTACAGTAGCTTTATCGAGTACAAAGGCTGAGTATAGAGGTGCTGTTGTTGCAGCATGTGAGGTAGTATGGATGCAAAAGTTATTGGCTGATTTAGATGTGCAGGTGGAAGGTCCAGTTGTCATTTATTGTGACAACATGAGCAGTATATAGTTGGCTAGGAACCCTGTGTTCCATGCCAAGACAAAACATATTGAGGTACACTACCACTTTGTGAGAGAGAAGGTACTAGCAGGTGAGATTGAGTTGGTGTATGTCAGCACACAGGATCAGATAGCTGACATCTTCACAAAGGCATTGGATACAGAGAAGCTTCAAAAGTTTCGAAGCTTACTTGGAGTTGCAGAGATGAAGTTAAGCTTGAGGGGAAGTGTTGAGATGACAAGCTCAACACATGCGGACATTAATGATGGACCACCTGGTTAGATGGGTCCACACATCTACACTTAGCACGTCAGTGGTCATTATGACTCTCACATGGCCACTAACTCATTACTTATTATATTCAGGTTGTTACACCTATTTACAGCTGGCATAGTTATAGTGCCAGTCGACTAGTGTAGTCGGTTATGCATTGTTTGACTTAGTAGGCCACTTTCCTTTATGTTGTATCTTATCTATACTTTGTGTACATTGTAAAGTGTGTGGAAGAAGAAGAAGAAACTAGCAAGAAAACGTTTTGGCCTCCATATCTCTTCTTGTCTCTTGAGTGAGCTTCTCCTTGTGCATTTTGTGTGTGTTCGGCGCAGCATCTTGAGCAAGTCCCCCCACCACGCAATTCGCGACAAACTACCTCTCATGGAAGCATTGCAAGCCTTGATGGGACTTACTAGGCTTGGAATCTTTTGACCCCCACGGGGTATATTATCGCTACTATTGCCATTTTCTACTTGTAGATTTTGGCTACCAAGGTTCCCCTCATAGGCTGCCTTGGTATCAATAAGTGAGCTGTCTCCGTGTAGAAATGGTTGGAAGTTGGGATGCACTTGTACTGAGCGGGAAAAAATCCAAAAATTTTCCCAACATCTCTGAATATGTCTCTCATAATCAATGGCATGTATCTTTTCTTCTCGTAACGACTTAGGATTCCGCATTCCCACTTGGATTTGCATGTTAATCTCTAAGCCACTCAAAAAGAGCTCACATAGCACATCACCTGGCAATGCAGTAGCTCTTCTGGGCCAAAGCCTCAAAATATCATTAAAGGGTCTATTCTTTAATAGAAGGATAGGACTCGTGCCTAATCTGCATCAGCTATCCTAAAACTTGGGTCATAGGCACCTTCTTCTCATATTCATCAAAAAATCGATCACTCGACTCCTCAAAGGATTTAATAGACCCCCTTGGGAGGCTCCAGTACCATTTTCTAGCTACTCCCTTCAGGATGCTAGAAAATATAAGCATCCGAGTGAATATCATTGAACCCACTTGCAAGGCAAGTTAGGCCATATTCTTTTAAGTGCAACATTGGGTCCTCATTCACCAACCCATGAAATACTGGGAGATCCCTATAAGGAGGAGGGCATTTAGTCCTCTCCTTTGGGATTATCACTGGGCCATTAAAATCTTCATTTTCATGACCTAACTCTAGTGTCTTGGGGTCTCCAACCTCTTCCATTTCCACCTTTACTAGTTTAGGGAGGTTAATATTATCCTTGCTATCCCTTTCTGCCAACTCACAGAGTCGTCTAGGGAGTCCTATAGCCCTTAGCATGTCATTCTGATCCTTTCTTAGAGGATCTTCCATATCTTTTCCCTTCCTAGGCAATTCCATGATAGCTGACTAACATGGAAGACTATGGGAGCTTTCGCTCAACTGCCAAGACCCTTGGACTGCTTATTGTTTCAAGCATTCCAAGCCGAGTACTAATGGCTAGCTCTCACATAGCCGACGCGCCATCCATATCTACGGGTGTAGTGAGCTTACCTCCATGCCAATCGAGTTACCTCCTCTCCCACACACTCCGGTAGCTCCACAATCCAAGTGCAAGCTTCAAGCAAGCTCCATCCTCAAGCTCCATGCTCCAAGCTCCATAGCCACGAGCAAGACAAGAGAAGAGAAGAGAAGAGAAGAAGAGAGGGGAAGATGGAGAGCTTCTCCTCCCCGGTCCCTCACCCTCACACACTCACTCCCTCACACTCTCACACTCCCTCTCTCAAGTACAAGCTCAAGCAAGCAAGAAGAAGAAGAAGAAGAAGAAGAAGAGGAGAGCCACTTTTGGCCACACACAAGAATGAGCTTCTCATTCACTTTTCAACTTTATATACAAAACCCTAAATCCCTTTTGGGCCGATCATCCCCTTATCCCCTTTTTTACATGGCCGGCGTGGCCTAGATCCTTTTTCCCATTGTCCTCCTATCTTTCTAGCTTCCTTCCTACTACCCAGCTACCTTTACAAATTTCACGGGTGAGAGCCCGGCGCTCCTTAAATTAAATCATGATGCACTTGCGCTCTTTTACAAGAGTATTGACTTGCGCTTTTCCTTGTGCACCTTTCTCCCTTATTTAGGACTTTTCTGCGCTTCTTGTGTTTCTAGATTTTCCTTGTGCGCCTTTGTTGTCCGTTTCACTTTGCCTTGGCCTTTGTCTTCTGCTTTAGCTTTTCCAGATTTTCCACCTTGTTCGTCTACCGGTTAACAAAGACATTGTGAATCTTTGTGGAAGAGGAAAGCTCTAATCTGTATGCCAAGTCTCCAACTCGCTTAAGGATCCGGTCAGGGATATAAAACTTGTGGGCAAGCTTATTACTAGATCCATATTTTAATGTAGAGTACCCAGACTTGGGCACCTTCAATAAAACCAACTCTCCTTCTTGGAACTCTAAAGGCCGCCTCTTCTCATCAACATACATCTTCATTTGGTCTTGAGCTTTCCTAAGATTCATCTTGCATTGCTAAAGAAGGGTCTATATTCTTTCTAACTCTTCCTTCCCTTGAGGATTGATCCTTTCATTAAAGATGTGTGTGGGTAAGGGCACCTTGTAATCATACAAAGCCTCAAAGGGTGAAACTCCAATACTAGCGTGGGTAAAATTATTATAAGAAAACTCAGCCAAGTGTAACCAAGAATCCCATGAAGTTTGGATATCATATCAGAAATGGTGAAGATAAGTCTCCAACCATTTATTGACTCTTTCTATCTATCCATCAGTTTGTGGATGATAGGCTGTAGATGGAGCCAATTTAGTGCCCATAGATGTAAATACCACCTACCAAAAGTTACTCATAAACTTTGAGTCTCTATCATGAACAATCACATGCGATAATCCATGTAGTCTTAAAATATGCTCCATAAATAGACTGACCACTTGAGAAGCAGTAAACTGAATCTTGGTTGGAATAAAATGGGCTACTGTAAATCTGTGGGAATGTAATTTAGCTTGTCCATGATGGACTTATTCACAAAACTATGAGTACTGCCACTATCTATCAGAATGAACACTAGCTTCCACAAATGTTTCCCTTCATACGGAGTGTATTAGGGCTCTTAGATCCTGTCCAAGCATCCATGGAAATAGAACAATTAGTGGTAGCAAGCGGCTCATGAAAAGTCGGCTGGATCATAGAAAATACTCTTACCCAACTTCTTCCTCAGGATCTTCATTTTCAGCATTAAGTACAATTGCATTAGCTTCATCCATCTCTTCTTCAAAATCCTCAAAGACTAACATACTCTTAAGCTTGGTTTTGACATTTTTGTATACACACTTTGAGGCATGATCAGGTGTATACTTTTGCCCACACTTGAAACATAAGCCTTTCTCCTTTCTTTCTTTGTAAAGATCCATAAGAATAGACTTAGGATTCATGTTAGCTGAAATGGATTTAGGCTTGCTGTCCCCTTGTTTGAAGTCAACTATAGGACTGTTTGTTGTCCTGAAATTACTTTGAGGTCTAGAAGCATTGAATGGGGATAAGTTGGTACTCGTAAGCTCCCATTTGGCACATGATTGTTGGCACAAGTGTTATCAACTTGCCCCTATTTAAAAACAGTCCTTGGTTGTCCAAAACCAGGCTGAAATGAAGATTCTCTTCTATATTTTCTTCCATAGTGCTCAGCAAGCTCAATAGCCTTAAAGAGGGAAGTAGGGTTTTGTGCCATGACATCAGCTGATAAAGATGGCTCTAATCCATACATATACTTATGGATCTTAGCCTCATCATTGATGCTTTCTATATACATGGTTAGGTTGAGAAATTGGTTAGTGTACTCTCTTACACTTAGGCCTCTTTGTTCCAAACCGTACCATCTCTGTGCCAATTTCTCTTTTTCAAGAGGGGAGACAAATACTTCAACCATAAGTGCCTTGAAAGTTTCCCAATTCTCTACAAGTATGTTTTCTTTTTTTATATACCTCCACCAAGTATGGGCAAATCCCTCCAAATGCAAGGAAGCAAAATGAATCTTCATGTCATCAATTTTAGGGAATATGTCAAAGTAGGATTCCATCTTAGAGGTCCACTTCTCTAAATCAGATGGTGAAGATAACTGACCATTAAATTTAGCTAGAACAATCTTGTCCTTTAGCTCTCTTTCATGGAATGGTTGCTGTCCCAAAATAGGCTGATCATGAGTACCATATATGGAACCCCCAAATTGAGACGGAAATCTCCCAATAGGTGGCTGAGGACCACTATGCAATCTTCCTGTTGGTAGAGAACCCCTAGGAATTTGAGTATTCAGCCCAAAAGCTTGAGAATTAGCTCCATTCAAACTGCCCAAATAGTCATCATGCCATTGTGAAGCCTCTCCTACTTCATATTGGCTATTTGGGATGCCTCTTCTTCCAATAATCCCATGTCCATGACCATTTTGATTAGATGGCTGAAGTGGGACTGAATGCTCGCTGTTTGAATAAGCTTTCTCCTTAGCTTCTTTAGATCCCATTTGTATTTGCATCCATTGGGAGAATTGTGCCATAATTTGAGCATTAGATTCCACCAACTTATCAATAGAAGCCTTTTTTTGAGTCGTTGAATCCACTAACTTCTCAATGGAAGACTTCATTTGATTAGTAGACAAAACCATTTGCTCCATTCTTGATAATATGGCCTCATGATGTTCCCTATGTCTTTGTTCATGGAGGCATAAAGTATTATTGAGTATACTAACTTCCCCTTGTTGTTAAGGCTCTTCAGGGCTCTCTTGAGGTGCATTATCCAACCTGGAATCCTTGATTTGTTGAGCATAATCTTCCTAGACCTTTTTTTTACCCTTATGTCCTGCCATAATAGTGCAGTCCTGCAGTACCCCTTGTCAGAAAAATGGCTATAACTTTTGCTAGGGGACTCCGATTTCAAAACTTTTTAGTTCAAATATAAGCCAAGAATTCCCTCTTTGAGATGATCTATAATACACTATAACAAAATTAGGACAGAAAATTCTGCAACTCGATTTTTGAGTCTGAACTGTCCAGGCCTGCACCCTGTTTAAACCTGTAAGTGCCATGTTTTGACCCTGTAAGGCAAGATAATAACCCCAAATGGTTACCAAACCCTGTAGAAGGATGTATAGGACTTGTGGGTACCCTGTAGTACCTACCCCCATACTACAGTAATGAAGGGTGTACCTGTAACAACCTGTGAATGCCCTGTGGTGCCCTGTAAAATCCATGTTTTACCCTGTTTTGAACATGAAGATACTTGAGCCTTTGGAAAGTCTTCAATCTTCAATTCTCCACTCGCTATACCTGTGTGAGGGATAAAACAACATGACAGGCTCCCTACACGGGCTCTGAATCACCGGGGTCGGTTGGTTGCACCCTTTCGAGATCTTTTACAATATTTTAGCTTGGGTAAAAGAATTCAACCAAAACAAGTCAAGGTGATGCATCAAACTTGGCAAATGATATCTATGATAGAGTAATGATTGAATCAAGGATGAAATTCAATGGAATAGGCTGAGATTAATGAGGAATAACACTAATCTCTGATCTATTGATCAATTCAAAGAATTAATTGATCAATAATCTCCCATCAACAAGTGGAAAAAGCATTAGCAAGTGGATTATTGAGAGATTTCAAAGATTAGTAAAAGAAATGCCTCAATTAAGCTTGAAGAAGATGATAGATATCAGCTCCAATCCCATTGATGGAAGAATTCTTCAAATTCTACCATAAATCCATCATAAAGCTTGAAATATCCATAGAATAAGTCCATACAAGCTCCAATATGATTAAATCCGTGAAGAATCAATGCCCTGGGCTTGCTTGAACACTTGAATACCAAAGATTCAAGCCTCTTGAAGAAAAGCCCCAAAATAATCCTTCCATTTGAGCTCCAATGTCCTCCACGAGCTGAAATCTCCACAATGTCCAATCATGAAGTCTATCCGACTTGTGCATAGTACTAGAGAAGCCGTAGAGGTCGGAGAAGTCCAAAATTTGAAGAAATTTGAGCTTCCAAGTCTGTGGCTATGGTTGCCCTGCTGTGTTTTAGGGTTTTGAACAAAGGAGATGAAGATTAGAGTTCTCCTCTAGCTGGAAGTTGCTGAAATAGAGCCTGATGAAGTGCTTGAAAGCAAGTAATCAATTTGTAGAAGATCTAGAGCAGATCAGGAAGAGCTTGAGAGTAGGAAAATTAGCACAATTTTTGGCGCAAATTTCAGGCTCAATGCTGCTCCATCTCCTGCATCAACTACCTAACCAGGATACTCATCTTGAAGCTCAAGTGATAAGGAATCATTGCCCCATGGTTTGGCTGTGAGGGATGATCAGTAGAGAGAGAACTTGGAAGATTACTTGGCAGCCACCATTGAAGCTTCAGCCAAAAGCTTGAAAGAGAGAGAAGAGAAGCTCCCTTTTGAAAAGTAACTAGAGTTTAACCTTTAACTAAGCCCGGTTAACCTTCCTTTACCCTAGTTACCTCTAGTTTTGCATGAAATTTAATGACAACCTTCCACTTAATCCATCCTCCTCCATATCTGACCTTGGATATCTCTAGATGTAGTCTCTTACTAAGTGTAGATGATCTGTAGCACTCCACTAATCATTGTCTTGTACAATACTTGTCTGAAATTGATTTTGATGGAGGAAAATAGGACTGAAAATAGAAGAAAAAGAATGGATCAAAGACCAATGCTCTGATACCATTTGTCAGAGAGTGAACTATGGAGAGAGAAAGAGGAGAGAGAATACTGCAGAAGAGAGAGAAAGACTGCAAGAAGAGAGAGAAGAAGAGTGACGAGGAGAGAGAAATACTAGATTTGGAGAGAGAAAGATAGGAAAGAGGGAGAAGCCATAGAAGTTGTGAGCAACATGGGAGAGAAGGACAGTAATTGTATTAATGTATCAAAAAGATGTGAAAATTTACATGTCCTCTCCTTTTATACCAATGTCAGTGTGACATGGCTTAATATCAATATTATTTTACACTAAGTCATTATTCCTACCTTCCTACAACTGATGGGACCTAAAATGGGCCGGCACTGGCTATGGCACTAGTCGGACCTCATACACAACAGACAACCCCACCACATGGCCTCGTGGGCCAGAAGCGTCTGAGACTCGCTCTACACTAAATGCTAATGTCGATTCTGTGTTTGTATTAAGTCATAGTCCAACGTTTACCATCTCTTCTCCTCAGAGCGAGATCCCATAACATATAGGCATAGTTCCTTGTAGCACAAACATAAGGAAGCACCTCTCAGCTAATTGCCGCGGCTCCACTATGACTCTCCTACACCTCGGGGATCGGTCCCAAGATGCGTCACTCCAACATAAAGTACACATGATACAAGCTTCACTCTTTCATTTTGAATATATTCCAGGAGATACCATGTGTCCTTACCAAATAATTTCCCAAGAACGATCGACTAGCCTACAGCTTAGGACATCTTCACACACTCAAGCGTAGGTTATCATAATGAAAAACATGTGCTATACATCCAGTTCTTTATATTCTGGTACCATGGTTGATATGCACACGCAAAAGTGGATGATCCTAATATGATCAAACATAATTTTCAATAAGATACGTGACGTGCACAACCAGGCTTTCCAATATTCATTCACTAACTCGTTGCGACAATGTAAGGATAGCACTGAGACAACACTCATGCTACTATCCTCTTAATTAAAATACTACGAACTCTATATCATGATATGCATCAGCAAAATCAGCACTAAACGGCACCCAAATTGCATCATTGAAACACTCGACCCCCTACTTTAAGGTAGTGCTTCCGTTGCATAGGTGTAGGGGTTCATTTTGTCATGTTTTAATGTATGAAAAGTGATAAATCATGAACTTTGACAAAGAGATAGGGCAAACTGAGGCTAAACCTCATGCTCCTCCACTACCATACATTCACAAACACTCATTGTATTTCTTTTAATTTTTATGAAGCATATTCATATTTTTTCCTAAGTTTTTTTTAATTTTTGAGAAATTATTTGACAATAATCACTATTTTTTTCTATTTTTTTCATGTCAACCATTCCAACATACTAATATTCAATTTTATTTTTCATTTTTTCCATAGAAACACATTTCATGCACTTAAAACAACAAAACCATAATTTTACCCTTAAAAACCCCATTTTGGATTTTACGGGATTTAAATAGTGCATGTAAATCATTATGAAATTAGAATTTTCTGATAAATATCAATTAAACATTATGCAACCAGCACTCAAACAAATTTTCATCACATGAGTATCATTTTCATAATAAAATGTCAAAAAAACTTTATTTCCTTCATTTAAAAAATAGTCATATCGTGTTTCTACAAAATCTAGAATGCATTAAATGAGTGCGTGACCAGTGGACAAAGCCTCCATTGCTCTCGATTCTATGTTGCACATCAAGCTTCAACATCTCCATTAATCTCCATCATCATTTGCTTCAATCTCCTTCCCGATTCCTCCTTCAAGATAATGCGCATGAATAGCCCATAGTGGGGAGAGAGAGGGAGGAGAGAGAAAGACTTAAAAATAAGATTTTTAAATCTTCCATTAAAACGGGCAAGCTTACAGCTGTCTTGTTCCTCTCTCTGCCCTGATCGAGAATCTCCCACTCTCTCTCCAAACAGGTTTGAATCGGAGAAGCATCGAGCAAAAATGAGGAGGCGCATTGACACTTCCCTCTGTTTGATAGTTTTGCATTAGTTTCAATGCTTTTATTAAGCCTAAGGTTTAAAACATTAAAATAACCAGTTCATCTTTTTGTGTTCACACTGTCCCGCAAGTGAATATTTCAGTTTTGAGAAGGCAAACAAACTCTGATTTGCAATCTGACTTGACAGGCCACTTCGTGGCGTCGAACTCCATCAACCTAGCCTCTCCCACGCACTTTAGGTCTTCTCAATCCGGTAGCTACTTTATAATGCCGAACCTTGCGGGGATTAAATGGGGGGTCAAACGACCTCCGATTGACGAACTGAAACTTGCCTTGGGTTCCTGACGTCGAAATGCATCTAGGAAAACTCTAGCTTGGCCATCCGCCACCTTTTCATGAAAATTGGCTCTTTAACACCTCTCGCGGCTCCAAAACGAGCTTCAACGCTTCAAGAATGGGTCCAAATCGGGTCCTAAAATCTAGCTCTCAGCTATCCAATTTATCAACTAACTCACTAGCCAAGTAACTAGCTACCTAATTGCTCAATTAGCCAACTATCCAAGTCACTACTCAACTAGTTGACAACGTAACTAACTAGTCAACTATGAAACTACCTCACTAACTACTCAACCATGAAACTACCTCACTAACTAGTTGAGTAGCAACTAAATCAATATCAACTAGCTAGCTAATTAACTAACTAGTCAACTAGCCTAGTTATCAAGCTAAAGAGAAATTAATGGTAGATGTAGGCTAGGTTTGGACAATTTCATTGCTACATGCAATCCAAAAGCATAAAGTACTTACTTTTATGAAGCCTAAATCCAAGAGATTGTAGTATTGTTGTCTATTGATAGAAGCCTTTAACCATGTTCAATATCCTTTCATCACACTGTACGAGCAGACAAGTGTTCCCCATGTGGCAAAGTAACCCAAAACAATATAGATGATAGGCATGCTTGTAAGGGCACATGCACAACCTTATCATATTATTATCTTCAAAGCCCATACCATGTGTCGAGTAGTCCAAGACCAAAATGTCGAGGCAAAAAATAAATTGTGTGACATTACGCATAGGAAACAAGACTTAGAATTTAGGCAAGGAAATCTCTCACATGTGGTTCAAAAAATCCAAGTGAATATGAGCTTTATGGAGCATTAGCTTGCATTATTTCACCTCCACCTCTACAAGAAAGAAGTATTAGTGGTAGATTAACATTCTGTTAGACATGGAATTTGAAAAAAGTTGAAGCAATCATGGTTTTAAACATATGATATTTTGCAAAATAGTAGAGGACTTACCTCTATTTGACTAACATGTATCTTCATCATCAATCTCATGCACCATTACACAAGCGTGCTGATCTTTGTGTGAAGAAACTCCATTACCTTTAGGAAGCCTCCATTGTTGTACAACTCACACTTTCCATCTTCATGACATTATTGTTTTTTCTTCAAATTAGCTTAAAGGTTTACCTTGGGACCATGCAAGAAGCCCTTGTCACTCATCAATGACCACTCTTGATTGTGGCCATCGTCACTTTTTGCCTTCCATGTATGTACTCTTTTGTCACAAGCTAACCAAATCCTCAGCAAAAATTTCACATGCAATGCATTGGTTGGTATCCACGATCTCTCTTTCACTTTTTGCAAATTCTATACAAAGATCCCCATTAATGACATTTACTTCTTGATACACATGGTTGTACAATGTCTTTACCTAACTCTTCAAGTAATCTCAAATCAAGTGAGCCTTCATTGGACCTTTGCCACTATAACCTTCTTTGAAAACACTCAACTTCCACAAGTCTGGGGGCACATCATGATCAAAAAGACGGTGTGGGTTAAAGCCTTCTAAAGCTCAAGCCATACTCACTATGAAATTTTTCCATAGTAGTTTAGAAGGCCAATTTGATCTACTCTATGCTTGGTGCATTGAGTCTACATTTATTTTTTATTTCATCGTGTAGGCTATATATGATAACAAGGAGCATCGTGTCTTGCAGAGTATAAAAAGATGGAGCATGAAAGTTGAGCAGAAGTAATATTCCATGCACCATAAAGAGTCTCTGGCAAAGAGAGCTCACAGCTTGCAAGGAGATGATTCAGGACATGCAAGACCTATTGAGGAAGCTACTAGTTTGAAATTAGGTACACTTGAGCCACTACTTTGATGGAGCATGCATGAAGTTTCAATTTTCTTTCTTTTCAAATTTAGAATGTTTTTATTATTAAATCTTTTTACTCCTTTGAATGTAATGCCAACTATGCACACTGACTATAGCACCCTTACTACTTAGGTCCCAAAGTGGTCCACCTTAACATGCTTTCACCCTGCAGACTTGTATCCAGGATTGTTTAGGAGAATTGTTGTACCAAATTTATAGCTTAGGTGCTTCACCCAAACAATCCTCACTCAATAGTCTTAGGAACATGGGCTTATTGTTGTTGACATTGTTTAGTACATGTGGAATGTCGTGTGAATAGAATGTTGAATAGGAGGTTAGACCACTCATCATGCCACTACACCTATAAACAACATGAGGCTAGAGCACCACATGAAATTTAAACCTTTAAAATGACAATGTTTTATAGAAACATTGAGGAAATAATTTTTTTAGAATTTACACTAGCTTTGGCCTTTGATAATAGGACCACACCATAATATCTACTCTCTAGCTCAGAGAGATGAGCATCTTCTTTGCATTGGGCCTCACTGCACAATACAAGTGGTTATACAAACACACTATGCATGGTTTACATTCAGTTGGTAACACAAAGTCCAACTCTGGTGGTGGTTTCACGTAGCTATTCAAGACTCATTCAAGATTACACCATCAACATCATATTATTAGTCACCTATTGTGAGTGATTATATCCTTCGATAGCTCTATGCACTAACAATTGCTCATTTAGCCACCAAGGATAAATTAATATAGTGCCAAAAATAGCAAAGACAATGAAGACATAACATGCATTAGAATAGAGATCTGACTCACAATCAAAATTTCACATGGCACCAAGTGTGGTTATAACAAAGTTCCATTTGGTTCTAAAAATAATAGCAAATTTGAACCAAACTAACAACATACCTCTGTTATAAAACCCAACACAAATTTGGTACTATAGTCTCAAACCAAATGTCTAGTCCATCAATAAGAGTGATGTCATCGCTATCACTAGCAACCGTCGAGACCCTACGGACCACTTATCTAGTTGAGCGTTTCAAGAAAGTGGCAATGGCTACTTCTCACATAGTCGCGCATGCTCTCACACAAGGATCTAGTGAGCTTACCATTGAACTCGATTGTTGTAGTCCTCTTCCTCAAGCCCTTCAATGGCTCCGTGATTCAAGGAATTAACTCAAGCAAGCTCCATCTCCATGCTCCAAGCTCCAACCTCCATAGCTGCACACATAAGAAAACAAAGAGAAGAAGGAAAAGAGGAGAAGAAGAGGTTCTCCATAGTCCCTTACTTTCACACACTCACACTCTTCCTCTCTCACACTCCCTCTCTCATGCACAAGCAAGAAGCAAGAACAAGAACAAGAAGAGAGCTAGTTTGCACACACACCAAGAATGAGCTTATCCATTAATTTTTTGGCCTTTATACATGCCCTCTTTTCCACTCTTTTCCTATTCTTTCCTATTCGCATGGCTCCTTTACATGTGCTTTTTTATTTACAACTAGCACAGGAGGGAGCTTGTCGCTCTTTTAGAAAGGACTAAAACGTGCTTTATCTCTTGTGTGCCTTGTTCTTGATTTTAATT
Organism: Lygodium microphyllum; assembly: GCF_053477565.2. Classification (NCBI taxonomy): domain Eukaryota; kingdom Viridiplantae; phylum Streptophyta; class Polypodiopsida; order Schizaeales; family Lygodiaceae; genus Lygodium; species Lygodium microphyllum. The sequence goes on along the minus strand of NC_141163.1, from coordinate 82,845,591 downwards.
TTTTCCCCGCGCTTCTTGGTCTTATTTTTCCATCACGCTATCTTCCTATGCTCCTTCTTAATCTTTCTTTAATTACCTTTGTCATTCCAAGGGTTAACATTATCTCCCTCCTAACTGAGTGCCAGTCCCATCCCATTGCACTAGATGGTATGGATTAGAGAGGTTGAGGGTGGTTTGTGAAATTGTACTTACGGATTTTGGAAAATTAGTAATGTAGGATAAGATGCAATATATGATCAGAGATTGCTGGTACTAAAGATATGTTGACTGATCGAAGAGGGCCTCTGGAGTTTTGTTGGCTAGCTGCACAACTCCAAAATGTATCTATAAAGGAAGAATAGGTGCAATACCTAGGGGGTGTGTTTGCCTTAATGTGTAGTGCATTGTGCAAGTGGTGGTGGAACTAGGAGATGGGTTGCAAGCAAGCCTAAGGTGTTGTCCCATACTTGAAGACCCAGTTCATTTGGAAGGGGGAGGTGCTACTCATGACTCAAGGAGACAAGTCTATCACAATGTCCTACCCTTGATGTGCCTGAGGTGTGTGCAGTGGGGAGAGGCTAGGGATTTAACTGTCCCTAGATAGTGTTCATGGCACTCATACATTACAAATGAGATTTTTTTTCTCTCTTTTTTCTATTACAAGGGATGATACTAAGGTGCATCCTATTCTCTTGCAGGGGCAGAGCTGGGTGGAGGTTTCAATGACTTGCTTAGAAAGGATCAACTTAGCATATAGCCTTTTAAGTTAACTCTCATGTTCATGTTGAGATTCAGCAATCACACTCACTAATAGCCTCTTTGTATGGAGCTTCAGGGCCAAGGACATGCAGGCTTACCTATCCCATATGCACAGTGGTGCCTACTACAGTTTCCTACTTTCCTATAAAGCATTGTACTTGCTTCCTTTTTCTTAATGCAATGATAGTACTCTTTTCTTATCAGTAAAGCATCAGTGTCATTGTCCACAAACACAAGATTGTGTTTATGAGTCCAAGTCTCAATCTTGGAACCTAATTCACTTGTGTAACAAACAGTGTCTTTGTCTCCTCCATCATGAGTTTACTCTTCTCCTTCCATCCACCATAACTCACTGCCATGTCCTAGATCCCGCTCACTCTAACATGGTATCAGAGTGCAGTCGGGCATGGCCTAGCTCATTTCACTACTCTCTCAGCTCATCTCCACCTCAGTCTAGCTCAATGTCAGCTCATGACTCCATTTTCAACTTGACCTTCATCTTGAACTATTGTCTGCCATAGCCAAACCTGCACCCTGCCTCCTTGGAGCCTCTTGATCTCCCTCCATAGTCAATATTTCAACACGCTTTCTTCTGGAGATATCTTGCCTAGGTCAGGGCACAACCTCCTATTACATCACACTTCAACATTGCGCACATCAGAAGGCAGCATTGTGGAAATTCGAGTTCACTGTAATCTCTGCGTCTGTTTCCAGTCCGTACATCGATTCTCTCTCCACGCTGCGTGATTTACTCTGTGACCATAGGGCTTTGTAAGCCCATGTCCTAAGCTACCTCCAGCTCGAGTTTGACGCTAGATGATCGTGTTTGCGGGCTGCTATAGCAGAAAACTCAATCAGGCTGAAAACCCTAACTGTGGGACACCATAGCCACAAGTTTAAAAGCTTCATCTTTTACTTCATTTTCACACTCCTGACACTGAACCCAAGCCTTTGCCATTCTGATCCAGTGTGTTACTGAAATTCCCAACAAGATTCACCACTCAAATCATCAAGGAGGGGAAGCATAAAAGAATCATCATCAGCATCAACATCTAGTATCAACTATTCAAGATAGTATCTCTTTTCTTATCAGTAAAGTGTCAGTGTCATTGTCCACATACACAAGATTGTGTTTATGAGTCCAAGTCTCAATCTTGGAACCTAATTCACTTGTGTAACAAATAGTGTCTTTGTCTCCTCCATCATGAGTCTACTCTTCTCCTTCCATCCACCATAACTCACTACCATGTCCTAGATCCCGCTCACTCTAACAGTTCAAAGGCATAATGGATAAAAATAGGTGGTTACACCTCATGAACCAATTATCACTCATGTCCTCTAGTAGATTCTTACAAAAGTCTCGCAATAGGGTAGCTCTCATCATGAGTCTAGTCATAGTACAAATATCTATGCCCGCATTTATATAAAAAAGAAGGGATAGTAGTCGCTCTTCCTCTACAATGGGCTTTTACTTAAGAAAGATTCTTAGGAGACACAGATAGTTACAAGTGGTGATAAATGATAGATTTAAACATGAAGAAAATGCCTTGAGGAAGTGTGCAATAGATGGGAAAATATATTTTTCAATGAAGGTCATACACTCCTCAAGGATTGCATCATTAACATTGTAAATTCTTGGGAAATCTTACCTTCCATGCACCTCCGGATCAAATTCTATTCTGTATCTCATTGGGTAGGGCATGTAGCTCAAATTGTCCCTTTCATATGGCAGTGTGTTGCAAAAAGCTATCCATGCATCCATATTGTTATCCCATATGTTCCTTCTCCACTTCGGCTATGTTTCATAGCCCTTAACTACTCTAGCCTCATCCATCACTTTATCCTCCTAGTATATTTGGCTAGTTTCCTCTGCCATAGTGTTGGTTGCCTTGCCCTTTCTTCTAGCCACATTTTGTTTAGCCATGTTGAAAGCTTTATCACCTCCTCCACTACCTTTGGTGGCAATACTCGATCAAGTGATTGGGGGTAAGAGAAGATGAATTCAAATAGGTTGCAGTGGCTTTCATACTACTCCCATAGGATCATTTCTCATGCCCAGTTGACTCGCAAGCACTCTTCACATTGAGGGATAGGGACTTCAGGCACATCACTGGTGCACTAAGCTTCCTTTGTGATAGCTTTGCCAATTCCCTCCTTCTGTGCCTCATTTTCACAATTCTCTCTAGGACAGTGGGGTCTTTATCATGTGGTTCTACTTGCAACTCTCGTTTTGTGGGGGCAAACTTGGCACATTAGGCTACTCTTCCTCATCATTCTCTTGCTCAAAATCAGACCCTTCTTCAAGAATTGGATCTATGGCCTCCTGCATAGGGGGTTGTGCTTACTGCTCTTGTTTTCAAAATCCCAGTAGCTCAAGTTCTTGCCTAGACAACCCTGCCTTGATTAGATGTTATCTTTGCTCTTTCATACTTAGGATGATGCTAGCCTTGGGTGTCTTTTCATGGAGACCGTATGTTAATACTCTTCTTGTGAGTTTTAATTTTCTTTTGAGTCCATTGATTGTTTCTTCTCCTTTCGCATGAGTGATATTTAGCATAGTGTTTAAGAAAGCCTCCTATTCTGCTAGCATCCCTGTCTCTATTGCCTCCACTTTTCCTTCAACCATTATGTGGTCGATTTCCGATAGCATCAAGCACTCTACTAAATTACTAATTATAGCATCGTTCCTTTCCATCCATCCTTTAGCTTTCTCTTTTAAATGTTCAAGACTTTGGTTTTCTCTCATGAGAGGATGGCTACCAGCTATTCTTTCTCTTTCCATATCGCAAGCATCTTGTCTTTGTCTTGGCCTTGGCATTCCACCTGCTCCTTTAGGATGCCATGCTCATGAGGTGTTGCATGGAGTTGATTCTATAGCTCTCCCATCTTCTTCGTAGCCTCTTCATCTCTTTGCATGTTTATGGCATGTAGCTCTTGCCTCAACTCATCCCTCTACCATTACAACTCTTTGTTTTCTAACTCTAGGCATTTGTATTCCTTGGAGCTAAAGGCGCATAGTTGTTGTGGCTTTCCCTTTCTTCCTCGCATAGGTCCCACAAATTCTCATCACCTTATCATGCGTTCAAGGCCTCTTTCAGCACCATCACTTACCTTGTGAATATCACCATTTTCCTTGTCTTTTCTAGTTGGAAGGCCACAAAAGCATAATTTTTTGCTTCTAGCTCGACAAGTGTTCCTTTTCTCTCCTCATTCATTCTATCACATTGATTATGGATCTCTTTTACTAGCTCATCATACTCCTCCGTGTTGCACACTACTGCTAATGATACTAAAGTGGTTGATACCTCAAGGCGTGGCACCTTAGGACCTTGGTGGGATTCTGCATTGGCTAGTGCTGCTGGTCTCTTGGCTCCTACCATTGGGGCCCCTTCTGATGCTATTGGTGCCAGGTCATGCACTTTAGCTAGTAGGTATTACACCCATGCAATCACGTTACTTTGATTGACTACTACTTCTGTAGCTCCTTGTGTTGGGGTAGTTGTGGTAACCATGACTGATGGTATTGCATGCATGGGGGCCTTTCCCTTACCCTCTTACCACAGGTCTCTATTTAGCCTCCTCTGCATAGCAACAATTGTGCTAGGCACATTTTCATGTATCAAGCTCATCATGGCTAGTTCTTGGGATTGAGAGGTTTGTTCTATTGATATTTTCATGGCAATGGCCACCTGCTTCTCCTTCTCTCTTCTTAACCTTTCTTCCTCCTCCTCTTGTCTCTTTTTATGTTCCTCTTCAAGTTTCATTGACTCTTCTTCAACCCTCTACAAGTCTCTACTTTCTTCATTAGCGGTTTAGGTCATCCTAATGGGAATCCTCATCATAATTCTTCACCTCTCTCCCATCCGTGAGTAGATGGTGCTGAGCCTTGCTCCCCCTGTTGTCACTGATTGTTCTCCTGCTTGATGTTCTGTGTTGTTCAGTAGTTTGGCAATCAACTTCCCTCTTCTTAGCTGTTTGCTATGCTTCTTCTTGTTAAACTCTATTAGTTTCTTCTTCCCCAAGGTTTCCTGTAGAGAAAGAGATGAAAGGGCTTATTGTAATGGGTGAATGATGCTCATGGATTGGCAATTATTCTGGTGTCTCCTTCCCTTGCTCTTCTATGTTCATCTCCATCTCCCCCATGGACTCTTGTATTAGGGCTGTTAGCACTCCTCTAAAACATGTATTCGATGCCTTGGATGTGGGTTTTTTCCTTTCTGACTCAACCTTCATTGCTTGTGATTCTCCACCCATGGATCTTGGAGTTGATGCATGGATTGCCATTCAAACATAGGAATTCATCCACCAATGCCTTGGCTACAATACTCTTGAGCAGTGGTATCTCTATTATGTTCATGAGTGCATTATACCTTTGGCTTGAGAAGAGAGGATGCACCATCTTAGCTTGCAATCTGACAATGGGCTCATGGATGTTTACTAGGTTGATTCCATCATTCGTATACACTTGTTTCTTATTCATCCCTAGCGTACCATAGACATCTCTCTTTGGTCTCTTTTTTGGCTTGTCTACTAACCCTAGAGCTTTCTCAACAAACTCTAGGTGAAGCATAACTTCCACACTCTTAGTTATATCCCCTTTATTGACTATTCGATGTACCACTACTCTCCTTGACATCAAAGGATCTGAGAAATTCTATGCACTTATCGTGATCTATTTGGTGGCCAACCTTCTCGAGCTACTTGGCTAGATTGTATTGCTCAATAATCTGTCTCACCATGTCCTCAGTTGCCACAAGTTCTTCTAGGTTGTGTATGCTTCAGTATCATAACTGGTTGAAAACCTATATCTCCATGGTTAAGAAATATTTATTACGTTCTTCCTTAGAAAATGGGAGCCCTACAAGACAATTTTTACTTAAAAAGTGAAGTGGTTAAAAGAAAACACTATCAAATAGAGAAATGTATAAGCCAAGGAATTAAAATTTTTCGTATCAATCAATCATTACATTCCACGCAAGAACTTCACAAATAAATTTTCACTAAATGAAAATTCAATTCATCCTTCTCTTTGGAGTTCAATCATATTTCGATTCATATTTACCTTTTACCTTACTTTACCTTTCCCCTGACTCCCTTCCCTCTTGGAATGATGAGATTCCTTCCTAGGATTGGAGGATGAAGGGGTAAGGGTATTTGCTATGCTCTTGGTGTGCTCTAATGTTTCAAGAGACAATTGTAGAAGTTTGGGTTATACTCTAATGTAGCATGCAATCCATGTCTTGTGGGCAGATATCCACATGTGTGATATTGGTCAATACATCAGTCGAGATCACCTAAGTCCATTCTTCTAGCAACATGAAGTTCTTCTTCTCTTAGGATCCTATCTAAGTATGGATTCAACATGACATTGTCATCTAATGGTCTATTCCATATCATGGCCAATACTCTAAATGAAGTTGGGGCCACATAAGTGGGGTCATATTTGGAAGTCTTGATGGCATGTCTTTGCTCTACATTTGTCATGATTTGATAATTCTCTTGTTCCCATTGGATGCAGAGAGTGTACCATTTTCGTAGAAAATTGGATTTGGATTCACAGCTAGCTTTTTCAGCTCATCAAGCTTATCGAGTAACATTGGAAGTCTACTTTTCTTGAAGGACGTGATTAATTGTTGGTCTAAGGCTTGTTCTTGAGAGATTTCAGTGGCAATTAGCTTTTCTACAATCATGGGAGTTTTTGTGAATATGAATTCAAATTTCTCCCAGGAACAAGGCAAAGAGCATACATCGTTTGCTATTTATTTGTCAAGCATGCCTAGGTCCAAGCATTCATAGTTTCTAGCAAATAAAGTGAAAGTTAAGTTTTATCATCTGATATAGGTCATAAGTCATCTCCCATATTCATAGCCATATCGGATGCCAATTCAAGAATGGATTGGTGTTGATAAGATGGTTTAAGGCCTATGGGTGGTTGGGGTTAGAATCAAATATGGACTGCTTAGCTGTGGTTGCCTCTGCTATGAGGTGATCATTGGAGTATTTATTATTTGTCACTTGTGATTGAGCTTGTGGTTCAAGGGATGTGTGGTTCTCTGTTTGTGTTGTGGCTCATACACTAGAGGTATTAGGACAAGGCCTATCGGTAGTGGGTCTGACTTTTGGTGATAGACCTATTGAGTGTTCATGGATTGAACATCTTTTCTCTCTCTCTCTCTCTCTCTCTTTACCTCTTGCTGGTTTACGAGTACATGTATGTTGATTGGGAGGTTGGGATGGATAGGCAAGTGTGCCATACGTGTGTTTAGGCAACCACACTAGGGTGTTTTCATCATAAAAACCTTGGACACACAACAGGGCTTTTGGACACACAACAGGACCTAAAAGTGATTCCTTGCCAACACCTTTTATGTTAAGCAGTACATAAAAGATGACAGGGAGGCTGTCATTCTTGATAGAGACCATTACCTTGAACTTTACTAGTAGTGGTTTGGGGACTGCCCCCCAAGTGGGCTAAGTTTGGCATTAGTAGGTTGTACTTGGGACTGAATAATGAGGGTCCAATGATCATATGTGAGGATGTTGTTGTTAGCTCCCTCATCGATTAATGCATCAAAGGTGTGTGCCTCTTGGGTGATTATTGTTATGCGCAAATAGGCTAGTGCTATTGTTTCTTTGTCCTCATTCTTTATGCCTACCATAGTTGCCACTCTAACATTCATAGGTGGTGTTATCATTAGAGGCTTGTGTAGTGGGTGTGATGGAGGGTAGTACTTCTTGATGTAACTTCCATTGAAAAAGCCTATAACCCTCTCCTTCTAGGGTTTCAAGCTGCATGTTGCCTATTCTACTAATGTTACAGACTTTGAAAGGTTCCAAAGCCATGAACTTGATCTTTTGTTTGTGACCCTTTATAGAGTACAACAACACTAAGTCTCATTGTTCAAATTCACATTGTTTGATATGCTTGTCAAACTAGCTCTTGCATCATGTCTTCGCATAGATTAGGGTATGGGTTGCAATGAACTAGGTTTCAAATAGGTGTTCTAGTTCTACTAGGTGATTTATCCATGTTTCCTTGCCATCCCATTTCTTTTGGATTGCTATTCTCAAGCTTGGAATGAAGGACTCAATTGGTAAGATTGCTTTAGTTCCATAGCTCAACTTGAATGGTGTCTGTCCTATGAAAGTTTTGTAGATTGTCCATGTAAGCCCATTAATGGTACCATTAGCTTATTATCCTACTCACTACACGAGGCAGAGACCACCTTGGTTAGGACAATCACTAGCATTTTATTTATGGCTTTAGCTTGGCCATTTCTTAAGGGTAATATAGTGAGGATTTTTTATGGATTATCAAGAAGGTGGATAATAAGTGGGCAATTACTTCATTGATGAAGTGTGTGCCTTGATCACTGACTAATTCTATGAGATATCCAAACCGTGAGATCACTTGCTCCCAAAGAAATTTGGGAGTGGTCCTAGCATCTTTTTTCGAGTTGCCCAAGCTTCAACCCACTTGGTCAAATAGTTTGTTACTATGATTATGTACCTCACTTGTGGGTATTGTGCTACATGGATGATTGGACTAATGAAATAAATCCCCCATTTTTCAAATGGTTGGTGTGCTATCATTGGAGTCAACTCCATCTTATCCTTATGAAGAGGGACTATGGTTCATTGGCAATCATCATAGTGCTTCACAATCTTAGTCGCATCGCAGAATAGTATAGGCCACCACAATTGAGATTGGAGCATCTTACATGTTGTAATGTCCCCATTGAAGTGTCATCCAACAATTCCACCATGAGCTTCTACAAGCACATTATGCATCTCATGTTCATAGACACATCTCCTCAATAGTCCATCCTATCCTAATTGATAGAGTTGGCTGCAATTAATTTATAGGGTTAAATCTTTAGAATGATATATTTTAGTCCAGTCTTCTCAATTGGACCTTCTCTTTGTCGCTATGTTGACCTTTTTGTAATTCATGCACACTCGAATCTTCCCATTCTTCTTTAAGACAATTAATATGGGTAATAGCCAATCAGTGTGCTCAATCTCATTAATGAATCTGCTTTCCTATTTCCTCCTTCACAACATGATCATGCTTCGGATTCATTGCATACAATCTTTGTTTGACTGATGTTACATTGGGGGTCATAGGAATGTTGTGAGTCACAATACTCAGATCGATTCCTTTTAGCTCTTCTAAGGACCAAGTGAATGCATCTACATACTCTCGTAGAATATTAATGAGATTAGCCTCCTCTTGCTTATTTAAGTTGTCGCCTATGTACATGGGTTGAGGCTTGTTCCTCCCTACCCTTTCCAAGTTGACTTTCTTAACTTTAGCGAGTCCTATAATGGGTTCACTAGCCTATCCTACTTTTTTTCTTCTTACTAACACCACTATGTGGTCATGCTTCTTATAATTACTGAAGAATTTGGGTAAGTCATGCGGTTTCTTTTATCATTTAGCTTTTGAGGACTTGGACAATTTCCTTATGTCTTCCTTAAGTCCCTTATGCCTTAGATGGATCAAGAGGTCCCGTTTGGTGCATTTCATCTTAGGTGGTTGTGGGATTTCACGATCACTCTTAGAGTTGACTTCTAGCTCAGTGTTGAACTCACAACCTTCACTGGAAGGAGTTTCCCTTGGTGGTCGTAGCTCTAAGATTGATTCCACTCTAAGCAGTGGTGTATCGTCTGATTGAACTAACCCAGCACTCGCTCATAGTCCACTACGTCTAGGTGCTCTAACTAGGTACAATCACAATTTACCTTGATGACTCCTCTTTCCACTCTAAAAGCACTGGCCTCTTGCAGTTTAGAGTCCACTCTTATCTACTCAATCATCCATCCATTTATGTCGTACTCTATGGTCCCGGCTTGTTCCTCACTTTTCTCACCATTGGAGCAACAACCTTCATACTCATCATCCAAATCCTCATACTCAAATTCATCATTCCCATTGTTCTTGTTCGTACGACTTTTCCCATCTACAATGAGGGCCCAATTGTACAACTGATTTAGGTCATGCACCTTAGTCCATTGCCACTCTAGATTCTCTATGAGATCCTTAAGAGGTTCAAAGTTTACAGTTGGGTTATCATCTAGCTCACTCATCAAGCACTCAAGAATTTTACGGAGTTCAAGCTTATTAGTTGATACATGGTAGGTAATAGGCATTGGTTAGCTGACAGAACTCCTCGCCATCATGAGAAGAGGTACTAATGATGTAGCATCATTCTTGGATAACTCAGAAGTTGTGACTTCATTGGGTTTACTAATTGCTTCTATAGCTTGCCTATAGTCATCCTCATCGTCATCTGAGAATGGCAAGTCGATGGTTGCTAATATATGCATTTGATCATGCTCATCTTTAGGGCAAGGATTATACTTAGTTAACAGTCCACATTTGCACTTTCCTTCTAACGGTATCAAAATTCCTTCTTCTAAGGATCACCATAGTACCATTATCCTAAGAGTACCAACTTTGGAGGGTTTCAATAGCATAGGTTATGATGAAGAGTACTCTGTTTATTAGCTTCCAGTGGGTTGCCAATTAGATAAATAGAAGGTTGTTAGTACAATAAGTATCCCACGTATCTTATTGATGTGTGCCCATGAATAAGTCCCAACTCTTTTCCTTCTTATTCTTGTTAACCTCCATTGACCACAACTCCTAAATCTTCTTCATAATCTCCCACTTTGATGATATCTAGAAATTCTTCAATGAAGGCCAATCTTCCATTGATACTCATTCTATATGTTTTTCTCTTCAGTTTTGTGGGAAACAATTGGCTATAGTGATACAACTTTGTATAGCCTTAGAAGACAGTGGGATCACTCTATCACATAGAGCCCACATCAAGATAGTGACATGTTTCTGCCATTGAAGAATGCACTTCTTGTAGAAAGTGGCTTTGGTAATGAAGGTCTCCAATTCTTAAATAATGTTAGGAATTCTACAATCTTCCATTGCTTTTCTTCATCTCCAACAATACCACTTCTTCCATTCTCAGCCTCTATTAGTGCTTATTGATGGCAGTATTCCTCGGCTATGCACCAAAAAGATGGAGCCCCAAGAGAAACACCAAGAAAAAAAAATTACTACAAGAAATCTATATTTTCATACCAATAAGCATGTTCTTCATACTTTAATCAACCACAAGAAGAAAAAGAACACCAAGAATAACCAATCTTTGTGCAACATCATATGATGAATCTCCCATGGAATTATCACAACAAATCTTCAACCTATTCATCATAGAAACTATCCAAAAACCAAAAGGACACAAAGGAATGATCAACTTTGAATGGAATTCATCACATAGTATTCATGTTTCATCATCTTCATAGTCTTTCTCTCAATCTCTCACATGTAGATACAATGTTTCTTAATAGAAATTGACTCTCTCTCATGAACTCTCTCTCTTACATATACTCTCTCTCAATAGTACGTGATAATAACAAAGAATAAATCTCAATAATCCTCTATTTATCATGGATACATCTTTCAAGAGGTATGCCTAATATGAAGAGGGAGCAGAGCCACTACAATATCACTTGAGAGCTCATTAGTATTACTATCACTTCAACTCTTCAATCAGCTACTTCTTTGAGCTATTAAGAGCTTCCATTCTTCTCTTTTCAAGATTAGAAAACATCTCTAAGCTAAATATCCATCCATCAGAACACTTACACAAGCATACAAAGGACAACAAAAGGCATACAAAAGCTCAAGAGTACATTACAGAAGGTCTACAAACGGCATAAAAACCATATAGCTCAAACCAAAACCAACGCAAACCATCAAAAAACATCCAATTTACTCTCAATCATTTCTTAAACCACCCATTTACAATCATAATCTCTCAAACAGAAATAAATCAAATCAAAGTAGAGGTAAAAATAGACATATCAAAACCAAATGGATACATCACATAACCAATCAACCTATCATAACTCAATCAAAAACCATCATGAGCTTATTAAACCTACTCAATCCATTCCAATACCCTTCAAAACACCAAAACAATCCAAAAACCAATCAATCAAACAAATTATCACCTAAAAGTCCAACAAAAATAACTTAAAAACACAATCATTTCAACATAACACTAGCATGCCCCAATTGGAGCTTTCTACTAAAAGTTATAGTAGATTTACTACAACATGGTACTAGTAGACAACATGTTGTTCCATGTCTACTATCTTCATGTGGCCATTGATTTATGATCAAGTGATGGATTTAATTCATTTCTCACTAATGTGTATATATGATATACTTTGACATACCTCCTCTCTTCTTTCCATATTCTTGGAGAATTCATTCATTTATCCCTTGTAATGGCTAAAATAGAGTAGTACTTTGTTTTCTCTATCCCATAATTTGTATAATAAGTTGCAATATTGTTTTTGGGGATAAAAACATCTAGGTAGAGACAAAATGTATGTACTTTATATAATAAGTTCCTCTCTTTTTTTTGAGACAAAAACATCTAGGTGGCGATAAAATGTAGGAAATTGGATACATTAATGTGGGAAAATACTAGCTACACTAGCTAGTATATAAGATGTAAGGGACTTTAATTTTACACCATTCAGTAATAATACAAAGTCTCTTTCATCTTTAAGCTTTCTCTCAGCTTCTATGACTTCCATCTTCCTATCTTTCTCTCTCTACTTTCAATATTTCTCTCTCCTCATTGTCTCTCCTTTGCACTCTTCTTCTCTCTCTTCTGCAATCATCTCTCTCTTCTTTTCTCTCTCTTGGCTCACTTCTTTACATTAATTCCCTCGATCCCCTATATTACTTCAAGTAGAAACTTTCATTCTTTGCCTTCTCCTTCTTGACCTACTCCCAAACACATCAAGCACTACGCTTCCCCAAGCCCTTTTCATGCTTTTTCATCACTAAAGATGGGTGTGGGAAGCATTGAATTTTTCCAACCCCTAAGTGTTGAGATGTAGAGAGAGAAGATATGTAGAGACACGAGAGGGAGAGAAGAGACACACCATGTACACTCCCAAAGACTATTTCATATTGATCACAATCTACATATATATATATATATATATATATATATATATATAAGACCTAGTCTAGATAGGGTGAGCTATATATAGCTCCAACACCCCCACTCAAACAAAGGTCTCTAGTTGGAAATGAAAAAACCCTAAGGGAGCACAAAGAAAAAACCCGAGCTCCTATATACAAATGTACAAACATGATAAAAAATTATTATTGTGTACATGTAAAGTGAATTCGTGTATGTGAAGTGAAACTGAATATGTGTGTACAAAGATGACCAAGAGGTCTGAGGTGTATGTGTATATGTGAAGTTATGGTGCCTACAAGGAGTATGTACAATGACACTACAATGTCATAGTAGATTAATTTCCAAAGATTGAAGTTGAGACAACTCTAAGTTCCAAGCACAGCGGAGTGAAGCATGCATCATTGAGTCCTTTGGTGAATATATATGTAGTCATCTGATCACTTGGACAATGTTCAATCATGATTGTGCCTTTCTTTACTTCATATTAAACATAATGATAATGCAATGCAATATGTTTAGACTTGTTATGTTGAACATAGTCCTTAGCAAGACTAATAGCACATTGGTTATCACATCAAAGTGGTGTGCTGGAGAGAGGAGGATGGCCATTTCTTGCTAGTCCAAGAAACAAGACAACCATTGATAAAGAAACAATTTCCACTTGTAGAACGCATAGATAAGTGAGACCTTTCCCAATCTGCATAAGACAAGGAATACTAGCAAGATGTGTAGAACCCACAAACTTCTGAATAATATCTTCAATGAAATTTATTTGATGTAGTAATAAAACACCCTTTTCTCAATAGTGTTGAATCTGAATACCAAGACATGAGTGGATGTCTTGTTTTGTTGGGTTGGGATTATGCACATTTTGCACCATCGTTGAGCACTAGCATGGCATGAGGTCCACTGTAGCTATATGCAGTAAATCTTACTTACACGTGCACATGAGAGAGCACCTGTCATTGAGCACGCACATTTCTTACACGCATGATATTTGGGATGTTCATCACAAAGTTAGGAACCTTTGGTTGAGTGAAGAGATCAATCTTTTGATACTAAGCTCATGAAGATTGTTTGAGACCATAGAGTGCTCGATGAAGGCTGCAAGCAAGATTTTCCTTTTGTTTGACTACAAATCCCTCTAGTTGTTCCATGTATATCTCTTCCTTTAAATCGCCATTAATAAAAGCAGTTATCATACTCAGCTTCCATGGCCTTTTGCCATTGTTCCTTTCTTGGGGATGCCTCACTATAAGAGATAGGGTCATCACAAATATTGAGAGCATTCTCAAGAATATCAGCATCATAAACATGACAAGTACCATGCTCATTATCATTTTGAAGATCAGCATAAAGATCAATGCCAATGTCATCATCAGCAATAATAGGTGTAGGCTGTGAATCCTGATTGTAAGAGTCAATATTATCATGTGAAGGAGGTTCATCATCATATAGAAAAGGAAAATAAGTGAGTAATGACTTTGTATCATCAACGTCCTCTAGTAACCACGTCCGCCCAGCATCCTTTTGAGACCATGTGCTGCCCATAAGTTGCTCATTGCAAATGGTATCATGACTTATGATTACCTTCTTGGAAGATGGATCATAAAACTTGTATTCCTTAGAAAAAGTTGGATATCCAATTTAAAATAACTTTCAAATCGGGAGGATCAAGTTTTCTACGAGTCTCTTTGGGTACATGAATATAAGGAATACATCCAAAAGTTTGAAAATATGAAATAGAAGAAGTTTCACCTATCCAAATAGTGATCGATATTTTACCAAAAGGAGTAGTTTTAGGAAGATGATTTTGCACAAATACTATTGTTAAGGCTGCTTCATCCCACAAACATCGAGATAAGCCAGAATGAATGAGCATACATTGCATGGCATTAAGCATAGTCTTGTTTTTACATTTAGTAATATCATTCTATTGAGGAGAGTAGGGAACTATATATGAATATACTGATTATCACAATAATCATCAAAAACCATTCTATTAAGGAGAGTAGGGAAGTGTATATGAATACACTAATTATTACAATAATCATCAAAATAATTTCAAATGTATTCTCCACCATTATCACTACGAAGTTTCTTGATGCGACAACCAATATGAAGTTTTGTAGCTTTTTGATATTGCTTAAAAGATAATAAAGCTTTTGATTTGTGTCACAAGAGAAAAACAATGGTGTATCTTGAGAAGTCATAAAAAAAATGTCATGAAATACTGATATTGAGATTTTGATGGAGGAAAAGGTCCACAAATATCAATCTGAATAAGATCAAGCAAATCTCTAGAATGAATTGTGGTGGAAATGGAAAAGGGTTTGCAAAAACGCTTTCCAAGTGCACAATATTCACAAATACCCATATGAGAACAAGCTTTGAATTCCATGCCTTGAACAAGGTCACACCGATAAAGATAGACAAGCTTAGAAAAATCAGAGTGAACAAATCGATGATGCCATATTTTGCTGTTAAGATTGCCAAGAGCTATAATAACATTTGCAACATCTTCATTTAAAGATAACTAAAAAGGATTACCATTTCAAGGAGAAACAGTTATGGTTTTTTCCATCTTTCTCAATGTGACACTTGGTATGGTCAAACTGACAAAGAGACTAAGATCCACAAGTCTTGCAAACTAAAAGAAGTTTCCTTTATAGATCTAGGACATGTAAATCTCCATGCGTAATTCTTGTTGAAGAAAGGATACCGAGATATAAATCACATATACCTTTGACTTGACAGGTTGTGTCATCGATAAGATAAACCAATTTCTTGAAAGGAATAGAATGATAATTATGTAACCATTGGGACTGATAAGTCATGTTTCTCATAGCACCAAAATCAATAATAAAAAGAGACCCATCACAAACATGAAGTATCCTTTCCGGAGAGAGAGAATAACTCACACAATTTACTTCTTCACTAGTGTTGTCATGTGTAGCAACATATGCTCTATTACAATTTGAATCAAAATGCCTCTTGAAACATAGATGGGTTGGATGATCACTCTTTTTGTAGTAGTCACAAGGAGAATAATCTCTAGATAAACATGGTTATTTATTTGTAATAACATGTTCTTCATCATATTGCTTTGCCCAGCACAATCATCTGTAGTGTGACCATTTCTATTGCAATAAGAACAATGTCTGTTACGAAACTTGAGACGAGAGAAGTTACCACCATGACGACTCCTACTATGTGTAGAGCATGGAAAGGGACACCTTCGAGCAAGTAAAGCTTGGTCCATTTGTTCTAACTATGTGCCCTCTTGTGAGATCATAATTGTTTCTTGATTTGTGTGTCGTCGTTCATGTCGTTATGAATATTCAATCAAATATATACAAGCTTGATCAAAATTGATCCCATCTTTGTTAGATAATATGGTAACAATATTATAATAAGCAGGATCCTTTGCCATATTAAGAAGCTATGTTACCAATTGCTTTTGTGGAATAGCATCACTAGCAAGTAGCAAGCTGATTGATAATGTTCTTGAATGATTTGATATGTGTTGTCACAGAGGTTCCAATGTTGTATTGTAACTCACTAAGCTGACTATGAAGATAAAGTATTTATGTAATATATTTCTTCTCAAAATTTGCTATCAAATACTCCCATATAGCTTGTGAGGTTGAAAGATTGCATACATCAATCATAAGAGATTCTTGAAGAGTAGAAAGAATATACCGACGAGCTACTTTTTCGCGTCTGATCCACTCATTATAAATAGTTTGCCATTCTTCAAAGATGGGTCCTTCAGTACAAGGGTATTATCATGAGCCTAATCAATTGGTTGAGGTGGACATTCATAATTACCAAGAACAATACCATGCAAGTCATCGCCTTCAAGAATTAGCAGCATCTTTACTTTCTACCCAAGGAATCCTTATCCTTGAGAGTGAGAAATGGAATGTTGTCTAGAAGGAAATCCATTGATAATTATAGAATTCAACATATCTTTCAGAGAGAATATGCACAATATAAGATCACGGAATCTACACACCATGTACGAAAGGATGAGACAAAAGTGTAGCACTACAAATCATTCCTAGAAGTTATGATGTAAGAAAATACATTTAGTTCAAAAAGCATACTTCTAAAGAAAGAGACCCAAGATAAATGAAGAGTGGGCAATAATAAAGTGACCCAAAATAGACAAAACGTGTGAGAGAAGAAATTGGTCCAACATAGACGAGAAATATGAACAACGCTCAAAACATTATCACTTTACTTTTTGGCCAAGCATAGATGATTTGGCTAATTTTAGCAAAAACACAAGAGTGAGTAATCGTGACAAAACCTATGTCGTAAAAGTCTGCACGAAAAACTATTGTCTTGTTTGTTTTCTTATTTCAAGTCTACCCAGTGTTTACCTAAACTAACATAACTTTTGACATAAAACTCCAAATCGAGCATAGATTTGATAGGAAGGAAGCTTATGAGTCCTAGCATATCATAAAAATAGTTTTCTTGAAGAAAGGTGTTTCCTTAAGAGTTTCCCAAATAGAAACTTTTAGGGTGTCCAAGCAAGGCATATCTACGATTCAACATACCTACAATCTAAATGATGATCGATGATGATTGAGTGAACTTCTATTATGCTTAAAATTCATAACATAAGATGCTCATAACAAATACAATACGCCAAATTTAAGAATGAAAAGAATATGAATCAAGAATCGAAGAGATACTACATAGATATACTTCCTGATTGTTTTCTTCAAGGAATCGGTTGTAGTCAATCGTTATAGCTCTGATACCATGTTGAGATGTAGAGAGTGAAGATATGTAGAGACATGAGAGGGAGAGAAGAGACACACCATGTACACTCCCAAAGACTAGTTCATATTGATCACAATCTACATATATATAGGTGAGACCTAGTCTAGATAGGGTGAGCTATATATAGCTCCAACACTAAGTATCCTCTACAATTATAGCTATGCCCCCTCCTCTAAAGAGCCTCACATCGTGCACATTTCTAAGCACTGTAGCTTGAAGGTCAACCATTAGTGGTTAACATTTCATGATTTAGTGTCAGGCTTGGAGAAGAGGATAAAAAGCATAGGTTGACCTCAAAATCAATCAACCATAATTCAACAATGCATTAGAGCTAAACAACATATACCATTCTTATGGCCCTTTATTAATTTTTCTCCTTCCATACTTTGTATACTAGAAACTACAAGGTTTGATTCATCATGAATGCATTTTTCTTTACCTTTCTCATATTTCTCTCTATGTACCTTCTCTTTCTCATTTTCCTTATCCTTTTCTTTCTTCTTTGCTAGTTTACAGGCCCCATCTTCCATCTCTCCCTCAATTCGTGATATGGCGCCTTCTTCTTGATCAGTCGAAAAAAATGCAACCCCCCTCCCCACATTTTTCAATTTTTGGGCTCCCAAAGGGTCACACCCTTTGGGCTCTCCTAAAGTCCATTTCCACCCTTGGCATTTTGGGATTGGCCTCCCGGTCACTCCCTCTTCCACGTCTGGTGTCCGATTCTTGGTCTGAAAAATCCTGGACGTCTGTCTTGAAGTCTTCTGCAGAGAATCTCCCAGGGTCTTGTCTCGCATGCCAAAAAATTATGAAAATTCTCCAACCACCGTCCAGTGGCTCTTTTAAGCATTTCTGGGGCATTGCCTCTTAAAATTGTACTAATTGCCACCGTCGCCTTCGATGAAATCTATTTTTCCCCAGATATTCGTAATTTTTGGCTATTTTTAAGCACTTCTCGGCATCAAAAATCATCTGTCACAAAGGATGAGATTACCTTCTGGTTAGAGAAAATGAAAATAGAAATTGCAATGGGCCCATATAGGATCTCACTGGATGCCATATGTTGTTGATGTGTAAGGACTTATCTAAGTTTGCCGATCAATGTAGACTCACAAGGGAGTTCTTGGCATATGCAAATGAAAAAATAATTAAGTTGTTATAGCCAAGTCTATTTCGAGATTAAAATCAAGTTTAAGATAGGAGCCAAGGCTCTAGTACTTGGGATTAAGTTCTTACTACCCAAGGTTCTTCACCTTGCTCAAAATTGTTTTGTGTAGGGTTACAAGATACATGATGCTATACTAAATCTCATGATATCCATGGATGGAGAATATACACAATGCTATACTTAATCTGATGATGTCCATGGATGGTGCATTTCTTCTCATAAACATGGATATGGATAAGGACTATGATTCCATAAGCTAGGTGCATGTCCTTACAATAATGGCCAAGCTAGGAGTCTAGCTACATTCTTATTTAACAACACCTCAGTGGTTACTACTAATGGCATGCTTTCTTCTTTTCAACAGGATCTCATGGCCATCTACCCTACTCTATAGGGTAAGCCTATCCACTTTGCCTCCTTGCCAAGTTCCTTGATCAAGAGTTTAAAGACTATTTTAAATGATGAAGAAGCCATCTATTGGCTCTCTCACAGTCTTCTTGAACAACATTGTGTTTCACAGTCTATATACTTTTTATGAGTACAACCCTTGCCAAATTCCAAATCTCAAGAGTTTCTACCTCTATCCCCAAAAAGGGTAGTATTGACATGGGCTAAGGCATTTAGTCCCACCATACAAATGAGTTTCTAGCTTTGGCCCATAAAGATCTTACCATAAGACATAGCCAAAACAAGTGGTATATTGATTCCTTTTGCTTGAAACACTAGGGACATAGAGGAGTCACCTTTTAAACCTCATTATCTTATCTTTGGTTGGGATCTTTCTAGTAATCACTCCATTAGAGAAGATTTCATTCAGATAATGGGATACTCTCCAACCATCCAACCTTTCCATGACCTTAAAGAACATCTAGGGTGCATTTTCTTCGTCGTTTTACACTTTGGCAAACATCACCTTTGACCCCTTCTAAAAGTCCCTTCTTTTTTTAGCTTATAGGCTCATTTGCCTTTGTGATTTATTAGGCGTTTCATGATAGTTTCTCTGCCAGTCATTGCGGATGGGGGTGTCCTATTCTTCTCTTTTAAATCACATTCTCAGGCCTCTCAACCCCCCTATGGGAAATTATGCACTTCTATAATGTCCTCTTAGTTCATGCCTTCTTGTTTGCAAGGATGGATCTACCCTCTAGAATTATACATTATTACTAAGCTACCCTAAACCATCCTCTATGCAAGGCCAAATATCATTCTACAAGACTTGCTCTCCAAAATTTCAAGTTTCGAAGGCCACTAGAGTTCTTAGGGATGTCAACTACTTCTGTTGCTTCTAAGTGATCATATATCTTCTTTTGACCATGTACCAAAGGTTCTATACTCCAAGAGTAGTAAGTAGAGTACTAGATTCAAAGCATTGACCAAAGGGAAGACTCTAGGAGTAGGCCCATGATTTTTGGCATAACTTTTGTTGGTCATACTACTTAGATTTGATGATTTTTCTACCTCCAATCTTCTCTGTGTTTATCAAGCAACCCTGGAATACTCATTTGGAAGTCAGTATAGCAAGCATTCATAAGGTTTGAGCCATTGATCTTCATTCTCATCTCTAAGAACCCTGAAAACTAGCAAGGTAGCCATAGCCACAAGTTTGAAGCTTCAATTTCTTCAATATTTGGTTTTTCTCGACTT
Source organism: Lygodium microphyllum (assembly GCF_053477565.2). Lineage (NCBI taxonomy): Eukaryota > Viridiplantae > Streptophyta > Polypodiopsida > Schizaeales > Lygodiaceae > Lygodium > Lygodium microphyllum. Next base: position 82,825,218 of record NC_141163.1, on the reverse strand, counting down.
CTAAGGCTTCTCTAATGACATTATCAAGCAAGATTGGCTTCAAGTTTGAAGACATTGGAAAGATTTCAGCACATCAAGCTTCTTGGAGTACATAATGGAACTATATTTTGGGGTTTTTTCTTAGAGAGCTTGAATCTCCAATATTCAAGTGTTTGAGAGAACTCAAAGCATTGATTCTTCAAGGATTTCATGATCTTCAAGCATGTATGGATTGAAATCAATGGATTTTTGGAATCATAAAGCTTATTGAATCATCTTCTTCAAGTCAATAAGAGATATTTCACTTGCTTAAACTTTGAAATCGCTCAATATTCACTTATTTCAAGCTTTTTCACTTGTTGATGGGAAATTTTGATCAATTAAGCCTCTAAATTGATCCAATAGATCAGAGATTAGTGCTTCTTTTCATTAATAAGAGCTTATTACTTGAATTTCAGTATTCATTTCAAATCTCTTTCATCATGACTACCATTTACATTGTCTTGATACATAACCCCGATTTTGATTGTGTTATTCTCTTGTACCTAAGGAAGAAGTATTGTAAAGGATAAGTAATTTCAATTAGTGAGTGAGTCACTAAATTACAGTGGTAAGATCCTCATCCAATCTCCATTTCTTAATTCCAATTTTCATCGATCAAATCTCGCATATCATTAAAGGCTAAAATAAATTTTTAGTTATGAATTTCATCCCTATTTTCTTCAATAAAATGCTCGTGTCATGGTGATATTCCCACCAAGAAAAAAGGTGGATGCTAGAGGGGATACTGGGACAATAGAGAGGTGACCCTCTCTCACTATTAAAGATCCCAAAGGGGTATAGCCATCTTACTTGGGGAAAATTTTTCCCACCTCCTGGTGACTTGGAGCTAATGTGGGGAACCTCATAGGCTATTATATCCCTCACCACATATGACAAGTACCACAAGTGGAGTCATTGAAGACCCAAATATTTCAACTAAAGAGCATTGATCAAGGCCTCATTGATTAGTTACAAGGATTATACATGTCTATTACAAGTTTACTGCAAGGTATTTCAGCCTATTTCATCCTTCATTAGCATGGTAAAGGTGTACATAGGAGTAACAGGAACTTGGGGCAGTGATTAGGTTTGATACTCAACCATCTACATGTGACAGATGATTTTTTATGCCGAGAAGTGCTTAAAAATAGCCAAAAAATTTGAATTTAGGAAAAAATAGAATTTATCAAAGAAGGCAATTGCAATCGGTACGATTTTAAGCGACAAGTCCCTAGAGCGCTAGTGCTTATTTGCATGAAAAAAAAAATGGTGGCAGATGGCCAAAAGCTGGAGTTTTCCTAGAACACAAGTCTCGAATCTCCATTCTGAGGTTATTTGATCCCCCATTTAATCCCCGCAAGGTTTGGGGTTGTGAAGCGGCTACTAGATCTGGAAGCTGGGAAGAGTGTGATGGGGCTTAGTTTTGTAGATTTCAACGTCATGGAACCGACCGTCCGGACGGATTTCAATTATGACGTCATTTGTCCCCTCAAAACTGGAAAAACCACTTGCGGGAAGTGTGAAAGCACAAGCTATGAACTAGATACTTTATGTTTTAAAGCTTAAGCCAAAGAAATGGAACGCATGGGGAGGGGGGGGCTTTTTTTTTTGTGCCTCCCATCTTGGCAATGATTGGCCATTTTCTAATCTAGAGAGAGAGAGAGAAAATCCTCTTGGGCTTGAGATGCCTCTATTCTTCGCCCTCCATCACCAAAATCTGATCAAGAATTGATGCACTGAGCAAAGAGATCAAAAACCAGTCTTTCTCTCTCCTCCCTCTCTCTCCTGCATAGAGGCACTTCACGTGGCAAGAATCAAGAAGAGAATCGGGTGATAAATGCTTGTCCGGGAAGCACCAGATTGTTCCAAGTGGCTGAGGAAGCTCAAGGCTGAAGTTCTATGCTGAAATCCATGGCTGGTGGGTCGATACACAGTCCCAATTAAATATTCAAAAAACCTGAAACATGCAAAAAGGTGGTATGCTCTATTTTATAAAAGAATTTTGCTTGTTTTTTATCATTCATGGTCTAAATGGTGTGCACATGGACTAAAATTTTATTTGAATGTTCCTTGCATTATGTTTGAGGGTTGCAATCACTATTATGCAGAACCCATATTGATTTACAGCAATTATAAATTCTCAAAACCTGAAAAAAAACTAATTTTAATGAAAATTGATAGGCTTTTTTATTTTGAGTGGGGAAAAATGAGTGGACATGGGATAAAATGAGGGAAAATGCTGAGTTTCAATTCCAATGATAAGTCATCAGAAAAAACTAGAAAATGCCTATTTTCTATTAAAAATAAATAGGAAAAATAGGAAAAAAAAGAGTTTCTCGCGTCTGAGAAAAATGGAAAAATAAGATCTATGTATGTGAATGTTTGAGGGGACTGAAGCATGAGGTTAAGCCTCAGTTTGGTCCTTGTCCTTCCTATTAAAGTGCATATTTATTGCTTTTACATACAAAAAATGACATTAAAAACCCTCTACACATATGCACCGCAGCAAAATTTAAACGGTGAGGGAGAGGATGATGTTATACAATAGTTTAAAAATTGAAATAATAAAAATTCTGATTGTTCTCTTTATGCATAACATTTAGGATACGGTTTATTTTGAAAATAATGGATCTAGCTGCAGGAGGTTAGCCTTGGTGCTAGGTTCCTACAATGAAGCATTGCCTATTAGTAGAAATTCATTAAAAGGGTTGTTTTTGCACGACACATAGGCTGATTTTAAACCATAATTGTTTGTGCACAATAAATCATACACCATTGCATGAATCATATACACATGGTATCTATTCCAGGTATACATAGCACTTGGTTGAATGATAAATGATCCACGTTGGAGAGAGTAAGGCACCCAAGCTGTAGGTCCAGAGATGGTGAGTCCAAGGGGACAAGTAAGTGAGGACTGGTACATTCTTGGAACAATATAATATTGGTACCAAGAGCAGAGTCTATTTTGTATGTGTTATATGTGTTAGCGACACATCGAGGGGCCAATCCCCAAGGTGTAGGAGGGTCGTAGTGGGGCCGTGGCACAATCAGCCGAGGGGTGCCTCCTATGTTGTTCTACGTAGTGAATTATACCAAAATGTGTAGGGTCTCCCTCTGAGGAGTTTGAGAAGGTTAAGGGTTGGACTACAAAACACGATACAAACACAAAATGTACGTATGATGGTAGGGCAATGTGTCTTGTAGGCGCTCCTGACCACGAGGCTGTGGGGTTGTCTTGTGCATGTTAGAGGTCTGACTAGTGCTATAGCCAATGCCTGCCCATTTTAGGTCCCATCAACATGTACTATAGGTTATTCCAAGTTTATTATAGGTTTCACACAGGGTATTTCACTCAAACGGTGAATTGGGACCTATTTTAGGGTACTTCCTACTTCGTTACAGGTGTTGCAAAGTAATTTAGAATTTTTCTAGGGCCTAAATAGGATATTGTAGGTCATATTCAGTCTCTTTAGGTTATATACAAGATAGCACAAGGTTTAGAGATCTTAGTTTGGAACTAAGAGGAGTGGATAGACCAAAATAGTGCTTTTATAGACAATGGGGTTTGAAAGATTAGAGGCGCTCCTATGATAATTGGTTTGAAACCTGTTTGGAGGAACATGTGCATAACTTCTAGCTACTTGAGGAGGATTTGACCCATGAATGCTCAAAATAGGCTCATTATTCTAAAGGAAGTCTCCCTAATCTCGTAATAAGTGGTATGTGATATACCCCTTCTTCCTAGTAATACCTAGCCAAGGATTATTATTTGACGGCTAAAATGAGTATTTATATCTATTCTCTTTGTCTACCGTTTGTGCTACTACAAGCATAGAGATTTAAGCACTAAGTTTGTCTGATGAATCTCTAGTAGAATAGACAAATTTTTCCAATGAATCCTTCGTAGACTACATGGATATGCAACCCCAAGAAGTAACTAATGGAAAGCAAGGCTTTTTGAGAGGGAACTCCATGATAAGATTTTATTGACCAAATATAGTGGCCATTCATCATCATCAACTAATTTGGAGGAGTGGAATTCAAAGTTAGAATCTTATTTTGACATTTTTCCTAGGTCAAATAACCAAATGATTCGTTTTGCTACACTTCACCTTGAGGGCTTTGCTCATATATGGTGGAGGAACATAAAGAGGGAAAATTGACAAGTTGATAGTTGGGAGAAATTCGAAGCTAAGATGGCTCAAGTATTCTTCTCTCCCATTGAGAAGGAAAAGTTGGCTAGAAGATGGTATCAGTTGGACCAAAGAAGCTTATTAGTTAGAGAGTATACCAACCACTTTTTGAATCTTAGCATGAATGTAGAGAGTGTGAGTAATGATGCAACTTTGCATCATCACTCACTTTTTGAATCTTACCATGTATGTAGAGAGTGTGAGCGATGATGCAAAGTTGCATAAATACATTTATTGTCTGGAGCCTAATTTGTCAGCTGATGTTATGGTCTAGAAACCCGCCACACTATTCCAAGTTATTGAGCTAGCAAAGAGATATGCTCATAAGTATAGGAAGGATATTCCCATGCTGTCTTCTTTTGGATAGCAAAGGGTTGTTAAATAGGGCAACCTTGGTGGCAGTTATGGAGGATCCAATACTTCATTTAGCTGTCCCAAAGTCCCTGTATACCCTACTTTCAATGCTTCAAGATAACAAAGCACTTCAAAGTTAGCAATTAGCCATAAAGTAGAGCCTAAGTAAGGTAATAATAGACCCAAAAATAGTTCATCAAATAATGGCAAGTTCATAACTATGGATCTTTTTAGAGAGCACAAAGAGAAAGGTATATGTTTTAAATGCGGTGTAAAATATACAATTGATCATGCATCTAAGTACACTTACAAGAATGCCAAAGCTAAGAATTACAATATGATAGTACTTGAGGGTGTGGATGAAGAGGTCGTTGAAAAACCAACAGTGAGTGCACAAGTTGAATTTGAAGAGCATGATGAGGATCTTGATCCAGACTAGTCTTATGAGGTTGCTAATGGATTTCCATTTGACCCAAGTGTGCATGTTCTGTTTGATCTTGGTGGGACAAACTTGCCTATTATTGACACTACCCTCCTTTGTTCTATTTCCATGGATGCTTGGATAGGTTTTAAGACCCCTAACACACTTCATATGAAGGGTACCATTCATGGGAAGGATGTGTTTATCTTAATAGACAATGGTTGTGTGGTTGTTTATTTTGTTAGTTTGTAGCTGGATTTTTTGTGTTGGTCCAAATTAGAAATTATTTTTGTCATTTTATTTGGATTTTTTGAGTGTGAAAACTTGATAGCCTTGGTCGAGATTGGAGTTTTCTAGATATATTGGAGCTAGAGTTTGTTGGTAGCTATTGGACGTCTTGAAACATGTAAATTTTCTTGGCAATACTCTTGCACATCACGGCGAATTTAGGTTCACATTGCACTTGTTGAAGGCATTGTACTCGAGGGTTGTCTCCTTATCTTATCAATTACTTCAATACCATGGGTTGGGTTAATGCACATTCTACACCATCATTGAGCACTAGCATGGCATGATGCCCACTGGAACTATATGGAGAAAATCTTAGATACATACGCACTTGAGAGAGCACCTTCATTGTGCACACACAATTCTTTGCATCCATGAGGATGGGATGTTCATCACCAAATAGGAACTGCTGGTTGAATGGGAAAGATGGTTGGGTGAGTTTTGAGGGTCGTATAGGACGCCTTCAATTGTGAGATGGGTTGTTTTCTTGGTCAACATCATGAGGACCACTATGTTCTTAAGAGATTGTGAGATTTTGGGTAAGTGAAGTGGAGTACAACATTTCTTCTTTGTTGAGTTATGAGAGGCTCTAAGGTAAAGGATTTAAAGTAATCAAGGAATTGTGTTTGCATCTTGCATGATGCATGGGCACATATAGATAGGTTAGGTATTATTTTGTTCAGTGCATTCATCTTTTCGCATGTAGCATCGATTGAGTGATTGCATGGAATGGATTCTTGGTCTTGCATTTCTTCAAATCATATGTGGTTGAGCATAAAGTTCAATTTCTTATAGCATATTTTTAGTTAGGACACTTTGCATGGTACTTAGGTGGGTACTCTCTGAGAAAATATTAATCATGAAGATTCAAAGAGTGTGAACACCACAGTGGAATGGCTCTTATGAAGTTGTGGATATGTGGAACAATCATAGTGAAGTAGGCAACAAGTTGAGTAAACAGTTGCCAAATATTCTTGTAGTAGTTTTAGAAGAGAGTGTTACCTTGGAAGGACTATAGCAATCGGATCGGGAATGTGAATTAAGGAGCATGTATTAAAAATAAAGTTAGTGAAAATGAGAATGATTGCATGCTAGATGATAGAAGTGGCATAGATTTTGGAGAGAAGGAGTGAATAGGAGGAGATTGAGATTATAGAAGAGGAGTAGTTGCTGATAGTGTACAAATGATTATCCTAGGAAGTTCAAAGGAATCAATTCTAAAGAACCACAGGAAGAGTTGATTGCTGTTATTATCAAAATAGCTTGTGCTTTTCATGCTAAAGGCTATGACTAGTCAACCTAGAGCAAGACTCAACTCAAGAAGGACTTTGAGATGACGGACATGGGGCATGCCCCTCACATACTTGGTATGCATATTATGCGCCATCACTTCAAGGGACTTCCCTACTTGTTCGAGAAGTAGTACATCCATAGAGTACTTAAGCAATGTTATATATAGGGTGATAAATACATTAGTTGCCTATTACCTTCTCGTGTGAAGGTTAGTCAAGCAAATTATCCCCAACTAGATGATGACAAGGTTGCGATGGTGAAGTTCCTATATGCATTCATAGTGGGTATGGGAGGGGTACGACAACACCTGGCTAGCAACATTGGCATGTTGTGAAGGGAAATTCCCAAATTCCTGAATATGTGGTTTGTACTAGTTTTAGAAGAGAGTGTTACCTTGGAAGGACTATGCCAGTTGGATTGGGATCGTGAATTACGAGCATGTATTAAGAATAAAGTTAGTGGAAACAAGGATGATTGGATGGTGGTTGATAGAAGTGGCATAGATTTAGGAGAGAAGGAGTGAAGAGGAGGAGATTGAGATTATGGAAGAGTAACTGTTGATAGTGTACATATGATCAACCTAGTTAGTTCAAAGGAATCAATTCTAAAGAACCATAGGAAGAGTTGATTGCCACTATTATCAAAATAGCTTGTGCTTTTCATGTTGAAGGCTGTGACTAATCAACCTGGAGCATGTTTTCAGGTAGTTTCTTGGCATGCTGGATCATCGCAGTGTGGGAAGGAGTCATTACCTGAGAAGTTTGATTTGACACTTGATGATCATCATCCTTGGTATGGACATGTGCCATGCGATTGATGAGAAAGGTGGGTGTCACAGTTTGAAGTCTTAAGAAGAGAAGGAAGGGCAGAGCGATGGAGGTGGAGGCTACACGTCCTCAAGGAATTAGATACAAGAACAGAGAGTATGAAAAGGTCATGAAAGGAAAATCACAGGCTGTGACTATGATTACCACAGTCGATGAAGGGATACTTTCCAAGATCTATGGGAGAATATTGGAGCAAGTACGTTGTAGCCTGCCATGTAGTTGCAGCTAGTGTACTCTGCTGGCTGGCGACAAGGTTTGATGAGTCAGAAGCTCGGGTTACTGATGATCGACATCAACTACACTTATCACCCACAATCAAAAGGAGATCATAGGGGCTGTGAACGAAAGTGGAAAGCGTCTGATGAATTCCTGGTTTTGCAGGTGACAGCTTTCATGGCAAGTCGGAGGTGGAAATGCAGGACGCCATGGATTAGATGCATAGCATGAAACTGGATGGCATGCTTATTACTGTTGATAAAAGCCCAAGGTAAATCAATTTGCATCAACGTTAGAGAGAACAATCAAATATAGTTGTGTATCCTAATTATTGGCAAGCTATTGAGGGGAAGTAGCTGCATAACTTGTCATCAGCAATATCATGTGGCCATTCATGATGGAGAGATGACTTCTTAAAAGTAGTCATGCTCATCGTCAGAAGTAGTGCAATCTATTGGGGTTTTTTTTGCCCATGTACACATCATCATGTGTAGTAGATATTGGCCCAGCAACATTGGCAAGAAGACACAATAAGCTGCAACAAAGCAAGAAACAATGATTAGGAAGTGCCATGATGTGAAGCGTTGCTATCAACTTTTGAGGAAAAGCATCTTAACAAACAATAATGAGTTTTTATAAGGTCAACAAAAAAAAAGCCACATAGCTTTTAGGAAAGCAAAACGTTTGAAAAGCCTTAAGCTTTTGAAATACATTTATAACCCAAAGGAAACCTATAAGTAGGAGAAAGCACAAAGATTTAGGGCCTTCTTCCAAGTTTGTTTTCATACTTCTATGTTAGAAGAGAGGAGGGTAGCTTAAAGGCTTTCGAAGTTCTATTTTGTCATATTTTCTCAAGATTGAAGCTAAAGGCTCGATGTTTAATCACAAACCCTTTGAGATATGAATATTGTATATGGTTATTTTTTCAAGCTTGTATGTTTCGTTTTGTTCAAGGTTTTAGATGGTTTACATTGTGCCTATTTTCATTGAAGTTGAGACTACAAGAGGCATAGTTATTCAATTTTGCTTGCATTTTAATTGTCAATTTACAAAAAATTCTCGTGAGTGTAGTAGTTTAACAAAGTCAATTAGATAATCGACACTCCTTGTCATCTCGTTTTCAGGTTGTGTAAGAGAATTATCTTCAATCACCACTCGCTAAACAACACCAGCTATGGATAAATTACATTGTTTTTCCACTCATTTACAGCAACCCATAAGAGTTCAACTAGCTAATATTAAAGAAAATGAGGACCAATAGATATTGTATTGGGGCGTGATTCACTGATGACCTTAGGGAAGATTGCTATGGATTTCTCACTATTACGTATGGAGTTTACCATTGATGGATAGCTTATCTATTTAGAGGGAATCCTTAGTAAATTTGATTTTCAACGTATCGCCATGAAGCTTTTCAAGAAGGAGTATAAGAGATGCTCTCATATTTTTTATTTTACACCTAAATAAAGAGGTTGAGGATTACTCAGGAATTCACCTGAGCATCGAGCTTTGAAAGATTTACTTAAGGAGTATAGGGATTTATTTGAAGTGCCTACTTCATTATCTCCCAAGCGAGCAATGAATCACCCTATAGATTTGCAACTACATTCAAAGCCAGTCAATAAGCCACCCTATAGACTGTCTAAATGTGAGCATGAAGAAGTAGCCAAGTAAATCAATGAGCTTCTAGAGATGAGGTTCATTGAGCCTAGTTCTTCACCTTATGTATCTTCAGTCTTGTTAGTGAAGAAGAAATATGGATCCTTTAAGATGTGTATTGACTACCGAGATCTAAATAAGATCATAGTGAAGAATTAATATTCGATTACCAGAGTAGATTATTTTCTTAATCATCTCAAGGGGGCTAGGTTCTTTATGAAAATTGACTTGAGATTAGGATATCATCAGATCTATATGTGAGAGGGTAATGAAGTTAATACAACCTCCGAGGGGTCTACCTTATAGAATATGTAAGATACCATGTGAGTTCAAAAGAAAGGGTATTATATTAAGTAAAATTTACAGGTTTATATTTACAAATAGATGAATTCTTATAAGTGGACTCCCTACGAAATAGCATTTAGGACTGATCGTACTTTATACCATTTCTTGGTGATGCCATTTGGACTTACTAATGCTCCAGCTACCTTCTAGAGTCTGATGAATAAGATCTTACAACCTTTTCGATTTTAGTTTATCCTTATTTTCTTTGATGATATACTAATTTATATCAAGAAACCATAGGATTATTTGTTACATATGAGGAAGGTTTTTGATGTATTGAGGCATCACAAACTCTTTTCTTAGAGAAGAAGTGTTATTTCATGCAGACATAAGTGAAGTATTTAGGTCATATTGTTAGTGAGAAAGGGATACAAGCTGATCTTAAGAAGGTGCAGTGTGTTAGAGGTTGGCTAACATTTACCACCACTACTTCACTTAGAGGATTTCTTGGTTTATCATCATTCTATCATAGATTTATTAAGCATTATACAATTGTAGTAGTTCCTTTGATTGACATGTTGAAGAAGAAAGCCTTTTTTTAGGATGCACTTGTAGATTTCAGCTTCAGTTAGTTAAATAAGCTCTTATGTCTACTTCTATTTTGGCAAATTCAGACTTTTCTAGAGAGTTTACCATACAATCTGATATCGGTGGCTATAGTGTAAGGGCTATATTGCTATAGGAGTATGGAGTTATTGCCTTTGAGAGTCACAAGCTAATAGAAAGTGATCGGTCCTTAAGTACTTCCTTACTCAGTCAAACCTCACTCTTAGGTAGTATAGGTGGGTAGCTACTTTGCAAAATTATAAATTTGACATCACTCACACAAGGGGTAAGGACAATGTAGTAGGTGATTCTCTTTCCAAAATGTGGGCATGTCAAGTTCTAGCTATGGCTGAGCTACATAGTAATTGGATTGAGGATTTATAGGAGACCTACTTTTAGATGACGAGCTCAGCCATGTATTTAAAAAATTACAACAAAGTCTCATGGAGGAAAGCTCACATTATGAGCTTAAAAATGGTCTAATCTAGCTTAATAGCAAGACTATTATTTGCTCTACTTCTTCTTTTAGATTGAAAATTATAGAAGAATTGCATTTCTTTGCAATTCTTTGCCTATAGCTAGACATTTTGGAGTGTTTAAGACCTATGATAAGATCAACAAAAGTTTCCACTAGAAAGGATTGTGGAGAGATAGTAAGGATTACATCGTGGAGTGTATGCTTTGTTATCAAAACAAGAATGGTATCCATAAGCCGTGTGGTTTATTGCAACCATTACCTTTCCTTGAAGGAAAATAGACACATATTACCATGGATTTTATTACTGGCTTACCTACTACCAAAAAAGGTTGGAATAGTATCTACACAGGCATAGATAGACTCACTAAGATAGCTCATTTTATTCCCACACAAAGACACTGTTTACTACTTCACGGATGGCTAGTTAGTTTATGGAGTAAATCTTTAGATTGCATGGATTATCATAGGTGATCGTACATGAAGGGAATACAAAGTTCATGAGCAACTTCTGGCAGGCGGTATTCAGCTCCATGGGTACTAAGTTGGCTCCTTCTATAACCTATCATCCACATACTAATGGCTAAACAGAAAGGGTAAATAAGTAGTTGGAGACTTACCTTCGCCACTTCTATCATGATGTGCAGCATGCATGGGATTCATGGTTACATTTGGCTAGGTTTGCCTATAATAACTCCACTCATGCTAGTTTTGGAGTTTCATCCCTTTGAGACTATGTATGGTTATAAGGTGTCCTTACCCATAATCATTCTCAATGAGAAGATTAACCCCCATGGAAAAGAAGATTTGGAAAGAATGTAGACCCTTCTTTAACAATGTAAGATGAATCTTAGAAAAGCTCAAGATCAGATGAAGATGTATGTTGATGAGAAGAGGTGATCTTTAGAATTCCAAGAAGGAGAGTTGGTTTTACTAAACGTATCCAAGTCTTGTTACTCTACTTTAAAGGATGGATCCTGTAACAAACTTGCTCACACGTTTTATGGACCACCCTATAGGATCATAAAGTGTATTGGAGACTTGGCATATAGACTAGAACTACCATCTTCTACTAAAATTCATAATGTGTTTCATGTCAATCAGCTCAAACCCTTTCATGGTACTCATGTGAAAAGAGTTGATGAGCTGCCTCCAATGGATCAAGAAGGTTTTATTCAGTATAATCTTGAGGAGGTCATAGTAAAGCATGAGAAAAAGCTTCACTCTTGTTCTATCAGTGAGTATTTGATTAAGTGGAGAGATTTGTCACTTGAGGAAACTTCTTGGAGGCCATATTCCATATTAGATGAGTTTCTTTACCTATGGGATGCATTGGTGGGCTGTGACATAGTTAATAGTGGAGCCAGTTATGGTGTAGATAGGGATTAGATACAAGGATAATTTAGAACAATTTTTATTCTACCTAATTTTTAAAAATATGTCATCCACATAGAGTCAAAGTACTCGTCAATAGCTACATTTTGACATATGGCATGCTTCATTTGGATACATTGATAAGAAGTTATGGGCAGATTTTTTTTTTTTGTAGGGTCTGTTCTTACAGAAAGCTATCTATTTATTCTAGAGTTTATTTCTTGAAGATTTAAATGCTCAAAGTTCTTTTTGAAGACATACAGATTATGTATATGGCAGAGGCTTCATTTTAGTTAATAAATCTTAATTTCTTCATTCATTTTTTTTACATTGTATAGCTGAAATCAGAGTAGTCCTCTGTTTCATCTATCCTTCTTAGCCATTGTAGTTTGTTTTTGTGAGCAAAAACCTTTGGGAAGGGATAGATTGTAAGAAGCTAGGAAGACATGTTTTAGTGAGAGATTGTTAATAATACCTTGTCACACTGTCATAGGTATAAAAGATGTGAGACATGTAAATTTTGACATATTTTACAATAATACAATTATTGTCTCTCATTTCACCTCCTTGTTCACAGCTTTCATGGCTTCTCTCTCTCTTTCCTATCTTCCTAGTCTTTATCTCTCCTTGTCACTCATTCTCTCTGCTCTCTTCTCTCTCTTTTGCTCTCCTTTCTCTCAGCTCTTAGTCCTCTTCTTGACACCAAGGCCTAAAGAGCACCCAAGGCACATGGATACCTCATCCACTCTAATTAGCTTGAGACCAAGGTGGATTATTATTTTAGGGAGATCATCTAAGCCCAAGAATAGAACTTTTGTCTTGGCTAAATTGATTTTGGATTATAAAACCAAGGTAAACTAATTATAAGTGTTTAGGAGATTACATATGCATTGTTGCTCTACTCGAATCAAATTAAAGTTGTCACTTGCAAATAGTTGGGTACATAGCTATGTGTTGCCAGGAATAGCCCATCCTTTCAAATCACGCATTTGCATCTTGTGCACTATCATCTTTAGCAAGGGTTTGACCTGAATGGAAAATAAGAGTGGCACCAATGGGTGCCCCTACCAAACAATAATAGTAACCACTATTGAGGTATTGTTAAATAATGCCTTGAGCGTTTTATGTAACTTACACATGAAAATGCGATTTTTGGGTTAGTGACACCTTCATTTTACATGCATCATACGTTCAAATCTTCCTTCCACATAGTAAGGTGGCCAAGTCTTTTTGGTTGAGGTGGACAAACCGGTCATTGTTTAACTTAGTGGATGCCTTTTTGGAGAATCCTTTGTGTGATATGCAAGTTTGATGGTCTTGTATGTATAACTTGTCTAGATAAGGCTAAAACTGGCCTTATGGATCCTTAGAGCTAGGACATGTGCGGGTCAGTTTGACTTGTGGAGTCCATAAAGTTGTGTGTATAGTGTTAACTTTACTTACATTTGGGGCATTTCAGAATTTGAACTAGTTGATGGAGTACCCTCTAAAATTGAGGGTACTTCATTAACTCTCCTTAGTTAAGACACATGGCATTGTTGCATTCATCTTTCTCTCCTTCGCTCCTCTTGTTGACATTCTTTCTCCTTAGATGAAGACTCTCTCTCCCATTTCAAGAAATCGACTCCTGTATATTCACCATGTTCGCATGTTAGTTATACCTACGTGGGGACGATTCACTCGGTCCACGCAAATTACACACATGCAAGTGAAGGAACTTGCACGTGGCTTGGCCCTTACGTGATGTAAATATTTCCATCTACTTAATACAGTGCGCGCAAGGTACGCTATCCCGCTTTGCTTCACTGCCGCGAAGCGGGGTGCGAGGGAAGTGAAGCTATCGTGCTATCACATGGCAGCTTCACTTCCCTATCGCACAATGGGTAATGCTATCACAAAAACATCACATGCTTTACTCTCCTCTACTCACAACCCCTCTATCTCTCATCCCACTTACATGGCCCCCCTCTGTATCCACACTCACTCACTCAACCTCTCTCTCTCTCTCTCTCTCTCTCTCTCTCTCTCTCTCTCTCTCTCTCTCTCTCTCTCTCTCTCTCTCTCTCTTACACACATGTATAAAAGGCCAAATATGCATTTGCATCAAGGAGTGCATAGACTCATATATACATGCAATGACCATGCACCAAACTTATAAACTTGTATCTATACTTGCTCTGCATAACAATTAGAAACAACTTGTATCCTTGGATGCTACAATGAGAAATAACATTCCTACGGTGAAACGAACCACAAATGAAAGATGTATGAAGCACACCACAAATTTAAGTTTGTCCAAGCATTGCATGCAAACTCTCAGTATTAATAACCCACATAGGTGAAGCAAAGCCCGAAACCAAAGTTTCTTCTAGAGACTACACCAATAACCTTGCACCACAATTTCAAGTATCAACAAACCACAAAGTGTCACTCCTTGATTGTGCCTATGCATCTGCATCCAAATGTTACAAAAAATTTTACAATTTCCATAGGGTCTAACCAAAACGAAGCTTTCTTTTCTTTGAGAAATAACTGGGAAAATTTTCACTCTCTAATATAGCATGGCTAGGCGAAGCAAGTCCGATCGCCACTCTTCGTCTTGTTGATGGTACAAGGGACATAATAGTATTTCATCTCTTTCTTGCACCTAAAATTTTAGAAGCCCACAGCGTTAATGTAAGCACATCTAACAACCAACAAAGACTACTTAACATTAAAACAACAATACCTGGCCTAACATCTGCAAACCACTCGGTAGGCTTTGTCATAGCTTGTTGCAGGGTCACAAAATAATCAAGGTCCTTAGATTCATACATCGCCCACTCTCTTGGTACTCTATCAGTGTGAGATCGTCAAAACCTCTTATCCTATTCATCTTCACCCATATGCACTTGGAAACATAAGTATATCCACAATGTACTCCTCCCTCCCCTAGTCTATGCCTCTCCTTTGTTTGCGACCCCTCTTCCACACAAATTTTACGTCTCTCCCTATATTCACACACACACACACACACACACACTCTCTCTCTCTCTCTCTCTCTCTCTCTCTCTCTCTCTCTCTCTCTCTCTCTCTCTCTCTCTCTCTCTCTCTCTCTCTCTCTCTCTCTCTCTCTCTCTCTCTCTCTCTCTCTCTCTCTCTCTCTCTCTCTCTCTCATGTACACATGTATAAAAGGATAGATATGCATTTGCATCTAGGTGTATAGAGACTCACATATATATACAACGCCTTTTACACGCCAAACTCATAAACTTTACCAATATGTACTTTGCATGATACCTAGAAGTAGCTCTATACGATCCTTGGATGTTGCAATTGGAAATAACATTGCACCAAACCATAAACAAAAGACATACAAAATGCATATTTTGTATCCTTGAGCGCAAGAAACTTTATGCTTCCTTACCATATTCTCGCTATCCCCCTCCCTACCTATCTTCACCCCCCCTCCATTTGTTACCCATCTCTCTTTCTCACATCTATCATCCTCATTCCCTCCTCCTCCTTTGTTATCTTTATTCTCCCTCCACAACATCTATCTCTTCCTCCCTCCCCCCTTGTCACCTCTCACTCCCTCCCCTCTTTTACCCCTCTCCTCTACTCTCTCTCTCACCCCTTTTACACCTCTCCCCTCCTCTATTCACACTCATTCACTCACGCTCTCCCTCCCTCCTCTCTCTCTCTCTCTCTCTCTCTCTCTCTCTCTCTCTCTCTCTCTCTCTCTCTCTTACACGCATGTACAAAAGGCCAAACATGCATCTAGGAGTACATAGACTTATATATATACATGTAATGACCATGTACCAATATTGCAGTTGCATCCATACTTGCTATGCGCAATAGCTAGAAGTAGCTCTACATGATCATTCGATGTTACAATCAGAAATAACATTGCTACACTGAAATGAACCACAAAGTGTAAGCATATCCAAGCATCAAATACAGATAGGTGAAGCGAAGCCCAAAACCAAATCTTGCTCCAGAGCCGAAAACTTTGTATCATAAATCCAAGTATCAACAAACCACAAAGTACCACTTCTTGATTACACCTATACATCTACATCCAAACGCTACAAAAATGTTGAAACTTTCTATGGGGCCTAACCAAAATGAAGCTTTCTTTTCTTTGAGAAATTACTAGGGAAAATTTAATTCTCCAACATAGCATGCTCAGGTGAAGCAAGTCCCATTGCCACTCTTCGTCCTGGTGATGGTACAGGGGACATGATAGTCTTTCCTCTCTTTCTTGCGCCTAAAATTTTAAAAGCTCACAACATAAACATGAACACATCCAACAAAGTTCACTTAACATTGGAATAACAATACCTGGCTTAACACTTGCAAACCACTTGTTGGTAGGCATTGTCACAGCTTGATGTAGCGTCACAAAACAACGGAGGTCCTTAAATTCATACTCCAGCCACCCCCTCGGTATTCTATCAGTGTGAGATCGTCGAAACCTCTTATCCTACTGAGCTTCACCCATATGCACTCGAAAGCACTGAGTATACCCACAATGCACCACCTCAATAAAAACTGGAAGTAAAATCTCTATGTTGACATCATCATACAAATGCTCAATGACCCTTGCAAGCATTCTGCTTATAATATCATGCATTGTCACTGCGCGCAAGTTACACTGCAGTTCCTTCTGATACTCAGAAGCTAGATAATAACCCCAGCTTGGAGTAGGCATCTGCAAAAGTCAAGCAAACACTTATATACAGTGTAGGAAATATATACTCAATTACCATCGAGTATATGCCAACCAAATACAGCTTCGAGGCTATTTCACATACACACCAAGCAAGAACTACAAAGCCATCAAAATTCAATAGATATATCTATGAAAAAATGCAAGCATATCTTCCACCCTCCAAAAAATTCATCTCGGTTTGCATCTTTGCAAAAAAGCAATGCACCTCATTGCATCTTCTGAAGTACCTCCTTGTACACAATGTTCGTCGTGACATTCACACTGCTTCCATCCTCATCCAATAACACCCTCACACCGCATGAGGATTTCACCCTTGAAAATGCAACATACAGCTGTCCATGTGTAAATACTGGTGTCTTTAAGTAAAGACCAACAACAGACAATGTTTGACCTTGCGACTTATTGATCGTCATAGCAAACGCCAGTCGAATAGGAAATTGCCTCCGCCTCATAGCAAACGAAAATTGCAAGGTGCTAGGAATAAAAGTGATCCTAGGAATAAAAACTCGTTCCCCTACATTTGTCCCTATTATTATCTCAGCATCTATCACCTTTTTATTGAATGCCTTACACATCAACCGTGTACCATTACACAAACCTTTTGTTGGATTTAAGTTCCTAAGCAGAATAATAGGTGCATTCATCTTTAGCAACAATAGATGGGGAGGAAATCCACCTCCAAGATCCAATGTATTTAAATACTCTACAGAGTATAAAAATGAGCTATCACCCGTCTCTGCAATTGAATCCGCACTATAGTACTATATAACTTCTCGTGGCATCGATTGCAATGCACAAAGATTCAAAGAAGCCACCTCTGTATTCCGCACTACAAGTATAGCACGTTCACTAAAATATGCCCCAAAGTCTCTCGCCATGGACACTTCACCGTACACACTATTAACCAAGGTTTCAATAGAGCACCCTTTCAATACCATGCTAGATAGAATATGTAACTTATCACAATTCTCCGTAATACCCACTCCATCCCCTATCCCTTGAATCCAACCAACAAATCCATTATCCATTACACCACCAGCGTTTGACATCCTCATATTCCCAGACAACCTTAGCACCTTAACATACTGCCATAAATGAGAGTAACATAGTGCCACATTAGCAATATCTTCACGGGAGCCCTTCATCACGATGGGCAGGATTTGCCTAAAATCACCCCCAAGCAAAGTAACCTTTCCACCAAAATGGTTTATCACAGCTCATAATATCTCTTAAAGTTCTATCAATAGCTTCAAATGCAAACTTGTGCATCATCGGAGCCTCATCCCATAAATTAAGGCTCGACTATCTGAACAATTGAGCAAGATTGCTCTGAACAGGAATATTACAGGTGGATCGATTACATAGATCCAATGGAATTTTAAACCTCGAGTGAGCAGTACGACTGCCCTGCAGAAGCAAAGTAGCAATGCCAGATGATGCTGTTGCTAATGCTATATGACGATCACTGCACAACCTAGCAAGCAAACACTTGTAAAGAAATGTCTTTCCAGACCCACTGAGACCATCCAAAAAAAAAACATCCCCAAAGTTTCCACCAATGGCACCTATAACTGCATTATATGCAACCCTCTGTCCATCATTCAACATTGCGTCCATACAAACACAAACTCTACGTTGCTCCAGTATATCATATGCATATTCATCTTCTAAAAGAGGGTTAGCACACAACTGAGAATATGTTCGATGAGGCTCTGGCAATCCATCAAAGTCAGACAATCTTCACCCATGCTATTGCAAAAGATCCTGAAGATGCAATAAAGCCCTCTTTGATGCCTCTTGTTGTAGAACTGCAGAAGATATATGCACATGCTCTAGCTGTAAGTTATACAAAATATCCTCCACCATTGGTGACATAAACATATCTCAGAGCTGACCAAGCTGCGCAGCCTCACAAAAGACCAAAATTGCAGCAAACAAAGCACGCAACTGGGCACCAATTTGTACAGATGCAGCCTCTTTCAAGCACACAACATACTCATCATCACCCTCTAACATGCCCTTTGCAATGCAGGCTTCCTTAAAGGTGTTGTACACCACGTTGCCAACAGTATGCAAATTATCAAAAGACATACATCCTCGAGACATTGTCAAGAGCATTCGCAAGTAATAACGCTCACCAGATGTGGGCGGCACAAAGTATATTCGGCCACATGTATTTCCACGCTTTCTCTTCATCCATACCTTTCGTCAATGTGCATTCCACACCCAATACACCGAGAAGTCTTGATACCGAATAACTCGAGCCTCTGGATGAATACGATTGCACACAAACCATTCCGTAAGAGTAGTTTTCCTGATATCTTCATTCTGCATAACATCTGATATATTGTCTATATCTTGAAACACCACATAATTCTCATCAGGCAAGTGCACCTGCAACCGCTGTATATCAGGCTTCTCATTGTGCAATGCATAGTCATATATTTGCCAACACGCTTCCGAAGCAGAAACATACCGTGCATCTAAATAACTCTCGATCTCATCCACTTCATGAAAGGTCGTACCATTTAACCCTGAGTTTCCAACAAAAAAATTAATCATTGCACGATCATGTCCCTTGTACATATACTTATATAAATACTTAACAGCTGCCACCATTGAGCATACCTCAACATTTATATATGCATTGTATTTTTTACTCAAGTACGGATTGTATGGAACAATCCATCGATTATCAATAGTATTACCCTTTATTGTGACTATCTTTGTTACATTCACAAACCTCCGAGGGAATTTTTTAGTGCATCGACCATTGTGCATGCAAGGGCTCTTGGGATTCATTACACCGCAAGGACCATGGACATTGCATTTTGAGATAGTTTCAAACAAAGCTGAAAACTTTGCTCTATCAGGAAACTCGGCACAAACAAATCTATCATAATGGCACGCTTCAGAGTGTTTAAAAGGGTGCTCCAAAATTAGCAAAGTATGAGAATGCGGTAGCCCCCACTTTTGAAACTCAATCACACTAACATAGCCTGCAACATTCCCAAACAGATTCCTTTTCAACAATGTATGCATCATATCAGCATGTTTTTTATGGAATACCCGAGCAGTCAAATCAGGACGATCATAAGCAGTCTGTCTAGGCAACAAAGCATTAGTTATCTCTAACCACTTTGGATTACATGTCATCATTATAAACAGATTAGATTTTCCCTTACTTCGCACTATAGCCATGGCATCTTGATACAACTGATACATGTGTCCTGGCCCACCAATAAAAGAAGCTGACGGCAAAACCACCCTTTTACCAATAGAGGCACCAATAATTCCCACCGGCCCATCATCCATCACTCCCACCATATCTGCTAAGCCCTTATAAACTTCCGAGCGTAAAACTGATTGATTTTGATGACACCAATCTAACCTACATTGCTCTATACTACAATAAGCATCAACAATAAATTGTTGTAACAATCGGCCACCCCACAACATGCACACCTCAATATCCTCACGCACTTGTAGTCGAAATGCATAAAATTGCATCTGAGTAACACAGTTCTTATTAGACAATCCATGTATATTAATTGGAACATTAACACCACTATAAGGTACCTTTACATGCCAACCATCATCATCCATAGGAAAAAGAAGAACGTATAGCATTGGCATATATGCCCTATGCAAGTTTGAAATAGCAATACATCGTCCATCCCGACTATAAACATGTATGTCTCGACGATCAAGAGTATTCTCATCGCCTTGTCCTGGCATGATAGCCGCAACCTCAGTTGCCACTGGAGCTGAGTATTGTCTATTAGCATGTTGAACCCCAAAAATAGTCATTCTCAAATCATGCAAGGAATTGTTTTGCAATTGCATACCCACGGATCTAAAAGCTTGTGCATATGCATTGTGTTGATGCATCATAGACTAAAGCTCCCCAAGCAAGTTTGGCAATAAATTAGGCATAACATCCAACCGATTAGATAACTCATGCTTAGTATCATAAACATAAAGTTGTGCAAATCTTGGCCTTTCCTATCATTGCACATTAGGAATCAAAGGGCCTATACGATGATAAATGGAGCCATGCACTCTAAAGGTATGAGAATTTCCCACAACAGACAAAAGCTCATCAACATTGGCACCAAGTGACACAAATGCAAGAGCACTATTATATGCTCGTATATTATTTTTAAATACTCTACTTTGAGGATGCATACCATGCAACAAATCATGCAATAGTTGTGGTGGATATTGCAACTGTGGCAACATTACTTTTCCATTTCAACAACAATGTTTACCAAACAAAACTGACCCTTGCACTTGAGCCTCACATCTCCACAATTTAGTTGAACATCCCTCACACATCTCACAAAGACTCTCCATGGAATGCACAATCGGGTCTTGAAATAGCAATATTGTAGTTGCAGGATGAATATCAATTGCAGGCAAAGCATGTAAAATGGAGCAAAAACCTCCATTTCGAGCACTAAAGGTTGGAGCATTATTGACACATGACTCATTAATCACAGCATTTCCTAGGTTTTGGTGATTTTCAGCATCACAATTATAATCATTAGCAAATTGCTGCTCAATCAAACTGTGAAGTCCCTCATGAATCAAGCTATCATGATTTAGAGCCCCTCCTTGCAAAACGTTCCGGCACTCAACTATAGTAGAACACATCTCTTTATACCCCCTCCGATCATGTCTTGCCATTTGAGCCCTAAGCCTAGCAATCTGTCGTCGTCTATATCGTGTAGAGTTGAGTCTATGCCTATGAATACGCAACACATAATCATTGCTAGTTCTCTGATTATTTAATCCCATATTGTTTGGATTCTCACAAAGCCTACACATCAAGAGAAAACATGCATTAATTCAAGAAGAGACTTGATTGGGATTAGTATTTTCAAAAAGACTTAAAAGTAGAATCAATCTAGAATCACATAATCCAAAATATTACGACAATTTAAATCAGCACAATCCTCCTACGTGCAAGGAACAATAGTAGTCAAAATTAGAATCATCATATATTTTTATATATTCTATACAATTAGATATCTAACCCAAAGACAAACAAAAAAAACTATATCTAACCGACGCGCGATCCCCCAAAGCCTATAACTCAAACCCAAACATCACTCTTCAACATGAATGCGCAATTAACTATAAAACGTTAGGATTCTTAAATCAATGAACCCTTCTCTGTAGATTGCAAGACATAATAAGTATTTCTATAAATCAAACCTCAAGAAAGAGGCAATATACTTAAAAATAAAAATGTATTTAATATTTACAAACTCTTGAAAAGAGAAAGAATACACAATCTTATTCCAATCCATAGCAAGTTCTTAGACATTGAAACTAATATTGGAGAGAGAGAGAGAGAGAGAGAGAGAGAGAGAGAGATGTCCATATCTAAGTATTTTACAGAGAATATTACTCTTTGATACGTACTACATTGCAAAAATCAATGAAGTTTTCTCTCTAGATTGAAAGACATAATAATTATATCTATAAATAAACTATAGATCAAACCTCAACAAAGAGACAATGGACACATACATAGAATTATAAATGCAATCAATGTTTACAAACTCTTTAAAAGAGAGAAGAATGCATTACCCCCAATAAATTGAACCAAACACTGGAGAGAGAGAGAGAGAGAGAATATTACAATTAGACCATACAATTAGAAAATATTACTCACATGCATTACACCACAAAAATGAATAAAGTTATATATCCACATTGTTTGACATGATATCAAGCATCAAGAAAGAGACATCACACCACACTATAGATACCCGATACAGTTTACTCAATTTAGTCTCGTTACAAAAAAAGAAAGGACACATTATCACAAAAAAAGCTGTGGCCCAAGCATTTCAATATCTTCATAAGCGAGACAACAATAGATCATAACCTTCATCCAAATGTTGGAGAGAGAGAGAGAGAGAGAGAGAGAGGTGAATATTCAAACATTACAATTATAATTAGACCATACAATTAGAGAATATTACTCTCGTGTGCGCTACACTACAAAAATAAACAAAGTTGTATCCACATTGCAAGACATGATAATTCTTTATACATATCAAACCTCAAGAAAGAGGTATCACACCATTACATTAAAACCAATATAAGCTTCACAAAAAGGAAGCACACAGCATCACAAAAAAAACATTGGTCCAAGTACTTTTAAGTAAGATATAAGCAAGACGATAATAGATCATAAGCCTCAGCCAAGCAAATCCTCCTCAATTGGGACCGTTCATTTGACGACTCAATTGTTGTAGCAAGGCATTGAGCCTATTACCATTCATTTGGAACTGCAAAAATGGTAGTGGACAACCTCTCTGGCAAATCACAGGCTCGTGGTCATCTCCAAGCCCCCAAAACGATGCCCACATATCATTCAACAACAAATTCATCAACCTACTTGTCTTAGAGACAATTGCTGAAAGTTCCCTCACTTCACCACCCAAACCACTCAAGACTTGTTGAAGAACACTCTGGGTATGCTTTGTCTCGCACACAACACTATACAAACCTTTAGCATGTTCATGCAACTCTGCACAGTAAATAGTAAGTGCATGATCGACACGTGTGGATAAACTCATCTGCAATTCCATCAACTCATTCATCTTGGTCTCGAGGCATTTAAACTCCAAAGAACTTGAAGCAGCCTTTGTGTTTCTTCGGATCGTTGATGTCCTTGTGGATTTACTAGCATGCCCTCCCTCTTACCTTGCCCCTTCTTTCATCTTTCGCACATTAACTTTATTCACTCTATTAAACCCCACATTTTGGCTGCAACAAAATACACAAATGACTATCTTCCCAAAAAGAACACAATACCTTGGTGAAAATACAATTATTAGAATAACTATCTCCCATACCCATGCGAACGGCTCCAAGCAGGCAAGCGTCAAAGAGATGATGTTGTGGCTATTTTCTTTGATTTAACCAAATCAATTGCATTCAATGGAGTCGAATGCACTATGTCTGGAACATCGTCTATAGCTTTGCTTTGTTCCATGATGACTACACGAAACTTTCAATAGAGTATAAGAGTCCCAATAGAGAAATCTCAAAGCCATTGAAGAAAAACACATTTCCAACTGAAAACCCTAAATCGAAAGTGTCTTGGACTCAAAGACAAAAGAATAGTCATGCATGAACACGTGTAAATAATCATGCATGAGCACATACATACACAGTGCTCGCCAAAAGCCAATTAATGATTCCCCTCTCCAATGAATGTCCATTCATCCACATGTGCACATGACACTCACCAAATATATAGCCATGCCTTACATCCTCTCCTTCGGCGCCTCTCTCTCTCTCTCTCTCTCTCTCTCTCTCTCTCTCTCTCTCTCTCTCTCTCTCTCTCTCTCTCTCTCTCTCTCTCTCTCTCTCTCTCTCTCTCTATGCAAGCCCTACTAATGGATGCTCATTCGTTTAGATCCATACATAGGTCTTGCCAAAGGCTCGAATGTGTTAAAGATCCAAAGATGTTCGACGCTCAAAGATGAATGAATACCAAGGTGAAAATATGGAAATATAAACTATTAAAATGAGATTAAAAAATATTAATAATTTGGAAGAGATAGACAATGTTTTTTAAAATGGAGATTTTCATCAATCGAATAAAACACAACTCATTTAAAAAGTCTTGCAAAGATTATATATATCAAGTATGTGGCGATTTTCAATTTGGAAGAGATAGACAATGTTTTTCAAAATGGAGATTTTCAAGGATGTGCTTATGCAGCGGTGACTCATCCAAGTTAACATTGCCAAAAACCTATCTAGATAAACTTTGAAAGAAGCAAATTGCACATCAAGGGCAATGCTCTCGAGTGAAAGGGAATGACCCCACACGGTGATTCATCTGGGTTAACATTGCCAAAAACCTATTAAGAGAAACTTTCAAAGAAGTAAGTTGCACATCAAGGGAAACATTTTCATTCTTGTCAGCAATTAACTCACATACGCCATCCTCTATACAACTAGCATTATCAATAAGATCTTTCATCTTCTCATCATGATCATCCAAGGATCCAATACATGGTCAATACTTTCAGACATGATCATATATCTCCCCTATGTAACCCTTGATTTCTTCCAACTCATCCTGTATCCTCATCCCATCACAAAGGTTTCCTTCATATTTCTCCTCCAAAATTCTCTCAATCCTCTGCAGACAGTATCAATGCTCTCACCAAGAGAAACCAAAGCCCTTTGACGTCAAAATAGTGCCTTTACTTGCTTCTCAAGCCCATCCAAGCGATGAATGACTCTCAAAAAACTAACAGAACTTTCATATCCTCCAACATGCTTGAGTGCACGACGAACTGCCTTCTTCCTTATAACCTCTTTCCCTTTGCACACATTCATTTGCACACTGGGAGCGCATTGCACAACATTTGCTACAAACACATTTTTGTCCTCCATGCTGCGCAAAACACATGCGTCAACATCAAGGTGCATATCAACTATTCTTATCTTATCTTAAAAATTAGAAACATTGAAAAATCCTAGATGACATTAGATTAACTTACAATGTATTAAATTTAAACATACGTGCATTAGACCATATAATTGACTACAATAGAATTTGCTATAGTAAGTAGCAACTAGAGTGAGGTTTCAATTTGTTCACACATAGGACTCAAGTGGGTCTTCAAGATGCATTTGGATTATTTCAAGAAAATTTTCATGGCTCCCTAGCTGAGAGATTAGGCTTTTTGTCACAATGGACGTATCCATTTCATGATGCAAAACCCCCCTTGCATAATGAGAAAAGTCAAGGATCAAAGCCAACGCCACAATGACCAGTGAGTTGGTATTTTAAGTGGTGTGCCTAACGTTGCATGGTGCACACCACACAATATCCTTTCTTAGAAAATCATGCCCCAGGACAATGCAACATTCCCCACCCCTGCCAATAAAACTATAATTCACACACTAAACAATCTCCTAAGTTTAAAAATGTCAATAACAGATTTTTAATGCCATGAAGGGTTATTACATCTATGCCAATCTCACAAATCGCAATGAGTTCTGAAGGATAGTTGTACCTCTCAATAATGAAAGTCACAACCACGAATAAGTAAATAGTAATATAATATAATTGAATACATATATATATCTTATAAAGTTACTACAAAACCTTTCACTCCATAAAATACACGTATATTAGACCTAAGTTTGTATGATGCCAATAAAAATATAGCTCACACACTAAATAACTTTCTAAGTTTAATAATGCCCCACGAATCGCAATCAGTGAGGCAAAGGATAGTTCTATCCACTCCATGTCTTAAAACACATATCCTAAAACGTTTATTAGCAAGATAATAACAATAATAAAATAAGATAACAATAACAATAAAGTAATATCTATATCTATCTAATCTAATATTCTATATCTATATCTATTTATCCATATATCTATATACTAATAATAAAATAATAATAATAACAATAACAACTAAATGAACTAATTAAAATAACAAAACAATATTAATAAAAATAAATTAAATAACAACTAAACTAATAACAATAACAATAATAACTAAACTAATTAAAATAATAATAATAATAAACAAAAATATCTAACCAATAACTAAACTAATTAAAATAAAAAAATAGCAACACTAACTAACTATTAACTATTAATTACTATTTACTACAACTATAACTAACTATAACTATTAACTACAATTATATCATTATTCACTACATCTATAACTAATTATTTTATATTATTATTATATTATATTATATTATATATACATATATATATATATATTTATTTATTTATACTAATAAAATAATAATAAACTAAACCAATCAAAATAAAATAAAAACTAAACCAACAATTAAAATAACAATAACAACAACAACAATAATAATAACACTAACAAAAATAACAATAACAACTAAACCAATGAAAAGTAAAATTGTATTATTATATTGTACTGTATAGTTATAGTTATTATTATTATTATTATTATATAGTTATGAATGTTATATTACTTTATATTATTATTATTACATTCTTATTGTATTATTATTATATTATATAGCTAAATAGTTTAATTAGTTGTTAATATTTAGTTATAATTATAGTTATGTAGTTTTATTATTAGTTATTTATTTTATTGTGGTATTATTTTATTTAGATATTGTTAGTTGTATGTGTTATTTTTTATTGGTTATATTATTAATAAATATACCATAATATCAATTATCAATATCAATATCAATCAATATTCAATTCAATATCAATTATCAATATCTGTATGATAATAACTATAACTATACAATATAATAAAATGATAATAACAACAATAATATAATAACTAACTATCAATATATTATTATTATCTATTATCTATATCTATATCTATAATTATTATAATTAACTATATATATATCTATATTTATTACTCTATATCCATCAATATCTGTATCTACCTGTAACTATAATATCAATATCAATTATCAATATATGTATTTGTATTTGTATTTACAATTAGTCTACTATACATAAACAATACATTAATAATATATAATATAATAGTCCATACTTTGTAGGCATAATATAATAATAATAATAATAATAATAATAATAATATAACAAATATTAAAGAATTAACAATACATATAATATAATATAATTATAATTATAATATAAAATAATACAACAACTATAATAATATAATATAATATAATAACTAAAACAATATGTAAATCTAAATAAAATAATATCACAATAAAATAAATAAACTATAAACTAACAATACATATAATATAATATAATAACTAACAATAACAGAGCTAAAATAACAACCAATAACAAAACTATATAACTATGTAATAAAATAAATTGAAATAATACCACAATAAAGTACACTACAAGGAAATTAGGCCATAGCAACGCTGATTAGCGACGATAAATAGCGGCATTGCTATTTGCATCGAATAGCGACGCCTCATAGAGAAAAAAAAAGTGGGCCGAAACCCAAGCGCATTTCATTTCGCGCATTCGTGAAAGTTTTCGAGAGGGAGAGCGAGAAAGAGAGCGAGCGTTTTGCATAGAGGGTGAGAGAGGGAGAGGAAGAAGGCTTTTCACCGCCGCCGCCGCCGCCGCCGCCGCCGCCGTTGTTCGCAAAGAAGAGGAGGAGCCGCTGTCGCGAAGAGAAGCCACCAAACCCTCCTTCAAATCTTTATGGTGAGTCCATTCTCTCTCTTTTCCTTGTTTAGGGTTTAATTTGTGTATATTGAGAGAGGGAGAGGAAATGAGAGAGAAAGAGAGGGAGAGGGAGAGGGAGGAAATGAGAGAGGGAGAGGGAGGGAGAGAAAGAGAAAGAGAAAGAGAGGAAGAGGGAGAGGGAGAGGGAGGAAATGGGAGAGAGAGGGGGAGGAAATGAGAGAGGGAGAGGGAGAGAGAGTGCATTCTCTCTCTCTTTTACTTTTTTTAATATAATCTGTGTATATTGAGAGAGGGAGAGGAAATGAGAGAGAAAGAGAGGGAGAGGGAGAGGGAGAGGGAGGAAATGGGAGAGGGAGGGGGAGGAAATGAGAGAGGGAGAGGAAGGGAGGGAGAGAGAGAGAGAAAGAGAGGGAGAGGGAGGGAGGGAGGGAGAGGAAGGGAGGGAGAGGGAGAGGGAGGGAGAGAGAGAGAAAGAGAGGGAGAGGGAGGAAATGGAAGAGGAAGGGGGATGAAATGAGAGAATGAGAGGAAGGGAGAGTGCAATCTCTCTCTCTTTTACTTTTTTTTGTATAATTTGTGTATATTGAGAGAGGGAGAGGAAATGAGAGAGAAAGAGAGGGAGAGGGAGAGGGAGGAAATGAGAGAGGGAGATGGAGGGAGAGAGAAAGAGAGGGAGAGGGAGACATTAAACATAATAGGGAAATGAGTGAGGGAGAGGGAGGGAGAAGAAATGAGAGGAGAGGAAGAGAGCAAAAGGAAATGAGAGAGGGAGAGGAGAGAGAAAAAAATGAGAGAATGAGAAAAGAGAGAAAAGATGTTAAACATAATAGGAAAAGATAGAAAAAGAGGGTGTGGGTGAGGATGAGGGAGGGAGAGGAAGAGAAAAGGAAATGAGAGAGGGAGAGGAGAGAGAGAAAGAAATGAGAGAGAGAGAGAGAAGAAAGAGAGAGAGAGAAGAGAGAGAAAAAGAGAGAAAAATCATTAAACCTAATAGGGAAAGAGAGAAAAAGAGGATCAGGGTGAGGGAGGGAGAGGAAATGAGAGAGGGAGAGGAGAGAGAAAAAATGAGAGAGGGAGAGGAGAGAAAAAGATCAAAAAATCATTAAACCTAATAGAGAAAGAGAGAAAGAGAGGGTGAGGAAATGAGAGAGGGAGAGAAAGAGAGAAAAGGAAACGAGAGAAAGAGAGGAGAGAAAAAAAAATGAGAGAGGGAGAGGAGAGAGAAAATCATTAGACCTAATAGGGAAAGAGAGGGTGAGGGTGAGGGAGGGAGAGGAAATGAGAGAAGGAGAGAAAAGGAAATGAGAGAGGGAGATGAGAGAGAAAAAATGAAAGAGGGAGAGCAGAGAGAAAAAGAGAAAAAAATCATTAAACCTAATAGAGAAAGAGAGGGTGAGGGTGAGAGAGGGTGAGGAAATGAGAGAGTGAGAGAAAGAGAGAAAAGGAAATAAGAGAGGGAAATGAGAGAGAAAAAGAGAGAAAAATCATTAACCCTAATAGGAAAAGAGAGAAATAGAGGGTGAGGGTGAGGGAGAGAGACGAAATGAGAGGGAGAGAAAGAGAGAAAAGTAAATAGGACCTTACAATAAGCTCATCCTAGGCTCATAGGGGTTAGGCCAATCCTCAACAAACCTAAGGGATATATGGCTAGAGAGCCCTAGCATACTTGTGCCTCCTAGCATAATGTTCTTCCTGCAAAGAGACCTCTCATACATGGGGCTTGTCCTAGCCTCCACCACGCAAGTATACAACGAAGGCAATCAGCCTATCAGTATGAAAAACATTCATTTTTCATAATGTAAATCCAAAAATAACTTTGGATATTCCATAAAAATCAATCTCTTCTTAAAAAAACAAATACAAAAAACTAAAATAGCATCATTCATATGCTTCACAAAACTAAAACAACATTACCACAAGATCTCTTAGGCAACTCATCTTCAGCTATCAATTTTAATTAATAAATATAATACAAAATCACTTGCAAGGAAGGACACTCTTTTATCATTAACCCTCTTTCTTTCTTAGAATAGTCTTAGGAACAAATTTCTGCTCTAACAAGCATATATTTGAGCATAATAACTATTTTAAGGTTTATTCCATGAGTAGTAGTAGTATATATGCAACTATCAAGCTAGAGATCATGCTTTGGTATCTGTGGAGATTCCAATCTTATGCCCTCATAGAGATTGTAGTGTGCAATAGTGTGGAGAGAAGATGGGTGAGTTATAAATGGTAAAGGAGAATTCTATTGATGATGGAGAGAAGATGAGGTGAATCGCCAATCTTATTCTTAGTGAGTGCAACCTACCCATAGTATGGCATCCATGACCGATTGAAATCAATAAGACTTTGAAATCCTACCTCGAGTATTATAACTATTGTTTTGTGGTGGATTTTCTTGCCATAATTCAATGTCAATTTATACTTGTGTTTTCCACGGTGTGTTGACTATGGGTGTCAAATGCTCTAGTTGGATCTCTCTCTCTTTCTCCTCTCTCTTCTCTCAACTCTTGTCTCTCTCTTCATCTCTATATAAGTAGTCGTAGTTGTAGTCGTAGTCATGGTCGAGGTCGTGGTTGCAGTCGTGGTCGTAATCATGGTCGTCGTAGTCGTGGTCGTGGTAGTGGTCGTGGTCATGGTCGTCATAGTCATAGTCGTAGTTGTAGTCGTGGTCGTGATTGTGGTCGTGGTCGTGTTCGTAGTCGTAGTCATAGTTGTATTCGTAGTCGTAGTCGTGATCGCGGTGGTCGTAGTCATGGTCGTGGTCGTAGTAGTCATAGTCGTAGTCGTAGTCGTGGCCATGGCCATGGTCGTAGTCATAGTCGTAGTCGTAGTCGTGGTCATAGTCGTGGTCATAGTCGTAGTCGTAATCGTAGTCGTAGTCATGGTGGTCGTGGTCGTGGTCGTGATCATGGTCATGGTCCTGGTCATAGTCGTGGTCATGGTCGTGGTCGTGGTCGTGGTCATAGTCATCGTAGTCGTAGTCATGGTCGTGGTCGTGATCGTAACGTAGAAAAAGAGAGAGAGATGGAAGGAGAGGATAACATTTTAAAAAAGAAAAAAAAAAGAGAGAGATGGAAGGAGATGATAACAATTTAAGAAAAAAAATGATAACAAAAACAAATTGTTCGTGGTCGTGGTCGTGGTTGTGGTCGTAATCATCGTAGTCGTAGTCATGGTCGTGGTCGTGATCGTAACGTAGAAAAAGAGAGAGAGATGGAAGGAGAGGATAACAATTTAAGAAAAAAAATGATAACAAAAACAAATTGTTTGTCATAACGTAGACAAAATGGAAAACGATGAAGGTCCTGTTGTTCAAGATCGCGAGGTGTATCTTAATCAGCGTATCCCATGTCCTTGCTCTCAATACAAGCTGGCAATTAGACGAAAACATCGATTGTCTATAGAACACGTACAACGATTTGGCGAGTTTCAATCTAAGATCATTGATCAGGCGATTGTGGATTTTCAGCAAACGGTAAGAAAAGTTAATATCAATCATGCATTGTACTCGCAAGCTAATTGAATACCATATACAATAAGATTGGGTCTAGTTGGCAAATTTTCTATCTAGGGAGGTGACGTCTCGTCCCAAGGAGGAGTGCACCCTTTGTGGCCAATTAGAAGAGTTCGTGGGCGTGCAATGGATGGAGTGCACGAGTCAATCCACCACTTGCAAGGCCAATCTATACCATCAATGCCAGAGGAGATAGGTAGCCTTCCAGACCTACCTACAATCTTGGAGCCTAAGATGGAGGCAATGATCGATGCATTGATTCCCATGGATGTCGAGACTTTTGATCCGCTTAGAGAGGAAGCATCCATACCATTATATGATGGGTGCCGAGTATCTCGCCTGAAGATACTGTTTACACTCTTAAGTGTGCAAGAAAAATACAGGTGGAGTGATGCGAGTGTGACCCAGTTATTCAGGTACCTTGTACATATGTTTCATTGATTTTTTTCGGCACTATTATTAAAAACATTTGTGCTTTTCCAAGGTGTTTTATGATTTTTTTCAGGTTATTGAAATATCATATATTACCACCTGCAAATATCATGCCTAAGTCTCGTGATGATGCACGACATGTTTTACGAAAGCTTGGCATGGACTATAGCAGCATCCATGCATGTATCAACGATTGCATACTGTTTTAAGGAGAATACGAGACTATGGAGACATGTCCAAAGTGTGGTGCTCACATGTATCGACAAGACTTGCAAGGACAAACCATTCCTCAAAAAGTTCTCAGATACTTTCCACTTATCCCTCGCATAAACCACATGTTTCTTACATCCGACATGGAGAGCTTGACAACGTGGCATGCGCAGAATAGGTCCACGGATAGAGTTCAACGAATATCAGCAGATTCACGCGCATGGAGCCACATTGACTCTACCTTCCCAAGCTTTGCCCGAGAGCCAAGGAATCTTCAGCTCGGTCTTGCAATGGATGGCGTGAACCCATTCGGTCTGCGCTCAACTTCTTACAGTGTGTGGCCTATAGTCCTTGTCAACTACAATATCCCTCCATGGCTTTCTACGAAGAAAAGACATCTCATCCTTAGCTTACTCGTCCCCGACTGCTACAAAGTCAAAAATATGGACGTGTATCTTTGTCTATTAGTTGATGAGCTTAAGATTTTCCAGGAGGAGAGGATCACCGTGCAAGATATGAGCAAGCGCGATGGTGTCGGCGGTGCCACTCAGACAAATATTACCCCGGTCGGTACACCGAATGCACAGGGGTCTCCTGGATATGCCTAGGAGCGTGGACACAGATGGGAGAGGACCCATCTTAGGCATATCCCAGGGGGATATGCATATCTAGTCGATCATAGGTTAGGAGCCATCATCATGAATGATAATGGGAGGAGGGTGATGGCTCGCATGAGAGAGTTGTGCCAACAAGTTTTTCGGCACAACGTCTTAGATCATTGGAAGAACATACCGAAGGGGAGCAATGACTACATAGTAGCATCCTTGCATGAGGAGTTTCCGGTTCCAGCCTTAGTAGATAGATTTTCTACGAGCTGGATGATGGATTGCATGCGTGCATATATGTCACACAGACGATCGGACACACGCAAGGCACTCAAGAGTGGGGCTGCAAAGCCCGAGTGGTTAGACGCGAATGACTGGCGCCGACTGAGGGAGGAGGCTACAGATTCTCCAGGACGTTGGAGTCAGCAGCGCGACGCAGCGAGGGCACGACTTGAGACCAGAGTGGTCCATCATCTTGGGAGTGGCGGCCACAGGACATATTTGGAGGACTTCGTAAGTTTTTCTTTTGTTTTGCTTGTTTATTTTTTTGCAATATCCTTTATACTGACAATCATATTTCTAACAGTTAGTATTTTGTTTTCTTTGCAATACTCCATTACAAATCGCGATCCGATCGGCCTTGAGACTCGATATGCAGAGAGGCACGGTCTCACTGCATTGATCGACCGATTGTATAGACGCGGCAGCCCTATAAGTCACTCATCTTTCTTGTCCATAGTTACCATGTTTAATTAGAATGCATTATTGTATGGTGGAGTGATGTGTTGTTGTTTCTTTTTTTGTAGAGTCCATTCGATGCTCCTTTGTGGCGGGACGAGCTTTCGGATGGCGAGGATATGTAGCTCGCCCTTGGATCCCTGGAGCTCACACCTCTTTCTTTTTTGGTCGCATGATTTGTGTAGACATTTTCTATGTATTAGTGATATCTTGTCATGATTGTACCAATCGCTTTCATTATGCGATCATGTATTTATTTAATGTATCAATGTTATGATTCCAGTATACTTTGTTTTTGTTTGCACGAGCATTATACACAGTGCAGAAACTATTTTGTATGGCCCAAATAAAGCACACAGTGCTCGCTGCCCTGCCATAATTTTTTTCCCCCTGTTACCGTCGCTATTAGCGTCGCAAATTTATTGCTCGCATCATTATTGGCGTCGTTATTATCGTCGCAGACCGTCGGTATCTGCGTCGTTATGCGTCGTTGATACCGACGCCAATAATGACGCAGATACCGACGCTGATACCGATTGTTCTATGGCGTCGCCAATAACGACGCTTTTTGTGACGATGGGGGCAAATTTTGTTATTTACATTTTCGTCGCTTTTAACGTCGGTATAAGGCCTATATCTTGTAGTGATAAACTATAAACTGACAATAAACTAATAAACTAATAATATCTAAATAAAATAATATAATTATAATAATAACAAATAACAAACTAACAATACATATAATATAATATAATAACTAACAATAACAAAGTTAAAATAACAACTATTAACAAAACTATATAGCTATATAACAACAATAATAATAAAATAACACAATAAGAATGTAACAACAACAACAACAACAACAACAATAATAATAAACAATACGATAATAATAATAATATAAAATAATATCTAAATCTAAATCTAAATCTAAATAAAATAATATCACAATAAACTATAAACTAACAATAAACTAATAGACAATACAACAGCAATCATCATCATCATCATCATTTCATTATTATATAAATAAACTAATTAGATATTATTATTTAGATAGATATAAACTAATAATATCTAAATAAAATAATATTACAATAAAATAATTATATAAAAATAAAATAACATCATAATCATATCATAATTACTAATAAACTATAACTATTAACTATTAACATAATAATAAAATAAAATATAATAACTAAAAAATATCTAAATTTAAATAAAATAATATCACAATAAATTATAAACTAACAATAAACTAATAAACAATACAACAACAATCATCATCATCATCATTATCATTATATAACCTAATTAGATATTATTATTTAGATAGATATAAACTAATAATATCTATCTAAACAATAATAAACTAATAATATCTAAATAAAAAACAACAATAATAACAAAAACAATAAAAATAATAAAATATTCATAATCATAATTACTAATAAATAAACTTAAACTATAACTATTAACTTTTCATTAACTATAACATTAATTATCTAAATCTTATCTTAATCTAATCTAAATAAAATAATACCATAATAAATTATAAACTAACAATAAACTAATAAACAATATAACAAGAATCATCATCATCATCATCATTATATAAACTAATTAGATATTATTATTTAGATAAATATAAGCTAATAGTATCTATCTAAACAATAATAAACTAATAATATCTAAATAAAAAACAATAATAATAATAACAATAATAAAATAATCATAATCATAATTACTTATAAATAAACTTAAATTATAACTATTAACTATTAATTAACTATAACATTAATTATCTAACTCTTATCTTAATCTAAATAAAATAATGCCACAATAAACTATAAACTAACAAAACAATATCTAAATCTTATCTTAATCTAATCTAAATAAAATAATACCACAATAAATTATAAACTAACAGTAAACTAATAAACAATACAATATGAATCATCATCATCATCATTATTATATAAACTAATTAGATATTATTATTTAGATAGATATAAACTAATAATATCTATCTAAACAATAATAAACTAATAATATCTAAATAAAAAACAATAATAATAATAAAATAATAATAATCATAATTACTAATAAATAAACTTAAACTATAACTATTAACTATTAATTAATTAACTATTAATTAATTAACTATAACATTAATTAACTATTAACTATTAACATTAACTATTAATAACTATTAACATTAATTAATTATTATTATTAACTATTAATTAACTAATTAATAACAGAGAGAGAGAGAGAGAGAGAGAGAGAGAGAGAGAGAGAGTATGTGTGTGTGCCCACTAGTGGCCGCCCGCTGGCCTGCTCGCGCGTCCACACGCCTGCCCACACGCCCGACCTATCCGAGAGAGAGAGAGAGAGAGAGAGAGAGAGAGAGAGAGAGAGAGAGAGAGAGAGAGAGAGAGAGAGAGAGAGAGAGAGAGAGTCTGTGTATGTGCGCCTGG
Organism: Lygodium microphyllum; assembly: GCF_053477565.2. Lineage (NCBI taxonomy): Eukaryota > Viridiplantae > Streptophyta > Polypodiopsida > Schizaeales > Lygodiaceae > Lygodium > Lygodium microphyllum. The sequence goes on along the minus strand of NC_141163.1, from coordinate 82,789,294 downwards.
GCTCTTGCAACTTGGCGGGGGGAGGGGGGGCAGCGACCACACCCATTCGATACGACAACTTCCAACTTGGGGGGGGGGGGCAGCGGCCACGCCCATCCGATACGACAACTTCCAACTTGGGGGGGGTAGCGACCATGCCTGCCGTCAAGGTCGAGGCCAAAACAGACCTTTTCAAAACACAGCTAAATGGTGGAGGGGAGGCAAGAAGATGCATGCGAATCCGAGAGAGAGAGAGAGAGAGAGAGAGAGAGAGAGAGAGAGAGAGAGAGAGAGAGAGAGAGAGAGAGAGACTTGCACCTGAGCGAGCTGGCTCCCTGCTCCAAGCGATTCCAAGCATGCTTCCGTGCTCCTTGCTCCAAGCAATTCCACCCTGCAACTCCACCACATCGCAATGAGATCAAAAAGAGAGATAAAAAAGAGATAGACAATGTCTCTCACTAATCATGAGAGAAAGAGGTCGTGGGGTATTAAAGCCACCTTAACCTCCCTCAACCCTGCATGCATGCAATTCAAAAATAGGCTTGGGGAAAAAAAAGACTCTTAATCTAATCTAAATAAAATAATACCACAATAAATTATAAACTAACAATAAACTAATAAACAATACAATAGCAATCATCATCATCATCATCATTATTATATAAACTAATTAGATATTATTATTTAGATAGATGTAAACTAATAATATCTAAATTAAAAACAACAATAATAACAAAAACAACAATAATAATAAAATAATCATAATCATAATTACTAATAAATAAACTTAAACTATAACTATTAACTATTAATTAATTAACTATTAATTAACTAATTAATAACACAGAGAGAGAGCGTCTGCAGCAGCTGAGAGAGAGAGAGAGAGAGAGAGAGAGAGAGAGAGAGAGAGAGAGAGAGAGAGAGAGAGAGAGAGAGAGAGAGAGAGAGAGAGAGAGAGAGAGTGTGTGTGTGTGTGTGAGTATGTGTGTGTACCCACCACTGGTGGCCGCCCGCTGGCCTGCCCGCGCATCCACAGGCCTTGCCCACGCGCCTGCCCACACGCCCGGCCTGTCCCACAGAGAGAGAGAGAGAGAGAGAGAGAGAGAGAGAGTCTGTGTATGTGCGCCTGGGCTCTTGCAACTTGGCGGGGGGAGGGGGGGCAGTGACCACGCTCGTTTGATACGACAACTTCCAACTTGGGGGGGGTGGGTAGCGACCATGCCTGCCATCAAGGTCGAGGCCAAAATAGACCTTTTCAAAACACAGTTAAATGGTGGAGGGGAGGTAGGAAGACGCATGCGAATCCGAGAGAGAGATAGATAGAGAGAGAGAGAGAGAGAGAGAGAGAGAGAGAGAGAGAGAAAGGGAGACTTGCACCTGAGCGAGCTGGCTCCCTGCTCAAGGCGATTCCAAGCGTGCTCCTTGCTCCAAGCAATTCCACCACACATCGCAATGAGATAAAAAAGAGATAGACAATGTCTCTCACTAATCATGAGAGAAAGAGGTCGTGTGGTATTAAAGCCACCTTAACCTCCCTCAACCCTGCATGCATGCAATTCAAAAATTCAAAATAGGCTTGGGATTCAAAAATAGGCTCGGGAAAAAAAATAGACTCGGGGAAAGAAATGGAAGTTGAGGAGATACCGAACCTCCAGCCAAAATGATAAATAGATATAGATATTTACCATTAAAAAAGAAAAAAAGAAGAGGACCCTCAGCGCAACCAATAATCGGAGGCTTTTACTTGCATGCAATCACAATAGATGATGAAAAGCTCTAGGAAGGATTGTCTGCAGCTGGCCCCTCTCTCTCTCTCTCTCTCTCTCTCTCTCTCTCTCTCAGGCTCGACATCATAGCATGCCTGCCACCTCATGGCTGCCCTGCCTCAGCCAAGGCGACTCATGGCTCTGTTTCCCGAACCACTGGGCAAAGGAGCGCTCGTCAGAGTTCGTTTTATGCGCCTCTGTTTCAACCGCAAGAAGAGAAGGTCCTTATTTCTATCGATACAGATCCTCAATAGATCGATACAGAAAATGCTTGTGTCAAAATTGTCTGCATGTGGCCAATTTTTCAGTTCCTTAATTGGATTTCTGCAGACGTGGTAATGGCTGTTTCTGGAGATGCCCCAAGAGTGCTTTCTTTGAGAGCTCCCAAGCTCAGAGAGATTGGGGATGCTGCCAAGCTGGAGCAAGTGCGTATGGATAAGTCATCTGCTTACATCTTCACATGTGCCTCTATAACTCTGCAATTCGACACAATATAAGTTTTAAACAAATTTCCACTGTAATTCCCACATTGTGAATTATGACAACATTATGAGCTTCTCTGAGGGCGGCACCACATACCTAGCTAGGTGTGGTTGGGAGCGACCCCTGCCTCAGTCGCACCTAGCCACTATGAGCCTACTGCTAGTCATACATAGCTAGGTATGCGGTGCCTTCCTCGTACAAGATGATGTTGAACATTATAGGGAAAGAATAAGGGAAGAGAGCCCCTTTTTTTCTCATATGGAGAAATGTTGGGCTGCCAGCCCCTCTGCCCCCAGCTGCACCTAGCTAGGTATGCAGTGCCTCCTTCGTAATGGCTCATGATGTTGAATACTATAGGAAAAAACAAGGGAGAAGGACCCTTTTCTCATATGGTAAAATTCCGAAAACCTCGGGTGGGTAGCCCTTGCCCCCAGCCACACCTTTCTAGGTATGTGATGCTGTCCTGGGCTTCTAGAAGCCCATGATGTTGAGCACCATAGGAAAAAACATGGGAAACAAGCCCCTTTTTCCACATGGGAAAATGTCAAACATTTCTTATTACTATCATCACAATGCTGCTGATGCTGTGTAATCAATGCCAATGTTTTCATACCCTGAATCAAAATTGACATCCTCATCTTGTCTTAAACAAGAGCAGCAAGAGAAGATTCCCTGTCCTTCATTTCTCACGAGTGCTGAATATTCTGGGAACTTTCATCAATCCTTCTTTTTTATCACAATAGTTGCATTTCCTGTAAATACTGTAGTTTTATTTAATCAGACAAGAGCAAACTGATTGTTATTTTTACCATCCCTGATTTGCTTTCATCAGGAAGCTGAAAGAAAACATCCATTACATCTTTGCAAAATTTAATCTTGTAAGCACACTTTCTGAACTTCCGAATTTCCTATTGGTCCATTCTGTTCTGCTCATGCTTTACTATCTGCAGACATCAAATCAATCTATGGAGGAGGTTTTCGTGCACCCCAATACTCAGCAGGGCAGGCATGTCAATCTCTCTCAAACTGCAGTGGAGCCTCATACAGAAGGAGCTATTATTTTGCAGGAGCTGATTGAGAAATTCAATGCAAAAAATCTCAATTCTCTTGGGTATGTACTACTTCCATAAGTTGTGTGCTTGGCATGGGCATGTGGATGCTTTGTGTAATATGTCAGATTAATGAAACTTCCACCAATTTATTTATCTAGATTGTGTGTGGACTTTCCAATTTCTCTTTAAAATGCAGGGTTGCAGGAAGTGATGATGATCGTTCTTTTCGCTCTTGTGTCTTCTGGGGCTTTCAGCAACCTGTGTGACAAAGAACATCTCTATGAAGCATTTCAAACCTTTAAAAGCAGAAAGTCACCGCAGGTTTACAGGTTTACGGATGCCTTTTCTCACCTTATACAAAAATGTATCACAGAGGATGATCAGATAGAAGGAAGAGAAATATATCAGCTAATAGTGCGATGGGGATTGGACAGGGACACCTTTCTGGGATCCCACTTGATTCGAATGTTTACTGCTTTTGGAAGTTTGTTGGAAGCCAACCAAGTATTTAAGAACATATCCGAGCCCAGTGTATTTGCCTGGAATGCAATTATAACTGCCTATTTGACATATGGACGAACGGCTACTGTCATGAAGCTATACAATCAGATGCATGCATCAGGTGTGGAGATCAACGGGTTTGTGCTTGTCAATGCCTTGAAAGCTTGTGGTATTGGGACAGATTTGGAGCAATGTAGATTGGTTCATTCCCATATAATTTATTATGGGTTTCTCGGAGATGTCTATGTGGGCAGCACTCTGATTGACAGCTATGCCAAATGTTGTAGTCTGGAGGATGCTAAAGTGATTTTTCATAGTTTACCTGTGCAAAATGTTGTCACATGGAGTGCCCTCATTGCAGGGCATGCTTTTCGAGGGAGTTCAAAAGAAGCCCTTGAGTTTTTTGTGGCAATGCTGGGTGATGGCATGCAACCTAATCAAGGTACTTTTGTTGGTGTGCTGAAAGCATGCCTTGGCCTTTCCACTGCTGAAGCAGGCAACTACATTCATAGCCTGGTGATTGAAAGTGGGCTGGAAGTGGACAAACTTGTAGGCAGTGCTGTTGTTGACATGTATGGGAAACATGGAAGGCTAAAAGATGCTCAAGCAAGTTTTGATAGAATTTCTGAGCAAGACGTGGTTGCATGGAGTGCTCTTATTTTAGGTTATGCACTACATGGACAAGGTGATGAAGCCTTGCAGCACTTTAATGAGATGCTACATAAAGGTCTTGTCCCTGATACAGTTTGCATGGTTGGAATCTTGCAACTCTGTCCAAGAATAGCAGCATTTGAGCAAGGCAAGCATGCACATCAGGTGGCTGTTGAATCCGGTTTGGAATCGGATCTACAAGTTGGTAGTGCTCTTATTACGTTTTACAGCAAAGGTTTAAGCCTTGGTGATGCATGCATGGTCTTTGAACGATTGCATGTGCGAAGTGTTCTTACCTGGAGTTCTATCATATCAGGATGTGCAGAACATAGTGAGTTTTCTTTGGCCTTCAAATATTTTGAGTCCATGAGGCATTTGGATGTGAAGCCCAATGCCTCTATATTCTCATGTCTTCTCTCAGCCTGCAATACCGCTGGTCTTGTTTTTGAAGGATGCCAAATCTTCAAGTCTGTGATAGAGGACTTTTGTCTCACATATACTGCTATTCACTACAGCATAATGTCCGATCTGCTTAGCAGGAGTGGCAGCTTGGATGAGACTGAAGATATGCTTGAAAGTGCTCCCTTCCATCTTGATGAGTCTGGGTGGATATCTTTGCTACTGTCATGCTGCAGTCGAGGAGGACAGGTGGATCTAGGGAGGCGATGCTTTGACTATATCTTGACTCTTGGCAGTTGTGATAGTGCATATGTCCTCATGTCAAGCATCTATGCTCAAGCTAAGATGCAAGAAGAATTAGTGAAGATTGAAGGATTGGGGAATTGTCTGAAGGAACAATTCAAATCCTACATTGAAATTAATAAACGTGTGCATGTTCTGACTGTTGGTGACATGAGCCACTTAGGGGCAGATATGATCTCCGAGCCAAGTTGCTTCAGTAAACTCTTGCAGTCAAATGCAGAAGAAAGGTCTGTGAACTCGCTTTTGAGTGTAGACTCTGTGGGGTACAAGGAGGATTCCTTGTGTGGACACACTGAAAAATTAGCCATAGCTTTTGGTATTTTAAATACACCTGATCAAACAACCATTCGAGTGGTGAAAAGTACTCAGATGTGCAGGCATTGTCATGATGCTATTAAGATAATTTCCAGGGTGTGTAGGAGGGAAGTTGTTGTATCAGATGTCTGCCAGGTACATCATTTCAAGGAAGGAGTCTGCACTTGCAAAGATGAAACTCTTCTGCTGTGAGGAGCAATACTCTTTTATGGAAGGCTTATATTGTATGAATGCACATATGGTTGGCACCTTTGCAAAGGTGTATATAACAAGGAGTTATCAAGACCATTGGGTGCTCCACCTGCATTTTTGAAATCATGATCATGATTGCAGCAGTTGACAACTTGAATGATGTAGCCAACTCTGGGATGGGCTCAGTATACATACTTTTTTAATGTCTACCTGCTGGGTATGAGCGTGATAAGGTGTGACAACAATATAGGTTGGCCATCTTTTATTCTGTGATGGTGATTGCTCAACAGTAAAAGGTTTCTTGGTGATCATAATTCCTTCACAGAGCTAGAAGTGCAGCCTCAACAAGTAAACTCAAATGGGAATTTGGGTTTTTACAGTTGTATTAGTAATCTAGTCCTGCCAGTTCTAAAAAGGTTTTAAGAAAAATGGTAACCTAGATGGTTGAAGACTGCGAGCTCCATCCTTGACATTGTTGGTCCAAATCTCTTGAGTACCAGGAGTAGAAACATTCCTGTTCCTTTTGGGATTGCAGTGTTGGCAGTGGGTGTGGCTCTTGTCCGAGGATTCCATTCACAGCTTCTCTCAGTCTATGTATGCTGGCACTGCGACTCTTGCCTGAGGATTGAGGGGCTGTTGAAAATGGAAGTCAAGGTGTAAAAACAAGAAATAAAAGAGTTCAGGGTAGAAAAGAAGAGTCACATTGTGGGATAGAGATGCAGTATCCTTACAATTATGTTTATGCTCACTTCAATCTCAGCTTGTCCACACTTTATGCAAATATATTCTAAGAGAAGCACCTAACTGTATACTTGGACCCTCATGCATTTTTGCATTACACATAGAGACATGTTTATAAACCTTCATAATTTGATCCTTTGCAGTTTGGCATTTGGATAGATTGACGAGATGGTAGGAAACAGATCTTAGTAACCTCTGGCAAAACAAATTCCCTTTGAAACAAAGGCTACTAATTTGGAGATGCATGATAGGAGTGTTATTGGTGGGGCAAAATTTGGGAGAATGCTACATTACCTCACCTCAATGTTTGAGATGTTCATATGCTACCGAGAATGTCATCTCCTTTGGCATTGCCTATTCCTACTGATGTTTTAGTTCAACTTTGCAAGCTAGATTTCTTGCACAATGTTCTTGAAATCTTTTGGTTGTTTGGCAAATTTTTGCCTAGTCCTTTGGGACATTTTTTTTTTCCAATTGGGTTATAATTTATAGATTTGGGACATTATGGACCATCTAGGCTTAAAGCAACCATGCATTCTCGGATATTCAATCATTTCAATTTCACTTCTACTTTGACTCCTTTTTGCAACAACCTTTATATGATTCCTGTTGTTGGTGCTCTCGTGAGCATACCGCCAAGACCTATGGACTGCTTATTGCTTTAAGTGTTTCAAGCCGAGAGCTTTGGCTACCTCTCATATAGCTTATGTGCACTCATACACACACACAAGTGTAGTGAGCTTACCTTTGAATTCGATTGAGTTGTCTCCTGTCACAAATCCGCCAGTAGCCTCATGATCCAATATACATTTTTAAGCAAGCTCCATCTCCAAGCTCCAAGCTTTAAGCTTCATAGCCATGTACATGAGAAAACAGAACAAAAGAAGAAAAGCTTCTCCACGGTCTCTGACACAGACACACACTCTCCCTCTCTTATACACAAAAATGAAGCAAAAAGAAGAAGAAGAGAGGAAGAATAGCTTCTCTACAGTTCCTCATTCACACACATATTCTCTCTCTTATACATAAGAATGAAGCAAGAAGCAAGAAACAAGAAGCGAGTAAGTTTGGCCACACACTAAGAAAGAGTTTTTTCATTCAGTTTTGGACTTTTATATATACCTCCTTGGGTGGCCATCCTCTTTTTTGGTTCGGTCTTTGCTCATTCCTTCACTTTTTTTCCTTATCCTTTTCTATTAGTATGGCATTAACCCGTGTCTCTTATTCTTTACAACTTGCATGAGAGGAGTTTGGAATTCTTTGACAAAATAAATTACAATGCATTTGGCGTTCTTTTTGTAAAAATGTCAAGGCGTGTTTATTCTTGTGAGTCTCTTTTTTACATTTAGAATTTTTTTCTACATCGTCTTTAAATTTTTCTTAGTGCATCTTTGTCCTTCGTCTTCCTCTTGCCTTGGGACTATCTTTAACTTTTGATTTTATAGATTTTTCGTCTTGGCTTTCTGAGGGTTAATATTACCCCCCTCCCTAGCTGAGTGCAAGTTCCATAACATTTGATGGTACTGGCTAAAGATGTTGAGGATTGATGTGGAAGGATTCTTGGTGCCTTTTGGGAGGTTGGTCATGTTAGAGACACTTTGTGAAGCAGATTTTAAGATTGGTGATATTGAAGATAGATTGGTGGTTGAAGGCGGCCTCCGTAGTTGTTGACTCACCGAGCCATTGTACAATGCACTTGAAAAGAAGAACGAGTGCACTTCTTAGGGGGATGTGTCTACCTTACCATGCAATGTATTGTGTAAGTGATGGTGGAACTTGGAGATGGGTCAAACCATAGAGCCTAAGGTATTGTCCCACACTTAAGGATCTAGTTCGTATAAAAAGGGAGGTGATGTGTGTGACATAGGGAGATATGTCTATCAAAATGTCATGCCCTTGATATGCCCTAAGTTGTGAAGTAGGGGAGGGACTAGGGTGGTTCCTAAGTATAGTGGTTGTAACACTCATAAAGTACAAATGAAGGGATTTTATTTTATTTTTCTTTTCCTTTTTACTTCTTTTTTTTGTTACAAGGGAGCACATTAAGTGGCATCCCGTTCATGGGCAAGGGCTAAGCTGCAGGGAGGCTTGAGGGATTTGCTTAGGAAAGGTCGACTTTGCATAAAGTCCTTTAAGTTGATTCTTACATTAAGAGGTGTGGTGAACAAAAATGGGTAGTTGCATCCAATAAACCTATTATCGCTCATATTTTCTAATAAGCTTATACAAAATATTGACAAAAGGGTATCTCTTATCATGAGGTGGATCATTGTGCAGCTATCTATCCCTATATTAATGTCAAAGAAGAGGGGTGATAACCACTCTTTCTTTACAGAGTAGGCTTTTGTTTTAGTAAGATTCTCAAGAGGCAGAGATAATTACAAGTGCTGATGAAGACAGGATTTGGGCAAGAAGAGAATTTCTTTGAGGAAGTGTGCTATGGATGGGCAGAGGTCCCTCTCTGTGAAGGTCATACACTCCTCCGGAGATGTTGCATTTACATTGTAGATCTGAGAAAAATTGTACCTACCATACACCTCTTGGTTGAAATCAACTCCAATTCTCTGCGAATAGGACATGTAGGTAGGATTTTTCCTCTCATATAGTAATGTGTTATAGAATGCCATCTAGACATCTAAGTTAGTCTCAAATGTTTCTTTGTCACTTTAGTTGTGCTTCATACCCCTCCACTTTCTTGGGCATCTCCATCACCTTGTCCTCTCAATAGTTTTCATGCTCCCATTTCCACCTTGTGGGTGTCTAATTCTCTCCTTCAACCATTGCTTCCCCAGTCTTGCTGAGAGCTTTATCACTTCCTCCACCACCCTTGGAGATAACACTTTGTCCAGTGTTTGAGAGAAGGTGAAGGCGAATTCAAAGGATCGATTGTGATTCTCCCATTGCTTCCATACTACAACTTATTGGTTTTATTTTGTTGCCTTGCCATTTGGGTTATTGTCACCGTGCAATAGCCCACAATGAGTTCACTTTGAAGGACATTTTTTGCATAAAAGGTAAAGTGATTAGAAAGAAACACTATCAAATGATGGTGGAATGTATAAACCAAGAAATGAAAATTTTCACATCAATTTGTACGTTCAATGCAAGAACTTCATGGAGATCTTTTACTAAAAGAAGAAGAAAATTCAATTCATCATTTTTTTTTGAAGCTCAACTCCTATTTTGATTTTTCATTCACCTTCCACATTATCCCCTCCCCCTTGGAAATGATGAAAATCCTTCCTAGTATTATGGAAGTAAAGGTGTAAGGGCCTTCAATGAGTCCTTGGTGTGTCTCACTATTTTAAGAGCCAGTCTTCATAAAAGGTTGGATTATACTCTAATATCGCATGATAGTCCATATCCTGTGGACGAATGCCCACATGTGTAATATAAGTTAATACATTAGTCAAGAGGTCACCTGAGTTGATTTTGCTTGTTGCAATGTGTTGTTCCTCCTTTGTTATGGTTCTATCCAAGCATGGATGTAGCATGATATTGTCTTCTAATGGTTGATTTCTTGTCATTGCTAATACCCTAAATGAAGTTGGGGCCATATATGGTTGGTCATACTCGAAAGTTTTGATGGCACGTCCTTGCTCCGCACTGGTCAGGATTTGATAACCCTATTGTTCGCATTCAATGCACAGAGTATACCACCTGTGTAAGAAGTTGGACTTAGATTGAACTAATAATGGAGCTTGGCAAGTTCCTATGGTAGCATGGGAATTTTTCTCTTCTTGAAGGATGTAAGTAAGAATTTACTTAAGGCTTATTCTCTTGAAATTTCATTGGCAATCAACTCTTTTGCAATGGTAGAGGTTTTCTGAAGATGAATTCGTATTCTTCCCAAGAACACGGCAATGAATGTACCTCATTTGCTATGTATTCCTCAAGTAGGCCTAGGTCCAAGAATTTGTAACTTCTAGCAAATAATGTAAAAGTTGAGTCCAATCATCGGATGCACGTTACTAAGTCATCTCCTGTGTCCATGGCCATGTTGGAAGCCAATTCAAGAATGGATCATCATTGCTGCGATGACTTAAGGCCTAGTGGTGACTTGGACAGGTTGATACATGGTGTTTCTACTTTGGGATTCTCATTGGGTTTGGTGAGCATGGTTTGAGAAGTTGATTGGGTTTGAATTTTGGTTGATGCTTTGTCGTCGGATTGTGTAGTGGTAATCACATCAGAGTTATTGGGTAGGAGCTCATTGATGATTGATTGCTCATTGCCAATTGGTTGAACTTTTGGTCGATAGACCATTGGAGCACTCATGGATTGAGCATTCATAGATGGAGCACTTTTCCTCTTGGATTTTCTATTACCCTATTTTGATTTATGTTTCTTGGCATTATTTTTTGGAGCCTGGGATTGAGGGGCATGCATGTCTCTTGTGAGTTTGGATAGCCACACCAAGGTATTACCTTCATAGTAACCCTGGATATGCAATAGGGCTTTTGGGACCTAGCACTACCTAGTCACATGTATACCATAGGAGTGCCAACTTCTCTGTTTAGGTCTAGAGCGTAAGGCATGAAAACTATGAGTTCCTAATGATTGGCTTTTGTGAGGCTGTGGTCTATGCTTGGGGACCCATGCGATTGTTTGATCTGTAGCTTTGGGTGTAGTTTCGAGGTGCTGATGGGACTTCACAATGGGTGTATATTGTGGTGCACTACCCCTCTCCTTAAGGTTGACACTAGGGTTAACTAGCAATGGCACTATAGGATTTTAGGTAGTTGTGGTGCCCTTACTGAAAGCCATTACTATTCTAACATTACCTATGGCAAGGTGGATGGGCTGCGAGTCGTAGTTAACATTATAGTGGACTTGTTTTTAAAACATGTGACCCAACAATGATTCCTTGCCAATAGTTTATTTGTTAGGTAGTACATAAAAGATGATGGATATGTTCTTAGTCTTCTTGATAGAAACCATTAGTTACACTTCTCTAAGAGTGGATATGACTATCTCCCAAATGGGCTGAGTTTTGCATTGGTTGGTTGCAAGTGTGGGGTTGATCAATAGTCGTCCAGTGATCATAAGTTAAGATATTATAGTAAAATCCCTCATCAATTAGTGCATCAAAGGTGTATACCTTTTGAGCCATCATTGTTATATGCAGGTAGGTTGGTGCTATTGCTTCCTCATCCTCATCCTCTATTTTAGTGATAGTTGTAACTCTCACATTTATTGGTGGTTCTATCATTGGAGATTCATGGAGTGGATGTGACAAAGGGTAATAATGTTTTGTATGACTTCCATTGAAAAAGCATATGCCCTCTAAGATTTTGAGGTGTACATTGCTTGTTCTACTGATGTTGCAAACCTTGAAAGGTCCCGATCCCTTGAATTTCATCTTCTGCTTATAGCCCTTAATAGAATACAACAAGATTAGGTTTCCTTGCTTGAAGTCTCATTGTTTGATGTGCTTATCATCAAACCAAATCTTGCATCATGCCTTCTCACAGATTAGGGCATGGGTTGCAATGAGACAAGTCTCGGATAGGCGTTCTAGCTCTAGCAAGTGATTTCTCCATGCTTCTTTGCCCTCCCATCTCTCTTGTACTAATATTCTCAAGCTTGGAGCAAAGAATTTCATAGGTAGAATCATTTTAGTTCTGTAGGTCAATTTAAACAGGGTTTGTCCTATGGTCATTTTGTAGGCCATCCTATATGCCCATAAAGCTACCATGAGCTTGTTGTCTTAGTCACTGTTGCGTGAAGTAGAGACCACTTTTGTTAGGACATTTACTAAGATCTTGTTCATGGATTAAAATTGACCATTAGCTTGAGGATAATATGGTGAGTATTTTGTGTGGATTATCAAGAAGGTGGATGTCAAGTGTCAGTAATCACTTCTTTGATGAAGTGTGTGCCTTGGTCACTAACCAACTCTATGGAATAACTGAATCGTGAGATTACTTGCCCCCAAAAGGAACTTGGCTGTTGTGGTCCTAGCATCATTTTTGCGAGGTACTCGAGCTTCCGTCCACTTAGTGAGATAGTCTTTGGCAACAATGATGTAGTTGGCTTGTGAGGACTATGCCATAGGGTTGATTGGACCAATGATGTCAATTTTCCATTTCTCAAATGGTTGGTGTGCGATCACTGGGGTCAATTCTATTTTGTTCTTACGAATAAGGACTTTGGTCCATTGGCACTCATCATAGTGCTTTACAAATTAGCTAGTAGACATATCTCCTTAAAAGTCCATCCTATCCTAACCAATAATTGACTAGTAGTCAACTGATAGGGTTGGATCGTCAAAATTAGTCTCTTTAACCTAGCTTTTTTAATGGGTCATTTAGGCAGTCCATTCTTTAGGATGTTGACTATATCATCTACCCAATACGATGTGAGTTCTGCTCTAAATAAGTCTCACTTCTTGGACATTCTAAAAAGATATGCATCCGGTAGGTCATCAATGATGCCTTGTTTAGCCGCTTTACCTATGTGTATGTGGGACATATGATCTCCCATAAAGTGCTATTTGCCTTTGCATACTACCACAGAGAAGTCAAATTCCAAAAGTAGAATTAACCATTGAGTAGTGTGTCCTATTGGGCATGATTTGTTCACAAGATAAAGCAATGTTTGATGATCCATGAAGAAGGCAAAGATTGTCACTAGAAGATAATGTCTAAACTTCTTTATACCAAACACTATGGGTAACCCTTGTCTCTCTATTGTAGAATATTTTATTTTGGTATCAATGAGTTGTCTGCTAGCAAAGCTCACTGGATAATCAAGGCTATGCTCACGAAGTTGTCACAACACTGTCCCCATGGCAAACTTTGATGCATCAATGTGCGCATGGAAGGTAATGCACTAATTTGGGGCTCTTAAGATAAGAACTGAAGTTAGAACCCATTTAAGACTTTCATAGGCTTGTTGACATTCTTCGGTCCACTTGAATACTATCAATAGCTTGTACAAAAGTCTAATAATCAATGCATAGTTCAATACAAACTACCAGTAGTATCTTGTGTGACCTAAGAAGCATTGAACTCCCTTGAAGGTCAAAGGGGAAATGTTTAAAATTACCCTAAATTTTGAGGATTCTATGGCTATCCCATTCCCTCGACACAATGTGCCCTAAAATACAATCGTTCTTTACCCAAAATTGGCACTTTAAGAGGTTAAATGAGAGATTGTATTGCCTACACCATTCAAAGACTATTCATAGCTTTTCTAAGTGCTCTTCCCAGTTGGTGTGGATGCACAAGTCATCTTAAGAATACCTCCAATCATTTTCTAAGCATGTCCTTGAAGATGGCACCCATGAGGTGTTGGAAGGTAGCAAGGACATTGGTAAGCCCAAATGGCATGACTACGTAGGCAAACACCCCCCATTCGGTAGCGAATGACATCTTATGCCTATCGCCTAGATGGACTTATACTTGGTTATAGCTTGAGAAGCCATCCAAGAAACTATAGGCTTTCTTTCTTGCCACTATCTCTAGCATATGCTTAGTGTATGGTAATGGGTAGTTGTCTGTCTTTGTAGTAGCTACGTTTACCCTTTTATAGTTCACGCACTCTCGAATATTTCCATTATTTCTCATGACTATCACTATGGGTGCTACCCAATCTGTGTACCCGATCTCATAAATGAATTCTACATTTAGTAGCTTATCAATCTATTCCTTCACTACAAGTGCATACTTAGGATTCATTGCGTACAGTCGTTGCTTGACTGGTACTGCATCGGGGGTTATGGGAATATTATGAGTCATGATATTCAAATCTCTTTATTTCATCTCGTATAAGGACCATACAAATATGTCAGAGAATTCCCTTAAGAGATTTATGAAATTTTTCTCTTCCTCCTTAGCTAGGTCGTCCACTATGTATACGATTCGAGGCTTGTCCCCTTTCCTTGCCAAGTTGACTTCCTGAACTTTGGTTGGTCCTTCAATGGGTTCACTCGCATGTCCTTTCTGCTTGGCTCCTACCAACACCACTATTTGATCACCCTTCTTAAACTCTGTGAAGAAGCACTTGGAAAAATCTTAGGGTTTCTTCTGTCGGTCAGATTTTGAAAACTTTGATTTCTTCCTTCTCTCTTCCTTTAGCCTCTTGCACCTTAGGTGGATAGGGAGGTTCTCTTTGGTGCGTTTGGTCCTCATGGCATTTTGGGGTCGCTATCAGGGCTTACCTCCTTTGATTCGAAGTTGTTCTCACAATCCTCACTTAAAGAGGTTGTCTCCCCTGGTGGACATAGCTCTGAGGCTGACTCCACTCCAAATAATGATGTGGTGCCAAGATGGAATAATTGTGCTAACTCATAATCTACTACCTCTAGGTATTCTAGCCAAGTTTGGTCACAATCTACCTTGACAACTCCATTCACTCTAAAAACATTGACCTCTCGAGGTTTAGAGTTTGCTCTGATTTGCTCAATCACTCTTCCATCCATATCAGGTTTTATGGTATCTACTTCCTCTTCACTTTTCTCATTGATGGAACAACAATCTTTGTAGTCAACATCAGAATTCTCATCCTCAAATTGTGCATTGCTTTCAAGGTTCCTACCCTCAAGTTTTTTGTCACTTGTAATGATCCTAGTTGTATAACATGTGTAAGTCATGCACCTTAGTCTATCACCACTCCTTACTCTCCATGAGATCCTTGAGGGGATTTAGATTTGTTGTTGGGTTGCCGACTAGCTCACTTGACAAGTACTCAATGATTCCATGGAGTTCCAATTTGTTAGTTGGGACATGATAGGTGATTGGTGTCAGCCAGATAATGGAACTCCTGGCCATCATGCATAGGGACATTGTGGTGGGTCGATTAGAAGTTGTGGCTTTGTTGGATTTGCTAGTTGAATCTATAGCTTGCTTATATTCATCCTTGTCATTTGAAAATGGCAGATCAATGGTTGCCAACACATGCATCGAATCATGCATCCTCACGACAAGGAAGGTACTTAGTTAGAGGTCCACAATCACTTCTGGCCCTTGAGTTACCGTTCAGCATGGCTGAGATGGCATCTAGGTCCATTGGTGAGGTTTTTCAAGTGTATATCTCTATCACTCGAGAATATTAGGTTGTTACCCCAATCCTCTATCACTCAAGAATTCCTCATCCAAGCTCTGCCTAGCAGGATATTATAATCCACTCCCTTCATGATTATGAAGTTAACGAAGAATTGAATTCCTTCTATCTTTAAAGGCCAATCCTTCAAGACTTCAAAGGGTCTAACTTTCATCCCATTTGCTAGAGGGACATTGAACCATGTAGTTTCTATTGGTGGGTTTCCCCAAGCTTGTAGGACTGCATGGCTAAGTACACTAACTCCTGCTCGTATGTCTACTATCCCATTTTGTGTTGTATCTCCTAGGGAAATGGTAGGTAAGGATATGTCCATCTCATGAGCTTCCCAAAAGGCATTCAATTGTGGAGACTTAAATATTAGGTTCATCATTAGGCTTGGTATGTGCATCATTGTGGGAGCTTTCGCTCAACTGCCAAGACCCACGGACCACTTATTGTTTCAAGCGTTCCAAGCCGAGCACTAATGGCTACCTCTCACATAGCCGACGCGCCATCCATATTTACGGGTGTAGTGAGCTTACCTCCATGCCGTTCGAGTTACCTCCTCTCCCGTGCACTCCGATAGCTCCACGATCCAAGTGCAAGCTTCAAGCAAGCTCCATCCTCAAGCCCCACGCTCCAAGCTCCATCACCGCGAGCAAGAGAAGAGAAGAGGAAAGAAGAGAAGAAGAGAGGAGAAGATGGAGAGCTTCTCCACCCCACAGTCCCTCACCCTCACGCACTCACTCCCTCACACTCTCACACTCCCCCTCTCAAGCTCAAGCTCAAGCAAGCAAGAAGAAGAAGAAGAAGAAGAAGAGGAGAGCCACTTTTTGCCACACACAAGAATGAGCTTCTCATTCACTTTTCAACTTTATATACAAAACCCTAAATCCCTTTTGGGCGGTCATCCCCTTTTCCCCTTTTTTAAATGGCCGACCATATCCTAGGCCCTTTTTCCCATTGTCCTTCTATCTTTCTAGCTTCCTTTCCACCGCCCGTCTACATTTACAAATTGCATGGTGAGAGCCCAGCGCTCCCTGACTTAAACCATGATGCGATTGCGCTCTTTTACAAAAGTTTTGACTTGCACTTTTCCTTGTGCGCCTTTGTCTTCCATTTCTCTTTGCCTTGGCCTTTGTCCTTGTCTTCTATTTTAGCTTTTCAGATTTTCCACTGCCTGGCACTCTTTTACAAGATTTCAGGGTGTGGCTTTGTATTTTGAAATGCACCTTTCTCCTTTTGCATTTGCCTTGGACTTTTTAAGGTTGCCCTTGTGCTTTTGGCATTTTCTCCTCGTCTTTCTTCAGTCGGGCTACCTTTTTTCCTCCTTTTCCATGTGTCTTTTTTATTTCATTTTACTTTCTTCGTGTTGGGGTTAACATTATTCACTTTTCAACTTTATATACAAAACCCTAAATCCCTTTTGGGCGGTCATCCCCTTTTCCCCTTTTTTACATGGCCGGCTGTAGCCTAGGCCCTTTTTCCCATTGTCCTTCTATCTTCCTAGCTTCCTTTCCACCGCCCGTCTACATTTACAAATTGCACGGGTGAGAGCTCGACACTCCTTAACTTAAACCATGATGCGCTTGCGCTCTTTTACAAAATTTTTGACTTGCGCTTTTCCTTGTGTGCCTTTGTTTTCCGTTTCTCTTTGCCTTGGCCTTTGTCCTTGTCTTCTGTTTTAGCTTTCCGGATTTTCCACCGCTTGGCACTCTTTTACAAGATTTCAAGGTGTGTCTTTGTATTTTGAAATGTACCTTTCCCCTTTTGCATTTGCCTTGGACTTTTTAAGGTTGCCCCTGTGCTTTTGACCTTTTCTCCTCTTCTTTCTTCAGTCGGGCTACCTTTTTTCTGCCTTTGCCCTGCGTCTTTTTTATTTCATTTTGCTTTCTTCGTGTTGGGGTTAACATTACCCCCTCCTAGACGAGTGCCAGTCCCATGGCACTCACCGTCGTAAGTAGTAGGCGGTAGCATGCACCAAAGACGTGGGTGGCAAGGACGCCTATGGTTGCCATGGCAGAGTGTTGGCAGTGGTGGGGAGGAAGGTCGTTGGGGGCATGTTGGTGGGTTAAGTGGTAGGTGGTGGGGCAATGGGAGGTGGTGGTAGGGCTGTTCGTTGGGGGGTTTGCACTGATGGAGTACAAGTGGCGGTTTGTGGGGATTCTGTACATGATGATTCGTGGTTGGCTTACAGGGTGATAAGGATAGGAATTCAGAGTTGAGTGTTGATGAAGAGCGAACGACACCCGTGTTGGAGACTTCAATACACCTGCAATTGAAAACCTCTCATAGGTGGTTTCTCCCTAGGGTTAGTGCTAGTCTTCTTTATCGTGCACAAGATATAGTTCAATTAGTTTGGGAGACAGGTCGAACTATAAGCAAGCTGAGAGTATTGTCCTGCACTTGAGGACCCAAACTGTGGATATACTTTGGTGCAGATATTATGTGAATGCTTGTGCATACTTAGATATTACGTAGGTAGAAGACCACGGGCTGGTTTCTCATAACGACATGTGGATGAAGCAAAGTCGTCCGTGGTGGGAAGAAGTACACGGGAAGGTGGATGCAACATCCTGTGCATTGTGATTGCACAACGTAACAGAATAGAACGCAGGGATACTGCACTATCGATAGTTTAGCTGGTAGACATTGGGGCTGTGCGATGAGGACAGTGTACTGTTCATGGCCATTCGTGTAGTGGTTACCACAATTGATTGCAATGGTATTAAGGTAGAGTGCAAGAGGGAATTATGTGAATGGGTCAGGGTGACAGGTCTAACCATAGGTGAGACACTCGCCTTAGGTGTGTCCTGCCCTTGATGTGCCCTGAACTATTGTGGGGGGTGCTAGGGGGCTAGGGGAGTAGGGACGGAGCTAGCCGACCAAGGCCACTGGATGCACCTAATTTAAGGGCCCCTAGGTGCGGTGCTGTGATCGTGGGTGCCTCTTATCTTTTAGTTTTTTTCTTTTTTCTC
The DNA here is from genome assembly GCF_053477565.2 of Lygodium microphyllum. NCBI lineage: Eukaryota > Viridiplantae > Streptophyta > Polypodiopsida > Schizaeales > Lygodiaceae > Lygodium > Lygodium microphyllum. Next base: position 82,770,889 of record NC_141163.1, on the reverse strand, counting down.
TTTTTTTTTTTGCCTTGCCTGAGTACAACGATTGCAATATGTTGAGGCTATGGGAAATGTCAAGCTTCAAGGGCTCAGGAAATGGACATGACAGTGATGATTGTGCCCTAGCCCCGTTGTTAGAGAAGCCGTGGTTGCGAGGTTGGTACGATTGAGGTAACAACTGTCATGAGCTCACTATAGAGCTTGACCCAAGAAGAGAGTCTAGCCCATGACTATGCTTTGGTTTGTGCGATGTGGGCACTTGCAAGGGTGATTTTTTGCATTCGGTAGCGTGGCTTTGTTGCGGTTCTTTGTGTGGTTGGTGGGCTTGCAGTGACCTGGGCGTTGAATACGTTTGCACGAAGACCTGTGTCATCCTGCATCCACTAGTCACTTCATGAGAGTATATGCTTGCTTGCATCAAGTACATCAAACAAATGTAATCATGTTAAGACATAACTTTTCAAAATGCTATGATGCTAATTGCAATGCCTATTCCATTACTTGTTAAAGATGTGGCATACATTAATGATAGGTAAGGGAAGTGTGTACAAGTGGGGAGTTTGCCCCTTTAATCATCAAAAGACAAAAAGTTATGGCATGATGACTTGTCAAGTTGCTTGTTCATCATAGGGGCTAGTCGATTTGCACAAGGCGGGGTGAGTCCGGGTGGTCAAGCGATTGAGGCTCTACTGGTGCGGGGCTCCCATGAGGTTGGGCAGGGAACATGTCGGCCGGGACATGAATGGTGTAATCTCAGGCCATCACTGTTTCCAAAATGCTGTTGAACAATTCATTGAATTCTTCCCTGTCCCGAGCTGCCCTTTCTGCCCTTGAGCACCTGGTGCCCGATCATCTGTTGTTTGCGCAACTGGTGTTGCCACATCTTGTGTGCTTCTTTGAGCTTCAACCCCCCTGGCCCGGGGATTCTTCGGCCTTCGTCCAGGGCAGTGTCGCTTGGGACCTCGTTTCTTTGCATACCTTTTGAGGGTGGGCACGTAGTGCACCGACGGAGAGGTGTGTGCTGCATGTTCCCGTCGTCTGCGAAGAGCATCTCTGCAAGCCAGCTGCCCTAGGTTCTCCATGTTTGTCTCGTAGGGGGACCTGCAAGATGCGAACCAAGGGTTAGGCCTTGATACGGAATAAAGCCGTTCGCATGGGAGGGATTATAGTGTGGGTTATCAAGCGCATATGACTAAAAGGGGAGGGGTGGGACATGCAGTGCTTGTTGTAGAGGGATGGCCCCCATGATGATATTCATTTAGCTTCCAGCCATTAGCAGATCTTGGCTCATGTTGAGTTACGTGGATTGGTGGTCATGGATTGGGGCAGGGCTCATCCTCAGAAGGATAGACCGGAAAGGGAAAGGTGTATAGAAAGGGACTGCACCCTGCCTACATCATCAGAGATGTTGGTCAAGGCTTCCCATGGTGGCAATGAGGGGTGCATGCCCTCCGCCCGGAGGTGGAAATGGTCACGCAACTTCTAAATATGTGGTGAGAGGGGGACCGGACGAGCTTAGCCTATTGACCCCAACTCTTCTGCTTGCGCTTGACTATTATTGCTTGTGTGTGTTGATAGTGTCTATACAGGATCGCAAAAGTCATTGTTTATTTATATACATATCCATGAATCCATGTCGCTTCATGAGGATAAAAACCAATTATAGAACTCCGGATTGTACTAGAGCGTGGCACACACATCCAATACTTGTGGCAGCTTATCAATACCGATAGATATTTTGCAATATCGAGTAGCATGGAACCTTGTCCGAGTCTATTGGCAACATTTAACTCCTCCTCAGTGAGAACCTTATCAAACAGTGAGTTCTCTTGGCTAGGTTCAGCTAAGTCCGTCCCCCGAATGGCAGTCAACACTCGAAGGGAAGTTGGTGCCACATAGGTTGGGTCTCTTTGAGACCGCCATTTGGCCAATCACTCCTTTGAGACTGCCATGATTTGGGCTCCTAGTTCGACCATTGCAATGCGGTTCTCACACCAATGCTGTTCAAATTGACTTCGGCCCTTTGATAGCTGCTTTAATTGCTCTATCTCTAAGAGATTTGGTTGGCAGAGTGCATCATTGAATGTGAAAGTTAAGTGCAGTTCCTTGGCTTCCTCGCCAGCGCGATGAGTCGCATGCGTTCATATAGGAGCCTGTTGTAGTGCTCGTCAAGATGGTCTTGCTCTTCCCAAGACAAGGGAAATGGCAAGTATTCTCCAAGCTACTCTTTAGGGAATGCACGCATGTCTGCCAAGACATAGACATGTGCAAACACTTTGAGCTTAGCATCCAACTCAGTTAAGCATTTTGTGACACTTTTATGTTTAACGAGGGCTTGCTCGGTTGCTATCTCATGCAAGGTTCTAGGAGTTTGCCTGGGTTTTAGCGTAGCTGGGGGCTCTGGCCTAGATGCACAAGTTTGGCCAATGCAAGGATTTCTTATGCTCTTGGGGTTTCCATATGTCTCCTGAGGCTTCATTATTGCATCATGGTTATCCTTGGACGTGACTGGTATAAGCTTGTCACCCTGTTGTGACAGCGTTATGTCCACTCTTGATTGGTCAATGCAAGTTCCATTGTCGGTGGATTGAGCATTGCAAGTAGCCATTGATGGTAACGACTGATTTGATTTTTCAAAGCACACGGATGTGTCTGAGGTTTCACCGCTATTAGGGGAGGTATCAATGAGTTCATTGGTGGATGGACTCGATGCTTTATTCATCAGGTCTCTAATGCTCTTCGTCTCAATGTTCTTGGGGTCCACAACCACCTGCAACTGTTGTTGTTTTCGCTGTTTTCTCTTCTTTTTCTTGGTCAGTGAAGGTGCATCTCTCAACAACTCAGGACCTTGGACTAGGTCAACCGTTGTTGTGCTTGGTTGGGCCTTAGCATGTCCTTTCTCTAGTGTGTCCTCATGGGACATAGCCGTGGCTTGCTGATTAGCCTCGCCCAGTTGTGAGGATACAACTGTCTCCCTTGTGGAAGAGTCGAGATCTTTAGCCAATTCCCATGTGTTTAACTTCTCCATCCTAGGCTTTAGGCGCTTTGGAAGTGCTGGAGTTGTTAATGAAGTTGGTTGCGACACCTCCTCCACAAGTAAACTACTAAGGACATGTTCAACAAGGGGCATTGTCACGGCCAAGGGCTGTGACTGCTGTGATCCTTGATTTGAAGTACTAGCAGCTAGTTCAGTGGACTTGCTACTATTGGTTGATTGTGGTGTCAAGTCCTTAGGGCAATTGGAAGTGGTCATGTCCTTTGTTGCCCTTAGAGAATTCACTTGCGTAGATCGAGTATCAGTTGAGCTAGCCACGGTGGATTGCACAGGCATATCCTTAGGTTGAGAGCTAAAGGTGGTGTTGTGTCCTGCCTCTTGGACATCTAGAAGCTTTGATGGAGATAGAGGTTGGGAGTGAATAGCTGCCATTGACGACCGCTGTTGTGCTTCATGTGTCCGTTTGGAAAAGGAGGATGTAGGAGATCTAGGACTCTTAGGTGGACTTGATACTATGCTGAATGATTTGCTCGAGGCTATTAGACAATTGTGCCATTTGCTTTGTTGAGCAATCAGCCTTGCCATGAGCAATGTTGTGCCTATGATACGTGTTATCCTCTTGGAAAATCAAAGGCTCTTTTGGCACTAATGGCTTTTGTGCATGCTCAATGGCTACATATGACATCTGCTTAGTAAGCATGCTAGGCTGAGGCTCTTTCTTTCGAACACTTGTGTTCGGTTTCTCGCCTCGAGACCTAGAGTTTCTCTTAGATTTCCTCCTATGCTTTGTTGCTTTTGATGCAATCTTGGCTTCAGTTGATAGAGATAGTTTAGCAGGGGATTTTGGTACCCACATCCATCGGTTACCTTCGTAATACCCTTGAGCATGTAGCAACGCTTTGGATATCCATCGCGGCATTGTGCTGACCTTCCATCGATGCCTTCGTCTATAAGGCTTGGGCTTCTTTTGGGGTCTTCTACGATATTTGTAAGTCCAAAGCCCTTCCTTGGCATTGTCTCTTGACCTTCTTGTTTCAAGTGTGGCCTCACTCACTAGTTCTCGCTGTTCGACCTGTGCTTGTATCAGCTCTTCCAACAAGTCCTTGCTCTCGATAGTAGGCTTGACTATTATGTCAGTACCTTCCTTGCATTTCCCTCGAGGTTTGATGAGGTCACCCTCACTAAAGGTTGTGACTATCCTCACACCCGGTAGTGTCAGGTGTATCCTCTGTGCTACATAGTCAGCCTCACATTTGGTCGCCCTTTTGAAGGGTCTTCCTAGGAGGGTTTCCTTACCATATTTAACACTATTTGGAGGAACATGAAATAGGATAGGCAAGATTTCAGTTTCAATTGTTGCAAGGATATTGCACTTCCCTATGAGTGCTTGTGAAGGTCCCTTATAAGGGCTAAGAGTTGCATTAGTCGGTGTCAGCTCTGGTTGGCCTAGTAGGGTCCATGTCTCATAGGTCAATACATTAAAATCTGCTCCTTCATCAATTAGAGCATCAATAGTATGCTCTCTTTTTGCGGTGAGTTTGACCCTAAGATAAGCAGTGGTACTATATCTTCATCTTCCGGGTCTTGGCTTGTAAATTTAAGCCTTCTGACAAATGCCCTTGAGTCCCCAACTGCACGATCAAATGTGGATTCTCACTGATGTCTTGGTTCATTAGTGTAGGGCTATCCAAGGGCCATCTATTGTCAGGACTGTCATATCTAGTCATTCTCACTATTGTAGCCTGAGGTTGTTGCCTTCCGCTTTGACTAGATGTAGTCCGAATGTAACACGTATGTATTTTTGCAGTGTGGCCTTCTTGCCCTTGTTGGCTAGATTGGGCCATTGAGGTTCTAGGGTCTCTGTTTCTCCCAGTTTGTGTATGGGCTTTTGGTTGCTCTTTTGTCATCAATGAGGATCCACGTTCGTGTAGAGCCATTACTACACTAAGGTCTAATTTGGGGGAGCCGTTACGGAGAACGCCATGCGCAATTTGGAGGACCATTTAGCCAATTTTTGAACTAATGTTCTAAGTTTCAGCCCGGTGATGGGTTTGTGATGTGCCTTTAGCTCTATGTAGCCTTTGGGGTCAATTTTGAGGTTCAGGGTTTTTCTAATATGTTACCTTGTTTGTTTTTTACCAATCAAATTTTAGCTGCTTAGCGTTTTGCGTCTAGGTCTTTGGATCTCGTTGCTGCCTACTTCAAGCTGCCAAGCGGCTGCTCCCTATGATTCCGTCTATTCCAAGTACCAGAATCGAGTTCTGAGTGTCAGAAGGACTTTTGACAATTTGCGCTGCTGAGCTCTAGCCGGTTCAGGTCAATTTTCTGAGAAGTTGATAGCAATTTACACTCGGCCCAGCTGGTCCGAATTGCAGGATTTGAGTGGGTCACTTGGACGGGCCGAGGCGCACGGGCCGAGGGTCAAATTCGTGACTCGGACAGGGTAGACTTGGGCGGGCTGAGTGGTCGATTTGGACGAGGTCACTCGGACGGGGGCTGAGGCATTTAGGCCGAGGGCGGAATTTGACACGTGGCAGAGGGCTGAATTGGTCAATGGTCCAAATGGTTGACTCGAACGGGCCGAGTAGGTTTGGGTTGAGGGCCCGGTGGGCTGAGGGCCGATTAGGGTTTCGGGCCGAGTGGGCCGAGGGCCGATTCTGGGACTCGGCCCAGAAGTGGCCGCTAGGACGGGCCGAACGCGGCGTGACGGCGATGGTGAGAGTTTGATTTCGCTCATTTCTTGTGACTTACTCAATCGTAGCAAGCACAAATCTCCAAATCCTATGTAGGGGAATAGGGGAAGGGATTCATATACCTGAGTAGAGTAGTAGGCTCGTCGATGGCATGATCGGAGCGAATCATGCAATGACTCTCTCTCTCTCTCTCTCATTGAAATGGTCACAAATGAGCTCTCCCTTGGCCTCTTGGCTCTTATGCCCCTTCCCCAGTATGGTGTTGATGCCCCCAATCACTCACTTGCCGACCTTAGGTATCACAAGAGAGCTTTTTATCATTTATTTGAACAATTTTTACCCTGTTTTACCTTGTTTTGCAACAGTAAACCCTAATGATTATTTTCTTTGTTTTCTCCTACTCTAATGCATCCAATTCACAAAGTAAATACCTACACTACTCCATCTCACAACATAAATCTCAAAAAAGTAAAAAACCTACTTACCAAGGAGATCGAATACCATCTTCAACCCCCTCACTTCCTATCTATCTCAAGCACCGGTTCGGGGAAAGCCCTTACTTCGATGCTCAATTCGAAGCACGCAAGTGCTCAAGGCTTGAATCCGTTGGTCCCAACAACGGAACCAAAATGTGGGAGCTTTCGCTCAATCGCCAAGACCCACGGACCGCTTATTGTTTCAAGCGTTCCAAGCTGAGTACTAATGGCTATCTCTCACATAGCCTATTTACGGGTGTAGTGAGCTTACCTCCATGCCGTTCGAGTTACCTCATCTCCTACACACTCCGGTAGCTCCACGATCCAAGTGCAAGCTTCAAGCAAGCTCCATCCTCAAGCCCCACGCTCCAAGCTCCACACCGCGAGCAAGAGAAGAGAAGAGGAAAGAAGAGAAGAATCCCAAGTTGCCTTTTCGGCTTCGGATCCTTTGTCTTTGGAGTTTTCTAATCTTCCTATACTTTTGGCTTCTAAACATCAACCATACTCTATTGCTCTGGTCCTAAAGAAGAAGGCTGAGAAACTAGATCACTCCTCCTAGTCACCCTCTTCAAACCTTCAAGCTGATCATCATCTCTTTTCTGCTTCTCCTCTACAAGTGCTTTGAATCCTCGAGATTTCTCCATATAGGCATAGATAGAAAAGACATCAACTTGATCATCCCATCTAGTCCCTTTCCTGATCTCATCACCTATGGCTGAAAGTTTAGATGTTGAAGCTTTCCCCTTTTTCTCTGCATGCAATGCATAGGACGATAAAGGAGATTTGTCCTTCGACAAGTGCTCTTATTGAAGGCCATAGGCAAGAGCTTCTCTTGCCACCTCTCGCATCACATAAGAGGAGTGCAAAAGAGACTCTTCTAACAATTTCTTCATACCACCCTTACCACCAAAATTTGGTTTGATCGGCTGCTCTGTATCTCCAAAACATATCATCTTGTCTTTCTAGACTACCAACTTTAGCCTTCTTGCCTCTTCAAAATCTTAATAGTCCTTCCAGTCATGATATAGACTATCACACCACATGCAAAGATGGATACGATCACTCCTAGAAGAATTTGTAGAAGTAGAAGAAGTTGGGGTTGAAACCAAAGCTGGTCATCTTGATTTGTAGGTCTTTTAAGTTCTTTGATATCTCCTCCACCATATATTCAACAGTCAGTTTACTGTAGAAGGAATAGGCATAGGCATAGACATATGCTGATAAATAGGAGAAGTAGTGGATGGTGCAATAGGAGAAGTTGTGGTAGGAGAAGACATCGCTGGTGGTAACTGCATCCTGTTGTGCAAGCAAGTCTTCCATCTCCACCTCTTTGTTAGTGTAAAAACTGCATTGACAGTGTCCTGCCAATTTGTCTTGAATCCCGTAGGATGCATACAGTCCTCTAGCAACTCTCCCAACTCATCCTGAAGTGTAGGATCAATCGCCTACTGTAAGAATAACTCCCCTTTCTCTGAGTTCAAAGCTCTTTGCTCTAATGCATCCAGCTAGTTGTATCTCTCTTCAAACTTTCGCAACAATTCAGAGGTAACAAGTCCTTTGTTGGGCTAATAAACCCACTCTCTGAATGTCTTTCACGTAGCAATACTGTAATCCTCTAGAAAATATTTGTCTTTGAGCACTTTCTTGAAAGCATCCGAGTTAGAGTCCTATACAAACATATCTATCACTCTAACCTGCAAAGTAGGCATGACAAGCTATAAGAAATAGTTTCTCTAGCTAGTCAAAACTCCAAAGAAGCACATATGGCTTTCAAAGGTCTTAATGTAGGTTGAAACATTCTGGCCATCAAATAATTTTTGCTTACTAACCACAGCCTTGATCGACTTAGTTGCACCAAGCGTATGCTAATGTTCTCGATGCAGCAGTCGTTGTTGATCCAACTACTATTGATGCAACTGTTGCTGCTACATAGATAATTGCATCTGTTTATTTTGTATTATAATGGATGAAGAGGAAGAGTTTGTAACAAAGTCTTGATCTCATCTGTCGAAAAGGAAGAAACACTCGATGATGAAGGTGGATTATTCAAAGGATCTCCCATCTTGATGAACAAAAGTGACACTTTCACGTTGTGTTCACAAAATGTCACACAGAGAATACGTATGGGAGTTTGTGAAAGTCGCTCGTCATAGGGATGCTATGTGAGATGGAAGCAAGATTGAGATCGATTCAAGACACCATATTTGATGAAAAAGGTTTCGTATATTGCAGTTCTATTCCAAGTACAAATTCAAAGCCAGATTACAAAACCAAAGCTCATTCAAGAGAGCTAACCCATAGCCATCTTTTAGTTCTTTTGATTTCAAAACCCCTCTCATTAAACAAGCTCATCTTCATGAATTGGATTGTAGCCACAACAGATCCACAAGGAAAATGATGAGGCCTTTCAACCTCTTAAGTTTGATTATTGAGTCTTCTATGTTTTAAGTTGATAAAGGATCAAGAACACTTGTTGGCTCATCTAACAACAATACCTCATGATGATTTGCCAATGTTCTTGCTAGTGCTACTCTCTATGTTTGACCAACTGACAGGTCGTCAACAAACTTTGTTGCAAAAGATGCATCCAAATCTACTAGCTTAAGCAACTCCAAGAATTGGGATTCTGAAAGATCACATCTATGCAAGCCCTCATGGTGAAGGAAGCGATGGAAAAACTTGGGGGCATTGCAGCTTTGATCAGAATCTCCTCTTCTATGATTCAAACAGTTCCTACTCTCCTAGTCCATTATCTCTTTGGTGATTCATGATGATGATGATGATTCGTGCTTCGGCATCTCTGTTCTTTGATAGATCCTCCCAAATATTGATGAATTCCTTTCCAATGTTATTGTAGCAGTCTCGGATGATTGCACCCTCCTCTCCATGTATCAGATCATATTCGCTCTTCCCATGGGATTCCACACTTCTTCCTCTCCTCCCAAAAAGCACATCATGCTGCCCCCCCAAAATTAGCCTTATCATAAGGCTACCTTTAACTCCCCCACTATCCATTAGTGCTTCCTTTTTCCCATCTAATAATAGTCTCCTCTTTCCGTCAAGCTTGGAGGCATGCACTAAAAGCATGCTTGTGTAAAGCTTGAGTTAGGTGTCCTCCTCCATATATCCCACAAGGCAAGACAAAAAGATTTGCTTTCTCCTCCACTTTCTTGATTGCACACAAGTCTAAGGTCAATGGATACCTTTTCCTAAAGGTCCCAAGCATGTTGGTATTCAAGGGCACAAAGTAGGAAAGCTCATAAATGAAGACATGGCTTCCCAAATGCTAATATATGCTTCATGATGCTTAGATTTATTAGCTCCCTCTTTGGTAATGATACTGTCACATTGTCCACATCATCTTAAAGCCATCCCAACATAAGCTACATCCAGAGCTTTCACATGGAGGACTTCCGGCACGACATCCACTGATGGAACCAAGCAATCAAATTTTCAAACTGACAATTCAAAGTGAATGACAAACGAAAAGACACACACAATGGAAAACAAATTCCTAATGACACTGACTAATGAGTTCAAATTCCTGGCAACAAACTCTGCCCTCATGTTCGCAGTGGTGGACGCATAGTGTGACAAAAACGTCATGTTTACCTCTTGAAGAAAAGCTTATGAGCTTGGTGAGATGTATATGAGGCTACATAAATAGGCTTCTTAGGTCTGAAACAATGTGGTATGCTTCCCATAATACCTATGTATGTCCTCATTATGATGGGATATATCAAATGACTCTCTACCATAAATGATTTATGGTAAGCATAGACAATGTCATGGAATGTTTGAAATGTAAATGCCTTTACTCTCATGCATTTGGGAATGGTTTTGAGAAGTTTAAAACTCAGATCTAGAAGGCAAGAGCAGACTAAAATCTAACATTAATGAAAATCAACATAATCTTGTGCCTAATAAGATTCAAGTGCCTAGAGTTTGAAACTTTGCATGCTTTTCAATGCCAATCCTTCAAGTGCCTAAGGCCAAATGTGCTGGTTTGAGCTTTGGTAAAATTGATCTTGAAATAAGTGTGACTACTGTTGTAAGTCTTGAAGAGGACAAGCTTGATACCCATGAAGATGTTGCAGTGGTAGTCTCTAGAGTGGGGAGAATGTGTCTGAGCAACCTATTTTCTCTAGTGTAACAAAGCCAAAGCATGAGATCTCAAAATCTGAGCTAGTGGCATAACCAAGCTGACAGCTATTCTTGCATGCATTGCCTAGTTACCATAGGTTTGGGCTAGTGCCACAACCTCAATACTTATATGAGGCCATAGAAACCCAGTCACAAGAGGCTTCTTGATTGCCTAGTAGCTCTAGTAGCTTCATGTCTTTTTCAGATCTAGATACAAGCTATATTAGCCCTATGTTTTGGCCAGGTTTTGATGCTTGCAGATACCCGTTATCAATTTGTCCCTCCAAAACTGTAGCTCCTCCACAAGGTGGAAGCTCTAAGGAAAGTGAATTATATGAAGAAGTTAAGCCTGTGAAACCATCTGTATTGCACCAAAGGCAAAGGCACCTTCTGCAAAGATCAGTACTGCTAAGAATGGCAAGCCATCAATGCTCTAAAGGATAGATTTTTCCCTTTCTTAGGTAGTTCTTTATATGCAAAATCCTAAATCCCTTTTGGGCGGTCATGCCCTTATCCCCTTTTTTACATGGCCGTGTAGGCCCTCTTTCCCATTTTCCTCCTATCTTCCTAGCTTCCTTTCCACCGTCCATCTATCTTTATAATTTGCACAAGAGGGAGCCTGCTGCTCTTTTACAAAATTTTTAGGGGCGCCTTGCATTTAAGAATGTGCTTCTACCTTTGGCTTAGCTTTTGAGACTGCCCTTGCATTGTCACTTGTTTCCCTTCTTACTTATTCCATTGTGTCCGATTTCCTCCTAGGCCACCTCTTTTAGGACTCAGCTTGGTCTTTTCCACTTTTTTTGCTTTCTTCTTGTGCTGAAGTTAACATTACCCCCCTCTTAGCCTACTACCAATCCCATGGCACTGATGGGTAGTAGTTGGAAGGTGGGATGAGTATAGCCAGATGGTTGCTTTGAGTTCGTATAAAGCCCTTGCGGGGGATGGTGTTGGATAGAAGGGCCCTTGAAATTGAAGATATAGCTGGGGCGGCTCCCTCTCTGACGCTAACCTTGGGTGGATCTGTCCTTTGAAATTTAAGATGGTGTTGGACGGATATCGGACGGATCCCCCTGGGAGATTGGCGGAGGGCGGATTGGTTGTTGAAATTTAAGATGGTGTTGGACGGATCCCCCTCTTTCCCTCTGAGGTTGCAACGACACGATTTTAACATGGCATTTTCCTATTCCCTTCAAGTTTCCTTATCCCTTTACCTCTGTCCGTGTGGAGTTTACAACTTGCACCGGAGGAAACATGCGTACCTTATAAAATGAATTACATTGTGCCTTGCACTTTCCTTGCAAGAGCGTTTGGAGGTTCTCCCTCATGCTTAAGAGAGCCTTGCTAGAATATTCGGTGCTTATCTTCATCCTTTCTAAGCATGTTACTAGAATATTTGGTGCTTTCTGTCATCCTTGAGGGAGCATCCTTTATCCTTGATAGGGCCTCCCTCATCCTTGAGAGGACCTCGCCAAAGTAGTTGGAGCTTCCTCTTTTTCTAAGCTTACCTTCTCCTACACCATTCCAAATGAGCTTCTTCACTTTTTGATTGGGGCTACCTCGGTCTATCTCAGTCTCTACCTCTGCTTTGTTTTGTCTGCATGGTGACATGTCATATAAGATGACCTTCCTCCTAGATGGGTACTAGTTCTAGGACACTTGTGGTTTTGAGTTGGTGAAGGTTTGGTTATATAAAAGGGTGATCGTGTGAGTCGATGATGATGGGGTGGGTCTCGGGGAAATTGTTCTTGGGAAGAAATTGATCAACCGGTTAAGGTAGTGGAGGCTGGGAGCACATTGCATGGAGGATGGGGCCTCCGAAGTTGGGGGGTTGGAGCCTTTGTTTGTACCTAAAAAGAAAATAAGGTACACTACCTAGGGGTGTGTCTATGTTGCCATGTGGTGCATTATGCTTGTGCTAGTGGAGTTGCGAGTTGGGTCACATCTCGGTGTTTTCCCACACTTGAGGACCTAGTTTGTGCATAAGGGGGGTGCAATGCGTCTAGCTATGTCTAGAGTGTTACCTCCCTAGGTATGTCCTGCCCTTGATGTGCCCCAAGCATGAATTGGGGAATCAAAATGAGGCTAGGGGGTTACCGGCCCCAATCAAAGCCAGCAGACGCACCTGAGAGTATGAATTACCACTAGTAGCTTCAAATTATGTGTTGCATAATTCTTGTATGATCTGAGTTTTGGAGAAAAGTAATCTCAACCTTCTTATGACAATACACAACCCACTTCTACAATATTGGCACCAGTGATGACTTCAAATTCCTAAGAGAAGTTAGGGACCTTTAATACTAGAGTTGTAGTGAGACAGGCCTTCAGCTTGTCGAAGCTCTCTAGCTCTTTAAGATTCCATGCTATCTTGATCTATTTCTTGAGAAGCTTAGTCAAGAAGGTGGCGATGAGAGCATATCCTTTGATGAAGATATGGTACCGTCCTATGAGTCCTAAAAATCCCCTAATTTCTTGGACATTTTGCAACATGGCCAATTTTGAATTTCCTTTACTTTAGTAGGGTCAACCGAGCAACCTTAAGTTGAGGCAATGAAGCTAGGTATTCGATTCTCTTTTTGAAGAAGGCACATTTACTCCATTTTGTATAGAGCTTGTCTGTCCTTAAGGTCTCAAGGATGATTCAAAGTAGTCTGGATGGTTCTCTTATTCTTTAGATAAGCCAAGATGTCCTCAAAGAGTACAAGAAAAAATTAATCAAGGTAAGGCTCAAAAATGTCATGTATTAATCTACTAAAAGTAGCTAGAGCATTAATTAAACTAAAAGACAAAACTCTGAACTCAAAATGGTCGTACTTAGTATTGAAGATAGACTTTGGGATATTGTCATCTTTTATTTGGATTTGATAATATCCCAATATCAAATCAATTTTTGAGAATGATTTTTCCCCATGCAACCTATCAAGTAACTCATCAATTCATGGGATGGAATTTTTTATTCTTGATGGTTACCTAATTCAATCCATGATAGCCAATGTAAAGCCTTAAGGTTCCATCTTTTTCCTTTTGGAAAAGCATAGACATACCTAAGGATGAGTTTCTAGATTGGATGAATCTTTATTCTAATAGTTTCTTGAGTTGTTTCTTCAATTCAATGGCTTTGGTAATAAACATCTTATAGGGCCTTTTGCAACCATCTCGACTCCTAGGTTAATTTAATCTCATGATCTACTTCATGGCTAGGTGATACCTCCATTGAGTCTTTAGAAAACACATTGGCATATTCACCAAGCCATGAAGGTTCTTCAAGGATCATAGGTGGTCCTATCTTATTCCACTTAATATATGGGTATAATTTTTATTAAACGCATAATTAATAGTTGACCTCGGCTAATTGCAATCTAGTTTTTCCTATCTTTACATGAGCTTGGACTAATATTTCTTTGATGTCATTAAAGGTAATCTTCATTTTCCCACAATGGATACTTGCTTGCTAGAAGGCAATCATAAGTTCGTAGGGGGACAAGATCCAAAATTTTGCCTTTATTTGTTGGTTCTCTAAGTGGAGTTCTATGTTTTTTACTGTTTAAGTTAAATTGATTTATTTTCCATTTGCCTATTTTACTATCGGCTTTCCAGTGATTGAGTTTTGGTTCTAGTTGTAATTTCTTTATACACTTAGGAAACATGAAGAAGTGAGTGTTTGAAAGGACTTACCTTGGTGCTATGCAAGAATTTGCAAGAACATATATTAGTATCTAGCCTCTTAATTGTTGATAGTGGTATGAATGGCCTCTTTCTACTTCTTCATATATGGCAAGGTCTTCTTCTTCTTCTTCCCCCATAGCTAGGAAACAAGCTCAAGCTCACATACCCCACCTTTCTCCATCCTCACCCACGGTTATTAAAATTATCCCTTACTAGAGGATTATGAGGAGGATTCACATTGGTATTTTTTGCCCTAGTAGGGCACTAGGCCCTAAAGTGGCTTGATTGGCTGCATCAAAAACAATGGGGTTGGGCTCCTTAATTGACATTGAGAGGATTAGGGTTGTTGTTGGGTAGACGGTTCGGGGTATTATTGACAAGATTGAGAGAACCCCAATTCCATGGGCCAACTTGAAGGTTGACTCTAGCCCTATTTGGGTACTAGGGAAATCCTTTGTTTGGAAGGTGCAAGGTTGCTCAAAAGTTGCACCTAGGGAGGGAGTCTACCAAGGGTTGAGCTTACAATAGGGCATCCTCAAATCCAAAAGGTTTCATGGATCTAAGTTTCCCATTAAGCAGCGGGGGGAAAATCAAGCTATATGTTATCATAGTCATCTTAAGGACATATTTTAGAAATATAACAAATCGGGAGTAATATCCTTCCACTGTCAACCCTTGATGTCTTAAACTAAGTTTCTCATCCATCTTCTAGATTTAGTAACATGGGGATACGTAGCTTCCCTTGAGTACCACTTTAATCTGCTCCTAGGTTTGGGAGGTCTTTGTGATGGCCTTGTCATGGCACCATTATTTCCACTAGAGACATGCTTCTCTAGTGAGACAAAGTCAAGCAATCATATCCTAATTGGCTATGCTTTCCCCAACAAAGAGAATTAGTACACCATTTTCTCAATCTAGGTTTTTAGTGTTAGTTTCTATTTTGGGTTCCTTACCATTGAATTCAAGAGGCTTTACTTGATTTAGCAGGAACTCCTTTTCTTGCTAGTCAAACAATGAGGTGGGGGTACCTGAAAAATTTGATAAAACTTGATAGAACTTCAACATGATTATTCATCACAATGAAAGCTCTGGTTTTATTACATAGGATATGTACATTTCTTAGGCTTTGGAAATAGTTTTTTAACACATTTGTCACGGATTTAGTCATGGAACTTTGTGATAAATAATACACAAGGAGATTCTCATGGACTTTAAGAATGTGATATTGATATGGTATTTTGGAAAACCTTTAACAACATAGCTCTTTTGTTTTAGTATATCCAGATGTGCAATCTTATCAGGAAGAACAATATCAATTACTCAATCACAAATGTATCGATCTTGATAGATGTTTCAATCATTTATGTCTATTATGGCATTGACTCTAGGTTTCTCAAAATAAAAATATATTAATAAGATTCATTTTTTCCATCCATCAAGTCCTCTTTAGAATTGTCTCAAGGTATGCTAGCCTTTTAGCATCCAATGAAGTAGTAGATATTGTAGTGAGGCCATTGCTTATCCACACAATATCATGGAGAATAGTATAGACTTTCCAAGATCTTCATAAAGTCTTTCCACTAAGAGTAATCCCACAAACACAAGGCAAATTGGTATGTAGAAGACTAGAAAATTATGCTACAATTCATTTTGAATCTATATGACAAGATGAGTTAATTCAAATCGCAAATCTTTTTAAGACAAGATTTCTCAATGAAAGGAAAAGAAGAAAATCCAAATATATTAGTTCATTATTTATATATAAGGGCATTTCTTAGAAGCCATATTCATACAAAATCAACCATGAAAGTTTTCTAAAGGAAATAATGTAATATTTAGGTGGCTCGCTCACAACATCTAAGGCTCAATGATTTACATAGAGATTAGGGGGTCTATCAACTTGATATCTAGAAGCTTGTGATCAGTGAGCGGATACAATGTCATCAAATCGAATGACTCAAGAAATCCTCCTATGAACCCATTGGGTTGAAGTCATGGCCTCACCCACATGATACTCGATAGCACCAAGGCAACTAGGGTAAAAGGTAAAGATTTGGACAATCTTGAGCCTTTTAGTCCAACGAATCCTCCACAACTCATACTCTAGGTTGCTAATACAATCAACACATATGCATGATTGAGAGGTATAATGCACCATCCCATGTACTACATCCACTAGTAGGTGTTGAATAATTGGTAACAAGGCAGGAGAAAGATCCAATCCATCATCCAAAAAAGGTACTCTCTCAAGGATAGAATGCACTAAAATCCTACCTCATAGCCTAGGGGGAAGACCAAATTTTCCCTACACAAGATTTTGAAAGAAGTAAGAGAGTGTTCATTCCTTTTTATCTACAAGTTTTGTATGATGCAGAGATTTCTTTTCGTTCATTGAAAATAAAATTATCATTTGAAGTTTTTATAGGAATTTTTATCGCCTTAATACTTTGCAAGGTTATTGGTTGAGCCTCATTTATTTCTAACACAAGAATTTCTTGTAGTTTACAAAGCTTTAGTTGGCCTAAAGTGATATCTAGGTGAAATAGTGGTGGCAATGGGTTTGATAGGCTCAAGAATTTAATTACAAGGAGGAATTCTCTTTACATCAATGTTCGTAAGGGGGGAATTAAGATGACTCGATATTTTTAGATTGGATACAAATGATCTATGAGATGTCATTCCAATGGGCTTAGTGTCAATGACTTCGATGAGTCAAGAGTATGCATATTGATTTTGATTAATCATCTAACCATTAACACAAATAAGAGGTGGATGGTCTTTTGTTTTGAAGAACCAAAAGAATTCAATTAACTGAAGTTTTTCAAAGGATATCAGCTCTCTTAACATGCTTCTCAATATTTCTAACTTTCTCAACATATACTAAGTAATTTTCACCCCACATTTTTCAACTCTCAACCTGTATTGTTGACCATTCAAATCTAAGAATAGCATTAAAGGTAATCAAGGCAACACTCTATCAAAACACAAATTTACTTAATTCATAAGACACAATGTACATTGCTCAAAACACCTTGTGGCTCAAGAGCTTATTAAAGAAACCCTTTTTAAAATCCCAACTTTCATCAACTGTCTATAAAAACTTAACTTCTAGCTAGTGTGATTATTTGTCTTGCAAAAAATTAATAATTACTAATTTAATATTATTTTCATTGATGAAGCATACTATAATTTAGGCTCTAATACCACATAAAGCGTATTTGATCCTAAATTGTATGGAGGATAGTTTGGTACACACATAAAATATCCACGCATTTAAGGATCTTGTGCCAAAGGCAATAATTTGTCTTGTAATCTCAGTTGTGTCCGTAATGCACAATAGTAACCAAACATTGGGGCCTTCATTCACCTACAAAAGTAAAGGGGGAGAAAATGAATAAAGAAGAACTAAATGCATGAAAGAAATATATAATTTGAAACAATATGACAGGACACATGTTGCAAGAAACATGATTTGACTACTCTTTTCAAGACTTCTCTATACACAATATTCATAGTGGGGCTTGCACAATGATCATTATTGTATAGAAATAACTTAATCCCACCAAAGGACTTCACTTGTAAAAAAGTCATAGTGGTTGTCTAGGGATCCAAAGCTAAATGTCACCATTCATGCTACTCACATGAGCATGAATACTTAGGTGGCTAAGTGTTTCCCAGGTCTACCTCACAAGCAAAGTGTCTAGCCTCATCCCACAAGGATGAACTTGTAGGTCCCTATGGGCACAACTACAACCTCTCACAGCATTCAAGCATTGAGCTAAGATTATCACTATTATGTGAATCATCAAAGACTTAATAGGAGAAAGCACCACACTTGGTTCAATGAAAGTGAGAAATAAGGGAAAGTTGAGCATCAACCCATCTGCCCATAAGACATAATCTCACATTGGCTCCCTAAAATAGTGTTAAACTAATTCTAAGACTCGACCCTCAAATGGTCAAGATTTGCAATCCTTTCATAACTTATGGGAAAAGCCATCCAATTAACTAGGTCAACCTAGCCATATGATGGCTTCATCATCTCAGGAAGATCATCCATCTTCTTCCCATTTTTGACATGGCATATATTGGCTATCTAAATGATCATACTACTTACAATGTGAAACACATAAGAACAACTTCCTTAATTAATCTTTACAACACGTTCATTTTGTTGTCACATTCTTATATACAAACACAAAAAAAATCTTTTTGAAAAGCATAGTATTTATAGTATTATCATAATTACAATTGCTTCAAAGAGAAAAACCAATCCAAAAATCGAGTTACTATCCCACCATGTTATCCTGGGCCTTCCAATGCTAAACCACGTTTGGCTCATATAGGGTTCCTTCCATATCAAAGGATCGAGTTCAAGATTATAACCTCTAACTAGAGCCTCGATGATTTTCATCTACCATAAGTGAGAACCTTTCTATACAGACAACCATACATACCTAACTAGTTGTGAGCCGCCTTAAATAGTTTATTTATAACTCTGGGTGAAGAGTGTCTTAGGTGTGTCCTTGGCAATGGCACAACATTTTAATCTTCTCTAATAATATCAAAGGTATAAATGTCATCAAAGTGTCAGTTTCAAGTTTTATTGCAATCAAAAGTAGTCAAATAAAATCATTGAATAAGCAAAACTTTCCACACAAGGATCACGATAAGCTTTCCAATTGAATTTCAATGATCTTCATTCAAATAATAACCATAACTTGAGTTTGGTCTATATGTGTGAACATACATTATTAGTACTATGATATCTCAATTGATTTTTTATCTAATTAAAAATAGGAAAAATTTTAAAATTTTACTAGTTGCATTTTACTAAACTATTAAAATTCATGTGTGTAATGTGTGTAGTTTATAACTAAATTATATTATAATATAATTTCTAGGCTAATGCTACAAAAATACTAATTTTTCTTGACTATTTAATAGCATTATAAATTTAAAAAAGTATACCTAAGAGTCTAATGATTAAAAAAAAACTTTTATAAACATATAAAGGTAAATTTTTTTAAATATTTTTAGATATGTATGGCTAATTTAATAAATTTTCAAAAAAATATTTTTAACTACTGTTATCTTATAACTTACTTAAATATCTATAATATAATTTATTTTTCTAATTTATTAATTATAAATTTATGAAATTTATATTAGAAAAATCAAGCACTAACAAAGAGAAGATAAACCACATTAAATATAATAAAGTTACTTAATTATAGTAAAAATATAACTTTATATTAAATTTAATATATTTTTACTATAATTAAGTAATTTAATAAAGTTAATGATAATCAAGCACTAACAAAGAGAAGATAAACCACATTTTTATTTGGAATATTTTTTTTTAAAATTTAAATAATGTGGATTATTTAAGAATCTATGAAAATAAAATAGTAAACATATGTCATATCAACGATTGTATTTTTGGCACTATGGGTGGATGAAGATCCCATGATGTTGATACACTTACATGGAGCTATAGTAGTCAAGAAAAGACTCTAGAATGACAAGATTAATTTGAGCTTATACGAGGGTCTAGAAACATATATAAACATAAAAAATTGAGTGGTATGCATGTGAGGTGGTGAAAATAACGGACAGTCACACACTGTTGCTAGAAAACTTTGGGTATGTTACAATTGTGAACCAATTATTAGAGTGAGATGATGAAGACTCCAAAATCCCCATCTTTATCTTTTCATTCAATAGATCAATCATTGGCACTAGAATTAGCCGTAAGTTCCATGATACATATGAGAGATAGTGAAAATAACCATAGAAGAAACTATACCCAGATCTATGCAACCAATCTCATGTGGCTAAAATGCAAAAGTCTTTTCATGCCTAGCTAGCATATCCACAAAAATTTGCTTCTCTATAGATTTAAAAAATTCATCACATTCAATGTTCAACTCTTTGAGAGATTCCACAGTTATCTTATGCCCCATTCCTTTCAAATCCCTTAAGTTTGACTGACAAGAAACCAACTCAATCATCTCCTCACTATCTTGAGCCAAAGGAAACGCAAGTGGCTTCACCTTTTTATCCATAGTCTTATACTTCATATCCACATTCACTTCAGCCCTATCGTGTGTAAGCATAGACATCCTTGCTTCACAAACTCTACTACCAAGTATCCATTCTTTAGCTTCTAATAAACCATTTTCTTTCGTATCTTTCTATGCTCTAAAAACATATTGTTTTGTAGCCCTTTTCATGGTCTCAACCCTTTGAAAACATACAAAACTTTGTGCTAAAAATCCAATAAACCTTATAGAAAAAGTGCATATTCCTCCATCTGTCGCACATCCCTTTGCATATGGCTGCAAACTACTACAATTTTTAACCTTAATATTTACTTTTCTACCATTAGAAATGACATTTTCAGTATCGGAAAATTTAGTTTCAACACCTTCATTATCATCAAGCAATGCCTAAATATCCTACAATCCAAGCTCTTCTTTACCCTACACCATAGCATGTGTCAATTCTCCAACTTTCTGCCTTTTTCCTTTAATGATGTCACTGATTTCTTCATGGAACTTCCTACACCATAGCATGTGTCGATTCTCCAACTTTCTACCTTTTTCCTTTAATGATGTTAGCGATTTCTTCATGGAACTCCCTCTACCAAGAATCTCTCCAAGAGTAAATTCCAATTTATCATTCAAGATGTGCACTTCCAATACCTTTTCAAGTCAATGGCAGTTTGTATATCCGACTGTAGCTTATAACCAGACTATTTTCCGTTTGGCTTTGCATGATCCTAATTTTTCTTGTTCAAAATATCCTTCATAACATGTTCAGGTGTAGGCCTAGCAAGAGGCAAAGGTTGATTCAAGTTAGATCTACCACTATGCTTAGCACCCCTCTTAGACATTCTAGGATTTCCATCATCTCTATTTCTCTTTTCTTCCACAATAACTTTTATATTTTGAGACCTAGCAAGATAAGCATAAATAGAAAAAGAATCTACTAGAGCATCCTAGCCTATCTTTTCTCGAACATTCTTTCTTGTTAAGTCTTCTTTAGGATCTTTTTCATTTTTTATTATATACATAACATGTGTCTAAAGTTTTGTCTCTTACTAAGCATAGATACACAACCAAGATCTTTCTCAATTTATAAGCCATAGGTAGTTGTTTCCACTATAACATATACATCTTTATAGCCATATCATCAACTACATTTTGCATGCCACCCTTTCCAAAATTTAGATTGATTGATAGGCATCTCTTGCTCGGGTGGATTTCTCCATCCTTAAAGAAAACCAACTTCTTATCCAATGCATCTTAATACATCTTACAAACCCTATGCTCATGCTTATTGTGATCACACCAAGTACATCATTGTACAAAGCCTTCCCTAATTAGAGCTCTTGGTCATACAAACTGCCCATTTTCCTCCAACTTTGCAAGCTTCAGTTGCATGTCATATATACCCTTAACTAAGTCATCCATCACGTTCTCCTTTACAAGAGTACTTGTAGAAACCGATTGCTTTCATGCGTGCTCAATAACCTTACTTATCACACTGAATGCATAGGCCCAATATGCATCTTGACCTTTCTTCTCTGCCTCTTAACAAGCATAGAAATGACACTTTAATATTATACCATTAAATTTTCAATCCCTATTTAAAACTTTCATCTTTCAAGAGCTCTTCCAAGCTCAATTGCAATGCCCATTTGGCCAACTACAAAAAAAATTCTATATTTTCATGTTCAAGAGCTTTCTACTTTTTTTGTATTATCAAATTGGTCACACTTGCACTCAAACTGCATGAAAGCTCTATAGAGTTAAAAGCCCTTTATTGGGTTTTGCAACCCATTCCATGAAAGTCCTATGAGTAATTAATCCTACATCTTCTATGAAATACTCTTCCTTGAGAGCTTTGTTAAACTCATCCCATGCAGACCCTTTTGCATAAATCTCATTTATGTAGTGCTTCAATTCATGGACTGTGAGTCACACAAAATACTGACTCATCCTATGAGCAGGGATACCCTTTTTTTATATACTTTTAGGTAATTGCAAACATTTTGACCATCAAATAGTTTAACTTGACTCTCCACATCTTACAATGCTTTAGTTACAAAAAAATAGTTTAACTTTGACTCTCCACATCAAATAGTTTAACTTGACTCTCCACATCTTACAATGCTTTAGTTACAACAAAAACATGCTTCATAAAATATTGCAGTAGCTGTTGTTGTTTTTGCTACTACAAATACATGGTACAAGTTTGCAATAATTGACTAGCTTCATTAGATGAACCACAACTTGTAGCATCCACAATATTGCAAAATCTTGTCTTTGGCCTTTCATGTTGAGCTAACCAAAGATGTGGAGGGTTTGGTTGTGTATGGTCTAAAGCCACTGGGACTCAAATAACAAGAGATCATAACATGGAGGAAAAAAATGTGTGAAAGAATAATACAAGAAGAAATACAAAACTAAGAGATAGATGAATTCCAAGTGTAGACTATCTCTTATGTATAAGATTGAGGTAAATCTCTATAGAGCATATGCATTTACATACAAAATATTGATCTAAGACTATGGCTCAAAGAAAACCCTATTGACATAGCAAGCTCATGTGTGGACGTTGATGATGGATTGCCTTGTAATAAATGAGGTTGAGAGGAGAGAGGAGAATGAGTAGAAGAGAGAGAAATATATGAAAGAGAGGAGAAGAAGGGAGGAGGCCATGGAAACTAAAGGAAAAGGTGAATAATCATTTCTTGATTATGTTTAGATGCCCTAAACTAGGTCTCTTACACCTTATATACCCCAATCAGTGTGACTAGGTAACTAACCCCTAGTTCTCATATATCCTACTCGTTACATTCCATCCCAACCCTAAAAGTTTTTGCACTAGAAAAAAGAGACAACTAGAGGGACTTGACAAAGTGGATAAGGAGTGGGGGTGCAGAGTACTACTCTGATCCACATTACAATGAAAATATTGGGTGAAGACTATGGACAACATGTTGTCCACTACAAGCTTGCTAAGGTAAATCTACTATAGCTTTTGATGGGCTACTCCAAATGGGGAATGATCCATGAAAAAATGGAACTTATGATGAGCACTTTCAGCCCATGTAGGAAGCACATGGCTATAATTAATGCAAATACAAGAATGTTCTAAAATAGTGTGCAGTCTATAGGTTGTGTTGGGTCGAAACGAGACATATTGGGCTAGTCTTTAGCCCCTTGGGCTTCTTGGAGGTGAGGAAACTCTTCCACAATAGTGGCTAGGCACCAAGAGGGTTCTTCTAAGGGTAGGCCTTGCCATTTGATGAGGTATTCCTTGAGGGATCAAGATCTCAAATGTTTACCTTGCTACCTAGTGATTGCCTCAGGGATATACTAAATGAGGCCTTCTTCGTATATGAGAGGTAGCTCTTCTGCATAGTTCACTAAGGTACCAATGAAAGGCTTTAGTTTGTTGACATGAAAGACATTGTGAATCTTGGTGGTGGGGGGGGGGGGGGATCTCTAATCAATAAGCCAAGTTTCCAACTCTCTTGAGGATCCAATAGAGGCCATAGAAGCAATGGCCCAACTTGTTATTGATGCCCTCCTTCAGAGTGGAGTAATAAGACTTAGGCACTTTCAAGAGGACCAACTCTTCCTCTTGGGATTCCAAATGCCTTCTTTTCTCATTAGCATAAAGCTTCATGTGGTCTTGTGCCTTTTGAAGATTTGTTTTACAGTATTAAAGGAGGGCCTACATGCTCTCTAGCTCCTCTTTACTTTGGAGGTTGATCTTATCATTGAACAAGACCATAGGGAGGGGAACCTTATACTTGTATAATGCCTCAAAAGGAGAAACCCCAATTCTAGAGTGGGTGGAGTTGTTATATGCAATTTCAACCAAGTGGAGCCACATATCCCAATTGTATTGTACATAATGGAAAAAGTGTTATACGCAGGCCTCAAGCCATTTATTTACCCTTTTGGTCTAACCATCAGTCTGTGTGTAGGATGGTATGCAGTGGATGGAGCAAGCTTGGTACCCATAGATCTAAAAACTCTATGCCAAAAACTAATCATAAACTTGGCATCCTAATCATGCACTATGACTTGTGGTAACCCATGCAACTTAAATACATGCTCCATAAACTGAGTGGCCACCTAAAGAGGTAGTGTACTGGGTCTTAGTTGCGGGATAAAGTGGGCATCCTTAGTGAGGTGGTCAACTACTAGATATATTCTATTTTATCCTTTCTTGGTAAAACGGGAAGACCAATAATGAAATCCATAGTGATATGTATCCATTTTCCTTCAAGAATAGGTAGGGGCTCCAAGAGACCATCAGATCTAAGTGTGTTGTCCTTATTCTATTGTCATGGAATACAATTGGTCACAAAGTCCTTGACATTCCTCCGTAGGCCCTTCCAATGAAAGCTCTTGGAAATCCTATCATATGTTTTGAAAACACTCAAATGACCAGTAGTGTAACGTGTGTGCCTATTGGCTATCCAAGCACGTTTTGGCGGTCCGTTGAGAAACGAATCTAAGCGTCGTTTCCTGACACTCCCATGGAATGTTATGGGGTTTGTCGCCTAGGGTTTCCCGAGTCCACCTCACAACGTAACGTTTGCAGTTGAACTCACTAGGATCACCTCAAATCTGGGTTCCTGGTGGTCAAGGTCTCCTGATAGCATTCTAGTGTCGGGTCTTGGACATCTTACTTTACGCAAAGATACCCAAGCCAAAGCTGACCCATACCACACTTGGTTCAAAGAGAATGGGAAACGAGAGGGATGTGCTACTCGACCTCTCTTCCCGTAGGGCATAGTCCCATTCGGGTCCCCTGAAATGGCATGAATCGGGATTCTAACCTAACAATACCTAAAGGTCGAATGTCAATAAAACCTTATGAGAAGCCTCCCAAATCTCTGGGACTACCCTGCCATAGGATGGACCCGTCGGGGGTTCCGCCCACCCACTTCCCTCAGTGGGCTTTCTTTAGTTATCTAATTAGGTCCTACCACATTTATGTGCAACATTTAAAATCAACTTCCTTAATTAAGCCTTTTAGGGAATGGGTTTCGTTCGCATAATTTATGGCACAAACACGAATATAGAGCGAGCAGTCTTTTAACAAACAAGTTCCTTAGCTTATCTCAAGTTAATATTTGTCTCATGTCCATACATGAGAATTATATATCCCCTTCTGTCCAATAGAAGCACCCCTTCTGCCTTGCAGAAGTAACTGGTCCAAATCACATGGCACCACAATTTCCATCCATTATCTAGAATAGGATCTTCCAGCCCTAGACGTTGGGCTCATGGTAGTCTACAACTCCGTTTTGGAGGCAAGGGATGCCCAGAGCTCCATTGACCCCAAGTGACCTAGGATTGAGACAAAAATTATGTGGTTGGCCTTTTCACCACTCGACCTTCGGCTCCTGAATTGAGTAGTGCCCTCTCGAGTTGAAATGGGATGTGACCTTGGAGATGATCCACCTGCACAAAATATCCTTCCTTAATTAATCTAATTAAGAATCAAGCACAATCAAGGCAATAAGCCTAATATCATCCTCCAAGAAAACATTCCTTTATCCCCCATGGTAATTTATCATCACAGACCCCCACCATGAATTTACCATCAATCACAAGCACTTGGAGTAATCATCCAATCCACAATCCAACAATCAATTGAATGTACAAGCATTTAGGGAGTTGTTCGATCAACCAACAAAACCCAATTGTATTTTTTTCCAAATAATACAAGAATAGATGCCATAACAATTCCATCGCATATTTGCTCTCCCCCTTGGGATCAA
The DNA here is from genome assembly GCF_053477565.2 of Lygodium microphyllum. Lineage (NCBI taxonomy): Eukaryota > Viridiplantae > Streptophyta > Polypodiopsida > Schizaeales > Lygodiaceae > Lygodium > Lygodium microphyllum. Next base: position 82,745,119 of record NC_141163.1, on the reverse strand, counting down.
AGAGTGATTCTATGCAAAATTTACTTTAACACTTGTATGCACAATTTTTAATGTTATTCTTTTTATGATTATGCCATGCATAACCCCTAATCAATTCTTCCTTGTAATTGCTCTATCAATGAATAAGTCATATGCAACTAGGTGCAATTAACTTCCCTTGATACATGTACTTGCAAACTCCATCTTTCGAATATGTGAGATGAAATTTATCATTTTTGATGACCTATTTTCATGCATCATAGTATGGGGCCTAATGTATCTCATGCGAGAATCAAAGTAAGCATCTATCAATTTGAAAATACATTACTTATGACCAATACCGTAGTTGAATTGATAGTAATACCTTCACCCGAAGCTTCATTACTAGTTGTAGGATTTCCATTTGCATGCGACATTTTTCGCTTGGGCCATCGTCCACAAGTAGATTCAAGAGATAAGGAAAGAATGGATTTTGAGATGGAAGAGCGTAAGAGAAGATGGCTTAGTCGAAGACCGTGATAGGGGGAATTGACCTAACTCTCTCCCTTGTAGCCTCTCGAGATAACTCCTCTCTCTCTCTCTCTCTCTCTCTCTCTCTCTCTCTCTCTCTCTCTCTCTTTATATGTGTCTCTTGCAGGCTCTCAGGGTCTCCTTGTGCTTCCTTATGCCTCCCATGCCTCATATTTATAGCTAAATAAGATAAGAAGGGTTGTGATTGAGAGGAAGAGCTCTTTGTAGAGGGGATCTTGGAAAAATTAGTGATCTGATGCTCAAATCATAAATCCGATGGTTCCATTGGCTCTGAAAGGGGGGTAAAAACCCAAGACACTTGATTAGAAATCTATCAGATCACTTCTTTGTTTTCTCCATGTCCGAAGAGTTGTCTATTACCTGCAAACTACGATCGTAGCGCATGCAATTTCACCAATTTATCTTTGATTTTTTCTTTTTATAAAATCTCCAAAACTATCTAAAACATCACTTGCCTCTTTTTTTAATATGACAACCAATTCTAGAAATCTTCATATCTTTTTAGGATAATATCTAAAATATATAAAATATCTAAAATATACTAGTTTTTCCCAAAATGTAATATTTTTGGGCCATCCATACTATACACATTAACACTAGTGATTAATATGGCTCATAACTCTCATTCACATTGTAACTTTCGTGAAGGGTGGCTATGGTCCCTATCAATCCGAGAAAAATGTCAGATTACGACTCTTGATTTAAAAAAAAAATTAAATATATATATATATATATATATATATATATATATAATTAATTATAGTTAGTTATTAATATTAGTTAGTTTTTACCTTAGTTAGTATTTAGTTAATAATCTTCTAACTTATTAATTGACTAACTAACTTTTGAACTAACCAACTAATTTTTAACTGTGTGGAAATATTACAAGTGGTGGGGTAAGAAAGCATCTCTTCCATGATCTTTCATATGAATGGAGAAGTGTGGGGATGACAATCTTGACATGGGACAAAATAAGGCCATGTTTGAGTTGATATTGAGATTTTTCATCCATTACCCCATGCCGTAATTTTTAAAATGTGTGTCTGAAGTCATTGATCCCCAACAAATAGGCTTCTTGAAGCTCCTCAATCCAATCACTATGCAACTCTAAAATGGAAGACACTCTACATGCCCACATCTGTGAGAGTGAATCAACCACTACATTATCTTTGCTCCTAGTATGATAGATATCACAATCATGATTTTGCAAAGTTGCCACCCATCTCCTTTGATTAGGAGTCAAAGTAGACTAAGTTAGGAAGTATTGGAGGACTCGATGGTCACTCTTCACTCTAAATCGGATGCCATATAGGTAATGATCCCATTTCTTAATACCATGGAGGATGGCCAACATCTCATGGTCATAAAAATTCATTTGCATCTCCTTTTCATCAAGCTTATGGCTCTCAAAAGCAACCACACCATGCTCTTGTAGCAATATAGCACCAATATCTCAACCACCAGCATCACACTAAATGGTAAAGTCCTTTGAGAAGTCAGGGCATATAAGGATGGGAGCTGAAGTAAGCATTTCCTTCAACTTTGTAAAGCTACAATAAGCAATAATATCCCAAAAGAATGATTCCTTCTTTAATTGATCAGGGGCTGTTGTACATCTATGCATGTTTTTAGTGGTCCATCGAGAGACGAATCTAAGCAATTCTACCCAGCACTCCCATGGAATGTTATGGGGTTTCGTCGCTTAGGGTTTCTCAAGTCCACCTTGTAATAGAATGTTTGTGACCAAACCCACTGGGATCGACCTAAAATTTGGGTTCCTAATGGTCAAGGTCTCCTCACATCATTCTAGTGTCAAGTCTTGGCTATCCTACTTTACGCAGAGATACCCAAGCCAAAGCAGATCCATGCCGCACTAGGCTCAAAGAGAATGGGAAATGAGAGGGATGCGCTGCACAACCTCTCTACCCATAGGGTATAGTTCCATTGTGGTCCCCTAAAATAGTATGAATTGGGGTTCTAGCCTAACAATTTTTACAAGTTAGGATGTCGATAAAACCTTGTGAGAAGCCTCCAAGTTCTCTGGGACCACCCTACCACAAGGCGCACCCATCGGGGGTTCCACCCATCCGCTTCCCTCAATAGGCATTCTTTAGTTATTTAATTAAGTCCTACCACATTTACGTGTGACATCTAAAATCAGCTTCCCTAATTAAGCCTTTTAGGGAACACGGTTCGTTCGTGTAACTTAAAGCACTGACATGAAAATAGAGCAAGTTGTAATATTTCCACGCAATAAAAGTTAGTCGGTTAGTTCAAAAGTTAGTTAGTCAATTAATAAGTTAGTAAGATTACTAACTAAAGACTAACTAAGGTAAAAACTAACTAACATTAATAATTAATAATTTTTATTTAATTAAAAATATATTTAAAAATAAATCGAGAGTCATAATTGGATATTTTTCTTAGATTGACAAGGACCGTAGCCACCCTTTACAGAAATTACAACGTGAACGAGACTCATGAGCCATATTAATCACTAGTATTAATGTGCATAGTTTGGATGGTCCAAAAATATTAGACTTTAGGGCAAAAAAAACCTAGTATATTTAAGATATTATCCTAAAAAGATAGAACTGAAAGTCTTTAGAAAAAAGACAAGTGATATTTTAGTAAGTTTTGGAGATTTTATAAAAAGAAAAAAAAGGAAAAGTGACTGGCAAAATTGCACGTGCTACAATCGCAGTCTGTAGGCAGTAGACAACACTTCGAACAGAGAAAAGAAGAAGGAGTGAATTGAGAGCTTTTTAACCAAGTGTCTTGATGTTTGACCCCCCTTTTGGAGCCAATGCAACCATCAGATTTATTATCTGAGCATCAGATCATTGAGTCTTCCAAGAGCCCCTCCACTCTTGTTCTCAGCCTTATCCCCTCCTCTCTAATTCATAATTATAAATATGAGGCATGGGAAGGCACAAGGGAGCATAAGGAGACCTTGAGAGGCTATGAGAGAGAGGTAGAGAGAAGGATACCCCTCCAAGAGATTGTGAGGGAGATCTTGAGAAAGAGAGAAAGAAAAGAGTTGCCCCGAGAGGCTGCACAATTCCCTCTATCTCGATCCTCAAATTAACCATCTTCTCCTACACTCTTCCATCTCGAATCTATTCTACCTTCTTAATCTCTTGAGTCTACTTGCGGACAATGGCCTCCAAGCAAACAATGTCACGTGCGGATGGCAGTCCTACAACCGACAACGAATCTTTAGGCAAAGGCATCATTGTTAATCCAACTGTGGTTCTGGTCGTAAGTAATGTATTTTCTAAATTGTTAGATGCTTGCTTTGATTCTCACATGAGATACATTAGGCCCATGCTATGACATACGAGAATAGGTCCTAGGAAAGGATAAACCTCTTCTCACATAATATTTGAAAGATGGAATTTTCAAAGTACATATATTAAGGGAAGTTAATTGCACTTAGTTGTGTATGGCTTATTTGTTGATAGAGCAATCGGTCAAGGGTTATAAATAGCATACTGGTAAAAAGAATAACATTAGAATTGTGCATACAAGTATTAAGTAAATTTTTCTTAGAATTGCTCTTTGATCCCAAGGGGGAGAGAGAATATGCGATGGAATTATTATCGTGTCTATTCTTGTATTGTTTGGAAAAAATACAATTAGTTTTGTTGGTTGATTAAACAACACCCTAAATGTTTTTTTTACAATCAACTGATCATTGCATTGCGACTTGGATAAATATTCCAAGTGCTTGTGTTTGTTGGCAAAAGCATGGCAAGGGTCGATAATGACAGGTGCCACGGGAATAAAGGAATGTTTTCCTAGAAGATGATATTAAGGCTAATTGCCTTGTTTATGCTTGATTGTTAACTGGATTAATTAAGGAATGATATTTTGCATGCGTGGATCATCTCCAAGATCGCACCGCAGATTACCTGAGAGGGCACTGCTCGATTCACAAGTCGATGGTCGAGTGGTGAAAAGGCCAACCACGGAAATGGCATCTCACTCCTAGACCGCTTGTGGGTCAGGTAGAGCTCTAGACACCCCTTACTTGTCCAGAATGGAGTTGGAGATCCCCGTGAGCCCAACGTCTAGGGCGTTGGAAGATCCTATTCTAGATAAAGGATGGAAATTTTGGTGCCATGCGATTTGGACCAGGTACTTCTGTTGGACAGAAGGGATACATATTTCTCTAGTATGGGTGGAGAGAAAGATTAACTTGAAGATAAATTAAGGAACTTGTTGTCAAAAGGTCTGCTTGCTCTGTTTTCGTGTCTGTGCTGTAAATTATGCGAACGAACCTTGTTCCCTAAAAGGCTTAATTAATGAAGCTGATTTTAAATGTCACACATAAATGTGGAAGAACCTAATTAATAAACTAAAGCTATCAAGGGAAGCGGGTGAGCGGAATCCCCGTCTGGTCCATCCTACGGCTAGGTGGTCCCAGAGAACTAGGAGCTTCTCACAAGGTTTTACCGACGATGACTTTAGGTATTGTTAAGTTAGAACCCAATTCATGCCTTTTTAGGGGACTGAAATGGGACTATGCCCTATGGGCAAAGAGGTTGAGCAGCACATCCCTCTCATTTCCCATTCTCTTTGAACCAAGTGCGGTATGGATCTGCTTCGTATTGGGTATCTCTGCATAAAGTAGGATGTCCCAAAACCTGATGCTAAGATACTGTCAGGAGACTTTGTCTACTAGGAATCCAAATTTCAGGTCAATCCTAGTGGGTTTGCCATGGACGTTCCGTTACGAGGCAGACTCGTGAAACCCTAGGTGACAAACCCCGAAATGTTCCATGGGAGTATCGGGCGATGACGCCTAGAATCATTTCTCGATGGACTGCTAAAATGTGCTTGGACAGCTGATAGGTGGGCACGTTACACAAGTAGTCCTTTTGGCAAACCAGTTCCTTAACTTATCTTCAAGTTATATCTTTGTCTCCTACCATATAGGAGCAATTATATGTTCCTTCTGCCCTACAAAAGTACCTGGTCCAAATCACATGGCACCACAATTTCCATCCTTTATCTAAAATAGAATCTTCCAAGACTGAAGGATGGATTTTAGGCCCCGGAATGTGCCTAAAAATAGGAGAAAAATGTGGAAATGCGGGGAAAAATGCTCAACCACGAAGGCGGCGGCTCGACCTAGGACGATTTTAAGCGTCAAGTGCTTGACGGGCGCCCATATGACACTCCGAGAATTTTCATAATTTTTTCGTGTGCCTGTGCCAGTCAGTGGAGCTGCCGGTCAGTGCGAGATGTCGAGACGAGTTCATAGAAATTTTCAGAGGGACGATCGGGTTCCGTACGCGCAAGATGGCCCGAAACCAGCCGGGGTGCCCAAAGGGGGGCCCAATTTGGGAAATCCCAAGAGGTGGAAGGGAGGGGGGGTGACCTTTGGCACCCCCCCCTCCAAAAATCGTGATGTAGGAGGGGGGCGGCGGCTGTTTTTTCAGCCGCCGAAAAAATCACGCCCCCCCCCCCCCCCCCCCCCCCCCCCCATAATCATGATGGCAACCTATACACAAGGCCTATGAGAGATCATGCCAGGCTTCTGCCTCCAGTCTACGCTTCGTATCGCCGGTCTCCGCTCCTGCAATGGTGGACTGTAGAAAGAGAGAGAAAATTAGTCTTTCTCTCTCCTCCCTCTCTCTCCTCTTAACCCCCATTCGTGCGTGGAAGAGTAGAATGGAAATGGATGGCCGGATGGATGCCGATTCTTGACGAGACTGAAGGGCAATGCAAAATCATTGTAGATTGCTGATTCCACACAGAATTCATGGCTGGAAATTAATCGTGGGACGTGCCAAATTTAATGGAAAAACCCGCAAGACACGGTAATAATTATTTTTACAAAGAAACTAGCGTTTTGATGCAAATTTGGTTGATAAAAATGTGTTCATATGGATTGAGTTTTGAGTATGTCGTTCTTTGAGTTGTTTTCTGGCTGCTCATCATTTAAAAATCAGAAAAACATGTGCGGGATAGCAGAAAATAGAAAACCGAGATACGAAAAACCATAAAAATGAAGGAAAATAGGGTTTTTTGGGCTAAAAATGATGCAATAAATTAATCCACACCTACTAAAATTCTTTTTCTGCTGAAATGAACTAAGGGCCACAGCCCATAAGCTGAACTTAATTTTTTGCATTTTAAAAATGGGAGAAAATGGGAAAAATTGCAAGAAAATGGTGGAAAAACCCTAAAAATAGGGGAAAAATTATATTTTGGGCTTCGAAAAATGGGGAAATTTATGAGTAATGTCCGTGAATGTATAGTGAGGCTGAGGCATGAAGATTTGCTTCAGATCAGCCTTGCTTCTGTGTTTTAGTTCGGTTTTGTCCGCTTTTGATATGAAAAATAAGGGAAAAAGCCGTAAAATGCCATGCAACGAAGCATACAATCGTTAGAAAGAAACCATTAAAAGGATGTTTTTGCACTTGTGCACGATACTGTTTTACTAAATGTTTGAGCACTGGACATCCACGAAATGTATAGAGCATGAAAAGAATTTAAAAGTATCAGTGATCAGCTCTTGGACATGCATTGCAATTGGTTTATGAGGACATGACCTACGTTGAGAGGCAGTGAGATACCCATGATGTAGGCTAGTCGTGGGATCCTAAAGGGGAAATCAAGTAAGGACAATGGTACATTCCTGGACACGCTTATTGGGTACCTTGAGCGACGTTTGTGCGGAATGTCTAAATGTTGAGCGACGCATCGAGGGGCCAATCCCCAAGGTGTAGGAGAGTCGCAGAGGGTTGACGGCATTCAGCCGTAGGAGGAACCCCATGTGTATGTGATTCGAGCCTTTTGGCTATGTAAAAGGGACTCCCTCTGAGGAGTAATATTGGGTTAGGATATGTTGGACTACAACGTATTACAAACGCAATGTTTAGGAGGGCAGAGATTTTGATAGACGCTCCTGGCCGCGAGGCCGAGGGGTTGTCTTGTGCGTAGTGACGAGGTCCGGCTAGTGCATGAGCCAGTGCCGGCCCGTTTTTTGGTCCATCAAACACCATAGACATTGGGGCCATGGACTTCTTCAACTCCGTTTCCGACTTGGCAAGGGATGTCCAGAGCTCCACCTGACCCACATTAGGGGAGTTTTGAGGTCTCAAAAATGCCTTTTAGGATGTGGAGAGAGAGTGCTCTAAACCAATAAGAGCAAAGCCTCCGTAACGAAACTTCTATTTAAAAAAAATTAAAAAACCATTTTACAAAAATATATAAATATAATAATATTACGAATTTGTATTTTTATTATGTATTTTTAGTCTCTTATAATCGTGATTATGACATCTTTTGCATTAATAATATAGAGTCTCGGCTACTTTTATTTAATGATGTTTCTAGATTAATGATAATGACTGATGTAATCGAAATTCAAATTGGTGAAAAGCATGATGCTTAGTTTTTTCCCTCCTTTCTTTTATTCCTCTATTGTTTTTCCCTCTGTTATGGTAGCCTAGTCTCTCTCTCTCTCTCTCTCTCTCTCTCTCTCTCTCTCTCTCTCTCTCTCTCTGTGCATGTCTCTCTCTCTTCTACCATGGATACAGAAATTCGACCTTCAACAAGGTGTCCAAGCTCCCAAATCACATCCATATCAGTGTTTAACTCATTCCAAACTGATGGAAGATGGATTCCTACTGTCATTAGCAAAGGTAGTTGGATCACTATGCAACAAGCAAAACGTGGAAAAAGACAAAGACATGAGAGCTCGTTTATCTCTGCTTGGAAGGGCAGAATCCGAGATTTTAAGCTTGGAGCAAATAAGAATAACATCAAAGATGTACTAGTGCAACATGTGTTCATGCATAGAGAGCTGTGTTTGAAACCTGGATCTTCAAAGCTTCCAATGCATAGACCAAATTGTAAGAATTTGATTCTTAAAGTTTTTCCTTTCTTAAACATGGTTTAGGTTTTTCCATTATAATATTTGTTTGTCTTGTAGATGTCTATCCCTCTAATCTTGAGGAATGGCAACCAGTGGAATCTATTATTGATGTTATTGATGTTATACATGGTTCAATTGGAGAAGAAATGTATAGAGGCAGAAAGAAGACAGAGCTTGTAGAGAATGGAATATTCTTTTATGACCATTCTTATGTTATTCCTATGCGGCATTGCCAATGGGGATCAATAAAACTCCTTTCTTTGCAAGATTTTTTAAGCTTTGAGTGGCCTTTGCCAAGTCCATCTAATAGTGAGGGCTATAGATGTAAGATATTTTCTGAGATCCAGAAAGCACTAAAATCTAATATCTCAAGTAGACTAAGCAAAGTTACTTTATTTATGTCTATTAATATATTTATTGATTTCTTCTCTAATATAGAGATAAGAATAACAAAAACCATGCTTTCAGTAAAGAGACTAACATATGATCATATCATACAATTTGTTGATGAAGGATGGGATACAAGGACAGAAGGAAAAATTATATGTAAGATAGATCAAGACCCTATAGCTTGCAAATATATGATTGCAACTCAAAATTTTATCCTTAGCTTTTATTATAGTCGATGGCATTTTGTTGGTAGTAGTCTAGTTGCTCTAGACCAGAATCTTAATGATTTCAGCAAAGATCCTATAGTGGATCTTGATATTTGGTTCAACGAGGATATTATTGCAATCTTAAAGATAAAAAAATCATGTACGCTACATCAAGTGAGGATGGATTTACAAAATGAAGACATTGAACTACCATGCTCCTTTGTATTCCAACTTGACAAGAAACGAGTAAGTTTTCACATCATATTATATCTACTTAGATGTATATCAAGATCTCACTTTCTAACTAACAAACATTTGTAATTTATTTTTTGCAGATATCAAAAAGGAGAGAAAATAATATACACTGCAAGGACATTCAAGAAAAGATATCTTTACTATCAATATAAAATATATGTACAAATTTTGTAGCAGATGTCTATCTGCCATCTCTATGAGATATACAAGGGCTGAAGGGCAAATTTCTATATATGAAGGCTTACAAGGCGATATGGCAAAGCTATTTCTTTTTTGGAGAACTATCATTTCTAGGAGTCCTTTTGCCTTTCTTTGATGTCTTGGGTATAGAAGGTGTTGAAGTTGTGGCTTCACCTTCCGTGGTTATAGGCACCGTATCTCCTTCATGGTGCAAATCCCCACCAATCTCTGTTGTTGGTTGTATACAATTGACCATTATATACTTCAAGAGCTTTGCTCTGACATACTAAACATGCTCAGATGTATAGCAATCCTTTGAAAACTGTCACACATTTATAGAAAAAAGAGTTTTAGTTCATTATTGTTCTTACAATAGACTATCATCAATGGACTATTTGCAATTAATATCTATCTTAAAGTTTAGCATCTTTCATATTACCTTTACATGTTTATTATCATTAAGATAAACAAAGTTAACCATTCTTCTAGCATTTGCAATCACCCTCCAGCCACGAGAATGGCTATCATCCTGATGGGGACACTGCAACCACCAACACAAAGTAAAACTATAAAGAGGACGGATGGTAGTTCATAGAATAAACTCATGTTTCAATTATTTTAATGAATAACTTACCGCAACTTGTATATATTGCATTGTTGCAAGCAAATCAGACGGCATAGGGGATCTTTTGTCTAGCTCTTCAATTAATCTTTTGGCACCTCTATATATAAAATATGTTGAAATTTAGAGTACTTACAAAAAAAAGAATTGAAATATCAAGGAGCCCTTGGATAATATAACTTACAATTTAGCATTTCCATGGCTTCCTTTCATAGAGTTGATTAAAAAACATTGCTTATCCACAAGGTCTATTGCAATCAAGCTCCAGTGAGAACTAAAAGCAATCATATCTCAACAAATTAGCAGGATAAAATCTCAAAAACTCTAATAGAATATTGAATCACTTACTTTTCATTATATGGAATTATAAGGAGCTCCAAAGTATCGAAGTCAATCAGATTGAGCCAGTGCTCAATAAAACTTGTATCAAGCTCGTTCCTCATAAAGAATGAGATAGATGGATCAAGAACCTCAAATTTTTGTTGTATATCCAAAGGAAACTCATGCATTATACACCTAGAAAAGGCATAGAAATAGTGAGTGTAAACAAGAAAAATCTTATTGTTAAAAAAATATCAAAAAGTATAAGTAATTATGGATGGATATACCTTAGGCCAACAAGAATAATACTGTCAATTACTTCTCTTCTTTTATCCTTAAGAATCTGAACACATACAGCATCAAAGGAGATAACCTGAGTTCTTTTGCCTAAGTCACCAGGTAAGAAATAAAACACACTGAATCCTTTTGGATTAGCTGCTTCAAGAAGGGTGGCTAGCTCATTTTCAAAGGACTCTAGTTGCTCTGTTTCCCTTTCTTCAACCCTTTGCCTCCTATACTCTCTCCATTTATCTGCATGTTCCTCTTTAGCTTTCTCCTCTTTTTCATGTTGCCTTGTATCCCTCTCATGGGTGACATCCTCAACCCTGAGACCAGAATCATCTTTCTTTCTCCTAGCTGGGGGCACATTAAGGATATTAAATGTCTTCACATCAGTGAGGGGAATTGGCTCAAGGACCTTTGAAAATCTATATCTTAGCCTCCTAAGAATTACCATGTCCTTGTCCATGAGTGTGAGCCTATGAGCATGAACAGCACAAATATAGGCATCTTGAAAAAACTCAACTAAAAAATCCTCTGTGGCTTCTTGTATACAATTAAGAGCTGTTCTTGTCCATCTAAAACTATCCAAACTATATTTGTCACAAATTTCCCTAACAAGCCTCTGAAAAGACAACTTTGGAATTGCATTGTCAAGAGCCTTTACTGCCTTCCTAATCTCCCTTAGGCATCTGACATTTTGAGAAAACTTTCTCTTTGGCTTTGATTTTCTAGAGAGCTTCTGAGGCTTTGAAAAATGATGAATCTTTGATGTTAAATCCCTAGGATCAATCTTCTCCTTTCTTGCTGTTGCCTTAGTCCTAGCCATCTGCCAAAAAAAGACATGTTACTTCTTCTCCAGCATGTCCAGCGAAACGCGAGTTTCAGGCAAGAGGTATCCATGCTGCATGTCATTTTTGCGTTTCAGCTGAATTTTTCTCGAGCGTGTCCAGTGAAACGCGAGTGTCAAGCAAGGCGTCTCCTTGCAGCTGCTTCTTTTCGCGTTTCACTGGACTTGTTGTCCATTGTGTCTAGTGAAACACGAATTTAAGACATGAGGCCTCCTTGAAGCACGTTCTTTTCGCGTTTCACCGGACAACTCATGAATAGCAAAAAAATCGACAAAACCAAGAAAAAAGAGCTTTGATCTAAGGAAAGCTTTTAAAATTACATAAAATATCCACAGAATTAGGGAAGAAGTTTGAAGATTTCCTTAAATCTTCACACCATTAAGGAATGCTCCCACTGTGGAAATTTTTTTTTTGTAGTGCTGATAAGCTCATTATAACATAAAGGATTAAGGAAAAGTATCAAAAGAATGCATTGAATGGAGCCTGTTATTGAAAAGCAAGATGCAGAAGACCATACCTTCTTTTTAGCTTGTTCTTCACAATCTCAGCCTAATGACGAGAATATGCTCGAAGGTTTCCTTTGTTGGGGAAGCAGTGAAATGCTTGGAGATTGGAAGGAACACCAAAGGTAAAGGCAGAGTAGCAATGTTTTCTGCTTGCTGGAAATGCGTTGAAAGGCGAAGGCGGTGAATTTGCATGGACTCAACGTTCTTGGTAAAGTGTTAATAACACATGTGTGACGTATTCTCGCTTAGAATTTCTTTATCTATGGTACAAGCATTACTTGGAAAAGTGTTATGTAACACACGTGTGACGTATTTTCAAAAAAAGAGAGTGCGCACGTCTTCTAAGGAGTTTAATACGGTGTGTTAAGTGAGACACATGTGCACGTATTCTGAGGCATTTCGTGCATGCAAAAATATTGAAAATTTCATCCAAATTTGCGGTCCCGTTTATTTTTCCATCATTACACAAACTTTTTCGTTGGAACTATCACCACGTGCTTAACGGTCAATATAAAAGCATTTCGAAGCCATTTCTCCGACATTGTCTTCTTTTCTGCCGAAATTTTGTCTCGACTTCCCTTCAAGGTCCTTGCTTCCTGTGTGGAGAGTAATTCAACAATCTTTGATAGGTAATTTTTTTTTTTTAATTACAAGTATTTTAACAAAATAAATTTGATTAATATAGAAGGAATTTTTAATAACACTTGAATAATTACAGATGTTATGTGCTTTGTATCTTTTAAAAGCAGCATAGCTTTTTCAAAAAGGATTTTATCATAAATTTATGTGTTTCCATAGAATTAATTTATAGTTCATGTTTCTCTTCTTGATTTGCATCTTTTGACCAGTGAAACGCGAAATAATGTCCCTGTTAGTGATATTTTGCTAAGTATCGTGTTTCACCGGTGAGATGTTGAAATAATTTTCATCTTCAAGGTAGTGTTCGGTGAAACACGATTTCTTCATAGGCATTTGCCTCGGACACTATAATTTTCGCGTTTCACCAGTCAACTAAAAAAAATTCTCATTTTTTGATTTTTTTTGTCTTGAAAAATGCAATTTTGGGGTCTCTTTCCATGGTTCCATCTTGTTTATTTGGATATTGTTTCTATTCTGCTTTATTTTCAGGGATAAATCTTTTCCCGGTCAAGATGACAAAGAGGAAGCTATCTCTGGAAGGAATGGATGAGGAGGAGATAATTGAGACATCTGATGATAGACTCTTTGATTTCTTACACACCACTGGAAATTCTTCCAAGTTTGGCTATATCAGGGAAATTTTCAATGTTCCTTTTGATTTGAAGGAGTTATTGGAGGATCTTGAAGATAAACTTAAGGAGTACATATGTTTTTATGATAGACATGTGCAAGGTTTGGAAGTCAATGGATTTGTTCATTATAGTGATGTCATGGGAGCCACCAATACATCCAGGTCAACTTTGCTAGGCAGGTTCAACCTCATTGATGAGGAATTTAGAAAGAAAGAAACATGTTGCTCTTTCCACATGTATCAACACCAATGCCTTCTGATCCACAAGGACGTTGGATTTATTGTGTATCTTCAGTACATGGAAAATTCTTCTCCAGATATAGACCAACAGGGAAAGCTAGAGGATATTGCAAGTATGGATAAGGAGGTTGAAGAGAAGGAGGAGATGTTCCAAGAAGATGTTGAGAATCAACTTGTCCAAGGTTTTGATGTAGGTTTGTTCAAGAGTGACAATATCACAATGGTGGAAGAAAAGGAGATCGAGCCAAGTGCACAGGTTGATGAAGAAGGTCCTCTTGCATGTGTTCCAACATTTCCCACTTATCTTATCAACAAGAAGAGATATGTGTTGCTAAATTATATTCAACATCTTTTTGATCTTAGAGAAGATTATTGCTTAGAAATCCTTGCAAGTTGGGGCAAAAATGACATGAATTTTATAGGTTATGAACAAGAACCACTGGCAAGTCTTGATGTTGAGGGAGAGAATTTCCAAGATAGCTCTATAGCCTTACATACATGTATTAATCAGATCATAGAATACGAAAAGGGAGGGCTACCTACAGAAGAAGAGTTTTTGTAGGTCCAAAAGAAACTTCATATTGATGATGTAGGGTATGAAGAGAGATTGAAGTCTCCATCAGATAAGAAGCCCAAGAGTTTAATAAATCTTTATGATAATAGTCTTCTTGAAGAAGACGAATACCCTAAGGTATGAAATATAATTCGAAGTTACCCATTGAGTTTATGTTAGACTCTATTATGCATTATAGATAAATATCTTATATCTTGTACTGTTGTGGTTTGTTCTGTAGATTGAGATTGAAGATTTGGACAACTTTCTTGGAAGGGCCAAGGGCTCTAGGCCAATGAAGCTCGGAAAAAATCAAAGCCTTGGCCATTATATTGGAAACTTAAACAATCAAACAATTGTAATATATCATAGTAGATTGTCAAGCTCTCCAAGTCTACCAATGATGGCTTTGAGAGCTATCTCAAAGGTAATTGGATCTCAAGTTTTCAGCAAAGGTTTGGACAAGATCATTTTAGTGGAGAAGGAAGAAGCCATAAGAGTTTTTGGCTTCATGCCTGGATACAGTGGATCTAGAGCTGGATATTTTGGAGTTCTTGGCTCCTATTTGCTCTCTTATGTAGGAGATAGTAAGAATTTGAAGCTTCTTCCAGGCTATCAGAAACAAGAGTTTTTGAAATACAGAGGTCTTATTGAGTGGGATGAAACAAAAGATTCCTCTAGAGGCCCTGTCGAGCTACCTGAAACCAAGGACTCCTCTGAAGGCCCTGTTGAGGTGCCTAAAACTAAGGACTCTTCTGCAACACAATCAGACTAGAAGATGCCAAAGATTAAGGGTTTCTTGAAACCCATCTTTTCCCAACTCTTTGTTTGGTTTATAACCATTCTGTAAATCTTTGCTTTGCGCAAGAATTTAAATATCTATCTTTTCTTCTTTGGGTAACAATTTGTATAGTCCTTGCTAAAGATGATGTATTGCTTGATGTGGTTGTATCTTTAAGCTTGAATTTATGCCAAATTTGTCGATAGAACCATTGAAAGACCTCTAATAAACTGTTGGCTTTGTGTCTTCCACCTCCATGTCTTGTGTGTCTGAAATATTTTGTTCTTGCTTGATAATGTGATTTTTCCATACCTTGGGTTGACCAGATAGATAGAGATCCATATTGTTTAATAAAGTATGGAGCATGGTTGTATAGAATATGCTGCATAGTCAACAAATAAAGAAAGTTATTAAAAAACATTATATGAGTTCGATAATGAAGAAACAAACATATACAAACTTCTTACCATATAGTGAGTAAAGTGTTGATCACCCCAAGCTTCTGTCATCGCCTTTTTGAAAAGGTTCAATTGGTTTTTAAAGTCTTTGAGATCATCATCATTCCATTCAATTTTTGAGATCATCATTCCATTCAGTCTTATCAACACTAAATGATGTTGAGTGATTGCAATGACCTGACGAAAGTGCTCTATTCATCAAGGTGATAGAGATTCTCTCCAATTTTTTACATTTCAGAATCTCACTTTCATCAAGTTTAATCACAAATCTAGCCACTCCCTGTGCCTCTGCTATACTGACAAGTCATAAAATTTGATCATTAAGCATTGTAGGGTGGGCAAGTCAAGGAAAATATTGTTAAATTCATTGAATGTAACCTCCTTTTTCTTGCCCTTGAAGCTAGCCTTGATATGAAAAGGCTCACCTAGAATCTCCATCACTTTGTTATTAACTCTCTGTCTGATAGTCCTAACCACAAATGGCTTTGAAAGTATGCAATTGCGTATCTATCCTTGCTTCATATTTGATTGTAAAAGCTGGAAAAGTTGCATATAAGCATCTCAACTAATACCAATACTATCCAGTGTCTTCTGTACTAACTCAGAATCCAAAGAATTATTCTTTACAAATGACTCCAAGCATTGTTTCTTTGCCTTTTTAAATTTCTTCTTCTCCAAAATATCCTTTGAAACTACTGAAGGAAGAAGATGATAATAAAACTGAGCTGCTTTTAAAGAATCTCTTTCACTTGCATTTGATTGTATAAGAGATCTAAGCAAAATTAACATCACAAATCAATGCAAGTAGTTTAAATAAAGCCATATTTAAGATTTTTCAAGTGAAAAAAAATATACATTGCTGCTTGGATTCTTTTACCATAGCCTCCCCCTCCTCGTTTGAGATTCTCAATATTTTTAAGAGCTCTTTGTCGATTTTGAAGGCCTAATAAAGTTTGCTTTCGTTGATAAGCTTTGATACGCTTTTCCAATTAATGAATTTTTTGTTGACAATCCTCTAGCTTCTGCAACAACTCTATATTGTGTTTCATCAAAAGATGATTCTCTAGTCCAAGGATATCCTTTTCTGCAACAAGATTAAGTGTATAACCTAAAAATCCATTGTAGCCATCACCAATAAACCTCATTAATGATGAGCTATTATAAAAAGGAGGAGTGCTATTTTTGCTAGGATCTTTGGGATATAGCTTTCCATCTAACCAAAGATCAATATTCTTCTTTCCTTCAAACCTCAGTATATGTTTCATAGACTCTGTAACCATGATAGATTTTGTTCTCTTTCTTATTGGTTCATACTCACTGTCCAACTCAATATGAAGATGATAGAGAGGTCTTTTATGAGAGCTACAGAGATCATTAGATGATTGATCCATAGCTGAGTTACAAAGATCATTGGGTGATTGATCCATAGCTAAGGATATGATTAGAAGCAAGAACGAAAACAAAGAAGAGACTACCACGGAGGAGAAAAAAAGAAGAGAGAAATGATGGAGGGAGGCAATTGAGTATCCACCAAAATTCAAATTGAATATTACTTTTCACTTTAATGAGGAGAGGTAAGATCTTCATTATGACAACCTTGCTAACTTTATGGCAACCTAGATTTCTAGGTTCGATGTGACCACGAGAATATCATGACAATGACTTATTAATGAATTTTGATATTTTAACTTACCAAAATATAAACCTTTTAAAACTTCTATAAAATGATTTTATTTCTTAAATTGTTTTCTCTCTCTAGGATCTCTTATAGGGCATTTTCGAGACCTCAAAACTCCCCTAATGCAAGCTATCTATGAGTGAAATACTATTCTCATTGTTGGCCTTTTCACCACTCGACCTTTGGCCCATTAATCAAACAATGCCCTTTTCGGGTTGCGATCATGGAGGTGATCCACCCGTGCAAAGAATCTTTCCTTAATTAAATTCTTTAAGAATCAAGAATAAACAAGGCATTTAGCCCTAAATGAAGGAATGCTTTCTGAAAGATGATATAAGGGTTGAATGCCTTGTTTTTTGAATAATGATACCAACTGTAAATTGCCTCATGCACGTTTTTAGCAGTCCATTGAGAGATGAATATAAGCGAACCTACCCGACACTCCCATGGAATGTTATGGGATTTTTTTGCCTAGGGTTTCTCGATTCCACCTCGCAATAGAATGTTTGTGGCCAAACCCACTAGGAGTAACCTAAAATTTGAGTTCCTAGTGGTCAGGGTCTCCTGACAGCATTCTGGCATCGACTCTTGGTTATCCTACTTTACGCAGAGATACCCAAGCCAAAGTAGATCCATGCCGCACTTGGTTCAAAGAGAATGGGAAACGAGAGGGATGCGTCGCTCAACCTCTCTATCCATAGGATATAGTCCCATTCTGGTCCCCTAAAACGGTATGAATTGTGGTTCTAGCCTAACAATTTCTATGGGTCAGGACATCGGTAAAACCTTGTGAGAAGTCTCCAAGTTCTCTAGGGCCACCCTACCATAAGGCAGATCTG
This sequence comes from Lygodium microphyllum, assembly GCF_053477565.2. Classification (NCBI taxonomy): domain Eukaryota; kingdom Viridiplantae; phylum Streptophyta; class Polypodiopsida; order Schizaeales; family Lygodiaceae; genus Lygodium; species Lygodium microphyllum. The sequence continues at coordinate 82,727,289 of NC_141163.1, read as the reverse complement.
TCAGGGGTTTCGCCCACCCGCTTCCCTCAATAGGAATTATTTAGTTATTTAATTAGGTCCTACCACATTTATGTGTGATGTCTAAAATCAGCTTCCTTAATTAATCCTTTTAGGGAACACCGTTCATTCGCGTAACTTATAGCACTGACATGAAAACATAGCAAGTAGTCTTGAAAACTAGTTCCTTAACTTATCTTCAAGTTAATATTTGTCTCTTACCTATACAAAAGAAATTATATATCCCTTCTTCCCTACAAAAGTACCTAGTCCAAATCAAATGGCACTACAATTTCCATCCTTTATCTAGAATAGGATCTTCCAACGCCATGGATGTTGGGGCCACATACGTCCTCAACTCCATTTTCGGACTTGGCAAGGGATGTCCAGAGCTCCACCTGACCCACAAGCTATCTAGGAGTGAAATACTATTCTCATGGTTGGCCTTTTTACCACTCGACCTTTGGCCCATGAATCAAACAATGCCCTTTTCGGGTTGATCTGTGATGCGATCATGGAGGTGATCCACTCGTACAAAGAATCTTTCTTTAATTAAATCCTTTAAGAATCAAGCACAAACAAGGCATTCAGCTCTAATATCATCTTTTAGAAAGTATTCCTTCATTCCCATGGCAACATGTCATCACACACCCCTACCATGAATTTACCATAAATCACAAGCACTTGGAATAATCATCCAAACGACAATCCAACAATTCCGTTGAATAAAAAAGTATTTAGAAAGTTGTTTAATCAACCAACAAAACTAATTGTATTTTTTCAAACAATGCAAGGATAGAGGTGATAACATTTTCATTTGCATATTCATTCTCTCCCTTGGGATCTAAGAGCGAGTTTTGCTTAATGCTCCCTTCTTTCGCCTAGGGTGCATGTCAAGGTTCCATACAATCATTACCTTATAAGATATGACCAAGGCAATACTAGAGGATACTTATCCTTATTTTTTGATTGAGCATCCGCTATTGATCTCAAGTTCAAATTCCAACATCTACCAAAAGTTTACCTAGTCTCCCAGATTAAAGTTTTGTACAAAGCTTAGGTAAGTCATTCTAAGTTTCCAATTGGCCATTCATATCTTGATCTAAATCTATTAAGTCTCTAAGTAACTTTCTAGAATTTCTTGTCTCCTAATTCCATGACAGAAATTATTATGCAATCCTTTTTCCCAACAAGAGTAATTGTATCGGAGATTAGATAAATGTGAAGAATCCTAACTTGCAGAATGGTGGACATCCATTTCCTATAGGTAATTGCATGTTTTTCTATGAAGCGATCTTGGAGATTGTCATCTCGGTGACTTTTCTAATTAATCATAGTCAAGTATAAATTTTGCATCTCTAATTACACTTAGGTATGCTCATCATACATGGAAAAGTACAATTTTCTTTTTCATAAGTTTAATTCTTGCACACGAATATGCCTCCTACAATTATAAAGATTGAAATTATACCTTTAAATGACCTATTCTCATGCGGCGTACTACGGAATCTAATGTGTCTCATGTGGAAATCAAAGCAAGCATTTGACAATTAGGAAATGTATTACTTATATCTGGTACCATAGTTGTAATAATAGTGATGCCCTCGCTTGAAGCTTCATTGCTAGTTGTGGGATTGCCACCTGCATGTGACATTCTATGCTTGGAGGCTATTCTTGATCTTCTTCTCTTTTGGGTGCAAACCCCATAGAAAATTCAGAAGCCTCTTGTTCAAATAGAGGGGAAAATGGGGGAAATAAGCTCGTGGGGTAGAAGTAAAGGGAAGGTGCCTATGGTCTCCCTCTAAGGAGGGGGAAAAAAAGGGAACCCTCTAGAACCTTCTCTCTCTCTCTCTCTCTCTCTCTCTATGTAATATTATGCCATCAAAGTAAGATTATCCCCCCCCTTTTTAACCAAATTAAAACAAATTTTCTTTAACATTGCCCCCCTTGTCAGCGCTGCTAGCTAGTGGAGGGAGGGGGAGTTGAACGCAGAGTTGACGAAGGTGAGGGAGGAGACAACTATGAATCGATGGAGAGCCAGAGGTGATAGTAGCAAAGATGAAGATAACAATGAAGAAGACGATTAGGGTGTGGACGTTAACGACGATGGGAAGGAGGGGCACACGTGTTCCATCTCCAACCCCCCACTACCCCTCCTTTTTGGGTCGCATGGTGACACATGCATAGGCATTGGAGTGGAGCTAAGGGGCCCTTATTGCAACACCTTCCCCCCCCCCCCCCCCCCCCCTTGCTGCCAACTTGTGAAGGAGATAAGGAGAGGGAGAGGTAGTGAAGGAGAGAGAGAGAGAGAGAGAGAGAGAGAGAGAGAGAGAGAGAGAGAGAGAGAGAGAGAGAGAGAGAGAGAGAGAGGGAGAGGGAAGGTGGAACTTAGAGTAAGAGAGGAAGAGAGAGAGTGAGAGAAGAGGTCCAAGGACAATTCCTTACTTGGACGAAGCCACGAGCATCCTCTCTCCCCATCACCACTTTTTGAGATCTCTCCATTGACTACCTCTAGTAAGACAAAAATATCGCAAAAGTCAAGGCAAGGCATAGGGAACTCCGACACAAAGGAGTCCTCTGAGAGGAGTGAAGGCCATATTCCAAGATTCGAAATGGCCCCGAAGTGCAAACCCTCACAAGTAACTGGGAAGGCCGCAACTACGGAAGGAGGATCAAGCAAGGACACCACCACTAACATAAACGGATTATCGGGTGTAAACACTAACTCAACGCTCCAAATCTAGGTACCGCTACTGTGTCTAGTATTTCGAATAGAACAGTAAAGCATGGACATCATTAGGAAGAAGTCATACTTTGCATCGCGTAACTTGCATAGCTCGAAAGGTCCATTGTGGGAAAGGGCAAGCCTCTTTTTGGAATCCTAAAGGTGAGTAGGTTACAACACAAGGAGATGCAGGTAAACCAAAGATCTAGCTAGCTAAGGCAATGTGAATAGCTCATGGTATTAGAAAAGGATTACCCATCTATTTGATCAAGCTAGACAAGCCGGAACAGGTAGAGGAACCATCATGGTTAAAAGAGTACGTGAATGTGTTTCAGAAAGAATTGACAAAGTTACCACCACTGAGGGAGGTGGGTCACAAGATAAAGCTAATACCAAGATCTGCCCTAGTCATAAAAAGACCCTACAAGATTTCCATTCCTAAATCTATTGAGTTAAAAGACCAGATCCGCGTCAAAGAAGAGGATATTCCTAAGACTGCGTTCAACACCAAATATGGTCATTTTGAATTCACAGTAATGTCTTTTGGATTGATTAATGCCACTGCCACCTTTAACAGGCTAATACAAGACATTTTTAGACCATATCTCGATGATTTTGTGCTTGTCTTCTTTGATGATACCTTGGTTTATTCCAAGGAAGAGGAGAATCATGAATCCCAAGTTCGCATCGTCCTTGAGACCATGAAGACTCATAAGCTCTATGCTAAGAAGAAAAAGTGTGCCTTTCTCAAGAGGCAGATTGAATACCTTGGATTTATTGTGTCAAATGAAGGAATCTCTATAGATCCTACAAAGGTTAAGGATGTCCAAGAGTAGCCCCCACCAACTATTGTTAAAGAAGTGCGTAACTTTCTTGGATTTACAAGCTAGTACATGATCTTCATTAAGGACTATGCCTTAATCACAACACCCCTCACAAATTTGCTAAAAAAGCAAGTTGCCATAGTGTGGACACCCCTGAACAATCAAGTTTTGATCAACTCAAGCATAGCTTAGTGATAGCACCAATTTTGAAACTCCTTGACTTGAGTAAGGAATTTGAAGTTGTCACAGATCCTATCTCACTTGCACTAGGCTGCGTACTAATGCAAGAAGGTCATCCTATAGCCTACTCCTCAAGGAAGCTAAAAACCCATGAAAGGAATTATGCTACCCATGACCTGGAGCTATTGGAAATTATTCATGCTCTTAAGCTTTGGAAACACTATTTGCTTGGCAACCAATTATCTTTGGTCACACGAACCATGAGAGCCTTAAATGGATCTTCACCCAGACTGGCCTCAATATGAGGCAACATCATTGGATTGAGGTTTTGCAAGAATATGGCTTTGAGATCAGGTATCAACCTGGTAAACAAAATGTCGTTGCTGATGCCTTAAGTCGCCACAAGGCATTCCTCAACTCTCTTATTATGGAGGAACCCTCAATGGCAGAATCATTGGCAACTATGGTATCAATGCCTAGCAAACCTATCCTTGAATTAGCAAAGGAGGAAGCTAGCCATGACCCAGAATATCTGAAGATGATGAAGGAGATTTTGGAAAAGGACCAAGACCCTAAACTTAATGTCAAGTGTTGAGATATCGAGCTCCACTCGTGATACACCAGGGTGACCGTTGTGTATTTATGTCACCGACTTGTCAGTTGCAGACGCGGTTGGTACACCGCCCATGAATAATAGCTACATGATAGCTATCCTTATCTACTCTAGTTCGTGGCTCAATTAGTATGCCACCTTAGTTAGTTGAGTTTGGTTTGAGACCCATATATAGGGTTCTTCTATTTCTTTGTACTTGAGTTCTTTTGGCTTACACAACTAAGAAGAGGAAAACTGTTTTCAGCCTCCACCCAGTTTTATGCTGTGCAGCCACTGTTCTACAGGTCGGTGAAAAGTTACTGTAGAAATTGCATCATATGCTTGTGCGCAAAGACATTGGGAGTTACAGAATCATCCCTGTTGCCTGTTGATGCAAAATCGTCACTAGGAAGTGACTGTGTGGTCAAATACCACTTTCGCCAGTTTTGCAGATTTTCCCTTGTGAGGGTGAAGCTGTGTTTTTTGCAGTGACAGAATTTTTTGCAGTGTTCTGTAATGGCATCTAATTCTCTTTCACAGATTGTCACTGAAAAGCTTGACAAGAACAACTTCCAAGCATGGAAGTTTAGAATGACGAATTTCCTTATGGGAAAAGGATATTGGGAATTTGTTGCAGGAAATGAAGAAGAACCAGTTCTTCCTGATGTTCCCAATCAACAGCAAATGCAGGCATTTAAAACATGGCATGAGAGAGCCAGGAAAGTTATGTACTGGCTGTCTATCAGCATTTCAGACTCTATGATTGTGCATATTCAGGATGCAAGTACGCCAAAGGAGGCATGGGATACTTTGTCAAAAATGTATAGCACAAATACGCAAGCCAGGAAAATGCAGCTCAAGCAAGAGTTGCATAATGTGCAAAGAGAAAATATGAGCATCAATGACTACCACATGAAAGTGAAGAAGATTGCAGATGCACTTGCTTCCATCGGGTCGCCAGTGGAAGATGATGATTTAGTTTCTGTGACCTTGAATGGTCTAGGAAAGGATTATGCACAGTTTCGGACATCCATTTCAGTTCGTGAAAGATTTCCTGATTTTGAGGAGCTGATTGCTCTTCTAATTTCTGAGGAGCAAAGAAATGGTGGTGCATCTTCTTCAAGAGGAACTTCAAAAGAAGTTGTCTTCTACTCAAATGCTAGAAGAGGTAGAGGCAGAGGTAGAGGAGGCCGATTTGGAGGCCGTGGCAGAAATCAGAATATGCAGCAAACTCAAGAAAACCAGTCCTATGGAGGAGGACGTGGTAACTCTAGAGGCAGGGGGAGCCAAAGAGGTCGTGGTGGATGGCAAAGAGGTCAAAATGCAAACAGTAATATTGAATGCTACTATTGTGGTAAAATGGGTCATATGGCTAAAGACTGCTATAAAAAGCAGAATGACATCATGAATGGAAAACTGCAACAAGGGAATTATGCATCTTCTAGCAGACAGGGTGATGACAGAAATGAGCATTTGTTCATGGTGTAGCACATTAACAATTTTGTGACAAGTGCAGAAGAAAGCAATGATGTATGGTATATTGACTTAGGTGCATCAAACCACATGACAGGTCATGCAGAATGGATGGAGGATGCAAGGAAAATGGAAAAACCAGGATTTGTGGAGACTGGTGATGATATTGCACATCCTATTGTGCAGATTGGAAAAATTCCCTTGTCTATGCAGGATGGGAAAAAAAAATACATGTCTGATGTATTTCATGTCTCGAATATCACCAAGAATCTGGTTTCTGTCGGTCAAATGGTTGAGCAGGGCTTGCAGGTCAGATTTAATCCTCATGGATGCTTTGTTGAGAATATGAAAAATAAAGGTCGCTTGATAGCAAAAGGAAAGAAGAAGGGCAGAATGTTTACGTTGGATGCAGACATGTCTGAATTGAGTGCAGCAATGTTTGCACATGGGACCGGTGTAGTTGCAGATATTGATATATGGCATAAACGCATTGGTCATGTTAATGTACAGTGACTTAAATCAATGCAGGCCCAAAATATTGTTGCAGGATTGCCAAAATTCAAGGTTGTAGAAATGCATAAGGTATGTGAAGCCTGTCAGTTTGGAAAACAAGTAAGGAAACCATATCCAAGACATGTTCAAGAGAGTGAGAAGCCATTGAAATTAATCCACTATGATGTGTGGACTACTAAAGCTGCATCTCTTGGAGGCTGTCATTATTTTGTCACTTTTATTGATGACTATAGCAGAAAAGTTTGGGTGTATTTTATGAAAAAGAAAAGTGAAGTTTTTGGGCATTTTAAAACCCTTAAAGCTATGGCTAAAAAAGAAACAGGTCTGCAAATAAAATGCCTAAGGTCAGATGGAGGGGGAGAGTACCTCTCAAATGAGTTTGCAAAGTTCTTGCAGGAGCATGGCATAAAGCAGCAATATTCATGCAGTTATACCCCACAACAAAATGGAATTGCAGAAAGGAAAAACAGGCATATTGGAGAGGTATCTCGTGCCATGCTCAATGAAAAAGACTTGCTAGATTTTTATTGGGCTGAAGCAGTTGCTACAGCAGTCTACATAATGAATAGGACTCCCACTGCAGCAATACATGGAATGACTCCAGAGGAGAGGTATATTGGTAGGAAACCAGATATTTCTCATTCGAAAATTTTTGGTTGCATTGCCTATGTACATGTGCCAGATGAGTTGAGATCCAAGTTGGATCCAAAAGCTGAGAAGTGTATCTTTATTGGTTACTCTCTGCAGCAAAAAGGGTATAGATGCTATAACCCTTCTACTCGTAAGTTTACAGTGAGCAGAGATGTTGTTTTTGATGAGATGAGTAGCTGGTATAAACCAGTAAATGTGATTGATGATGTAGATGCACAAAATGGTAATGCTGCACAAAATTCACAGCAGCAGTCACAAAATATTAGTGGACCTGGAACGCCCTCTAGTAGTGGTTCACATTCTTCACCATGGACAGGAAGATTGAGATCAGGAGAATCTTCTCAAAGTAATGCAGATAGTGGTATGCAGGTATCACGAAAAGGAAAAGAGAAGGTTGATCACTCCATGGTTGATGTGAATGCAGGTCACTCTTATGTGGATGGTGAATCCAGTGGCTCAGAACAGAGCATTGATGATGAGTTGGGTATTCCTTCTATTGTTACACTTGGAGTAAGGAAGACCAGGGATGTTTTGAGAGCACCTGGGAGTGAACCTACTTTGCGCAGGTCTACGAGAGCTAGGTATCCTGTGGATAGGCTGAAATATGATGGATTTACAGCCATTCACTATGCATATATGGTCAAAGTGATACAGGAACCAGAACCCACATCTTTTGAGCAAGCCATGGAAAAAGAAAAATGGGAGAAAGCCATGGATGAAGAAATGGATGCCTTGGAAGCAAATGCTACATGGGAGTTAGTACCTTTGCCTAAAGGTAAGAATGCAATTGGTTGTAAGTGGGTTTATAAGGTGAAGCACAATGCAGATGGTTCTGTGAACAGATACAAGGCAAGATTAGTAGTCAAGGGGTATGCACAAACATATGGCATTGACTATGAAGAAACATTCAGTCCAGTTGCAAGGATGGCAACTGTAAGAGCAGTCATTGCTATGGCTACATCAAAGGGATGGTCTTTACATCAGATGGATGTAAAGAATGCCTTCTTGCATGGTGATTTGCAAGAAGAGGTCTATATGGAGCAGCCACCAGGTTATGCACATGCTGTTCATCCTGAGTTTGTTTGCAGGTTGAAGAAAGCCTTGTATGGCTTGAAGCAGGCACCTAGAGCATGGTCTGACAAGATAGGACAGTATCTTGTTACTATTGGCTTTCAGATTTCCAAGGCAGATTTCTCACTTTATGTGAGAAAAACAGAGAAATGTATTATGCTACTTGTCATTTATGTTGATGATTTGATTATGACAGGTGACAGTGATGAAGATATCCTTCATGTGAAAATGCTATTGAAGCAGAAGTTTGAGATGAAGGATTTGGGAGAGCTGCGTTATTTCTTGGGCATTGAGGTGATTAGATCACCAAGTGGGATACAGCTCTTGCAGAGGCAGTATGGATTGGACATGCTGTCCAAATATGGGATGACAGGCTGTAAGCCTATTTCAGTTCCTTTGGAGCAAAATGTGAAGCTGAGCACAGATGCAGGTGAGCTTCTAGAAGACCCTACTATGTATAGACGCATAGTAGGAAGTTTGATTTATATGACTATTACCAGGCCAGATTTGAGCTATGCTGTTGGATTGGTAAGTCAGTTTATGCAGGCTCCAAGGAAACCACATTTGGATGCGGCTAGACGCATACTCAGGTATGTGAAGTCCACATTGCAGTATGGACTATTTTATGAGACTGGGGTTCAGATATAGTTGCATGGATACACTGATGCTGATTGGGCTGGTAGTATTTCTGATAGACGATCTACCAGTGGATATGTGTTCTCTTTTGGGAGTGCTGCAGTCACTTGGAGCAGCAAGAAACAGCCTAGAGTTGCCTTGTCGAGCACAGAGGCTGAGTACAGGGGTGCAACAATGGCTGCATGTGAGGTAGCTTGGTTGCATAAGCTACTTTATGATATGCATCAGTCTACAGATGGACCAGTTGTCATTTATTGTGACAACATGAGTAGTATACACTTGGCAAATAACCCAGTCTATCATGCTAGAACAAAGCACATTGAGGTGCATTATCACTATGTGCGAGAGAGGGTTTTACTAGGTCTTATTGATCTAGTTTATGTCAGCACAGAGGATTAGGTAGCTGACATATTCACGAAGGCATTGGGTGCAGAGAAGCTGCACAAGTTCAGAGACCTGCTTGGTGTGCAGGAATTGGGATTGAGCTCGAGGGGGAGTGTTGAGATATCGAGCTCCACTCGTGATACGCCAGGGTGACCGTTGTGTATTTATGTCACCGACTTGTCAGTTGCAGACGCGGTTGGTACACCGCCCATGAATAATAGCTACATGATAGCTATCCTTATCTACTCTAGTTCGTGGCTCAGTTAGTATGCCACCTTAGTTAGTTGAGTTTGGTTTGAGACCCATATATAGGGTTCTTCTATTTCTTTGTACTTGAGTTCTTTTGGCTTACACAACTAAGAAGAGGAAAACTGTTTTCAGCCTCCACCCTTGTGTGTCTTCCCCCATTGTGCAAGCAAGAAAGCTTCAAGCAAGACTCCTTCCTTCTCTCCCACAATCTTGACATCAAGTATCAAGAAATTTTTGTCAACGAGGGACTTGTCTATTTTAGGACAAGATTGTGCATATCCTCAAGCAAAAAACTCAAACAGAGAATACTTTGGAAAGCACATGACTCCCCCTTCTCAAGCCATCCTAGATATGTCAAGACCCTCAACATGGTCAGAAAGAGCTACCAATGGGAAAGGCTTAAGGGAGACATGCTCAAATATGTCATGAAATGTTTGTCTTTCTAGCGCATTAAGGCAAAACATGCCAAGATGCCTGGGAAGCTGCAACCTCTTGACATCCCCTAAATAAAGTGGGAATTTATCAGCATGGACTTTGTTGTTGGATTACCTTCAGTCCAAGGAGGATACAATTCAATTATGGTTATAATAGACATGCTCACCAAGGTTTCACACCTCATTCCAGTCAAGACAAACTATAAAGCTTCAGATATTGCCAAATTATTCATCAAGGAGATATTCAGACTCCATGGATTTCCTAGAAGGATCATTAGTGACCGCGACTCCCTCTTCACATCTCACTTCTAGAGAGGGATATTCGAGGCCATTGGGACTCAACTCTGTTTCAGTACAGCCTATCACCCTCAAACTGATGGCCAAACAGAGAGGGTCAACTAGGTCATTGAAGATATCCTTAGAGCATATTGCTATTGCGAATCCAAGAGATGGATCCAATATCTACCATTGATAGAGTTTGCCTATAATGCTTCCTACCAACAAAGCTTTCATATGACATCTTTTCAAGCATTGTATGGGCATGATTGCCGTACTCCATTGAACTTTTCAGAACCTACCTTAAAGGTAGAAGCTTCCAAGAAAATGCTTGAGGAAATGGAGGAGCAGGTCAAGGCTATTAGACAAGACATTAGAGCCGCCAAGGATAGGCAAAAATCCTATGCCAATCTAAATAGACAAGAGTGACTCTTCAAAGAGGGAGATATGGTTTTTATTTGTGTATGACCCAAGAAGAGTTCCTTATCATTGGGAGAATTTAAGAAACTAATTCCAAGGTATTGCCAAGCCTACAGGATCCTCAAGTGCCTAGGACCTAGTGCCTACAAACTCCAACTCCCTGAGAACGTAAAGGATCACAATGTATTCCATGTTAGGCTACTAAATAAATATGTATCCAATCCTAGCCATGTACTCAATGATCAACAATTTGTAATGCCAAGCAAAGGGGTCCTTGAGCTCTAACAGGATAGAATCCTAGGCATTCTAGAAAAGAGATTGAGAATTTGAACCCTCAAAGAGTACCTTGTCCCAATGGAGGAACTTTCCAGAAGAAGATGCCACATGGATTGACAAGAGTACTCTCAACCAACAATACCCCCAATTCCTTTCAAGATGAGGGCATCTCGATTCCTTAAGGGGGGGAAAGATGTAATATTCCACCGTCACCGTAAGATTCTCTCCCCTCTCCCCTTTTTAACCAAATTAAAACAAATTTTATTTAATGTTCCCCCCCATCAACATCACTAGTTGGTGAAGGGAGGGGGATTTGAACATAGAGTCGATGGAGGTGAGGGAGGAGATGACTATGAGTCGATGGAGAGCCAGAGGAGAGTGTAGCAAAGATGAAGATAACAACAAAGAAGACGATTGGGGTGTGGATGTTAATGATGATGGGGAGGAGGGGCACATGTGTGCCACCTCCAACCCCCCCGCTACCCCTCTTTTTAGGTCGCATGGTGATATGCGCATAGGCGGTTGGAGTGAAGCTAAGGGGTCCTTGTCTCGCAGCACTTCCCCCCCCCCAATTATTGCCCACCTAACTATTACCCATCTTCCCCTTATAAATCCCCCCTTCCTTTCAGCAAACATGCTATTCTCCCCCCCCCCACTTCCAACTTGTGAAGGAGAGAAGGAGAGGGAGAGGTAGTGAAGGAGAGAAAGAGAGAGAGAGAGGGAGAGGGAGAGGGAGAGGGAAGGGGGAAGGGGGAATTTAGAGTAAGAGAGGAAGAGAGAGAGAGAGAGAGAGAGGTCCAAGGACAATTCCTTACTTGGACGAAGCCTCGAGCAACCTCTCTCCCCATCGCCACTTCTTGAGATCTCTCCATCGACTGCCTCTAGTTGATAAAAAGATCATGAAATTCAAGGCAAGACACAGGAAACTCTGGCACAAAGGAGTCCTCCGAGAGGAGTGAAGACTATATTCCAAGCTTTGAAATGGCCCTAAAGTGCAAACTCTCACAAGTAACCGAGAAGGCCACAACTACGGAAGGAGGATTGGGCAAGGACACCACCACTAACACGAACAGATTATTGGGTGTAAACACTAATTCGATGCTCCAAAACCAAGTACCGCTACCGTATCTAGTATTTTGAATAGAACAGTAAAGCATGGACATCATTAGGAAGAAGTCATACTTCGCATCGCGTAACTTGCATAACTTGAAAGGTAGTTGTAAAGGCTTAATAACCATGATTTTCCATGAATAGATTGAGCATCTACGGATTGTTGTAGTACTTAGTCAAGTATTAGGTTTGAATTTTTGCAAGTGCATCATAGATTGCCAATGTATATAAATATCCAATGTAGATCACTTGCATCCTATAGACCATTAGAGTGGATTAACTTGCATATAAGATGAACTCATGTACACTCACACCGAAATACTTAGGTTATGCTTTATGATTTTCATAAATGCACTAGAAGGAATTTTCATGAATCGGAATCCCGCATCATATCATCAACTCATGAAAGACTTGCAAGTGCATCATAGATTACCAATGTATATAAATATCCAATGTAGATCACTTGCATCCTGTAGACCATTAGAGTGAATTAACTTGCATATAAGATGAACTCATGTACACTCCCACCTAAATACTTAGGTCATGCTTTATGATTTTCATAAATGCACTAAAAGGAATTTTCATGAATGAGAATCCCGCATCATATCATCAACTCATGAAAGACTTGCATCTAGATTTGCATGGCATCATGGACAATTTTGGTTGCGCTACATAATAGGGATGCATCTTAAAATATGGATTTAAGTCATGTAAGTGAATTGCTAAACTTAACTGCAAGAGGCAATTCGGTAAATGAATGCCTATATAATAAGTGAGGCTAGGGTTAAATTTGACTCAATTAGGACTTAATTGCAAATAAGTCAATTTATTATTACGATCATATGTTGACTTAGAGTCAAGTAAACATGCTCTTTGGTCTCTATTGTAATAACTAGCCGCGATGAATCCAAAACACCCTTGGAGATATCATTTTTTAAATATGATACAACTCGAAGCCAATACAAGAAAACCCAAATGTCGTGTCCATAAGGAAGAATGACCATGTGTCACATGGCATTCGATGCTCGCAACTATTTAAGGATTGCAAATGGGCCTAGTTTACTCTTGACTTGTGAGAGGAATGAACAAAAGGACTTATTATCTTGAGGGAATGAAACACAAGGGTAAACTTAGAAGCCCCGAAAAATTTCTAAGGTGGGAAACGGGTTACCAACTAACCAATTGAAATCCTAGTTTGAGTCGCCTAACACCTATGACCTTAAAATGAGAACCTCGGACTAAAGGCTAGCAATTTAGGAAAACTACCATCCAAAAACTATCAGATATAAGTCCAATAGCATAATCATTCGCTCCTATCACATAGGAATGAGGTTGGAACAAGGATGCTCTCTAATTCTCATAAGGTTATGGCAATTAACACCAAGGTAAGAACAACCCAAGAAGGGTGAACGCCAAGCATTCAAAAATAGGAACTCCACCTTAGCAGATGTCTTGAGCACTCCCCTTCATTATTGGTTGTGCTTGTAAATCTAGATTCAATGTCTATGAAAGGAATGTATAACCCAAGCTCACAAAAGAAATTTGAATAATGAATCAGATTGAATTCATGGAGGATGCGCCAATCTAGCCACCAACCCTAGCCAAGGGGGTTCTAAATAACCGTGATGGGAACGTGGAGGACCAAACCCACCACAAGAGGTCTCTCATTGGGTTAGTTTGAACATAGGAGGATGCTTGGATGCCAGGGGGGCTCTAGCTGTAAATTCCCTGCCTTCCAGTCCTACTAAAATGATCTATGTGACTCAAGATAGATTCTCGAGACCCTATTACTAGTGCAAGGGTGAAAACTTGGAAGAAATAAGACGCATCCTCATGGATTGCGGGAATCGTCCTTTTTGGACAAGATTTATATCTCAATTAAGATGCTAATATAAAGTTTACTTCCAAGGAACCTATCTGAACTCCTTCATGTTAGTGTCATAAGTTAAGTGAACAAATCATGTTCCCTAAAGGGCTTTATTAAGAAAGCTGATTTTAAATGTCACACGTAAATGTGATAGGACCTAATTAGATAACTAAAGAACCCCTATTGGAGAAGCAGGTGGGCGGAACCCCCAATGGGTCCGTCCTACGGAAGGGTGGTCTCTCTGAAGATTGGGAGGCTTCTCACAAGGTTCTACAGTCATATGATCCTTAGGTATTATTCAGTTAGAGCCCGATTCATGCCCTTTTAGGGGACCGAAATGGGACTATGCCCTACGGGCAGAGAGGTTGAGTGATGCATCCCTCTCATTTCCCATTCTCTTTGAACCAAGTGCAGCATGGGTCTACTTCGGCTTGGGTATCTCTGCGTAAAGTAGGATGTCTAGGACATACAAATGTTAGAATGTTGTTAGGAGACCTTGGCCACTAGGAACCCAGATTTCAGGTCAATCATATAGTGGGTTCGGCCGCAAATGTTTCGTAGCGAGGCGGACTCAGGAAACCCTAGGCGACAAACCCCAAAACATTCCATAGGAGTGCTAGGCAGTGACGCTTAGATTCATTTCTCGATGGACCGCTTAAAAGTGCTTGGACAGGGCACATTATGCACAACCTCTCAAGGTCTCCTTGCGCTTCTCTAAACTTCCCCCCATGCCTCTTATTTATAGTGAATTAGAGAAGAAGGGTTGTGGCTAAGTAGAAGAGCTCTTTTTGGAGGGGATCTTGGAAAAATCAGTGATTTGATGCTCAAAACATAAATCTAATGGTTCCATTGGCTCCAAAAGGGGGGTAAAACCCCAAGAGACTTGCTTAGAAACCTTCCAGATCACTCTTTCTTCTTCACCTTGTTCAAAGTGATGTTTATTGCCTATAAACTGCGATTGCAGGGCGTGCAATTTTGTCAATCCTTCTTTTTTCATATTAAATCTCCAAAACAAGCTGAAAAAAGCATTTGCTTTTTTTACATGACATCCTGTTCTAGAAATTTCCATATCTTTTTAGGATATTTGCAATAAGTAATATCTAAAATATACTAGTTTTTCCCAAAAGCTTAATATTTTTGGACCATCCACAATGTACACATTAATAGTAGTGATTAATATGGCTCATAACTCTCCTTCACGTTGTAACTACCGTGAAGGGTGACTATGGTCCTATGAATCCAAAAAAAATGTCGGATTATGACTCTTATTTTTTTAATTAAATAAAAATTATTAGTTAATAAAATTAGTTAGTTTTTTACTTTAGTTAGTCTTTAGTTAATAACCTTACTAACTTATTAATTGACTAACTAACTTTCGAACTAATCAACTAATTTTTAATTGTGTGGAAGTATTACAGCTGCAATGGTGGCATAGTACTTGATAAAGCGTCTACAAAATGAAGAGAGATCAAGGGAATCACATATTGAGGTAGTGTTGGATGGTGTGGGCTAGTCCTTCACACATTGTACCCCATTAATATCTGCACGAAGTTACACTTACTTTCCTTAGCAAATAGCCTATGCTCTCGCAAGACATCAAATGCCCAAACATGTACCAAGTACTCCTCTTATGATTGGTTATAGATGAGAATGTCATCAAATAAAATGAGCATAGTAGATTTTATTCATGAGGCTCTAAAATGTGGTGGGGGCACTAGTCAATCCAAAAGGTATCACTAAAAAATAATAAAGCCCACAATCAATCCTAAAAGCCATTTTGATCTCATCACCCTCTTTTATGTATATCTGATGATAGCCAAAGCACTAATCAATCTTAGTGACAAACCATGTCCCTTTCAACTCATCCAACAAGTTATTAGTCCATGGGATGGGATATTGGTTCTTGACTGTGATCTTATTTAAGTCCATGTAGTCAATGCACATGCAAAAAGAGCCATCTTTCTTCTTGACTAGCAGGAATGGAGATGCATAAGGTGAGGAACTCAGGTCAATAAACCCCATCTCAAGTAACTCTTTGACTTGTTTTGGAACTTCTTCATATTCACACTTAGAGATTCTATAAGGGGGCTCTTTCACTAGCTTTGAATGGGACGCTAGATCAAGTGCATGGTTCACTTGTCTCTAAGGAGGAAGGGTTGTAAGCATCTAAAATAAATCATTATACTCCTCAAGTTAGGCCTTCAAGGCTTAATTCTTAGATACTTTGGAGGGCTGATGTGAATTTTCTATATTCAAGTATAAGACAAAGATATATGAGTATTTTTTAAACTCATTTTTAAGTTGATTTGCTCTAATTATTCAAAATCAACATTGTTATGAACTCTCTCCAAGTGGATGAACTATCCATGCATCATAAACTCCATGTAGAGCTAAGAGAAGTCCATAGCAATTTTACCCAAATGTTTTCGCATTGTCACAACCCAAGTCAACATCAAAGGGGCCCTTAGCGATTTGAAGCACACATGTATGTTGATTTCTTCTTCTCACTATTTGCTACCAAAATAGTTAGGGGGTATTGTAATTCCATAGCAATGCATTTCAATTGATGGCTGATTTATTGACAAAACTATGTGTACTACCACTATCCAGTAGGATGAATACATTCTTTCCATTAATATGACCTTGAATGTGCAAAGTGTTGGGGCTCCTAGAGCCAATCCATGCATCCATGGAGATGGAGATGGAGCAAGGGGAAGTGGTAGTTGGGTGGGATGTAAGGATAATCAAATCAAGAGCATGAGACTGTGTCAAAGGAAGACCCATGCTCTGAATCATAGAACTGCTCCTAGACTAAATCCCTGGCATGCTCCTCATTTTCAACATGTAATTCCTCCTCTTTATTATTCCAAACTTCCATTACCATGCTATGAACTTTAACCTTTTTTGTCTTGTAAGGGTATTTTGAGACATGGTAATCCATGTACTTATCACCACATTTAAACATAGAACTTTTTCTTTCCACTCCTTCACAATATCTAGGGAGATGAACTTTTTATCACTTGGACCATTCAAGACTAATGGAGTTTGGGGCCTATTTTTAGAATATTTACTCATATCATTACATCCAAGTGTTGCCCCAAAAGTGACATGTTTTCTTTCAATATGGAAGGGACATCAAGTAGATATTTTGAGGCTGCTACTACTAGGCATGAAATTACCTCCAAAAACACCCTCATATGGGGTTGATCTCAATGGGATGTGGGGTTGTCCATAACCTTGCTAAAAAATCTCATTTTTAGAGTAATTTCTTACATATCTTACAGCCAATTCAATTGCATCAAATAAAGTGAAAGGCTTTTAATCCATTACATCAGCCGTCAACAAGCTAGGCTCTAACCCATAGATGTACTTCTGCAATTTTTCATAATCGCTAATAGTCTCAACATACATGGTCAAGTTCACGAACTGATTTGTATACTTTCCAACTGTGAGATTACATTGGCCAAAGCTGATAACCATCATCTTGCCAACAACTGCTCTGTTTTCATATAGGGGATACAAAGACCTAAACCATATGCATCTTAAAGTCTTCCCAATCAATGAATTGATGATTCTCATGGTTGATGTATACCACCACATGTGGAAAAATCCCTCTAGATGGAGAGAAGTAAATAGAATTTTATGTTCAATAAGCGAGCATGACATATCCTCTTCAAGAGACTATGGTATAGGATGTGCTAGTGATAACCAACAAAATAAGTTAAATCAACAATTCGGTGAAATATAAGTTTCAAGAGTCTTGAAGATTGTAGAGGGCAAGGGAGCTCTAGAGGGGAAGAGGTGGATGATAGAATAGAGGTTTTGTCAATTCTTGTATTGTTTGTCATTATTGTAGCAAAATAGGTCATATTGTAGCCCATTGTTATACTAAGAATGATGGTATCTGCAATGGTAAATTGTAGCAAGGAAATTGTACATCATCTTCATGACAAAATGAAGACAAAAATGAGGGTATGTTCATTATGCAACATATGATAAATGTTGTTACAAGATAGGGGACACATGATGATGTATGCCATGTTGATTCCGGTGCATCTAATCATATGAACAACCATGTTGAATGGTTTGAAGAGATGTAAGATTTAAAAATCCAGGTTATATATAGACAAGTGATGATTCATGCCACCCAATCTCACACATTGGAAAAGTTTCCTTGTCCTTGCATGATAGTCAAACAAAGAGTTTGTCATATATATTACATGTTTCATCCATCACGAAAAATTTAGTGTGTGTTAGTTAAATGGTAGAGTAAGGGCTGCAAGTTTGATTTAATGCAAAAGGTTGTTCAGTGGAAGAATTCAATAATAAGTGCAGGTTGTCACAAAAGGAAGTAGAGTTAGCCACTTGTTTACCTTAGATATATTGGAATTTCTATTATGAATGTTGTTATGTGTGCTAAAGGCAAAGGAGTGGTTGCAAACATTAAAATATGGCACAAATGTATTGAACATGAAAATGTGCAAAGGTAAAATTAATGCAAGCCAAAAGGTTGATTATAGGATTTCCTGCTTTTAGAGTTGCAAAATTTCATAAAGTGTATGAAGTATGTCAATTTGGTAAGAAAGTAAGACAACCTTTTTTGCACGATAGAGATGTGAGTAGAAATATACTTAATAATGTGCATACATATGTTTGGGAGCCTACACAAAACATATCTCCTAGTGATAACAAATATTCTGTCACATTTATGTATGATTGTTCAAGAAAGCTATAGGTATATTTCATGAAGAAAAAGAGTGATGTATTTAAGAACTTCAAAACTTTGAAGGCTATTGTTGAAACACAAATAGGCTTGAAAGTTAAGTGCTTGAGGTCGGATGGAGGGGAAGAGTACCTCTTTGTATGAGTTTACTGACTTTTTGAGGTCTCGTGGGATAAAGAATGTTTACTCGGAGGTATACCCCACAATAAAATGGGTTTTCAAAAAGGAAAAACTAAGGAGGAGGTAAGGAATGTATAAAAGTCAAAAAGTGAATGAAGAAGCTCATTCTTGGTGTGTGGCCAAACTTTCTCTTTGCTTATTTCTTGCTACTTCATTCTTGTGTATGACTGAGAGAGAGAGAGAGAGAGAGAGAGAGAGAGAGAGAGAGAGAGAGTGTGTGTGTGTGTGTGTGAGGGTCCGTGGATAAGCTTTTCTTCTCCTCTCTTCATTATCTTCTTCTCCTCTTTTCTAGTGCGCATGGCTATGGAGCTTGAAGCTTGGATCTTGGATATAGAGCTTTCTTGAAAGCACATCTAGAAATGTAAGCTTACTACATGTGTGTGAGAGTGCACATGGCTATGTAAGAGGTATCCATAGCTCTTGACTTGAAATGCTTGAAGTAATAAGTAGTCTTTGGGTCTTGGTGGTGTACTAGTGAGAGTATTGATATTTTGGTTCCATTGCCGGGACTAAGGGATTCAAGCTTGAGTACTTGCACACTCCAAATCAGGCAATGGCACTCAGCATAAGTAGGAAGCAAGGGAATCGGAGGCCATTCAATCTCTCTTGTGGATTAGTTTAGGTTTAGGAAGCCTTGTGAGCATTGATTAGAATAGGAGAAGTGTATTTTGATTAGGTTTAAGACATTAAGGTTAGAGAATAAGGAGAAAAGAAGAAAAAGAAAGGTCTCTATGATGATAATAGGGAAAGGGAAGAAAAGAGGCTTTAGTGCCATAGAAAGGGAACGAATGGGGATAGAGAAGAAAAAGAGAGAGAAAAATGTGAGAAAGGGGAAAGAGAGAGCTCATTTTGGACACTCAGAGATTGAGAGAGAGAGCTATTGAGGGAAGAGAGTGAGCCACAGGTCAACAGGGAAACAATGGCAACAATCCATAGTGTTATCACATTCGTTTATTTTAGGTATGCTCTAAGTCTTCCTTGATGCTTATTAAATGATGCTAGAACCCTAGGTATAGCAATAAGTAGTCCATCGAATTGTTTCAATCATTTTTTTAAATCATTTTGCATGTTTTTCTTCCACTCGGATGGTGCCACAGGACTTGAATATTTGAGTCCTTAATAGTCACTCGGATGGCCGAGCCACTTTAGTCAGACAATCTACTCGGGCATCGAAGCTGGTCCACTTGGGCATTCAGACCAGTCCCAACTTAGACTCGGACCACTTTTGGGCCTTGGATGATCAACCCACAGGAGTGGATGGTAGAATTAGACACTTAGACATGCACCCCTCATCTGAATTTGAGTCTAACCACTTGAACATTCATAGAGCCCACTCAAATGTTTGAGTTGTTTGGGACTTAGACGGGCAAACCTATTACTCGAATGGGTTGTCCAAAACACAATTTTTGATAATTTTTACCATTATAGGACCTAGTAGGGCCAACGTCTAGCTACCCAACAATCCATGTTGAAACTCAAACCTACAAATGACACCATTGAGATAATTGTCACCAAAACTCTAACCTAACAGTCCTGGAGTGATTGAAATTACCAACCGTTGGTCGCTTACCCCCTAGTAGAGATACAATTTGACCGCTTGGGTTGATCACCCATCAAACCATCTATCAAAATCCATAAGGGACCCAAAATAAACTATTAGGAATAATCAAAATTCATGAAAAATAAGTGCAATTGCATGAAAGTGATTGATAAAAGTGTGGATGTGATTGATTTCATCGAAGGTTGTACCCTGCATCATAGACACTTAAGTGCATGTGAAAATTGAAAAGCCTTATTTTTCACAAGTCACATTGCTCAAGTGTATAAGTGTGTGCACACTTGTAGATTAATTGGATTAACAAGGAATACACTAAAGGGGATCAAGCTAAGAAATGAGCCCACCAGTAGAACTACAATCCCCAAAATTGGATGAGTTACCCAACATACCAGAGACAAAGATTTAGGGAAGAAAAAACCATCAAACCACTAAGGGAAGGAAGGACTAACCACAATTAGAGACACATCTTTAGCAAGCCTAGTCAACATCATAGAAATACTAGTTGATCAAGAGACAACCACCATGGCAGGTACCAATTCGATTGAGAATAACCTCGACCTTGACCTTAACCTTAACATAGCTATTTGCCTAGATGGCATTCGATGACTTATCACACAATATGACCAATAGACAAGGATAACACGTCATGGAAGACCTGCATAGCCAATCATGAGAAGGAGAGGAGGCTAGGAAGGAACACATTGCAATGCATAGCGAGCTATTACCAGGAGCAACGAGCTTAGAGGTCACACCAAGAGTGAGAGATTCACAAGATTCACAGGATCCTAGCCATCTCAAGTAGAAACAAAGCAAGAGGAAATATCAATAGGGAGAGAGCCTTAGAAGCAAATTTTAAAGTGAGCGAGCTGCTCATGAAGCAATTGCTAGATAACACCGATTCACAGGATCCTAGCCATCTCAAGTAGAAACAAAGCAAGAGGAAATATCAATAGGGAGAGAGCCTTAGAAGCAAATTTTAAAGTGAGCGAGCTGCTCATGAAGCAATTGCTAGATAACACCAACAACGAGCAAAGTGGAGCAGCCTTGGCAGTATCATTGCTAGCTAGCCTAAGAGTCGCCCCAAATACTAAGAGCCAAAAAAAGATACCCATAGTTTCCAAGAAAACTTAACAAGTATCAAGAAGTCAATGATCCCTACAGCTTCATCAAGCAGTTTGAGTAGCTATGTGAGGCTAACAACCTCCTATGGGCACAAGCATTTGGTCTTTGATTAGGAGACAAGGGACAAACTTAGTTTACTAGTCTAGATAATGCCAAACATAATAATTTCAATGATTTAAATGATCTCTTCATCAAGAGATTCTCAAAGGTAAGATACACCAACAACCTCATTGTTAAGCTGATAAATGGCACAGCCAGAAAGACAAAGAGAACATACAAGACTATGTCACTCACGTGAGGAGTCTCTTCAAGAGGATACATGCAGCTGAGCAACCTAATGAGAGAGCGATATCCACTGTATTCATCAACAAGATCCTTAAAATGAAGAACTCTATAAGGTCTTAGTGAGAAACTCAAACATGCAAAGGGATGTGCTAGCAAGAGTCTTTGAGGAGGCTATATGAGTGGATGACTTGCTCAAAGAGAAAAGCTCTAGGCCTACACAACAAGAGAACAACACGTTTAGAAATGCTAAGAGAATTGCATTGAATGATCAGCCCCTCCTAGTGAGCAAGATAAAGGAAAGAGTGTCAACCAGATACCCAAGCAATAGCTAAGATCTTACTAGACTACAAGAGTCATTATGAAGGCCAGTGCAACCTCATGTGTAGTGTGTGCATTGTGGAGGGAACCCCCTACCATCTAAGTGTCCTGATCCTAGTGTTGAGATATCGAGCTCCACTCGTGATACGCCAGGGTGACCGTTGTATATTTATGTCACCGACTTGTCAGTTGCAGACGCGGTTGGTACACCGCCCATGAATAATAGCTACATGATAGCTATCCTTATCTACTCTAGTTCGTGGCTCAGTTAGTATGCCACCTTAGTTAGTTGAGTTTGGTTTGAGACCCATATATAGGGTTCTTCTATTTCTTTGTACTTGAGTTCTTTTGGCTTACACAACTAAGAAGAGGAAAACTGTTTTCAGCCTCCACCCTTGTGTGTCTTCCCCCATTGTGCAAGCAAGAAAGCTTCAAGCGAGACTCCTTCCTTCTCTCCCACAATCTTGACATGGTATCAGAGCCTTGTTCGTGGTAAGGAGCTCAAGAAAGCAAGCCAAGCTCGCGGTGGTCTGGTAAGAGGAGCAGTGTTGCTTTCATTTCCTGTTTTGGGAGCAGATCTCTGCAGGTAGCACAGCCGGAAATTGCAGGAGTGCATTGTCTCAGGTTGAGACGCCCTTCGCGGTGAAGCAAGAGGGCAGTATATGTTGCGGGTGAGGGCTTTAGCCCTCGGCGACCTTGTTTTTTTGATTTGAGGCCATTTCGGGGCCTGTTTTGCAGACGGAAGTTTTCTGCACGCACTCAAGAAAAGGCTCAGTTTTATGCTGTGCGACCACTGTTCTACAGGTCGGTGAAAAGTTACTGTAGAAATTGCATCGTATGCTTGTGCGTAGAGACATTGGGAGTTTCAGAATCATCCTTGGTTCCTGTTTATGCAAAATCGTCACTAGGAAGTGACTGTGTGGTCAAATACCACTTTCGCCAGTTTTGCAGATTTGCCCTTGTGAGGGTGAAGCTGTGTTTTTTGCAGTGACAGAATTTCTTGCAGTATTCTGTAATGGCGTCTGATTCTCTTTCACAGATTGTCACTGAAAAGCTTGACAAGAACAACTTCCAGGCATGGAAGTTTAGAATGACGAATTTCCTTATGGGAAAAGGATATTGGGAATTTGTTGCAGGAAATGAAGAAGAACCAGTTCTTCCTGATGTTCCCAATCAACAACAAATGCAGGCATTTAAAACATGGCATGAGAGAGCCAGGAAAGTTATGTATTGGCTGTCTATCAGTATTTTAGACTCTATGATTGTGCATATTCAGGATGCAAGTACGCCAAAGGAGGCATGGGATACTTTGTCAAAAATGTATAGCACAAATACGCAAGCCAGGAAAATGCAGCTCAAGCAAGAGTTGCATAATGTGCAAAGAGAAAGTATGAGCATCAACGACTACCACATGAAGGTGAAGAAGATTGCAGATGCACTTGCTTCCATGGGGTCGCCAGTGGAAGATGATGATTTAGTTTCCGTGACCTTGAATGGTCTAGGAAAGGATTATGCACAGTTTCGGACATCCATTTCAGTTCGTGAAAGATTTCCTGATTTTGAGGAGTTGATTGCTCTTCTAATTTCTGAGGAACAGAGAAATGGTGGTGCATCTTCTTCAGGAGGAACTTCAAAAGAAGCTGTCTTCTACTCAAATGCTGGAAGAGGTAGAGGCAGAGGCAGAGGAGGCCGATTTGGAGGCCGTGGCAGAAATCAGAATATGCAGCAAACTCAAGAAAACCAGTCCTATGGAGGAGGACGTGGTAACTCTAGAGGCAGGGGGAGCCAAAGAGGTCGTGGTGGATGGCAAAGAGGCCAAAATGCAAACAGTAATGTTGAATGCTACTACTGTGGTAAAATGGGTCATATGGCTAAAGACTGCTATAAAAAGCAGAATGACATCATGAATGGAAAACTGCAACAAGGGAATTATGCATCTTCTAGTAGACAGGGTGATGACAGAAATGAGCATTTGTTCATGGTGCAGCACATGAACAATTCTATGACAAGTGCAGAAGAAAGCAATGATGTATGGTATGTTGACTCAGGTGCATCAAACCACATGACAGGTCATGCAGAATGGATGGAGGATGCAAGGAAAATGGAAAAACCAGGATTTGTGGAGACTGGTGATGATACTGCACATCCTATTGTGCAGATTGGAAAAATTCCCTTGTCTATGCAGGGTGGGAAAAAGAAATACCTGTCCGATGTATTTCATGTCCCGAATATCACCAAGAATCTGGTTTCAGTTGGTCAAATGGTTGAACAGGGCTTGCAGGTCAGATTTAATCCTCATGGATGCTTTGTTGAGGATATGAAAAATAAAGGTCGCTTGATAGCAAAAGGAAAGAAGAAGGGCAGAATGTTTACATTGGATGCAGACATGTCTGAATTGAGTGCAGCAATGTTTGCACATGGGACCGGTGTAGTTGCAGATATTGATATCTGGCATAAACGCATTGGTCATGTTAATGTACAGCGACTTAAATCAATGCAGGCCCAAAATATTGTTGCAGGATTGCCCAAATTCAAGGTTGCAGAAATGCATAAGGTATGTGAAGCCTGTCAGTTTGGAAAACAGGCAAGGAAACCATTTCCTAGACATGTTCAAGAGAGTGAGAAGCCATTGGAATTAATTCACTCTGATGTGTGGACAACTAAAGCTGCATCTCTTGGAGGCTGTCATTATTTTGTCAGTTTTATTGATGACTATAGCAGAAAAGTTTGGGTGTATTTTATGAAAAAGAAAAGTGAAGTTTTTGGGCATTTCAAAACTCTTAAAGCTATGGTTGAAAAAGAAACAGGCTTGCAGATAAAATGCCTAAGGTCAGATGGAGGGGGAGAGTACCTCTCAAATGAGTTTGCAAAGTTCTTGCAGGAGCATGGCATAAAGCAGCAATATTCATGCAGTTATTCCCCACAACAAAATGGAATTGCAGAAAGGAAAAACAGGCATATTGGAGAGGTATCTCGTGCCATGCTCAATGAAAAAGACTTGCCAGATTTTTATTGGGCTGAAGCAGTTGCTACAGCAGTCTACATAATGAACAGGACTCCCACTGCAGCAATACATGGAATGACTCCAGAGGAGAGGTATACTGGTAGGAAACCAGATATTTCTCATTTGAAAATTTTTGGTTGCATTGCCTATGTACATGTGCCAGATGAGCTGAGATCCAAGTTGGATCCAAAAGCTGAGAAGTGCATCTTTATTGGTTACTCTCTGCAGCAAAAAGGGTATAGATGCTATAACCCTTCTACTCGTAAGTTTACAGTGAGCAGAGATGTTGTTTTTGATGAGATGAGTAGCTGGTATAAACCAGTAAATGTGATTGATGATGAAGATGCACAAAATGGTAATGCTACACAGAATTCACAGCAGCAGTCACAAAATATTAGTGGACCTGGAGCGTCCTCTAGCAGTGGTTCACATTCTTCGCCATGGACAGGCAGATTGAGATCAGGAGAATCTTCTCAAAGCAATGCAGATAGTGGTATGCAGGTATCACGAAAAGGAAAAGAGAAGGTTGATCAGCCCATGTTTGATGTGAATGCAGGTCACTCTTATGTGGATGGTGAATCCAGTGGCTCAGAACAGAGCATTGATGATGAGTTGGGTATTCCTTCTATTGTTACACCTGGAGTAAGGAAGACCAGGGATGTTTTGAGAGCACCTGGGAGTGAACCTACTTTGCGCAGGTCTACAAGAGCTAGGTATCCTGTGGATAGGCTGAAATATGATGGATTTACAGCCATTCACTATGCATATATGGTCAAAGTGATACAGGAACCAGAACCCACATCTTTTGAGCAAGCCATGGGAAAAGAAAAATGGGAGAAAGCCATGGATGAAGAAATGGATGCCTTGGAAGCAAATGCTACATGGGAGTTAGTACCTTTGCCTAAAGGTAAGAATGCAATTGGCTGTAAGTGGGTTTATAAGGTGAAGCACAATGCTGATGGTTCTGTGAACAGATACAAGGCAAGATTAGTAGTCAAGGGGTATGCACAAACATATGGCATTGACTATGAAGAAACATTTAGTCCGGTTGCAAGGATGGCAACCGTAAGAGCAGTCATTGCTATGGCTGCATCAAAGGGATGGTCTTTACATCAGATGGATGTAAAGAATGCCTTCTTGCATGGTGATTTGCAAGAAGAGGTCTATATGGAGCAGCCACCAGGTTATGTGCATGCTGTTCATCCTGAGTTTGTTTGCAGGTTGAAGAAAGCCTTGTATGGCTTGAAGCAAGCACCTAGAGCATGGTCTGACAAGATAGGACAGTATCTTGTCACTATTGGCTTTCAGATTTCCAAGGCAGATTTCTCACTTTATGTGAGAAAAACAGAGAAAGGTATTATGCTGCTTGTCATTTATGTTGATGATTTGATTATGACAGGTGACAGTGATGAAGATATCCTTCATGTGAAAATGCTATTGAAGCAGAAGTTTGAGATGAAGGATTTGGGAGAGCTGCGTTATTTCTTGGGCATTGAGGTGATTAGATCACCAAGTGGGATACAGCTCTTGCAGAGGCAGTATGGATTGGACATGCTGTCCAAATATGGGATGACAGGCTGTAAGCCTATTTCAGTTCCTTTGGAGCAAAATGTGAAGCTGAGCACAGATGCAGGTGAGCTTCTAGAAGACCCTACTATGTATAGACGCATAGTAGGAAGTTTGATTTATATGACTATTACCAGGCCAGATTTGAGCTATGCTGTTGGATTGGTAAGTCAGTTTATGCAGGCTCCAAGGAAACCACATTTGGATGCGGCTAGACGCATACTTAGGTATGTGAAGTCCACATTGCAGTATGGACTATTTTATGAGACTGGGGTTCAGATACAGTTGCATGGATACACTGATGCTGATTGGGCTGGTAGTATTTCTGATAGACGATCTACCAGTGGATATGTATTCTCTTTTGGGAGTGCTGCAGTCACTTGGAGCAGCAAGAAACAGCCTACAGTTGCCTTGTCGAGCACAGAGGCTGAGTACAGGGGTGCAGCAATGGCTGCATGTGAGGTAGCTTGGTTGCATAAGCTACTTTATGATATGCATCAGTCTACAGATGGGCCAGTTGTCATTTATTGTGACAACATGAGTAGTATACACTTGGCAAATAACCCAGTCTATCATGCTAGAACAAAGCACATTGAGGTGCATTATCACTATGTGCGAGAGAGGGTTTTACTAGGTCTTATTGATCTAGTTTATGTCAGCACAGAGGATCAGGTAGCTGACATATTCACAAAGGCATTGGGCGCAGAGAAGCTGCGCAAGTTCAGAGACCTGCTTGGTGTGCAGGAATTGGGATTGAGCTCGAGGGGGAGTGTTGAGATATCGAGCTCCACTCGTGATACGCCAGGGTGACCGTTGTATATTTATGTCACCGACTTGTCAGTTGCAGACGCGGTTGGTACACCGCCCATGAATAATAGCTACATGATAGCTATCCTTATCTACTCTAGTTCGTGGCTCAGTTAGTATGCCACCTTAGTTAGTTGAGTTTGGTTTGAGACCCATATATAGGGTTCTTCTATTTCTTTGTACTTGAGTTCTTTTGGCTTACACAACTAAGAAGAGGAAAACTGTTTTCAGCCTCCACCCTTGTGTGTCTTCCCCCATTGTGCAAGCAAGAAAGCTTCAAGCGAGACTCCTTCCTTCTCTCCCACAATC
Source organism: Lygodium microphyllum (assembly GCF_053477565.2). Classification (NCBI taxonomy): domain Eukaryota; kingdom Viridiplantae; phylum Streptophyta; class Polypodiopsida; order Schizaeales; family Lygodiaceae; genus Lygodium; species Lygodium microphyllum. The sequence continues at coordinate 82,699,739 of NC_141163.1, read as the reverse complement.
TTGACACCTAGGTCTCAACCTTGTGCCAAGTACGGAAGATTTAGGCATGATGCTATACATTGTCAACTGCCAAGATGGTTGTCATACCAGCAACCCTATGCTTAGCCATACTATCTAGAAAGCCTAACTTTAGAATAGGAGTTCCTTTAGCTCTAGCCACATCTAACGATTCAAAGCCAGCTACTCTAAGGATTGGCATCAATCTAACAAGAATCCATAGACCACCAGGACCTATAGTGACCCATCCACCAAGTGATGCTTCAGTGCACTTTGTAGAGGAACCACTGGAGGAAGACTCATAGGTGAACCCTTATGTATCTTATGAGACAAGAAGGGTAATCCTATACTAATTGACTTTAGACCTATGCTGGTCATGGCTTTAGGTAGAGGGAGAGGTAGAGACCTAGGAGGAGGTTAGAAACCATAAGTCCATAACATGTTGGATTTGTGGCCATCCAGGGCATATCTCATCCCATTGCCTTGGCGGACTTGAGGTTTCCTGTGATGAATGCAAAGTCACACATCTAGTCACCTATTTCCCGAAGTTAAAACCCTCCATTAGTTTGGAAAGTGTGCCATCTTTGCTGCTTGGACTCTTTTGTATCAAGTCACCTGATAACAATGCCATGCCCATCTCCATAATGTCATGACACGAGTCCTAATGAAACAAGCCAATTTTCATTACCTGGACCTAGCAACCTACATGCAACCTCTATATAAGGAAGAAGAGTCAATGAAGGAGAAGAAAGAGGATTGATGTGAAAATAACACTCAAAACAAGTGTGACCACTTTAACAAAGGAAAAGCAGGTTATTGATGCAGAAGTAAAAACATCTGCTTCTAGCACAAGGGAGAAGGGAAGTGCTAAGATTGGAAAGTACCCTAACCCCAACTAGCAACTGAAGGCTATGGATAGCATCAAAGAATGGATAAAAGAAGCACAAGCTTACTTGTATGCTGAGTAAAGGGAGATGAGCCTTCAAGTGGAAGCACGAGCAGGAGCAAGAGCTATGGTGGAAGAAGTAGGAAAAAGAGAGAGATGCAATATCTGGACGAGTGGCTATCTTGGCCAAGACGAGTGGCTATCATGGCATACACCATCTGTTCGCAAACAGATGAGCAGAAGATCAAAATGGCCAAGATAGCCACTACAAATGCATAGGGAATCTTGGCCATTTTGACCTTCTGCTCATCTGTTTGCGAACAATCGGCATTCGTTACCTTCACATGAGAAGGCAATGACAGATAGTCAATAAGCTTCACATCCTGCATATGGAAGCACTCAAGGACTTTATGGATATACTCTTTCTATGAGACAAATATAGTCTTAAGAGAATCTAGCTCATCATGAGCTTTTCCTACAAAAGCATATCATCCGCATAGAGTACCAAAATCAATAATGAACCATCACAGGCTTTCTTCGTGTACAAGCACAGATCCATAGCACTATAATTGTAGCCCTGTGATTGCATAAAATCATCGACTTGTGATACCATTTCCTAGGTGCCTACTTTAGACCATAAAGACTCTTCCTTAGTCTACAGAATAGGTGTTCCTCACCACGCTCTACAAAACCCTTAGGCTACTCCATGTATATCTCATCATGCAAGTCCCAATGTAAGAAATCCATCTTGACATCTAATTGATAAAGATCCAAGTCAAGTTGGGCAACCAAAGCCAGGAGTAAGGGCAAGGTAGTCATCTTGACCACAGAAGAAAAGACTTCATAAAAGTCAACACCATGTTCCTGCTTAGAACCCTTAGTAACCAATTTGGCCTTGTATGCCGGCTTGGGTTGGTCAGGGATACTTTTCAACTTGTACACCTAGTTGCAAGGCAAAGCCTTCTTTCCACTAGGTAAGGAAACCATGTCCCACTTACAATTCTTATGCAATGAGTCAATCTCAGACTAGATAGCCCTCTCCCAGGAGTGACAGTTATCCATGTACATAACCTCATCATAGGTGAGAGACTCTCTTGCATCTTTAACCAAGACATAATCCATGGAGGGCATATAACTTTTGGGAGGTCATTTATATCTAGTAGAAGGCCTCAAGGCAGGCTGCTATGCTGCCTGTCCAACATCCTGGTCATGGGCATTGCGGCTACTGGTGCAAGCTATCTAGCTAGCTATGTGGGAACAGGGGACTCCTCCAGGAAGATAACCCTACGTATCTCAACCACTTTCTCAAGCTACCTATGCATCTTGTCTTCATGGAGAAGACTACATCATGGTTGTGGATGACTTTCCACGCATATGGATCCCACAAGACGATAATCCATCTCACATGCATCTCCATAGCCAAGGAAAATGCATTTTTCACTTTTCAATTCTAGCTTATTGCATTGGGTCTTGGATACATGGTAGAAGGCCTCACATCCAAAGACATGCAAACGAGCATATGAGGAAGGATTTCTTGTCCATACCTCCTTTGCAACTTGAAAGTCAATACCACTGCAAGGTGACTTGTTAATGAGATGCACGATAGTAGAGACTACCTCAGCCCAAAAATGCTATGGTAAGCCTACATGACTAATCATACTACAGACCCTCTCTTGGATAGTCCTATTCATGTGCTCAGTCATACCATTCTAGGGAGGGGCATAAGGGGCGGTCAACGAACGCTTAATATCTCGCTCATCACAAAACTACTCAAAGGCACATGAGACATACTCACTCCCATTATACATCCTTAGGCATTTCATCCTATGCCCAAACTGATTCTTTGCGAGAGCAGGCTAACATTGAAAGATGGCTAAGACATCAAATTTCTGCTTTATGGGATAAGCCCAGACCTTACATGAATAATTATCAATAAATGCGACAAAGTACTTTGCACCCACTAACGACTGACAAGGCATGGATCCACATACATCTAAATGCACAATAGCCAAAGGTTCACCCATATGTGGAATACCAGACTTTTTATGCAAATTCCTAGTCTGCCTACCATATAAATAATGATCACATGACTCAAAATGCGAATAGTCAAAAGGCAAAAGATACTACAAAGCACTAAGCATTTTCATTCCCTTAAGCGACATATGCCCAAGACGAGCATGCCAAAGAGATACATGTGGGATAGAACCCACTAAAAAAACATGGTTAATAGTACTAGATACAACCAAGGGGTAGAGGCTGCCAAACTTGGTATCTCTTGCAAGAACATGCTTGCCACCATGAGTTATCTTCCATGCAGAATCACCAAAGCATATATGATAACCTGCATCATCAAACTACCCAGTAGACATAAGGATGTTAGTCATTGTAGGTACATGACTAACATAATGCAAAACAAAAGTGCTACTAGAGAGGGAAACTGTAGAGTGACATTGCCAATGCCAACAATAGCAAGAGATCGATCATCACCTGAGCGCACAAAACCAAATACACTAGGTGTGAAACCACTCATGGTAGGGGGTCACATGAAAAGATACACTCGAAGCTAAGAGCCAACATTGTGCATGCATAGACTAAGCCTCAATTAGTTGAGAGGCATCACATGAAGAGGCTGCTAATATGTAGTTACCATCGTACTCCTCAGGCTGCTGCATGACATTTATCTCCTCAATCTTTATGCTGGACTTTACAATTATAATACTACAATCATTAGATTTCTCCTGCACTTTCTCGTTCCCCTTTTCTTTGCACTTGTCATCGCACATCTTATGGCACTACGGCCGTATGTGTCCTTTCCAAAATAATGGCATGTAAGATCAAAATTATGTCCATGGCACTTGTTGTTGCGTCCATGTAACTTAGATCAGGACTTCTGAGAGTCCTTCCCATGATGATCATTATCTTTCTTACCACTATTTCCATCTCTAATGGATAAAGCATGTGAACTCTAGGAAGCATCATTGTTTTTCCTGTTAATTTCTTTAGTCAAAAGAGCACTCTCTACATCTTTCAATTTTAGCCCATCAAGTTTGTTGGTATAGATCATAGTATGAAATACATCCCAAGACTCAAGTAAAGTACCAAACAGAAACAAAGGATGCAAATTATCTTGAAACTCAATACCCTATTGAAAAAAAAAAATCTTCATGATAAAATGAAACTGGCTAAAGTGAGCAAACAATGGGGTCTCCTCCTTCATGCAAAGATCCATCAATTGTTCAAGCCAATACATCTGCAAAGCATGGCTCTATTTTGTATAAAGTTCCTAAATCTTTTCCCATTGATTCCATGCACTCTGATCTTCATCTTCATCAACATTATTGAGGACTTGTATAGTGCATATAAATCAACCCATCCATCATCATTGGGTTTTATACCCTTGTTTCTTAGTGGCTTAATCTGCAATTTTTGCACCAAAACGGCAATGTTAAACAAAGCCATGTCTTTGAGATGACTAACCATAATGAGTCAAACAGAGGCAGACTATGCAGAAAACATGCTGCTGTAATTAGCAATAAATAAGCCAAAACAAGCTGAAAATAAGAGAAACTGCTAAAATGACCAACTATCCACCAAATATGACCAAAAGAATGTCAAACAGTAATGACTGCCCTTTGCAAATACTCATAGTTTGCAATTCATAGCTTGCTGTAATAAATCACAGCTGTAGGTAAAAGAAGCCAAAAGCAAAGCTATCACTGATACATGAACAATTACAACTACATGAAGCAAATACATCTAACATTTTTGAGTGAAAAAGAACAATGGGCACCAAGAACTGTCAACCAAATAGGGTATGAGCAGACAAGAAACATCTCATAGACATAAAAGTCATGCATGTAACAAGTCTCGAGGTAACAAAAGAGACTAAGCAAAGTCACAATTGATAGAGTAGTGTAAGTAAAGCTCAATACAGAGCCATTCAAGATGCGTAAAGCTCAATACTACAGAGCCATTCAAGTTGCATGCATAATTGACAACACCATGACAAAGATAGATGCCTACCCAAGAGTATCGTCAAATCAGCCCACTAAGCATGAATTGCATACATGAAGCATAGAGAGAGCAGATATATGTCAATGTCCCATGATCTCAAGCTCAACTACAAAGTCAAAGCTCTATGTACATCCAAATAGACCAGAATCTCCCACTAGAAGGAAAGACAAATGCAGATGAAGCAATCGTTGCTCAAATACATCGATTACATATCATCAAACATTCGACATCTCAGTAGGATACATCCAAATAGACTAGAATCAGCCCATTAATCCTATGAATTGCATACATGAAGCATAGAGAGAGCAGATATATGTCAATGTCCCACGATCTCAAGCTCAACTGCAAATTCAAAGCTCTATGTACATCCAAATAGACTAGAATCTCCCACTGGAAGGAAAGACAAATGCAAATGAAGCAATCATTGCTCAAATACATCAAGTACATATCATCAGACATTTGAAATCTCAATAGGATACATCCGAAGCATAAATCCCAACGTTACTCAAACCCGTAAAGCATAAAACATTGAAGCTTCCAAACTCAAGTAGCTGGCAACCAAATAGAGTGTGCAAGATCTCCAAAATGCTCAAATGTAATCATAGATGAAACCCCAAATGTTGGTCAGACATAGACATTCCAAGTAGCATCCATTTCTGACATAAGCATCAAAGCATGAAGCTTAGATATCAAGCATAGACAATAGGCATAAACTGTCATAAAGAATGCCAAACATAGTCCAATGCTAGTTAGTGTAGACTAAAATGAGCTTAATCACTGCTCAAAATCATTTGGAAACCAAACAAAGCATTTTCCAACCTCCATATACATCAGTATGGTCACTCGAGAAGCACCCATAAGCAATAGGTAGAGCATACACTGACCAAATAGGCTTCAGCCTTGGTTATTACAGTAGTAAATTCACTATCAAAACTGAGTAAATAAATCCTCAAATCAATCTCAAAGCCACCTCAAATCATGGGCATGCGATATACCAATGTACTAGCATCAATGGTACACATCAGCAGTGTATATAGAACACTTGAATCATAGCCAGGAGCAATAGGCACATAAAATCCATGTTAAAAGAGGTTCAACCTTGTTATACACAACATTGAATAGAATGTGAAATCAAGATATTTCAGTACCAAAATTAACTCCAAATCCAACTCATAACACAAGCATAGCATTCTCATACATGTAGACAACATCACCCCAGCATAATTGGGCATCATAAGACCAACAAAGCTGACAATAGAAGCATCAAACAGGGTACTGCCCTATATTTCCAGCTAGTAAACCTTAGCCAAAATAGAGTAAATGAAGTGGTTAAATCAATCCAAAATCAACTCCAAGCAATGACATAGCGTCCCCGAATATATAAGCATCAACCGGACATAATCGGGCATTATCCAACCAAATTATGGCAATGAGTGTAGACATCAAAGATAAGTGTTACCCTATTTTATGATAGTATGTGGCTTGTTATAATAGTCCAAAATTAAATCTTAATGTTCAAATTGAATGTCAAGAGTGGAAGGATCAATGTCGAGCATCAAAACCAAGTGTATAAGTGCTTGTATAGCTTCCCAATGAAGAAATTATGGTGTAGGAGATGAAAAACGTGAGCTGCTGCTAAAAAAGGGCTTGTTTCATGCAATGTGATGCTACACTAGTAGGGTGAGGGCTATGGGGTCTGGTCTAACTTGCTCGAGAAGGCTCAAAGAGTACCCAATAAGAATGCAACTAATAGGAAGCTCGAATGGAGTGGCTATGGCTACCGACAAAGAGATGACTATTATAGGTATTCAAATGGAAGCTTGGCTCATAAAAAAGAAGGCTCCGATACTACCAATTGAAGGGAGAGGTGAGCCCTGAGGTGGAAGCATGAGGAGAGGGAGCAATAGATATGGTGGAAGGAGCAAGAGCAAGAGAGAGAGAGACTCCAAATGTGAGAACTCCAATAGTCACAATGTGTGACCGGCCTTCCCTTTATTCAATTGTCAATGAAAGAATAAAGAATGAAGTGGCTATATGATAGGGACCTGCCACCACCTGTAGTGTGTAGGGGTGAGTATTGTCAGTGTAGTAATACACTGGCAGCCAAGCAAATGTGACTTTACCCCCCAATAGTGAGCCTATCATTGAGAACAAGATCACTCAACCATGAGCCTACCAGTCTCTCCCACATACTTGAGAGCAAAAAAAGCAATATCACCACATGCACAACTGTGAGGTGCCTCCTCCAATAGACTCGGAGGAGTTCTCTTAATAGTCGACCAAAATTCATATCCATGCACATCACCATCCAATCTCCCCACGGGAAACCTAGGACCTAGTTGAACATGGGAATCTCAGTTCTACTTCACAGGGGAAGCATGGACAAGTCACCCCTAACATCAATCTATCGTCCACTTAAGAAAAACCACTTTGTAACCAATCAAAGGCAAGAGTGAGGTTAACACCGCACTTGGTTCAAAGAGAGTGAGAGATGAGGGAGAGTGTAACTTGATTCCCCTAACCATAAGGTAAAATCTCAACTCCGGCCCCCTAAAACAGTGTTAAAATTGGTAACTAATCCTACCCATATTGGCAGGGTCACAATTTAATCAGCTCTATCTTAGTGTTGGAAAGTAACCTGACTTATCGGGTCCACCCAGCCATAGGCATTTGATAATCAAGATCGAAGCCTCCCACTTTCCTCGATTGGGTTTGCTTTAGTTTTTTAGTTAGCAAAGCATACTACCACACTCTTTGGACGTATAAAAAACAGTTTCCTTTTATTACTCAATCAAACTGGGTTCATTAAACTCAATCTTTAGCACATAACAAACAATTCAAAAATCAAATACTTTATATAATAACAAGCAAAAACATCACTCCACAAAGTGGTACAAAACTGTCTTTTCACAAAAAGGCATTGTCCAACCTAGGATAGAACCTTCCAATCCCTCAGGATTGAGCTGTATGTGATCACACTCTGTCGTTCGTGGTCAATAGGGAATTTTTTGGCTCAGAGCCCCTCTAAGCTTCCCTGAGCCTCGAGAGTCGTCCTACATAGCTGGGGTACTTATCACTGGGCCCTTTGACTTCTTACATGCTCAAGTGATCAAAAACCAAAAACACCTACCTTCCACAGGAGCATAGGACCCCTGCCTGCATGTGAGTTTTTCCACACTCTGCAGAGTATTAACAAGCATTAGATTGGGGATCCCAACGTCTCGAACCACTAAAATCCACAACTTGTTCAACTGTTACAAGCGCGGAATCATAAGAGACATAATTCATCATTCACAAATCCAAAAGCAGTCATAACCATAAAACATTTTTAACACACTTGTCAATGTGTGCGATGCATAGAATCTATCCCCCTCATCAATTCCCATGTTCTTTCCTAAAAAGAAATTGATAATACTAACATGTTTTTGTAAGTTTAAGTATGTTTAACTAATCATAATCTATGTAACAGACTTATCCTTACGGGCTTTTCTAACATTACTAACTTATTCCTCATTTTATCAAAGATGCAAAAAAGCAATAGAAAAATTAGGAAGTTGTAGAGTTAATAGCTTAAAAGTAACCCTTTTTTAATGTATTAAACCTAATTATCTTCATTCGACCATCCATCATGATTGCGGGTTATGACTGCAACCTCGGTTTGTTGTGGAATAATTGGTCCTTTGGGTTGAATGGATTCGGGGGTAACTTTCGCTTGTGTTTCAGCAATGACTACTTCCTCGCATTGGGGAGCTCTTCGAGCATGACCTCGCTCATCATCTCGACGTCTCTTGGGAGCCATGGAAGAAGATTAAGGGATTTGAGCAGTGCTTCCACGTAGGTGCGAAGAGAGAGAGGCTTAGCTGATTACAATAGAGCTTTGTCGCGTCAACAATAAAGAGACTTCTGCATGGGTTATTCTTCTTACGTGACACTATGTCCCTATTTATATAGTAATTGGGAGGTAAAGAGAGAATGCTTGCTTTTAGCATTTTTCTATGACATCATCAATGATGTCAGGAGGGGCTCCGTTTTTAGAACGTAGCATGGAGATAAAGATACGATGAGCATCGCACGGGTCGTGTCGTTAGGCAAGCGTCACTCCAAGGCGGCGACCAAGGCATAGACCTTGGCATCTTGGCCTTGGCATACTTGGCAACAAGCTAGAAAGGCTTTGTTGGCACCATTGGCTGTGCGGGAGAAGCTCCCACTAGCTTGTAGGAAAAGCTTCCCGGGAGGTCACCCATCCTGACACTATCGTCACCCAAGTGCACTTAACTACCACATGACTATCCACTAAGCTAGTTCTTTTTGTTGTTCTATATTGTAAACATAGTTTTAATAAGCTTGTCTTGGGAGGGTTTCCCAAGTCTTCTTTCTATAAACTGGCATATAATACCTCATCAATTATCTTCAAATGTGAAATCTTTACCATTTTGTTTTCAACATAAATCAATTTTTGGAATGTATACACACATTGTTTATTAAAATAAACTAAGTAATGTGGACATTACAACAACCCCATAGGCGGAACTTGGAATGTATAAAAGGTAGCCTACGAAGGCCGTGAGGTTGGCCTGACCGACCTACCATATAAGCCTCCACTAGTCGGCCAGGGAATATTCCAAGGAATATTCCCTTTACCATCGGGCCGGGGCGCTGCCCCCGAACCCCCACCAGGGGGGCCGCTGGCCCCCCTGGGACCCCCCCAGCCAGGGGCCACTTCCGCGGCCCCCGGACCCCACAATAGGGGCCCCTTTTAACTCCCTTACCCCGCAACTTGATGCAATGCACCTCGAGTTGCTATCAGCTTAACCACTCCATCTAACCCAAAGACTAGACCCACAACGGTCACCTTTTTGCCATCCGATCACATAGACCTCATCTAATATACAAGTCAGGACTCAACCAACGTCTAGGCTCACATTTGGCTTCTCCTCATAATGGGGGCCTTACAACTTTGAGCACCATGGATCATTGGTAGCACCTAATGAGGGTGGGGCATTGATAATATCTAGCACCCCCCCTCAATGTCCACCCATAGGTGAACTATCTCCTCGGCCCAATGCCGAGTCTCTGAAGATGAACTTAAAGCAGATCCTTCGTAAGTGCTTTGGTGAAGATATCTGCTCCATTCTCCTCTGTTGGACAGTAGACCAGTTCCACTATCCCATCCTCCATCAAATCACGCACATAGTGATACTGGATCTCTATATGTTTGGTGCGTGCATGAAACACTGGATTTTTGGCAATGGCGATGCAACTCTGATTTTCACATCTCAGCACAGTTGGTTCTTCATCCTGCACTCCCATATGCCATAGAATCCTTCTCAACCATCCTTGTACTCTGCTTCGGTAGAAGACAATGCCACTGTTGGCTTCTTCTTACTAATCCAAGAGAAAATTCCTGAACCCAAAGAGAAACAATAACCAGAAATTGACTTCTTGGAATCACTGTCTCCTGCCCAATCTGAGTCACAGTTCCCCACAAGAGAAGTTTCGAAACTGTATGTGATACCATAGTCAAGAGTTTTCTTCAAGTATCTGAGCACCCGCATCCCAGCCTTCCAATGACTCTCATGAGGTTTGTTTGAGAACCTGCTCAAAACGCCAACAGCAAAACTGATATTTGGTCTAGTGTTACACAAGTAGATCCAACCTCCTATACCTCCCAATGTCTGCTAGTGCTGATGTATCCTCGATGGATAACTTTGCATTCACCTCCATAGGTGTAGCTATCTCCTTGCACTCGGTCAAGCCAAATGCCTTCAAGATCTCCCATGCATACTTCTTCTGAGAGATGAAGATCTTTCCTGGCTCTTACCAGACTTCAATCCCCAAACAATAGTGCAGCAAGCCCAGGTCTGTCATTTCAAACTCAGAACTCAAAGCCTTTCGAGTTTGGTTGATCATATCTTCATAGTCACCTATAATAAGGAGGTCGTTTACATATAGGACAATCACTATAGACTTTTTACCATCCCTGTAAACATACAAGTTATAGCATCTGAGGTACATCTTTTGAAGTTTAGGTTTAAAAAGAACTTATCTATCCACTGGTACCATGCTCTGGAGGCTTGTTTCAGCCCATATAATGCCTTCTTCAGCTTACACACTTTATTCTCAAAATGGGGGGCCTCAAACCCTGGTGGCTAAGCCACGCACACCTCCTCCTTGAGGTCACCATCTAAGAACGTTGACTTAACATCCATTTGGTACACTAGCCACTTCTTGTGGGCAGCCACTGCAAGTATCGTGTGAATAGTGGTCATTCTGGCAATTGGGGCAAATGACTCTTAAAAATCAAACCCTTCAACTTGTGAAAATCCTTGGGCAACCAGTCTAGCTTTGTACTTTTCTAAGGTACCATCAGCCTTGTACTTTACCTTCCAGATCCACTTGGTGCCAATAACCTTCCGCTTTGCTAGTTGATCCACTAGCTCCCAAGTGTCATTCTTCATTATGCTGTCATACTCCACCTGCATAGCAGCCTTCCATGATGGATCTGCAAGTGCTTCTTCTAAGTCAGTTGGCTCCTTTACTTCTCTCATAATCTCAACCATCAAGGCCATATTGACTATGTGAGCAGAAGCCCTCCTTTGCTCCTCTATTCTCTGAGACCTCCTTGGTCCGTCTGCCTTCTCCTCAACAGATACAGGCATAGGATTATTGTGGTCATAGAGCTGCTTCACCCAGCGCGGCAATGGCTTTTCCGGTGGGGTGATGTCAGGTTGGTGACTTTTTCATCATCATGTGAAGATGATGCTTCCTCCTCCTTAAGGATAGGGATAGCTCTTGGGACAGGTTCCTAGTGGACTACTTCTTCGCTTGATGATAAAGTGGAAGAACTTGCCTTCTCCTCCTCCACTGTATGTGGCTCCTCCTTGAACACCACATCACGGCTCGCGATGATCTTCTTTGCCTCTTGGTCATATAATTTGTAAGCCTTCTGCTCATCACTATAACCCAAGAAGATACATTTTCTGCTTTTTGGTTTTAACTTGTTTCTCTTCTCATCTGGAACATGTGCATAACATTCACATCCAAAAATTCTGAAATGTGAGACAGATGGTTTCTTACCAGTGTAAGCCTCATGAGGTGTTTTTCCCTTGAGAGCCTTTGTGTAGCTCCGATTTAGAATGTAGACTACAGTATTAACAGCTTCAGCCCAAAATGGTTACCCTTGCCCTTTAGCATGCATCTTGCCATCTCCACAATGGTGCGATTCCTGCATTCCACAACACCGTTCTGCTGAGGTGTGTGAGGCGTCGTCAATTGACGCTTGATCCCTTTGCTCTTGCAAAAGCCTTCAAACTCCTTTGAGTTGAACTCACCACCACCATCGGTTCTAAATTTCTTCACACTTTTCCCTGTTTCATTCTCAACAAGTTTTAGTCATTCTTTAAACTTACCAAAATCTTGAGCCTTATCACGAAGGAAGTACACCCACATCTTCCTACTGTAGTCGTCGACAATCAACATAAAATAAGAAGATCCCCCCAAGGCATGTGTAGGCATCTTACCACACAATTCAACATGCACCAACTCTAGAGGGGGCTGTGCTCTATTCTTGCTTTCTTGTGGAAATGCCTTTCTCTGTTGCTTGCCCATCATACAAGCTTCACATGGTTCCTTCAATTCAGTTATTGTAGGTAGGTGAGCAACCATACCTTGCTTTTGCATCTCCTTCAACACTGCAAATCCAATGTGTCCAAACCTTTCATGCCAAAGCTTACTTGTGCCCACTCCAGGGGTGGCTGTAAGAGCACTTAGCTCATATAGGTTGTTCCTTCTTTCTCCTTTGCCAACAATTGTGCCAGCACTATCAAGAATTTATGCACCTATCTTCTTGAACCTCACTTCATGACCAAGATCAGTGATGGCTAAGAGATTTCTCCTGATTTTGGGAACATACAACACATTTGAAAGCTTTTTGACTTCACCATTTGCAGCAACAAAAGAAATAGTACATGTGTCCGCAGCAGGGCATTTAACATCATTTCCAACCATCACAGTGATGGATTCTTGTAGAGGTTGCATAAAAATGTATAGACCTTTCTTGTTGGTCATGTGACGGGAGGCCCCACTATCCAACACCCATGAGTCAGTGATAGATTCTTCTTGCGCCGAGGAGCACACTTCCTCAATGGTTGCCAAGAATAATTCCAGCTCTGCTTCAGCCGTATTGGCTGTCTCTTTCCCTTTACTTTTAAGGGTACCATTCTTTTCATCTGCCTTCTTGACACGACAATCTGCAATTGCATGTCCTTTCTTCTTGCAGTAGAAGCACTCTCCTTGAAACTTCTTCTTGCCACCCTTCTTCTTTTTGTCACCATCATTTTTGGTGAAGGAACCATCTTTGCCTTTTGTATTGGTAGAGAATGCAGCATCTCCATTGTTGCTTCCTTCTCGGGCTTTCAGCCTCAACTCCTCCTCCATCAATAATGCACAAAACTCCTCAAAGGTCAAAGCTTGAGGTCTTACCTGAGTATTAAGGGCAGTTACTAGTCCATCAAACTTTTGTGGACAAATCCAAAGACACCTCCGAGCTAGCTCTTCACTAGTCTTTTGTATCCCAGTGCCAGCCATCTGGTCGCGCAGATTCTTAATCCGACTGATGAATGCTTCAACTGTCTCTCCTTCAGCAAACTTCTCCGCTGCTAGTTGATTCTCCAAGTTTTGAATCCTTGTTTGGTTTCGTGTTTCATACTGACTCCTTAGTACATTCCAAGCCTCTAACGCTTTGGTTGTATACTAAATCAAAGTCAAAACACTGTCAGAATAGTTGTAACTAAGGCACACAATGCATCTGCATTCCTTCGTTTCCAAGCTCGTAGAAGATCTGCATTCGAAGAAATCATCACACTAGGATTTGATGGGTTGGGGGTAGGCTGTGGTTCTATGTCAGTCCCCAGCACAGTCTCTAGAAGCTCATAAGAATCAAGGATAGTTGTAATTTTGAACTTCCACAAGGTGTAGTTTGTACCATCTAACTTGCCTTCGCTGAAGGTTGGTTGACGAATCCTCAGTGTTTGAATAGCCAGTACAACAGCACCACCTCCTGCACCGCTTCTTGATGTGCTAGAACCACTTCCGAAAGTCGACATAGTTTCTCTTTGCTGTTGAAGCATTTGCTTCTTGCACACTCTCCAATCTCTAGAGCCCCCTGGGCTCTGATATCATGTAAAATATTACACGGCTCAGTGAACAGAATCTGAGAAAGAGATAGAGAGTACACAACAGATAAGAGGAGAATCAGTAAATTCTTTAACTTCAAACAACTGATACAAAGATGGCTCTGTCCACCCGTGCACTTCCACTTTGTGAAGCTTAGATAGCGATCTAGACAGAAGATAGGTGAAGAGCTTAAGGCTAGCTAGAACAACAACTCTGACTGGGTGAAAGATGAGTGATTAATGGGGCTGTGAAGGGGTTTAGCTTTTATAGCCTGCGAAGGCCGTAAGGTTGGCCTGACCGACCTACCATATAAGCCTCCACTAGTCGGACAGGGAATATTCCATGGAATATTTCCTTTACCCGCTACTTTTTGACATTGAGACGACTACGAACATGAAGAAGGTGCTTGAGGATCAGATTCTTAACTACAAAATTGAATTCACTCTTGGTGAAGTCTTGGGAATTTCCAAAAGATAATTTCATGATGTTATCATCAACATCATTAAAAGAAAACAGTAGATTATTGAAGAGTTGACACAGGATATGATCCATCGAGAGGCTTTAGTAGTTTGCTAAGGCTATTATCTATGGCTTGCAAATTGAGGAGATTACTAAGGAGTCTACAGATAGAGATTTATGTATGCAGTTTGAGAATACTCTTTAGCCTTTACTTCAACCAGTACAGTATGCAGAGAGTGCTGACACCTCTAGATTGGTGCCTCGTAGCCATTTTTCTCATAGTCACTGGGCTCATGCAGCTACGGAGATGGTAGTTAAGCTTGGTGAGGTGGAGATCCCTTGTGTTGCTCTTTTGGATCACGGCTCCAAGATTAATGTCATAGTGCGTGGATTGTATGATGCCGATAGATGGCCAGTTGATGTGGATCATGGTTGGCGCATGCGTGCGGCCAACAACACTGTAGGAGATTTTATGCTGCTTGTCTAAACTTGAAGATTTCTATTGGAGATGTGGATAAGACTTATCATTTCTTTGTATAGAACTCTTATTTCTATCCTCTTATTTTGGGGCAACCATTCATTGCTAAGTCTCAAATGGAGACTAAGATTTTGGACAATGGGTCTGCCTATGTGAAGATTCGAAGCAAGGATGGAAAGAGGGTTGCCGAATTCATGATAGTTTGTGTCAACTATCAGCGGAATAAGGATTCTTTGAGTTATTCCCAGCAAGAGAGTCAGATTTTTGTTAGGTATCACTGTCTTGCGAGACAACAATGGTACGAGACTAGAAAATCTCTCACCTCCTAGCAGTAGTAATTTTTCCTCAGGAGTTTATGGTGTGTCTACTGAAAGTACTTTGTGTTTTTAGCATATTGCAGACATGCCTAGAGATTCCAAGTAGTACTTGAAGAGAAAAGAAAAAGAATCGAAGCTTGCATGTCTTTTAAAAGATGAAGTCAGGGTAGATGGTCTCTATGACAGGTTGTCATGCTCGAATACTATGGAGGATCTTTCAGCATTGCTGAAAACTAAAAATCAAGAGCTGTCATATGTCTTACAGGTCCATTATTTGGCGATGTATTGTGAAATTGCTGATTTCATGCTGCAAGAAAATTTGGGTGCTGAAAATTCTCAGCAAAAAGTGTTATTTGCTAAAATATTTCAACAAAAATATTTACAGGGAGCTGATTAACAATAGCAAATAGGATTTACAGCTGAAGTAAGTGTCAGGTTGTTCATATGCTCGGGTAAGTTACTCATGAATATATGTAGTACATCACATGGGTTCAAAATAATGTATTTTTAAAATACCATTTTTATACATTTTTTACACACAGAAGGGTGTAATATAAAGGGCTTATTTATAGATTGAATAGAAAAGGATTATGTTTTATTCAAGAAAAAATCACAGATAAGGATATTTATAAATAGGCCTTGAACGCACATGATGTAGGGGATATACATATAGTAACTTCCCCGAGTTCATATGTAGTCCAAAAAAGATATGGCTGATTTTTCTCAGTCAAAAGAGTTGGGTGTAGTTTATACACAACAAAATTTGTGGTTACTAGGGTATTTACAACAAGGGCTGAAATTTGCAGTTGTAGCAAAGAAGCTAGAGTACATACAAAATATAAGATAGTTGACACGATGGTCAAACCAATTATAGGTGACCACTATCTTTGGATAGTGAATGAGATGATTAAGAGAGCAACTATGCAGTCTCCTTTACGAGATCCTACAAGCATTGGGCACAAGTTTTTAGTTGAGACACTGAAAGAGATGAAGATTGGGATTGAAGATTTTTTACTTCAAGAAGAGGTGAGATGTTTTGAGGAGATGTTGAGCAGAGATGGGAAAGCCTTCACTTTTTTCCCAGGGGGTCCACTAGGGTTTACCGTATGGTACCACGTGAGTGTAAGGGAGGGGGGTTATTTAAGGGAAGTAAGGTACATTTTATAAGGTAAGGTCCCATAAATAGGGGGTAGATAAGGGGTATTTTCATATATTTCTTGCACGCAGGTGACGTCTCCTTATTACTACTAGTGAATCCCCTGTGGCTTTTTTTCCACATGAGATAGGTTGCATTGATCCTAGGGTTGTGATGCCTATGGTTATTTTTACCATTCTGCATGTCCCTTGGAATCTACAGCCTATTCCTATGCCTAGGGCTCACTTGCCCAAATTGGTGGAGCTTTTGAATGTGTGGATCAGGATGGGGATTCTAGAACCATCTTCAGCTCCATATTCTAATAGATGGTTCATGGTTCCCAGGAAGAATGGGACACTCAGATTCATACAGGACTTACAGCTGGTGAACATGGTCACCATATGGAATGTTAGTGCAGGACCTATTATGGATGAGTTTGCAGAGGCTTTTGCTAGACATGCTATCTATTCACTTGGCAGCTATGACCAATTCCAACTTGCCCTTGAGAGTAGAGATTTGACTACGATGAAGACACCTTTAGGCCTTGTCTCGATGTGTATGCTTCCACAGGGAGCTACTAATTCAGTTGCCCATATGATGAATGGGATGAACAAGGTCTTATGGGATTTTATTCCAAAGCTTACCATGCCTTTCATTGATAATCTACCTATCAAGGGTTGTTTGGAGAAAGAGAAGGATGAGACTTTAGATGATCATGGATATAGGTACTTTGTGGCAGTGCATATTAGAGATATTTAGAGGATTCTTTGTAGGCTAGAGGAAGTGAATTTGACCTTGTCACGCTGAAGCCTATTTTTGGTGCCAAAGAGGTTTTGATTGTTGGACATATGTGTGGTTATTGTGGCAGGAGGCCTTCCTCCCCTACAAAGGTTGATGCCATAGAGAAGATTGCAGAGACTTGCTCTTCTACTTCAGAGGTTTATAGGTTTCTTGGAGCTTGTGTATTTTATCTTATTTAGATTCCTCATTTCACTCATATTGGAGATGATCTCTACCAACTCATCTTGAGGAAAGGGCAGTATTTTTCTTGGGACATGAGACACACTATAGCTATGCAAAAGCTAAAGAGATCATTAAGAGCTGCTCCGACTCTTTGAAAAGTAGATTATGAATGTGGGAGACCTATTGTACTCACTATTTATACTAGTCCTATCAAAATTGGATGGACTATTGGCCAAGATGATGCACATGGGAATAGGTATGCCATTCAGTTTGGGCCAAAAGTCCTAAATGAGTGACAGTGCAAGTATCCATAGATTAAGAGGGAGCTCTTGGGATTTGTCACAGCTCTCAAGAATGATAAAGAGTATTTCATTGGTGCTATTGTGGTGGTCGAGACTAATTGCTTGCCTCTTCTAGGTATGATCACTAGTTGTTCTACTCTAGACATTGCCATGCTTAGGTGGATTGGGTACATAAAATCCATGAATCTTGAGTTCAGACACATAACAGGTAAAGACAACCTAGTAGCCAATATGCTTTCATGAGTAAGGTATGATGATATGGATTCTTCTTGCAATGATGCTGATGATGGGGCCAATCTTTCAGCCCATGTATGCTAGTCATACTTGGCATATATCTACTTTAGAGAGCTTTGATGAGTCTTTGTATACAAGACAATACTTACAGATTGGCCGTTATTTGAGTACCATGTCTAGACAAGATGGATGGACCGATGCAAAATTCAAGAAAATCAAGAGGAAAGATTATGGTTTCTTCTTACGTAGTGGGTTACTTTGGAAGCATAAACAGAAGCGAGAAGAACAACCATTGAGATTTTTATGTGACAGAGCTTCACAAGTGCAAATCATGAGAGAGTTTCATGAAATTATTTGGATAGGACATAGAGCTATTTGGGCAACCTATGAGAATATTAGAGAGCACTAATAGTGGAGAGGCATGTACATAGATATCTCACAATTTGTTGAGACATGCACTGATTGTCAATTGTTTTCTTTAGTGAAGCATAGAGATGAGCTTCACCCTACTTACCCGCTATGTATTCACTACAAGTGGGTTTTTGATTTGATTACTATACCTATTGGATTGTGGTAGATGCGTTGCATTTTTTTGGCACGAGAGGATCTCACGAATCAGGTGGAAGGAAGAGCATTGAGGATGAAGACTACTTCAGTGGTCTGTAAGTTTCTGTTGGAGGATGTTATTTGCATGTATGGCTGCATTGGGAAATTACATCAGATAGAGGTGAGTTGGATGTTGATGAGGCTAGGGGGTTTTTCTCTTGCCTTGGCATTTAAATTTCTTTGACTTTAGCATATAATCCAGAAGGCAATAGGAAGAGCAAGAGAGGCCATCCGCCGATTGTGAAAGCCTTGGCCAAAGCATGCAGTGGACAGGTGAGGGAGTGGCCTAGATTGTTTCCTTACGCCTTATGGGCTGATCGCACTAACCACAATGTGGCCACAGGTTATATGCCAGTTGAATTGATGTATGGATAGAAATTAGTCATGCCTATAGAGACTTGCACACTCACTTGGAGTGCTTTACCATGGCACAGTAGGATGAGATGACTAGAGAGGAAATTTTGGCTCTTCGTATTCGTTATAAGTTGGAGAGGAGATTTGAGGATATTGAGAGAGATATCCAGAAGCTCAAAGAGGCTAGAATTCACAGCAAAGATTGATTTGATAGCAAGCACAGATTGAGACCTAGAGAGATTGAGGAGGGAGATTGGGTGTTGGTCTATTACAGTAGTCTAGACAACCAGCATAGTGCTATCCACAAGGTTTCAAGACGATGGTTTGGGCCTTATTTGGTGCAACATGTCCATGACAATGCTACATATTCCTTAGCAGACTTGATGGCATGGCCTTGCAGATATCAATTGCACGAAAAAGAATCAAATTGTTTAAGAGGAGAGATGCTATAGCCTATGCAGTTAGGAGTTGGATGATGAGTTTTATGATGGACTTGAGGCAGGAGATGATGTAGATAAGGATGTGGATATTGCAAATGATTTTGCAAAAGATGAGGAGATCCTGTCAAACGTCGAGCTTAGAGGTGATGAGGATGGGTAGTTGTGGCCCATCCAAAGGATGTGCAAGTTAGTAGTGGCGATTGTTGTGATGCTACGCGTCCACAACTGCGAACCTAAGGGAAGAGTTTTTTGCCATGAATTTGAACTCATTAGTCAATATCATTAGGAATTTGTTTTCCATTGTGTGTGTCTTTTTGTTTGTCGTTTAGTTTGAATTGTCAGTTTGAAAATTTGATTACTTGGCTCCATCGGTCGATGTCATGTGGAATTCCTCCATGTGAAAGCTCTAGATGTAGCCTATGTTGGGAAAACTTCAAAATGATGTGGAGAATGGCAGTATCATTAGTAGAAAGGAATCTAATAAATCTAAGCATCAGGAAGTATATAGTAGCATTTGGGAAGCCATGTCTTCATTTATGAGCTTTCCTACTTTGTGCTCTCGAATACCAACACACTTGGGACCCTTAGGAAAGGGTATCCATTGACCTTAGACTTGTGTGAAATCGAGAAAGTGGAGGAGAAAGCAAATCTTTTTGTCTTGCCTTGTGAATATATGGAGGACACCTACTCAAGCTTTACACAAGCATGCTTTTAGTGCATGCCTCCAAGCTTAACAAAAAGAGGAGACTATTATTAGATGGGAAAAAGGAAGCGTTGATGGATAGTGGGGGAGTTAAAGGTAGCCTTATGATAAGGATAATTTTGGGGGTGACAACATGACGTGCTTTTTGGGAGGAGAGGAAGAAGCGTGGAATCCCATGGGAAGAGTGAATATGATATGATACATGGAGAGGAGGGTGCAATCATTGGAGACTACTACAACAATGTGGAAAAGGAATTCATCATATTTAGGAGGATCTATCAAAGAACAGAGATGCCGAAGTGTGAATCATCATCATCATCATGAATCACCAAAGAGATAATGGACTAGGAGAGTAGGAACTATTTGAATCATAGAAGAGGAGATTTTGATCAAATCTACAATGCCCTCAAGTTTTGCCATCACTTCCTTCACCATGAGGGCTCCCTAGATTGTTACCGATGTGATAATGGAGGAGGCCCTCAAATGCTCTTGCACATGAGTCATATCTCAAAGATGGATTTTGGGCAATCTTAATAGACATTGTTTGTTGTGAATTAGTCGTGCAATCGAGCAAGCTACATATATATACATTCACTGTGCATAAGCTCTTTTGCACTTACATGTGGCCCATCAAAAGGGGCCTCTCTGAAGAACACACACTTTTACAAGACTCAAAACCAGGGGGGCATTGTTGAAGAGCGATCACCTTTTCTTTTTTATCGTCAGGGGGGGAGGATGTATTTTGCTTAATGGTGGAAGAGTGAATCTTTCAGCCTGTGGAAATTTAGTTATCATAGAAAAAAAGAAAGCTAAGACAACATTTGCTGTAGAGCACCATCATAGAATTTTCTAGAGATGCTAACAAAAGATGGTCATGATCAGAAGGCAAACATAACAATGTGTATCCATCCAACCGCTCAGCATGGAGTTCTATGGGTTTGTCTAGATACAGCTATGATCAATTTTGTGAGTCTAGTTTACACCTTTTGTTGCAGTATATGGAAGACAAATGATGCAGATCTGCATGGATGTGATCTTTTAGAATCCCAATTAACACCATATTGGGAAATATGGAAATTTCCCATAAGTTTGGGACACGTGGTCAAATCTTTGGATTTTCCATAACTTGAACACTAGAACTCCAAATGGAGCGCTCTATAGCTCAATAGATTCCATTTTTCAAGCGCTTTTCAATGACAGGTCACATCATATGGTTTTGAGAAACTTATGGGCATGTTATCCGAGTGCCACCTTTTTAGTATTCAAAAAATGGGAATTGGGAGATTCCCATACTCACTAATATTGTGTTAATTCGTGGAGTTGCTCAAGCTAGCAAATTTGGATGCATCTTTTGCAACAAAGTCTGTTGATGGGCTATCAGTTGGTCAAACATAGAGAGTAGCACTGGCAAGAACATTGGCAAATGATCCTGAGGTATTGTTGTTAGATGAACCAACAAGTGCTCTTGATCCTTTATCAACTCAAAACATAGAAGACTCAATAATCAAACTTAAGAGGTTGAAAGGCCTCACCATTTTCCTTATGGATCTGCTATGGCTACAACCCGCTTCATGAAGATGACCTTGTTTAAGAGATGGATTTTGAAATCAAAAGAACTAAAAGATGGCTATGGGTCAGCTCTTCTGCATGAGATTTGGTTTTGTAATCGGCTTGGATTTGTACTTGGAATTGAACTGCAATATGTATTAGACCTTTGTCATCAAATCTGTTGTCTTGAATCGATCTTGATCTTGCTTTCATCTTGCATAGCGTCCTTGCGACGAGCAACTTTCATGAACTCTCGCACGCATTTCATGTGACAATGCCTACTACATAGTTTAATGGAAATACTTCCCATCAAGCATTTGAAGACAAAAGTACTTTAGCCCACACAAGTACAACCTCATAGTGTTCTACTCCAGGTTTAATACTACTAATTATTTGATGTAACTAAGCATAGTCAGTGTTAAATACACTCTTGAAATGATCAAGGCACTTGCTGAATTCCAAGCCTCAGTAGGGCTACTCAACCGAGGTGTTGATGCTCCAACCACGATGTTTATCATGAAGAAAACAATGCTTCTTGTGTTGTTTAATGTTGTCCATTTCTTGCTGAAAAATAGGCATTGTTTTTAGAAATAATGATTTTTCAGTGCTACTGCCTTTAAAGAGCTCAATGCTCAATCAAATGAGTCTCCCACATATGCCAAGAAATCCACTTGAATAGCCTCTGAGGCTAAACTCTCAAAGTAATCATACCTTTGAAGAGTAGCTCTCAATGAGATTCTTCATATTATTCATCACAAATGCTCACTAACTCAATACATGAACTAGGTCTTAGTGACCAAAAGAGCTAACCATTGACTAATTATGGTTATGTCAAGTACCAACTTATTGAAGGCACACACATGACAAACAACTACACACACCCTGTTGTCATGTCGATAGGTAGTGGTGGGTAGATTGGCTGAGCTTGCATATCTCAACATTGCAAGCCTATTTTTATATATTTGGATGTTAATGCTAAGCTTAGTACACATGAGGGTGACTTAATTGAGGATATCACTATGTATCAAAAGATTGTGGGTAGCCTTATCTATATGACAATCACTAGGCTAGAGCTAAACTACACAATTTTTTTGGAGAGTCAGTTTATAAAACTTCCAAGAAAGCCACATTTGGATGCAATGCAACGCACATTGCACTATGTCAAGTCTACATTAGACTATGCCTTATTTTATGGTGGTACATGTTTACCATTGGACTTGTATGGTTACATAGATGCAGACTGGGCTAGTAGTATTTTAGACATTATGTCTACTAGTGGTTTTATATTTCCCTTTAGCAACAATGTTGTTACTTGGAGAGCAACAAGAAATAACTGATAGTTGCCTTGTCTAATACAGAGACTTACAAAGATGTTGAAATTGCAACATATGAGGTAGCTTGGTTATGCAAGCTACTTGGTGATTTGGGGATGCAAGTGGAAAATAAGGTTATTATCTATTATGATAACCTTAATAGCATTCAATTAGCTAGGAACCCAATGTATCATGTAGGGAATAAGCACATGGATATTCATTGCCATTTCATTCAAGAGTGGATTTTGAAAGGTGATATTGAGTAGGCTTATGTCAAAACACACAAAGGATCAAGCTTTTGACATTTTCACAAAGGCCTTAGGAGCTAAGAAATTTCAATGCTTCATGGCTATGCTTGGATTTTATGAGCTCATGATAAGCTCAAGGGGGAGTGTTGAGATGTCAAGCTCTACATGACGTAGCATCCACTATGTGCCTTGTTGATATGGCAAGATATTATTCATTGGCATATTAGGTGATTGACATGAGGATATGCTAGTGATTCTATAGCTATTCTACACCCACATAGTCCATCCTTGGTTACAACACATTCATTTTTCCATCTCTTCTTTTCTTAGTAGGTTTACACTTATTGATTGTGTGTACATACCTTATGGTACTTTCATATTATTATTTTATCATGTTGTAGACTTTGTTCTTTTGTATGGAAGGAGAAAAGAGAAGAAGAAGAAGACCTCGGTCCTATCTTTGTGTATGCTCAAGTCTCCATTGCTTTTTTTTGTGTGCTCTTGGTCTCTTCAACTATATTTTCTCTTGTTTATTTTCATATATAGCCCCAAAAAATAGGATACAATAGGATACTAGTTGGCCAGTAATTACTAGAAAACTACATTAAAAATGAGATCAACTATCTTTGTGTATGCTCAAGTCTCCATTGCTTTTTTTTGTGTGCTCTTGGTCTCTTCAACTCTATTTTCTCTTGTCTATTTTCATATATAGCCCCAAAAAATAGGATACTAGTTGGCCAGTAATTACTATTAAAAATAGATCAACTACCTAATTGGATATATGAAACCTATCTAACCACTCCTACATGTGTGAATCTACCTTGTGCTACTATGTGGCACTTATTTGACTACCCAACGACTACTGGAAACTAGCTGAAACTACTACACAAAGGGACCAAATTTTAGATTATTACTCTAGAATGCCTAGACTACTTGTTGTCCAATGGATGAGCATATCTCTAATACCCCCTCTCAGATCTTGGATGAGGCATGAGGCTAAGGGATCTAGAATGCTGCCAAAATAAAGCACGTGGGAAAGCACCTTTGTAAAGAATTTGCAAGATTATCCTCTATCTTTGAAGACACCACGTCAAAGGTCTCATCCAAGAGCTTGTCCCAAATGAAATGCTAGTGGATCTCAAGAACCATGAAATCTACTAAGCAACAGCTTGCCAATGCACCATCTTGGATTTTGAGCCTCTAGGTGGGCTCACATAGAGTACCCTCATACCATGGGGTGAATACAACTCTTGCTTTGAGCACTTAGGCTTGGGTATAGGTACCCATAACAATGGGAGGATATACATAATATTTTTTCTTTTACTTTACACACACAAGGCTTTCAACATAAGCATTAACATTTGTTTTTCTTTTCTTTTAAGAAGGTTAATGGATGCCTTTGGTTTCTTCTTCTTATCTCATATCGTCTTCTTCTTCATTCTTCATCTACACACTAATTCGTAGATCTAGGGTGGCTTCTTTCTATTCATTGATGTTGATCTCGAGGCGACCTTTTCATGTTTTTTTCCTTCTAAAGCTTTGTCATCCATTCTTCTCTTGTGGCTCCACCATAATTGCAACTGCTCTGCATCATGCTCCTTTCACCAACATCCCAACATTAGCATTGGGGTTACTTACATTGTCCGTAGTTACTTCTCAAATAGTTTTCAAAGTGATGCACACTATCTCTAGAGCTCTTACATGTTGCTCATGCGTCATCTATTTTGAGTGGTGCTGCAGCTCTGCTTCACTAAGGATTTTTCCCTACCCTATCTCAAGCTTTATCGTCATGATGCAGTCATCTCCATTTCTTTCATTCACCATCTCTCCACTTTATTTCCAAATCTTTTTTAGCTCAACCTAGCAATTGACATTTCTCCTCCACTACATCTCCCTTTGCCCAGGCAATGTTAGTTGTAGGCACCACCTTCTTTGCTTGTGTCTTTTTCTTTGAATGTTTTCTATCATTTCTACAAATCTTCTATCTCTTCTACAAAACTTTTCTACTCATTATCCATGCCAGATTCTTGATGTGCCATGCTCATATTTCTAGGAAAAGAGCCATGATCTAAATCTTGACACTCCATACCTATCACAGTACCTATTTGAGAAAAAATTGGCTCCATGTTGACACTTTGGGTCATTTTATTTTAGTCGCATGATGGTGCTCTTGGCTTTGACCTTGAAAGCATACTCCTCCTAGGTAGCTGACTATATACACATCACTACTTGCACTTACAGTACAATCTAGGGCTATTACAACTATGATCTTGGATTACTTTATCTTATCACAATTACATAATACAATTTTCTACAACAAACATAGTTGGTACACAACCTTAGCTATAATCAAGCTCATTGCTTAGCCAAAATGAGCTCGTGTACTTAAGCTCCAAACTTGTATGCTCTTTTAGCATACACATTCAAGGGTACTATTTTACCCCGTTTCTCTCATAGAGAAGCCTTGAAGGTGCTAAAATTGGGAGAGATTTTCTTGCTTCCACTCCACATACTCATACTTGAGTGTACACACACAAGACATGGCTCAACTAACATGCTCGAATAGGAACTACAATCAAGCCAACATGGTTTGCCATGCCAATGATAGCAAACATGTGTACCTTTACATGCTCCTTGCTCAATAGTAAGAGCAACGTTCATCAAATAGCAACCCTTGTCTCCTTTTACCAAACTTTGGGCCCCAAAACTCTAAGAAAAAGAGCTACAGTAACCAAATACCTTTTACTCTTATCATCAGCTTCTTTGATTACAATGGCTCCACTCACTTGTTGAGAAAAACTCAAATTTTCACCCTTGATAACTCAAAGTTCCTTCTCTTGATGCCAATGGCCTCTCCATAGTCCTCAAAATATTTCAATTCCCTTGAAATCGTGAACCAGCATAATAATGAGTGAGTGTAGAGACGAGCTCACACTCAACTGCCAAGAACCACAAACTGCTTATTGTTCAAGCATTTCAAGCAACCACCTATGGCTATCTCTCACCTAGCTAATGCACCTTCAATCCTACGAGGGTGTAGTGAGCTTACCTTGATGCCCAAATGAGTTGCCTCCTCCCTTAAGCACACCAGTAGCTCCATGATTCGTGATGCGAGCGCAGTCATCAAGGTGGTCACTTGCGTGGTGAGGTGATCGTTGACTCCTTACCTCTCTTTTAACTTTGTGTTTCTTGGCCAATGGCCCTAGTTGGTTTGTTGGCCCATAGCGTGTGTAGGCTCTATTTAAGTGGCACTACTTGTGGCACAACCATGTCTCTCAACTTTGGTCATGGAGGCAAGGCTAGTGTGCTTACGCTTGAGAGATCATCGATCTCATCTTCCAATATGGGTTCAGCATCTTTTAGGTGCTTTTGGGCTTCTTTTACCCACTCCTTGACCTTTTCGATGGCCTCAAGTTGGCATTTCTGGTTGGGGTAGTCCTCGACCTTTGCACTCCCCTTCTCAGCCATCTTTAGAGCTCTGACATTTCTACCGATGGATCTGTCACCTTTTCTCTGACAGGTAGCATTGTGGCACTCTCGATTTTAAAGTGAGTGATTCCACACTCTGGGCATCTAAGATTGTCCTTTTCTTGCTTAGTCTGCTTCCATTCGGGGTAGCGTGAGGAGATATATCCTGGGTGTCCACAAGTCTAACACAAGATTGGTTCTTGGGTCTGCCCTCCAAATCCTGTGCCTCTACCTCTACCTAATTCCATCACTAGTACAAGTCGATAATCCATAAGGATTGCATTTCCATGTTTGTCACATGATGCATAGGGGTGCACATAAGGCTCTTTGTTGTTCGACTCCTCCACATAGTGGACTAAAGCATCGCTCTCGATCGATGGGCTATGTAGAGTCGAGGTGATCAAGGTATGCTTGTTGGGTTTATCTCCATCCTAGGAATGGCCGATTTGGCATCATTAGGTGCCGGGAGAGCCAATGGGGCTCCCCTTTTGAAAAAGTTTTGTGATCTATTTGCTAGGTAAGGATATCCATATGGATGCAAGTATGGGAGTCTCCTCGATAGTCTACAATGCATAACATCGCAATGGAACCTACCACAATTGTGGCACAAGGTCAAGACCTTGGGTCGTGACACTCGATTGGTAGGTGGTTTTACCGCAATACATGCATTGGACATGAGGGCATGTTGGTCATCTCACCAGTTCTTGTAATTGAGCTAGCACCGCGCCGTCTTCATCTCCGCTAGCTCCTAACTTGCATATGTGCCCTTTTCTTTATCCTAAGTACTTGGGCATGATCTTTCACTTGATGTTGAAACTCTCTCAAAGTTTCTAGCATTAGTCTCCTCTTGGGTCCGAGATCTTGGAGATTCTCTCTTTGAGCTAGTCATCCACTCTGATTGCCTCATCAAAGACCCTAGCTAGCATGTCTTGTTGCAAGCTTGAACTACCTACCAAGGCCTTGTAGAGTTCCTCACTTCGTATCTCATTGATAAAGACTGTGGAAATTGCTCTTTCCATAGGTCACTCACCAGTTGGAATCCTCTTGAAGAGACTCCACATGTGGGTGATGTAGTCTTTGATGTTCTCCTTGTCTTTCTGTTAGATGTTCATCAGTCGCACCAGAAGGTTATCGAAGTACCCAGGCTCAAAGAATCTCTTAATGAAGAGACTCTTGAGGTTATTGAGGTCAGTCCGCTCAGCAGCATCCAGACTCGAGTACCATGTCCTACCCTTATCTCCTAACCATAGATCGAAAGCTTGCAATCCTGCTAAGTACGATCAATGAGGCCATTGGCCTTGCAGACTTACTCAAACTGCTCTACGAAGCTATATGGATCATCATTGGGTTGGTACTTATATAGTTGGTTAGCCATGATGCGAATTCTTGATTGGATCTTAGAACCCTGGTTAACTCCTAGACCTGCAGGCAATGAGGTTTCCATTGCAGTGGTGCTCTACTGTGCTGATGAGCTGTCTAGAAGTCGTTTTGTAAGAAGCTCACTCAATGTGAGGTGGCCTTCTAGTGCTCTTTCCCTCTCTGCATTTGCTTTACTGAATCTCGCGCATTTTTATGTTCTGTCGCAAGCTTCTGGCTTGTTGCTCTTGATTTTAGGCCACTGTCAGAGCGTTTATGGTCGAAAGTATACAGTGGGGGTAAGAGATAGTAAGGTGAAGGGAGATTCAAGGAGAGGAGTAGACGGCAAAGAAAGAGTTTAAAGAAATAGAAGATGTAGAAGAATACTCATAGAGGTAAAGCTTGTCCATTTATTTTTACATCCTGAGAAGATAAATCTCTTATAAACCAAAAACATGCATAAAACAATAGCTTCCTCTCTGCCACTCAGATCGCCAATCTGATACTTCCGTTGGCTTTGACAGGGGAAAAATACCAGGACACCTAATCAAAATTCTCCTAGATCACTCCTTCTTCTTCTCCTAGTTTGGAGTGCTATGTGTTGCCTATAAACTGCGATCACCCATTGTGCATTTTCGCCAATCCTTCTTTTTGCATAAAATCCTCCAAAAATAGTTGAAAGCCATTTGATTTTTTTTTTACATGTCATCCTATTCTAGAAATTGTCTATAGCTTTGGATATTTACAAAAAATAATATCTAGAATATCAAAAATAGGCTAAACTTATCCAAAAATCTAGTATTTTTGAACCATCCACACTACGAACACTAACACTAATAACTAATATGGCATTAGCTCTCTAGATCAATAAGAAAGCCTAATAGCGATGCACTCTAAAGTTTTTCACATTGTGTCCACGTGTAGCACCACCCCCCCCTTAACCTGCGCATCCTTTGACATGTGCCAAAGTCTTATGGATTTTTAGTGTCAAAAGAAGTATCCTCTGCCATGATAATGTCTTCATCTTCTACATCTTCTTCTTTCATATTCTCATGTTCGTGCTCAATATCCAACTCCTTCAACTCATGTGCTAAAGACTCCCTATGTTTAAAGAGCTTGATATGTTTTCCAGCCACATTGGAATCCTTAGAGTTGTCCCCTCCATCTCATTTAATAGATAGGTAGCATTGTCAAAAATAAACCTTACCACATATGGACCAAACCACTGCTTTGTCATCTTCCGACTAGCACTATGCTGATTTTCCAAGCTAGTGTCATAAACCAGCACCCAGTCCCCTTCCTTGGTCGAAGTCTGTGTTGCTTGACAAACCTCTTCTTGTCCTTGATCCTTGCAGTCTTCAGCTTTTTCATGGCTATCTCAATGTCTTCATGCCTTCTTTCTAACTGTCTAATGTATAGGACTAGTAACTCTTCTCTATTCAAACCCTCTTCCCATGGTAGAACACTCCAAGTAGTAATAGTCTCCTCAATAGGCATGATTGGCTATTATCCATACATTTCAGTAGGCATATACCCTGTAACTGCACTATGAGTGGTCCTATCAACCCATAAAGCAAAGGGTAACATTCTTGGCCACTCTTTCATCATGCCCTTGCATGACTTTGCTAATGCCTTAATGATGGGTTGATGACCTCTTTCACTGACCCAATCATGAAAAGAAGTCACGAGCCTCATCCACATCCAATTCTCCTCTATCTGCAACCACTTCACCAACATAACCATACCTACAAAAGACTTCTTCCAATAAGAACCTACAAACTGCTTGAGTAGTATTTGTACTAAGAGCTCAACCTTGCACTTGATTTATCAAGTCTTCTCGTGCAAGCACAAGATATCTCATATTCCATAAACCTACAGGCATAGTAACCAAATCAACTGCCCATTTGTAATGCATAAACAATGGATAGGTTGGTTGCAATCCATCTCTATGCTCTACCATGGAATACATCTAACAGACATTGAATGATTCCACATAATGATCCACATATTTATACATGTTTTGCCACCAATACTTCTCTTTGATCTTGGTAAATGTGACCCAAACTCCTCCATGTCTAGCCCATAAGTTTTCATGAAACTCCTACATCACCTATTGTTGAGAAGCCCTATCTCCCAATACATGTACTGGAGCTCCTCTCTTTTTCTTTGCATGCTTCCATAAATATCCATCTTTCAAGAAAACCCCATAATTTTTTCTTTTAATCCTTTTGAATTCAGCTTCAGACCACTCAACCTTCTTTGTCATGAGGCTATATATTGGCCTATTTTAAGCCAATCATCCTCATACAACTCTTCCAAAAATTGTGTTCTCATTGAAGCATAACACTAATGTTTCTTTCTATCTAGTGCCCATCTCTTCTCCATGGTTGTAAGCTCTTTTCTTACTGCCAAAATCCATGTTACAATAGTTGTACCTGTAGTAATAGCAACTGCATACTCATTCCATGTTATCATAAAGTCATTTTCAGCACCTATCACATTGTCCTCTTCATCTTCAATCATCTCTTCTTCATCTTCAACCTTGATCATGAAAGCATGTCAGCCACCACGGGGTTTTCTCTACCTGCAATATGCTGAAAATCATGGTTAAGTGACTTTAAATATGTAATACACCGTAACATGGAAATATCAGGAGTTGAGCAATTTACTATCATGCCCAATGAAGGTAGACAATCAGTCTCTCTACCACTACATGACCTCCCATAAAATACTCCCTATCATACTTAAGGGCTATCACTACACCCCAAAGCTCTCTTTTGACTTGAGAATACCTCCGTTGCTATTCACGGAGTACCTTTGCTCCAAACTGAATGGTATACCTATTCGCATTAGCATCATCCTAACCCACTACCCAACCAATGCTAATTGGGCTTGTATCCACGGTGAGAATAATAGGCTTTCCATTCTCATAATTTGCTCTCTTTAGTGTTCGGGCTAAATTCAATAAGCTCTTTAACTTCTGAACTGCCTTCATATGCTATTTACCCCACCAAAACTTTTGCCCTTTTCTCAAGAGTTGATATAAATTTTCAGCCATATAAGCAAAATGTGGAATCCATATCAAGTAAAAGACACATGTACCCAAAAGCCTTCTTACCTCAGATACATTCGAACATGTCTCCCACATCCTGCTTATGGCAAGAAATCTTTATTGGTGAGGGCTTTTTTCCATATGGTCCACACATGTGCCCAACAACTAATACTTCCTCCACTCCAAAAATTATATTTTCTCCTGACAGAGTCAAATGAACTTCTTCAAGACAGCTCAAAATACTATCACAATCAATAATATGATTAGCCACAAACCTTCTACATCCCTGCTCATTCAGCTCTTCATTCTTCTCATGGATACCACACCCTTTTATCGGCACATCATCAAGAAAGGGTAAGGTCAATTGAGGGATATACTCCCTCAAAACTTTATGCATAGCATTCATCATATACACCACTGAATTGGTTGCTCCCTGTGGAAGTGTACACATCCTATAACCAATCCAAGTGGCGTCTTCATGGTAGTGATATCTTGGCTTTCTAATGCAAGTTGAAACTGATCATATCCTGAATATAAATCTCCCATAGATTAAATTTCCTGCTTGCAAATGTTTCTACAAATTCATCCACTATCGGGCCTAATCCAACATTCCTTATGCTGACCTTATTAATTGGTTGCAAATCCTATATAAACCTCAAAGAACCATTCTGCTTTGGAACAGTAAACCAATGATTCAAATATAGGCCTGAAGAGGGCTCAAAATCTTCATCCTAATCTTCTCGTTCAAAAGCTTCAACAACTTAGGAAAATATGCTCGAGGTATTGGAATAGGTGTTAAATTCCATGGCACATGAGGTACTGTAAAGATCACCATAGTGCAACTATGGTTGGATCAACATATCCAATTTCATATGGCTTAAATACAAAGGCTTTCCCATGCCTTGCCAACATCTGCAAGAAACAAGCTCTTTCTATAGGCAAAGGAAGCTTTTATCACCAATTTTCAGCTCTTGTAAAATTTCAGTGCTGTAAATTTATGTCCTACTCCATGTGGATCCTGTAAACTAGGCTGTTGAGTCACTTTTTCAGCCAACCCATCACTTTCAAGTGGTAAAGGCAAAGCCACATGCTTCACCTTCTTTGCAACTATTTTGTACTTTGTATCCACCCTTGCTTTAGTCCTGTTTTGTAGCCCATAACATTCATGCTCAGCAAACTCTTGAATAACTTCATACATCTCTAAAGTGTCAATATAAATAACCTCTTTTCTTCCATGTTTTTAGCATTAATTGCTGCAGAAATTTCAGCCACTATACTAATATCAACCAGCCTTGAAAACAGTCATGAAATACCTTCATTTGCAGCCATCAAACCATATGTTTTTAGCTCTTTTTCAGCCCATTCTACATATTTCTTTTCAACCTTGCACATGGCTGAAATATTCTTAAAACCGCCAAGACTACATGATGTCCGTTCCTGCAATCCAGACACAAACACAAATTCCCCCTTTCTTAGAGGCATAATTATCCCTAGAGGCATTGTCATAGCCTCCACTTACAATAGTGCTATCTAAAAACCCTTAAACTCTCCTGCATTAGGTGGCATGGGATTATCTCGTAGCCTATCCTGATTGCGAGGATGATTCACACAAATAGTGAGAGATTGTACTGCCTTTGTATTGTCTTTAGTTCCCCAACCCGAGCATATGAAGAACCATCATCCAAGGCTTTTGTTTCTAGCCTTGATTCCAAAATATAGGGCTGCCCCAAAATCATCAGATAACTACATGAATCCTGCACAAAAAATGATATTCATTCCTAACATCTCCAATAGTCACGGGTACATTTAGATCCTCTGATAAATTGTTTATTGCCCACATGCGCCATCCTGGATCTACATCAATCAACCAACCTCCATTCTCATACAAGCTATGTGCCATAACATTGATTTTGAAACCATGATCCAAGAGAGCTATGCAAGACGTCTCTCTTTCTCCCACTTTAACAATTGTTTCTGTTATAGCATGAGCCCAATGCGTTTGTGAGAATAATGACTACTTGGAATAAAATGAGTATCTTCTTCTTCATGTACTTGTTGTGATGGACATCCCCATTATACATAGCCTTCTCTCTATGCTTACTGCTGCCCATAAGACCAATTTTAGCCACAAGCTTGATGTCTACACTCCCATTCAACCAATTTTCAACATCTGCCTATTACATGCATCATCATATTCTCTTTGAAGTTGTTTCTCTATGTCTTTGTCAACCTGCATCAATGCTTGCAAAACTTCACCATCAAACTGTCATTTTCGTTTTAGCATATCAATGATTGCATCGTGAAATTCACGCTTCGCAATTCGAAGAACTTTGTCAAGTGTGAATTCCACTCTACTGCCAAGTGTGCAATCTTCCAAGACCTTTTTAAGGTTTGTGGCAATCTCAAGGTCCAATTGTAACCTATAACCAGGCTGCTTGCCCCATTTCTTCCCTTCTTGTTTCTTTTCTTAAGATGCATCCTCCATAACATTCTCAAGTATGGCTTTTTCAACCTCTTTTTGGTGCTCCATTTTACTTCTTGTTATGCATTTAGATGAGCTTGAAGAGGAAGGACCAACAGTGTCCTCATCTCTTCTTCTCTTTTCTTCCAGAAGAGCTTCTTGATTATGAACCTCAGCCAAAAAAGCATAGACTAAAAATGAATCCACTCGTACACTCCATCCTATTCTCCCTTGTATACTCTAACTTGCATTAGCCAATTCAAACTTTGTTGTTTTGCCTTTTTTTCCATGCAATCTAATGCTTGCATCCAAACACGAGATTTTGCTTCAACCATGCCTCCTTTACAAGCTTCTTCGGTCCTTTCAATTCTCAGCCCATATGTGGCTGCATCTATGGCAGCAAATGTTGTCATTGCTGCCATCTCTTCCAACCGCTTCTGCATAGCACCATTTCCAAAATTTGGCTCTATTGGAAAACCAGATTCTATTGCATGTATTTTTCCATCTTTCCAAAAGACTAACCTTTTCACTTTTGCTTCACGGTAGGTTGTACAGTCTCGCTTTTCATGCTGTGAATTGTCACACCAAATGCATCAGCTCTTGTATCCTCCTTTGTATGGTCTTTGGGCTATTGCGTGAGCCTTCTCTACTACCTTAACAACTATCTTTTTTACCTTTTCATAGATTCAATCAAATTCAGCCTTAAATCACACATTAGTCCAATTTGATTTCAGCCCCGTTTCAAAAGAGCCATCTTCTAAACAATTAGTCGACTTCTCCTACAATACAGGATTTGTAGCCTTCAAAAATAGATCAATTTTTTGACTCTCCAATGATTGCTACTCATCGGCATCCAACTGCGCATATACTGACTTTCAAATTCACAAAGCAAAGTTGTAGTAGCCAACCCTTTATTGGGCTTTTCAATCCAATCTGTAAATGTCTTTTTAGTTACCAATCCTACATCTTCTAAGGAAAACTTTTCTCTCAAAGCTTTCTTAAAAGCTACCCAATTAGCATCTCTTCTATGTAACTCATCAATCCGATCATGCAATGCATGCATGGCCAAACGAGAGAAATACTAACTCCACACATACACTGCGATACCCCATGAAACAATATATTTTCTTCATACAAACGGATGAAGGCCAAAACAAGACCAAAACATTTTAAACTGCTTCAATTCCTATCCCACTTCCTACAATGTATTCATAGCTAAGGAATCAATTATTTCTGCCTCCTAGCGAGTTTGCATCTATTGTTGTAACAACAGTTGTTGCTGTTGTTGTTGCTGCAACAAAGAAATCATCTATTGTAAAGCATCACCACCACTTGAACCTACAGAATTCCCCATCTTTACACACCTACTGTCGACTTTCATGTCGAGTTCACCACCACTGTTAGAGTATTTGGGGTCGAAAGTCTACCACCACGAGGGTAAGAGATAGTAGGGTGAAGGGAGATTCAAGGAGAGGAGTAGACAGAAGAGAAGGGTTTTAAAGAAATAGAAGATGTAGAAGAATACTCATAGAGATAAAGCCTGTCGATTTATTTTTACATCCTGAGAAGATAAATCTCTTGTAGACCAAAAATGTATATAAAACAATAGCTTCCTCTTCGCTACTCTTCAGATTGCCAATCTGATGCTTTCATTAGCTCCAAAAGGGGGGTAAAATACCAGGACACCTGATCAAAAATTCTCCCAGATCACTCCTTCTTCTTCTCCGAGTTTAGAGTACTGTTTGCTGCCTATAAACTACGATCGCGCATTGCACAATTTCACCAATTCTTCTTTTTGCATAAAATCTCCCAAAAATGTTTGAAAGCCACTTGCTTTTTTTTTTTACATGTCATCCTATTCAAGAATTTGTCTATAGCTTTGGATATTTACAAGAAATAATATCAAAAATATCAAAAATAGACTAAACTTGTCCAAAAATCTAGTATTTTTGAACCATCCACACTACGAACACTGACACTAAAAATGACTAATATGGCATTGGCTCTCTAGATCAATAAGAAAGCCTAATGATGATGCACTCTAGCATTTTTCACACTATGTCCACATAGCGGTATGACACTACTATGCCCTGCAAAGCTTGCTACACTAGTCTTCTCTCCTCTTCAAGGTCTGCTATGATATCCTCAGACATCCTACCATGGTGGTATGTCCGAGTTTGTAGACCATAGTTGGTAACTAGCTCCTAAATTTCCATCGAGAAACTGTCTAGGTCAAGTTCTTTATCACTTCATTGTTAGTCCTTGACTCTTCCATGGTTGCGGTCTCATGCTCCATTAGGTTTTCAATGATCAAGTCGGCCAAATCCACTCCTCCAATGGTGTTGGTCCTTGCTTGGTCCTATGCTTGGGATTCTCGAACACCCGACTACATTTCAGGGTCTTGTTCTACTAGTGAGTTCATTCAGATTGTTAGGTCTGAGTGAGTTCCTTATTATTTACACACAATTCTCAACTTACACTCACTCGATGTGTGTGCGCACGTGCTCTCTTCCATGCACCATGCGAAATCAAGCTTTTAGCTTTTCTTAGGTGCACTTCAAGTGTTTGAAAACAATGTAAGTGTGAATACAAAGTGATACTTGTAGCTTTTGTACTCTTGTCTACATACTCTATCGAATAGGGCTTTAGGCTTAGTTATACTAGCCACTACCTCTGGTCTCTAGGATCGATGCTACATCATTCAGCTTTCTTAGGGTCAAATGGGGTATGTTGGTTAGCCTATGACTCTAAGTGTGTCGAATATGCTGATATGAGTGTTAGCACTATGCCTGGTTGTTCGGCTGCAATTTCTAGGGTCAAATTTTCCTATAAGGCTTTCGGTGAATTCTAATATTTGCGGATGGCACTCTTTGTCACCCCGGATGCATTAAATTTGTCAATTTTGATGTGCTAAGATCTGGTCTGATTTTGTAGAGCTCGATTCTGTAGTGTCCAATTTTAAGAATCGGACATCCGATTTAACGTGTCCAATTTTAGCTATCTGATTTGCTCTTTCCGATTTTGGGATTATCCGATTATGGGATGTCCCATTCTAGGAATCGAACAAGGTGTGTCTGATTGGACATGCCAGGTTGGTTTGATTTGAGTGTATCTGATTTGAGTGTGTCTGAGTGTTTAAGTCCAATTTACTAGGTCTGATCGCACTGGTCAAGTTGGTCTTAGTGTCAGTTGTCTGATTCTCGAAATTGGATGGATGTAGGGCATCCAAGCGTCCGATTCTGGGAATCAGACATGTGGACCGCATCCAATTCCGCGAGCACGTGAACAGCGGCAACAAAAATCACTTTGCGCCAACAATTTTTGGCCATGCCTACAAGTAAGATTCTCCAAGATCCAAGGTTAGATGCACATAAAGCTTTCTACACACCTAATCCAAGAAAAAAACTCATGTGCCTTCGATCGATTCGTCAAAAGCACCAACTCTTGCCCAAACTCTCTCTCTCTCTCTCTCTCTCTCTCTCTCTCTCTCTCTCTCTCCCCCCTATAGAACATGAAAATGAGGTCTCCCTTGCCACCCAAGGTCTTAAACCCTTGCTAGACTCAGCCTTAATCTACCCGATCACCCCTCGCACGATTCTAACACCTCCAAGCACTCTTGTTTTCCATTTTTCTCCCTGTTTTTTCCTGTTTGGGCTTGTTTGACAATAAAAACCCTAAATCTTTTTCCTTTGATTTCATGGTCCTAACGTACTCTAAATGCAACAAAAATCAAAAGCAAAATATTGAAATGATTCCTCCTACTTACATAATCACAAAAAAACCAAAATACTTACTTGTTGTAGAGATCAAAAACCAAAACCTCCTACCTATCTCAAGCTCCCATTCGAGGATGAAACCCTTACTTTGTTGCTTGATTTTAACCACACAAGTCCTCAAACTTGAATCCGTTGGTCATGACAACAAAACCAAAATGTAGAGGTGAGCTCACGCTCAATCGCCAAGACCCATAGACTGCTTACTATTCAAGCATTTCAAGCGAGCTCATGCTCAACTACCAAGACCCATGGACTGGCATTTCAAGCGAGCTCATGCTGAAAATGTAGAGGTGAGCTCAAACCACCAAGACCTATGGACCGCTTATTGTTCAAGTGTTTCAAGCGAACACCTATGGCTATCTCTTACCTACATGATGCACCTTCAATCCTACCGGGGTGTAGTGATCTTAAATTGATGCCCAAATGAGTTGTCTCCTCCCTCAAGCACACCGGTAGCTCCACGATTCGTGATGCAAGTGCAAGCAACCTTAAGCCTTCACATTCAAGCCCCATCCTCCATAGCGGCGCACAAGACAAGAGAAGAGAAGAGAAGAGAAGAAGAGAGGAGATTATGGAGAGCTTCTTCTCCTTGATCCCTCACCCTCACACACTCACTCCCTCACACTCTCATGCTCCCTCTCTCAAGCACACATAACAAGCAAGAAGAAGAGAACAAGAGAAGAAGATGAGTTCACTTTTCCACACACCAAAGAATGAACTCCTAATTCAATTTTCAACTTTATATACAAAACCCTAAATCCATTTTGGGCGGTCATCCCCTTATCCCCTTTTTTACATGGCCGGTCGTGGCCTAGAAGCCCTTTTCCCCATTGTCCTCCTATCTTCCCAGCTTCCTTCCTACTGCCCATCTACCTTTGCAATTTGCATAAGAGGGAGCCTGGCGCTCTTTTACAAAAAGTTTTAGGGATGCCTCGCATTTAAAAGTGCACTGTTGCCTTTGCCTTAGCTTTTGAGACCGCCCTTGCAGTTTTGACTATTTTCCTTCCAGCTTCTTCCATTGTGTCGGATTTCCTTCTGGGCCACCTCTTTTAGGTCCTGACTTGCGCTTTTTCACTTTTTCCACTTTTTCTTGTACTACGGTTAACAATGTGCAAGATTTTTAAGGAACGAATGGCTAAAACATACTAAGGGTATGCAATGATACATACTACATAAATAAAAACACCATGATCAAGAACCCTAATCATGGCTTTGATACCATGTTAGGAATTCAAACGTGGGATTAATCATGGTGTGTACAAACTGATTGACATATAATTACAAAGGATTATAATAGGCAAGGAATTTCATAGCTAGAGATGCACAATAGGCACACTCAACAATTGTTCACTTTTCTTTTTTTCATTGCATAAATTGGTTACATATATAAAGAAGGAGATGATCCATCAATGATCCCTCAAACTTTCCATGTGTGTCACCATGTGGCACTATACAACCCACACTTTATATGTGTACCCTATGTGGCACACTTTACTCCACATCTCTTATCCATATTCATGCACCATACAATCTTAAGCACATAAGCACTTTTTACATATACACGCCCGTGAACATTGAAGCTTACGTTCTCAACACCCCCTCTTAAGTGAGGTGTTTCCTTTAATCTTTTCACCCATCCAATGTAGGATTACACAACCACAATTGCTACCCATCCAATGTAGCCTTACTTGGAATGGCATCATGATGCTATTTTCCACAAATGCAAGATACACATGGCTATTGGCTCACCACAATGTCCCGGCATACCTCAAACAAGTGTCCCCTAGATGCCATCTGAAGATAATTATAATTGAGGTGGCCAATGGCCAAACTGAGAATATCACAGCTCAAATTGTATTTGAGAGATAAGAAAAAGAGAATTCAAGGTAGAATGAGATGTTAGCCTATAGACTCCATTCTCCTCATAACCAAAATTAAGTACCTATCTCGATCCATGATCAAGAATCCAAAAGGAATCCTCGTCAAACTCAACTAAGAGGCTGAGGGCACAAATATTGTGTATCGAAACCAGATGTTAACCCAAGCTTGGCACATAAAGCACCTCTAAAGTATGGGTACCATCTTGCCCATTTGGAATAAGTTACATGTTACCCCTCCCCTAAATAGAAATAAATATTGTATTGCCAATGAGAATTTTCCCATGCAAAGGCCACAAATGGACAACACCTACTGCAAAAGGAGTCATGTGCCAAGAGACACCACTATCAACAATCCACTCATGAGGGTGTAGGGCCATCAACACAACATCAAAATCCCAAGGGGTCAAGGCCTCAAACGCAAGCAATGAGGGAGCAACCAATACTCTTGAATCCTTTGAAGACTTCTCCTTCTTCTCTTTGTCCCTCCTCTCCTTGTTGGGGAAATCCTTCTTCCATTGACCTAACTTGCCACATATGTGACAAGTGGAGTCCTTCTCCTTGTCCTTCTTTGATTTGTCATTTTTCTTCTTTTGTTCCTTCCCCTTCTTTTGAGAGGACTGACTTGTCAATACCTTCCATTTGGAAGCATTCTTACCCTTTCAATTAGTCATCCTAGTCCAAAAACATAAGAACAAACTCCTCCCAATGAAGCAATTAAAGCAGAGTAAAATGCATTGAATCTAGGCAATAACTGCAAAAGGAGCATCATCACCATGTCTTCAAAAGTAATCATCTTTCCCATGCCTTGCACCTCCATCTAGAGGCTACCTTAGCTTGTTCACATGCTCTCATATAGAAGATGATTTATTAACTCTCAAGGTCCTCATCTCTACCTCCAAAAAAACACATTTCATAATGATCTTTCTATTGTACATCTGATCTCCCTAGCCATTATTAGATGCTCTATATGGGTGATCATGGCTATAGTGCATGAAAGAAAGAGAAATGAATAGATTCAAGCATTTAGTCTGTCCCAATGCACTTGAACCTTTGCCAACTCCAAATGGTCTACTATAGAAAGTTTGGACTCGTCAATTTGAAGGGTGATTGATAGCCTCCATCACAAGCTTTGCCAAATCATAGAATTTCAATATGGCAAGCATCATAACGAACCAAATGCAATAGTTCTCACCATAGAGCTTCTGATTTGATGGTAGTAAGATGGGTACCTTCCATTCCATGATTACTTGAAACTCTATGTCAACCTCAGAAGATATCTTCACCTACAATGCATGCAAAAACACAAAAGAAGCCCCCTCTAACTATGCAAACACTACCTAGCAAGGCTCTTCTTTGGTCATCCCACTCCTTCACTTACCAAAGGTAATGAAAAGGTAAAATCTACACTTGAAGGCTCAAAATGCAGCCTTCCTCCTTCTTGAACAATAAAAACCAACAACAAGTTCAACAACATTGCTCCTTTCTTGCATGCCCACACTTGCCTCAGCCTTGTGTTGATGCGTACCCTTCTCGATCACCCTCAAACACTAAAAACGCAACTTCTGTAGTGCTAAAGTCTCCCCTTCAAGTTTGCCCATGATCATTTATCCCTTATATGCTCCTCTGATACCATGTCGGAGTGCAGTGGTGTAGAAGCATATGGCAAAGACTAAGAGATAAGGTGAACATGGAAAGAAGGGAAGAGAGAAAGAGATGGAAGAACACTCACAAAATATCTACAAATGATGAATATTGAAGAAAGAATGTAGATATGTACAAAAACATAGTGTATATGTCTACATATCTCCTCCTCAGTGGTCTCATCGGCTATGAGTCTCAAAGTTTGAGCAATCATCTCCATGATCAACAACTTGAAAGTTTGCGAGCAAAATGATGATCAAGTGTGTGGGCTAGTAGGCTAATATATATAGCCCCAAAAAATAGGACAAGTCAGCCAGTAATTACTAGTTGAATACACAAAAAATAGGCCAATTGTATGGCCAACTTCCTGACTAGACACATGGCGTTTGTCTGACTACTCATGCATGTGCAAATCTGCCCTCCTACGCTGCCATGTGAAACCTATCCAACTACCCACAACTACTTGAAAATGCCTAAACAACACCATATTAGAGAATTTGGGAATCTCCTAAGTCCCACTTTCAAATTAGGGGTAAATATTTGGCAATGTGGCTAAATCTTAATCCATGCTTGAAGGTGGGACTTAGAAAGACAACCTATATAATAATTAGGGTAGACTCCACTTTCAAGTAAGGGGACAGTATTTGATCATGTGGCCAAATATTAGCTATATTGGGAATTCCCAAACTATATGAGAATTCTTAAATTCCCTAATATAGTGTTAAACTGCCACACAAAGGAACCAAACTACAGGCGATTTCTTGAAAACGCCCAAATTACTTGTCTAGGGGAGACCATATCTCAAACACGTGTCTAACACCAAGGTGGGCCTTTCTCTTAGTCTTGTCCCCTAATGGTACTTTGTGGTTCCTTTGGCTGTGTAAACCTAGAGAATTAAAGGTCACACGATGTGCTCTTGGCTCTTGGCATCTTAATCCATTTGTCCAAGGCCTAATAGGCCTTGTGTTTTGACTTTTAGCCCTTCACAACCTTACTTAAACTCATGGCCTTAGTGGGCCTATGGACATGAACATCATCCTCTAAACCCAAGCATGGGGTCCCTTGGCTATCCCTTGTGAAAGAAAGACCCTATATTAAAGGCCCCTTGGTCATTTGCAACGCCACTTGTCCATAATGAAGAAAAGGCTTCATAAGCCTACAAAAAGGTCTAAAAATAGTTGATTATTTATGTAAAGGCCTCATAGACCTAAGCAATGGCACATTGCTTATTTATAAGGTGCTTCCCCATTTCAGAGCCATTCGGTTATTTTAGAAACCACTTGACCATTTTAGGGGCCACTCGGTCATTTTAGGGATCTCTTAATTGATTGTTTGATAAAAAGGCCTAAAAAGGGCTATTGATAAGACTATTTGGGTGATTCATTTTTAGAAAGGATTAAATACCTATTAATTAGGCCATTGGACTGTTTTGTTTTTCAAAAAGGCCCAAAGGCCTATCGATAAGGCCATTCAACCATTTTATCTATCACAGGATCACTTGGCTCTTTTAGGGATCTCTCAAGCAATCGTTTGATACAAATGCCATAGGGCCTTTGTTAAGAGCCACTTTGGTTGATTTTTTTATAGCCATTTATTTGTGAAGACCCAAGGCCCATGTTAAAGGCAAATGCTTTTGAAAAAGAAGAGTGCCTTTGGGCCAATTTTTTATAGCCCATTAAGAAACCAAAAAAACCAAGGCCCTAAGCCCTAACACAATGTCATTGACTGATTGTTTGAAACACAAGGACTTATGGACTATGATTTTTTTCTTTTACTTAGACATTTATGCACTCATCAATTCATCGGGAGAAAAGCCTTATGACCTATCCACTTGGCCAACAGTCCAAAGCCCCTAAGAGGTTGAACATGATGAACCAAGTTGTGTGTAATGGTGAGGTAGCGTGGGAGGAGGGAGAGAGAAAAAGCATCCATGGTGATGGAGTTAAATTAATAAACCACTTGAAGGAAATTCTCTCTTCATCTCCCTTCCAAGAGTCATGGTCTTCTTCTTCCTCCTCCTCTTCCTCCTTTTTGAACTCCACAGGTCCAACTAGTTTTGCCAAAAGTGCAAACATAACAACAAAAGCAAAAGCAAAAATGAGAAACTTTGCAACCGAAAAATCTACAAACTCCCTTAACTCCTACTTCTTAAACCCCTTGCTTATTAAACCCCCTACGTGTTTCTTTTCCTTCACGTGAGTCATTGGAGATCTAAAACTTTTTCTTTAATGATTTTTCCAAAATCCCTTAGATCTTAGTCTATTGCATTTCAATTTTCCTAAGGATTTTAAAATGCCTGCAAGCCCAAAATCAATATCCAACACTTGCCACGAGTTGACTACCTCTTAGCTTTTTGTCCATAGGACATTTAAGAGTGCAAGCTCTTATTCTACCGTTTGGCATACAAATCATACATTTAATTTCTCAATTCTATCGGTGCTAGCAAGGGAACCAAAATATTGTCGCTTTTGCAAGCTTCTAACATTAGATTTGACAAAGTCCTTATTGTTTCAAGTACTTCAAACAATGGAGATATGGCTATCTCTCACATAACCATTGTACACTCTCATAAAAGAGATAGCAAACTCACTTTACCTATTCGTTGTAGTCTATTCACAAATGTTTGTCATCACCTCCACAATTCAAGCAATGCATCTCAAGCAAGCTCCAATTCCATATGATAAATCATCACAGATGCTCCATAAAGAAGGAGAAGGAGAGGGAGAAGGAGAAGGAGAAGGAGAAGGAGAAGGAGAAGAAAAATAGGAACTAAGATCTTCACTCTAACTCACACCCTCCCTATTTCTACACCACAAGAATGAGCTTTCCTTTCATTTCTTAGCTCTTATATATGGCCTTGATTTTTTGGTACTCTTCTATCTCTTTGGTCTAAAGCAATCTTCTCACACCTTTGTTTTTACAAATCTTTTTTAACTTTCGGAGGGGGGGAGGGGGGGTCACTCATGAATATATGTGTGTATCACTTGAGCTCAAAATAAGGGGTTTTAAAAATACTATATTCATACACTTTTTATATACACAAGGGTGTCATATAAATGGATGATTTACAAATTGAATAAAAAAGGGTTGTGTTTTATTGAAGAAAATTTCACAAATAAGGATATTTATCAATAGGCCCTACACACATGTGATATAGAGGATATATATGTAATGATTTCCTTGAGTCCTTATGCATGTGCCTCACTCAATTCATATTACAACTTGTAGGGGAGTGAGCCTTGCTCTCTTTTCAAATAATTTCCAACCATAAATTACAAGTGCTTGAGAGATGCTTTTATTTTTTCTTCTCTTTTTTTTTCTAAAATTTTGCATTTTTTCTCATGTGTCTTGCCTTCATCTTTGCTTTTCTAGACAAGGTTAATAAGAGTAGAAAGTAGAGAGTAAAGAAAGGAGAAATTAGAAGGTAGAGAGAGAGGAAGAGTAAAAGAAGGTAAAGAGGAGAATCCAGAGAGTAGAGGGTAGAAAGAGAAGAGAAA
The DNA here is from genome assembly GCF_053477565.2 of Lygodium microphyllum. NCBI lineage: Eukaryota > Viridiplantae > Streptophyta > Polypodiopsida > Schizaeales > Lygodiaceae > Lygodium > Lygodium microphyllum. Next base: position 82,655,437 of record NC_141163.1, on the reverse strand, counting down.
GACAAGATGGTAGAGAGAGAGGGAAGAGAAAAAAGAGAGTAGATGGTTTAGGGTGGAGAGTAGACAAGAGTAGAGGTTAGAGAGAGGAGAGAGAAAAGAGAGTAGATGGTAGAGAGACAAGAGTACATAGCAAAGAGAGGAGAAGAGAAGATGGTAGAGAGACTACAAGAGTAGAGGATAGAGAAAGAGGAATGGTAGCTAGAGGAGAGATAAAAGAGTAGGGGGAGAGAAAAGAAGAGAGATAAACAAGTAGAGAAGAGGGTAGAGAGAGAGGGGTGTAATTATATTTTGATACTGATGTATGTGAACACACTTACAACCACCCAAACACTTTTTTTCCTCTCTTTAGGAGGTTTTTTTCCCAATCTTATGTATATGCCTATTCACTTTTAGGGCATACTTAGTCTTGTAACTCTTTTGTATTGATACCTCTTAATATACTTTGAGTTATGCTCCCTCCAGCTTCTTCTTCTCTAAGTTCTATACTTGCATTCTTGCAATCCTAAATATAACAATTAATATCGTAGAAGGCTTCAACCTTTTGGGTAAAGTCATCAATACCATTTGCTTGATTTTCTTAGATTGATACAAGATTTAACAAGCGTTCACACGTTGAAAAATATTGTGTGCAAGCCTATGAGGACTAAGTATCATAAAAAAAATTATTCATGTTTATTTTGGCCTCCTTTTACACTACTTTTAGCATTATGCAAGATATTTCATCATTCTGTATAGAGTTTTCAACATCATTCATTTCTAGAGGTAAGAGACCTTATAGTCTCCTTTATACTATGCTTCATATTCTCTATATCACATAAGTTGGTTTTGTACATATTTTCCTCTATACAAGAAACTTTTACATCAAGTGCAATCAAAGGCCATGGCTAGAAACAATGATGTATTCCATACATTGGTTATTGAGGACAAGTTGAATGGAACCAGCTATCTTGCTATAGGACTATATGATGCATTATGGATTGGTTGCAAAGGAGCTTTTGAACATTTTATATGGAATTAAAAGATGGTGTTTTAAAAGTTGCAAGTGTACTAGAAGCAAGTGGTGTTTTGATGTTGCAAGAGAGCTAAGAATGCTAGGGATAGTCTCAGATGTTTGTATTGAGGAATAAATGAGGCTCATGTTGCTTACCTATGTAAGCATTTAGAAAGTGAAAATATAGATGAAGGTGACTCCATGGATAGTTTTCTTTTTTTGCAAAGATCAAATATCTTGAAATTTTTCCTAATAGTTCAGCTATGCAAATTGTTGTCAATGGTGTTCCTGATTCTTATCTTTTTGCATCCACTCTTCATTTGATGATGAAAGGCAATCTAAATGCTTTGTTAGTTGATGAGTTGGTTTTTGTTTTGCTATAAGGAGAACAGTCTAGACAACATATGTCCATTATGTGTGTTATAGACCAAGGTGTTGTGACTAGTCTGAAAGGTAAAGAAAAAGCTTCCTTTTCTACTAGTAATTAGCAAAAATCTACAATATACTTAGACAAAGAAGGTTGATAAGGATGACAAGAGAAAAGAGAGTCAGATTTTTTTATAGCTGTTATAAGCAAAAAGATCATATCATAAATGATAGTCCTAAATTGGCTATGAAAGAGGCTAAGAAAAAAGAGTTTAAAACATAAGTCCAAAGTGTCTTTGTGCTTCAACTAGTTTATAAGCATGGCTGAAAATTTGTTAGAATGTAAAGTGATCACCCTTTTTTTTGATTGAGGAGGTGAGTATATCTTTAAGGGATTTAATGCATATATGCTACATGTGGGATAAAATACCAATGTACATTGCAATATATACTAGAAAAAAATGGTGTAATTGAGAGGAAGACTAGATCTCTCGTAGAGATGGCACAATGTATAATTAAGAGTCAAGCTTTGCCACATAATTTCTTACTTGAAGTTTTTTTATGTGACCTATGTACTTAAAAGGTGTCCCACTAAGACTTTACAATCTATCACTCCATATGAGGATTGGTATGGTAAAAACCATCTATGGCTCACTTATATATTTTTAGTTGCTTGGCTTATGCCTTGTTTCCAATGCAACAATGCAAGAAGTTGGAGGATAAGGTTGTAAAATGTATTTTTATTAGGTGCAATAATGAAAGCAAAGGTTATAAGTTATGTCATCTGCAAAGTATATCTTGGTCAATCTTGATATTGTCTTTGTGGTAGATGTTATTCATCCTTTACTTTCATGTATGAAAGAGATATATGCTCATAGAATATCTATGACACTTTCTTGATTGTTTTTAGTGGAGTGCAATCACATGTAGAATGAGGCAATTTTTCAGCCTATGTAGGTTTCAATGATAACACAAATCAACCTATTACTGATGTAGATATGAATGATGCATTTCTTGATGAGAGAGTAGAGATTTAGGAGACTAGGACTATGTCAAAATGGCTAGTGCAAACATTGGATGATAGTAGGTTTGATGCACCATTGGCTAGTCATACTCGTTTGATCTCATAGTGCCTCTTATAGTTTTTTTTTCTTTGCGACTCAGTATACACAACTAATTTGTGCAAATGTCATCATAGGGCCAATCCCTTAAATCTCTAGTTTTGTCAGACTATGCTACTTATTTTCACTTCCTTCACTTGATAGCTCTAGGAAGACCAATAGTTCCTCTTATACATCCGATTGTTATGCATTGATTGTTTCTAATTTTTGTGATGAGGATGAGCTTGTTTTTCCTCCCTGAGTAGGCGCCAGTCATCCGCGTCTAGCCACTCGGGCTTTGCAACCCCGCTCTTGAGTGCCTTGCGTGCGTCCGATCGTCTCTGTGACATATATGCACGCATGCACTCCATCATCCAGCCCGTAGAAAACCTATCTGCTGTTGCTGGTATCGGTTCTTATGTGATTTGCCTCTTGGCAAATCACAATAAGGCCATTGGTACCAATTGGGTTTACAAGTTAAAACCCAAGTCAAATGGTAGTGTTGATCACTACAAAGCTAAACTTGTGGCAAAGGATTGTGCTCGATAGAAGGGCATTGATTTTGATGAGGTTTTTCTCCCAATTATTATCATATGACAACTTTGTGTAGCATTTATACATTACTAGCTCATGGATTTTTAGCCATGAGGGGAAAAAAAAAAGTATTCAGATTGAAAAAGGCTTTGTACGGTCTAAAGTAGGCACCTCATGGCTTGGTATGAGAATATGCATGCATACTTGACTGTGCATGGCTTTCAAAGTAGTCTCACTAAGAGCACATTATATGTTATACATGAAGGTGATGTGTCTCTTATCATTGTGGTTTATATTGATGGCATGCTACTTGCTAGTCCTAATGAGACACATATTACTAAACTTAAGATTGAGTTGAATTCATCTTTTAACATACCAGATTTGAGCCTACTGCATCATTATTTGGGTGTTTAATTTAAGAACTATGATGGATGTAAAATATTACACGACGCAACGAACAGAATCTGAGAAAGAGATAGAGAGTACACAACAGATAAGAGGAGAATCGGTAACTTCTTTAACTTCAAACAATTGATACAAAGATGGCTCTGTCCACCCGTGCGCTTCCACTATGTGAAGCTTAGATGGCGATCTAGACAGAAGATAGGTGAAGAGCTTAAGGCTAGCTGGAACAACAACTCTGACTGGGTGAAAAATGAGTGAATGATGGCTGCAAAGGGGTTTAGCTTTTATAGCCCGCGAAGGTCGTTAGGTCGGCCTGCTGACCGACCTACCATATGAGCCTCCACTAGTCGGCCAGGGAATATTCCCTTTACTATCGGGCCGGGGGTGCTGCCCCTGGACCCCCGCCAGGAGGGCCGCTGGCCCCCCTGGGACCCCCCAGCCAGGGGCCGCTTCCACGGCCCCCGAACCCCACAATAGGGGCCCCTTTTAACTCCCTTACCACGCAACTCAATGCAATGTGCCTCGAGTTGCTACCAGCTTAACCACTCCGTCTAACCCAAAGATTAGACCCACAACAGTCACCTTTTTGCCATCCGGTCACATAGACCTCATCTGATATACAAGTCAGGACTCAACCAATGTCCGGGCTCACATTTGGCTTCTCCTCATAATGGGGGCCTTACAACTTTGAGCACCATGGATCATTGGTAGCACCTAATGAGGGTGGGGCATTGATCGTATCTAACACCCCCCCTCAATGTCCACCCATAGGTGAACTATCTCCTCGGCCCAATGCCGAGTCTCTGAAGATGAACTTGAAGCAGATCCTTCGTAAGTGCTTTGGTGAAGATATCTGCTCCATTCTCCTCTGTTGGACAGTAGACCAATTCCACTATCCCATCCTCCATCAAATCACGCACATAGTGATACTGGATCTCTATATGTTTGGTGCGTGCATGAAACACTGGATTTTTGGCAATGGCGATGCAACTTTGATTGTCACATCTCAGCACAGTTGGTTCTTCATCCTGCACTCCCATATGCCATAGAATCCTTCTCAACGATACGGCCTCACATGCAGCAAAACAAGCTGGCTTGTACTCTGCTTCGGTAGAAGACAATGCCACTGTTGGTTGCTTCTTACTAATCCAAGAGAAAATTCCTGAACCCAAAGAGAAACAATAACCAGAAACTGACTTCTTGGAATCAATGTCTCCTGCCCAATCTGAGTCACAGTTCCCCACAAGAGAAGTTCCGAAACTGTATGTGATACCATAGTCAAGAGTTTTCTTCAAGTATCTGAGCACCCGCATCCCAACCTTCCAATGACTCTCATGAGGTTTGTTTGAGAACCTGCTCAAAATACCAACAGCAAAACTGATATCTGGTCTGGTGTTACACAAGTAGATCAGACTGCCGACCAACCTCCTATACCTCCCAATGTCTGCTAGTGCTGATGTATCCTCGACGGATAACTTTGCATTCACCTCCATAGGTGTAGCTATCTCCTTGCACTCGGTCATGCCAAATGCCTTCAAGATCTCCCATGCATACTTCTTCTGAGAGATGAAGATCTTTCCTGGCTCTTGCCAGACTTCAATCCCCAAACAATAGTGCAGCAAGCCCAAGTCTGTCATTTCAAACTCAGAACTCAAAGCCTTTCGAGTTTGGTTGATCATATCTTCATAGTCACCTGTAATAAGAAGGTCGTCCACATATAGGACAATCACTACAGACTTTTTACCATCCCTGTAAACATACAAGTTAGCATCTGAGGCACATCTTTTGAAGTTTAGGTTTAAAAAGAACCTATCTATCCGCTGGTACCATACTCTGGGGGCTTGTTTCATCCCATATAATGCCTTCTTTAGTTTACACACTTTGTTCTCAGAATGGGGGACCTCAAACCCTGGTGGCTGAGCCACGTACACCTCCTCCTTGAGGTCACCATTTAAGAACGCTGACTTAACATCCATTTGGTACACTGGCCACTTCTTATGGGCAGCCACTGCAAGTACCGTGCGAATAGTGGTCATTCTGGCAGTTGGGGCAAATGACTCTTGAAAATCAAACCCTTCAACTTGTGAAAATCCTTGGACAACCAGTCTAGCTTTGTGCTTTTCTAAGGTACCATCAGCCTTGTACTTTACCTTCCAGATCCACTTGGTGCCAATAACCTTCCGCTTTGCTGGTCGATCCACTAGCTCCCAAGTGTCATTCTTCATTATGCTGTCATACTCCGCCTGCATAGCAACCTTCCATGATGGATCTGCAAGTGCTTCTTCTAAGTCAGTTGGCTCCTTTACTTCTCTCATAATCTCAACCATCAAGGCCATATTGACTATGTGAGTAGAAGCCCTCCTTTGCTCCTCTATTCTCTGAGACCTCCTTGGTCCGTCTGCCTTCTCCTCAACAGATGTAGGCATAGGATTATTGTGGTCATAGAGCTGCTTCACCCAACGCGGCAATGGCTTTTCCGGTGGGGTGATGTCAGGTTGGTGAACTTTTTCCTCATCATCTGAAGATGATGCTTTCTCCTCCTTAAGGATAGGGATAGCTCTCGGGATAGGTTCATAGTGGACTACTTCTTTGCTTGATGATAAAGTGGAAGAACTTGCCTTCTTCTCCTCCACTGTATGTGGCTCCTCCTTGAACACCACATCACGGCTCGCGATGATCTTCTTTGCCTCTTGGTCATATAATTTGTAAGCCTTCTGTTCATCATTATAACCCAAGAAGATACATTTTCTGCTTTTTGGTTGTAACTTGTTTCTCTTCTCATCTGGAACATGTGCATAACATTCACATCCAAAAATTCTGAAATGTGAGACAGATGGTTTCTTACCAGTGTAAGCCTCATGAGGTGTTTTTCCCTTGAGAGCCTTTGTATAGCTCCGATTTAGAATGTAGACTGCAGTATTAACAGCTTCAGCCCAAAAATGGTTAGGCAATCCCTTGCCCTTTAGCATGCATCTTGCCATCTCCACAATGGTGCGATTCCTGTGTTCCACAACACCGTTCTGCTGAGGTGTGTGAGGCGTCGTCAATTGACGCTTGATCCCTTTGCTCTTGCAAAAGCCTTCAAACTCCTTTGAGTTGAACTCACCACCACCATCTGTTCTAAATTTCTTCACACTTTTCCCTGTTTCATTCTCAACAAGTATTAGCCATTCTTTAAACTTACCAAAAGCTTGAGCCTTATCACGAAGGAAGTACACCCACATCTTCCTACTGTAGTCGTCGACAATCAACATAAAATAAGAAGATCCCCCCAAGGCCTGTGTAGGCATCTTACCACACAAGTCAGCATGCACCAACTCTAGAGGAGCCTGTGCTCTATTATTGCTTTCTTGTGGAAATGCCTTTCTCTGTTGCTTGCCCATCATACAAGCTTCACATGGTTCCTTCAATTTAGTTATTGTAGGTAGGTGAGCAACCATACCTTGCTTTTGCATCTCCTTCAATACTGCAAATCCGATGTGTCCAAACCTTTCATGCCAAAGCTTACTTGTGCCCACTCCAGCGGTGGCTGTAAGAGCACTTAGCTCATACAAGTTGTTCCTTCTTTCTCCTTTGCCAACAATTGTGCCAGCACTATCAATAATTTCTGCACCTGTCTTCTTGAACCTCACTTCATGACCAAGATCAGTTATGGCAGCAACTGATAAGAGATTTCTCCTGATTTCGGGAACATACAACACATTTGAAAGCTTTTTGACTTCACCATTTGCAGCAACAAAAGAAATAGTACCTATGCCCGCAGCAGGGCATTTAGCATCATTTCCAACCGTCACAGTGATGGATTCTTGTAGAGGCTGCATAGAACTGTATAGACCTCTCTTGTTGGTCATGTGACGGGAGGCCTCACTATCCAACACCCAAGAGTCAGTGGTAGATTCTTCTTGCGCCGAGGAGCACACTTCCTCAATGGTCGCCATGAATAATTCCAACTCTGCTTCAGCCGTATTGGCTGTCTCTTTCCCTTTACTTTTAAGAGTACCATTCTTTTTATCTACCTTCTTGACACGACAATCTGCAATTGCATGTCCTTTCTTCTTACAGTAGAAGCACTCTCCTTGAAACTTCTTCTTGCCGCCCTTCTTCTTTTTGTCACCATCATTTTTGGTGGAGGAAACACCTTTGCCTTTTGCATTGGCAGAGAATGCAGCATCTCCATTGTTGCTTCCTTCTCGGGCTTTCAGCCTCAACTCCTCCTCCATTAATAATGCACAAAACTCCTCAAAAGTCAAAGCTTGAGGTCTCACCTGAGTATTAAGGGCAGTTACTAGTCCATCAAACTTTTGTGGACAAATCCGAAGACACCTCCGAGCTAGCTCTTCGCTAGTCTTTTGTATCCCAGCGCCAGCCATCTGGTCGCGCAAATTCTTAATCCGAGTGATGAATGCTTCAACCGTCTCTCCTTCAGCAAACTTCTCCGCTGCTAGTTGATTCTCCAAGTTTTGAATCCTTGTTTGGTTTCGTGTTTCATACTGACTCCTTAGTACATTCCAAGCCTCTGACGCTTTGGTTGTATGCTGAATCAGAGTCAAAACACTGTCAGAACAGCTTGTAACTAAGGCACACAATGCATCTGCATTCCTTCGTTTCCAAGCTCGTAGAAGATCTGCATTCGGAGGAATCATCACACTAGGATTTGATGGGTCGGGGGTAGGCTGTGGTTCTGCGTCAGTCCCCAGCACAGTCTCTAGAAGCTCATAAGAATCAAGGATAGTTGTAATTTTGAACTTCCACAAGGTGTAGTTTGTACCATCTAACTTGCCTTCGCTGAAGGTTGGTGGACGAATCCTCAGTGTTTGAATAGCCGGTACAGTAGCACTACCTCCTGCACCGCTTCCTGATGCGCCAGAACTGCTTCCCGGAGTTGACATCGTTTCTCTTTGATGTTGAAGCCTTTGCCTCTTGCACGCTCTCCAATCTCTAGAGCCCCCTGGGATCTGATACCATGTAAAATATTACACGGCGCAACGAATAGAATCTGAGAAAGAGATAGAGAGTACACAACAGATAAGAGGAGAATCAGTAACTTCTTTAACTTCAAACAACTGATACAAAGATGGCTCTGTCCACCCGTGCGCTTCCACTATGTGAAGCTTAGATGGCGATCTAGACAGAAGATAGGTGAAGAGCTTAAGGCTAGCTGGAACAACAACTCTGACTGGGTGAAAAATGAGTGAATGATGGCTGCGAAGGGATTTAGCTTTTATAGCCCGCGAAGGTCGTTAGGTCGGCCTGCTGACCGACCTACCATATGAGCCTCCACTAGTCGGCCAGGGAATATTCCAGGGAATATTCCCTTTACCATCGGGCCAGGGGCGCTGCCCCCGGACCCCCGCCAGGGGGGCCGCTGGCCCCCCTGGGACCCCCCAGCCAGGGGCCGCTTCCACAGCCCCCGGACCCCACAATAGGGGCCCCTTTTAACTCCCTTACCACGCAACTCAATGCAATGTGCCTCGAGTTGCTACCAGCTTAACCACTCCGTCTAACCCAAAGATTAGACCCACAATAGTCACCTTTTTGCCATCCGGTCACGTAGACCTCATCTGATATACAAGTCAGGACTCAACCAATGTCCGGGCTCACATTTGGCTTATCCTCATAATGGGGGCCTTACAACTTTGAGCACCATGGATCATTGGTAGCACCTAATGAGGGTGGGGCATTGATCATATCTAACAATGGAGATATTTCTTTGTGTCAAACAAAGTATGTTGAGATATTATTGCAAAGATTTGGTCATGAAGATCACAAGCCAATTACTACTCCTATGTGAGCAATCAAGATATTAGAGATGGTTTTGATGTCTTCCTCTATCAATGAGATGTTGGGCTTGATATACCTGCATTAGGAGGCCTAGACATTTAGTTATAAATCTCACAAATAAGTTTTTAATCATGAAGCATCGGTAGGCAATGAAGTAAATATTTCTCTACTTGAATGATACCTAGTACCTTGCATTGTTTTATCCCCAAGAATGGAAAATTACCACCAAATTTACATGCTTTTTTAGATTTTGACTAGGTTGGTTATTACAATACTTGTGTATCCATAAGTGGTTTTTGCTTCATGCTTTATAGCTCATGCATATTGGAGTATTCCATTGTGGCCACTTCTAGTTGTGAAGATGAGTGCATCCAACTTTTACAACTATGGTTGAGTATGTTTTGGCTCAAATGCCTCTTGGTTGATTTGGGTATTGGCAGTTTTAGGGGATCCAATAATGTTCCATGCATGTATAAAGCACATTGAGGTATACTATCATTATGTCAAGGCGAGATTCTTTACATGAAAGATCATCTTGGCCGATGTGCCAACATAGAACAACTTACAAAACTTTTCATAAAGGCGCTCATGATAAGTTCAAAGCTTTCTACAAAGATTTGGGCTTATTTTCCTTTGTGGAATGATCTAGTCCACTTGGCATGGCACTTCCCTATACATGAGTGTTAGGTCTCACTCACCATATCACTCCTAGGGGGATTTGTTACCATATTTTAGTAGTGATATTTGTAAATACACTTAGGACTATCATGATACTTTTTCTCCTCTTTAGGAGGTCTACTTTGAGTTGTGCTCTCTCAAGCTTCTTCTTCTCCAAGCTATCTATTTTCTTTCTTGCAATCCTAAATCCATTAAGAGAGAGAGGAGAAAGAGAAGAGAGAGGCGAGAGATAGAGAGATAAGGTGGAGGTGGAGGAGATAAGAGAGAAATAGAGAGGAGAGGGAAAATGATACAAAAGAGGATAGAGACTAGAGGAGAGGAGAAAAATATTTTGCTACCTCGATAAACTAGCCCTTTTTGCACCAAAAGTAACTTCAATTCCTTCATAATGACTATGCCACCTTGATAAACTACCCATTTCTTATAGAGAGTAGATAGTAGAGAGCACATAGAGTAAAGGGTCAAGAGAGAGGAGAGAAAGATACATTTAGATTTCTAAAGAGAGTGAAGGGTAGAGAGAGAGGAGAGAGTAAAGGGTATAGAGAGAGAGAGATGCACCTTTTGGACTTCTAGAGTACTTGACAAAAGATAAAACACCAAGTAATTTATGTGTACACTGAGACAAATTCTATTATTTGAGAAGATATGGTGAAGATTATTATGAGGTCTAATATGGTATGACTACAAGTGGAGGTGAACTTATGGTTGAAGTTAAGTATCACATGTTTCTTCTCTTGCAAGAGGATTGTCTCTTGGTGTACATGTCTCTTACAAGTTTACTCTCGTTACAAAAGAAAAGGGTGAGGGGAAGAGAATAATTTGGCAATGTAGGTTATGTAGATTTATTGTGTGTTATTTTTCCTCTTCTTAAAGTTGTTAGTTATCCAAGATGTATTGATTAGCTATGTGTTAGAGTAATTTATATTTGAGCGAGGTTGCACATTCACACAAGATATCTAGCTTTGGGCTCTTCTTTTAGCTTACATCAAGTGTGCAACATGTCTTTCATTATATTTTTCTTTCTTGTTAAAGTTTATAGAACCAACTATTTCTTTAAGGTTTGATATGGGAAGTTATATTCTACTCTTGTATGCAAGTGCCTAAGATTGAAGGTAAAATTTTAAAAAACTTTATTTAAAAGGGATATTTGAAAATTATAAATTGTATGAAGAGTTTATGGTGGCTTGGTAGTAGGCAAGCTTAAGGGTAACCTTGAATACCCATAACAATACAAGCTTAAGAGTAAGCATAGAGAGGAGAGGGGTTAGAAGAGTGATAAAGAGAGAAGGAGAGAAGGAGAAAAGAAGATAGAGAGAGATAGAGACAAAGAAATGATGGGAGAGAATGAGAAAGAATACTATATGTACCAATTGGCCTATTTATTCTAGGTTACTACTAGTCAACATGGCCCCATGTCATATAGATGAGGAGATATGTTGCTTCATAACCCAAGCTAGGAGTACATGCTTGTCATTGCAACTTGGGAGTAGTGAATGGCATGCCTTCAAAAGAGCATTTACAGGATTTATGCTTGGGCCTGGATTCAAATATATCAATTTAATATTATATTTATTTTATTTAATATTCAATATTGTCTGTATATGTTTTTCTAGTATAGCTACATTGGTAATTCACCAACATAACTGGAGAAAGGGTATCTGAAGTACCATGGGCTGAATTGACCTCGAGAGAAGCTATATCCATAGGAAGTAGAGATAGCCATTTATTATATATAATAAGCTTGCATTTTTTGTCTCATTCAAGAGTTCTTATAATATATGTTTGTTCCTTGTTGTAGAATTAGGCTAAGAAGGGATTATTGAGAATGTGATTTTCGATTGTGTATCTCATTGCTTGCTACTATTTAGATATTTAGTTTTAATTAGCATTAAGAATTATTATTTTCTAGTTGTATCATTTGGGGTTTATACTCTCATTTGGTGTTGTATTATGAGGGCATCATTGTATTGGTTTCATACTTTCCAATACTTTGTAGTATATTTCTTTTGTTAAATATTTAAGTGTTATATATTTCTTTGTAGTATATTTATTATATTATTTCTTAGGTTTTTATACATGCTGCGACAAGAATCTATACTTCACAAGATAGTAGACATGGGTTAAATCCTTGTATTTTTTTTCCTCCACAAATGTTGATATAAGCATCAATATAATCTTTTTGCAACTGTCAGTAGAATTGTCAAACTAGGCATTGATCAAATATCAAAATTTATCAACCATATTTCAAGGCTTATACTTGCGGATTTTCTAGACATGAAAATGCCATCGTACACATTTCAACACTTATTGTGATGGCGAGAGTTAACATTCTAAAACAATTTCACATGTACTTTCATCTTAAATTTCATTGGTATACATGTTATCTATTTTGCTACCTATATTCATATTATTCACTTCATGAGAGAGTTGATGATAGTCATTGGATCTATGGGATACATCCTTTGAACTGTTGATATTAGCTATATGCTCTTGTGCCACGGGAACACTATAAGAGCTAGCCTCAACATCAGATATGTTCTTCTCAAGACCTTGATTTCCTTAGTCAATGGCTTCATTTATAGGGTTTTTCTCTAAATGGCATGATTGATCATCCTCATTGATATGATCACTTCCTTGATCCTTCTTCTTATTCCTTGTTCAAGAAAGATGCATACAAGAATTTGGATAGTAGATCAATGATGTGAAACATCTCCCTTTATTTGAGCTTTATTCTTGGCCAATCCAAGAGCTTGATAGCTCCAAAGGAAGCTTATAATATGAGGAAAAGGAAGATCCAACAACCTTTGGAATCTAATATGGGTTGCTAGGTCAACTAACCCAAAATAGGGGCCCAGCTTGTCATGCTATCGTAGTTGTTGTAGTTATAAAAACTTTAATATCTTCCACATGATAGATCCAATTAGAGCTAGACTTTTTGAAAGAGGATAATATAAGCCTTCAATCTACATCTATCAGGTCATAAAAAGCTCCTTATCATTGGTCTAAGACTAAGTGTCAATAAGTGTTGCATTTGGCTATTCAAGCAACTATTAACATCCATGATGGTTAGATTACCTACTGCTCAACCAAATTTAATGCTTTTACAAGCATCAAGAATACATTAATGCAAGCAAACATTGATAGGATTGTGTAAGACATAAATAGAAATCGAAATTGATACAAATATTATTGAAAATGAATTGGAAGAAAGGGAAAGTGATCAATTATCTCTTCAACTTACTCTTATTTGTATCTATCATCATTCTTTTATTGTTCTTTAGAAGCATTACAAGGGCATTACAAAGTTAGGCAATGATTAACAAGCATAGAAGAGAAATGGACCAAAGCTCATTCAAGATTTGAAGAAAGACTAAATTGAAAGCATCAATTGATGGATTTTCTTGAGAAAATTGAAGTAGGATAGAGTCTTCTTGAAACCTATCAAGTAAAAAGGATAGAAATTCCACTTAATTCTGAATAGAAACAGGGAAGATTTGAAGAAATTCAACCTTCAAGAAAGCTCTTCATCATCGCATGTTGATATAGACTTCTCTAACAATTATAAGACTTTCATAGTAGTTCTACATGATCCATAGATGCTCTATCTTTAATCCTTCAAGTTGAGTATGCTTATTTGCTTTGAAATCCACAAATCCCCTAAATCATGAAGAGGTACTCAATGTTGATGGAGAATCTTCACTCTTTGCTTAAATGATTCCAATTTCTTCAAGAGGCGTAATCTAGAAGAGGCTAAAAGCGAGAAACTTGGAAAATATTAAAGAATTTTGAAGTTTGACTCAAGCCTTAATGGCTGACCATGGATGAAAATTAGGGTTTCATGGGGTAAAAGATAGGAAAAAAGAAGGTTATGGAGCTCTTTGAGGAGTCAATAATTATCAAAAGGAGATGCTTGGAAGAGAAGCCATGATTATGAATCCTTCAAAAACATACTGAAAGCATACTAAAAATGAGCTCCAATAGCAAGATGGGTTGCTTTATCACATGGATTATTTTTCCTTCAAGATGGCATTCAATGGGTAGTTCTTGAGTTAAGGAAACTACTCATGCCTTCCCATCTCCAAAATGTTGAATGTATAGTAAGATATGAGAGCTTGAATCTTCCACAAGAGCTTGGAAAAGGGAAAAGAAGAATCATAGTTCAAATGTTAGTGGAAACAAGGGTTTCCCCAAGGTTTGTTTTGACACTTGAGCCAAAATAACCTCTAGAATGGTGACAAACTACCATATGTGAAATTTCCATCCTTTGCTACTCCAAATTAACCACAACTTACTGTGTCAAACTTCTACTATCTCCATATTATAGAAAAATACAAATGTAATCACCTTCTTGAAGAAAATTATCGCCTTAAACTACTAGAAAATACTAGGATCAAAGACCATCCTTTGATATCAATGAAATGAAGCTTTTCTATAAATTGAAAAGTAGCCTTAACACATAGTATAGTATGAAGAAATGGACCAAGAAGCATAGCTATGCTTGCATTATAATGAAACTCATAGAATTAATTATCTATAGTTGAAATGACAAGAAGCTAGCAATACAAGAAATAAGACTTTAGAGAGGCCAAGAACTTCCAATGCCCTTAATGAGGCCAAGACCCATGCATGATTACACATTATCATGTTAAGTGTGCATGAACACTCACTTTCGTTAGTAAGTGGGCGGGTCAAGATCCTCAAAGGAAGAAACATACGAATGACTAGCCAAAGATGTGGCCAATGTTATAATTATATCTTTTATATGAAGCCCTAATGCTCCAAGGTTTAGTGTAAAGGCAAGTTTAAAAATTGCCACATTATAGATAAGTAGACAAAGAATATTGTTTGGCCAATCTCGTTATTATGTCATATTGAATTTGTGCATTTTGTTCTCTCATTTTATATTGTAGATCTATATCTTGTTGAATGCTATATCACATATGTAATGCAATTTTGTCTGTTGATTCTGTTCTTCATATTGTATTTTTGTAATAAATAACATTGACATGTAACCAGTAGCTCATTGGCTTTCTTTAAATAGTAAGCAGATCTCTGTATATATTGTAGGTGTCGTGTGTGTATAGATGCAGGTCTATAGACATATACATTAGTGCAAACATAGAAGCAGTTGTAACTTTTTCTCTTAAGGCAAAACAACGCATATATTTGGGTGACTACAACTATATGCTCCCTTGGGAGGGGTGAATAAGGATATGGGCTAAGGCCACATGGAGGTACGAGAACATATTTATGCAAGAGTCTCTTCACAGAAACTATTATAAATGTTGTGAATTTGAATGGTGTCGGCTATCATGTTGTAAATATTGTCACCGTTATAATGACGGAAATCTATGTGAGAGCAAACGAAATATAGCTCTATATAGTGTTGTTTTGTAGCTACAAGATAAGACTGTTAGGGCAATGGGGTGGTCAATATCAGTATCAGGAAGCGACAGGCACGGCTCGGTGACGACGGCGTGCGCCGTTCTGTTGATGCTATTGTATGTTGCAGGTGCTAATATTGACGGAATATGGTCATCATCATCAGAGGATTCTAATAATGTTGCTAATGGTTGAGCGAACAGGATTTAATCTCATTAGTACTACGACTCTGCAGATTTTGATTAATGTCATGATCATACGTCTCTGCAGGTATAATTAACTGTGCGCCGCCCACCAGCTTCCCATCGAAGGTTGTTAGATACCACCCTACCGGCCCTGAATACTCTGTGCTCAAGAACCAGACCTTGGCCCGCGACGTCCTCTGTCGATACTCCCCGCATGAAATCGCAGCCGCTCGTCTGCTTCTCAAGAAGTTCAACAAGCCTGCCGTCGACACCATCCATGTACTACATCATATTCTGATCCACTCATCATCATCTCTTTATTTCATGCACTGCTAGGCCTTGACAAATAAGATTACTCGCTGTAGCGTTTTCGACTAAGTTCTTAATTCATGGCTGTCCTTGCTCGGTTAGTTATGTTATGCATTCACGATGCTTATGGGTGGATGAGTGATGCTCGCGCAGAGTCCGGATGGCGACATTATTGATTGCGTTTTGAGGGAGAAGCAGGCTGCATTGGATCATCCCTCAATGAAGAATCATACACTTAAGGTGAGATATGGTTGGAAGAGAGAGAGAGTGTGTGTGTGTGGGGCGGGAGAGGGAGCATTTGCGGTTTGGGAACGTGGGAACATATACCGTGCTTCTACTTGTGTCAAATGTATGTATTATAGCGAATTGAGTCTCAATGCAACATAGGTCTCCTGTATGTTTATTGATACTTAAATATGTGTTGAGAATCTAATCTACATGCAAAATGGGCCTACTATATGTGCACTAACACCTAAATATGTGTGAATCTAGTTTAAGTGCAAAATGCACATACTATATACGTGCAATAATACCTAAATTTCTAAATGTGGGTATATTTGTGTAGCTTTTTCCGACCATGTTCCCTGAAGGATTTGACTTTACTGTGCAAAACTATGCCCTTGGATCACAAGTTTGGCACCAAGTAGGCCAGACATGCCCCACAGGAACCATTCCCATAAGAAGAATGACCCTACTGAATGCTCTCCATATGCAAGATTCTTCAAGTCCCCTTGCCTCCTCAAGGCTAGTTAACATTAAGCCAGGAGACTATCTACATGAGGTAACTTGTAAAGTTTATGGAATTAGCATAAATTAAACATCACTAAAGCCATTTTCTTTTAACAAAGCATCATATTATCCTAGCTAGAATGCTATGTATACTATATATCATTTCCTTCTATGGGTCCCAAGTTTACTCTAAAAACATGTATACAAATTTGCATATTGAGCTTGGATGCATATTATGTGGATGGACCATGGTCCTATGAAGCTACACATAATTTCTCAATTCTCAAAAGTGTGCACTAATTTTAAACTAAAGTTGTTAAGGTGAACAAATAAAATTATTCAAAAGTTTGTATTAGTAGCTTTATTGGAAAATGGCATATGCTACCCACTTAAATATATCACTAACTTCTACTTGTTGGATATGATTGTCTATGTCTCTATTTGTAGTATGCAGTAGCAACTTTCCATGCAAATGAAGCTATTCATGGGGCAAGAGGCAGCTTTAATGTTTGGAACCCTCGTGTGCAAATAGATCCTGAGATGAGTTTGGCACAACTTTGGATACTTGGTGGTCAAGGTACTACAGGAATTGATCTAGAGACTATTGAAGCAGGATGGGTGGTAAGTGAAAGTTGACGTTGATTCTCTTCGATGTCAACCCTTTGCATGATGGCTAAAAGTTGTTTGTCGTTAACTTTATGAGACTATCCATGATTTTGGCCTCACTTCATGCTAGATAAAACTTCTATGATTTTGATTATTGATAGCATGCTCAAGCTTGCGAATGCAAGGATGATTTCTGAATTTATACAAATATTTCATTAACATTATGTATACATTTGATCTCATATTGTAGGTACACCCTGTAAAGTATGGTGATACTCAACCTCGCTTTCACACATTTTGGACGGTCTGTGTATTCTTCTCAACATCTAAACAATATCATACTTTGCATAAGGCTCTAAACATGATGGAATGAGATGGAATCATCTATTATACATTATTTCGTACTAGAATTGATAAGCATCTAGCATGTAAGTGGTTGAAAATCAATTTTTGTTTGCAGAATGACTTTTACACACAACATCAATGTGGTGACCTATCATGCAGCCCTGGATTTGTGCATGTATCTTCAGTTATAGCGTTGGGGAGTGCAATTACTCCAGTATCAACTTATGATGGTCAACAACAAGAGTTTGATATTCATATATGGAAGGTGATTTTGATTGTCTATCACAACAATTGGCTATTCCTATTGCTTCTATTCATTTTAGGCCTTTGTATGTATTATGTGCTAATTTATTAGCATCACCCTCATAGTAGTTAGGAAGATCTAACATGTTGTTGAGCAAAAAACTGCCCCTAGTTAACTAACACTTTATAGGTCTTTTTTATTTTGTATTCCTTGTCTTTTTGAAAAGACTATATATATCTTATCAAAATACACAAGGAGAAAAAAAAATTAACATCCACATGGGCAATGCTTAAGCGCATGATGTTAGTACTCTCATTATTCTATCTTTACACAAGAATAGTGGATGCATGCAATGACTTGTGTTGACTTCTTTACAAGATGAAGTAGATAGCAAATAATATGTATACAATGAAACATGCATGTTAGGAAGTGTTGAGCCTAATACCAACTATCTGCGTGAGACTTCTCAAGACATAGAGGCAATCACTTGTAATTATTTAAGTCTATCACATAGGTTCAACAAAAGGAATTTTTCAACAAAAATTCAATAAATTGTGTATACAAAAGGGTATTATTTAATAAAGATATTCATAGGTTGAATAAGAAAATGATATCTTTTATACATGATGATTTTAAAGATGAGGGGTTCTTAAACAATGCCTTGAAAGCACGTTATAGGAAGGATTTGCATACACACAAGAATTTGTGACATTGTTCTATGTAAATGTGGTTGGGGGCTCTTGATCAATAGAAGCTCAAGGGGGTTGTTAGGCCCCTCCCCCCATCTGCATCTAGTTGGGTATGGAGCACCTCCCTAATAGAAGCTCATGATGTTGTTATAGTTCACAATGTGAGAATTAAAGTAGGGATTTGTCTAAAGCTTCTCGTGTATGCCGTGAATTGGAGCTTAGAACATTAAGTGATGCATATTTGCAATGAATTGGAAGTTTAATTCAACCTCATACATAATGTCTACATGAGACTTCTCAAAACAAGTTTAAAGGTGATTGCAATGGATTCGCTTATGTGCTCCTACTCTAACCTATGTACCTACTTAATGCATAACTGCAACGGGTTCATTCATGTGCCCCTACTAAAACCTATGTATCTAAATGCATAATTGCAATGGATTTCATTGATATGCTCTGACTTGTATAATCTATGTATGTGTTATATATGTAATGGTTTCGATGTAGGACGAGACAATTATGCAATGGATTCAGTCATGTCCTCCTACTATAACCTATGTATGTACTTAATGCATACTTGTTTCATGTGCTCCTACGGTAACCTATGTATGTACTTAATCTATGCATGTACTTAATGCATACTTGTTTCATGTGCTCCTACTATAACCTATGTATGTACTTAATGCATACTTGTTTCATGTGCTCCTACTATAACCTAAATAAGTACTTAAGTGCATAGTTGGAATGGATTTCAGTCATGTGCTCATGCTTCAATAACGGATGTATGGGTACTGCGATGGTGTGGCTACAGGATGAGACAGGGGACTGGTGGTTGAAATCATTATCAGAGGTGATCGGGTATTGGCCAGGGACACTGTTCAAGAGTTTGACAGGGGGAGCGAACATGGTGGAGTGGGGCGGGGAGATAGTGAACGTGAGGTGGGATAATGGCCAGCACACCACCACGCAGATGGGGAGCGGCCGCATGGCGGGCGGCGGCTTCCGGCGCGCCGCCTACGTCAGGAACCTGCAGGTCGTCATGAACTCCCGGGACCGCCGCCCCACGGACGTGCCCCCCAATAACGTCACCGCCTATATCAGCGACCCCGCCTGCTACGACGGCCATGTCGTCCTCCCACGGGGCTGGAACACGTCCTTCTTCTACGGAGGCCCCGGTCGTACCCTTCAGTGCCCATGATATCCCAGCGCCGCCGCCGCCGCCGCCGCCGCCGCCCGCCCCCCCTTTCCCCTCTCAAGAGACAATCAAGGTTTAGCATAAAAGGAGTTGTTTCCTCCTTCGGAAATTTCCTCGCCCTTTCTTTTTTCAAATTCCACACCCTGCAATTTCACAACACCTTCATTTTATAAACCTTGGAACATTCAAGTCACTCCATTCAAAAATTGCTCTCTCCAAAGTTGAGTTGAAGGTTAATCTTGTGCCTACCTGCCTAGCAAAAATGTTTTTAGTAAAACACTCACTACACCCGCAAAAAAGCCACGATTTAAGCACGTCATGCTAAGCCTATAAAAAGTAAGACTATAGTCTGTTGTTTCTTATGTAGATATACAAGTTAATTAACATTTGTTTGGGTTTCTACTTGATCGTTTTTTGTTATTTGTCTAAATATTTACTAGAATGGTTTTAATCATTACTCTTCGTAAGCATTGTATCGTTGAATGCATTCATATCTAAATATTTTATGTTTTTCTTTTTTCACGTTGCCTTTTTCATTCAATGATTTTCCCCAAATGAACATAGGACATAAGTCTATGTTTCCAAGTTTTACAAGGGGCTACCAAAAAGGCAACCAAGGCTATAGCTATTGCTCTTTGAGATCATATTTGTTGTCTTAAATAAGTATTAATAGTTATTAAGATATTTGGGTGCGCTTTTTGTGTGATTTTTGTTATGGAAACTACTTAAAGTTTGCATTGAAAATTCTTTAAAATCATAAGACAAGCAACCAAGCATACAAGAAGCTACTCAAAATTATAATTAAAAATCAATTGAGAACAATCGTAGAAAGTACTCACAAATGTTGAGAAAGATACCACACTAGGTGCTAGAAACGGCTTTGGGATATCTCCCATATGTACATGTTATGGCTCCACATGTATATATGTTGTGAATGTATGTGCATTTGTTAAAGAGCCAAACTCCATAGCCAAAGAAATATAAAAATACACTCTAAGAAATTATGGAAGCCATGATCAAGATTATCATAGCCTATGATCTAATTATTAATCTAAAGCAATACACCAAGGAAATTGGTAATGGAAATAGGAACTCACCCCTTACAATGGTGGAGCAAGGTACTCACCCATTAGCTATGGTGGGAGGTCCACGCAAGGAAGCCTCAATAGCAATATTTTCTTAATGGTATAGAGATAATGGACATGTGTTTCCCACAGCTTTATATACCCCCCCCCCCCCCCCCTTCCCTACCACTAAGTCCTATCCTTAATTACAAGCCTACTCGGCCTAAAGAAGCTTTGTCCTAAAAGCTTGGAATGGAAATGAGATTTACAAAGAATATACAAAATATCTTGTGAGGAAGTAGTTCCATGCAAATAGAGAAGACAATAGTCTAAAGAAGATCCCTTATGAAACACAATGCTGAAGGCAATGAAAAAGGTACAACTATTGTAAATCTCCAATCAAGGTAGTTAGCAGAAAAAATGTCATAACTTGGTGTAGACATGTCCAAATCCATCAAATGATGTGTCATTAGAAAATAGACACCTAGTAGAAGCCAGTCTATCCACAAAAGAGACATTTTAATCAAGTTACGCTAATTAATTTCATAATAGAATTTTAATCAATAAGCTGCTGTCGTGACACTGCACGTCCACCACTGCAAAGCACTTTGGAGTATCCCGAAATAGTCACTTTTCTTTTCTACTGAAAAGATGTTGGCATTTCAAAAGATTTAGAGTCAAATCATCTTTTACATGCTGAAACAATCAAAACAGGGTTTGAAAAGAGAGCAGACTTGTGGACATGTATGGTAAATGTGGATTGCTTGTGGAAGCATGGCAAGTGTTTGATAAGATTCATGTGAAAATTGAAAGTTCGTGGAATACATTAGACACATCATATGCAGAACATGGTCTTAATGTGATGAGGTGCTCATGGTTTTCAAAGAAATGTAGCTGGAGGATGTCATTTTGGATGCACTTATGTATGTTTACAATACAATGGGAACTTCTGAATTAGGTAAATTCACACACTCTAAAATAGTAAAAAGGGCAATGGAAAAGAGCCTCACAGACATAAAGGCATTGTGCGTCCACAACGGTGAACCCTCTTTATCGGGGTTTCACCTCATGGAGAAGAGTTTAAGATTGAATGTGTGAGGAAGGTATTTGATGAAATTGTGCCCATGATCTCAAGGAGGACTAAACAAGCTGGCCGCTATATTGAATATGTGGCTCTTAAATGAGGCAAAGATTATGCATTTTTTTTAGTTCAATTTTGAGGCTATCGTAAATGTTATTATGGATGAACACATTGAAGATACCCAGCTTTTTGCTTGCAAAAGCAGTCCAATCCTTTATATCATCATACGATCTCTAGGTTTTGTTTGTCCAGGACTAAGTATTGATCAGATAGCACTTCCAAGAGGCAATCTGGGTCACATAAGCATCACCACATGAGCAAATGACATTCTAGCAAAAGTAGCATGACAAGAAAAGTGGCTCAGAGAAGCTTGGTAGCACAATCTCTTTGATGCCCAAGAAGTTTGGAGATGAGCCTACAAAGAAGTGTGCTAATGTTTACAAAGAGGAAAAGAAGGGGGGGCAACATGAGGTGTAATGTAGACTCTGAAAATGGAGATATTGGTAATATTTTATCTCCTGAAAGGAGCTGGTCTTCATCTGCAGAATGGCAAGGGAGAATGAACGATTTTAACAGTAAGGTGTCACGCTTGAATAACGCTTTAAAGTAGCTTGTTATTTTAGGAACTCAAAGACCCAAAAACTCCATATCAGCAGATAAAATTTTGCTGAGAAGGGATCAAAAGCCTTCTAACAGTCTTACTTTCAATTAGCAGAACATCAACAACTTGGTGGCATTAAAGGCCACTGCTCCTACTGTCATAGAAGAAAAGAAAGATGTAGAGAGAGAGAGATAGAGAGATTGACAACATACTAGGGACTAGAAGATGGGCCGGTCCCCCCTTGTGGAGTTATATTATTGACAAGGAGCAAGCTCCTTCGTTACACATAAGCCAATTCTTACTTATAGATCTTGGGAACAAGATCACGGTTCCTTGCACGGTATACAACCGGCTAACACTTGCACAACTTGGAAGTTGGCACCTTTCGATCCTTCTTGAGTCTCCTTCTCTCCTACACAATATGTGTAGGGCTCTCCTCTTGGAGCTTGATTTCAGCAAAACTTCCGCAGCACTTGATTTCAGCAAAGCTTCCGTAGCACTTGATTTCAGCAGGGCTTCCGCAGCACTTGCACCTTCTCTTCTCCTCTTGGATACATGCAAAGTGATGCTTCCTTCACCTCTCCCTTACACCCAAGGAGAGCCTCCTCTTTTATAGGCTTTCAAGAGCTTCTCTTCTTGGAGAGAGAGTTGAGTTGATCTTCATGCAAGATGTGGTTGTTCCACTTTGCAGCACTAATTTTGAGATATCTCTTTGTGCGTTGTTTGGATGAAAAAACGTCCAACACGAAAGTTGTAGATCTTGCTGTTTTTGATAACCCATTAAGCTCGTTTTTAGAGATCGTTTTTCTATTGCGAGATATTTTAAAAATGGATTTTCCAAAAAAACACCTTTTTAAACTATACTCTTAACTTGTGGCCCATGCAACCACCTTGAGTCATAGATAAGGAGAGTTCATTAGATTGCCTTGGGCCTCAATCTTAAGATTGAATTCCACACAAAATCTTGTGTCATTTTAGACCTTAGAAAGAGAAAATCACTTCTCTCCTCACTTCCAAAGGATCACGTCTCTTGTCTTTTTTAGTGAGAGAATTTTCTCTCTCATCTTTCTTAATGAAAGAAAAGACCTGCAATGATCATTACACACAAGTAAACATTCCCAAGCATCCCAGGATGCACACATAAATACATCTTAGAACTCAATCCATCTTCATTTATGTGTAACTCCTTGGTTCTTGTGTACACTCTTACACTTGGCAGACACTTCTTTCCCCCTTCATAACTTGTATTGCATGTACCAGATATCCCCATCACAGTGCTCTGATCACCCCATTAAGTGATGCACTAGGAATAATGGTCTCTAAATAGTCTCATGGCCATGCTAGATCGTCATCAACACTTAAAGAAAAGTGAGTCATTAATTTATTGACATGAATTTATTAAATAGAGAATGCGTAATAAGCAATCAATTTAATGACACCTACTCTTCAAGTATAGCTCCGATGCAAGTTGACATGCAGTGTATGGATAGGCTCTAGCCATAAAGCAAGCTATGGATGGAATACTTGCCAACTAATCTGATCTAAATATAGCAATGAGCCAACTAATTCAATTCCAGGGTGTGGTCTCTCAGCAGGTTCCACAAGAATTTCAAGAGAGGTACAATGAGGTGGTCTCTTCAGAGCCTGCTTTATTGTACAGCAACTCAAAACCAACAATGTCTTTAGGACTGCTTCAGAGAAATGGTTTCATTAACCTCCCTAATTCTGTTGGTCTTCTGTCCATCTCAAAGGTGGACACCCAACATCTCCTTCAATTTTAATACGGTACTTCAAATGGGTTGGCGTCTGCTAATATTGCAACTCTGAAACTCCAACAGAGGCTCAAGCTCAGTATAATCTAAACTTCTAGGCTCAAGATCTTGATCAGCTGCAATTTACTCAGTAGGCTCTCTCCCAGATGCTAGGTGTGGTGCAACAAGGTGTTGGCAGCAAATCAATTGGATTATGATGGGAAGGGAATAGCGGCATATTATGCATGAAATTCAATAGCTTCTAGAATAGAAAAGAAGATGGCCAATGTAAGAAGACTCGACGGTGTAACGAGTAGGTTGATGATATAGGAGAGGAAACTATTGTAGGGAATGTGAAAGGAGCTTTTGCATGGTCAAGGCCACATTACTAGGACGATCTCTCCATGGAGACCATGTATGAGAGGCTCTTGAGTTGAGCTTAATACTCCTCATAGCTTTGCCAACAATTTTGAGGGATATAGACCATCAAATCAAGGGAGAGAGACTAGAGGTTAAGCTTGAATCCCTCGTCTCCTTGAAGATCTCACTTCCTATTTGGGAGTGTAGGCTTGAGGTGGAGCTTATATCCTCTGCCTTCTTCAAAGTTTTCCATCAAATTTGGGAGAGAAATCTTGAGAACAAACTTTAAGCCCCTCGCCTACATTGAAGTTTCCATCGCGAGTCGTTTATGAAGATTGGCTTGAGTTGAGTTATAAGCTTCTTGCCTATTTTGAAGGTTGTCATCGAGTTCCGTGAAGTGACTTTTGAGTTTGAGCTTGGTGCTCCATGCCTTTCTTGAAGATCTTTCCACAAATTCAAACATTCCACCTTCTTCTCTTCTTTCTCAAATCTTGAGTTTGAGCTAGGTGCTCCTCGCTTCATCAAAAATCTTTCCTCAAAATCTGATATTCCACCTTCTTCTCTTCTCTCAGTTTGAAATCTATGAACATGTAACTTGCCTATATTTTTTATCAAGAATTTCTTTTCTCATTCAAATTTCTTCTGGATAAGTTTTATTTCATCGAATTCTCCCATCTCAAAGCGTCCCTGTGGCAAGCAACTTTCAAAAATCCCACTGCCCTATTTTGAAATTATTTGTTCTTCATATAAAAGCCATGGAAAAGAATCACGATAGGAATGTGGCTGCCAAGTAGACTCTTCAAGAGGCAAACCCTTCCATATAATAAGATATCCAACAATTTTTTATTCCTCAAAACTTTCTCTCTCTTTCCAAATGACATTTTTCGGCTTATAAATGATAAGATCATTTTCATCCACTGGTGGCAATTCTTCCAAAATTGTAGTGGTTGGACCTACATACTCCTTTAATTGAGAGACGTCATGACTAAATGCACATTGAAGAAAGAAATTCAAGCTTATAAGCAAGCTCTTCCACTCACGTAAGGATTTGGTAAGGACCGCAAAACTGATGAGCAAGCTTATTATTACCTCCCTTCAAAGTTGCATACTTAAACTTAGATACTTTGAGAAAAACCCCATCACCCTCATCAAATCCCAATGGTCTTTGTTTCTCATTAGTACAATCCTTCATGATGTCTTGAAACTTTGTGAATGTTTTCCTTGCATTGACTCATCAAATCTTCCATCTTCTCAAGTTTGACCTTAGCTTGTGGATTTATATCATCATGGAAAAGAGCGAAAGGAATTTCCACTTTATACCCATAGAGTGCTTTAAAATATGACATGCCAATACTCATATGATGAGAGTTATTGTAACAAAATTCAACAAAATGTAACCATTGGTCCTAAGAATCTTGAGTATCATGGAAAAAATAGCAGAGATAGGCTTTCAATCATTTATCAATGTAGTACGTTTGTCCATCCATTGGGGGTGATAAGCTGTGTTAGGAGTCAACTTAGTGCCTGTAGAAGATAAGAAACTCTACCAAAATTTTCTTATAAATTTAATATCATGATCAGTTATATTATCTTTAGTGGCATTTCATGAGGCATCAAATAAACTCATCATTTGTACCACAATAATCCATTATGCCATGTAAAATTTGGATACTCTTCAACTTTTCCTTGCTAAAATTCTCTCATCATAGTAGCTGCACTTTCATCAAGCAAATACTCTTCTTATATATCATGAATCCACCCTTTGTACAAAGTAAAAATAGAAGAAACTAAACATGCTCATATTCTTGACAAAACATTTTTCACAAAATTGTCTTCACCCACCACGTATGAAATGTCAAAATCATAGCCTTGAATTGTAGATAACCATCGTCATCATTTAGGAGATAAAGTGGGCTAAGAAAGAAAATGTCTTAGGACCCTATGATTGCTCTTGACCTTAAAATGAATGCCATAGATGTAGTGATACCACTTTTTGATTGCATGAAGAATGATTAGTATTTCCTACTCATAAACATGGAGTTGATATTTCTTTTTATCCAATTTTTTTCTCTCATAAGTAATTAATCTATGATGCTAATATAAAATAATCCCAATACCTCTTCCACTGGCATCTGCACATATAGTGAATCCCCTAGAAAAATTTGGACAGACTAAAATGGATGCTAAAACTAACATAGATTTCAACTCATTGAAGCTTTGGTCTAGTATGAGATCCCAAAAGAAAGATTCTTTCATTAACCTATCAGTTAATAGAGCCACAATATGAGCATAGTTTTTAATGAATCGTTGATAGAAAGAAGATAATCTAATGAAAACTCTCAATGATGTAGAAGTAGTAGGGGTATGCCAATTCTTTACACATTGTACCTTCTTTGGATCCACTCTAATCCCACTCACTCATTATGTTGCCCAAATATCTCACCTCATCCTACATGAAAGAACACTTAGATTCTTCTGCAAAGAGTGTGTGATTTCTTAATGTATAGCATCTTTCTTACATGTTGTAAATGCTCATCTCTAGATTTACTATATATAAGAACAACATCAAAAAATACAAGGATTATCTTGAATAAAAATGGATAAATTTTCTTATTTTTAAAGGCCTAAAAAGTGACTAGAGCATTTGACAAAAGGCATCATAAGAAACCAATATAATCTCCTCTCAGTTCTAAAGGGGTGTTATACTCATCCCCTTCTTTCATGCGAATTTGATTGTATCCTGAATGAAGATCGATCTTCATAAAATCTTGGCATCCTTGAGTTCATCTAGAAGATCGTCAATGCCAAAAATGGGATATCCATTTTTAGACATTTAACTCCCTATAATCAATGCACACGTGAAATGACTCATCTTTCTTCTCTTTAATAAAATTATTGGAGAGGCAAAATGCCACTAGCTTGGTTATATCAAAACCATTTGCAAAACAACTATTTAACTTGGTGCTCCACCTCTTCATACTCAAACTTTGATCATCTATAAGGAGGTTTATTAATGGGCTTGGTATTAGGGGCCAAGTCAATCGAATGGTCAACCTCTCTCTTGGGTGGCAATGAAGATGGAGACTAAAATATTTCCTCGTATTCCTCTAACAATTTTCTCAACACTGAATTCTTCTTTTTTTGAGTAGGTGTGGATTGATCTTCATTCTCTTTAGAAAGAAGAATAGTGGATACACAAGACTTAGCATTGATTTCTCTCTTTAATTTCTTCATAGGAATGAGCTCCATATACTTATGATCCACTCTATGCAATGTAATTGTCTATCCATTCCAAGATAATTCCAACTGCACCACATTCAAATCCATAGTAAATCTCCCAACTATTTTCAACCAATCACATCCAAGGACTATGTCAATGGGTCCCATTTCCAAGGCTACAATATCAACTTGTATACTATATGATGGTGAAAGCTTGATAGGTGTGCATAGACATGCTTCATAGCTAGCTTCAAAAGCCCCATTGGCAACATGTACCCTCAATGGTGCCTCTATACTCTTAGGTAGTAGTTTCAACCCTTCCAAATATTTTGTATTCACAAAGTTATATGTGCTATCCATATCCACAAGAAAATAGGCAACTTTTCCACTTCCAAGCCCTTTGAGCCAAAGAGTATTTTCACCTCTACTACGTGTATATATATCATGAGACATCAAACATAACATAAAAGAACCACCTAGGTCAAAAGAGAACTCATCTATCGAAACATAGAACTCTTCATTTCTAAGTTCTTCATCTTCATGTGGCTCCTCTACTGTAGGTAAGGCTAACATTTGAAAAAGTTCAATCTCATTCATTTTCTCATCCGATCCCTCTTCAATGATCATGTTGATTTTAGCTCCCTTTGACTTGGATTTTGTCTTATTGCCATGGGTCCATTTCTCACTGCACTTAAAACATAAGCCTTTGGTATATATATCTCTTTCAACTTATCATTAGACGCACACTTTCCTTATGAGTTATTGGTTATCGATTTTCCTAGAAATTCTATCCTTTATAAATCTAATTTGAATTTAGCATTAGGCCTTAGATTTGTTCATTGTTTTGTACCATACACTATAGGGAAAGTTGAAACCTTGCTTTAAGAATTTTGAAACTTGCCCTTTTATTTAAATGGTTCTGTTTACTAGTTGAATTGTTGTCCCAACCTAGAAGATTGATTTGAAGATGTACTTACCACAATTTTGGGCTAAAATTAAGACATGTCTCTATAGTACTTTAGTTCTACTATTCAGCAAAGCCAAATCGCTTCATGTATATTCTTGGGCTGCATTATAGGTGGCCTTTGAAGAAAGATGCAAATCAAGCTGGAAAATATACTTATTCAACCTAGCTATATCAGTGATTCCTTTGGCATGCATAGATAAACGCAAGAACATATTTAAGTGATCATGTACGAACATCCCTCTTTGCTTCAAGTCATACCATTTTCTTTTTAACTTTTCCTTCTCCATTGGAGATATAAATACATCAACCACTACCTACTTGGATTCATCACAAGTACCCAATTCTTCCCCAATCTATTGCATGTACCTCCACCAAGTGTGGGTATAACATTCAAGGTGAAGGGATGCATAATCAGTCTTAGCTTCATTGCTCCTTAGATAAAGTGTAAAGTACATTTCAAGCTTATTAATCCATTCTTCCCAATGCATAACTGAAGAATTATCTCCCTTGGAGTTGGTAATTTTGATCTTCTCCTTATGTTCATGGTCGTTGTAAGGTGATTGATTGTAATTGGATTGTCCAAAGGATTGTTGTCTTCAAGAGTCTTTGTTTCATTAATGTTTATTATGATAGGGCTATCCATTTTGATTTCTACCAAACCATTGATGATGTGACTAACCATTGCTATCACATTAGAGGGTCTTTCAAATGATTAATGTCTCTTGGAAGTTGATTGTGCATATATATTTGTGCACCTCCCACATCCTCTACCATATAGGATAGGTGCTCAAGTTTACTTTCATTAAACACACAATCTTCATCAACCATCTTTGCAACCAATTCAACATTAGTACTACCAAAAACATCACCACAATCGTCATGCATATCTTCATCATGATGATTAGATACATGACATTAAAAAATTTTCAACAAACCCATCTCAAAAACAGAGATTCCAAACCAAAACCTCCATCATCACATGGAACACCTACAATTCTAGTATCACTCGGAAAGAAGCCAAGATAAGTAAAAGAAATCTCAAATTTCATACTTTCAATGGGTTACACGATGGAAAGACTGTATTTGCTTTTATCAATCAGTTTGATAATTATTTCCATGAAGAACAGTATGCCGAAAAATACAAAATTAAGTGTGTCACTAATCATTTAGTGGACAGAGCATCCCTATGGTGGACTGTTGTCCGCATAAGCATTGATTGTCCTAGTACTTGGGAGACTTTCCAAAAGAAATTTTTGTAGAATTTTCTTGCATCTCATATCCACAAAAAAGCCATCAAACAGTGGGATCTTCTACAACAAAGAGATTGTGAGCCTATTTCACAATATACCGAGAGTTTTTGGAATGATTTATTGCAATGTTGAATTCTCGAAGATGTACTTGAGGTGACCCATGAGCACAAGTTTATGTATGGTTTGCTTGGTCACTTCTATGCAGAAGTGAACATGTTCAAGCCAACGACTATCGAGGATTCAATTTCCTTGGCCCATGATGCTGAAGACAAAATTCGAGGAGGAGAGAAGCGATCACAACAATTCTCAAACAATGGTAATTTTGGTACCAAGCAATTCAATTCTAACTTTCAAAGATTCAATCAAAACCGCTTTGTTCCATCTTCATTCCGTAAATCTTGGACATGACCCTTTGCTTTACCATCAAACACAAATCCAAATCCTAAGCCATCTCTTCAACCAAATCCCAATATTCCTAAACTTCCTGGTATTACCAATAATGTTTCTAAAGCCAAATCCGTAGTCTGTTATAAATGCCATCAACCTGGATATCTAGTGGTGAATTGTCAATCCAAAAAGCCAACTAATCACATCAACTATTTGGGAGCGACTGAAGATGAAGACCATGAAGGAATGCCAGATTTCACGGAACACGATGACGATAATGGCATCACTTTAGATACTTTACAAGGTATACCAAATCCCCATTCTTTATTAACGATGAAATGTCTTGTGCATGGTAAAGAAAAGATTGTTTTACATGATGATGGGAGTACACACAATTTTATTTTTGCAAAATTGGTCAAAGAATTGAATTTACATACTTTTTCTACTCATTATCGCATCAAGGTTGCATTCTTAGGTACTAGATACAATGGAACACAAGAAGTGCATGATTTAGAAATTAAAATTGGTGATTATGTTGAATGTAGAAATTTCTTAGTTGTGTCTTTGCAATCTAGTGACATTATCTTAGGAATGCCTTGGCATCAACAGTATAATCCCGATATAGATTATTCCACACATTCAATGAAGATTCATTCTCATGGAAAACAAATCACATTGCATGATATGCACACTTTTGATCATTTTCCATTGCTTAGTCATACAAGGGCAAAACGTGTGTTAAGAAAATGTAGCAAATCCTACTTAATTTGGGTGAATGAAATTGAAGTTAAGGAAAATAAGATGCATCCTAGATACGCACAATTTCTCTCACAATTTAAAGATAGTTTTGTTGCTGATTTACCACCTGGTTTACCACCCACACATCCTAAAGATCATAAAATATACTTAATTCTAGGTTCTCAACCACCATGTAAAGTACCTTATTGACATAATCAAATTGAACAGAAAGAAATTCAAACTCAAGTTGAAGAATTATTAACCCAAGGACTCATTAGGCCTAGTAGTTCTCCATTTGGTGCACCTATCCTATTAGTTAAAAAGAAAAACAACACCTATAGGATGTGCATTGATTATCGTGCCCTAAATCAAATCACTGTCAAGAATAGATATCCGATCCCTAAGGTAGACGACCTCATGGATAAACTATAAGGGGCTGCAATATTTAGCAAAATAGATCTTAAATCAAGATACCATCAAGTACGATTGGACACATCTGACATTTTCAAAACTGCATTTAGAACTCAATTTGGACATTTTGAATTCCTTGATATGCCTTTCGATTTAATTAATGCACCTACATTCAGTCGTATGATGAATCACATGTTTTTGAAACATCAACATTGTGTCATTGATTTCTTTGACGACATATTGGTTTTCAGTAAGAATGAGAATGAGCATTATGAACTTTTATCTTTGGTTTTCAAATTATTGAAAGAGAATCAATTATATGCAAACGCTGAAAAGAGTGAATTTTTCCAAACACAAATTGAATACTTAGGACATATTGTTTCATCTGAAGGTATTAAAGTTGACCCTAAAAAAGATAGAAGCAATTTTGAATTGGCTGATACATAAAAATGTGCATGAATTACATTCTTTCTTAGGTCTTGCTAACTTTTACAGAAAATTTGTGAGAAATTTTTCATTGCTTGCATTACCTTTGACAAAATTATTAAAGGAATCATTGGTTTGAAAATCAACAAAAGTCTTTTGATTTACTGAAACATGCCTTAACACATGCTCCTGTATTGCAACTCCTTGACTTTAATAGACCATTTTTCCTTATGCAAGATTCCCATCCCATAGCCTACTCTAGCTACAAGCTTAAACCCTCTGAACTTAAATATTCTACCTATGATAAGAAATTGCTAGTTGTAGTACAAGCTTTACGTCAATGGAAACACTATTTAATGGGATCTGAATTCATTATTAAAATTGACCAACAAATTATCAAACATCTCCTTAGTCAACCACACGTATATGACTGACACATTAAATGGGATGCTTTTATTCAAAGTTTTCATCCACTTATCCAATATCAACCTGAAAAAGAAAATATTGTTGCCGATGCCTTGAGTAGAAGACCAACTATTCATAATATCTCTGTGATATCTTTTGATTCCCTTATCCCTATGAAATATACCTATGATCAAGACCCCAGTTTTCAAGCTAATTGGAATAAATTAATTGCCAATAACTGGATTCCAATTGATTCATTGTCTTAGGCTAATGGATTTATGTTTTATGAGAAAAGGTTATGTGTAACTTTTCCATCTAGAACATTTGTGTTGCACGATATTCATTGTCCCCCATATCAAGGCCATAGAGGTATTATTTCCACTTTACGTACATTGATTAAAGATTTTTATTGGCCACAGATGGAATCTGATGTTTCTAACTTTATATCTGAGTGTTTAATTTGTCAAAGAGTTAAGCAACACCATGGTAAGCAGTATGGTTTGTTAATGCCTTTACCAATTCTTGAGAGACCATGGGAATATATTTCAATGGATTTTATTACTGTTTTGCCTAACACTCAAGCTAATCACGATATGATTTGGACTATTGTAGATCAGCTTAGCAAACATGCATATTTCATTCCATGTAAGAAAACATTAACTACATCTCAAGTTACTCAATTGATTCTGAAAACTGTTTTCACTAACCATGGTTTACCAAAAGTTATTATTTATGATCGTGATTCTAGATTCTGCAATAATTTTTGGACTACTTTGTTTACAAACTTAGGAACAAAGATTGATTTTTCATATGCATTTCAATGGACAAACAGAAGCTACAAACAACACAATCTTGGATCTTTTACGTGCATACACAATTTCAAAACCACAAACATGGGATACACACTTGCATTTACTTTAGTTTGCATACAATAACACTCCACGTACAGCTATACAAAAATCACATTTTGAAATAATTTATGGATATAGATTGTCTACACCTATTACTTGATTGTCAAACAAAGTTAAAGCTGCTGATGATATTGACAATATACATGCTACTATTTTTTATGAAGTTAAAGATATGATTTTAAAAGCCAAGCAATCATATACTAAACAAGAAAACAAGAAAAGAAAAGCTATGAATTTCATAGTTGATGATTATGTTTGGTTACGAAATTGAAAAGCGAAGACTACAAAATGTAGAGAAACACCCTGTTGTTAAGTTAGCTCCTAGATTTTATGGACCTATGACAATGTCTTTAAATTAGAACTACCCCAACACTGGAAAATCCACAATACTTTTCATATCAGTTTGTTACGATCTTTCAAAGGCCAATTACCTATCCACCCTATCTATAAAAATCCTCCTTTGTTAGAAGAAGACCTAAGACTATTTTAGATATCGACTTTATGACTACTAGAACTTGCCGTAGATACTTTAGATATTTTGTAAAATTTAAAAATCATCATGTTGAAGAGGCCCAATGGATGCACACTTGTGACCTAAGTGCCTACCCCTCACTGCTCGCTCCACATTGAACTAATAGCAATTGAGGATAATTGCTATCCCACCCCAGGGGTATGATGCCAGGAGGCATATTCAAGGGTGGATTCCGTAAAATTATATTTATTTGCCAGGGCTCGTACACAAGGTGGATTCCTTGTGCGAAAAGTTGATGGAGACGCCCGAAAAGGAGAGGCAAAAACGTTTTGATTAAACCTTTAAACAAATCAAGCTTAAAACCTTTTAAGCTTTTAAGCTGAAACTCTCCAAAGCTCCAATCTCTCCCATAGCGGGCATTCACACTCGCCTTATCCCAAACCAGTTTTCAACCTCCCTGTAAGCCCCTGTTCACACCTACACTGTGACAGAGACAAATTCCAGCAAGCAGAGAATCACACGTAGACTATGCGGAAGGCATATCCGCTTGGAAGAAGACTGACATCAATTTCCGTAATCATGTGAAGAAGAAAGATTGCTAAAAAGCCACAAAAAAAAAAAGCAAGCCTTGTAAACCCAACCTTGAGCTACACTCATCCCGCTAACAGGATTTCTAGTGTGTGAGGTTGTTTGAAATTTTGCAGGATGGTTGATCAAAATATAGAAGATTTTATGGCCGAAGGTGATCTACCGGAACCAACGATGGAACAGAAACTGGACCTAATTATGATGCAACTTCAAGAGGAATGAAGAGCGCGTCAAACTTTGCAAGCTCAATTGGCTAGTCTTTAATGATCTACTGCCAATCAAGATGGACCGCAACCTGAAGATATTATATGACTTACGATCGATGCGACACTTGAAGCACAATCTATTCGGAAAGAAGCCAAGATAAGTAAAAGAAATTTCAAATTTTATACTTTCAATGGGTTACGCGATGGAAAGACTGTACTTGCTTTTATCAGTCAGTTTGATGATTATTTCCATGAAGAACAGTATGCCAAAAAAGATAAAATTAAGTGTGTCACTAATCATTTAGTGGACAGAGCATCCCTATGGTGGACTATTGTCCGCAAAAGCATTGATTGTCCTACTACTTGGGAGACTTGGTGGACTGTCTTCCTATGTTGGGGGGTCTCATAACTGTCCAATGCATCCAACAACAAGCATTAAGGAAGGAGGTTGGCAATTTATTTTTGTATTGATGATCTCAAAGCATAAGTCTAAAGCAATTGGTATGATGATTAGTATCTATTTAATAGTGATGGTCTTCAATGGTGGTTTACTCGATTAGCTTTGTGTAGTCAACATATTCCCAATACTATTCTTGTAGATATGGTTTTTGGTATGTGTGTTGCAAATTGAGAGGATCAATTAGTAGAAATGGTTTTTGATTTTGTTTAGAGTGACTGTATTGAAGACCACTATTATAGTGGTAATAACAATAGTCTTTGCCAAAGGAGGCATATTCCTTCTCTTCTATGATGCTCTTCTTCATAGATTGTTTTCTTTTGAGGGAAATTGGCATGAAGTGATTCATGGATATTGGACAAGATTGTTGGCTTCAATGCTTGGTTGATAGTGTGGGTTTATCTTCTTGGATTGTTGTGTCTTAGGGACACTAAATATTTCTAGAGAGAATGTTTAAGCTAGGATCCGTCACATTGAAGCTAAATATCAAGCCAGAAACCTATATTCATGCTCCTTTCTTCTCTTATCTTTGGGTTGTTACTAGGGTTTTCTCTAATCACTACTTGTGTGACATATTTTTTTGGTGTCTCCACTATGGAGCATCAATGATGGTGTTGGTGTTTTAGGCTTATAGTTTATGAGTTACATGATGGCTAGCTTTCATGAAAGATTGGATGAAGATGTCAATGCATGGATTACATATGTTGAAAAGTGCATGTAAAGGTTTCATGTAGTGGATGATGAAGCGAAGGTGGATTTTACTTTGCAAGGATTTGCAACCTATGCCTTAGAAATCATCAACTGTGTACAAACGATATTGTTAGCAGTTGGGAAATCTTATCACAATTTTTACAAAGTCTCTTCTTTGTTCACCGTATGGGTTTTGGTATGAGTAATTAGCCATACATACAATTTAGGGTTTGTACCATCATTGTCTCAATGAGATTAAGGAGATGGGATGCTATTATGAGGGTTACATAGATGTATTGTATTCGATGCAATGGAAAGTATAGGATCTGGCATATGGGGTATATGGAACTAGCACAATTCAGTATGTGGAAAAGGATACATGCATGTATGTAGATGAGAGGGAAAGATGTACATCATTGGATGCTCCTTTGGCTATGGATGAAGTTCTTTCTTATGCATATACTATTGTCATACCCAGTGACATAAAAGAGGAGGAGGGCTTCCATAAGTCTCTTTCATTAGAGCATGCTTCAAGTGTCACATCAATCATACATCCTATAATATCTTCAGGTTGTTGTAGTCCATCTTGATCGGCAGTAGATCGTTGAAGACTAGCCAATTGAGCTTGCAAAGTTTGACATGCTCTTTGTTCCTCTTGAAGTTGCATCATAATTAGGTCTAGTTTTTGTTCGATCGTTGGTTCCAGTAGATCACCTTCGGCCATAAAATCTTCCATATTTTGATCGATCATCTTGCAAAATTTCAAACAATCTCACACACTCGAAATCCTATTAGCGGGATGAGCGTAGCTTAAGGTCAGATTTACAATGCTTGCTTATTTTTTTTAGTGGCTTTTTTGCAATCTTTTTTCTTCACGGTTACGAAAATTGATGTCGGTCTTCTTCCAAGTGGATATGTCTTCCGCATAGTCTCATGTGATTCTCTGCTTGTTACTGGAATTCGTCTCTGTCACAATGCAGGTGTAAATAGGGGCTTGCAAGGAGGTCGAAAACCGGTCGAGTGTGAATGCCCACTATGGGAGAGATTGGAGCTTTGGAGAGTTTAAGCTTAAAAGCTTAAAAGTTTTTAAGCTTGATTGTATTAAAGCTTTAATCAAAACATTTTTTCCTGAATCAAAATGACCAGGATGAGAGGATGTGGGCGCTGAATTCGACGCCGTTCAGCACATCCTGCCACCACCGTTCGCCTGAATTTAAAAGTTAAGATTTTTAAGCTTAAACAATAAGCTTATTAAGATTTAGTAATTATAATTGGCACTCTGTTTGTCTAAGAAGAATAAGACTTAGTAAAGGAAGTTCCCGGGTGGTCCTCCGCCTCCGGAGAGTGGCCCCTCGCTATCCGATAGCATAGCAGGGGGTTCTTCATTGCCAAGAATGCGCTAGTATTGACGGATTGTTGCGAGACTAACTAAAGATCCCATTCGTTCTAGGAGCTTTGCCTTCGTGCAAAATGGTAAGCAATTGGAAGCCCTCGATCTTAGCTTCGCTTTGATACCACTGGTGCGCAAATCGGATGCCATATGCGTACGTAGCAAGTGCCGAAAGATCCCCAAAAACAAAGAACTCTACTTTTTGCTCAAAATCCAAGAGAATAGACTTGCACGACATGAAGCAAGAAGACAAATTGGGTACAGTCTCCCCCCCATGCCTTGTGTGAGCACTCCACAAAGCATGTATTTAATATTTTATTCATCTCCAAGCTCAAAAATAGCCCAAATTTACAATTAGCATGCTTTAGTTTTTGTGTTTGCTTTTGTCCAAATAAAGAATAAAGCGGTTGGGCGCCCTAAGAGTCGAGCTATGCCCAAATACAATGACCAATAATGAATATTTAAATCGTGTGCCCATGCGCATACAAAATAATAAATATATGTCAAGTACTTCAATAAATAAGCGCATCAAAATAAATATTGACGCCACGCCTAAGATACGCACCTATCAAAAATTATAACTTCTTTTAAATAACTTGAATACACACTATCGCCTAGTGCTTCCCAACACCACCGCCGCCTACTCTACACGTCAAACTGAAGCATTCACAATTGTTAGAAAATAATAAAATTAAACCGACAAAAGTAAATAAATAGCAGTCTTCAGATACAAAATAAATAAATAGGTTGGAACTGTGTCCTAACCTTAATTTAATACGATGTGCACTCTAAATTCATAAATTTTTATTAATTTAAATATGCATTTTGCGAAATCACCCACTTGCACATTAAGTTAACGTGACGCCCGAAAAGGCCAGGCCTCCCCATCAACTTTTCGCACAAGGAATCCACCTTGTGTACGAGCCCCGGCAAATAAATATAATTTTACAAAATCCATCACAAAACCTCACGGAATCCATCGTGGAATATGCCTCTTGGCATCACTCTATAATCTACTAAGTTTAACAACCTGCTTTCTTTGATCGTAGCTCCTGAACTAGCCAAAGACAATAATCCCTTCCTTCACACGTAAGGTTCTTTGAAGCTTCAGTGTATATTCCAACACATGCAACTTTGATTGAATCAATAAGTAGCTCCAATAGAAAAACATGGCTGCCGAGATGGACAAACTACCACAATCAATGTTGCCTTCACGACTACAAAAATGAGTATGAGGTGTCCGCCAAGCTCATTCCAAGGCACACCTTTAGTAGTCCATCAGTAGGTTTTCCAAATGACACCGCATGGTGCTCCCTTGGAGTATCACGAGGTTTGTCACTTAGACCCTACTGAGCCTACATCGCAACGAAAGAGTTCCGGCTGAACCCTCTAGGATCA
Organism: Lygodium microphyllum; assembly: GCF_053477565.2. NCBI lineage: Eukaryota > Viridiplantae > Streptophyta > Polypodiopsida > Schizaeales > Lygodiaceae > Lygodium > Lygodium microphyllum. The sequence continues at coordinate 82,617,126 of NC_141163.1, read as the reverse complement.
ACCTAAATTTTCAGGTTCCTAAAATCAGTCGGGTCTCCTTACAATCAGCTAGTGTCAGTAATTTTGAGTTTCCACTTCCTACAAGATTACTTGAACTGAAGCAAACTTTCCATTGCACTTGGTTCAAAGAGAATGGGAGATGAAGGGGAGTGCGGTACATCAACCCTCCTATCCATAAGGCAAAATCTGATTTCGGCCCCCTAAAACAATGCAAGTCGGTTCTACCTAGCAAGTAGTTGGTTAATTTATCATCTTCTTATTTCTATCGCCAATTTAGAAAAGCTCCAAGGTAACTAGGACCACCCTACAGTTGGGGGATGGACCCATCGGGGTCACGCCCAACCGCTTTCCTTTGATGACAGTATCATCTTTAGTTTTTTAATTACCTACATCACATTTATTGAAACATATACAACCAGCTTTCTTAATTAGTTTGTCAAGCCACATGTTCCTTCACGTAATTTATATATTATATTGGAAGTTTATTACAATTTTTATATTTCCAATCCTGCAAAAGATATACAGAATTCCACAAGTGTATTTTTTCCACCAAGATTTCACCCTTGTAACTAGTATTAGGGTTCTGGGATCCCATCCTAAGTCACGAAGAGGCTCGTTAGATTCTAGGAGTAATGTAGAATTCACGACTAGAGTCCCCCCCTCTAACATCCACATTTCTTCATATTTTTTTAGATTCCGTCCAATATCTTCTTAGCATTGATCTGTCCTAAGAAATAGTGAATTTCCTAGTAAAAATACATCGATGAGACAATTTGCATGGCTTTTAAATAGACTTTTGCAAGCATTAATCAGTACTTAACCTTGCCGCGTTTGATAGTAGATATATTCAATTTATTTTATTTAACTAATCTTGAATACGCATGTAATCCTTTACTTATTTCGTACAATATCCACCTACAATTATTTCCATCATAATTCTATGGATTCTAATCTTTATTAATCTAGCTACAAATCATAGATAGCAATTAATAATTTATGCATGTATTAATCATGCTCTCTAGATGAAAGTTATCATTTCGTGTAAGTGTAAATATGAAAGCTAATATTTTATGTACTTAATTTTTATATGGATACTCTCCATGCAATTTAACAACTAGTTCTTGTACCATTTAATGCAAAAGCTAACATTTTATGAAAAAATTCAACAAAAACATTATTATTTTATGTGACGATATGAAAATAATAGCCTATTTTTGAGTTGTGAATAACTTGGTTTGGCACAATGACATTGGGAATCTCATCTTTGCTTGCACTTGCATTCGTCACACCTGATGTACCATTAGTAGGTGCAACTCTAACAACCTCGAGCACTCCCATATCTCTGGCAATAACCATTCTTTGACCAATTGCGGTGGATCTCATGGTCTTTGTGCCTCTTGCTTTGGAGCCATCGTTCGCAAGTAGTTTTGAGAGATAAAGAAGGAGGAATGAAACTCGGGATGGGAGAGCTTGAGAGAACATTACCTAGTTGAAGACCGAGAGAGGGGGAATTGAACTAACTCTCTCCCTCTCTAACTTTCTCTCTCCCAGTCTCTCTCTCTCTCTCTCTCTCTCTCTCTCTCTCTCTCTCTCTCTCTCTCTCTCTCTCTCTCTCTCTCTCTCTCTCTCTCTCTCTCTCTCTCTCTCTCTCTCTCTCTCTCTCTCTCTCTCTCTCTCTCTCTCTCTCTCTCTCTCTCTCGGTATCCTTTTGCCTCCACAACCTAGTAGAGGGCATGCCTTTATACAGGCAGAAGGGAGTGCATGCTACCTCTCCCTTCCCCTCTTTTTCTCCTCTCTTTATGCTTAAAACAGTTCCTTCACTCGAGCTTCACTCAGAGATGATGACGAGAATGATGATAATAAAGATGATGATGACGATGATGATGCTGATGGATGATGATGACGATGATTATACTGATGGTAAGGTGCCCACGGCCTGTTTGATTTGGAGGCGGCCTTCTTTTTTGTGGAAACTAATCAGTCGACACCACTATTTTTTTTAAACCTTTTTCTTTATAACATTAATTTTCTTTAACATTAGTTATTATAAGCTACTAATCTTACTAACTATTAACTTACTAGCTAATGTATAAACTAACTTATGAACTAACTAACTTACTTACTGGCTTATTAACTTACTAACTTATTACTGATGACACTCAAAGAAGCATAAAAACAAGGCACAAAAATGTCCATGCACATATAACAATTTTATCTTTTGTAAAGGGGATAACATTTACATTGTTACAAAATCACTAAAATACACACCTATATGAGGGGGCCACATCCACATCCACATACACCATAATAAATAAATTGTATACACAAAAGTGTTACGTGCATGCATTTGTGAAGGGTAGGAATACTCAAAATTAAAGGCCAAAGGTCTTATCATATCAAATGTATCAAAGTTTCAAAGAAATAATAAAAATACATGCATTTGTGAAGGGTAGGAATACTCAAAATTAAAGGCCAAAGGTCTTATAATATCAAATGTATCAAAGTTTCAAAGAAATAATAAAAATACGACGGGGTGTGCTTTTTGGGGACGAGGTGGGGTGGAGTGCACAAATGGTTATGTGCCTCTTTCCCTTCTCTCTCTTGTCCAATTGCATATTCTCCTTTTCGGTGGTGCAAAAAGTTGTTCTCTCTCCTCTCTCATCTGTCTTTTGTGCAGAAATTCTTCTTTTCCCTTTTGTTCTTGTATAATGGTTGAAGCTATGGATGAAGATGATGAAGATAACGAATCAGTTCATTATTAAGTGGAAGATTTATGGTTTCTTTTCAGTTTTGAGATTAATGGCTCAGCCATGTGCATAGATTTTGCATGCTTCTACCTTGGTTTCATGTTCATTTTCTGCCATGGGAGGGTTGCTGTCATTTTTGGTGTGCAGCCCCGGGGAAGAAGCTGATCTCAACAACTACAATTGCTGAGAGATTCTATGGATAGTAGCACGAAGCAGAAGAAGAAGCAACATTAGAAAGAATAAGAAAAATACATAAAGATGGTGATGCAATGTGCAAGAATGCAATGTTTCTCTACATATTTCGATAGCCACAATTGAATAGTTATCTTCTGCTGCGAACCTGTCCACAAAATTCATGCTGTCTCCGAGAACACGATTTTTCTTTCATGGTCCCTTGCAATGAAGATCAAGCAAGGGGTTTCAGAGTAGGGCGATCAAATACAAAAAACAGGAAGAGAAAGCAGAAGAAGAAGAAAATAATTTGAGCTATTTGGAGCAGGAGAAGGCACAGTTTTTCTGAAGAAGAATAAGAAGAAGAACGTGAATATGATGACGTTGTGCTCACACTGTCATAAAATCTCAACAGCAAAAGCTTAAACCTTGCTTCTCTATGAAGTTCCCATTCAAATAATAAGCACACACTCAAAGTAGACTCAGAGCAAGAACAACATCATCATCCTCCTCCAAAGCAGCACCAACAGACAGATGCAAAGGGAAACATGGCCAACATTGATTTTAATGAATGATGAATTCCTGCGGTAAGAAAATGCAAACGTTCAGAGGAAGAGGAGGAGGAAGATTATTCGAATGAGAGAGTGGAATGGAAGCCTTGATATCCCGGTTGTGGTTCACCCTGTTTCCTACTAAGTAGTACAAGATCGTGGTCGTGGGGCTAGACAACGCAGGAAATACCACCACCCTCTATCAACTCCATCTCGGTGAAGTGGTTGTCACACAACCCACCATCGAAAGCAAGTAGCAAGTCTGATTCGATCAGGTCTTTTACTTCCTGGGCCACTGCGTCGACATTGGATTGGATTCCGCACACAACCATCTCAACGACAGCAGGCACTCACGTTAGAAGGCAGAAGGGAAAAGAAAGATCAGGCAAGAAAGCGGAAGACATGAAAGAGAAAGGGACATCTGAGACAGAGAGCGAGTGAGGGAGAGAGAGAGAATGCCCTCTCGCAATGCATTGGGGATGCCGCCCAGGCAGCCCTTGACACTTGCCCACAAAGTTGCAAGTTCCATCTGCCATCGCAACTTCATCGGTCCTAATCCATCCCGTAGTAATGTATGACCTCCTTTTGAACCACAAACACAGAGAGAGAATGAGGGAGAGAGAGAGAATGCCCTTAACCCTAGCAGGAAATACCCTCGCTATTACCGGTGAAGGCAAAGAGAGGTTTTTTATCGGCACAAGAGAGAGAGAGAGAGAGATGGCATCGAAGTGCATACAAAAGGAGCCCCACATCCTGCAGCGCTGGGCCTATCGGTGAGGACATGTTCCATTGGCAAGCCGCCATCATGGGCCCTGCCGATAGCCCCTATGCAAGCGGTGTCTTCTTCGTCATGATCCATTTCCCTCCCGACTACCCTTTCAAGCCTCCTAAAGTGAACTTTTAGACAAAGGTCTATCATCCCATCCACCATAGCTGCGCCCGTCGCCATAGCCATGCTCGTCTCAGAGGAGAAGAGGCGGAGAGAGAGAGAGAGAGAGAGAGAGAGAGAGAGAGAGAGAGAGAGAGAGAGAATGGTAGGAGTTGGTCCACTATTGCAAGATTGGGAGCCCGTGGTTATCAGGAAGAAAGCTCCAAATGCTGCCGCTAAAAGAGACGAGAAGGCTGTGAATGCTACCCCAGCAAGGGGGTTGGCCCCACTGCTGCGATGGTGCAGACCGGACAGAGATGTGAGGAGGCGCTCCTCCACAGTGGTAGAGCAATCCTCATCGTCTTCTTCTTGTTCTTGAATTCTTGAAACGGATCATTTGCTTCGAGAATCTGCCCGTCTGGCTGCTGGTATCTACCATTGCGGCCTTTCCTTTTCTTGTTTTGTCTGGTGAGGGAGTTTCTGTCGATCTTGGCACGATCCATTTCTTCCCTGAAAGCCTGTACCAAGGAGGCCACAAGATGATCGGAAGCCAGACGGGGCATGGTGATGAAACACAGAAGGCGAGAACAGAAAGAGGAGAGAGGGAGAAGGAGAGGATGTGGGAGCGGGAGTATGGTGAGAATATCTGCCTTCGGAGCAAGGCTGAGATGGAACTGCTGAGAGAAGGCTGAATTCTTCCGGGTGATGCAAGATCAGCAAGAGGCCATCAAGCATATCAGACAAGAAGAATAGAAAGTGAAGAAGAGGCACAAGGATTCACAACGGCAAATTTGTTCTCCAAAAGATGGATCCAAAGCGACAGATTTCTTCTTTCTCTCCTCATTAAACAATCCATTAAAGAAACCCTACCTCTAAAGTTTAGTTCACACGCAGTCTTTAACCTCTTGTACTTCACACAGACCAATTATAATAATGGTCAAGTCAAAACTACACTAAAGGCAATGTCCAAAACAAATAGGTTACGGGAGGAGAAAGCTTGGTGGGAATGGCATCTTCCTTTCCTCTCCATATCTCATTCTCAGTCTACCCTTTCCATCTTCCCCTCAACAAGAATGGATAAACCCTAAAAAGAACCTAAGTTTAACCATTTATTAAATTTAAAAAAATCATAGAAATTTTAGTCTTTAAAGGTAAAAACATTATTCCCATGCTTCATTTCTCCATCCATTGCCCCTTTATTATGCCTCCTTCTCTCTAGGCTCATCACCCCCTAATCTTATTCTCCTCTACCAATTTCATTCCCCTCCCTTTCCCATGTGGCAACGGAGATCACAAAGGACAAACAAGTATTTTTCTAAAATATTTAAAAGAACATTTCTCAAATCTAATAATTAAGAAAAAGCTAAAAGCAATACATTAAAAATGTACAATGAAAGTGGTTATTCCTATGCTCTACCCTCTTTTCCTACATAACTTTCCCATTAGCCTCACCTACTCCCCAAAGTTTCCCATTCACCCCCTTATCAGCACCACTAATTGCTTATGTGGCCCCCTCTTGTTTTTCCCCTCTTCTTTAATCATTATGAACATGCAATACAAACACATTGACCTTTTAAATCAAGCTTACACCAATTACCCTAGGAACATATCCTATAGAAAATCCAAAGGCATATTCTCATGCTCTCCTCTTTTTCAATACACAAGTGATAGCTTCATTTTGATGAGATGCCCTTTGAGTCACATAGTGAAGGAAGTCATTCTTCTTTCCTTTATTGGATGGAGAGGTTATACTTGTGATTCCATGTGGAAGACTGAACCCTATCCTTTGAAGACTAGTAAATATTTTCAGTGTGGGAGTATTTGAGGCAGGAGTTCCCTTACTCCGGTGGTCGTGGATTTGGAGTCCCATACCCTACCATGGCTAGGCCTCATCCTTGTGATCAAAGTGTTTTTTACTAACAATTTTGGAAGTTTTTTGTGTTAGACTGTGGTTCTTCTTTGACAAGGTTCACGAGGACGCTTCACATTTCAGTGTGGGAGGAATATGATGACACTCAAAGAAGCATAAAAACAAGGCACAAAATGTCCATGCACATATAACAATTTTATCTTTTGTAAAGGGGATAACATTTACATTGTTACAAAATCACTAAAATACACACCTATATGAGGGGGCCACATCCACATCCACGTACACCATAATAAATAAATGGTATACACAAAAGTGTTACGTCCATGCATTTGTGAAGGGTAGGAATACTCAAAATTAAAGGCCAAAGGTCTTATAATATCAAATGTATCAAAGTTTCAAAGAAATAATAAAAATACGAAGGGGTGTGCTTTTTGGGGAAGAGATGGGGTGGAGTGCACGAATGGTTATGTGCCTCTTTCCCTTCTCTCTCTTGTCCAATTGCATATTCTCCTTTTTGGTGGTGCAAAAAGTTGTTCTCTCTCCTCTCTCATCTGTCTTTTGTGCAGAAATTCTTCTTTTCCCTTTTGTTCTTGTATAATGGTTCAAGCTATGGATGAAGATGATGAAGATAATGAATCGGTTCATTATTAAGTGGAAGATTTGTGAAGGGTAGGAATACTCAAAATTAAAGGCCAAAGGTCTTATAATATCAAATGTATCAAAGTTTCAAAGAAATAATAAAAATACGAAGGGGTGTGCTTTTTGGGGAAGAGGTGGGGTGGAGTGCACAAATGGTTATGTGCCTCTTTCCCTTCTCTCTCTTGTCCAATTGCATATTCTCCTTTAAGGTGGTGCAAAAATTTGTTCTCTCTCCTCTCTCATCTGTCTTTTGTGCAGAAATTCTTCTTTTCCCTTTTGTTCTTGTATAATGGTTGAAGCTATGGATGAAGATGATGAAGATAACGAATCGGTTCATTATTAAGTGGAAGATTTATGGTTTCTTTTTAGTTTTGAGATTAATGGCTCAGCCATGTGCATAGATTTTCCATGCTTCTACCTTGGTTTCATGTTCATTTTCTGCCGTGGGAGGGTTGCTGTCAATTACTAACTAACTTATATTTACATGGGAATATTACATCCTCCTCCCCTTAGAGGAATCAAGATATCCTCATATGGAGAGAAACTGTAGGTATTATTGATAAAGAACATTCTCATCTATCCATGTAGCATCTTCTTCAGGATAATCTTTCCACTGGACAAGATATTCTCTAAGGGTTCTACTTCTCAATTTTCTCTCTCTTACATCAATTACTCTATCAGGTTGTAGCTCAAGGACTTATTGGCTAAGTATTATGACTTGTTGATCATCAAGGATATGGTTAGGGTTACCTGCATATGCTTTCAATAAGCTAACATGAAATACATTGTGGATTTTTAAATTCTCAAGGAGTTGTATCTTGTAAGGGCTTGGTCCTAAGCACTTGAGAACCTTGTAGGGTCCACAATACCTTAGACTTAGCTTCTTAAATTCTTCTAAAGACAAGGAACTCTTCTTTGGATGGACACGGACGAAGACCATGTCTCTTTCTTTGAGGATTTGTTCTTGCCTTTCCAAATCAACATACACCTTTTGTCGGCCGTCTGTGGTAGCTTGAATATCTTGTCTGATAATCTTGATTTGATCATCCATTTCTTCTAACATTTTTCTCAAAGCTTCTACCCTTAGAATAGGATCGTAAAAATTAAATGGCATATGACAATCTTGACCATATAGAGCCTGAAATGGAGTCATCTGAATACTATGATAGGAGGCATTATAAGAAAATTCCACTAAAGGTAGATATTGAATCCACCTTCTTGGTTCCTTGCTACAATATGCGTGCAGAATATTCGAGGGAGCTTCTCTCCTTTTTTATTATTATTTAATTTTCTCTCTTTTTTTACAAAAAAAGGGGGATTGTGAGGTTGTCGACGCTGATAAAGATGATGATGAGGATGATGATAATAAAGATGATGAGGATGGTGATGATGATGATGATGACGACGACGATGACGACGACGACGACGACGATGATGATGATGATGATGATGATGATGATGATGATGATGATGTTGATGTTGATGTTGATGGTAAGGCCCGCAGTTGTTTGATTTGGAGGCGGCCTTCTTTTCGACGTGGTAATAGATCGGTCAACATCACTCTTTTTTTAATCTTTTTCTTTTTAATGTTAGCTATTATAAGCCACTAACCTCACTAACTATTAACTTACTAGCTAATATATAAACTAACTTATGAACTAACTTACTTACTTACTAACTTATTAACTTACTAATTTATTACTAACTTATATTTGCACGGTGTCGTACTGCTGTGCATCCAAGGTGTGGAATCCACCAAAAAGTTGTGTGTATGGGATTTGATACTTTGTACATACTTAGTCGTTATGTTTGCTCTTTTATTCTACGTGGGTAATATAGTGAAGAGGGGTTTGGTGCAAGAGGAACTTATCCGTAATGCTCTGGTTGACATGTACGCTAAATGTGACATGCTTGTAGAAGAACATGGAGTTTTTGATAGATTGGTAACTCGAGATGCAGTCTCATGGGCTACACTTATTTCAGGATATGCCAATTATGGGCTTTGTGAGGAAGTACTAAACTGTTTCAAAGAGATGCAAATCGAAGTACACTAGTGGATATGTATGCCAAATGTGGGAGCTTGCTTGATGTTCAACACACGTTTGATTGCCTGCCGCAACGCAATGAGTATTCTTGGAGTTCCCTTATCCTTTGCTATGTTGACATGGGGAATATGACAGTATTTTGGGCTAGCAACTGATATGGATGCAGTCAATTATTTGATGCTTGCCAATGACATGATTCATGCCCTTTATCCTAATGCTATAACAATTGGAGAAGATGTGAGTGGAATGCCAGTCTTTTCCATCCCAGTTTGCAGATGGTGGCATAGGTTTCAATTACAGGCTCCATATGGTTATTCCAGATAAATGGATTGAACTTCTATCAAAGAAAAAGGATGAAGACTGGCAAATGGGTGACATTGTGTATACACTTACAAACAGGCGGTGGAAAGAGAAATGTGTTGCCTATGCGGAAAGCCACGATCAAGCTCTTGTTGGAGATAAGACAAATGCATTCTGGCTGATGGACAAGGACATGTATGATTTTATGGCCATTGATGGCCCGACCACACCAACCATTGATCGTGGTATTGCTTTGCATAAGATGATATGATTGATTACAATGAGCTTGGGTGGAGAAGGTTATCTAAACTTTATGGGAAATGAATTTGGTCACCTTGAATGGATTGACTTTCCCAGGGGAGATCAACATCTTCACAATGGCAAATTTGTACCGGGGAACAAAAATAGTTTTGACAAATGTAGATGAAGATTTGACTTGGGTGATGCAGATTACTTGAGGTATCATTGGTTGCAGGAGTTTGATTGTGCAATGTAGCAGTTGGAAGAAACATATGGGTTTATGGTCTCTGAGCATCAGTACGTGTCACGCAAAGATGAAGGAGATAAAGTTATAGTCTTTGAGAGAGGAAATTTGGTGTTCGTTTTCAATTGTCACTGGAAAAAGAGTTTTCCAGATTATAGAGTGGGTTGCGTAAAACCTGGCAAGTACAAGGTTGTTCTGAACTCAGATGAAAAGAGGTTTGGGGGAAAAACAGGCCGCTTTTCGGATGGCTATTGTGGGGATCGAATACCTGGGGAGAAAAAGCATGGAAAACAGGCTGGAAGGAAACAGGGGATAGAGATTTAGTGCAGTCGCGGGTCTTGGCCACCACGCTTGATCGGATTGATGCCATCGTGGAATGCGCCAACTCCATTGATGGTGCTAAAGAGGCCCTTGAGGCTGAGAATTACAATTCTGCAGTCAAGTACGTGGAGGCATTCTTGCATCTTGATGCAGAGTATAGTGATTTCCCCAGCATAGCCACAGGGAAAGAAGGAGACGAAGAGTTTGGACAGCTGCTCTCAACTAATTTCGGTTATGATTGGAGTTTCTCTACGCATCTTTGCGACTAGCGGCCATAGCTTTGCAGCTAAAGCTGTAGGGCCTGCGATGAATGCACAGACGGCCTTTCATTATCAACAACAGCATCAAATCAGGTCACTAAGAAATACTGTTGGTGTGTTGCTACACAAAGATTCTTCTCTGCGGAGGCAGGACTGTCCACTCCTATGAAGGTAGGATCACAGAATTCAGAGTCAATAATTCGTGTCTCATCGGTTACCAAGTTTGAGCTCGAATTACCCAATTTGGAGTCCCTTGTTGCAAGATTCCCCAATCCAATAAAGTGTCCTGTCAACCGAAGAGACAGGGTTGATCTTCATTCCCATAGACGTGAATTGTTTTCCTCAGAGAAGAGACACAGTGCGCCATCTCCCAATCCCAAGACCTAAACCCCACATGATTCGAGTCTTGCTGAAGATCATGACACAGAACCAGATTTCCATGATCCTGCAGATTCTTCGTCTAATGCCTCAACCGCTTAGCTAATGTATTGCCTCATTTCAGTAGGACTGGACAAAACTTATGTTGGTGTAATTTCCAACTTGCAACGTAGACTTAGACAACACAATAGGGAGATCTCAGGTGGTGCAAAAGCAGCCAGAGCTGGAAGGATATGGAAGATCTTATGCTCTGTCCAAGGGTTCATAACTTATTCTAAGGCCTGTCAATTTGAATGGAGATGGAAAAATGTTTCAAAGAAAAACCTCTTCTACTAAGAAAGAGACAAATGGTGATTGTTCACTGGAAAATGCTTCATTTTTGTACTCCCACTTTGTGAGGAAAAGACAGAAAGCTTTGAAGCAAGTGCAGAATGTTAATGGATGACATTGTTTAGATATCAAGTGGCATCTCAATGTCACTACTATCTAAAAGTGGTGTCGTGTTTTGCTGATTCTTCAACAGTGAGAACTCAGAAGTATTGATTCAAGACGGACTCTTACAGCTCTACCGATGTAAAAGAGGGAGTTGCTAAGCTAGAAGGTTGTTTGTCTCATCAGTCTTCTGAAGAGTTGTTGGAATGTAAACATGAACGTTGTGGAGGTTGCCACTGTAAACTGATTTGGCTTTCTATTCATCTTCAATTATTGGCAGAAATAAAAACAGAGACTTGACATCATTTTCTCATCTTGCTTATTTGCTTGATTGATCTTCTATCTTGGAATTTCACAAGGACCTCTATGGTCACAACTTTGCTTTCGAAAACCCTTCGACAATGGGAATATTACGATGAGCAACACCAAAATATTACTTTCTTTAAACTCTCTTTAGTTCACTATCTCCACAAATCAAAGCTCCACAACCATCACCTAAGCGAATAGAAAACTTGAAGCTACCATTGACAAAATAGCTACCAGCCTCCTACATATCTTCCAATTATTGTATCCTTTGTCTCAACAAGATTGTGGAGAGAAAAGAGAGGGCCCTAATCATTCAATATGTCTCCTTGCAAACACGTATGAGCTTCCTCAAGCTGACAATTTGATCCCCCCTATCAACACACTCCTTCTAGACTTTGCACCTAGAGAATATTCAAATAGCCTCCAACACAATTGACACTACTCTACCCAATCACAGACTAGCTCCATATCACACAATAGTCTTAAACATGCTCCTCCAAACGCAATGACAACACCACTCCTCAAGGCTTATCAGCCCCATGACCAACACAGAGGACATGGCATCCCTCCTTTAACAAATCCCTCCAAAATCTTGACTTGCCCACCTTTCATAAATTATGCTCTTGCCCCCCTCCAATATCATGATCATCATGACAATCCCCTAATTCATCACAATCTGCCACACCCCAAAAACCAATCTCACCCTCCATTCATATACGCCTTATCTTTGTAAAAGTTAAAAACATTTTTTATTATGTTCTTTTTATGTTTTCCCATGTTCTAAATCAAAAAAATCTTTTATATTAAGAGATTTTTTTTAATTCTTAAAAAATGTTCTATCTAGGGTATCTTTTGCCCCCTACTATCTACAACACCTTAAAGCTTGTACTTGATTTGAACTCCTAGCCAAAATGTGTTTGATGTTCACTACCCACACCATCCGTGTAGTGTCCATCATGTTTTGAATTAGTCTCATAAGGACCGTTAAAGCTTTTGGGCCACACCAATGCAAACTCACACCATTCACTAGGTTTCCATACTCAATGAATGTGAATAAAATTTGTCAAAATTTGCTTGGCAATGATTATAGAAGTTGATAACTAGCCCCATCATCTCCCTAGGATATGATTACACCCTTCCATATTGGTCATGCTCATGCAAGCCTTGGGAAATGATGGTGTTTAGTCCCCTCTTAGGCAATTCGACACATCAAAGTTTTCAAGGAACTTAGAAGGGTTTGGTGGAAGAGATTATAAGGGGTTTTTCAATCAAGACATTATCCAAGAGCTTGGTCTCTTGAAAATTTCTAAAATAGGAACACATTGTGTTGTGCTTCAAAAGGGTTTGACCCCATGGAATATGGATTGTGGTTTGAATATGAATGAATATCAAGCATCTAACTAAGCCTTATAAGGCTACTATGAAGAAAAGTAGTTTATCTACATCTCATCCACATGCTTGATGATGATGTGGGTTTTTTGCATGATTGGATAGCTTGAAAATAGTAGTTTTGGCCATTGATCCAATTTTGGTGAGTATTTTGGACATTGCCAAGTGTTTCATGAGTTGGATAGTGGCATGAAAACCTCATGGGCTATAAGTGCATCCAACAAATGTTGTATTGGAGAGCATGTCAATTGATAATGCAACTTGATAAGAGCATTATAAATATTGGATGAAGCTTCTTCTTGAGGAAAGGAGGAGCTATTATGGTGCATGCGACTATCATCCTTTCTTCTCAATACTTTTTCCTTCAATCATGTTCATATTGTGGGAAAATAAAGCTTTTTCCCTACTTCCCTTATAAACTATCTTTTGCTCTTATTCACAAAATCATATGAAGACTTTGAAGATTGATTGAGGAGCTAGATTTCCCTACATTATGGAGGACTAAATCTACTAACAAGACCAAAAAAGAGGTAGCCAACTACAATTGAGAAGAAGATTATCAACCCTTCAAGAGAGTTTCAAATACAAGCTATTGTTGTCTTGAATTTCTTTTGTGGTTAGAGCTTCATAAAGTTCAATCTATGGTTTGCCAAAGAACTCCCTACTTGTACTCATACTCTACTCATATTTGTCAACCATGAAAACCCTTGCTAACCTTGGGGAGGTCTGTCATAAATATATGTATGTATCACATGGGTTCTACATAAGGGATTTTTAAAATACCATTTTTACACATTTTTTACATATAAAAGGGTCCCATATAAAGGGGTTACTTATAGATTGAATGGAAAAGGGTTATGTTTTATCAAGGGAGAATTTATAGATAAGGATATTTATAAATAAGCTTTGAATACATGTGATATAGAGGGTATACATATAGTGAATTCCCCTAGGTTGCTAACTCTCTTTTGGAACCAAGAAGTTGATTTCATGGATCATAAATAGTATCCATGTATCTACATCCTATTATAAACTCTAACATGGAGAGCGCTTCCAAGGCTCTTCTCATGCTCCTAGAGTGTGACTTCTTATCCTGATATTTTCTCACATATCTAGTTCATTGTTATGGTATGGCTAAGTTGGAGCCTCCTTTTTTATCTTGTTATACCTCCAGTTGTCAACGCTCTCTCTACCTCATACTAGGTAATTATACTAGGTTTCATCATGAGAAGCACAAACTTTTTAGGAACCCTTGGAGTATGTAAATCAAAAGTAGTCTTGCTAATTCTTCCTTTTTTTTTCCAACCAAAGGTTATTTTTGTAGCCTTGCACTTCAATATCTATTCTTGTAGCATTAATCTCTTTGAAACTCATTATATACTTCTAGAGAGAAGACCCCACATTCTCGGAGATGTGCATTGGATCCAAAGGTGTGTGATCCTTAAATCTTTCTAGTATGGAAAACTATACAAAATGGACATTTATTTCTTCATACCTTTATTTTTATCGTGTTATCATTGCAAGCATCCTCATCATCTTCTTCTTCCTCCTTGTCCTCCTCACCACCAACACTAATAGCACCTCCTTCTCTTGGTTTTCCTCGTCCTCCTCCTCCTCCTCTTGTTCTTCCTTTCCTCCACCTCCTCTTCTTTGTCCTCATCCTCTTCTTCCCCCTCCTTGTCCTTTTGAGGCTTCCATGCATTTTAACAACAAAGTGGCATACACTAAGGTGGATCTTTTTGTTTTAGATTTCACAATCAATGTATTTTTCTTATGCTTTTCTTCTAAAAGGATACATTTAATGTAAGACTTTTCTATAACCCACATAAACAATTTCATGCAAGTGTTGCTAAATTTGCCTTACCAGCTTATTAGTGAAAATATCCCCTACACTACAAACCTATGATTTAAAGAATTTGAAAGTGTCACGATATACTAGATATACAAGTAGATGAGAATGCTCGCCACATCTTTACCTAATCAAAAACCACATGAGGGCTAGGCCAAGTGACCATAGCACAAAGTGTAAACTTCATTAGCCAAAGCTCCTTGAAGCATTCCTTTTATTATGAGTCATTGACCATGTATAACTATTTTTGCTCCATACACATCCTAGATGTAAGAGTACAAAACAAGATATGTAAGACACATGATGATGGTAATGGCTATAGCAAGAGATCATCAAGAAGATAGGTTTTCTTGAAAATAGCAAGAGAAAAGTAAGTGTGTAATAGATAGTTATAAAAAACCCATACATAATACGTAATACGTAAAGTTCAAAGCACAACCTAACGTATATTTTGCTCCACAAGGCATGTTAACAATAAAATAATTCCAAAGCATATAATAGCGTTTGAGAGGGAAGAAATGGTGGGACATAAGGTAGAAGCTATGGAGTGTAAGAGAGCTAAAAGATAGAAGAATACAAGAGAGTTATGTGGGTACAAAATAAATAGTCTCCTTATTCTTTATTATCTTCACTTATATATAACTATAAAGTGTGTATGTATACAAGATATGCCCACTTGGCCATAGGCCATTGGTCTTTATCCCAACAACCTCCCACTTAAAGGCCGATGCACCTGTATGGGATTATAAGAAGAAAATAAAGATACTATCCAATGCCCATTAGCACTTTGTCGTGTGCAAAGCTCAAAAGGTAAGCTATTCATAAGAAGATATACATGGTTATTATCCATATGGATCTTGATAGGCTCAATGTGAATTATCCTCAAGAACCTATTGAGATGTCAAGCTTTACATGAGCTATAATCCACTATGTACCTTCATGATGTGGCACGATATTATTCACTGGCATGTTAGGTGATCGACATGAGGATACACTGGTAATTCTATATTTAAACTACACCTACGTAGTCCATCCTTGGTTATGGTACATTCATTGTGCCACCTCTTCTTTTCTAGCGAGTTCACACTTAGTGACCATGTGTATATATGTTGTGGTACTTCCATATTAGCCTTTTATCATGTTTTAGACTTGGTTATTTTGTGTGGAAAAAGAACAAAGGAAAAGAATAAGTTTTTAGCCTTATCTCTCTGTGTTCTCAAGTCTCCATTGCTTTTGTATATGTGTACTCTTAGGTACTTTATCTCTCTCCTCTTGTCTATTTTCATGGTATCAGAGCCATCCCATGGTTGCATGGAGCTTAATTGAAGGCTAAGGTGAAGGCATTAGAGCACGAAAGTAAGAAAGCAAGCAATGGGTAAAAAGCTCTTCCACCTTGCTCGATTTGCCTTAGGTTATAACACAGGAGTTTCCTAAGACTGATAAGGCCATAATCTCTGATTGCAATGAAACTTGGTGAGTAGAAAGAATGTGTATATACTACACGTTTGGCATCTAAGGTCATTTCAATCTTCGTTCTAGGCTTACAAGTGGCTCCAATAGTAGTCTTTGGATATACTCCAATTTCAGCTATGTCTCAGTTATGTCCACTATTTACAGGTGCACTGGTTTAGATTTCAAATCTATAAGGCTTCAGATATTTACTGGGTTGCAAACACAAAAGATATCTACATACAGATTGCAAATTGTGTTTATTATTGTGCGATCAATGAAAAAGGCTGTGTGTTTAGTTATGGTACACCTAGTATCAACTTACTTGCAAATTGGAGTTCTTTGTAAGGTTTTGTGTTTTGTAAAAATGTTTAACAGCTTCAACCAGATTGTCGGTGAGAAGCTTGATAAGAACAATTATCCTAAATGGAAGTTTAGGATGACAAATTTCTTGAAGAGCAAAGGTTTTTGGAATTATATTGAAGGAGATATGGCAAAAGCACTCAAAGTTTGTGCATGAAATGCTACTGCAGAATAAGTAAAGGCTAAGAAAGATTGGGAGTAGATACAGAGTAAAGTCATGTATTGGTTATCTCTAATGTCGCAAATAGTATGATGGACTATTTGTAGAAATTTGACCCCCTGCTATTACATGGAAGAATTTGGCAAGGCTGTTTGCAGTACATAAAAACGATAGAAAGTTGTAGCTCAAGTCAGAGAGCTGAACAAAGTGAAAAGATGAAACCTATCTATTAACGATAATGCCTTGAAGATCAAGAGTATTTTGGAAGTTCTTGGATCTATTAATGTGGTAGTTGATGATGATGATATTGTGCATGCATGCTTAGATGGACTTTGAGATGAATACAAGAGCTTCAAGTCATCTATAAATGCAAGGGATGATATCCTTGATTTTGCAAACTTGATTTATATGCTAACACTTGAGGAGAAGAACCTTGGCTTGGATTCATCTTCTTATCAAAGTAAAAGCAATTCTAAGTAAGTGTTTTACTTTACTATTAGAGATAGAGGCCGTGATAGAGGCTAAGGTGGTGGTCGTGGAGTCAAGGTTATGATGCACATGAAAATAAAGGAGGACGATGTCGAGGAAGGGGGAGCCAAAGAGGGAAAGTTGCATATTCTAATAAGTGGTAGAATTCTCGTGATAGCATAGAGTGCTAGCATTGTGGTCAAAAAGGCCACATTTCTAAAAATTACTTCAAAAAGAAGGCTGAAATTAGAAATGGGAAAAAGCAACAAGGTAATTATGCATCTAGTAGAGCAGAAACAATGATGACAAAAGTGAACAGTTGTTTGTTATGTAACACTTTATGAATACTATGGCTATTGATATTCATCAAAGAATGATATATGGTATGTAGATTCAAGTGTCTCTAACCACATGACTTCTCATGCAGAGTGGTTCAAAGAGATGTATAGTCTAGAGTCTCCAAGCTATGTGGAGACAAGGAATGGTACAACTCACCCCATTACTCATATTGAAAATATTCCTTTGAGTATGCAAGATGGCAAAACTAAGTACTTGATTGATGTGCTGCATGTAGCAAATATTACAAAAAACTTGGTTCATGTTGGTCAAATGGTGGAACGGGAATTGTAGGTTTGGTTCACATATCTAATTATTATTATATAGAAGATCTCAAAAACAATTGCAAGCTGATTGCAAAAGGAAAACGTGTTGGTAGCAGACTGTTTACTCTTGATGTAAGTCTGTGTGAAATGGATGCTTCCATATTTGCACAAGGTTCAAGTGTTGTGGCTAACATTGAAATTTGGTATAAGAGAATTGGTCATGTGAATGTGTTGTGATTGAAAGATATGCAATCAAAACAGACTGTGGATGGCTTTCCCAAGTTCAAGGTTGATGGAATGCATAAAGTATGTGAAGCGTGTTAATTTGGAAAGCAAGCAAGACATGCATTCCCACATAAAAAGTATGTATGCAAGAAGCCACTTGAATTGATACATTCTAATGTGTGGGGTCCTACAAAGACTGCAACTTTGAGTGATTACACATATTATATTTCCTTCATTGATGGTCATACTCGTAAAGTGTGGGCCTACTTTATGCATGAGAAAAGTGAGATGTTCACTCACTTTAAAAGCTTTAACGCATTGGTTGAGAAGGAGACAGGGTTACATATTAAATGTCTAAGGTCGGATGGAGGGGGAGCATATCTCTCCAATGAGTTTTCAGATTTTTTACCAAAAAAATTGGTACACAATGGTAGTATACATGTAGATATAGTCCGCAAAAAAAATGGAGTTGTTGAGCAAAAAAATAGGTATATTGTAGAGGTTGCTTGTGCACTAATATAAAAAAGAAACTAACCTCATTATGGTTGGGCTAAAGCGGTTGCTACTGCTATATATATTATAAATAGAACACACGCATTGCTATTGTAAATGGTATAACACCCAAAGAGAATTTTATGGGTAGAAATTCAAATATGTCCCACCTGAAAGTATTTGGATGTATTGCTTATGTGCATACCTAATGAATTGCACAATAAACTGGATCCCAAAGGAGAAAAATATATCTTTGTTAGATATTCTCTTGAGAAGAAGGCATATAGATGTTATAACCCTATTACACATGAGCTAAGAGTTAGTAAGGATATTGTTTTTTATGAAATGATTACTCGGTATAGTAATGTACAGAATACAGTTAGGGTTGATAGCATGAGAGTATGGATGTGTAGAAAATAGGTCAGCTATCTCATAGACATTAAGTGGACCACAAGAGTCTCCTAATTCTGGTTCTATTGTGATAGACCTTGGAGCAGCAGATTGAGATCACAAGTTACTCCACTAAGTTCATCATGTATCTCAAGAAAAGATAAAGAGAAAGTTGGAGACTCATGTATTGTGATAGATGTATCATCAGGTTTCTCTCATGTTGATGTTGATTTAGATGGGCTCTACACGAAGCTTGGATTACGATTTTGGGATTCTGTCTATTAAAACACCTGGTGTGTGGAAGGTACGAGAGGATGTTAAAGCACTTGGTAGTGATCCAAATTCACACAGATCAAGTAGAGTGAAAAAGCCAATGCAGTGATTGATGTATAATAGCTATGTAGCTCATCACTATGCATACATGGCTAAGGTTGTTCAGGATGTGAAACCCACTTGTTTTGAGAATACAATGGATAATGAGTATTGGAATCATTTTATGGATAAAGAAATGGCTACACTTATGAATAATGACATATGGGAGTTAGTGCCCTTACCTAAAGGCAAGAAAGTTATTGGTTGTAAATGGGTTTATAAGGTCAAGTCAAATGGAAGTATTGCGTACTATAAGGCATGACTATTGCTAAAGGGTATGCACAGAGTCATTCTGTTGATTATGAGGAGACCTTTTCTCCTATGGCTAAAATGGCCACTAAAAGGACTATCATAGTAGTGGCTACATCAAAACATTGGATCATGCATCAAATGGATGTTAAGAATGCCTTCTTGCAGGGGGAGTTGCAAGAGAGTTTATGTGATGCAACCACCTAGTTATGTGAATGAGAATCGTCTAAATTATGTATGCCAACTTCATAAGGCCTTGTATGGACTGAAGCAAGCACCTAGGGCATGGCATGATAGGATTTCAAAATAGCTTGTCAACATTGGATTTCGCAAAACATAGGTTGGTCACTCACTCTACGTATGTGAGAGTGATGCAAGTATTATGGTGATTGTAGAAAATTTTATTATTATCGATGATAGTGAGATAGAGATTGGCAATGTGAAGGGTCTTCTCAAGACTAAATTTGAGATGAAGGATTTGGGAGAGCTGCACTATTTTCTCAACATAGAGATAATCAAGACTCTAGAGGATACATGGTTGTCACAAATACAATATGCATTGGATATATTGAAGAAGTATGGTAAGACTAATTGCAAACATATTTCTATACCTTTAGATGTTAATGCTAAGCTTAATACAAACGAGGGTGACTTGATTGAGGATGTTACTATGTATCGGAAGATTGTGGGTAGCCTTATCTATTTGATAATCACTAGGCCAAATCTAAACTACACAAGTGGTTTAGAGAGTCAGTTTATGCATCCTTCCATAGAAGCCACATTTGGATGTAGTGCAATGCATCCACATTGGACTATACCTTATTCTATTGTGTAGGTGTACCATTGGATTTGCATGGTTACATAGATGAAGATTGGATTAATAGTATTTTAGACAAGATATCTACTAATGATTTTATGTTTTCCTTTGGGAGTGTTGTTGTTACTCAAAGCAGTAAGAAACAGTCAATAGTTTCCTTGTCTAGTACAAAGGCAAAGTACAAAGGTGATATAATTTCAGCATGTGATATAGCTTGGCTACGCAAGCTACTTGGTGATTTGCAGATGTAGGTGGATAACAAGGTTATCATCTACTATGATAACCTTAGTAGCATTCAATGGCCTAGGAGCCCAGTATATCATGCCGGTCCATTACCATTTCATTTGGGAGTATGTTCTAGCAAGTGATATTGACTTGGTTTATGCCAGTAATTTATGTCCACACAAAGGATTAAGTTGCTGGCATTTTCACCAAGGCCTTGGGAGCATAGAAGCTTCAACGCTTCAAGACTATGCTTGGAGTTCACGATCTCATGCTGAGGTCAATGGGGAGTGTTGAGATATAGAGCTCTACATGGCTAGCATCCACTACATGCCTTGATGATGTAGCATGATATTATTCATTAGTGTATTAGGTGACCAACATAAGGATACACCCCCATGGAATTCACTATATGTATACCCTCTATATCATATGTGTTCAAGGCCTATTTATAAATATCCTTATTTGTGATTTTTTTTAAATAAAATATAGACCTTTTCTATTCAATTTGTAAGTAACCCCTTTATATGGGACCCTTTTGTATGCAAAAAATATGTAAAAATTGTATTTTAAAATTTCCTAATATTGAATCCACCTATTACATACGTGTATTTATGATTGATCTCCATGGGGATACACCAATTATTATATAGTTGGACTACACTCATGTAGTCCCCATCCTTAGTTATGTCACATTCATTGTGCCACCTCTTCTTTCCTACCACGCTCACACTTAGTGACCACTAGTACATACGTTGTAGTACTTTCATATTAGTCTTTTATCATATTGTAAACTTAGTTTTTTTATCTGGAATAAGAACAAAGAAGAAGAAGAAGATTTCAGCCCTATCTCTCTATATTCTCGGGTATCCATTGCTTTTGTGTGCTCTTGGGTGCTTCACCTCTCTCCCCTCTTGTATGCTTTTAGAACCTCCCTAATAAAGTGATATTTCACCTCAATCTAATTTATATTTTCATAAAAGATAGGGTCCCATGCTAGCTAAATGGCACTCTGACTATCACAATGCAATGTAGGCATCTCTCCTATAATGCTCAAGTCTCCTACTAGACAAGCCATATAGCTTCCTTGTAGGCCTCAGTGGCTACAATATACTCTACCTTAGTCATAGATAAAGCCATACATGACTACAATCAAGAAACCCAAGAGACTATGCCACTTGTGAAAGTGAAGACAAAACCTATAGTTGACCTCCTAGAGTCTACACTTCTTGCAAAATTAGCATCTACATATCCAAGAATAGATGCATTCTTCCTTCTATAAGTATAGAGCTAATGCCATTCATGTATCTCATGATACCTTTTACTAACTCCCAATACTTCTTGCCAAGTTTGCCATATTCTTTCTACCACTTCCACTACATAAGCAATGTTTGGATGTGTAGCAACCATGGCATACATCAAGGTACCAACTATGAATGCATACAAAATCTGACTTGAGGCTGTCACTTGGCCAATTTTCAAATATGGATGTAATTAAATAGTGATAGCCTTTTCCCTCTCCATATGAAAATGCTCCAATACCTTTCCAATGTACTCGTTTTGAGATAAACATATTTTCTTTTTGACTCTATCTCACATAATGTGCATGCCTAGAATGTGACCAGCATTCCCTAAGTCCTTCATTTCAAAGGTTTCATACAACATTTTCTTTAAATCATCCACATCCATAACTCATTTTCCAACCATCAACATGTCATCCACATAAAGAATCAAGATCATAAGGCTACCATCCCTAGTCTTTTTTGTGTATAGGTAGTAATCGATCTCGCTCCTAGTGTACACCTAAGATTACATCAAGGTATCAAACTTATGATACCATTCCTTGGGAGCATATTTCAAACCATATAAGCTCTTATGTTTCTTACACACCAACTATTCCTTACCTTCCACAACAAAGCCCTCAAGATGTAGCACAAGTATGTAAAGATGTAAGAGTCTGTTTTTTATTCATTCAACATGATACAATTGAGTCTCTTCATCTTCTTCAAGTTTTCTTTCTCAACTTTCATCACTTCTCTTGTTGTCCCTCTCTAGTTCTTATCTTCTCTATCTTCCTTTTCTCTCTACAATCTATTCCCATACGGATTTTTGACTTGAGGTACCTTATGACTCCACTAAGTCACCTAGCAACAATCTACCATTGAGCTAAGAGAGATCACTTGTGCGGTCAATCAAAGCTCAATTTGGACTTGCATTACACTTGATTCAATGAGAGTGAGAGATGAGATGGAGTAAAATGTCAACCTCTCTACCCCCATGAGCCAAAATCTCACCCTATCCCCCTAAAACAATCTTGAGCTAGTTCCAAGACAAAATCCTATGTAAGTTGATTCCTTGGCTCTATTTACTCAATTCACAGTTTTCTAATTAGTCTAATATAGTTAGTTTGAATACTTATATAAAGAATAGAAAAGACAAGTAGAAATGAGTATTTTTGCTTTGAAAAATTTAAGGAAAATACTACTACACTACCTTGGTATAAAGGTGTAGAAGACTTATTTTTTCACCATTCAATAATGATATGAGTCTCTTTCATATTTATTCTCTTCCATAGCTTCCACGGTTTCTTTCTCTCTCCTCTTCTTATCTCTCTTTAGTCTTTCTTTCTCCTATTCTCTTTCTTTTACCATCTTCTCTCTGCTTTTTCTTCTCTCTTGGTTTCGTTCTCGACAAGTGGTATCAAAGCTTCAGTCTTTAATCCATTTTTCATCTATTACCTTTTAGAAAATCTATTTTACCTCTAGTATAGTGGTGTAGACTTTGACAATTGCTAGAAATTCCTGCACAAATAGAAAAGTGTCATTATTGAAGGCTTGGACAAGAGCTACGGACAATTCTAAAGGTGAAAGAACCAAAATGGCAAGTTGACACCAACTCCCAAGTAAATTTTAGAGATATTTTATCATAAAGAATCTCAAGCAATTAGAAGGGGTTTTAACTACACTTTCTTTTTGGAGAGGGCTTCTTCTTTCCCTTTCAAGCTTCCACGAGGCCTTCAACAAGAAATCTTCATCTCCCTTCTTGATCTTCACATATGTTGTATTTTGGACTCTTAAGGAGCCTTCCAAGAGCAACACCAAACCTTATTGACAACCACTACACATCAGTATTGATCATCCTTTGCTCCAAGATAGCCCCTATAAATTCCAACATATTTTGTGTTAATCTATAGGTGACTCACTATGATTGTCAGCATAGGTGATCCCTCATATAGAGCATGCTCAGTTATCTACCATCAATTTCTTGCCATTTTTCTTTATCAAATCATGTTTCCATTCTTCTCGATATTCTTTACTTGGAAACCCTAATATACAGCAAGGCAGCCATTAAAGCTTACTCCAAGCTTTCAATTTCAAGAAGATTCATCTATGTCTTGGTCTTGAGGTTCATCTATAGAAATGGTACTTCAAGTTTGTGACAAGATTAAAAGCATTGAAGCCTACTTGTCAGAAGCTATTGTGGACTTGGATTTTGGGATTTTTCATATAAAGCTTCAATATTTTATTTTTGAACATTCAAGTGTGCTAAAAACCCTTCAAGACTGAATCAATGTTAGCTTTAAATAGCCATGGTTTGTTATTGTCTGACATTGAACTTCAAGAGCACTTGGGAGTCACCATTGAATCCTCATAATTGAGGGCTAATTAAACTTGGTTCCTTGAAGCTTCAACCGTTCATTGAAGATGTATCTAGGCTAAATTTCTATTTTAAATGTCTCTATTCCACTTACAAAATACATTGTCCATTGTGGCTAAAAGAGAGATTAGATCGTAGGTCTGATTTTCGTTCTTATATAATAGAAATGCCTCATTACTAAATTTTGAAATTCCATAGTGCAATGCATGTTAGCATCTCATTAGCATTCTTCCATATTCAAGATTTTCTTGAGTTATTTGTTTATGTATTGTTTAATCCTTGAATTATTGTGCTTGATTCATTAATAAATCTCAAGAAAATTGTAAAGGGTAAGTTAGCCAATCAATGAGTCACCGATTACTAAGGGAATCCCTCCCTTTGATCCTTTGATTCTATCCAAATTCCTACATATCATTAAATTTGAAAGCTTTCTTTTAGGTCAATGTGCTTCATCCCTATTTTCTAATTTAGAATGCTACTACATTGTTGATATTTCCACTTAGGAAAAGGGTGGATGTATTAGGGGAGATAGCAAGACAAAAGAGAGGTGACCCTCCCTTGCTATCAAAGATATTGGAGTGCAGAACTTGACCCGATTAGAAACTTTGCACACCTCCTTGTGGTTCAAAGCCCACATGGAGAGTAGTTGCCTATCATTTTATCCCTCACATAGGTATAATGTGTAAAGAATTAAAGACAAGAGCTTTATTGAAGAAACAAGGCATTTTCAAGCCTCTACAACAAATGAAAAGGTTATCACAAGCAATAAGCAAGAAGTTATAAGTGTTACAAGGAATTATAAGCTATTTACAAGACATACACATGTATTATTGATGCCACGAGGCATATTCCATGGTGGATTTCGTGAGACCATGGTGGAATCCGTGAGTTTTTTATTCCACAGTGGATTCTGTGAGGTTCTACGGTGGATTCCGTAAAACTATATTTATTTGCCGAGGCTCATACACAAGGTGGATTCCTTGTGTGAGAAGTTAATGGGGACGCTTGCCCTTTTTGGGCCTCATGTTAATTTAATGTGCACGTGGGTGACTCCACAGCGGGTGATTCTGCAAAATACATATTTAAATTAATGGACATTTATGAGTTTAGAGTGTACTTGTATTAAATTAAGGTTAGGACAGAGTTCCAACCTATTTATTTATTTTGTAGATGAAGACTGCTAGGTATTCACTTTTTTCGATTTAATTTTATTATTTTCTAACAATTGTGAATGCTTCAGTTGTTGTGTAGAGCAAGTGGTGGTGGCGTTGGGAAGCACTGGGCAATAGCGTGTATTCAAATTACCTAGAAGAAATTATCATTTTTGATGGGCGTGTGTCTTATCATTAAAGGTGTGGCGCTAGTATTTATTTAGGCGCGCTTATTTATTGAAGCGCTTAACAAATATTTATTATTTTGTATGTGCATGGATGCACGGTTTAAATATTTCATTATTGGACATTGTATTTGGACACAACCCGACTCTTGGGCTGCCCAACCGCTTTATTCTTTATTTGGACAAAAGCAAACACAAAAGCTAAAGCATGCTCATTGTAAAATTGGGCTATTTTTTAGCTTTGAGATGAATAAATTTATAAATACATCCCTTGTGAAGAGCTCACACAAGACATGGGGGGAGATTGTGCCCAATTTGTCTTTTTGCCTCACGTGCAAGTCTATCTTATCACTTTTTGAGCTTAAGTAGAGTTCTTTGTTCTTAGGGACCTTCCGACGCTTACTATGTATGCATCCAATATCCAATTTGTGCACCAATTATAGGATATTGTTGATCTCCTATAGATGGAACATAGGTCCATAAGATATTACTCACTCATTACTCGATTCTTAGAGGTCCTACAATGGTTTATATAAGAGTAACATGCTCACCCGAGCTTTCCTTGGCGGTACGTTCTTAGTAGCCCATCAAGAGATGTCCTAGAAAGTGTCGTCCGGGATTTTGACAAAAACCATTGGAGTTTGCTAACTATGTTCGCTTGAGTCTACCCCATGGTAGAAGTTCTGGCCATTTCCACGAGGATCTCGACCTGATTCTTTTTAGTCAAATTGACTACTAACATCTGACTAGTGTCAACGGTTTGAGATTCCATCCCTTATAGAAATTGCTGACTGAAACGGGCTTACATTGTGCTAGGTTCAAAATAAATGGGAAACAAAGGAAAGTATGGCACTTTGATCCCTTCCATCCATGGTTCTAAAGTGATGCAGGTCAAGCTTTCTGATCTCATCAAAAATGCGGTTTTTATTCATTCTTAGGAAAGGTCTCAACTTACTAAGACCACCCAACCATAGGTATGGATCCATCGGGGGTCCATCCTCCCGCTTCCCCCGAGAGAGTATTTTTAATTACCTAATTACCTACTACCACTTTAGGTTCAACATATAAAAATAGCTTCTTTAAATTATCTCCTAATAAAAATTCATTTCATGCCTTTAATTCACGACACAAAAATAGAGTAAAGTAATTCCTTCTTAGTAGGTTTCTTTAAGAAAAATAACTTTTTACAATGTTTTCTATTCTAACTAGAATGATGTCAAACCGAATGTATCATTATTTCCAAGTTCAGTTCCTCAACTAGTAATTGGAACTTCCAAGACACTGTCTGGAAATCAAAGGGTAGTTGGTAGTTTGTAAGAGCCTAAGGAGGTTATGACTAGAGCCCCCTGGTATCATCACCTCCTCCTATCGACAAGAGTTCCCTATGACATGACCTTTCACATCATGATTGGTCTATACTCACTAACGCAAAACAAAAAAGAGAAAACCCCTTCTTGGAGTACATTTTTTTCACATTGGCCTTGGGGAGATCTAGTGCCATCAAGAACACTACCTCAGTCATTAGTGTTTTGTACTCATCAGAATAATGTCTCAATCGGTGATCTGTACTACTTGATTATCCATCTTTTAGCCTGATGATTTTAGGAAAGGTTAGTACCTAACTTACAATCATGAATATCTTATTTCGAATGCATTATGCATAAATTTATTTTCAAATTAAATCTTCTCTTTCCAATAATAATAATATCAAGACAAAACTTAGCATAAGTAGCAATACCTTCCAATAGTCTTCTCGGATTTTCCCTTCCTCAAGATCTAGTTTGGATTGAATCTAAACAAAAATTCTATTTTTGAGAATAACTCCCTTGGAGTTCCATGGGTCCTTGCCCATGTGTTTTTATTACGAAAAGTATTCTTTTGACAATTCCATCACAAGGTCTTTTATATACCGAGAATTAGCGTCCATGATTATCCATCATAGGTTTCGTTATATCAATACAAATCAAAAATATTAAGTCTCTTAGGGACACAATACCTTCCCTATACTTGCTTAGGTTCATCTTGTACAAACCCAAGTTACCCCTTAAAATTTGCGCTTAAGAATTCCTTTAAATGATTATATGTAGGAAATGAATAAAATCCTATTTTACGAAGGTAGCTTTTATTGCCAATTCATGGGATGATGGCCTACTAGCTGCCTTTATCATAAAAATATAGTACCTTGGGATCTAGATGAGTGCTTGGTTGATAGTATTCGTAGCTTTGTTTGTGTAGAGGTGAGCTCGCGCTCAACTGGCAAGACCCACAAACCGCGCAAGTGTTTCAAACGAACACCTATGGCTATCTTCACCTAGTGGATGCACCAGTGAGCTTACCTTGATGCCCAAGTGAGTTGCCTCCTCCCTCAAGTACACTGGTAGCTCCATGATTCGTGATGTGAGCTCAAGCAACCTCAAGCCTCCACCTTCAAGCTTCATCCTCCATATTCGTGCACAAGACAAGAGAAGAGAAGAGAAGAGAAGAAGAGAGGAGATGATGGAGAGCTTCTTCTCCTTGATCTCTCACCCTCACAAACTCACTCCCTCACACTCTCACACTCCCTCTCTCAAGCACACACAAGCAAGCAAGAAGGAGAGAAGAAGAGAAGAAGATGAGTCCACCTTGCTACACACCAAAGAATGAGCTCCTCATTTGGTTTTCAACTTTATATATAAAACCCTAAATCCATTTTCGATGGTCATCCCCTTATCCCCCTTTTTTCATGGCCGGCTTGGCCCTTTTTCCCATTGTCCTCCTCTCTTCCTAGCTTTCTTTGTACCACCCATTTACCTTTACAATTTTCACACAAGGGAGTCTGGTACTTTTTTACAAAAATTTTTAGGGGTACCTTGCATTTAAAAATGTGCTTTTTCCTTTTGGCTTAGCTTTTGAGGCTGCCCTTACTCTTTTGGTTGTTTTCATTCTTGCTTCTTCCGTTATGTCTGATTTCCTTGTAGGCAATCTCTTTTAGCTCTCGACTTGCATTTTTCCCTTTTTTTCACTTTCTTCTTGTGCTAAGGTTAAAAGTTTGTAATCCCAGTACTCGTCATTCCGTTTGTAGTAATTGTGTTCGTAGTGTTATTGGCAACTCGTGCCTCTGCAACCTTCGCAACTTTCTTCTTCAAGGCCATGGTCTTTAACTGTGAGATCATAGAGGGGATATTTGGCAAGAGAGCTTGGGATTGTCACAAATGAATTGATGGGAATTTGATTGATGGGGGTTAGCGATCACTAGGAATTTAGGAAAATTGAGAAGAGTCTTGATTCCACAGGGAAGTAGGGTAGAAGGGATGGAGGATTCGATTCCAAGAGCTCATGGAGTATCCTTCTTGTCTTCAAGATGAGATTTTCTATTCTCGCACTTCTCTTGCCCCACTCCCTCTTGCTCTATACTTCTGAGAAGGGCCTCTCCTCTCTTACTTGAACTGCTCTCCAATGGCTCCTCATGTCTCATATTTATAGCTAAATTGAAGAAGAAGGGTTGTGGCCAAGAAGAAGATCTCTTTATGGAGGGTATCTTGGCAAATCAATAATCTAGAAGTGTTCGAAATGCAATCTGATGCTAGTGATTTTATCTTTGAGGTCCAAAGAGGCTATCAAAGATGTTATGATTGATTTGCTTGGCTCTTGGATGATCTTGGTTCAATCCAAGCCTCTCTTCGAACCATATCATTGAAGGCTAAAAGACTTGTTTCACTTATGCACATCATATTGTTTGCTTAAATGCAATGCTCCTACCATGTTCAGAATTCCTACTAAGAAAAAAGGTGGATGTTGAGGGATATTTTTGGACAACAGAGAGGTGACCCTCTCCCATTATTAAAGATTCCAAAAGGGTGCAACTAGTTGATCGGAGGGGCACTTTTCCCACCTCTCAGTTATTCAAAGCCCATGTAGGGAGCCTAGCGTATTGTTTTATCCCTCACCACAAGTGTTGCAAGTGAATACATTTAATATCCAAATATTTTAGTTAAAGAGCATTGGTCAAGGCCTCATTGATTTGTTATAGGGATAATACATGTCTATTACAAGATGATAAGAGGATATTTCATCCTAATTTAATATTCCTTAGCAATTACATGTGTACACAAGAGTAATAGGATACTTGAGTAGTGATTGGGGATGATATTTAGCCATTTTCAAGTACTCTAAGTTATCCCATGTTTATTATAGTTTGTGCACATGGTATTTCAATAAAACAATCAATTGGGACTCATTTTGGGTTTGCTACTTGGTTACAACTGTTGTATAGTAATTCAAATTTCTTCCAAGGCTCATATAGGGTATAATAGATCATATTTAATCTTTACAATCATATACAGGGCACCATAGGGTTTGGAGACCTTAGTTTGAACCTAAGGGAGATGAATAGACTAACACAGTGTTTTTATAAGTTGCAGAATTGTTCTATACAATAAGAAAAAAAATTATTATAATATTTTATTTTAGTTCTCAAGTGGAATGCTATATCTCATCCTAAAAAGCTATTTGTTAGCTTTAGCTTCCAAAATTTCTTAATTTCGATATCAAAGTGAAAAGATATAGCCATTTTAGCGATAGGTGGTCTACTAGGACTGCATTGTAACAGTGAGCAAAAATGCATAAAAACAAAGGAAAGAACAAGGCTAATGATGATATTCATCAATAAATCAAGGAAGCACATTCCATCAAACACATAGAGTTAGTATCTAAATTGGATCAAGTGGTTGAACAGATGGTTTAGTCTAACATTTAAACCAAGTAAGCTATGGATTAGTTGGCCCACTCTACAAAGGATTCCTTGGATATTTTTTTCTCTTCCACTAGAGATTCATTGGACAAACTAAGTGCTCAAATCTCTATGCTTATGGTAGCACAAATGGCAAACAAAGAGAGTAGAGATAAACAATCCTTTCAACTATCAAATAATAACCCTCCACCAGATATCATTGTAAAAAAGGGTAAACTACATATCATTTATGAGATTTGGGAGACTTCTTTCAATATTGATGAGCCTATTTTGAGTATTCATATGTCAAATTCTCCTCCAGCAGCTAGAAGTCAACCACCACATATTCCTCTAGATAGGTTTCAAACCAACTATCATCAGAGTGTCTCTAATCTTTCAAAGCCCATTAGTAGTTACATGGACATACACTCCCAAGCATCTAATGGGCAATAAGGCTTTGTTGAGAGAAAACTCCATGATAAGATTGTGTTGACCAAACGTAGTGGCCATTCATCATCACTAGGGTGGCTGATTTGGAAAAGTGGACTTCAAAGTTAGAATCCTATTTTGATATTTTTCCTAGGTTAAATGACCAAAAGATTGACTTTTCTACACTTCACCTTGAGGGCTTTGCTCATATGTGGTGGAGGTACATAAAGAGGAAAATTTAGTAGGTTGATAATTGGGTGGAATTCAAAGCTAAGATGGTTCAAGTATTCATCTCTATCATTAAGAAAGAGAATCAGGCTAGAAGATGGTATATGTTGGACCAAAGAAGTCTATCACTTAGAGAGTATATCAACCAATTCTTCAACCTTACCATGTATATAGCAAGTGTGAGTGATAATGTAAAATCACATAAGTACATCTATGGTCTAATTTGTCAACTGATGTTATGGCCTAGAAACCTGACACACTATTCCATGCTATTGAGCTAGCAGCATAGAGATATGCTCAAAAGTATAGGAAGGATTCTTCTTTTGGACAAAAAATGGCTGTTGGTAAACATGGCAACTTTGGTGGAAATTATGGTAGGTCTAGTACTTCATACCTTACTTTTAATGTAATACAACAGCAAAGTGCTTTAAAACCAATAATCAATCATAAAATTGAGCCAAGAAAGGTGATAATTGACCCCAAAATAATTCAGTAAACAATTGCAAGTTTATACCTATGGATCTTTTTAGAGAGCACAAAGATAAGGGTCTATGCTTCAAATGTGGTACAAAATATACAACTAATCATACATCTAAGTCTACTTGAAGAATCCTAAAGCCAAAAATTATAGCATGATAGCACTTGGGGATGTGGATGAAGAGGTTATTGAAAAACCAAATGTGAGTATACAAGTTGAATTTGAAGAGTATCATGAGGATCTTGAGCTAGATCAATATTATGAGATAGCTTATGTATTTCCATTTGACCCGTGGGCATCCCTTTTATCCTAGTGGAATAGATTCACCTACTATTACCACTATCCTTTGTTCTATTTCCATGGATGCTTGGACAAGTTCTAAGAGCCCTAATACACTTCGTATGAAGGATACCATTCATGGGAAGGATGTGTTTATCCTAACAGATAGTGACAATGTGCATAGATTTGTGAATAACTCAGTTGTAGATAGGTTGCATTGTTTTCCTACTAATTTATAGCAATCCATAAGAGTTTAGATAGATAATGGTGAAGAGGACATCAGCACTCAGATGTGCCCACAAGTTTTCATACAATTGGCTGAAAATTATGAAGCAAAGGTGAACCTGATTACTTTGGAAATGGGACCCATAGATATTATACATGGGTGTGATTGGTTGAGGACCTTAGGAGAGGTTGCTATGGATTTCTTGCTGTACATGGAGTGTGCCATTGATGGGTAGCCTATCCATCTACACTGAATCTTTAGTAAATCTGATTTTTAGCTTATTATCATAAAGCTACTCGAGAAGGAGTATAAGAAGCGCTCTTAGATTTTTGTCATATAGCTAAATAAAGAGGTTAAGAATCAATCCAAGAACTTAGTTGAGTGTCTAGCTTTAAAATCTCTACTTGAGGAGTACAAGGATTTTTTTGAAGTGCCCACTTCATTACCTTCCAAGAGAGAAGTGGATCACCCTATAGATGTGGAGCCACATTTAAAGCTAGTCAATAAGCCACCCTACAAATTTTCTAAATGTGAGTGTGAGATAGTAGCCAAGAAAATCAAGGAAGTTTTAGAGATGGGATTCATTGAGCCTAGTTCTTCATCATATGCTTATTCTCCAATCCTGTTAATAAAGAAGAAAGTAGATCCTTCAAGACGTGTATTGATTACAGGAGTCTAAACAAGATCATAATGAGTAACAAGTATCTTATTCCCAAGAGTAGATAATTTGTTTGATGAGCTCAAGGAGACTAGATTCTTTACTAACATTGAATTGAGATTAGAATATCATCAGATCCCTATGCAAGAGGATGATGAAGCTAAAACAACCTTTAAGATTGATTATGGGTTATATCATTCTTTAGCGATGCCATTTGGGATTACCAATGCTCTAGCTACCTTCTAGTGTGTAATGAGTAAGATTTCAGAGCCTTTCCTCTTTCAGTTTATCCTTATTTTCTTTGATGGCATATTGATTTACAGCAAGACACTACATGATTATTTGTTACATATGACAAAGGTTTTTGATGTATTGTGGTACCACAGACTCTTTGCAAAGGAGAAGAAGTGTTATTTCATGGAGACAAAGGTGGAGTACTTAGGCAATATTGCTAGTGAGAAAGGGACACATGTTGATCCTAAGAAGGTGTAGTGTGTTAGAGATTGGCCAAGACCTACCACCACTACTTCACTTAGAGGATTTCTTGGTCTATCATCATTCTGTTGTAGGTTCATTAAGCATTATGCAGTTGTAGTAGCTCCTTTGATTGATAAGTTGAAGAATGAAGCCTTCTTTTGATGCACTTGCAAATTGTATCTAAGAGTGCCGGGCTTTTAGTCCGGGATTTTGGCCGTGCAAATTGTAAAGGTAGATGGGCGGTGGGAAGGAAGCTAGGAAGATAGAAGGACAATGGGAAAAAGGGCCTAGCCGGTCATGTAAAAAAGGGGATAAAGGGATGACCGCCCAAAAAGGATTTAGGGTTTTGTATATAAAGTTGAAAAGTGAATGAGAAGCTCATTCTTGTGTGTGGCCAAAAGTAGCTCTCTTCTTCTTCTTCTTCTTCTTCTTCTTGCTTGCTTGTGCTTGAGAGAGGGAGTGTGAGAGTGTGAGGGAGTGAATGTGAGGGTGAGGGACCGTGGTGGAGAAGTTCTCCATCTTCTTCTCTTCTCTTCTCTTCTCTTCTCTTCTCTTCTCTTCTCTTCTCTTCTCTTCCCTTGCTCGTAGCGGCAATGGAGCTTGGAGCGTGGAGCTTGAGGATGGAGCTTGCTTGAAGGTTGCACTTGGATCGTGGAGCTACCGGAGTGCTCCAGAGAGGAGGCAACTCGATCGGGCATGGAGGTAAGCTCACTACACTATCAACTATGTGAGAGATAGCCATTAGTGCTCGGCTTGAAAATCTTGAATAATAAGTGGTCTGTGCATCTTGGCAGTTAAGCTTGTGATTACCTCTACATTTTGATTCCGTTACTAGGACCAACGGATTCAAGCTTGAGCGCTTGCGCACTTCGAATCGAGCATTGAAGTAGGGTTTTTCCCGAACTGGTGCTGCTTGAGGTAGATAGGTAGAAAGCGAGGGAGTTTGAAGAGGTATTTGATCTTCTTAGCAAGTATGTTTTTGGTTTTTTGGATTTGGAAAACATGTTGGAGTAGTGTAGGTATTTTTTTTGTGATTCGGGTCCATTAGGGTAGGAAAAAACGCACAAAAACAAAGGAAAATAAGCAATAGGGTTTCTCATGTCATAACAACACATGAGGGTTTGATTTGTTTGTCAATTTTGATTTTGGAGTTTATTTGCTACTCCATGTATATAAAACTCTTCTCCTTTATTCATAACTCTGATCTAGAGGTGTGTGCAATACCCCATGACCTGAATCCTGTGATTCGAGAGATTTATCGTTGCGTCGGCCAAATTTGTGCCACATTCGGCCCGTCCGAGTGACAATGATTTTGGGCCGAGTCCCAAAATTGGCCCTCGGCCCTCTTGTATTCGGTCCACTACCACTCAAACACCCACCACTTGGCCCATCCGAATCAACCATTCGGACCCCAACTTGATATTCGACCCTCGGCCCTGTCGACTCAGCCCAACTCCACTCGAACAAGCTGACATTCGGCCCCGATTATGAATTCGCTATTCAGACCAACTTGGCATTCAGTCCACCTGACTCGCCCTTGGCTCGGTCGATTTGGCCCACTATCGTTCGGCCATTCAGCCCTCGGACTACATTCGAACTAGCAAAATTTGACATTCAAACCAGTTGCATTCGACCATTTCTCATTCTACACTCAACCATTCGGACGGGCCGAATTGGACATTCGGCCCCTACAAATCGGATCTGTTGGGCCGAATTTGGATTTCTTCAAAATTTTAACTTGTAGACCCTGAAATCGACCTAGATACCATATAGAGCCAAAAGCACATCATAGATCCATCACTAGATTGAAATCTAGAGCAAGTAGTTTGAAACTTGGCTATGAACAATCCTTCAAATCGCACATGGTATTTAGCGTAACGGCCTTGTGGGCCAGGGGGACTACCCTCCCCCCCGAACCCTCACAGAGGGGGCTCCTCCTCACCTCCCCCAAGTAGGATGGAGATAAAATGCGCGTTGTGATAGGTCGTCAAAATTAGATCCTTGTGTAGTAATTGCTCTACACAAGCATAGATTCTCACTTGCAAAATAGCAACCAAAAGCCCCATAACCAAACAAAGACAAACAGAGACCCTAGAACCTCAATGGGCCAATCTAGCCAACAAGGGAAAAAAGGCCATACCACAAAAACATATATAGGTTGCATCCGGATTGCATCTAGTCAAAACAAAATGCAACAACATCAAGCTATTGTGAGGATAGCTAGATATGATAGTCCTAACAATAGATGCACCTTGAACCGCACTGCACAGATGACCCAAGACATCATTGGAGAATCCACATCTAGTTGTGTGTTTGGGAACTCAAAGGCATGTATCAAAAGGCTTAAATTTATAAGCCAAGACCCAAAAGATGAAGACATAGTACCGCCTGCTTATCTTAGGGCCAAACTCACTGCAAAAAGAGAGCATATTGTCAATGCTCTCATAGATGAAGAAGTTGATTTTAATATCTTGACCTATGAAGCATGGACCCTACTAGGCCAACCAGAGCTTGCACCAACTAATGCAACTCTTAATCCTTATGGGGGACACCCACAAGCACTTATAGAGAAGTGTAAAATCCTTGTAACTATTGAAACTGAAAGCTTGCCTATCCTATTCCATGTTTCTCCAAATAATGCTAATTGTGGAAAGGAAACCCTCCTAGGACGACCCTTCAAAAGGGCAATGAAGTGTGAGGCCGATTACGTAGCACAGAGGATACACTTGACACTACTAGGTGTGAGGATAATCACAAACTTTAGTAAGGGTGACCTCATCAAACCTTGAGGAAAAGACAAGGAACATTCTAACATACAACGCGAGTCTAGTGATGAGAGCAAGGACTTCTTGAAAGAGTTGATACAAGAACATGTTGAACAGAGAGAACCAGTGAGCAAGGCCATGCTTGAAACAAGAAGGTCAGGAGACAATGCCAAGGATAGGCTTTGGACTTACAAATATCATAGAAGACCACAAAAGAAGCCCAAGCCTTATAAACAAAGGTATCGATTGAGAGTTAGCATAACACTATGATGGACATCCAAAATGTTGCTACATGCTCAAGGGTATTACGCAGGTAACCAATGGATTTGGATACCAAAACCCCCTAGTAAACCACCTCTGTCCCAGCTGAAGGCCATGGCATATCCAGAGCGAAGAAGCACAATAGAAAATCTAAACGAAAAAACAATTCTTGAGTCAAAAACATTGGACTGATCGAGCCCCTCATGATTGAAATCAACAAACTATCAAGAATCGCGTGGTGGGGGGACTTGCTTGAGCTGCTGTGGCAAACACACACTGTATACATAAGAGGAAGCTCACTCAAGAACACAAGAAGAGAGATGGAGACCAAAACGTTTTCTTACTGATTTTTCTTCTTCTTCCACACACTATACAATGTACACAAAGTATAGATAAGATACAACATAAAGGAAAGTGGCCTTCCAAGTCAAACAGTGCATAATCGACTACACTAATCGACTGGTGTTATATCTTTGCCAGCTGTAGGTAGGTGTAACAAACTAAATATAATAAGTGATAAGTCAGTGGCCATGTGAATATCATAATGACCACCAATGTGCTAAGTGTAGATGTGCGGACTCATCTAGCCAGGTGGTCCATCATCAATGTCCGCAGGTGTTGAGCTTGCCATCTCAACACTCCCCCTCAAGATCAACTCTATCTCTGCAACTCCAAGTAAGCTTTGGAACTTTCGAAGCTTCTCTGCACCCAATGCCTTTGTGAAAATGTCAGCTATCTGGTCCTGTGTGCTAACATATACTAAGTCAATCTCTCTTGCAAGTACCTTCTCTCTCACAAAGTGGTAGTGCACCTCAATGTCTTCTGTCCTAGCATGGAATACTGGATTCCTAGCTAGCTGTATGCTGCTCATGTTGTCACAATGAATGACAACTGGACCATCTCCCTGCACGTCCAAATCACCTAATAACTTTTGCAGTCATACCACCTCACATGCTGCCATAGCGGCACCTCTATACTCAGCCTCTGTACTCGATAAAGCAACTGTAGGTTGCTTTTTGCTGCTCCATGTAACCGTTGCACTACCAAGGGAAAACATGAATCCACTTATAGATCTTCTGTCTGACATGCTACCATCCCAATCTGCATCCGTATATCAAAAGACCTGTATGTCCTTACCTGCCTCATAAAAAAGTACATAATGTAAAGTGGACTTCACATACCTCAATATACGTCTAATTGTATCCAAATGAGGCTTTCTAGGCATCTACATAAACTGACTGACAAGACCAATAGCATAGCTCAAGTCTGGCCTTGTGATAGTCATGTAAATCAAACTCCCTACTATCCTCCTAAACATAGTAGGGTCTTCTATCTCATCTCCAACATCAACACTTAGCTTCACATTTTGCTCCAATGGTATTGAAAGAGGCTTAAATGCTGTCATACCATACTTG
Organism: Lygodium microphyllum; assembly: GCF_053477565.2. NCBI lineage: Eukaryota > Viridiplantae > Streptophyta > Polypodiopsida > Schizaeales > Lygodiaceae > Lygodium > Lygodium microphyllum. The sequence continues at coordinate 82,579,787 of NC_141163.1, read as the reverse complement.
GATAACATATCCAAGCCATACTGCCTTTGGGATAGCCATATACCATCATCACATCTGATCACCTCAATACCAAGAAAGTATCTCAGCTCACCCAAATCTTTCATCTTAAACTTCTTCTTCAAGAAGTCCTTAACTTCAGCAATCCCATTGTCACTGTCACCTATAATAATCAATTCATCCACATAGATTACTATGATGACCAACCCTGCATCTCCCTTTCTCACATAAAATGAGTGATCAGCATCAGAAATACAAAATCCAATATTGATAAGATACTCTCCAATCTTGACAGACCATGCTCTAGGTGCTTGCTTCAGCCCATAGAGCGCCTTCTTTAATCTGCACACGTATGTGGGATGCTCTAAATCCTCATAACCTACCGGCTGCTCCATATACACTTCTTCTTGCAATTCACTATGTAAGAAGGCATTCTTAATATCCATTTGCTACAAACTCCAACATTTGGCTGTTGCCAAGGCAATCACACATCTAACAATTGCCATCCTAGTAATTGGACTGAATGTCTCTTCATAATCTATGCCATATGTTTGAGCATAGCCTTTTGCAACCATCCTAGCTTTATACCTGCTAAATGAACCATCTACATTATGCTTGACTTTGTAAACCCACTTACAGCCAATATCTTTATTACCCTTAGGTAAGGGTACCAAATCCCAAGTCTTATTGGCTTCTAATGCAGACATCTCCTCATCCATTGCTGCATCCCAATGAGTATGACCAACAACATCCTCAAAACAAGTGGGCCCAACATCCTCAACTAGTTTCACCATATAAGCATAATGATGAGCTGCAAAACCTTCAAAACCAAATCTTTTAACAGGGTATTTAACCCTGCTAGATCTGCATACCACCGGATCACTCAATGGAGCCTTTACAATATTATGAGCTCTCTGTACACCTGGTGTCCTGACTGAAGGAATGCCAAGCTCATCATCCAAACTCTCCGAACCACTAGAATCTCCATCAAATCCCAAATGACTGGTAGATGCATCATTACCATCCAACACTTTATTCTTTCCTTTGTCCTTCCTTGCAACACTTATAGATCCACCTGAAGATATGGAGCTACTCCTTAGTCTCCCAGGGTAAAGGCTCACTCTAGGTATAGTGCCAGATGATGTTTCTAGTCCACTGACTATGTGATTCTTATTTATCTTTCTGCGCATAGATATCCTGATCATTATCATCATCCAAAACATCACCAACAGGTGTATACCAACTTCCCATCTCATCAAAGATAGCATCCATGCTCACTCTGAACTCACCTGGACAGGGTTATAATAGCGATACCCTTTCTTCTCTAAGGAGTATCCAATAAAAACACATTTTTCTGCCTTTAGATCAAGCTTTTTCCGTAGCTCATCTAGCACATGAACATATGTAACACAGCCAAATACCTTCAAGTGCGATACATCAAGCAGTAAAGCATTCTTCAGGAGTCATCCAATGAACTACAAATGTGGGAGTTCTGTTCATAATGTAGACAGCAGTATGGACAGCCTCAGACCAAAAATGTTTGGGCATATTCTTTTCAGCCATTAATGCTCGTGCAGCTTCTGCAATATGCCTATTTTTTCTTTCTACAACACCATTTTGCTGTGGGATATACCTGCAAGTAAATTGCCACTTTATCCCATGAGTCCTCAAGAAGCCACTGAACTCATTAGAGAGGTACTCTCCCCCTCCATCTGATCTCAAGCACTTTGCTTTTAAGCATGTTTCTGTTTCAATAGCTGCCTTAAAAGATTTGAAGTGCTCAAACACATCACTCTTTTCCTTCATGAACTATACCCATAGCTTCCTTGAATAGTCATCAATAAATGTGACAAAGTTTTGCTGCCACCACAAGATACATTCTGTGTAGGCCCCCAAACATCTGTATGTACTACATCAAGTATATTTATGCTCACTTCTCTATCATGTGAGAAGGGTTGTCTTGCCTGCTTACCAAACTGGCATGCTTCACAGACTTTATGCAATTCTGCAACTCTAAAAGAAGGCAACACTATAACCAATCCTTAGACTGCATTAATTTCAACCTTTGCACATTTGCATGTCCAATACGTTTATGCCATATTTCAATATCTGCAACTACTCCTTTTCCTTTAGCATACATAGCAGCATCCATTGCAGGAATTCCAACATCTAGAGTGAACATTTGGCCAACTCTACTTCCTTTTGCGACCAACCTGCACTTATCATTAAAGTCTTCTACAAAATAACCTTTTGTATTGAATCAGACCTGCAACCCCTGCTCTACCATTTGTCCAAGATACACTAGATTCTTTATCATTGATGGCACATGTAATACATCTGTCAAACTCTTTGTCTAGCCATCATACAAGGACAAGGAAACCTTTCCAATGTGTGAAATTGGGTGGCATCAATCATCACCCGTCTGTACATAACTTGGGTTTTGTAAGTCCTACATCTCTCCAAACCATTCAACATGACTGTTCATATGATTAGATGCACCTGAATTGACATACCATATATCATCATGTGTCCCCTTTCCTGCAACTGCATTCATCATAGGCTGCATAACAAACAAATGCTCATTTTTGTCTTCATTCTATCGTAAAGACGATGCATAGTTTCCTTGTTGCAATTTACTACTACGAATATCATCCTTCTTTGCATACAAATGGACTGCAATATGGCCTATTTTGCCACAATAATGGAAAACAATAGCAGAATTTCCAGAACCTCTCTTCTGCTATCCACCTCTTCCTCTAGAGCTCCCCTGTCTCTAAAGTTTCCTCTGCCTCCAGAAACCTGTATTTCACCAAACTGCTGATTGAACCTATTTTGCTGGTTATCGCCAACACGTCCCATACCACTGCCTCTCGAAGAGGATCTACCGTGTCCCCTTCCTGAACTCGAGTAAAATGCTTGGATATGTTCACCATTTCTTTCAAACGAATCACCCTGCATATTGACCTCTTCAGTAATCATGAGAGAGATCAACTCATCAAAATCTGGAAATGGCTTCCGTACATATACTGAAGTAACAAATGATTTCCATGCCTTCTCATTGTTAAGGCCACTTAGAGTGGATGAAACCAAATCATCATCATCCAGCATTACATCAATCACTGCTAAAGTATTTGCAATGCTCCTCATGATGCCAGGAGGTATATTACACCGTGGATTCCGTGCCACGGTGGATTCCGTGAGGTTTTACGGTGGATTCCGTAAACTTTTATTATCATGGCTCATACACAAAGTGGATTTTTTGTGCGAGAAGTCGATGGGCACACCTATCCTTTTCGGGCGTTTTGTTAATTTAGTGTGTACATGGGTGATTCCATAGCAGGTGATTCCGCAAAATACATATTAAATTAATAAATGTTTATGAGTTTAGAGTGCGCACTCGTGATAAATTAAGGTTAGGATTGATTTCTAACCAATTGATTTATTTAGCTGAAGACTGCTAGGTATTCACTTTTGTCGGTTTAATTGTATTATTTTACTAACAATTGTGAATGCTTTAGTTTATGTGTAGAGATAACAGCAGTGGCGGTGGAAAGCATTGGAGGATAGCGTGTATTCGAGTTATCATCTATATTTTGATGGGCGCATACCTTAGGCATGGCACCTATATTTTGTCGTGCCTATTTATCAAGGCGTTTGATATTTATTTATTATTTTTGTATACGCATGGGCGCACGATTTAGATATTTGTATTTGGACATTGTATTCGGTATGCCTGACTTCTTGGACGCTCGCTCATTAGCTTTATTTCTATTTGGCACAAAAGCAAACTCAAAAGCCAAAAGCATGCTATTTTGTAATTTGGGCTATTATTTGAGCTTGAAGATGATTAATACATAAAATACATGCTTTGTGGAGCGCTCACACAAGGCATGGGGGAAGATTGCACCCAATTAGTCTCTTGTTCATGTCATGCATGCTTTCTACATTGATTGGTGTGCAAAAAGTAGAGTTCTTTTGTTCTTGGAAACCTTCTGACACTCACTACACGCGCTTACAGCATCCGATCTGTGCACCAGTGGTATCAGAGCAAAGCTGAGATCAAGAGCTTCCAATCACTACCCATCTTGCGCGAAGGTGGAGCTCCTGGAACGATCGAGATCTACAGTCAGTTTCATCACAAACGGTTGATACGGGTGGATTCCTGGTGGTCAAGAACCTCTGTCTGCATCCTCTGAGGACCACTCCTACATCTCCCTCTCCAAGTCGTTTTTTCCACAAACAAACAGATAAGCTCCATATCTTCAACAAGTTCAAAAGCTTTACTCTAAAGTTTACTAAACCTTAATAAGAAGCTTCAACCATAAAATTCGGCAACAAGTGGTAAGAATATATGTTTGGCGGCGTCGAATCCGTCAACAGTATATTAACGTCCTAAAAATAAAAATTCGATTAGCTTTAGTTACTAAAGCTACTAAGCTCCCTAATCTTCTAAGTCTTCAAAGTCTACAAATTCTGCAAGTCAACTAAGTCACAGAAGTCACCACAGACTAACTCCAACTATCCCCATAAAGACTGTTCCTACGCAGAAGCACAGAATTACAAAATTGCTCCCTGGAAGACTCTGTTCACATGCGCAAACTTGCTGAACCAATTTTAGCACATGCAGAAGGTCATACATAGTTTCTACGAAGACTACAAACACCGCAACCGCAAAAGACAAAGACCGTAAAAGCCAAACAAAAATATATAAGCCTTGTATACCCGACTTTGAGCTACGCTCATCCCACTAATTGGATTTCAAGAGTGTGAGGTCTTTTGAATTTTTACAGGATGACAGAACAAAACATGGACGATTTAGTGGCTGAAGGTGATCTTCTTGAACCTACGATGGAACAAAAATTGGATTTAATTATGTGCAGCTTGATGAAGAACGAAGAGCCCGACAAGCTTTGCAAGTTCAATTGGCCAATTTGCAATGATCTACCACCGACAAAGATGGACCACAACCCAAAGATCTTATACGACGTACCATCGATGCGACGCTCGAAGCTCAATCCATCCGCAAAGAAACGAAGATAAGTAAAAGAAACTTCAAATTTCGTACTTTCAATGGATCTCGAGGTGGAAAGACTGTACTTGCATTTATGAGTCAGTTTGATGATTACTTTCATGAAGAGACATACGCTGAGAAAGACAAATTAAATGTGTCACTAATCATTTAGTCTATCGAGCATCTCTTTGGTGGGCTGTGGTTCGCAAGAGCATTGATTGTCCCACTACCTGGGAGAGTTTCAAAAAGAAGTTTTTGCAGAATTTCCTTCCTCCTCAATTCCATGAAAAATCCATAAAGCAATGGAATCTTCTATACCAAAGAGATCGTGAGCCTATTTCCCAATACACTGAACGTTTTTGGAATACCCTACTGCAACTCCGCATGCTAGAAGATGTACCTGAAGTGACTCACAAACGCAAGTTTATGTCTAGTTTACTTGGACATTACTATGCTGAAGTCAATATGTTCAAGCCTACAACCCTTGAAGATGCAATTTCTTTGGCTCATGACACTGAAGACAAGATTCGAGAAAGAGACAAGCATCCACAACAATTTCAAGCAAATAGTAACTATGGTTCCAAGCAATTCAATTCAAATTTTAGAAGATTCAATCAAAGTCGTTTTCTTCCATCAACATTCCATAAGTCTTGGACACGACCACCTGCTTTGCCATCAAATACCAATCCAAACCCTAAGCCATTTTCACAACCAAATCCCAATATTCATAGACTTCTTGCCATTGCCAACAATGTATCTAAAGCCAAACCTATAGTGTGTTACAAATGCCATCAACCTAGACATCTAGTAGCCAATTGCCAATCGAAGAAACCACCTATCCATATCAATTATCTTGGAGCAATGGAAGATGAAGAACGTGAGGAAATGCCTGACTTTACAGAAGATGAAGACGACATTGGTACTTCTTCAGATACTTTACCAGGTATGCCAACTCCACATTCTTTGTTGACAATGAAATGTTTTGTGCATGGTAAAGAAAAGATTATTTTGCATGATGATGGTAGCACACATGATTTTATTTCTGCAAAGTTAGTGAAAGAATTGAATTTACAAACTGTTTCTACACATTATCACATTAAAGCAGCATTCTTAGGCACAAGATATAATGGAACACAAGAGGTGCATAACTTAGAAATTAAAATTGGTGAATACAATGAACATAGGAATTTCCTAGTTGTACCTTTGCAGTCTAGTGATATTATCCTAAGTATGCCTTGGCGTCATCAGTATAATCCTGACATAGATTATTCCACGCATTCAATTAAAATTTATTTTTAAGGAAAACAAAGTACATTGCATGGTATGCACACATCTAATAATTTTTCACTGCTTACTCATACTCAAGCTAAACGTGCATTATGTAAAAGTAGTAAATCTTACTTAATTTGGGTGAATGAACTTCAAGCTAAAGAAAAACATATGTATCCTAGGCATAAACAATTTTCTTGCTCAATTTAAAGATTGTTTTGCTGATGATTTAGCACCTGGACTACCACCTTCACGTCCTGAAGATCACAAAATAGATTTAATTCCTGGTACACAACCACCATGTTAAGCACCATATAGGCATAACCAAATTGAACAAAAAGAAATTCAAAATCAAGTAGAGGAATTGCTAAACAGAGGATTAATTAGACCTAGTAGTTCTCCATTTGGTGCACCTCTCCTATTAGTAAAGAAGAAGAATAATACTTATCGCATGTGCATTGATTATCGTGCCTTGAATAAAATTACTGTTAAGAATAGATATCCAATTCCTAGGGTAGATGATCTTATGGATAAACTACAAGGTTCTGCCATATTCAGTAAGATAGATCTTAAATCTAGTTATCATCAAGTGAGATTGGATAAATCTGATATATTCAAAACTGCATTTAGAACACAATTTGGACACTATGAATTTCTAGTGATGCCTTTTGGTTTAACTAATGCACCTGCTACATTTAGTCGAATGATGAATCGCATATTTTTGAAATATCAGCATTGTGTTATCGTATTCTTTGATGATATATTGGTATTTAGTAAAAATGAGAATGAGCATTATGAACATCTGTCTTTAGTTTTCAAGTTGTTAAAAGATAATCAATTGTATGCTAATCTGGAAAAGAGTGAATTCTTTCAAACAGAAATTGAATATCTAGGTCATATAGTTTCATCAGAAGGTATTAAGGTTGACCCTAAAAAGATAGAAGCAATTTTAAATTGGCCCATACCCAAAAATGTGCATGAGTTACATTCTTGTCTAGGTCTTGCTAGTTTTAAATTGGCCCATACCCAAAAATGTGCATGAGTTACATTCTTTTCTAGGTCGTGCTAGTTTTACAGAAAGTTTGTGCGAAATTTTTCATTACTTGCCTTGCCTTTGACTAAACTTTTAAAGAAGGGTATTGTTTATAACTGGACTGATAATCAACAAAAATCTTTTGATTTATTGAAACATGCATTAACCCATGCTCCTGTATTGCAACTACCTGATTTCAATAAACCATTATTTTCAGTAGTTTTGATGCTAGTGGATCTGGAATAGGGGCTGTACTTATGCAAGATAAGCATTACATAGCCTATTCTAGCTGTAAACTGAAACCATTTGAACTTAAATATTCTACATATGATAAAGAATTGTTAGCTGTAGTACAAGCTTTACGTCAATGGAAACATTACTTAATGGGTTCTGAATTTATGATCAAGACTGACCAACAAAGTATTAGACATCTTCTTAGCAACCCCAAATATTTGACAAACATATAAAATGGGCAGCTTTCATTCAAAGTTTTCATCCCCTTATATAATATCAACCCGGAAAAGAGAATGTAGTAGCCGATGCTTTAAGTAGAAGACCAACAATTCATAATATTTCCGTCATATCATTTGATTCCCTTATCCCTATGAAAGATACTTATTATCAAGATTTTACTTTTCAAGCTGATTGGAATAAATTAGTTGCAAATAATTGGATTCCTATTGATTCACTGTCTTACAATAATGGATTCATGTTTTATGAAAAAAGATTATGTGTTACAGTTCCATTTAGATCTTTTGTTTTGAATGAGATTCATTGTCCTCCATATCAAGGTCATAGAGGTATTATATCTACTTTGCGTACATTGACTGAAGATTTTTATTGGCCACATATGGGCACTGATGTATCTAACTTTGTTTCTAAATGTTTAGTTTGTCAAAGAGTTAAAAGACATCATGGTAAACAGTATGGTTTACTAATGCCTTTATCTATTCCATCACGACCATGGGAACAGATTTCTATGGATTTTATTACTGGTTTACCTGACACTGAAGCTAACCATGATATGATTTGGACTGTTGTAGATAGGTTTAGCAAACAAGCATATTTCATTCCATGCAAGAAAACTTTAACTGCATCTCAAGCAGCTCAATTGTTTTTTAAAACTGTGTTTACTAATCATGGTTTACCAAAAGTTATTATTTTTTATCATGATTCTAGATTCTGTAATAATTTTTGGATTACTTTGCTAACTTAGGAACAAAGATTGATTTTTCATCTGCATTTCATCCTGAAAAAAATGGTCAAACAGAAGCTACTAACAGTACTATTTTAGATCTTTTACGTACTTACACTATTTCAAAACCACATACATGGGATACATATCTACATTTACTTCAGTTTGCATATAACAATACACCACACACAGCTACAAAGAAAGCATCATTTGAAGTTATTTATGGTTATAGATTGTCTACACCTATTGCATCATTATCAAATAAAATTCAAACTGCTGATGATATTGCTAACATGCATGCTATTATTTTTTATGAAGTTAAAGATATGATTGCCAAAGCCCAGCAATCATATACAAAACAAGCAAATAAGAAAAGACTGGCCATGAATTTTAAAGCTGATGACTATGTTTGGTTATGAATAGAGAAATGTAGATTACAAAGTGTAGATAAACACCCAGTAGTGAAATTAGCATCTAGATTCTATGGACCATTCAAGATCATACACAAAATCAATGGTAACGCATTTAAATTAGAACTACCATAGCATTGGAAAATTCATAACACCTTTCATATTAGTTTATTACGACCCTTTAGAGGCCAATTACCTGTACACCCTGTCTATGAAAACCCACCTTTGTTAGATGAAGAGATTGAAATCCTTGAGCCTAAAGCTATTATAAATCCTGACTTTATGACCACAAGAACTGGCCATAGATATTCTAGATATTTGGTCAAGTTTAAAAACCATCCTGTTGAAGAGGCCCAATGGATGCACGCTAGAGACTTAAATGCTTTCCCCACTTTGTTAGCTCCACATTGAGCTAATAGCAATTGAGAAAAATTGCTATCCCACCCCGGGGGTATGATGCCAGGAGGCATATTACACCGTGGATTCCGTGCCACGGTGGATTCCGTGAGGTTTTACGGTGGATTCCGTAAACTTTTATTATCGGGGTTCATACACAAAGTGGATTCTTTGTGCGAGAAGTCGATGGGGACGCCTATCCTTTTTGGACGTTTTGTTAATTTAGTGTGTACATGGGTGATTCCATAGCGGGTGATTCCGCAAAATACATATTAAATTAATAAATGTTTATGAGTTTAGAGTGCGCACTCGTGATAAATTAAGGTTAGGATTGATTTCTAACCAATTTATTTATTTAGCTAAAGACTGCTAGGTATTCACTTTTGTCGGTTTAATTGTATTATTTTACTAACGATTGTGAATGCTTCAGTTGATGTATAGAGATAACAGCAGTGGCGGTGGAAAGTATTGGAGGATAGCGTGTATTCGAGTTATCATCTATATTTTGATGGGCGCATACCTTAGGCATGGCGCCTATATTTCGTTGCGCCTATTTATCAAGGTGTTTGATATTTATTTATTATTTTTGTATGCGCATGGGCGCACGATTTAGATATTTGTATTTGGACATTATATTGGGTATATACCGCCTGACTCCTTGGGCGCCCGCTCATTAGCTTTATTTCTATTTGGCACAAAAGCAAACTCAAAATCCAAAAGCATGCTATTTTGTAATTTGGGCTATTATTTGAGCTTGAAGATGATTAATACATAAAATACATGCTTTGTGGAGCACTCACACAAGGCATGGGGGGAGATTGCACCCAATTGATCTCTTGTTCATATCGTGCATGCTTTCTACATTGATTGGTGTGCAAAAAGTAGAGTTCTTTTGTTCTTGGGGACCTTCTGACGCTCACTACGCGCGCTTATGGCATTCGATCTGTGCACCACCTCACCTTCAACACATACTCATTGACAGACATTTTCCCTTTCTTCAAGGCATTTAACTCTTGCTTAAGTTGAATCTTTCGTGCCTTTGTATTTACTGAAAACATGCTTTCAAAAATTTTCCAAGCTGCATGTGAAGTTTTTGCATTCCTGATATGTCCCAGCATAGTATTATCAATGACTGCAGATAGCCAGTACATCACCTTTTTGTCTTTCGCATTCCATGCTTTTAATTCATCTGCAGTCGCCGAAGGGATACCCAGCTTTGGCTCCTTTTCCAATGAGGAAGTTCGTCACATAAAACTTCCATGAAGGGTAGTTGTTCTTGTCGAGCTTCTCAATAATGGGATTTTCACTATTCTCTGCCATTATCACAAACAAGGATACAACACAGCAAGCTAGTCTTCTGCAATCTTTCACAACACGTGCATAACACTACACCAAGCAACCTTTTTCACTGATTGCTCAATAGTACATGTAATCTGCAACCTATTTGTAGATAAACCTTATCTTTGCTTCCTGCAAACACCTCAAAATTACAAATTCACAATCTGTAACCTGTGCACCCACTTTCAATCAATACAACCGAAATCACAGTTTACCCTAAAACTAATATCCGCAACCTTGCGGCTCTAAAATGGGGCTTGAAATGGCCTCAAACACCCAAAATAACTACAGGCAAGCCCTTAAGCGCTTATCTGCATAATATAGAGTGCTCTGCTCGCACACCGAATCTCACAGCAATCTGAGATTTTTGCTCGACCCTGCTTCTAGTGCTTCCACAAGCACTATCCAAGAGAGAGAGAGTGGAAGAATAGAAGAGCTTCTTATCCGTCGCTTGCTTACTCGAACCTTGCTTCTTCTCCTTCACTTCAACCTTCGAAATCAGCCTCTCTCAATGGCATGGCTCTGATACCATGTCAAGAATCGCGTGGTGGGGGGACTTGCTTGAGCTACTGTGGCAAACACACATTGTATACACAAGAGGAAGCTCACTCTAGAACACAATAAGAGAGATGGAGGCCAAAATGTTTTCTTGCTGATTTTTCTTCTTCTTCCACACACTATACAATGTACACAAAGTATAGATAAGATACAACATAAAGGAAAGTGGCCTTCTAAGTCAAACAGTGCATAACCGACTACACTAATCGACTGGCGTTATATCTTTGCCAGCTATAGGTAGGTGTAACAAACTAAATATAATAAGTGATAAGTCAGTGGCCATGTGAGTATCATAATGACCACCAACGTGAAGTGTAGACATGCGGACTCATCTAGCCAGGTGGTCCATCATCAATGTCCGCACATGTTGAACTTGCCATCTCAACACAAACCAAACGGGACTATTCAAAGGGTAGATCCTCAACCTAGTGTGCTTAACAAGCAGATATCAGATGTAATCATTGAGGGTACAAAAAAGCCACTAGTGCCCAAGGAGCCTTTGATTTCCCAAGAGGATAATGAGCACCACAAGCATAGCGTTGCTCATGATAAGGCTAATTGCTCAATAAAGCAAATGGTAGAGTCTTCTAATAGACATGAGAAAATCTTTCAGTCAGTGCTAAGTCTACCTAGGAGTCCCAAATCTCCTACACCCTCTTTCCCTAAATGGACATAGGAAGCACAACAGCAATCGTCAAGTACAACTGCTCAATCCCAATCTCTATCTCCATCTAAGCTTTCAAATGTCCAAGAGGTGGGACATGACGCCGCCCTTAGCTCTCAGCCTAAGGATATGCATGTGTAATCCATTGTGACTAGCTCAACTGATGCTTGATCTGCACAAGTGAATGCACAAAAGGCAACAAAATATATGGCCACTTATGATGTGCTTAAGGACTTGACATCAAATTCTACCAATAGTGGCCAGTCCACTGAACTAGCCACTACTACTTCCAATCAGGAATCACATCAGTCTCACAGCCTTGGGTCGTGACGATGCCTCTTGCGGAACATATCCTTAGCAATTCACCACTGGAAGAGGTGTCGCAACCAACATCCTTGACACCTCCAGTACTACTGAAGCACCTAAAGCCTAGGCTTGAGGAGAAATATCTCAAAGATTTGGCCAACGAGATGGCGCATCTGACCAATCAACCTAGCGAGGCTGTCCATCATGCCATAGCTATATCCCATAAGGGCACACCAAAAACAAAGAATGATGAGGCCCAACCAAGCATATCAAAAGTTGACCTAGTTCAGGTCCTGAATCATAAAGGGGTACACCTCAATTGCCCAAGAAAAAGAGGAGAAAACAACGAAAACAACGGCAGTTGCAAGTGGCTATAGACACCAAGACGAAATTTTATTCTCTATGATATATTTTAAATGTTATTCTACTCAATGGATTTCCAACCTTAATATGTGGAGATTGTAAAATATGTGGGACAATGTACTTTCATTTTAGCAACCTTGCAAGGAAACATATTCAAACCTGAAGTCAAGGGTTTTAGATCAAGGAGATTGATTCAATCAAATTATGATGAGCCGAAGAATCATTCGCAAGTTCAGCATGAAGTGGAAATTGATTTTCTAAGTGTCCACTCCAATCCTAAATTTATGTGATGTGCAAGAAGTTTGTTGGGAATGACCCCAAGGAGGTTAGTCATAAATATGTATATCACGTGGGTTCAACATTAGGAATTTTTAAAATAACCTTTTCACACATTTTTCTACATATAGAAGGGTCCCATATAAAGGGGTTACTTACAAATTGAATTAAAAAGGGTTATGTCTTATTAAGGGAAAATTCACATATAAGGATATATATAAATAAGTCTTGAACGCATGTGATATAAAGGGTATACATATAATGAACTACTTGAGGGAACAACTGTCAAGACTTTCAAATAATTAATTTAAGACAACTATAGAAATCTTCCAAGCTAAATATAAACATTCAAGTTATTTATAAAGTATATGTGAAACTTACTAGCGTAGAGTTTTTATATATCACACATACCACTAAATACTAAAGTTAACATATATGATTTATAAGTATATTTAATGTAAATAAAACTAATAACTAAGTTACTTTTAAATTTAAATATTTTAAACTTGATTGTGTGCAATTTTATTTTACTTTCTCTTCATCACAATTATATAAACACACACATACACTTTCTAGTTTTACACTTTCTAGAAATCTATATTTACACAATTAAAATTACACTTCAAGTTTTACACTTTCTAGTTTTACACTTTCTAGAAATTGTGTAGTTTTACACTTTCTAGAAATCTATATTTAATAAGGTATACCTCCAATCAAAAAAATTTTGGCTATGATGGACAAGTGGAAGAATGCTTAATCAATCGAGATCTAAAGCTCTTTCCACATTTTCTTGACCTCAATGCAATCCCAAAAAAGATATTTAGTAGTCTCTCAATGCATGCTACATAGTCTATACAGAGGTGAAATTCTCCCATATTTATTGAGCCTCTCTCTCATTGAAAATTTATTCATTAGTTCCCTCCATAAGATGAGATTAAGCCTTCTAGATGAGGTGAGTACCCATACTCTTCTAACCCTCCTCTTCCAAATGCACATTCTTGTGCAAGGATTAAACTTCTTTGAATAGGTAGCTATTTTAAGAATGTGTCTTTCATAAGCTTGGGGTAAAGTCTTTGGCCTTTTGGCATTCACTAAGCATTTTTCCACCTTCAATTCAGAGGCAATCTAGAATATTTTTTTCTCTGACCCTAAAAGAGGTGGGTCGGTCCCCCCTTAACATTGGTTAAAACTTGTCTATCCCATTGAGTTTCTTCTTCCCCAAGGTTTCAATTATGCTTCATCTCTTGCTCGAATAGCCATTCCAACTTATCTTTGTTCTAGATGTGTCTCTATCTATGAATTCCCAACATATAGAGTTTTCTTGCCATTTTGGGGTTCCCAAGCAAGGATGCTCATCATTAACAAAAGCACATGCAGAGAGCCAGACAACTTGGTTGGGAGGATTGCCTCTTCCATAGGGACTACCATTCTAGGTTGCCTTGTGAATCTCTCTTTTTCAGACATCCACCATCCTTTGTATTGGATTCGACTCTAGTATTCTGACTCTTACTCATTTTCTCAACACAATGCATCTCAATTAGACAAGTCATGCCATTGCCCCTTAGGTAATTCTACATTGGCTATCTGGACAAATTACTAATGCCCAAGATTGTCGCGTATCTAGTTTCTTAAGGAGCTAAAAGATTAGCTGGTCAGCCCTTTGTTTTAGCCCTTCCATGCACCGATCCAAGTAAGGAGCTGGTGGAGATGAAGGTGAAGCTAGCCAAACTACAAGAGATGATGAGATGACCAACACGCCCACACATCCAATGTGTGTATTGTGGCGGGAACCACTTGCCAGCTGAGTGTTCAGCCATGATGCCATGCATTGCAGACTACCAAAGGAGACTACCAAGGATTGTGTGTATTATGGTAGTAGGTTCCTAACCTTAGTTGCTTTGGCTAGCAGACCTTGATCCTCATTATTTAGCCCAGAAGAAAAAGGTAAGTAGCCATGCAACTATAAAGCACTAAAAATCATCAAGCTACCACGTTAGTGAGATATTATTGTTGGGTGCTCCATTTCATGCTAGACTCTATGTTGCCTATCTATGACTCTATAAGTTTTGGCCAAGTGGCTTGCAAGTTAGGAATCCCCTCCACTTAGATGCACAATGCTTTTCATGTTCCTAATCAACTTAAGAAGTATGTGGAGCCTCCAATTTCAACATCATTGGAGCTTCCTCATATCATAGATGACAAAGATAATATTACAGAGTAGATAATTGGCCATTACTACAAACAACTTGATTAAGACCTCTTAGAAAAAATCATGGACAAATTTTTTACTAAGTGGAGAGGCATTCCAAATGATGAGACAACTTTAGAGCTCGCCATGTTTGGCTACTCACATTGGCTTTCTATTCTCTCATGTAGATGAAGTTTAGTTACACTTTCACCATTTTGTACCTTACATTGGGGGACAAACGATTATGAATATGGAGGGATTGTAACAAACCTAGTTTTCTCCCTAGAGCTAACCTTCGAGACTCCTAGAGTATGTAAAGATGTATGGCTCTAGGAAAAGGCATCTTATGCTCATTTTTACATTTCCCCTTTTTGAGAGATCTTTCAATATACCCTTTGGGATTGGGGCTCTATTCGCAAGCCATCACACAAAGATTACATTGTATCTTGCAACTAAAGTTAAGTTAGTTAGTATTAGTTTGTTCCATTGTGGTATATCCGATCCCTTATTCACATCTTCCTCTTGATAAGAGAGGTGTTAAACTAAGTCTCAATATGTGGGCACTTCA
The DNA here is from genome assembly GCF_053477565.2 of Lygodium microphyllum. Lineage (NCBI taxonomy): Eukaryota > Viridiplantae > Streptophyta > Polypodiopsida > Schizaeales > Lygodiaceae > Lygodium > Lygodium microphyllum. The sequence continues at coordinate 82,564,215 of NC_141163.1, read as the reverse complement.
TAGATACACATCAATTTCTCCACATGCCTTCTTATCTCTCCTAAATAATTATGTTTCTCACTTGATTATGTGCACTAGTACCCTAGAATATACCAAAAATAAAAGAAAATGTCTATCCATGTCTTGAAGGAAGAAACAATGTAGACTATATAATCAAATTGTCACCACCCAATATGGTTAATGGTATTTGCCTAATTGATGACTCTCAAATCTAGCTATGGTGACTTGTCAATACCCATTTTCATATACAATTCATGGTGGTCAATAGATGTGACCCAATTGAGAATGTTACAAATATGAAGAGTCAACATTGTAATTAGTGAACTTTGTAATCACAAGTGCCTTTGTGTGAGTGCCTTGTGGTCTCTATAGACTATAAAATACTCCTACATTGGCATAAACAAACCAACAATAAAGGGAGAGGTGTATCCGTTGTCGCAGCACTTAGGGTTGAAGGTCACCACAGGGGTTTGGCAAGAGAAGAATGTATGGGGATTCAAGAGCTTTTACTCTAGTGATGGTAGAGATAAGAGAAGGGTTGAAGGTTTCAAGCCAAGTTCTTGAAGATAAGAGACAGTAGGGTGATGGTAAATTTAGAGAGAGGAGTAGACGGAAGAGAAGGGGTTCAAAGAGATTGAAGATGTAGAAGAATACTCCCAAAAAGAATTAGAAAACATAGAAGAATACTAACAGAGATGAAGCTTGCCAGTTTCTTTCAGCATTATGAGAATATAACTCTAATAGAAAAAAACGTGTACAAAATAATATCTTCCTCTATGCTGCTCAGATCGCCAATCCGATGCCTCCATTAGCTCCAAAAGGGGATTAAATACTAGGACACCTGGCCAAAATTCAGCCAGATCACTCCTTCTTCATCTTCCACTTCGGAGTGTTGTTCACTGCCTGAAAATAGCGATCACGCATCGCGCAATTTTGTCAATCTCTCGTTTTACATAAAATCCTCTCAAATTGGTTGAAAGCTACATGCTTTCTTTTACATGTCATCCTAATCTAGAAGTTGTCTATAGTTTTATGGATTTTTACGAGAGATAATATCTAGAATATCAAAAATTGGCTAAAAACTTGTCCAAAAAAATCTAATATTTTGAACCATGGACACTAACACTAATGCCTAAAGTGGCATTGGCTCTCTAAATCTAAAAGGAAGCCACACTCTAGATTTTTTTACACGGTGTGCGCGTAGCGGCATGGCATTCATCCCCTCCTAACCTGCACATCCTCTGGCATGTGCCAAAGTCTTATGGATTTGTAGTCTCAGAAGAAGTATCTTCTGCCATGTCAATGTCTTCATCTTCTGCCTCTTCTTCTTTCTCTTTGTCTTCATGCTCTTGAATTATATTCAAGTCTTCTAGCTCATATGTTGAACTTTCTCTTTGTTTTAAGAGCTTGATTCTTTTTCTAGCTATGGGTATCTTCATGCTTGTTCCATCCAATTCAGCCAATGAATATGTGGCATTGTCATGAACGACCTTTACCACATATGGGCCAAACCAACACATTACCATCTTCCTAGAAGCACTGCATTGATTGTCCAGGCTGCTGTCATAGACAAGCACCCAGTCATTTTCTTGAATTGCTCTTGGCCGAAGTCGATGTCGCTTATCAAAACTTCTTTTGTTATTTAGTCTTGTTGTCTTTAGCTTCTCAATAACTGCTTGAACATCTCCAGGCCTTCTTTCTAGCTGTCATATGCACAAAGTCAACAACTCTTCTCTACTGATGCCTTACTCCCAAGGTAGAAGACTCCATGTGAGAATAGATTCTTCAATTGGCATAGTTGGTTGTTGTCCATGCATAAGTTCAGTTGGCATATAGCTAGTCACTGTACTGTGAGTAGTCCGGTCAGTCCATAATGCAAAAGGTAGCATTTTAAGCCATTCTTTGATCTTTTCTCTACAAGACTTTGCTAGAGATTTGAGAATAGGCCAGTGCCCTCTCTCACTTTTTCAATTGCCTTTAGGGTTGTAGGCTAATATTAAAGCCAACTTAATACCCAATTGAGCAAAGAAATTGCATGCCTCATCAGCATCCAACTCTCCTCTATCTGTAGTTACTTTACCCACACAACCATAGCTATTAACTTTCAAGCAAAAAACAACAAACTGCTTGAGTGGATTTGGTTGTTAAGGCTTTGCCTTCAACTTGATTGCTTAGATCCTCTCTTGCAAGCACTAAATATCGCATATTCCATATTCATGTAAGCATGATTACAAGATCAATAACCCATATGTAATGTATAGACAAGGGATAAGTCGGTTGTAACCCATCTCGATGCTTGACCATAGAATACATCTAACACACATAACATGTTTCAACAAAATGTTCTATGTCCCGATACATGTTTTGCCACCAATATTCTTCTTTGACTTTAATAAAGGTTCCCCATATGCCTCTATGTCCTACCCACAAGCTTTCATGAAATTCCTTCATTATCTATTGTTGCAACCTTTTGTTATATACAACTCGGATAGGTGCTCCATTCTTCTTCTTTGCATGCTTCCATAGATATCCTTCTTTAAGAAAAAAACCCTAAGCTTTCCTCTTGATATGCTTGAACTCCTCATCAATCCAAGTCTCCTTCTTCTTCATTGTGCTCAAATATTGGCCGATCTTCATCCAATCTTCTTCATAATCTTCTTCAAGGAAATAAACTAGAACTTGAGCAATGCAATGAGCATACTGGCTTCTAGTTGACCACCATGTTGTGTCCAGCTTTGGACCAGTATATGCAGTAACTGAAAAGGTATTTTCAGCAGCCATAGAATGAAATTCTTCAAGTATGAATTCTCCAGCTTTATCTTATTCCATAAGGTCTTCTTCATTGTCATATCTTGCACCTGATAGCATGTCAGCAACTAGATTCGCCTTTTCTACAATATGCTTTAATTTGAGGTTGAGAGATTTAATATATGCAATTCATCTTAGCATAGCAATGTCGAGTGTAGAGCAGTTGGCAATCATGCCCAAGAGTGGAAGTCAATCAGTTTCTACCACTACGGAAGCACCTATAAAGTATTCACAATCACACTTTAATAATGTTACAACTCCCCACAGTTCCCTTTTTACTTGTGCATACCTTTTGTGATGTTCATTGAGAACTTTTGCTCCAAAACGAATTGCATACATGTTGCCTTCAAGATCCTCTTGGCCAACAGCCCATCCTATCCCAATGGGACTTGTATCCACAGTAAGGATGATGGGTTGACCATTTGAATAATTAGTCCTTTTGAGAGTGGGGACTGAAATTAATAGCTTCTTTAATTTATGCATAGTGAGAGTATGCTCATTACCCCAAGAGAATCTTTGGCCTTTTCTTAATAATTGATAAATATTTTCAACTACATTAGCAAAATGTGGTATCCATATGAGATAAGATATGCATGCACCAAGAAATCTTCTTACTTCTGAAACATTTGTGCATTTTTCTTACATTCTGCTCTACTAATGGCATCTATATTGATCGGTGAAGGTTTGCATCCATAGGGGCCACATAGATGACCGACCACTAAGACTTCTTCTACTCCAAAAATCGACTTAGCTCCAAAAAGGGTAAGATATACCTCTTTCTAGCCTTGTCAAAATCATGTCACAATCATGAATATGGTTAACTACAAATGTCCTACAGCCATCTTCATCAAGCTCCTCATTCTTTTCATTGACTTCACATCCCTTGATAGGTACATCATCAAGAAATGGAAGAGTAAGTTGTGGAATAAAGTCCCTTAAGACTTTGTGCATGGCATTCATCATATGGGCTACGGAGTTAATTGCACCTTGTGGTAGAGTGCACATGCGGACCAACCCAAGAGGTGCCTTCATTTTGGTAATGTCTCAGCTTTCTAATGAAAGCTGAAATTGGTCATATCCTGAATAAAGGTCACCCATAGAATAAATTTCTCTATCTGCAAAAGCTTCAGCAAACTCGTCAACAATTGGACCCGAACCAACATTTCGGATTGTGACACGATTAACAAGCTGTAGATCTTGAATGAATCGTAAAGATCCATTTTTCCTAGGCACAGTATACCATCGGTTTGAGTAAGGTGCTGAAGAAGGTTCCAAAATCTTCATTCTGATCTTTTCATTTAGAAGTTTCAGTAATTTGGGCAAATGTGCCCTTGGAACAGGAATAGATTTGAGGTTCCAAGGTACATGTGGAACTGTAAAAATGACGATAGGAGTCACAATATTTGGATCCACACATCCTATTTCACTTAGATGAAATGTAAAAGCTTTTCCATGTTTCATTAGCATTTGCATAAAAGAGTGTTTTTTAGCCAACAAAAGGAAAAAGTTATAACCTATTTTGAGCTCTTTTATACTTTTAGATGTGAACTTGTGACCAATGTTGGAAGGATCACGAAGACTTGGTTGATTTGTTGCCCTATCAGCCAGCCCTTCACTTTTAGGAGGCAGTGGGACTGCCACAAGCTTGACTTTATTATCCACCGTCTTGTATTTTGTCTCCACTTGCGCTTCATCCTTGTTGAGTAAACCAATGTCTTTCTGCTCAACAAATTCTTGAATTGTTAAAAATCCAATGTACATACTTCTATGGACTAATTTTTAGCTTGATTTTCTATATGAGCAGCTGCATCTATTTCAGCCAATGTGTCAATAGTAATCAGTCCAAAAAAAATACCTAAAATATCTTCATTTTCAGCCATCATGTCATAAGTTTTTAGCTCCCTTTTTACATGACATAAGTATTTTCTTTCAACTTTATTCATGGCTGGGAGAGACTTATAACAACCCATACTATTGGCTGTACATACATACAGATTTGCTAGAGACATAGTTTCTGTAGCATAAGGAGGTTCAATCTTTTTACATGATGCACTACCATAGCCTCCTTTTATAGCAGTGCAACCAGAAAACCCTTGAATTCTCGGGCATTAGGAGGCACAGGATAATCACACAGTCGATCTATGTTTCGATGATGGTTAACACACATAGTAAAAAATTGGACAGCTCGTTCATTATCCTTGCTGCGGATTCGAGCATAGGAAGAACCATCATCAAGAGCTTTTGTTTCCAAGTGGGCTTTAGAAATGTAAGGTTTCCCATGAATGATAGGGTAACTACGAGAGTCTTGAACAAAAAAGTGAAAATTGTCTTTTATGTCTCCAATAGTTACCTGCACATTAGGACATGCAACATATAACTCTCCAGAAGAGTTGTTTGCAGCTCTCATTCACCAACCTAGATTAACATCTATGGGCCATCCGTCACTTTCATAGAGACTCCTTGCCATGACGTTTATCTCCAAGCCATGGTCTAAGAGTGCAATACATGGTATTTCTTTTTCTCCAATTTTGACAACTATCTCCGTTGTTGCTCTTGCCCAATGCGTACGGGAGTAGTGACTGCTTGGAATGAACCAAGCCTCTTCCTCCTCATGCATATGCTGTAGACGGCCTTCTTTTTTAGAGGTGGGCTGCCCAATTGGTTTGGACCAGCCCACCATTACATTTTCAGCTTTCACTTCTTTAATTTTTGCATTCATGCATTCTTTATCTTCAGCTTCAATTGCTACAATTAATTCTTTAACTGCTTCAAGTTGAATTCCTTATGAAGTCAGCTTCTCTTCATCCTGCACAAAAACTCGAAGAACTTGCAAAAAAGCATGCACTGTTTCTTCAACTTCATCACCGTCTTTTCCTTTTGATTACATTAATAATTACATCATGGAATTCACGTTTGGCAATTCCAAGAATTTCGCCTAAGGTGAATTCAATTTTTCTTCCTAAAATTTGTTCTTCTAGGACTCATTTGAGATCGATTGCAAATTTTATATCAGACTGCAATTTGTAGCCTGGCTGCTTGCCTTTCTCCTTTCCTTTGATCTTCTTTGTTTGTAGCGCATCTTCCATCTCTTAATTTGGGTTTAGCAAGCTTTGGTTATTCAGGCATTCTTCTAGTTACCCGTTTTGGAGGGCCAGAAGAAGAAGGCCCTCATTCATCTTCTCTTCTTCTATTTTCTTCAATCAAGACTTCTTTATGATTTGACGTCAGCCAAATATGCAAAGGCAAAAAAAGAATCTACCGGTTCTTTCTAACCAGTTATTCCTCGAATGCACTGACTGGCATTAGTCAAATCTTCTTTGGTTGCTTTACCACATTCCATTTGATCTAGTGTCTGTATCCATACTTTAGATTACACATTAGCTTTACATGCTTCCAAACTTGCTTAGTTGGCTCAATTTGCAGCCTATAGGTAGCTGCATCAATTGCTGCATAGGCATTCTTTACAGCTAAATCTTCTAATATTTTCTTCATTCCACCATTGCCAAAATTTAACTCCAGTGGAAGACCAGTTTCAGCTGCATGAATTTTTTCGTCTTTTCAAAAGATGAGCTTCTGTGCTTCAGCCTCATGGAAGGCAGAACACTCCCTCTTGTCATGTTGTTGGTTGTGGCACCAAATACAACGCCTCTTAAAGCCTTCTCTCATGGGTCTTTGAGTTGATGATTGTCCTCGTTCTTCAACTTTGACATATAGCTTCTCCGCCTTTGAACTAATGTTTGTAAGATTCAGATAAAGGTCACGCATGCTTTTAAGGAGTTTATCCATGACATCATTTTTAAAAGGAACAAAAGAAGAAAGAGTTGGTTGATTAGTCAAAGGAATAGGGGATTTTGAAGGTGGAACAAGCTCCATCAATGGAGTTGTTGAAGTTGACCAATCTTAGTCGCATCCACTCTCTTCGAGCAATCATGTTAACTGCATCAGTAACATCTGTCCATGCAGTCTTGACTCCTGATTCGGAGGTAGCATCTTCTAGCCGATCAGCAAGCTTTTATTGCAGAATGGGATCTCCAACCTTAAGGAATAATTCAATCTTCTGACCTTCCATACTTTGTTGGTCTTCACCATCAAGTCGTCCAAATTTACTTTCAAACTCATGGTATAGAGCTGTTGCAGCTAAACCTTTGTTCGGTTTTTCAACCCATTTAGTGAAACTTTTCTTCATCATAAGGCCAAAGTCTTCTAAGAAGAATTCTTCGCATAGGGATTTTTTGAATACAGTCGAATCCGCATCTTAATGAAAAAGACCATGGATTCTCTCTTGAAGACCATGCTTGGCTAGTCTGGCAAAATAGCGACTCCATGCATATTGCAAACATATATTCATATTCCAGATGATGTTGCTCAGTTGCAATACTTTTTGAATGGGTTAGACTTTAACATTTAAGTGCAATTGAGCCGTGTTGCTCTTACTGACATAGATACAGCTATTACAGGAGCATATGAGGTAGAGTCGCGATTACAAGTGGCCTATACCTCTAGGGAAAATTGGAATCCAAGTCTAGGTGTTGGAAATACTTTAGCGTTGATGAATGGTACTCAAGGGATGCCCATGAGTACTCCCAATGGGAGAGGAAGCATGATAAAAGGGAGATTAAATATTAGGACACCTGTCCAAAATTCAGCTAGACCACTCTTTCTTCATCTCCCACTTCGGAGTACCGTTCACTACTTGAAAACAACGATTGCAGCGTGATTCCGTCAATCTCTCTTTTTACATAAAATCCTCTCAAATTGGCTAAAAGCTACATGCTGTCTTTTGGTTATCCTAATCTAGAAGTTATCTATAGTTTTATGGATTTTTATAAGATATAATATCTAGAATATCAAAAATTGGCTAAAAACTTGTCCAAAAAAATCTAATATTTTGAACCATGGACACTAACACTAATGTTTAAAGTGGCATTGGCTCTCTAAATCTAAAAGAAAACCACATTCTAGATTTTGTTACATGGTGTGCGCGTAACGGTACGACACCGTGTCTTCAAAAACCTAGTAATGTAGAATTCTGAATCAAATTATCACGAATTTTTATATGACATGGTGGCAATGTTAAGGGGTGTCTAACACCCTTCAAATTTGTGGACGTGGCTTTGTAGACATGGTGGTGACATGGAGGTGTTCCGATGCCCCTATGGTGTGCAAGTGTGGTGGTGGGAGACATGCATACTCATGGTGGTGACAAGTGGGGCCTTAGGATTGCATTGAGATCAGTTCCTACAAGGACTCTCAAAGGAACATTTGAAGACAAGTCGGGAGTGAGCTAGGACACTGCAAAGCATGGCATTCGCTGAGATTTGTTGTGAATAGCCATTGATTAAGCAAACGTCTTGCCATGTACCGATAAACTAGAAGTAGCTGAGGGCCAATCAAGCCATCGCCTGGTAAGCAGAAGTAGCCACGCTGTTATTGCAGATGGTCTACTAGCAACTGTCCGCCGCCATCTCCGATTAATGAAAATGCGATGGTGTAGCTAGTGCAGAGTGTGAGGAGGAAGGTCGGGGGAAGACCACAATGCATTACGTGAGGAGGGGCAGCAGGCGACTGTGAATGAGGAGGTGAGGAAGAGAAGAGAGCTTGTCAATGCCTGTGCGAGGGGATATTAACGGAAGAGGAAGGGGGGGAGGAGGAATGTTGTTGCGCATACGAGAGAGAGAGAGAGAGAGAGAGACAACGGCTAGTTGACCCTTGGTTAACTTATCCAGCCCCTCACATTCCTCCTCCCTCCATGTGGAACATGCCCCTTTTCACATGGATGAGTTCCTTTTTGGTGCATTTGTGTGGTGGCACTTTCATGGCTGACAATTTTGAGCCATCCTATCACTTTCTTTTACGTTTCACTTTGTGCTTCAAGGATTCAACTAAAGAAGTACAACTAGAGCACCGAGAATCAACTACAAAGTATTGCATCCATCAGGAAGCTATAAAAAGAAATCTTGGGTCAAATTTTTGCAATTAAGAGCTCCTCCTAGATATAGACATAGTGATGTCCACTACAGACCCAGCTAGCTGCACTAAGTCTCTAATAACTCGGGATTGGCTGACTCAAATTAGACATGCTATAGCTCTAGAAAAATCTCTCTTTGAGCACGTTCAAATCATGTAACTCATGCATCTTTGACATTAATTTAGTATTAAATCTAGCCCAAAACAAAGAGTTGTTTTACAGTGAAATAGAGCTTACTAGTTGGCATGATCTTGTCTCAAAATACTTGAAGTTAAGGACATCATTCCCAAAGTAATGTTGGACTAAGTAGAGAGTCAAGGCCAATCCTTAGCCACCCGAATCAAAAGGAAAAGTGTCATCCCATCCATGCATTGAATTCTTGTCCACCAAGCCATAGGTATCATCATCCATGGAATCATATGCATGTACTTTTAAATCCACAAAGCATAAGTAATCGAATCAAATAGAAATTCATGGTCATGGTCATGGTCTTCCTCATGTTGATCATGATCTACATAATCTTCCTCATGTTGGTCTTCAAGTAGCTTCCCAACATAATCTTCAAAAGCTTCATAGAATGTCCCTTTAAACCCTTTATCTTCCGCTTGACTTGCATCATGATTTTCTTCAACATGACCATCTTCATCCTCTTCGTTAGAATATCTGATTACAATAGTATTTTTGCATTCTTTGCCCTACATATATCTTTGTGATTGGAGCACATTAGTTTAGCACATCTATAACATAACTCTTGAGCATGCAATTCTTTGATCTAATCACTAGTTAAGTGTCTAGCCCTAATAGCTTTAGACAAGATTTTGCCCACATCATCACTATATAATTTAGTAATAGATATGTCATACTTCTGTCCATGGCACTCATGATGATCATGTGGCTGAGAATAAAATGGACGTTGCCCATAGTCATACTATCCAAGAGAAGATGTATTATCACCATGTCTTTGTTTCCCATAAGAAACTAAGTGTGGCCCATAAGCATTAGCATGCTATCCATATACATTTCCATACTACTCATATACATTTACATGCTGTTGTGTCCATGTGCATACTACCGCCCATGACCATGCTGCCCATGGGAATTTGCATATTCATTTCATGCATGCAACTACTCATAATATGTATCACCATCATACGCATTTTGATGATGACCATAAGTACATACATATTGTGCTAATAATACTCATCATGCTACTGATAATACTCATGGTTATAACAATCCATGCCTGATGGAAGTCTTGCTCTGTTCTCTAACTCAATCCTCTTATAGGCAACTAACTAATCAACTAAAGCTGCAAGGTTATCAATTTTAGCATGTTTTGAAGCCCTTTATCCTTCAATCAATGAATCGCAACTTTTTGGTTTGATTATTCCCTTTATGGGTCTGTAAAGTCTCAATCTTTGCAACACCTTCTATTTCATCAATATATTAAGCATACAAATTGATACCACATCTACCTAAAGAGCTTTCTTCAATTGTGGTTTCATGATCAGGTCAAGTGCCTACAATTCAGATCATACATATCCTGGGCAAGCAAATATACCCTTCGTCTCATTCAATACTATGGGACATGCTCCGTATGATTGTTCCATGATAAAGTCTCCTATTTTAATGCATGTTTTGGGAGAAAGACCAAGAGCTTCTACTTCAACAATGACCATACAACCACAAGCACATGCATTTACTACAACTATAAACAATTTACATCCTAATGGTATTTTTGACCTGTACTAATGAACAATACTTCCTCTATTGCTAATAAAAAAACTCCCTAAAAATGTGATAGTGATTAGAGCATTATGACATTTCAATACCATGGCACCAAAGTTTGCAAGGGTTGGTGACCAAAAGTTAAGTACCTTAATTACTTAGGTCAAACAAAGCAAGCATAAGGACTAACTTAGAGTCTACGAAAACCATCATTGAGAGTAATGGTTGATCTTATAGGAAGTTAGATCCAAAATTGTGCAATTTGGTCAATAAGGACTTAATCGAAATCTTTCTATCAACAATGCAAAGGAAAATGCATGCTTATAAAGCATGCAAGGCTTAATCAAGACATGAGGCAAGAACATTGTGAAGAAGGATTAAGAGAATGGCAAGGCAAAGGTAAATAAAACCTTACAAAAGTATGAATAGCAATATAAAGCCCAAAAACATTTCAACTATTCATTTATTCTCCTACTCTTCATCACAGCATCAATCACCATGCAAAAACATTGAAGAAGATGACTTGGATAAGGAGGAGATGCCGAGATGATTAGTCAATTGCATTGATAAAGAGGGGGAGGTTCCCATTGGCATCATCATCATCATCTTGCCCTTGAAAGAGAGAGAGAGAGAGGATAAGTCGTTTGATCTAATCACCATGCCAATTGAAAGAGAGGTAGATAGACAATAAACTCATCAAGCCACCCTCAACTAGGGATGAGAGAGAGATGATCACCATGAAAAGATATGAAGAATCTCTCTCTCTCTCTCTCTCTCTCTCTCTCTCTCTCTCTCTCTCTCTCTCTCTCTCTCTCTCTCTCTCTCTCTCTCTCTCTCTCTCTCTCTCTCTCTCTCTCTCTCTCTCTCTCTCGTGAGAATGCATGGATCTTGAGCATGGCTGCAGCTATGGAGGTTGAAAAGTGATAACTAGAATCATTGCAACATGGACAGATGACAGTAATTGTTACTTGAGTGAATTAGGTTCCAAGATTGAATGCTTGGACTCATAAACACAATCTCAAGTAGGATGTGACAATGACACAGAGTGTAGTACAAAGTACCATAACATTCTTCTCAAAAAGTGAACCAAGTACATGCCTTTATAGCTTTCCAACTTCTCCACTATTCTCACTATGCATATGGGATTCAGGACATCTCTTCCTGGAGCATACATAATTTGTTATTTCTCAACACCTCCCCTCAAATGATGAGTCTCTACCCTTGCTGGCTTTTGCCCCCCATGCATGTAAACATGAACCAAGAGACTAGCTCTTTGATAGCCTAGTCAAGTTAAGGCTTGAAACTTTACATTCTTGGTAGAGTTTTTACATCCACTATGGGAATAAAATTCCTTAGAACAATCTGTCAGAGTTGTTGATGGTAACGGAAGCATCTTCTTCTTCTTCTTCATTCATGAATTGACTTTGATGGTGGTCATTCTACATCTACTTTGCTCTTTTCTTATGAAAGCATTCACTAGCAATATGGCCAGTCTTACCACAGTAATGGCATATCATCCAACCTTTGTTGTCAATGTTGAATCCTTGACCTCTTCCTTTGGGTCCATCAGCTCCTTTGGTGTATAAGAGATTTTCCCTTGGACTGGTTTCTTTTACATCTTTGCTTTTAAGTTTACTTTCTCCATCAAGTAGTGAGTGCTCAATGTCTTTGAGTGAGAGACTAGGAACATTACTTAGTGTTGCAACAAGGTTCTCATATGGTTCATGATTAACACTTGCAAGTAGCACTATTATTGTGTCATCTTCATCAATGTTCTTTTTAAGAGTTGCTAGCTAAGTTTTAAGGCTCTTGAACTTATTGATGTGTACATTCATAGATGAATTGTCTTTTACATCTAACTTATAAAACTGCATAAGTAATTTTACCTTTGAGTTCTTTGCTTGTGTACCAAAGATCTTGACAAGTTCTTCCCATACCTTCTTTGCATCCTTGATCCAGAGATGTGATGTAGTACATCATTTGATAGACCCCATGCAATAATACCGAGAGTTTTGTTGTTCATCTTCTTCCATGCCTTTGTTTTAGGCTGGTCTTCTCCAACATCTTCCTCTTTAGCATTGTCATTTGCATCATCTTTCTCAAAGAGATCCCAGAGGTCTTTCCTCATGAGATGGTACATGATTTTTTTCTTCCATGCATGAAAGCCCTCACCATTGAACTTTACTATTTGCACAAGCTCTATCATGCTTATCAGCTTCAAACAACCAGCAAGGCAAAAAATTGTTGGTCAATGTGTCAAGAGACACAAGAAGATCAATGTCAAATTACACTAGTTGAGTATCAATGGATACTATTCTTGAGTTTAGTGATGGAGGTCAATGCTTGATCTGCCTCTTGCTTGCTGATTTGATGTGATGGTTTGCCAGGAAACTCAAATCAGAGTGGTAGTAGTTTGTCAAGAGTGAGAATTTCAAGTTTTTTATGAGCTTGAAGCTCAAGGCTATGGAGTCCTGCACTAGGGTTTCACTAGGTGGACTGGTTTTTCTTTCATTGCAGCTCGAGGAGATGATAATCTAACAAAATATTTGGTGAGAAGGAAGCTTAGAAGATAGGCTTCAAAAGCCCTAAGGTCTTAGGGTCATATGTGCCACGTGTAGATGGCGGGAGCTCTACGACCAGTAAACAACACATTCTGGGCAACAAGCTACAATTCTTACAATGCCACGTGCAGGTGCGAACAATGTTGTGATGTGAGGTGCTAGGGAGGAGTGCAAGGAGTTGAGGGAAGAAACTCCAAAATGATGCTAGTGAAGATATGGCTTAGTTTGTTCTCCTTGAGTCCTCCAACAGGGATCAATACAGACTGGCTATGGCAAACCAAAGGAATAGAGTGAAAAAGGAGTAAGAAATGAAGTCATGTGTTTGTACTAAGTTTTCCAGAGGTCGTGAGAGACTAAGAGAGCAGTGAGGAGAGTTAGCCTATGCTTCCCATGGCTCTCATACCATGTGAGAATGCATGGATCTTGAGCATGGCTGCAGCTATGGAGGTTGAAAAGTGATAACTAGAATCATTGCAACATGGACAGATGACACTAACTACTACTTTAGTGAATTAGGTTCCAAGATTGAATGTTTGGACTCATAAACACAATCTCAAGTAGGATGTGACAATGACACAAAGTGTAGTACAAAGTACCATAACATTCTTCTCAAAAAGTGAACCAAGTACATGCCTTTATAGCTTTCCAACTTCTCCAGTATTCTCACTGTGCATATGGGATTCAAGACATCTCTTCATGGAGCATACATCATTTGTGTTATATATATATATATATATATACTAACTACTACTTTAGTGAATTAGGTTCCAAGATTGAATGTTTGGACTCATAAACACAATCTCAAGTAGGATGTGACAATGACACAAAGTGTAGTACAAAGTACCATAACATTCTTCTCAAAAAGTGAACCAAGTACATGCCTTTATAGCTTTCCAACTTCTCCAGTATTCTCACTGTGCATATGGGATTCAAGACATCTCTTCATGGAGCATACATCATTTGTGTTATATATATATATATATATATATATATCTCTCTCTCTCTCTCTCTCTCTCTCTCTCTCTCTCTCTCTCTCTCTCTCTCTCTCTCTCTCTCTCTCATGCGCATCAATCTCAATTATCACAAATCCCATCACTAAATGCTATATAAGTAGCGTTTGAGCAAAGATTGAGGTTTGATCCTTCATTCACGTCTTCAAATCAAATAGAGAGAGAGAGAGAGAGAGAGAGAGAAGAGAACATGGAGATGAAGGATTGCAAAGGTACAATCTGATCAGAGCTCCACCTTATCTTTCCCATCAAGTGTGTCCTCTTTGTTAGAAGAAGAAAACACATAGCAGAATAATGAAAGGCACAAGATCAATGAAAGAAACAATGCACAAGATATAAACCAAGAATAGGAATCTACTATGACAAGAGCACAATGGTTGAGTACCTACTCACATACTCCACAAGCTCCCTCTCTCCACATCAAGAATTTGCAAGTATTGTAACCACACTCCCTCCTTTCATAGTTAATAAAAAATAAAGGAGTTGTCCTACCATAAAATAGACTGGTCAATTACCAAATAAAGAATAAAGAGAGTGCCAATAAATTAGGTAATGAGTGCTCGTGAACCTATGATATGACCACTTTTAAGACTCTCCATGGTTCTATTTAGCTTGTACAACCATCCTCTATTTTTTCCCTATCTATAGCAATCCATCATATCATGGATAGGGCTTTCTATTTTCCATACATAGACCCACGCTATCAAGCTCACTTATCTATAGTTGAGACCTATTAAATTATTCATCCCAAACCTTCTTATCAATCCTCCTTTCCATGTATTCCCGATCTCTTTAATATCATCCATAAATTTAAGAAGATTCTCTATTCCCAAAATACCTTGAAGATAGATTATACTCATCAAGTGTCAATTTTGATCATCCCAAGCATCATCCCAATTTCTACTCTTTTCATAACCATCTATCAAGTTTTATTTGTCAAGCCAAGTACCCTTCTTAGCCTTGTCAAAATCCACTTCAATTCTCATACAAACTAGGGAGCTCTACAAGTATTAAGGAGCTAAGCAAGAAGCACATGTGGAAGAGTTTGTGTGTTCATGATGGCTTGGCTTCTAAGAGAAGAAGCACTAGAATTCGACAAGAGATCACATAAGCAAACAAGGTTCCACCCAAATCGACACAAGGTCAAGTGCCCCTTATGGCATCTAAATTATACATGGTTCGTTACAAAATAATTAAGGTAGAGAAATAATAGAAGGGTCAAATTAGAGATTAACTACTAGCCTTGGGATATTCTTACAATTACATCCGATTAGAGTAACCGAACAACAAAAAGGTAGGTTGTCTAGTTTGCAAAGAGCATTCCCTCTCCCATGATGGAGCCTAGTCCATACTTAGAATACAATTTGAACTATTAGGTTCAAGCATACGAATGAAGGAATGGTTATGGATTGCATGGTAAGGAAACCCAATCCTTTATGACTATGAAAATTGAATAACCATTAGAATTAATGCTCTAATTCTTTGTCAGAAAAAAACTCGTATAACAAATATATATTATAAATTATCATGTAAGTATGTTGTACCTAAGAACAATGAAGAAGGATAGGCCTAACTAGGTTAAGTTGATCTTGAGGATTGTTCTTGAAAATTCATTTTGTTAGTGAATTGGGCTAGTAGGATATTATCTTCTTTATAGGATCCAAGATGAAATTGTATAAAGGAATATCAAGTCTACAAACTAGGAAGACTTTCTTCTGAATTCCATCACAAGGGAAAGACTTTTAGATGGATAATACTTAATTTAGATTGGGAATTAGGGCATGAGATTGAAATAAGACCCTAGACCTCAAAAAGGCGAGAGCTTTCAAACAAATACTTCAAGAGAATATCTAGAGCAATTAAGGTAGCCATGAGGATTCCAAGGATTGATTTCCTCCTATAAGTGGAATAGGCTAAAGGCCTACCCCAAATTCACGACTTCTAGGAAGTTGAACAAAACCCCATGCTATAGGGGCAAAGCACTTAGATAAATTCTATGCATGGAATTATATTACAAGAATAGCTTGATGTGTTGGAAAGGACTGTTTGATTGTTTGTATATCCCAAGTCATGTTGTGCCAACGCAAGTTGATTCTTGACTTCCCAAGGTCCATTGCCCCTAGGCTTGTTAACCAAAAAGAGAAAAGACCTGTAATTTTTTAGAAAGAAAGGTTGTTGTAAAATGCAATTGGATGTTTCATTAAATTTGACTTTAGCTTGAAGGAAACAATCCAAAATGTCCATAATCATAGAAAGTAAGAGGTGTTGCACTTTTGGCACTAAAAATACTTTAATTACCAAACCAATCATTGTGTTGATGATATCTCATGTTTGCATTGAAGCATCTAATGCAACAACTAATAGAAAATTTTAATTTGATGCATGTACTACTTACATCATGCATGCTTGTTGAAATACATGACAATCTTTGATGACCAATATGTAGCTCTCCTTTCGCAAGGGTCTTGTACGAGATACTTCAACAATAGTTGTGCTATATTATAGTGATAAGTATTATACAATAATAGTTACATGCATGGCTTATTTAACAACTTTGATAGATGTGAAGGGAGTGAGAACAATCCTCCACACAATGAGAAGCCTTTCTTATGTCCATATATCTACCAAAAGAAGTTTGGAAACATTCATGGCATTTGATCACAATGCACTTTATTCACATACAAGATATGTGGAGTCTAATTCAATACATTAAAAAGGCTTCCTTAAGTTTATAACATATTCAATCTTCACGTGCACTTTCAAAAAGATTTTGAGGGATGCTTGTAGTTTGTGATGACTAAGGTCTAGAAACTTTTGATGAGCACAATTTACTACCTTCTATGCTACTAGGGTCAGCAACACCTTCCATTCTATAATACTAAAATCATAATAAGATATATGGAACCTATACAATATCTTAATTCAAATGAAAATATGAGCATAATAATTACTCAAGAATTTTTCACTAAATCTAAAATTTAAGCACCAAATTATATTTTACTCTTCTTATGAGGCATCAAATTCAAATGGCTTCCATGAATAAGCAAACCTACTAAAAATTGACTATTTTTAGTCTCAATTTATAATACCAACACTAATCTCTAGAAGACTATATCTAGACACTACTAGTAATATAAAAGATAAAGTTATTTCAAACACTATCAAAGACGAACATTTACTCGCAGAGCACACGTGTGATCACCTATTTTCATTGAGCACATTTGTTTTCCATCATAGGACTTAATGCGAGAAAAATGTATATGATTTTATTCTATTGCGCTAAATTTTGAGCATTTGTGTATAGTTAGAGGAGCACCTGGAAGCACAGTGGGTCCACATCCTAACCCATAGATCCTAGAATCTTCCAATAACTTGCCATCAAACTCACTAACCCCTAAGTTATTCTCAAGATGAGAACATATTGCTTCCTCTAAGGGGGAGAGAATGTAATGTCCCAATCTAAACAAGGACCCTAATACTTGACCTTAAGGGCTTCAAGAGGTAAGAAAAGACCTTAATGATAATAGCAACCTTATTAAAAATATATAATTAATAAATGAGAAGATTAATGTGATGAATGTTTTGTGGTAGCAACACTATGGATGTGATGAATGTTTTGTGATGGGATGAGTAGATCAACTGGAATAATTAGAATAAGATAATAAGTGATGGGTTGTCATTGCTTCCCTTTAACCCTTAATGTGTTGCTTTGCATAATCTCCTCAATAAACATATTCTTTGGATGTATTTAAGCTTTAATTTTTTTAAAGTCTTATTAATTTCTTTTATTGACTATCTCAACCACACAAATTTTACATGGAAGTGCAACAATGTGCTTTCCTTATGTCCATTTAATTTTGTGCATGCACAAAATGATATTTGTGTATGCATGTGCAAGCACACACGTCTTTTTGTATGTCTATGCATACACACGCATGTATTGAGTGTGCATGTGTGTGTGTATGCGCACACGCACACGTGCATGTGCATGCGCGCGCGCGCGCGTGTGTGTGTGTGTGTGTGTGTGTGTGTGTGTGTGTGTGTGTGTGTGTGTGTGTGCGCGCGCGCGCGCGCGCATGTTACCAACTATGACTTTTGAAACATGACTTGTATTCATGCACTTAAAAGTTATATTATTCACATGTATGTATGCTTGCATGGAGTTGTTAATGGTATGGTTTCTTACTTCCAAAAGTAAAACCACACTTGATGCAATAGACAAGTAACTAAGAGAACTAGACTAATTAAACATCAATTCTTCCCAATCATATGACAACTAATTCAAGATGTAACCATTAGCCACAAATCTTCTTGAAGCCAAATGTGAGCACTATTTGCCCAACATTCTCAACATTAGGGCAAGTAGCCCAACGCTTCAAGGTTGTTACATAAGGATACTAAATAACCATGCATTAACAAGGTTATCTTGCCTAGAAAATTCTCAAAGTAAACAACCACTACATTTGGTGGGTCTATTATTTTGTAAAAATATAATCCACCAGTGTAGAATAGTACTCAGTTGGCCTACTATTCCATTGCAAAGGCTTGCGAGCAATCCTAGAAGCGTAGTGAGCATCGATAAATACAAGTCACCACATTAGATTCTAGCCTACTATGGTAACACTAACCCACCCAAATATACTAGCATGATTCTTAACAAGAACACACTCGATACTACTAGTATGTCACTACTAAGATACTAACACCATAGTTCAAGTATACATGTATAGAGATTTGTAAATACACGAGTAAGAAGTATGAGTGCTTCAATGGCATTTTTGACCCTCTCATCGATCCCACAAAGTACCAACTCTCCAATCACCTTTTTCATAGAAACCACAATAGCAACATAAGGCACTCTTCCAAGCACTATAACAATGCTTCTAACCTCATTTTCAAACTACAAAGCATTCAATAAGCAAGAAATCCTCTTATGCAAAACCTATAAACCAAGGAAGGAAATATACAAGGTTTCCTTTGTTGCCCACAAGATAGGATAATATCCTCTCTCTCTCTCTCTCTCTCTCTCTCATTTTGAGACTTCAACAAAACATGGCAGACACCTTTCCCCATAATGTTATGGGAAACTAGAGAATAACGTGCATGAAAGGTACTACAAAACAATCTATTGAATTCATCCTCTCTAGGCACTCTAACCATGAAATAAAGTAAAACTCCAACTATTTCCAAATCACAATATCTAGCACAAAAAGCTTTGATAAAAAGTGTAACATTAGCCTTAAAAGGACTTCTTGTCTTTCTCACATAAGATCTTGCTCTGTGAACCATCTATTGAGTTCATCCTCTCTAGGCACTCGCCCATGAAATAGAACAAAACTCCAAATGTTTCCAAATCATAGTACCTAGTACAAAAAGCTTTGAGAGAAAGTATGACATTAGACTCAAGGATCTTGTCTTTCACATATAAGACCTTGCTTTGTTAACCTTCAACAAGCCCAAGATCATGGCTATCAACGCAAATGAGAGATGAGAGCGGGTAGAGAACACATAATGGAGTAACATTAAACAACTGTGCTTCACAATGTATTTAGCAAAGTACATTGCACTCAACAAACTTCCATGAAATAACGAAGCCAACTTTACTTAATTTGGGGTGATTATAAAAAGAGCGAATCAGTATAGATTGGGCAAGGGTTGCCACTAAAGATCAAGACACCTTGTATGTTGGTGATCAAAGTATCATATCACATCTTGCATTGTATAATGCATGTTAAGTAGGTTCCTCATTCAAGGAAAATATTGCACGCGGTTTTTTTCTTTGTGCTCTCAAGGTTGCATTGAATATTCATGGGGAAAATTAGATTACTGCATTCAAGGTTGCATTGAATACTCCTGGGGAAAATTGGATTACTTATTGACACGCACGCACACGTGGTTGATAGTGAATAGCTCCAACTGAAATGAACTAAATACTAGCATGCAAATCATTATTGTACAATGGCTTTCTAAAATGAGAATGGTGCAAATAGTAGCATGGCTCACAGCAAAAATGATGAGCATTACTTTCTACCTGCAAACAATATAGTTTCTCTATACAAGCATTACTTTCTACCTGCAAACAATGTAGTAGAGGAAAGTCCACCTCTACAAGCGTTACTTTCTACCTACAAACAATATAGTTTCCCATTGATCATCAAAGTTTCAAAAAATTTTAAGCTATAAACATACTATTATTCTTGTCTGTGTAGACATTCATGTATTTACCAATCATAGTTGTAGTGGATAGTTTTGTTGATAGTATACCAGACATGTATGCGAAAACAAACACAACATAATTGCAACTCCATGTGGCAGATGCTTTAGCTGTGGACTGCATACCTTTGACAGCAAGAAATGGACAAACACAATGTCATCCTACATTTACTTTTGTCTTTGGATGTGAACGCATCTATTTAATGATCGCAAACAGGGTTGCACAATAGATTGTAGTATGGAACTTTGAATGGCACTGTAAATAAAATATATCAAAATGGTGTAAATCGTTTTCCAACCACCCAATGACAAGTCTCTCAAACAGGTTTGTTTAATAACCACATAGACAGGCCATGTTATCCCACAAGGGTATTGTACTTCTCACTGTAGTACATATGACAGACCTTCTTGTCTACACTTTGATGTGCATAAAAACATGGTCAGAGTGTGCATACACTGCTTTGACTTCATTAGTTATAGATCAACGTGCGGACACGCTTCTGACTCCGTTAGACATAGATTGACATGCCCTTTTTAAATTTGCCTCAACAGAATGCAAGATAGTATCAAGCATCCACATCAAGCACATGGACATGCTGAAGCCCAAATCACAGCACAAAAGAGCATTGTCCAATGGTAACAGATTCCCAAGCATGATCATATCTTTCAATAAGGTGTTATTCAAATATCTAAATTAAAAACATAGCTGACTTTGAGTAGATTCCTCAACCAAACATGAAAAATTTTGGTTGGGCTTTTTTGTTCTGTAAACACAGTGAAACTTGAAAAAGGTGATTCCAAAAGACTTCCCATCACTGTTGTTGTTGTGAAGGAGCTCGCCTCTTCAAAATCAAACTAAAACTGCGCACCAAGCCTTTGGAGCTTAGTCATCTATACCAAATGCCACAAAAACAAATGCTTATGCGTGCACCAATCCACACACACAACAAGCTTGACATCAGGTTAGTCAAGCTATAACAACAAAAGCTAAGGTTCCTAAAACCTTAGAATCTAAAAGCAGGGATACTCCAAACTGGTTTCATACTGATGTCAAAAATAGCATAGAAGTGAGAATGAACTTACACGTGCATAAGTCTTGCATGTCTTCAGATATCTTAAGGCATCTCCCTTGTGCAGAAAGCCAAGGAGCTGTTACCCTTTAGATGTTTCGCCTCTTCATCTTTTGTAAAGGGATTTTGTAGTTTGTATATTTCTCCCAGTGGTAATGATCAATGAGGTTCCTTTTAACCAAATTCCTCTTCTTGGAATAAAAAGCACACTGAAGTTCTCTATCTATTTGAGCTGTAAGTGCACAACAAATCTCATGTAAACAAGAAGGGTGGATGATTGCGCTGCCATGGGTTATGACATTAGCAGTGTAACATCCAAAGGCATACAAAGTGTTGACTTGATGTCCATTTGGTACAAAGATTACTAACACACACATTTATTTCCCAAACAGATTCAAGCTTCTCCCCAGGTCCATCCAGAATTTTGAATGCAGCTAAGGACAGCCTTGAGATCAGCCTTGAGATCACCAGAAATTCAGACTCCCTCTGCATACAGAGCTGTATTCATGTAGACCTTTCAACTCAATCCACCAAAAGGAACCACTAACAAAATCAAAAGCAGGGACTACAAAAGCCACCTGCAAATAGACAATTCATATTCTCTACTGTCTCCCATCAGTTAGTCTGAGTTCCCGTGTTGGTTATATACAAAATATCATACAGAGACTTTTCATAACCTACTCACTCACTTTACTCTCATCACTGCTGGAAGGGTTCATCTAGAGCCAACCAACAAAACTAGCAGGTACAAAAATGAAGTGTCAATAGCCTTTGTTTCCACGAATGCGCGACCGCATATCCACCTGCCCACAAAAGTTCACTGGTCAATCACAATTCAATTTGCAACCATGAAGCTGTTGTTCCAAACTTGAGACAACACGTTCTGCACCAAAGTTACATGACCACAGTATCTCACCTCTCAATACTCCATGCATTACGCAAGATCCACAGAAACAAATACTCATCAAGAAAAAGAGTTTATGACCATCCATAGGCACTAAATTAAAAAATGCAACCTTCCTAAGCTAGAAATGGTTCAGGATGCTGCCAACACACAATTTAGACCTGCTTATTACAGTAATAGAATCCACAACTGATCGTGTCACAACCATGATATGTTGGCACACCAATTATACTGAAATCAGCAACTGCATTGCTTATGATCATAGCTTCAGCTGATGACTTTCTAGGCACACTTGAGGCTGAGAATAACTAAACTGCAGGCTAAACTGCCTTTGATGCAAGCCAAACCTTCTGTGATGCACAGAAATGCCAGATGGCATTCAGAACTACAGCCAACTGTTAAAAGATCCACAAACTACAAACAGTCCCAGTGACTTATGAAAAAGTACAACAGTGACTGCATAGTGCATACTAATGATAAAAGAACTGAGATCATGATTGGGTGGTTTCACGTGCCAACATTCAAACATGGGGTAATCTCTTATTGATGAATAAGAAATACCTCAGAAAAACCATGGCACAGTCCTGACAAAAGCCACAGCTGCCAAGATTTGGCTAAATACATATGAACAAGCACACTCATTCAAGTGCACTTCATGGTGTCAGTGTGGGACCAGTGATGTGATCATGTGTGCAACAGCAGCATGACATGGGGTCATTAGAAGTTTGAGATTTTAAGATTATGCTGCAACACAATTAAAAGTCAGCTAGTGTGAAACACTGGCCTATTTAAGACAGCTGAAGAGATTGTGGGTGATCATTGTGATAGGCAAGAAGCATCATTGGCAAGTCATCAACAATATCATTTTCTTTACTAACAGAAATGATCTGATCTGGATTGATCGAGATCATTTCCTGGGTGAATCTAAGTAAGATCATGGATGCAGGGTGGCATGTGGCTTGACCCTTGGGAAGCGCAAGCTGTGTATCTATGACTCAGCAAGACCAAGAAAGGCTGATTGTGACTGATTGACGGTGGATTGGGCATGGACGTGCTCTGCAGACAGTGTGGAGTGCGCCATATAGCATGCAGGGCTGGAGCACAGCCTGGATACACCATCGGTAGCCATACCTTGTGCACATCCATATTACGGCTGTAATACAAGATTTAAGGATCATTTTCGCCTTTGGGTCCTTTTATCTTTACTAAGTTGCGCATTTAGGACACTGGTGTCTTACAATTGGTGTGAAAATTAACTCTTGACAACCGTGCAAAGAAGCGATTGGAGTCGCAAGATTCCAAAAACTTTCATTTATTTTCTACAGCACTAGTGCAAGGGTTTTTTGACCACGAAGGGTTAGCAAAAAGAGCTCATGATCCAAGTGGAGGTAGCATGCATGGAAGCAAATGCTGTTGAATCAGAGATAGTAGCTATCAGCTCGGCACAAAGTGTAGATAGTAGAGAGAGTGTGTGGTCACTACACAACTTTAGTAGTTCCAATGTGTGTAAGACGAAGTACAAAAGTACAACCCTTAGACTTTAGGGTTGTGTAAGTACCTTGAGGTGCATTCACACACAAAACTGTGTAATGTGTGATAAGTGACCGAGCTGTGTAATATAAATACACAAATAAATCATAATATGACTAGGGGGAAAAACCTCTCTTACAGAGAGTAAAAAGTGCCCCAGTGTCCTACTACGGATCACTGACACTCCTTTGTGAGTGTAGGCGTGAGTAAAACCCAACAAACCTCCCTAGAGTGAAAAGTGATCAGCATACAAGGATCATGCACCAAAGGAGATCAAATTTAAAGAAATTGAGAAACACTTCAAATTTGTGGCAAGGAAGAGCTTTGGTGAAGATGTCTACCACATTGTTGTTGGTAGGATAGTAAACAAGGCTGATATCCCATGCATGTAGCTTCTCTCTGACAAAGTGATAATGTATCTCTGTGTTTCATGTGTGCATGAAACACTGGGTTCCATGCCACTACAACAACACTCTAACTGTCAGTAAACAAAGGAGTAGGCTCCGTGACAGATACATCAAGATCAGCCAACAAACGTCTCAACCATACACATTCAACTATAGTAGTGAAAGCTACCTTGTATTCAGCTTCACAAGACGATGTGGCAACAGTGGATTATTTCTTGCTAAGCCAAGAAATGCAAGAAGAGCCAAGAAAGAAACAATTTCCGCTTGTAGAGTGACGAGAATCAAAATCCCCAGCCCAATTGGAATCACTGTGAGCATGTAACTACAACGGCCCCCCCTTGGCATAAAGCAATCCAAGAGTCCTAGTGCCTTGCAAGTAACAAAAAACATGCTTCACAACTTGCCAATGTGACATGCATAG
Organism: Lygodium microphyllum; assembly: GCF_053477565.2. Classification (NCBI taxonomy): domain Eukaryota; kingdom Viridiplantae; phylum Streptophyta; class Polypodiopsida; order Schizaeales; family Lygodiaceae; genus Lygodium; species Lygodium microphyllum. The sequence goes on along the minus strand of NC_141163.1, from coordinate 82,539,595 downwards.
GCTGTGCATATATCTACTCAGGATTGAAATTGCAAACTGAATATTTGGCCTTGTGTTACATAAATAAATGAGACATCCAACTGCTAGAGCATGTATATGAATGTCAAACATGTCACTGTCATCATGCAAAGACATCTTAAGTCTACTCTCTATTGGTGTACTTACTAGCTTGCAATCCTGAAAGCCAAATCTCTCAAGGAGTTTATTAATATATCTAGACTATGACAATCCAATGCCTCTAATATCATGAATAAACCAAATGCCCAAATAGTAATGCAAAAACCCCAAATCTAACATTTCAAAAGTTTGCCGCAATTTTTTCTTAAATGTTGAAATCTGATCAGCATGTGTCCCTATGAGCAAAAGGTCATCCACATAAAGACAACTGACCAATAAGGATCCCCTCTCTTTACATACGTAAAGAGTAGTCTCTGATGGGTTGTTAATGAACCCTTGGTTGAGTAAGAAGGCATCAATTTTGGCATACCAAACTCCTGGAGCTTGCGGCATACCAAGTGTTCGGATCCTTCAACTGCAAATCCCATGGGCTGTTGTATATATACTTCTTACTAAAGTTCCCTATGTAAAAATGCATTTTTAATGTCAAGCTGATGCACAATCCAACCATAATGGGCAGCCAATGCAACCATACACCTAATAGTAGTCTTACAAGATGTAGAAGCGAATGTCTCCTCATAATCAATGCCGTTCTTTTGCACATAGCCTTTTGCCACTAGCCTAGCCTTGTACCTATCAATGGATCCATCCACTTTTCATTTCAACTTATAGACCCATTTAGTACCAATGGCTTTCTTTCCAACGGGCAATGTAACTAAATCCAATGTTTGATTCTTCATGATAGAATCAAATTCAGCTTGCATTGCTACCATCCAATGTACACTTTGTTGTGCATCCTCAAAAGAATCAAGCTCGTCATCATCAAGTGTGTTTGTTGCCGTAACAGACTCCATAGTATTAGAATGATCATGCAAATGTGTTTGTCTTCGAGTACAACCAACAAGAGGAGCATCCAAATGACTGTCTTGTAGAGTCTACAAGTACCATCTAGGTATTTGTCTAGCCTCCTAATTATGTACATGCTCTTGATGAAACTGAAGTTCAACATCTTGCTGAATATTCATATCAGCCATAGGCTGAATTTCTGCATTATTTAATGGAGCAGTTGACTGAACATTTTGTTCATTTAATAAAGCTCCAAACGTATCACTGAAAGAAATAGGCAGCAGCCCTTCAAACACACCATTTGCAGCCTGATATGTGTCATAACTAACAAGAGATAATTCTGATTTTTCATCAAAAATCGCATCTCTACTGACAAATGAAGCTCCAAATGTACCACCAAAAGAAATAGGTAGCAGCCCTTCAAACACATCGTTTGCAGCCTGATATGTGTCATAACTAGCAAGAGATAATTCTGATTTTTCATCAAAAATCACATCTCTACTAAAAAAAACTTTCTTAGAAACAGGATCATACAAACTGTACCCTTTGCTTTCACTACTGTACCCCATAAATATGCACTTGACAATCTTATTGTCCAACTTTTTTCTCAATACTGTGGGAATACAAGCATGTGCAAGACACCCAAAAGTACGAAAGTGACCAACTGAAGGTTTACAGCTGTTCCAAGCCTCAAAAGGCGTTAAATTTTTCAATGCCTTAATAGGGCACCTATTCAAAATGTGACAAGCACACATAACTACTTCCATCCAAAATCCATGTGGCAATTTCGTAGCTTTCAATATACGTCTGGCCATCTCCATGAGTAACCGGTTCTTTCTTTCTACAACCCCATTTTGCTATGGAGTATATGCAGTAGTATACTAATGTGCAATACCTTATTGCTACAAAAAATTATTTAGCGAGGAAGACATATATTTCCCCGCTCGATCCAAACGAAGAGTCTTAATCTAATATCCAAATTGATTTTTCACAAGTGCAATAAAAGCTAAAAATGCATCATACACTTCTAACTTTTTCACCAATGAATAAACCCAACAAAAACGAGTAAAGTCATCAATGAAGGTGACGAAACAATAACATCCACCCAATGACTTTGCACAATCTGCAACCTAGCTATAGCTTTAAAAGCAACATCATTAGGAAAAGAAAAACGATGCATTTTTCCTAAAATGCATCCCTCACAAATGTGCTCAAAAATAGGCCTCTACAAGAGAGGTAAGCCTTTCAATATCTGAGTACGTTGCATAAGCATCAAACTGCCATACCTATGACATAGCAAGAGTAATAGTAGATACCAAATAAATTGACTAAAGCACCGAATGAGCATCAACTCATAAAGTCCATGACATAATGTGCCAGCCAATACCAAGTCAAGAATTCATTATCCCTAACCATGCATTTATCATCATCAAATGTGACTTGCAATACACATTTTGCTAAAGAAGAAATGGACAGCAAATTCTTCTTTATCCCTAGCACATATAATGCATCTTGCAAATGGAGAGTAGACTCATCAATGGCTTTCAAGAAAATCTCTCCAACACCTCTAACAAGATAAGATGCATTGTTAGCACATTGCACTAATTTGCCAACAAGAGCTGCAACAATAGAGATAAACCAATCACTATGAGATGTAATATGCTTAGAAGCACCACTGTCAAAGAATCAAGTGCTAGCATCCTCTATAGAGCTGAATGCTCTATCTGCCTAAGAAAAATCATAACTGCAAGTGTAAAAACAGTAGTCACAGTCAATTACGATTGACACAGACCTTGTAGCAGTAGCAGTAGCAAGTACACCTGAAATAGACATCCCAAACTCCTTTTTTTCCTTCGCAATGAGTTTCTTACATTCTGTGATGTAATGACCTAGTTTTTTACAAAAATGGCACTTGCCCTTCTCGGTTTGTGTACCCCTGCTTGTTGTTCTATGAAGTTCCAAAACTTCCAAAACTCTGCAGAGCATTCATGGACTGACTCCCCTTGTCCTTTTGTCTTGCCATAAAAGCTTATTCAAAGGCTACAACATCCACCCCACTATTCTTCCTTGTTTGCTCTTCTTCCAGCAACAAACTAACCAACTGAAGAAAGAAAAGTGGTTGTGAAGAGATTCATATTGTAAGATTCAATGCCCTGTGAAAGGCCAAATAAGAAGGTGGCAAAGAATTCAAATTAGTAGAGATCATCTGAGTATTAGAATAATACTCATCTACATTCATCAACTGCTCGCCCAAGTCTTGAATTTTATTCAGATGATCCTACATAGCATCACCTTCTCAAGGTTGATGTGTACGTACTGTACATAATGTACGGCACGTATTTGTACGTTGTTCCATACAAATAAAATTTTTGTGTACGTAAAAATACGTACCATTGTAAAAAATATCAATCGATATGGCATTTCATATCAAAATAAAGATAAAAAGATCCAAATGCATTTTAAACTGTGAGAGAGACCTACAAGACAATCTAATAAGATCTTTGCTAATACGCATTTGATTAGTAATCACAAAACCCTTGCCGCACGTTGTAAAACTTGTTACTTCAGAAATCAAACATCAAATACCAAAACCAGTTTTCAATCAAAGATCAATCTTCAATCACCAATCACCACTCTTAGCTCTATATAAACTGATGAATCAATGTTTACACAACAAAAGTCTCGACTCTCATCCATGTTAAAAGGCTGCAAATGCATCAAAACAAACTGAATACAATGCACATACTACATAGCAAGTTGCAACACTACATCATAGAAATGTCCTCAAAAGGCTCATAAGGGCTAGTCCACAGTCTAGACTCCACAATGAAACGTGATCTAAAAGTCAAAACTCCTCATCAAATGATGATGATGACGATGCACCAGAAGAGAGCAAGCCCCCATCTGTCAGGACATTGCCCTCGTCGTCATACTCAGGCTCTACCATCACGGGTACATATGATGATGTGAAAGATGTATCATGAGATCCATGTGCTACATCATCATCTCCTGGCTCTCTCTGAGTATGAATGAGAGTGACACCCTCATTCACCCGAGTCCGCTGCGTACGAACAAGCAGCTTCCCCCGACGAATGCTCCTCCGTCTAGCGCTCTCTAAATCTGCAGCCTCCTCACACAAAGGTATCGCCAAAGCCCGTGCGTGTGACCTCGTGACACGGCGATCGATGCTCTCCAACTCTCTATGAAGGAGTCGTATAATATCTGCCTGCTCGTCTCTGACACGCAGCTCCACGTCGTCCTCAATAGAGACTGGCACCATCTTCACACGGGTCGGATTTGCCTGTGGAAAAGCAAAATCCGACAAGTCAAAACCACAAGAAATGACTTAATTATGTTGAAATGTGTCAAAAGACGTACGACATCGGACAGTTAAATATACCTGCTTGGGTGTCCCCAAAGCATGATAATCTCGCACGAGCTTCATGCTAGCTCGGCAATACACTAATAGCTCCAGCTGAGCGGTACTAAGTCGATTGCAGATCTTCGTGTGAACCAAGGAGTAGGTGCTCCAATTGTGCTCACAAGCACCAGCAGAACAATCCTACGATCACGAATCACAATACGATTTTGGAGTCAAAACCCTTAATGAATTAAACTTTTAATATGGATGCAATTGTGAAAGAGTCAAGAGTACCTGTGAGAGGATTCGAAGAGCAAGATGAGTCAGCTTTGGAAGACCTTGTCTTCCATAGCTCTACCACCACGTGAGAGGAAATTTCACCTCCTCTCTCCAAAACCACCACTCTAGCAAAGGCTGGTCCTAGATTGTTCATAAAACTCACCATCTCTGCATCAACCTCAAGTTGCTCATCCTCGTCATACATCATGTTGATGTACTGGTCTGTAGTACTAGGCCCACCATGTGAGAGGAAATTTCGCCTCCTCTCTCCAAAACCACTGCTCTAGCAAAGGATGGTCCTAGATTGCTCATAAAACTCACCATCTCTGCATCAACCTCAAGTTGCTCATCCTCGTCGTACATCATGTTGATGTACTGGTCTGTAGTATTGGGTCCCGCAATCTAAAAAGCCTTTGCAAGACCACGAACATATAAGAAAACCTGGTCTTCGAGGATCGCACCATATCAAGTGAACTATGGCTCCTGAAGATGGCCAAAGCCTCATGTTTTTTTCGAAAAAATGTAGTAATCTTCATGGCATCTACAACATGAGGTTGCACTCATGGCAACTTTTCAATATCCTCCATCAGCAGGTCCAAGCAATGTGCAACACAAGGAGTCCAAGCAATGCGAGGAAACTCTGCCGCAACCAATTCACCCATACGCTTGCAATTTGAAGCATTGTTTGCACCACTTGGACCACATTCTCTGGCCCAACATCCAAATTTGCCTTTCTAATGTGGTGATAAATAAACTCAGCACTAATGGATTCTCCTGCCTTTCCTACATCCACAGCCCGCAAGAAGTATGTGCCAAGACATGAGGACACCAAAATATTGATAATGTGTCATCTACACATATCACTCCAGCCATCAGATATGATGGTGCACCCAAAAGACTGCCATCCTACCTTGACAGGTACCAATGCCTTGTCTCAAGGCTTTCTGCTCTTCAAGCATCGTGGTACGCATTTTGTTATACTCCACCCCGAACCACGAGTCTGTGTGGCCAACCTTTGCTATGGCCCTCACCATTCTCTTCCATTGATCAATCCTCAATACATTGAAGAAGATGTTGCACTCCACAAGAGTGCGAGCAATCTCCATCTCAGCCACTATTTGTCTCTCTTTTACCCACGAAAGAGATGACACATGTGAAGGCAAAGTACTCTATCTCAGCACATGTGCATCATCATCCTCATCAACCTCCTACATGACACGGGCCCTCTTTCTACCCCCTCTAGGTTGGCTATCCTGTGTGGAAGAATCACCCATCTCCCCCACAAGCGCATCATGAAGTGCATCTTGCGTGTGCTGGCTGCCCCTTACCTTAGCACATATGCATCATCATCCTATCAACCTCCTGTGTGACACGGACCCTCTTTCTGCCCCCTGTAGGTTGACGATCTTGTGTGGAAGAATCACCCATCTCCCCCACAAGCGCATCATGAAGTGCATCTTGCGTGTGCTAGCTGCCCCTTACCTTCTTTGAACCCTTTGCTGTTGATGAATTCTCAACAATGAGCTTGTCTCTGATATCTTGCGGCACCTGCTTGCACCCACCACAATTGTTGGTGGTGCCAATACCTGTCAAGTGTATCACAACACAAAAAATTGTACTCGTGAGCTCAAAGTTGCAATACTTGCACTGCCATCTACGCGTGCCAGAACTAGCTTGGGTTGGCGTATTAATAACACGGATGACATTGGTATGCTCCTGCCAGTAGGGGTGGCATGGCTTCGGCATATTGGATCCTGGAAGCTGTGTGACACAAAGAAAGAGAGAGACAGAGCTTAGAGCATACTCCAAAGGGGGGAGAGAGAGAGAGAGAGAGAGAGAGAGAGAGAGAGAGAGGGACTCAGGAGGGAGCGAGAGAGAGAGAGAGAGAGAGAGAGAGAGAGAGATTAATCATGTAGTACATTGGCCGCTCACGGTTGAGAGAGAGAGAGAGAGTACAGTACGAGACAGAGATGCATCATGAGGGACCAAGGCCATGAGCAAGAGAGAGCGTGAGAATTACCTAGTTGCAATGTGCACAATGTGCAGACACAGAGCGAAACAAAGCGTTGCAGGCGAAATTCCGAAATAAGCCCAAATTCGTATATTGAAGGTCAAAAAGGGATTTTCAAAAAAAATAAGCGTACGGATCCTTACAGTACAATCCGTATGGTATGGATCGGTCCGTACATACGTAAGGCTGCAACCTTGCACCTTCTTTCATCTTCACATTTTCAAGCTCCTTTTTTAAGAAAGAAATGTGACTATTACTTTTTCCAGTAAACAAATACTCACGTGTAAGCCATGCTATCCGTAAAGTAGCTACAGACCGAATATGCGGGATTATAGACCACTGAATTGCCAGTGCAATAAGTGGCAATGCTTGGGCATCCCTAGTGTACCAAGCCTTCTATGCAACTATTCTTTGGGGTGGTGGCTGATTGCCTTTGACCACGACCTCCTTGTAGAGTAGTAGGAGCCATATCTCTAGGATGAACTTCTTCCCCACTGACAAAATCCCAAAGATTTTTTGCAATGAGTACATTCTCCATCATGAAGGACCACAGAGAATAGTTATTGCCATCCAATCTATCCTCTTTAGATACATAAGTGAAGACATCACTCTGTCCTTGATTGGCCATGATAAATGTCACTCTTCCAAAAGGCGCAAGAGCAAACTTCAGTACATAAGCCAATGTCTGCAAAACATGCAAAAGCCCCAAATTTTCTTACCCAAATTCCAACAAATTTCTGCAATTTTTGCACGAAAGCACTTGCTGTAGCAGAAATAGACCTTTCCCTGTAAAAGCCCCTTGCTGTGGCTCTAATATTTTGAATAAAATGATAAGATAATCCTGTGACAGCCAAGAGCAAGCCGAGGACGAGCCGAGCACAAGCTATGGATGCTGGAAGTGCAGATGGGACTGCCCAGGCTGGCGGGCGGCGCTGTCAGTATACAAGCAGGCCTAGCGGAGCTGAAAACGACAGCATAACAGGGAGGGCTGGAGGAGCTGGTGGCAGCTGCTGGGACAGTCAGGCGGCGCTAGCTGCGCAGCGTGAGCAGGCGACAGGTTGGGGGCGGCAGCAGCATTGCAGGACAGGTCAAGGTGGCAGTGGCAGCTGCCTGAACAGGCAGCTGGTGGTGCAGCTGATAGAGCAACTGCCCAGCTGGGCTGGCAAGCTTGGCGTGGAGCTGCTTGATAGGCGGTGGCTGCTGCTGCAGCTGGCATGGGACCTGTCCGATAACCTGGTTTTGATACCAAATGTTGAATTGGAGGTGGCAGCTATCAACTCAGCACAGTGTAGACAGTAGAGAGAGTGAGAGTGGTCCCTACATGACTTGATTAGTTCCAAAGTTTGTAAGACAAAGTACAAAAGTACAACCGTTAGACTTTAGGGTTATGTAAGTGCCTTAAGGTGCATTCACACACGAAAGTGTGTAATGTGTGATAAGTGACCGAACCGTGTAACATAAATACACAAATAAAGAACAATACGACTAGGGAAAAAACCTCTCTTACGGAGAGTAAAAAGTGCCCTAATGTCCTACTGCGGATCATTGACACTCCTATGTGAGCGTAGACATGAGTAAAACCCAACAAATGCTTGGGAAGAGCTTATACTTCTTCAAAGCCAACTAAATTCTTCTCAATTGAAGATTTCTTAATTTCAAAGGGAGATCACCAACTTGAGGGGGCAAATGGAGCACAAATTGGATTGCTACAAGAATTCAGTGATTCCAAATTCAATGGACAAATTCTTTTGTGTCATGGCGACTATCATAAGCTTAGGTTCAAGGGCATCACCTAGTGCAACTGAAACCAGTCTTCATTCACTGGATGGGTGGTAATTCCCTGATTACAACTTAATTACAACACCAAGCATTTATTGCAAAACTGAAAATACAAATTTACCTACTAATCTTTGGACAACGGACACCGGTTCGCCCCAAAACTAGCACCCCTTTCAATATTTCTTTAGCTTTATTGAAGTAGAAGTTGATTTACAATGGGATTCTCCAAACCCCTTTACAATCCAAACTCCCCTTGCTGTCCAAAGTGACCAACAAGTCTACAATCTGATTTGCCCCTTGATTCAAGCAATCAATTGGCCTTCACCCACTTCAAGAAGAGTGGAAATGCCCCACATTTGATGGCTAGTTGGTCCTCCACCTCATTTCAGCTCAAAATCATATTCAGCCTTGTATAATTCAGGTCTTGGAGTCTTCAATGTCTGGCACTCTTCTCGAGGCAGCTGCTATACCCTATATTCTGTACATTAGGGTTTACAGTAGAGATTCACCCAAAATCTCCACCTCCAAGGGGTGAATTGCTGTAAAACTTGGAGCAAAGCTAGGAAATGGCTCGAGAAAGAGAAAGAATGTTGTAAAGAGAGAAAATTCAGAGATTTCTCACATGAGAATTTAGTGAAATTAAGCTACTGACCCAGTTTTCCAGCCCTAAATGGATTCACCAATCAGCAAAGGGAGTATCAAAAGCTGTAATCTTCAGGAGAAACTGCATCAACCACGATCATCAGCTTCCCCTGGTTAGGAATATGCAACCGCCTTCACCAAAATGATCTCCAATGGTTGAGAAATGGCCCCAAAAGCAAGCAACAGCAGCTCAACCTCTCTTCCCAACAGCTCCAAAATGCAAAAACAAAATTTCCTTCTCCCTTCAGCCCCAATTCAGCTTTCACAAACTTGCTTGGGCAAGTTTTGCCAAGTGGCATCCTTCTAAACTGAATTTCCAGCATTATCCACATAATTATATTAGTTTTCAGTCTACAATTATTGAAAATTAACATAATATTATTTCTGAGCCCAAAAGAATAGTCTAACTAGCCAATAATTAAATTGGCTAGGCTACTTCATCTTCCGAGTGTCCTCGTGCCATTTTTGACCATCAACTCAGTGTTAAGTACCATTAAACGCCACATCCCTAGTGTCACCAATTGACAATTATGGCCAAATAAATGACTTAGGCCAATAACTGGCACCAGATACCACCTAGAATCTCTACAAACATAACTAATTGCAACTTTTGCATTTGAAATCCATTGATTTCCTCAGGTCCCGTGCTCATTTATTTGCACATACATTGGTTGCACCTCACATGTGCAGCATTTACTTAAACATGTGATTAAAAACTAATCTTTGAGTTAAGTGAGGCTTGCAAAAATACATGTCCTCATGATAGCAAGGGCATCTAGTATACATGAAAGATCAAAGTAGTCACATTCACCTACTCTTCACATATTTCCCCCTCTTTACATTGTGCACGCACATAACATATTGAGATTCATTACCTTTTCACCAAAGAGCGGATCTTGACAGAGAGCACTAATCTCATATATGTGAGCACAGAGGAGTAGGTTGTAGATATTTTTACAAAGGCCCTAGGAGCAGAAAAAGCTTTGACGATTTAGTGGGGGAGACAAAAAAGGCAAGATCTTTTTTACAATTAATATCACAAGGACGTGTATTTTTAATGCTTAGCATTGGCATTATTAAGTTGTGCACATGAGAGGTGCACATATAAAATGCAAGTCAACTAAGTCATGGTGACAGCCTAAGTACCCTAAGTTTGTAGTGGGTGACACCTCATTTGTCCAATAATGTAAATTGTGAATTGAAAATTTACAACTAATCTAAGGGGTGAGCCCATCCCCATTTGTTTTGCTTGCATGCAAAGAGTCCAAGGATCAAATTGTGTCCAAATCCATGGCCAAAAGAAGGGAGCAAATTGTCCCTTGTTGTTGCTAGTCATTTGTACCCTTTGTACTGCAGATTAAAGGAGATCAACCCAAGTCTCAGCATACTTCATCTTTGATCGATGCAAGATCAAGAAATACCACAAGAAGCACTAGTTCTTGGGGCCAATTGGGTGCAACTGTCCAAGATTAGTTGGTAAAGTTCAAATTTAAGATTTGTGAATTTTATTGCTTGCTGTAATTTATGTAAAACTAGGTCATCTATCACCCTATCCGAGAAGGAAGGCTAGTTTCCTTAGACACAATAGTTGCGGGAGGAGAATAGGTGTTTCAAGTGTAAGTAAAAAGGTCACAAGCATCACAAATGTCCTCAAGCATAGGGCTCCATAAACAAGTTCAATGGATGGGTCAGCACTAAAAAGTAACGATGACTAGGTATGGAGTTCTAATAGTGAACAAGACCATGCAATAGCCACAATTGGAGAGTAGCAACATACACCTTTGGTCAAGGATATGTCTTCTTTGTGCAAGCACCCACAACACATGAGGTAATAGAAGCAACGAACAAATGATATGGGTTTGGAGATATTGTATCATGGCTATTGTTCTACCAAGGTTTTCCTTGAGATGAATCTCTTAAGGGAACATAATCGCATTGTTGACACAAATATGATGTTTAACAAGTCATAAATGTTGAGTTTGCATCTCTAGGAGGTACACAAGTGGTTGATCATTGCTCTTCGAAGGGTGTGACAATACACTAGGGTTGAGAGAAAGCATAGTTAGGTGAGAGGAGTTGGTTCCGATGGTCTTGGACCAAGAGGAACAACTCAAAGGTCAAAACATTCCTAAGTCAAAGGCTTTGATCAGTCAGTCTTCCCAACAAAAGGGGAAAACAAGAAGAAGAAGGACAAAAAGTCCAAACAGGACAAAGCCAAGAAGTGTACTTTCCACATCTATGGCAAGACATAACATTGGAAGAAAGATTGCCCCGAAAAGAACAAGAAGAACATCAAAAAGGAGAAGACTACAAAGGACTCAAGAGTGGTGGTGGTTGCTCCATCAGCACCTTCCTCCATTTGGAGGTGATAGAGGATCTTCCTTTGACAGCCACTGATGCAGTGATGATGACCCCACAGTCTCATAAGTGGATTGTGGATAGTGGCACTTCTCGCCACATGACTCCTTCAGATGGTATTGTCCATATGCATCCGATGCAGGGGCAAATTCTCATAGGTGACAATTATTTGATCTCGATCAAAGGAAAAGGTGACATGCATCTTATTCCAAATGAGCAAGGTGGTACCCACACAACTAAGGTGCTCTATGTGCTGGGTTTAGGGTATCATTTTCTTTTAGTGAGCAAGATTTGTGCTCTTGGTTTGACAGGAGTTCTTGATGGAGTGTCTCGACAAGTTCTTCCTGCAAGACATGGGAAGAATGGAGTCTACAAGATGCGGTCTTCTACTACTTTTTGTTCACTTCTTCTTTCTTCACAAACTCAAACTAAGCTTTAGCATGCTTGGTTTAGCCATCTCAACTACGAGTACCTTCAGAAGGCAGCTTGTGGTCAGCTAGTGCGAGGATTACTCAAGATTGGGGTGAGCCACCCGCCATGTGTATCTTGCACTCGTGGCAAGCAACATAGAGATGCTATTCCCAGCAAGGCTTCATGAAGGCTAAGGAGCCCTTGGAGCTTGTTTCGATGGACTTCTATGGATCGATGAGGACAGAGTCCCTTAAGGTGAGTTTGTATTTTATCTAATTGTTGATAATTTTAGCAAGATGACGTGGGCGTACTTCTTGGAGCTGAAGTCCGAAGGATTCCCACATTTCAAGGATTGGTTGATCTTTGAGGAAAACAGATCTAGCAAGAAACTCAAGACCTTGCATTCCGACAAGGGAGGGGAGTCTGTCTCCCATGAGCTAACTTGTTTTTGTGCAAATCATGGCATTCACCAAGAGTTTGCCAAGATGAATACCGCCCAAGAGAATGGCATATTGGGGTAGAAGAATCGTAATGTGATCGACATTGCACAGACTATGATGGAGCATTGGCAAACACCTCGATGTCTATGGCCGAAGCAATGGCCACTCCTATCCACATCTTTAATTGATCCTCTACATCGTTTGTGGTTGATATGACTCCTTTTGAGCCAAATATCTCTCATTTCAAGGTGTTTGGGTGTGATACTTATGTTCATATCTTGAAGAAAAAAAGGGACGAGTTTAAGCCAACTTCCAAGAAACAATTGTTTGTGGGTTATAAGTCACAGTCCCAAGGATACAAGCTTTATGATCTCATTTTGTAGGAGGTATACACAAGTCAAGATAGTCGGTTCGTGGAGTTTCCAATTGCTGAGGGAAGTGTTGAGCATTCCGTTCTTGGAGATCCAAGTGACGATTGGACAAATACTCCAATGCCTTTGGAGCCTCTATCTATTGAGGCTCCAACCTCAATGGAGAAGGAGATTGCTTCACCACCGGCTTTACTCGTTGAGTCAGTCCCAATAGATATTCGAAAGACTTCGATAAAGGCAAAGTGGTGAGGGGAGTATCAACCTCCTCCTCATTGGGCTCCTGATACACTCCATGATTCAAGGAATGAGAGAGTCCCTAAGGAGTGGTAGCCACAAGAGGCTTTACAGTCATAGTATTGAAAGAAGGCTATAGAGCAAGAGTTGGATGAAATTGAGTAAAATGGCACTTGGGATCTTGTGCCTTGGCCCATTCATAGAACGGTGATTGGAATCAAATGGGTCTTTGAGACCAAATATCATAGTGATGGTTCTCTAGATAAGCACAAGGCATGCTCGTTGCAAAGGGCTTCGCACAACAACTAGGGGTGAATTTCTATGACACCTTTGTACCTACAACTCAGATGGTTACCATTAGGGCAGTTCTTGCCTTAGCCAACCGTAGAGCCCCCTCTATTGAAGTTTACATACAAAAAATCATCCAGATTCTGCATACCAAAAGGAGAAATAGGAGAGGGTTTTGATTTACATGACTCAAAGGGTTTTGGCTCATACGACTCAAAAGGGTTTATACGAACTTGATACAAGGCTTGGTTGTGATGAAGGAGATGGATTGCCAGATGCATAGAATGTCATGGTCCCTCCAAGATTGAGGAGTTGGTCAGTCTCACCAATCGGTCCAAATGGACTTGCACTCGTTGTTGGAGGAGCGTAAACCAAATTGTACGTGATGCGTAACTACTCCTCAAACTCTTCATCTGTAAGATGACCAAAATGAGAAGAAGAAGATGGTAAAGGTGAAGATGTATCTACCTCCTCAAGACCTTAATGCCTTCTCAGAGCCTTCAATGATGGAGAATCATGATAGGGCATCATAGGATCCTTAGAAAAAGGTACCTGAGACATTATGAGTCAAAATCAAGTCATGTGTGTCTCGCACAAAGACTAGCCTCCACAATCACTACAAGATACTCTTTAGAAAAGCACCAACTCTAATACCATGTGAAGATATGCTAGTGTTTGCAATGAGGAAACACAACATGTATGACCAAGATTGAAACACAAAGACCTTAGACAGTGACAAGCAAAACTCAAACCCTAAACGGAAAACACAAAACACAAGCACAAAACTCAAAACCTCAAACACAGAGACAAAAACAGAGAAAAGAAACTTTGAAGTGAATGAATGTTGTAAATGAATGTAAAAGTGTACAAAATACCCACAGGCAGAGCAATGTTGTTGGAAATAAAGGCCCTCGTGCCTTTTAAATATGCTCGAGTGTGAACACACCCTTAGCACTTGTACTTTCATATATATATATATATATATATATATATATATATATATATATATATATATATATATATACCTAAAGTGGTACACTCATCATTGTACCCAAAAAATCGTGCTCACTCTCTTCGGTACTCTACTCTCTCACTCTCACTCTCTGTTGCTAACAATCCCTGTGTATCTAGATCCTCGCTCGACCCGTCACTACAAACCGGTATCAGAGTGGCAAGGAGTGCACGCCTCTCGAGACAAAGCAGACAGCAGATGTTGCAAGAGTCCCAGGTTGACTCGACAAGTAGTAGTCGACAGGTGCAGGGGAGTCGCAAGTAAGCTCGTGAGCAGGAGAGGCAGTCGGCAAGTACAGAAGAGGCAGTCGGCAAGTACAGAAGAGGCAGTCGACTGGTACAAAAGTGTGATGCAAACTTGACTGGAGTTGTGGACAGTCAATGACTAGTCGAGCCGAGGAGCAGGTGACAACAACTGACGAACAACCAACAAGCTACTAGCGGGCGAGCAGGCTACGCTGACAAACGACCAAGTAGCGACCATGCGACTGTCAGCACGCAACAGGACAGGCAGGTGACCAAGCAGCGACTTGCACGGCAGGTCAACAGACCCGTCATCCTTTTTTTTTTTCTCTTCAAAATCTTTTTTTGAAATTTCCCTACCAAGGGTTCACGCGTGGAGGCACAACTACAAATTTTCGTGCAATCTAAGTCCAAAAATTTGGGGCTTCTCCAAACTTAGCATTGTTCATGTAAAATTGAGGCATTCGTGTCAAAATTTGCAGACATTGTGCGCATCTGAATTGGGGATTTCGGCAAAATTATTGAAATTATGCTCATCTGAGTGAAATTCTCAACATTGAACCCATAAAATTTGGGGCTTTTGCTATATTGGTGAAATTCTATTCAGCTGAGTCAAATTGACTGACATTGGTGCACATTTGGACCCGAGAAATTTGGGGCTTTAGCAAAATCTTGTGAAATTTTGCTAATTTTGCCCGTTTTATGCTTTCAGGAACATGTATTAATGCAATTGGGACAAATTGGCAATGAAATTTGGGGGTTTTGCTGAAATTACTCTATTTTGGCAAAATTGGCCTATTCTATGCATGTCAGAGATAGTACAGATGTATGGTTAATGCTTTGAGCACAAAATTTTTGGGGCTTTTGACTATGCGTATCAAATTTTATGCCCGTGGGTACATGTACAACAGAAATTGCAACTAAAATTTGGGATTTCTCATGTAATGTGATATATTTGCCCTTGGAACAGCTGTAATCAATTGTGGAATGCTATAGCACATGGTTTGGTGCTTCTGAAAATTTACTTACAAATTTGGAATTTTTGCTTCTACGTGGTTATTTATTGCTGGTTGGTACTTGTTTGTACCTTGGTCACTTGTGTGACAATTTGGGCCTGCATTTGCTGAATTTTTTGTCACATTTGGGCTGAAAATCATGTGGCAGCAGTGACAACAGTAATCTCATGCACATAAAGAAGCTTGAAGGAGCACATAACTTTGCAGTCTGGCAAAAACAGTGCTACAATATCCTACTATAGAAGAAGCAAGCAAAGCTGATTAAGACCAAAGGGGCGAAGCCCATAGATATGGAATAGGGAGATTGGGATGAGTTAAATGATCTTGCACGCTCAACCATCGAGCTATCAATTTCTGATGCCTTGCTGTTTAACATTGAAGGTTTGGATTCTGATATGCTATTTGGACTCGACTGGAAGAACTGTATGCACAAAAGAGTGCCACAAGCAAAGTATATTGGCTGAAAAAGCTTATGGATTTGCGTATGAAAGAGAGTACAAGAATGTTTACTCACTTGAGTGAGTTTAACTCCATTTTCAGCCAGCTGGTTGCCTTGAAGTTCTTGGTTGATGAAGAGTTTAAGGCTACGTTCTTGCTTTGCACTCTTCTAGAGAGTTGGGATACATTCAAGACTGCTATGAGCAATTCTAATGCAATTCTTTTGTATGCTGATGTAGAGAGTGCTCTACTCATGGAAGAAATGAATTAGTAGAACAATGCATCCAGTAAGTCTTCCATTACTTTGCATACTAGAGGCAAATCACAACAAAAAGGAAAATCTGATAGCAAGGGACGCAGTAAATCACATGGCAAAGATGTTGAATGCCATCATTGTGGCAAGAAGGGTCGCTTTAAACGTGACTGCTACAAATGAAAGAAAGAGAAAGGAAAGGGCAAGAAGACAGATGATAGCAAGGAAGAGAAGAAAGAGAGTCAGTCTAAGAAGAGTAGTGTCAAAATTAAAGAAATGAATGTAGTCACTCATGACAGTGACAGTGGGAATGATGTACTCTTGGTCTCTTTACACTTTGGTGCACATGCTTTACTTGCAAATACAGATGATGACATGCATACCTGGATTCTCAATTCAAGTGCTTCCTTTCATGTCACCCCTCATCATGAGTGGTTCTCTGCTTATACACGGGGTCAACATGGTGTTATCCATCTTGGGGACAACTATGCATGTGACATTGCACGTATTGGCAGTGTACAGTTGCAGTTTCAGCATGGTTCTGTCTTCACACTTCAACATGTACGGCATGTACATCAACTCAAGAAGAGCTTGATTAGCACAAGGTAGCTAGATGACGATGGATTTCATACCACCTTTGGTGATGGGAAGTGGAAGATCTGTAAGGGATCTAGAGTGATTGCCAGAGGTTGTAAAAGTGATACATTGTATTCTCTCCATGTATCTAGTGTGAGTGATCATGTTGTTGTCGTGACTAAGCAGCCAAGTGTTTCTTTGTGGCATGGCCGGTTGGGACACATGAGTCAAACTAGAATGAAAGTGCTCTCTCGTTTGGGTTACTTGCCTTGTCTTTGTTATGCTGATTTTGAGCATTGTGATCATTGTGTTTATGATAAACATGCACAAAAATCTCATAAAAAGTCTCTTTCGCTGAAATCTTCTCCTCTAGAGTTAGTACATTCAGATGTATGTCAGATACCAAGATTATCTTTGGGGGGAAAGAAATATTTTGTCACCTTTGTCGATGATGCTACACAAAAGGTATGGGTTTATCCTATTCGTAGCAAGGATGAAGTGCTTGCCGAATTTAAAAAATTATTGGCATTGGTTAAAATCAAACTGATAAGACACTCAAGTGTCTTCACTCTAACAATGATGGGGAATATCTGTCCAAAGCCTTTCATGCATTCTGTGACAGCAAAGGGATAAAGAGGGACCCCTCATAATCCACCCCAAAATGGAGTTGCAAAGCGTATGAATTGGACCATATAGGATAAGGTCCGTACGTTGCTGCATTATCCCATGGTTTTTGGGCAGAGGCTGTTATGAGAGCCATACACTTGATTAATCGGTCACCAAACAGGTCTTTTTTTTTGGGGGGGAGGGGGTAGTTCCCCAAGAAGCGTGGTCGAGCAAGCCACCTTCATATGCTCACCCGAAAGTGTTTGGCTGAGAGGCTTTTGTGCACATTCATAAAGAAAAACGCAGCAAACTTGAGCCAAAGTCCTATAAATGCATTTTCCTAGGATATGGTGACGAGGGTGAAATGGGGTATAGATTATAGGATCCCGAAAAAAGGAAAGTAGTACGCAGCAATGATGTTATCTTTCGAGAAGATCGCATGCATGAACAACTCGAAAAGATTGAGGAGGTCCGTAGGGTTGTATTCCAAGAAGAAATACCTTTTGGACAGCAAAATGTGCTCGCTGTACAGCAGTAAATACATACTGTAAATGAACCTCTAAATGCAGAAAATAATGCTGAAAATGATCAGCCAGCTATTGTCCATGATAATGAGCCACTACACGTGTAGGAACAGCCAGGACAGCAAGCTCTTAATGCTGATTTGCGAGCTGAAATGCCAAGACAGCAAGCTGAAAATGCTCAACAGCCAGCAAACAATAATCATTGGGTTAGGAGATCTTCTAGGGTTACTAGACAACCTGATAGATTCATTCCTCGTGCAAACAATGTGGCTGATTATGTCATGTTGACAGACTGTGGTGAACCGTCTTGCTTCAAGGAAGCAATGGACAGACAGGACAGCAAGAAATAGTATAAAACCATGTTGTCAGAAATGGAATCTCTTGAGAAAAATAGCACTTGGGACTTGGTGCAATTGCCTAAAGGGCAAAAAACACTTCCATGCAAATAAGTTTACAAGATGAAGGTCACTTTTGGTTCCTCACCAAAGTATAAAGCAAGATTAGTTACGAAGGGATACAAGCAGGAACATGGAATTGACTTTGATGAAATCTTCTCTCCCGTAGTCAAAATGACTACATTGAGAATCATTTTAGGCTTGGTTGCAGCTGAAGATATGGAGATCATACAGACGGATGTAAAGATTGCATTCTTACATGGTGATATGCATGAAGACATATATGCAACAGCCTAAAGGGTTTGTGGAAAAAGGGAAAGAGAATGATATGTAAACTCAAAAGGAGTCTATATGGGCTGAAACAACACCAAGACAATGGTATCATAAGTTTAATATATTTATGCAATCTCAAGGTTTCCATAGAAGTCAAGTGGATAACTCCTTGTACACCAAGAAGGCAGCAGATGGCAGCCTGATTATCTTGGTTCTATATGTTGATGACATGCTGATTGCTGGCAGGGATACTCATGCCTTGGACAGCCCTACATCTGATGATGAGACGGTTGAAATAGCCAAGATACCATATGCTTCAGCTGTTGGCAGTTTGATGTATGCTATGGTTGCTACACGTCCTGACATTGCCTTTGCAGTGGGAGTGGTTAGCAGATACATGGCAAACCCTAGCAAAAAGCATTGGGAAGCAGTGAAAGGTATTATGAGATACCTCAAAGGCACAAAGGAGTTGTTCATCTGCTTTGGAAAGCAAAAGGCATATGTCGTTGGCTTTACGGATACAGACTATACTAGTCATGCGGATTGCAGAAAGTCCACTTCTGGGTATGTGTTTAGCTTCACAGGAGGAGCAATCTCTTAGATCTCCAAGCTACAAAAGTGTGTTGCATTGTCTACTACAGAGGCAAAGTATGTGGCTGCCACTGAGGCATGCAAGGAGGCTTTATGGCTTTCACGTTTGGTGGAAGAGCTTGGCATTACAGAGTTACATGTTCTCCATTGTGATAGTCAGAGTGCTATCATGCTAGCACGGAATCCCGTCTTTCATGCAAAGACGAAGCACATACAGGTAAAGTACCACTTCATTAGAGATGTACTTGACAGCAAGAGCATTGAGCTTGTCAAAGTGCATACAGATGATAATCCTGCAAACCTTCTCACGAAGGGTCTTCCAATAGAGCGGTTTGCTCATTGCCGAGACAAATGATGGGAGTTGGATAGATATATGTATTTTAACTTTGTACATAGCTAGACTTAGCTTATTATTTTCTTCTCTTAAGGCACATTGCCTTTAGGTGGGAGTTGTTGGAAATAAAGGCTCTCGTGCCTTTTAAATGTACTCGGGTGTGAACACACCCTTAGCACTTGTACTTTCATATATATATATATATAAAAACCTAAAGTGGTACACTCGTCACTGTACCCAAAAAATCGTACTCACTCTCTTCACTACTTTGCTCTCTCTCGCTCTCGCTCTCTGCTGCTCTAACAATCCCTATGTATCTCGATCCTCGCTCGACCCGTCACTACAAATGCAATGTTAGAGAGTGACATCAACCAAAAACAAATCCCAAGTGCAATAACCACCAATCGGAGATGAGTGAGTGCTGAATAATGGAAGGTACCAAGCTAGTCACCAAAACACAGCAGTCGGAGGCTGAAATCTAGTAACGCGTGTAAACGCAACAATGTACCACCAGAGGAAAGCTGAAAACTGATCGCCCAAGGCAGAGAATTGTCAAACGATAACAGGAGAGGTGTTCCCTGATGTAGATGGCCTGCTGGACAGCAAAAATACAGGTACTGCAACAATCACCCCCAGTGGGAGGGATGGCAGTAGCCTATCACCTAGCACCAGATGCTGAAAACGCAAGCTGAATAGGTGCTATGATGATGCAGCATATGGAGACCTCCGAATAGCAAGGCAATAGCTGAAAACAAGCCACTTAGGGCTGGATAATGATGGGCTGCAATTGGTGATGGCTAGACAATAGATGGTAGGTGACTGATGGCTGAAATCTGCACGGCAGAGTGAGAAACCTGCACAAAGGATAAGGCCGAATGGTGGGCAGCCTATCTATTTAGAGATGTCGAAGGGTGCTCCAAAAATTTAGGGTTTTGGAGCACCACTGAAACTCTCTCAAATTGCGCACCAAATTTGTGTTTATCATTAATTGAGCTTTTTTTGGGCTGTTTCAAAATGCTAATCAATTGTAAAGCATATTTTAGCTCAACAAATTTATCACTTCCATTCCCTTCTTTCATTGCAATCTTTCTCTTTCATTCTCTCTTCCTATTTGTGTTTCTCTTCCATTGCACTCTTTTACAGAATCCATGGTTACATATGCTCACAGGCATTGCTGATAGTATGGTCACAATTGCTACTACAAAGACATTGTTGACAAATGTAAAGAGCTGCTATGATACCTTTCTGTTTTCACGAGCTAGTATGATCAACACCATCAAGTTCTTTCCGAGGCACCTTGGTGGTGGCTTGATCACCCACTGCTTGGATATCCATGGTCCTTTCTAATAGTCATTGTTGTATGTACTATGATAATTAATTTTCATTATATGTTGTATTGTATCAAATCACCCATTATCTAAGAGGGAGTGTTAGCAAATTAGTCAATTCATATGTGAGTTTGCGCTTGATTTGTGGGTTGGGCACACTCGCCTAATCTATTCATGCCTATTTTATGGCCGATTGGGCATTTATTGTTGCCTGCCTAATTTTGTGGAGACTTTAGATGCTAGCCAACTTTTTCACGATCATGGCCTATGTATTGCTCGGGTTTCCTCCTCCTCAGTCACTTCAACATACACCAACATTTGCATGTCCTGTTGGAGAGAGAGAGCTAGTGCTATTGACCACACAGCCAATTGTTGAGAAACCCTTCACCCGCAATTTGCGTTTTTGCGTTTCTGTATTTTGCGTATAGGGTTTGCAGCCCCAAAAAGGGGCGCCATCCTAGACTGACTGTGGCTATTTATAGGCCACTCTTTCATTCATTCCTCACGGCTGATTCATTCAGTCCGTCACCTCTTCTCTCCATCCTCTCCACTACCCTCACACCCCTTCACGAGGACATTGCGGTTCGTGGTTTGTGGCTGTCTTCATCATCTTCCTTGTGCTACGGCACCCTTATTCCCTTGTATCACATTCACTCCATGATTCGGAACTTCATCATTCCATTCATCAGAGTTTCTTCTCTCTTCCCTTCCCTTCTCCATGTTTGCCGAGTTTACTCCGTGTTCCTCCCCGCCAATCCTACTGTCTCGGCAGGTTCGGTATCCACTTCTCTTCTTCTGCTATATCAAAATCTCGTTTTTGCAAGTTTCAGACGTTTTCAGCTTACTGCCCACACCCCTTTCGTGGAGGACATCGCAGTCTCAGCTGTTCCTTGCTGTTATCTACAGTTTGGTACTTGTTTCCAGCCTTCCACCCGCAATTTGCAGCCGTTTACAGTAGAACAACTATTGCTGATCACTCTCCATTCAGGAAACAATCTCGTTTTTGCAGGTTTCAGGTGTTACCAGCTTGCTGCCCACACCCCAATCACGAAGGACATCTCAGCCCTTGCTGTCCATCACTATTCCCTGCAGTCTAGTGCCTGTTTCCAACCCTCCACATGCTGATTGCTACTGTTTCTGCCTGGCGACTGACTACTGAGCCTACACTGCTGTCGTACAGCCTGCCACATCAACAAATTGCTGCGTTTGCAGGCTCCTGCTACCGCCCTAACAGTTTTCTCTCTCCTGCTGCAGTCACTGTAGTCTTTCTCTCACCTATCAACTGTTGTCTGCAGTTTTCTCTCTCCTCCTGCAGTCTTTATCTCTCCTACAGGCTGTGCTGCCTGTGTTTTTAGTCTTTCTCTCTCCTGCAGGCTGCCCTGCTTGCGTTTTTAGTATTTCTCTCTCCTCACCTGCGTTTTTCTCGTGGTTGCAACCTCTTACTACTGGCCACATCCTCCTCCCACTGACAGCTCGCTTCCAACCCTTCCACTGCCCTTCCATCCCTTGAGGCAAACATTGCAGTTCGTGCTTCACACTGCCCTCACACTCCTTGAGACGGACATTGCAGTTCCTGGTTCATGGTGGCTGACCTCTTCCTTCTTCAGCAAGGCACGCTAGTATCCACGGCTTCTTTACCAACAGATGACCAGACTACTAGGTGCTCCTACTGTGGCATCACCATCACACCACCAATGCTTGCCGACTTCGACGTTTGCTCCCCACCCCCCCGGAGTATATGCGTCTTCCACCAGGCACTCCTTGTGCCACCTCTCCTTTCTAGGCCACAAAGATTGTTCTACATCGGCTATCAGAGTACTATGCTCAAGGCAATAAGACGCATCCAATGCACACTAAGTCCTTTCGAGCACATAGAGGATCGATTGGCGCTACAACCTCCTAGAGATCGTCGCAATGCCACGGCAATCTTCTCCCGCTTATTTTCAGATACAATGGCTTCCACGACCTACGGATCTGCAGTCTGCTCCATCAAGAGACAGTGATTGTTTGATAACGTCTCCTCGTCAGTCTGCTCCTTCGAGAGACAGTGGCTGCTCGACTCCTTCCTCTTCTTCGGCTACCCAGTCCGCTCCACTGAGAGACAGTGATTGTTGCCCACCTCTTGCTCATTCTGAGCCCTACCCTTCCCCACCCTGGACCACTCAAGTTCGAGAGGCTACCTCTGGGAGCTCTTCGACACCCCAGATACCTTCTTTGGCACGACCGGCGGTACTTCCTTCGTCATCGGACATTTCGGAGTCCGTGATCCATGAGTTTTTGGATTTCCTATCTATTTCAGAGGGGGATTCAAAGGGGGATGTTATTTCTTTGCCCTTAAAGAAGGCATCTACTTCTTCTTCGACTTCAGCGGGCCCCTCCACCTCCCACCTCAAAGGGGGAACCTACTCCACATGAAGTTCTTCACCCATCCTCTACTTTCATGGGGTGGTTGTCTTCAACCAATCATCTCTCCTACTGATATCCAAGATCTTCAAGTACCCCCTAGATTAGAACCTCGGAGGTTCAGCCGTGACTTAGTGACGAGGCCTTCGTATTTCTTCCAACATGGATGCACGGAGCTAGTGGCTTCCCTCCCGAGGTGGTGTTTCGGGTTCTCCAGTTCACTCTGTCTACTAGTCTTTACTGCAGGTTCCCTTTCCGGTGGAAATCTTGGATCTTAGGGATCCTCTACATCTTCTTCCTCCTCTTCTCTTCTTGCCTTGGTCACTTGGTTAGCATGGAGCCACCTCCCCAGATCAAGTACGGGCATATCCTTATGGTTCTCGGCACCACACAAAGTCTGACATTCCTCCTATGCATTGCATGTTTTCTTTATCTTTGTACTAGGGCGCTTGGGCAAGTGAACAATTTTGCCACGAGGGACACTGTCCAAGTGGCACCTGCTGCATGAGCATTCTTCAGCATGTAGCATTGCATCTCCACCTCACTCTTCTCTTGTTCTCCTTTTTGGGCCTGAGAGGGGGTGTTGAGAAACCCTTCACCCGCAATTTGCATTTTTGTGTTTTTGCATTTTACGTTTAGGGTTTGCAGCCCCAAAAAGGGATGTCATCCTAGACTGACTATGGCTATTTATAGGCCACTCTTTCATTCATTCCTCACGGCTGATTCATTCAGCCCGTCACCTCTTCTCTCCAACCTCTCCACTACCCTCACACCCCTTCACGAGAACATTGCGGTTCGTGGTTTCGTGGATGTCTTCATCATCTTCCTTGTGTTACGGCATCCTTGTTCCCTTGTATCACATTCACTCCATGATTCGGAACTTCATCATTCCATTCATCAGAGTTTCTTCTCTCTTCCCTTCTCTTCTCCATGTTTGTCGAGTTCACTCCGTATTCCTCCCTATCAACCCTACTGTCTCACTGGTACGTCATCTTTTGACACCAGTGACTCACTTTTGAGTTAAACTATCTCTTGTCTTGTTTATTGATTCCATTTCCCGATCATTCTTCTTCTAAGATCTTTTGCACAGTGTTCATTCGTCTTTGCAGTCTCTCTTTCTTCTTTTGTCTTGTGCAACCTATTACAATAGATTCAAACACTTCCATCACTGCACCCACTTTTGACAAGACAAGCATGCACATCATTAAATATACATGAACCCTACACCAATTCAAGTTATGATGGCACTAGATATCTAATGATCTCCATATTGGTGAAGTCTCTCTTGGATGTAAACTCTAGATTCTAAATAGCTGCTTGCTCAAACTATGATGTGCCTTTAAAGGGCATTGGGATGATCATTTGAAAGACTAGAGTTGAGGAGGAAACACATGGTAAAGAGAAGGTCTTGGTATAGAAGATGAAGCATTGGAAAGCCATAATGGAAGAAGAGAGTGAGAATCAATGGCTTTGTAGGTGAATGCTTTGGTGATTCAGGCTGAGATATCATGAGCTAGTCTATAGTTGCTTTGGCAAACCACTCATAGTGAGTCGGGTGTATTCAGGCATCTAGCTCTAATACCATGTGAGCAAACATTAAGATTTGCACAGAAAACAAAGAGTTTACAACAACATACAACTAACAAAGGAACTCAAATAATAGGGTAGAGAGTGAAGAAAAGAAGAACAAGAGAACTCAATAAACAAATAGATGCTATAGATGTATGCAACTACAGCGACCTGCCAACGACTGTCCAACGGCCACTATCTCTAGGAGAGGGTTGAAGATGTGGAGGAGAATGTCATCCTCTGAAAGGATCCCAAATGCAGCAGAACATCCCTTGATGCTGAGGGTGAGGATTAAAGCTCCAAGGTTGAAAAGGGGCCAAATATTGCAAAATGCAGCCGTCCTTCAGAGGTAGGAAATATCAAACTGCAAATGCAGCCATTCAAGAGCTGTTAGAGATGCAAGCCTGCAAAATGCAGTAGCCCAGGGGCTGTAGGAGAGGATCAGGCTGCAGCAGCACAGTACCTTGCCCAAAATTCCTTTTCTTGTCAGCTCCATCAGTTCATCAGCATCTTTAATGTATATCCACAAAATTCTATTTTGCTGTGCAGTCCATAATACTCTTCCCTGAGCAAATCATCATACCTTCAAGGTGACCTTAATATGGTCAAAACCCCTCAATATAGAACAGGTCAGTACCCAGATTTTCAATGATGATGAAAGGCTTAATGTGTGGGAACAGCTCCTATTTCATCTTCATGTATGAACTGCCAGCACCTTTCAGAGTTTCTAGGAAAGAATACTAACTGATCAATTCTAGGGTATTATGAGGAACAGAGTAAAAGAAGCATAGGCATTCATACTGAATAACATGGCTTTCAAATTCAATATGCTCCAACCAGCAATAGTAACCAAACCTGACTGCGTTTGCATTGAAAATATGTGTCACGTAAACCAACACATTTATTTGGTATCGATGGGCTCTTTTCCCCTGCACAATCTCTGTAAGATCTTTTTTGAACCTGAAATCACCATGCTTTAAAAATTAAAATTTTGATTGGCAACCTCTAGTACCTAAACACAGTTGTCCCAATGGACAACGTACATACTACAAACTAAAATGCTATCACTCATTGACTGACTACAAGTCACTAAGCATTAGTAACTATCCAAAATTCAGACTTTCACCCCTCAACTCAAAGTGAAATAAGGAAAATCAAGTTCTCATAAAGTGCCATAGTGCAACACAGTGGGCAGAAGACGCCCGTGATTTAGTCAACATAGACTAACATATAGTGGTTCAAGCTGCAGAACATAGACTAAGATTTAGTAGTTCTAGTTCCAGGCAATCATGGCAATTACTAGCTCTAGAATACATGCTACATAAACACACAAGTACTGCCAACATTCAGGCAGAAAGAGGGGGTTGCAGGCTAAGATGTACATAGGCTGAGACTAGACAATTCATGTGAAGCACTGGATAAATGTAGATTTTCTTTCATGTGAAAGACCTCAAATTGTCTGATCTGCCACAGATAAGACTATGAGCACCCCGAGATTAACTGACAACCATCCCCAAAGGTGACAAGAGACACATGCAAACTACAAAGTAGAACATCCAGGCACTTAACTTACTAATCAAGCTGTCACAAATCTGTTCATCGCTTTACACTAACTTTAATTCCAAATAACAAGGGATTTATTATCAATAAGAGTAATATAAGCTGGAAAATCAACAGTTTAAATGCTCAAGAGAACAAGAAACCAGGGTTGGAATATGGGAACTCCTGGTTCACGAGCATACTCATAACTGATGCATACAAACTCACTCTCTTTCATAATATGTCAGGGCCCCTTGCCAAAGCCTCATTGTGCAACAGCCAGCTCTGACTTTATGGCATTCTCTGCCCAAAAATCTCAACAATGGTGACTATCCTGGAGATCTACCCACTCTTATTCGAGAGTCTTTCACTGTCCCTCTTTCTATAATCTCAAAATTTGTTGCTGTCTTGATGAGTCTTCACCACAGTCAGTAGCACAGCCGCAATGCATTTTTAATTTTTAATGATTTCCCCCCAGCTGTAATCTCATTAGAGTTTCATATCCTTTTATGTGGCTTGCAATCAGCATATAGAAAAAGCCAGCAGCACTTTCAGGACCCCAGGCATTTCCAAGATCTTGAAACACCTGCAAACCAGTAAAACATGGGAAAACCACAAGGAAACTAAACGCGTTGACCTTAACGCCATCAAGTCACAGAAAGTATCCCCAGCACAAGTACCAGGCAATATTCTACCATACACACCACCTGCTTGCACACTCCCCATGCCCACCTCTCTTGCTAGTAGCATCCAAGGCTACCTTATTTGAGAGAAGGTGAACCCGTCAAGCATGGACTAATGTGAGCTTCCGATGGAAACGAGTTTCCGATGGATTTGTGCAAGTAATTGTATCAAATGTGAAAGAATAGGTTGTTGGCACTTTCTCTAATACCAATGGAATGTCCAGCTGGGAACCAACTTGAACATGATACACAACATAGCCCATACTCACAAAAGACTAAAGCATAAGGAAATGGGCATCAAACTCACCTCGCAGCCATAGATCCAAACAGGCTCACCGCTAACCTTTGGAACATCATCATAATGAGCAATGCTCACATCACAAGGCCTTGCGTACCAAACCACCAGCCCCCCACCATCCAAGTGTGTAGATATGATGGCCTATGGATCTACTATCTAGAGTCCAAGTGTGGTGATCATGCAAGATGTGACATAATGAGCCACACAATCCTTTTTACAGATTTCCTTACAATCCTTTTTACAGATTTCCTATGGGTCTACTATCTAGAGTCCAAGTGTGGTGATCATGCAAGATGTGACATAATCAGCCACACAATCCTTTTTACAGATTTCCTTACTAAAAACTAAACTCCAAGCTCCTGCTTGATGATGGTTTAGAGTTTGAAATTGGTACTTGTTACCAAAGATTGGTTGGGTCCATTCTATAACTAGCCAACATCCCATCGAATACTTCTCTTAGCATGTTTTGTATGTTTTCTACAGCTCATTGGCAAGCTAGTATACACGTGCCACAATATCTAAGGTACCACTACTCTTGGCATTTGCTACAACCACAATACGACTCTTCAAAGATATCAAATTCAAATTAGGCCAACAACATCAACACACAAAAGTCAAGTGGAGGTGTTTGCTTCTCTTGGTTGTGGTCTTATTTGCTGGTCCAACCAGAAAGCAACCCACCATTGCAAGTTCTTCAACAAAGGTGGAGTGCCAAGGTTGCTATGATGCTACCCTTGAGCTCTTGTAGCTTCACCAACTTCTTGTATCTTCAACAAAGGTGGAGTACCAAGCTTGCTATGATACTACCCTTGAGCCCTTATAGCTTCATCGGCTTCTTCAAGAGTTAGGGCACACAAGGTTAGTGGCCTTGTCTACTCTGACAACCAAAGTGCCATCGCCTTGCTCAAAGTCCAAACTTCCATTCAAGAATCTACTACATTGAGTTGAGCTACATTATCATTAGTTTTCATTAAACAGCCCCAAAACTCTCAAGTTAATTAATGAATTTTAACCACTTCTTTCAAACAAACATGGTTCGAGAGAGTTTGTGTCCCACATGTAAACCCTACTTTGGGAGGCCCAAAATTTTCTATAAATAGATAACCTGCCCTACAATCAACCCAATCTCTTTTTTGCAAGTTCCAGGTACCAAAGTTTCATTGTTCACACCCCGTTCACGGAGGACATCTCAGCCAAAGCTGCCCATCACTATCTACCACCTTCTAGTGTCTATTTCCAGCCTACTCTGTTCAATCTCCAACCCCTGCTACTGCCACCAGCTAATGCCCACACTCCACGAGGCTGCATTTGAGCTTGGCAGCCTGCCCAAGCTGCTTTTTCTGCTCTATCCCCTGCCCCAACTGCTAGCAACATCCTACACAAGCTACATTGACACTCAGGGAGATGCATTTGATCTCCATTGCTGTTGCCATCATTTCTACCTGCGTTTTCATCTTCCTTGTGTCTTCCTACATGGCATCTACACTCTGGTGGCTGCGTTTGTAGATTTTCTCTCTCCTCTACTTGTCTAAACACAAATCCAGCATCTACACTTTTGCATTTGCTGTTGCCAAACATCTTCAAAGGCTGCCTTGCTGCATTGCCGGATCGGTCGGAGTACAACATACTCCACATTACCTCTGCTCCGTCCTCCGAAAAGAGAGCTCGAGATTCAATATTCATTCACTACATAGTATGTTTGCTGCATGAGCATTGTACTATTCAGATTCATTCAATCCAGCTTATTCATTATATGCATTATCACTGAGTTACCCTAACCCTAACTATGTTCTATTATCAATTTGTGCTTTGTTGTACGATTGTATTTGTGTTTTTTGCATTAGGGCATTTCTTTATATGGTATCAAAGCTAGGTACTCTCTGAAGAACCCTAGTCTTTTGATCTAAAAGCTCTCTATAAAAGTAAGAATATAGGAGAGAAAGATGACTCCAAACACTACATTACCGCTTCATTCTCATGACCCAAATCCATCAAGCAATGAGCAAGAGTGGGTCTCACAACTTGCTCTACAAAGTTCTCACATGGCCGGAGAGACATCGGACTACCATTGAGTCCAAAGACCTACAAGATCTCAAGAGCCGAGTACAACCTCATACTTATGTATCCAGCTCAAAAACTTCTTGAAGGTAAATCTGAGTTTTTCCCTTTAGATTCAGTATACTAGTCTAATGATTTTGCAAGAAGAACAGAAGCTCCACAAGGGACAAGCCGTCCTATCATGGAAATGGACATTGAGTACAAACCAATCATCTCTACATCCACACCATTTATTTCTCTCTCTCTCTCATATATGCCATTCACATCTCTACCCTCATTTACTCATGTGCCAAGTATGCAATTGAAGGGAGAAAGGGATGGTTGCAACTAGTGAATTGGCTAACATTCATGTACTTTAGCAATTCAAAGAAGTACGCTAGTAGCAATGTAGCATGAAGGAGTAACCTTACCGTGGCATAAATATTGTTGCCAGGAGGTACCTACCCGAGGAGATGTGTCTTGAATGGTTCTCCCATGTGTGCGTGTTGAAGGGATGAGTGCCTTAAATGGTTCTCCTTCAGCATGGGACACATTCTTAAGAATGGATGAATTTTCTCTTAAGCGGAAGATCGATGGAGACACCTATCCTTTCTAGGCATGAGACTTGAAGGTGTGAATGTGGGTGAATCTAATCTATGGGTGGTGCCACGCGGGTGAATTTGTCCATGAGTGATGCCATAACATCCACATCACAAGTGTTTTAATATCTTTGTTTTTTTTATATTTAATGAAATTTCAATTATTTATGATTTATTATGCTAAGGTTTTTTAATTTAATTAGTTATTTTACTAATAATAATTTTCTAAATTTGTGACAGCTGATGTGTAGAGCAGATATGATAAATTGGATATGTGTGGCACACGCAATTTAATCCAGGGAATACTTTCTTATTTAGTATTTATTTAATAAGATGCACCGTCAATTAGTCTATGATGTGCACATAAACATTTGTAATTATTTATTGATATGACAGACTTATTAGAGATTTTATGCAGATATTTTATAAATAATGGAGGGCTCTCAATGCCAAAGAGATATGCAACTATTAGTAGCCTCTAATTTAATGAACTCAAACTTCCAATATCTCCACCTCTAATGACTCAAATTACTGAAAATGCTATTAGAATATCAAGCTCCTGTTACTCTTCAGTCGGTCTATCTTTATGTGCGTGACCGACATTAGCTGGATACAGCTATACACGTGTGTGACATTCAATAAGTCGGTGTAGTCAGTGACTTAACCACAGTTAGTCTTGGTTAGTCATACCTATGTGTGTAAGTCTCTTTCAATTAGCATGATGGAAGAATAATGGAAGAACAACAACAATGAGCTGAGGCTCATCTTCCGCTCCACTCTGTCTCTCTTCCTCTCTTCCAACATGGTATCAGAGCTTGAACGCCTGAAGCTTGAAGGCTTGACAGTGGCCATTTGACATCAAGACACCAGATATGAAGAAAACGTCATCAAAGGAGACTGTGCCTGCAGCCCGCTTTTTTGCATAAGCTATATCTTGCTACAAGGTTTTTGGAGAAACAGCCCACGATTCCTGACTATTTCGACGTGGACTACAACTTTGCAGCATAAATTTTTTTCAAATTTCTCACAAATTTTGAGATATTTAGCACAAACCTATGCAGACTAACTATTTACTATAGTAAACAGCAGATGATTTCAAGGCACTGGTGGCTTTTATCCTAACAATATATATGTCCTTATTATCATGCATTTGAGCATGACATCGAGGTGTTAAATGCTCAGTTTTGGAGCTTATTTGCAGGTTGGAAACAGTAAACTGGTTGCTGTCCTGAATTTGAAAACAATATATCTACAGGGTTGAAGTATCTGTGATGCTTATTTGCTAGTGACAAAAGCTTAGATCATACCACTTGAGTGGTAGATGCTTTTTGGGATATTGTGAGTGCTGAAAGTCCAAAGTTTGGATTGATTTGTTGCTGGTTATACCAAGGTATTGACTGGTTATTGCCTGCAAGAAGGATACCTATCATCTTCACTTGACATACATGCAATATATTCGGACCAGTTGGACATGTATCAACTCCTGCATAGAATGGCAATTGAATGAGATGTTTTGGAGCTGTTTTGAGGTCTGAATACTCTTGTTTTAACAGAGAAAATACTGCTGGTTATAACAGTGGGCTGGCTGTATTTGGTACTGCTACTTGCATAAAGTACAAACATTGATACTTGTATGGATATAGTTTGTTGATGGGATGTTTTGCCACTACCATAGATTGTTTTGAACTGATTTGAGCTTGGTTTATGCTCAATTGACTGTGTTTTTTCATTGTTGAAATACAGTTTATAGCAAGCAGGTTGTCACGAAAACTGTTTTGAATTACAGGAAACTGTCCTAAATAGCAAGAAACTAATCCTAAACTGTAGGAAAAGGAGTCAAATACTTGCAGGCTGTATACATCACTAAATACCTAAGCTACAACTATGGCAAATGCTCAAGGCACTGACAATATCACTCAAATTATGATAAAAAAGCTGGACAACAAAAATTGTGCTTTATGGAAGTTTCGTATGAAGAATTTTTTGGTTGGCAGAGGTTATTGGGGCTTATGTACAGGTGATGAGGCTGAACCTGAAATGCATGAAATGAACCTGACAAATTATCAGAAAAGTGCTCATAAGCTATGGACTGAGAGAGCATGCAAGGTATTACATTGGTTTTCCTTATGTATATCAAATGCTATGGTTATACAGATTACTGGATGCAATTCTCCAAAGGATGCATGGGACATACTCATGAAGAATTATGGAAATGTAACACATACAAGAAAGATTCAGTTGAAGCAACAATTCAATAACATATCTAGGAATGGCATAAACATTCATGCCTATACTACAAAGATCAAGAACATAGCGGATCAGCTTGTCACCATTAGATCTTTAGTGTCTAAGGATGATATGATTGCAGTGACATTGAATGGACTTAGCAAAGAGTATAAAGCATTTCATACGTCTATTTCTGTGAGAGCTGAATCCCCTGATTGGGATGAGCCGATTGCTTTGCTACTGCATGAGGAAGTTAAGCTTGGGCTAAATACAGGTTCTAATACGTCTCAAAGCAGAGACATTGTTCTTTACTCCAACCACCGTGGTAGAGGCGGCAGAGGCCGCACCTCTTTTCGAGGTCGAGGAGACACTCGAAATGCTTATGTACAGTATCATCAAAATGCCTGGCATGGCACAAATACACAAGGCCAGCGTGAATCTGGTGGCTTTAGAGGCAAGGAGAGATCACTCCATGGTAGAGGTAGTGGATCTAGTTCATGGCAGTCAAATAATCAGTCAAACAAAGATAAAGACTGTCATTACTGTGGCAGATATGGACACATTGCAAAGGATTGTTACAAGAAACAGGGAGATATGAAGGCAAAGGGCAAACAGCATGGGCACTATGTATCTTCTAGCGGTGCTCATGATGAGCAGGTTGACAGATTGTTTGCCATGCAGCATGTGTATAAGAATGCATCTAGGTAGAACAGAGATGAGAGATGGTACATTGATTCAAGGGCTTCAAATCATATAACACCCCATGAAAAATGGTTTGATGAGATGGTTGCAGGTTCACATGGTTATGTGTGTACTAGGGATGACACCCAACATGACATTCAGCACACAAGAATTGTTCCGTTGATGCCTGATGGCAAGAAAAAGAGCCTGCATGATGTACTACATGTACCTACAATAACCAAGAATCTTTTGCCACTTGGACAGATGGAAAAACAGAATCTGCAGATAAGATTTAATCGAGATGGATGCTTTGTTGAAGAATATGGTAATGGCTGCAAATTGATTGCTAGAGGCCGAAGAGATGGCAGAATATTTACTCTTGATGCGTCAATTCCAGAATTGAAAGCAGCCATGTTTGCACATGATGATGGTGTTATACGGGATGTTGAGATATGGCATAAGCGGATTGGCCAGGTGAATGTACAAAAGCTAAAATCTATGCAACAGAAGGAGATTGTGCTTGAAGTATCATGACTTTGGGCATATATGTGATGCATGTCAATTTGGAAAGCAAGCACGGTTTCCATTTAGGAGACATGTATGGAATAGCTCACGACCCTTGCAGTTAGTACATTCAGATATATGGGGTTCGTCTCATAATGCTTCGTTTGGTGGTGCTCATTACTATGTATCCTTCATTGACGATTTCAGCAGGTATACTTGGCTAAAACATAAGGATGATGTGTTTGATGCATTCAAGGATTTCAAAAAACATGCTGAAAATGAGTTGAGCTGTAAAATTTCATGTCTTAGATCAGATGGAGATGGAGAATATGTCTCTGATTACTTTGACAGGTACCTTGCTAAATATGGGATCAGAAGACAGTTAACTTGCAGCTATACACCATAGCAAAATGGTGTAGCAGAAAGGAAAAATAGGGTATTGATGGAATCAACAAGAGCTATGCTGAATGAGAAGAGTTTGCCAAATGGTTATTGGGCTGAAGCAGTAGTGACTGTTATCTATGTGCTGAATAGAACCCCTACAGCAAGGATTCATGACGTAACTCCATATGAGAGGTTGTATGGTCATAAGCCTGATATTTCACACTTGAAGGTATTTGGCAGCATTGCATTGTTAAGAAACCCTTTACCCCCAGTTTGCGTTTTTTGCGTTTCTACGTTTTGCGTTTAGGGTTTGCAACCCCAAAAAGGGGCGCCATCCTAGACTGACTGTGCCTATTTATAGGCCACTCTCTCATTCATTCCTTACGGTGGATTCATTCAATCCGTCAACTCCTCTCCAGCCTCTCCACTACCCTCACACCCCTTCAGGAGGACATTGCGGTTCGTGGTTCGTGGCTGTCATCATCATCTTCCTTGTGCTATGGCATCCTTGTTCCCTTGTATCATATTCACTCCATGATTCAATTCTTCATCATTCCATTCATCAGAGTTTCTTCTCTCTTCTCTTCTCTTCTCCATGTTTACCGAGTCCACTCCGTGTTCCTCTCCGCAAACCCTACTGTCTCTATCCCTATCCCTCTCTCTCTCCCTCTCCTTATCCCTTTTCCTCACATCCCCTCCCTTTTCCAAATCCCTCTTCCTTTCCCTCTCCTCCTTTCTCCTCATTTCTTTCCACAATGCGTAGGCCTATCCATGAAGCTTTTCATCTCTACACCACAAATCTTGAGAAGACTATGGGCAAGTCAAATTACTACCTTTGGACTTGCAAGTTTTGTGGAAAAACGATGACAAGTAGTGTGACAAGGCTCATCATCCATTTGGCCAAGGTGGGTGGTCAATGTGGCCCATGTTCTCAAATCCCTCAACTTGTGGCCAACAAGTCACAAAATAATGAAGAAGCACTTTCCCCTCGCCAATCAAAGCAGTCGTGTCATCGAGTCTGGCGGCAAAGGCTTAAGAGGAGGTGGTCACCCCCCTGATATGGAAGTGGATACTGCCATCAGAAGCAAAAGGCCATATCGACAAGCTTCACTACAAGAAGCTATGGGTGGTATTTTCGATCCTTTGTCTTTCCTCACAAAAAGGCAAAGGAATGCACAAATAGAGATTACACGCATTATCATTGAGTGCAATTCCCCATTCACTTCGAACCGATAGGTAAAAAAGAATAGTCAAGGCCATTGCCACAATTGGTCCATGAGAGGGGTGGTATGACACCACCATAAATGACATGCAGACCAAGATGCTCTTGACGTGATTATGGATGCTAGTCCTCGTGCAAAACTCACATGCGACTCAATTCTAACTCACAATGTCTCAACCACCTTCTTCTAGGGATCCTATGACATCCCTCCATCATTGGAGGCTGTGAGAAGGCATTATGGTCTCAAGGAGAAAATAGACACACCTTCACCTTTACCATCTTCTTCTTTACGTCTTGGTTATCTTACAGATAAAGAGTTTAAGAAGTACTTGTGCATCACATACAATCAAGTTTACACCCCTCCAATGAGTACTACTCCGTCTAGACCCATTGGTGAGACTAGTCATCTCTTTAATCTTAGAGGGACCACGACATTTGGCACGTTTAGCAATCCATCTCCTTCATCACAACCATGTCTTATGTTAGATTCGTATGAACCTTTTGAGTCGTATGAGCCAAAACCCTTTTCTATTTTTCCTTTTGGCATGCAAGATCCGAATGGTTCTCAATAATGTTAACTTTAATAGAGAAGGCTCTTGAAGCAAATATCCTTCATTAGGTATATCCCTACCATCTGTTTCATTTGGGCAAGTAAACCACAATTTTCAACTCCCTCCCATTCCACCACTATCTTCTCCACATTCTGATCTACTCATATCTTCATTCCAAAACCTCGAATTACACACCACTTCCACTCAAAGTTATTAATCTTGCCAATAATGTTTGATTAAGTTATTAATCAAATGTGCAAGATTGTTAGTACATGTGATACACAAGGTAGTTATTTCATTATAACAAGCCAAGGACCCTGAGGATGCAGTGTGTATCAAAGGCAAAAGTTGTGATAAGTTATGCTTGACAGATACTAGGTGGTACCTAGTGTCAGATCTTGGACTAGACCAATTTATTGGCCACTATTATCGGTGGTGACATTAGAGACTCGGCATTAATTAATTAATTAATGCCAATCTAAAGGCTAATAACTACTCAAGGATACTTGAAGACAAATTGGCCTAGCCAATTTAATTATTGACTTGTGAAAGTAATTTTTTTAGCACTAGAATAATTATTAAATTAATTTTCAAAATTATTCTGAAAATTAATTTTATAAGCTAGATAATGCTAGAAAATGGGATTAGAAGGCTGACACTTAGCAAAACTTGCCTATACAAGTGGCAAAAACGTTTTTAGGGGTTGGTGGAAGTCTGCTCCAGCCATTGTGAGAGAAGAAGGCTGTTAAAGAGTAAGGAGATGTTGCTAATGTGGTTTACAGCCACCATGGACCAATCCTACAATAAGTGATAGCAATTTGGAGCCCTTGAGGAGCAAATGACAATAGCCCAACATCCTTCTAGTGCAAGTGACAGCATATAGGAGGGGGCAAAAGTCTTTCTCGTAGTCCTAAGATGAGATGACAGCTTCCATGGTTTGAGTAGGATAGCAATAGTTTTTCAATGTTTCTCGCAATGAAACTCTAAAAGTTCTCTCTCTACAACATTCTCTCTCATCCCCTAGCCATCTCTCAAGTTATCTCAATATTTTTTAGCAATTTGAGCCATCAAAGGGAGAGATTTCAATCAATCTCTGCTTTATCCCTAATTTACAGCATAAATTAGGGTTTCGACAAATGCCTCGGGATACGTGCCAACCAGTATCAAATTTGGGGCTAAATTTGTCTTTCAAGGAGAAGGGTGAAAGTCAATCCCCAAGCAAACCAAGGGGCAAATTGGTTTGGAAGCTTGCTCGTCAGTTTTGACAGCAATAGGCACTTGGATTAGCAAGGGAGATTAGAGGTAAATCTACCAATTACGTGACAATGCATCAACCACCACGTTTTTTTTCCCATCTATGTGCACAATCTAAAAATGAAACATAGATAAGAAATTGGCCCATCTCATGTTCTTCTCAGGCAACTTAGTCTGAGTCAAAAAATAGCAAAATGTTTATCTGATGGTCTGTCTGCACTGTGAAATCTATCCCTAAAAGATGGTGTTTCCATGTCAAAGATGCATGAATTACAAGAAGCAATTCTTTCTCGTGAACCTACAAATTCCTCTCTGCACCATGGTGAACACAAGTCCCATATACCATAGCTCGGTCATCTTGCATTAAAACGGCCCTTATATTAATCTCACATGCATCACACTGAACAACAAATAACTTCCTTAGATCTGACAACACAAGTATAGGATCTGAAGTCATCTTTTCCTTTGACTTTTCAAACACTCAAATTTTCATTGTTGTCCACTTAAAAGGGCACAGCCTTCTTCTACAAAGCATGCAGTGGAGATGCAATTTCAGTAACATTACATACACACTTCCTATAATAGGAGCATAGATCCAAAAAGCTGTG
This sequence comes from Lygodium microphyllum, assembly GCF_053477565.2. NCBI lineage: Eukaryota > Viridiplantae > Streptophyta > Polypodiopsida > Schizaeales > Lygodiaceae > Lygodium > Lygodium microphyllum. The sequence goes on along the minus strand of NC_141163.1, from coordinate 82,502,312 downwards.
GATCTCATGTACATTCCTAAAAGGTGACAATAAATGTATTGTCTCAATCTTTGCAAGGTCCATATGAATACCATCATCCAATACTATGTGCCCCAAAATGTAGATCTTATGCAAGAAATATTCACTCTTCTTGTCATTAATAATTAGTCTATGCTTACACAACTCATTGATCACAATGTCCCAATGCTTTCTATGCTCTACCTCATTCTTTGAAAGTACACAATCATGTCATCAAAGAAGCTACCCACTAATCCTCTATGTAACCTAAAGATGCAATCCATCATCCAATTAAAAGTGGCATGAGTATTTATAAGTCCAAAAGGCATGACAATAACTCATACAATCCAAAAGATATCCTAAAAGCTATCCTAGACACATCCTCCAATCTAATGCATATCTGATGAAACCCACTTTTCAACTCTATATGACTAAATAAGAGTGTTCCCTACAAACTATCCATAACATGGTACTCGATCACAAATGAGAAGCAATATATTAATGAGTGAGAGAGAGTACAACACGTAAAGGGATCACACTCAATAATGCCACACTTATATGAGACCAAGGCACAAAGTGTCGATTTATAATAAAATGAAATCCTAACAACGTAACCGTAATGCTGGCCTCTTGAATCTCCCTAAAATTCTTTAATGTCAATTGTTGCTGGAATTCAAGCCCTAGGCTCTCAATTTTGAGCACCATAGTTTTTTTCATACTCATGTTTTAGCAAACAAACATAGTCAAATATCTAAAAATAAATAAAGTACGTTAATGTTTTGGATAACATACTTTGTAATCGTATGAAAAGTGTGAAAGTATACTATTCATAACATACTTGTTTTATCTTTTTCTTTTTTGAATAGTCTCAAGTGCCCAAAATTTTACAATTATATCTTGGCATCCCCAAAACTCCTGTGATTTAACTGCCTACAGCCCAAGCTCCCGATAGCAGTGGTGGTGGTAGTGGTAATGATGATAATGGAGATGATGTTGATAATGATAATAATAAGCTTTCAGAGTCTTCACAAGAAGAAAGGCAAGAGAAAGATGTAAAGCACTGATCCCCAACTTTTGACTCTTGAGGCTTGAAACTTCTTCTAAGTTCTATCATCTATGTATTTACTATTTTCTATGATCTCTGATATGATCATGACGCATTGGTACTGTACTACTATGCACTATGTAGTTTGCATTTTCTAGCGACTCTTTTTGTGTACTTAAGACTCTATTGAGTACTTCAGTTCACTTCTCTAGATCAGCATACTATTTTTTCTCTATTAAAATGTATGTGTCATGAGAAAATATGGTTAATTAAATGTATACTAGTAGAAAAGTATGTTAGACTTTCAGGTCACGTATGGTTCACATTTTGTCAAGTTTTCACATTATAATGTGTGTTTTAAAATCTGTATGTGTATGTGTCATGGGAAAATGTGGTTAATGAAATGTATACTAGTAAAAAGTACGTTAAATTTTCAAGTCACCTATGATTCAACACTACTAGTGAAACATATTTTTTTATACTTTCATAACTGTATGCATATGCGTATGAAAAAACTATGCTCAGCACACATCCCAAGGTGGCTATCAAACCCTAAAATCTGCTATAAATTAGGATTTACAACAGACGTCTTCCAATACCTCCACCTTTGATGACTTAAACTACTGGAAAATGCTGAGGGGAGTTAAGAAGTGGCTATAGGATCAAAGAGAATACCCCAAAAAAATAATTCACCTGCCAATAATTAAATTGGCTAGGTCAATTTGTCTCCCACGTGTCTCTAAGCAGTTACTGACCCCTATACTGGCATTAATTAATTAATTAATGCCTAGTCTCTAATGTCACAACTCACCATTGATATTAATGGCCAATAGATTGGTCTTGGCCCAAATTTGACATCGAGTACCACCTAGTACCTATCAAGCATAACTTATTACAACTTTTGCCTTTGGCACCAATTGATATCTCGAGTCTTAGGTCCCATACTCTAAAATAATTAACTTGCGCCTCGTATGTGCAAGTCACATTAGCACATTCGATTAACTTTTAATCAAATGCTAAGCAAAGCAAGAAAATTTCACGTCCTCGAGACACATGTCCTAGTGTCCCCACATCAATTGGTACCCTTCAGCCTATTTCTACCTACCCACCTCCTCCTTATCCCCTTCCTCCACCTCCTCCTTGTCCTTGACTCACAGAACCTATGGGATATTATGTAGAGGGTTGAACCTCAACCTGATCCTGCACTTTTTCCGTAAGAGGTTGTCCACTCATGGAAGGCTAGGAATGCCTCCACTCTTATTGAGCTAATACAAGGCTTATTACTTGAGTTTTTTTCTCAACTTTAGTATTTTGGCTTGGCATTAGAGTGTTGGGCACACTTGACCAACCGCTATGCAGCTCAAGATAGTACCCATCGCATATATCTTAATCATGAGCTCCAAAACTTTAAAATCACTGACGGGATGACTTGAAAGTCAAGTTGGTTGAGTATCGGCAACTTCTCGCCGAGCTCTCTACCACAGGGGCTCCTAAGTCCTTTGATGATTAAAACACATTGTTCCTTAACAAGCTACCACAGAAATACTTCCATTTTGTGCAGCAAGTGATCTCATAACCTACTATGCGTACATTCTATGAATTTGAGTGTTAGCTATTGCCTTACACTCCGCTATTCGATCAATTTCATAGTATGACCTTCATAGAGGAAGCTCTTGTTGGCAATTGCTTCTTCTCAAAAGTGTAAGCAAAACCAAACTCAAACCAAAATCAAAAACAAAATCAAACCCAAAAGTGAGATTCAAGGGAGCTTCTAATCCTCTCTAAAATCAAGGTGACACAATATACCTAAGTATCAACATTGTCAAAAGGCTGGCCACTTTGATGATGAGTGCCATTCAAAGGCGAGGGGCACAACACCAAAAGCTAAAACTCAGACCCCCACCCCTCAATCGGGTAAACCCCAGCAAGGGAGGCATGACAGTGGCAACCCCCAATCAGGGCAATGGCAAGTCCAGACCCACATTGCCACTAGTCACCATCATTCTTAACACTAGAGGGCATGTCTGATAGATCTGCAAAGGCCAACATCGTCTCCTGAGAGATATTTGAGGATATGAGTCTCATCAATATCTGTGAGTTACCTCCTGACAAGGTTACTGCAGAGGCCCACTCATCACAACCGAATACTTCAGCTACTCTTCGAATTGTGGACAGTGGAGCCATTCATCATATGACCCCCATCTCGAAAATTTTATATCTTGAGCCCTTGCAAGCTAAGATTGTTTGCACTGGGACCAACTCCTAAATTAAGATTCATGCTCACAATTGTGTCAGTTTTGCATTGACCAGGGCTCGGATCTCGCACTAGATGATGTATATTATATCCCTTGGCTTGGTGTGAACTTGTTATCTGTTCAACAGCTTTGCTGGTGGGGACGAGTAGTTTCTTTCACCTCGTAGATTGATTCATGTTCATCTTTATGGATTAAAATACACTACCGCCTTAAACATCACATTGTAGTTCTTTTTTATAGTGGAGGATCACTCTAAATACATGTGGATGTACTTTCTCAAGTATAACTCCAACACATTTGCATATTTCCCTACTTAGGTGCTTCTGGTTCATAACCAAACTAGTCATCGTGTAGGATGCATGAGTGATAGAGGTGACAAGTTTACCTTTCCCAAGTTTTCCAAGTTTCTACATGAGCATGGCATCTCTCACCGGCTTATCCCTACCAGCTCCCCTTCTCAGAATGAAGTCATAGAGCATAGAACCGGACCATCATGAACATGGCACACTCTATGATATTCACAACAAGACACCTTTGAACCAAGGCTATTAACACTTTAGTATACATTCTCAACCAATGTCCCGACTGCGGCTGTCCCTCAAAGAACTTTGTATGAGGCATTTTTTGGCTCTCAGTCTTTCCCACTTTAGAGTCTTTGGGAGTCGTGCACAAGGTTGTCCACGTCCAACGAACGGGTCAACTTGTCCCACCCGTCCAGTCCCGTCCGGTTCGTTCCTCGCCGAAGTCGTTTGATTGTGCCCTGTCTGCCGACCTCGCACTCCCGACAGTCGACCGTTACGCGGGCAACAAGTCCCATACGCCTGGGCCTTGCGGAGAACAAGCAGTCACTTTTTTGACCATTTTCAAGTCCCATAACCTGTTTTTTCCTTTTCTTTCTTTTCTTCTTTTCTTCTTTTCTTTCTTGAACCTTCTTCATTCTTCATTTCTTTCTTTCTTATCTTTCTTTTCATTCTCTCTATCTTTTCTCTCTCACACAAAGACTCAAGAGAAAAGATTAAAGATTAAAGTTTTAAACTAACAAATTCACTCTCCCTTTCTATAAAAATCTCCCCTCCCCCACCATCTCATTCATCCTTTCAAGTTCTCCCTTTAAAATTATATGTTTTTTTTTCTTTCATCGAACGTAACATCGGACGTAGGTCCAAGATTTATTAGTCCGATTAGTACCGTACTAGCATCGGACTGTACTAATCGGACGCCATCAGACATGACAACCCTCGTCGTGCATACAAGCACATGCCTAATGATAAGATAGGAAAGTTCACTCCTTGAGTTGATCTCCTTATTTTCATAGAATACTCCTCCAAAGCAAAGATTTGGCATTTTTTTTATCGTCAGACAAACAAGGTGATTATTAAAAGAGATGTCATTTTTTATTAGACGCATATTGTGCAGTCTTCTACACCGGACTCCAAGCCGAGTCCTTAGCATATTCCATCGGAGATGGTGCCTTCTGAGCCAAGTCCACTTCTCGCTTCCTACACTTTCGGAGAGTATTCACTCCCCAAGCCCCCTTCCCAAGACCTATTACCTCCCTGATACTAGCAAATCATCCCAAATTCGAGAATTCTTCCATCAAATTTCACTCTGGAGGGCCCTAGAAGATCTGCTAGGCTTGCGTCTCAAGCTTCATTTGTTTCGTCATTTACAGCTGATTACATATCACATCTTGAGCCGGATAGTTGATAGGAGTCTCTTCAACAACCTCAATGGCGAGAGACCACGGAGAAGGAGTTCAAGAGTATTGACCAAAATGAAACTTTAATCTTGGTGAATCGTCCACGTCACAAAAAAGCCATTGAGATGAAGTCATAGTTGTCAGGTACGATACAGTATGATACAATAAAATACGCTACTAAATGGTCCCTTATGATTTTATAAGCTACGGCACGATATTAGTACCCAAAAAAAATTTTAAGATGATTTTTTAAATAACAAAAACCATAAATCATTAAATGATAGATCATAGAATACATGTTTAAAGTGGAAGTAGCCATTTCATTACAGAATAAGATGAATACATGAGGGTGACCATCTTGGTCACATGGGTTGTGCAAAACATGCGATACAACTACAGTCTAGTATATCTGTTACAAAAAAGAGAGAGACCCATGAATCTATGATGAGGCATCATTATCATCATTATCATCATCATCATCAGAACCATCCAAATGCTCATCAAGAGAGTCTAAAGATGACTCCTCGGCATCGGATGATGAGACACACTCATACTTATCCTCACTGATGAGGTTACCATCATCGTCAACTGATGGCTCCCTAGGTGGCGACTGTGTAGGCAAGGAGGGAATGTCATCATGAGGCACAAGATGTGAGCTACTAGAGCCCCACCTTATATATGTCTACAAGCCACTCGAACCACCCCTCCTTGATAATGAAGGGCATTGAATGACCATGCCCCTACTACCATCTACTCGAACTCCTCGCCCACGAGCACGCTGACTGCGAGTGTTAGAAGTATATGCTGCTATAAGCTCTCTATAGAGCTCTACAAAAATCATCTCCTCCTCCTCGTCCAACTCTTGATGTATACTCGAAAGAGTGTCGCCCGCCAACTTGAATGTATCAGCATTCACCTACACAATGCAATGATGCACGCAAGACTGTAAATGCTAAAGTCTAAATTATAAAGTATAAACTTCAAAGTTCAAAGTTTAAAACAACAAATTTTAAATGTTATGGTTAAGTGTTTAAACTTTACCTGCTTTGGACTACCCATGCTCATCATAGCCCTTATCATGCATAAGTTAGTGAGGCAATAGACTAGTCGCTCTGTCGTTTGCTAAGCCGATTGTGAATCTTTGTGTGAATGAGAGAATAGGCACTTCAGTTTCTCTCACATGCACCTGAAGAGCAATCCTAGGCAAGGACCCTCATGGCTAAGGGCTAAAGGGTCTCCAATGCGTATCCAAAGTTTTGCCACCAAAATAAAGGCTTTACAAGTAACTCTCTCCTCCAACAAGTGGGAGAAGCAAAAGCCACATGCCCTCTCTATTCTGCATAGCATCCTAGCTCCTCCAACACTGCATTGTGGTCATATAAAGACCACACGAGTTAAATAAGCAAGTTGATCCGAACAAAACTCTCTATCACCCATGACCACCGACGACTTGTAGGCCGGATGTACCAACGCGGCAAAACCATAGATGGGCTTATGCATCCATGCCCATCTCCTCTGCCATCTCTAAAACATGTGTACGTTGTGTAAGGGGATGGGATGAGGTATCCAAGGCTTCCCACCCCCCCAAAAAGTGCCACGCAGACAGGCAAAACGCGCGGGAGTAAAGAAAAGGCTGCAAGGAACGCGAGACGCGTAGGCAAGGTGACCAAAAAGGGCTAATTTTAACGTACCAATCCACACGGATACATACGGTACAATAACGCACGGATTGTACGGTACGAACAGTACCATACGTCGTATGAAAACAACTGTGTATGAAGTGGATATTTAGAACCAAGCTAAAGGCTGACAGAACTTTAAACAAGTACAAGGCTCGCCTTGTCATACAAGGGTTTTGACAAAAGCAAGGAATTGATTATGAAGAGACCTTTGCTCCTACTATGTGGTTGATATCTTTCCGTTTGTTGGTTGCACTAGCCACTCACCACAGATGGCCAATCTATCAAATGAATGTCAAAAGTAGCTTCCTAAATGGTTATCTAGAGAAGAAAACCTATGTTGAGCAACCACTTGGATTTTCTTCTACTAACCGGAAAGATAAGGTCTTCGCTTGCAAAAAGCTCTTTATGGACTAAAGCAAGTACCACAAGCTGGGCTCCAAAGGATGGATAAGTTTCTTCAAACTCACAGATATCATTCTATCTCTTGTGAGTCTATGACCCAAACTCATGGGTTTGTAACACTTCTGAGGGAAACAACTATACCCTACTATACATTAACAATTTACTTATCACTGGTTCAAATTCTGATGCCATAGCAAAAATTAAGGCCACGCTCTATGCTACATTTGAGATGATAGACCTCAGTTTATTGTCTTATTTTTTCAAGATGAAAGTAGTCCAATCTGAAGGATGTATTTTTGTGTCACAACAAAAGTACACTATTCAGTTGGTGGATCAGTATTGCTAGGATCAGACAGAGCCTGTGGCCACGCCCCTAGATCCAATTGTCCACTTATCTAAGGATACCTTGGGTAAGCCTTTTGATGAGCACACCTATAGATCTAAAGTAGGAAAACTTTTTTAGTTGATACATACTAGGTCAGGTTTAGAATACTCAAATAGTTTGCTCAGTCAATATTTCATGCCACCTAGAATGTCGTATTGAATTGGATATCTTCATGTTTTGAGATATTTGAGGTGTACCTATTCTTATGAACTGACTCATGATCCTGGTTTATGTTTTATAAGGATACACTGATTTTGATTGGACAAGAGATCCTAACACCTGACATTCCCACGGTGGCTACCTCTTTACCTTGTGCACGGCTCCCATTTCTTGGGCCGCCAATAAGTAGGAGATGGTGGCGGCTTCCACAACCAAGACTTAGTATAGGGCTCTCTTTGATAATACCACCAAGGCCATTTACCCGAGGAGCTTACTAGCAATGTCTCAATTTCCATGTGCTACACCGATTGTTATCTACTATGACAACTAGAGTGCCATTGCACCAGCTGGTAACCTGATCATCACACCTTGGATATAGCATGTTGACATGCATTTTCACTTCACCAGAGAGCATGTTGAGCTAGGCATTATTTACCTAGAGTTTGTGCCTTCCTCATTATATAATTTTGCATATATATTAACCAAGACAATCAATCGGCTAGTGCTACAGTACTTACTACCCAGGATTGGCTTGGGTACATCCTCCCCTACTTCTTCAATTTGACGAGGAGAGGCTACTTCCCTCCAACTTTTCCTTCTAGCTTAAGCTGTGGTTTTCTTCTCTTGATGGTGGCAGGGTGTTATTTACACTTTTTGTTTCAAACATTTTATATATATAGTACTTTGTATCTTCATCCGCATCATCAAGATGACCATGATTGTAAAAGAGCACTTGAACAAGTAAACAATTCCCCTACGAGAACATTTTCTAAGTGGCATCATCGCATAGAATTTTACATGAGCATGATCACACTTGCATTGCCTTTTGCATAACTCCAATGCATCGATATTCTGTTCTTGTAAGCATGTATCTATGTATAGTTATCTCTTTTCGGTCTTTAAAGTGGTCAACTCTAAATCCACCATATTCATGGCATTACACATGACAATCTTTGAGGCAAGTCTCCCTTGCTTACTTAGCTTGTCTAGCTTGCTTTCCACCTTTTTGCCTCTCCACATACTCACAATAGATGCTTCCTACAAATAGCCTTTTTCCTTCATCATTGACACTACGATAGACTTGTTTGTTTTGTGAAGGCCTTGGAGCTGCCCATCCCCATCCCCCTTGAGGGTATTATTAATCAATCAACCGAAAACTTTTTGAAAACCCTCACTAAATGATAAATCTTTTGAAAAACACAACAAAAGCCCTCACAAAAAAAACCATTGTGTTTTCATCCATCTTTGAGTAGGCCACTAGGCAGTCAACAAGCACCCTTTCTCTGATGCTTTGTCCTCTCTAGGGTGAACACATGGATCCCCTTGGTAAGATAACCATCACCTTTGTAGTTCTGGAAGGTCACTAGGCAGCCAACATACACCCTTTGCTCAAAGCCCTAGGGGAAAAAAAAGAACAAGGACTTGGACTTGTTTACAGTCCCTTTCTGGTTCTAGTTTTGGGCCTAAGAGGGAATGTTGAGCTAAATTACCATTAGCTTTCATTAAACTGCCCCAAAACTTAAGTTAATTAATTAATGAATTTAAACCATTTCTTTTAAACAAACATGGTTCGAGAGAATTTCGATGTCCCACGTGCAAACCCTAATTTGGGAGGCCCCAAACTTTCTATAAATAGACAACCTTCCCTCCCACTCACCTCAACCTTGTTTTTGCAAGTTTCAAGTGCCAGAGCTTCGTTGCCCATACCCCGTTTGCAAAGGACATCTCATTCGAACTTGTCCATCACTGTCTACCACCTTCCAGTATCTATTGCTACTCTTCTCCGTGCAATCTCCACCCCCTACTACTACTGACAGCTGGAGCCTACACTCCAAGAGGTTGTGTTTCAGCCTAGTGGCTTGCCCAAGCTACATTTTTTGCTCCATCACCTGCCCTAGCTACATGCAACATCCTATACAAGCCTCACGGAGCTACATTTGATCTCCACTGTTGTCCTCATCATTTCTGCCTATACTTTGGTCCTCCTTGTGTCTTCCTACCTATCATCTACACTATAGTTGTTGCACTTGCGGATTCTCTCTCCTTTGACTATCTAACAAACATCTACCATCTACATTGCTACTTTTGTTGTTGCCAAACATCTTCAAAGACTGCCTTGCCACCTTTCCAGATCTATCAAAGTACGACATACTCCCCAACTTATTATCTCTACAACGGTCCTCGAGACATGAGAGTTTGAGGTTCAATATTCATTCAATACATGAGTGTTGCGACATAACCATTGTATTATTCAAATTCATTCATTCCAGATTATTCACTATGCTCAGTGTCTCTAAGTTACCCTAACCCTAGCTATGTTTTGTTATCAATTTGTGGTTTCTCGTATGATTGTATTTGTATTTTCTGCATCGGGGCATTTCTTTACACATTGGAGTTTATTATCATCTTGTAGAGAGGAGATCAAGCTAAGCACACTTTGACTAGAGTATGATCTTGCTCAAGATAATGTTGCAAACTTTTTCACCAAGGCATCATACCTTAACAATCTTGGGAATCTTTTATATTAAGTCAGACTTGAACCTCCATAAGCATTTTCGGCAAAGCTTTCACATTTAATGTCTACTCGCTCATTTGACTATTAAATGGCAAGTTTCGATCCCAACCTTTGGCAATTAATAATCCCAAGGTCTTGTCAATGTCCCACATTACTAATGCAACAACCATCACATCCTGATCTCGAGAAATTAACATGCTTGTGATAGCTCGTAGCTCGAAGATGACACAAACACATGCTACTAACAAGCTCCAAGTAATTGTGATGTCAAGTATATTGATTCTCTCCTTTCTTCTCTTTTCATATTAAGCTTGAAAGCTTGAAGGAGAGTACATATCTAAGAGGCAATATATAGCTAGTTATGCAATTAGTACTATCATGCAATTAGTACTATCCTAAAAGATCAAGATTGTTCTCCTCCAAAATAACAACACCATGATTCTAATCTCCTTTAAATGGGATAAGACCATGCTCCTTTAAAGAAGACAGTCCCGAGTCCTAACATGCATATGCATATAGTATAACCTTCAAACAAGATGGGGCTTCAATAAACCTATGAAAAAAACGCTTTGGATCAATTGAAGTAGAGAACTCTACACTCTTGGAATCTAAACTTAGGATAACTCAATAAGTACACTTGAGAGCCCAACAAGTATAGTTGAGGTGTGTGTCTTGGTGATATAGGCAGCAATTCTCGACATTTGGAAGCTATAATGCTTTATTATTATTGCTAGCATCAAGCTAGGGTTATGCTTTGAGCTTTGTGTTTGTTTGCTATCGAGTTATCATTTTGCAAGCTCATCGAACCAATGGTGCTATCAAAGCCACATGACATTGGGATGGACTCAACATGACAGAAACTTGAAAGGTCAAGGAGAGAAAATCCATTGGCTCACTAAGGCTCTCTCGCAACTTCATTATCTTCCTCAAGTTGGGTGGTATGGCATGCTTCAAGAAGAAATGATTAACTTGTGTGTTGAGGGATAAAGGAGATGGTAGGTAGCAGCTTGCCAGTACACATGTGAAGGGAGAGCTAAATTGAAGTGTAAAGTCCTAGCTGTATTGAGGGCCCAAAAGAGCCCAAACCATGGATGTCATGGAATCTTCTAGCCTATTATGGATTGCCTATTATCACAAACTTGTGAGTACCATTTATTGCACTGAAGCAAGGGCTTGCAAAGTGCAGAAACTTACAGACTGCATTTGGTGGAGGATAAGGGGGAAGGAAGAAGGGTTTTCAAATTCTTCACAAGAAGAGTAAAAATAGACTTGCCCTTCAAAGTAAGGAAATAATGTGGGGAAAAACAGAGCTACACCGTTCCATTCTCTTTGGAAGTTTTTTGTAACCTTTCAAATTAAATTAAAGGTTGACCTGCAAATTTGAGCACTAAAATGGAAGGTTGCCCTCCAAATTTGAGCACTCTCGAGTAGCAAGCCAAGTCCTTGCTTTTTAACCCAAGAGATAAGACAGACATAAACCCCCATGAGTCCCCTCCAAATGTTAGCGCAGAAGCAAGAGCCGGGTGGGCATTTTTCCTGTGCACAATTGGATAGCTCCCAAGCCCAATGAACAGTAGCCTTGATGGCACTAGGACTCTCCTCCTCGTTCAGTGACTCTACCCAGTCCCTACTGATGTTCAGGCAATGTGATTTCTGCCCACTGCTCTGGATGCCAAAGAAAAGAAATTCAACCAAGCGGGGGAGTAACAGCTAGGCAGTCATCTTTGGCACGAGAAAAGGCCCTCCATTTAAAAGCGGAATGCAGAAACCATTATCACTCACAAGTCATATTGGGACTGCTTTCTTTTTTAAATTCTGTTCTGCCGTGCTTCAAATCAGACATTTAGTGCCAGGCTCTGCGTAACCAAGAACCAGAAAAAAAAAGAGAAAGGGTGGGGAAAGTCGCCTACCTTCATGCAGTCCGACTCGCTTAAGCATTTGACAAGCTCCATGGCCACCCCTTTGCATGACTTTGACATCGCCCTTGATCTTGATCCGACACACCTTCTTCGCTCTCGCCCTCTCTCTCTCTCTCTCTCTCTCTCCGAATGAAAAAGTTCACGCCGCGACACCTTAACCAGAACCTTCTGCGCACTCAGCTTCTTGCGGAATAATCTGAAGATCCCGTGTCACTCCTAAGAGCATTGAACACAATTAAACATTCAGTCCTAAGGGAGCCTAAGAGGCTACTTCTTGTGGAATAATTTGAAGATCCCATGTATACTCCTAAGAGCATTGAACACAATTAAACATTCAATCCTAAGGGAGCCTAAGAGACTATCCGATTTAGAGGCATCCTTGTTATCAAAAATTAGCATATTTCCCCTGTCCCAAACGAGCTTGATTGTCAGCGCCGAGAGTAGGGAGACAAGCTTCCAAGTACTTTCATCCAAAATTGAACAATTAACAAAAAAAGTAACAACCATAGAAAGGTTGTCCATCAGATTGGCATCCTTCATCCATCTCTTCACTTTGCGCCATGGTGGGGAAACATAGAGACAATCCCAAAACAAATGCTTCTCAATCTCCTCAACTCTACCAAAGAAGGGACATAGAGGGGATACTGACACCATCCTTGCACGGTTGACTTGAAGAGGGAGCTTCTTCATTATTAGCCGCCATCTTAGGACATTTAGTCTATAAGCGAGGGTGGAACCCCATGCTCTTTTAATCCTCCTCTTCCAAGTGCAAGCACTTGCCATTGGACACTCCTTCTTCCATTTCCTGAGGAGATTCTCTTTGATGGTTGGGGAATGGGGCCATAAGTCCTAGCTAGACTTGCAACAGATAAGCTATTTGTTCAATGTACTTTTAAGGTCCTTGAGGATAGAATCATCATTTCTCACTATTGAAGTTGGCCAATGTTCCTTCTTGCATTGTAGAACAAAATTGAGCCAATCCTTCTCCTTGGCACTTAGTCAAAAGTAAACTTCAATCCATTCAGTTGAGTGATAGTGGGATCCCTACACCTCCCATATGTCATCCCATATTCTTAAGCCTTTTTCATGTAGGTTTCCACCCATCTTCGTGTCCATATATACCTTGGCTTGGGGCAAGTCATAAGCAAAGGGAAAGATAGCACATCCTATGGGGAGGTTACTCTAAGGAGGGCCATTGATTCAAATCAAGGAGATCCAGTATTTCACAATAATATTCCAAGGTTAGGGATTAACCATTAACATCATTTTCAATAGGGAAAGGCTCAAAGCCTTAGACTTATCAAAGAGGCTTTCAAGTCCAACCCCACCATTCTTCCTATCCTCAATGAAGATGTCCCGCGATGAGTGGTCGGGTTGTTCTACCTTGACGGAACTAGATGAAGGTTCTCATGAGCTTTTCTATCTTGTTCCAAGCAGCCTAACTAAATGGTAAGAGGGCGGCCAAGTAGACAAACATGTAGAATATAGTCCATAGAGTCTATCAAATTGAGGACTACATCACAGATCCTCCTACCAAATACAAACTTGTACTACCTCTAATGAATGACAAAGAGAATAAATGCTTCACATGAGCTACTAAAGCCTTAGATAGGACTTATATGAAAAATTGAGCATTGTAAGCAATCACCAACTAGAGACCTTAATGTGATTATGTGACTTGGGCACAAGTTTGATGACTCCCTGGTTCATAGTAGGGAGCAAATAGCCTACTCTCCTAATATAGCTCAACATGTCAATGAGGTCTTGCCCACATGTTGGCCAGATCTTTTGAAAGACCTCTACCGAGATGCCACTCGAGCCAAGGGACTTGCCAGATTTCATAAAGAAGACAACGTCTTTGATTTCTTCCTTGGTAAAAGGCCTATCCAATTGTAATGCTTGATCAGTTCTGATGGGAGCCATAGCATCCTCGAGAAAGCTTGCCACTCTATTTTAATAGTCAAGGGGAGCTAGGGGTCGAGAGCCTACAATGGTAGCTAAGGTGATCCTGAAAAACCTGTATGATGGAGAGTTCATTAGAGACCACAACACCTTGTTGGTTTTTGAAGGCAAGTGATTGCTTCCTTCTTCAGCTTACACTTAAGGCTAGAGAAATAGAACTCGTTAGGGCCATCTCCCATAACTTCCCATTGCCCCTTGAGTTGGATCTTAACAGCTCTCACTCTATTCTCCTCCTAGGTCTTGATGTACTCTACATCTTGGAGGGAGGTATGTAGGGTCTTGTCCTTAGAAGAAGTGGCTAGAGAGCAAAGAATAATTGCCCTAAACTTGTAGGCCCCTGCCATGTCCTTCCTACATTGTTGGGCTCTATTATGGCCATAGTTTTTAGCCACAAAGGTAATGGATTCTTAGCACTTAAGCCATCTAGCATCAAGGGTGATGAAACTATCCCATGTCTACTCCCAGGCTTCACCAGGCCTTTCAGTGAATTGCAGGTCATTGAGAAAGGAAACGTTGAATCTCAATGGAGGGGCCTACTATTATTCCTCCCAAGTGAGACAAGCATGATTGCTATGAACATGGTTTGATGTTGTAATACCCTCCATGACACGATACTTAAGGATACTTAAGTGCTCCTCCCAACCACTTGGCATATCACATAGTATAGATCCTATCCAGCCTACTACCCCTCCAAGTAGGGCCATATATGCTAATTATCCCAAATGTATTGAAGACTCTTGCCTTGAGAGGCAAGAACAACTAGGTCTTTAAGCTCATAGGCGAGTTCAAAGCCCCGTCATGAGTCCCTTTCTTAAGATGTCATGGAGCCAAACCATGGGAGCAATTACCCTCTCCGATTGTTGTATTCCAATCTTTGCAAACTATGGTGGTCTTCCATTGCAAATGCTGGGAGAGAAACTCCAATTGCCTTGCTCTACTAGTGTTAGGACTTGAACTTCACCGTATAATTAGTACTATTTTACACCTTAGTATTAGTATGCATGTAGTCTTTTGGATCAGCATATGTAAAGCAATCCTTATACTTCATATGATGTTTCACCTGAAAGTCAAGGCGCAAGTAAGAAATGTCAGGCAGTTATATTTGAGTATTTGCTTTTTGATCATGAATGGAATACAACTAAGTACAAGGCCCAAAAATGGTGGCTGATGTTTGATCCCATTATCTTTTTGTAAGAAGCTGGGAAGAACAAGGATTCCATGTGTAAATAATATTGATGTTATGCCATGTCACACTGACATTGGTATAAAAGGAGAGGACATGTAATTTTTCCTATCTTTTGACACATTACTACATTATTGTCCTTCTTCTCTCACCTTGCTCACAGCTTCAATGGCTTCTTTCTCTTTTCTATCTTTCTCTCTCCTATTCTAGTCTTTCTCTCTCCTCGTCACTCTATTTCTCTCTCTTCTGCACTCTTTTTTCTCTCTTCTGCAGTATTCTCTCTCCTCCTCTCTCTCTCCAATCCCCTCTCTGACAATTGGTATCAAAGCATGTGTCTTTGATCCTTGTGCAACATCATTTTCATGATTTAGATCTTGCTGGGGAGGTCACAGTCATGAAAAATTTGGTTACAACATGTTTAGTTTGGGTTTGGAACCATGTTTGTTTGTGCCTAGTCGGCTGGGGTAACTAGCACAAGAAAAACCATGGTTAGAATGATGGTGACTGCATTAAACCATGCTAAAGATGGTGGATCATGACACTATCCAGGGGACAATGGTGGGCTCCCACTCTCGTGACCCATTTTGGTCCAAAAATGAAGGGAGATGGGATAAATGTAGGTAATTGTGGTTTGGGAATGAGTTTGGTTGGGGTTACTTCTGGGGTTTGCTTTTGTAAAACAATATTTCTCTCTCCTGCCCAAGCTTCCTTTAACCTCCATAGCCAAAACCTCCATCCTCTCTCTCTCCCATGAGTTCTACTATCAAAATGGACTTGAGAGCTTAAGTCTACATGCTCTAAGCTTTCTATAGAGTACTCTTATGGCTCATCGGCTACCATTTGATCATGTAGGACTTTGGCAAGAAATGTCGTGATTTGTGCTTCTAGTTCATGTTGAAGCATGACGAGGGTTTGAAGATCTCATTGAGCTCTTAGGCAACCATCAAAGGCCACAAAGCAAGGTCATAAAACCCCTACTTCATCTTCTTCAAGAAATTTCATGGATGGAGCCTTCTTCTATCTCCGACAAACCTTAACAGGGACTGTTATGGACAACAAGCAAATTTTGGCAAATTTCTCATCAAGATCATGGGGCTTTTGATCATTATCACTCCCTGAAGCCTCTACACAAAGGATAGAATTGACATTGCATGGAATATTCATCACGTTGGAGGAATAGAGTGGATTCTTGAAGGCATTATGGAAGGGACATCCATTACCATTTGAAGAAGAGCAATTCTTGGACTCTTTTACAAATTTTTAAGACTTCTTGGAGACTATTTTACACATTTAAGACTAATCAACATCCTCAACTCAAGTGGCATCCCTATTGAAGCCTTCTTTATCAATTTTTGAATCCAATGGTTTATGGGAGCACTCTTCATGAAGAATCTTGATCAAGTAGTTGGACATTATCATTGGAGTGCTAAATTTGAAGAAAGACACATTCCACAAGTCTATGTGAAAGGTTTGAAGCATCCACCAATGCTCTTCTCCTCTTCATCAAGCATTCAAGGTACTTCTTGATCGTTTTTGGTCTCCTATTGATTACCTTTTGCTGAGCCATTACTATCATGATGAAATGGAGAAGGAAGAGTGTGTTTCAATCCTAATTCACTAATCTTGAAGCCTATCTTTAATACCTAGAACTTCCACTAATTCAATTGAGTATTACCTTTCAATTCTAATCACCTAAGTCCATTGTAATGCTTCATTCTCACTTGCCTAACCTAATGAGTAGTGAGTTATTGCTGTGAGTATTGCCCTATCCCATTCCTCTTTCATATTATTCACCCTTTTCAGCACAACACACCATGTAAAGCTTTCCAATTCCTATCCATTGCATCTCATGTTAGATTGGCAAGAATCTTGTGTGAAACTTGTCATTGAAGCAAGTGCAGGTTATGGGAATCATATATGACTTGGAATATGACTAGGGATCATGAAAATATGATGTATTGGCTTGGTTTATGACTCGGATGAATTGGATCAGTAATGCACATGTTTCTTGAAGCAAATGTTACATGGGTACGCGACATTGCAGTTGGAAAGCAATGTATCATCTTGGTTAGAGAATTCTTCCATTAATGGGATCAGAGCTTACATTTACAATCCTCTTCAAGCTTAATCAAGGTATTTATCTTGCTTAATCTCTGAAATATCTCAATAATCCACTTGCTATTGCTTTTCCACTTGTTGATGAGAGATTATTGATCAATTAATTCTCTGAATCGATCAATAGATCAGAGATTAGTATTATTCCTATTAATCACAGCCCATTTCATTGAATTTCAACATTGATTCAATCATATCTCATCATAGATATCATTTACCAGGTTTGATGCATAACATTGATTTTTTTGGTTGAATTTCTTTTGTCCAAGTTGAAATATTGTAAAAGGGTAAGTACTAGCAATCAGTGAGTCATTGAATTGCATTGGTAAGACCCTCTCCTTTTCCAAAATTTTTCCAGATTTCATCCAATTGCATCTCATAAAAAGGACTGAATGAATATTTCAAAAATGCATTTCATGATGGTTGATTAGAATAGAATGCCATTGCCATGTTGATATACCCACTGAGGAAAAAGGTGGATATCGGGGGAGATAGTGGGACAAAAGAGAGGTGACTCTCCCTCACTATTGAAGATCTCGAAGGGGTGCAACCAACTGACCTGGGGGGAACTTTGCCCACCTCTCGATGATTCGGAGCCCGTGTAGGGATCCTTTCCTCCCATTTTATCCCTCATTTAGGTACAATGAGTGGAGAATTGAAGATTCAAGAGTTTCCAAAGGCTCAAGTACCTTCAAGACCAAAACAGGGTAAAACAGGGACTTTACAAGATACTGTAGAGCATTTACAAGTCCTTACATGTACAAACTTCATTATTGAAGTACAGGTGCAGGTACTACAGGGTGTCCACAGGTCCTATTCAGCCTTCTATAGGGTTTGGTAGCCATTTAGGGTTACTATTTTACCTTATAGGGTGGAAACATGTCATTCTCTGGTTAAAACAGGGTACATGCCTAGACAATTTAGACTCAAAGATTGAGTTGCAAATTTTTTTGTCCTAAACCTATTATAGTGTGCTATAGCTCATCTTGAAGAGGGCATTCTTAGCTTCAATTTTAACTAAAAAGTTTAAAAGTCTTCTATTGAGAAATTAGTGGATTAAACGACTCAAACAAAGGCTTCTATTGACAAATTGGTGGAATCCAATGCTCAAATAATGGCTCAATTTTCCCAATGGATGTAAATGCAAATACAAATGGGATCTAAAGAAGCAAAGGAGAAAGCTTATTCAAATAGTGAGCCTTTGGTCCCACTTCAGCCACCTAACCAAAATGGTCAAGGTCATGGAATTATTGGATGAAGAGGTATCCCACATAGCCAATATGAAGTAGGTGAGACTTCACAAAGGCATGATGACTATTTGGGCAATTTGCATGGAGCCAACTCCCAAGCTTTTGGGCTGAATACTCAACTTCCTAGAGGTCCTCTACCAACAAGAAGATTTCATAGTGGTTCTTAGCCACCTATTGGGAGATTTCCATCTCATTTTGGGGTTTCAATGCCTAGCACTCATGTTCAGTCTATTTTGGGACAGCAACCATTCCATGAAAGGGAACTAAAAGACAAGATCATTTTGGCCAAGTTCAATGCCCATTCATATTTACCATCTGATTTAGAGGAGTGGATCTCCAAAATGGAATCTTACTTTGACATATTTCCTAGAACCGATGACATGAAGATTCATTTTGCTTCATTGCACTTGGAGAGATTTGCACATACTTGGTGGAGGTATATTAAAAATGAGAACATACTTGTAGAGAATTGGGAAGCTTTTAAGACACTTATGGCTAACGTATTTGTCTCCCCTCTTGAAAAAGAGAAATTGGCACAGAGATGGTATGGTTTGGAGCAAAGAGGCCTAATTGTAAGAGAGCACACTAACCAATTTCTCAACCTAACCATGTATTAGAGAGCATCAGTGATGAGGCTAAGCTCCATAAATATATGTATGGCTTAGAGCCCTCTTTATCAGTAGAGCTGATGTCATGGCACAAAACCCTACTTCTCTTTTTGAAGCTATTGAGCTTGTGGAGCGCTATGAAAGGAAATATAGAAGAGAGTCTTCATTTTAGCCTAGTTTTGGACAACCAAAGTTTGTTTTAAGACAGGAACAAGTTGGTAACATTTATGGCAACAATCATGTGCCAAGTGGAGGCTTAAGGGTGCCAACTTATCCACCGTTCAATGCTTCAAGTCCTCAAAGTAATTTCAGGATAGCAAGCAGTCCTAGAGTTGACTTCAAACAAGGGGACAACAAGCCTAAATCCATTTCAGCCAACATGAATCCTAAGTCTGTTCCTATGGACCTTTACAAGAAAAGAAAGGAAAAAGGATTATGTTTCAAGCGTGGGGAAAAGTATACACATGATCATGCCACAAATTGTGTATATAAAAATGCCAAAGCCAAACTTTAGAGCATGTTAGTCATTGAGGATCTTGAAGATGAGATTGATGAAGCTAATGCAATTGCACCCAATGCTAAAAATGATGATCTTGAGAAAAAAGTTGGGCAAGAGTATTTTAATGATCCAGTCGACTCTTTTCCTTTTGATCCAAGTGGGAGTGTTCGATCCAAGTGGAACTTATCATGGGCCACTTGTTGCCACTAGTTGCTCTATTTCCACGGATGCTTGGACATGTTCTAAGAGCCCTAATATACTCCGTATGAAGGGTAACATTCATGGAAAGGTTGTGTTCATTCTGATAAATAGTGACAATGCCCATATTTTTGTGAATAAGTCCATTATGGACAAGTTGAATTGTCTTCCCATTGATTTACAGCATTCCATACGAGTTCAAGTGGCAAATGGTAAAGAAGAAATCAACACACAAATATGCCCATAGGTTTCTTTACAATTGGCTGAAAATTTTGAAGCAAATGTAAACCTGATCACCTTGGAAATGGGGCCTATAGATATTATACTCGGTTGTGATTGGTTGATGACATTAGGTAAAATCACTATGGATTTCTCATAGTTGTATATGGAGTTTATATTCAATGGACAACTCATCCATTTACAGGGAATTCCTAGTAGATCAGATTTTCAGCTTATCACCATTCAACAACTCAAAAGGGAGTACAAGAGGTGTTCACATATATTTATTTTGCATTTGAATAAAGAAATGGAAGATCAGTCCAATAATTCAGCAAGTCATCCAGCCTTGATAGCTCTTCTTGAGGAGTATAGGGATTTGTTTGAGGTGCCTACTTCATTACCTCCCAAGAGAGGAGTCATCCAGCCTTGATAGCTCTTCTTGAGGAGTATAGGGATTTGTTTGAGGTGCCTACTTCATTACCTCCCAAGAGAGGAGTAGATCACCCTATTGATTTGGAGTTCTCAAAGCCAATCAATAAGCCACCTTACAGATTGTCTAAGTGTGAGCGAGAGGAAGTAGCCAAGCAAATCAAGGAACTTTTTGAGATGGGATTCATTGAACCAAGTTCTTCACCTTATACATCTCCAGTTTTGTTAGTCAAAAAGAAATATGGCTCTTTTAGAATGTGCATTGACTATAGGGATCTTAATAAGATCACAATGAGGAACATGTATCCAATACCCAGGATTGATGATTTGCTTGATGAGCTCAAGGGGCCTCGATTCTTTATGAAGATTGATTTGAGGTCAAGGTATCATCAGATCCACATGTGAGAGGGTGATGAAATGAAGACTCCTTTTAGGACTGATCGAGTGCTTTATCATTTCTTAATGATGCCATTTGGGCTTATAAATGCTCCACCTTCCTTCCAAAGCCTCATGAATAAGAGTTTGTAGTCTTTCCTCTTTCAATTTATCTTAGTCTTCTTTGATGAAATTCTGATTTACAATAAGACTCTACAGGATCACTTATCACACATGAGGAAGGTTTTTGATGCATTGAGACATCATAGGCTTTTTGCTAAGGAGAAGAAATATTCTTTTATGTAGACTAAAGTGGAATACCTAAGACATATTATCAGTGAGAAAGGGATACAGACTGACCCTGAGAAGGTGCAATGTATAAAAGATTGGCCAACACCTACTGCTACTACTATTGCTACTGCTATTGCTATTGCTACTGCTACTGCTACTGCTACTACTTCTTCTTCTCTTAGAGAATTTCTTGGTCTATCTTCATTCTATCGCCGATTCATCAAGCATTATGTAGCTATTGCAGATCCTTTGACTGATAGGTTAAAGAATGAAGCTTTCTTTTAGGATGCCCTTGTAGATAGTAGCTTCAACCAGTTAAAGGAACTCCTTACTTCTACTCCTATTCTAGTATGCCTGGATTTCTTAAAAGAATTTACTATATAGTGTGATGCCAGTGGCCGAGGCATTGGGGCTATTTTGTTACATGAGCATGGAGTGATTGCTTTTGAAAGCCGCAAGCTTACAAATAAAGAAATAGCCATGAATGTTTATGACCAAGAGATGTTGGCTATCTTGCATGCAATAAAGAAATGGCACCATTATTTGTACGGCAGCCGATTTAGGGTCCAGAGTGATCACATGGTTCTTAAGTATTTCCTTACCCAGTCCAATCTTACTCTTAAGCAACGTAGGTGGACAACTATACTGTAGAATTATGACTTTGTCATCACTCATATGAGGGGTAAAGACAATATAGTGGGTGATTCTCTTTCTTGTATGTGGGCTTACAAAGTTTCAGCAATGACTAAGCTACATAACAATTGGATTGAAGAACTACAAGAGGCTTATCTTTTGGATGAAGAGCTCAGTCATATTTTTCAGAAATTACAATAAGGTCTCATGGAAGATAACTCACAATATCACCTTAAAAATGGCTTTATTTGGTTAAATGGCAAGATTGTCATTCCTTCTACCTCTTCTTTTACACAGAAAATTATGGAGGAACTACATTCTTTGCCTTTAGCTGCACACCTTGGAGTTTTTAAGACCTATGATAGGATTAGCAAAAGTTTCTATTGGAAAGGGTTGTGGAAAGATGTCAAGGACTTTGTCATGATGTGTATGCCTTGTCAGCAGAATAAGGTCAACATGGTGCGCAAATCGGATGCTATATGCATATGTAGCGAGCATTGGAAGGTCCCCAAGAACAAAGAACTCTACTTTAAGCTCAAAAATCAAGAGAATAGACTTGCACGACATGAGGCAAAAAGACCAATTGGGTTCAATCTCCCCCATGCCTTGTGTGAGCACTTCGCAAGGCATGTATTTATAAATTTATTCATCTCAAAGCTAAAAAATAGCCAAATTTTACAAATAAGCATGCTTTAGCTTTTGTGTTTGCTTTTGTCCAAATAAAGAATAGCGGTTGGGCGGCCCAAGAGTCGGGTTGTGCCCAAATACAATGTCCAATAATGAAATATTTAAACCGTGTGCCCATGAACATAAAAAATAATAAATATTTATCAAGTGCTTCAATAAATAAGAGTGTCTAAATAAATATTGGCACCATGCCTTTAATGATAAGACGTATGCCCATAAAAAATGATAATTTCTTCTAGGTAATTTGAATACATGCTATCACCTAGTACTTCCCAACGCCACTATCGAGGTTGCTCTACACAATTGTTAGAAAATAATAAAATTAAACCGACAAAAGTGAATACCTAATAGTCTTCAGCTACAAAATAAATAAATAGGTTGGAACTCTATCCTAACCTTAATTTAATACGAGTGCACTCTAAACTCATAAACATCAATTGATTTAAATATGTATTTTGCGAAATCACCCATTATGGAGTCACCCACGTGCACATTAAATTAACATGACGCCCGAAAAGGATAGGCGTCCCCGTCAACTTCTCGCACAAGAAATCCATCTTCTGTACGAGCCTCGAAAAATAAATATAGTTTTATGGAATCCACCGCAAAACCTCACAGAATCCACCGTGGAATATGCCTCCTGGCATCATACCCTCGAGGTGGGATAGCAATTGTCCTCAATTGCTATTAGCTCAATGTGGAGCAAGCAGTGAGGGGTAAGCACTTAGGTCACGAGCGTGCATCCATTGGGCCTCTTCAACAGGATGATTTTTAAACTTAACCAAATATCTAGAGTATCCACTACCAGTTCGAGTAGTCACGAAGTCAATATCTAGAATAGTTTCAGGTTCAAGGATTTCAGTTTCTTCTTCTAACAAAGGAGGGTTTCCATAGACAGGGCGAACAGGTAATTGGCTTTTAAAAGGTCGCAACAAACTGATATAAAAAGTATTGTGGATTTTCCTGTGTTGGGGAAGTTCTAATTTAAACGCATTGTCATTGATTTTGTGAATGATTTTAAAAGGTCCATAAAATCTATGGACTAACTTAACAACAGGGTGTTTCTGAACACTTTGTAATCTTTTCTTTTCAATGCGTAACCAAACATAATCATCAATTTTGAAACTCATAGCTGTTCTTTTCTTATTAGCTTGTTTTATGTATGATTGTTGGGCTTTCACAATCATGTCTTTGACTTCAACAAAAATAGAAGCATGCATATTGTCAATATCATTAGCAGCTTTAACTTTGTTTGACAATGAGGTAAGAGGTGTAGGCAATCTATATCCACCATAAATGATTTCAAAAGTGCTTTTTGTGTAGATGTATGTGGTGTGTTATTATATGCAAATTGAAGTAAATGCAAGTCTGTATCCCATGTTTGTGGTTTTGAAATTGTGTATGCATGAAAAAGATCTAAAATTGTACTGTTAGTAGCTTCTATTTGCCCATTTGTTTCAGGAAGAAATGCAGATGAGAAATCAATATTTGTACCTAAATTAGCAAACAAAGTAGTCTAAAAATTATTGCAGAATCTAGAATCATGGTCAGAAATAATAACTTTTGGCAAACCATAGTTAGTGAAAACAGTTTGCAAAAACAATTGTGCAGCTTGAGATGCAATTAATGTTTTCTTGCATGGAATGAAATATGCTTGTTTGCTAAATCGATCTACAATAGTCCAGATCATATCGTGATTAGCTTGGGTGTTAGGCAAACCAGTAATAAAATCCATTGAGATATGTTCCCATGGTCATTTTGGAATTGGTAAAGGCATTAATAAACCATATTGCTTACCATGGTGTCGCTTAACTCTTTGACAAATTAAACATTCAGATACAAAGTTAAAAACATCGAATTCCATCTGTGGCCAGTAAAAATCTTCAACCAATGTATGTAAAGTAAAAATAATGCCTCTATGGCCTTGATATGGGGGACAATGAATTTCGTGCAACACAAATGATCGAAATGGAACAGTTACACACAACCTTTTCTCATAAAACATAAATCCATCATAGTAAGACAATGAATCAATTGGAATCCAATTATTTGTATCTAATTTATTCCAATCAGCTTAAAAACTAAGCTCTTGATCATATGTACCTTTCATAAGGATAAGAGAATCAAAAGATATCACAGAGATATTATGGATAGTCGATCTTCTACTCAAGGCATTGGCAACAACATTCTCTTTTTCGGGTTGATATTGGATAAATGGATGAAAACTTTGAATAAAAGCAGCCCATTTAATATGACAGTCAGAAATTTGTGCCTGACTAAAGAGACGTTTGATACTTTGTTCGACAGTTTTGATCATGAATTCAGATCCCATTAAATAGTGTTTCCATTGACGTAAAGCTTGTACTACTGCTAGCAATTCCTTATCATAGGTAGAATACTTGAGTTTAGATTGCTTAAGTTTGCAGCTAGAGTAGCCTATGGGATGTGAATCTTGCATAAGGACAGCTCCTATTCTAGATCCACTAGCATCAATGACTACTGGGAAGAATGGTCTATTAAAGTCAGGTAGTTGCAATACAGAGGCATGTGTTAAGGCATATTTTAGTAAATCAAAAGACTTTTGCTAATTATCAAACCAATGATATACAATACCTTTCTTTAATAAGTTTGTCAAAGGCAATGCAAGAATTGAAAAATTTCTCACAAATTTTCTGTAAAAGTTAGCAAGACCTAAGAAAGAACGTAATTCATGCACATTTTTAGGTATCGGCCAATTCAAAATTGCTTCTATCTTTTTAGGATCAACTTTAATACCGTCAAATGAAACAATATGTCATAAGTATTCAATGTGGGTTTGGAAAAATTCACTCTTTTCAGGATTAGCATATAATTGATTCTCTTTCAATAATTTGAAAACCAAAGATAGATGTTCATAATACTCGTTCTCATTCTTGCTGAAAACCAATATGTCATCAAAGAAAACAATCACACAATGTTGATGCTTCAAGAATATGCAATTCATCATACGATTGAATGTGGCTGATGCATTAGTTAAACCAAATGGCATAACAAGGAATTCATAATGTCCAAATTGAGTCCTAAATGCAGTTTTGAAAATATCAGATGTGTCCAGTCGTACTTGATGGTATCTAGATTTAATATCTATCTTGCTAAATATTGTGGCCCCTTGTAACTTATCCATGAGATCGTCTACCCTAGGGATCGAATATCTATTCTTGATAGTGATCTTATTTAGGGCATGATAATCAATGCACATCCTATACGTGTTATTTTTCTTCTTGACTAATAGGACAGGTGCATCAAAAGGAGAACTACTGGGCCTAATGAGTCCCCAGGTTAACAATTTTTCAACTTGGTTTGAATTTCTTTATGTTCAATTTGGTTATGTCGATAAGGTTCTTTACATGGTGGTTGAGAACGTGGAAGTAAGTCTATTTTATGATCTTGAGGACGTGTACATGGTAAGCCATGTGATAAGGCAGCAACAAAACAATCTTTAAATTGTGAAAGAAATTGTCCATGCCTAGGATGCATATAATTTTCCTTAGATTCAATTTCACTCACCCATACTAAGTATGATTTGCTACATTTTCTTAACGCACATTTAGCTTGTGTATAACTAAGCAATGGAAAATTATCAAGGGTGTGCGTACCATGCAATGTGATTTGTTTCCCATTAGAATGAATCTTTATTGAATGCGTGGAATAATCTATATCGGGATTATATTTATGACGCCAAGGCATTCCTAAGATAATGTCACTAGATTGCAAAAGCACAACTAAGAAATTTTTGTGCTCAAAATAATCGCTAATTTTAATTTCTAAGTCATGAACTTCTTGTGTTCCATTGTATCTAGTGTCTAAAAATGCAGCCTTGATGCGATAATGGGGTAGGAACAATATGTAAATTCAATCATTTGACCAATTTTGCAGAAATAAAATCGTGTGTGCTCACATCATCATGTAAAACAATCTTTTCTCTACCATGCACAAGACATTTCATCGTTAATAAATCATGAGGATTTGGCATAGTTGGTAAAGTATCTGAAGTAGTACCGATATCGTCATTGTCTTCTGTGAAATCGTGTATTTCTTCATGGTCTTCATCTTCAGTCGCTCCTAAGTAGTTGATGTGAACAGTTGGCTTTTTGGATTGACAATTCACCGCTAGATGTCCAGGTTGATGGCACTTGTAGCAGACTATGGCTTTGGCTTTGGAAACATTATTGGTAATGGCTTGGAGTTTCGGAATGTTGGGATTTGGCTGGAAAGATGACTTAGGATTTGGATTTGTGTTTGTTGGTAAAGCGGGGGATTGTGTCCAAGATTTACGGAAAGAAGCTGGAACAAAACGATTTTGATTGAATCTTCGAAAGTTAGAATTGAATTGCTTTGTACCAAAGTTACCGTTTGTTGGGAATTGTTGTGGTTGCTTCTCTCGTCCTTGAATTTTGTCTTCAGCATCATGGGCTAAAGAAATCGCATCCTCAGGAGTCGTTGGCTTGAACACGTTCACCTCCGCATAGAAGTGAGCAAGCAAACTAGACATAAACTTGTGCTTATGGATCGCCTCAGGTACATCTTCAAGCATTCGAAGTTGCAATAAGTCATTCTAGAAACGCTCGATATATTGTGAAATAGGCTCACAATCTCTTTGTTGCAGGTGATCCCACTATTTTATTGCTTTTTCGTGGAATTGAGGTGGAATAAAATTTTGCAAAAATTTATATTGGAAAGTCTCCCAAGTAGTAGGACAATCAATACTTTTGCAGACAACAGTCCACCATAGTGATGCTTTGTCCACTAAATGGTTAATGACACACTTGAGTTTTCCGTTTTCGACGTACTGTTCTTCATGGAAATAATCATCAAAACTGACTGATAAAAGCGAGGACAGTCTTTCCATCACGTAGCCCATTAAAAGTATGGAATTTGAAATTTCTTTTACTTATCTTGGCTTCTTTTCGGATAGATTGTGCTTCAAGTGTTGCATCGATCGTATATACGTTGTATAATATCTTCAGGTTGCAGTCCATCTTATTCGATAGTAGATTGTTGAAGAGTGGCCAGTTGAGCTTGTAAAGTTTGGCGTGCTCTTCATTCCTCTTGAAGCTGCATCATAATTAGGTCCAGTTTTTGCTCCATTGCTAGTTCCGATAAATCACCTTCGACCATAAAATCTTTCATATTTTGATTGGTCATCTTGCAAAATTTCAAACAACCTCACATACTCAAAATCTTGTTAGCAGGATGAGTGTACCTCAAAGTTGGGTTTACAAGGCTTGTTTCTTTTTTTAAAATGGCTTTTCTGCGATCTTTCTCCTTTTTGCGAGTACAAAAATTGATGAAATCCTTCTTCAACAAATACTTTGCCTGTGTATAGCAATTTGCTTACTAGAAATTATCTCTGTCACAACACAAGTGTGAACATAGACTTGTAGGGAGATATAGAACCAGTTCGGATTTGATTTGTAGAAGTACTCCATGTGAATACCCACTAGAGGGAAGTTTAAAGATTAAAACTTGAAACTTTAGTGTAAGCTCATAGCCTTAAGCTTAAGCTTTGAAAGAAAGAAACTTTGACTAATTGACTAATCTGCAATGGGACAAGAGGATGTTGACGTTGATGTCACTGCTAGGGAGTACATGCTGCTACTGTCAACATCAAGTTTTGGAAATGCTTAAGCTTTTCTTAAGCTTTTTAAGCTTAATAAACTTAAACTTACTAAAGTTTCTTCTCTGTTCTCTATTATACACAAGAGACTTACAAAGGATCTTCTTGGGTGGTCCTCCGTCAGAGAGTGGTCCTTTGCGTTCTGATAGCATAGCAGGGGGTTCTTCATTACCAAGAACATGCTGGTATTGATGGATTGTTGTGAGTCTGACTGTAGAGCCCGTTCGTTCTAGGTGCTTCACCTTTATGTGAGATGGTAAGCGATTGGAAACCCTTGATCTCAGCTTTGCTTTAATACCACTGGTGCACAAATCGGATGTTGTATGCGTATGTAGCGAGCGCCTGAAGGTTCCCAAGAACAAAGAACTCTACATTAAGCTCAAAAATCAAGAGAATAGACTTGCACGACATGAGGCAATAAGACCAATTGGGTTCGATCTCCCCCCATGCCTTGTGTGAGCGCTTCACAAGGCATGCATTTATGAATTTATCTTAAAGCCAAAAAATAGCCCAATTTTACAAATAAGCATGCTTTAGCTTTTTTCCAAATAAAGAATAAAGCGGTTGGGTGACCCAAGAGTCGGGTTGTGCCCAAATACAATGTCCAATAATGAAATATTTAAACCGTGTGCCCATGCGCATAAAAAATAATAAATATTGGTCAATCGCTTCAATAAATAAGCGCGCCTAAATAAATATTAATGTCACGTCTTTAATGGTAAGATGCACGCCCATAAAAAATGTTCTAGGTAATTTGAATAGACGCTATCGCTAGTGCTTCCCAATGCCACCACCGCCTACTCTACACATCAATTGAAGCATTCACAATTGTTAGAAAATAATAAAATTAAACTGACAAATGTGAATACCTAGCAATCTTCAACTACAAAATAAATAAATAGGTTGGAACTCCATCCTAATCTTAATTTAATACGAGTGTACTCTAAACTCATAAACGTTCATTAATTTAAATATGTATTTTGCGGAATCATCCACTGTGGAGTCACCCACATGCACATTAAATTAACATGACACCCGAAAAGGACACGCCTCCATGTCAACTTCTCACACAAGGAATGCACCTTGTGTACGAGCCCCAAAAAATAAATATACTTTTATGGATCCACCGTGGTCTCACGGAATCCGCCGTGGAATATGCCTCCTGGCATCATAGCATCCATAAGCCAGGTGGTTTGTTGCAACCATTACCCATTCCTACAGGTAAATGGACTCACATTACCATAGATTTCATTACTAGCTTGCCTACTACCAAAAAGGAATGGAATAGTATATATGTGGTGGTGGATAGACTCACCAAGGCAGCCCATTTCATTCCAACCAAGACCCAGTTTATTGCTTCTCAAGTGGCCAGTCAGTCCGTGGAGTAGATTTTTAGACTACATGGATTACCGCAGGTGATTGTTCATGATAGAGACTCAAAGTTCATGAGTAAATTTTGGCAAGCGATATTCACATCCATGGGCACTAAATGCTCCTTCTACGGCCTATCATCCATAAATTGATGGACAAATAGAAAGGGTAAATAAATGGTTGGAGACTTATATTCGCCATTTCTATTATGATGTCTAAAATTCATGGGATTCTTGGTTACACTTGGTTGAGTTTGCCTACAATAACTCTACTCATGCTAGCATTGGAGTTTCGCCCTTTGAGGCTATGTATGGCTATAAGGTGCCCTTATCCACAGTCATTTTTATGAAAGAATCAACCCTAATGGGAAAGAAGAGTTGGAAAGAATGCAAACCTTTCTTCAGCAATGTAAGATGAATTTGAGGAAATCTCAAGATCAAACGAAGATGTATGCTAATGAGAAGAGGCGACCTTTAGAGTTCCAAGAAGGAGAGTTAGTCTTATTGAAGGTGCCCAAGTTTAGGTACTCTACTTTGAAAGATGGATCTAGTAATAAGCTTGCTCACAGATTTTATGGCCCCTATCGGATCATGAAGCACATTGGAGACTTGGCATACAGATTGGAGCTGGACTCTTCCACAAAGATTCATAATGTCTTCCATGTTAGTCAGCTCAAGCCTTTCTATGGTGATCCTGTAGATACAATTGATGAGCTGCCACCTATTGATGAAGAAGGTCTTATTTAGTACATCCCAGAGGCTTCTTGGAGGCCCGATTCAATATTAGATGAGTTTCCTTTTCTAAGGGACACATTGGCGGTGGTGGCTGAAGCCTATTGACTATGGAGCTAGTTTTGGTGCCGACAAGGTTAGAATAACATGCTATTTTAGAGCAGTTTTTAATGTGCCTAATTTTTAGAATTAAGCCACTTACATAGGGTCAAAGTACTCTTCAAGAGCTCCATTTTGACATGTGGCATGTTTTGGTTGGACAATTCTACTAGAAGTTATGGCAGATTTGGTCTAGCAGGGTTTGTTTACACAACAAGCTGTCTACTTCATTTTGAGTTCATCAGTTGAAGATTTAATGGCTCCATATACTTTTGAAGCATTCCTGATCATGTATATAGCTGAAACTTTCTTTTGTTCTTCCATTTTAGTCCATATGTTGGTCATTCTTCACTTATTTTTGTTGAGAAATCAAATTATGTATGTCCATAGAGACTGAATGTGTGCCTAAAAGAGGCTTTGTACTAGACAATGATGTATGCTCTAGGAAAAGATGTCTAAAATCCCATAAGCACATAGAGGAAAAGTGGTACTATGCAAAAAGCTATAAAGGTATGTACTTGACACTCATTTCAATGCAATGGAACTATCAGGTTGAGTTACTCAAGACCGTCTTTATGAGTCCAAGCTAATCTATCTTGGAACCTAATTTACTTGAGTTACAATCTCTCATTTTGATAATGTATCGTGTGTTTGATTTGCATCCACCATAGCTAACTAGCTCTAGATCCATGTTTCTTAACATAATATCAGAGCCATGGTTGAGCTAGATAGCTAGTGAGCATAACTTCCTATTATTCCCTTCTTCCTTCCATACTCTAAACCCTTAACATGGTATCAGAGCCATGATTGAGCTAGATAGCTAGTGAGCACAACTTCCTAATATTCCCTTCTTCCTTGCATTCTCTAAACCCTTTCCATCTCATTCTTCTCCTTGTACACGCCAATTTCTATTCCAATTTTTCAAGCCAACATTCAATGTTGTATATGAAGTAAAGAAGTTTGGTTTGGAGTTCACATTAGAGGTATTAAGGTTCATTTCTTATTTCAGAAGCTTTCATTTGGAAGAAGAAGAAGAGGGTGTAATAGATAGAGAAGCGTTGAGCAAGCCGTAGTTTGAGATATCCAGGAGGCATGCATCTACGAAGGCTACACCCTCCCAAAGTTGTATGCCAAGATGCAATACTGTGTCTCGTGTGCCATCCACTCTCATGTCATGCAAGTGCGGTCTCATACCGCTCAGAGAGTCAGGGAGCCTCCGCTACGGTTTAGGCGAAAGGTCTCTTTACTGAACTGTATCATGAGCCTCCTCTCGGACCTAACTAATCATAACGTTTTCTACCTTCAAGATCATTCAAACAAGCTAATTCCTTGGAGATAGTCTTGAAAGCTTAATCCTCTCCTTGCGCCTTGTTCTTGTCTGGATAAACCTTTAGAGATACTTTCCTATAAGCATTCTGAACCTCCTTAGCTGAGCAGTACTTTGCCAAGCCTAAAATTTGTACTCCCTTGTTCATCAACCTCTTTTGACAAGGAAGACAATATACCTTCCAAAGACAGAACCGCTGAGCTTTGGCCAAAAACCTGTAAGCTCAAGTCTTATCCCCATCCTTTAGAGCTTTGTTCCGAATGTCCAAACACTTCTGTGTGGCATCTTTATTGCCCTCCATGCTAAGAGGGATTAATAGTGTTAATAATATTTGACTTGGCACCAATATTTGCAAGTCAAGGCAGTGCAGAAAGAAGCCCTTTGATTGTCACCTTCGGCTGGGATGGAAGGCAAGCGGAGAAACCCTTGCGCGAGGCTTGCAGGTCTGGCTCGCAATGGAAGGAGACCCTACTGTCTCTTTACCTCCTTTGTGTAGTGCTATCTCTCTGCCTCC
The DNA here is from genome assembly GCF_053477565.2 of Lygodium microphyllum. Taxonomy (NCBI): domain Eukaryota; kingdom Viridiplantae; phylum Streptophyta; class Polypodiopsida; order Schizaeales; family Lygodiaceae; genus Lygodium; species Lygodium microphyllum. The sequence continues at coordinate 82,470,107 of NC_141163.1, read as the reverse complement.
TTTCTACATAGCATTTCGTGATGGTATTATCAAGCTTGATTCACATTATTTGAATTTTGGGCATTCATCACCCTTTGGAAAGTTATATCTTATTGTTTTTGCACCACCAATCCTTTTGAGTGATTGATTGCCCAAATACACCTCTTGCCCAAGCAAGGATATATAGGAGAGGTCATAGTCATGTATGTCTAAAAGAATCTACCATGTCAAAGTAATGTACCAGATTATATCTATGGCATGAAGTAAAACAACCGTGTCAAGAAGACCGAAGCAAAATAGAAATACCATGCACTAACAAAAGGGATAAGAAGCACAATGAAGGGGGGAAAAAAAACATGCAGATAAAGAAGAAGTTTGAAAAGTGCCAAAGAAGCACAAAGAAGATGAAGAAGATACTTTTTGTTGCTACAAACAAAATGTTTTGCAAAACGCTTCCATCATGGATCATGTTTTTCCTTAGTGGATCTTGTTTCCCATAGTGGATGTAAAAACCCTACCAAGATGTAAAGTTTCAAGCCTCAAGTTGACTAGGCTACCAAAGAGCTAGTATCCTGGTCCATGCTTACATGCAGGGGGGGCAAAAGCCAGCAAGGGTAGAGACTCATCATTTGAGGGGGGGTGTTGAGAAATCAAATGATGTATGCCCATAGAAGCTGAATGTGTGCCTAAAAGAGGCTTGCCCATAAGTGGCTTTGTACTAGACAATGATGTATGCTCTAGGAAAAGATGTCTAAAATCCCATAAGCATAGAGAGGAAAAGTGGTACTATCCAAAAAGCTATAAAGGAATGTACTTGACACTCATTTCAATGCAATGGAACTATTAGGTTGGGTTACTCAATACTATCTTTATAAGTCCAAGCTAATCTATCTTAGAACCTAATTCACTTGAGTTACAATCTCTCATTTTGATAATGTATCGTGTGTTTGATTTGCATCCACCATAGCTAACTAGCTCTAGATTTGTGTTTCTTAACAAATTTTCCATTTGTAAAGCTATTAAACAGAGTAGTACTTTGTTCTATCCATCCTTTTCCAGTCTTTATAAGTTTGTTTTTTAGGACAAAAACATTTGGGATGGGATGGATTGTAAGAAGCTAGGAAGAATAAGGATTCAGTGTGTAAATAATATTAATGTTATGCCATGTCACACTAACATTGGTATAAAAGGAGAGGACATGCAATTTTTTCTATCTTTTGACACATTAATATACTACTGTCCTTCTTCTCTCACCTTGCTCACAGCTTCAATGGCTTCTTTCTCTCTCCTATTCTAGTCTTTCCCTCTCCTCATCACTCTATTTCTCTCTTTTGCACTCTTTTTTCTCTCTTCTACAGTCTTCTCTCTGCCCCTTCTCTCTCTCCAGTCCACTCTTTGACGCTTTTGATTGTCTCTTGAATGTTAGTGTTATTCTCTTTCAAGTTGTTCAATCAATGATGGCTATGGTGATAGGAAACAACGTAGTATTTGATGATCAAAAATTCTATGTTGTTGAGTATGATGTGTGCTTTGTGTTTGAATGTATTTCTTGAATGTTATGTAGTGCTGATGGTTGTAAATCTATTCATGAAGTTCTCTGCAGTATTGTGGTGTTTTTCTCAGGTAGAACACTGTGTTTGAATTGTTATGGTATTCTAAGAGGCCAAAACACTTTGGCGATCCTTGCCAATTTGAGGAAAATAATTTCTTGATTTAAGAGCAGATTTGGAACCAATTCATGAGAGATTTACGCGACAGGAATGTTGATGGCATTGATCATGTACCAGGCACCTTTTTGGGCAGCATTTATGTCAGGCAATTACCCTTATCATTCAAACCGTATTCTTACCAGGAACAGATCACGGGAATTAAGGGAGGCACTGGTAAGGCAGACACAACATGAAACTTTTCTTGATGATGTAGAGGTTGTTGTAGCATTAGGCAGGCTGGATGAAGAACCTGTTGTACCTCATAGTCAAGGTGATCAAGATGTGGGTCCTCTGGGGGTACAACAACCATTTATAATTTTTCTGCTGGTTATGAAGAATATTTTCCAACCCCTCCGACTCCTGAAGTTTCATCTAATGTTTCGGAAGATGAGGAACTATCATTACCACTTAAAGATTAAGAAACTCCTTCTGAGCAAGTACTTGAAAGATTGCAAAATATAGTGCTTGGGAGATCATTTTTACTGAGAGGTACAACTCTTCAATCTAAGAAGTCTTTAAAATTTAATCCTCTACCGCCATTGCGGAGGCCTCATAAGCCGAATATAATGAATCCAAATCAGATTGTTAACCCAAAATTTGGAGCCTCTAAGTTTTTTAGGAAATAAAAAAGAAGACCTTGATTGTCATGTGGCCCAGTTTTTTGAGATAAGATGGATAGCCAGTGGCTTCAACCAAATGCATGGGGACCAGGTCAAAAAGCGACGGTTTGATGCCACCTTTCACAGGAAAGCTATGGACTGCACTGGTTTGCCAGTTATGGTATTGTAGCCTTCAATTCATATGATGCTTTAAAAATAACATTTTTAGGAAGGTTCCGTAAGGACAAAACTTTGGGAGATATTCTAAGGAAGATCAAGAAGATCAAACAAAAGACTATGTTGGTGGATGACTATGCCCAGAAATTTAGGAACTTGTTGAATAGGATGGATGCTGATGATACACTTCAGTGGAAATGTAGATTACTTATTTTATGAAGGGCCTAAGAGGTAAGATTTGGAATCCTATTGCCAATGTAGAGATGGGTTAGAATGATATATTGGACACATTGATAAGGGCACCTATGAGAGTGGAAAAAAGACTTGGTACCTCTAGATCTAAGAATAGTAAAGATGAGGACTCTTCAAACTTAGATTCTGATGCAGATTCATGGTCAAATTCAGACACAGACAGTGATGATGAGGATAGTGATTACAACTCAGATTCAAATGATGATTCAAGTGACTCTAATGAGGATAACTCTAGCAGGAGGAGGCATAAGAAGAAAAAGAAGAAATCAGGATCAACCAAGACTAAAAAGAAGAAAGCAAAGGACAAAGATAAGAGGAAGTTAGAGGATAACAAGTTAGATAAAATGATAAAATAGAAGCTAAAATATTTGGGTATTTCTGAAAGTAAGAAGAAGGAAAAGCATTGTGAGATATGCTAGAGAAAGGGCCATGAGACTAGGACTTGCTGGAATAATCCTACTGTCAGGATGGCACAGCAGATGCTAGTAATGCAGGCTAGGCCAAGACTTATTCAAATAGCTGCAGTAAATTAGATTATTCCTGATACCATGTCACAAAGACCCTTTAGAGGACCTAAAAGAATGCAAGCTAGACAACCTTGGGTAAATTTTCAGGCACATTAATAATTACCCAAACGGGAGCATTCCATTATTGTAGAGGTCAAGGACACCTTGTTGGACCAAACTGTGAACTTTGGGCAAGGCATATAACTGAGAGAGAAATGCTAGTAGCAAGGTCCCACAATGACGGAAGACTTGTAGGAGCATCTCATCGACAACATCCACCTGCTAGATGAGAAAATTCAGCAAGAGAAGGTTCAAGAAGAGGCAAAGGAGGTGTTAGGTAACACTAATGCTATAAGTATGCATATTCATTGTGATTGTTCTAATTGCATTGAAATAGAGGAAAATCAAGAGGAACCAATGGTCTTAGCAGTAACTAGAAGTCAAGATGGTATGAAGCTTGATTGGCAAGAACAAGAGAAGATAAGGAAAAAGGCAACAAAGCAGGTGGGAAAGGTGCAAAAACTTGTTGAAAAATGTGAAGCTAATCTACTTGATGATGTAGGGAATTCAGGTTTGCAGAGATTGGAATTGTAGGAGTAGTTTCTTGAATATTAGGAGTATACTCCTGAACATCAAAACCAGTCTCTTGAAGATTAGAAGCAGTTTCATGATAGTATTGTTGCTAAAAAATTACAGCAAGAAGACTCGAAAGAGCTATTTCAAGCTTTAACAAAGTGTTCTTTGCATTTAACTTTGAAGCAAATCTTGGATCTAATATCGGGATTTAAGGAGAAGTTACTTCTAAAGATCAGGCAAAAGCAACAAGAAGTCCTTGAAAGTATAACAGTTCAGGATCAAATAGTTCATGACTGTCAAGTAGTGATACCAACCAAACAGGAAGTGGTGGATTATCAAGTACATACCATTCAGGTTGAGTATGCAGGTAGTAAGTATGATGATGTTCTATTGGATGGAGGTTCAGGAGTTAATATACTTCCTGAACATACATATTTGGCAAATAAGCAAGAAGAGTTATTGCCAGTCCCATTTTAGGTTTGGATGGTAGACCAAAGGAGGTTATAGCCTTTGGGTATTCTTAGAAATCAACAAATTCGAGTAGCTGGCCTGAAGTTTAGGCTCAATTTTGTGGCCTTGAGAATGTTAAAAATTGGGGATTCTTATACAATGCTTTTGGGGAGGCCATGGTTTAGATTGGCTAAACTCAAGTAGGATTGGGGAAATGATTATGTGTGTATTCCAAGAGGACTCAAGGAAATCAAGTTATCTACAGTTAATAAGGTTATTTTGAAGAGTTCATCTAGACCTGTCATGACCCAAACTATTAACCTTGCAGATGAAGTAGAAGATGATGAGGAGGAATTATATCTTCAAGCAAATCCTTTTGTAGTTCCAATTTTTGAGATAGATGTTGATGGTATTATACAAGGGTATCAAGAGCAACCCAATATATATGGAGATGTATTTTTGGAGCAGCAACCTGTTGAAACTACATGTCAAAATCAACCTACACATCAATCATAAGGTTTTCTTGAAGGTCAGGAGCATCCTAAATTTCAGAACAGGTTAGGGCATGAAATGAATAAATTAATTCAGGACTGAGGCATTACTCATCTTGAAGTTTTGTAGCAGCAATAAATACCTGATAAACAACAAATTGGCATAGACAGTTTTGGTACATTGGATGAGGAAGGGCAGAAAGCTATTGTTCAGGCCGAATTAAGATATGAGCATACAATGAGAAGACTGGCAAGAGTGGTTGAAGATGAGGTTCAAGAGGTTAATCTAAATGTAGAAGACAAGCTTAAACCCATCAAGGTTAGTATTTTTGTGGAAGATAATTTAAAGTAGGATCTAATTCAGTTTTGCAAAGAGTTTCAATATATTTTTGCTTGGGATATTATATAGACATGAAGGGATTTGATCCAGCTATGTGTCAACACAGGATAAACTTGAAAAAGGATGCTAAGCCTATTGTTCAAAGAGGTATAGAATGAATCCTAATTATGCTAGACAGGTCAAGGAAGAAATTGACAAGCTGCCCTGAGAGTTGGGTTTATCAAACCAATTAATGAGGTTACTAGGTTATCTCCTATTGTTGTAGTGCCAAAGAAGAATGGGAATATGAGAGTTTGTGTGGATTGCAGGAAATTAAATGCAGCTACCATTATTGATCCCTTTCCCATTCCTTTTACCAATTCTCTTCCAGATGATGTAGCAGGTCATGAGATGTATAGTTTCCAGGATGATTTTTCAGGATATAATCAGATCAAGATGCATCTAGAAGATATGGATAAGACAGCTTTCATTACAGAGTGGGGAGCTTATGTTAGCACAATTATGAACTTTGGGCTAAAAAATGGACCGCCTAAATTTCAAGGAGCTGTTTACAAAACCTTTGAACCATATTTAACAACTTTTATGAGAGTATTCATTGATGATTTTTGTGTTTTTGGCAACAGAGAGGAACACTTAAAACACTTAGACTATGCTTTTAGAGATTCCGAATGTTTGGTATGTCATTAAATCCTTTCAAGTCGGTGTTTGCAGCCAAAAGAGGCGTGTTTTTGGGTCATATCCTATCTGAAGAGGGTATGAATATAGACCCCAGGAAGATTGCAGTTGTGTAGAAGGCTAAGGCTCCTAGTAATGTGCAAGAAATCATGAGGTTTGTGGGGTAGGTTAAGTGACATAGCAGATACTTAAGGTACTTGTCACATATTTGTTCTCCTCTTACAACTCTCACAAAGAAAAGGATGCAGTTTGTTTGGAGGGAAGATCAAGAGAGAGACTTTGGCATGCTAATGGAGAAGGGCATGTGTTCTTTTGGGAGTTTCTCTCCTTCTCCACTCTCGACTCATTCTCGGCCGGCAACTCTCACCGCCATGACGCATACTCGCTGCTCTTCAGCTCGGAAGCTATCCATGACTAAGCGTGGCTACCAAGAGGATGACAATGATGAGCTCTATGTGGCCAGCGATGACAGCAAGTCGGTGCATCAGGAGTCAAAGAGATAACACCACTGAAGGCTCCATCTTTTTCCAGTCCTAGTGCTATTCGTACTCCCTTCGTGGACTCCACCTTGTGTTTGAATGTTGAGGCAGAGGTTCATCAGTCATGGTTGCAAAAGATTGGATTGTATGATTATGCTCATTTGCCATAGGATTGCTGGGCATCGAATGTGCATGCCTCCATACAGATGGATATTTTTAGGCACTCAAATTGGAAAATTGCAAGTCATCTTGAGTTGACTCTTGCCATTGTCAGCCAAGCGTTTTCACTTCCTATGAGTGATAATCCGACTGTATATCGATTCATGGAATACCAAATGCATTATGTTTTTGGTGACCCAGTAGGCCTAGGAATGTTTATGTGTTAAAACACATTGATGGTGTCAACAAATTGTAGTTGTATTGGTTTATGGAATGCTTTATGATGTTCATCAAGACAGATAGCATTGCTAGAGATAGTTATGGGATTCTTTACTATGCAAAGAATTTAGGGATGCCAAATTGGGCAGGCCTTATGTTTGAGAGGCTTATGGCCGACATTAAAATTTCAAAAACCAAGAAGGTTTTTCAGAGATCTTGGATGGGTTGTTTTCTAGTAGGATTGTATGAGCATGCACGGGTCTTGTATCCAGAACTTACAGAAGCTGAGTATTTGCTGAAAATGGACGTTACTTCTTTGGCCAAAGATGCAATAGAAGCCGATCATAAAGTTGATGTTTCTCATGAGATTAAAAATGTCCATGATGCTCATGATATGTTTGATGGTGATGTTGAAAAATGTGCTATTTATTGCGACTTGAAACATGTTGGATATGATGAGGCATATGCCAAGCAGGTGGTTTTTGAATTTGTTAAGGGAGACCATAGAGATGCAGGTATTAAAGATGTACTTCATGTTGGTAAGTAGTATGATGGGGATGCTTCTAAAATGGACGGTAATTTTTATGCAAAGAAAAAATAGAAAATTGGGAAGATAGGGTTGAGGAGTAAGTCTGCATCAAAGGAGAAAAAGCAAGATGTTAATCTTGATACTCGGAATCATCTTGGCAATGACTTTGGTGATCAGCACGTGGCTGAAGGTCCAACAGAAATACCTTCGAGTTCAATTGGTTTTTGGATATATGATGGTCAGTTTGACAGTCTTTCAGATGTTGTGGGAGTTATGCAGAAACTCACGGCATACTTCTATGATTATGATAAGCGGAATGCTTAGATTGCTATTCGGGTTACTAAATTGTAGGATCAGTTGGTTGCTAGGCATACGACAATTGAGGACTTGATTCAAAAGTTGCAGTAAAAGTAGTCAGAGTATGATGCATTAGAATTGGATCTTGGGGTTAAAATTGCAGATATGTAGCAAATGTTGGATAGAAACAAAATGTCTATTGCACTTTTTGAAAAATGGATTAGTGAACTTAGGACTCAATGCTTAGAGGAGATGCAGTCTTTTATGGGGAAAAATGTTCAACTTCAGGTTGATTATCAAATGTTATTGGAGAAATTTTAGCCATTGCAGGGAGTGGAAAAGCAAATTTTGAGCAATGTTGAAGTTGAAGTGGATGCTTCAGTGATATTGAAGTCTAACTTTGAGGATATTAAAAATGCATTGGCGGATGATGTCAAAGTTGCATGGCAAATGGTTGCAGATAGGTTTGATGGCATGATTTCTTGGCCTTATCATATGCTTAAAAATGTCTTTTTGTCAGCAGATTATGAGGATCTCATGCATGAGAGAGATGCTTTGAGATTGAAAGTGGAAGAACTGGAGACAAAATGCATGGATGTAAATGCAAGATTGGAGAAAGCTTTGGATGCAAAAAGAGCAAGTGAAGAGCATGTGGCTTCTTTGTTGCAGCAGAGAGGATTTTCGTTCTGATGAGCATGATTCTGTCATTCATGAGGTGGTTCAAAAACTTCATTAGGATTTTTATGTCATGGATCATGGGATAGTTTAGAATCATGATGTTGGTGTTGTGGCATGTAAGATATCTTCATGCATCTTTATACTTCTAGATCTTTCTAGCTGTTACTTTGGATGTAGTTTTGTTTTGTTCATGACATCTTTTGATCATCCCATTGACTCTTAGAACCAATTATGCAACTGCATAAGAGGATTATGAGTATCCTAGAGGGGCTCTACTCATGATAGCTCAGTGTGGCTTGTCAAGGGGTGCAAGGCCTCTGGCAAGGCATAATTGTGTTCTCTGAGTAGTTCTTTATCATATTTAGTTTTCATATGTTCAGTTAGCCATCTACATGCTTGTGGGTTTGAGTCATGACTGGCTTAGTCATCCACCAAGCTGTGCCAGGTGTTAGGACTTGAACTTCACCATATTTTTAGTATTATTTTATACCTTAGTATTAGTATGCATGTAGTCTTTTGGATTAGCATATGTAAAGCAGTCCTTATACTTCATATGATGTTTCACCTGAAAGTCAGGGCGCAGGTAAGAAACGTTAGGCAGTTGTATTTGAGCAGTTGCTTTTTGATCATGAATGGAATACGACTGAGCACATCACCTTAGAAATGGCGGCTAATGTTTGATCCCATTATCTTTTGATTGTCTCTTGAATGTTAGTGTTATTCTCTTTCAAGTTGTTCAATCAATGATGGCTATGGTGATAGGAAACAATGTAGTATTTGATGATAAAAAATTCTATGTTGTTGAGTATGATGTGTGCTTTGTGTTTGAATGTATTTCTTGAATGTTATGTAGTGCTGATGGTTGTAAATCTATTCATGAAGTTCGCTGCAGTATTGTGGTGTTTTTCTCAGGTAGAACACTGTGTATGAATTGTTATGGTATTCTAAGAGGCCAAAATAGGTAGCCGAGCTACTAGCTACATAGATAATGGTTACTAGAAATGTAAAAGAGTGGGGATAGATGGGTAGGACACGGGTTAGCATGGGAATACCTAGTTATACTGATGGGGTATATAAGGTGTTGAGAGACCCAATTAGGGCATCAATTTTATCAATAATCAAGTCTCTTTTCCCCTTTCTTCCAACTTTCATGGCTTCTCTTCTCTTTCTCTCTCTTTTCCTATCTTTCTCTCTCTTCTACTAGTCTTTCTCTCTCTTCTTCCCTCATCTTCCCCCTATTTCTCTCTCCTCTCTACAGTCTCTCCCTTCTCTCCTTCTCTCTCCTAGGTCTCCTTCATTACAATTGGTATCAGAGCTTAGGTATTTGGTCCCTTCTTCTTTCTCTTTTCTCACATCCACTTCTATTTTTCAAAAAATAAAAAACTAGTAAGATAGGTACAATATGGACAACAGGAGCTGTAAGGAGCAGTGATGGAGTACCATAGGGGGATGGCAACTTTCTTGAAGACCACACAAGCTATGGCAGGAGGCTTGGACAAATTGGAGGCAAGGGGATAAAAATGGCAATTCGTTTTCAATCCCTAGTCAAAATTAAAAGGTAAACCTATTAAGAAAGGACTCACACAAGAGCTTCACCATCTGCGACACTCATAGACCTTTCTCCCTCTTTCCTTTGCCCTTGCCAGTATGCTTCTTCTTCTTCTCAAAGATAATTTCACCCATTGTAAGAACATGGATCTCAGAATAGCCGAAGTCGCCACCATATCATCTGTTGAACTTCTCCACTTGATTGGCATCTTGAAGGGAGACTATCTCGTTGGGTTAACCTTGCAAGGTTTTGGTTTTGCAAGTTGTTGACTGATGCTATCGGCCTTGAATTCTATAACATCAGATTTTGAATCTGGACTCAACTCACACTTTGAATTCTTGTCAACGGATGAAGACTGCAAGCCTATGCAGTAGAGAAGCTACTTGTTGATGCCTTCTTTTTCTTTGACACCGGATGATGTCTGTTCTCCTTGGCTTGCAATACTTGATTGGTTATGCTTGCATTTTTTTCAATTTTTTTCTTTTGACGAACTGTGTTCTTCACTAGTGAAGGGAGAGTCCGTTGTTGTAACAGCAACTTCACTTGGGCAAGCTATTGAAGAAGCTCCATTAGGTCATCAAGTGATATGGTAATACTAGATGCAGTCATGAGCTTTTCAAGCACTTCAAATTCCTTGTGAAGGTCGTATAGTCTCCTATGATTCACTTGTAGAGTGGATGGCATAGAAGCAAGCCTGAAAACTTCTGAAGCTAACGGCAAGCTCAAAGCCAAGGACCCCAGTAATTCTGCACTAGTTTCCAGAGCGCTTCCCTCTTGCTTTGCAAATATAACAGTTCAATTGTTGAGATCAAGAAGACGGCCAAAGATGTTATCCTTGACTCGTTCAAGAAAAGACTTATTAGATGCATTTGCAAGAACAACCAGGCATGGCTAAACGTTTCAACTCTAAGAGGCAAAAAAATCTCAAGCTCTTGAAGAAAAACATATGCATAATGAAGGTTTATTCCAAGGTAGCATATTGATCCTTGGCTAAAAATGTCCTTTCTAACAACGCATCCATGAACTCTTTGATGATCTCCGCATTCCATTCAACCTTTTTCCAGAGCCAAAAACATGTGAACTAGGTTTCTTTATGGATACTAGCTTGCATAGAGTCAAGTGATTGGGAAGACTCATCAGGGACTGCTTCAGTCAAGGCCATTCTCTAATGGTCCAACTGAGGGGTTGATGGTGCAACAAATTTCTCATTTGGGGTAGAAAGTACAAAGCATTGAGCACTTGGCACTTTAGTAACTAAAGAGGCAGTTTTTTTAGACACTTTCTCCTCCTCATTCACTTCAGATGTCTGTTGATACAACTCTGCAGATCTATTCTCTGCTTCAAGAAAACCTGGTAGTAATGTGTCTTTTGAGTCCAATGCCTTTCGAACAACATGCTGCGAAATATTTTGAGCTTGTCCTACAATAGTGGCTCAAGCAAGAATTCCACAGCCCCAAGAGAAATTGATTTCACCATCATGGGCATATTTTCTATTGCTGACATCATAATAATGGGAATATCCTTTGCAAATTCAAGTATCTTGCAACCATCAATAGTGCCAGTGTCTGTGGTAGCAAATGCAACATGAAATATTTGTGAAGGATTCGCAAGCACTGCACATGCCTCATCTTGATTCAAAAAAGCTTGTTATGATGAAGGAGTAGCTCTCTAGCCTGACGCCAGGCGAGGTGGCAAGTTAAAAGAGGGGTGACCCCCCCTTGCCATCAAAGACCCTGAAGGGGTGCACAACCCGGCCGGGGGGAACTTTGCCCACCTCTCAGTGATCCGGAGCCCAAAATTTGTTTGCAAGTACATGTACTCTAAATTGGTGGCCCGAGCCCCAATCATTGACATCCAAGTAGCTTGCACATGTATGGACAACAAATGTATGACTTGATGGATGTACACACATGCATTGGTAGAGAAAATATATGACTTGGTGGATGTATGATGGGCAAATGCACTTGTATTGGCAGAGAACATGTATGACTTGATGGATGTATGCAGTGGGAGATAGGTGTACCATGTCTTAGCTCTGAAAAGTCAATCACAACAAATTCTGCATATTTATTGTGTATACACATGCATTGGTAGAGAAAATGTATGACTTGGTGGATGTATGATGGCTAAATGCACATGTATTGGTAGAGAACATGTATGACTTGATGGATGTAAGGTGGATGTATGTAGTGGGAGATAGGTGTACCTTGTCTCAACTCTAAAAAGTCAATTACAGTAAATTTTGAATATTTATTGTGATAAATATTTTTGCATGGCCTCGTAGAGGAGATCAAGGGATCTGTTTCAAATCAAGAAGCTCGGCGATCGAAGCTTCCTAGCTCAAGATATTGTAGTTTTGTGATAGGGGGTCCGGTGGACTGTACCTAGTAAGGCACATCATAAGGGTAAAGCCAAGGCCCAAGAGGACTTCTAGCACAAGAATTGAGATTCATGTGCTTCTATGAATGATCCTAGCTCCATCCAAGAGGATTGTGAAGACATGCTTGAAGAAGGTGCCCCCGAGATGGATCGTTTTTCTATGCTTAACGACACACTATGCTAACATAAGACCCATAATGTTGAGTGGCATTGAGAGCTGGAACACCACCACAGGGAGATGGAAAACTACCAGGATCAACATCATAGTGAGATGATGGCTAAGATGGACTTGCTCGTAGAGTGCATGGGCACCCTCATCTCCACCCTCTCACCCTCCTCAGCTCAGCCCAAGGAGCATGGTCCTCCCCGTGAGACCAACTGCCCTCCCCCCTTGGAGAGGGGACATGGCCAGCAAAGTTTTGGTAGCACCCATGGTTTCCCCCATAGCACTTATGAGAGCTGGGTGAGCCCTCTATGTGACATGATGAATCCATCCTCCCATTACCCGTGACGAACCCTTCCAGCCATGACGAACCCTTCCAGCCCAACCTCCCATCACCGTGATGAACCCTTCTAGCCCATCCTTAAGACAACAGCTCCCCTGTAGTGGAAGCTATATGCAAGGGCAAAATGCAAATTTTGGGCAGCATAGTATGTAGGGTGCATATGGGTAGCATGCACATAGTAATGGGCAGCATGCAGATGGCAGTTTTGGGCAGCAAGGTCCCAATGTTCAATTTGGTTTGCATGTATTGCATGGGCAGCATAGTATGTAGGGTGCACATGGGAAGCATGCACATGGTAATGGGCAGCATGCACATAGCAGTTTTGGGAAGCAAGGCCCCATTGTTCAGTTTGGTTCGCATGTATTGCATGGGCAACATGGAATTTTTGGGCTGCAAGGCCCTAATGCAAGTGGGCAACATGGAATTTTTGGGCTGCAAGGCCCTAATGCAAGTGCACATGGGTAGCAAGGCCCTAATAATCAGTTTGGCCCACATGTAATGCATGGACAACATGGAAATTTTGGGTAGCAAGGCCCTAATAATCAGTTTGACCCACATGTAATGCATGGATAGCATGGCATCTAGGGACATTTTGGTCCGCAAGGCATGTATGGGCATTCTCACAAACATTATGAGTACCATGACCATTAGCATGGCTTCGATGTGCAAAGGCAAGTGCATGTGCCTACTTATGGTCAACATGCATATGATGATTGTGAATATTTCGAGCAGCATGCATTTGATGACTATGTATGTTCTTATGAGCTACATTCTAGTCACATACACGGACAACCATCTAGATAGCACTATGCAAATGCATACGAGTATGTACATGGGGAGCAACATCATTATCAACACGGAGTGCTTGATATCATCAGCCACTTGATCATTACTATAAGCAACATGCGCATCCTTATGAACCACATGATACTTCTCAAGAACGATGCCATGATGAGAGCATCTCATTGCTGCATGCTCATGAGCAGGTGCCCCATCAGCCCAAGGCCCTTAACTTTGAATGTGCAGTAGTAGCCACGCATGTGGAACTCATGGACATGAACTGCTTAGGGATTGATGCAGTGAATGTTGTAGTGATTGCAGCCTCATCTGCTCTAGTTTGACTTGGCCTAGTGGTTCCCAATGCAGTGAATGTTGTAGTGATTTCAGCCTCATCTGCTCTAGTTTGACTTGGCCTAGTGGTTCCCAATGAGTTTATGGACAAGTCAATGCATTCTACCATATGGATCAGTAAGGATCTTGTGTCACCATCAGTGCTTGAAGATGACACCATGAATTACTTCTATGATATAGCGGATGCATTGGATCACAATTATCCTTTTGACTCCGGTGGTAGTACGGTGACGCGTACTTGTATGGATGACCCTTGTGCTCTTGATGCTTATTATGTAGGTTATCCATTTGATCTTATGGAATAAAATGGTCTTGGAAAAGCCCCACCCTGATCAGCATTTCATTAGTGCAGTTCTTTCCCTACTTCAAGGGTGCAATTTTGACTGAGCAGTAGCTAAATTTGCCCTAGTCTTCACCGCAGACAACTTGTAGACAACACACTATTTTAGAATAGTTTTTACCTTGCATTAATTACAGTCAAGTGTCACCTATATGGCTTGAAAGTATGCTTCATGAGCTTCATTTTGACATGTCATACACCTCAATCAGAGCTGCCCATAGGACGTTATGACCAGTTTTCTCTTGCAGGCATGTTCTAGACAGCATGTTATCCACTGTTTGTTAGCCCCTAATTATCAAGAATTGGAGGCCAAACTAATACGCTATCAACTTGCACATGTCGTATACATCATATACACATTTGTATGCCCCAATTCCACATGAGATTGTACTTCCCCATACCTATATTCTCCTTTGTAATGCCGAGCAGAGTAGTATTCTGCAACCCCCCCTTCTACTGTGAGCCATAATTCCTCTTTTTGTTTTTGAGGACAAAAACCTTCGGGGTCGGGATGGAATGTAAAAGAGTGGGGACAGATGGGTAGGACATGGGTTAGCATGGGAATACCCAATTATATTGAGGGGGTATATAAGGTGTTGAGAGACCCAATTAGGGCATTGATTTTATCAATAATCAAGTCTCTTTTCCCCTTCCTTCCAGCTTTCATGACTTCTATTCTCTTTCTCTCTCTTTTCCTATCTTTCTCTCTCTTCTACTAGTCTTTCTCTCTCTTCTTCCCACATCTTCCCCCTCTTTCTCTCTCCCTCTACATTCTCTCCCTTCTCTCCTCTCTCAATAGGTCTCCTTCATTACAAGAAAATGCTCCTTGGCAATACTCACCTAAGCTCTAATGTAGCCATTGTCACTTGCAACAAAAGAGGATTGGGGATTGATATCTAGACTAATTAGCATAAAAGCACCACCTTTGCACATAAAAAACATTGCCTAGCCATCTTTGCAAAAGGCTTGACATGCCCCTTGGTCGAGTCTGATTTCTTGAAGAGTGAGGACCTGTGGATTGTTATTTTTAATGACCCCATAAGCGACTTTCTTATTGCATAGATCCGTACCAGAATTCGTATATTCCAAGAGTAGAACTTGATCTTGGGGGAGAGGAAGGACCTCTCCATGCTATGTATTTGGCTCATCCTCATGGCCATCCAAGGGCACGTAGATACTGTGATCTACCAGCGGGTTCTGCATGAGCTTCTTAATGAAAGGCTTGCAAGTATTCTTCTTCTTCCCATTGCTTCTAGGCCTAGAGGATTTGGGGTCTTCATTCTCCCTGTTAACATGTGTTGTCCTATCATTAGTTGGTTGAGCATTGGCCTTTGATGTCAACATGTCCTTGGAGTTCTTGGGCTTCTATTCTCTATCTCAATAGGTGCTTGATATCCACCTATGAACCATCTTTCCTGGGGGCTAGAGGAGAGGTCCAATCCCCATCTGTGCCATTCTTTTGTTCACTAATCTTGTTAGAGCTTGATCAAGGGCATCTAGGTTAGATTTTTTAGGGCATGATCAAGCAAAGTGATCGCTCGCCTTGTAGAGGTAGCATGTGCTTAGGAAGGTAGAAAACTTAACACTAAGGACCACTTCCATGCCTTAAGCATCCTATAGCTATAAGAACTCTAGCGTGAATCCCTTACCAATGAGCCGAAATTGAGTGAGAGCAGCTCTTCCCTGGTAGGTAGCATCAAACCATTAGCGAACTTGTCCTCCATTGGAGGACAACCTAGAAAATAAAAATAGACTCCCATGGCCATAAGAAAGGTGCACCTTTGACGGATATGTTCATATGGGAGCACAATGAAAGCCTTATGCACCTATGCACCTTCACGTACCTTCGCCTTATAAGAGGCATTGTGGATCTCCTTGTTGATCTGTTGTGCCTTCTCTACCTCTAGCGTATCCACCTCATTACCTCTCAAAGCATCTCCTCATTGATCTACTTTGGTTTACTTGGGGGGCATCTCCTCTATTCAGTGCCTCTCCCCCACCTAGGGCTGCATGCATGTTGGGTTTACGTGTGTCTTAGTGAAGTTGCCTCTTGGTTTTGGTTTGACCATGTTGGTATATTTGTGGTTAGTGCAATTGCCATGTTCCTGGAGGACAACACATTCCAAACCAACCAGAAGGCTCGTAAGCCTATGTGGCACAAGGAGAAGGAGTTTGGTATTCAAGAAATAAATATAGATTTTTCTTTAAGGGTGAGTGAAGGTTACATTTATCATTTCCCCCACCCAATTGAACACACACACACACACACACTCTCTCTCTCTCTCTCTCTCTCTCTCTCTCTCTCTCTCTCTCTCTCTCTCTCTCTCTCTCTCTCTCTCTCTCTCTCTCTCTCTCTCTCTCTCTCATTTTTGAATTGAATATAAGGGAGATGATCATGGAAATGGAAAAGGTAAAACTTTGAAAAATTGTATGTGGCTGTTTGTGATTTTTTTTCCTAATTAGACATATGAAATGAAATAATGGTTGAACTTGTGTATGCAATGTGTATATACTCTAAAACATCCACAAATGCACGTATATTATAAAAAAGGAGTTGATTTTTTAATTTTATATTATGGGATGAGATATTAATTTTAATGGTTGAGCATATTCATGCTATGTATAACTACTTTAAAACCATGCACAAATGCACATAAACTATAAAAGATATGAAGAATATATGCAAACATACACATATATGTGTGTACACACATATACAAACACATACACACATGTATGCTTATATGTAGAGGAGAGAGAATTGACACACAAACATGCACTTACAAATATGCACACACGTATATATGCAGACACGCACATCTACACATAAATACATACATATAGATATACATGCAATGTATATAAACATGTGCATACACATATATGCATGTGTACACATGCACACATATTAGGTGAAGTAAGATGAGATATAGTAAGAAGAAAAAGAAGGGAGAGAAAATAAAAATGATGAGAGTGAGAGAGAGGGCACATATTTATGAGACCACACACATGCACACACGCATGTACACACACACATGTAAAGCATATGAAAAATAAGAATAGGTAAAAAGAAAAACAAAGTGGTGTGTGTATCATTCACATACACACCCATACATCTGCATGCGTGCGCGCGCGCGTGCACACACACACACACACACACACACACACACACACACACACATTACGTATTAATCATTAACTATTCATTGTTGTTATGCAAATTATACTTAACCTATAATTGATACATATATGTATAGTTGATATTTATATTACATATCAACACTTAATTATTATGTTTAATTAACATGAATTTATTACATAATTGATTATAATTATAGTATTATATATATATTATAGTGATATATTAATTGATACTAATTAATATATTAATAAATTAATAAGAAAGGATGTACAATATATACATATATGATATTTGATAAATATGTTAATGTATATGTACATTAATAAATATGTGTTATGTATATATGTTAATATATAACTATAATCTATAATATGAATTAATATAATAATATTATTAATTTTATATGAATAATTAGATGTTAATTATTAATATATTAATTGATTATTTAACATATATAACTATATTTTAATTAATATATTATATATATTTATGTACATGTGCTATTAATTGTTAATAGAGAGAGAGAGAGAGAGAGAGAGAGAGAGAGAGAGAGAGAGAGAGAGAGAGAGAGAGAGAGAGAGAGAGAGAGAGAGAGAGAGAGAGAGAGAGAGAGAGAGAGAGAGAGAGAGAGAGAGAGAGAGAGAGAGAGAGAAGAAGAAGAAGAAGAAGAAGAAGAAGAAGAAGAAGAAGTAATTCTCAATATAGTTTATGGGTTATCAAAATTATGTGATGTTAGTGGTTTAGTGTATGAGGATAATATGCATGCCATGATCAGCATAATGTGAATAGAAATCACCATTAAATGTGTTATTCTTTGAGAAAATTTGAGAAATAGTGGTAAGGTTTTATTGGAGATTAGTTTAAACGTGATCCCATTAATGTTGGTCTTTCACTCCATATACATTAGCAAGTGCCACATCCCCATGCATTGCATTTTTATGCATTCAACATTCCAATAGTCTAAGTTGCTAAAGCTTTCGAAGTTTGGATTTTGTTTCTTATACCAATCTTGTGTGAAACCTCTTGCCCATGAAACATGCTTTTGAACCCTGATGCTTCGCACTAGTAGAACACTAGCATGAAGTATCGAGAGAATCTAGGTGCCTAGTATATGATTGTGCATGTTTTTAAAGCATGTACATATTGCATGCACATTTTCAACCATATATATATATATATATATATAGGTGGGGGAGGGGGGGGGGGGGGGGGGAGAGCCTCTTTACATCAATTCGCTAAATCGCCAAGATTGGAGCTAAATTGACTTATATGACTAGATAAAAGAAACAATTCTCAAAGGAAGTTAAAGAGAAGCGTCAATGGCAATTTGCAAAAGCAAATAAAAGCCCTCTTTATCTCTTGAATACCAAATTTCTCCTCCTTGTGCCACATAGACTTAGGAACCTTCTAATTGGTTTAAGATCCCTTGGTAAAGCTCTAAATAATATTAAGCGCTTCGCACCTAGATTCTCCAAGTGTTTCACTAGGGCTTGAAAGCACATTTCATGTGGCAAGAGGGCTCGTGGGAGGTTGATATAAGAAATAGAATTCAAACTTCGAAAGTTTTGGCAACTTAGACTAATAGAATGTTGAATGCATAAAAATGCAATGCATGGGGATCTGGCACTTAGTAATGTATATGGAGCGAAAGACCAACGTAAACAAGATTAAGCCTAAGCTATATCTCCAACGAAACCTTATGACCATTTCTCATAGTTTCTCAAAGACAAACACATTTACTGGTAATTTCTATTCAGATTGAGCCTATCATGGCATGCATATTATCCTCACATATCGGACCAATAACATCACATAATTTTGTCAACCCATAAACTATGTTGAGAATTACTTTTAGCTTTTCTTGTTTCTATCACTATTTGTCACTCTCATAATTAATAATTAATAGTATAAATACATACAATATACTATTAATTAAAATATAAGTGTATGTGTGTGTATAGCATATATTTATTGATGTATGAATACATTAACATATTTATCAATTATCATATATGTATATATTGTATATCCTTTTTGAATAATTAATTAATATACTAATAATTATCAATTAATATATAATTATAATATGTATTATAAGTATATCAATTATATAATAAATTAATGATAATTATACAAAATAATTGAGTGTTAATATGTAATATAAATATAAACTATACACATACGTATTGATTATAGGTTAAGTATAATTTGCATAACAATAGTGAATAGTTAATAATTAATACGCAATCAATGTGTGTGTGTGCACACGCATGCGCGTTTGATAATTGTGGTCATACACAATTGCATTGTACACACCATATGGTATCATCCTGGATGCATAGCAACTGTTTGTATGAGTGATGACCTACATTGAGAGTGTGAGGTACCCTAAGTTGTAGGGTTACATAATCGGTTCCATACGCCCATAAAAAATTGATGATAATTTGAATACACATTATCCTCCAATGCTTCCCAATGCCATCGCTGCTTGCTCTACACATCAACTGAAGCATTCACAATTGTTAGAAAAATAATACAATTAAACCGACAAAAGTGAATACCTAGCAGTCTTCAGCTACAAAAATAAATTGGTTAGAAATCAATCCTAACCTTAATTTATTACGAGTATGCACTCTAAACTCATAAACGTTTATTAATTTAAATATGTATTTTACGAAATCACCCGCTATGGAATCACCCACTTACACATTAAATTAACAAAACGCCCGAAAAGGATAGGCGTCCCCATCGACTTTTCGCACAAAGAATCCACTTTGTGTATGAGCCCTGGTAATAATAAAATTTTACAGAATCCACTCCAAAACCTCATGGAGTCCACCGTGGAATATGCCTCTTGGCATCATACCCCCGAGGTGGGATAGCAATTGTCCTCAATTGCTATTAGCTCAATGTGGGGCTAGCAGTGTAGGAAAAGCACTTAAGTCTCTAGCATGCATCCATTGGGCCTCTTCAACATGATGATTTTTAAACTTGACCAAATATCTAGAATATCTACGGCCAGTTCTAGCGGTCATAAAATGAGTATCTATAATAGTTTCAGGCTCAAGGATTTCAGTTCCATCATCTAGCAAAGGAGGGTTTTCATAGACAGGGTGTACAGGTAGTTGGCCTCTAAAAGGTCGTAATAAACTAATATGGAAGGTGTTGTGGATTTTCCAATGTTGTGGTAATTCTAGTTTAAATGCATTGTCATTGATTTTGTGTATGATCTTGAATGGTCCATAATATCTAGGTGATAATTTGACAACAGGGTGTTTATCTACACTTTGTAATCTGTGTTTTTCAATTCGTAACCAAACATAATTGTCAACTTTAAAATTCATAGCCTGTCTTTTCTTGTTTGCTTGTTTTGTGTATGATTGTTGGGTTTTGGCAATCATATATTTAACGTCATCAAAAATAGTAGCATGCATATTAGTAATATCATCAGCAGTTTGAATTTTGTTTGACAATGATGCAACAGGTGTAGGCAATTGATATCCATAAATAACTTCAAATGGCGCTTTCTTTGTAGCTGTATGTGGTGTGTTATTATATGGAAACTGAAGTAAATGTAGATATGTATCCCATGTGTGTGGTTTTGAATTGGTGTAAGCATGCAAAAGATCTAAAATAGTACTATTAGTAGCTTTTGTTTGACCATTTGTTTTAGGATGAAATGCAGATGAAAAATCAATCTTTGTTCCTAAGTTAGCAAATAAAGCAATCCATAAATTATTGTAGAATCTAGAGTCACGATCAGAAATAATGACTTTTGGTAAACCATGATTAGTGAAAATAATTTTAAAAAACAATTGAGCAGCTTGAGATGCAGTTAAAGTTTTCTTGCATGGAATGAAATATGCTTGTTTGCTAAACCTGTCTACAACAGTCCAAATCATATCATGGTTAACTTTAGTATTAGGTAGACTAGTGATAAAACCCATTGAAATCTGTTCCCATGGTCGTAATGGAATAGATAATGGCATTAGTAAATCATATTGTTTACCATGGTGTCTTTTAACTCGTTGACAAATTAAGCATTCAGATACAAAGTTAGATACATCAATGTCCATATGTGGCCGATAAAAATCTTCAATCAATGTACGCAAAGTAGATATAATTTCTCTATGACCTTGATATGGGGGACAATGAATTTCATGCAAAACAAATGATCGAAATGGAACTGTCACACATAACCTTTTTTCATAAAACATAAATCCATTAGTGTAAGACAATGAATCAATAGGAATCCAATTATTTGCAACTAATTTATTCCAATCAGCTTGAAAAGTAGGA
The DNA here is from genome assembly GCF_053477565.2 of Lygodium microphyllum. Classification (NCBI taxonomy): domain Eukaryota; kingdom Viridiplantae; phylum Streptophyta; class Polypodiopsida; order Schizaeales; family Lygodiaceae; genus Lygodium; species Lygodium microphyllum. The sequence goes on along the minus strand of NC_141163.1, from coordinate 82,448,646 downwards.
TCCTGATGATAAGTATATTTCATAAGAATAAAGGAATAAAATGATATCATAGAAATATTTTGAATTGCCGGTCTTCTACTCAAAGCATCAGCAACAACATTCTCTTTTCCAGGTTGATATTGCATAAGGGGATGAAAACTTTGAATAAAAGCGGCCCATTTAATGTGTCGGTCAGATATTTGTGGTTGACTAAGGAGATGTCTAATGTTTTGTTGGTCAATTTTGATCATAAAATTAGATCCCATTAAATAATGTTTCCATTGATGTAAGGCTTGTACTACAGCTAGCAATTCTTTGTCATAGGTAGAATATTTAAGTTTAGATGGTTTGAGTTTGTAGCTAGAGTAAGTTATGGGATGAGAATCTGGCGTAAGGATTGCTCCTATTCCAGATCCACTAGCATCAGTAAACTACTAAGAAGAATGGTCTATTGAAGTCGGGTAATTGTAATACAGGAGCATGAGTTAAAGCATGTTTTAGCAAATCAAAGGACTTTTGTTGATTGTCAAACCAGTTATACACAATACCCTTCTTTAAAAGTTTTGTCAAAGGTAATGCAAGTAATGAGAAATTCCTCACAAATTTTCTGTAAAAGCTAGCAAGACCTAGAAAAGAACGTAATTATGCACATTTTTGGGTATGGGCCAATTTAAAATTGCTTCTATCTTTTTAGGGTCAAATTTAATACCTTCTGATGAAATAATATGTCCTAGATATTCAATTTCTGTTTGGAAGAATTCACTCTTTTCGGGATTAGCATATAATTGATTGTCTTTTAACAATTGAAAAACTAAAGACAAATGTTCATAATGCTCATTTTCATTTTTACTGAAACTAATATGTCATCAGAGAAAACAATGACACAATACTGATGTTTCAAGAATATGCAATTCATCATACGACTAAATGTGGCTAGTGCATTAGTTAAACTAAAAGGCATAACCAGAAATTCATAGTATCCAAATTGTGTTCTAAATGCAGTTTTGAATATATAAGATTTGTCCAATCTTACTTGATGATATCCAGATTTAAGATCTATCTTACTGAATATGGTAGATCCTTGTAGCTTATCCATAAGATCATCTACCCTAGGAATCGGGTATCTATTCTTAACAGTAATTTTATTTAGGGCACGATAATCAATGCACATGCGATATGTATTATTTTTCTTTTTCACTAATAAGATAGGTGCACCAAATGGAGAACTACTAGGTCGAATTAATCTTCTGTTAAGTAATTCTTCTATTTGATTTTGAATTTATTTCTGTTCAATTTGGTTATGTCTATATGGTGCTTTACATGGTGGTTGTGTTCCAAAAATTAAATCTATCTTATGATCTTCAGGACATGAAGGTGGTAATCCAAGTGGTAAATCAGTAGCAAAACAATCTTGGAATTGGGCAAGAAATTGTGTATGCCTAGGATGCATATGTTTTTCTTTAGCTTGAATTTCATTCACCCATATTAAATAGGATTTGCTACTTTTACGTAATGCACGTTTAGCCTGAGTATGTGTAAGCAGTGGAAATTTATTGGAAGCGTGCATACCATGTAGTGTGATTTGTTTTCCTTGAAAATAAATTTTAATTGAATGCGTAGAATAATCTATATCAGGATTGTATTGATGATGCCAAGGCATTCCTAAAATAATGTCACTAGACTGCAAAGGTACAACTAAGAAATTTCTTCGTTTAGTATATTCACCAATTTTAATTTCTAAATTATGCACCTCTTGTGTTCCATTATATCTCGTCACTAGACTGCAAAGGTACAACTAAGAAATTTCTTCGTTTAGCATATTCACCAATTTTAATTTCTAAATTATGCACCTCTTGTGTTCCATTATATCTCATACCTAAGAATGCAGCCTTGATGCGATAATGTGTAGAAACAGTTTGTAAATTCAATTCTTTGACTAATTTTAAAGAAATAAAGTCATATGTGCTCCCATCATCATGTAAAATAGTCTTTTCTTTACCATGCACAAAACATTTCATTGTTAATAAACAATGGGGAGTTGGCATACCTGGCAAAGTATCTGAAGTAGTACCAATGTCGTCATCGTCTTCCGTAAAGTCTGGCATTTCCTCATGTTCTTCATCTTCTATTGCTCCCAGATAATTGATATGGACGTATGGCTTTTTAGATTGACTGATATGGACGTATGGCTTTTTAGATTGACAATTGGCTGCTAGATGTCCAAGTTGATGCCATTTGTAACAAACTATGGGTTTTGCTTTGGATACATTATTGGTAATGGCAGGAAGTTTAGGAATGTTGGGATTTGACTGTGAAGATGGCTTAGGGTTTGGATTTGTATTTGATGGCAAGGCAGGTGGTCGTGTCCAAGATTTATGGAATGAAGATGGAGGGAAACAACTTTGATTGAATCTTCAAAAAATTGAATTGAATTGTTTGGAACCATAGTTACCATTAGTTGAAAATTGTTGTGGTCGTTTGTCTCATTTGCGAATTTTGTCTTTAGTGTCATGGGCCAAGGAAATTGCACCTTCAAGTGTTATTGGCTTGAACATATTGACTTCCGCATAGAAATGTCCAAGTAGGTGTGACATAAACTTGCGTTTATGAGTTGCTTCAGGTACATCTTCGAGCATACGTAGTTGCAGTAGAGCATTCGAGAAACATTCAGTGTATTAGGAAATAGGTTCGTGATCTCTTTGTTGTAGAAGATCCCATTGCTTGATGGCTTTTTCGTGGAATTGGGGAGGAAGGAAATTCTGCAAAAATTTCTTTTGGAAAGTCTCCCATGTAGTGGGACAATCAACGCTCTTATAGACCACAGTCCACCATAAAGATGCTCGGTCAACTAAATGGTTAGTGACACATTTAATTTTGTCTTTCTCAGCATATGTTTCTTCATGGAAGTAATCATCAAATTGATTGATAAAAGCAAGTACAGTCTTTCCATCGCATGATCCATTGAAAGTACGAAATTTGAAGTTTCTTTTACTTATCTTTATTTCTTTGCGAATGTATTAGGCTTCAAGTGTTGCATCGATGGTATGTCGTATAAGATCTTCAGGTTGCGATCCATCTTGGTCGGTGGTAGATCGTTGCAAATTGGCCAATTAAACATGCAAAGCTTGTTGGGCTCTTCGTTCCTCTTGAAGCTGCATCATAATCAAATACAACTTTTGCTCCATTGTTGGTTCGGGCAGATCACCTTCAGCCGTAAGATTGTCCATGTTTTGTTCAGTCATCCTGCAAAATTCCAAAAGACCTCACACACTCAAAATCTTGTTAGCGGGATGAGCATAGCTCAAAGGCGGGTTTATAAGGCTTGTATATTTTTGTTTGGCTTTTATAGTATTTCTCCTTTACGATTGCGAAAATCGATGTCACAATCGTCTTTCAAGAAAATAGTGTTGCGTATAGACTGCGTATAATTTGCGTGTGAACTTCCATTTTTGCTGAAACTGGTTCAGCAAGACTGCAAGTGTGAACAGGGACTTCTTGAAAGTAGTAAAGTGATTCGTATGCTTCTGAGTATGAACTGCCTCTTAAGTAGTTGTTGAAGCAGACTTTAGTGACTTTGGTGACTTGAGGAGCTTGGAGAACTTAGAGCTTAAGCTTTAGTGACCAAGGAGTAATTTTTTAGGACCTCAATATCTTTTTCCTGGCGTCGACGATGAGTAGTACATACTGCCGCCACAGGTGCAGAAATTTGATTAATGAAGCTTTTTTTTATAGCCTTCTTGTGAAGCTTAATAAGCTTTTAACTTAAGCTTGAAAGGTGTGAAGCTATGGAGGATTTCTTATCTGTTATTCCACGACTTGATGAAGAAGCTTTGCCGCCGGTCCTTCGCCTATTGAGAGAGGTCCTTCGCGATTAGAGGGTACAGAAGGGGGTTCTTGACTGCCAGGAACACGCTGGTATCGACCATTCTGATTGTAGAGATCGATCGTTCCAGGAGCTCCGCCTTCGCGCAAGATGGTAAGCGATTGAAAGCTCCCGATCTCAGCTTCGCTCTAATACCACTGGTGCACAGATCAGTCGTCGTATGCACGTGTAGTGAGCGTCAGAAGGTCCCCAAGAACAAAAGAACTCTACTTTTTACACAAAAACCAATGAAAAAAGCTTGCATTACATGAAAAGAGACCAATTGGGTGCAATCTCCCCCCATGCCTTGTGTGAGCGCTCCACAAAGCATGTATTTAATATATTATTCATCTTCAAGCTCAAGAAATAGCCCAATTTACAAAATAGCACGCTTTTGCTTTTGGGTTTGCTTTTGTGCCACTAAAGAATTAAAGCTATTAGGCGCCCAAGAAGTCAGGCGGTACCCAAATACAATGTCCAATACAAATATTTAAATCGTGTGCCCATGTGCATACAAAAATAATAAATAAATATCAAGCACTTTAATAAATAAGCGTGACAAAATATAGGCACCATGCCTAAGATATGCGGCCATAAAAAATTGATGATAATTTGAATACACGTTATCCTCCAATGCTTCCCAATGCCACCGATGCTTGCTCTACACATCAACTGAAGCATTCACAATTGTTAGAAAAATAATACAATTAAACCGACAAAAGTGAATACCTAGCAGTCTTCAGCTACAAAAATAATTTGGTTAGAAATCAATCCTAACCTTAATTTATTACGAGTGTGCACTCTAAACTCATAAACGTTTATTAATTTAAATATGTATTTTATGAAATCGCCTGCTATGGAATCACCCACTTACACATTAAATTAACAAAATGCCCGAAAAGGATAGGCGTCCCCATCGACTTTTTGCACAAAGAATCCACTTTGTGTATGAGCTCTGGTAATAATAAAATGTTGCAGAATCCACCGCAAAACCTCACGGAATCCACCATGGAATATGCCTCTTGGCATCAGAACCACAACCAGAGTTACACCTGACATCTGTGAATCTCTGAAGCCCAATCAAACCTAAGCCACCTGCCAGCCTTAGACCCTCTTACCAAAGGAGATCCATTCTATCCTTGGCTGCAGATTTAACTGAGAATATAGGTGATAACTTGGTTACTTGCCTCAGACACTTAGATGCCACATTTACCACACACACTTGCTAAAAGCTATGGTCAACTAGACCTAAGTCTTTTGGATGAGCCTTTAGCAACGGAGGTACATACACTACCTTGCTCTTGGGAGGAATCCGAATTCGTATTTGTTAAAGCTCCCCAAGCAGCCAAGGAATTAATTGCCATCGAGATATCCCGAGAACATGCACGAAAACAACTTCTCATTACATCTTATGACAAGAGCACAGTCCTTGCCACCGAGACCAAGAAATGGAGGAGTTGAAATGACTTGCTGATAAAATGACTCCTCTTTCTTGAGGAAATGGTGTTCTCTCTGACTTCAATGGAAGCAAGAGGGCTACCAAATCATGATCAACACTGAGCAATGATGTGCAATCAAAACCTCAAAGTATGACTCCACCTACGTAGCTCCAACCTCCTATAGGGTGTTGACCACGATTCATAACCGACCCCTAGAAGAGCATATCATGACCCACCCATATTTAGATTGAGGAGGAGCTAAACATTGCCAACAAAATAGACTCTAGTGACTTCTTAATGGATGTTCTCACCTAGATCACTCAAGTAAGCATCCGCCCTTTCGACATGGACCACTATGCTAAATTGGAGTATAGCCCAAACTTCTATGCTTGGCTCATGCGAAGGTAGAGTACCGCGAGCACGAGTTGAATGCTCTTGACCTCTCAACCCTTATTCCTGGTGGGAAGGATTCTTATCAATTCCAAGGGGGAGGGGGTAAGATGAATCAAACATGTAAGATGAATGGAATATGCAAGGAAAAAACAATGTCCAAAAGAAAAGAATCGTTAAAAATCAACTTGTGATCGAGGAAAAGTGTCGAAATTTTTGAAAATGGATAAAACTGCTTGAAGGAAAAGTCTCTTTCTACACTTAAGCATTTCAATCGTCCATAAGCACACAATCTTTTTATTTTTGCAAGATAACTAATCATGAGCATGGCTTAATGATAGGCACCCACTATGGCAGGACAAGAAAAGACCAGCAAGTTGTCGTTCTCGGAGGAAGAGCAGGCAAAGTATGGCCTCTTACTTGAAATGAGGGCCTTTAATCACTTGGAGTTCATGCATGTCTTGAACTTGGATGATATAGCCATGGAGGAGCAAGCCATAAAACAAATTGTGGAGCAATGCAATATGCAAAAGTACATGGAGGTAGTTGGCTAGATGGCAGGGGCTATAACTAGTGTGCAAAGTTCCTTCGAACCTTCAACAAGAACCACGGCACTATGACCATGTGAAAAAGGAGAAGGAAACACAATCTAGCTGTGGAGGGGCTAAGAAAGCAAAGAAAAAGACTACATAGGAGAATCAAGAAGAAGAAAGGAGGAAAAATGAGAAAGCATGTCTGCAAAAGGCTCGAAGAGAGCCCCCCAAAAAAAAGGGAAGAGGAAGAAAGGAAGAAAAAAGAAAAAGAAGAGTATGAGAGATTAAATGAAGAATCAAGAAGAGCCAAAGAGGAGAGAAGGAGGAAAGCAGCTGAAAAAGAGGAAGAATTAAAGATGAAGGAAAAAGAGGACATTGCGCTAGCAATGCACATGTCAATAGAACAACAGTGCTAGATAGGACGAATTGGGTGCTATGAGCCCACCATGAGATGAAGGCCCAGGCTCAAGTACCCAAGTTCCAGAGATCATGCCGCCTTCGGTGAAAGAAACAAGAGGAAAGGCCTAATTGATCCCATTCCTACTCTCCTAGTGTCCACCACTACCCTTACAACCACAACCACCCAAGGCTCCATGCCTAAAGTTGATGCTACCAACATGTTGGCCTAGGTGAAATTCTTGATTAATAAAGAAATGGCCCAAGGGACATGTGAAGGTACCCTTGTAGCAAGAACCAAGCGGCCATCAATAGAGCAAACACCAAGTTGAGACAAGACCCTAAGAGGCAAAGGGTGGAAACCTCCACGACCTCCATTCCCACAATGATGACACCACCTGCAAATTATGATGAGTATGTCCAAGAGCTTCTCTTGCAGCTAGAGAAAGCAAGAGAGAATAAGAAGATAGCACCGACTGGGCTAGAAGCCAAAAAGGAGTCGATGGCGGTGTTCCAATTAGAAAAGGCCCACCAAGTAGCTATGTGCCAGAAAGAAATACATGAGCTAAATGTAAGGCTCAAAGCTAAGGAGGGCAAAGAAGGAAAGTGGGAAGCAAGGCTAGTTGAGGAGAAACAGAACCTCGTGAGGATGCAACAATGTATCAGTAAGCTGGCAAGGTAGTATAAAGAGCTGCAAGAAGAAATGAAGAGTGTCCAAGATGCCACACAGATGCTAGAAGCAGCACGAGAGGAAAGGGCACGCAATTATCAAAAGGAGCTAGAAAATTTGAAAAAGGAGGCAACCTTGGGGCAAGAGGAGCCAAAGACATTGGAGAGAGAGATTGAAGACCAAGAACAAATATTGATGGTATGAGCTCGAAGGCAAGGGGAGAGCCTTGAGGAAATGAAAAAGAGAGCAAAAGATTGGGCTGATCATAATGAAAGAGGAGTCAGGGACTTTGCCCGCCATCCGGTCCATATGGAAGGAGATAAAGTGTTAGCAAAGAGCAAGGTAGAGGCTGCTCAAGTGAGCCTAGAGACCCAACAATGTGCCTTCCTTGACACATTCTTGGACATCACTCAACTAGAAGAAGGGGAGACCGTTAAACCATCAAAGAGAAAGCTAGGTATTGCTCACAGGCCCCTAATAGTAGGATTGCATATGCTGGCGCAACTAGTGGATGTTGGCCTTGGCCCCTCAAAGAACAAAGGAGTTCTCTACTAAGGGTAGGCTTGACCCCACAAGAAGTGGATGCCCTAGGGTTCACCAAGGAAGCACAATAGGAGGATAGACAAGTGGAGGAGGCAGGAACAAGTTTTGAAATGGGACCTCAAAGGAAGAACTCATCCCACTACCGCCTCCCCTTCAACCAGAAGAGTAGCATCAACTGGACACCTCTATCGAAAGGAAAGCTGCACTTAAAAGGAAGAGAGAATGGACGGTAGAGCAAGCATGTAGGAGGCTGAATGCTCAACTAGTAGTAGTACCAATAGCACCGATCCCACCAAGCCAAGATGACTTCCCAATAAGCTTTAATGCCAAACTCATAATCTGGAAGCAACAAGAGATTGCTTGCACGCCCTTCAACTTTAATTTCTGATTTCCTACCAACTTGTGCAGAGTACTGCTAGTCAAGGTGGTGGAAGAGGTAATTGACGTCGAATGCAGGCTAGGTGACAAATGGATATCTGAGTGGGCATAAAACCCTACCTTATGGGGGACAAATGACATAGAATCTTAGTAGAACAAAGTTTTTGAAGTGCCCAGAGTAGTGAAGGGCTACGAATGCCAACCAACATGGAGAAGGTGCATTTTTAATGTAAACATGGACTCCTGGATGGCATTTTGCAACACCCTACCCTTCAAAAGGAATAGCCCGACGTTCATGCCATATCCAAGAAGGGTAGGAGTGGATTTTAATCCAAGCATCCATGGTAGTTACGACTTTCCATGGATCTATAATGCGAATGATGCTACTAAACCTTAAAAAGCCCTAGTCTTCATGGCAAAGGACCTATATGACTCATAGTCTGCTTCATTGATGAATTCTCTTCTTGCCTCAATCCCACTTTCATCAACACGCGTAACTATCTTAGGTTGCTTAGGATACTATTAACGCAGGATCTGACAACACAAGAGCACTGCCTCCTAGCATTCTTTCTTGATCCCAATGGCATAGACATCTACGCTATGGCTAGATTAATGATGTGAGCTACTCTACTCCCCTCATTTTGTTGAGGCCACACTCGCCTATGGTTAGACTTGACTCCCTAAGGTGCACCTAACGCATCTTCTTTATACACGAAATGGGTCCTTAAGTGTGGGACAACACCCAGAATTGCCCTACGGTCAGCTCCCAGTTACACTAGCACGAGCACAATGCACCACATGGTAAGGTAGACACTTCCCCTAGATAGCACACTTCTTTTCTTTTTAGGAAATGTATATACAGTTGAAAAATGAATGAGAAGCTCATTCTTGTGTGTGGCCAAAAGTAGCTCTCCTCTTCTTCTTCTTCTTCTTCTTCTTGCTTGCTTGCTTGAGCTTATGCTTGAGAGAGGAAGTGTGAGAGTGAGAGGGAATGAGTGTGTGAGGGTGAGGGACCATGGTGGAGAAGCTCTCCATCTTCTCTTGTCTTCTTCTCTTATCTTCTCTTCTCTTGTCTTGCTCGCGGAAATGGAGCTTGGAGAGTGGAGCTTGAGGATTGAGCTCGCTTGAAGCTTGCACTTGGATTATGGAGCTACCGGAGTGCTCGGGAGAGGAGGCAACCCGATTGTGCATGGAGGTAAGCTCAATACACTCGTAGAGAGACATAGCATGTTGGCTATGTGAGAGGTAACCAGTAGTCCTCAACTTGAAATGCTTGAAAGAATAAGCGGTCAATGGGCCGCCTTGGTGGTTGAGCTTGAGCTCGCCTCTACAAGCTTATTAAAGTTAACTTTATTCTTAAACTCTACCCCTTGCAAGTTTACTAAAAGGGTTTTAGGGCCATTCTTTCCTAAACATACAATTTTGTATGGCCCATCCCACTTGGGTTCTAATTTTCCAAGAAATAGCTCATGACGAGCATCATAATATAGCACCAATGACCCTTCATAGATTTATATTTCTTAGCCCAAAGGTCATGAAGTGCTTTCATTCTCTTCTTCCCTACCTCTTAATGTAATAAAGCCTACAACCAAATCTCATCACAATGTGCAAGAGAAGTATATCTTTCATGTAATTCTTCTCTCTCACCCAACAAATCATTAAGAGTAAAATGTACATTGGGCAACTCTATTTCCAACGACAAAACACACTCCTCCCCATATATTAGCTCGAACGGGATGTGGCTTGTACCTCTCTTGAATGTCATATTATAAGCCGCCCAAACTGCCACATGAAATTTCTTATCCCAAACTTACTTACTTTCATATACTATCTTGGATAAGATCCCCACAAGCTATTTATTCGTACTCTCAACTTGGCCATTGGCTTGAGGATTATATTGGGTAATTTTATTGTGCTTAATCTTCAAAGCTTCCATCAAGGCTACTATAACTTTGTTCAAGAAGTGTGTCCCTCAATCAAACACTATCTCCTTAAGTGGACCAAAATAGCAAACAATTTGCTCCATGATAAAACTGGGCATTTCCTTAGCATTATCCTTTATCATTGCTCAAGCTTTAGACCATTGGAGCTTCAAACCACTTTGTAAAGTAGTCCATCCTACAATAATAAACCGCTTATGCATAGTTGATGAAGGGTATATTGGTCCCACAAAATTGATACCCCATTTTTCAAAGGGCAACGAAACTAAAATAGGGTTTAGTGGTTGCTTATGATTCTCCTTGGCATCATGTCTTTGGCAAACATCACAGCATTTAACATAACCGAACGCATCCTCAAAGATTGATGGCTGCCAATATCTAGTAGGAAGAGCTTTTTGGGTGGTAAACCGTCTAGCAAAATATCCCCCACATGCTGAATCATGGCATTTTTCAAGAATAAATGGTACCTCATCAAGTACTACACATCAATGATAAATGTCATCTACTCCTGTTCGATACAAGACACCCACTATAATCGAAAAGTGTAATGCTTATTGCTTAATCTTTCTCTTCTCAAACTTTGATAGAGCAACCCCAAATATCCTTGCAGATAAATAATGTGTTATAGCTGCATTCCCAGAAGGGATGGAAGCTGTATCGATTTTAAATAGACCTTCAATGCCATTTTCTTCAACTAGAATTTTCTTTGACTCCCTGAAATCCACAAGACATTCCATAATGCCCTACAACTTTGCTGGTTTACTCCTAATCTCATAATCCAACTCTTACAAAGTGATTAACCACTTTTCTAAATGGTCAAGCAACTACAAGTTGCTCATCAATAGTCTAAGTCCCTTTGCCTTCATAAAGAATACTACTTTTTCATAGAGAATATTGTCCCAAAATTTCTTCATTGCAAAAACCATTCCAAGGCACAATTTCTCCATATAAGTATAGTTGACTTCAAATATCTCCATCTTCTTGCTAGCAAAGGCTATTGGATGATACCATTTCTCTTCCCAAATTTGGGTTAAATAGCAGTTGTGATACTATGCATTATGGCTGTTGCTGAAAATATATAGAACCTTCACCTCTTCTAGGTGCTTTTAGGATTTGTGCTTTCGCTAATTCCTGCTTCACATCCTCAAAGGATACTTGACAAGCTTCACTCCAATTAAATAGACACTTAAAGAATAACAAGTTTGTTAATGGCAATGCTCTTTCTGCTAGTGCATTGATAAATCTTTGATAATATCCCACTAATGATAGAAAGTTGTGTATCCCTTTTGGAGTACATGGTAGGCTCATAGCGACTATGACCTTTATCTTTTCAGGGTTAGTTGCAATACCAGCTGACCTAACCACATGGCCCAATAACAACCCGTAGGGTACACCAAAGATAAACTTTCATGGATTAAGAGCAATGCAGACTTGTCTACAACACTCAAAATATTTCCTTCAAATTATCAACTGTCCATCCCTTGTGGTGGTTGCCCCCAAATCATTAATGAAGACTTGAACTTCTCTGGGGATATGTCACCAAAAGTCTTATCAGTTGTTCATTACCAAGAACTAGGTGCATTGCATAACCCAAAGTCATCACATGATACGAAAGGTACCGAAGACAATGATAAACATCATTTTCACCGTATCTTCCTCTGTAATAGCCATTTGATTAAATCCAGCAAAGCAATCTATAAACGAAAAGATTTTCCTACCCAGTAATTGATCCAAAATTTGATCAATGAATGGTAACGGATAGTAATCCTTAACCATCTTCTTACTAAGCTCTCTAAAATCTATGCAAAGCCATATTTTATTATTATTCTTCTTCCTAATAACAATTGGTGAACACCACTCCATGTGTTGCACTAGAAATATCAAGCCAACCTTCCGTAGTTTCGTTAACTTCTCGAATAGCCTGTCCCTTAATTCAAAAGGCATATGCCTTACTTTTTGATGCATATGATAGCTATCATCCTTCAGAGGAATAGTATGAACAACTAGGCAGTAATACCTCTTAGCTTGTCATAATTCCAAACAAAGATGTCACAGAATTCTTGAATCAAGGACACATGGTCCTCCCTTTCTTCCAAACTGAGCATGGACCCTAATTTGATTGGCCGTGAATCATTCATCATGCCAAGGTTTAGCTCAATTACATCAGCATCTCTTATCCTCTCTTGAGCCTCTATTGGCTCATTCAAAGTTACTTGATAGATATCCTCTGTAGTGGACCCCTCGTTTGATTCACCACTTCATGACGTCTCCCTAGTAGATGGAGTATCTAATGTATCTAAATCTGACGAGGACAAAGGGACTCTCTCACTTTGAGGAGATTCAGGATAGGCATCTATCACTACACGTCTAGCACCTCTACCAAAGATCAACCGACCAATGGGTATATCAACCTAATAGTCTACTTGTAAGATCCATGGCCTACCTAATAGTACTTGATAGCTAGGTTGCCTTGCAAAACTAATGACCGTAAAGTCCATAATGTATTCCACATTGGCAATGGTCACATGGACTTTAGTAATGCAACCTTTAGGTCTTAAATTGTCATCAACCATTCGAAGAATGGTGGAGGCATCCTTTTTTATCTCTAATCCTAACCTTTCCATCAATTCCGAACTCATATTGTTGATGGAGGATCCTGTGTCCACAATAGCATGATCCGCTAGTATTCCATCAACATATGCTGCTACCCTTGAACAATGCTTTTCATTAGCATGTTCAAACTAATCATCTCCTACTTGCACTATTCCCAAGGGCTCAACAGTATACGCAATGTGTAGAATCTTTCTAAATTCCTTATGCACTCTTGGAGACAACTTAATTAATTATAGGAGGTTTACATCTGGTTTAACTTTGCAAAGAGATCTCACTAAATCTAATTCATGGTAGCTAGCAAGAGCTCGCTTTTTCTGCCAGACCATTCTCTCCTTTGGCCTTTGAACCCCGGCTTTGGTTCCTCTTTCTTGGCTTTTTCCTTTTTCTTTGGCAATTCCTTATCCTTCTTGGGGTCATCTTTACCATCAATGGCTTTCAAAGGTATGCCTTCTATATCAGGGTTAAGGACTTGTATCCCCTTATCATTTTGCTTAGGTTTTCCCTCGATAGGTTTTACCTTATCTTTGTCAACTTCTTTACCCCTTTGACCTCTCATAATGACCCGTAGATTAGAAGTTTCAATGCCATTGACACAAACAACTTCTATAAGACTAACTCCATTGCCACCATGCAATTCCTCCTACACTAGTTTTCCCTCTTTGTAGTGTTTGTTTTGGTCCTTCATCTTGCTAGAGATTACTCCCTTGCACTTGATGGTTAACTAGACCTAGCTATTTTCTTCCTTTGTTGGAGAGAGTTAAACTTGCTCCACTAGGTACTAGCTAAGTAATCATACTTTCCACATATGTCACATTTAACATTTGGACAATTCCTAGGGAAATGTTGACCACCACACCACTTACAACTAAATCTTGAGGGGGTACCCTCTTCAGGGATGTCAACTCCCTATCAAATCTGCTGCTTCGTAAGGAAATTGATATCAACAAATATTTGTCTCTATTGTTTGTTGATCATGTTAGTATAGTGCTTTATCATATCTTTAACTTTGCCAAGGACATTCAATGCACTTGCTGCAATCGTCTACTTGTCATTCCATTGGTCTAACCGCTTGAGTAGGGATTGGCCTGCTAACTCCCTCAAACAACATTAGGATTTATTGTTTGGCTTACAACACTTGGGGGAGCCATTTGATTAGCTATAGGTATGGTCACAGTGTGAGGAACGGGCAACATGGACACATCCAGAATCATACTTCCTCTCCCATTGGAAGTACTCATGGGCATTCCTTGACCTCCATTTGTTAATGCTAAAGTACTTTTAACACCTAGACTAGGTATAGTTTGTCCTAGAGATATAGGTTGCTTGTAATCACAATTCTATCTCCCTAGAGGTATGGTGACCAGATTTGCTAAAGGAGTTTGGATGATGGGAACTATTAGTCCACTCAAAGTGGGCTGACTGACTGGAAGGGGGAATTACTAGAACTTCCTCCTCCTTAACAGACTATGTGTAGGATTAGGGTTGATAAGACCCCTTGTAGGGATATTGGACTACTCCTCTTGCAAAGAATATCTTCTAATAATTTCGGCTCACTATCTAGCTTATTTAGCTCTTTCTTGCTCTTCGAAAGCTTAGTTTGATAGTCTTTTGAATCTATCTCACTGCCTTTTGGCATACACTAATAAACTAGTTCTTATTGACCAAGATTCGAAAACCGCCACTTATTAGCGGCTCCTAGAAAATGCACCACTTGTTGTTAGGACCTAAAACAGACTTGACATTGGCTCTAAGCACTAGCCGAGCCTCTACTACTCACCTCAAAAGACCCCACATGGCCTCGTGGCCAAGAGCATCTAAGAACTTTACGTTTGTATGATTTTATAGTCCAATGGATATCTTTCCCCATACTCCTCATCAGAGGGAGTCCCTAAACATATTGGTGTTATACATTGTGTAAGCACACACAAAGGGAGCACCCCTTGGCTGATCACACTGCAGCTCCACTATGGCTCTCCTACACCTTGGGTGGTGGTCCCAAGATGCATCGTGAACACATAGAACACATTCGAAACAAGCTCCACTCTTTTGATTAATCGATCCACGAGATAATAGATAGTCCTCTCATTGAGTATTTCCTGTGTGTCCAATCGTCAAAATCAGATAGGGTATGTTCGATCATTGGACAGGATGGGTTGGTCTAAGTGATCAATTTTTATGTGTCTGATTCTTGTGCATCAGATTTCTGAGCGTCCGAATCAGACGAGTCTCGTGTGATCGATCGATGGACGAATTTTTAGGGTATCCAAGTTCAAATATTGAACCGTCCAATTCTACAGAATTGAACCATGTTTGAGTTTGATTCTGGGAATCAGACCGTCCGAGTCCGATTCTGGGAATCAAACTCTGGTAAAACAATGTCTGATTTATGCATATGAGTTTCCAGTGATGACAAAAATCAACTCGATTCTAATGATTTTAGTTATAAGCAATCACACAAACTTCCCGAATGTAAGAATAGACCCTAATGAAGGATTGTATATACTTGGAATAGTAAACAAACTTCAAAATACAAATCGGCAAATAAATCAAACCCTCTTGCCCTGTTATGACAATAAAAACCCAAATACTTGTTTTTATTTTTTTCTTTGTTTTTCCTACCCTAATGCATCCAAATCACAAAGCAAACGCCTACACTACTCCAACCTACTTTTTTGAATTAAAAAAACCAAAAAATTAGTTGCTAAGGAGATTGAATACCTTTTCAAACTCCCTCGCTTCCTACCTATCTAGCTTAACCACTAGTTCGGGGAAAAACCTACTTCAGTGCTCGATTCCGAGCATGCAAGTACTCAAGGCTTGAATGTGTTAGTCTCGGCAATGAAACCAAAATGTAGAGGTGAGCTCAAGCTCAATTGCCAAGACCCACGGACCGCTTATTGTTTCAAGTGTTTCAAGCCAAGCACTAATGGATACCTCTCACATGGTCGATGTGCTATCTCTTTCTATGAGCGTATAAGCTTACCTCCATGCCCGATCGAGTTGCTTCTTCTCTTGAGCACTCCAATAGCTCCACAATCCAAGTGCAAACTTCAAGCGAGCTCAATCCACAAGCTCCATGCTCCAAGCTCCATTGCCACGAGTAAGACAAGAGAAGATAAGAGAAGAGAAGAGAAGAAGAGAGGAGAAGATGGAGAGCTTCTCCACCATGGTTCCTCGCCCTCACACTCTCACACTCCCTCTCTCAAAGCAGCACAAGATCAAGCAAGCAAGAAGAAGAAGAAGAAGAGAGCTCATTTTGGCCACACACAAGAATAAGTTTCTCATTCACTTTTCAACTTTATATAAAAAACCCTAAATCCCTTTTGAGCGGTCATCCCCTTTTTGGTCCATGCTTGACCCATTCCTCCACCCCTCCACCCCTTCTCCTCCTCTTTCCCTATTGGCATGGCCTTAACCTATGCCTCTAACCATTTACAATTTGCACGTAGCACTCTTTTACAAAATAAATCATGGTGCGCATTGTGCTCTTTAACAAAATTATTGACTTGCACTTTTTCTTGTGTGCCTCTCTCCTTGATTTAGGAAATTTTTGCACTTCTTGTGTTTCCAACTTTTTTTTAGCGCTCCTTCGCCTTCCATTTCACTTTTGCCTTGGCCTTGTCTTCTGCTTTGGATTTTCCAAATTTTCCACCTTGTTCATCTGAGGGTTAACAAAGCTAAAGCCTTACTATGTGTAAGGGCTGACGTTGGGCTTGGTGCTTGTGCATGTCCTTCATGATTCAACTTTAACTTGGAATAGGCATACCAAGACAATTGGATGGAATTAATTATTCCTTATCTTGAGCATCCATATTTAGAGCAACATTACCACCAAGGCCGAGTGATCTAGTGGAGTAAAGGTTAAGGAGATCTTTCACATGGGAGATTAAGGTCTATTGCCACCACCATCGAAGGATTCTAACTAGCATTCCTATCGAGTTCGATAAGAAAGGAAAGATTGTGTCTGTTATTCATCCTCTCTCTCACCTTGATTTTGATTATCATAAGTATAAGTGAGCTTATCAATATGGCATGGCCTTTTACTATAGACTAGATCCATACTTTGTATTTCGATGGAGCTTTTAGAGGGTCCGCTAACATGATGTTATGAGGACACAGTGTGAAAAAGTATGGAATACATCATCATCCGACTTCTCTATTGATCTAGAGAGTCAATGTGATCTAAGCCATTAGTACTAGTGTGAGTTGCCTGGATTATCTGAAAATACTAGATTTTTGGATAATTTTAGCCTATATTTGATATTATTTATTGTAAAAATTCGAAAAAGTTAAAAAAAGCTTCTAGATTAGGATGGCATGCAAGAAGCTAGTTGCTTTTTTAGCCAATTAGGAGATTTTTCATAAAAAAGACAGATTGACGAAATTGCGCACATCGCGATCACTATAAACAGGCTGACATTGAATTGAAAGAAGAACCATATTTGGGTTTCGAACAACAGAGAAAGAGCTGATTTTTTAAATCCATGTTTTTGGTCTACGAAGGAGCTCCAAGAGAACTAACGCCTAAGATTGCTTCTAAGTAGTGCAAAGATTCCAGATTCTTTCAATATATATTGATTCAATTCATTGTGATTTGTTTTTGTCGTGTTTACCACTTGGGTATTCTTTATCTTCTCTTCCATCTCCTATCTCTACTTCCTTCTACTTCTGATCCCCGATGGATTCGACCTTTCGACAAAAACCCCTCTGACATTGGTGAACTCGATGTGAAAGGTCGTCACAGAAGAAGGAAATACAAGATGGGAGAATCTTTGAATACAATCTCCAGTGATGTTTTACAACAGTTGGTGCAAAATATGAATATGCTTATGCAGGTACACCAACAACAACAGGTGATGCAAGCTTCAGCTCAAAATAGAAAGTGTTGTGATGAATGCTTTGCAAGCAGTTGAGCGTGAGGTGAAGTTATTCAATGGCAGGAATGTATTTGCATATGTACATACCTATGCTCAGAAGATGGAATTCTTTGGAGTGGCTCAATCTGCATGGAGCCAGTATTTTGTACGTGTTAATGTTCATGAACTGAAAGCACGAATTACTGAATTATACTTGCAGGATGCTGACTAGGTAGCCTTCAAGAAGACACTTAGGGAAGAATTTTACATTGAGGACACCAGTTTGATTACGCGCAAGACTTTTCAGGAGTGGGTTATACAACCCAATAAGGGACTTGTGGCTACAGAATTGTTAAGAGAATTTGAAAGTAGATTTGAGCAGTTGGATCTTGCAGAATAGCAAGCTCTTGCAAGTCAGAAAATTGAATTGTTTCTACAAGTAGCTAATCCTGAGCTTCAAGAGAAGCTTGATGATTTGCTGGAGGATCAGACTACAAAGACAGGTTTGAAAACATAGTGATGCTATTGTTTCCTCTGTTAGGAAAGATATCTTAGATGAATTGGTCAAAGGGATGCGGGATCTTCAATTGAAGGTTGCAAAATTGGGTGAAAAAGGACAAGAGGAAAGGGGACGGGCAACAGCCCCTAAGCCTGGAAAAAGATGTATGTGGTGTGACAGTTTGCAGCACGAGAGAAAGGATTGTGCTGCCTATCAGGAGGCCTTGGCACGACAGTTTATCTTTTGGAAAGATGGCAAGATCCATGCACAAGAAATGGGATTGCCTCTTGCTTTGAATTTTGGAAAGGGAGGTATGCAGAAGTTGTTGGAAGACTTGGCTGTTCGAAAAGCTTATGCGATGGTACATGCTTCTACTTTTGGTCTACAGTTGGATAGAATGCATGGCCAAGTGATGGTTGGTCCAAAGGCTGAAATATGGACACATGCTTTACATGCAGCTGAAAAGAGAAAGGTCATTGATAGTGAAATGTCTCATGCAGGGCAAGACATTCGTGGCATAACTGGTTGGAAATCACTGGTAGATGCATATTCAGTGTATGCATATTTAGCAAAGGTACAAAACATGGATGTACTTGTGGAAGAAAAATAAAAAAGAGATGAAGATATTGTAGGAACATCTAAAAGAATGACAAGAAGAAGTGTGGATCGGCCTAAAGTTGCAAATTAGCCACCTCCCAAGCATGTTATGGAAGAGGTCAGTCATCAGGAGCAAAAACAGGATAACAAACAAGAGGGAAAAAAGAAGGGCAAGCAGTCAAGATATAAGTTGCAATCTGAAATTGAGACAGCCCACAGATCTTAAGAAGGTTCTTGAAGAACGGATCTTAAACAATCAGGTGGAATTTACCTTGGGAGAGGTGCTTGTCATTGCCAAGTGAGAATTTCATGATGAGATCATTGACATAATTAAAAGGAAGCGTCAGTTTCTTGGTGATACCACTAGTGCATTGCTGCAATTTGAAGAGGAAACTCGTTTGTTGGGTATTCGAGCTGAATATGAGCATGAAGTAAGTACAGGATTGTCTATGCAGGATGCTTCCAAGCAATGGACAGTATGTGGAAAAGAGAAGAAAGTGGTTGAAAATGCATTGTCTTGTAGCAATATGCATGGTGGAGTAAGGCAAATGCAACAATATGGAGAAGAGACTCTAGGATTTATTCCTCACAGTCACTACACAAGAAATCATTGGGCTAGAGCTACCACTAAAACGGTAGTGAAAATAGGGGAACATGAAACTCCTTGTGTTGCTTTACTTGACCATGGGTTTGAGATAAATGTCATTGAGTGGGGATTGTATGAAAGTGGTGCATGGCCTGTGGACATTGATCATGGTTGGCATATGAGGGCTGCAAATAATTCTTTAGGGGAGCTCTATGTTGCATGCCCTAATGTAAAAGTGACGATTGGCGATGTATAGGAAGAGCAATACTTCTTTATGCAAGATAATTCCTCATATGCAGTGATTTTGGGATAGCCCTATATTACAGGTGTGCATATGGAAACAAAGGTGCTTGATGATGGTTCTGCTTATACAAGAGTCAAAAGCAAGGATGGGAGAAAAGCAGTCCAATTTCTTACTGTTTGTGTCAATCATCCTAGAAATCGTGATATGCTTCGAGAGTCTTCTTTGGTTCCAAATGCAAGGGAATTCAAAGACTTGGATTTTCATTAAGCACTGCTGTAATGTGGAGTTACAGTAGTGCTATTCAAAGGGTGTACTCGCCTCTTGATGAAATGAAGCATGTATTTACTATTGGTAATTCTTAGTCTACAGCAAACAGTTCATGTTGGTTTAAGCCTATGGAAGCTATGTGTAGGGCTAAACGCATATCTATGAAACGGGCTATTAAGAAACTGAGATCATTGGGGCTATTAGCTGAAAATGATGGCATTTCAGGAATCTTTTATGGGCTGAATATTACTGACACTATGGCTGAAATTTCAACAACTATACATGTAGAAAATGAGGCTGAAAACAGAGTGTTGTTAGTATGTTCTTTGGATATAATAGCCTCATTTTCTCAGCAGGAAGGATTATAATGGACTGAAGCACTTGTGGAGACAAAGTATAAGACAGTTGATAAGACTATTGACAAAAAGGTGAAACCAATTGCTTTGCCACTTCCACTAGAGAGTGAGGGTATGTATGAAAAATTGTCAATGCAGCCAAGCTACGGGATCCTAAAGATATAGGTCATCAGTTTACATCTGAAACATTACAGGAATTGAGAGTTGGTGCAAAAGGGTTTCTTTTGCTTGCTGAGAGAAACTGTTTTATGCAGATGTTGGCTAGACATGGGAAGGCATTTGCATTTCAACCAAGTGAAATAGGTTGTGTGGATCCAAATGTTGTCTCTCCTATGGTCATATTTACTGTGCCACATGTACCATGGAACTTGAAGCCTATTCTAGTGCCTAAAGCTTACTTGCCAAAGCTAATGGATTTGCTAAATGAAAAGATTCGCATGAAGATCTTGGATCCTTCTTCACCCCTGTACTCAAATCGTTGGTTCACTATGCCCAAAAAAGTATGGGGCTTTGAGATTTATTCAAGACATGCAACCGGTCAATAACGTGACCATAAGAAATGTGGGTGTAGGTCCTGTGGTTGATGAATTTGCAGAGGCTTTTGCAGGTAGAGCGATCTATTCTTTGGGTGATCTTTACTCGGGGTATGATCAGTTTCAGCTTGCAATTGAAAGCAGGGATATCACAACCATGAAGAATCCTTTGGGGTTAGTACTGATGTATACTCTCCCACAAGGTGCAACAAACTCAGTGGCACACATGATAAATGCTATGAATAGGGTACTTAAGGATTTTATACCACAATTGACTATGCCCTTCTTGGATGATGTTCCAATCAAAGGGTGTGCAGTGGATGAAAAGAATGAAGAGATGGATGCTCATGGATGCAGACAGTTTGTTGCAGATCATATTGTGGATTGTGAGAGGATTTTGACACGTCTAGAAGAGGTGCATTTGACTCTTTCTGGACAAAAGTCTGTCTTTGGAGTTGAAGAGGTTTTGATTGTTGGGCATATGTGTGGGCCTTATGGGAAAAGGCCATCACCAACAAAAAAATATGGGATTAATAGAATGCAAGATGTATGCACGAATGTATCAGAAGTGGGTAGATTCTTGGGTGCATGTGTGTTCTATTTGATATGGATTCCTCACTTTGCACATGTAGCCAATGTTCTTTAGCAGCTTCTAAGGAAAGGTCGAAAATTTCATTGGGAAAGGAAGCATCAGAAAGCAATGAAGAAATTGAAGCAACTCTTAAAATCTGCTCCTATGTTGAGAAAGGCTGACTATTCACATGGAAAGCCTATCATTATTATTGTTGATACAAGCCCAATCAGGATTGGGTGGGCAGCAAGATGATGAGGAAGGACAAATATATGCAATTTGCTTTGGTGCTAAAGTATTGACTGAACGACAGAGAAGATATCCACAAGTTAAAAGAGAATTATGGGGAATTGTGACAGCCCTTAAATGTCATCAGGAGTATTTTATGGGTGCTCATGTAGTCATTGAGGCTAATTGTTTGATGGTATTGGATATGATTACTAGTTGTGCTACCCCGGACATTGCTATGCTCTGGTGGATTGCATACATCAAATATTTGAACCCTAAATTTCAGCATATTGCAGGAAGAGATAACCTAGTTGCAGACATGTTATCTCGAGCACGCTATGAGAATGAAGATGGGATGATGGATGAGGAGGAAGAAGATGACTTTCTTATGGCTGAAAATGATGTTGCAAGAGTGAATTTAGCAATGCAAGGTGTTGCTTTAGCATTAACAGAAGCTTGGACAACAAAGAGAAGACACTTTAGATGTTTTGCATCTTGTGTAGAAGTGTTTCTGAAAGACAAATATGCAAGAGAGTGGTTGAGAATTGGTCAATATCTCAGTACATTAACAAAGAGAGATGAATGGTCAGATGAGGAGTTTAAGAAGATCAAGAGAAAAGCCTATGGATTTTTCTTAAAATATGGATACTTATGGAAACATGCTAAAAAGAAACAGGGTATGCCATTGCAAGTTTTGGGTGACAAAGCTTCACAAGTAAAAGTAATGCAAGAATTTCATGAAAGCTTGTGGGCTGGTCATAGAAGTATTTGGGGTACTTTTACAAAAATCAAAGAAAGATATTGGTGGCAGGGTATGTATAAGGATGTTGCTCACTTTGTGGAAACATGTACGACATGTCAAATGTATTCAACTGTGAGACATCGGGATGGATTGCAACCCACATATCCATTGTCTTTTCATTTTAAGTGGGTGGTGGATTTGGTCACATTGCCTACAGGTCTTTGGCAAATGAGGTATCTTGTGCTTGCTCATGAAGACTTGACTAATCAAGTGGAAGGGAGAGCTCTACGTACTAAGATGACAAATGCCGTATGTACTTTTCTCTTAGAAGAGATCTTTTGTCGATATGGTTGTGTGGGAAAAATTATAGTGGATGAAGCTCATGATTTCTTTGCACGGTTGGGGATAAAGCTTGCTTTAAATAAAACTTTCGGTGTGGCAGGGAAAATAATCAAATTATTCAAAAGGCGGGAATCTATTGTCTATGAGTTTCCAGAATTGGAAGAAAATAGTGGCCATGATACAGGGGCTAGCCATGAAGATATGGAAGATGAAGAAGTAAAGGATATGGTTGCAGAGGATGAGGAGGACTCAAAATCCGGTGACATAGGATTTTGGTACATACCAGAGGATGTGCAGGTTCAATGGGGGTGGATGTCGTGATGCTATGAGGACACAGTGTGAAAAAGTATGGAATGCATCATCATCCAACTTCTCTATTGATCTAGAGAGTCAATGTGATCTGAGCAATTAGTACTAGTGTGAGTTGCATGGATTATCGAAAAATACTAGATTTTAGGTTAATTTTAGCCTATATTTGATATTATTTATTGTAAAATTTTGAAAAACCTAGAAAAAGCTTCTAGATTAGGATGGCATGCAAAAAGCTAGTTGCTTTTTCAGCCAATTAGGAGATTTTTCATAAAAAAGACAGATTGACGAAATCGCGCGCGTTGCGATCGCTGTAAATAGGCTGAAAACTACAGATTGAACTGAAAGAAGAAGGAGTGATCCGGGAGATCTGTGAGCAGGTGTCCTGCAGTTTTACCCCCCTTTCAGAGCCAACGAAGCCATCAGATTTGGGTTCCGAACAGCAGAGAAAGAGCTGATTTTTCTGATCCACGTTTTTTGTCTACGAAGGAGCTCTAGGAGAACTAATGCCTAGAGATTGCTTCTGAGTAGTGCAAAGATTCCAAGTTCTTTCAATACATATTGATTCAATTCATTGTGATTTGTTTTTGTCGTGTTTACCACTTGGGTATTCTCTATCTTCTCTTCCATCTCCTATCTCTACTTCTTTTTACTTCTGATCCCAGGTGAATTCGACCTTTCAACAAAAACCCCTCCGATACTGCTAAAATGCGAGTGTTGGGGTGGTCATTAAAGACCCCCGATGTAGGGTTGTCATGAAAATACCAATGTGGTGGTATCCACCGATTATTGGTGAAAGGTGATTCACAGTTAGTAATCAATCAGTTGAATGGGATCTATAGTGTGTGGGATCCCATCTTACGGATGTACCGTCATGCAGCCTTGGATATGTTGCATATTTTTGAGACAATGACTTGTCAGCTAGTTCCTCACCGGTGGAATCGCTTTACAGATTCCCTAGCCAACTATGCTTTTGTTGAAGATGTCTTTTTCAGTTGTGGTCGAGGGGAGCTCTTACCATTACCTTCTAACATTAGCCCTAGAATACTTTGGGGTCTTTCCCTACTAACATGTTCTATTTTGGCCGCCAATGGGTAGTTTGGGTTATGAGTCAGGTTGCAATTGAGCACCTTCATATTCTATCACAGATGCATAGGATTGTTTATCATCATATTTGTCAGACATCCCTTGCTATTTATGCAAGGGGTTAGCCAATAACATGATGCACTTAGTGTATGGCCTAAGGAGCCCTTATCCTTGGTCGGGGTCTTATACTTTAATAGAGTTATGTTAGGACCAAGGGTTTGTTTCGGCAGTATTCTGTTGAATGGTAGTGAAGTGGATTATGTCATTAGGCCAAGAGGGATGTTTGTATTGGGTTCTAATGTTTTGTTTCATAAGGCCAAGAGGGCCAGTCTGTTGGTTGTGAGCTCTTATATTTCTTTAGGCCAAGAGGGCCATGTATCTGTTTGGTGCGGGTATGTTTAATGGTTTTCTGTTTTAGTGACTGCGTCAAACAGGTTTGACAAAGTGCGTGGAGGGAGCCTTTGCAGTGCGGGAGCTTCTTGTAGCCATTCCAAGTGGTGTCGTGGCCTTTTCAAGTTTTCCCCTTGAGTTGGTTTAGTGTTATATGTGTATGTGGGGTTTTTTTTTTTCATTTTTTGGGGATCGGCAATCAAGGCATAAATTCCTAGGGTTACATTAGGTATGTTTGGAAAAAGTTCAAGTAGTTGTCTACCTCCTCTCATGACATTGTTAGGCATTGAAAGACATGCTTTCAAGGGGAGTCCTAGTGACCCTCTTCTGCTAGCCTGCTAGGCAGTTGTTCCAGGAGTCCCTGCTAGTGTGAGGCAGTTAGAGAAGCTTGCCAAAATAAAAAGAAGAGGAAATTTTGAATATATCTAAAATATAAAAATACAGAGGTCTGTAAAAAGGGGTTCTAACCCCTCAACAAGAAAAGAAAAGAAAAGAAAGAAAAATCCCAAGAGTAGTTGATTATTGCCTTGCTGCAAAGGATTGGTAGGTTTCTCGGGCACGAGTCAGAGACCTGGGGCGAATGCCTTATCTTCCTTGGGGTAGCAGCTAGCCAAAATAAAGTAATAAGGAATGTTGGAGCAAAAGTAAAAGTGAGAGAAAGAAAATGATTAAGTGCAATATTGCAAGAGTTTGGTAGATTCTTGGGTACCGAGTCAGGACCTAAGGTTGATGCCATGTTTTCCTTGGGTGACTCTGCGCTTAGCTCCCTCCTTTTTACACACCCGAGTATGGAAACCTTAAAAGACAAATATATTACAAGAAAATACATGATGACCAAGCTATAGGAGTCCTCGACTAGTATAGGAGTTCTTGGTCCAGTTGTCCTAAGTTGGGTAGGTAGTTCAGGCCACCAACTAAGATGACCTCTTTGATTGTTCTTTCCGCCAGTACGTGTTGGAGCAATTGGTTAGGGATTTGCCCTGGATTTTTGTTAGATTATACTGGGCCTATCCCTTAAGGATCTTCATGCCTTGATTTTATCAGGGGGGTAGGGTGAGAGTTGTTTTTAAGCTTTGTTGAGTATATTTTTTTGTGGCAGGTTAATGCTTTTTATGGTTGTTATTTGTGCAGATCAGTTTATGGGATTCGATGGGTTGAGTCACCCTATCCCATGGTCACCAATGAGAGCGGATTTTCAACACTTGTTTTGAAGCGAAAAAGAGCTCGGGGGAGACCATAAAAGAACAAATTTTCTTGCAAATTGAAATGGTTGCGGATTGATGAGCTAGAGTTTTGCTAGATAGAGTTCAATGCCAGGAACCCAACGCATGTCTTGATTTGTGGAGATCGGAGTTTGTTTGACCCCCCATTTAATCCCCACAAGGTTTCATGTTATGAAGCAGATATGTGATCCTGGAGCCAAAAAGTGCATGAAGGAGGTCAAGCCTATAGATTTCGATACCACAAAGCTAGCCATCCAAACGGATCTCAAATTTGAGCTCGTTTGCCCTACCAAAATGGAAAAATCCGCTTTGCCAAAGTGTGAAAATAAGAAGCTTGAACTAGTTTTTATGTTTAAAAGCTTAATATTTGAAAGAACACGATTTCATGAAATGTGGGGAGAGTACTATTTTTTTAGTGCCCCCAAAAATGGCATTTTTAAATGATTTTTTTGTTGTTGATAATCAAACCCAAGCTTTGAGTAGCAAGATCTTCAATTTCTTCGCCATTCATCACCGTAGAAATTTAAAAAAATGATTCATTGAATAGAAAGATTTGGTTTTAGTATTTCTCTTTCCTCCCCTCTTGTGTTATGTTCTCATGAATTAGTGTATGAGAGAAGGGGGTGGGCTAAGATGAAAGATTTTGGTCGTGTGATGATGCGGGAGTGCAAAGGGACATAAATCAAGGTTGGATGGATCTTCAATGGCCATTGAAGAGCATCAGTGGGTCCCCAATTTTGAAATGCATATGTCATAAGGGTGTGATTTTTTAAGTAAGTCATAGATTTCATTGTTTTATGATACGTTTTGGTTGGAAATGGCTGAAAATGATTGTATTTGATTGCCAATATTCTAACGTATCAACCATGTTGAAGTAATCAATAAAAATTAGTTGTATAATGATTTTATGCTAAATACGCAAAACCCGAGACTATGTGATTGAAGGAGAATTATGCGATTTTTGGGGTTTTGTTGTACATATGTTGTTCCTATGGGTTGAAACATGATAAGAAAATCATTCTCAATATGACCAATCAATCAAAACCAACAGATCAATAAGCATCAATAATTTTTTATAAATAAATAGAAAAAATATGAAATTTTTGAGAAAATAGATTTTTCACATCCAAAAAATAGGAAAAATTAAGATTTATGTTTGTGAATGTATGGTAGAGCTAAAGCGTGAGGTGGTTTAGCCTCAACTTAGCCCTATCTCTTTGTTAAAGTGGGTTTTATTGATTTTGTAAAAGAGAAATACATGAAAAATATGCCTTAATCCTACCAACAAATGCATAACTCTAAATGGTAGGGAGAAAGGGATTGTTGAGCATTTAAAGTACGTTGAATTCTAATGTTTTATTATGCATTTCATATAGGGTTTTTTTTCTAAAATTAAAAGGGTCCAAAAGCACGAGAAAGCTCGATACTAGCCCTAAGCAACAAAGCAATTGCATATTAGAAGAAAAGTATAAAAGGAACTATTTTTGCACTTTCACAATGTTGATTGTTAATGAATAAACTTGTTTAAGAACTATGGTCATACACAATTGCATTGTACATACCATATGGTATAATCCTGGATGTATGGCAACTGTTTGTATGAGTGGCGATTACCTATGTTGAGAGTGTGAGGTACCCTAAGCTGTAGGGTTAGATATTCGATTCCCTAGAAAATACTTAGTGATGAGGACTATCTATTATCTCATGGATTGATCAATCAAAAGAGTGAAGCTTGTTTCGAATGTGTCCTATGTGTTCATGGCGCATCTTGGGGCCAATCCCTAAGGTGTAGGTGAGTTGTAGTGGAGCCACGGTGATCACCCAAGGGGAGCTCATACATGCTTCACACAGTGTATAACACCAATATGTTTAGGGACTCCCTTTGAGGAGTGTGGGGAAAGATATCTGTTGGACTACAAAATCATACAAACACAAAGTTCCTAAACACTCTCCTAGCCACGAGGCCATGTTGTGGGGTGGTTTGAGATGAGTGGTAGTAGAGGCATGGCTAATGCTATAGAGTCACTGTCGGACCCGTTTTAGGTCCCGACACTATTGTTGATGCTAAGTTGAAAATTAGATGTTTGTGAAATGAGCCAAAAAATCTTTACAATGACACCTTGTGACCTTTTATACTCCATCCTAAGCCCCAACTAATGTCCACTAATGGTTCCTTCCCCTAAAGGCACTTACAACAATTTACATAGGCAACTTGTCCTACATTACAGACCATCCTACCTTAAGAAGTTTTGTCCTCAAAGCTTGAAAATGAAAAAGATACAAAAGAGTAGATCCCATAAAGAACTTGATCATGGAAGAAGGTTACTAAATACTCCATATTGCAATGAAGTGTTCCCCATAATAAGAAAGCATCACAACTATGACAAAACTCTAAAAGTCTAAGTGCTACATCTTGAAAAGGCCCAAATGCCCTACCATTGAAGAGGAATGAATGCCTCTCTTATAACATTTTTTGTTTGAAATTGGATAAAGGCATCAAGTAGACTCAATCTTTGAACCACAAGAGACCATTGTGCCACTTGAAGTTTGGAAACTCGCCATCTTATATTGTTATAATTTGTGCATAATCATGGAAACACGCTAGTCTAATAAGTACTTCTCTTGGATATCATTAATCCAATCCTTATAAATAGTAGAGATGATAGATAATAAACATGCCCACATACATGAAAGCACATCAACCACAACATTGTCTTCTCTTGCCATATATGAAAGTCATAACTTTGTAGTGTGGCTAACCATCTTTGTTGCTTTGGAGAAAGGGTGGAGTGGGAGAAAGTATTTCAAAAACTCGGTGGTCACTCTTCACTTTGAAGTGGCTATCATAGAGGTAATGGTGTCATTTCTTCATGGCATGGAGGATTGCAATAAGTTTTAATTTGTAAACATATACCAGATTTTTGGACAATTTTAACCTATTTTGATATTTTGGATATTATTTCTTGTAAAAATCTTGAAAAGCTGTAGAAAACTTCTAGAATAGGGTGACATGCAAAAAACAAGTTGCGTTTAGCTAGTTTTGGGAAAGCTCATTAAAAAAAGAAGGGCTTTCAAAATCGTGTGATGCACGATCACAGTTTATAGGCAGCCAAACAACACTCCAAACTGGGACAAGGACTGACTAGAAGAATTTTGAGCAAGTGTCTTGAAGTTTTACCCCCCTTTTGGAGCCAAGGGAACCATCAGATTTGTAGTCTAAACTATAGAGAAGAAGCTAGTATTTGATACATGTTTTTGGTCTACAATGGAGCTCCACAAGATCTAATGCTTGGAGATTGCTTCTGAGTAGTGCAAGTCAAGGAATTTGTTTATCTTCTCAGGTTCTATCAATACATAGTACTTTGATTCATTGTGCTTTGTCTTTAACTTATGTACCTCTTCTCTATTATTTTTATTCTCTTCTATCTTCCATTCTCTATTTCCTTCTCTCTCTGATCCTCGGTGGATACGACCTTTCGACTAAAACCCCTCCAACATTGGTAAATCGGATGTGAAAGGTCGTCAGAAGGAAATACAAGATGGGAGAACTATCAAGCACAATTTCTAGTGATGTTTTGCAATAGTTAGTGCAGAATATGAACATGCTTATGCAGGTACAACAACAACAATAGATGATGCAAGGTTCTGCTCAAACATAAACTATTGTGATGAATGCTCTACAAGCAATAGAGCATGAGATGAAGTTGTTTAGTGGTAGAAATGTATCTACATATTTCCATACCTATGCTCAAAATATGGAATTCTTTAGGATAGCTCAACTTGCATGGAGACAGTATTTTCTACGTGTCACTGTATATACTGAATTATACATGCAGGATGCTAATTGGGTAGCTTTCAAGAAGACACTTAGGGAAGAATTTTACATTGAAGACACCAGTCTGATAACCAGCAAGACTTTCTAGGAGTGGGTTCTACAACCCAATAAGGGTCTTGTGGCTACAGAGTTATTAAGAGAATTTGAAAGTTGGTTTGAGGAGTTAATCTTGCAGAACAATAAGCTCTTGCAAGTCAAAAAATTGAATTGTTTCTACAAGCAGCAAATCCTAGCTTCAAGAGAAGCTTGATGATTTGTTAGAGGATCAGACTATACATATTGGGCTTAAAATAGAGTGGAGGAATTTTAAATAATTTGTTACTGAACTGATGAAAAAGCATAGAAGAAGAGAAAGATTGCATGTATCTAGCTTGCCCACTGTTACGGGCAAAACAGTTGATGTATCCAATAAGCCACCTAGTTCTATGGCTAACCGTATGGCTGCACTTGCTATTTCCACTATTAGGGAAGATGTATTAGATGAATTGGTA
The DNA here is from genome assembly GCF_053477565.2 of Lygodium microphyllum. Classification (NCBI taxonomy): domain Eukaryota; kingdom Viridiplantae; phylum Streptophyta; class Polypodiopsida; order Schizaeales; family Lygodiaceae; genus Lygodium; species Lygodium microphyllum. The sequence goes on along the minus strand of NC_141163.1, from coordinate 82,418,748 downwards.
AAAGGTATGCAAGGCTTGCAGTTGAAGGTTGCAAAATTGAATGAGAAAGGACAAGAGGAAAGGGGACGACAAGTAGTAGACCCCCTATACCAAGGAAAAGATGTATGTGGTGTGATAGTTTGTAGCATGAAAGGAAGGGTTGTGCTACTTATCAAGAGGCCTTGGCATGACAACTTATCTTTTGGAAAGATGGCAAGATCCATACACAAGATACTGGATTGCCTCTTGCTTTGAATTTTGGAAAGGGAGGTATGCAAAACTTGTTGGAAGACTTAGCTGTCTGAAATGCTCATGCGGATGTACATGCTTCTACTTTTGGTCTATAGTTGGATAGAATGCCTAGCCAAGGTGATGGTTGGTTCGAAGGCTACAATATGGACACATGCTTTGCATACAGCTGAAAATAGGAAAATTACTAATAGTGAAATGTCTCATGTAAAGCAAATCATTCATGACATAACTAGTTAGGAATCACCGATAGATGCATATTCAGTGGATGCATATTTAGCAAAAGGGAAAAACACGGATGTACTTGTCGAAGAGAAACAGAAGTGTAAGAAGCTGGGAATACTTAGAATGTTAATAATATGCCATGTCACACTGACACTGGTATATAAGGAGAGAAGTTGTAATTTTTCACATCTTTTTGACATATCAATACAATTACAATCTTTCTCTCCCTTCTTGCTCCAAGCTTCCATGGCTTCTTCACCGTTCCTGTCTTTCTCTCTCCAATTCTAGTCTTTCTCTCTCCTCGTCACTCTATTTCTCTCTCTTCCTGCAGTCTTTCTCTCTCCTCTGCAGTCTTTTTCTCTCCTCTTCTTCTCTCCCTAGTTCTCTCTCTGACAAGTGGTATCAGAGCTTCAGTCTTTGATCCATTATTTTCTTCCATTTTCACTCCTATTTTCCTATTTCAAAACCAATTTCAGACAAAAATGGTACAAGACAGTGACTAGTGGAGTGCTGCAGGACAACTACAGTTAGCAATGACTACATCTGGAGTTATTCAAGGTCAGATATGGCGGGTAAAGGCTTAAATGGCTGGACGTCATCAAATTTTATGCAAAAATGGAGGTAACTAGGGTAAAGAATGGTTAACCGGGCTTAGTTAGAGACTAAACTACAGTTACTTTTCAAAAGAGGTCTTCCTTTCCTCTTTCCTCAAGCTCTGCCCAAGCTTTCATGGAGTTTGCTGGCTGAGATCTCTTCTTTTCTCACTGATCTTTGCTCTCCATCAACAATGGCCTGCATAATGGCACTCTAGACATCAAATGCAACAAGTGGAGTACCAATCATGCCCTGTAGAAGCTGCCACGTGGCCTGGACAGCAGCCCGAAATTTGCGCTGATTTTTCCAGCCCTGTTCTCCTCCAGTTCTCAGCCAATCTTCAGCTATGGTGCTTCTAATTCATCATTGGCAGTGATTCCTTCAAGGTTTTGGTGTGTTTACTCCAAAATAGAACCATATTTCTCAGCTTTTCACTCTCTTGAAACCCTACATGAACAGTCCATGGGCAGCCATGAAAGCTTCAGCCCAAGCTTCCATTTCTTGACAATTTCTTGAAGATTCTTCATCCTTTTGGCCCGTGGAATCATTTCAGCAAGGATTCTTCAACAAATTGCAAGGATTAAGCACGGGATGGCTTAAGATTGAAGATCAAGAGCTTCTATGGAGCAAAAATTTGGGGGAAACGGGTTTAATGCTTCAATTTCAAGCATTTGAAGCCTCAAGATTGGTCTCTACCATCAGATAAGCAAGCTTCTTGGATTATTTTGCTAACATTGGACAACCGGGAGCCTATCAAGCATTTGGCAAGTTATTTTCAGCCATGTCAAGGTATTTCTCTTCAATTTTTAATCTCTCTCATTAATCCAATTGCTGAGCTTAAGCCATTTGACTGAGAGATTAAAGAATTGAACATTTTCATCAAATTCTCAGCCAACCTTTGCTTGAATTCATCTATTCATGAATGCAATGCTTGCTTAATGCATATTAGCTTCAATCAGTGAATGAAGGGCCTTAATCTGAGATTTCAGCATAACATTTGAATCCTATGGACTGAATACATTCATTGATTCCTTTGCTTACTCTAATCCAATTGATTGGTTGATTCTCTTTTGCCTAAATTGGAAAATTGTAAAGGGTAAGTACTAGCAATCAGTGAGTCACTGAATTGCATAGGTAAAACCCTTCTTCCATCTCAAGTTCTTTATCTCAATCAATTGCATCTCATGAAAGGCTGAATGAATATTTTCCAAATGCATATCATGCTGATTGCTTAGTACACTAGCCTCTGCCATGTTGATATTCCCACCGAGGAAAAAGGTGGATGCCGGGGGAGATAGTGGGACAAAAGAGAGGTGACCCTCCCTCACTATCGAAGATCCCGAAGGGGTGCAACCAACCGACCCGGGGGGAACTTTGCCCACCTCTCGGTGATTCGGAGCCCGTGTAGGGAGCCCGTCCTGCCGTTTTATCCCTCACACAGGTACAGCGAGTGGAGAATTGAAGATTGAAGACTTTCCAACGACTCAAGTACCTATTGGAGTAAAACAGGGTAAAACAGGGCATTTTCAGGTTACCCACAGGGTATTTACAGGTGGATACAGGTACACCCTTTGATACTGAAGTACAGGTGCAGGTACTACAGGGTACCCACAGGTCATATATACCCCTTTGCAGGGTTTGGTAGCCTTTGGAGGTTACTTTCTTGCATTACAGGGTCAAAACAGGGCACTTACAGGTCTAAACAGGGTGCAGGACTGGACAGTTCAGACTCTGAAAGTCAGTTACAGAATTTTCTGTCCTAAACCTGTTATAGCGTGCTATAGCTCATCTCGAAGAGGGCATTGTAAGCTTCGATTCGCACAAAAAAGTTTTGCAATCGGAGTTTTCTAGCCAAAGTTATAGCCGTTTTACTGACAGGGGGTACTGCAGGACTGCACTAGTATGGCAGGGCATAAAGGCAAAAATAAGGTCCAGGAGGACTATGCACAGCAAATCAGGGATTCTATGATGGAAAGCACATTTCAAGAGAACCCTGAAGAGCCTCAACAAGGAGAAATTAGCATGCTCAATGATACTTTGTGTGCCCATGAACTAAGGCATAGAGAGCGACATGAGGCCATGCTATCAAGAATGGATCAGATGGTTCAATCTACTGATCAGACTAAGGCTTCCATTGATAGATTGGTAATGTCCAATGAACTACTCATGGCACAAGTCTCTAAACTTTTACAATTACAAGTGGCATCAAAAGAAGCTAATGAAAAGGCCTGTTCAAATACTGATCCTTCAGTTCCACTTCAGCCATCCAACCAAAATGGTCATGGAGATGGAATCATAGGAAGAAGAGGCATACCCAATAGTCAATATGAAGTGGGAGAAGCTTCACAAAGGCATGATGACTATTTGGGCAGTTTGAACGGTGCCAATACTCAAGCTTTTGGACTGCATACACAGCATTCTAGGGGTACTTTACCAACAGGAAGATTACAGGGTAATTCTCAGCCACCTGTTGGAAGATTTCAATCTCATTTTGGAGGTTCTGTACTTGGAAATTCTGATCAGCCAGTTTTGGGACAGCAACCCTTCCATGATAGAGAATTTAAGGACAAAATTATTTTATCCAAATTCAATGGCCAGTCATCTTCACCATCAGAATTAGAGGAATGGACCTCTAAGATGGAGTCTTATTTTGATATATTTCCTAAAACTGATGTTATGAAGATACACTTTGCCTCCTTGCACTTAGAAGGATTTGCTCACACTTGGTGGAGGTATATAAAGAAAGAGAATGTACTTATTGAGAATTGGGAAGCTTTCAAGGCACTTATGGCTGAAGTCTTTGTTTCACCTCTTGAAAAAGAGAAGTTAGAACGAAGATGGTATAACTTGGAACAAAGGAGCCTAAGTGTAAGAGATTATACAAACCAATTCCTTAACTTGACCATGTATGTGGAAAACATCAGTGATGAGGCCAAGTTACACAAGTTCATGTATGGTTTAGAACCATCCTTGTCAGCTGATGTTATGGCGCAAAATCCTACTTCACTTTTCAAGGCTATTGAGCTTGCAGAGCGCTTTGGAAGGAAGTATAGGAAAGAGTCTTCATTTCAGCCAAGTTATGGACAGCCAAGGACTGTTTTAAAGCAAGGGCAAGTTGGTAACAATTATGGCAGCAACCATATGCCTAGTGGGAGCTTACGGATACCAACTTATCCTCCATTTAATGCTTCTAGGCTTCAAGGCAATTTCAGGACAGCAAACAGTCCAAAGGTTGAATTTAAGCAAGGTGACAATAAGCCTAAGTCTACTTCAGCCAATACAAATTCTAGAAATATTCCCATGGATCTTTACAAGGAAAGAAAGGACAAAGGCTTATGCTTCAAGTGTGGAGAAAAGTATACTCCTGACCATGCTTCAAAGTGTGTATACAAAAATGCCAAGCCAAAAATTCAGAGTATGCTAGTTCTTGAGGACCTTGAAAATGACATACATGAAGTTAATGCAGTCCCAATCAATGCTGAAAATGAAGATTTCGAGGATGATGGTGGACAGGAGTACTTCTATGATCCATCTGACTCTTTTCCTTTTGATCCAGGCGGTGATATCCCATTTGATCCTGGTGGATTTTGTAATGAGTTGCCTGCTGCCACTAATTGTTCTATCTCTATGGATGCTTGGACGGGATCTAAGAACCCTAATACACTTCGTATGAAGGGAAGCATATGTGGAAAGCCAGTGTTCATCCTGATAGATAGTGGCAGTACTCACAGTTTTGTCAATAAATCCATTTTGTACAAGTTGAATTGTGTTCCCACCGACTTACAGCAGCCCATTAGAGTACAAGTGGCTAATGGTGAAGAGGAAATCAGCACACAGATTTGTCCACAGGTTTCTTTGCAGATGGCTGAAAATTTTGAAGTCAAAGTAAACCTGATCACTTTGGAAATGGGGCCCATAGATATTGTACTTGGTTGTGACTGGTTGATGACCTTAGGCAGGATTACTATGGATTTCTCACAGTTATATATGGAGTTTTTCTCCAATGGACAGCTCATCCGTTTACAGGGGATCCCTAGTAAATCTGATTTTCAGCTTATCACCATTCAACATCTCAAGAAAGAGTACAAGAAGCGCTCACAGATATTTGTATTGCATTTGAACAAAGAAACACAGGATCAGCCCAAAAATTCAGCAAACCATCCAGCCTTGACAGCTCTTCTTGAGGAGTACAGAGATCTATTTGAAGTACCTACTTCATTGCCTCCTAAGAGAGCGGTGGATCACCCCATTGATTTGGAACCCAACTCAAAGACGATCAATAAGCCACCTTACAGACTATCAAAATGCGAACGAGAGGAAGTAGCCAAGCAAATCAAAGAGCTTCTTGAAATGGGATTCATTGAACCAAGTTCTTCACCGTATGCATCCCCAGTCCTGTTAGTCAAAAAGAAAGATGGATCTTTCAGAATGTGCATTGACTACAGGGATCTTAATAAGATAACAGTGAAGAACAGGTATCCTATACCCAGGATAGATGATTTGCTTGATGAGCTTAAGGGGGCTCGATTCTTCACGAAGATTGATTTGAGATCAGGGTATCATCAGATTCGCATGAGAGAGGGTGATGAGGTCAAGACTGCTTTTAGGACTGATCGTGGGCTTTACCATTTCTTGGTGATGCCATTCGGCCTTACAAACGCTCCAGCTACCTTTCAAAGCCTGATGAATAAGATTCTACAACCTTTCCTCTTTCAGTTTGTCTTGGTATTCTTCGACGACATTTTGATCTACAGCAAGACTTTTCAGGATCATTTGTCGCATATGAGGAGGGTTTTTGATGTGTTGAGACATCATAGGCTTTTTGCTAAGGAGAAGAAGTGTTCTTTCATGCAGACTGAAGTGGAATACTTGGGACATATAGTCAGTGAAAAAGGAATACAGGCTGATCCCAAGAAGGTGCAATGCATAAAAGATTGGCCAACGCCTACTACTACTACCTCTCTTAGAGGATTTCTTGGTCTATCTTCATTCTATCGCAGATTTATAAAGCATTATGCGGCAATTGCAGCCCCTTTAACTGACAGGTTGAAGAAAGAGGCTTTCTTTTGGGATTCTTTTGCAGATAGCAGCTTCAACCAGTTAAAGGAATTACTTACCTCCGCTCCTATTCTTGTATGCCCGGATTTCTCTAAAGAGTTTACTATACAATGTGATGCTAGTGGCCGTGGCATTGGGGCTGTTTTGCTTCAGGAGCATGGAGTAATTGCATTTGAAAGCCGTAAGCTTACTGATAAGGAGATGGCCATGAATGTTTATGATCAGGAAATGTTGGCTATTCTGCATGCAATCAAGAAATGGCACCATTACTTATATGGCAGCCGATTCAGAGTGCATAGTGATCATCGTGTACTCAAGTATTTCCTTACTCAGTCAAATCTTACTCCAAAGCAACGACGATGGGTAGCAACATTACAAAATTATGACTTTGACATCACTCATACAAGGGGCAAAGATAACATAGTGGCTGATTCTCTCTCTCGTATGTGGGCCTGCAAAGTATCAGCCATGACGGAATTACATAGTGACTGGATTGAAGAGCTACAAGAGGCATATCTCTTAGATGAGGAATTCAGCCAAATCTTTCAGAAATTACAGCAAGGTCTCATGGAAGAAAACTCGCACTACCAGCTTAAAAATGGTCTTATTTGGTGGAAGGGCAAGATTGTTATTCCCTCTACTTCTTCTTTCAAGCGAAAAATTATGGAGGAGATGCATTCTTCGCCTTTAGCTGGACACTTGGGAGTTTTCAAGACTTATGACAGGATCAGCAAGAGCTTTTATTGGAAAGGACTGTGGAAAGATGTCAAGGACTTCGTTATGAAGTGTATGCCTTGTCAGCAAAATAAGGATAGCACCCATAAGCCAGGGGGTTTATTGCAGCCATTGCCTATTCCTACGGGTAAATGGACTCATATTACTATGGACTTCATCACTGGCTTACCTACTACCAAGAAGGGGTGGAATAGCATTTATGTGGTGGTTGACAGACTCACCAAAGCAGCTCATTTTATCCCAACAAAAATTCAGTTTACTGCTTCTCAGGTGGCCAATCAGTTTATGGAGCATATTTTCAGATTGCATGGATTACCGCAGGTGATTGTCCATGATAGGGACTCAAAGTTTATGAGTAACTTTTGGCAAGCGGTATTTACATCTATGGGTACCAAGTTGGCTCCATCTACGGCTTATCATCCCCAAACTGATGGACAGACAGAGAGAGTTAATAAATGGTTGGAGACTTATCTTCGCCATTTTTGCTATGATGTCCAAACCTCATGGGATTCTTGGTTACACCTGGCTGAGTTTGCTTATAATAATTCCACTCATGCGAGCATAGGAGTTTCACCCTTTGAGGCTTTGTATGGTTACAAGGTGCCCCTACCCACAGTCATTTTTAACGAAAAGATCAACCCTCATGGGAAGGAAGAGTTGGATAGAATGCAGACCCTTCTTCAGCAATGCAAGGTGAATCTAAGGAAGGCTCAAGATCAGATGAAGATGTATGCTGATGAGAAGAGGAGGCCTTTAGAGTTCCAGGAAGGAGAGCTGGTTTTGTTGAAGGTGCCCAAATCCAAGTATTCTACATTGAAAGATGGATCCAGTAATAAGCTTGCCCACAGATTCTATGGCCCTTACAGGATCCTTAAGCGGATTGGAGATTTGGCATACAGACTAGAGCTTCCCTCTTCTACAAAAATTCATAACGTCTTCCATGTTAGTCAGCTCAAGCCCTATTATGGTGATCCAGTGGATTTAGTTGATGAGCTGCCACCTATTGATGAAGATGGTATTGTTCAGTACATCCCAGAGGCTGTTATAGGTCAGCGTGAAAAGAAGCTTCGATCACGTTCTATTGTGGAATATTTGATTAAATGGAGAGGTTTACCCTCTGAAGAGGCTTCTTGGAGACCTGATTCAATATTGGATGAGTATCCATACTTGAAGGATACATTAGTGGTTGAAGCCTATTGCTTATGGAGCTAGTATTGGTGCAGACTGGTTCAGGACAGCACGCTGTTTTAGAACAGTTTTTGTCGTACTTCATTTTCAGAATTGAGCTATCTACATGAGCTTAAAGTACTCTTCAAGAGCTTCGTTTTGATATGTGGTACACTTCATTTGGACACTTCTATCAAAAGTTATGGCTGATTTGGTCCAGCAGGGACTGTTATTCCAGCAAGCTGTCTACTTTCTTTTGGAACTATTTGTTGAAGATTCTATGGCTCCAATGGCTTCTAAGGTTCTTCAAATCATGTATATAGCAGGGTCCACTTTTCGTACTTCAAATTCAGCCCTTGTAATGATAAATTCTTCACTCATTCCCTATTTGTTAAGCTGTAAAACAGAGTAGTACTCTGTTCTATCCATCTTTTCTTTAGCTCTTTCTAGTTTTGTTTTTGGGGACAAAAACTTTTGGGAAGGGATGGATTGTAAGAAGCTGGGAATACTTAGAATGTTAATAATATGCCATGTCACACTGACACTGGTATATAAGGAGAGAAGTTGTAATTTTTCACATCTTTTTGACATATCAATACAATTACAATCTTTCTCTCCCTTCTTGCTCCAAGCTTCCATGGCTTCTTCACCGTTCCTGTCTTTCTCTCTCCAATTCTAGTCTTTCTCTCTCCTCGTCACTCTATTTCTCTCTCTTCCTGCAGTCTTTCTCTCTCCTCTGCAGTCTTTTTCTCTCCTCTTCTTCTCTCCCTAGTTCTCTCTCTAACAAGAAGAGAGATGAAGATAATGTAGGGATATCTAAGAGAGTGACAATAAGAAGTGTGGATCCTCCTAAAGCTGCAAATCAGCCACCTCTCGAGCATGTTATGGAAGAGGTTGGGCAAGAGCACAAACATGATAGCAAGTGAGAGGGAAAGTAGCTGGGATATAAGCTATAGTCTCATATTGAGACAACCATGGATGCCTTGCAAGATCTCATAGTAGAAGAGTCAGCCATTGCATTTGTAGATTTTCTTAATGCATATCTGAAGAGGTTTACAAAACTCATGTTTTACTTGATACAGGGATTTAGAGGGAGATTGGTGAAGTGCTGGATGCGCATGATTTGCAAGATACAATTATCATTTCTAAGACAGTGAACTCGAGGATATGCCTTTAGAGGATGTTATATGTAATGCTCCACAGTTGGAAAATATTTCAGATGCTTTGTCAAAGGCCTTGATAGGCAATTCAAAGATGCTTCAAGATATGGACTACTTTACTATTTTTTGTAATGATCAACATATATTAGATGCAAGTGAGGCTCAGTTTATGTTTGATGTGGTACATAATTGTCAATATAAGCAAATTTCTATGTAGCACTAGACTTTGAAAGAGTAGGTATGTTGATATTTTGTTGATGGATACATTGATAGCCTGTATATGGCGATTTAACGGCCTCTAGTATATGATGCACACCCAAGGCCGATGACCTTGGAGTGGATGCTTGGTATGGTATTAGAGTTCTAAAAATGCTACTTATTTTGGACTATGATCTAGGGGGATGCCTTCTTATATGCATGATAAGCGACAAGTTGATGCTATGGGTGTTTGACCCGGGTGGTGCATTAGTGGCACATACCAGAGGATGTGCAGGTTCAGAGGGGGTGGATGTTGTGCCACTACGTAGACATAGTGTGGAAAAACCTCAAGTGCATCATCATCTGGCTTTCTTATTGATCTAGAGAGTCAATGCCATATTAGTCATTAGTATCAGTGTCTATGGTATGGATGGTATAAAAATACTAGATTTTTTGGACAATTTTAGCCTATTTTTGATATTTTGAATATTATTTATTGTAAATATCTTGAAAAGCTATAGAAACTTCTAGAATAGGGTGACATGCAAAAATCAAGTTGCTTTTAGTTAGTTTTGGGAAAGCTCATTAAAAAAAGAAGGGCTTCCGAAATCGCGTGACATGCAATCGCAGTTTACAAGCAGCAAACAAGACTCCGAACTGAGAGAATGAGTGATTTGGAAGAATTTTGATCAAGTGTCTTGGAGTTTTACCCCTCTTTTGGAGCCAATGGAACCATTAGATTTGCGGCCTAAGCAATAGAGAAGAAGCTAGTGTTTGATACACATTTTTGGTTTACAAGGGAGCTCCACGAGATCTAATGCTTGGAGATTGCTCCGAGTAGTGCCAAACAAGTAATTTGTTTATCTTCTTAGGTTACACCAATACATAGTGCTTTGATTCATTGTGCTTTGTCTTTGACTTGTGTACCTCTTGTCTATTATTTTTATTCTCTTCTATCTCCTATTCTCTATTTTCTTCTCTCTCTAATCCTCGATGGATACAACCTTTCGACTAGAACCCCTCCAACAATGTGGTAAGAGGTACCACCACGTGTACATAATTCTTGATGAGTTGACAATAGAAGATGAGAGCCCATAGAAACCCTCAAAGAAATTGTGTTTCTTGGAGTAGACCAATCCTTCATGCATTGCACCTTCTTTGGATCCATTGTAATTCCTTTCTCACTTACTATATGGCCTAGGTGTACCACCTCTTTTGTCATGAAAGTACACTCCTTTGAAAACAATTTATGATGCCTCGAGTTTAAAAAAAGCAAGGTCTATTTTGTAGAGGAAAGGATAAAGTATTTTGTTCATTAAAGCTTGGAATGTGGTCAGTGCATTGGATAGCCCAAATGACATTGTTTAAAAGTGATAGAGACCTCTCTCCATGCAAAATGTTGTTTTGTATTCATCCCCTTCCTTCATTCATATTTGATAATAGCCTGAATGAAGATCAATCTTAATAAATAGCTTGATATCTTTAAGCACATCTAAGAGGTCATCTATTGGAGGAATGGGATACCAATTCTTGATTGTACTCTTATTGAGATCTCTATAATCAATACACATGCAGTAGAATCTCAAGAGATTCACTACATGTAAATCCTCTATATCACGTGTATTCAACGCCCATTTAAAAATACACTTAGATGTGAAAATTTTTAAAATTTAGTACATCCCTTTTCTATTTAATCTATGAATAACCCCATTATATGGCTTCGTTTGTATGTAAAACATGTTTAAAACTCACATTTAAAAATCCCTTATTTTGAACCCACATGATACGCTTACATATTTATGAGTGATCCCCTCAAGGGAAGGATCCATCCTTCTTCTTGATGAGAAGCATTAGAGAGGTAGAAGGGGATTGACTTAATTGAATAAACCTCATTTCTAGCAACCTTTTTACTTGTTTCTCAACCTCTTCTCATTCAGTGTCAACCAACGGGTGCCAAGTCAATAGGGTGGTCCACTTCCCGCTTCCGCTTTAATGGTACAAAAGAAGGCTGAAATATATCCTTGTATTCCTTTAGTAATTTGCATAGACAAGGATCCATCTCCTTGGAAGAAGTAGAGGGATGTTTCTTGTCAACTTTTGACAAGAAAGGTTCTATTGACTGCTCAAGTACACTATTTTCTTTTGAATCCCATGTAGTACTATGTGATGTCCTTCCAATGAAATTCAATTTGCTTCTTCTTTAAATCCATGGAAAACTTCCAAAGGTGTTTAAGCCAATCATAGCCAAGCACAACATCAATGGGTCCCATTTCCAACACAATAAGATTGACTAGAGTGGTATATAACGATGATAAATCAATTAGAATGCATGGATACAATTGTTTACTAATTTTGTGAGCCCTACTAGGCACTTGCATACATAATGAAGACTCCATTTCATGTAGAAACAACCTCATCCCATCAAGAAATTTATAATTACAAAGCTATGAATGCTCTGCATATCTATAAGAATGTGATTAACTCTTCCATTAATTGATCCCTTGAGGGGAAGTGTGTTATTACCTTACAACCCCCTCAATACATCATGTGAAATGGAGTATAAATTTAGAGAAGATATCTCTTCCCAAGAATCGTCCATGTAATAAACACTAGGATCAAATTGAAATCCATCCATGGGATCATAAAACTCTTCATTACTATCCACTTCATTTTCATTTGTTTCTTCAAAAGACAAGTAGGAGAAACCTCTACTTGAAATGCATTGATATCATGTGTCTCCTCGTACAAATCTTCAATTAGCATGCTCACCCTAATGGTCAAAAATCCACTTCTCTCCCCACTTAAAGCATAACTCATTAGCACAAATTTCCTTTAGCTTGTCATTCAAAATGTGCTTTTCTTGTGCATTATTTCATGAAACTTGGCACCAAAAACTACCCTCTTGTGCTTTGTTTTAATTTCAAGATTGGGCTTGAAATTTAAACCTTGTTTTGATCCATAAGGTATAGGAAAGGTTGGTATCTTGATATAGCTATTGTATGGTCTTCTATCTTACTTAAATATATCCCTTGACTGGTCAAGAGATAGTCCTTCCCTCATGGACCAATTAGACTAAAATGTAGCCCATGTTTTAGGCTGAAAACTCTTGTATTTTTTACTATACCTCTCTACATATTGAATGACGACATGGACTGAAGTGGTATGCATTGCACCAACTTTGGAAGAGTGAGCAAGGGCAAGGCAAAAAATATATTTGTTGAGTTTTACCCCATTGGGGACACTATCCACATACATTGAGAGGTTGAGAAATCAGTTAGAATAATCCCCAACTAGTAGGTCTCTTTGTTGAAGTGAATACCAATGTCTTTCTAATTTCTCATTCTCCAAAGGTGAATTAAAAACCTCAATCATTGCTTTCTTAAAAGATTCGCACGTCAAGAATACTTGTCTAATCTTTGCCATATATCACCACCAATTAGTGTAACGAATCTTGGCCTCTTCTATGTGTTGATATGAAGTAAAATATATTTTCAATTTGTCAAACCACTCCTCTAATTGCATAGGGATGGATTGTCACCCTTAAAATTAGATATCGTTAGATAGTGGCCTATCTACATCATGATTCCAAGATCCTTGACCCATGGGATGCTAGTCAAAAGACTTATTCCCACTACCATGTACTTGAGGCTATCCAAAAAGATTTGGTGGCATTGGTGCCTATCCAAAATGACTATCTGGGTTTCTTTAAAGTTGGAGCTGACCAAAAGAATGATTATTGACATAAGGCTGCTGCTATCCATATGAATTAGGACCTCCATTTGTATGATTGTTACAAAAGGAATGTTGCCACCCAAATGAATTATGTGCACTAATTGATTGGTCATGTGAAAATATGCTTTCCTCAAATCTTTGTTCATATGGGTGCTCATAATTAATTTCTACTATCTTAGGCAGATTTGGAAGTGGTCCATAGAAGGATTTATAAAAAGGAGTACACCCATGGTGATCTTCTTCTTGCCTTGGACTCGCATGCACTCCTTCAAACTCATCATGTGCCTTGCAATTGATCTTTCTTGTTTATATTTGGCTTGAAAATGCTGATTATATTCCATTTCTTTGAAGGCTCCTCAACCTCAAAATCCATGCCATTTTTTTGATTGGTCATCCTAGGGATGCGATTTTCAAGAATAGGAGAGCTTTGCAAGTTAGGGCTGTTGTGGAAATCATCTTCTCACTAACCAAGGCTATAAGGTGATTAATTTTAGTGTCTAAACTCATGGTTAATTATTTTATTCCATCCTTCATTCCTTTAATTTCATTGGACAATTGTTGGTGGTATTTGTTTGAAATGTAAGATGCATGGGATGATGCAATGGTCTCTTCAACTCGATTAACATCATGAGCATTGTGGCCATTCGTTGCAATTGTCTCTACTTCATCATGTTCTTGATTCAAAGCTTCTTAGGAAAGTCCATGCTCATTGTGGTATGCCCTTAAATCCTCTTGAATGGTACCCAATATGGGATCTTTCTTTTTATTCTTGGCCATAGTGAACTATGCTATCCCAGTGGCCTACAATTAGTAATTTCTAGATAACTTTTGATTCCAATATCCAAATGAAGATATTTTTGGCTCAAAATGACAATGACAGAATTAATTCTTCAAACCTATCAAATTTTTGTTTTGAACCTTTTTTTACGTGTACACCCCCTATAACCTGTAATAACCTAAGATACCTACGGGGGAGGGTTATGGGCAATTGTGGAGAAAGGTTAATAGCTTGCAAGTACCAAATGATTGCTATGATACCTATGCAATGCTTCTGTAACACCTATAATTGGCATAAACATGTAACAACATTCTCTTGGGCCCTATTTATGCTTGCAATCCCCATAGGTGAATGAATTATTATTGAAATGCTAATTGAATCAACCCCAAACTTCAATTGATTGATATCCTTACACCTATAATTATGTTCATGGGCTCCAAATGATCGAGGGTCTGCAAAGTTCCTCTCAGGGAAAAATTGTGCACCCCTCTAAGTTCATAGTCAATAAGGGAGAGTCATTTCTCTTTCATCTTACTGACTCATCTAGCATCTACTTTTTCTTTGTGGGTATTGAATATGGTGAGGATGACACTAGTTTAATAAAAAATTATGAGATACATGTGCTAGACATAACCTTTTTAATCTTTCATGAAGTGCAATATGGCTAAAATTGAAGTGATTAATACTTGAGTATAAGAGGGATTTACCATGATAATCAATGACTTACTGATTTATCTCTTACCTCTTTTAAAATGGATAACACCTCTCCAATTTTTCAAGAAATCCAATGAACATTAGAAGTAAAGCAAGTGGATCAATTATGATAATTTTGCAAATCAACAAGCAGTCAATTAGAAGCTAAGAAAATCCCTTTTGGTCACTATTTTGTGTAAACTAAGCATTCAAATAGTAGAGTTGCATGAACCAAGAATTCAATTTTATATTTTCGTCTCAATCATGAAGAACATTATTTTTTGAAACCCCAAGAAATTAGATTATGCCTCAATAATTGGATTAAAAGGAGGAATCAAGAAGTCGAAAGCTACCTCTACCAATATTTATTGAGATGACTCGAAGCATTGATTTCAATGGAACCCTACACAATGAGTGATTGATCAAAATCCCCAATTAGGGTAGCATTTGAAGAAGAAATTTCACCCCATAATGATCTTGGGATTGAGTCTTGCTTGATGCTTGTAAGTGACTAATGTAGGAGACTTCTTGTAATAAGATTGAATGTCTTTCTTCAAACATTCTTCGAGATTCAAGCGAGACTTGAGAGCACTTGATGTCCATAGTGGATAGATGAAGAACATGACCTGAAACAAGAAGGAAAATGGTTAATCCATGATAAATGACCAACCTAGAGTGTGTAGGAGTGAATATAAAGTAAAAGTTTCAAAAAATCTTCAAGATCTTTGAAGATTTCACCAAGAACCAATGGTTGCCCTACTATTACAATAGTGAATAGTACCCCTTTTACTCCAAGAGTGAGCAATAGCCTTCAATATTGGACATAGAAGGCTGCATTGATCATTGCCAAGGTATTAATCCACAAATGGAAGAGAAAAGTGAGCAAACCTATGATTAATAATTGCTTTCCTTTTTATTCGAACTTCAATGAAGAGCCTCTTTCTCAAGTAGTATGTCTTTCAATGTTGAGTAAGGAAGCCTGCTATGGTTACTACCAAGGAGTAGAAACCACAAATGCTAAGAATCAATCAGTAAGAGAGGTCATTTTGTGCAAATATTCCTCGAGGACAACACAAATTGTATTAATGTCTCTACTATCCACTTGGCCTAAAGAACGATGACTATCTTGCTCAATGGACTTCATATAAAGCAAAGAATCAAGATCATCTTCAAAGAGATAGAAGATGGGAGGGAGAGAGAGAGAGAGAGAGAAGTCAAAACCTCTTGTAAAATCTTGAAATGAAGCTTGGAGAGGAAAGGGAAACCTTGCTTCTTGTCTCATTCTCCATATAGCTTTCCTTTTGTCCAAGAACCTCTAGAATGCCTTGAGAAATAGTCACTCCTTATTATTAATAGTAGGAACTTTGCCATTTTTGCTCAGGATCTTATCCATGTCCTTCAAGAGTGGCCATGGTTTGTTGTGGGATAGCATGTTCAGTCACTGTTAGGGTGTAACTAAGTCCTGTGTGACGAAGTATCTAGCTATAGAACCCTATCTTGATGACTGCAACTAGATAGTGACATGAAAATGACTCCATTAATAAGATCTAAATCAAGCTCTAATACCAATGCAAAAGAGGCCTACTCTAACTAGAAATTTTCTAAGAGTTTACTCCTAGAAAATAGGAAATTGCATAAAAGAATGTTAAATCATGGTTATGGCATGGATAATCCTTCCATTAATTCCATAACACAAAGAATCCATGGCTATTGCAAGAAAGTACAAGAAAGATTAAGTTAATGTTAATACTAAGTTGAAAATTAGGTATTTGTGAAATGAGCCAAAAGACATAATAGTGGCACCTTGTGCCCTTTTATACTCCATCCCAAGTCCCAACTAATGTCTACTGATGGTTCTTTCCCCAAAAGGTTCATGAAGATTCATAGAACAATTTACATAGAAAACTTGTCTTTCATTATAGTGGCTCATAGTGCTCAAGGCTTGACGAGTTCTATAGGCCATTAGGCAAATGCCTACAATTGGTATAACTGTCAATGCTAGAGGAACATATGGTAGTAGGTATAAAATGAGGGATTATAGACTGCAAGATGGTAGGACTTATCAAGTGTGGGAGGATCTATAAGAGAACCCTTTCTTTGAGACCCAACCAGTCATTATCTTGGACATTAATGGTTCATTAATTACAATAGTCAACAGGAGGTATACAAAAATGGCTCCACATTGTTGGAATAAGCTAAGAATTATAAATATGGGTGTTGGTTTATTTGCTAGTTACAAGTAGGATGCTCCAACATTCTTGGATTGATGCTTCATCACACTTTGATGTATTCATGTGGGCTTGCTACAACAAGAGAAAGGCAATCAATTTATTCAAGAGTTGCTTTCCATCACTTGAATGATCAAATGATTTTTTGCACAAGATTGCTATATGAAAGAGAGTGCCTTTCAAAGACTAGGATCAAACTAGTTTTTTTACAAGAAATTGTCATACTTTTGGGAGAAGAAACCAAACTATCTACCATCAAACACCTTCATGTTAGATGATGGAAAATAGAAGACATTGTGGAACCCCACTTTCATAGTTTGCATAGTTAAGAAAATGGATGATCAAAGCCCAATGGAGATAAGGCACTATCATACAAGTATTATCTATTATTGGCTTAGAAGTTGGCTTGGTGAAGAATATCATATGAAATTTATAATAATCTCACCCTTGGAGAAAAATACAAATGGTGATAGTAGCACTATCAAGAACATGTGGCTATCCAAACACTTTTGGATAGGAATCATAAACCCTAAGAAAGGTACACAAAATTATGTAAACTATCATGTACCTAATATTTTATAACATCAAAATTTTGATGTCTTTAAGTTATGTATCTAAGAATTTTTTATGTTTTCCAATACCTTGTTTGAATATCATAAAGCTTTAATCTTGGTAGTACTTAGAATCATGATGTAATGATCAAGTTCTAAGCTTTAATTTTTAATGACTCTAGCCTTATGTTAAACTCAAGAGGCTTGAATCTTATGATGACTCTTAATAAATCATGTAATGTAAGTAGATAAATCCTCCACACATTTACTTGTGAGTACTACTATCATACTAGTAGCTATCACTATCCTACTAATAGCTACCCCTATCCTACTACTAGCTACCACTATCATCCTAGTAGCTATCTCTGTTATACTAGTACCTATGACTACATGTTGATAGCTACCTCTATCGTAGTGATAGCCACCTTTTTTTTCTAATTGAGGCTTGAACATTTGATTAATATGACACAGGACATAGGAGCATTGATGCCTATCAATGTTCTATTGGTGGCCACAATTGTTTGGTAACTAGCACTCTCCAGGTAGCTACATTTATTTTATTGGTAGGTACTACTCCATGTTGGTAGCTATCTATGTCCTACTAGTAGCCACCTTGTTCTTCAAGTTAAAGCTTGAACATTTGCTGACTCTAATGCCTGATAATTATGAATTAGTCAAAGCTTCAACATTTATCATGTGAAAACCCTACATCTCTTGAATATTCTTAGAGGGCAAATTTGTGTCCTAAGTTCCCCTTCAATCTTCATTAACCTACCCTTCTCTCTTGAATCTACTTGGAATTTGAGATATTGATTTCCTACCAAATAACATGCTTTGGATATGAACTTTATGCTTGAAACACCATTCTTTGATAAGATGCATTTCCAAAAAGTTTGTGTGCAACCAATCACATATGCTTTTAACACACAAGAACAAATGTATCCATTGATACATCTATTCCTAGACTAAATTAAATGTGCAAATGTATCATGTGCAATGCAAACACATGAAATTCATAATTAGGATTACTCATTTATGCTCATCTTACTTCTCTTTAAAAAAGGAAATATCTACTCTCTCCTCCCCTCCTCACCTCACTAACTCTCTTGAGTTCGATTGTGATAAGTGCTTTCATCACTTTTGGCTAAGTAGCGATCTAAAGCCTTTATCTCAAGAAAAAATTAGACCTTCACAGAATTCAATATATATCCATTCCCTCACTCTTCACCCCATGATTCCTGAGTAGCTCCATCTATGAAGACCAATCTACATGTGCAATGTTCAGAATTAAGTGTTGGCGTTATGCATCTTGTGATCCCAATTTGTGATGAGTAAGGATAGAGCTACAACTTCACTTGCCCTATCTCACATTTAACAGTCTTGCTCCTAGTATCTTTCATTTCTTGCAAAAGAAAAACCAAACTTGACCAAACAAGTGTGATTAGAAACCAAAAATAAGTATGAACAAAAACATGATTACTATATGTACATTGTCAAGTTTTATCCAACTAACAAGATCCTATGCTATGACAAAATAATAAACATATCCCACTCTTCCTTTGAAGGGCAACCGGGATGGGGAAGGGGGGGTATCACTCATAAATATGTACGAGCATCACGTGTCTTGAAAATAAGGGATTGTTTAAATACCATTTTTATTAGAAAATTTACATATAGAAGGGTGCCATATAAAGGGGTCATTTACAAATTGAATCGAGAAGATGTGTTTCAGGAAAATTCATAGCTAAGGGTATTTTTAAACAAGCATTGAACGCACTTTGTCATATGATTTTATCCATACTATGAAGATAGATGAGATACTTTAACTTCATGTATTTAGGAGCCTATACACAAGGCATGACAAGGTAGGTTGTATGAGATCTAGAGACACTGCCAAGTTTGGACTTAGTCATTTAATCAGAGTTTAATAATAGTTAATGATATTGAACTCAAGAGCTGACCGAAAAGTCAAATAATTTTGTGACTATAAGGAGACATGTGACCCTATGTAGGGGCTAACTAGGGAACTTGTGGGACTTTCTTGTATGATAAAAAAGGAAGTAAAAATATAAAATAAGGGGGGAGCATTTCAACATGAGCGGTAGGAAAAATTAGGGCAAATCAATCTTGGAAAAAACATGGACAAGAAGAGGGCTACAAACCAATGCAAGTTGGAGGCTTTGATGAAGAGGAACAAGGTTGAATACTCCTTGATCTTCAATGTATGGTTTGGGATAGTAAATGAGTAAGTTTGTGGCTCATATGAGCTATGGCAAATAAGGTAAAACAATATATTCTAGCTGCATATTGTTGTCTTGAATTTTCAACATGAATCTTTGAACACAAGGATTAATACCGAATGCATATGCTTGGCTACATTGAGTGTATGCTTGAAGTATATGAAGAAACCTCTTTAGGGTGATTTTGGGGTTGCATAAAGGAGTTATTTATGGCTATAATACATACATAATATAGGGCTAAAGTGTTGTAAGAAAACTCAATTGTAGATGGCTTAATACAAGTGCTTTCTTCCCAAAAGGCTTGCTTGGGCAAAGGTAACATATATACGGGCTATGCCTGCTCTCTTTGGAAAAGAACCAAAAATTACAACTAAATCATTTATTTCTATGGATGTTTCTCCAGTTATGCCTACTGGTCCAACTATAAAAAAGAAGGTTTTGGATGAGATAGTGAAGGGAATGCATGATCTTCAGCTAAAGTTTACGAAATTGGATGAAAAGGTGGAAGAAAGGGTTTGGACAACAATCCCAATAACTATCTAGGAGGGGTTAATGTAGGTATATATGGTGTGACAACCCTTAGCATGAGAGGTGAGACTATGCATATTATCATGATGCACAAGCCAGAAAATTGATCTTTTGGAAGAATGCTAAGATCCATTCAAGAGAGATAGGTTTACCTCTTGAGCCAAACTTTGGCAAAGGGAGTATGCATAAGCATCTTGAGGAACTAGCAATATGAAATGTATTTGCAACCATAGATACTATCACACATGGTTTGCACATTGAGAAATCTCTTAATTCTCTTTGTAACTGCATGGTTGACAAAAAGTCTTAAGTATGGTTACACAAGCTTTGGATTATCTAGAAAAGGGAAAGACTTCTTAGGCTAAATTATCATGTGTTGGTCAAAATGTATGGAATATAATAGGTTGGGATACTCTAGTTGACTCTTTTAACAGCCTGCACACACTTTGCAAAAGTGCAAAATATTGATGTAGCTGTGGAGGAAAAGAGGAGAAGAGACAATGATGTTGTAGGTACCTCAAAGAGGATGACATGATGTAAAGGAAAGTAGTAGAAGGCTGCTAAAAAAGCCACTCTCGAACATATAATGGAAGAAGTAGTGTAGAGAGAGAAGAAAGGAAAGCTACCTGGGTATAAATTACAGTCTAACATAGAGACTACCACTAACATTAAGAAAGTGCTTAAGGAGTGGAACCTTAATAGCAAGGTTGATCTTATACTTGGTGAGATGCTAGGAATTTCGAAGTGCGAGTTTTATGATAAAATTATAGATATTATTAAGAGAAAAAGGTAGTTTGTGGGAGAGACCGCTCACACACTAATGTGGATTGATGAGAATATGGGTTCACAAGGGTTTTATCTATAGTCTATTAATGAATTTGGTGTTATTTTAAATTAGACTAAACGTGAAAATGGGTTGTTTGAGGGTGGAAAGGTCAAAATAAAGTTATTTGCAACATTATGCACAAGTGAATAACACAGGTAGCTTTGAAAGAGGGTATTGCAGATACATATGTAGTACATGATATGCATGCTTTACATGATGAGGATTTGCAAATTGGGTACATATTGAAGATATTGTGACTAAAAGTGCAAATGGCAGAGAGCTTGTGGATGCAAATGATAAAGTGCTAGTATATGCAATAATGTATTGAGAGAGGTATATAGAGGGCAAACAAAGGATACATTGACTTGGGATGTAAATGAGATGGATGTTTGATGATTTCTAATGGGGAGTCAAAACGCTTGTAGGTAGTTGAAGATGTGAATTATGTGGGATATACAATATCTAGACAAGTTGAGGATACATATGGCAAAGCAAGGGTGGATGAATATCTTTCACTAGTATTTACTTCTATCCAAGGTAAGCAGAGTAGGATGATAGAAAGAAAACAACCATGCATTTGTGTGTATGATCACAGATAGATTGAATGCATGATTATGAAAGGATATTGATATTCAAGATTATGATCCAAGTGAATGCTTTCATGAGGTTAACTTATGTAAGAAGATGGAGTGGACTATTGGTCTTGATGGTATCCATATGTTTCCATACATGATATATAGGTTGTACGGACCAAGATAAAGCATGTGGTTTGTATGTATGACTTATTGAGTGATTATAATTTGGCCTTTTGACCAAGGAGGAGGTTATGAAAACATGTTCTTATAGTTGACTATTTAAGGTAGATTTGGTATATTGGCATTAGAAGGGTTCTAATGATGAGTGACAAATCCAAACTGAGATTTTGCACCTTCAGAATAGGCCTACCAATTTTTCTTGTCATCCAAGTCAATATGCAAGATTTATAGGCTTTGGAATGTCGATATCTCTAAACAAGACTATGCGCAATAGGAAAAGAGACTTATATGCTATGCAAAATTTTTTAAGGGCATAATATTTTAGAATCCGATCCTCATGTGTTTACAAAAAGATCAAGATTCAGGCTACATTTTTGTGGAGGAAAGCTTGGTGCTCCCACTTACAAATCAATAAATATGAAAAAGTTTCTGCATAGTGGTCATGATTGATGGTTTTGAAAGAAAGGACTGATGAACCTTAATGGGTACAAAGTACTATCACCAACATTTGGATGATAATGTCATATGTAAGTGCGATGATACAAATCTGAGCATAAATATTATAGAGAAGCATATCAAATTGTTCAAGAGATGTAATTTTAATGCATATGCAGTAGAAGAGTTGGATATAGGTATCTAAGACAGTGTTGATGATGAGGATAAGGATGATGTTGAAGTGGATGATGATAGCTTTGAGCCTATAGAAGCATGATAGTTTGGCACATGTTGGAGGATGTGTAGGTTTGGAGGGGGTGGATATCATATGACTTTATGTCCATATACTATGAAGACAAATGAGATCCCATAACTTCATGTATTAAGGAGATAAGACATGATGAGACAAGCTGTAGGAGATCTGGAGACACTGTCAAGTTTGAACTCAAGAGTTTAATGAGAGTGTATTCATAGGTAATGATGTTGAACTCAAGAGGAGATAGGAAAGTCAAATAAGTATATGAGTTTGAGTAAAAAGGCATGTGATCATGTGTATGGGGTAAGTAGGAAACTTGTGGGGCTTTCTTGTAGGGTAGGAAAGGGAGGAAAAAGAGAGAAAATTGGAGAACATTTCAGCGCGAATGGATGGAAGAAATAGGGTAGATGAGGCTTGGAAAAAATATGGAGAAGAGGGGAATTGAAAACTAATGGAAGTTGGAGGCTTTGATGAAGAGGAACATGGTTGAACACTCCTAGACCTTCAACATATGCTTTCAGGCAGTAAATGAGTAAGTTTAAGGCTCATATGAGCTATGGAAAACAAGGTAAAATAGGGTATTCATCTTGGGGGGCTCACTATATATAAACCCTCTATATCGCACGTATTCAAGGCCTATTCAAAAATACCTTTATTTGTGAATTTTTTAAATTTAACATGTCCCTTTCATATTTAATGAGTGAATAATCCCTCTATTTGACACCCCTTTTATATTTAATGTTAGGATAAGAGTCTAAGCTATTGTCTCTGAAAGTGTTTTGCCTAATCCACCAATTTGGATGCAAATTTTCTTGGCCTGATTGAGTTTATTCTATTGTACACAGAAGATTTGATTAAGAGTTACAGTGTATTGCATGAAATTCTTGTTAAAAGAACTTGTTAGAGTTCGTTTTAATTTGATTCACAAAATTTCTTAACTCTATTTCTCTCCCTACTCTTTGCATATCTTTCATCCTAAACCCCTGTGGTTAGGCCGGCCTTCAACCCTACATGCTCTGATAATGTCACATAGAGGGTTTATAGATAGTGAACCCCTTGAGCATTCTTTTATGCACTATGCTTAAGTTTAGGGGATTTTATGTTCTCTCTAAAAAGTTGTAGCAATGTCAATCCACTCGTTGACTGATTCTAAATCCATTATTAGGGAAAAACAACCTTTAGCTTGGATATCCTCAATCACTTATAGATCAGTTGCATATTGGCATCATTCATTAAGACATCAAGGTAAGGGCTTGGTAATGGACATTAGGCCTAAAGAAGGCACTAACTATATCATCCACCACTATAGTTCTGATGTTCCATTCATGGAAGGGATACTTTAATGCTTTTAAATTTGAATAGAGCCATTTCATGAGCTTTCAAAACTATTTTAGATAATATTTTAGGCAAAGACAACATTATTGGATCTTACAAGGGAAAATTTGAATAGATAATAGGGGAATTTACAATATAGACCTTTTTGAATACCTTAGATTTATTAAAACCTATCATGGTAAGAGTTTGTCACTCTTAAGTACTAGCTTCAAAACCTTGTAGAGCCTTCCTTCAAGTTTTACCCAAAAATTTAAGAATTGAGTTGATGAGGTTAAGGAAGTTTATGTCCTAGCCAGTATTTGATGGCTAGTTATAAGATGGAACTTAGAACTCCATTAAAAAACTAGACATATCATAATGGCCTCTTATCTTAGGCAAACCCATATGGAGTAGAGAGAAGTTTAAGATGAGAGACAATTATATAAATATATGTTTGTAAATGTCATGTGCATATGATTTCAAATCTTATTCCAAAAGCAAAAACACATTCATGTAAGAAAATTCGGCATCCTTATACCAAGCACTAAGGTGTTCACTTGGGTAGGCCAACATTTGTTGTAAAATGTTTTGGAATCTCACTCTTTGAAATGCTCACAATCCATGTTTTCAGTTAATCAATTTAAGCATTGTGGGTTTCTCCCAGGACCCCCAAAAAACAAGGATGCACCCCAATCACTAGAAAATTCTTCAACCTTTCCATCATAACATGAGGGTCTTGTAAGAACAAGGGCAACATCATTTGCATTGATACTTTTCATATGAAATGTAGAATCCACCATTTCTAGGCTTCTAGCATAGCATGCAGCCCCAAATCCTTCAGCAGAAAAATGGCCACTACCCATTTGAGTAGCAGTATGTTGATTGTTGTGTAATTGAGGAAGATTCACAATCTCTCCTCCCCATTGCACATTATCTGCATAAGGTGCTAAACGATTGAATAAATTTGTTGGCCAATAGCCTACGAATATGGAATTAAAGAGCAACCACCAATTTCCAGTTTTGACATCCTGTCATTCAAGAGAACAAAGTTACCTATGAATTATAACAAAAATATTGTGAGATTTACTTTCTCATGCTTATTACTTGCATGCATGTAGTGCCTTGAAGATTGATTATGGTATCTAGTAAGCATATGGTTGTTTGTGTGAAGTCATAACTAGCTTGTGGTAAATAATACTAAGGGTACTACAAGCTATAGAAATTAGCCAATATTCTTAGATGGTTGCATGAGAAATGTGGTACAATATGAAGACTCTAGTGCAATGTTTCTCATCCTTAATCTAGGTAGTTCAATGAAATGCTATAACTTTATTGTAGAAGACATGATCATCATTAAAATGCTAATTGAAAACATGGTAATGATGGAGCACTAGTTTATGATGCAAGATAATAGAAATGTGAGATTTCTAGTTTATAATCTAATATACCCTAAACACAAAAAGGTCGATGTCGTGTATATCCTCTTTATAGGTTGAAACCGGTGATAAGGTGGCCCCAAAGGTAATATAAGGGTTGGCAAGAACAAATCCTGGGCATCGCAAGTCAAAACATCCAGTGCTCCTATAGAAGTCACTCTGCAAAATCAAACCATTTATAGCCATAGAGAAACAAGAAAAGATATACCTCTAGGTCATTGCAAAACATGCAAAAACATGCACCTATACATATGTATGCACACATGTTTGCATGCACATACACACACAACAATATGCAAATATGTATGTGTAGATTAAGTACATGCAAATACATCCTCATGCTCAAAATACATAAATACATCTTAAATGGGCATTCGTGTAGATAGTGTATATACACATATATACCATTAAGTCTTACACACCTTTGTACATACATAAGAGAGGTATGCACATCTATAGATACACATTCAAGCATCAGTGTGTTTGTATATACATGCATTGTATGGTGCGGATGTACATGTATATGCATACAAGAGTAGAAAGCATGTATACATGTGAATTTGTTTTTTCATTAACCAATTTATCTCAATACACAAAAAATATGAGATATTTACCGTCCAATAGCTCATAAATCGGGTATTTGTATCTTTATAAAGTGAAGGGTTCACCTATTATAATCAACAACATGGAGACTTATTATAATCAAGTTAGTCAAATAAAACATGGTACTTTGAATACTTAGGATTGATTTGATGAGGAGCTACATTTTTATCCAAAACTTGGATACATACGAATTATCTTTGGATTCTAAAGGATGAATAGTAAAAAATCAAAACAATAATCAAATTGTTAGATCTTTGTATCCAATGTGTGACATTATTTATGAGAAGTATTGAATTACCATCCATCCAACTTCAATAGTGTTAAGATCATTTCCCCATTCTCCAGCAATCAACCACAATTGTGCCAGACTCATTTCAGCAGGACTCTCTAGAATCGGTTGCCAAACGTTGAGCACTATTGATGTCCCATATACTTCATCGTCATTATTCAAAAATCCAATCGCATGCTAGATTGACATTTATACAAGAGGAAATCCCAACATTAGTGGTGTTTGATTGTGTTTGTTAATCACATGCACTAAGATCTGGCCCAAGTTTATATGACCACAATTATGATTTTTGCTCAATGATTATGTCATGAGAAGGGAAAAAGCATTCATTAATGTGGATCTATGTGAGTCAATCAATAGCATGAGAAATGAAAATATCATGGCTATCTTGAATGCACATGCATGATTCATACCTCATGAGAACTTGGAGAGTCAACAAGCTTGCTCATAAATGTATGATTTTTGGTTAACTTGTGTGAATCTGTAGAGAGTTTGTTTTTGATGATGGAGTTTTGTTTGTAAGTTCTTGGCATAGTTTCTAGGAAGAGTGCTTCATCAAGTGTTAACCTTCGAATGGGAACAGAACCAGTTGGGCAAGCTCCACTCTGATGCCATAATTGTAAGCCTATTGGGTTTAGATGTTGCTTGCCATGTATTGCAAAGAATTTCTCAATTCCTTTTGGGAGAGAAGTAGGAATTTCCTATCCAACATGAAAATAAGATGGTCAATAGCAAAAATCTCTTCTAACATTACTAGAAGCGAGCAAATACTTTACTTATGTCGCTAGAGGACAACCCAAGGTTGACTAGAACTCATACACTAGTGAAACTCAACCCACAACGAGAACCAATTGAGCATCAATATTCTATTCTTGATGGGAATACAATATCCAAACTCAATATTAGATTACAACTAATTGAGTCTTATAGATGGAGCTGGTAGTGACGAACTCAAAGAAGTAAGTGAAGACTTTGAATGGATGGCGCCGATCTTCTATAGCAAATGCTAGTAATTTGGAATAAGGAAAAGGTTGTTGCGACTGAATATCAAGTGAGCAAACGATCGATGTTACACCTGGATAGTGTGGCCCTGCAGCAAAGGGTGGTCGAACGCAGGTTGTTTCTCGCGTGGGACGCAATCGATGACATCTCCATCGGGGCTCTGCAAAATGATCAAAGACGAGGGAGGGCCATTAATAAGAAAGCCACGGTATATTTATGTTACGTACGCAGACCTAATCACTAGCTGCAACAGTACGCAATAGAATGAACGCATGCAATATAGTTGGTACGAGTAGTATGATGATTACAAATACGTAGAGTTGAGAGAGACGATCGGTAATAAGTAGCTGCAGATGAGGTGACATACTAATACCTTGATGCTATGGACGGCTGGCTTGTTGAGCCGTTGCATCAGGCGCTGAGCTCTCTGCATATCCGCGGGCGTATAACGTTGTGACTGCACGTCGGCATGTGAGGACGGATCGACCGCATCGACGATTGCAGCTTCAATATAATTCATAATCAACGCCGCCCAAATTAACGTACTGATGATCGCCATTGAAAACAACATGAAGGAGCTCCTCGCCATGCTATGACCGATTGGACGTTTCTTAACGCTGCAGTTGCGGAAGGCCAGCTTCATCGCTGATCATCTATACGATCGGTGATACCTGGCGTTCTTAATTTGATTGTCGCACAGCATGAAACGCATCTGTAGGGTTGATGAAGCTCGCATTTGTCGCATAGGATTAAACGCACTTAATCTATGCGCACCTTTGTTTATATATGGCCGGCTAAATAGCTAGCCTTCTACCAGCAATTGTGTCGGTTACCCCCCACACCCCGGAAAAAGGAGTAGGAGGAGGAAGGTATCAAACGGGTTACTCTCTTTGGGGAGTAGCCAAAAAAAAGAGAGGTAAATGGGTGACCCATATTTTAAGTTTTTCATGCAAATTATTGGTTTTGCAAACATCCACCTTTTCCATGGTCTTTCTTCACACTATATAGCTCTCATGCATTGGCACCCTCATCTAGGTGTGTGGACCTTGTTGTATCATGAGGTACAATGTGCTAACCTATCTCTAATTTGTATCATTTAAAAAAGAATCAATACATTTATCAAAGCACCATCACAACACCATAATTCAACATATTAGGAAACCAAAGCATGGGCTCATATTTACTTTCTCAAAGCTCAATCTCATACCCAGGTACATCACCCAGCACTCGGCCAACCACCATGGGCACTCATGGTACTCCCATTGGTGTTAGTCCTTGCTCTAGCACTCCCTTGGAGAACACGCAATTGTCATTGTGAAGGTCAAGCCACTCCTCTAATAGAGGAGGGAGAACCACAATGGCTCCATTAGACAATAGGCCTCTCAACCACCTACACCAAACAAAGAACTACCCAATTTAAATGTACATGCACCAATATCAAAACAATAACAATAGAACTACATAAATTGAATTCAACCTATACATGAAGCGTTTGCTAGATTGCATTAACTCTAGCATCTTTCTAGGTTTCACAATATTCTTTATATCTACTAGTAAATATGAGAAAGTCTTCAAGATATGCTAACACCTTTGCACCTTAAAGAAAGGCTCAAACCTATTAGGAGAAATATGGACTCTCTTTTTTGCCCCTTAAGGAGTGAATAAATAAAAATAGGCCTAACCAATGAGAAAGCTGGCATTCCAAATTCATGTAGGATGAATCTTTTAGCTATATCTTAGCCCAAATCTTCCCTCAACAATAAAATAAGGGGAAATGTGGGGAATACAAGGCTGCCACTTCCTGAAACTTAGTGACTCGGATTTTCCTTTTCTCATTTTTTTATGTTTAGCTTTTTATACCTCCCCTTTTCAATTCCTTCTCTTTCTTAGGCGGAACTCAAATTTATCATTTCTCTTTCCCCGCTTTTTCTTTCCTGATGAAATTTTATAGCCTCATTATTGCTTGTCGTGTTTGTAGCCCTATGAAATTTCATTGCC
The DNA here is from genome assembly GCF_053477565.2 of Lygodium microphyllum. NCBI lineage: Eukaryota > Viridiplantae > Streptophyta > Polypodiopsida > Schizaeales > Lygodiaceae > Lygodium > Lygodium microphyllum. The sequence continues at coordinate 82,389,719 of NC_141163.1, read as the reverse complement.
TCTACACAAACACAGAGTGAGTTTCTCATGTTTTATGAGAGCGGAGCTTATTCTACGAAAGCCCTTAGATTTTCTTAACAAAAATTTACAAGTATATTGTTCTCTTCCATGTATGTTCTATGGTAAAGTTTTATCTCATTTGGAAAAAATCTATGTAAGTTATCTACACGCTCTGGCATGAACTTTCTTTTGTTTTGGTACTCTAGGAGTCTCTCACAGTCAGGAACAATGATCTTTTAAATACTCAACTTCTTCTTTAACATCTTTGGGTTTCTCTATAAACAAGGTTACAAGTACATTGTCTTTTTTTTTAATTGCTCCATGGTTAAAGTTTGTCTTGTTTGGACAAAATCTATGCAAGTTATATACATACTAAGCTTTCCTTTGCTTTTGTACTCCAAGAATCTCCCATTATGAAGAATAATGATTTTCTAAAAACTCAACTTCTCAAATATCCTACAAAGAGAGCCACATGTATATTGTTTTTTTTTTTAATCTATTGCTCCATGGTTAAGTTTCAACTCATTTGGATAAATCCTATGTAATTTATATGCATGCTTTAACATGAGATTTCTTTTGTTTTTGTACTCCAGGAATCTCAGAGTGAAGAAACAATAATCGTGTAATAACTCAACTTCTTGTTCAACATCTATGGGCTTCTTTGTGAAAAGAATTACAAGTACAATGTCTTTTCTTTTTTAATTGCTTCATGGTTAAATATCATTGCATTTGGAGAAAACATTTGTAAATTATGCATATTTTGAGTTAAATTCCCTTTTACTATTGTATCCTAGACTTCCATCTCAGCGAGATACACCTATTGTCCAGAAATTGACTTCTTTTTTAATAGCCTTAGGATTGAGGGCTACAAAGTTTCTCAAGCGTGTTGCTCTCTACAGTGATTAAATGTAAATTTTTATTTCAGATGTAAGTATTTTTTATGAATTATTATTGTTGACATCTAGTTAGGATCAATGGGAATTAATATAGTATAGATTTGAACATTAAGCTTGCAATGTTAATAATTTTTATATTTAGAAGTCCACAATTAAAATGCTATAAATAAGAAAAGATTTTGTTAGTTATTTATCTCATTAGAATAATTTTATTTAGATTATAAAACCATGGAATAGCATGAGATAGCATCAGTGTTGCAATCTCATAGCATTGCATAATATTAGAATTGTATATGTGAAATAACAAAGTGATGCTTGTATATAAAAATATTATTATACTAATGATTCTATATATGAACAAATTCACTTACATGTAATAATAAAAGCACATAAAAACTTGCTCACATGTAACTTTTGTATTTGGTTAATATAGAGTAGTTTATTATCGTCCACGAAAGGCCAAATTATGACCCGTGGGACCTTTCCAGATATACAATGATTCTCCTGCCCCATAAACACCATATTGGGAAATATGGGATTTTTCCATAAGTTTGGGACACGTGGTCAAATCTTTAGATTTGTCATAACTTGAACACTATAACTCCATATCGAGTGCTCTATAGCTCAATAGATTCCATTTTTCAAGTGCTTTCCAATGATAGGTCACATCATACAATTTTGAGAAACTTATGGGCATGTTATTCGAGTGCCACCTTTTTAGTATTCAAAAAATGAAAATTTGGAGATTCCCAAACTCACTAATATTGTGTTCATTGTAGGAAAGAGGTTGCTACGGTGAAAGAACGATCTATGCAGCGTGGTTCTCCCAAAAGTGTAACATGCGGGTGATGAGAGTACCCCTAACTTCCATATAGGAGTAGTGGTCAAAAACTGGTGAAGTGGCCCCTGTGAAGGGATATCAAAGTCGGTATTTGGTTAATATAGATGTCTTTGTGGAGGAAAAACATCAGTGACATACTTGCAATGGAGGTCTTCAACAGGAAAGATAGTAGTAATAATTGGATTTGTGATAAATACTATAAGTTGGATTGGATTTTGATGTATCCAAGTACTCGAGCAAGTTGCAAGATCAAGCATAAGGATGTTCCAGACCCCAAAAAACATTGGAAAGGTAGAATTTTAGAGTTCAAAAAAGTGTTTAATGGGACAAGGACAATAACAGAAGTGTTGATCTAACATGTTTATACGCATAGACAAATCTATGTGCACGATGAGAATTACATTGCAAAATATAAACAAAATAGTAAGTTTATAAATTTTATCATTGTTTATTCTTTTGCATTAGAGTTGTTTTGTATAATCTTTGCAGTATTCTAATTCAAATGTGTTTTACTAACAGCTCTATATCATTGAGCGAGGTTTTTTTGTCGTGGGGGGGGGGGGGGGGGGGGGGGAGGGGACTTGGGTGGAGTGGAGTTTTTTTAGGGGATTATGCCATATCGTGGGGCGCGCGGGGGGTTGGGTGGAGTGGGGTTTTTTTTGGGGGGTACGTCGTGTCATGGGGGGGGGGGGGGGGGAGGGATGGGTTGAGCGGGGTTTTTCGAGGTGTGGTGGGTTGAGTGAGGTTTTTCGTGGTGAGATGGGAGGGGGTGTGCCTGTCATGGTGGGTTGAGGTGGGGTGGGTTGAGCGAGGTTTTTCGAGGTGCAGTGGGGTGGCATGGATGGAGCGGTGTTTATTGAGGGGGGCTGCCATGTCATGGGGGGTGGGATGGGGTGGGGTGGGGTGGGGAGGGGAGGGGTTTAGGGTGGAGTGGGGTTCTTTGGGGGGGGGGGGGGGGGTGAGGTGGGATGGGTTGAGCAGGGTTTTTTGAGGTGAGGTGAGGTGGGGTGGGGGGTTTTTTGAGAGGCGGGGGGGAGGGGGGGTGAGGATGTGCCGTGTTGTGGGGGGGGGGGGGGGGGGATGAGGTGGGTTGAGCGGGGTTTTTTTAGGTGAAGTGGGGTGGGATGGATGGAGCGGGATTTTTTCAAGGGGTTGCCATGTCGGGGAGGGGATGAGGATGTGCCGTGTTGTGGGCGGGTGAGGTGGGTTGAGCGGGGTTTTTTGAGGTGAGGTGGGTTGGGATGGATGGAGCGGGATTTTTTTCAAGGGCAACGGGGGGGGGGGGGGGGGGGGGGAGGGGGGGAGGAGGGTTGTGCCATGTCGTAAGGTGGGGTGGGTTGAGAGGAGTTTTTTGAGGTGAGGTGAGGTGAGGTGGGCACTACAACAAAAAAGCCTCATACAAGCACATTTAGACGCGATTTTTGAATACAGAGAAAAACTTACGGGCGCGTCTATCTGCCCATCTATTTGCGCTTTCATCATTCCGCGTCTATAATCGCATGTATCAACGAATTTACACGCACAAATAGATGCGCAATAGACGCACATATACACGCGCATATAGGCATGCTTTTAGACGCGCTTTTACAAGCACTGATAGACGCGAACGTAAAATAAAAAATATCCTTTTTTAAAATATATTTAATTTCCTTTTTTAATTTGAATAATGCAGCTCATGTATAAGCGTGTGTAGTCTGCATTATAGACGTGCGAATAAACGCGAATTACCTGCAATTTAGACGTGCTGATAGACGTGCAAAACAGAACTGGAAAAAAAAAAACCAGAGAGCATGTGGTTGCCTCTCTGGTTTTTTTTTTTCCCCTCCCACACATCAGATTGTGTATTTGGAAAAAAGACAATGTATCTTACGGACACGAGAATTGAAAGTGAAAGTCCATGTATTCATTATATATCAAAGCATTTACAAGGGAAGTTTTGAGTGCTTGCGACCTAAAGCGTGGCCGCAAGCAGTAGGCTCAAAGAGATATCATACATATACAAGAAAAGAAGGCCTCATGAGGAGGTATGGTGCTCCTCTACGAATCTGAAGAGGAAACATCCTCGCTAGTACCACCATGGCTACTAGCGTCGCTATCCCCCTCCTCGCTGTGCTCCACATCCGGGTTCGCCTACACACACAAAAGATCAGGGTTGCTTACATAGACAAGGTGGAGAAAAAGTTCTAATTAGTTATACTTTTAATAGGAAAGTAAGAAAAACATACCTCCTCTAGCTGTCGAATCCTCATGGCCCGGTTGTATTGGTCCTCAGTGATGAGACCCTCCTCATAAAAGTGAAGCCATGTCGTTGCGCGGTTATAGCCTCAATGGTAACCTACCTCTCTAGGGGTAGGTGTCCTACCAACGATGGTAGTCTGTAAAACATTTAGAGATATACAAACAATTAGACATCACAATATATTAGACTAAAATATATAAAGAATTTAAAGAAATATACATTTAAAAAAACTAGAAATCAAAATATACTTACAAACTCTACCTCCCACGACTCTCTGCCGCCCGATCCGTAATGCAACGATCCCATTGTTTCCATTTGGATCCGTCGCACCTTTGCGTACTGACGACTCTTCACTTTCTCAGCTACTTTCTTCTTGGCTTTCTTCCACTCTACGCGGTGGCACATAGGTGGTTGGCTGTAGGCTCCACGCCCCTCCTCCAGCCTCCGCAGTGAGTCCCTGGCCCGTGTCATGAGGTGGGATCTTTTGTTGTGAAGCAAATCCCTCACTTTTGTACGTCCCCAATCATCCGAGAATCGCTGACCCTCAAGATTTGGGTACCTCCTATGTACTGCTCTCAACACCTCCTGCCACAAGCCGCTTTTCTAATTTTTGAAGGCAATGAAACAATCTTTATATGTTGCATGCACGACACTCCTCATGTACACCATTACATCCCTTCCCTCATCATCATGAAAGATGCCACCGGCATCTGTGACTCTATAGTAATGGCGTACAACCTCCTTTACATGATCTACTGGTGAGGGTGATCGCTCGTCACCTCCTAGGCAACCCCCACACAACCCTCGTCCTCCCCCTCGACTCTCCCTCCTCCCTCTCTGTCGACTGCCCTCTGCCTCGCTGGATGCACGAGCTTCTGCAGATGCACGTGCTTCTGCAGATGCTTGTGCTTCAGCCGATACACGTGGAGCACGTGGAGTACCTGCAAATGGAGTACCTGCATATGGAGTACATGCATATGGAGTACCTGTATGTGGAGTACCTGCATGTGGAGTCTGGGAAGTAGTGCCAGGCAAAGACGTTAGAGGCGTCCCAGACATGACACTGAACACCTCGTCCGCTATGGGAGAGCGGCCAAGGTGTCTGATCATCTCTCCCATGAAGTCTTCCCTACTAGGAAAACCTCCAAAAAATGCATTGACGCCCCTGCCAAAGGAGGCCAATGTATCATTCATGTGATCCACATCTGGGTCATTGCTAGATGAACCAGGATACGACATCTGCAAAAAAAACATAGGAAAAAGACAAATTTATTTGCATACAAAAAATATAGGAGGATATTGTGCAGTACAAGCAACTCATGGATGAGGGGTAGAGGTGACTATCCATAGACTAAAGGGCACATTGAGGCCTATATGCCTAGGTGAGGGCTCTAATTCACGAGATCCACATGTAGAACACACAAGTTTCAATCTCACTTTATGTAAAGAATGTAATGTTTGTATAAATGTGTATAAAAGTATACCATTTCCTAATTTGTCACTTTTAGATCTAACTAGACTTCTATTTAGGAGTTAATCAATACCACGCAACAAGATTCTTCTCTAGGTGATGTCACACAATAGGACCTTGCAGTTTTTAATGTGTATAAAAGTATAACATTGCAATTTTTTAGCCTTTGACATAACATTGCTATTCATCTTCTATCCAACGCGTCTATTTGCGCATCTAACGTGCAGCACAAACACATTGCCAGACGCGCATCCCAGGTCAATGTGCGTCTATTTGCACATCTAACCTGTAGCACAGACGCGCTGCCAGATACACATCCCAGGTCAATGTGCATCTAAAATCGCGTGTAGGCTGCAGGTCAAACTTCTATGCAGCGTGTGTATCATCTCATGTGCATTGCAGAGCACACGCGCTGTAAGACGCCCTCTCAGATGCACTGAGAGGAGACAATATTTGTGCGTCTATATCCGCGTCTACACTGAGATGTAGACGCACTAGCAGACGCGTTGGGTCGGCCGATTTTGGACCGACGACAGCCATTGACGATTTACATAATGCAATACATTATAATGGAATCACAAATGAGCAATACACAGACAGAGCAGAGAGATGAAGAGAGAAACAGAGAGAGAGAGAGAGAGAGAGAGAGAGAGAGAGAGAGAGAGAGAGAGAGTCACCTTGGGTGTTTGGTGTGGCGGGTGGTGGCACTTCTCCTTCTCCTTCTTCCTCTCCTTGGTAAGTTACCCTCCCTTGATGCTTGTTTGCTTGCTTGCTGCTTCTTCTTGTTCTCCTCTTTCTTGTTCTCTCTTTCTTCCTCTCCTTGGCTTTCCTTTTTCCCGTCTTGTGTATTTGAAATGAAAGAAAAGGTGAGTCATGAGGAGGTGAGGCATGAAGAGACTAGGTGAGGCATGAAGAGACTGCATGTCGGCTAAACTCAAGCTTCAGAACTGCAAAAAATACAGGAAAGGAAAGGCGCAGTTTGAAAAGAAATGATTTAAATATGGTTTGAATTTTGACGTGTGCATCTATTTTCGCGTGTATATGTGCGTCTGTTATTCAGATAGACGCGAGTATAGACGCGAGTATAGACGCGTAGGTAGACACGAAAATAGATGCATAGGCACACACGTATTTAGACGCGCATTTGGGATTTATCATGATTTTTTGTTTTTAAGATAAGTTTTGATAGTGAATTCTTCTTAAGTTTTGATAAGTTAAGATAAGTTTTAAGATGATGATTTTTGTGTATTTAAAATTAAAACACAATTTTAGTGAGTTTGGGAATCTTCCAATTCCCATTTTTTGAATACTAAAAAGGTGGCACCCGGATAACATGCACATAAGTTTGTCAAAACCATATGATGTGACCTATCATTAGAAAGTGCTTGAAAAATGGAATCTATTGAGGTATAGAGCGCTTGATTTAGAGTTATAGTGTTCAAGTTATGACAAATCCAAAGATTTGACCACGTGTCCCAAACTTATGGAAAATTCCCATATTCCCCAATGTGGTGTTTTAAGATCTTATGTAAACATATGAATGACAAATATTTTGATGTTGTCATGAATTAGGTTTAATCATGTCGACGTCGTCATCACCTAGTGCGGTGCAAGCTGGTGAGTCAATGAGCACATCCTCAAGTGAGGATGAAACATTGCGTCTTCATAATCGAGATGCATGGCTACGATGAAAAATTAGATGCATGTGTGATCATTGTCGGGGGTGTATTTTTCGAGCACATCGAATTGCAATGTCACACCTCAGCTTGTATGGAGAATGGGACCAAGAAAAATCACCAATATTCATTGTTTTTTTTTACCACTAAGATTGCTAGTCTATGTTACGGGAATTATATATCAACGTACATGAAACTCCCTTTTGTGGTTGAGCAAGATGCGGTACCACATCCTCAGATGCTCCCTCCCGGGCGTCGAGAGGCTGCAAAACATCGACGCGAGGAGGCAGAGTCTTCAAGAAGAGTAGAGACTGACGACCATGATAGTAGCCCTCATGAAATGCCCCATCAAGTCATAGAGGATGAGATTTTGGACAACATGGTACACCATCTATTTTCACAACCGGTTCAGGGAGAAGGTCACTCTACGAAGTCAGATGATCCACTATATGTAGCATCATCTACTCTGTTGTATGAAGGTTGTACATACTCCGTTCTTCGTGCATCCCACGAGATACTTAACTTGCAAACAATTTATGGATGGAGTAATGTCAGTTTGGATGCGTTATTGAAGTAGGTATCAATTCAGTTTGGCTTATATACGAATCATAATATTAATTGTTAACCTCTCTATTTTGAAATCAGATAGAAATATATGTTGGTGGTTTTTTAACTCACTTTTAAAATATATGTAGGTTATTATCACAAATGCTTCCAAAAGGAAACAAATTGCCAGCTAAGAGAGAGCAAGCAAGACATTACTTGACATCTCTGGGAGGCCTCGATTATGTCAAGATCCATGCATGTGTCAATGATTGTGTCTTATTTCGTGGGATTCATGAGTTCGCACGAGAGTGTCCTGTTTGTGGCGAATCAAGATACGAAGTGGAGATGAAGTCAATGGATGTGCCTCGTAAGGTTTTGCGACATTTTCCGATTGTTCCACGTATAAAACTTATGTTCAAGTGTAAGTCTATTGGAAAGCTCATGTCATGGCATGCTAGTCATCGTTCAAGTGATGGAAAATGGAGGATCCCTACAGACACACCCGCATGGCAACATATAGATAATTTGTGGCCCGTTTTCAAAGAAGAGCCAAGAAATTTGAGATTTGGTTTAGGTATGGATGGAATCAATCCATTTGGCATCAAAAGCACATCATACAGTGTATGGCCAGTGGTATTGGTGAACTATAATATTCCTCCATCCATGGCAATTAAAAAGGGACATGTGATGTTGTCCCTTTTGATTCCTGGAAAGCACAAGGTAAAAAATATGGACATTTACTTAGAGCCTTTGATTGAAGAGTTAGAAATGTTATGGGAAGGTATTGAGGTGCAAGATACAAGTGCATCTGCATCCTCTAGAGATTTCACATTGAAGGCCATGTTGTTGTGGACCATGCACGACTTTCCAGGATACGGAGAGTGTTCAGGTACATGTATATAACTCTATATTTGAAATTCAAGACTTGAATCAATTGCATTTTATTAATTTACTTGTTTTTTCAAGTTTAACCACGTCAAGATATCATGCATGTCCTATTTGCGGTCCCTCTCTAGTTTCCTCTAGGTCGGCACATTTAAAGAAGGTTATCTATGACAATCATCATCGATTTCTTCCTATTGACCATCCCAAATATGTTCTCCCTACTAATGGAATGACTCCACAATCTCTAACCATTCGAGATTGGAAGGAGAGATGGATTAATGCCGACAGCCACCCTCCACATGGCATGAGTCCGTAAGAAGTGCATTTCTCTCGATTGACTTTAAAGTATTTAGCATGATGAAATGTTTACATAATATATTGTTTATTTGTTAGGTTCTCTATATTCTTTCGTCTTCCGTACTGGACTGAACTCGAGATCAATCACATGTTGGACCCCATGCACATATTCAAAAATGTTGTATCTACATTATGGGATCACTTGATAGAGGCTCGCGATTCAGTTAATGTAAGGGAGGATTTACGTAACATTGGTCACATGAGACGAGCCTGGCCACGAATTGGACCCAGAGGAAAGATTGAGCTACCCCATGCACCTTGGATATTGTCAAAGAACGAGGAAAAAATAGTGAAGGAACAAATATATAGCTTTCGAACACCCACAGGATGTATGAGATGTCTCAAAGGAACCTTCATAAAGAAAAAGAAAAGAGGTGTGGAGCAACTATCTGGTTTGAAGTCCCACGATTGGCACAAAATGATTCAAGTAAGGGTAACCCTAAACCATGAATATAGTAATTAGTGGCGTAACTATGTGTAAACTTTGGGGTATGATGACTTTTTCCTCTATTGACAATTTGCATCTATGAATATTGTTTACATTCAGTTCGTACTTCCTACTAGCATATCCCATTGTGCCTCCAAAGATGTACGTGATATCATTTACAAGATGGGAGAGCTTATGAGGTGTGTATACATTGTATTTTTTCATTATATATCTTTGAATTTCTACACAAAAATAAACAATTCTCAAATACATCTTGACAGATACGTGAGCTTGAAGGAAATTGATCCAAACACATTACAAGATGCTCAAGTATTATCTATCGAAGTGGTTTGTTTGGGGGAGGAAATTTTTCCTTGATCCATTTTGACTACTCAATTACATTTACTCGTACATTTGATTGATGAGATCGCACTTTGTGGGGCAGTTCATGTAAGGTGGATGTTTTTTCTTGAGCGCTTCATGAAAACCTTGAAAGATTTTGTGAGGCAAAAAGCACGGCCTGAGGGAAGCATGGCTGAGGGTTGGTTAGTGCAATCATCCCTTGTTTATATCTCTGAATATCTTGCTGAAGTGGATCCCTCTCAACCACGACTATGGAAAGATGATGAAGACTTGAGGATGACCTCTATAGTACCTCAAGGAAAAGGAATGAGTAAAGTGCTAACAAAATAAGGACTTCGTAAGTTAAATAGTTTTTGTGTGCTCAATAGTGATGTTATGAGCAAATGGGTGACACTATATAATGAAGCAAGGGCAAGAAGAAAAAGCGAAAGACAAGAATTTCACACTAGATATGGACGTAATGTCTCATTTCCAGATCATCTAAATGCGCTCCCATGTCATATTGACATAGATTGGTTACACGAGGAAATGGAGAGAATGGAAAAAGAGGAGGAAATTAATATATCTCAAGAAGAGTGGGAATACGCACAAGGTTGCTTATCAAAGGTGAGACATACTATCAATTAATTTGTTTCTATAAGTTTTATTTTATATAAATAATTGACATGTTTGATCTTTTATCTTTTACTACTAGTGCACATTATTCAATGCACTTTGGTGTGAGGGTAAACATCTTCGAACTCAATGTATAGATGAAAAGAGAAATACCCAAGATTGTGGTGTCCTTGCTCACTTCGAGGCTGCCAATGGTACCATGGAAGGTTATTGTGGCTTGATCCAAGATATTCTGAAGCTTGACTTCAGACGATTCTTTATATATGTACTAGATGTGAAGTGGTTTAAAGAAGTGGTAAAAAATGATGAGCATTGCACAATCAGATGTCATCCAAGTGGTTTTGTAATCATTGACTCTACAAAATTTCACCAAAACAAGAATGGCACATTAGTACTACCTCAACAATGTGAGCAGGTATATATGCAAAGGCTAATTTTTTTATATGTATACATGTGATACATATACACAATATAATAAGTACTTAAGTTTTTTGCTTTTGTTTTTCAAATACAGGTTGTGTGTCATCCAATGGTAAACAATAACCGATGGTGGTATGTCATCCCTATATCTAATCGTTCAAAACCAATATATGGTAATATTACCGACATGGAGATAGCAGATGACAATCCAACAAATAATGATGATGTGCATGATGACACCATAATGGATGATATGTGTGATATAGTACAAGATGAACCTTGCGATGATGTTCAAGGAAACGCAGAAGAAGACAATAATGTGATTGTCGATGATATTGATGAAGTTATTGAGCAATATAGCAACACATCTAATAGTGGGATAGACTTATTTGTTTCGTTACCTCTTGGTAACATAGACCTAGAAGTAGACAGTTTAGCAAGGGCTGATCTCATTGAAGATGAGATGGATCATTCACTGTAACATACTTAATTTGCTTATTGATTCAATATATTTGTATTCCTAATTCTATGCTTTTTATCATGTGCACACGTGCATATTCAAGAATCAATAGTCAATTTTAAAGCAAGCATTGAATTTTCCATAATAAAAAGGAAGTATCTTTTATCATCTTCAAGTACATAGAGAAATTACAAGATACATATTGCAATGCTTGCTACTAATTGTAAGGTTTCTGTCGCTTGCCGCTAATTACTTATATCAGGCTTGTCAACAACTGGAGGAACTGCCATTCATTAGAGAGTAATGAAAAAGTAATTATTAACTCTGTTTTTTTAATTCAATGATTCAATGTGTATTCTTAATTCTATGGTTTTTATCATGCGCACATGTGCAGGCCCAAGAATCAATTTCAGGTGGTTAAATAATTATTAACTTTGGTTTTTCAATTATGTGAATTGCTAATTTCAGGTGGTTAAATAATTGTGCGTCTGATAGCGCGTCTATATTAGCGTCTATTTGCGCGGATATATAGACGCAAAATTCACGTCTATTTACACACATTTATAGATGCTCTGATAGACGCGCCCGACTTTGCGCGTCTAACGTGCGCGTCTATGGGGGTTTTTTGAGAGGCGAGAGGGGGAGGATGAGGGTGTGTCGTATCGTGGGAGGGTGAGGTGAGGTGGGATGGGGTGGGGTGGGGCGGGTTGAGCGGGGTTTTTTGAGGTGAGGTGGGGTGGGATGGATGGATCATGGTTTTTTCATGGGGTTGCCATGTCATGGGGGGGAGGGGGAAACTTGGATGGAGTGGGTTTTTTTTGGGGGGGGAGGCAGGGGGGGCAGGGGGTTGGGTGGAGCAGGGTTTTCTTAGGGGGGGAAGGTGCGCCATGTCATAGGGGGTGGCGTGGCGTGGGGTGGCATGGGGTTTTTTGGGGGGGTGAGGTGGGGTGGGTTGAGCGGGGTTTTTTTAGGTGAGGTGAGGTGGGGTGGGGTGGGGGTTTTTTGAGAGGCAGAGGGGGGGGGGGAGGGGGGGGGAGGGATAAGGGTGTGCCGTGTCATGGGGGGGTGAGGTGGGGTGGGGTGGATTCAGCGGGGTTTTTTGAGGTGAGGTGGGGTGGGATGGATGGAGAGGGGTTTTTTCATGGGGTTGCCATGTCGTGGGGGGAACTTGGGTGGAGTGCGGTTTTTTTTTTGTGGGGGGGAGGGGGGGGGATTGTGCCATGTCGTGGGATGGAGGGTTAGGTGGAGCGGGGTTTTCTTAGGGGGGGAAGGTGCGCCATTTCATGGGGGGGTAAAGTGAGGTGAGGTGAGGTGAGGTGGGGTTGGGTGAGGTGAGGTGGGGTTGGGTGGGGTGAGGTAGGATGGGGTGGGGTGGAGGGGGGTTTTCTTAGGGAGGAAAGGTGCCCCATGTCATGGGGGGTGAGGTGAGGTGGGGTGGGGTGGGGTGGTGTGGTGTGAGGTGAGGTGAGGTGGGGAGGGGGGGGTTAGGGTGGAGTGGGTTTTTTTTGGGGGGGTGTGGTGGGGTGGGTTGAGCGGGGTTTTTCGAGGTGAGGTGAGGTAAGGTGGGGTGGGGGGTTCTTTGAGGGGGGGGGGGTGGTTTGGGGGTTTGGGTAGAGTGGGTTTTCTTCGGGGGGGAGGTGCGCCATGTCGTGGGGGGTGTTAGGGTGGAGTGGGGTTTTTTAGGGGGCTGAGGTTGAGCGGGATTTTTTGAGGTGAGGTGAGGTGAGGTGGGGTGGGGGGTTTTTTGAGAGGTTGGGTTGGGGGGGGGGGGGGGGTGGATGAGGGTGTGCTGTATCATCGGGGGGTGAGGTGGGGTGGGGTTGTGCCATGTCGTGAGGGTGGGATTATGCCATGTCGTGGGGGGGGGGGGGGGGGGGTTGTGCCATGTCGTGAGGGTGGGATCATGCCATGTCGTGGGGGGGTGGGGCGGGTGAGGTGAGGTGGGGAGGGGGGGGTTAGGGTGGAGTGGGGTTTTTTGGGGGGGGTGAGATGGGGTGAAGTGGGGTGGGTTGAGCGGGGTTTTTCGAGGTGAGATGAGGTGGGGTGGGGGGTTTTTTGAGAGGCGGGGGGGATGAGGGTGTGCCATGTCGTGGGGGGGTGAATTGGGTTGAGCGGGGTTTTTTGAGGTGAGGTCGAGTGGGATGGATGGAGTAGGGTTTTTTTGGGGGAGAGGAGGGGGGACTTAGGTGGAGTGGGTTTTTTTTTGGGATGTATGGGGAGAGGGGGGGCGAGGGGTTGGGTGGAGCATGGTTTTCTTGGGGGGGAAGGTGCACCGTGTCATGAGGAGGTGAGTTGGGTTGAGCGGGGTTTTTTGAGGTGAGGTGGGGTGGGATGGATGGAGCGGGGTCTTTTCAGGGCGTCGCCTTGTCGTGGGGGGAGAGGGGGACTTGGGTGGAGTGGGGTTTTTTTTGCGCCGGGGGGGGGGGGGGGGGGGGGGGGGGGTTGGGTTTGGTTGATGCCATGTCGTGGTGGGAGGGGGTTGGGTGCCGTGACATAACATGACCCCCTCCCAAACACAACATGGCACGACATGATGTGATGTGCCCCCTTTCCCCAACAAAACATGACTCCCCCCAAACACAGCACAACACGACGCCCCCCATTCCCCCTTTTTCCAACATAACACGGCACCCCCTCCAACACAAGATGACACGACACGACATAACATGACCCCCCCAACGCAGCACGACACGTCCCCTCCCCCTTTCCCCAACTTAACATGACCCCCCTCCCAAACACATCACAACACGACATGATGCGACCCCTTTCCCATTTTTCCAACATAACATGACACCCCCCTCCAACACAGCACAGCATGATGCGACCCCCTCCCTCTTTCCCCAACCAACATAACATGACATCCCCCCCTCAAAAAACCTCACTCCATCCACACCACCCCATCGCACCTCAAAAAATCTTGCTCAACCCACCCCACCTCACCTCTTCCCCCCACGACATGGCACACCCTCCCCACCCCACCTCAAAAAACCCCACTCAACCCACCCCACCTCACCCCCCCATGACATGGCGCACCCCCCTCCCCACCCCACCTCAAAAAACCCTACTCAACCCACCCCACCTCACCCCCCACGACATGGTGCACCCCCCCCCCCACCCCACCTCAAAAAACCATGCTCAACCACCCCGTCTCACCCCCCTCACGACACAATGCACCCCACCTCCCCATCCCACCTTAAAAAACCCCGCTCAATCCACCCCACCTCACCCTCCCATGACGCAGTGCACCCCCCTTAAAAAACCCTGCTCCACCCTACATGCCCCCCCAATGACATGGCACACCCCCCCCCAACAAACCCCTCTCCACCCAAGCCCCTCCTCCCTCCCCCCCACGACATGGCATGCCCCGCGCTCCACCAAACCGTGCCCTCCCCTTCCCCAAAAAACCTCGCCCCACAACGACACGGCACACGTCCCACTACACACAACCCCCTCCCACGACATGGCACCACCCAAAACCCCCCCCCCCCAACCTCCTCAAAAAACCCCGCTCCACCCAACCCCCTACGACATGGCACACAACCTCCCCAAAAAAAAAACCCCCATGATATGGCACACCCCTCTCCCCTCAAAAAGCTACTCTCCATCCAATCCCCCCACCCCCCAGGCAACGTGGCAATGCCCTCCCCCTCCTCAAAAAACCCCGCTCCATGACATGGCACACCCCATGACATGGTATGCCCAGTCGCTCCACCCAACCCTCTCGTAACATGGCACCACCCAAACCCCCCACAACATGGCACACCCTCCCTCCTCTGAAAACCCCGCTCCATCGACCCCCCCCCCAACAACATGGCACACCCTTCGCTCCTAAAAAACTTCAGGAGGGGGTATCATATAAAAACGAGGCAGAGGGAGGGACCGTGCACGATGTACGCAAAGACAATCACAACGAGGAGAGGAGCCATCGTGTCATGGCAAGGCAAGGGGGTTTCCTACCACGATGTCAGCCTGGAGAGTCAAGATGTGATCCGAGGGGATTGCCATGCCATGGTCTCGAAACAAGCATGCAAAAGGGTGCAACACCAGGACTTCCTGAGAGGTCACCTATCCCAGTATTGTTCTGGCCCAAGTGTGCTTAATTGAGGAGTCCTAATGGGATCCGGTGTATTAGCGTTGGTATGACCACACCAGGAACACAATGGAATTCCAAAGAGCTCTTGTATACTAACAAAGTGGCATGAGAAATGTGACTCAACACGAACCCTAAACCCCGCGCACATGGAGGCAATGCACAAAAGATTGAATGCCATCGTGTGCCATTTTCGACACGAAGGGCAAGCATCCACGTGAAAAGCACCCGTGCACACAGAGGCAACGATGTAGAAAAGATCAAGTCGCAAAATACATGCCATGGAGGACACGTGCCCACAACATGCCACTGGGTGGTGGGGGAGAGGGGGGCATGCCATGACACGCCATTCATACCACGGAGGACGCATATCCACGCGAGCACTAAGCCCTGCACACATAAGATTGAGTCATAGAATCCATGCCATGGATGGACTTGGAATGCCATTGGGTACCCTTTATGACACCAAGGGCGAGCATCCACGCAAAGAGAACCTCGCGCACATAAAGGCAACGAGGTACAAAAGATTAAGTCATAGAATTCACATCGTGGAGGGTGCATGTCCATGTGAAGAGAACCCCATGCACATGAGGTGATGCACCGAAGATCCGAGTCGTAGAATCCATGCCATGGCGGGCAGACCTGAAATGCCGTGGATGCCGATGAGGCGAGACAAGCATGAAAACCGCACTAACACAAGCGAGCCAAGGCAAGGAATGTGAAGAGAAGGCAATCAAACTGCCCACATGAGCTAGGCTAGATTGGGTGCACAGTGTGCGCGAGGACTTGGGGGCATGCCATGACACACAAGGGCCAAGGCCAAGAAAACCCTGTCGAACCGAGCGGAAGGGGGACAAACTGCTGCGGTGACGGGCTGAATCTCAGTGGATCATAGCAGCAAGGCTACTCTGCCACTTACAATACCCGGCCACATATTTAAGTCGTCTGCAAAGGATTCATCTCCCCAATCGTTTGAATTTCCATTTAGAAACCTCGAGGTGACCACTTGCAGCACCTCGAGGGAGACTCGACACATGCTCTCGGGGACGCACAAGCGCCCCTACTATCAGTCGAGTAACAACCGGGGAGATAGAGAGCGCCGCATCTAGCATGGATTCTGACTTAAAGGCATTCAGTCATAATCCTACACATGGTAGCTTCGCGCCACTGGCTTTTCAACTAAGCGCAATGACCAATTATGTGAATCAACGGTTCCTCTCATACTAAGTTGAATTATTATTGCACCACTGCTCATCAGTAGGGTAAAACTAACCTGTCTCACAACAGTCTAAACTCAGCTCACGTTCCCTATTGGTGGGTGAACAATCCAACACTTGGCGAATTCTGCTTCGCAATAATAGAAAGAGCTGACATCGAAGGATCAAAAAGCAACATCGCTATGAACGCTTGGCTGCCACAAGCTAGTTATCCCTATGGTAACTTTTTTGACGCCTTTAGCGTCAAATTTCGAAACACTAAAGGATCGATAGGCCATGCTTTCACAGTTTGTATTCGTCGTGAAAATCAAAATCAAATGAGCTTTTACCCCTTTGTTCCACAGGAGATTTCTATTCTCGTTGAGCTCATCTTAGGACACCTGCATTATCTTTAAACAAGTGTGCCGCCCTAGCCAAACTCCGCACCTGACAATGTCTTCCACCTGGATCGGTGCGCAAGCGTGCCTTAAGACCAAAAGCAAGGGCCAAGACCTGCCTCCACCTCACGAAGTAAGTAAAATAACTTTAAAAGTAGTGGTATTTCACTTGTGCTAAAGGCTCCCACTTATTCTACACCTCTCAAGTCATTTCACAAAGTCGACTAAAGTCAACCTCAACAAGGTCTTCTCTCCCCGTTGATTCTTCCAAGCCCATTTCCTTGGCTGTGGTTTCACTAGATAGTAGATAGGGACAGTGGGAATCTCGTTAATCCATTCACGCATGCCACTAATTAGATGACGAGGCATTTGGCTACCTTATGAGAGTCATAGTTACTCCCATTGTTTACCCGCGCTTGGTTGAATTTCTTCACTTTGACATTCAGAGCACTGGGCAAAAATCACATCGCGTCAACATCCATAGAGACCATCACAATAGTTTGTTTTAATTAAACAGTCAGATTCCCCTTGTCCGTACCAGTTCTGAGATGGCTAATCACTGCCTAGGGAGGGCCGCCCAGCGGAGGGACGACGTTCTGCCCCCGTCACTCAATCAGCATGCGGAGGTCCACCCTCACTGCTAGGGCAACTCACGCAAACCGTCGACAACCTTCGAGGTCAAGAAACAGACCTCTAGACCCAGCCCTCAAAGCCAATCCTTTTCCCAAAGTTACTGATCCATTTTGCCAACTTCCCTTACCTACATTGTTCTATCAACCAGAGGCTATTCACCTTGGAGACCTGATGCAGTTATGAGTACGATTGGGCGTGATCGGCATTCGCTCCTCTAGATTTTCACGGGCCACCGGGGGCACATCGAACACCGCAAGACGTGTGGTGCTTTACCAGTCATTGGACCCTATCTTCGGGTGATCCAATTTTTGGGTGGGCGGGCTATTAAAAAGAAAAGAGAACTCTTTCCAGGGCCCCGCCGGCATCTCTGGATTTGGTCATGTTGCCATCCACCGCTACGTCTCGGTTCGAGAATATTAATTGATTCCCTTTCAATGAGCGGCACGCATTGCGCCCTTGACACAAGACTGCCCCATCTCTTAGGATTAACTAACCCATGTCCACTTGTTGTTCACATGGAACCTTTCTCCACTTTGGTCTTCAAAGTTCTCATTTTAATATTTGCTACTACCACCAAGATCTACACTAGGGGCAGTTTCACTCGAGCTCGCGCCCAGAGCTGCACCACAACCCCCACGCCCTCCTACTCATCGGGGCCTCGCACTCGCCTCGATGGCCGGGTATAGGTCGCGCGCTTTAGCGCCATCCATTTTCGAGGCTAGTTGATTCGGCAGGTGAGTTGTTACACACTCCTTAGCAGATTTCGACTTCCATGACCACCGTCATGCTATCTTAATCAATCAACACCCTTTGTGGGATCTAGGTTAGTGCATAGTTCAGGACCGTAACTCGGGCATCCCGCATCGTCAGTTCTACTTACCAAAAATGGCCCACTTGGAGCTCGCATTCCTTGCTGAGGTTCAATAGAGCAACCCCGACCGCTTCCCTATTTAAAGTTTGAGAAAAGGTCGAGGGTGTTTCACCCCCGATGCCTCTAATCATTCGCTTTACCTGATAAAATTGCGAGGAGCTCCAGCTATCTTGAGGGAAACTTTAGAGGGAACCAACTACTAGATGATTCGATTAGTCTTTTGCCCCTATACCCAAATCTGAAGAACGATTTGCACGTCAGTATTGCTATAAGCCTCCACTAGAGTTTCCTCTGGCTTCGCCTTGCTCAGGCATAGTTCACCATCTTTCGAGTCCCAGCAGGTATGCTCTCACTCAAATCTTTCACAAAAGATCATGGTCGGTCGATGGTGCACCCCGTGAAGAGGATCTCACCTGTCAAGTTCCTTGCATCTCTGTGGGTTTGCCACCCACCGGCTCGCGTACATGTTAGACTCCTTAGAGACGGATCGGATAAAAAGCCCAGAGCGCAAGCATCCCGAGCGTGCAGCTGTAGAGCCCACCACAAGTGGCGCACGCTTCGTTCCTCGGTCAATGCGACAGCATTGGCAAGCCATCTAAAGCTCGCTATTGTCCCGTCGCACCGGCCCACATTGAACAGCGCCCCGCGTCGGGTGGCAGACCAGTTCGCACAATTTCGCATCTGACCGGGGCGCACCCGAGGCCTCCATTTGCTTCCCCCCCAACAATTTCAAGCACTTTTTAACTCTCTTTTCAAAATACTTTTTATATTTCCCTCACGGTACTTGTTCACTATCAATCTCTTGCCCATATTTAGCCTTGGATGGAATTTACCACCCACTTAGGGTTGCATTTCCAAATAGCACGACTCGTCGATGGTGCCTCGTGGAGCGACAGGGTCCGAGCTGGGCTCTCACCCTCTCTGACGCCCCACCCCTTTCCAGGGGGACTTGGGCTCAGTCTGCCAGCTCGGTCCGCCATAGAAGATGCCTCTCTAAACTACAATTCGCACGACAAAGCCGTGAGATTTCCAAGCTGAGCTCTTTCTGGTTCGCTGGCAGCTACTAGGCAAATCCTGGCTAGTTTCTTTTTCTCCGCTTAGTGATATGCTTAAACTCAACGGGTAGCCTTGCCTAATTTGAGGTCCGAGTTGCATTTCGGGTCCACGAGGGTAAGCTCCGACTCCAAAGAGCCTGATCCAACACATGTGCCCTGGAAGAGGCAGCCACAAATAGCTGCCACCTCAATGAGGAGATGAACCATCCTTGCGGAGCAACGTCACCGCACGGTGCTGCCAATATATTTCAGCCAACCATGGCATCACGTCGGAGCGCAAACTACCAATTCCACCCTCCCCCGAAGAATAGGAGAGGGTGTGGGGGAGTTAGGGACGCTCAATCAAGCATGCCCTTGGATGAGCCACAGGCACAAGTTGCATTCAAAGACTCGATGATTCGCGGAATTCTACAATTCACACTACGTATCTCATTTCGCTGCATTCTTCATCGTTGCAAGAGCCAAGATACCTGTTGCTGAGAGTCGTTGCATTTTGTTTTTCGATTCTCCCGAGAGGGGAGGAATCTCAGACAAGACAAGGTTTATTAAGTTCCTCTTGCCACCCCTATGTGCGGGGAGGGGCAAAGGGTTTATCAAGGCGGCAACTTGCCCAAACGGGCAGACAGAGGGGGATCACCCCGAGCAAGGGAGAGAGGTCAATGGCCTAGACGGCCATAGTCCCTCTAAGAAGTTGGCCACGAAGAGGATCCTTCGTGTAACTAGTTAGCAGGCTGAGGTCTCATTCGTTAACGGAATTAACTAGACAAATCACTCCACCAACTAAGAACGGC
This sequence comes from Lygodium microphyllum, assembly GCF_053477565.2. Taxonomy (NCBI): domain Eukaryota; kingdom Viridiplantae; phylum Streptophyta; class Polypodiopsida; order Schizaeales; family Lygodiaceae; genus Lygodium; species Lygodium microphyllum. The sequence goes on along the minus strand of NC_141163.1, from coordinate 82,369,489 downwards.
CATGCACCACCACCCATAGAATCAAGAAAGAGCTCTCAATCTGTCAATCCTTACTATGTCTAGACCTAGTAAGTTTCCCTGTGTTGAGTCAAATTAAGCCACAGGCTCCACTCCTGGTGATGCCCTTCTATCAATTCCTTTAAGTTTCAGCCTTGCGACCATACTCCCCCCAAAACCCAAAAACTTTGATTTCTCATGAGGTGCTGGCGAAGTCATCAAAATAACATCCACCAATCCCTAGTCAACATCGTTTATGGTTGAGACTAGGACGGTATCTGATCGTCTTCTTCGAGCCCCCAACTTTCGTTCTTGATTAATGAAAACGTCCTTGGCAAATGCTTTCGCAGTAGTTCATCTTTCATAAATCCAAGAATTTCACCTCTGACAATGAAATACGAATGCCCCCAACTGTCCCTGTTAATCATTACTCCGGTCCTGAAGACCAACACAATAAAACCAGAGTCCTATCATGTTATTCCATGTTAATGTATTCATAGCATAGGCTTGCTTTGAGCACTCTAATTTTTTCAAAGTAACATCGTCGAATCCACCTCCCAGCCAATTAAGTCCAGGAGCGCGTCTTCGACAGAAAGGGTGGGGCGATCAGTGCACACCAAAGGAGGCGGACCATATGCCCCGCCCCGAGATCCAACTACGAGCTTTTTAACTGCAATAACTTAAATATACGCTACTGGAGCTGGAATTACCGCAGCTGCTGGCACCAGACTTGCCCTCCAATGGATCCTCGTTAACGGATTTAGATTGTACTCATTTTAATTACCATACTACATGAATGGCAAAATGTGGAATGTGTGAGCGGCAAGATACATGTTTGGCATGAAGACATAGATTCTTTGATCTCTGATAATAACTATGTAAGTCATCTTGTAACTAAAAATAACTTTTTTTATCATTCATTATAAGTAGTAGAAAGTGAGAGATTGCAGCATGTCCCATTGCCACCATTATCTAGTTGTGAATGGTTGATTAGTAGCTTGGAGTTGTCAAGAGTATGTAAATCGAAGATAAAATCTGACATCAATAGTGCTATGAAACCTACTGCATGCTCCAAAGATATGCATCTTAGTTCGTTTATTCCATTTTCATTGTTTGCACATTTGTCTGGTTCATGTGAGGTTCTGAAGAAAACAAAGATTACTTATCAATGCAAGTGTCTATCTGAGGAATGAATGAGTTAGCTATTGGACGAGTCATGGCAAGTCAAAAGAACACATTTTGATGAGATGATCAAGTGCAGGGTCAACCAATCAGATCTTACATTCAAGTAAATCTTTCTTACTGAAATGTATGCCTTGATTTAATTGATATAGGTATTGCTTAGATGAATTGTTATGTTAGTCACTTTTACCTACCATATTTTTTGTTTTGATTACAAGTATTTCATCGCTAGACAAACTCTGTGCATTCACTTTAGAAGATGGTGACTTTTGCGAGGGGAGTGGATTAGATTGGTTCAAGATACTCGAGATGAGACACATACAACTCTCATAGATGTGGTTATAATCTTGTGGAATGGTCATAATCCTTTTGTAGTCACGTAGAGAGTCATTGGCCCATTTCTTTTCTAAGACAAGAAATCCAATTAATGTCCAATGAGCCCCTGTGCAACTTCTATTTTAAGTTAGATAATAAAAAGGTCAAGACTCCTAATAAACAATCCCTACATGTAAGCAATGTGCTTCTCCACATATCCTTGAGATAGTGGAATCCTTGTAAAAATTCTTATAAAGAGAGAATACAAAAAAAAAAACTTTTGTGTACTTTTAATTTTCATAATTTTGGTTTACTGTTATCCAAGCATGTGGGTATATATGTTGTAGTTAGTCAATCGCACAAGTTAAAATCATAATTAAATTGCATGTTGGAGTTATATAGCCTTTGGAATATTGTCTTTGTATAACTATATATTGCAGCTCATCTCTTCTACTCATTTTTTGAGCACTCGCTCTATTATTGGAATGAATGAAAATAAGTGTTGAAAGTATTTAGATTTCTAGTTGTTGGGTTTGAAGGGCTTTTAGATTTTTTTCTTTAAAAAATCTAATATTTTCTCTACTTAGACTTGAACATACTCAACGATCCAAACATATTTGAGGATATAATGAAGTGCAATAAAGCATTTGTTTATTTGAGCAATTTTGATGGTGGCTTTCAACTATTGAAATAAAGTATCTATGGTTAGGGTTTTAATTTGAAACTTTAGGGTTCAAATTTTTATAAGAATCTTTATTTAAAACCCTTGATACATAAAAGTTAGATCTCCAAACTCATTTTCACTTTCATTCTCTACTTCTCTATACATGTGCTCTCCTTAGTTCTCTCTTTCTCTGTGCCATGGCTACTACTCCCACCTTCACTGCATGGATTAGCTCCACACGCTATGTGCCTTTAGGGGACCAGATTTACCCAAGGTTTTGCATGACCTTGAATCTAGAGAGCTCACTTTCCATGGTAGATCCTAGCTCTAGCATATTGGTATCATTTTGTGATGAGGTGAAGCCTCTCGCTTGCTCCATCTCAAACTCTACTCTTAGGTGGATTCCAATAGATTTTTTGTATAGTCTACGTGTCAAATCGAGCAATCGAAAGGTAATAAACTGAGCTCTAGTTCATGTGGGGCAAAAACTCTGCACTATAACTGTATCCACCTCATCCCATGACCACATTACAATGGATCTCATTGAGCATGATGTAGCATTTGCCATCTATGTTTTGTGCACTGATGTGCAAGAGGATAGTGAGGAAGATATCGACGCACCCGGGAGCCTGAGAAAATTTCTCTCGATCTAAGTAAGGAGGCAGCACAGAGCTTAGCTATTGTACACCCACCTCCCTACCCTGCTAAGATGCTGATCAATGAGCCACCCCTTGCTTCTCTCCATGTTGTCACCATCAAGGGGGTTGAATACTTATTCGTGCAAGATGTGTTAGAGATTTTGGAGATAAGAGAAGAAGAATTGTACTATATCATGGTGTGTGATGCACCAAATGATTTTATAGATTTTGATGTACAGGATGCACCACCATATGTGGATGAGGTAGCTCGATATGATGGCACGAGCATTGATGAAATCTCTGCCATTGTGAGTATCCACAAGCAAATTAAGGATGCGATGCTAGAGTATGACATCTCTGATATGAGGCTTTTGAGCACTTACAGGAAGCCTTTTTGGTCCTCGACCCGACTAAATGATACATTTCCAAGAAAGAGATAAGGGTGGCCCGATTGCAAGAGTAGACCTAGATGCTCCATTACAACGTCAGATGGATGATGCAAAGAATGTAATGTTTTCATTTTTCAGTGCAACTTGACCCATCGGGCCCCCAGATGTGAGCATGCTACGAACAAGGCTCCTACAAGGGTCCGATCCCATTCAAATTTGAGGATGACAATCCTTATGCCCTCGAGGCCCTATGGGTCAAGTTGCATATAAAACTGAAGTATATATCTATAATACTCTATAAATAGTGATTATGATACTGAACTTATGTGACGCAATACATTATCTATATAGATGAGTTTTCATCTAGGCAAGGTGGCTGATCTGGTGGCCAAGGAAGGATACATGACTCCACATTGAAAGAGTACATTGGCTAGCTTGTCAGCAACATAGTAGTATCTCATAAGACATGTTCTCCTTTCACTGAGAACTTCCTGAAGCTGAGGGCACTAATGAAGGCTGGCCCCTTCAAGACGATCCCAACTAACTACAACTTGGAGAAAGTGGTGTTGCTTCGGCGTTCAAAGCTAATGTACTTGTTTACAAGTACTAGGTCTACTGGCCCACTTTTTCTGGAGTTGAAGACCCATGTGTCATTAGGGAGGAACTTCTAGGTCAAAATGTATTGCTGCCTATGATAAAGAGCACCTCTGACCATGGGGAGCCTAGCTCCAAGAAGCCTAGGATAAATTAGATGTACTTATTACCCATTGATGTTTCTTTTGCAATGTAATGCGGTTTGTAATCTTCTCTTGTATTAATGTTATTAGATTTGCACACAATGTAGTTTGTAATATGTGTCATTTACTATTATTTGTATTTGAATGTAATACTTATTTGTCGGATTTATATGCAATATGATTCGTCATTTAAATTTAATACACAACGCTTTATCAAATTTGTACGTAACATATATTATCCAAAGACATGTAAGGATAACTTAAATAAATAAATAAATAAAATAACACTTGACTAAACAAAAATAAGATGCACCAAAAAATTGTATTCATATTCATAACAATTTACAAAGGATTTGATATAAGCAGGGTTTTACAATATCATTTTAGAAGCTAGCTTCCATAGATGTAGACCCTTATTGTTGCTACTCTCCACCAAGACTGTCCCTCCCCCCATCGCCAAAAGAATCTCACTATTCATAGATCCCTATCCGTCGGTGACCCTCCTTGCATGCACTACTACATATACCGAGTCTCCAAACAAGTCAATTATGAAGGCTTCAGCAACTTCTTGTAGTACAAGGAGAGCCTGGGTAGTCCATTGATCAGGTCAATCCACACTTGAACTATTAGGGAAGTGCCTCCTACTATTTCTAATCAGTATGTTCTACATTGTCTCCCGCACCACCTTTTGAAATGCAGCCTTTGGTATCAAGAGCTAGATGGGTCCAGACGTCTACACTTAGCATGTTGGTGGTCATTCTGATACTCATATGTGTAAAATATTACACGGCGCAGCGAACAGAATCTGAGAAAGAGATAGAGAGTACACAACAGATAAGAGAAGAATCAGTAAATTCTTTAACTCCAAACAACTGATATAAAGATGGCTCTGTCCACCGGTGCGCTTCCACTATGTGAAGCTTAGATGGCGATATAGACAGAAGATAGGTGAAGAGCTTAAGGCTAGCTGGAACAACAGCTCTGACTGGTTGAAAGATGAGTGAGAGATGGCTGCGAAGGGGTTTAGCTTTTATAGCCTGTGAAGGTTGTTAGTAGTATGTGCCATCGACCGATTCGATATCCCAAGGGCATTGAGGAGATGCCGTGGTTTATGTCAACGCGATGGTTGCATGGAGCTTTGACCGCAACATCTCGCGAAGGGGCAGAGGTCTCAACCGAGAAGTGGGGATTCTCAAGGGGATGCAGTCCAAAGGTGATGACATGTTTAGGGTTTGCCGTATCTATATTTTATAAGCGACAACTAATTGAGTGTTTCAATGTACAATACAAAATATATAGTGCGGCGTGGTTGCGCGGACGACATTTCCACATGGAGCGTATTGACAAAATGCGCTCCACAACAGATTGTAGTATCATGGCAAAGTTTGAGCAAGAGAGCCAACGACAGGCAATGGATCCAAACACGGTTATAGATGAGATGGAGTATTTTGGGAACTTGCAAAGTATTGTCACTGGTGGATTACTGTAGCTTCTCCATGATCCTATTCGACGTGTAGTGGTTCAAAGTGGTACTTGAAGGAGCTGGAGCAACAGTTCAACGAGGTCCATCTGGATTTCTTGAAATAGATTCCGAAAAAAAAATGGATGGATTTGCGCGACACGTTTGTGTTGCTAGCCCATTGTGAGCATGTGCATGAACTCATGTTTTTTTTAAATTTTATTACGACATGGTAGGATATGAGCCATCATCATGAATGATGAGGGGAGGAGGGTAATGGCTCGTATGAGAGAGTTGTACCAACAAGTTTTTTAGGACAACATCTTGGATCATCGAAAGAACATACCGGAGGGGAGCAAGGACTACATAATAGCATCCTTGTATGAGGAGTTTTCAGTACCTACCACAGTAGGTAGGTTTTCCACATGTTGGATGATGGAGTGCATGCGTGCGTACATGTCACACAGACGATCGGGCGTATGCAAGGCACTTAAGAGTGGGGCCTCAAAGCTCGAGTGGCTAGACGTGGATGACTTGCACCGACTCTGGGAGGAGACAACAGATTCTCCAGGACGTTGGAGATAGCAACGTGAGGTGGCGAGGGCACGACTGGAGGCAGGAGTGGTCCGTCATCTTGGGAGTGGCGGCCACAAGACATATTTGGAGGACTTTGTAAGTTTTTCTTTTGTTCTGCTTGCTTATTTTTTTGCAATATCCCTTGTACTGACAATCATGTTTCTAACAGTCATATTTTGTTTTCTTTGCAGCACTCCATTACAAACCACATTTCCACCGACCTAGAGACTCGATATGCAGAGAGACATGGTCTCACTATATTGATCGACCGATTGTATGGACGCGGCGGCCCTGTAAATCACTCATCTTTCTTGTCTGTAGTTACTAAATTTAATTAAAATACATTATTGTATGGTGGACTGATGTGTAGTTTCTTTTTCTGTAGAGTTCATTCGATGCTCCTTTGCGGCGGGACGAGGTTTTGGATGGCGAGGATCTAGAGCTCACCCTTGGATCCGTGGAGCTCATATACTCTTCTTTTTTGGTCATGTGATTTGTGTAGGCATTTTCTATACCATCGCTTTCATTACGTGATTATGTATTTATTTCATGTATCAGTGTTATGATTCAAGTACACTTTACCTTCAATTACACGAGCATTGTACACATTACTGAAACTCTTTTGTATGGCTCAAATAAAGCACATAGTACTATTTGTGTACAAATCTTTTTCCCATGTTACTGTCGCGCTCATAGACAGGTATTTCTCAAAGAGACATACCATCTCTACCACTCCCTGCCTTGCGGATTCAATAGAGGATGTCTTAATCTCCTTCTGTGAGATCCATTACACTAAAGTTGAGAACCTGTAAATCATCCCGCGTATTTCTAGAGTAAGGCATCCTGCGATCATGATCGATAGTACAAATTGCCACAAATGAGGAAGCATTATGAACAACGACTACACTCCAAATAGCAAAATATGCAGGCTACTTACAATCCATTCGTAGTACAAACCTGACATATCTTATGCCAATCATGGGATTTTAGCCATGATAATTGGTCATCTTTAGAGAACGCATCATACCCATCAGAATGCAGATAGACTTAACTATTTTCTTCACAATGCGCTCTTCTTTAGTGGATAAAACCCAAGGAGCGCAAGGTAGCTGCAAGTGACCATCAGCACTTGACTGCGGGCAAAGCGCCTCCATCTTGCCTACCTCCTTCAAATACATTCGTGCCCCTACAATGTCTCTCTTTCCTGTGATGTGGTCCCATAGTGAGCTGCCCACGATCTTGAAAATATGCATGGGATCCAACAAGTGGTTGATCTGTAAGTGGGTCCAATACGGCAACTCGTAGAAAACTGAGAACCGTCGCATTTCGTTTGGATGTGACTCCATGTGGACCATTTTCAGCTCGTACCAGCCTTGGGAATTTATACATGCTGGAGGTTGTCCAAGAAAACCTTCCTTGAGTTCATGATCCTCTAGCAAGAAAGTGGCGTGTCCTTGATATACCATCTTCTTCATGGTTCCTGACCTTTGGGAGTCTAACTGCGGCCCACAAAATGGACATGCACGATAACCTGAGGTAACAAAATATGTCCCAACACCTCTATCCAGTAGTGAATACAATCTTGAACGAGCTATGATAGATATTACCAACGAGAATGGAAGCCTACTTACCTAAGCACTCTCCGAATCATGGAAAGTCATGCATGGTCCACATGAGAATGGCTCGGTGGACCGTTGACCATCGCTCTTGCTCATATCTTCCATAGTGACTCGCTCCTCCCACAAAATCTTAAGCTCATCGACTAATGAACGAAGATACACGTCCATACTTTTTACTTTGTAGCTGCCGGGAATGAGCAAGGTAAGGATGAGATGTCCTTTCTTCATAGAAAGCCTTGGAGGGATATTGTAGTTGACGAGGACTATAGGCCACACACTGTAAGAAGTTGAGTGCAGACCGAATGGGTTCACACCATCCATAGCAAGACTGAGCTGAAGATTCCTTGGCTCTCGTGCAAAGCTTGGAAAGGTAGAGTCAATGTGGCTCCATGCGTGTGAATCCACTGATATTCGTTGAACTCCATCTGTGGATCTATTTTGCGCATGCCACATTGCCAAGCTCGACATGCCGGACGTACAAAACATGTGGTTTATGTGGGGGATAAGCAGAAAGTGTCTAAAAACTTTTTGAGGGATGGTTTGCCCTTGCAAGTCCTGTCGATACCTGTGAGCATCACGCTTTGGACATGTCTCCATAGTCTCGTATTCTCCTCGAAATAGTATGCAATTGTTGATACATGCATGGATGCTGTTGTAGTCCATGACAAGCTTTCGTAAAATATATCGCACATCATCATGAAACTCAGGCATGGTATTTGCAAGTGGTAATATATGATACTTCAGTAACTTGAAAAAAAATCATAAAACACCTTGAAAATCCACATATGTTTTTTATAATAGTGCCAAAAAGAAATCAACGAAGCATACATACAAGGTATCTGAACAACTCGGTCACACTCGCATCGCTCCACCCGTATTTTGCTTGCACACTTAGGAGTGCAAGCAGTGTCTTTAGGCGAGATACTCGACACCCATCATATAATGGTATGGATGCTTCCTCTCTAAGCGGATCAGATATCTCAACATCCATAGACATCAATGCATCGATCATTGCCTCCATCTCAGGCTCCAAGATTGTAGGAAAGTCTAAAGGGCTGCATGTCTCCTCTAGTATTGACGGTATAGATTGGGTAGTACCTTCCAAGTGGTGGATTGGCTTAGGCACTCCATCCATCTCACGGCCACGAACTCTTTTAACTGGGCGCAAAGAGTGCACTCCTCCTTGAGACGAGACATCATCTCCCTGGATAGAAAATTTGCCAACCACACCCAATGTTTTTGTATATGATATTCAATTAGCTTACGAATACAATGCATGATTGATATACACTTTTCTTACCATTTGCTTAAAATCTAAAATCACATGATCAATGATCTCTGATTGAAACTCGCCGAAGCGTCGTACGTGTTCTATAGACAATCAATGTTTTCGTCTAATTGCCAACTTACATTGAGACCAATGACATAGGATACACTGATTAAGATATGCCTCGCGATCTTGAACATCACGACCTTCATTTGGACTACGTTACAACAAACAAAAATTTTTTGTTACCATTCTTTTTTCTTTCTTAAATTGTTTGAGAAGGGATTTCTTTTCTTGTAACTCAACAAAATTAATGTATGTAAAGTCTCCACCCACCCACAAATTAAAGTATGTCGAAGTGTTTCCCGTCTCATGGTATTGCACCGAACCTCGCCACCACCACCACCACCACCACTACTACTACTACTATGACTACCACAACAACAACAAATAAGAAAATAAGAAATTACACAACTACCACTACCACAACAACAACAAACAAGAAAAAAAGAAAAGAAGAACAACAACAACAATAACTACTACCACTACCACTACCACTACTACTACAAAAAATAATAAATTAATAAATTAAAGAACCACTATTACTACTACAAATAAGAAAATAAGAAATTAAAGAACTACTACTACTACCACTACTACAAACAAGAAAAGAAGAAATTAAAGAACTACTACTACAAACAATAAAAATATATATTAAAAAACATGATCTTACCCTCTCTTTGTTTTTTATTCATTCATTCTCCTCTCTCCCTCCCTCTCTCTCTCTTTCTCTATTATGTTTAATGTTTTTTCCCTCTCTCTCTCGTTCCTTCTTTCCTTTTCTCTCTTCCTCTCCCTCTCTCATTTCCTCTGTTTCTTTCTTAATACACATGATTGTTAACAAAAACAAGCAAAAGAGAATGAGAAAAAACAAAAACAAAGAAAGAGGGAACAATCCACTCACCACAAAGACCTAAGGATGGATTCTGCGGCTCCTCTTTGCTACAGCGGCTCCTCTTCGCTCTCCGTGCACTTCCTCCTTTTATTCACAAACGGCAGCGGTGGCGGTGAGAAGCTTTCATTCTCCCTCTTTCTCTCCCTCTCCCTCTCAAATGCAAGATGCATTTCGCTCTCCCTTTTGCTCTCTCTTTCGTTTGTTCACACAAAATGATGTACTCGTGTTTCGAATTCGACTTGCTTTTTTTTGCCTGAGTACTGTCGCTATTTGCGACGCAAATAGCGACACCACTAATTTACGTCGAAAATCACCATCGCTATACGCATGTATCCTTGTAGTGATATAGTATTGACAAACCGTAAAATATAGTAAACATATAGTGCATCTGTCCAAGTATAATTGTTCACTGACGTGTGTAGTATAATTGTTCACTAATGTGTGCATGATTGCACATAAAATTTATCCTCAACAAAACTACTTGCAAAATTGGAAACTTAAAAATTCACATCATGTAACTTATGGGCAAAATAGAATATCCATATCAGATACAGCATTATGAAACCACAAAATATATTATAAATAGTACATCACACCAAGTACAACTAGAGCTAGACAAAATTTAGCATCGTTTTGAAGGCCACTACAATTAAATATTTGAAGGTCTACTAGAAGGATAACCAGAAACTAAGCTCCATAAAATCTACAATAGACCTGAGCTAAACATAGGTCCATTTACAAGGTAGCTTCTCAAAGCATGTTGTTGAAACCATAAAATATATTATAAATAGTACATCACGCCAAGTACAACTAGAGCTAGGCAAAATTTAGCGCCGTTTTGAAGGCCACTACAATTAAATATTTGAAGGTCTACTAGAAGGATAACCAAAAACTAAGCTCCATAAAATCTATAATAGACCCGAGCTAAACATAGATCCATTTACAAGGTAGCTTCTCAAAGCATGTTGTTGACATTAAGATTAAATGCATCCTTGTTATTGTGAATCCTACAAATAAGAATCAAATCTATGGGCTTAATAGTGATACATCGGGCATGAATGGCTGGAAGTTTGGAGAGCAAGTTAGGCTTAGCTTGACCATCACCCCACATTCCTTGCCTAGTTCTTTGAAAAGAACTTGTGATGATGCCTTGACTACAGATCTTGTAGTATTTCTCACACCAACCTAGAGAATGGTACCTTAAAAATAATTAAGTTGATAGACTTCTAGAATTTTCTTATCTCATGTAGAGCAATTGCATCTGGTCTCCATCTTCACTTCTTATGTGTTGGAGGATGTGTATTACCAATTGGAGCAACTAGAGCACATGGACCACCATTTCTGGACAATGGTGGACCATTATTCTCAATAAGTGGGCCATCATTATTGACCACACTAGGGCCACCATTGTTGGTCACAGTAGCACCACCCTTATTAGAAGCTGTAGTAGGGCCACCGTTGTCGGCCACTAGGGGCTATTATCACTCACAGTACACTCGCTAGATTCAAAACAGTGTTTAGCTCTTGCTCTTGCACATGCACCTTCTTAATAGGAAGCTTGGAACGTTCCATGGTTGTGATGACGTAGGATAGAAAAGTGGAGGGTAGAGAAAAGAGTAATGGGAAAAAATGAAAGGAGAGACTTGACTTAAATACGAAACTTTTAAACTTACTATACTATAAATGGACTTTTAAATAACTTTAGTATAAATGAACTTTCAAACTTACTATTGCATAAATGAACTTCTCTCTCTCTCTCTCTCTCTCTCTCTCTCTCTCTCTCTCTCCACCCCCAGGCCCCTCTCTCTCTAGGCTACTGAATCTTCCAAGGTTTGGAATTTTCAAATCTTTGTCTTAGGATTTCAAAATCAACTTTTCATAATTTAAATTCATTTTTTCCAAAGTTCTAACAATATCTTGTACCTATAGTCAAATAAAGGACTCAAGTAGAGATAACCTTAAACTTCACTCTCTAAGATAGGCATTGTTACATTGTTCCTTCTTCCAAGAAGTGTGGTTTAAGATTAATAGACCCAAAATATAGAGAAATTGATATCAAAACTTTGAAAAACATAATTCAAACCTTTGAAATTTAAATCAAAATTTACAAATTGCTCTTTTGTCCAAATTCAAATAGACAAACTATCTAAAGCTTAAGATATGAGTGTTAAAGGCATCTCATATTTAAGATAGGAGTATTGATGAGTCATATATTTAGTACCTCTACTCTCTCTTTGACTCCAAATGCATCGAAATTGTACTTTTTATCTAGGTCTCCATTTATTGCCATCTCTCTCTTGGGTTGCCAACCATTCTGCATGGTGTTGCCTAGCTGTGTTGTTTTCATATCTTGCTTTTCTCACTTCATATATTGTCCTACTTATAGATTCTACTTGAGAGATTTAGGTCTTCTTTTTTTTTTCCTCATATCGTATCTCTAATCTCCTATACCACCACATTGGAATAATTGCCTTACAAAATTGGAATCATTGATGCCACCTCCATGATCAGTTGTGTAACGTGCCTGCCCAAGCTGCTCCCTCGTCGGCATGTTCTTAGTAGCCCATCAAGAGATGTCCTAGAAAAAGCCATTCGGGATTTGATGAAATACCTTAGATTTTGTTATCTAGGCTTGCTTTAGACTACCTTGCAATGGAAATCTCGGCCCTCCCCATGAGGATCACGACCTGAGGTTTGGTTCCTATAATGAGTCAAAACAACTACTAACGCTTGATTAGTATTAGCAATCGAGTTTTCACTTCTTATAGAATTCACCTGACTGAAATGGACTTACATTGCACTTGGTTCAAAGAGAATGGGAGACGAACGGGAGTGTGGCACTTTGATCCCTTCTGCCCATGCTGCAAAATCCCATTTCGGTCCTAAAACGATGCAAGTCAGGCTTTCTGATCTCTAATGGTCATACATTTACCTATTAAAAATGTAATATGTATTCCTTTTTAGGAAAGCTCTCTGCTCATCGAGTCCACCCAACCATAGGTCTGGATTCGTCGAGAGTCTCTCCTCCCACTTCCCTCGAGAGAGTATTTTAAATTATCTAATTACCTACCACCTTAGATTCAACATATGAAAACAACTTCTTTGATTATCTCCTGATACAAATTCATTACACGCCTTTATTTCACGATAATACAAAGACAGAGTAAAGTAATTCCTTCTCAATAGTTCCTTTAAGAAAAATAAATTTTTATAATGTTTTTTGTTCTATCTAGATAGGATATCAACCCGAATGTATTATTCTCTCCAAGTTCAGTTCCTAAACTAGTATTGGAACTTCCAGCATACTATTTGGAATTCAAAGGGTGGTTGGAAGTTTGTAAGAGTCTAAGGAGTTTATAACCAAAGTCCCCGTGGTATCGTCACCTCCTCCTACTAACTAGAGTTCCCTACTATAAGACCTTTCGCACCATGATTGGTCTAAACTCGCTAACACGAAATCAAAAAAAAAAACACTCGAGTAGGTTTTATCCACATTGGCCTTGGGGAGGTCTAGCATCATCAAAGAACACTGCCTCAATCAGCATTCTGTGCTCATTGGAATATTGCCTCAATCAACTGTCTTTACCCGATTACATCCAAATCACATAATTATACCCTTTTGATTCAATATATTTGTATTCTTTTTTACCTAATTGTATATTGACTCTTTTACTTGATTTCAATCATGATAGACCCTAATCAAACCCTAGTTAGCCTCTAATCTTATCTTGAAATCAACTTCTTTTTAGGCTCTAATCTTATCTTCTATTCTATCCAAAATATTATATATATATATGAATTGTTGCTTAAGTATTAAACAAAAATTGTGAAGAATAATAACATCATAGAGATTAAAAAATAGAGATACCTCCATTATCACTTGATTGCATGTAGTATAGATAGTTGAAGAGGGAGATTGCTTGTAGTAGTGTAGAGAGTGTTGTAGATGGAGATTATTTGATTTCAACAAATGGTATCAAAATCACTCCTCAATGCTGCTTCAGAAGATTTCGTATGGAAGAAACCACATTCTGGAGAGAAAGAGAATAGTACACAAAATTTGGGATAAAACTATAGCTTTTAGAGAGAATGAAAAAATGCATAGAAATGGACATATACTTGTCCAAAAGAGATAAAAATTTACAAGGAAACTCTCAAGTCCAAAAGGTATCTTTGGATAAAAAATAATCTTAAAATATTATGTATATGTCAACTTATACCATTTTTTAACTTTCGTTCTTTTAAGAAGCGAGAATGAGAATGATTCTAATATATTTTAATGTTGAAAAGTCATGAGAGTATTAAAGAGTTGTTTGTCAATGATTGGCTCCATTTTTTGAGAAAATAGAATTATATTTTTTTAGTTGTGAGGATTTTGAGAAAAAGCGACCTTATCCTACAATTTGGGGATAAAGCAATAGGCGAATTCTATTAAAAATACAAGTACGAGATTTGCTTGATTGTAGAAGATCTCTTATTATAACATTATTTTGGAATCTCTTTTTAGAGAGAGATAAGGGGCAAAAAAGAGAGTGCATATTTCTCCTAATGCATCTCATAGAGATCATGCCATCCACATGCAATGATCGGACAAGTAACAATGACTCTCCAAGAAGTTGGTACCAATACACCTCCTAGTGCATGTAAACTCGAAATTTCTTCAGGTCTGCCATATGTGACATTAAAGGGTCTTTCATCTTCATACATGACAAAGTCAACAAAAATTCAAGAACACAAAATTGGGTAAAAATGCTAGACATTTCTTAATACTTGTGATCACAAAACATAAATTATAGTCACTAATGTTTGCATTTGACACATTTACACTACAAATAGCATAGTGTTTATCCTTTGTGATTGCCATCATGTTTTTTTCTTTCCACCTAACCTCGTAAAGCACTAAGAAAAAGTCCTCCCAAAGAGTAGGGTTGGCTATGGCAAGATATTGATATCCTTTGTCCCTAAGATTATCCTCCTCTTTTTTTATGAATTATTTTCTTTTTGTTTCAAATGTGGCCTCCATCAATTGCAACTCTCTCAACAATGACTCTTCCTTTAAAATTGCAGCATTGTACTCATCCTACCATTTAGAAAACTCCATTACTCAATAGCCACACACTCATAAATTGTAGCAAAATTAAACCATGAATTATTAAGAGATGTCTATCTTCTAAACAAGTAAGGCTATCAAGAGACTCAGTAACTTGTAACATGGGGCATTCCCATGGTGTTTTTGCCTTCTTTCTATCTCATATTCAATCTCAACCCATCTTAGTGAAGATGGAGTTGGATCTTTCATGGGAATGGCTAATTCTGATAATTATTGCTTATATAACAATACCCAAAAACATTTGTGATCTACTATAATTTTGCCCATGGGAAGGATGGACAGGTTGATACACAATGAAAGTAAACTTGGTATCAAAATGAAATCAATCTTGTAGTGCATTGTGAACTATACATTCAAAAACAGTCTCTTGGAAATTTTCTGCTAAGCCTTATAATAGGGCTTATATGTGAATTTCAACAATTAAATAAAAGGCCTCCCCTTTTCCTTGGTAAACATGTCAAGTTGCATTAACCAAAAAACCCAATAACGTATCAAGCTTCCCTTAATAATTAAGGGTGCATTTCTTTTTTTGTTAGAGTACAAATTCATAAAATTGATGTTCCCTTCAATCTCATTGGTTTGACCATGGAGATTGGTGTACAATGTTGTCGAATGATTCAGGCCCTCTTGCCATGCGATTCATATATCTATGGACTTTTATACGGCTCTAAGGCATGATTAATAAGCCTTATGGCCTAGCTAATAAAGTTCTCCCTCCCTCTTGTAAATAATGATGGCAGTGGACCTTGTGTGACAGTTAGCAATTGTGTTTTTTTTTGGGTGTGGAAGTAATTGCCAAGGGGGGGATTAATTAAGTTGGACCTTGAATCCATGAACCAAGGGACAAAAGCTTGGACTACTAGATAATAGTACACCTCTTAATGTTAATGATGATAATGCCCTTCATGCATGCGATGAAGTTATAGTTGAAAACAAGTTGCTTTAATCAAACCAAAGCTCTAATACCAATATTGAAATATCTTGTCATAACCATGAAGTCATTAAAAAAACAAAAAGGCATGGAAAATGAAAATTTGGGGCTTTTTAGTCAATTGCCCAATTTTGTCCAAAATTCACCAAAAATTTTGGGGGTTTTCAAGAATTTGGCATTTTTCATCAACATTGAGGCTCAATTCATCAATGAGGTGACATTCGACAACATGTGGTCAAATTTTCACAAAAATTCTTCAAATTTTCACAAAAATTCTTCAAATTTTTAATAAATTTTGAGGTGTTTCATCAATCGAGTTCAAATTACCCGAATTTCTTCAAAATTTTTGAAACTTTTTTGAAATTCATCAAAATTGTGGCTCAATTTTGAGGCGTGGCATTTGACATCAATTGGATAATAATTTTTTTCAATTTCTTTAATTTCTCTTCAAATTTTAGATAAATTATGGGGCTTTTGCCTGATTTCCCTTTCTCCACATACGACTTGTCCCTCTCGGCATTGTCTTTGTGGTTCTTCATCTTTGGACTACCAAAAATTGGGGCTTTTGCCACAGATCATCTTCTTTGGCTACCAGACATTAAAGTTGTCCTTTACGGGACTATTCATACCCATTGCTATATCAAGATTGAAGATAAATTATCTTATTTTGGTGCATTTATTCATCAAATTATACATATGTTGATCACATTATCAAAGCACTTTCAACCATTAATCTCTGCTTTTAACACATTGATGATAGCCACCTTATTTGGGCATGATATCAATATGGTCAATCTCAAAGAACATGATGGAGTGATCCATGCTGAACCTTTTTCTTTCCTTGCTAATCTAAGCCAATTTAGACAAACATAGAGTCCATTAATGATCTAACTAGAGGTAAGGTATTGACATCCTGAGCAAATCTTACTAGCCCATCCCATCCCCTTGGGATCTGTCTTGGGGGACCCCAAGACCCCAAATCTTGAGGAGTTCCCTAAATCCTAATGGTTGTTAACTAAAATGGGAAATTCTAAATTGAGCAATAGATTTTTAGATGAGGGTGGATCATCCACCCCCCCCCCCCCCCCCCGGGGCCATAAAGAGTGGACTAAGGTGCCCATTGCCTTGAGTGTGAAGTGGTAAACTCTCTAGGTCCCAAATCCATTTCTTGATGTATGGCATGGAGGTTCAAATCAATCTTCCCTAAGGCATGGAGATCTTTATTGTTTACATCTCCACGAGTCAAAAGTCTCTTTACTTGTCACCAATTGGACCCTAGATCCTAGTTGTGCAAATGTTATCTAATACCTTATTCACTGATAGGACCCTAAATCCTAGATAGGACCCTAAATCCTAGTTGTGCAAATGTTATCTAATACCTTTTCGGGGTTGATTAGGAAAGGGAGTAGGGTCCGTAACCCTACTCCATTCTTTTGGAAGTAAAGGGCTCGAGTTCCTTTGAGGCAATATGCGCATCCCCTCTTTTTGCTTTTTATATACTATCCCATAACAATTCTTTTCTTTTCTTTGTGGGAAGTATGAAGTAGAAAGCTTAAACTGATGAGAATAGATGAGGTTTCCATCAAGGCAATAGATTCTGAAGAAAAGGAGTAGTAGGTTACAATGCAATGAGAATGGTTCCGATGAAGAGGTTCTAGTGGTGACTTTGGGGTTTTTGGGAGAGATTGATATTATTGACTCTCCATGACCCAACATCCCCAACTCTTCCTGTGCCCATAACATCCCAGACACCTTGTAACACTCACGACATTATTCCATGCAATTTTGAAGTAAGCAAAAGGAAGAAGAGAAGGGGGAAACAAGAAGAGAAGAGGGAAGAGGAGAAAGAAATTTTGTATGAGTATCATCCTGCGGGTATCTACAAAAAGGGATTGGAATGATCTTTGGATTCACACATTTTTGCTTGGAGTTAGGATGTTTTTCTTCCCCCCTCCCAAAAAAAAAGCAAACAAACATTTAGTGACGAGTGTTTATTGTGGGCAAGGAAGGATTCAAACCCTAGATACCATGGTTTGTGCCATGTGCTCTCATCCATTGAGCTATAGGCCCTGCCTACACCGACTTTGCCATTCGAGGAACCCTCTTGTTTTAGAAAATCATGGGTTCAATTCCCTCATTTTCTTCATTTCAAATGGGTAATAATGAAGTGATCCAGAGGTTGGGAATCCCCCTTCCTCATAAGGAGAGAGACTCTTTCCCAACTCTAATTGGGGAGGAAGGGGTACCCGTTTCATGGGTCCCAAAAGAAGCAAGGGGGAATGGATGTTAGTTTTTCTTTCTTTCATCCTGGCATCAAGCTATTTTCCCACAAGATTCCCCCTGTAGTATCATTACCACCATAGAGTTTTGCCATGAAGTTCAGGATAGATTGATGTGGCATCAAGCTATTTTCCCACAAGATTCCCCCTGTAGTATCATTACCACCATAGAGTTTTGCCATGAAGTTCGGGATAGATTGATGTGGTTCCACCACATGTGAGACACCATAATATCAACCCATGTACAAAAAGGAGCATAGGGAGGAGGAGGAGACACATTTGTGGGTTTACACACAAGGCTAGGATTAAGGTCTAGGAGGTACCTTGCTTTGGAAAAGAAAAAGAAAGATGCTCCTTCTAGCAAGCGGAGAACATTCCCTGCTCCGCCTTTCCATCCCTTGTATGGATGGATAAGCGAGCTGAATTTATTCCTTAGATCAACTTCTAAGTTGATGTTTTCAAGCAGTCAAATCATAAGGCATAACTGGATCAACTCGATCTAATTATGTAATGACAAGGTTCAAAACTTTTGGTATGTTAGGATACATCAGCTACATACATTACTACACTTCCACTTGGCATGTATCATGATAAGAAATGGCTCGTCTTGCTGTGACCTTATACCTAAGAAGAAGAGAGCACTCATCTTGAGGTGGGCTTTCTATTTAGATGCTTTCAACAGTTATCCACTCCACACTTAACTACCTAACATATACTATGGGCACGATAACCGATACACTAAACGTGCATCCTTCCCACTCCTCTCATATTAGGGAAACATTCTTTCAATGCTCTAGCACCCGTACCAGCAAATATGGACCAAACTAACTCACAATGTTCTGAACCAAGTTCTTGTACCGATTTAATGGGTGAACAACTCAACCTTGGAACATACTACCTCCATGGGTAGCGAAGCGCCAACATCAAGGTGCCAAACCTTCCTATCAATGTGAACTCTTAGGGAACATCAGCCTGTTATCTCTAGAGTAACTTTTATCTATTGGGTGACATCCCTTCCACTTAGCACCATCGGATCACTAAGGTCATCTTTCATCTCTGCTCAACTAGTATTAGGTCTTGCAGTCAAGCTCCCTTTTTCCTTTGCATGCAAAGGTTGATTCTCATTCAGCTTGAGGGAACCTTTACATGCCTCTTATTAACCTTTGGGAGGCCTAGCCCCCATAGAAATTGTCTACTTAGGACTATTCCTTGACCGTAACAAGGTTGGCAACCTATATCCTTAGCTTGTATTTGGATTTGTTGATCATGTTTTGGTGGCTATGGCTGATCTTCCTCGTGTATATCTTTGGCATTGCTATCTTGGGCATACATTCCTTAAAGGAATGAAAGTACTCACTCATTTGCAATATTTATTGCCTCTTGACCACTCATCTTTTGACTCTCGTGATATTGTTTATATGGCAAGCAGACTTGTAACTCTCATAAAAGATTTGGCTATGTGCATGGGTGAGACTTTGGCTCTTGTTCATTAAGATGTTTGTGGTCCCATACCCTATCAATCATCATTAGGTAGTGTTAAGTACTTTGTGATGTTCATTGACGATTATTTGCATAAAATTTGGGCATATCCTATCAAGTAGAAATAAAAAACATTAGCTACATTTCAATTCTTTATTGCTATGGTTGAGAACCAACCCAGGCATAGACTGAAAAGCCTACAATTTGACAATGGGGATGAATATGTCTCTAAGGCATTTAAGCAGTTTTGTGATGAGAGGGGTATTAAGTGTTAGTTGACTGATCCATACACCCCACACTAGAATGGTGTTTTAGAGCACATGAATAGAACTATTCAGGAAAGAGTCTGTAGTATGCTTAGTCAGGCAAGCTTACCATAGTACTTTTGGGCTATGGCAATTACTACCGCCATTATTTTTATTAATTGATCCCCATGCACAACTCTTGGTGGTAGAGTTGCAAAGGAGGTATGGTTTGGTAAACTTTCATTGTTTAAATACTTGCGAGTGTTTAGATGTGAGGCATTCTACCATATGTCCAAAGACAAGCACAATAAGTTGGATCCAAATTCTATCAAATGCATTTTTATTGGATATGGTGATGCAAGTGAGATGGGCTATCACCTTTAGAATCCACAGTCTCAATAGGTTATTTGCAGCCATGATGTTGTTTTTCATGAGAAAAAAAAGTATATGAGACCAGATTAGGTATTTGAGATAGGCAATCCCCAGTCAGACAATGGGAGAGCTCAAATGGCTAAGATCCCTTCTACATCCATGGTGAGTAGCTTAATGTGTATGCCATGATAGCCACTAGGCTTGACATATCATTTGTAGTGGGAGTTGTGGTTGTTGATATGAAACACTTGGCAAGTGACATTAGGATACTATGAAAGGTATCATGAGATACCTTAAGGGCATTGTAGATATGTGTATTTATTATGGTGGCCAAGATATTAGAGCCATGGGCTACATAGACTTTGATTATGCAGGACATGTAAATAGTAGGAAGTCCACCTCTGGCTATATCTTCACCTTTGCTAGAGGTGTTGTTTCTTGGATGTCCAAAGTGTAGAAATGCACAACCTTGTCTACTACACCAAGGCCAAGTATATTGCAACCCACTAAGGCTTGCAAGGAGGCCCTATAGTTAGACCATCTTGTTGCTGTGACTATGACTCCTACATTATGTTCGTACTCTATGAGTGCCATTCAACACATAATTGGATCTTTCATGCAAAGACCAAGTACATTGAGGTCCATTATCACTTCATTAGGGAGGTGATTGAGAGCAAGCAGATAGAGTTTTGTTAAGATCCTGACTGATGAGAATTCTGTAGATCCGCTTGCTAAAAGTCTCTCAATGGAACACTATGCCTTCCTTAGGAAGATGGTGGGTGTAGAATGAGATGATATCTATTCCTTATCCTATTGTACTTATATGTACACATCGTACATTGTTACTTTTTTCCTATTTTCTCCATGCTCAAGCACATTTACCTTTAAATGGGAGGTTGTTGGGTATTAAAGGTGCACTTGTGCCTAGCCACTTATACTTGCTTATATTTACTACTCGCACACTTGTACAATGTAGGTGGCTGCCACACATCACTGTCACTTTATTTTTTATTTTTTACATGACAATAGAATAAAGGAAGGTATGTTACACTTGAGACTATTGGAGTTCCCACATAACATCTTGCTCTCTTTTTTTTGCCCCTCCAGAGCTCTTGCTTCTCTTACTTCCACTCGTGCTTTCGCTCCTACTCCACCTTTTAGATACCACCAAGTTGGATGATGGTCACATGATGAATGAAGCCATGCTAGATAGATTAACAATCTTGCAAATTAAAGCTAACAACATTCTCAAATGTAGGTTAGAACCAAGTTGTGCCATGTAAGGAGGAGGCAAATCACCTCTTACATATTAAGGTAACATGAATCAGGAGGGTTTCGCATCCTCATGATAAACTTGAACTATAGGAAATACTTGCACAATCACATCCCTAGAACCAAAATTAGCTATTCTTCTTATCTTTAAAGAGTGACTAAATAGTTCTAACTAGCAATATCCTAAGCTCCATCAAATGTTGTTTGATTACCACAATGATCTCTTCACGTCCCTTACATGTGCAGAAGGATCAAGTATTGGGATTGGAAGAGTGCTAATGGAGGAACCTACCAACTATGTGAATGCCACCAATACAATTTCAAGGTCCGCTACATACAACAATGCCAAAAGACTTAAAATCAAAATCTTTAGACTCGCCTAGAACTATGACCACTAAGGAAAATCCTCGAAAGCACACAATGTAACATAGCTTGTAGGGGACCTCACGTGACTGAAGATGGAGTCCTTGCTTGCTAAATTTTAAAGATATGTAGCACCCAATACTACCATTGCCCCTTTAGAAAACCCTCGATCTCTGATCTTCAAGACCTATTCCGCTAGTGACAATTCTAGGCATGCCAATAACACATCCATCAAAGAAGAAGAGCAAGTGCATTGCCATACTCCATGTCACGAAGAAAACAATGTCATCTTCAATAAGAAAAAAGGCATAAAAGAAGATGAAGAACACGTTAATCCATTGGGATCAAGGTGATGTGTTAGAGCTATAATTAGCATGAGAATGTAGCTCTCTATTATTAAACAAGGTGAGAACCCTCTCAAAGTAGTAGGGCCAATATAAGATGATATGAGTACGGCAATGCACAATATGTTGCGATGGTGACCCTCAACTTTGAGTGACCACCAACAATCAAGCCATATCAATACGGCATGGCATTTCAATTCGAAAGATCAAAGCCATTAATAACAAACCCAAAGATTAATAGCTTATACCACCAACAATCAATCTAAATCAATACGACATGACATTTCAATTCGAAATGTCAAAGGCATTAATAATAAACCCGAAGATGAAGAGCTTATACCACCTACATATCTCGGGGTCAAATTAGTTGTCAAAAGAGAGCACATAATTGAAGCTCTCATTGATTAAGGAGTAGACTTTAACACCTTAACCTATGATGCATGAACCAAGATTGGAGAACCAAAATTGTCCTTAAAAATACAACTATTAAACCTCACAAAGGATATCCAAATTTCCTCCTAGGAAATGCAAAATTCTCATGACCATACAAATTGAAAGCATATCCGTCATCTTTTATGTGCATCCAAATTGTGAAGATGTGAGGAAGGAGATTCTACTTGGAAGAACTTTCAAGCATCCAACCCAATGCAAAGTGGACTATGAATTTAGCACACTAGACACACTTGACCCTATTTGATGTCAATATAATCATAAGTTTTAGCAATGGCAACCTTGTCGACCCTCAAGGAAAGGGTAAGAAGCCCGCCTTCATGTCCCACACATGGATAACAAATAAGTTCTTAATGAATTGATAAAGGCACAAGTGTAGAAAAGGGAACTGCTAAATCAAAATCCACCTAGTACAAAAGCGAGGATCCTAGTTGTTACAAGCCACACAACATCTTCTAAAGCTATCAAGAAAAGGCTACCACACAAAAGGAAGCAAAGATCTTGGCAACACGATTATATATATCAACGAAGAGTTAGCATAACTCCAAAGTGGATCTCCAAAGTGTTGCTATGTGATCAAGGGTACTATGTGGAAATTGATGGATCTAGTAACCTAAACAACCCACAATCGCCCTTGTTGACCATAGCACAAGTTTCACCCAAACCAAGGAAAAGGGAAAAAATTTTGAAACATTATCAGGGAACTAAATCTACATAGCTATGTTTGATCCCTCATTTCACATAGAATATTGTGAGACAAGTAAGATGAACTAGAAGCACTAGAATAAAAGAGAAAGTAAAAAATTGTGTTTGAATAGAAATGGTATTCTCATGAAAGTTTGACAACCTAATTTAATAATCGAGTAACAACCATGGTTGAGCAAAGACAAGCACTCTAGACTTCAATGCATGATTTGACATATGTATCCCATGCATCTCTAAGGGTGCTTGTGATTTTCCATAGTGTCAAACTTGCGGAGCTTGAGCCTTGCCCTCCAACATCCAGTGAGTGACAAACTCTTTTTGGAGGAGGAGCTACATGTGGCTAGAAAGTTGGGAGAAGAAAGCATGGTACTTGAAGTTATGAACCACATCACCATAATTACTATGACTGATTTCACCCTCAACAAATTGCTTTTCCCCGGGTGATTACTCATTGACTTATCCGACTCTCTCTTCTCTCTCTCTCGTCTTCTCAAAGCACGATCTAAAGGCAAGCTCTTTGTGCTTTCATCACCTATTATTTTTTGTAGCCACTATAACGCTCGAGATACATTTTATATATATTTCCCCATCCATTACAATATTCCCGCCTTAGCTGGTTTGCAAGACATCGAGAGACGACTGCATACTCCTCCCAGTCTCGTCAGGGCTCTGGGAGAGGCACAGTTTCCAGGCTATGGCGCGTCCCTCTCAGCCCCCCCGGCCGCGCGAGCGTGACATGCCAGAGGAGCTGCTATCTCAAGTCGATCTCTCCCAAGAGGTATGGCCGTGGCTTCATTCTTCTGTATTCTTTGTCTGTCTCTTCAGTTCCTGTCAGGTGTTCGTGGATAAGTTTTCTTCTCCATTGTAATTAAAGCGATGCTTCATTATACGTCCATGGCCTTACTTGCAGGAGGTGGACAGATTAATTGTCCTTACTTAAGTGATGCTTCATAATGTAATCATGGACTTTCATGCAGGAATTGGACAGATTAATCTCTGAGGTCATGCGCTACATGCTGTTTAAGAATTACCAACAGGTTGGTGTCCCTGTGAAGAGGGAGGAGCTTGTACAGCTTATTACCAAGACTTATAGATTGCGGAATTTGCCAAACACTGTCATCGCAGAGGCACAGAAGAAGTTTAAGGCTATATTTGGTTTTGACATGAGGGAAATCATAAGAACACGGCATTCGAAGAATGCAAAGGGTCACAATTCCTCTCAGGGTATTGCACATATGCATGCTGTTTCAATGGACTTTGTTAACATTTTATCGTATGTTGAACAGCTATCTCAAAGCAGTATTTCTAGATAGTAGTTTAAATCATCTCATCTTGTGTTATGTGCAGCACCTACTGACGTGAAGTGCTATATTCTGAAGAGCACATTACCTGGAGATCTGCGTGCGAAATTCGTAGAATCCAGGGAAAGTTCTATTGCTAGTGGCTTAACACTTGCGGTTATTGCCATTGTTAGCTTATGTGGTGAAAAAGTTCCAGAAGGTGAGATTTTGGAATTGCAACTTGAATGTAGCTTGGATTGTAATATTAATCAAGTGGATATGCTATATGGTTCAGCTATTATGAGCTTCTAAATTAGCTGCATAGAAAACTTTAGCATTGGATTGTTGTGAGTTTCTTTGGGCTCTCAAGTGGCAATAATTACTACATGCTTCTAGTTAACTGCATTCAAGAAGATATGATATATTTGTTATGTGGTGCCAATACTCCCAAGTGGCAACTTTTGGAGTTGTTGGGAGGGGGGAAAGGGTTGTTGATATTAAAATTCAACCACGCATGAATGGGCTTCTACCACTTGTACAAAAACCTTGCAAACTTACTCTTAACATAATGAAAGGGGGAGGAAGCTATGACTCATGAATAATCTATGATCTAAAGAGTAGTGAAGACTGACATTAAGAACAATGGAACAAGAATCAAGATGCATAATAAGTGGGATTAAGATACAATGATAGTAACTATGTCATATGAATAATCTGTCTAAATTCCAAAGTCCAGTGAGGCTATAAGTATCAACATCAATGAACAATTGGCAACTCTAGTTTGGACATTGCATTGCTAAACTGACTCATGTATATCTCAAGTCACGACTCATGACTTATCTGGACTCTAAGGATGTGTGCACCATCTTCTCGTTCGACATCGAGAACCTTGATTGAGAAGTTGATGAAGTAGTCTCAGCCTCATTCTCAAACTCTGACTCTAACTCTGCCTGTGATGCTTGGCCACGCGTGGCTCTCACTCTAACCCTCCTTTGTGCACAAGTCTCATCCATCGGTGCCGATAGCTCCTCATAGAGCATAGAGTAGATATCGCGCTCCTGTGGTATTTGCGGAATGTCACGCACATTCTCTATATCAATCTTGTTAACATTCACTTGTAAAGGTGAATGAGATAGATATATCATATGAGAGGAGATTCAATATATTCAATGTTTATACATATCACAATTTACAATCCAATTTCCAAGTAAATTAGCAATGCCAAGTGTCAAGGACTCAAGGTTAAAAAGTTAATTATACATAACACTAATCATTACTAATTTACTTGTGAAGGCTCAAGGGACAGAGTAATCCTCTCAAGAAGTTGGAGATTGCAATGGCAAAACACTAAACGCTCCAACTGGGTAGTTGTGAGCTTATTTCTTTTTTGGGTGTGGAAGAGGATCCATATGCTCCAATTTCTCTCAGCAGGCCCTGAACTACAATCTTGCGAGAGAATCCGAATGGCAATGCATTTCTATTCAAATTTAAGAGATTGAGGTTAAGTAATTAGCGTTTGCTAATATGCATGCTGCAAAATCAACATTTGAGTGGGCAATAGATTATAGAACTTGTTACCTAGGTTGCATAATGCATTAGATAATCAAGATTCAAAATATGAAAGTCATCGGTCACATACCAAAGTAGTAGCACAATTGTCGTATTTCTCCCACCAAGAGATAGGCTGAAGTTGTGTCTCTCGAAGCCTAGTTGTGGGTCAGTCAAAATGAAGAGAATGATTGTGGAATGCCAACAAATCATCTTCTGCTCTTCTCATCATATCTATATCATCCCTTGTGAGGCGTCTCATGTACTCCATGAAGCCCTTCTCTAACTCCTTGCTAGTGTACTGCTTCTCACTACGCCAAAGGGGATGCAATATATGTGCGACAGTATGGATTGGTTTATGGAACCAATCTCATCGTGCATTCTCACTACGCCAAAGGGGATGCAATATATGTGCGACAGTATGGATTGGTTTATGGAACCAATCTCATCGTGCATTCTCACTACGCCAAAGGGGATGCAATATATGTGCGACAGTATGGATTGGTTTATGGAACCAATCCTATCGTGCATTCCACATTGTACGAATCTCATCAACCCTATAGATAAAATAAGTTAAAAACTTAGAAGTTAAAATAATGATGAAATCATCAGGGAGTTGTTAATATCAAATAATTACATGTATAAAAGTTAAACAGAAACTTACTTGTCTTGGGGCAAAAGGCTATTGTGAAGCAAGGCCTCGCCAATTTTATCCATATACTTATATAGAAGCCCCAAAGTACTTTCCTCCATATCAGTGATGCGCAATACAGTGTAAATAGGAGTGAGACTTTTTACCAATGCTTTTGTCTCAACCCACCAACTCTTATTTAAAATATTGCGCCTAAAAGCAAGATCCTTTGGAGAGACTCTCTACTCCATGTGAGCCATTCTTGGCATGCAATGGTTCGTATCAAATTTGAATGGATCCGTATCAACCTTTCCAATACAATAAACATATAAGCTAATCTAGTGGTGGAGGGCTTCAATAGCTCTATTGACTCGAAACACGCTTGTGACGGATGATCTCTTCTTTACAAATCTTACCATGTTGTTGTCGTCTTGAAAATGTCATTCACCCAAGATATTTGCCCAATATCTTCAATAAGCAAGTCAAAGCAATGGGATGCACATGGAGTCCATACTATGGTAGGAAACTTCTCCTCAAGCATACGTTCCATAGACACACAATTACTTCCATTACCTGTCACCACCTGCATCACATTTTGGACTCCTTTGTCCACGATGACTTGTTGCATGTGCTTCCAAATAAAAGCTCTTGTGATGGTAAGACCTGAGGCAAAGGTATCAATGGTCTTAATGAATATAGTGTCTTTACATGAAGGCACCAAAACATTGCAAACATTCCTTCGATGAATATCTGACCATCCATCGTATAATATTGTGTATCCATATTTCACCCATGTCTCCTTCAAGGGCTTTAATTGAGTCTTTATGGATGCTTTTTCCTTTCGAAGCTCCCGTGTGCGTAATGCATCTGCGGATGGGCCTTTTCACTCACATCCTATGCGGCTTATTGCCTTGATTGTCTTCTTCCATTGATGTGTAGTGGCCACATTGAAAGGGATAGCACATTGAATAAATAAGCGTGTGAGTTCCCTAGTTGTCTCCACAATTGCTTGCCTCTGAAGTCCTGCATGGACACTTGCACCATGTAAGGAGCCCTTTTGCCCACCACCACTAGAAGATGGCAATGGGGTCATTTTTGCACTTAGACGCGATACGGATATGGATGCACTTCTTTTTGATGGGCCACTGGCACCTCCAATTTAGCTAGTGCCACTAGGCCCACTAGCCTCTCTTTTCTCCACTTTGTGCTTTATTAGCCCAATGTGGTGTTGATTCATCCTCTTCTAGCTCAATAGCCATACGCTTTCGGTGCCAAAGATGGAGACTTACTGTTACTTTTGTTGGTACATTTGTGCAAGGCCCAATGTCTTTGTTGGGAACACATGCCAAGCGGTCTTTTACATGCGTTACACTTCTGATTTCTCCAAACCACAATAGTTGCACCGCCACTTCTTTGATCCACTTGAGCCCTCGTATCCCTTGATTGGAGTGACGTGCCTTCAATATGGGTTTGGCGCCATGATATTATTAGCCTTTAGGACCTAAGTAATGGATTAAAGGAGAAGGAGAAGAAGAAGAAGAAGGAGAAGAAGAAAGAAGAAGAAGAAAAATAAGAAAGAAGAAAGAAGAAGAAAAAAAAAGAATGAAGAAAGAAGAAGAAGAAGAAAGAAAAAGAAGAAGAATGAAGAAAGAAGAAAGAAAAAGAAAAAAGAAAGAAAGAAGAAGAAGAAGAAATAAGATAGAAAAAAAAAGAAGGAAAAAAAAAAGAAGGAAAAAAAAAAGAAAGAAGAAAAAATAAGAAGAAGAAGAAGAAGAAGAAGAAGGAGAAGGAGAAGGAGAAGGAGAAGGAGAAGGAGAAGGAGAAGAGCTTAGAGGAAGAGGAAGAGAAGGAGGCGGGAGTTGGAGGTCGGAGGAGGAGGAGGCGAGAGCTATTGGAGTGTGCCACGCATGCAAGTCGGGAGGGAGAACGACTGGAATCACGATTTGGCGCTTATTAACCACTCCGAAATGGGCCTCAGGATCACCAAACGACGGTCTCCCGTTTTTGTCCCGGTCCAAAACGGCCGGTCCGTTTCGGGATACTATGCCTCACACCCCTTTAGGAGAAGAACATTGCGGTTCGTGGTTCGTGGTTGTCTTCATCATCTTTCTTGTGTCACGGCACCCTTGTTTCCTTGTATCACATTCACTCCATGATTCAGATATTCATCATTCCATTCATCAGAGTTTCTTCTCTCTTGTCTTCTCTTCTCCATGTTTATCGAGTTTACTCCGTGTTCCTCCTCGCAAAGCCTACTGTCTTGCTGGTATGTCGTCTTTTGACATGGTATGGGAGCTGGATTTGCTTAAATAGTGGCAAAGATCCCTCACTCCAATGATGGCAAAGACTGATGGTGGGTTCGGCATCCACTTCTTTTCTTCTTCCGTTGCATCAACATCCTAAGTGGTGGCTGCTCCCTCCTACGTTTACTGTTTTCTAGCCTGCGTTTTTAGTCTTTTTTTCTCCTCACTTGCGTTTTTAGTCTTTCTCTCTCCTGCATTGTCGTTTGCATTAGATCTAGCCTTCCTTGGTTGCGTTTGCCCACAAAGATCCTCCTCATCAAAGAAGACAAAGACCGGTGGCGGGTTCGGCATCGACATTTGATTTCTCTATCATTTCCGATGTGCATTGGGAGATATCCTTTTTCTTCCTCCCACCCTCCCTTTTCCAGTTTGCCACACCGGTACCATGGTGTCTTCATCGACAGATTGTCCTTCTATTGGGTGCTACTACTGCGGCACGAACGATTATCCCACCGAAGATTGTCGATATCAACCTTTGCTCCCCACCCCTCCTTAGTATATGCGTCTTCCACCAGGCACTCCTTGTGCCACCTCTCC
This sequence comes from Lygodium microphyllum, assembly GCF_053477565.2. NCBI lineage: Eukaryota > Viridiplantae > Streptophyta > Polypodiopsida > Schizaeales > Lygodiaceae > Lygodium > Lygodium microphyllum. The sequence goes on along the minus strand of NC_141163.1, from coordinate 82,339,842 downwards.
TTTCTGGGCCACAGAGATTGTTGTGCATCGGCTATGAAAGTATTATGCTCAAGGCAATAAGTTGCACCCAACGCGCACTAAGTCCTTTTGAGCACACAGAGGCTCTAAGACCTTATGAGGCGATAAGTCCTCCTGGAGACAATCCCACTGCGCAGAGGTTTTCTCCATCCACTTCCGAGTACAGTGGCTTCCTCGACCCACATCTCCTTCACAGTCCACTCTCCTGAGAGTTTGTGATTATTCCCCACCCTTGGCTCATCCTGAGCCTTCTTCTTCCCCATCCTCTTTTACTCTGTTTCGAGAGGCCACTTTTAGGTGCTTTCCGTCTTCTTCTTCTGAGCCCCAGATGCCTTCTTCGGCACGAATGGCGGCAGTTTCTTCGTCATCAGATGCTTTGCAGTCCGTGAGCTATGAGTGGTTGGATTCCCTCTCTCTTTTAGACTAGGATTCAGAGGGGGATTTTCTTACTTCGCCCTCAGAGGGGGCTTCTAGTTCTTCTTCGGCTTCAAAGGGGGCTCCTACTTCTACTCCTTCCGATTCAGAGAGGGACCACATCTACCATGAAGTTCTTCACACCCCACCACCTTTCCCTTTCAAGGAGTGGCTCTTCTTTGAGTAGTCATTTCCTCTACTCATATAGATCTAGAGGATCTACCTAGATAGAGGCCCTTGGATCTTCAGCAGCGACTTGGTGACTAGGCCTTCATATTCCTTCCAGCATGGAGTCACGGAGCTAGTGGCTTTTCTCTTGAGGTTGAGTTTCAGATTCTACATCTCATCCCGTCTCTCGATTTTCTTCAAAGGTCTCCTTTCAGAAGGTATTCTCAGATTACAGGGTGGATCTTCTTCGTTCCTTGGTCAGTATGGAGCCACCTCCTGAGATCGAATACGGGTATATCCTTATGGTTCTAACCTCAACACCACACAAAGTCCGACATTCCTACTATGCATTGCATGTTTTCAACATCTTTGTACTAGGGCGCTTGGGCAAGTGAACAATTTTTCCACGAGGGACATTGTTTAAGTGGCACTTGCTACATGAGCATTCTCCAGCATGTAGCATTGTGTTTCCACCTCACACTTCTCTTGTTTCCCTTTTTGGGCGTGAGAGGGGGTGTTGAGAAACCCTTCACCCTTCACCCGCAGCTTGCGTTTTTGCAAAGGGGCGCCACCCTAGACTGAATGTGGCTATTTATAGGCCACTCTCTCATTCATTCCTTACGGCTGATTCATTCTGTCCGTCACCTCCTCTCTAGTCTCTCCACCGCCCTCACAGGCTGTCTCTGTCTTCATCATCTTCCTTGTGCTACGACACCCTTGTTTCCTTGTATCACATTCACTCCATGATTCAGATCTTCATCATTCCATTCATCACAGTTTCTTCGCTCTTCTTTTCTCTTCTCCATGTTTGTCGAGTTTACTCCGTGTTTCTCCCCGCAAACCCTATTGTCTCGCTGGTACATCGTCTTTTGACACTATAGCCTATTGTATATGGATAGATTGAGTCACTACATAGAACAAGAAATTGAGGATAGATATAAAAGTGAAAGTTGAGAGTAGTCATTGCAAGGGAGAAATTGATCACTCAATTGTAGCAACTCTTAACTTTGCCACATATAAAGGAAGTTTGCCAAGCTTTTCAGTCGATAGAGGTTCAATATGTAGATAGTTGGTAGTATCAAAGAGTCCAAGCACGTCATGTGACTAGTGTTTTGGCTTGCATATAGCCTTAGGTGTTGTAGCTCAGCCTTCGTGGCAGATGGCTAGGGAAATAAGAATTGAATTTGGAGATTTTTTTTTTCTTTTCAACTATGAATAACTTTGGCTTGATGAGGATCCTTAAGGAGGGGGCTTTGAGAATAAAGAAAAGGAGCATTTGAAGCATCAAAAAATTGATGTAAGAGGGATCAAAATATCCCACTTATTGAAGTTACTATCCAATCACTTTCAAAAATGAACATATGCATTATGGCTTTTGCTCACATCTTATAATATGTGAATATTCTTATACAGAACTAAGTCGATGCAAATATAAGACGAGTAGGCTCTTTACCTAAACTTAATGTTGCCAAACTAGTTTTAGGTGTGGATATGGTAGTCCAGTAATGACCTCTTTCATGAGAGTTTGCAATTGTATTCTATTGTTTAGGATGTTGGTCTATGTAGGCTGTCTTGGATGGTTGCAGCTTGAAGGAGAATGATGTTACTCTATATGCCAAGAATTGAGATATGCTATTACTTGAGATTTACGGAGGACAACTTTGTTCTTGGATGGCCAATTTGCTACATGTGCCATCAAGGCCTTTGGAGGAATGTTTGGTGGGTAAGTTAGTGGATTTTGTGGCTTTCATAGTTCCATCAGGTTTTGCATGTTGTGGGATATAGGTTAGGTCCAATAAATTGGACATTGTAGTGTGGATTATAAAAATCCTATGGTACAAGCTCAAATGGGGTGCTTTTGTTGGACATTGCTTTAGATGGAGGCTAGTGGGGCATTTCATTTTAGGGTATCCTTAAGAAGTTGTTGGCAATAGCATGAGGCTCTTGTGATAGAGATGTGATTTCTTAAGATAACATTAGACAAGTCCAACAACATATCTGTAGGTCGATGGTATGCATAACATTGATCTAGATGATGCTCGGTGCAATGAAGGGCAACAAGGACTTGGCAAAGACAAGGATTCATTGTTTTGAAGGCGTAAGAACTTGGCAAGGACAAGGATTGCTACCTCACAACTTACAAAAGAATAACTTGGAAAAGAAGAAGAAAAATGAGAACTTGATTCTTTATTGTAAGAAGATGCAATACAATAATCTTTTTCTTGTTATGAGATTCATACAATGATGTTTATAATAAGGCTAGATTCACAATGCAAGACAAAATATTGATACAAGATTAGACTAGATACAAGATAATACAAGAATTAGAGATACAAGGCTTGAACTAGAATCGGAGGGACTTATGTCGCAAGAGCCTTACAAATGGTGTTGGCAAGATTGAAGGGCTTGTAGGCCAAGACGCCTATTTATATTGGAGTTAAGGAGATTAAGGGGAAGCTTGTAGATATGAGATGATATAAGTGTTGATATAAGTGTATGATGACCAGGCATGATGACATTGTGGACAACATAAGCATGGTTGATATAATCATGATATAAGCAATGCCAATGCAAGTGTTAATGCAAGTTATAAAAAAGAAGAAGTTCTAAACTCATCAATTGAACTCACCATGCCCTAGTACCTGTTTCTAAAACTTTCTAAAATCTTATAGAAATTTCTAAAAGGTACTAGATTTTTTGGTGTCCATGACATTATTCCCTCCTATTACGACGAGTTTCATGCGAGCAATGGGATTTCTTGGTACGACTCTTATCTTCAATGGATGTTGTTGATGAAATTTCTTTACTTTAGGAGGTGCTCGACAAAGATTGGAGGCTTGTTTCCATGTTCGCTCATTAGCATCATAGCCCTTTCAATGAATAAGATATTCAAGTCTTTCATGAGAGATTTTGGAATCAAGGATAGTCTTGACTTCATACTCTCAATCTCTTTCAATCTCAATAGGTGGTGATGGTTGTAGGTTCCTTGTTCGTATTGAGGATACATGGCAAGGCCCCAGGATTGAGACATGGAAAATCGAGTGAATTCTCACGGATTGCTTTAAATGGATATGATAAGTGATTGAATTTAGTTGACCAATGATCTTGAATGGCCTAAGTCTTTGATAATCCAACTTCTAGGAAGGCTGAGAAGAGAGGATAAACATGACCGTAAAAGCTATATTCTCAATAAATTGTGTTTGCCTTGGCTTAACTTTTTGAGATCTCCAATCAATATTGGGATTGTGTAGCTTGAGCCAGGAAAGACCAATGATGATTGGATTGCTTGGGCAACATTTGACATTGAATGTTTTCTTTGTTACAAAGTTTCTTGATGTTATTTTTATAGGATGAGTTTTCCACTTTTGACATCTCTTGAAGTAAAGGGGCGACTATTTATGACCATTTATAACTTTTGTAGGAACTAGGCTAGATTTCTCCATGATTGTGATACCATGACATCTTGCAAACTTCTCATCCATAAAACATGTAGAGGCTCCATGGTCCAAAAGTGCTTTAATAGTTGTTGATGTAGTGCAGAGACTCTTATAGATAACATAAAACTTGAAGTAAAACTAGGAAACAAGGAGGGGCCTTTAAAGGACTTGATTTTCATTCAGCCGCAAGGCCCTCATGTTTCCTGAAGATGAGGACGTTGTAGAGCTTTGTTTTGTTAGAGTGTGCAACGAAAGAGAATCATGAACACGGAGAGAAAAAAAGAGAAGAGAAAGCATGAAGAGAAGAACGATTTGCATTGAACAATGAAGGAAAGCCAAACACAACGAGGATTGATCAGCCCTTGCATGCAGTTGAAGGGGTCATTGAGAGCATCAAATTAGGTTGAATAATGATGGCAACACCTATGATGGTGACGGAGATGATGGATGGGGATGGAGACGAAGTGTGCAGCCTACAATCTGCAATGGAGACGGAGAAGATTGTAGATGGAGCACCTGCAATAACAGAAAGAAGTGATCTGCCTAGTGATCCTGACAATTATAAATAGCAGTAGTAAAGCTAAAAAATTGACCAATTGATACTGGCCGACTACATTAAATGTAGTCTGACTATATTTAATACTCTCACTTTTTGAGTTTGTATGATAGCATTGGTGCCATCATCCATGTGTCTGAATTCTATGAATCCCTACTATCTATTAATAAGATACTGTTTGACGTCTTGTTTGTCTTGACCGTTTGTGTAGACTTGCTAGCTAGGTGGATAGGGCTACTAAGTGATTCTTACAAGCTTTGGGTATGGGCAGTAACTCAACTATGGTTCTTTTAGAGCTTTGGACGTGATTTATGGCCAAGATAGGACAACTTATTCATGGGTAGGCCTTTGTGTTGAGCTTGGACCAAAATTTCAAGCTTTAAAGCATTGCAAAAGAGTTTTGAAGACACTCACAAACTTGCCTAGATTAACAAAGCTTGACGCACTTTAGGAATGAGCTTCAAGGTATATCTACACTTCAAGAACTCAATTCCTAAACACTATTTTTTTCGTTTTAGCCTTGACCTTGCATTTTGTCTCTAGCCACACCCTAAGCAAGCTCCCATATCCCTTGCTCCTCAAGTATCCATAGCCCATGTCTTCTTCTAACGTCTCATAATGGCTATTTATCATAATTGTATTTCCATATATATTGTGTACTTTCTTGGCAATGTTTAACTTTGGCCTAGCCCTTTGCTTGTGGAATTGGCGGTTAAAGTTGGTTGTGGATGTGTTGTTCCATGGTTTGTGACGTAAGTGTGCTTCATTGGTCTCCTTGGCTTGTCATTTCTTGTGGAGTTATAAGGCACTAGGTTCTAATTGCACAATCCAATAGAAAGATAAGGGAGCCCAAAAGATAGAATGGATGTGGACATGCATAGGACACTTGTTCAATGGACTTTGTTTAGTTTGATGTATTTTGGGCAATAGCTTGGGATTGTTTTTGCCAAATCCTTTGTGAAGACATGTGTATTTTGAATGGCAACACTTGCATTCAAGCCGCACGTTGGCATGGAATTAATGCTGATCAGCCCATATGGTTGATAGCTTCGTTTTTGTTGACTCATCTTGTTTGTTCTTACAAGTGGTCCTCAAGCATCCATCAAACAATGGATTGTTAGCCAATTCTTTGTTAGCAAAATTTTTGGTTACATTTAGAATTTTTTCTTGGGATACCAAAGTTGCCCAATGTGAATGATTTTTCATGTGGTTAGAGTATTGGACTTAGGGTTGTAGGTATGCACGTACATAGCTTGAAAAAGAAGAAGCTTGAGAGAGCACAACACAGTGTATCGAGTAGTATTAATAGAGAAGTTTTGTAAGTCCTAAAGCGAATAGGCATATATACAAGGCACGGGAAACAAAAACCTTCTAGAGAAGAAAACGTGCCCTTGACGGTCCTAAGTGTGTTTACATGCATCATTATCAAAACATGGTAACAAATCTCCCGTGGGAGTGATGCGGTGAACAAGACCTAGCACTCGTGTATAGAGAAGTGCCAAGCCCAGTGGACTAGTATCAATCCACAAAGGGGAGTAAACCCAAAGCTTTGCCAAAATCTTTGAACTTCTCACAAGACAAGGCCTTTGTGAAAAGATTTGCTAGGTTGTCTTGTGTTGGCACATAAACCAAGCTGATCTCTGTTGGAGAGAGTCTCTTCTCGACATAATGATAATGCATCTCAATGTGCTTAGTATGAGCATGGAACACTTGGTTCTTTGCAACTACCAATGCGCTTTGACTGTCAGTGAAGATGGTGGTGGTGGGTGATTGTCCCAAAAGTTGTTGTGAGCCAAACATGCTCAATTGTAGCTGTGAAAGCTATCCTATCTTTAGCTTCATAACTAGAAGTGGCCATAGTGGACTGCTTCTTACTCAATTGCGATATGTGTGAGTTGCCAAGAATGAAACAAAAACCACTTGTGGATACATAAGTGTCATAGTAATTGGCCTAGTTAGAATGCCAAAAAGGGTGTAAATTTGGTAGTAATGATTCCTGTTGGGATAAAATAGCCCAAGATGCCAAGTACCACACAAATAGTAAAAGATATGTTTCATTACCTAGCAATGCTTGGTGCTTGGTAAACTTGCTTATTTGTGAGACTATAAACTAGATGCCAGGCCTCATTATGCATACATAAATCAAGCATTCAATAATCTTGCTAATAGAGAAAGGTATCAATGTTGTCTTTGATATCATGAAGGGTCAACTTCAAACTTGTCTCTATAGGAGTAGCAATAGGCTCGCAGTCCTCAAGACCAAATCCTTGCAATGATGTATTCGACACAAAGCAATACCGCAATCACATTGCTTGAAGTAAATGCCCAAATAATGATGCAATAGGCACAAATCTTCATGTCAAAATTTGAATTCAACTCAGCCTTAAAATGTGCAATATATGACTCATTAGGATTGGTGAGCAACATGTCATCCACATAGACCTCAATGATTAGAGCGACATCACCCTCATGTTTCACATGTAAGGTGTTCTCAATTGGACTATTTGAAAACCACGTGCAGTTAAGTATGCATGTATCTTCTCATACTAAGCTTGAGGTGCTTGCTTTAGATCATATAGTACCTTTTCAATATGCACACTTTGTTGTCTTGCTCCTTTTTGCAAAAAACCACGAGGTTGAAAAACATACATTTCCTCATGTAAATCACCATTTAGAAATGTAGTTTTGATGTTCAATTGATGTATGTTTTGTAAAGAAATACTTTGGCATAGAAGATAAACACAAGTATATGACAAAACACAAAGTAATAACAATAGAACTCAAAGGTGAAGAGTAACTCAGAGATAATGAAAAATGAATGAATAATGCTGAATGTTGTAAGCACACTTTGCAAGTGTGGATACAAAACCTTCAGCCTTTGTGTCTCAGAATGGACTGGAAGAATGTGTCGTACTTTTAATAAAACTTGAAATGCAGGAGGCAATTGTGGAAAGCGATCAATAGGTGCAAATGCAGATTTGAGTGTTTGGATTAGGCTGATGGAGGCAACGGCAGCAAGGTGGCTTGCATAGAGGTGAAAATGTTGGAGGGCAATTGAAAATGCAAGGTGGATAGCTGGCAATTGCTCTTGGAGGGGTTGAATATGTTGGGTGGCCGAGTGAATGTAGCAATTTGCTGCACTTCAGGCAATTGTTTGGTGATGGAACAATGTAGGCTGAACAGGGTGGTAGCTAGCTGTAGCAAATACAGGGTTGGATAGCTCCTAAACAGGGTAGAGAAGGTGACATTTGCTAGGAAGGGTGCCACAAGTTCATGAAGGTATGGTTGCACCACGAATTAAAGTATCCACCAACGGAGGGGTATAGATAGCAATGGAGATTGAGTTCCAACAACTTGCAAAACAAGGATGGATTCAAGTGGCTAGGGGGTCTTCTATTTATAGATGTGGATGCTCCCAATGTTTGGGTGTTAGCTTATTGTGGGACACAAATGCCTTGGTAATCTCTAATAAAGCTTGGCATAGTCATAAGTGACAGTCATTTTTGGACTTGAGAATTGCGGGGACGGCAGCTCCTCTCCATCTCGCATTCCATTCCATGTCACTATATAGTCACAAGTGATAGGAATTCCTTCCCGTTTGCCATCCCTCGTCCTTGTTCCATTTTGCGTCACTTGTGACTATGAAGCTTGGTAAATTTGTGTTTTGGGGCTGTTTTAAAGAGCTACTAATGTTTAAAGTTTGTAATGCACCTTTTTAGCTAATAAAATTGGCCTTTGAAAATAATCGAAAGTGTAGTGATCATAAATAACTGACTCATATGAAATAAATCAGCAAATAAACAAAAGACTCATTGAACGGGAGAGCTAGAATGCTCTTACATGTTAGACAACACATGATAGGCTCCGGAGGTGGTGACCCTTGTAGTATTTCTTTATCATTATTCAAAGCTTGCATGGATCACAAGTAACTTGCTATAGTCCATGTGCTTGTAGGTCTGGTTTAAGATCTTAGAGGAGGAGAGAATCTCAACTTATAGTATTGCACTAACTTGTTTTTAATTAGAATTAGATTAAAAGTAGTAGCATACCTTGTTGTGAATGGAGTTACAGACCTGCCCAAGGGATTCCCCATGTGGAGAGGAGAAGATCAGTGGTTGCCTTGAATCATGTGCTGTCAACTCACGTTCCATGGCGGAAAACTGCAATTTTTGTAGCAAAGAAGAGAAGAATGGATGTCTCCAAATGAGAGAGACCCCAAATAGCCAAGATTAGCTTTCTAAACAAGTAACCATTTGCTCTTTAATCCAAACTCATTTTTGATTAAGGGCTTAATTATACGTGATTTGCTCATTGGACCAAACTTAAGCTTAGGGTTTGCTTTACAACTTAAGTGTCCTAAGTGAGCTGCTTATTGGGTAAAACTTTCAATGTAACTTAATTCTAAGGTACAAACTTTCAAGTTAATGAAAGTTTTACGCTACACCTTGTTTCTTTGGCCATGGCCTTGTAGCACATAGCTGTGATGATGGATTCGGTAGCTTTATGAGACCGGTTGAATGCTAGAGTTCGCTCTTTCCTCTTTTTGAGTTGTGTAGATTTTGTGCTCTTGCATGTTAGATGTATGTGCACTGCTGCAAATGTTTGAAGGAGATTGGCATCTCTCTTTTGGATCTAGACATTTGGTCATCAATTATCTCTTGAATTGAAGCTATGACAACTTTCTATCGCAGATTTCCCTTTGATGAGAGATCATATCCGCAAGATGGAGGAGCTTCAGGGTGAGCTTTCATTCCTTGGTACAGACATTTCTTTGGAGGATGTAGTTGTGACACTTCTCTCATATCTTCCATTATCGACATATGATGTGTTCTACACTAGTCTTCTCACTTCTTGTAGTTGAGAGACTCTCATTGGGAGAAGCTAGTTCCATTGGTGCTTGAGTAGAATGTGTGTCACAATGAGACAGATTCTTGTGGAGCCTGTGCATATGGCCGTGCTTATGTGGCTTTATCTCTTGGTACAAGACAAGCCAAGCAGAAGAAAGAGGAGGAAGAAGTTGGAGTTATCTTCTAACTTTAATACTGATTTTGTGGAGAAGCATATAGGATATCCCACGTGTTCTCATTGTGGAAAGACCTCGCGCCGTGAGAAGTGCTAGAGGATATACCCTTACCTTCGTCTAGGAGCAAGTGGTGGATCTATATCGGAGCCTTTGTCTACCTCTACTTCGTCACTTGCTATTATCAGTGATCACCGAGTCCATGTTTCTACACACTTATCAAGTGGAGGAGCCTTCATCGATTGTTTTGTCTTGTGAGTAGCCTTGGCTTATTGACAATGGTGCATCTAGTGATATGACTCCCTAAGGTGATTTGTTGTAGGATCTCCGCTTGTTAGAGGGTATCGTCACTACTGGTGACATTTCTTTGGTGCCTATTAGTACTCTATTGTTTGACCGTCCATTGAGCTTCATTTTTGAGGCCCTACATGTTCAGGCTTGGGCTTCCATCTCCTCTTAGTTCTTGGCCTTCCTAGACTAGGACTCATATTGTCTTCCCTAAGCTGATTGTCTTTGTTGATGATTTTTCTATAGGAGCCACTTTTGTGACAAGTTGGAAAGGGGAGGGGGCTACTTGTGTCCATTCCCCTTCCATTGTGCAGGGTCCTTTGAGGCAGCTTTCTATAGTTGCATTCGTTCTCGAATGTGCACCCTTCATTCCACAAATTCCATCCCATCCCCCACCATCTCCTTTGGTGGTTTCCTCGTACCTTCCATCCCTTTTAGAGAGGGATGATATCGGTGATGTGGTTGTGGATTCCTTGGCCCTTTGTGTTTCAAGGGGGGCTTCCTTTGCCCTTTGGTGGCCTTCCATTTAATCGGATTTTTATATGGAGAGGGGGTCGTGCTCCTTGGCCGGCTTTCTTCATTGACAAACTTCATCGGCATTGGCACTCTTCTTGCCACCCTCAAATCCGCATCTTCTTTGGCCTTCTGCCACATTGGGATCTGAGAGGGGGCGTTAGCAGTCATGTGGTCATCTCTTGCATGTGAGTCCAGTCTAAGTCAAACGAGGACATTAGGAGCTCGGACATTGTTTTTGTTTGTCATTTTATGTGTTTTAGACACTTGAAATAGAGGGCACATCAGTGCATTTTTTTTGGGCACTTTTGGCAATTTCTAGGGTTTTGACTCTATTTAGGGTTTTGCCACTTTTTGCCTATATATAGGTGGCCTGCCCTACCTACCACTCTCATTATCCATCATCGATCCTTTGTGATCAGCTAGCCCTCCTTATTCTCTCATTCCCTTGCTGCTGTTTGGTGCCCACATTGATGTGTAGAGCTATGTGTTGGGGCTGGCTGTTGCAGCCTTGTACCTTCAGCCATTGCAGTCTCATTGTTCCTTCTCTCTCCTACGTTCTCTCTTTGTCTCCTCTTTGTGTTCACTTTCCTCTTTCCATTGGACACTCTCAATTTTTGGGCCGTTGGCATTTTTTGGACTATTTGGAATACTTTCATTTTTAATTCCTGTTCTGGAGTGCACATTAATATTGGCTGTTTGAGAGGTCTAAAAAATTTCCAGTGGCAACTGTGCACCATTGAGTATGCAGGTCTTCTTACAAGGGATGATTACTTCCTGGGGTGTTGCCATCTGTTCAGTCGCTGTTTGATACTTAGTAGTTGTACGACTCTTGTACATTCTTTACTTTATAATGAATACAATTACCCATTGTGTGCCTGCATGAGAGAGAGAGAGAGAGAGAGAGAGAGAGAGAGAGAGAGAGAGAGAGAAGCAAGTTTTCAACATGGTTTTTTGCAGCAACCTTATGGCTTCATCTAGGCAGATTAGGGATCAAGCAAGATGATGTGAGGCATCCAACCTTTGGAGACATAAAAAGTTGTTTTGAATCTTTAATTAAGCAGAGGTAAGCTGTCAAGCTGTCAATCAATTCTTTTACACCTTCATTTTCCATCTTGTATTCAATATTATGGAAAGAAGAGTTTTTCGTATAAGTAGTGACAAGTATAATTAAACATTAGCTACCTTGAGCTCAAGGTTTGCATAAGTGTTGGTGATTACTTGAATCTAGGGATTCTTGCTAAAAATATTGTTTCCTATGAAAGCCTTCAAAAGGCTTGAGGATTGACAAATTAAATAGCAAGAATGACTCTTTTTAAGCACTAGAAAGAATATTCTGTAATTTTTTTGTTGAAATGCTGTAACTCAACAAGGGTCGTATTTTTAGATGTCATATTCAAAATCACAGGCAGTCAATTATGAATAGGACTGAAAATGAAAATTCAAAAGGAAAAGAACTGAATCCTCCAGAGTGCTCCACTTGTTAGTTTTGTCTCTAGATTCTCTTTGGAAGACATCTCAAGATTCCAGATCCTTGAAATGAATTTGAAATATGGTTCTAACAGGAGATTTTGGTGAAGAGATTGTCCAATGGTCAGGTTTGCCTCTACAATATGAGGTCTTCCTCAGAAGACACCCCAAGTTCTGGATGCTTGGGATAAACCTTACTGAAAACACAGCGATCAAACTCTGGTGAAAAATTGCTCATTGAAAATCTTACCAATTATACTTGGGACAGCTCGCTTCATTAGATTGAAATGAAGCAGCTGATGATGCAAAAGACTGTGGATTAGTGAAACAAAACTTGGATTGCCTTGCTTGATGAAGTGAAACAAAAAGACTGCAGATTAGTGCAGAATGATGGCAATGACATCAATGATAATTGTCTAGGCTGGTGAAACCCAGGCAATTTCGTGTATTGTGGAGTAAGGAAGGAGGCTGCTATTTCTGGCTGATCCAGACTGAAACAATGGCCGAGGCTTTGGGATGGATTGAAGTCTTATGTTCAATGTTCCAATTTTTGCACTTCTAACTTTTAAGGTTTTCTCAGCTTCTTTGGAGAATTGTTAGTTAAAAGTTTCCATACTGCACTTTTGTTGAGAATTGCCATGGCGAAAAACAATTCCAAATGAGGTCAAATCTAAAAGTTGAGTGCACATTTGAGATGGTGCTTCTACTGAGGTGATGATTTCCAATTTCTGCAAATGGTGAAAACGCACCCCTTGAGATGAGGCTTAAAAGCTAAATGCTGGAGTGTCACAAATCCAAGTTTACACATCAGTCATCATTAAGGTTTTTGCATGGCAAAAACATTTTAGGCAATATTGAATTTTTAAAGACAGCATGCAAAGGCAAAGGTGAAGGGTGTTCTGTGCATTCACGAACAGTGCATTTCCAACTTGATTCTTATATCCAAGTTCACACTGGAATTCAAATCTTTCAGTGCTTTTAAGTATCCTGTGTATCACATAACTCAGCCAGTGATTGTCTCAGAACATCCATAGTGCTTTGCTAGGTTGGATTTGCTTCTTAGGCAATCCATTCATAGTCATTGCAGGTTTTGTTTGTCCAATTGATCATTGGTTCATCAAAACAAATTGCTGAATACTTGCTCATCTGATTCAATGGATAGAGAAAAACCATTCACAGCAGATTGAACACTAGTGCTAGATCACCTTCTCACCAAGTAATCCACTTGTAACTCATTCAATGGATTGTGAATTGGAGGGAGGGAGAAAGAGACCTGCTGATACTGTTGTTAATGAGGTGGCTTTAACCTCTAAAGTCCAAGCATTTTAGCATTAATACAAGGAGGGTGGAGGGAGAGGCAAAACAGAGAGAGAGAGAGAGAGAGAGAGAGAGAGAGAGAGAGAGAGAGAGTATGCAAACACCTCTATTAATCACAAGATCAATCATTGCCATGTTCAAGCCACCCTGATACAGGTAGCTGAGGATGACATATGCTGATTCTGGTTAGTACAGAATTTAAGACAGGCAGTCACGGCTGATGACAATAGGCAGAGAGAGAGAGAGAGAGAGAGAGAGAGAGAGAGAGAGAGAGAGAGAGAGAGAGAGAGAGCTGCTGCAACCTGACAGCTTGGCAAGAAAGCAGTCTTGCACAGCTCTAGCCTTGTGTGACTGAAGCCCGATAGGTCTGTAGACTTGTCACACAGAGAGAGAGAGAGAGAGAGAGAGAGAGAGAGAGAGAGAGAGAGAGAGAGAGAGAGAGAGATGAAATGAACCTTTTACGAAAAAAAGAAATGAAATGAAATGAGATGATATATTAATGTCCACAAAAGGCCAAGATGACCTATGAGACCATGAGTTACAATCATGTGTATGATGGTACAAGTGTCTGGGCAAAATATGTATGCAACACAAAGCAAAATAAGAAAGGAAACTAACTATAGCTATGTGTAAAACATAGAGCTCTATCTAGTAACAATGAGCTCCAAATGGTACAATCTCATGTGGGTGAGTACCTAGCTCTAGCCTGAGCAATAATCCCCTGTATTTGCCTATGAAGGTGTTGTCGGTGTCTGTGCCGAGGCCTAGGACGTCTGGATTGGCTAAGCTGAACGGCTTGATCAATCAATATTCCTTGTTTGTGTGTAGACTGTGGTGGAGAGAGAGGCTCTTGTGTGGACTGTAGCTGTAACTGTATTGAAGTCTTTTGAGTCTCCTTTGCAAAGAAGTTTGTGAGCTGCCTCTGTGAAGGGCCTCGATGTCTTGGGGCAGCTATACTCCTGAGGCCCATGCCACGAAGCTGTCATATCTCAAGAAGAAAGAGGCCAAGGCATCACCGATCGGTGAAATCCACGACTCTGGATAGTGGTCCAAATCCGTCTCTAAAGAGATAGTGGAAACGACCACGGACCTCATAATACGCTGGGCAACGGCAAATATAATGCTCCTCTGTCTCTGGCTCTAATTGGCATATCTGGCATATGCGCTCCTCTGGTGGGATGGATCTATATCTGCTAGTTTCAATCTCTAGCTGATTTGGGTACTTAAGTTGTGCACATGTGAGATTAAGTTTACATGTCATAGTGATAGACAATCCTAGCCTTTGTAATGGGGGACATTGGCAGAAGTTGTGGACAAGTGTGCCAGTGGGGTGCGTGACTCAGATCTTAGTCAAGTACACTGAATTGCCTCTTGGATGGCCTTTTGGTGTTAGGGGGATTAGAGGTTTAAATGATTTAATATCCTAGACTAAGGTCTGTGAAAAGTTTCAATACTTCCAAACTAGGGGGATTAGAGGTTTAAATGATTTAATATCCTAGACTAAGGTCTGTGAAAAGTTTCAATACTTCCAAACTAGGAGATGATATAATATTCGCCGACTAAAACATGAGGGGATTGCTCTTACAACACTTTTTTGGCATTAGATTGAAGGTTTCTCTCTCCTCTGATGTCCTCCCTCATTTCAGTAAATCAAGTGTGCCATTGAATCAGCCGTTCTTTGTTTCTCTCAACTTTTGAAGGTGGACAGTAGTGTATATGTAGTCAAAGCTCTAATTTACAACAGAAATTAGGTCTTCTCAGCCACCTTGAAGTGCATGCCCATTAAATAGAAGCCTAAAGATCAAGAGCGATTGTTGGAATTGAAGCGATTACAGTAGATCCGATAGAGATTGTACATCCACATTGAAGTTGACCCGCAAAGAAGTGTTCTTGATTTGATTTGTGTTCAAATTGTGTTAGAATCAAGGGGCAAATTGGATCTTGATGCAGTTGGTGAGATGTAGGCCAAATGTATTGGAATTCTGTCCATTGGGAGGAGTCTTCCAAGGAGTTTGGTCCTGAAGGAAGTAGCGAAATCATAAGCTAGTGGCACAGGGTTCCACCTTTGAGTCCGATTAGGCACCCGGCTCAAAAAACAAAAACAAAAACAAAAACAAGTTAAAAAAATATCGCAAGGGGCGCGAGTTTTGGGGGCAAGTGGTGTTGGGTGTCAAAGATTAATGCGGCAATGTATTTATTTCTGATTTGTGAATTTATATGCTTGCTGTAATTAGTGTTAAATCAGGTCATCTAACACCTTATCTGACAAGGTTGTAGAGAGAGAGAGAGAGAGAGAGAGAGAGAGAGAGAGAGAGAGAGAGAGAGAGAGAGAGAGAGAGAGATCTATTAATGCCCTTTGGAGGCCAAAATTGACCTATAGGACAGATCATACAATTCATTGCATTCCAATTTGGGTATTAGTGACAAAAGGCACATAAAATGACAGCAAGAAAGTAAAAATAATTAGATGTGATAAACTGTGAGCTCTTATGACTCATAAAAGTTCTAATTACAACATCAAGTTCCATTACAAATATAGAGGGTAGCTAAATTCCACTAGAAGATACATTAACTTTTGGGGAAGTGGAGTCATAACTCCTTGGTGACAGCCTTTTCTCCTTAATATACTGCCCACTTATCATTTCTTCATGCTTCTTTGACTTTGGTTAATTTTGTTAGTCAAAATTTAAGTTGAAGTGGGGTCCACTTGTCTGCTATCCATACTTTGGTCCCTTGTAGGGACTTGGTTTGCTATAATACCACTATCTTCTTTGTTATATCCATGTAATTGATCTTTGCTTGTGTGCCTTTTGGGATAATGTGGATGGACTCTTCCAAATCTACAAAAGGGATAACCTTGCTTACGGACATTTGTTTCCAGGATGTAATCTTGTCTAAAATTGGAGCAAGGTCTTCCCATTTCATCATGGAGGGAGACTACCAATCCTTCTTTGTCTCATTACTTTCAATCCTCTCATTCTCCTTGATGATTGACATAATCTCTTTACAAAAGCGTGTTGAATCGGAGTGTTGAATTGGATGAATTCACTTTTTGTACCTTGTTGGCCAATTCTACTTATAATGACTTTGCTATGGGCTCTTGTCATGGGGATGTGAAATTTTGAGATGCTCTAATCTTGCTAATAACATTTGATTAAGATATTAATCAAATGTGCAAGGTTGTTTAGCACATGTGATGCACATGGCAGTTCTTTCATGGTTCTGTAGTAAAAGAGTTTGTGGGGCTAGATCCATTGGCTACCACTTTCAAACGCTTGTCATGCTCCAAGACAAGTGGGACAAGCTCCTCCCATAAAAGAGTTTCTTGGGTCCTTGATGTAAGAAGGTTGGTATAGAAGGTATCATATTGCGGAGATGACAAGTGAGTCAAAAGGATCATGGCCATGTCCTTTGAAGATATCATCCTTCTAAGGGAGAAAAGCTCATCCCTCATGTCCTTCAACTTGTTGATGTGATCCTTCATGGAAGGAGAGTCATCAACAATGAGCATTCATTATTTCTTCTGAAGAGTAATTTGGTGGGTAAATGTCCTTTGATGGTACAAAGAAGCAAGCTTTGTCTACACTTTTGTTGCATGCGTAACCTGCACACATGTACTAGGACAGAATCTTGTAAGCTCAAAGAGAGGAAAGATCAAGCTTTAGAATTGAGCTGATTTCATAGGGTTGCACTATCCATTACCGATCACATGTGAGGTCCTCCATGGGACGGGGAATAGGATTGGTCACAAACTCCCAAAGATTGAAGGTGTCAAGAATACATTCCACCTTATAGGACCAATGCAAATAATTTGATCCGTCCAAACGGTCTTCTTTGGGTAGAGAAAGAAGAGCATGCTCTTGCATAGACTGTGCCAACATAGGTATCCTAGGGCCTGAGGGATGGACCTTATGGGAGACATGAAGTGAGGGGGGAGGAGATGGCTGCTTTGACTTGGCAAGAGAGGGTTCCTGCCATGAACGGGGCTGGGACCTCCGATCTTTGCGATGATCATACCTCCTCTCAGAGGGAGTATGAATAGACTCCTCATCTAAGTCATCAAAGGGCGGGGAAATCAGCAACACTTGCAATAAGAGAGTTGTGGATGTCTTGCCTTTGTCAAAAGCACAACAAATTCTGCATTGTCTGCAGCAACAAACAACAAGCCGAAATTTGAGTTTTCAGCAACAGTGTGGTCTCCTCTTTGGTTGGAAACTCTGTGTCCTCATGTAGGCGATGATACCATGCGAGTGCCCATCGAAAGAGAATCATGAACACGGAGAGAAAAGGAGAGGAGAAGAGAAATCTGAACCGAACAATGAAGGAAGGTTGAATATAATGAGGATTGATCGGTCCTTGCATGCAACCCAGGGCGTTAGTGAGGTCACTGAATCATGTTGAATAATGATGACAACACCTGTGATGGTGACGGAGATGGAGGGTGCAGCCAGCAGTCCTTGTTGGAGACAGAGAAGAACACAACAATCTTGCCAAATTGAAGAATGCATTCGCCCCACACTAGCCATTGATATAAATAACCAAAAAGGGCCCAAACTGGCCGACCAATAGCTTGGAGGTAAAAAAATGCAATTAGCCCGGTCAAAATTGGCCGACTAGCATGAATTACTGTTGAAATGCTGATGTGGCAGCCTCTTTGGCAAATCGCAGCCATTTGGAGTAGGCTAGGGCTGGTGTAGAGTGTGAATATACTTGACGTGAATGAGAGAAGAAATGCATGCTCTATAATTAACTAGGCGGTGGAGGTTATGGGATTGGATTTAGAGGAGGAAGAAGAAATGGTGCCATGCACGGAATCATAACCAATTGTTAACACAATAAGCATGTTGAAGATGATCCATCCAAGGAGCTGATGGTCCGTCTCCTCAAGATTCTTCGAGCTTTGTTAGCTTGAATCATCTACCATCTTCTATACGCTTGTATGCTTGGGTCACCGCCCAATTGGATGATTCTTAAGATCTTGATTGGGAGGGGAGTATTTGTTGGAATTTGCAAATACCTTGTTGGGTGAGTATGCAGATCATAATTGCAATAATTTTTTGAATTGTGATAAGGAGGATGTATTTGATACGAAGGTGGACAGAATGAAAGTGTTGGGTGTAAGGTCCCTTCGTTTCTGTGTATAAAGTTTTATGGGTGTGAACACACACTTATTGTACCCTAACATATAAATACATTCTTTATTCTTTGTGTACCATTACGATCCGGTACACCTATCTTTGCATTCACTCTCTCTTACTCTCAACTCTCAATGTTGTTGCTCGTGCTTTTGTCTCGCACTTCCATTGCTCACTCTCCCCTTCAAACTGGTATCAGAGTCACTTCTAAGGTGTGTGCGCTTCCTGAAGTCCGTGCGGGTGAGCTCTAGCTCGTCTGCGCGAAGAAACATCAAGCACGTATGTGTACCGGACAGATTGGTGACAGGTCAATGCAAGTGTAGGTGATAACTCACGTAATCAAGCGGCAATCAATTTTGACCAGCGGGACATAGGTGACAGCTCACAACAGGTCACGACAGGCAGTTGAAAGTCTGCTTGACATTTTTGTGTGACCTGGCACATTTATGCCAGCCCTAGTTCACATGTGGAAGCACAGTTAAGTTTTTCAGCAATTTCATGGCTGAAATTTGGGGCTTTTCCTAGATTTGATGCTGTTCATGCATAACAATGACATTTGACCTGGAAATTGCAAACATTGTGCACATTGGATTTGGAAAATTTGGGGTTTTTCATGTATTAGTGAAATTTTGTTCAGTTGAGCCGAATTTATTGACACTGATGTACATTAGGACCCGAGAAATTTGGGGCTTTTGAAATATTTTGTGAAATCTTGCTAAAGTTGCTCCTTTTATGCTCTTGGGAACATATATTAAAGGAATTGGGGCAGATTGGTCAGCGAAATTTTGGGGTTTTTTGCTGAAATTTGTAGATTTTGGCAAAATTGATGTGTAAGATGCACTTTGGGGACATTGCTGAAGCAATCTTAGTGTTGTAAGCAATGTGATTTGAGTTTTTTAAAATCTCCTACTTGTAAGATTTTGGAGAAATTGCATAGAATTTTTGGTGTTTTTTTTGTGTATCAGAAGTTGATTTGGGCACATATATATGCAGTACACATGTTAGGTAGCTCCTATTGAGTTGATGTGTTGCTGAATATTCACGGTGCGGCAGTCTTAGAGATCATTTCCAGATCTGGGATTGTCGCAGATGGATTTTTGGTAATATTGCTGATGTGGGAGTCACTGGGAGTGATGTATGCATGCTGAAATTTAGTTAGATTGCTAAAGGTCATCCATTCTACTGCTGTGCATGTATTTGGGCATTGTCAATAATACAATGACACTAAATCTTGCTCTTATTTTTTGAAAATTTGGGCTGAAATTAGTTGAATATTCAGCTTCTTGTTTGTTGTCATAAATTACAGCATTGGTTTTTGGTGCATTGCTGAACAATGGCCACTAATATTTCTAGTAGCAGTGACACTAAATCCCTCCTTGAAATCAATAGGTTTGATGGCACTGGCTTTGATTTGTGGAAGGACAGGATGCAAGACATTTTGTTTCTCAAGGACTGTGATGATACTCTCTTGGAAACTAAGCTTGTAGCTATGGCAGATGAGGATTGGACTAGACTCAACAAGAAGGCCATTGCATACATTAAAATGGTTGTATTTGATGATGTGCTTACAAACATTAAGCGTCTTGATGGAGCTTATGCTATATGGAAAAAATTAATGGATACTTATGAAAATACAACTCCAGTGAATCAATTGCATCTTATGCACCAGCTTGTGAACATGGAGTTGGATGAGTCTAAGCCAACATCTGAGCATTTGAGTGCTTTCATAGGGATTTTGAGTTAGTCAGGACTTTGGTTTGCAGACCTTTAGTGGTAAACTGAAGGCTATTTTCTTGTTGATGACTTTGCCTGATAGCTGGGAGGCTTTGGTTGTTTCACTTAACAACAACATTGCTTTAACCTTTGATGATGTTAGGGGCTCTATCCTCAATGAGGAGATTAGAAGAAAGTCTAGCAAAGAAAGGAGTGGTTTAGCCTATCATCTTAGAGGTAGGTCAGAGAAGAGGGGTAGTGTAGCAAATAAAGGTAAAAATAGGAGTAAAAGCAAGGGCAAACAGTAGAATGTTACTTGCTATCAGTGTGGGTGTAAAGGGCATAAAAAGCTCGATTGTTGGTACTACAAGAAAGAGCAAGAAGGAAAGAAACATTAGGTTAAAAAAAAGAAGAATGATAATAAAGATGATGACAACTCTTCCTCAAAAGAAGTTGCCAAGGTAAATGTTGCATCTAGTGTGGTCATTGAAGAGCTTCCTGACATTGGAGAGGTACTTGTTGCAGCCTCATGCAACGATGTAGATATTATGATAGGAGCAGGTGATATGCACATTACCAAAAAGGAGGTGATTGATGCCTACTTTCAGCTCATGATGGGCTGTCCCAATCATGGATAGGAGACAATGGTGCCTCCTTTCATGTTACTCTCTCTTTGGAGTCATTTTCTAAATACACTACAAGTTGCCTAGGCAAGGTTTACTTGGGCAACAACTATGCATGTGAGATAGAGGGTGTAGATACTATTCACTTGGTCCTTGAAAATGACCAAGAGCTGATTTTACAGGATGTCAGATATGTAATTGGCATAAAGAAAAGTCTATTGTTAGTTGGGAAGCTTGATGCAAGAGGGTATTTTACTAGTAACTACCTTTGGTGGTGGATTGTGGAAGGTCCACAAGGGTTCTATGCTGATTGTTAAAGATAGCAAAAGGAGGACTTTGCATTATTTGTATTGTAAAGTATTACCTAGCAAGGTCTTGGTTGTGGCTGAAGTTCATTCACGGATGGAACTTTGGCACAAAAGACTTGGCTATATGAGCCAAAAAGGCCTTCAAGTTCATTTCTCTTTAGGGAGATTTGATGTAAAAGGCTCTAGTCTTGAATTTTGTAATGATTGCATATATGGAAAACATGTGAAGTCTCCTTATTACTCTGGTGTCGTTAAGAAGTCCAGTGCTCTTGATTTAGTTCACCTTGATGTGTGCACTATGCCTGTTAATTCATATGGAGGTGCACAATACTTTCACTTTTATTGATGATTTCAGTAGAAAGTCATGGGTGTATGTGTTAAAGAGCAAAAAGGAAGTGTTGGATGCTTTTAAAAGGTTTCATGCTTTTGTTACCATACAGAAAGGGCTTAAGTTAAAAGCTATAAGTGTGAATAATGGGGGTAAGTATGTTTCTAATGAGTTCAAAAAGTTTTGTGAGATGCATGGTATTAAGAGGGAGTTAACAGCCCCTTATAATCCAGCATCAAATGGCGTGGATAAAAGATATAATTGCATACCGTGTGAGAGAGTCAGATGCATGTTGTCCACAACTAATCTATTGCAGTAGCTTTGGGGAGAAGCCCTTAAAAACTGCAGTTCACGTATGCAATCGCTCTCCAAATCGTGCATTGGAAAATGACATTATTCATCAAGGGTATCTTCATGGGATATGGGGATGAGGGAGAGATGGGTTATAGAGTTTGGCTTCCTCAGGGAAGGAAGATAGTACGTAGCGGAGACGTAGTATTTAATGAGACAAAGTTGCTGAAACATGCCACACAGGATGCCCTTGACAAAAAAAAGGTCAAATTTCAGCATGAATAGCTAGCCATTCAGCATTCATTAGCTGAAGATTCTGTTCCTTTTGATGCTGAAAATGAGTAGCAACCCATTGTGCTACAGCTAGAAGAATGATGCACAGGATGAAATAGGACAGCAAGAAGAACATGCTAAAAACAGGTTACAATAGTAGCGAGGATTTTGTTCCTTTTGATGCTGAAAATGAGCAGCAACCCATTGTGCTACAGCTAGAAGAATGATGCACAGGATGGAATAGGACGACAACAAGAACATGCTGAAAACAGGTTACAGCAGCAAGGAAATGGTGAAAATCAGCCACTTGGTGATGGTGTGCACATACTTGAGGATGTGGGCCCATTGCTTGACAATACAGATCATTGGGTAAGAAGGTCTACACGTGTCAGAAGGCAGCAACAGAGGTTTCAGCCATCTTTGGATTGCATTTTGTTGATTGAGTGAGCCTTTGACATTTAGAGAGGCACAGTCATGTGAAAACAAGGAAAGTGGGAGCTTGCTATGCAGGAAGAGATGAAGTCTCTGTATGCAAATAACACATGGAGCTTGTATCTTTGCCCAAGGATAGGAAAGCTATCCCTAGTAAATGGGTTTACAAAGTGAAATGTATTGATGGGAAACCCAAGTACAAGGCAGGGTGGTTGCTAAGGGATGTAGATAGAATGAAGGCATAGACTTCTAGGAGGTCTTTTCACTAGTGGTGAAGATGACTATGCTTCGTGTTTTGTTTGCTCTCAATGCATCCTTGGATTTAAACTTGGATCAGATGGATGTGAAGACTACCTTTCTTCGTGGTGAATTGGATGAAGATCTGTACATGAGATAGCTAGAAGGTTTTGCTATTCCAAGAAAGAGCATTTGGTTTGTAAGCTGAAATGCAACTTATATGGGTTGAAACAAGCCCCTAGACAGTGGTACAAAAAGTTTGATACCTTCATGCTCAGCCATGGATTTAAATGCAGTCATGCAAATCATTGCTTATACACTAAAAAGGTTGATGATGGAAGTCTTATTGTACTAGTCTTATATGTGGATGACATGTTGATTGTAGGAAAGCATAAGAGTACTTTGAATGCTCTTAAAAGACAACTGAGTTCAGCCTTCTCAATGAAAGATTTGGGGGCAATTGAACACATTTTGGGCATGTAGATTAAAAGAGATAGAGAGTAGCACTTGTTGTTTCTCTTACAAGACAAGACTAGTAGCAAAGTACTTGACAGATTTAATATGGTTGATGCTAAGCCTCTTGGTGTGCCTTTACCGCCACATACAAAGCTTAGCAAAGCTAATTGCCCAAAGGATGCTACAGCTGCTAGTGCTATGAAGGGCATATCTTATGTATTAGCTTCTGGATCTTTGATGTATGCTATGGTTGCAATCCACCTTGACATTGCTCATGCAATGGGAGTTGGTAGTAGATTCATGTCTAACCTTGACAAGCCACATTGGAAAGCAGTGAAATGTATCTTTAGATACTTAAAAGATACACAAGAGAAGTGTATATGCTATGGAAAGGGTACACTAGAGTTGTAGGGATTTTGTCATTTGGACTTGGCAGGAGATCTTGACACTAGAAAATCTACCAGTTGGTGTCTTTACTTTGGTTGGTGGGGCTATCTCTTGGTGTTCAAGGTTGTAGAACATTGTGGCACTGAGTACTACATTCACTCTCTCTTAATCTCAACTCTCAACATTGTTGCTCGCGTATCTGTCTCGCACTTCCATTGCTCACTCTCCCCTTTAGAAAGTGTTGTGTTCTTTTCGGCATTTTACGAAAGAGACATTGTACTTTTTTTCACGGCGTCTTGGAATCAAGTTGGAAATCCTAATCTGAAGACAATAGACCATATAGTAATGCAAAGACATATTAACAGTAAATTGATTGCATTCACTTCAACTTACCTATATACAGCATCAATCATTAGAATGTTGTATAAAAACTAAAGAGCAACTATTGCTAAAAATGTTGAAGGCCAGAAAATAGATGTAGAGCACATTATTAAAAATGTTGTGCACTTGTACAAATAAAGAAAGCATAGACTAGTTCTCGATATATGCTTGTGTAGGCAATCACTCTTGACTCAAATAATGTATCATCCCAAACGCGTATAGCACATAATAATAGAAGCAAGGTTCAACATGCAAGATTGTAAACCTGTGAAACACACCTATGGAAATAGGGATGGAGCTTTCAATGCATGATGGTAGTGATCTATTAGATGTTGCTATTTATAGCCAAGTTGTTGGTTGTCTCATCTATTTGTGCAACACCCATCCTGACATACAATATGCAGTATCACAGGTGAGTAGATACATGCATAGTCCAAGGACACTACATTAGCAAGTTGTTAAGCACATTTTTGGCTATTTGCAAGAAACATAGTTATATGGTTTGCTATTTTCCAAGGGGGGAGACTTGCAAATGCATGCTTACAGTTATTCTTATTGGGTTGGTGATCACGATACAAGGTAGTCTCCTAGTTGACATTTTTTTCATCTAGGAGAGTTATGCATTTCTTGACTAAGCAAGAAGCAGTCTTTTATGACTATCTCATCTTGTGAAGCTGAGTACAGGATAGATTTTTCAACGATAGTTGAATGTGTTTGGTTGCGTCATGTATTTGCTGATATCCATGTTCATTTGGAGTGACCCACTCCTATTCTTTCTAACAATCAGAGTGCTATTGCAGTAGCATAGAATCTAGTGTTTCATGCTCTTACGAAATGCATTTAGATACATTCTCATTATGTTAGAGAGAGATCGCATGTAGGGGAGATTAGCATGATCTACATCCCCACATAGGAGAATGTTCTAGATATTTTCACCAAGGCACTATCATGTGAAAAGTTTGAGGAATTTTGAAGATCCTTGAACTTACTACCTTTTGGTGGTTGATTCACTCCTTGTACATCATCACATTGGCACTGTAGGAGAGGAGTGTTAGAATTGGTCAATTATGGGCAGTGCCCAATGTAATTTGTGTGGTGTGGACACTTACTAAATTGTCAAAGTATAGTGTGTCTAAGACTTTAAAAGTACTGACACTAAACTATTGAGTTAAATTAACTTTGGTTGAGTAAGGGATAGGTCTATCCGACTTAAGACCTATTGTACTTTCATTCTATCATTCTAGCACTTGCATCTTGAGAGTGTGGTACTGTTGCCTACTCTTGCTTACTGTCTTGTGTTCACACACTCTCTCTCTTCCTCCATTTCCAACACGGCCAAGATTCTTGTGCTCTCTTAGATCCACAATTGGTTGCAATGTGTTGTATAGGGGGATTGTGTGACATTTTTGTGGGTTCAAGAGGTTTTTACGAAGTCATGCTCAAATTGGCTAAGGATTGTGATGATCTTTTGGGG
Source organism: Lygodium microphyllum (assembly GCF_053477565.2). Lineage (NCBI taxonomy): Eukaryota > Viridiplantae > Streptophyta > Polypodiopsida > Schizaeales > Lygodiaceae > Lygodium > Lygodium microphyllum. Next base: position 82,314,603 of record NC_141163.1, on the reverse strand, counting down.
AAGCTGTGTTAGATTCTTGATCAACAATTGGTTCATGTCGTGCCTTGGTGGTTGATGGCTGATTTTCAGTGTTTGTTTCAACAGGAATGTCCTGTTTGGGTTGAGATTGAAGGATGTCTAACGGTTTTCTAGCCTTTATTAAAAGATGCAATGACTGCCATTGGTACTGTTTTGGTGCCTCCAAGCATTTGGGTAGTACATGGAAATTGAATATGCATGTTCTAGGATACTACTCTCAAAAGACCTAATTGGTCATGCATAAATTATTCTGACATGTACCTCTTGAGGTCTAGACTCAAATGGTTTCTAAGAATGAGGATAAACCCTCTACCTCCAAGTTTGAGGTTCATGGGTAGAATGCCTTTTTAGTGTTAATAGGTTTTCTAGATGATGGGGTGCTTGTCTAAGGTTAAAATGAGGCAAGATCAGCCCCGAGTTTGTTTGGTTTGTGAATGAAGATTGCCACTTGGAATGTTCATGGTGTTTGCTTTTGTAGAAAATAGCATGATATGTGGTGCCTTTGCATAAAAATGCATGGGATGTGTTATGCGTTGTGGAGCATGAGAGTCACAAAGAAGCGGGCAAGATTGTTCAATGTCACGGATACAAGTGGTTTTATGTTGGGGGCACTATGATGTGGCACTTTGGTGTCCTCATGGTCGCTTGTGAAATATTTCAATTTATTCTAGTAAAAAATGATGTGTTTGTTGGCCAATTCTTGGTGATTGAAATTATGCTTGAAGGCGAGCTTTTATGGCTAGTGGGAGTCTATGCGCCTAATGATATCTTGCATTGCTGTGCTTTATGGGAATGACTTAGAGCTAGTCTCTCCCTTGGTAGAGCAGGCTTCTTGATGGGTGATTTCAACGTGTGTAGACGTGTTGTAGTCTACTTTTCCACACTCTATAATAAATGCGCTAGAAGGCCATGACTAGGATGACTTTGCATCGACAGTCCTTAAATAGGATCTTTGGTCTTGACTATGTCTGTCGGATTTTGGATATTCTTTCCATTTGGTACAACACAGAGTGACATGGATCCTTTTGGATCGGATCTATGTCTCATGCTCAAACAACCCATGAGTGCCTTTGTGCCATTTTTGGGCAAGCTTTCCTTGCGCTTTGATTCTACCCTTTTGGGCCATGAGGTTTTCATTGGTTACATGGTACAATTACTTGATCAAATTTACTTGATTTTCCATGTCTAGGGAGTGTAGCCTTTGATCAATTAATTGGAAATGTGCAATGGGTTGCCATGTAACATGGAATCTATCATGCCTCTCTTTATAGACAACAACTGCATGTTGCTGAGGAGATGTTGGCATTGGTTCGCTTCCTATTGCTCGAGTCTCTTGATGGTGCATTTTTGGCACCCTTGTCTTCACGCTTGACCGCTTGACTGATCTTATTAAGCACTTTTAGTTGCACTCTTATCGATAGGCCAAGTTTAAGGCTATGATAGAAAGTTTGTAGGATAACTCATGCCAGTCTCATAAAATTTTTTGTGGCCTGCATGCATTCATTCCATAGGAGGATATGGTGCGGTTGCAAAATGTTGATAATTAGATGGTTATAGATCCTTAGACTATCATGCATTTGTGTAGGCAAAAATTTATGGATCTTCTTGGTTCACGGCAGTCCCATTCCGATCAGATTGCCCCTACTCGTTCGGTGTTTTATGTGTTGATTTAGATGGTGGCATGAAGATTCTTATCATGTACTTGTATGGACTTCCACATTCGAGTTGAATGAGGAAGAAAGTATATGCCATGCAAATATCCATACTATATATTTATAAAAACATTGGCACTTGATGCAAGGGTACTGTTATAATATCCAAGATACACGCTCGACTTTCTTAATACTTAAAATATATATGGTAAATATTATGCTGGCGCAGAGAGAGAACAAATGAGAGAAAAGAAAGATGTAGAGAGAGAGAGAGAGAGAGAGAGAGAGAGAGAGAGAGAGAGAGAGAGAGAGAGAGAGAGAGAGAGAGAGAGATAACACACTAGGGACTGGAAGATGGGCCAGACCCCCCCCTTCCACTAGTATCATCCAGGACACGTTTTAGCACTCCATCGGAAAGGATGTCTAGAAAGCTCCGCCCGGCACTCCCACGGAATGTTACGGGGTTTGCGATCTAGGTTTTTCCGCGTCTGCCACGTAGCGGAAGTATTCCGGCCGTTCCCACTTAGGATCGACTTGGATTAGGGTTTTCCTGATTGGTCCTTTTCTATATGTGAGAATGATTCAAGAAGTACAATCCCTAAGGTATTAAAGTTCTACACCCACTGATAGCAGGTGTTCACACAGGGAAAAAACCCTTCTCCAGCTAGAAGGTAAAAGTGTCCATGGATAAGTGGGTGTTCACACAAGAACTATGGAGGAACATGATAAGTGTAACAAACCTCCCTCAAGTGAATGAAAAGAGGGAATTGATAGATCAATCCCCAAATTGTAGTAAGCCCAAAGCCTTGTGGAAGGCCTCAAACTTCTCTTTGGAGAGATTTTGTAAACATATTTGTCAAGTTGTCTTGCGTATGAAATAAATTAAGTCAATTTTCCTTGCACGGAGCCTCTCTTTGACATTATGATAATGCACCTCAATGTGGTTAGTGTGAGCATGAAATATTAGATTCATTGCAATCGCCATGGCACTTCGATTGTCAATATAGATAGGAGTGGGTGACTGTTGTTCCATACTAAGATCGATCAAAATGCATTTGAGCCATACATATTCCTAAGTAGGTGTAAACGTTGCCCTATATTCAGCTTTTTAGCTAGATGTGGCCACTGTGGAGTGCTTCTTGCTCAACAAAGAGATACATGAATCACCAAGCATGAACAATTACCTCTAGTAAACATCCGCGTGTCGAAATATCTGGCCGGTCACTATTTGTGAATGAATGTAAGCAAAGAGAAGTAACTCTAAGATAGAAGAGGCCCAATGTTTGAGTGCCTTTAAGATAGCAAAAGATATGTTTGATTGCTTGCTAGTGTGTAGTACCAGGGCTATGCATAAAGCTTGCCAATTGAGAGATCCCAAATTGAATATCCAGCCATGTATTACACAAAGACAATAGACAGCCAATAGCTTGCTGATAGAGAGCAGCATCAAATGGATCTCTTGCATCTTCAAGCGTAAATCTATGACCTGGAAATGGAGTAGAGATAGACTTGCAGTCTTGCATCTGAAAACACTCAAGTAGTTGCCAACGTACTTAGACTATCGTAAAACAATACCTCCCTCAACCACAGTAAACTGTATGCCAAGATAATAGTGTAAATGGCCAACATTAGTGACATCAAACACATGTTGCAATTCAGCCTTGAAGGCTGCAATTTGTGTCTCATGAGGTTTAATGGACAACATATCATTCACATAAAGAATGAGAATCAAGAGATTATCTGCATCTTTGCAAACATAAAGTGTGCTTTCAATGTGTGAATTATTGAAACCAAGAGCAATCAAATATGCATGTGCCTTTTCATACCATGCCCTAGGTGCCTGTATCAAACCATAGAGGGCCTTATGCAACCAACACACTTTGCTCTCTAAGCTTTTTTGAACAAAGCTAGGAGGTTATGTCACATAAACCTCCCCATGAAGATCATCATTCATAAAAGCAGTCTTTATAACCAATTGATGCACATGCCAATCAAAATGGCAGCCAAATTGATAACATTGCGAATGGTGGTCATATGTGAAGTGGGTGTAAACATCTCATCATAGTCAATCCCATCTTGTTAGGTATACCCTTTGGCAAGAAGATGTGGCTTGTAGTGATCAATGCTATCATTAGATTTGCGTTTTAATTTGTTAACCCACTTTGTGCCTATAGCATGCTTGCTGTATAACTCCCGTATGCCATTTTTATGAATAGAATCCAATTTTGAGTGCGTAGCTGCCATCCAATGCTCATCGTCTAAGGTATCTTGTAAAGAAATAGGTTCCCCGTTGCATGCAGTAGCTACAAGTGCTTGCACAACCAATTTATCCTGTGCATGGCCAGTGACTGCTCTAGTTCTACTGGGAAGTGGAATGGATTGTTTGCTGTCCCATAATGTATCAAACAGCCATTTAGGGACTGTTTTAGCCTTGTGAATAGTAGCTCTCTCATGGGCCACTTCATCATCACCAATGCCTTGACCAATGGGTTGAAAATAAGGTTGTTTGACATGTGTTTGCTGTTGATTTTGGTATTGTAAACCTTCAATAGGTTGTTAAAATTGACCAAAATATTATGTGCACTTTGTTGAAATAATGGCAACAAACTGTCAAACATATCCATAGTCCCCACATTGGGCTGATTTTTGTAGTCCATGAAGGGCTGACCAGCATGTTTAGTGAATATCACATCTCTACTAACAAAAATCTTGTTATTGGACGGTTGATACGAGCGGTACCAGTTACCTTTTTCATTGGTATCAATGAAAATGCATTTGATAGCCCTGTCTTGCAACTTACATCTTCATGGTTGTGGCACCAAGGCATACGCTGAACGACCAAAGACACGAACATGTGACACCATTGGTATCCGGCCATTCCAAGCCTCATTAGGCGTATATTTAGTCAATGCTTTAGTGGGGTTGTGATTCAACTCATACACTGCACACAATGGCATCTAGCTAAAACTTTAGGGGGGGCTTATTTTGTGAAAGCATATAATGTGTCACCTCCATCAAAGTCGGATTTTTTCTTTCAACTATACCGTTTCATTGTGGTGTGAAAGGTGTAGTATATTGATCTTTAGTGTCCCTTTCAGCCAAAAAAGAGTTTAACTTTTGTGACATGTAATCCCCCTTTTGGTCTGTACAAAGTGTAATCAATTTGCATCCACTTGCCATTTTCAGCCAAGGCCAAGAAGGTTTTAAAGCATACAAACACTTTTGATTTGTGTCTCAAAGCATATGCCCAACAATGGCAGGTCAATGTCATCAATGAAGGTAACAAAATACAAGTATCCTTTGATGGATTTGATATGCATGGGTCCACAAACATGCGTATGTACAAGTTGTAATTTTTGATCAGCATATATAGATTCACTTTTGGAAAAGAGATATATAACCCCAAAGTTGTTTGGCAACACAAACATGCTTCATCATGTATACCCACAATGGAAGGAGGGCGTTATAAAGTTGGTCCCCAAGGTTCCTTGCCCTTCGATGCTCAAACATTGGAGATGGATCTTGTTGATAGGCAACATATATAAGATCTTTTCCAAGGTGTTGGTTAATGGCCTTCATGAGCATCTCCCTACCATTGTGCATTTGAATCTATATGGCTTTATCAAGGACAGGAACATCTCACATAATATTTTGAATGTATAGATGGGTATTGCTTATATGCAACACTTAAGATAGGAGATTGTTCGTATGTAGTTAGACTCGAAGAAGGCCTTTAATGATTTTGAATGGTTCTTTTTGGTTGCGCTCATATAGACTATGGTCTTTGAGCCTTGTATGTCTCACTTGATATACATTATCAATGTTAAATGGTAGGGTTATTGAGCCCTTTGTTCTAGCATGTGTCAAAAGATGACGTACCGGCGAGATAGTAGGGTTTGCGGGGAGGAACATGGAGTGAACTCGGCAAACATGGAGAAGAGAAGAGATGAGAGAAGAAACTCTGATGAATGGAATGATGAAGTTCTGAATCATGGAGTGAATGTGATACAAGGGAACAAGGGTGCCATTGCACAAGGAACATGATGATGATAGCCACGAACCACAAACCGCAATGTTCTCCTGAAGGGGTATGAGGGTAGTGGAGAGGTTGGAGAGAAGAGGTGACGGATTAAATGAATTAGCCGTAAGGAATGAATGAGAGAGTGGCCTATAAATAGACATAGTCAGTCTAGAATGGTGCTCCTTTTTGGGGTTGCAAATCCTAAACGCAAAATGCAAAAATTCAAACTGCGGGTGAAGGGTTTCTCAACAACCCCTCTCAGGCCCAAAAAGGGGAATAAGAGAAGAGTGAGGTGGAGATTCGATGCTACATGCTGAAGAATGCTAGTAGCTGCCACTTGGACAGTGTTCCTCGTGGGGAAATTGTCCACTTGCCTAAGTGCCCTAGTACAAAGATGATGAAAACATGCAATGCATAGGAGGAATGTCAAACTTTGTGTGTTATCGAGAATCATAAGGATATGCCCGTACTCGATCTCGGAAGGTGGCTCCATGTTGACCAAGTGACCAAGGCAAGAAGAGAAGAGGAGGAAGAAGATATAGAGGATCCATAAGATCCAAGATTGTCACCAGAAAGGGAACCTGCAGTAAAGAACAGTAGACAGAGTGAACTGGAGAACTCGAAACTCAACCTTGGGAGAGAAGCCACTAGCTCCGTGCATCCATGCTAGAAGGAATATGAAGGTCTCATCACCAAGTTGCAATTGAATCTCCTAGGTTCCGATGTAGATTGTATCTGAAGATCCTGGGTATTAGTAGAAGAGATGACTGATCGAAGACAACCACTCCAAGAAAGTAGAGGATGGGTGAAGAACTTCATGTGGAGTAGGTTCTCCCTCTGAGGTGGGAGGTGGAGGGGTCCTTGCTGAAGTTGAAGAAGAAGTAGATGTCCCCTTTGAGGGGCTGGCAATGGCAAAGAAATAACATCCCCCTTTGAATCCCCCTCTGAAGTAGATAGGGAATCTAAAAACTCATGGATCATGGACTCTGAAATGTCTGATGATGAAGGAAGTGCCACCGGTCGTGTCGAAGAAGGTATGTGGGGTGTCGAAGAGCTCCTAGAGATAGCCTCTCAAGCTTGAGTAGTTGAGGGTGGGGAAGGGTGGGGCTCAGAATGAGCAAGAGGTGGGCAACAGTCGCTGTCTCTTAGTGGAGCGGGCTGGGTAGCCGAAGAAGAGGAAGGAGTCAAGCAGCCATTGTTTCTCGAAGGAGAGGATTGATGAGGAGACGATATCAAACAATCATTGTCTCTCGATGGAGCGGATTGCAGATCTGTAGGTTGTGGAAGCCACTATAGCCGAAGAAGAGGAAGGAGTTGAGCAGTCACTGTCTCTCGAAGGAGAGGACTGATGAGGAGACGGTATCAAACAATCATTGTCTCTCGATGGAGTGGGCTGCAGATCTGTAGGTTGTGGAAGCTACTATACTTGAAAAAAAGTGGGAGAAGAGTGCCGCTGGCATTGCGACGATCTCCAGGAGGTCATAGCGCCAATCGATCCTCCATGTGCTCGAAAGGACTTAGTGTACATTGGATGTATCTTATTGCCTTGAGCATAGTACTCTGATAGCCGATGTAGAACGATCTTTGTGGCCCAGAAAGGATAGGTGGCACAAGGAGTCCTTGGTGGAAGATGCATATACTCTGGGGGGTAGGGAGCAAAGGTCAAAGTCGACAAGCATCGGTGGTGTGTCTGATATGATGCCACAGTAGGAGCACCCAGTAGTCTAGTCATCTATTGGTAAAGAAGCCATGGGTACCAGTGTGCCTCGCTAAAGAAGGAAGAGGTTAAAGAGGTCAGCCATGAATCATGAACCGCAATGTTCGCCTCAAGGCGTGTGAGGGCAGTGTGAAGCACGAACCACAATGTCCACCACAAGGGGTAGGAGGACAGTGGAAGGGTTGGAAGTGAGCTGCCACTAGAAGGAGGATGCTACCGGCAATAAGAGGTTGCAACCAGTAGAAAAACGCAGGTGAAGAGAGAGAAAGACTGAAAACGTAGGTGAGGAGAGAGAAAGATTAAAAACGCAAGCTGTAAAAGAGAGAAAGACTAAAAACGTAAGAAAAACCAGCAATAGCAGTCAACATGCTAAAATCAGCTCTGAACAGTGTGTGATAGGCTGGAAACAGCCGCCAGACTGTTGTAGATAGCAATGGCCAGCTTTGACTACAATGTCCTCCACGTTTGGGGTGTGGGCAGCAAGCTGAAATACCTAAAATCTGCAAAAACGAGATTGTTTTCTGAATGGAGAGTGATCAGCAACAGTCGCTTTGCTATAAACAGTTGCAAATTGCGGGTGGAAGTCTGGAAGTAGGTGCCAGACTGTAGATGAGAGCAAGGGACAACTGAGACTGTGATGTCCTCTGCGAAAGGGGTGTAGGTAGCAAGCTGAAAATACCTGAAACTTGCAAAAACGAGATTTTGATGCAGCGAAAAAAGAAGAGAAGTGGATGCCGAACCCATCACCGGTCTTTGCCGTCACTGGAGCGGAGGATCTTTGCCGCTGTTTGAGCAGATCTAGCTTTGATACCATGTCAAAAGATGATGTATCAGCGAGACAGTAGGGTTTGAGGGGAGGAACATAGAGTGAACTCGGCAAACATGGAGAAGAGAAGAGATGAGAGAAGAAACTCTGATGAATGGAATGATGAAGTTCTGAATCATGGAGTGAATGTGATACAAGGGAACAAGGGTGCCATTGCACAAGGAAGATGATGATGACAGCCACGAACCATGAACCGCAATGTCCTCCTGAAGGGGTATGAGGGTAGTGGAGAGGCTGGAGAGAAGAGGTGACGGATTGAATGAATTAGCCGTAAGGAATGAATGAGAGAGTGGCTTATAAATGGGCATGTAGAATGGTGCCCTTTTTTGGGGCTGCAAAGCCTAAACGCAAAACATAGAAACGAAAAAATGCAAATTGCGGGTGAAGGTTTTCTCAACATCATGATCAGCTAGATAGGGTTGCCCTTTGAGTCCCTTGTTTTTTGCCCTTGCTACCCCATCTTGTTTTCACAATGTTGTCACATTTGGTTGATAATGGTAGTTGGTTGGCTTATCCCTTTCTGTTGAATCAACATATTGTTGGGTAGGCATTGCTGATGATATCTTTATGATATTGAAAGTTGATTACATCTTTATGGCATTTGACATCTAGGACTTGATTGGTCAAGCTTTGAGGCTGCCTATTAACACTTCCAAGTGGTAGGGGAAATTGATTTTAAAAGGGAATATTGCAAACATTTGGGTTATCCTTTGGGTGTCAATATGATGCCTCAACAATTGTTGCGATGGATTGTGATAGGTGGAATCCAAAATCCTTTATTGGAAATCTTAGGCATGGCCTTTTCATACGCTCCTCAAAATGATGAATACAATCATGCTCCCCATGCTCACTTATTAAATGCCTCTCTTGCCTTGCTCCAAGATTAGTTTGTGGAAGATTACTTGGGCTATCCGCTTTATGCTTTGAAAAAAGGATTCCTTGCATGTTGGTATTTCTTGGTTTTCTAGAGCCATGTCTACACTCCTAAAAACATGGGTGGCAGGGCTGTTTTGGATATGGAGACTCACATGGTTACCCTCCATTGGTCGTCTTTTCAAGCCATGTGTATTGGTCATCAGCCTTGGGTCTCTATTGCCTACTATTTTCTTGAGGATCACGGTGTTGTGCATGGGGTCACTAAAATCTAAGGCTCTTGGTGGCATGTGATTAATATTGATCAGCCAATTACTGTACCATATTCTCTTTGATTAACTCATTCAGTGTGTTCATAGAAGATTTTGCTTTAGAAGGTGGTTTGGCATCCAACGAAGGATCGATCACATGCCAACTCTTTGCAGCCTGAATTATTGGTTGTTTCTTGGTTGGTCTCTTGGCAAGGAAAACAAGATGATCGCCCTTGGTTTAATTAGATGGCATGATTGGGATTGGTTTCTATTGCTATGCAACTCTATTGGCACGATGTGTCCTGATGTCATTTTGCATTGTTTGATAGTATTTTTGGATCCCTCACGGATATTGTGGTTTGAGGGACATGCCTTACTTGCATTTGCAGGATCGACAGCCTTTTCCTAGCCTTAGCACAAATCATCCTTGGCAGGATTGCAGACTTGTAGGCCCATTGTGTTTGGAGGTTGCTTCTATTAATATGATTTATCACCTACTTGTTGGGGATCTGGTAGCTAAAGCTAATTCTATTTGGGGCCTTTACAAAAGCAGGTCATGGTGGAAATGGAAGGACGGATTAATAAAACTCCATTCAAATGTAAGGTCTTTCTTTCGAGAAGGTTGGTTGGTGGCTTGCTCCTTGCCTTGGCCCCCTCTAGAAGACATTCCTAGCAGTGCTTGCTTCCTTTGCACTACCTAATGTGAAGTCTTCCTAGCATAGGTTTATCTCCTGTCCATTGGTTGGGAAGATGTGGTCTCTAATGTTTGAGATTTTGCGAAAAGTGGTGTGATCTCTTACGTGTCCCTTTGATTGGGTGTTCGGTGAGGCAAAATTTCCTACTCTTGGTAGCCACATACGAAGATTATGTTCCATTTTTTCAGATTTTGGGTTTGTTGGAATGGGTCACCCAAAATACCTTTGTTTTTTAATTCAACTCTGGTGTTCAAAGTCATGTTGTTAGATTGAAAGGTCTTCTCCAATGGTAGCAAAATCTTATTCAGCACACAAGCCTTTTCCCTTGGAGGATTTAGAACACGTTCTCTCTTTTCCCATTCCATACTATTGACTTTTTTTGGGTTTTGTTTTTCCTAGAGGTGAATATTAGTTCCACATATTGGCCAGATGGCCTCTTGTACATCTGATTATTCTTTAATTTCAGCACCTTGAGAGAGAGAGAGAGAGAGAGAGAGAGAGAGAGAGAGTTTATGGAAAACCATTTTGGCATCTTTGCATGTTTGACAGCCTTTCTCGTGCAATTGCCCTTGGCAAGATTGGAGAATTAAAGGATGGTTGCTCTTAGAGCATGCATATGCCAATCAGATATATCATCTACTTATTAAGCATTAGGAATGGTTGATGTAGAAGGGAAAATTCCTTTGGGGCCTCCACAAAGGTTGAGTTTGGGTGGAAATCCATGATGATGGGTGGGTTGGTTTAATTCCCTTCAAATGCAAAGTCTTTGTTTAGAGAATGTTGGTGGGTGGACCCCCTCTTGTTGTTATTTCAAGATGCAATATTTCCAATGGTTCTTGCCTCTTTTCTACTACAAATGAGGAGACCTTTTGTTTGTATTACAAATATGAGAGAGAGAGAGAGAGAGAGAGAGAGAGAGAGAGAGAGAGAGAGAGAGAGAGAGAGAGATTAATGTCTAATGAGGCTAAAATCGGCCTATTAGACATAATCATGCATGATGATGATCACCAGTGAGTATCAAAGTGTGACATATTGAGATGCCATCTATGATGGGAAAATGTGATATATGATGGTGATATACAGGGCCAAGAGAAACTACAAAGGTATACAATCAAGGATAATGTGAGTACAATAGAGAGAGAGAGTGGGGAAATCTATGGATTTGCTCACTCCATTGAGTGGGGATCGAGAGGTGGAGTATGTCCTACATCCTCCCTTTCTTCCACACTGAGCATGGACCCTAATTTAATTGGCCGTGGATCATTTAGCGTACCAAGATCCAGCTTAATCACATCCTTGAAGAGATGGTATGGGGGCAGTATCTAATTTGATCTCCCATCTCTACCAAGGACTGATCATGGCGTTGATGCCCTCTTCTCTTTGGTGTAACCTTAGTGTTTGGAACCCTAGTCTTTGTGGTTGGCATGTTGCTATGATCTCCTTAGCTCTCTGGATTGTCAGCCCCCTTTGTGTGGATATTGTGCGCGTAATCACTGTTTGGAAGAAGTCAATAAGCTGTAATTGCCTATCTCCCCTATGTGTCATGCCATTTTGTAATAGTGATGTATGGAAACTTTAGATCTTGATCAAGAATTGGCCTAATTGGCGCTAATCTGGTGACTCCATGATAGATTTAAGAAAAAAGTCATCCTTGAAAAATACGGGGTATTTGCCATAAATCGTATTGTAGGCTCTACATTTGCATACATAGTGCTTCTTGCTTTCTATCTCCACTCCACACTTGGACATAGTCCGTGCTTTTTTTGTCTTGATCTCAAGCTGATGGGATGAGACCATAAGCTTGCCAATGACAACTTGCATCTCATGTGGCATGAATATGTCCAAATATCTAGGTCTCACAATATAGTACACCGCACATTATTCAGTTGTACATGTGAATGCACCCTTATGTGCCCCAAGTATAAATACATTTTATTCTGTGTACCAATACATTGTTGGTGTACTCAAATCTAATCGTATTCTCTCTGTTTCTCTCTCTCTCTCTCTCTCTCTCTCTCTGTCACTCTCACTCCTCGAACTGTTGCTCACCCCTCCAACTAAGCTCCAACAACTGGTATTAGAGCACAGATTGTGCACGCTTCTCGAGACCACTCACTGACATGCGATAGTTAGCTCGCGAACAAGTCGGCTGAGCTCACGATGGGTCACAGGCAGATGTACAACAATAGGCTTGATGGACCTCAGGCGTGTGGCGTGACTAGGTTGTAGCAGGCAACAGGCAATGGATGGCAGGTGTGTTGGATTTGCGACAACGCACGTGCGTCCATGAACAGTAGTCGCTACCTGCAAGGCATGCATGCACCAGACGTGACACGCCGGTGACTTGGCGCCAGCGCGACCAGCACGGGGCGGGCAGGTGACGTGACGCTTGACAGGTCACGGACTCGGATGGCGGGTCAACGGACCCCTTTTCTGTTTTGTTTTTTTTTTTTTTTGGGATAGAAATCATTTTTTTAAAAGATTGAAATTTCTAAATGTCTCTCATTCCCTTCAGCTAACGGGAGTTTGTGCGTGAAAGCACAATCGTCAATTCTGTGCGAATTTGAGCCCAAAAATTTGGGGCTTTTCCCAGATTTAATCCTGTCTATGCCTAGCAATGACATTCAGGTCAGAAATTGCAGACATTGTGCATGTTGACCTCAATCAAATTGGGGATTTTGCCAAATTTGTCGGAATTTTGCTCTTTTGAGTAAAATTTCTTGACATCAGACCCCGGAAAAAGTAGAGCTTTTCATGCATTGGTGAAATTTTGCTCAGCTAGGTCAGATTGGCTGACATTTATGCACTATTGGACCTGAAATTTTGGTGCTTTGTGCAGAATTTGGTTAATTTCTGCAGTTTTTTCCCGTGTGGTCGCTGATTCATGTACAAACAGCCAAGATTTATCATTGTTTGAGGAAAAGCAACAATGTATTTGCTGGTTCAGCTTGTGCTTTTGCAGTCCAAGGCATTTACTCTTGTGTTCGTGATAAAATGGCTGCAACTTCTTCTAGTTAAGACATCAAGAGTTTGATGGAAATCAAATGGTTTGATGGTCATGGCTTTGATCTTTGGAAAAACCGTATGCAGGGCATATTGTTCTTAAAGGATTGTGAGAATGCTTTGCAAGAAGATAAACCCACACAAATGTCTGATGTAGATTGGGCCAGAGTTAACAAAAAGGTTGTGGCTTACATTAAGATGGGTGCCATTGATGGCATTTTGACAGACATTAAGGGTTTAGATATAGGTTATGCAATATGGGAGAAGCTGAAAACTACCTATGAGATCACCACAACTGTTAATCAGGTGCATTTAATACGCAAGTTGGTGAATATGCGACTGGATAAGTCATAGCCTGCAGCAATTGAGCACTTGAGTGCATTCATTGGCATTTTAAATCAGCTCAAGGATGCAAATTTGGATTTTGATGATAAGTTAAGGGCGATCTTTTTGATCATGACACTGCTCGATTCTTGGGAGACCTTGGTGGTTTCTCTCAGCAATAACTCCAATCTCTCATATGATGGGGTGAGGGGTTCAATCTTGAATGAAGAAATTAGACGTATGTTTAGTGGAGAAGGCAACAACTCAGCTTATAATGTAAGAGGCAGGGCTGAAAAGAAAAATGCAAATGTTGGACAGAGAAATAGAAGCAAGAGCAAAGGAAAGGAAAAGAGCGACATTATTTGCTATCACTGTGGTTGGAAGGGCCACAAGAAGCATGATTATAGGTATTACAAGAAGAAACAAGAGAGAAAGAAGAATGCAAGAGACAAAAAGAAGAAAGAGGATAAGACAGATGTATCTGAGGTAGACAAAGGCAAGGAAAAGATCAATGTGGTCTCTAGTGTAGTCATAGAGGAGCTTTCGGATACAGAGGCTGATTTATTATGTGCAGTTGATTATGATGCCCTTGTATGTCACTTGCAGGATATGCAAATTACCAAGGCTGATGTGATTGATGCACTTTTGCCAGTTGATGATGGTGTCACTCATACTTGGATTGTAGACTGTGGTGTCTCTTTCCATGTAACTTCTTGCTTGGAGTGTTTTGCTATGTTCAATGCAGGCAGTTATGGAAAGGTGCATCCTAGAAATAACCATGCTTGCAGCATTGGTGGGATTGGCATTGTACACTTGTCTTTAGATAATAAGCAAGAGCTTGTGTTGAAAGATGCCAGATATGTGCTTGGCATCAAAAAGAGTTTACTATCTGTTGGTTAGCTTAACTTGCATGGTTGGTTACACTACATTGTTTGGTGGTGGTTTGTGGAAAGTGAAAAAGGGTTCCATGCTGATTGCAAAAGGAACTAAGAAGGACACTTTGTATTGTTTACATTGTAAAGCTTTGAATGGCAAGTTTCTTGCAGTTGTTGAAATTGGCTGTCATTTGGAGTTATGGCATAAGAGATCAGGCCATATGAGCCAGAAAGGACTTGACGTCCTTACCTCTTTGAAGAGGGTTGATGGAAAAGGCTCTAAACTTGACTTTTGTAATGAGTGTCAGTTTGAAAAGCAAATAAAAAATTCATTTTACTCTGGTGTCTCTCGTAAGTCCAATGTCTTGGACTTAGTGCATTCTGATGTATGTAGTATGCCCGTGAAATTGTTGGGTGGTGCTGTATATTTTATCTCCTTTATTGATGATTATTCCAAAAAGATTTGGGTTTACCTCTTGAAAAATAAAAGTGGAGTGTTTATTGTTTTTAAAACTTTTCATGCATTTATGACCACTCAGACAGGTAGAAAGCTGAAATGCTTGAGAGCTGATAATGGGGGCGAGTTCACCTCTATTGAATTCAAGTCCTTTTGTGACTTGCATGGAATTAAGAGGGAGCTTACAACTCCTTACAACCCTTCTTCAAATGGGGTGGCTGAAAGATATAATAGGACTTTATGTGAAAGAGTGTGGTGTATGTTGTCCACTGCTAATCTCCCTCATGAATTTTGAGGAGAGGCACTCAAAACCGTGGTTCACATTTGCAACCGTTCTCCAAACAATTCCTTAAACAATGGCATCCTTGAGGAGATTTGTTTTGGCAAATCGTCCTCATATGACCATTTACGCATATTTGGCTATGATGCTTTTGTGCATGCTTGAGATGAGTTGAGGAACAAACTTGATCCAAAATCCACCAAAGGCATTTTCATGGTCTATGGTGATGAGGGTGAATTTGGCTACAGAGTGTAGTGGCCTTAGTCCAAGAAACTTATTCACAGCCGTAATGTTGTGTTTAATGAGGCAGAATTACTGAAAGCTACTTTAGCCTCTAATGAAGATATGAAAAAGGTCGAATTTTAGAATTTGCAGCCACCTATTACTTCAGATGATGAGTCTCATGGTGCTGTACCACAGGTTGAAATTGATGATCGGTTGGTTATTTTTGAGCCAGATGATGATGGACAGCAAATAGAAGCACAAGGAGGTCATGGACATCAAGATAGACTTGTTGATTATGAAAATGCAGGTGTTGGTAATGAAAATGAAGGTGTTGTACAACATGACCAACATATTGAAAATGGCTTACAGCAGCCAATAAATGCTGAAAATGACATACCTCCAGATGTAGACCCAATTCTTGAAAATGTAGATAGTTGGGTATGTAGGTCTACACGCGTAAGAAGGCAACTATATAGCTTTGACCCCTCGCATTATGTGATGCTTACAGATGAGGGTGAGCCTTTTACATATAAAGAGGCCAAGTCATGCCAATTCAGCAATAAGTGGGAGCTAGCTATGTAGAAAGAGATTAAATCTCTGTATGCTAATGATACTTGGGATTTTATGTCGTTGCCCAAAGGAAGGAAGCCTCTTTCAAACAAATGGGTTTACAAAGTAAAGACAATTGATGGGAAACCCAAGTACAAGGCAAGACTGGTTACTAAGGGGTATGCACAGAAGGAAGGGATTGACTTCCAAGAGGTCTTCTCACCTGTTGTGAAGATGACCACTCTACGTGTGCTTTTTGCTCTCACTGTTGGTGACATTGATGAGGAAATCTACATGAAACAGCCCGAGGGCTTTGTAGTTCTTGGAAAAGAGGAGATGGTGTGTAAACTAAAACGCAGCCTGTATGGGCTGAAGCAAGCACCACGGTTGTGGTACAAAAAGTTCGACACTTTTATGCTATCTCATGGGTTTACATGTAGCCATGCAGATCATTGTTTGTACATGAAAAAGGATACAGATGGCAACCCCATCATACTTGTTTTGTATGCGGATGATATGTTGCTAGCTGGGAAGAAAAAGACTAGCTTGGACGCTTTCAAAAATCAGTTGAAATCAGCCTTCTCCATGAAAGATTTGGGGAATGCAGAGCATATTTTGGGCATGAGGATTCACAGAGATAGAATGCAGAAATTGCTATTTTATCTCAAGAAAAGTACATTGAAAAGGTACTGGACAGATTTAACATGGTTGAAGCTAAGCCTTTTGAGGTACCCTTATCTCCTTATCTTAAGCTTAGTAAAGCCAACAACCCAAAAGATGACGTGAAAGCCAATGCTATGAAGAGAGTCCCTTATGCATCAGCTTGTGGCTGTCTTATGTATGCTATGGTTGCTACTCGTCCAGACATTGGTCATGCAATGAGAGTTGTTAGCAGGTTTATGTCAAATCCTGGCAAAACACATTGGGAAGCTGTCAAGTGTATTCTTCGATACCTAAAGGGTACACAAAGAAGTTGTATTTGCTATGGGCAAGGTGCACTTGGTTTGCAGGGTCATTGTGATGCAGACATGGCAGGTGGCTTGGACACTTGTAGGTCCACTAGCGGGTAGGTCTTTACAGTTTCTGCTAGGGCCATTTCTTGGTGTTCCAGGTTGCAGATCATCGTAGCACTGAGTACTATTGAAGCTGAATACATATCAGCTATACTGAAGCTTCTAAAAAAGCTATATGGTTGAGTAGACTTGCAGAGGATCTCGGTATGTCTATGGGTACTGCAGTATTGGGATGTGATAGCCAGAGTGCTGTGTATTTGGCTAAGAATGCCATGTATCATTCACGCACAAAGCATATAGATGTGTGATATCGCTTTATCATAAAGATTCTGGAAGATGGTCTAATCACATTGACCAAAATCAAAACACAGGATAACCTTGCAGATGTTCTCACTAAAAGTCTAAGCAAAGCTCAGCATGAGCATTGCATACGACTAGTGGGAGTTGATTAGAGGCTTGCTTTGGACCTTTAAGTGGGAGGTTGTTGGGATGAAGTCTCTTTTTTCACCTCCGTGTATAGTATACACACATTATTTAGTTGTATATGTGAATGCACCCTTATGTGCCCTAAGTATAAATACATTTTATTCTTTGTGTATCTATACATTGTTGGTACACTCAAATCTATTCGTACTCTCTTCCTCTTTCTCTTCATCACTCTCACTCCTCGAACTGTTGCTCACCCCTCCAGCTGAGCTCCAATATATAGGACATCTTTGTATGCAAGGGCTGTTGAGGAGAGATCCATGTATGCAATAGTAAAAAAATCCAGTTGCGTGACTAGGTTGCTCTCTGGGTAAGAGAAGTGTATGGAGAGGGAGTCAGGGTTGTATTGCAAGGGGGGGAGGTGGTCCATGTCAATCCCAGAACCTGTGAGCCACTACTTAACTTGTGCATACCATAAGGTCTCACATCTTGTTTGAGCTAGCTGTTGAGAAGCCTCAAATTTTCTCTTGGGTAGTTGTTTTGGATTATGGCACACACTTTGTGGATAAAGATGATGGCTTGGAAGAGAGTCTCTATCATCATGGGGAATGTAGCAATCCTTGCTCTAGTGATTTCATGTGGTACTGATGGCATACCTAGCGTGACCAATGTAACAAATAGCCATCTCCATGTGCGAGACTCTTGGAAATTTCCCTGGTGGCATTGTTGCTTCAACCTAGCCAAAGTAGCATATTCTCCTTTGAGCCAATCCTTGGATGCTTACGCCATGGTGAACCTCTTTCTGATGTAGTAAAGGTGAACATTGCATGGTTTACATGAAGAGAGCACCATTAAACACACTCCAGTCTCCTATTTTGCACATCTACTTGATATTAGGATAGCTATCTACATTAGGAGATGGGGATTAGAGTTGAGGGCCATATAAGATGCACTATATGTCATGAGGATGTGAAATTTTGAGATGCTTTAATCTTGTTGATAATATTTCATTAAGTTATTAATCAAATGTATAAGATTGTTTAGCACATGTGATGCACATGGCAATTATTTCATGGTAACATGCCAAGGATCTCGAGGATGTAGCGAGTGTCAAATGCAAAAGTTGTGATAAGTTATGCTAGTTGGATTTTGGGGATCAATTGGTGTTAATTTTGACACTAGGATGGTTATTTGATCAATAAGCGTCAGTGGTGACACTAGAGACTATCATTAATTAATTAATTAATACCAGTTTAAGGGTCAACAGAGGTTTGGGACCACTTCAGGTTGCCAATGGCCTAGCCAATTTAATTGTGGATAGGAACATTTGACTTTGAGGTACTTTTTGATACTTATAAAGTTGTCAGAGAAGCATATGAGACAGACAAATTTTCTCTCTATGTTTCATTTTCAGATTGTACATATCGATGGAAAAAAGAATGTTGTGGCTGATGCATTGTCATGCAAGGCACAAATTTCAGCCGTTAGCATAGTTTATCACACTGAGGTGGATGCCATGAAAGAGCAATATGTTGTTGATTCAGACTTTGCTAATGTTTATGATCAACTTTGCAATGGCTAGATGCATGAGCACTTTATGCTAAGAGATGGATTTCTAATGATGCATGGATGACTGTGTCACAAAGTAGTTAAGACCTAGAGTTATCACTGAAAGTCATGCTTCTTCGATACAGGACACAGAGATATTGATGCCACGGTCAAGGTAGTGGAGTATTTTTTTTATTGGTCAGCTTTAAGGCATGATATAGAACAATTTGTTAGGACATGTATGTATGTCAGAAGGTAAAGGATAATAGATAAAAGATACTGGGTTTGTTGCAATCCTTGCCTATTGCAGGTATGCCTTAGTAGAGCATTGCAATGGATTTTATTTTTGAGCTTTCTAGGACAACTACAAGGACTGATGAAATATGGACTATCATTTGTAGGTTTAGCAAACAAGTCCATTTCATTCCGATAATGAAGAAAATAAAGGTTGATCTTATGGCACGATTGTTTTTGCAGCACATCTTTAAGTATCATGGTACGCTAGAGTTGATAATGAGTGATCGAGATGCACGGATGACCAATTTATTCTGGAAGGGGTGGTTTGAGAATATGGGTATCACTCTGGAATTCTCATCATCCTTTCATTCGCAGACAAATGATTAGTTTGAGGAAGCAAATTCCATAGTGTTAGATCTTTTGAGGTGCCATGTTTCAGATCACAAGATAGAGTGGGAGTAGTATTTGCCCTTGGTTGAGTTTGCTTACAACAACATAGTGCATAGTTCCATTGACAAAGCTCCATTTGAGATGGTTAAGGGTGGCAAGAAAGTACAACCTATTTTGCAAACTAAGGATAAGATCTTTCAGGTTGATCATTATGTGTAAAACTTAGATGCAGCCTATGCAAATATAAAGTATGTACTTTAGAGGTTGCAAGAAAAGCAAAAGAGGGCAATTGATCGCCACATACATGCTTTGTAGTTTGCAGAGGGTGATTATGTATTGCTGCATTTTGAAAAATTAAGGTTGAAAAAGATGAAAGTGAGAGAAAGACTGTACCTGAAGTTAAATATGATGAGATACTATGGGCCCTTTCAAGTGTTGGAGAAGATCACTGATGTACAATGTCTTTCATTTGCTAGAGGATATACAATGGCAGATATACAATGCCTTTCATGTGCTTGTTGAGGCCTTTTCATGGTGATGCGCTAGAGGATATGTCTGTTGAAATTCAGCCTAAGGTTGAGGAGCTGGATGAGATTTTGGTACCGGAGCAAATTTTGGCACAGAAGGAAAGAAAGGTCAAAGCTAAAGTTTCTAGGAGATGCTAGGCGAAATTTCAGAATTATTCACCAATGGATGCCAAATGGATGGAAGAGGATGACTTGGCAGACCATCCACAGTTGTTGCATCTTTACCTAGATGCCTTTTAGTTAGAGCGGACTTTAGTTCGGGCTCCGTTAGGTTCAACAAGGTAGGGGTCTAGAGTATTACTTGATGCTCAAGGGGGAGGTAGCACTTCTACTCCTCCAATTATGGATAACTCTCGTATGTAGTGGATCTCAGATGTATTCCGTATGCATCCAAGGTATTGTGCTAACAGTATGTTCACCATGAGGTCACTACTTAGTGTACTAGTCACTGTGAAGTGTATGCAGATGAGTATGAGTTTCACCCAGGCATTGGAACTATACTTTTGCATAAGCTTTTGATCAGTTTGGCATGCATTTTGCCTCAATTTTGAGATTTGAGAATTGTTTATGGTATGGTCACTTTTGGAATCAACTTTGCATTAGTTAGTACATTGATTGCTGGTCAGTTTGTGCAAATGAGTTTGTGATCAGTCTGGGTCACATTTACAATAATTTATGATCAGTTCTCAGATTAGCAAATGATCAATTTATGATCAGATAATGCTTAGTTTTCCATGGCTTACAGCTGGTTTCATGGAAAATAATATGTTAGTAAATGCCATTGATAGTTTCAACAATGGTTTATGTTGAAAATATGCTTTATTGTGGTTTTGAAGTTAGAACAGTTGAGAAACATTAGTTGTGGATATATCTAATTGATTTTTAGCAACAGTTGTGGATTGTTTATGCTAGTTGGAAATTTTCAGCAAGGTTTGGGGCATGTAGCATGGTTGGATTATAGTGCGCAATGTTGAGTTGTGATGTTCTATGAAAAATCCAATGTAGTATGCTTTTCCTTTGGTATAATGCAATGCAATCAAGGATGATTGCATGGATTTCATGGGGAGGTCTGTCAAGGAGACGTGAAATTTTGAGATGCTTTAATCTTGATGATAACATCTCATTAAGTTATTAATCAAATGTGCAAGGTTGTTTAGCACATGTGATGCACATGGCAGTTATTTCATGGTAACATGCCAAGGACCTTGAGGATGCATCAAAGGCAAAAGTTGTGATAAGTTATGCTAGCTGGACTTTGGGGGTTAGTTGGTGTCAATTTTGACCCTAGGATAGTTATTTGGTCAATAAGTGTCAGTGTTAACACCAAGGACTAGCATTAATTAATTAATTAATACCAGTCTAAGGGTCAACAAAGGTTTAGAAGGCTAAATAACTAAATGGTTGGGTAATGCAAAAAGATGGGTTTAGAAGGCTGCCACTTGGCAAAAATGTCCATGCAAATTGAGAAAACGTTTTTGGGGGCTAGGTCTCAGCTACTCAGTCAACTTTACAGCTTGGGGAAGAGAGAGAGAGAGAGAGAGAGAGAGAGAGAGAGAGAAAGAGTTGCTGGTCCATTTTTTGATCAGAGAACAACAATTTGCTACAGAAGACAGCCATTTGGGGCCTTCAACTAGCAGAGGACATCAAGGAGTTAGATTCGAGGGGCTGTCAACAACATTGTTGATCAGGTGATACCATTTTGGAGGTGTTTGGCAGTAGTAGGTGACAGCATTAAATGCAGTTTGGAGCAAGCAACAGGTAGAATTTAGGGTTTTCTCGCAAAGACAATCAGATTTCTCTCTCATCTTGGCTTTCTCTCACCTTGTATAACCCATTCTCACGAGATCTTAACATTTCTCAGGCATTTTGAGTAGATCTCAGCCAAATTTGGTGGACAGCAAAGAGATCTCTATTGTAAACCCTAAATTTTGTAAGGGTTTAGCAGCCACCTTGGGACCCGTGCCAATGAGAGAAGGCATCACATATTGAAATCAGCACTTGAAATTTGTGGAATTGACAGGGATTTCAGATGTCAAGCCATCCATTGTGAATTGGGGCAATATTTGGCTAGTTGGTGGTTCCATTTGTGCAATTCTTGGGTGAAAATCAATGGGCAATTGGCCCAAATTGCTTGCTAATTGTATGTATAGCAAGGGGCTTTTTGGATCAGCAAAGGAGATTGTGGAATCTCAACTTGTACTTAATCCATTAGCTATTGAAGTTAAAGAAATACTGAAAGGGGTGCCAATTTTGAGGCGAATCGGATGTCTATTGTCCAAGATTATTAAGGTAAATCATGCATTTCAATTTATGTTTATTTGCTAATTGCAGTAATTAAGTTCTTAATTAGGAAATTACCATCCTTTCTAAGAAGGAAGGCTGGTTTCACCATACATAGGTGCTTGTAAGTTAGGGGGGTTTCTATAGATGCTTATAAAGAGAGAGAGACGAAGTGGTAGTAAGACGGGATCATTCTTAAATTTTCTTGAGAGGTGAGTTAAGAGTGCTTAAAGGATCAAAGTAATTCAGGACTTGCCATGTTCTACGTGCTTGAATCACTAGCACTCTCTAGATGAGGCTAGGCACAATGTCTTGATTTCTCCTCCTACATTTTGGAAGGGCATATAAAAGCTGGTGAGGTCCCCTTATTTATTGATGACATTTTTTGGCAAGTGAGTGCACCAAGGCTGACTAAATGTAGAGTGCAGTGAGGCTGACTAAATGTAGAGTGTTGGGCCTTGAAATGATTATGGGTAGGTCTTAAAATAGGTGGTTATGATAGGTGGCTTACCTGGAGCTTTGTCTCTTCCTTGAGATGGTAGCTTACCCTTGGGAGATATAGTGCAGAGGTGGGGACTAAGCACTTTTAGGGCCAATTGTGACCCAGACTCGGGTGGTTTTCAGAGAGTCCCAGTCTCTTTTGGGTGTGGAGATCATCCCTTCAGGAGCTCACACTCTGATGTCCCCCTAGACTTGTCACATCTAATTTACTTGATGCCAGATTACCAAGAACCGTAAATCAGTATCACACTAGTCTGTGTCTTCATGATCTCTATTGTATGGAATACCTTCCAAGGTTCCTTTTTATGTTTATGTTTATGAAGGATCAGTTACATCAATAATTCATCATTCCACAATCCAAGATCAATAATTTGATATGTGAAATAGCTTGAAGTTATTGGTGGTGACATGAGAGAGTGGGATTTCTTTGAGGACGTGACTAAGCAGAGATTATTTGCTATGTTTTTGCCATGTTTAGGAAATCATTATATAAGCTTGTGGATCCAATCCATGTAACAAAATACAGCAAGATGATTTTTGAGAAGAAAGGTGGTAGATCCTTTCTAAATGGTGGTGGTTTTTGAGGAAGGTGGTAGATCCATTTAAATGTGGACTAATAAGGCCCCATTGCTTTTCATTTGTTTATCCAAAAGCCTTCTGATGCTAGTGTTTCTCTTTTCTGTGTATTTTGGCGACAATGGCTCACTTGTTGTCTGTTTGAACCAAGTAACTGGTGATATGATTTTCTTTGGCACTCGACTTTCCAAACTCACATGAACATTTCTATTAACTTGCTCAGCTTATGCACGAGTGGCCATTCCAAAGGCTTCGATCGAGATTTTGTTATTCATAACAGTTTTTAAACTGTGATTTATGCAGATACATATCAAGGGAGAAAGTGTCGAGTGCAGATGGTGATTCATTTGTTTATGAGCTTGCTGAAAAGGCTTTAGATGAAGCAGTTAAATCAAAGCTTACTGAATTCATTGCCAAGGTAAAATGTAAAGAATCAATAGTTTGTTCTTGTGCTAATTAAGTTTATGCTACCCACAAATAGTTCAATCTTTGCTGCAGATGGTCCAAAAAGATGGGGTTAGCTTGATGACTCCTTCAGGAGTCTAGAGATGTTGACATGTACCCTGGCTGTCCAACGTTCTTACTCTTCCAGCATACTTAAGAGTATTCTTTGTAAGATAGTTTTAAAATCATGAGAATGTTTAGGCCAGCCACCCTTTGGGAGGATTGTGTTGAAACAAGAGCATGGACAGATTGTCTGTCAGGTCTTCGCAGGTAACTAGCTAGCAGAAATATGTAGGACCGTCCATAAGGGTGGTGGTCATGCTGTCCATAAATATCGATGCCAACCTTGTGCGACAGCTAGCAAAACTGACTTTTTTTTTGAAATACTTGTGATGGGCGCTTAATCAAAACCCAAAAGGCTTAAAAGGGGAAAATATATACATCTGCTTGCTTTTTGGTACGTCAATGTCTGATTCAACCCAACGGCTTGTAGTCCTGAGGATGACGGCCGTAAGGCAGCAAACTATGGAAGAAATGCGATATTGCAAAAGATAAGACGAGTCACTAAGTGAAAAGTGGCGTGAGTATTCTAATGAGAGGATAGTTCGAGTTTAAATGCATTGAGACCATAGGTCTAGGGATGCGTTATCTTGATGTAATCTTTTTTTACTCCTTTTGGTAAATATAATATGCCACTCATTACAAATAAGGTTAAAATGCAACAATCATTCGAATCTAAGGCTAGCTTAACATTTGGATTTTTCTCATTTCTTAAACACGAAAAAATTACCTTTGTTGGTCTAGGTGTGAAGTAATTGATAGAGTGAAAGATAGAGTGAAAGATAATAAACAAATTAATTGATGCACAATAACTCAATCGCAAAATGAGAGATGATGTATTAATGAGAGAATGCAACACTCAAGGTGATAAAAACAAATAATGTCACATCTATGTTTTAAAGAGGCAAAAGGTATATTTTTATAATTAAAATGAAACTCCGGTGGTTTAACCATTATAGAAAACCCTAAGTGAAATCCTTAATCCTATTGTCACGTAGTGCTTAGGACACCACATACTAACTACACTTAATGATAATTTAGATATTTAGGAATCTTGGATCATGGATCGAAGGATATCAATGTGTAGCTTGTGAGATGGCCTATAAATGTCTCCATTAGAAGGGCAAGTTGATCTATGAATAATGAAAGCGGTAGGGGAAAAAAAATAAGGGTCATGGTTGCATAAGTTCATCCAAGTGGATATAGCAACATACGGTAGTTCAAAGTATGATAGATCATGGAATAAATGGAATAAGTTCAAGGCTTGTCAACAAATTGGAAACTTTGGTTGAGGAAGAGACTTTGTGATGAGATTTGCCAAATTGTCTTTGGTGGGTATATAGGACAACTTTATTTCTTTAGGTAACATTTGCTCACGAACATAATGGTAAAGAACTCTTATATGCTTTGTGCGTGTAAGAAACATTAGGTCCAAGCAATGACCAAAGCATTTTGGTTGTTAGTGTAGATAAGTGTTACCATTGAGATTGATTCTTGTTGATCTTTATGGCTCGATTCCCACTGTCGCATTAAATGGTGTAGTTTACTTCTTTTTGATAGTGGATGATTTCTCTTGGTATATGTGGGTGTACTTTCTCAAGCACAAGTTTGATATTTTCACCTATTTCAGTTGTTTGGCACACATGAAGATGTATAAGTAACTCACAAAGTCAAATACATTTCATAATAGCTATGAACATTGCTTTGTACTCTACTTTACAATTGGAAGTAGCAATTGTACTTTGTTTCTTGCTAAAACCAAGAAACAAAAGATGTATCCAAGAAGTAGTTGTCAGTATAAGAGATGAGAGAATTTGAACATTTGTTCTAATCTCCATCAAAATATCCATACAAAAAGTGAAGAATCAGCTTTATAGAAAAGGCTAAGATCTTAAGTGTCTTTAAGATATTGAAAGATATGCTTCATTGTTTGTCAATGAAGTATTGAAGGATTGTGCATGAATTTGTTAAAATGAGAGATTAAACTGGAAATTGAGTCTTGTATGATATAGATAAATTAAGCATCCAATAGCTTGTTGGTATAAAGTAGTATCAAAGGATTTGTTACCATAATCAGAAGTGAATTTGAAACTAGGCTCCAAGGGAGTAGACGTGAGCTTTTAATCCTCAAGTTGAAAGCATTGAATAAGTTGCTCAATATATTTGGATCGTGTCATGATGATGCCTCACTTAATGGTGGCAAATTGGATACTCTAGTAATAAGACTAAGATCTCTTATGGCAAAGGTTTATTGTAAAACAACCTTAAATGTTGTAATTCGACTATTATTTGTCCTAGTGACAATCATGTTAACAGTATAAAGCATAAGAATAATAAAATTAGTAAAGAGCGGCTTCAATAGGACTATTTTGAAATCCAATATATAATAGATGAGAATGGATGAGAATGTATGCGGGCATATCAAGCTCGTGGAGCGTGCTTTAAACCATAGAAAGTCTTCTTGAGATGACAAACTTTGTTTCAGAGCCTTTAATTGCAAATCTCAGATGTTAAGAAATATATATGGTCTATCCAAGTGTAGGTTGTGGACGCCTTTGATGATCCCTTTCTCATCAATGGCTATTGTCTCAAGAAGTAATTCCCTTAGTGAGATATCCATGGAGAAGTGCTGTCTTGATGTCCAATTGATGCACATTCCAATGAAGATGGGCAGCAAAGGCAATAATACTCCTGATGGTAGTAATGTGAGAGGTAGGACCAAACGTTTCTTCAAAATTGATTCCTTGTTGGGTATAGCTCTTAACAAGAAGGCTGGATTTATACTTATCAATAGGATCATTTGACTTTCTTTTAATTTCATAAATCCATTTGGTACTTATTGTATGCTTGTTATGAGACAAGTCACATAGCTTCGAAGTGTCATTTTGATGGAAGGAATGAATCTTTGCCTTCATTGCTTCCATTCAATGATAATTTGAAAAGCATCTTTATAACATAGAGGTTCTTTAGTGCATGTTATAGCCACCAATGCACGTGTAAGAAGATTACCTTGTTTCTTAAGAGCGGAGGCTCATGTGCGAGTAGCCAAAGGAAGAGGCTACTTGCAATCTCGAATAGTGTCTAGTAGCCAACGAGAAACTCTTTTAGGCTTTTGAATTTTAGTTCATGTATGCTCCAACTGACCATGGTGGATAGGGGGCTACTCATTAGACAAGGTGTCATGATGTTGTGGCTGTAAATTAGGTTGAATAGGATGTTGTATGTATTTGTAGGTGGTGGAAATGAAGGTTGAGAAGAAGGATTAGCCATGAAACCATTATGGAAAAGTGGTAGTAGGCTATCAAAGATATTTGATGCATCAATAATAGACTGTTTTTGATTGTCCAACAAGGGGTGAGAAGCATTTTTAGCAAAGATAACATATCGATTGACAATAATCTTACTTGTAGAGGGTTGATAAAGATAGTACCCTTTGCTTTTAATACTATATCCAATAAATATGCAATGAACAACCCTATCATCGAGCTTGTGACTTTTCAGAGAAGGTACATGAGCATATGCTAATGAGCCAAAAATCGTCAGATGAGAGAGAGAAGGCTTGGAGCCAGTTCGTGCGCCATAAGGAGTGATGTTGTGGAAAGCTCTTATGGGACACCTATTCAAAACATAAGTGGCACATAAAATAGCATCGAACAAAGAAGAATTGGGTAAATTCTTACTGTTGAGCATGCATCTTAGCATCTCCATGAGTGATCTATTCTTCTAGTTTTCTACTTCATTTTGTTGTGGGGAGTAAGGGATGGTACATTGATGATGAATGCCTCAAGATACAAGATACTTTGAAAATTGTTTGGAAAGATATTCACCCTCCCTATTAGTGGAAAGGGTCCGAATGTGAAAGCCACTTTGGTTCTCAACCATGGTAATAAAAGTCTTGAAGCAAGAAAAGACTTCAAACTTAGGCTTTAGTCCATATACCCAAGTAAAACATGACTTGTTATAAATAAATGTCACAAAATATAGGAATCCACCAAAGTATTTGGTATGCATAAGGCCACAAACATCATTGTGAAGGAGATGCAAAATAGACAGAGAATGAATACGATAGTCTTTAGGAAAGAAGAATCAATATATCTTACCAAGTAAACATTCTTCACAAATGTGACTCGATGGCAAGTAAATTTTTGGAAGGTCTTTGATCATATCCTCTGATTAAAGCTTTATCAATGTTCGATAGTTAATGTGGCCACACCTCTCGTACCATGAATGTGTATCATTAAAAGATTCCTTTTTTAATAAGGCACAATCAATGGGTTTTTTTAGCAAGGTATTGATCATATGTATCAAGATGATAAAGACCTCTTTAATGCGGATGCGTACCAAGACAATGGAAAAAGAAACTTGATCGTCATATACTCCACATCAAGGGCCATCAAAGATGACATGAAACCTTGATGTTGCAATGGAAAAAATGAAAATCAAATTCTTCTTGATACTGGGCATATAGAGAACATCATGCAATGTCAAAGGAGTGCCCAATATAGAGACAACCTGCACATGACCGATGCCTTTAACTATTTAAGAGGCATTGTTAGCATGCATGACTGTATCCCCTTTAGGTACATGATAGAGAGAAAAATAATGCTCGACAAGCAGCAATATGCTTAGATGCACCATTGTCGAAATACCAAGCAGAAGCTACATCCGTGAGAAAAACAAGTATCATGAACATAAGGATTATGCTGACAATGAATAAATAATGTATAATCCTTAAATTGAGAATAGTTCGGGGCCTCATGTATGAGAGTAAGATTGGAATCCTTCATCTTTTTCTCCAATGCAATGTACTTACGATATTCAGTGATGTTGTGCCCCATCTTTCAGTAATAATTACCCCTCTTACCCTTTGAAGGGTTGGACCAGTATGAAAGAGGATGGATAAGCATGGAAGAATATCTTCAATGGAAAAGAAGTGGAAGTAGAAGGATGAGTAGCATGAAAGTTTGCTGATATTTAACTAGTAGACTTGTTTTTTACCTTCAGTTTGGCTTTTCGAAGATGATGGGTGGAAAATGCATGTTCCATTACCATGGACTAACATAGAAGAATGTCTTCAATGGAAAAGAAGTGGAAGTAGAAGGATGACTAGCATGAAAGTTTGTTGATTTTTAACGATTAGACTTGTTTTTTACCTTCAATTTGGATTTTCCAAGATGATGGGTGGAAAAGGCTTGTCTAATCACCATGGTAGCATTGTGATTGAGATGGCTTTGTTTTCCCTGCAAGCACAAAGAGACAAGCTAGTAAAAAATGCAGGTAACTTAGTTGTCTAAAGTTACCAACTGCAAAGCGGTAGCACAACCTTGATATGACTTTGGTAGATCAAGAGTGATTGAAAAAAATTGACTATTTGGGATATTTTCATCAATATTTAATAATTGTTCAATACGATTTGACACAAAGGAGATATGCATCCATTCTTTCTTCTTCTTCCATGAAAACATCTTCTAGTTGCTTATGTAGGTAAGCAATGTGTGCTTCATTGTGCACTTGATATGATTATGCAAGCCTATCCCATGCATCCTCAGTCGTCTTGCATGATTGAATGTGTGGAATGATGGCTCTCTTACAGATAAAGCAACTAAGGCATGCGGTTGGGTGTCACAACCATCTCATCAAATCTACTCTTGAGTGGAAGGCGATGTGGAAGAGGAAGATGATTTGGCATCATGAGAGCCACCTCTAGATGTGGAGGAGGGAGGTGGTGCCGATATTGGAGAAGTTGGTCTTTGCTCGATGCACAATATGCCATAAATTCTTCACAATAAGAATATGCAGTGTTATGTAAGCCCACATGGAGTAATTGGTGCCGTCGAGCTTATCGTTGATGCTAATAAGCATACCCAACAAATCATTATTATTACTAGCCATGAATAGAAATCAACATTAAAATATCAATTCCAAGTGAAATAAGAGAAAATAAATGCTCAAATAATAATGAACCATCGATAAAAAAGATGTAGGCCACCTCAATAAAGTCGAATAACATGAAGAATAATAATTTTCTCTTATTGTTTTTTATTGAGGAGAGAGTAAAATGTTGAAAATAATATTTTTTAAAATGTTATTTTTCATAATTATGAGTCTCCATGGATTTGAAATGAGATTTACTCCCCAAGTTCAAATCTCAGATGGGATGAGGGGGTCCAATCCATTAATCTTTCCTTTGTACCACAAGTCATTCATTTTGTACAGATTTAATTTCAACCAAATCCAAGCTTTTTCTTTCGTATCTTCAATTTGATTCATAAGGAAATGGTTAAAAGAGGCTCATGGTATTGACATGAACTGGTTGGTATAGATATATTGGAGATGAACCTCAAGCTAATAGAATAGGAAGTGAAAAGATTCACTTTGATCTTGGCACTTGAAAATAGAATATGTTCTTTCGATTTTTTCACAACAATGTTGAATCCTCCTCCTTTGCAGAAGGGAGAGCTAGAAGAGCATATGAAGTTATAAGTGATGCAACTATGAATCTTATGGAAAGTTTGATCTTGGCTCAAGATGAATGCTCGTGGCTTGCCTAACACATGCCATGGGTCGTAAAAACACTTTTTTTTAGAAGAAGAAGCAATGACAATATTTGAAGAATAAGCATCAACTAACTCTATGTTAGTAGCCACAATAAGATAGAGGGTGCAAACGTTACCCAAAATGATTGGGTGTAAAGCATTTGTAGGTGGCTCTTTAAGTCCGTTGTCAAATGCCAGACTTAACCCTGGATAGGCAGTGGAAACTACTGAGCTGGAGTATGGAAGGGGCAAATGGAATTTTTGGTGGAGTGGTGAAATGTATAGAGATTGGAAGGAACACCAAAGGCAAAGGCACTCTAATGAGCTGACACTGATGTTGAGAGATGAAAGCTATGGGAGAAAATGGGATTAGATATCCTAGTAGTCCTAGCCATAAACGATGGATACTAGGCATTGTACGTATTGACCCATGCACCATTGTAGTTAACACGTCAAGTATCCTATCTAGGGAGTACATTCACAAGAATGAAACTCAAAGGAATTGATGAAGGTATACACAAGTGGTGGAGTATGTGGTTTGATTCAATGGAACATGAAGAACCTTACCAGGGCTGTACATACTTTGAATCCTTTTGAAACACAAGAGTGCCTTTGGGAACATGGATATAGGTGGTGCATGCCTATCATCAGCTCATGTCATAAGGTGTTGGGGTAAGTCTTGCAACAAGCACAACCCTCATGTTTAGTTACCATTACTCAAATTGGAACCCTAGCTAGATTGCTGATGATAAGTTAGAGGAATGTGGGGATGACATCAAGTTAGCATGCCCCTCATGCTCTAGGTGACATATGTGCTACAATGGCTAGGATGACAAAGGGTTGCAAACCCATGAGGGCAAGCTAGCCTAAAGAACTTAGCCTTAGTTCGAGGTTGCAGATTGCAACTTGCTTGCATGAAGCCGGAATCACTTGTAATCGCTGGCCAGCCATATAGCAGTGAATCCATTCTTGGTCGAGCACACCCTTGATAATTATGTCGTTGTGTGCTTGGGCCATAAAGACTTTTAGATACATGGGTAGTTAGATGTGCCCATTAACGCCTGACCCTAAGATGGCTATAATCCAATTCTATTATCAAGGAACATTAGCATGGCGCACTCTTCTTGTCTCAAATTTGAGATCAAATTCTTTTTTGGGAGGATAGACAAGTTGATTTATGAGAAATCTTATGGGGATTCAACTTTTTACTTACCCGTAATATTTGGGCGATCCAGGGAGGACCACTTACCCCCAAAGGCTCCCCTTGAGAATCTATACATTCCTTATTCACGAATTCATGTGCTTGTAAAGGTGCGAAGTCTAAACTTTAATATGCTAACTACATTCTTTTGAAGACCATTTCAACATCTAACCATTCATATGATCTCTATCATTGTTCTTAATGAAGCTCTTTAAGCAACTCGAATGCGTATTGCTAATGACTCCAAAAGTTGTTGTTCAAAATATCAAAGGACCCTCTCATACTGCTAGTGAGGTTGGTTATACACCAAATGACGAAGGCCCCAACCCATGCCCAAAGTGTGAGCATGCAACTTTTGAAGTTGGGCATGAACATGGATATAAAACCTTTACATATCAAAAGGACACATTTTGCAAAAACATGAAAAATAAAACATTTATTATTGTTTAGATTGGTTGCAAATACAAAACATACACCCTTATCCATCACTTTGCAAAGTGGGCACGGAACACCTCCTGTCCGCTTTTCACATGTTTAGTAGGTAAACGAGAAGTCGTGTCATGTCCATTGTGTAAGGAAGTGTGGATGCCCAACCTTAGTATAATGGGCACAAGTTACTATTGTGAAGCATAGTCAAATGAGAGGCACAAGTTATTGTTGTGAATATGATATTGCAAGCTTAGTATAAGAGAAAAAAACCTACCTACACCCAAACCTTTAAAAATACTTTTGGGTGGTTAACACTTTCAAAGTGAGGGTGTGTAACCAAACTAAATGGGAAAGTTATGAATGCACGCTGAGTATAAGGGAAACATCTCTCTCTCTCTCTTGCTCGCTCACATAATCATGATTATGTGCGTGTATCTGTCTGCCATGAACTGAGCTTACGGCGGGCCTTGTGAAGTTGTGACTCGTGAGCCGCGATGGCGGCTATCATCTCTTTCGTCCATATGATCTCCTCCTGCCTCTGCGGGATGAGTACAACGCTGCACAACATCAATGCAGCGACGTAGAAAGATGGGGCGGCGACGAAAACGTGGACCCTGGGCCTGCAGGGAGCCACGCCCCGGATCTGCTGCTTCTGCTCCACTGACTTGGCCGCCATGATCCTTTGCGTTTTGCTGCTTCTCCTGTGCCTTCCTCACCCTCCTCCTCCTAATCATCGCCATGATCATGACCCACATCAGCAGCAACAACGGGAGAGAGAGAGAGAGAGAGAGAGAGCGCAGTGACTAGTACTTCACCCGGATGTACACAAAGAAGTCGTAACAATCGCGTGATATCATTGTGATGTAAGATGGGAGGCAGAGGAGACCTATGATTGATTGCTTTACGGCGAGGGCAGAGAGACGTACTAAAAGCCGCCATCTTCCATAATATTGTGGTAATCATTGATCGATGCGAAAAGTAATGGTATCCCGCGTGTCAACCTAGCTTCCACATATATCTCTGCGTATTGAATTGCAAGACTTATCATGTAATGCATGCTTGTGAGAGGGAAAAAAACAATGATATCTCAAAGTAGCTTATACATCCAAATTACCATCTAGTATTCAAATAGTTTTCTTTTGTGAGCAAGCATTGCTATCAATGATAGCAAGTAGTGTCCTCATTCGCACATGCACAAGTGATGAAATCTCAGATGAAGCATTGCCAGTGGACTTTAGTTCTATCAAAATATGTCATGCGTGCTACAACACCACAACACAATATCAATAAGAGCATCTTTTATGAATACACCAGACAACAAAGGTAATTACACCAAAGGCAAAGAAATACCTTAGTTGATATCCATATTCAATTGATGCAGCACAATCAAGCACTACAAGTCATGACACTCCCATCATTGCTATCAAAGAGGAATCCTCTTTGGGTGTGACTAAAACATAAGGTGGTCATAGACAAGGGGTGCCATATAATAATATTGCGTATACCCCTTATGAATGATCTCAATAGATAGGTCTTTGTATTTGTATCTCTAAACAAATGGAAGATTCTCAAGACACTCAACCACATTTGTAAGAGATCTACCCATTTCAGGTTTTTGTGCAAAAAGAAAACCTTTCTCTGGTCATTTGAGTTTGAGACTCATGGGAGTAACTAAACAATGGTGTCTTCATTTATCTACAAAATGAAGGCAAAAATTTTAAATAAACAAAGATAAAATAAGTCCACAAAGAGAAATAATGTTTAAAGCAAGCAAATGTGACACACATTACAAGTAGCAAGATGTGATCAAACTCTTTGTTGTAAGACTTCTTGCCTACAATATTAATGGAAGTCGAATAGTAAATAAACAAAGATAAAATAAGTCCACAAAGAGAAATAATGTTTAAAGCAAGCAAATGTGACACACATTACAAGTAGCAAGATGTGATCAAACTCTTTGTTGTAAGAATTCTTGCCTACAATATTAACAATGGAAGTCGAATAGTGATCATTGTTCTATAGCAAGATTTTCAACCCAATAGAGGATTTTACCCAAGAAAATACCACATATAACTATCCATGTTGTGAACAACGGATGCGTGGTTTGCGCGTAGTGGATGGAAGAAGCTCCCTCTTTCTCTCTTTTACTCATAAAATTGCATACGACTCATGAGAAATTGAAAAATAGACTAAAAGAAAAGGTAAAGTAAGATGAATGACTCAAGATTGGGTTCAATCTCCCTCCCACATGAAGTGGGTAGCTCCCTTCATGCCGTATTTATAATAATATTACAAAATCTTCTTTGCCCAAGATTTAGGCCCTTTACAATCACTCTTTGCATAAAGAGTTTGAGTAAATTGAAAAAGAGATAGAGTAATCTGAATTAATGGATGCTAGCAGTTGTGCATCCCACAACTCTCTAGAACCATTAATATTTTATTTGAACATATCTACTAAAAATCTATTTTGCTAATAAATATTTACATAAAGGCTATGCGCACACTTATAAAAAATAGCGGTGCGTCTAATACAATAATCCAATAATTTTCTAATAAATTATTGAGAAAATAATCTTTAGAATGCTTGCACATGGCGCATCTTTCCAATTCTCCTTGCTCTACACATCAGTTGCCAAAAATTTAAAAAATCATGTTAGAATAATAACCCACTGAATAATTGCAGCTAGCCTTATAAATTAATTAATTTGGAATTCCATACAATAATAAGTTCACAAAGACGTTAATACTCATGTGGATAAAATGGTACCACCCACGTTCACACTTGCATCGACGCCCAAAAAGGATAGGCATCCCCATCGATCTTCCGTCTAAGACAATTCTTAGGAACGTGCCCCGCATTGACGGAGAACCATTTAAGGTGCTCATTTCGCCAACGTACACACAAAGAAGAACCATTTAAGGGGCTCATCCCTTTGCGTAGGTGCCACCTGGCAACATACCCCCGGGGTGGGATAGCAAGTGCCCTCAATTGCTATTGACTGGATGTGGAGATAATAAATTGGAAAAAGGTCGCAAATCATGAGCATGCATCCATTAAGCTTCCTCAATAGGGTGATTGTGGAATTTAACAAGATAACGAGGATAAGTATTTCTAGTTCTAGTGGTCATATAGTCAACATCAAGAATTGTTTCAGGGATTAGGATTTCATGGTTATCTGCAATCAAGGGTGGTGATTCATAAACAGGGTGAACAGGAAGAGAACCTTTGAAGGGACGTAAAAGACTAATGTGAAAATTGTTGTGGATTTTCCAATGATGAGGTAACTCTAATTTGTAAGCATTAGGATTAATACAATGGAGAATTTAAAAGGTCCATAGAAACGAGGAGCTAATTTAACATTCGGGTTCTTTTCTACATTATGGAGTCTACATTTTTCAACACGTAACCAAACATAATCTCATTCCTTATAAATCATAGCTTGCCTCTTTTTATTTGCTTGTTTCACATATGATTGTTGGGCCTTTGCTAGTATTTTGTAATGAACGGGAATCATGGGAACATGGCATGGGAACATACCAGTCACACTGATGGTATATAAGGTGTAAGAGGGTAATTTGAGGCATCACGAAAATTATCAAGAAACTCTCTTTTCACCTTCTCAAGCTTCCATGGCTTCTTCTTCTTCTTCCTTTTTCCGTCTTTCTCTCTCCTCTCCCTCTTCTCCTGCAGTCCTTCTCTCTCTCCTTCCCCTTAGTTAGGACAGTTAGGTCTCTTTCATTACAAGTGGTATTAGAGATTTGTCCTTGATCCTTCTCTTTTCCCATAGATATAGGGCTCTCACAGTTTCCCACAGTTAGAAAACTCCAGTTACATCTCTCTCACAGGTACACAGGAGTACTCAGGCAGGTTGTCAGCCGTCTTGAAGACTATGGCAGCCTTTCTTGGAGCTTTCCCAAGAACCATGGACACATCTGGAGGCGGGCAGACAAATTTGACGGGTTGTCACTAATTTTCATGCAAGTTTCTTGAGGGTTTTGGGCAAAAAGGAGGGTAGCACAATTAGAGAAGGCCAAAAACTCAGTTACTTTTCAAGAAGACCTTCTCTCTCCTCCTTCCACAAGCTGCCTGCAAGCTCCTATGGAGGAAACCAGCCCCAAATCTTGCTCTCCCCCTTCTTCCATGAAGCATCAGCCTTGCCCCTTCATCTTCTAAAGCTCAGGAGCCATTGATCAAGCATGGCTGAGTTGGGTGGTCATCCCCAACCCTCCAGGAGCAACCCTGAAATTTGTGGTGCAAAAAATGGGTTGCTTACTGGCCTGCTGGATAGCTCCCTAGCCCTCCTCTCCTCCCTGGATCTCATTCCTGGCTCTTGGCAAGTCTCTGGGGCAACATTGAAGGCTTCCTCCTCAGCTCTTGGGCTCCTCTTTCCACTTCAAGAAACCCTGATCATGTGCAGTCCATGGAAGCCATGGAAGCTTGCCATCAAGCTCAAAAATCTTGAAGATTTTGGTTTTTTCTTGGTCCTCGGGAGTCCCTCTTCAAGCCTAGCTCAAGATTTCAGCCTGCAAGAAGCATGGGAAGAAGATTAGAAGCAAGATTTGAAGACATGCACTTGTGGGCAGCCATAACTATGGGAGTAGAGCTTCAATTTCAGCAAGAGCTCTTCATGGGAAGGTCGTGAGCCATCCTTCCCCAAGCTTGACTTCACCCTTTCTTGACGGAGCACAACCATTTTGGAGCTATGGAGCATGAGGGATCAAATTGGAGCTCTCATGAAGGACTGAAGTGGCATTAGTGGCTACCTTATTCTCCAAAATATTCAAGGTAACCGATTCTTGGCTCTCATTCTCTTCGTTTAAGCCTCTTGTTGAATCCTATCCACTTGTTTGAGAAGTAGATAATAGGAGTCCCAAACATTGTATGCATGCTGAATATTAATCCCAGTCATTTCCCTTTGATCTTATGGCATTGGAATGGATTTTACTCATGCTGAAGCTTCATTGAGATTATATTTTTGCTTACCCATAAACCGTATGGCTTCTTGTGAATTGGCTGAGCCAAGAATTGATAAAAAAATCCATTGTATAAGGGTGAGTAGGCAGTGAGTCACTGCCAGTAAGCTCTCTATCCCTATTCCCCATTCCAATTCCATGCACTTCATGAAAAGCCCAAAATTTTGATTCTTGAAATGCATCTCATGCTGGGTGTTTAATTAATAAATGTCTACCATGTATATTCCGGGTGAGGAAAAGCCCGATGCCAGGCGAGGTGGCAGGACAAAAGAGGGGTGACCCCCCCTTGCCATCAAAGACCTTGAAGGGGTGCACAACCCGGCCCTGGGGAGACTTTGCCCACCTCCCGATGATCCGGAGCCCAAAGAATTATTGCAGGTGCAGGTGCATTTGATGGAATAGCTCGAGCCCTGATCATTTGAGTCTACAGCCCCTATATGCATTGGTAATGTCATGAACCACTTGGTAAGGTATGGTGGATGCATGTAAGAAGGATAGGGTACGCCGTTATGGAAAAGGGTCTCAGCAATGAACTACGGATGCAAAGGATGTATGGATCTATGTGGCATTGAGAGCCACCATTGAGACCCTGGATGTTTGGGATAAGACCCTCACCATTGGGATAAGGTATGCTCCTTGAGGAAGTCTTTACAAGGTATTGCAGACAGTCAGTCCTACACAGTCAGCCCACAAAAGTTGATTACAACAAAGCCTTTTTGTGTGACTCAGTGTGGGCTCTATAACTTAATTCGAAGAGGGCATCCTTCCCTTCGATCTGAACTAAAAACGTCCCCATTCCACCCCTACGATTTGGGAGATACACTCAGTTTTGTGCTCAGAGGTACTGTGGGACATGCAGCAGTCCTACACAGTCAGCAGTCCTTCCACCCACCATGATGAACCCCTTCTTCCCTCCCTCCCCCGTTACAAATCCTTCAAGCCCATCCTTATGAGATGGGTGAGCCTTCCACCCGCCATGATGAACCCCTCCTTCCCTGCCGCCCCCATTCCCCATAGCACTTATGAGATGGGTGAGCCTTTCACCCGCCATGATGAACCCCTCCTTCCCTCCCTCCCCCGTTACGAATCCTTCAAGCCCATCCTTGGCACCCCAACTCCCCCGTAATGGAAGCTATTTGCACACTTCAGGGGAATGGCTCCAATGCAAATCTTGGGCAGCATAGAATGCACGGAGTACATGGGCAGCATGCATATGGCAATGGACAGCATGCATATGGCAATGGGCAGCATGCATATGGTAATGGGAAGCATGGACATTTTGGACAGCAAGGTCCTAATGGGCAATTTGGTCCTCATGTAATGCAAGGGCAGCATGGCCCCCATGGAAATTTTGGATAGCCGGGGATTGGACAGTAAGGCATGTATGGGCAGCATGTAGCACACGGCATTCATGGGTAGCAAGGCCCAAATGAGCTGCGTGACAAGATTGTGTTTACTAAATTCAATGGGCAGTCCTCATCCCCAGCTGAACTAGAGGAATGGACCTCTAAATTGGAAGCCTATTTTCTCAACTACCCCCACATCGATGAGGCAAAGATTATTTTTGCCTCCCTTCATTTAGAAGGTTTTGCCCACACATGGTGGAGATTCGTTCAAAGAGAAAATTAGCAGTTTTGTGATTGGGAAGAGTTCAAGATGCATATGATCCAAGTTTTTGTCTCCTTGGTGGAAAAAGAATGTTTGGCTAGGCAATGGTATCAGTTTGATCAACGAAATCTCATCGTGAGGGAGTACACCAACCAATTTATGAACCTATCCATGTATGTTGAGGCAGTCAATGATGAGGCCAAATTGCATAAATACATTTATGGGCTAGATGCGTATCTCTCAGCTGATGTAATGGCTCAAAAGCCAGCTACCTTGTTTGCAACCATAGAATTGGCTGAACGCTATGGTCGAAATACCGTCTCGCAATGAAGGCATGCAACCCATTGCAGAACAACAAAGATACCCTATCAGGAAACCCCCATATGCTAATAATTATTGTAGCAACAATGCAGGGAATGGCAGCCCCAAAATCCCTACTTACCCCACTTTTAATGCTGGAAGAAAATATGGCAGTTTTGGGACAGCACCACCCTCCAAAAGTGACCCAAAGTATGCTGAAAATAAGACAAGGAATGGCTTCAGTTCTAACGGTCAAAAATTCATTCCTCCTGAAGTTGTCAAGGATAGAAAAGCCAAAGGCTTGTGCTTTAAATGCGGGGATAAGTACACGACTGATCATGCATCCAAATGCCCCTTTAAGAACGCCATTGTCAAGTTTAACAGCATGTATGTGCTAGAAGATAGTGACAAGTTAGAAGAGGACTTGCATGATAACTCTCCCATGATGACATTTGGTGAAAATGTTGAATATGAAGAGGATCTTGATAACGATTAGTTTTATGACTCACCGGACGGGTTCCCTTTTGATCCCGATGGCTGTCCCATTGATGACATGCTTGGGAATGACCCTTGGCACCCCTCATTCACCACTATATCAGCTTGCTCGATCTCCATGGATGCATGGACCGGCTCTAGGAGCCCGAACACCCTACGAGTACATGGTAACATTGATGGCAAGAGTGTATACATCCTCATAGATAGTGGCAACACGCACACTTTTGTGAATAAATCGACACTTGGCCGTTTGACACGTGTTCCCACTGAATTACAGCAACCTCTTCGGGTTCAAGTGGCCAATGGAAATGAGGAAGTGAGCTCCCATGTATGCACACAAGTGTCTCTTATGCTGACCGAAAATTACATAGTAAAGGTGGACTTAATTACCCTTGATATGGGCCCCGTGGATGTTGTTTTGGGATGTGATTGGCTTCTACAGTTGGAAAAAATCTCTATGGACTTCTCTCAGTTGTATATGGAGTTTGTAATGCATGGGCAGCTTGTACACTTGGAGGGAATTAAAGAAATTGCAGATTTTCAGCTTATAATAGCAAGACAACTCAAAAAACGCTTCCAAATCTTTGTCTTGCATTTTCATAAGGATAATGATGACCAACACACCTTGGGGAAGCAAAATGTAGCACTAAAAGTGCTTTTGGCTGAATATGAGGACCTATTTCAGCCCCCCACTACCCTTCCCCCTTAGAGATCGGTGGACCACCCAATTGACTTGGAGCCCCATGCCAAGCCCATCAATAAACCCCCATATTGACTCTCTAAATGTGAGAGAGAGGAAGTAGCAAAGCAAGTCAAGGAGCTCACTGAAATGGGATTCATAGAGCCTAGCTCTTCCCCTTATGCCTCCCCGATTCTATTGGTTAAGAAAAAGGACGGATCCTTCTGGTTGTGCATTGACTACCGTGATCTCAATAAGATCACCGTAAAAAATGGATACCCCATCCCTTGAATTGATGACTTGCTTGATGAACTTAAGGGAGCATGCTACTTCACCAAGATTGATTTGCGATCCGATTACCACCAAATCGGAATGAGGGTGGGTGATGAAGTCAAAACAACCTTTCGGACTGATCGTGGCTTGTACCCTCGTCATGCCATGTGGGCTCACTAATGCACCCGCCACATTTCAGAGCTTAATGAACAAAATATTGCAGCCATGGCTTTTCCAGTTTGTGTTGGTGTTCTTTGATGATATACTCATTTATAGCAAGTCACTGCATAAGCATCTGAAGCATGTCAGGCAAATTTTTGATGTACTAAGAGAGCACCGGCTATTTGCCAAAGAAAGCAAGTGTGTCTTCGTGCAAACAGAGGTTAAGTACTTGGGACACATTGCTAGTGAAAAATGCATCCAAGTTGATCCTAAGAAAGTGCAATGTGTCCGGGAGTGGCCCACCCCCACTACCACTACCTCCTTGCGTGGTTTTCTTGGCCTCCTCTTTTTATCGGAGATTTATTTGCCATTATGCCACAATTGCAGCCCCATTAACAGACAGGCTGAAAAAAGTCGTTTTCCTATGGGATGAATTGGCTGACCGCAGTTTTCAGCAGAGCTGAAAGACTTGCTCATTGGTGCAGTCTTGCTCCAAGAGCACGGGGTAATAGCATTTGAGAGCCGAAAATTGGATGATAAAGAGAGAGAGTTGCATGTCTATGATCAGGAGATGTTGGCAGTCATTCATGCTATCAAAAGTGGTATCACTACTTGTATGGCAACAGATTTAAGGTGAAAAGTGACCACCGTGTGCTCAAATACTAATTGACTCAGCCAACCTCA
Organism: Lygodium microphyllum; assembly: GCF_053477565.2. Classification (NCBI taxonomy): domain Eukaryota; kingdom Viridiplantae; phylum Streptophyta; class Polypodiopsida; order Schizaeales; family Lygodiaceae; genus Lygodium; species Lygodium microphyllum. Next base: position 82,273,494 of record NC_141163.1, on the reverse strand, counting down.
CTCCCAAACAACATAGATGGGTGGCTACCCTACAAAACTATGACTTTGAGATTACCCACACCCGTGGCAAGGACAATGTAGTGGATGATACACTCTCTCACATGTGGACATGCAAGGTTTCATCCATCACTGAACTCCACAATGATTGGATTGAAGAGCTCCAAGAGACATACTTGCTTGATGCTGAATTCAGCCCTCTTTTCCAGAAATTACAGCAAGGTGTCATGGATGACAACTCCCAATATCAGCTCCACAACGGCCTCATTTGGATCCATGGCCGTATTGTGATTCCCCATGCCTCTCCTTTCACCCAAAGAATCCTTAAAGAGATGCATTCTTCACCGATTGCTGGCCACTTAGGGGTGTTCAAAACATATGTCCGAGTTTCAAAAAGCTTCCATTGGAAAGGCCTATGGCGGGATGTTAAAGACTTTGTGTCTAGATGTGTGCCTTGTCAACAAAATAAAGATAGCACTCTTAAATCGGGTGGATTGTTGCAGCCCTTACCTATCCCCGAAGGAAAATGGACCCACATTACCATGGATTTCATCACTGGTTTACCTACAACCAAGAAGGGTTGGGATAGTATATATGTGGTACTTGACAGACTCACTAAAGTAGCCCATTTCATCCCTACAAAATCCCAGTTTACAGCACCTCAAGTTGCCACTCAGTTTATGGAGCATGTTTTTAAGTTGCATGGCTTACCCCACGTCATAGTACATGACTGGGACACCAAATTTATGAGTCAGTTTTGGCAGACAATTTTCAGCTCCATGGGGACCAAATTGGCTCCATCTACAGCCTATCATCCCCAAATGGATGGGTAGACCGAGAGAGTCAATAAGTGGCTTGAAACCTATTTGCGACATTTTTGTCATAATGTGCAGAATTCTTGGGATGTATGGCTGCACTTGGCTGAATTTTCTTACAACAACTTCACTCATTCGAGCATTGGAGTCTCTCCCTTCGAAGCATTGTATGGTTATCGGGTGCCCTTCCTATCGTGATCTTCAATGAAAAGCTCAACTCCCTTGGAAAAGAGGAGTTGGACCGCATGCAAGCTTTACTTCAACAATGCAAGGTAAACCTCAAAAGGGCTCAAGAGCACATGAAGCTCCATGCTGATGCAACAAGAAGACCCCTTGACTTTCAAGAGGGTAAATTGGTACTCCTCAAGGTCCCCAAGTCCTGTTATGCTACACTAAAGGACGGTTCTTGCAACAAGTTGGCACACCGTTACTATAGGCTCTACAAAATCATTAAGAAAGTTAGGGACTTGGCTTATCGTCTCCAACTCCCTCCCACTACTAAGATCCATGATGTCTTCCATGTGAGCCAATTGAAACCTTTCATTGGCACTCCCAAAGATCATGTAGAGGAGTTACCACCCATAGATGAGGAGGGCCTTATCCAGTATATTCCTGAAGCGATCATTGGGCAACATGAAAAGCAACTCCGCACCCATTCCATACATGAATACCTGATCAAATGGAAAGGCCTACCAATAGAGGAAGCCTCTTGGCACCCAACATCTATTTTGGACGAATTTCCACACCTCAAGGAGGCCATATTGGCTGGAACTTAACCATGACACTTGTTTTGGGCTATAGTCTACATCTGGACAACCACCTATTTTGCACTAGTTTTAGTCCTGGTCCATTTTCAGCCCCATCCTCCATAGATGGACTGAAAGTATACCTCGAGGGCTCCATGCCAACACCTTACTTGCCCCGATCGGAGTTCCCTAGTGGAAGTTATAGCTGTTTTTCTCCAGCCATACCATCTGGGACATCATACTAGTAATTCCTGGACATCCCTCTATTTTGTAATAGTTTTGGTCCTGACTTGATTGCAGCCCTGCCCCACCCACATGGGCTAAAAGTACATCTCATGGGCTCCGTAATGACACCTCAATTGTCCCATTCGGAGTTTCTCACACAAAGTTATGGCTGATTTCCTATAGCACACCCTTACAGTCCATGACTACATCTCTTGTTTTTGAGGATAAAAACTTTATGAGACGGGATGATTTGTAATGAATGGGGATCACGAGAACATGGCATGGAAATATACCAACCACATGATAGTATATAAGGTGTAAGAGGGTATTTTGAGGTATCACGGAAATTAGCAAGAAACTCTCTTTTCACCTTCTCAAGCTTCCATGGCTTCTTCTTCTTCTTCCTCTTCTTCTTCCTTTTTCCCTCTTTCTCTCTCTTCTTCTTGCCTTTCTCTCTCCTCTCCCTCTTCTCCTGCAGTCCTTCTCTCTCTCCTTCCCCTTAGTTAGGACAGTTAGGTCTCTTTCATTACATATTTGTTTAACTTTATCATAAAGACTTGAATGATTTTGAGTCCAATCATCAACAGAAGGTATTTTCTGAGTTAGATGAAATGTGGGAGTTGCTAATTTGTGACCATAAACAATTTCAAAAGGTGCCTTTTGTGTAGCAGTGTGAGTGGCATTATCATAAGCAAACTGTAGAATGTGCAAATGATTATCCCATGTGGTAGGAGAAGAAATTGTGTAAGCACGGATTAAATCCAAAATCGTGCTATTTGTGGCCTCTGTTTCTCCGTTAGTCTCTGGATGAAATGCAGAACTAAAATCAATCTTAGTTCCTAAGTTCGTAAACAATGTAATCCAAAAATTATTACAAAATCGAGAATCTCGGTCGGACACAAAAATTTTCGGCAATCCATGGTGCACAAAAATATGCTTGAGAAATAAGTTAGCGGCTTGTGCAGCACTTAAGGCCTTTTTACAAGCAATGAAGTAAGCATGTTTACTAAATCTATCAACTATGGTCCATATCATATCATTCTGTGAAGAAGTTTGTGGTAAACCTGTAATGAAGTCCATAGAAATGTGCTCCCAAGGTGAATTAGGGATAGGTAATGGAAGTAATAAACCATATGACTTACCATGATGTCTTTTTATGCATTGACATACAATGCAGTCAGAAACAAAATTAGAAACATCACGTTGCATATTTGGCCAGAAAAAATCTTTACGTAAATTTTTAAGTGTGGATATAATACCACAATGTCCCATATAAGGAGGCTTGTGTACTTCTTACATAATGAAATGATGAAAAGGTTTAGTAATACATAACCATTTTTCATAAAACAGAAAACCGTCGGAAATAGAAAAGTTATTAGTAGGGATCCATTGATTGTTAGATAAATTTACCCAAACATCATGAAAATCGGGATCTTGAAGATAAGTATTTTTCATTGTGTCTAATGAAGAAGTAGAAATGACAGAAATATTGTTTAATGATGGCCTACGGCTAAGTGCATCCGCTACTATATTTTCCTTACCTGGTTGATATTGAATGAGTGGATGAAAGGATTGAATAAAAAGGTAAATCATTAGAAAAGCAATCAGAAAATTTAACAAAAAAATGCTGTTGCTTTGGAGTTAGTTCAGCTTTTGTAACATCAACTTCATTAATCCATACTAAGAAATCTTTTGATTGTTTACGCAAAGCTCGCTTCGCCTGTGTATGACTAATAATCGAAAATAATTCAGTTTTTGTAACCCCTTCGAGTAAAATTTGTTTACCTTTGTGCTCAATGTGCATTGAGTGTGTGTTGTAATCTATATTGGGGTTGAATTGGTGACGCCATGGCATTCCTAGAATTATGTCAGCAGATTGCAAAGATGCTACTAAAAAATTTCACTTTTCCTTATAAGATCCAGTACAAATTTCTAAATTATGAACTTCTTTAGTACCATTATATCGTTGTCCTAGAAATGCAGCTTTACTTTTATAGGCAGATGGAATAGTTTTGAGTTGTAAGTTTCTGGCTACTTTTTCTGAAACAAAATCATGAGTACTACCATCGTCATGCAAGACAGTCATATCATTATTAATGATTTTACATCGCATCTTTAATAAGGCATGCAAAAAAATTTTACCAGCAAGGTTTTCAGGTTTGTTAGAATTTTCGTCGATAAGTGTAGCCTCATCGAAGTCGGGCATTGCTTCAAGGTCTTCATTGGATTCTTCAGCTCCAAGAAAATTTAGATGCGCCATGGGTTTCTTCCAATCACCACGGGTGTTGCCCATGGGACAACGACTTGCAATATGACCAGGATACTTACAATTATAACAAATTACATTTTTGGAAATGGCATTGGAGACTCTAGGGTTAACATTTTTAGGTTCACTAGATTTAAGAAAATTTGAAGGTAGATTGGGAGGTTTAGAATTGGAAACTGATTGACCATGATTATTAAGAACATTTCGCATCCATGGCCGTCGGTTAAAATGATTCTTTCTATATTGAGAATTGAAGTTACAAAAAGAATTAAAACAAGAGTTACCCATGTTGTTACCGTTGGATGCCGAAAATTACCTTCGGTCTTTAGACTGCTTCTTTTCAACATTGTGAGCTAGGGATATGGCTTCGTCCAGGTTATTGGGCTTGAACATGTTGACTTCAGCTTGGATGATGGATGGAATTAAGCCGGACATATACTTTCTCTTGAAGGTAGACTCGGCCACCACTGGCTCCACCATTTGGAGCTGCAAGAGAGTGCTCCAAAATCTCTCTGTGTATTGAGGGATAGACTCATGTTCCCGTTGCATGAATAGATCCCATTGTTGTTGTATGCGGAGCTCGAATTGTGCAGGGAGAAAATTTGCAAGAACCTTCTTGCAAAAGTCATTCCATGTGAGAGGACGATCAATGCTTTTATGCATGATATCCCACCATAATGCAGCTTTCTCAATAAAATAATGAGATGCACATTTAATTTTATCACTTTCTGAGTATTTCTCATTGTCAAAATAAGCTTCGAATTGACTTAACCATGACAGAATTTTGTGACTATCTTTAAGACCATCAAAATAATTAAATTTGAATGTACTCTTGCTTATCTTGGACTCCTTTCAACTAGCGTGGACATCCAAAGTAGTGTGGATGGCGCGGACTAGGTTGTCGTCGTTGGTAGAAATTTCAGCCGGTAGGACGCTTGAGGGACTTCAGTTCTTGCTCCAGTTGTACGTGTTGTTGATGCTCTTCTTCAACTTGCATGGATATTAAATCCATACATTGCTCCAAGGTTGACTCAGGAAGTGGTGATGCAGAGTCAAAATTGGCCATGATTGCTTGATGGAGAAATCTGGAGATTTAGGATGGCTTGCAAATGAAAAACGCCTTGCTTTGTCGTTGAAGAATTTTGGCGTGTAAGACCAAAATTTTAAACGGTCTTTGGACAAGAAATTATGGATGGAAGTAGGCAAGAAATGTGAAAATTTTTGATGGAAATTTTGTGAAATTTATGAAGCTGGAAAGAACTGCGCGAGAACTGCCTCTATGGAAGAGATAGTCAACTGCGACTTAGGGAGATTTGCGAAGTCTATGTGGGACAGGGAGTAAAGGAGGCTGAGTTGATTTGCTTGACTTAGAAGAGGATTAAGCTTAATAAGCTTCATAAGCTTAGAAAAGCTTAAAGCTTGATTTTGGAGTAAAAGAGTGTGTCGTTGCTGCCGCCGCCATTAAAAAAAAATTGCTCCCCCTCCCTTACGAGATCAAGAAAGAGCTTAAAGCTCTTGATTAGCTTAATCAAAGCTTAATGATTGAGCTTAATTGAGCCTCTTTTTACCTTCTTTAAGCTAGGAACTCCAAGATCATGGCGCCTTCACGTGGAAGTGGGAGATCTTAATATCAAGCTTATCTGCAAAATTTCTGAGCAGAGATAGGGGGCTTTGGGGTTTTGAAGCCTTGGGAATTTAGCCGTGTAGTCAGATCACGATGAGACAGACTGTAGAGCCCATTTGTAGCAGAGGGATCGCCTTTACGCTAGAGGGTAGGCGATTGGAAGCCCAAGTGGTAGACTGGGCTCAGATACCACTGTTGCGAACAATAGATGCGTGGTTTGCGCATAACGAATGGAAGAAGCTTCCTCTTTTTCTCTTTTACTCATAAAATTGCATACGACTCATGAGAAATTGAAAAATAGACTAAAAGAAAAGGTAAAGTAAGATGAACAACTCAAGATTGGATTCAATATCCCCCCGACATGAAGTGGGCAACTCCCTTCATGTCGTATTTATAATAATATTATGAAATATTCTTTGCCCAAGATTTAGGCCCTTTACAATCACTCTTTGCATAAAGAGTTTGAGGAAACTGAAAAAGAGATAGAGTAATCTGAATTAATGGATGCTAGCAGTTGTGCATCCCACAACTCTCTAGAACCATTAATATTTTATTTGAACATATCTTCTAAAAATCTATTTTACTAATAAATATTTACATAGAGGCTATGCACACGCTTTATAAGAAATAGCGGTGCGTCTAATACAATAATCCAATAATTGCCTAATAAATTCTTGAGGAAATAATCTTTAGAATGCTTGCGCATGGCGCGCCTTTCCAATTCTCCTTGCTCTACACATCAGTTGCCAAAAATTCAGAAAATCATCTTAGAATAATAACAACTAAATAGTTGCAGCTAGCCTCATAAATCAATTAATTTGGAATTCCATACAATAATTAGTTCATGAAGATGTTAATACTCATGTGGATAAAATGGTACCACCCACGTTCACACTTGCATCGACACCTGGAAAGGATAGGCATCCCCATCGACCTTCCGCCTAAGACAATTCTTAGGAACGTGCCCCGCATTGACGAAGAACCATTTAAGACACTCATCCTGCCAACATACACACAAAGGAGAACCATGTAAGGCGCTCATCCCTTTGCATAGGTGCCACACCTGGCAACAATCCATGTGTGAAGACGAGGCTTTGAAGATAGAGTCCCAGTGAAGTCAAAATTTGTTCTCTTGAGCCTTGTTAATAGTCATTGCATGCTAGTCGTACAAAAAATAATCACCACCTCATAGAAAAGGAAAAGTACCAGGATGTGAGAATGAAGGCTATTCTTAAAATGAACACTGTGGTACCGATGTTTGTACATATAATGATCTCAGCTTCCAAAACCTTGCTACTAAAAGCCTTGCATATCAACCTCATTCCATTATAGAATCCTCTTGTAGGACTCAAGTTTTGAAGTAAAATAATAGGAACATCGACCTTCAAGAGTAATAAATGTGATGAAAATCCACCTTCAAGATCAAAAGGATTCAAATATTCTACAAAGTAGAGAATCATACTATCATTTGTATTAGCTATATTATTAGCACTATAGTACTGCCTCACATATTCTAGCATCAACCGAATAGAACACTTCTAAATTCAACTATTCAATCTCTACATTCCTTGGAGTAACAATTGCCCTTTCAGTAAAGAAAGTTGCTTGATCATGCACATTGGATAAGGCATTATGAACACATGCAATAAGATTCCCTATTGATCTCCCTGCTATATAATCATGCTTATAGATAATGCAAGTATATTAGTAGCATCTGTCAATGTTATACAAAAGTCTACCAATACCTTGAAGCCACCCAATAAATTCTTCACTCTCAAAGCTATTATTATGACACACTCACATGTTTTGCATTAACTTCAAAATTCTTACATGTCGACATATAGCTGAGCAACAAAGTGACACACTCACAATGTTATTATGACCTCCCTTTATCCAAAACATATAAAACTTGTCTAAAATCACTCTCAAATAACATGATCTTCTCACCAAAAGGTAGATTATAAGACATAATATCTCATAAACTCTTATCTAAGGCTTCAAAAGCATAATAGTGCATCATTAGAGCTTCTTCTCACAAAATGAGTCATGTCTCTCTTAATAATCCTCTCAAATCACCTTGCATGGGTATCGTGCATATAGAGTCACCCTCCAATTGTAATGGATCTTAAATATCAAGTGTGTTAGGTGAGTATTTGGAGCTAGCAATGCGACAATCCTTTGTGATGAAGTTGTTAGGAACTATTTGGCTATGTGACTATTTGGCAATAGCAATGTAACAATCCTTGATGATGCAATCACCAATGCCAAATGACCATGTGCACACAGTGTTGCCAAATTACACTTGTAAAAAATGTTTTACATGATCCTTGAGGACCAAGAACAAGAGTTTCCCCTCACCATCATGTAAGGCACCAAGAACAACATGAGATACAATAGTTTGATCTTCATTGAGTCTCATTTCATCAATTCAATAGCCTATGCCTCATTGCATTGATCATATTCAAGCTCCTTAAGAATAGAGGATTTTCTTGCAATACTTCACCTTGCAACTATATTTCAAGCATCCTGAGGAAATAAAAAAGAGTCAGATCATGTTGTCTCAAGAGCAATTGCATGTGTTCTAGGGCTTCATTTCTTGCCTTTATTTATAGTCGAGTATGTTGCATGCAACCTATTTTGAATCTATAGATGATATCCTCTATAAGCGGAATTTCAAATTTCTTCCATAGCCATTCTAGTGAGCATGCTTCATAAAACATCAATATTGTCATAAATAAATTCCTCAACCACACACCCATCTATATGTTTGAGACTTCCTACAAATATGAAACCATTTATCATTGCTCTCCAATATGCCCATTGTTGCGCAACCTTCCTTGAACATGGGATACAACACAAGACCATTAGTTCTCAAGTCCTCTAAAGATCACTTCCCCTTGTAAACCATCAAAAGCATTTGTAAATAGTATCATTCGCCACATGTTAGAGATGTAAAAAAACATTTGTCCAATAGTGTTATTTTTTTCTTTTTCCCAAGCCCTTCTACTTGCATTCCAAACCCATCGAGTAAGAAAACCTTGGTACAGCAATGTCCTCATTTTTCTAAATACTATTGATTATAGGAAAGCACTCTATAAGAGTGGTCTTCCTAGCATTATGATTATCAACCATATCTTGCACATCATCACCATCTTCCTAGCATTATGATTATCAACCATATCTTGCACATCATCACCATCTTCAAAAAGCATAGTATTTTCCCTAGCAAATGGACTTGCAATCTTTGAACATCAAGCTTTTCATTGTGCAGGTGAAAATTCAAAATATTTCAATATACCTTGAAGGCAAAGATGTAGCAAGCATCAAGGTTTCTATCAATCTTATCAAGCATTTGAACTGCAATATTTGTACTATCCCCTTCTCCTCTCAAACATGTAATTCTAATTATAGCTGTGTCATAGCCTTTGAATTGCAATATTTGTACTATCCCCTTCTCCTCTCAAACATGTAATTCTAATTATAGTTCTGTCATGGCCTTTGAACCGCAATATTTGTACTATCCCCTTCTCCTCTCAAACATGTAATTCTAATTATAGCTCTATCATAGCCTTTGTAAATGTATTTGTAAAAATACTTCACGAATGTGACAATGAAACATATCTCAATATTGATGTGTGCATTCTTTTGAAAGGTACATATTGTAGGGCACAATCCAATGATTATCAATGACACTATTCCTAGGGTTCACGCTTTTATCATCATCACAAATCCTATAAACAAGATAACTAGTATCATTTACAATAGTCTCACGAATGAACTTCTTTGGGTATCCCTTTGTATACTTTCCTTCACTCATACATAAACTATGTGAATTAAATGGCTGAGATAACCCATGCATGTCACATCTAACAACTATCTCATGCAATGTTGGGAATCTTTCTTTTTTGGCAACTCTGTGCAAACTATTCTATCATAATGCTCTATCATTGAAGGCTTGAAAAGTTCTTCTAGAATTGACAACCTATGAGAGTGAGGGAACTCTCTATTTTGAAACTCTATAGTACTAACATATCTAGCTATGCCACCAAAAGTTTTTTCCTGAATAGGTGTGTCCATCACTTTGAACGAAAGACACGAGAAATAAAGTCCATGCAGTTGTGTACTGATTGCTCTTGCAGCAAATAGTGCTTTCAAATCTTTGACCGATTCAGGTTGCATGTTAGTTATAAAGAGATTGAGATTTCCCTTTGTACAAATAATTCCCATAGCATCCAGATACAACTGATGCATGAATCTTAAACGCAATGTTCATTGATTCTAAAAATACCGTGCAAGTGTACATTGCTTAATATTGTAGTATGCTCCACCATGTATTGTTGCAATGACCTTCATGCTCTCAGAAGATAAGCATTTGAGTTATTGCATGCTTGAATATAGTATGTATAGGATTGTATTTGCATGACACAAACCTTATTTGTTGATTGTCTAATGGAGTGATATAGGAGAGAGAGAAAGAGAAGATAGGAGACTATAGGAGAGAGAAAAGATGAGTCTAAAGGAGAGAGAAAGGCTAAACAAGGAGAGAGAAAGATAAAAACGAGGAAAGAAAAGCCATGGAAGCTTAGAGAAAGAAGATGTAAGATGAAGAGACTTTTGTATTATTTGGATGGTGAAAAATAAAATTCTCTTACACCTTATATGCCATCTAGTGTAGTGAGTATTTCTCACACCATTATTTCCAGCCTCTTACATTATATCCCTATTGGAATGTCTTTGTCCCCAAAAGAAAAAGTAGAACTTATTACAATGTATGGGATAGAAAAAGTAGAACGTATTAAAAAGTAGAACTTATTACAATGTATGGGATAGAAAAATAAAATACTACTCTGTTTTAGCCATTACATGGTATGAATCAATAACTAATCTAAGAAGTTTGAATGAATGAAGGATCTATGATCAAGTATATTATATTTACATTAGTGAGGAATAAGAAAATCCAAAACTTGATCATGAATCTTTGATTGAATGAGAGCTATAGACATGGAACATCATGCTATTTAATACAGTACCTGCTATAGTAAATCTAAAATAACATTCGATAGAAAGCTTCGATCCAGGTATGCTATACATAAAAATAAAGCTATTTTCAAATACTTTCAATCCATATATATTATTTTTCTATGTCCATAGTACATAGTAAAAATTGGTTTAAAACAAAGAGCTATATATGGTCTATGTGAGTTGAAACAATGCCATGAAGCCAAGGTTGTTTCCTTGAGATAAGGAAACACCTCCATAATTGATGTTGGTCTTCAAGAAGCTGCTTTCAATGGTAATCCTTGCCATTTGATTAAATATTATGTAATCATTCTTGATCTAAGCCCATGTATGTTGTTGTTTGATGTCCATAATATAGAGTAAAAATTGCTTTAAAATAGAGGGCTATCTGTAGTCTATCTGAGCTAGAACAAGGCCATGAATGACTAGTCTTTAGCCAAGATTTCTTCCTTGAGATAAGGGAACTCCTCCATAATTGATGCTACTCTCTAATAAGCTTCTTCCAATAATCTTGAACTTTAATTAAATATTATTTGATTGTTCTTGATCTAAGCTTCTTTTTTGGCTAGCCAATGACCTCCTTAGGCACATATTGAATGATGCCCTCCTCATCCATGGGTGAAAGATCCTCTACATAATCCATAATAGATCCAATAAAGAGCTTTAACTGACTCACATGGAAGACATTGTGAATTCCAATGGATGAGGGAAGTCACAACTGATATGCCAAGTCACCCACTCTCTTCAAAATCTTGTAGGTCCATATAATCAATGAGCTAATTTGGTGCTAGAACCATCTTTAAAAATGGCATAATGAGACTTGGGCACTTTCAAAAGTACTAAATCTCCTTCTTGAAACTCTAGGTTCTTTCTTTTCTCATCATAATAAAGCTTCAATTGGATCTAGGGATTACTTTAGATTCACTTTACATTGTTGAAGAAGGGTCTAGAGGAAGCGGTCCAATTCTTCATTGCTCTAAGGGTTTATCTTGTTATTGAAAATGTTTATGTGAAGGGGTACCTTATAGCCATAAAAAGCATCAAAAGGTGAAACTCCTATGCTGGAATGAGTGGAATTGTTGTAAGTAAACTCAGTCAAGTGTAAACACAAATCTTACGTATTATGCACATCATCATAAACATATCCCAAGTAAGTCTCTGACCACTTATTAATCCTCTCTATCCAACCATCTATCTAAGGATGGTAAGCTAAAGAAGGAGCTAATTTAGTGTCCATGGAGCTAAATATCACCTACCCAAAAGTTACTCATAAACTTGGTATCTCTATTATACACTATAACTAGTGGTAATCTATATAGCTTGAAACATGTTCCATGAACTAACTAGCTACTTGTTGAGATGCTGCATATTGAAATTTTGTGGGAATAAAGTAGGCTACCTTGGTGATTATATCCACTACCAAATAAATGATATTTCATCCTTTCTTGAACATAGGTAAACCAATAATAAAATCCATAGTAATATGCATCCATTTACCTTCAAGTATAGGCAATGGCTGCAATAAACCTCTTAGCTTCAATATGCTATCCTTGTTTTGCCAGCATGGTACACAACTAGAGGTAAAAATATTGATATTCTTTCAAAGGCTCTTTCATTGGAAACTTTTAGCAATCCTATCATAAGTCTTGAACACACCAAAATAACTAGTTTTAGGTGAGGCATGCATCTTCTTGTATAATTTTCCATGTAAATGGGGAGGTATGTGAAATGACAATCCTATCATGATACTATAGGAGACAATTTCTCAATTGAAATTGGGAGTTCTCATCCCATCCATAATTCCTTACTATAATTTCTAAAATATAGGGCTAAATTCATGGTCTAAAAGATAGGCCTCATGTGGATCTTCTCTATATCCAATCACTACAAAGTTCTAAGATGGCTAAACCTTGCATGCCCACATCTTGAATAAGGAATCAAAAACTATGTTATCCTTGCCCCTTGTATGTGTAATGTCAAAGCCATAATTTTGTAATGTAAGTTCCTATCTGCATTGCTTTCAAGTGAGTTTTGACTATGATAGAAAATATGTGAGAATCCTATGATTATTTTTCACCCCAAATCGATTGCCATACAAGTAGTGATGCCATTTCTTGATTGCATGAAGAGTGACCCAGTATTTCTTAGTCATAAACATTCATTGCCATCTCCCTATAATTAAGCTTATGACTCTCAAAGACTATTACCCCATGCTCCTAAAATAAAACTACTCCAATGCCCCATATGCTAGCATCACACTAAATAGTGAACTTTTTGAAAAATTCAAGACAAATAAGAATAGGGAATGAGGTTAGAAAGTCTTTCAAAACTAGTTAAAGCTTTGATCAACTGTGGCATCCTAGAAGAAAGCTTCTTTTAAAATTCTATTTATGAGAGGGGCTGCAATGGTTGCATAATGGCATATAAATATACGATAGAATGAAGATAAACTAAGAAATTCATAAAAAGAAGTGATTGTAGTGGGCATAGGCCAGTCTTTAACTCATTGCACATTTTTGGGATCAACTTAGATTCCATTTTCACTAACAATGTGTCCTAGATATTCCATGTCAGTCTACATGAATGGGCACTTAAACTCCTTGGAAAATGTTCTATTCTATCTCAAGACATTGATACCTTCCTCACATATGCCAAATGACCCTATAATGATTTGTTGTAGATGAATATATTATTCATGAACACCAACACAAAATGAAAAAGAAAAGGATACAAAATCTTGTTCGTGAGACTTTGAAAGGTAGTTGGGGCATTAGTTAATCCAAATGGAATTACTAGACAATGATAAAGCCCGCACTCTATCCTAAAAGAGGTCTTAATTTAATCACCCTATCTCATATGAATCTGATGATAGCCAAATTATAAATCTATTTTGGTGAAATATTTCTCCTTTTAGCTCATGAAGTAAATCATCCAACCTAGGGATGGGATACATGTTCTTCACCATGATTTTATTAAGATATCTATTGTTAATACACATCCTAAATTATCCATCTTTCTTCTTCACCAAGAGTACTAGGGATGCATAGGGTGAGGAACTAGGCTCTATATATCCCATGTCTAATAGTTCTTTGATCTGCTTGGCAACTTCTTCTCTTTCACACTTAAAAGCTTATAGGGTGGTTTATTGTGATGACTAGCTCAAAATGAGGCTCTAGACCAATTGGATGGTCAACTTATCTTTTAGGGAGTAATGTTGTAGGTATCTTAAACAAATCCTTATACTCTTCCAAAAGAGCTTTCATTACTGAATTCTTCGCTAATTATTTGGGCTGATTTGATATTTCCTTGTTAAGATGTAAGACAAAGATTTGGGATCATTTCTTGAACTTCTTTTTGGCATGCTTTGCTGTAATAATCCAAAAATGTGTTTTATTATGGATTCTTTCCAGGTGTATGAGCTGTCCACCACTAACAATCTCTAAGTAGCAATTGAGAAAAATCCATAACAACTTTACCTAACTACATCAATAAATCATAACCTAACATAATGTCAATGGGGCTCATATCCAAAGCCTAATAGTTTATTTCCTACCCATAATTTTCAACCAATTGAATATATACTTTGCGACACATTTGGTTGATGATTTTTTCATCACCATTTTCCACTTGCACTTTGATAGGCTACTGTAAATCAATAGGGAGACATTTCAAACTATCTAACTATCTATGGCTAATTTATTTATGAAATTCTGGATACTACTACTATCAACGAAAATGGATGCATTTTTCCATTAATACTTCCTTGGATACAAAGTGTGTTTAGTCTTCTTGATCATGTTCATGCATCATTGAAATAGAGCAAACAATAGTGCTAGCATATGACTTATCATTCCCACCAAGATCAAAATGAATACTAATACCATAATCAAAAGGAAAAGTATTAGTAAGATCATAATATCCTCTAAATCCTCAAGGATTAGCATATTATGAACCTTGGCTTTCACATTCTTGCAGGCACACTTTGTTGCATGATCAACTGTGTACTTCTCACCACATTTAAAACAAAACCTTTTTTTTCTTTCCTTGTACAAGTCGATAAGAATAGATTTTTGATTGCCAAATATTGAAGGTTTTTAGATTTACTATCCATATGCTTATTCTTTGTTTTAAAATTGATTCTTGGTTTGAAATTATTTTGAGGTTTTGAAGCTTTAAATGATGGATAAACTAGCACTCTAGAGTTCCCACTACATTTTATGATTGCTACCATAAGTATTGCCAGCTTATCTCTACTTTAAAACAATCCTTGACTATCCATAAGTGGACTAGAATATAGCTGCTCTTCTATATTTTCTTCCATACCTTTTTGCAAGCTCAATAGCCTTGAAAAGTGTGGTGGAGTTTTGTGCCATAACATCAAGTGATAATGAAGGCTCTAAGTCATACATATACTTAGGGAGCTTGACTTCACCGATTATGCTCTCCATATACATAGTGAGACTTCAACCATAAGCGTTTTGAATGCTTCCTAAGATTCCACAAGTACATTCTCTTTCTTGATATATTTCCACCAAGTATATGCAAACCCTTCCAAATTCAATGTGGCAAAGTGCATTTTTTAATTGTCACTCATAGTTAATATATCAAAGTATGGCTTCAACTTTGCAATCCATTCCTCTAAGTTGGATGGTGAAGATGATTGCCCATTGTACTTTACAAAAACTATTATTTTCTTTAACTCTTGTTCATGGAAAGGTTGTTATCCCAAAATAGGCTGATCATGATTGGTAAGTATTAGGCTTCCAAAATTTGATGATGCTCTTCCATAAGGTGGCTGAGAATTTGTGTGATACTTTTTCGTAAGCAAAGGACCCCTTGACGCTTAAGAATTCAGCCCATGCACTTGTGGAAGACCACAATTGACACTACCTAAATAATCTACATACCTTTGTGAAGTCTCTCCTAATTTATATTGACTATCCGATATACCCTGGCATCCAATAATACCGTGACTTTGAGAGTTAGAGTTAGGTGGCTGAAGTGGAGTTTAAGGTTCACTATTTGGCTGAACTTTTTCTCTTGTATCTTTGTTTCCCATTTGCATTTGCATCTATTGAATGAATTAAGTCATAACTTGTGTATTGAACTTCACTAACTTGTTAATTCAAGACTTTGTTTGAGTTATTGAATCTAGTAATATATCAATGGAATGCTTCATTTGATGGTTATATATTACCATTTGTTCTACCCTTGAATGTAACTTTGCATGTCTATGAGCATCCCTAGTCTGATGTTCACACATGGTATTATTGAGAGCACTAAGTTATCTTTGTAATTGAGACTCTTCAAGCCTTTCATAGGGTGTATTTTCTAGCATGGAATCTCTTATTTATTGAGCATACTCCTCTTGAGTCTTATTTTTACCCTTATGACCTATCATTATGGTGCAATCCTATAGGGACCTCGTGTCAATAAAGCGGGTATAACTTAAGCTAGGGAACTCCGATTGCCAATATTTTTTGTTCAAATAGAAGCATAGATTTCCCTCTTTGAGATGAGAATCTGTACATTATAATATATTATTATTTTTAATCCCATGAATCAATCCCTAAGTCTAACTTTCTAGTCATGTAGCCTATTTTGACTTGTAAGTGCCATGTTTTCACATGTTTGACCACAATCACTTCTCCTTGAGGCTATCAAACCCTATGATAAATTGAGTAGGACCTATGGCCAACCTGCACCATATGTACTTCACCTCCGATGATGGAGGGTGTACTTGTAATGACCTATATAAACCTTGTAGTGTCTTGTGAATGCCCTATTTTGACATTTAAGAGTCTTGGACCTTCATGACCACTTCAATCTTCAATCCTCTATGTGTAGAGTACTTGTATTAGGGATAAAATCGAGTCAACCTTTTGATGCTTGTAACTATCATTCTATTGTAGGGAAATTGCTTTGGTTGATTCATACTAGGCCAGATCTTGCATTCTCAGTTAGCTTGCTTAGTCAATATTTTAATGCACCTAGAATGTTTCATTGGTTTGCTTATCTTCATGTGTTAAGATATTTAAGGTGTACCTATAATTTTGGACTTTATGGTTTATGTTTGTAGGGATACACTGATTCTAACTTGGCGCAGGAGATCTTGATAGCCACCATTCTCATGGAAGCTACCTCTACACCTTGGGCATGACACCCATCTCTTGGGCCAACCATAAGTAGGAGACACTGGTGGCTTCCATGGCCGAATGAGGGAGAGTATTGGGCTCTTTTTGATGGCACTATGGAGGCCATCTATCTAAGGAACTTGTTGGTGGTTATACTTCAATTTCCTTGCGAGT
The DNA here is from genome assembly GCF_053477565.2 of Lygodium microphyllum. NCBI lineage: Eukaryota > Viridiplantae > Streptophyta > Polypodiopsida > Schizaeales > Lygodiaceae > Lygodium > Lygodium microphyllum. The sequence goes on along the minus strand of NC_141163.1, from coordinate 82,256,494 downwards.
CTCCTATAATTGTGTATTGTGACAACCAAAGTGCTATTGGGAGGAAAACATACAATTTTACACATCCATATAAAACATGCAATGTGTGCGTGAGAGAGAGAATGCATCACACATTAAAGCATCATTATAAGATAAAAGGGAGAGAAGCACACAATTATCCTTACACAACAAAATCAATACATAAAATGAGAATCCTAAATAAAAAATTGGCATAAGAAAGGCAAAAGATAAGTCTATCTCTAAACAAACATAGAGAGAGAGAGAGAGAGAGAGAGAGAGAGAGAGAGAGAGAGAGAGAGAGAGAGAGAGAGAGAGAGAGAGAGAGAGAGAGAGAGAGAGAGAGAGAGAGAGAGAGAGAGAGAGAGAGAGAGAGAGAGAGAGAGATGAGAGAGAGAGAGAGAGAGAGAGAGAGAGAGAGAGAGAGAGAGAGAGAGAGAGAGAGAGTTAATACAACACACATTGAAGCAACCCAACATTTAAAAAACCAAACAAAAACATAACATTGCACACACCACAACATTGGAATAAGCACAAAATATGAAAACAATACATTCAAAGTGTTTCATCATTTACATTGTTAAAACCACATCCATTGTGTAGTTTATATATGAATTCCTCATAATGTACATAAAATTATTTCATCAATTATAGTGCTTTAAAAAATTCCATAACAAAAGAATTGTAAGAAATACACATATGAGAATGATGTATTGTAATAGGTACAACACTAACAACAAACTAAGGACAATAGTTATAGTTCTATTTTCTCTCTTAGGTTCAAGACTTTGCAAGCAAGAGATTTCATTTATGTCAAAACATAAACATTAATCTTGGGAACATCAATGCATCCCAAAACATTAATGTTTTAGGATACATTAATACTTGAATACATTAGCACAATAACAAAACACAACATTAAGTATCAATGTTGACATAAATGTTTAAGAACACATTCATATTTCAATATATTACCACAATAACACATTACAACATTAAACTTTAATGGTAACATTAATAACATTAACAACATTCAACATTAAATGTTACTAATAAGACACAAAATTATACATCAATTTACATTATATTTAAAAGAGATAATTAATTTTCTAATAAACAACCCCTAACATGACTTCTTAAATGCTACAATTGTATTTTTTAATTGTGTTTATATTTTGCATATATGCTAGTAATTGTATTTAATTGTTAAATTAACCTAGACAAAATTAATAAGAAGGTTAATGTTAGGGGTGCATCCAATAAGTACAAATTCCACCATACATAAAACAATTGGTCGATTTTCGAGGGTACCTTAGTAGTTATGTGGAGAGTGAATTTAATATGCATTTAATAAATAACATAATAAATAGCATAGATTCCACTATGCATAAAAATATTCATCATCGATTTTCAAGGGTACCTTTGTGGTTGTGTGGAGTGTGGAGCTAAGTGGCATTTAATAAATAAATTAAAAAGAAACATAAATAACATTAAATAAATAGGCATCGTCTCTCCTTGCCAAGTATTTGTAGCTAGAGCCCACCCCCTCCCCCCAAAAATGTATCTTTGCCATATGTCTCTCTATCACCCTCTTTCTCACACTCTCATTCAATCTACTCTCCATAACACTTACTAAATAGGCATAACATAAATAAATAGCCATTGCACATGAAGAGAGATTGTGTGTATGTGTGGAGGACTACAGTGCTCATATGGTAGAGCATGTGATGGCATGCTTCTACCACTGTGCACCATAGTCCTTCACACACATACTCTCTCAAAATGGTAAAGTAGGCTATGCTTTGTAGCCATGTGTCTCTCTTCTCTCTCTCCCACCCCCCAAGGGATTTTTGTGTAGGAGCTTTACTATTTTGGGTGTCTCATGGTTCACACTTGAGAAGAGCTTGGGCATGATCCTTCCTATTAGAATATTTGAAAAGGAAAACATGTGAGCCCAATATCCTCAACCATCTTTATCATATAATAAGCATAATGGTGAGCTACATAACCTTCAAAACCAAATCTTTTAACAGTGTATCTAACCCTGCTAGACTTACGTACCACTAGATCACTCAGTGGAGCCCTTACATTACCATGTGCTCTCTGTATACTTGGTGTCTTGACTGAAAGAATACCAAGCTCATCATCCAAACTCTCTGAACCACTAGAATCTCTATCAAATCCCAAATGACTATTAGATGTATCATTACCATCCGACTCTTTCTTTTTCCCTTTGACTTTATGTAGAATACTTATAGATGTACCTAAAGATGTGATGCTACCTTAGTCTCCCAAACCAAAGGCTAATTGTAGATGTAATACCAAATGATGTTTTTAGTCCACTAAGGCTCTTTGATTCTTACTTTTCTTTCTACAGATAACTATCATGACCATTATGAGAGAGCAAACAGTTGCAACTCCCTCTTCCAACCCTTCACACGACTCTCCCATTTCAATAATCTTTATTTCAAAAATATTGATCACATTTGACAATTTAACCTTGAAAGCTTGAAGCTTTATTCTCATGGAAAGCTATATGCGTATCTCTTGGCTTTCATACATGATTACATTGTATATTGTAATTGATTTGGCACTAAACCCACATAGAGAAGATACATCTTGAGAAGTTTTTGAGGTAGATTCTGATTTTGTGTCTTATATTTTGCACATAGTTAGGCTCCATCATACTCCCACACTGAGAAGTGAAGCGTCCTCGCGAACCATTGGAGAAGAACCGCGATCAAGGAATGTCAACAATAAGGAAACAAAGTTAATGATGAGGAGGCCAACTCGGTGTAAACCTTGTAGGGAAGGGACCCTTACCTCCACCAAACTCCCATACTAAAAACATTGCATGGTCTTTAAAATGAATTGTCTTCAACAATGATCCACAAGAAACACCCACCATCTCAATGTGAAAGCAAGATAATATGCCACTTTAAGAACTTCAATCCATGATATTAATGAACTTTATCGTCTTGAAAGATAATATATTCAGCACACCCACCCTTTACATAGATGGATTGAAGGCTACACTTGAATGAAAGCTTTGAATATGAAAGCCAAAGCACATGAACAAAAGCCTTTTCTTTCTCAATTTAGGGCCTTTTTTTGGTTTTAATAGGTCATTTTTAAATGCCTTTTTTTTCAACTGAAAGAGAAAAGAAAGAAGAACTTTCATGTGGTAGAGAAGGCAAAGAGGAGATCATTGAATTCTACGCAGGAGACAACAACATGAAGGAAAGTAATCGATTTGAGGTGAGGAAGAGGGTGACCTTGATGGTTTCTCAATGAACCTTGAAATCAACACTTATGGGGCCATGGGATGCGATGAGACATGGCACAACAGGTGGAACACATTCCAGCATGAGACGTTGTCAAACCCTACCTCTTCATTAGCATATACATTGTTAACAACCATCATGTCTTTGGCCTTCTCTTCATCTACTTGTCTATTGGTGCTCATAGCCTTCACTTTATCTTCTCTCCCTCCAATGCTTCTCTTCTTGGCTTGAGATTGGTTATTCCTCGCCGGCTGCACACCACTTGATAACCCCTCCCACAAGCACCAAAGGAAGCCAAAAGCTAGGGATCAAACCTGCAAAATCTATGTAGAAGGTTCAACCTTGAATCTCCAGCATGAATTCTCTCTCTCTCTCTCTCTCTCAATAGGGCTCTTTTGCTCCCCCCTTCTCACCATGGCCAAGCTACTGCCACTGCTTTCTAGCACCTTGATCTATGGCTACACTTAGACCCCCACCCTCACTGTCATGCATCAATGATGTGCATGTGGGAAGGCTTGAAGGAGAGGACACACCATCTCTCTATCTCTGTTCAGGACATACAACTCTCTTTACTACTCTATATAGATTAATCTTGGTTTTATTGCATTAATCTTTCTATTCTGCTAATTGTATTGTAGTGGAGTAGAGGGTTAGGTGACAACCAAATGAATGTACTTGAAAAGAAGCCTTCTTTTGATGACTTTTTGATAGCCTCTCCCACACACACACAATCTATACTCCAAGATATTTTTCACAAAATGAAATATCATCATTCTTAGCAAGTAAAGAAAAAACCACATGTACATGAAAGAACTTTGTGACAGGTGAACATTGACCTTTAGATCACCTTGTGAAAGGTATTGCAATAGTGGGATGAGTACGTTTTATCACACCTCATAAAGGTATGATGTGATAGGCACATGGACCATCATGATGCCACCTTAAGATATAGTGTGCTCTTTTCTCCTCTATTCTAATTGGCCAATACAATCAGCCCATCTTTAATTGACTGGCATGTAATTTCTCCTCTTCCATTCAACCTACCTCTATCCTAATTGGCCCATGTAATTTTCAATTAGTGATTTCCACTATAGTGCAATTGTCTTTTCCAATAAATATGTCATGTAATCTCTATCCCCCATTTGATATCATTAAAATAAGTAGATATGTTTCATCAACTTGGCTCCAATGTTAGTCAGCTCCCTTGTAATGCACTCATTTTTAAATCTATTTTATTTCCTTCAACATGGCATCTATGTGTACATTTCTATTTTTTGAGAGCTTAATTTTAGTGAATTGTCTATTTCGTGAGGGTCCACTTTATTTTAGAAAAAGAGAGAGTGTTCATTATGTGTATTCTAGGCTTAATTTTAGTGAACTATTTGTTTTGTGAGGCTTGGGTCTCCTATAATCTTGCCACATAGGATTGGTTCTTATAAATTTCTTTGGTGACTCAACTTCAAGAGATTAAAAAATAAGGGATAGTATAGATAGATATTTTATCTACACTCTATGTGCATGCTCTATAGAGGAGAATATATATTTTATTTACATGAAATAATAGCTTTTCTTTAAAATTTGGGGATATATTAGGGCAAAGATCTTAAAACGGTAGCCATATCCTTGTGGTATAATTTATCTAGCATGCATAGCATGCTAAAATACCACTTAACTTTAGGTACAATGATTTCCCAATTGAATGTAAGCCCTTGAAAATTCTTTAGGTCCTTGCCGCTTGTAAGGCATGAGAAGTAAAGACCCAAGAGACTGTACTTCATTTCATAGTAAGGAATTCAATCTAGTAGAAGATGTGGCATGTTGATTCTTCATCACCACAACTATAGATCCCATCAAAGATACCCTTCCTTTTGAGCTTACCAGGAGAGAAGAAAGGCCCAACAATGATGATCCATGAAAACCATATCTCTCACAGGAAACTTGAGACATATTTTAAGACATTTTTGAATAGTTTCTCGATAATTCCTATGTGCCATATTTGTTAATTATGCTTGCCTCTACTCCTTATTCTCATGTCAAGCTTTGTTGGCAATATATCCTCAATCGCATTGGTTGTAAGTTGATTGCGCCTCTGAATGTGAGCATTCACATTGGTAGATGCTCAAACAAACTCTCCTAACACCCTACATGAAGCTAATATGTCATACAGCTTTCCCTACCCTATAGGAGGCAACTTGCCTCTGGTAATGATCCAATGAGAGGCCCTATGCACCTCCCTTTTTTGCAACAGAGTTTCCCAGGCCCCTTGTGTTTTTAACAGAATTTAGTACATATGTCGTTAAGATAACTTACACCTATGTTGAGAAGGCACCGATTTTTTGGCTCGAAGTGAATAAGAGTAGTAATGGATAGATACATGTATATGATGTTAGAGGGATTCTTAAGCAATAATTAACTGTAGTAAGAGATTAGGAATATTCTTGTATGAGACCAGAGATGATGATAGACATTACATAGAGTAGCAACCAATGAGAGATGAAACAATATACATGCAAGAGATCAGAGACTCAAAGTAAACCAATCCTTCATTAAGAAAACCCGTTTACAATGAGTTCCCCTTCATCATGTCTTGTTTCACCTTGTTATACCTAAAAACTCACTCTAAACACTAGCTTCTACTCTACTGCTCAGATGGAAAATTTGATGGTTTTGTTGGCTCTGAAAGGAAAGTAAATCCCCAAGACACCTTATCAGAATTCCATCAGATTTCTCCTTCTCCCTCCTCAATGTTGGGAGTGCTATTTGGTGCCAAAAAACTGCAATCGTGTGCGTCGCAAATTTGAGACCCCTTCTCTTTGCATGAGATCTCCAAAATTGGCTGAAAAGCCACTTGCTTTTTGCAAGATACCCTATTCTAGAAGTTTTCAACACCTTTTGAAGATATTTATAAGAAATAATGTCCAAAAGGTAAAAAATAGACTAAAATTGCCCAAAAATCCCATAATTTTTAACCATCCATAATATGGACACCAACACTAATGACTAATATGACATTGACTCTCTTATTTAATAAGAAAGCCGAATGATGATGTAATCAAGGGTTTTTCACACCGTGTCCACGTAGCAGCAAAACATCCACCCCTTGTGCACCTGCACATCCTTTGGTATATGCCACCGTTGTATCCACATGGATCAAACACCCATATCGTCAAATTTTCACTCATCATGCACATAAGAAGGCATCCGCCTAGATCATAGATCAAAATGACTAGCATGTGCCCAACTCTAACACCATACCAAGCACCCACTCCATGGTCATCAGGTCTTGGGTGTGCATCATATAATAGAGGTTGTTTAATCTCCATATACATGCTATCAATGCACCCATCAACAAGTACATAGCCACATGCCTGCTCTTTTAGAGTCTAGCACATGGAAAGCTACTTATACTAACAATTATGTGCCCCATCAAACATAAATTGAGCCTCACTTGCATCCAACAAATGAGTACCATCACCAAAAATAGTGAAGTTGTCCATAGCTTGAAGCATCTTTGAATTTCCTATCAAGGCCTCTGACAAAGCATCCAAAACATTTTCTAGTTGTGGACCATAATACACAAGATCCTTTCTCTACATTCCCTCTAGCTCATGAACTGTCTCAAAGATAGCAAACTATGTCTTGCAAATCATGCACATCCAACAAGTCACCAATCTCCATCTGAGTCCCTACATCAAGTAAAACATGAGCTTCATAAGCCTCTTGGTATGCACTAAAAAAATCTGCGTATGCAGTGGCTCACTCTTCCAATACTTGATCTTCCAAGGCATATGTGGTATGACTAGTTAACACATCAATTATCTCTACTACATCCAATAGTACACGAGCCTCATAGGATTCCTCACAAGTACTTAGAAAATCTACATATGCATTATCCCTATCATTCACTTTAGGCTCATTCAGGACAACATCTACATGGATACTCACAACATCAAAAGTATCTGCATAAAAATTATCTATGTGGTGACTTAAAGCATCCATTGTAAGTGTAGATATCTCAGTAGTATGGGAACTCAAAGCATCACTAGCATTAGCATTCTTGGTAGGGTAAATCACAACCTCGGAGATTTTCAACATAGGCACTCACTGCATAAGTGCTCAACTCCTCAATAAGTGCATCCAAAACATCCATAGTAGGTTATTGCTTAGCCTTGGTAGTAGCAAAAGCAATGAAGCTTAAGGAAAAGCTTGTGCTTCCTCTATACATTTATCCTTCTCTGGTTACATATGCATTCTTAATTCCTCCTCCTTCCACATCTGAAATGCCTCCTCTATCTCTCTTCTTGCTTCTTCCTTGTTCCATCTCCATTGTTCTTCCTCGTCTTGCTCCTCCCATTGTTGCTGCCTTTGATACTTATATGTTGTAATAAGCCTCTTGCATACATCCTCAAATTTCTTCCAAAATCCATAAGTGACATAAGTTACATATCCAAGCTCACTCATCTCTGCACTGATATCTAGCACTGCTGTACCTTTTGCATACAAAGCATATGTTCATCCTTAGAATTTTCCAATTTCATCAAGGACTTATAAGCTTCAAGGAGCATTAGACATAAAACCAAAAGTTGCATCCTAGTTGTATTATCTATGTATCTAAGCTCAAGCAACTTTTGAAGATACTCCATAACCTACTCTATATCTTATCCCAAAAGTATATATGCATCTACATCCATATCTGACTCTTCAGCCCGGCCTTCACGTCAGGTTCACCAAAAAGATACCAAGATAATCTACACTAATACATCGGGTCTCTTGCTGTGGGAGTGAATAAGAGTAGTAATGGATAGATACATGTATATGATGTTAGATAGATTCTTAAGTGAGGATTAACGGTAGTAAGAGATTAGGTAGATTCTCGTATGAGAGCAGAGATGATGATAGAGATTCCATAAAGTAGAGACCAATAAGACATGAAACAACATATATGCGAGAGATCAAAGACTCAAAGTATCCCAAAACTAATCCTTGATTAAGAAAACCTATTTAGAATGAGTCTCCCCTTCACCATGTCTTGTTTCACCCTATTATACCCAAAAAAGCGCACCAAACGCTAGCTTATACTCTACTGTTTAGATGGAAAATCTGATGGTTCTATCGACCATGGAAGGTGGATAAAACCCTAGGACACCTGATTAGAATTACCTTGGATCACTTCTTCTCTCTCCTTAATGTGCGAAGAGCTATTTGGTGGCAAAAAACTACGATTGTGCATATGGTGTGAATTCAAGAGCCCTTCTTTAAACATGAGATCTCCAAAACTGGCTGAAAAGCCACTTGCCTTTTATAGGATATCTTATTCTAGACCTTTCTACACCTTTTCAAGATGTCTATAAGAAATAATGCCCAAAATATCAAAAATAGACTAAAATTATCCAAAAATCCCATAATTTTTAACCATCCATACTATGGACACTAACACTAATGACTAATATGACATTGACTCTCTTGTTTAATAAGAAAGCCAGATGATGATGCACTCAAGGTTTTCTCACATTGTGTCCATGCAGTGGCATGACATCCACCCTCTTTGAACCTACACATCCTAGGGTATCTGCTACCAATGCATCCACTCGGGTCAATTACCCATATCATCAACTTTTCACTCATCATGTACGTAAGAAGGCATCCCCCTAGATCATAGATCAAAATGACTAGCATTTGTACAATTCTCACACCATACCAAGCACCCATTCCAAGGTCATCAGGCCTTGGGTGCACATCATATAATAGAGGTTGTTGAATCTCCAAATACATGCTATCAATGCACCCATCAACAAATGCATAGTGACGTGCTTGCTCTTTTAGAGTCCAGCGCATGGAAAGCTACTTATACTCAAAATTGTGTACCACATCAAATATAAATTGAGCCTTATTTGCATCCATGCTGATCATCATAAAAAATAGTGAACCAACCCACATCTTGAAGCATCTCTGAATTTCCTATAAAGGCCTCTAACAAAGCATTAGAAACATTTTCAAGTTGCAGAGCATCATACACATGATCCTCTTTGTACATTTTCTCTAGCTCATGAATTGTCTCAAAGATAACAAACTATATCCTAAAAATCACATACATCTAGCAAGTCACCAATATCCCTATGAGTCCCTACATTAAGTAAATCAGTGCAAAGATGAGTGAGATCGAATATGTAACTTATGTCACTAATGGATTTTGGAAGAAATTTGAGGATATATGCAAGAGGCTTACTACATCATATAAGTATCAATGGCAACAACAATGGGAGAAGCAAGAAGAGGAAGAACAAAGGAGATGGAATGAGGAAGAAGCAAGAAAAGAGATAGAGGAGGCATTTCACATGTGGAAAGAGGAGGAATTAAGGATGTAGAAGTAACCAGAGAAGGATAAACATATAGAGGAAGCACAAGCTTTTGCCCAAGCTTCACTAGCTACTACCAAGGTTGAGCCACAACCTACTACAGATGATTTTGATATACTTATTGAGGATTTGAGTAGTTATGCAGTGAGTGCCTATGCTGAAAGTATGGAGGTTCTGATTTGCCCTACATACTGAGGATGCTTATGCTAGTGATGCTTTGAGTTGCCATACCGATGAAATATATACAGCTACTGTGGATGCTTTAAGTCACCACATAGATATTGCTTATGCAGATACTTTTGATTATGTGAGTATCCATGTGGATGATGTCTTGAATGAGCCTAAAGTGGATGATAGGGACAATGCATATGTAGATTTTTTGAGTGCTTGTGAGAAAGTGTATGAGGCTCATGTACTATTGGATGTAGTAGAGGCTATTGATGTGTTAACTAGTCATACCACAGATGCCTTGCTGTACCTTTTTCATACAAAGCATATGTTCATCCTAGACTTTTCCAGTTTCATCATGGACTTATAAGCTTCAAGGAGCATTAGACATACAACCAAAAGTTGCATCTTAGCTGCATCATCTATGTATCTAAGCTCAAGCAGCTTTTGAAGATACTCCATAACCTGCTCTATATCTTATCCCAAAATAATATATGCATCTACATCCATACTTGAGTCTTCACCTCGACCTTCGCATCGCATTCACCAAAAAGATATCAAGATAATCTACACGTATGTCAGGAATACACCGGGTCTCTTGCTGTGGGAGTGAATAAGAGTAGTAATGGATAGATAGATGTATATGATGTTAGAGAGATTCTTTAGTAATGATTAACTATAGTTAGAGATTAGGCATATTCTTATATGAGAGTAGAGATGATGATAGAGATTACATAGAGTAGAGACCAACGAGAGATGAAACAACATATATGCAAGAGATCATAGAATCAAAGTATCCCAAAACCAATCCTTAATCAAGAAAACATATTTACAACGAGTCTCTGCTTCACCATGTCCTGTTTCACCCTATTATACCCAAAAAATCTCACCAAACACTGGCTTCTACTTTGTTGCTGAAATAGCCAATCTGATGGATCCCTTGGCTCTGAGAAGGGTGGGTAAAACCCTAGGGGCGTAGGATCAAAATCCACTCAAATCGCTCCTTCTCCCTCCTCAACTTCTGGAGTGTTGTTTGGTGCCAAAAAATTCCAATTGTGTGCAATGAAAATTTGAGAGCCCTTCTTTTTGCATGATATCTCTAAACACGGAATGAAAAGCCACTTGCTTTTTGTAGGATACCGTATTCTAGAAGTTTCCTACACCTTTTGAGAATATTTATAAGCAATAATGTCTAAAATTTTCCAAAAACCCATAATTTTTAACCATCCATACTATGGACACTAACATTAATGACTAATATGACATTGACTCTCTTGTTTAATAAGAAAGATGGATGATGATGCATTCTCATTGATTCATTATCTTACACTGATGGATTTATGTTTTATGAAAAAAGATTATGTGTGACTGTTCCATTTCAATCATTTGTTTTGCATGAAATTCATTGTTCCCCATACTAAGGCCATAGAGGAATTATTTCTACTTTACGTACACTGATTGAAGATTTTTATTGGCCACACATGGAATCTGATGCATCTAACTTTGTATCTAAATGCTTAATTTGCCAAAGAGTTAAAGGACACCATGGTAAACAATATGGTTTCTTAATGCCTTTACCAATTCTAGAATGACCATGGGAACAGATCTCACTAGTTTGCCTAACACTAGAGCTAATCATGACATGATTTGGACTATTGTTGATAGGTTTAGCAAATAAGCATATTTCATTCCATGCAAGAAAATATTAACTGCATCTCAAGCTGCTCAATTGTTCTTGAAAACTATTTTCTTTAATCATGGTTTGCCAAAAGTTATTATTTCTGACTGTGATTCTAGATTCTGCAATAATTTTTGGATTACTTTGTTTGCTAACTTAGGAACAAAGATTGATTTTTCATCTACATTTCATCCTGAAACAGATGGGCAAACAAAAGCTACTAACATTACCATTTTAGATCTTTTGTGTGCATACACAATTTCAAAACCACAAATATGGGATACACATTTACATTCACTTCAGTTTGCATATAATAACACACCACATACAGCTACACAGAAAGCACCATTTGAAATTATTTATGGATATAGATTACCTACACATGTTACATCATTGTTAAACAAAGTTCAAGCTGTTGATGATATTGCTAACATGCATGCTACTATTTTTGATGAAGTTAAAGATATGATTACCAAAGCCCAACAATCATACACAAAACAAGCCAACAAGAAAAGAAAAGCTATGAGTTTCAAAGTTGATGATTATATTTGGTTACAAATTGAAAAGTGAAGATTACAAAGTGTTGAAAAACACCCTATTGTAAAGTTAGCCCCTAGATTTTATGGACCTTTCAAGATCATTCACAAAATCAATGACAATGCATTTAAACTAGAATTACCACAACACTCGAAAATCCACAACATATCAGTTTATTACGACCTTTTAGAGGCCAATTACATGTACACCCTGTCTATGAAAACCCTCCCTTGCTAAAAGAAGAAACTGAAATCCTTGAGCCTGAAACTATTCTAGATACTGACTTTATGACCACTAGAACTAGCTGTACATATTTGGTTGAGTTTAAAAATCATCCTACTGAAGAGGCCCAATGGATGCACGCTCGAGACCTAAGTGCTTACCCCTCACTGTTGGCTCCACATTGAGCTAATAGCAATTGAGGACAATTGCTATCCCACCCCTGAGGTATGATGCCAAGAGGCAGATTCCAGTATGGATTCCGTGAGGTTTTTCAGTGGATTTCGTAAAATTTTAAAGGTGGATTCCTTGTGCGAAAAGTTGATGGGGACGCCTATCCTTTTCGAGTGTCTTGTTAATTTAATGTGCAAGTGGGTGATTCCATAGCGAGTGATTCCATAAAATACATATTTAAATTAATAGACGTTTATGAGTTTAGAGTGCGCACTCATAATAAATTAAGGTTAAGATTGAGTTCTAACCAATTTATTTATTTTGTAGCTGAAGATTGCTAGGTATTCACTTTTGTCGGTTTAATTTAATTATTTTCTAAAAATTGTGAATGTTTCAGTTTAATGTGTAGAGCAGGCAACGGTGGCATTGGGAAGCACTAGGCGATAGCGTGTATTCAAGTTATTTAGAAGAAATTATCAATTTTTGATGGGCGCACATCTTAGGCATGGCATCAATATTTATGTTGATGCGCTTATTTATTGAAGCACTTGATATTTATTTATTATTTTTGTATGTGCATGGACGCACGATTTAAATATTTGTATTCGACATTGTATTTGGGCATTGCTTGACTCCTTGGGTGCCCAATAGCTTTGATTCTTTAGTGGGACAAAAGCAAACACAAAAGCTAAAGCGTGCTAATTGTAAATTGAGCTATTTTTTTAGCTTGGAGATCAATAATATATCAAATACATACTTTGTGGAGCACTCACACAAGGCATGGGGGGAGATTGTACCCAATTAGTCTTTTGCTTCATGTTGTGTAAGCTTTCTCTCTTGTTTTTTGTGCAAAAGTAGAGTTCTTTTGTTCTTAGGGACCTTCCGGCGCTCACTACACGTGCATATAGCATCCGATTTGTGCACTATTTGAGCTACAAGAGGCGTTGTTTATTGTTTTGTTTTTCATGTGTGGTTCGTGTAGTATCTATCAAAATATTTAAATTTGTGTTGTATTGTACATCCGACAAAGTCAATTACCCCAACCGGCACTCCTTATTGTCTTGTTATCGGGTTGTGAGTGAGGCTTGCTCTCGATCACTGCTCGTGTAATAACGTAACCATACCCCACCATACAACATGTCAAGGCCTAATGCCACAGAAGACTCGAGACACCAAGCACATTGACTCACAACTGATTATGCATGTGAAGACTGACCAAGTCTATCAGCCCAAACCTCAGCCTATTGTTCCCAAACCAGTCCCACGCAACTCAATCAAGAATGAGGAGGCCACATCTGCAAGTAGTGATGCCCCATTTGTAGTCTAGTCATCCTAGCCCACTAGGCAAGTGACCCAACTGCAATCTCAGGAACAACCGAGCCCGCAACTATCTACTATCAAACTCTCTAGTTCTGTCAAACCTCAACCACCCACAGTCCTTAAACCCTCCTATGAGCGGAAATCATTCTTGTCACTAGCCCACAAATCTATTCGAAGGCACAAGGGATGACATCATTGCTTGCCTCAGATGCTTAGATGCCACATTCATGTTGTTGACTCTGAGCTACGGTTGCTTGGACTTGGAGTTGTTGCAAGAGCCCTTTGCAAGAGAAGTTCGTACAATGTCTTGTTAATGGGACACATTGGAATTTGCATTCATCAAAGCACCCCACTCAATTGTAGAGTTGCTCCGCAATGAGATATCTACAGAGCAAGCCATCAAACAGCGGCTCATCACGTCATATGATAAGCGAGCTTCTTCTACTATCACTGATCGAGAATTAGAGGAGTTGAAAAATCTTGCTATAACCAAATCCCCATTCTTACGTAGATGGTACACTCTTTGATTGCAATGGGAACTCAAAGGATGCCAAATAATGACCAACGCTAAGCAATGACACACCATCAAGACATTAGAATACGACCCAACTTATGTCACTCCAACTTTGTAAGTGTGTTAACAATTATTCGTGACCGACCCCTAGAAGAGCATATCAAAGGACACCCTTACCTTGACTGCCTCTTGACAGAGGAACAGTTACATATTGCTAGTCGTATCGATTCCGATGACGTCCTAACATATGTCCTTACTTACATCACACATGTAGGTAGCGACCCTTCGATTTGGATTGTGACGCTCAGTTGGAGTATAATCCAGACTTGCATGCTTAGCTCATGCAAAAGTAAACACTCAACCATAAGCTGACAGCCTCGGGCCTGCTAGCTTTCAATCCTAGGAAGGATTCTCCCCAAATTCGAAAGGAGAGGGGATAAGGTAAGGTGGGTGAGTCGAACCAAAACCAATCAAAATCAAGCAAACGCATAAACACATAAGGAAAAAACACACCACTATGAAAACCTCAGTCAACATTTAAACATAGGAAGAAAAGAAACACATTAATTTGCAATTGAGGAAACATGTCACAAAAATGTTGAAGGGTGAAAAATTCTGAAATGAAAGTTTATGTTGGAGCTTAAATGTTTTCATTCAACAAACACGAAGTTATTCTTTTTTAGCAAATCACTCTTTCAAAAGCACTAATGGGAATGATGGTTCATGACAGGAATGAAAGATATCGCATCAAGATTGTGCTCACTGACTCCCTTTCACGAAGGAGGAGAGAACGTAGTACGACATCAGCTTAGAAAACCGTGCTTATAGTCAGCTAAAATTCCGCAATATTCACAACCTTGAGAAGGTGGTAGCTAAGGAGCAGGCCACAAGGAGAGTAGTGGAACAGTGTAACCTCTTCAAGTACCAAGAGAAGTTTGCACAAGAACCTGACCACATGAAGTGTGTGGAATTTCTAAGAACGTACAACCCCGACCAAGAATCCAGAATGGTTGACTGTGGGAAGAGGGGACAATGCTTGACAGGTGCAGCTGCCATTAAACCAGGCCTTGGTGGAGAAGGCACTAGGGCTGGAGCCTAAGGTGGAGAAGAAACGCAAGAGAAATGTGTATGCTATGCTAAAGATGAAGAGGGATGATGTTTTGACAAACAACGGCATCAGCATATAGGATATTCCCGATGCTGAGATCCGCATGCAGACAAAGTTGGTGCACTCACTTTTCTCTAGCCAACACTATAACTCCCTCATGCATCGAATCAATGTGCTTGTGCTGGAGAATGTGGCAGTCCACACCCTGGATGAGGTGGACTAGAATGGCTACGTGCACAAGACTAAGCAGCCAAAGCACTAGCCCTGGGGAGCAGACATGCAAGCGAAGAATCCCTAAACTCTAAAAATATGAAGAGGAAAAAACCTTCCTCAAAATCCTCCTTCGTTGAGCATGGAAGTGTGCTAATGGCCATCATCCAAGAGGTTATAAAAGAAGCCCAACAAGGAAACGAAGGAGCGGATGAGACCCTAGATAAGTCGCCGACCCACCAAGGGAAAGATCCATCGAGTGACAGGACAAAAATTGAGACAGAGAAGGAGGAGCAAGAGGCTCAATCCAGATGGAAAAAAACAAAGAAGCCCACTAAAAAGACAGCTCAGAAGAAGAAACAGAATGGGGGTAGGAAGAAGGAAAAAGAAGATCTAGAGAGAGCCAAAAGGGAATCCGTAAGAGAGGCGGCATAGAGGAAAAAGAAGGAGAAGGAAGAAGCTGAAAAGCTGGTAGAAGAATCAAGGAAAACAGATAAAGAGAGAGAAAGAACAGCTGTGGAAAAGGAGGCAGAGTTGAGGAGACAAGAGGAGGAAGACATGGCCGAAGCAACTCGTTGGTACATAGAACAACAAAGCCGACTCAATGGCCTAGGCACTTTAAGTCCGCCCAAGGAGGACAAACCTGGATCAAGCACTCACGTACCCAAATTCATGCCACCCGTGGTCATCGAAGGCAAGGGTAAGGCTCCCACCCATCCCATCGCATCCCTCTTGGTGCTCGCCAATGAAGCAACCACTATCACCCCAAGCATCCCGACTAGCACTAATGTGAACAAATTTGTGGCCCGGATGCAGTATTTCATCAATAAGAAATTAGCACAAGGAAAGAGCGGGGTCTTGAGGTAAAAGGCCTTTGGGCCTACCCGTGTATACTGTGACCGCCCATTCTTTATTCATATATAATATGATAGTGCAATAAGGCTGTCAAATCAATTGGATAGCACCTACATTGTGTGTGCTCTTCTCTCCCACATCTTCCTCTTCTCCTTCTCCACTATCATTGCATCCCCTTCAACTAGTATCAGAGTGGGTCTTCAAGAGCTCATCCTGGCCTTCCACACAAGGTATGAGATCTTCATTCTCACTCAGTTTTCAGCTCAACAGGGTTTTCACAGGTTGTGGGCAGCCATAGCTCACACCTCTTGGAGCTTCCTTCACTTGGATCTTGCTTCCAGCCTATCAAGGCTTGTTGAGGCTTGGTGTAGGCCTTCTTTGGCCCCCATTTGTGCCCCACTTGAGCCCCATTGTTGACACGTGGGATAGCAGACCCCCCAACCAGCTCACTTTTTTTTACACCTGATTCAAAATCTGGCCCAAAAATTACTCTTTCTGTCATATCTCGAGCATTCGGAACCTGATTCAAGCAAGATAAAAGTCTAAGTTGGGGTTTTGGCACGCTCCAAACGTGATGGTGATGTCAGATTTTCCAAATTCTGATGACAAAATATTCTGTGATAGATTTTAGGTCTGAGACAGCATGTATTTGTATGCATATGGCTTATGTGATGCTTCTACTAATGTCTATTGATACCGGATCACTTGTAGATGTTATGCCTCTTATGTGAGACACATTTGGGGCTGATTTAGCTCAGCCATTGGCTATTTTGAACAATCCCAGATCTGTCCAAAACAGGGCAGCCACATGTTACTTCAATTTTATGCTTACAGGTCTTGGCATTTGATGCCCGATTATGTCCGGTTGGTGCTTATACATACGGGAATGTATGCCTATGGATTTGAGCTTGGATTGAGCACTGATTTGCTCAGTTTATAGAGGTTATATGCTACCGGAAACTTCAGGGCTAAAGCCATTTATGCTACAGTTGGGTTATGCTTATTGGTCACGGGGTGCTCCCGGTTACTCGATATGATGTCATGATGTATTTGGACTATGCCACATGTCTTGTTTATGCTCCGAAATGCTTTTGAGCTGAGATTAGAGCTTGATTTGGGTTTGATTATCACTTCTTTGCAGCTGGTATTTCATCTATGATATGGTTTATGCCTAGGCTACCCAGTACGGGTTATGATGTCTTGGTAAATGCTTTATGCTTTGCTGTGGATGGCAGCTATTTGAGCTCGTCTCAACATTAATTTGAGTATTCCCTTGAGTAGTTGGACATTGACCTGGCTTTTTTCATTATGACTTGGCTTTTTTTGTTACGACCTTGGATGCTATATGGGATTTGATGCTCTAATTATGGATCTTGGCTATTACTTGGATGCACTTACAATTATTGAGCACTGAACTGCTTCCTTGTTTTGGCAGTTGCCTATTGAGCTGAGATTGCTTGTTTGAATTTGATATGCGGGATACTTACTGATCGATGGACTTGGATAGTGCTTGGGATTTACAGTTATGGCTTTCTTGCTCCTCTGTTGTCTAGCTTCTATGCTAGTTGGGCTCCTGTTGCCCGTCCATGTTAGAGAGCATATGCTATGTATGCTTACCCGTCTATGCACATGGTCAACTATTGTATAACTTACAGAGCTACTTATTTGGATGTTGTTGTATAGATGTTTGGGCTTCACCTAGAGCTTGACTCTTGCATGATGCTTTGTCACTTGTTGGTCTTTACTTGACTTGGATGTTCCTTGGTGGCATGATGTACTACAGAGCTATACATATGCATATGGTTATGGGCTGATTTCATGGTTGAATATCATATGCTCTTATGACAGATGTCTTATGCTTTATTATACTGTGGTTGGTTATGTCATGCAGTTGGCTACGACTCTTCTTCATGTGGGAGTTTTTTCATCCTTGATTGATGCCTTTATGTCCTCCCATCCATTGAGGTTTCATGAGCATTTGCAGCATGCTTCTACCACTGATGTGCTAGCAGATGATTGTCTTTATTAGCAGGTTCCCTATGTTGGGACATCCCTCAACTGCTTGAGCTTCGTGGATGCTATGGATAGCCCTATTCATGATGACTTGGATTCCTTGTCATCTTCTATAGGTTCTTCTACTTCAGATGTTGTTTGCTTCCATTGTGGGAAGCTTGGGCATGTTCAAAGAAAATGCTTTAGATGGATTAGAGAGCAACAGAGACAAAGACAGACTCGACATGAGCAAAGAGTCAGCGATGGAGCAGGTATTACCACTCTTTCTAGTGGTGAGGTACATGCAGTTACCCATGATGATACAGTTGAGCATGTCCTCTTGTCATCTAGTTTCCCTATAGCTTACTTGCTCAATGATCAGGCCCATGCATTTGATTGGCTTTTCGACTCTATGGCATCTTGTCATGTTACCCCTCATAGCGCATGGTTCTCTTCTTATAGGGAGGTTGATGGATGTATTGATCTAGGCCTTGACCAAACTTATGCTATTGTTGGTACAGGGAACATACACCTAGCTTTGCCTAATGGGACTTCTCTTATGCTCAGGGATGTTCTACATGTTCCCATGCTCAGTAAGAGCCTGATTTCTGTCAGTTAGTTGCATGATGCAGGTTACTCTGTTTCTCTTCAGGATAGGTCATGGAAGATCTGTCATGGTTTCTTGGTTTTGGCCTCGAGTTGGTTCTCATTACCCAGTGGATGTCTCTCATGTGGGAGATTCTATGATTGCAGTTATCCGGATACCACATGCATTGTTATGGCATTATCACCTAGGCCATATGAACTACAGAGAGATGGAGATCTTGTCTCGTTCAGACTCATTGCTGCCTCCTATGTCACTTACAGATCTTGATGCTTGCCCTAATTGTACTCTTGGTCCTTGCAGAGCCCCCTTGGCTTATAGCAATCGTATGAGGCATGCTCCTCTAGATCTTGTCGATGTGCAGTATATGGACCTATGCCTTCCCAGTCACTTGGTGGAGTGTTGTACTTTGTGACCTTTATTGATCATGCTACCCATCGTGTTTGGGCTTTTCCCTTGGTACAAATTGAGGATGCTGCAGTTATGCTTGATAGGTTTATGGATTCTCCTGGTAGCAGGCCTAGGTGCTTGCAGATGGATTATGAGAGTCATGCTCTCTCTCCCAGCTCTCGAACTTCTTGTCAGCAGTATGGCATTGATTTCTTGTGTCCATGGTATTATGGGATTTCTCATGGCATGTGTCTGACCTTACAGTCAAAGGTTGCTTCTATGCTTACAATAGCTGGGTTGTCTTATGGGTTTTGGGCTGAGGCCCTTATGACAGCAGTCTATTTGGTTAACAGGACGCCATGCTTGACCTTGGATGGTATTACACCCCATGAGGCATGGAGTGGCATGCGGCCCTCCTATGATTACTTGAGGATGTTTGGCTGCCAAGCATCTGTACATATGCCACATGAGCCTATGTCATGTAGATGTATCCTCCTTGATTATGGAGATGGTGACTTTAAGGCTTGCAGATTATGGGATTTGGATGCCCAACAGGTCATACACAGTCGTCATGCTATCTTCTATGAGACAGAGACACCTCTTAGCCCTCTTGATGAGAGTTCAGTAAGCTTTATGGCTAATTTTACAGTAGCTACAGTCCCATTACATCAAGTTGTTTATGCTGAAAATGAGACACTTATTGGCCCAGATGATGTAGCTATGCATAGCAATCAAGGTCAAGATGTTGGTGGTCAGTTGCTAGACCCCTTGTAGGCTCATGAGAGATGTTTTCTTGTAGTTTTGTAGGCTAGACAGCCAGCCATATTTTAGTCTTCTGCTTCGCTGAGGCCACATGTAGTCTTGAGACCCCATTGGACGAGTGTCTGGGATGTTGACCCTCTTTCAGTGATTGACTCTGGAGAGTTTGACTGCTCTCCACTGTCTTATACACGCCACGATGATGCTATGAGTGACTTTGATGCTTTACAGCTGTGCATTGATGAGTTGTGCTTGCTTCATGAGAAGCATTCTTGGATTGCTCCATTGTATGGAGCTGCAGGATCGCTTATCTCCTGGATGTCATGGACTCGGGGATGCTTGACTCTTCTTCTGCAGAGGTTCCTGACACTTCTTGCACACCTCACTTTTCGATTGGGCATTGGGTGAGATGTTATGATTCCTCACCTTGTCTTTTTTTTCTTTCTTTGTTTTCACTCCCCAGCCACATTGGCCTTTTAGTGGGAGGTTGTTGGGGTAAAAGGCCTTTGGTCCTACCCGTGTATACTGTGACCGCCCATTCTTTATTCATATATAATATGATAGTGCAATAAGGTTGTCAGTTTAGTTGGACATCACCTACATTGTGTGTGCTCTTCTCTCCCGCATCTTCCTCTTCTCCTTCTCCACTGCCATTGCATCCCCTTCATGGGCAGACTATGGCCACCGGGTAGAAAAGGCCGGCCATAGATGCCGAGTCTAGGCAAGATCCGAAACGCCAAAAGATGGAAGCTTTGACCACCCCAATCTCTACCACTATGATGCCACCAGCAAACCATGATGAATATGTGGATGAATTGCTCTCTCAATTAGAGAAAGCAAGGGAGAAAAGAAAGATAGTGGTGGCCGAGTTGGAAGCAGAAAAGGATTCGGTGGTAGCCTTCTAGCTTGAAAAGATGAGGCAAATGGATATGCAACAAAAGGAAATCCTTGATCTAAAATGGAAACCAAAAGCCAAAGAAAAAAGGGAGCAAATTTGGTGGCAAGAGCTCGTAGATAAAAATCACGAGCTAGTGAAAATGCAGAGAGAGTATAAGATTCTAATCATGCAACATGAGGATCTGGCAACAAAAATAGGTGGATCGAATGGGGCATGAAAGAGTTTGCCACAGGGGAAGAAGGAAGGAAGCGATAAGAGGAACAACACCATAGAGAAATGAAAACCATGACCGAAAAGCTAAGTCTGGAAAGAGTGCAGGAGAGAATGAGCAGGGAATTGGAAGACCAGGAGTAGAGACTAATGGCCCTAGTACAAAGACAAGGAGAAGGTACGGAGAAAATGAAAAAGAGAGCCGACGAGTGGGCAGGCCAAAATGAACAAAGAGTGAAGACCTTGGGGCGTCACCTGGCTCTCGTGGAAAAAGAGAAAGTCCTAGCAGAAAGCAGAGCAGAGGCATCCCAAGTGGCTTTCAATACTCAACAACGAATCTTCTTGAATACCCGATGGATGCCACTCATGTAGAGAAAGGGGAGTCCTTGGAGGTGGTAAAGAAGAAGCTGAGCATAGCACGCAAAGCTCTACGAGCAAGGCTACACATGCCCTCCCAACCCGTTGCAGTTGGGCTGAGCCTTGATGAACAATGTAAATACATGTTGTTGGCTGGCCTAACCCCCCAGGAGATTGATGCTCTAGGGTTCATAGAGGAGGTACAACAGGAAGAGTGCCCAAGAAGTGAAGCTGAACTGCAACTTGACCTAGGCGGATTTGAAGAAGAAGTGACCCCACAACCCCCTTCACCCCATTCTGAAGGGCAGGGGCAGCGTCTCTTCTTTTCTTTTCTTTTCTTTTCTTTTCTTTTCTTTTCTTTTCTTCTCTTCTCTTCTCTTCTCTTCTCTTCTCTTCTCTTCTCTTCTCTTCTCTTCTCTTCTCTTCTCTTCTCTTCTCTTCTCTTCTCTTCTCTTCTCTTCTCTTCTCTTCTCTTCTCTTCTCTTGCATGCGCATAACTATGATGGATGGAGATTGATGGAGGAGGCTTGAGGATGCTTGAGCTAGCATCTAGGATTGTGGAGCTACTGGTGTGTGTAAAGGAAGAGGCAACTCATTTTGGCAGGTAAGCTCACTACATTAATAGGTTTGAAGGCGTGTTGGCTATGTGAGATGTAGCCATTAGAGCTCGCTTGGAACGCTTGAAACAATAAGCAGTCCGTGAGTTTTGGCGGTTGAGAGAGAGCTCCCATAGTATCCATCCATATGATGTCTTGGACGAGCCTAAAGTGGATGATAGCGAAAATGCATATGTAGATTTTCTAAGTGCTTGTAGAGGAAGCTTATGAGGCTCATGTACTATTGGATGTAGTAGAGACTATTATTGTGTTAACTAGTCATACCATGGATGCCTTGTAAGATCATGTACTAGAAGAGTCAGTTATTGCATATGTAGATTTTCTTAGTGCATAGGAAGAGACTTAAGAAACTCATGTTTTACTTGATTGAGGGACTCAAAGGGAGATTGGTGACTTGCTAAATATACATGATTTGCAGGACATAGTTTGTTGTCTTTGAGAGAATTCATGAGCTAGAGGCAATGTAGATAGAGGATCCTGTGTATGATGCTCCGAAGTTGGAAAATGTTTTGGATGCTTTGTTAGAGGCCTTGATAGGAAATCTAAATATGCTTCAAGCTATGGGCTTCTTCACTATTTTTAGTGATGGCAAACATGCATTGGATGCAAATAAGGCTCAATTTATGTTTGATGTGGTACACAATTGTGAGTATAAGCAGCTTTCCATGTGTTGGACTTTGAAAGAGTAAGCATGTTGCTATATATTTGTTGATGGGCACATTGACAGCATGTAATTGGGGATTCAACAGCCTCTATTATATGATGCACACCCAAGGCCTGATGACCTTGGAGTGGATGCTCAGTATGGTGTGAGAGTTATACAAATGCTAGTCATTTTGATCTATGATCTCGGGGGATGCCTTCTTACATGCATGATGAGTGAAAAGTTAACAATATGGGTATTTGACCCTGGTGGATGCATCGGTGCTTTAATGCGATAATGTGCAGAAACAATATGTAAATTCAATTCTTTGACCAATTTTGCAGAAATAAAGTCGTGTGTGCTCCCATCATCATGTAAAATAGTCTTTTCTTTACCATGCACCTGACATTTCATTGTTAATAAAGAATGGGGATTTGGCATACCTAGTAAAGTATTTGAAGTAGTACCACTGTCTTCATCGTCTTCTGTGAAATCTGGCATTTCTTCATTGTCTTCATCTTCTGCCGCTCCCAAATAATTGATATGAACAGTTGGCTTTTTGGTTTGACAAATCGCCGCTAGATGTCTAGGTTGATGACATTTGTAATAGACTATGGATTTGGCTTTAGATACATTATTGGTAATAGCAGAAAGTTTAGGAATATTAGGATTTGGTTGGAAAGATGGCTTAGGGTTTGGATTTGTGTTTGATGGTAAAGCAAGTGGTCGTGTCCAAGATTTACAGAATGAAGATGGAAGGAAACAACTTTGATTGAATCTTTGAAAATTTGAATTGAATTGTTTTGAACCAAAGTTACCATTAGTTTGAAATTGTTGTGGTCGCTTCTCTCGTCCTCGAATTTTGTCTTCAGTGTCATGGGCCAAGGAAATTGCATCTTCGAGAGTCGTTGGCTTGAATATGTTGACCTCCGCATAAAAATGTCCAAGTAAGCCAAACAAACATAAACTTTCGTTTATGGGTTGTCCCAGGTACATCTTCAAGCATGCGTAGTTGCAATAAAGAATTCTAGAAACGCTCGGTTTATTGTGAAATAGGTTCGTGATCCCTTTGTTGCAGAAGATCCCATTGTTTGATTGCTTTTTCATGGAATTGGGGTGAAAGGAAATTATGAAAAAATTTCTTTTGAAAGTCTCCCAAGTAGTAGGACAATCAATGCTCTTGCGGACAACAGTCCACCTTAGGGATGCTCGGTCAACTAGATGATTAGTGACACACTTATTTTTGTCTTTCTCAGAATACTATTCTTCATGGAAATAATCATCAAATTGACTGATAAAAGAAAGTATAGCCTTTCCATTGCGTGACCCATTGAAAGTACAAAATGTGATTTTTTAAAAACTTATCTTTGTTTCTTTCCGAATAGATTGCGCTTCAAGTGTTGCATCGATCGTACGTTGTATAAGATCTTTAGATTGCAGTCCATCTTGGTCGGTGGTAAATCATTGCAGATTGGCCAATTGAGCTTGCAAGGTTTGACGTGCTCTTCATTCCTCTTGAAGTTGCATCATAATCAAATCCAGTTTTTGCTCCATCATTGGTTGGGGTAGGTCACCTTGAGCCATAAAATCTTCCATGGTTTGATCAGACATCCTGCAAAATTCCGAAAGACCTCACACTCTCAAAATCTTGTTAGCACGATGAGTGTAGCTCAAAGTCGGGTTTACAAGGCTTATTTCTCTTTTTTTTAAAAATGGGTTTTTGTAGTATTTCTCCATTGCGGATGTGGAATTTGATGTCACGGTCGTCTTCTAAGAAGATAATCTTGCGTGTAGACTACGTGTTGAAAAGTGTTTGCTGGAATCTGGCTCTGTCAGTCCATAGGTGTGAATAGAGGCTTCCAGAGAGTTGAAGATAGGTTCGTGTTTAGTCCAGTGGGAACTGCTGCTATGAAAGAGAGTTGAAAATTGGGATTTTGAGCCTTAGTAAAGCTTTAAGCTTTAGTAAGCTTTTAAAGCCTTAGGCTTTAATAAAAAAACTTAACGAATTTTTTAAAGACTCTGCGCGACAAGAGGAGATTGACGATGGAATCGGTGCCCTTTAGTTCATACTGCCGGTGTTGTCATTGAAATTTGGAGTTTAAGATTTATTAAAAAGTTTATTAATCTTTTAAACTTAAATTGAATTATCTGTCTTCTCTAGTCTTGAAGAAAAAAAACGTGTTGATAAAGAAGCTTCTCGCGTGGTCCTCCGCCCTGCAGAGGCCGGTCCTTCGCGATTTGAGTGCATAGTAGGGGGTTCTTGACTGCCAGGAACATGCTGATATTGACGGATTGCCACGAAACTGACTATAGAGCTTGATCATTCTAGGAGCTCCACCTTCGCGCGAGATGGAAAGCGATTGAAAGCTCTCAATCTTAGCTTCGCTCTGATACCACTGGTGCACAAATCAGATGATGTATGCACGCGTAGTGAGCGCTGCAAGGTCCCAAAGAATAAAAGAACTCTACTTTTTCACAAAAAGCAAGAGAGAAAGCTTGCACGACATGAAGCAAAAGACTAATTGGGTACAATCTCCCCCATGCCTTGTGTGAGCACTCCACAAAGCATGTATTTGATATATTATTGATCTCCAAGGTCAAAAAATAGCCCAATTTACAATTAGCACGCTTTAGCTTTTGTGTTTGCTTTTGTCCCACTAAAGAAATAAAGCTATTGGATGCCCAAGGAGTTGGGCGGTGCCCAAATACAATGTCCAATACAAATATTTAAATCGTGCGCCCATGGGCATATAAAAATAATAAATAAATATCGAGTGCTTCAATAAATAAGTGCATCAAAATAAATATTGGCGCCACGTCTAAGATGCGTGCCCATTAAAAAATGATAATTTATTCTAAATAACTTGAATACACGCTATTGCCCAGTGCTTCCCAATGCCACCGCTACCTGCTCTACACATCAATTGAAGCATTCACAATTGTTAGAAAATAATAAAATTAAATCGACAAAAGTGAATACCTAACAGTCTTCAGCTACAAAATAAATAAATTGGTTAGAACTCAATCCTAACCTTAATTTATTACGAGTGTGCACTCTGAACTCATAAACGTCTATTAATTTAAATATGTATTTTACGGAATCACTCGCTATGAATCATCCACTTGCACATTAAATTAACAAGATGCCCAAAAAGGACAGGCGTCCCCATCGACTTTTCGCACAAGGAATCCACCTTGTGTATGAGCCCTAGCAATAAATAAAATTTTACAGAATCCACCGCAAAACCTTACAGAATCCACCGTGGAATATGCCTCCTGGCATCATTAAGACAATTCAAACCCAAATTTGGGTAGAGCATCACAACACCACAACACAACAAAAAAAACCAACAATTTGAAAATAAACAAAGTGAAATATATTCTTGTACCTTGAGCCGACACTCGGTGCCTTGACATCCAACAACTCCGACTCTCAAATTTACATGACAAGAGCTCACTCTAGCATGCGACCCTCCTCTCTCCTCTCTTACAAAATACAATTGTACAAGAGAGGTAAGGCCCTTAACTCTTCAATCTCCTCTCCTTATATAGTTTTTATCCACACTCACATACATTAAGCTTTTTACTTTCAACTTTTGGCTTTTGCTTTTCTACTGTTTTTCACTTTTTTTTTTTTGCCATACGCTTGTTTCCAACTTGTTTAGATCATAACTTTGTCATTTGAACTCCGAACATAGTCAATCGGGTACTCAAAACGATTGGAATACATCTGGTCAATAAGCCCGCGTGGGAAGAATTACGAAAATCTATAAAAAATAGGTAAAACTATTGATTTTCGTAAATCGCATCATTTTTCTCCACTGACGATGTAAAACGTATGATCTTTTCCTTTGATCCTTGAGTCTTCAAAATAAATATTCTTTGGATATGAACCTATTTTTTTATGCAGTGTGCCCTAGCATCAATATGCTATGAAAGAGAACTCTGTGCACAACCATACATGATTTGAGAAAACATGCAATTGATCGAATCTATAACATGCTACCATTCAAACAATGCTCACAAAAAAAAAAGGATGTACTTGAAAAAATTGTGTCTAACCTATCTAAATGTGCCAGTGCATCATGCAAAATGCAAACAAAATTTCTTGTTAATTTAAATCCTTATCTTCACCTCTCAACTCTCATCAATAAAATATCAATCTCTGCTCCAGCCATCCAAAATCTCACAATCTCTCAAGAAAATGATGGTCCTCAAGATGTTGACTAGATAAAAACAACCCATCTCATAATTGGTGGCATCCTTCACGACCCTCTAAACTCACCCAACCTCCTTACAAACTCAACCAGATGTTTCTAACTTTGTGATGAGCATCCCAAATAGTGCGTGCGATAAATGTGCGTGCTCAATGACAGGTGCTCTCTCATGTGCAGGTGCATCTAAAAGTTAGTGCATATAGCTACAGCGGACCTCATGCCATGCTAGTGCTCAATGATGGTGCAAAACGTGCATAATCTCAACCCATGGCATGGAAGTATTTGAGAAAATCAGGAGACGACCCCTGAGTGTAGTGCATCAACAAGTGCAACGTGAAGTGCTCGTGAACCCATTTTTCCCTGTGATGTGCAAGAGTCTCGACAAGGAAACATACCTTGTTCCACAATGTTCTGTAGCTAATAACAAACTCCAACTTCAACCTATCCAAAAAATACCCAGCTCGACCAAGGCTATCAAGTTTCACACTCAACAAATCAAACGAAATGACAGAAACAAATCCAATGCTAGACAAACACAAGAAATCCAATTACAAAACAACAAAACTTGACAACATGTGAGGGTGGCATTTGATCGTGCTCTTGGCTGCTTTAGACTTAGGGATCCATATCCAGGCATTACCCTCATAATAACCTTGAACTTGTAATAGGGTCTTAGGAACCCATCGCGACTTGACCACCTGACTGTTTGTAGCTCTGTTTTGGCCTCCTAGGTTTTGAGGTTGTGTTGTTAGCCTTATGAAGGCATGGATGATTTTTTTTTGGCAGTAGGTTTCGACGTTTAGGCACCCACCTTAACTGGGGTTCATGGGCATGTAACAAATCACAACCCTCCTCCTTGGACTTGGCTCAATGCGTGTTTACCAATGGTGTTGCGGGTCTAGTGGGAGTTGCGCAACCCTTGTTGAAAGCCGCCATTATGCAGACATTGCCAATGGCTAAGTGGATACGCTGTGACTCATAATCAACATTGCAGTGAGCTTGCTTTTTAAAGGTTTGACCCAACAGCCATTTGGTGCCTGCATTTTTAGTGTTCGAAAACACATAAAATTTCATTGGTATGCTCTCAGACTCAATAGAAATTGCGGCCCTGTATTTCCCTAGGAGTGCCTATGATCGACCTCCATATGGGCTCAGTTTGGTGGTAGTGGGTTGTAGTTGTGGTTTGCCAATATGGATCCAATGATCGTGGGTTAAGACATTGAAGTCTGCTCCCTCATCGATCAAGGTGTTGACAGTGCATGTTTGCTTAGCAGTGATTGTGATGCGGAGGTAGGCAGGCTCTACGGTTTCCTCGTTTTCATCGTCAATCTTTGTGATTGTGGTTACCCATACTTTGACTGGTGGTTCTAACATTGGTGGTTCGTGCAAGGGATGTGTGGGGGGATAATACTTCTTGATGCGACTGCCATTGAATAAGCCTACGCCCTCACCTTCCAAAGTCTCAAGTTCAACATTATCAGTTCGGTGGGTTGATGACATGAACCTTGAAGGGACCTAGACCCTTAAACTTCATTTTCTGTTTATGCTCCTTAACAGAGTACAGGAGTACTAAGTCACCTTGTTCAAAGTTGTGCTGCTTGATATGCTTGTCAAACCAGCTTTTGCGTCGTGCTTTCTCGCATATGAGGGCATGGGTACCTAGGAGGCGAGTTTTCGAGAGGCCTTCGAGTTCAATTAGACGTTTTGTCCATGCTTCCTTCCCTTCCCATCTTTCATGAAGTGCAATCCTCAGGCTAGAAATGAAGAACTCTACAGGTAGGATTACTTTCCATAGGTCAACCTAAAAGGTGGCATCAGCTTGTTATGCCACAAGGATGCCATCAGCTTGTTATCCCAGTCAGTGTACGAAGTAGAGACTACCATGGTCAGGACGTTTACTAGAATTTTATTGGTGGATTCCGTCTAGCCGTTTTCCTGAGGGTAGTACAGTGAGGATTTTTGATGGATAATTAGAAAGGTGGATAGAAGATGCACGATCACTTCATTATTGAAGTGTATGCCTTGGTCGCTAACCAATTTGATGGGGCAGACGACTCCAGTCGTTTTTGCATCATTCTTTCTCATAGCCCTTGCCTCTACCCATTTCATTAGATAGTCAATGGTTACAATGATATACTTGGCTTGAGAGTATTGTGATGCACGACTAATAGGTCCTACAAAGTCAATTCCCCACTTCTCGAAGGATTGTAGTGCAATTATCAGGGTAAGATCCATTTCATCCTTGCGAATCGAGGACTTTTTCCGTTGGCACTCATCACAGTGCTTAACAAATTGTGCCGCATTGCGAAAGAGTGTGGGCCACCACAGTTGCGATTGCAGCACCTTGCGGGCTGTTGTTTCTCTTGTAAAGTGTCCTCTAGTGAGTCCACTATGTGCTTTGAAGAGCACCCCATATATCTTGAAATCGCATACGTATTTGTGCAACAATCCGTCTTGCCCTAGCCTATACAATAGACCTGCTATCAACTGATAGGGTTGGATCATGAGGATGAGCCGTCTAAGTTGGGCTTTCTCTATTAGTCGTTCCAGTGATCCATGCTCAAGCACTTAGACTAAGTCGTCTGCCCAATATGGCGTCAAGTCGGCTCGAAATAAATCTCTCTCGCTAGACAGGCTAAAGAAGTGCGCGTTTGGCAAATCATCCACGATGCCTTGTCCAACGACCTCTCTCGTGGGGATGCATGACATGTGGTCGGCCATGTAGTGTTGTTTCCCTTTTCGTACAACCACAAAGAAATTGAATTCCAAAAGCAAAAGGATCCATCAAGCTATGTAGCCTGTAGCACAAGGTTTGTTTACTAAATATAGCAAGGCTTGATGATCCACAAAGAAGGTGAAAGGAGTGGCTAACAAATAATGCCGAAATTTCTTCATGAAAAATACCACGACCAGACCTTCTCTTTCTATTGTCGAGTAGTTTGTCTCAGTCTCAGTGAGTTGTCTGCTAGCAAAGCTCACTGGATAGTTGAGTTTGTGTTCGCCAGGTTGGCACAACATTGCCCCTATAGCGAATTTCGAAGCATCAATATGAACATGGAAGGTAATGTTCTAGGGCTCGTGGAATCGGTGCTGTGGTTAGAACTTTTTTTAGTTCCTCATATGTGTGTTGGAAATTTTTAGTCCATTCAAATATAATCAATAGCTTGTACAAAGGTCTAGCAATCAATGCATAATTCAGCACAAACCACCAATAATACCATGTATGGCCTAAGAAGCATTGCACTCCCTTATAGTTGGTTAGGGGTGGAAGATCAACAATGACCCTGACTTTCAAAAAGTTCGTGGCAATGCCATTTTTCGACACCACGTGCCCTAGGATACATCCGTGCTTTACCCAGAGTTGGCACTTTAAGGGATTCAGAGAGAGACGATACAGGTGATACTGTTCAAAGACCTCTAAATGTTCTCTTGAGGTCGAGTGGACACACAAGGTGTCTACGAAGACCTCTAACTCTTTCATGAGCATGTCTTTAAATATAGTGCACATAAGACATTGAAAGGTGGCTAGAGCATTCGTCAGCCCGAAGGGCATGACTATGTAGGTGAAGACACCCCACTCAACGGTGAATGTAGTTTTATGCCTATCGTCAAGATGCACCTGCACCTGATTGTATCCAGAGAAGCCGTCCAGAAAACTGTAGGTCTCTTTGACCGCCACTCTCTTGAGCATGTGCTCGGTGTACGGCAATGGGCAGTTGTCCCTCTTAGTTGCAGCATTCACCTTCTTGTAATTGACGCACACCCTAATCTTTCCATTCTTCTTCATTATAATGAATATGGGTGATACCCAGTCTCTGTGTGCTCAATTTCGTAGATGAACCCCGCTCTCATAAGCCTGTCGATCTCTGGGTGATACCCAGCCTCTGTGTGCTCAATTTCGTAGATGAACCTTGCTCTCATAAGCTTGTCGATCTCTTCCTTGACTGCATGAGTGTGTTTTGGATTCATGGGGTACGATCACTGCTTGGTCGGCATTGCATCTAGCGTCATGGATATGTTATGAGTCACTACACTTGGATCTACCCCCTTGAGTTCTTCTAAGGACTAGGTGAATACGTCTATATACTCTCATAAGAGGACAACGAGACGTGTATCCTCCTCCTCCATTAGGTCATTGAAAGTAAAGACAGATCGGGGTGTCTCCCCTTCCTGGGCTAGGTTCACCTCCTTGACCTTAGGGGGTCCCTCGATGGGTTCACTTGTTTGCCCTTGACGTTTGGCACCCAACAGGATCACTACCCTACCACCCTTTAAAAACTTTGTAAATCTCTTGGGGAGGTCATGTGGTTTTTGTTGTTCATCTGCACTTGCGTCCTTAGACTACTTTGCCCTTTCTTCTTTCAAGCGTCTGCATCTCAGGTGGACAGGCATGTCCCCCTTGGTATGTCTAGTCTTGGGATGCCTCGGTATTTCTGGGTCGCTTTCTTAACTCACTCCCTACTCGGAATCGAACTCCCCATCTTTGCTAGATGAGGTAGTCTCCCCTAGTGGTTGTAGCTCAAAGGGTGACTCTGATCTAAGCACTAGCCTATTACTTGGTTGGGTTAGGCCTGCTTGCTCTAGATCTATGGCTCTTACACGTTCCAACCAAGCGCGGTCACAATCCATACGCATGACCCTTTGCTCTATCTTGAAGGTGTTCTTTCTCTTCCACCTGGAATCTTCTCATATATGTTCTATCACTTGTCCTTTGGTGTCATATTCTATGGTATCTACCTCTATCTTGAAGGTGTTCTTTCTCTTCCACATGGAATCTTCTTGTATATGTTCTATCACTTGTCCTTCGGTGTCATATTCTATGGTATCTACCTCTATCTTGAAGGTGTTCTTTCTCTTCCATCTGGAATCTTCTCGTATATCTTCTATCACTTGTCCTTCGGTGTCATATTCTATGGTATCTATCTCGTCCTCACTCTCTTCATTGTAGTAGTGTCAGTCCTTGTATTTGCCATTGGAAGCATCTTCGTCTGACCATCCCATTGCCACCTTGGTTCATTTAAGAGATCTTGGAGTGGCTTGAAGTTTGCTGCTGGATTGCTTGCTAGCTTGCCAATCAAATACTCTAAAACCCGTTGGAGCTCCCTCCAGTTGGTTGGCACTTGGAGGGTGACAGGGTTGGTTCTTCTGCGGAGGTTTCCTGCCATCATGCAGATTGGTACTGAGGGTGCAACCTTGGGCTCACCGATCATCTTAATGGCCTGTTCATACTCCTCCTCGTTCGAGAACGGTAGGTCAATGGTAGTAAGGACATGCATCCAATCTCGCTCATCTTTCGGACATGGGATATACTTAGTTAGGGGCCCATAGGATTTCTTGATCTTGGTATCACCCTTGAGCATAATGGAGATGGCATTGAAGTCAACTGGTGTAGTTGTCCAAAACTCAGCCCATTATAGAGGCCTAAAATGCCCTCATTTGTAGTCACCAGCAATACATATTTTCTAAGCTATTTTTCAGCTTTTCCTATGCCCATTTTTTTAGCCTTGCACATGGTCTCCATATGGTTAAACCAACCCAAACTACTTGTTATAAACTAAGTAAAACCAACCAAAAATACACCTTTCTTTACTCTAGGAGGTGAGAGCATCCTTCATGCAGCACTAGTATAGCCTCACATTACAATAGTGCTTACTAAAAGATTGATTGTCTAAATTCATTAACATTTGGAGAGTCAAAGGATAATATCTCAAAGTGTTTTGTTTCCTGGAGTGGTTCAATGCAAAATTGGATAGCCCTTTTACCATATTTGATTCTGACTCTAACATCCTAATCTAAGCTAAGCCATCATCTAATACTTTTGTGTCTATATGATTAGTTGCAATGTATGGATATTCCAAAATTAGTGGATACGGAGAACTATCTTGCACAATGAAATGTTGCTCTTCCTATACATTCCCAATAGCTATTTTTACGTTAGGATATGTAGCATATAGATCTCCCAAGGAGTTATTTGCAACCCCATCCTCCAACTATGATCTATATCAGTTAGTCATGCACCATTTTCATACAAATTGTGAACCATTAGACTAATTTCCAATCCATGGTCAAGTAAAGAAATGCACAAGAGTCTAATGCTCCCTAAATTTAATCATAATTTTTGTTGTAGCCATGCCTAATGGTTACGCATATAATGACTTCTAGGGATAAATCCCGAAGCCTTATCATTAGTATGCTACATTTGCCTAACTTTCATATTAGTGTTAATATCTAGATTTTTAGTCACCACATCATCCCCCCCCGGTCCATTGATTTACAATATTAGCCCTCTCCAAATCAACACATGCATTTTGATCATAATTAGCCCATATTGCTTGCAAACTAGGATCCTCTTCTACATGCATCAAAGAATTAGCTAGATCACTAACAAAATGTCTATTTCTCTTCATAATGTCAATGATTTCATCATGAAATTCACACTCAATAAATACCAAAAACCTTCCCAAGTTAGAAGTCCACCTTGTTGTTAAGAATACGCTCTTCAAAAACTTTCTTGATATCTGTTGTAGTCTCTATGTTATATTGGGGCTTTTAGCTTGGTTGCTTACCCTTTTTCTTCACATCTTATTTCCCATTCTACTTTCTTTCTTGTACTATATCCTCTATTACATGCTTAGGAGGGCTACATTGAAACCTTTGGTTGCTCAGAACTTCTTCATGTCAGCCTCTTTGAAGTCCCTACAATGTCTTCATGCCTCTTTCTCTTATCTTCCACAATTGTATCTATATTGTGCACCTTAGCCAAGTATGCATATGGATGCTTCTCCCTTCACGAGTCAATTCATTATTTGAAACTTTACTCTTCTTGGCTGCATGTATTGACCATATTTAGCTTTTGGTACATCAATAACCTTTTTAGGTATTTTCTCTATTTGCAATCCAAAGGTAGCACCATGCACTTCTATGTGTGTATTTTGGGCAGCCATTTCTTCCAACAATTTTTGCATTACCCCCTTTCTAAGGTTCAAAGAAAAAGGTAAACATATCTCTTGTGCATGGATTTTACCATCTTTCTAAAAGATAATGTACCTTTCTAATGCATCATAGTATAAATTAGAGTCATGTCTCTTTTTGAAAGATATCACACTACATCCATCTATACACAGCCCTTAGGTGGAGGATTAGGGACTATTGCTTAGCCTTTCTCATCCAATAGTGTAACCTTCAACTATAGGTCATGCATTCCTTAAATAATTCATCCCCTAGCATCCTCTTTTACTATCATAATAGCAGATTTAGGCATAGAAATAGTCATAGATACATGTGGCTTAACTGTAGTTTCAATAGTCTTACTAGAAGTAGTAGGCAAAGCCCCAATATGAAATCTTTCCCTTCTTTTGTGCTTCTTGACGAGTGTATTTACAACATCTTTGACATTTCCCCATTCTATTTTAAGCCCCATTTCAGTAGACTGGTCTTCCAATAGATCTTCCAAATTCTCTTGTAAAGCAATACTTGTAGCCTACAAAAACATCTCAATTTTTTGGGACTCAAGAGCCTATTACTCTACAATATCCGATTGCTCAACTCTACTTTAAAGGTCTCATAAAAATTAAATAGCTATGAGTCCTTTATTCGGCTTCATGACCCACTCTTGAAACCTTCTATGAGTAACCCTATTGGCATCTTCTATTGTAAAGCTCCTATCTTCATGCCTTATTATACACAAGCCAATCAACATCTTGTAGATACAATTTTGTAATTAGTGCCTTTAATTCATGTATAGTGATTCACACAAAATGTTGGTTCCATGCAAACTAAGCCACATAGCTTGCAAAGCCTTAACCATGGAAAACACTAATTGTGAGGTGCCCGCCCATCGGCGTTCCAGGCACTCTTTTAGCGGTCTATCGAGAAACAAATCTAAGCGTCGCTGCCCGGCACTCCCAAGGAATGTTCCGAGTTTTGTCGCCTAGGGTTTCCCGAATCCGCCTCGCAACGGAACGTTCACGACCGAACCCACTAGGATCGACCTGAAATTCGGGTTCCTAGTTGTCAAGGTCTCCTATCAGCATTCTAGCATCGGGTATTGGACATCCTACTTTACGCAGAGACACCCAATCCGAAGCAGACCCATGCCGCACTTGGTTCAAAGAGAATGGGAAACGAGAGGGATACGTTGCTCAACCTCTCTGCCCATAGGGCATAGTCCCATTCCGGTCCCCTAAAACGGCATGAATCGGGTTCTGACCTATCAATATCTAAAGGTCGAATGACGATAAAAACTTGTGAGAAGCCTCCCAGTTCTCTGGGACCACCCTGCCATAGGACGGACCCGTCGGGGATTCCGCCCACCCGCTTCCCTTAATAGCTTTAGTTTTCTAATTAGGTCCTACCACATTTATGTGTGACACTTAAAATCAGCTTCATTAATTAAGCCTTTTAGGGAACAAGGTTCGTTCGCGTAAATTATAGCACAGACACGAAAACAGAGCAAAGCAATCTATTGAAAAACAAGATCAAACAAGTTCCTTAACTTATCTTCAAGTTAATCTTTGTCTCCCGCCCATACAGGAGAAATTATGTTTCGCTTCTGTCCAACAGAAGTATCCCTTCTGCCATGCAGAAGTAACTGGTCCAATTCACATGGCACCAAAACTCAATCCTTTATCTAGAATAGGATCTCCCAACATGCCCAGATGTTGGGGGCCACGGAGGTCTTCAACTCCATTCTTGACCTAGCAAGGGGTGTCCAGAGCTCCAACTGACCCACAAGCTGTCTAGGAGCGAAACATCATTCCCGTGGTTGGCCTATTCACCACTCGACCTTCGGCCCATGAATCGAGCAGTGCCCTTTCGGGTTAATACGCGGTGCGACCATGGAGGTGATCCACCCGTACAATATATCCTTCCTTAATTAAATCCTTTAAGAATCAAGCACAAACAAGGCAATCAGCCTAATATCATTTTCCAAGGAAACATTCCTTTAATCCCATGGCGACTTGTCATCACAGACCCTTGCCATGCATTTACCATAAATCACAAGCACTTGGAATAATCATCCAAACAATAACTAACAACCAATTGAATGTAAAAACATTTAGGATGTTGTTCGATCAATCAACAAAACCAATTGCATTCTTTCCAAAACAATGCAAGAATAGATGATATAACATTTCCATCGTATATTTGCTCTTCCCCTTGGGATCTAAGAGCAATACTATGCGAACATGATCTTAACACTTCCTTTCTTTGGCTAGGGCATATGTTAAGGGTTCAAACACTATTCATGATGTAAGTTCTATAGGTCACTTACCTTGATTGATAACCCAACCTTGAATTTGGATTGGCAAAAGCCATCGTTATCCCACAGATCTCAAGACATCCTAGCTTTAACCCTTATGATCAATTTCTTGTACTAGCTCTTAGTCAAGTCATGAGGTAACTAGAAAATTATCCTCATATATCAAACATGTCATAGGCATAACGTATAAATACTTGATAAGATAAGTGTGAGATTATCTCAAGTAATTAGACTTTAACATGCCTTGCCGTGAGCTAGAATATAATTCTTCTTGTAATTGCTCTACTAGCAAATAAGTCATATGTAACTAGGTGCAATTATCTTCCCTTGATATATGCACTTCACAAACTCCATCTTCCGAGTAAGCGAGATGAAATTTATCTTTTCCCATGACCTATACTCGTGCAATAGTATGAGGCCTAACGTATCTCATACAAGAATCAAAGCAAGCATCTATCAAATTGAAAATACATTACTTACAACCGGAACCGCAGTTGGATTGATGGTGATGCCTTTGCTCGAAGCCTTGTTGCTAGTTGCAGGATTATCATCCGCACGCGACATTCTTTGCTTGGAGGCCATCGTCCGCAGGTAGACTCAAGAGATTAAGAAGGTAGAATAGATTCAAGATGGAAGATCTAAGAGAAGATGGTTAAGTCGAGGACCGAGATAGAGGGAATTGAGCTAATTCTCTTCCTTGCAGCCTCTCGGGGTGACTCTCTTCTCTCTCTCTCTCTCTCTCTCAAGCTCTCTTTCAAGCTCTTCCTCACAATCTCTTGGAGGGGTATCCTTCTCTCTACCTCTCTCTCGCAGCCTCTCGGTGTCTCCTTATGCCTTCATTATGCCTCTCCCATGCCTCATATTTATAGTGAATTGGAGAAGAGGGCTTGTGGTTGAGAAGTGGAGCTCTTTGTGGAGGGGGATCTTGGAAAGATCAGTGATCTGATGCTCAGATCATAAATCTGATGGTTCCATTGGCTCCGAAAGGGGGGTAAAACCCCAAGACGCTTGGTTAGAAAGCTCTCAGTTCACTCCTTCTTCTTTTCTCTGTTTCGAAGTGCTGTCTACTGCCTGTAAACTGCGATCGCGGCGCGCGCGATTTCGCCAGTCACTTTTCTTTATTTTTCATTTTATAAAATCTTCAAACTAACTAAAATATCACTTGTCTTTTCTTTTAAATGACATCTAGTTCAAAAATCTCCATATCTTTTTTTTTTAAGGATAATATCTAAAATATACTAGCTTTGCCCAAAATCTAATATTTTTGGACCTTTCAAACTATACACATGAACTTAGTGATTAATATAACTCATAAGTCTCATTCACGTTGTAATTTACGTGAAGGGTAGCTACGGTCTTTGCCAATTCGAGAAAAATATCGAATTTACGACTCTTGATTTTTCTAAATAAAATATTTTTAAATTAAATAAAAATTATCAATAATTAATGTTAGTTAGTTTTTACCTTAGTTAGTCTTTAGTTAGTAATCTTACTAACTTATTAATTGACTAACTAACTTATGAACCAACCCACTAACTTTTATTGTGCGGAGATATTACACTAATTTTGCAGAAGCATGCATCCTTTGTTGATATTGTTGTTACTTCTGTTGTGCCTACAATATCATATTCAAATTTTGCATCAACTGCTAAATAACATCACTTGAACGTGAACTTGTTGTAACTCCCATATTGCACCCTTTTGATGGCTCTCACATCGAGTCGGGGAGTAAAGAGATGAAAGCAAAACAATGGGGGATTCAAAAATAAGGGCGTAGAGCATAGAGTTTGAAGGGAAGAAGAAGAGAGAAAGAAGAAACAAATCACAAAACAAATAAATATGAAGACAAGACTTTGTATTATTATCAAGTGCAATAGTGCATGATCAATCCTAAATAATAAGAGATTCAGAACCCTGCTATACATGGGCCTACATGCTAGGAAAAATCATCAAATCTCTATATATGTGTATGAATCTTGATGGATGAAGGTCAATCTCATCACCGGAAGTAATATCAATTGATAGAAATAGTTGAAGATGAAGAAAACCTTGGATGGCCTTATTTTTGTACTTTAACAGTATGTGAGCACTAAAATGCTTAGTATGTGAGCACTAAAATGCTCACATACTGCTCCAAAAACCTCTCAAGACTTTGTCTTTAACAACTACAAGGCATTCCCTTGTCCACTCGGAAATAATCCCAATTGATAGAAATGGTTGAAGATGAAGAAAACCTTGTATGGGCCTTATTTTTGAACTTTATCTCTGTTTTCCTGCAATGAATAGTAGTAAGAAAACCTCTATTATCTAGTCCAAAAATCATTTGAAGAGGTTTCTTTATGTTTGTCAAGCTTCTACTAGTTGTAGCCAAGCATGTATAATAAGTTTGAACCTAGAGAGAAAAGATACATGTTGAAATTTCACAAGAATACTATTAAGTCTACATACCATTCTTTGTGGGCCCTAAAAATCCCTAGAAGATCAAAGAGTATTCAGCCTTGCTCCTTGTGGATTAAAGATCTAGTTTACATCAGTATTTGCCCTCCCTTATTGCACATTGAAGTAGTCCATTGTAAATTGTAGAATGAAAGGTATCAGAAGAGCAAAGAAAATTGAAAAAGATGCATAAAGGTGAAAAAAGTAAAGTGAAGTGCAAATCAGGTGAAGGGTGCAAGGCATATAATTAACAGTAGAACAAAAGATGGTAGGAGAGCAAAGCAAATTGGCAAAGTTGTGCAAAGGCGGGAAAAGTAAAGAGAAGTGTAAATCAAGAAAAGAGTATAATGCACATAATTTTTGGCCAAATCTTGCAATCATACAATTATTTATAATATTATTTTGAAAAACGGGCACAACATGTACAAGTTGTAAAATTTTCCGTCACCCAAATGAGAGGCAGATTGGAGGAGGGATCATGTGGTCTTTCTTCTTCTTTGTATTTCCTCTTATGAATCTAATGCTTGTGGATTGGATTGGGAGCTATGGAGTAGAGGTTGCAAATTAAGTACCATCACATAGAACATGGAGCCACCATCAAGCCTTCACTTTGTGGCATTGAGGAAAAGGTAAGGTGGTGAGCTCATTACACCCTTATTGATTTGTTTGTTCTTACTTTCATGTGGTTTGGGAGAAGAATGGATAGATCAATGAGTTCAGAGAGTGTATAGGCTATGTGAGAGGTAGCTGTTCTTACTTTCATGTGGTTTGGGAGAAGAATGGATAGATTGATGAGTTCAGAGAGTGTATAGGCTATGTGAGAGGTAGCTGTTTCCAAATCGGATGAAGCACTTGAGCCAATAAGCATCCTAGCAAGTCCTGTAGTGGAGCTTGTGAGAGCTTTGATATATTGGTTCTCTTGCTAGGACATAATGGTGTACTCTAGGACAAACCTTAAAGCAAATAGATATGTGCATTATCAATGGATGAACTCACAATGATTGGAACTTGTGCACAACATTCATGCCCATAGGTATGTGCTTGTAAGGCTATTTTACACTAGTTCACCCAATGTACATCCATGTCTTAGCACTGACCTCTAACAAGGTAGATATTTCACTTACCATGACTATGCATAGGGTACATAAACACATTATAGTGCTAGCAACTAGTCATGTCCACACCCAACATATGAAGCTTGCAATCATGAACCATACTTGCAATTGAAACCTCAACCACCCTTAGTAGGTGTGTAGGGCCCCGCAATAAATTGCAAAGCACGTGCACTATGACCACATCTCCATCACACACATGTCGCAGATCATGCACCCGAGGTTATCTATTGTGAATGAAAGCTAGGTTACATCACAACACATCAAGTCACATTGCATGCATGCACTCTAATCACACACGTGCAAAAATGTTTACACATTAGATGCACTAGGTAGGACATGCAACACTAAGACTCATCACTTGCATTGGTCAATCTAAGCACACACCACTAGAGCTAGAATCCTTGAATCTCATGATGAGTGGATAAGAAACCACAACTAACAATCCTTGAGGCCTCTCGAAAGTCAAGACCTAGAGTTTGCTACATCTAAACCTTCAAGATCCCCTTGACATTGTGCCCCTCATAAGCAATTAGCACTTATGATACCAAGCCTAGGATAGGGGAGGGGAATCTGTACTATGAACTTGAGCTTTGTCATTCAATCCATGCCTCTCTACACCACACTTCACCCTTGTAATTGCACATCATAAAATTATTTTTCACTCTTGGCGAGGCAACGAGCATTCACTCTCGTATATGCAATCATAATCACCTAGGGCACTGCACAATAGTAGCTTTGTATTGCACTAATCAACTACACCACCCACAAAACATGTATCAGACCACAAATGCAATTAGGCTCTCACTCTTCCTCATGCACAACAATACATCAGCTCAAGGCATTGACCCCTAAGCACAATTGATCAGTCACTCACACATGACTTTCTTGGGGGTCCCCTTATTGCACCGCCTAGGGTTGAAGGTCACCAAAGGGGTTTGGCAAGAAAATTGGACAAGATAGATGGAGACGTGTCTTCAAAAGATAAGTAGGATTCAAGTGAATGTTTATAGGTTCAAGAGGAACTTTACAACCTTCAGTTCACCATACACTTTGGCTTATCTTGGAAATACAGATTAAACATAAGACGGTTGAATAAATGGATTAAGACGATGAAAAAAAGCTTGAAAATTATGATCACAAATATGGATGATTTGTAAAGAAGAGTACTACTTCAATTGATACAAGAAGAGTCTTACCCTTCCTTGCCTATGAATATAGCTACCTATATCAGCCTAGGCATGAAGATGATTTTCAAGAAACTTTCTCTTTTCAACTAATTAGTACAATCAAGATAGAGGATCAAGATGAAGATTGTCTATATCAACCTTTGAATGATTCAAGGTTATGGAACTAGCATCATTGTTGCTAGTTTTTCATGAAAAGATCATGAGATTCATGACTTAGATCAACATGACACGAATAAAGTAGCTACATAAAAGCTTTAGCCTATGGAATGACTGCTTTTGGACAGCCAAGATTAATTCCAAAGCATGGCAAGAAATCACCAAAAGACTTCTTTGAAACTTCCCTTGAATGAAGAGAAAGCAATATACTATGTAGAGGGATTTACAAGTCTAGTTTGTACTTGCAATGATTGTAGATGGAGAAGAGTCTGTGTTTATAGGTTTCATCCCTAAAGTTCCCTATTTTAGGCTAAGACGAAGAGACCAAAAGTATCTCATAACGGTGCCAAAAGATGTCCTTGAAACTTTCTTACAAAGAGTATAGCTTGTAGTTACTCATAAGAACCAAGAACAACCCATGTTTTGCCAAGATAAAAGAAGGGGACCACAAATAAAGCTTGACCCCATGAATACCTTGTTTAAGGGCTGCCAAGGATGATCCAAGATGGCACAAATAATCTCCCAAAGAGTACTTTCAATGCCTTTTCAAGGCAAGAATGATTAGATGTAGCAATTACAAGTGAAGGTAGAGCATGTTCTCTTCATAAACCATAAGAGAAGAAATGGAGCATCAATGAGACATGATTTAGCCCAAAAAGAGAGTGTTGGGCTGCATATGGCAGTCCAAAATAAGAGCTTTATGTCTCCCAAAGATATCTTCCTGATAGAGAAGAGAGTCTACATCAAGAGGTAGGTACGTAAGACATTGCCCTTCTCTTCTTCTTCACAAATACCTGTACCACTTGAACTGTGCAAGAGGTGCTTTGTAAAATAGAGATTGAGCCCATTAAAGAGCAAGCTTGGGCCTTTAAGTACAACCCACAAGCCTTGATAATATAGATCAAGAAGTGGAACAAGAGGCTCACTTGATAGAAGAGAGTTGCTACTTCATAGATAGACACAAACAATGTTCAAAGCTTCCTTCTTTCTTCTTTAATGAGCCTCCTTGACCATGAATGGGCTGCTACCCTTAAATACATAGATTTGCCTCTGTCTAGCTAGCGACATGAAGCTTCATTCACAACCAATGTATGGGCACAAGAATCATTTATATTTTAATGTTGAAAAGTCATGAGGGTATTAAAGAGTCGCTTGTCAATGATTGGCTTCGTTTTTGGAGAAAATAGAATTGTATTTTTTTAGTTGTGAGGATTTTGCGAAAAAGTGACCTTATCCTACAGTTTGGGGATAAAATAATAGGCAAATTCTATCAAAAATACAAATATGAAATTTGCTTGATTGTAGAAGATATCTTATTATAACATTATTTTGGAATCTCTTTTTAGGAGAGATAAG
The DNA here is from genome assembly GCF_053477565.2 of Lygodium microphyllum. Classification (NCBI taxonomy): domain Eukaryota; kingdom Viridiplantae; phylum Streptophyta; class Polypodiopsida; order Schizaeales; family Lygodiaceae; genus Lygodium; species Lygodium microphyllum. Next base: position 82,213,875 of record NC_141163.1, on the reverse strand, counting down.
GGGGAAAAAAAGAGAGTCCATATTTCTCCTAATCTATCTTGTAGAGACCATGCCATTCACATGCAATGATAAGACAAATAACAATGACTCTCCAAGAAGTTGGTACCAATACACCTCCTAGTGCATGTAAACTCGAAATTTCTTCAGGTCTGCCATATGTTTACATTGAAGGGTCTTTCGTCTTCATACATGACAAAGTCAACAAAAGTTCTTTTTTCCTATTTCAAGAACACAACATTGGGTAAAAATGCTAGACATTTCTTGATACTTGTGATCACAAAACATTTAAGCATAAATTATAGTCACAAATGTTTGCATTTGACACATTTACACTACAAATAGCATAGTGTTTGTCCTTTGTGATTGCCATCATGTTTTTTTCTTTCCACCTGACCTCATAAAGCACTAAGAAAAAGTCCTCACAAAGATTAGGGTGGTTGGCTATGGCAAGATATTGATATCCTTTGTCCCTAAGATTATCCTCCTCTTTTTTTATGAATTATTTTCTTTTTGCTTCAAACGTGGCCTCCATCAATTGCAACTCTCTCAACCATGACTCTTCCTTTAAAATTGCAACATTGTACTCGTCCTACCATTTAGAAAACTCCATTACTCAATAGCCACACACTCAAAAATTGTAGCAAAATTAAACCATGCATTATTAAGAGATGTTTGAGCCCCATCTTTATTACACCATGTCATATGGTGGTGGACTTAGGTGTTTGAGATTTATTGCACTAGGCAAGTCTTTATGTAGCATGTCTTCGATACAAGTGACAAAGTGATACATGTAAAGGATAAAAGCTTTGTTTTTAAACCATGGGCAAGGAATCCCATGACATTCACTCCCTCCTAACTTGCACATCCTCCGGCATGTGCCACTTCATGAATTTGCAGCCTTTAGAGATTCTTCTTCTGTCATGTCCTCATCTTCATCTTCGAAGTCTTCTTCCTCTTCCGTGTCTTCAAGTCCATGACTTGCTTCTAAGTGTTGTAGTTCATAGGTAGATGATTCTCTTCATTTAAAGAGCTTGATCTATTTTCCAACTATTGGTACTTTCATACTTGTTCCATCTAATTCAGCCAATGAGTAGGTAGCATTGTCATGGACTACCTTCACCACATATGGGCCAAACCATCACTTTACCATGTTTCTAGAAGCACTGTATTGATTGTCTATGCTGCTGTCATAGAAAAACACCCAATCATTTTCTTGGATAGCTCTTGGTTGAAGTCGATGTTGCCTATCAAATCTTCTTTTGTTCTTTAGTTTTGTTGTTTTTAGCTTCTCAATAGCTGCTTGAACATATTCAAGCCTTCTTTCTAGCTGCCATATGTGCAAAGTCAGTAACTCTTCTCTACTGATGTCTTCCTCCTAAGGTAGAAGACTCCATGTGAGAATAGATTCTTCAATTGGCATAATTGGTTGCTGCCCATGCAAAAGTACAGCTGGCATATAGACAGTTATGATTTTGTGAGTAGTCCGATTAGCTCATAATGCGAAAGGCAGCATTTTAGGCCATTCTTTGATCTTTCCTCTACAAGACTTTGCTAGAGCTTTGAGAATAGACTGATGCCCTCTCTCACTTTTCCAAAAATTTTTAAGGATTGTAGGTTGATGTCAAAGCATACTTAATACCCAATTGAGGAAAGAATTTGCGTGCCTCATCGGTATCCAACTCTCTTCTATTTGTGGTTACTTTGTTGACACAACCATATCTGCAAAATACTTACTCAAGCAAAAAGCTACAAATAGTTTGAGTGGTCTTGGTTGTTAAAGCTTTACCTTCAACTTGATTGGTTAGATCCTCTCTTGCAAGCACTAAATATTGTATATTCCATATCCCTGTATAGGCATGGTTACAAGATCAATAACCCATCTACAATGTATAGACAAGGGATAAGCCAGTTGTAACCATCTTGATGCATAACCATAGAGTATATTTGACACACATAAGAGGTTTCAACAAAATGCTCTATGTCTTGATACATGTTCTGCCAATAGTATTTTTCTTTGACTTTAATAAAGGTTCCCCATATGCCTCTAAGGCCAGCCCACAAACTTTCATGAAATTCCTTCATTACTTGTTGTTGCAATCTTTTGTTACCTAAAACTCAGACATGCACTCCTTTTCTCTTCTTTGTGTGCTTCCATAGATGCTCATCTTTAAGAAAAAAATCATAAGCTTTCCTCTTAATATGCTTGAACTCCTCATTAGTCCAAGTCTCCTTCTTCTTCATTGTGCTCAAATATTGGCCGATCTTCAACCAATCTTCTTCAAGGCAATAAGCTAGAACTTGAGTAATGCAATGAGCATGCTGGCTTCTAGCTGACCACCCTTCTTCCATAGTCAATCTTAAATCTTTGCTACTATTTTTTGATTTACAATAGTACATTTTTCTATTCTTGCTGTCCTTAATGTTGTACCATTAAAAAGATCAGCTACACTTGCTGTTTTCAACTTTGGTTCTACAGATGCAGTAATTGAAAATGTATTATCAGCAATCATGGAATGAAATCCAGCAAGTATAGACTCTTCAACTTCATCTTCTTCCATTAGCTCCTCTTCATTGTCATATCTTGCGTGTAACAACATGTTAGCAACTAGATTCTCCTTTCCTGTAATATGCTTTAATTCGGGGTTGAGAGATTTAATATATGCAATCCATCTTAGCATAACAATGTTAGGTGTAGAGCAATTGGTTGGCAATCATTCCCAAGAGTGGAAGACAATCAGTTTCTACCACTACGGGAGTACCTATAAAGTATTCATGATCACACTTTAATGGTGTAACAACTTCCCACAATTCCCTTTTTACTTGTGCATACCTTCTTTGACGTGCATTGAGAACATTTGTTCCAAAACGAATCGCATATATGTTACCTTCAAGATGTTCTTGGCCAACAACCCATCCTATCCCAATGGGATTTGTATCCACAATAAGGATGATGTGTTGTCCATTTGAATAATCAACCCTTTTGAGAGTGGGGGCTGAAATTAACAACTTCTTTAATTTGCATATAGTGAAAGTATGCTTTTTACCCCAAAAGAATCTTTGGCTTTTTCTTAATAATTGATAAAGATTTCAGCTACATGAGCAAAATGTGGTATTCATATGAGATAGAATATACATGCACCAATAAATTTTCTCACCTTTGAAATATTTGTGCATTTTTCTTGCATTATTCTGATAGCATCTATCTTGATTGGTGAAGGTTTATGTAAGTAGGGGCCACACAGATGTCCAACCATTAGGACTTCTTCAATTCCAAAAATCGATTTAGCTCTAGAAAGGGTAAGATGAACCTCTTCTAGCCTTGTCAAAATCCTGTCACAATCATGAATATGGTTAACTACAAATGTCCTGCAGCCATGTTCATCAAGCTCCTCATTCCTTTCATAGACTTCATATCCCTTGATAGGTACATCATCAAGAAAAGGAAGAGTAAGCTGCGGAATAAAGTCCCTTAAGACTTTGTGCATGGCGTTCATCATATGGGCCACAGAATTTGTTGGACCTTATGGTAGAGTACACATGCGGATCAATCTAAGAGGTGTCTTCACTGTGGTAATGTCTCGGCTTTCTAATGAAAGCTGAAATTGGTCATATCCTGAATATAGGTCGCACATGGAATAAATTACTCTACTTGCAAAAGCTTCAGCAAACTCATCAACAATTGGAACCGAACCTACATTTCAGATTGTGACTCAATTAATAGGCTGTAGATCTTGAACGAATCATAAAGATCTATTTTTCTTGGGCATAGTAAACCATCGATTTGAGTAAGGTGTTGAAGAAGGTTCTAAAATCTTCATTTTGATCTTTTCATTCAAAAGTTCTAGTAATTTGGGAAAATGTGCCCTTGGAATAGGAATAGGCTTGAGGTTCCAAGGCACATGTGGAATCATAAAAATGACCATATGAGCCATAATATTTGGTTCCACATAACCTATTTCACTTGACTGAAATGCAAAATCTTTACCATGTTTCATTAGCATTTGCGTAAAAGAGTGTTTTTAAGCCGATAAGAGAAAAGAATTATCATCTATTTTGAGCTCTTTCATACTTTTCGATGTAAACTTGTGACCAATGTTGGTAGGATCACGAAGATGTAGTTGATTTGCTGCCCTATTAGCCAGCCCTTCACTTTTAGGAGGTAGTGGGACTGCCACCAGCTTGATTTTCTTATCCACCATCTTGTATTTTGTCTCCACTTGCACTTCAGCCTTGTTGAGAAAAGAAATATCTTACTGTTCAACAAATTCTTGAATTGTTTGATAACAATCCAATGTACATATCTCTATGGACTGATTTTCAGCCTGATTTTATGCATGAACAATTGCATATCTTTCAGCAAATGTGTCAGTACTAATCAACCCAAAAAAGATGCCTGAAATATCTTCATTTTTAGTCATCATATCATAAATTTTTAGCTCCCTTTTTACATGACATAAATGGTTTCTTTCAGCTTTAGTCATGGCTGGAAGAGACTTATAACAACCCATACTATTGGCTATACACACATGTAGATTTTCTAGAGAAATAGCATGAGGAGGCACAATCTTTTTACAAGAAGCATTGCCATAGCCTCCTTTTACAACAGTGCAGCCCGAAAACCCTTGAATTCTCGGGCATTAGGAGGCACAAGATAATCTCGCAATTGATCTCTATTTCGATGATGATTAACACATATAGTAATAAATTGGACAACTCTTTCAGTATCCTTGCTTTAGATTCACGCATAGAACCATCATCAAGAGCTTTTGTTTCCAAGCCGGCTTCAGAAATGTAAGGTTGCCCAAGAATGATAGGGTAACTACAAGAGTCTTAAACAAAGAAGTGAAAATTGTCTTTTATGTCTCCAATAGTTACCTGCACATTAGGACACGCAGCATATAGCTCTCTAGAAGAATTTTTTGTAACTCTCATTTGCTAGCCTGGATCAACATCTATAGGCCATCCTCCACTTTCATAGAGACTCCTAGCCATGACGTTTATCTTAGAACCATGGTCTAAGAGTGCAATACATGGTGTTTTTTTTTCTCCAATTTTGACGACTGTCTCCATTGTTGCTCTTGCTGCCCAATGCATACGGGAGTAGTGACTACTTGGAATGAATCGAGTTTCCTCCTTATCAAGCATGTGCTGTAGATGACCTTCTTCTTGAGAGGCAGGCTACCCAGCTAGTTTGGACTAGTTGACCATTACATTTTTAGCCTTTACTTCTTGAGAGGCAGGTTGCCCAACTAGTTTGGACTAGTCGACCATTACATTTTTGAGAGGCAGGCTGCCCAACTAGTTTGGACTAGTCGACCATGACATTTTCAGCCTTTACTTCTTCAATTTCTACATCCATGCTTTCTACTTCAGCTTCAATTGCTACAATTAATTCTTTAACTGCTTCAAGCTAAATCCCTTGTGCATTCAACTTCTCTTCATCCTGCACAAATACTCGAAGAGCTTGCAAAAAAGCATGCAATGTTTCTTTAGCATCATCACCAACGTATTGTCTTTTTCTTTTCATTACATTAATAATTACATCATGAAATTTGCGTTTGGCAATTCTTGCCTAAGGTAAACTCAATTTTACTTCCCATAATTCATTCTTCTAGGACTCGGGTTGCAATTTCTATGTCAAACTGCAATTCGTAGCCTAGCTACTTGCCTTTCTTCTTTCCTTTGGCCTTCTTAGTTTGTGGTGCATCTTCCATCTCTTGATTTGGGATTGTATTTCCAGCAGGCTTTGGTTGTTCAAGCGCTCTTCTAGTTACTCGTTTTGGAGGGCCAAAAGGCAAAAGACTAGGTTCATCTTCTCTTTTCTTCAACCAAGACTTCTTTATGATTGACTTCAGCCAAATGTGCAAAGGTGAAGAAAGAATCTACCGATTTTTCCCAACCAGTTATCCCTCAAATGCACTGAGTACGATAGTCAAGTCATCTTTGGCTGTTTTGCCACGTTCCATTTGATCTAATGCATACATCCATACTTTAGATTGCACATCAACTTTACATGCTTTCAAATTAGATTTAGTTGGCTCAATTTGTAGCCCATACGTAATTGCATCAATTGCCGCGTAGGCATTTTTTACAGCTAAATCTTCTAATCTTTTCTTGATTCCTCCATTGCCAAAATTTGGCTCCAATGGAAGACTAGTTTCAGGTGCATGAATTTTCATGTGTTTCCAAAAGACGAGCTTCTGTGCTTCAGCCTCACGGAAGGCAGAACACTCCCTCTTGTCATGTTGTTGGCTATCACACCAAATACAACACCTCTTAAAGCCTTCTCTCATGGGTCTTTGAGTTGATGATCATCCTTGTTCCTCAACTTTGACATCCAGCTTTTCCACCTTGGAACTAATTTCTGTAAGATTTAGATGAAGATCTTGCATGCTTTTAATGAGTTCATCCATGACATCATTTTTAAGAGGTGGAACTGAAGGAACATAAGAAGAAAGAGTTGGTTGATTAGTCAAAGAGATAGCAGTTTTTGGAGGTGGGACAGGCTCCATTAATGAAGTTGTTGAAGTTGAAGTGAGTCCAATCTTAGTCACATCCGCTCTCTTCAAGCAATCATGTTAACTGCATCAGTAACATCTGTCCATGCAGTTTTGACTCCTATTTCGGAGGTAGCATCCTCTAGGCGATCATCAAGCTTCTCTTGCAGGATGGGATCTGCAACCTTAAGGAATAATTCAATCTTCTGACCTTCCATAATTTGTTGGCCTTCAGCATCAAGTTGTCCAAATTTACTTTCAAACTCATGGTATAGAGCTATTGTAGCTATTGTTGGATTTCTCAACCCAATCAGTGAAACTTTTCTTCGTCATAAGGCCAGAGTCTTCTAAGAAGAATTCTTCACGTAGGGATTTTTTTGAATGCAGCCCAATTCGCATCTCGTTGAAAAAGACCATGGATTCTCTCTTGAAGACCGTGCTTGGCTAGTCTGACAAAATATCAACTCCATGCATGTTGCGATACACCAAAGAAGAGCATTTTCTCAGTATACAAGCAAGTGAAAACATAGACATTTTTACCATTAAATTGTTTTACATCTCGCCCAACTTCTTCTAGGGCCTTGATAGTTGTGGAATCAATCTTCTCTTTGTCTTGCCTGTGTTGTTGTTGTTGTAACACTTGGATTTGTTGTTGTTGGGTCTATTGCAGTATGCACACCAATTTTTGTAGAGTATCTCCTGAAGAATCCCCCATCTTGGAGTTTCCTTACAACCGACCTTCACGTTAGGTTCACCAATATTACAACGCACAGGGTTGAAGGTCACCACAAGGGTTTGGCAAGAAAACTAGACAAGATAGATGGAGATGTGTCTTCAAAAGATAAGTAGGATTCAAGTGAATGTTTATAGGTTCAAGAGAAACTTTATAGCCTTCCATTCACCATATACTTTGGCTTATCTTCGAAAGATAGATTAAACATAAGACAGTTGAATAAATGGGTTAAGACAATGAAAAAAATCTTGAAACTTATGATCACAAAGATGGATGATTTGTAAACAGGAGTACTACTTCAATTAATACAAGAAGAGTCTTGCCCTTCCTTGCCTATGAATATAGCCGCCTATATCAGCCTAGGCATGAACATGATTTTCAAGACACTTTCTCTTTTCAACTGATTAGTACAATGAAGATAGAGGATCAAGATGAAGACTACCTATATCAGCCTTTGAATGATTCAAGGTTATGGAACTAGCATCACTGTTGCTACTTTTTCATGAAAAGATCATGAGATTCATGACTTAGATCAACACAACATGAATAAAGTAGCTACATAAAAGCTTCAGCCTATGGAATGACTGCTTTGGACAATCAATATTAATTCCAAAGCATGGCAAGAAATCACCAAAAGACTTCTTTGAAACTTCCCTTGAATGAAGAGGAAGAAAGATACTATGTATAGGGAATTACAAGTCTAGTTTGTACTTGCAATGATTGTAGATGGAGAAGAATCTGTGTTTACAGGTTTTATCCCTGAAATTCCCTATTTTAGGCTGAGAAGAAGAGACCAAAAATATCTCATAATATTGCCAAAAGATGTCATTGAAACTTTCTTAGAAAGAGTATAGCTTGTAGTTACTCATAAGAACCAAGAACAACCCATGTTTTGCCAAGATAAAAGAAGGGGATCACAAATAAAGCTTGAGTTTATGAATACCCTATTTTAGGGCTGCCAAGGATAATCCAAGATGACACAAATAATCTCCCAAAGAGTACTTTCAATGCCTTTTCAAGGCAAGAATGATTAGATGCAGCAATTACAAGTGAAAGTAGTTCTTTTCATAAACCATAAGAGAAGAAATGGAGCATCAATGAGACATGATTAAGCCCAAAAAGAGAGTGTTGGACTGCATATGATAGTCCAAAATCAGAGCTTTATGTCTCCCAAAGATCTTTTCTTGATAGAGAAGAGAGTCTACATTAAGAGGTAGGTACATAAGAAATTTCCCTTCTCCTCTTCTTCACAAATACTTGTACCACTTGAACCGTGCAAGAGGTGTTTTGTAAAACAAAGATTTAGCCCATTAAAGAGCAAGATTGGGCCTTTAAGTACAGCCCACAAGCTTTGATAATATAGATCAAGAAGTGGAACAAGAGGTTCACTTGATAGGAGAGAGTTGCTACTTCATAAACATAGACACAAACAATGTTCAAAGATTCCTTCTTTCTTCTTCAATGAGCCTCCTTCACCATGAATGGGCTGCTGCCCTTAAATACACAGATCTGCCCTTATCTAGTTAGCCACATGAAGCTTCATTCATAGCCAATGCATGGGCACATGAGTCATTTACTTGCCAAGTGGTGGAAGGTAGTCACGATCTTCATCTTCTTTTTGAGATTGCATGACTTCATCTCCTTTGTGTGGTAGTGTATGAGCTTCTTTCTCCCTTATCCAGGATGAACCCTATTCACAGCTTGAGGAAGCCTGTAAAATGTGGTGCAAAAAGTGGAATGTTCATGTCTTTCAAATGAAGCAAAACTAGGTCACATAAGCAAGGCTATTGTAAACACAAGGTCCCACACTTAGCTAACTTAGACAACTCCATCTTCTTTGTGACTTTTCTTGTCAATACACTTGTAACTCTTGCATATCATAAGTACACAACCACATCATGGGCTACCTAAGGGTACCTACCAAGTCATTTGCTCATGACCATATTTCTCATGTTTAATGTTCCATGACTTACAAAACTTGTAGCAACTTCATGTATGCAATGCAAGGAAGGATAAGAGTAAGTAACCAAAATCTAATCATCGTATCAAGGACCCATGATGGTTATATTGTGTTTTAAGGTAGAGAGCCCCATCTTTATTACACCATGTCATATGCTGCTGGACTTAGGTGTTTGAGATTTATTACATTGGGCAAGTCTTTATGTAGCATGTCTATGATACAAGTGACTAATTGATACATGTAAAGGATAAAAGCTTTTTTTTAAAACCATGGGCAAGGAATCCCTTGACACTGTAAGTCATTATGCAAGTGATCCTCCAACAACAATAATAGCTATCCAATTGTGACTACTCAAGAAAATTCACTAAACCCCAACTACTTATCTAAGACCTAATGGTTAAAATTGCTTGTGCCATCTAGGAGCTACCAATCTAACAACAATTGCAAGTAGTATCCCAACTAAAGAACCACATTGCAATTAGAGATCTAGTAAGACACATGCATACCTTTGAAGAGCATGAGATGAGGCAATAATACCCTTTCACTCATAGCCCTTGAGTTTTGCATACCACACACAAAAAAGGAGCCTAGAATGTAGGACTTGCTAGCAAGCACCCTGTTGGCATAGACAGGAGTTCCTAAAGCTAATGCAACTCTTGGAGCACTAGTGGCTTGGGAAAAAGTGGATATCCTTGTGATATTTGAGGACATTTAGGCAAGGCTTACTTGAGTCATAGCACATCACCAACATAGTTGGAGTTCTAGTAGTCAACATGTCAAGAATTGTGTGGTGGGGGGACTTACTTGAGCTGTTGTGCCAAACACAAACCATACACATAAGAGAAAGCTCACTCAAGAATACAAGAAGAGAGATGGAGGCTAAAAATTTTTCATCTTCGTTTCTTCTTCTTCTTTCACATCCAATACCATGTACACAAAGTATAGATAAGATACAACATAAAGAAAAGTGGCCTGCTAAGTCAAACAATACACAACTGACTATACTAATCGACTACTGCTTATAACTATGCCATTTGTATAGGTAGGTGCAACAAATTAAATATAATAAGTAATAAGTCAATGGACATGTGAGGACCATCATGACCATCAGTTTGCTAAGTGTAGATGTGCAAACCCATCTGGCTAGATGGTCCATCATTAATGTTTGCACACGTTGAGCTTGCCATCTCAACACTCCCTCTCAGGCTCAACTGTATCTTTGCAACTCCAAGTAAGCTTCGAAACTTTTGAAGCTTCTCTATACCCAATGCATTTATGAAAATGTCAGTGATGTGATCCTATGTGCTGACACATACCAAGTGAATATCTCCTATAAGTACATTCTCTCTCACAAAGTGGTAGTACACCTCAATGTGTTTTGTCCTAGCATAGAACAATGGCTTCCTAGCTAGCTATATACTACTCATGTTATCATAGTAAATGACAACTAGACCATCACCAAACCATCACCATACACATCCAAATCACCCGATAACTTTTTCAGCCATACCACCTCACATGCTGCCATAGCAACACCTCTATACTCGATAAAGCAATTGTAGGTTGCCTTTTGCTAATCCATGTAACTATTGCACTACCAAGGGAAAATATGAATCCGTTGGTAGATCTTCTATTTGATATACTACTAGCCCAATCTGCATCTGTGTATCCAAATATATGTGCATCCTTATTTGTCTCATAAAAAAGACCATAGTGTGAAGTGGACTTCACATACCTCAATATGAGTCTAATTCAAATGAGGCTTTCTAGGCATTTGTGTAAATTGAATGACTCATAGAAACTACATTTTTTAAATAAAATTGTATTAAAATTCAAAGTTCATACCAAGTGTTTCTTTATGATGGTTATGAATTTCTATTGAATAATATATTTGGCAATAATATTTTGTTATATATTCATAGTTTAAAATTCAAAATGCTAGGAGGCAAAGACCTCATACAAAAGAAATAACATTCATATTTTCTTCTAATTGTAGTACCATTGATCTTGAACTTATACTTAGGAGTTTTATTATTTAGAAAATCCAAGGTGTCTTTTGCATCCTCTAGAATCTAGTTAGAAGTTACACTATGCTCCTTTACTTTTTACCCAATTACTTGCAACTCAAGTTTCAATGGAGTACAATCAATATCAAAATCTAAAGGAACCCATATACCATATGTAAGTTTGTACCTCTTATAATCAAGAGTCATAACAATAGATTGTTGAGAGATGTTGTAACACATAGCCAAAGACTAAGGGTATGTGTTGCACTATATAAAATAACACTATATTAGGGAATTTGGGAATTTCCATGCACTTTGGGAACCCCCAATACCTTTATTATTTCCATGCACTTTGGGAACCCCCAATACCTTTATTATTTAACCACATGGTCGAATCTTGTTGTCTTACTTAAAGGCAGAGTCTACCCTAAATACTATATAAGCTACCTTTTCAAATCCCACTTTCAAATATGGATCAAGATTTAGTCACGTGGTCAAATATTTATCACTTATTTAAAAATGAGACTTGGAAAATTTCTAAATTCTTTAATATGATGATAACGAGACATTAAGGAGTGCCGATTGGGAAAATTGACTTTGTCGGATGCACAACACAACATTAAAAAAATTAAATATTTCGACAAACACCACACAAACCACACATAAAAACAAAACAATACACAATGCCTCTCGTAGCTCATAACAACTTAAAACCTAAAAGCGCGTAGAGCATCACTCCAACACAAATTTCAAAAACAATCCTCGAAGATAAGTCCAACAACATGAAAAAATCTCATACCTTGATAACCTTTGGCCGACACTCGGTGCTTCAACTTCCAAGTTCTCCAACTTCACAAGTTAGCATGTCAAGAGTTCACACTCCCGCATGCGACCCTCCTCTCACCTCCATCACAAGATACAATTGGAATTGAGGGGGAAGGCCCTTTGCTCTTCTCTTCCTCATCCTTATATAGTTTTCACAAGTTCTCTCACATACATTAGGCTTTTTATGGTTTGGCTTTTGCTTTTTTTACTGCTTTTCACTATTTTCGTTTTTTCTGGCCCTATGCATGTTTACAACTTGTTTGGATCATAACTTCGTCATATGAACTCCAAATATAGTCATTCGGATACTTAAAACAATCAAAATGCATTTGGTCAACAAGTCAACGCGGGCAGAATTATGAAAATCCATCAACAATAGGCAAAAATATCGATTTTTGTAAATCATATCATTTTTCTCCATCTTTTATCTTGGACGACTTATTCCCTTCCTTGGCATATTGTTCTTGTAATTGCATACACTTTCAACACACATGTTCTCTTTTTTCTTCAAGAAATATTCGATGACAATGTAAAACTTATGGCCTTTTCCTTTGATCCTTCAGTCTTCAAAATAAACATTCTCTAGATATGAACCTGTTTTTTATGCAGTGTGCCCTAACAGGAATATGGATTTTTGAAATGAAATCCATGCCCAATCATTCATGATTTGAAAAAATATGCAATGTTGGATCATGGTATGCAACCAATCAATCGATGCTCACATGAAAATTATGTATACATTGAAGAAATTGTGCCTAGCCTGTGTAGATGTGCTCGTGTGTCATGCATAATGCAAAACAAATTCCTTAATTATTTAAATCCTTAACCTCACCTCTCAACTCTCAGCAAGAAAATATGGCATGCTCCACTCCATCCATCCAAAATCTCACAATCTCTCTAGAAATGATGGTCCTCAAGATGATGACCATATAAAAACAAACCATCTCACAATTGGCGGCATCCTTCACGACCCTCTAACTCACCCCACCACCTTACCCACTCAACCATAGGTTCCTAAATTTGTGATGAATATCCCAAATATCGTGCATGCAAGAAATGTGCGTGTTCAGTGACAGGTTCTCTCTCAAGTGCACGTGCAACTAAGATTTATTGCATATAGTTGCAGTGGGCATCATGCCGTGCTAGTGCTCAATGATGGTGCAAAATGTGCTTTATCCCAACCCATGTCATGGAAGTATTTGATAAGAATAGGAGATGACCCCGAGTGCAGTGCAACAACAAGTGCAATGTAAAGTGCTCGTGAACCCATAATCCCCGTGATATGCAAGAGTCTCGATGAGAAAACATACCTTGTTCCACAATGTTTGGCAACTTCTGACAAACTCCAACTTCAACCTATCCAAAAAAATACCAAGCTTGACCAAGGCTATCAAGTTTTCCACACACAAAAAACAAAAAAAAAGACAGAAACAAATCCTAAGCTAGACAAACACAAGAAATCCAATTACGAAACGTCAAAACAAACTGTCACGCAAACAACTAAGCTAACAAAAACTAAACCTAACTACAATTTGACTAAGGGTTTTTAGTTTTCAACAAAAAGCTTGACAACGGTATGAATCGGGTTCTAACTTAACAATACCTAAGGGTCGAGATGGTAAAACCTTTTGAGAAGCCTCCCAATTCTCTAGGACCACCTTGATGTAGGACGGACCCAACAGGGATTCGGCCCACCTGCTTCCCTTGACAGCTTTAGTTTTCTAATTAGGTCCTATCACATTTATGTGTGACTTTTAAAATCAAGTTCCTTAATTAAGCCTTTTAGGGAACATGGTTTGTTCGCGTAATTTATGACACAAACACGAATACAGAGCAAGAAATCCTTTGACAACAAGTTCAAACAAATTCCTTAACTTATCTTCACATTAGTCTTTGTCTCCTTCCCATACATGAGAATTTATATATCCCTTCTCTCCAACAGAAGTACCCGGTCCAAATCACACGCCACCATAATGTCTATCCATTATCTAGAATAGGATCTTCCAATGCCTTAGACGTTGGGTTCATGACAAAGTCTTCACCTCCATTTTGGACTAGGCAAAGGGTGTCCAGAGCTCCACATGAACCCAAGCAGCCTAGGAGTGAAACACAATTTCCATGGTTGGCCTTTTCACCACTCGACCTTCGGCTCGTGAATCGAGCAGTGCCCTCTCAGGGTAATGCACGGTGTGATCTTGGAGATGATCCACCCTTGCAAATTATCCTTTCTTAATTAATCCATTTAGGAATCAACCACGATCAAGGCAATCAGCCTAATATCATCTTCCGGTGAAAGATTCCTTTATTTTCCATGTCTATTTGTCATTACTGACCCTTGCCATGCATTTACCATCAAACACAAGCACTTTGAATAACTATCCAAATCACATCCAACAATCAGTTTAATGTAAAAGCATTTAGGACATTATTTGATCAATCATAAAAAACAAAGGTATCCTTTTCCAAACATTGTAGGAATAGTCACGATAACCTTTCCATCGTGTGTTTGCTCTCCCCCTTGGGATCTAAGTGATTCCATGTAAAATTTACTTAACACACCCTTCTTTTGGCTAAGGCATATGTTATGATTTCAAGCACTGTACAAGACATAAGTTCTATTAATCACCTACATTGATCGATAACCCAGCCTTCTTCCCAACAAGTACAAAAGCATCGGTCTTTCCTTTAACTTAGGGTTTCCTAATTCCTTGAGCTCTTTGTTTGCCCTAGAGTTGTTGTTGCATCTGGCCCATCCCTGAATAGCTTTTGATAACATAGTCACTATTGGATGGATCTCAAGGCATCATAGTTTTAATCCTAATGATTGTTGTTTGTACTAGCTATGCACAACTTCAAGATCTCAATGAACTAATAGTTTGTGATATTAGCAAGAATTAAATGCAAGATCAAGTTATGTACCTTTGATGTATGTTTCATATAATCTTTCCCATGCATGTACCGTCTACGTGCATCTGCGAGCCTTAACAATATTGTCCTAGTTAAAGAATAATCGAGGATGCTTAGTAATTTAGGATCTTATATGTTGCTTATGCTATGTATGGACTTGTCGTATAGCAGCTAGGTGAAACTAACTTCCCTTGATACATGCACTTCACAAACTTCATCTTTTGAATGTTTGCGATGAATTTATCCTGTTCAATAATCCCTTCCCGTGCGGCTTAGTACGAGTCTAATGCATCCCATGTGTGAATCAAAGGAATCATCCATTAATTTGGAAATACATTACTTACAACCGAAACCACAGTTGGGTTGGCAGTGATGCCCTCACTCAAGGCCTTCGTTGTAGGATTGCCATTCACGTGTGTCATTTCCTGCTTGGGGGCCATTCTCGATCTTTGTTTATCTTGGACATGAGTTGCAAAAGACTTTCATGCCTTTTCCTTAGTTACCAGGCTCAATTTTGGAAGAGAATTGAGTTGCAGGGGAGGATACTTTTTACGAGAAAGGGTATAGTGATTCACGATCAATGGTAAAAAGAGGTGCGTGTGGCCATCCTCTTAAGAGGGGAAGAGAGGGAGAACCTTCTCAAGGGTTCTCTCTCTCTCTCTCTCTGTGTCTCTTTCTCACTCTCTCCCTCTCTGTCACACCCTATCTCCTTCCCTCTCTATCACCCTCTCCCTCTCTTTCTCTCTCTCTTTCTCACCTTGTCTATCATTCTCTCCCTGTCTTCCTTTGACATGCCATGGCCTACTCTAAGACTTCTTTTTTTTTTTCATTACAATTGGGGGGATTTATATAATGGGGGAGAGGTGGTATTATTGGGAGGGGGGAACACGGGGAGAGGATGGTGTGGTGGTGGCAGTGACCACCACTCGTTTTGCATGGTGGTGAGGGCTTTTTGGAACTGCCCAGTTGGGCCATTATGCCCATGGGGGGGTGCTTGGCCACATAGCCTTCCCTCCTCCATCATCACCTTCACGTCCTCTTCTATAGCTGCGTCATCACTTCCTCCCTCCTCATGTTCGTCCTCCCTCCTCAAATACTACTTTTCCCCCTTGCCCCCTATCGATGACAACAGGGGGAACAAAAAAAGAAAATTGTTATTTTCATTAAAAAGGGAGGGCATTCGTAACGACGGAACGTTTCATCCTCTCCCCCTTAGAGAACCTGAGTTGTCCTCATCTTGGAAGAACTGGGGATTTCGTTCTCGAACATCTAGGGTAGGGATCCATCACACATTTGTTGTGACATTCTGATCATTCATAAGCATGTGGTTTTTTGAAATAACAACTTATTTTATTTTCTGAGTTTGGATTACAAGAGAAAAGTTTATTATAGTTACATCTCATGGATATCTTCTAGGTTTTTCCTAAGTATCTGGTATTTTCTGGTGATGTTTTAGAGGAGTGTTCACGACATGGCAAAGCTTGGATACTTGTTGCACAATATCCATAGCTGGTGCATATTTTAGTAGGGCTACAAACTTTGAGTAGTAAGCTTCCAAGGTTAATTCTAGCTACTTGAGCTTGAAGAATTCATTCATCCTCAAAGTTTGGTAGGTTGGCAGAAGGTATAGTCCACGTACAACATCTTTCAGTTGAGCCCAAGTGACAACAGCTTTCAAAATACCTTGATCTTTCCACAATTTCTTCCTCCATATTCAATCCTGGCCAAGTAACTTTAGTTTTCCTATCATTGCTTGATTGGAGAAAGCGGTTCCTGAAGCAAAGAAATAATTGTCCATTGACTCAATCCATATCTTTGCCTTTGTTTCGACATCTATCCCTTCTCCATCAAACTCGGGTGGCTTAAATTTCTTGAGAAGGAGTTTATTCTCTTGCATTTCAGCATTCATGGGTGCAGGAGGTGCCTGAAATCTGGGTTCCTAGGGGTCAAGGTCTCTTGATAGCATTTTAGCATTGGGTTTTGGACATCCTACTTTACATGGAGATATCCAATCCAAAGCAGGTCCATGCTGCACTTGATTCAAAGAGAATGGAAAACGAGAGGGATGCGCCACTCAACATCTCTACCCGTGGGTCATAGTCCCATTCCAATCTCCTAAAATGGCATGAATTGGGTTCTAACTTAACAATACCTAAGGGTCAATATGGTAAATCTTGTGAGAAGCCTCTGAGTTCTCTAGGACCACTTTCTATAGGATGGACCCGTTGGGGATTCTGCCCACCCGCTTCCCTTTTTAGATATCTAATTATGTCCTATCACATTTAAGTGGGACATTTAAAATCAGCTTCCTTAATTAAGCCTTTTAAGGAACATGTTTCGTTCAGGTAATTTATGGCACAAACATAAATACAAAGCAAGCAATCCTTTGACAATAATTTCAAACAAATTCCTTAACTTATCTTCGTGTTAATCTTTGTCTCTTGACCATACAAGAGAATTTATATATCCCTTGTGTCCAATAGAAGGACCTGGTCCAAATCACATGGCACCATAATCTCTATCGGTTATTTAGAATAGGATCTTCCAATTCCCTAGATGTTGGGCTCACAGCAGCAGTCTTCACCTCCGTTCCAGACTAGGCAAGGGGTGTCCAAAGCTCGACCTAAACCCAAGTGGCCTAGGAGTGAAACACAATTTTTGTGGTTGGCCTTTTCACCACACGACCTTCAGCCCGTGAATCAAACAATGCCCTCTTGGGGTAATGCACGATGCGATCTTGGAGATGATCCATCCGTGCAAAATATCATTCCTTAATTAATCAATTTAGGAATCAAGCATGATCAAGGCAATTAGCCTAATATCATCTTCCGGTGAAATATTCCTTTATTTCCCATGTCTATTTGTCTGACCCTTGCCATGCATTTACCATCAAACACAAGCACTTTGAATAATTATCCAAATCACATCCAACAATTAGTTTAATGCAAAAGCATTTAGGATGTTATTTGATTAATCATTTAAAAAAAAAGGTATCATTTTCCAAACATTGCAGGAATAGTCATGATAACCTTTCCATTGCGTGTTTGCTCTCCCCCTTGGGATCTAAGCGATTCCATGTAAAATTTACTTAACACACCCTTCTTTTGGCTAAGGCATATGTTATGATTTCAAGCACTATACAAGACATAAGTTCTATTAATCACCTACATTGATCGATAGCCCAACCTTCTTCCCAACAAGTACAAAAGTATCGGTATTTCCTTTCACTTAGGGTTTCCTAATTCCTTGAGCTCTTTGTTTGCTGTGGGGTTGTTGTTGCATTTGGCCCATCCCTAAATAGGTTTTGATAACATAGTTGCTATTGGATGGATCTCAAGGCATCATAGTTTTAATCCTAATGATTGTTGTTTGTACTAGCTACGCGCAACTTCAAGATCCCAATGAACTAATAGTTTTGATGTTAGCAAGACTTAAATGCAAGATCAATTTATGTACCTTTGATGTATGTTTCATATAATCTTTCCCATGCATGTACCGTCTACGTGCATTTGCGAGCCTTAACAATATTGTCCTAGGTAAAGAATAATCGGGGACTGATCAATGCTTAGTACTTTAGGATCTTATATGCTTCTTATGCCATGTATGGACTTGTCGTATAGCAGTTAGGTGCAACTAACTTCCCTTGATACATGCACTTTGCAAACTCCATCTTTTGAATGTTTGCGATGAATTTATCATTTTCAATAATCCCTTCCCGTGCCGCTTAGTATGAGTCTAATGCATCCCATGTGTGAATCAAAGCAAGCATCCATTACTTTGGAAATACATTACTTACGACCGGAACCGCGGTTGGGTTGGCAGTGATGCCCTCGCTCAAGGCCTTCATTGTAGGATTGCCATTCGTGTTGTTGCAGCACGTAGGGATGAAGGTCACCACGGAGGTTTCACAAGAAAACTAGACAAGATAGATGGAGATGTGTCTTCAAGAGATAGGTAGATACAAGTGAGTGTTTGAGGGTTCAAGAGAAACATTCGCAACCTTCAATTCACCATATACTTTGGCTTATCTTGGAAAGACAAAATTATATGTAAGATGGTTGAATAAATGGTTTAAGAGCTTGAAACTTATGATCACAAGGATGGATGAATTGCAAACAGGAGAACAACTTCAAATGATACAAGACGAGTCTTGCCCTTCCTATGATTTTAGTTGCCTATTTCAGCCTAGGCAAGGAGAAGATCTTCAAGACACCTTCTCTTTCTAACTGATTAGTACAATGAAGATAGAAGTTCAAGATAAAGACTTCCTATATCAGTCTTTGAATGATTCATGGTTATGGAACTAGCATTACTGTTGTTAGTTTTCACAAAAAGATCTTGAGAATCATGACTTAGATTAATGTTACTTGGTTATGGAACTAGCATCACTGTTGTTAGTTTTCACAAAAAGATCTTGAGAATCATGACTTAGATTAATGTTACTTGAACAATGCAACTGCATAAAGCTTTAGCTTATGAAATGACTCTTAAATCATCCAAGTTTAATTCCAAAGCATGGCAAGAAACCACCAAAAGACTTCTTGAATCCTCCCTTGAATGAAGAGGAAGAAAAATACTATGTAGAGGAGAATACAAGTTTGGTTTGTACTCGCAATGATTGTAGATGAAGAAGAATCTGTGGTTACAGGTTTTAGCCTTGAAATACCCTGACTTTGGCTGAGAAGAAAAGGCCAAAAGTATCACATATTAGTGTCAAAGATGTCCTTGAGACTTTCTTACATAGAGTATAGCTTGTAGCTACACATAAGAACCAAGAACAACCCATAATTTAACAAGATTACAGAAGAGGATCACAAGGTAAGCTTCAACCCTTGAATTCCTTGTTATGGATTGCCAAGGATAATCCAAGATAATACCAATATCCTCCCAAAGAGTATCTACAATGTCCTTTCAAAGCAAGAGTTTTTTGATGCAGCAATTACAAGTGAAAGTAGAGTATGTCCTTTTCATAAACCAAGAGGATAGAAATGAAGCATTAGTGTGACAAGATTTAGCTCACAAAGAGAGTAATGGGCTGCATAAAATAGTCCAAATCAAAGTATGTTTCCCAAGATCTCTTATTGATAAAGAAGAGAGTCTATTTCAAGAGGTAGGTACATAAGTCAATGTCCTTCTCCTTTTTCTTCACAAATGCAAGTGCCTCTTGAACCGTACAAGAGATGCTTTGTAAAATAGAATTTCAGTCCATTAAAGAGAATTCTTGGGCCTTTCAATTCATCCCACAAGTCTTGATAATAAATATCAAGAAGTGGAACAAGAGGCTCAATTCAAAGGAGAGATTTGGTACTCCACAAATATAGACACAAACAATGTTCAAAGCTTCCTTCTTTCTTTTTGATGAGCATGAATGAATCCTTGAATGGGCTGTTGCCCTCGTTTTTATACATATTTACCCTATTTTACTTGGCCAAGAGTGGCCTTCCATTTTTGTCAATGCATGGGAAGGGAGATACTTACAGTTCGAGTAGAGTCTTCTAAAGTTGCTTGTGGTTGCATGGCTTGAGCTTCCCCTTTGTGTGGTGGCTTGGACACCTCTCATCCCTTCTTCAACCATTGCACCCTGTTCAGTTTGCAAAATGTAGCAAAAAAAATGGTTTGCTCCTCCTCTTCCATAGGCTTAATGCACAAAAGGTTCCAAGCATCATAAGTCATGGTAAGTCATTCACACAATGTCTTGTGTGTACTAGGTTGATCAAATCCACTTTGGAGACTTAGAAGAAGCTTAAGAGAGTGTTTTTTCCATTCAGGCTTAGTGACAAAGAAGCTTACTGGGCATAATGAAAGGGCTAGAGATCCAACAACCCAATCTTCCATCATGTATTAGGCTTGGTGATTTACATGACTTATTACAACTTGTGGTCAAAGAAGCAAAGTTGAATGGGTTGTAACTTCAAGGTTGTCTTGACATTCTCTTTATTCAAGGTGGGAACGTTTGACTTAAGGCTAAAAACCAAAGGATGGAACATTATGTATGGAAATAGAAGTGAAGGACAAGAGTAATTGAAGCATGAAGAACAACTTATTTTGTGAAATCTCTAGAAAGTTCTAGAGTGGTTAAGAAACAACAAAATGTGTTATTTTTCATCCATGGGAAAACATTATCATGACATTCACCCGCTCCTAACGTGCACATCCTGTGGCATGTACCACTTCTTTGGATTTGCAACATTAAGAGAGATCTTCATTTGTCTTGTCTTCATCTTCATCTTCTAACCCTTCTTCTTCTTCTATGTCTTCATGCTCTTGGATTATATCTAAGTCTTCTAACTCATATGTTGAGCTTTCTCTTCATTTGAATAGCTTGATTCTATCTTCATGCTTGTCCCATCCAATTCAGCCAATGAATATGTGGCATTGTCATGAACAATCTTTACCACATACAGACCAACCAACGCTTTACCATCTTCCTAGATGCATTGTATTGATTCTCTAGGCTGTTGTCATAGACAAGCACCCATTCATTTCCTTGGATAGCTATTGGCTGAAGTCGATGTTGTCTATCAAATCTTCTTTTGTTCTTTAGTCTTGATGTTTTTAGCTTATCAATAGCTTCTTGAACATCTTCAAGCCTTCTTTCTAGCTGCCATATGCGCAAAGTCAGCAATTCTTCTCTACTGATACCTTTCTCCCAAGGTAGAAGACTCCATGTGAGAATAAATTCTTCAATTGGCATAATTGGCTATTAACATGCATAAGTTTAGTTGGCATATAGCCAATTATGGTATTGTGAGTAGTCCGATTAGCCCATAATGCAAAAGGTAGCATTTTAGGCCATTCTTTGATCTTTCCTCTACAAGATTTTGCTAAAGCTTTGAGAATAGACTGATGCCCTCTCTCACTTTTCCCATTGCCTTCAAGATTGTAGGCTGATGTCAAAGCCATCTTAATACCCAATTGAGAAAAAAAGTTGCATGCCTCATCGGCATCCAACTCTTCTCTGTCTACGGTTACTTTGCCGACACAACCATATCTGCAAAATACTTCTTCGATCAAAAAGTGACAAATAGCTTGAGTGGTCTTGGTTGTTAAAGCTTTACCTTCCACTTTATTAGTTAGATCCTCTCTTGCAAGCACTAAATATCGCATATTCCATATCCTTGTAGGCATGGTTACAAGATCAATAAGCCATCTATAGTGTATAGACAAAGGATAATTCAATTGTAACCTATCTCAATCTCAATGCTTAACCATAGAATACATTTGACACACATAACATGTTTCAATAAAATGATCTATGTCCTGATACATGTTCTGCCACCAATATTTTTCTTTGACTTTGATAAAGGTTCCCCATATGCCTCTATGGCTAGCCCACAAACTTTCATGAAATTCCTTCATTACCTGTTGTTACAATCTTTTGTTACCTAAAACTCAGACAGGCGCTCCTTTCTTCTTCTTTGTGTGCTTCCATAGATGCCCATCTTTAAGGAAAAAGCTATAAGCTTTCCTCTGAATATGATTGAACTCCTCATTAGCCCAAGTCTCCTTCTTCTTCATTGTGCTCAAATATTGGCCCGATCTTTAGCCACTTCTTCATAATCTTCTTCAAGGAAATGAACTAGAACTTTAGCAATGCAATGAGCATGCTTTGATCTTTGTTGCTATTTGTTGATTTATAGTAGTACATTTTCCTATTCTTAATTAAAAAGATTAGCTACACTTGCTGTTTTTAGCTTTGGTTCTGTATATGCAGCAATTGAAAATGTATTTTCAGTAGTCATGTACTTACGGCTGTACCATTAAAAAGATTAGCTACACTTGTTGTTTTTAGCTTTGGTTTTGTATATGCAGCAACTGAAAAGGTATTTTCAGCAGTCATGGAATGAAATTTAGCAAGTATAAACTCTTCATCTTCATCTTCTTCCATTAGCTCCTCTTCATTGTCATATCTTGCATGTGACGACATGTCAGCAACCAAATTCTCCTTTCCTGCAATATGCTTTAATTTGGGGCTGAGAGATTTAATATATGCAATCCATCTTACCATAGCAATGTCGCGTAGTTGTTGGCAATCATGCCCAAAAGTGGAAGACAATCAGTTTCCACTACTATGAAAGGACCTATAAAGTATTCACGATCACATTTTAATATTTTTACAACTCCCCACAATTCCCTTTTTACTTGTGCACACATCCTTTGTCGTTCATTGAGAACCTTTGCTCCAAAAAAATTTTCATACCTGCTACCTTCAAGATCTTCTTGGTCAACAGTCCATCCTATCCCAATGGGACGTGTATCCACAGTAAGGATGATGGGTTGTCCGTTTGAATAATCAACACTTTTGAGAGTGGGAGTTGAAATTAATAGCTTCTTTAATTTACATATAGTGAGAGTATGCTCTTTATCCCAAGAGAATCTTTGGCCTTTCCTTAATAATTGATAAAGATTTTTGGTTACATGGCCAAAATGTGGGATCCATATGAGATAGAATACACATGTACCAAGAAATGTTCTCACCTCTAATATATTTGTGCATTTTTCTTGCATTCTACAAATGGCATCTATCTTGATTGGTGAAGGTTTACATTTGTAGGGCGCACACAGATGTTCGACCACCACTGGGACTTCTTCTACCCCAAAAATTGATTTAGCTCCAGAAAGGGTAAGATGAACCTCTTCTAGCCTTATCAAAATCCTGTCACAATCATGAATATGGTTAGCTACAAATGTCTTGCAGCCATGTTTGTCAAGCTCCTCATTCCTTTCATAGACTTCACATCCCTTGATAGGTACATCATCAAGGAAAGGAAGAGTAAGCTGTGGAATAAAGTCCCTTAAGACTTTATGCATGGCGTTCATCATATGCACCACGAAATTTGTTGCAACTTGTGGTAGAGTACACACGCAAACCAATCCAAGAGGTGTCTTCATTGTGGTAATGTCTTGGATCTCTAATGAAAGCTAAAATTTGTCATATCCTGAATATAGATCTCCCATAGAATAAATTTCTCTACCTGTAAAAGCTTCAGCAAACTCGTCAACAAATGAATCCAAACCAACATTTTAGATTATGACTCGATTAACAGGCTGTATATCTTGAATGAATCATAGAGATCTATTTTTCTTGGGAATAGTAAACCATCGATTTGAGTAAGGTGCTAAAGAAGGTTCTAAAATCTTCATTTCAGAAGTTCCAGTAATTTGGGTAAATGCACCCTTGGAACTAGTATAGGCTTGAGGTTCCAAGGCACATGTGGGACCGTAAAAATGACCATATGAGCCACTATATTTGGATCCACATAGCCTATTTCACTTGGTTGAAATGCAAAATCTTTTCCATGTTTCATTAGCATTTGCATAAATAGTTTTTTGAGCCGATAAAAGGAAAGAATTATCACCTATTTTGAGCTCTTTTATACTTTTAGATGTAAAATTGTGTCCAATGTTGGAAGGATCACAAAGACTTGGCTGATTTGCTACCCTATCAGTCGGCCCTTCACTTTTAGGAGGCAGTGGGACTACCATAGGCTTGATTTTCTTATCCACCGTCTTGTATTTTGTCTCTACTTGCGCTTCAGCCTCGTTAAGTAAACCAACATCTTCTTGCTCAACAAATTCTTGAATTGTTTGATAAAAATCCAATGTACATACTTATATGGAACTGATTTTTAGCCTGATGTTTTGCATAAGCAACTGCATATATTTAAGGCAATGTGTCAATAGTAATCAGTCCAAAATGCTTGAAATATCTTCATTTTCAGCCATCATGTTGTAAGTTTTCAGCTCCCTTTTAACATGACATAAATATTTTCTTTCACCTTTATTCATGGCTGAAAGAGATTTATAATAGCCCATACTGTTGGCTGTACATACATGTAGATTTGCTAGGGACACAACTTCTGTAGCATGAGGAGGCACAACCTTTTTACATAAAGCCCTGCCATAGCATCATTTTACAACAGTGCAGCCCAAAAACCCTTGAATTGTCGGGCATTAGGAGGCACATGATAAACTCGCAATCGATCTCTATTTCGATGATGATTAACACACACAGTAAGAAATTGGACATCTCGCTCATTATCCTTGCTTCGGATTCGAGCATAGGAAGAACCATCATCAAAAGCTTTTGTTTCCAAGCAGGCTTCAGAAATGTAGGGTTCCCCAAGAATAATATGGTAACTACAAGAGTCTTGAACAAAGAAATGAAAATTGTCTTTTATGTATCCAATAGTTGCTTGCACATTAGGACATGCAGCGTATAGCTCTCCAGAAGAATTGTTTGCATCTCTCATTTGCTAGCCTGGATCAACATCTATGGGCCATCCGCTGCTTTCATAAAGACTCCTAGCCATGACATTTATCTCAGAACCATGGTCTAAGAGTGCAATACATGGTGTTTCTTTTTCTCCAATTTTGACAATTGTTTCCGTTGTTGCTCTTACCCAATGCGTGCAGGAGTAGTGACTGCTTGGAATGGATCAAGCTTCATCCTCATCATGCATGTGCTATATGCATCCTTCTTTTTGAGAGGCAGGCTTCCCAACTGGTTTGGACCAGCCGACCTTTACATTTTTAGCCTTTACTTCTTCAATTTCTGCTTCCATGCTTTCTTTATCTTCAGCTTCAATTGCTGCAATTAATTCTTTAACTACCTCAAGCTGCATTCCTTGTGCATTCAACTTCCCTTCTTCCTACTCAAATACTCGAAGAGCTTGCAAAAAAGCATGCACTATTTCTTCAACATCATCACCAACATATTGTCTTTTTCTTTTGATTATATTAATAATTACTTCATGAAATTCAGGTTTGGAAATTCCAAGAATTTCACATGAGGTAAACTCAATTTTACTTCCCAGAATTCGTTCTTCTAGGACTCATTTGAGATCGGTTGCAGTTTCTATGTCGAACTGCAATTTGTAGCTTGGCTGCTTGCCTTTCTTCTTTCCTTTGGCCTTCTTAGGTTGTGGCACATCTTCCATCTCTTGATCTGGGGTTGTATATTCAGCAGGATTTGGTTGTTTAGGTGTTCTTCTAGTTACTCGTTTTGGAGGGCGAGAAGGGGAAGGTCCAGGCTCACCTTCTCTTCTTCTCTTTTCTTCAGCCAAGACTTCTTTATGATTGACTTCAGCCAAATGTGCAAAGGTAGAGAAAGAATCTACTGGTTCTTCCCAACTAGTTATCCCTCAAATGCACTGACTGGAGTTAGTCAAGTCATCTTTGACTGTTTTGCCACATTCCATTTGATCCAATGTGTGCATCCATACTTTAGATAGCACATTAGCTTTACATGCTTTCAAATTAGATTTAGTTGCCTCAATTTGCCTCAAGAGGAACATTCACAACCTTCACTTCACCACATGCTTTGACTTATCTTGGAAAGATAGATTTATACATAAGATGGTTGAATAAATGGGTTAAGAGCTTGAAAATTATGATCACAAGGATGAATGAATTGCAAACAGGAGAACAACTTCAAATGATACAAAAAGAGTCTTGCCCTTCCTTTGATTTTAGCTGCTTATTTCAACCTAGGCAAGGAGAAGATATTCAAGACACCTTCTCTTTCCAACTGATTAGTACAATGAAGATAGAAGTTCAAGATAAAGATTGCCTATATCATTCTTTGAATGATTAAAGGTTATGGAACTAGCATCATTGTTGTTAGTTTTCACAAAAAGATCATGAGAATCATGACTTAGATCAATGTTACTTAAACAAAGAAGCTGCATAAAGCTTTAGCTTATGGAATGACTATTACATCAGACAAGTTTAATTCCAAATCATGGCAAGAACCACCAAAATACTTCTTGAATCCTCCCTTGAATGAAGATGAAGAAAAATACTATGTAGAGGATAATACAAGTCTAGTTTGTACTTGCAATGATTGCAGATGAAGAAGAATCTATGGTTACAAGTTTCAGCCCCTAAAATACTCTGACTTTGGCTAAGAAGAAGAGACCAAAAGTATCACATAATAGTGTCAAAAGATGTCCTTGAGACTTTCTTACATAGAGTATAGCTTGTAGTTATACATAAGAACCAAGAACATCCCATAATTTACCAAGATTATAGAAGAGGATCACAAGGTAAGCTTCAGCCCTTGAATTCCCTATTATGGGCTACCAAGGATAATCCAAGATAATACCAATATCCTCCCAAAGAGTATCTACAATGTCCTTTCAAAGCAAGGGTTTTTTGATGCAGCAATTACAATTGAAAGTAGAGTATGTCCTTTTCATAAACCAAGAAGATAGAAATGAAGCATTAGTGTGACAAGATTCAGCCCACAAAGAGAGTAATGGGCTGCATAAAATAGTCCAAATCAGAGCTTCTGTTGAGTGTTGAAATGACTTGTTTTTTGGCTGATTTTTGTTGTTTTTGAGAGCTGAATGGTTGATTTTATGAGATGATTGATTGGTTTGGAAGTGGTTTGAGAGTGTTTTGGATGATATTGATTGTGTTTTGGAAGTTCATGATGTTTATTAGTAGAGATATGAGGTTCTGTGATGTTCTGATAGGTTCTGATTGGTTCTGTATACCTTCTGTATAGCTTCTGTTTTGTTCTGATTGTCTTGTGTAAGGAGGGATGGAGTATTGATTGATGAAGATTGGGATATTGTGAAAGCTTATTGAATGGTTATTGAGAGTTTGGAATGGTTTGAGTATGAGTTATGTGGTTTTGATGACCTTCTGTAACCTTCTGTAGGTCTTCTATAGAGCTTCTGTCTCTGTTCTGTTCTGTACTGTAGCTGTTCTGGTACCGTTCTATAGACTGTTCTGTATGCTTCTGTATGTGTTCTGATGGATGAGAGTGTAGCTTGGGAAAGTTTTCTAGCCTTGGAAAGAGGTGAATACAAGTGCAAAGGAGCTGAAAGAAGTGAAAGAAGTAGCTGTTGAAGACTCAAGTGAAGACTGGAGTGAAGTGATAGTAGTGAGCTATGAAAGGACACTATAGTGGCTCTGGTGACCCTTCATATCAGACATACCTCTTGGGAGGGGTATCCACGACCTAAGAAGGATTATTGTGAGTGATTATGAGAGATTGTAGTGAGGATATGATGTATTATTGATGGAGAGAGAGAGAGAGAGTCAGAGATAGCCAATTCTACTGAAACAGAGTGATTGTATATGAGAGATTGAGAGAGAAGACTATGAAGATATTGAAGATGAATACTATGTGATGTATTTCCATTCAAAGATGGTGTATTCCTTTGCTTTCTTTGTTATATTGATGGATTTTGTGAAGATGTTGAAGAATATGATTGATTCTATCAAATCCATGGAGATCTACACGATGCTGCATGAAGATTTGTTGTGCCTGGTGTTCTTTTCTTCATTGTGATCATATAAAACATAATAAAAAAGCTTGTTTATGTTACAAGATAGATTTTCTTGCAAGAGAATTCCTTTTTCCTTGGTGTTCCTCTTGGGGCTCCATGTTTTTGGTGTGCAGCCGGGGAAACTTGCCATCAACAAGCACTAGAAGAGGCTGAAAATGAAGGAATTGGCATTGCCAAGAAGAGAAGAATTCAATGGATGTTTGTAAAGTTCCTTCTTTCACTGAAGAGTTGGAATTTCTCATAATTAAAGCCACTTTCCACAAGAAGTTCATCCCACAATGGCGGAAACACATCACCATCATGATGCATGCTCTATGTAGTGGACAGTTTCCTCTTCCTGTTGAAGCAGCAGAAACTTGCATCTTGGTGGCAAACTGTTTGGGGACAAACTGAAGAGAAGAAACAGAGAGAATGGCCATCCATGGAAGATTTGACATTCATTGAGAAGTTTCCAGACATCATCAAGTGGGAGATTGTGAAGAAGCTTCAGGAGTCTTGGTCTGTGGAGGTTCACAAGGACAAGAAGGAAAAGAGTTGGAATTTGTTCGTGGATGCTCAACAGCAAGATACATGGAATGCTTGGTGTACTGATAATCTTCTGTTTGTTCAATTGGCAACCCACTGGAAGTTGGTAGACAGAGTGTTCTTCACAACATACACTGTTGAAACCATCAGAAGCTGGCATTATTATGATGATGGCACCACCACAATGCTTAGACGGATGCATTTTGACACCTTCAGAACCGAATACCTTCCTCTGTGCAGTGGCATGAAAGCAGAATTCAGAGACGTTGAAAAGGAAGAAGTAGAAGAAATGTTGGCAAGAGAGTCCTCCAGAGACTGAAGCCTTCTGTTAACCCTCTATGGAGCACTAACAACATAGTGGAGCCAACCCCCTGATGAATGACACAATAAAGAGGCAAGTGTTAGAATGAGTCCAGAGGTACGTGAGAAGAGAGAAAGCAAAAATCAGAGCCGAGAACGAGCTCGCAGCAGAAGAAGCCTTTGACGCCCTTGCGAAACTCTTTACAGAAGTCCCAATGGCACATCAAGCCCTTCCTCCTCCTGTTGGAGGTCCACTTCCAAGCCAGATCCGTCCTGGAAATATTGATGACAGGCCAACGAATGTAGTTCCATTGCCAGTTTTTAAGGGAGAGTACAATGAAGACCCTGATCTTCATGTAGCAGAGTTTATGGTAGCATATGTGGCTAACAATCCCAGAACCCCTGAGCATTGGTTAGCAATATTCCCCGCCACTTTCAAGGGCGCGGCGTTTCACTGGTATGAGCGACAAGCAGCAGGAACTTTTGGCACATGGGACGACCTGAAGTTGGCCTTCCTCACTAAATTCAGGCGTGAAGGTTTTGAAGAGCGGATGCGAGAGGAATTTATGAACCTAAGTCAGTCCTCTGGAGAAAGAGTAGAAGCTTATGTCTCACGAATGGAATCCATCCTGAAGAGATGGACTAACCATAATCTAGATGATGGCATTCAGAAGGGGGTGTTTCTCAGAGGATTACAACCAGAAGTCCGTAAGTTTGTGGAGCTGCAAAGTCCAGCCACATTGCAAGCTGCAACAGAAGATGCAAGACTGTACGATGAAGTAGAAGCTAGATTGGCGATGAATCCAGGAAGAGGAGTCCTACCTCCTCTGATGCCAGGAATGATGTACCCACCAAATGCAGTCCCAGGGACTGTCCCCTACCCCTACCAACAGATGCCCCCAGTATCACAGTACAGTGCACCAAATCCACAGTGGCCACAATCCATGCCTCAAATGATGGTTCAACCACAACAACAATGGTCCCAACCAATTTCCCCAATGCCAAATCAGTAGCAATAGTGGAACCCTACTAACTGGAGCCAACAGCCAACAGTTCAAACACGAGCTCTGAATCAGAATCAGAATCAGAATAGAGATCCCTCTACACCAGCCCAACCTGTTTATGGAGTGATTACAGAGACTTCTCAAAACCCTACTGCCAGTACCTCAGGAGGAGAAAGCTTGAAGGATTACTTATCCAACTCAGTTGCAAATATTAAAAAGGAGTTGATGGATGTGATTACAGAGCGGCTACAGACGCTGAAAGTGGATATTACCAGTATATCCAATGTGGCAGGAGCAGGAAGAGATGTGATGCGGTCAAATACTTGGTGTGATAAGTGTCACCAAGCAGGCCATTTAGCCATTGAATGTACATGCAAACCAACAATTCCTGGAGCCTTTTGTTCCTACTGTTTGCGGAAGAACCATACAGAGGACATTTGCTCTCTGAAAGAGATGCATGATAGGAGAAGGAAGGAAGAAGATGCAAGATTCAACTTGCTGGAATCCAAAATGACAACACAGGATACTGGATCCAAGCCTAGAGAGTTTGGTCCTAATTTCGGTCCAAGAAGGTTTCCATCCCAAAGTTACAAAGGGAGACAGTCTGGCAGTGGTCAAAGATCAGAAGTGGAGTGTTACAGATGCGGAGAAAAGGGACACATCTCACCAAATTGTCCAAATCCCAGAAGGTCAGTGGATTACAAGCCCTTATGCAGTCATTGCAAAAGAGAAGGCCACACTGCAAAAGACTGTCCAAGCCCAGCCCCAGTGAAAACAGTGCTACTGATAGTCCGGCCAAGGCCCAAGAGCCTACCTCCAATTTAGTGGAATTGGAAGTTGCTGCCATCACACGTGCAAAGAAGAAGGAACCACCTATCCAGGAAAAAAACAATCCTCCTGCCAGAACAGTGAAGTTCAATCTTCCACCAGAAGAACAGAACAGAACAGAGCCTGATAGTGCCGTACAGAGCACTACAGTGCCACAGAGAGTTATAGAGATAGTTACAGAGACAGGACCAGAGGTCCAGGAGATAGAAGAGGAGGAGGTGCCACCAGTGGCAGAAGAAGTTCCCATGATGCCTCTGTTGGAAGAACAAAGGAAAATGAAAATGGGTGTTGCCCCATTCCCTAACTGATTAGAGAAGCCAGTGGATCCTATTAAGGAATACGATCTGGTCAGAGATCTAG
Source organism: Lygodium microphyllum (assembly GCF_053477565.2). Taxonomy (NCBI): domain Eukaryota; kingdom Viridiplantae; phylum Streptophyta; class Polypodiopsida; order Schizaeales; family Lygodiaceae; genus Lygodium; species Lygodium microphyllum. The sequence goes on along the minus strand of NC_141163.1, from coordinate 82,182,629 downwards.
ATACCTTTAAACCAAACCTCACATTCCGACAATTATTGATGTTGTCTCCCAGTTGCCAAAAAAGGTTCAAAACTATATTGACAAGAAGACGTGGATTAAGGATTGCTCCCTCAACAGCAACAAAGTCCAACAAAGCTCCAGAGCCTGTCAAAGAAGTGGATGTAGCTAACGCCTTCCTAGATCCGGGTACCCCAGAGACTGGCGTGTGGATTGAAGGCTGCTTCATTGCAAATGCACTGATTGATGGTGGTTCATCAGTGAACATTATGACGGATGTGACAATGAAGGATCTAGGCCAACAAGGTGTGCAACCAACCCAATGGCTCATCAGACTGGCGGATCAGAGCACAATTAAGCCTTTGGACATTCTCCCATATGTGAAGACTACAGTGGCTGGAAAAGATTATTGGTTAACCTATTTGGTGGTGAAGCCAAACTCTTATGGTACATCCTACCCTCTGTTGCTGGGCAGACCATGGCTTTTTGAAGCCAGAGTAAGGACGGATTGGCTCAAAGGAACCTTGACCTTGGGTAGAGGACCCAATAAAGTGGTGTTGAAGTTATATGGTTCTCAAAAAGGACATGGATCCACCTCCTTGGAATTATCTTCTGACTCGCCTAATGAGGCTATAGATGGAACATCAATAGACGAAGAAGCCGTCAAACAGATCCTTCCCAAGAAAATAGTGGCACGTTCCTTAACAGTGGATACTGTAAGCCGACTTCCAAAAGATGCAAAGCCATTATCAATGGGAGAATACTTCCTGCCTGAACCAGGAACGATTTCTAAAATCACTTCTGATAGTGAGATAGAAGCATGGATGTACTGCTCTCCCTGTTACGTGGCCATAGCAGAGCCAGAGACAGAGGCAGAAGATGAAACAAAGAACCTGTTCTTCTCTTACAGAGCTCCTACAGAGACAGAGAAAGAGACAGAGATAGAAGAGGATGAATATGATATGGAAGAATAAGGTTATGAAAGCGAGACGGAAGAGTCTATCCCACCCGAAGAGGATATATATGAAGAAGACGTTCCAGAGGCATCAGAAGCAGACGAGCTCATGCTATGGGATAGAATGACGATGGTACCATTTGGTCTGGTAAATGGATCTTCTCATTTGCAAAATCGTTATAAGAAATGGGTTAAGAAGAACAAGCCATCTTTCAGCAGTGGCTTTTGCCGCCCTCACCCATCCTTGCCAAAGAAAGATGATGATGATGCACCGTGCCAACAAGCACCAGTCCCACAAACCCAACAGAAATCAGAGGGTCCCTGTTATGTGACGTTCTTGGATGTGTCATCAGAAGATGAGTCTTCACGCCAAGAGGTAATTAATCTTGAAACCAAACCCGAAACGGCTCTAATCCCATTTCAACATCTCAAGGAGCAACCTAAGTCTCCACCAAAAGAAGAAGTTGGTTCTAGTGGGACATCCGAAGAGGACATCACTTCCTTGAAGGAGTCGGATCTGTACCCAGAAGCAGTCCGCGGGACCTTCATCCGTGAAGTAGAAGGTGAAAGGCAGTTAACCTTTGTAGATGCAGATGGCACTGAATGCCATTTGAAGGTGGGTAGCAGCCTCTCAGAAGAGGAGTTGTCAACCTTGTATAACTTGTTGAAAGAAAATTTGGACGTGTTTGCATGGTCCTATAAAGACCTAAAGGGGATTGATCCCACAATATGTCAACATCATATTGACTTGGAGCCTGATGCCAAGCCAGTACGGCAACAACAGAGGCGAATGAACCCGAATTATTCCACATTGGTAAAAGCAAAGCTGCTGAAGCTTCTGGAAGCCGAGTTCATCTATCCAGTGGCAAATAGTGAATGGGCCTCACCCATCGTGGTCGTACCCAAGAAGAATGGCAAATTGCGAATATGTGTTGACTTCCAAAAGCTCAATTCTAAGATGAAGAAGGATAACTTCGCGATTCCTTTCACAGACCAATTGTTGGACACAGTGGCAGGACATGAGCTTTATTCCCTTCTGGATGGATTCAGCGGATATAACCAAGTCCAAATCACAGAAGAAGACCAATCCAAAACAACCTTCACCACAGAATGGGGGACCTACGCTTATTGAGTGATGCCGTTTGGGCTCTGCAATGCCCTTGCTACTTTCCAGCGAGTCATGATGGCCGCATTCCAAAATCATCTGCATGACTTTATTGAGGTATATTTGGATGACTTCTGTGTTTATAGTTTGATCCGTGAACACTGGGGACATTTGGAACAATGCTTTGACCGATGCCGGGAGTATGGGTTTCCCTCAACCCCGATAAATGCATCTTTGTGGTCTCTTCTGGAGTTCTGTTGGGCCACATTGTCTCTGCACAAGGGATATCAACAGACCCTGCAAAGATCGAAAAGATTGCAGCTCTGATAGCACCCACAAACCTCAAACAATTGAGGGGATTCCTAGGCCATGTGGGTTACTAGAGAAGGTTCATAGCTCGTTTTGCAACAAAGGCAATTGCCTTGCACAAGCTTTTGAGGAAAGATGCAGAGTTTGTTTGGACGGAAGAATGTGACAAAGCCTTCAACACTCTGAAGCAGTGTGTGATTGAGGCACCCATTCTGCAACCTCCTGATTGGACGAAGGAGTTTCATGTACACACTGATGCATCCATTGAAGGCTTAGGCGCAGTCCTATGCCAAAAGGGCTCCTCTAAGCTGGACCAACTGATCTATTACGCAAGCCGAAAAGTCACTGATAGGGAACTGAACTATATAGTGACAGAGCTGGAGTGCTTGGCAATGGTGTTTGCCCTAGAGAAGTTCCGCTACTACCTCCTATCTACCCACTTTAAATTTTATGTGGATCATGAGGCCCTGTCCTTCCTGATGAACAAAGAAGATGTGAAAGGACGAATGATGAGATGGCTCCTTCTATTCCAGGAGTTCGACTTTGAGGTGATTACCAAACCTGGTTGTTCCCATGTTCTGGCTGATCATCTGTTGCGTATCCCACAAACTGCAGACGAGGATCATCAGGATGATCCAGACCTCCCTGATGCTTCCCTATTCTTAGTAGAAACCGTAACCCCCTGGTATGCAGACATTGCCAATCTGCTGGCAACCCAACAGTACCCTCCTCGCATTTCTAGTCGAGAGAGGAAGAAGCTTATGTTGGAATCAGCTCCCTACACCCTGCTAGGTGGTGCACTGTACAAGAAAGGCAAAGATGAAGTGCTCAGAAGATGTGTTGTAGGAGACGAGATTGAGATTGTTCTGAAGGCTTGCCATGACGAGCCATGTGGGGGTCCTTCCCCTGAAGCCTTTTGAGAAGTGGGGCATCGACTTCGTAGGTCGAATCGATCCTCCCACCAGAAGGAAACAGAACCGATACATCCTCGTATGTACAGATTATGTCACAAAGTGGTGTGAAGCTAAAGCCCTAAAGCGGGACGATGGTAACAGCATGGCCTTGTTCATGTACGAGAATATCATCACCCGTTTTGGCAATCCCTTAGAGCTGGTAAGTGACCGAGGCACTCATTTCCTTAATAAAGACATAGAAGAGTTGACAACGTTGTATAAGATCTGCCATCGCAAGTCCACTCCTTATTACCCCAGAGCCAACGGCCAAGTCGAAGTCACCAATCGCATCCTCTCCTCGATTCTGACAAGAACGATTGCCGCACATCGTCGTGATTGGGATGATCAACTTACAAAGGCCCTCTGGGCGTACAGAACCTCCCATAAAGCAGCAACGGGACAGACACCCTTTCAGCTAGTGTATGGTACAGAAGCTGTTTTCCCTGTTGAATTGGAGTTACCCTCTTTGAGATTGGCTATCAAAGAGCGTTTGGGGGATGATGATTCACTACAACACCGTCTCTTGCACCTGGAATGTTTGGACGAAACTCGCAGGATGGCTCTATAGTGCACGGAAGCCACGCAAGCTCAACGCAAGGCTTACCATGACAGCCTCATCAAGCACAAGGAGTTCAAAGAAGGTGATTTGGTCCTAGCCTATGATTCACGATTTGGCAAGTTTCCTGGCAAGCTCCAACAACGGTGGATGGGCCCATATAAGGTACTTGCTGTCAACCCTAATGGCTCTGTCCAAGTGCAGACCGTTGATGCCTCTGATGATCCCTTCCTGATTAATGGATATCGCCTGAAGAAGTACTTTCCTCCTTGGGGATCTTGACAATCATGGTCACCTGATCCTTTCCCTCATTGGCGCGGCACTGTACTTCTTATGATGCTACTTCTGATAGCCGTTCTTCAACCACTCCTGATGAGGTGGATGCAACCCTCTGTCCCCTCAACCCCACCTTCCAGCCTTGATTTCTTATCCTATATTTTCCACCAGCGACAGTGGCGAGGTTGGTTCTAATACATGGTCTTTCTACCATTCCATTGCTTAATTAAAAAAAAACAAGAAGAAAAAAAAATACATATCGGTCATGGGAGAAAAGGACTTAGGTCCCTCTCATGCCGACCTATTCTTTGAGAAAAGGTGGAAACAACCTCAGGAGTAGGGGAAAACAAGAAAAAAAAAAGGGAAAAAAAAAACAAGATTAAACAGAAAACATGAAAAACAAAACTGTTATGGGAGAAAAGGAAGCAATTCCTTGTCATAGCAGGCCTCGTTCCAAGAAAAGGTGGTCAACACCCTTGGGCAAGAAGCTGGCTGTGGAAAAGGTGGCAATACCCAGTAGTCCAGAAAGTGGATTCATCAATTGATATCCTCAGGATCCAGTTCCGAAGCTACCTCCCTTGGTACGCTGTGTCCTGTGTCTCTCTGCAGAGCGTCTAACTGTCCTCTAGCAGACGACATGTCCTATCCAACACAACATTCGATTTGATGGCTACCTCCCTGTGTATTCCTCTTCAACAACTGATAACAACATCTTCATCGACAAACAATTGAGTGATGCGAGCTTTCATCCTAACCAGATGGGGAAGTGAGTATGGTTGCCCTCTGTAACTATCAACAACGAGTGAGACAGAGGGTGGGGCGAGTGACCAGTCTTTTCCCTTTAAATCAAATGAGAGGTCAGTAGTGTGAAAGAAGTGTTGCACACACGGGACATGCCTCTCAATGCACAAAGCACAATTTGTTTCTGTGCACTACACCATAAGGCTTCCTGGCCTTCCTTCTCGCACCGTATGCCGGCACAGGGCGGGATGCACAGTTGCACCATCAAATGCGCACAAGGCATACAACCTTTGCACACGTGCCTGTGAGGATAACATCAATGGGTTTCAGGAAATGGTTGCCCTCCTGTATCTATCAGCAGAGTGTGAGACAGAGGGTGGGTTGAGTGTGACTGGAGTTTCTTCAATCAATTACCGAGAGGTGAGATTGAGGGACGTTATGACACTTGGAGTAAGGTATGTTTCCGTTTCCCTATGCACCCACGGGATGGGTCTCTACCATCATCACATGACACGTCACCCTGTTCTGAACACTGCACTGTCAAGCTCCCTTGCCTTCCTCCTTGCACTTATGCCAGACGGGTTCGACGCACTAATGCACCGTCAACTGTGCACCCTGGCATACTCCCTCTGCACCATTTTCCCTATCGATTTCTAAACCGAGTATGCGATATGGGTTTCAATCCTTATTCCTCGAGTGATATTAGTCATGGGGTGAGTGACAGTTCTTTCATTCCATTTGAGTGATTGTGAGTTGAGTGCAATATCCCTCATCATCGACAAATTTCTTGCGATCCCTTCAATCAGCTACCTCCCTCGGTACTGCTGCGTGGTCCCTGCCATGAAGGACGTGTGTCGAAAAGATGCCTTGGTACCTCCAGTAGCCGACAACGACATAGGACGTGCCATTGACAATCAACCTTTGATCCTCAACAATATGGGCCAAGTTTTTCTAAACCTACACTCTGTTTCTCAGTGACGTTCATGTCTTAAGTCTGGGGATGTTAGTGGATGGTCTGCTGTGTAGTTCTAGGTCCCTATTGTTCGGTTAACCCTATCCGTTAAGGTCTTAAGTATGGGGACGCGTCCCTACGCGTTTACATTGCATATCCTTCTGTATATGCCTCAACCTGCTCATGCATGTATGCCATGACTTGCTGTTACCTTAATGGGGTCCCTTTCCACCTACTTGTTCATTTTCCAACCGCCCTTGGGGCTGTTCCCTTGCAGTTTTTCTTCATTCCCTGATTTTGCAGTCCTGCCATGTGAATGCACCCTACGTTCACCACAGTCCACATCCAACCTTATCGTCCCATTCCTCCCTTTGAAGTAACCATTTTTCTTTTTTATTACCCCTGTTCCGGTGCACGGTTTTCGAGTTATTAATTTTTGAAGCATTTTGCGCAAATTAGCCGGTTTTCCATATGAACGCATTTTGCTTGCTTTGGAACCGTGATTTGACATCATAGCCCTGACAACAACTTTCTCCCTAACATTTTTCCTTTTTACTCCGAGTCATTCCGATGCACGGTTTGTCCAATATTAATTTTCCGGTTTTTTAAGACTTTTTCGTGCGTCTTTTTGATATTTTTCCATGTGAACCTGCCCTGTTTGCATCGGAATTCCAATTTGATTTGACAGTCGTGTCCCCCATCCCTTCTCCCACATTTTTCCTTTTTCCTCCACCCTCTTTTGCCTTCTAGATTTTTTATTATTAATTTTTAAATGTGTTTTCGGGTGTATTTTTGGCGTTTTTCACATGTGAGCCCCTCCTCCTTCCACCGGAATTGCGTTTTAATGTGGCAACCATGTGCCACCCCTTCCTGCGGACATTTTTTCTTTTAACTACATGTCATTCTGGTGAACGGGTCGTCCAATATTAATTTCCGATATCATTTTCAGGTTTTTTTTTGGGTTTTTCCCACGTGAACGCATCTTATCTCAGTCGGAACTATGTTTTGACATGATAGGATTGTCGGGCACGTCTTTCTACACATTTTTCCTTTTTCGTGCACCTCGTTTCGATGCATGGATCTTCCGATATTAATTTTTAATTGCGTTTTTGGACCCGTTTTTTGTGTTTTTGCACATGACCGCCCTTTACCCCCCAGAACCTCCGTTGCGTATTTTCCCTCTCTTCCTCCTGCCGTCCTGCCCACTTTTTGTTTTTACGCCATTTCGTTTTGACGATCGGATTGGGAGTTATTAATTTTTCTTAATTTTTATGTGTTTTTGCGCGTCCCATCCCGCGCGTGAACGCGCTCGTTTTCGATTTTACGCGTCTTAATGCGCCCCGCATCCGCGTGCCTTGTCCCAGCATCCGGGCGCCCTTTCAATCCCGTCACAGCAATTTTTTTTACCCCGCTCTGCGCACGCGTGCGGGACGGGGAGGGGTACGCCTCCTTTTTGGGCCCTACCCCACCCCTTGGGCACCCACCGTATGACCTACCCCTACCCCCTAACCCCTACCCCGCCCACTAACCCTACCCTACCCACTACCACTGACCCCTACCCCTTGGGCACCCCCCTATGACCTACCCTACCCCACCCCTTGGGCACCCCCCTTATGGCCTACCCTACGCCTACCCTGCCCATTGCCCTTCCCACCCCTACCTTTCCCTATCCCCCCTCCCCTCTCACAACCCCTTCCCCTCCAACTGCCCTCCTCTCCCCCATCTTCTTCTCCCTCCCTGTTGTGCTCCTCCCCTCCCTCTCCTCCATTTTCTCCTCCCTCTCCACCCTCTTCTCCATCCCCTCCTCCTCTGCTCCTCTCCTCTTCCCTCCTTCCCCTCCACCTTCTCCCTCCCTTCCTCTTGCCTGCCCTGCCTATGGCCCGTCGCTGCCCGCCGCAGCACTCTCCAGGCCGCCTGACGCCGTCGCCCTCCAGGTCGCCACGTTGCCCGCCGCAGCGCCCTCCAGGCCGCCCGACGCTGCGCCTCGTACACAGCCCCCTGTTGGTGTCGATGTCGTCCTCGACACGCCCGCAATAGCCCGTATCGTCACCTCCCTGTGGTGTAGGGCCTCCTGCAGCGCCCCACCCCGCCCTCTGAGCGCCATCGACGCCCGCAGCCCCGCCCGAGTCGCCCTCGTCCGCGCCCCCTTCGCCAGGCAGCTGGCCTCCCGGTTGCCACGTCGCCAGGCCCTCCCGCCTGCCACGGTTGCCAGCCCGCTGGCCGTTGCCCACGTCGCCTTCCTCGTCAGCTGCCCGACCCGCCTCGACAGCCTCCTACCTTCCACCTCCTTGCCACGTGTCTTCCCCCTTCCCTCCAGCAAACCCACACACCCCCCCACCCCCAACCAAGCCCCCATTCCCCCCACCTACACCCCCATTCCCCCCAATAACCCCCCCATCACCTACCTTCCCACCCTCACTAACACACACCCCTATCTAAGCCCCCATTCCCCCTACTAACCCCCCCATCACCTACCTTCCCACCCTCACTAACACACACCCCTCTCTAAGCCCCCTTCCCCCCACAGGCACCCCCGCAGGACATACCCCTTCCTCATCCATTGTTCCCCCCGCAGGAACCCCCCCACCGCAACCCCTCCCTAAGACCTGTTCACACACCCTGCAGACCCGCAGCACCTTACCCCTCCTTAACCCCCTATTACGCAGAAACCTGCAGGCATTTCTTTTCCGCCCTTGACACCCGCAAAGGGTGTGTACGCACGTGGTTGTTCGTGCGAGTGTGATTGTTCGTGATTGATCGTGCGCGGGTGCGGGACTTTGTTCGTCAGGTGCTGACACGTAGCTGCCACGCAGCCTATTTTTGGGTATTTTCTCAGATTTTTAATTCAATACCCAAAAACCTTTAAAAAAACCAAAAAAATAAATTGAAAATTTAAAAAATAATAATTAAAAACCACTTAAAATTATGAAAAAAATACAAAAAAATCTAGAAAAATACCCACTATTTCTGCAACAACTTGCCATATTTTTTTGCACTGAAATTTCAAGAATAAAACACATTTAGACCATTTTAAAATTTCCCAATCTTTTAAAAATACCCAAACAAATGAAAAAAATTCATTAAAAATGCTAAAAAAGTCCAAATTAATTTTCAAAAAATTCCTAACACTTCCATTACCATTTTTACTTATTTTTGACATATTTTGTAAGCTGAAAAACTACTTCATGCAGCACCTAAATTCATCCACAATAAAATAATACCACACATTTTTCATCCAAACACCAACTAAACATCTAGAAAAAAATCCAGATATTTTTGGCTTGCAGAGAGTGTATTCTTTGCATTTACATACACCCACTACCAGGCATTTTCCCTTTTATTTGTTATTTTTTCAGCTATCCCAAAACCCACGGTTAATTCAAAAATAAAAAGCAACCAACACAAACAAAGAAAACAAAAACAAACAAACAAATAATTAAATAAAAAGAAAAAAAACCCTAAACACCACCATGGCATGCGCATTCGCGCTAAACACACCATTTTTTTAAAATAAAAAAAAACCCGCCATTCACTTAGCACGCGCTAAGTGCGCTACAGAGGCACTTTAATATTTTTAATTAAAATGAACCATCCGTCACAAGAGCACGCGCTGGCAAAAAAGCGTTCCACATCACCTTAATTTGTAATCAATGAACTTGTATTTAGAGACCTAGTCTGGGTATCGAAGTCCGGGATTCGAATTAAAGCACCGCTTTCACCTAATAATTGGTAATTAAATTTTTAAGAAGGAACCGCCGTTTTCTTGTTAAGGTTTATCACTTAATAAAACTTCACCCATTTCTTAATAATTTATTAAAATGCACCTTTCATTAAGTTAATTCCCCCTCACTGCACTTATTTTCCCTTTTTAATGAACCTCTTTCATGGGATGGGTATGCGCAGTCTTTGGAGTTATTTCCATGGTCAAACACCGGTTTATCCAAGATATGGTCTTGATATGTGTAGGTTGTGGTGATGTTTTGGTTCAGTTTCTTTGTTACGGTTAAAGGTATGGTGTGTAGTTTTTTTTTCTTTATTGCTTGATACGGGGATTTGGGTGTTTGTATGTTGCATAGCATGAAGCTTTCGGTCGCATATGTCTAGAGGTCATGTCGAATTTTTTCTAGACTATGGTTTGCTTGGGGTTAGTTGGTCGAGTCACGTTTTATTGTTTTGGTTGTTCTCTTATCCTTGGTTTTTTTTTTCTGTTGCTTTGCAGGCATTCTCCTTGATTGTCTGTGTTTGTGGTGTGTGTGTAACCATCTAAATGGCGCCTTCTCACGCTCCTCCCCCTATCCAGTATGTCCCACTAGTCAGTAGGGATTACTCTTCCCTACTCACTTTTGAGCCTCTCACGAAGGCGGGACTCGCTGCTTTTGTGGCTACCTCCTTTCCATTGCTTCTAGATATCCGTCGATGTATGACGAGTTTTTGGCCTCCTACAGCAAGAAGTTGGGATTGGTCCAGGGTATTTCTATGACTTTGACACCTCGAGGCCTAGGGAAGGCTCTGTCTCTTCCCTCCAAAGGTGAACCCTTTGTTACCACTCGTCAGCTTTTCTCTAATGAAGAGATTTTGAAGCTGTTACAAAAACAGACAAGGGAATTGCTGGATGTTAAGAAGGTGATCAACTCTTCCGGAGTTTCCTTTTCCATAATCATTGATCTTGTGTGGAAGATAGTCTGTCAGTTTCTCCAGGACAGGTTTATGCCTACAAAAATGCCATCCTAGCACTTGTCCAAAGAGCTTTTCACAGCTTCAAAGGATGGTGTTGAAAGGAGTCGCTATTGATTGGAGCACTTACCTCCTCACTAAAATGGATCAACATTTCGTCAAAGTCACCAGGGGTAATGCTACCAATGTCACCTATGGATCATACTTGTCTGCCTTCTTGACCTACTCAGGTTTACAGAAGCGTGTGCCTCCACCACCTCCATCAGATCCAGTACCTCCTCCTCCACCTTCAAATGAGTCAGAACCCATTGATATAGAGGATGATGATTCTCCGCCTCCCCTGGTCATACAGCGCAAACGCTTGAAGCAGGTAGCGGATAAAGCTCATTCAGTTCTTCCTTCAGTGCCCATTCCTGCTACCTCTGGCAGTGATCTCCCTAGGTATCTCACTTGTAATAACCTGTTCAGAGCACATCACGAAGGTTCGTTGGACATATCAGTTCCCTCACTGAACAGTCTAGTCTCAGGAGATGCCATTCCTTTCCTCTGTAAAGACATTCAGAGTTCCATTGAATTGTCAGTGACAGCCTATGTTCAACAGCTGTACGCTTCCTTTTATGAAGAGCTGATGCAGTCTAAGGATCAGTTGCATAAGGTAACATCCGAGTTAGCCTCTGCTAAGGATACCCTAGCAGATTTGTTTAAGCAGATGGAGTAACAAACCCAACTGGTTGCCACCCAAAGACATGAGATCTCTTCTTTGAAGATTCAATTAACATAGGCTCAATCAGAGGTTATTCACCTTTCAGAGGAGAAGGAGAGAATGTCTAGAGAAACACAGGAGTTCCAAACTCTCTTAGATGACAAACTTTCTGCCTTACAGACTGCTACTGACACAGTGGAATCCCAAGCTTCCCAAATCAAGCAGTTGCAAGATCAACTGGCAAAGTCACGGTCTGTTCCTCCAAGCCCTAATGTTCCCTTGATCCCTTCTCTCTCATAGCAGGACTTGGCTGCTCTTCAGAGACAGGCTACCTTGTGTCCTCTCTTCCAAGATAAAGTGGAAAGATTGCAATCTAGGATGGATTTGTTATGGTCTACATTTGAGTAGTTTCAGGAATATGTTCCATCAGACCATTCTTTCTTTGTCCACTATCACGTACAGAAGTTGGCCTTCTACATGAAGCTTTCCACGATGGATTTACCTCTTCTAGAGGATGGATGGAGTGGGGCTTGGTCTGCTGAGTTGTTGACAGAGGTGGTAAGGATGGTGTTTGAAGATTCTGTCACGCCAGATACCATGTTGATGTCCTACATGTATCTACGAGGAGACTTGTTAATTCCAGATGAGGTGGATATGGCTTGGTATGTGGGAGACGTGGTTCTACAAGCTGTTTTGTATGTCAACCATTTGGAGTTGCGAATAGCTGACATGTTCCAGAGTTACTCCTCCAAAGTGGCTAATTGCCCTGATAATTCCTGGCATACCATGATTGATTTTGTGGTCCTGAATCAAAGACAGAACACAGCCCCTACCTATGCCCAGAGTACTAATCAACTGAGGGTGGATCTCTTAGCTTATCTTTCAAAACATAATCCGTTTGATTCTACCTTTTTTGATGCCTATTATAGAAGATCTCTCTTAGGACCTTCTGTTCCTACCCTCTTGTATTACCAACAAATGGCTCACCGATATGATATATATCTTTCCCTTTGTCAATCCAATTCCACAACCATTTTACCCCTTCTTTTCCAACCTTCATTTTTCCCTTAAATTCCCATTTTTACATACTGTTCCTTTATTGAGGATAGAGTATTTTCCCCTTCTCCACCATGTCCTTCTCCATCCATTCATGTACCTTCCACCTTTCCTATTTATCAGTTAACACCCTTCCTTACTGATTCCCTACAAATTTCTGCCACTCCTTCTTTAAACTCTTCTTCCTTTTATGATTTTGCCTATCCCTTACTTCATCCACTTTTCCTTATTCCACTTCCCTCTCCTAACACTTCTATATCTCAACCACCTTAGTTGATTAGTGACTATGACGGGTTTGATCATCAGATTTCCAAAAGAAGGGGATGGAGCTTGAATGATTCCCTTACAAGACCTCAGATAAATTGGCCAGTAATCGCATGAGAATGGACAGCTGCCAGTCAAGCATACCAGAACTATATTCATTTTGCTCAGCAGTATTCACAGTCTGCAGATCCTTCAGTGAGATTAACTACTCACTTTGCTTGGTACCTGGCATATATGCATAGGCACTCTCATAATGATTCCAAGCCTATTCTAAAGTTGTGCATGAATGTCAATGTGAGCATTGATTTCCAACAGCTGGATATATTGTATTTTCATGCCCTTTGTTTGCCTAGCAGATACCTTGTCCTGTTGGAAAGGATGTGCTGCCTTCAGTTTTTTCAGAATCCTCCCAAGACATTTGTAGATGAATCCTTGTCTATGGATCATTTCCGAAATCACCAATCTTTCAAGAGGGATCATCTTCATTGATACCTTTTCCAATGTATGGTGGATGATTTTTAATGAAAATCTCTCTTTTTGGATGAGTCATTCAGATGGTTGTGTTGTGTGTGGTGTTTGTGTTGTGAGTTAATTTATGTAATAAGAACGTGGTGGTTTCCTATTGGATTGGATTTCGTGCGAGCTACAATTTTGGAGAATTGTGGTGATGGGGTCGTGGTTGGAGAGTTGAAGATGATGCAGAAGAAGAAGCAGAAAACTCTTATATCCTTTATAAGTTTGTTGTGATTTCTAGTTTGATAAGAAGTGTTAATGTATAAAGGGTTTTCCTTTCGTTGTATTTTTATATTAGATACATGTTATAAGTTGGGGTCGTGGTTGGGGGGGGGGGGGACAGTGGGTCCTCGAAGGGGTATGTCCTGCGGGGGTGCCTGTGGGGGGAAGGGGGCTTAGAGAGGGGTGTGTGTTAGTGAGGGTGGGAAGGTAGGCGATGGGGGGGTTAGTGGGGGGAATGGGGGCTTAGATAGGGGTGTGTGTTAGTGAGGGTGGGAGGTAGGTGATGGGGGGGTTAGTGGGAGGAATGGGGGTGTAGGTGGGGGGAATGGGGGCTTGGTTGGGGGTGGGGGGGTGTGTGGGTTTGCTGGGGGGAAGGGGGAAGACACGTGGCAAGGAGGTGGAAGGCGGGAGGTTGTCGAGGCGGGTGGGGCAGCTGACGAGGAAGGCGGCGTGGGCAACGGCCAGTGGGCTGGCAACTGTGGCAGGCGGGAGGGCCTGGCAACGTGGCAACTGGGAGGGCGGCTTCCTGGCGAAGGGGGCGTGGACGAGGGCAACTCGGGCAGGGCTGCGGGCGTCGAGGGCGCTCAGAGGGCGGGGCGGGGCGCTGCAGGAGGCCCTGCACCACATGGAGGTGACGGTACGGGCTGTCGCGGGCATGTCGAGGAGGACAGTGACACCAATAGGGGGCCGTGTACGAGGTGCGACGTCGGGCGGCTTGGAGGGCGCTGCAGCGGCCAACATGGCGACCTGGAGGGCGGTGGCGTCAGGCGGCCTAGAGGGCGCTGCGGCGGGCAATGTGGCAGCGACGGCGGGCCATAGGCAGGGCATGCAAGAGGAAGGGAGGGAGAAGGTGGAGGGGAAGAGGAGAGGAGCAGAGGAGGAGGGGATGGAGAAGAGGGTGGAAAGGGAGGACAAAATGGAGGAGAGGGAGGGGAGGGGCACGATAGGGAGGGAGAAGAAGATGGGGGAGAGGAAGGCGGTTGGAGGGGAAGGGGTCGTGAGAGGGGAGGGGGGGTAGTGAAAGGTAGGGGTGGGAAGGGCAATGGGCAGGGTAGGGGTAGGGTAGGCCATAGGGGGGGTGCCCAAGGGGTGGGGTAGGGTAGGTCATAGGGGGGGTGCCCAAGGGGTGGGGTAGGGTAGGTCATAGGGGGGTGCCCAAGGGGTAGGGGTCAGTGGTAGTGGGCGGGGTAGGGCTTAGGGGGTAGGGGTAGGTCATAGGGGGGTGCCCAAGGGGTGGGGTAGGGCCCAAAAAGGAGGCGTACCCCCCGTCTCGCGCGCGTGCGCGGGGCGGGGTGAAAAAATTTGCCGTGACGGGATTGAAAGGGCACCCGGATGCTGGGACGAGGCACGTGGATGAGGGGCGCATTAAGACGCGTAAAATAAAAAACGAGCGCGTTCACGGGCGGGACGGGACGCGCAAAAACACATAAAAATAAAGAAAAATTAATAACTCCCAATCCGATCGTCAAAACGAAATGGCGTAAAAACAAAAAGTGGGCAGGACGGCAGGGGGAAGACCGGGAAAATACACAACGGAGGTTCCGGGGGGCTAAAGGGCGGTCACGTGCAAAAACACAAAAACGGGTCTAAAAACACAATTAAAAATTAATATCGGAAGATCCGTGTATCGAAACGAAGTGCACGAAAAATGAAAAATGTGCAGAAAGACGTGCCTGATAATCCTATCACGTCAAAACATAGTTCCGACTGAGATAAGACGTGTTCACGTGGGAAAAACCCAAAAAACAAACCCGAAAATGGGATCGGAAATTAATATTGGACGACCCGTTCACCAGAATGACATGTAGTAAAAAGAAAAAATGTCCAAAAGAAGGGGTGGCACCTGGTTGTCACATTAGAACGCAATTCCGGTGGAAGGAGGAGGGGTTCACATGTGAAAAACACAAAAAATACACCCGAAAACACATTTAAAAATTAATAATAATAAATCTAGAAGGAGAAAGAGGGTGGAGGAAAAAGGAAAAAGGTGGGAGAAGGCACGGGGACACGGCTGTCAAATCAAATTGGAATTCCGATGAAAACAGGGCAGGTTCACATGGAAAAATGTCAAAAAGATGCACGAAAAAGTCTTAAAAAACCAGAAAATTAATATTGGACAAATCGTGCATCGGAATGACTCGGAGTAAAAAGGAAAAATGTCAGGGAGAAAGTTGTTGTCAGGGCTATGATGTCAGATCACGTTTCCGAAGCAAGCAAAACACGTTCATATGGAAAATCGGCTAATTTGCGCAGAATGCTTAAAAAATTAATAACTCAAAAACCGTGCACCGGAACAGGGGTAGGTAAAAAGGAAAAATGGTCAGTTCAAAGGGAGAAACATGGCGATAAGGTTGGATGTGGACTACGGTGAACGTAGGGTGCATTCACATGGCAAGACCGCAAAATCAGGGAATGAAGGAAAACTGCAAGGGAACAACCCCAAGGGCGGATTGAAGACATTCTTGACTATTCAAGCATTCAAGAAGACAAAAATGCCACAAATCTTGATAGGTTGCTTCAATGTTGATTAATTCTTCATGCTATGACTTTTCTCTTACTTCTGTTGAGTAAAGTACTTCTTAATCAGCCATGGAAGCTTAAATAAAACTAAGAAAAATAAACCTTTATTTAGCCAAAAGTAACCTTGCTTAAGATTTTCCTAATCTTCATAAACTTTGGTTACACCAAGAACCTCCAAAATGGGCCTTATATTGACCACAAGCTGCTAAAATGTTCAAGAAACTGCCATTCTTCTTTAGATCTCCAAGATCCTAAAAAATAGTCAAGACTTTCTATAGAGAAACCTAAGTAGTCACTGTTTTAATTTGTAACAAGAATTGTGACCAAGATTTAACTCTAGTTACCCTGTAATGGTGCTAGTAAACCAGCTCAAAGCTTGAAAATGACCTTACCAATGGATCAAAAGAAAGGCTCCAATACCATTGAAAATAACTTTTCCTATCTTGAATCAAAATAGCCAAGAAATCAAGAAAAGACATGTGAAAGAACTAACCATAGCCATGCCCTAGCTATGAACTTTGTATTAAACTACATCATAAGGTAGCCATAGCTAAATTGAATCAAGGTAGAATGAGAATCAAAATGAGAGTCTACAAGAAGAAATCCACCTCTGGCAATGGTGGGCATTGAGTATCTACTCCCAATGTTGATGGGGAAGGTATAAAACCCTTAACTCCAAGAATGGAGAAGTTTATAAATGTGCAAAAGATGTGTTACATTGACACCCTTTTGGTATACTCCAACCTAAATTAAGCTAAGTAGCTAAACTAAGGGTATGAGATTTTTTTTATTACAACACTTAGCCATGAAAATTTCATCCTCCATAAATTTTATGCTTTGAAACAAGTTACAAATACATGTAAGCATGGTAAAATTAAGGGAACCCCATGATTTTTAGTTTGTAGGTAGGTGGAAAAATGTTCAATCAATGGTGGAGTTCAGAAATTTGGGTGAATTTTATGAGAAATTCCTATTTTAAATCTAATTTAAGGTAAATTTAAGGCTAAAATATGTGGATTTTTGTATATATAGTCTATTTTTTGAGTTTTTAGGCCTAAATATTTAGTTGGTTGACCAAGAAAACCTCTAAATGGCCTTTGGACTAAAGTTTTCCCCTACTTTTTACCCTCCGCATAAGATTATAAACAATGACAATTGTATTCTTCTTGAGCTTCTTCTAAGAATCACGGCCTTTTCAATATCTTGGGTTATTCTGAGTTTGAAGCTTTGCACCATTACTTCATTAGGAATCTCTCAATTCAAAGGTGCAAGGCTTGGCAATAGCAAATCCTCAATGTGCCCATACACACTTTCTCTTGAAATAACCACATATTGTGCATAAAATATAGATATCCTACCTTTGCTAAAAAAACATGTAGTTTGATCAGCATAGATAATGTTTGTAAATTCTTTATGAATTGCATAGAGTATATCACTAAGACTTGGCATAGGATGATGCCATTCAAAAATTATTGATGGAGCCAATAATTCACTATTTATTACATTTTTAAATGAAAAACATGTATTTCCATACAATATTTAACTCAAAATAGAGCTTATAGTGGGTTTATCGAGAAAAATGTTCATTTGGAGGCATGTACATAGCTTTCACATGCAAACATGTTGCATCTAAGAAAACCACCCTTGGACTATGATTTTGAAACCAATGACATGTCCCTTCCAATGATATTAGATAAGCTCTTTGTTAACCCTGGTGCAAAGAAAGTGAAAGAAAATCAAAAGATGCAAGGAAAAACAAAAAAAGACAACCTAACAAAAAAATAGGGACTGCCTAAATTTAGGGTGTTCCAAGTGTAAAAAGGGAAAGGTGCATTTCAAATATAAAAGCACACCCTAAATTTTTGTAAAAGAGTGCTGGGCTCCCTCTTGTGCAATTTATAAACATAGATGGGCATGGGTGAAGGAACAATGTAAATATGAAGGGAATAGGAAAATACGACCTAGGCTAAAATGGTCGGTCATGTAAAAAGGGATGGGTGCCCAAGGAGGAGTTAAGGCATAGACAAAGAGTTAATGAAGAAGCTCATTCTTGTGTGTGGCCAAAACTAGCTCTCTTCCTCTTCTTCTTGTTCTTGCTTGTGCTTGTGCTTGAGAAAGGGAGTGTGAGTGAATGAGTGTGTAAGGGCGAGGGACCGTGGTGGAGAAGCTCTCCATCTTCTCCTCTCTTCTTTTTCTCTTCTATTGGCACACACACGATAATAGAGTTGGATCTTGAAGCTTGAGAATCAAGCTTACTTAAGCTTGCACCTTGGATCGTGGAGATGCCAAAGAGCTCGTGGTGGGAGGAGGCGACTTGATTGAGCATGAAGATAAGCTCACTACACTCATAGGTGTGAGAGTGCACATGGCTATGTGAGAGGTAGCCATTGCACTTGGCTTGAAACACTTGAAATAGTAAGAGGTCCATGGGTCTTGGCTATTGAGCATAAGCTCCCACACTCTCATTTTTTTATCTTCACACTATGAGAGCCCTTGCAAGATGGTAGCATGGTAACCCAATTATTTATATTGAATGTTTTAGGGTCCCACTTCCCATCTAGACTTTTGATAAAGACGATACAAGAGTTTATTGAATGAGAAGGATACTTTGTGGATGCCATGTAAAAATGGAAGTGCAAATAATGTGCAAAGAAAGAAACTTAGAGAGAAAAGATTAATAAACTCAAAGTAAATATCAGTGAGACTAGTGAATACATAATGTGCACAAAAAATAATATTCAAATGCCTCTTGAAATTTTCAAAACAAATATTATTAGTTTCATCCCGATTTTATGATATTTTTTGTCAAATTTTATTAGTTTTAGAAACTTCGGGACTACAAAAGATATCAAATTTCAAAGATATTGGTAGAAAACTAGGAGAAATCTATGAAAGATTGAAAAGGAGCAAAAATCCATGAAATGGACTCTACTATCTCCAAACCAAAGGAGACAAGAATACCATATTCTTGTACAAGTGAAAGATTCTCTTTGGCACTTTTCTTAATCCAATGATTAACAAATGTGTTGTTTTTTAAAGATAAATATATAGTCTTATTGATGTTCGCAAAGGCATAGGCTCCCCTATGAATCACTTTTAGAATCATAGTGTAGTACCAAAAAATTTTAACTTGAGAAGGAGTCTATAAAGAAAACCAAAGCTAGCCTAATATTTAATCCAACCACATTTAAATATACTTTGTCTACATCAAGGATGACAACTTGGTTACTTCTTCTCCTTTTTCTTCCACATTCCCTTACATTGATGAAGCCAAGAGCTCCAATATGACTTGTGGATTTGCATTGATCCACAACTGATAATCTTGTTAGAGTTGATTGTTAGGATGGATGGATTCATCACTTCACCTAATGGGATGGGAGTGTTCATCACTTTTTCCAATGGGATGGTTGGATTCATCACGTCACCCAATGGGATAGTTTACCCCAATGTAGCTTGTGGATTTACCTTGATCCACAATTGACAATCTTTGTTGGGATGGGTCGAATCATCACTTTGTCTAACTAGATTGTTGGATTCATCACTTTTCCTAATGGGATGAATTGATTCATTACTTCATCCAATGGGATAGTTTGTTTTGAGCTCTCGACTTGCAAATCATGTACAATGTGGTTGCATTTTTGAGATCTCATCGTAGTTACCTCTATTAGGTTACCATTTTTGTCCATTTCTTCCTCAATGTCCTTTTCACCATTTTGTGACTTGGTGCTTGCCAATTAGTGTTTTGGCAACCTCCCATGTGGAGATTTTCATGGATTGCTATGTGGGTTGCCCTAATTAATTCATCTTATGTGAGCTAAACTAGCACATGTGCCATTTAGTTAAGTTGGCATTAAGCCTCATACCTATTCTTAATTCTAGGAAAGCTTTGTATGAATACTCTTTTCTCCTTTACCATACTAAATTTCCTTCACTCTTGTGGTGTTAAGCTGGTTCTATCCTACCAATTTAGGAGATTACATCCTAGCAGACATCCTAGTAGCTCTATTTAATATTTAGGAAAGTTACCTCAACTTATGGAGTCCACCCAACCATACACCTCATTGGAACCAAGGCCTCCCACTTTCATCAATAGTTTTGTTTTAGTTATTCATTTAAGAAAGATGTTCTAACATATTATTTAAACATATAAAAATATCTTCATTTTCTTAATAACATAACCTCTAAGTGCATAATAAACGCTTCAGAGGACAAGAATTTTTATGAAATCAGAAAGTTTATAAAAATCATCACTCTCACAAGAGTAATTAAAGAGTTATTCTCCCTAGGATGAAGCCTTCTAATTTTGTAAGATTAGGTCGTATGTGATTGCACTTCTTCCATGGTCACATGGAATTTATGAGCTTAGAGCCTTGCTAAGCTTTCTTAAGTCTCAAGAGCCACACTACATAACATGAATACTTATCACTTTGACCTTTGCCCAATGCAAGATGAGTTTTTTTGGTATCATGTAAAATGCTAAGGTTCATTGGTGTGGGGATCCCAATAGTCTAAGCCACCATAATCTATTTTCCATTTGGCTATCACAAGCATGGATTTCTATCACATTTAGAATACAAAGACAATAATGCTGCATCTTAGAAATTTTACTTTGTAATAGTTCTTTAACCATACTTTGTATGAAAGTAACTTTATTTATTTTCTCTTTTTCTATGATTTTATTACACTAAACTTGTCCTTTTCTCATTGTTCCTTGTTGTTGCATATTAGACACAATAGACTCTCATGTCAAATTAAGATGCCATAAAATTATAGAGTGACTAATTTTTGGAGATAAACACATCTAATAGTGGAATTAGTTTTTTCTTGTTTGTAATGTTAAATGATCATTTTTTAAATTTGTTAAATTTGTATTGTATAGGTTTAATCGAATGAACTACGGTTGCTTTTAACAACATGTTAATTTATACGTGTGCGGATAGTTCACATAAAACACTTATTTAATATATTTTTACATTAATTTCATTATTTTAAAAAGTATATTATTTTACTCTCATAATTTCATAATGAGATCCTCTCCCTCTTAGAGAAATTGAGATGACCTCATCTTAGGGGAAATTGGTTGTATTTTTCTAGAAGACTAGTCTCATCTACACAAGTTGCATCTTCTTTAGCATAATCCTTCCATTGTACAAGGTATTCTCTTAGTATTCGACTCCTCACAGGCTTCTCCCTTGTCTCAAGGATCCTTTCTTGTTGCATTTCAAGAATCCTTTGAGAAAATACCACTATTTCTTCATCATCAATTACATGCTCAATATTAGGTATATAAGGCATACTTAGATTCGGATGGGATACATTATGTACCTTGAGAGGGATTGGTAGTTTGAGCTTGTGGGTTTTCTTTCCCATAACCTTGATTACTTCATAAGGTTCACATTACTTTGGACAAAGTTTTTTGTGTTTCCCCATGGATAGTGAACTCTTTTCAGATCTCACTCTTAGGACAACCATGTCCCCCTTCATTAAAGATATGTACCATTATTTGGGGATTTGCTTTAAAATTCTATCAGTCTTGGATAGCCTTGATGTCATTCCAAATGGCTTGAATCTATTGGTCCGTCTCTTTAATTATATCATTGGATTCTTCCATCTTAAGATTAGTGGGGTCTAGGAAGTTAAATTTTTTGTATGACAAGCTTACCTATATACTTCTTGGAATGGATATATATTGATTGTGTTAGTTGGTAGTCTTGTAAGAGTTAGTTTTTGATTGTATTGCAACCTAGGGAGTCCTTCTTGCCCTTGATTTTGATTGTCAATTGATAATATCGTTAGTGGTAGGATTGGAATCTTGAGGAAAGACTCTATCTTGAAAAGGCCTTGGCTATATCGTCTTATGATTAAGCACCACCAATGGCTCTTTACTAAGGCCAATACTGTTTGGGGATTGCATTCAATTGCTTTTCAGCTTTTGGATCTAGTAATAACTAATTCATAATACTAAACTTTGTGGCCATTAAATGGGGGATCAAATGAACTTCGATTGACAAACATATACTTGCGTTGGATTTTGGGCATCAAAATGCATCTAGGAAAACTCTAGCTCCTTGATGTGCAATCATTCCACTTTTTAATCAGAAGCGGCTCTTCTACGACTCTCGAACCATTTTTTTGCTTTAAATTTGGCTTTAGAATCACCTTTCACTACAATAAGAGAATAATCCTTGCAAAATATTTGATATCATCCTCAGACCCATAAATCCTTAGATTTCCTTCACTATCTTAGGTTAGGGCCAATCTAGGATGTCTTTCACTTTTGCAAAGTCTACTAAGATTCTACTAGTGGAGAAAATGTGTCCCAATTATGAAATCTTATTTGTTAATAATATTACTATCTCTTCTTAGCATAGAGATAGTTCTCATGTAGGGTTTATAGTGCAATACTTAGATGAACCCTATGATCCTCCATGGATCTGAAGTTTACCAATATATCATTGAAGAATACTAATATAAAGACCTCTAGATAAGGCTAAAAGATATCTTGCATCAATCACTTAAAACATATTTGGGATATGGATCAATTTGGAGGAAATGACCAAGAATCTATAGTGTCCATAGCTAGTGTTGAAGATTGTCTTTGGGATATCCTAATCTTTGATTTAGACTTAATAATACATGGATCTCAAGTCTATCTTTGAAAAGGCTTTGGCTCTTTGTAGTTGGTTTATGTGAGGAGTATTCAAATGTGCATTTTGTGGTATTTTCAAGGCATTTCAAGTATACCCAAAAACCACTTAAGTGAAAAATAAAGACTCGTTGTTTCATGAGCGGTGATTGAGGATAACCCTTTCACACAACCCAAAACAGGAAAGCAAAAGAGCGCCAGTAATGAGTCGTAGCTTGGTGATAACCTCTCCAAACCCAAAATCCAGCTAAAATACTTTGAGTACATGCCTCTATGTGGTGCATGAAAAGGAATAATTGATTTGCATTATCCCAATTTTGCCACCCAACCACCCAACAATCATGGAAACTTATGCCTTGTAGATGTAGGTCATACCATATTCCAATGTGCCAAAAGAGAACAATTTCACAACTTGATGTTAAATACAAGGAAAAAAATAAAACTTTGATATTTCTCTCCTACAAAACCTCCTTTGTCACCTATACAATCACTTAGAATAGTGGCATCCACATAATAATATGCTAAGGCAAATCTTCTCAAATTAATGAAGTTGCTGCACATAAAAAGATATTTGTTAATTTAGGATGAATTAAGATAATGTCGTGCTCTTATCCAATTTTCTCCTCCATAACTACAAGATTCACATATGTAGTCCAAGAAATCAGAGAAATCTCTAAGAAGAACATCCGCTTGCTCTAGTACTGAAGCCTCTATGTGAATAGCAATGAGAGAGAGACAAGGATGATGATTCTCTCAACAAGCTACCATTAAGAGCAGAATACAAATCATTGATGTTAGGTTGATAATGATTAACATTATAGCTATCAACCTAGCAAGAAATAATAGAGTAGTCCATAAGATTTTATGTCCTCCCAGACAAAACCCTTGCTAATGACTTATGATAACTATAAAATGGCCATAGAGGTGGTAGATGTGAGTTTGATTAAGCAAGTACTTATCTACCAATTAAAACCTTGTGCTTCTTAGCTAGTTCAATAAGGTGTTTTGTAGGCTCTTATCAATATTTATAATAACAGTGTTTTACAAATATGTATATGTAATGTTGAAGCCAAAAGAATTAGTGGGACTACTAACTTTGGATAGTTTGGAGGTTCAAGAAGTTGAATTATTGGCATCATTAAAGTATTTTCTGCAGCAATGGTACTATTATTTTATAGTTTTTTCAAGGTATGGATGCATTACATTTTCTTGTATAATAATTGCTTGATTAGTCATCTCAATAGTAGTTAGAAAATGTATTGGTATTGTTTTCCACTCTCATTGCAGATATTGATGCTAATCAGTGGGCTATGATAGTTTGTATACCTCCATTGGTTAAGTGGACATGGGCATTGTTGGAAGGAAAATTGGCATGGGGAATTGTGGATGTAGGTATGAATTCATTGGCAAAACTTCTGTGAAGATGGCAATAAATCTTCGAAGCATGATAAATTGAAAAAGAAAATGCTTGCATTGATTGCCACTTGGTACAATCACCTCAAGGGTAAAATTGAGCATACTCTACAAGATGTGGCTATTTCTTTGGAGCATTATGATGTTGGTCATATGTATAAATCTGCAGAATTAAATCATGGACAACATGTATACTTGTACAATGCCATGATGAAGAGAATTATTCCATTGAATTTGGGCATCATTATTTTGATGGCATACCTTTTAATCTAGGAGGTTATGGGCATGATGGAGGCTAGGTGATAGATTTTGATGCCAAAAAGCCACCCACCATCTAGTCGATGGATCGCGATTCCTAGGTCTTTTACCCACCCATTCAGGCCAAAACCACTTGTGCCGACAAGTGTGAACATGTAAGTTTGAACTAGATAGTTTGGCGGTTAAGTGCTTAATCATTGTTAAGAGAGAAAAATCTCCAAGTTTTGTACAAATGGGGGGAGAGACACATTTAAAAAATCATTTTTTGTACTTGTTGCAATTCACCTCCTTTGAGGAATGGAATGCTGAATTTTTTTGCCCTTTGATGCTCCAAATTACATGAGGAATGATGCAGTAAATGAAAATATCCCATTTTAGTCTTTCTCTCTTGTTTCTCTCACCTCTTCGATGAAGGAGGGATGGACAATGGTTTAGAAGCGTAATGGGACATAGAATGCGTGATTTGGATGCATCAATGATTGGAAAACAATGTCAATGGCTCCATTTTTTCAAAACATGAGGCATACGTATGTGAATTTTAGAGTAAGCGTCTTTTATTTAATGTTATTAAATGATTTTTTCATGCATATGATGGAAAGATTATTGAAAATGGTCAAAATATGTTTGTTGATATCTGCAATTTCAAAAAAGTAAGTCATTCTTCTTCATGCATATTTAAAATAATAAAATCACAAAATTCCAAACACGAGATTTAATGAAAAATGGTGTTATTTTGGATTTTGGGGAAAAATGATGTTCACATGGTATGAAAATGAGTATGCTAATGGATTACACTTCAAATAATAAAAGGTAGAAAACTTAGAAAAATCAATAGTTTATATTGAATTAAAGGAAAATTTTCATAAAAAATATTCAAATGAAGGAAAAATTAAGAAAATTTGAGCTTTTACACGTTAGAAATTATAAAATATCCCAATTCGACTGGAACTCAAGACCAAAGCTAGCGCTATGGATGCCTTCTCGCAATTGTCCCTAAACAGGAGATATTTTGAAGCGAGGAGCGTGGGAGCTACTAACTGTCACAAACATGGTCAATATGCCACCTCACATGGTACAAGATCAAGTTTCTTCATAAATTAATACTCATTCAATATATAGTTAGAAATTTAGAAATAGGGCTTATAATAAAATTTTCAGTCAAAATTCTATAATTTGAGACCAGGATAAATTGTATAAAATTGCATTGAATAATTATCTTAAGATCCTTGTATGCAAATAGTTACATCAAGAATAAATTATTTTTGCATTAATAAATCATGTTAAAAATAATGAAAAGATGGAAGTAACATTAAGCTTAATTCCTTTACATTTATAAATCATGGAGAGATAAAACTTTCATTGAGATTTTTTTTTCCATGAAAACATTGAAAAGATAAAAATTTACATTGAGAATGATTTCTTTTTGCATGAAAACGTTGGAATGATAAAAAGTTGCATTGAGAATAAATTTTTTCGGGACCTAAAACGGGCCTGACACTAGCTCTAGGGCTCTAGCTGAGCCTCCTATGCTCACTAAACCACCCTTACAACCTTACAACTAGGAGTTTCTGGAGGCTATACACTACTATAAATAAATCACCCATTTGTATCAATTTATAGTCCAACAATTTTTCCCATCCCAACTCCAACATAGGGAGTATCCCACACATACAAGTGATCAATACCTCATATCATATACATAAATAGCTCCCCTGAGTAGAGTGTCGTGACTCTTATGGCTCTCCTACACCCCGAAGTTTGGCCCTAGGATGCACTATCTCCAACATAAAACCCAAGTGTAACAAAGTCCTCTCATAATATAAATGTAATGATCCAAGAGGCTGTGCATATTTCTCACTTAATCGGTTTTCCAAGATATTGTACCATTTTATAGCAAAGGGGATATTACACTCTCAATGTTGGATGTCCCATACCCCCTACCATAGACGTTTTGCTTGTTTGCATAGATGTAGGGAGATTTTGTGATTTCTCTCTCTTTCATCCTTCATGCTTTGTGAAGCTTTTATGGTGGAATTCTCTCAAATCCTTCTTCTTACTTATCAAATATCATTTCCTTACTTTGGACCTTGTACAAAGTCTTAAGTACTTCATGAAAAACCAATGAAGTAAAATTGTTGCATCATGAGTGCCATTACTAAGGGTTGAATAGCCAGTAAAATTGTGCCATAGATTATGATGAGTAATAGATTGTGTCAATCTCCACTTCATGCTTCACTAATTATTTATTTAAGCTATTATGCTTCATCAAGCACTAAGTAAGAAGGTCTTGTATTAAGATTCTTCAATATCAAACTTGTGATGTTCACCTTTTCTCCTTGAAACCCGAAAGTAGAGTAGGGTAGCCATAGCATTAACTTTGAAGCTACAAATCTCTTCAAGTATTGGTACTTCCCAACCTTCAAGGCTCTTCTACTACCATTATCATCCAACATTGGCATCAAGATTTAAGACATTGAAGGAGATTTCAACACTTCAAGCATAATGGAACTACAATTTGGGGATTTTGATCAAAGAGCTTGAATTTCTTGTGTTCAAGTATTGAAGGAGGTCCAAGGTACTTCTACTTCAAAGGCTTTATAGTGTTCAAGAAAAGTATGAGCTAATTCATTAATATAATGGACTATGGAACATTATGGATTGAATGGGGTGTTGTTCTTTTTCAATCAACGGTTGAAGCTTGATTCCCTTTGAATCATTCATCTTCTTCAAGCTTTGCAATATTTTCGGGGTCATAAGACCCCCCTTTTTATTTTCATCAAATCAAATGGAATTTATTTTAACGTCCCCCTTGTCGATGCCGCCAGCTAGCGGAGGGAGGGGGGAGCTGAACTAGTAGTCGACGAAGGTCAAGAAAAGGATGATGATGGCAGAAAAAAGACACGATGATGATGGCAGGACTGCAGTTTGGATCAACAGACATGAAATTGGCGTGATCAACAATGGGGGGAGGGACACATGTGTGCCACCTCCAAACCCCCCCCCCCCCCCCCCCCCCCCCCCCTCTTTGCAGCAAGGACAGAGAGAAAGACAGAGATAGAGAGAGACAAGAGCCTCAAGGGAAATTCCTCAGGAGTTTTGAGTACCCTCTCTCCCCATCATGATTCCCATGATCTCTCTATCAACTACCCCTCTACTTGGCAAAAGGTTGCGTAGGAAACTTTGCACAAAGGAGTGCTTTGAGAGAAGAGAAGGTCCACATTCTAGCCTCGAAATGGCCCCAAAGTGCAAACTCTCCCAAGTAACCGGAAAGGCAGCAACCATGAAAGGAGGATCGGGCAAAGATGTCACCGCTAACATGAATGGGTTGTCGGGTATAAATGCTAATTAGACACTCCAAAAACTAAGTACCACTGCTGTTTCTAGCCCTATGAACAGATCAGTAAAGCATAATCATCATAGAAAGAAATCATAATTTTGCATCATATTAGTTGCATAGCTAGAAAGGTAGTTGTAAATGTTTGAATCAAGTTCATAATGATCATGATTTGCCACGAATCAATTAAGCATCTATGGTTTGTTGCAATACTAAGTTGATCATTAGGCATGAATTTTTGCAAGTGCATCTTAAGTTACTAATAGATATGCAAGACCGTGTAAGACAATGGCATCCTATAAACCATTAGAGAGATGTGGCTTGCATTTACATTAGGCATGATGAATTCATGTACCTCGCACAACGAAGAATATAAGTCACAATTTATGATTTGCATGAGTTCATTGAAATGAATTTCCAAGAATAGAAGCTTGGTATTGCATCACCAACTCAGGAAAGACTTGCATCTAGACTTGCGTGGCATCGTGGATAGTTCAATTGCACTACATGATAGGGGTTCACCCTAAAAGATAGACTCAAGATGCTCATGTAAATTGTTAAACTTAACTACAAGAGAGAGGTTAGAGAATAAAATCCTATATGATAAGCAAGGCTAGCGTTTAATTTGACTTATTCAGGGTTGATTGTAAATAAGGTAATTTATTGTTACAATCATAGATTGACCTAGAATAAAGTAAATACACTCACAAGATCTCTATCTTAGCAGCTAGCTGCGATAAGTTCAATAACATCTCAGGGGTATCGTTTTTTTAAAGCCACGATATAGATCGATGTTAACACAAGAAAACTTGAATGTCATATTTGTAAGAAAGAACATCCATTTGCCACATGATGTTTGATGCTCGCAATTGCTCAAGGATTGTAAAGGGCTTAGTTTGCTCTTGACTTGCGAGAGAAATGAACAAAAGCTTCTGTTATGAATTCCTAAGGGTGTGGAACCCTAGGGTAAACTTAGAAGCCCTGATAAGGTTCTAAGGAGAAAAATGGTTGCTAAATAACCAATTAAAATCCTAGATTGAATTATTCAAGACATGTGACCCCAAGACAAGAACCCTAGACTAAAGGCTAGCAAATTAGGGCGGCT
This sequence comes from Lygodium microphyllum, assembly GCF_053477565.2. Classification (NCBI taxonomy): domain Eukaryota; kingdom Viridiplantae; phylum Streptophyta; class Polypodiopsida; order Schizaeales; family Lygodiaceae; genus Lygodium; species Lygodium microphyllum. The sequence continues at coordinate 82,154,077 of NC_141163.1, read as the reverse complement.
ACCATTTGAAAACTATTAGATATAAATCCAAGAGCGTAATTGCTCAGTCCTATCACATAGGAATGAGGTCGAAATGAGGATATTCTCTATCCCTCAGAAGGTCATGGCAATTGATACCAAGGCAAGAAAGACTCAAGAAGGGTGAACACTAAGCGTTCAAAAATAGGAACTTCACCTTATCAGATGCCCGGAGCACTCGCCTTCATTGTTGTTTGTGCTTGTAAATGTAGGAACATCATTTGTGAAAGGATTGTATAACCCAAACTCACAAAAGAAATTAGAATAATGAATCAGGTTAATTTCATGGAGGCACGTCAAACCACCCCCAGCTAGCCACCAGCCCTAGCCAAGGGCATTCTAAATAACCGTGATAGAAACGTGGATCGAACCCGCCACAAGAGGTCTCTCCGTGGATTAGTTTGAATGTAGGAGGATGCTTGGATGCCACGGGGGCTCTGGCTATAAATTCCTTTTCTCGGAGTCCTAGTCAAATGATCTACGTGACTCGAGGTAGATTGTTAAGGCCCTATTACTAGTGGAAGGGTGGAAACTTGGAAGAAATAAGATGCATCCTCACGGATTGCAGGAATTGTCATTTTTGGACAAGACTTGTATCTCAGTTAAAATGCTAATATAAAGTCTACTTCCAAGGAACCTATGAAAGCAGCCCTCCCACGAACAAAAATAAACATAAAATTGAGGACAAGGCACACAAAATCTATGTGTATGACTCTGACATTAATCTCAAAACTGAAAAGAAACCATAAATCTCTCTCTTAATAATGAAAAAATTCATCATCTTCATCCATAACTTCAACCATTATGCACAAAAGAAAGAGCAATAATTTCTACACAAAAGATAGAGGCGAGAGGAGAGAGAAAGATTGGCACCATCCAAAAGGAGAATGTGTGTCTTGGAAGAAACGAGATAAAGAGGCACATAATTAGTTGTGTACTCCACCCCACCTTTTCCCCAAAAGACATACAACCTTTCATATTTTTATCATTTCTTTGATTTTTTTAATACATTTGTAGTCGTAAGGCTTTAGCATTTACATTTCAATTCTTTCTAACTTTTTACAAATGCATGCATGTACACTTTTGTGTATACTGTTTATTTATGATGGATGTGGATGTGGATGTGGCCCCCTCATGTGTAAGGGTGTATTTTAGTGATTTTGGAATAATGGAAATGTTATCCCTTTACAAAAGATGAAATTATGATATATGCATGGACATTTTTGTCCCTTGTTTCTATGCTTATTTTGGTGTCATCATTTCATCCCACACTAAAATGTGAATCGTCATTGCGAACTTTGTCAAAGAAGAACCATTGTCTAGCACAAAACACTTCCAAAATTGTTAGTAAAATAAATTCAATCACAAGGCCTAGCCATGGTAGGGTATGGGACTCCAAAGCCATGACCATCGGACTAAGGGAACTCTTGCCTCAGTCATACTCCCACACTGAAGACATGTATAGTCTTCAAAAGACAGGGTTCTATCTTTCACAAGGAATCACAAGTATAACCTCTTCATCCAATGAAGGAAGAAGAATGACTCCCTTCACTATGTAACTCAAAGGACATCTCATCAAAATGAATCTATCACTTGTGTACTGAAAAAGAGGAGCATGGGAATATGTGCTTGTGAATAGGTCTTGTTGTAATGGATATGAATCTTTGGCTAGGGGAGAGAGGAAATCATGAAAACATACCTTAAATGTTTATGTAGGATATGTTGTTATGGTGATTGTTTTAAGCCTTACTTAAAAGGTTAATGTGGATGCATTATGTATACACAAAGATTAAAAAAGGGGGGATCCAAATAGGGGTCCACATGGGCAATCCATGGTGTTGATAAGCAGGTGGATGGGAACCTTTAATGGTTAGGTAAGGCTAATGAGTGAGATATGTGGGTAAAGAGGGTAGAGCCATACGAAGAACAATTTTGATTGTATGTTTTTAATATTGTTGTGTTCTTTAAATGCATTTATCTTTATCTTAATTGTGATGTTATAGAAATGGTCTTTTAAATCCTATTTTTTTTAATTCACAAAAAACTTATATGTTGTTTGTGAAGTCTGTTGTCACATGAGATGAGGTAAAGGATGAAAATGGGATTCATAGAGGAGAATGAGATTAGGGGAACTTGGAGGGAAAGAGGTGCAATAAACAGGCAAAGGGTGGAGGGACAAATAATGGAAAGTCTTAAACTGAAGTCATTTAAAACAAAAGGGCTTTTGCATACTCATTGAGGGGGAGATAGAAAGGGTGGATCGAGGATGAAATTTGAAGAGGAAAGAAAGATGCCATGGAGAAGGAGATGAGGGTGCAAGGTGGAATGCAAGAAGGGATGCACATGAAGGAATAAGTAAGGACTATGTGGGGGATTTGTGGAGGAGGATAAGGAAACACCCTCATGCGTTGTTGCTTCATCTTTGCTTGCAGCCACATTCTTCTCCCCGTCTCCCATCTTACCATGCTTATAATGAGATCCTATGTGTGCCTCTCTCTCTCTGTCTCTTTGTCTCTCTCTCTCTCTCTCTCTCTCTCTCTCTCTCTCTCTCTCTCTCTCTCTCTCTCTCTCTCTTCCATCTTCTTCATTTTCATCTGCTACTTCCTTCCATGGTGTCCATCTTGTTGCAAGATGTACGACTACTATGTTTGCAAGCACAGGGGAAAGGGTTTCATCATCATCCGCTTTCCTTCCTCATCGTCTCCTTTTCTCATCGTTATCATTTCCTTCCCTGCCCTCTCCCATTTGGCGGCCTTGTTTAAGAATGTTGTACATGCATCATTGGATTTTCTATGCCAGTCACATCCTTTTGTGTGTGTTGCTATTGGGTTTATTCCACGTGACCCAAGGAACCACTCGCAGGTGTTGAAGACGAGGAGTGGATGATGGGAAGGAACAAAACAAGGGAAGAATGACCATGTTGTGTAGCTATCGTTTCTTCTTTTGCTTCTTCTTCAACAAAGATATGGGCTAGGCAGCTCAAGAGAAAGCCACAACCTACTCACCTTCTTCTCTTTCATATTCTTCTTTTTGCATATGCCCCCTTCATCTCCACCACATGGATTGGGAGGGTGCAGTGGTCTCTTGAGAATGGTAGGGAAGTTTAGGGGGAAGGCGAACGGTGTGAGTAGCTTTTTCCTTCTCTAGTTGATGCATTTGTTTCCTTTGATTTATTTCTCTCTCTGCCTCTTCCACCTTAGAAATCGAGCCTTGTGATGCTTGACCGTAGGGGGGAAATTTGTTGGCCAAGGTAGTATGGCATGGAAAATCCAGTTATTCTCTTATGCCTCATCTCACCTCCTATTCCTCACAATCTCAGTCGCTTTTTTTCTCTCAAAATAGAGCCGATTTACCACATGCATTGTAGTGAGTGGCCATAGCAACACAACCCTCACTATCACTTATCTTCTTCCACTTCTTCTTATTCTCCCTTTATCCATTCTTGCAATGGTGTATGCTTGCTTGGAGTAGGGTTGGAGAAAAGGCTGGATGAGAAAGCTGTCCTTGTCTTCTTCTCCTTCTCCCTGGTTCTCCCCTTGAGAAACCACAAGCACAAAGAGGCAAGAAAATAGAAATTGAAAACAACAAAAGAGAATAATAATATTTTCAACCATAATATAATACAATCTCCCTTCTTCTTCTCCACACTATGTAGTGTATGCCATTACGTTCACATTTTCTATCACCAGATGATCTCCCCCCTATTGTAGTTCTTGAGATCAAATTTTTCCTCGACTGTGCACCAAAATGAAAGAAACCCTCCCATGAACAAAAATTAACAACAAAACCATGGAGAAAGCATACAAAATCTATGTGTATGGCTCTGCCACTAATCTCAAAACTGAAAAGAAACCATAAATCTCTCTCTTAATAATGAACAAATTCATAATCTTCATCCATAACTTCAACCATTATGCACAAAATAAAGAGCAATAATTTCTACACAAAAGACATAGGAGAGAGGAGAGAGAAATATTGGCATCATCCAAAAGAAGAATGTGTGTCTTAGAAGAAAGGAGAGAAACAAGCACATAATTAGATGTGCTCTCCACCCCACCTTTTCCCCATAAGACACACAACCCTTCATATTTTTATTATTTCTTTGATTTTGTTGATACATTTGTATTCTAAAGCTTTAGCCTTTACATTTCAAATCTTTCTAACTTTTTACAAATGTATACACATACACTTTTGTGTATACTATTTATTTATGATGGATGTGGATGTGGATGTGGCCCCATCATGTGTAAGGGTGTATTTTAGTAATTTGGAACAATGTAAATGTTATCCCTTTACAAAAGATGAAATTATGATATATGCATGGACATTTTTGTGCCTTATTTTTATGATTCTTTTAGTGTCATCAACCTACCTAATTTGTTTTCGTGTTGGTGCCATAAGTTCCACGAATGAACCCTATTTTCTAAAAGGCTTAATTAAGGAAGCTGATTTTAAGTGTCATACATAAATGTGGTAGGAACTAATTAGATAACTAAAGAACACATACTTAGGGAAGTGGGTGGACGAAACCCCCGACGGGCTAGTCTCAAAGAATTGGGAGGCTTCTCAAAGGTTTTACAAACATTTGACCCTGAGAAATTGCTAGGATAGAACCCTGATTCATGCCGTTTTAGGGGGCCAGAATGGGACTATTCCCTATGGGAAAAGAGGTTGAGCAACACATCCCTCTTGTTTTCCATTCTCATTGAACCAAGTGTGGCATGGGCCAGCTTGAGCTTGGGTATCTCTGTGTAAAGTAGGTTGTCTAGGACTTGATGCTTGAATGCCATCAGGAGACCTTGACCAGTAGGGACCTAAGTTTCAGATCGATCCTAGTGGGTTCAAGCTGTGAACGTTCTGTTGCGAGGCGGACTCGAGAAATGCTAGGCAACAAACCTTGTAACATTCCATGGGAGTGATGGGCGATGTCGCTTAGATTAGTCTCTGGATGGGCCGCTAAAAACATGCCTGAACAACTACTAGGCGGGCACGTTACAATTGGTATCAGAGCCAACCAACGAATAAAACAATCAAGATAGAAGAGTGAAGTGATGTTTTCACTAGGAAACATTTTCTTTTTCTTTTACTCACTTGTGGATTGTTGCTGCTTCTAGACCTACGAGGCATGGAGCAGGTTCCTTGTATTTCATATCATGTTCAGGATGTGTATGAACTCTTCAAGTTATCACAAACGATTCGTCATGATGGGGATCCTGGATCAACTCTACAACCCTTCACCACTGGAGCGTAGGTTATTGCTACATAGATGCCAACCAACTCGCCTATCTTCAAAACAACCTAAAGAGGCTAAAATGGTTGAAGGACTTAAAGATCAAGTTATTTATCTTCCATGAGGCACATGTGAATTTGATCCTACATTTCGGATGCCAGCAAGTAGAATAGACTCACTACATCTATGAGGAGGTGGTCAAAGTCTTGCCAACAGACAGAATTAAAGTAATGGGGTGAAACAAACGTCATGGCTATAAAAAACGGGGATTTCCTAAACTTCCCATGACTTACCACTTCCTCAGATTCCATTCCCCAAATCCATATTATTATTATGTTCGTGTAGCTAAATCCAATAGGGAATTATTAATCTAGCATTGATGCATCTCTTGAAAAGACAATCATCCTAGTCAATCCCTATCTATCCCCTAATAATTGTGCTTGATGCTTATGCTTCTTTATGGATAAATAAGGATTTTATATTTATTTGATTTGTTGCATAGTATCGATGAAAAATAATTAGCGTATTAAGATATGTTGTGAAGAGATGTGTAAATGCAATCTTCACGCGATGATTTAAATTGAAAACTAGATACAACTCCAAACACAAAATCATAATCTTGTCCCCACACTAAGCCCGACGGAGGCACAAGAGAAGAAGTTTCTTCTCAAAAAAATCAAACCACTAGAATTTGACAGGAAAGAAAAGATTGTTGAAGCCAATGCTGAAGTGTGGATTGAATCCATGGAAGATTACTTCAGTGCAACAGGAACAGCACCTGTAAACCAAGCTATGATTGCTCAAGCTCACCAGTGAAGCTAGGCTCTAGTGGAAGCAATGGAGTAAAGACCAAGCAGTCACGGAAAGTAAAGTAACTTGGGATAAGCTAAAGGAAGCAGTGCAGGGAAGGTACATGCCACCTGCATATAGAACTCAAAAGATGAATGAGTTCTTCAAGTTGAAACAATTGGGCCTATCTCTGGAGGTGTACTACTAGAAATTTGTCTCCCTGCTAAAATACGCCCCAACAATGAGTATTCCCCAACAAGTATCAAAGTTCTGTGATGGGTTGAATCCACCAATGAACACTTGGTTGTAACCAATATATCCTTTGGATTTACAAGATGCATTGATAAGAGCGGGACCTATTGCCCAAGAAGTCTAGTCAAAATTTGGGAATAATAGACATTGGTCTCACAAAGACTAGAATCCAGGGATGTTGAAAGCTGAATTTAAAAGGGCGCAAGGTAAGAGTCAAGGCCAATGGAAGAAGCCAAGGGAATATGCAATCAGTGACTTTGTCCCCACACAAAGAAGTGACCAAATCTTGCGATGTTTTCACTGCAATGAACTTAGGCACTTCAAAAGAGAATGTCCCAAGCTTGACAAAGATCATCATCAAGGAAATTTGAGTGGCTAAGCAAGGACTACCTATGGCCTCGGTCGCGCAACAATGGGAAGGGCCAAAACTTCCAATATCACCACTAAAGGAATCAATGGAGAAGAGGACCCATCCATGGAAGCTAAGATTGAGAGGGTATCCATTCATGCCACTCTCCACGAAAAGGGCCCAAATCACCAATTTCTGGTGATCCAAATACCATCAGATTACCAAGGTAAGAAATTTAAAACCATGATTGATTGTGGCAATACTCATTCTTTCATTTCACCAGCTTGTGCAAGAAGGTTAGGGATAGCCATTGTTGCTGCACCTACTTTTCTTGTTGAACTAGCAAATGGGTAAGAAATTTATTGCACGAGACAAACAGATAAGGTGAAATTTCTACTCAAAAACAAGACCACATCTATTAAGTTCAAGGTAATGAATCTAGGAGTCCATGAGTGCCTACTCGGGATGGATTCCAACGATGCTCACATCCATTGCGGGAAAGGGCAAGTTTCCTTTTGAAATCCTAAGGGTGAGCAAGTTACAACACAAGAAGAAGCACGTAAACCAAAGATCCAAGTAGCTAAGGCAATGGGAATAGCTCAAGGAATAAGGAAAGGATTACATGTATATCGGATCAAGCTAAACAAGCCGGAACATGTAGAGGACTCCAATGAAGAACTATCATGGCTAAAAGAGTATGCGGATGTGTTCCCAGAAGAATTGACTAAATTACCACTGCCTAGGGAAGTTGACCATGAGATTAAGCTCATACCAAGTGCCGCACCGGTTGCAAAAAAGCCCTAGAAGATGTTCATTCTTGAAGCTATTGAGTTAAAAGAGAAACTTAAACAACTATTGGACCAAGGGTACATACACCTCAGCAGTTCTCCTTGGGGGGCTCCAGTCTTATAGAGGCCTGAACCAAGTAGCCATCAAGAATAAATATCCTATTCCAAGGATAGAGGAGTTACTTGATCGATTGCAGGGAGCAAGAATCTTCTCCAAGATTGATTTGAGGTCAAGATACTACCAAATCAGTCTTCCCCAAGATTGATTTGAGCAAGAATCTTCTCCAAGATTGATTTGAGGTCAAGATACTACCAAATTTACATCAAGGAAGAGGATATTCCTAAGATGGTATTCAATACCAGATATGGTCATTTCGAATTCATAGTAATGTCTTTTGGCTTGACTAATGCTCCAACTATCTTTAACAGGCTAATTAGGATATTTTTAGACCATATCTTGATGATTTTGTGCTTGTCTTCTTTGATGATACCTTGGTTTATTCCAAGGAAGAGGAGGATCACAAGTCCCAAGTTCTCATTGTCTGTGAGACCATGAGGACTCATAAGCTCTATGCTAAGAGGAAAAAATGTGCCTTCCTCAAGAGGCAGATCAAATATATTGGATTTATTGTGTCAAATGAAGAAATCTCTGTAGATCCTACAAAGGTTAAGGATGTCCAAGAGTGGCCTCCACCAACTAGTGTTAAAGAAAGTGCATTGCTTTCTTGGATTAACATGTTGCTATAGGATCTTCATTAAGGACTATGCCTTAATTGCAGCACCCCTCAAAAATCTACTAAAAAGGCAGGTTGCCATAGGGTGGACGCCCACCAAACAATCGAGTTTTGATCAACTCAAGCATAGCTTAGTGACACCACCAATTTTGAAACTCCCTGACCTGAGCAAGGAATTCGAAGTTGTCACAGATGCTAGCTCACTTGCACTAGGCTGTGTACTAATGCAAGAAGGCCATCCTATAACATATTCTTCGAGAAAGCTATAAACCCATTAAAGGAATTATGTTAATCATGACCTAGAGCTACTAGAACTTATTCATGCTCTCAAACTTTGGTGACACTATTTGCTTGGTAACAAGTTCTCTTTCATCACAGACCATAAGAGCCTTAAATGGATCTTCACCCAGATCGACCTCAATATGAGGCAACGTCAATGGATTGAAGTTTTGTAGGAATATGACTTTGAGATCAGGTATCAACCTAGCAAAGAGAATGTAGTCACTGATGCCTTAAGCTGCAAAGTGTTCCTCAACTCCTTTATTATGGAGGAATTTCCAATGGCGAGATCATTAGCAACTATGGTGTCAATGCCTAGTAACCTTATCCTTGAAGTAGCTAAGGAGGAAGCTAGCAATGACCCAAAATATTTGAAGATGATAAAGGAGATTTTGGAAAAAGACCATAACCCCAAAATTAAGGGCAAGTATCAAGAATTTTTTGTCAATGGGGGACTTGCCTATTTCAAGACAAGATTATGCATACCCTCAAGCAATATCAAGATTTTTTTGTTAATGGGGAACTTGCCTATTTCAAGACAAGATTATGCATACCCTCAAGCAAAAAAATCAAACAGATAATACTTTGGGAAGCACATGACTCTCCCTTTTCAGGCCATCCCAGATATGTCAAGACCCTCAACATGGTCAGAAAGAGCTAACATTGGGAAAGGCTCAAGGGAGACGTACTCAAATATGTCACAGAATGTTTGTCTTGCCAAGGCATCAAGGCAGAACATGTCAAGATGCCTGGGAATCTACAACCTCTTGACATTCCCCAAATGAGGTGGGAATTTATCAGCATGGACTTTGTTGTTGGATTACCTTCAGTTTAAGGAGGATACAATTCAATTATGGTTATAGTAGATATGCTCACCAAGGTTGCACGCCTCATTCTAGTCAAGACAAACTATAAAGCTTTAGATATTTCCAGATTATTCATCAAGGAGATATTCAGACTCCATGGGTTGCCTAGAAGGATCATTAGTGACCGTGACTCCCTCTTCACATGTCACTTCTGGAGAGGGATATTAAGGCCATTGAGACTCAAATCTGTTTCAGTATAGCCTATCACTCTCAAAATGATGGCCAAACAGAGTGAGTCAAACAAGTCATTGAAGATATTCTTAGAGCATATTGCTATCGCGAATCCAGGAAGTGGATCTAATATCTACCATTGGTGAGTTCGCCTATAATGCTTCCTACCAACAAAGCATTCAAATGACACATTTCCAAGAATTGTATGGGCATGATTGCCATACTCCATTGAACTTTTTAGATCCTACCTTAAGGGTAGAAGCTTCCAAGAAAATGCTTGAGGAAATGGATGAGCAGGTCAAGGCCATTAGACAAGACATTAGACCCACCAAGGATAGGCAGAAAGCCTATGTATATCTAAAAAGACAAGAACGACTCTTCAAAGAGGGAGATATGGTTTTAATTTGTGTATGACCCAAGAAGAGTTCCTTATCATTAGGAGAATTTAAGAAACCGAGTCCAAGGTATTGTGGACCCTACAGGATCTTCAAGTGCCTAGGGCCCAGTGCCTACAAACTCCAACTCCCTGAGAATGTAAAGTTTCACAATGTATTTCATGTTAGCCTACTAAAGAAATATGTATCCAATCCTAGCCATGTACTCAATGATCAACAAGTTGTAATGCCAAGCTAAGGAGTCATTGAGCTCTCACCCAGATAGAATCTTAGACACTCGGGAAAAGAGATTGAGGAGAACCCTCAAAGAGTACCTCATCTAGTGGAAGGACTATTTAGAAGAAGATGCAACATGGATCGATGCGAGTACTCTCAACCAACAACACCCCAAATTCCTTTTGAGATGAGGACATCTCGATTTCTTAAGGGGGAAGGATGTAATATTTCCAGGGCAATAAGATCCCCCCTTTTTATTATCATCAAATTAAACATAATTTTTTTGAAAATGTCCCTCCCTCGGGGAAGTTACTATATGTATATCCTCTACATCACGTGTGTTCAAGGTCTATTTGTAAATATCCTTATCTATGAAATTTTCCTGAATAAAATATAACCCTTTTCTATTCAATCTGTAAAAAACCCCTTTCTATCACACCCTTTTGTTTGTAAAAAATATATACAATTGGTATTTTAAAAATACCTTATTTTGAACCCACGTGATGCACACATATATTCATGAGTAACTTACCCGAGGTCCCCCCTACTATCGATGCTGCCAGTTGGTAGAGGGAGGGGGGAGCTAAACTATAGTTAATGAAGGTAAAGAAAAGGGCGTACTTGAACAACTGCTAGGTGAGCACATTACAAGCTTTAAAGAGGTATTTCATCTTCTTTTAGTCTCTAAATTTTATCTTAATCCACTTGCTCAATCTTATCGACTTATTGATAAGAGATAATTGTTTATTGAGCTCTTTAACAAACCATAGATAAAAGATTAATACCTCTTAAGGTTTATTAAAGATTCTAAATCAATTTTATTCCATTTTTAATTATGGATCCAATTTTGCATGCTTTAATGCATATTGTTGATTTGTGCTTTTGATTTTTGGTACCCAAGATATAACTTGTAAAATGGCAAGTATTGTAATAAATGAGTCATTGTTTTGTAGTGATAAGACCCTTAGCCAATTCCCATTTTAAATTCTCTTTTATCAACCAATCCGTGCATCTCATTAAAGGTTGAAAGAATTATTTCCAAAATACATCACATTCTTATTTTCATAGAGCAGAATGTTCTTGCTTGATGGGACCAAAAATGGGTGGCATTGGCTATGGCACTAGCCACCTCATGCATACAACAGACACCTCCACCACCACCCAGCCTTGCAGGCCACGTGCGTCTGTAATAACGAAATGCACACTAGATACATCTAATATTGTGTTAGTAGCCGGATAAGAGTCCAATGGCACCTTCCCCAAATCCCCTCAAAGGGGATATCCCACACATATTGGCAATAAGTGCCATGTATCACACACTGGGGATTGGCCCCTCGATGCACTACTTTTACATATAAACACATTCGCAAAAGACTCCTCCCTTTGTTAGCGAGATCCAGGAGATACCATGTTTCCTCACTAATAATCTCCTCCAAGAAATGAACGGCTAACCTACGGTAAGGGGAATCTCGCCCTCTCAAGTGTGGGTCAACCATAATTCAAAAAATTGCTATGCATTTCCAAGATTTGATACCACATGCTAGTACGCAAACAATATTTCCATGAATTCTAACTAATATGTATATACTTCATTACAAGAATCTAGCACCAAGGCAAACCTTGTGCTACTAGATCCCTAATTTCCAAATAGGCCATTTCCTAAATCTTATGCATAGAAAAAACAATCAGAATTTGTATTATTTTAGCCCTTTAACTATTGCACAAAATCCTACTCGTCGTCACGGTTTAAGTTTTGCTTTGTTGCATAGGTGTATAAAGGTTGTTTTGTCATGGTTTAGTATATAAAAAGAAATAAATCACACACTATGACAAAAAATAGGGAAAACTAAGGCCAAACCTCATGCTTGCCCCACCATACATCCACAACCACTTATGATATTTTTTTTGTATTTTTCTAAGGCATATCCTATTTTTCCTCTTATTTTTTCTAATTTTTCCTCTATTTTTCTAATAGAAATATTGATATATTTTTAGAGCTGTGGCTCTTGATTCTTAGAATAGTAGAGATGTAGATTTTATTAGCATTTTATCCCATGTGTATTGGTTTATCCCACCCCAGCAAAAATCCCATTTTCCTCATAAAAACCATGTTTTACGGGTTTCTAAAAATTATTTCCAGTATTTTGACTTTATGTTTTCTAAATTTTTCATCATGAAAGCATAGAACAAATAGTAAACAACATGTCTACCAATTTTCACTCCATAAGAACAACATTGGCTCAATCAAATATATAAAACAAGCAAATTTCCTTTGTAAAATAGAATTACCGATTTTTTCCTTCTTTGCGGGTTTTAAAATCTGATGCGGGACTGCAAATCAGCCCTCATTCAAGGCTCAACCCACCTCCGAACAGCCAACTCTAGCCCTCCATCGATCCAGGAGTGATCCGAGGACAAACATCCTTCAAATGGTTCTCTTCTTCATCATGGGCATGAACTGCCTCTTAAGGGAAGAGAGAGGGAGGAGAGAGAAAGACTAAAAAAATGAAAATTTTAAATCCTCCATTAAAACATGCAAGCTTGCAACCATCTTGTTCCTCTCCCTGCCCTAATCGAGAATCTCCTCTCTTTCCAAATGGATTTGAATTGTAGAGGCATCAAGCAAAAATGAGAAGGCACATTGACGCTTCCCTCTGTTCGACAGTTTTTGCATTAGTTTCAAGGCTCTTAGGCTAGGTTTAAAAAATTAAAATAACTGGTTCATCTTTTGTGTTCACACTGTCTCGCAAGTGGATTTTTCAATTTTGAAGGCCCAAACGAACTCCGATTTGCAATTCGACTGGACAAGCGGCTTCGTGGCATCAAATTCTATCAATGGCCTCTCTCATCCACTTTACGGCTTCTCAATCCGGTAGCTGCCTTTTTTTAACGCCAAACCTTGCGTGGATTAAATGGAGGGTCAAACGACCTCCGATTGACGAGTCGAGACTTGTGTTGGATTCCTGATGTCAAAATGCATCTAGGAAAACTCTAGCTTGGCCATCTGCCCTGTTTGATTTTTCATGAAAATTGGCTCTTTAACACCTCTTGGGCACTTTTTGGCTCCAAAACGAGCTTCAATGCTTTAAGAACGAGTCCAAATCGGGTCCTAAAATCTAGCTCTCATTGCTTATGGGTATACCCTTTGAGGAAAAAGGTGGATACAAGGGGACATACTAGGATAAAAGATAGGTGACCCTCCCTCACTATCAAAGATCTTGAAGGGATGCAACCAACCAACCTGGGGGGAACTTTGTCCACCTCTCGATGATTTGGAGCCCATGTAGGGAGCATGTCCCACTATTTTATCCACACATACCCAAGTGAAGTATTTGAATATTTGAGTATCTCAACTAAAGAGCATTCTACATACTTATTGATGAGATTACATGGGTTATAGGTTGATTACATGTCTTTTTTGGCCTTTAATAGTAGGTATAGATACTTGTGGGAGTAATAGGATACCTAAGAATTTATTGCGATAGATTTTCAATCATTTATAGGTGCTTTAGGTTATTCTTGGTCATTCATGGGTTGGTTATAGGTTATTACAGTGAAACAGGATGGTAGGAGTCATTTTGGGGGCATTATCCACTTGATTACATGTATTGCAAGATATTTCAAAGTTTAAATTGGACCTATACATGTGATTTCAGGTGATACTCAGTGACTATAAGTCTTATCCAAGTTGCTACAACAAGGTTTGTAGACCTTACTTTGGACCTATAGGTGCTTGAGAGGCCAAAATAATGAGTTTACATGGTGGTGGAATGTTCTATATGGCAATAAAAGAATATTCCCAAAATATCTTGATGTAAATTTGAAGTAAATTATGATATCTCATTTCAAATATCTATTATTTAGCTTTTTTTAAAACAAATTTTTTTCTCATTTGGATATTGCGATGAAAAGTTATAGCATTTTTTGTGAGAGGAGGTCTACTTGGACTCCACTTTGACAAAAATGGTTGGAAATAAGGGAAAGAACAAAGGCAATGAGGATGTCTAGCAAGAAAACAAAGAAAGATGTAAAGAAATACCTAAGTCACAACATGACGAAGAGGAATCACATGAGTATGGTGCATATAGTATGTTAAATGCCACACTTTGTCAGTGTGAAGCTAGGCATTCCATCAAACATAATGACCACATTGCAAAGTTAGATCAAGTGGTTGAAAGGATAGTTCAATCTAATACCAAAACCAAGGAAGTCATGGAGAAAATGGCCCACTCTACCAAGGAATCCTTGGAGATATTTTCCTCTTCCACTAAAAAGTATTTGGATAAGCTTAGTACTCATATATCCATGGTTGTGGCAGTACAAATGGCAAACAAAAGAAGCAGAGGCAAGCAATCATTTCAGTAGTCATTTCAGCCTTCAAATCCTAATCCACAATTTGGTATCATTGAAAAGAAGGGTATGATACATATTATTTATGAGATTAGGGAGACATCTTTTAGGGATGATAAGCCAATTTTTAGCATTCATTCATCTAACCCTTCTCTAGGAGCTAGAGATCAACCACATAGTCCTCTAAGAAGATTTCAAACTAACTATCATAGGCATGGTCCTAATCTTTTAGCTCTTGTTTGTAGCTATATGGACATGTATCCCCAAGCATCAAATGGATAGCAAGGCTTTTTAGAAATAGAGCTTCATGATAAGATAGTGATGACTAAATATAGTGGCCATTCATCTTTACCATTATATTTGGAGAAATAGACCTCAAAATTAGAGTCTTACTTTGATATATTCTCTAGGTCTGATGGTTAGAAGATCCACTTTGTTATGCTTACCTTGAGGACTTTGCTCATACATGGTGGAGGTACATAAAAAGAGAGAACCAACAAGTTGAAAATTGAGAGGATTCCAAAGAAAAGATTCCTCAAGTGTTTGTATCTCCCACATGGAAAGCAAAATTGGTCAAGAGGTGGTATCAACTAGACCAAAGAAGCCTATATGTTAGAGAGTATACTAATCAATTCTTAAACCTTACCATGTATGTCGAGAGTGTGAGGGATAATGAAAAATTGCATAAATATATCTATGATCTGGAGACTAATTTGTCAATTGATGTTATAGCCTAGAAACCCAATACACTATTCTAGCCTATTGAGTTAGTTGAGATGTATGCTTGTAAGTACAAGAAGGATATCCTAATGTAGGCTTCTTTTGGATGACATAGGGGTTTTGAATATATAGAGAAACTTTGGTGGCAACTTTAGTGGATCTAGCACTTCATTTGGTAGCCTCAAAGTCCCCACATATCTTGCATTCAATGCTTCAAGGTAGCACAGTGCTTCAAAACTAGTACTTAGCCATAAAATGGAGCCTAAATAGGATGACAATAGGCTAAAGAACAATTTAGCCAATTATGGAAAATTTGTACCTATGGAAAATTTGCACTTATAAGAATTCCAAATGTAAGAACCATAATATGATTGTGCTTGAGGATGTTGGTGAGGAAGTAATTAAGGAACCAATCGCGGGTGCACAAGCTAAATTTGAGGATCTCAATGAGGATTTAGAGTAGGATGAGTCTTATGAACTAGCAAATGGATTTCCATTTGACCCAAGTGGACATGTTCCATTTGATCTAAGTGAGATAGATTTGCATATTGTTGTCATTACACTCTTTTCTATCTCCATGGATGCTTGGGTGTGTTTTAGGAGCCCTAATACACTCCATATGAAGGGTACCATTCATGGGAAGGATGTGTTTATCTTGATAGATAGTTGCAATAAGATTAACTTAAGATTGAGATATCATCAGATCTTCATGCAAGAGGGTGATGATGTTAAAATAGCCTTTAGGAATGATTGTGCCCCAGCTACCTTCCAGAGTTTGATGACTAAGATTTTGTAGCATTTCCTCTTCAATATTGTTTTAGAATCTTTGATGACATGCTTATTCATAGCAAGACATTAGAGAATCATTTATCACATTTGAATAAGGTATGTGATGTGTTAAGGCACCGCAAACTCTTTGCTAAGCAAAAAATGTATTCATTCATGCAGATAGTCATCGAGTACTTTCGGCACTTTGTTAGTGAGAAGGGAGTACATGCTAACCTAAGAAGGTGCAATGTGTCCGAGATTGGCTAACATCTATCATTCCTACTTCTCTTAGAGGATTTATTGGTTTGTCATCATTCTAGTATAGGTTCATAAAGCATTATGTGACTATAGTAGGTTCTTTGATTGATGGGTTGAAGAAGGAAGCTTTTTTTTGGGATGCCCTTGCAAACAAAAGATTCAAATAGCTAAAGGAACTCTTAACTCTTACTCTTGTTTTAGTATATCCATATTTCTCTCAGGAGTTTACCATACAATGTGATACTAGTGGCACAAGCATAAGGACTGTATTATTACATGAGCATGGTGTCATTACCTTTGAGAATCACAAGCTCACAGATAAAGAGATGGCTATGAATGTGTATGACCAAGAGATGTTGGTGGCTGTACTCCATGTGATTAAGAAATTACACCAATATTTTCTACCCCTACAAAATTATAATTTTGATATCACACATACATAGAGCAAGGATAATATAGTGGTCGATTCTCTTTCAAGGATGTGGGCATGTAAAGTTTTAGACATGACTAATATATATAGTGACTAGGTTGAAGAGCTACAAGAAACCTATCTTTTGGATAAAGAGCCCAGCTATACATTTCACAAACTATAGCAAGGATTAATTGATAAAAACTCACATTTGCAACTTTGGAATGGCTTCATTTGGATCAATGCTAGGATTTCCCTCTACTTCTCTCTTCAAGATGAAAATTAGAGGAGATGTATTCTTTCCCTATAGTTGGATATTTTTATGTGTTTAAGACCTATGATAAAATTAGAAAAAGCATTCATTAGAAGGGATTATGGAAATATGTGAAGAACTATGTCATGAAGTGTATTGCATGCCGATAGAATAAGAATAGCACCCATAAGCTAGATGGTTTATTGCAACCATTGCACATTCCTGAAGGAAAGTGGGCACATGTAATCGTGGATTTTGGTATTGGCCTACCTACAACTAAAAAGGGATGGAGAGTATCTATGTCATGGTGGATAGACTCACCAAGGCAGCCCATTTTATTCCCCCAAAGATAGGGTTCACTACATCATAGGTGGCTACATCACATGTGGCTAGTCAGTTCATGAAGTATACATTTAAGTTATATGGATTCTTGTATCTGATTGTGCATGACACATGTATAAAGTTCATTAGTAACTTTTGTCAAGCAGTATTCAGATCCATGGGTATTAATTTGACTCTTTCTACAACCTATCATTCATAGACTGATGGCCAAACAGAAAGGGTTGATAAATGATTAGAGGCCTACCATCACCATTTTTGTCATGATATGCAACATGTGTGAGATTCTTTGTTACACTTAGCTAAGTTTGCATATAATAAATCTACTTGTGCTAGTATTGGAGTTTCACCCTTTGACACCTTGCATGGCTGTAAAGTGTCCCTTTCCATAATCATTTTCAATGAAAAGATAAACCCTCATGGGAAAGAGGAATTAGAGAGGATGTAGATCCTTCTTCAATAGTGCAAGGTGAATCTTAGGAAAACCCAAGAGAAAATAAAGGTGTATGCTAATGAGAAGAGGTGCCCTATGGAGTTTTAGAAAGGAGAGTTAGCTTTGATGAAAGTACACAAGTCTCATTGCTCTACCTTGAAAGATGATTCTAGCAACAAACTTGCTCATAAGTTTTATGGACCCTACAAGATCTTGAAGTGCATAGAAGACTAGGTATATAGACTGTAACAATCATTTTCTACTAAGATTCATGATGTGTTTCATGTTAGATAGCTCAAACCATTTTATGGCACCTAGGTGGATACAATAGATGAGTTGTCTCCTATTGATGAAGAAGGTCTCATATAGTATATCCCTGAGGAGATCATAGGATGGTACAGGAAGAAGCTTTGCTCCAGATATATCATTGAGTACTTGATTAATTGGAGAGGTTTTCCACTCAAGGAATCTTCTCGGAGACTTGATTCTATTTTGGATAAGTTTCTCTCTTACAGGGTGCATTAGTAGCTAAAGTATAGCTCCAAATGGGCTAGTTTTGGTGTTGACAAGACCTAGATAATAGTTTGTTTTAGAAAAATTGTAAATTTTTGTAATTTTCACAAAAGTATAGTAGTACTCTATTTTATCCATTCTTCTTAGCCATTGTAATTTTGTTTCTATGGGCAAAAACCTTTTGGAAAGGATGGATTGTAAGAAATTGGAAGGATTCATTATTTTAGATGCTTTTCTTAATAATACCTCATCATAATGGTATAGGTATATATGGTGCTTTCATGGCTTTCATCTTACCTTCTTGTTCATCTAAAGTAATACCACATCATAATATAATGAGGAGAGAGAAAGACTATAAAGATGAAGTCTCTTCATACCTTACATTCGTCTTACCTTCTTGTCCATCTAAAATAATGGCATAGGTATATGAAAGATAGATAATAATAGAATTTCATAATGGCATAGGTATATATGGTGCTTTCATGGCTTTCATCTTACCTTCTTGCTCATCTAAAATAATACCTTGTCATAATAGCATAAGTATAATGAGGAGAGAGAAAGACTAGAAAGATGGAGTCTCTTCATTCTCACAAGCCATGAAAGCTATGAACATATTTTCATGGCTTCTCTCTCCTCTCTTCTATCTTTCTAGCATTTCTCTCTCCTCATTACTCATTCTCTCTCCTCTTATGTGTCTCTCTTATGCTCTCTTCTCTCGCCTCTCAATCCTCTTCTTGACAACTTTATGTCACAAGTCATCTCTCAATGCTCTCATTGCAAAAGAACTCTCAAGTGCAGAATCGCTAACAACTATAGTATCAATACCAAGTAACCCCATCATCCAAATGAAAAAAAAGAAAATGTATAAAGAACCCCAAATATCAATAGTTAAGAAGAGATCTTGAACTTAAGGATTAAGATCCTAAGTCTCATCTTAAAGGTTATGTTAACAAACCCCATGTAATATATTAATAATAGGAAGCTAGTTTTATATGTTTAAATAATATAGAACCATATTCTACTTAATTTTACAACTCAAACAAAAGAATTGATGAAAGTGGAAAGACTTGGTCCCAATGAAGCCTATGGCTTGACAGACTTAATAAGTTGGGGTAGCATTCCTAAACATTAAATAGAACTACTAGAATATAGCTCCCTAAATTGATAGAACTATCTTAACACCATTTTAGGAGTCCAAGTACTAATTCAAATGATTTTGGAAGTTTAAAAGACAACTCTTATTTGTAATAACCTTAGGTTTAAAAATTAAATGAAAAACTTTTAATTTCCATTGTCAGTCCCGTCATCATTTGCAAACATCATCATCACCATCATCAAAAGTGTGATATCAAATGCTCTATGTTTCTACTTGTGCAAATCCAAAACAAGCTCCAACCTCAAAAGAATGATCTACATGATTGCTTGAACTAAGAAAGATAAGGATATGAACACACACACACACACACACACACACACACACAAACACACACACACACAAAAGAAAGATAGAGAGGGAGAATAGAGAGATAGAAAGAGAAGAGAGACAGAGAGGAAAAGTAGGAGAGAAGATAGAGAGATTGAAGAAGAATAGTTTCATGTCCAAGTCTTAATGGATCAAGATACTCATAGATCTCCTTACATCCACAATCACTCTCCTTCTTCCATCCATCTACTTCCAAATTAACCCCAATTGTCAATAGCAACTACCTCTCTACTCCCTATCACTATTTTGTTCAATTCCTTTCTTCACCCTTGATATATTACCTTCTTTCCATCCTAGATCTACCAAATAATATATCGAAAACCTCCAATCCATCATACATCCTCTTTCATCTCACTACCAAACTCACAAGCCTAGACTTTCTTCTTGCTACTCGACCAAAATCTATACTTCTACCTTGACTCAAGGATTCAAAAGTCATAAAAGAATCGACAAAGACCCAAAAAGGAGAAGCAAGACAAGGGATGTGCTAGAACAAATTGTGTGCTAAGATGGCCCCAAAATGAAGGAACATTGGAGCTAGATGAAAACTTATCTATACAAGTGATATTTCCATCACACCAACTCAAGTCTAGATGATTCCCTTATATTTTAAAAATTATGTTTGATACAATAATAATAGAAATATAGATTATAACAATGAATTAGAACACAACTACTTGAGTCCCAAGATCCTTCTAGACACCCTAAGAGTCAAGTAGATGGATAAAAAAACATAGCTACTTAAGAGGAAATTCCAATACGAATAACCCCTTCTGTGATAGTACTAGTCCATTCTTTGGACTTTTTAGACAATTGGATGTTTATATTACAACACTCAAATGATCGATTAAGAAATTTTTTTATAAAATAAAATCCTACTTTTGTCTTTCAAAAGGAGATATTTATGTGATAAAAAACTTAAGAAAGTTAGATAATTAGGGGTGATGGTTAGATACTGTTCCTAATTATCTCACAAAAGTTAAGTATTGGAGACATGTTGATCTCTCAAGCTAGGAAAGATAGAAAAACACTTAGTCTTTGTTAGGAAATTGTCTAGCAAAGTATCTTAATGAAAATTCCCCTCTTGAATAGAAAAAAATAAATATTGATTAAGATTATGAAATTGAAACAAAAAGATAGCTTAGTTTTTCCTTTGACGCTTGAAATAAAAGCATAATCTCATTCTTGTTACTTAGATTGGAATTGAAATGGATCAATGAAAGGCATCTCATCAAGAAAGCCAAAGATCCAAGGTTAAAAACCATGACTTAAATGAAAGAAAAACATATGCTTGCAGACTCACAACTTGGGAAAACTCTTAATATGCACAAGTATATTTATCATACTACTTGTCATAGACACTAGAAGGAATATTTAAATTCTTTGTGGATTCTAAGAAACAATTTATATAACATAAGTTAACTCTTGGATGTGCACATTAGCTCTTGACCAAGAAGGTGGATTATTGCTTCAAATACTAGGATTGGAACCAAACATGAGAGATCTCTTTATAGAGACTTATCATTCATCTAGGATGTGCCAAGGAGCCAAGGAGGCTTTGGCTACAACTTCTTAGGTGTTCCAAGACTAGCTTATCCCTTAAGAGTGTAGGATGGATTGCTTGAAAGGCTTCGATGCTAGGTGAGGATGGACTTGGTGGTTTGCTTTTGCCTTCCAATGGAGTCTTGATATGAACTAGAATAATTGTTGAATAAGAATAAAGACAATGAATTTAAATAAACATGTATTTTTTAAAGGACTATTTTTCCTTGTATCCATGTTTATGCTTCAAGTTATATGAAGGAACACTATTTAATGGGTTGGTTAAGAAAGTTGGATCTATATGTCAAACTATGTTATGCTAGGTTAATTAGAAAGCTAAAACTAGTCCTTGAGGGAAGCAAGTGGTTACCTCTTCAATAGATATTTTCTATGGTAGAGCAGGCTTAGTTAGCTAAGAAGATCCAACAAAAATTTTGAAATGCTAGATTAGAACAAGCTAGGAAGGTCCAAATATGACAATTGTCCTAGTGTATCATCCTAGATCTTGATCAATACCATTTTAGGGAATCTGAGTCAAGACCATACCTTATAAATAGAGAGGTCAACACACATTGCTCTCCCTTGTCTCTCACTATCTTTGAACTAGGTGCAACAATTGTCTCCTTTAATTTAAGGGATGATAAAAAAGTAATCACCTCAAGTTGATGCTAAATAATGTGTCAAGAATAAGAGGATTGAGAGGTGAGAGAAGAAAGTGTAAAAGAGAGAGAAAAGAGGAGACAGAATGTGTGACTACTCAACCCATATAAGAGTTGCTCCTATGTAATCAATCCAAAATTAAAATTGAGCTAAAATGACTATTAGTCAAATAGACCTCTTAAACATGAAGATTTTGACCCAATATATGGATGATGATTTGATAAAGGTGCAAAAAATCATTTCTAGCTTTTGGATCTAGTAGTTGCTTCATAACACCAAACCTTATAGCCATTAAATGGGGGATCAAACACACTCCAATTGATGAAGGGACACTTGCAATGAATTTTAACTCAAAATGTATCTAGGAATACTCTAGATCCTTAATCAATGATCATTTCATTTTTCACTAAAAACACATCTTTTACGAGTCTTGAGCCACCTTTGTGCTTGAAATTTAACTTTGAAGTTAGCTCTCATTAGTGACCACGAGATAGGTTGACTGAGCCTGTCAAACTCACAAATTGATTTGCACATAGATAATTTATAAAGAGTATCAAGATGCTATAAGTAAGAGTACGGAATAGAGTACAACAAGGCCATCATCCTACCCCCTTGACAAGATCAAAGCATGAAGTCCATGAGGGATAGGCAGAGTATAGTCTAAAAAAGTTTCAAATCTAGTCTCTAACCAACTACTTGAATAGAGATTGGCTAAAAAGAACTATTGAAGGAGTCATTCTAAGTGGTAGTTTGACCTACCTACCTGCCCTAGGACAACTAGACCAAGAACTCCTATTAGGCAAGGAGTCCTATATCCCAGTCTATAAAAACTCATATATTTTCTCTTTTATCACATTTCTTCCTTCAGTATCTCACGTGTAAAAAGAAGAGAGAGAAGTGTATTGTGTCCCAAGGAGAATAGGGCATTGACCTCATATCATGTCTCGCTAACCAAGAACCTACCAACATCTCGCAAGGCGACACTAAATCCTTTTTTTCTCTTACTTTTTTTTTTGCTCCAACCATCCTTTTTTTCCAGCTAAATGCCATCCCTAGAAAGACAAGGTATCAGCTAACTCGTCCCTAGGAACCTACTAGACCTTCATAAGGCAATGATAATCCACTCTTCGAAATTTTCTTTCTTTATTTTCTTATTTGGAGTTACAACCCCTTTTTACACACCGCCGTATCTTATATATTTCAAGTATGTTTGTTGTTTTTTTCCTCTTTTATTTGGTAGGATTCCCTAGCTATGTCACACTAATAGGAATATCTACAAACAACTACCTAGCAAGCTAGCAAAACAGGGTCACTAGGACTACCCTCTAAAATAGCTCTTTGAATGCCTCACAATGTCTTTACAGGAGGACAATGGCTCAAACCTCCCCAAACATAGCTAATCTAATCTTACGACTTTATGCCTTGAATGCCGATCCCTAACAAAATAAAAATACCCCACATACATATATACATATGGCATAAAGGGAAAGAACTCATGAAGGAAGGACATCATCTAGACTTGGTCACAAGAAGCTTCTGTGTAGAGGCTCCCTCTAGGTGCTCCGTTGAATATGTTTACTGTAGCATTTTTAAAAAAACCAATAACCCTACCCACAAGAAACAAATAAAGAGGCCTCTTGGCCTGACGAGATAAACCATTTCACTGCAAAATTACACAAAACTAGACCAAGGGGATGGGTTACTTAGGCTCCACACTAAATGCATCAAATATTAGCTAAACGCCCTACATAAATGGCAAGGGGTGTCCAATGAATATGTAATTGAACGATCTTATGCGTCCATGATAGAATAGGAAGATGGTCAATTGCTAATTGGCTCATAAACCATGCTAACTATTAGTGCAGCCAAAATAGGGCATGCCAACAATAAGTAGTCCTCCCCTAGTAGCCTTGGACTAACATTAAGAGGAAATTGTAAAAACTCATCATGACCACATTTAATAAAGATATCTTCAACAAATGCATAATTAGCTAGGGAGTCTGCAAAGCGATTCTGTTATTAGGGAAACAAGTGGCAAGTCACTGTCTCAAAGATCTCAAGGTTGTCCAAGGTTGCAAAATGGTACATCCTTAGAATGGGATCCCTCACACTATAGGTCCCATTCAATTGGTTGACTACTAACTACAAGTCACCTTTCACTAATAACTAGTGAATACCACCACCTCTAGCTAGATTTAACCCCATAAGCAAGGCCTTCTATTCTGCCATATTATTTGTAAAAGCAGCGCCTAAATACACTCCCATTTTTAAAACCACTCGATGATGACTGGGATCATTAATGACAACCCCATAGTAGATCCTCAATAAGCTCCATCAAAGTATAACGTGTAAACCATAGGTTCATTGATGTAACCTACCATGGCAATCAACCTATTTGTACTTATGAGAGTCAAAGTCTAATAGAGATAGGGGGTGTAAGACAAGTATAATTCCTCATTCCTCACACTAAACTCAATAGGGATGCTAGTAAGAACTTGATGACAATGATGGGAATAGACTTGAATATCCCACGTGAAAGAGCCATCTTGTGTGATAACCTTTACTCAACCAAGTCACTTTTCCTTGGTAGTAACACTACTCTAAATATGGATGCTCAAGATAAGGAACGACTTTTCCCATCCAATAGTCTTGGTACCCTCTACAAGTTTAAGCTAAATCTTGAAGGACTTGCAAAGACACCAAGTCTAATGTTAGCCCCTATACATAATAGGGCTTTAGTTTATTGAAGTTTACTTTTGTTTTAAACTCTACCCCTTGCAAATCTACTAAAAGGGATGTATAGCCATTCTTTCCTATACAGAAAATCTTATAATGACTATCCCACTTGGATTCCAAGTTGCCTGGGAATAGCTCACAATGGACATCATAATATGATACCAATTGACCTTTAGCAAATTTATACTTCTTAGCTTGAAGGTCATGAAGCATTTTCATCCGCTTCTTCCCTACTTCCTAATGTAACAAGGCTTGTAATCTAATCTCATCAAGATATACAAGGGAAGTTATCCTTTTTTGCAATGCTTCCTCTTCTTCCAAAGAATGGTTTAGAGTGAACCTTATTGTAGGTAGCTCAATCTCCAAAGGTAAAGCACACTCTTCCCTATACACTAATTTAAAAGGGGCGTGGCATATAGCTCTTTTGAATATGATATTATAAGTCCAAATAGCTACATACAACTTCTTATCCCAATCATAGTTACCTTGAATACTATCTTCTTGGATAAAATCCCCACAAGTTGCTTATTAGTGCTCTCTACTTGCCCATTAACTTGGCAGTTGTAAGGCGCGGTATTATTATGTATAATCTTTAGAGCTTCCATCAAAGCCTCAATCATTTTATTTAAAAAATGTGTCCCACGGTCAAACACAAGCTCCTTAGGTGGACCAAATGGCAAACAATCTGCTCCAAAATAAAACTAGCTATTTCCTTGGCATTATCCTTCATCATAGCATTGGCTTTAGACTACTTCATGAAATAGTTTGTCATCACCACAATGATATTACATTTCCATGTAGTTGATGATGGATATATAGGATCTAGAATAGCTTCAGGTTCAAGTATTTCAGTCTCTTCATCTAACAAAGGTGGGTTTTCGTAAACAGGATGTATAGGTAATTGGCCTCTAAAGGGTCGTAATAAACTAATGTGAAAGGTGTTGTGAATTTTCCAGTGAGGTGGTAATTCTAACTTGAATGCATTGTCATTGATTTTGTGAATGATCTTAAATGGTCCATAGAATCTAGGTGCTAATTTCATAACTGGGTGTTTATCTACACTTTGTAATCTACGTTTTTCTATTCTCAACCAAACATAGTCATCAACTTTGAAATTCATTGCTTGTCTTTTCTTATTGGCTTGTTTAGTATATGATTGCTGGGCTTTGGCAATCATGTCTTTAACCTCATCAAAAATAGTAGCGTGCATAGTAGCAATATCATCAGCACTCTGAATTCTATTTGATAAAGATGCAACATGTGTAGACAATCTATAACCATAAATCACTTCAAACGGTGCTTTCTTTGTAGATGTGTGTGGTGTATTGTTATATACAAACTGTAGTAAATGCAAATGTGTGTCCCATGTCTGTGGTTTAGAAATAGTGTAAGCATGTGAAAGATCTAAAATAGTACTGTTAGTGGCTTCACTTTATCCATTAGTTTCAGGATGAAATGCAGATGAGAAATCAATCTTTGTTCCTAGGTTAGCAAACAAAGTAATCCAAAAGTTGTTACAAAATCTAGAATGACGATCAGAAATAATAACTTTTGGTAATCCATGATTAGTGAAAACTGTTTTAAAAAACAATTGTACTGCTTGAGATGTTGTTAAAGTTTTCTTACATGGAATGAAATATGCTTGTTTACTAAACTTGTCTACTACAGTCCAAATCATGTCATGGTTAGCTTTAGTATTAGGTAAAATAGTAATAAAATCCATAGAAATCTATTCCCATGGTCTTGATGGAATAGATAAAGGCATAAGTAATCCATACTGTTTACCATGATGTCTCTTAACTCTTTGACAAATCAGACATTCAGAAACAAAGTTAGATACATCAGTGTCCATATGTGGCCAATAAAAATCTTCAGTCAATGTACGTAAAGTAGATATGATACCTCTATGACCTTGATATGGAGGACAATGAATCTCATTCAAAACAAAAGATCTAAATGGAACTGTAACACATAATCTATTTTCATAAAACATGAATCCATCATTATAAGACAGTGAATCAATAGGAATCCAGTTATTTCCAACTAATTTATTCCAATCAGCATGAAAAGTAATATCCTGGTGATAAGTATCTTTCAAAGGAGTTAGAGAATCAAATGATATAACAGAGATATTATGAATGGTGGGTCTTCTACTTAATGCATCAGCCACTACATTTTCTTTACCTGGTTGATAGTGAATAATTGGTTGAAAACTCTGAATAAAAGCTGCCCATTTGATATGTCGGTCAGATATTTGAGGTTGACTAAGTAAATGTCTAATACTTTGTTGATCAGTCTTAATCATAAACTCAGAACCCATTAAGTAATGTTTCCATTGTCTTAAAGCTTATACCACAGCTAATAATTCTTTTATCATATGTGGAATATTTAAGTTCGGAGGGTTTCAGTTTATAACTAGAATAGGCTATAGGATGATTATCTTGCATAAGTACGGCTCCTATTCCAGATATGCTAGCATCAGTAACTACTAAAAAGAATGGTCTATTAAAATCAGGTAGTTGTAATACAGGAGCATGGGTTCATGCATGTTTCAATAAATCAAAAGATTTATGTTGACTATCAGACCAATGATAAACAATACCTTTCTTTAAAAGTTTAGTCAAAGGCAAAGCAAGTAATAAAAAATTTCGCACAAATTTCCTATAAAAACTAGCAAGACCTAGAAAAGAACGTAACTCATGCACATTTTTAGGTATAGGCCAGTTCAATATTGCTTCTATCTTCTTAGGGTCAACCTTAATACCATCTGATGATACAATATGACCTAAATATTCAATTTTTGTTTGAAAGAACTCACTCTTTTCCGGATTAGCATACAATTGATTATTTTTCACCAACTTGAAAACTAAGGACAGATGTTCATAATGTTCTTTCTCATTTTTACTAAAGACCAAGATATCATCAAAGAATACAATAACACAATGCTGATATTTCAAAAATATATGATTCATCATTCTACTAAATGTAGCAGGTGCATTAGTCAATCCAAAAGGCATCACTAGAAATTCATAATGACCAAATTGTGTTCTCAATGCAGTCTTGAATATGTCAGACTTATCTAATCTCACCTGATGATAACCAGATTTAAGATCTATTTTACTAAATATGGCAGAACCTTGCAGTTTATCCATAAGATCATTGACTCTAGGAATTGGATATCTATTCTTTACAGTAATTTTATTTAGAGCACGATAGTCAATGCACATACGATAAGTATTATTCTTCTTCTTTACCAACAAAACAGGTGCACAAAATGGAGAACTACTAGGTCTAATCAATCCTCTATTTAGTAATTCATCAACTTGATTTTGAATTTCTTTTTGCTCTATCTGGTTATGCCTATATGGTGCTTTACAAGGTGGTTGTATACCAGGAATTAAATCTATTTTGTGGTCTTCAGGACGTGAAGGAGGTAAACCAGGTGGTAGATCTTCTTCAAAACAGTCTTTAAATTGTGCAAGGAATTCTTTATGCCTAGAGTGCATATGTTTTTCTTTAGCTTGCAGTTCATTCACCCAAATTAGATAAGATTTACTACTTTTGCGTAATGCACGTTTAGCTTGAGTATGAGAAAGCAGTGGAAAAGCATTAGATGCATGCATACCATACAATGTAATATGTTTTCCTTGAAAATGAATATTAATTGAATGCATGGAATAATCTATACCAAGATTATGCTGATGATGCCAAGGCATACCTAAAATAATATCACTGGACTGTAATGGTACAACTAGAAAATTCATTCTTTCAGTGTATTCACCAATTTGAATATCTAAATCATGCACCTCTTGTGTTCCATTATACATTGTGCCTAAGAATGCTGCTTTAATGCGATAATGCGTAGGAACAGTTTGTAATTTCAATTCTTTCACTAACTTTGCAAAAATAAAATCATGCATACTACCATCATCATGCAAAATGATCTTTTCTTTTCCATGCACTAAACATTTCATTGTCAATAAAGAATGTGGAGTTGGCATACCTGGTAAAGTATCCGAAGGAGTAGTAATGTCGTCTTCATCTTCCGTGAAGTTAGGCATTTCTTCATGTTCTTCATCTTCCATTGCTCCAAGATAGTTGATATGGACAGGTGGCTTCTTCGATTGGCAATTGGCTGCTAGATGTCCAATTTTATGGCATTTGTAACACACTATAGGTTTGGCTTTAGATACATTGTTTGCAATGGCAGGAAGTCTAGGAATATTAGGATTTGGCTGTGAAGTTGGCTTAGGGTTTTGATTGGTATTCGATGACAAAGCAGGTGGTTTTGTCCAAGACTTACGAAAAGATGATGAAGGAAATCGACCTTGATTGAATCTTCTAAAATTTGAATTGAATTGCTTAGATCCATAATTACCATTGGCTTGAAATTGTTGTGGACGCTTGTCTCTTCCTCGAAGCTTGTCTTTAGTGTCATGAGCTAAAGAAATTGCATCTTCAAGAGTTGCAAGCTTGAACATATTGACTTCAGCGTAGTAATACCCAAGTAATCCAAACATATACTTGCGCTTGTGAGTCGCTTTAGGTACGTCTTCAAGCATGCATAACTGGAGTAATGCATTCCAAAAGCGTTCGGTGTACTGAGGAATAGGCTCATGATCTCTTTGCTAAAGAAGGTCCCATTGCTTTATGGCTTTTTCATGGAATTTTGGAGGAAGGAAATTTTGCATAAACTTCTTCTTGAAACTCTCCCAGGTAGTGGGACAATCTATACTCTTACGAACCACGGTCCACCAAAGAGATGCTCTATCCACTAAATGATTAGTGACACACTTGATTTTATCTTTTTCAGCGTATGTTTCCTCATGAAAGTAATCATCAAACTGACTGATGAATGCAAGAATAGTTTTTCCATCTCGAGTGCCATTGAAAGTACGGAATTTGAAATTTCTTTTACTTATCTTTGTTTCTTTGCGGATAGATTGAGCTTCGAGAGTCGCATCGATGGTACGTCGGATAAGATCTTCAAATTGTGGTTCTTAGTTGTTGGTAATTGATCTTTGTAAATTGGCCAATTGAACTTGCAATGCTTGCCGAGCTCTTCGTTCTTCGTCCAATTGCATCATAATTAAATCCAACTTTTGCTCCATCATAGGTTCAGGAAGATCGCCTTCAGCCATTAAATCATCCATATTTTGTTCCGTCATCCTACAAAACTTCAAAATACCTCACACTCTCAAAATCCAATTAGCGGGATGAGCGTAGCTCAAGATCGGGTGTACAAGGCTTATATATTTTTGTGTGTGGCTTTCACAGTCTTCATCTTTGGCAATTACGGGATTTGAAATCTTTGAAAAATCTGTGTTTTGTCCTTTTGCGTGTGCTGAAACTGGTTCAGCAAGTCTGCGTATGCGAACAGTACCTTCCAAGGAACAACTTTACAGTTCGGTACGTCTGCGCAGGAGCAGTCCTTATAGGAGTTTTGAGCACAAGTCAGTTTTGACTTCAGGTTACTTGACTGACTTCGAAAGTTGTAGAACTTATGAAACTTACAGAGTTTGTGAAGCTTTATATGATTTAGGACTTAAGTAACTAAGCTTTAAGCTTAGTGAATGATCAGCAAAACGTCAAATTGTAGGGGGGGTGTTTTTTTCTGACGCCGATTCCGCCCAGTACATGTCGCGATACCAGACGGAATATTTGAGGCCTCTTAAGCTTTTAGTTAAGCTTATTAAGCTTACTTAAGCTTTTAAGCTTATAGAATTTGGAGACTTATCTCTGTATATCCACGACTTGGAGAAGAGGATGTAGAAGTGGTCCTCCGCCGTTGCAAGCCGGTCCTTTGTGATCAGAGGCTGGAAATAGAGGTTCTTGATCACCAGGAATCCACCCGTATCGACCGTTCACGATGAGACTAACCGTAGAGCTCGATCATTCTAGGAGCTCCGCCTTCGCACAAAATGGGTAGCAATTGGAAGCTCTTGATCTCAGCTTCGCTCTGATATCACTACGTAGATCGGATGCTGTATGCTCGCGTAGTGAATGTCGGAAGGTCCCCAAGAACAAAAAAAACTCAAAATATAGGCACCATGCCTAAGGTATGCGCCCATCAAAATATAAGTAATAACTCGAATATACGCTATCCTCCAATGCTTTCCTCCGCCCACTGCTACTATCTCTACACATCAACTGAAGCATTCACAATCGTTAGTAAAACAATACAATTAAACAAACAAAAGTGAATACCTAGCAGTCTTCAGCTACATAAATAAATCAACTGGTTAGAAATCAATCCTAACCTTAATTTATTACGAGTGCGCACTCTAAACTCATAAACGTTTATTAATTTAATATGTATTTTACGGAATCACCCGCTATGGAATCACCCATGTGCACACTAAATTAATGAAACACCCGAAAAGGATAGGCGTCCCCATCAACTTCTCGCACAAAGAATCCACTTTGTGTATGAGCCTTGATCAACAATGTTTACAGAATCCACCGTAAAACCTCACGGAATCCACCGTGGCATGGAATCCACCGTGAAATATGCCTCCTGGCATCAATGTTTTTTGTACAAGAAATATCAGGCCAGCCTTATGCAATTTTTGTAACTCCTTAAATAGTCCATTCCTTAGCTCAAAAGACATACCTCTCACTTTTTGTGAAATAAGATAGCTACCTTCCTTCATGGGAATAGTATGCATAGCCAGACTAGGAGGAATACCCCTCAGCTCCATCACAGCTCGAGGCAAAAATATCATGAAATTCTAGGATCAAGGACATAGTCCTTCCTCTCTTTCAAATTGAGTATAGATCCTAATTTAATCAATCATGGCTCATCCAATGTATCGAGATCTATCTCAATCACATCCATGTCTCTAGTTCTATCTTGAGCATCTATCAACTCATTCAAAGTCACATGGTAGACACCTTCTATAGTAGACCCCTCTCTTGATTCATCGCTTGACAAAGTTTGACTATTAAAAGAATCATCTAATGCATCTAATTCTATCAAGGATAAAGGTACTCTCTCACTTTGAGGAGATTTAGGATATACATCCACTATTATGCATCTAGCACCTCTGTCAGAAATTAGAAGACCAATGGGTATATCAAGTTGATAGTGAGATTGCAAGATCCATGGCCTTCCTAGTAGTACTTGATAGCTTGGCCACCCTACAAACCTAATAATCCTAAATTCCAATATGCATTCCATATTAGAAATAGTCACGTGGACTTTGATAATGCAACCTTCCAGTTACCTTAAACTATCATCAGCCATATGGAGAATTGTAGAGGCATCCTTCTGGATTTTCAGTCCCAACCTTTCCATCAAATCTGAACTCATAATGTTAATGAAAATTCCCATATCCACAATGGCATGATCCACTAATATCCCATTTAATATATGTTACCACTCTTAGGGAATGCTTTTTAGCATGTTCAAACCAGTCATTGTCCACACATGCTATTCCCAAGGGCTTGACAATATACATAATGTGGAGGATCTTCTTAAACTCTTTATGCACTCTTGGAGATAACTTGACCAGTTGCTACAAGAGGTTCACATTAGTCTTTACCTTACAAAGAGGATTGGCTAAGTCAAATTCATGATAATTAGTAATGGTTCTCTTCCCCTGTTAGGGCAATCTTTGTCATGGTCAACTGAACAAGGTTAAGTGTCTCTTTCTTGGCTCTTAACTTCTTCTTTGGTAGCTCCTTATTGGAGTCAGCTTTGCCACCAGAGCAGCTTTTAGAGGATTGACTTTCACATTAGGATTAAGAACTTGCATCCCCTTATCCTTATATTTAGGGCTTTCCTCAACAAGTTTTACATGATCTCTAATGCCTTCTTTAACTTTTTGTCCTCTTATAATGGCTTGTAAATTGGAAGCTTTAGTGGTGTTGACAGGCATAGCTTCGATAAGGTATACACCACTACATAGCTTTTCCCCTCCACAATATTTGCTTTGTTCTCTCATCTTATTGAAGTTTATTCCATTGTGCTCGATGATTAATTGGACATGACTACTTAATCCCTTATTAAAGAGAGCTAATCTTACTCCAATAAGTTCTAGCTAGATGGTCGTATTTTCCACATATGTCACATTTGACATTAGGATAGTTTCTCAAAAAAGTGCTAACCACCACACCACTTACAGCTAAATATTGATGGACCACCCTCTTCAAGATGTTGACTTTCTATCAAGTTTTATTGCTTCTTTAGGAAATTTATGTCTACGGCTATTTGTCTATACTGTTTTGTTATTATAATGGTATAATGCTTCATCATGTCCTTGACTTCAGCAAGAATATTTGATGCACTAGAATTATAACCATGATCATCTGCTTACCGTTCAACTAGCCTAACCACATGATTGGCCATTGATTAATTGGCATGACATTAGGGTTCATCATTTGTCTTCCATTATTTAGTAGAACTGTTTGGCTAGCCATTGGCATAGCAACATTAGGAGGAGCCAATAGCACGATCACATTCTTCATCATACTTCCTCTTCCATTCAAACTTCTCATATGTATACTAGTTACACCTTGACTTCCTCTGATCAATGCCAAATTATTTCTAAGACCTAGACTCAAATTTAGGCTAGCCCTAGATGCATAGGCCGCTTGTAAGTACAACTGTACCTCCTCTACTTGTGTAATAGTAGTGTCTATATTAGCAAGAGAAACACTACTCAACTGCACTTAGATATTGAAGTCTAATCCATATAAAAAGTATTGCACTTGGGTAGCATGTGGAATAAAAATAAAGGTTTGCAATTTGTGAAACACCTCTTTCAATGTCTTGGTGCATGCTCAACAAGACCTCTCTTTCTCAAGGATATTGGACTACTATGTTTAGGAGAATATATTCTAATGATCTTAGCTTGCCATCTAGCCCTTTTTTCAGCTCTTCCTTGCCATTGAATCTCAACTTGTTGACCGTGTTTATCAGGAAATAATAGATATATTTCAATGCTCTTTAGCATACATTGAACAATTGGTGTCACTAAATTGATTGCTTATTACACATTTTCTATTTAATAATTTTATGCCAATAAATTAATGACCCACTTTCCTTTAAGTGTTGATGATGATCTAGCATGGCCATGAGACCATTTAGAGACTAGTATTCCAAGTGCATCACTTAATGCCGTGATTCAAAGTACTGTGACAGGGATATCTGGTACAGGAAGTACAAGTTATGAAGGGGAAAGAAGTGTCTACCAAATGTAAGAGTGTACACAAGAACCTAGGAGTTACACATAAATGAAGATGGATTATGTTCTAAGAAGAGGAAGTGTATTAGCATTGTGTATATGTATTTATGTGTGCATCCAGGGACGCCTGGTAACGTTTACTTGTATATAATGAGCATTGCATTCATTTGGGGTCATCCTCTCCCTTACAAGTCAAGGTTTAAGGTTTTTTCTTTCATTAAGAAAGATAAGAGAGGTAATTCTGTCACTAAGAAAGATGAAAGACATGATCCTCTAGAAGTGAGGAAAGAAGTGATTTTCTCTTTCTAAGGTCTAAAATGACACAAGCTTTTGTGTGAAATTCAATTTTAAGGTTGAGGCCCAAAGTCAATTTTATGGACTCTCCTTAAGGTGGTTGCATGGACCACAAGTTAAGAGTATTATTTAAAAAGCTATTTTTTAAATTTGAAAAAAGACATGGTGAATCTAGTTTTAAAATATCTCGCAATAGAAAGATGATCTCTAAAACGGCCAACGTAGGTTATCGGAAACAACAAGATCTACAACTTTTGTGTTGGACTTTTTTCATCCGAGCAACACACAAAGAGATATCTCAGAATTGGTGCTGCAGAGTAGGTGCTAGAACAGCCACATCTTGCATGAAGATCAACTCAAGTCTCTCTCCAAGAAGAGAAGCTCTTGAAAGCCCATAAAAGAGGACGCTCTCCTTGGGTATGAGAGAGGTAAGGGAAGCATCACTTTGAAATCAAGTTTCAAGAGGAGAAGAGAAGGTGCAAGTGTTGTGGAAGCTCTGTTGAAATCAAGTGCCACGGAAGCTTTGCTAAAATCATGTGTTGCAGAAGCTCCACTAAAATCAAGTTCCAAGAGGAGAAGAGAAGGTGCAATCACTGCGGAAGCTCTACTGAAATCAATTGCCAAGAGGAGAGCCCTATACATATTGTGTAAGAGACAATGAAACTCCAGAAAGATCAAAAGGTGCCAACTTCCAAGTTGTGCAAGTGTTAGCCGGTTGTATACCGTGCAAGGAACCGTGATCTTGTCTCCAAGATCTACAAGTAAGAACTCGTTTATGTGTAACGAAGGAGCTTGCTCCTTGTCAATAATATAACTCCACAAGGGGGGGTTGGCCCATCTTCTAATCCCTAATGTGTTGTCAATTTCTCTATCTCTCTCTCTCTCTCTCTCTCTCTCTCTCTACTTTTTTTTTCTCTCATCATTCTCTCTCTGCGCCATCATAATATTCACCATATATATTTTAAGTATATAAGAAAGTCCATTGTGTACCTTAGATATTATAACGGTGGTATCAGAGCATGTCTCTTTGCTTTTCTCAAAGTAAAGGTGATCCTTGCAAGAAGAAGGTAAAGATGGCAATTGATGAAGTACCTACAAGTGAGCAATTACAATCTCAATTGATAGAGTATCGTAGCTTGTTGGGAATTCCCGAAGTACGTCAGTTGATTGACAACTAAGCTACTTATGAAGGACTGAATCCTCCAAAAGATGGTGATACTGGAGGAAACACCATTGCACAAATTGATGGTGAAGGTGCAAAGCATCCAATTGCAGAGGAGCTTCCTAGAAGGAAGAAGGACTCTCAGGTCAAGAAGAGTAAAAAGACCTCACCTCGAGTGAGGTGAATAAGAAGGGAGTCATCTCCCTCTGCAACCAGCTACTCCCTTGATTACTTGGAAACACCAATTGGATCAATTTTGGCATTTGAAGAACTTACAACCAATTCTACTCCTATCCAGGGGAAGTTGAATCTTAGAAGTGGGGATTATTGTGACCAAGAATCTTTTCTACTTGCACCCATTGGTAACTGTGATGTTATCCTAGGCATGCCTTGGCATTACAAGATTAGACCTCTTCCCAATTTTGTTAAGAAGACCCTTGCATTTCAATTCAAGGGTCAGAACATAGTATGCATTTCTGATGTTGGATATTGGCATGTGCCAATGGTTAGTCATGTTAGCATTTCTAAAGAAATGAAGAAAGTTATTTCTGCATACATGATTTTTGTGAGAGAGTCAAAAGAAGCTAATAAATCAAGGGCACTTGATGTCGCTAATGAACACACAATACCAACTAATGCTTCTAAGTCTCAGACTTTAAAAGAACCCCTCTCTTCAATTGATCAAGCCAGACGTGATTTTGTTAAACAATATGAAGATTGTTTTAGTGATTCATTCCCAGGAGAGTTACCTCCTAAGCAGCCAGTGTTGCAACACGTAGGTTTGAAGGTCACCATAGGGGTTTGGCAAGAAAACTGGACAAGATAGATGGAGATGCATCTTCAAGAGATAAGTATATTACATTAAATGTTTAAAGGTCCAAGAAGTACTTCACGGTCAATCACAAGGGTTTGAGAGAGAAGAATGTATGAGGGTTCAAGAGCTTAGACTCCGGAGATGGTAGAGATAAGAGAAGGGTTGAAGGTTTCAAGCCAAGTCCTTGAAGATGTTAATTGAACTTCCAACTACATGTTCTTAGCAAAGATCACAAGAGTAATACCTCATAAGTTCTAACTCAAATCAAGCTTGATTTTCTTGATTGTAAGAGTAATCACAAATTATGAAATCAAGTACAATATGTTGTCATGTATCATAAGCAACTCTACTTCCCATCATTCATACATGATGCCATAGCATGAATCAACTTTGCATGGTTATATTCAATGTAGACTGGAAGGGACAAAAGCTTATGAGTCAATTACAAGGTTTTTAGGGCAAAGAGACTTGCTTCAAGAGAGCTCAAAATAGAGATCTTGTTAAGGACAAATACCACAATCGAGAAATGAAGAGACAAAGTTCCTCTTAATTCAACTCAAAGCATTTATGAATGGTCTACAAACATTGCCCTGCCATAGGGGCACATAATACTTGCATATTTTGACAAGCTGTCTTTTATAGAGCAAGAGATGAATTAAAAGAACACTGATGTAGCCAAATCTCTAAATATGGCTAAAGATATCAGCCCCAAATCAGCCCAAATATATTCTCGAATTCACCTACGATGAAAGCATAAACTTCTCCTAACACCAGGTGCATAGAACATCCAAATAAAAGTCTCTATCATATCATATGAAGCAAAAGAGAAGAAAAAGGATTTGCTATCCACAAATTCACTGTGTGGGCTGCCTATTTTAGCGCATATACAAGGCTTCTATCTTCCAAGAAGACACTTTGATGGAGAACAAAAACAACCCTATAATCAAGAGCATGCAACAAGCAAAAGGTAGCTTGCAATAGGCATGAATTTGCATCAAGCATATCAATGTTAAGTAAGACCAATGGTTGATCATGAATCATCAAGAAGAGAAGGATAAGTGCTGCTGCCACAATTCTTTGTTTAGGCTAAAATATTCAGCCCACATTCTTCACATAGACAAGTCAAGAAGAATTCTTGATACTCCTATCTTCAAGCTTCCACAATGGTAGATTGTAGTAAGCTTCCAAGTGCAAGAATGAGTCCTTTGTATCAAGATTAATCAATAAAGCAAGTAGGTGAACTTCAGCCCTTTAGATTTCAGGATTGGGAGATCGATAACAGACCCTATTCAACTCTTAAAGGACTCAAGAGAGTGAATTTAATGTCTCTCTTTACATGGGAGATCAAACTTAGTGTATAGAGGAATACATAGGCCAAGCCTAGACCTTCCTCAAGACTCATAATAGAGCTCTCATGAGTATGGGCTGCTACCCTTAAATACATCGTTTATCCTTGTTTTACACAGCCAAGAGTGGCCTTCCATTTTTGTCAGAGCATGGGAAGAGTAGCACTTACATGTCAAGTGGAGTCATCTATAGTTACTTGTGGTTGCATGGCTTTCTCTCTCTTTGTTGTGGCAATGATGGAGCTCTTTTCTCCCACATCCAGGATGCACCCTGTTTAATTTGAGATCTACACGAAAAATGTGGCACAGATCATGCTGCCCTCTTGTCTTCTTTCTTGATTATTTTACATGTCTCATTAGTTACACAAGTAAGGTGGAAGACATATACAATGTCCTATGCTCACAAACATAGTAAACTTCTTGAACTTAAGTAATTCTTCTTTCTAATGAACTTGTGAGTCATGTTTTTAGAGTAACTTCATCACTGACATATGAAGTCAGGGCCTCATCTAAGCCATATGATTGTCCATGATCATATGTAGCAATTTTGTGTAAGCAATGCAAGGAAGGTTAAGAGTAAGTAACCAAAATCAATCATCTTGTCCATGATAAATTTATTGCATTTTAAGGTAGAGAGCCCCCTATCTTTATTATACCATGCCCTATGTAGGTGGACTTAGGTTTTTAAGATTTATTGCACTAGGCAAGTCTCTATGTAGTGTGTCTAAATTACAAGTGACTAAGTGATACATGTAAAGGATAAAAGTTTTATGTTTAGACTATGGGCAAAGAATCCCATGACACCGGAAGATCACACAATTTATCTTATCCGAGGCAGTTCACCACCTAACCAACCGCCTTACCAATTAAGTGAAAGTCAGCAAGAGGAGATCCTAAAACAAGTAAACGAACTGTTTGGAAAACGGTTAGTTCAACCTAGCTCTTCTCCATACTACTCTCCAGTCTTACTTGTTCAAAAGAAACATGGTTCTTTCCGTATTTGCATAGACTATAGATCTTTGAACAAGATCACAATCAAAAGTCGTTTTCCTATCCCAAGGATAGATTATATCTTGGATAAGTTGCAAGGGGCTAGTATCTTTCATCGCATTGATCTCAAGAGCGGCTATCACAAATATGGATAGCACCTGAAGATGTTCATAAGATAGTTTTTCGTACAACATTTGGACTATACGAGTTTTTAGTCATGCCATTTGGTTTGACTAATGCACTTGCCACATTCAACCGAATGATGGAGAGAATTTTTAGACCTCACTCAAAGTTCACAGGTGTCTTCTTTGATGACATTCTAATATTTTCACGATCTGAGGAAGAGCATAGAAAACATCTATCTATTGTTTTTCAAGAGTTTCTCAAGCATAGACTACATGTCAATTCTAAAAAGAGTGAATTCTTCCTTTCAGAAACTCATTACTTGGGCCATATTGTTTCTCACAATTTGGTGAGAATGGATCTTGAGAAGATTCAAGCCATTGTTGATTGGCCTACACCTACTTCTGTACATGAAGTTAGAAGTTTCTTGGGCCTATGTTCATACTGTAGGAGATTCATACAGGGTTTTGCATGTGTTGCATCTCCTCTACATGACCTTACTATGAAGCGAATGCCTTTTCGCTGGGGATCACGGCAACTACAAGCGTTTGAAAGAATTAAGTTTCTTGTGACTCAAGAACTAGTTCTCATAGTTTCCGATCTTCAAAAACCTTTTGAAGTTGACTGCGATGCTTCTGGGTATTGCATTGGAGTTGTGCTTAACCAAGAGCATCATGCAGTAGTATTTGAGAGCTGATGCCTCAAGGATCATGAGCTACATACTCCAGTATATGAGAAAGAGCTTATCACAATGGTACATACTCTTCAAGTATGGAAACACTATTTACTTGGTGAAGATTTTGTTATTAAAACATATCACCAAAGTCTAAGATACTTTCTCACTCAGAAGAAGCTCTTAGAGAAACATATGCGCTGGGAAAATTTCTTATCTATGTTTCATTTTCAAATCCTTCATACATATGGAACTAAGAATGTGGTAGCAGATGCTCTATCACGGCGACCTTGAGTGAATGCAATCACAATGATTTACCATAACGAGTTCATGGATTTACCCAAAATGTATGCAATTGATTCCGACTTCTCATCCATATGGGATCAGTTTAACTCAGGTA
Source organism: Lygodium microphyllum (assembly GCF_053477565.2). Classification (NCBI taxonomy): domain Eukaryota; kingdom Viridiplantae; phylum Streptophyta; class Polypodiopsida; order Schizaeales; family Lygodiaceae; genus Lygodium; species Lygodium microphyllum. Next base: position 82,114,536 of record NC_141163.1, on the reverse strand, counting down.
ATGGATGAAGCACATTCATCCCCATATGTTGGACATAGGGATATTCTACCCAATACTCAAGCATTGGAAAGATATTTCTTTTGGCTCACTCTTAGAGTTGACATTGAAAGATATGTCTGCGAGTGCAAGATATGCCAAAAAGTAAAGTATGATAGGCATAGACCACCTCGTCTACTAAATCCATTACCTATTCCCAATGAGCCTTGGGAAAGTATTGCCATGGACTTTATCATGGAGCTTTCTCGCACACAAGAAAGAAACGATGCAATCTGGACTATCATTGATAGATTTAGAAAGTAAGCTCACTTTATACCTAAGCAAAAGAAAATCAAAGACGATAATATGGCTAAGCTATTCATTGCTCATATTTTCAAGCATCATGGCATGCCTAGTCCATTATAAGTGATTGAGATCCCCGCACAACCAGCGTCTTTTGGCAAGTTCTCTTCAAGAACCTCAGGACAAAGTTAAAATTTTCATCCTCTTATCATCCTCAAATGGATGGGTCTTTGAAATCCTGTCTCTGATAATCAAAGAGAATGGTAAAAGTCTTTGCCTTTAACAGAGTTTGCATATAATAATACAGTGCACTCTAGTACTGGTAAGGCACCCTTTGAAATCATCTATGGTAAGCCTCGTTTACCACCCATTTTTCTTATGAAGGATAAGATCTTTGCAGTAGATAAGTTTGTTAGAAACATTGATATAACTTTCACTCAAGTAAAAGCTGTTATCCAAAGGACACAAGAGAAGCATAAGCGCGAAGCTGATAAGCATCTCATCGTAAGTTAGATCTCAAGTTGGGACAGTGTGTTCTTCTTAAGTTTGAGAAGGCTCTCTTGAAGAAGCAGACAGGTCAAAAGGGTAAAGTGGTTAAGCTTTCTAATCGCTATTACGGTCCTTTCAAGATCATAGATAAGATAAAAAATGTGACTTTTTGTTTGGATCTAGGAAGTCATTGGAATATTCATAATGCTTTCCATATAATTTTTCTACATCCTTATATTGGAAAACCTCCATTGGAACCAATCAAGGAAGATTTACCTGACATAGAAGAAATAGAAGAGTTCCTTGTGCCTGAAAGAATTTTACACCATCAAGACAATACTCTAAGGTTAGGGAAGGTATTACAGAAGTATTTGGTTAAGTTTAAGAATTATCCCCCATTGGACTCTCAATTTATGACTGAGAGAGAACTACAAGACTTTCCAAATCTTCTTAAGGACTATGTATCCCCTCTACAGTTGAGGTCAATTGTTTAGAAGCCAGAGGGATGTCACTAAATTGATTGCTTATTACGCATTCTCTATTTAATAAATTTATGCCAATAAATTAATGACTCACTTTTCTTTAAGTGTTGATGATGATCTAGTATGGCCATTTAGAGACCAATATTCCTAGTGCATCACTTAATGGGGTGATCAGAGCACTATGAGACGGGGATATTTGGTACACACAATACAAGTTATGAAGGGGGAAAGAAGTGTCTTCCAATTGTAAGAGTGTACACAAGAACCTAGGAGCTACACATAAATGAAGATGGATTAAGTTCTAAGAAGAGGAAGTGCATGACCATTGTGTATATGTATTTATGTGTGCATCCAGAGACGCCCGGGAACGTTTACTTGTGTGTAATGAGCATTGCATTCATTTGGGGTCTTTTCTTTCATTAAAAAAGATGAGAGATGTAATTCTCTCACTAAGAAAGACAAGAGACATGATCCTCTGGAAGTGAGGAAAGAAGTGATTTTCTCTTTCTAAGGTCTAAAATGACAGAAGCTTTTGTGTGGAATTCAATCTTAAGGTTGAGGCAATTTTATGAACTCTCCTTAAGGTGGTTGCATGGACCACAAGTTAAGAGTACAGTTTAAAAAGCTATTTTTTAAATTTAAAAATAGACATGGTGAATATAATTTTAAAATATCTTGTAATAGAAAGACGATCTTTGAAAACGGCAAGATCTACAACTTTTGTGTTGGACGTTCATCCGAGTAACACACAGAGAGATATCTCGAAATTGGTGCTGCAGAAAAGGTCCTGGAATAGCCATATCTTGTATGAAGACCAACTCAAGTCTCTCTCCAAGAAGAGAAGCTCTTGAAAGCCTATAAAAGAGGAGGCTCTCCTTGGGTGTAAGAGAGGTAAAGGAAGAATCACTTTGCAATCAAGTTCCAAGAGGAGAAGAGAAGGTGCAAGTGACGTGGAAGCTCTACTGAAATCAAGTGCTGTAGAAACTCTACTGAAATCAAGTGTTGCGGAAGCTCCACTGAAATCAAGTTCCAAGAGGAGAAGAGAAGGTGCAAGTGACGTGGAAGCTTTGCTGAAATCAAGCGCTAAGAGGAGATCCCTACACATATTTTGTAAGAGAGAAGGAGACTCAAGAAGGATCAAAAGCCCGGGGAGATCAATCATAACTATATGTATGTATCACGTGAGTTCAACATAAGGGATTTTTAAAATACCATTTTTACATATTTTTTACATACAGAAGGGTCCCATATAAAGGGATTACTTACATATTGAATAGAAAAGGGTTATGTTATATTAAGAAAAAATTCGTAGATAAGGATATTTATAAATCGGCCTTGAATGCACATGATATAGAGGGTATACATATAGTAAACTACCCAGGATCAAAAGGTGCCAACTTCAAAGTTGTGCAAGTGTTAGCCAGTTGTATACTGTGCAAGGAACCGTGATCTTATCTCCAAGATCTACAAGTAAGAATTGATTCATGTGTAACGGAGGAGCTTGCTCCTCATCAATAATATAACTCCACAAGGGGGGGATTGGCCCATCTTCCAGTCCCTAGTGTGTTGTCAATTTTTCTATCTCTCTCTCTCTCTCTACATCTTTCTTTTCTCTCATGTGTTATCTCTCTACACCAACATAATATTCACCATATATATTTTAAGTATATAAGAAAGTTGAGTGTGTATCTCGAATATTATAACAATTGGTCCCTAATTAAGCAAGATTCAAAAACTGCCACTTATCAGTGTCTCTCAGCATATGCACCACCTATAGAGATCTAAAATAGGCCCAACTCTAGCTCTAGGATTCTAGCCGTGCCTCCTATGCTCATCAAACCACCCTCACAGCCTCCAAGAGCGTCTAGAGGCTATACAGTCTTTGAAATAAATCACATGTTTGTATTGATTTGTAGTCCAACAAATTTTCCCATACCAACTCCAACAGAGAGAGTATTCCACATATACAAGTGATTAACACCTTGTATCACATATAAAAAGAGCTTGCCCTAGTAGAGTGTTGTGGCTCCTACGACTCTCCTACACCCTAGGGATTGGCCCTAGGATGCGTTATCTCCAATATAAAATACAAGTGTAATAGAGTCCTCTTATAATATAAATGTAACAATCCAAGAGACTATGTATATTCCTCACTTAATCAATTTTTAAAGCTATCATACTATCCTACAACAAAGGAGATCCTACACTCTCAACATTAATCGTCCCACACTCCCTATCATTGCTTACACATATGTAGAGAGATTTCATGATAATTTTTATAGAAACAAGCTCTAAATATGCACTTTAACATATAAATGGAGATAAACTAAGACAAACCCTCATACCCTACCTTTATCACATAATTACAAATATTTTCCTAATTTTTTATAATTTCTAACATGCAAAAACTCATTTTCTCTTAATTTTTCTCCTTCATTTGACTATTTTTCATAAAAATTTTCATTTATTTTAACATAAATTATTGATTTTTTTGAGTTTTTTAATTTGTATGACTTATGTGAAGTTATGTGAAGCGTAATCCATGAGCATTTTATGCCATATAAATATCATTTTTTCTCCAAAATCCAAAAATAACACCATTTTTTATTAAATTTGATGTTTTAGATTTTGAAATTTTATTATTTTTAATATTTATGAAGAGAAATGATTGAATTTTTTAAAATTACAAATAGCAATAAATATATTTCCACCATTTTCAATCATCTTTCCATCATATGTACGAAAGATTTGTCATAAATATTAAATAAAATATGCTTACTCTAAAATCAACATATGCACGTCTCATATTTTAAAAAAATGAAGCTCCTAGTAACACTATTTTCCAATCGTTGCTAATGCATCCAAATTACCTAATCTACATACTATTATGCTTCTAAACCATTGTCTATCCCCCCTACATCGAATCAGCTCCTCTCTCTCTCTCTCTCTCTCTCTCTCTCTCTCTCTCTCTCTCTCTCTCATACTCAACCATATGAACAAGGATCAAAGAGGAGAGAGAAATAAGAGAGAGAGAGAGAGAGAAAGACTAAAATTGGATCTTTTCATTTACTGCATCATTCCTCCCATGGTTTGGAGCATCGAAGGGCAAAGAAATTCAGCATTCCATTCCCCTCGGAGGAGGAGAATTGTAGTAGGTATAAAATGATTTTCTAATGAAAAAGAAGGGGCACAAAAAAACATGCCCTTCCCCTCCCCAATTCATGTGAAATTTGGAGATTCTTCACTCTTAACCATGATTAAGCTCTTAACCACCAAACTATCTAATTCAAAATTGCATGTTTACATTTGTCTGCAAGTGGTTTCGGCCCGAATGTAGGGGTGAACGACCTGGAAATCACAATTCATTGACTGGACAGGCGGCTTCCTAGTATTAAAATCTATCATCTTGGCCTCTGTCATGCGCTTTCTAGCTTTCGGATAATCCAATAGACTGCTTCACAACACCAAACCTTACATCAATTAAATAGGGGGTCAAACTAACTTCGCTTGTCGAACGGACATTTGCATTGGATTCATGGTGTCAAAATACATCTATGAAAACTCTAATTCCTTGATCTATGATTCTTTTATTTTTCACCAAAATGTATCTTTTATGGATCTTGAGCCTCCTTTGCTCTTGAAATTGGGCTTTAAAATCAGCTCTCAGTTTCTTTTTTTGTTTTTAAAATTATGTAAATAGTTTCTTTAGTTTTTACAAATCATGTGAACATAAGGGATGGTGAAAATCGTATCAAGAATATTTCTCTTTGTGCTTACAAAATTCTTAAATATCTAAAAATATTTCTTTAATATTTATAAACATAGGCAAAAACAATAGTTTTAGCTTATATTAACCAAATTAAGAAGATTGAAATAGATGATCAAGTTTATTGATTAGGGGTACTTCTTGAGGGAGAAGAATCCCACTGTAAATTCTTTTAAAAATCGATAAAAGTTTGGATCATTTCTATATTCTTGATGGAATTAATGACCAATCCTTGATAAGAATGATGAAACATTGTATCTATAATAATTAATAAAATGATAAAAAAGAGGAAGGTTAAGAAAAAGGAAAGCTAGAAAATCAAAGTCGAAGGAAAATTAGAAAAATCTAAGAGCTAGAACAGAATATTTGTTAGGAATATTTCTTGAAAGAAATTGCTTGTGCTTGTAGCAATGCATACGAGTTTGACTCAATGTACTTAGGAAATTGATTGAATAATGGAAAATTCTTGTCAAGAAGTGAACTAGAGAGAGAGAAAGAGGAGAGAGAAGACTACAAAAGTGAGAGGAGTGTGAAAGGGAGAGAAAGAGAGTGACAAGAAGAGAGAAAGATAGAAAGAAGTAAGAAGCCATTGAAGTTGAGAGTAAGGTAATGAGGAGAAGGACAACAATGTATTAATGTGTCAAAAGATGAGAAAATTTACATGTCCCTTCCTTTTATACCTATGTTAGTGTGACATGGTATTATTGTTATTTTCTACTAAACCACTATTCTTCCAAGCTTCTTACAATCCATCCCATCCCAAGGGTTTTTACCCTTTAAAAAAAACATAGAAAGAATGGAAATGGATGGATAGAATAGAGTACTACTTTGTTTTTAGCTTTACAAATGGAAAAATGAATGAAAGATGAGAGATATATGGACTAAAATGAAGAAATGGAAGCAAGCCTCATGTAATGTGCCTGGGTTGCAACACGTTTTAGTAGTCCATTGGGAGTCTGATCTAAAAGATGATGCCTGGCACTCCCATAAAATGTCACAAGGTTTGTCGAATAGTGAATCTCGAGTCTACTGAAGCGTATCGACCAACCCTGTTAAGATTGACCTGAATCCTCCTAGGTTTCTAATGGTCAAGTCATTCTATAGCCTTCTAGCATTGGTCTTTAGATGACGGTCTTCAGACGATCTACTTTGCACAGAGCATCTAAACCAAGGTGGATTCATATCGCACTTGGTTCAAAGAGCATGGGAAACGAGAGGGATGCATCGCTCGACCTCTCTACCTATAGGGTAAAGTCCCATTTTGGTCCCCTAAAATGATATGAGCCAGGGTTCTACTCTACATTATCTAAAGTCAAGATGTCATCACGATTTGAATGTTGAGAAGCCTCCCAGTTCTCTGGGACCACCTTGCTATAGGACAGACCCATCGGGGGTTCCATCCACCCGCTTCCCTTGTTAGCTTTAGTTTCCTACTTACCTAAGGTCACATTAGTGGTAACACATACAAGCAGCTTCCTTAATTGACCCATTAGTCAGATGTTCCTTTACGTAATTTATGCACTGATACAAAAATAGTTCAAACAAATTCCTTGAAAAAAAAAATGGTGATTCTCAATCAATAATTAATAGCTATCTACTATTGAACCTAGGTTTAAATCTAAATGTCATAACCCTTATTCCAATTATTCAATTGATTAGTAAGTTTATTTTACCATAGTTTACACATAACTTTAAGGCTAAAATATTCTAAGTTGTGATTAGCTCACCTACTTGTGAGATATGCTTTCATCTTCTTTTCTTTTTCATGGATGCAGCTTCACAAGTGCATGTTATCTGTCAGAGAGAGAACTAGGGAGAGAAGAAGAGGAGAGAGAAAGACTGCAGAGGAGAGAGAAAGACTGCAGGAAGAGAGAGAAATAGAGTGACGAGGAGAGAGAAAGACTAGAATTGGAGAGAGAAAGACAGGAAAGATGAAGAAGCCATGGAAGCTTGGAGCAAGAAGGGAGAGAAAGATTGTAATTGTATTGATATGTCAAAAAGATGTGAAAAATTACAACTTCTCTCCTTATATACCAGTGTCAGTGTGACATGGCATATTATTAACATTCTAAGTATTCCCAGCTTCTTACAATCCATCCCTTCCCAAAAGTTTTTGTCCCCAAAAACAAAACTAGAAAGAGCTAAAGAAAAGATGGATAGAACAGAGTACTACTCTGTTTTACAGCTTAACAAATAGGGAATGAGTGAAGAATTTATCATTACAAGGGCTGAGTTTGAAGTACGAAAAGTGGACCCTGCTATATACATGATTTGAAGAACCTTAGAAGCCATTGGAGCCATAGAATCTTCAACAAATAGTTCCAGAAGAAAGTAGACAGCTTGCTGGAATAACAGTCCCTGCTGGACCAAATCAGCCATAACTTTTGATAGAAGTGTCCAAATGAAGTGTACCACATATCAAAACGAAGCTCTTGAAGAGTACTTTAAGCTCATGTAGATAGCTCAATTCTGAAAATGAAGTACGACAAAAACTGTTCTAAAACAACGTGCTGTCCTGAACCAGTCTGCACCAATACTAGCTCCAAAAGCAGTAGGCTTCAGCCACCAATGTATCCTTCAAGTATGGATACTCATCCAATATTGAATCAGGTCTCCAAGAAGCCTCTTCAGAGGGTAAACCTCTCCATTTAATCAAATATTCCACAATAGAACGTGATCGAAGCTTCTTTTCACGCTGACCTATAACAGCCTCTGGGATGTACTGAACAATACCATCTTCATCAATAGGTGGCAGCTCATCAACTAAATCCATTGGATCACCATAATAGGGCTTGAGCTGACTAACATGGAAGACGTTATGAATTTTTGTAGAAGAGGGAAGCTCTAGTCTGTATGCCAAATCTCCAATCCGCTTAAGGATCCTGTAAGGGCCATAGAATCTGTGGGCAAGCTTATTACTGGATCCATCTTTCAATGTAGAATACTTGGATTTGGGCACCTTCAACAAAACCAGCTCTCCTTCCTGGAACTCTAAAGGCCTCCTCTTCTCATCAGCATACATCTTCATCTGATCTTGAGCCTTCCTTAGATTCACCTTGCATTGCTGAAGAAGGGTCTGCATTCTATCCAACTCTTCCTTCCCATGAGGGTTGATCTTTTCGTTAAAAATGACTGTGGGTAGGGGCACCTTGTAACCATACAAAGCCTCAAAGGGTGAAACTCCTATGCTCGCATGAGTGGAATTATTATAAGCAAACTCAGCCAGGTGTAACCAAGAATCCCATGAGGTTTGGACATCATAGCAAAAATGGCGAAGATAAGTCTCCAACCATTTATTAACTCTCTCTGTCTGTCCATCAGTTTGGGGATGATAAGCCGTAGATGGAGCCAACTTGGTACCCATAGATGTAAATACCGCTTGCCAAAAGTTACTCATAAACTTTGAGTCCCTATCATGGACAATCACCTGCGGTAATCCATGCAATCTGAAAATATGCTCCATAAACTGGTTGGCCACCTGAGAAGCAGTAAACTGAATTTTTGTTGGGATAAAATGAGCTGCTTTGGTGAGTCTGTCAACCACCACATAAATGCTATTCCACCCCTTCTTGGTAGTAGGTAAGCCAGTGATAAAGTCCATAGTAATATGAGTCCATTTACCCGTAGGAATAGGCAATGGCTGCAATAAACCTCCTGGCTTATGGGTGCTATCCTTATTTTGCTGACAAGGCATACACTTCATAACGAAGTCCTTGACATCTTTCCACAGTCCTTTCCAATAAAAGCTCTTGCTGATCCTGTCATAAGTCTTGAAAACTCCCAAGTGTCCAGCTAAAGGTGAAGAATGCATCTCCTCCATAATTTTTCGCTTGAAGGAAGAAGTAGAGGGAATAACAATCTTGCCCTTCCACCAAATAAGACCATTTTTAAGCTGGTAGTGCGAGTTTTCTTCCATGAGACCTTGCTGTAATTTCTGAAAGATTTGGCTGAATTCCTCATCTAAGAGATATGCCTCTTGTAGCTCTTCAATCCAATCACTATGTAATTCCGTCATGGCTGATACTTTGCAGGCCCACATACGAGAGAGAGAATCAGCCACTATGTTATCTTTGCCCCTTGTATGAGTGATGTCAAAGTCATAATTTTGTAATGTTGCTACCCATCGTCGTTGCTTTGGAGTAAGATTTGACTGAGTAAGGAAATACTTGAGTACGCGATGATCACTATGCACTCTGAATCGGCTGCCATATAAGTAATGGTGCCATTTCTTGATTGCATGCAGAATAGCCAACATTTCCTGATCATAAACATTCATGGCCATCTCCTTATCAGTAAGCTTACGGCTTTCAAATGCAATTACTCCATGCTCCTGAAGCAAAACAGCCCCAATGCCACGGCCACTAGCATCACATTGTATAGTAAACTCTTTAGAGAAATCCGGGCATACAAGAATAGGAGCGGAGGTAAGTAATTCCTTTAACTGGTTAAGGCTGCTATCTGCAAGAGAATCCCAAAAGAAAGCCTCTTTCTTCAACCTGTCAGTTAAAGGGGCTGCAATTGCCGCATAATGCTTTATAAATCTGCGATAGAATGAAGATAGACCAAGAAATCCTCTAAGAGAGGTAGTAGTAGTAGGCGTTGGCCAATCTTTTATGCATTGCACCTTCTTGGGATCAGCCTGTATTCCTTTTTCACTGACTATATGTCCCAAGTATTCCACTTCAGTCTGCATGAAAGAACACTTCTTCTCCTTAGCAAAAAGCCTATGATGTCTCAACACATCAAAAACCTTCCTCATATGCGACAAATGATCCTGAAAAGTCTTGCTGTAGATCAAAATGTCGTCGAAGAATACCAAGACAAACTGAAAGAGGAAAGGTTGTAGAATCTTATTCATCAGGCTTTGAAAGGTAGCTGGAGCGTTTGTAAGGCCGAATGGCATCACCAAGAAATGGTAAAGCCCACGATCAGTCCTAAAAGCAGTCTTGACCTCATCACCCTCTCTCATGCGAATCTGATGATACCCTGATCTCAAATCAATCTTCGTGAAGAATCGAGCCCCCTTAAGCTCATCAAGCAAATCATCTATCCTGGGTATAGGATACCTGTTCTTCACTGTTATCTTGTTAAGATCCCTGTAGTCAATGCACATTCTGAAAGATCCATCTTTCTTTTTGACTAACAGGACTGGGGATGCATACGGTGAAGAACTTGGTTCAATGAATCCCATTTCAAGAAGCTCTTTGATTTGCTTGGCTACTTCCTCTCGTTCACATTTTGATAGTCTGTAAGGTGGCTTATTGATCGTCTTTGAGTTGGGTTCCAAATCAATGGGGTGATCCACCGCTCTCTTAGGAGGCAATGAAGTAGGTACTTCAAATAGATCTCTGTACTCCTCAAGAAGAGCTGTCAAGGCTGGATGGTTTGCTGAATTTTTGGGCTGATCATGTGTTTCTTTGTTCAAATGCAATACAAATATCTGTGAGCGCTTCTTGTACTCTTTCTTGAGTTGTTGAATGGTGATAAGCTGAAAATCAGATTTACTAGGGATCCCCTGTAAACGGATGAGCTGTCCATTGGAGAAAAACTCCATATATAACTGTGAGAAATCCATAGTAATCCTGCCTAAGGTCATCAACCAGTCACAACCAAGTACAATATCTATGGGCCCCATTTCCAAAGTGATCAGGTTTACTTTGACTTCAAAATTTTCAGCCATCTGCAAAGAAACCTGTGGACAGATTTGTGTGCTGATTTCCTCTTCACCATTAGCCACTTGTACTCTAATGGGCTGCTGTAAGTCGGTGGGAACACAATTCAACTTGTACAAAATGGATTTATTGACAAAACTGTGGGTACTGCCACTATCTATCAGGATGAACACTGGCTTTCCACATATGCTTCCCTTCATACGAAGTGTATTAGGGTTCTTAGATCCCGTCCAAGCATCCATAGAGATAGAACAATTAGTGGCAGCAGGCAACTCATTACAAAATCCACCAGGATCAAATGGGATATCACCGCCTGGATCAAAAGGAAAAGAGTCAGATGGATCATAGAAGTACTCATGTCCACCATCATCCTCGAAATCTTCATTTTCAGCATTGATTGGGACTGTATTAACTTCATCTATGTCATTTTCAAGGTCCTCAAGAACTAGCATACTCTGAATTTTTGGCTTGGCATTTTTGTATACACACTTTGAAGCATGGTCAGGAGTATACTTTTCTCCACACTTGAAGCATAAGCCTTTGTCCTTTCTTTCCTTGTAAAGATCCATGGGAATATTTCTAGAATTTGTATTGGCTGAAGTAGACTTAGGCTTATTGTCACCTTGCTTAAATTCAACCTTTGGACTGTTTGCTGTCCTGAAATTGCCTTGAAGCCTAGAAGCATTAAATGGGGGATAAGTTGGTATCCGTAAGCTCCCACTAGGCATATGGTTGCTGCCATAATTGTTACCAACTTGCCCTTGCTTTAAAACAGTCCTTGGCTGTCCATAACTTGGCTGAAATGAAGATTCTTTCCTATACTTCCTTCCAAAGCGCTCTGCAAGCTCAATAGCCTTGAAAAGTGAAGTAGGATTTTGCGCCATAACATCAGCTGACAAGGATGGTTCCAAACCATACATGAACTTGTGTAACTTGGCCTCATCACTGATGTTTTCCACATACATGGTCAAGTTAAGGAATTGGTTTGTATAATCTCTTACACTTAGGCTCCTTTGTTCCAAGTTGTACCATCTTCGTTCTAACTTCTCTTTCTCAAGAGGTGAAACAAAGACTTCAGCCATAAGTGCCTTGAAAGCTTCCCAATTTTCAATAAGTACATTCTCTTTCTTGATATACCTCCACCAAGTGTGAGCAAATCCTTCTAAGTGCAAGGAGGCAAAGTGTATCTTCATAACATCAGTTTTAGGAAATATATCAAAATAAGACTCCATCTTAGAGGTCCATTCCTCTAATTCTGATGGTGAAGATGACTGGCCATTGAATTTGGATAAAATAATTTTGTCCTTGAATTCTCTATCATGGAAAGGTTGCTGTCCCAAAACTGGCTGATCAGAATTTCCAAGTACAGAACCCCCAAAATGAGATTGAAATCTTCCAACAGGTGGCTGAGAATTACCCTGTAATCTTCCTGTTGGTAAAGCACCCCTAGAATGCTGTGTATGCAGTCCAAAAGCTTGAGTATTGGCACCGTTCAAACTGCCCAAATAGTCATCATGCCTTTGTGAAGCTTCTCCCACTTCATATTGACTATTGGGTATGCCTCTTCTTCCTATGATTCCATCTCCATGACCATTTTGGTTGGATGGCTGAAGTGGAACTGAAGGATCAGTATTTGAACAGGCCTTTTCATTAGCTTCTTTTGATGCCACTTGTAATTGTAAAAGTTTAGAGACTTGTGCCATGAGTAGTTCATTGGACATTACCAATCTATCAATGGAAGCCTTAGTCTGATCAGTAGATTGAACCATCTGATCCATTCTTGATAGCATGGCCTCATGTCGCTCTCTATGCCTTAGTTCATGGGCACACAAAGTATCATTGAGCATGCTAATTTCTCCTTGTTGAGGCTCTTCAGGGTTCTCTTGAAATGTGCTTTCCATCATAGAATCCCTGATTTGCTGTGCATAGTCCTCCTGGACCTTATTTTTGCCTTTATGCCCTGCCATAATAGTGCAGTCCTGCAGTACCCCCTGTCAGTAAAACGGCTATAACTTTGGCTAGAAAGCTCCGATTGCAAAACTTTTTTGTGCGAATCGAAGCTTACAATGCCCTCTTCGAGATGAGCTATAGCACGCTATAACAGGTTTAGGACAGAAAATTCTGTAACTGACTTTCAGAGTCTGAACTGTCCAGTCCTGCACCCTGTTTAGACCTGTAAGTGCCCTGTTTTGACCCTGTAATGCAAGAAAGTAACCTCCAAAGGCTACCAAACCCTGCAAAGGGGTATATAGGACCTGTGGGTACCCTGTAGTACCTGCACCTGTACTTCTGTATCAAAGGGTGTACCTGTATCCACCTGTAAATACCCTGTGGGTAACCTGAAAATGCCCTGTTTTACCCTGTTTTACTCCAATAGGTACTTGAGTCGTTGGAAAGTCTTCAATCTTCAATTCTCCACTCGCTGTACCTGTGTGAGGGATAAAACGGCAGGACGGGCTCCCTACACGGGCTCCGAATCACCGGGAGGTGGGCAAAGTTCCCCCCGGGTCGGTTGGTTGCACCCCTTCGGGATCTTCGATAGTGAGGGAGGGTCACCTCTCTTTTGTCCCACTATCTCCCCCGGCATCCACCTTTTTCCTCGGTGGGAATATCAACATGGCAGAGGCTAGTGTACTAAGCAATCAGCATGATATGCATTTGGAAAATATTCATTCAGCCTTTCATGAGATGCAATTGATTGAGATAAAAGAACTTGAGATGGAAGAAGGGTTTTACCTATGCAATTCAGTGACTCACTGATTGCTAGTACTTACCCTTTACAATTTTCCAATTTAGGCAAAAGAGAATCAACCAATCAATTGGATTAGAGTAAGCAAAGGAATCAATGAATGTATTCAGTCCATAGGATTCAAATGTTATGCTGAAATCTCAGATTGAGGCCCTTCATTCACTGATTGAAGCTAATATGCATTAGACAAGCATTGCATTCATGAATAGATGAATTCAAGCAAAGGTTGGTTGAGAATTTGATGAAAATGTTCAATTCTTTAATCTCTCAGTCAAATGGCTTAAGCTCAGCAGTTGGATTAATGAGAGAGATTAAAAATTGAAGAGAAATACCTTGACATGGCTGAAAATAACTTGCCAAATGCTTGATAGGGCTCCCGGTTGTCCAATGTTAGCAAAATAATCCAAGAAGCTTGCTTATCTGATGGTAGAGACCAATCTTGAAGCTTCAAATGCTTGAAATTGAAGCATTAAACCCGTTTCCCCCAAATTTTTGCTCCATAGAAGCTCTTGATCTTCAATCTTAAGCCATCCCGTGCTTAATCCTTGCAATTTGTTGAAGAATCCTTGCTGAAATGATTCCACGGGCCAAAAGGATGAAGAATCTTCAAGAAATTGTCAAGAAATGGAAGCTTGGGCTGAAGCTTTCATGGCTGCCCATGGACTGTTCATGTAGGGTTTCAAGAGAGTGAAAAGCTGAGAAATATGGTTCTATTTTGGAGTAAACACACCAAAACCTTGAAGGAATCACTGCCAATGATGAATTAGAAGCACCATAGCTGAAGATTGGCTGAGAACTGGAGGAGAACAGGGCTGGAAAAATCAGCGCAAATTTCGGGCTGCTGTCCAGGCCACGTGGCAGCTTCTACAGGGCATGATTGGTACTCCACTTGTTGCATTTGATGTCTAGAGTGCCATTATGCAGGCCATTGTTGATGGAGAGCAAAGATCAGTGAGAAAAGAAGAGATCTCAGCCAGCAAACTCCATGAAAGCTTGGGCAGAGCTTGAGGAAAGAGGAAAGGAAGACCTCTTTTGAAAAGTAACTGTAGTTTAGTCTCTAACTAAGCCCGGTTAACCATTCTTTACCCTAGTTACCTCCATTTTTGCATAAAATTTGATGACGTCCAGCCATTTAAGCCTTTACCCGCCATATCTGACCTTGAATAACTCCAGATGTAGTCATTGCTAACTGTAGTTGTCCTGCAGCACTCCACTAGTCACTGTCTTGTACCATTTTTGTCTGAAATTGGTTTTGAAATGGGAAAATAGGAGTGAAAATGGAAGAAAATAATGGATCAAAGACTGAAGCTCTGATACCACTTGTCAGAGAGAGAACTAGGGAGAGAAGAAGAGGAGAGAGAAAGACTGCAGAGGAGAGAGAAAGACTGCAGGAAGAGAGAGAAATAGAGTGACGAGGAGAGAGAAAGACTAGAATTGGAGAGAGAAAGACAGGAAAGATGAAGAAGCCATGGAAGCTTGGAGCAAGAAGGGAGAGAAAGATTGTAATTGTATTGATATGTCAAAAAGATGTGAAAAATTACAACTTCTCTCCTTATATACCAGTGTCAGTGTGACATGGCATATTATTAACATTCTAAGTATTCCCAGCTTCTTACATTATCTGATGCATAATATAAGTGCAATTTAAAGGAGTTATCAAAAAGCCTTTAAAACTATTGTATACTTTCCAATGCAAAAAGTCTATTTTTCATTTTCTAATGCAAGTGCTTAAATCATATCTTTGTGAATTTATTTGATGCAAACGCACTATCCCCATACATACTCTAACACAAGTTCAATCTATATTTTATGAGGCGTAGTGAGGTTTCCTATTAATTCAACCAAGATGCGGATGTATAAAATCTATTTAGCTTATTTGCAGTTTCTTGAAAATTTTCATGCTTACTATCTCAAAACATGCTCAATTTCTTTTCCTAATATAATGGGGTGCACCTGATTCATAAGAGATGCATTTCCCATAGTTGCAGTCTCTTGGTTCACGGTCCTGTTGGTTGTGGTGGGAGTTTCGGTGTTTGGAGAGATCTTTCGCTTGGGGGCCATTGTCCACAAGTGGATTCGAGGGATAAAGAAGAAGGAATGGATTTGAGATGGGAGAGCACAAGAGAAGATGGTTTAGTCGAAGATGGAGATACTAGGGGGAATTGTGCTAACTCTCTTCCTTGCAGCCTCTCGGGATAACTCTCTCTCTCTCTCTCTCTCTCTCTCTCTCTCTCTCTCTCTCTCTCTCTCTCTCTCTCTCAGGGTCTCCTTATGTCTCTCTAAATTGCTCCCCATGCCTCTTATTTATAGTGAATTAGAGAAGAAGGGTTGTGGCTAAGGAGAAGAGTTCTTTGTGGAGGGGATCTTGGAAAAATCAGTGATCTGATGCTCAAATCATAAATTTGATGGTTCCATTGGCTCCGAAAGGGGGGTAAAACTCAAGACACTTACTTAGAAATCCTCCAGATCACTCCTTCTTCTTCTTCCTGTTCTTTCTGTAAATTGCGATTGTGGCGTGCACGATTTTGCCAATCTCTCTTTTTTACATTTTTTTGTATAAAATCTCCAAAACTAGCTAAAACATCACTTGCTTTCTTAAAAAATATATATATGACATACAGTTTTAGAAATTTTCATATCTTTTTAGGATATTTACAATCATATCTAAAATATCTAAAATATGCTTGTTTTGTCCAAAAATCTAATATTTTTCGACCATCCATACTATACACACTGAATTAATGACTAATATGGCTAATAACTCTCATTCACGTGATAACTTTTGTGATGGATGGCTACAATCCTTGTTAATTCAAAGAAAATGTCAGTTTACGACTCTTGGCTTTTTTCAAATATTTTTTATTAAATAAAAGTTGTTATTATTAATGATTAGTTAGTTTTTACTTTAGTTAGTCTTTAGTTAGTAATCTTACTAGCTTATTAATTGACTAACTAACTTTTAAACTAACCAACTTTTAATTGCATGGAAATATTACACCTCAACTATATACATAAGCAAAAATGCTTCAACAATGGAGCCTTATAGTCTTCAAATGATAAACTCAAAATGAAGTAGATAGCTTGTTGTAAGAAAAAACCCTACTAAGCCAAATCTGCCATAACTTTTGGAAGGAGTATCCAAACAAAGTGTGCGACATGTCAAAACATAGCTCTTGAAGAGTACTTTCATCCTATGTAGGTGATATAATTCTAAAAATTAAAAAGAATAAAAATCATTCTAAAATAGTCTACTATTAGGTCCATGTCTACATCATAATTGATTTCATAGTGAGTAAGCTTTAGCTACCACCAATGTGTCCCTTAGGTAAGGAAACTCATCTAATATAGAATTAGACCTCCAAGAGGCTTCATCAAGTGGTAAACCTCTCCATTTGATCAAATATTCAATGACAGAGCAAGATCAAAGCTTCTTCTTATGCTAACCTATGATAGTCTCCTCTCTGGATGTACTGAATAAGACCTTCTTCATCAATAGGTGGTAGCTCATCAACTATATCAACATGATCACCATAGAATGGCTTGAGTTGACTAACATGGAATACATTATGAATCTTAGTGGAAGAGGGTAGCTCCAATCTATATGCCAAGTCTCCAATGCACTTTAGGATTATGTAGGGGCCATGAAATCTATGAGCAAGCTTATTACTAGATCCATCTTTCAAAGTAGAATATCGAGACTTAGTTACCTTCAACAAAACTCTCTCTCCTTTCTTAGAACTCTAAAGATCGCCTCTTCTCTTCTGCATACATCTTCATTTGGTCTTGGGCTTTTGTAAGATTCATCTTACACTGCTAAAGAAGGGTTTGCATTCTTTTCAATTCTTCCTTCCCATGAGGATTGATTCTTTCATTAAAGATGGCTGTGGGTAGGGGCACCTTATAACCATACATAGCCTCAAAGAGTGAAACTTCAATACTAGCATGAGTGGAGTTATTGTGGGCAAACTCAGCCAAATGTAACCAATAATCCCATGAATTCTGGAAATCATAACAAAAATGGCAAAGATAAGTCTCCAACCACTTATTTTCCCTTTCTGTCTGTCCATTAGTTCATGGATGATAGGCCATAGAGGGATCCAATTTTGTGCCCATGGATGTGAATACCCAAAAGTTATTCATGAACTTTGAATCTCTATCATGAACAATCGCCTACAGTAATCCATGTAATCTAAAAATCTGATCCATAAACTAACTAGCCACTTGAGAAGCAATTAAGTGTATCTTAGTTGGAATGAAATTGTAATATCTCCGCACAATAAAAGTTAGTTGGTTGGTTCGTAAGTCAGTTAGTCAATTAATAAGTTAGTAAGATTACTAACTAAAGACTAACTAAGGTAAAAACTAACTAACATTAATTATTGATAATTTTTATTTAATTTAAAATATTTAATTTAAAAAAATCAAGAGTCGTAAATTCGATATTTTTCTCGAATTGGTAAAGACCGTAGCTACCCTTCACGTAAATTACAAGGTGAACGAGACTTATGAGTTATATTAATCACTAAGTTCATGTGTATAGTTTGGAAGGTCCAAAAACATTAGATTTTGGGCAAAGCTAGTATATATTAGATATTTTAGATATTATCCTAAAAAAACGATATGGAACTGGATGTCATTTAAAAGAAAAGACAAGTGATATTTTAGTTAGTTTGAAGATTTTAAAAAAAGAAAAATAAAGAAAAGTGACTGGCAAAATCGCGCGCGCTGCGATCGCAGTTTACAGGCAGTAGATAGCACTTCGAACAGAGAAAAGAAGAAAGAGTGAACTGACAGTTTTCTAGGCAAGTGTCTTGGGATTTTACCCCCCTTTCGGAGCAAATGGAACCATCAGATTTATGATCTGAGCATCAGATCACTGATCTTTCCAAGATCCCCCTCCATAAAGAGCTCTACTTCTCAACCACAAGCCCTCTTCTCTAATTCACTATAAATATGAGGCATGGGAGAGGCATAGGAAGCATAAGGAGACCCCGAGAGGTTGCGAGAGAGAGGTAGAGTGGAGGATACTCCTCCAAGAGATTGTGAGAAAGAGCTTGAAAGAGAGCTTGAGAGAGAGAAAGAGAGAGAGAGAGAGAAGAGTCACCCCGAGAGGCTGCGAGGAAGAGAATTAGCTCAATTCCCTCTATCTCGATCCTTGACTTAACCATCTTCTCTTACGCTCTCCCATCTTGAATCTATTCTACCTCCTTAATCTCTTGAGTCTATTTGCGGACGATGGCCTCCAAGAGAAGAATGTCGCGTGCGGATGACAATCCTGCAACCAGCAACAAGGCTTTGAGCAAAGGCATCACCGTCAATCCAACTGCGGTTCCAGTCGTAAGTAATGTATTTTCAAGTTGATAGATGCTTGCTTTGATTCTCGTATGAGATACGTTAAGCCCATACTATTGCATGAGTATAGGTAATGGGAAAGGATAAATTTCATCTCACCTATTCGGAAGATGGAGTTTGTGAAGTGCATATATCAAGGGAAGATAATTGCACCTAGTTACATATGACTTATTTGCTAGTAGAGCAATTACAAGGAAGAATTAGTCAAGCGTTATGAATGGCATAGTCGTCAAAAGAACGACATTAAAAGATTGGGCATATAAGTGCTAGATTAAAGTATAGTCAAGGGTTATAGATAGCATAATTGCTAAAAGAATATGACATTAAGAATCATGAATGGAGAAGTACTAGTTTAAAGTTTAGATACTTTAAAAGTACTTAGCCTAACAGGCCAAATACTAAGAAAAACTAGATTCTAGGTCAATGCGAGGCCTATTGGAGTCTAATTACTTGAGATCATCTCACACTTATCTTATTAAGTATTTATATGTTATGCCTATAACATGTTTGATATACGAGGATAAATTTCTATTTGCCTCATGACTTGACTAAGAGCTAGTACAAGAAATTAATCCTAAGGGTTAAAACTAAGATATCTTGAGATCCATCCGATAACGATGACTTTTGCTAATCCAAACTCAGGGTTGGGTTATCAATCAAGGTAAGTGACCTATAGAACTTACATCATGAATAGTGTTTGAACCCTTAACATATACCCTAGCCGAAGGAAGGAAGTGTTAAGAATATTTTTGCATAATATTGCTCTTAGATCCCAAGGGAAAGAGCAATTATGCAATGGGAAATATTATTTCATCTACTCTTGCATTGTTTTGGAAAGAATGCAATTGGTTTTGTTGGTTGATCAAACAATATCCTAAATGCTTTTACATTCAACTGGTTGTTAGTTGTTGTTTGGATGATTATTCCAAGTGCTTGTGATTTATGGTAAATGCATGGCAAGGGTCTGTGATGACAAGTTGCCATGGGATTAAAGGAATGTTTTCTTGGAAAATGATATTAGGCTGAATGCCTTGTTTGTGCTTGATTCTTAAAGGATTTAATTAAGGAAGGATATATTGTACGGGTGGATCACCTCCATGGTCGCACCGCGTAGTAACCCGAGAGGGCACTGCTCGATTCATGGGCCGAAGGTCGAGTGGTGAAAAGGCCAACCACGGGTATGATGTTTCGCTCCTAGACAGCTTGCGGGTCAGTTGGAGCTCTGGACACCCCTTGCTAGGTCAAGAATGGAGTTGAAGACCTCCGTGGCCCCCAACATCTGGGCATGTTGGGAGATCCTATTCTAGATAAAGGATTGAGTTTTTGGTGCCATGTGAATTGGACCAGTTACTTCTGCAGGGCAGAAGGGATACTTCTGTTGGACAGAAGCGAAACATAATTTCTCCTGTATGGGAGGGAGACAAAGATTAACTTGAAGATAAGTTAAGGAACTCGTTTGATCTTGTTTGTCAATAGATTGCTTTGCTCTGTTTTCGTGTCTGTGCTATAATTTACGCGAACGAACCTTGCTCCCTAAAAGGCTTAATTAATGAAGCCGATTTTAAGTGTCACACATAAATGTGGTAGGACCTAATTAGAAAACTAAAGCTATTAAGGGAAGCGGGTGGGCGGAACCCCCGACGGGTCCGTCCTATGGCAGGGTGGTCCCAGAAAACTGGGAGGCTTCTCACAAGTTTTTATCGTCATTCGACCTTTAGGTATCGATAGGTTAGAACCCGATTCATGCCGTTTTAGGGGACCGGAGTGGGACTATGCCCTATGGGCAGAGAGGTTGAGCAACGCATCCCTCTCGTTTCCCATTCTCTTTGAACCAAGTGCGGCATAGATCTGCTTCGCGTTGGGTATCTCTGCGTAAAGTAGGATGTCCAACACCTGACGCTAGAATGCTAACAGGAGACCTTGACAACTAGGAACCCAAATTTCAGGTCGATTCTAGTGGGTTTGGTCGTGAATGTTCCGTTGCGAGGCGGATTCGGGAAACCCTAGGCGACAAAACTCGAAACATTCCTTGGGAGTGCCGGGCAGCGACGCTTAGATTCGTTTCTCGATAGACCGCTAAAAGAGTACCTGGAAACCTGATGGGCGGGCACCTCACAGTTGGTATCAGAGCGAAATTTTGTAATGATACATGATTGATTAATGTATAGTTTGTAGACATATCCTAAACAAAATAATCTAAGCAGTATGGCTTGATTGTTAGGCACCTTCTGTACCCACGAATGTTGACATGCAAGAGAAGAAATTCCTTCTCAAGCAAATTAAGGTACCCGAGTTTGATGGAGAAGGGATAGACATTGCAGCAGAGGCGGAGATATGGATTGAGTCGATGGATGACTATTTCTTTGCTTCGGGAACTGCCTCTACCAATCAAGCAATGATAGCCAAACTTAAGTTAGTTGGCCAGGCTCGATTATGGTGGAAGCAATGGTGCAAAGATGAAGGTGTTTATGAAGCCGCTGTTACTTGGGTTCAGCTGAAAGATGCTGTACGCAGACGATACCTTCCGCCAACCTACCAGACTTTGAAGATGAATGAATTTTTCAGGCTAAAGCAACTAGAATCAACTTTGGAAGCTTACTACTCAAAGTTTGTAACCCTACTAAAATACGCACCACCTATGGATATTGCGCAGCAAGTATCCAAGTTTTGCCATGGCCTAAACGCTCCTCTGAACCACCGCCTTGAAGCAATGCGTCCAACAGACTTGCAAGACGCATTACTCCGAGCGAATCCAATCGCCCAAGAATTTAAATTGGAAAATTTATGATGCCAGGAGGCATATTCCACGGTGGATTCCGTGAGGTTTTACGGTGGATTCCGTAAACTTAGATGACGGGGCTCATACGCAAAGAGGATTCTTTGTGCGAGAAGTTGATGGGGACGCCTGTCCTTTTCGGGCGTTTCATTAATTTAGTGTGTACATGGGTGATTCCATAGCGGGTGATTCCGCAAAATGCATATTAAATTAATAAACATTTATGAGTTCAGAGTGCGCACTCGTAATAAATTAAGGTTAGGATTTATTTCTAACCAGTTGATTTATTTATGTAGCTGAAGACTGCTAGGTATTCACTTTTGTCGGTTTAATTGTGTTATTTTACTAACGATTGTGAATGCTTCAGTTGATGTGTAGAGATAGCAGCAGTGGCGGAGGAAAGCATTGGAGTCTAGCGGGTTTCCGATCTTTCGACTATATTTTGATAGGCGCCACGCCTATATTTTGATTATGTCTATAGAGACATCGACTATTTATTATTATTTTGTATGCGCTTATGCGCCTGGATATGTTATTTTTATTTGGACATTGAGATTGGGCGTGCCAGACTCCTTGGGCACCGTCCATTAGCTTTATTTTCCTATTTTTGGTAGAAAGCAAACTCAAAAGCTAAAAGCTTGTCATATTTTTGTAATTGGGCTATTTTTGAGCAAAAAGATTGAAAATATATATTAAATACATGCTTTGTGAAGTTCTCACACAAGGCATGGGGGAGATTCAACCCAATTTGTCTCTTGTCTCATGTCGTGCTTGTTTTTACATTGATTTTTGTGCTAAAAAGTAGAGTGCTTTGTTCTTGGGGACCTTTGGGAATTCACTACGTGAGCTACCTGCGTCCGATCTGCGCACCAATTTTAGTAAAGATGACTCCCGAGATCTGGGTAAGAGATGCCATACATGTGGAGAGATAGGGCACATCCGTAGGAGATGTCCCTACCGTCAATGTTTCCATTGCAATGAGCTAGGACATGTCCAAGTAGACTGCCCTGACTTAAGTCCAAAAGATACGGAGTCTCCAAGAAAATGAAGTTACACAAGTGCAATCTTCGGATATATAGAGGAATCAGATGAAGACGAATACTTAGAACCTACTACACCACTTTAGGATTATTAGAAATCCTAGAAATTTTGTCGACATGAAATACAACTTGTATTGGAATAAACTTTACTCTTGTAACTACAGTTAACTTGAGTAATATGAGTTGCGTCTATTTTGAGCCTAGAACTTGCAAATGATTAGAGATACTCTGGCAAGGAATGATAGTCATAATGTGCAATGAATTTCTCTTAAGTCATTTCTTCTCAACTAATATAAGTTTGGGTCTTACCAGAATGTCGAAGCTTGGAGGTATTCTTTAGTATTACAAGCAAAGCCAATTGTCCATGGAGCTCAGTCCCGAACTAAGGGCAGGCTAATCTGGAAATGTAGTTTCCAAGATAAAGGACCACTCCAATCTACTAAAAGAATCCTAGAACACTTTGGTCTAAAGAAGAAAATCTTACTAAGGACAACCAAAAATCTTGTGACCACAAGTGATAAAGCTCCACGCTGTTTCTATTGCAGGGAGTTAGGTCATTTCAAAAGGGAATGTCCAAAGCACCCTAAACACCGATGCTCTGAGTGCCACAACATTGGACATAACTATATCAATTGTCCCAATGCAACTCGAAGAGAACTTGAGCTTACAAGAAATAAGCCATACAAGCTCCAATGATCTAGAATATACCAAGTGCTTAGGAAACACCTAGAAGATATCCATGAAATGTAACTACAATAAATTTTCTATTGTAACCAAGACTCAAATATATCAAATACCATCGGTTGTTTTTTTTTCAAAAGACCATATGTCTGTGAGAGATCAGAGTAGCGCAGCAGAAGCGTGGTGTTCCATAACCCATATATTCCAAGATGATACCCCCTGTTTCTGTCGAGATGAGGACATCTTGATTTCTCTAAGGGGAGGAGGATGTAATATCTCCGCACAATAAAAGTTAGTTGGTTGGTTCGTAAGTCAATTAGTCAATTAATAAGTTAGTAAGATTATAGTAAGATTACTAACTAAAGACTAACTAAGGTAAAAACTAACTAACATTAATTATTGATAATTTTTATTTAATTTAAAATATTTTATTTAGAAAAATCAAGAGTCGTAAATTCGATATTTTTCTCGAATTGGTAAAGACCGTAGCTACCCTTCACGTAAATTACAAGGTGAACGAGACTTATGAGTTATATTAATCACTAAGTTCATGTGTATAGTTTGGAAGGTCCAAAAACATTAGATTTTGGGCAAAGCTAGTATATTTTAGATATTTTAGATATTATCCTTTAAAAACGATATGGAAATGGATGTCATTTAAAAGAAAAGACAAGTGATATTTTAGTTAGTTTGAAGATTTTAAAAAAAGAAAAATAAAGAAAAGTGACTGGCGAAATCGTGCGCGCCGCGATCGCAGTTTACAGGCAGTAGACAGCACTTCGAACAGAGAAAAGAAGAAAGAGTGAACTGAGAGTTTTCTAGCCAAGTTTCTTGGGGTTTTACCCCCCTTTCGAAGCCAATGGAACCATCAGATTTATGATCTGAGCATCAGATCACTAATCTTTCCAAGATCCCCCTCCATAAAGAGCTCTACTTCTCAACCACAAGCCCTCTTCTCTAATTCACTATAAATATGAGGCATGGGAGAGGCATAGGAAGCATAAGGAGACCCCGAGAGGCTGCGAGAGAGAGGTAGAGTGGGGGATACTCCTCCAAGAGATTGTGAGAAAGAGCTTGAAAGAGAGCTTGAGAGAGAGAAAGAGAGAGAGAGAGAGAAGAGTCACCCCGAGAGGCTGCGAGGAAGAGAATTAGCTCAATTCCCTCTATCTCGATCCTCGACTTAACCATCTTCTCTTATGCTCTCCCATCTTGAATCTATTCTACCTCCTTAATCTCTTGAGTCTATTTGCGGACGATGGCCTCCAAGAGAAGAATGTCGCGTGCGGATGACAATCCTGCAACCAGCAACAAGGCTTCGAGCAAAGGCATCACCGTCAATCCAACTGTGGTTCCGGTCGTAAGTAATGTATTTTCAAGTTGATAGATGCTTGCTTTGATTCTCGTATGAGATACGTTAAGCCCATACTATTGCATGAGTATAGGTAATGGGAAAGGATCAATTTCATCTCACCTATTCGGAAGATGGAGTTTGTGAAGTGCATATATCAAGGGAAGATAATTGCACCTAGTTACATATGACTTATTTGCTAGTAGAGCAATTACAAGGAAGAATTAGTCAAGCGTTATGAATGGCATAGTCGTCAAAAGAACGACATTAAAAGATTGGGCATATAAGTGCTAGATTAAAGTATAGTCAAGGGTTATAGATAGCATAATTGCTAAAAGAATATGACATTAAGAATCATGAATGGAGAAGTACTAGGTTAAAGTTTAGATACTTTAAAAGTACTTAGCCTAACAGGCCAAATACTAAGAAAAACTAGATTCTAGGTCAATGCGAGGCCTATTGGAGTTTAATTACTTGAGATCATCTCACACTTATCTTATCAAGTATTTATATGTTATGCCTATAACATGTTTGATATACGAGGATAAATTTCTATTTGCCTCATGACTTGACTAAGAGCTAGTACAAGAAATTAATCATAAGGGTTAAAACTAAGATATCTTGAGATCCGTCCGATAACGATGACTTTTGCTAATCCAAACTCAGGGTTGGGTTATCAATCAAGGTAAGTGACCTATAGAACTTACATCATGAATAGTGTTTGAACCCTTAACATATACCCTAGCCGAAGGAAGGAAGTGTTAAGAATATTTTTGCATAATATTGCTCTTAGATCCCAAGGGAAAGAGCAATTATGCAATGGGAAATATTATTTCATCTACTCTTGCATTGTTTTGGAAAGAATGCAATTGGTTTTGTTGGTTGATCAAACAATATCCTAAATGCTTTTACATTCAACTGGTTGTTAGTTGTTGTTTGGATGATTATTCCAAGTGCTTGTGATTTATGGTAAATGCATGGCAAGGGTCTGTGATGACAAGTCGCCATGGGATTAAAGGAATGTTTTCTTGGAAAATGATATTAGGCTGAATGCCTTGTTTGTGCTTGATTCTTAAAGGATTTAATTAAGGAAGGATATATTGTACGGGTGGATCACCTCCATGGTCGCACCGCGTAGTAACCCGAGAGGGCACTGCTCGATTCATGGGCCGAAGGTCGAGTGGTGAAAAGGCCAACCACGGGTATGATGTTTCGCTCCTAGACAGCTTGCGGGTCAGTTGGAGCTCTGGACACCCCTTGCTAAGTCAAGAATGGAGTTGAAGACCTCCGTGGCCCCCAACATCTGGGCATGTTGGGAGATCCTATTCTAGATAAAGGATTGAGTTTTTGGTGCCATGTGAATTGGACCAGTTACTTCTGCAGGGCAGAAGGGATACTTCTGTTGGACAGAAGCGAAACATAATTTCTCCTGTATGGGCGGGAGACAAAGATTAACTTGAAGATAAGTTAAGGAACTTGTTTGATCTTGTTTGTCAATAGATTGCTTTGCTCTGTTTTCATGTCTGTGCTATAATTTACGCGAACGAACCTTGTTCCCTAAAAGGCTTAATTAATGAAGCTGATTTTAAGTGTCACACATAAATGTTGTAGGACCTAATTAGAAAACTAAAGCTATTAAGGGAAGCGGGTGGGCGGAACCCCCGACGGGTCCGTCCTATGGCAGGGTGGTCCCAAAAAACTGGGAGGCTTCTCACTAGTTTTTATCGTCATTCGACCTTTAGGTATCGATAGGTTAGAACCCGATTCATGCCGTTTTAGGGGACCGGAGTGGGACTATGCTCTATGGGCAGAGAGGTTGAGCAACGCATCCCTCTCGTTTCCCATTCTCTTTGAACCAAGTGCGGCATAGATCTGCTTCGGGTTGGGTATCTCTGCGTAAAGTAGGATGTCCAACACCTGACGCTAGAATGCTAACAGGAGACCTTGACAACTAGGAACCCAAATTTCAGGTCGATCCTAGTGGGTTCGGTCGTGAACGTTCCGTTGCGAGGCGGATTCGGGAAACCCTAGGCGACAAAACTCGAAACATTCCTTGGGAGTGCCGGGCAGCGACGCTTAAATTCGTTTCTCGATAGACCGCTAAAAGAGTGCCTGGAAAGCTGATGGGCAAGCACCTCACAGAAATGGGCTACCTTGGTAAGTCTATCCACCACTACATATATACTATTCCATCCCTTTTTGCTAATAGGCAATTGGTAGTAGGCAAGCCAGTAATGAAATCCATGGTAATGTTCATCCATTTGCCTGTAGGAATAGGTAATGGCTGCAACAAACCACGTGGCTTATGGGTATTGTCCTTATTCTACTAACAAGTCATGCACTTCATGAAAAAAACTTTGACATCTTTCCACAATCCTTTCCAATAAAAGCTTTTGTTGATTCTATCATAGGTTGAAAACTCTAAGCGTCCAACTAAAGGCGAAGAATGCAACTCCATAATTTTTTGTATAAAAGAAGAAGTAGAGGGAATCTTGGCATTTAACCATTGGTGCCCCAAGAGGAACACCAAGGAAAAGGAAATTCTCTTGCAAGAAAATCTATCTTTGTAACATCAACAAGCTTGTTTATTATGTTTCATATGATCACAATGAAGAAAAGAACACCAGGCACAACAAATCTTCATGCAGCATCATGTAAATCTCCCAAGAATTTGATAGAATCAACCATATTCTTCAATATCTTCACAAAATCCATCAATATAACAAAGAAAGCAAAGGAATACACCATCTTTGAATGGAAATACATCACATAGTATTCATCTTCAATATCTTCATAGTCTTCTCTCTCAATCTCTCATATACAATCAATCTGTTTTTGTAGAATTGGCTATCTCTGACTCTCTCCCTCCCTCTCCATCAATAATACATCATATCCTCACTACAATCTCTCAAAATCTCTCTCAATAATCCTTCTTAGGTCGTGGATACCCCTCCCAAGAGGTATGTCTGATATGAAGAGTCACTAGAGCCACTACAGTGTCCTTTCATAGCTCACTACTGTGACTTCACTCTAGTCTTCACTTGAGTCTTCAGCAGCTACTTCTTTCACTTCTTTCAGCTCCTTTGCACTTGTATTCACCTCTTTCCAAGGCTAGAAAACTTTCCCAAGCTACACTCTCATCCATCAGAACACATACAGAAGCATACAGAACAGTCACAGAATAGTACTAGAACAGCTACAGTACAGAACAGAACAGAGACAGAAGCTCTACAGAAGACCTACAGAAGGTTATAGAAGGTCATCAAAACCACATAACTCATACTCAAACCATTCCAAACTCTCAAAAACCATTCAATAAACTTTCACAAGATCTCAATCTTCATCAATCAATAATCCATCCCTCCTTACAGAAGACAATCAGAACAAAACAGAACAAAACAGAAGCTATACAAAAGGTATACAGAACCAATCAAAACCTATCAGAACATCACAGAACCACTGATAAACATCATAAACTTCCGAACACAATCAATATCATCCAAAACACTCTCAAACCACTTCCAAACCAATCAATCATCTCATAAAATCAACCATTCAGCTCTCAAAAACACTAAAAATCAGCCAAAAAACAAGTCATTTCAACACTCAACATATCCCCACACTTAATAAGGAAACGTCCTCGCGACCCAGGAAAAAGAGAATAGAAGTTCAGGTAAAAGCTGAACTTTAATCTTCAATATCGCTTCAAAAACAATCCATCCAACCACGATCTCAACTTATCACCTGTATCTGATATAAAAATACAAAGAAAGGAAAACCCTTTATACATTAACACTTCTTATCAAACTAAAAATCACAACAATTTTATAAAGGATATAAGAGTTTTCTTCTTCTTCTTCTGCATCAGCTTCAACTCTACAACCACGACCCCATCACCACAATTCTTCAAAATGTAGCTCACACGAAATCCAATCCAATAGGAAACCACCACATTCTTTTTACATAAAGGAACTCACAACACAAACACTACACACAACACAACCATCTGAATGACTCCTCCAAAAGAGAGATTTTCATTAAAAAGCATCCACCATACATTGGAAAGGTATCAATGAAGATGATCCCTCTTAAAATATTGATGATTTCGGAAACGATCCATAGACAAGGATTCATCTACAAATGTTTTGGGAGGATTTTGAAAAAACTGAAACAGCACATCCTTTCCAACAGGACCAGGTATCTGCTAGGCAAACAAAGGGCATGAAAATACAATATATCCAGCTGCTGGGAATCAATGCTCACATTGACATTCATGCACAACTTTGGAATAGGCTTGGAATCATTATGAGAGTGCCTATGCATATACGCCAGGTACCAAGCAAAG
This sequence comes from Lygodium microphyllum, assembly GCF_053477565.2. Lineage (NCBI taxonomy): Eukaryota > Viridiplantae > Streptophyta > Polypodiopsida > Schizaeales > Lygodiaceae > Lygodium > Lygodium microphyllum. Next base: position 82,085,557 of record NC_141163.1, on the reverse strand, counting down.
TGAGCAGTTAATCTCACTGAAGGATCTGCAGACTATGAATACTGCTGAGCAAAATGAATATAGTTCTGATAAGCTTGACTAGAAGCTATCCATTCTCCTGGAATTACTGACCAATTGATCTGAGGTCCTGTAAGGGAATCATTCGAGCTCCATCCCCTTCTTCTGGAAATCTGATTATCAAACCCGTCATAGTCACTAACCAACTGAGATGGTTGAGATATAGAAGTGTTAGGAGAGGGAAGTAATAATAAGGAAAAGTGGATGAAGTGAGGGATAGGCAAAATCATAAAAGGAAGAATGATTTAAAGAAGGAGTGGTAGAAATTTGGAGGAAATCACTTAAAAAGGGTGTTAACTGATAAATAGGAAAGGTGGAAGGTACATGAATGGATGGAGAAGGACAAGGTAGAGAAGGGGAAAATACTCTATCCTCAATAAAGGAACATCATGTAAAAATGGAAATTTGAGGGAAAGATGAAGGTTGAAAAAGAAGGGGTAAAATAGTTGTGGAATTAGAGTGAGAAAGGGAAAGATATAGATCATATCGGTGAGCCATTTGTTGGTAATATAAGAGGGTAGAAACAGAAGGTCCTAAGAGAGATCTTCTATGATAGGCATCAAAGAAGGTAGAATCAAACGGATTATGTTTTGAAAGATAGGCTAAGAGATCCATCCTCAGTTGATTAGTACTCTGGGCATAAGTAGGGGCTGTGTTTTGTCTTTGATTCAGGACCACCAAATCAATCATGGGATGCCAGGAATTATCATGACAATCAACCACTTTGGAGGAGTAACCCTGAAATGTATCAGCTATGCGCAACTCCAAATGGTTGACATACAAAACAGCCTGTAGAACCACATCCCCCATATACCATGCCATATCCATCTCATCTGGAATTAACAAGTCTCCACGTAGATACATGTAAGATATCAACATGGTATCTGTTGTGACAGAATCTTCAAACACCATCCTTACTACCTCTGTCCGCAACTCAGCAGACCAAGCCCCACTCCATCCATCCTCTGGAAGAGGTAAATCCATCGTGGAAAGCTTCATGTAGAAGGTCAACTTCTGTAAGTGGTAGTGGACAAAGAAAGAATGGTCTGGTGGAACATATTCCTGAAACTGCTCAAATGTAGACCATAACAAGTCCATTCGGGACTGCAATCTTTCCACTTTATCTTGGAATAGAGGACACAAGGTAGCCTGTCTCTGAAGAGCAGCCAAGTCCTGCTGTGAAAGAGAAGGGATCAAGGGAACATTAGGGCTTGGAGGAACAGACCGTGACTTTGCCAGTTGATCTTACAACTGCTTGATTTGGGAGGCTTGGGATTCCACTGTGTCATTAGCAGTTTGTAAGGCTGAAAGTTTGTCATCTAAGAGAGTTTGAAACTCTTGCGCTTCTCTGGACATCCTCTCCTTCTCCTCTGAAAGACTAGTAACCTCTGATTGAGCCTCTAGTAACTGGATCTTCAAAGAAGATATCTCATCTCTTTGGGTGGCAACCAGTTGGGTTTGTTGTTCCATCTGCTTAAACAAATCTGCTAGGGTATCCTTAGCAGAAGCTAACTCGGATATTGCCTTATGCAACTGGTCCTTAGACTACATGAGCTCTTCATAAAAGGACGCGTACAGCTGTTGAACACAGGCTGTCCTGACAATTCAATGGAACTCTAAATATATTTACAGAGGAAAGGAATTGCATCTCCTGAGACTAGACTGTTCAGTGAGGGAACTGATATATCCAATGAACCTTCTCGATGTGCTCTGAACAGGTTATTACAAGTGAGATACCCAGGGAGATCACTGCCAGAGGTAGCAGGAATGGGCACTGAAGGAAGTACAGAAGGAGCTTTATCCGCTACCCGCTTCAAGCGTTTGCGTTGGATGACCAGGGGAGGCAGAGAATCATCATCCTCTATATCAATGGGTTCTAACTCATCTGAAGATGGAGGAGGAGGTACTAGATCTGATGGAGGAGGTGGAGGCACGCTCTTCTGTAAACCTAAATAGGTTAAGAAGGCAGACAAATACGATCCATATGTGACATTGGTAACATTACCCCTGGTGACTTTGACGAAATGTTGATCCATTTTAGTGAGGAGATAAGTGCTCCAATCAATAGCAACTCCTTTCAACACCATCCTGGAAGCTATGAAAAGCTCTTTGGACAAGTACTAGGATGGCGTTTTGGCAGGCATAAACCTGTCCTGGAGAAACTGACAGACCATCTTCCATACGGGATCAGTGATCATGGAAAAGGAAACTCCTGAAGAGTTGATTACCTTCTTAACATCCAGCATTTCCCTTGTTTGCTTTTGCAACAACTTCAGAATCTCTTCATTAGAGAAAAGCTAACGAGTGGTAACAAAGGGTTCACCTTTGGAGGGAAGAGACAGAGCCTTCCCTAAGCCTCGAGGTGTCAAAGTCATAGAAATTCCCTGGACTAGTCCTGACTTCTTGCTGTAGGAGGCCAAAAACGCATCACATAACGACGGATCCTCGGGAAGCAATGGAAAGGAAGTAGCCACAAAAGCAGCGAGTCCCGCCTTCGTGAGAGGCTCAAAAGTGAGTAGGGAAGAGTAATCCCTACTAACTAGTGGGACATACTGGATAGGAGGAGGAGCGTGAGAAGGCGCCATTCAAATGGTTACACACACACCACAAACACAGACAATCAAGGAGAATGCCTGCAAAGCAACAGACAAAAAACCAAGGATAAGAGAACAACCAAAACAATAAAACGTGACTCAACCAACTAACCCCAAGCAAACCACAACCTAGAAAAAATTCGACATGACCTTGAGACATATGCGACCGAAAGCTTCATGCTATGCATCAAACAAACACCCAGAACCTCGTATCAGGCAATAAAAGAAAAAAAAACTACACACCGTACCCTTAACCGTATTAAAGAAGCTAAACCAAAACATCACCACATCTGACACATATCAAGACTACATCGTGGATAAACCAGTGTTTGACCATGGAAATAACTCCAATGGTGGCACATACCCATCCCACGAAACGGGTTCGTTAAAAAAGGGAATTAAGTGCAGTGAGGGGAAAATTAATTTAATGAAGGGTTTATTTTAATAAATTATTAAGAATGGGTGAATTTTTATTAAGTGATAAAACTTAGTAAGAAAATGGTGGTTCCTTCTTTAAAATTTTAAATTACCAATTATTAGGTGAAAACGGTGCTTTAAGTCGAATCTCGGACTTCCATACCCAGACTGGGTCTCTAAATGCAAGTTCATTGATTACAAATTAAGGTGATGTGGAGTGCTTTTTTTCCAGCGCGTGCTCTTGTGACGGCTGATTTATTTTAATTAAAAATTATTAAAGTGACTCTTTAGCGCACTTAGCGCGTGCTAAGTGAACGGCGGGTTTATTTTAATTTAAAAAAATTGTGTGTTTAGCGCGAATGCATGTGCTATGGTGGTGTTTAGGGTTCATTTTTTTGTATTAGTTGTTTGGTTGTTTGTTTGTTTTTTTTTTGTTTTTTTTTTGAATTAACCATGGGTTTTGGGGTAGCTGAAAAAATAACAAATAAAAGGGAAATACCTGGTAGTGGGTGTATGGAAATGCAAAGAATGCGCTCTCCTCAATCCAAAAATATCTGGATGTTTTTTTCTAAATGTTTAGTTCGTGTTGGATGAAAAAGATTTTTTGTTATTTTATTGATTTGTTTTTTTAATTTTTTAATTTGTAAGGAATTTAGGTATGAAATGAAATAGTGTGACAGCTTAGAAAATATGCCAAAAATAAGGAAAAATATTAATGGAAGTGTTAGGAATTTTTCAGAAATTAGTTTGGATTTTTTAAGCAGTTTTAATGAATTTTTTTCATATTTTTGGATATTTTGTTTAAAAATGGGAAATTTTAAAATGGTCGAAAATGTTTTTTCTGAAATTTACAGGTGTAGAAAAATATGGCCATGGGTTGCAGAAATAAAAGGAATTGTTTTAGATTTTTCTGTATTTTTGTCAAAATGTTAAGTGTGTTTTGAATGATTTTGTTTTGTATTTTTCAATGTTTTTTTTGTTTTTTTTTTAAAATTTGAAAAGGGTTTGCGGGTGTGTGAATTAAAAATCTGGGAAAATACCCAGCAATAGGCTGCGTGGCAGCTGCGTGTCAGCAACCGACGATCAAAGTCCTGCAGTCAAGCAGGATCAATCGCACGATCCACCGCAAGCTCCCACGCGCGCGTGTCGAAGGACGGAAAAGGGTATCTGCATGTGTGGGGGGAACAGCGGCTGAGGAAGGGGGACGGTGGGTTCGGCTGGTGGGGTTTCTGCGCGGGAACAGGGGTTTGGGAAGGGGTACGGCGGAGGTGGGTGTATGTGTGATTCGGGGTGGGAGAAAGGGGGGCGTATGTGGGACGGGGGGCTTGCAGAGGGTAGTGTGGTGGGTGTGTGCAAAGGTGGGGGGAAAGGGGGCCTGGTTAGGGGTGGTGGGGAGTGTGTGGTTATGGGGTGTGAAGGGGGGCTTGTATGGAGTGGGGGAGGTTGTGTGTGCTGGGGGTAGGAACAGGGATTAGTGGGGGGGGGTGGGGGAAGCTGTGTGTGCTGGGGGAATGGGGATTAGGTGGGAGAGTGTGCTGAGTGGTGTGGGTGGGTGTGAATGGGAACTGGGGGAGTGGGGGAGGTGGGTTTGCTGGGGGTAGGAACAGGGATTAGTGGGGGGGTAGGTTATGGGGGGTGTGACGGGGGGTTAGTGGGGGGGTAGGTTATGGGGGTGGTGAAGGGGGATACATGGTAGGGCGGGAGAGGAAGAAGGGCGTTGCAACGGGTGTAGGGCGGGCGACTCCGACGGTGAACGAGCGCTGCGACACGGCAGCGAGGCGGTGCAGGCGGAGCACGAGGTGACATGTGGCAGCGATGGTGACAGGAGGCGGCACACAGGTGCTGCGACACGGGCGATGGCGGCTCGGGTGGAGCACGAGGTGACATGTGGCTGCGATGGCGACCGACGACGAGGCGTAGGGAGGCGTTGAGGGCCACAAGGCGGCCGACTGGCGAGGCGGGCGGGCGGCTCCGACGGTGAACGCAGGGCGGCGAGCTCGGGCGCTGCAACGGGCGTAGGCAGGCGTTGAGGGCCACAAGGCGGCCGTTGCAAGGCTGGCCGGGGAGGGAGGACGAGGGCAGGAGGGAGAGGAAGGAGGGGAAGGAGAGGGGAGGAAGGAGGAGAGGAGGAGGGAAAGAGAGGGAGGTGGAGATGGAGGGAGGGAGGTAGGGAGGGAGGGGGGTACGCAGAAGGAGTGGGAGAAGGAGAGAGGGAGAGGAGGCAGTTGGGATGGGGAGGGGTCGGGGGAGGGGGGGAGATAGAGAAGGACATGGGGCGGGGAGGGGGGGGGGGGGTGGAAAGGGATAGGACAGGGGGGTCCATAGGGGGGGTGCCTAGGGGTGGGAATGGGCGGGGTGCCCAGGGGGTGGGGGAGGGGTAGGGTAGGGTAGGAAGATGGGCAGGGGCCCAAAGGGGGAAAATGGGCGGGGGTTCCCATAAAGGAGAGGCGTACCCCCCCGTCCCGCGCGTGTGCGCGGGGCGGGGTAAAAAAATTTGCCGTGACGAGAGTGAAAAGGTGCCCAGATGTAGGGACGAGGCACACGGATGCGATCGGGACGCGTTAAAATGTGTAAAATCGAAAAAGGGTGCGTTCACGCGCGGGCCGGGGCACGTAAAAACACATAAAAAATAAAGAAAAATAACTCCCAATCCGGACGTCAAAACGAAATGACGTAAAATCAAAAAGTGGGCAGGACGGCAGGGGAAAACAGGGAAAATATGCGACGGAGGTTCCGGGAGGGGTAAAGGGCGGTCACGTGCAAAAATCACAAAAAACGTATCAAAAACCACAATTAAAAATTAATATCAGAAGATCTGCACATCGGAACAAGGTGCAGGAAAAAGGAAAACTATGCAGAAAGACGTGCCCGACAATCCTATCACATCAAAACATAGTTCCGACTGAGATAAGACGCGTTCACGTGGAAAAAACCCAAAAAACAAACCCGAAAATGGGATCGAAAATTAATATCGGATGAACCGTTCGCCGGAATGACATGCAGTTAGAAGGAAAAATGTCCGCAAGAAGGGATGGCACAAGGTTGTCATGTTAAACTGCAATTCCGATGAAAGTAGGAGGGGTTCATATGCAAAAAACGCCAAAAATACGCCCGAAGACTCATTTAAAAATTAATAATAAAAAATCCAGAAGGCGAAAGATGGTGGAGGAAAAAGGAAAAGGTAGGGGAAGGCACGAGGGACACGACTCTCAAATCAAATTGGAATTTTGATGCAAACAGGGCGGGTTCACATGGAAAAATGTCAAAAAGATGCACGAAAAAGTCTTAAAAAGCCCGGAAAATTAATATTGGACAAACCGTACATCAAAATTACACGGAGTAAAAAGGAAAAATGTCAAGGGAAAAGTGGTTGTCAGGGCTATGATGTCAGATCACGGTTTCGAAGCAAGAAAAATGCGTTCATATGGAAAACCGGCTAATTTGTGTAAAATGCTTCAAAAATTAATAACTCAAAAACCGTGTACCGGAATAGGGGTAGGTAAAAAGAAAAAAAGGTTAGTTTAGAGGGAGGAACATGGCTGTAAGGTTGGATTTGGACTTCGGTGAATGTAGGGTGCATTCACATAGCAGGACCTCAAAATCAGGGAATGAAGAAAAACTGCAAGGGAACAGCCCCAAGGGTGGGTGGAAAATGAACGATCGGGTGGGAAGGGACCCCATCAAGGTAAAAGCAAGTCATGGCATAGAGGCATTAGCAGGTTGAGGCATATGTAGAAGGGTATGCAATGTAGACGCGCAGAGACGCGTCCCCACACTTAAGACCTTAACAGATAGGGTTAACCAAGCAACAGGGACCTAGGACCACGCCATAGACCATCCACTAATGTCCCCACACTTAAAACATGAACGTCACTGAGAAACAAAAGTTGTAGGGTTAGAAAAACTTGGCCCATTTTGTTGAGAATCACGATTGATTGTCGATGGCACATCCTGTGTCGTTGTCGGCTGTTGGAGGTACCAAGGCATATTCTCGGCACACATCCATCATGGAAGGGACTATGCGGCAGCACCCAGGAAGGTAGCTGGTTGAAGGAATCGCAGGAAATTCGTCGATGATGAGGGATACTACACTCCACTCACAGTCACTCAAATGGAATGAAAGAACTGTCATTCGCCCCATGACTAATATCACTTGAGGAAGAATGATTGAAACCCATATCTCATACCCGGTTTAGGAATCGACAGGGGAATGATGCAGAGGCAGTATGCCAGGATGCACAGTTGATGGTGCATTAGTGCGTCCAACCCGTCTGGCATAAGTGCAAGGAGGAAGGCAAGGGAGCCTGACAATACAGTGTACAGAATAGGGTGACTGTCATGTGTTGATGGCAAAGACCCATCCCGTGGGTGCATAGGGAAACGGGAACATACCTGACTCCAAGTGTCGTAATGTCCCTCAATCTCACCTCTCGGTAATTGATTGAAGAAACTCCAGTCACACTCAACCCACCCTCTGTCTCACGCTTAGTTGATAGATACAGGAGGGCAACCATGTCCTGAAACCCATTGATGTAATCCTCACAGCCACTTGTGCAAAGGTTGTATGCCTTGTGCGTATTTGATGGTGCAACTGTGCATCCCGCCCTGTGCCGGCATACGGTGCAAGAAGGAAGGCCAAGGAGCCTTCTAGTGCAGTGCACAAAAACAAATTGTGCTTTGTGCATTGAGAGGCCCATCCCGTGCGTGCAACACTTCATTCACACTACGCACCTCTCATTTGATTTGAAGGGAAAAGACTGGTCACTCGCCCCACCCTCTGTCTCACTCGCTGTTGATAGTTACAAAGGCAACCCTTACTCACGTCCCCATCCGGTTAGGATGAAAGCTCGCGTCACTCGATTGTTTGTCGATGAAGATTGCGTCGTCAGTTAAAGAGGCATGCCCAGGGAGGTAGCCATCAAATCGAACGTTGTGTTGAATAGAACATGGCATCTGCTAGAGGATAGTTAGACGCTTTGCAGAGAGACCCAGGACACAGCGTACCAAGGGAGGCAGCTTCGGAACTGGATCCTAGGGATATCAATTGATGATTCCACTTTCTGGACTGCTAGGTGTTGCCACCTTTTCCACAGCCAACTTCTCACCTAAGGGTGTGTGCCATCTTTTCTTGGAACGAGGCATGCTATGACAGGGAATTGCTTCATTTTCTCTCATAACAAATTTGTTTTTCTTATCTTGTTTTTTTTCCTTCTTCTTTTTTTCCCCCTATTCCTAAGGGTGTTTCCACCTTTTCCAGAATAGGTCGGCATGACAGGGACCTAAGTCCTTTTCTCCCATGACCGATATGTATATTTTTTTTTCTCTTCGAATTAAACCAGGGAATGGTAGAAAGACCATGTATCAGAACCTACCTCGCCACTGTCGCTGGTGGAAAATAGAGGATAAGAGATCAAGGCTGGAAGGTAGGGTTGAGGGGACAGAGGGTTGCGTCCACCTCATCAGGAGTGGCTGAAGAAAGGCTATTAGAAATAGCATCATAAGAAGTACAGTGCCACGCCAACAGGGGAAAGGATCTGGTGACCATGCTTGTCAAGATCCCCAAGGAGGGAAGTACTTCTTCAGGCAATATCCATTAATCAGGAAGGGATCATCAGAGGCATCAACGGTCTGCACTTGGACAGAGCCATTAGGATTGACAGCAAGTACCTTATATGGGCCCATCCACCGCTGTTGGAGCTTGCCAGGAAACTTGCCAAATCATGAATCATAGGCTAGGACCAAATCACCTTCTTTGAACTCCTTGTGCTTGATGAAGCTGTCATGGTAAGCCTTGCGTCGAGCTTGCATGGCTTCCATGCACTGTAGAGCCATCCTGCGAGTTTTGTCCAAACATTCCAGGTGCAGGAGACGGCATTGCAGTGAATCATCATCCCCCAAACGCTCTTTGATAGCCACTCTCAAAGAGGGTAATTCTAGTTCAACAGGGAAAACAGCTTCTGTACCATACACCAACTGGAAGGGTGTCTGTCCTGTTGTTGCTTTATGGGAGGTTCTGTATGCCTAGAGGGCCTCTGTAAGTCGATCATCCCAATCACGACAATGTGCGGCAATTGTTCTTGTCAGAATCGAACAGAGGATGCGATTGGTGACTTCGACTTGGCCGTTGGCTGTGGGGTAATAAGGAGTGGACTTGCGATGGCGGATCTTATACAGCTCTGTCAACTCTTCCATGACTTTATTAATGAAATGAGTGCCTCTGTCACTTACCAGCTCTAAGGGACTGCCAAAACATGTGATGATATTCTCGTACATGAACAGGGCCATGCTGTTACCATCGTCCCGCTTTAGGGCTTTAGCTTCACACTACTTTGTAACATAATCCGTACATACGAGGATGTATCGGTTCTGTTTCCTTTTGGTGGGAGGATCGATTGGACCTACGAAGTCGATGCCCCACTTCTCAAACGGCGTTAGGGGAAGGATAGGTTGTAGTGGCATGGCACTTGTCTTCGTGGGTTTTCCCATTCTTTGACAAGCATCACATCTTTTACAGTAATCATAGGCATCCTTGTGAATGGTAGGCCACCAGTATCCTGCTAGCAGAGCCTTCCTGGCTGTAGCTTCTCCTGTAAAGTGGCCTCCACATGGCTCGTCATGGCAAGCCTTTAGAACAATCCCAATCTCATCTCCTGCAACACATCTTCGAAGCACTTCATCTTTGCCTTTCTTGTACAGTGCACCGCCTAACAGGGTGTAGGGGGCTGATTCTAACATAAGTTTCTTCCTCTCTCGACTAGAAATGCCAGAAGGATACTGTTCGGTTGCCAGCAGATTGGCAATGTCTGCATACCAGGGGGTTACAGTTTCTACCAAGAATAGGGAAGCATGAGGGAGTTTTGGATCATCCTGCTCCTCGTCTGTAGTTTGTGGGATACGCGACAGATGATCAACCAAAACATGGGAACGACCAGGCTTAGTAATCACCTCAAAGTCGAACTCCTGAAATAGAAGGAGCCATCTCATCATTTGTCCTTTCACATCTGCTTTGTTCATCAGGAAGGACAGGGCCTCATGATCCACATAAAATTTAAAGTGGGTAGATAGGAGGTAGTGGCGAAACTTCTCTAGGGCAAACACCATTGCCAAACACTCTAGCTCTATCACTATATAGTTTCATTCCCTATCAGTGACTTTTCGACTTGCGTAATAGATTGGCTGATCCAGCTTCGAGGAACCCTTTTGGCATAGGACTGCGCCTAAGACTTCAATAGATGCATCAGTATGTACATGGAACTCCTTCGTCCAATCAAGAGGTTGTAGAATGGGTGCCTCAATTAGACACTGCTTCAGAGTGTTGAAGGCTTTGTCACATTCTTCTGTCCAAGTAAACTCTGCATCTTTCCTCAGAAGCTTGTGCAAGGAGGTTGCCTTTGTTGCAAAATGGGCTATGAACCTTCTGTAGTAACCCACATGGCCTAGGAATCCCCTCAACTGTTTGAGGTTGGTGGGTGCTGTCAGAGCTGCAATCTTTTCGATCTTTGCAGGGTCTGTTGATATCCCTTGTGCAGAGACAATGTGGCCCAACAGAACTCCAGAAGAGACCCCAAAGATGCATTTTTTGGGGTTGAGGGAAATCCCATACTCCCGGCATCGATCAAAGCATTGTTCCAGGTGTCCCCAGTATTCACGGATCAAACTGTAGACACAGAAGTCATCCAAATATACCTCAATAAAGTCATGCAAATGATTTTGGAATGTGCCCATCATGACTCGATGGAAAGTAGCAGGGGCATTGCAGAGCCCAAACGGCATCACTCGGTAAGCGTAGGTCCCCCATTCTGTGGTGAAGGTTGTTTTGGACTGGTCTTTTTCTGCGATTTGGACTTGGTTATATCTGCTGAATCCATCCAAAAGGGAATAAAGCTCATGTCCTACTACTGTGTCCAACAGCTGGTCTATGAAAGGAATCAAAAAGTGATCCTTCTTCGTCTTGGAATTGAGCTTGCGGAAATCCACACATATACGAAGCTTGCCATTCTTCTTGGGTACCACCACGATGGGTGAAACCCATTCACTATTTGCCACTGGATAGATGAACTCAGCTTCCAGAAGCTTCAGCAGCTCTCCTTTCACCAATGTGGAATAATTCGGGTTCATTCGCCTCTGTCGTTGCTGTACTGGCTTGGCATCAGGCTCCAAGTCAATATGATGTTGACATATTGTGGGATCAATCCCCTTTAGGTCTTTGTAGGACCATGCAAACACGTCCAAATTTTCTTTCAACAAGTTGTACAAGCTTGACAACTCCTCTTCTGGGAGGCTGCTACCCACCTTCAAGTGGCGTTCAATGCCTTCTGCATCCACAAAGGTTAACTGCCTTTCACCTTCTACTTCATGGATGAAGGTCCCGTGGACTGCTTCTAGATATAGATCTGACTCCTTTGGTGTCCTCTTCGGATGTCCCGCTAGAACCAACTTCTTCTTTTGGTGGAGACTTAGGGTGCTCCTTGAGATGTTGAAATGGGATTAGAGCCATTTCGGGTTTGGTTTCAAGATTAATTACCTCTTGGATTGAAGACTCATCTTTTGATGACACATCCAAGAACGTCACATAATAGGGACCCTCTGATTTCTGTTGGGTTTGTGAGACTGGTACTTGTTGGCACGGTGCATCATCATCATCTTTCTTTGGCAAGGATGGGTGAGGACGGCATGAGCCACTGCTAAAAGATGGTTTAGTCTTCTTAATCCATTTCTTAAAAAGATTTTGCATATGAGAAGATCCGTTTACCAGACCAAATGGTACCATCGCCAGTCTGTCCCACATCATGAGCTCGTCTGCTTCTAATGCTTTTGGAACTTCTTCTCCAAATGTATCCTCTTCGAGTGGAATAGACTCTTCTGGCTCACTTTCATAACCTTCTTTGTCCATATCATCTCCATCCTCTTCTGTCTCTGTCTCTGTCTCTGCTTCTGTCTCTGTCTTTGTCTCTGTAGGAGCTCTGTAAGAGAAGAATAGGTTCTCTGTTTCCTCTTCTGCCTTTGTGTCTGGCTCTGCTATGGCCATGTAACAGGGAGAGCAGTACATCCATGCTTCTATCTCACTGTCAGAAGTGATTTCGGAAATCGTTCCTGGTTCAGGCAGGAAGTATTCACCCATTGATAATGGCTTTGCATCTCTTGGGAGTTGGCTTACAGTATCCACTGTTAAGGAACATGCCACTGTTTTCTTGGGAAGGATCTGTTTGACAGCATCTTCATCTACTGTTGTTCCATCTGTAGCCTCATTAGGGGAGTCAAGATAATTCCAAGGAGGTGGATCCATGTCCTTTTTGAGAACCATATAGCTTCAGCACCACTTTGTTGGGTCCTCTACCCAAGGTCAAGGTTCCTTTGACCCAATCCGTCCTTGCTCTGGCTTCAAAAAGCCACGGTCTACCCAGTAACAGAGGGTAGGATGTACCATAAGAGTTTGGCTTCACCACCAGATAGGTTAGCCAATAATATTTCCCAGCCACTATAGTCTTCACAAATGGGAGAATACCCAAAGGCTTGATTCTACTCTGATCCGCCAGTCTGATGAGCCATTTGGTTGGTTGCACACCTTGTAGGCCTAGATCCTTCATTGTCACATCCGTCATAATGTTCACTGATGAACCACCATCAATCAGTGCATTTGCAATGAAGTAGCCTTCTATCCACACGCCAGTCTCTGGAGTACCTGGATCTAGGATGGTGTTAGCTACGTCCACTTCTTTGGCAGGCTCTGGAGCTTTATTGGACTTTGTTGTTGTTGAGAGAGCAATCCTTAATCCACGTCTTCTTGTCAGTATACTTTTGAACCTTTTTCGGCAACTAGGAGACAACATTAATAATTGTCGGAATGTGAGGTTTGGTTTAAAGGTATCTAGATCTCTGACCAGATCGTATTCCTTAATAGGATCCACTGGCTTCTCTAATCGGTTAGGGAATGGGGCAACACCCATTTTCATTTTCCCTCTTTCTTCCAACAGAGGCATCACAGGAACTTCTTCTGCCACTTGTGGCACTTCCTCCTCTTCTATCTCCTAGACCTCTGGTCCTGTCTCTGAAACTGTCTCTGTAACTCTCTATGGCACTGTAGTGCTCTGTACGGCACTGTCAGGCTCTGTTCTGTTCTGTTCTTCTGGTGGAAGATTGAACTTCACTGTTCTGGCAGGAGGGTTATTTTTTTTCTGGATAGGTGGTTCCTTCTTGTTTGCACGTGTGATGGCAACAACTTCCAATTCCACTAAATTGGAGGTAGGCTCTTGGGCCTTAGCCGGACTGTTAGTAGCACTGTTTTTCACTGGGGCTGGGCTTGGACAGTCTTTTGCAGTGTGGCCTTCTCCTTTGCATCGACTACATAAGGGCTTCTAATCCACTGACCTTCTAGGAATTGGACAATTTGGTGAAATGTGTCCCTTTTCTCCGCATCTATAACACTCCACTTCTGTTCTCTGACCACCGCCTGACTGTCTTCCTCTGTAACTTTGAGATGGAAATCTTCGGGGTCCGAAATTAGGACCAAACTCTCTAGGCTTGGGTCCAATATCCTGTGTTGTCATTTTGGATTCCAACAAGTTGAATCTTGCATCTTCTTCCTTTCTTCTCCTATCATGCATCTCCTTCAGAGAGCAAATGTCCTCTGTATGGTTCTTCCGCAAACAGTAGGAATAGAAGGCTCCAGGAATGGTTGGTTTTCGTGTACATTCAGTGGCTAAATGGCCTGCTTGATGACACTTACCACACCAAGTATTTGACCGCATCACATCTCTTCCTGCTCCTGCAACGTTGGATATGCTAGCGGTATTCACTTTCAACGTCTGTAGCTGCTCTGTAATCACATCCATCAACTCCTTTTTGATATTTGCAACTAAGTTGGATAAGTAATCCTTCAAGCTTTCTCCTCCTGAGGTACTGGCAGTAGGGTTTTGAGGAGTCTCTGTAATCACTGCATAAACAGCTTGGGCTGGTGCAAAGGGATCTCTGTTCTGATTTTGATTGAGAGCTCCTATTTGAACTGTTGGCTGTTGGCTCCAGCTGGTAGGGTTCCACTGTTGCTGATTTGGCATTGGGAAAATTGGTTGGGACCATTGTTATTGTGGTTGAACCATCATTTGAGGCATGGATTGTGGCCACTGTGGATTTGGTGCACTGTACTGTGATACTGGGGGCATCTGTTGGTAGGGGTAGGGGACACTTCCTGGGACTGCATTTGGTGGGTACATCATTCCTGGCATCAGAGGAGGTAGGACTCCTCTTCCTGGATTCATCGCCATTCTAGCTTCTACTTCATCATACAGTCTTGCACGTTTTGTTGCAGCTTGCAGTGTGGCTATGGTCTTTGCAGCTCCACAAACTTACAGACTTCTGGTTGTAATCCTCCGAGAAACACCCCCTTTTGAATGCCATCATCTAAATTATGGTTAGTCCATCTCTTCAGGATGGATTCCATTTGTGAGACATAAGCTTCTACTCTTTCTCCAGAGGACTGACTTAAATTCATAAATTCCTCTTGCATCCGCTCTTCAAAACCTTCACGCCTGGATTTAGGGAGGAAGGCCAACTTTAGGTCGTCCCATGTGCCAAAAGTTCCTGCTGCTTGTCTCCCATACCACTGAAACGCCGCGCCCTTGAAAGTGGCGGGGAATATTGCCAACCAATGCTCAGGGGTTCTGGCATTGTTAGCCACACATGCTACCATAAACTCTGCTACATGAAGATCAGGGTCTTCATTGTACTCTCCCTTAAAAACTGGCAATGGAACTACATTCGCTAGCCTGTCATCAATATTTCCAGGACGGATCTGGCTTGGAAGTGGGCCTCCAGCAGGAGGAGGAAGGGCTTGATGTGCCATTGGGACTTTTGTAAATAGTTCCGCAAGGGCGTCAAAGGCGGCTTCTGCTGCGAGCTCGTTCTCGACTCTGATTTTTTCTTTCTCTCTTCTCACGTACCTCTGGACTCGTTCTAACGCTTGCCTCTTTATTGTGTCATTCATCAAGGGGTTGGCTCCACTATGTTGTTAGTGCTCCACAGAGGGTTAACAGAAGGCTTCAGTCTCTGGAGGACTGTCTTGCCAACATTTCTTCTACTTCTTCCTTTTCAACGTCTCTGAATTCTGCTTTCATGCCACTACACAGAGGAAGGTATTCGGTTCTGAAGGTGTCAAAATGCATACGTCTAAGCATTGTGGTGGTGCCATCATCATAGTAATGCCAGCTTCTGATGGTTTCAACAGTGTATGTTGTGAAAAACACTCTGTCTACCAACTTCCAGTGGGTTGCTAATTGAATAAACAGAAGGTTATCAGTGCACCAAGCATCCCATGTATCTTGCTGTTGAGCATCCACGAACAAATTCCAACTCTTTTCCTTCTTGTCTCTGTGAACCTCCACAGACCAAGACTCCTGAAGCTTCTTCACAATCTCCCACTTGATGATGTATGGAAACTTCTCAATGAATGCCAAATCTTCCATGGATGGTCATTCTCTCTATTTCTGCTCTTCAGTTTGTTTCCAAACAGTTTACCACCAAGATGCAAGTTTCTGCTGCTTCAACAGGAAGAGGAAACTATCCACCACATAGAGCATGCATCATGATGGTGATGTGTTTCCGCCATTGTAGGATGAAATTCTTGTGGAAAGTGGCTTTGATTATGAGAAATTCCAACTCTTCAGTGGAAGAAGGAACTTTACAAACATCCATTGAATTCTTCTCTTCTTGACAATGCCATTTCCTTCATTTTCAGCCTCTTCTTGTGCTTGTTGATGGCAAGCTTCCCCGGTTGCACACCAAAAACATGGTGCCCCAAGAGGAACACCAAGGAAAAGGGAATTCTCTTGCAAGAAAATCTATCTTGTAAAATCAACAAGCTTGTTTATTATGTTTCATATGATCACAATGAAGAAAAGAACACCAGGCACAACAAATCTTCATGCAGCATCATGTAAATCTCCCACGGATTTGATAGAATCAACCATATTCTTCAATATCTTCACAAAATCCATCAATATAGCAAAGAAAGCAAAGGAATACACCATATTTGAATGGAAATACATCACATAATATTCATCTTCAATATCTTCATAGTCTTCTCTCTCAATCTCTCATATACAATCACTATGTTTTTGTAGAATTGGCCATCTCTGACTCTCTCTCTCTCTCTCCATCAATAATACATCATATCCTCACTACAATCTCTCAAAATCACTCTCAATAATCCTTCTTAGGTCGTGGATACCCCTCCCAAGAGGTATGTCTGATATGAAGAGTCACCAGAGCCACTATAGTGTCCTTTCATAGCTCACTACTGTCACTTCACTCTAGTCTTCACTTGAGTCTTCAGCAGCTACTTCTTTCACTTCTTTCAGCTCCTTTGCACTTGTATTCACCTCTTTCCAAGGCTAGAAAAATTTCCCAAGCTACACTCTCATCCATCAGAACACATACAGAACAGTCACAGAACAGTATTAGAACAGCTACAGTACAGAATAGAACAGAGACAGAAGCTCTACAGAAGACCTACAAAAGGTTACAGAAGGTCATCAAAACCACATAACTCATAATCAAACCATTCCAAACTCTCAAAAACCATTCAATAAACTTTCACAAGATCTCAATCTTCATCAATCAATAATCCATCCCTCCTTATAGAAGACAATCAGAACAAAACAGAACAAAACAGAAGCTATACAGAAGGTATACAGAACCAGTCAGAACCTATCAGAACATCACAAAACCACTGATAAACATCATAAAATTCCAAAACACAATCAATATCATCCAAAACACTCTCAAACCACTTCCAAACCAATCAATCATCTCATAAAATCAACCATTCAGCTCTCAAAAACAACAAAAATCAGCCAAAAAACAAGTCATTTCAACACTCAACAACCATATTAGGCCATTTTGAAGTTGATAATGTGAGTTGTCTTCCATATGACCTTGTTGTAATTTTTTAAAAATATAGCTGAGCTCTTCAACCAAAAGATAACTGTCTTGTAATTCTTCAATCCAGTCACTATGTAGCTCAGCCATTGCTAAAACTTTGTAAGTCCACATATGATAAAGAGAATCAGTCACTACATTATCTTGCCCCTCATATGAGTGATGTCAAAATCATAATTTTACTGTGTAGCTATCCATCTATGCTACTTATGAGTAAGATTTGACTGAGTGACAAAATACTTAAGGACCCTTTGATCACTTTGAACTCTGAATCGATTGCCAAACAAATAATGGTGCAATTTCTTTTTTGCATGCAAGATAGACAACATCTCTTGGTCATAAACATTCATAGCCATTTTCTTATCTATAATCTTGTGACTTTCAAAGAAAATCACTCCATGCTTTTGTAGCAAAACAACCCCTATGCCTCAACCACAGGCATCACATTGTATAGTAAACTCCTTCAAAAAATGTAGGCATACTAGAATAGGAGCAAAAGTAAGGAGTTGATCCTTTAACTGGTTGAAACTACTATCAGCAAGAGCATCCGAAAAGAAAGCTTCTTTCTTCAACCTATCAATCAAAGGAGATGCAATAGCCACATAATGTTTGATGAATTGGCAATATAATGAAGATAGACCAATAAATCCTCTAAGTGAAATAGTGGTAGTAGGTGTTGGCCAATATTTAACACACTGCACCTTCTTGGGGTCAGTCTAGATTCCTTTTTCATTGACAATATGTCCCAAGTATTCCATTTCAATTTGCATGAAAGAGTATTTCTTCTACTTATAAAAGATTCTATGATGCCTCAATACATCAAAATCACCATATGTGATAGATGGTCCTGAAGGGTCTTACTATAAATCAAAATGTCATCAAAGAATACCAAGACAAACTGAAAGAGGAAAGGCTACAAAATCTTGCTCACCAAACTCTAAAAGATAGCTTGAGCACTTGTAAGCCCAAATAGCGTCACTAGGAAATGGTAGAGCCCTCAATCAGTTCTAAAAGAAATTTTGATTTCATCAACCTCTTGCATACAGATTTGATGATACCCTGATCTCAAGTCAATCTTCATAAAGAATCTAGTCCCCTTGAGCTCACCAAGAAAATCATCAATTTTGGATATTGGGTTCATGTTCTTCACTGTGAACTTGTTAAGATCCCTATAATCAATACACATATCTTGAAGGATCCATCTTTCTTTTTAACTAACAAGACCAGAGATGCATAGGGTGAATAACTACGTTCAATGAATCCCATTTCAAGAAGCTCCTTAATTTGCTTGGCTACTTCTTCATGCTCACACTTGGACAATCTATAGGGTGGCTTATTAATTGGCTTTGAGTTGGGCTCCAAATCAATGGGTTGATTTACTGCTCTCTTAGGAGACAATGAAGTAGGCACCTCACACAAATCCATGTACTTGTTAAGAAGAGCTTTCAAGGCTAGATGACTTGCTAAATTTGTGAACTAATCTTCAACGTCTTTATTTAAGTGCAAAACAAATATCTGTGAGCACCTCTTGTACTCCTTTTTGAGTTGTTGAATGGTGATAAGGTGAAAATATGATTTATTAGGAATTCCCTGTATAGATGGACGAGTTGTCCATCAAAGATAAACTCAAAATACAACTATGAGAACTCCATAGTGATTTTTCCTAATATCATCAACCAATCAAAACCGAGCACAATATCTATGGCCCCATTTCCAAGGTTATCAGATTTACTTTTGCTTCATAATTTTTAGCCAACTGTAACGAAACCTATGGGCATATTTGAGTGCTTATTTCTTCTTTACCATTGGCTACCTGAACTCTTATGGGCTATTGTAAGTCAGTGGGAAGACAGTTTAGCTTGTCCATAATGTACTTATTCACAAAACTGTGTGTATTGCCACTATTTATCAGGATGAACACTTCCTTCCCATGAATATACCTTTCATACAAAGTGTATTAGGGCTCTTAGAACCTATCCAAGCATCCATGGAAATGGAACAACTAGTGTTGGTAGCAAGTGGCTCATCATAAATCCCTCCTTGGTCGAAAGAAACACTCCCACACCTAAATCAAAAGGAAAAGAGTCGGTTGGATCATAAAAATAGTATTGCCCAAATTCTTCCTCAAGATCATCATTTTCAGTAGTAGTAGGCACAAATGCATTGGCCTCATCAATGTCATCTTCAAAATCCTCAAAGACTAACATACTATGAACCTTGGCTTTTGCATTTTTGTATATACACTTTGTGGCATGATTAGCTGTATACTTTTCCCCACATTTGAAGCATAAGCCTTTTTCCTTTCTTTCTTTGCAGAGATCCATAGGAATAGACTGTGGATTCATGTTGGCTAAAATATATTTAGGCTTACTATCCCCTTGTTTGAAATCTACTCTTGAACTGTTTATTGTCCTGAATTGCTTTGATTTTTTGAAGCATTGAATGATGGATAAGTCAGCACTCTTAAGCTCCTACTTGGCGCATAATTGATGCCATAAACATTGCCAAATTGTCCATGTTTTAAAATAGTCATTGGTTGTCCATAACTAGGCTGAAATGGTGCTCAATAGCTTTGAAAAGAGTGGTAGGGTTTTGCACCATAACATCAACTGATAAGGATGGCTCTAAACCATACATGTATTTGTGGAGTTTAGCTTCATCACTAATGCTCTCATGGTAAGATTGAGAAATCGGTTGGTATACTCTTGTACACTTAAGCCTCTTTGCTCTAATCCATATCATCTCCATGCTAATTTTCCTTTTTCAAGTAGAGAAACAAAGACCTCAGCCATAAGTTTCTTGAATGCATCCCAATTCTCTACAAGCATGTTCTCCTTTATTAATGTCTTTCCACCAAGTATGTGTAAATCCCTCCAAATGCAAGGAAGCAAAATGAATGATCTTATCTTTTAGCTCTCTTTTATGAAAGGGTTCCTACCCCAAAATAGACTAGTCATGAGTATTAGGCATGGAACCCCAAAAATAAGATGGAACTCTCCCAATAGGTGGTTGAGAAATAGTATCAAACCTTCCCATTGGTAGAGGACCTCTAGGAAGTTGGGTATTCAACCCAAACGCTTGGGAACTTGCACCAATCAAACTGCCCAAATAGTCATCATGTCTTTGTGAAGTCTCACCTACTTCATATTGGCTATTTGGAATACCCCTTTGTTGAATGATACCATGACCTTGACCATTTTGGTTAGGTGGCTAAAGCGGGGCTGAGGGTTCACTATTTGAATGAGCTTTCTCCTGAACTTCATTGGTTCCCATTTGCATTTGCATCAATTGGGAGAATTGAGCCATTATTTGAGCATTAGATTCTACTAACTTGTCAATGGAAGCCTTTGTTTTTTTAATGGAATCCTTTGTTTGGGTAGTGGAATCCACCAACTTCTCAATGGAAGACTTTGTTTGACTAGTAGACAATACTATTTTCTCCACTCTTGATAATAGCTCCATATGACGTTGGGCATGTCTATTCTCATTTTCACACATGGTATTATTGAGTGCACCAATTTTCCCATGCACTTGCGGCTCTTTAGGGTCCTCTTAAGGTGTATTACCCAACATGGAATCTCTGATTTGCTATGCATACTCATTCTGGGCCTTATTCTTGCCTTTATGCCCTGCCATAGTAGTGCAATCTTGCAATACCCCCTGTCAGAAAATTGGCTATAACTTGAGCTAGAAAACACCAATTAGCAAATTTTTTTATTCAAATAAAAATCAACAATTCTCTCTTTAAGATGACCTATAGTATGTCATAACACGTTTAGGATAGAAAATTTTGTAATTCAATCTTTGAGTCTAAACTGTCCAGGCATGCACTATGCTTCAACTTGTAAATACCATGTTTCCACCTTTTGTAAGAGTAAAATGGTAATCCCAAATGGCTACTAAACCATGTAGGAGGCTAAAGAAGACTTATGGACACCCTTAGTACATGCACCTATACTTCAGTAATGAAGGTGGTGCCTATAAAGAACTGTATATACCCTGCAGTGTCTTGTAAATTTTCTATTTTACCCTATTTTGCTCTTGGAGGTACTTGAGTCTTTGAAAGTGCTTCAATCTTCAATTCTCCACTCGTTGTACCTATGTGAGGGATAAAATAGTAGGACAAGCTCCCTACACGGGCTTCAAATCACCGGGAGGTAGGCAAAGTTTCCCTCGAGAGTCGGTTGGTTGCACCCCTTCTAGATCTTTAATAGTGAGGGAGGGTCACCTCTCTTTTATCTCACTATCTCCCCCAGCATCCACCTTTTTTCTTAGTGGAAATGTCAACATGGTAGTAGCATACTAATCTTATAAATCAGTGCATGAGATGCATTACTAAAATATTCATTTAGCTCTTTTTATGAAATGCAAGAGAATTGAAATTTTGGCAAAATGGATGGGAAGAGAGTCTTACCAAGCAATGACTCACAGTTGACTTACCCCTTTACAATGGGATTATGATATATTTTGCCATGAATGAACAATCATCAGCAATCAATGGATTGGAGTAAGCAATCTTATCAATTAATCAATGGGGTTAATCGATCAGATTAAATGTAATGCTGGAAATTTCAGTTTGAAGCTTCTAATTCACTGATTAGATCCAATATGCATCAAGCAAACATTGCATTACATGAGCAATGATTGACCGAGATTTGATGGAAATTATATAATTCTTTAATCTCTCAATCAATTGAATGAAGCTCAACAAATGGATGAATGAGAGAGATTAAGAATTGAAGAAGAGTACCTTTGATATGATTAATGAAAGTTTGATTAATCCCCAAATGCTTGATGCTCTTGAGGTCCAATGTTGCCAAAATAATCTTCAAGACTTGTGTATTTAATGCTCGAAAGCAAACTTGAAGCTTAAGATGCTTAAGATTGAAGTACTAAACTGATTTCCCCCAAATTTTGACACCATAGAAGCTCTTGAGCTTCAATCTTTGGCCATTCGTGCTCAATCCTTGCAATTTCTTCAAGAATCCTTAGTGAAATGATTCCACGGGCTGAAATAATGGAGAATCTTCAAGAAATTGAAGGGAAATGAGAGCTATAGTTGAAGCTTTCATGGTTGTCCATGGCTAGGGTTTCTCAAAAATGGGAGAAGAGGAGAATGTCAACTTTGCCATGAATTTGTGGAATCTTTAGCATGCCAAAGGTCAGTGACAAAGCCTCAAGCACAGTAATGATCAGTAGGAGGAGAACTGAGCTAAGAATCAGTGTTTCATCCCACTGGTTGGCCCTGGTGCACTTTGTTACTCCACTTGCTGAGGATGAAGAGTAGAGAAAGATTCAAACATGAAATGTCTATGAAACCTCATGATTTGAAGACTAGAAGAAGATCTCTACTAAAAACTCTATCATGAAAGCTTGACCAAATCTTGAAGAAAGAGAAAAGAGAAGCCTCTCTTGAAAAGTAATCACAATTTATTTCCCTTCTCTCCCATTTGACCAAATTACCTCAAAATTGCATGAAATTTTGATGACGACCTGCTATTTTAGACTTCCATTGCCATATCTGTCCTTGAAGATCTCCAGATATAGTATTCATCTAACTGTAGATATCATGCAAGCCACTGCTAGTCATTGTCTATGTCTAGTACTTGTAGTACTTGTCTGAATTTGGCTTTTATGGTGAAATATTGAACTAAAATAGAGAAAAATGGATCAAAGACCAATGCTCTAATACCACTTGTCAAGAAGTAAACTAGAGAGAGAGAAAGAGGTTAGAGAGGATTGTAGAAGTGAGAGAAGGAGTGCAAAAGAGAGAGAAAGACAGAAAGAAGTAAGAAGTCATTGAAGCTGAGAGCAAGGTAATGAGAAGAAGGATAGTAATGTATTAATGTATCAATGTGACATGGTATTACTATTATTTTCACACTAAACCACTATTCTTCCCGACTTCTTACAATTCTAATACACTAATTCTACAAACAAGATAAAAGGAAAGTGCACTAGACCTCCCCCAAGGGTAGTTGTGGGTCCCTTTCCAAGGGGAAAATAGGTTGCCACCTCATTGAGTTTTTGAACCAGCCCTAATGGCAAGAGGTCACTCTGTATGAATTCCTTGGGCAAGAGGAGTTGAGGGTGCCAAGGGGCTTTGGCCGGTAAACTCTTAGACTTTTAAGAATTACCTAAATTTCTAGTTAGTGGTAGAAATCTTGGATAAATAATGGCCTTAACATCGTTCTTTCATATGGATAGAAAGTGAACACTTATATAAGGAATTTATTAAGTAATAAACGTATCTTTTAAAGGGTTTGTTTTCAATTTTATTTGTGTGTTCTAATCTACTTTACAAAAATGAACATTGTGATTTAAAGGATAAATTAGGAAATTTGATTTTATGTGTATAACTTAAATGTGATAAGTAAGTGGATAACTGAAACTATTTAACTGAGGAAAGTGAGATGGAGTGATCTATGATAGATCCACCCTAAGGTAGGGTGGTCTCCATAAGCCAAGAGTTTCTCACAAATTTGTTACTTTGGAATATAGAAGAAACTGACCCCCCAATCAACTAGTCGGCTTTGGCTCAAGCAATCTAGCACAAGCAATTGCTTAAAGACGGACGCTAGTTAACTTCAAATAGGAGACTTTAGCTTACATAGAAACCAAAAATTCAAGTCGATTCTCATGGGAATGGCCAAGACCTTCCATTTTTGCGAAGTGGACTCAAGAGATTCTAGACTACAAACTTCATGTTATTTGAAAGGGTACCAAGTAGTGCTGCCTATTAGGATGAATTATCTTAAAAGACCATTAAATTGTGCTGCCAAGGATGCCTCAAGCAAGCACATCATAACATAAATGTAACTTTTTTAATTGTCCTTTTAGGTCATTAGGTTTATTCACATAATTTATATCACAACATTCAAACGGGATAAAATAGCTCTTTATCAAATAGTTCCAACTAGTTCCTTTATTCATCTTCTTATTATGGTTTCTTCTCACATCCAAATAGGAGTATCACACTTTATCCTTCTGCCCATATGGAAGTAACAGCCTGATGGTTTGATCCTACTAAGACTCCACCCTTAACTAGTATTAAGGCTTTATAGGAATTCCATCCTAAGTCACATAGGAGTTAGGTAGTTTCTAGGTGCATCATGAATTTACTAGCCAGAATTTCCTTGGTACCCTTACCACCTCCTACCAAAAATCCTCTCTACAAAGTGATATTTTGCCATTGGAGCTAGTCCACGCTCTTCGAAGCAATAAAACCAACCCCTTTTTGGTGTGGAATTTGCAACTAGCCTTAGGGGAGGTCTAGTGCAAACCTTCCCTTTGAATCTTTTAGAATACAAAAACAAGGCAATCAGCTTATCTCATCAACTACTAGAAAAATATTTTCTCCCATAATATCAATCCAAACAATCACTTTGAATATTTCCATAAAAATCAACCAACTTATCTTGGCTAGGAAGGGCATCTCTTTCCTAAACAATAAGGCTTTTCTTTAAAAAGACAAACTCAGCAAACAAAAAAAATATCATTGAATACTTTACAAAGAAGACACAATCTAGAATTGATCCTTTCTTAGAGTGCAATCACATAAAGTTCCTCATCATGCTATTCAACCAAATCATATTACTCATTATATTATTCATTTACTTTTATGAAATTTTAGCTTATATTCAAGTGCTAGATCACAATCTTTTTGGGGTTTCTAGTCATTTTTAAATGTTACAATGGACTTTAGGCCTCTGTCCCTATTCGATTCTTGAGGAAAGTCAAATGATGAAGTTGTGTGGCTTTTCTTTGCTGTCACTTCCTCCTCTTCTCAATCCAATTAGGAAAATTGGTTGATCTCATTACATAGGAAGCATCAACAATTAAGGTAAAAACCAAATAATCTCCATCTATAATACTCTCTACACTACTACAAGCAATCTCCCTCTTCAACACTATACTATAAGAAATATCCCTCTTCAACAATCTATACTATAAGCAATCAAGTGATAATGAATGTATCTTTATTTTTTAATCTCTGTGATGTTATTATTCTTCACAATTTTTGTTTAATCCTTAAGCAACAATCCATGTAGAGAGAGAGAGAGAGAGAGAAAGAGAGAGAGACTATTTGATTATGTGAGATAAACTAAGAAAATAAGTGATAGAGTGAGAGAGAGTAAATTTGGGCAAAAGATAAGATGATATTATTGTTCCTCACTATCCAAGCTTTTGTATAAATGTGTTTGTTAATCTTTGACTAATTCTTTTTGTGAGAGAGAGAGAGAGAGAATTTTGGATAGAATAGAAATAAGATTAGAGCCTAATTAAACATTGATTCTAAGATACGATTAGAGGCTAACTATAGGTTGATTAGGGTCTATCATGAGGACTGAAATCAAGTGAAAGATTCAAGATCCAATTGGGTAAAAAACAATACAAATATAGGGAATCAAAGGGATATAATTATGTGATTTGAATGTTAATCTAAGTTAAAATTGTCACATATTTTTCTTTGCAGAATGGAGGTGCAAGATATACTAAGAAAAAGAGAGATATTCAATTCCAATTGGAGGATGAATATGCACCACTATTTAAATGAACTATGGAAAGGGATGATGCAATAAGATATAGGATGCAATAAGGAAGAAATGCAAGGGAAAAAAATGTGAATCTTTGGGTTGATGGGTACATTTATCCACATGATCCACTAACTCAAAGGCCACCACAATTTAATGGGCTTACATCATTTGTAAAGTTTGTTTGTGAAGGCAATGAAGGATTGCATGGATACACATATAGACTTGTGACACAAGGATCAATAGGGGTTCATCAAGCTTTAACAAATATGCAAACAAGATTATAAGGGTGTGTGCAATCTTTGATTGAAAAAGATAGATTGTTGGTTGAGAAGGGTAGGGAGATTCAAAGACTACAACAAGCAATGTCTATAATTGAAGATGCTATGCATGCTACATAAGTATAGAATATGGAGTTACAATCTAAAATTATGGAGTTGGGGAAGGAAAGTAGAAACCTAATGTAATATTTTCACACAATAAAAGTTGGTTAGTTTGAAAGTTAGTTAGTCAAATAATAAGTTAGTAAGATTACTAACTAAAGACTAACTAAGGTAAGAACTAACAAACATTAATAACTAATAATTTTTATTTAATTAAAAATATTTTATTTAAAAAACTCAACAGTCGTAAATCCAATATTTTTCTCGGATTGACAAGGACCATAGCCACCCTTCACGTAGATTACAACGTGAACTAGACTTATGAGTTATATTAATCACTAGCTTAATGTGTATAGTTTGGATGGTCTAAAAATATTAGATTTTCAGACAAGAATAGTATATTTTAGATATTTTAGATATTACTTATTGTAAATATCCTAAAGAGATATGAAAATTTCTAGAATTGGATATAATGTAAAAGAAAAGCAAATGAGGTTTCAGTTAGTTTGGAGATTTAATACAAAAAAGAAGAATTTGTGAAATTGCAAGTGGTGCGATCACAGTCTACAGGCAGTAGGCAGCACTTCGAACAAAGAAAAGAAGGAGGAGTGAACTAAGAGCTTTCTAAGCAAGTGTCTTGGAGTTTTACCCCCCTTCCAAAGCCAATGGAACCATCAAATTTATGATTTGAGCATCAGATCATTGATCTTTCCAATATCCCTCTCCACAAAGAGCTCCACTTCTCAGCCCACAAGCCTTCTTCTCTAATTTACTATAAATATGAGGCATGGGGAGGTGCAAGAGAGCATAAGGAGACCCCGAGAGGCTACGAGAGAGAGGTAGAGAGAAGGATATCCCTCCAAGATATTGTGAGAGAGAGCTTGAGAGAGAGAGAGAGAGAGAGAGAGAGAGAGAGAGAGAGAGAGAGAGAAGAGTCACCCTGAGAGGCTGCAAGGGAGAGAGTTAGCTCGATTCCCTCTATTTCAATCCTTGACTTACCCATCTTCTCTTATGCTCTCCCATCTTGAATCTATTCTCCCTTCTTAATCTCTTGAATCTACTTGTGGACGGTGGCCTCCAAGCGAAGAAGGTTGCATGCGGATGGTAATCCCACAACCAGAAATGAAGCTTCGGCCAAAGGCATCACTGTCAATTCAACTGCAGTTCTGATCGTAAGTAATGTATTTTCAAATCGATAGATGCTTGCTTTGATTCTCGTATGAGATACATTAGGCCCCATACTATGATCCATGAGTATAGGTCATTTCATCACACGTATTCAAAAGATCGAGCTTGCAAAGTGCATGTATTGAGGAAAGTTAATTGCGCCTAGTTGTATATGGCTTGTTCGTTGATAGAGCAATTACAAGGAAGAATTGATCAAGGGTTATGAATGGCATAATCATGACATTAAAAATTGTGCATACAAGTGTTAAGTAAATTTTATATAGAATCACCCGTTGATCCCAAGGGGGAGAGTAGATATGCGATGGAAATATTATCGCGGCTATTCTTGCATTGTTTGGGAAGAATGCAATTGGTTTTGTTGGTTGATCAAACAACATCCTAAATGCTTTTACATTCAACTGGTTGTTAGTTTGTTGTTTGGATGATTATTTCAAGTGCTTGTAATTTATGGTAAATACATGGCAAGGGTCTGTGATGACAAAATGTCATGAGGATAAAGGAATGTTTTCTTAGAAGATGATATTAGAGTTGGCTACCTTGTTTGTGCTTGATTCTTAAAGGATTTAATTAAGGAATGATATTTTTCATGAGTGGATCACCTCCATGATTGCACCATGGATAAATGTGGTAGGACCTAATTAGAAAACTAAAGCTATTAAGGGAAGCGGATAGGTGGAACCTCCGACAAGTCCATCCTATGGTAGGGCAGTCCCAGAGAACTGGGAGGCTTCTCATAAGATTTTACCGTCATTCCACCTTTAGAAATTGTTAGGATAGAACCCCGATTCATGCCATTTTAGGGGACCGGAATGGGACTATGCCCTACGGGCAGAGAGGTTGAGCGACACATCCCTCTCATTTCCCATTCTCTTTGAACCAAGTGCAGTATGGATCTGCTTTGGATTGGGTATCTCTGCATAAAGTAGGATGTCCAGGATTCGACGCTAGAATGCAGTTAGGAGACCTTGGCCACTAGGAGCCCAGATTTCAGGTTGATCCTAGTGGGTTCGGCCATGAATGTTCCGTTGCGAGGTGGATTCATAAAAACCTAGTTGACAAAACTCGAAACATTCCATGGGAGTGCTGGGCAGCGATGCTTAGGTTCGTTTCTCGATAGATCGCTAAAAGCGTGCCTGGACGAGCACCTCACACCTAAAGAGGAAGCTCATAAAAACTTTGGAGATTGGGCCCACTTTAAAAACCAAAGAAGCACATCAATGCATCTAATTAGTTAAACCAATTCACCAATTAACCAAAGGAAGTGGAAAATATCATAATTAGATATATGCTCAATCTACTACAATGAGAAATATGTTTCCTCATGTAGACAATGATACTATTGCTAAAGTCCTTAGCAAGGATATGGTTAAAAATGCATTGTAAAATCATAAATTCAGGGATATTATGGATGGTGTCACAAGTGAACATCCTAAGGATGTAAGCAGCTTGTTTATTACTACAAATGCTAAGGAATTATGTAACAAGGTGGGACTGAGTTCTGAGTTATATAGCATGCTCTATCAATAGTTGGATACATGTTTTAAGCAGGTCTTCAAAATCAAAGCAAGTAGTGCCTCTTCCAAAACCAATTCATGTGAAGAAGGCTCGAAAATAACTAAATGAGAAATTTTTAGAATTGATTGGTGAGCCTATACGTTTGGAACACACACATACTGAAGTATGGTTTCAAAGAAGTTACCTTTGTATTGAATGCGTCCAAAAACTTTGTATTTGATATATGTAGGGTGCAAGTGGCTATGGTCAAGTTCTACCATATGTTTTTGTAAGAATGTAGAGGCAAGCTTAAGATTGTCCTCAAACTTGACGAAAGCGAGATTATCAAGGGGAGAAAACTTGAACATGTGAGTATAACACTTATGAATCGAACATTGGATCCCAACATCAATGAAAACCATCCTTTATACTTCATGTGCAATCAGAGAATGAATTATAGTGGCTTGCAGCATTTGAAGTACCAAAGAAGGACCATGAAGTACTTAAAGTTTTTTATACCCAGTGTTACTCAACAGCAAAATAATGGAGCAAATTTATATGTTTAAGTATTTGGGGACTATCAAGTTAAATGGCATCTTACATGTGATTTAAAAACAATGAAGTGTATGTCTGGTTTATCGAATGAAACAAATGCAAAATTTCCATGCACATATTATATGCAAACTAGGAAGAAAGGAAAAGATGGAAAGAAAGAATGGCTTGCCAAGACAGGACAACAAGGTGCTCCAACACGATCAAAAAGTCATGAGAAATGGATTACTAGTCCCAATGGATCCAAAGTAGTACCCTATTTTGGAAATACATTTGCACATCGTGTTGTTTGGTTAGAATAATTGAGAAGCTAGTATATGAATATATATGCTTTGCATACAAGATACAGCATGTGTCAGAAGCTAATGCTATATGCAAGAAGGTAAAACAAGTCCTCTCTGAAGTTGGATTGCATAGGGGCTAAGTAGAAATAAAAACGGATGAGAAAAAATTGGGCAAGGGTGGAAACTTCCCTTGAAAACCATGCTTTGTCAGAACCCAAGGCAATATACTTGTGAAACAACTAGAGAAGTATGAAGCATGGAAAAAGTTGCACCTTATTCTAGATTGGAGCAATGGGGGGGAAATGAGGATTTCAAAGGTAGAAGTGTGGATACACCTAGATATATTGGCAACTCTCTTACAAAATTTGAGGTTTAGAAATGGTGATGCCAATACATTTAAAGAGTTAGTTACTACATTTCACAACTCTATGGTAGAGGCATGGACTTCAAATAGCATAACACACTACATGGTCAATATTGTCACCATTACAAAAATATATCATCACTACGAATTAGTTTGGTGTTTCTAATCTCTCTTTCTTATGCAGTTTATACTTGAGGCACATGGTCCATGCTTTGCAAATCAAGGGAGTTTAGTAGTATGGTCAACTCAATACATGAAACGATCTCACTAGCAAGCTCATTGTGCTTTTCAAAAGGCAACTGATCATGGAGGAGGCATCAATGGTCTCGATTCAAAAGCCCAAAATCTCTCAAGCAGAATCTATAAGTAGGGCAATATATGAAGTGAGGAAAGCAAGATATGAAAACAGCCATGCAGAATGGTTGTTGGCAACCTAAAAGAGAGATGGCAAGCAACAGAGACCTAGATAAAGAGCACAATTTTGATACATTTAGAGTCTAAGAGAGAGTACAAGTACTAAGGATATGAATCATCATCAATACTCCTATCTTAATTATGAGATGTCTTTAACACTCCTATCTTAAGCTTTAGATAGTTTGTCTATTTGAATTTTGCTAAATGAGCATTTGATTAAAAATATTTAAAATTTAAATATTTGAACTATTTTTTTCAAATTTTTGATGTCGATTGCTCTATCTTTTGGGTCTATTAATCTTAAACCACACTTCTTGGGAGAAGGGACAATGTAACAATGCCTATCTTAGAGAGTAAAGTTTAACGTTATGTCTACTTGAGTCCTTTATTTGACTATATGTACAATATATAAAAATTTTAAAAAATTACGTTTAAATTATGAAAATTTGATTTTGAAATTCTAAGACAAAGATTTGAAAATTCCAAACCTTGGAAGATTCACTAGCCTAGAGAGAGAGGGGCATGAGGAGGGTAGCATGAGACACAGAGAGGGACTACTGGGATGGAGGGAGAGAGAGAGAGAGAGAGAGAGAGAGAGAGAGAGAGAGAGAGAGAGAGAGAGAGAGAGAGAGAGAGAGAGAGAGAGAGAGAGAGAGAGAGAGAGAGAGAGAGAGAGAGAGAGTCTAATAGACAGACAAAAGTTCATTTATGCTATAGTAAGTTTGAAAGTTCATTTATACTAAAGTAATTTTAATGTTCATTTATACTAAAGTAATTTTTAAGTTCATTTATTCTATATTAAGTTTAAAAGTTTCGTATTTAAGTTAAGTCTCTCCTTTCAAATTTTCCCATTACTCTTCACTCTACCCTCCACTTTTCTATCCTACGTCATCACAACCACGGCACATTCCAAGCTTCCTATCAAGAAGGCACATACAAGAGCAAGTGTTCAACACTCTTTTGAATCTAGTGAGTATATTGTGAGTGAAAATAGCCCCCTGGTGGGGAGCTGACAACGATGGCTCTACTATAGCTAATAATGGTGGTGCTACTATGGCCAACAATGGTGGCCCTAGTGTGGTTAATAATGATGGCTGCTCTATACAGAATAATGGTCCACCATTGTCCAGAAATGGTGGTCCACGTGCTTCAGTTACTCTAGCTTCCATTACTGCTCCAACTGGTAATACACGTCCTTCAACACATAAGAAGTGAAGATGGAGACTAGACATAAGTGCTCTACATGAGATAAGAAAATTCCAGAAGACTGCCAACTTAATTATTCCTGAGGCACCATTCTCTAGGTTGGTGCAAGAAATACTACAAGATCTCCAGTCAGAGCATCATCACAAGTTCTTTTCAAGGAACCATGCAAATAATGTGGGGTGATGGTCAAACCAAGCCTTGCTTGCTCTCTAAGTGGTAGTTGAAAGCCACTTGATTAATCTCATGAAAGATGGTCAACTTCTAGACATTCACACCTAATGTATAACTGTTAAGCCCATAGATTTGATTCTTGTTCGTAGGATTCGCAACAACAAGGATGCATTTAATCTTAATATCAACAATATACTATGAGAAACTACCTTGTAAATGGATCTATATTTAGCTCAAGTCTGGTTTTAGATTTTATGGAGCTCAGCTTCTGGTTATCCTTCCAATAGATCTTCAAGTATTTAATAGTAGTGGCCTTCAAAATAGAGCTAATTTTTTCCTACTAGCTCTAGTTGTACTTTGTGTGATGTACTATCTATCGTGTATTTTGTGGTTTTGTAATGCTATATCTGATATGTGATATTCTATTTTTCCCATAACTTGCATTATGTAAATTTTTAAGTTTCTAATTTTGCAAGTAGTTACGTTGAGGATAAATTCTATGTGCAATCATGCACACATTGGTGAATAGTTGTACTTGGGCCGCGACACACTATATCTTTATTGTATTTTATGGTTTGGCAATACTATATCTGATATATGATATTCTATTTTTTTCATGATTTATATTTTGTGAAATTTTTTTCCTACCTAATGATAGTGGGGTCTTGAACTCCAGCAACTATACCACAAATCACCATAGAGAAAAATGGGCTAGATCTATTACTTGTGTAGAGCAACTTCAAATGTCAAAGCAACACTACTTTCTCCAAGCTAAAGTTGGTCAAGATGCTCTTAAATGGGCCAGCCTCATCAGTGCCCTCAGCTTCAAGAAGTTCTCAATGAAAGCAAGAGAACATGCTTTAGGAAATACTACTATGTTGCTAACAAGCTACCCAATGTACTCTTTCAATTCAGAGTCCTATACTCTTCCTTGGCTACCAGATCAACCACCTTAACTAGATGAACACTCATCTATATAGATAATGTCCTGTGTCACATAAGTTCAGTATCAAACTTACTATTCATGGAGTGCTAAATATATATACTTCAATTTTGTGTGCAATGTTGCCCATAGGGCCTCCAAGGCATGTGGACCAACAAGATTTAGTCTCCCAAACACGAGCCTATGGGACAGGGCTCCTGTAGGGTTTTGATCTCTCGGTCAAATTTCATCTTGTGGGTCCACATGTCAACTTGGAGGCTCTATGGATAAAGTTGCACTAAAAACCAAAAACATTACCTTCTCCATGTCATCTATATGCCACTATAAAGGAGCATCCAGGGCTGCTCCTACAACCGGGTTGTCCTCATCTCTCTCTTGAGAAGGTACAATGTAGTTGGGTCGAGAACCAAAAAGGATTTCTTGCAAGCACTCAAAGTCTTGGTTGGAGATGTTATACTCTGGTGTTGCATCCTTGATTTACTTTTGGATGCTCACAATGGCAAAGATGTTATTGACAAATGATTTTTTATGCTGAGAAATGCTTAAAAATAGCCAAAAATGTCAAATTTCATGGGAAAAATAGACTTCGTCGAAGGCGACAGATGCAATCAGTACGATTTTAAGCGGCAAGTCCCTAAAGCACTAGTGCTTTTTTTTATGGAAAATCAAACGGTGGCGGATTGCTGAGCTAGAGTTTCCCTAAATGCAAAACGACATCAGGAATCCAATGCAAGTCTCAGATCTCCATTCCGAGGTCGTTTGATCCCCCATTTAGTCCCCACAAGGTTCAAGGTTGTGAAGTGGCTACTAGATCTGGAAGCCAGGAAGAGTGGGACGGGCCCCAGCTTTGTAGATTTCAACGTCATGGAACCACCCGTTTAGAAGGATCTCTATTCTGATGTCGTTTGCCCCCTCAAAACTGAAAAGCCTACTTGCTGGAAGTGTGAAAGAAAAAGTCATGAACTAGATACTTTGGGTTTAAAAGCTTAAGCTTGGAAACAAACTCAAGAAATGAAACACCAGGGCGAGGGGGGGGGGGGGGGGTGAGGGGAGGGCGTCAAATTTTCGACGCCTCCCAAATCCCCTTTTTTTGTGATTTCTGATCAGTCTGAAGCATGAGGAATCCTTTGGGCCTGAGATGCCTCTATTCTTCGCTCTCCATCGCCATAAACACATTAAGAATTGATGCATCGAGTAAAGAGATTAAAAAATAGTCTTTCTCTCTCCTCCCTCTCTCTCCTACAAGAGGCAGTTCATGCCCGTGAAGAAGAATGAAGACCGGTTGAAGGATGCTCGTCTAGCACGAACCAGATTGCTCCAAGATCAAGAGGAGGCTAAGAGGAGATGTTCAGCATTGAAGATTTGTTGTCAGTCAGTCCATTGGCAACATGAAAGAATTATTTAAAAACCTGCAACATGCAAATAAGTGGTATGACTCTATTTTACAAAGGAAATTTGCTTGTTTTTAATATTTGATTGAGTCAATGTTGTTCTTATGGAGTGAAAATTGGTAGCAATGCTATTTAATATATTTTTTATACTTCCATGATAAAACAAATCAGAAAACATAAAGTCAAAATGCTAGAAATAATTTTTAGAAACCCATAAAACACAATTTTTATGAGAAAAATGGGGTTTTTTTGTGTTTTCGGGTGGGATAAACCAATACACATGGGATAAAATGCCAAGAAAATCTATATTTGTGTTGTTCTAAGAATCAAGAGCCATAGCTTTGAAAATATATCAATTTTTAATTGGAAAAATAGTGAAAATAGCTAAAAATGGAAAATTTTGGGACTTTTGTGTTATAAAAATCTAGAAAAATATAATAAGTGGTTGTGGATGTATAGAGGGGCAAAGCATGAGGTTTGGCCTCAATTTTTCCTTTATTTTTGTCATAGTGTGTGATTTATTACTTTTAATACACTAAAATACATACAAAACAACCTCTATACACCTATGCAACGAAGCAAAATTTAAATGGTGAGGGGGAGTAGGATTTTGTGCAACAGTCTAAGGGCTAAAATAGTATAAATTTTGATTTTTTTTTCTATGTATAGCATTTAGGAAACGGCCTATTTGGAAATAAGGGATTTAGTAGCATAAGGTTTGCCTTTGTGCTAGATTATTGCAACGAAGCATATATATGTATTAGTTGGAATTCATGGAAAGAATGTTTTTGCGCTAGCACATAGGCCGATTTTGAACCATAACTATTTGTGCACAATGAGACATCCACTATTGCATTAATCATACATGTGGTAT
Source organism: Lygodium microphyllum (assembly GCF_053477565.2). Lineage (NCBI taxonomy): Eukaryota > Viridiplantae > Streptophyta > Polypodiopsida > Schizaeales > Lygodiaceae > Lygodium > Lygodium microphyllum. The sequence continues at coordinate 82,050,759 of NC_141163.1, read as the reverse complement.
CAACTCTTGGAAATGCATAGTAATTGTTTGAACTATAGTTGATCCACGCTTAAGAGGGCGAGATTTCCCTTGCCGTAGATTAGTCATTCGTTTCATGGGGGAAACTATTTGTGAGAAAACATGGTATCTCTTGGATTTCGCTAGAAAGAGAGGAGTCTTGTACGAATGTGTTTATATATAAACACGACGCATCGAGGGGCCAATCCCCAAGATGTAGGAGAGTCACAGTGGAGCCACGGCCATTAGCCAGAGGTGCTTCCTTTGTGTGTGATACATGGAATTTATTGCCAATATGTGTGGGATACCCCCTTTGAGGGGTTTTGGGAAAGGTGCCGTTGGACTTTTATCCAGCTACAAATGCAATATTAGAAGTATCTAGTGTGTATTTAGTTATTACAAATGCTCTTGGACCGCGAGGCCATGTGTGTGGTGGGGTTGTCTTTTGTGTATGAGGTTTGGCTAGTGCCATAGCCAGTGCTGGCCCATTTTAGGTCCCATCAGTGGTACGTCTGCCAGGAGTCACTAACAAGTGGTAGTTCCGAATCTAGGGTTTTAGGGACCAAATAGTTGGTTTATGTCCTTTGACAAGGACCGTCAAGCCGAAATACAAAAAGCAGAATGTGCTAAAAGGGCTAGACAGTGGTTGGAGATTGTAAGACGCTATTCTCCTCAAAGGAGAAGCCCGTTATGCATAATCGGTAGTGGTTCTAGTAACCTAAGTGTTACAAGGAGCCCTTTGAGTGCAAGTGAAATTCTTAGTACTTCCCTTCTTCCAGTCAATCAACCCACTTCAAGTGGGGGTGGAGTTTTACCTACACAAACTCCTATTGTCAATCCGGTTGTAGCCATGGCACAACCTATCGCAATTCGAGCAGGGACGCCGGATTTACCAGCATTAGGAGCACCATTGCCCATTTTTCGCGGATTAGCAGAAGAAGATGGAGAATTCCATATTAAGGAGTTTCAAACACTCATGTTCAACTATCGGATCCAAGACGAAGGACACCTAATGATGTTATTCAACATGACATTAAAAGGAAGAGTGGTAGTATGGTATCATGGTCTAGAAGCCGGAACCATAACTACCAGTGCCCATTTCTTCACGACTTTTCATAGAGAGTTTGCTCTTGAGAAGGGTGGATAATATATGTTGCATTTCTGGAATGTAACATGCCAAGAGCCAAATGAGAATGTCTAGGCCTATGCTAAGAAACTAAAGCAAGTTCTTCGCAAACTTAATGCTTATATTCCCATTCCAGCGGTTGCACAATTGCAATATTTCCCACATGGATTGGATTTCAATATCTAGGTGTAGCTTAGTAGTGTCACTTTGGCTGACATTGACATGCTATTATCCAAGCAGAAGGAGTAGAGTCACGCTTGCAAGCGGCTTATACAGCAATGATAAATTGGAATGGTAATAATTTGGCATTGACCAACAGGAGTCAAGGTGATCCCACATCAAATGCGAATGGAAGAGGGAGTATCATGCCGAATTTTCCTATGTTACGCGCTCCTCCTAGCATGACTATGCCTATGGCTAGTCAGACGGGACCGTTAAGTGGTGGAAGCCAAACAGTGAATCTTAATGTTGTCCCAATAGGTCAGTGGCTGCCAATTCCTAATCAAGTGGTTAGGCTGATGGGATGACAGACATATGACTGCAACTATGAGTCGAGTGCCTCTAATGTCCTTGGCAAAGTTAAGGACATGATGAAACAATATACGGATATGATTTCTGAACAATACAAACAAATAGATGTGGACGTCAATTTTCTTAAGAAGCAACAAAATTTGATAGGGAGTCAAAGCCCTGAAGAGGGTGCGCCCTCAAGATTCAGTTGTAAGTGGTGTGGTGGCCAACATTTCCCTAGGAATTATCCGAATGTTAAATGCAATATTTGCAGAAAGTCTAGCCACTTAACTGCTATCTATTGCAGTAAGATCAGTTCTCTCCAACAAGGGCGTAAACAATTAGGTCCAATTAACCATCGCGCACAAGGGAATAATCTCCAGCAAGATGAGGGACCAAGACAAATACTACAATGAGGAAAGGCTATTGTAGAGGATTTGCCTCATGGTAGTGGAGTGAGCCTTATTGAGGTCATACTATCAATGATGTTGAAACTTCTAATCTACGAGCCATAACAAGAGGTCAAAAGATCAAAGAGTATGACAAAGAATTGTAAAACCTTTCGAGGGAAGCCCTAAGCAAGATGCCAAGGAAAAGCGAGTCCTAAATCCTGATATGGAAGGTAGACCTTTAAGACCTGTTGGTAGTAAATGTTGGAGGTAAAGGCGCATCTGCCTAGCCGCCCGTGTATTACTACACTGACAGTCACCGCCACTGCACACTACAGGTGGTGGGCGCTTGTCAAACCGTCACTTTATTCTTTATTCTTTTAGTGACAGTTTGAATAAAGGAAGGCCCGGTCACACATTGTGACTGTTGGAGTTCCCATTTCTAGTCTCTCCTTTGCTTGCTCTTACTCTCTCACCATAGCTCTCGAGTCTAACCTTCGATCCGTCGCTCCCTTTCAACTGGTATCAAAGCTTTGCTTTTTGAATCTTGAGCTTAGTTTGTGGCATCCCATCGACTCCCTACTTGCATTGGGTCTCCTTCCCGGCAGCCATATCCAATTCCTTCGAGCTCCCATCACTTCCCAGCTTCCCGAGCACCTTCTCGGCATTTTTGGGCACCTTCAAGGCATTACATCAGAGATATTTGATCATTTTCTTCAGGGTTTACTTCATTTCTCTAGTCACACAGACTGTAAACAGTTTGGGGCAGCCACCATTGAAGCTCCATTGCTTCACATCTTCATTGCCCCTGCTCACAAACCCTTGAGGCTTGGTGTGTGCCCCCTTGGGCACCTACTTGAGCCCCTACTCCACCCCAGGTATGCCACGTGGGCTGCAAGCCCCCCAGGACACCAACACGCTGTTTGCACCTGTTTTAGGCTGATCCATGTTTGCTCCACACTGGTCCTCCTCAAGCTCTAGGCCATTGGGCACTTCCACAAGCTTCATCTGAGGCATTTGCACATGATTGATGCTTGGTCTTGAAGACTTGAGCATTGGACATTGATTTGGGGCTGATTCAAACACTGTTTGGGACTATTTACAGCAATTCACAGTCATGTTATGCTAATGCTACATTGAAAATAAATGCTATGCTTGTCTAGGCATACATAGTCAACCGGTTTGATGCCTATTGGATGCCGATTGACTTGGGGATGGATTGCACATGTTATGCCATCATTTTGGCACTGAATTGGGATTGAAATTTCTCAGTTTTTTACTATCATTTCATGCTATAATAAAAGTGGACTGAAGCTATTTTACATGCTTTGGGTTATGCCTATTGGATCCGGCCTATGTCTTGGATATATGCCATGAAGTGTTGATCTTTGGGGTACGACTTCAAGCTTTTATTTCATTTCGGATGTTTTTTGGAAGAGCTTTGACATTACACACTCATTTTCTTGACCATGGTATATGCTTTGACAATGATGCTCCTTGGGTTTATGCATACCCGTTGCCTCGGCTTGATGCTCATGTCACGGTTGATTACCCTATGCATACGTTGAGCTTGACTGCTCATTGAAGCTCCACCTTGCATGCATTTTGGATTATCTCAAGTAGTCTTGGATGTTACTTAGCTTGTCAGAGTTTGGATTGGGATGTATTTGATGTCTTACATACTTATGGATATTACATACTGCCTACATGTTGTTCGGGATGTGCTATTGATGTATTGTCTTGGACTTATATCATTGGCACTGTGTCTTGCCTTGGCTTGAGCTCTTGAGCTTGTACATATGACTTTTGTGCCAGTGGGAGCATTCTTGAATGCTTATCAGACATTGAGCAGGCAGTACTTTTATGCATTGAGCCGTTACATGCTATTGAGAAAACAAACACTTGAGACTTTGGGTTAATACTTTTATGCATTGAGGCGTTACATGCTATTGAGCAAACAAACACTTGAGACTTTGGGACTTCTTACCCTTTGGGATGATACATCATATGTCTTGGTTGACTATATGCTTATGAGCTAAGTCTCAGTTCTGGATCCGTATCTTTGTGAATTGACACCTACTTGTGTCAAGCTTTGATAGTGGCAGAAACACTTTGCCCCGTTGACTGGGGGTTATGCCTACTTACTGGCATATGTTTGTATGACATACTTGGGTGTTGGATTCATGCTTATCAACCATCATATGCTTATGCTATGCCCGCATGATGGCGGCTTTGGTCTTGGCAGTATCTGATTGCCTTGGGATCCGATTTTGGCAATGTTAGCTCTCTTTTACTAAAATCTAAAATTTATTATAGCAAGCATATATGTATGGATTGACATGGATTTTTCATGCTGAAACACTCTCAAATTATGTACTTTCACTAGTACTTGGTGGGCAGCAGCTTTCATTCCACTTTCCTTGCCATTTTTCCTCAATTTTGGTGATTTTTTTATCATTTTCTACGTAAATAGCAAGCAGTTTTGAACTGTCTACAGTCTTCCAACCTGCATTATGGCGAGTTTGTCCACTGATCATGCTATTTTCAACATCACTAAGCTTGATGTTACGAATTACCCTTATTGGAAGAGCCAGATTTGGCAGGTTTTGGTGCAGAAATCACAGATCAAACCTTTGAGGTTAAGCGGGCATCCGCTTGCAACTATGCCAGCAGATGAGGAATGGCTTGAGCTTGATGAGTTATGCAAGTCCACTATTGTATTGTCTCTCACAAAATAGGTTCACTATAATGTCTTTGAGGAAGAACAGAGTGCATGGCAGTTGTGGAATAAGATAAAAAATCTCTATGACAAGAAAAGTCCAGCGAGTCAGATGTATTGGTCGAAGTAGCTTATGGATTTGTGCATGAAGGAGAATGTGACTATGTTTGCTCAATTGAGCCAGTTCCATGCTATACTCAAAAACTTGACTTCGCAGGACATCACTTTTGCAGAGGATGTCACTCCTCTTTTCTTGACTGGTACTCTTAATGAGTCATGGGATGTATTCCGCACTGCATTATGTGCCTCTACTACTACCTTGAAATTATCTGATGTTGAGAGTGCTCTTCTGCAGGAAGAGGTTAACCATAAGAATTTGGATGCCTCTCATGTGTCTCATGCTATGACAGTTAGAGGCAGGAATAATGGATATGAAAAGCATGGCAGTGGTAGTGGCCGTGTGGACGGGATTCTCAGTAATCTCGGTCCAAGTCTCGTGGGAAGTCACGTAGCAAATCCCGTGGCAGGAATGTAGATGTTACTTGTCACCATTGTGGGAAAAAGGGCCATATTAGGCCAAAATGCCATGAATTGCGCAATGAATGGCGCAAAGATAAGGGGAAAGACAAAGTGCAGGATAAGTCTTCAGATCGCAGCATAGTTCTTGCAAAGTCTAGTGTTAAAATTAAAGAGATCAATGTTATGCAGCCTAAGGATGTTGATGATGATGATTATATCCTAGTAGGTTCTTCCAGTGCTTCGCACATGATAGAGATACACTCTATGTATGCACAGTGTTGGCTCTTGGACTCAGGTGCATCCTTTCATGTGACACCTTGTCGAGAGTGGTTTCATTCATACAGTACTGTTTCGGGTTCTGTGTGCTTGGGTGATGACAGCTCTCTTGATATTGTGGGCATTGGTGATGTTAGTGGAGCCCCAAGAGGAACACCAAGGAAAAGGGAATCTTGCAAGAAAATCTATCTTATAACATCAACAAGCTTTTATTTCATTCTTCTGATCATCAAAACAAAGAAAACAACAATTCTTCACACATCATCATAGTAGATTTCTCCCACGGATTTGATAGAATCAACCATATTCTCCAACATCTTCACAAAATCCATCAACAGAACAAAGAACAAAAAGGAATATACCATCTTTGAATGGAAATCAATCACATATTATTCATCTTCAATGTCTTCACAATTCTCTTTCTCAATCTCTCATATACAGTTACACTGTTTCGATAGATTTGACTATCTCTGACTCTCTCTCTCTCCATCAATAGTACATCATATCCTCACTACAATGCTCTCATAATAACCCTCAATAATCCTTCTTAGGTCGTGGACCGTGCATGCAACACTCCATTTACACATCTCACCTCTCATTTGATTTGAAGGGAAAGACTGGTCACTCACCCCACCCACTGTCTCACTCTATGATAGATACTGAGGACAGCCCATACTCACATCCCCATCCTGTTAGGATGAAATCTTGTGTCACTTAATTGTTTGTTGATGAAGATCGCGTCGTCAGTTGTTGAAGAGGCGTACCCATGGAGGTAGCCATCAGATCGAACGTTGTGTTACATAGGACATGGCGTCTGCTAGGGACTGTCAAACGATCTACAGAAAGGCATAGGACACAGCGTACCAAGGGAGGCAGATTTGGAATTGGATCCTGGGGATGTCAATTGATGAATCCACTTTCTGGACTGCTGGGTGTTGCCACCTTTTCCACAGCCAGCTTCCCGCCCAAGGGTGTTGACCACCTTTTCTTGGAACGAGACCTGCTATGATAGGAAATTTCTTCATTTTCTCCCATAATAGTTTTTTTTTTGTGTTTTGTTGTTGTTTTTTTTTTTCTTCTATTCCCGAGGGTGTCTCCACCTTTTCTCGAAGAATAGGTCGACATGACAGGGACCGAAGTCCTTTTCTCCCATGACCGATATGTATATTTTTTTCCTTTTTTTGAATTAAGCAAGGGAATGGTAGAGATACCATTTGTCAAAACCAACCTCGCCACTGCCGCTGGTGGAAAATAGAGTATAAGAGATCAGGGATGGGAGGTGGGGCTGAGGGGACAGAGGGTTGCATCCACCTCATCAGGAGTGGCTGAAGAACGGCTATCAGAAGTAGCATCATAAGAGTTACAGTGCCATGCCAACAGGGGAAAGGATCAGGTGACCGTGATTGTCAAGATCCCCAAGGAGGGAAGTACTTCTTCAGGCAATAGCCATTAATTAGGAAGGGATCATCAGAGGCATCAACGGTCTACACCTGAACAGAGCCATTAGGGTTGACAGCAAGTACCTTATATGGGCCCATCCACAACTATTGAAGCTTGCTAGGAAACTTGCCAAATCGTGAATCATAGGCTAGGACCAAATCACCTTCTTTGAACTCCTTGTGCTTGATGAAGCTGTCATGGTAAGCCTTACATTGAGCTTGCGTGGCTTCCATGCACTATAGAGCCATCCTGCGAGTTTCGTCCAAACATTCCAAGTGCAGGAGACATCATTGCAATGAATCATCGTCCCCTAAACGCTCTTTGATAGCCACTCGCAAAGAGGGTAATTCTAGTTCAACAGGGAAAACAACTTCTATACCATACACCAGCTGAAAAGGGGTCTGTCCTGTTGCTGCTTTATGGGAGGTTCTGTACGCCCAGAGGGCCTTTGTAAGTCCATCATCCCAATCACGACGATGTGCGGCAATCGTCCTTGTCAGAATTGAGCAGAGGATGCAATTGGTGACTTCGACTTGGCCGTTGGCTCTGGGGTAATAAGGAGTGGACTTGCGATGGTGGATCTTATATAGCTCTGTCAACTCTTCCATGACTTTATTAATGAAATGAGTGCCTTTGTCACTTACCAGCTCTAGGGGATTTCCAAAATGGGTGATGATATTCTCGTACATGAACACGGCCATGCTGTTACCATCGTCCCACTTTAGAGCTTTGGCTTCACACCACTTAGTAACATAATCCATACATACCAGGATGTATCTGTTCTATTTTCTTCTAGTGGGAGGATCGATTCGGCCGATGAAGTCAATGCCCCACTTCTCGAATGGCTTCAAAGGAAGAATAGGTTGCAATGGCATGGCACTTGTTTTGGTGGGTTTCCCCATTCGCTGACAAGCATCACATCTTTTACAGTAATCATATGCATCCTTGTGGATGGTCGGCCACCAGTATCCTGCTAGTAGAGCCTTCCTGGTTGTAGCTTCTCCTGTAAAGTGGCCTCCACATGGCTCGTCATGGCAAGCCTTCAAAACAATCCCAATCTCATCTCCTGCAACACATCTTCTGAGCACTTCATCTTTGCCTTTCTTGTATAGTGCACTGCCTAACAGGGTGTAGGGGGTTGATTCTAACATAAGCTTCTTCCTTTCCCCACTAGAAATGCCAGGAGGGTACTGTTGGGTTGCCAGCAGATTGGCAATGTCTGCATACCAGGGGGTTATAGTTTCTACCAAGAATAGGGAAGCATCAGGGAGGTCTGGATCATCCTGCTCCTTGTTTGCAGTTTGTGGGATACATGACAGATGATCAGCCAGAACATGGGAATGACCAGGTTTGGTAATTACCTCAAAGTCGAACTCCTGGAATAGAAGGAGCCATCTCATCATTCATCCTTTCACGTCTGCTTTGTTCATCAGAAAGGACAGGGCCTCGTGATCCACAAAAAACTTGAAATGTATGGACAATAGATAGTGTCGAAACTTCTCCAGTGCAAACACCATTGCCAAGCACTCCAGCTCTGTCACTGTATAGTTCCGTTCCCTATCAATGACTTTTTGGCTTGCATAATATATTGGTTGATCTAATTTAGAGGGGCCCTTTTGACATAGGATAGCACCTAGCCCTTCAACTGATGCATCTGTGTGCACATGGAACTCCTTCATCGAATCAGGAGGCTGTAAAATAGGTGCTTGGATCAGGTATTGTTTTAGGGTATTGAAAGCTTCCTCACAGTCATCCATCCAAAGGAAATCAGCTTCTTTCCTTAGGAGCTTGTGCAGAGAGGCTGCCTTAGTTGCAAAATGTGCGATAAATCTTCTGTAATAGCCCACATGGCCAAGAAATCCTCTCAATTGTTTGAGGTTTATCAGTGTTGTTAAGGCGGCAATCTTTTCAATCTTTGCCGGGTCTGTTGCAATTCCTTGTCCAGAGACAATATGGCCCAAAAGAACTCTTGAGGAGACACCAAAGACACATTTGTCGAGGTTGAGAGAAATCCCATACTCTCAGCATCTGTCAAAACATTGCTCTAGGTGTCCCCAGTGCTCACGGATCAAACTATAGACACAGAAGTCATCAAGATACACCTCAATGAAATCATGTAGATGGTTTTGGAAGGCCGCCATCATTACTCGTTGGAAGGTGGCAGGAGCATTACAGAGCCCAAATGGCATCACTCTGTAGGCATACGTTCCCCATTCCATGGTGAAGGTTGTTTTAGATTGGTCCTCTTCTGTGATTTGGACTTGGTTATATCCGCTGAATCCATCCAAGAGGGAATACAGCTCATGGCCTGCCACTGTGTCCAACAATTGGTTTGTAAAAGGGATAGGGAAATGATCCTTCTTCGTCTTCGAATTGAGCTTTCGAAAGTCGACACATATTTGAAGTTTCCCGTTCTTCTTGGGTACTATCACAATGGGCAAAACCCATTCACTGTTAGCCACGGGATAGATGAACTCTGCTTCAAGGAGTTTCAATAATTCGGCCTTCACCAGAGTAGAATAATTAGGATTCATCCGCCTTTGTCTTTGCCTTACAGGTTTGGCATCGGGCTCTAGATCAATGTGATGTTGACATACTGTAGGATCAATCCCCTTTAGGTCTTTGTAGGACCAAGCGAACACATCTAAGTTCTCCTTGAGTAGGTCTCGAAGGACCACCAGTTCTTCTTCTGGAAGATTGAGATCCACTTTCAGGTAACGTTCAGTACCCTCAGCATCCAAGAACGTTACTTGTCTTTCACCTTCCACTTTGCGGATAAATGTCCCACGGATTGCTTCTGGGTAGAGGTCTGACTCCTTCAAGAGAGTCGTATCCTCATCTGATGTCCCACTAGAACTAGTGTCCTCCTTCTGAATAGATGACTCATTCATCTGTTTAATTTTCTGAAAGGGTATCAGACCCTTATTTGCTTTTGTTTGAGGGGTGACCTCTTCAGGACTCAAGGCTTTATCTTCAGAGGATGCATCCAGGAATGTCACATAGCACGGACCTGCTAGAGGCTGTGACTTTGAGGGCTTGGGCTTCAGTTGACAAGGGGCATCATCATCATCTTCTCTTTGGACTGAACTGTCAGGGCGACAGGAGCCAATGGTGAACTTAATTTTTATGCTTTTAATCCATTGCTTATACAGATTCTGCATACTTTGTGGTCCATTGATCAACCCAAACGGAACCATGGTCATTCCATCCAGTACCCTGAGATATTCGGCCTCTGAGGTCTCTGTAGGGACATCAACCAGATCATCCTCTATCAAAGGAAATTCTTCTTCTGCACTTCCATAGCCTACTTTATTTTCTTCCTCGTTAATTTCATTCTCATCTTTTAGAGGCTCTGTCTCGGCCTCTGTAGAGGCTCTGTAGGAGAAGAACAGATCGTCTGTCGGCTGCATCTGCTTCTGCTTCTATCACCAGTTTTGACTCTACTTCTGGTTCTAGTTCTGGCTCTGTATTTGTTACTATCTCTGTATCCGCTCTGTCTCTGTTTTGTAGATGCTCTGCATCTGCTCCGCCTCTATATTGTCTCTGATCTGTAACTGTACTGTCTCTGTACTGACTCTGCTCTGTCCTGCGACTGTCATGTAACAGGGAGAACAATACATCCATGCTTCTATTTCACTATCAGAGGTGATTTCATAAGTTAATTCTAATTGAGGTAGGAGATATTGACCCATGGTCAAGGATTTTACTTCCCTTGGCAGTTGGCTTACAGTGCCCACTGCTAGGGATTGTGCCTCTGTTTTCTTAGGAAATATTTGCTTAACAGCCTCTTCATCTCCTGATGTACCATCTGTTACCTCGTTAGAGGAGTCAGTTATGACTTCAATGGATGTGTATCCATTGCCTTTTTGCGATCCATACAGCTTTAACACCGCTTTGTTGAGTCCTCTGCCTAGGGTTAGGGTTCCTTTGAACCAGTTCGTCTTGGCTCTTGCTTCAAAAATCCAAGGTCTTGCCAACAGAAGAGGGTATGAGGTCCCATAAGAATTTGGTTTGACCACCAAATATGTCAGCCAATAGTCTCTTCCTACAAGGGTTGTTTTTACATATGGGAGGATGCCCAACGATTTGACTCTACTTTGGTCTGCCAATCTAATAAGCCACTGTGTAGGTTGAATTCCTTGCAACCCTAAGTCCTTCATTGTGACATCCGTCATTATGTTTACTGATGATCCTCCATCAATCAATGCATCTGAAATGAAGCATCCTTCTATCCATACACTAATCTCTGGGGTTCCAGGATCTAGGAAGGCATTAGCCACATCTACTTCCTTTACAGGCTCCGAGGCATTATTGGTCTTGGTCGTTGTTGAAGGAGCGATCCTTAGTCCATGCCTTCGTGTCAAGATGCTTTTGAATCTCTTTCAGTAGCTGGGAGACAGCATCAGCAACTGTCGAAATGTTAAGTTTGGTTTAAAAGTATCTAGGTCTTTGACCAAGTCATAATCTTTAATAGGATCCACAGGCTTCTCCAGCTAGCTGGGGAATGGAGCTACATCCATTTTCATCTTTCCTTTTTTTGCTAACAATTGCTACATCGGCACTTCTTCTATTTCTGGAAGTGCTTCTGTATCATCTATCTCTTGGGCCTCTGGTCCTATCCCTGGGACTGTCTCTATAGCCTTCTGTGGCACTGTAGTGCTCTGTACTGTACTGTACTGTACTGTTCTGTACTGCTCTGTCCCTCTGTAGGTAGGTTGAACTTCACAGTCTTCGCAAGAGAGTCGTTTCCATTCTAAACCACTGGTTCCTTCTTCTTGGTGCATGTCACGGCAGCAACTTCCAACTCGACCAAATTGGAAGCAAGTTCTTGTACCTTCTGTTGGCTATCAGTGACATTGGCCTTTACAGGGGCTGGACTGGGACAGTCCTTTGCAGTGTGGCCTTCTCCTTTGCATCGACTACATAAGGGCTTGTAACCCATTGATCGTCTAGGGTTTGGGCAATTTGGGAAGATATGTCTCTTTTCTCCACACCTATAACATTCCACCTCGGATCTCTGACCACCGCCAAATTGTCGTCCTTTGTAACTTTGAGAGGGAAACCTCCTTGGACCGAAATTAGGACCAAACTCTCTAGGCTTGGGTCCAATATCCTGTGTTGTCATTTTGGATTCTAGCAAGTTGAATCTTGCATTTTCATCCTTCTGTCTTCGTTCATGCATCTCTTTCAGAGAGTAGATATCCGCTGTATGGTTCTTCCGCAAACAGTAAGAACAGAAGGCTCCAGGAATGGTTGGTTTTCGGGTACATTCAGTGGCTAAATGTCACGCTTGATTACACTTTCCACACCAGGTATTAGAGCGCATCACATCTCTTCCCGCTCCTGCAGGAGTGGATATATTGGCGGTATTCACCTTCAACGTCTATAACTGCTCTATAATCACATCCAGAAGCTCTTTCTTGATACTTGCAACTGAGTTGGATAAGTAGTCCTTCAGATTTTCACCTCTTGAAATGCTTGTGGTAGGGCTTTGGGAAGCTTCTGTAATTACTACATAAACTGGTTGGGTAGATCCAGAAGATCCTCGGTTTTGGCTCTGATTCAGAGCTCCGGTTGAGACTTGGGGTTGTTGATTCCAATTGGTAGGATTCCACTGTTGTTAAGTCGCCATTGGAGGAATTGTTTGAGGCCATTGTTGTTGTGGTTGAACCATTATCTGAGGCACTGTCGTCTGGGGGTGACCACACTGGATTAGGTGCACTATACTATGGCATTGTTTGCATGTGGGGATAGGGGTAGGGAACTGTCACTGGGACCGCATTTGATGGGTAAACCATTCCAGGCATAGGAGGAGGTAAGACTCCTCTTCCTGGAGTCATTGACAGCCTTGCTTCAACTTCGTCATACAGTCTTGCACCTTCCATTGCAGCTTGCAGATTGACTGGTCTTCTCAATTCCATGAACTTGCGAACTTCTGGTTGTAGGCCCCTGAGAAACACTCCTTTCTGGATACCTTCATCCAAATGATGGTTAGTCCATCTCTTCAGGATGGATTCCATTCGCAAGACATAAGCTTCTACTCTTTCTCCAGAGGACTGACTTAGGTTCATGAACTCCTCTCGCATCCGCTCTTCAAAACCTTTACGCCTGAATTTAGTGAGGAAGGCTAACTTTAGGTCGTCCCATGTGCCAAAAGTTCCTGGTACTTATCTCTCATACCACTGAAATGCCGCGCCCTTGAAAGTGGCAGGGAATAATTCTAACCCATGCTCAGGGGTTCTGGCATTGTTAGCCACACATGCTACCATAAACTCTGCTACATGAAGATCAGGGTCTTCATTGTACTCTCCTTTAAAAATTGGCAATGGGACTACATTTGCTGGCCTATCATCAATATTTCCAGGATGGATTTGACTAGGAAGGGGACCTTGAGTTGCCATGGGGACTTCTGTAAAGAGTGCTTTTAGGGCATCAAAGGAAGCTACTGTGCGAGCTCATTCTCAGCTTTGATTTTTGCCTTCTCTCTTCTCACGTACCTCTGGACTCATTCTAACGCTTACCTCTTTATTGTGTCATTCATCAAGGGGTTGGCTTCAACCAGTTGGTCTGGACTCAACAAGATAGTATCCGAGAGGGATTTAGTCTCTGATAGATTCTCTGGCCAACATATCCTCTACTTCCTTCTTCTCAACATCTATGAATTCAGCTTTCAAACCACTATAGAGGGGAAGATATTATGTTCTAAAAGTATCAAAACTCATTCTTCTTAGGATCGTTGTTGTGTCGTTATAATAGTCCCAGGTTTTGAGGGTTTCAACAATGTATATTGTGAAAAACACTCTGTCTACCAACTTCCAGTGGGTTGCTAATTGAACAAACAGAAGATTATCAGTGCACCAAGCATCCCATGTATCTTGCTGTTGAGCATCCACGAACAAATTCCAACTCTTTTCCTTCTTGTCTTTGTGAACCTCCACAGACCAAGACTCCTGAAGCTTCTTCACAATCTCCCATTTGATGATGTTCAGGGTTGAAATGATGAATGGGTTGCCTCTTACCCATCCAACCTCCAATCCTCACTAAGAGAACTAAAGAGGGGCACCACCTAGCCAAAGGGAGGATGGGCTAGGACATCCCTTTTCTCAAAGAGAATCAAAAGAACAAAGACACAAATTTACAAGAGAGATTATATGTACTAGACACCCTATTAGAATATGAGAGAGAGAGAGATGAGAGGGGAGGGAGACAAGAGGAGAAGAGGTAGAGGAAGATCTCCATTATGTATTCATGGAATGAGAAGACGAGAAGAAAGGGAGACAAGAGGAGAAGAGGTAGAGGAAGCTTGCCATTATGCTACATAATAAAAGAACTTACTCATAGCTTACCTCAAAGAGATGGACTAGCATGAGGGTATTCTAGAGTGCTCTCATGTGCTTATCGTTGTCCCCTCCCCCTCCATTCTCCATGGACTCTTTATATAGCCTCTATGAGGGATTAGATTAAGCTAATATTTTTTATTAACATAATCCTAGATTATGTATGGCATCTTTGAAAATATGGAGAATAGTGGATGGGACAAGTCTCCACCTTGGTCATCATGCAAGAAGCCAAGGGTGGTGGTAGACAAAATAGAGAAAGGGAGCTAGATTACAAGAGGTGGGTGCCCAAAGCACATTATTATAATATATTTACAAGAAGGATAGAGTGGAAAGTTGGTGTGGTGAAAGAGAAAAGCAAATTGCATGTAGCCAACAGCCTGCGCCTTCATAACTTTAAATCCGTGAAGAATCTGAAAAAAGTTTCTTCTGCAACTTTGTAGACCAGGTCGAAATCAATCGGGTGGCGTGAGAATTTTCTTGAAATTCGCTTTTTCTTGGGAGTTATTGAGATTATAAAAAACGGCTTCCAAAAGCTGCTTTGACTTTAGCCCCCCATATATATATATAAATACATATAAGCATGTGATAGAAGGAGTCCAGGCTTGTAAGCTTTTGTATAAGATCCAAGTGACACCATGATGTGGATATTGACTTGTGTGCTAGGGTGAGGTGTCCTCTAATGATGGTGATAGATTCCAAATCTTAGTGATACAGGCGGAGCCCATGTGTAGTTAGAGGCTAGTCCTTTGAAAAATCTATGCACTCACTCAACTCCTAGGTGTAATCCATTTCCATCTTCACTAAGATAACCATCCCTTTTACCCTTTACATTGACATGCCTCCTAAGAACTTGTTCCCCCCATTTACTAGAGTTATCATAATCAAGAAGCAATGTAGCATACCTAGTGCTTGAAGAGTAAACCCAAAGTGATATGGTAAGCTCTTGATAGGGGTTTTGGCCAAATTTTGTGGTAGTAATCCGGGTTGCAAAAAACCCGGATCATTAGCCCTCCCCTTAGGCTAGAGGCATTCATGCCTTTAGCTTGCTAATGATGGTCCAATAGAGCAAGGAGGACTGCACATTTGTGGCTCTTCATTGAATGACTACTCCAAAGTGTTTGTATTTCTTTAAAAATAAGGCTTCAGTCGCCATCCATTTACCCTTGTCTTGTGAACCTTCCCATCCATATCACCTAGCTTATAGCTACCATTTGGATATCTCCTTATGACCATGAATGGCCCTTCCCACTTGAACACAAGTCTAGCATCCTTTCTATTATCAAAGCGGTTATCATAGCGTAGCACAAGTGATCCTTCCCTTATGTGTTTGCTAGCCAGCTTCTTATTAAATGTCTTCCTCCTCTCTTCAGCCTACATGGAGTAGTGTTGGATTGTTGCTTCTCTGTCCAACTCCAGCCTCTCTAGATCCAAGATTCTTTCCTCTAACTTCTTATCTTCATTCTTCTCTTCACTAGCTACTAAAACACGCAAACTGGCAAGTTCCACCTCTATAGGAAGCAAAGCCTCTTGGCCATAGACGAGGTGAAATGAAGTATAGCCAAGTGAAGTTCTAAATGAAGTCCTGTAGGCCCAAAGAGCTGCACTCAATTTTTTATCCCAGTTCTTGGGGTGCATGTGTACTTGCTTGGTAATTATCTTACAAATCAGCCCATTCACTTTTTCGACCAAACCATTACACTGTGTGTAGTAGGGAGTAGAATTCTAGTGCTTGATTTTTAGCCTTTCCATTAGCTCCCCTACTAGGTTCGCCCTAAAACCAGGACCCCGATCACAGATAATTTCCAAAGGTGTGCCAAACCTACAACAAATATTTTCAAACACAAATTTTCCCACTTCTTGGGCTGTGATCCTACTAGTTGCTGAAGCCTCTGCCCACCTCCTCATGTAGTCCACACCCATTATGATGTATTTCTTGCCAGACTGAGTTCGTGGGAGTGGCCCTATTGCATCAATCCCCCATTTCTCAAATGGGCCATATGTAGTTATGGGATTTTGTTCCTCATGCACTAGCTTCCTTAGTCCGGCCTTTTGGCAATCATCACAAGTGCGGCACCAATGTTGCACATCTCGATGTAGACTAGGCCACACAAAACCGGCTTGGAGAATCTTCCTGCTGGTTATTTCTTGAGAAAAATGTCTGCCACAAACCCCCTCATGGCAGCTCTTAATCACATCCGTAATCTCATTTGCTGTTGGCACCCTTCTAAGCACTGCATCCTTTCCTTTGCAATACAACACTTCATTTATCAAGCGGTATTTAGTGGCCTTAGTAGCCAGCCAACTTTTCTCACTCTTACTCATATGTGTAGGTGCCTCACCATGCTCAAGAAAATAGAGCACATCTTGTAGTTGAAACTTACCCTGAAACAAGGGAAGCTTTACTGCAATGATGCCCACCATTACCTCTTTCAATTTTTCAGCTGCTAGAGCATCTGCATCGCCATTTGTACGCCTTGGCACAAAATAGATTTGGGCTTTCTATAGCTTTCTCATGAGAGTTTTAGCTTCTCTCATTTTCATTGCTAAGTTATCATTTTTACAAGCCCAGATTCCTTTCATTTGCTTAACAATTAGCATAGAATCACCAAAAACATTAAATCGAGTGATATTATGTGAGAGACACCACCTCAAACCTAAAAACAAGGCTTGATATTCTGCCTCATTGTTAGAATGGGACATCCTCCAAGCTAATACCTTCTCCATAAATTTTGTCACTTCGGGACTGAACAGTACTATTCCTGCTGCCGCTCTGTCTTTAATACGCTTGTAGGCCCCATCGAAGTAGAGGGCATGGGCATTCTCCACCCGTGGCGGCTCCTCAAAAGGAGGTGTCTCCTCTTTTACCTTTCCCTTCTCCTTTTCCTTCTTTTGATGGCATCTATGGGTCAACAAATTAGCTAGGCAAGCTCGAGTAGAATCCTCCACCTTGAAGGTGTAGTCAAACTCTTGGAGTTGTATCATCCACTTAGCGATTCTGGCTGAAACATCCATGTGCTGTAAGGCATAGGGAAAGTGCTCTTCTATCATGATCATTGTGAATGGCCTAGGGAGAAGATAAGGACGAAACTTTCTTACAACAAACATTAGAGACAAAACCATCACCTCAACCATCTTGTACCCTCGTTCTGATGTTGTCATTACTTTGCTAGAAAAGTAAACCGGTCTCATTAGGCCAGTTTTAGCATCCTTTTGTATTAGTGCTGCCCCTAGAGCATCTTTTCCAAAACTCGGGTTGACAAAAAACTCTTGATCCCAGCAAGGCTGTAAAATTATAGGAAGGGTGCTAAGAGCCTTCTTTACCTCGTGAAAGCACCTTTCGCTTTCGTCACTCCACAGGAGCTCCATAGAGTGGGTTAATTATTGCAGTGGAAATACTAATTGGGAGAGGAGATGAATGAATCGTCCCATATATTGCACCTTCTGAATGAAAGAGGTTAGTTGCTTCACAGAAGATGGTGATGGTACTGCCAATAGGGCCTTAACTTTATTTGGATCTACTTCAATGCCCCTCTCACTTACGACATGCCCTAACAAAGTTACACTGCTTTCGCCAATGCGACACTTCTCATGGTTTAATTCCCCCCATTTGTGCGAGGCGGTTGAAAGCTTCATCCACCTTTCCTAGATGTAGAGCCTTAGAACTATAAATACAAAAATCATTAATAAAGACCCTGATGGATTTCCCAAAATATGGTTGGAAGACATAATTCATGAATCGCTGGAAGGTAGCTGGGGAATTTGTTAATCCAAATGGCATTACTTTGTAAGCAAAACAACCCCAAGGTGTAATGAAGGTGGTCTTCTATTGATCCTCCTCAGCTATTTGGATCTGGAAATAACCTGAATACCCATCACAAACAGTGTATCTCTCATGCCCGGCAACCTCATTGAGTATTTCATCCTGAAAGGGAAGAGAAAAGTGATCTCTCTTAGTTGCAGCATTTAGCGGTTTGTAATCCACACAAATTCTCCATTTTCCATTCTTCTTGGGTATCACCACCACAGATGAAAACCACTCTAAGTCCTCTATTGGATAGATGAAGCCTGCCTTCAAAAGTCGTTGCACCTCAGTGAGTAGAGCGTTTTGTTGAACTACTCCCAATCGTCGTAGTCGCTGCACCACTCATCGTGCTCCCTCTTTTAGATTAATGTGATATTGTACTGTTCTCACACCTGTGATGTGTTCATAATCAGAAATAAAAAGTGCAGAGTGTTTTATCACCACTTCCATGTAGGTTGCCTTCTCCTCAACTGATAGATCCTTAGCCAACATTTTTTCTAACCCCTCCTTCTCGACCTTTGGAAGCTGCTGCGGAATTTCACTACTAGAAGGCCCTTTTAATGTGATCCCCATCACTTCTAGAGAGCTTTCTTCCTCCTCATTAGAAGACTCTCCCTCTGTCATAGATGACCAACCCTAGCTGGAACTCCATTCATCAGCGGTGGTCTCTAACACAAGTTCCTCCTGTTGGTCCTCCTTCATGTTGTAGATAGTGCTCTTCCATTTTTTATGCATCCCCTTTTGTGGCCTTAGCTCTAAAGCCCCTGTCTCCCAATCTTGTCTGGCTTTCATTCCCATTAGCCATGGTCGCCCGAGAATGAGCGGATAGCCGTCCCCCTTCACTGGCATCACATACATGTCAAGCTCCAATTGCACTCCACACACCTTTACCTTGACTTTCTTTATAACTCCCAAACAATTTACTACTACATTGTTAGCCATCTTGGCCCCAAATTTAGTAGTTTCATTTACCTCTAATCCCAAACGATGCATCAACTTTTCCGTCATGACACAAATCTCTGCACCTCCATCCATATATGTCTTTGACACTCTCTGCCCATTGATTTCGGCTTCCACTAGAGGCACAATATCTTTCATCTTTCTAGCCTGGATTTCATTCACATGGCTATTCTTCATGGGTCTAATGCTTACCATTTTGGACCATTGTTGCCGCACTGTTGGAGATAGATGTAGTAATTGTAGCCATGAAATTTTTGGCCCTTGATCCCTCACATCAGCAAGCAAATCATAAACTCTAGTACCTTTACCCAAGGAAAAATCATCTGGCTCAATGTGTCGGCGTGAGTGAGCCCTCCTCTTTTTACTATTGTGTGTCTTTGCAGCCATTGATGACTATGCCTCCTCTTCCATATTTTCAACCTCATTTGGTGGTGTAGGCTCCATTCTCTCAATTCTACGGACTTTCTTCACCGGCATTGCTTCAACCTCTACTACTTTGGCCTTCCCTTTGACATCACTCTCATCTAAACTAATTATCCTAACATCATGATTCTCTGGCGGTTGGATAGGCAAGGGCAGCACCTCTGCAAAGTGGTCGAGGATGCTGGAGAACTTGAACCGGCGGTGGAGGCCCTAGATTCGATGGAACAAACCTTTCCCTAGGTGGTATCACTTGTTGTTCCCTCATTCTTGGTTGGAACCCATTTCCTAGAAAACGCCTAGGATGAGGGCAAAAGTACATACCATGGCCAGTCTCCCCACAATTATAGCAAACATACTCTCTTTCTTGTCTCCTTGGACCTCGATTGCCTTCATTTATGAGGGGAGGGGGGCGTACTCCTTGCACCAAATTTAACAAAAGGCTTTCAAGTTGATTAGTCATGCGTTGTAGGAGCTCTTGCTGTGGTATCTCTGGTTCAGGTGGGGCCTCTGCTATTTCTCTAGGCCTTGGCATGGTTGGTAAAACTTGTATGGGCTCAACTTCCCCCTTCAATTGGGCTTGATACTTCAATTTTCTATCTTTCTCCCTCGCATAAGTGATTGATTCTTCATAGGATGTGGGAAATTTTCCTTTGACCTTCTCCATTAGTAGAGGATGGAGTCCGGCTAGAAAACAATCTTTCTTAAGGCAATCAAGTACTCTTTCTCCCTCGGCTAAGGAGGCTGTCCATTTATCCCACAATTTTATAAACATGCCTTCATATGCTTGGTACTCCCCTGGTAAGGTTTGGCGAAGATCTAAGAGTTGTTTCCAAATATCTTTAGGTGGCTTTGTATCTTGGTACTTGTGCATGAATGCGGTCTTGAGATCCTCCCAATTACCCCTTGTAGCCTCTGAGAGAGCTTGATACCACACTCGAGCATCACCCTTTAGAACTAAAGGGAAGGCTCGTACTTTGGTTGCTTCATCATCCCGGCCTGTGACTAGGAAGGCCATTTCTAAATCATCCAAAAAGTCCAGAGATTTCTCCCCTTTGTGCCCAAAAAAACTTGGAAAAGCCATGATAGGAAGATATTGATCTAGCTCAATACAAAATAAAGATGAATACGTCTAGGCCCAAGTCATATCTTATTAAGGGTAGAATAAATGGATTTACAGATGCATTAATCTCAGCAAGACGACGAGGGCCCAATAAGCCTCTCATAATGTTTTGAAACGTGAGCTTTGTGCTAACGATTATATGCATGGTTTGTCTAGCAAGTGGACGGATAGGTCCGTACAAATCCCTATGGTTCATGGGATACACTTAGAGTAGAATGAATATGTGCACATTAAAGGAGATGTTATAATCCAAAATAGGGAGTATTATGGGATCCAGGGACAACAATATCTCTCTCAACCTCTCAGCTCCAAAATAGAAGACCAACCTTTGCTGAAAATGTATATTTCCACTAATGCACACATCCACCCGAATGTTTTGAACCGATTGAAAGTTGTAGAAAGTAGGAGTAGTCATTTATGCATTAACTACAAATTTTCACTACAAACTTTCATGAAGCGTGTTGTTGAAGCTATGGCCTCTTAGATCCCACCATTCGAGAGATGCGAAGGATTTACGTATAGCTTTTGTGTGACCATCATCAGCCTTGTAAAGTTCATAGGCTTCGATAGCTACCTTCTCAATTACTTTGAGTCTTCTTGCTAGTAGTATTTGAAGCGCATCACCATATGTAGCCTCTCGCCAATACCGCACACCATTGATGTGTAACTCCCCCTCCAAAAACTTGTTAATTCCCGAATTTGAAAGCGCCTTCACCACTTGAAGACGAAGCTCCTTAGGGAGTGTCTTTACAATAGACACCAAGCACTCAACACAATGCCTTGACCTAGAGACTTGATGAGAGCAAGATTTCTCACGAAGCAAAGAAGGGTGTTTGTAATTAACTTGCTTTACTCGCATACGTGCCATTTGTCGATAAAGATCCTTCTTCTCTTGAGCTTCTTTTAGAGACCATAGTGGTACTCTTGAGCAGTGAATCCCCTGAATAGGGTTTGATGAAGATTCCTCACTGATTCCTTGACAAACACTCGTTGAAGAAGATGACAACTCCTTAGATGTTTCTTTCTTCATAGAAGCTGTAGAGCGTAGCTTGAGGACTCCTCAGCGGGGGCACAAAAAATGAGGACTGAAATGATTAACGGGTTGCCTCTTATCCATCCAACCTCCAATCCTCACTAAAAGAACTAAAGAGGGGCACTACCTAGCCAAAGGGAGGATAGGCTAGGACATCCCTTTTCTCAAAGAGAATCAAAAGAACCAAGACACAAATTTACAAGAGAGATTATATGTACTAGACACCCTATTAGAATATGAGAGAGAGAGATGAGAGGGGAGGGAGACAAGAGGAGAAGAGGTAGAGGAAGCTCTCCATTATGTATTCATGGAATGAGAATATGAGAAGAGAGGAAGATAAGAGGAGAAGAGGTAGAGGAAGCTTGCCATTATGCTACATAATAAAAGAACTTACTCATAGCTTACCTCAAAGAGATGGACTAGCATGAGGGTATTCTAGAGTGCTCTCATGTGCTTGTCATTGTCCCTTCCCCCTCCATTCTCCATGGGCTCTTTATATAGCCTCCATGAGAGATTAGATTAAGATAATCTTTTTTATTAACATAATCCTAGATGATGTATGGCATCTTTGAAAATATGGAGAATAGTGGATGGGACAAGTCTCCACCTTGGTCATCATGCAAGAAGCCAAGGGTGGTGGTAGACAAAATAGAGAAAGGGAGGTAGATTACAAGAGGTGGGTGCCCAAAGCACATTATTATAATATATTTACAAGAAGGATAGAGTGGAAAGTTGGTGTGGTAAAAGAGAGAAGCAAATTGCATGTAGCCAACAGTCTGCGCCTTCGTAACTTCAAATCTGTGAAGAATCTGAAAAAAGTTTCTTCTACAACTTTGTAGACCAGGTAAAAAACAATCGAGAATCATGATAATTTTCTTGAAATTCGCTTTTTCTTGGGAGTTATTGAGATTATAAAAAATAGCTTCCAAAAGCTGCTTTGACTTTAGTCCCCCATATATATATAAATACATATAAGCATGTGACAGAAGGGGTCCATGCTTGTAAGCTTTTGTATAATATCCAAGTGACACCATGATGTGGATATTGACTTGTGTGCTAGGGTGAGGTGTCCTCTAATGATGGTGATAGATTCCAAATCTTAGTGATACAGGCGGATCCCATGTGTAGTTAAAGGCTAGTCCTTTGAAAAATCTATGCACTCACTCAACTCCTAGGTGTAATCCATTTCTATCTTCACTAATATAACCATCCCTTTTACCCTTTACATTGACATGCCTCCTAAGAGCTTGTTCCCCCCATTTACTAGAGTTATCATAATCGAGAAGAAATGTAGCATACCTAGTGCTTGAAGAGTAAACCCAAAGTGATATGGTAAGCTCTTGATAAGGGTTTTGGCCAAATTTTGTGGTAGTAATCCGGGTTGTAAAAAACTCGGATCAATGTTTGGAAACTTCTCAATGAATGTCAAATCGTCCATGGATGGTCATTCTCTTTGTTTCTGCTCTTCAGTTTGTTCCCAAACAGTTTGCCACCAAGATGCAAGTTTCTGCTGCTTCAACAGGAAGAGGAAATAGCCTATCACATAGAGCATGCATCATGATGGTGATGTGTTTCCGCCATTGTGGGATGAAATTCTTGTGGAAAGTGGATTTGATTATGAGAAATTCCAACTCTTCAATGGAAGAAGGAACTTTACAAACATCCATCGAATTCTTCTCTTCTTGGCAATGCCATTTCCTTCATTTTCAGCCTCTTTCGGTGCTTGTTGATGGCAAAGTTCCCCGGCTGCACACCAAAAACATGGAGCCCCAAGAGGAACAGCAAGGAAAAGGGAATTCTCTTGCAAGAAAATATATCTTGTAACATCAACAAGCTTTTATTTCATTCTTCTGATCATCAAAACAAAGAAAACAACAATTCTTCATGCAACATCATAGTAGATTTCTCCCACGGATTTGATAGAATCAACCATATTCTCCAACATCTTCACAAAATCCATCAATAGAACAAAGAACACAAAGGAATACACCATCTTTGAATGGAAATCAATCACATATTATTCATCTTCAATGTCTTTATAATTCTCTTTCTCAATCTCTCATATACAGTTACACTATTTCGATAGATTTGACTATCTCTGACTCTCTCTCTCTCTCTCCATCAATAGTACATCATATCCTCACTACAATGCTCTCATAATAACCCTTAATAATCCTTCTTAGGTTGTGGATGCATCTCCCAAGAGGTATGTTTGACTGTCACTGTCACTTAGTCTTCTCTTCAGTCTTCAGCAGCTGTTTCTTCCACCTGTTTTAGCTCTTTTGAACTTAGATTCATCCTTTCCAAAGGTTAGAAAAATTTCCCAAAGTCACACATACATTCTACAGAACACCTACAGAAGGTCTACAAAACAGTCACAGTACAGCACCAGAACAGCTACAGTATAGTTACAGTACAGAGACAGAGCAGAGACAGAGGCTCTACAGAAGGCCTACAGAAGGTCATCAAAACCTCATAGCTCATACTCAAACCATTCTAAACTCTCAAAAACTATTCAATAAGCTTTCAAAATATCTCAATCTTCATCAATCATCAATCCATGCTTCATACAGAAGACAAACAGAACAAAACAGAAGCTATACAGAAGGTATACAGAACCAATCAGAACATCACAGAACCTCATATCTCCACTGAGAATCATCATGAACTTCCAGACATAATCAATATCATCCAAAACACTATCAAATACTCCCATTAACAATCATACATCACTCTAAATCCATCAAAAATCAATCATTCAGACCTCAAAAACAACAAAAATCAGTCAAAAATTCAGTCTTTTTCCACTCTCAACAGTTAAGCTGTAGTTTCCTTCTGGCAGCAATTTTGTTATGCGGGATGTACATCATGTACCTACTTTGACACGCAGTATCATGTCAGCTGGATAGCTTGATGATGTAGGATATCATGTATGTTTTGGAGACTCCGCATGGAAGATCACTTGTGGCAAACTTGTGATTGTGAGAGGTGCCAAGGCTGGCAGTCTCTACCCTTTGATTGTATCAGCTTCTTCCCTTGATCATGTTTTGTCTGTGGGTTCTATCCCACATGTATCTCTTTGGCATGCCCATTTGGGCCATATGTCTTTGAAGGAAATGAAAATGCTTTCTGGTTTCCAGTACTTACTGCACCTTGATTATGCATGTTTTGATTCATGTGAGCATTGTCTTTATGGCAGGCAGACTAGGTTTATGCATAAGAAGTCTAATAGACCATGCATGAGTGAGCCCTTGGCATTGGTACATTCAGACGTCTGTGGGCCCATGCCTTGTCAATCTATGGGTGGTGCAAAGTATTTTGTTACATTCATAGATGATTTTTCACAGAAAGTTTGGGCTTATCCCATTAGGCTGAAATCCGATGTCTTGGTTGTGTTTCAGAGATGGCTTGTATTAGTTGAGAACCAATATGTATAGGCTAAAATGCCTAAGGACAAATAATGGGGGTGAGTATGTCTCACATGCTTTTGAGCAGTTATGTGATGAGAGGGGTATTAAGCGTCAGTTGACCGCCCCCTATACCCCCCCAGAATGGTTTGGCTGAGCAAATGAATAGAACCATCCAGGAGCATGTGCATAGTATGCTTAGCCATGCAGGCCTACCACAGAGCTTTTGGGCTGAGGCAGTTAGTACAGCTGTGCATGTCATAAATAGATCACCCTTTAGTGGTTTGGATTTCCAGATTGCAGAGGAGGTATGGACTGGAAAACCTCCCTCTTGTGCGCATCTCCATGTCTTTGGATGTGAGACATTTTGCCATGTGCCCAGGGACAAGAGAAGTAAGCTGGATCCCAAGAGTGTCAAATGTATTTTCCTTGGTTATGGGGATGCAGGCGAGATGGGTTACCGTCTCTGGGATCCGCAGGCACGGAAAGTCATCCGCAGTCATGATGTAGTCTTCCATGAAGACAAGATGCATAGGCAGTCTGAGAGAGTTGTTGAGATCTGCAAGGTCATATTTCAGGAGGAGTCGAGAGCTCCTACACAGCTAGTTGGAAAACCTATAGTTACAGCAGAGGCTCATGGTCAGGGCATTGGATAGGTAGTTGGGTAGGCAACAGAGCCTGCCATGAGATGGTCTACTAGAGACAAACGTCCACCAGATAGATTTTAGCCCTCGATGCATTATGTCTTGGTTACAGATATAGGAGAGCCTTTCACTTATGATGAGGCTATGCGCAGGGGTGACAGTCACTCTTGGGAGAGGGCTACGCAGTCTGAGATAGACTCCGTGCATAAGAATGACACTTGGGATTTGGTTTCCTTGCCTACAGGCAAGAAGGCTTTGCCATGCAAGTGGGTGTACAAGCTCAAAAGTACCCTTGGACACCCCAAGTCGGCATACAAGGCTAGATTGGTAGCAAAGGATTTTAAGCAGGAGCATGGTGTGGACTTTGATGAGGTCTTTTCTCCTGTGGTTAAGATGACCACCCTGCGCTTACTCTTGGCTTTGGTTACTCAGCTTGACTTGGATTTATACCAGATGGATGTCAAGATGGCTTTCTTACATGGGGACTTGCATGATGAGATTTATATGGAGCAACCTAAGGGCTTTGCAGAACCTGGTAGGGAGCACCTAGTGTGCAAATTGAAGAAAAGTCTTTATGGCTTGAAACAGGCACCTAGGGAGTGGTATCATAAGTTTGATACCTTTATACAGTCACAGAGCTACAAGCGGAGTGCTATGGATCCATGTCTTTACACGAAGAAAGCCCATGATGGTTCTTTATTGATTTTGATACTCTATATGGATGATATGCTGATAACAGCGAAAGTTAATGATGAGCTAGATCCTATTAAGGCTCAGCTCAAGAAGAGCTTTGAGATGAAAGATCTGGGACAGGCTGCTCACATACTTGGTATGTGCATTAGACACGACAGGCATCAGGGACTCCTCTACTTATCACAAAGGGAGTGCATTCATAAAGTCCTTGAGCGCTTCCACTACAGGAAGTAAAGCCTATTGGCTGTCCATTGCCTTCTATGTGAAGGTATCGCATGTTGATTGTCCGTAGACATATGAGCAGAGGGCTGAGATGGCCAAGATTCCATATGCATCCACAGTGGGCAGTCTTATGTATGCCATGATAGCCACTCGTCCATATATTGCCTTTGCAGTTGGTGTTGTGGCATGCTATATGGCTACACCTGGCAAGAAGCATTGGGATGTCGTGAAGGGTATCATGAGGTACCTGAAGGGCACTGCAAATATATGCATATGCTATGGCAGCCAAGATACAGGAGTTGTGGGGTACACTGACTCTAGTTATGTAGGACATGCAGATAGTAGGAAGTCCACTTTCGGCTATGTATTCACCTATGCTGGAGGTGTTGTTTCTTGGATGTCCATGGTGTAGAAATGCACGGCTCTTTCTACTACAGAGGCTGAGTATGTTGCAGCCACTGAGTCTTGCAAGGAGGCCATTTGGTTGGGTCGTTTAGTTTGTTGACCTTGGTATTGATGCTATCCCTACACTACATTCAAATTCTATGAGTGCTATTCAATTAGCCAAGAATCCGGTCTTCCATGCGAAGAAAAAACACATTGAGGTGAGGTATCACTTCATACGTGGGGTCATTGAGGACAAGTCTATTGATCTTGTCAAGATCTCGACTAACGAGAATCCTGCAGATCTGCTCATGAAAAGCCTCTCCATAGAGCGCTTTGCCTTCCTCAGGAGGTTGATGGGCGTGGGATGAGATGACATATTTCCTCATCCTGTTGTACATGTGTACATGTTGTATTGTCTTTTCTCTTTTTTTTTTTTCTTTTCACTCCTCACTAGGGCAGATTCGCCTTTAAGTGGTAGGTTGTTGGGGGTAAAGGCGCCTCTACCTAGCCACCCGTGTATTACTACACTGACAGTCACCGCCACTGCACACTGCAGGTGGCGGGCGCTCTGCCTAGCCGCCCATGTATTACTACACTGATAGTCACCGCCATTGCACAATGCAGGTGGCGAGCGCCCGTCATCGTCACTTTATTCTTTATTCTTTTAGTGACAATTTGAATAAAGGAAGGCCCGGTCACACATTGTGACTGTTGGAGTTCCCATTTCTAGTCTCTCCCTTTCTTGCTCTTACTCTCTCACCATAGCTCTCAAGTCCAACCTTCGATCCATCACTCCCTTTCAGTAAAGTTGATCCCGAGAATGATAAAGGATTTCCAAGAAAGAAGGTAAAGGCTAAAAAAGGGGCACTAAAGCCAATTGAAAGACTAAAGGAGAGAATGGTTTGGCGCAAGAAGAGAATTTTGGCTAACTACCATGACTTTGACCTAGCAAGTACTCTTTGCGAAGTTAAACCAGATGTAAATCTCCTACAATTGATTAAACTTTCTCCAGGAATATGCAAGGAATTCAAGAAAATCCTTTGTATTGGGTATATTGTAGAACCTTTGGGCATAGCTAGAGTGGGAGAAGATTGGTTCGATCATGCTGAAAAGCATTGCCCTAGGGTTCCAATGTATATGGATGGAATATTAGTGGAGCACGCTATCGTGGACACTCAATCCTTCGTCAATATCATGAGCTCAGATTTGATGGAGAGGTTAGGTCTAGAGATCCAAAAAGATGGCTCCACACTTCTTAGGATGGCTGATGATAGTCTAAGATGACCAAAAGCTTGCATCACTAAAGTCCACGTTACCATTGCGAGCGTGGAATGCTATCTAGACTTTAGGGTGATAAGGTTTGTAGGACATCCTAGCTATCATGTTTTGCTAGGCAGACCATGGATTCTACGAACAGACTGTCAAGTCGATATACCCGCTAGTCGAGTGATTCTAAGTCAAGGTACCCATGGCGTAATAGTGGATGGTTACCTTGAGTCTCCTCAGAGTGAGAGAGATCCTTTCTCCTCCACTGAACTAGAAACAGTAGATGATCCATCTGGTAGTGAGACGTCATCAAGTGATGGAACTAAAGAAGGGTCCATTACAGAGCATATTTATCAGATAACCTTGAATAAGCCGATAGAGCCTCAAGATCGAATAAGAGATGCGGATGTTATTGAGTTGGACCTTGGCACACCTAATGAAATGCAGCCAATAAAATTGGGTTCCATGCTCTGTTTGGAAGAGAGAGAGGACTATGTGTCCTTGATTTAGGAGTTCCACAACATCTTTGCTTGGAGTTATGACAAACTTAGATGTGTCCCTGTTTGGAAGAGAGAGAGGACTATGTGTTCCTGATTTAGGAGTTCCACGACATCTTTGCTTGGAGCTATGACAAACTTAGAGGTATTCCTCCCAGTTTGGCTGTACATACTATTCCTGTAAAGGAAGAAACCCACCCTGTACATAAAAAAGTAAGGCATATGCCTTTTGAACTAAGGGACGGGTTGTTTGAAGAGCTTTAGAAGTTGCGGAAAGCGGGTTTGATCTTCCCAGTTCAGCATACTAAATGGTGTTCACTAGTTGTGATTATAAAGAAGAATAATAATCAAATCCAGCTTTGTGTAGATTTTAGAGAGCTAAATAAACAAACTGTTAAAGATTACAACCCGTTGTCGTTTATTGACCAAATTTTGGATCAATTAGCTGGTAGGGAAATATATTTGTTCATGGATTGCTTTGCAGGGTATAAGCAAATGGCGATTACTGAGCAAGACAAGCTGAAAACGACATTTATCACTGACTTTGGTACCTTTGCGTACCATGTGATGGCATTTGGTTTATGTAATGCACCAGGTTCGTGGCAAAGAACAGCTGACAAGACCTTTGGTGATATCTCCCCAGAAGAGTAAGTATTCATTGATGACCTGGGAGCAGCCACCGTAAGGGATAGACAGTTGATCATTTTGCGAAAGTGTTTTGAGCGTTGCAAATAATTTTGCATAGCTCTCAACCCACAAAAGTGCATCTTTGGAGTGCCTTCTGGGCTATTATTAGGCCATGTGGTCAATTTCGTAGGGATTGCGACTAACCCTGAAGAAATCAAGGTCATAGTCGCTATGAGTCCGCCGTGTACTCCAAAGGAAGTGCATAGCTTTTTATCATTAGTAGGGTATTATCGGGAGGTTTATTAATGCCTTGGTGGAAAGAACATTGCCATTGATGAACCTATTGTCCTTTAATTGTCAGTTTGCATGGAGTGATGCTTGCAGAGTATCTTTTGACGATGTGAAGCAAGAGCTTGCCAAAGCACCTATTTTAAAAGCACCTAAAAGGGGCGAAATATTCTATATATTCTCAGCAACCACTATGTATAGTATCAGCTACTGTTTATCCCAAATTTGGGAGGAAAAATGGTACCATTCGATAGCTTTTGCTAGTCGAAAGTTGGGCATATCAAAAATTAACTACATCTATATGGAGAAGTTGTGCCTTGTGATGGTATTTGCGACCAAAAAGTTTAGGCACTAAATTCTTTATGAGAAGCTGATTTTTAATATGAAGGCGGAAGGGCTTTGATTGTTGTTGAATAAGTTATAGTCGCCTGATCATTTAGCAAAGTGGTTAATCACTTTGTAGGAATTTGATTACGAGATTAAGATCAAGCCGCCAAAGCTTCAGGGCATTGTAGAGTATCTTGTGGATTTCGAAGAGCTAAAAGAGGTCTCGATTGAAGGAAGTGACATGGAAACTTTGTTCAAGATTGATAGGGCATCTATTCCCTCTTGGTATGATGCTATAACGCACTATCTTTCTATGGGAGGGATTGGAGCTACTTTATCAAAATCGGAGAAGAGGAAAATTAAACAACATGCATTGAGATTTTCCTTGATCGTAGGAACACTATATTGGCAGGGTATTGATGATATCTATCACTAATGTGTGATGCCTTACGAGGTTCCATTTATATTGGAAGAGTGCCATGACTTTGCTTATGAAGGGCACTTTGCTGGGCGGTTAACAACACAGAAGGCTTTAAGAGCTAGATATTGGTGGCCGTCCATCTTCCAGG
Organism: Lygodium microphyllum; assembly: GCF_053477565.2. Taxonomy (NCBI): domain Eukaryota; kingdom Viridiplantae; phylum Streptophyta; class Polypodiopsida; order Schizaeales; family Lygodiaceae; genus Lygodium; species Lygodium microphyllum. Next base: position 82,020,178 of record NC_141163.1, on the reverse strand, counting down.
ATTCATTTGACTATATCAAGAAATGTGACACATGTCAAAGACATGATAGTAGAGAGAATAGGAAGCATCCACTTTCACCAATTATGGCTACCCTTCCACTTGAGAAGTGGGGCCTTGATTTTGTGGGACCTATTACCACGTCGTCTACTATTCATAAGAGATACATTATAGTAGCAACTGATTACTTTACAAAGTGGTCAGAAGCACGGGCAACAAGGTAGGACAATGCAAAAGAGACTGCTAATTTCCTACTTGAGCAGATTATCTGCCGTTTTGGTCCACCAAAGGAAATAGTATCAAACCGTGGAAGCCATTTTTTGAACAAGGTGATAAAAAGCCTGACTGAAGCATGGAAAATTAAGCATAATAAGATGACCCCCTATAATCTGCAAGCCAATGGACAAGTTGAAAGTACCAATAAGCAGCCTGGTGGGTATCCTATCCAAGATAGTCTCCGAAAATATGCGGGACTGGGATACAAAATTATTTGTGGCAGTTTGGGTGTATAACATGATGCTTAAGCGAGCCACTGGCCACACCCCATTTAAATTAGTTTATGGAGAGGAGTGTGTCTTGCCCTTAGAAATTGAGTTTCTGACCATAAGATTCGTAACTAATCATTCTTTGGGTAATGAAGATACCCTATTTGAGTGTTTTACGACAATAACCCACTTAGATGAGCATAAATTGCAAAGTTTGTTGCACCAAGAAGTGGCTAAGCGTCGGATGAAATGGTTGTATGATCTAAAAGTGAAGAAATATACCTTTAAGAAAGGGCAATTAGTTCTATACTATGATGCACATAGGGATCTATTTCCAGGAAAGCTGGAACCTAGATGGGATGGCCCTTACAAGATAGTTCGTTTAGGTAAAAATATGTCCAGGACTTTATTAGCTGATCTACAGGGAGTGGAATTTAAGAATAAGGTTAATATTAATAAGATTAAACCTTATTATTTCTGAATATGCTAACACGCTAAATACATTGCAGGTCCATGCTGGGCTGATTTGAGACCTGCAAGAGAGCTTAAATTGGTCGATGGGGCGGTTAATCCCTTATTTGGAGCACCCATATCTCGAGCAATGATATCATCAGGGAAAACTTATCTGGTGGAGCAAAGGATACAAAGCAAGAAGACGAGACATTTGTGTGGAAAATCAAAGTTTTCTACCATCAATGTTTACAAATTTCGACAAGCATCCCTGTTGAGTTTAATGAAGAAGGTGGAATGGAGTTTTTAGTTCATCCTCTAAATATGTTGAATTTTAACTATCATAATTACGAGTAGAGGAGTTCGTGATGGATGGTTGTGTAAACCCATTGTGGACGTATACATTATACTTTGATGGAGTGCCTAGGGGCCCGCATAAAAAAGGGAGTGTTGGAGTAGTTATCCGAGATCCCCGACGTAGGGTTGCAATAAAATTAGCAGTTTATCTCGGGGTAGGATTCACCAACAATATGGTAGAGTATAAAGCCTTAATTGTGGGATTGAATATTGCCAAGAAAGGTGGTATTCGGTGGTTGTTAGTAAAAGGGGATTCCCAGCTGATCTTAAATCAACTCAATGGGACATATACGGTCCGGAATCCTATCCTTCGTATGTATCATCAAACTGTTATAACCCTACTTGATGAATTTGAGAGCGCATCTCTTCAGCTAATTCCACGTGATTGGAATCAGTTTGTGGATTCATTAGCCAATTTTTCTTATGAAGATGACCTCTTCTTCAACCGTGGTCCTAGTCCACATGTTGTTATTGAAAATGAGACAGGACCTGGTCGCTTGTGGGGAATGTTATCAGACCACACATTATATGGCAGGTGATGGTTGATATGGGTAATACAAAGAGTGGTCGAGACCCATCTATCACTATTATCTTGGACCCATAGGTTGATCCGACGACATATTATGCATAGACCTCTTGCTATATATGTAGGAGGTATGGGTCACAACTTGATGCATTTAGTTTAGGGCTGAGAGAGCCCTATTTTTTCCCTTGGAATGAAGCATATTTTCATATATCTGCCTTCTTCCAAGGAGGGATCTATATGAGCTGGTTTTCTTGATTTCTTTAGGCCAAGAGGGCCAGTTGTTTTAAGGTTTTAATGATCTATTTCCTTAGGCCAGGAGGGCCAGTTAGTTTTGTCGTGTCATGTTTGATTTCTTTAGGCCAAGAGGGCCAGTTAGTTTGCAGTGAAATGTGCTTTTTCTTTAGGCCAAGAGAGCCCTATGTCTGTTTGGTGCAGGTACGTTTAATGCTTTGGTGTTTTAGTGATTGCATCATACAAGTTGATGAAATCGTTGGAGGGAGCCTTTGCTGCAGAGGAGCTTCTTGTGGCCATTCTAGGTGGTTTCGTCCCCTTTTTTCGAGTCTTTTTTCCTTAAGCAATTAATGATATATGTGTCTGTGAGGGTTACTTTCTTTTGTTTGTTGGGGACTGGCAATCTCAAGGCATTGTGACCTAGGTTTAGGTTCGGTATGTCTGTGGGAGGTCTGAGTAGTCATTGCCTCCTACAAAGGCATTGTCGAGCACTGAAAGACCTGTTTTAGATGGGTGTTCTAGTGACCATGTTCTACTAACCTGCTAGGCGGTTGATCTAGGAGATCCTGTTAGTGTGAGGCAGCTAGAGAAGCCTACTAAAAATACCCAAAATGAAAAAATCCTACTTATCCAAAAGAAAATATATGAATATACAGAGGTGTGTAAAAAGGGGTTCTAACCCCTCTAAAATATAGAAAAGGAAAGACATCAAAATTTTTGAGTAGTTAATCATCACCTTGCGAAGGCCTTGTAGGTTCCTGGGGACGAGTCAGACCCGGGGCTGATGCCTTGTCTTCCTAGGGATGGCATCTAGCTGGAATCATAAGAATAAAATATGGTTTGAGCGAAAATAAAAGTGAGTGCTAGAAAAGGATTAAGTGTCGCCTTGCGAGGGCTTGGTAAGTTCTTGGGTACTGAGACACGACCTGAGGCCGATGCCTTGTTCTCCTTAAGTCATTATGCTCATCTCCCTCCTTTTTACACGCCCGAGTATGGAAAATAAGAGGCTAAAGACCCAATGTGCTAAAAGATAATATTTTTTTATCATGCTATAGGAGTCCTCACCTAGTAGGAGCTCCTAGTTGAGTTGTCCTTAGTTAGGTAGGTAATTCAGATAACCACTTAGGATGACCTCTTTGCTTATTCTTTTTAGCTTGGCTATGTTTTAGCAATTGGTTAGTGACTAGCATTGGGCTTTCTATCAGATTATGCTAGGCCTACACCTCATGGATTTCATGCCTTGATTTTGTCTAGGGGTAGGGTGAGAGCTATGATGTGTTTTGTTGTGTATCTATTTTGTATCAACTTGAGGCTTCCTTTGGTTGTTTTTGTGCAGATCTATTCGTGGGATTCGATGGGCTGAGTTGCCCTATCCTGTAGTCGCCAATGACAGATGATTTTTTATTCTGAGAAGTGCTTAAAAATAGCCAAATATTTTAAATTTCACCAAAATAATAGACCATCAAAGATGGTAGCTGCAATCAGTATGATTTTAAGTAGCAAGTCCCTAAAGCGCTATTGCTTATTTTTATGGAAAATCAAACGGTGGCAGATGGCCGAGTTGGAGTTTTCCTAGATGCAAAATGACATCAAGAATCCAACGCAAGTCTCGGATCTCCATTCTGAGGTCGTTTGATCCCCCATTTAGTCCCCGCAAGGTTCGGGGTTGTGAAGCGGCTACTAGATCTGGAAGCCGGGAAAAGTGGGATAGGGCCCAGCTTTGTAGATTTCAACGTCACAGAACCACCCATCCAAAAGAGTCTCGATTCCGATGTTGTTTGCCCCCTCAAAACTGAAAAATCCACTTGCTGGAAGTGTGAAAGCAAAAGTCATAAACTAGATACTTTGGGTTTAAAAGCTTAAGCTTGCTTATGATTGGAAACAAACTCAAGAAATGAAACGCCATGGGGAGGGGGGGGGGGGGGGGGGGGGGGGAGGGGGGCGTTAGTTTTTTGGCGCCTCCCGAATCCCCATTTTTTTGTGATTTCTGATCAGTCTAAAGCATGAGGCTTGAGATACCTCTATTCTTCGCCCTCCATCACCATAAATGGATCAAGAATTGATGCACCAAGCAAAGAGATAAAAACCAATCTTTCTCTCTCCTCCCTCTCTCTCCTACAAGAGGTAGTTCATGCTCATGAAGAAGAATGAAGACCTGTTGAAGGATGCTCGTCCGGATTGCTCCAAGATCAAGAGGAGGCTGAGAGGAGATGTTCATCATTGAAGATTTTTTGTTGGTCAGGTCCATTGGCAACCCGAAAGAATTATTAAAAAACCTGCAACATGCAAATAAGCAATATGACTCTATTTTACAAAGGAAATTTGCTTGTTTTTTATATTTGATTGAACCAATGTTGTTCTTATGGAGTGAAAATTGGTAGCAATTCTATTCACTATTTGTTTTATGCTTCCATAATAAAACAAATCAGAAAACATAAAGTCAAAATGCTAGAAATAATTTTTGGAAACCCGTAAAACACGGTTTCTATGAGAAAATTGGGGTTTTTTTGTGTTTTCGGGTGGGATAAACCAATACACATGGGATAAAATGCAAAGAAAATCTATATTTCTATTGTTCTAAGAATCAAGAGATATAGCTTTGAAAATATATCAAATTTTTACTCAAAAAATAGCTTAAAATGAAAAAATTTGGGATTTTTGTGTTATAAAAATCTAGAAAAATATAATAAGTGGTTGTGGATGTATGGAGGGGCAAAGCATGGGGTTTGGCCTCAGTTTTTCTTTCTTTTTGTCACAGTGTGTGATTTATTATTTTTATACGCTAAAATACATACAAAACAACCTCTATACACCTATGCAACGAAGCAAAATTTAAACTGTGAGGGGAAGTAGGATTTTGTGCAACAATTTGAGGGCTGAAATAATATAAATTTTGATTACTTTTTCTATGCATAGCATTTAGGAAACGGCCTATTTGGAAATAAGGAATCTAGTAGCATAAGATTTGCCTTGGTGCTAGATTCTTGCAACGAAACATATATACGTATTAGTTGGAATTCATCGAAAGAATGTTTTCGCGCTAGCACATAGGCCGATTTTGAACCATAACTATTTGTGCACAATGAGACATCCACTATTGCATTAATCATACATGTGGTATCTTGGAAATGCATAGCAATTGTTTGAACTATAGTTGACCCACGCTTGAGAGGGTGAGATTTCCCTTGCCGTAGGTTAGTCGTTCGTTTCTTAGGGAAAACTATTGGTGAGAAAACATGGTATCTCCTAGATTTCACTAAAAAGAGAGGAGTCTTGTATGAATGTGTTTATATGTAAACACGACGCATCGAGGGGCCAATCCCCAAGATATAGGAGAGTTGCAGTGGAGCCATGGCCATTAGCCGGAGGTGCTTTCTTTGTATGTGATACATGGCATTTATTGCCAATATGTGTGGGATACCCCCTTTGAGGGGTTTTGGGAAAGGTGCCATTGGACTTTTATCCGGCTACAAACGCAATATTAGAAGTATCTAGTGTGTGTATTTAGTTATTACAGATGCTCTTGGACCGTGAGGCCATGTGTGTGGTATTTTGTGTATCAGGTCTGGCTAGTGCCATAGCTAGTGCCGGCCCATTTTAGGTCCCATCAGTTATTGATGCTCATGCCATCATATTGCGCTACCTCATCCACATGTGGTGGGGAATCTTGAATATCAAAATCTATAAAATCATATGGTACATCACGCACCATGATACAGTATATTTCTTCTTCTCTTCTCTCCAAAATCTCCAGCACATCTTGCATGAATAGGTAATCAACCCCGCGATGGTGATAGCATGGAGAGAAGCAAGGGGTGGCTTATTGCTCAGCATCTTAGCAGGGCAGGGAGGTGGGAATGCAATAGCTAAGCTCTGTGCTATCTCCTCGCTTAGATTGATAGTGATTACCTCAAACTCCCTCTTGAAATACTATAGCTCTGGCTAAGAGGATGGGTTTATATCTTCCTCATTGTCCTCTTGCACATCAATGCACAAAACATAGATATAAAATTTTACATCACACTCGATGAGATCCATCATGATGCGGTCCTAGGATGACATGGGTACATCTCTAGCATGGAGTTGTTGCCCCACATGCACCAAGCTTAGTTTATTATCTTTGCATGGATCGTTCTGGCACATAGACTATACAAAAAATATATGGAAATCCACCTAAGAGTAGAATTCAGGATGAAGCAAGTGAGAGGGTTCACCTCATCACAAAATGATGCAATATGCTAGAGCTAGGATCTGCCATGGAAAGTGAGCTCTCTAGATTCAAGTCATGCAAAACCTTGGGTAAATCCTATCTCATGTAGGCCTGTAGAGTGTGGAGCTATCCCATGCAATGAAGCCAATAGTAGTAGCCATGGCACACACACACACACACACACACACACACACACACACACACACACACACACACACACACACACACACATATAGACAAAAGGAGAGCACATGTATAGAGAAGTAGAGAATAAAAGTGAAAATGATTTTGGAGATCTAATTTTTATGTATCAAGGGTTTTAAATAAAGGTTTTTATAAAAAATTAACCTTAAAGTTTCACATTAAAACCCTAATCATAGATACTTTATTTCAATAATTGAAAGCCACAATCAAAATTACTCAAATAGACAAATGCTTCATTACACTTCATTATATCCTCAAATATGTTTGGATTGTTGAGTGTGTTTAAGTCTAACTAGAGAACATATTGGATTCTTTTAAGAAAAAAAGCTAAAAGACATTCAAATACAACAGGTAGAAATCTAAATACTTCCAACACATATTTTCATTTCTTCTAACAACAGAGCTGGCGCTCAGAAAATGAATAGAAGAGATGAGTTGCAATATATCGTTATGCAAAAACAATATTCCAAAGGCTAAGAACTCCAACCTGCAATTTAATGGTGATTTTAACCAATGCAATTAACTAATTACAACATATATACTCACATGCTTGGATCACAGTAAACCAAACTTATCAAAATAATACTTACACAAAATTTGTAAAAAAGTTTGTATTCACTCTGTATAAGAATTTTTACAAGGATTCTACCATCTCAAGGATATGTGGAGAACCACATTGCTGACATATCAAGGATTATTCACTACGAGTCCTAACCTTTCTATTATCTAACTTGATATAGAAGTTGCATAGGGGCTCATTGGACATTAATTGGATTTCTTGTCTTAGAAAAGAAATGGACCAATGATGCTCTACACTAACTACAAAAGGATTATGACCATTCTAGAAGATAACCATATCTATGAGAGTTGTATGTGTCTCATCTCGAGTATCTTGATCCAAGCTTATCCACTCCCCTCGCAAAAGTCTCCATTTTCTATATCGAAAGAGAATGCATAGAGTTTGTCTAGCGATGAGATACATGTAATATATATATATATATATATATATATATATATAGTATCAAGGCATACAATTCAATAAAAAAGATTTACCTGAATGCAAGATATGATTGGTTGGCCCTGCACTCGATCATCTCATCAAAATGTGTCCTTTTGATCTGCCATGACTCGCCCAATAGCTGACTCATCCATTCCTCAGATGGACACATGCATTGATAAGTAATTTTTATTTTCTTGAGAACTTCACATGAACCAAACAAATATGCAAACAATAAAAATGGAATAAACCAACTAAGATGCACATCTAGTAGGTTTTATAGCACTATATTGATGTCAAATTTTACCTTCAACTCACATGCTCCTATCAACTCCAAGCTCCCAATCGACCATTCACAACTAGATAATGGCAGCAATGGCACATGCTACAATCTCTAACTTTTTACTATATACAATGAATTATAAAAATATATATTTTGAGTTACAAGTTGACTTGCAACGTTATTATCATAGATCAAAGAACCTATGTCTTTATACCAAACATCTTATTGCTTAAAAATTCCACATTCTACCATTCATGCAGAGTTGATGGATATAGAGTTATTAGTAAAATACATTTGAATTAGAACACTGCAAAGATTATTTTAAACAACTCTGATACAAAAGAATAAACAATGATAAAATTTATAAACCTTTTTTTATATTTTAAAATGTAGTTCTCATCATACACACGAATTTGTTTGTGTATATAAACATGTTGGATCAACACTTCTATTACTGTATTTGTCCCATTAAACACTTTTCTAAACTCTAAAATTCTACCTTTCCAATGTTTATTGGGATCTGCAACATGCTTATGCTTGACCTTAAAACTTCCTCGAATACTTGAATGCATCAAAATCCAATCCAACTTGTAGTATTTATCACAAATCTAATTACCACTACAATCTTTCCTATTGAAGACCACCATTGCAAGTATGTCACTAACGTTTTTCCTCTATGAAGACATCTACATTGACCAAATACAAAAGTTACCTATCAACAAGTTTTTATATACTTTTATTATTACATATAAGTGAATTTTTTCATATATAGAATCATTAGTATAATAATATTTTCATGCACAAGTATCCTTTTGTCATTATATATATATATATAATTTTAATATTATGTAATGCTATGAGACTGCAACATTGATGCTATCTCATGCTATCCCATGGTTTTAGAATCTAAATAAAATTATTTTAACAATATCAAAACTTAAAAAATATTTTCTTATTCATAACATTTTAATTCTAAACTTCTAAATATAAAAATTATTAGCATTGCAAACTTAATGTTCAAATCTATACTAGATATTTCTTTCCATCGATACTAACTAGATGTTAACATCAATAATTCATTAAAGATACTTACACTTGAAATAAAATTTTACATTTAATCGTTGTAGAGAGCAACACACTTGAGAAACTTTGTCCTCAATCCTAAGGTTGTTAAAAAAGAAGTTGATTTCTGAACAATAGGTGTATCTTGTTGAGATAGAGGCCTAGGATACAATAGCAAAAGGTAGTTTAACTCAGAATATGTATAATTTGCAAATGTTTTCTCCAAATGCAATGATATTTAACCATGAAGAATTTTTTTAAGAAGGATATTATACCTATAATTCTTTTCACAAAGAAGCCCAAAGAGGTTGAACAAGAAGTTGAGTTATTACAATATCATTGTTCCTTCATTGTGAGATTCCTGGAGTACAAAAAAAAAAAAAAAAAAAAAAACTCAAGTCAAAGCATGCATATAACTTACATAGACTTTCTCTAAATGAGTTGAAATTTAACTATGGAGCAACAGAAAAAAATGACAATATACATGTGGCTCTCTTTGTAGAATGTTGAATAAGTGAGTTTTAGAATATCATTGTTCTTCATTGTGGGAGATTCTTGGAGTACAAAAGCAAAGGAAAGCTTAGTATGCATATAAATTGCATAGATTTTGCCCAAATGAGATGAAATTTGACTATAGAGCAACAAAAACACAAGACAACATGCCTATAACTTTGTTTACAGAGAAACCCAAAGATGTTGAAGAAGAAGTTGAGTATTTAAAATATCATTGTTCTTGACTATGAGAGACTCCTAGAGTACCAAAACAAAAGAAAGCTCATATTAGAGTGTGCACATAACTTACATAGGTTTTTTCCAAACAATATAAAACTTTACCATAGAATATCCATGGAAGAGAACAATATACCTGTAAATTTTTGTTAAGAAAATCTCAGGCCTTTTGTAGAATAAGCTCCGCTCTCATACATGAGAAATTCACTATGTGTTTGTGTAGAGACAATGAAATTTCACAGGGCTACAAATACAACAAGCAACAATGAGGTTGTAAAATTTCACTAGAAAAGAAGAAGCGGGGAAAGAGAAATGATAAATTTGAGTTCTGCCTAAGAAAGAGGGGAAATTTGAAAAGGGAATATATGAAGAGTTAAACATTAAAAAATGAGAAAATGAAAATTCGAATAACTAAAATTCAGGAAATGATAGCCTTGTATTCTCCACATTTTCCCTTTTATTTTATTGTTGAGGGAAGATTTAGGCCAAGATATGGCTAAAAGATTCATGCTATATGAATCTAGAACCCTAGCTCTCTAGGCTTATTTCCTCAAGGGGCAAAAAAGAGAGTCCATGTTTCTCTTAATGAAAGATTCTTTACAACAACAACTATAATAAGGTTACAGGAAACCTTTTGACACACAAAACTTTTTATTATGACTAGTATTTATATTTTTCTTTGCAATTAGATATCTGATCTTTATAAAGCCCAAGATATTGTGGACCTTACAAGATCCTCAAGCATATAGAGAAGACCAATGCATACAAGTTCCAACTTACTAAACAATAAGAGATCTAGAATGTATTTTATGTTATTTTGTTAAAGACTTGTGTGTCCAACCTCAATCGTGCACTAGATGATCAACAAGTTAGTCATTGAGCTCTAGCTTGAGAGAATACTTCATGTAAAGGAGATAATCTTGAGAAGTAGAACCTTTTGAGGAAATACCTCATCCAATGGAAGAACTAATCTAAAGAGGATGCCACTTAAATTAATGAGAAAGCTTTATGTAAACAATATCTCTAGTTTCTCTTAATATGAGGACATCTCCCTTCCTCTAACAAGGAGAGGATATAGTAACCTTAGGATCAAAAATCAAAAGAAAATCTTTTGACCCCCATAATCAATATCATTTTTATCTACAAATATCACCACTCCCATCACCAACAACTCTAGGATGTTAACAACTCCACCTTTCTACTCATGCAAATCCTAAACAAGCTCTAATCTCATGAAAAGAATGATTTACACTCAATCTATATAATTAGTCGAACTGAGCAAGGTGGACGAGAACAATCAAAAAGCAAGAGAGATGTGTGTGTGTGTGTGTGTGTGTGTGTGTGTGTGTGTGTGTGTGTGTGTGTGTGTGTGTGTGTGTGTGATGGAAGGTAGAAAGAAGAGTAAGAGAGGATAGAGACAGGAAGAGTCCCTAATTCTCTTGGGTAGGGTAGTTTGATAGTTGTGTTGGGGTAAAAGGCCCTTGGGCTTGCATGTGTACAATGACCACCCATATTCTTTATTCATATATATATATGAAAGTGCAATAAGGCTGTCATAACGTTGTTGACAGCACCTACATTGTGTGTGCTCTTCTCTCATGCGTCTCTTGTATCCCTTTCAACTAGTATCAGAGCAGGTTCTTCGCGAGCACTTCCCAGCCTTCCCTGGCATCTACACGAGGTATGAGAGCTTGCTTCTCACTCAGTTCTCAGCCATTCTTTGACATGAATTGTAGGGTTTCATGAAGAGCCAGCCATAGCTTCCATCATTGAAGCTTGTTCTCTTCACCTCTTGCTTGGACTTGTCCTAGGCTTGTGTAGGCCTATTGTAGGCCTTCATTGGGCTTTTACTTTCCCCTACCCACCCTGATTTGGCCCCTCAAGTATAGCAGCATGCTCACTTTTTATTTGCGCCTGTTTGCAAAAATGGCTCAAAAATCACTCTTTTTGTCATATCTCGGACATTTGAAACCCGATTTAGGCAAGGTAAGAGTGTAAGTTAGGGTTTTGGCATGTTCCAGACGTGACGGTGATGTTGGATTTGCCAAATTTTGATGACAAAATATTCTGCAACAAATTTCAAATCTGAGACAGCATGTATTTGTATGCCTATGGCTTATGTGATGCTTCTACTAATGTCTATTGATACCAGATCACTTTTGGATGTTAGGGCCTCTTATGTGAGATGCATTTGGAGCTGATCTAGCTCAGCCATTGACTATATTGAACAGTCCCAGATCTATCCAAAACAGGGCAGCCACTTGTTACTTCAATTTTATGCTTATAGGTCTTGGTATTTGATGCCCGATTATGCCCGGTTGGTGCCTATACATACAGGAATGTATGCCTATAGTTTACCTATGGATTTGAGCTTGGATTGAGAATTGATTTTCTCAATTTACAAAGGTTATATGCTGCTAGAAACTTCAGGGCTGAAGTTATTTATGGTATAGTTGGGTTATGCCTATTGATCACGGGGTGCTCCTGACTACTTAGTATGATGTCATGATGTATTTGGACTATCCCACATGTCCTGTTTATGCTCCGGAATGCTTTTGAGCTAAGATTAGAGCTCGATTTGGGTTGGATTGTCACTTCTTTGTAGCTGGCATTTCATCTATGATATGGTTTATGCCTAGGCTACCCAGTACAGGTTATGATGTCTTGGTGAATGCTTTATGCTTTGGTTGTGGATGGCAATTGTTTGAGCTCGTCTCGACATTCATTTGAGTATTCTCTTGAGCAATTGGACATTGACTCCGGCTTTTTCTGTTACGACTTGGCTTTTTCCATTAGGACCTTGGATGCTATATGGGATTTGATGCTCTGATTATGGATCTTGGCTATTACTTGGATGCACGTACAGGTACAGTGAACTGCTCCCTTGTTTTGGCAATTGCCTATTGAGCTGTGATTGCTTGTTTGCTTTTGATATGCGGGATATTTATTGATTAGTGGACTTGGATAGTTCTTGGGATTTATAGTTATGGCCGTCATGCTTCTCTGTTGTATGGCATCTATGCTATTTGGGCTGCTCTTGCTCGTGTATGTTAGGGAGCAGTTGATCTTTATGGCCACCCATGTATGCACATGGTCTACTACTATGTATTTTACAGAGTCTCTTACCTAGATTCTTTTACACAAATATTTGAGCTTTTATTGGAGTTTGATTCTTGCAGGTTTATTTTCCACCTATCATTCTTGGCTGGACATGTATGTCAGTACATGGTATGAGACACTGCAAAGTTATGTATACTCCTATGTTTTGGGGATACTTATGCATTTATGGCTCCGTGGCATGCTTATGATTTTATAACTGTGAGTTACAGTGGTTGGATATGTCATGCTTTTGTCTGCTAGGCTTGTCCGTGTGGGAGCTTTTGCATCCATGGTTGATGCCTTTATGTTCTCCCCTTCTGGTTTGAATGAGTCCCCTTTGCAGTATGCTATGATAACTTCCAGTTCTTCTAGTCAAGTAGTCAATCCTCTTGATGAGCATGTTCTCTCTTATGAGAGTTCCCCTGATTCTTTGAGCTCCTTGGATATATTGGACAACCCTACTCATGCTATTACAGAGTAGTCCTCTTCTACAGGTTTTACAAGCTCTATTTGCTTTCATTGTGGAAAGACAAGGCTTGTGAAGCGTAAATTCTTTAAGTTGATTAGAGAGCATAAAAGATTGCATCGCACTAGACATGAGAGCAGAGTCAGTGATACAGTAGGTGAGACCACTCTTGATAGTGGTATGGTGCATGTAGTTACCCATGATGATGTAGCTGAGGCTAGACTCCTAGCATCATGTTACCCTACAGATTTTTTGCTTAGTGATATGGCCTATATCTTTGATTGGCTTTTAGACAGTATGGCATCTTGTCATGTTACTCCGCATAGAGCTTGGTTCTCTTCTTACAGGGAGGTTGACGGATGTATTTCTTTGGGCCTTTAGCAGGATTGCCATGTTATTGGTACAGGGGATATACACTTGGCTTTGCCAAATGGGTCTTCTCTTATGCTGCGTGATGTCTTGCATATACCTATGCTCAGTAAGAGTCTGATCTATGTCAATCAGTTGCATGGTGCAAGATATTATGTCTCTCTTGGGGATACTTCATGGAAAATGTGTCATGGTTGCTTGGTATTGGCTAGAGGTGCTAGATATGGCAGTGATTATGTAGTGCATGTCTCTCATGTGGGAGATTCTATGGTTGCAGTTACGCAAATACTACATGCACTGTTATGGCATTGTCACCTAGGCCATGTATGACACACTGAGATGGATGCTTTATGTGATATGGGATTATTGCATGCTCTTCCCCATGCTACTTCCCTCATTGTACTCATGGTTCGTGCAAAGAGTCTTTGGCTTATGGTGATTGTGTGAGGCATGCTCCTCTAGATCTAGTCCATGTTGTAGTATATGGACCTATGCCTTCCCAGTCACTTGGTGGAGCGTCGTATTTTGTGACCTTCATGGATCATGCTACCCATCGTGTTTGGGCTTACCCTATGGTACGGATTGAGGATGTTGTTACTATGCTTGACAGGTTTATGGATTCTGCTGGTAGCAAGCCTAGATGCTTGCAGATGGATTATGAGAGTCATGCTATCTCTCCTAGCTTACGGATCTCTTGTCAGCAATATGGCATTGATTTCTTATGCCAACGGTATTATGGGATTGCTCATGGCATGTGCCTGACTTTACAAGCAAAGGTTGCTTCTATGCTTACCACAGCTAGGTTGTCTTATGGCTTTTGGGCTGAGGCCCTTATGAAGGCAGTCTACTTGGTTAATCGGATGTCATGTTTCTCTTTGGATGTTATTACTCTGCATGAGGCATGGAGTGGCATGAGACCCTCCTATGATCACTTGAGGATATTTGGCTACCAGGCATCTGTAAGTATGCCACATGAGCCTATGTCACGAAGATGCATACTCCTTGGTTATGGAGATGGTGGCTTTACAGCTTATAGGTTTTGGGATTTAGATGCCCAGCAAGTTCTAGCAGCCTTCATGCTGTCTTTTATGAGACGTAAACACCTCTCAAGCCTCTTGATGCGCGTTCAGTGTGCTTTATGGCTAATTCTACAACCGTATGTCGGTCTTTCACTTTGATGAGGCCGCATACTGTCTTGAGACCCCTTTTGACTTGTGTCCGGGATGCTGGCCCTCTTTTGATGATTGACCTTGGAGAGTCCGTATGCTCTCTGCTGTCTTTTATGCGCTACGTTGATGCTATGCGCCACTCTGATGTTTTACAGCCATGCACTTATGAGTTGTGTTGCTTGCTTTATGGAAAGCAGTCATGGATTGCTCTATTGTCTAGAGCTATGGGATCACTTATCTCCTGGATGTCATGGACTCAGGGATGCTTGACTCTTCTTGTGAGGAGATTCCCGCCACTTATTGTATAGCTCGCTTTTCGATTGGGCATTGGGTGAGATGTCATGATTCCTCACCCTGTCTCTTTTCTTTTCTTTTGTTTTTTCACTCCCTGGCCCACTGGCCTTTTAGTGGGAGGTTGTTGGGGTAAAAGGCCCTTGGGCCTGCCCGTGTACAGTGACCACCCATATTCTTTATTCATATATATATATATATATATATATATATATATATATATATATATATATATATATATATATATATATATATATATATATATATATATATATATGAAAGTGCAATAAGGCTATCATAACGTTGTTGACAACACCTACATTGTGTGTGCTCTTCTCTCCTACATCTCCTGCATCCCTTTCAAGTTGTCTAGGAACTAATCATAGTCACCACCATTTGGACTAACTTTGAGCATGCAAACTTAGGTAACTGGGCATTCCCTAAGTCTACACCACATGCAAAGCATCTAGCCTCATCCCACAAGGATCAAACTACAGATTTCTAAAGACATAATTATGTTCTTTGATAGCAATCTAGATCGAGCTTAAAATGAATGCATTTTGCGAATCATCCAAGATTGAGGTAGGCAACTCTACACTTGGTTCAATGAGAATGAGAAACAAGGGGGTACCGAGCATTAACCGCTTTGCCAATAAGACATATTCTCACACCAGCTTCCTAAAGCAATGCTTAACCATAACTCTTAGGAAGGTCATGCTTGTTGATATTTTCTCTAAACTTGGGGAAAGTGACTCGGCTAATCAAGACCACCTGACTAACAATTCCTCCAATCCACTTTTAAGGTGTGTTGAGGCATAATTTAGTATTTGAAATAGGCATGCTACCACACTATGATGATATATACAAATAGCTTCATTAATTAGTGTTTGCACAAGGTTCATTGGTACATCTTTAAGATACAGATATTAAGCAATCTATTTGAAAAATAAAGTTACTTTTTATTTTTATTCTCATATATATATTCATTTTTTTTAAAACCAACCCAAAATCAGGTTACCATCCTTGTCCTATTGATCCCGAGCCTTCCAATGCTCAACCACGCTCGACTCATATAGATTTTCAATCCTATTTTAGGTCCAAGGCTAAGATTAGAACTCAAACCAGAGCCCCACTCATTCTTGCTCATCATAAGTGTGAACCTTTCTATATGGAAAACCAAGCATACCTCAACAATGGTCCACCACATTATGTAGTGTACAAATACTAGTCCAAGCGAAGAGTAATTGAGGGGTGACCTTGGGGATGGCATCACGCCTCATTTCTATCTAGTTGTTGAAGCCATGGACATAATTAATATAATTCTTTTCATACTTTAAAGCAACTACACTCAATTTTTAATTTTCTTACAAATGATTTCTTTCAAAAAAATTCAAATAAATCAAAATAAATGAAAAGAAATTTTTCTATGATTTCTCAATCAACGAAGTTCATCTTCGTGTATTTGCACATATTTCACTTTGCATGTATACGAATGCATCCTATTTTCTATTTTTTGTTCACAAAAGTAAACTAAGTATTCTAATGTATATGAACATACTCTAATAGAATAATAACTAACTAAATTAATTTTTTATTTAAAATATCAATTTATAATAATTTAAGTATTTATTCTTATTTTTATCAAGCAACTAAATATTTTAAAATTAAAATAAACTTATTTAAGAAAATATACTTTTTACAAAGTTTAATTTTTAATTTATAAGAAGGAATTAAACTTATGATTTAATTATTCAATAAACCAACTATATTAGATACTAAATAAAATTTCTCTTTGAATTCACATTAATTTTGAGTGCTAACAAAATTTTCTAACTAATTTTCAAATTGAAAAAAATTTCATAACTCTTATTATTAGTTATATATAATTAATTGTACTTTTAATCTATTTTATTACTTTTATTTGTTATTTTATTATATTTATCAAAAAATTTGATTTTAAACTATATTTTTAAAAAATAAAATAATAATTAATTATTATTTTAAAATTATTTTTATGATTAAAAATAATAATAATATTTTAAATAAAATAAAATAATTTTACTTTTATTCTAATTTTTCAAAAATTTAGATATTATTTTTTATATTTTTAATAATAACTTAATTTTAAAATAAATTATTATACATTTACCGTATTAATAGGTCAAAGTTTTTACATCATGGCTACTCAAGAGTCCCACCACATCAATATACTTATGAGTGGCCACGTGGATAAAAAGGATAAGGAAAGAAAGGATTTCTAGGTAGAGAAACAACACACCCCAATTGCTACTAACTCCTTGTAAAATTTATTCATCTCTAACTTGTAATTTTCACTCCCTCCCTCAGTCTTAAGAGGTAACTTGTCATCATAATGTATTGAAAATAAGAAAAGGGACCCTCCTTTAAATAGTTTTTCTAAAGGGGATGTATGGTTTCGTCTTTTAGTAAGAATGCCATAGTTGGTTGCTTCTTAATATTGATCCAAGAGAATATTTCTGAACCTAAAGACAAAACAAAAGTAGTTGCCTGCTCTACTAATCAACTGAAGCATTCACAATTTTTAGAAAATAATAAAATTAAATCGACAAAAGTGAATACCTAGCAGTCTTCAACTACAAAATAAATAAATAAGTTGGAACTCTCTCCTAACTTTAATTTAATACGAGTGCACTCTAAACCCATAAACGTCCATTAATTTAAATATGTATTTTGTGGAACCAACCGCTGTGGAGTCACCCACATGCACATTAAATTAACATGATTCCCGAAAAGGACAAGTGTCCCCATCAACTTCTCTCACAAGGAATCCACCTTGTGTACGAGTCCCGGTAAATAAATATAGTTTTACGGAATCCACCTCAAAACCTCACAGAATCCACTGTGGAATAAAAACTCACGGAATCCATTGTGGTCTCATGGAATCCACCGTGGAATATGCCTCCTGGCATCATACCCCCGAGGTGGGATAGTAGTTATCCTCAATTACTATTAGCTCAATGTGGAGTGAGCAGTGAGGGGTTAAGCACTTAGGTCGCAAGCATACATCCATTGGGCCTCTTCAACATGATGATTTTTAAACTTAACCAAATATCTAGAGTATCAATGCCTAGTTCTAGTGGTCATAAAGTCAGTGTCTATAATAGTTTCAAGTTCAAGGATTTCAGTTTCTTCTTCTAACAAAGGAGGGTTTTCATAGATAGGGTGAATAGGTAATTGGCCTCTAAAAGGTTGTAAGAAATGGATATGAAAAGTATTGTGGATTTTCCAGTGTTGGGGTAGTTCTAATTAAAATACATTGTCATTGATTTTGTGAATGATCTTTAAAGGTCCATAAAATCTAGAGGCTAACTTAACAATAGGGTGGTGTTTCTCAACACTTTGTAATCTTCTCTTTTCAATATGTAACCAAACATAATCATCAACTTTGAAACTCGTAGCTTTTATTTTCTTATTAGCTTGTTTAGTGTAGGATTGCGGGCTTTTGCAATTATGTGTTTGACTTTAGCAAAAATAGTAGTATGCATATTGGCAATATCATCAACGGCTTTAACTTTGTTTGACAATTATATAACAGGTATAGGCAAAATATATCCATAAATGACTTGAAAATGTGCTTTCTGTGTAGCTTTATGTGGTGTATTATTGTATGTAAACTGAAGTAAATGCAAGTGTGTATCCCATGTTTGTAGTTTTGAAATTGTGTATGCACGCAAAAGATATAAAATTGTACTGTTAGTAGCTTCTGTTTGTCCATTTGTTTCATGATAAAATGCAGATGAGAAATCAATCTTTATACCTAAAATAGCAAACAATGTAGTCCAAAAATTATTGCAAAATCTAGAATCACAATCAGAAATAATAACTTTTGGCAAACCATGGTTAGTAAAAAGAGTCTTCAAAAACAATTGTGTAGCTTGAGATGCAATTAATGTTTTCTTGCATGGAAGGAAATATGATTGTTTGCTAAATTGATCTACAATAGTCTAAATCATATCATGATTAGCTTGGGTGTTAGGCAAACCAGTAATAAAATCCATTTAAATATGTTTCCATGGTCGTTCATGGAATCGGTAAAGGCATTAATAAACCATATTGGTTACCATGGTGTCGCTTAACTCTTTGACAAATTAAACACTCAGATACAAGGTTAGAAACATTAGATTCCATCTATGGCCAATAAAAATCTTCAACCAATGTACATAAAGTAGAAATAATACCTCTATGACCTTGATATAGGGGACAATGAGTTTGGTGCAACATAAATTATCTAAATGGAACAGTTACACACAACCTTTTCTCATAAAACATAAATCCATCAGAACAAGACAATGAATATATTGGAATCCAGTTATTTGCAACTAATTTATTCTAATCAACTTGAAAATTTGAGTCTTGATCACAGGTATCTTTCATAGGGATAAGGGAATCAAAAGATATAACAGAGATGTTATGGATACTTGGTCTTCTACTTAAGGCATCAACAACAACATTCTCTTTTTTAGGTTGATATTGGATAAGTGGATGAAAATTTTGAATAAAAGCAGCCCATTTAATATGATGGTCAAAGATTTGTGATTGACTAAGGAGATGTTTGATACTTTGTTGGTCAGTTTTAATCATGAATTCAGATCCCATTAAATAGTGTTTCCATTAACGTAAAGCTTGTACTACAGCTAGCAATTCCTTATCATAGGTAGAATACTTAAGTTCAGATGGTTTAAGTTTGCAGCTAGAGTAGGCTATGGGATATGAACCTTGCATAAGGACAGCTCCTATTCCAAATCCACTAGCATCAGTGACTACTAGGAAGAATGATCTATTAAAGTCAGGTAATTGCAAAACAAGGGCATTGATTAAAACGTTTCAATAAATCAAAAGACCTTTGCTGATTATCATACCACTGATATACAATACCTTTCTTTAACAATTTTGTCAAAGGCAATGCAAGCAATGAAAATTTTCTCACAAATGTTCTGTAAAAGCTAGCAAGACCTAAGAAAGAATGTAATTCATGCACATTTTTAGGGATCGGACAATTCAAAATTACTTCTATCTTTTTAGGATCAACTTTAATACCATCAGAAGAAAGAATATGTCCTAAGTATTCAATGTGGATTTGGAAAAATTCACTCTTTTCAGGGTTAGCATATAAATAATTCTCTTTCAATAATTTGAAAACCAAAGATAAATATTCATAATGCTCATTATCATTCTTACTGAAAACCAATAAGTCATCAAAGAAAACAATTGCACAATGCTGATGCCTCAAAAATATGTGATTCATCATACGACTGAATGTGGCTGGTGCATTAGTTAAATCAAAAGGCATAACAAGGAATTCATAATGACCAAATTGAGTTCTAAATGCGATTTTGAAAATATCATGTGTATCCAGTCGTACTTGATGATATTCAGATTTGAGATCTATCTTGTGTCAAGAATCGCGTGGTGGGGAGACTTGCTTGAGGTGCTACACCAAACACACACTGTATGCATAAGAGGAAGCTCACTCAAGAATATAAGAAGAGAGATGGATGCCAAAACGTTTCTTGCTTATTTCTTCTTCTTCATCCACACACTATACAATATACACAAAGTATAGATAAGATACAACATAAAGGAAAATGACATACTAAGTCAAACAGTGCATAACATACTATACTAATCGACTAGCGCTATATCTTTTCCAACTGTAGATACGTGTAACAAACTAAATATAATAAGTGATAAGTCAATGGCCATGTGAGTATCATAATGACCACCAACGTGCTAAGTGTAGACGTGGAGACCCATCAGGCAGTCCATCATCAATGTCTACACATGATGCTAGGAGGCATATTCCATGGTGGATTCTGTGAGACCACGGTGGATTCCGTGAGTTTTTATTCCATGGTGGATTCCATGAGGTTTTGCGGTGGATTTTGTAAAACTATATTTATTTGCCAGGGCTTGTACACAATGTGGATTCCTTGTGTGAGAAGTTGACGGGGACACCTGTCCTTTTCAGGTGTCATGTTAATTTAATGTGCACGTGGGTGACTACACAGCAGGTGATTCCATAAAATACATATTTAAATCAATGGAAGTTTTTGAGTTTAGAGTGCACTCATATCAAATTAAGGTTAGGATGGAGCTCCAACATATTTATTTATTTTGTAGCTAAAGACTGCTAGGTATTCACTTTTGTCGGTTTAATTTTATTATTTTCTAACAATTGTGAATGCTTCAATTGATGTGTAGAGCAGGTGATGGTGGCGTTGGGAAGCATGGGCGATAGCGTGTATTCAAATTACCTAAAAGAAATTATCATTTTTTATTGGCACGCTTCTTATCATGAAAGACATGACACTAATATTTA
The DNA here is from genome assembly GCF_053477565.2 of Lygodium microphyllum. Taxonomy (NCBI): domain Eukaryota; kingdom Viridiplantae; phylum Streptophyta; class Polypodiopsida; order Schizaeales; family Lygodiaceae; genus Lygodium; species Lygodium microphyllum. The sequence goes on along the minus strand of NC_141163.1, from coordinate 81,998,895 downwards.
TTTAGGCACGCTTATTTATTGAAGCACTTGATAAATAGTTATTATTTTGTATGTGCATGGGCACACGGTTTAGATATTTCATTATTGGACATTGTATTTGGGCACAACCCGACTCTTGGGCCACCCAACCGCTTTATTCTTTATTTGGACAAAAGTAAACACAAAAGCTAAAGCATGCTTATTGTAAAATTGAGCTATTTTTTAGCTTTGATATGAATAAATTTATAAATACATGCCTTGTGAAGCGCTCACACAAGGCATGGAGGGAGATTATACCCAATTGGTCTTTTTGCCTCATGTCGTGCTATTCTCTTGATTGTTGAGCTTAAAGTAGAGTTCTTTGTTTTTGGAGACCTTCCAGTACTCACTACGTATACATCCAACATCCAATTTACACAACAGTGGTATCAAAGCGAAGCTAAGATCAATGGCTTCCAATCGCTTATCATCTTGCGCGAAGGCGAAGCTCTTGGAATGAACGGGATCTACAACCATTCTCTCGACAATCCATTAATACCACGGTGGATTCCGTGAGTTTTTATTCCACGATGGATTCTGTGAGGTTTTGCAGTGGATTCCGTAAAACTATATTTATTTACCGAGGCTTATACACGAGATGGATTCCTTATGCGAGAAGTTAATGGGGACGCCTGTCCTTTTCGGACATCATGTTAATTTAATATGTACATGGGTGATTTCGCAAAATACATATTTAAATTAATGGATTTTTATGAGTTTAGAGTACACTCGTATTAAATTAAGGTTAGGATGACAGAGTTCCAACCTATTTATTTATTTTGCAGCTGAAGACTGCTGGGTAGTCACTTTTGTTGGTTTAATTTTATTATTTTCTAAAAATTGTGAATGCTTCAGTTGATGTGTAGAGCAGGTGGAGGTGGCCTTGGGAAGCACTGGGCAATAGCGTGTATTCAAACTACCTAAAAGAAATTATCATTTTTTATTGGCACGAGTCTTATCATTAAAGGTGTGGCGCTAATATTTATTTAGGTGCGCTTGTTTATTAAAACACTTGACAAATATTTATTATTTTGTATACGCATGGACGCACGGTTTAGATATTTCATTATTGGGCATTGTATTTACGCACAGCCTGGACTCTTGGGCTGCCCAACTGCTTTATTCTTTATTTGGACAAAAAACAAACACAAAAGCTAAAGCATGCTTATTGTAAAATTGGTCTATTTTTTAGCTTTGATATGAATAAATTTATAAATACATGCCTTGTGAAGCGCTCACACAAGGCATGGGAGGAAAATATACCCAATTGGTCTTTTTGCCTCATCTCGTGCAAGTCTATTCTCTTGATTTTTGAGCTTAAAGTAGAGTTCTTTGTTTTTTGGGACCTTCCAACGTTTGCTACGTACGCATCCAGCATCCGATTTGCGCACCAGCACGTATTGAGCTTGCCATCTCAACACTCACCCTCAAGCTCAACTCTATCTCTGCAACTCCAAGTAAGCTTCGGAACTTTCGAAGCTTCTCTGCACCCAATGCCTTTGTGAAAATGTCAGCTATTTGATCCTATGTGCTAACATATACCAAGTTAATCTCTCCTACAAGTACCTTCTCTCTCACAAAGTGGTAGTGCACCTCAATGTGTTTTGTCCTAGCATGGAGCACTAGATTCCTAGCTAACTATATGTTGCTCATGTTGTCACAATAAATGACAACTGAACCATCTCCCTACATCCAAATCACCTAATAACTTTACATCCATACCACCTCACATGCTACCATAGCAGCACCTCTATACTCAGCCTTTGTACTCAATAAAGCAACTATAGGTTGCTTTTCGCTGCTCCATGTAACTGTTGCACTTCCAAGGGAAAATATGAATCCACTAGTAGATCTTCTATCTCTGACATGCTACAAGCCCAATCTACATCTGTGTATCCAAAGACTTGTACATCCTTACCTACCTCATAAAAAAGTCCATAATGTAAAACGGACTTCACATATCTTAATATACATCTAACTACATCCAAATGAGGATTTCTAGGCATCTGCATAAACTGACTGATAAGGCCAACATCATAGCTCAAGTCTGGTCTTGTGATAGTCATGTAAATCAAACTCCCTACTATCCTCCTAAACATAGTAGGGTCTTCTAACTCATCCCCAATGTCGGCACTCAACTTCACATTTTGTTCCAATGGTAGTGAAAGAGGCTTGCATGCTGTCATACCATACTTGGATAACATATCCAGGCCATACTACCTTTTTGATAGTCATATACCATCATCACATCTAATCACCTCAATACCAAGAAATTATCTCAGCTCACCCAAATCCTTCATCTCAAACTTCTTTTTCAAAATTTGGCTCTAGTGGAAGACTGGTTTCAACTGCATGGATTTTTCCATCTTACCAAAAGACAAGCTTTTGTGCTTCAGCCTCACGGAAGGCACAAAACTCCCTCTTGTCATGTTGTTGACTATCGCACCAAATACAATGCCTCTTAAAGCCTTCTCTCATGGGCCTTTGAGTTGATGATCATTCTCGTTCTTCAACTTTGACATCCAAATTCTCTATTTTGGAACTAATTTCACATAAACTCTACTAAATCACAAAAATAGACCAATGAGATGGGTTGCTTAGGCCCTACGCCAAATGCATCAAATTATTAGTTAATCTCCTACATAAATAGCAAGGAGAGTTCAAAGAATATGTTACTGAATGATCTGATGCATCCATGAAAGAATAGGTGGATGGTCAATCACTACTAGTCTCATAACCCATACTAACCACCATTGATAGCCCAAACATGACATATCAATAGCAATCCCCATAATAGTAGTCTTGGGATGACATTAGAATGTAATTGTAAAAGTCCCTCAAGACCACAGTTGAGAAGGACATCTTCAACAAATGCATAATTATCCAAGGAATCTACAAAGTAATAAGCAATTCCACTGGGGGGCAGGGAATCAGCTGGCAAGTCACTACCTCAAAGATCTCAAGCATATCCAAGGCTACACAATGGTGCATCCTTAGAATGGGATCCCTCACACTATAGGTCCCATTCAATTGGTTGATCACTAGCTGTGAGTCACCTTTTACCAATAACCAATGAATACCAAAATTTCTGGCTAAATTTAGCCCCATAAAAGTAAAGCCTTGTATTTTGCCATGTTATTGGTGAAAGAGATGCCTAAATATACTCCCATTTTCAAAATCACTTGATGATGGGGGTCTTTTGTGACAACCCCTACACTTGCATGCTTAGCAGTCGAGAAGCTCCATCAAAATATACTATATAAACCAAGGCTTCATTGATATAACCTGCCATAACAATCAACCTACTTGTACTTATGATAGTCAAATTCTAACCAAGAGAGGGAATATAAGATAGGTACAATCCCTCCTTCCTCACTAATCCAATTGGGACGCAAGTAAGAACTCAATGACAATGATAGCAATAGACTTGAATATCCCACGTGAAAGATCCACCTTACCACTCAGTAATGTGATAATCCTTACTCCACCAGATCACTTTGCCTTGGTGATAACACTGCTCTAAATATGGATGCTTAAGATAAGGAATAACTTTTCTCGTCCAATATTCTTTGTACCCTCTGCAAGTTTAGGCTGATCTGCAAGTTTAGGCTGAATTGTGAAGGACCTGCAAAGGCACCAAGCCCAATGAGAGTTAAATTTTAGAGCTAAATTCAAAGTGCAAAAGTGGCTTGAGAGCCATGAAAGTAGCATTTTTGGCAGAAAATGTATCAATCACAAATTCAAGAGTTGGAGTTTTTATGGGTACATTTCAATGCCAGAAATCCAATGCAAGTGTCCTTTTGTAGATTGGGGTCCATTTGACCCCCCATTTGATGGTTGCAAGGTTTGGCATTATAAAAAGGCTAACTAATTCAAAAGTCAGAAATAACATCTGGACAACAAGGTATTTATGGACAAAAATAAATATTTTAGGCTAACTAATTCAAAAGTCAGAAATAGCATCTAGACAACAAGGTATTTATGGGCAACAAGGTATTTCAAAGTGGTTCGTGGTGCAAAGCGATCAAGGCGCAAGAGAAAGCATTTTGAAGTTTGAGGTGTAGTGAAACACCTAGTTGAGTCTACAAATAATGAAGAAGTATCCAACCATCACTTGTGTATTAATTTTCACACTTGGGAAATAATTTAAGGCCATGGGACCTTAATTCATGTGGGAATGTGAATTGGGCAGCCAAGGAGGCCAAAAAAGGCTCAAAAACCATGTGGACATGTCCAATTTGAAGGGGCACTTATGATAGGCCTCAAAGGGGTGCTTTTCTTGATGTGTCTAGTCATTTGCAAGAGAGAAGGAATGGGAAAAGTGGGAGAAAATGAAAAATGTCATCATATTGGATTTTTTATGATTGTTGCATGCGAGATCCTCATCATTTCTCTCATGTAATGATTAAAATGAACCCCCTCACCATCCTCTATGCAATGATGTTAATTTTGGGGCTTGATATGAAGAATAAAGAATGCTAGTTTTTTAGTATTTCTCTCTCCTTTCTCAAAACCATATTTCTCTCTCCTTCCTTTCCTCTTACATAATGGCTATTCTTATGAGAGAAGGGGGATAGGTGAAAGAGAGGGAGAGGTGAGAGTTATGTGAAAGTGTAACGTACACACCTTGATTTCTTGACGGATAATGTTGTAGTAGTTGCCCAGAGTTTACCTTCTAACCGTCGCTATCCATACTCTAATCAGAATGATCGAATTTTGTCAGGCTAGTTAACCCTAGGTCTACCGCGCAAGGGAAGTGTGTCATTCGAGAGGCTTCTTGTCTAGAAGGAGTGATTGCAATTACCCTTGATTCATGGAGTATAACATTTTTTTCCAGTAGCAAACTAAGGATTTATGAAATCCCTCGCAGTGCTCTGGTACAGCTGCTGTACCTTTCCCCTAAGATAACTTACAATTCGAGTTCTGAGACCAAACCCTAAGTAAGTCAACGAATCGGTCCTTCCTAGAGTTTCTTCCTAGTGTTTGTTTTTAGGGAAACCTCTCGACTAATCAAGACTCGGGGGGTTTACTATATATATATTCTCTATATAACGTGCGTTCATGGCCTATTTATAAATATCCTAATCTGTGAATTTTTCTTCAATAAAACACAATCCTTTTCTATTCAATCTGTAATAAGTAACCCCTTTATATGACACCCTTCTATATGTAAAAAACGTATAAAAATGGCTTTTTAAAAACCCCTTATTTTGAACTCACGTTATATATACATATATTCATGAGTGACCCCCTCGAGAATCAAGACCACCCTCCCATAGGACTCGATTCCTCAGGAATCCATCCACCTGCTTCCCTCTATTGAAGTTCTTAGTTATCTAATTACCTACCACATTACGTTAAACATATAAAAACAACTTCATTAATTAAAATCCTTTTATGCACAGTTGTTCATTTACGTAATTTACTCATGGACATACAATCAGAATAAAACAATTTCATTGATTATATTTCATAATGTGTGTTCTCCCGCCCATATAGGAAAATATTTACAATTTCATGTGCTACCTCATCCAGTACATCTGCACATCACCAAGATCAAATCCACCTATCGCTAAAGTTTATGAGTGTCCCAAGTAGAACTCGAGCCATACACGGGACCAAGTAGTTCCTATGTGCGAAAAGAGATTTACTAGCCAGATCTCCCCTAGAACCCTGTCCACCTCCTACTTAATACGATCCCTGCTAGGAGACCTCTTGACATAAGAGTCAGTCCATGCTTCCGCAGCGATAAAAACATCCCCTCTTGGTATGGGGATTCAGCATCTATCCTTGGGGAGGTATAGGGCTCCTTAAATTTTATCTGTTCCAATACTTAATTCAATCAAGATCTAATCTAGAAGATCACCTATCCTTGGGGGAGGTATAGGGCTCCTTAATTTTTATATGTTCCAATACTTAATTCAATCAGGATCTAATCTAGAAGATCACAAATAAGATTGATGTTTGCAAGCAATTATGACTTTAATCAATCATGCAACTTTCAAGTGATGCTTAATTCTAGTAGCAATCGACACTTGAGTTTCACATAATGAAATCTTCCCCTTGGAATTTAACTAGGGGTATCTAGATTTTGGGTCTCTAACTTTCCAATTCTTGTAACCAAGTTTCTTGGCCTTAAGTCAATATTTCTTAAGAGACTTATCTTATTTGTATAGAACTTTTTTAGAAAAAACCTATGGTATTGCGATTGATAAAGGGTTGTTATCGGCGCCCGTCACTCCATTAGTGACTCCCGTGCTCGCAACTCCAACTAGGGTCATTCACGATTTCTACTTTTGAATTCTTTTTCTTTTGGGCCATGACGGAAATATGATTCATAGAAGAAGAAGAAGAACACGATAGTAATACCGGTTGGCAAGGGTATAAGACTCTCAATGATGACTATCAATATTACAAGATTCAATGATGTAGGCCTTGCAGATGATTCTTCTTGCCTTATGGAGAGCAATACTTCACTCTCTCTAATAGACGGAATAGAGACGAGAGTAGAGGTATGATAGAATAGGGTAGAGTTCTTCAGTGTCTTCCCTTCTCGGATCAGAGTAGAAGAGGATGAGAGACCTTCAGCATATCCCTTCCTTGGGTTGAATGGAATGATGTCTCTTTGTCTTGTGGAATAGAGTTTCCCCCTTCTTGATCACTGTCTCATCCCATCAAGATTGCTCTTGTCACTCTTTCTAGTCATCCCCAAGCCCTCAATTTTTAGTTTTGCAAGGGGGGAGGGGGGGCAGAAGAGAGGACGCTTGCTTTTTTAGCATTTTTTTATGACATCATCGATGACAAAGAGAGAATACTTTCTTTTAGCACTTTTGATGACATCATTGATAACGCCAAAGAGGGAGATCCATTTTTGTAGCATAAAGATAAATGCTTTTGATGACATCATTGATGGCACCAGAGAGGGAGATCCATTTTTGTAGCATGAAGATAAAAAGTTACAAATCTATCGGTGAGCACCGTGTAGTGCATCATCGGGCGGCCGTCACTTCAAGGCTTATGATCAAGGCAGTGACCAAGGCATAGACCTTGGCATCTTGGCCTTGCATACTTTGCAATGGGATACAAAGGCTTCATTGGCATTATTGGCTACGCGCGAGAAGCTCCCACTAGCTTGTAGGAAAACCTTCCCAAGAGGTCACCCATCCCGGCAATGTCGTCACCCAAGTGTGCTTAACTGCCAAGTGACTATCCACTAGGCTAGTTCTTTTTTTGTTGTTCTATACTACAAACATAGTTTTAATAAGGTAGTCTTGGGAGGGTCTCCCAATTCTTTCTTCCATAAACTGGCATATAATACCCCATTAATTATCTTCATAATGAGAGTCAATTTCATAATTAGAGCTAGTACTTTTTTAAAATAAATGTGTGACATAATCAATTTTCTTTGGAATGTATACGCACATTAAAATAAACTAAGTAATGGGGACATTACATTTTTCCCTCCTTAGAGAGATCGAGATTTCCTCATCTCGAGAGAAACTAAGGGTATTCTTTCATAAGGGTTACCTCATCAACCCAAGTGGCATCCTCTTTAGGATAATCCTTCCACTGGATGAGATATTCTCTAAGGGTCCTATTCCTAAGGATTCTTTCTTTTACATCCAAGATTCTATCAGGTTGAAGTTCAAGTAAACCTTGGCTCGACATTACAACTTGTTGATCATCAAGAATATGATTAGGATTAGGTACATAGAGCTTCAAGAGACTTACATGGAATACATCATGAACTTTTAGGGTTTTAGGAAGTTGCATCTTATAAGCATTAGATCCAAGAGCCTTTATGATTTTGTAAGGTCCACAGTAACTTGGGCTTAGCTTCTTGAATTTTCCCAAGGATAAAGAACTCCTTTTTGGGTGTACACGAATAAGAACCTTGCGCCCTTCTTGGAATATTTGCTATTTTCTCTCTAGGTTTGCATATGCTTTCTGCCAATCCTTGGCAACTTGTATATCTTGCTTGAAGGTTTTGACTTGTTCGTCCATCTCTTCAAGCATCTTCTTAGAAGCTTCAACCTTCAAGGTAGGGTCAGAGAAGTTTAGCGGGGTTAGGAATTCTTGCCCATATAGAGCTTGAAATGGGATCATTTGAATGCTCTGATGATACGGTACATTGTAAGTAAATTCCATCAAAGGTAGATATTGTATTCACCGTCTAGGTTCTTTGCAACAATATACCCTAAGTATATCTTCAATGACCTAATTTACACACTCTATCTGCCCATCAGTTTAAGGGTGATACGCTGTACTAAAACAAAGCTGTGTACCAAGAGCTTTAAATAATCCCTTCCAAAAATGCGAAGTGAATAGAGAATCATGATCACTGATAATTCTCTTTGGTAGTCTATGAAGTCTAAAGATTTCTTTGACAAATAACCTGGCAATATCTGAGGCTTTGTAGTTGGTTTTGACCTGAATAAGGTGGGTAATCTTAGTCAACATGTCCATAGTTACCATGATCGAGTTGTATCCTCCTTGAACTAAGGGTAATCTAACTACAAAATCCATACTAATGAATTTTCATTTTATCTGACGAATATCAAGTGGTTGTAGCTTTCGTGGCAGCTTAACTCGTTCGACTTTTACTCATTGGCAACTCAAGCATTCGATTACGTATTTAAGTACGTCACTTTTGAGCTTTTCCCAATGATAGCTTTTCCTAACTGCATTGAGATTTTTTTCATAGTTAGGATGTCCTGAAAAATGGGGAATCATGAGCTTCCCATAGTATCTTCTTCTTAAGATCTTGACTTGAAGGAATACATAATATTGTCCTGAAGTAGATAAGCCCTTCGTCAACAGAGAAGTTAAGATACTTTGTCTTAAGCTTAGAATTTTGTTCTTTATTCTTAATTTTCTTCAACATTTGTTGATATTTGGGATCATTATTCGCCTTGTCCTTGGCTAGCTCGATGATGGGATTTCCAGGCATTGATATCATTATAGTTAGTGTTTGAGCTCTAAGAGGTTCTTTTGAGATAAGTGCATTGAGAAATGATTTGTGGCTTAAAGCATCTGCAATTACATTCTCTTTGCCCGGTCTATATTTGATCTCAAAATCATACTCTTGCAAGACTTCGATCCACCGATGTTGCCTTATATTTAGATCTGGTTGAGTGAAGATCCATGTAAGACTTTTATGGTCGATTACCAGTGAGAATTTCTTCCCGAGTAGGTAATATCTCCATAACTTAAGAGTGTGGATAATTGCAAGTAATTCCAAGTCGTGAGTAGCATAATTTCTCTCGTGAGTCTTCAATTTTCTAGAGAAATATGCTATTGGATGTCCTCCCTGCATGAGTACGCATCCCAAAGCAAGAGAGCTCGCATCGGTCACCACTTCGAAATCTTTGTTAAGATCGGGTAGTTTGAGGATCGGGGCTGTGACTAAACTTAAATTGAGCCTGTCAAAGCTAGAATGTTCATCTTGGGTCCATTTAATGGCAATGTGCTTCTTGAGTAGGTCGGTGTGAGGGGTGCATCAATCAAGGCATAAATCTTGATAAAGACTCGATACCATCTTGTTAAACCCAAAAAGCTATGACCTTCACTTATAGTGGTTGGAGGCGGCTAGTCTTGTACATCCTTGATCTACTAAAATTCCCTCTATTGAAACTATAAACCCTAAATACTCGATTTTCTTCTTGAATAATGCACACTTCTTCTTCTTGGCATATAGCTTGTGAGTTCGCATCCTTGGAATGTGTTAAGATGTCATCAAAGAATACAAGGACTAAATCAATAAGATAAGGTCTGAATATATCTTTCATTAATCTGTTGAAGGTAGCATGGGTGTTGGTTAATCCAAATGACATTACGATAAACTCGTAATGACTATACATTGTGCTAAAAGTAGTTTTTGGGATATATTATTGCTTGATTCTGATCTGGTAATACCCTAATCTGATATCTCAACTTGGAGAAAATATTTGCTCCTTGTAGTCAATCAAGTAGTTCATCGATCCTTGGAATCGGATACTTATTCTTGATTGTTACCTGATTTAGCCCTCGATAATCAATGCAGAGACGGAGAGTCCCATTCTTCTTTTTCTGAAATAACACCGAAGCTCCCCACTATGAGTAACTGGGTCTAATGTATCATTAATCTAATAGTTGTTTGAGTTGTTCCTTTAATTCTATGGCTTTCAGAATGGACATTAGATATGGTCATTTTGCAACTGGTGCAGCTCCAGGTACTAGCTTGATTGCGTAATCGACTTCTCTCTATGGTGGAAGTTTAGTTAATTCTTCAAGAAATACGTCATCATATTCCCTAAGCTATGATAGTTCATCTTCGGCTTCTTTATCCTATTCAGTCTTATTTAATTTGATTAGGTATACAGGTTAGCCTTTTCTCAAACCTTTAGCGATTCAAGAAGATTTCGCTAATTGAATCTTCGATTTTCTTGCTTCTCCTTGTGTGGTCACTTGTTGTTCTACAAGATTCAAGAATGTGACTTGGCCCTTTTCATGATGAATATGAGTGTCATTGGGAATTAACTAGTCCATTTCTAACATGCACTCATAGGTTCCCAGGCTCATCACTCTGAATTTCATGTTGGTCTGATTGCCACCCAAATTAAACTCCACCTTATTTGTGTTAGAAATCAAGCTCACCGTCAGTGTGTCTTTATCTATGACCGATATCTATGACATCTAGTGTGTGCAGCTGTCTACATGTGACTACATTAAATAAGTCAGGTCAGTAGTCAGTTAGTGACCTGACTAGAGTTAGTCTGTCTAGTCTACACTTACACTAGGTCACTTTATCTTTGTATTGTGTATGCTTTTCAGTTTAGAGTGTGGAACATGAAGGAATGAGCTTGAGAGCTTGAAGGCTCAAGAAAATGGAGTTTCCATGTCTCTCTCTCTCTCAACTTTGAACATGGTATTAGAGCATTACTTGGTGGACCTCTTGGAGTAGGAGGGAGTGAAGATGATCTGCAGTTGAAGACTTGTGTCATTTTTTCAAACAGGATGAATGCCATTGTAAACTGAAGGTATGCATTGAGTGATTGCCTACTCTATGGGTTAAGCTACAGGTTGTGGCTTGTTTAGAGCCTTGTGAAGGGGGCATTGAGCACTAGTGTGTGCTTCATCAACATCAAACTCAGCAAATCGAGCTGCTGGAGCAGAGGACAGATCTGCATGAACTGCGCATGGTTGTTGCTGTCAGTTGTTGGGCTGAACTTCATCAAATGCTAGTGCATTTGGCCATCAAATGCTTGGTTAGGTCAGGTATGAAGTGCTTTGAGATGGCAAGAGGCAAATGCTTGACCTTGAGCTCTAACATGAGCTGAGATCAGAGTGGGCAGATCTAGAAAAAAGGGGCAGCATTGTTGTATACACAGTATACATGGTATATGCAACACATTGAAGAGCTTTGGAAGCTCTCTGACAAGCCCAAAATCACTCTCGGAGCATAGGTATATGCTGGAGGTCATATGTACCTGTTGTGATCCATTGCAAGCTAATTTTGGTAACTAAAATACTCAGATGTGGAGCATTCCAGATAGGCTGAAAACTATCATTTAATATGCATAGCAAGCATTTGTTTCTTACTGAAGCATAGTGTAACATTTGGTGACATCTATGAGATGTATGTACTGACATGTGTATGTCAAAATGTTCATGGGTTAAGAAAAGCATTAAGTGCTACTGAATGCTGAAATTTTTGGAGTTGAAGCAAATGTAATCTTGTCTTGTTGGATGAGTACAAATTGCAGAAGTAATGTATGACCTTGCTCATTAGAGACATGCAGTCTATGGTCACTACATAGTCATGCATTGACCTTGTCATACTGGAGCAAATGTATGATTTGGTTTGAAGACACTTTGAAGTGGTTTGGAGCTTGTTATGCTGAATTTTGGTTGACTGCAACCTGCAACTGAATTTGTTGACAATTGTATGTGCTGGTTATGCACTATTCTGTGCTTCTATGCTCATGTCTTGACTGCCAAATGTACTAGCAGCTACCTGGGAGATTTTGGAACATGTATGACATGATTACCACTCAGTTTTGGACTTGAAATTGCTGCTGGTTACTCACAGTTTACAGTTTTCAAACTGCATGTATGTACCCTGGCAGTGAGGTTACAGATGCTTAAGCTTAAGCAAACACATAGCTTATGTATTGATAGTTATATCTATAGTTGAGACCACTTGTTTGTGGGTTGTTTTGGGTTGTCAGTGGGCTGAAATACCCTTTTTTTCTGCAATTTAGTGCAGAAAACTATCATAAACTATTACGGACTGAATTTGGTCAGTCTGCAGGGAGTCAGGCACTTGATAGACAGTCTATTGCATCATGGCTAATGCCCATGGGACTGACAATTTCACTCAGATAGTTGGAGAGAAGTTGGATAACAAGAACTTTGCATTATGGAAATTCAGAATGAAAAACTTTCTGGTTGGTAGAAGTTATTGGGATCTATGTACAGGAGATGAAGTTGCTCCTGAGTTGCCTGCACACAATCCAACAAATGAACAGAAAAAAGCCTACAGGCTATGGAATGAAAGAGCATGCAATGTGCTGCATTGGTTTTCTTTATGTATATCTGATGCTATGGTAATTCAAATCACTAGATGTGAGACTCCGAAGGATGCTTGGGACATACTGATGAAAAATTATGGAACCATGGCACATGCAAGGAAGATCCAGTTGAAACAGCAGTTCAACAACATGTCTAGGAATGGCAAGAGCATCCAGGTGTATACCATGGAGATTAAGACCATAGCTGATCAACTTGCTACTATTGGCTCAAGTGTATCAGAAGATGATATGATTGTTGTTGCCTTGAATGGCTTAGGCAAAGAGTACAAAGCTTTTGACACTTCCATTTATGTCAAAGAAGAGCCCCCTAGCTGGGAAGAGCTAGTTTCTTTGTTGTTGCATGAGGAAGTCAAACTTGGTTTGAATACAGGTTCCAGTGCATCTTAGAGTAGAGATACTGTGTTATACTCTAGCCAGCGTGGCAAAGGATCTAGAGGTCGTGGTTCATTTTGAGGTCGTGGTGACACTCGTAATGCTTATGGACAGCAGTAGCAGAGTAATTGGCATGGTGCGAATACACAAGGCCAGCGTGGATCTGGTGGGTTTAGAGGCAGGGGCAGATCACCCCGAGGTAGAGGTGGTGGATCTGGTTCATGGCAGTCATCTGATCAGTCCAAAAGGGACAAGGATTGCCATTATTGTGGCCAGTATGGGCATATTGCAAAGGATTGTTACAAGAAGTAGGGAGATATGAAGGCAAAGGACAGACATCATGGGCACTATGCATCTTCCAGTGGTGCTCATGATGAGCCAGTTGATAGACTCTTTGCCACGTAGCATGTATCTAAAAATGCATCGAGACATGATAGAGATGACAGATGGTACATTGACTCTGGAGCGTCAAATCACATGACACAGCATGGAGAGTGGTTTGATGAGATGGTTGCAGGTACCCATGGTCATGTATATACTGGGGATGACACCCAACATGACATAAAGCATAGAGGGATTCTTCCTCTTATGATGCCTGATGGCAACAAGAAAGGCCTGCATGATGTATTACATATACCAACCATAACAAAGAATCTGTTGTCTGTGGGTCAAATGGCAGAACAGAATTTGCAAGTGAGGTTCAACAAAGATGGGTGTTTCATTGAGGAGTATGGAAATGGCTGCAAGTTAATTGCCAAGGGCAGAAGGGATGGCAGGATCTTTACATTGGATGGGACCATTCCGAGACTCAAGGCAGCCATGTTTGCTCATGATGAGAGTGCCATTCGGGATGTAGAGATTTGGCACAAGCGGATTGGACATGTCAATGTACAAAAGCTGAAATCTATGCAGCAGAAAGAAGTAGTACTTGGATTACCTAAATTCAAGTATAATGATTTTGGTCATGTATGCCCTGCATGTCAGTTTGGGAAGCAGGCACGGTTTCCTTTCATGAGACATGTAAAAAACAGCACAAGGCCTTTACAGTTGGTGCACTATGATGTCTGGGGTCCTTCACATAATGCTTCTTTTGGCGATGCACGATATTATGTCTCATTTATTGATGATTTCAGCAGGTACACTTGGCTTTATATTTTGAAGCATAAGAATTATGTGTTTGATGCATTCAAAGACTTCAAGAAACATGCTGAAAATGAATTGGGCTATTACATATCATGCTTGAGATCAGATGGAGGAGGTGAATATGTCTCAAACTACTTTGACAGGTATCTTGCTAAACATGGGATCAGAAGACAGCTCACATGTAGTTATACATCGCAGCAAAACGGGGTTGCAGAGAGGAAAAACAGGGTTTTGATGGAGTCAGCTAGAGCTATGCTCAATGAAAAATGTCTGCCAAATGGTTATTGGGCTGAAGCAGTGGTGACTGCTGTCTATGTGCTGAATCGAACCCCTACAGTAGGGATTCATGATATCACTCCGTATGAATGGCTGTATGGTCATAAACCTGATATTTCACACTTGAAGGTATTTGGCAGCATTGCATATGTGCATATACCGGATGAGAAGAGGAAGAAATTGGATCTTAAGGCAGTGAAAAGTGTGTTTATAGGATATGCACAGGAACGGAAAGCTTATAAGTATTATGTACCTTCTACACATGAGACACTCATAAGCAGAGATGTGGTATTTGATGAGTTAGCATCCTGGTATGGGAATCCTGTTGCAGTGCCTACTGATGGCTCACCCAGTATGAGTCATGCTGAAAATACTCCTGTAGAGAGTACTTCCATGAGTGGTTAGACAAGTGATGTATCATCTACAGTGAGTCCTTGGACAGGACGATTACGGAGTCGCACTACTGCATCCTCTGACACGGATATGTCAGTGAGGGGGAGAGCAGATAAGGGAAAAGAAAAGGTTTTTGAAAATAAGGGAAAAGAAAAGGTTTTTGAAGATGTAACAGGTCCACTCACTACAGGTTATGATTCATCTAGTAGTGACAGCTTAGACAGTGAATTGGGGATTCCGTCTATTATGACGCCAGGTGCTAGGCAGAGCCGTTATGTGCCGCCTCATGAGAGGCAAGCTCACAATGAGCCATAGCTCAGGAGATCAGAGAGGGTCATACGACCTGTTGACAGGTATACTTACACTGGATATTCAGCCCGTCATTATGCTTATATGACGAAAGTAACAGGTTTTAGAGAACCAAGTAAGTTTGATGAGGCAGTTACAGATGAGAATTGGCGTGCTGCTATGGATGAGGAATATTCAGCTTTGGCTGAAAATGATACATGGAATTTGGTACAGTTGCCTGAGGGCAAAACACCTATTGGATGCAAGTGGGTGTATAAGGTAAAATGTAAATCAGATGGATCATTGGAAAGATATAAGTCCAAGCTGGTTGCAAAAGGGTATGTGCAGCAGTATGGTCTTGATTATGAGGAGACTTTCAACCCTGTAGCAAAGATGGCTACAATTAAAACTGTGATTGCTTTGGCAGCAGCTAGAGGCTGGAAACTATGGCAGATGGACGTAAAGAATGCATTTCTCAATGGAGAATTACAGGAAGAGGTTTACATGGAACAGCCTGAAGGCTATGTACATCCAGAATTTCCAGCACATGTATGTCGGCTAAAAAAGGCACTATATCGGCTGAAACAGGCACCCAGAGCATGGAATGCTCGCATAAGCAGTTATTTGCAGCAACATGGTTTCCGATTGGGTAATGCTGATCATAGTCTGTTTGTGAAGAAGACAAATAGTGGCTATGTTTTCCTAGTTGTCTATGTTGATGACTTAATCATTACAGGAGATGATGAAAATGGGATTGCAGAAATAAAGACATGTTTACAGGCTAATTTTAAGGTCAAGGATCTTGGAGAGCTGAAATATTTTTTGGGGATTGAGGTTGTATCTACACCTCAGGGCATATGGCTGCTACAGAAGTAGTATGCTCATGACATGTTACAGAAATATGGTATGGCTAATTGCAAGCCTATGGATACGCCTTTGGAGCAGAATGTCAAGCTGCAGATTGATGTTGGGACAGAGATTGAGAATGTTACTATGTACAGATAGATGGTAGGCAGCTTGATCTATCTCACCATCACTAGACCTGACTTGAATTATGCTGTGGGGCTGATCACTCAGTTCATGCAGAAGCCTCGCAAACCACACTTGGATGCAGTCAGGAGAATTCTGAGATATGTAAAGAGTACCACAGATCATGGGCTGTTTTATGCATATGGGAAACCCCTTGACTTGATGGGGTACACTGATGCTGACTGGGCTAGTTGCACGTATGACATGAGGTCAACCAGCAGCTATGCATTTGGATTGGGTAGTAGCATGATCAGTTGGCAGAGCAAGAAACAACCTACAGTTGCATTATCTAGTACGGAAGCAGAGTATCATGGTGCAACCTTAGCGGCCTATGAAGCTAAGTGGTTACAGAAGTTGTTGAATGACTTGGGAGTACACTTGGACAGCAAAGTCAAGCTATACTGTGACAATTTGAGTAGTGTTATGTTAGCAAGCAATCTTGTTTATCATGCAAGATCAAAACACATTGAGGTTCACTACCATTTCATCAGGGAATTGGTTTTAGCAAATCAAGTTGACTTGGAGCATGTGAAGACTAAAGACCAGGTAGCAAATATCTTTACCAAATCACTTGGTAAAGATAAGTTCATTCACTTTAGACAGCTACTTGGAGTGATGCAGATGATTTGAGTTTTGTTTTTTAGCTTGAGGGGGAGTGTTAGAAATCAAGCTCATCGTCAGTGTGTCTTTATCTATGACCGACATCTATGACAGCTAGTGTGTGCAGTTGTCTACATGTGACTACATTAAATAAGTCGGGTTAGTAGTCATTTAGTGACTTGACTAGAGTTAGTCTGTCTAGTCTACACTTACACTAGGTCACTTTATCTTTGTATTGTGTGTGCTTTTCAGTTTAGAGTGTGGAACATGAAGGAATGAGCTTGAGAGCCTGAAGGCTCAAGAAAATGGAGTTTCCATGTCTCTCTCTCTCTCAACTTTGAACAATTTGTCTGTTGTGTTAAGAAAGCTTCTTTTCCATCAGCTAACTCAACTATCATCCCATGTGCATGCATTGTGTCTATGCCTAGTTTTCTAGCACACCTTGGTGATACGAATGAATGTGTGCTTTCACAATCAATCAAAATTTTAAAGGGTTTACCGTTATAGATTGATGGTGTTTGAATCACTGAGAATTGTCAACTTGGTCCCTTCTTGTTGAGAGAGACGTGAATTCTCACTTTCTTCATGTCAGTTTCCAAGGTGGGACCTTCATCATCTTCTACTTCCTTGAGAGTTATGCTGGCAACTCTTCCTCTAGTTGTGGCTGTCCCCGGATCTCACGGCTCTAATTGTTATGAAACTTTCTTTGGCATTCATTCTATCTGAGTTTTGGGCATCGCCTTTGGATGTGGCCATGTTCATTACAATAATAGCACTTGAAAGTATCCTTATTACCACCAGTAAAGTTCTCCATCATCGACATCTTAGCTTTCTTGCTATTAGCAGATTGGAATTGACCTTGGGCTCTTTTTGCATAGCCCCTAGTTATATTTATGTTTTGGAACTTATTATTCCAAGGCTTATTATTTCTTGGTTTGGACTAGAGTTCCTGTACAATCTATCTTGCTCTTATCAATGCATCTTGGAGGTCGGATGGATGTATTGCTTCAAGCCGTGTCTTCAAGGGATTATCCAATTCGTGGAAAAACTTGGATACTTGTTGCGCAATGTCCATAGATGGTGCATACTTGAGAAGTGTTACAAACTTCAAGTAATAGGCTTCCACTGTCATTCCAAGTTGCTTTAGACCAAAGAATTCATTCATATTTTATGTGCGGTATGTTGGTGGAAGATATTGGCCTCACATTGCATCCTTTAATGCGTCCCAATTAACATACGCTTTTTAGAGATTCCTTGGTCTTTACACCATTGTTTCCACCAAATTCAAGCTTCTCCTATTAGCTTTAACTTGCCAATCATTACTTGATTAGCTGGGGTAACTCCAACAGCAATGAAATAATCTTCCATGGACTCAACTCGTATTTCTGCTTCAACCTCGATGTTTTTACCTTGGCCATCAAACTCAGGTGGTTTGATTTGCTTAAGCATGAACTTCTTGTCTTGGATCTCAACAACATTAAGGGTAGGAATAGCTTCCTTTGGTATCATAAGATTTTCTCTAGTTAGCTCTATGAATATTATCATACAATTTGCTCATATCTTTTCAAAAAGATAAATCATTTCAAAAGGATAGAAATGCTTTATATTAAATTTTCAAAAGGATAGAAATGCTTTATATTAAATTTTCAAAGAAGGTTACATCATGATAGAGTTTTCCGAATGAACTTAAGAAATCTAACCATGGATTTTAGATATATCTACTGACTTGCAATTCTTAATTGCTAGAATGGTAACCAATTTCATATTCAATGGATAGACAAAATAATTTATTTTGCTGTAGGGGATAAATACATGCTTTATTTTGGGATGGCTGGTTATTTGGGAGAGAAGATTTCCCTAATACAATCTAGGCATAGCATTTGGATACATCCATTGGGTAATAATCGGGCTTTGAAGAATGGATATCTAAAAATCGGTACTTTAAAGGAAGATCAAGAAATTGCGGCGTTTAGAGCGGCCAACAATTATGATTTGGTCCGTTGGGATGACCTTTGTCGCTTCCTCATAAATATATCGATTTAGTTTAACCTCCCAGCCTCTAGTGAATAAAGTTGAATTCACTCTGGCTTCATGGAATAAATAAACCTTCATGACTTTAAGGTTTTCCATCCATCTTGTCCTCTTCAAATTGGTTTGAAGGAAGGCAAGACGGTTTGCATCGATATAACAATTTCCACCACTTATCATCTAGCATCTTTTCTGATATAGTGGAGAAGGATCGTAGATGCAATCCAGAATCCGCATTACTTGCATTCTCCATCCATAATCCGTAGAATGCATTGCCGATGTAAACATTGCTCGGAAGACTAGGAATTGCTTTCAAACTTCGTCTCTCTGTGGTATGATTTTAAAAAAAAAAACACATATCGGCAAGAGAAAGGGAAAACATCTCACATCTCATGCTACATTTACCAAGTTTTTTTTATTTCTTTTCTCTATGATACCACTTATAATGTACCCACCTTGATTTCTTGATGAATAACATTATAGTAGTTTAGGTCTACCCCGCAAGAGAAGCATCCTATCGTTAGCCTCAAAGGATCGACCTGAAGGTCCCTAATTGACCTAACAATCACCTATCAACAACGAACTCACATTCAGAGGTGTCCTTCGAGAGGCTTCTTTTCCGGAAGGAGCGACTACCATTACCCTTGGTTCATGGAGTACAACACTTTTTTCTAGTAGCAGACTAAGGATTTAAGAAATCCCTCACAGTGCTCTAGCACAACCGTCGTACCTTTCCCCTAAGATAATTTACAGTTTGGGTTTTGAGACCAAACCCTAAGCCAGTGAATCGGCCCTTCTTAGAGTTTCTTCCTAGTGTTTGTTTTTGGGGAAACCTCTCGGCTAACCGAGATCACCCTGCCATAGGACTAAATTCATCAGGAATCCATCCACCTGCTTACCTCTATGGAAGTTCTTAACTATCTAATTACCTATCCACATTACATGAAACATATAGAAAAAAAATCATTAATTAAAATCCTTTTATGCACAGTTATTCGTTTACGTAATTTACTCACGAACATACAATCAAAATAAAATAATTTCATTGATTATATTCCATAATGTGTGTTCTCCTACCCATATAGGAGAAAATTTACAATTTCACATACTGCCTCATCCGATGCATCTGCACGTCACCAAGATCAAATCCACCTATAGCTAGTGTTTATAGGTGTCCCAAGTAGAACTCAGGCCATACTGCGTACCAAGTAGTTCCTAGGTGCAAAAGGGATTTACTAGCCAGAGCCCCCTTGGCACCCTATCCACCTCCTGCTTGATATGTTCCCTGTTGGGAGACCTCTCACCATCGAAGTCGGGTCCATGCTTCCGCGGTGGTAAAAACATCCCCTCTTGGTATGGGGATTCAGAAACCTATCCTTGGGGGAGGTATATGGCTCCTCAATTTTTATCTACTCCAATACTTAATTCAATCAGAATCTAATCTAAAAGATCACAAACAAGATTAATATCTGCAAGCAGTTATGACTTCAATCAATCATGCAACTTTCAAGTGATGCTTAATTCTAGTAGCAATCGACACTTGAGTTTCACATAGTGAAATCCTCCCCTTGGAATTTAACTAGGGATATCTAGATTTTGGGGTCTCTAACTTCCGAGTTCTTGTAACCAAGTTTCTTAGCCTTAAGTTAGTATTTCTCAAGAGACTTATCTTATTTGGATAGAACCTTTTTAGAAAAAACATGTGGTATCATGATTGGTAAAGGGTTTTTATCCACACCCGTGACTTCATTAGTGACTCCCGTGCTCACAACTCCAACTGTTGCTTCCACGATACTAGGGTCATTCACGATTTCTACTTTTGAATTCTTTTTCTTCAGGGCCATGATGGAAATATGATTCATAGAAGAGGAAGAAGAAGAGCACGGCAATAATATTGGTTATTTAGCAAGGGTGTAAAACTCTCGATGATGATGATGGATATTGCGGGATTCAATTATGTAGGCCTCGCGGATGATTATTCTTGCCTCGTGGAGAGCAATACTTCACTCTCTCTAGTAGATGGAATAGAGACAAGAGTAGAGGTATGATAGAATATGATAGAGTTCTTCGGTGTCTTCCCTTCTCGAATTAGAGTAGAAGAGGATGAGAGACCTTCAGCGTATCCCCTTCCTTGGGTTGAATGGAATGATGTCTCTTCATCTCGTGGAATAGAGTCTCCTCCTTCTCGATCAGCGTCTTGTCCCGTCAAGATTGCTCTTATCACTCTTTGTAGTCATCCCCAAGCTCTCAATTTATAGTTTTGCAAGGGAAGGTAGAAGAGATAACGCTTGCTTTTTTAGCGTTTTTTTATGACATCATCAATGACAAAGAGAGAACTCTTTCTTTTAGTGGTTCTGATAACATCATTGATGATGCAAGAGAGGGAGATTCATTTTTATAGCATGAAGATAAATACTTCTAATGACATCGTTGATGACGCCAAAGAGGGAGATCCATTTTTGTAGTGTGAAGATAAAAATTTACGAGTCTATCGGCAAGCACCGCGCGGTGCATCATCGGGCGGTCGTCACTTCAAGGCTCATGACCAAGGCATAGACCTTGGCATACTTTGCAAAGGGATACAAAGGCTTCATTGGCATTGTTGGCTGCGTGCGAGAAGCTCCCACTAGCTTGTAGGAAAACCTTCCCAGGAGGTCACCCATCCTGGCAATGTCGTCACCCAAGTGTGCTTAACTGCCAAGTGACTATCCACTAGGCTAGTTCTTTTTTTGTTGTTCTATACTACAAACATAGTTTTAATAAGCTAGTCTTGGGAGGGTCTCCCAAGTCTTTCTTCCATGAACTGTCATATAATACCCCATTAATTATCTTCATAATGAGAGTCAGTTTCATAATTAGATCTAGTTTTTTTTTAAAATAAATGTGCAACATGAATCAATTTTCTTTGGAATGTATACGCACATCAAAATAAACTAAGTAATGGGGACATTACAAAAAGATATGGTTTGTGACATATTATTGGTGCATTTTGGAGTGCCACCAAGTATGTTAGTGGCTATCTCAAGGGTCAGCGGTCTTCCACATGGCACCTCATTTGTATTACGGTGTGTAAGTGGTTTTAAAGTAAGTTCATTAACTTTCATAGTAAATTGAATGGGATTCAAACATTGTTTTAGAGAGTGGAAAAGGGATACGAATACTTAGTTTTTAGTACTTCATATTTTTTGTTTGCTATTTTTTGAATTTCTATTGAATAAATGAATAAAAATCAAATAATAGATCAAAATACCAATAAATAGTAAATTACTAAAAATAAATCCAAGAACTATAAAATATATAATTATTTTATATATAAATTTAAAAAACATGAAAACAAACATTTTTGTGTCTAAAATAAGGTGTTTTAATAACACGAGAGTGGTCCCAGTGTGCAATTCACGAAGTGTAAAGGAATCCATGTGTAAGAAATCAAAGAATAATTATTGAAAGAATGATTTTTTGTTGCAATTCATGAGTAGGATGATTTTTTTTATTTATGTTCCCAAAGATAGCATGAATCGGGGAGAACTCACTACCTTTGGGGTGTGTTTAGTAATGTTGCAATGAGTAGAAAATTCATGGAAAGATGTAAGGAATGATTGTTCACATTCACACTTTGGTTATCTCATTAAACATGTTTATGCACATTCATTCACATTTTGTATACAAGCATAATCTTGCATATAACATTGCACTGCAATTATATCCTGTTGACCGAGTATGCAAGATACATCCAAGCCGTTGAGATACGTGGTCATAAGGGATATTAGTGAGGAAAGAGCAGTGTATGTTTTGTTGTTCTTTATGTATTAAGACAGTGCATCATGGGGCCAATCCGTAGGGTGTAGGATAGCCATAAGAGCCACATCAATCAACAAGGGGATACTCTATTTGCGTGTATGTATCAAGGTGAAGTAGTCACCTATGTGTGAGAGGCTCCCTTTTCTTGGAGTCAGGATGGGTAGAACCTCAGACTATAGTTTGACAATTATATCTACAAATGCATTTTTTGGATAAATCATTTCTCATTATCCAAACACTCTTGGTTGCGAGGCCATGGGGGTTTTTTGGAGAGTATAGAAGCTCGGCTAAAGCCTCGAAGCCAGTATCGGACCTGTTTTTGGTCCCCACATCCAATGTCACATGCTATACATAATAGGGCTTTATTTTGTTTAAATTTACTTTAGTTTTGAACCCTACCCCTTCCAAAACCGCTAAAAGAGCTATAGAGCCATACTTTCCTATATGAACGATATCCTATAAGGGCCGTCCCACTTGGGTTCTAACTTGCCAAGGAATAGCTCACGACAAGCATCATAATATAGGACTAGTTGACCCTTGGCAAGTTTTACTTTCTAGCACGAAGGTCGTGAAGAATATTCATCTGCTCCTTCCTTAATTTCTGATTTAACAAGGCTTGAAATCTAATCTCATCAAGGTGTGTAAGGAAAGTGAATCTTTCTTGCAACACTTCCTCTTCACCCAAAGAATGGTCTAGAGCAAACCTTAAATCACGCTTACCTTCGGATGCTGTCTTACATAAAATCCCCACAAGCTGCTTATAGGTACTCTCTAGTTTCCCATTTGCTTGGGGATTATAAGGCATGGTCTTATTATATTTAACATTTAGAGCTTCCATCAAAACCTCAATCACTTTATTCAAAAAATATATCCCATGATCGTACATAAGCTCTTTAGCTAGATCAAAACAGCAAACAATGTGCTTGAAAATGAGAGTAGTCGTCTTCTTGGCATTATCCTTCATCATATTATGGGCTTCAAACCACTTTGTAAAATAGTCTATTGCCACAATGATATAATGCTTTTGTGTAGTAGATGAAGGACGCATAGGTCTAACGAAATCAATGCCCCACTTCTCAAAGGGCAAGGTAAACAAAATGGGATTTAGTGGCCTCTTACAATTTTTCCTAGCATCCTATCTCTTATAAGTATCACAACACTTAACATATGCAAAAGCATCCTCTAAACCCGTCGGCCACCAATAACCAACATATTAAGCTTCCTAGTTGGTAAGACGTCCAACAACATGACCCCCCACATGCTAAATCATGGCATTCCTCTAGAATAAAATAGAACCTCATGAGGCATCACACAATGATAATACACCTCATCCACTCCCCTTCTATACAAGACACAACCTATAATTGAAAAGCGATATGCTTGTTGCTTAATCTCTCTTCTCTCAGATTTAGAAAGAGTTTTCACCAGGTTGCCTATGGATAGATAGTGTGTAATCAATGCATATTACGATGGTATTGAGGTTGCATCAATCTTGCATAGATCCTTGCACTCACTAGTATCAACCCACTTTTCCTTAGGTCTCACCAAACTCTACTAAGCATTCAACAATACCCTACAATTTTGGCAGCTTACTTTGAATCTCATAGCCAAACTCCTAAAAAGAGATTTACCACTTGGCTAAGCAATCAAGGGGTTAATGCTAATTCAATAATAATGTAGACCCTCAACCTTGGTGAATAACACTACCTTCTCCTAAAGAATGTAATGTCTAACTTCTTAGTGGCGAATACCATAGCCAAACATATTTTTTTTTAATAACTATAATGGAACTCCGAAACACCTAATTTTCAGCTTGAAAAAGCAATCGGATGACAAAGCTGCACCTCCCAAATCTAGGATAGGCAATAACTAATATTATACCTCGTTGCAACCATAAAGATATAAAAAACCTCACCCCTCTTTGGAGCTCATCATAAAATAATATAAAACCAAGTTTTCTTGGACCGAGATCATCAAGAGTCCCATGATCCCACTCTATTGCATCGGCATTGTGTATATGATCTTTTGCACTTATCGGCTCATTTAAACATACTCAATAGACCTCCTCCAGTGTGGAACCCTCATCAAACTCAGAAGAGCTTAAAGTTCTAGTGTGGCAGATGTGCCCTCAAGTGCCTTCCATTTTGTAGTGGGAGGTGGTGCTCTTTCATTCAGTGGGCATTCAAGGTAAACATCCAAAATCATTCTCCTTGACCCATGCTTGAAGATTAACCAACCGACTAAGATGTCTACCGATCAAAGTTTAATATCCACAATCGTCCGAGCAGCAAATGATAGCTTAATCTCCCAACAAATCGGATAATATGAAAACCAAGAACACACTCAATATGCGCCAATGTTATATGTACTGTTGGGGGTAAAGGTGCCTCCGCCTAGCCGTCCGTGTATTACTACACTGACAGACACCGCCACTACACATTGCAGGTGGTGGGTGCCCGTCACCATCACTTTATTCTTTATTCTTTTAGTGACAATTTGAATAAAGGAAGGCCCGGTCACACATTGTGACTGTTGGAGTTCCCATTTCTTATCTCTCTCTTTCTTGCTCTTGCTCTCCCGCCATAGCTCTCAAGTGCAAGCTTCGATCCTTCTCACCTTTCAACTGGTATCAGAGCATGGCTTCCCGACTCTTGAGCTTGGCTCGTGGCATTCTCAGCTTCCCATTGACTCCCCACTCACATTGGGTCTCCTTCCCGACAGCCATAGCTCATTCTCTTGAGCTCCCGTCACTCCCCCGCTTCCCGAGCTTCTTCCCGGCCTATTGAGGCACCATCAGGGCATTGACATTGAGGTATTGCTTCATTATTTCAGAGTTTTACTTTAGTCCACAGGTCTAGGTTAACAGGGTTTTCACAGGTTGTGGGCAGCCATAGCTCACACCTCTTGGAGCTTCCTTCACCTGGATCTTGCTTCCACCCTATCAAGGCTTGCTGAGGCTTGGTGTAGGCCTTATTTGGCCCCCATTTGTGCCCCCTTTGGGCCCCATTGTTGACACATGGGAAAGCAAACCCCCCCAACTAGCTCACTTTTTTTTGCGCCTGTTTCAAAACTTGGCCCAAAAATCACTCTTTTTGTCATATCTCCGGCATTCGGAACCCAATTTATGCAAGATAAGAGTCTAAGTTGGGATTTTGGCATGCTTTGGACGCGATGGTGATTTTGGATTTGCCAAATTCTGATGACAAAATATTTTGCAACAGAATTCAGGTCTGAGACAGCATGTATTTATATGTTTATGGCTTATGTGACGCTTCTATTGATGTCTATTGATACTAGATCACTTGTGGATATTATGCCTCTTATGTGAGATGCATTTGGAGCTGATTTAGCTCAGCCATTGACTATTTTGAACAATCCCAGATCTATCCAAAACAAGGCAGCCACCTGTTACTTCAATTTTATGCTTACAGGTCTTGGCACTTGATGCCCAATTATGCTCGGTTGGTGCCTATACATATGGGAATATATGCCTATGGTTTGCCTATGGATTTGAGCTTGGATTGAGCACTGATTTGCTCAGTTTACAAAGGTTATATGCTACCGGAAAACTCAAGACTAAAGCTATTTATTCTACAAATGGGTTATGCCTATTGGTCACGGGGTGCTCCCGGCTACTCGGTATGATGTCATGATGTATTTGGACTATGCCACTTGTCTTGTTTATGCTTCGGAATGCTTTTGAGCTGATATTAGAGCTTGATTTGGGTTTGACTGTCACTTCTTTGTAGCCGGCATTTCATCTATGACATGGTTTGTGCCTAGGCTACTCAGTACGGGTTATGATATCTTGGTGAATGCTTTATGCTTTGGCTGTGGATGGCAGTTGTTTAAGCTCATCTCGACATTCCTTTGAGTATTCCCTTGAGCACTTAGACATTGACTTGGATTTTTCCGTTACGACTTGGTTTTTTCCATTACGACCCTGGATGCTATTGAGGCATTGTCTTGGTTACCTGTCTTTGGTACTTTGACTTGGTTTGCTTGAGCTGTTGAGCTCATTTTTCTGCCTTTTGAGCCAGTGGGAGCATCTTGTATGCTTGACCGACATTGAGCAGGAGGTTTATGCTATTTTGAGCATTTTGCAGATACTTGAGACTTTGGGATCTCTTACACTTAAATGTTGCATGGTTCATGCAATGATATCTTGGAGTTGCTTTTGACCTGAGCTTGGGCTTTGCACTCTTGTGAGCATACACCTACTGGTGTCAGGTCTTGCCAGTGTTATGTATACTTTGCCCTATTGTCCAAGGGGTATGCCTACTCCTCACTGATGGATGCTTTGGTGACATGTTTGGGTGTTTTCTCAGGGTCCTGATGATTGTTTGGTGCTGATTTATGCCCGTTTATGGCTAGTCATGTCTTGGTTGTCATTTCTTGACTTGGTGCAGTGATTTGGTCAAAAATTGCCTCTCACAGTACCCTACTGTCATTTATTACAGCAATCATATAACTCCGGACTGACGTGGATTTTTCATGCTGAAATATTCTGAAATAATGTACTTTCACTAGTACTTGGTGGGCAGCAGCTTTGGTTACATTTTTCTCGCCATTTTCTCTCGATTTTGGTGATTTTTTGGTCATTTTCTGCAGTAAACAGCAAGCAATTTTGAACTGTCTATAGTCTTCCAGCCTGCATTATGGCAAGTTCGCACTGATCATGATATTTTCAACATCACTAAGCTTGATGGTACATATTACTATTATTGGAAGAGCCAGATTTGGCAAGTATTGGTGCAGAAATCGCAGATCAAACCATTGAGGTTATGCCAGATGAGGAATAGTTTGAGCTTAATGAGTTATGCAAGTCCACTATTGTATTATCTCTCACAAAACAAGTTCATTACAATGTATTTGAGGAAGAACAGAGTGCATGGCAGTTGTGGGATAAAATCAAGAATCTCTATTACAAGAAACGTCCAGCGAGTCAGATGTATTGGCTGAAGCAGCTTATGGATCTGCGCTCGCATGAAGGAGAATGTGACTATGTCTGCTCACTTGAGCTAGCTCCATGCTATACTCAAGAACTTGACTTCATAGTACATCACTTTTGTAGAGGATATCACTCCTCTTTTCTTTCTTAGTACTCTTAATGAGTCATGGGATGTATTCTGCACTACATTATGTGCCTCTGCTGCTACCTTGAAATTATCTGATGTTGAGAGTGCTCTTCTGTAGGAAGAGGTTAACCATAAGAATTTGGATGCCTCTCGTGTGTCACATGATATGACAGTTAGAGGGAGGAATGATGGATATGGAAAGCATGGCAATGGTAGTGGCCGTGGATGAGATTCTCAGAAATCTCGATCCAAGTCTCGTGGAAAGTCATGTAGCAAATCCCGTGGCAAGAATGCAAATGTTACTTGTCACCATTGTGGGAAAAAGGGCCATATTAGGCCACAATGCCATGAACTGTACAATGAAAGGCGCAAAGATAAGGGGAAAGACAAAGTGCAAGATAAGTCTTCTGATCGCAGCATAGTGCCTGCAAAGTCCAGTGTTAAAATTGAAGAGATCAATGTTATGCACCCTGAGGATGTTGATGATGATTATATCCTTGCAGCTTCTTCTAGTGCTTCGCAGTTGACAAAGATACACTCTATGTATGCACAGTGTTGGCTCTTGGACTCAAGTGTGTCCTTCCATGTGACACATTGCTGAGAGTGGTTTCATTCATACCATACTGTTTCGGGTTCTGTGCGCTTGGGTGATGACAGCTCTCTTGATATTGTGGGCATTGGTAATGTTAGGCTGCAGTTTCCTTCTGACAGCAGTTTTGTTATGCAGGATGTACGACATGTACCTGCTTTGACACACAGTCTCATGTCAGCTGGACAACTTGATAATGTAGGTTATCATGTATCTTTTGGAGACTCTGCATGGAAGATCACTCGTGGCAGACTTGTGATTGTGAGAGGTGCCAAGGCTGGCAGCCTTTATCCCTTGATTGTATCTGCTTCTTCCCTTGATCATGTTTTGTTTGTGGGTTCTATCCCCCATGTATCTCTTTGGCATGCCCATTTGGGCCATATCTCTTTGAAGGGAATGAAAATGTTTTATGGTTTGCAGTACTTACTGCCCCTTGATTATGCATGTTTTGATTCATGTGAGCATTGTCTTTATGGTAGGCAAACTAGATCTACGCATAAGAAGTCTGGTAGGCCACGCATGAGTGAGCCCTTGGCATTGGTACATTCGGATGTCTGTGGGCCCATGCCTTGCCAGTCTATGGGTGGTGCAAAGTATTTTGTTATGTTCATATATGATTTTTCATGGAAAGTTTGGGCTTATCCCATTAAGTTGAAATCTGATGTCTTGGTTGTGTTTCAGAGATGGCTTGCATTGGCTGAGAACCAGTTTGGGTATAGGTTAAAATGCCTAAGGACAGATAATGGGGGTGAGTATGTCTCACGTGTTTTTGAGCAGTTATGTGATGAGAGGGGTATTAAGTGTCAGTTGACCGCCCCCTACACCCCCCCCAAAATGGTTTTGCTGAGCGGATGAATAGAACCATCCAGGAGCGTGTACGTAGTATGCTTAGCCATGCAGGCCTACCACAGAGCTTTTGGGCTAAGGCAGTTAGTACAGCTGTGCATATAGTTGTGCATGTCATAAACAGATCACCTTCTAGTGGTTTGGATTTCCAGGTTGCAGAGGAGGTATGGACCGGAAAACCTCCCTCTTATGCGCATCTCCGTTTCTTTGGATGTGAGGCATTTTGCCATGTGTCTAGGGACAAGAGAAGTAAGTTGGATCCTAAGAGTGTCAAATGCATTTTCCTTGGTTATGGGGATGTAGGCGAGATGGGTTACCGTCTCTGGGATCCGCAGGCGTGGAAAGTCATCCGCAGTCATGATGTAGTCTTCCATGAAGACAATATGCATCGGCAGCCTGAGAGAGTTGTTGAGATCTGCAAGGTCATATTTCAAGAGGAGCCGAGAGCTCTCACACAGCCAATTGGACAGCCTACAACTGCAACAGATGCTCGTGGTCAGGGTGTTGGACAGGCAGTTGGGCAGGCAGTAGAGCCTGCCGTGAGACGGTCTACTAGAGACAGGCGTCCACCTGATAGATTTCAGCCCTTGATGCATTATGTCTTGGCTACAGATGCAGGAGAGCCTTTCACCTATGATGAGGCTATGCGTAGGGGTGACAGTCACTCTTGGGAGAGGGGTATGCAGTCTGAGATAGACTCCTTGCATAAGAATGACACTTGGGATTTGGTTTCCTTGCCTTCAAGCAAGAAGGCTTTGCCATGCAAGTGGATGTACAAGCTGAAAAGTACCCCTGGATACCCCAAGCTGGCATACAAGGCTAGACTAGTAACAAAGGGTTCTAAGCAAGAGCATGGTGTGGACTTTGATGAGGTATTTTCTCCTGTGGTTAAGATGACCACCCTGCGCATAGTCTTGGCTTTGGTTGCTCAGCTTGACTTGGATTTATGCCATATGGATGTCAAGACGGCTTTCTTACATGGGGACTTGCATGATGAGATTTATATGGAGCAGCCTAAGGGCTTTACAGAACCTGGTAGGGAGCACCTAGTGTGCAAATTGAAGAAAAGTCTTTATGGCTTGAAGCAGGCACCTAGGGAGTGGTATCATAAGTTTGATGCCTTTATGTAGTCACAGGGCTATAGCAGGAGTGCTATGGATCCGTGTCTTAACATGAAGAAAGCCCATGATGGTTCTTTATTGATTTTGGTACTCTATGTGGATGATATGCTGATAGCAGGAAAAGTTCATGATGAGCTAGATGCTCTTAAGGCTCAGCTCAAGAAGAGCTTTGAGATGAAAGCATTAGGGCCAAAAACGCTTCAAAAAATGCACTTTTGTTAATCACGGGATTAAGGAAAGGGCCAAAGAGAGTTTGCCACGTGTGCAAGAATATGGTATTCTTGTCTCCTCTTTTTTAGAGATAGTGGAGTCCATTTCGTGATTCTCTCTTCTTTTTTAGCCAAAACCCCTAAAGTCTGACATGTTTTGGAGTCCCAAAGACGTTATTTACTTACAAATCTGACAAAATACATGACAGAGATGTGATGAAATTAATAATGAGTTTTTTGAAAGTCGGGAGATCTTTCAATATTGTTTTTGGCGCCCAATACATACTCATTTGGGTTCTTGGCGCTACTTTTTAGTTCATTCACCCCTCTTTGAGCTTCTTTCTCTGCGCTTTCATTCTTTTCATGGCTTCCTCTAGGCGCCCTTCTCGTTTAATACACTCTTGCACAGTCTATAGCCAGGGAGTAGATGGAAATTTTGAGCCCAAAACCTTTGCTGTAAACGATTGGGTTACCATGCTGCCATCTTGCAAGGGCTCTCATAAGGTGAAAAGAAGAAAACGAGAAGATATAAAACATCACTGGAAGGGGCGTATCATTGCCTTCAAAATTATGCCCGAAGGCTGGTTTGTCAAGGTACAACATGTTTACATGGCCAAGGATATGCACTTGCCTCCAAACGAACATGTTCCCCAACAAACACATTGTAAGTTATAAGTTGAATAACGTATATAATTCTTTTCCATTTATGCAAGTTCTAACAAACGGTTCGTCATTGTAGATATCTTTCCGTCAACAAGTATTGAATGGCAACCTGTGGAAAGCCTAAGTGGGACTTTCCATGCCATTCATAAGGTATTGGCAGACATTATTTATGCCGATCAAACTGTATCTTTTTATAGTGAATGCAAGGTTTTTATATATTATGCACAGTATGTGGTTCCCTCTAAAGCGGATAGGTTTGGGAATATCGAAGATTTGCCATTGCCAATCTTTCATCTCTAAATTGGGAGATTCCTGACAAGGTAACAGTGCAGAGTTTCAAATTCAAAATATCTCAGGATATTAAAAAGTCCATGACAGCTGGAAGGATCTCAAGAAGAATACGTTTATCATGGTTTGTACCCCTCCATATCTTCCTGGCTTGCTTCAAAACAGCAAATTTACAAAGAACGAAGGTATCCTGGCTAAGTAGAAACTTTTCGGAAGAGGATTTGGACAACACTATAGGGACGCATTGGAAATCTAGAGAGTGCGATCATAAAGGTGATATCTTGAGGTGCAGTGCATGCCCTCAATCCTTGGCTTTGGCTTACAGTATCCCTCACCAAAATCTTGCTTTGGGCTTTGATTACAGGCGATACAAACTAAGATTGGGTATTTGGGTTCCCTTGGATTCTGATACAGATAACACACCATATAAACTTGTGGTGCACGTTTTTCCACATGAAGAAGTAAAGAAGGTGAATGTTACTTCCAATTGGAGTCTGAAAGATGTGAGGGATACCTTGGAATTGCTAGACAATACATCCCCTAGATATAAGTTCAAAGTGAATGGTGTAATAATTGGTAAAAGAGCCGAGCGCTCTTTCTTTTGTACGAGTTGTTTGTCTCCCACAATTGTGAGTTTGGGGCCTTGAGAATGAAAACTTGGCAGGAATTTATCTTAATAGACTGTCCTTAAGATATTTTTTAATGGGAACTTCATAAGCTATCGTGAAGCAAGTCGCCTTTCGAATGTGTATAAATAAAATGTACATTGCATCCGATTTACAATTGAAAATTTTCATTACACAATGAGGTACAAAAATTGCATAAAAATGTACAAAGCCAAAATAATAAGGCTCGTGTATAAAATGTACATTACATTCGATTTACAAGTGAAAATTTTCATTACACAATGAGGTACAAAAATTGCATAAAAATGTACAAAGCCAAATAAAAGGCTCGTGTATGCTTATGTTTGCTATTTTCATTCTTTATCGATTTCTTCAAAGATATTTTTTCTCACAGGGCCTTTCTTTGATTGTTGAAAAAATTTGACCTTTACAGGTAGTCTCTTTTCTTGGGGCTTAAGAGGGGATGGATCAAATTTAAGAGGAGAGAGCACTGGCATTCCTTTTTTCTTAGACTCTGCAGCAGTGGTCCCATTGTCTTTTCCCTTGCCCTTGTCTTTACCATTGCCATTGTCCTTACCCTTTCCCTTGACCTTTCCCTTGCTTGTGCCCTTGGCCATTGAAGTTTTGGGAGGAAGAGGGGAGTCAGGATCATACGGTGTGATTGCTTTGTCTAGAATCAGCTCGATGCATCTCTCCCTTATCCACCAAACATATGATTCAGGATAGTCTCTACACTGTAAGAATAAATGTTATAAGTTAGTGAAAAGACATCATGATAAGGGTTACACAAACATCAAATGAAATAAACTTACATTCACTCCTTCTATTTGTAATAGCTTTGAATCCACTGTTCTGCAAATGTTTGAGATAACTCTCCATCCACAAGAATGTGCATCGCTTTGCAATGGAACTTCTTATAGAAGAAAAGTATACGGCCTTTGAGGATCAGCAAGATCCTCGTATGTTGTATCCAAAAATGTAAAAACGAGTCTACCAGCACTGCAAAAGGAAGCTTTGTAAGTTCAAAATATTATTTATAAAAGAAATCAAAGTAAGTAATTTTCTTCCAACATACATTCGTGCTTGACCGTGAACACCGCTGAGAGAATTCATAAAGATAATTTCCCTTGAAAGACAATTAATGTAGATGAGACTCCAATGCCCTCTGCAAATTCATAAAAGAGGTGAGTAGAAGGGTGAAAGCAAATGAACATAAATTTTCCTCTACAGAAAAAGAAAAATACATTTCTACATAAGGGAAAAAGATGTGGTAATTTGTCACACTATTGAAGCTACGAAAAAATGGTGAAATATTAGAACCAGATTTTGTAAAAAGTTCCACAGAGAGAAGTGGATCAACAATGTATATGGTTCTTCGGATATCGAGAGTGAGAGAGGAGACCAATGCCCTGCAGATAATAGCAAAAGCTATTCAATACCAATTTCATCCAAAATATAATTGAACCTATAAGACTTAACTTATGCAACAAAAAACCTTACCTTATGCAACAAAAAACCACGGAGTCAGATAGTTGGACATCCCTTTTTTCCAACATGGGCTTGTCCTCGGGAGATATACTAAGATATTCCTCCTCAAGTTCCCCAGCAACATTCACAAGAATCTGCCCATACACTTTGCCCATCCTCTCGCTGTTGACGGGAGCAAGTGATGCGGCTTTCCTCTTGTAAACATCGTCTTCAGTTTCAAACACCTCCTGATTTTCTTCACTCAAGAAAGCCTCCTGCTGGGTGGCACCCCTTGTAGGGTAAAGGTGATTAACATCCTCAACATTTAGCTTTTTCTCTTTCCTGGACAATTTTGGGGGAACATTAAGGATTTCAAAGGCTTTTTGATCATTGGAAGGCAAGGACCTCAGGACTTTGTCAAACCTATACCTCACTCTGCTAATGATGCTGAAATCTTTATTCATAAGGGTGATCCTATGAGCATGGGCGGCAGCAATGTAAGCGTCGTTCATGAAATCAATAACAAAATCTTCTGCGGCCTCTTGTAGGGCAAGAATGGCTGAGAGTTTCCACTTCTTATTTAGACCAAAGACAGTTGCCACTTGAGACAATCTATCAAAGATCTCTTTAACCACCCTTATAAAAGCAGCTTTTGGAATGACATGCTGTGTAGCTCTCTGGGCTTTCCTGATCTCACTGAAACATCTCTGCATATAGAAGAACCTGGACTTCCTCTTTCTCTTTTGTGGCTTGGGGTGTTCAGTGGCTTCAATAGATGTGGGCTCAGGTACCATTGTAGGGAATGAATCTTTCACAGGGTAAGCCTCACCCTTTGCTTCCTCAACTTTAGGTGAAGAAACATTTATAGAAGATGTAAGGACAACACCTGGTGTAGGGGGGATTTCTGTTGTAAAATGCTCTGGAGCCTGTGATGGACCAGCTTCTTCTACCCCCTCAGATTCATCAAATTTTAACTTTCTTCTATCCCCACTGTCCTTCCCATCTAGATACACTCTTCTTGCAGTTTGCTTTGTCCTTGCCATCCAAAAAAGCAAAAATAACAACCAGAAGGACAATAACTGAAAGACAAATTGGCGAGGAAAGTGACAAAATGAGCAATTCCGATACGGCGCGATATGAACAAAGCGAGCAGAATGGAACATCGCCTTCGCTCCGTATTGGAGATTAGATGCCGATACGGCGCGATATGGAGGAAACCAACACTGCGTAAGGACGCCCTCGCTCCGTATTGGCACGATATGGAGGAAACTGCTGATACGACACGATATGGAGGAAACGAGCACACCGTTTGGATGCCCTCGCTCCGTATCGGCACACCTCTTTTTGCTAGCGAAAAAAGGACTAAGCCGAAAGACAACCGATACAACGCGAGAGGTAAGAAATGGAGATGACGCAAGTCTTGTATCGCACCATATCGGCAAGCAAGGCGGGAAGAGCTCGAGAAATGAAAAGTGTACATGTCGAAAAAATGACCACTTATATACCCAGGTCAATCATGACATGTGTCAGACACGTATCTGATACTGATTGTGCCACGTATCTGCATTTATGGTCCGTATGCTACGTGTCAGTAATGACCGGTCCACTTGTTCGCCACGTGGTTATCGGCCACGTGTTGCCCAACGGCTACTGCCACGTGTATGAGACTAACGAATACTGCCAGGTGGCATAATCCGCGCCTACATAAGGGTGTGTTTCTTATCTGTACGGCTTTTTTCGATTTCCGACCTCTGTTTGTATTGCTGATACGGCGTGAGAGCAACTGTTGGTTTTCTTCGCTTTCCTCTCTTCGCTTTGTTTTGGAGGTTCTGTAGAGTCTTCTTTCAGCACTCCTCAAGCTCGTGTGACCACCTTTGTTGTGGCTCTAGCGCTTCTTACTAGGATCACCGATACAGCGCGAGGGGGCCTATCCGTCTGAATCGTTTCTCTCTTATCGCACCATATCGTCAGAAGTTGTAAACATGTCTGAACCCATAGAATTCCTAGGATCCAAGGTTTCTCCAGGAACTAGTAAAAGAAGAAGGCTTTCAAAAGGCTCAAGTGCATCAACATCTGATCAGCCTGTGCATTCTTTTTCCTCTCCATCCTCTACCACCAATGTGAGAAAGCCAAGTACATCTCCAGGGAAGCGAACGTCGGTAGTGAGAGGTCAAGGAGTATCAGAGCTCATTGATATCACTCCATCAAAGAGGCTACTTGATTTTATGCTTCAGAATGGAAAGGATCTCTCATTCTATGGAGTTGTGAAAAACATTTTTAATCCTGATTGGGAACTTGACAAAGTTCTGAAATCTTGTGAAAAATATATTGTGGAGGACTTTTTGGAGTTTGAAACTCTTGCAGGTCCTTCTGTTGAAGTTGGCACAATTGAATATGTCCATGTTCCCATTGGGTCAACAGGAAATGAAAAGGCAGTATTTACTAGAAAGTGCAAGGCCCACTCTCTGGAGAGGTTTCATTCAACAGACATATTTTGCTGCACTCATTCCAAAAACTGCAAGATGATGAGAAAATCTATTGCTTTTATTGTTTTCACCCTTGTCAAATACCCTGTGAAAGCTGAGGAGCAACAGTTGGAAGGAGCAAAGTCTGCCAGCTTTTGCATGTTAGATGATCTGGTAGATGAAAGGGAAACAGAGGAGGTTGTAGATACAGATTTTGAGGCTTCTATTGCTGAGAATTTGAATGTTGCTCACTTCAAAGCTGAGACTATCATTGAGGAGAGCCAAGGAGATACAAACCCTCAACCTGATGAGAGTTCTCACCATATTGTTCCTTCCCTTCCATGTATACCTTTCAAGGACAAGGAGTACATTTTACTATCAGATATTCAAAAACTTTTTAATCTCAGGGAAGATTATTGTCTTGCAATTATTGCAGAGGCTTCTGATGCTGCAAATGGGATAATTGACACAGAAAATGAATCAAAGGAAGAGATTCTGAAACTTGATAAAGAAACTCTAGATGATAAGTTTATTGATGCTGCTGAGGCCCTCTCTCTTTGTTTTGAAAAGGCCAAAGAAGCTGAGAAAGAGTTGAGTATTACTGATGAGGACTTCGATCGCATTCAAAGCGAGCTCGGCATTTCCAATTTTGGAAGAGAGGAGTCTGAATATGTTAAAGAATTGACTAACACCAATGAGACAGCATCATCAATTAATTTATGGAATCCGTTTAAATTGGAGTACGATGAAAATCAAGTGGTAAGATAATTTTGAATTTGCTTTTACACATTGGTAGGTTTACATTTCATGCTCATTCAGTATGGGTTTTATTTGCAGTTGGAGATTGCTGATACAGATAACTTCTTGGGGCGTGGCAAAGGATCGAGAGCTGCTAGTAACACCACCAAAGGCATTGCACTCGGCCACTACTTGGCTAGGATTGACCCTGAATCCTTTTTTGTACTTCATAGTAGTTTCTCAGAGGACACAGCATGGCCGATACTTTGTATTAAAGCTCTTACAAGGCTTCTAGGTTTCTCAGGATTACAATATAATGCCCACAAAGTAATGTTTTTGGAAAAGACTGCAGCAATTAGGATTTTTGGCTACGGTCCAGGTTACTCTGCTTCTAGAGCAGGATACTTTTTGGCGTTTTCATCCTACGCCTTAGCTGCAGACAGAACTGATGTAAAATCTATAGCTGGCTACAAGATTAAAAAATTTCTACGTTATAGAGGAAAGATTCCTGAGGAGGAAGAGAATGTGAGAGTTTTGGAAAACTAGCTTTGTATATATTCTTTCTTATATATAAAAGTGCGATTGCTCATGTGCCATTGACGTCTTTTATTTGCATTCTTTGAAGTTGTCGTCGAAAAAACCAGTTGAATAGCTCCTCCAAAGCATTGCTTTTTGTAACTCCTCCCCCATGCCTTGTGCTTCAAAAATAACTTGTGTGTGCTTGATAGTGGGATTTTCCCATGCCTTGGTTGCTATAAGTTGCTAAGGGGCCATGCTCCTCCACAAAGAAAGGTCCATGAATATGAAGAATATGCTGCAATACAAAGTAACACAAATTTTATACCAATTGAAAAACCTATCAAAATAAGCCGATATTAAATAACTATTACTTTACCAGATAAAAAGTGATATATTTTTCTCCCCATGCCTCTTTTATCGCCTGAACAAGCTTTGTGATTGATCTTTTGAACTCTTCCGCATATGTATATGTTGTCTTATGTTGCCTGAGGAGTTTCAGAAAAACATCAAGGTGTATCCAGACCTCCATTCTAAGAAACGCAAGCCTCGGCGTGCTTGCAACATTTGTTGTGATCTCACATAGCTCTCTCCAACACTCCCAAGCCGCATTCACCTGCCTTCCTGAATGGTTTCCTAAGAATCGTCTAGCTTTTGAGCCTCCCATAGAGACATCGGCCAAGATATCTCTTGTTTTTCCTGAAAGTATTGGATCCTTTCTCAAGTGAACTTGGCCCCCATGAAATCCCATTTTCGATAGCAATGCCTCGCATTTATCAATACACTCATCTGATAAAGATAATGGCTTAATGGAATATGCGTAGTCAAGATGCAACCTGAGAAGCTTATCGATTATTCTAATCTCTGCATGCAAAGTACAAATATGAACATTCTTAAGAGAGATGGAAAGAATGGGATCCCAGATGTCTTCTATGTTTTTAAATTTACTCAAATCTATAGAGTCTCTATTTGGGGCTCTTCTTACTGGTCACAAACTACAATCTTTGGATCCAATACTTTCCATGCAATAAATGCAAGGATATTTTGCATTTGCACCATTACATATTCCAAGCATACATTTGATAGTTTTCAAATCAGCACTCATATGCCATTCCACATTAAATTTACCAACCCCATCAACTACCAACATTTCGCCTTCACTTTGAGACTTAATGATATTTGGAATACCTGTATGGTTGAACAACCATTTCAATGTTTGATGATTTTCAATTGGTACCTGGGCTGTACCAATCCACCAAATCTCCATCTCGGATTGGATCTTATGCAATGGAGCTTTGCCCTCACCATTGCCATGGTCGAATGCCATGTTCATGAGGCAAATGCTAATTCTTTCCATCTTCTGTCCCTTTTGAATCTGTGCTTCATCCAACTTCAAGGCAAACTTTAGAACACCATAACTTTCTTCTACTGTGATTTTATACATGTGAACCATTGCAATTTGCACCTTTTTTAGATCAACCCATATATTGTTAAACTCATTGTAATCAAAAATTGCCTATTTTTTTTTGTTTTTCATAGGACATAGACCTTTCGATGTGAAAGTAATCTCCAAAAACATGTGGAATCTTGCGATTCATGGAAATTCTTGCAGTGGAAACTGCAAGGGCTCGGGGCAATCCAATTAAGATTTTTAAACCATAATCCAGAGATAGCACAGTAACCTTTTCGACTTATACCCACAGTATCACATGTCTCTACGATTTCATTTGCTTTCACTGTGCCTTTTAAATCCTTCACTAACTCTCTCAGAGTTGGACCTCTCAAATCCACATTTTCTGGTGAGTTAAGAATCCTCAAAATGTCTTTCTTATTCATGGTTTCCTTCAAAAGTTTGATTATTTCCTCATTCTCTCGGATATTTATGCCTAGTATGTTAGAGACATATTTCTTTGTAAGATTTAGTCTCCTTTTCTTTGCTCTCTCACACCTCTTCCTCTCTCTAAATCCTACTGGAGTTTCTCTCAAGTGTATTAGCTTATTCTGCAATGAATTGTTAACATTTTTCAAAATATCAATCTGACTTGTCAACTCTAAAATTTTTGTTTGTGTAGTTTCTAGTGCTTTTTTCATTTCGTGCACTTAAGCTATATATGTGTAAGACGCAGAGTATAACCTCATACAGTAGCCAAGCATTCCATTGTAACCTTCTCCAACATATCTTATATAGTCATGGACATTCAAAAAAGGAGGTGGTTTACCTGTAGAAGGATCCCTGGGATAGATATCTCCATCCACCCACAAATCTATATGCTTCATTCCTTGTGTTCGCAACCTGTTGGCTTCAATCTCATCTATCAATACTCGATGATGTATACTTCTCCAAGATGTGTAAGTCGGATCTAGCTAAATAGATAGCTTGTATTTACGTGTGCTTGCGCATGTGTTATTTGAAGTAGTATTGCTAGACATTCTAGCAAATGAACCGAGCAAGAATCTCACAGTGATAGAAAGCAAATGCAGCAAAAGGAATGGTAAAAGAGAATAGTGTATAGAAAGAAAACACGGGAGCAAACAAATGCGAAGTTCGTACGAAAATCTCGAAAATACAAAATCTCTCGAGTTCCAAGACAATAAATGGCCGAAAAGGTGACCCCTGACCTGGATTAAAAGATGAGGGCAATTAATGGCCGACCTCTTCAATGAACCAAATATTCTCTCATTAATCACATCTGGACAACCAAATTTAGAGGTTTTATTCTTCCTAAACCTCAAGTAATTAGCAACTTAATCACTTTCTTACAAGTGCCATTTTTGAAGCGTTTTTGGCCCTAATGGATCTGGGACAGGCCTTTCACATACTTGGTATGAACATTAGACGTGACAGGCATCAGGGACTCCTCTACTTGTCACAGAGGGAGTACATTCATAAAGGCCTTGAGTGCTTCTGCATGCAAGACGTAAAGCCTATTAGCTATCCATTGCCTTCTTATGTGAAGGTATCACAAGCTGATTTTCCACATACAGATGAGCAGAAGGGCAAAATGGCCAAGATTCCCTATGCATCTGCAGTGGGGCCAGTCTTATGTATGCCATGATCGCCACTCGTCCAGATATTGCCTTTGCAGTTGGTGTTGTGGCACGCTATATGGCTACACCTGGCAAGAAGCATTGGGATGCCGTGAAGGGTACCATCAGGTACCTGAAGGGCACTGCAAATATGTGCATATGCTATGGCAGCCAAGATAGAGGAGTCGTGGGGTACATTGAATCTGATTATGCAGGACACGCAAATAGTAGGAAGTCCACTTCCGGCTGCGTATTCACCTATGCTGGAGGTGTTGTTTCTTGGATGTCCAGGGTGCAGAAATGCACGACCCTTTGATGCTATCCCTACACTGCATTCGGATTCTATGAGTGCTATTCAATTAGCCAAGAATATGGTCTTCCATGTGAAGACGAAACACATTGAGGTGAGGTATCACTTCATATGTGGGGTCGTTGAGGACAAGTCTGTTGATCTTGTCAAGATCTCGACTGACCAGAATCCTGCAAATCTGCTCACGAAAAGCCTCTTTACAGAGCGCTTTGCCTTCCTCAGGAGGTTAATGGGCATGGGATGAGATGATGTCTTTCCTCATCCTGTTGTACATGTATACATGTTGTACTGTCTTTTTCTTTTTCTTTTCACTCCTCACTAGGGCAGATTCGCCTTTAAGTGGGAGGTTGTTGGGGGTAAAGGTGCCTCCGGCTAGCTGCCCATCTATTACTACACTGACAGTCACTACCACTGCACACTGCAGGTGGCAGGCGCCCATCACCGTCACTTTATTCTTTATTCTTTTAGTGATAGTTTGAATAAAGGAAGGCCCGGTCACACATTGTGGCTGTTGGAGTTCCCATTTCTTGTCTCTCTCTTTCTTGCTCTTGCTCTCCCGCCATAGCTCTCGAGTGCAAGCTTCGATCATTCTTACCTTTCATGTACTTGAGATACTATTTCTTCTAGTTTTCTTAAACTATCGTCGACCATTTTTAGAATAATTGTAACATCCTTTTGAATAGGTAACCCAAGCCTCTCCAATAAAGTCCATACTTATAATGTTTACAGACAAACTACCACAGCATTTTCTATCACGATACCATCAACATATGCATGTACCCTAGGGCAATGTTTCTCCACATGTTCCCACCATTCACTGCCCACTTGATTGACACCAATAAGTTCTATTATATAACCCATTCATAGGATTTTCTTGAACTCCTTGTAAACATTAGGTGACAACCGTATTATTTATAACCAAGTTCACATCTGGCTTGACTTCGCATAGAGAATTTGCTAAATCCAACTCACAAAAGTTTGGAATAGCCTTTTTTTCTTGCCTAACCATTCTCTCTTTTAGCTTTTTGACAACATTAAAGACCTTCTTTTATTTTGACTCATGCCTGCTCTTAACCATGGGCTCCTCCAAAACACCTTCAAATTTAAGAGGACCCACTTGGGTATTGGAATTTGCAACCTTCTTGTTAACCACGATAGACTTAGCATTAGTTTTGCTTATACTAGGGTCATCGTTTTGAACCTCTTTCATTTTCTAGCCCGTAATGACCACTTTGACATTATTAGAGGTTGAGTTCCCATCAATTGGAAGCACCTCTACTAGACTCGCCCCACTGGGCACTTCCTCTGGGGTGGCTTTTTGCAAGATTTGCTAAGGACCCTCCCCTCAAGGATTTGCATCATTTGAACGATGATGTACTGGTCTAGGTTGTTGACTACCTTGTGCTAGAGTGAACTAACTCTACTCCAACATGTATTGGCCATATGTCTTGACATCCCACACATATCTCACTTCACATGAGGGCAATTCCATGAGAGGTGTTGACCACCACACCAGTTACAACTAAATTTTAATGGACCATCCTCTTCAAGGCATCAACTTCCTATTAAGTTTTGTTACTTCTTTAGGAAGTTTACATCTACAGTTACTTGTTTATATTGTTTAGTTATCATGTCAGTATAATGCTTCATTGACTTCACCAAGAACATTCGATGCACTAGAATCATAACTGTAATCATCCACTTGGCATCCCAATGGCTTACCCACCTGGTTAGATATCGGTGGTTGATCAATTGGCATAACATTAGGATTCGTCATTTGGCTTCCACTATTTAGCAGGCCAATTTGTCTAGCCATTGGCATGGCAACATTAGCAGGAGTTGGCAGCATGGATACATTTTGCATAATTCCTCCTCTTGCATTAGGGTTTGCTATAGGTGGACTTATCCCACTTAACTCCCACTAGCTATAGGTAATGCCAAATTATTACTAGGACCTAGACTTGAATAGAGATTTCCCTAGATGCATAGGCTTCTTGTAATTGTGACTCTATGTCCTCTACTCATGCAATGGATGTATTTATATTAGTGAGAGGAACACTAGTCAACTGCACTTGGATGTTGAAATCCAATCCATGTAGGAAATAGTGTAGTTGGGTGGCATGTGAAATGGGAATATAGGCTCACAATTTGTGAAACACCTCCTTCAATTTCTTAGCATAAACTCAAGCATTCTCATGAGGCTCTTGAAATGTCACATTCAAAACACACATCCAATATTGACCACCTCTCTCAGGGGCAAACTCTCGTCAGAAGGCTACATAAAATAGATATATCATAGTTATGATTTCGGCTTCCAAGCCATGATGCCATACTACAAGTCTTCCTTTCAAAGTCATATTAAAGAATATCATAAGATGTCCTTTGTCCTAGATTGAAATAATTAAACATTAACTTTTGAAACTTACTAATATGGAGTTCCACCCATCCTCCTTTGCTAACCCATTAAAAATGGGTAGGGAAAACCAAGCATTGGCAAATCATAGGTTCCTGTAAGTATTGCAATTGTTTGTGGCATCATGAAAACCAAGTTTG
The DNA here is from genome assembly GCF_053477565.2 of Lygodium microphyllum. Lineage (NCBI taxonomy): Eukaryota > Viridiplantae > Streptophyta > Polypodiopsida > Schizaeales > Lygodiaceae > Lygodium > Lygodium microphyllum. Next base: position 81,955,879 of record NC_141163.1, on the reverse strand, counting down.
CTTTAGGTGTTTATACTGGAGGGGTTATGCTCCCACTCGAAGTAGACTAACTTTTTGGAAAAAGAAAAATGCTAGAGCTTTCTTCTTCTCCTAACAAACTTCCTAGGATATTAATTGGGTCAATAAGTCCCTCATTCTTAGCGATATTGGACTGCTATGCTTAGGAGAATTCCCCCTAATGATCTCTACTCTACGTCTAGCCCTTTCAACTCTTTCCTGTCGTTGAATCTCAACTGATGGTTTCTGTCAGGATATATTGGATCTATCTCCACACTTTTTGGCATACACTAATTAACTAGGTCTCTATTAGTTGAGTTCGAAAACTGCCACTTATTAGCAACTATTGACAAAGGCTCCTACACCCACCAAATAATCCCCATGACCTTGTAGGCCAAGAGTGTTTGGATGCTACAAAAAGATTTATCTAATGAACGTGTTTGTAGATATTATCTTCAAATTCTAGTCCAATGTATTACCCATCTTGACTCCAATAAAATGGAGCCTCCCACACATAGGTGACTACTTCACCTCAATACACACATACAAAGGGCACCCCCCCATTAGACTATTGTGGCCCATGCTCAGGGGGTCACTCATGAATATATGTATATATAATGTGAGTTCAAAATAAGGGGTTTTTAAACCATTTTTATATATATATTACATACAGAAGGGTGTCATATAAAGGGGTTACTTATAGATTGAATAGAAAAGGGTTGTGTTTTATTCAATAAAAATTCACAGATTAAGATATTTATAAATAGGCCATGAACGCAGGTTATATAGAGAATATATATATAATGAATCCCCTGAGGGCCCATGTGCAGCTCTCCTACACCCCAAGGATTAGCCTCAGGATGCATTGTCTTAATACATAAAGAACAATAAAACATACTCTTCTCTTTCCTCACTAATATCCCTTATCATTCACGTATCTCAACGGCTTGGATACATATTACACACTCAGTCAATAAGATACAATTGCAGTGTGACATTGTATGCAAGATTATGCTTGTATGTAAAATGTGAATGAATGTGTATAAAAATATTTAATGAGACAACCAAAGTGTGAATGTGCAGCAATCATTCCTTTACATCTTTCCATGAATTTTCTACTCATTACGGCGTTGTTAAACATATCCTAAAGACATTGAGTCCTCCCAACTCATGCTATCTTTGGGAATATAAATAACACACAGCCATCCTACTCATGAAGTTCAATAAAAATTTACTTTTAATTATTATTTTTTTATTTTTAATACATAGGTTTCTTCAGCACACTACTGTGAACGACATCAGGACCACTCCTATGCTGCCAAAATGCCTTATTTAGACACAAAAATGCTTATTTTTGAATTTATATATGAAATTTAATTATATTTTATATTTTTTAGATTTATTCTCAATATTTTACTATTTATTGGTATTATTTTTTCTATTCTTAATTTTTTTCTTATTATTTATTTATTTATTTATTTATTTAATAGAAATTCAAAAAAAAACAAGCAATAAATATGAAGTGTTGAAAACTAAGCATTCATATCCTTTTCCATCGTCTAAAATATTTTTTTCAATCCCATTCAATTTACAATGAAAATTAATAAACTTAGTGAAAACCACTTGCACGCTAACACAAATAGGTGTCGTGTGGATTCCAAGGCCGCCGACACTTCTTGATATAGCCACTAACATACTTGGTGGCACTCCATAATGCTCCAGCAACATGTTATGAACCATATCTTTCACATAACTCTCACCTCTCCCTCTCTTTCATATATCCCCCTTCTCTCATAAGAATAGCCATCATGCAAGAGGAAAGGAAGGAGAAAGAAATATTTTTTTGAGAGAGAAGAGAGAAAGACTAAAAAACCAATATTCTTTATTATTCATATCAAGCTATGAAATTTACATCATCGCGTAGAGGAGGGCGAGCCCACTTTTTCCCTTTCTTTCTCTCTTCCAAACAACTAGACACATCGAGAAAAAGCATCCCTTTGAGGCCTACCATAAGTGCCCCTTCAAATTAGGCATGCCCATATGGTTTTTGAGCCTTTTTTGACCTCCTTGGCTGGCCACTCCACATTCCCATATAAATCAAGGTGTCACAACCTAAACCCATCCTAATTGTATAAATTTAGATAGATGATATCATAGATGACTTCAAGAATTCTAAAGCACCAAGTTTGGATACAAAGAGAATGCAACTATGAATATGCCCAACCACATGCATGGTATAGCTCCAAAATATTGTATTTAATCATAAACTTCTCTTTTATATAAAATACAACTTTGTAATCAAATTGCAAAATCATCTTTGTAATAGAATTCAACTTGTCTTTGTATTACTTCTCATCATTTATACAATTGTTGCATTAGTTTTTCTTTCAAGTAGGTTATGCCAAGAGGAAAACTTGTTTCATGAGAATATCTCTACATGAATTATTTCTCTCTTTTCTCTCAGACACATGCACATAAACTTCACCATAATTAACATTAATTAAAAAGCACATGTATCTTAGTTAATCTGACACTGTGTCAAATTACATATTGTATTCACCTTGCAACCATTGCACTTGAACAAATACATACTTGGGATATTTAGGTCTACATTTGCTAGGTCCATTCGCACTTGACATAAAGAGATGTTTTCTCTTATGCTAAGCATCATTAAAATCTCATCCTCTAGCCAAACCTCTAATATTGTCATAGGATTATCAATGCCATGATGTAAGTCTTAATCAATCATCACAATCTTTTGGTCCACATAATGCCATCTCGTGTAAGAAAGTCAAAATAAAATTTTATGATGCAATTATACATCTGTAGATGATAAACTTTTGTTGTACTTTGGACATAATCATACATAGTTCTTTTATATCCCAAGTTTGAACTAGGAAGTCCAAGCATTTCTCCAATTTACATATGAATATTAATGTCATTTTCTGAACTTTCTCATCATAAAAGAAGTCTACAAAGACATGTAATGGCATGAAGATCATGATCTTCACATGTCAAATTGCTATATTAGATCATAGATATTTTTGAATATATGTATAAAACTATAATAAAAAAGATTTGTTTGTTTCTAGTTCCAAAATTATCCATTTGCTCTATCTTGAGTCAAGAGTGGAAGAGCCTTAAGATATTCATATCTTGTCGTACTTGATGGTGCATTGTAAAATTTATCATAAAAGAAAACCACGTCCTCATCCAATGATATATTTGATATAGCCTGTACAACCACTCACAAATAGAACCATGAAATACATCAAAGATTACAATTATGCTTTCAATAGGTCGCCAATCTATAAGGAATCTATAAGTTTTGATGAATATATATTTACAAACATAAACAAACCTTAGCGAATTCCAATGGCAATCAATGGGCTAGTTCTGTAAGTAAAGTTCTGAGTGCATATTGCATTTTATATAAGCATCTTGTTGAGTTTTTTTTCTTTGTCCTTCTAGCTTGAAATCTTTGCTTCGCCCCTTGTAAGTGTTAATGAATTCATTTACACATCTTCACCTCATCTTTATTTGTAACATAACCCAAATACCAATAGAGATGGTGCTAGGAATCCACCTTTGGTTATGAAGATCAAAATTGTTGTATATTGTGATTACTCTAATAGAAGAGGAAGGATGTCAAGGATGTGAAGCTTCCATTTAAATAGAAGATGAAGTAGAACAAGATGTTGAACGTGTTAGCAATTATGTGTGTCTTATGTGGTAATCTTATCTATCTACGAGCCTCAGTTTGAGTCAAACAAGGACATTAGGAGCTCTAACATTGTATTTGTTTGTAATTTTGTGTTTTAGATAATTTAGATGGAGGCCAGATTAGTGTATTTCTTTTTTTTCACTCTTGGCCATTTTTTAGGGGTTTGATTGCATTTAGGATTCTCTCTCTTTTTTGCCTATATATAGACAAATTTCCCTCCCACTTTCATGATCTATTATCCATTATCCATCATTTATCCTTCATGATCAGCCAACCCTCCTTATTATCTCATCCCCCTACTACTGTTTGGTGCCCACACTAACATGTAGAGATGCATGTTGGGGTTGACTATTGTATTCTTGTACCTTTAGCCATTTCAATTACATTGTTGGGGGTTCCCACCTTGATTGATTAAAAGCAAGGAGATGCCGCCCTCAAGAGAAAACTATGTCCTTTGGAATCTATTGCATAAATCGGACCATTCTTTACCTCACACGTGACTCTATCCCCCAAAATGATATTTTTTAGCACAAAGCACTGCACATTATTGACCATGGAGGGAATATCAAGAAGTGTCAACATAATCTTATCCTAGATTTCCCTCATTTCAAACATGTTAGTTTGGATCAACTAGAGAGGAAGTTGGCTATGGAGGTGAGTACAACCAATAAAAAATTCAAGATGAAGTCAAGGATGTCACAAAAAATACAAGAGGATGTACAAAGAGAAAAAAAATGAAGGAAAAAGATAAACAAGGTATAATATATACTATTTTTCTACAGTTAATGAAACTACTTTACATAAGATCTTATGCACAACTAGGAGGGATTCCTAATGGGTGGCATGAAGAAACACATAAGAAACTAGGGAATAAAAACCCCCAAGAATATTTTGAATACACAATAGGAGGGATTCCTAATGGGTTGCATGAGAAAACACCAGGAGCTAAAGGATGAAAACCTCCCAAGAATATTTGGAGTTACACATGCTAGTAACGAAACTAGAGCCAATATGAGAAAATCAAGATTTCAAGTGGGTGACATCATGGTGCATCACTAAACAAGGCAATCACCAAGCAACCTTGGAGTTTGGAGATGTACATAATAAAATTAAAGCACTAAAGCAATCAAATGTTTCAAGGGAATCCAAACTATGGAGCACATATGAGCTCACACTAATACAACTCAAAGCACGACCGAATGAGATCACCAAGACAAAGATGGCTAGAAAAGAGGGGCAAAAGGGTAGTCTATCAAGGCTACAAAGTCACAATAGAAGAGTTCAAAAAGCCTAAGCTTTAGGCCACTTTAGGGTTATTAACTTATGTAGTAACCCTTGGGTCAATTCTATAAGGCAAGCCCTCAAGTTTTGAGGAGAATGAGATGAATGTATTACAATTCTAGGTTAAAGCCGAAGGTTTTCCAAAGAGTAGGTAGTTAAGGTTTTCAAGAGAAGGAGTTTAAGGCTTCTTGTTGGGGCCTTAATTTTTTAGGGTTGTTGGGGACTAAGAATACTTGTATGTGAGTTCAAGTATGCAACACACACACATGCACTCTCTCTCTCTCTCTCTCTCTCTCTCTCTCTCTCTCTCTCTCTCTCTCTCTCTCTCTCTCTCTCTACAACACTGATAATCAAGAAATAACAATTAAGGATGATAATAAAATAACAAAATAAATAAAATTTAAATCATAAAAAATTAAACAAATAAAATATTTGGGTTTGAATTAACATTATTTATAAGCAACAAAGATGAAGAGGGAGTGGCATGTAGGCTGCATGGAGAGAAAGAGGGAGAAAGAAGGCTTCTCACTGCCACTGCCATTCGCGAAGAAGAGGAGAAGGTGTACGGAGGGCAAAGAGGAGCCGCTGTCGCGAAGAGGAGCCGCCAAACCCTTCTTCGAGCCTTTACGGTGAGTGCATTGTCTATTCTTGCTTTGCTTTTGTGTTTTCTCTCTCTCTTTTACTTGTTTTTTGTATAATTTGTGTGTATTGAGAGAGGGAGAGGAAATGAGAAAGAAAGAGAGGGAGAGGGAGAGGGAGGGAGAGGGAAAGGGAGGGAGAGGAAATGAGAGAGGGAGAGGAAGAGGGAGGGAGAGGGAGAGGGAGAGGGAGGGAGAGAGAAAGAGAGGGAGAGGGAGAGGGGGAGGGAGAGAAAATGAGAGAGGGAGAGGGAATTTTCTCTCTCTTTTACTTGTTTTGGTATAATTCGTGTGTATTGAGAGAGGGAGAGGAAATGAGAGAGAAAGAGAGGGAGAGGGAGAGGGAGGAAATGGGAGGGAGAGGGAGAGGGAGAGGGACATTAAACATAATAGGGAAATGAGAGAAGAGGGAGAGGGAGAGGGAGGGAGAGAGAAAGAGGGGGAGAGAGAGGAAAAGAGAGAAAAAACATTAAACATAATAGAGAAAGAGAGAAAGAGAGGGAGAGGAGAGAGAAAAATGAGAGAAGGAGAGGAGAGAGGAAAAGAGAGAAAATATGTTAAACATAATAGGAAAATAGAGAAAGAGAGGGTAAGGGTGAGGGTGAGGGAGGGAGAGGAAATGAGAGAGGGAGAGGAAGAGAGAAAAGGAAATAAGAGAGGGAGAGGAGAGAGAAAAAAATATTAAACATAATAGGGGAAGAGAGAAAGAGAGGGAGAAGAAAATAAGAGAGGGAGAGGAAGAGAGCAAAAGGAAATGAGAGAATTAGAGGAAAGAGAAAAAGATAGAAAAGATGTTAAACATAATAGGGAAAGAGAGAAAGAGAGGGTGAGGGTAAGGGTGAGGGTAAGGGTGAGGGTGAGGGTGAGGGTGAGGGAGGGAGAGGAAGAGAGAAAAGGAAATGAGAGAGGGAGAGGAGAGAGAAAAAGAGAGAAAAAACATTAAACCTAATAGGGAAAGAGAGAAAGAGAGGGTGAGGGTGAGGCAGGGAGAGGAAATGAGAGAGGGAGAGGAAGAGAGAAAAGGATATGAGAGAGGGATATGAGAGAAAAAACATTAAACATAATAGGGAAAGAGAGAAAGAGGGTGAGGGTGAGACAGGGAGAGAAAATGAGAGGGAGAGAAAGAGAGAAAAAATATTAAAACTGATAGGGAAAGAGAGAAAGAGAGAGAGAGGATGAGGGAGGGAGAGGAAATGAGACAGGAAGAGGAAGAGAGAAAAGAAAATTAATTGTTGTTGTTTGTTGTAGTAGTAGTAGTAGTTTTTTTTCTTTTCTTTTCTTGTTTATTGTTGTTTAGTTTTCTTGTTTTTTGTAGTAGTAGTAGTAGTTTTTTCTTCTTTTCTTGTTTATTGTTGTAATAGTAGTAGTTGTTGTTGTTTTTTTTTTTTCTTGTCTATTATAGTGGTCGTAGTCGTGGTAGTGGTAGTGGTAGTGGTAGTGGTAGATGTGGTGATCGTAGTCATGGTTGTAGTCGTGGTAGTGGTAGTGGTAGTGGTAGTTGTGGTCATGGTCATGGTCGTGGTCGTGGTCGTGGTCTTCGTCGTAGTCATAACCGTAATCATTAAAGAAAATGAGAGAGGGGGAGGAAGAGAAAAAAGAAGAAGGAACGAGAGAGGGAATAAACATACATTATAATAAAGAAAGAGAAAAAGAGAGAGAGATGGAAGGAGAGGAGATAATAAATGGATAAAAAACAAAGAGAGAGTGGTGGTGAGGTCCAGCGCAACATCACGAGATGGGAAACACTCCGACATATATATGTTAATCTGTGGGTGGGTGGGTGGAGACTGTACATACGTTAATTTTTGCTAAGTTACAAGAGAAGAAATCCCTTCTCAAACAATTTAAGAAAGAAAAATAATGATAACAAAAGCAAATTGTTTGTCGTAACGTAGACAAAATGGAAAACGATGAAGGTCTTGTTGTTCAAGATCGTGAGGCGTATCTTAATCAGCACGTCCCATGTCCTTGCGCTCAATGCAAGTTGGCCATTAGATGAAAACGTCGATTGTCTATAGAACACGTACGACATTTTGGCGAGTTTCAATCTGAGATCATTGATCAGGCGATCTTGGATTTTCAGCAAACGGTAAGAAAATTTAATATCAATCATGCATTATACTCGCAAGCTAATTGAATACCATATACAAAAAGATTGGATGTGGCTGGCAAATTTTCTATCCAGGGAGGTGACGTCTCGTCCCAAGGAGGAGTGTACCCTTTGCAGCCAATTAAAAGAGTTCATGGGCGTGTGATGGATAGAGCCAATCCACCACTTGGAAGGTACTATCCAATCTATATCGTCAATACCAGAGGAGACAGGCAGCCTTCCAAACCTACCTACAATCTTGGAGCATGAGATGGAGGCAATGATCAATGCATTGATTCCCATGGATGTCAAAACTTCTGATTTGCTTAGAGAGAAAGCATCCATATCATTATATGATGGGTGCCGAGTATCTCGCCTGAAGATACTGCTTGCACTCCTAAGTATGCAAGCAAAATACGGGTGGAGCGATGCAAGTGTGATCAAGTTGTTCAGGTACCTTGTACGTACGCTTCATTGATTTCTTTTCGACACTATCATTTAAAACATTTGTGCTTTTTCAAGGTGTTTTATGATTTTTTCAGGAAACTGAAATATCATATATTACCACCTACAAATACCATGCCTAAGTCTCGTGATGATGCACGACATGTTTTATGAAAGCTTGGCATGGACTACAATAGCATCCATACATGTATCAACGATTGCATACTGTTTCGAGGAGAATACGAGACTATGAAGACATGTCCAAAGTGTGATGCTCATAGGTATCGACAGGACTTGCAAGGGCAAACCATCCCTCAAAAAGTTCTTAGACACTTTCCGCTTATCCCCCGCATAAACCACATGTTTTATACATCCGACATGGCGAGCTTGACAACGTGGCATATGCAGAATAGGTCCACAAATGGAGTTCAACAAATATCAGTAGATTCACGCGCATGGAGCCACATTAACTCTACCTTGCTAGGTTTTGCCCGAGAGCCAAGGAATCTTTGGCTCGATCTTGCAATGAATGGCGTGAACCCATTCGTTCTGCACTCAACTTCTTACAGTGTGTGGCCTATAGTCCTTGTCAACTACAATATCCTTCCATGGCTTTCTACGAAGAAAGAACATCTCATCCTTAGCTTACTCGTCCCCGACCACTACAAAGTCAAAAATATGGACGTATATCTTCATCCATTAATCGATGAGCTTAAGATTTTGTGGGAGGAGGGGGTCATCGTGCAAGATATGAGCAAGCACGATGGTCGACGGTCCGCCAATATTCGATTCTCATGTGATGATGTATGACTTTTCAGGATTTGGAGAGTGCTCAGGTAAATAGGCTTTCGTTCTTGTTGGTAATATCTATATTTTATCTCATTCAAGTTTGTATTCACTAGATAGAGGTATTAGAACAGGTCTGGTTACCTCAGGTTATCATGCATGTCCATTGTGCGAGCCACAGTTAGACTCCCGGAGGTCACGAACCATGAAGAATATGATATATCAAGGACACACCGCTTTCTTGCCAGAGGTTCATGAACTCAGGGAAGGTTTTCTTGGACGATCTCCAACATGTATGAATGCCGCAAGCTAGTACGAGTTGAAAATGGTCCATGCAGAGTCACATCCAAAAAACAAAATGTGCTGATTCTCAGTTTTCTACGAGTTGCCATATTGAACCCACTTACAGATCAACCACTTGTTGGATCCCATGCATATTTTCAAGAATGTGGGCAGCTTTCTAAGGGACCACATCACAGGAAAGAGTGACACTATAGGGGCACGAATGGATTTGAAAGAGGTAGACAAGATGGAGGCTCTTTGGCCGCAATCGAGTGCTGATGGTTGCGTGCAGCTACCTCGCACTCCTTGGGTTTTGTCCACTAAACAAGAGTGCATTGTGAAGCAAGTAGTCAAGTCTATCCGCACTCCGACAGCTATGATGCGTTCTCTCAGGTCTGCATTTTCTAAAGACGACCAATTATCAGGGCTAAAATCCCATGACTGGCATAAGATATGTCAGGTTTGTACTACGAATGGATTCTAATTGGCGTGTGCATTTTGCTATTTGGAGTGTAGCCATTTTTCATAATGCTTTCTCATTTGTGGCAGTTTGTACTATCAATTGCGATTGCAGGATGCCTTACTCTAAAAATACGTGGGTCCATTTACAGGTTGTCAACTTTAGTACAATGGATCTCACAGAAGGAGATTAAGACGTCCTCTATTGAATCGGTGAGGCAGGGAGCAGTGGAGATGATTTATCTCTTTGAGAAATACCTGCCTACCAGCATGCTCACAATACAAATCCACCTTCTTGTGCATCTTATAGATGAAGTGGAGATTGCTGGACCTGTCCATACGCGATGGATGTTCTTCTTGGAGCGCTTCATGAAAACCCTGAAAGGCTTTGTGCAACAATGAGCTCTGCCAGAAGGTAGCATGGCTGAAGGTTGGTTGGTGTCTGAGGCACTAGTGCATATTTCATAATGGCTACCAACGGTGGATCCAAACAACAAAATGCTATGGTCGCTAAAGGACGATGATGGACTGACCAAAGATGTGGTGGTTGGAAATGGGATAGAAAAAAGAATGGATGTTGCAATGGAAGAGAAGATGAATCGCTTTTCTATGTTGCACCATGCCTCTATGGAGACGTGGCTCACCAAGTACCAAATCACTAGGCAAGATCGAGAAGAAGCGCGATCTGAAGTTCAACGTAGTACATGCCATCGACCAATTCGATATCTCGAGGGCATGGAGGAGATGCCGCGGTTCATGTCAACGCGATGGTTGCATGGAGCTTTGACTATAGCGTCTCGCGAAGGGACGGAGGTCTCCATTGAGGAGTGGAAATTCTCGAGGGGATGTAGTCCAAAGGTGATGATGTGTTTAGGATTTATCGTATCTATATTTTATATGCAACAACTAATTTGAGTGTTTCAATGTACAGTACAAAATATATAGTGTAGTGTGGTCATGCGGATGGCATTTTCGCGTGGAGTGTATTGACAAAATGTACTCCACAATGGACTGTGGTATCATGGCAAGGTTCGAGCAGGAGAGCCGACGACAAGCAATAGATCCAAACATGGTTATAGATTAAATTGAGTATTTTGGGAACTTGCAAAGTATTGTTACGGTGGATTACCGTAGCTTCTCCATGATACTATTCAATGTGTAGTGATTCAAAGTGGTACTTGAAGGAGGTGGAGCAACAATTCAATGAAGTCCATCTGGATTTCTCGAAATAGATTCCGAAAAAAAATACACGGATTTGTGCGACACCTTTGTGTTGCCGGCCCATTGTGAACAGGTGCATGAACTCATTTGTTTATTAATTGTATTACGACATGATACATATCACAATAGTTTAATTTCTCATGTACGTGTTTGTGAACATGTAATCTTCTATCCAAACCCCCAACAATCTTGATCGTGGTATGTTATACCTTCAGCTCCCCGAAGTGCGAGAGTATATGATCAAAGCGATGTTCTGAGCATAGATGAGGACAATATGCAAATAGAGGGGTTGATATTGTAAGGGGTGGAGGCCACCGAAAGCTTGGAGCATGTAGAGGAGCCAACATCGGCTAACAATGATGGAAATACAGGAGTCCAAGAATTCTTTGAGAACGAGATGGACTCATCCTTTTATGGTGACATGTCTATCGACCTTCCAGTGTATGTGGAGTTGTGTCAAGAGATTGACATGGAACCATAGGATACTTTATACTTGGAGTATCCACTTACTCAATTCATTGACTAATCGCTTATAAGGGTATATAAAATATGCATTTTAAGTGAGATCATTTTTTTAATATTTATATTATCATGCTTTGTATGATTTAAATTGATTATGCTAACATCATTTTTTGTCTGTGCAGGTGACCTTTTCAAGATGAGTCGAGAAATGAGCGATAAGGAGTTGTAGAATATCTTCACGCGCATGTCTCCAAATCAAATGGTAAGATTCAGAGACACAGCAGACTAGGAGTTGTCTCGGACATCGTCAGGCCGCTCTATTAGATCTACTTCGGCGCGATCAGATGCTTCAGCTTCGAGCAAAAGAGGTCGACGCTCCAAACTTGGGCCAGAGGGAGAGAGTGCTTCAGGGTCAGGGGAATTCTGTAGAGATATGGAGGCAGTGAGCCCGCGGTCGGTACGGGATACATGTGCAACTCCTCGCTCTCGTGGTGGTTCTAGGGAGCATGGCTCAGGTGGTTGCTGTGGAGGCACGAACGCGGTGTCTCCGTCTCGTCGTTCTACTAGAGTTGCGTCACCTCCAGGATTTGTCACACTTGTGGGGATGTCTACTCCAGTTACTATGGCTTTTGCTCAGCCGTCTTCAGGTGGCACCCCTATGGGTGCTATACCAATAGATACTACCCCGGTCGGTACACCGGATGTACAGGGGTCTCTTGGATATGCCCAAAAGCGTAGACGCAGGTGGAAGAGGACCCATCTTAGGCATACCCTAGAGGAATATGCCTATCTTGTCGATGATAGGTCAGGCGCCATCATCATGAATGATGAGGGGAGGAGGGTGATGGCTCGCATGAGAGAGTTGTGCCAACAAGTTTTTCGGCACAACGTCTTAGATTATTGGAAAAACATACCAGAGGGGAGCAAGGACTACATAGTAGCATCCTTGCATAGGAAGTTTCCGGTTCCAGCTATAACAAATAGATTTTCTGCGGGTTGGATGATGGACTGTATTCGTGCATATATGTCACACAAACGATCGGATGCACGCAAGGCACTCAAGAGTGGGGCTACAAAGCCCGAGTGGCTAGACGCGGATGACTGGCGTCGACTGAGGGAGGAGGCTACAGATTCACCTAGATCTTGGAGTCAGCAACGCGAGGCGGCGAGGACACGACTAGAGGAAGGATTGGTCCATCATCTTGGGAGTGACAGTCACAAGACATATCTGGAAGATCTTGTAAGTTTTTCTTTTGTTTTGCTTATTGATTTTTTTGCAATATCCTTTGTACAGACAATCATGTTTCTAGTGCGCAGATCGGATGTTGTACACTCGCGTAGTGAATACCGGAAGGTCCCCAAGAACAAAAGAACTCTACTTTTTGCACAAAACTCAAGGTAAAAAGCATGCACGACATGAACAAGAGACCAATTGGGTGCAATCTCCCCCCATCCCTTGTGTGAGCACTCCACAAAGCATGTATTTTATGTATTAATCATCTTCAAGCTCAAATAATAGCCCAAATTACAAAATAGCAGGCTTTTAGCTTTTGAGTTTGCTTTAGCACAAAATAGAAATAAAGCTAATAGGTGGTGCCCAAAGAGTCAGGCATACTCAATACAATGTCCAAGTACAATAACATAATCGGCATACAAAATAATAAACAAATATCCAACGCCTCAATAAATAGGCGCGAAAAAATATAGGCGCCATGCCTAAGGTATGCGCCCATCTAAATATAAGTGATAAATCAAATACTCGCTAACCTCCAATGCTTTCCTCCACCACTGCTGCTATCTCTACACATCAACTGAAGCATTCACAATCGTTAGTAAAATAATACAATTAAACCGACAAAAGTGAATACCTAGCAGTCTTCAGCTACATAAACAAATCAACTGGTTAGAAATCAATCCTAACCTTAATTTATTACGAGTGCGTACTCTAAACTCATAAACGTTTATTAATTTAATATGCATTTTGCAGAATCACCCACTATGGAATCACCCATGTACACACTAAATTAATGAAACGCCCGAAAAGGATAGGCGTCCCCATCAACTTCTCGCACAAAGAATCCACTTTGTATATGAGCACCGGTCATCAAAGTTTACGGAATCCACCGTAAAACCTCATGGAATCCACCGTGAAATATGCCTCCTGGCATCATACCCCCGAGGTGAGATAGCAATTGACCTCAATTGCTATTAGCTCAATGTGGAGCTAGCAGAGTGGGAAAAGCATTTAAGTCTCTAGCGTGCATCCATTGGACTTCTTCTACAGGATGGTTCTTAAATTTGACTAGATATCTAGAATATCTTCGGCCAGTTCTAGTGGTCATAAAATCAGTATCTATGATAGCTTCACGTTCAAGTATTTCAGTCTCTTCCTCTAACAAAGGTGGATTTTCGTAAACAGGATGTACAGGTAATTGGCCTCTAAAGGGTCTTAATAAACTAATGTGGAATGTGTTGTGAATTTTCCAGTGAGGTGGTAATTCTAACTTGAATGCATTGTCATTAATTTTGTGAATGATCTTAAATGGTCCATAGAATCTAGGGGCTAATTTAACAACTGAGTGTCTATCTACACTTTATAATCTACATTTTTCTATTCTCAACCAAACATAGTCATCAACTTGGAAATTCATTGCTTGTATTTTCTTATTGGCTTGCTTGGTATATGATTGCTGGGCTTTGGCAATCATGTCTTTAACCTCATCAAAAATAGTAGCGTGCATACTAGCAATATCATCAGCACTCTGAATTCTATTTGACAAAGATGCAACAGGTGTAGACAATCTATAACCATAAATCACTTCAAATGGTGCTTTCTTTGTAGATGTGTGTTGTATTGTTATATGCAAACTGTAATAAATACAAATGTGTATCCCATGTCTGTGGTGTAGAAATAGTGTAAGCATGTAAAAGATCTAGAATAGTACTATTAGTGGCTTCTGTTTGTCCATTAGTTTCAGGATGAAATGCAGATGAGAAATCAATTTTTGTTCCTAGGTTAGCAAACAAAGTAATCCAAAAGTTGTTACAAAATCTAGAATCACGATCAAAAATAATAACTTTTGGTAATCCATGGTTAGTAAAAACAGTTTTCAAAAACAATTGTGCTGCTTGTGATGCTGTTAAAGTTTTCTTACATGGAATGAAATATGCTTGTTTACTAAACCTGTCTACTACAATCCAAATCATATCATGGTTAGCTTTAGTATTAGGTAAACCAGTAATAAAATCCACAGAAATTTGTTCCCATGGTCTTGATGGAATAGATAAAGGCATAAGTAATCCATACTGTTTACCATGATGTCTCTTAGCTCTTTGACAAATCAAACATTCAGAAACAAAGTTAGATACATCAGTGTCCATATGTGGCCAATAAAAATCTTTAGTTAATGTACGTAAAGTAGATATGATACCTCTATGACCTTGGTATGGAGGACAATGAATCTCATTCAATACAAAAGATCTAAATGGAACTGTAACACATAATTTCTTTTCATAAAACATGAATCCATCATTATAAGATAGTGAATCAATAGAAATCCAGTTATTTTGAACTAATTTATTCCAATCAGCATGAAAAGTAATGTCCTAATGATAAGTATCTTTCATAGGAGTTAAAGAATCAAATGATATAATAGAAATATTGTGAATGGTGGATCTTCTACTCAATGCATCGACCACTACATTTTCTTTACCTGGTTGATATTGAATGATAGGATGAAAACTCTAAATAAAAGCTGCCCATTTGATATGTCAGTCAGATATTTGGGGTTGGCTAAGTAAATGTCTAATACTTTGTTGATCGGTCTTAATCATAAATTCAGAACCCATTAAGTAGTGTTTCCATTGTCTTAAAGCTTGTACTACAGCTAATAATTCTTTGTCATGTATGGAATATTTAAGTTCGGAGGGTTTCAGCTTACAACTAGAATAGGCTATAGGATAATTGTCCTCCATAAGTACGGCTCCTATTCCAGATCTGCTAGCATCAGTCACTACTAAAAAGAATAGTCTATTAAAATCAGGTAGTTGTAAAACAGGAGCATGGGTTAATGCATGTTTCAATAAATCAAAGGATTTCTGTTGATTATCGGACCAATGATAAACAATACCTTTCTTTAAAAGTTTAGTCAAAGGCAAAGCAAGTAATGAAAAATTACAAACAAATTTCCTGTAGAAACTAGCAAGACCTAGGAAAGATCGTAACTCATGCACATTTTTAGGTATAGGCCAGTTCAATATTGCTTCTATTTTCTTAGGGTCAACCTTAATACCATCAGATGATGTAATATGACCTAAATATTCAATTTCTGTTTTAAGGAACTCACTCTTTTTCGGATTAGCATACAGTTGATTATCTTTTAATAACTTGAAAACCAATGGCAGATGTTCATAATGTTCTTTCTCATTTTGACTAAACACCAAAATATCATCAAAGAATACAATAACACAATGTTGATATTTCAAAAATATACGATTCATCATTCTACTAAATGTAGCAGGTGCATTAGTCAATCTAAAAGGCATTACTAAAAAATCATAATGACCAAATTGTGTCCTAAATGCAGTCTTGAATATGTCAGACTTATCTAATCTCACCTGATGATAACCAGATTTAAGGTCTATTTTACTAAATATGGCAGAACCTTGCAATTTATCCATAAGGTCATCAACTCTAGGAATTGGATATCTATTCTTTACTGTGATCTTATTTAAAGCACGATAGTCAATGCACATACGATATGTATTACTTTTCTTATTTACTAACAAAACAGGTGCACCAAATGGAGAACTACTAGGTCTAATCAATCCTCTATTTAGTAATTCCTCAACTTGATTTTGAATTTCTTTTTGCTCTATCTGGTTATGCCTATATGGTGCTTTACAAGGTGGTTGTGTACCAGGAATCAAATCTATTTTATGGTCTTCTAGACGTGAAGGAGGTAAACCAGATGGTAGATCTTCTGCAAAACAGTCTTTAAAGTATGCAAGAAATTCTTTATGCCTAGGGTGCATATGATTTTCTTTAACTTGCAGTTCATTCACCCAAATGAGATAAGATTTGCTACTTTTGCGTAATGCACGTTTAGCTTGAGTATGCGAAAGCTGTGGAAAAGCATTAGATGCATGCATACCATACAATGTAATATGTTTTCCTTGAAATTGAATATTAATTGAATGCGTGGAATAATCTATATTAGGGTTATGCTGATGGCGCCAAGGCATACCTAAAATAATATCACTGGACTGTAATGGTACAACTAGAAAATTCCTTCTTTCAGTGTATTCACCAATTTGAATTTCTAAGTCATGCACTTCTTGTGTTCCATTATACCTTGTGCCTAAGAATGCTACTTTAATGTGATAATGCGTAGGTATAGTTTGTAACTTCAATTCTTTCACTAGCTTTGCAGAAATAAAATCATGAGTACTACCATCATCATGCAAAATAATCTTTTTTTTCCATGCACTAAACATTTCATTGTCAATAAAGAATGTGGAGTTGGCATACCTGGTAAAGTATCCGAAGGAGTAGTAATGTCGTCTTCATCTTCCGTGAAATTAGGCATTTCTTCATATTCGTCATCTTCCATTGCTCCGTGGCTTCTTCGATTGGTAATTGGCTGCTAGATGTCCAAGTTGGTGGCATTTGTAACATACTATAGGTTTGGCTTTAGATACATTGTTTGCAATGGCGGAAAGTCTAGGAATATTAGGATTTGGCTGTGGAATTGACTTGTGGTTTCGATTGGTATTGGATGATAAAGCAGGTGGTTTTGCCCAAGATTTACGGAAAGATGATGAAGGAAAATGACCTTGATTAAATCTTCTAAAATTTGAGTTGAATTGCTTAGATCTATAGTTACCATTGGTTTGGAATTCTTGTGGACGCTTGTCTCTTCCTCGAAGCTTGTCTTCAGTGTCATGAGCTAAAGAATTTGCGTCTTCAAGAGTTGCAGGCTTGAACATAATGACTTCAGCGTAGTAATGCCCAAGTAATCCAAACATATACTTGCGCTTGTGTGTCGCTTCAGGTATATCTTCAAGAATACGTAACTGGAGTAATACATTCCAAAAGCATTCGGTGTACTAAGAAATAGGTTCACGATCTCGTTGCTAAAGAAGATCCCATTGCTTTATGGCTTTTTCATGGAATTGTGGAGGAAGGAAATTCTGCATAAACTTCTTCTTGAAATTCTCCCAGGTAGTGGGACAATCTATACTCTTACGAACCACGGTCCACCAAAGAGATGCTCTATCCACTAAATGATTAGTGACACACTTGATTTTATCTTTTTCTACGTATGTTTCCTCATGAAAATAATCATCAAACTGACTAATGAATGCAAGAACAGTTTTTCTATCTTGAGTGCCATTGAAAGTACGGAATTTGAAATTTCTTTTACTTATCTTTGTTTCCTTACGGATGGATTGAGCTTCGAGAGTCGCGTCGATGGTACGTCGAATAAGGTCTTCAGATTGTGGTTCCTCTTTGTCGGTAGTCGATCTTTGTAAATTAGCCAATTGAACTTGTAATGCTTGCCTAGCTCGTCGTTCTTCATCCAACTGCATCATAATTAAGTCCAGCTTTTGCTTCATCGTAGGTTCACGAAGATCGCCTTCAGCCATTAAATCATCCATATGTGGTTCCGTCATCCTACAAAACTTCAAAAGACCTCACACTCTCAAAATCCAATTAGCGGGATGAGCATAGCTCAAGATCGGGTGTACAAGGCTTATATTTTTGTGTGTGGCTTTCACAATCTTTGTCTTTGGCTATTGCGGGATTTGTAATCTTTAAAAAATCTACGTTTTAATCTTCTACGCGTGCTGAAACTGGTTCAGCAAACCTGCGTATGCGAAGAGTACCTTCCAATGAACAATTTTGCAGTTCGAAATTTCTGCGTAGGAACAGCCCTTCTATGAGTTTTGAACAGAAGTCAGTTTTGACTTCAGATGACTTGTCTGACTTGCAGACTTGCAGACTTATGTGACTTGCAGAGTACCAGAACTTGCAGAACTTGATTGATTTAGAAGACTTGCAGAATTCAGACTTTGTAGACTTGCAGAACTTGGGAGATTTTGTGTGATTTGAAGCTTAGGAGATTAAGCTTTAAGCCTAGTGAATTAAATCGTCGAATTGTAGGGGGGGAGGAGCCGTTTTTTTTAGCCGGTGGAAATTTCGCGGACATACTCTAATACGCCGATTAAAAATCTTGAAGCTTTAAAGCTTCTTTAAGCTTTATAAGCTTTGTATTAAGCTTTGAAGATTATGAAATTTTTGAGACTTATCTCTGTAACTCCACGACTTGTATGAGAGGATGTAGGAGTGGTCCTCCGCTGTTGCAGGCCGGTCCTTCGTAATCTAAGGATGGAAACAGAGGTTCTTGACCGCTACGAATCCTCCCGTATCGACCGTTCGCGATGAGATTGACCGTAGAACTCGATCATTCCAGGAGCTCCGCCTTCGCACAAGATGGGTAACGATTGGAATCTCTTGATCTCAGCTTCGCTCTGATATCACTGGTGCGCAGATCGGATGCTGTACGCTCGCGTAGTGAATGCCGGAAGGTCCCCAAGAACAAAAGAACTCTACTTTTTGCACAAAACTCAAGGTAAAAAGCATGCACGAGATGAACAAGAGACCAATTGGGTGCAATCTCCCCCCATGCCTTGTGTGAGCGCTCCACAAAGCATGTATTTTATGTATTAATCATCTTCAAGCTCAAATAATAGCCCAAATTACAAAATAGCAAGCTTTTAGCTTTTGAGTTTGCTTTAGCACAAAATAGAAATAAAGCTAATGGGCGGTGCCCAAAGAGTCAGGCATACCCAATACAATGTCCAAGTACAATAACATAATCGTGCGCCTATGCACATACAAAATAATAAACAAATATCCAATGCCTCAATAAATAGGCGTGATAAAATATAGCCTAAGGTATGTGCCCATCAAAATATAAGTGATAAATCGAATACTCGCTAACCTCCAATGCTTTCCTTCACCACTGCTGCTATCTCTACACATCAACTGAAGCATTCACAATCGTTAGTAAAATAATACAATTAAACCGACAAAAGTGAATACCTAGCAGTCTTTAGCTACATAAATAAATCAACTGGTTAGAAATCAATCCTAACCTTAATTTATTACGAGTGCGTACTCTAAACTCATAAACGTTTATTAATTTAATATGCATTTTACGGAATCACCCGCTATGGAATCACCCATGTACACACTAAATTAATGAAACGCCCAAAAAGGATAGGCGTCCCCATCAACTTCTCGTACAAAGAATCCACTTTGTGTATGAGCCCCGGTCATCAAAGTTTACGAAATCCACCGTAAAACCTCACAAAATCCACCATGGCACAGAATCCACCGTGAAATATGCCTCCTCTGGCATCAGTTTCTAACCGTTAGTATTTTGTTTTCTTTGCAGCACTCCATTACAAATCACGATCCGACCGGCCTTGAGACTCGATATGCAAAGAAGCACAATTTCACTGCATTGATCGACCGATTGTATAGACGTGGCGGCCCTGTAAGTTGCTAATCTTTCTTGTCCGTAGTTACCATGTTTAATTAGAATGCATTATTGTATAGTGAATTGATATGTAGTTGTTTCTTTTTTTGCAGAGTCCATTCAATGCTCCTTTGCGAGACGAGACGAGCTTTCGGATGACGATGATATATAGCTCATCCTTGGATCCTTGGAGCTCACACACCCTTCTTTTTTGGTCGCCTAATCTGTGTAAACATTTTCTATATAGTAGTGATATCTTGTCATGATTGTACCAGTCGCTTTCATTATGCAATCATGTATTTATTTCATGTATCAGTATTATGATTTATGTACACTTTGATTTTGTTTACACGAGTATTGTACACAGTGCAGAAACTATTTTGTATGGCCCAAATAAAGCACACAATGCAAAAAAAATAAATTCTTGTTACCGTCGCTATTAGCATCGTAAATTTACATGCATGCATCGTTATTGGCGTCGTTATTAGCATCGTAGAGCGTCAGTTATCAGCGTATTATTTGTGTCGATATCAGTGCCACCTGATACCGATGCAAATAGCGACGCTGATAACAATACTGATACCGATTGTTCTATGGCGTTGCCAATAACGATGTTTTTTGCGATGACGGGGACAAATTTTATTATTCACATTTTCGTCGCTTTTAACGTCGGTATAAGGCCTATATCTTGTAGTGAGTGAGTGTGTGTGTGTGTGTGTGTGTGTGTGTGTGTGTGTGTGTGTGTGAGAGAGAGAGAGAGAGAGAGAGAGAGAGAGAGAGTGTGTGTGTGTGTGTGTGTGTATGTGTATGTGTATAACATTTTTCTTCAACACAGAACTTGAATCATTGAAATTTTAATAAATTTTTAGTTTAATAATTTTAATTTAAAAATATATAATAAAGTAATAAATGTATCTAAAATTATACAAGATAATTAAACGTATAAATTATATAATTAGATTGAATATAAAATTCATAATGTATAGTAAAAAAATTGGATAATAAAATAAATCATTTAAAATTTAAAAATTTGTGAAAATTAAGTAACTACATCAAATACATCGAGTGCTATATAAATTACAAATTAAAAAGATTAGTCTATAAATGAATCTAAAAAATCTTTCAAAATGACAATCTCACAAAACTTTTTTCGATATTATTTAGATAAAGATAAATTATCATATAAATATACAAAAATTGTTGTCTTCTGTTGATGGTAGTCCCTTAAAAGTCTTTCCATGCCTGAGTGAATAAAGGGTCAAGCTATTATCTACATCCATACAAAAGATGAAGATAAGAACCTTACCACTTAATGTGCATTGCAAGTCTCATCAGAGGACTCAATTGTTATCCCGACTGCACCTACAAAGATACTAGAAAAAACAACACCCTAAGGACAATGTTAATTTTGTTACTAGATTATTCTAGAAAAACCATGAATATACAATTTGAAGAAAACCAACACAAACAAGAACTTCACCATAGTAAAGAATCATATTCCATAGAAATGCACAATAAGCATGAAACCTTACTATTACCATCAAACATATGGTTTATGAATGAATTCTACATGTACCAATATACAAGCTAAGGCATCACTAGCCATACTTACCAATATGATCATACTATTCAAAGAATTGCATCAATATTGGGAAGGTTTATTGATATCAACATCAAAGATAACTCCAAGAGGTAACACAATATTCAATTATATATTATGTTAGTAATCATTATACTCCATTTCATGTTTGATATCCCAAAAATGGATCGTGCACAAAACTCATGTTAATTAGTGGCATGAAAGACAATGGAATACTATTGGTGATTCTCTAACCATAGACAACTAACATTCAAGTCATAATAATACTTAGATAGTTGTAATTAGTAAAAAGAGTTTAAGTAACAATACTAATTAGCTTAAGCATTAATATACCATCTAAGAGTCTTGATAGTATCGAAAGAGCCATAGCTTAATCAAGTCAACTAAATACCCAAGCTAAGCTAACATACCACTAATAGGGGGAAGACTGTGCTAAGAAACTTAAGTTAAAGAGTACGTACTTTAGATAATTATATCTATAGTGCCAAGAAGGTTATATAGCTTGATCCACCAAAGCATGTTCAAGTACAAACCTTACTCATATGGATGTTACTATCCAATATAGTCTCTTGTAAGGTGTAGTCATCATCAATATTAGGAGGGATTGCTTGCCCTTCCCTCGCAATCGTAAATTCCAGCCGTCCCATCACAAACACAAATTGATCAATGAATCAAAAATAAATTATGCAAGTACTGTTTCGCCATATTTTACTCTCTCACTGTCAATTATGTGAGTTCTACTAAAATGGGGACAACGAGAGACTTCTCTCTACATCTTCCTTCTCGCATCCCACCGATCCTCAGCATATGCCAAGTAAATCACTGTCTATGATGCGTGCATCACCCATCATCCCTAAAACTGAGTTGGGTATCTCAAAGCTATTGCCGCATGTCCCATAGTGTCACTGCGTGTATGCCTAAGAGACATCAAGCTGTGCGTGAGGGTATATAAAACATGTACGCAGACTATTCGTGGGTCCTAAATCATGCATGCAGATCGGCGAGCTGCTGCATGGCGGCATGCATGTCCACCCCAGGTCATTGTTCAGCCGTGAAAAGAGACAGATGGAAGGCAGCTGCAGGGTATGCAACCATTGCCTTCAAAGCACTATATAGATACACTCAAAGCTATTGCCGCATGTCCCATAGTGTCACTGCGTGTATGCCTAAGAGACACCAAGCTGTGCGTGAGGGTATATAAAACATGTACGCAGACTATTCGTGGGTCCTAAATCATGCATGCAGATCGGCGAGCTGCTGCATGGCGGCATGCATGTCCACCCCAGGTCATTGTTCAGCCGTGAAAAGAGACAGATGGAAGGCAGCTGCAGGGTATGCAACCATTGCCTTCAAAGCACTATATAGATACACTCAAAGCTATTGCCGCATGTCCCATAGTGTCACTGCGTGTATGCCTAAGAGACATCAAGCTGTGCGTGAGGGTATATAAAACATGTACGCAGACTATTTGTGGGTCCTAAATCATGCATGCAGATCGGCGAGCTGCTGCATGGCGGCATGCATGTCCACCCCAGGTCATTGTTCAGCCGTGAAAAGAGACAGATAGAAGGCAGCTGCAGGGTATGCAACCATTGCCTTCAAAGCACTATATAGATACACTATATAGATACACTCAAAGCTATTGCCGCATGTCCCATAGTGTTCACTGTATGTATGCCTAAGAGACATCAAGCTCTAAGGGTATATAAAACATGTACGCAGACTATTCGTGGGTCCTAAATCATGTATGCAGATCGGCGAGCTGCTGCATGGCGGCATGCATGTCTACGGCCCCAGGTCATTGTTCAGCCGTGAAAAGAGAAAGATAATATAGATGGAAGGCAGCTGCAGGGTATGCAACCATTGCCTTCAAAGCACTATATAGATACACTACTAGGCTGTGTGTAGGCCTGAGCTATGTACCTGCTGATAATAGAATATACACATGTATAAGATGTACATCAGCCCGTATATGCATCTGTGGGATGAAGAAGAGCTGCAGATACCATGTTTCAGGAACAAACACCATGCTTCAGCATAAGGCACGGCGCAAAGAAGGGCTAACATTGTTTCGATAGATAAGGCTTCGTATTACCCACTGAGCATCATATATTCTTGTGACCGAATCTCATCCTTATATAGTTACTAGGCGGTCTGCGCTTAGACTCGCCCGGGCCAGGCGCGATTTTTGCGGGCGGGGGGGATGCTGGATGCGTGGCACCCGCACCCTCGTTTTCCTTTTCTTTTTGTGGGGGAGGTGGGGGGCTGCCACGTGACACCCGTCCCCCACCTTTCCTTAACTAATAGTGTAGATTTTTGGTTAAGCATCCATTCGGTGTTCATGTTCTTATTAGACCTTGCCGAGGGTAGGTGAATGTGATAACAACTAAAGACTTTCGGGCAAGCAAAGATAAGGATGTTTTTTAGCACTTGTAAGTTATAAGGAAACCATGGAAGGTGAAGAACACGATCATCGAATGTGTGTTAAAGTTTCAAGACAAGAGTTATGAAGGCCATACATATCAATTACAATTCGACTCAAGAATGCTAGAAGGAGGCAGCTAATACACTGAATGATGGGAAAAGAATTGAGTGAAGGGTGAGTGTATAAGAGATGATGCTAGATACTAAAATTGTGTCATGTATGAGAGTGTGTCTCAATCATTTAGAATGCAAATGTGTCTAGGAGAAATAGATATAAGTTGTGTGTGTGTGTGTGTCTGTGTGTTTACTAGCTAACGTGTGTATTATGTGTATGTGTCTCTCAGTCCATCTCATAGAAGGCAACACCTCATAAGGTCAAGTAGCAAAAAGTGTTTGCATGTGTATGTGTGTGTGATTCTCTTCCAACCCAAGAATCAGTTTTTGCTTTCTGTGTGTATGTGTGTGTGATTCTCTTTCAACCCAAGAATTAGGGTCCACAAGGTTGAGACAAAGGCACACCAAGTGGAAACCTCCCACTAAAAATGATAAAACTTCCAACATATGTTCAATTCATCGTATGTACATCCATGTATTGAATCGTGTAATTAGAATCATGTCATAAATGTATCATTCATGCATATGAGCATGTAAATGTGCGTGCGTGCGTGCGTGTGTGTGTGTGTGTGTGTGTGTGTGTGTGTGTGTGTGTGTGTGTGTGGCTGTGTCTGTATCTATGTCTATGTGAATAGCCTCCTTGCTTCCCAAAGACCGTATTCTCTCACTATTCTTAAAGTGTAAGCATATGCCCTTGGCAAACCCTAAGCTCATGCCCTTAAACCTTGAGTTCATTCTTGCAAATCTTTACCCCATGGGCCTTTAAGTTTTAATGCCTACCCCATATAACCACCCCCTCAAAACCCCTACCACTCACTTGAAAAAACTGATCAATGGATAGCGATATTAAGGATGAGGATGGTAATGAAACCTTCCTCATGTGTGATGTCCCATCTAATTGTAAGTTAAGGTGCCCCTTTTGTAAGGTGTATTTAAATAATATCAATATTTAGTCATTATTTGGCATATCATAGTTATTTGCCTTGTTATGGAGAGGACATGGTTAACCACATGGCAAGCACTTCACAATATTATACAACCATTGTGAAGGGAGAAAGAAAACAAGAAAGCATCATAATTGAAGATCATGCAATGAGAATTGCGATTTGTTGTTTCATACCTAGTACAATCCACAAAGTAAGACATGCCAATAACATGTAACTTCTATTCTTTTATTATGACAATTGAGTGTTAGGATTTTTTGCTCAATCTCTTTATCGAGAGCACATCTTCATGGACTTGAGGTGGTGGTGTTGTCTTATGATATATTGAACTCACAAAAACTATCATATTTTTGCCCAAAAATTTGACCATTGTAGGGAAAGAAATACAATAGAAACATCTTCTACGTGTGTATTAGAAGTTATTCATAGCATGTCTTTATTGGCATTAGAGTTTCATGTTTTTGCACAATAGTTGGTTGTTATAGAGGAAATTAGTTAATGAACACATCTAGCATATTCGTGCTAAAAATATTGGACTATAGAGAAAGTTAACTAATAAACATATCTAGCATGTCTATCTTACAAAAGACAGCATGCCTTTGGCTGCATTTGAGTGCCTTCTTTTTGCACAATTTTTGGCCATTGTAGAGAAATTTAGCCACTAGATTACTACATTAAATTCTTGTCAATGTTCTAATATATTCACAATAAGATAGGTGCTACATTTTATGCTTAATAGTTTGTAACATGTAAGTTCACATCCTTGTACATTTACACTCACAATTAAGTGTGTATGACAACATTTTAAGCATTTGTTTGTATCAATTTTAACTATAACACCACAACCCAATGGCCATTAAATGAATACTTGCAAACCACACATCATGTTTCTCACTTTCTTCGGTTTCTATGTGCATGCCACTCTTTCATTTGTATGTGCTATTTGTCTATTCAAAATATCCTATATCAAAACACATGCAAGCATGCACAACAAACACTTGAAGATCATACATAAAGATTGATTAATAATTGCAAGAACATACATACAGACTTGATAACACCACATGATACTATATTTATTACTCCTCAACAATAGCATGTGATGGCTTTCTTTGAGAAACTGTATTTATTGAATCCTTGAAATAAAAACCCTCATAAGTGACTCACTCGAGACTTTTTGCTCATAAAGTTGACACATCCACTTGAAGACATATACACCACTACTGAGCAAAGTCAAAATTCCACTTACTAAGAGTGAGACTACGGCATGAGAACAAAAGAGGAGCAGTCTACATGCAAACAACCCTTGAAGTCCATAATTGCTATAAGAGAAGGTATGCAAAACAAAGATGGGTGACCAAACGACTCCTCAAGACCTAAGGGTACTATGAATTTGGCTTCTCAAAGTCACAAACACTTGATTCCTCTTGTTAGTAAAACTATGCCACACGAACCCAAAACAACATATGAGACATTTCTCTAGAACCAAATAAGGAGAAGACCCCTCCCAAGGGTGTCCCAACCAAAACCAATGCCAAGCCCTAGGAAATAGAAAAAGAACTTGCCAAAATTGACGATCATAGGCAATCCCACATAAGCTCCACCACAATCAATGGAAAAGCTCACCATAGTGACTCCCTAAAAACTGGAAGGAAGGGAAACACAAGAACAACCAATGATATTGACTCTTACACCTCCAAAGACCCCACATTGACAAACCCACATGTTTGAGAGGTAAAAACTAGGTAAACAAGGTATGCGCATCCAAAATTGACCCTTATGTTGGAATGAAGCTTAACTATGGTAGATGTGGTTTGAAGGAGTAGCCATATAACTAGCCAAACTGGCAAAAGACTAGTAAAGAGTGTTTTTCTAAGCTAGGAGAGTTGTATTTTGTATTGGTTAGGGCCTAAGATCTAAATGACACCAATACAAGAGGTAGTCTATTGCTGTGGAAGCTCTTGCCCATAAAATCACCCTAGCTGAAGCTCATTGACCAAGAATAATTCCATCGTGATCAAAAGGAAGAGAACTCCTCAAAAAATGGCAACACAAATAGACCAACTCTCAATCTTGTAGGAAGTTGACAAATCAAGAATTCTAAGTAGTGTAGGGTAGAGAAAAGCATGGCTTATGACTTTCTATGTAGCCCATATGACTCATTAGTTTATATTAAAAGTCCATAGCAAACAAATCCCTCATGACATGCTAGACCACTGACTAAAAGTCTTATCTGAAGAAAAGTTACACATTGCTAGTAGACTAAGGGGAGCTAGCCATCATTCAATGCATTCTCATGTATTTAAACAATGCCATGTTGTATATGAACCCAACTCTGGTGGATAGGCTTATGTGACTCTAGTACAATCCAAACTCCTATCATTGGTCCTTACCAAAATGCAAGTAGAGCTTAGCTTAAGTGTAAATAGAATAAACATAACCCAAGGGCCTTTGTGAATTGAAAAAATGGCACCTTTTAAGTAAGAAAAAAGCCATGCACGTAGACTAACTAATACTAGATTCACTTATTGCTAGAGCCTTTAGTAAGTGCCTATTGGCCATTGCAGGCCAACTGGCTATGACCCCAAAAGGGTATACATAATCATTATAGATGCTTCATGCACCTTGTTTTTGCATCAAAATGACTTTTTAATTGTTGGGGCCTTTAATAAGCACCTATTAGCCATTGTAGGTCAACTAGCTATGACCTTAAAAGGGTAAGTAATAGAAGCATTAGATATGCTTCTTGCACCTTATTGTGCATGTTGGGTCATGCCTAATGTTGTAGCAATTATTGCAATACCCTTTTCTTTAGGTGAGATAGAATTTGTTGTGAAGAAGATGAAGGTGGGAAAATCATTGAGCCCACACTTTGAATATCATTTTTGTAAAATGATAGGGGGTCTCTTTGTCAACACCACTATTGTTGTCAATGTGAATGGACTACTCTCACATTAGCTTCAGCTGAGGAAATTTGTGAGGTAGGGGTGTGCCCCTTGCACTGTACTTTTTGCCATAATCATAGATCCCTTATTTAGGTTGATTGATTAAAGGCACAACACCATCACTGAAGGGACTTTCTCTCAAGATGGATCAACATTTAGCACATGAATGTTTGCAAATGATAATTCCAATGTCTTGGAAATGTCACCACAAAATATTGAGTCTTTGTTAAGGGTTTATAACCTTTTTTGTATTACTTTAGATTTGATAGGAGTGGAGTATAGCTTGTATTGAAAGGAGGAGGCTAAAACATAAAAATCATCCAAAGATATATTATTTGACCTAAGATATTACATACTATTCCATAACGTACATAAAACCAATGATAATGCATTCAGATTTGGGCATTCCTCTTCATTGGCAAATTATTTATTCCTTCCATATTAGTTCGTTAAAACCCTTCAAGGGAACACCACTTATAACTCCAATTGTAGACGATCCTCCATTGCTAAACAAAGACACTGAAATATTAGCATCTGAAATCATTCTTGATCACGACTAGACCACCACTAGAATAGGTACTTAGCATCATAGGAATTCAGTTAAATTAAAAACTTATTTTCTTGAAAACTCCCAGTGGACTCAAAAGTCATATCTAACTCTAATATATGATTGTCCAATATTTGCATATCACTCACAACCACATTAATGTCCATTGGGCACAGATTCAATGCATGCGATAGTGTTTTGAGAAAAATCGTGGTTGCCTTATTTTCATAGCGTATTCATAGGTTTGTTGCATGATGCAATACATAGACATTCTAGATTGTCTCTATATTACCTTGTCAATTTAATGTGCAGGTTTGTTGCATGATGCAATACATAGACATTCTAGATTGTCTCTATATTACCTTGTCAATTTAATGTGCAGATTTGTTGCATGAGTCAACACTAGCATGTGGCTAGTGATTGATGTAGTTTGTTTGTTTTTTGAAATGTGAGAAGGATCGAGCAAGAGAGCACAGAGGTGAGAGCTATGGCGGATGAAGAAAAAGCAAGAAAGAAGAAAGAGACTCCAAATGTGGGAACTCCAATGGTCACAATATGTGACCGGCCTTCCCTTTATTCAAATGTCACTGAAAGAATAAAGAATGAAGTGACAATGATGGTGGGTGCCCGCCACCTACAATGTGCAGGTGTAGGTATTGTCAATGCACCCAAATGTGTCAAGAGAGTCCATCAGTATAACTTATACATCCCTTGCGCAATAAGCAAGATGTACACACCACTGGCAAGACTTGGTCGGTGTATGCTCGATGAAGACGGATCAGATATGCTCATAAGCATTCAAGAGCTGACATGGAAGCATCTACCAAGCAAATATAATAGTCAAGGATGTGCAAGAGATCCCAGTCTCAAATCTCAAGTAATAGCTCAAATGCATAACCCACAAGCTCTAGGTAAATCCAATACCATAAGCATAAAGCTCCCACTAGCACAAAATTTGATGGAAAGTGAGCAACCAAGCTCATAGATAGCATGTCAATGCATAAGACATCTCATAGCCAAGGTGATACATCATGAGAGCACCAAGAGCATGTAAGCGATCAAGCATCTAATAGCATCCAAGTACATCATGTACGAACCCACGTCAGTCTCTGACAAGCTAAGAAACATCCAAAAGAGGTTCAAAAGTATCTAAGTACAAGCCCAATTGAAGCTCCAAGTGGCAAAGAGGCTCAAACAATGTAGTAGCATGCATCACTGACATATGCTTCAAAGCATGTACCAACGGGTCATGCATAAACCATAGGTATAACCTTTATCGCAAACCATGCCAATGTAGACCAATGTCAAGTAAGTGCCAACCAATATGGAGCTCAAATGAGGCTCAAAATACATTCTAGAACCATCCGAGACATTTTCCAACCTCCATTTGCATCCAAATAGTCATAACAAGCATCTGGGAAGCACCCGAGACCGATAGGCATAACATAACCTGAGTTAAATAGCTTCAGCCCTACTCTATTACAACAGTAAATTCACTATCAAACTGAGCATAAACATGACCAAAATCAGTACCAAATCAATGGCATATCATGTGCATAGCTTCCCATAACATCTAGGCATTATTCAAGTACTAAATGGAGTCAATAGCTAGTACCAAGAAAGCATCAACATCAAATGCTAATGTAGCAGTGTTTGGGACTGCTTGTGGATTGTTATGACAGTCCTGGATTGAAGTATGTTTGGGGATGCTTATGGACTGTTATGGCAGTCCTTGATTGAAGCCATGATTGAAGCATGCTCCTACGCCTCAAATGAGACCTTTGTGTAGTGCCAACTTGGGGGGGTCACTCATGAATATATGCATATATAACATGAGTTCAAAATAAGGGGTTTTTAAAAGACAATTTTTATACATTTTTATATACAGAAGGGTGTCATATAAAGGGCTTACTTATAGATTGAATAGAAAAGGGTTGTGTTTTATTCAAGAAAAATTCACAGATTAGGATATTTATAAATAGGCCATGAACACACGTTATATAGAGAATATATATAGTGAACCCCCCGAGAGTGCCAATGGTCTGAAGAGGTGCTAGAGATAAGGCCACATTTTTTATAAGTTGAGAAAATGGGGCATCCTATTGAAATCATGTTTTTGATGGTGCTGAGGGAGTTGGGCACTACTTGATGGTTAGGGAGCTTCTATGGCTCACGAAGAAGCTTCCCAAGAGGCCACAATAGGCATAGAAGAGAGAGAGAGCTCAATTCCAAACCTTCATGGGCTGAGCCATGGCTGCCCTATTCTTCAAACCCTGTGGAATGAAATAAAGAGTGGAATGAGAGCTCAGATACTTGTAGATGAATGCCCTAAGGTTGCCCAAGAAGGCCCAATGCTTGCTCAAGAAGGATGAGATCAATCGGAAGCTCGAAAGGTGTGGCTATGGTTGCCAAGAGTGGAGAAACAAGTGTAGGTATTTGAATGAATGCTGAAGGAGTGCCTCGACCATTGTCAAAACCTCGAAGAGCCGAGCTCTAATACCAACTAAAAGGTGAGAAGGATCGAGTAAGAGAGCACGGAGGTGAGAGGTATGGCGGATGGAGCAAGAGCAAGAAAGAGAGAGACTCCAAATGTGGGAACTCCAACAGTCACAACGTGTGACCGGTCTTCCCTTTATTCAAATGTCACTAAAAGAATGAAGAATGAAGTGACAATGATGGGTGCCCATTGCCTACAATGTGTGAAGGTGCGGGTACTGTCAGTGTAGTAATACACGAGTGGCTTGACAGAGGTGCCTTTACCCCCAACAATTTTATCAATTGAGAATGATTTTTTTTTAACCCTAGCATAATAATAGTGACTTATTATGCATAGCACTAAGTGTGACATTTGTTGCATTATGCCTAGTAGATAGATGGTAGGGCACTGATATGTTTTGTGTTGTGGTGAACAAATGACTAGACGAAGTTATGTGGATTAATTATTTTCAACAAAGTGCATTTTAGTATGCAAGGTTTTTTTTTGGCACTTCTATGGTGGGGAGTTATTATATGCATGCATGCATGCACAAGTTTATACGCTTTATAATGAAGCCTAATGGCTAAACAATTACTTTTGTAACCTTAGATTAGATAAATTAGATAGGACATATAAGTTAATAGGCCAAAAGCATGGAACAAAGTAAAAAGTCCAAAAAGGATACTTTTCATGATTTTTTAGTATAAAAGCTAAGAAATACAAATTCATAAATACATGCATGGGGAAAATTGTATTTATTCTTAGTATCATGCAATCATCTCTATTTTCTCTCTTGTAATCTTTGTTTCCTCTTAATTCCTAATTAATAATTTTTAGTGTATGGCGAAAAGTTACAACAATGTTAACACTAGACTTCTTCATGATACATGGAAAGACTAATAAACAAGTCATGCAACACACAAGTTGCATGTAGTATATCATGTATGGGTGAATGGTAGGCTAAATTCTTGTAAATGTCCTTGGTAGATGAAA
This sequence comes from Lygodium microphyllum, assembly GCF_053477565.2. Taxonomy (NCBI): domain Eukaryota; kingdom Viridiplantae; phylum Streptophyta; class Polypodiopsida; order Schizaeales; family Lygodiaceae; genus Lygodium; species Lygodium microphyllum. The sequence goes on along the minus strand of NC_141163.1, from coordinate 81,923,907 downwards.
TCATTAACATGCTATTTTCTAGGAGATATGTGGGGAATAAGAGAACCTAGAGTAGTGCATAGTTACAAGTTTAATAGAGAAGGCTAAAAATGAGAAAGGCCTTGATATTTGGTCAAGAAACTAGATCATTAAGAAAAGGGCTTATGGCAAATCTTGAAGTGAGTACATGTCATTGGTAGATGAAATCTTTAACATGCTATTTCAAGGAGATATACGGAAATAAGAGAACCTAGAGTAGTGCATAATTACAAGTATAATAGAGAATGCAAAAAATAAGAAAGGCCTTATATTTTTCCGCAAGAAACTAGATCATTGAGGAAATGGCTTATATCAAATATTAAAGTGAGATTAGTTAAGTGTGAGGTTCTCAAGCCAAAAACTATATCATTTAACAAGGTCTAAGCTTTAATTGAATGTCTAGAATTAAATCTTTCATAATTTGTTTAAACATGTTTAAAAACCTCCAATAACAATCACCCATAATAAAGCTAAGGTGAATGATCACTTCTAAAGAGCATAACTAGTAAGGAAGATAACCAAAATGACTAATTTAAAGCACTAGGGTGGATGCTATACTTCTCAATAGCTACCTATTGAGGATTTTAAGATCTCTTTATTCATGTTTTGTATTATGCTACTTGAAAAAATGCCAAAGGGTAGAAGAGAAAAGAAAATGAAGCAATTGTTACAAGCATCAATTTAGTTAAGAGGTGTTAGATCCAACATCAACAATCCTACAAAAAAGGTGTTACTTCCAAGCATTAACAATCATACAACTTCAAAAAAATGGTTAAAGATTTATTCAAAACTAGTACTAGGTCACACCATATGCAAGGTGGATTGTGAAATGATGGTTGGAATGATCAAATATGATACTTTAACCAAAAGATAGCAAAGGAAAAGAAAGAATGCATGTCCATGTGACTAGAGAGCATAATGATGCCTCGTTCTAGAAGAACATGATACAAAACCTTATTGAAGCCTTTAGTTCATTCCTCTATTCAAATGCATATATGTAAGTATTCTATCAAAACTAAAAACCTCTCTAAAGGGAGAAGGTATCTTAGAAGATTAAGTACACTACTCAAATAAATATAAACAAAAGGTATGGTGTGAATACTCATGAGATAAATGGAAGGATTGTGTGCTAATCTCTTAAGCAAAGGTTGGAATTTGGAATCACAAAAGAGCTTGTTGGCCATATCAATTTTTATTATGGGGGGAGCCACAATTTGTGAGTAATATCGAGGACATGGTTGAAAACCACAAATTTCATAGCATTTTACATTATTACATTGTTGGTATTGATGTGCTCATTTGCTTATATAGAAAGTTAGAAAGAGATGTTATCACTTGCTCTTTAATAATTTTGCCACTAGTGTCATTCTCATAAATTCTCATCATATGGAATGTTGCTTGTATATGCCCTCCTTATGTAAACCCATGGTGAGTTTTTTTAGTTTATCAAGCTTGGGGTGTTGGTTGCACTCTAATGTAAAGTTGGGATTGCAAAGCTCTTTATCTCATGCATATTTAATTAATTTAGTCATTTACATTTTTAGTTATGATAAGGGATTGTCCAATGTACCTAAGAAAGTATTTTGGAGCGTAAACCTCTTCTTGGATGCAACTAAAATAGTACAAGTATATTAAGGTTAATTTTTGGAAGAAACTACAGTAGTCATACAATAGCTAGGGAGGATGCTATGTGTTTTCTAGCAAAATAAGTATCATGGAGTTATGTATTGATCAATATGCGCATTGGTAAACCCCACATGCGATCGAGTTTTACTAATATGTAGATGAACATGCATGCAAATAATGATCAATTTTGAGAAACATTTTTCATTTGACTTGATAAAATGGGTGGATTTTATTATATGGTAGTTCACAACATGCACCACTTGAACACTTCTTGTTATAACTTTACAATACAACGTTGGACACTGGTTGTAAATATGTGTTCTTAAATTTTATTTTATTCTTTTTCATACACGTAAGGTTCTTGATGTTGCATTTACAAATTCCATATTGTCACACAAGCTAACACTTGCTATATGACCATGGACGTAGTGATACTCTTGAGCATTAAATAACTTTCTCTATCTAGTAACTATGTAATTGTAGCTTGCCTCACCATATTTATCATCCTAATTTGTGGTGCTCACCTCAAATAATAATTGGCTTAGCTTGGAAGTATGTTTAGGAGGATTACCAATAAATCATCAACCTTAAGGTAATATTCTGGCCCTATGTTTCCTTACAAGAATTTAGTGCTACTATGATTTTCCTAGTGCGGATCCTCAGCTACCTCCCACTTGCTATGTACATTATTACCCTGTTATTTCCATGTTTGGATATGTACATCATTATCATTTTATTTCCATATTTGAATAGGCTATTCAAGTAGCATTAGCACCAATTTATACTTGCACGAGCATATACATGATCCTATTTTGTTGGGGATTGTATCATTAGTGTCATAGTTTATAGTTGAGGTAGAAATATGAAGAATCCAATTTCTTTCAAAATGATCTTGCAACTTGTAATGTGGATAAGTTTTATCTCAAGAGTGGCATTTATCTTTATGTATTTCCTATTTATGGAACCATAGATTGTCTAGTTTAAATGAGTACATTAAATTGATGTGCCATCTTTCTTCTAAGATGCTTTGTGTAATGAAACAAGTAAAGCACCTTATTTCTAAATATCCATTACAAAGCAAGGCATCTTCTTGTCAAAGCAAGTAGCCATGGCAAGACGTTTGGTATAATGCTAGAATTTATTTGGTCAATCTACATTCTTTTCATGCCTACTGTCATGAAGGATTGCATTTTAGTCCATACAAGTGGGTACCCATCTCTAATTTGCAACCCAAGCTTTTGAAAGGAGGACAAAATTTGGAAACTTGTCTTTTAACTTTTCAAATCAAAAGCGAAAATCAAACTAACATTATAGAGTTTATTAGCATTATGGTTTATTTTGTATGCCATATCATAGTTTTGCATTAGAGTCCTTCCATGTTCTCAACTTACAAGGAAGTAATTGCTTGATGGATTTGGAACAAAACATGAAAATATGTGACACCTAACCAAAGTTTGAGTGGTCAAAATTGCACCTATGAAGCAAGTTTGGTTCTAAATGTGTTGATTGTGCTCCCTTGTGTACACTCTTTCTAAAAGGAAGATAATTCAAATAGTGATAAAATGGCATCTTAAAAAGGTAACTATTTCTGTCAACAATCAATCAAAGTTGTTGTTTACTAGGAGCTTGGTTTTAAGGAAATTTCCATGGAAGACAACAAGGGTTTGCATGAGATTTTCATGTGATTGATCTTAAGTTTGTAAGATTACACATCATAGTAGTAACTCTCCAAGATCATACCATAAATGCTCCATGAGACAGGAAACAGAAAAGCTCATTAAACTTGTAGTGCTCATGAAAAACCTAGGCTTAATCTAAAACAAATGGTAAATTTTACATAAAAGGCTTAGAAATTTGATGACGAAAATTAAAAATTTATAATTTGCAAGTTTATAGTTATGAGAATGACAAAATCATGTATGTTGGGTTAGGTCTCTTAAGGGTCATGGTGCCACATTCAAAAGGGCTCAGGTGCAAAAAAGCCCAATTGCCCGGTGGAAGGTTTAAAATTTCAATATTTTTAATACACAAGATAACTAATTTTTCATAGAGGGTGAAAAGACAAGGTGGTGAGAAGATATTATAGTTGTTCATTTTTTGAGTATCGAGATGGGCCAAGCCCCTTGGCCACTTGGGTGTGAGTGCTTGCCATGTTAGTGAGATGTGGCTTAACATGCTTGCTTGACTAGAGCAATGATCACAAATAACATTTTTTAGAGCTAATACAAAACCTTCAACCTCAACAACTTGTAGTTTTTTTTTTTGAAGATTTAACTAAAATGATGTCAAAATTGAAAATTTAAAACCCTCTCCTTAGTTTTCAAGGTTTTTCTCTAGTGCTAGCTTGAGATTGGATGTACATTTAATTGTGAGTAGCTAGATAGTTGATTTTAAAGCTATTATGAGTTTGTCATCATCTCGGATTGGTTCACCCCACTAGACTTGTGATAGCATTGCATATTTTCATGTTTTAGGAGGAGGAGACCTGGGTGGGTGTTTGGGGGGGGGTGTTTTGATAGCCCTAGTCCCTTTGCTAACTTTGGGTGCAACCGAGGGTTAGAGCAGGGAGTGGTGTTAAACTCCCCCTCACCCGATTAACACTGGCGCGACCCAGCTCTTACTCGAAACTAAAACTTTGTATACCTAGTATCGTTTTGGCTTGCAAATACAACTTTCTGTGCCTGCACATTATCAAAAATGTTTATTTGGTAAACAATGTGGAATGGCCAAACGGCCCATCATCCATGCCTAGGATCCAAACACCCTATCCATGTGACTCTCTATCTAAATGCACGGATGATGGCACTGAGGCAGTTAGTTATTCTTCTCATAAATGATTGTAGTTATTCTTGCGCATTTAAAAATGATTTTTTGAAATTAATAACAAAGTGCTGCACACTTCAAAAACTTCCCTTCCCACGCTTCCTCCTCTCTCTTTTCTTTTGTTTTGTGCTGGCCTCATCGATATAGGTAGGGGCAGGGGGCCAGCAGTTCTTGCCCCCCAATTGCATCACCAGAGCAAGCCTTGCATCCATCCATGCTATGGGTCTGTGCCAGAACCTTCTCTTATCTTCTGCCCTGCTCATGCTCTGTTCTGTACTCTGCCATTCCGAGAGGCATGGTCCCTCCCAAGAAGAACAAAATGGCTTCTTACCCAATCAATTGCACAATGCAGGACGCATCCTCTTCTATACCAACACAGGCAACTCAAGCTGGCCTCGATTCTCCTATCAGAAACACAGGAACCCGCATCGTGACTCTTCTGTAACAAGGGGAGCAGCCACCCACGCTCATCTAGGAGGACGCAGCTGGCCCGATCAGCCATCGCCTGATCTGGTATCGGTAGGCCGAGGAAAGGCCGATGCCCTCATCAGAGCCTTCTTAGCCAGGAAAGCAGCAAAATTGGGTCGCGCAACAGAGTATGGCTCGCCTGATCAGCTATCAATAGGCCGTGGAAAGGCCGAAGCCCACTTCGGGGCCTTTTTAGTCAGGAAGGGAGTAAAAGTGGGTGGTACAGCAGAGTATGGCTCTCTGCACCCAACTATCGACCGTTCAAGGGAGCCTACATCAGGAATTTGTAGTGCCGCATGCGGTAAAAGGAAGAAATCGGTTGCTCAGAGGTATCTGTCTTCCAACATTGGCAGAACCTCATATGTTTTAGCTCTTGATGGGAGCTTCTCTGTATCACAGCTGCTCATGGGATCTTCATTTGAGCTTCAAGATGGCTTAGCTGAAGTATTGGATGATAGCAGGGAATCCTTGGATTATAAGGAAGAACACAGTCCAGACAAACCATACAAGTTCAAATATATTATTTGCCCTCCTTCTATGAGAGACTTCATTTCATGTGAGGAAAGTTTCTCTGGAAAGAGCATGCCGTGTGAGTCTGCAGTTGGAGATCAGCATTGCATAGTAGATATTCCTGGTGATTACATGCGTCCACCACCATGGCCTCAGTCTCGGGACCAGGTATGCAGTGTGATGATTTCATACTGCTGGTTTCTATCATACCTCCACTTTGCCCCACGTCAGATCTTTGCATCACAGCGCCTTTTTGGTCTTTGGTGGACTTTTTAGTTGTAGCAGTGCTTTTGAGAGGTGATGAATTATTCTGATAACCAAATTGGAAGCTTCGTTTGAACCCGCGAATACAAGAGCATGATTTTGAAGGCACATGAACAAATTCTCAGTACATGGATGAGTGCTTAAGTACAACCACCCTTACAAGGGATATGTGTGAATTGATAGTGAGGGCATTGAGCAAGATTTCAAAATTGGGTTAACCCATCAAAGGCTGGGCCGACTGAAAATTGCAGACTGTTAAGAATATGGAAAATGGATGGAGCTCCCAAATTTGCCCCATGCTCACTTAGTGATGTGGCTCACAAGTATAGGAAATGACTAAACTGCTGTAACACTGTCAGCACTGGAAGATCCCCTGTTGAAAAATACCTCTCTCTCTCTCTCTCTGTGCCTCTTGCAATGCAAGGGATTACAAGACTGGGAAGGAATTTCTGCTTGTGTTCACTAATGATGAGGTGGGAGGGTCTTAGGTAATTGAGCTTTTTGTTCTCTTAAGTTGTGTCGGCATTGCTGCATCTTGTTCAGCTCAAATAAGAGGGTCCCCACTAATGTGAGATTTTCTGCCTGTCCTTTTGGCTTCTTTCAAGACATGCTTGGAACTCTTTTTCTGCCTCATTGCTAGCCTCTAGCTCTGTTTGCAGCATTGCTTGCTTCAACCATCTGATGATGGGTCTTCGTCCCTTTGTCTTTTTTCTTCTTTCCTCTGATCATGTCGCTAGATCTATGGCTTTGGGTGAAGTAGTTGGGTTGTGTTGCAGCTTTCCTTCATGTGAGTGTCTTTTCCTGGAGATATGGAATCAGTATACATTAAAAAAGTTACTTGATGTAACTGTTGTGGTGTGTTGCTCTGCTAGAGCAAGGGTCCTCTTGCTGCTTCTGGAAACTCCGAGTCTCCAGATTCAGCTTTAGTTTTGCTGCTTTTCCAGGGTCCATCTGCAGTACAAATGCAGCGAGGGAGAGAGGACCCTACATTGGGCCTGACTAAATGGCTAAAGGGCCTCTTGTTCAATATGAAAGTATTGCTTTATTAGTGCTTGAAAAGGATGATGTATCTGGTTAAGGTCTAACCTCAATGAAGATCCTCTGTGCGTGCATAGAAACAATAAAGTAACCACCATGAATCAAGACCTTTGATAAGATAGATGCTTAGTAGCTAGAATCCTACAGGCAATGCAAGGCACCACTGCACACAACTGTTTGAGTGAAAGCCACTGATTGAGTACTGCCCTAACTGGAACTGTAGTTCAAGACATCGGAGAACTAAACACACCATGCTATTCTGATGCAAAACACAGATTATGGGAGTCAAGGGCACTCTAGGATGCACAATGCAGCAGGGGAGAACGAAGATTGCTAGGGTGAAAACTCAAGTGTGGAGCTAGGGTCAAATAACAAAATTGGAGTTGTGTCACTGACTGACCTGGGTTAGAGACTAGTCCTTGCTGAGCCGATGTTGGAGACTATGTGAAGAGCAAGGCCAAAAACGGCAACCAGTTCAGGCAAACATGAAGCATTGCCTTCATTCTACAACTGATAACCACACTTGATATATGTACTTCTAGTGTGGTATGCCAGATGAGTGCCCTAAGTTTACTTTTAAGTAGCCTGAAGTCTGGACCTAAGGCTTTAATAAAGAAAATGCCTCTTACATAATAGAGAAGCTCTAAAACAAAGAAAACAATGACAAGCTACAAAGAATGGCCAACAACTTCTAGAAAGCTTAACTTGTTTGGTTCGATCATTGGATCCCAACAACTTCTAGAAAGCTTAACTTGTTTGGTTCGATCATTGGATCCCACTTTATGACCATCAAAACAACCATCTAAGGGCAATTATGCACGTGCAACTTGGTAGAGATTGTATGACAAATTTCTTGCATCACCTCTTAACCATTAAACAGAAATATAATTGAAAAGAATAATTGGGACAACTGGATACAAATACAACATGAGGATCGGAAGAATCACTCAGACCTTGATGATTACTTACTCAAATTCTCAGTCTAATGAAACACCTCTGAGTCCAATGCAAAACTAAGAGTAGCACTCACCAACTCAAAAATCCTCTGCCAGAAATTTTCAGGTCCAGAGTTAGTCTCTCCAACTGGATCAACTAACAGAGCCTTCTTCCACAAAGCTTTTAATGGCACAGCCCCAGATACTCTCTTTTCTTTAGAACAGCTGATTTGGTATGTTTGCACATACTGACTTGTCTTTAGTTTGAGCATGCATAACAGTAATGACAAAGAAAAAGTTTCAATGTGTGTACATCTCAACTTTCAGTGAGTGTAGTTAAGATTCTACCGCATGTGAAAGCACCAATTACTAGTGCATGATGCATGTTGTTGAGTAATGTGTGATTAAGCATGTGTGACATGTGCTCAAACATGCATATTAATTACTATGGCAATCTTCAAAATTAAAAGACAAGATACATTTTCAAGAGAGTTAAGCCTTAAATTTTTGCACATATGAATCCAGAGAAACTAGAAAACTGCTAAGTATTTCAAATGTGCCATTTTTATCAACGATTGAGGATATCAAAGTGCCAAGATTATTGTTATTCATGCTCTAATGCTTTGGAAGGCACATTTCCATTCAACTTGCATCGTGGGCATACAAGCAAGTAAATAAATACATAACCAAGATTGTTGCAGACTCTAGTAATTTGTAAACCTGTACTATATAATGGGAAATGCCAATTTTTTCTTCTTTCTGATTTTGCAGGTCAGTGGTCAATAAAAAAGATAAATAAGTTAACAATGCCATATACTGTAGCAAACTGTAAACATATACTAAACTTTTGCAGATGTTATTGTATTTTGGTCTCTTATTTTTGCAGGTCAGTGCTCAGAATATACCGTTGGTGCCTTTGCTAAAGAGCAATGATGCACCTCTTTTGGTAAAGAATGACAGGGGCTTCATCCGATTTTATGAAATGAGTATTAAACCTGGACAGACTATTGGTGCTTATGTTGAAAATCTTCAAAAGGTGAATGCCTGAATCTTCTGTACCGTTTGATAGAAATCTCTCGCTTTGTTTGTGTTCATTTTTGAACTTGGAGCAAGAAACACACAAATGTTGTATGCACTACACAGTTTAACACGCTACCTCTAGACTTTATCCGAGATGATCAAGGTCGTTGAAGTTGGTCTATTTTCTTTAAGTCTATCAGAAGAATGTGCATGTATGTTCTGCTTGTCATGCATTTTGAATTGGCATATGACATGTGACTCAGTCATTTGCTACTTCCAAAATCATTGTACTTTGAAAGTTACACATTAGAAAATGTGCTAAAGCTTTGGGAAGTTACTGGTTGGGAACCGAAAAGCATACCATTGGAAATTGAGTAGCATACCATTGGAAGAACACGTTAGATATATTTGTCTACCTTTAAACCTGCTTTCTATTAAGTGCATAAACTGAATATTAGCTGTAAGTTGTTCCAGGAAAAGTTCTATTATTCCTGATGCTTATTTTGATCTTGTTGGGCGGGGTGTTTAACACCAATGGTAAAATTGAAGTTCTTGCGTGTACTGTATAATTCCTTGAGAGCAGCTTGTTCCTTCAATGGAATTTGGAAAACGTACAAGGGTTGTTCTAGATGTCAATGGTAGAACCGGGAGCTTTAGTGCTGAGTTGGCGAAACAAGAGGTGCTTACATTGACAATTGCAGAAAAAGAATCAGCTTTAAATGGAGTACAATTGCTTTTGGAGCGAGGGTTACCAGGACTAGTACAAACATTCAGTACCTACCATTTGCCATATCCTGAGCAAGCATTTGATCTACTTCACTGTGCTGACTGTGGTGTTTCTTGGCTAGCAAATGGTAAGTGTACATGATGTGGAAGTGCATATAAAGCATAAAGTTGGCTACATATTGATGGTGTCATCTTCAGATGGGCTGCTTTTAGTTCAAGCTGATCGTCTGGTCAGATCAGGGGGCTTCATCATTCTCGTGAATTCCTCAAGCAATGAAAATGATCTGGCAGGTGCCTTTCTTTTCTCTATATAATTGTCAAAGGTGACTGAGGATTATAGTAATTTTTGGTTGAGAGCTCTGTGCTTTTGTTTCTTAGGCATCATGAGGCTGACTGCTAACATGAGCTGGGAATTAGCTGCAAGAGAAGGAGATCTTATGATTTGGCAAAAAGGTTTGGGGAAAAAGTGAGTTTCATGTCGTTGCCTGCTTCATCCTTATGCTTGTGGAACAGGAAATATTGAGGTTCCTGAAAAGTCCCCAACTTGTTTTATGTTATGTTGAGAGTGTGTTGAACAGAGTTGATGGTATTACACTTTCCTATGAACTAGGCTGAGAGTGTGTTAAACAGAGGTGATGATGCTACACTTGTCTTCTTCTTATAAACTAGGCTGAGGGTGTGTTGAACAGAGCTCATGATACTACACTTGTCTTTTGCTTATAAACTAGGCTGATTATTCTGTTTGTAGATGTGCATCATGTGCTTATGGCTGCTTTCACGGTTGATGCCTGTGTGACTGCACATGACTCTTTAGTTAGTTTCTGGAAGAGTTCAAAGTTTCTTCCCTCTCTGCCTTCTGAAAAGTCTATCATTGTCTTTACTCCAGAGGTTGTGTGTTGGTCTACTAGACGGCTCAGATGAAATTTACTGGCTTTTTTTGTATCACCTGATACTTAATTGTAATCCTTTCTTGGCTTGCCCTTTAGATGCTTAGCATTAGTTCTTTAGAGCCTTAAATATATATTTGATTCAGATTCAGAAGTGAGTTTGGATAATGAAATTACTACGGCCTTTTGTAATGAGATGAGACTCCGAGAGACTGCATCTATCATGCATAGCTACATGGAATGTAGGGAATGCTGGCTTGGAATAGGGGAATGCTGCTCCTTGATGGTTAGGAGCAGGGAATATGTTCCAATACAAGGGAATGTTCCAAGCTCTTCTAGCTCCTGTTCTCAACAGCTGTTCCCTAGTTGGAACATTCTGGTGCCATTATCCTTGTAGGTAATGGGTTGGCAGGGACACAAAAGAAACAATCTTTTCAATTTTTTTTTTCTTGCCTTAGAGTTGATCACTTTTGCATGTGCTCCTTTCCTAATAGTATGGCTTAATTTTACTGCAACAACACACACTCTCTCTCTTTGGTGACTTTACGGAGCCTTCATCCTTGATATTGACACAAATGAATCCAAAGACGCGAAAATGAGTGACAGATGGTATTCTTGCCAAAAGCACATGATAAGAAGTCAAATCATTCAAAGCAACATTCAGAGACTTGTTGCATGGCTGTAGAGATTGGCTCCACCCAAAGGGTGTGAGAAAGTCCTTGATGCTCCAACATCAAATGGGCCATCTCCAACATGGTCCAATTCTGTTGCTCAAGCACGCCATTCTCAAATGGTGTGCTCGTATGAGAAAACTCCATCTTGATCCCATGCTGCTTGCAAAACCTATCAAACTCCTTGGAACAAAACTCGCCTCCAAGATCGGCTTGAACTCCTCAAACCTTACAGGCCATTTGCTTATCCACAAACACCTCCACTCATAGAAACTGGAAAATGCCTTGGACTTGAACTCCAAAAAATAGGGCCACATGTATTTGGAAAACTCATCAACCTCCAGCATTAGGTATTTGGCCTTCCCTAATGAGGCCGTTCTCATAGCTCTGCACAAGTTTGTATGCACCAACTCTAACAGTGTAGGAGTCCGTCTAGTAGCCGCCTTTGAAAAAGGTTGGTCATGTTGTTTGTCCCTCAAACAACTGGGGCGCAAAGTAGTAATGGAGGGAAATCCGGAAGACCCTCAATAAGTTCTCTTGTTTGACAGAGTGTGCATGCCAAAGTAGCCCAAGAGCCAAAGAAGACATAGCTGCAAGGGCTGTGAGCTTGTAGAGCCCAACATCCTATGTATCTGTCTGCAACACATCTCTAGTGGTCTCGTCCTCCACAGTTACAGCCTCTTGGCTGAAGACTAAATGTAGAAAGTGCAACAAACATTGGAACCCAAGATGTAGAATGCTCAGATGAATGAATGAACGGATGAACGGATGAATATGCTGAAAATGATAAAGTAGCAGTTCAAACCTTCATGTAGGACTGAGGACGAGGTAAGTGGTGCTAGAGACATTGGGAACAGCTCTGAGAGTGTGTCGTACTTATGACAGATCCTGAAATGAAATAGCAACAGTCCATAAGGCTGAATAATGATGTCAATGGCAGCAGAGGGAGCAACATGCAGTCCTTGACAATCAGTGAACTGTCAGATGCTAGAAGTGATAGTGATAGCAAAATGCTGGCAGGCAGCTGAAAAACACAGCTGTATGGTTGGTGATAATGACATCAACAGGTCGAATCAGCATGTGTGGTGATGGTCAGCTGAGCAGCTTGTCTAGAGTGGAAACACAGCTGTACGGCAGGAAAACACAGCTTAGCAGCAGTTGAGATGATGGTGGTAGGAGGTGGCAGCTCCTTGAAGACCACAATAGGCTAGGCAGCAGCTGGCAGCAACTCTCCACCAATGATGATGTCCTTCAAGTAGTTGGTAGTAGGCTGAAATGATGGCGGCAGTTGAATGGTGACCAACAACAGCTCCAGATGCAGTATGGGCAGCACTGTGAGGGCAAAGGGTTGATGTTTGAGGGTTGGAATGATGAATGAATCAAGGATAAATGGGATGCCCACAATTGACCTTAATTGGAGAGGATTTGGTGCATTTTTTCTGTAACTGTTCGAAAATAAAGCCATTTATTTTTGGTAATCAGCAATCGATGTCGTTTGGGGCTGTTTTAAGGAGAATACAATAGGGATTAATGCACCAATTTGAGGTTAGTGCTAACCCTAATTTTAGTGGCTCAACATGTGAAGAGGAGGTACAAGAAGAAGTTAGTTAGTGATTGCTAGTGGCTGAAACTTAAGTGTTTCAGAGAAAAATTAGATACTTCATACTCAGTTTGAATGGCTCTAATAATCTTTAAGAAATACTGCAAGGGGCACCAAGCTTTAGGGCCAACGTGTGTCTTTTGCCTTTGAGCAAGAGTGTTCTAGCTCCCCTTGTATGCAGTGATTTATGGTTGAAAATGGGGTTCATTTAAGTTCTTTTGCAAGAATTAATTACTACCCTTTGCAAGTGTGAAGGCTGATTTCAGTAGGATGTCGATATAGACTCCAGACAGCAAAATTCAAGGTCTGCTGGCTGAAACACAGCCTTACGAGCAGCAAATGACGGCGAAGATGATGAAATCAGCTGTCTGTCCTCTGCAACAACAAAATGCATGCGGCAATCATGAAATGCAAGCTGCAGCAAACCTGAGCTGATGATGATGTGGCAGGACAAGTGGGCAGCAGCTGAGACAGCAGGGTGGTGACCTCTAGATGTAGGGCAGCAGCACCAATTGATGGGGACAGCTTTTGGCAGCAGCAAACAGGCTGGGTGCACCTCTAGATGACGGGCAACAGCTGACTGGAGAGAGTGAGGGTCACTGATGGCTGTTGTAGAATGGAGCTAATGACGAGGGATGGTGATGGATGCCCACAACATGTCCTTTAATAGGGGATTTTTGGGGATTTGTCCTATTGTCCCAAATAATGTATTTTTTCATAAATAATTCTTTTGGGGCCTCTTTGTGGGTTTAAGTAGGCCAAAATGCATGATAATGTATTAATTGAGGCCTAGTAGCTACGAGCTAGAAACTCTAGAAGGGAGAAAGAGGAACCCTTGCCAGGAAGAATGACTGACCAGCAAGGAGAAAGTCACAAAAGGGCAAAGCTGCCAAAACAAAAGTGTGCAGCATACACTGGGTGAGCAGACCTACGGAAAGTGCCCATAACCCAAGGGGCTGCCAAAGACAAACATCTTGGGATGAAAGAGACGATAGACATGATTGGTGCCAAAGCTCCAAACGTCCGGGTCTGAATTATATGGAGGCTTACAACCAAGAGGTGAACATGAGGAGAGATGGGAAATGACATGATTGCTAACAAATGCCTGATTTTTATTGTTGCCATGGGAAAAACCAGCCTCCTTAACAAAATTCTTGAAAATGTATACCCAAGGGTGCTGCTCCACTCATACAGTTTGCAAAAAGCCAATTTGTAAATCAGTCATGTGACAACATTCAATAAAATGCCCCACCAATCTGTTTGGTGTAGTGAAATTTTGCTAGGACTCTTGGAGACCCAAACTCAGCCTAGATGTTTCCCATGGTATGAATCTAATAGGTTGCACCAAGTCATCCACAGACTTTTATGTCCAAAGGTGTAAAGGCAAAAAATAAGAGATCATGTTGATCATCACTTTTTGGTGCCCGCCCCTGTAAGGGTATGGGCTTTGTAGCTATATCAGGGCGTTGTAGCCAGAAATACCTATATAAGGAGTAGTAGTGACTTTGAGCTCTGCTTGGTTTCCACTCTACATGTGATTTCCGATACTCAGTGGTGAACCCTCACATGTGCAGTGTCATAAGGGTGTAGTCCTGAGATGTGCCTCAATGTTGTATCTTTCGATATCATGAATACAAGGGATTCCTTATTGATACATCTTGTGTGCCTTTTCACTTTGCCATTTTGTGCCTCATGACAGGTTATGACTTGAAGTCCCCTAAAGGTTCGTAACACTTCGTATCAGAGCAACTCTAATGCGGAGCATACTCGTTCAAGAGGGGAGTAGGCTCACGGATGTGGAGGAGATCCTACCATGACACATCGTGCAATGTGACATGACAATCTCGACACAACACAATGCGACACGACACGGCGTGACACCCCACGTTGTGATGCCCCCTGGGTGTGCTACTTGTTGAAATTTGGGAGAGATCTTGTTGTGCCAACAAAGTTGAGAGGGAGTTGTGCCGTGATAGGGACGTGCGGCATACCATTTAAAAATGACTTGGAGAGAGAGCTAAAGTTGTGGAAGGAGACTTTCTTTGAAGAGGAATATGAGCTATGTCATTGGCTCAAAATCACATACAATAAGAAAGAGCTGTGGTTCAAACTAATCGAGCAGACAAAGAAGACAATAAAAGCACTGGAGATGACTCACAAAGGAAAGAATATGCTGCATAATCTCGAAGAGAAGGCTAAAGAGCTGGATGAAGACTTGGAGGATGTTGACTATCAAATGAGAGAGAGCTAGCCTATGGCAAGTAAAGATGGCCCGAGACCTCAACATGGAGTTGCAAGAAGAAATCATGTTGAGGTGGAACTGGGAGATTGTCTTTGGATCTGAAGATGCCAAAGAGTGGCCGGAACCATACTTGAAGCAGATGAGAGCCAAAAGGGTCCAAGAGTTGAAGAATGGAGTGAAGCCAACCAAAGAAGAATAGAGGAGCCAAGAAAAGAAGAAATCGGTGAAAGAAGAAGAAGAGTCATGGTCAGATGAAGATGAAGATGAGAACAAGGGAAAGGATGACCTCAACCAAGATCTTGGAATACCTCGTTCCCAAGAAGGAGCCGTTTGCTACTACCTTGACTACTATCTTAAAAACTACTATCAAGAAGGCTACCCTACAGACAATGAACATCCTCTTGAAGGAGATGGATACTACTATCCCAAAGATTTTTTCATCGACTACCACGCAGAAGGAGAATACCCCTGCACCGACTATCCCTATCCCAAAGAATGCCAACTTGAAGGAGTTCAAGAAGAAGAAATGATAGAGTATTATGTGAAGGGAGAAGGATGGAGAATGGATGTATATTCAAAGGTAGAAAATGTTATGAGGGAGTTAGGATACAAGCAAGAAGAGGAAGATAGGTGGACATGTCAGAAGGATGAACCTTCCACCTATTGGTTGCAGCCCAGTTGAAAGAAGAACCAGTGTTAGAAGAAGAGAAGGGGGAGAATGAGCTCGATCGTGATTTTGGAACACCTTCACCCATTGAGATTGAGGGTGAGGCTAGGTTGGCGCCCTCTTGTGAGGCACGAGATGCCTTTGATGAAGAGGATGATGAAGAAGTAGATGAGGAGATAGACTTAGAAGATGAGAATGGAAGGGCGAAAGCACCTTGGGCAGGGCATCCGCTACATGGAGCCAACAGTTCTACTTAGATGAGGATATAGGTGAAGGAGAAGAAAGAGATGAAGAGTTAGAAGAGAAAGAAGAAGAAAAGGGAGAGGATAAGCTCAACCCAGATCTTGGAACACCTCTACCCCAACAATTTGGAAGAAGTGAAGGGCAAGGATGAGCTCAGCCTAGATCTTGGAACACCTCGACCCCGACAACCCCAACCCTAACAACCAACCAAACCCACAAAGTTCAATGATGATAGGCTAGGAAGAGAGTTGAAGGAGAAAATCATGAAAATATGGGATGAGATAGAAGAAAATGATAGGAAAGAAGAGGAAAAAAACTTATTAGATGGAGCCACAAAGAAGATCAAGGAAAAGATGAAATAAGAAAAGAGATAGAAGAATAAGTAGAGTTAGCTAGGAAGAAGCTAGGAGAGAAAGAACAGCTAGAGCAGGATATGGGAAAGCAAGTAGAAGAAAACAAGAAGAAGAAAGTTAGGAAAAAGATTGAGCAAGTAGAAAGTGGTAGAGGAGCCAAGTTAGAAGAACAAGTATGGAGAGCTAGGAAGCCAAAGGAAGAAGATAGGCTAGAATAAGAAGAGCAAGTAAGGATAGACCAAGGTATGAAGGCCAAAGAAGAAGAGATAGAAGATGACTTAGACTCTGGCAAGAACAAGAAGGAAGAAGAGCAAAAGATAGACCTAGGTGAAGTAGGCCGAAAAGAAGGAAAGATAGAGAATGAGGAGAATGGGAATTTGACAAAGAATAAGACGAAATCAAATGCCAAGAAATAGAGGTAGGCCACTAGAGCCAAGATGAGATATGAGAATGAAGATGCCTCCAAAACCCCCAAGCTAAACTCGTGGCTAAGGATGAAGCAAACCAAGCTTTCGATCCGAGGCCACATCCCATCCCAGCCAACTTGGATCAAAGTAGGAACCAAGTGCACTTCAACAATGGAGTCATTGGCTATGCCTTTGAGCCTGAAGAGGCAAACCCTTACAAGCTTGGACAGAATGAGTCAGAGGATAAAGCCTCAAATAAGGGAGAACATGAGGGAGTGTTCTCAATTTAGTCCGATCAAGGCAACTTAGTGCCATGGAAGGGAACCTTGCTAGTTTAGTCTTGGAGAACTCTCCAACTCACTCTTAAGGTGAATGTCTTTGGACTATGGAACCCGTTGGGACTATACTCAATGTTGGTAAAGATTGAGATCTTGGTATTCAAGCCACAAGCAGTGCAAGAAGTTGTCATCCCGATCCTATGGATCTGTGACACACTAAGTACTCCATATCTGAGCATCACCCCAATAACTACTTCTACTTCCACTACCCAAAATCCGGTCTAAGTATGATGTCCATCCCCCCCCTCCCCAATAACTTTAACTCCAAATGAGGTTAAGAAGTGCCATGCACCAAGACTGCACCTTTCGTGTGAAAAAGCAAGCTGAATCAACTAGTTTGTTTGAGTTCAAGGCAAGCAAAAAAGATCCCTTACCCAAGTTCTTGACTTGGTGATGAGGGCAAAGCGTCTTGGCAAACGACCAAAGAGACCCAAGTTCCCAAGGCCCAAGGCGATGGCACGAAGAAAGGGAGGAATGGCACAAGGAGCAACTCAATGGATTGCCTCCTTTAAGGCGTGGCACAGCATGGCTACAAACGTGACACCATGCCTTGACTCCAACAACGCGACAACTTGGGATTGCGCCTACAAAGCTTGGCATGCAAAGCCATAAGCACCAAGCCACATCAAGTTAGGACTATAAAACCTCCACTCCTCAAATGTAATTGAGTCAAGGGTGGATTGGAATGCAAAAGAATAAAAAGAACCAAGTCTAGATGGGGTAGACCGTGGCCAACTTGATAGAATAAGCTATGTTAAGACCCCTAAGTCAGTGTGCGGCAGACATTGACTAGCTTTATAGAAAAGGCTAGACCCCGCTAATACGTCAAGTTCTAAACCGGCAGACACTGACTAGCTTGATAGCATGAGCTGCGTTAAGACGCCGAAATGTGTCAAGAAAACCACTCTTAGATTGCTAAGTATAGCAATCCATTAAGCGGGTGTGAGTGTAAGGTTATGGGCTTTATAGCTATACATACCATGGTGTTGGAGCTAGAAACACCTATATAGGGAGTAGTAGTGACTCTGAGCTCTGCTTGGGTTTTCACTCTACATGTGATTCTCTATACTCAGTGGTGAACCCTCACATGTACAGCATCACGAGGGCGTAGTCCTGAGATGTGCCTCAATGTTGTATCTTTTGATATCATGAATATAAAGGATTTCTTATTGATACGCCTTTCTGTTGTGCCATTTTGTGCCTCATGAGAGGTTATGACTTGAATTCCCATGAAGGTTCGTAAAATGCGCCCTGCGCACCCCCCCCCCCCCCACGAAAAAAAAAGAGAGAAAAAAAGAAGCACCATGTTATTTACATGCTTAAGTATGCTCTTTCATTTGGTGTGTAGTAACACTCCACCATATCATTTGCTCCATGAAAAGTTCTTTGTAAACATGGTCATTGTCCTTGTTTTAAGGTGTTACTAGTTGTAGTGATTTGTCTCTCTTTGCAGCAGATAGCTGTACATGCTTTTCAACCAGTTAAACCAAAAGTAATTGATTACTGCTTATAGTGATTTGTATTTCTCACTTTCTCTTTGCAACATGTAGTAACACGTGCTCTTAACCAGTGGACCAATGGTAATTGTGTGATGTGTCTCTGCTCTTGCAGGGATTTCGCATCACCTCAGTGTACAGCAGATTTTGAAGCAGTTGTAAAAAGATGGCCTATCCGTCTGACAGTGCCACCTTTGAGACTGCATTGCATACCAATGGCTGGTATTCAATCCGCCAAAGAGGAAATGTATTTGGCTGACTTTAATTATTGGAGTTACTTGACATCCTTCTATTTGAGTACTTTTGGGGCATCGCGTATTAAAGACATCCGTAATGTCATCGACATGAATGCAGGCTATGGCGGGTATGAATTTGGTTTCCCATTTCCTCCTTTTGTTTTCTTTTTCTTTCTTTTAAGTTCTTGGTTGCAGGTAAATAATTTTATGCCAACTAGTCCGGTTGGCTTTAAGTTTGCACAGTCAATGACAGAGTTTCTAGGCATAGATGCCTTTCCAGAGCGTTGTACAAGGCTTCCACTGTACGACATGAAACAAGCAATGATGTGGCTCATCGATAGTATAAGTGAGCAAGAAACCAGCCCCCTTGATAAATTGAAAGGCCTCACCAGTGCTATAATAGTAGCTAATAGAATATCCTAGTGGTGACTGCCATAGCCCGATTGATGTTAGCATTATCATGCAACCCTGACCACAAAAAGGCATGCCAGTTGCATCATTACACCTAGTGCTCTGAAGGACCAGGAGAATACCCAAACCTGAAGGTAGAGAAAACCAAGCTAGCAAAAGAGCACGAGTTTAGTGAGGAAGTGCCAAGAAGCATATAAGCCTGAACCAGTAACCAAGGATCCATATATAGGCTACAAAGCCTGAATATGCATCTATAGAACTTAGAAGATTTGACAGCAGTGTCAAAATCCAGAACTCTGAGC
This sequence comes from Lygodium microphyllum, assembly GCF_053477565.2. NCBI lineage: Eukaryota > Viridiplantae > Streptophyta > Polypodiopsida > Schizaeales > Lygodiaceae > Lygodium > Lygodium microphyllum. Next base: position 81,904,626 of record NC_141163.1, on the reverse strand, counting down.
TCTCAGAGAACCTGAGAAAGCTTGGATGCAATCTCTACATTTCTGAATCAGTATGAGTAGGAAATTTTGCCAGTTAGCCTAGGGTTTATCCTGCTGAGAAAGCAGAATCAGGCTACGATGAGTTCAGTCAATGAGATGACTGGAGTTGAGACATTGCAGCGATGCCCTCTGTCTTATTATCAGACAAGACTGCTTTTGATTACCTTGCTAAAGAGCAATTAAACCTTATGTGATCATGAGGATTGGTTTGAAGGCAGCTAAATATCAGCTGGTCTGTTGTTGAGACACAATGGAAACCAAGTGATGAGGCCTCCTTTGTGACAAGAAATTCCAATCTCCCTCTCATCCTGGAACTTGCACACATTCTTCCATTTCCTTTTCCTCCTTTTCCTGTCCACATGCGTATCAGTACATGCTTTCATTTTGACGATCTTCCAAATGTTGTAACTCTCTTTGAATAAGCTCACCTCCAACAGCAATCTACACGTGATGGTTCAGGTCCAAGATCTTTCCCATGGTCAACTGGCTACACATGACATCCCAAGCATTGGAGGAGACAAGTTATATGTTGACATCTCCTAGAGGGAGTTTTGCATAGACTCTGCCCATTTAAGGATGGTTGACAGCTCATTGAGCTCTGGCTTCGCTAGCATGGAATTATCTTTCTACCAAAGGCTCCAGATGGGGAGCACTTGTCAGACAGTTCATTTGGGAGTGTCCCTGGCTTAGAAAATTTGGCAAACAGCTCTCAGGATGCCCTTGCCAGGTTTAGATAGATTGCCCAAGGCTGGCCTAAAATGAACAGACATGCAGCCATCCTCAAGAGATAATTATCTAATGTATTTATCTTAGAAGAGCAGACCAGGGTGACAAAGAAAAAGAGCCTGAGCTACTTGAAAAGCATGAATCTCATGGAGACCATGTATGTGTGAACAAGAGTTTAAGTTCAAGAGTCTTTACAATGAGGAAGTGTATAGGCAACAAGTAGTTTCACAGAGGGAGTCATTGTGGTTCTTGGTGCTCAACTAATGGAAGCATTTGGGTCAATTAAACTATTGACATACATGATGTCTCTTTTTCTGTCGTCTGGCAAAAATTGGAGTCTGCTGTCTTGAGAGTCACATGCTGTCCTGACCCACTGAATCCTCATCCACTTATGTCATTTCTTTAAAAGGATTGTAAAATTTAGCCTAGTCAGTTTTCTTGGCTTTGATATATCTCTGTAGAAAAAGATAATCTCCTGTATTTTTTTTCATTTATCTGCAAAATACTCAGGATCTGACCTTTAAGTTCTACCACAGTCCTACCTGAGTATTGGATCTCCATGGGTCGATAAGATTTTTGCACAATGGTGGCTGAAAGACAAAGAGAGAGGAGGGAGGGGGAGGAACAAACAGACAATGGCATGCGGGAAATGGAACAGGGATTGCACATATAAAGTTACATGAGCAATGCGAAACAGATAATGACATGTAGAAAATGGAATAGGAATTGCACATGTAAACTGTTCATATGTTTTGATGTATGCTTTGGGCACATCTCTCTGCTATCTTACATAAAATTCTTCTTCTTTTGTGGTGTGCTATGTGGGCTCTACACAGGTTTGCAGCATCACTCTCTCTTGATAAGCTATCTCAACACTGGTGGGTCTTAAATGTAGTACCTGTTACTGCTCCCGACCGTCTTTCTGTGGTATTTGACCGTGGACTGTTGGGCATCTATCATGATTGGTGAGCTAGAACTGCTTAATTTTCATTTTCTTTGCCTTTTGATTGGGATCCTTTGGACTGACGGGATCTCTTGTTCTTGTTGTGTTTCTATCGTCTGGCAGGTGCAAACCGCTAGATGTATATCCAAGGACATTTGACATGCTACATGCCTCTATGCTATTTTCCACATGTTATCGGTATGACCACAGACATCTAATAATGGCCTCTTCTAGTTTGATGGATACTCAATCATTCTCTTTTCTCACATATAGGTGCAATATGAGTGACATTTTGTTGGAAATGGATCGCCTCCTGAGGCCAGGTGGGTATGCTCTGGTACGTGACAGAAAAGATACCATTGCAGAGGTTGAAGCTTTGGCGAAGCTTTTAAGTTGGAAAACTACTGTGCATGATACCGAGAGTGGAGTTAAAGGTACAGATAAGCTGCTTCACTGCCAAAAGTCTTTTCATGCTCGCAAGATGAGGAATAGATCTCAATAGATGCAGAAACTAAGTGTTTCAACCACCATCGAGCAGTTCAGACACCAAGACAAGACCTGTATTGTCTTACGGTACCTGTAGAGAGTGGCATGCTTAAGCTGTGAACTTGCAAAGATCCCTTTCCTGTCAAAGTTCTCCATCATAGGAGAGGAATTAAAGACCATTTAGTCTCAATTGCTGTACCTTTTCAAGTACATCATAGGATGAGAGAGAGATTCTAGGAGCGGCTGAAAGAATGTTCAAGTGCAGAGAGGAGATTTGGGTGCCTCAAGCATATCCTAGTGTCCCCTCCCCAAAACCGATGAGATGTCTATACAGCATTCAGATAGGTGTAGGGACTGCACTATGGTGGGAAAATAGTACATTTGGGAACAAGGCCTTCCTGTTAAGGCCAACTGTTTGAGGAGAAATGTTGGTCTGATCAGCTGTTGAAGCCTGAAGGTGCTTGTCCATATAATGGTTAAAGAGATGGAGAAAGTTCAAGTTTATGTCTTCTCTTGTCAATACCTGACGTTTTGAACATGAATTTACAAGTCTCAAAAATTAATGTGCACTGCAGCGAGTTTGAGCACAATGTGGCAGGTAATGGTGCCTGTTGCACCTGTTTTAGATGCATTATTTGGGAAACCAAGTTGCAACAGTATGTTCTCTTTAATGATGACGGAGAATCAATCACAATGCTGATCTAGTCGCGTGGTACTTCATGAATGGATAAAATACACTCTATTTATGCCAGTTTGTGCACTACTTGCAATTAAGAATACCCCTCCTAGACGAGTGCTAGTCTCATGGCACTCTCTTGTAGGTGGCATGACCCAACTTGCACTGAAGATGTGGGTGCTCAGGACAGCTGAGTGTTGTCCTTAGAGGAGTCCTTCAAGTTGATGATAGAAGCCTCTTAGTACAAGGTAACGAGTGGTCGAGGTGATGGTAGGTGACATGCTTGCTAAAATTTCTAGTATTCTTGGGATTCTCTTGGTAAGTTTCAATGGTGAGTCGAAGGAAAAGATTGTTGGGTTGAGGGTGGAATAAGCATTGAAGATGAGTTGATGACACATCGATCCTTGTAATCTCTAGTATACAATTGGAAAACCTCGTGTGATCTCTCGCTATGGAAAAGTGCTAGTCTTCTTTCAGTGCACAATACATATATTGGTGGTTTGGGAGATGACTTGAAGCCTAGAGTGTTGTCTCGCACTTGAGGACCCAAATCCTACATAGATTTTGATGCAAATATTATGTGAGTGCATGTGTATACTTATCTAGTTAGAAGATAGCCATTCTAGTTCCTTGTAGTGGTATTGCCAATGAAGGAAGCAAGGGGATGCAAGAGGTGGGAAAAATATTTAGTGCTAAGGGGAAATGCACTTGGAGGTCGTGAAGATGCCATCAATTAGTATATTGGATAAGATGTATCATTGCCAAATGGTGTAAGAGTAAAGATCTTCAATAGTTATAGCTGCTTGCAATGATGAAAGAGAATGATTTCTCCTTCCAGTGCCTTTTCACCTTGCTTTTGTCACCAATTGTGATGGCATTGAAGTGTAATTGAAAAAGGAAAGTGCAAGTGACTCTGGGTGATAAGTCTAACTATAGGTGAGACATGCTCCCTAGGTATGTTCTATCCTTGATATGCCCTAAACAAGCGTGAGGTAATATATAGAAGGGCAAGGGGATTACTGATAGAGGTAGTTGATTGATGCCACTGAGTGGACACACCTAATTTGAGGATCCCTAGGTGCAATGCAATGATCATGCATGCATTTTTGTTTTTATTTCCTCTTTTAAATTTTTTTTAAAGGTATTAAAATTCCATACAATGAGCTTTTAGCCTTAGAAGAGGGATTCAAATTTTTTTTGGGTTTGGAAGGCTTATAATGATAATGTGTCAATTGGCAGGTCTAGGTGTTGGAGACCTATTGTTGATGAGGAACTCTATGTTTGAGAGATGATTGGAATTCTAGGTTGGTCATTGTACTTCTTGTTAGGATAGTAAAGAGCTTGAGGTGGTAAAATTGTAGTGATTTTTGCTTAACGAAGTAAGCTCTGTGATGTTGAATGTCTTTTTTTGTACCCTTGGGGTAGATTAAGGATCCATGAATCCTTGTCTTCAATCTTTTCGTTCTTCAATAGTTGTCAACTTGTTGTTTCAATGTTGTTACCTTGAGCGTATCACTTGCATGCATTCACTTGGTAACAATTGAGAGCACATGTAGTCGAGTTCAAGAGAATTGAAATTTTGGAAAATATAAACTTGACCTTAGCTTTTTACCACTTATTAGCTTAGTAGTTTGTTAGCATAGTGGTCAATTATTGCTCTCTCCCTACACAAAAAATGTTGCAATGCTTTCGAGCATTGTAGGAATATTGATCTTATGACGTGTATGTATTTTTTTGTTTTTAAAAAAATTATAGTAACTTCCATTATGTACAACAATTTTAATGAAGTAATTGTTATGTACAAGTTAGTGAATTATGCTACAGTTGTACTCCATCGAGTGGTGAACCATTGTTAGAAGTCAAGATTATATTGAAGTGCAACATAGATGCCAAGAAGTTGTGGTAACCCTTTTTTGGTAGGGTTATCTTACAACATCAAGCACCACACTACCTTGATCTAGTCTACTCGTGATGTGAGCTCTTCTTTTATGAGGGTTTTTTTGAGGAAGGGGATCAAGCTAGCTTTACTTTGTGTATAGTGGTAGTACTCAGAGGGAAGTTGGAGCTGTATATGTTGGGTCAATTTGGGACTTCCATATAGATAATAGAAAACTAAATAGTTATTAGTTAGCAAACTTTCAATAGTACATATTGAGGATGCTAATGATATTTGTATCTTAAGGAAGCTAGATCCCAACACATTACAAATGTTGAGATTGCATGCAATTTCGTAAGGGATAGAATATTGATTTAATAGGGCACCTCATACAATGGATTAGACCAAGAATGTGAAGGGTGCCTTGTGCTTTGAGTAGTTGGGCACACAAGGCCTTAGTGCAACCTAGGGATCAAGGCAACCTCAACAATGCCCTCCTATTCCTACCCTCCTTTTTGCAACCACGTCACGTCTCTCTACCGATGCCCTCCTAGCCACTATTTTTCTCCCTCTATCATGACTAGTGTGCAACATTACAATTTTGCCCCATCATTTTTTTATTGTTCTGTGTCTTCTCCCTCCTTTAATTGTGCTACACCATTTATCTTTGTCTAAAATGAATACCGCATCACAAATAAAAGCTTATGCAATGAATCTTGGGAGGCTTTTCAAAGCCTTGAGGATGCATTTAGGTTCCATATTTAAATAGGATATGAAAAAAAAAAAAGCCAAACAATGCTTCGTAGAAGGCATCATATTGGTTGTAACATGTGTCTACCATGTTTTCTATAAGTTACGCATCTCCCAATCCTAATTTAAAGTTCCTTGATCAAAATGCTTAGCTAGCTTATACAACAATTATATGCACCACATCGAAGGCCTTCTTTACCTTGAAATAATGAATTTAGGAATCTCTCTCTCTCTCTCTCTCTCTCTCTCTCTCTCTCTCTCTCTCTCTCTCTCTCTCTCTCTCTCTCTCTCTACCTACCTACCTACCTACCTATTGCTAGCTTGACATACTGCTTAGAATTCAGCTCTAGCCACGAATATAGTAGTGTCTAAAACATAAGCAATGGTACATGCTCAAAATAGTTGTATGGTGTCAATGCTAGAATGAAGGAGATGGCACCTCATTTCTCATGTGGAAATTGTTTTAATGTAATCAAGTGTATATCACAAAAGCATGGAAGAGACTTCTCTCCACATAAGGCAAAGAGAAAATTTGAGTTATAAAAGAGTTGTTTATAAAGCACACATTAAAAAAAGTAGTAATCCCCAAAGAGTGAAGAAATGTAGCCCCCTAAGTCCTCTTCTAACATGGTTAGCACATTAGCCTTAAAATAATTCATTGTTGTACCATGAAAACATATATATTCATTTTTACATTTTCATTATCTTGACCTTTTTTGTGGCATAAATCATTGCTTCTTCCCCATCTCTCCATCAAGGGATAGATAGCACATCTCCTTGTAAGATTTGGATATTCAAGATCATAGTACCTTCTTTTACCCATTGAGTCATATGCTCTATGATTTCCTTGACTACCTCTTCCTTGCCCTACATTTGAAGCTTCATCCCTATCTATGAGTCCTAATTTCAACTCAATTTCAGCTACTCAAAGTGCTGGGTCAAATCATTGAGTTTTTTGCCATGGATAATATTGGTTCACTTTGGTGTTTATCTCTTGAAAGAAGACCCAACAAGGATTTAATCAATTTGTGGGGAGCATTCATAGCATGTATAGGAGAATTTTAAGAGACTTTGGAGCAACAAGGATTGCCCCCAAAAGGAGAGCTCCCATAATCCCAAGTAGTACTCCTTTTGTATTCCCTTCAATGAATTTAGAGGTAGGATTAGATAGTCAACCAACTAGAGAGAGGATTTTTATAGGGAAAGGAATAAGAGGGAAGAGATTTGGACTAGGTCCCTAGAATATGCCTAACAAATAATGTTTTTTTATATACAATGAGGACTACCTAAACTATCTCATGAGTATCATTATCTAATCCATTCTACTAAGTTAATCTCTTAAACCTATCCTAGCTTCTAGTTTTACACTTAAGTATATTACATTATAATTGTAAGTATTTTAATTTTCACACATATACCTTCTAATTTACTTGCTCTAATTGTAGTATCGTGTGACAATGTACCCATAATTATCTACAACGATTGTAGTAGTCATGAGATTACCCCTAATTTTGCCCATAATGGCGGCCACCACTCTTACTACTACCTATAAACGATTGCTCCTGTGAGTCATGAGATTACCTCTAATTTTTCCCATAATGGCAGCCACCACTACGGCCTCTACCACCACCACCTCTACCTCTACTTGTATGAGAGTAAATCACCTATGAAGTGTTCTTGCATGAAGATGCACTGAGACCCAAGTTTATTTTGTCTAATATCAATATAAATATTAGATTTGCAAAATCAAGTATGGTGTCACTTGTGTTGATGGAGGCTCAAAGTTGCACGCACTCCTCATCCAAGCCATCCAAACATGCAACCACTATATCATCATCATTATCAACCTACACTTTCATAAATCCAAGAGCTTTACAAATGCTCTTAATCTTCAATGCATAGTCATTAATAGATAGATTGCCGTGCTTAATATTGTTTAACTCTGACTTTAACTACAACCTTCTAGCTTTGGTATTTGTATCAAATAGTTTGACCAGGTTATTCCAAGCTTCTATAGGACTATCTACATCCTATATATGCTTAGTCATATTTTCTAAAACACTAATGGAAAGTCAATACATAACTTTTGGAGTATGCTAGTTCCATTTTTTAAATGCCTTGGCTTACTTTCTCACAACATTTTCCTCTAGTAACTCTAGAGCCTCAGCATTATCCCCTTCAATGTAGTCCAAATAACCTTTTCACATAAGAAAATCAGTCAATCTGAACTTCCAAACATGGAAGTTATGCTTGTCAAGCTTGCCGTCAGTGATGATGTAATTAAACCCCTCAAATATTGTGCAACAAAACCAAAAAATTAGCTTTTATCAAGAACTTGTTGATTCAAGTAAATTGTCACACATACTGAACTATGTATATAAGCATACCTTGAGCAACACTTGTAATGTTTGATAGTATCCAAATACTATTTTCCACACCTAATACTTGTAGCCTTTGTGAAATGGTGAGGTTTTGAGAGTTCATGTACCTTACCAGATTCACATACAAATAACCTCTAACTCCCAAACGAAGATCGAAATGAGAACGAAACTCGAATCCAACCGCATAGGTTTAGACCAAAGATCAAAGATCTATTACATTCTCTCAAGCATTCCAATATCATGAATATGACTTGTTAATCAGAGATTATATGAGAGAGATCTCCATAGTTGTAATCCACAGTAGGACTTTCTTGTAGACTCCTGTGCTTGCAGCTCATAACTCCTTGACTAAACATTGCTATGATATTATGAAAAGATTGAGTAGAGAGAAGAAGCTTGAGCTCTTACAAAACACACAATGCACAGAGAATACATATAAGATAAGAAGCTAAAAACCCTAGTCTTTCTTCTTTTTCTTCTTGTCCACTATAACAATCTACTAAAAATAACAGAGAATGCAACATACATAATATAAAAGTGGTCCATAGTGTGTACATGCTAAGTAGAAAGATGACTAGATAGATATCTGATAACTCAGATAGGTGGACTAACTAATGTCCACCTATAAAGTATCATTGGAATGATAAATTAATGCAAGTCCCAACCACACCAATGATATGAATGTGGAAATGGTCATCTAAATAAGTGAGTGATAGCTTGTGTTGAGATTGACACCTCAACACAGAGCCATTTAACTAGGTAGTTTATCATCAATCTTTGTACGTGTTGAGCTTGCCATCTCAACAAGCTCAACATTTACGATATTCTATCCAATCATAGTAACATGCAGCATTGTTGAAAATGATCAAGGTAGGACAAGATATACTCATAAATCATGCATATGATTATATGACCTTGGGGTCTATGCATGATGAACTTGTTTGGTTTTGAGTTAGAAACGATGTTAGTGATGACTAGTTGTATAGTTAATTTGTAGCATTAAGAAAGAAAGAGTTGTAAACAATAGTTCAAATGGTGGAATTGCTGTAGCAACAATGAATTCTAGTTGCATAGATGCATCCTCATATGTTGGGGGTGAAGGATAGGCATGTGGTGATGCTAGATGGCTCATTGTATGGGGGGAGGCAAGAGAAAGATCAAGCACTGTGAGAAGGGGAGAATGAGTGGTGTCAAAGAGCTGATGATGATAAGGCCTTATGTCTTCACCAATGTAACATACTCAAAATTGAGATAAAGAAGAGAAGCCCAAAAGAGAGTCCTTATGCTCTCATTTCATTATCATATTTGATGACTTCTATTGCAATTCCAAAACAACCATTCATGTGGTAGCCAAGAAACCTTTGATTAACCCATTCAATCCTACCTACTTGATAGTTATGGCTTTGGCTTTGGACCCACCACATGTGAGAGACATGATTATATATTTAATGTATTATAATATTTAAGAGTGGAGAGAGCTGTCTTGCTAGCACCTCTACTTATAGCGCTTTATGGTTACAAGTACCATCACTGATTAGCATAATATCTTACATGCTACAATATTGTATATGGTAGTAAAATAACATAATATAATAATAATATGTTAATTATATATTAAAATGAGAGAGAGAGAGAGACTCTCTTTCTCTCCCTCCCCCAACTATATGTGTGTCTTTTTCCTTTTCATCTCTCCTTGGCTAGCATGTGTGATATCTGTGTGTGTGTAAGGTTTTTCCTTTTGATTCCTAACTTGTATACTATGAATGCTTTGGTACTTTGGTGTTGCATTATTATTGATTAAGACCTCAATCCTAGGGTGGAAAAACCTCTTTTATAGAAGATTGTCTTGCTAAGTTACTTGTCATCCTTTTAGCTCTTTGCAAATGTTTTAGCTCTTTGCAAGATCAGTAAGTTTAACCACAATCAAATTGACAAGTTTTTGAGGTCTTTTAGCTCTTTGCAAACCTTTCAAGGTTTGTGATTAGTCTGGGATAAAACTGAGATTCTATATATTGGTCATGATGACCCTCACATGTGGTTATCTTCCTATGGATTAAAAGTGATTGATAAAGGACAAGTCTCCATAGCTATTTAGGGTGCTCATTGGAGTTTATGCTTCCCTTGAATCAAAGATTTCAATTTCCCAAGGAGAAGTTTGTTAAAAATGTATAAAAGTGGATAGTAGGTGTAACTTCACCAGGAGGAAAGTTGGTGATCTTAAACTTCTCCTGGCATGAAAAAGCCTTTAGACAGTTTCTATGAGCCAAGAAGGAAGGCCAAACATGACATGCTATTGCATGGGGATATTATCACCAAGAACAAGAAGCAGGGAGGACTAGGAACAAAAACTATTACAAATCAATGCTAATGGACTAATGCTTAAAATGATAGACCAAATACACTCATATCAACCATGGTCCATAATATGTCACAATTTTCTTTGTTTCAATGCCTATCAAGGTCTCATTGTGGCTAAAATCTATCTCTTAGACACAGTCCAAATTAAGTTTAAAGATTCAACATCATTAGAAAGCATAGTAAAAGCATAGAGCTCAATCTTCAAGGACATAGATTGTGCCAAGGATGTCATAGGCAAAGGGGATGCTTCACTTAACCAAAGTATTTGGATTTTGGACATAGCCTTTGATAACCACTTTGATCATATTGGGATGAACTCCAAGTTGTCTAAGCTATTTCATAGTAAGTGCATGTACAGATAGAAAGATCTTTGGACCCATAAGGAGCTGAGATGGCTAGATGAGTATGAAGTTCAACAAAGGTGGAGACTCTTAGATGAAGAGCAACACTAGATTATGGATACTTTCTTTAAGAAGAAGGAGAAATGGCCGAATCATATAAAAGGAAGGAGATCCTACTCTTCCAATGCCTTAAAGTGGAATTAGGTACTTATAGATTTGGCCCAATCTATAAGCTATCTCAATGTGAATGGGTAGAAATATGAGAATATATTGATGAGAATCTAGCCAAGGGCTTCATATGACACTCAAATTCACCAACAAGAGCTCCAATATTATTTGTCAAGAAGATGGATGACTCTTTTCATATATGTGCAGACAATAGATAGCACTCAAAAAGGTAGACATGAAGAATTATAATCCACTTCCCTTGATTCCAAAACTCTTATTAAAGCGGGACTAAAATAATGCGATGAACTTGGTGTGCATTCGACAAAGGCCATACATGTAGTTTGGATGGAGATCTCCAAGTAGCTAGAAGATCCACCCTACAATATGGAGTCAAAAATCCAAACTAAAGATACTCACAAATTAATTTTAGTGGGGCTTATAATGTTGTCAAAATAAGATAAGGTGATGAATGGAAGACATCTTGTTGCATAAAGTATAGCACTTTGATTATGTTGTTATGTCGTTTGGTCTCACAAATGCTCCAACAGTCTTCCAACAACTGATGAATGACAACATGAATATGATATTCTAATATTTTTGAAGAATAAAAAAGAGCATGAGCATCATGTGAGGTTAGTTCTCAATAAGCTACATGAAAAGGGCTTATATGCTAAATTGGAAAAGTGCACCTTTCATAAATTAGAAGTGGAATTTCTTGGACATATTGTGTCTTAAAATGGAATCTCAATGGATGAAAAGAAGGTGAAGATTATTCTTGAATGGAAAACACCAAGGTTAGCTTGAGATGTGCAATGCTTCTTGGGATTTTCAAACTTTTATTGAATTTTTAGGATTATTCCAAGATCATTGTGCCACTCACATGATATATTATAAATGATAAATTTATGTGGACCCATGATATAGATAAGGCCTTTTGAAATGTTAAGCAAGCCTTCACCACAACCCCCATATTCATACATGTAGATCTATTCAAGCCTTTTGTCTTGGGGACTAATGCATCGAATTTTTCTCTTGATGCTATCCTTTTCCAACTTGGTGATGATGGTCAAGTACATGTAGTGGCTTTTCATTCTAGAAATTTATTAGTATAGCTGGAACAAAGTATGGAATTCATGATAATGAAATTTTGGCTATTATTGACTCTTTTGAAGCATTGAGGTATCTTTCAAAGGGGGCACCCCAAAAAAGTGCAATCTTTAGAAACCAGAAAAATCTAGAGCACTTCCTGAATTCTTGGGTCTTGAATTGATAGTAAGCAAGATGGAGTATCTTCCTTTATAGATTTGATTTTGTCATATCATATTGATCTCACAACTAACAAGGGGAACTGGATAAATTTTCTGGACGCTCCTATCTTGAATCTAAAAAAAGGAGATGTAGTTTATGACCATCAAGATTTTGCTCTCTCAAAACCAAGACACTTTTGACTTTGCATAATAACAAGCAAAGATCTAAAATATCCAACCTTCATTCTACAAGTCAAGAAAAATTTTTCCAAGGATCATTTTGCCTAAAATGTTAAGTAAAAAATTCAAGAAGGGTATACAAGTGTTTAAGGCTTCTAGGAAGTTAAAGACATGCTCTATTGTCAAGGGCTACTATATATACCACATAGGTTGCTTCAAACCTTCTAATTGCAAGACATTTTGGGTGTCAATAAAATAATAAGCTTATCTCTTGAGACTATTGGTGGTCTCAAATGTTGAAATTAATCAAAGAATTTATACACACATGTGATATTTGTAATAGAGCCAAAGTCCCTTACCATCGACCTCATAGGTTGCTACACCCTTTGCCTATTCCAACTACCCTTGGTCATTTATGTCAATGGACTTCATTCTCGATCTAGCTTCCTCCAAGGGGTTTGATTCCATTCTCCTAATGGTTGATAGATTTATCAAGATGGCACACTTTATCCCCACCCATAAGACAATTATTAGCAAATGCATGCCCCGATGAACATACTTATTGTTATCATGGGTTAGCTAATGACATTGTTTTAGATCAAGGACAACAATTTGTGCCAGGTTTTTGGAGAAGTATCCTCAAGCTCTTAGGCATGCATACCGACCTGTATTTAGCCAACCGTCCTCAAATCAATGGACAAATAGAGAGAGTAAATTAAGTCTTGGAAGAATACCTATGATATACAATCAATTACCATGAATATAATTGGGTGGATTTACTTTCGTGGGTTTAATTCACCAATAGTAATGCTAGTCATACCTCTACTACGTAGACTCTATTCTTTGCAAGCTATGGAAGACACCCTAAAATGGAAATTTTTATGATTTGCCTAGTAAAAAATCCAATAGCTATGAATCTAGTTGAACACTTGTAAAAGATTCATAAATAGTTAAAGTTACATATTCAACAAGTCTAGGAAAGATGTAAAGACAATGTTGATAGTCAACAATGGATGCAAGATCCAACTTACAACATTGGAGATCAAGTTTGGTTTTTACAGCAAGATTAATGTTCTTATTGCCCTTACCAGAAGCTAGATTATCAAACACTTGGCCATTCAAGATCATTCGCCAAGTGAATTCAATCACTTATTGTCTCCAGTCACCATAATCCATGAGAATCAACCCCAGTATCCCATGTCTCAGTCTTATAGCCTTGCCACACATCCTTAATAAGGGAGAGGAACTTACAACCACCACCAGTTTGTTGAAATCAAAGGTCACCCAAAGAATAAAGTCGAGACTATCCTTGATTCTAGGATCTCTCACGAAAGGCATGAGTACCTTGTTCATTTTGTAAGGGCTACATGAGAAAATATGGGAACCAACCTTTCACCTTTGTCGAGTATCTGCCAAAATAAAGGAGTTTCATTGACAACATCCATTGAAGCCAAGAGCCTTACCAAGAAAACCCATTGCTCCTCGTGGAACACATTCAGTAAAGGAGGGGGGCAATGTCATGGATACCAAGAAACCTAGTATCTTTTGGAAACTTCTATATGATTCAAGAAAGTTCTAAAAGAGTCTTTGGAAGGTTCTAGAACTTGCATTAATGTTTATATCAATATTGCTTATATCATCACTTATGTTAGCCATACTTATGTCATCAATGATATCATCATCTTGAAGCTTGTCCTTAATCTCCTCAACTCTAGTATAAATTGCAGTCTTGGACTACAAGCCTTTCAATCTTGCCAACACTATTTTTGAGGCTCTTGTGAGGTAAGTGCTCTCTAGTTCTAATTCAAGCCATGTATATCTAGTTCTACTTGTTTATTCCTTGTCTTGTCTTCTCTTGTCTTTGATCTAATTTTGTATCAAGGTGTTATCATGTATCAATCTTGTACCAAGGAAAATATTATTGTACTTTATCATTTCGTAATAAAGAAATAAGTTCTTCTTCTTCTTAAATTTATTCTTTTGTAGTGGTGAGGTGATAATCCTTATTCTTGCCAAGTTCTTGTTATCCTCATTACACTAACTAGAGAAGAAAAATGTCACAAATGTGTGGGTTAACCTCATCCATATGCCCTGTATGACTATAACATATAGAGCTTTTATTGGCATTTCTAGCAATGTTTTAAGTTTATAGATAAATTGCCCCTATCATGACTAAAAATGTCATTATTAGCATAACCATAGAATTGTCTCTATTTGCTTTGCTGTTAGCAATAAAAATAGCCACATTTATAGTAAAATAGTGATGCTAATATAGCGATGGTTGTAGTAAAATTTGTGACACTAATAGGCAACTATTGTAGGAAAAAAAAGGAGTCCATGCAATAAGCAAGCTTTTGTTAAAATATTGAGAATGCATGCTATGGAGGATCACTGATGAGCAAATAGACAATCATAATGAGGCAAATGCATTGACAAAGAAGAACAACTAATATTATCCAAGCATAATGCAAGTACAATTGAATGATAATGACTGATAGAATGAGTGTGGGGATGAGTGCCTTTTATAGGCTTACAATAGGTGGTATTGGTAGGCGGAGAAAGGTGGAAAGTTACCATGGTATTCACCAACTATGGTTTTAATAAGCCATGCATACATGACCTAGTCTAAGGCTTTATTTGCAGTCCATTTCTTTGCCTTTTTTGTTCCAAACAAAGAGGCTATGGTGGATGTGATTGCACATTTCTCAACACCCCTCCTCAATCACAACCAAAAAAGACACCGAGTATACAGAGACAGTCCTGAGTAGAACCTTGCTAAGTATAGACATGGAAAAAACCAACCATACAAAGCTAGAGGCTGTTACAAGGCCTCACTAAGTGTGTACAGCTTGTGTGTGCAGAGCTTACATGAGGAGTGTGGGAGCTTATGGTGGGAACATTAGGCAAGTCCACATTTTAAACTTAAAAAAAATCTATCAGAAATGAGCTACAAAAGAGGGATTGGTGAGTCCTATCCTATTGTTCTTGGGGTTCTTCTTCTCCTTCTTCTTCAATGTTGTCTTCATCTTCTTTGACTGTAGCAAGATATGCTCTTTGATTCCTTTTCTTAGCATAGAAAAATTTCTCAATATGCCTAGTTTTCTTACAGAAGTCATAGACTACACTCTTCTTCCCTTTCACATAGAGGAGTTGTTGCTCTCCTCTTGGGATGCTTGTTTCTCCCTTGTTCTTGATCTTCTTTTCCTCTTTTAGGAGAGAGGCTTTGATATCAGTCCACAAGTTCCAGCTTTGGTATGTTGATTAATGTGGTAGACACATTATCAAACTTAGGTGGAAGACTCTTGAGAAGCACTCCAATACAAATGTCTTCATCCATCTTCAAGTTGATTCATGCAAGTTGTGTCAACAAGCTTTTCATATAATTCAAATGAGTTGCAAGTGAAGTATTACTTTGCATATCAAGCCTAAATATTCAATCAGTAAACCATATTTTGAGGATTTTGAATGAGCTTCAAATAGGGTTTCTAATCGATCCCATGTCACATAAGAGGTTTCACAATCATCAACATGATGAATGTAGCTGTCATCAAGTTCGAGCTTGATAATAGCTTGAGCCTTATCATCATTTTTATCCCATACGATTGAAAGTGCAACTTCCCTTGGTTTCTTCTATTGACCACTTGTGATTGACCACAAGCCTTTTTTCATTAGGATCAATTTGATCCTTGATTGCCATGTATGGAATCCAACACCATTGAATCGGGATGTCGGTGAGTCCTTGCCCATGTTGAGATTACAAGATTAGCAGCAAATCAACTCCAAAAAATTCAAATTTCAGTTGAGCACAAGTGCCAAGAAGCACTAGGTGATTAGTATCAAGAGATATTAGGTAATTTGGTGACTATGATGCCCTTGAACTTGGGAACTTCAAGATCTTGCAAGTCTGAGTTTCCCCCTCCTTGATTTGATGCTGAAGTTGCAAAAAAAAAAAACTGAGAATAGTCCATCAAAAGTGTTGAATTTGAGTGTGTCAAAGGACACAAGAGGATTAGCGTTAATCAACACTAGTATTAAGAGATACAATGTAGTTGGAACTTGATGTTGAATCTTCTTCTTGCCGATTCGAAGTGGTAACTTAGCTGAGAAATTAGTGTTGTAGTAGATCAGAGAGTCAGTGACATTATTGAGCCAAAGGAAGTAGGAAAATGAAGTAAAAATTGAGCTTTGAGATTAATGGCTATGGACGCCCTCTTTAGGGTTTTGGCAGGCGATATATTTTTTGGTGATTGCAACATGTACAGGTGATTATAATGCAAGATATTTGATGGAGAGGTAGATTAGGTAGTAGGATTCAAAAGCCCCATAGAAATCATCAGCAATGTTGCATGTACGAACTGCACAGCTTGTACGAATGGACGGCAGGCACAAACAGATAGTGACTAAGATTCCACGCAATGCTCGAGAGGAAAGGTGACAATGTCAAGCTTTGAGATGACAGGGAGGAGTGCCTTGAGTCAGAGAAGATTTCTCTAGAAGAAAGCACGAGCTAAAGTGGTCGATTTGAGTGATTCAAGCCCTCCACTGAAGGTGGGTAGCTATGGAGGTAGATGAGAGATTCATGGAAAAATAGAGGGAGCCAGAAATTCAAACTCGAATGACTCAATTAGTGGCCTGATGACTCACTAACTTAAAGCCCATTATGATACCATATTAAAATATTGAGAATGCATGCTATGGAGGATCATTGATGAGCAAATAGACAATCATAATGAGGCAGAAGTATTGACAAAGAAGAACAACTAATAATATCCAAGCATAATGCAAGTACAACTAAATGATAATAATTGATAGAATGAGTGTGGGGATGAGTGCCTTTTATAGGCTTACAGTAGGTGGTATTGGTAGGTGGAGAAAGGTGGAAAGTGACCATGGTATTCACCAACTGTGGTTTTAATAAGCCATGCATACATGACCTAGTCTAAGGCTTTATTTGCAATTTGTTTTTTTGCCTTGTTTGTTCCGAACAAAGAGGCTATGGTGGATGTGATTGCACATTTCTCAACAGGTTTTAGAGTGAGCTTTTGAGCGAGCTTTTTTTGGCAACCTCTAGTTTTATTTCACATATTTCACTTGGTCCTCTTTTTATTTTGGGCATATATTAAGGACTACTATTGCTCCTCCATTGCCACCACCACCCCTACCACCACCATGGACACACTCCTATTGTTTCAAGAGCTTTGACCACCACAAAGCACAATGGCTATTTCTTATCTATTCTCTTGCATGTTATCAATACTATGTGAAGAAATTAGAGTGCAAGCCAACATTGAAGTGTGTGCACAAGAGGGAGAGGAGGCACAAAGTACAAGAACATGTCTTGCTTATAAAGTTGCTTATGAGTACAACTAGAGTCACCTCACTCTATTAGATTTGATGTAAACCCATGGGTTGTTTATATAGGCCCAATTTGCTAGGGTTAGGGTTTCCCCTTCCCCTCAGGACCATTCACACCTATATGTGCCCTTATCCACTCCTGCGCATAAGGAGAGTTCATATACCTATACTCTCAACACCACCCTCAATGCCAGGTGGCATTGGAATACAAAGCATAAGAGAATGCCCCCCCTTAACTAAAAATAGGATGCCTTTATAGATCAGGCTACAGGATGGCTGTAGGCAGAAAGGATACATGACTTAGAAGAGTTGATCGTTGGTGGATTGGGAGGCAAAATTGGCCTCCAATTCCTTAGGTACTTCAGGATGGTTAGGACATTTATTGGTAATATATCATGTCTTCTTACATTTATTACATTTCATCTTTTCTGGGTATTTTTTTCAACAGTTGTTTATAATATGCTCTTTCTTTTTACAAAAAGTACACTTATTGACAACTGTATGCACCAAGACTTGGTCACGGGATGTTGAAGTAGATGCCTGATTGGTGCTTCTTTCTTTGTGATTTCTTTTTTCTTCATCCAAATAGGATTGGATGGTACTTGTCAAGGTAGGAGTGGGAATATTAGTAAGAGTTGTTACAAGTGTAGAAAAGACCTTTTTGACAGCTTTTAAAAGAATGGCAATAGCATCCTCATCATGGATTGGTGCTTGCACTGAAGAAAGCTGTGCCATGAGGCCCTTCATATGAGAAATACAATTTCACAAGTATTCTCCTTCTTTATATTCCAAGCTGAAGAATTCAATATTAAGGAAAATCTTAGTGTTTTTACATGTAGCACCATAGAGCTTTTCAAGCTCATCCCATTTCTCCTTGGCAGTGGAGACCTAATCAACATGATGAATCAAGGATTCATCTAAGTGTAACATGATTATTGCTTGAGCACATTGGTCATCCTCCACACCAGAAGGATTTGTAGAATCAACAACTCTAGTCCCTTGAATGAGAGGCCAATAACCTCTCTCCATCATTTTGTACTTAATGAGTACTTGCTAGGGGTGAAAGTCTTTTCCATCAAATTTATGAATTCGAGGACAAAGGTTGGCATAGGTTGAGGCCATAGTAAGGTCTTACTACTTGCTTAGTGCAAGTAGCAGTGTCTAATCCTTTACAAAGGGCCACTAGTGCAAGAACGAAAACAATGTAGATTTTACAATTAAAATTGCAAGGATGAGAATGGTTGAAAATCATACATATGGAGTATTTCAAAATAGGACTTAGGTGCTCCTTGCCTTTGAACAACCCTTCTTTTATGTTTGATTGTTTTCCTTGGCTTTAGTGAAGTGAACTTAGACTACACTTGTGGCTCCTCCTAATGATGTGGCTTATTAGAGGAGTTCTGGTGGAACAAGGCTGATCAATCAACTCTATGCTATGGGATGAATCAGAGGAGAGTACAATAATAATCATTTCTCTGATTTACCAGCAACAAACAGTAAGAAACACCACATAAATACATTAGTAGTGCTAACAAGCACTTGTACCAACTTTCATTCTTGTACTCATAATAAAGGTCGATCGAACTTCACGAGCTTAGTAGTGCCCATGAGATGAGAAAAACCTCTGCATTTGAGCTCCATAGGGCAGAAAACTGATCCTAAAAAGGTTTTACAGTGATTAGAATCACTATTGCTAATGGCCAAATTCAAAATAAAGTCAAATGCCCAAGCTTGCAAGATTTTGGCTATGGCAAACTATGACCTACAATTAGGGTTTTGTTAGCAGCAGGCAGGCAGTAAAAAGAGAGCTAAGCCAAACCCTATTTGGAGGAGATGGCCTACTATAGGGGCTACAAAAGCCCTATGATGGCCACCGGGATTGCGCCCCCTATAGTGCGTATTGTTGTACAAATCCTCTCGATGCCATAGATTATGCCTAATCTGCAAAATGAACAATGCCAAGCTGAGTGCACACCCCAACATTGGTGTGTGCTCAACTTGTCATTGTTCATGCTAAAGGTAGCTAAATGACTAGAAAAAGATGTTGGGATAGACGATAAGAGGTTTCCATGAAAGAGAATATGGGTAGGTGGTGTTGAATTGTACAAGTTGCAGTGAAGATGGTAGCTATCATTGATGGATGAAGTCAAGGTACTTGTAAGCCATTGATGTTGATGGATCTTTAGGGATCTAGAATTTATGTACTGTCATATAATTATGCTCCCCCTAAGGGGTGTGTCGACCTATCTAGTGTGGTGATATGCACATGGTATGCAATTGGGAGATGGGTCAAGTTCCTGTATACTTGAAATATTGCTCTACACTTGAGGATTCACTTGGTGAAAGAGTGTGGTGTGGTGATATGCACATGGTATGCAATTGGGAGATGGGTCAAGTTCCTGTATACTTGAAATATTGCTCTACACTTGAGGATTCACTTGGTGAAAGAGTGTGGTGTGGTGCTTTCCTCAAGGTGGTGGATCATCCAACCAAGTCTAGAATGTCACTCCCTTAATGCATCGTGGGTTGTGACAAGGAAAAGGGGCTAGGGGATCACCCTAGGTGTAACACACACACACACACACACACACACACACACACACACACACACACACACACACACACACACACACACACACACACACACACACACACACACACACACACACACACACACACACACACACACACACACACACACACACACACACACACACACACACACACACACACACACACACACACACACACACACACACACACACACACACACACACACACACACACACACACACACACACACACACACACACACACACACACACACACACACACACACACACACACACACACACACACACACACACACACACACATTTTTTCTTTCCTTTTCTCTTTTTTTTTGAATAAATGAATATTCCAACAAATGATAAGATACTAAAGAGGAATAGATCACTCAGATATGGATCTAAGTGTACAATTGAGGAGATCCTTGCTAAGAAGGTACTCCTTAACATGCTCCTATAGGACATAATGAAGTCTCTACAAAGAATAGGTGTGAACACATAGTAAATCTATTGTCCACCACCATGTCCTCTAGTAACTAAACACAATAGGTTGGAAATTATAGGGTGCAGAAGTGAAGATAAACCATTGCTATTTGATCAATTCCAACTTGATGCAAAATTATAGTGGGGATATCCTGTCTTCGTAATAAGAGGTTGCTAGTTGATGGAGGAACTTGATGAGGAGGTAGAGGTAGTTAAACATTTTTATAAGGAGGGGTTTGGGGTGTTAGAAAACTCTCTCACAAAATGCACAAAGGAGGGAATTAGGTCAATAGGTTGGAACATGTACGTTCTATCAACATGGGTTGCTATTATATTAGGGAACTTTGGGAAATTGCACCTCCCATGTTCCTTATAGAAGAGTGGAACTACCCACTCCTTCTTTCAGGAATAGATGAAGGCTTTCCAAGCCATCATTGCCTTCTAGAAGAGGGTATTTCCATTTTGATAGGCTTAGCCATACTTCCTTAGATAGCACCTCTGTTACCCTAGATCCTACAAGGCGTTTGATAAGCTTCCATATCTATAGGATCAAGCCACTTTGTAGTAGTGTTTTCTACCATTCGTATAATTAGTCGTATGATGCGCAAGGAGAGTGGCTTCTTGAATCTACTCTCCTCATTCACCTTGAAGTCAAACTTCACAATAGGATTGGCCTCCTACTTGTCCCAATATTTCTCTACCATCTCCTTGAGATTTTCTTCCTCTTCCTATGGTAAGAGCTTAGGGGGGATGCGATACTCTATCACTCTTTATTGCTAACATTATAGGGTCTAGATCATGGCCATGTAGACCTCCTTCTACTCTAGATCTTTCTCTTTAGCTATTGGCTCATCCACTAACTCCATCGTATCAAAATCTAGTAAATTTAATAGATCCACAAGGGGTGCCATCACAATGTAGGAAGGCCTAGAAAAATGGGAGAGATTGGTTGGGGCTACTCAGATTGTATCAATCCTACTGCCTTGAGTTCATGCTCTTTATAACCCCTTTGCTTTAGTTGTTAGATTAGTTCTTCTTCATTCAACCCCTCTAACACCAAGTTGATTCCTCAAATTTTCTCCATGTTTCCAATTATATTGGAAAACAATTCCAATTGGGCTCTATTAGACTCTCCGATTGAGGCATGCAGCTTATCAACTATATAGGGCTGCTCCTAAGTCATCGGTGAGATTCATCAATGTGGTCTCATAGAGCCTCTGCATGCAATGTTCTACCATCCTTATGGCCCTTGACAAGTTATGGAAATGGTTTCTTACAAGCCTGCATAATACGAGGAACTCCATTGGCTCTATATTAGTTGGTGTTCTTGGTGCCTTCTCTCATGTAAATCTATATTTTCTTTCTCTTGGGTCACTTTCATTTTAGCATCGATGAGCTAGCCATTGATTACTGTTATCTGTGTGTTCTTAGCTTAGTTGTTTCATTTTTGTAGCTTGCAAAAGCGAGTGGTCTTACTCGTTGAGTTGATCATCCTAAAGCTTTCTCACGGTAGTCTCTTGTTCTTTTAGTTGATCCTAGAGCTTCTTAAGTGTTGTGTCATGCTCCTTCAATAGATTTTGAAGCTCTTTTATACATGTTTTTCCTAGAGATTCTTGAGCATAGTGTCATGCTCTTTGAGCTAGGTTTGAAGATCTATGAGCACGAGTTGTGCTTCTTTAGTTGGTGTGTTGAAACTCCTACTTTTGGTTTTTCTAAATATTTCTCTTTAGTGCCTTTGTTGCATTGTCAGGCATTTTTGTGAAAATTGAATCTAGTTCTAATAGGTTGGAAATGACATCTCAGTGAAGTGGAGCAAGCACAAGCTAGTTTGCAATTTCTATAAACGGGTAGAGGATGATCTCACATTTCTTGGCATGACAAGGAGTATTCAATAGATGCGGGATTATTTTGGAATTTGCTATTATATATAGGATACATGGAATGTTGGAAGTAATGAAGATTTGCGAGTAAAAGGTGACTTTGGATGCTTAGTTGGGTTGAAACCTTCTAATTTTTAGGAGATCTAAAAACTAAGGTAATAAAAGTATTATTGGATGCTTACTTGGGTTAAAACCTTCTAATTTTTAGGAGATCTAAAAACTAAGGTGATAAAAGTATTAGCTGTAACAAAAGCTATGAAAAGGAAAAGGAAAGAAAAAACGCAACACAGCTTAATGGAAAAGCTTGAAGAAATTCAATTTGCGTTGGATGGCCAGGATGTTCGAAGGTTACTCGACTGCCTAGCACTTCTTTGGTAGAGAGAGTTTTTCGTCGGTGTATTTATGCGAGCCTGTTAGTCAGCAGGCAGTATTGGTTTCTTTTAATCTTACCATAATTTTGTAATATATGGCTAATGTCTGATGAAAGACAATAGGAGAAGAGGATGTGGGCCTGGGGGGCGAAGCATTGAATATATATATATATATATATATATATGGCATTGATTCAAGATTTGGGGACGCATGTCAAACTTTTGGCCTATCCTACGACAAGCTCATAGCCTTCTAGGAGTTTTCGAAGCACATATCATTGGAATTTCTACTCTTTGGATGGCAACATTTTTAGTATGGACGATCGCTTATGATCCCGCGTTGTCGACTTTTGTAAAGAATAGCAATTATATGCATGGGTATCATCAATATCCCATGTGAGCACACTTTCTTTATAGTTGTCCTCATCAAAATCAGCTTGAAGAGGAGTAAGATGCCCAGGATGCTCACAAGTTTCTGACACAACATACTAGAAGTGGCATACTAGAACCGCTTCTACATAAACTATGCTTTCATAGTAGCACTCTATGTTACGTAATTAGGACCAGGTCCATGTAATTTGTCATAAGTGGAACAAGGAGGAGCCATTTGGAGAGGGTAGAAGGAGAAAATAAAGGAAAGAACAAGAGAAGAGAGAGGATACGACCAAACCAACAACATAGAGTGCACTAAACAGACTGACAACATAAGATAGAAGAGAGAGAAAGAGAAAACACAGAAGAACACAGCAAATAAGAGAACTTAGAACAATACTTGAGAAATGGAATCCATATATCAAACATGAGACAGTCACGTACGACAATGATTCACATGCTGCATGCACATCGGCATTGGCTTCCTCACTCCAACAAAACCTCTAGGTGATAAATGACTAAGACACATGAGGGAGCCCATAATATATAGGCCAAAAGAAATCCATAAATGATAGCAAGTCACCTAGCATTTAATGCTAATCACCCCAGCAACAATAAAAGCCAAAATAAGCATCATACTAACCACTAAAAAATGCATGAATACCTCAGTAATGCCTAGACTCACACATGAGCTGACTATACTACTAACACCTGTTGCCCATCTAGGGGATGAACCTCTAACAAAAAATGAATTTTGAAACATAAAGAGTAAACATGAGATGAATATATGAACACATCTAAGGGGTAGAGAACGAATAATACTCGATGTCAAAATCTTGCTACAAACGCTAATCACAAAAGGAGAGACAAAGCAAGCATAATGCACAATCCAAATTTGCAATGACAACACTATGTAGAAGACAAGGGTTTACAAATTGAGTAACCCAAAAGTGTCACACATGAACCAAGAAAGGAATCGTCAATAGTGCACTGATTAAACTCCCTTTTGGCAACACAGCCACATGCATCATCTGTTGAGAATAGCAAATCATGCTTGGTCATAGAGGCCAGATGTATGCCCATAGAGGTTGAATCTATGCCCTGAAGAGGCTAGGAGATATGACAAAGATATATGCTCTAGAAGCTCTAGGAAGAGATATCCAACATCTCATATGCACAGTGAGTACAATGGTACTATCCAAAAAGCTATAAAGGCATGCACTTGACACTCATTTCAATGATATATGGTACATTCATTTTTGTTCACTTAAGATTGTGTTTATGAGTCCAAGCTAATCTATCTTGGAACCTAATTCACTTGAGCTACAATTTCGCATTCTAATAATGTATTGTGTGTTTGATTTGTGTCCACCATAGCTCATCTAGTTCTAGGTCCATGATTCTCAATATCATCCACTATCTAACCATCTAATTGTATGTGCAGTAGAGTGTTACACTACACAACCATATGATTAGCCAAAATACCATGCATACCCAAAACTGACATTAACTATTCCAAATGTAAAAGTACGTTCATCGCATACTCTCTAAAATTTAAGGTTCAATATATGATAAGGCTAGACTTTGTGTGGTACTACATACACAACTAGTTTATATCCACTTCACATGTGTTTTATTGAGGGATTTGAAGCCCTAAGAGGAATGCCAAGAAAAATTGGGAATCTATTGCAAGAAAATCTATCGTCTCACACCAACAAGCATCTTCTTCATATTTTAATTAAGCAAAAGAAAAGAAAAAAAAACAAACTTCACAAATCTTCATGAAGGATCATATAGAAAATCTCCCATAGATTTATTACAACAAATCTTCAATATATTCTTCATAGAAACCATCAAACAATCGTACTGACACAAAAGAAAGATAAACTTTAAATGGAATTCATCACATAGTATTCATCTTTCATCATCTTCATAGTCTTTCTCTCATCTCTCTCATGTAGATACAATGTTCCTCATAGAAAAATTGGCTATCTCTTATACTCTATCTCTCTCACATATGCTTTCTCTCAATAGTACATTGGAATTACAATGAATAACTCTTAATAATCCTCTCTTGGTCATGGATACCCCTCCCAAGAGGTATGTCTGATATGAAGAGTCCCTAAAGCCACTACAATGTCCCTTGAAAGCTCATGACAGATGATTTTTGGTGTCGAGAAGTGCTTAAAATAGCCAAAAATTCAGAATTTCAGGGAAAAAATAGACTTCGTCGAAGGCGACAGTAGCAATCAGTACGATTTTAAGCAGTGACAATGCCCGGAAAAGGCTTAAAAGACCCACTTAACAACAGTTGATGAAATTTTATAATTATTTGGTGTGTCAGATGAGACCCTGGGAGATGCTCAGTAGTGGAGGACTTCAGGATGGACGCCCAGGATTTTTCAGACTTCAAAACGGACATCGGACGAGGAAATGAGAGCGCCCGGGAGGCCAAGGCCAAGACCAAGTGTGAAAGGACTTTAATGGAAGCCAAAAGGCATGACCCTTCTCCCTTTAAAAAAACGAATTTGAGAGGGGGGGGGGGGGGATTTCGGCGCAGTGCAGGGATGGAGATGCCATATCCACGATTCATGATTAGGGGGGTTGGAGAGCCTAAAAGCAATCCCCCAACTGATTTGATCCATTATCTTCTTGCTATCTTCGCTCTCCATCGCTCCAGTCTGCTCCTCAAATGTTTGCATGGTTGTGGAGATCGAATTTCAGTATTTCTCTCTCCTCCCTCTCTCTCCTGCAAGGGGCAGTTCCTGTGTGAAGAAGAATAAAGCCCGGTTGGTGAATGCTTGTCAGGTGTGGTACTGGATTGCTTCCAAACTAAAGGTGGGCTAAAGATGGCAGTATGGAGGTGGGTTGAGCATCAAACGGGCCCTGGTTTGCAGACCCGCAACAAGTTTCAAAATCCAAAATAATAAAAAATACACGGTAATGACATTTTTACAAAGAAAATGGCTATTTTTTCACATTTGATGAGGTTAGCAATGTTCATATGGGCTGAAAATTGATGGACATGTTGTTTACTGCTGGTTTTAGTCTTTCATAATAAAAAAATCAGAAAATATACACTTAAAGATTGGGAAATAAATGGAAAAAACCCGAAAAGCATGGTTTTTAGAGTAAAAATGGGGGTTTTGGGCTTAAAATCGAAAAAGCTTGAAACAAAACACCAATAAAATCTACATAGTTGCTATTTAAGGACTCAAGAGCCACAACTCTAGAATAATGTTAATTTTCTTCCATTTTTATTGATAGTAAATAAGAAAAAAATAGAGAAAATGCTTTTTAAAAGGGAAAAAATAGGGAATGAACGAGGAAAATTATGGATGTGTCTGTGAGTGTATAATGATGATAAAACATGAGGGTTTGCTTCAGATTATCCCCATTTGTATATTTTTGTGAGTATTTATTGCTTATTTTGTGAGAAATACACATGAAATTACCCTTTTACCTATCACCGCAAGCAAAACCCTAAATGGTAAGGGAGGAGGAAAGTTTGAGCCTTGAAATATGATATAAAATCTGATGTATTTGCTGCATTACTCATATAGGATGACGTTAAGTTAAATAAAGGGAAGTACAGCAAGGGTGTAAGGCTCGGTGTTTTCTCTCATCGCAGCGCGTTAGTGTGTGGAAACATGAAAAGAATGGATTTGCACAATGCATGAGGCTATTTTTCAATTGTTTGAGCACTTAACTCCTGGATGCATAGCACTTGGTTTCTTTAGGACTTGACCCACGTAGAGAGAGTGAGAAATCCAGCTATAGGTCTAGATAGTGGGTCAAAGGGAATGGATAAGTGAGGATAAGTGTATTCCTGGAACGTTAAATATATTGAGACTAAGAGGGGAGGTTGTTTTGAATGTGTCTATGTGTGGAAGCACCGCATCGAGGGGCCAATCCCCAAGATGTAGGAGAGCTGCAGTAGGGCCACGGCAATCAGCCAGTGGGGTGCCCTTGTGTCTATGATATGTGGCATTTAATGCCGATATATATATAATCTCCCTCTGAGGAGACAGGAAAAGGGAACATCCATTGGCTTACAGACTTTAAATGCGCAGCAATTAGTGTTTAGGATAGAGTATCCCTCGATAGACGCTCTTGGCCCGCGAGGTTGTGAGGTGGGATTGTCTGTTGAGGGCATGAGGTCCGACTAGTGCTTTAGCCAGTGCCGGCCCATTTTAGGTCCCATAAGTGGTCCGTCTATCAAGAGCCACAACAAGTGGTGGTTCTCAAATCTAGGGTTTCTAGGGACCAAATAGTTGGTTTATGTCCTGTTGAGGTTCGAATTGCACTATATTAGTACTTTTATACCTTAGTACTAGCATATATGTAGAACCAGCATATGGAAAGTGACCTAAGATGTCATATGAAGCATTCAGGTTTTTACCTTACATGCAGGCGCTTTCTTGACAGTCAGGAGTTTGTGTGTCTTTTGTATTCCTGCGTGATGAGAACTGATATCTTCTTCAGTACATTGCCAGATTCTGGTCGTTTATGTCTGGTTCTAATAATGTGTATCTGTGTCCTGACTATTTGCGCTGTCTACTGCAAGTTATTTGACAAGGAGTGAATATGATGATGATAAATTGTGTGATCGTTTTCAGGACAATGGTTCAGCCTTGATGAATATAATATGTAGTTCGTGTTTGTATATTGTTCCTGAAGATTAGGTATGTGTAATGGCTGTAAATTGTGTGAGGAAGTTCCATGTAGTGCTAATTTCCTGCATTTCCTGTTGTGGTCTTGATGGTCCATAACACTTTGGTGATCCTACCCAGTTTCATGAGAATATTTTTCATGATTTAGGTATACGGCTTGGAAGAAATACTTATACAATTTGACTGTAGGAATTTAGGATGCTAATGGCACTGACGATGTACAAGGTGCCTTGCATGGGGAGTCTTTATGTCAGAGAATTATCCTCATTCCTCCAATCTTATTTTCACGAGGAGCAGATCTCGAGCATTGAGGGAGGCATTGTCAAGACAGCAACATCAATCTGCAAGGTCTAATGATATAGATGAAGTGGTGCACTTAGGTAGGTTGGATGAAGAGGAGTTCACAGATGTTGGACATAATCTTTTGGGGGTGGGTGCAGGCACTTTCTTGACAGTTAGGAGTTTGTGTGTCTTTTGTATTCCTACGTGATGAGAACTGATATCTTCTTCAGGACAGCGCCAGATTCTGGTCGTTTATGTCTGGTTCTAATAATGTGTATCTGTGTCCTGACTATTTGTGATGTCTACTGCAAGTTGTTTGATTAGGAGTGAATATGATGATGATAAACTATGTGATCATTTTCAGGACAGTGGTTCAGCCTTGATGAATATAATATGTAGTTCGTGTTTGTATATTGTTCCTAAAGATTAGGTATGTGTAATGGCTGTAAATTGTGTTAGGAAGTTCCCTGCAGTGCTAATTTCCTGCATTTCCTGTTATGGTCCTGATGGTCCATAACATGTCCTTTGACAAGGACCGTCAAGTCGAAATACAAAAAGTAGAACGTGCTGAGGGGGCTAGACGGCGGTTGGAGATCGTGAGTCATTATTCTCCTCAAAGGAGCAGCCCGTTGTCAAAGGGTTTCGAAAGCAATGTCGCAACTTCAGAAGTCCTTAATAAATTTCAGGCTAGAAGATTAAACAAGTGAGATCAGGCTATTCCAATCTGTTAACAAAGGTAATACTTCTCAGGTATGGTGAATCTCTTTTGAAGCATCCAATCTAGCAAAATTCTTCACCCTCAGAGCATGTATAAAGAACAGTCTTCAATGTTTCATCTTTCAGCACTATTTAAACAGCCATTGAATTGTTGTAACACCAACTTAAGGCTTTTGTACCCCTTTTAAAGATCTTCAGACCATATGCAGTCTCTTGATTGTTGTTCTCTTGCATCTTCTGTTATCAACCCCAGGATCACGAACCACCAAGAGATACTATGTATTTCTAGAGCAAGATCAAGCAATTTCTCCCTGTTTTTGCCCTCCACTGAAGATGAACAAGGCCAATTCTCTCCTTCTTGGTTTCTTTATCGGTCTGTTTCTGCAATGACTTGGAGATGTTCTAGGATCCTTATTTTTCACAATCCTTAACCTGGTTTTCTTCACTATCTGTACATTTCAAAGGAGGTAGTACTTTAGGAAATTTTATCTTAGTAGAGAATCTTGGACGGATCTCTCGTTAAAATGCCAAACTTGGCAAGCTTGCGCTCCAACTCTGGTCGGAACACTCAGAAAACAATTGCAATATATGGCTTCACTTAAGATTTTAAAACCAAGTTCAAGAGTTCAGAGTGGCCCCTTCAAATCAAGTCTTCAATTTCATCTTTCGCATCAAAGAGCGATGCCAAGCTGGAAATACAGGAGGTATAGCCTGTTGATTTACCACAACATAATAATCCCAATGTTCTCATGGAAGCATGGATCAGAGTTCTGTTGCAGCCTTCCAATTTCTTTGCATCACAGTAATGTTTTTGTTGAAGACATTGCATATACTCTTGATGGCAACAGGCTCATTGGCATCTCTCTTCTATAATCGGAGTTTGTGAGATCATTCAGTTGATCTGATCCTCTCCTTTCGCATCAAACGGCCTTGCCTTTCAATTAATTAGTGCAAGCTCTGTCTTTACGCAATCACCAGCACATATTGCCAGATATTTGTGTGCATCTGCTGTATCAGCAAAATGACCCAAAGGTTGTAGAATAGCATCTGATGCAATAAGCCCAAAAACCGTTGATGAGACCCTCCATACCCTCCATAAGCTTCTACCAACTTGGGCAGTTTGCAGTCCTGGTCGACGTTTCGTTACAGACTTTGCCCCTGATCGCTCTTCGACTCCGGCCTTTTCTTCTTCCCCAATCCTCCTTGATTCCGCCTCAGTCGAGTCGAAGGCGTTGCTCTTCTCTTGAAAATTCTTCCAATGCATAATCCTCATCATCTCTTTTCTTGAAAATCTTGATTCTTTTTCCAGCAATAGGCACTCTAAGCATTGTCCCATCCAATTCAGTCAGCTCATATGTTGCATTATCAAAGACATGTATGACTATGTACGGCCCAAACCATCTTTTCACCATCTTTTGAAGTGCAGTATGCTGATTTTCAAGGCTGCTATCAAACACCAATACCCAATCTCCCTCTTCTATTGCTCTAGGCCGCAAGCGATGCCTGCTATCAAACCTATCCTTGTTCCTTAGTCTAGCAACTTTTAACCTGTCAATAGCTAGCTGAATATCCTCAGGTCTCCTCTCCAACTGTCGAATCCGAAGAGC
Source organism: Lygodium microphyllum (assembly GCF_053477565.2). Lineage (NCBI taxonomy): Eukaryota > Viridiplantae > Streptophyta > Polypodiopsida > Schizaeales > Lygodiaceae > Lygodium > Lygodium microphyllum. The sequence continues at coordinate 81,874,148 of NC_141163.1, read as the reverse complement.
TAAGAGCTCCTCTCTCGTCAAATCCTCCTGCCAAGGTAAAACTGACCAAGTCAAAGCACAAGTCTCAATCGGCATAACAGGTTTCTGACCATACATCAACTCTGCAGGCATATATCCTGTGGTAACACTATGAGTGGTACGATCAGCCCATAAAGCAAATGGTAGAAGTCTTGGCCATTCTCCAATCCGTCCTCTGCATGCTTTGGCTAATGCTTTCACTATCGGCGGATGCCCTCTTTCACTCTTCCCATTTCCCTCTGGATTATATGCTGTGGTTAGAGCCAATTTGATTCCTAGCTGAGAGAAAAACTCCCTAGCTTCATCTGCATCCAATTCACCACGATCCGCAGTGATCTTACCCACACAACCATACCTGCAGAAAATTTCCTCCAGTAAGAACTTACACACTGCACTAGTGGTCTTCGTTCTCAAAGATCTACCCTCAACATGATTGGTAAGATCCTCTCTAGCCAAAACAATGTATCTCATCTGCCATAGACCCATAGGCATGGTAACCAAATCAACTACCCACTTATAATGAATGCATAGCAGATAGGTCGGATGAAGCTCATCTCTATGACGCACTACTGAATACATCTGGCAGTCTCTGCAAGTCTCAACAAAGTGAGAAACATCTCTATACATGCCTTTCCACCAATATTTCTCCCTGATTTTCTCATAAGTAGCCCATACTCCTCTATGACCAGCCCAAGGACTCTCATGAAACTCCCTCATCACCTGTAACTGTGTCTCTCTATCGCAGACAACCCGCAAAGGTAATCCGCCTCTTTTCTTCGGATGCTTCCAAAGAAATCCGTCCTTGAGAAAATAACCATAGGCTTTCCTTCTGATCTTCTTAAACTCTTCATCTGTCCATTCATCTCTTTTGCTTAGTGTACTAAGGTACCTGCCAATCTGCAACCAATCTCCAACATAGAGCTCTTCTGTGAAAGCCACAATATCATAAACATGACAAACATGATCAACCATAGTGGCTGAAATTTTTGCATCATCCTCTTCTGCAAGTAGAGTCTCCTCATCATCATATCTAGCTCTAGACAACATATCTGCCACTGGATTATCCTTCCCTGCTATGTGTTTAAATTCCGGATTTAATGACTTGATGTATGCAATCCATCTCAACATGGCTATATCCGGAGTAGAGCAACTCGTGATCATACCAATCAATGGCAAGCAATCTGTCTCTACCACAACTGAAGCTCCAATAAAGTACTCATTGTCACATTTGAGAGCCGTGACAATCCCCAATAACTCTCTCTTGATTTGCGGATATCTCCTCTGTCTCTCGTTTAGGACTTTCGCCCCAAACCGAATAGCATACCTATTTCCATCTGCATCATCTTGACCCACAGCCCAACCTATGCCAATTGGACTAGTGTCAACTGTCAATACAATAGGCCTATCACAATTATAATCCGCTTTCCTGAGAGTAGGAGCATTCTGCAATAACTTCTTCAATTTCCGCATGGCTCTAGTGTGGCTCTCATCCCAATAGAATTTCTGCCCCTTTCGAAGCAGCTGATACAAACAATCTGCAATGTGTGCAAAATGAGGTATCCAAATCATATAAAACACACAAGCACCAATGAATCTCCGTACCTCTGAAGTAGTAGAACAATACTCTGCAATCTTGCCTATAGCATTCACCTTATCAGGTGAGGGTTTCCTGCCATAATATCCACACATATGCCCAACAATAACAACCTCATTCACTCCAAAAACAGATTTTTGCCCTGAAAGTGTCAAGTTCACTTCTTCTAACCTGGCCAAAATCTTCTCACATGCTGAAATATGATCAGCCACAAAGTATCTGCATCCCTGTTCATTTAGGCTCTCATTCTTCTCTTCTTCTGCACACCCCTTAATGGGCACATCATCCAAGAAAGGCATAGTAAGCTGAGGTATGTAATCACGAAGGACCTTATGCATGGCATTCATCATATGCGCAACAGAATTAGTGGCACCTTGAGGCAAGGTACACATCCTGACAAGCCCAATAGGAGTTCTCATGGTGGTTATGTCCCTGCTTTCCAAAGCCAGCTGAAACTGATCATAACCTGAATACAAATCACCCAAAGAATAGATGGCACGTCCAGCAAATGCCTCTGCAAACTCATCCACAACTGGACCTATACCAACATTCCTGATAGTAACTCTGTTCACTGGCTACATGTCCTGAATAAATCGGAGAGTACCATTCTTCTTTGGAACTGTAAACCACATGTTTGAGTATGGTGCAGATGAAGGCTCAAGGATTCCCATCCTGATTTTCTCATTCAATAAATCAATCAGCTTTGGCAGGTGTGCTTTAGGCACTGGAATAGGTCGGAGATTCCATGGAATATGAGGAATAGTAAAAATGACCATAGGAGCAACAACTTCAGGATTCACACATCCAATCTCATGTGGCAAAAAAGAAAATCCCCTTCCATGACGCTCAAGCATATCCTGAAAGCATTGCTTCTCTATGGGTAACAAGAAATCACCATTTCCAATTTTCAATTCAGCAAGTGTCTCTGCTGAAAATTTATGACCAATATGCTCCGGATTCCTTAAAATCTGCTGTTTAGCAGCCCTCTCTATTTGCTGATCACTGTCAGGTGGAAGCGGTACAGCAACCGGCTTCACCTTCTTATCCACAGTTTTGTATTTCGTGTCAACCGTGGCTTCATTATGCTCTTCTGCATTACATAAACCTTGTTGTAAATCAGTAATTCTGCACTCCAATGGCCGAATATTCTCAGCCCTCTGCTCTATGGACTGCATAGAAACAGCCCCAAACTCTGAATGCTGAAATATTTCAGCAGTAAACTCTGTTGGCTGAAAATTTTCAGCCCTCTGTCTCTCTGAAAGCTGATCATAACCAGCTGGAAACTCTGTTTGCTGAATTTCTTCAGCACTCAATACTCTTTGCTGAGTTACCTCAGCCTCTGACTCAATCTGTGACATAAAATTTGCAATTTCATGAAACATGTCCAGGGACTGCACTAATACATTACCATGACAATTCAGCATATCAGTTTTCAGCATATCTCCCATCTCTGCCATCGTATCTGCACAAATCACACTGTCATACATCCCATCTATGTGCTCATCATCCTCCAAAATTCTTGCATTTTTCAAAATTTTCTCCTTCCTGCATATATACTGCCTGGCAGCTCTAGACAACCTAGAAGTCTTCTGATAACTCATCGAACTGTTTGCTGAAATCCCAACATAACCGAAGGAGAAAACATCGCTGCCAGGAGGCGAGAACTCCAATCTCCTCTCCTCTGTACCACCGTCGTCTCGCAAAACGGCGGTACCTAATGAAAACCTGAATCCCTCACAGTGGGCAAGGGTGCATCTCTGAGAGTAATCTATGTTTCTAACATGGTTCACACATACAGTCATAAACTGAACTGCTCTCATACCATCTTTACTGCGAATCTGTGCATAAGCAGATCCATCATCCATGACCTTTGTTTCCATGCGCATCTCTGTAATGAATGGCTGACCAAGAATTATGGGATAAGAGCATGAATCCTGCACAAAGAAATGAAAATCCTCCTCTACATCACCAATAGAAACCCTGACACTAGGGCAAGCAGCATATAAAACACCTGCAGTGTTATTGGCGGCTCTCATACGCCACCCATACTCTACATCCATAGGCCATCTGTTACTCTCATAAAATCCACGAACTATGAGATTAATCTCTGAACCATGATCAACCAATGCAACATAAGGCACCTGTTTCTCTCCAATCTTTACCATCGTCTCTGTAGTTGCCCTAGCCCAATGGCTCCGCGAAAAGTGACTACGCGGTATCATGACAGGCTCATCAATTTCAGCATAATGCATAGGCTGAACCCTCTTCTCTACCTGCGGCAAAACAGAAGCATTATCAACCATAACCTCATCATCATCCTCATCCAACTCTCCAATCAAAACTCCCTATGTGTCAGTGGTAGCCAATGCATGTCTTTTCCTCTTCAGGACCTCCTGAAACTGATCCTGAAACTCTCTTTTTGAGATGCCCAAAATCTCAGAAATAGTAAAAGTCACCTCACTGCCAAATATCTTATCATTAAAGATTTTCTTCATATCTGTAGATGTCTCAATATCGGACATCAATCTGAATCCTGGCTGCTTTCTCTCTCTAGGCTCTTGCCTCTTTTCTCTCTTTTGAGCATCCTCCATCTGTCGATCTGGCCCTGGTCTTGAAGACGGTCCTGCAGTAGGTGGAGTAACAAACTCACCCCCTCTAGTCTTCTTAGCTGCACTTGGATTTTCTTCATCCCTCTTACGCTTCTCCTCAACAAATACATCTGCACCATGAGATTTAGCCAAATAAGCATAAATAGAATACCTGTCAACAGGCGAGTCCCAACCTGTCTCTGATCTGATGCTAGAGCCTGCGCTAGTCAAAACAGTTTGCTGAATTTTTCCCTTGTTTGCAGTCTCCATAGCATAAGTCCATAGTGCGGACTGAGTCTCCAATCCCTTCTCAATCTGTACTCCATATGCAGAAGTATCACCTCTAGCTGTCACATAAGAAGTACGCGCAGCCATGTCCTCCACTAACTTCTTCATTCCACCTTTACCAAAGTTGGTAGCAAGTGGAGCTCCTGTCTCAGTCAACCAAATCTTACCATCTTGCCCCCAATATACCAAATTCTGCCTCCTTGCATCCTGGAAAGAGTCACAATCCCTGCAATGCTGATGCTCCGTACTATCACACCAAATACATCTCCGATCTCTCCTAGGTGCACTAGGAGCACTCCTAGGTGCAATAGGAGCACTAGAAGAAGTAGCAGGCGCAGTCGAAGCAAACTGCTCCTTCAACTTACCCACCAACTCCGCTTTAACTGACTCAAGTGTCAAATCTGTGATACCTTTGATTATGTCATCAAGAGAAGTAGGCACCGATGGAGCGGATGGTTTTGGAGCAGAAGGTGTAGGCATCGGTCGTGGAACAGGAGGAATAGGTGGAGTAGAAACAGTAGGCACTGGCATAGGCCAAGAAACTGGCTGAGGAGGAGAAGAAATAATAGGGATAGAAGTAGGCATAGGAGCAGATGATGGTGTAGGTGTCATGGAACCATTCTGTAGGCGAGTCTTCCATATCCTCCTCTTGGTCAAAGTCGAGACTGCATCCTGAGCATCCTGCCAATCAGTTTTAAGACCCATAGGCTTCGTGCGATCTTCAAGAAGCTCACCCAATTCTTCTTGAAGAGCAGGATCTGCAGCTTGCAAGAAAAGCTCAACTTTTTCAACATCCAATGCTCTTTGTTCAATAGCATCAAGCTGACTATACCTCTCTTCGAATTCTCGAATCAACTCCGAAGCAACAAGACCTTTGTTTGGCATGTAGACCCACTCTCGGAATGACCGCCGAGTAGCCATACCAAAGTCCTCAAGGAAGTATTCTTCTTTTAGAGCCTTCTTAAAATCTTGCCAATGTGTATTTTGAATAAAAAGATCAGTCACCTTTGTTCTCAAAGTAGGTGTGACAAGACGAAGGAAGTACTTACTCATAAGTCCAGCAGGAACTCCAAAAAACCCCATCTTGATCTCATATGTCTTCAAATATGCTGAAACATTACGCCCGTCAAATAGCTTCTTCTCACTCTCAACTGCTTTAATAGCCTTAGTCGCGCTGTTTGCATTCTCCTGCTCCGAATAGAGTTGCCTTTGCTGAGACAACTGTTGTTGATGCAATTGTTGTTGCTGCTGCATATACATTTGTGTTTGCTGATTTTGGAGCTGCATATACACAGACATATTCTGTAAAATCTGTTTTAGATCCTCCGTTGAAGTGCTTGACGCAGCAGTCATAGATGGAGCTGAAGTAGAGGCAGCTGGAATTGTAGAAGAAGCTGAAATAGAGGCTGAAGTATCTCCCATCCTGAAATTTCTGCGACGCTTTCACGTCGGGTTCACCAAAGATGTCAAAGGGTTTCGAAAGCAATGTCGCAACTTCAGAAGTCCTTAATAAATTTCAAGCTAGAAGATTAAACAAGTGAGATCAGGCTATTCCAATCTGTTAACAAAGGTAATACTTCTCAGGTATGGTGAATCTCTTTTGAAGCATCCAATCTAGCAAAATTCTTCACCCTCAGAGCATGTATAAAGAACAGTCTTCAATGTTTCATCTTTCAGCACTATTTAAACAGCCATTGAATTGTTGTAACACCAACTTAAGGATTTTGTACCCCTTTTAAAGATCTTCAGACCATATGCAGTCTCTTGATTGTTGTTCTCTTGCATCTTCTGTTATCAACCCCAGGATCACGAACCACCAAGAGATACTATGTATTTCTAGAGCAAGATCAAGCAATTTCTCCCTGTTTGTGCCCTCCACTGAAGATGAACAAGGCCAATTCTCTCCTTCTTGGTTTCTTTATCGGTCTGTTTCTGCAATGACTTGGAGATGTTCTAGGATCCTTATTTTTCACAATCCTTAACCTGGTTTTCTTCACTATCTGTACATTTCAAAGGAGGTAGTACTTTAGGAAATTTTATCTTAGTAGAGAATCTTGGACGGATCTCTCGTTAAAATGCCAAACTTGGCAAGCTTGCGCTCCAACTCTGGTCGGAACACTCAGAAAACAATTGCAATATATGGCTTCACTTAAGATTTTAAAACCAAGTTCAAGAGTTCAGAGTGGCCCCTTCAAATCAGGTCTTCAATTTCATCTTTCGCATCAAAGAGCGAAGCCAAGCTGGAAATACAGGAGGTATAGCCTGTTGATTTACCACGACATAATAATCCCAATGTTCTCATGGAAGCATGGATCAGAGTTCTGTTGCAGCCTTCCAATTTCTTTGCATCACAGTAATGTTTTTGTTGAAGACATTGCATATACTCTTGATGGCAACAGGCTCATTGGCGTCTCTCTTCTATAATCGGAGTTTGTGAGATCATTTAGTTGATCTGATCCTCTCCTTTCGCATCAGAAGGCCTTGCCTTTCAATTAATTAGTGCAAGCTCTGTCTTTACGCAATCACCAGCACATATTGCCAGATATTTGTGTGCATCTGCTGTATCAGCAAAATGACCCAAAGGTTGTAGAATAGCATCTGATGCAATAAGCCCAAAAACCGTTGATGAGACTCTCCATACCCTCCATAAGCTTCTACCAGCTTGGGCAGTTTGCAGCCCTGGTCGACGTTTCGTTACAGACTTTGCCCCTGATCGCTCTTCGACTCTGGCCTTTTCTTCTTCCCCAATCCTCCTTGATTCCGCCTCAGTCGAGTCGAAGGCGTTGCAGTCCCTGCGTGTCGACTCTTTCTCCCCCGTGGCCGAAGCTTTGCTTGTAATTGTACAAAGGTCTCTCGGATTATTCCTGCACTGTTACGAATCGTGCCATCAGGATTGATCCGAAATCTGTCACAAGCAGCTGTCAATGCTTATTGCTCCCAAAAGTGTGCAACGAGGTGATAACGATGTACACATATCAATTTTCTCAAGCTTTGCGTGAATGCAGACAGGTTGCCTCCTCACTCCCAGCCATGATGCCAAACCCAAAGGCGATAAGTTCCAGTCAATTCAGTCCTTCTTGTCTGGACCTTTTCCAAAGATGTCGAAGTTGCAGAGCCCCCTCCGATTTCAATTCATTTCCTTTTGGTCTCCGCAGCTCCACTCTGATTTGACGAAAATCCTCCCTTTCACCTTCCGTCAAGCTCCTCTGTTCCGTCCTCTCTGATTTCCTTCCGCCGAGTTCCATCTTCCCAGTCGCAGAGCCTCTTCGGTTACTCATCTTCCTGTCCGTCCTTCTCTTCCCTCATCATCCCCTATCTTCTTCATCCTGAACTCCTCTTCTTCCCTCGTCCAGTGCAGAGTACCGTCCTCCTTTCTTCCCCTGTTTTCATCCCCCAATTCTCTCTCGTGCCAGCCTTTTTCACTCAGTCCGCGCTCCCCTGTTTTCAATCCTTCAATCTTTTCTCTTCCATACGACTCTGCCTCTCCTCCGAATTCTGTCCATTTTTATTCCATAATTCTCAGTTTCCCCCCCAAAAAGCCTCCTTTTAAAAATAGCCCAAAAGCTTCTCTTTTTCCCCTCAAAGCACGGCTCCTTTTCCCTTTCAGCATTCGAGTATATATTAGACATACAGACATAAGCCACTGGATTCTTCTTATTCAATTGCAATGCATGTTCGAAGGCCTACCTTCCGAGTTCCACATTGCCCCACTTCTGACAAGCACCCAAAACAGTAAGCCACAACACAAGGTTAGCTAAATATGGCATCTTCTTTATAACTGCTACTGCCTCGCTTAATAGGCCTGCACGAACAAGGAGATCAACCATGCAAGTGAGGTGCTCCACCGTTGGAATGAGGCCATAGTCTTCGCTCATGCTTTCAAAGTAGATTTGTGCCTTACCCAGTTGACCTGTGTGACTGCATGCTTTAAGCACACTACTGAATGTTATCAAGTTTGGTTTTATGCCTTGTGCCCTCATTTTGACGAATATATAAAATACATTTTCAGCCTTTCCAAGTTGTGCATATCCTGTGATTAGGACATTCCATGTGCCTAGATCTCAATAAGGAAGCATATCAAACACTGCTTGTGCCTCTGCCAGCCAGCCACATTTAGCATACATATCAACTAATGCAATGCCCACATCCACATTTGTCTTCAAATAGCCCTATCCTATCAATCTCAGCATGTATTTCTTGACCCTTGTTTATAGCTCCAGCCATGCCACAAGCTTTTAAGGTGCAGACAAGTGTGATACTATCCAAAGAGATATCCTCCTCATGCATTTGTTTGAATAATTGTAATGTCTTGTCTCCTTGATCCTATTCAACATAAACTGAAAGCAACCCTTCATACTCGCTACTATACTCATACGCAGAGAATAAATGTAATCACATCAACTAAGTATGCATAAAGTATTAAATCGCACACACAACTTTCGGGTGGTTTTCACATCTCGAATGCGCAGCAATACGACACCGTTGCGCATAAGAGGCAGTGGTTCTAGTAACCTAAGTGTTACGAGTAGCTCTTCGAGTGCAAGTGGAAGTCCTAGTACTTCCCTACTTCCAGTTAATTAGCCCACAACAAGTGGGGGTGTAGTTTTACCTACACAAACTCATGTTGTCAATCCGGTTGTAACCATGGTACAACCTATCGCAATTCGAGCAGGGGCATCGGATTTGCTAGCATTAGGAGCGTCGTTGACCATTTTCCATGGGTTAGCAGAAGAAGATGGAGAACTCCACATTAAGGAGTTTCAAACACTCATGTTCAATTATTGAATCCAAGACGAAGGACACCTAGTGATGTTCTTTAACATGACATTAAAAGGAAGAGAGGCAGTATGGTACTACGGTCTCGAAGCCGGAACCATAACTAGCAGTGCCCAATTCTTTATGGCTTTTTGTAGAGAGTTTGCCCCTGAGAAGGGTGGACAATATTGGTTGCGTGTCTTGAATGTAACACGCCAAGAGCCAAATGAGAATGTCCAGGCCTATGCCAAGAAATTAAAGCAAGTTCTTCGTAAAATAAATGCTTATATCTCCATTCCAGCAGTTCCCTAGTTACAATATTTCCTACATGGATTGGATTTTAATATCTAGGTGTAGCTGAGTAGTGTTGCTTTGGCCGACATTAACACTGCTATTACCCAAGTAGAAGGAGTAGAGTTGCGTTTGCAAGTGGCTTATGAAGCAATGATAAATTGGAATGGTAATAGCTTGGCCTTGACCAATGGGAGTCAAGGGGATCCCATGTCAAACGCGAATGGGAGAGGAGGTATCATACCGAATTTGCCTATGCTACCAGCTCCTAACATGACTATGCCCATGGCTAGTCAGGCGGCCTCACTAAATAGTGGGGGCCAAACAATGAATTCTAATGTTGTCCTAGTAGGTCAATGGCCAATCCCTAATCAAGTGGTTAGGCCCATGGGATGACAAAATGACGAATGCGGCTATAAGTCAAGTGCCTCTAATATCCTTGGTAAAGTTAAGGACATGATGAAGCACTACACTGATATGATCTATGAACAGTATTGACAAATAGCTGTGGATGCCAATTTCCTTAAGAAGCAACAGAATTTGATAGGGAGTCGACACCTTGAAGAGGGTGGCCCCTCAAGATTGAGCTGTAAGTGGTGTGGTGGCCAACATTTCCCTAAGAATTGCCCGAATGTCAAATGTGATATTTGCGGAAAGTCTGGCCACTTAGCTACTACGTGTTGGAGTAAGATTAGTTCTCTCCAACAAGGAAGTAAAAAACTTGGTCCAGTTAACCATCACGCACAAGGGAATAATCTCCCGCAAGATGAGGTACCAAGATAAATATTGCAATGAGGAAAGGCTGTTGTAGAGGAGTTGCCTCATGGCAGTGGAGTCAACCTTATTGAGGTTGTACGTGTCAATGATGCTGAAACTTCTAATCTATGAGCCGTGACAAGAGGGCAAAATATTAAAGAGGGTGATAAAGTAATTGTAAAACCTGTTGAGGGAAACCCTAAGCAGTATGCTAGGGAAAAGCGAGTCCTAAATCTAGATATGGAAGGTGGACCTCTAAGACCTGTTGACGGTAAAGTGGATCCCGAGAAGGATAGAGAGGTGCCAAGAAAGAAGATAAAAGTCAAAAAAGAGGTAGTAAAGTCGGTGGTCCAACGACCAAAGGAAAGAATGGTTTGGCGCGAGAAGAGAACTTTGGCTAACTACCATGACTTTGACCTAGAAAGTTCTCTTTGCAAAGTCAAACTAGATGTAAATTTGTTGCAATTGATTAAACTTTCTCCCAAAGAATTCAAGAAAATCCTGCATATCAAGTATATAGTAGAACCTTTGGGCATAGCTCGAGTGGGCAAAGATTGGAAGAGCAAGCTGTCGAAGCTTCAGGGCATTGTCGAGTGCCTTGTGGATTTCGGAGAGCCAAAAGAGGTCGGGCTGAAGGAAGTGACATGGACACATTGTTTAAGATTGATACAACATCTATTCCCTCCTGGTATGTTGCTATAACGCACTATCTTTCTACGGGAGAGACTGGAGCTACTCTATCAAAACCCGAGAAGAGGAAGATTAAATAACAGGCATTGAAATTTTTCTTGATCGCAAGGACATTATATCGGCAAGGTGTTGATGATATCTATCGCCGATGTGTGATGCTTGACGAGGTTCCCTTCATTTTGGAAGAGTGCCATGATTCTGCTTGTGGAGGGCACTTTGCTGGGCAGTTGACGGCACAAAAGGCTTTAGGAGCTCGTTATTGGTGGCCGTCCATCTTCCAAGATTCATTTGACTATGTTAAAAGATGTGATACATGTCAAAGAGATGGCAGTCGAGAGAATAGGAAGCGTCCACTTACGCCTATTATGGCTATCCTTCCATTTGAGAAGTGGGGCATCGATTTTGTGGGACCTATTACCCCATTGTCTACTACTCAAAAAAGATATATTATAGTAGCAACTGATTACTTTATGAAGTGGTTAGAAGCATGGGCGACGAGGCAGGACAATGCAAAAAGAGATTGCTAGTTTCTTACTTGAGCAGATCATCTGCCATTTTGGTCCCCCAAAGGAAATAGTATCGGACTGTGGAACTCATTTTTTGAATAAGGTAATTAGAAGCTTGACTGAAGCATGGAGCATTAAGCATAACAAGACGACCCCCTATAATCCGCAAGCTAATGGACAGGTTGAAAGTACCAAAAAGCAGCTCATGGATATCCTATCCAAGATAGCCTCTGAAAAGAAACGGGACTGGGATACAAAATTATATGTGGCGGTTTGGGCATATAATACAACATTTAAACGAGCCATTGGCCACACCCCATTCAAATTACTTTACAGGGAGGAGTGTGACTTGCCCTTAGAAATTGAGTTGTCGACCATAAGATTCGCAATCAATCATTCTTTGGGTGATGAAGATGCCTTATTTGAGCAGTTTACGACTATAGCCCACTTGGACAAGCTCAAATTACAGAGTTTGTTGCACCAGGAGGTAGCTAAACGTCGGATGAAGCGGTTGCATGATCTAAAGGAGAAGAAGTATACCTTTAAAAAAGGGCAATTAGTTCTGTATTACGATGCGTGTAGAGAGTATTTCCAAGAAAGCTGGAACCTAGCTGGGATGGCCTTTACAAGTTAGTTCAAATAGGTAAAAATAAGTCCACGGTTTTATTAGCCGATCTATAAGGGGTGGAATTTAAGAATAAGGTTAATCTTAATAATATTAAACCTTATTATTTCTAAATATGCTAACGCACTAAATGCATTGCAGGTCCATGCTAGGTCTGATTTGAGACCTGCAGGAGAGCTTAAACTAGTTGATGGGACGGTTAATCCCTTATTTGGAGCACCCATATCTAGAGCAAAGATATCATCAGGGAAGGCTTATCTGGTGGAGCAAGGGATACAAAGTGGTTGAGCAAGAAAACTGTACCTTGTGTGGGAGATTAAATTTTTATGCCCATCACTATTTACAAATATTGACAAGAATCCTTGTTAAGTTTAATGAAGAAGGTGGGATGGAGCGATCAGTTCATCCTCTAAATATGTTGAATGTTGATTATCATACTTATGAATAGAGGAGTTTCTGATGGTTGGTTGTGTAAACCCATTGTGGACGAACAAGTTATACTTTGATGGAGCATCCAAGGGGCTTAATCGAAAAGGGAGTGTTGGAGTAGTCATCCAAGATCCCCGACGTAGAGTTACAATGAAATTAGCTGCTTATCTCGGGGAGGGATTCACTAACCACATGGCGGAGTACAGAGCCCTGATTATGGGATTGAATATTTCCAAGAAAGGTGGCATTAGGCGGTTGTTAGTAAAAGGGGATTCCCAACTAATCTTAAATCAACTTAATGGGACATATACAATCCGGAATCCTATCCTCCATATGTATTATCAAACTGCTATAACCCTACTTGATGAATTTGAGAGCATATCTCTTCAGCTCATTCCATGTTATCGGAATCAGTTTGCGTATTCATTAGCCAATTTTTCTTATGAGGAGGATCTCTTTTTCAACTGTGGTCCTAGTTTGGATGTTGTTATGGATAATGAGATGGGACCTGGTTGCTTGTGGGAAAAGTTATCAGACCATGTGTTATATGGCAGGCGATGATTGATATGGGTAATGAGAAGAGTAGTTGAGACCCATCTACCACTATTATCTTGGACCCATAGGTTGATTTGATGACATGTTATGCATACGTCTCTTGCTGTATATGCAGGAAGTATGGGTGATAACTTGATGCATTTAGTTTGGGGCTGAGTGCCGTGTCTTTCCCCTTGGAGTGGAGCGTGTGTTTGTATATCTGCATTCTTCTAAGGAGGGATCTCTATGAGCTGGTTTGCTTGATTTCTTCAGGCCAAGAGGGCCAGTTGTTTTAAGGTTTTAATGATCTATTTCTTTAGGCCACGAGGGACAGTTAGTTTGCAGTGCAATATGCTATTTCTTTAGGCCAAGAGGGCCATTCGTCTGTTTGGTGCAGGTACGGTTAATGGTTTTTGTTGTAGTGTTTGCATCATACAGGTTGATGAAGTTGCTGGAGGGAGCCTTTGCTGCGAAGGAGCTTCTTGTGGCCATTCCAAGTGGTTTCGTCCCCTTTTCGAGTCTTTTTTCTTAAGCGATTAATGATATATGTGTGTGTATGGGTTACTTTCTTTTGTTTGTTGGGGACTGGCACTTGAGACATGAAGTCCCAGGATTAGGCTCTGTATGTCTGGGGGAGGTTTGAGTAGTCATTGCCTCCTGCAAAGCATTGTCAGGCATTCTAAGACCTGTTTTAGATGGGAGTTCTAGTGACGCTATTCTACTGACCTACTAGGCAGTAGTTCTAGGAGTTCCTGTTAGTTGTGAGGCAGTTAGAGAAGCCTACTAACAAAATGATGGAAAGAAAAAAAACCCTAAATATCTGAACAACAATATATGAATATACGGCGGTGTGTAAAAAGGAGTTCTAAGCCCTATAAAAATAGAAATGGAAAGAAAGAAAAAATCCTTGAGCTGTTGTTTATCGCCTTGCGAAGGCCTCGTAGGTTCCTTGGGACAAGTCACACTCGGGGCCAATGCCTTGTCTTCCTAGGGGTGGCCTCTAGCAGAAAAACAAAGAATAAAAGAAGGTTGAAACGAAAACAAAAGTGAGAGTTAGAAAAGGATTAAGTATTGTCTTGCGCGGGCTTGGTAGGTTCTTGGGTACCGAGATAGGACCTGAGGCCGATGCCTTGCTCTCCTTGGGTCACTATGCTCAGCTCCCTCCTTTTTACACGCCCGAGTATGGAAAATAAGAGGCTAAAGACCCAACATGCTAAATGACAATATTTGTTGATCAGGCTATAGGAGTCCTCACTTAGTAGGAACTCCTCATTGCATTGTCCTTAGTTAGGTAGGTAGTTCAGACCACCACTAAGGATGACCTCTTTGATAGATCTTTTTAGCTTGACTGTGTTGGAGCCATTGGTTAGTGACTAGCTTTTGAATTTCTGTCAGATTATGCTAGGCCTACTCGTGGATTTCATGCCTTGGTTTTGACAAGGGGGTAGGGTGAGAGCTGTGATGTGTTTTGTTATGTATCTATTTTGTATTAGCTTGATGCTCTTTGTGGTTGTGTTTATGTGCAGCTTTGTTTGTGGGATTCGATGGGCTGAGTCGCCCTATCCCATGGTCGCCAATGATAGATGATTTTTGATGCTGATAAGTGCTTAAAAATAGCCCAAAATTCTGAATTTCAGGGAAAAAATGGATTTCATTGAAGGCGGCGGTGGCAATCAGTACGATTTTAAGTGGCAATGCTCGGAAAAGGCTTAAAAGACCCACTTGACGACAGTTGATGAATTTTCATAATTATTTGGCATGTCAAATGAGACCATGTGAGATGCCCGACAATGGAGGACTTCAGGACGGATGCCCATGATTTTTCAAGATTCGAAACAGACATCAGATAAGGAAATGGTAGCGCCCGGGAGGCCAAGGCCAAGACCAAGTATGAAAGGACTTTAATGGGAGCCAAAATGCATGACCCTTGGGGGCTCTCTAAAGGGGGCCTCTAAAAAATAACGAATTTGAGGGGGGGGGGTGTTTTTTTCGGCGCAGTGCAGGGATGGAGGCGCCATATCCATGATTCATGATGAGGGGGGTTGGAGAGTCTAAAAGCAACCCCCCAACTGATTTGATGCATTATCTTCTTGCTATCTTCGCTCTCCATCACTCTAGTCCACTCCTCGAATGGCTGCCTGGTTGTAGAGATCAGATTTCAGTATTTCTCTCTCCTCCCTTTCTCTCCTGCAAGGGGCAATTCTTGCATGTGAAGAAGAATAAAGCCCGGCTAGTGAATGCTCATCCGGTGTGGTACCGGATTGCTTCCAAACTGAAGGTGGGCTAAAGATGGCAGTGTGGAGGCGGGTTGAGCATCAAATGGACCCTAGTTTGTAGACCCGCAACAAGTTTCAAAATCCGAAATAATAAAAAATACATGGTAATGACATTTTTACAAAGAAAATGGCTATTTTTTTCACATTTGATGAGGTTAGCAATGTTCATATGGGCTGAAAATTGATGGACATGTTGTTTGCTGTTAGTTTAAGTCTTTGTAATAAAAAAATTAGAAAATATACACTTAAAGAGTGGAAAATAAATGAAAAAAACTCGAAAAGCATGGTTTTTAGAGTAAAAATGAGATTTTTGGGCTTAAAATCGAAAAATCTTGAAACAAAACACCAATAAAATCTGCATGGTTGCTGTTTATGGACTCAAGAGCCACAAATTTGAAAAAATGTTAATTTTCTTCCATTTTTATTGATAGTAAATAAGGAAAAATAGGAAAAAATACTTTTTAAAAGGGGGAAAAATAGGGAATGGACGAGGAAAATTATGAAAAATTATGGATGTGTCTGTGAGTGTATAATGAGGATAAAGCATGCGGGTTTGCTTCAGGTTATCCCTATTTTTTATGTTTTTGTGAGTATTTGTTGCTTATTTTGTGCGAAATACACATGAAATTACCCTTTTACCTATCACCGCAAGCAAAACCCTAAATGGTAGAGGATGAGGAAAAATTGAGCATTGAAATATGATATAAAATCTGATGTATTTGCTACATTATTCATATAGGATGACGTTAAGTTAAATAAAGGGAAGTACAACATGAGTGTAAGGCTCGGTGTCTTCTCTCATCGCAGCAATTATGCGTTAGTGTGTGGAAATATGAAAAGAATGGATTTGCACAATGCACGAGGCTGTTTTTCAATTGTTTGAGCACTTAACCATATACACATTTGCATCAAGCATCATTAAATGGTATTAATTACAAACTCCTAGATGCATAGCACTTAGTTTCTTTAGGAATTCACCCATGGAGAGAGAGTGAGCAACCAGGCTGTAGGTCTAGATGGTGGGTCAAAGGGGATGGATAAGTGCATTCTTGGAACATTAAATATATTAGCACTAAGAGGGGAGGTTGTTTCAAATGCGTCTGTGTGTGGAAGCAGTGCATCGAGGGGCCAATCCCCTAGATATAGGAGAGCTGTAGTAGGGCCACGACAATTAGCCAGTGGGGTGCCCTTGTGTCTATGATATGTGGCATTTAATGCCGATATATGTATAATCTCCCTCCGAGGAGACGAGGAAAGGGAACATCCATTGGATTACAGACTATAAACACACAGTAATTAGTGTTTAGGATAGTGTATCTCTCGATAGACGCTCTTGGCCCGCGAGGCCATGAGGTGGGGTTGTCTGTTGAGGGCATGAGGTCCGGCTAGTGCTTTAGCTAGTGCATGAGGTGGGGTTGTCTGTTGAGGGCATGAGGTCTGACTAGTACTTTAGCCAGTGTAGGTGCTGGCCCATTTTAGGTCCCATCAACTCACTATTATCATTGTCACTTTAGTCTTCACTTCAAGTCTCCTTCAGCTACTTCTTTTCCCAAAGCTAAACATCCATCCATCAAAACACATATAAAAGAAAACAGATGCTTATAGAATAGAGACAAAAGCTCTACAAATTACTATAGAAGGTCAATGAAAGGCATAAAATCCATACAACTCAAACCAAAACCACTTCAAACCATCCAAAACCATATATCACACTCTCAATCATTACTCAAAATACTTATTCACAATCTCAACACTAAACAAACTCATTACAAAACCTATCAGAACTAAACAAACTCATTACAAAACCTATCAGAACATCATATCTAAACTAAAAACCATCATGATCTTCCTTAACATACTCAACCCATCCAAACTCATTCCAAAACACTTTCAACACATCCAAAATCAATCATTCAACTCACAAAAACAACAAAAATTAGCCCAAAAAACAAGTCAATTCAGCCCTCAACATATTCCTGTTAGAATATTGAGGATGTATGCTAAGGTGGATCATTGATGAGAAAATAGACAATCATAATGAGGCATAAGTAATGACAAAGAACAACAATTGATATTATCTAAGCATAACGAAATCACAATTGAATGAGAATGTTTGATCAAATGAGTGTGGGGATGAGTGCCTTTTATGGGCTTATAGTAGGTGATATTGGTAGGTGGAAAGAGGTGGAAAGGGACCATTGTATTCACCAATTGTGGTTTTAATAAACCATGCATTCATGACCTAGACTAAGGCTTTATTTGCAATGTGATTCTTTGCCTTGCTATTCATTACAAAGAGGCCATAGTGGGTGTGATTGCACATTTCTCAACACCCCTCCTCAATCACAACCAAGAAAGACATTGAGTATACAGAGGCTATCATGAGTAGAACCTTGCTAAGTGTAGACATGGAAAGAAACAACCATATAAAGTTAGAGTCTGTCACAAGGCCTCATTAATTGTGTAGAGATTGTAGTATGCAAATGTTACATGAGGAGTACAAGAGGTGATGGTAAGAACATTAAGCAAGTACACATTTAAAACCTAAAAAAGGCTATTAGAAAATGAGCTACAAAGGAGGGATTGGTGGTGAGTCCAATCCTTTTGTTCTCGGGCTTCTTCTTCTTCTTCTTCTCCATTGTTGTCTTCATCTTCTTTGACTGTTGCAAGATATGCTCTTTGAGATCTTTTTCTAGCATGACAAAACTTCTCAATATGCCAATTTTTCTTACAAAAAGCACAAACTATGCTCTTCTTCCCTTTGTCCTTCACATAGATGAGTTGTTGGTCTCCTCTTGGTGTGCTTGTTTCTCCCTTGCTCTTGATCTTATTTTTTTCTTCAAGGAGAGAGGCCTTGATATCCACAAGCTTCGGCTTTGGCATGTTGATTAATGTGGTAGATATATTATCATACTCAAGTGGAAGACTCTTGAGAAGTATTCCAATGCAAATGTCTTCATCCATTTGCAAGTTGATTCTTGCAAGTTGTGTCAACAAGATTTCCATATAAATCAAATGAGTTGCAAGTGAGGTACTACTTTTCCACATTTGGAGTATTTTGAGTGAGCTCCAAACAGGGTTTCTAATCGATCCCATGTTGCTTGAGAGGTTTCACAATTATCAATACGATGAATGTAGCTTGTCAAGATTCCCGTGGAGGGTAATATTTCTTCACATAGTAACCATTATTTAGGAAAGGATCCTCAGAAGTATCGATTGCTTGCACTTGGACAGAGACATTAGGGGGGTTGACAATGAATACCTTGTAGGGACCATCCAATATTGGTGGAGCTTTATGGAAACTTGCCAAAGTGTGAATCATAAATGAGGACTAGAGCACCTTCCTTGAATTCTTTGTGCTTGATGAAACTGTCATGGTAAGCCTTTCATCGAGCCTGTGTGGCTTCCATACATTGTAAGGCCATCTATTGTATTTCGTCCAAACATTTTAAGTGTAGGAAGTGGCATTGCATGGACTCATTGTCTCCTAAGTGCTTGGTGATAGCCATGCAGAAAGAAGGTAGTTCTAATTGTTGATATTTATGCAATCATACTCCTGTTCTCTCTCTCTCTCTCTCTCTCTCTCTCTCTCTCTCTCTCTCTCTCTCTCTCTCTCTCTCTCTCTCTCTCTCTCTCTCTCTCTCTCTCGCTCTCTCTCTCTCTCTGTGTCTCTCTCACACACACTGAAATGGTCACAAATGAGCTCTCCCTTGGCCTCTTGGCTCTTATACCCCTTCCCAGGTATGGTGCTGGTGCCCCCAATCACTCACTTGCCGATCTTAGGCATCACAAGTGAGCTTTTTGCCATTTTTTGCATGATTTTTGCCCTGCTTTGCAATAGCAAACCCTACCCTTCTTTGATGCGATTTCCTCATCCTAATCTACTCTAAATGCAACAAGAATCAAAAGTATAAAACTAAAATGATTTCTCCATGTTTTCCAATCCTCATACAAACAAAATACCTCAAAATACTTACTTGTTTCGAAGATCAAAACACCCAAACTTCCTACCTATCTCAAGCTCCGTTTCGGGGATGAATACTTTGATGTTTGATATGAGGTGCATAAGTGCTCAAGCTTGAATCCATTGGTCCCGGCCCCCGAAACCAAAATGTGGAAACTCACGCTCAACCGCCAAGACCCATGGACCACTTATTGTTTCAAGCATTCCAAGCGAGCTCTAATGGCTATCTCTCACCTAGTTGATCCGGTGTCGATCCTATGAGAGTAGTGAGCTTACCTTGATGCCAATACGAGTTGCCTCCTCCCTCAAGCACACCGGTAGCCCCACGATCCTAGATGCAAGCTCAAGCATCCTCAAGCCTCCTCCACCTCCAAGCTCCATTCTCCATAGCCGCGCGCACAAGAAGAGAGAAGAGAAGAGAATAAGAGGAGAGGAGATGGTGAAGAGCTTCACCCTCTTGATCCCTCACTCTCACACACTCACTCCCTCACACTCTCACACTCCCTCTCTCAAGAGCACACACAAGCAAGAAGATGAGAAGGAGAGAAGAAGAAGAAGACTCTTGTTGCCACACACCAAAGAATGAGCTTTCATTCACCTTTTGAACTTTATATACAAGCCCTAAAATCCCATGGGCACCCATCCCTTTTTTACATGACCAGCCATTATGGCAAGGTCCTTTTTCATTTTCCCTCTTCTAGCCTTGTGCCTCTAGCCTACACCCATCTAATATTTTACAATTGGAAGAGGAGGGAGCTTGGCACTCTTTTACAAGAGTTTTCCGAGTTTTTTGAGGCACCTTTTCATTTAAAGTTGCGCTTTTTGCCCTGGTTCATCTTTAGAGGCCACCTGCGTGCCTTTGCTCTTTTTCCATCTTCCTTTTGCTTTTTCCTTCATTTTTCTGCCATCTCGACTTGGGGTTTTTCCTTCATTTTTCTACCATCTCGACTTGGGGTTAATATTATATAAGGACCAAAGAGGAAGAGATGAGGGTTACACGTGATTACATAGTTTCATGCATACATACACTCGATGTTACATAGTGAAAATACCCAAAGACACTCAATTAGTACTTTCGTACTATTGTTGTAGCCATGGTTATCTAGTTCGAGCCTTGTATTTTTGAATAGTAATTTGTATGGTCCTTATATTCAGTCCTTATAGTCAATCCCAAGGAGACTATAACACATTGTTTTTATTGTCTCCCAAGGAGTCTATAATACATTGTATGGGACTTGTAAACTAAACTTATAGAATATACGGGCATTCTACTTACTGTTCATTTTTTCTATGTTACCTATTTAGGTATGTTCTATTTTATATACTTTGAGTGATGCGTCTATGATGGTAGCATATCTCTATCTCAAGTCTGAGTACATTAAGGCTTTGTAGTCTCACCACAGAGAGGGTGCAATTTGATCACACACGATGACCACAATCCAAACTCAAACTCCATTACAATGAAGAATCAAGTAGTGTTGCAATATTTGATTTTTAACTAGATGAAGAAAACAAGTTCAAGAAACCCCTATCCCTAATAACATGGATACTCATCCAAAGAGCAAGAAGCATTGCTTAGAAGTGGGCATGGCTACTAGTGGTTTCATGGTGAAGTATCCCTAATAACATGGATACTTCACCATGAAGCCACAAGAAGCATGGCTAGGATAGCTAAAATGGAGATATCCTATTCTGGAAAATGACAAGGTAGCATGGCAAGACTTCATTTATTCTAATGTTAGTGCAAAGATAGATCGACTCCATTTGCTCCTATCCTCGTCAGCATGGCAAGTAATACAAGGAAGGAGAACATGGTAGATATAACTTTCCAAAGATTTCAAATGTCAAAGCCATTGAGAAAACAAGACGCTACCTATTCTAGTATTTTGATCTCACTTAATCTTTCATTCATTTTGTGAGGAAATTTACAAATTTTCCAAATCCTTCCCTCATAACCACATGCAACTACCTTCGCCTCCTCACATTAGACTACTACAACAATCCAACACACCATATGAGGAGAGGCTACTGCTACTATTTTTTTATGTGAATGCAAGTATTGAACGAGTGGTGATATTACAACTACACCTTAGGATAGTCCTTTTTCCTCATTGCATGGAGCTTTTACAATATTTACAATATATTTGTACTTTGCACTACTTCCCTCTTTCAAGAGTTATGCCTATAACTATGTAGCTTATTAAAAGAATATATGCTTAGTAGGGGATGCCTCCAATATGTACTCAGGCCAGTCCCTAAATAGTGTAGATGTCGATCAAATTTATTCAAAAGAAAAGAGAAAAAATAAGAAAAAGAGAAGAATGATGACACAAGCTCAACGAGAGCTCAACATGTGTGGAAATTGATGATGGATCGCCTGGCTAGATGGATCTGCACATCTAGACTTAACACACCAGTGGTCATTACGATCCTCACATGGTCACTAACTCCACTTATTATACTTAGTTTGTTACACCTACCTATAGCTTGTATAGTTATAGTACTAGGCGATTAGTAGTCATTTATGCACTATTTGACTTAGTAGGCCACTTTTCTTGATATTATATCTTATCTATACTTTGTGTATATTGTATTGTGTGTGAGAAGAAGAAGAAACAAGCAAGAAAACATTTTTGCCTCCATCTCTCCTCTTCTATTCTTGATTGAGCTTCCTCTTGTGTGTATGGTGTGTGTTTGGTGTAGCAACTCAAGAAAGTTCCCCCACCATGCAATTCATGGCATGGTATGGTGTGTGTTTGGTGTAGAATCTCAAGCAAGTTCCCCCACCATGAAATTCTTGACATGGTATCAAATCAATGCTACTGAGAGAGGCTGGTTTTGAAGGCCAAAGTGAAGGAGAAGAAGCAAGGATTCGAGCAAGCAAGAAATGGATATGAAGCTCTCCCATTCTTCCACTCTTTCTCTTAGATAGTGCATGTGGAGGCACTAAAAGTAGGGTAGAGCAAAAATCTCATATTACTATGAGATTTGGTCTATGAGTAGAATAGTCTATATTCTGCAAATGAGCTCTTTCTCGCTACTTTTTTGGCCATTCGAGACTGTTTCGGTCCTCATTTTAAAGCTACAAGGTTTGGGAAATTTTTTTAGGGTATACTATGATTTCAATTGTGTTGACCGAAAGTGGGTGCACAAGTTATAGATTTTGAATTTGTAAGTCTTGAGATATGTACCAAGAAGCAAACACAAATTTTATCAGTGCAAACAATTTGCAGATTGCAAATACTATCAAGTAGTCAATGAAAAAGGTTGCTTATTTTATTATTGTGTATTTATTGTGAAAGGTTGCATAATAGCATAATACTTAGTTGCTATTTGTTGTGAAAGGTTGCATAATAGCATAATATTTGTTGTGAAAGGTTGCATAATAGCATAATAGCATAATACTTAGTTGCTATTTTGTATCAATTTTATGATAATAGCAAAGAATAGTGGAAACCCTATCATTGAGAAGCTGGACAAGAACAACTACCCATCATGGAAGTTTCGCGTGACGAACTTCCTTATTGAAAAAGGCCCTTTACGAGTTCATTTCATGTGAAGAAAAGGAGCCAGAGTTAAGTAATTATGTGATTTCTTGATGAATTAAAGGCATGGAAAGAATGGAATGCAAAGGACAAAAACATGATGTATTGGCTTATTTAAAATCATTGATAATACTATATTGGGACATATAAGAAATGTAGAAACTTCACATGCAGCTTGGACATTTTTTGAGAATATATTTTCAATAAATATAAAGACATGGAAGATTCAACTCAAGCAAGATTTGAATACCTTAAAGAAAGGGAAAATGTCTATTAATGAGTATATTTTGAAGGTGAGGAGCATTATAGATGCTTTGGTAGTGATTGATGCAATACATGATGATGATGATGATTTACTTTTATCTACTGTGGGTGGCATGACTAGTGAGAAGGCTTGGAAATCATTTGTCACTTCTATATATGTATGAAAGTCATTTCCAAATTTTGATGAGTTGGTCTTTCTCATGATCAACAAAGAAATCAATATGCAAGGAAAATGATCTTAAAAAAGTGATGAATAGGTCCAAGCATTTTACTCAAGCTTGGGAAGAAGACATGGCAAATCCTCTTCAAGAGGCCGTGGTATGAAACACGATGGTGACAACCCGCAAAATAGGTTCAATCAGTATTTCAGAGAAATGCAGGTTTTAGGAGGCCATGGAAACTTTAAAGGCAAGGGGAGCTCTAGAGAAAGAGGTGGATGGTAGAATAGAGGTTCTAGTAATTCTTTTATTTTTTGTCATTATTGTAGCAAAATAGATCCTATTGCAGCCCAATGTTATGCTACAAAGGATGATATCTACAGTGGTGAATTGTAGTAAGGAAACTATGCACCGTATTTATCATGTATGATATGTCAATTCAAGTACATCTAATCATATTATCAATCATGCTAAATGGTTTGGAGAGATACAAGATTTACAAAATCCAAGTTATGTGCAAATGAGTGATGATTTATGCCACCCAATTTCACATGTTGGAAAGGTTCCCTTGTCCTTGCATGATGGCCAAATAAAGAGTCTGTTAGATATATTACACATGTGCCATCAATCACAAAGAATTTATTGTCTATTGGTCAAATGGTAGAGCAAGGGTTATACATTCTATTTAATGTAAAAGATTGTTTTGTAAAATACTTTATTGATAAGTGTAGATTGGTGACAAAAGGAAGTAGAGTTGGCTGCATGTTCACTTTAGATGCTGGAATTCTTATTATGAATACTAATATGTATGCTAAAGAAAAAAGAGTGGTTGCAAACATTGAAATATGGCATAAATATATTGGACATGTAAATACACAAAGGGTGAAATTAATGCAATCCAAAGAATTGGTTTACAGGGTTGCCTACTTTTAGAGTTGTAGAATTCCATAAAGTATGTGAAGCATATTAATTTGATAAGCATGCAAGATTACCTTTTTCACATAATAGAGTGAGCAGAAGAATACTTAATGTTGTGCATATAGTTGTTTGGAGGTCTACACAAAACATATCTCTTGGTAAATACTTTGTCATGTTTATTGATAATTGTTCAGGAAAGCTATGGGTATATTTCACGAAGGAAAAGAGTGATGTATTTGAACACTTCAAAACTTTCAAGGTTGGTGTTGAAATAAAAATAGGCTTGAAAGTTAAGTGGTTGAGATCATATGGAAGGGAAGAGCACTCTCCAATGAGTTTAGTGACTTTTTGAGGACTAATGGGATAAAAAGATAGTGTACTTGTTTACAAGTATATCCCACAACAAAATAAGGTTGCAGAAAGGAAAAATAGACATATTGCAGAAGTTCCACAAGAATTGATGACTAAAAAATATATATCAAAATACTTTTGGCCCAAAGCTATCCATACTATTGTTTATATCATGAATAAAACTCAAATAGAACTCCCATAGCTGTAGTTCATGGAATGATACTCGAAGAATGCTTTGTAGGCAAAAAGCCTAATGTATCACACTCATATGAGTTGCAAAAGAAGCTTGATACAAAGGCTAAAAAAACATATGAGTCACACTCATATGAGTTGCAAAAGAAGCTTGATCCAAAGGCTAAAAAAACGTATTTTTATTGGATACTCTTCAAAGCAAAAAAAATATCATTGCTATAACTCTATCATAAGTGAGTTCAAAGTGAGCAGGGATGTTATTTTTAATGAGATGAGTAGTTGGTGTGATATTACAACTTTATTTTCAATCTTCCAAACTTGTTGCAAATTGGACTTGAAGAATTCTAAACCATTAAATAGAGAAATTCTTTAGCAAAATCATCCAAGGATCGCAACCCAACACCGGGTTGATAGGGAATGTAGCCATCCTTCATAGAAGTTACCACGTGAATGTGAGTCATGGACCATAAGTCAAAACTGATCAAATGCATTTAAAACTTAGCAAAGCAAACAAGTCTCAAAGCTTTAAGCTTTAAAGCTTTAAAGCTTTAGAAGAAAAAGAAAAAGAAGAGGAAAACAATGACGATAGCCCCCCCCCCCCCTTTTTATTTTAAAAAAACAACACCTCATGCTTCCAAATTTGGAGATCTAGATTGCTAAAGAAAAAGCTTGAATTCTCCTCCTATATTACATCAATTAACTCCAGCAATCTCCCCCTCTTCTTATTTCAACAAGAGGCTTGGATTGAAGCAAAATCATTTAAGAGCCACATGATCAATCATGGCAGCCTCTCTAGACCTCAAAGATCAAATCGTGAGCATCAGATTGCATCTTGAAAGCTTCTAGGTTAGTGATTTGCCAAGAAACTCTCCATAAATAGCTCTTCTTCTTGGCCACAACCCTTCTTCAATTTAGCTATAAATACAAGGCATGAGGAACCATTGGGGGCTCTTGTCATAAACTCCTTAGGCTCTTACAAACTGCCAACTACCCCTTCGATTTCCAAACAATGTCTTGGAAAGTTCCAATACTAGTTAAGGAACTAAACTTGGAAAGAATAATAACTTTGGGGAGCCATTGGAGGCTCTGGTCATAAACTCCTTAGGCTTTTACGAACTGCCAACTACCCCTTCTATTTCGAAACAATGTCTTGGAAGTTCCAATACAAGTTGAGGAACTGAACTTGGAAAGAATAATACCTTTGGGTTGACTTCATTATAATTAGAACAGAAAATATTATAAAAAGTTATTTTTCTTAAAAGCCCTATTAAGGAGGGATTGCTTTACTCTATTTTTGTGTCGTAAATTAAAGGCGTGTAACTTGTATCAAGAGATAATTCAAAGTTATTTTTATATGTTGAATCTAAAGTAGTAAGTAGTTAGGTAATTAAAAATACTCTCTCGAGGGAAGCGAGAGGATGGACCCTGATGGATCCAAACCTATGGTTGGGTGGTCTTGGTAAGCCAAGAGCTTTCCCAAGAAGGAATAAAAATGGCATTTTTTATGCACCATTAGAGATCAAAAAGCCTAACTCACATCACTTTAGAGCCATGGGCAAAAGGGATCAAAGTGCCATGCTCCCTTCGTTTCCCATTCTCTTTGAACCTATCGCAATGTAAGCCCGTTTCAGTCAGCAATTTCTATAAGCGATGGAATCTCGAACCAATGACACTGTTCAATCTTCTTGAAAATGATTGGAACTTCCACTACGGGGTAGACTCAAGCAAGCCTAGTTAGCAAACTCTGATGGTTTTCATCAAAATCCTAGATGACACTTCCTAGGACATCTCTTGATGGGCTACCAAGAACATACCGCCAAGGAAAGCTCAAGTAGGCACGTTACAATTAGTATGTATCTAGTGGTGATGCATTGGACGATGATGATCATGATAGTTATGTGCAAAAAGAAAAGTAAGAATCATGGAGTCTTAGTGGACTAGAAACATCATTCGATACTATGAACTAAAGCAAGCATCTAGAGCATGGTTTGACAAGATTGAAGAGTATCTTGTCAACGTTGTCTTTTATGTTTCTAATGTTGATAGCTCACTTTATGTAAGAAAGGGAGATGCATGCTTGGTCATCATAGTCATATATGTGGATGACATGATTATTACAAGTAACAATGACGATGGGATTGTTGAAGTTAAGGACCTTTTGAAGAACAAGTTTGAGATGAAGGATTTGGGTGAGCTGAGATACTTTCTTGATATTGAGGTGATTAGATGTGATGATGTGTATGGATATCTCTCAAAGGCAATACGTCTTGGATATGTTATCCAAGTATGTTATGATAGTATATAAGACTCTTTCAGTGCCATTGGAGCAAAATGTGAAGTTGAGTGTTGATGTTGGGGATGAGATAGAAGGCCCTACTATGTTCAGGAGAATAGTTGGAAGTTTGATTTACATAACTATCACAAGGCTAAACTTGAGTTATGTTGTTGGCCTTGTCAATCAATTTATGCAGATACCTAGAAAGCTTCATTTGGATGCAGGTACATACATATTGAGGTATGCAAAGTCTACTTTGCATTATGGACTTTTTTATAAGGTAGGTAAGGATATATAGGTGTTTGGATACACAGATGTAGATTAGGCTAGTAGCATGTCTGGCAAAAGATCTACCAGTAGATTCATATATTTCCTTAGTAGTGTAGCAATTACATGAAGCAGAAAAAAACAATCTATAGTTACTTTATCAAGTACAGAGGCTAAGTATAGAGGTGTTGCTATGGCAACATGTGAGGTGGTATGGCTGCAAAAGTTACTGGGTAATTTGGATGTGCAGGAAGATGGTCCAGTTGTCATTCATTGTGACAACATGAGAAACATACAATTAGCTAGGAACCCAGTGTTCCATGCTAGGACAAAACACATTGAGATGCATTACTTGTGAGAGAGAATGTACTTTCAACAGAGATTGACTTGGTATACACAAAGGATCAGATAGCTGACATTTTTACAAAGGCATTGGATGTAGAGAAGTTTCAAAAATTTTGAAGCTTACTTAGAGTTGGTGAGATATAGTTGAGCTTGAGGGGGAGTGTTGAGATAGCAAGCTCAGCACGTGCGGACATTGATGATGGACTGCCTAGCTAGATGGGTCCACACACCTATACTTAGCATGTCGGTAGTCATTATGATCCTCACATGGACACTAACTTACCACTTACTATCTTTAGTTTGTTGCACCTACATTACAGTGGGCATAGTTATAGTTCTAGTCAATTAATAGAGTCAGTTACTGAGTCAAGTGTGAATACTTCTAATGATTGAGAGATGCCTCAAGACATCGCCTCCTCGTTGCTTTTATACTCTTCTGCCACCTCGAAAAAGCTTCAGAAAAAGCAATTGTTGAAGGCATCCTCATTAATAATATGGTTCTTTTCTTTTGCCAATGAGAAGCCTTTTTTTTAACATTCTTTATTTTTCATCTCTAATTGATGTCAAAGCTTACGTTGTTGTGATGTCGTCGTCATCTCTTCGAAACTACAGGTGCGGCTATTTTGATAACTCTTTTGAAGCCTTGATAGCCTGTGGAAATAGTACCCCAAAGCTAGGCTTCAGTCATTACTCATCCTGACTAACGACTGAGCTTCTCTGCTCCTGCCAACTTGCAACGACACTCTCGATGGTCTCGTGAGAGTGAGTGACATTGATGTCAAGGTCTACTTAGGTCCTTGCGATGCTATTAACAAGCGTGGGGTCCTAGAATTTGATGAGCACATCTACCAAGTAAGGCCACTTCAAAGCTCCACACATGGGTTTCTCTGAGTAGAGGTCCTCCATGTGTAGATTCACAGTGGCTTCTTGTGCGTAAGCTCCAAGCACGCAAGGAGCGATGCTCAATGCAACATTTATTCAATTCATGGTGTATCCACTTCACTTTACACGATTGTTGGTCCATGCCACTAGAATAGGTTGCAAAAGCTCCCCCTTCCCTTGTTGATACCTCAAGAGTAGGCTAATTCTTGAACAGCTCATGCACATCCATCGTCAATACTGCTCATCTGCTCATCATTCTACTCCTGGGGTGACTCATCATGGATGCCCTAGGTATTTGTCAGCCCAGAACTAAGATCCTTTGGTTGTATGTTGGTTAATTAAGCTTCTACTACTATAGTCACAGCAGGGGCATCACTACCATTATAGGCATTACTACACCTCACTTGCACATGTAGATTCTATGCGCCATGACATGCATAGTGGCCAACCATTACTGTCTTTTCTTGTACTGCCATACCCTCCTCTAAAAGAAACATGGACAACTCTACCCTTTGTCCCATTTTTTTCCACCCACATGCATTGCACGGACAACGATGTACCATCAACACTGCATAAGATGTATGCAGGGTTAATTTCGCAGATGTTGCAAGGCAGAACTTTTCGAGCCTCTGTGAGCTCTAAGAGAACATGTCTTCCTACATGGACAAGCCATCCTCCTAAAAAGTAGAGACATCCTCAGCAAGGTTGCACTTTATTAAATCTCTTTCTTCCAGTCGACAAAGCAAGTAATATGCTACACGCTACCGATGACATATAAAAAATGTACAGTACTTCAAAAGCTACAGTTATTGCTACATATGAAAGTTCTAGCATGCCTGTTAAGCATGCTTTCACAGCCTTGAATGCAACACCATCAAAATCCTCATCTTGGGAAACTAAGTTCTCAGTCCAATCAAAAATTTGTATCAAGGCATTAGATGCAAGATCGATCGCACTTGGGCAAAATTTAGCATATCACAGAATCAGCTCTGTAGCAATTTGTTGAACCCCTGAGCACCCTTTGACTTCTGGAAGTATAGCTTGGTTGCTATCTGAATTAGTATGCATTGTTTGAGTGCTGGAAAAGGAAACCACGCCTTGTAAATGTGCAACACTTTGCTTATTATGTTGAAAATTTAGCACTCTAGATGCTGATGATCCAAGGAATTTCACCCCCATAATGTTCCCTTCCATGTTTGCTGAAAATGCCTTCTCACTTATGCAAAATATCTTTTCTTTGTCAGCTGAAGCCAACAAAATATAGCCACCTTTTGCTCAATATGCATTAGTTTGTAGGTTGCTAAATGTTCAACCAATTTCACATATGAAGAAACATATCATCTGTACTGGGAACATCTGAATTACAATCTTTTCCTCAAATCCACAAGTCTTCAAAACAGAAACCTTCATGTGAACCGATTTTCCATGCTTTGTGCCCTATCAAGAGCATGCTTTTAAAAAGAACTTCGTGCCCAATCACCATGCAATTTTCAAATTACAGTCCATGTTATGCAATCAATTGAGCAATGCTCCCACACAAAAAATTATGAATGCATTGAAGAATTTGTGATTAGCCTAACTACATGTGCTCGTGCATCATGTGAATGCAAACACAAAAGATACACACAACGAAAAATAAACTCATAATGATGTTGACTAAAGAGTTCAAAATCCTAGCAGAAAACTCCGCCCTCAGGTTTGCAGTGGTAGACACACAGTGTCACGACATCGTTTGGGTTTTGTAATACCCATGATACATTTCAAAGAGTGATGATGGCCACATTCCAAAATCACATGCATAATTTCATTGAGGTATAACTAGATGACTTCTATGTTTAATATAGCCTAATTCGTTTGAGCATGGGGGATACCTGGAACAGTGCCTTGATCGATACTAGGAGTATAGAATCTCCCTCAACCCCGACAAATGCATCTTTGGAGTCTCTTCAAGAGTTCTTTTGGGCCACATTGCGTACAACCTCAATCAAACTAACCCCACTACCACTTGGTAGCTCCTCCACTGTAGTCTTTGGTCGTGGGAGTATTTGTTTAGGCCCATCTTCTCACTGGGAATCGTTTCCTTGCACACGATGATTAACAGGCCCTGGCTGCCGACTACCGCATTGGAGGGAACTGATCTTACTCCAGCAAGTAGCTGCTAAATGGCCGGATTTTCCACAGATGTTGCACTTAACATTTGGGCAATTTCTTGGATAGTGTTGCCCACCACACCATTTGCAACTAAACCTCGAAGGTGCACCCTCATCTGGGTATCTACTTCCTATTAAATTTTTTTGTTTTTTAAGGAAGTTGACATCAACGGCTATTTGCCGATACTGCTCCGTAATCATGTCGGTATAATGCTTCATCATGTCCTTAACCTCGCCAAGAATATTGGAAGCGCTCAACTCATAGCCTTGGTCATTACCATGTCGTTCCATCGGCCTAACAATTCGATTAGGCACTGGTTGTTGAGCCACAGGCATGGTATTAGAATTGACCGCCTGGCCTCCACCATTTGGAGCCATTTGACTGCCCGTAGGCATCGACATGCTAGGGGGAGCTGGTAATAAAGGGACATTCTGCATCATGTTCCCTCTCCCATTAGGGTTAGCCATGGCTATCCCTTGGCCACTACTGCCATTGGCCATCGCCATATTGTTTCCCAATACTAAACCCATATTCGAATTGCCTCGAGAAGCATAGGCTGCTTGTAGTCGGGATTCCACCTCTTGTGCTCGTGTAATGGCAGTATCTATATCCCCCAAGGGGACACTACTCAACTGCAATTGGATATTAAAGTCCAAACCATGAAGGAAATATTGCAATTGAGTAGCTGCGGGGATAGGAATAGAGGTGTCCAACTTACAGAAAACCTCTTTTATTTTCTTCGCATAAGCACGAATATCCTCGTGTGGTTCTTGACGGGTCACGTTGAGTACACGCAACCAATATTGCCCACCCCTTTCAGGAGCAAACTCCCTTCGAAAAGCTCCATAAAATGAATCAATATTCAATATGGTTCCGGCTTCTAAACCATGATACCATATAGCGGCTCTTCCTTTGAGAGTCATATTGAAGAACATCATTCAATGTCCTTCTTCTTGAATGCGACAGTTAAACATCAACTTTTGAAACTCCCTAATGTGGAGTTCCGCATCTTCCTCAACCAACCCATTAAAAATGGATAGCAGGTAACCTAGAGCCAGCAAATCCGTCGTTCCTGCTGGAATTGCAATAGGCTGCGCCATGACGAGAATTGGATTTGCACTAGGAATAGGGGACGGTGGGGTTACACCTCCCGCACTTGATGTAGACTGGCTTATGGAAGAAAGGGGAGCACTAGAGCTTCCACCTTCTCCTGACTTACTGCTTGTGGCCCCAAGACCACTAGATCCACTCCCTCGTAAGGGTTCAACACCGCTACGCTTGGGGGAATATCTCCTAAAAATTTCAGCATGTCGCCTAGCTCTTTCGTCTCTGGGAACGGCAAGAAATCGAAAATGACCCTTTTTCTTTCAGATTCCTTATGCCTAACAGCCTGAGAAGGGTCCTGTCGATCAAAGTAATGGAGGAGGTGATCGCGGCTGGTAGTCGACTGGGCCAAAAATGGTTGGACGACAAGGCAAAGACCCCCACTCTGTGGGGCACGGAGGAAGCAGAGTTTTGGCAAGACAAAGTGTTTGAGGTGCCGCACACGGTAAGGGGCTATAACTGCCAACCCCTCTAGAGAAGGCGAAGTAGCTCTTATATCATTTGATTTTGGCGAATAATAAAGGGGCTATGCTTTTGTGTCCAAAGGGAGCGAGCGCACATATCTATCAAGGGTTCCTTGTGGGCAAGCAGGATGTTGAAGCACCACGATCCTTTGGAAGGAACAACTTCCCAGACCCCCTAGACCATATTATTAGCCTTCTCAAATTCAATAGACTTTTCTCCCTCTCTAGAGTGAGGAGACTATGACTTGCAATGAATCTTTGTACTATTTTTGTAGTTTAATATGTTGGATATGGTCAACATGGGGATGATGTGAGAATGGGTTTATAGATCTAAAAATGTGAATCCAAAAAGGATGAAAAGAAGGTTCTCTCTCTATGTGTGTGTGTACGTATGTGCGTGCATGCATGCATGCATGCATGCATGTGTGTGTGTGTGTGTGTGTGTGTGTGTGTGTGTGTGTGTGTGTGTGTGTGTGTGTGTGTGTGTGTGTGTGTGTGTGTGTGTGTGTGTGTGTGTGTGTGTGTGTGTGTGTGTGTGTGTGTGTGTGTGTGTGTGTGTGTGTGTGTGTGTGTGTGTGTGTGTGTGTGTGTGTGTGTGTGTGTGTGTGTGAGTGTGTGTGTGTGTGTGTGTGTCTGTGCATGCGTGCGTGCGTGCGCGCGCGCACGCGCATGCACATGCCACATGTGCATGCATGCATGCATGCATACGCGTGCTGCATATGTGTAATGTGTGGATTTTAACTATTAATAATGATGAGGGCCATGTCCCAAACATGGTTGTGATAGATCTATGTCAATGTCAATGTTTACATCATGTGCATTTTTACTAGGCCCCTCTTTATAGTCCATCCCATAAACTCAAAGGTTTACATGCACTTGGTTTGTGCAATCTAGCACCACTTTTCTAATACTCCCTCCTAAACAATCACAACATTTTCTCATCCATAATTAATAAATGGATATGACACTTGGAAAATCCTATGTATGAAGTCGTGCCTTTAGAGGGTTAATCTTTATAGTCCAAAATAATTTCACTCTTCTTATCCATGATACTTTACATCCATGTTCTTGAACTATTATTTTAGCACATGCCCTCAATCCCATGAAATGTGATTTTTCAACCGACACAAATGAAGGAGTAGCTTTGGCCATGAGATGCTGAATTTTTTCACTCCAAATCACCACAGATTTTATGCAAAATGATGCATTCTATTGAAAGTTCAATTTTTAGTCTTTCTCTCTTCTTTGTCTCTCTCACCATGATTGTTGTTCATGTGGGTTGAGAGAATGAGGGGGAATGGGTGCTAGAATGTGGTACAATGTGAGAAACAGAGTGGAGCATGAAGGTATTGTTAGCAGTTGTGTGGGGTGTCACTAGGTTACCTAAGTGACTTCAAAAGAATTTTGATTTTATTTGTGTTTTCATCATGGAATTGGTTTTGCATATGGATCAAAATTTGATATGAAAGTAGTATGTATTGTGTTCAAGTACTGCAATTCCAAAACATTAGAATTGGTGATTATCATAATGTAGAAATTAATTATTCAAGTCACACCAAACCTATAAAATCAAGAAATATGATGATTGTTGATAAAATTAATGAAAGTAATGTTGCATTTGGGGGCAAAATAATGCATGTTGGCTTCCATGGTTATGTTTTTGTGTTTTATGATTAGAAATTATAGAATTATCAGTAATTATAAAAAATAGTTGAGAAAAATAAGGAAAATTAGAAAAAAAATATTTTGATCTTAAAAAAATAAAAAATTTAAGAAAATATTAACGAATGTCTAGTGAGTAGTAGTGCATGGGGTTTAGCCTTAGTTTACACTTGCTTTTGTGTTAGTGGCCATGGGTAGGGATAGGTTCTATATGAAATGATACATAAAATATAAAATTTGATATATACAAAGCATAGGCACGAAATGAATACTGAAATTTTATATCTTTGCAATAAAGAACCAAATGTTTGTGCTTCATAGTAAGGCATTTAGGGATTTAGTAAATATTTAAAGGAGTGAAAGCACAGGTTAGCACGGTTCCATCTCTTCAATGTCACACCACACTAGAATAAATCATGAAAAGAATGGTTTCATACGTTGTCAAGTGCTTTGGGTAAACAACCCTAGAAAAGCATCAGATAGGTAGGATTTTTGCTAACTTAGTTGTTTGTGTGATTGTTTGTTTTGTTGTTTTGTAGCTAGATTTTTGGGTTTATCTAGATCAAGAATTATTTTTGTCATTTTATTTGGATTTTTTGAGTGTAAAAACTTGATAGCCTTAATCAAGATTGATGTTTTATTAGATAGATTGGAGTAGGACTTTGATGGTAGCTAGTGAATATTCCAAAACATGGATACTTTCTTAATGACCATCCTTGCACTATATGGGGATTATGAATTCACGAGCACTTCACGTTACACTTGTTAGATACACCGCACTTGGGGTTCTTCTCTTGATTTTATCAATTACTTCCATGCCATGGGTTGGGTTGATGCATTGTTTTGCACCATCATTGACCAGTAGCATGGCATGATGCCCGATACATCTATTTGCAGTAAATGTAAATTTTAGATGCACCATGGCATGATGCCCGATACATCTATTTGCAGTAAATGTAAATTTTAGATGCACATGCATTTGAGAGAGTACCTTCATTATGCATGCACTCTTCTTTGCACGCATGAGAGTTGATATTCATCACCAAATTAGGAACCTCAAGATGAGTGGTAAAGGTGTTTGGGTGAGTGTGAGGGTCGTGAAGGACACTTTTAGTTGTGAGATGGGTTGTTTTACCTGGTCAATATCATAAGGACCATTATTTTCTGAGAGACATCGAAGGGTGGCAATATGCTAAAGATAAAGCTTGAAATGAAAAATTTGTAAAGAAAGACAAAGAGCTTAAAAAGCAAAACATACTTAAGGAAAGCTAAAGTGTTTTCTAACAAAAACATATGTCGAGAAAGAGAGAAAGAAAAAACCTATAAAAGGGAAAGAAATTGAGAGTAGAGGGGCCCTTCTCTTACAATTATTTTTTGGCCTTGGTGAGGAGAGAAGGATCACACTGTGTTTGGAGCAATTTGTGTAGACTTTACAAGCTTAATGTAAGGGTATGAAGGTTTTGTATAAATTTTCTTTCTTATAAAGAACTTTGCTATATCTTTTGAGGTTGAAGATGCAAGTTATATTTTTGTGAGATTTTTTATGTGTTTGTGGTCATCAGAAGAAAATGTGTTGGCTTGTACTTTGAATGTGCTAGTGTTTTGATCATAAATTATCAAAATTTCTCGTTAAATGTAATGTTTAGACAAAGTCAATCAAATAACTCTCACGCCTTGTCCCCTCACTTTCAAGTTGTGAGAGAGGATTATTTTCAATCACTGCGCGTGAAACAACATCGCGTGGTTATTTTATTAGTTCCAATTGTTGGAGTACTATGTGGCATGACATGTTGCATATGCATATAAGCATGTAATTGGAAAGAATCTCATGGCGTATGTCATATGTTTCAAATGGCACATCTTGGAGCCAATCTCTAGGGTGTAGGAGAATCGTAGGGGCCACAACAATCAGTTGGAGGTACCATTTATATGTGTGGTTCAAGGTGAGATAGCCACCTAAGTGTGCAAAAATCCTTTTCTTGGAGTCATGAGGGGTAACTAGTTGGACTATAATTAGAAATTATATCTACACATGCAGTAGTTAGAATAATTATTTATAGTATCTAGATGCTCCTAGTCACGAGCTATGTGGGATTGTTTGGTGTGTGGTGGCTAGAGCCACTAGAACCAATGTTGGGCCCATTTTAGGTCCTAAAAGTATATATGTAGATTTAGGTGAGCTATTTTTCAAGCTTGCATGGATTTCAATGTGTTAATTCATCAACCCCCTCTCTTGGCCTCTGATATATAAAAGCACCTAATCACTTAGAAAGACATAAAGCATGAAAACTACCTAGGAATGACACCTAATCACTTAGAGAGACACAAGGAATGAAAACTACCTAGGAATGACATGTTATGACTAAAGGAAGGAGAGAGAGAGAGAGAGAGAGAGAGAGAGAGAGAGAGAGAGAGAGAGAGAGAGAGAGAGAGAGAGAGAGAGAGAGAGAGAGAGAGAGAACCAAGTCAAAGTATTGACTCCCCTCCCCCCACCTTTTCCTCCCCACCCCATAGCCCCCCTAAGCGCCCCCCCCCCCCAAAGTGTGATTCTAAAAAATTTTGAATTAAAAAATCCCTAATGTAAATTTTACATGAGGCACATGTATAAACCCCTTACGTTTTGGAAAATTGTAACTCAACATTTAAAAAATACCCTTTATTGTAAACTCACATGGTACATTACATGTTTTACAAGGTGACGTCCCTAAGATCCAAATGACCATATAAAATATATGTACTTGAAGTTGTTGAGATTAAGGAATAGTTGAGGAAATTGATTGAGCAAGGATTCATCCGCCTAAGTAATTCACCTTGGGGTGCAATTATTCTTTTTTAGAAGGAGAAAGATAGATCTCTCAAACTCTACATTGACTTTAGAGGACTAAATCAAGTGATAGTTAAGAACAAGTATCAAACTATGGAGACATCATCTATTGGAAAGAAGGTTGCTCTTCATGATGATAGATCATAAGAGTCAAGTGGATTTTCACCTAAGATGACCTAAACATGAGGTAGAGAAAGTGGATAGAAACAATGTAAGAGTTCAATTTTAAGAGCAAATATCATCCAAGCAAGGATAATTCTATGGCATATGCCTTAAGTTGGAAAGGATTCCTCAATAGTATTGTTGAGATACAAAGCCTGAGAACCATGTTAATACCTAACAACACTATCATTAAGGTGGAAATTTTAATAAGGCATGAACTATGATAAAGGACTATCATGCAATAAATGGTTGTCTATATTGCCAAAATCTTCTTTCTATTTTAAAAGTACAAGAGATAAAGGCCAAAACCTTATGGGGGGCTCATGAGAGCCCAATTGCTAGATCCAAATTATGCTAAGACTCTTAATGTAGTTTGAGATGCTCTACGGTATGAAATCCAATGAGCCTAACTTGTCAAAGAGTTAAGGTTGAAAGAATCAAACCTAGGGAACTACAACCCTTACACATTCCCAGATGAAATGGGAATCAATAAGTATGGAATTTGGAGTTGGATTACGTACTATTGTGGGGTGGATATAACTCTATCATTGTAGTATTGGATAGATTGAGTTGCATATTAAGTGATCGCCTATTGCCCAATTTTTCATCAAAGAAAGATTTAAGTTACATGGGATACCAAGAAGCATAGTCAATGATAGGGACTCACCTCAAAGTTTTGGATCTATTTATTTCATGCCATTTAAACTTACTCATGCTTTAATACCACCTATCATCCACAAAAAGATGACCAAACTTAGAGAATGAACCAAACAATTGAATATATCTCAATATCTTATTGTGATAGATAACTAAGATGGCAGATTAAGCATCTACCTCATGTGGAATTTGCCTACAATACTACTTATCAATAGATTATCAAGATGTTTCCATTTTAGCTTGTATGGGTAGGAATGCTAAACGCCACTAAATTTTTCAGACCCCACTCTCAAGGTAGAAGCATCCCGTGTCATTATCAACTTTTATATGAATGTATATAGATACCCATAGTTTTTTCTCTATAGAAATAGTAATTTTATGTGATTAAAACTCAAAATTTATACCCAAATTTGTAATATTAGGTGATGATTATGATTTTAGAGATTCAAGAATAGCCTACTTTTAATTTGCCTTATTTGAAGTTCCATATTTTTAGTCTAAAATATGAAAACTTGAGTAAAAGAAAAACATTGCTCATGATCTCTTATTCCTACATATGGTGAAAGTTTAAGTAACCACTTAAGGGAGGATTATATCCTTTGTCCTAGTAATGGGAAAAACAAAAAGGGGTTTTGAGCATCAGTGCGACTTTGAACCAACTCTAATTGTTTGAAGAGCTTATATTATTTTGTGTTTTTAGGCTATCTCTACATAGTCAGATTATACTCTACCTTCAAATGATCTACTCTCTTCCCTCTCAACCCCATGAATATAAGAAATCAATAGAGACTTAAATTTTTTATTAAAGAATTACGATGGCTAATATTTTTTGTTTTAGTCCCACTATCAAAAGAGAGCTTGATGGTAGTCGCACGATTCATACATATGCTCCTCTTGCCCACAATAATTTAGAGAAGCTATCTCTTGACAAAACATTCATTACATGGTGTATCATATTACTATTGGTATGATTGAGGTTCAAGAAACAACTTCCTTTTAAATCTTATGTAGAATAATGTGTTTGCTATTCATCTATTTACTCCTATTATTTTTCCAATGATAGTATGACCAATGGTTCTCAAACTTTACACATGGTTTGTGCATTCAAGTGTACTTAACTTGGTTTATCAATATTTTTAAAAGTATTTTTCTAGTTTTTTTTGTGGAATATATTTATTGGCTTGAATGATAGCTTGTGTATACGACCAAACACTCTATGTTTACTATACAAACTATGTGGACAAATAGGTAACACATAGGTTATTATGAAAACAAACCTAATCAAATTTTTGATTGTGTAATCTTGATATAAATCCTCCAAAATTAACCTTCAAATGTTAGAGAGGTTCAACTATACTTACATTTAAATAATAAATATGTTAAGTAGATAGAAAAATGTCTAAAACTCTCTAGACAACTAGTATTTGTTATGCTCTACCAGAAGAATTCTTTTGGGTGAGTTTGTATATGAGAAGTGTGATTTATACCCCCAAGAAGGTGAACTCCCTCTTTTGGAATTAGAGCCTTGTCTCCCAGACCTAGGTCTAGGGTTGGTGCTAGGCTTAGATGATGGTAGCTTCCCCACTCCTCTTGCCCTAGGCATTCTTGGCACATCATCCTCTTCTACATACGATGTTAGTAATGCCACCTCATTAAACCAACTTGGGATGCCACATAATCATGGTGATGGGTCATCATTCTCATAGATGCCACATGATCACTTGCAATGTCTCTTCTAGTAATGCAATGCCATACTTGTCACCTTTTTTGCATCATCACATGCCTTGCCATCAATTTGCCATGTCATCAAAGAACCATATCACCATGGAAACATAGCAATGATGTGGTATGGGAGGGTGGCATGTCCTCAAGCCACATAGGCATGTCATGAATCATAGGCTATCATGTAATACATGAATGAATCTTGGGTAATGGCCATGGTTCCATGGGGACAACATGTGTGCATACATCGAAAGTGGCCATTTAGTATAGAAATGCATACATATATGGTGGCCATCAAACCTACTAGGCTTGATATTGGTGGTGTGCAAATCCATCAATCATGCTCCACTATCCTAAGATCAAAACTTATATTAAATTATATAAGAGGATACATTGCTTAATGCACATTATAATCAAACCAATTGTAAAAAATTATACTAGAATAGGATAAGTAGACAATTTGTGATGGGAAATCCACCAATGGTGTGGAAATTCAATCTTAGTAGTTTCTTAGATATCTTGATTACAATTGATGGATTTCGAACCAATGGCATGCTACACAATCTTATAATTTGGATAGGATAAAGTTGTGTTTTTTTGTATAAATTATCATTGCAATATGGTGTTTAATCATTAAGCAATAGAGTCTCTCCATTCTCCACATATATCACTCAATTTCATAGGTTTAGCACAACCATGGGCTCTCAAAATCATTACCGAGGAGAGAGTGATGGGAAAAGGAGGGATATTGATAATATAAAAAGGAGAGGGGATGTAACAATAAGCAAGGGAAAAGAGAGGGGTCAAGTGCCTCTAACCACATGACTTATCATGGAGAGAGATTTAGAGAGATATGCGAGTGCTCTCTCTCTCTCTCTCTCTCTCTCTCTCTCTCTCTTTGATGGTAGGTGGGTGAGACAATACAAGCAAGAACTATTACCTCCTCTCTCTTAGTTGGCTCAAGAAATGGCATCCATGTATCACATAGAGCTAGGTGAGGAGGTGGTTGTTAGGGAGGAGGGAAGGTAACAGGGTTTGAGAGTGTGGTCACCAAAGTGGGACTATGGGCAAAAAGTTGGATCTTTGAGAGGGGAAGGGGGCACAAAAAAATTTGTTCAATAGTCCATTAAGTTGCATTGTTCACCTATCATAACTATACTTCAAAGATAAAGCATATCGTAAGTAAAAGTACAATTGGTAGTAGTAGCTTTAGAGCACCACCTAGATTAATAACAATAACATCACAAGCTATCAATATTAAGATCTAAAAATAGATCCCAAAGATATATATTTTGAAATTCTACTTTAAAGGCAAGTGTTACCAAAAGAAAGAACATTATGAAAGGCATGTTATTACACTACGAAATTTCTTTTTGTAGTCTTAGTGTAAGGTTGTCATATCATGGAGTGTAGTTTCACCTCTCATTTTACACTTGCCACTAATACTAATGTGCTCATGTAGGAAACCAAATTGAGATGGTACCACTTTATCAACTATTCAACCCAA
Organism: Lygodium microphyllum; assembly: GCF_053477565.2. Classification (NCBI taxonomy): domain Eukaryota; kingdom Viridiplantae; phylum Streptophyta; class Polypodiopsida; order Schizaeales; family Lygodiaceae; genus Lygodium; species Lygodium microphyllum. The sequence goes on along the minus strand of NC_141163.1, from coordinate 81,833,384 downwards.
AGTCTATCAAATGCCAATAAAAACTATTTGTAGCTAAATATGAATGTTTAGCCTCAAGTAATGCATTAATTTGATGTTGCCTCCTTGGCAAGGCCATTATGTTTTGTGTCAATCATAACATACTTTTGTACTTGGTCAAGAGGCAAAACTTAAAATGCTACCTTGCTTGATAAATTTGATTACTCCAAGAATTTAACTATTGAGAGTGCTCCACTACCAAGGTCTCACTACTTGCATGAGCACCCAGATATGTTAATGACACTTCAATAGATGCCCATCTCTTTGCTATCACCCAAGAGCCAGTAGGCCCATTTTCCCAAATACAAAGTCCCATGGACTTGATATGAAGAGATTTTACCATTTTCTTAGCATAAAAGAGTGGCCCTTTAGAGTTATAATTCAAAAACATCGTTGGCTAGCTCTATAATCATCTTAGGCTAGGCTTTTTAACTAGCACAAAAGAGTGGCCCTTAGAATTATCATTCAAAATCATCTTAGGATAGCTCTATAGATATAGCTTGTATGACACTTTGCTCTACATTGTCCTACCAATGGAGTAGACAAATGTTCTACAAGAAGCCCAGTTTGGACTAGTTTTTGGTGGTCACTTTTCCCAATCACTACAAGCAATAGGATTGCCTAATTCAACCTATAGTGGCCCAACATCCAAGTAGATACCAATCACTACGTTTACAATTACAACATATGCCAATACCTTAGATGTACCTTAGCACAAAACCACCTACCTCTTAAACCCATCATTTCATTAAAATTGTTTTAGAAATGCAGCCTATATTTTTTCAAACCCGTCTAGCCAATCATTTTCTAGATAGAATACCAATATATCATCACATGTATTGATTACTATAATATTTGGGTTGAAGCTTGTGTTTCCTCAAAGATAAATTTCTCTCTAGTGGCCAAAATCTTTGCAAGGACATTATTACTTGGCATGGATGTCCTATTGAAATAGTAAGTGATTGTGGCCCCCACTTTGTCAACAAAGGCATCCATGCACTCACCAAGGAATTCTAAGCTATAGTGAAGAAGATTGAATAGGGAGAAGAAAAGAGAGAGAATATATCTATAGAGAGGAGAGAGAAAGGGAGGGAATATAAGAGAGAGACTAGAGAAAGAGAGAGAAAGGAAGAATACAAGTCATGAAAGTTACAGAGAAAGGTGAACAAACCTGATTATTGAATGATTCATGAACTAATTGAGTCTCTCAACACCTTATATACCCTATCGGTGTGACCATGTATTTTCCCTATGCTAACATTGTGTCTATCCCATCTATCCCACTCTTTACATAAATCATCTATAAAAAGTAATTGTCTCACTACTCGCAATCTAACAGATTAGGGGGATCCTCCAACAAAACCATTAACAAGATCCTCACCAAAGTGAGAACTCCTCACTATAAAGATTAGGACAACAAGCTCTTGATTCCTTTTTTTTTTCTAGGCCTATAATGCCCTTAAAAATTCCCCATTGGCATTATTTCCTTCAAACTTGCACCTCCATATATATATTCATGCAAGTATGTTGTAGATGTATATGGCGCAAATATATTGCATAATATATATGTGGATGTGCATGCGTGCACATGCATACACACACACACTCTCTCTCTCTCTCTCTCTCTCTCTCTCTCTCTCTCTCTCTCTCTCTCTCTCTCTCTCTCTCTCTCTCTCTCTCTCTCTCTCTCTCTCTCTCTCTCTCTCTCTCTCTCTCTCTCTCTCTCTCTCTCTCTCTCTCTCTCTCTCTCTCTCTAAAAGCAAGTTTCATGTTTTCCTAACTTTAGCAAAGGTTCATAAAATGACTAATTGACACAGAAACAAAATATCCTAAAAAATGGGTTGTTAAGAAAGTAAACCATCTATATGTGATAATCTAAGTTGTATTTATCTTCAATATATAATTTTAAGTTTCATCATTAACCTTAAAAATAATGAGAAAATGTATAAAAAGAAAAGGGTACTATGTTGGGTAAAAATTTTATTTAGCTTAGGGAGTGAGAGTAGGAAGCCAAGCTTGCTAAGGTGTAAGTGGTGTGCCTTGTTTGGAGACATTTAAGCAGAGCTTCACCCATGTAGCTAATATGTATTCTCTTCACACCTTTTTTTTTTGGCATTGGCTAACATTTTATTGAGTGCAAAAAAGAAAGAAAGGCCACTCATATGTATGACTTATAGCTAGAAAAGTACACGCATCTTGTTGATGATATATTTTCCTTTAACAATATGTAAATACTCAAAACATCGCTATCCATCTAGATGTATTGAGCTTGATAAGCTAAGTGATTATCAAGACAATTGTGCTTATAGGCAACTTCCTTGTGAGTTTCCAAGACAAGTGGATTTGAATGTAATGGAAGTCATGCACTTGAATGAATGTGCCTTTTATAAAAGCCAAGTTCTAAACATCAATAGGATCAATCCTGCCTTGAATTTATTGGGATTTCCTCACCACTAAACAAAGGACTATTCTATACTAATGCATATAAAATATGCAAACTTGATCAATTTCATGAAATTGGAAGCACTAACTCTTTGCAATATGCCTCGTGTGGATATCCCCACCTAAGTCCTTGGCCGTGGATTACAATGTGAGTAAATGAAGAACTTAATGATATTAATGACTTTCCATATTAAAAACATACAAGTTTATGTTTTCACATGCATCTATTTGTGCTTGCACATAGGGGCTTGTTTTTGCCACATATGTTGCAAGTAGTGGCTTACCAAGGTTCCTAGAGAGGGTTTAAGGTCGCCATGCTTGCTAGCTCATCTTAGTGGCATATCCATCACTCCTAGTCCTTGTCAATAAATGATGAGGCCATAGACATTATTAGGATATGCAATGGGGGAGATATGAGGATTAGGTTGTGAAGAGTTAGAATTTGGGTTAGGGTTAAGGGTAGGATTTAGTTCCTACATAGCTAAGGATAGGGTTAGGGGCAAGTTTAGGTGTAGGATTAGGATTGGAGATAGGGTTAGATTAATGGGATAAATGTGAGGGTAGGCTTAGGGTTAGGGTCTGATGTTTTGTCATTGGCAGTAAATGATAAGGCCAGGGGAATGTTCAACACTGTTATGCCAGACGACGTGGGAGTTGTTATTAGGGTTAGGGTTAGGGTTTGATTTGGGGACGACGGCGGCGTCCATGACGGTGACGGAGGTGTTGACATACTCGCGGAGGCGGGCGAGGCGGCCATGGCAGACGGTCCAGATGTGGAGCCAGTGGGAGTTGGTATTGGGGGCGGAGCCGGTGCAGAAGCCCTCGACGAAGACCCGACTGCCCTTGACGAAGACGTCCTTTGTGGGCTGGAAGAAGATGTCGGAGCAGGAGACGTGGCCCTCCAGGAGGCGCTTCATGTGGTGCATGGCCGGGGGCCCGTAGTACCAGCAGTCCAGCTCCGGCGTCAGCAGCTGCTGGGCCTTCATCGGCTCGTTCTGGGCCAGGGCCGTGTAAAAGGACCGCACCAGCACCGCGTTTGCATCGGCGTTTGCGTCGGCTTCTTGATATTCTGCCTGCTGGTACTGCTCCTTGTTAGTGTTATCGTATTGCTGCAGTGCACTGCTGTAATTGTCTTCTGCTGATCCTGATCGTCGCCCTGAACTGTGTTCTGATCGCGCACTGTGGAATTCCTCATTACGAGAAATCGCCTGTGATCTAATACTGTATTGCCGGCTCGATGATGGCGAATGCAGTGGCGCTGTCAACGCCGTCTCTCGCGTCGCTTGCATGCACCTCCTCTCGCGTGAAACACACTCTTCTAATTTGTGGAACAGCTCTGTTCTGCTCTTCTCCTCTCCTCTCCTCTCCTCTCCTCTGCTCTGCTCTGCTCTCTCTCTTTTTTTAAAAAATTTCTCGTAAAACTCTGCTCTCTCTCTCTCTCTCTCTCTCTCTCTCTCTCGCAATGAAGAGACGTGGCGACCTTCCGATACAATATATCAACTCATGAAAGATACAATATCAACTCATGAAAGATACCCGTTTTAACGACTGTTTCAGTATAATTTCAAATTAGCGTACTGAAAACTAATTGTTGATTCAAAACATAATTATTAGGTATCAGAGTCTTTTTGTGAAAGACTAATCTGCAAACATGTGGGTACTTCTAATTTCCATATAGCCTGCCAAAAACAATTGTACATTCAGAATATATTTAAGGTAAGTGTCACAATCCTTTTGTGAAAAACTAATTTGCAAATTTGTGTGAACTTACAAGAAGAAACCAAGTACTTGTGATTAGGCCTAACTAGGGGTACATAAGTGGTATTATCTAGCAATTAACCCAGCCTACAACAATAGACCAAGCTCTTGTGATGAGGTTGAATTAGGAGATCAATAAGTTGCTTGACATGTTAGCCAAGTTTCAATTGTGTGAGTCAAACTATTTTCTTGCCAATCTAAAATTACAAAACTCAATTCATGTATAAAGTGGTAGGAGGGGGTAACCATGGTCATTATGAATGTTAGGATGATCCTATTCATGTGTATTGGAAAGGGGTAATGACATCACTTATCTCCATAAGACTATTGAGAGTGCCAGAAAGTTGACCAACCTCCTCATACATCACAACCCACTTCCAACATGTTAACCCCATTTCCATCCAAGGCTAGTGAGAGATTGATTGTGGGTTCTATATCATATTATTCATCATGATTTTATGATGGGAGGCACACAATAATGAAAATAGCTATAGAGTGGAATAATGGCACCACAAATTTGATATTGATCTTAGCAAGAAAATATTATGAATTAATCATATTTTAGAATTAGAAGCATGCAATGTGTTGCACCAACTACTTTGCAAGAGGCTAAATTCTATTGGGATGAGAGGCATACTAGAGCTATGGGGAAGCTCACCAAGAAGATATCGCACATTGCTTAGACTCTCATGAAGCTAGATTGTGCTTGTGAGAGGCCTATTGTGGTCATAGTTGATACTAGTCCTATTGGGATTGATTGGGCTATCGGTTAACATGATAAGGAGGGACACAACTATACTATTTGGTTTGGAGCAAAGGTTTGAATGAGAGGCAATGAAGGTATCCAAAAATCAAAAGAGAGCTTTGGTTCATTGTGACTACTCTTAAATGTGATAAGGAGTACTTTATTGGTGCTTTAAATGTGGTGGAAACTGATTGTTTGCCTCTATTGGGGATGATCGCTAGTTGTTCTACCCTTGATATTGCTATGCTATGATAATTCAGTATTGGAGACTGAGCAACAAGTAGTCAAGACTTACTTAGTATGCTTGTTCGAGGATGCATACTGCTATGTGATCGACTCAAAGCATATGGCTCTCATGCATAAAGATTTACAATTAGCGAGGAGGATATTTAGAGGAGAATGGAACTAAAGTCCCTACATTTGTAAATTTTTGCATTTAAGCCAGCTGTGTAAACCCTTTGTGGAGCCATCCATTTGTACATAAATGAAATAGAGTTCTATTTGTTTGTCCATGTACATTAGCATCTATTTTGGAAAAAAAAAATAATTTATGTGTTTTTTCTTACATTGATAACATATTCTTAATGCTTGTCATACACAGCCATGATAATCACTACATATATTGCTTGTTCTTGATGATGGTTGTATGACACCCATGATAATTACTAGGATGTTGTGTATGAGAAAATATTTTTTGAAAACCTTGATCATAGTTGTTCTTGCACACACAAATAGTCGAATATGTTTCCATGTAGGGGTACTAGGAGTAGCACATGCAAAAGACCCTACCATGGTGGATGAAATAAGTAGATGGCCTTGCAAAGTGATTTGACTAGTAAACATTCACTTCAAATGCATCCAACCACATGTCTTGGGATAAATTTGACTACCATTTTGACATTATGGACATCCACAACTCTATGATTTATCAAATAGCATCACATAATTGTAGTTGCCTATATGAATCAAATAGGACCAAGACCATGATACCATACTTTCAAACACAAGTCATGTGAAAAGAAAAACATATTAATATATCATTTTGTCTTACATCAAATAACTTATGAGATGTGCAACAATTAGAGATGTTGTAAGTACCAAGGCATGCAATGATTTTCAAATACATCAATTAATCCAAAGAGGCAACTTCTTAATGGCTTTAGCAGCTTGTTTATGGCATCTCTTTGCCGTAGGCAATGCCCTTGCACAATCGTAGCCACATATTTGATTTTGGAGTCTTGAATCTACTCCCCAAAGCTACTAATCTAACAGTCCTCCATTGTAAGCATGTTCCAAAAATGTTGACTAGTTCTTTCTCTAGAAGGATGATCTTGCTTGCATTTAAGGTGATGCTAGAGACACACAATGCCTTCAAGAGCACTTTGAGGATTGTCAGTTGGGCATGAGCATTATGGGTAAAGTTGGTGCGCACCAAAGCAATGTAAAACAAGGGGGATGCACCTTATGTATTGAGCGATTGCAACATCTTTTCCAAAATCCCCTTTATCCCCTTGTCAAATTGTGGCAAATCTGGGATGCATCAGACTTGAGCTTAGCATCTTTGATTAGGTCTAGACTAGATCTCATTTCATTGACTATGGAGGGGGGCTAGTGTCTCAAATGCATGGGTGGGGCATCTCATGGCATCCACCCTAGTGTAGCAGGCCTCAAATTATTGGGCCTTCACAATGGCTTGATCTGAGGTGTCAATTGTGGCTACTAATGCATCAATTGTAGCCCCGATCTCTTCAAGCTTAGGGGACAAGGCGGGAGCTGGCAATGTTGGTATGGCGTCCAATGAGAAATCACATGTGATAGCATAGAGAGTGCCCTCTAACATACCAAACATCTTCACCACATATTTGTGGAGGAATGACTATCATGTAGTTGAGATTCCATTAGGCAAGGAAAGAGTGAATGAGCTTAGGGATGGGACAAAAAGTGATTATTACTTTTGCACATTTGATAGAGGTGTATCCTAGGATGAGGAGTCAATGGGAAGAGATTGGTAAAGGAGAGAAAGAAGGAAATGGTGAGTTTACTGAGTGTAGAGGAGTTTCTTGACATTTGTCATGTGTGGGGCAATAAATATGACATAATACTTAGCATGAACTAATGACTAACAATGCATGGGACCACAAAGATTTGAATGTGCAAGAGCAAATGGATCACTCATATGTATAGAACTAGACTTTTTGTATACGTGTCAAGTCTACCTACCATATAAACATGATCATGAGAGTCAAAACATAAGTAGTCAAGAGGTTACGGGACATATGCCCAAGATGGTGATACCAAAGAGATACATGAGGAAGATCAGTCACTACTAAAACATGATCAATAGATCCAGATATAAGCAAGAGATATAAAGATACCAACCTTGCTACCTTTGGCGAAAATGAGGTTGCCACATGTAATCTTCTATGTAGAATCACCAAAAGAGGCATGGTACTTGTCATCATCCAACCTGTCTTATATTGGTCTATTCTATCACAACATAAACAAGAATAATAACCAATATAGAAATCTACCTTGACTACTCATAATTCAACCATAGGTTTCTTGAACTAAGAAAATGATAGAAAACAAGAAATCATCTTCAAAAAGTTGAGCTAGAAGTTTACATTCATTGTAGACAATAGAAGGAGGATAATATCTGAAAATATTGCAATATACATTCTTTTTGAATGAGAAAATGATAGAAAATGACAATCAATTTTCAAGAAACTGGTACAAGAATTCAAGTCACATAATAGACAACCAATAACAATCTCGCTATCCTAAATATTCTAATATGTGAGAACTCCAAAATGCATGATCCATGACTTTTACATTAAGAAGGTAGCCTTTTTGTTAATGTCTATAGGTTATTTTACATTAGAACATATACATAAATAACCATAAGGAATAAGTTCCTAAGGTAGTAATTTAAGCCCTAAGCCCAATGGATGCATGATAGCCATGACTTGAACCCACATATCCCTTGTCAATCCAAAGTAAAATTATAGTGCAATTATTTCAAAGCAACATGCCCTGTTTGGGAACCTATAATGACATCCATAGGACATCATAGAGAATAAAGATATAGAATCATGATTGAATAAGCAAATCACCATTACAATGACAAAGTAGGTGCATCAATCAAGAAATATGTTGATGATGCTCCAACATCTGTATCATCGTAAGAAATATATGGTAATGTACCACATAGCTTGTATCTCAAAGAAGAAATAGCAACACCAAAGAAATATGCAAGATAACCCAAGAAAACCTATAAGAAAAATGAGACTTGTATCTGCATTTGCATTGACATAGTCTTTGACAACTTGAATCTACATCATAGAATTTGCAAAGTATTTATTGCTAATCCAAACTAATAAAACTTATTTTTGCTAACATCCACATTATAAGAAAGATGGGAGAATCGTCTCTATCTAGTAGGTCTACTGAAATCCAGTGATGAGTTGAAGCAGCTTCTATGGACTTTCAATGCATATATGGAGTAGCAACAACAACATCAAGAGTGGCAAATATTGCAATAGACATAGTTACAAACCAAAGCATAGTATGAGATTGTGGCCATACACTACAAGATACATGCCATATATTGATGTTCAAAGTGATGAAAATATTCATGAAAAAAATTATAGTGATGCATGCAGGAAATTAGTGATGCAATTAGCATCAGTTGTAGAGGGAAAAAAATTTGGTGGTAGGGCAGCAAGCTATCGTGCCACCCATAGCACCATGTGCTATGTAATATTCTACAAAGAAATTACATATTGAATACGAAATCATCATCAAGGCGAACACAAAAACTACTTAAAACCACAAGAATGATAACTCATAAAATAAGTACAAGATTGGTTATGACAACTCATGAAATTATATGGAAGTATGGAGAGGAGAGTCAAAACAAACATGAAAATCTATATATAAATATCACAATGTGTGATTTTATATAAAGGATGATAAGTATATCTAAGGAATGCTACATGGAAGAGGTCTGCATAGATCATAGGACAAAAAAAAAAACATCCTCACCATCTAAAAGCTCATCTTGACGCAAAGGAGCGTCAACAAACTCTACAAAATGAACAACCAGACATTAGTTCACCATACATAATGTATCATTTAAAAAAACTAGTGACTACCAAACAAGAAAGAGGATTAACTTACTAGACCATCGCATGCATATAGTCTATAATTGATAAGTGCACTGAGACTGTGTCTCTCTGCATATCAAGTCTTCAGACTTGTGGGATTGCGATTTGTAATGAAGTGTTGTAAAGAAAACAGAATAGTATTGTTAGAAATAAGATTGTTACTACAGGTGATATTCCAAATAAGAAAACTTTCAAAGTCCTCCAAATAAGTCATGTGACCGCCACTCCTCTCTAGATGTGGTGCATGACCTCTATCTCCAATTGTGCCCTCGATGCCTCCCACTGCTTTTACCGTTGTCTTGGAGAATCTGTGGCCTCCTCCTACCTAAGTCTCTAACAATCCTCTGTATCTAGTCACTTGGGCGTTGAGGCGACACTCTTGATTTCTTTGTGTGCATCTAATCGTCTATCTATTTGACATGTATGCACACATACGTTCCATCATCCAACCAATGAAAAATCTATATGTCGCTATAGGTATTGGAAGCTCCTCGTGCAAAGATGCCACTATAGAGTCCTTACTTCCCTCGTGCATATTGTTATAATGGTCCAGAACATTGTGACTAAATACTTGTTGGCACAACTCTCTCATGCGAGACATCACCCTTCTCTCCTCATCATTCATGATCATAGCGCTTGTCTTATCATCTATGAGGTATCCATACCCTACTAGGGTATACCTAAGATGTGTCCTTTCCCACTTATGACCATGCTCCTGGGCATAATCAAGAGACCCTTGTACATTTGGCGTATCTAGGGGGTAGTATCTCTCATAGTAGCACCCATAGGGATGCCACCTATGGATGGCTAAGCAAAACCTAGAATCATGGGAGTAGGTCTCCCTACATGAGTGACAAATCTTGCAAGTGACAAGTATTCACTAGACTAAGGAGACAAAGATACTACATCGATGCCTCTACAACACCCACCTGACCCATCCTCTCAAGAAGTGGTATGAGAGCAAGAAGTAGCAACCCTCTCTGGTGTCACTAAATTGGTTGCTTATTACACATTCTCTATTTAAAAAATTTATATCAATAAATTAATGAATCACTTTTCTTTAAGTGTTGATGATGATCTAGCATGGCCATGAGACAATTTAGAGACCAATATTCCTAGTGCATCACTTAATGGGGTGATTAGAGCACTGTGATGGGGATATTTGATACACGCAGTACAAGTTATGAAGGGGGAAAGAAGTGTCTGCCAAGTCTAAGAGTGTACACAAGAACCAAGGAGTTACACATAAATGAAGATGGACTAAGTTCTAAGAAGAGAAAGTGCATTAACATTGTGTATATGTATTTATGTGTGCATCCGTGGTGGACGCTTGGGAACATTTACTTGTGTGTAATGAGCATTGCATTCATTTTGGGTCATCCTCTCCCTTACAAGTCAAGGTTTAAGGTCTTTTCTTTCATTAAGAAAGACGAGAGAGGTAATTCTCTCACTAAGAAAGACGAGAGATGTGATCCTTTGGAAGTGAGGAGAGAAGTGATTTTCTCTTTCTAAGCTCTAAAATGACATAAGCTTTTGTGTGGAATTCAATCTTAAATTGAGGCCCAAATGCAATTTTATGAACTCTCATTAAGGTGGTTGCATGGACCACAAGTTAAGAGTACATTTTAAAAAGATTTTTTTTTTTAACATGGTGAATCCATTTTTAAAATATCTCGTGATACAAAGACGATCTCTAAAAATGACTCACGAGGGTTATCGGAAACAATGAGATCCATAACTTTCGTGTTGGACATTTTTTCATCTGAACAACACATAGAGAGATATCTCAAAATTGGTGCTGTAGAGTAGGTCCTAGAACAACCACATCTTGCATGAAGATCAACTCAAGTCTCTCTCCAAGAAGAGAAGCTCTTGAAAGCCTATAAAAGAGGAGGCTCTTCTTGGGTGTGGGAGAGGTGGAAGGAAGCATCACTTTGCATGCATCCAAGAGGAGAAGAGAAGGTGCCAGTGGTGCGGAAGCTCTACTAAAAATCAAGTGCTACACAAGTTCTGCTGAAACCAAGTTTTAAGAGGAGAAGAGAAGGTGCAAGTGCTATGGAAGCTCTGTTGAAATCAAGCGCCAAGAGGAGAGCCCTACATATATTATGTAGGAGAGAAGGAGACTCAAGAAGGATCAAAAGATGCCAACTTCCAAGTTGTGCAAGTGTTAGCCGATTGTATATCATGCAAGGAACCATGATCTTGTTTCCAAGATCTACAAGTAAGAACTGATTTATGTGTAATGGATGATCTTTCTCCTTATCAATAATATAAATCCACAAGGGGGGGGGACTGGCCCATCTTCCAATCCCTAGTGTGTTGTCAATTTCTCTCTCTCTCTCTCTCTCTCTCTCTCTCTCTCTCTCTCTCTCTCTCTCTCTCTCTCTCTCTCTCTCTCTCTCTCTCTCTCTACATCTTTCTTTTCTCGCATCTATTCTGTTTGTGCACCAACATAATATTCACCATATATATTTTAAGTATATAAGAAAGTCGAGCGTGTATCTCAGATATTATAACATCTAGAATCGATCATGAGCTTATATCATCCACATCTCTACAACATCCCCTAGAACTACTCCCTCTATCTTGGGCTAGTCTAGAGTGTCAGCCTCGTCTAACTGGAAATCAAAGCATTGGAGCATGCTGAATAGACCTCGTAGAATGGCCTGGTGATGTCATGACAACTATCATATCTCTAAATCAAGCCATTTGATCCAAAGACATAGGTGTGAATATCTCATGCAGCTCCTCATCGGTCATCCAACCTTGACTCATTCTGCTCTTTGGGTATCATTAAAGGTAAGCTACACAAATAGAAAATGATGCTATCATAATCAATATAAGGATTTAGGTCAAGCACAACAATATAACTCTGAAAAAAAGGATGCAAATTAAAATACATATACTAAAGTACCATTAAAAGTGAATCATCAATGAATTGAGCAAGCGGATGCAAATATGACCCAGCCTATGGTCCCATGTCAATCTCCTCGCACAGCTTGACATACACTAGAAGGTTTGTACATAGGTCACCACCACAAAAAGAGGAGTCCACTTCATTCTCAAAAAATTCCTAGCCTCATGTCTCTTCATCTATGTTACCCATATATGTCTCATCTGCATTCTCCAAGCCCTATTTACCCTCCACCCTCCACAACAACCCCTCCATCTACATACTCTCCTCGTCTATGTTGGAAATGTTACTTTCATCATACACTTCGAGGAGTTGATGGCACAACATACCACCATCGAGATTGCTAGCGATTTGGCTATTCAATATCACATATAAGAGTGAATCAACATTTGTGATTGTTGTGCCATGGAAAATCTTAAAAAATAGGTCATAAAATAGACTAGATATTAGAGTAAATAAAGCATGTGGTCACCTTCAAACTACATCCCCTCGAGAATTCCCACTCCTTGGTAGAGACCTCTTCACAAGAAGCTACAAGATCAAAGATCCATGTAACCACTACATAGACATAAACTGTGGTATCTCCTTCATGTCCTCAGGATATCAAATCGGTCAATGGAATGTGTTGTGTTGAGATTATGATTGCACTTCTCCTTGGTCTTTTCTGGCCTACTTGTACCTAGAGAGCCACTTCTCCATGGATGCATGATGCAATATAGAAAAATGATTCACTTTCTCCTCCATGGCAACATTTATCATTTTTTCTACTGCATTTTCAACCACCACATCTCCAATTAGTCTATCATCATCCTTCACCAAAACCATAGCATACTATTATCTAAATCCACCGTCGATGGCCACTCTAAAATATGCACTAATTTCTCCAACACTAGCCAACCTTCATCCATGCTACCTTTTCTAGTCGAGCTCATTGTTGCACCTAGCCCTTTAGGGTTTTCATGAAGCACTCCAAGAAGAATATCCATTGCATAATGGGCAGGTCCCGTAATCTCTACTTCATCTATGAGATATACTAGGAGATGAGTTTGTATTGTGAGCATGCTCGTGGCTAGATACATCTCAAATAGATAGACCATCTCCACCGCTCGCCGCCTTGCAGATTCAATGGAGGATGTCTTGATCTCCTTATGTGAAATCCATTGCACTAAATTTGAAAACCATAAATTACCTCACGTATTTCTGGAGTGAGGCACCCCACGATCATGATTAGTAGTACAAACTATAAAAAATGGAGAAGCATTATGAACATCGAGTAGACACTAAATAGCAAAATATTGAGGCTACTTGCAATCAAGGTCAAGACAAACCTAACATATCTTATGCCAATCATGGGATTTTAGCCATGATAGTTGGTCGTCTTTAGAAAAATCAGACTTGAGGGAATGCATCATACCCATCGAAGTGTGGATAGACCTGATAATTTGCTTCACAATGCACACTTCTTTAGTGGATAGGACCCAATGAGGGCGAGGTAGTTGCAAGCGATTGTCAATGCTCGAATGTGATCAACAAAGTGCCTCCATCTTACCTACCTCCTTCAAATCCATTCGTACCCCTATACTGTCTCTCTTTCCTATGATATGGTTCCATAATAAGTTGTCCACATTCTTGAAAATATGCATGGGATCCAACAAAATGGTTGATCTATAAGTGGGTCCAATAGTTAATATTATCTAAGTGAATATTTTCAGTTTGAGTGACCAAATGTTGGTTCTTCTTTTTCCTTTAAAAAATGAAGTGGCAACTTGTAGAAAACTAAGAACTATTACATTCCACTTGGATGTGACTCCTTGTGGACTATTTTCAACTCATACAATCTTTGGGCATTCATTCGTGGTGGATGTCATCCAAGAAAACCTTCCCTTAGTTCATAACCCTCCGATAAGAAAGTGACATGTCCTTGATATACCATCTTCTTCATAGTCTATGACCTTCGGGAGTCTAATTGTGGCCCATATAATGGACATGCATGGTAACCTCAGGTAACCAAACTTCTCACAACACCTCTATTTAGTCAAATTTTTTTTGAATGAGTTATGTTAGATATCACCAACAAGAATGAAAGCCCACTTACTTGATCAGTCCTAAAATCCCAAAAGGTCATGCATGGCACACATGAGAATGGCTTGTATATTAGTGGATCATCAACATTCATGCTTGCTCATGTCTTCCACAGTGACCCCCTCTCTTGAGCTCATCAAATAATGGATGGAGGTAGACACCCATGTTCTTGGAGTTTGTAGTGCCTAGGAAGAATGAGCAAGCTAAGGATCAAGTGTCATTTCTTTGTAGAAAGTCATGGTAGTGGGATGTTGTAGTTAACAAAGACTACAGACCACACAATGTAAGAAGTTGAGCAAAGACCAAATGGATTCGTGCCATCCATAGCAAGACCAAGCCAAAGATTCCTTGGCTTTCATGCAAGGCCTAGAAAGGTGGAGTCTGTGCGGCTCCATGCGCATGAATTTGCTAATATTCATTGGACTCCATCTGTGGATCTATTCTCTACATATGCCACATTATCAAGCTTGCCATGCCCGACATATGAAACATGTGATTTTTATGTTGTATAAGTGGAAAGTGTCTCTAAGAACCTTTTGAGGGATAGTTTTTCCCTTGCAAGTCCTATCGATACCCATGAGCACCACACTTTGGAAATATCTCCATGGTCCTATAATCTCCTCGAAACAACACACAATCGTTGACACATGCATGGATGTTGTTGTAGTCCATGCCAAGATTTTGTAATACCAATAATGCATCATCATGGTGCTAAGCAAGCATTGATCAAGAACAAGCCTCACTCACTACTCGATAATGAGACATTAAGGAGTGCCCCTTAGGATAATTAACTTTGTTGATGACCAACACAAACATGAAAAATTTTAAAGTTTTACAAACACCACACAAGCCATATTCAAAAACAAATGATCAACAATGCCTCTCGTAACTCAAAAACACAAAAAATACACTCCAAGTAGAGCATCTCACACACCTTAGACAATGTTTGAAAACAGAAACTTTGAAAAAATCAAATTTACTATAATCTCGTACCTCATAGAACCTTGTTACAATACTTAACACTTTAGCATCCAAGTTCTAGATCACTTTGACTAGCACAACAAGACCCCACTCTCTTATGTGTGACCCTCCACTCTATTCACATAAGTTCTAATTTGAATTCCAAGCTAAGGTCCCTCCTTAATGTTTCACTCTTCCTTTTTATATAGGATTTCAATACACACATTGTGGTTGGGCTTTGTAACCTTTTAGCTTTTCAATTCATTAAAAGCTTTTTGTTATAATCTTAAATGTTTAAACATCAAGAAAAAAAAAAGCCTAGACTTAAGAACTTTAAGCTTTTCAAAATCTTAGAATAATAGCTTTGACGGCATTTTCTTGTTCGCTACCTCAGGCTTCATTTTTTTATGCTATTGCCTACTCCAACCTTCTTGCCTCCTTTTGTTCCTCGACAATGACTTCATGGTATCATAGTGCTAAATCTACTTAAGCTCTTTTTTCTTATTTTTCACTGCATCTCAATTTCTTGCTGACTCTTTGATTGATTATTGTGGCCTGGAGACTGGAACTGGTAGCTTCACATGCACATCTTGTTCTTTTTCTCTTTGTTTGGAATATCAATCATTTCCTTCTCGTTTAATTCTCTCCAAGTTTGTAATCCTATTCAAGGACACAAACCATAGCATCGATTACCAATGCCACTTCTTCTACAAAGCCATACCGTTGCACTATGCACTGGGGATGCCCGCAAAAATTTGGGGTAGCTAGCTTGCATTACTAAGCTTACATGAAGTCTCACATGCTATGTAGAATTCTCTCCTTGGATACTCCTCTGAGTGGTGACACCTCTTCCCAATTAAATGTAGTATAACTGGAATCAAAACATTGCACTGCTCGTGTCAAGGACATCTCTTATCACCCCCCTCCTTCACAAATCCTTCTACTCCTTTAGCACCATGTAGTCCACCATAATCTTCAAAATTTACAAATACGGATCTTCAATGTTTTGATGAAGAGCTCCCTTGATAGTATCTCTCTTTACGTTTAAATTGCCTTTGGAGAAGACTTATCATTTCATATGACTACTTGGACTCTTCAATCACTTCTTTCACATATTCATATAGTTCTTGATATCCTCTTTTCAATTCAACATTCTAAGACTTCTACATTGCCAACTTTGTCCCCAACTCATAGATCTTGCCTTTAGATACTTCACATCCAATCTCCTTAGTTTCTTCGTGCCAAATGCGGTGTTTTGCCATCAACATCATGTAAATTCCTCCTCTTTTCTTTTCTTTGATTTAAGCATATAGGCTCCATTGCATCGTCCCCTCCATTTTAATCAATTTTCGCTAAATGTTGGCATCTTGAAACCTTGCAACTCAAGTCTAAGCACTTGGACTATTTGGGTAGCTCTAACTAGCATGGGAACTTCTTAACATCTTGCTTTCTCTCTGGCATATTCATTATCTTCATGATTTTCCTCATCCGTTTCTGAAGGAAAGAGATAATGCACAACCTTTGCTTCTTCCATAGCATCTTCGTCATCATATTATTCTCCTTCTCTTGGCCTTCTACTCATTATCCTCCTCCAAAATCCAACTTCGTATATGGAAACCCATGTAACCATCTCTAACTTAAATCAAATAAGTCTTCTCCAAGATCAAAAGTTTGCCTCGAATTACCTCCCCCCTTGGGTCTTCAAAGACTAAGATTTTCCATATGTACCTAATTTTATTTATGAAATGTGTCCTAGAGAACATGCTTCAAAAAAATGTACATCATACTCAACCAAACAATGATTTAAGAAGTGATGCAATGTCATATTCATGCTATGCTCCAAAACAAGTAATGCTCCACATGAAAGTAATGAATGCACTAAAGAAATTGTGCCTAGCCTATCTACATGTGCCCATGTGTCATGCAAAATACAAACACAATTCCTTGATTTAATTACAATCCTTATCCTCACCTCTCAAAACTCAATGTAAAAATCATTGAACTCCACTCCTCCTACCCAAAATCTCACTGTTGCTCAAAAAAATGATGTTCCTTAAGATATTGACCAAGAAAATGACCCATCTCACAACTGGTTGCGTCCTTTATGACCCTCAAACTCACCCAACCACCTTACCCACTCAACCAAAGGTTCCTAACTCTATTATAAATATCCCAATTCTCATGGGTGCAAGTAACATTGTGTGTTCATTGAAGGTGCTCTCTCAGGTGTGTGTGCAACTAAGATTTACTAGATATAGCTACAGCACACCTCATGCCATACTAGTGCTCAACAATGGTGCAAAACATGCCTCAACCCAACCCATAGCATGAAAGTATTTGAAAAGATCAGGAGATGACCCTCGAGTGTAGTGCATCAACAATTGTAATGTTGTCAAGAAGTGGACTAGAGAGAGAGAAAGAGGAGAGAGAGAGTGCAAAAGAGAGAGAAAGACATAAGGAGAAGATAGAAAGAGAGTGATGAAGAGAGAGAAATACTAGAATTGGAGTGAGAAAAATAGGAAAGAGAAAGAATCCATGGAAGTTGTGAGCAAGATGGGAGAGCAGGACAGTAATGTATTAATGTGTCAAAAAGATGAGAAAAATTACATGTCCTCTCATTTTATACCAATGTTAGTGTGACATGGCATAACATCAATATTATTTGCACACTAAATCCTTATTCTTCCTAGCTTCTTACGATCCATCCCGTCCCAAAGGTTTTTGCTCTCAAAAACAAACTTAAACTAGAAAAGGATGGATAGAACAAAGTACAAATGGAAAAATGAATGAAAAATGTTTGACATATGTACTAAAATGGAAGAAAAAGAGTAGGCCTTAGCTATATACATGATCAAGACCCTACTAGATCAAAGCTGCCATAACTTTTAGTAGAAGTGTCCAAATGAGGTGTACCACATGTCAAAACGTAGCTCTTGAAGATTAATTTGACCCTATGTAGGTGACTGAATTCTGAAAATTAGGCACAATAAAAGCTGTTCTAAAACAATGTGCTGTCATGACTCGGTCGTAATCAATAGGCTTTAGCCACTAATGTATACCTTAAAGGAAACTCATCCAATATAGAATCAGGCCTCCAAGAAGTTTCCTCGGGTGGTAAACCTCTCCATTTGATCAAATATGCCATGGTAGAACAAGATCAAAGCTTCTTCTCACACTGACCTATGACAGCCTCTAGGATGTATTGAATAAAACCTTCTTCATCAATAGGTGGTAGCTCATCAATTGTATCAACTGGATCACCATAGAAAGGCTTTATTTGACTATGGAAGACATTATGAATATTTATAGAAGAGTGTATTTTTCAAAGTGGAATACCTAGACTTGGGAACCTTCAATAAGACCAACTCTCCTTCTTGG
The DNA here is from genome assembly GCF_053477565.2 of Lygodium microphyllum. Classification (NCBI taxonomy): domain Eukaryota; kingdom Viridiplantae; phylum Streptophyta; class Polypodiopsida; order Schizaeales; family Lygodiaceae; genus Lygodium; species Lygodium microphyllum. Next base: position 81,814,921 of record NC_141163.1, on the reverse strand, counting down.
AACTCTAAAGGCCGCCTCTTCTTATTAGCATACATCTTCATTTGGTCTTGATCTTTCCTTAAATTCATCTTACATTGCTAAAGAAGGGTTTGTATTCTTTCCAACTCTTCTTTTCCATGAGGATTGATTCTTTCATTAAAGATGACTGTGGGCAAGGGCACCTTATAGTGATACATAGCCTCAAAGGGTGAAGCTCCAATGCTAGCATGAGTAGAGTTATTGTAGGCAAACTCAGCCAAGTGTAACCAAGAATCCCATGAATTTTGGACATCATAGCAAAAATGGCGAAGATAAGTCTCCAACCATTTATTAACCCTTTATGTCTGTCCATTAGTTTGTGGATGATAGGCTATAGATGGAGCCAATTTAGTGCCCATAGATGTGAACACCGCCTGCCAAAAGTTACTCATGAACTTTGAGTCTCTATCATGAACAATCACCTGCGGTAATCCACGTAGTCTAAAAATCTACTCCATGAACTGACTGGCCACTCGAGAGGTAGTAAACAATCACTTGTGGTAATCCATGTAGTCTAAAAATATGCTCCATGAACTAACTAGCCACTTGAGAGGCAGTAAACTGGGTCTTGGTTGGAATGAAATGGGTTTCCTTTGTGAGTCTATCCACCACCACATATATACTATTCTATCCCTTCTTGGTAGTAGGCAAGCCAGTAATGAAAACCATGGTAATGTGCATCCATTTGCCTGTAGGAATGGGTAATGGCTGCAACAAACCACTTGGCTTATGAGTGCTATCCTTATTCTATTCACAAGGCATACACTTCATGACAAAGTCTTTGACATCTTTCCATAGCCCTTTCTAATAAAAACTTTTGCTGATCCTATCATAGGTCTTGAAAACTCCAAGATGTCTAGCTAAAGGCAAAGAATGTAGTTCCTCCAAAATTTTCCTTGTAAAAGAAGGGGTAGAAGGAATGACAATCTTGCCATTTAACCAAATAAGGCCATTTTTTAGCTGATAATGTGAGTTTACTTCCATAAGACCTTGCTGTAATCTTTGAAAAACATGGCTGAGTTCTTCATTCAAAATATAAGCCTCCTGTAGTTCTTCAATCCAATCACTATGTAGTTGAGTCATTGTTGACACTTTGCAAGCCCACATACGAGAAAGAGAATCAGCCACTATATTGTCTTTACCCCTCATATGAGTGATGTCAAATTCATAATTTTGCAGTGTAGCTACCCACCTATGCTGCTTAGGAGTAAGATTGGACTGGGTAAGGAAATACTTAAGAATCATGTGATCACTCTATACCCTGAATCGACTGCCATACAAATAATGGTGCAATTTCATTATTGCATGTATGTAACAAAACAGCCCCAATGCCATGATCACTGGCATCACACTAGATGGTAAATTCTTTGGAGAAGTCCTGGCATACTAAGATAGGAGCAAAAGTGAGGAGTCCTTTTAACTGGTTGAAGCTACTATCTACAAGAGCATCCCAAAAGAAATCCTCCTTCTTCAACTTGTCAGTCAAAAGAGTTGCAATAGCCACATAATGCTTGATGAATCCGCGATATAATGAAGAATCCTCTAAGAGAAGTAGTAGTAGTGGGTGTTGACCGATTTTTTATACATTGCACCTTCTTGGGATCAGCCTGTATCCCTTTTTCATTCACAATATGTCCCAAGTATTCCACTTCAGCCTACATGAAAGAACATTTCTTCTCTTTAGCAAAAAGCCTGTGATGTCTCAATACATCAAAAACCCTCCTCATATGTGCTAAGTGATCATGTAAAGTCTTACTGTAAAGCAAAATGTCATGAAAGAACACCAAGACAAACTGAAAGAGGAAAGGCTACACAATCTTATTCATCAAGCTCTAGAAGGTAGCTGGAGCATTTGTAAGTCCAAATGACATCACTAAGAAATGATAAAGCCCACGATCACTCTTGAAAGCGATCTTGACTTCATCACCCTCTTGCATGCGGATCTGATGATACCTTGACCTCAAATCAATCTTCATAAAGAATCGAGCCCCCTTAAGCTCATTAAGAAAATCATCAATCTTGGATATCGGATCATGTTCTTCACTATGATCTTATTAAGATCCCTGTAGTCAATGCACATTATAAAAGATCCATCTTTCTTTTTTACTAACAAAACTAGAGATGCATAGGGTGAAGAACTTGGTTCAATGAATCCCATCTCAAGAAGCTCAATGATTTTCTTAGCCACTTCCTCCCACTCACATTTGGATAATCTGTAAGGTGGCTTATTGATTGGCTTTGAGTTGGGTTCCAAATCAATAGGGTGATCTACTGCTATCTTGGGAGGCAATGAAGTAGGCACCTCAAACAAATCCATATACTCCTCAAGAAGAGCTGTCAAGGCTAGATGACTTGCTGAATTATTGGGCTGATCCTCCATCTTTTTATTCAAATGTAAAACAAATATTTGTGAGCACCTCTTGTACTCCCTTTTGAGTTGTTGAATGGTGATAAGCTGAAAATCTGATCTACTAGGAATTCCCTGTAAATGGATGAGTTTTCCATTGAACATGAACTCCATATACAGCTGTGAGAAATCCATAGTGATTTTTCCTCATGTCATCAACTAATCACAACTGAGTACAATGTCTATAGGCTCCATTTCCAAAGTAATCAGGTTTACTTTTGCTTCAAAATTTTCAACCAGTTGTAAAGAAACCTATGGGCATATTTGTGTGCTAATTTCTTCTTCACCATTGGCCACTTGAACTATAATGGTCTACTGTAAATCAATGGAAATACAATTCAGCTTGTCCATAATGGACTTATTCACAAAACTATGTGTACTGCCACTATCTATCAAAATAAACATTCCCTTTCCATGAATGTTACCCTTCATATGGAGTGTATTAGGGCCCTTAGAACCTATCCAGGCATCCATGGAAATGGAACAACTAGTGGCAAAAAGTGGCTCATGATAAGTCCCATCCCGGGTCGAAAGAAACAGTCCCACCTAGATCAAAAGGAAAAGAGTGGGCTAGATCATAAAAATACTCTTGCCTAACTTCTTCCTCAAGATCATTATTTTCAGCATTAGGTTTGATTGCATTAGCTTCATCAACTCATCTTCAAGATCCTCAAAGACTAACATACTTTGAAGCTTGGGTTTGACATTTTTGTGTACACACTTTGTGGCATGATCAAGTGTATACTTTTCCCCACACTTGAAACAGCATTTTTCCTTTCTTTCTTTGTAGAGATCCATAGGAATAGACTTGGGATTCATGTCTAAAATGGATTTAAGTTTGTTGGCCCCTTATTTGAAGTCAACTCTAGGATTGGTTGCTATCCTAAAATTATTTTGAGGTCTTGAAGCATTGAACACTGTGGATAATTTGGCACTCTTAAGCCCCCATTTGGAACATGATTGTTGCCATAAATGTTACCAAATTTTCCCTGTTTCAAAATAGTCATTGGCTGTCCCAAACTAGGCTGAAATGAATATTCTCTTCTATATTTACTTCCATAGCGCTCTGCAAGCTCAATAGCCTTAAAGAGAGAAGTAGGGTTTTGTGCCATGACATCAGCTGATAAAGATGGTCTAAACCATACATGTACTTGTGGAGCTTAGCCTCATCACTAATGCTCTCTACATATATGGTGAGGTTGAGAAATCGGTTAGTGTACTCTCTTACACTTAGGCCTCTTTGCTCCAAATCATACCATCTCTGTGCCAATTTTTCTTTTTCAAGAGGGGAGACAAATACTTCAGCCATAAGTGCCTTAAAAGCTTTCCAATTCTCTACAAGTATGTTTTCCCTTTTTGTATACCTCCACCAAGTATGTGTGAATCCCTCCAAATGCAAAGAAGAAAAATGAATCTTCATGTCATCAGTTTTGGGAAATATGTCAAAGTAAGATTCCATCTTAGAGGTCCACTCCTCTAAATTAGATGGTGAAGATGACTGACCATTGAACTTGGCTAAAATAATCTTGTCTTTCAACTCTCTTTCATGGAATGGTTGTTGTCTTAAAATAGACTGATCATGAGTGCCATGCATTAAACCCCCAAATTGAGATGAAAATCTCCCAATAGGTGGCTAAGAACCACTATGCAATCTTCCCGTTGGTAGAGGACCCCTAGGAAGTTGAGTATTCAGCCCAAAATCTTGAGAGTTGGCTCCATTCAAACTGCCCAAATAGTTATCATGCCTTTATGAAGTCTCACCTACTTCATATTGGCTATTTGGGATGCCTCTTTTTCCAATCATTCCATGACCATGACCATTTTGGTTAGGTGGCTGAAGTGGAACTGAAGGCTCGCTATTTGAATAAGCTTTCTCCTTTGCTTCTTTAGATCCCATTTGCATTTGCATCCATTGGGAGATTTGAGCCATAATTTGAGCATTGGATTCCACCAACTTGTCAATAGAAGCCTTTGTTTGAGTCGTTGAATCCACTAACTTCTCAATGGAAGACTTTGTTTGATCAGTAGATGAAAACCATCTACTCAACTCTTGTTAATAGGTCCATATGACATTGTTGATGCCTTTGTTCATGTGCACACAAGGTATTATTAAGTGCACAGATTTCTCCATGTTGTTGAGACTCTTCAAGGCTCTCTTGGGGTACATTCTTCAACATGGAATCTTTGATTTGCTGAGTGTAATCATCCTAGACCTTATTTTTGCCTTTATGCCTTACCATAATAGTGCAGTCCTAAAGTATCCGCTGTCAAAAAAATGGCTATAACTTGGGCTAGAAAACTCTGATTCCAAAAATAACACACTATAGCAGATTTAGGACAGAAAATTCTGCAACGCAATCTTTGAGTTTGAACTGTCTAGGCCTGCACCCTATTTTAACTAGTGAATGCCATGTTTACACCCTGTAAGGTAAAATAGTAACCCCAAATGGCTACCAAACCCTGTAGAATTTTGAGTGGGACCTATGGGTACCCTATAGTACTTGCACCTATACTTCAGTAAAGAATTTTGTACATGTATGGACCTGTAAATGCCATGCAATGTCCTGTAAAATCCCTGTTTTGATCCTGAAGGTACTTGAGCCTTTGGAAACTCTTCAATCTTCAATTCTCCACTTGTTTTACCTATGTGAGGGATAAAAAGGTAGGAAAATCTCCCTACACAGGCTCCAAATCATCGAGAGGTGGGCAAAGTTCACCCCAGGTGGTCAGTTGGTTGCACCCCTTCAGGATCTTCGATAGTGAGGAGGGTCGCCTCCCTTTTGTCCCACTATCTCCTCTGACATCCACCTTTTTCCTCGGTGGGTATATCAACATGGCAGTGGCATTCTATTCTAATCAACCAACATGAAGTGCATTTTCAAAGTATTCATTCAGCCCCTTTCATATGAGATACAATTGAATGAAATCAGGAAAATTTGGATAAGAAAAGGGTCTTACTAATGCAATTTAGTGACTCACTAATTTCTAGTACTTACCCTCTTACCAATTTTCAGCTTGGGCAAAAGAATTCAACCAAACAAATCAAGGTTATGCATCAAACTTGGTAAATGAGACCTATGATGAGACTATGATTGAATCAATGCTGAAATTCAATGAAATGGGCTAAGATTAATGGAAATAATACTAATCTCTGATCTATTGATCAATTTAGAGATTTAATTGATCAATAATCTCTCATCAACAAGTGGAAAAGCATTAGCAAGTGGATTATTGAGAAATTTCAGGGATTAAGCCAGAGAAATATATTGATTAAGCTTGAAGAGGATGGTAGATATCACCTTCAATCCCATAAATGGAAGAATTACCCATAATCCACCATGAATCCACCACAAAGCTTGAAATCCCATAAATGAAAGAATTGCCCATAATCCACCATGAATCCACCACAAAGCTTGAAATAACCATGAAATCAGTCCATATGAGCTCCAATATGATCAAGTACATGAAGAATCAATGCCTTGAGCTTGCTTGAACACTTGAATACTGAGGGCTGAAATGATGAACGGGTTGCCTCTCACCCATCCAACCTCCAATCCTCACTAAGAGAACTAAAGAGGGGCACCACCTAGCCAAAGGGAGGATGGGCTAGGACATCCATTTTTTCAAAGAGAATCAAGAGAACCAAGACACAAATTTACAAGAGAGAATATATGTACTAGACACCATATTGGAATATAAGAGAGAGAGATGAGAGGAGAGGGAGACAAGAGGAGAAGAGGTAGAAGAAGCTTGCTGAGAGCGGAATTTAGGTGACGGGAAGTGCTTAAAAATAGCTAAAAATTATGAATATCGAGGGAAAAATATTCAATGTCAAAGGCGGCGGCTCGATCTAGGACGATTTTAAGCGTCAAAGTGCTTTAAAGGTGCCCGAGCGACACTTGTTGATTTTTCATAATTTTTCAGAGAGTCGTGCGGGTTGGCAAGAGTTACTGGCCAATGCGGGATGCCAAGCCAGATGCCCAGGATTTTTCAGAGCTCAATTCGGAGCCCGGACGGGGAAATGGCCACAAAATGGTCAAGATATGAAAAGGTGGACACTTGGGAGGCCAAATTTGAGTATGCCTTTTGAGTTTGGACCCCCCCCCCCCCCCCCCAAAAAAAAATTTATGCACCTTATGAAAAAAGGTGGAGAGAGAATGAAGATGGCGCCCGAAAAATGCGCCATGGAGGATGGAGAGGCAACTTGCCTGCTGCAAACAACCCTCCCAATGGATTATGGGGCTTCATTCCCTCCTGAATGCTGACTCTATCGCCGCCCTTCGCCCGTCAATTGATGGCCTGAATGCTGAGATAGAAATCTAGTCTTTCTCTCTCCTCTCTCTCTCTCTTCTAAGGGGGAATTCATGTGGGAAGAAGAAGGAAGAAGAAAGAATGATAGAGGCTTGTCTGGCATGGATCGGATTGCTCCACGGGCTGGAAATGGTGATTTGTGATTGTGCTGGACATGAAGTGTTGCTGATTTTCAGATTTGCAGCCATGGACATGAAACCCGAAACACGCAAATAAGCGGTAATTCAATTTTTTCAAAGGAAATTTGAGATTTCATGGCTTTTGATTGATAAAATGTTGTTCATGTGGGCTAAAAATTGTTTATGTTGCTGTTTTCCATGAGTACTTGCTGATCATAATCAAAAAATCAGAAAAATATGCATCTTGTGGCTCAAAATAATACACTAAAACACGTAAAATATGGTGGATAGGAACACCAACTAAATTTTCATTTTTCTGCAAGAAGGAACTAAGGGCCACATCCCATAACCTATTTTGAATTTTTAGTAATTAAATAATGCAAAAAAAGGAAAAATACAAGGAAAATAGAGAAAAATCACTAAAACTAGGGGAAAATGCATTTTGGGTGCGAAAAATTAATGAAAATTAAGAACAATGTTTGTGAATGTTTGTGGGGACTGAAGCATGAGGATTTGCCTCAGTTCAACCCCACCTTCTTGTTCTAGTGTGTTTTTCCCGCTTTCTACACATAAAATGATGGCAAAATGCCCTATAAATCCATACCACAATGCAACATTTGATCGATGGGAGGGTAGAGTAGTTAAAATGTGTCTAAATGCGGAGTAAAATGATGAAAAGACTGCTGTTTTTGTTTGCATGCCATATAGGTCGGTGAATAATTATAAAATAAGAGCCTAGTAGCACGAGGGTTTCCTCGGTGCTAGGTTTGTGCAATGCCGCATAAGAACGGTAGTTGAAAATCATTGAAAGGATGTTTTCCACAGGTGCACCATATTGATTTCATAATTGTTTGAGCACTTAGCATCCACAACATGCATAAATCATGGAAATATTTAAAGGTATCAGAAATCCTGGATGCACAGCAATTGTTTTCATTAGGATCTTGACCCACGTTGAGTGAGAGACAGGACACCCTAAGCCATAGGCTAGTCGTGGGGTCTAAGGGAAAGAGAAGTAAGGACAATGGTACATTCCTATATACGATTAAATGGTACCTTGAGTGGATTTTGTGCGAAATGTCTATATGTCGAGCGACGCATCGAGGGGCCAATCCCCAAGGTGTAGGAGAGTCGCAGAGGGGTGGCGGCATTCAGCCATTGGAGGACCCCCTATGTTTGTGCTTCATGCCATTAGGCAATGTGTAAGGGACTCCCTCTGAGGAGTAGTGGGTGAGAGAAGAGTGGACTACAAACGATGTAATACAAACGCAAGATGTCTAGGAAGGCAATGTATGTGTCATCAATGCTCTTGTCTGCGAGGCCGTGGGGTTGTTGAGTGCGTGAGATAGAGGTCCGGCTAGTGCACGAGCCAGTGCCGGCCCGTTCTAGGTTTCATCACTTGCCATTATGCTACATGGAATGAGAAGATGAGAGGAGAGGGAGATAATAGGAGAAGAGGTAGAGGAAGCTTGCCATTATGCTACATAATAAAAGAACTCACTCATAGCTTACCTCAAAGAGATGAGGATATTCTAGAGTGCTCTCATGGACTTGTCATTCTCCTTCCTCCCCCCATTCTCCATGGGCTCTTTATATAGCCTCCATGAGGGATTAGATTAAGCTAATCTTATTGATTAACATAATCCTAGATTATGTATGGCATCTTTGAAAATATGGAGCATAGTGGATGGGACAAATCTCCACCTTGGTCATCGTGCAAGAAGCCAAGGGTGGTGGTAGACAAAATAGAGAAATGGAGCTAGATTACTAGAGGTGGGTGCCCAAAGCACATTATTATAATATATTTACAAGAAGGACAGAGTGGAAAGTTGGTGTGGTGAAAGAGAGAAGAAAATTGCATATAGCGAGCAGTCTGCGCCTTCATAACTTCAAATCCGTGAGGAATTTGAAAAAACTTTCTTCTGCAACTTTGTAGACCAAGTCAAAACCGATCGGGCATCACGAAATTTTCTTGAAATTCGCTTTTTCTTGGGAGTTATTGAGATTATAAAAAATGGCTTTCAAAAGCTGCTTTGACTTTAGTCCCCATATGTATATAAATACATATAAGCATGTGACAAAAGGGGTCCATGCTTGTAAGCTTTTGTGCAAGATCCAAATGACACCATGATGTGGATATTGACTTGTGTGCTAGGGTGAGGTGTCCTCTAATGATGGTGATAGATTCCAAATCTTAGTGATGCAGATGGAGCCCATGTGTAGTTGGAGGCTAGTCCTTTGAAAAATCTATGCATTCACTCAACTCCTAGGTGTAATCCATTTTCATCTTCACTAAGATAACCATCCCTTTTACTCTTTACATTGACATGCCTTCTAAGAACTTGTTCCCCCCATTATCATAATCGAGAAGCAATGTAGCATACCTAGTGCTTGAAGAGTAAACCCAAAGTGATATGGTAAGCTCTTAATAGGGGCTTTGGCCAAATTTTATGGTAATAATCTAGGTTGTAAAAAACCCGGATCAAATACTAAATATTCAAGCTTCTTGAAGAAAAGCCCCAAAATAAACCTTCAATATGAGCTCCAACATGCTCCACGAGCTGAAATCTCTACAATGTCTTCAATCTTGGAGTTCATCCGACTTGTACATGATACTAGAGAAGCCTTGGAGGTCAAAGAAGTCCAAAATTTTGAGAAATTTGAGCTTCCAGGTCTGTGGCTATGGTTGCCCTACTGTGTTTTAGGGTTTTGAGCAAAGAAGGTGAAGATCAGAGTTCATCTCTTACTGGAAGTTGCAGAATATATGCCTGATGAAGTGCTTCAAAGCATGCAACCTATCTATAGGAGATTTAGAGTAGATGAGGAAGATGATTAGAGCAAGAAATTCAACGCTGTTTTTGGCGCAAATTTTAGGTTGCTTCATGCTCCAACTATTGCATCAAGCACCTGACCATGATACTCAATTTGAAGCATAAGAGATGAAGGATCTTTGCCCCATGGTTTGGTTGTGAGAAATGATCAGTAGAGAAAGATCTAGAAGGATTTCTTGGCAACCACCATTGAAGCTTTAGGCATAAGATTAGAAGAGAGAGAATAGAAGCTCCCTTTTTAAAAGTAACTAGAGTTTAACCCTCATCTAAGCCTAGTTAATTGCTATTTAACCAAGTTACCTCCAAATTGCATGAAATTTTGAAGACGACCTACTACTTTAGCCATCCTCCACCATATCTGACCTTGAAGATCTCTTGATGTAGTCTCCTACTAACTGTAGATGGTCTTCAACCCTCCACTAGAGTCATTGTCTTTGTCAAGTACTTGTCTGAAATTGATTTTTGATGGAGAAAATAGGATTGAAAATAGAAGGAAAAATGGATCAAAGACCAATGCTCTGATACCACTTGTCAAGAAGTGGACTGGAGAGAGAGAATGCACAAGAGAGAGAAAGACTGCAGGAAGAGAGAGAAAGAGAGTGACGAGGAGAGAGAAATACTAGAATTGGAGAGATAAAGATAGGAAAGAGAAAGAAGCCATGAAGGCTATGAGCAAAATGGGAGAGAAGGACAGTAATGTATTAACGTGTCAAAAATATGAGAAAATTTACATGTCCTCTCCTTTTATACCAATGTCAGTGTGCCATGGCATAACATCAATATTATTTGCACACTAAACCCTTATTCTTCCCAACTTCTTACAAATGTGAAGTGTCGTGAACCCATAATCCCTTATGATGTGCAAGAGTCTTGGTAAAAACATACTTGTTCCATGATATTCGACAACTTCCAACAAACTCCAACTCCAATCTATCCAAAAAAATTCCAATCTCAATCAAGGCTATCAAGTTTTCTTACTCAAAAATACAAATAAAATAATAAAAATAAATCCTAAGCTAATCAAACATAGAAAATCCAACTACGAAACAACAAAACAAATAGCCATGCAGACAACTTAGCTAACAACACTCCATCATATTTGCAATTTTTCTAGGGTTTTCAACTTTTGCAAAAATACTTGACAACAAGACTCATGCATCATGTTTCTAGGTGGTAATATATGATACTTTAGCAACCTTTTTAAAAAAATCAAAAGCAGCCTTGAAGAGCACAAGAGGTATTTTTTATAATAGACTTAAAAAAATCAATAGTGTAGAATGTACCTGAACAACTTGGTCACACTCACATTACTCCACCCGTACTTTACTCACACACTTAGGAGCGCAAGTAGTGTCTTTAGGCAAGATACTCGACACCCATCATATAATTTTCTGAATGCTTTCTCTCTCAATAGATCACATGATTCGGCATCCATGGGAAGTAATGCATTAATCATTGCCTCCATATCAAGCTCCAAGATTGGAGGAAGATCCAAAAAAGGCCCACTCTCTCCTCTGGTATCGAGGATGTACTGTGCAGCCTAGTCCTCCAATTGGTATATTGGCTCAAGCACTCCATCCATTGGTGTTAGAAGGACATATGCACACTTCTTTACTAAAATCATAGCCACCATTTTTAATTTGTATCTGTCAAGATGATTCCATATCAATGCATAGCAAGGTCAACTCACTCAAATATTTGGTATTGACAAAGCTATGAGTGCTGCCTATATCCACAAGAATACATATAACCTTACCATTAACAATACCATTGAGTCTAAGTGTATTTTTTCCCTTGCAACCCATCTATGCATCATGTGAAATAGCACATAAGGAATAATGAGAATGATTGGTGCCACCCAAATCGAATGGAAACACATCCCTAGGGTCATAAAGTTCCTCAATGGTGACATCTTATTCTTCATGTATTTCTTCCCCCATAGGATAAGCATTAACATGTAGTAAGTTTTCCTATTGTTCCTCTTCTTTCTCAATTTCCACATATTGAGTAACTACCATATTGATTTTTGAGTTTTCTACCTTGCACTTCAACTTGTGATATTGGGACCACTTCCCTTAAAATTTAAAGCACAATCCTTTGGCGTGCATTTCCCTAAAGACTTGTCATGAGAAAGGAAGTTGTTGTTAGAACTATTTTGGGTGAGTTTTGGAGTACTTTCAACCCTTGAAAATTTCATTTTCCCTCAATCATAATTTAAAAATGTTGTCCTCATTTTGTGTAACGTGTCCACTTGTCCACTTGTGGGACACGTCTTAGTAGCCCATCAGGAGGAGAGTCTAGAAAGCCCCACCTGGCACTTGCAAGGAATGTCACGGGGTTTGCAATCTAGGTCTTCCTGAGTCTACCCCGAAGCGGAAGTATCCAGCCATTCCCACTTAGGACTGACCTGAAGTCAGGGTTTCTTTCCTATAAGTCAAGTCTCTAGGAAGTAGCTAGCGTCAAGCTCCAGATGAATCACTTTGCGTAGGAACAACAGAGTCGAAGTAGATTTATGTTGCACTTGGTTCATGGAGAATGGGAAACAAGAGGGATGCGAAGCTCAACCTCTCTGCCCATAAGGCATAGTCCCATTCCGCTCCCCTAAAACAACATAAATCAGGATTCTAACTCTACTGACTCTAGGTCTTCACAGTTTCGTTATTACGTATTTTGAGAAAAGTTCCCAGCTAATCAGGACCACCCTTCCGTAGGATGGACCCAAGTCACATCCACCGCACTTTCCTCGATAGCTTTAGTTGTCTAATTAGGTCCTACCACATTTATGTGCAACATTTAAAATCAGCTTCATTAATTAATCCTTTTAGGGCACAAAGTTCGTTCATGTAATTTACAACACATGCACAAAAATAAAACAAGCAGTCCTTTTATCAAAACTTCAACTCCATTCTAGACCTAGCAACAAGGGGTGTCTAGAGCTCCAACTAACCCACAAGCTGTCTAGGAGCGAAACATCATTCCCGTGGTTGGCATTTTCACCACTCGACCTTTGGCCCATGAATCGAGCAGTGCCCTCTCAGGTTAATCCGCGGTGCAATCATGGAGGTCATCCACCCGTGCAATGTATCCTTGCTTAATTAAATCCTTTAAGAATCAAGCACAAATAAGGCATTCTGCCCTAATATCATTTTCCAAGAAAACATTCATTTATTCCCATGGCGACTTGTCATCACAGACCCTTGCCATGCATTTACCATAAATCACAAGAACTTGGAATAATCATCCAAACAACAACTAACAACCAATTGAATGTAAAAGCATTTAGGATGTTGTTTGATCAATCAACAAAACCAATTGCATTCTTTCCGACCAATGCAAGAATAGACTATATAACATTTCCATCGTATATTTGCTCTCCCCCTTAGGATCAACAAGCGATTCTATATAAAATTTACTTAACACTTGTATGCACAATTTTTAATGTCATGATTATGCCATTCATAACCCTTGCCCAATTCTTCCTTGTAATTACTCTATCAATAAATAAGCCACATGCAATTAGGTGCAATTAACTTTCCTTAATATATGCACTTCGCAAGCTCCATCTTACAAATATGTGAGATGAAATAATCTATATCCATGCATCATAGTATGGGCCTAATGTATCTCATACGAGAATCAAAACAAGCATCTATCAATTTGGAAATACATTACTTATGACTAGTACCACAATTGGATTGATGGTGATGCCTTCACTCAAAGCTTCGTTGCTGGTTGTAGGATTGTCATCCGCATGCTACATTCCTTGCTTAGAGGCCATCGTCCACAAGTAGACTCAAGAGATTAAGAAGGTGGAATAGATTCGAGATGGGAGAGAGAAAGAGAAGATGGTTAAATCAAGGATCGAGATAGAGGGGAAATTGTGCAACCTCTCGGGGTAACTCTTCTCTCTCTCTCTCTCTCTCTTTCTCTCTCTCTCTCTCACAATCTCTTGGAGGGGTACACTCTCTCTCTCCCTCTCTCTTGCAACCTTTCGAGGTCTCCTTATGCTCCCTTGTGCCTCCCCATGCCTCATATTTATAATGAATTAGAGAGGAGGGGATCAGTCTCTGAGAACAAGAGTGGAGGGGCTCTTAGAAGGCTCAATGATCTGATGCTCAGATCATAAATCTAACGGTTGCATTGGCTCCAAAAGGGGGGTAAAACTCCAAGACACTTGATTAGAAAGCTCTTAGTTCACTCCTTCTTTTCTCTGTTCGAAGTGTTGTCTACTGCATGTAGACTGCAATTGCAACGTGCGCGATTTTGCAAATCACTTTTCTTTATTTTTCTTTTTATAAAATCTCCAAAACTAACTAAAACATCACTTGTCTTTTTTTTAAATGACTTTTAGTTCTATCTTTTTAGGATAATATCTAAAATATAATAGTTTTTTTCCCCCCAAGAATCTAATATTTTTGGACCATTCAAACTATACACATTAATACTAGTGATTAATATGGCTCATAAGTCCCGTTCACATTGTACTTTTTCGTTAAGGGTAGCTACGGTCCTTATCAATCTGAGAAAAATGTCAAATTTATGACTCAATTTTTTAAAAATATATTTTTAATTGAATAAAAATTATTAGCTTTTAATGCTAGTTAGTTTTTACCTTAGTTAGTCTTTAGTTAGTAATCTTACTAACTTATTAATTGACTAACTAACTTTCAAACTAACCAAATAACTTTTATTGCGTGGAAATATTACATTTTGGAGCATAATTTTCACCCTTTTTTGAAGTATAAATAGTGGAAAAAGTTAGCACTTTGCTGTCAGTGATGTTATGACTGTTAAAACCCTTGTTTTCTTGCTTGAAACCCTCTCTATATTGGCTAAAAACTTATCCATATCTTGTAGGTCAATCAGATGAATTAATCCCGAATTTTTTTTTCCTAAAAATTCTAGGTGTCTCTCTTTTATTTCAAAGAATATCTTTTAGTCAACTAAATTGCTTCATGCAAAGTTTGTGGTTGTTGAGCTCCCACATGCAATGACAAGGTGGGGTCAAGATACTTGTTCAACTTTGCAAAATTTGAAATGCCCTCGACATACATAGAGAGATTCGTCCCTCTTTGGGCCCATGCATACCATCTTCTTTAAAGTCTTTCCTTTTCCAAAGGGAAAACGAAAGCATCAAGCATGGCTTGTTTGAACTCTTCCCATGTGGAAAAATGTTGGCCAACCTTACACATATATTGCCACCAAGTGTGAGTGTAGCCTTTAAGGTGAAGAGTCACAAAATACATTTTCACCTTATCATTTCGAAAATAGAGAGTGAAATACATCTCAAGTTTTTTAATTCACTCCTTCCACTCTAAAGATGAAGAATATTTTCCCTTGAAGTTGGTGATATTGATCTTTTCTTTATACTCTTTCTCATTGTAAGATGGTAGCAAATTGTTATTTGGCTATCCACAAGATTTTTTTCACCATGAATCCTTATTCGAAGAATGTTGCCTAAGGGAGGATTTTCCAAAGTTTGTGAAAGAATGAGAGGCAACAAAGGTATTCAAAAATCAAAAGAGATCTTTGGGATATTGTGACTACTCTTAAATGCGATAAGGAGTACTTTATTAGTGATTTAGTTGTGGTGGAAACTAAATGTTTGCCTCTATTGGAGGATCACTAGTTGTTCTACCCAGGATATTGCTATGCTTTTGATAATTTAGTATTGGAAAATCAACAACAAGTAGTGGAGTCTTACTTAGTAAGCTTGTTCGAGGATGCATAGCAGTATGTGACCCACTCAAAGCATATGACTCTCGTGCATAAAGATTTACAATTAGCTAGAAGTATTAGAGTAGAATGGGACTAAAATCCTTACATTTGTAACTTTTTGCAATCAAGATAGCTTTGTAATCCTTTTGTGGAGCCATCCATTTGTACATAAATGAAATAAAGCTAAATGAAATAGAGTTCTATTTGTTTGTCCATGTACATTAGCATTTTTTTTGGAAATTATTTAGTAATTTATGTATTTTTTCTTACATTGATTACATAGTCTTAATGCTTGTCATACATGTCCATGATAATCATTGCAAAGATTGCATGTTCTTCATGCTTGTTATATGACACCCATGATAATTACTACAATGTTATGTATAAGCAAATATTTTCTGAAAACCTTGATCATAGTTGTTTTTGCAGTCAAATGGTCAAATAGGGTTCCCTTGTAGGGGTACTAGGGAGCATCACATGCAAAAGACCCTACCATGGTGGATGAAATAGATAGATGGCCTTGCAAAGTGAATTGAGTGGTAAACACACTTTGAAGGAAAATTTCTATCTGACCACGTGTATTGGGATAAATTTGACCACCATTTTGACATTATGGGCATCCACAATTCTACGATTTATCGAATAGTATCACATAATTGTAGTCGCCTATACAAACCAAACAGGACGAAGATCAAGATGCCATACTTTCAAACACAAGTCATGTGAAAAGAAAAACATATTAATATATCATTTTGTCTTACATGAAATAACTTATGAGACGTGCAATAGTTCGAGATATTGTACGTACAAGGTAATGCTTTTCAAATACATCAATTACCCCAAAGAGGTACCTTCTTAATGATTTTAGCTGCTTGTTTACAACATCTCTTTGCCATAGCCAATACCCTTGCACCATCATAGCCACAACTTTTCTTTTGGAGTTCTAAATGCACTTCCCAAAGCTACCAATCTAACGATCCTCCATTGTAAGCATGTGCCAAAAATGTTGACTAGTTCTTTCTGTAGAAGGATGATCTTGTTTGCATTTAAGGTGATGCTAGAGACACAGAGCACCTTCAAGAGCACTTTGAGGATTGTGATTTGGGCACAAGTAGTACAGGTAAAGTTGGTGTGCACCAAATAAATGTAAGAAGGGGGGATGTACCCTATGTATTGAGCCATTGTAACATCTCTTCCAAAAGCCCTTTTATCCCCTTGTTAGTTGTGGCAAACTCATCAATGTCTAGCATGACTTGCAATCATAAGAAAAACCATTAGCAAATTTTTTCTAAACTAAATAATGACACACATGAGAAATAGGATTTAACTCATGGGCTTCATCATGACCTTAGCCTCTTTGGTTAGGTCTAGACAATATCTCATTTCATTGATTGTGGAGGGGGGAACCGATATCTCAAGTGCAAGGGTGGGGCATCTCATGCCATCCACCCTAGATTGGTGGGCCTCAAATTCTTGGCCCTGACAATGGCTTTCTGTAAGGTGTCAATTGTGGCCACCAAGGCATCAATTGTAGCCCCAATCTCTTCAAGCTTGGGGGACAAGGTTGGACATGCAATGTTGGTATGGTGTCCAATGAGAAATTACATGTGATAGCATGTAGAGTGCCCTCCTGTAGACCAAACATCTTCACCACATCATGGAGGAATGACTATCATGAACTAAGATTCCATTGGGTGAGGAAAGAGCAAATGATCTTAGGGATGGGAAAAATTTTTATTTGTACTTTTGCACAGTTGATGAAGTTGTGTCCTAGGGTGAGGAGTTAATGGAAGAGATTGGTAAATCCAAAGGAGAAGGAGAGAATGAAGGAAATGGTGATTTTACTGAGTGTAGAGGAGTTTCTTGACATTTATTATGTGTGTGGCATAAAAATTAGACTAGAACTCAAGTATGCATCATAACCTAGCATGTGTAGAATATTTTGAATTGAAGATGATGAAGCAATCAAGATCTAGGATTTGCATAGCTAATCATACTAAAATAAAATCCTTGGGAGTCTTGAAAGAGTTAGAGCATTAGGAAAAAAATGAATTCACAAATGGGCCTTTTAGTCCCCCCCCTCTCTCCTCCCTAAAACAAGGAAAAGAGGAGAAAAGAATAGTAAAATAATCCTCCTCTCTCCACTTTTGCAATCTCGTTTTGCCTTTTTTATATTATCTACAAAGATATACTCATATTCCTTCTCTCTCCTCATTGAAGAAGTTTTTTTCAACCAACTTTTATATTCAAAAAGGAGTTAGTTACAGGAGTGTGGTGCTTCGTTTTCAATGCAAAATGATTAGTAGATACAAGGTAATTGATTTTTTAATCGAGAACAAGGAAAATAAAATTTTGAAATTTCCATTTAAGATATTTTGGGGATTTTTTATATCCTAGATTTTGGTCAAAAAACAAACCAACTGGACAAATTTTGTGTTTTTTGGAGATGTTTTTGGAGGCAAAATAGAAATATCTAAAATACGAAAAGTCTTGGACATTCCTACCCTCTGAGCTATTTCCCCCTATATCTATACTCTCTCATGGCTCTATTGTGACCCCTTCTTTGTGTTTATGCAACCTTCATTAACAGAGTGAATTACTTACACCCTCCTTTCCCTTGGCACCTTTGTGTGCCTCTCTATGCATCTCCACTCTACCTCTTATGACAACCAAGTAGGCTCCCCGTTTCTACTAATAGTAAAATGAATACAGGAAAGAAGGAGCTGCATATTGAGATAGAGATTGAATATGTCCCATTATTCAAAAGAACCCAGTGTACCAATGTCAACCCTCAGGTTTTGCAGAGTTACAGGAAAATGGGATTGAAACATGTGGATTTGTGGGTTAATGGGGGAATCTACCCAATTGACCCCTTAAACAATAGACCTCCAACTTTCTCAGGAATCACAAATTTGCTAAAGTATGTGTGCGAGGGTGAAAATGGGTTACTTGGTTATACTGGGCGGCTCAATGATCGGGCATTCAAAGTATTTACAACTTGCCAGGCAACCATAAAAAATTGCCATGATGTGATCGATGCACATCAACTTCATAAACAACAGCTCATAGGACAAGTGGTACAACTAAATGACACTGTAATTCAACGAAACAATCAAATTATTTCAATGCGGGATACTATCCATGACATTGGTATCTCATATGAGGAGGCAAAGGCACAATTGGAAGATTTGAGAAAGATCAACAACAAGCTAACACAGGAGCGCAAACAAAAGAAGAAGCCAATCAATGAGTTAATTGTGAATAGTGGCCAGTGGAAGCGACGTATCAAAGCATGTAAGGTAGCTCAGAAAGAGAACCTAGGTGAGGGTGAGGTTGGATCATGTATTAGTAGATTGCTGAAGGCAAGTACACTAGAAAACGCTTTGAGCAATTGTAAGTTTAAGGCTGTGAAGGAAAAGGTGATTGAGTGCACATTAAAAGATGTGTCAAATGAGTTCTCAGCTATGGATGCACAATATATTTGTGACAGGGCTGCATTAGCACAATGACTTACTCAAAGATATTCAAAGGTGTGAAGGTTGGGTTTGGTCGTGTGCTGAAGAGAAATAGAATCGCGTCTCTTCCTCAACCTTCAAAGTTAATAGAGGCCCGATGGCAACTTAATACAAAGGTTTTCGAGTTGATAGGAGATCTCGTGCATGTTCAACGTGTGGAAACACTAAAGGTTGGGACCAAAAATGCATATGAGGTGAAGTTCACCAAACTCAATAATTACTATTTAAATTTGAACAAGGTGCAGTCAGCAATGGTGATGTACTACAATATGTCTGTTGAGGAATGTAATGGTAAATTGTAGTTTGTTATAAAATTAAATGAAAGTGAGATCGTCAAAGGAGTAAAGCTTGAAAGAGTTAGTATAACTCTGATGAATAGAGCTTTACAATTCAACAAGAACAACCCAGGCAACTTTAGTGTTCAATCTGAGCGCCATGTATGGTGGTTCGTTGCATTTGAAGTTCCTAAGGAAACATTTGAGGTGTTATAGCTATTCTTTATGCACACAAGCATTCCAAGCATCATCGATCATCAAGAAGATGGTGAGATGCTCTCGGTTGAAGGGTATGGTCAATACTTGGTTGAATGGCATCTTACAAGAGACTTGAAAACTTTAAAATGCATGTGTGGAATCTCTAATTGTGCAAATACAAAGAATCCATGCCTATATTGCTTGACAGAGAGGGTGGAAGGAAATGACAAAAAGAAGAACTGGCGAAAGGTGACAAGTGTTGCACCGACGTGCAATAGAGAAGATCCCACTTGGAAGCCCATCTTCAACATTCCCTTGGATTGTATTCACATTTGTTCATTGTATGCTTTTGTCAGAATCATGGAGAAACTTGTATATGAATACATTTGCTTTGCTTATAGGATGCAACCAGAAAAAGAAGCCATTGCAACATGTAGGAATGTGGAGCGAGTGCTATCAGAAATTGGGCTACACAAGCATCAAATGACAATTGAAAAAGATGAGAAGAGATCATGAAAATCTGGTAGCTTGCGAAAAAATCCTTTCTTTCGAGGAGCAAAGGCTAGGAAGTTTCTCTCAATACCCATCAATGAGGAAGGGAATGTCATGGTTCGTAGGCCGCAAGACTACAATGGGTGGAAAAAGTTACATTTTGCAGTTCCTGATCGAAGTAATGGAGGAAAAACAAGATTGGCCAAAGCTAAGGTTTGGATAAGTCTTAACAAATTGGCTCCCTTACTTCACAAGATGGTTTTTAATAATGAAGATAAGCAAGAATTTATCAATGTTGTGCATAGATTCTATGAAAACATGGTGGAAGCATGGGGCAAAAGCTCTATCACACATTACATGGTGCGTATTAAGTTAATATTTTAAAATTGTATGAATTGTATAAACTATTGAGCATAGTTTTACTCATGTGTGATATGTGTCTTTGTAGCATATCCTTGAGGCACATGGGCCATACTTTGCAAAAAAGGAAAGCATTGGAATTTGGTCCACACAAGGGATGGAAAATTCACATTGGATAGCGCATGATGCATATCAAAGAAAAATTGATCATAGTGGAGGGGTGAATGGTAGCAATCCAATGATCCAATTTCTATCTTGGTGGTATAGGATTATAGTAGCGGATGAAGCTAAACTCTCGCAAAAGAGAGCAAATGAAAGTGCTGATGAATCGGCTGCAGACATGATGGAATCACGTCATATTACTAAAAGAGTGCATTATGAAGCCTCAAGTGCCAAAGAAAGCCATGCCAAGTGGCTAGAAACAAGGCTTCGACAAGGCGGTAAATGGGTTCGAAAAGAGTTAAGATAGTAAGATGAATAATGTAAGTCAATGTGAATGCAATTCATAGTTTAAGAGAGAAAGAGAGAGTGTGCATCTATGTGAACGAGTCTCACAATTTAGGGTTATATAAAAGAGGGTTTCACTTTCTATCTTATTCATTGAGTTCTCACATCTCTTGTGTAAGAAAGATGGCTAGGTCTAAGGCAGTTGCAAATAAGCTTTCGCTTAGAGCCCCATATCGTGTTCAGCCCCTTGGAGCATCTACTAGCTCAAATGCACCCCCTTTTCAACCTAATCCACCTTCCTCAAGTCGCCCTCACAAGGGTCCTCCTCAGCATCCCCACAAGAAACGCAAGTGGAAGCCAGGTACAATGGCCTTGAGAGAAATTAGAAGGTATCAACGCTCTTTTGATCTCATCATTCCGAAGGCGAGCTTCTCGAGACTTGTTCGCGAGATTGTGCAAGACCTCTACTGCACAGAAATCAAGAGGTGGTTTTTGGTACAAGGTCATAATAGACCTAATCGCTTCACAAAAGAATGTCTTCATGCTCTACAATGTGCTACAGAGGTCTTTTTAGTTGACTTGATGAGACTAATGCTCAACGTTGTGCAATACATGCGAAGCGCATCACTGTAACTCCCAATGACTTCCAACTTGTAAGAAATCTTCAAGCAGTGAAGGATGCATTCATTCCAATGGAATGAACACTTTTTGCAATGTTATCTTTCTTGGCATAGTGTTATCCTCGTACATTGGACATATGACTATGTCCCAGTGCAAAACTATTGTATGCGCCCTTAAAATATAAATTAAAATTTTACACTTGTCTTTCACTCTCAACTTTGATTGTGCATCTTCGTTGTATTTTCAATTCTTACATACAGTTTTTGTTAGCGCTGTCAATTTCAATAGGAATAACATGCAAAAATTTGCCATTTCTTGTTGTAGACTTTACTCCTAATGCCTCTGTATAGTTTATGTGGTGTGAAGTTTCTAAGGGCCAGTAGTTGCGATGTTGATTTTTCAATTATCAATCCATCTATAATTTTGGTGTGGGATAATTTTTAAAATACTAAATTGTATCGGAATGCGATGAAACTTCACACATGCACTCATTGGGTGGCCAAGAGCCTAAATTTTTTTTTTGAAAAAAAAGTGCCTGCAGACCGCTGGTCCGAATTCTAGCGTCTCGAGTCGCTCGAGACGCCTGACTTCGGACCAGGGGTGTGCAAGCGCTTTTGTTTCGAAAAGACATAAATTTGGGCTCTTGGCCACCGAACGAGTGCACATGTGAAGTTTCATCGAATTCCAATACAAGGTTAATGATTTACGATCACAGGATGGACAGTGCATATGAAGCTCCATTAACCTGGTTTTGGGGTTTAAATGGGTTAAAAGTTTATTCTTCTTCTCATTTTCACATCTTGATTTCTTTGCTTCCTCCATTTTCACATCCCCAACCTCTATCTCTTCTCTGTCGTCTTGCCCTCCTTGCACGGCACGAACCAAGCAAGCATGTCGCCGTTTTGGCCTCGGGAAGACATCACACTAAGGCCTGCCACTAGAGCACAAGGTGGAGGCTCCTCAAGTGTAGCAACAGGTGCTCCCCGTAGAGTACAAGGACTACCGCAGAAGAAGAGGAGATGGAAATCGAGCATTGTCGCTCTTCGAGAGATAAGGAGAATCCAACGCGGATACGAGCTTCTCATCCCAAAAAGTTCTTTTCATAAAGTTGTTTGAGAAGTCATGCAAGACTTGGAGTTGAAAGGGATGGGAAGATTTTGGGCACGAGTGCGGGATGGCCCACCAGCAGGAAGGTGGACTGCTGCAACCATGGAGGCCCTACAAACCACTGCAGAGGGTTTTCTCATCAACTTATTCGATGATACACAGCTTGCAGCCATCCATGGAAAGCGTGTTACAATCATAGACAAACATATGAACTTTATCATTCGGCTTCGACACGACAAGGGGACCCCGCCATAGTTTACTAGATTAATGATGCAAGGTTTGTAATGGGTGTTACAGCACCATAACATCTTGGAAGCCCAAAAAATTTTGTACTCTACCACATTGGAATATTTATTTATATATACATAATATCTCGTGCGATGTGTACTGAATTCAAATAATTGAGTAAAGTTGTTTTGTTTTGTTTCTTGAAACACATGACTCTTAATTTTTGTTTAACGTACGAACGCATCAAAATTAGTAATACGAATACATCAAAAGTAGTAATACGTGTTGAATTATGTAAATATATACGGATGCGTCATTCACGTACCACACATTATCGTCACACTTACAAAATCGCAAGTGCAGTACTACGTGTTGAATTATGTTAACGTATGCGAACGCGTCATTCACGTACCACACATTGTCGTCACACTTATACAAACCACACATTTATTTCATAAATATTTATTTGTAGGGACAAAGTAAAGTATCTTATATTCATCAAGAAAAATACATGTGATGGTTGTTAGTGATGGTAGATACAAAAAGTCGATAGCCAACAAAAACTCTCAATTGTTCCTTGGCTTTTTCTTCAGTGGAGAGGAGAAGCCAACTTCCGATGAAAATATAAGTTCCTTCTTTTCTTCAAAAATGATGCGCTCCCCCTTCAGCTCTTTCTCCAAGAGAAGCAGATCCGACACTTTAGTGAGGTTGCCTAATGTTACAAGCACGCACATAGCTCCACCCCGCGTTTGATCAAACAAATAAAGAAGCTTTGATCACTTGATTAGCACCACCTTCTCTAAGATAGATGTCACAGGTATCGCTCGAAAAGGTCCAAACTTGGTCAAAGCTTGAATATTTGTAATTATTTATTGCCCTCCTGGTGAGCACTTCTTATGGAAAACCATCAAATATGTAACAAGGTTACCAATATACTCCTTAAGAGCTGAGTCCTTGCGTCGGTCCCCATATCCGTGTATCGAGCTCCTCCTTACCTTGATGCAAAGTCATCTATATACAGTATGTCCTGAACGACAAAGTCAAATCAAACAATATATTTAGCGACTAACCTAGAGTTATCAAAAAGTGATGAAACTTGATGGTAGGGTGTGTCGGGTCCCCCAGAGTCCACCGGTGAAATCTTGGCAAAAAATGATGCCTGCAACTACCCTGTCCAAAGTCTAGCTTTTGGGGGCCGCTGCAGGCATCATTTTTTGCCAAGATTTCACCGGTGGACTCCCGGGGACCCGACGCACCCTACTATCAAGTTTCATTGCATAAAAATATATGGTAGTTATAAATCTCACCTTCTCCAGATCATCTTGTATCTTCATTTCCTCGTGTGTCAGGGAGGCACCTCTTTGGGCAGAGGGATCTTCAAACTCCTTGGTAGGAAGCTGGGGCCTTGGTCTGAACAAATCATGCTATAGTGATTCAAATTCAGCATCGGGCACAAGGTAATCTTCTTCAACCAAGGTTACATGCTCCTATGCTGCAATGATCGCACTCATAGTATCTAAGCTTGTGCCATCATATCTTCCAATCTCTGCCATTGTTGGATGCACATCCGCGTAATCATAATCTATCAGGTCTTCCATTGAATCCCTGACTAGGATAGAAAACAGCTCTTCTTCCTTCATTTCCAAGTATTACAGTACATCTAATAGAAGTAAGTATCGTACACCATCTACTTCAATGGGTGTCAAGAGGCAAGGTTGGCTTTGTCGACTTGTGGCTGTTCTAAAGAAGATGGCACCATGAGAGCCAACCCTTGTTCTGTCACCACTCGATGTTCCTCTTCAACATTTATGAGCTCTTCAATCGGCCGTGTATGTGATAGAAACAACCTGTGGAGTTGTATCTTCATCGCTCTCCTCCTCTAGGGGTATATCCAATGCAAGGAGGTAAATTGCCAATGCGCAAACACACTCCACGAGATCCAAAGGTGATGTACCTGGTGCACTTCCCATGGGAACAATGCATACTCTATGCGAAGGATCCATATGGGCCAGACACCTACTCACCACTTTTTGGTGATTCTACCCTGCCTGAAATACCATGAGCTATTCCAGAGGCACCCAAGTCATGCTGGATCCCTCGATGGAGTATGTGCATGTAGGAATGGTGCTCACAAAGTCTTCCAAAACTTGAAGGGGGGGATCCAGTGATGAGAGCAAGCTTTCAAGGTTGAAGTTCTTACAGAAAACCTAGAATATCTCATCACCTTGGTTGGCAAAGATAGTCTCATGGATCCACTCATCAAAGTGTGTGCGAGCATCCATCGTACCATGTAGGAGGGATGTGGTGGATATAAAGAGATGAAGAGAGAAAGTGTAGGAGGCAGGTAGGAGGGATGTGGTGGATATAAAGAGATGTGGTGGAATATCTCGTCACCCTGGTTGGCAAAGATAGTCTCGTGGATCCTCTCATCAAAGTGTGTGCGAGCATCCATCGTAGCAAGTAGGAGGGATGTGGTGGATATAAAGAGATGAAGAGATGAAGAGAGAAAGTGTGAAATGAAACAATGAAACAAGAACTAAACTAGTTCTACCTTAAAAACCTTAAGTTTTAAACCATTAAGAGTTGTTCGCATACGATATTTAGTTATGGCTTTGCTTATCTCTTTGTAAAGTTTACATGCATATGTAAATGTGTTTATGTGAAAAGTGTGTAACAAGTGTATGTTTTTGTATAAATACTATAATTTTTAAATATTGCAAGTTTGTAAGCAACAATATTCTATCGGCCAAAAAAATCCAAAAATTTACAAGTGTTGGATATTACAACTTGTGGTGTTGGGATTTTTAGGGAGACTCTATAATTTCTAAAATATGTGGAGCCACACACTTTATGTTGTTAACAGTATCCTCAACTTAGTTTCGAATTTTCCAACCGTCTAGTTTAAAATAGAAGCTAACAGGTGGATTCTACATTAACATTGTAATTTCCTGGCGCATTATACTCAAGGGCCAATCATCCTCCATTTGCAACACTTCAGGCTCACCGCCCTCACAAATGACAGTAACATCCACAGTTGCACTTTCATGCATGTCTTGATCAAGGCACAACCATTTACCCTTGAGCATCCTCCATCTACGATACTTGAACACTAGGCATAAAGTTTTTCGTGCGACAAAGTACTTGTAATTGGAAAGGAAAGTTAGCCAATTCATTCCAAAGTAAGATAATAGTCAACTAAGAGAGAAAATTTTTACCTGAAAGCCATGTCCCTTGTCGTGACTCAACACTCCACTGTGTCAGGACTGTGAGTTATTTTTTATGTCCAAGTTTTGCCTAGAATCCTTGTTACATAGTCCTCTAATATATTTTTTATGACGTGCATGCTTTTGGTACGTCTCAAACCCTTATATTCCTTGAACATGTGTGCAAAAATTGCAATCGGTATGAACCAGCTTAGATGTACATTCTTTGAGCCAGTGCTCTTCTTCATAGAATTCAATATGTCTACATAAATTTTTGTGATACACATGTGCAAAATGTCACTACTACACAATGGCCATTCTATGCTATTGAGATTCGATATGTGCATATACTCAAGGGTTCCATGTTCTCGACTCCCCTTGGGTAATATGTACTTGGAGTCATAGAAAAAAACAAGGTCGTATGCGAGTTGCTTAGTTGTACGCCCCTCAAAGAGCAATCTACCAATTTCGAGGTGGTAACACTTAAAAGAACCAGTGAAACTCTCAACATTTTGCCACTCACAACAATCCGAAGGGTATACTTCTATAAATACAAGACAAGTTGTTACATAGGTATCATGAAAGTTCTCATTCTCAATTAGTTGCAAATACTTATTGTTTGCAATGTTTCGTTGAAAGGGCACAGTGGGGCGCAATGTGTATTTGTTTTTGCATGAATACATATTGTACAAATGCCTCTATTACAAGGTGAGAATCAACTTTCCTTTATTTGAGAGCTAAAATTTTACCCTTCCATTTCTTTGATACATCTGCAATTGCAGATGCTTTCACCCTGAAAGCTCCCTTCATACTTGGACGCATATGTACACAAGACGAGCAATGATACGTATCAGTGATCCAATTCCCTACTTCATCTTTTATGTTACGTACTTCTATCGAGAGAATGCTTGTTCTTCTCTCAGGCATTATAACCTACACATTAGATGTAAAGAAGTATGTATTAACCCCTAAATAATAAGCATTTTAAGTCTATCCAGTAATCACCAATATGCCATACAATTCAACATGGCATTAAGAGATGTTTACACTTTTTTAAACAAACAAACATCGATATCGAAACGTATGTGGATATATACATCAACACAAAGTATAGATTTAATTTCAAGACATCACTTTAATCATAGCATTTACATAAAATATAATGAAAAGAATAGCACAAGAATACTCAAAGAATTTCACCAAAATAAATTTTATTATAATGAAGAGGAGTTTGATTTGACTCAATATGATGTATGAAATGTGGGTATTATAGAGTAGTTGTTACAAGGATAGCAGCCACATGGCATGCAAATCTTAATAGGCACATTGGATTGATACTTGAGATATTCTAAGACTCAAGACATTGTGTGTCATATGGATGATATGATACAAGAGTTTCATGGATCATTGCCAATTGGCATGGAGATCCAAATGGACACATAGGACCAATAAAGCAAAGGATTTTTGAACCATCAACTTCCAACAGATTCATATCATCCAACACAAAGGAATCACTCACCACATCAAAATAGTTGATGGAGAATTATATTCTTCACCTAAACCTTGTACAATACATGCATGTACAAAAAAACACCTACATGAATTCCTTTTAACAAAAATACTTGCATGAATCCCTTTTAGCAAAAAATATCTAGATAATTGCATGAATAGAAGCAATACAAAACATGGCCAATTTACCTATAAGATGATTTGCTGAAGATAAGATTGAATCATTGCTAATCAAAACCCATTGCAAATGATGGACATAAGAAAACATCAATCCCATAAAATATAAAAGTCACTAATCAAATGAGTAAATTTTGGGACGGTAGATTTACCTGTAAATTGAGCTACAAAATCTCTGCTCTACCTTGTGTTAAGTGCTGCAACAACAATTGAGCCATGACCTGAACCCACATATCCCTTTATCCAAAGTAAATTATAGTGCAATTATTTCAAAGAAAAATGCCATGGTTGGGAACCTATAATGATATCCATATAACATTATAGAGAATAAAGATATAGAACCATGATTGAATAAGTAGATCACTACTCCAATGATAGAGTAGGTGCCTCAATCAAGAAATATGTCGATGATGGTCCAACAACTACATCATAATAAATACATGGCAATGTACCACATAGCTTGTATCTTGAACAAGACATAGCATCACCAAAGAAATATGCAAGATAATCCAAGAAAACCTATTAAAAACCAATAGAATTGCATCTGCATTTGCATCATAGTCTTTGACAACTTCAATCTGCATCATAGAATTTGCAAAGTATTGCTTGACAATCCAAATAATTAAACTTGTATTTGCTAACTTTTAGGTCTATTTTTAGGTTCCTAAAACTTTTTATCTTCTGATTACTACTGTACTTGTTGTTTTTAAGGTTTCTATAGCACTCCTTGAATATCCTACATTTTAAATCGCTATAACATTTTGCATTGTTGTTGAAATAACTCAAGTTGTTGTTTTAGAAATTCAAACTATAGGAATTCATGATTTTGCGATCCATCTTGTAATCATGGCACTACCAACAAACCTCAGTACTCCTAAATTGTTGAAATTTATTGCAAACTTGAAAGTTTAAGAAAACTTAGAAACTAATCTTATGGATAAAGCAATCGAGCACTTTCGGACTAAAAAAACTATAATAGACTTCCTCTACTAACATCCAACTCATCAAGAATCACCATTGTCATATTCAACAATTGATCAACATGAATAATATCAACTATTCATGCTATAGCATGAAATATATAGATATCTAAATTTAGGAAGTTTCATAATTCTATTTACTTCAACTTCATTTAGATACTAATTACAGTTCTCAAAACCTTCAAAAATATCAGGCTAAAATCAAACATCAACCACCACCGATCATTCAATGCATATAGATTCTAAAGAATAACATTCTAACTTAAGCCAATTGAGTGTGTAAATAATCAATTTCATTATCCTTCTATAAAACAACTTGCTCAAGAGCGTTGATAATCTCAAAACAATTCTTGACATGAGAAACCTCTTGTTGATTCAATACTTTCTCTTCTTGAAGCCGATTGATAATAGACAAAGCTTCAATAGTTGTGATTTATGTTATATTCCTTTCCTTTTCCAACTCAGAATAAAGCCATTGAACCATCTTAGTTGAAGATTGATTCATAGAATATGCACCATGTGAATATTTAAGAAAATCACAATAACTTTTTAATTTCCATAAATCTTGATATTCAACCTGGTGTTGTAAATCTAACATTGATTAAAGTTGTCTTGTAACTTGTTGTCCTAAAAATTGCTCATATGGGTATTTACACTAGTGAAATCTTGCTGAATTTCTTCAAGTTGAATAGTACAATGACCTGGAATAGTATCATGCATGCTAAAAATATGGGTATTCTGAATAGATAGATCAAATAATAATTCATTTTCACTATGGATAGTAGCATTTCATGTAGTGTAAAAGTGTTTCCATTCAAATCTAACTTACTAGCCACATTATCTTCCTCAAAAGTAATAAGAGAACTAAGAAAATAATCCATAATGATAGCTTCATTGAGAAACCATAACCTTGAGATTGATCATCCATGAGAACATAGTCTTCTTTAACACATACCTAATCTTCCTAATCACCAAGCTGATTAACTTCCTTCATTACTTCTTTCTTTTTTAGTAAAACTAATTGGAGATTGCAGGTTATGACAGTTTATAAGATATCAAAATATGGAGAATACCTTCAAGTTTTCAATGCAAGGTGCATGATGCTCCACTCTTCCACTGGTAATCTTCATTGTTGTGTTTGGGGCACTTATTAAGGATCCTTGGTTCCTTTGTCTCTTGTCCTCTCTTAGTCCCTTAACCTCAATCTTTGGCAAATCCATAGGTAAAGAGTAGCAATCATCATCACATCACTTGGACTTGAATCTAAATCTAAAACCAAAATATCTTCATATTTCTACTTGAGCTTCTCAATTTCTCTCCGAACATGCTTCAAAATTGAACAAGACTTAACTTTTTGACCTTGATGGTCATCATGCCACTCATAAGCATTATCAAGTACATTCTCAAAGGAACTCAACTTTTCCCATGCTTTATCAATCCTTGAACCTAAGCCCTTCCTTAAAATTCTTAAAGATGCCATTGAAGTGCTTACATAAATCAACCATGCAAAAATGCTTATAGGGCTTCCTTCTTTCATAAGACTCATAAACATATTGATAGCATTCTAAGATGTATCCATGCTCGAATGACAAGTACAAACCTGACACTAGCTTTGATGGCTCTAGCTGGTGGGCTTTTAAACATACCAAACGACCCCACATGACCTCACAACCACCACGAGCATCTAGGTATTATGAAAACTCATCTAATTACTGCATTTGTAGATATTTTCAAATTACATTCCAATGAATCACACTTCCCAACTCCAAGCAAATGGAGGTTCTCACATGTAAGTGATTATCTTACCTCGAATCACACATATAAAAAGGGTATCCCCTAGCTGTTTATTGTGAGCCCCTATGACTCTTCTACGCCCCCGAGATTGGCCCCAAGATGCACCATCTTAGACATATAACACATTGAAATGAAATCCTCTCTTGGTATTTATCATTCTAGGAAATTTCTTAGAGTCTCACATAAAATTTTCCCAAAGAAAATATGCTAACATATGGCTAGGGATCCTCTTTAACTCAACGTGGGTCAATGGTTTTGCAAAGAAGTGTTATGCATCCATGAGATCTACTTTGATACAAGGCTTTTATGCATATACAATGTGTTGTGCCACATGGTGTTCAAAAAATTCTTATTATTTATAAAAACAACCACGTGACATATGAAACCATTCTTTTCATGATTTATTCTAATATAGTGCTATGTTGAAGAGATGGAATCAAGCTCACCCATGCTTCCATTCCTTTAAATATCTACTAAATCTTTAAATGCCTTACTACGTTGCACAAAAATTTGGTTCTTCATTGCAAAGATATAAAATTTTAGTATTTGTTTCATGTCTATGCCAATTATCTATCAATTTTTATATTTTATGTATCCTTTTGTATAGAACATATCACTACTAAACCACTTTAACACAAAAGTAAGTCTAGACTGAGTCTAAACCTCACACTCTACTATTCACTACACATTTGTCAATGTTTTCTTAAATGTTTCATATTTTTCTAAGCTCAAAAAGCCATTTTTTTTCAAAAATTTTTTATTTTTTCTTATCTATCTCAATTATTTTTTATCATAATGACTGATAAGTCTATAATTTTTTATCATAAAATAAAGAAACTCAACAATGGCAATTAGTATGCATTATTTTGTCCCATATGCACCATCGCTTTCATCAATTTTATCAACTATCATCATATTTCTTGATTTTATGGGTTTTGCATAAATTGAATAATTAATTTTTGCATTATAATAACTAGCATTAATTTTTGCATTATGATAACTAGCAATCCTCACATTGTGAAATTGCAACACTTGAACACAATACATATTACTTTCATATAAAATTTTGACCCATATGCACCCCAATTCCATGATAAAAGTGGAAATAGAATCAATTTTCTTTTGAATCCAAGACTCGTTGAGAAATATTCCATAAAACCACCTAATATTTTATGATTTTGAAGTTGCCTAGGTAGCCAACTTATGCTTCACATAACCATTAATAGCCACCTTCATGCTCCTTTGATCCATTTCTCGCATTGTACCATGTTTTGGTACCCATTCTCTCTCATCCTCTTAGCCCACATGAGCAACAATTATGGTGAGAGAGAAAGAGGATTGAGAAAGACTAAAATTTGAGCTTTTAATAGAATGCATCATTCTGTATGATTTGCAAAAAAATTTCAACATCTCATGGCCAAGGTTGCTCCTTGCATCTTTGCTGATTGCAAAATGTAATTTCATGGGGATTGAAGGGGTGTGCCTAAAAATGCAACCCCCCCCCCCCCATTAAGATTCTATGGGTTTTTAACCCCTTAAACTTAACTACTCAAAAAACTAGTTAAGCCCTCACACATTCACACTATCGATAAGTGATTTGGCTAAAATCGAAGGCCCAAATGATCTTAGATTCAAGATTTGAAAAGACAATCATGTTCTTGGCATTGTTTTCTATTAGGTTGGCCTCTTGGATACTATTTATGGCTTTTGGATTAGGTAGCTTGTTTACCGCAGCACACAAAGGAATGGAAAATGGAGCAGAAGTGCGGGAAAAATGGAAGAAGGTGATAACCAAAAAGGCACAGGACAAAGGAAGGAAATGGCGCCCCGGATGGAGGTCAGACCCTCCAGAAGGCTTCAGTGTCGCCTCGAGAAAAGAAAAGAGTAAAAGCGTGCCTTTAATATAAAGGCGCTCCCGAATCCTCATAAAAAGAGCACCGGGCTCACTCCTATAAAAATTGTATGCATTAGTGGGAATGGGATAAGTTAGAACAATAGGAAATAGAAAAAGAGGGCCTAGGCTAATGGCCAGCCATGTAAAAAGTGGGGATAACCACCCAAAAGTTAGGGCATGTATATAAAGTTCAAAAGTGAATGAGAAGCTCATTCTTGTGTGTGACCAAAGCTTCTTATTCTTCCTCTCTTGTTTCTTGCCTTCTTGCTTGTGCTTGAGTGAGGGAGTGAGGGAGTGTGAGGGAGTGAGGGAGGGAGTGTGTGAGAGTGAGGGATCGTGGAGAAGAAGCTCCCCATCTTCTCTCTTCATCTTCTCTTCTTCTCTTCTCTTGTGCGACTATGGAGGATGGAGCTTGACAAAGGGGGCTTGAGCTTGCTTGAGCTTGCCACAAGGATCGTGGAGCTACTGGAGTGCAAGAGAGAGGAGGGAACTTGATCGAGCATCAAGGTAAGCTCACTACACCCATAAGGTAGGCATTGCGTGTCGGCTGTGTGAGAGGTAGCCATGGCCGCTCGGCTTGAAATGCTTGATCAATAAGCGGTCCATATGTCTCAGGGTAGAGCTTCGTAGCTCCCCTCCATAGCTACTTTATAACACAAAGGTTACATCTCTTTAAATGGACCATCTAGTGAACTTTGATTGACAAACAGAGGCTTCCAATATGTTTAGGACCACTAGCTTTTGCGTACAAAAATTTGGCACCTCTTTATTTTTACTGCAAATGCTTCATTTTCTACTTTAGTTTTGGCACCTAGTCTCATCTCTCATTGAAACAAATTTTACATGTCTTTTCCTTCTTCTTAGATTTACCCATTATGAAACATGCTAGTAGTTTGAAAATGATCTACTTTTCTTTCAACATACCTCTTAGTTATGCAATGATGAAGTGGTAGGTATTCAGCCCATGATATTTAGGTTATTTTTGCAATTTTAGCAATTCAAGTTGCCTGAATTAATATTTTGTAGGGAATTTCTTGAAAACTTCTCCATTACTTAGATTAATGTTGTGTAGGGAATTTTCTACAATCAAGGTTGCTCTTGTCATTTCTATAAGTCCTTGATACTTTTGCACTTTAGATTATTTCCTTAGTGTTGATTTTGGTAAAGCAAAATCATTTCCTCTCCTTCTTATTTAGCTTATCTTCTTCTATATCTTCCTATTCATCATCTTAGCTTGAGGAGTATTTCTTGCCAATCCATTCCTTAGTATTGCATTTTCCCAAAGTTTTTTTCGATCTTCTTCTTCATTGGTAGTACTTTTTTCCTAGTTTTCTTCATATTCTTTTTCAGCATCTCCTAAATATCTATTTTGTAGAAAATCATCTAAAATAAACTGTAGGAAATTACCTAAATTGTAGAAAACTATTTTAATTGCAAAAAAAACATTTGACTTGTAAAAATCTACTTGAATTGCAAGAATCTACCTAAATTGTAGGAACTTGCTTGAGTTATGAAAAGCTACCTAAATTGTAGGAATCTGCTTGAATTACATATCTACCCTGAAACTATCTAAATCTCTATTTGCTCTAAAATAGCCCAAATGTTACATTTTAATGAAGGAATAACTTGATAGACTCCATTTATAGAATTGAGCCATAATGTCTTCCTGGAAAAAAAACACCTCTCTCATCGTCTCTAGTTACCTCTCACCAAACTCCACCCTCTTTTGTTGCTTTCTATCTTCTTCTATTAACATTTTAGTTTTGAAGAAGAAACCTAAGTTCTTGAAATTACGATTGCATCTTGAAACTCCCAAAATAAACCCTTGAAACTATTATTATCATATATTTGAAATTTCAACTTGAATCGGATTGCTTTGAAACCATAGCATTGAGAACTCTTGAATAGATTAAGTTCTTTAGACCACTGACTAGACAATTGCAACATTTTGTTGCTTCCATTGCATGGACCTATGAAAACATGGATC
Source organism: Lygodium microphyllum (assembly GCF_053477565.2). NCBI lineage: Eukaryota > Viridiplantae > Streptophyta > Polypodiopsida > Schizaeales > Lygodiaceae > Lygodium > Lygodium microphyllum. The sequence continues at coordinate 81,780,730 of NC_141163.1, read as the reverse complement.
TAGGACATGGCTATGATAGAAGCTATGGAGGTTGAAAGAAGAAGAATGAACTCATGAAGACATTGACACTAACAAGACAAATTGTCACACAAGTGAATTAGGTTCCAAGATTGAGACTTGGACTCATAAACACAATCTTGTGTGTGGACAATGACACAAATACTTTACTAGAAAGAAAAGAGTGCTATCATTGCATTAGAAAAGAGAGCAAGTACAATGCTTTATAGGAAACTCGATGGTAGCACTTCTCCTACTATGCATATGGGATTCTAGTCCTAAGCCCTCACTACTCCTTACAAAAATACTGAAGTAGGTGTGATTGCAAACATCTCAACACCCCTCCTCAATCATGACCAGAAGTGTAGAGCATATAGAGGCTTTAGAGAAAGCAACACCTGCAAAGTGTGGACACACCATAAACATGGAAAAACACCAAAGGTTGTCGCAAGAAAGGCTAAGCGTGGGTACCATAAACATGATGGTCATCTAGAGGCTGTAACAGGGGCCTCACAAAGTGTACAAAGGCTATAGTGTAAGGCTACATGAGGAGTTTACAAGTTTATGTCTGAAGCATTAGGTCTAGGAAATACAAAGCTAAAGGAGTCTATCCAAATAGAAGGACTGATGAGGTTTTTCCTTCTCCTGGTGGTCTTCTTCTTCTTCTTTTGCTCCATGTTCTTCTTCTTCTTTAATAGCAACTAGATAGGCCTTTTGGAACCTCTTTCTGGCGTGGCAAAACTTCTTAGTGTGTCCGGCCCTTTTGCAAAAGTCACAAAAAAGCTGATCATTCTTGCCTTTGTACCTGTTTCCAACATATAATGCTTGTTCATCTCTAGAGGTGCTTGGTTCTTCCTTATTTTTTAGCTTATTTTCCTCCTCTAATAGTGATGCCTAGATATCAACAAGCTCAATGTTTGGCATATATTGATTAGAGTTGTTGATACATTATTATATTCAAGAGGCAAACTTTTAAGTAGAACACCAATGCAAACATCTTCTTCCATTTTAATGTTAATTCTTGCCAGTTCGGTTAGAAGTGCTTCCATGTAATTTAGATGTGTGGAAAGTGATGTGCTGGACTTTATTTCAAGCCTGAAAATTTCAATCAAGAGACCATACTTTGATGACTTAGACTGTGCACCAAACAAGGTGCCAAGTCTCTTCCATGTGTCCTGTGAAGTATCACATTTATCCACATGGTGGATATAGCTGTTGTCTAGCTCCAGTTTGATAATGGCCTAAGCCTTATCATCATTCTTTTGCCAAGTGAGTGCAAGGTCTGCATCATGAGGCTTCTTTTCTTTTCCAATGGTAATGGCCCAAAGGCCCTTCTTCATCAGGATGAGTTTGATCCAGGTCTGCTAGGTGTGAAACCTGACTCCTTTGAAGCGAGCAGTTGGAGAGTCTTTTTCCATGTTAGATGGTTGGAGCAGCAACAAATCAGCACCAAAATTCTCAAATTTTGAGCAGCACAAGAGATAATATTGAGTGTGCTAACAAGCATAAGTGCCAAAAAGCACTAAGTGATTAGTATCAAGAGATACTTGTGAGCCAAATGCTTGGTAAATGCTCAATAGGTTTTCTATTCCCCTCCTTGATTTGCTTTGCTAAACTCCTTGCTGGAAACTCAAAGTGGCAGAACCTTGAGTAGGGTAAGAAGAATAAGAAGGATGAGATGTAAGAGGTTTGATTTCTTCAAGACTTCAAAGGATCTTCAAGCACTTCCCCTCCTCAATGATTTGATGGCCCAAAGTTTGTTGAGACCTCTATTTTAAAATAGATCAGAGTGACAAGATGTTAGTTTTTTTCAATGGGAGTGAAAGAAGAAGTGGAAAATGAGCTTATGATAGAGTGGCGATGGCAGACTACTTCTAGGGTTTCAGACCCGTCTGCATTTTTGTTTGCAACAAGTCGCAAGAGAATGCATTTGCCACAAAACTTAGTGTCCAATAAGCTCAAGCCATGGGCTAAAATTTCCCTTTGCTCAGTCACGAGATTGTGCCTTGTAGCTCTGCCGCCGGCTGTACGACCAAACAGGGCGCAGATCCGTGTGCTGTGATGGAGAATGTTGCCAATGCCAGACCAAAATAGCACCAATGTCGAGATGTGCCGTAAGAAGATGCTGCACCCTGAGCAGAAGAACACATTTAGAGAAGAAAGTGTGATGTATTACGGCCTCTAAAGTGAGAACAAGAGGCTCCAAGCAAGGTAGATTGTGTAGGCTATGGCTGCCATGGAAGGTCGAGTAGAGATAGGGATGGAGATGAAGTTAGATACTCACCCTAAGCTTGGACTAAGCTAGAGAGGGACTGAGAGAATAGAGAAGGAGCTATGCCATGCCCAACTGGGCTTTGATACCATGTGAAAACATGGATCTAGGACATGGATATGATAGAATCTATGGAGGTTGAAAGAGGAAGAATGAACTCATGAAGACATTGACATTGACAAGACAAATTGTCACACAAGTGAATTAGGTTCCAAGATTGAGACTTGGACTCATGAACACAATCTTGTGTGTGGACAATGACACAAACACTTTACTGGAAAGAAAAGAGTACTATCATTGCATTAGAAAAGAGAGCAAGTACAATGCTTTATAGGAAACGGGATGGTAACACTTCTCCTATTGTGCATATGGGATTCTAGTCCTGAGTCCTCACTGCTCCTTACAAAGAGACTGAAGTAGGTTGGATTGCAAAAATCTCAATAGGACCAAAGTGTGTTATCCTATTCTACCACAACATAAACAAGAATAACAATCAATACAAAAGTATGCCCTGACTACTCATAATTCAGCCATTCTTGAATCAAGAAAGTCATAGAAAATAATAAGCAAAATTCAAGAAAATGAGAGAGAAATTCAAGTTTCATTGTAGACAATAGAAGGAAGATGATGTCTTGAAGATATTCCACTCTACATTCTTCATGAATAAGAAAACAATAGAAAATGGCATTCAATTTTCAAGAAAATGGTACAAGAATGTAGATCACATCATAGACAACCAAGGAAAATTGCTATCTTATATATTTTGATATATGAAACTCCAAAATGCATGATCCATGACTCTAACATCAACAAAATTACCTTTCTATTGAAGTCTATAGGCTATTTTACATTAGACCATACATAACAACATAGATATTAAGGTCCTAATGTAGTAATTTGAGCCTTGACATATCAAGCAAAGATGAGGCTTTTAGTCAAAGCTGGGACATGACATACATCATGAAACACAAATGGAATGCCATTATCAAACTACAATCTCACATAATCTATGTCATCCTCCCAATCTAATTGAACATGTTACAATAATCTATGTCATCCTCCCAATCTATTCGAGCTTATAATAGTATGGTAGGTATAAAACTAATGATGATGCGGAGTAACATGAAATGAAGCCCCTAAATCAAGAAGTTGACATTGAGAGTAAGAAGATGGAGCATCACTCAAGTGAGTAGCAGCAAGTGATGAAGCATCAAGTATATAATCATCTAAGCTGTATTCCAAGGTATATATCTCTTTTATCTTGACATTGGACTTAGGAACAATGTTGCAATCATCAGAAGATTTGGTATTATCTTTTTCTTTCTCTATGTTGAAGATAGCACTGTCATTGGAAGCATTTGAAGCACTTGTCATTATTTCTACCAAAAAAAAGAAAAGCACTAGATGTTGTAGCCCCAAAATCAAGCCAAAACACACAAAAAAATATAAAGATAGAGCTAATACACTATATCCACAAGCAGGAAGCACGAGTGATTAATACAAGTTCCTGCTCTTAAAGAAACTGCTCAAAATTTATTTTTACATGACTCTCTATAAAATTATAGTAAATGAACATGTAACTATAGGCAAACATGTAAAATGATAAGCTCTAGGTAGCTACACCAAAAGAACATATAATTGTAGGTAAACTACTAAGTAAATACAATAGCAACTGGGATGTACACTACAATTAGTAGTGTAAAGACAGAACACAAACCACTGACTACCAAAGATTGTCAAAACATCCAAGATCTCAAGTACATAGATGCTTATGAATACTTCCTACCATGATATTCATCTCTAAACCATGGTCTCTTAGTGCAACACATGGAGTTTCCAAATCTCCAACCTTTAGTATAGTCTCTGTGGGGTGGTTGCATGGACCTAATGGTTACTAGAATAATGACTCCTAGATATCACTTTTGAAGCCAATTCATCCTTTCTATAGTGCATAGCCTATACATCTCTTGTGTTTTTACTACATATCACAAGCTCCTTTACCACATTTTTTACTTTAGGGCTATATATAATAAGCTCTTTTTCTTCTTCATAAGCTACCTCTACATCTGCATCATCTTTAGAAAACAATTGTCTACCATATAAACATGTATCTTCTTTGGCTTATATCATACTTAAGTTGAATCACCCAACACAAACTATCTTTTTCTTTTTATAATATCTATAATTTCTTCACAAAATTCTCTTTTTGCTATCCCAAGGATTTCACCTAATGTAAACTCAACTTTGTTATTTAAAATCATCTCTTCCAAAATCTTTTTATAATCTGTAGCCATCATTATGTCAGAAAATAGCTTGTATCTTGGTTGCTTTCCCTTTAATTATTCATGTTTCTTTTCCTCTCACTCTTTCTTCTTTTAGACATCTTGCATATTCTACTCTAGACTTGGTCTAGCAAGAGTCCTAGACTCCTCAGGTCACCCTATCCCCAATAACCCTCTTTGAGATCCTTGTTCTCCTATCATCTCCTTATACATGTGTTCTGTCCATTTATCAAATAAGCTTTGATAAAATAGGAATCCATGAGGGAATCCCATCGGGGTCTTATCTTTAATATTGCATATGAAATACTTCTCTTTTAGGGCTCTCTTAAAACTAGCCCATGTATTTCCATAATCTGTGTAGATGGACTCTATGTGGCTCCAAATTTGATAAGAAATTATCCTCTAAAATATATTGGTATATCATTTACCAATACACTAGCTCTAGCTTCACTACATAGAAGCAAAGAAACCTAGAAATATTTCTATTGTCGTCAAACTTCTTCATCTCTACAATCACTTCTTTCAAAGCCCTGGTAACATCCTAGGCCTTTCATACTGGGTTCACCAAATGTTAGGGGTTGGAAAGAACTAGGCCTAAATCCACTAGGGATTAAGGGAAAGAGAAGAAAGATGGAAGAAAGTGATACTAGAACAAGAACTCTTGAATTACTATAGAACATAAGAAATAGATAATCCCAACAAGTAATTGTATTACTCTTCTATACAACTATAATAAATCCCTTCAAGATAAATACACTATGCCCTAAGATGATAATTTAGATAAACTTTATCTAAGACAATAGCTAGGCACCACTCTTTCAACCTAAGAGAAGTTAAATAGCAATAACACAAAGAAATGCTTGAAAATATTATAGAATACTCTTGCCAAACTAGTGCAAATATGCATAAAACAACCTAAAACCAGTTGACCCCTTCATCTTTGGTAAATGCTTATGAGATCTCTTCAACTAGAGCCACACAAACACTTTTAGCCCTCATCTATAGTGGTAGGTAAAGATTTCTTTAGATTTTTCCCAAAAATAACCTCTTATAGGCATGTCTTTTTGGGCTAAAGGCACTTAGCATAAAGAAGTAGAATCACTTGTCTTTTCCTTTAGTCTTATTACTTGTAGTAGTAGAATAATCCCAAAAATCCTAGTATTTGTCATCATGAACATGCATCCACAAGCAGTTGTCAATCTTCTCCTAGTTTATTTTAGTGCTTTTCCTAAATTCATTTTCTTATGTGCAAGACATGTGACTAATTGCAACTAGTTTTGGCCACAACTTTGTCACACCAACTCAAAATAGAATTATCTAGGTACTCAAACCGAAGTGAACAAACCTATTGACAAGCTAGGGTGGGTGAAATTGCAAAAGTCCTCCCAAAATAGGTGTAAATGCCTCTTTTCTTATAAACATGCCACTTTTTGATCATTTTTGACTTAGAGACTTGTACCAGTCAAAATAATTCATTGCATGTATTTATGTTTACCCAAAAATCTCATTGAGTCATTAAAAATTAATACTAGATACTCAAACTATCTTAAAGATTGATTTTGTTTCTAGAAAAATCATGTAAAGACTCCTTGCCATGTGTCTTTGAATAAATTATCTTTCTTATTATTTTCCTTCATTGAACCTATTGTTAACCCCAACACGAAGAAAACAAAAGGAAATAAAAAAGACGCAGGGGCAAAGGCGGAAAAAAGGTAGTCCGACTGAAGAAAGAAGAGGAGAAAAGGCCAAAAGCGCAAGGGCAACCTTAAAAGTCCAAGGCAAATGCAAAAGGGGAAAGGTGCATTTTAAAATACAAAGGTGCACCCTGAAATCTTGTAAAAGAGCGCCAGGCTCTCTCCTATGCAAATTGTAAAGATAGACGAGTGGTGGAGAAGAAGCAAGAAGGATAGGAAGGAAATATGAAAAGAGGACCTAGGCCAATGGCCGGTCATGTAAAAAGGTGAAGACCACCCAAGGAGGAGTAGGGCATGTATAAAAGCCAAAAGTGGAATGAGAAGCTCATTCTTGTGTGTGGCCAAAAGTGGCTCTCCTCTTCTTCTTCTTCTTCTTCTTCTTGCTTGCTTGAGCTTGTGCTTGAGAGAGGGAGTGTGAGAGTGTGAGGGAGTGAGTGTGTGAGCGTGAGGGACCGAGGAGGAGAAGCTCTCCATCTTCTCCTCTCTTCTTCTCTTCTCTTCTCTTCTCTTGCTTGCGGCGATGGAGCTTGGAGTGTGGAGCTTGAGGATGGAGCTTCCTTGAAGCTTGCACTTGGATCGTGGAGCTACCGAAGTGGGCAGGAGAGGAGGTAACTCGATCAGCATGAAGGTAAGCTCACTATACCCGTAGATATGGATGGCGTGTCGGCTATGTGAGAGGTAGCCACTAGTGCTTGGCTTGGAACGCTTGAACAATAAGCGGTCCGTGGGTCTTGGCGGTTGAGCAAAAGCTCCCACATTTTGGTTTCATTGCCGGGACAAATGGATTCAAGCCTTGAGCGCTTGCGCGCTTCAAACCGAGCATTGAAGTAGGGTTTTCCCCGAACCGGTGCTTGAGGTAGATAGGTAGGAAGCGAGGGAGTTTGAAGAGGTATTCAATCTCCTTAGCAAGTAGGTTTTTGGGTTTTTTGGATTTGGAAAAGCATGTTGGAGTAGTGTAGGTGATTGCTTTGTGATTTGTATGCATTTAGGGTAGGAAAAACAAAGAAAAGAAGTAAACAGTAGGGTTTTCTGTTGTTGTATAACAGGCTAAAACAGGGAAATAGGGACACAGATCCTTGGAGTGCCGTTTGATTCAAGCACCACAGTGATTCTAGGCATGTCTGGCATTTCCTTGTAGTGTTTTGCACCTATCTAGAAGACGTTGGATGATTCGGTGGAGTAGACATTGACCTAGAGGCATTGCGTGCAACTCACGGGCCGTTGTCCACGCCGTTGGACCAGGCCGTCCAAGTCCCAGAATTGGACCACTCCGAAAATCGGACCTCTTCGAAAATCAGACCACTTTTTCGATCTGATTTCCAGAATCGGACCAGCCCCAGAATCGAAATAGTCCTAGAATCGAACCAGTCCCAGAATCAGGCCAGTCCCAGAATCAGACCGCCGTCTGCCTACTAGAATCAGACCACCCTGTCTGATCCAATTCCTAGAATCGGACCACTGCAAGAATCAGACGTGACCAAAATTGGACCACTAGGCCGATCGGACCAACCCAAATTTGGACATCCGATTCTGATAATCAAACTCCTAAAAATCGGACATCTGAGAATCTGACAAAAAACTGTCAAAATCAGATAGGTATCTAAGACACAAATTTTGACGCATCTAAACCTCCAAAATTGACCCCAATGGCTACGTAGAGCTAAAGGCACATCACAGATCCATCACTAGACAGAAACTTAGAGCAAGTAGTTCAAAATTTGGCTATAAACGGTCCTCCAAATTGCCATGGTGTTTACCGTAACAGCCCTGTGGGCCCGGGGGGACTATCTCCCCCCCCCCCCGAACCCCCACAGAGGGGGCTCTGCCCCTTCTACACCTCCCCTAAGTAGGTTGGAGAGAAAACGCGCGCCGTGACAGGTCCTCCAAATTTGACCCTAGTGTAATAATGGCTCTACACAAGCATGGATTCTCACTTGCAAAAGAGCAACCAAAAGCCCATACCCGAACAGAGAGAAATAGAGACCTTAGAACATCAATGGGCCAATCTAGCCATGAAGGGCAAAAAGGCCACACCACGAGAACACAAAGACATTGTGTTCAAACCGTGTTTAGTCAGAGCAAGATGCAACATCAGCAAGCTACAAATGCGAAGATGACTAGACATGACACTCTTGACGAGAGATGTACCTTGAGAAACACTGCACAGACGACCCAAGACATTGGTGGAGAATCCACATCTAGTCGTGAAAATGGGGACTCAAGGGCATTTGTCAGAAGGCTTAAATTTACAAGCCAAGACCCGAAAGACAAGGACATAGTACCACTTGCTTATCTTAGGGTCAAACTCACTACGAAAAGAGAGCATACTATCGATGCTCTGATTGATGAAGGAGCAGATTTCAATATCTTGATTTACGAAGCATGGACTCTACTAGGTCAACCAGAGCTCAAACCAACTGATGCAACTCTTAATCCTTACGGGGAACACCCACAAGCACTTCTAGGGAAGTGCAGAATCATTGTAACTATTGAAACAGAAAGCTTGCCAGTCCTATTCTATATTCCTCCAAATGGCGAGAATTGTGGAAAGGAAATCCTCCTAGGAAGGCCCTTCAAAAAGGCAACGAAGTGTGAAGCCGACTATATAGCATAGAGGATACACCTAACACTACCAGGTGTGAGGATAATCACGACTTTTAGCAAGGGTGGCCTCACCAAACCTAGTAATGAGAGCAAGGAGCATTCTGACATATCAAGCAAGCCTAGTAATGAGAGAAAGGAGTTGTGGAAAGGGTTGATACAAGTGCAGGTTGAACGGAGAGAACCAGTGAGTGAGGCCATACTTGAAACAAAAAGGTTAGGAGACAAGGCCAAGGATAGGGTTTGGACTTACAAATATCGTAGAAGACCACGAAAGAAGCCCAAGCCTTATAGACGAAGGCATTGATGGAGAGCTAGCACAACACCGCAATGGATATCCAAGGCATTACTTCATGCTCAAGGGTATTATGCAAGCAACCGAGGGATTCGGGTACCAAAACCCCCTGCTAAACCACCTTTTTCAGAAGCCCAAATTATGTCAAAAGCAAAGAGTAGGAGGAGGAAACCTAAATGAAAATCCAAGTCTCGAACCAAAAATATTGGAGTGATTGAGCCCCTCACGATTGAAATCAAGAAACCAAACATGACCTATCAAAAAGTAGATCCTCGGCCTAGCATGCTTAGCAAGCAGATATCAGAGGTAACTGTCAAGTGTGCACAAGGTCCACTAGTGCCCAAGGAGCCTTTGACTTCCCAAGAGAATAATGAGCACCACATGCACAACATTTCTCATGATAAGGCTGATTGCTCAACAAAGCTAATGACAGAATCATCTAACAATCATGAGGAAATTCTCCAGTCAGTGCCAAGCCCACGTAGGAGTCCCAAATCTCCTACATCCTCTTCACCTAAATGGACACGGGAAGCACGGCAACACCAGCCTCGTGCCGCTGCTCAACTTGCACAAGTGAATGCGCAAAGGGCAACAAAAGACATGACCACTTCTAATCTGCCTAAGGACTTGACACTGTAGTCTACCAATGGTGGCCAATTCACTAAACTAGCCACCACTACTTCCAATCAGGGACCACAGCAGTCACAACCTTTGGCTGTGACAACACCCATTGCGGAACATGTCCTTAGCAATTCACCTTTGGAAGTGATGTCACAACAAACATCCTTGACACCTCCAATCCTTCCAAAGCACCTAAAGCCTAGGCTTGAGGATAAATCTCTCGAAGACTTGGCCAAAGAAATGGCGCATCTGACCAATGAACTAGAGATGAAGTGCATGGTGAAGCTTGATCACAAGTTGACAGCCATCACACGTGCATACGTCCATGTGGACATCGGAAGGCCAACACCAGAGCACACAAAGCTCATAGCTAAACCACTGACTTGGTATAAGCAGCAACATGTTTGTTTCTGCTATGCAGCTATTGTTGAAGAAGTCATGAAGGACATCCCAAAAGCCACAGCTAGAGAATTGCGCTTGACACCCTCATTTTATACAGCTCTATGTGAGACAAACCAGGAAAAGCTTGAAGCAATCAAATGAAAAGGGAAAGGACAAGGTACCTTTGCACAAAATTGGTACTCCAACCAAAGTTTGGCAGCCAAAATTGGCCGCCGACTAATGACACTTGCTGAGCAAAGAAAAGCCCTTTGGGCATCAATACATGATTCCACGTACATTGCCCCGACCTCATTGAGAGTGTTGGCAACTGTCCATGATGTCCAACTTTCTACCACTGTCCAAAAACATCCCTTGTATGATAAAGTGCTTCTAGAAGAAGATCTGCACGTGGTTAGCAGGCTAGGAGTAGGGAGCATGGTACTTGATGTCATCACATATGTCTTCTGTCTCACTCAAGACCCTGCAATCCTAGATCTCTATGCTTCCCATCAATACAACCCTGACTTCTTCAATCGGTTTCTTCCAAGCGTACATGACAAAAACCCTAAGCCGTCTCATGGTTCTACACTAGAGCCACCCAAACCTCCAGAGCAAGAGAACAACAGCTCTAAACACAACACTCACCTTGATAAGAAGCAATGGAGACAAGTTCTAATAGATAAGGACAAAAATCTAGAGCAAATGCCTAACTAGGAGCAACTATCAAGGCAATCGAATGCGGGGCTGAAGAGAGGAGAATTGGCTGGACAGCTAGACTCTCAAAAAGAGAGGTAGTTGAACCCTTGCAAACTAGCAATGCTGTTCAACCTAGTGAGGCCGTAGAAAAATCCCATGACGACATGCCACAGAAAGAGAATGCTAAGGCCCAACCAAGCACATCAACTACTGACCTAGTTCAGGATCCTGAGTCCTTAAAGGATACACCTCTAGTGCCCAAGAGAAAGAGAAGAAAACAACGAAAACAATGACAGTTGCAAGCTACTATAGATGACAAGAAAATTGGGACCAAGAGTATTGAAGAGATTATGAACAAAGCATCTAGTTCATCCATAGATAAACCCATTGCCATCTCTCCTAACAGCGGTGAAATCTCAAACACATCCATGTGTTCTGATAAATCAAAGCAACAATTACCTTCAATTGTTGCTTACGACACTCAATCCACCGATAGAGAAACTCACATTAATCAATCAAGAGTGGATACAACACTGTCACAATAGGATGCTAGGACCACGCTGGTCACATCCGAGGAGAACCATGACACAACTACCATAAAGCCTCAAGAGAAACATGAAAACCTCGAAGGCATAAGCAATCCTGGCATTGATCAATCTTGCTCATCTAGGCCTGAGCCCCCAGCTATGCTAAAGCCTAAGGAAACCCTTAGAGCTTTGCATGAGATAGCAACCGAGCAAGCCCTCATAGAACATAGAGATGTCGCAGAGTGCTTGACCGAGTGGGACACTAAACTGAAATTATTCGCACGTGTCTATGTTCATGCAGACATGGGCACATTCCCTAGGGAGCAGCTTGAGGAGTATTTGCCTTATCCACTAGCGTGGGAAGAGCAAGAATACCTTGATGGACATTATGACAAGCTCTTACATGAACGCATGCGACTCATCTCTGACGAGGAGGCTGACAAACTACGCTTAACCGTGACATTTAATGAAATGCTCTGCCAGCAAATCTCTTAGAGATAGAGCAACTAAAGCGACAATCAGAGGGTAGAAGCCAATTTGAAAAACGTTGTTTTGAAAACCGCGCTACAATGGCCGAACTTGGAGCCCAAATCATGACAGTCTCAAAGGAGTGACTAGCCAAATGGCGGTCCCAACGAGACCCGACCTATGTGGCACCAACTTCATTTCGAGTTCTAGCTACAGTTCGAGGTATGGACCTAGCTAGAACTAGCCTAGAGAGCCCTTTGATTGATAAAGTTCTCACTAAGGAGGAGCTACATGTTTCCAGTAGACTCAGACAAGGCACCATGCTACTCGATGTTGCCAAATATTTATTATTGCTAAGTAGGCTACCACGGAAGCTAGATATGTGTGCCACACTTGAGTACAATCCCGAGTTCTACAGTTGGTTTTTATCCTCATGGAGTGACATGGTTTCATGAACATGTACATAAATAAACAATGTTTTTTGTGACTGTGTAAATAATATCAAAAGAAGCAAAGGCCAACACACCCCATGAGCAACGATGACCAAGTGCAGGTGATACACATCGAGTCAAAACTAAGGGATTCAGGTTGGTGATGTCTTGTTTAGCTGGACATTTTCATTATGGTCGAAGCACATGACTTGCATGTGCTCTCACGCCTTTCCAAGTGAATGCAGAATGACACAGGTCAATGTCTAGAAGTGTTTAATATCCAAGTCACCACAAGACCACCAACCCCACAAAGAACCATTATGGAGAAAGTGACAGGAATACCAAGAAACAAAAGCCATGATGGAAGCACCACTGGATGAGAACCCAAGGACACCTTTGCAGAAAGCACATATTGCAACTGAGCATGGCCAAAGCATAATCATTGACTACCTCCTCCTTCTTGTCCAAACTCTATGTTCAGGCAGGAGCCACACTCTCAATAAGGACGAACGTCTCTTCATCATCCAGGATTCAATTTGCAAGATGCTCTGCCCTTGTCCTACACAGCTGACTCCAAGTGCTACCTCAATTGTTCAATATCGCACATGTTACAAGGAGGTTTGTAAAATCTCAAGTGTATCTCTTCATCTCAACAACAGTTCCTCTAGCATCGAGGCTGGTGACACAATCATCTCTGTAATATCCATTCTTCATAGCCTTTGGATCCCAACATTTCTCAATCCAAATGAAAGGCTAACAACCTCAATGTATGGCATTGATTGTATTTATTTTTTCCACCCAAAAAAAAGAAAAAAAAGAAAAAAAAGAAAAAAAAAGAAAAAAAAGGGCACACACGATCACAGCACCGCACCTAGGGGTCCTCAAATTAGGTACGTCCAATGACCTTGGTCGGTTGGCTCCGTCCCTAATCCCCTAGCCCTTTGTACATCCCCCACAATTATTCAGGGCACATCAAGGGCAGGACATACCTAGGGAGCTCGCCTCGCCTATGGTTAGACCTGTCACCCTGAACCACTTGCACAATTCTTTTGCACTCCATCTCAATACCATTACAATCAACAGTGGTAAGCAAGGCACGAAAGACAATGGAAAAGTACACCATACTTTTCAAGCACTACAAGTAGCCACTAGCTCCCAAAGGCTAAGACATCAAGGAGCTCAATTATGCTACATTGCCTTGACAAGACCATAATGATGTCTCAAGCAATCTTCAAGTGTACTCCCCGTCTTCATCGACAAATTTTTCCATCAACTTAGCCCCTTGCTTCACTAACCCATTGCTATACAAGAAACCAGGCCAACAGTCTTCTAACTAAGTAATACCTAAATACACACGTGTATTCACTTAATATTCACACTATAACCTATACACGGTTTGGGTCCTCAAGTGCAGGACAATACTCCAAGCTTGCTTAGAGTTCGACTTGTCTCCCAAACTAATCAAAATATGTCTTGTGCATGATAAGAAGACTAGCACTACCCCTTAGGGAGAGACCACATGAGAGGTTTTCAAATTGCAGGTATTAAAGACTCCAATGAAAGTGCCATCAGCTCTACATCAACACTCAACTCTGAACTCTTGTCCTTTACTTCATCATGCAAGACCATTAGAGAATCATCACGAGTAGAATCCACCATGAGCATCCCGAGAACACCAACACCCGTGCCAGCTATGAGTGACCATTCCCAACAAAGAGTAGCCATATCGCCACCTACAACAATCATATCACCAGCCAATCAGAACAGCAAAGTGCCACCAGCAACCATCATCTGCACCAACATCAGAACTCCTCCAAGGCAAACCAAAACAGTCCCTTCCACCCACGTCTTCGGTGCAAGCTCCGCATGCTACCTTCGACGAAGAGTGCCATGGGACTGGCACTCATCTAGGAGGGGGGTAATGTTAACCCCAACATAAAGAAAGCAAAAGGAAATAAAAAAGACGCAGGGCAAAGGCGAAAAAAAGGTAGCCTGACTAAAGAAAGAAGAGGAGAAAAGGCCAAAAGCGCAAGGGCAACCTTAAAAGTCCAAGGCAAATGCAAAAGGGGAAAGGTGCATTTTAAAATACAAAGGCACACCCTGAAATCTTGTAAAAGAGCGCCAGGCTCTCTCCTGTGCAAATTATAAAGATAGACGGGCGGTGGAGAAGAAGCAAGAAGGATAGGAAGAAAATACGAAAAGAGGACCTAGGCCAATGGCCGGTCATGTAAAAAGGGGAAGACCGCCCAAGGAGGAGTAGGGCATGTATAAAAGCCAAAAGTGGAATGAGAAGCTCATTCTTGTGTGTGGCCAAAAGTGGCTCTCCTCTTCTTCTTCTTCTTCTTCTTCTTCTTCTTGCTTGCTTGAGCTTGTGCTTGAGAGAGGGAGTGTGAGAGTGTGAGGGAGTGAGTGTGTGAGGGTGAGGGACCGAGGAGGAGAAGCTCTCCATCTTCTCCTCTCTTCTTCTCTTCTCTTCGCTTCTCTTCTCTTCTCTTCTCTTCTCTTGCTTGTGGCGATGGAGCTTGGAGCGTGGAGCTTGAGGATGGAGCTTCCTTGAAGCTTGCACTTGGATCGTGGAGCTACCGAAGTGGGCGAGAGAGGAGGTAACTCAATCGGCATGAAGGTAAGCTCACTACACCCGTAGATATGGATGGCGTGTCGGCTATGTGAGAGGTAGCCATTAGTGCTCGGCTTGGAACGCTTGAACAATAAGCGGTCCGTGGGTCTTGGTGGTTTAGCGAAAGCTCCCACACCTATTCGTTTGGAGATTACATCATGTGGATTGCAATCCGGGTCACTGTTGGAACCAATGCCTTAGTTGCTTAAAAAAAAGAAAGAGGGCCAATCCTAGCCTTGCTTGATATGAGGGCTTTGAGGTGCCCTCCAAAACTAGAAAGGGATAATGAGGCCCCTCATACTAATAATGACATAGTGGGAACCCATTCACTATACAAGGGAAACAATTTGCTTCCATATTGGTGCATGTTCCTATGAACTCTAGTGGATTAATTGCTTTCAAGCCAAATGCTAACTTAAAGGGATCATGGTTTAAGATCTATGACATGGATTCCTTTTTATATCAATTGTCTCTATCATGTTGTCTTGCTATGTTTCTTGATTGGATTTAAGGTAAGGGATAGGGATTATTTACGCTTTGTTATATGGATCTGCAACCAAGATTTGGCTTAGGGATTGAGTGGCCTTCTTGATAGGGATGCATCCATTGCTTTCCCCTTTCTTGAGGGTGCTAGTAATTCAAATGTAGATTCATTCTAGCTAGTCCTAAATGGTCAATCGGTGTCAAACTTTCTCATATAAGGTAGCTGCCAAACCAAATGAAATTTATTTTTGCATTAGAGGTTCCTAAGTAATAAGAAGTTGGCATAGGGTTCCTCTTAGTGTTAATGCTACTTTGTGGCGGTGAGATCATCCCTAGGTGCTTGTCCCGATAGTCTGGGATGTCCTTTAGGTTGATGTAGGCTCACTTGACATTGATGATAGTTATGGAGTGCTATCCCCTTAGGTGACCCTTATTCTTGGTCTTGGTTTGGTTTGGATCCATGTGTGTGGACCAAGTGTCTTCTCTTTCATATTTGTAGTATGGTTGATTTGTATTTATATTGTATGCTTTCACATGGTGCTTGTTTTTCATCGATTCAATGGGCTAGGTTACCCTAGCCCATGGCCACCAATGAGAGTAGTTCAAAAGAAAGAATAAAGGTGCAAAGTCAACTTGTTTTGCAAGAAATATAAGTCATAATTCAAGGCTCAAATATGAAGATAGGATAGAGTGGAAAGTCCACCTTGTGGAAAAAGATGGAGTGGCCAAGCATCAAGTTTGAGCCAAAAACATATTTTGTAACAAATTTGAAAAGATATGACCACAGGACTAAAGGAAGCATCTAAAATAAGGAAAAATGGTGTGACAAAAATGGGGAATGGAGAGTTTGAATAGCATGAAAGGGGAAAAAATGAGATGATGTTTCATTTCTTCCTCTCCTTTACTACACTAAATCAAGCAGATGAATAGAAATTCAAAGCCAATTCACTATCCTATTTATGACATGACATGAAGGATTTCTATGTTTCAAAATTCAAGCATTTTGTCTCCTATCGCCATAGCCAAAAAAATCAGTTTAGATGAGAGAGGGAGTGATTGATATGCATGGGTAATGTGTGTGCATAAATTATGAATGTTGGCACATCTAGGGGATCAAAGAGCATGGGTTAATAGTCATATGGTACATCAGCCACAACAAGTAGTTTGATGGCTCGCAGCTCCTCACAATACCCAAAATATGTGAAAAGTAGTAGAAATCGCACACAAGTGAACATTCTTTCAGTGCACTTTATAAAAGTGTAAATTTGAAATGTTTCTATGGGCTGAGATTGACTCTTTGTGATGGCATTTATATTTTTTCCTATTTCTATTAAAAACAACCTACGAATTGTCAAAATACACTAAAAATGATCTAATAACTAGATACAAATGTCAAAAAATTATAGGAAACTAGCATAATGATACTTACACTATTCTTTTTAACCAAACATAAACTCTTGTCCATAATTTATTAAAAATACAAAATTAATTGTGATTATTATGGGAGCTTTGGCCTCGGTACCCTCATAATTGTGTCATAGTGTGAGACAAAGATGTATGGTAATAAAGATAGTTAGAGATGAAATGTGTTCAATATTTTGTTGTTATTGAATCATTATTAGGGTTGGCTTTGTGATTGTGAGTTTATTATGGTAGCATAAGATCAATGGACTTAGTGTCATGACTCTATCTTGCAATGCCATATTGTTATATAGACTTGCATTCATGGGAAAAAAGAAATATATGTTTTTGCACATACATGTTGCCTTCCTAAAGTTTGTTTTGAGCACAAATCATTCACATATGCATTAAAGTATTGTCCTTGCAAATGCTAGTGTGCACAACACTTGTTTCTCTATGGAGCAAGTCTATGCAAGGTGTTTCTGGTTATAGGTGGATTATTGATTATCTAGGTGGGTTATAATGAGGAAGAATGGATTTATTACACCCTCAAAATACCAAGACAGAACAACCAAAAAATCATAGATGGAGGACATTCCCAAGGCGAGAAAAAATTGGAAGAGAAATGCACACTCAAAAAAAAATCTAAAGACATGAAATGTAGGGAAAAGCCTCGAATGTAAAAGGAAGCACACAATAATAAGTGGACCATAATATACTAGCAAGAAAAATGCCATGCACATTGCAATTCATTTTGTGAAAGAGAATCCTGTGAAAATTGTAAAGAATGAGAGCCGCAAGTTAAGGCGTACGCTAATAGAAAGGAGAAGAAAAGAGAGTAGAGGAATGGTAGACCAAAAATGAGATGGCCACCCAAGGAAGGGATAAGGGAATGTATAAAAGTTAAGAAATGAATGAAGAACCTCATTCTTGTATGTAGCCAAACTTGCTCTCTTCTTGCTTCTCTTGCTCTTGCTTCCTTCTTGCACATGAGAGAGGGAGAGAGTGTGTGTGAGGGAGTGAGGGACCCTGGAGAAGGTCTTCTTCTTATCTCTCCATCTTCTTCTTCTTCTCTTTCCCCTTCTTACATGCGTGGCTATGGAGGTTGAAGCTCGGAGCTTGGAGATGGAGCTTGCTTGAGGGCGCATCTTGAATCGTGGAGCCATTGGAAAATTTGTGGAAGGAGGTACTCGATTGGATTTGAAGGTAAGCTCACTACATTGGTGTGTGGAAAAGTGCACACAGCTATGTGAGAGGTAGCCATAGCTCTCGGCTTGAAATGCTTGAATCAATAAGCAGTTCATGGGTCTTGGTGGTTTGCTTATGAGAGTGATGATAGGATATTTGTTGTGATGTTTGTGTAAAAGAAAGATGGAACCCATCAAGGATGAACCCTAATCAGCTCTCTAGGATGCCCATAATGAGAGGCCATGATGATCAATTGGGGGATGTTTTTGTGTTCATGTTCATGGTGTATATATTGATCCATTAGGTAGCTCCTACTTGGAGTTTTGGACAAGTCAATTAGGGAATGACTACAAAACATTGTGTCTTAATGTAATGTGACAGTCTCTACAAAACACTATGTCGGATCCATTTTAGGTCCTAACAACAAGTCTAATGTTGTTCTAGTTTTCTTATAGCAATTCGGTCTAAAAGAGACTATTGTCATCATAATACTATATTAGGGAGTTTGAGAATTCTTAATACTATATTAGGGAGTTTTGGACAAGTCAATTAGGGAATGATTACAAAACATTGTGTCTTAATGTAATGTGACAGTCTCTACAAAACACTATGTCGGATCCGTTTTAGGTCCTAACAACAAGTCTAATGTTGTTCTAGTTTTCTTATAGCAATTCGGTCTAAAAGAGACTATTGTCATCATAAAACTATATTAGGGAGTTTGAGAATTTCCAATATAGTTAATATTTGGCCACATGGTCAAATCATGTCCCCTTACTTGAAAGTGGAATCCACCCTAATTACTATATAGGTTGTCTTTCCAAGTCCCACTTTGAAGTATGGGTTAAGATTTAGCCACATGGCCAAATCTTTATCCCTTATTTGAAAGTGGGACTTGGGAGATTGCCAAATTCTCTAATATGGTGTTTCATGAGTAGGGTCCATAATCACTAGGCTAAAGTGTGATTTCTCACTTGTTCTAAGCACAAATGATTTGTTTTGAGGGAGTAAAGCAACAAGTATGATGAGATACTAAAGCTTTTGGTGTCATGATGAAGTGGTAGTTATTGTCTTTATTCTAGTCCCAATGGTGATTAGCATTAAAAGTCAATCTTTGTGGTATACTAGAGCAAGGTGGCCAAAAAGGTTAAATGAGGTGGATCAATGTCATCGCAAGACCTTACAGCTTAGAAACCTTATATACCTTATCTTCCAACATGTTATAAATGAGACATTATTTTAATTGTGTATTATATAGTTTCTTATATGGGAAGTTATACTTTGTGATATTTCGGTGTTGATGACTTGAACTTGTAATGGAACTCTTATAATTGTTAGACAAGTTCATGCTTTAATTGTATGCAAGAGAAGAGATTTCTTAAAGTTGTAGTGATAGATTTTGTGTAGTTGTACATTGACAAAAAGGGAAGATTATGTGGGTGGTTTTGTTGAAATTTTTGTTGTATAGGAAAGAGAAATATCTTCTTTATTGAGTTGATTGCTTTACTACTAGTGTTACATGAGGCGTTTTTTTCTCTTTATGTTTTTTCTCTTGTGCTTTCATTGTGATTGAATTCAAAGTGAAATCAATACCTTCATTTTTTTGTTGCTCTACCATTTGGGTTAGTTGAGGCATTAGAAGTTGGTGTGGTGTTGTTTTCCCACGGTTAGTTGTGAGTTGTGAAAATTTTCCATTGAGTTAGTGGCCTCAACAAAGTCAATCACTCTTACTAGAAATCCTTGTCATCTCATGATGTTAGGTTGTAAAAAGCTTTTACACTATCTGCTAGTTGTGTGTTATATTTTCTAGTGCCCCCATTGAGAAGTGCCATTTGACTTTGTCTAGACTATTTGGTTCGACCTTTGACCATAGAGATAGCTAATTCCTTTCCTGAGTTTTGTGGGACTAAGGTTGAAGATTCACAATGTTTCATAGAAAAACTAGAGTAGGGTACATATTGTAAAGAATAACCGATTTGTCTTCTAAGCTTCAAATTCTAAGATACTAGTTGTTGCATGAGGGGCATAATTGGATTGAGGATTATGAGAGACACCTTAGCCAATATAGATCCTTTTTCTTGTTTGAATATGAGGCTACAAAGAAAGCTTTTCTTAACCACTTTAAGGGGACCAAGAGTTCTTAGGAACTATGGATAAATATAAATCTTTGCTAGAAAAAAGATTATGAGACCATAGAGTTATTTTCCCTTTTACTAGATTATGGGGCTTATGGAATGCATATTTGGGGATAGGAGAGAGAGCACTTGAGATGTTGCAATAAAGCACTTTATTGACCGATTTTAGGAAGAGGTGAGGACAAAATAACATATCACAAGATACTTGACACTTTTGAGGAAGCTATGAGGATCACTATAAAGAAAGAGAGGATTGAAAAACTAAGACATAGGGGATTTTTTGAGAGATTAAGAGAGGATAGATTGAGAGTTGAGAGTGGTGACTAAATTTTCCAAAATTTGACAAGAAATGAAGCCCAATTAGCTGAGACATTAAGAGAGGATAGGAGGAGGATAGACTGAGAGCTAAGAGTGGTGAAAAAAACTTTCAAATCTTGATAAGGAATGGAGCACAATTAGCCCTTAATGTGGAGGATTGGCTAGTTGGTCAAATATCAAATATGAGATTGAATGCTTGAGAGGTAGAAACTAGGAAAGAGGATCTAGATGACTAGTTAATTAGGGAGTGTAGGGAGGAGCTAATAGAGAAATGGCAAGGAGAGTTCCTACATGCTTCAAATTTGGAGAGAAATGTCACATTAGCCCTAATTATTTGTATTAAGTTAGAGCAAGAGGGGATATGTGTGAATCCCTAGGAATATAGCTAATAGAAGGAATGACTTTGACATTGAGATCACAAATCCATCCACATCTCAGAGAGCAAATGTAGAGGAGAAAGGAAAGGATGCCCTAAATTTTATATTGTCAAAGGATAAAGTTGTACATGTTATGACAAGCATTAAACATTGAGAGAGAGAAGAGTGAGGCTAGAGATAAGTCAGAGACTATTACATGTTATCCTAAATTGTAGCTTGTATAAGGATAAAGTTGTACATGTTATGCCAAGCATTAAGAGGAGAAGGAACATAGAGAGAGAGAAGAGTGAGGATGAATATCTTGGCCAAGTTAGACAATTCAACATCCAAATTGTCACTCTCATCCACCTCCTCATGAGGTTTTGAGTGGGTTTGTCATTCACTTAGAAAAGGGAGGATCCTCTAGGGGCTCCCTCCCCATTAGCACCACTACTAGTGCTCTGCAATGAGGCTACCTTGGCGATAAACACTATGGAAAACTCTTTGGCTATGGCCTTTGCTTCAACTATCACTACTTCTCTAGGGGCATTGGGATCATTCAATGCTTCTTCAATAATGGATGTTAGTATTTCTCCAAAGAGTTGAGGGTTGAAATGATTTGATTTTTTGGCTGCATTTTTTTTGTTTTTGTGGATTGAATGATTGATTTTTGATGGATTTTGTATGATAATTAATTGACTTGGAAGTGTTTGAGAGTGTTTTGGATGAGGTTGATTATGTTTGAGAAGCTCATGATAGTTTTTCGGTGGAGATATGATGATTTGACATGTTTTGATGGTGTCTAATTAGTTTTGATTGGGTCTAGTTGAGCTTCTATTTTGCTCTGTTTTCCTTTTGTATAAGGGGTTGAAATAAAGACTGATGGAATTTGAGAGTTTTTTGGAAGCTTTTTGGTTGATTCTTGATGATTTTGAATTATTTAAGTTGAGCTAAAGGCTTTCTGATAACATTTTGTATGGTATTGTAGACCTTCTATTGAGCTTCTGTAAGCCTTTGTCCCTGTTATGTGCTGTTTTGTATGCCTCTATAAGTGCTATGTGGGATGAGTGTGTAGCTTGGAAAAGTTTTCAACCTTGGAAAGAGATGAGTACAAGTTCAAAATAGCTCAAAGAAGTGGAAGAAGTAATTGCTGAAGACTCAAAGTAAAGACTAAAGTGATAGTGACACTCTTGAGCTACGAAGGGACACTTTAGTGGTTCTGGTGACCTTTCATATCAAACATACCACTTGGGAGGGGTATCCATGACCAAAGGGGGGTTATGGATGATTATTCTTGATTATCTCATTTTACTATTGAGAGAGAACATGTATGAGAGAGAGTATGTGTGCAAGAGAGATAGCCAAATTTATGCAAAACAATGTATCTATGAGTGGAAATTTGTGAGAGAAAGCTATGGAACCTTTGAAGAAGAATACTATGTGATGATTCCATTAAAACTGATGTATTCTCTTGTATCTTTATGATCTCTTGATAAATCCTATGAAGAATATGAAGAGCATAATCAATTTTGTTCAAGTTAAGGCCATGGGAGAATCATGTCTATGAAGCTACGTGAACATTTCTTGTTCCTGGTGTTCTTTTCCTTGTTGTGGTCACATAAAATATAAAGAACATGCTTGTTGATAATACAAGATATATTTTCTTGTATTATATTCCATATTTTCTTGGTGTTCCTCTTGGGGCTCCATGTTTTTTGTGCGTAGTGCCGAGAAATATTGCCATCAACAAGCATCAGAAGAGGTTGAAAATGAAGGAAATGGCATTTCTGAGAGGAGAAGAATTCAATGGATGCTTGCAAAGTCTAAAGAATTGAAAATTCTAATTTTCAAACCCGCTTTCTACAAGAAGTTCATCCCACAATGGTGGAAACATATTACCATCATCATGCAAGCTCTATGTGGTGGACTATTTCCTCTCCTTGTTGAAGCAACAGAGATGTGCATCTTAGTGGCAAATTGTCTAGGAGAAAACTAAAGTTTAGAAACAGAGAGAATGGCCATCTATGGAAGATTTAGCATTCATTGAAGAGTTTTCAAATATTATCAAGTGAGAAATTGTGAAGAAGCTTCAGGAGTCCTAATGAGTGGAAGTTCATGCAAATAAGAATAAAAAGTGTTGGAATCTATTTGTGGATACTCCACAGCAAGATATGTGGGACACATGGTGCACTGACAACCTTCTATTTTTCCAATTAGCAACCCACTAAGTAGGTGGACAGAGTGTTCTTCACAAGATACACTACTAAAACCATCAGAAGCTGGCAATACTATGATAATGGCACCACAACAATGCTCAAAAGAATGAGTTTTGATATCTTCATAACTAAATATCTCCCCCTCTATACCAAAATGAAAGCCGAATTCAAAGATTTTGAAAAGAAGGAAGTAGAAGAAATGTTGGCAAGAGAGTCCTTCGGAGACTAGAGCCCCTCTGATTCTGTTCTATGGAGTAAAGACCAACTGGGTGGAGCTAACTCCCTGACGAATGATGCAATCAAGAGGCAAGCACTATAATGAGTCTAGAGGTATGTGAGAAGAGAGAAGGAAAAAGCTAAGAATGAGCTAGTAGCCATGGTGACTCAAGGTCCCCTTCCTAGTTAGAGTTGTCCTGGCAATATTGATGACAAACACTCTTTACAAAAGTCCCCATGGTGACTCAAGGTCCCCTTCCTAGTTAGATCTGTCTTGGCAATATTGATGATAGGCCAGTGAATGTAGTCCCATTGCCTATGTTTAAGGGAGAGTACAATGAAGACCCTGATGTTCATGTAGCAGAGTTCACGATAGCATGTGTGGCTAACAATGCTAGAAGCCCCGAGCATTACTTGGTGATATTCCTTGCTACTTTCAAAGGCGTGGCATTTTAGTGGTATGAGAGACAAGCAGCAGGAACTTTTGGCGGTTGAGACAATCTGAAGTTGGCCTTCCTCACTAAATTCAGGTGTGAAGCTTTTGAAGAGCAAATGCAAGAGGAGTTCATGAACTTAAGTCACGGTCCTCTGATGAATGAGTGGAAGCATATGTCTCTAGAATAGAGTCCATATTGAAGAGATGGACCAATCATCACTTGGATGAAGGCATCCAAAATGGAGTTTTTCTCAAAGGTCTACAACCAAAAGTTTATAGAATTGATAAGAACAGTCAATCTACAAGTTGTAGTGGAAGGTGCAAGATTGTATGATGAAGTTGACGCAAGGCTATCAATGACCTCAGGAAGAGGAGTCCTAACTCCTCTATGCCAGGAATGGCATACCCACCAAATGCAGTCCTGGGGATAGTTCCATACCCCTACCCTTGGATGCAAATAGTGCTTGTAGTACAGTCTTCATCAAATCCACAGTGGCCATAGATAGTAGTACCTTCAATAATGGTTCAACCACAAAAACAATGGCCTCAAATAGTTCTACCAATAGCAACTCCATAACAACAGTGAAACCCTACCAACTAGAACCAACAACTAGTCTCAAAAGGAGCTCTGAATCAGAATCAAAATAGGGGACCCTCTCGATCAACCCAACTAGTCTATGTGGTGATTATAGAAGCTTCCCAAAACCCTACTGCAAGCACTCTAGGAAGAGAAAATTTGAAGGACTACTTGTCCAATTCAATTGCAAGCATCAAGAAAGAGTTTATGGATGTGATTACAGAACACCTACAAAAGAGCTGAAGGTGAATACATCCAACATATTCACTCTTGCAAGAGGTGGAAGAGATATGTTGTGATCTAATACATGGTGTGGAAAGTGCCATCAAGTGGGACATTTAGCCACTGAATGTACCCAAAAACCAACCATCCTTGGAGCCTTCTACTCGTATTGTTTAAGGAAGAACCATACAGAGGATATCTTCTCTCTGAAGAGATGCATGAGAGAAGAAAGAAGGATGAAGAAGCAAGACTCAACTTGTTGAAATCAAAGATGACAACTCAAGATATCATATCAAAGCCTAGAGATTTTGGTCCAAAATTCGACCCAAGGAGGTTTCCCTCTCAAAGTTACAGAGGACAACAATCTAGTGGTGGCCAGAGATCAAAGGTGGAGTGTTACAAATGTGAAGAAAAGAGTCATATCTCACCAAACTGTCCAAACCCTAGAAGGTCTATGGACTACAAATCCTTATGCATTAGATGCAAAGAAGAAAGCCACACTATAAAATATTGTCCCAATCGTGCTCTTGTTAAAGTTACCTCTGATACCCACCGACAGAACACCGAAGAACCTGCTTCCAATTTGGTAGATTTGGAAATTGACACAATAACAAGTGCCAAGAAAAGAGAACCCACATTTCCAAAATAGAACATTCCCTTTGCCAAAACAGTGAAGTTCAACCTTCCCAAAAGGAGAAACAAAACAATGCAGAGTAGAATGATGTAGTACAAAGCACTGTAACAATTATAGAGACAAGACCAGATGTCTAGGAGATGGAGGATTCCAAAGTACCTCTTATAACATGAGTTGTCAAAGACCTAGATACCTTCAAACCAAACCTAACATTTTGACAATTACTGATGTTGTCTCCCAACTATCACAAGAAATTCAAAAGCATATTAACAAGAAGAAGAGGCCTAAGGATTGCTCCCTCAATGGCAACCAAGGCCAATAAAGCCCTAGAGCCTGTGAAAGAAGTGGATGTGACTAATGCCTTCTTGGATCTTGAAACCCTAGAGATTGGCATGTGCATTGAAGGATGCTTTAAATTAGATGCATTGATTGTGACAATGAAGGATCTAGGCTTGCAAGAAATACAGCCTACGTAGTGGCTTATTAGATTGGCAGATCAAAGAAGAATTCATTCTTTGGGCATTCTCCCAATATGTGAAGACAACCCTTGCAGGAAGAGACTATTGGCTGACCTATCTGGTGGTCTAACCAAATTTCTACACGACCTAATACCCTCTACTTCTATGAAGACCATGGCTTTTTGAAGCAAGGGAACAGACAGATTGGTTCAAAGGAACCCTAACCCTAGGCAAAGGACCCAAAAAGGTGGTGCTAAAGTTGTATGGATCGCAAAAAGGTAATGGATCCACTTCCATTGAAGTCTTAATAGACTCTTCCAAAAAAGTAATAGATGGCACATAAGGAGACAAAGAAGCCATCAAATATATCTTTCCCAAGAAAACATAGGCATAGTCCCTAACAATGGGCACTGTAAGCCAACTCCCAAAAGAAGAAAAGTCTTTGTCAATGGGTGAATACCTCTTACCTAAACCCAAAATGACTTCAGAAAATACCTCTGACAATGAGATAGAAGCATGGATGTATTGTTCTCCTTGTTACATGGCCGTAGCAGAGATAGAGATAGAAGCGGAGCAAGAGACAGAGCCAAAGAAAGAGACAAACATAGAAGCAAAATCAAAGGACATAATAGAGAGTCTGTTCTTTTCTTACAAAGCCCCTACAAAGGCAGAAATAGAGTTTGAAGAGGACGAAGTTGAACAAAGGTGACAGTGTAGAAGAAGACTATAAAAGCGAGTTAGAAGAATCTATCCTACTCACTTAAGGTACAGATGAGGAAGAAATTTCAATGGTTACAGAAGTAGAAACCCCCATGCTATTAGACAGAATGACTCTGGTACTCTTTGGACTAGCTAATGAGTCACATCGTATACAAAACATCCATAAGAAATGGATTAAGCAAAATAAGCCTTCCTTCTACAATAGCTCTTGTCACCCTAATCCACCCTTCTCAAGAGAAAATGATGATGATGCACCTTGCCAACAACCACTCGCCTTGCAGTCCAACTAGAACTCCGAAGATTCCTGTTATATGACATTCTTAGATGCATCCTCAGAAGAAGAATCCTTGAGTCAAGAGATAACTAATCCCCAAATCACACCCGAAACAACTATGATACCATTTCAGCATTCCAAGGAGTGAGCTAAGTCTCCATTGAAAAAAGAAGTGTAACTCAGAACAATATGTGGTTTATAGCTTGGATCAACATGAGGGGTAGAGCTTGAATCAATGTGCCAAGTGGTCACTCAGACCAATGCACAAGTCTTCACTTGGATCAACTAGCTGAGACCACCACACTCAAATAGATGTGAGAATTGCATCCTGGATCATTGCATATAGTAGAACTTAAACCAACTCAATCAACACTTGGACCATGTGACTATCTAATGCTTAGATGAATGTTGTGGTGCTTAGCTCAATGTGCTATTATGCTACTTGAAGCAATGAAGTAACTTGTTCATGCTTGCATGTATGCAACTGATGCCTATGAACCTCCAAACAAGGTCATGGATGGTGCTTTTGGGTACCCCTTGGTGGTTTTCTACCACAAACATGCTATGGTATCAAAGCCTAGAGAGGGCTTATGGTTTCAACACCTCAAAGAAGCAATTTCTTCCCTGGTCTTGGGTGTTTCAAGCAAAGTCATGCAATCTCTTTTCTTCAAGAGGAGTGATGCTTGATGCATCCAACTTTTTGAGGTGGGTGGCTGGGCCCAAGGAATAATTGGGATGGCTCAAGGCCCTATTTGGGGTTCATATAGTCATACTTCCAAGGTAGCATACCTTGATGGAATCGAAGGGTTCAACCAAGGCATGTGTATCTCTAAGCTCCTTTCACGGTTGGATATGTAAGGTGGGTCTAGTATTAACCCTAGTTATGACAACCAACATGAACTGGTATGTTCCAAACTCTTAAAAGGGTAGAGTTAATGAAGATGAGTTTGAAGTGATGATGATGATGGCAATGACCTCGGGTTGCTAGTGTCTATGGTGTCTCCATTAGAGGCAAAAGTTTTTCTCTCCTAGAGGGGATAGAGGCAATGATGATTGCTTCAATCATCCAAGTCAAGCTTGGCTTGCAACAAATTTCTCAATGCAACAATGAGATTACAAGGATCTCAAGGCATGGAAGGGCTTACTTTATTAGTGTTTGAGGGTTGGTAGCAGCTCTATAGTGTTCCGATTCAAAAAGGGTGAAGCCTAGAAGAGGAGTGTGGCAAGTACCATGTCCTTGAGAAGAGCTAGGTGGTGATGGATACCTTGGTGTGATCTCTCAAGGTGTCCAAGCATGAGCTAGTGAAAGCTCTTCGTGGTTCACAATTAGCATCCGACCATGAGCTTGAGTTGGCAAGGCAAGTGGATGTCTAAGTTCAAAGTCAACAGGGGTAAACCCTACTTTCTCAAAGTCTTAGATATGCTCAACTCTTTCCCATGATGCCAACAATCTTATACTACAAGGTTTGTGAATCACAACAATGATATCCTAATCCCTTTCAATGGGTTGAGTTGCAATACGATTCAAAGTCGCGATCTCCCTGCAATTCTGCACAATCGCAAGCTATTCCCTTCAACTTTGGAATGGAATCCCTACAAATGACTTAATGTTCTTCAGCATAAAGAGGTAGATTACCAAACTAAACACATGTCATCCCCTTCAAACCCGAAAAAGCAAGCTTGACACTAGACTATGCCTAGTAGTCCACTTCCTAGATGTAGACCATCTCCCACTAAGTGGATGAGTGCAAGAGTGTCATGAATGGTTCAAAACCCATAATTTCAACAAAAATTTGCAACTTGCACAAACGGTAGAACATCAAATCAAGATGGCTGAGAGCTCAAACTAGCCTTTTGGACATGTGGTTGCATGCTCAAACCCAATGGTCCAACACTCATTATTTGCTGCAAATAATAGTACAAAATTTTATATGAGAGAGGGGATCATGTCCTTTTATGCCTCATCGCTTACCCCCTCAAACTATGCTTTGTTCCCTACTAATAGGAAAAGGCTAATCGACCCTATGAAAGACTATCTCAAGGTTTTGCATGACTTTGGAGTTGCTATTGTTAGTACCCAAAAATTCTCAAAGAGATTGTAGATTCATGGCTTGCTTAGGCTGAACAGAACTAGAATTTAGCCAATACAATAAGCTTAAGTACATCAATCGTCAACACAACTAGCTAGTAGTGATGCAACCACAACTAATTACCCTCTTGACTATCCCAATTGAATATTTCATCCATTTGGCCGATGAGCATCAAGCAATGATGTCTTATTATTGTATTTTTTTCTTTTTTTTTACAAACTAGACAAATCAAACTTTTCAAATCTAACCAATCTCTCCCAATCCCAAGCTATTCAAAAAATGAAAAATCTGACACACCTATGATCGATTCCCTTTCAATCCATCCTTCGTAACTAAGACATGTGAGATTCCCATCACGGTAAGAAAACCCATCCTACTCCAACTTGGCATATTCCTCTCACTATCTATGGTTCGAGACTCAACTAGAAAGATTTCATCATTGGTCGTGGAAATAGAACAAAAATGTAGTCTCAAACCCCTACTTGCTAGATCTAGACGAGGAATGCATATTGATCATGCACCCTCTCAACTCTAGTTTTCTCCTAGTCTCTCACCCTGCAAGCTCTCCTACCATCTAATCTTGCTCACTTGGCTAGCTACAAATTGCTATCTACTGCTATTCTCTAAGTGAGAAGAATAACACAAGAGAATAGTTGGGTCAAAGAAACTCATTGCATTGTAATCTAGATGTTTGTTGTGAGCTGTGAAGATTTGATGACTCCACTAATATTCGCTCTTCCAAGCTCCACACTTCTCGATCCACTGACCTTCCCACATAAGAAGCTGATCTCCTTTTCTTGTTCATCCAAGTCAAAACAAGTCTACCTTTGATCTCTTCCTCTCCCCCCCTCTCTCTCTCTCTCAAAAGGCCCCCTCAACCTCTCTCCCTCCATTGTAACAACTCTATCCTTCTACCTCTCAAACTAGGAAGGCATCCCAAGAAGGTGAAGATAAAAGATGGAGGAGTAGATAATAGGAAGCTAAGAGCCAGCTCACAAGCCCTCCCAAGAGCCTTCTCTCCCTACTTTATAGAAAGCTTGCATGCACTGATTGCTTCATAGATGGAGAACTAGAACATTGGTAGAGAATAAGATGAGATCATGTTGAATTAGTTGTGGAGATCCTTACAATAAGGTCTTTCACCTTATATATGAAGTTTAATTTTTTTGGACCTTGGGTAGGGCCTAATTCTCTGTTAATGCCCACTACCCATTCAGTTGAGACCCACCTTCAGGGTCCTGCAACTTGTCAGACTATCAATTTTTTAAAAGAGATTGACTCACACACTCGCATGCCATTAATTGTGCTTCGATTTTACAAATTTCACAAGAGTGAGCTTGGTGCTCAAGAAAATTTAATTTTGCAAATTTTCCCTTAGGCAGCATGATATGTAATTGTTAGCACGTCTTGTATCATAAGATCCTTATCTTTTTCTTGTTGCAAATGCTCTCTTATCTTTTTCTTGCTTCTTCTTACTTCTTGGTCATTTTCTATCACTTGCTCCACTTTCACTCCATTTTGCCAAACTGGTGAACACTTGTAAACTAACACAAGAGCAAAAATATGGAGATACCAATTAAAAAATGTTGTAATATCACTATGAGTGGTTCGGCACCACAAGATAGTGATGCGACAATATTAAAAGTAGTATCACAGTACTTGAAAGTGATGTTGAAAATAAAAATAGGTGGGTAACACTTCCAAAAGATCAGGAAATAGTGGAGCTTAAGTTAGAACTAGCATCAAACCCTATTGTAAAGATAGTAGAAAAGGGATAATGTAGAGAGGAAGAAAGAGAGACTTTGTGTGAGTACGCGGGAGAGAGAAAGAAATGAACACCTATCCAATCTTGCCCAAATTGATCTCTGTAAAAGACTATTTTGCAAGAGTTAGTATTTACATGAAGGTATACTGAAAAAACAGTAGAAAAGAGGAAACATACACAGAGAAAGAGAGAGGGAGAGAGAGATAAGTACTTATGCAATGTCACCCAAAATTATCTCTGCAACAAAACAACAACAAGGGTTAGAACTAACATTGTGTTGTATTGAAAAGATATCAGAAAAAAAAAACCAAACAAAGAGAGAGATTAGCACCTTTGCCCCTTGCTCCAAATAAACTCTACAAGAAAGCAACAATTAGAACCAACATCAAATTCTATTGAAAACACAACATAAAATAGAAACAACACATAGAGAGAGGGGGAAAATAAAGGAGAGAGAGACGAGCACCTCTGTCTCTTGCCCCAAACAACCTCTGCAATAAAACAACAACAACAGTAAGAAACGACATCAAACCCTATTGAAAAAATAGCAAACAAGGGAAAATGCAAAGAGAGATGGGCATCTATGTTTTGCCCAAAATTTGGAGCTGCGTGGAGAAGAAAGTGCAGAGGTAAGCAGAATGCTCAAAACTCTAATTACTCTTAGTAGGGAGCTTCAATGGAGACAAAAATTCACAAGTATAGAGAAGAGAGGGAAAGTGATCTGTTGCTCAACTTTTGGGTCAAACCGATTTTGTGAGAGGAAAAAAAAACCAAAATTGAAATTTCTCCAAAAAAAGGGGGGAAATACGAGGTGAGAGAAACTCAAATTTTATGTACTATTCATTCTCCCTTTTTTTAATCCCCCACTACCACTTTTTTTAATAGAAAACCCAAGATTTGGAGAGAGAAGATTCACTCTCCATGGATGTCAACATCTAGCCTTCCTATTGGACAATCCAGAAGGCCCACATCTTAAACTATATTATTTTTAAGGGCCCATTTGTGAGTTCATTTTTTTCCTAATGGGTCAAAATTATGGTATTCAAATATATGCAATTGTGCATCCAAGGGAGGTTTACGAGACCGTATCTCCTCTACAACTCTACCACCAAGAGCATTGCACATGGTTTTATTAATGAAATTAATGATAGTAGTAATTGCCTTAGCCCAAAATTACTATGGTAAGAATACTTGACTAAGCATACTATGGACTCTTTTCTAAATAGTCCTATTCATGTACTCTATAATAGTACCATTCTAGGTGGGGTGTATGGGTTGATCAAGTGATGCTTAATACCCCTACAAAACTACTCAAATTCCTTAGAGGCATATTCACATACATTATTAAATCATAGGTATTTCAACTGATTGAATCTCAACCGTAGTAAGAAAGCACTAAATTGTATCCAAGCTATCTAACTTCTACTTTATGGGATAGACCCAAATATTATGCAAAGAATCATCAATAAATGTGATAAAATACTTAGCATGACCTAATGATTGACAAGGCATAGGGCCACAAACATTTGAATACACAAGAGTCAATGGCTCACTCGTATGCATAGAACTAGAATTTTTGTATAAGTTGCAAGTCGACCTACAATATAAACATGATCACGAGAGTCAAAACATAAGTGGTCAAGAGATGGCAAGTCCCTGGGAATTCACTATATGTATACCCTCTATATCAGTGTATTCAAGGACTATTTATAAATATCCTTATTTGTGAATTTTTTCTTAATAAAATATAACCCATTTTGATTCAATATGTAAGTAACCCCTTTATATGGGACCCTTATGTATGTAAAAAATATGTAAAAATGGTATTTTAAAAATCCCCTTTGTTGAACCAACATGGTACATATATATATTTATGACTAATCTTCCTAGGTGGCAAGCATTGAAATGAGTGAGTGCTTTCATTCCTATAAGGGACATATTCCCCAAGACGTAGATGCCAAAGAGATACACGAGGAAGATCAATCAATACTAAAACATAATCAATAGATCCAAATATAAGAAAGTGATATAAAGCTACCAACCTTGGTACATTTGGCAAAAATTAGGTTGCCATGTGTAATCTTCCATGTACAATCACCAAAAGAGACATGGTACCTATCATCATCCAACTATCTTATGATGGCCTATCCTACCACAACATAAACAATAATAATAGCCAATAAAGAAGCTCTCTACCTTTACTACTCATAATTCAACCATAGCTTTCTTAAATCAAGAAAATGATAGCAAACAATGAATAATCTTTAAAAAAAGGAGATATAAGTTCAAGTTCATTGTAGACACTAGAAGGAGGATACTATCTTGAAAATATTGTAGTCTACATTCTTTTTGAATGAGACAACGATAGAAAATGGCAACCAATTTTCAAGAAACTGGTACAAGAATTTAAGTCACATCATAGACAACCAAGAACAATCTCATTATCCTAAATATTCTAATATATGCAAACTCCAAAATGTATGATCCATGACTTTTACATTAAGAAAACAACCTTTTTCTTGAAGTACATAGGATGTTTTACATCAAAACATACATAAGCATAAAGATTAAGGTGCCAAGGTAGTAATTTGAGCCCTAACACTTGGCAAAGCTCAGTGAATGGCTCATGTTGTTCAAAAATAAGTGGTGAGCATAAATAGGTGATCTGCAACCATGTGAGTTTAGCCAACAAATATTTACAAGTGGCTTACTATTGGTTACTGGAGACAAATCTTTTACTAGTGGTGATAGCAAACCCCTTGGAAGTAATATGTATCATTCTGAAGTGGTAAAGGACAACTTGGAAGATGGTAAGTCACTTGGAAAGAGTGGTTACATACTACTTGCAATGGTAGGGGCTCTAGTTGTAACTAGTAGCAGCACACTATATGCAAGTGGTAAACCAAGTAGACCACTTAAGAATGGTACCTTACCACTTAGAAGTGGGACTCTGATGATCCTTAGACTAGGTTTGATGCAGATAGAATGTGATGTACGAGAGCTTACTGAATATCGTGTTAAGACATATAACTTGGATGCCGTGGCATTATCCAGGCTACAGTTCATGACATAACTAACGATGATAAAGAAGCTTGAAATACAATCGCTCTGGCAAGTCGAGAGCAAGATTTAGTGTGAAGAGGAGCAAGATTTAGTCTTAGAAGAAACATGGAAGACAGCGGCATCATCAAAAGAAGCGAAAGGTGGCGTTTTGAAAAGCATAAAAAGTTTAATTGAGCTTAAGGCTTTTGTGTTTAGAATAAGTTGTAACATTAAAAGCCTTAAGGCCTTCAAAAAGTAAAAATTAAAGCCTTCAAAAAAGTAAAAATGATTGAGAGGCTCTTCAAAAGCTTAACATGTGATAGAAAACCTATATAATAAGGGAAGGGGAAGAAGTTCTAGGGGCCCTAGCCCTTCACTTGATATTCTACTTATTCACTAGTGTGAGAGAGAGGAGAGCCCCATACAAGAGTATGGTTTTTTGTGAGAGTTGGTCCAACATTGCAAGAGTTTTGGATGTTGCAAAGTTGAAGCATTGTGTATCGAACATTAAAGAGGTATGAAGTGATTATTTGTTTTTGGACTCAAAATTCTCATGTCTAAATGTTTATGTATTCTCTACCCAGTGTGTGTCTTCGATGTTTTTTTAGTGCTATAAGAGGCATTGTTGGTCATTTGGGTTCGCATGTGGGTTGTGTAGTGTTCGTGAAACATTAAAAAATTTTGTTTTTGTGTTGTGCGTCAACAAAGTCAATACACTTTTTGGCACTCCTTAATGTCTCGTTATCGGGTCATGAGTGAGGCTTGTTCTTGATCACCGCTTGCTTAACAACAGTACCAACACCCTTTTCTCATCCTCTCATCTTCACACGATAGTAACATCGGCTTCTTGACCTTATCCTATTTTGCAATTTCTTCTATTTTTAATGTCGTTTTATATCATCTTGATCTTGAACATAGTAAAGCAAAGATTACAAACCCATAATAAGAAAACTTTTCCTAAAGCTCATTTGTGTGCATCCTCTTCTCTTACATGACCTTTACACCAAGATCACTCTTACCCAAAATAAATTAATAGGACCTAATACGGGCCGGCACTGGCTCATGCACTAGCCGGACCTCTATCATGCGCTCAACAACCCCACGGCCTCGCGGCCAGAAGCGTGGATGACACATACATCATCTTCCTAAACATATTGCGTTTGTATCACGTCTCGTAGTCCAACTCTAACCCAATTAACACTCCTCGGAGGAAGTCCCAACACATTGCCAAATAGCATGAAGTACAAACATAGGAGGTCCTCCCATGGCTGACTGCCGCTACCTCATTGCGACTCTCCTACACCTTGGGGATTGGCCCCTCGATGCGTCACTAAACATATATAATATACGAACATAAACTTTTCTCTTTTATGATTCGCGTATTTCCAGGAGATATGCCATGCTTCCTCACTTTACTTTCCCCTAAACCCAACGCCTAGCCTGCAACTTGGACAACCTTACTCACTCAACGTTGGTCACGATCTTCTAGAAAGCAATTGCCATACATCCAGGAGGTATTGTATGATACATTTTATCATTTCATGCTTCATGAAAATTGTGAATGTCCACGTGCTCAAAAAATTAAGAAAATCAGCATTTGTGCTTAGTGCAAAAGCATTCTTTCAATGAATTTAACTATCGCTCGTATGCGGCGTTGCATGAACCTAGCACCGAGAAACCCTCGTGCTACGAGGTTCTTAATTTTTTTTAATATCGACCAACCTAAGTGGTATGCATAAAAGCCAGCAAGCTTTTCATCATTTCATTCAGCATTTAAACACCTTTCGTACACTCCATCCCCCTCACCCGTTTAGGTTGTGCATTATTGACCGATTTAGGGTTCATTTTTCACATTTTTATTGTATAAAAAGCAATAAGAACTCACTAAAACATAAAGGTAGGGCTGAACTGAGACTAAACCTTATACTTCAGACCCCCCATACATCCACAAACATGAATCTTATTTTTTCTTAATTTTCAGCACTCAAAATCCATTTTCCCCTATATTTACCCATTTTTCTATTTTTTTGTATTTTTTACAATATTAAATGACTGAAAATACAAAATGAGTTATGGGCTGTGGCCCTTAGGTTCATTTGCAGCAAAACCACAAGTTTAGTTGGTGTGTCTTATTGTATTTTCCATTTATATCTCAAAAACACCCAATTTTCCCATATTTTACATGTTTTACAAGTTTTACACTACTAATTTCATCCACAACACTTATGATTTTCTGATTTTCTAAGCATAAACAGTTGGAAGACATTGCAAACAACATTATGATGCATAATCATCCCATGGGAACAAATATTCATGAAGCAAATTGCATAAAACATCAATTTCCTTTATAAAATTGAAATTACCGTTCTTTGCGGGTTGCGGGTCTTTATTTGCCATGTCTCGGGACTGATTTCCAACAGCCATTAACGCTCATGACAGTCCACAATCAGCAATCTTCATTCCTCTTGAACCACGGAGCAATCCGGTCTTCATTGGACAAGCATCTGTCATCCATTCTTCTTCTTCTTCTTCACCACATGAATCTGCCATTAGAGGAGAGAGAGGGACGAGAGAGAAAAACTAGAATTGGCTCTCTTCATTCAAGCCACCATTGTACGGGCGAAGACAGGCGATAAGACCAACCAAGAGAGGGAAGATCAGCCCCATGATCGATTGTATGGGTTGCTTTCAGCCTGCATACTCCATCTCCATCATGAGAGGGCGCAAAAAATGGCCGCCATGTTGCTCCACGTTTTTTCTTCATCCCTCATTCTCTCTCCACGTTTTTTGCTTCATAAGGTGCATAAAATTTTAGAGGGGGGATCCAAACTCAAAAGGCATGCCCAATTTTGGCCTCCAAAGTGTCCACCTTTTCATATCTTGACCATTTTGTGGCCATTTTCCCATCCGGACTCTGAATTGAGCTTTGAAAACTCCTGGGCGTCCGACTCGGCATCCCACATTGGCCGGTAACTCTTGTCAACCTGCACGACAGTCTGAAAAATTATGAAAAATCAACAAGTGTCGCTCGGGTGCCTTTAAAGCACTTTGCCGCTTAAAATTGTCCTAGATCGAGCCGCCGCCTTCGACGTCGAATATTTTTCCCTTGATATTCATAATTTTTAGCTATTTTTAAGCACTTCTTGGCATCAAAATTTTGCTCTCATAAATGCAAGTCTTTTATATTTCTTTTTGTTTTATCTTCTATAAAACCAACTTTCCTTTCCTTTTTCGACGTACATTTTTTTCCAGGTGGGAGAACTCTAATTCAATATCCTTTATAAGGGTGTACTTCATTTATACATCTTCTTTGGGTTTTCTTCATGAGCTTTATGGTGTGGTTGTCTTTCAGTTTGTATTGAGTCTGATGCTCATCCTTGTGTCCAAGTTGTCAAAAAGCCCTATCTTTGGAGTGGTGTATGATTTTATTTAGAGTGTTTTTAACCTAGGCTCAATGTCCTAGTTGTGTATCTTTCTTTTATGTGTTATTTCCTTTCCCAATCCAATGGCCATTCAGATGAAGACCAAAGATAAAGATGAAGATTTTTACTAGAGTTGATTGTGGTTCTTCTTCAATTTGTTCACAAGGGACGCTTCACTCTTAATCATGGGAGGAATGATGACTAGGAAATATGTACAAATAAATGCACCAAAATGTGCCCAGCATAGAAACATCTTTTGTAAAATGACATTTTGATTTTGTACCTATTGAAAAAAATCAAATATGAAGCAATGTAACTTGTGGGTCTAGATCTCACACTATAAAATTGTGTGCTAGGAAAAGGAAAGGTCAAACACCTTTTGTCTCATTGTAAAATGAAAGGGTCTTTAGACCTTAGCCAAAATGTATGTAAGTTCAATTTTATAATATCAAGAAAGGAAAAGGAGGAGCCTTGTCGAGTGATTTGAGGAGGTGGGAGGTTGAGGTGGTTACAATCTCTCTCTTCCTTTATCTTCTCTTTTCACACTTCATTTCTCCCTCTCTCATTTTGGCACAAATCTTGGTCTTTCTCTCTTGTGTTTTCTTATTCTATCTCTCATGGAAAAAGAGAGTGAGAGTAAGGATGGTCATAAGGACAAATCTTCTGTATGCCTTCTTCTTGCTTGTGTGTTTTGAGATATGGGTTCTTGGTGAGGAGTGCTTTCTTTGTAGGTTTTTGTGGCTAGCAAGTGTACTTGCAGCCTCTCTTGGCCGGTTTGTGGTTTGTTTGGTTGGTGACGTGGCAGGATGCTGTTCAACCAATATCGTTACTTTAAAAATAGAGATATACTGAAGGAAATATTACATTTGGAATTGTTGGGGACTAGTATAGTAAATATTTCAAAACTTCTTTAGCACTACGGAATGACTAGCAAGTGATGCAAAATGCCCAAGCCATGTTGTAGTACCAACAAACAATGGTATGTACAAAACAACTCACTACTTGAGGCTCCTTTAGAAGGTGGATTGGATGTCTTAAATATGAACATCTAGAAAGCATTTTACTACAAGCATTCTTTTTGTTCAGGAACACCCTTATTTCATCTATCCAAAATTGAAGGACTAAGTCTTTAATAGTTTGAGAGATGTGGATTCTCCATCCATCTTGTCTACGACACACAAATATAGGGAACAAACCATTAGCTTCACTTGCCATTGCCAAGACTTGATGTTTAGTTGTATATAGGTTTCTTTTGTGGATTTCCATAAGCTTGGCAACTTACAGTATGTTGATATCAAGGCTTTGTTCCCACTTTCTCATTTCATCATGTAATAAATCAAATTTCATACCCTTTTAGTTTAGTTAATTATCTTATTTTAGGTTGGGATATAAAATGCAAGAGGGTGCCAATGTAACACATCTTTCCACAATCATTTGCAAAATTCTCCATTCTTGGAGCTTGAGGATTTCAAACCTCGCCACCAACATTGAGGGTGGATACTCAATGCCCACCATTACAAGAGGTATATTTCTTGCTACAACCTATCATCTTGATTCTCATTGTAGTTTATTCAATTCAGCTATGGGTAACTTGTGCTATAATTTGATAAAAAATTTAGCTATGCCATGGCTATGGCTAGTTGTCTCACATGTGATTTCTTGACTTTCTTGGTTTTGAAGAGTATTTTAATTCAAGTTAGGTATCGTTCGTTTCAATGATATTAGAGCCTTTCTTTGATCCAATGGCAATGTCATTCTCAAGTTTTGATTTGGTTATTGGCACCATTATAGGGTAACTAGAGTTAGATATTGGTCATAAGACTTATTAAAATTCAAATGGTGACTAGTCAGGGTTCTCTATAGCAAGTCATGACTGTCTTTAGGTTCTTAGGAGAATATCTCAAGAAGAATGGTAGGCTTCTTGCTAATTTAGTAGGTCATGACTCCATTGGAGACCTATTTTGGAGCAACTTAGACAAAATAGTGTTCAAAGAATTTAGAGAAGGTTGGAATTGTGGTTGCTTTTCCAAAAACCTTGGCTTTCCCCTTTTCCTCTCCAAGTTTTTCTCCATAGTCATGCTTGATCTTGCTCATATCTTCCTCCCATGGGTCTTGCCAAGCACAATTCTCCACTTCATTTGCAAGAGATAGAGCACAATATCAACCAAGATTGATGTCACATGGAGCAACAAGAAACTACCATAAATTCTATCACATTTTTGGGTTGTTTACTATTGGTCAGTGCTTGGTCGTCCTACTAGCTCTACTTCATCACAAAGCTTTGAATGGTGGATTTTACACTATTGATTGAAGGATCAACAAGATTTTGAGCATCTTCAAGCTTCTTGAAGTGAGTAATGGTGGATCTCTCTCCTCATTTTACTTGGATTTAGGACAGCAGTTAGATTCTTCATATATGAAGCATTTTAATCATTTCAAGCTTTCTTTTTTACGCTTTAAACCATCTTGAGCTTTCTCCAAAGATATTCTCTCTTTCTTCACCATTAAAGCTTGATCTTCCTCCTTCCATGGCAGCCATGACTAGGGCAACATACGAATTTCTTGAAATTTTGATTTAATATTGGTCCTATCATGAGGCTTTTCTCCAAAAAACACTACTTCTCCAAAAATATACTTCAAGGATTAACCAAGATTGCTTCAATTTGTTCAAGAATTGAAGGAATTATTATCTCTTGAACTCTATATACAATAGAAATTTATCATGAGTTCCTCTTTAAATCTTGGTCAATAAGGCTTCTAATCATGGGTATTTTCATACATTCCACTCATAAAAAGTAAAGAAAAGTTCAATCTATCATCCTTTAGCCAACACTAAAGAAAATTGTTGGGATTTTAGAGTATTCTCTTCTCTTGCATATTTGGTGCAGGATTTCCCATCAATTATTATGGATGGAATTTGATCAAGCTTAGCACTCTTCTGCATCAAGTATTGAGAATGGTATTTCATCTACTCTTTTTTAATCTCTCCATTACCATTTACTGAAGCATAGCCAATTACTGAAGAAGAGGCTAGGTTAAGTATACCTTTATTGCTTGATTAAAACCTTCATTACTTGATTGAATTCTTAGCATAAATTGAATGAATTTTGATTCCCAATCATTGAAGATTAATTTTTAGTCATTATGAGAATAAAGATTCAACCTATCAGCTTGTTTGCTTTCATCAATACTACCAATGATTAAAGATTAATTTTCAGTCATTATGAGAATAATGATTCAACCTATCATCTTGTTTGCTTTCATCAATACTTCAAATGATTGATTCATGAAGTCCAGAACATTGGCATTCAAAATTTTGAGCAAAGTCTTACCTATGTGTTGGCTAATCTTTGATCTTTGATATTTTTTTGATCTAATATGTTGATAAACCCTAAGAAAATGTAAATGGTGAGTTTAGTAATTCAATGAGTCTTTGATTATACTAAAGGTAAACCTTTCTTAGCCCTCATTGGTCTTTATTAATATTTCCAATTCTTGCATATCATTGAATGCTTGAAGCTTTTGATTCAGCCATGTATATCATTCCTAATTTTTAGAAAACTAGTATTGCCATGTATATATACCAATCAAGGAAAAAGATTGGTGCTAGATGAGATAGAAAGACGAAACATATGTGACTCTCTGTTGCCATTTAGGACTATGTAGAGGTGCACAACCTAGCCTGGAAGGAACTTTGCACACCTTCTAGAGTTTCAAAGTCTATTTAGGTGCCTCTCTACCTATTTATCCCTCACCACAAGTGTTGGACCATGGAAGACCACTTGGGAAAGAGTGGAAGAGAAAAAAAGGATGGAAGAGTGATTTTACAAGTATAGATAGGTTGTTGTTTCATTTTAGACCACCACAAAGAATTGATTATAAAAATAGATATGTTGATTCAAATAAAGGTTTCTTGTGCTCTATTCAAAGAAGAAACAAGTAGCTTTGATCTTAACTAAAAAATTTAGAAAATGGACATGTTGGTTAAATGTTATGGTCTCTGAGAGCGGATTTTAAGGCTATTTTTGAACCGGAAAAGAGCTCGGGAGGCTATAAAAGACCAAATTTTCATGCCAAATGAAACGATTGTGGATTGATGAGCTAGAGTTTTCATAAATGGAGTCCAATGCCAGGAACCCAACACAAGTCTCATTTCATCGATCGAAGTCCGTTTGACCTCCCATTTAATCCTTGCAAGGTTGTGCGCTATGAAGCAGTTATATGATCCGGGAGCTGGAAAGTTCATAACCACGGTGGCCATATTTATATATTTCAATGTCACAAAATCAACCGTCCAAATGGATCTCAAATACGAGCGTGTTTGCCCCCCAAAAATTGAAAAACCCACTTCCTTTGTAGTGTGAAACCTCTAAACTAAACTGGTTCTTTTTATGGTTAAGCTTTTTCGGTGCCCCCAAA
The DNA here is from genome assembly GCF_053477565.2 of Lygodium microphyllum. Lineage (NCBI taxonomy): Eukaryota > Viridiplantae > Streptophyta > Polypodiopsida > Schizaeales > Lygodiaceae > Lygodium > Lygodium microphyllum. Next base: position 81,739,479 of record NC_141163.1, on the reverse strand, counting down.
TCCTCAATTTTTAATCATTTTCTTATCTGCAACATCGAGAAGATTGCTCTTGGCAGCAAGATGCTCCATTTCGTTACCCATCATCACTCCAAAAATTTAAAAAAAAGACACGTTATACAAAAATATCTTATTTTAGTCTTTCTCCCTACTCTCTCCTCTCTCCTCTTGTGGGTTGCTCTTATGGATCAATGTAAAAGAGAGGGGGATGGGTTGAGATGGACAATTTTTGGTCAAACGATAATGTACGAGTGGAAAGAGATGTGAATCGGAGTTGGACAGATCATTAGAGGTTGTGGAAGAGCATCATTGGGCCTCCAACATAAAAAAATGCACGTCATAATGAGTGATTTTATGAGAAAAAGATAGATTTTACCATTTTATGATGAATTCTTATTTGAAATGGTTAGTAATGATTGCATTGGATTGCACATACTTTGTTTGATCAATCATGTTGAAAGAATCATTAAAAAATCAATCATATAATAATTGCATGCAAAACACGCAAAACCGATGACTAGGTGGTTTAAGGGAAAATATACAGTTTTTGGGTTTTTGGTGTGCATTTGCAGTTTCCTATGGAATGAAACATGCTAGGAAAATCATGTTATATAAGAGTAATCGGCCTACACCTGAAAAGTAATAATTATCTATAATTTTCTGTAAATAAATAGTAAAAATTAAAAAATAGGAAAATTTGATTTTTCATGTCATAAAAATAATGAAAAATAATATTTATGTGTGTGGATGAGTTTTAGCCTCAATTCATCCCCATTTCTTTGTTAGAGTGAGTTTTTATCGCTTTCAATTTAAAAAATGTATTAAATACCATGCCTTAGACATATCAACGCATACAAAATTTTAAACGATAGGGAGTAGGGGGTTATTGAGTGATTGAAGTGTGTTAAATTCTTATGTTTCATGATTCATATCATATAGAGTTCATGGTTGTTTAAAATCAAAAGGGATTAGTGGCATAAGGAACCTCGATGCTAGCCCTAAGCAACAAAGCACTCACGTAGAATAGAAGATCATGAAAAGAATTGTCTTCGTACTTTCACATTGTTGATTTTTAATGAACATTTTTTTGAGCATGACGGTCATATTCACACTTGCATTGATGCACCACTTGGTATTGTATCCTGGATGCATAACACCTATTTGTATGAGTGATGACTCGACGCTAAGAGTGTGAGATATGCCAAGCTGTAGGGCTAGATATTTGGTTCCTTGGGGTTTATTTGGTGAAGTTTATCTATCATCTCCTAGATCATTTAATTGAAAGAGTGGACTTTGTGTCGAATGTGTTTTATGTTCACGACGCATCTTGGGGCCAATCCCTGAGGTGTAGGAGAGATGTAGTGGAGCTACGGTGATCAACCGAGGGGTGCTCCCTGTGTGTGTGCTACATTGTGTACAACACCAGCATGTTTAGGGACTCCCTTTGAGGAGTGGGGAAGGAATTATTTGTTGGACTACAAAAAACATACAAATGCAAAAGTCTTAGATGCCCCTGAGTGTGAGGCCATGTGGGGTGGTTTTAGGTGAGTGCTAGAGGCCCAGCTAATGCCGTATAGCCAATGTCGCACCTATTTTAGGTCCTGATAGGTGGTGCATTCACCAGGAGCCACTAATAAGTGGCTATTTTTGAATCTCGGTCAATAGGGACCACTTTATTAGTGTATGCCAAAAGGTAGGGAGATAGATTCAAAAGACTGTCAAGCCAAGCTTAAGAAGCAAGAATTATCTGAACGGGCTAGATAGTGGGCCAAAATCATTACAAGATCTTCTTCACAAAGAAGTGGTCCAATATCCTTACAAGGTTGGAGTCTTAGTAACCCTAGCTTGATGCATAGTCCATTAGGAGGAGGAAGTTCTAGTACTTCTTCCCTTCCAATTAGTCTGTCCACTTCAAGTAGAGTAATAGTTCGGATCATTCAAATGCAGTGTAGCAAATTTGGTTGTTACTATGGTGCAACCCATTGCAATTCTAGTAAGGACGTTGGACTTGCCAATCTTAGGGTTTCCTCTCCCCATTTTTAATGGGTTAGCAAAGAAGGATGCCGACCTTCATATCAATGAATTCCAAAAGTTAATGTTTAATAGTCAGATTCAAGATGAAGGACATTTGATGATGTTCTTTAATATGACTTTGAAAGGACAAGTTGCAGTATAGTATCACAACCTAGAAGCTGGAATCATAACTACTATTGACTTTTTCTTTATGGCCTTTCGAAGAGAATTTGCCCCTAAAAGGGGAGGCCAGTATTGGCTACGTGTCCTCAATGTAACACGTCAAGAACCTCACGAAAATATTCGTAGATATGCCAAGAAACCGAAAGAAGTATTCTATAAGTTGCAAAGATATATTCTTGTTCCAGGTGCTACTTAGTTGCAATACTTTTTGAACGGGTTAGACTTTAACATTCAAGTGCATTTGAGCAGTGTTGCTCTTGCCGACATTAATACGGCCATTACAAGAGTAGAGGAGTTAGACTCGCAATTGCAAGCGGCTTACACCTCTAAGGCACCGAGTCTAGGTATTGAAAATACTTTACTAGACGAATGGCAGTCAAGGGATACCCATGAGTCCTCCAAATGAGAGAGGAAGCATGATCCAAAATGTGCTTATGTTGCCAGCTCCTCCTAGTGTGACCATGCTTATGGATAGGTAGATAACTCCACCAAATGTTGAGAGCCAAATGATAAATCCTACCATTGTTATAGGAAATCAATAGCCAATTCCTAATCAAGTGGTTAGGCTAATGGAACGCCAGGTCGATGATCGCGGCTATGAGTCAAGTGCAACGCCAGGTCGATGATTGCGGCTATGAGTCAAGTGCCTCAAATGTCCTTGGAAAAGTTAAGGACATGATGAAGCACTATACTCACATGATCACCGAACAATATAGGCAGATAGCCTTTGATGTCAATTTCCTTAAGAAGTTCATTTCGCCCCATTACTTTAATTCTATCAGCTAGCAAGACTTTGACGACCTCTTCATAGATAAAGCGATTTTGTTCTACTTGCCGACATTCGATGTGTAGGATTGAATTTACACGAGCCTCATGAAAGATGAATAACTTGATGATCTTCAAGTCCTCCAGTCATTTTAGCCTCTTTAGATTGTTTTGAAGATAGGCGAGTCGATTGGCATCTATGTAGTAGTATCCCATGCTCCAAGTCCAACGCCTTTCCACATACAGCAATGAAGGGTTGTAGAGTCGTTCTAGGATCCCCATCATGTCAGATTGTATGCGATAACTTGAAGAGTTCATAGTCATCCTAAACACGATCTAAAATACGAGGAACTTGCTCCATGCCTCGTAGGTCTAGAAGCAGCAACAATCCACAAGTGAGTGAAAGAAAAGAAATTATTTCCTAGTGAAAACATCACATCGCTCATCCCTATTTATTCCTATCTGGATTGGTTATTCATTGGTCGCTCTGTTACCAACTGTAACGTGCCTACCTATTGGCTGTCCAAGCATGTTTTAGCGGTCCATCGAGAAACAAATCTAAGTGTCGCTGCCCAGCACTCCCATGGAATGTTACGTGGTTTGTCGCCTAGGGTTTCCCAAGTTCGCCTCGCAACGGAATGTTCGTGGCCGAACCCACTAGGATCGACCTGAAATTTGGGTTCCTAGTGGTCAAGATCTCTTAATACCATTCTAGCCTCGGGTCCTGGACATCCTACTTTACACAGAGATACCCAATCTAGAGCAGATCCATACCGCACTTGGTTCAAAGAGAATGGGAAACAAGAGGGATGCGCCGCTCAACCTCTCTACCCATAGGGAGTAGTCTCATTCCAACCCCCTAAAATGGCATGAATCGGGTTCTAACTTAACAATACCTAAAGGTCCAACGTCAGTAAACCTTGTGAGAAGCCTCCCAGCTCTTTGGGACCACCCTACCATAGGACGGATCCATCAAGGGCTCCACCCACCCACTTCCCTCGATGGCACTCTTTAATTATCTAATTAGGTCCTATCACATTTATGTGTGATTTAAAAAAACAGCTTCCTTAATTAAGCCTTTTAGGAAACAGGGTTCATTTGCGTAACTTATAGCACTGACACAAAAACAACTCAGACAAGTTTTTTGGAAGTGAACTTTATATTATTCTTTTAACTAAAATATAAGTCTTGTCCAAAAAGGAAGAATTCGACAATCCATGAGGTTGCGTCTTATTTCCTCCAAGATTCCGCCCTTGTACTAGTAACAAGGCCTCGAGAATCTATCCCGAGTAGCATAGATTGTTTGAGTAGGGCCTAGAGGCAAGGAATTTACAGCCAGAGCCCCCCTAGCATCCAAGCATCCTCCTACCTTCAAACTAACCCACGAAGAGACCTCTCATGGTGGCGGGTTCGGTCCACGTTCCCATCATGGTTATTTGGAACCCCATTGGCTAGGGTTGGCGGTCCGCTGGGGGTAGCTTGGCATGCCCTCCTTGAATTCAACCTGATTCATTATTCAAATTTTTGTTATAAGCTTGGGTCATATCATCCTTTCACAGACATTGAATCTAGATTTACAAGCACAAACAAACAATGAAGGCGAGTGCTCAGGACATCTGCTAAGGTGGAGTCCTCGTCTTTGATGTTGGTGTCGCCCTTCTTGGTCTTTCCTACCTAGGCATCATTTTCCATTATTTTCTGAGGGATAGAGAATAACCCCTTTCCGACCTCTCTCCTATGTAATAGAGGTGAGCAATTATGCTATAGTTTCAAATGACAACTTCCCCAATTTACTAACCTTTGGTTCTCATCCTAAGATCCTGGTCTAAGATTTAATTGGTCACTTGGTAACCATTTTCCCATCTTAGAATTCTATCAGGGTTCTAAGTTCATCCTAGGGTTTCCTTCCCTTAAGATAGTGGGCACTTGTGTCTACTCCTCTTGCAAGTCAAGCATAAATTAAGTCTATTTACCATTCTGAAATAGTTGCAAGCATAGAATGTAACTTGGCGAATAGTCATTCTTCATGTGCGTATGATATTCGAACCTTTTTGTGTCAACTTCAAGATGTATCATCTTTTGAAAATGATATACCCAAGAGTGGCTGTGAAAGTTCGAACCTAATACTTGACTTGTTTCCGCAATAACTCGTAGATGCTTAATCTATTCTCGACAACTCATGGTTATTAAACCCCTTTCGGCTACCTTTCAAAATATGCAAGTTACTCGATGTGAGGTATGATTTTTTCCTAATGATGCCATGCTTAAATGTTCAATTTCAATTTCTAGACATAGTAGCGGTACTTGGTTTTGGAGTCTCGAGTTAGTGTTCATGCCTGATAACCCGTTCATGTTGATGGTTGCATCTTTAAACGATCCTTCTCCCATAGTCACGGCTTTTCCAGTTACTTGGGAGAGTTTAGGCTTTGGGGCCATTTCGGGGCTGGAAAGCGACCTTCACTTCCTTCGAAGGACTCTTTGGTGCCGGAGTTCCCTACGCCTTGTCTTGACTTTCGTGGTCTCCTTGTCAATTAGAGGCAGTGATGGAGTGACTACGAGACTTGCGGTGGGGAGAGGCGGTACTCGAGCCTTTGCCCAATAAGTGATTTTTTCTTGAACCATTTCTCTCCCTCTCTTGCTCTTCTTTACTCTAGATTTCCCTTCCCTCTCCTCTATCTATTGTTCTCTCCTTCACTACCTTTCCCTCTCCTTCTCCTTCTCACAATTTTGGCATCAAAAGGGGGGAGAAGAATAATGGGTCCCCTGAAAGGAAAGGGGAGGAAAATGATTTATAAGGAAAGATGGTGATGATTGAGGGGGAATAAAAAAAAGGATTATCGCACCCTCCTAAGGAGGAGGGGGGAGAGAGATTTTTATAGGGTCAGGGAGAAGGGTATTATGGGGAGGTATTGACACGGGGCACCCTCCCTCCCCATTGCCGTTATCTTCTATGGCCGTTTCTTTATTTTATTTTTATTTTTTCATCATCTTCATTGTTGTTGCCGCCATCTCTAGCTTTTTGTCATCTCATAGACGTCTCCTCCCTCACCCTTGTCTTCTGCGAGTTCAACTCCCCTTGCCTCGTCGACGTGTAGTTGAACTCCCCTTCCCTCCACCAACCAAATGACGTTGATGGGAGGAGGGGCGACAAAAAAAATATCATTTTTTATTATAAAAAAGGGGGGGTGACATTATTACAGCGGCAGACTATTACACATAGAGATAGTATGCGTTGCATATGTTGAAGAAGTATGGTATGGCTGATTACAAGCCTATTTCTATGCCTTTGGATGTTAATGCTAAGCTTAGTATGCTTGAGGGTGACTTGATTGAGGATGTCACTATGTATTGGAAGATTGTGGGTAGCCTTATCTATTTGATGATCCCTAGGCCAAACCTAAATTGCACAATTGGTTTGGAGAGTCAATTTATGTAGCTTCCACAAAAGCCACATTTGGATGCAATGAGGTACAGTACATTGTGCTAGATTATGCCTTATTCTATGGTGCATGCGTACCATTGGACTTGTATGGTTACACAGATGTAGATTGAGCTTGTAGTTTCAAACATTTTCTACCGGTGGTTTTATGTTTTCCTTTGGTAATGCTATTGTTACTTGGAGCAGCAAGAAATAGCCGCCAACAAATGCCTTGTCTAGTACAAAGGTGCTACAATTGTAGCATGTGAGGTAGCTTCGTTATGCAAGCTACTTGGTGATTTGGGGATGCAAGTGGACAAAAAGGTTTTTATATATTGCAATAACCTTAGTAGCATTCAATTGGCTAGGAGCCCAGTGTATCATGTGCAAACCAAACTTAGAGGTCCATCACTATTTCATTTGGGAGCAGGTTCTGTTAGGTGATATTGACTTGGTTTATGTCAACACAAAGGATCAAGCTGCTGACATTTTCACCAAGGCCTTAGGAGCTGAGAAGCTTCAATACTTTAGGACTATGCTTGGAGTTCACGAGCTCATGCTGAGCTCGAGGGGAAGTGTTGAGATATTGAGCTCTACATGAGCTGGCATCCACTATGTGTCTTGGTGATATGGCATGATAATACTCACTAGCACATTAGGTGATCAACACAAGGATACGCCAATGATTCTATAGTTGGACTACACCCACGTTGTCCACCCTTAATTATGGCACATTTATTGTACCACACCTTCTTTCCTTAGGGGGCTCACACTTAGTGACCACATGTATATATGTTGTGGTACTTTCATATTAGTCTTTTATCATGTTGGAGACTTTAGTTCTTTTGTATGGAAGAAGAAGAAGATTTCAGCCTTGTCTCTCTATGTACTCAAGTCTCCATTGTTTTGTGTGTATACTCTTAGTTTCTTCACCTTTCTCCCCTCTTGTCTATTTTCAAGTATTGTAAGTGTAGTGAATACATAGGCGGCATAGGCATAAGCACCTTTATCCCCAACATGTTGCCCACATAGGGTTTTATCTAGAGACTTATTCACTCTTTTCTCAAGAGCATCTCCCAACATTCTTATCATTGTAATCTTGCTCTTTGACTTATACCTTTAGACCCTTTCGTTTTGTTGCCTTGGGCAGCAAGTTGGTTGGTAGAGCTAATTTTTTATAGTAGGCCTCAAAGAACCAAATACCAAATGATGATCTCTCGAACTTATGTTGGTTTGGGCATCATAGTTACCACCTCCATAAGTTGGGTGGTCTTCTACATGACAGTTGCATAATAGTAGCCTCTAGTGATGTCTCCTCTTACTCTTTCCCAAGGCATCTGGCTTCCATCCCCAACTAGATGGTAGTCCTCCTATTGATGAGAAGCTACTAGCTCCTAATTGATGCACATTTAGGCATCCAAGTAATCAATGACCTCTTCTTAGATCACTATGTACATGCTTCTTGGCAAGGCTGCACGGTTGTAGCCTTCCTTAGTCATGATGAATGTATTGCACTTCTTTTTACATCCCTCCCCTTCTTTTTAACAAAGGCTTTGTCTTGATCTTCTCCCCTTCTTCTAAAGGGATGTGTTTTGTCATTTGAGAAAGGAGGAGAAGGTGCATAGCCTCATTTGATGGTAACATTCATGGGCTACTAGGTGGCATCTTTGGTAAGAGACCAAGGTTGCAATTTGAACAAGCAAAAACTTGTGTTTTTGTTGTTGCTCTAATTCACTTGTTCACACACACACACACACACACACACACACACACACACACACACACACACACTCTCTCTCTCTCTCTCTCTCTCTCTCTCTCTCTCTCTCTCTCTCTCTCTCTCTCTCTCTCTCTCTAATTCACTTGTTCACACACACACGCACGCACGCACGCACGCACGCACACGCACGCATGCGCACACACACACACACATAGTCTCTCTCTCTCTCTCTCTAACACACACACACACACACACACACACACACACACACACACACACACACACACACACACACACACACACACACACACACACACACACACACACACACACACACACACACACACACACACACACACACACACACACACACACACACACACACACACACACACACACACACACACACACACACACACACACACACACACACACACACACACACACACACACACACACACACACACACACAGGTGTATTAATATCTACAAGAGGCCAATTTGGCCTATGAGATAGAAATAGACACATATGAGGTCCTAGAGATTGCAATGTTCCCAAACTATAATAAAGAAATTGTAATCTAGTAGAAAACATCTAGCTAAATACATATGAAGTTCTAGATCAAAACTATTATAAAGAAACAATAATCTAATAGGAAACATCTAGCTAAGAAATAATAAATAACTAAAAATACTAAAACAAAGCACTAGGGGTCTAATACAATGTGGAATTGATATGGGTATTAATATCATCCCAATATATCTCTCATGGGCCTATCCAACATGGAATATAATCTGAAGTGTCAAGATAGAGCTACTGGATGACATGCCAACATCATTTGTATCCTCATATGGTGCCTTGAGTTGGGACATGGATGACAGGGGAGCTATGGGTGGCACACTTAGTATCTCTTGATGGTGCTATCTAAGGTGACTTTCTATGGGCAAGCCACAAGTCAATGCGGAGTACACTTTCATGTAGCTGTGGCTACAAAAAAGTCAACAAGAGTGTGTTGTTCTAAGCTCCAAGGTGCCTCCCTCAAGATTTAAAAAGGTGTTCGCTATGTAGTGTAGCTCCAAAAGGAAGAGGCCAAGACAAAGCTAATTTAGAAAGTCCATCACCTTGGACAATGGTCCAAATCCCTCTTGAAATAGGTAGTGGAAGCACCCTTTGATCTTGTAGTGCTCCTCAATTTCTAGCTTCAGCCTAGTAGATTTGACTCTTTGGGGTGAAGGGAATCTCCTCCATAGTGACCCGTTGCACACATGCACATACACACAGAGCTGTACATAGTATACTACATAAGGCCTTGTCCACATGGGATGAATAAAGAAGGGGTGCAAGATCTTCCATTTTATTCATATATTACTTTTAATACCTTCACATCCCATCTGTTGCATATGTTACTTCTAATACCTATCTTATTTTTGTTATTTTTGCTAGTCTCCCCTATCTCACATTTTTAATTCATATATTACTTTTAATACCTTTTGTATCCCTTGTTTTTTTCATATGCTACTTTTAATACCTTTCTTATTTCTAAATTATTTTCTAGTCTACCCAATCGGACCTTGTAAGACTTTTTGAGAAAATACTTTTAGCAAAATTCTCTCAAAAAATAAGGTTTAGGAGTACCGTACACTTGCCATGTAGAACCAGTGTAGCTTTGTGAAATCTTTCATTCGATTCTAAAGTCGAATAGATTTAGTTCTAAAAGAATGCCATGAAAAGTTTAAGATAAAAGCCTTTTTTGTATATGTGCTTGTGGGTGTAGAAGATTAGATGGACAAAGGGATGGGCAATTGTGGCTATGCCGTAAAAAGTATCTCAATAGGTTTGCAAATTTTCCAAGAAGAGCTTAGAATAATAATGACAAATTCATGAAAGTTAATTAAAAAATGTATTTGAAAGTTTTAGCTCAAAGGTTTTTGCGTGCCGAGACGATGGCACGAGAAACATCGTACGGGGCAACCAACACCCTTGAAAATATATTGATATGTGAGTAGGTAACTTTGCAAAATTTCCACGAAGGCTTTAGCATTTGAGAAGCACAAAGTTTCGAAAAAAATGAAAACACGGAAGAAATCATGCAATGAGTTTAAAAATGCTTTGAGAAGTTTAAATTAAAAGGCTTAAAAGAAAAAAGTGTGCTTACGGGCGTCGTAAATTAGGTGCACAAAACCGACAGTATATGGGCGGCTGGCCCCCTCGAAAGTATCTCAATCTCGGTAGCTTTTGCCTTTTACGCGAAGCCTACGCAGACAAGCTGCTGCAGAAGGAGGAGGAGGAGGAGGAGCAGCAGCAGCAGCAGCAGCAGCAGCAGCAGCAGCAGCAGCAGCAGCAGCAGCAGCAGCACAGAAATCGAGTCGCCTCCTCTTTGATTTCCAAAACAGACGAGCTACCCTGGTAAGCCTGCCTTTGCTCTGCTTCTCACTGAACTCCTCATATGCCGTGGGGCTTGTCGATTTTCTTTCCTAGAACGGATCTATCCTCTGTTCCTGCTCGGTTTAGTACAGGGTAGCAGCTTGGTCTTAGCTTGATCTGAGCAAGGCACAAGGTCTTATCCATAGTTAGAGAATAAATATGCGACCAGTTTACACAGATGTCAGATTCTAGGTTGTTGCTACACACGAGTTGATGGATGAGCTCAGTAGTTTTCTTGATGGTCCGAGCTGTTAACGCAGGGTATGATGTTGCTGTTGGGGTTGGCAACCAAATACGAAATTTCAAGGTCACATGTACGAATTCCCTAATTGCTTGGAGAACTTGTGCTAGCAAGGAAAACGTGCAATCCCAAAAGCATCCAAAATGAAGCGACCAAGTGATCCTTTTGTGCAATTTATATATGCATAAAAGAATGCAAAAATTACATGCCATTGATCTAAAATTTGGATCTTTTTTTACATGGAAAACTCCTTTGTAACCACTTCACAATTATATAAAGTGGCTTTTCACAGTCTTAACTGGCTGCTAAGTTTTCCCATGCGAGGAGGACAACCGCTATTAGTTGATAGCTATGCCCCCAGCCAGCATATGCATAGAAGAAACAAGAAAATGAAACCATTGTTCTTCGAATACTTGAAAGAGTTATGCACAAGGCTGGAGCTGAATGGATATGAAGTGCGTGTATCTACAAAGGCCTCCCCTTATTTATGTTTGAGTAAATTTGGCTCCTAACTATAGTGTAGCTAGTTAGCAATTTGCCAATCATTAGCATATTTGAGCAAAGCAGCAAGGATGAATTGATAGATACCACCACAACATTACCTAAATATGTATCAATGGATATTGTTGTATGCAAGAGAGTAGGGTTTCTAGGGCATCTTTGTCAACCTAGAGTTTGGTAGTTGTTGGACCATCCTAGCTTGTTTTTCCTATGTAAGATTGGGCAGTTGTTGAAGAGTTTTGTTCTTTTGTTATGACATGGAGACTAGTCACGATCCTTCATATTTGAGCTAAATACGAATGCTTTTGGCACTTTGATGATTTCTTGGATTCTTGGTTGTATAGTGGCATAGATGCTCTTCACTTTAGAAAATGTTTTTTGCACATTTGCAAGTATTTGAGGCTACGATTCATTTATTTTTCAAGTTGTTCCATTTCATTCAAGTTAAGATTCTTCATATAGAGGCATCCACTTTGCCTAGGTTCTCATATTTCACTACATTTAAGTGCCTTTACAAAGACACCACTCATGCATACAGTCTACTCTTGTTAGACAATGTTGGCTTTCACTCTCTTCTGTGCCTAACTGTGTCCCTCATTTTAGTCAAGTTTGTATTCTTCATTGCATTTCCAATTCATTTATATTTTTACCCACTTCCAATTGCCTTGGGAATAAATTTAAATTAATTTGAGTGAAAAAACTTAAAAGTACTGATCACTCATCACTTTCATAGATCATGCAAAATGCATTGATGCATACATGCTTGTATGCATATGAACCATCATGCAATGAACCAAGCGATGCTTTGTAGTTTTGTACAAGAGAGTAAACTTAGCCTTTCTTTAAGGCTAAGTAACAAGGCAATTTGATTTTTCTCCTTTGTGTCTTGTTCCTTCTTAGCCTTTATTTACTTCCTCCTCACCATTGGTTATCTCCTTGTTCAAGCTACCACTTTTGATCCCACTTGTTTCTTCCAATCACACTATGATGAATCATATCTTGTAGTGGATATCTCTCCATGGATCTTTCCCTCCTCCAATGATGCGTTTAAACCTCCTTGCAAAGTATTTTGCAATTCTAAATTCAATTTTTTTGATTGCTACACTATTTATGTTGTCTTGTGCTTCAACTTTTTTCTTGCTCTTTTGCCGCATGCAAGTCTCTAGCTCTCACTCATTCACTACACGAGAATGACTTCTTTTGCGATTCTAAAGTGGAAAGAGAAGTTGAAATTATCAAATGAAGGGCTTGAAATTGAATTTATAGCTTACCTAGGCCACTAAGAAAAATAGGGAGTTGAGGAATTGGATGACACTGAGGTGGAAGATAATGGGGGAGATGTCTTTGATCTATCTTCATGAGCCTTATAGTGGGATTGAGGCTATGATGCGCTATGTGTTGTGTTTGATTAAGTTCTTTTTTTTTACCAATTATATATTTGCAAAAAGCCACAAGTTGGCTGATCTCATTTGTAAGCTCTTATACAACCTCTATGGTTTGTTTGGAGAGATTAAGAATGATTGAGATCCTAATTTCACCAGCCTTTGTTTGGCAAACAGTCTCTCAGAAATTGGAGACTTGATATTTTGTATGTTTTTCTCATAACATCCTCAAATCAATGGATAGATTGAGTGCAATAACTAAACTGTGCAGGATGTGCTTGACAATTTATATTGTTTGATCCTAACCACTATTTTCCATGAACTTGAGCTTGCTTATACAAGTACTAAATATTTAGCTATTGGATCAATAGCCCCTTTGTATTTATGTATGGCTATAAGTTGAAAGTTGAAACCACTAATTATCTTACTCAAAAGGAGTAAACAATGCAATTCATATGCTATCACCTATCTTCGTGGAATTGTGGATCTATTCTACTTACCAAGGATTTAAGTAGTGTATCTTATCAAGTGGACCTACTTTGTAATTTCCATAGCAACCAAGAACTTGTTTTATACTTGAGCATTTCATAAACACATCTAATACCTATTTTATACTTTTAGAAAAAGGCCCCATCCTTAAGATGAGGTAGAACTTTTGTAATTGGAACTTGAGATATGTAATAAATTGACTTGATAGGTTGACATGGATTATTGTTAATGAATGACATTGATTGTAGGGATTTTGTTCGAGCTATTGTCCATGTATGCTTCTTTTGTATCTAAAGTTACCATGATGCATGTAAACATTGTTGTTATGCTGAATGCTGGTATGAACTTTTGTCTTTATCTTGTATTCCATGTTAGTCCTTAAAGGAACACTTAGAAAGGCGAAGAGTTTATTCCAATTGAGAAAGTCTTATGCTTAGAAGACAATACTTGACCTTGAATCGGTTGTTAACCTTTAGACAAAATGATATTGCGAGATTGTTTCGCATATTTGGTCAAGTGAAAGAATTATCTAGAGGCAAAGCTACATGGGAGTTTGTCCACTTCATTTGAGAATTGCTTTTTGGACTTTATCGTTGAGAATATTGTTGTGAATAACATCCATTCATAATCTAGATATTACTAAATCCTTGGACATCTTAGATGGGCACCCATAGCATTGGCCACTAGTCACTGGTGTGGGCAAACTTGAAGGCCTTGACAATAATCAATTAGTCTTATGAAAGGGATGTAAGGGCTCATCTCAAGTGATCAACACACTTGGGGTCTAGGCCTTGAGGTAGATCTATGCTTTATATTGGGCTGGTGGTATGTAGTGCAATCATGAACAACTTCATGCATAGGAGGATAAGAATTGGGAGCATTGTTGGACTCCAAATTATGGGGGTGCTAGAGACTAGGTTTTAGGGGCATTTCTATATGTCAGTGAGCCACAGTTTACTAGAAAGCAATAAAGGGAGAATTTATGAAAAATGAGAGACCCTCATGGACAAGATGTTCAACTAATAGTCTAGCAATCTAGAAAACTAGTTTTCCGTAGCTATGGATGTGAAGATAACTAGCAACCTAGAAAAATAGCTTCCCACAGATATGGATGTAAATGACCAACCAATGAACATGGATTGAATGAATTAGTTTTCCTTCAATGTTAAGTTTGATGCACTCTTTGATTATGTGAATCCTTCAAGAGGATGGGAAATCAGACCACCTTTGGTCTTAGTGATGGGAGTGCGCACGACTTTCTGTAATCTCTAGTTTTAGTGTCTCACAAAAAAAGAGTTGTGTGTTTATTGATGTACCTAGTTTAGAGTGCTACTTATGTCAGTATGTTACATCCTTGAACATTCAGATGGGTGTCCACAACATTAGTCATAGCCTTGGGTCATAAGTGACCTATTGCAAATGAATGCGGGGCACTTTAGGAGTGCAGTTGAGTCCTAGTTATAGGACTCAAGATCCATTGTGCACATTTTTTTTGTGTGCTCACCACTCTTGGACTTTAGGACCAATGGCCATTGTGTCCATACATTGGGATGGTGTGGGGCAAGTGGTACAGGATGCCAGCTCTTGGATGCAATTGTGTCCTGGTAAGCTGCTGGCCCCAAGCTTTGGTGTGAGCCTGTTTTGCTCTATGGCTGGGAGGTAGGTCTAATGTCCATCCCTTGATGGTTCCATGTTGCAGGTATGGCTTGTGCTGTGTCTTGTGTGCGGGTTGGAATCATGTTTCACAGTAGTTTCCAAATTTCCAGATTATAGAAACTTGGATTTTGATCAAGCAATAGCCTTAATTTTCTGCCTACTGTTGCGTCTTGCATGCTGACTGGTTCACATGTTACAATCAGTTGGGCCAAATGAGTAGCACTACGCCATGTGAAGTGGAAGCTTTGATAGACTTGCTGTAGAGCAAGTAAACTGTTTGCAATTGCAAGTCTGTTACTCCTGTTTTACAGCTATGAATTTTTCTATCCTTGTTGTCACATTAACCGTGTCTAACTTGCAATCCATTTCTTCTCTCCCTGATAAAAAGTCAATACACATCTAAAAAGCAAACTCTAGAGTTAAGCCTATGCACATAAATGAAATACCTTGAACCCCTGCAGCTGTTTAACAAATACTTCATATGCAAATCAAATTTTGGATCTGCGAGTCTCTTGTCAATTGTGTGTTTTTGTGTTTCAGGTTAGGGAGGCAAAAGCCTTCCTCTTTTCTCTACAAACTGGCAAACTTGCGTCCCATTTTCTGTGGCAATTTTGAATATGATGCGAGGCCATCGGAGATAGAACGCTTGTTCGTGAAGTATGGGAAGGTGGACAGAGTGGATATGAAAACTGGTGAGCCTTTGCCATTGCTTGGCTTTTTGTGATCTGAAGTTTTCTAAAAGTCTGAAGCAGGTGGGTTTGTCAATGCATTGCAGATTATGCTGTATTGTCGAATTACTTCTAGCATTGGTCTCTGTTTGTGGTTGTATTCTTGACTACATGATGTAAGCACTGCCTGTAGATCTGTGTCTTAGAGAGATTTGCCATTCGACCTACCGGTAAGCAATTCAGAAGATTGTCTTATGTGCTTAAGAGAGCCAAGTTAGTTTGTTCAGAAAAGGCAATCTGGTGGATCTCATTTCTGGACATGAGGTGGGAGTCAACCTGTGCACCAGAAGTGAATCTGTCACTCGTGTCTGATGAAATGGTAAATGGCCTTTTCTGTGTTGTCACATAAAAAGTTCTTGCTAACTGAACATTGCATTAATATTGGGTTAGCAGCCTTCTCTTATTGCATGATGAAGTGGCTTCTCAGCCACCGCTTAGTTTACATTGATGGGCTTGCATACTGGTTTTATACATAATGCTCATGCTCTCGTATCTTTGGATGGACTGTAGACTCCATGTACTAGTCACAACCTAAATTCTTGAGTTTCAGTTCTGTATGAGCCGTGGCACTTTATATCTGACTCTGTTTCAAATTCGGTCACTAGAAGTGCTGAGTACAAGCCTAGGGATCCTTCAACTGAAGTTTTCTTATATAAAGTGAAAACAGTAGAACTCAATTACCTGCAGAGCTGTGCTCTTTATGTGTTGGCTGTCTTCTTTTTGTGTAATTATTACTCTGTCTAATATTCTGTTTGGAAGAAGACTGTGAATGAGAAGGTGCTTCTACTGTTACATGGAGCTGTCACTCCTTGAAATCTTACAAGTCAGAAAAGAATAGCAATCTCTTAAATTTCCCCGACTAAGATTTAGTTCGACATTTTGAAATCTCATTGTTGTACATTTAGGGGGGATGTGTGCCATGCTTATTTGATAAGTAGCCAATTGCTCGAGAATTAGATATCTGGTATACCATCACATACGCATGCATGGAAGAGTTGGAAAAATCTGCCTGAAAAATCTGCCTTAAGAATCGAATATGAAGGATGAGACATCAACTCTTGGAGCTTACAGCAGCAGTGCAGTGTCCTGTGCCATGAGATGATACTTGAGAATTCAAAGATCGATGGGTTTTGGCTGCTATGGCAGTGACCATTCATTGGCTTACAGAATTATGGTGGCTCTAATCTTGTGCATTCTTTCTAGAGTCACCTGTTTTGTGTTCACACTGTTTTCTTCATCAGACAAGTTTAGTTGATAATCTGAATGAAATGGGATACTCAATTATTGGTTTGGCGCAGGCGTTTTCTTGATGCTTCGAAGCTCTGTTTGGCTTCTCCGATTCTGTCCATCCTCTCTTACATGTCATCCTACAGCAAACCCAGCAATGGCATCCAGACAACCTGCAAATTTGCCAGATTCTCGTAGATCATCCTTTCCATTTGTTTCAGCAAGAGAGGTGGCTGTTTTTAACCAGTGCATCGCTGGAGATGAAGTGTGACTGAAGATGTCTTCCATTGCCAACCTCAAGTTCATCCTATTGTAGCTCGCTGTTCAATTATGAGGCCATGCCAAAATGTCTGACATCATTCTATGTGCACCGCATGAGAACATTGTATAGTTAATCCAGTATAATCTCTGACATATGGGTTGCAGTGTGCTGTATGGGGCATCTTTTGGCACCATCTCATTTTTACTATTCTTTCCATTGGACAACAGGCTTTGCTTTTGTATACATGGATGATGAAAGAGATGCAGAAGATGCAATTCGAGGTTTGGACAATCTGGAATTTGGTAGGCAGAGACGTCGGCTTCGTGTAGAGTGGGCAAAGGTTTGTTTGCAACTCTAAGGTTTACTGAAATGTTAGTGATGGAACCTACAATTCTGCAGTATCCTTGCTTGTTGCTCACCATCTTCAATTTTAACTTTCATTTAAGCCACAGCAAGGAGATGGTGCAATACGACGACGTGAGGATGCTCGCAGGAGCATTACAAAACAAAGGCCTACAAAAACGTTATTTGTTGTGAATTTTGACCCCTTGGACACAACAATGCGTGATCTTGAAAAACACTTTGAGCCATATGGCAAGGTGGTGCAGGTGCGAATACGGAAGAACTTTGCTTTCATCCAGTATGAGTCACAAGAGGAAGCAACAAAAGCATTGGAATGTACAAATATGAGGTATACACTCAAGTTTTCGCCTTTGAGGACTTTTTTAATAAAAAAATGAAACTGTCTCTCACTTTTCTTTTTCTCAGGGCTTCACTTTTCTGCTCCTCTTTTTACCCCTTCTATGCTGCACATAATTTGGCTGGGTTGCCTTTTTTTGAGGCTAATTTAGCTGGTGACATAATTACTTGTGTTTGCGGTGTACTTCAATTTTTCTGGTGTGCAATGCTTTCTCTAAAGAACTGCTCTCCAAGTGTTATTGGTTAATGTTAGGGTAAGTCTTTGCTGCTGTCATGTTTATGCTTTGTTTTGTCTATTTACAACTTGAATCTTTTGCATTGTTGTATTACAGCAAAATTTTGGATCGAGTTATAACAGTTGAATATGCTGCACGGGAAGATGGAGAGAGAGAGCGGGGCAGGCGTCGGAGCATTAGTCCTGGTGGACATGGAAGAGGAAGACGTGACAGTCCTGATTATGGGCGAAGAAGAAGCCCTGCTTACAGGAGGTGAAATGCATGTAGTAGTGATTGAAAAGAACAAATCTTTTGGGGATGGGTGGGAGGCACAAAAAGCATGTACTGATAAGATGCATTGCTTTTTACTTGATTTGCAGTCGATCACCACCTCGACGATATCGCAGCAGGTCCCCAGACTATGGACCATATGGGGGACATCGCTAGGTCTGTCTAGAGTTGCAGGCAATCTTGTTGTCAGTGTGCTAGTTGATCTGTGTATCTACTAACTTTCTCATAATTTTTGAATGGTTGCTTACAATTCAAGCTCACTAGATGTAAAGTCCTTTGGTAGGATGGCTGTAAACATGATGAAGGCATAACTATCAAGTTTGGGTTTCTATTGCACTGTAAGGAACTTCACAAGTGGAAGATCTGTACATGCGCATCTGACTGTTACTTCAAGGACCTCTCGCTTTGATACCTAATCTTATCTGTGTCTAGATACTGCACATTGAACAAGGATGCATTCATTAAAGCTTTTTATCTAGTATCTTTCAGCTATGTAAGGCATGCGGCAGATAATGTGAATTGTTTGTGCGAAGTTGAAAGGACAAGCCTCTGTCCCGCTTGTGTTTTTTGTTTGTATGCTTAAATGCTTTTTCTTTTGGGGTTGCAGGCCATTCCATTCTATTATCCTGGTTTCAAGGGGTTGCATGTTACTCTTTAGCTGGTTTATTGCAAGTCGTAGTCCTGCCAAAGGCGTGTTTATTGTCATGGCGGTTCTGGGTTGGTTATGAATTGTATACCAATTGTGTAAGATAATCTCAGGGAGTAATCAGTTTGATTACTAGTGTAAATGGCTGAGAATTGTGCAAGGTATAGCTGGTTCCCTTTCTTGTGTTCAGTGATTCGACAAGGAAACTTGTGAACTGTACAATCTTGGATAATGGGAGTGTTTGTATGTGCCTGTGTTATGTGCTGGTCATCTACCTGCTCATGCCCGCCTCCAAACATAGTCACTAAGTTGTCGACGGCCATGCATATTTGCTTGATTAGTGCACATATTTAAGTATGCAAAATGGAGGGGGGGGGGGGGGGTTGTGGTGGTGAATTTGGATTGATATGTAGACCATTTCTTTCTGGTACAGGGATGTATAGAGAGCAATAGAGAATTGCAACCATAGAGCTGCTTTTTCTGTAATCAAGGTTACAATACATTATAGCTCCTCTGGGTTGGGTTTATGTTTAAATGCAATGATGGATGTTAGTGTAGTTGTCAACTAAAGTTTTGATTATTAGATTTAGTGTGCAAGTCTCTAGTGGACGGTTGATAACAACAAAACTATATGCTGGTGATTGGCACATGAAAGCTATAATAATCTTGCAAGGGTGGGAAATGCCAATAACTGCTTAGATGTGTAGTCTATAATAGCAATAAGGCTACTTGGATAATCATTTGAATCTTCATTGTTGATGGAACAATTCAGTGAGAAGAAAGTGGCCAGATGTGTAGTGTATCAAAGTGGAAAATGCCATAAAGTGGCATGATTTATGGTGTATAAAAGAGACGTTGCTACTTTGATAATAATTTGAACATCTATTGTTTATCAATTCAGCTGGAAGAAAATAATATATGCTACTTGGATAATAATTTGAACATCCATTGTTAATCAATTCAGCTGGAAGAAAATAATAGGGAGCCTTAGTAATGTCTGTCTTAAATGTTGGTGTTGCAAATTTGATTGATGGGCCTTCCCATATGTACCATTGTTACACACATTTCATGAATACAGCCTAACACTGGATCTTTCTTGTATACCAGATGCTCTTGTGTTTCTCAAATCTGGATGACACTACACGTTTACACCTTGCAATGTTCTAGCAAATTTTGATTACTGATATATATGTACTTCCTGTGTAACTGTTTCATCAATTCCAGTTCAGCACTGGTTCTACTCTTGACAAAGGATCATCTAGGTTGTTAGCAACTCATCATTTTGTACACAAGAAAGAGGTCCCTCCATGCAAAAATTTGAACTCTTAACACAATTGTTGCAGAATATCATTAGTGCGAGAGGCTTGTTGACCGAGTGTTGAATCAGAATGGGTTTGAGTTGATGCCAACCACTGGGTTATGACTTCCTGCTTAGAGAACCTGTTGGGAAATGTGGTTTTAGCAGGTGTAAATGTTGCATTATTTCCTTGGCCTTTGCATGGGGGTGCTAGGCGCTTGCTATGGCTCTTTATACTGGTATAGAGGTCTTTTGGGAGAATTTTCTCTGAAGGGAGTACTGGGAGAACAAGGGAGACTGATGGATTTTTGATCATATAAGCTAGAAGTTATGAGGATTTCATCTTTTTTAGACTAGACTCCAAAGCAAACATAATAGAATTATGTGGGAGAGAAGGTAATGCCTGAATCTTTTGATGCCATTTACCATTACCCTTGTTATAGCATTGCATGTAATTGATCTCACCATTTGCAAGTTGCTTGCTTGCCAATCGAAACGAGACGATAGAATCTTTTGTTGGCATTTACCATGACCCTTATTTTGGCATGTATTTGATCCTACCATTATCAAGTTGCTTGGTAGTGGAGTTTTTGTTTACAATCTTGGGCAATTGTGGAGCCAATGGCAAATTTTGAAGCATCTACTTGAATGTGGATTGTGATGTCTTGTTCCTTGGTGTTATCTTCATCCAATGTTATCTACAAGTGGTAGAACTCCATTGGGAACACCCATTTGTTTATAAGTGATTATAGGTACCTAATTTGGTCATTATATATAGTTCTGCATTAAAGGCACTCCATGAGTCACATGGGCAAGTAGATTCTTGATCCACTTGATTAGCTTGTCTTGAATTGCATGAAGCTTTTTGTCCAACAAATCTTCTCCCTTGTCTGTGGGGTATTTTATGTAGCAAAATTGAGTGAAGGTTGCACATGCTAATTAACACACCAATATGAGTTGCTTAGAGGGATAAAGAAGTTTGATATAAGGAAACCTTCATTTGCATTGCAAAATGAGTTGAGTCCATGTTACAAATTTCAAGTGGTAAGCCTTGCTCCCTTGCTTATGCCACCATGGAGATAGAGCCATACCATTGTTGGTTGGTTGATTTTGACATTCATGTCAAAGAAGACCCAAGGGTAGACATCCTTCTTGGTTTGTGTAAGGGACTTCAAGGAGGACAACAAAAAGAGAGAGTTTAATGTTATTCTAAAGGTAGGGTCTTGGCGATTTGCAAATGCCTCTATGAAGACTTTAAAGGATAGGAAAAGGTTAGTTTGATAGAAAGAGATAGTTGTGGTCATCCATCAGGCATAGACAGCTTCATGGATGGTTGCGATGGGATAACATCATTATGCAATAGGGGCTTCTTCCATTTAAATTGTTTGTCGTAGACATTGGCTAGCTTCTTGTATTGGTTGCCTTGCCATGCTTGGTGATTCATGAAGGCGGCCTTCTTCAATGTTTCAATACTTAGCTTTAGTCTCTCAAGGGCAAGTTTGGAGCATGTGAGTGTGGACAATGAGAGCAAGAAAGGAATAGGGAGAATAAAAATGTAGATGATGAATGAAAGAAACCAAGGTTAATATGGAGAAAGTTGATATAGCAACACATGCATGTGTTGCCAAGCCACACTAGTGAGGGCATTGAAT
This sequence comes from Lygodium microphyllum, assembly GCF_053477565.2. Classification (NCBI taxonomy): domain Eukaryota; kingdom Viridiplantae; phylum Streptophyta; class Polypodiopsida; order Schizaeales; family Lygodiaceae; genus Lygodium; species Lygodium microphyllum. Next base: position 81,717,673 of record NC_141163.1, on the reverse strand, counting down.
ATTGTCAAAGGTAGGAGAGAGAAAGCTGATCAAGGAAAGAGGTGAGAAGATCATTGTTGGAATGTTTGTGACAAAAGGAAGAGGGTCAATCTTATCACAATAAAGGAGCATGAGGCTAATGGTATAAGTAAAGTTGATTATTTTGATATGTCATCTAAAAAAGCTAAAAGTTGGTTGATTGATCAAGAAAAGTGGCGAGTTACTTGTTGTCAAAGAAAAGGGACTTCCCCATGTTGGAAATGTGTTAGCCTTGGTCTTGAAATTGTTTGCCCAACCTACATGCGATGCAGAAAGTAGGATGCTTGCTGTAGAAAACTCATGTGGGTTGCCTAGAAAAGGCTAGGGTATAATTGAAGGACAAGACTGATTTGTGCAATAAGGAAACAATAATCTTCACTTGAAGTGTATATGATGAAGGTGGTTGTCATAAGAAAATGACACAAACAAAGAATATGTCAGAGTTCCAAACATCCTCTTTAGACTTTGGTTAAGGCTTAAAAAGAAGATACATGAAAAGACAAATAAACATGTTTGCTAAAACACTATGCCAAACAAGCCAAAGAAATAAAGAATTTGATGGAATATCGAAACATGTTAGTGTCAATGTAGCCTATCGATCAAACTGATTAGCATGATCCCTTCACTAGATGGAGACTTGAGAAAAGACATGGCAAGAACATGCCAATGGGAGTGGAGAGGCCTCAAATGGGTCACAGAAAAGGTATCTAGTTTGGAATGGATGAACCAAATCACTAGTTTGACTAGATGACATTGGTGAGGAGTTATTGACGTGATGAAAAACTCTTCTACCAGATATAAAGATTAGGGATTCAAGAGCATGGGAAGGGCATGCTAGCCATACAAAAGGGTGGCTTAAACAAGAGGTACAATGGTCACTGTATGATGTAAAGTGCTAGTGAAGATGGTAAACTATGAAACACCTCATGACAATATTGGGAATCCCCCTTTGAAATCGACAACGTTAGTATCCCTTTCTAAAAGGAATAGGGGGTCCGAGGGAACTACTAGAGGAGATGGTGGGGTATGGGACATAATTTTGTGGGATGGATGGTAGCCTAATGGGTGAGATGATGGAGAGATGCAAAGGAGGACCTTGATGCAATGAAGGGGAATGGAGCCAATAAAGGCCACAATCTTAGCAAACAAAATTTTAACTTGGGAAACAATGTTCTTTCTGTAGCCCATTTTTTCTAGGACTTCTCTCTTCTTAGGATTCTATGTTCAATTTTAGCAACCATGAATTGAATTTTGATCTCTTGATTAGATTTATTCCAACATGTCTAAATAACATATTGGCCTTTCTTGATACAAGAAAGTTGCTTACACGAGTATTAGTCAACTAAAAACTCATATAGCAATTTCCTCTAGTGCGATAGATACGGTTCTTTGCTAGCTCCAACTCCTTGTAATTTCTATTGTGTGTTGGTAGAGGGTGCTATTAGGATGAGAGATAAAAGGGATCTCTCTCTTAGACAATCATACACATGTTTGGATGGTATAGTATAAGTGACTTTTGTTGGTTTTTGTTGATTCCAGTTGGTAGGGTTTCACTATTGTTGTTGAGTTTCCATTGGGGGAACTATTTGAGGATATTGTTGTTATGGTTGAACCATCATTTAAGGGACTCTTGTTTGTAGCCATTGTGGATTCGAAGCATTGTACTGACATTGTTTGGGGTAGGCAGCAAGCCCTGGAACTGCATTTGGTGGGTATACAATTCTTGGCATGGGGGGAGGTAAGACTCCTCTTTTTGAAGTCATCGACAGCCTTGCTTCAACTTCATTATACAATCTTTCACCTTCCATTGTAGCTTACTAGTTGACTAATCTTTTCAATTCCACAAATTTACAAACTTCTGGTTGTAGCACTCTAAGAAAAACTCATTTCTGGATGCCTTCATATCCAAGTGATGGTTGGTCCATTTCTTCAATATGGATTCCATTCTTGAGATATATGCTTCCACCCATTCTTCAGAGTACTGACTTAGGTTCACGAACTCCTCTCACATCCTCTCTTTAAAACCTTCATGCTTGAATTTGGTGAGGAAGGCCATCTTCAGGTCATTTCATGTGCCAAAAGTTCATGTTGCTTATCTCTCATACCACTGAAACACCGCACGAAAAGTGTATGTTGCTCGTCTCTCATACCATTGAAATATCGCACCTTTGAAAGTGGTGAAAAATATTACCAACCAATGGTATGGGGTTCTAGCATTGTTGGCTATGCATGCTACCATGAACTCAACTACATGAAGATCTAGATCTTCATTGTACTCTCCCTTAAAAATTGGCAAAACAGGACTACATGTGCTAGCCTATCACCAACATTTCCAGGACAGTTTTAAATTGTAAGGGGATCTTGGGTTGCTATTGGGACTTCTGTAAAGAGTGTCACAAGGGCGTCAAAGGAAGCTTGTTGCTAGCTTGTTCTCGGCTTTGATTTTTACCTTCTCTCTTCTCATGTACCTCTGGATTCATTCTAGTGCTTGCCTCTTGATCACATCATTTATCAATTAGCTGGCTCCACCTAGTTTATCTGTACTCAATAGAAGGGAATCAGAGGGGTTTTAGTCTCTGGAGGAGTGTAACAAGCGGGATATACACCGACTAGGGTTTAGACACCCTGTCACACTGACTGGGGTATTTAAGGTGTAAGAGCCCTAGATCAGGGCAACCAGTTATTATCAAGATCACACTCTTCACCTTCATCTCTAGCTTCCATGGCTTCCTTCTAGTCTTCTTCCTTCTTGTTCTCTTTCTCTCTCCTTAGCTCTCCTTCTCTCTCCCCTCAGCTTCTTTCATTACAAGTGGTATCGGAGCTTTAGGCTTTGGTCCTTTTCCTCTTTTCCCTTTCTCCATTTTCAAATCCCAAAAAACCCTAGTTACTCACCTTACAAGTACAGGTATAGCAAGAAGGACTGCAGTTAATTCCAGCTTTTTGGAGCAAAAGCAGAAGCTATGGCTGGAGACTTAGACATATTTGGAGGTAAAACAGTTAAAGTAGCAGGTCGTCACTTCTTTTCATGCAAATTTTAGGAGTCCCAGGGCAAGTTGGGGGTTCAATAATTTAGAGAAGGGAAAAATCACAGTTACTTTTTATTCCAGACTTCTCTCTCTTCCCCATTAAGCTATTCCCTCAAGCTCCCATGGTGGACTACCCCCAAATCCCTTCTTCTTGTTGCATCCAACTCTCAACCTCAACATTCAGCCCTCCCACAAGCTCCCCAGGGCCCTTTTCTACATGGCAAGCACCCTGGTGACTACTTTTAGCCTAGCAGGGACATCAGGCAGCAGCCCGCAAAATGTGGTGCATTTGGCGCTGAGCTGCCTGCCTCTTCCAGCACCCCTGCCCACTTTCTCCTCCTACTTTTCCACCTCCCTAGCACTCTTGGGTACTAATTCATCAGACCCCTTCCTCTCCCCCTTGGCATTTTGACCAGGGAATAATCTTCCATGGTGGACAGCAACTGGGACTGTTTGAAACAGTTTGGGATAGCCATTGATTCTTCTAACTAAAGCTTTCTCTGACCCAGAGAGCTCAACCCCACAAGCCCTTCAGCCCGTGAAGGATCTCTCTTGCCCGGATGAAGACATTGAGCTCAGCATGTACGGGAGCTTTGCGGGCAGCCATGAAAGCTTCACTTGAAGCTTTCCATTCTTGAAGCTCAAGCTCGGGGATAAGCTTGGGAGCCTTCTTCATCAGCAAGAGCACTCAAATGCTGAAGCACTCTTCCACGGATGCCCAACCAACAACTAGACTTGATCAATGGAGCAAGCGGCATCATGATGATTCGGGCTTCAACGATCATCACAAGCATTAAAGAGGTATGCCACTTTGATCTTAATCTCTCAATTTAGCCACTTGCTGAGCTTATTCCATTGTTGGAGAGATTCAAGATTGCATACAAGCATCATACCTCTTCCCGAATTTCATTGTAATGGCTGACATTAACCTCTACTTTGTCTTATGATCTTGGAAGAATATTAGCCATTGTAAATTGGGTAAGTAGCAGCCAGTGAGTCACTGGACTGCCAAGGTAACCCCTACCCCAACCCTCATCATTCCTTGCATCTCATGAAAGGGCCCAATGTCTTCTTTCCAATGCATCTCATGCTGATTGCTAATTAAAAATGTCTACCATGTATACTCCGGCTGAGGAAAAAGGCCGATGCCAGGCAAGGTGATAAGACAAAAGAGAGGTGACCCTCCCTTACCACTTAAGACCCTGAAGGGATGCACAACCCGGCCCGGGGGGAGCTTTGCCCACCTCCCAGTGATTCGGAGCCCAATACTTGTTTGCAGGTGCAGGTACTTTCATAAGCCCCACTTCCCTACCCCAATGATCCCTCTTGAATACCCCGCAATGATAATGGCACCCATATATGCCACTTGAGGTACATGCAGTCAATGGAGATGTATGGCAGTGAATGTACCTATGCATGAATGGCAGAGTTGATGGGTATGCAATGATGCTCAGGATTATGTTCAGTATGCTGAAGATGCTATTGAGGTGTCAGATCAGGCCCCTTGATCTACTCTATCCATGTCAGGCATTGGCACTAAGGGATAGACAATGTTTTTGGTCATAGCCATGCAGGACTATCACAAAGATCCAATTGCAGAAAATTTTGTCCTAAATCTGGGGGTAAACCCTATATTTCATCTCGAAGAGGGCTTTGTCCCCTCCGGTTTGAATAAAAAATCTCCCCAATTGGAGCTACGGTGTGAAAGTTATGCCTGTGAAAGTTATGCCCATTTTTGTGCACTAGGGTCACTGTGGACAGGTTGCAGACTGCCCCAGGATAGGCATTGTAAAATCCCTACAGAAAATTCTAATCATTTTCTATCATAAAGACTAATAGCCCATCTCGAAGAGGCCGTCGTCCGCTCCGACTTGAGCCCAAAACCTCAGCAATCGGAGTTTCCTACTAAGAGTTATGCCCTTTTTACTGACAGCAGGTCTTGTGGACTGCATCCAGATGGCTAGCCAGAAAGGCAAAAGCAAGGCCCAAGAGGAACTCTAGAGGGAGATTAGAGACTCTTGGACCTCCATGAACGAGGAACCAAGCTCAGCGTAAGATTACCATGGTGATATACAGGAGGAAATGCTTGAAACGGACCCGTATGTCCTTCTTAATCACACCCTCTGTCAACATGAGCTCTGTCATATGGAATGCCACAATGATATGGTCACCAACCACCGCCAGATGATGTCTAAGTTTGATGAAGTGATCGAGCACATGGCTATCTCAAACTCAAAGACCCAACAGACCTTGGAACAACTCACTGCTCTTGTTGCTCAGTTAGCGACCGCTTCATCCCAAGAGAAGACCAATGACTCTAGACATGAGTCTAGACACCCTCCACATCAAGAACCGTCGCCGCCTGGACCATAGGGTATACTTGGCGCTAAGGGAATTTCCCCTTCTACTTATGAGATTGGGGAACCCTCTCATATGCATGATGAGCCCCTATTGAATTCCTCTGTCCATCATTTCGACAACATTCACTTGAGGCCTTCCCCCACCTTGGGTTGAATTTCACCCACTCTACCTAGGAGCCCCCATGCGCAACATATGAATCAGCCCCATCAAGGACAATATGATACAAATGGCCAGCTTGGAAATCATGGAAAGCATGGGTATAATGGACAACATGGGCTAAATGCACCACAAGGGATGTATGGACAGCAGGGCATGTATGGCCACCACAGGATGCATGGACAACAAGGATTTCATGGGCAACATGGCCCCTATGATTTGCGTGACAAGATCATTATCACAAAGTACAATGGGCAATCCCCCTCACCATCTAACTTGGAAGAATGGACGTCCAAGTTGGAGTCCTTCAACATCTACCCCCGCACTGATGAGCAAAAAATGCTTTTTGCTTCTCTCCACTTGGAAGGTTTTGCCCATATTTGGTGGCGCTATATCAATTGGGAGAATCAATAGTTCATTGGTTGGGAAGATTTCAAAATGCATATGGTCCAAGTTTTTGTGTCCCTTGTGGAAAAAGAACGGTTGGCAAGAAGATGGTACACTCTTGACCAACGTAACGTCACTGTACGTGACTACACCAATCAATTCATGAACTTGACCACGTATGTGGAAAGCATCAGTGAGACGATGCTTAATTGCACAAGTACATCTATGGGTTGGAACCGAGTCTATCAACTGATGTCATGGCCCAAAAACCCACTACACTGCTTGATGTAATCGAACTGGCTGAGAGATATGCAAGAAAGTACCGTAAGAATGATCATTTTCAGCAAGGTGTTGGACCTCCCCGCATCCCTTCACGATCAGCCCCATACAGAGGTGGTTTTCGAGGCTCTTCTATGCCTAATAACAGCCCCAAAGTACCCACTTACCCTGCCTTCCATGCTAAAAGGAAAATGGGCACTTTTGGGACAGCATCGAGCTCTATTGCTGAAAATTGGTATGCTGAAAATAAACAGTCCACTACATCACCTTCCCATGGATCCAGTAGTCAACGGTTCATCTCCCCAGATGTTGTCAAGGAACGGAAAGAAAAGGGCCTATGCTTTAAATGTGGAGATAAGTACACTGCTGATCATGCCTCCAAATGCCCGTACAAGACAGCTAAGGTCAAAGTTCATAGCATGTATGTCATGGAAGATTGGCACAATGAGGAGGATGACCTGGCCATTGACCAGACTGAGCCCATGGAGGATGTTGATCATGAGCAGTTCTATGACTTGGAGGATGGGTTTCCCTTTGACCCGGGCGGTGTGCCCTCACAGATACTTGATTTAACATCCCACCTACCTCCCACTTCCCTTTGCTTGATCTACTTGGATGCTTGGACGGGTTCGCGTAGCCCCAGTACCCTTCGCATTCAAGGCAGTATCAATGAGAAGCATGGTTTTATCCTTGTGGATAGTGGAAGCACTCACAATTTTGTCAATAAATCAGCGATTGATCGGTTGAAATGTATTCCTATGGCATTACACCACCCCTTGAAGGTCCAAGTAGCAAACGAAGAAGAAGAAATTGGCACACATGTATGCCCTGCAATTCCCTTATGCTTGACTGAAAATTATGTGGCACTGGTTGATCTGATTGCCGTAGATATAGGCCCCATTGATGTTGGCTTGGGCTGTGATTGGATGAAAAAATTGGGAAATTTGCTATGGACTTCTCTTAGCTTTACATGGAGTTGATGATGGATGGACATCCTATCCACCTAGAGGGAGTTCGAGATGCTGATTTTCAGCTCATTACAACAAAGCAACTCAAACGGGAGTTTAAGAAATGCTCACAGATATTTGTTTTGCAATTAAATAAGGACAATTCTGATCAGCCCTCCATAATATCATATGACTTTGCCTTGTAGGCCTTACTTGAGGAATACAATGACTTATTTCAGATGCCTACATCCCTCCCTCCCAAGAGACAGGTGGACCACCCACTTGACCTAGAGCCCCATTCCAAGCCAGTGAACAAACCCCCTATAGGCTCTCCAAGTGTGAGCGTGAAGAGGTTGCAAAGCAAATCAAAGAGTTGGAGATGGGTTTCATCGAACCGAGTTCTTTCCCCTATGCATCCCCTGTCCTCTTAGTTAAAAAGAAAGATGGCTCCTTTCGCATGTGTATTGACTACAGAGATTTGAACAAAATTACAGTGAAGAATCGGTACCCCATCCCAGGGATTGATGATTTGCTGGATGAGTTAAAAGGGGCATGCTTTTTCACTAAGATTGACTTGCGCTCTGGCTACCATCAGATTTGTATGCGGGCAAGAGATGAGGTCAAAACGGCCTTCAGGACTGATCGTGGACTTTACCATTTTCTTGTGATGCCTTTTGGGTTGACTAACGCCCCTGCCACCTTTCAAAGCCTCATGAACAAAATCCTACAACCCTTTTTGTTCAAGTTCGTGCTTGTTTTCTTTGATGACATTCTCATTTACAGCAAGTCATCTATGGAGCACTTGACACACATTCGGAGGGTGTTTGACATATTGAGAGAGCATTGACTCTTTGCTAAGGAGAGCAAATGTATATTCATGCAGACATCTGTGGAGTACTTGGGACACATTGTGAGCAAAATGGTATACTGGCTAACCCCAAAAAGGTGCAATGTGTTAAGTATTGGCCCACTCCTTCCACCACCACCTCCTTGCGTGGCTTCCTTGGTCTCTCTTCATTCTACAAATGCTTCATTAAGCACTATACCACCATTGCAGCACCTTTGATTGATCGCTTGAAAAAATAGTCATCCTTTTGGGATGCCACTGCAGATCATAGCTTCAAACAATTAAAGGACGCGCTTACTTCAGTCCCCATCCTTGTTTGCCTTGACTTCTCTAAGCTCTTTACCATTCATTGTGATGCTAGTGGCCGGGGTATTGGTGTAGTATTGTTGCAAGAGCATGGTGTGATTGCATTTGAAAGCCGCAAGCTTAATGAGAAGGAGATGCAAATGAATGTATACGACCAAGAGATGTTGGCCATCCTCCATGCCATCAAGAAATGGCACCACTATTTGTATGGCAGCCACTTCCAAGTGAAAAGTGATCATCGAGTCCTCCAATACTTCTTGACTTAGTCTACTTTGACTCCTAAGCAAAGGCGATGGGTGGCAACCTTACAAAACTATGACTTTGACATTTCACACACGCGGGGCAAGGATAATATTGTGGCTGATTCTCTCTCTCGAATGTGGGCATGCAGAGTGTCATCTATCTCAGAATTGCACAATGATTGGGTTGAAGAGCTCCAGGAGGCTTACTTGTTAGATGATCATTTCAACCACATATTTCAGAAATTACAGCATGGGGTTATGGCTGAAAACTCCCAATGTCAGCTCAAGCATGGCCTTATTTGGTCCCATCCCACACACTTTCCCCTTCATGCAGAAGATCATGGAAGAAATGCATTCTTGCCCCACTGCCGGTCACTTGGGTGTTTTCAAAACATATGACAGGATTGCCAAGAGCTTTCATTAGAAATGCTTATGGAGGGATGTCAAGGATTTTGTGACCAAATGTGTTCCATGCCAACAGAACAAGGATAGTACACTCAGGCCCGCTGGCCTCTTGCAGCCTCTCCCTATCCCTGAAGGGAAATGGACTCACATCACAATGGACTTTATCACCGGCCTTCCCGTGACTAAGAAAGGGTGGAACAGTATCTATGTGATAGTTGATTGCCTCACCAAAGTTATCCACTTTATCCCCACTAAGGTCCAATATACTGCCTCTCAGGTGGCCACTCAGTTTATGGAAAATGTCTTCTAGTTGCATGGCTTACCACAAGCCATAGTACATGATCAGGATGCAAAGTTTATAAGCAACTTCTGGCAGACAATTTTCACCTCCATGGGGATCAAGCTTGCTCCATCCACTGCATACCACCCTCAGACTGATGGCCAAACTGAGAGAGTGAACAAATGGCTTGAGACATACTTGAGGTACTTTTGCCATGATGTACAACACAGTTGGGATACGTGGCTTCACTTGGCTGTGTTTGCATATAATAACTCCACACACTCTAGTGTTGGAGTTTCCCCTTTTGAGACCTTATATGGGTATAAGGTTGCCCCCTTCCTATAGTCTTGTTTACTGATAAGATCAATCCTTAGAGTCAAGTTGAATTGGATCACATGCAAGCTTTACTTCAGCAATGCAAAATGAATCTTCAGAAGGCCCAAACACACATGAAACTCTATGTTGATGAAAGACGCACGCATTTGGAATTCCAAGAAGGGGAATTGGTCCTTTTGAAAGTGCCTAAGTCCCGCTACCCCACTCTCAAAGAGGGTAGCAGTAATAAGCTAGTCCACCGCTTCTATGGCCCATACCGCATCCTGAAGAGAGTTGGCGACTTGGCCTACTGCTTAGAACTCCCCCCTACCACCAAAATCCACAATGTGTTTCATGTTAGTCAGTTGAAACCCTTTGTAGGCTCCTTAGTGGACTATGTGGAAGAACTTCCCCCATCGATGAAGAGGGCATCACTCAATATGTTCCTGAAGCAATCATTGGGCAACGAGATAAGCACATACGATCCCAATCCATTAAAGAATACCTCATCAAATGGCAAGGCCTACCCTTGGAAGAAGCCTCTTGGCACCCAACAACCATCCTCGATGAATTTCCCTATCTCCGTGAACCCCAACAACTGGAAGACTAGCCGGTCATGCCCCAAATTGCCCACTTCCCGCCCGCAGACTGCACACTATTTTAGAACAGTTTTGTACTTACTCAAATCACATACATGTGCATTCTACATAGGTTGAAAGTACTCGTCATAAGCTCTGTTTCGACATATAGTAAGCCCCATTTGGAGCCACCTATCAAAAGTTATGACCGATTTACTTTAGCCGACCGGTTCAGAACTGTATGCTGTCCCTAGTCTCTCCACACCTATTCTTCATTGTCAAAGGGCTTTGAGTAGTACTCTGCAACCCTCCCTTACCCCACCCATCACTCCCCTCTGTTTCTCCTTGTTTTTGAGGGCAAAAACCTTTCGAGTGGGGATGGATTGTAACAAGCGGGATACACATCGACTAGGGTTTAGACACCCCGTCACACTGACTGGGGTATTTAAGGTGTAAGAGCCCCAAATTAGGGCAACCAGTTATTATCAAGATCACACTCTTCACCTTCATCTCCAGCTTCCATGGCTTCCTTCTCCTTTCTCTCCTCTTTTCCCTCTTTCTCTCTCATCTTCTAGTCTTCTTCCTTCTTCTTTTTGTTCTCTTTCTCTCTCCTTAGCTCTCCTTCTCTCTCCCCTCAGCTTCTTTCATTACAAGGAGGACTCTCTTGCCAACATTTCTTCTACTTCCTTATTTTCAACGTCTCTGAATTCAACTTTTATTTCATTGCAAAGGGGAAGATATTCGATTCTGAAGGTATCAAAATTCATTCTTTTGAGGTTCGCCATAGTACCAGTCCTAATAATACCAACTTCTAAGGATTTCAATAGCATAAGTTGTAAAAGAACACTCTATCTACTAGATTCCAGTGGGTTGCTAATTGGACAAATAAAATGTTGTCAGTGCACCAAGCATCCCATGTTTCTTGTTATTGGGCTTCCACGAACAAATTCTAACTCTTTTCCTTCTTATTTTTGTGAATCTCAACAGACCATGACTCTTGAAGCTTCTTCACAATCTCCCACTTGATGATGTTTGTAAATTCTTCAATGAAAGCCAAATCTCCCATAGATGGTCATTCTCTTTGTTTCTACTTTGCTCTTTTTTTTTTTTTGGTGAAAAATAATTGGCTATTGTGATACAACTTTCTGCATCTTCAGAAAAGATAGTGGAATTAGCCTGTCAAATAGAGCCTGCATCTGTATAGTGATATATCTACGCCACTGAGGAATGCACTTCTTATTGTAGAAAGTGGCTTTGGCAATGAAGATCAATTATTCAATAGTAGCAGAAATTCTACAATCTTCAATTGCTTTTCTTCCTCTTCAACTGCGCCACTTCTTCCATTTTCAGACTCTATTGGTGCTTGTTGTGATGGCTGTATTCCCTGACTGCATACCAAAAACATAGAGCCCCAATAGAAACACCAAGAAAATAGGAAACTACTACAAGAAAATCTATCTTGTCACATCAATAAGTATGTTATTCATACTTTAATTAAACACAAGAAGGAACGAACACCAATCTTCACAAATCTTTATGTAACATCACATAGTGAATCTTCCATGGATTTATCACAACAAATACTCCACATATTCTTCATAGAAACCATCAAAGAATCAAAATAACACAAAGAAATGATCAATTTAAATGAATTTTTTCACATAATATTCATCTTTCATTATCTTCATGGTCTTTTTCTCAATCTCTCTTATGTAGATACATTGTTTCTCATAGAAAATTAGCTATCTCTCATACTCTATCTCTCTCACATATGCTCTCTCTCAATATTATATTAGAATAACAAATAATAACTCTCAATAATCTCTCTTGGTCATGGATAACCCTCCCAAAAGGTATGCTTGATATGAAGGGTCACTACATCCACTATAGTGTCCCTTGGAAACTCATGAGTGTCACTATCACTTCAATCTTTAATTTATCTTATTCAGCTACTTTGTCTGCTTCTTCGAGTTATTTTAGTCTTGTATAATTCCTCTTCCAATGTTATAAAAGATTTTCCAAGCTAAACATCTATCCATCAAAACATATACATAGAAACTTTACAAAACACTATACAAGGTCTACAAAAGGCATAAAATCCATATAGCTCAAACCAAAACCACTTCAAGCCATCCAAAACCTTCTAACACAATTTCAATCATTCCTCTAGAGACTCATTCACAATCCCAATCTCATAAACAAAAAGAAAAGAGACCAAAATAGAGGCAAAACAGAACTTACAGAACCAAACAGACACATTACAAAAACCTATTAGAACATCATAACTCAATCAAAAACCATCATGAGCTTCTCAAACTTACTCAACCCATCCCAACACACTCCAAAACACTTCCAAAACATCAAAATCAATCAATTCCTTACAAAATCAACCATTCAACTCATGGCCCTTTATAAAACATCCCTTCACTTCAAATCTAAAGTGTAGCCCTTGCTCTACGATTTGACCAACATAACCCAAATTCTTCATTATGAGTGGCACATATAATATATTTGATAAACATCGTTTCTAACCATTATGCAAGGACAAAGAAAATTTCTCAATATGTTAAATCAAGTAGTATGAATCATCACATGTCTCTATGTAACCTGGACTTTGTAAATCCTACATCCTAGCTTTTGAATAATAGGGTATCCATTGTTCTCAGCCATTATGTCAAAAACTAAGACCAAACAACAAAGCATATCTTCTACAATATTTCATAAGAAGTCCATAGCAATAAACCAAGTAGCCTTTTTCACTAATTAGTCAATAATACATATAATTTGCAACCTATTTATATATAAACCTTGCATTTGTTTCTTGCCAAACACCTCAAAACTTACAGATCTAGAATTTGTAACTTATGTACCACCTGAGAATGATGAATTGACATTACAGTACACCCTGAAACTATTGTAAGCAACCTTGCAAAGCTAAAACAAGAGTAAAAATGGCCTTAGATGGCTAAGAAGACATTGGATAAGCCCTAAAGTGTTGTTTACAAGATATATACCATTCTACTTACACACCAAATCTCATAGTAACCTGAAATTTTCACTCTACCCTACTTTCGATGCCTCTACACACGTTATTAAAGGGGAAAAGTTGAGAATGGAATAGCTTCTTAGCCATTGCTTGCTTGCTTGAATCTTGCACCAAATAAATACAATACATGTTGGGAAAGCTCACTCACGAATATAGAAGAATAGAGATGGAGTCCAATTTTTTTTTTTGCTAATTCTTATTTATTTCTTACAATATACAATGTACACAAAGTATAAATAAGGTACAATATAAAGAAAAGTGCCCTACTAAGTCAAATAGCGCATAACTAATTATGCTAATTGACTCATGCTATAACTATGCTAGATTAGGTAGATGTAACTAATAAAATATAATATAAGTGAGGATTCATCGGCCATATGAGGATCATAATGACCATCGATGTAATAACTATAGACATGTGGACCCATCTAGCGAGATGGACCATCATCAATGTTTTACATGTGTTGAGCTTGCCATCTTAACAAAAGTCACCATGATTAGCTTTGGTAACACATTCACCCAGATCATTCAAGAGGCTCTTAATATTCTCTCACCCTATCTTCACTAAATCAAAGTCCTAACCTGATAGGAGAGTAGAGAATCACTTCATTAGGGGAACTAAGGACTAAAAGTAGAAATGAGTTTTTAAGAAACCAAACAGAGGAGGCCCAAACAAAAAAGGCTATTAAGACCAAAAAGAAAGAGGAATCTACGAAAAAGTAGTAGAAAAAGGCAAAGATAATATGGAAATAGCAAGATAAGGAGGCTACCCAAGATGAAAAATAGGAAGAGCATGAAGTATATGAGCACACAATTAGAATTTTCTTTGAAGAATAATGACATAAGAAAGGTGCTCCATGTAGCAACATTTTGAGGAGAGGCTATAAAGAGCTCAAGAGTGAGGGAAAGAAAGCACAGAGAAGGGCAAGGAGAAAGTACCTGAGGGGATGTCATCCATTAGATACATCATGACTCAAGAGACCTTAGACTTCATGTAAGGCCATGTAGCCACATTAAAAGGCTAATTGTGAAGGTAGAATTACTAGAAATGAAATCAACCAAAGGTACAATGTTAGTCACCACAACCAAAAGCCCATTTGGCATAGAGATAGAATTGAGCCATCCTACCAAGGTGCCAAGAGCATATGCTCATACAATTGTTCTTAATGTACTCTATCAAGAATTATAGGAAGATAAGGGCAAAGCAATCAAGAGGTGGGAAGCACAAAGGCTATTTGATGAGAAGAGCACTTTACAAGTGAGTGAGAATAAACACTTGGGAGTCTACAAGAGGCCAAGTCTTGGTATCGTTTTTTCCTACGTTTACCAAAACATTCACAAAAACTATCTAGGTCCAACTTTCCTATTCGCATACCACTACTTGTACCTATGAATCCTTTTATTAGGAGATAAGCCAAGATTGTTTAATTGAATTATTACCACCCCTATTCTTTGATGTAATACTAGAGTTACTAAAGTGCAATGGCTAGCCTCGTCCTTCTTGCTACATTCTTAATGGCATATTGCTTGAAGTTGTTGGAAGACATGGACAAGCATTATCTCCCCCATTGTTCTCACCCTTTACTTCCATAATCCTTATTCAAATGTGGCATGAAAGATTACTTGATGAGTAAGGTTTGCCTTGTATAAAGCTTTAGACCACTTCCTAAGGTTGAAATGTGGCTTGGCATGAAAGATCACCTAATGAGTGAGGCTTTCCTTTTTTAAACCTTGTGACCACTTCCTAAGGCATAAAAGTCATAAAAAAGGAGTAAAAAACCAAAAAGAGATCAAAATCTCCCCTAGCATTAGGTGTACACATTTATACTACATCTAGGGGTCCTCAAGTAGAGGTGTCCAATAGCCTTGGTCGACCAACTCCATCTCTAACCACCTAGCACATTCCCTCACACCACAATCCAAGGCACATCAAGGGTAGGACACCTTGGGATCATTGACATGAATTTCAATACACATCATCAATTGGTTCAATACACCTAGGCAATTCCAACTTGCCTAGTGTAGACTCATCTCCAATCACATTGCATGAGCATTGATACTAGCACACTTGGGTTAGGAACTACTCTAAGGGAGAGCACAAGGTTTTATTTCAAGTACCTCATAGACATCCCCATCACCATCAACCTCCACCTCCTTTCCTTTAGCAACTCTCAACCCAACCATTATCTCTTTATCATTCGCATCCCTAGAGTTGAAGTATTCAATGCTTGTCGAACATGCTACCTCATACAAACACACCATGGGAGTGGCACCCATCTAGAGAAGGGGGTATGTCAACCCCAAACAAAGAAGGTTGGAAAAGGACGGTGAATATTTGTTGTCAAAAAGTCAAGGGGATGATCATAGTGAAGAGAAGTCAAAGGAGTCAACATAGGCCAAAATCTTGATAGACCAGGAGAAGAAACTAAAGCTAGTTGCAACTTAAAGAACATCTTTCTTGAAGACTCTATATTTTTAGAAAATAATTAAAAAACACAAGCACCAAGAGGTGGAATATGTAAAATTAGGAGTTAGATCTGATTTTATCCCATTGTAAAGTGCTTAATAAAAAGTGGGAGACATCATCTCTTTCATGCACATTGTAATATCCCTAAAGCCATATTTTGTATTTTTTAACATTTCAATTCATGTATTGCACATAAGATTTACAAAATAAGTGGATTGATAAGCAAGCTTATGCATTTTCTCTAAAGAGCAAAGGCCTATAAAATATGACTGAGAACTTGGAAGAGAGAAGCCAAGGATTGAGGCTACTCACTAGGAAACACTATATATATGATGTGTAAAATGAATGGAAAGTCTCAACCTTGTGTGTGAAATTTTTAAGTTTTCATCTCTACATTCTTGATTCCACCATATCTTTCTTGCCTGAGAGAGAGAAAGAGAGTGAATGAGTGAGTGCGAGTTGAGAGGAGAGTAAATAGATAGTGTGGAGCTAGAATATGAGCCATCTATGTGAGAGATAGCCTAAAATTATAAAAGAAAGAAAGCTCTTGAAATAATAAGAGTTTTTCCAAAGTCCCATTGTTGTGCAAAAAATTTCCAAGGAACTCAACATAAGACCTCAAAAGGAAAGATGGTGCTCACCTTGCAATCACCAATGGTTTATCCCAGTCCAGCTCCTCCAAAAGCCAACACCACTGATAATCAACAAAAGACCCAAGAATCTACCTCCAACTTGGTAGAATTGGAAGTTACCACATTAAAGCATTCTAAGAAAAGTTGATGGAACCTAGAACGGGCCGGCACTGGCTCATGCACTAGCCGGACCTCTATCTCACGCGCTCAACAACCCCACGGCCTCGCGGCCAGGAGCGTTGATGACACATACATTGCCTTCCTAAATGTCTTGCGTTTGTATTACGTCATTTGTAGTCCACTCTTCTCTCACCCCCTACTCCTCAGAGGGAGTCCCTTACACATTGCCTAATGGCATGAAGCACAGACATAGGGGATTCTCCAACGGCTGAGTGCCGCCACCCCTCTGCGACTCTCCTACACCTTGGGGATTGGCCCCTCGATGCGTCGCTCAACATATAAACATTTCGTACAAAATCCACTCAAGGTACCATTTAATCGTATACAGGAATGTACCATTGTCCTTACTCCTCTTTTCCCTAGACCCCACGACTAGCCTATGGCTTAGGATGTCCTGTCTCTCACTCAACGTGGGTCAAGGTCCCAATGAAAGCAATTGCTGTGCATCTAGGATTTCTGATACCTTTAAATATTTCCATGATTTGTGCATATTGTGGATGCCAAGTGCTCAAACAATTATGAAATCAATATTGCATGTGCAAAACATCCTTTCAATGATTTTCAACTACCGTTCTTATGCGGCGTTGCACAAACCTAGCACCGAGGAAACCCTCGTGCTACTAGGCTCTTATTTTATAATTATTCACCGACCTATGTGGCATGCAAACAAAAACCAGCAATCTTTTCATCATTTTACTCCACATTGAGACACATTTTAACCACTCTACCCTCCCATCGATCAAATGTTGCATTGTTGTATGGATTTATAGGGCATTTTGCCATCATTTTATGTGTAAAAAGCGGAAAAAATACACTAGAACAAGAAGGTGTGGCTGAACTGAGGCAAATCCTCATGCTTCAGTCCCCACAAACATTCACAAATATTTTTCTTAATTTTCATTAATTTTCCGCATCCAAAATGCATTTTTCCCCTATTTTTAGTGATTTTTCTCTATTTTCCTTGTATTTTCCCTTATTTTTCGCATTATTTTATTACTGGAAATTAAAAATAGGTTATGGGCTGTGGCCCTTAGTTCCTTCTTGCAGCAAAATTGAAAATTTAGTTGGTGTTCCTATTCATTTTCCCATTTTTATGCCCAAAAACATCATTTTCCCTTGATTTTTCATATTTTACGTGTTTTAGTGTATTATTTTGAACCACAAGATGCATATTTTTCTGATTTTCTGATTATGATCAGCAAGTACTCATGGAAAACAGCAACATGAACAATTTTTAGCCCACATGAACAACATTTCATCAATCAAAAGCCATGAACTCTCAAATTTCCTTTGAAAAAATTGAATTACCGCTTATTTGAGTGTTTCGGGTTTCATGTCCATGGCTGCAACTCTGAAAATTAGCAGCACTTCATGCTCAGCATGATCACAAATCACCATTTCCAGCCCGGGAAGCAATCTGATCCATGCCGGACAAGCCTCCATCATTCTTTCTTCTTCCTTCTTCTTCCCACATGAATTCCCCTTTAGAAGAGAGAGAGGGAGGAGAGAGAAAGACTGAAATCAGAGATCTTCAAAGAGACCATCATTTGACGGGCGAGAGGCGGCGATAGAGTCAGCATCCAGGAGGGAAGCAAGGGCAATGATCAGTGATGGGGGTTGTTTGTAGGCTCCATCCTCCATCTCCAAGAATTGGGCGCAAAAATAGGTGCCATTTTTCCCACGCTCTCTTCTCCTTTCTCTCTCCACATTTTTTGATCAATGTTGCATAAAATTTTTAGTGGGGGGGTCTAACTCCCAAAGGGCACACCCAATTTGGCCTCTCAAATGTCCACATTTTCATATCTTGACCGTTTCCTTGGCCATTTCCCTGTCCGGACTCCAAATTGAGCTCTCAAAAATCTTGGGCATCCGGCTTGGCATCCCGCATTGGCCAGTTGCTCGTGTCAACCTGCACGACTGTCTAAAAAATTATGAAAAGTCAACAAGTGTCGCTCGGGCACCTTTAAAGCACTTTGACGCTTAAAATCGTCCTAGATCGAGCCGTCGCCTTTGACGGTGAATATTTTTCCCTTAATATTCATAAATTTTAACTATTTTTAAGCACTTCTCGGCACCAAAATTCCGCTCTCATTGGTGACCACGGGATAGGGCGACTCAGCCCGTCGAATCCACGAACATGTCTGCACATAAACAACCAAAGGAGCATCAAGCTGATACAAAACAAATATATAATAAAACTCAACACCATGCTCCCCCTACCCCTGGACAGAACCAAGGCATGACATCCACAAGGAGTAGGCCTAGCATCATCTAATAGAAGATCCGAAGCGAGTGACTAACCAACTGCTCCAACACAGCCAAACTAAAAAACCTATCAAAGAGGTTGCCCTAAATGGTAGTCTGAACTACTTACCAACTAAAGACAACGCAACTAGGAGCTCCTACAAGGCGAGGACTCCTATAGCCTGATCAAGAAGTATTTTCTTTCAGTATATTTATTCTTTTAGGGTTTATATTGGATGAACATACTTGGGCATGTAAAAAGGAGGGAGCTGAGTGTAGTGACCCAAGGAGAACAGGGCATAGGCCTCAGGATTTGTCTCGGCACCCAAGAACCTACCAAGCCCTCGCAAGGCGACACTTAATCCTTTTCTAACGCTCACTTTTATTTTCGCTCCAACCTTCCTTGTTTTGTCATTCACTTTTCAGCAAGAAGCCACCCCTAGGAAGACAAGGCATCGGCCCCGGCATCATGTCCTTAACCTCGCCAAGAACATTGGAAGCACTCGACTCATAGCCTTGGTCATTACCATGTCGTTCCATCGGCCTAACAATTCGATTAGGCACTGGTTGTTGAGCCACAGGCATGGTATTAAAATTGACCGCCTGGCCTCCACCACTTGGAGCCATTTGACTGCCCGTAGGCATCGACATGCTAGGGGGAGCTGGTAATAAAGGAACATTCTGCATCATGTTCCCTCTCCCATTAGGGTTAGCCATCGCTATCCCTTGGCCACTACTGCCATTGGCCATCGCCATATTGTTTCCCAATACTAAACCCATATGCGAATTGCCTCGAGAAGCATAGGTTGCTTGTAGTCGGGATTCCACCTCTTGTGCTCATGTAATGGCAGTATCTATATCCCCCAAGGGGACACTACTCAACTGCAATTGGATGTTAAAGTCCAAACCATGTAGGAAATATTGCAATTGGGCAGGTGCGGGGATAGGAATAGAGGTGTCCAACTTACGGAAAACCTCTTTTATTTTCTTCGCATAAGCACGAATATCCTCGTGTGGTTCTTGGCGGGTCACGTTGAGTACACTCAACCAATATTGCCCACCCCTTTCAGGGGCAAATTCCCTTTGAAAAGCTCCATAAAATGCATCAATATTCAATATGGTTCCGGCTTCTAAACCATGATATCATATAGCGGCTCTTCCTTTGAGAGTCATATTGAAGAACATCATTAAATGTCCTTCTTCTTGGATGCGACAGTTAAACATCAGCTTTTGAAACTCCCTAATGTGAAGTTCTGCATCTTCCTCAACTAACCCATTAAAAATGGGTAGTGGGTAACCTAGAGTCGGCAAATCCGTCGTTCCTATTGGAATTGGAATAGGTTGCGCCATGATGAGGATTGGATTTGCACCAGGATTAGGGGACGGTGAGGTTACACCTCCCGCACTTGATGTAGACTGGCTTATGGAAGAAAGGGGAGCACTAGAGCTTCCACCTTCTCCTAACCTACTGCTTGTGGTACTAAGACCACTAGATCCACTCCCTCGTAAGGGTTCAGCACCGCTACGCTTAGGGGAATATCTCCTAAAAATTTCAGCATGTCGCCTAGCTCTTTCGTCTCTTTCTTGCTTTTGGATTTCTGCTAGACGATGCTTATCGATAAATAACGGATCAATCTCAGTATCCTTTGGCATAAACTGCTAGTTGGTCCCTAAACAACCAGGATTCGAGGACCGCCACTTTTAAGCGGCTCCCTGCAAATGCACCACTGATGGAACCTAGAACGGGCCGGCACTGGCTCATGCACTAGCCGGACCTCTATCTCACGCACTCAACAACCCCACGGCCTCGCGGCCAGGAGCGTTGATGACACATACATTGCCTTCCTAAATGTCTTGCGTTTGTATTACGTCGTTTGTAGTCCACTCTTCTCTCACCCCCTACTCCTCAGAGGGAGTCCCTTACATATTGCCTAATGGCACGAAGCACAGACATAGGGGGTCCTCCAACGGCTGAGTGCCGCCACCCCTCTGCGACTCTCCTACACCTTGGGGATTGGCCCCTCGATGCGTCGCTCAACATATAAACATTTAGTACAAAATCCACTCAAGGTACCATTTAATCGTATACAGGAATGTACCATTGTCCTTACTCCTCTTTTCCCTAGACCCCACGACTAGCCTATGGCTTAGGATGTCCTGTCTCTCACTCAACGTGGGTCAAGGTCCCAATGAAAGCAATTGCTGTGCATCTAGGATTTCTGATACCTTTAAATATTTCCATGATTTGTGCATATTGTGGATGCCAAGTGCTCAAATAATTATGAAATCAATATTGTGCACATGTGCAAAACATCCTTTCAATGATTTTCAACTACCGTTCTTATGCGGCGTTGCACAAACCTAGCACCGAGGAAACCCTCGTGCTACTAGGCTCTTATTTTATAATTATTCACCGACCTATGTGGCATGCAAACAAAAACCAGCAATCTTTTCATCATTTTACTCCACATTGAGACACATTTTAACCACTCTACCCTCCCATCGATCAAATGTTGCATTGTTGTATGGATTTATAGGGCATTTTGCCATCATTTTATGTGTAAAAAGCGGAAAAAACACACTAGAACAAGAAGGTGGGATTGAACTGAGGCAAATTCTCATGCTTCAGTCCCCACAAATAGTCACAAATATTTTTCTTAATTTTCATTAATTTTCCGCATCCAAAATGCAATTTTCCCTATTTTTAGTGATTTTTCTCTATTTTCCTTGTATTTCTCCTTATTTTCCGCATTATTTTATTACTAAAAATTCAAAATAGATTATGGGCTGTGGCCCTTAGTTCCTTCTTGCAGAAAAATTGAAAATTTAGTTGGTGTTCCTATTCATTTTCCCATTTTTATGCCCAAAAACATCATTTTCCCTTGATTTTTCATATTTTACGTGTTTTAATGTACTATTTTGAACCACAAGATGCATATTTTTCCAATTTTCTGATTATGATTAGCAAGTACTCATGGAAAACAGCAACATAAACAATTTTTAGCCCACATGAACAACATTTCATTAATCAAAAGCCATGAAATCTCAAATTTCCTTTGAAAAAATTGAATTACCGCTTATTTGCATGTTTCGGGTTTCATGTCCATGGCTGCAACTCTGAAAATCAGTAGCACTTCATGCTCAGCACGATCACAAATCACCATTTCCAACCCGGGAAGCAATCCGATCCATGCCGGACAAGCCTCCATCATTCTTTCTTCTTCCTTCTTGTTCCCACATGAATTCCCCCTTAGAAGAGAGAGAGGGAGGAGAGAGAAAGACTGAAATCAGAGATCTTCAAAGAGACCATCATTTGACGGGTGAGAGGGGGCGATAGAGTCAGCATCTAGGAGGGAAGCAAGGGCAATGATCCGTGATGGGGGTTGTTTGCAGGCTCCATCCTCCATCTCCAAGAATTGGGCGCAAAAATAGGCGCCATTTTTCCCACGCACTCTTCTCCTTTCTCTCTCCACGTTTTTTGATCAATGTTGCATAACATTTTTAGTTGGGGGGGGGGGGGGGGTCTAACTCCCAAAGGGCACACCCAATTTGGCCTCTCAAATGTCCACCTTTTCATATCTTGACCGTTTCCTTGGCCATTTCCCCGGCCGGACTCCAAATTGAGCTCTGAAAAATCCTGGGCGTCCAGCTTGGCATCTTGCATTGGCTAGTTGCTCGTGTCAATCCGCACGACTGTCTAAAAAATTATGAAAAATCAACAAGTGTCGCTCGGGCACCTTTAAAGCACTTTGACGCTTAAAATCGTCCTAGATCTAGCCGCTGCCTTTGACGGTGAATATTTTTCCCTTGATAGTCATAATTTTTAGCTATTTTTAAGCACTTCTCGGCACCAAAATTCCGCTCTCAAAAGTGAACCAAAAATTCCAAAAGAGAACACTTCTTTTGACAAAACTATGAAGTTCAATCTCCCAACAGATAAACAGAACAATACAGTATAGAGCATTGCTGTGCCACATAAGGATATAAAGACAATTACAAAAGTAGGACTAGAGGTCTAGGAGATAGATGATGCAAAAGTATCTCTAGTAATAAAGAAGTTCCGAGGTTGTTGTTGCTAGAAGAAAGAGGAAAGATGAAAGTGGGTGTTGCCCCATTCTCCCTAGTCGGTTGGAGAAGTCTGTGGATCCTATCAAGGAATACGACTTGGTTAAAGACCTAGACTCGTTCAAACAAAACTTAATATTTTGACAATTTACTGATGTTGTCCCCACCCGCTGAAAGAAATTTAAAAGTATATAGGAAAGAAGACATGGCCTAAGGGTTGCTCCTAGAACTCCCACTAAGTTCAATAAGGTCCCAGAGCCAGTAAAAGAAGTGGAAGTGGCCAATGCCTTCCTGGATCTTGGAACCCCAACAATTGGAGTTTGGATTGAAGGATGTTTTATTGCGAATGCATTGATTGATGGAGGCTCATCATTGAACATAATGATGATGGATGTGACAATGAAGGACCTAGGTTTGCAAGCCATGCAACAACCTACATAGTAGCTTATTAGACTAGCAAACCACCATAGCAGAATTAAACCTTTAGGTATTCTTCCATATATGAAGATGAAGACAACCCTGGTAGGAAGAGACTATTGGCTAACCTATCTGAGAGCATGGATGGATTGGTTCCAGGGAACTTTGAACTTGTGTAGAGGATCCAACAAGGTGGTACTAAAGTTGTATAGCTCACAAAAAGGTAATGGATTCACCTCTATCTAAGTCTTAATAGACACCTCCAATGAAGTTATAGATGGTACATCAGTAGATGAAGGAGTTGTCAAACAAATCTTTTCCAAGAAGACAAAGGCATAGTTCTTGACAGTGGGCACTATAAGCCAACTCCCAAAAGGGAAATGTCCTCTTTAATGGATGAATATCTTCTGTCAAAACTAGAGATGACTTTTGAAATTACCTTTGACAGTGAGATAGATGCATGGATATACTGCTCTCCCTATTACATGGCCATAGTAGAGCTAGATACAAAAGAAGAAGCAGAAGCAAAGATAGAAGAAGTAGAAGTAGAAGATGCAATAGGGAGCTTGTTCCTCTCTTACAGAGCTCATGTTGAGGCAAAAAAAGAGTTTGAAGAGGATGATGATAAAAGTCAAGATGCAGATAATGAAAGAATCATGGAAGAAGCTATCCAAAGTAGAGGAGGATAGAAATGAGGATGAAGTCTCAAAGACTTCAGAAGGAAGTTGAAGATCCCATGTTGTGGGATAGTATGACTTTGTTACCCTTTGGGCTGGTAAATGGACCTAATCACATGCAAAAGATGTATAAGAAATGGACTAAGGAAAATAGGCCTTTTTTTAGTAGTGGTTCTTGTCATCCTAATTCAACCTTCTCAAGAAATGATGATGATGATGATGCACCTTGCCAAGAGACACCGATTTCGTAGCTTGAACAAAACTTAGATGATCCTTGTTATGTGATGTTCCCGCATGCGTCCTCAGAGGATGAGTCCTTCGGTCAAGAGGTAACTGATTCTCAAACAAAATAAAAAACAACCATGATACCATTTCAACATTCCAAAGAGAAAGACGACTCCCCTTTGAAGGAAGAAGTCAATTCTAGTAGAGCATCGGGGAGGAGACCACTACCTTGAAGGTGTTAGATCTATATCTAGAAGCAAATCATGAGAACTTCATCCACAAAGTGGAAGGTGAAAAGCAATTAACTTTTGTGGGTGCAGACGACACTAAATGCCACTTGTTGAAGGTGGATAGTAGTCATTCAAAATAGGAGTTGCTAGTTCTACATGACCTATTGAAGGAGAATTTGGATGTGTTTACATGGTCATATAAAGATCTAAAGCAGATTGATCCCATGGTGTATAAACATCACATCTCCCTAGAGCTCGATGCCAAGCTTGCAAAGCAAAGATGGAGGCACATGAATCCAAATTACTCAACCCTAGTGAAAGAAAAATTGCTAAAGCTCCTAGAAGCCGAGTTCATCTATTCGGTGGTCAATAGTGAATGGGTTTCACCTATCATGGTAGTACCCAAGAAGAATGGAAAGCTGCGAATATATGTAGACTTCTGAAAGTTGAATTCCATGACAAACAAGGACCATTTCCCTATCCGTTTCACTAATGAACTATTGGATATAGTGGTTGGACATGAACTCTATTCCTTACTGGATGGTTTTAGTGGATATACCCAAGTCTAGATAGCTAAATAAGATCGGTCCAGGACAACCTTCACAACGCAATGGGGAAACTGTGCCAACAGAGTGATGCAATTTGGGCTCTGCAACGCCCCTGCTATCTTTCAAAAAGTAATGATGGTCTTATTTAAAAATCATTTGCATGATTTCTTTACTGTATAATTGGATGATTTCTATTTCTTTAACCCACTTTGTAAATTGAAAACACTTGGAGTAGTGCTTTGATCAATGCTGGGAGTATGGGATCTACCTCAACCCCAACAAATGCATCTTCAAAGTTTATTCTAGAGTTTTATTGGGTCACATTGTCTTTGCACAAAGGATAGCAACAGACCATGCTAAGATTGGGAAGATTGTAGCTCTAATAGCATCATCCAACCTCAAATAGTTGAGGGGATTTCTTGGTCATGTGGGCTATTATAGGAGGTTCATCATACACTTGGCAATGAAGGCGTAGCCCTTGCATAAGCTCTTGATGAAATATGCATAGTTTATTTGGATAGATGATTGTGAAGAAGCCTTTAATATCCTAAAGTAGTTTCTAATTGAAGCCCCCATCTTGCAACCTCTTGATTGGATGAAGGAGTTTTATGTGCATATTGATGCATCTTGAGAAGGCTTAGGCATAGTATTATGCCAAAAAGGCTTCTCCAAGCTAGATCAGGATATCTACTATGCAAGTCATGAGGTCATTGATCATGAAAGGATCTATGCAGTGACATAGTTAGAGTGCTTGGTGATGGTGTTTGCCTTGGAGAAGTTTCAACACTACTTGTTGTCAACACACTTCAAGTTTTATGTGGATCATGAGGCATTGTCTTTCTTGATGAATCAAGCTGATGGTAAAGGCCGAATGATGAGATGGCTACTTCTATTCCAGGAGTTTGATTTTGAAGTGGTTACAAAACCCACTCCCTACCATGTTTTGGCTGATTATCTATTGCGGGTCCCTCAGACTGAAGAAGAGGACTAGGATGATCTAGACCTCCCTGATGCCTTCTTGTTTCTAGTAGAAACAATAACCCTATGGTAAGTAGACATTCGCAACCTCGTGGCTACATAATAGTACCCTCGGGTATCTCTAGCAGAGAGAAGAAGAAGCTTATGTTGGAATCATCCCCCTATACTCTGCTAGGCGATGCTTTGTATAAGAGAGACAAAGATGAAGTGCTACGGAGATGTGTTGTGGGAGATGAGATCGGGACAGTGCTCAAAGCATGTCATAATGAGCCTTGTGGTGGATATTTTATGATGTGGCCTACATTGCATAAAGATACCTACAATTACTACAAAGGCTGTGATACTTATCTGCACATGGGAAAGCCTACCAAATTATGTGCCATGCCACTACAACCTATCCTTCGCGTAAAGCTATTTGAGAAGTGAGACATCAACTTCATGGGCCCAATCAACCCTACAACCAGAAGGAAGAAGAAATGATACATCTTGGTATGTAGGGACTATGTGATGAAGTGGTGTGAAGCCAAAGCTCTGAAACAAGATGACAAAAATAGTGTGCCCTTGTTTCTGTACAAGAATATCATCACCTATTTTGGAAGTCCCTTAGAGATGGTCAGTGGTGAGACAAAGGCACTCACTTTTTGAATAAGATTATGGAAGAACTAATAGAAATCTACAAGGTCCATCATTGCAAGTCCACACCCTACTACCCTAGACCCAATGGTCAAGTTGAAGCTACCAATCATATCATTTGTTCAATCTTGACAAAGATGATTGTTGCACATTGAATGATTGGGATGATCAAATTATAGAGGCCCTCTAGGCATACAAAACCTCCCAGAAGGCTGCTACACAACATACACCTTTCTAACTGGTGTATGGCGGCATAGAAGCCATCTTCCTATATGAAGCTAGAACTACCCTCTTTGCGAGTGGCTATCACAGAGCACTTGGGAGATGATGAGTCTCTACAGTGCCACCTAATGTACTTGGAATGTTTGGATGTAATATGACAGATAGCCTTACAATGTGTGGAAGTCATACATGCTCGACGAAAGGCTTACTTTGATAGCTTCATCAAGCACAATGAATTCAAGGAAGGTTACCTAGTCCTCACCTATGATTCATGCTTTGGTAAGTCTCTAGGGAAGATCCAAACAACATTGGATGGGCCCTTACAAGGTACTCATTGTCAACCCTAATGGCTCTATTCAAGTATAAGCTGTTGATGCCTCTGATGATCCCTTCTTGATTAATGGATACCACTCAAAGAAGTATTTTTTTTGTGAGGATCCTGACAATCATAGCCAACAATCTCTCTTTGTTCTGGGCATCACTTCTTACTACTCATACTATTGTTGATATCCATCATTCTTATTTGATGAGGTGGCATCATTATTTTAGCCCCTCACCTTCACCTCTCACCTTTATTTGGTTACCCTCTTATTAATCCAACCAACTTGGCAAAGTTGATTCTAATCTATGGTGTTCTACCATTTACTTGAAAAAAGATAAAAAGAAAAGAAAAATAGATTATGAGAGAAAAGGACTTTGGTCCCTATCATGATGACCTAGTCTTCCAGAAAAGGTGAAAACACTCTCGAGACTAGGGAAAAGAAAAGAAAAGAAAAAGAGAGAGAGAAAAACAATAGAATAATAAAAAAGTTTATAGGAGAAAAGAAAAAAATCCCTATCATAACATGTCTCATTCCAAGAAAATGTGGCAAACACCCTTGGATGGGAAGCTAGATGTGGAAAAGATGGCAATACCCCGCAGTCCAGAATAACTGACTCCTCAGTTGAAATTGTTAGGATGTAATTTCGAAGCCACCTCCCTTGGTGCGCAATGTCTTGTGTTTTCATTAGTATGTCTAACCCCCACAACAAATGATCTGTTCTACATGCCATTCAAGTTGTTGATTCTTTGGCTATCCCTTTGGGTATGCCTCTTCATCAATAGATACTCTTGGATATCATTGACAAGTCGAAGCCGCTCTTCATAAAAAACCCTTGAGTGATGTAAGTTTTCATCCCAACTAGATGGGAATGTGAGTATGGGATTGCCCTCCTATATCTATTGTTAGGACTTGAATGCTACCATATATTAAATGCTATTTCATACCTTAGTCTTTGTGTGCATGTGTTATGAGAGATCACCCTATGTGATTTGAGAGATATGCATGTGAACCCTATGTATGCAAGGGTGGATAAGGGTAGCTAGGTGTGAATGACCTGGAGGGTAGGGGAAAACCCTAACCCTAGTCATCTAGAGGCTATATAAACAGTCTAAAGGTCACTCTCGTGGTAGAGGAGAGTGTACTAGTTATATTTGTAAACAACTCACTAAGCAATATCTTCTTATTGTACTTGAGCACTCTCTCTCCCTCTTGTGCACACTCTCATGCTTCCACTCAAATATTTCATCATGCTATCAAAGCTATCTTTGATCCAACAAAATTCCTTTAGCTACATCCTGGCCTAAGTGCATAAGAAGATCAGATCTTTCCCACTTTACCTTCTTCTCCAACATAGCCAGCCTTGATCACTTGTCAGTGGATGGCCTGGGGTGAACAAAAGAGAGCATATTTTGCCTTGCTTTCTTCTAGAAAGTTGCTCCCTAGTTCAGAGCGCTTCATCAGGACGCATCAAATGCTAACATTGGGCGAGAAGGAGGGCAACATTGCGTGTTTCCCTAAAATAGGCGTAGATCTGCAAGTGTCACATTTTGGGCTATTGTGTGTGTTGATGAGGGTGCAATGTGGGCGGCTACCATGGGGTTTTGTTAGCCCCCCTAGTGGGCCATCTTTCCCTAAAAGGGTTTGAGTTAACTCCTCTCGTAGTGGCTACTGCAATCAAAACCCTAACTGTGGGTCACAGTGGTAGCCATAGCCATAAGCTTGAAAGCTTGTCTTTCTTGTTTTTTTCATCTTTTGCTGACATTAACAGTGATTTTAATCACCGAATCACTATATATAGAGTAATTTAATGACATGTAGTCTTCATGTCAATGCTGATCCTTCATTTGATGGGCATCAAAGCTTGCCAAGATGAATACTTAACATCTCAAGTGGTCTTAACCTTGAGATGAGTGCTTCTTAGCACTGAAATGCATTTAGTGTGATTAGTTGCTACTGCCTTATGATGAAACAATAATATGGGTGTAATTGAAATCTTCGACTCTTCTCCAAGTGTCAAAGTTCTTGATCAATCTTATTCAACAAAATATTCATCCACTAGACCATAAGGTTGGGAGGAGCCAGAGGTTCAATCAAAGTTCACTTCATTAAAGCCTAGGAAGACAATCAAACCTAAACCAAGGGTTATCCAAAGGAAAGGACCACCAAAATCTTATTTTGAAGTACTTCACATGTATGATTTTCAACCCCTTTCATCCTTGCAGTTTTAAGTCTACACAGTTGTTGTAAGGCTATGTGGCATTTATGAACACATAGATAATTTCCTTCAGTTGGTTCATACTTATTGGCCATTTCGTAAAGGACTAGACACTACCATTGCTTAGGGAAATTGGTAAGACCTTCCTATCATGGCCATAGCTTATGCCGATGTTAGTCCTCAAATCCGTAAGTTTGATGGAAAAGACTTTCATCCATGGTAGGTAGTAAAATGATGGAATGGGGCTACTGGCCCTTCATCAAAGGGACTAAGGTTATTGATCCATCAAACCCACTTGATGTAGAAGATGATGAAAGAGCCCAAGCCATCATCATGTTTCATTTAGATGAGTCCCTAATTCATCATATTGACCAACCCTCCATTGCCAAAGGAAAAATGGGATGAGCTTGAAAAGCTTTATGGTGCTATAGGGAAGAATAAACAAGGAGTATAAAAACAAGGAGAAGACCTAGATAAGTTCATTTCTCACATGAAGGGGCTCATGGCATAGCTAGCCTCAGTTCAAGCTCCAATTCATGATGAAGATGCCATTGTAATTCTCTTGAAGGCTATAAAAAAAGGTATTTCCAACCCTTGCAACTACTCTTACCAATATTCCTAATCCAACTTTGGAAAGCACCATCTAGTCTTGTTTAGATGAGGAGAAAAGAAGTCAAGGATCTACTTCAACAGCCCATGAGCAACTCCTGGTTCATAATATCTCCACCAAATGCTCCTTTTGCAATAAGAAGGGACATATTGTCAGTATAATGGCTGGAAAAAATATCCCAACAAAATGAAATGCAACAAATGTAAGAAGACAGTGCATATTACCGATAAATCTCCTACCACTCCTAAAGTACCAAAAGAATTAGAGGCCAAATTTGTCTCCAAAACATTTGAAGATCAAATTTTCTAAAGACTATAAATCCTCTACTTATAAGCACTCTTGTAGCTTGATTTATAAAGACATCTCATTTTGTTTGAGGGGGGCATTAACATGCCTTGTAGTCCAATGCCACTCTAGCATTTGGGGGGGGTGTTGAGAGATAGGCATGTGAACCCTATGTATGCAAGGGTAGATAAGAGTAGCTGGGTGTGAATGAACTAGAGGGAAGGGGAAAACCCTAACCCTAGACATCCAGAGACTATATAAACAACCTAAAGGTCACTCCCACCATAGAGAAGAGTGGACTAGTTGTACTTGTGAACAACTCATTAAGTAAGATCTTCTTCTTGTACTTGAGCTCTTTCTCTCCCTCTTGTGCACACTCTCACGCTTCCACTCTGATATTTCAACAAAACCAACTTTATATGTCATGTGATAACTTTACGTGAAATACATGTGCATGTCTCCTAATATTCTGACAATTGTATCATTTGAGATGATATGAATGAAATTAAAAATGAAGAATGACAATGCCATGCTTGGTTGGTTGCTAATAGTTGATTGCTATAACTGTCTTGTTTCTCTGATTTTCTAAGTGACTGATCATGAATTATGTGTCTATGAATATTTTCAATTATGCCTATTGGAAAATGTGTAGAAGTTATAACTGTAATAAATTTGTATGTGCCAACAAATTGGTATGTTCTTGTATTTTTGTTGTAGCCTTGAGAAGCCATAACACTTTGGTTTTATGGAAATAATTTTCCTAATTTAGGCACAAGCCTAGAACAAATTTTGTAAAATCACATTGCAAGATCAGGCAGTAGGAATGTTGATGGCATTGAGGGTGAAGGTGTATTAGGTGCCTTCTATGGGCAACATTTATGTCAGATGCTTATCCTTATTTGTCCAGTCCTATCCTTACCAAGAGTAGATCTTAAGAATTCAAGGAAGCCTTAGCAAGACAACAACATCAAGTTGTAGAGTGAATGATAGGAGTAGAACAGAAGGCCTAGGTAGGCTGAATGAAGAGCAATTTATTGATGTAGGGTAGAATTCTTTGGAGGGGGTACCTCGACAACAGTTCATTCTCCTGTCACCTCAACAAAATATCCAAATTTGTCAGATGATAAGGGATAAATACTGCTACTTGAACATTAAGATACTCCTCCTAGATAGGAACTTGAGAGGTTACAACGTATAGTAATGGGGAGGACATTTCTTTTGCGGAGTACAAGAATCCCATCTCAGAGATCTTTGAACTTTAATCCTTTACCACCTCAAAGGAAGCCCAATAAGAAAAATATAATGAACCCAAATTAGCTTGTTAATTTGAAGGTTTGAGCATCTAAATTTTTAGGAAAAAAGAATGAAGACCATGACTGCCATGTGGCACAATTTGAGACAAGCTGGACAACCGGTGAAGTTCAACTAGGTGTACGGGGATCAAGTCAAGAAGCAACAATTTGCTACTACCTTGTAGGGAAAGGCCATGGACTGGTTTGCCAATTACGGTATGGTATTTTTCAATACATATGATGCCTTAAAAATAATACTCTTAGGCAAGTTCCGTAAGGACAAAAATCTAGGAGATATTTTATGGAAGATCAAGAAGATCAAAGAAAAGAATATGTTGGTGGAGGAATATGCCCAAAAGTTTAAGAACTTGCTAAACATGTTAGATGATGATGATGCACCTTCAGTTGAAATGCAGATCACTTATTTTATGAAGGGCTTAGGGGGTAAAATTAGAAACCCCATTGCAAATGTGGAGATGGGTCAAAATGATACATTGGACACACTAATCAGGGCTGCTATGAGAGTGGAGAGGAGGCTTGGTGCCTCCCAATCAAAGATCCATAAGGATGAGGATTCTTCAAATTTAGATTATTTTGATGCAGATTTAGATTCAGATTCAGACATAGATAGTGATGACGAGGACAGTGACTACAGTTTAGAGTCAAATGATGATCTACGTGACTTTGATGATGATGAGTCTAATATGAAGAAGCACAAGAAGAAAAAGAAGAATTTGGGATTAGCCACAACTAAAAAGAGAAAAGAAAAGGACAAAGATAAGAAAAAGGTAGAGGACAACAAGCTGTATAAGAAGATTAAACAAAAATTGAAGGATTTGGATCTTTTTGATATCGAGAAGAAAGAAAAGTAATGTGATATATGTCAGAGGAATGACCATGAGATTAGGACTTCTTGATACAATCCTAATGTTAGGATGGCACAGTAGATGCTAATGATGTAGCCTAGGCCAATACCTATTTAGCTAGCTACAGTCAATAAGGTTATTATTGACACAATACCTAAGAGGCCCTTTAGGGGACCTAGAAGAATGTAGGCAAGATAGCCTTGGGGAAATTTTTAGGCATAATAGTAAACCACCAAAATGGGAGCATGCCACTATTGTGGAGGTCAAGGACACTTTGTTGGACCAAACTATGAGCTTTGGGCAAGGCGTAGGACTGAGAGAGGAATGCTAGTAGTAGCAAGGTCCGAAAATGACGAAAGACCTGTAGGAGCATCTCATCCACAACATCCACTTACCTAGATGCAGTAGTCCTCATAGAGTTACCTGATCAAGATGAGAAAAATGCAATTTCTTGAAGGTATAGGTATTGTTGGTTCTAGGAAAATTCAACAAGATAACATTCAAGAAAGGGCAAAGGAGGTGTTAGGTAACATTCATGTTGGAAGTATGCATGTTCATTGTGATTGTGCTAATTGTATTGAAGTAGAGGATTGTTAAGAGGAAGCAATGGTGATGGGACCTAAAATGGGCCGGCACTGGCTATGGTACTTGCACACAACAGACAACCCCACCACACAGCCTCGCGGACCACGAGCGTCTGTAATACATCGATGCACACTAGACAGACTTAATTATGCATTTGTAGCTGATACATAGTCCAACGTTTACATTCCCTTCTCCTCAGAGGGAGATCCCATAACATATAGGCACAGTGCCTCGTAAGACAAACATAAGGAAGCTCCCCTCAGCTGATTGCTGCGGCTCCATTGTGACTCTCCTACACCTCGGGGATTGGCCCCAAGACGCATTTCTTCAACAAAAAGTACACACGATACAAACTCCAGTCTTTCATTTTAAACGTATTCTAGGAGATAACATGTGCCCTTACCAAATGATTCCCTTAGAAAACGAACGACTAACCTATAGCTTAGGTTCCTTTCCACTCCACGTATAAGTCATATCCTAGGAAGATAATTGCTATGCTGTCTAGGATCGATACCATGGCATGCATCATGCATAGTGCATATGATCCTAGTGCACAAACAATATTCATAAAATCAACACTTTGTGATGTGGAAAAATAGCCCAATTTTCATGATTTTCACTAAACGTATGCTTCGATACATGGAGACTAGCACCGATTTCTCATGCTACTAGCCCCTTAAACTCAAATATCGCAATTCTAAATGAAATGCACAATCAAATATTTCAAAGATTCACACACTCCTCTAACGTTTAGGTTATGCTGCGTTGCATAGGTGTAGGGTTTTGTTTCGTATGTATTTTTCACATAAAACAAAAAAAAACCATGAACTATGACACATAAAAAAGCCAAAACTAAAGCCAAACTTCATGCCTAAGCTTTGTTATATAACCACAACCATGACTCATAATTTTCTAGATTTTTATAACGTGAAAATCCTATTATTTTTCCAATTTTTACTATTTTTCTCTATTTATTTGTGTATAAAAATAGATTATTTTATGATTTATGATTAGTGGCTGACTATGACAATTGAACAATTGTTTTTTTTAGAATTTTATCCCATGGGCATCTCTTTTTCCCACCCAAAACCAACAAAATCTTCATTTTCACTCTAAAAAGTCACTTTTTGGGCTATAATTTAATTATTACGACTTTTTATCATTACGTATCTGCATTCCTTTTATGCAAACCCTCAATCATAATGCAACAAGATCCAAACAATTTTTTGTTCCATATGAATTCCATTTCAACCAAACATAAAAAAGAAGAAAAATTCCTTTGTAAAAATGATGCATACCGCTTACTTGCGTGTTGCGGGTTTTTTGATTATTTTTTTTGAGTTGCCAATGGACCGCAACCAGCAACACATCTTCAATGTTGAATATCTCCCCTCAGCCTCCTCTTGGTCTTGGAGCAATTCGATTGTCGCTGGACAAGCATCATTCAGCCTCTCTTCTTCTTGATTTCATACACATGAACTATCACTTGAAAGAGAGAGAGGGAGGAGAGAGAAAGACTAGAACATGATCTACATGTCCAGGCAGCCATTGAACATGTGAGAGGTGGCGATTGGAAGCGAGGAGATAGAGGAGACTGATGGTAAGATCAGATATGTCAAGTATATTGAGGTGGGAGATGGCATATAGCCCCTCTCCACACCATTTTTTCAATCGCACCCATGAGGACATCGTTTCCTGATTCGTGCAGCTGCAAAAAATGCCCCCTCCTCCTCATGTGAAAATTGGGGGGTGGGAGACCCCAAAGGTCACCCCCCTTGACCCCCCAAGGCTTTTTCCCACTTACTTTCTTTTGTTCTCCACTTCGAGTACCCCCATTCTTGTGTTCGGTGTCCAAGTTGACTTCTGAAAAATTTTGGGCGTCAGTCTCGAGGTCCCGCATTGCTTGACACTTCCTAGGATTCAATCCGACATATAAAAAAGATATGAAAAATTTGAAACCACCAGCTGGTGGGTCTTTAAGCACTTTTGGAGCTCGTCGGCTTCTTGCTGCTTAAAATCTACTGATTGCAGCTGCCGCCTTTGACGAAGTCTATTTTTCTTTTGAAATTTGGATTTTTTGGCTATTTTTAAGCACTTCTCGGAGTCAAAAAATCAGCTGTCAAATGGTCTTAGTGGTTACAAGAAGCCAAGTTGGTTTGAAGCTTGATTGGCAGGAACAAGAGAAGACAAGGAAACGCAACAAAGTAGGTTAGAAAGTTGCAAAAACTTGCTGAAAAATAAAAATTTGATCAATTTGATGATGTAGGGGATTCACATATTTAGAAGCCTAAACTACAGGAGCATCTTTCTAAACAACATGCGTATTTTCTTGAACAGTAGGATCGGTTTCTTGAAAAGCAAGAATAATTTCTTGATAGTACAATTGGTGGAAAGTTACAGCAAGGAGATTCAGAAGAGCTATTTCAAGCCCTAGCAAAGTGTTCTCTACACTTAACCCTGGAGCAGGTCTTGGATTTAATACCAAGATTTAAGGAAAAGTTACTCCTGAAGATCAGGCAAAAGCAACAAGAAGTTCTTGAAAGTATAGGAGTTTAGGATCAAGCAATTCCTATCTATTAGGCAATTATACCAACCAAACAAGAAGTTGTGGATTACCAAGTGCCTACCATTCAAGTTGAGTATGCAGGAAGAAAGCATGACGATGTCCTGTTGGATGGCATTTTAGGAGTTAATATAGTTCCTGAACATACATATTTGGCAACCAAGCAAGAGGAGCTACTACCAGCCCCATTTCAAGTTAGGATGGCAAAGTAGAGGAGGTTACAGTCTTTGAGTACTCTTAGGAATCAACAAATTTGCGTGGCTAGCCTAGAATTCAGGGTGATTTTTCTTGTGTTAAGAATGTCAAAAATGAGGGATTCTTATACAATGTGTTTGGGTAGACCGTGGTTTAAATTGGCAAACTAAAGCAGGACTAGGAGAATGTTTATATATGTATCCCTAGAGGACTCAGGGAAATCAATTTGTCAATAGTTAATAAGGTTATCTTAAAGAGTTCCTCTAGACCTTAGACTATTAAGTTTAATATAGTATTATTCAGGAGTATCAAGATTCTCCTATAAGTGTAGGAAATGAAGTTCTGGAACACCAAACAGTTCAAAATGTAGTTTCAAACTAGATAGAATAGAATTCTAAAGGCTT
Source organism: Lygodium microphyllum (assembly GCF_053477565.2). Lineage (NCBI taxonomy): Eukaryota > Viridiplantae > Streptophyta > Polypodiopsida > Schizaeales > Lygodiaceae > Lygodium > Lygodium microphyllum. Next base: position 81,681,624 of record NC_141163.1, on the reverse strand, counting down.
TCTTGAAGGTCAAGAGCAACCTGAAGTTCAAGAAACGAGCAGGATAAAATAATTGAGGACCAAGAAATTAGTCATCCTAAAGTTTCTCAGCAAAGAAGTATCTGAAAAGGAGCAAACTAGTGTGGATAGTTCTATTAGATAGTGCTTATGTATTGGATGCACAAGGATAGAAAGTAATTATTCATGTTGAACTAAGATATGAGCATACAATGAGAAGATCTACAAGGGTAGGTGAGGATGAGGTTCAAAAAGTTAATTTGAATCTTGAAGGGGAGGCCAAACCTATCAAGGTCAGTATTTTTGTGAAAGAAAACAAGCAAGATCTTATTAAGTTGTGTAAAGAGTTTCAGGACATTTTTGCTTGGGATTATATGGACATGAAATCATTTAATCCAAATATGTGTTTGCACAGGATACATTTAAAGAAATATTCTAAGCCAATTTTCAGAAGGGGTATACAATGAACCCTAACTATGCTAAACACATTGAGGGCTGAAATGATGAACGGGTTGCCTCTTACCCATCCAACCTCCAATCCTCACTAAGAGAACTAAAGAGGGGCACAACCTAGCCAAAGGGAGGATGGGCTAGGACATCCATTTTCTCAAAGAGAATCAAGAGAACCAAGACACAAATTTACAAGAGAAAATATATGTACTAAACACCATATTGGAATATAAGAGAGAGAGACGAGAGGAGAGGGAGACAAGAGGAGAAGAGGTAGAAGAAGCTTGCCATTATGCTACATGGAATGAGAAGATGAGAAGAGAGGGAGATAATAGGAGAAGAGGTAGAAGAAGCTTGCCATTATGCTACATAATAAAAGAACTCACTCATAGCTTACCTCAAAGAGATGAGGATATTCTAGAGTGCTCTGATGGACTTGTCATTCTCCTTCCTCTCCCTCTTTTCTCAAAGAGAATCAAGAGAACCAAGACACAAATTTACAAGAGAGAATATATGTACTAAACACCATATTGGAATATAAGAGAGAGATGTGAGAGGAGAGGGAGACAAGAGGAGAAGAGGTAGAAGAAGCTTGCCATTATGCTACATGGAATGAGAAGATGAGAAGAGAGGGAGATAATAGGAGAAGAGGTAGAGGAAGCTTGCCATTATGCTACATAATAAAAGAACTCACTCATAGCTTACCTCAAAGAGATGAGGATATTCTAGAGTGCTCTCATGGACTTGTCATTCTCCTTCCTCTCCACCAAAAAATGGGGGCTGAAATGATGAACGGGTTGCCTCTTACCCATCCAACCTCCAATCCTCGCTAAGAGAACTAAAGAAGGGGCACCACCTAGCCAAAGGGAGGATGGGTTAGGACATCCCTTTTCTAAAAAAGAATCAGAGAACCAAGACACAAATTTACAAGAGAGAATATATGTACTAGACACCATATTGGAATATAAGAGAGAGAGAGATGAGAGGAGAGGGAGATAAGAGGAGAAGAGGTAGAGGAAGCTTGCTATTATACTACATAATAAAAGAACTCACTCATAGCTCACCTCAAAGAGATGAGGGTATTCTAGAGTGCTCTCATGGGCTTGTCATTGTTCTTCCCTCCTTCTTCATTCTCCATGGGCTCTTTATATAGCCTCCATGAGGGATTAGATTAAGCTAATCTTCTTGATTAACATAATCCTAGATGATGTATGGCATCTTTGAAAATATGGAGCATAGTGGATGGGACAAGTCCCCACCTTGGTCATCATGCAAGAAGCCAAGGGTGGTGGTAGACAACATAGAGAAATGGAGCTAGATTACAAGAGGTGGGTGCCCAAAGCACATTATTATAATATATTTACAAGAAGGACAGAGTGGAAAGTTGGTGTGGTGAAAGAGAGAAGAAAATTGCATGTAGGCAGCAGTCTACGCCTTCGTAACTTCAAATTCGTGAGGAATTTGAAAAAATTTTCTTCTGCAACTTCGTAGACCAGGTCGAAACCGATCAGGCTTGTCAGGAATTTTCTTGAAATTCACTTTTTCTTGGGAGTTATTGAGATTATAAAAAACGGCTTCTAAAAGCTGCTTTGACTTTAGTCCCCCATATGTATATAAATACATATAAGCATGTAACAAAAGGGGTCCATGCTTGTAAGCTTTTGTGCAAGATCCAAATGACACCATGATGTGGATATTGACTTGTGTGCTAGGGTGAGGTGTCCTCTAATGATGGTGATAGATTCCAAATCTTAGTGATGCAGACGGGGCCCATGTGTAGTTGGAGGCTAGTCCTTTGAAAAATCTATGCGTTAACTCAACTCCTAGGTGTAATCCATTTTCATCTTCACTAAGATAACCATCCCTTTTATCCTTTACATTGACATGCCTTCTAAGAACTTGTTCCCCCCATTTGCTAGAGTTATCATAATCGAGAAGCAATGTAGCATACCTAGTGCTTGAAGAGTAAACCCAAAGTGATATGGTAAGCTCTTGATAGGGGCTTTGGCCAAATTTTGTGGTAATAATCCGGGTTGTAAAAAACCCGGATCAACATCAAGGAAGAAATTGACAAGCTTCTGAGAGTTGGGTTCATCAAACTGATTAATGAGGTTACTTGCTTATCTCCTATTGTTGTGGTGCCCAAGAAGAATGGGAAGATTAGAGTATATGTGGATTACAAGAAATCAAATCTAGCTACCATTATAGATCCCTTCCCGATTCCTTTTACTGAGACTCTCCTTGATGATGTGGCAAGTCATGAAATGTACAATTTTCTAGATGGGTTTTCAGGGTACAATCAAAATAGGATGCATCCGAAAGATGTGGATAAGACAGCCTTTATCACTGAGTGAGGAGAATATGTTAGCACAGTCATGAACTTTCGACTAAAGAATGGACCTCTTGAGTTTTAGGGAGTTGCTCATAAGACATTTAAGCCATATTTAACAACTTTTATGAGGGTATTTATTGATGATTTCTATGTTTTTGGTAGTAGGAGAGGAGATAACATTTAAAACACTGCAGGTTATGTTTTAGAGAGATGTAGAAGATTTGGCATGCTATTGAACCCCTTTAACTCAATGTTTGCAACAAAGAGGGGTGTGCTTTTAGGCCACAACTTATTTGAGGAAGGTATGAGCATAGATTCAAGAAAGAGTGCATCTGTTCAGAAAGCTAAGGCTCGAGTTTACTACGCATGAAGGTATGAGGTTTATTGGGCAAGTGAAGTGACATAGTAGGTATTTAAGGTACTTGTCACATATTTGTTTTCCTCTCATAACTTTAACCAAGAAAGGGATGCCTTTTTTTTGGAGGGAAGATCAGGAAAAAGCCTTTAATATTCTTAAGTAGATGTTCATTGTAGCCCAATATTGCAAGCACTTGGCATGGTTTTCTTTGTGCAAAAATTTAGGCATTGGGAAATCAAGTAATCTTTCATGTGGATCATTGGGAACTCTTATTCCTAATAAATAAACCTCAATTGATAGGTAGATTGGCAATATGGATGTTGCTGTTACAGGAGCTTGACTTCAAGGTTATCCATACCCCAGGGAAAGAACATGCTATAGGTGATTATTTAAGTAGATTAGAAAATGATGAGGCTGAAGTAGGTGTTCCTGATGGTGAACTCTTTGAGATTTAGGTAATAGACCATGATTCATATTATGATCAGTTGTTGCATTTCCTAAAGAAAGGGATTATGTCAGCACACCTTATAGTAGATTAAAGAAGAAGATTATCACTAAAGAGCAGAGCATTTCAGGTTATTAGGAATACGCTATATTAGAAGGAGAGTAGATAATGTCTTGAGAAGGTGTGTTTCTAAATTTGAGCAACTAGCAACTTTTCATGAAGCTCATTTCAGACTGTGAGATGGTCATTTCCAGGGGAGATTACATGCTGAAAAATACTATATGTAGGTTTATGGTAGCCTACTATGTTGAAAGATGCTCATCAGTATGCTAACGAGTGTTTGCAATGTTTGAAGGAGGATCAACCTCTTGATAGGGAGGACATGATGCAAGATAATCTTGTACTTCCACTCAAGACATTTTAGAAGTGGGGGATTGATTTTATTGGGCCAATTAAACTAGCAGCCAAACGGACAGGTAACAGATATATTTTGGTTTGTACAGATTATAGTACCAAATGAGTAGAGGCTCAAGCATTGAAGGACAATAAAGCATATAGTGTGGCCAAATTTTTGTATTCTAATATTAGGACCAGGTTTAGATGCCCTATTGAGTTGGTTAATGATAGGGGTAAGCATTTCTTAAATCAGGTTATCCAGGAACTGACTGTTAGGCATATGATTTTACATAAGAAGTCTATCCCCTATCATCCTAATGGTCAAGCTGAAAGTTCCAACAAGATTTTACTTTGTATCTTGAAGAAAATTATTGAGGATAATAGGGAATATTGGGATGCTAAACTTGATTTAGCATTGTGGGCTTTTAGGATAGCATATAATGTTACAACAAGGCTTACATCCTTCAAACTTGTGTATGGATTAGCAGTTATAGTGCCTATGGAATTTGTGGTACCAAGCTTGAGAATTGCAATTACATATAAGTTGGATCCTAAGAAGTTAGCTCAACATAGATTGGCACAACTCCTGAAGTTAGGATAGGGTATCAACTACCTACATTTCAAGAGTTACATATCAACGGAGACAGGCTTGGGTAGATAGACATGTTACAAAGAATTTTTTTAAAGAAGGAGATTGGATTGTTGTTTATAACTCTTGACTTGGAAAATTTATCGCGAAATTAAAGCTTTAGTATATGCGGGTTCATTATGATCTTCAAGGATATCGGTCAAGGCACAGTTTTATTAAACAATTTGCAAGGAAATGTGTTGAAGCCTGCAGTAAATGGGTTTAGGTTGAAAAGATTGTTTCAACCTTATTATCTAGAGATTAATTTAATTGTGCTATGCTGTACAAAGTTTAATAGTGACATGCATGATGACAAAGAGTGGTCTTCCGTGTGTCCTTCTGATGGGACAAATGGCACAAAAGGTTCTCAACACTTAGACAGCTTCAACTTCTTGATTTGAATGGAGAAGAAGACCCATACTCATAGCTCAACCAAGCAGCTATATGTGAAGAAGCATGCTTGTGTGGATGATGATGATGATGAGGCAGACTTGGCAAAGGAGGAGCGGTCAGAGAGTAGTATGACACAGAGGCAGGACCAAAAGCTTCATTTTAGATAGCTAGCCCTAGTGCTGCTCTCACACCATTTGTAGAATCTACATTGGTCTTGGATGTTGATCATGCTCCCACCAAATTGTGGTTGGAGAAGATTGGGTTGTACGAGTTTACATGTTTACCTTGGGCAACATGGGCATAAAATGTACATGCTTCAGTTCAACTTGACATTATGAGGCAATCTCATGGAAAGATTGCTTGCCATATTGATCTCAATACGGCTATGATGAGTTGAGTATTTGCATTGCTTATGAATGTCAATCCCATGTTGTGGTGGTTCTTGAATGAATAAATGAATGCAGCCTTTACAAGTGCTATAGGTCCATGCAATGTCTATGTCTTGAAGTGCATTGATACAACCCAAAAGATGCAATTACAAGATGGTTCATGGAGAGGTTTATGATGTACATCAAAATTGATTCTATTGCTCATGAGACATATGGGCTCATCTATTATGTTGAAAATGTTGATGTACCTAATTGGGCAAGGGTTATTCATGATCGACTTATGATAGAAATTAAGGTGCTCAAGACAAAGAAGGTGTTTCATAAATCATGCATGGGTTGTTTTTTGGCTACTTTGTATGAATATGCTTGGATGCAATTTCCCGACTTGAATATGGATGCTTTGTTGAAATGGACCCTTGATTCTATCTTTGTGGATACATGTGATGAGGATACTGTGATGAAAGATCATAGTCATGGTAAAGATAGTGATGATGCTAATACTCTCTTTGGGGGTAATGAGGATATATATGAAATCTATAAAGATTTGCTTCAAGCAGGGTATTCTAAATCTTATGCAAAGCAAGTTTCCTTGGATTTTGTGAAAGACCATGGAAAGCATATGGATGTTGATCATGTAATGCATGAGGATGAGCAAGTTAAAATGGACATCTTGAAGACTTTGGGTAATGTCCATGCAATGAAAAATAAGCAAAAAATTGGAAAGATTTATCTTAGGGGTAAGCCTCTGGATAAAGATTTTGAATCTACTTGTATATCTAACATTCAATCTACTTCAGGTCAGTTTGGGGCTGGTGTTTGCATGGTTAGCAGCATGACAGTTGCTATGGATTTGATGAAAAGGGTTATGATGTATTTGAAGCAGTATGAGCATGCAAAGTTTGGGATTGCAGCATAGGCTCAAAGATTGTAGGATCACTTGACAACAGAGAAGATGAAGATTGATGTTTTGTTTAACATTCCCTCTGTAAATACTGTAAGAGGTGGAAGAGGTGTGATACAATAAAACAGAGAAGATGAAGATTGATGTTTTGTTTAACATTCCCTCTGTAAATACTGTAAGAGGTGGAAGAGGTGTGATACAATAAAACACATGGTGTGGAAAGTGCCATTAGGTGGGATACTTGGCCACTAAATGGACCTGAAAGCCACCCACACAAGGAGCCTTTTGTTTATATTTTCTACAAAAGAATCATATAGAGGATATCTGCTCTTTGAACGGAGATGCATGAAAGAAGGAAGAAAGACAAGAAGCAAGATTCAATCTGCTCGAATCCAAGATGACAACCCATGATATCAACCCAAAGCCTATAGAGTTTAATCCTAATTTTGTTCCAAGGAGGCTTTTCTCTCAAAGCAATAGAGGAAGACATGCTGGCAGTGGACATAGATTAGAAGTGAAGTGTTACACATGTGGAGAAAAGGGATGCCTGAAGGAGAAGGTGCAGTGCTCTACCTAAGGGGGGTGCTTCCTCAGTGAGTTGGTGCATTGTGCTCATGAGTGGAATGGGGAGGTGGGTCTAACCGCAAGCGAGCCTGGGTGACGTTCCACACTTGAGGACCCCATTTGTGCCAAGGGGGTGCGGTGCCAATGGCTTAGGGTGACAAGTCTAACCCGAGGTGAGTGTTACCTCCCTAGGTGTGTCCTGCCCTTGATGGGCCCTAAGTGTGAAGTGGGGGAGCAAAAAGGGCTAGGGGGTTGGGAGTGGAGCCGGTCGACCGAAGCCACCGGACACACCTAACTTAAGAACCCCTAGGTGCAGTGATTGTGCTTTTTGTGGTGATAAGTGCTTCTACAAGTGGGTGATGTTGACCAGTCAGTTTTTTTTTTTTTTTTTTGGAATGAATGACAGCTAGGCCTAATCCTCTTGGTCTGAATGAGGGGGGGAAGGAGGACGGATGGATTTGCACAAAAATTGGGGACTTTGCATGTACCCTTTCAGGTTCATGTGGATGTGGAGAGAGGTGGTGGAAAGGAAGGGGTGATTACACCTAGTGAATTAGCTATCACTCATATCCTCCAGGAGACCTAGGCAAAAGAAAGGTAGTAGGCTAGCTCTCATCATTAAATGGGCCATAGTGCAGCTATCAATAGCATTGTGATAAAAAAAGAGGGGAGGCAAGCCATTTTCCGTGGTGCCAGATCTTGCTTGAGTAGGAGCTTAAGAAGCCTAAGGTAATTACATGTAGTTATGAAAGCGGGGTTGGGACAAGAGGAGAATTCCATGAGGAAGCACGTCATGGAGTCGGTTAGGCTTCCTAAATCAAAAGTAGAGCATCCTCGAAGGAGGTGGTGTTGGAATTGTAGATGATGGGGAAGTCATAATCCCATGGAGGGTGGCGACAAAATCCACGCCTACCCTACAAGGATACGCCATGAATGTGGGGTCGTTCCTCTCATAGGGTAGGGTATTACAAAATGCCATCCAAGCGAGCATGTTAGTATTGCATATTCGCATTGTCTAGAGGGGTTGGCAATTATAGCCCCTTACGGTGTGTGGCACTTTGTACACTTTGTCTTGCCAAAATTCTGCTTCCTCCGTGCCCCATAGAGTGGGGGCCTTTGCCTTGTCGTCCAGCCATTTTTGGCTAGCCGCGATCACCTCCTCCATTACTTTGATTGGCAGGACCCTTCTCAGGCTATTGGGCATAAGGAAGCTGAAAGAGAAAGGGTCCTTTTTGATTTCCTGCCGTTCCCAGACCACTAGCTCCACGTGGAATTGCATTGGGAGGTCATCGGGGCATGGTGGGAGGGATGCAGATGGCCGCGCGACTGGCTTGGCCTGCAGCCGCCTTCTAGCTTCTTCCACCAACTTTTTCCATTGTTCCTTGAGCATGGCTTGTCTGTCCAAGGGCGGCGGTCCAAGAGCGGGTCAAGTGGTTGTGTTCTTGATTGTATGGCAAGGGGGGTTGTGGGATTACATATTCTCTGAATCTGTTCAGGTCGACTTCAAGTTTGGATTCCTCCCCCTGCCGGATTCCCTGTGGTGCTATTTCTTCAAATCCTAGGGCATCCACTTCCTGGGGGGTTAGACTAGCCAGCAAATAGGTATTTTCATTGCTCGTCCAACCTCCGCAGATTGGGGTGGCAATTGTAGTCCTGCATGTAGGGCTCTGCATGCAATGTTGAGCTTCCTTTGTGCCACCTCCAACGGCACTCCCTCCTCTGGGCAGGTAGTGTCCATGATGGTGTCGAGGAAGGATTTTTGTTGGGCATTGAAGGCCACTTGGACGGCTTCTGCCTTGCTCTTTGCAATGATCTTTTCCTTTTCTACTAGAGCGAGGCACCGTGCCAGTGTCTTCACCCTCTTTTCATTATGCACCGCCCACTCCTCTGCCTTCTTGTTCATGTCCTCCATGCTCTCCCCTTGCTTCAGGGTCAGTATCATGAGCCTTTGCTCTTGGTCCTCTAATTCCCTGATCAGCCTCTCCTGTTCTTCTCTTTCAGAGTTCAACTGACTGGTTAGGTGCTCAATCTCTTCTTGCTGCTCCTCCATGTCCTTCTTTCTTTTCTCATCCTTGGCGTTGAGCTCAGCCATGAGTTCTTCAACTTTAGTAGTTTTCTCATCCTTGGTGTTGAGCTCAGCCATGAGTTCTTCAACTTTAGTAGTTTTTGTAATGAGCTCCTAGTATTGCATTATCAAGAGCTTATATTCTCTTTGCATCTTCACCAGCTCCTGTGTTTCATTCTCGAGCTGCTGCCTCCAGTGTTCTTCTCTGTCATCCTTAGCCTTTATTTCCTACTTGAGATCTGCGATCTCCCTTTGTTGCATGGCTATCATCCTTGTCTTTTCAAGCTGGAAGGTGGCTATTGATTCCTTCTCAGCTACCAACTCAGCTACCACTACCTTTTGCTCCTCCTTAGCTCTCTCCAACTACGAGAGTAGCTCGGCGACGTATTCGTCATAATTAGCCGATGGCGTCATCGTTGTTTGGATGGGTGTTGTTGAGGCCTCCACCTTTTGTCGTTTAGGATCTTGCCTAGACTCTATGTCTGTGGCCGGCCGCTTTTGCCCTGTAGCTATAGTTTTAGTGCTCGTCCCCTAGACTATCTCCTTGTTAATGAAATACTACATCCATGCACAAGATTTGATACGTCTGCACTAGTGGGGATGCTGGGAGTGATAGTGCTTGGCTTGGTGGGAGGCACCAATAGAGTAGGAATTGGGTGGATTGGGGCCTTGCCCTTGCCCTTAATGACGGCAGGCGGCACAATCTCCGACACCTATGTGCTTGACCTAGGCCTTTCTTCTCTATGTGGGCTCAAACTCCCTAGTTCATCAGCTCTGCATTGCTATTCTATGGACTGGCGTGTAGCTTCAGCCAGGTCCTCTTCCTCCTTCCTTCTTAGTTCTTCATCTTCTTCATCAGCCTTTCTTTGCCTTTCCTCTTCTGCTTTTCTCTGCTCTTCCTTCTTTTTCTCTTTTTCTTCCTTTTCATTTATTTTTCTCTCCTGTGCCTCTTGCTTTGATGCCTTCTTAGCCTTCTGTAACTACTCCTTTTCCTTTTCTTCTTCCTGTTTTTTCTTCTTCTCCCTCTTCTTGGCCTCCCTAAGGGACTCTCTCTTGGCCTTCTCTAAGTCCTCTTTCTCTTTCCTGTGGTCCTTGTCATCCTTTTTCTTTTTCTTTTGCACTGCCTTCTTCTCGGTCTCCTTGACTTGCTTTTTGCTTTTTTGTTCTTCCTCTTCTTCCTCGGTCTCAATCCTATCACTTAACCTCTCTTGGTGTTGATGAGGAGGTGACTTGTCGGGTGTTTTCCCCTCCCCCTCTTCTGCCTCCTGTGCCTTCTTCATGGCCTCCTGGATAAGTGCCATTAAGACACCTCCATACGCGATGTAAGAGGCCTTGGATGAAGCTTTCTTCCTCTCTGTAGCCTTGGAGGCTGGAGACCCTCCACTTGCTGGCACACTTCCTAAAGACAATGCCTTAGCTGCATGGTCGATAGTTTTTCGTACATATCCGTTCCAGACAACTTCGTCTAGAGTGTGGGCCGCTATGTTCTCCATCATGGGCACACTGATTTGATGCATCAGGGAGTTGTAGTGTTGGCTGGAGAAGAGGACATGTACTAGCTTTGTTTGCAGCCTAGCTTCTGCATCGGGGATGTCTAGGATGCTGATGTCGTCATTGGTGAGTACCTCCTCCTTTTTCATTTTCAACATCACATAGACATCCCTCTTCTATTTTCTCTCTGTCTTTGGCTCCAACCCCAATGCCTTCTCTACTAAGGCTGGGTCTAGACGGACTTGCACCTGCTTGGCACTTTCTCCTCTACCCACCATCACTGTGCCGCATTCTTGGTCTAGGTCGTATGATCTGAGGAACTTTACACACTTCAGGTGGTCCGGCTCCGCTGAGTATTTTTCAAGGTACTTTTGCTGAGGTTACATTGCTCGACCACCCTCCTAGCTGCTTCCTCCCTAGCCACCACAACTTCTATGTTGTGGATAGTTGGAAACTTAAGCTGGCCGAAGGTGCGGTTTTCTAGGTGGATGCGATATTGCTCTCTTTCCTCGTCTGTGAATGGAAGTCGGTGGGCGCGGTCTTGCTACAACATCTTTTGTTCCTATCATAAACCGTAATTTTCATTAGTGCTTGCGACATAATAATTTGCTGAGAAAAAAAACTCTATGCTTTAGAATGACTTCATTAAGATCCAATGTATATTCTCATTTTCAGACTTTGACTTTTTGTTCTTTACTTCAAAATTTCCATGCCCTTTTTCTACCCATCTGTTTTTCATAATATATGTCTATGTGTTTCACTGACTTTGATTTGATTTACTGATTCTGATTTGATTCACCTTACCCCTTCCCCTTCCAGCTTGAGAAGAATCCTTCCTAGGATTTAGGGCCAGAAGGTTGAGGGCTTTTGGCATGGAGGTGTAGGGGTTACTTGTGAAGGAGCCAAGTATAGAAATTGGGATTGTATTCCAATTGAGCTTTGCGGTCCAGATCATAGGGCTTAATCCCCACTTGGGTGATGTATATAAGAACATCTGTTAGGAAGTCACTAGAATTGACTCGGCTAGCAATGTGTAACTCTTTCTCGGTCAACAAGCGGTCGAGGTAGGGGTGTCCTTTGATGTATTCTTCTATAGGATGGCCCCGAAGAGTGGTTAACACTCGATATGAGGTTGGCGCGACATATGTGGGGTCGTACTCTGCTATTTTGATAGCGCGGTGCTGCTCAGCATTGGTCATTATTTAGCATCCTTCAACTTCCCATTGCAACCTAAGAGCGTACCAATGCCTTAAGAACTGGGATTCCATCTTAGCAAGTCTTGATAGCTCTGCAACTTCTTGGTCAGTGGTGGCAGAAGTGGTTCAATGATCATACGATGTGATGAGGCGTCGTTTGATTGCTTGCTCTTTGGAGATCTCAATGCTGAGCAATTCAGCAGTGGAGGTAGCAGCTTTTGCGAACACAAATTCAAATGTTTCCCAAGAACAAGGCATTGTTTGAACTTCGATTGCAAAAGATTCGTCCAATAGGCCTAAGTCCAGGTGATCATAGCTCAGAGCTAGTGACACAAAAGTGGTGTCCAGTCGCTTAATGCAATCCACCACGTCATCCCCTGTTTCTTCAGCTAAATCAGCTGTCTGCTAGTGTGAGAAAGGATTTCCTCTCGTAAGAGGGCCTAAGGCCTGTGGGTGGTTGGGGTTTGGTAGGACTTGAGCCTTTGGCAACAAAAAGTTGCAGTAGTGAGTGTTCTTGATTTTGCGATTGGGTCACTCGGACTGTGGCTGGGTTAGTAACAGCCTTGAGTGATAGCCTGCTGCTTTCAGGATGGATTTGGGAAGTCGGATCGACTCTAGCGGGTGATGACTCTTGTGACGGTGGCTATCGCTTGGGTCGATAGGCTTGGGCGACTCTCTTGGGTTCACGCGTGGATGAACTTGATGGTTGCAGGTCAGTGAAGCTCTGCGGCTTGTGGTGTTGAGGTTTTACGGTTTTTGGGATGATCAAGCTTGAGGCTGGCGTACGAGTGGTGCCTTTGGCCATGTGGGCTTTAGGTATCCATAGCCAAGCATTGCCCTCATAATAGCCTTGTGCGTGCAAGAGGGCTTTGGGGACCCATCGTTGACTGATTACGTGTCTATTCTTGTAACTACGTTTGGGCCTCCTAGGTTTAGGGTTTTTGGTCTTATGAGGGTAGGAGTGTCAACTCCAAGGCGGCTGTTGCGGCTGTTTAGGCATCCATTGAAGGCGGGGCTATGGGGCCTTAGCTTTGGTTGCTATGGGTTGCGGTCTATGAAATTCGAGGAGTGGCGGCCGTGCATTATCCCCCTCCTTAGACTTGACTACATATGTTTCTATGGTGGCTTTGTGGCGCGGGATGAGGTCGCGCAGCCCTTTGCTAAAAGCTGTAACAATGCAAACATTGCCTATTGCGAGGTGGATGCACTGTGACTCATAATCAACATTATAGTGGGTTTGCTTTTTGAAAGTTCACCCCAGCACAGTGACTCTGTGCCTACATTTTTAGCATTTGGCAACACGTAAAAGATCATTGGAACAGTCTTAGACTCGATAGAAATGATTGCTTTGCACTTGTCAAGTAGTGGGTAGGAATGTGCCCCATATGGGCTTAATTTGGCAGTGGTGGGTTGAAGTTGTGGTTTGCCAAGTTGAGTCCAATGATCGTGGGTTAAGACATTGAAGTCTGCTCCCTCGTCGATCAAGGCATTGAAAGCACATGTTTGTTTTGCCGTGACTGTAATATGGAGGTATGTGGGTTCTATGGCTTCCTCATCCTCGTTGTTGATTTCAGTGATTGTGGCTACTCGTACTTGAGCGGTTCTAACATCGGTGGCTCATGCAAAGGGTGCGTAGGAGGGTAGTACTTCTTGACACGACTACCATTGAAGAAGCCTATCCCTTCACTGTCTAGGGTCTCAAGTTTGACATTGCCTGTTTGGCTGATCGCACGAACTTTGAAGGGTCCAAGACCTCTAAATTTCATTTTTTGCTTATGCCCCTTAACTGAGTAGAGGAGCACTAAGTCACCCTGTTCAAACTCGCGCTTCTTGACGTGCTGGTCAAACCAGCTCTTGCGTCGAGCCTTCTCACAGATTAGTGCATGGTTGGCTAGAAGACGAGTCTCCGAGAGGCGTTCGAGTTCAACTAGGCATCAAGTCCATGCCTCCTTCCCTTCCCATCGTTCTTGAAGCGCTATTCTTAGGCTAGGAACAAAGAATTCTAATGGTAGAATTGCTTATGTTCCATATGTGAGCCTAAAGGGGGTTTGACCGACATCCATTTTATAAGCTGTGCTGTAAGCCCACAAAGTTGTCATCAGCTTGTTGTCCCAGTCGCTACGTGAAGCAGAGACAACCTTGGTTAGTACATTGACAAGAATCTTATTCGTTGATTTGGCCTGGCTGTTTGCCTGAGGATTTGCAATGGATGATAAGGAAGGTAGACAGAAGATGCGCGATCACTTCATTGATGAAGTGCATGCCTTGGTCATTGACTAGTTCGATGGGGCAGCCGAATCGTGAAATCACTTGCTCCCATAAGAACTTAGCAGTCGTTCTAGAGTCATTTTTTCGTGTTGCTCTTGCTTCTGCCCATTTCGTGAGGTAATCCATGGCCACAATGATGTACTTGGCCTATGAATACTGTGCTGTAGGACTGATGGGTCCAATGAAATCAATTCTCCATTTTTCGAAGGGTTGTCGAGCAATCACTGGGGTTAATTCCATTTGATCCTTGCGAATCGGAACCTTCATCTACTGGCACTTGTCACAGTGCTTGACAAATTGTGCTGCGTCACAAAAAAGCGTGGGCCACCACAGTTGAGACTACAGCACCTTTCATGCTGTCGTATCCCCGCTAAAGTGCCCTCTAGCAATGCCACTGTGTGCCTCTGAGAGCACATTGTGCATCTCATGTTCGCAAACACATCTACGCAGCAATCCATCTTGCCCCAGCCTATAGAGTTGGCCTGTAATCAGCTGATAGGGCTAGATCTTAAGGATTAATCGCCTAAGTCGGGCTTTTTCTATCGGTCAGTCAAGCAGTCCGTGCTCAAGCACTTGGACTATGTCATCTACCCAATATGGTGTTAGATCAACCTTAAATAGATATCTTTTGCTGGAAAGGTTAAATAGATGGGCGTTGGGTAATTCATCAACAATACCTTGTCCAGCGACTTCTCCGGTGGGAATGCGTGACATGTGATCAGCCATGTAATGTTGTTTTCCCTTGCGTACCACCACGAAGAAGTTGAACTCTAGAAGCAAAAGGAGCCATCGAGCTATGCGTCCTGTAGTGCAAGGTTTGTTTACTAGATAGAGTAAGGCTTGATGGTCCACGAAGAAGGTAAAGGGCATGGCTAAAAGATAATGCCAGAATTTCTTCACAGCGAATACCATGGCTAATCCCTCTCTTTCCATCGTTGAGTAGTTCATTTTCATCTCAATGAGTTGTCTGCTAGCAAAGCTCACTAGATAGTCTAATTTGTGTTCACCAGGTTGGCACAACACTGCCCCCCCACGGCAAACTTAGAAGCATCGATATGCACGTGGAAGGTAATGGTCCAATCTGGGGCTCGTAGGATTGGTGCTATAGTTAGAGCCTTCTTCAACTCTTCGTATGCCCATTGGCATGCTTCGGTCCATTCAAAGACAATAAACAGCTTGTACAAGGGTCTGGCGATCAACGCTTAATTCAGTACAAACCGCCGATAGTATCCAGTATGACCTAGGAAGCATTGAACTCCCTTGTAGTTGTTTGGGGGTGGAAGGTCAACAATGACCCTAACCTTTGAGAAGTCAGTGGCAATGCCGTTCTTCGACATCACATGCCCTAGGATGCATCCATGCTTCACCCAAAATTGGCACTTTAAGGGGTTCAAGGAGAGACGATATAAGCGACACCGCTCGAAGACTGCTCGCAGTTTGTCTAAGTGTTCGCGATCCAGGTCGAGTGGACACAGAGGTCATCGACAAAGACTTCTAACTCCTTGCAAAGCATGTCCTTAAAGATGGTGCACATGAGGCATTGGAAAGTGGCAGGGGCATTGGTCAACCCGAAGGGCATGACTATGTAAGCAAAGACGCCCCACTCAGTGGTGAAGGCCGTCTTGTCGTAGGATGCACTTGCACCTGGTTGTACCCTGAGAAGCCATCCAGAAAACTGTAGGCTTCCTTGCCTGCCACTCTCTCAAGAATATGCTCTGTGTACGGCAACGGATTGTTGTCCCTCTTGGTAGCTCCGTTCACCTTCTTGTAATTGATGCACACTCGGATTTTTCCATTCTTCTTCATCACGATGACTATGGGTGATACCCAGTCTGTGTGCTCAATTTCGTAAATGAGTCCCACTCTCATAAGCTTATCAATCTCTTCTTTGACAGCATGAGCGTGTTTTGGATTCATAGGGTATGGTCGCTGCTTGATTGGCGTTGCGTCTGGTGTCATGGGTATGTTGTGAGTCACAACACTCGGATCTACCCCCTTAAGCTCTTCTAAGGACCATGCAAACGCGTCTATGTACTCTCGCAAGAGAGCGACAAGACTCGTTTCTTCTTCATCAGTCAAGTCATCGGCAATGAAGACTGGTCGGGGTGTTTTTCCTTCTTGGGCTAGGTCCACCTCTTCGACCTTGGATGGTCCCTCGATTGGTTCTCTCGTCTGCGCTTGACGTTTGGCACCTAAAAGAACTACCACCCTATCCCCTTTTTTGAATTTCGTAAATCGTTTAGGGAGGTCTTGCGGTTTTCGCTGTTCTTCTGTTCGTGTATCCCTGGGTTGTTTTGCCTTTTCCTGCCTTAATCGTCTGCGTCTCAGGTGGACGGGTAGGTCCCCCCTGGTGTGTCTGGTTGTGGACGGCCTAGGGATTTCTGGATCACTATCCGAACTAACCTCCAATTCAGAGTCAAACCCTCTGTCTTTGCTAGAAGAGGTGGTCTCCCCTGGTGGGCGCAGTTTAGATGGTGATTCAGTCCTAAGCACTGATGTCATTCTTGGCTGGGCTAGGCCTGCTTGCTCAAGGTCTATGGCTCCTACATGTTCGAACCAGGTGCGATCACATTCCATACGCATGACTCCTTGCTCCATCCTGAAGATACTCCTTTTCTACGGCTTAGAGTCTACTCGTATTTGCTCTATTTCTTGTCCTTCAGTGTCATATTCCATGGTATCTACCTCACCCTCACTTTCATCATTGAAGGATTGGAAGTCTTCGTATTTGTCATTAGAATTCTCTTCATCAAACTGCTCATTGTCTCCTAGGGCTTGGTATATCTCTGGTCATTGGTCAGGAACCAGGGCCTAGTTATACATGAGGTTTAAGTCATGCACTCTGGTCCATTGCCACTTGGATTCATCTAAGAGATCCTGGAGTGGTTTGAGATTTGCAGCTAGATTGCCAGCTAGCTTGTTTGTTAGGTATTCCAGTATCTCCAGGAGTTCCCTTTTGTTGGTTGGGACTTGGAAGTTGATTGGCTTCGGTTTCCCACGAAGGTTTCCTGCCATCATGCAGATTGGTATGGAGGGTGTGTCGTTAGCCTTGCCGATTGTTTTGATGGCTTGCTCATACGCCTCATGATCCGAGAATGGCAGGTCGATTGTAGCAAGGACATGCATCCAATCCCGCTCGTCCTCTGGGCATGGGATATACTTGGTCAAGGGCCCATAGGATTTCTTGACCTGAGCATTACCCTTGAGCATAGCAGAGATGACATCTAAGTCGACTAGTGAGGTCTTCTAGGTGTCCATCTCTACTCTCACGGTGTCTGTCCTATTGCCAAGGAAAATGAAGCCGTTACCCCAATCTTTGATGACTCTAGCGTTGCGCATTCAGGGTCGGCCTAATAGGATGCCGTAGTCCACTCCCTTCATGACTATAAAGTCAACAAAGAACTGGACACCTGCGATCTTCACTGGCCAATTCTTAAGCACCCCGAATGGCTCGACTCTCATGCTGTTTGTAGTAAACCTAGCAGTCTCAACAGGTGGGTTTCTCCAAGTCTGAAGCACTGTGTGGCTAAGCACACTAACCCCGGTTCCCGTGTCCACGATTTCCTTTCTTGTTGTATCACCTAGGGCTAAGACCGGCAAGATCGCATGCATCTCGGAACCTTCCCAGAAGGCATTGACGTGCAAGGATTTAGGCATAGAGTGTAGCGTCAAACTTAGTATTTGCATCTCTGCATCATGGTCATGAGGGTCTGCCGTGACCTGCTCTTGTGACCCTTCAACCCACAGCTTAAGATCTTGCCATAGGGTGGGGTGCTACCTAAGTAGATATCCTAGGCTAAGTGTTATAGGGGTACTCACCAATGTGTCGTTGGGTGTTCGTCTCTCTCCTAACCTGGATCGTCCTAACCAGTGGCCGTGACTGAACCGCGGCCCTGTAGCGTCAAGGCTTGGCCTTAGCAGCACTGCTTGTGGTGCAGTTGCTTCTCTCGACTTTGGTTGTGGAGGTGAGGTTGGCGTACTTATGTTGGAGAGATTATCAATCTCGTCCTCTATGATGGGCTCAGCGTCTTTTAGATGCTCTTGGGCTTCCTTCACCCTTCCTTCACCTTTTCTATGGCCTCTAACTATCGCTTCGGATGCGGGTATTCCCCTACCTTAGCACTTTCCTTTGTGCCCGTCTTAGGGGCTGAAGTCTCTCTCTCTGCATCAGAGACCTTCTTTCCAGCATGCAAAGTTGTATCACTCTCTGTTTTTAGTGCGATTTAAGCTTTTGACCTGTTCCTCCTCCATCTACGGCTCTTCTTTCCTATCGCGACTGCATCGAGATTGCTAGGTCCTGGCAGAGAGATGTCGGCCTGCTTCATTTGAGCACGGGTCATGGCCCGCAATGGGATAGGCGTGGCCTACCCATCGAGGTTCTTGACACCAAACAACCTCAAAGGGACAGATAGCCCGTTGGCTGAGCTAGATGACAGCTTTCACTTTGGGCAATCAACAAAAAGATGGGTGATTTTGCACTCAGCACACCTTTGGTCAGCCTTGTCTCTGTTTTGCTGCTCCCTTTTAGGGCAGCGTGATGAGACGTGACCTGGGTGACCACAAGTCCAACAGGTGATTGGATCTTGTGTCTGCCCTCCTATGCCTTTACCTCTCGTCCTCTTCCTAACGCCATCACTGGTACGGGGCGATAATCCATGAGGACAGCATTGCCCTCATCGTCATGCGAGACGTAAGGGCATATGTAAGCTTCTTCCTCGTTTGGTTCTTCCACATAGTGGATAGGAGCGTCACTCAGTGGATGGGTTACGTAAGGACCAGGTCGTTTAGAAATGCCTGTAGGATTTATTTCCATCCTAGGAACAACCAACTTAATGTCGTTAGGCGTAGGGAGGGCCAATGGGGCTCCCCTTTTGAAAAATGGTTGCGGCCTGTTCGCTAGGTAAGGCTGGCCGTATGGTTGTGAGTATGGAAGTCTTATTGGCAATCTACAATGTGCGATGTCATGACCAAACCTACCACAGTTAGCGCAAGGTCTTGACCTAGGGTCTTGACACTCGGCTGGCAAGTGGTTTCCGCCACAATACATGCATTGGATGTGTGGGCGTGTTGGTCGTCTCAACATGTCTTGCAACTTGGCTAGTTCCATCTTAACATTAGCCAAGTCTTGGTTTGTCTCAATGGTTTTTCCCTTATCTTGGGATGATGAGACTGATTGCTCACTCGAGGAGGCTGATGCTCTCTCTGAGCTTCCCGGGTTGGTCTCTTCTAGGTTCGCGCTTCTGGAGCTCCGCTCCTTCAGCTGATCGTCAACTCGGATGGCTTCCTCAAAGACCCTAGCTAGCGCATCTCGCTGCAAGATCGAGTTTCCTACCCTTATATAGTTACTAATTCTGAATCCAGCTGATGAATACAATTGATACTGCTCTTTCAGCCGGCCGCTCTCCAGTAGGGGCTCTCTTGAAGAGACACCGCACATGGGTCATGTAATCACGAATGTCCTCCTTCTCTTTCTGCTTGACGTTCATCAAGCGTACTAGTAGATTATTGGAGTATCTGGGCTCAGCAAATCTCTTAATGAAGAGATCCTTGAGGCCATCAAAGTTGGCTCACTCTGCGGTATCTAAGCTCGTATACCACATCCTACCCTTGTCGCCCAAGCAAAGCCCGAACACTTGAGAGTGTTGAGTTAGGTTGTTGAGGCCGTTGGCTTCGCAGACTTGCACGAACTACTCAACAAAGCTGTATGGATTGTCATGGGGTTGGTACTTATCGAGTTGCTTAGCAACAATAGGGATCTTAGACTGGCTCTTTGAGCCCTGGTTTGCTCCTAATCCTGCGAGCAATGATGTCGCTAGAGCCGTGGCACTTTGCTTTGCAGTCGTGTTATCGAGCAGCCGCTTCATGAGAAGCTCACTCAGCGTTAAGTCTCCTTTTAGTACTCTCTCATGGTCCGTTCGATTTCTGCCAGCCATGTTCAGCACCTGCTGCACCTCTCGCAACTCCATGCTTTGCCTTTGGCTCCTAGCCTGCTGATCCCTATTGTATTTAGCCATGCTTTGCAATGCTTTGCGGGCCAGCTTTCTCTCCTCTTCTAGATCTATGATGATAGCGTTTGCTATCCTACCGTGGTGCTCATACCGGGCATGAGCGTTGTAACTACTGACCAGCTGTGCTGAACAATATCTGGAAAGACTCCTAAGTCGAATTCCTCATTAGATCTGTGGTCTAAACTTTCTTTTGACATTGTCGAGTTATCGTGCTCCACCAAGCTATCGATCAGGTTCAGTAGACTTGTCAAATCCACTTCGTCGGCGCCCCTTGCTTGGTCTTTTGCGGGTTGATGGTTTTTCTATGTCTTGGGTCCTCTCCTACTAGTGGGTTCCTTGAGTGGTTTATCTGGGTGAGTTCCTTCAGTTGTTGAATACAATCCTCAAATTATGGCCACTCAATGTGTGTGTCTTTTCCTGTGCACTTGTGTTCAATCAGGCTTTCAATTCCCTTAAGTGTACTTCAAGTGCGAAAATTCAGGGTGAGTGCAACAACCAAATTCTAGGCATCTTACGCACTCTCACGTTGTTTCGGGCCTAATAGGCTTGTTGGTCAACTTTCTGGCCGTCTTGGCAGGGTTTAGGGTTTCTCTAATATGTTGCCTTGTTTGTTTTTGGTCCAATCAGGCTTTACAACTCAGTGGTTTGTGTCTAAGTCTCTGGGTCTCCCAACTGCCTACTTCTAGCTGCTAAGCGGTTGTGCCCTATGATTTTGCCTATTCCGTGTGCTAGAATCAAGTTCTGAGCGTCCTAAGGGCTTTCAACAGTTTGCCTATTGAGTTCTAGCCGGGTTAGGTCAAATTCCTGAAAATTTGACAAAAATCTACTCTCAGCCCAACTAGTCCGAATTGCAGGGTCCGAGTGGGTCACTTGGACGGGCCGAGGTGCATGGGCCGAGGGCCGAATTTGGAACTTGGACAGGGTGGGCTCGGACGGGCCGAGGAGCAGACTCGGACAAAGTCACTCAGACGGATTGGCTCGGACGGGCCGATTGGTTGATTCAGACGAGGTAGCTCAGACGGGCCGAGGCGATTGGGCCGAGGGAAGTGGGCTGAGGGTCGAGTTTGACACGTGGCAGAGGGCCGAATTGGTCCACAATCCGAATGGTAGGCTCAGACTGGCCGATTAGGGTTTGGGCCAAGTGGGCCGAATGGTAAGGGGCCGAGGGCCGATTCTGGGACTCGGCCCAGAAGTGACCGTTCGGATGGGCCGAGCACGGCGCACGTCAACAGTGCGAGTTCGATTTCGATCGTTCCTTGTGATTTACTCAATCATATCAGTCACAAACCTCCAGATCCTACCTAAGGGGGTAAGGGAAGGGATTCATATACCTGGATAGAGTGGTGGGCTTGTCGTTGGTGCGATAGAATCGAATCGGGAAATAGCTCTCTCTCTCTCTTTCTCTCACACACTGAAATGGTCACAAATGAGCTCTCCCTTGGCCTCTTGGCTCTTATACCCCTTCCCGGGTATGGTGTTGGTGCCCCCAATCACTCACTTGCCGATCTTAGGCATCACAAGCGAGCTTGTTGCCTTTTTTGCAGGATTTTTACACTGTTTTGCCTTGTTTTGCAACAGTAAACCCTACCCTTCTCTGGTGTGATTTCCTAATCCTAACCTACTCTAAATGCAATAATAATCGAAAGAAAAACACTGAAATGATTTCTCCATGTTTCCTAATCATCAAACAAACAAAATAACCCAAAATACTTACTTCTTTTGAAGATCAAAAACACCCAAACTTCCTACCTATCTCAAGCTCCGTTTCGGGGAGAATCCCTTACTTCGATGCTCGATATGAGGCGCGCAAGTGCTCAAGCTTGAATCTGTTTGTCCCAGCAACAAAAATGTGGGAGCTTTCGCTCAACTGCCAAGACCAACAGACCACTTATTGTTTCAAGCGTTCCAAGCCGAGCACTAATGGCTCTTGTTGCCACATACCAAAAGAATGAGCTCGTATTCACTTTTTGAACTTTATATATACAAACCCTAAAATCCCATGGGCACCCATCCCTTTTTTACATGACCGGCCATTGTGGCAAGGTCATTTTTCCATTTCCCTCTTCTAGCCTTATGCCTCTAGCCTACACCCATCTAACATTTTACAATTGGCACAAGAGGAGCATGGCACTCTTTTACAAGAGTTTTTCGAGTTTTTTGAGGTGCCTTTTCATTTAAAGTTGCGCTTTCTGCCCGGTTCATCTTTAGAGGCCGCCTGCGTGTCTTTGCTTTTTTTCCATCTTCCTTTTGCTTTTTCCTTCATTTTTCCACCTTCTCGACTTGGGGTTAACATGAAGGAAGAAGTTGATTCTCGTAGAACATCAGATTAGGAGACCGCTCCCTTGAAGGAGTCAAATCTATATCCAGAAGCAATTCACGAGACCTTCATCTGTGAAGTGAAGGGTGAAAATCAATTAGCTTTTGTGGATGTAGAGATGACACTGAATGTCACTTGTTGAAGGTGGATAGTAATCTTTTAAAATAGGAGTTGCTAGTTCTACGTGACCTATTGAAGGAGAATTCCGATGTGTTTTCATGGTTATATAAATATCTGAAGTAGATTGATCCCATGGTGTATCAACATCACATCTACCTAGAGCTTGATGCTAAGCCTGCAATGCAAAGATAGAGGCACATGAATCCAAATTACTCAACCCTAGTGAAAGAAAAATTGCTGAAGCTCCTAGAAGTTGAGTTATTTATCCAATGGCCAATAGTGAATGGGTTTCACCTCTCGTGGTAGTACTTGAGAAGAATGGAAAGCTGTGAATATATGTGCACTTTTGGAAGTTGAATTCCAAGACAAAGAAGGATCATTTCCCTATCTATTTCATTGATGAACTATTGTATATATTGGTTGAACATGAACTCTATTCTTTACTAGATGGGTTCACTAGATATACCCAAGTCTAGATAGTTGAAGAAGATTAGTCCAAGACAACCTTCACAACAGCATGGGGAAACTGTGCCAATAGAGTGATGCAATTTGGGCTTTGCAATCCCCTTGCTATCTTTCAAAGAGTAAAGATGGTCTTATTCCAAAATCATTTGCATGATTTCTTTGTGGTATACCTGGATGATTTCTATGTCTTTAGTCCACTTTATAAATTGGGAACACTTAGAGTAGTGCTTTGATCAATGCTGGGAGTATGGGATCTCCCTCAACTCCAACAAATGCATTTTCAAAGTCTCTTCTAGAGTTTTGTTGGGTCACATTGTCTCTACACAAGGGATAACACCAGACCCTGGCTAAGATTGGGAAGATTGTAGCTCTAATAGCATCATCCAACCTCAAATAGTTGAGGGGATTTCTTGGTCATGTGGGGTATTATAGGAGGTTCATGGCACACTTCGCAACAAAGGCGTAGCCCCTGTATAAGCTCCTGAGGAAAGATGCATAGTTTATTTGGACATATAATTGTGAAGAAGCCTCAATACTCTAAAATAGTCTTTGATTAAATCCCCTATCGTGCAACCTCTTGATTGGATGAAGGAGTTTCATGTGAATACTGATGCATTTGAAGGCATACACATAATCTTATGCCAAAAAAGCTCCTCCACGCTAGATCAACCTATCTACTATGCAAGTTGTAAGGTCAATAATTGGGAAAGGAACTACACAATGACAGAGTTAGAGTGCTTGGAGATTGTGTTTGCCTTGGAAAAGTTTCGACACTACTTGTCGTCAACACACTTTAAGTTTTATGTGGATCATGAGGCATTGTCCTTTTGATGAATCAAGCCAATGGTAAAGGAAAAATGATGAGATGGCTACTTCTATTCCAGGAGTTTGATTTTGAAGGGTTACAAAACCCACTCCCTACCATGTTTTGGCTAATTATCTATTGTGGGTCCCTCAGATTGAAGAAGAATAGGATGATCTAGATCTCCATGATGCCTTCTTGTTTCTAGTCAAAACAATAACCCTATGGTATGTAGACATTGCCAACCTCTTGGCTATACAATAGTACCCCCGGGTATCTCTAGTACAGAGAAGAAGAAGCTTATGTTGGAATCATCCCCCTACACTCTGCTAGGCGATGCTTTGTACAAGAGAGGCAAAGATGAAGTGCTATGGAGATGTGTTGTGGTGGGAGATGAGATCGGGACAATGCTCAAATCATGTCATGATGAGCCTTGTGGTGGATATTTTATGAGAGAAGTGACAGCCAAAAAGGCTCTACTCATAGAGATATTGGTGTCCTACACTGTATAAAAATACCTACAACTACTACAAAGGTTGTGATGCTTGTCTACAGATGGGAAAGCCTACCAAATTGTGTGCCATGCCTCTACAACCTATCCTTCCTGCAAAGTTGTTTGAGAAGTGAGACATCAACTTCATGGGCCTAATCAATCCTACAACCAGAAGGAAGAAAAATCGATACATCTTAGTATGTAGGGACTATGTGACGAAGTGGTGTGAAGCCAAATCTCTCAAACGATATGACAAAAATAGTGTGGCCTTGTTTTTGGTACGAGAATATCATCATCTATTTTGGTAGTCCCTTAGAGATGGCCAATGACAAAGGCATTCACTTTTTGAATAAGATTATGGAAGAGCTAATAAATATCTACAAGGTTTGTCACCGCAAGTCCACACCCTACTACCCTAGATCCAATGGCCAAGTTAAAGTTAGCAATTGTATCATTGGTTCAATCTTGACAAGGATGATTGTTGCATATTGACATGATTGGGACGATCAACTTACAGAGGCCCTTTAGACATACAAAACCTCCCATAAGGCTTCTACATAACATACACCTTTCTTGCTAGTGTAGAGCATAGAAGCAGTCTTCTTGTCGAGAACTATGCTCTTTGTGAGTGGATATCACATAGCACTTGGGAGATGATGAGACTCTACAATGGTGCCTCTTGTACTTGGAATGTTTAGATGAAATATGACAGAAAGCTTTACAGTGTGTGTAAGTCACACAGGGTCAACGAAAGGCTTACTATGACAGCTTCATCAAGCATAAAGAATTCAAGGAAGGTGACCTAGTCCTTACTTATGATTCATGATTTGGTAAGTTTCCAAGGAAGCTCCAAATAGCATTAGATGGGCCCCCACAAAGTACTTAGTGTCAACCCTAATGGCTATGTCATCCAAGTGCAATCTGTTGATGCCTTTGATGATCCCTTTCTGATCAATGGATACCACTTGAAGAAGTATTTTTTCTGCAAGGATCCTGACAATCACAGTGGGTGTTAACCATCATATGAACAAGGTGGAAAATATGGAAAAGCTAAAGTAGAAGACAAAGGCCACGGCAAAGTGAAACGGAAGAAGAAGGCACGCCAAGAAAAATCTAGAGACACAATAAGCACAAAAAAGTCCTAAATAAGGGAAAAAGGTGCACAAGGAAAAGTGCAAATTAATACTTTTGTAAAAGAGCGCAAGCGCATCATGATTTAATTTAAGGAGCGCCGGGCTCTCATATGTGCAATTTGTAAATGTAGACGGGTCGTGGAAAGGAAGCTAGAAAGATAGGAGGACAATGGGAAAAAGGGCCTAGGCCATGGCCGACCATCTAAAAAAGGGGATAAGGAGATGACCGCCCAAAAGCAATTTAGGGTTTTGTATATAAAGTTGAAAAGTGAATGAGAAGCTCATTCTTGTGTGTGGCCAAAAGTGGGTCTCCTCTTCTTCTTCTTCTTCTTCTTCTTGCTTGCTTGAGCTTGTGCTTGAGAGAGGGAGTGTGAGAGTGTGAGGGAGTGAGTGTGTGAGGGTGAGGGACCGGGGAGGAGAAGCTCTCCATTTTCTCCTCTCTTCTTCTCTTCTCTTCTCTTGTCTTGCTCGCGACGATGGATCTTGGAGCATGGAGCTTGAGGATGGAGCTTGCTTGAAGCTTGTACTTGGATCATGGAGCTACCGGAGTGCGTGGGAGAGGAGGTAACTCGATTGGCATGGAGGTAAGCTCACTACACCCGTAGATATGGATGGTGCGTCGGCTATGTGAGAGGTAACCATTAGTGCTCGGCTTGGAACGCTTGAAACAATAAGTGGTCCATGGGTCTTGGTGGTTGAGCAAAAGCTTCCACATTTTGATTCCGTTGTCAGGACCAATGGATTCAAGCCTTGAGCGCTTGCGCGCTTCAAATCGAGCATTGAAGTAGGGTTTTCCCCAAACCGGTGCTTGAGGAGATAGGTAGGAAGAAAATGAGTTAAAAGAGGTATTCGATCTCCTTAGCAAGTAGGTTTTTGTTGTTTTGGACTTGGAAAAGCATGAGAGAGTAGTGTAGGTATTTTCCTTATAGTTTTTTCTTGCATTTGGAAAGGATAGGAGAAAAACGTTGGATCAAATAGTAGGGTTTTCTGTTGTTGTATAACAGGATAAAATAGGAAAAAGAAGGGCAAGAAATGAAATTTTGGGTTAAATGTTAGTAAGGGAAGCAAGACTAAGGTGAGTGCAAGCCTGGACAAGGTGATAAGGGGCCAAGAGTGGCAAGAAAGGCCACATTGTGCATTGCAGGGTTTCAGGAGAGCAGGAGAGAGAAAGAAAGCTTCCTTGAGTAGATCCACTTCGATTTGGCCATGCGAGAGTTATTTGCCCAGCCCAAGTAATTCTACACATTCCCCTACATGAGTAGGTTGGATTTTGAGCTGGTAGACCAATGGGAAGGCCTCCAACGCTCACCGCAATGAATTTTGTGAGGTTTGACAAAAAAACACGTTGCGCTCGACGTGTCCGAGTGACGATGATTCTGGGCTAAGTCCCAGAATCGGCCCTTAGACCGCTAAAAAATTTGGCCCTCGGCCCTGCCGACTCAGCCCACTACCACTCGACCCACTTGATTTGGCCCTCGGCCACTCAGCCCACTCGACTCGGACCTTGGCCACTCGGCCCTCGGACAATCAGACTCAGACTAGCTGAATTTGACATTTGAACCAGTTACATTCGGCTCTTTCTACTTGGCCCTCGGATGGGCCGAATTGGGCATTCGGCCCCTGCAATTCGGACCTATTGGGCCGCATTTAGGTTTTTTCAAATTTTAACCTGAAGACAGTGAAGCTAACTGTGAGACCATATAGAGCCGAAACCGTATCATAGATCGATCACTGGACTGAAATCTAGGGCGAGTAGTTCAAAACTTAGTAAAAAACGGTCCTTCATTTCGCGCATGGTGTTTATCATAATGACCCTGCAGGCCGGGGGGGATTACCCCCCCTGGACCCCCGTAGAGGGGGGGGCTCTTCCCCCTCCACACCTCCCCCAACTAGGTTGGAGAGAAAATATGCATCGTGATAGGTCCTCCAAATTGGACCCTAGTGCAGTAATAGCTCTACACGACTCGCAAAAGAGCAACCAAAAGCCCATACCCGAACAGAGAGAAACAGAGACCCTAGAACCTGAATGGGAAAATCTAGCTAACAAGGGCAAAAAGGCCACACTGCAAAAACACATATGTGTTGCATTCGGACTGCATCTAGTCAAAGTAGAAAGCAACAACAACGAGAATGACTAGATATGACAGTCCTGACAATAGATGCTCCTTGAATAGCACTACATTGACAATCCAAGACATCAGTGGAGAATCCACATCTGGTCGTGCAATTGGGGACTCAAGGGCATTTTTCAGAAGGCTTAACTTTACAAGACAAGACCCGAAAGACGAAGACATAGTACCACCTGCTTATCTTAGGGTCAAAGTCACTGTGAAAAGAGAGCATACTATCGATGCTGTGATTGATGAAGGAGTAGATTTTAATATCTTGACCTATGAATCATGGATCCTACTAGGCCCACCAAAGCTCACACCGACTAATGCAACTTTTAGCCCTTACGAGGGACACCCATAAGCGCTCATAGGGAAGTGAAAAATCCTTGCGACAATTGAAACTGAAGCTTGCCTATCCTATTTCATGTTCCTCCAAATAGTGCTAGTTGTGGGAAGGAAACCCTCCTAGGAAGACCCTTCAAAAGGGCGACCAAGTATGAGGCCGACTATGTAGCGCAGAGGATACACCTGACACTACCGGGTGTGAGGATAGTCACAACCTTTAGCAAGGGTGACCTCATGGAACCTCGAGGGAAAGGCAAAGAAGGTGTTGACATAATAGTCAAGCCTACTAACGAGGGCAAGGACTTATTTGAAGAGTTGATACAAGCACAGGTCGAATAACAAGAACCAGTGAGTGAGGCCATGTCTGAAACAAGAAGGTCAAGAGACAATGCTAATGAGGGCTTTGGACTTACAAATATCGTAGAAGACCCCAAAAGAAGCCCAAGCCTTATAGACGAAGGCATTAGTGGAGGGCTAGCACAATGCCACGATGGATATCCAAAGCATTGCTACGTGATCAAGGGTGTTACGTAGGTAACCGATGGATTTGGGTGCCAAAACCCCTTGCTAAACCTCCTTTGTCGGCTGAAGGCCAGATCATATCAAGAGCAAAGAAGCGTAGGAGGAGATCCAAATGAAAAAACAAGTCTGGAGTTAAAAGCATTGGAGTGACTGAGCCCCTCACGGTCAAAATTAAGAAACCAAACGGGACCAATTGGAGGGCAGATCCTCAGCCTAGCGTGCTTGACAAGTAGATATCAGATATAATTGTTGAGGATACGCAAAAGCCACTAGTGCCCAAGGAGCCTTTGATTCCCCAAGAGGATAACATGCATCATAGTCACAACATTGCTCATGGCAAGGTTAAATGCTCAACAAAGCAAATGGTAAAATCGTCTAACAGCCACCATGAGCAAATCTTCTAGCCAATGTCGGAGCCACTTAGGAGTCCCAAGTCTCCTACACCCTCTTTCCCTAAACGAACACAGGAAGCACAACAACAGTCATCAAGTGTAGCTGCTCAATCCCAATCTCTATCTCCATCTAAGCTTCCAAATGTCCAAGAGGTGGGACATGACACCATCCATAGCTCTCGGCCCAAGGATATGCCTATGCAACCTAACGTGACTAGATCAACTCATGCTTGATCTACACAAGTGAATGCTCAAAGGGCAACAAAAGACATGACCACTTCCGATCGCCCTAGGGACTTGACACTGCAATCTACTAACAGTAGCCAGTCCACTGAAATAGCTGCTACTACTTCCAATCAGGGATCACTGCAGTCACAATCCCTGGCCATGACAACACCCCTTGTAAAATGTGTCCTTAGCAATTCACCTATGGAGGAGGTGCCGCAACCAACATCCTTGACAACTCCAACACTTCCAAAGTGCTTAAAGCCTAGGTTGGAGGAGTTAAACAGAAGGGAATTGGCTGAAGAGCTAGACTCTCCAAAAAGAGAGGCAGTTGTACCCTCACAATCTAGCGAGGCTATTCAACAGGCCACGGCTATGCCCCATGAGGACACACTAGAGAAAGAGAATGCTGAGGCCCAACCAAGCATATCAACGACTGACCTAGTTCAAGGTCCCGAGTCTTGAAGGGATACACCTCCATTGCCTAAGAAAAAGAAGAGAAAAGAAAGAAAACAACAAGGGCAGTTGCAAGTGGCTGTAGACCCCAAGAAGATTGAAACTGAGAGTGCTGAAGAGCTAAGGAATAAAGCATCGAGACCATCCACCAATGAACCCATTGATGTCTCTCCTAATAGCGGTGATGTTAGCTATATATAGACATGCTATATTAGCTATATATAGTCTGTCTATATATAGCGCCCCAGGTCCCATCTATATATTCCTATAATGTGTGCTCAGTTGACACACTTCTGGGGTTCCACTTCCAGTATCTCATATCTCTCTTCTCTCCTCTCTTCCTTTCGTCTCTTGTCTTCCTCACAGTTTCCAATAGGTGAAACCTCAGACACATCTGTGTGCTCTGAAAAATCAAAGAAGCCGTTACCATCAATGGTTGCTTTCAACACTCAATCCACCGACAATAGAACTCACATTGACCAATCAAGAGTGGATACAATGCTGTCACAATAGGGTGAAAAATTTATACCAATCACATCCAAGGAGAACCATGACACAATAACAAAGCCTCAGGAGACACATGGAAACCCCGAGAGCATAAGAAATCCTAGCATTGACCAATCTTGCTCATTTAGGCCTGAGCCCCCAGCTATGCTAAAGCCTAGGCAAACTCCTAGAACCTTGCATGAGATAGTAACTGAGCAAGCTCTTGTTGAACATAGAAATGTTGTAGAATGCTTAACTGAGTTGGATGCTAAGCTCAAGGTGTTCACACGTGTCTATGTCCTTGCGGACATGGGCACATTCCCTAAGGAGCAGCTTGGAGATACTTGCCATTTTTCCTATCTGTTTACCGCAGCACAGAGGAGCGGGAAATGGAAAAAGAGAAAAGAAGGAAAAGGCGCCTTAACTGGCAACTAGACCCGGGAAAAAATTAAATTCACGGGCACGATCCTCAAGAAGTCTTAGAGTCGCCCAAGGAGAGTAAAAGAATAAAAAGCGCACCATTAAGTGCGAAAACACTTCGAAAACCTTGTAAAAGAGCACCAGGCTCACTCTTGTGCAAATTGTATGCATTAGTTGGAGATAGGATAGACTAGAATGGTGGGAAATGAGAAAAGGGGTCTAGGCTAATGGCCGGCCATGTAAAAAAGGGGGATGACTGCCCATGAAAAATAGGGCATGTATATAAAGTTGAAAAGTGAATGGGAAGCTCATTCTTGTGTGTGGCTAAAGCTTCTTCTTCTTCTTCTCTTGTTTCTTGCCTTCTTGCTTGTGCTTGAGAGAGGGATTGAGAGAGTGTGAGGGAGTGATTGTGTGAGAGTGAGGGATCTTGGAGAAGAAGCTCTCCATCTTCTCTCTTCATCTTCTCCTCCTATCCTCTCTTCTCTTGTCTCGCACGTGGCTATGGAGGATGAAGCTCATGGGAGAGGGATTGTTGCTTGAGCTTGCCTCAAGGATCGTGGAGCTACCAGTGTGCAAGAAAGAGGAGGGTACTCAATCGAGCATCAAGGTAAGCTCACTACACCTATAAGGTAGGCATTGTGCGTCGGCTATGTGAGAGGTAGCCATGCCCGCTTGGTTTGAAACACTTGAGCAATAAGTGGTCCATAGGTCTCGGGGTAGAGCTTGAGGCTCCCCTCCATTTTGGTTCCGTTGCCGGGACAGACAGAATCGAGCCTTAAGCACCGCGCACATCAGATCGAGCATGGAAGTAGGGTTTGCAGCCTGAACCAGTGCTCGAGATAGGAGATTTAGGAGGGTTTAATCCTTGGAACAAGTAAGTATTTGGGTTTGTTGGAAGCATTAGATTAGGACTATTGTTCTGCATTTCTATTTTGCATATTGGTTGCACTAGATTAAGGTTAGATTAGGATAAGAAAAGAGAAAACAAAGGTTCTGGCTGCTGTTGAAAATAGGAAAACAGGGGACCAAATTCAAGTTTCTGGGTGAAATAGGGACAGGGAATTGGCTGTAAGGTTTTGCAATGCTGGGAAAGGATCTTAAGAGGCTTGGGAGGCCAGGAGAAACCTCATTTCTTTAGTTAGCCTTGATAGAGAGAGAGAGAAAGAGAGAGAGAGAGAGAGAGAGAGAGAGAGAGAGAGAGAGAGAGAGAGAGAGAGAGAGAGAGAGAGAGAGAGAGAGAGAGAGAGAGAGAGAGAGAGAGAGAGAGAGAGAGAGAGAGAGCTTCTGGTTCACAGGACGAAGAAACACGACCCCGATTCTAGGCGCCATCGATTCGTGCTACTCCAGGTGAGTCCGGTGTTTTCCAATAGTGCTCTAATCAGATATGGGAAGTTTGTGGTGATTGAGTGCAGCAACCATTAAGAAGGATTCAAACGCGCCGGAATCGCGCCGCCGTGGACGCAGTCAGACTGACTCGCAGTGGTCTGATTCCTAGAATCGGACCACCCGAGTCCTGGGGTGGACTGATTCCCAGAATCGGACCGTCCAATTGAGAGAGTCGGACCAGATCGGTCCGATTTCAAGAATCGGACCAACACGATTGGATGTGCCACAAGGCACTCGGACTGCCCATTAGAATTGGACCATCGTAGTCTGCTGACCATTGGAGCCGAACTCGGACCAGTCCGACCACTTCGAAAGTAGGACCACCCTCCTGGTCCGATTCCTAGAATTGGACCATCAGGGTCGGACAAGTCCCAGAATTGGACCAACCCCGTCAGACTGTTAGAGTCAGACCAGACTGGTCCGATTGCAAGAATCGGACCGTCCGACTCCCAGAGTCGGACCAACTCTGACTGTCCGATTCCTAGAATCGGACCATCTTGCCAGAAGAAAAAGATAAGGATCTTTTGCTGGCCTTGCCACAGACCTAACCCCAGGACGCAACCCTGAACACCCCCAAGACCCAGTTTGACCATTAGAACCTCAGAGACCAATCGAACTTAGGGTGCGAAAAGACCGTAGAATAGCGGGGAAACGAGTTGAGAACTCAAATTAGGCTAGGAACATGGGTAGAAACAAGGTGGAGTTTGCATTAAACGCTTTCTGTATCGGCACTTCACTCTTGTGCTCCACTAAATCTGCACAGTAAGAAAAGAGAAAAGCTTGTCTTCGCACTCGCACCAAGCACCATGAAAGCACTAAGCACAACGTGTGAGTAAGGATCACAACTGCTTTCAAATAAAAAGGAACACACCAGGATATCTAATAACATTAAGGAACCCACCAGTAGGAGAAGACCCAAGGACTTAGATAGGTGCCTGAGTGCCCTACTAGGAGTACTTGGAGAAGACCCGAAGACATGGGAAGCAACAAGATAGAGGAGTGGAAGCTGTCGGAGCTGATTGGATTCATTGACAACCTCATGGAGCTGGAAGTAGAAACAATGTCAGGATCAAGAGGTAAACAAGGGGAAGACCAATTAGACTTAGGAGAATTTCCAACCTCGGTCCAGGAACTAGTCCACGACTACGATCTACTCACCAGGACCGTAATCCAAGGTAGATCTATAGAGGAAGTGGTGGCTAACCTGGAAGAAGAGAGAAGAGCTATCAAGAGAATGCTGGAAGGCATAATTGCCTACAACCATGAGCAAAGGGCTAGAAGGCTACAGTAAGACGTGGATATGTACGAGGCTAGACGAGTACTAGACCTAGCTGGGGCAGCCAAGTCCGGATCAAACGTAGAGAAGGAATGGGCAGCAGAGGCTAGCATGACGTTGAGTGAACTGGTGGCAAAGAGACTCATGGACAATACATCCGTGGAACAGAGTGCTACTGTCCTAGCCACCGCGCTACTGTCAGGATTGGGAGTCACGCAAGGGGCTAAAGGGCAGGCTAGAATCCCCATAGTAGCAAAACAACTAGCTCGATACAAACCTAGCAGTGATCCATACAGCTTCATGGAGCAGTTCGAGTAAGTATGTGAGGCGAACGGTCTTACTGATCCTGTGCAGCGAGCTAAGCCATCGGCTTGTGCTTAGGCGACAAGGGGAGGACTTGGTACTCTAGTCTGGATGACGCAAAACGTACAAACTTCGCTTGCCTTAAGGGCCTCTTCATCAAGAGGTTTTTGGAGGTGGGGTATTCGGATAACCTCATTGTTAGGTTGATGAATATCAGTCAAAGGGAGAAGGAGGACATTAGGGATTACGTTACTCAGGTGCGCAGCCTATATAAGAGAATCCCTGCCAATAAGCGACCTACCGAGAGGGCAGTGTCTACAGTGTTCATGAATGGGATTCAGAGTGAGGAGCTCTACAAGGCTTTGGCCAGTAACTCCACCTTACAACGAGACGTGCTAGATCAAGTCTTTGAGGAGGCAATACGCATAGATGATCAACTCAGGGAACGTAGCATGAATATTACCAACCGAGATAGTGCAAGTCAGAGGGACCTTGAGAGATCAACCACCTTGGGGGAAAAAGCAACTGCTAGCGTGCAGGATAAGGGAAAGAGTGTAGACCACGACCAAGGGATGGCAGAAATGAGAATGGAGATTGCACGGTTGCAAGAGCTCGTTAGAAAGCCTGTGAGATCGCATGTACAATGTGTGTACTGCGACGGCAATCACCTCCCAGTCGAGTGCCAAGATCCTAGATCTCGGCCCTGCTCAAATTGTGGTAGATTCGGACATGATGCAGCGCATTGCAAAATGCTGAGGAGATTCCCATACACACAGCAGTACAACCCTCCATACTTAGGTAATAGGCCACCTAATTTCTTTGGCAGGGGAACCCAATTAGCTCTTCTAGCACCAACTGACTCAAGACCTGTCATGCTTAGGCTGGAGATGAACCCAACTGGTATACCCAGGCCACCCGGGCCTTTTGTGACTCACCCACCTAGCGATGCTCCCGTTCACTTTGTGGAGGAGCCTAATGACGAAGAGACATATGTCAATCTGTACATATCCTACGACGAGGAGGGCAACCCAGTCCTGATGGACTATCGGCCAATACCGGTGATGGCTTTAGGAAGAGGACAAGGCAGAGGCTTTGGAGGGCCTAGCCAGGATCTAGTCACATGCTGGACTTGCGGCCACCCAGGCCACATTTCATCACCCTACCTAGAGCGAGAACAAGCTAACAAAGACAAAGCGGATCTCCGATGTGCAGAGTGTGGAATCACACATCTGTTTCCTGACCTGTCCTAGGCTGAAGCCATCAACGAGCATTGCCAACATGCCATTAGTGCCCTTGGGGCTCTTTGGAGTGGAAAATTTTGGTAGTGAGGATACGCCCATCCCACTACATGCTATGATGCGAGCTCAAACAAAACAAGCAGGCATCTCCTTGCAAGGGCCAAGTGACCTTGATGCAATCTCAATGGGGAAGAAAAGTTGGAGGAGACGGAAAAAAGAGAACCGATGCGAAGATAACCCTTAAAACCGAGGAAACGACTACGCTGGTAATGGGAAAGAAGGTCATAGACGTAGAGGCAGAGACCTCGGCTCCTAAGACAGCAGAGCTAGGGAGTGCCAAGGTAGGGGAATATCCCCACCCCAAACAACAACTCGAGGCTATAGTCAAGGCCAAGGAATGGATCAAGGATGCCCAAAAGCACCTCGAGGATGCTGAACCATATTGGAAGACCCTATGGATGACTTCTCTAATGTTAGCACACTAGTCTCACCCTCAAAACCACGGGCTGGGAGCATACATGCACCACTAGGAGCAACTCACCAGCAAGGCTGGGGGGAAACTTACTAGGGCAGACAGAATGCATGGCCTAGAACTACTAACCTCAGAGGAAGATAAGGGTCCAGTAGCCTCCTCACAACCTTGCTGTCCACTCTGGTAACTCTAAGCTTGGAGGATTTGCAGGTAATTTTCGGTAAACTTCATTGTCATGAAGGGAGCGGATTACGACATACTATTAGGCCGACCTTGGATGAGGAATGCACGAGTCATAGAGGACTGGGGCAATGGATTGATTTTCCTAGGGAACAGAACTAGTGCAGTGAGGGTAGAGATGGACACTTGGACGACAACACCTGTTGACCTAGCTGCCATCTCGGCTATGCTAAAAGGCGATACTCAAATGACCAAGCCCTATGGATCGCTTGCTAGATATATTCCTTGCCCTGAGGATGAGAGGGATTGGATGCACGTTTTGGCAACCATTGACCTACCATTCTCAGATGAGGAAGGACCACATCAGTAGGCTGCTAAAGCCGCAACCATGCCAACTGAGGAGCCAGTTGTACCTCTTTGCATGGTGGCACGAAGCTCACTCAACCCAGGCAAACCGGCCTCGTCCCGCATCCCCAACAACAAATTAGAGCTTCAGGAAATCGTAGAGTATCTGATAGATAAATTGGACGGCAATTTGGCTGCTAACTTAAAACCTCTACGTGACCTTTTAGCTAAACTAGAATGGAAATGGACCAAGGTCCACGACCTGAATTTGCTATATAACTAGGCTTTAGTTACTGACGACAAGGAGATTGAAGAGGGAAGCTTAGGGGATGATGAGTAGTCAGAAGGACAGGACCCTGATGATGAGGAGTATGAGGACTGTCACTCTATGGGAGAAGAGAGTGAAGAAGAGATAGACACAATAGAGTACGACACGGAGGGAAAATCGATAGAACAAATCAGGGTAGACTTGAGGCCTAGGAAAGAAGGGATCAGTCGGAATGAAAAAGGAGTCATGCTAATGGAGTGTGACAGATCCTGGCTAGAACGAATAGGAGCTGTGGATTACAAGCAAGCGGGAGTAGCACAACCATGGGTAATCCCAGTGTTAAAGACAGACGCACCTACGGAACTACGACCCCCTGGGGAAACACCTTCCTCAAGTGAGGGATGCGAGTTCAACTCAGATTCGGAAGTTAGCATTGAGAGTGATCCCAAGATACTGCAACCCTCTAAGGTCACTCTGCCTTAATACCATTGCGATCAATTGTGGTAAGCACCAACTCCAACTCCAACAACCCTACCACCAGCTACCTAGGCCATCAAAGTGCCCCCAATGACCTTTCTCCACACCACCACCAACACTCCTCCACGACAACCACCGATGTTCCTCCCACCCACGTCTTTGGTGCATGTTAAAGCCTGCTACCTACGACTGTGAGTGCCATGGGACTGGCACTCGTCTAGGAGGGGGTAATGTTAATCGTCAGGCAAACAAGGTGAAAAATATGGAAAAGCTAAAGACAAAGGCCAAGGCAAAGTGAAACAGAAGACAAAGGCACGCCAAGAAAAATCTAGAACACCATAAGCACAAAAAAGTCCTAAATAAGGGAAAAAGGTGCACAAGGAAAAGCACAAGTCAATACTTTTGTAAAAGAGCGCAAGCACATCATGATTTAATTTAAGGAGTGCCGTGATCTCATCCGTGCAATTTGTAAATGTAGACGGGCGGTGGAAAGGAAGCTAGGAAGATAGGAGGACAATAGGAAAAGGGGCATAGGCCATGGCCGGCCATGTAAAATTGGGATAAGGGGATGACCGCCCAAAAGGGATTTAGGGTTTTGTATATAAAGTTGAAAAGTGAATGAGAAGCTCATTCTTGTGTGTGGCCAAAAGTGGGTCTCCTCTTCTTCTTCTTCTTCTTCTTCTTGCTTGCTTGAGCTTGTGCTTGAGAGAGGGAGTGTGAGAGTGTGAGGGAGTGTGAGAGTGTGAGGGTGAGGGACCGGGGAGGAGAAGCTCTCCATCTTCTCCTCTCTTCTTCTCTTCTCTTCTCTTCTCTTGTCTTGCTCGCGGTGATGGAGCTTGGAGCGTGAAGCTTGAGGATGGAGCTTGCTTGAAGCTTGCACTTGGATCGTGGAGCTACCGGAGTGCGCAGGAGAGGAGGTAACTCGATCGGCATGGACGTAAGCTCACTACACCCGTAGATATGGATGGCGTGTTAGGTATGTGAGAGGTAGCCATTAGTGCTCGACTTGGAATGCTTGAAACAATAAGCGATCTGTGGGTCTTGGTGGTTGAGTGAAAGCTCTTACAGTGGGAAAATCTCTCTTTGTTTGGGTGTCACTCATTATTTGAAATGCATGGATCTTAGCATGGCTATGGAGACTTGAAGGTATGGAGTGAACTCATGAAGACATAGAGTTGAAGGTAGAATGTCACACAAGTAAATTAGGTTCCAAGATTGAGACTTCGACTCATAAACATAGTCTTGTGTGGTTGGACAATGAGTCAACCACTTAATTGAAAGGAAAAAAGTATCATCATATATTGCTTAAAAATGAGAGGCAAGTACAATGCTTTATAGGAAATTCTAGATAGCACATCCTCCTACTGTGCTTATGGGATTCTTGTCCTAAGCCCTCATTGCTCCTTCCAAAGAGATTTAAGTAGCTGTGACTGCAAACATCTCAACACCCCTCCTCAATCACAATCAAAAGTACAAAGCAAGTGGAGACTTTAGTAAAAGAAACACCTGCAAAGTGCAGGTACATCATAAACATGGCAAACATCAGAGGTTGTCACAGAAAAGGCAAAGTGTGGGTACCCTAAACATGATGGACATCCATAGGCTGTAACAGGGGCCTCACGAAGTGTACAGAGGCTGTAGTACAAGGCTACATGAGGACTTTACAAGCTTATGCTAGAAGCATTAGGGTTAGGCAATACACAGCTGAAAAATTCTATCCGAATAGAAGGACTGATGAGGTTGGTCCTTCTCCTGATGGTCTTCTTCTTCTTCTTCTTCTTCTTCTTCTACTCCATGTTCTTCTTATTCTTTAACAGCAACTAGATAGGCATTTTGGGATCTCTTTCTGGTGTGGGAGAACTTCTCGGTGTGTTTGGTTCTTTTGTAGAAGTCATAGAAAACCTGTTGCCAACACATAATGCTTGTTCATCTCTAGAAGTGCTTGTCTCTTCCTTAGTTTTTAGCTTCTTTTCCTCCTCTAACAGTGATGCTTAGATATCAACAAGCTCATGGTTTGGCATATTGATTAGCATTGTTGACACATTATTATATTCAGGAGACAAAAATTTGAGTAGAACACCGATGCAAACATTTTCTTCCATTTTAATGTTGATTCTTGCAAGCTGGGTTAGAAGTCCTTCCATGTAATTTAGATGTGTGGCAAGTGATGTGCTGGACTTTATTTCAAGCCTAAAGAATTCAATCAAGAGACCATACTTTGATGACTTAGACTGTGCACCAAACAAAGTGTCAAGTCTCTTCCATGTATCCTGTGAAGTATCATAGTTATCCACATGGTGGATATAGCTATCGTCTAGCTCCAGTTTGATAATGGCATGAGCCTTATCATCATTCTTTTGCCAAGTGACTGCCAATTCTGCATCACGAGGCTTCTTTTCTTTTCCAGTGGTAATGGCCTATAGGCCCTTCTTCATCATGCTGAGTTTGATGTGGGTTTACCAAGTGTGAAACTGACTCCTTTGAAACGAGCTATTGGAGAGTCTTTTCCCATGTTGGATTTGCAAGGACAGTAGCAAATTAGCTCCAAAATTCTCAGTAGAAGAAATGATCTTGAATGTGCTAACAAGCACAAGTGTGAAGAGACTCTAAATGAGTAGTATCAAGAGATACTAGTTATGACAAACTGAGTATTGCTTGCCTTGTTGGTCTTGAGGTTTTTAAGAACTTTAAGAAATCTACTCCAGTTTGCTCCAAAATCTTCCAAACTCCCCTCCTTGATTTGATGCCAGTCTAGTTTGATAGTAGATTCAAGTGATAGGGTGGAAAAAACAAGCTTATGACAGGCTATGCTTCAAAAGATTTGCAAAAAAATTCTCCAAAATCTTCCCTCCTCAATGGTTTGAGGATAAATGTAATGGAGTCTTTAGTGGGTTAGCAACCTAGAGTAACAATGTCTGAATCCAAGTGGTAGGAGAGAGAAAATGAAGAAAATGATGAGTTTTTATGAGCTTGAGCTTAAAAGCTATGAAGGATTGTGTTAGGGTTTCAGATCCATCTGATAAAAATGACAACAATCAGCTTGATCTGATAGCCATTTGTAACGTGTCCACGTGTTATCTTCAGGACACGTCTTAGCAGTCCATCGGAACAGATGTTTAGAAAGCTCTGCCCGGCACTCCCATGGAATGTTTGGGGTTTGCGATCTAGGACTTTCCACATCTGCCACGTAATGGAAGTATTCTGATTGTTCCCACTTAGGACTGACCTGAATTAGGGTTTTCCCTATTGGTCATTTCTTAACGGCAACTAGCGTCAAACCCGAACGAACTACTTTACGTAGAAACGCCAGGTGAAAAGCGGATTCACGCTGTACTTGGTTCAAGGAGAATGGGAAACGAGATAGATGCGAAGCTCAACCTCTTTGCCAAAAAGCATAGTCCCATTCCGTTCCCCTAAAATAGTGTAAATTGGGATTAGTTATAACTCTAGGTCAACGCCCTTGTTGTTCGTGTTCTTTGAACGATCTTCCTGTTGTCCATCTAGATTGAGAAAAGTTCCCGACCAACCGGGACCACCCATCTGTAGGACGGACCTATGGCCACATCCATCGCACTTTCCTTAATTGTTTTAGTTATTTAATTATCTAACACATTTAGTTTGGACATGTATCAATCAGCTTCCTTAATTAGCCTGTTAGGCACTGGTTCCTTCACGTAATCGTATCACTTGACATAGAAAAACAATGTCAAACAAGTTCCTTTTTAACATGTTATCATATTTATCTTTGAAATACATAAAGTCTAGCTCGTAGGCTTATCCACAATCCGCTCGAAGGCTATCGAGTAATCACAGGGATCACTAATCCAAGATTCCGCTCGTAGACTAGTATGCGGGCCTCGAGATCCAATCCCGAGTCACATTAGCCTCTTGTGCAGGGCCCGAAAGGCGAGGGATTTACGGCCAGAGCCCCCCTTGGCACCCAAGCGCCATCCTGCTCCAAGTAGCGCTCAACGGAGAGACCTCTCGCGGTGGGTTCGGTCCACCTTCTCGGCGCGGTTAACAACCCCCTTGGTTAGGTTCAGGCAGGCAGTCGGGGGTAATTGAAGCTGCCTCTCCCTTTAGGCCTTCAACCTGAAGCATTATATATCCATTTATCCTTTAATTCATTGATCAAACAAAGAAAAATAGTGCTCTTAAATCTGTAGCAAGCACATTCATTTCCATCGGTCGTTATTGTTGGCCAACTACTAAGGAGCGAATCCTTCTGTCCGAATGCATCCAACACTCGATCCGGGATTACTTGCGACTTGGCAAGATCCCCTATATCCTGGGTTAGGGCCGTACCCTATTAACCCGACTTGGTCAATACCTTAAGTTCATATGTTATTCCAATTTATTGGTTGGTCTCTTGCTTTCAAGCAATTATCTTTACCCAAGAAGGATACTATATTAGGACGACTATTCATCCTCTTGCAAGATAACCTGCGTAAGAGTCTGCCAACCTCATTCCGAGAAAATTGGCCATTTCCTTGTGTTCAATTCATAAGATCATGTGACTCTACTACTTGTCGCACAAGTATCGCATCAAGCTATGGGACTATTTACCTTTCGAATGGAGTCACAAAACAATCTGTTCATGATTACATTAGGCTGACATTGTCTGTCCTAGGGTTCCAAGTTCCATCTTTTTTTAGGGAGAGATTCCTAGGAAAAAACCCTAGATCACTTCACAAGTATGTTCCGCTGTCCCTACATTCTGTGAATGTGGACAAGTATTTAGGGTATATGAGTTTCAGTTTTAGCAATAGGTGCGAGTAGGTCACATATTAAATCCTAGTTAGTTCTTTGGAATTGAATTAACTCTTTCTAAAATGAGTACTCCGCGGGTTTAGGTGTTTAGGTTTATGCCAATTTAACCTATTTACTTTTGAAGATAATTACACTATCATTTCCATAACCACATGACTTATTATCTATGTGTAAGTTGATTTTCAAATCCTAACTTTTCAGTTTAAGATCAAGCATAAGTTAGGTTGTAGCCTAATTCCAATTAATCATCCTATAACTTACAAACAAGATTCATGCTAAAACATGCAGCCTTTTCTAATAATTATACAATTGAAAAACAATATTTATACAAATTGACTAGAGTTATTCAACTTAAGAATCATTTCATGCCTTCCTCTTTCCTATGGATTCTTAGCACTTCCCATGATGACTCATTGCAAAGAAGATATGGCCTAATAATTCGACATGCAATTTATACTTCCATGCCTAAACGAAGTGCACTATCCTAATTCCGTTTTGTAAAAAAATGGACATTAATCTAATTTTTAATTCATTACAATGCATAAAAATTACTTGCTAGGAATGCATATCAATCTTCTACTTACTTTATTTTGTTCGATTCTTGAAAATATTAATGACCAAACTTGTCCGTCGTAAGCTAATTATTTTAAATTAACCAAAGTATTTAAGATGAAAAATGCATCCTATCTCCAAAAATTATCTACACACGATTGAATTATAACAACAAAAAATAAAAATCAGGAAGAAGAACCTAGATTTGTGGTGAGATGTCCACGTGGATGCTAGGAGACGATCCTCTTGCACTACGCCTTGGGCTTTCTTAGGAGCCATCGCGAATGCGGCATTTCCGTCTTGGATGCGGCTTTGCAAACTCCCTTTTGAAATTCCACCGTCCTTTACGAGTTTTCTTTTCCTTCCTTTCGTAGAAGCTCTTTGAAGGGATACTTTTGTGGAGGAGGGGAGAAACCACGGAAAGGGTTTAAAACCCGAGAAGGAGGTGTTTTAAAAACCTCCGCGAGTAAGGCCCTTTAAAGCCATGGGAAAGGGCTTAATGGTTTTTTTAAAAAACCCACAAGAAAGGGGAAAATAGAAAGTGTAAAAGACCCTTACGAGGGCTTTTGTATGGGGAAAAAAGGTGTCAAAAGCCCCTTAACACTCTTTTTTCTTTTTGTGTGGGGGGGGGGGGGGAACAAAGGTATGAAAGGTGCCTTAGGGAGGAAATATCGTGTATGGGGGGTGTTATATGCAAGAGCACATGAAGGCTTTGGATTTCTAGCGGCAAGGGGAGTTTTAACAAGCCCACATGAACTCGGCTTGGTGGGAGACCACAAGAGGAATGGGGTGTAGTGTGGAAGGGGGCTTAGGAAGCCCACCCTTGGAAGCTTCCAAGGGCTTCCAAAAGCTTCACAAAGGGCACGTGGGGTTTGACCTTGAGATGTTGGCGACGACAGAGACGGCATGTCGACGTTCACGGTAGCGTGTCCCCTTCTTCTCCAGGCTAGGATCCCGTCCTCAACTGGCAATCGATTGGTGGCGGGGCGGTGTCTTCAATCTCTCCCTTCCTCATGAATTCCACATAGAGTCATACTCTCTCCCTCTATGTAGTTTGACGGCCTCCCCTTTATGCTCTCACTGCAGCGCCTCAGCTATCCCCTTCTCAGCCTGCACACCTTCAATTTATATAGGTGGGGGGAGGGGGATCCTCCCTCCCCTACGTGTCATCACGCATGCCCTCTTCCTCCTTGCAAGCTCCATGGAGGAGCTGGATCATACCTTCTATTCCCCTCCCCCTCCAGCATGACAGTCGACTGGGGGGATAAGGGGAATAATAAATTTTTTTTGTCATTATACTATTATTTATCCAAGTCAAATATTCTTATCCCCATGACCTCTTCCCAAGAGGGGATTCATGCGACATCTACGGTTTTGGAGTCCTGGTTTTTGCGAAAGGAGATAATGCCACATCGCATCTAAGTTTGTACCATCCGGGATCCAATGCCGAGAATTCACATGGCCTCAATAAACATTTTCGGTAGAAATATTACATTCTCTCCCCCTTGGAGGGTTTGAGATGTCCTCATCTTGAGATAAACTGGGGATATTAATGGTTGAGAGTGTTTTCATCTATCCAAATGGCATCCTCTTTGAGATCATATTTCCACTGGACGAAGCGTTCTCTCAAGGTTCTGGATCTCAGTTGTCTCTCCCTAACATCTAAGATCCTCTCAGGCCTTAGTTCAAGGACTCCTTGACTAGGCATTACAACTTATTGGTCATCAAGTACATGGTTAGGATTAGGTACATATTTCTTCAATAGGTTGATATGGAATACATTATGAACCTTTAGGTTCTCAAGGAGTTGCAGTCTATAAGCATTAGGTCCTAGGCACATGAGGATCTTGTATGGTCCACAATACCTTGGACTTAGCTTCTTGCAATCTCCTAAGGATAGGGAACTCTTCTTTGGGCGTACGCAAATGAAGACAATGTCTCCTTCTTAGAAGACTCTATCTTGACGCTTCAAATCCGCATATGCCTTCTGTCTATCCTTGGCAGCTTGGATGTCTTGTCTTATTGACTTTATTTGGTCATCCATATCTTCCAACATCTACCTTGAAGCTTCAACCCTTAAGGTTGGATCTGAGAAGTTTAGGGGACTTTGATAGTCTTGACCATACAATGCTTGGAAAGGAGTCATCTAAATGCTTTGTTGGTAAGAAGCATTGTAGGCAAATTAAACTAAAGGCAAGTATTGAATCCACCTTTTCGGCTCACGACAGTAGTATGCCCTAAGCATATCCTCGATGATTTGATTGACTCACTTTGTTTGGCTATCCGTTTGGGGATGGTAAGCTGTGCTAAAATAGAGTTGAGTCCCAATGGCTTCAAAGATAGCTCTCCAGAAGTGTGATGTGAAGAGAGAATCACGGTCCCTAATGATTCTTCTGGGTAGCCCATGTATCTTGAATATCTCCTTGATAAACAATCTTGCAATGTATGAGGCTTTATAGTTTGTCTTTACTGGAATAAGGTGTGCAACCTTAGATACATGTCAACCACAACCATGATGGAGTTGTATTCTCCCTGAACTTGGGGTAGGCCAACCACAAAGTCCATACTGATGAATTCCCATTTCATTTGGGGAATATCAAGTGGTTACAGCTTCCCTAGCATTTTGACATGTTCGGCTTTGATACGTTGACAAGACAAACACTCGGTGACATATTTGAGAATGTCACCTTTAAGCCTCTCCCAATGGTAGCTCTTCCTAACTGCATTGAGAGTCTTGGCATAGCGAGGATGCCCTAAGAAAGGGGAATCATGAGCTTTCCACAATATCTTCTACTTAAGTGACTAGTTTT
Source organism: Lygodium microphyllum (assembly GCF_053477565.2). NCBI lineage: Eukaryota > Viridiplantae > Streptophyta > Polypodiopsida > Schizaeales > Lygodiaceae > Lygodium > Lygodium microphyllum. The sequence goes on along the minus strand of NC_141163.1, from coordinate 81,637,379 downwards.
CTGGTATACACAGCCTCGTTCTATAGTAGACAAGTCCATTATTAATAGAGAATTCATGATACTTAGCCTGCAGCTTTTGATCCTGATCCTTGATAGAGATCTCCCTTAGCATCATTTGGTAGGCTGGATCATGGCATGCTTCCTCTCTAGCTAACTCAAGTACTGGATTGTTTGGCATATATACTTTTGTAGCTAGAGATCTAGCCGTTGATGGGTTTTGCAAGATTAGGGAATTAAGGAATGCCTTGCGACTGAGTGCATCGACAACTACATTCTCTTTTCTTGGTCGGTACTTGCTTTCAAAGTCATACTCCTCCAGCACTTCAATCCACCGACATTGCCTCATGTTGAGCTCGTTCTGGGTAAAGATCCACTTGAGACTCTTATGATCAGTCACTAGAGTAAACTTGTTATCCAAGAGGTAGTGTCTCCAAAGTTTTAGAGCATGGATGACAACTAATAATTCCAGATCATGGGTAGCATAATTCTTCTCACGACTCTTTGGTTTCCTTAAAGAGTAGGCTACAGGATGACCTTCTTGCATGAGCACACATCCCAAGGCAAGTGTGCTAGCATTAGTTACTACCTTGAACTCTTTACTGAGGTCTACAAGTTTCAGGATAGGTGCTGATACCAAACTCTGCTTCAATCTATCGAAGCTAGTTTGTTCGGGAGTTGGCCATGCAATGGAAGTTTGCTTCTTCAGTAAGTCCGTCAGAGGTGCTGCAATCAAAGCATAGTTTTTGATGAAGACCCTATACCATCCTGTCAATCCCAAAAAGCTGCGTATTTCTTTGACAGTTGTTGGTATTGGCCATTTGAGCACATCTCTGACCTTGGCTAGATCCACTGAGATTCCTTCCGCTGATACGATGAATCCCAGATATTCAATCTGATGCTTGAAGAATGCACACTTCTTCATTTTAGCATACAGCTTATGTGCCCTCATTGTCTCAAGGACAATCCGAAGTTGGGGTTCATGATCTTCTTCCTATTTAGAATAGACTAGAGTGTTGTCGAAGAAGACCAGCACGAAGTCATCAAGATATGGCCTAAAAATATCCTGCATTAACTTGTTGAAGGTGGCAGGTGCATTCGTAAGTCCGAATGACATAACTAGGAACTCAAAGTGCCCATATCTTGTGTTGAAGGCCGTTTTTGGGATATCTTCTTCCTTGATCCTTATCTGATAGTAACTCGACCTGAGATCAATCTTGGAGAAGATCTTTGCACCCTGAAGATGATCAAGAAGCTCATCTATTATAGGAATAGGGTACTTGTTTTTGATAGTCTATTGATTCAACCCTCTGTAATCAATACATAGTCGAAGTGTTCCATCTTTCTTTTTCTGGAATAGTATTGGAGCTCCCCATGGTGAACTATTAGGATGGATGTAGCCCTGATCTAGCACTTGCTTGAGTTGTTCCTTTAGCTCAATTGCTTCTGGTATAGACATCCTATAAGGTCTCTTTGCAATTGGCGCAGCTCTTGTACTAGCTTGATCTCACAATCCACTTCTCTTTGAGGCAGGAGTTCTGTCAACTCTTCAGGAAATACATCCACGTATTCCTTTAGCCATGAAGGTCCTTCACTAGACTCCTGCTTCTGATCTAACTTATTGAGCTTAATCAAGTAGACGGGTAGTCATTTTTTGACTCCTTTAATGATTCGAGATGCTTTGGCCATTTGGTTTTTTGGATTTCCAGCCTCACCTTGAGTTGTGACTAATTCCCTTTCAGAGTTTCGAAAGGAAACTTGGTCCTTCCCACAATGAATGTGGGCGTTGTTAGGCTTAAGCCAATCCATTCTGAGTAGACACTCATGGATACCTAAATTCATGACTCTGAATTTGACGGAAGTTGTTTTTCCTCCCAGAAAGAATTCCACCTTAGTAGTTTGCATGGTACAAGTAACCTCACGACCATTTTCCAATTCCACAAGCAAGATAGGTGCTTCTAATGTGGCTATTCCTAATCATTTTGCACAAGCTAGTGAGATAAAGGAATGTGTACTGCCACAATCAATCAAGGTCTTGAAACTTTTACCTTTATAGTCTGATGGTGTTTGAATCACTGAGAACTGGCGATTCGGGCCTTTCTTGTGTAGAGCGGCATGGAATGTCGCCCTTTCAAACTTTGCTTCCATAGTCCGATCTTCTTCTTCTTCGCACATCTGTCTATTGGTAATGCAGGTGGTTCTCCCTCTGCCTCGAGTAGCGGCTCCTTGACCACGGCCTGTTCCTTGGAAAGGTGCTTGGCGATGTCCTCCTCTAAGCTTGGGACATTGCCTCTTGAAATGACCGGGCTCGTCATGTTTATGACTGCAATGCATTCCCCGAATTATCGACAAAGGGTTGAGATTATGAACATCCTAGAGCATATCTATAATCCATCACCTTTGTACATGGAACGAAGATGGACGGGTGCCTCAGGAATCTACTATATAGCTTCCCGCCAATTTGCATACCTACAAACCAACCTAAAGAGGATCAAGTGGTTGGAAGACCTGAAAGTCGTGAAGCTATTCATTTTTGTGGAGGCTCACGTAAATTCAACTTTACATATTCGAGGTCAGAGGGTTGAACTAAACTCATATGTATATGAGAAAGTGACTCGTGTAATCCCCGCCGACAAGATTAAAGTGTTGGGGCACCATGAGAAGAATGGGTTCGAAAGGAAAGGATACCCTGAACTTCCAATGATTTACTGATTCCTGAAGATCCATGATCCAAAACCATACTATTATACAATTCCTGTAGATAAATGTAATACAACATTATTCTCCCCAAACTAAATGTAACAATTGGCTTATCATTGCAAAAAATGTTGTATTTCAAAAGGGCTATGCCCATATAAATACAATAAGACTTCTTTTTATCAATGTATGTTCCATCATTGAGAATTGATAAGAAGTTAAGTGGTTAGATTGCTTGATTGATAGCTGAAATTGAAATGAAATATGAATCGTAACGATTATCGATTAATAAATAAACCTTTATCCAGGCACAACCCCAGGTACAGAATCCCAGTTTGCCTCCTACATCAAGTACTACTGTAATCCAGGAGAAGTTTCTTCTCAAGTAGATTAAGCCGCCCAAATTTGATGGGAGAGGCAGGTCCATCCAAGCAGATTCTGAAATTTGGATTGAATCCATGGAGGATTACTTTGAAGCAGCCGGTACGGCACCCGCCAATCAGGCTATGTCGCCAAGCTGAAGCTCATTGGCAAAGCCAGGCTTTGGTGGAAGCAATGGTGCAGGGATCAAGGGATTGCGGAAGGATCCGTTACCTGGGAGAAGTTGAAGAAAGCCGTGCAGAGAAGATACTTACCACCTGCGTATCGCACACAAAAAATGAATGAGTTCTACGAGCTAAAACAGTTGGGACTCACTCTCGATGCATACTACTCCAAATTTGTCTCAGTATGCACCACAGATGGACATGACACGACAGGTGTCAAAATTTTGTGCTGGTTTAAATCCACCAGTAAATACCCGTCTTGAATCTATGTGTCCATCAGATCTTCAGGATGCTCTCATTCGAGCTGTGCCTATAATTCAGGAGGTGCAGGCTAGACCAAGGGGTAACAAAACTTGGTCTTATAATGACCCAAACAGAGGAGCATTCGCGCCTCAAATGAAGAGAGTTCAAGGTCAGAATCAGGGACAAAGAAAGAAATCAAGAACTAACAATGTCAACAACTTTGCTCCTACTCAAAGCAATGGCCGAAGTCTCTGTTGTTTCCACAAAAAATGTCACTTGTCTATAGACCATGAATGATGCTTTGGCAAGTTTCAGCTGAAAATCGTTGATCAACTGGTCTTAGACTTTGAGGTAAGGGTGAGTAAAGTATGTACTAATCATACTTTGTAATCAAACTCTGATTAAGTTATTTTTTAATGGTATGAGACATACATGAAAAATATCTATAGAGAGGTGTGAGTCCATCCCAAGCAATAGATCTATTGCGGCCGATAAGAAGAGTCTGTGGTTATATAATGAAAGGAGCACTTGAGCTAATAAATCTATTGGAGAACACTTTGTCTAGTGCACCCTCAACTGGAGAAGATATTGGGGAACTTCTAGACCTTCCCCAGATTTTTGAGCCTAAGGTAAAGGTGATGATCGATGCACTACTACCCATGGATGTTGAGTCATATAATCCATTGAGAGAGGAGGTGTCCATACCGTTATATGATGGGTGTTTCATATCTCACTTAAAGACACTCCTTATTCTCTTGAGTATATAGGAAAAGTACAGATGGAAAAAAGCAAGTGTGACCGAGTGAAAGATGATTTTTGACGTTGATATGTGCTTAAAAATAGGTTAAAAAATCCGAATTTCAAGGGAAAAATAGATTTCGTCGAAGGTGCTAGTTGCAATTAGTACGATTTTAAGCGGCAAAGCCCTAAAAGTGCTTTAAAGACCCACTAGGTGACAATTGGAGAATTTTCATAATTTTTTTGATTGTTGTATGAAACTTTGGGAGATGCTTGGTAGTGGGGGACTTCGAGATGGATGCCCAAGAATTTTCAGATCACAAATTGGAGACCGGGCCATCGAATGGGGGTGCCCGAGATCAAAGATAAAATAGAAGTAGTGTGAAGAGGGCTTAAGGGAAAAGGGGGGGTGTGACTTTTGGGAGCCACCCCCCGATTTTCATGCGACGGGGGAGGGGGGGGACCTTTTTTTTTTGGAAAAAAAAACAGATGAAGACGTCCTCCTGGCTGTGCTATTTTTTTTAGGAGGGGGGTTGTGGGAGCTTAAAGCATCCCCAGTCCTCCCCCCCCCCCTCCCCCCCTACCAAACAGATTACATACATGATCTTCATCTTCTCTTGTTGAGGATATGAAAAATAAAGGTCGCTTGATAGCAAAAGGAAACAAGAAGGGCAGAATGTTTACCTTGGATGCAGACATGTCTGAATTGAGTGCAGCAATGTTTGCACATGGGACCGGTGTAGTTGCAGATATTGATATCTGGCATAAACGCATTGGTCATGTTAATGTACAGCGACTTAAATCAATGCAGGCCCAAAATATTGTTGCAGGATTGCCAAAATTCAAGGTTGCAAAAATGCATAAGGTATGTGAAGCCTGTCAGTTTGGAAAACAGGCAAGAAAACCATTTCCTAGACATCTTCAAGAGAGCGAGAAGCCATTGGAATTAATCCACTCTGATGTGTGGACTACTAAAGCTGCATCTCTTGGAGGCTGTCATTATTTTGTCACTTTTATTGATGACTATATCAGAAAAGTTTGGGTGTATTTTATGAAAAAGAAAAGTGAAGTTTTTGGGCATTTCAAAACTCTTAAAGCTATGGTTGAAAAAGAAATAGGCCTGCAGATAAAATGCCTAAGGTCAGATGGAGGGGGAGAGTACCTCTCAAATGAGTTTGCAAAGTTCTTGCAGGAGCATGGCATAAAGCAGCAATATTCATGCAGTCATACCCCACAACAAAATGGAATTGCAGAAAGGAAAAACATGCATATTGGAGAGGTATCTCGTGCCATGCTCAATGAAAAAGACTTGCCAGATTTTTATTGGGCTGAAGCAGTTGCTACAGTAGTCTACATAATGAACAGGACTCCCACTGCAGCAATACATGGAATGACTCCAGAGGAGAGGTATACTGGTAGGAAACCAGATATTTCTCATTTGAAAATTTTTGGTTGCATTGCCTATGTACATGTGCCAGATGAGTTGAGATCCAAGTTGGATCCAAAAGCTGAGAAGTGCATCTTTATTGGTTACTCTCTGCAACAAAAAGGGTATAGATGCTATAACCCTTCTACTCGTAAGTTTACAGTGAGCAGAGATATTGTTTCTGATGAGATGAGTAGCTAGTATAAACCAGTAAATGTGATTGATGATGTAGATGCACAAAATGGTAATGCTGCACAGAATTCACAGCAGTAATCACAAAATATTAGTGGACCTGGAGCGTCTTCTAGCAGTGGTTCACATTCTTCGCCATGGACAGGCAGATTGAGATCAGGAGAATCTTCTCAAAGCAATGCAGATAGTGGTATGCAGGTATCACGAAAAGGAAAAGAGAAGGTTGATCAGCCCATGTTTGATGTGAATGCAGGTCACTCTTATGTGGATGGTGAATCCAGTGGCTCAGAACAGAGCATTGATGAAGAGTTAGGTATCCCCTCTATTGTTACATCTGGAGTAAGGAAGACCAGGGATGTTTTGAGAGCACCTGGAAGTGAGCCTACTTTGCGTAGGTCTACGAGAGCTAAGTATCCTGTGGATAGGCTGAAATATGATGGATTTACAGCCATCCACTATGCATATATGGTCAAAGTGATACAGGAACCAGAACCCACTTCTTTTGAGCAAGCCATGGGAAAAGAAAAATGGGAGAAAGCCATGGATGAAGAAATGGATGCCTTGGAAGCAAATGCTACATGGAAATTGGTACCTTTGCCTAAAGGTAAGAATGCAATTGGCTGTAAGTGGGTTTATAAGGTGAAGCACAATGCAGATGGTTCTGTGAACAGATACAAGGCAAGATTAGTAGTCAAGGGGTATGCACAAACATATGGCATTGACTATGAAGAAACATTCAGTCCGATTGCAAGGATGGCAACCGTAAGAGCAGTCATTGTTATGGCTGCATCAAAGGGATGGTCTTTACATCAGATGGATGTAAAGAATGCCTTCTTGCATGGTGATTTGCAAGAAGAGGTCTATATGGAGCAGCCACCAGGTTATGTGCATACTGTTCATCCTGAGTTTGTTTGCAGGTTGAAGAAAGCCTTGTATGGCTTGAAGCAAGCACCTAGAGCATGGTCTGACAAGATAGGACAGTATCTTGTCACTATTGGCTTTCAGATTTCCAAGGCAGATTTCTCACTTTATGTGAGAAAAACAGAGAAAGGTATTATGCTACTTGTCATTTATGTTGATGATTTGATTATGACAGGTGACAGTGATGAAGATATCCTTCATGTGAAAATGCTATTGAAGCAGAAGTTTGAGATGAAGGATTTGGGAGAGCTGCGTTATTTCTTGGGCATTGAAGTGATTAGATCACCAAGTGGGATATAGCTCTTGCAGAGGCAGTATGGATTGGACATGCTATCCAAATATGGGATGACAGGCTGTAAGCCTATTTGAGTTCCTTTGGAGCAGAATGTGAAGCTGAGCGCAGATGCAAGTGAGCTTCTGGAAGACCCTACTATGTACAGATGCATAGTAGGAAGCTTGATTTATATGACTATTACCAGGCCAGATTTGAGCTATGCTGTTGGACTGGTAAGTCAGTTTATGCAGGCTCCAAGGAAACCGCATTTGGATGCAGCTAGACGCATACTTAGGTATGTGAAGTCCACATTGCAGTATGGACTATTTTATGAGACTGGGGTTTAGATACAGTTGCATGGATACACTAATGCTGATTGGGCTGGTAGCATTTCTGATAGACGATCTACCAGTAGGTATGTGTTCTCTTTTGGGAGTGTTGCAGTCACTTGGAGCAGCAAGAAACAGCCTACAGTTGCCTTGTCGAGCACAGAGGCTGAGTACAAGGGTGCAGCAACGGCTGCATGTGAGGTAGCTTGGTTGCACAAGCTACTTTATGATATGCATCAGTCTACAGATGGGCCAGTTGTCATTTATTGTGACAACATGAGTAGTATACACTTGGAAAATAACCCAGTCTATCATGCTAGAACAAAGCACATTGAGGTGCATTATCACTATGTGCGGAAGAGGGTTTTACTAGGTCTTATTGATCTAGTTTATGTCATCACGGAGGATCAGGTAGCTGACGTATTCACGAAGGCATTGGGCGCAGAGAAGCTGCGCAAGTTCAGAGACCTGCTTGGTGTGCAGGAATTGGGATTGAGCTCGAGGGGGAGTGTTGAGAGATCGAGATCCACTCATGATATGCCAGGGTGACCGTTGTGCATTTATGTCACCGACGTGTTAGTTGCCGATGCGGTTGGTACATCGCCCATGAATAATAGCTAGATGACAGCTATCCTTATCTACTCTAGTTTGTGGCTCAGTTAGTATGCCACCTTAGTTATTTGAGTTTGGTTTTGAGACCCATATATAGGGTTCTTCTATTTCTTTGTATTAGAGTTCTTTTGGCTTACACAACTAAGAAGAGGAAAAATATTTTCAGCCTCCACCCTTGTGTGTATTCCCCCATTGTGCAAGCAAGAAAGCTTCAAGTGAGACTCCTTCCTTCTCTCCCACAATCTTGACACTAACCTCTTTCATTTAGAAGGTGCAATATATGGGGCGGTTCATTCATCTCCTCTCCCAATTAATATTTCCACTGCAACAGTTAACCCACTCTGAGGAGCTCCTGTGGAGTGACGGCAGCGAAAGGTGCTTTCACGAGGTGAAGAAGGCTCTTAGCACCCTTCCTATAATTTTACAGCAATGTTGGGATTAAGAGTTTTTTGTCAATCCGAGTTTTGGGGAAGATGCTCTAGGGGCAGCACTAATAGAAACGGATGCTAAAGCTGGCCTAATGAGACCGGTTTACTTTTCTAGTAGAGTAATGACAGCATCAGAACGAGGGTACAAGATGGTCGAGGTGATGGTTTTGTCTCTAATATTTGCTATAAGAAATTCATCCTTATCTTCTCCCTAGGCCATTCACAGTGATCACGATAGAAGAACATTTTCCCTATGCCTTACAGAACATGGATGTTTCAGCTAGAATCTCTAAGTGGGTGATACAACTCCAAGAGTTTGACTATACCTTCAAGGTGGAGGATTCTACTCGAGCTTGCCTAGTTGATTTGTTGACCCATAGATGTCATCACAAGAAGGAAAAAGAGAAGGAAAAGGTAGAAGAGGAGACACCTCCTTTTGAGGAGTTGCCACTGGTGGAGAATGCCCATGCCCTCTACTTCGATGGGGCCTACAAGCGTATTAAAGACAGAGCAGCAGCACGAATAGTGATGTTCAGTCCCGAAGGTGACAAACTTTATGGAGAAGGTATCAGCTTGGAGGATGTCCATTCTAATAATGAAGCAGAATATCAAGCCTTGCTTTTAGGTTTGAGGTGGTGTCTTTCACATGGTGTCACTTGGCTTAATGTTTTTGGGGATTCTATGCTAATTGTTAAGCAAATGAAAGGAATATGGGCTTGTAAAAATGATAACTTAGCAGTGAAAATGAGAGAAGCTAAAACTCTCATGAGAAAGCTACAGAAAGCTCAAATCTATTTTGTGCCAAGGCGCACAAATGGCGACGCAGATGCTCTAGCAGTTGAAAAATTGAAAGAGGTGATAGTGGGAATCATTACAGTAAAGCTTCCCTTGTTTCAGGGTAAGTTTCAACTACAAGATGTGCTTTATTTTCTCGAGCAAGGTGAGGCACCTACACGTATGAGTAAAAGTGAGAAAAGGTGGCTAGCTACTAAGGACACTAAATACCGCTTGATAAATGAGGTGTTGTATTGCAAAGGAAAGGATGTAGTGCTTAGAAGGGTGCCAACAACAAAGGAGATTATAGATGTGATTAAGAGTTGCCATGAAGGGGTTTATGGCGGACATTTTGCTCAAGAAATAACCAGCAGGAAGATTCTCCAAGCCGGTTTTATGTGGCCTAGTCTACATCGAGATGTGCAACATTGGTGCCGCACTTGTGACGATTGCCAAAAGGCCGGACCAAGGAAGCTAGTGCATGAGGAACAAAATCCCATGACTACATATGGCCCATTTGAGAAATGGGGGATTGATGCAATAGGACCACTCCCACGAACTCAATCTGGCAAGGAATACATCATAATGGGAGTGGACTACATGACAAGGTGGGCAGAGGCTTTAGCAACTAGTAGGATCACAGCCCAAGAAGTGGGAAAATTTGTGTTTGAAAATATTTGTTGCAGGTTTGGTACACCTTTGGAAATTATCTCTGATCGGGGTCTTGGTTTTAGGGCAAACCTAGTAGGGGAGCTAATGGAAAGGCTAAAAATCAAGCACATGCATTCTACTCCCTACTACCCACAGTGTAATGGTTTGGTCGAAAAAGTGAATGGGCTGATTTGTAAGACAATTATCAAGCAGGAACACATGCATCCCAAGCACTGGGATAAAAAATTGAATGCAGCTCTTTGGGCCTACAGGAATTCATTTAGAACCTCACTTGGCTATACTCCATTTCACCTCGTCTATGGCCAAGAGGCTTTGCTTCCTATAGAGGTGGAATTGGCCAGTTTGCGTGTTTTAGTAGCCAGTCAAGAGAAGAATCAAGATAAGAAGTTAGAGGAAAGGATCTTGGATCTAGAGAGACTGGAGTTAGACAAAGAAGCAGCAGTCCAACACTATTCCATGCAAGCTAAAGAGAGAAGGAAGACATTTAATAAGAAGCTGGCTAGCAAACACATAAGGGAAGGATCACTTGTGCTACGCTATGATAACCGCTTTGATAACAGAAAGGATGCTAAACTTGTGTTCAAGTGGGAAGGGCCATTCATGGTCATAAGGAGATATCCAAATGGCAGCTATAAGCTAGGTGACATGGATGGGAAGGTTCACAAGACAAGGGTAAATGGATGGCGACTGAAGCCTTATTTTCAAAGAAATATGAACACTTTGGAGCAATCATTCAATGAAGAGCCACCAATGAGAGGGTGCAGTCCTCCTTGCTCTATTGGACCATCATTATCAAGCTAGATGCATGAATACCTCTAGCCTAAGGGGAGGGCTAATGATCCGAGTTTTTTACAACCCGGATTATTACCACAAAATTTGGCCAAAGCCCCTATCAAGAGCTTACCATATCACTTTGGGTTTACTCTTCAAGCACTAGGTATGCTATATTGCTTCTCGATTATGATAACTCTAACAAATGGGGGGAACAAGTTCTTAGAAGGCATGTCAATGTAAAGGGTAAAAGGGATGGTTATCTTAGTGAAGATGAAAATGGATTACACCTAAGAGTTGAGTGAATGCATAGATTTCTCAAAGGACTAGCCTCCAACTACACATGGGCCCCGTCTGCATCACTAAGATTTGGAATCTATCACCATCATTAGAGGACACCTCACCCTTGCACACAAGTCAATATCCACATCATGGTGTCATTTGGATCTTGCACAAAAGCTTACAAGCATGGACCCCTTTTGTCACATGCTTATATGTATTTATATACATATGGGGGAATAAAGTCAAAGCAACTTTTAGAAGACATTTTTTATAATCTCAATAACTCCCAAGAAAAAGAAAATTTCAAGAAAATTCCCGCGATGCCCGATCGGTTTCGACCTGATCTACAAAGTTGCAGAAGAAACTTTTTTCAAATTCCTCACGGATTTGAAGTTACGACGGCGTAGACTGCTGGCTACATGCAATTTTCTTCTCTCTTTCACCACACCAACTTTCCACTCTATCCTTCTTGTAAATATATTATAATAATGTGATTTGGGCACCCAACTCTTGTAATCTAGCTCCATTTCTCTATGTTGTCTACCACCACCCTTGGCTTCTTGCATGATGACCAAGGTGGGGACTTGTCCCATCCACTATGCTCCATATTTTCAAAGATGCCATACATCATCTAGGATTATGTTAATCAAGAAGATTAGCTTAATATAATCCCTCATGGAGGCTATATAAAGAGCCCATGGAGAATGAAGAAGGAGAGGAAGGACAATGACAAGCCCATGAGAGCACTCTAGAATACCCTCATCTCTTTGAGGTGAGCTATGAGTGAGTTCTTTTATTATGTAGCATAATGGCAAGCTTCCTCCTACCTCTTCTCCTATTATCTCCCTCTCCTCTCATCTTCTCATTCCATGTAGCATAATGGCAAGCTTCTTCTACCTCTTCTCCTCTTATCTCCCTCTCCTCTCATCTCTCTCTCTTTTATATTCCAATATGGTGTCTAGTACATATATTCTCTCTTGTAAATTTGTGTTTTGGTTCTCTTGATTCTCTTTGAGAAAAGGGATGTCCTAGCCCATCCTCCCTTTGGCTAGGTGGTGCCCCTCTTTAGTTCTCTTAGTGAGGATTGGAGGTTGGATGGGTAAGAGGCAACCCGTTCATCATTTCAGCCCTCACTATATATCCGGGGAAGTTAGTCATAAATATATGTATGTATCACGTGGGTTCAACATAAGGGATTTTTAAAATACCATTTTTACACATTTTCTACATATAGAAGGGTCACATATAAAGGGGTTACTTACCGATTGAATAGAAAAGGGTTATGTTTTATTAAGGAAAGTTTCATAGATAAGGATATTTATAAATAAGCCTTGAGCGCATGTGATATAGAGGGTATACATATAGTGGACTACTCAGGCCCATATATCACATAGATGATCAAATGCATGCAAGGAAGTTAAGAGTGGCACACCAAATCTTCAGTGGTTAGACTTGGAGGATTTAAGGAGACTCATGGAGGAGACTGACTCTCTAGGGCAATGGTGACATCATCGAGAGGCAGTGAGGATACGACTAGAGGTGGAAGTCATGCAACATCTTAGGAGTGGCAGTCATATGACTTATTTGGAGGATTCCATAAGTTTTCTACTAGTTATGTTCACCTTATTATTTTATATACTACTTGTACTAGTAACCTTATTTCTAACAATGCTACTTTTTCTTTTTTGTTGTAACACTTGATTACAAATTGTAACCCCATGGGATTGCAGACTCAATATGTAAAAACACATGGTCTTATTGCACTCATCAATGACATATTATATGTGTGTGGTGGTCCAATAAATCATACCTCTTTCATGTTTCAAGTTTTAACTTCTTGTGATGCATAGTGTACTCTAGATTAATCTTTGGTTGTTTATATTATAGAGTCTATTCAATGATCCAGTGCATTAAGATGAGATCTCGGATAGTGAGGAGTTGTGGTAGTCACTTGGATTTATGGAGCATGCACCCCTCCCATTTTTGGCCCTATGCTTGATGCACTCTTTTTATATAGGGTTCTTTAGATAGAGTTCTCATTCTTTGTATGGATTCTCATCTTGTGATATTTATCGATAGATTTCTCCATTTTGGTTCCTCCTCCCTATCAGTCTATATAGTTCTATGAAACGTCATCTTAATATTGTACTTATTTGAAAATTGAATCAATAGATTTCTTCTTCCTAGCAAATCATGATGTATATTTTTGGATAACACCTATATATTTAATTTCTATATGATATATGGAACATTTTTCAACACATGTGGCTAAAAGGGTGATAGGGTTGCATGCCCCGCCACTCTTTTTTTCTCTCTACAAATAGTCACTATTTGTGTCACAAATAAACCTGTAACTATCACTATTTGCATCACAAATAGCATTGGAAATAACATCATTACAAATAGTGATAAATCTGTAAGACACATCAACGAAAGGGAAAATTTTTATATGATTAATTCCATCTCTTTGAATGCCGGTATGGAGCCTATATATTGTAGCGGGAGTAAAATTTTACAATAAATTTGCCAAAAAAAGAGTACTTTAAGCAGTCAAGAAGAGAAAATTCACATTTTAATTATTTAATGTAACTAAAATTAGGACCCTAGTTGTATAATTGGAATTTCTCTTCAAGCACAAAAGATAAATGAACCTTGAAATTAGCTTCTTTTTACATATGCAGCTCAGTAGATTGCAAATGATGAAGGTGATGCAATGAGTCCTCCAAATCAGGTTGTCTGTCAATGAAGACCTCATGGATGGATGGGTAGCACTTCAAAGATCTTCCACAAATTTGTGATGCCCTTTGGAAGGGGTGTGGTAGTAGTGGGAGAATAAGAGGCTGATGGAGGAGCGATCTGATTTGACATAACATGCTCTTCTCTAGGGGATTTTGGTGCATTTGTCCTACCATGCAAAATAAAGGCAACAAATACATCTTTTTGGGATGTTAATGCAAAGAAGACTTAGGTGTTAATTTTGGTTGCTCAACATGTGGTAGATGGAAAAATGCCACCCTCAGAATGAGGTTGCCTAGGTAGGGGGGCTGCCCAGCTTGCACATGGGTTATGCAGACCCCAGAGTAGTAAACAAAACTTGTAGTAAACTTGAGTAAACACTAAGTGTAGCACAATTTGCATCGAGACCAAGGGAGTTGGGGTCATTTCATACTTTGTGAGAATGAGATAGGCAACAAAAGAAACAAAACATAGCCTTTGAGCATTGAATGTAATGAACACTGAGAAGCATTTGTGCCAAAAACATCTTAGCCTCATGATTAGTGGTACAATCAACAGTTTTTCTTGTTACATTAATAACTAATACTTCGGTATCATCTAGACAAGTAAGGCTTTGTACGATGCAAGTAACTTCATTGGTAGGTATGAAATCCTGTGATGCAAAATCCTCATGGGTTTCTATACCAATGGCTATTTGAAGGACCTATTTGCTATTACCAATGCATGCCCTCTATTAGCAGTCCTGTTTGTCGTGCAATGTCATCTCCTACCATAATAGACAAAGACATTAGAAGCTTTGACATGTCTATCATGTGCTTACAGAGGAGGTTCTAGAGCATGTATTTCTTCTTTTAGTTGAGTTTTGTGTGCGTTTCTCACATTTCCAATTAGTTTCTAGCCCTTGCTTACCAGTGTGAAACTATTCCATGATGGCCACATTAGCATTGCACCTACTACATTACTATTTTTGATGCTTTTAATGGCATTTATTGCAGTTGGGGACTAATGGACTTGGCCATTTTTGGCCCCAAATTTGCTGGTTGGCTAGTTCAGCTAATTTTCAACTATTTATAGCTAAGGGGTGGGCTAGGCAGTTCATCTTCTTCTCTCCTTTGGCAGCTGCTTTGTTAATTGCTTTAGTCTTCTCCATCTCTAGAAAGGACAATAGACTGGATATTCTTCATCTCCATCACCATCACCATTTTTGTCACCATTGGTGGTTTTGTCATCATTTCAGTATGATCTAGTACCCTCACTAATGCCTCGAGCTACGTGCAGGGACTGATCAATCCATTATTTTGTATTCAACATTCTTCGTTGTAGATTTTTTGCATTCTTCTATCTCTTTCTCTCTCTCCTCTCTCTATGTTCACTCTATTCTCTCAGTCTGATCATATGCTTTCACACCACTTCATTGTGACAGTTGTTGATTTATTGGCCCCTACTGTTTTTGAGGGGGACTCTTAGGATTGTGAGAGTAGCTTCTTCATTGGTGGTCTACATTGATAGACTTCATCAACATTGGCACTTTTCTTGTCACCCTGGGATCGAGATCTTCTTTGGACTTCAGCCACATCCAAGATTTGAGAGGGGGTGTTAGCAATCATGTTTTTCATGCACTATCAAAAATAGAAATTAGGAGCTATGACATGTCTATCATGTGCTTTGATGAAGGAGGCATCTCATTCTAGATCATGCATGTCTTCTTCTAGTCACGTTTTGTGTGCATTTCTCACTATAACACCATGAACTCCATCAAGAGTGAAAAGGTCTATGTCATTGTCCTAGTCTCCACAAATAAGAATATTTTTCCACTTGGGAACCTTCTTCAGCCATTTTTGAAAGCAGGTACACCAAAGCTAGAACCTTTCTTGCTTTAAATGGGAGAACATCCAAGTCAATAGCGTTGCTATACACTGGCTTAACCTTGAGCTACAATGAAGACACCCATGCTGGATTCAGAAACATGCAAGAAAACTCTTGGATGTAAAGTTGGGATGAATGTGAAAATGCATTTTTTGAGATTACAAAAAATTATGAATCAAGAAAATTTCAAAAAAGTAAGCAAACCAAATACCATACATCAAATACGCTACCATGAACACTAAGACACTACACTCATTTATGAAATGGCTCAAAAATAGAAATGTAGAGGTCCTTTTGTATGATAGAGAATTATGATGTAAGCAGATACCCCTCGTTCCAAAAGTCTTATAGAGAGTTTTTGCTATACTCTTAAGCAGTTCCCTTCTCCACCTTAAAGCTCACTTTGTGTGGACCTTGATCTGTCTCTTCTTGATTAGAGAGAATATCCCACTAGCCACTGAAATCTACAAAGTTAGAGAATTCTTCCATCTAGAAAGCACTGTGGATAAGTTGATGCAAGTTGTAGAAATCATAACAACGTGGTTATATAGCATGGCTCTAAAATGAAGGGCCACAAAGGTAAAACATGAGCAACACCTGAAAGCAAAGGCTCAGAAAATTCAAGGCCTCTTCAAAAATATTGTCTCTGTTCTAGCCATCATCTAGTGCTCTCTCCCAATCCATGTCAATCTTTAATGATGGCCCCACCCGAATTTGTGTACCCACAGATAGAATGAGTGCTGTTGGTGTTAAAAGAGGCGCATTTCTCATAAGCTCTAAATATCTTTGCCATGACTAGCCTATAGAGTAAACAAGGAGTGAGTTATATGCATATTTTGCTACCCATAGGAAGTTGAAGTTCAGTAGACTGGCATGTAATGGATCCTTATGATGATGAACTTGCATTAACATTGCATCATATCTTAGATGTTCAATTAACAAACATTAAAAATCTCTAGCTTGTAAGCTGCTAATTGTTGTTTTAACCATGGCAATGAGTCATCTATTTATGTTCACTATGTTTTGCAAGCATAACTATTTGGAGTAAGTGAATTTGGGTTTATATTGCTCCATACCAAATTTTTAGACTTTACATTTGCAGTAAGAACAACATTTTAGTCTTTGACACATGGAGCATATCTATTAGAAGTCTAATTGGTGCACATAGGACACATTATAGGGCCATTTTCATTGCATTTAGAACATCTCACAACCTGGTCCATTTCATCTAACACCTTTTGCATCTTCCATTGCAAGTAAGGCATGGGATGAACCTCATGTTTGTGCATCCATGTGCCAAGAAACAATCCAACTCTTAATATGCAACACCCATCTAGTTGCATATTCCCTCATATCCATCAAAGAGAGGACAACTGTTGAGAAATCAAATGATGTATGCTCATAGAGGTTGGATGTAGTTGGATGTATGCCCAAAAGAGGTTGGCCCATAAGTGGCTTTGTATGAAATATATGAGAAAAGATGTATGCTCTAGAAGCTCTAGAAAGAGATGTTCAGAATCCCATATGCACAGTGAGGAGAATGGTACTATCAAAAAAGCTATAAAGACATGTACTTGGTTGACACTCATAACAAGGCAATGGAATTATCAGCTTGAGTCACTATCCATGTCATTGTCCATCTTACACAAGAATGTGTTTATGAGTCTAAGCTAATCTATCTTAGAATCTAATTCACTTGTGTAACAGTTAGTTTATTTAAATCTATCTCATCATGAGTTGTACATTCATCTTCTAGCATCCATAGCTTCTGCCATGCTCTAGATCCCATGTTTATCAACAACAACAAAGACTCCCTTGATTGCACCATAAGCCTATACATCCCTTATGACTGAAGCTCATTCTCATGTACTGCTTAATGTGATTCATTAGAGAATTCTTAGGCATACTGCAAGTAGAAACAACAACTGAATTCACCCATAAACTACAATTTCTATGTCGAAGCTCCATCTTGATGATGAGGAACTCCTTTCTTGGAAGTAGCCCTCACCTTGGTCTATTCACTATTTTGTTCTAGACTACTACCCCTTGATCAACTAGTCATGGTATATTGCAACTTTTTGGCCTATTGTTAAATTGGCTACCTTTCTTTTGCTAATGGCTATTACTTACTATTCACACAATCTACAGCCCTGTTGATGATGATGCTGATCTTGGTGTCAAGCTAGCTATCTTTTTAGTTGGAATGTGATGCTCCAAGCTAGCCTATTATTCTCTTTAGCTCCAACACCTCTAGCAATAGATATAGCTATTGCACTGATCACATATGTCCCTCAAGATGTGTCGATTGATGATGTCCATCCTTGATGAAATAAGCACTAGCCTCTTGATTAAACAATACCTCCATGATTACCTCCTTCATAGAGTCACCCTGGTCCTTTTCCAATAAGTTAATGGCACCACTTGAACAACCTAAACATCTTCCAGTGTTGGCTGGAATTGATTAGTAACAACTAGCTTGCTCTGCTTAGCTATGGAAACTCCCCAATTCATATACATATTTTATTTTAAATATATCATCTTTATGATACAATAGCTCTCTTCATCACAAGATATCTCACCCTTTGGATAGAAGCCTTGTTTTCAGACATGGTAGCCTTTCCTGATGACACAACTATCCCCCTTTCACCATAAGCTTGCAAAACTACACAGATCATAACTCAAGCTTGCTTTTCCAGCCTTGGTAGTGAAAACAAGGCAGCTCTCTATTCTCCTCTTCTAAGACCCACAACTGCAGCAAGTTCTTCTTCCAAAAACCTTGCTCCAAGGAAGATGTTGCCATGTCACATAGAGGTGATGGTAGCCTTTTATGGTGGAACATTTGGCCCGTTCTCTAGTAGCTTTTGCTACCTCATGTTACAAGCACCATCCCATTCAAAAGCACTATAGTCCCCCCCTAAAATCTTCACATCTTTCCTTCCTATTAAATCCCAAGCAAATGGTGAAAAATATGTGTGAAGGCTTCTATGGCTTAAAGGCCCGATTTGATCGATATATCTATATTGGTCCCAAGATTCCAAGCAATCTCAGCACCATGTGCATTCTTGAACTTTTGTAGACTACCATCACACTCCAACTTGGATGGCTATGTCCTACAAATTCCGCAAAGATTCCTCCCCAATCAATTAGTAGGCTGAAGCCTCCAGCATCCCCAAATGTTTTATTAGGTGGTCACATTGCTACTTCTAGTTGAAGATACCTGCATCATTCCACAATCACCACTTGCACACAAAGCCATTCTGCGTACACATCCCATTGATCATAAGTCAACATAGAAGGTATTGAAAGAAGGAATAAAGGTAGTAGAATATGCAAACTAGGCTTAAAGACATGACAAAAATGTTCTTTGCCTAGAATTACAAAGAATTTGATCAATCAAAATTGTACTCAATCCAATCGTGAGACAGATAAACATAGACTTGTTTCAATGGCTTATGGGGCTGAGATACTTGCTAGAATACCTAATAAACAGTGTGGATTTTTTTAAATAATATTCTCATGTATTTAGAATCTATATACTACTCACTAGATTTCAAGGTTTATACTTGGAAATTCAACATTGTGCTCCATACATTCCAATGTTTTCATCAAACCTAGTATGTATATTACCATCTGTTGGTCGAGCCTCCAATCTCCATGGATTTCCATCACACATAGATCTAGGCCATCAACATCTTGCTCAATTATATGATGTGCACATGAGAGAAAAGTAAAGCATCTAGGTTGAGATCTATGTGTGAAAATGCAACTTTGAGGAGAGGATGTGGAAGAATGCAATAAGATATCTTTCAAAGTTTACAGACTACTTCCACTGAGAGTTTGTATAATGCACCATCATACATACTACTTCTAGTGAGATTTTTTATAATGCACCATCTTATTCACAAATCCCTTAATTAGTATCATTTCCAAGGGGGACTATTTCCATATTTAAGTCCAATGATAGATATTAACAGAGTCCATCCAATCTTGTAAGCTTCAATTCATTCATTGAATACATCACCAGAGTTGCACATATGCATTAGGTGTTGCTTATGCTTGATTTGTCCCGAGTAGCCAAAGAGCTTTCTATCATGCTAGCCCCAAACCTCAAGAGGAATTCCTAAACAACCTACAACCTTTTCCAAACCTCCCTTTTTAAATTAAAACCCTCTCCCCTCCCCTTTCTCTCACATGTAATCTCTCATTTTCTCTTCCCCCTTCCCTTTTTAATTAAAAGCCCCTTCCCCCTCTCTCTCTCTCTCATTGTAGGGCCTAGACTCTCTCTCTCTCTCTCTCTCTCTCTCTCTCTCTCTCTCTAATTAAAACCCCCTCCCCTCTCTCATGTATAATATCTATCTTTCTCCCACCCTTTTTAATTAAATTCTTCCCCCTCCCCCCTCCCTCTCTCTCATGTGTAGGGCCTAGGTTCTCTCTCTCTCTCTCTCTCTCTCTCTCTCTCCCTTTAATTAAATCAAACTTCTTTTTAAATCAAAAGTTTCTCTCTCTCTCTCTCTCTCATAGTTAACTTAATTTTTTTAATTTTAAACTTTCATTTTAATTAAACAGTTTTAATTTTTTTTAAAAATTTAAAGAGAGAGAGATAGAGAAGAAGAAGAAGAAGAAGAAGAAGAAGAAGAAGAAGAAGAAGAAGAAGAAGGATAAAAGAAGAAGAAGAAAGAGAAAAAGACGGAGAGGGGGGAAGAGGAAAGAGAAGAAGAAGAAGAAGGATATAAAAAGAAGAAGAAAGAGAAAAAGACGGAAAGGGGGAAAGAGGAAAGAGAATAGTCTTTTTTACATTAAACATTTTTCTTCCTCCCCCCTCCCCCTCTCTCACTCTCTCTATGTGTAGGACCTAGGTTCTCTCTCTCTCTCTCTCTCCTTTGATTAAATCAAAATTCTTTTTAAATCAAAAGTTACACACACACACACACACACAGAGTTAGATCAAACTTTTTAATGTAAAATTTTCTTTTAATCAACATTTTTTGGACATAGTTTTTCACACACTTTGAGAGGGAGATAAAGGAAGAAGAAGAAGGAGAAGGATAAAAAGAAGAAGAAGAAGAAAGAGAAAAAGACGGAGAGAGGGAGGGAAAGGGAAAAAAGAATAGTTTTTTTTAAATTAAACCTTTTTTGATATAGTTTTTGACTTAGAAAGAGAGAGACAGAGAAGAAATATATAATTTGAGAGAGAGAGAGAGAGAGAGAGAGAGAGAGAGAGAGAGAGAGAGAGAGAGAGAGAGAGAGAGAGAGTATAGAGAGAGAAAAGAGAGCGAGATAAAAAAACTTCAAAGAGAAAGACAAAGGAAAAGAAAAATAAGGGAGAGAGAGAGAGAGAGAGAGGGAGGGAGGGAGGGAGGGAGGGAGGGAGGGAGGGAGAGAGAGAGAGAGAGATCAAAACAAAAAGAAGGGGAGAGAGAGGGGAATAGAGAGAGAAAATATAAAATTTAAGAGAGAAAGAGAAAAATAAAAAAGAAAAGGGGGAGAGAGACAGAGAAGAAAAACGGGGAGAGAAGAAAAGGAGAGAGAGAAAATAAGAAGAAGAGAGAGAATTTAAAGAGAGAGGAAAGATAAAATGTTAAAGAAAGAGAAAAGGAAAAAAAATTAAAGAGAGAATGAAGAGAGAGAAGAAGAGAAAAAAAGAAAAAAGAGGAGAGGGAGAGAGAAGAAAAAGAGAGGAGAGGGGGAAGAGAGAGACGAAAAGCACGTAGAGAGAGAAGAAGAAGAAGAAAGAGGAAAAGAGGACGAGAGATGGGAGAAAAGAGGAAAGAGAAAAGTATTTTTAAAAAATATTTTTAAGAGAGAGGGGAAGGGAGAGAGAAGGAGAGCGGGGGAAGAGAGAGAGACAGAGAAGATAAAATTTAAAAGAGGAAGAGGGAGAGAAGAAAAAAAGAAAAAATAGGAGAAAGGGGAGGAGAAGAAAGAGAGAGAGAGAGAGAGAGAGAGAGAGAGAGAGAGAGAGAGAGAGAGAGAGAGAGAGAGAGAGAGAGAGAGAGAGAGAGAGAGAGAGAGAGAGAGAGAGAGAGAATATATATGAACATAAAGAGAGAGAATTATATAAACGGAAAAGATAAAATTTACATACTTTAAGAGAGACTGGGGGGGGGGGAGAGAAAGTGAAAGAAGAAGAAGAAGAAGAGAGAGAGAGAGAGAGAGAGAGAGAGAGAGAGAGAGAGAGAGAGAGAGAGAGAGAGAGAGAGAGAGAGAGAGAATATATGAACATAAAGAGAGAGAATTATATAAACGAAAAAGATAAAATTTACATACTTAAGAAGTGAAAGAAGAAGAAGAAGAAGAAGAAGAAGAAGAAGAAGAAGAAGAAGGGGGAGAGAGAGAGAGAGAGAGAGAACATCTTGGGGGAGTTATTATATGTATATCATCTACATCATGTGTGTTCAAGGTCTATTTATAAATATCCTTATCTGTGAATTTTTCATGAATAAAACATAACTCTTTTCTATTCACTCTATAAATAACCCCATTATATTACACCCTTCTGTATATTAAAAAAAGTAAAAAAATCATATTTTTAAAATACCTTAATTTGAACCCACGTGATGCACACATATGTACATGAGTAACTTACCTGAGGAGAACATGGAGAGAGAATTATAGAGAGAGAAAATATAAAATTTAGAGAGAGAGGATAAAGAAAAAAATTAGAAACATAAAGGGAAAAGTGGAGAGAGAAAGATGAGAAATTTATTATTGAGCAAAGTTACCATGCTATCACATGGCAACTTCACTTGTTGCTGCTTCAAGGTAGGGAGAATAAAAGAGAGAGAGAGAGAGAGAGAGAGAGAGAGAGAGAGAGAGAGAAGAAAAGCATGGAGAGAAAAAAAGGGAGAGAGCGAGAGAAAGAACGAGGAGAGGAGAAAAATAAACTAAAATAGAAGGCAAAGAGAGAGAGAGAGAGAATTGAGGGGGAGAAGAGAGACATAGAGAGAGAGAGAGGATAAAGAAAAAAATTAGAAACATAAAGGGAAAAGAGGAGAGAGAAAGATGAGAAATGGATTATTGAGCAAAGTTACCGTGCTATCACATGGCAACTTCACTTGTTGCCGCTTCGGGGCATTGAAGCTACCTAGCTTTCTGTGCACACGAAGCATGCGTGAAATGCTAGTATATATAATAACCATTACAAGAACTTGCCCCTAACTAGTACGTGAACATTCTTGCGATAATTTGGTAAGTGATATCCTTGCTGCTTTTTCCCTTTTGCATCCCTTGGATACATGTATATTGGGGGGCCTTCCAAAATGATAATATGTTGGGTGTCAATAGGGTCATCGTGGTTTGAATGTGCGCTTAGAATTCTGGGGGACATGACAATTAAATTCTTAGTTCCTCATTCCCACTTGCCACCAATCATTTTGCATGATGTAGAGTAAAAAGGCCAATAGCTACAATTAGAGAGGGGATGATTTCAATGAAAAAAGAATTCCCTACCTCCTTTTGGTGTTATCCTTTCATTATACTTGCCAAAGTCGAGTGAACTTGAGAGAGAGTGTGCGTGACTCTTTGTGTGTACACATACACATGCGTATATGCATGTTTTTCTTTTCTTTTATACACCTTTGACATGGATTTTTTTTTTCTTTTTTTGTTTACATATGGCTTGTTTAGATGACATTGTGGCATGCCTTAATAATGTTAGAAATCAAGCTCATTGTCAGTGTGTCTTCATCTATGACCGACATCTATGACAGCTAGTGTGTACAGCTGTCTACATGTGACTACATTAAATAAGTCAGGTTAGTAGTCAGTTAGTGACCAGTCAGTCTAGTCTACGTTTACACTACGTCACTTTATCTTGTAGTGTGTGTGTGCTTTTCAGTATAGTGTGTGGAAATGAAGGAATGAGCTTGAGAGCCTGAAGGCTCATGGATATGGAGTCTTTCCCTTTCTCTCTCTCTACTCTTTGAACATGGTATCAGAGCTTCATCCATGAGGCTGTGGGAGAATGGGCATGACAACTTGCAAATGAAGCCATAGTCAAAGGAAGGAATCAGCGTGGACTGCCTTCTGAAAATCGTGGACTACCTCCTGCAAATCAACAACATGTGTCTGAAAATCGTGGATTGCCTCCTGCAAATCAACAACCTGTGTCTGAAAATCATGGACTGTCTCCTGAAAAACAGCAACCTGTATCTGAAAATTTGCGCCTGCTGATCTGAATGGACAGCAACATGTATCTAAAAATCTGCACCTGCTGATCTGAATGGACAGCAACCTGTATCTGAAAATCTGCGCCTACTGATCTGAGTGGACATCAACCTGTCAATCTTCATTGGGGCACCTGGACAAGGTTCATAGAGCATGTATGCTCACTATTGAAGGTATTTGAAGTGTGCAAGGAGTAAATTCTTGTGTGGGAGCTCTGTTATGAGCTGGAGTGACAGACACAGACCTGTAATCATTTCTGAACTGCTGTAAACATGAATGGACAGCATGCATTCAGTCATTACTGATACACAGGAGCCTTGTACTACACTCAGAAGGCATCTTTGGAGCACAAGAATGTGTCAAAGCATGTATACATTGGATCAAATGTCTTAGAGCTGAGATCTCTTGCTCAGAATACTCAGATCTAAAAATCAATGATAGGCTGAAAACTGTCATACACAGTCAATGTCAGAATACTCAGATTTGAAAATCAATGACAGGCTGAAAACTGTCATACACAGTCAATGACAGAATACTCAGATCTGAAAATCAATGACAGGATGAAAACTGTCATACACAGTCAATATCAGAATACTCAGATCTGAAAATCAATGACAGGCTAAAAACTGTCATATACAGTCAATGATAGAATACTCAGATCTGAAAATCAATGACAGGCTGAAAACTGTCATACACAGTCAATGATAAGTACTGTGCATTACTGAAGCAATACAGGTCATCTTGGGGGTTCCATCATCTATATGAACTGGCCTATACATGCTGAATGCATGGAGAATTGAAGCAAGGAATGAGCATCATTGAAAACTGAATTTGGAAGCTGAAATAAATGCAGTTACACTGTCCTGGTTAATTACAAACAGCTCATGAGGTTTATGCCATTGGTCAATGAAGACAGGTTGTCTATGCCTACTCAGATGCTCATGTATTGAACGTGCCACTACAAAGTAAATGTATAACATGGTCAAAAGACATTTTGGAGCTGCTTGGAGCTTGGTATGCTGAATTCTGGTTGACTGCAACCTGAAACTGAATTTGTTGACACACTCAGTTTTGGACTTGAAATTGCTGCTGGTTACTCACAGTTTACAATTTTTAGACTGCACCCTGCAGTGAGGTTACATAAGCTTAAGCTGAAGTAAACACATAGCTTATGTATTGACAGTTATATCTACAGTTGAGACCACTTGTTTGTGGGTTGTTTTGGGGTGTCAGTGGGCTGAAATACCCTAGTTTTTTTCTGCAATTTAGTGCAGAAAACTGTCATAAACTGTTACGGACTGAACTTAGTCAGTCATACTTATTGGACTGCAGGGAGTCAGGCACTTGATAGACAGTCTATTGCATCATGGCTAATGCACATGGGACTAAAAATATCACTCAGATAGTTGGAGAGAAGTTGGATAATAAGAACTTTACATTATGGAAATTCAGAATGAAAAACTTTCTGGTTGGCAGAGGTTATTGGGATTTATGTACAGGAGATGAAGTTGCTCCTGAGTTGCTTGCACACAATCCAACAAATGAACAGAAAAGAGCCTACAGGCTATGGAATGAAAGAGCATGCAAGGTGCTGTATTGGTTTTCCTTATGTATATATGATGCTATGGTAATTCAAATCATTGGATATGAGACTCCGAAGGATGCTTGGGACATACTGATGAAAAATTATGGAACCATGACACATGCAAGAAAGATCCAGTTGAAACAACAGTTCAACAACATGTCTAGGAATGGCAAGAGCATCCAAACGTATACCATGGAGATTAAGACCATAGCTGATCAACTTGCTACTATTGGCTCAAGTGTATCAGAAGATGATATGATTGCTGTTGCTTTGAATGGCTTAGGCAAAGAGTACAAAGCTTTTGACACTTCCATTTCTGTCAGAGAAGAGCCCCCTAGCTGGGAAGAGCTAGTTGCTTTGTTGCTGCATGAGGAAGTCAAACTTGGTTTGAATACAGGTTCTAGTGCATCTTAGAGTAGAGACACTGTGTTGTACTCTAGCCAGCGTGGCAGAGGATCTAGAGGTCGTGGTTCATTTCGAGGTCGTGGTGACACTCATAATACTTATGGACAGCAGCAGCAGAGTAATTGGCATGGTGCAAATACACAAGGCCAGCGTGGATCTGGTGGGTTTAGAGGCAAGGGGAGATCACCCCAAGGTAGAGGTGGTGGTTCTGGTTCATGGCAGTCATCTGATCAGTCCAACATGGACAATGACTGTCATTATTGTGGCCGGTATGGGCATATTGCAAAGGATTGTTACAAGAAGCAAGGAGATATGAAGGCAAAGGGCAGACATCATGGGCACTATGCATCTTCCAGTGGTGCTCATGATGAGTTAGTTGATAGACTCTTTGCCATGCAGCATGTATCCAAGACTGCGTCAAGGCAGAACAGAGATGACAGGTGGTACATTGACTCTGGTGCGTCAAACCACATGATCCCGCATGGAGAGTGGTTTGATGAGATGGTTGCAGGTACACATGGTCATGTATGTACTGGGGATGATACCCAACATGACATAAATCATAAAGGGATTGTTCCATTGATGATGCCTGATGGCAAGAAGAAAGGCCTGCATGATGTCTTACATGTACCGACCATAACAAAGAATTTGTTGTATGTGGTTCAAATGGTAGAACAGAATCTGCAAGTGAGGTTTAACAAGGATGGATGTTTCATTGAGGAGTATGGAAATGGCTACAAGCTAATTGCCAAGGGCAGAAGGGATGGCAGGATGTTTACTTTGGAAGCGACCATTCCTGAACTTAAAGCAGCTATGTTTGCTCATGATGAGAGTGCCATCAGAGATGTAGAGATCTGGCACAAGAGAATCGGACATGTCAATGTACAAAAATTGAAATCTATCAGCAGAAAGAAGTAGTACTTGGATTACCTAAATTCAAGTATAATGATTTTGGTCATGTATGCCCTGCATGTCAGTTTGGGAAGCAGGCACGGTTTCCTTTCATGAGACATGTAAAAAATAGCACTAGGCCTTTACAGTTGGTACACTCTGATGTTTGGGGTCCTTCACATAATGCTTCTTTTGGCGGTGCATGGTATTATGTCTCATTTATTGATGATTTCAGCAGGTACACTTGGCTTTATATCTTGAAACATAAGGATGATGTGTTTGATGCATTCAAAGACTTCAAGAAACATGCTGAAAATGAATTGGGCTGTTACATATCATGTTTGAGATTAGATGGAGGAGGTGAATATGTCTCAAACTACTTTGACAGGTATCTTGCTAAACATGGGATCAGAAGACAGCTCACATGCAATTATACACCGCAGCAAAACGGTGTTGCAGAGAGGAAAAACAGGGTTTTGATGGAGTCAGCTAGAGCTATGCTGAATGAAAAATGTATGCCAAATGGTTATTGGGCTGAAGCAGTGGTTACTACTGTATATGTGCTGAATCGAACCCCTACAGCAGGGATTCATGATGTCACTCTGTATGAACGGCTGTATGGTCATAAACCTGATATTTCACACTTGAAGGTATTTGGCAGCATTGCATATGTGCATATACCAGATGAGAAGAGGAAGAAATTGGATCCTAAGGCAGTGAAAAGTGTGTTTATTGGATATGCACAGGAATGGAAAGCTTATAAGTGTTATGTACCTTCTACCCATGAGACACTCATAAGCAAAGATGTGGTATTTGATGAGTTAGCATCTTGGTATGGGAATCCTGTTGCAGTGCCTACTGATGGCTCACCCAGTATGAGTCATGCTG
Organism: Lygodium microphyllum; assembly: GCF_053477565.2. Taxonomy (NCBI): domain Eukaryota; kingdom Viridiplantae; phylum Streptophyta; class Polypodiopsida; order Schizaeales; family Lygodiaceae; genus Lygodium; species Lygodium microphyllum. The sequence goes on along the minus strand of NC_141163.1, from coordinate 81,609,941 downwards.
AAAGTACTCCTGCAGAGAGTACTTCCATGACTGGTCAGACAGGTGATGTATCATCTACAGTGAGTCCTTGGACAGGACGATTACAGAGTCGCACTACTGCATCCACTGACACGGATATGTCAGTGAGGGGGAGAACACATAAGGGAAAAGAAAAGGTTTTTGAAGATGTAATAGGTCCACTCACTGCAGGTTATGATTCGTCTAACAGTGACATCTTAGATAGTGAATTGGGGATTCCGTCTGTTATGACGCCAGGAGCCGTTATGTGCCACCTCATGATAGGCAAGCTCACAGTGAGCCACAGCTCAGGAGATCAGAGAGGGTCAGACGACCTGTTGACAGGTATACTTACACTAGATATTCAGCCCGTCATTATGCTTATATGACAAAAGTAACAGGTTTTAAAGAACCAAGTAAGTTTGATGAGGCAGTTTCAGATGAGAATTGGCATGCTGCTATGGATAAGGAATATTCAGCTTTGGTTGAAAATTGTACATGGGATTTGGTACAGTTGCCTGAGGGCAAAACACCTGTTGGATGCAAGTGGGTGTATAAGGTAAAATGTAAATCAGATGGATCATTGGAAAGATATAAGGCCAGGCTGGTTGCAAAAGGGTATGCGCAGCAGTATGGTCTTGATTATGAGGAGACTTTCAGCCCTGTAGCAAAGATGGCTACAATTAGAACTGTGATTGCTTTGGCAGCGGCTAGAGGCTGGAAACTATGGCAGATGGATGTAAAGAATGCATTTCTCAATGGAGAATTACAGGAAGAGGTTTACATGGAACAACCTGAAGGCTATGTACATCCAGAATTTCCAACACATGTATGTCAGCTGAAAAAGGCATTATATGGGTTGAAACAGGCACACAGAGCATGGAATGCTCGCATCAGCAGTTATTTACAGCAACATGGTTTCCGATTGGGAGATGCTGATCATAGTCTGTTTGTGAAGAAGACAGATAGTGGCTATGTTTTTCTAGTTGTCTATGTTGATGACTTAATCATTACAGGAGATGATGAAAATGGGATTGCAAAAATAAAGACATGTTTACAGGCTGAGTTTAAGGTCAAGGATCTTGGAGAGCTGAAATATTTTTTGGGGATTGAGGTTGTCTCTACACCTCGAGGCATATGGCTGCTACAGAAGCAGTATGCTTATGACATGTTACAGAAATATGGTATGGCTGATTGCAAGCCTATGGATACGCCTTTGGAGCAGAATGTCAAGCTGCAGATTGATGTTGGGAAAAAGATTGAGAATGTTACTATGTACAGACAGATGGTAGGCAGCTTGATCTATCTCACGATCACTAGACCTGACTTGAGTTATGTTGTGGGGCTAATCAGTCAGTTCATGCAGAAGCCTCGCAAACCACACTTGGATGCAGTCAGAAGAATTCTGAGATATGTAAAGGGTACCACAGATCATGGGCTATTTTATGCATATGGGAAAACCCTTGACTTGATGGGGTACACTGATGCTGACTGGGCTGGTTGCACATATGACAGGAGGTCAACCAGTGGCTATGCATTTGGATTGGGTAGTAGCATGATCAGTTGGCAGAGTAAGAAACAGCCTACAGTTGCATTGTCTAGTATGGAAGCAGAGTATCGTGGTGCAGCCTTAGCGACCTGTGAAGCTAAGTGGTTACAGAAGTTGCTGAATGACTTGGGAGTACACTTGGACAGCAAAGTCAAGCTGTACTATGACAATTTGAGCAGTGTTATGTTAGCAAGAAATCCTATTTATCATGCAAGATCAAAACACATTGAGGTTCACTACCATTTCATCAGGGAAATGGTTTTAGCAGATCAGATTGACTTGGAGCATGTGAAGGCTCAAGACCAGGTAGCAGACATCTTTACCAAATCACTTGGTAAAGATAAGTTCATTCACTTTAGACAGCTACTTGGAGTGATGCAGATGATTTGAGTTTTGTTTTTGAGCTTGAGGGGGAGTGTTAGAAATCAAGCTCACCGTCAGTGTGTCTTCATCTATGACCGACATCTATGATAGCTAGTGTGTACAACTGTCTACATGTGACTACATTAAATAAGTCGGGTTAGTAGCCAGTTAGTGACTTGACTAGAGTTAGTCAGTCTAGTCTACGTTTACACTAGGTCACTTTATCTTATAGTGTGTGTGTGCTTTTCAGTATAGTGTGTGGAAATGAAGGAATGAGCTTGAGAGCATGAAGGCTCATGGATATGGAGTCTTTCCCTTTCTCTCTCTCTACTATTTGAACAAATAAGGGATACATTTCAGGAGGAAATACAAAGGTGACATATTTAGATGATAGTGCAACATTTCTTAATAAGGGATGCATCTCTAGAGGGAATGCAAACGTGACTTCTTCGTATGAGAGTGCGGAGTTTCTTAAGATGGGATCTAAATATGTTCCTTGTGACATTATGATAACTACATGACTCCTCAAACATAAGCTTCTCTTTACAAATGAGTCTTAGTAAGTGCTAAGGGATTGAGTGTCAACCCTAGCCTTAACACCAAAGCACATGTTGAAGAGCTTTTTTTCTTTGTGAAGGTTTGTGATTTTGATGGATGCACAATATTTTTGTATGTAGCTAATGTGACTTTGATGTTGTGCAATGGAGCTTTCCTAGTTTCCCAATTCTCTAGTAAGGTGGCTAAGCTTTACTAAAGTATACACACACACACACACACGCACATGCACACGCACACACACATGCACACGCACACGCACACGCACACGCACACGCACATGCACACACCCATGCACACGCACACGCACGTGTGCATGCACACACACACATGCACATGCACACACACATGCATGCACGCACATTGTAATGGAGGACATTTAGACTAGCGCGCGCGCACACACACACACACACACACACACACACACACATGCACGCACACGCATTCACACATGCACATGCACACACACATGCATACGTACACATTGTAATGGAGGAAATTTAGACTAGCAATATATATGCTCATGTTGAGATATTAACAATCACGCCTAATGTAGCCTCTTTGTATGAGGCAGTTTGGGATGAAGACATGCAAGCCGTAGGAATCCCATATGCATAGAAAGGGAAAACTGTACCCATCCAACAACTATAAAGCATTGTACTTGACTAACACTTTTGATAGATGAATAAATACATGATGATGCTTTTCTTTATCAGTTAGTATAAGTCTTGTACTTGTCAGTCCTACGCAAGATTGTGTTTATGAGTCCAAGCTTCCTTCGTGGAACCTAATTCACTTGTGTAATAGTTGTGGTCTTCAGTCAATGTTATCATGAGTTTAGTCTATGCTTACAAGCCGCCATAGCCATGGTCTAGATCCCGCGTATTTCACAGCTCGATTGATATCACACACACACACACACACACACACACACACACACACACACACACACACACACACACACACACACACACACACACACACACACACACACACACACAAAGTAATGGAGGACATTTATACTTGTATTTTTTATAAATATTTCATAACTATTTGGTGTTTATTGGTCTAGGTATAAAAGGATATAATATACTATTTCATTTATAACCATAGCACAATACAAGATCAGGTCTCTTCATCTTCACCTTTTTGTCAAAGCATTTGTAACGTGTCCAGATCTTGACTCATTTTAGTAGTCCATTGGGAGTCTGATCGAAAGACGATGCCTGTCACTCCCACAGAATGCCATAGGATTTGTTGGTTAGCGTTTCCCAGTTCTACTCTCCAACGAAATGTATGGCCAATCTTGTTAGGATCGACCTGAATCTTATTGGGTTTCTAATGGTCAAGTCATTCCACAACCTTCTAGCGTCGACGATCTCCTTTGCACAGATCATTTGAACCAAAGAGGACTCATATCACACTTGGTTCAAAGAGAATGGGAAACGTGAGGGATGCATCACTCGACCTCTCTACCCGTAGGGTAAAGTCCCATTCCGGTCCCCTAAAATGATATGAGCCAAGGTTCTACCCTACATTATCTAAGGTCAATACGACATTGTGATTTGAATGTTGAGAAGCCTCCCAGTTCTCTAAGACTACCCTACCGTAGCAGGAGCCCGTTAGGAGCTCCACCCACCCGCTTCCCCAGATAGCTTTAGTTTTCTACTTACCTAAAACACAATATTGGTGAGTTTGGGAATCTCCCAGAGTCTTATTTTTTGAATACTAAAAAGGTGGCACCGGGATAACATGCCCATAAGTTTCTTAAAACCATATGACGTGACCTATCATTGAAAAGCACTTGAAAAATGGAATCTATTGAGCTATGGAGCACTCGATTTAGAGTTATGGTGTTCAAGTTATGACAAATCCAAAGATTTTGACCACGTGTCCCAAACTTATGGAAAATTCCCATATTTTCCAATATGGTATTCTAAGGGCACATTAGTGGTAACACATACAAGCAACTTCCTTAGTTAACCTGTTAGTCACATGTTCCTTTACATATTTTTATGCACTGACATGAAAATAGTTCAAACAAATTTCTTGAAAGTAAACTTTATATTAAATTTTTCAATTGAGATGATACAAATCCCGTCCATAGGACAATTTCTACAATCTGTAAGGATGCGTCTTACTTTCCTCCAAGTTTCCACCCTTGTACTAGTAACAGGGCCTTGAGAATCCATCTTGAGTCACGTAGACCATTTGAGTAGGACCTGGAGGTAGGGGATTTTTAGCCAGAGCCCCCGTGGCATCCAAGTGTTCTCCTACGATCAAAGTAATCCACGGAAAGACCTCTCGTGGCGGGTTCAGTTCACATTCCCATCATGGTTATTTAGAACCCCTTGGATATGGTTGGCGGCCAACTGGAGGTGGCTTGGCATACCCCTCCAAGAATTTAACCTGATTCTTTATACAAGATTCTTATGAGAGATTTGGTCAAACAATCTTTTCACAAACACTGCTCCTAAAATTACAAGCACAAATAATAATGTGGGCGAGTGCTTGAAACACTTGCTAAGGTGGAGTTCCTTTTAGAATGCTTAGCATTCAACCTTCAAAAGTTTCTTGCCTTGATGTCAATTGCAATACCCACTGTGGGGTAGGGAATACCCTTGTTCTATCCCTCATTGTTATGCAATAAGAATGAGAATATACACAATTGGGCTTACATCCAATTGGCAATACCCATTATTTTTCGAATGGTAAAATTTTCCTAAGTTCTATAGCTCTTGGATTGGGTTTTTAGCAAAAATCTAGATAATCCAATCTAAGATCCACAAGGACCATTTGAGCGTGGCTCCACCCTCTTGAGAATCTATTACAAATTTCAATTCCACCCCAGCTTAAGAGTTTCTCCCCTCTAGGGTTCAATGATGGAAATCTTTTGCTCAATCCTCTTCTGAGAGTAACGGGTAACCTAGCTCATTTTAATTAGCTCTTGTCCAATTACAAGCTTTAGGTACATTATTTGATTAGTGAAGAGGGTCCTTCCTTTGATGTTTGATGCATCAATTTAAGTGGTATCATGCCTAGAAAGTTTGTCTAGAGGGATTCTTGAATCTAGTAAAGATTGTTGACAAGGTTTGATCTTTTTGCTTATGTTGGTTCGATTAAAACTAATCAACTTTGTAATGCTTTTTGATCAGTACAAATTATGATGAAGACCACGTCCAATGCACAGTACAATCAAAATTATATCTACGATATCAAGAAAAATTAGGATGCACAATTTAAAACCCTTGAGAGAAAATGTAATATTCCCACTCGTGAATATTGACTTCCCGCACACTGTGTAAATCCTGTGCAAGGTTATCCCCTACATCGTAATTATTGGTAGCTTAATCCATACCATGCACGCTCAAAAATGAGGCCTCCACATTGTGAATTAGAGGCTGGGGTTGAAGACCGTAAAAGCCGCGAGGGAACACCCTTTTTGAAGGGGCAATTGGATAAATTTTAGGCAAATTTTTTAATTATTCCTTCCTCCAGCCGATGCATGGCTGGAGGAGAGGGAGTGTGGGGAGGAATGGCCTAAGGAAGAGTGATGTAGGGAATGCATGAGGAGGGAATGGCATGAATCCTCCACGTGGTGGAGCTTCCCTTCCCTCCCCTAAGGCTATATGAACCCCCCTGTGGACAAAGGGGGGAGGAAAAAAAAGAGGCTGTGTGCTGGAGGAACGAAGGGAGGTGGCTGCCACACTGGGGAACAAAGGCACGATCAGGAAGAGGGGAGTGAGAGGCTGCGGTGCTGCACAATCAGAGAGAAGGAATAAAGGAAGGAGTGGAGGCTGCCGTTCTGAGGAGATAAGGGGAGGGAGGAGGCTGCCGCCTGTGGATGAGGCGTGTGGTGTTAAGTTGCCATCGCCATTCCTCCGTCACCACACACCTGCTGCCGCCGTAGCTCCATGTTTGCCACCATTGAGTCAATCTTCCCCATTCGTCGTCATCTTCCCACCAAATTATTACCCCTCCCTCTTCGACTTCGAATTAGTCCTTAGCTAGAAGCATATTAGAAGCTTCTTTTAAAAAGCTTCTAAGGGGGCTTCCTTAACCCCCCATTCCCGTGAGGCACCCATAAGCCATTCCTAGCCCCGGGATTTTTAAAAGAAGAAGAAGAAGCTCATAAAGCCTCCATTCCCACAAGCCCCATTCGCAAGAGACCCTTTCCACAAACAAGCTTCAATCCCACATGCATGCTTGTGAAAACCCCAATTCCCGCAAGTCCTCATAAAGTTCCATTCTCGTAGCTCTCTCGAAAAAGGCCCAAGCTCTAACCCCACAAGGCCTCCCATAAGCCCAAATCCTGCAAGCCGGTATTCTCAAGCATCCGTACTTCGGAAGGGATCTCCTGCGTACGAGGGAGAAGGGCAAAATCTTGAGGCTGCATACCAAGGCGAGAAAATTCGTAGATCGTGAAGGCAAACCGAAAGCCCGAAAATCATGCCTACAAAGGCCCTAAGAAGTCGTAAGGTGCGCCTGCGGGAGGATCTTCTCCTAACATTCACATGGATATTTCCTGAGCCCACAAGTCCAGGTTTTTTCGAGTTTATTCTCACATAAAGAAATGTTTAGGAACGCTTAATTCCATAAGGGAGAATGCATTTTACGCTTATTTTTAATGCATGTGGCAGCGATAAAAATACATTTGATAAATTATCTCTTTAAACATTAGACAAGGTTGATGCATGTCATGAAATTGGAACGGTTGCATTTCCAGAGTTGTCCGCCTTAGAAGACTAGCCGCATGTTGCTATTTTGGTGCATTTTCAAAGTAATGAGTCTAAACATATATTACTTAGGGCAAAGAAATGAAATTGATAAGTGCATTTTTTACTAGACATGGTAGGAATAAGAGTGTGTCGCATTTTAGGCAACATCTTCCTTGTAATGATTCATGAGGAAGAGTTAACACCCATAAGATGTTATCCGAAAAGAAATAGAAGAGCACGAAAATGATCTTATGGACTTGCAAGTGGCATGTAAAATGGAATAAGTTAACACTAGCTTTAGTTTTGTATGAACTTCATTAACTACATTGTAGCTAGGAGAAAGTTGCGTGTTGCATAGTCGTCATGCAAAAATTTCATTCATCAGGAGCTGCATTTAGGAAAGGTTGCATGGTTCATCGAAAGCAATGACCGAGAATTATGTTTTACCCAATTTACGCTGTTTTAGGGGAACGGAATGGGACTATGGCAGAGAGGTTGAGTTTTGCATCCCTCTCGTTTCCCGTTCTCCTTGAACCAAGTGCAGCGTGAATCCGCTTCGAACTTGGCGTTTTTGCGTAAAGTAGTTCGCTCGGGTCTGACGCTAGTTGCTGCTAGCTAATGACCAAACAGGAAAACCCAAATTCAGGTCGATCCTAAGTGGGAACGGCCAGGATACTTCCGCTACGTGGCAGACGCGGGAAGACCTAGATCGCAAGTCCCGTAACATTCCATGGGAGTGCCGGGCGGAGCTTTCTAGACATCCTTTCCGATGGACTGCTAAGACGTGTCCGGGATGATTCTAGGGGACACGTTACAGAAAATGATTTCTATGTAATGTGCAGTCCTTCATGCTTAATATGGAGATGCAAGCTATCTTTCCTAAACACGTCTTGAGATGCCATTCCTTACAATAATTCAATTCTAGAAAATTACTTCTTAAAGATGCATCCTAAAACCAAATGATATTGGCACATACATCTTAAGAGAGCAAATAGATGAAAAATTTTATCTCTTTCTATGAGTTAACACATTTATCCACTCTTCATGTGCGCATTTATGCAAGCCTTGTTAGTTGCGTGATTTTATGAATGTGAATGACCTACGAATTACAAGTTGCACTTTTGTAGAATTAACTCTAATATTTTGTACCAATTTATTCAATTCCATGCAAGAAAAATGATCATTTCGATGCAATGAAGTATGATCTCTCACAAAACGAGGTGGCTTCCCACATGCACATCAAAGGCCTTGGATTGAAGGTAGCATCTCCCATCCCGTTGTTGTTTCTATTTCCTTATAAACAAGCATACATATGTTCAAAATGAAAATTGGCATGCTATTATGTCTTGCTTTGGAGTTCTGATCATAGAGCCAAGCCATAATAACAACCTTATCATGTAAAAATTATGCACATGCCAAGTTTCACACATGACATAAACTTCACTTGTGTAGACCGAGCCTCAACTGATCTAGTCACAATAGATTGCATAGGCATATCCTTGGGTCGAGAGCTACAAGTAGTGTCATGTTCCACCTCTTGGACATTTGGAAGCTTAGCTAGAGATAGAAATTGGGATTGAGCAGCTGCACTTGATGACTGCTGTTGTGCTTCCTGTGTCCGTTTAGGGAAGGAAGGTATAGGAGACTTGGGACTCCTACGTGGCTTTGACACTAGCTGGAAGATTTGCTCGTGGCTGCTAGGCGATTGTGTCATTTGCTTTGTCGAGCAATCAACCTTCTTATGAGCAGTGTTGTGCTTGTCGTGCTCATTATCCTCTTGGGAATTCAAAAGCTCCTTAAGCACTAGTGGTCTTTATGCACATATGACATCTACTTATTAGGCATGCTAGGCTGAGGCTCTTCCTTTCGAACACTCATGTTTGGTTTCTTGCCCCGAGACCTAGAGTTTCTCTTAGATTTTCTCCTGTTCTTCTTTGCTTTTGATGCAAGTTGGACTTCAGTTGATAGAGCTAGTTTAGCAAGGGGTTTTGGTATCCAAATCCATTGGTTACCTGCATAATACCCTTGATCACATAGCAACGCTTTGGATATGCATCGCGGCGTTGTGCTGGCTCTCCATTGATACCTTCGTCTATAAGGCTTGGGCTTCTTTTGTGGTCTTCTATGATATTTGTAAGTCCAAAGCCTGTCCTTGGCATTGCCTCTTGACCTTCTTGTTTCAAGCATGGCCTCGTTCACTAGTTCTATTTGTTCAACATGCACTTCTATCAACTCTTTTAGTAGGTCCTTTCTCTCGTTACTAGGCTTGTGTGTCATGTCAGCACCTTCCTTGCCTTTCCCTCGAGGTTCGATGAGGTCACCCTTGCTAAAGGTTATGATTATCCTCACGCTCGGTAGTGTCAGATGTATCCTCTGTGCTACATAGTCGACCTCACACTTCGTCGGCCTTTTGAAGGGTCTTCCTAGGAGGGTTTTCTTTCCGCAATTAGCACTATTTGGAGGAACATGAAATAGGATAGGCAAGCTTTCAGTTTCAATTGTCGCGAGGATTTTGCACTTCCTTGTAAGTGCTTGTGGGTGTCCCCCGTAAAAGGACTAAGAGTTGCATTAGTCGGTGTGAGCTCTGGTTGGCAAAGTAGGATCCATGCTTCATAGGTCAAGATATTAAAATTTGCTCCTTCATCAATCAGAGCATCGATAGTGTGCTCTCTTTTTGCGGTGAATTTGACCCTAAGACAAGTAGGTGATATTATGTCTTCATCTTTTGGGTCTTGGCTTATAAATTTAAGCCTTTTGAAAAATTCCCTTGAGTCCCCAACTACACGACCAGATGTGGATTCTCCACCACTGATGTCTTGGACAGTCTGTGCAGCGCTATTCAAGGTGCATCTATCGTCAAGACTGTCATATCTAGTCATCCTCGCAGTTGTAGCTTAATGTTGTTGATTTCCTCTTTGACTAGATGCAGTTCGAATGCAACACATACGTGTTTTTGCAGTGTGGCCTTTTTGCCCTCGCTGGCTAGATTGGCCCATTGAGGTTCTCGGGTCTCTGTTTGTCTTTGTTCGGATACAGGCTTTCAGTTGCTCTTTTGCAGGTGAGAATCCATGCTTGTATAGAGCTATGACTACACTAGGATCTAATTTGGAGGACCTGTCACGACATGCGTTTCCTCTCCAACCTACTTGGGGGAGGTGCAGAGGGAGCGCCCCCTCTGCGGGGGTCTGGGGGGGCAGTCCCCCTTGGCCTGTAGGGCCATTACGGTAAATGCCACGCGCGATTTGAAGGACCATTTGTAGCCAAATTTCAAACTACTTGCTCTAGATTTCAGTCTAGTGATTATTCTATGATGTGCTTTTGGGTCTATGCGGTCTCTGTATCAGTTTCAGGGTCTACAGGTTAAAGTTTGAAAAAATCCAAATTCGGCCCAATAGGTTTGAATTGCAAGGGCCAAATGCTCGAGTTGGCCCGTCCGAGGGCCGAGGGACGAATGAGAAAGGGCCGAATATAACTGGTCCGAATGTCAAATTCGGCCAGTCCAAGTATGGTTATCTGAGGGCCTAGTGGCTGAGTGGGCAGAGGGTCGAGTCAAGTGGGCGGAGTGTCAACCTCTCCGAGTGGGGTTGGGCTGAGTCGGCAGGGCCGAGGGCCGAATTTCAAAGTTGGTTCGAGTGCTTCACTCGGACGGGACCGAGTGAAAGGTGTCCGAGTGTAGTTGGTCGAGGGCCAAATACTAAAGGGCCGAATGCACGAGTGGTCCGAGTGAAAGGTATTCGAGTGCTAGTGGACTGAGGGCCGATTTTGGGACTCGGCCCAAAATCGCCATTAGTTGGATGGGCCGAGCGTGACATGATTTTTGCCAGACTTCAAAGAATTTGTCACGCTGAGCGATTGAGGCCTTCCTACCTGCTGAGCACCTCTAGATCCAAGCTACTCATGTAGGGGGAGGTGTGGAATTACCTGGATTGGGGAAATAAATCCTAGATAACCAAATCAAAGCAGGTCAATGCGATGAAGCTCTCTCCCTCTCTCCTACTCTCCTGAAACCCTGCAATGCAAAATGTGGCCTTTCTTGCCACTCCTAGCCCCTTATCACCCTGCCCAGGCTTGCACTCATCTAATTCTTGCTCCCTTCACCAACAATTAACCAAAAATTCATTTTTTTCCCTTCTTTTCCTTGTTTCAATGTTTTGCTCCTATCCTTCCTAAATGCAAGAAAAAATCATAAGGGAAATACCTACACTACTCCATCATGCTTTTCCAAAAACCAAAAACCAAAAACCTACTTGTTAAGGAGATTGAATACCTCTTCAAACTCCCTTCCTACCTATCTACCTCAAGCACCAGTTCGGGGAAAACCCTATTTCAATGCTCAATTCAAAGTGCGCAAGCGCTCAAGGCTTGAATCTGTTCGTCCCGGCAACGGAACCAAAATGTGGGAGCTTTGGCTCAACCACCAAGACCCATGGACCGCTTATTTCTTCAAGCGTTCCAAGCCAAGCACTAATGGCTACCTCTCACATAGCCGACGCGCCATCCATATCTTCGGGTGTAGTGAGCTTACCTCTATGCCGGTCGATTACCTCCTCTCCCGCGCACTTTGGTAGCTCCAAGATCCAAGTGCAAGCTTCAACCTCCATTGTTGAGAGAGAGAGAGAGAGTACGAGAGAGATACACAAGACATGCTCCCAAAGAATGATCCATATTGATGTAGAGTTAGTATATATATAGGTGAGACCCAAGTCAAGTGAGAGATGATATATATAGTTGTAACATCCCCACTCAAACAAAGGTCTCTGGCTGCGAGTGAAAAAACCCTTGGGGAGAACAAGGGAAAAACCCGAGCCCCTACACATACCTACGATACAAAAATGATTTACTATAAAGTTTTCTTGAATACAATGATACATGCCTCAATCAGTGAGACAAGAACTTGGAACAATACCAAGTTCATGTCTTAATGAGCTAAAGCGAGCTTCACTAAGAGCTTTTGTGAAGATGTCTGCAACCATTTGATCACTGGGACAATGCTCCACCATAATGGAACCTTTCTTGACTTCATGTCGAACATAATGATAATGAATAGTAATATGCTTTGATTTACTATGTTGTATATAGTATTTGGTAAGACTAATAGCACTTTGGTTATCGCATCGAAGAGGTGTACTAGATGATGAAGGATGTCCCAAATCTGCAAGTAGTTGTCGAAGCCAAACTAGCTCACGAGCTGCTAATGATGTAGCAACATATTCGGCTTTAGTTGTAGAAACCGCAACACATCGTTGTTTCTTGCTGGACCAAGAAACCAAACATCCATTTACAAAGAAACAATTCCCACTTGTAGATCGCATGGATAAGTGTGAACTTGCCCAATTAGCGTCTCTATATCCAATAAGGTCAAGAGAAGTTGAAGAAGATAAAGAAGAATCCTCTCGATGACGATAAATAAGACCAAATTCCTTAGTACCCTTGAGGTACTTAAGAATACGTTTTGCAGCACTCCAATGAATAGTGGAAGGGGAAGAAAGATACTGTCCCAAAAAGTTAGCTGCAAATAAAATATCTGGTCTTGTGTTTAAACCAATAAATTGAAGACAACCAACAAGATTAGCAAAAGGTTGATGAATGGCTGGTTCTTCATTGCATGTTGTAGATGTACCCTTGGTAGAGCTTGAAAGAATGGGAGTGTTAGCAGAGTGTGCATTTGTCAACCCAAACTTCTTAACAATATCATTAATAAACTTTGTTTGGCGAAGAAGAATAATGCCTTGTTGTCGGTGTCGTTGAACTTGAATACCCAAACAAGAATGTATCTCACCAAGATCCACCATTTCAAATGCAGTCGATAAAAGCTTCTTCATAGCATCCAAGAAAGCAATATTATTTGACACAAGAATAGTATCATCAACACATAGAGCAAGAATAATAAAATATTTGTCCTCCCTTTTGATGTAAAGATTTGGGTCAGCAAAACATGCAACAAAACCTTTAGATGTGAGGAACTCATCAATCTTAATATACCAAGCATGAGAGGCTTGCTTCAATCCATATAATGCATGATGAAGCTGACATACAAGATGCTCCTTTCCTGCAATCATAAAACCTTCAGGTTGCTCCATATAGATTTCTTCTTCAAGATCTCCATTGAGAAAAGCCGTTTTAACATCCATTTGGTGAATTTCTAGATCAAATAGTGTTGCAAAAGCCAAAATCATACGAACAGTTGTGGAGCGCACAACGGGAGAAAATGTTTCTTGATAATCTACTCCTGCAATCTGTGAGTAACCTTTTGCAACAAGTCGTGCTTTGAACTTATCAAACGAGCCATCAGCTTTGGTCTTGGTTTTATAAACCCATTTACATTTGATAGGAACACGATTTAAGGGGAGTTCAGTAAGAATCCATGTACCTTTGGAGATTAAAGAATCGTACTCAACTTGCATAGCTTCTTGCCATTGATCCCTTTGAGACGAATTGATAGCTTCCATATATGATGTTGGATCCTCTTGGACAGACATAGCATCATCAAAGACATCATATTCAATAGAATAGAATCCATGCTCTATCTCAATAGGAAGATCAACATAGATCTCCAAATTTTCATCAATCTTCTTTGGAGGTGAAGGAGGTTTATGATCATTAGAATTAGTAGAATCACAAAGCAAGTAAGGAAATGCACTAAGCAAAGATTGTGTATCATCTGAAACATCTGACGACCATGTGCCACCCATAGTCTTCTCATCAAATATAACATCACGACTAATGATAACCTTTTGAGAAGAAGGATCATAAAATTTGTAACCTTTGGAATGATCTGAATAACCAAGAAAAATAACCTTCAAACCTAGAGGATCCAACTTATGTCGAGTGTCCTTGGGCACATGAATATAAGCAATGCAACCAAATGTGCGAAAGTGAGGGACTGAAGGTGTCTTCCCTGTCCAAATTGTTATAGGAATTTTACCAGCAGGTGCAGTAGTTGGAAGATGATTTTGAATAAAAACAGCTGTTAAAAGTGCTTCAGTCCAAAACTTTTGAGACAAACCAGAGTGTATAAGCATGCAACGTATAGCATTAAGAATCGTGCGATTTTTGTGCTCAGCAACACCATTTTGCTGAGGAGAATAAGGAACTGTAAACTCATGATGAATACCTTGATCCTTACAGAAGTCATCAAATAGATTGGATACATATTCACCGCCGTTGTCACTGCGAAGCGTCTTTATAGAGAATCCAGTTTGAAGCTCCACACTTATCTTGTATTGTTTAAATATAGATAAAGCCTTAGACTTATGTCGAAGAAGATAGACATGTGTGTACCATGAGAAATCATCAATGAAAGTTATAAAATATCGATATTGAGACTTTGAGGCAGGAAAAGGACCGCAAATATCGGTATGAACCAAATCCAAGAGAGCACAGGAATGTGATGAAGTAGAAGTGTGGAAAGGCGAACGATGGTGTTTTCCAAGTGCACAGTACTCACATATTCCCATACGTGGATGAGATTTAAGATCCATACCTTGCACAAGACCATGACAATGAAGATCAAGAATTTTGGCAAAATCAGAGTGTGCAAATCGTTGATGCCATAATTTGCAATCTGCATCTCCAGGGGCAGTAACAACATTTGTAACTGTATCATTCAATGATAGCTCAAATAGATTACCATGTCGAGGAGCCACTGCTATAGTATGCACGTCTTTCTCTATACGACATTGATTATGATCAAAGCCAACAAACAAACCAAGATCAACTAGACGAGCAACAGAAAGAAGATTTCTTTGCAAATCTGGAACATGAAGAACTCCTCTTAATATTCTAGTGGATGAAACAGTCCCCAGATATAAATCACCCACTCCTTTGACTTGACAAGTCGTATCATCCGCAAGGTAAACAAACTTCTTGACAGGAAGAGAATGATAATTGTGAAGCCACTGCGATTGGTATGTCATGTTTCCAGTGGCACCTGAATCAACGATGAATAGAGAACCATCATGAACATGAAGTACCTTTTCTGGAGAGATATCATAATGGAAAAAATTGAGCTCCTGATGAGTATGATCATCATCAGTTGTAGTTTGTTGAACAATATAAGCTCGAGAACGTTCTTCATCATATCTGCGTTTATAACAACGACGAGATGGATGATCTGTATGTGCACAATAATCACAAGGAGGAAAACTTTTGGACAAGCGAGGTTGCTTTGTAGTAACTCCATGCTCCTCATCATATTGACGTGCCCAGCACAATCAGAAGCCACATGACCTTTCTTATCATAATAAGAACAATGTTTGTTAGGATAAGCAAGACGATAAGATTTACTACTTGGATTAGGGCGTCCACCCTGCTGAAAACGTGAAGCAGGACGCTTGCGACGAGCAACAAAAGCAGCATCAAAATCCCTTTGTTCCCGAGTGACCAAAACAACATCAGATTTTTCCAAATGATGCTCATGACGTTGAGAATATTCAATAAGAGATATACATGCTTTGTCAAAGTGGATATCATCCTTGTTAGATAAAATAGTGATGATATTGTCATATAAAGGATCTTTGATGGTATGAAGAAGTTGAGTAACAATCTGATTTTTAGCAACAGGAGCGTCGCCAGCACCAAGCTGATTGATAATGTCTTTAAAAGCCTCGATATGAGAGTGCATAGAGGTACCAACCTTATATTGAAGATTCTTCAAACAAGTTTGGAGATATAAAATTTCGGTGACCGATTTCTTCTCAAACGTTGAGATAAGATACTCCCAAATAGCATGAGAGGTTTCCAGATGAAAGACATCCAACATAAGTGAGTCAGGAAGTGCAGACAATATATAACAACGAGCCGCTTTGTCACGACGAATCCAATCAGTATGATCAATTTTCCATTGTTCAAATAATGGACCATCAGTAATCACAGAATTGTTATTCATCACATCAATAGGTTGAATTGGGCAAGACATGTCGCCCAAAACAATATCAAATAATTCGTCACCTTCAAGAATTAGCATCATCTTTGCTTTCCACCCAGGAAAGCCTTGTCCTTGGAAGAATGGAACCGAACGTTGGCCAGACGGAAATCCGTTAACAATTACGCAATTGACCATGCCTGTATGTCGAGAGAAAACAAATAAGATGAGATCGCAGAATCTGCAAACCATGATCAAGACGAGCGTAGTTGAGACGCATGACAATCAAAATAGGGATATGCACGTAAGAACAACGAAAAGTATTGAGTGATTAAAAAGAAAGCCCGAAATAGAGAGGCGTAAAGTGCAAGACGAGATGACGCATATAAGAAAAGTGCTATTTCGGTCAAGCAAAGAACGTGAACGATAATAAAACATCGCTAAAAATAGCAAGATGTTTGCTTGTCGTAATCAACATCATTAACGAAGACTGTAATTGGGGATTAACGAACTGTAATTAGAAATACAGTTTTAAATAAAGAATCGCAGATATGAGCAGAATTGCTGTCTTGAATCCTGAACTGTCATAACTTTTGATCCAGAACTCCGATTGACAAGCGGTTTTGACAGGATTCGAGAGCACGACGAGAGCTACGCACCTGGTTTTGTTTTTAAAGACAAAATTAACTAATACTTCTAATTTGAACAAGTTCATGTATCAAATCATCACTTGTGCAAAGAATTCAATCAAGTATAAACAATGAAACAACTTATCTTCCTTGTTGTTGCTATGCATCCATAGCTCTGATACCATGTTGAGAGAGAGAGAGAGTACGAGAAAGATACAAGTCAAGTGAGAGATGATATATATAGTTGTAACATCCACAACCCAAAAATTCATTTTTTGCCCTTATTTTCCGTGTTCCAATGTTTTGCTCCTATCCTTCCTAAATGCAAGAAAAAATCATAAGGGAAATACCTACACTACTCCATCATGCTTTTCCAAGTCCAAAAAGCAAGTAGGTACCTACACTACTCCATCATGCTTTTCCAAGTTCAAAAACCAAAAACCTACTTGCTAAGAAGATCAAATATCTCTTCAAACTCCCTCCCTTTCTGTCTATCTACCTCAAGCACCGGTTCGAGGAAAACCCATTTCAATGCTCGATTCAAAGTATGCAAGTGCTCAAGGCTTGAATTAGTTGGTCCCAGCAATGGAACCAAAATGTGGGAGCTTTCACTCAAACGCCAAGACCCACAGACCGCTTATTGCTTCAAGCGTTCCAAGCCGAGCACTAATGGCTACCTCTCACATAGCCGACGTGCCATCCATATCTACGGGTGTAGTGAGCTTACCTCCATGCCGATCGAGTTATCTCCTCTCCTGCACACTTCAGTAGCTCCATGATGCAAGTGCAAGCTTCAAGTAAGCTCCACGCTCCAAGCTCCATTGCCACAATCAAGAAAAGAGACGAGAAGAGGAGAGAAGAAGAGAGGAGAAGATGGAGAGCTTCTCCTCCCCGGTCCCTCACCCTCACACACTCACACTCTCACACTCCCTCTCTCAAGCACAAGCTTAAGCAAGAAAGAAGAAGAAGAAGAAGAAGAAGAGGAGAGCCACTTTTGGCCACACACAAGAATGAGCTTCTCATTCACTTTTCAACTTTATATACAAAACCCTAAACATGGTTGATCATAGCTTAGGCCCTTTTTCCCATTGCCATCCTATCTTCCTAGCTTCCTTTCCATCGCCCATCTACATTTACAAATTGTACGGGTGAGAGCTTGGTACTCTTAAAATAAATCATAGTGCACCTTGCACTTTTTTTACAAAAATATAGACTCGCACTTTTTCTCATGCACATTTTTCCTTGATTTAGGAGTTTTCTGCACTTCTTGTGTTTCCAAATTCTTCTTGGTGCGCCTTCATCTTCTGTTTCACTTTTGCCTTTGCCTGGTCTTGTGCTTTATATTTTCCAGTTTTTCCACCTTATTTGTTTGAGGGTTAAGAGTTAGTTTCTTCTTCAAGCTTTGGAGGTTGTGGATACATCAACATGCAACATTCAACTTGAAGATAAATCTCATAAGTAGAGAGGCCTACACAAATATTCAACTTTCATGCCATTTTGTCATGCTTCTCATAAAGGTTTTTCATGACTTTTATCCTACTCTCAAGACTCCATTACATCTCATTGGATCAGATGTAGTTGAAATTTATTTCAATAAAATTGGAGTTATGGTGGGACAAGAGAGAGCCTTTGACTTTGGAGATTTGCTGCATAGGGTTGGTACTTTGAATAAGATTTCCATGCATGAATGTAGTTCATATGGGCTCATTTTCTCAAGGGCTCATAAAAAATAGGAGCATATATGGAAAATTTTGAATAAAAAATATTGAATTGTAGAAGTAGATTTAGGCAACTATGAATGTGTGTCTTTGGATGATGTAATAGTGGATGCCTTGAAAGAGGGCTTGCATCAAGCACAAATGTTGTGTTAGTCATTGGGATTGAAACCTAGCAAAGCAAATAACTTGAATTGGTGGTTACACCCTTGGGAGGATAACAATTTGACATGGTCAAAACTAGATGGTGAGATGGAGGATACTAATGAGTACAATGACTTTGCACAACCAAGCAGTGATGACCAACAATTATAAGAGGTTTCAAATGGGTATGATGAGATCATTGCTCTTAGTGAGATTCAACATGAAATCGATGGGCTCTTGGATGAAGTTCATGACTCAGGTACTGCAAAGAGACAAAAGGTCAACCCAATGGTAGAAGTTGATGGAAAGTATATCTTCAAGTCCACATTGGTCAGCCAATTGAATGGAAATTTCATATTGTTAAAAGACTAATTGACAAGAGTGAGACAAGGTTTCTATTTCATTCACGAATCAAAATCACAATCATCAAGAAATGTGAATTTCTTTGGGATAGGTTATGATTGTCTGGTATATTGTGTGTGTGACACACAAGATTAAGATAGTAGCAAGCATCCAAAGAGAGATGGAAAAGCCACAAACTTAAATAAAATGGATAAGTCTCGTGGCACATGGTATACTGGGGTCGAGTCCAAAAGATGAGGAAGAAAGTATGTTATAGATATGTGGATTATAAACGGGGCTTTTATTTGACAAATTGACCTCAAAGTATAGAAGTTTAGCTTGGTTGGTTCCAAAGGGTGAAAGGACAATGTCTGTTCACATATGACTTAACTGACTTGAATATGATAGCTATAGAGTCAATCATCACATTGGTATATTTAACATACAATGCATCAAATGACATATACCAACTAGATGAGAATGATTATAAGATATTTAATTACTTTCTCAAGTTCAATGAGTAATCATTTTCATGCTCAAAGTAAGTGATTTTTATCTATGAGGAGCTTTGTATTATCTTTCTAAATAAGGTAATTACCTTTATATAGTGTCTTCTTTCTTGTAGATACTAGACATTCAAGCTAGAACTTAGCAAGGATGGGGTATACTTTTTGCAGCTAAAGTATTGCAACTAAAGATTTCTTTTGAGATACCTTCAAACTAGTCATATGGCAATGTGCCATATTGATAGAAGTATATTTTTGTAGCTAAAGTATTAAGGTGATCTATCATTGTTGCATCATGGTTGAAATATGGTGCATATATTGTAAGTAATAGCTAATCTTTTTCTTTTGATTTTAGTTATGCTATATACTTTGTACGCACTGTTGATGTGTGAGTGCTTGATGCAAGAGAATTTGTTTTTGTTTTGATTTCAAACCAATTTATGGTGTTCTAATCTTTTGGGATTCTCAAGCAGCATAATACATGGAGATGACCAGTCATGGAAGCAATGAAGTCAACATATTTATGTATTATTTTTTTAAATAGTATACAACCTTTATCATACTACACAATAAAAGTGTAAAAGACATGCTTTGGACATGTGGATCTCGGAGTCTTTTGCATATAGCTCTATGCTATAGTGTTATTGTACAAGTTTCATAATGTTAAGATTATGTCC
Source organism: Lygodium microphyllum (assembly GCF_053477565.2). Taxonomy (NCBI): domain Eukaryota; kingdom Viridiplantae; phylum Streptophyta; class Polypodiopsida; order Schizaeales; family Lygodiaceae; genus Lygodium; species Lygodium microphyllum. Next base: position 81,589,883 of record NC_141163.1, on the reverse strand, counting down.
AAATATCCATCTTGGATCATTGTGAGAATTCCATGGCTAAAATACTATAGTATCATGTTTTAATTTGAATTGTACAAAAGGGGCCATGAAAATGTATATTCAATTCGAATTTTAGACTTATAGAGGGGATATAATGATTGCCTTCAAAATTCACAAAAGGGGTATATAAAATGGTGAAAAGAAACTTAAAATGGGTTTTTAAAGTATCCTTTGAATGCATGTTATATAGAGGGCTTCTATAATGTGATCCCCCTGCCTCCCCCCCCCCCCCCCCCCCCCTCGAGACCATGAAGCCCTATCCTTCCTAATGAACAAAGTAGATGTGAAGGGAAGAATGATGAGATGGCTCCTTCTATTTCAGGAGTTTGACTTTGAAGTGGTTACCAAACATAGCCATTCCCATGCCCTGGCTGATTATATGTCACAAATCCCTCACAACAATGAATAACAAGATGAACCTAACATTCTTGATGCTTCCCTCTTCCTAGTCGAAATTGTGACTCCATGGTACGTAGACATAGCTAACCACTTGGCAATCCAACAGTATTTCCATGGTATAAAAGGGTGAGATAAAGAAAGGAATGAGAGTGAAGAAAAAAGAGAGAGCTAGAAAGAGAAGGGAAAAAAAAGGCACAGAAAGAGGGAGAAAAAGACAGATAGAGAAAACAACACATAGAGAGCCATAGAGGAGACAAAAATGGAAACAAAGAGAGAATTAGAGAGAATGGAATGATAGAAAAATAAAGGGAGAGGGGCAAGAGAGACATGAAGGGAGGTTGGGAGAGGGTCTTTTAATGTCTGTTTAATGAGTTTTTAATTATCTTTGATTTTAATTATAATGAGATGCATTGAGTGCGAGATGGAGGGAGGCATAGAAGCTTGTTGTTTGTCATAACATAGACCAAATGGAGAACGATGATGGTCATGATGTCCAAGATTGCAAGGTGTATCTTAATCAGCGTATCCCGTGTCCTTGCGCTCAATGCAAGCTGGCAATCAAAAGAATGCATCACTTGTATATAGAATGTTTACACTACGCTTTGGCGAGTTTCAATAAGAGATCATTGATCAAGAAATCTTAGACTTTGAGTGAACGGTAAGAAAAGTGTGTATCCATCATGCTTTACATTCACAAAGTAATTGAATATCATACACAAAAACATAAGACATGTCCATAAAATTTATACATGAGGTGATGCCTCATCATAAGGAATGCACTTATTGCAGTCAGTTAGAAGAGTTCGTGGGCATGCGATGGATGCCTAAGCCAATACACCAATTGGAAGGCATGACTCAATCTTCACCCTCAATACCAAAGGAGGAGATAGTCAGCCTTTCGAGCCTTCCTCCAATCTTGGAGCCTAAGATGGAGGCAATGATTGATGAATTGATGCCCATGGATGCCGAATCATCTCATCCATTCAGAAAGGAAGCGTCCATACCATTACATAATAGGTAACGAGTATCTTTCCTGAAGACATTGCTTGCACTCCTAAATGTGCAAGAAAAGTACGGGTGGAGCAATGTGAGTGTCATCGAGTTGTTCAGGTATATTCTACGCTCCGTTAATTTTTTTGACTCCATTATAAAAAAAAAATTGTGCTTTTTCAAGGCATCTTCTATTTTTTTCCAAGTTGCTAAAGTATCATATATTATCATATGAAAACATGATGCTGCTTGAGTCCTGTGATGATGCATGACTAGTGTTACGAAAGCTTGACATGGACTACAACAACATATATGCATGTGTCAATGATTGCATGGTATTTTGAGGAGACTACGGGACTATGGAGACATGTCCAAAGTGTGGTGATTACAGGTATTGACAAACCATCCCTCAAAAAGTTTTTAGACACATTCCACTTACACCGCATATATGTCACATGTTTCGTATGTTGAGCATAATGAGCTTGAAAAGTGGCATGCGTAGAATAGATCCACAAATAGAGTCCAACGAATATCACTAGATTCATGCACATGGAGACACACTAACTCTACCTTTACAGGCTTTATATGAGAGCTAATGAATCTTAAACTTGGTCTTGCTATGGATGGCATGAATCCATTTGTTCTCTACTCAACTTCTTACAATGTGTGGCCTATAGTCCTTATTAACTACAACATTCCACCATGGCTTTCTATAAAGAAAGGACACATGATCCTTAGCTTGCTCATTCCTAGGCACTACAAAGTCAAGAATATGGACATCTACCTCCATCCATTAGTTGATGAGCTCAAGATTTTGTGGGAAGAGGGGTTCGTTGTGGAAGACATGAGCAAGTAGGATGGCCAATGGTTTGCCAATATAAGAGCCATTCTCATGTGGACCATGCATGACTCTCCGGGATTCGAGAAGTGCTCAAGTAAGTGGGCTTTTATTCTCATTAGTGATAACTAACATAGCTCACTCAAGTTTGTGTTGACTAAATAGGAATGTTGGGATATGTCTAATTACCTCAGGTTATCATGCATGTCCATTGTGTGGGCCATAGTTAGACTCATGAAGGTTACAAACCATGAAGAAGATAGTATATCAATGACACACCACTTTCTTGCTAGAGGGTCATGAGCTGAGGGAAGGTTTTCTTGGAAAACCTCCAGCACAAATGAATGTCCAAATCTGGTAGGAAATGAAAATGGTTGAGAAGGAGTCACATCCAAATGGAATTAAAAGGTTCTTGGTTTTCTATGAGTTGCAGTATGGAAAGGACTTATAGATCAACCATTTGTTTGATCCCATGCATATTTTCAAGAATATGAGAAGCTTATTATAGGACCACATCATAGGAAAGAGAGACACTGCAGCAGGGGCATGAATGGATTTGAAGAAGGTAGGCAAGATGGAGGTTCTTTGGCCAAAATCGACACTGATGGTCACTTCCAACTACCTTGCATTCCTTGGGTCCTGTCCACTAAAGAAAAGCGCATTGTGAAGAAAATTATTCAGTCTATCCGCACCTCGATATAGGTATGATGCGTTCCCTCAAGTACGCTTTGTCTAAAGATGACCAACTATCAAGACCAAAATCCCATGTTTAGCATTTTGCTATTTAGTGTTTAGTCAGTGTTTGTAATGCTTCTTCATCTGTGGCAGTTTGTACTACCGATCATAATCGCGGGATGTCTCACTCCAAAAATATGCGAGGTGATTTAGAAGTTGTGAAATTTAGTGCAATGGATCTCACTAAAGGAGATTAAGGCATTCTCTATTGAATCCACAAGGCAAGGAGCAGTGGAGATGGTCTGTCTCTTTGAGAAGTACTTTCCCGCTAGCATGATCATGATATAAAATCCTCCTGGTGCATCTTGTAGATGAAGTGGATATTGCAGGACCCGTCTCCATATGCGATGAATGTTCTTCTTGGAGCGCTTCATGAAAACCCTGAAGGGCTTTGTGTCAAAGTCATTAGTGCATATTTCACAGTGGTTACTAACGATGGATTCAAACAATAGTATGCTATGGTCATTGAATGATGATGATAGACTAATTGGAGATGTGGTGGTTGGAAATGGGATAGAAAAAATAATGGATGCTAAAATGGAGGAGAAAGTGAATCGTTTTTGTATGTTGCATTATGCATCCATGGAGAAGTGGCTTGCTAGGTACAAGTAGGCCGCTAGGAAAGATTGAGAAGAAGCACGATTAGAATTTCGATACAGTACATGCCATCAACCGTTTCGATATCCTAACAGCATGGAGGAGATGTCAGGTTTATCTATGTGGTGATTACATGGAGCTTTGATCGGAGCTTCTCGCGAAGGGGTAGAGGTCTCTATTGAGGATTGGAAATTATCAAGGGGATGTAGTCTGAAGGTGACCGTATGTTTTATAAGCTATTGTATCTACATTTTATATGCAACAACTAATCTAACCATTTTACTATGCAATACAAAATCTATAGTGCAACATGGTTGCATTTCCATGTTGAGCGGATTGACAAAATGCACTCCACTACGGATTGTGGTGTCATGGCAAAGTTTGAGCAAGAGAGTCGAAGATGGGCCATATATCCAAACATCGTTATAGATGAGATGGAGTATTTTGGCAACTTGCAAAGTGTTATCTTAGTGGATTATCGTAGCTTCTCCATGATCATATTTGATGTATAGTGGTTCAAAGTGGTATTGGAAGGAGCTAGGGCAACCATTCAGCAAGGTCCATTTGGATTTTTAGAAATAGATTCTGAGAAAAGATAGACAGATCTATGCAACACATTTGTCCTACTAGCCCATTGTGAACATGTGCATGACCTAATTTTCTAATTTTTTTCATGATAAAAAATAATCACAAATCTTGATTCACTTTTATATGTGATATTGAACATGCAATTTTCTATTCAAATCCCCAATAACTTCAATGGTGGTATATTGTGTCGTCAGCTCCTCAGAGTGCGAGAGTGTATGATGAAAGCAATGTTCCCAACATAGACGAGGGGAGAATGCAAGTGGAGGGGTCAATATTACAAGGGTGTAGGTCGAAGAGGGCTTGGAGCATATAGAGGAGGAAGACATGGGTAATGATGATGAAAAAGGCAGGAGGCCAAGAACTCTTTGAGAACAAAGTGGACTTCTCCTTTTGTGGTGACTTATCTATAGACCTTCTAGTATTTCTATGCGGAGTTGTGCTAGGTGTTAACCCCAACACGAAGAAACCAAAAGGAAGTGGAAAAGGCGCAGGGCAAAGGCGGAAAAAAGGTAGCCCGACTGAAGAAAGAAGAGGAGAAAAGGCCAAAAGTGCAAGGGCAACCTTAAAAGTCCAAGGCAAAGGCAAAAGGGGAAAGGGGCATTTTAAAATAAAAATGCGCACCTTGAAATCTTGTAAAAGAGCGCCGGGCTCTCATCCGTGCAATTTGTAAATGTAGATGGGTGGTGGATAGGAAGCTAGGAAGATAGAAGGACAATGGGAAAAAGGGCCTAGGCTACGGCCGGCCATGTAAAAAAGCAAAAAAGGGGATGACCGCCCAAAAGGGATTTAGGGTTTTGTATATAAAGTTGAAAAGAGAATGAGAAGCTCATTCTTGTGTATGGCCAAAAGTAGCTCTCTTCTTCTTCTTCTTCTTCTTCTTCTTCTTCTCGTTCTTGCTTGCTTGAGCTTGTGCTTGAGAGAGAGAGTGAGAGTGTGAGGGAGTGAGTGTGTGAGGGTGAGGGACTGAGGAGGAGAAGCTCTCCATTTTCTCCACTCTTCTTCTCTTCTCTTCTCTTCTCTTGTCTTGCTCGCGGCAGTGGAGCTTGAGGATGGAGCTTGCTTGAAGCTTGCACTTGGATCGTGGAGCTACCGGAGTGCGCTGGAGAGGAGGTAACTCGAACGGCATGGAGGTAAGCTCACTACACCCGTAGATATGGATGGCGCATCGGCTATGTGAGAGGTAGCCATTAGTTCTCATCTTGGAACGCTTGAAACAATAAGCGGTCCGTGGGTCTTGGCAATTGAAATAAGGCTCTCACATTTTGGTTCCATTGCCGGGACCAACGGATTCAAGCCTTGAGCGCTTGCGCACTTCAAATCGAGCATCGGAGTAGGGTTTCCCCCGAACTGGTGCTTGAGATAGGTAGGAAGCGAGGGGGTTGAAGAGGGTGTTCGATCTCCTTGGCAAGTAGGTTTGCTGTTTTTCATGAGATTTATGTTGTGAGATGGAGTAGTGTAGGTATTTAATTTGTGATTTGGATGCATTAGAGTAGGAGAAAACAAAGAAAAACAAAGAAAATAAGCATTAGGGTTACTGTTGCAAAACAAGGCAGAAACAGGGCAAGAATCATGCAAAAGGGATAAAAAAACTTACTTGTGATGCCTAAGGTCGGTAAGTGAGTTATTGGGGGTGCTAATACCATACCCAGAAGAGGGTATAAGGGCCAGAAGTGGCAAGAAAGGCCACAGTGTGCATTGTAGGGTTTCAGGAGAGCAGGAGAGAAGAGGAAAGGTTGGCGAGGAAATCCGCTTCAATCTTGGCATCAGGGAGATCTTTGGCTAGCCCAGGTAATTCTACACCTCCCCCTACAGTAGTAGGACTAATCTGGAGTTGCTTGACAAGGGGGAATACCCCCAGCGCCTTGCACGACGAATTCTGCGAGCTTCGACGAAAAAACACGTGCGGCGTTCGGCGCATCCGAGTCACGTCGACTCTGGTCTGAGGCCCAGACTTGGCCCTCGGACCACCCAATCCACTCGGCCAAACCCTAGTCGGCCTCGGACCGTCCGAGACTCAAATTCGGCCCTTGGCCACGTCCCACATTCGGCCCTCAGCCCAAGTGCCTCGTCCTGGTCGAGTGACCTCGTTCGAATTTGTTCGAATCATCTGAACTTAGCCCTCGGCCCATGCGCCTCGGCCCGTCCGAATGACCCACTCAGACCTTGCAATTCGGACCTGTTAGGCCGAATTTAGATTTTCTCAAATCTTAACCTGAAGGCAGTGAAATTAACCGAGGAACCATATAGAGCCGAAACCATATCATAGATCCATTACCGGGCTGAAACTAAGAGTAAGTGATTCAAATTTGGCTATAAACGGTCCTCCAAAATGTGCATGGCTTCTACCGTAACGGCCCTGCGGGCTAGGGGACTACCCCTCGGACCCCCGCAGAGGGAGATCTACCCCCTCCGCATCTCCCCCGGGTAGATTGGAGAGAAAACACACGCTGTGACAAGTCCTTCAAATTGGACCCTAGTGTAGCAATGGCTCTACACGAGCATGGAGCCTCACTTGCAATAGAGCAACCAAAAGCCCATACCCGAACAGAGAGAAACAGAGACCCTAGAACATCAATGGGCAAATCTAGCCATCAAGGGCAAAAAGGCCACACCACGAGAACACAAAGATATTGTGTTCATACCATGTCTAGGCAGAGTGAAATGCAACATCAGCAAGCTACAAATGCCAAGATGACTAGACATGACACTCTTGACGAGAGATGTACCTTAAATAGCACTGCACTGAGGATCCAAGACAGCAGTGGAGAATCCAAATCTGGTCGTGCAGTCGAGAACTCAAGGGCATCTGTCAGAAGGCTTAAATTTACGAGCCAAGACCCAGAAGATGAGGACATAGTACCACCTGCTTATCTTAGGGTCAAACTCACCGTGAAAAGAGAGCATACTATTGATGCTCTAATTGATGAAGGAGTAGATTTTAATATCTTGACCTATGAATCATGGACCCTACTAGGCCAACCAGAGCTCACACCGACTGATGCAACTCTTAATCCTTACGGGGAACACCCACAAGCACTTTTAGGGAAGTGCAAAATCCTTGTAACAATTGAAATAGAAAGCTTGCCACTCATGTTCTATGTTCCTCCCAATAGTGAGAATGGTGGAAAGGAAGTCCTCCTAGGAAGGCCCTTCAAAAAGACTACCAAGTGTGAGGCAAACTACGTAGCTCAGAGGATAAACATGACATTTCCAGGTGTGAGGATAGTCACGACCTTTAGCAAGGGTGATCTCAGCAAACCTCGAGGGAAAGGCAAGGAAGGTGCTGACGTAACAGTCAAGCCCCTTAACGAGAGAAAGGACTTGTTGGAAGAGTTAATACAAGCACACGTTGAACAACAAGAGCCAGTGAGTGAGGCCATGCTTGAACCAAGAAGGTCAAGAGACAATGCCAAGGACAGGCTTTGGACTTACAAATATCCTAGAAGACCCCAAAAGAAGCCCAAGACTTATAGACACAAGCATCGATGGAGAGCTAGCACAATGCCACGATGGATATCCAAGGCGTGGCTTCGGGCTCACGGGTGTTATGCAGGCAACCGATGGATTTGGGTGCCAAAACCCCTTGCTAAACCTCCATGGTCGACTAAAGGCCAGATCGTATCAAGAGCAAAGAAGCGTAGGAGGAGATCTAAGCGAAAAACCAAGTCTCGAGTCAACAACAGTGGAGTGACCGAGCCCCTCATGGTCGAAATCAAGAAACCAAATGGAACCAATCAGAGGGTAGATCCTCGGCCTAGTGTGCTTGACAAGCAGATGCCAAATGTAATCGTTGAGGATATGCAGAAGCCGCTAGTGCCCAAGGAGCTTTTGATTCCCCAAGAGGATAGCAAGCATCATAGGCACAACATTGCTCAGGGCAAGGTTAAATGCTCAACAAAGAAAATAGCACAATCATCTAACAGCCACGAGCAAATCTCCAAGCCAGTGTCAAAGCCACTTAGGAGTCCTAAGTCTCCTACACCCTCTTCCCCTACACGGACATAGGAAGCACAACACTCGTCAAGTGCAGCTACTCAATCCCAATCTTGACCTACATCAAAGCTTCCAAATGTCCAAGAGGTAGGACACGACATCACCCTTAGCTCTCAACCTAAGGATGTGCCTATGTAATCCACCGTGGCTAGATCAACGGATACTCGATCTATGCCAGTGAATGCTCTAAGGGCATCAAAAGGCACGACCACTTCTAATCTGCCTCAAGACTTGACACCAGAGTCTACCAATGGTAGCCAGTCCACTGAACTAGCCACCACTACTTCCAATCAGGGACCACAGCAATCACAATCTTTAACCGTGACAACACCCCTTGCGAAACGTGTCCTTAGTGGTTTACCCGTGGAGGAGGTGTCACAACCAATTGCCTCGACAACTCCAGCGCTTCCAAAGTGCCTAAAGCCTAGGCTGGAGGAGTTACACACAAGGGAGTTGGCTGAAGGGCTAGACTCTCCGAAAAGGGAGGTAATTGTGTTCTCACAACCTAGCAAGGCTATTCAGCAGGCCACGGCCATGACTCGTATGGACACACTAGAGGAAGAGAATGCTGAGGCCCAATTAAGCACATCAACGGTTGATCTAGTTCAGGGTCCTGAGTCATTGAGCGATGCACCTTCATTGAACAAGAAAAAGTGGAGAAAACAACAAAGGCAACAACAATCACAGGTGGTTGTGGATCCCAAGAACATTGAGACGAAGGGCGTTGGAGAGCTGATGAACAAAGTATCGAGTCCATCCACCAATGAGCCCACTGATGCCTCTCCTAACAGCGGTGAAACCTCAGACACATCGGTGTGCTCTGAAAAACCAAAGAAACCGTTGCCATTAATAGCCGCTCGCAACACTCTATCCACTGACAATAGAACTCACATTGACCAATCAAGATTGGATACAACGTCATCACAACAGGGTGACAAATCTATACTAGTCACATCTGAGAAGAACCATGACAATATAGCAGCAAAACCTCAAGAGAAACATGAGAACCCCAAGAGCATAAGAAATCCTAACACTGACCAATCTTGCTCATCTAGGCCTGAGCCCCCAGCCATGCTAAAGTCTAGGGAAACTCTTAGAACTTTGCATGAGATAACAACCAAGCAAGCCCTCGTTGAACATAGAAGTGTCACATAATGCTTAACACCAAGGAAAAGGGAATTCTCTTGCAAGAAAATCTATCTTGTAACATCAACAAGCTTGTTTATCATGTTTCATATTATCACAATGAAGAAAAGAACACCAGGCACAACAAATCTTCATGCAGCATCATGTAAATCTCCCACGGTTTTTAATAGAATCAACCATATTCTTCAACATCTTCACAAAATCCATCAATAGAACAAAGAAAACAAAGAAGTACACCATCCTTGAATGGAAATACATCACATAGTATTCATCTTCAATATCTTCATAGTCTTCTCTCTCAATCTCTCATATACAATCACTCTGTTTGAGTAGAATTGGCTATCTCTGACTCTCTCTCACACACTCCATCAATAATACATCATATCCTCACTACAATCTCTCAAAATTACTCTCAATAATCACTCTTAGGTCGTGGATACCCCTCCTAAGAGGTATGTCTGATATGAAGGGTCACTAGAGCCACTACAGTGTCTCTTCACACCTCACTACTATCACTTCACTCTAGTCTTCTCTTGAGTCTTCAGCAGCTTCTTCTTCCACTTCTTTCAGCTCTTTTGCACTTGTATTCACCTCTTTCCAAGGCTAGAAAACTTTCCCCAAAGTCACACATACATTCCACAGAACACTTACAGAAGCATACAGAACAGTCTACAGAACAGTACCAGAACAGAGACAGTACAGAGACAGAACAGAAACTGAACAGAAACAGAAGCTCTACAGAAGACCTACAGAAGGTTATCAAAACCTCATAACTCATTCTCAAACCATTCCAAACTCTCACAAACCATTCAATAAGCTTTCACAATATCTCATTCTTCATCAATCAATACTCCATCCCTCCTTACAGAAGACAATCAGAACAAAAACAGACCAAAACAGAACAAAACAGAAGGTATACAGAACCTATCAGAACCTATCAGAACATCACAAAACCATCAACAAACATCATGATCTTCCAAAACACAATCAATATCATCTAAAACACTCTCAAACCACTTCTAAACCAACCAATCATCTCATAAATTCAACCATTCAGCTCTCAAAAACAACAAAAATCAGCCAAAAAACAAATCATTTCAACACTCAACATATCCCCACACTTAATAAGGAAGCGTCCTCGCGACCTAGGAAAAAGGGAATACAAGTTCATTGACAAGCTTCACTTTGATCTTCATTATCTTTTCAAAAAGAATCCATCCAACACGACCCCATCTTATAACCTGTTTCTGATATGAAAATATAAAGAAAGGAAAACTCTTTTGAAATTAACACCTCTTATCAAACTAAAAATCACAACAAATTTATAAAGGATATAAGAGTTTCTTCTTCATCAGCATCAGCTTCAACTCTCCAACCACGACCCCATCTCGACAAATCTCCAAAATATAGCTCGTACACAAAATCCAATAGGAAACCACCACGTTCGTTTGACATAAAGGAACTCACAACACAAACACTAATACACAACCATCTGAATGACTTCTTCGAAAAGAAGAGTTTGGTATTAAAAAGCTTTGCACCATACATTGGAAAGGTATCAATGAAGATGATCCCTCTTAAAAGATTGATGCTGTCGGAATCGATCCACCATACATTGGAAAGGTATCACTGAAGATGATCCCTCTTAAAAGATTGATGCTGTCGGAAGCGATCCATAGATAAGGATTCATCTACAAAGTTTTTAGGAGGATTTTGAAAAAATTGGAGACAACACATCCTTTCCAATAGGACGAGGTATCTGCTAGGCAAACAGAGGGCATGAAAATACAGTATCTCCAGCTGTTGAGAATCAATGCTAACATTGACATTCATGCACAACTTTGGGATAGGCTTTGAATCAGTATGAGAGTGCCTATGCATATACGCCAGGTACCAAGCAAAGTGAGCAGTTAATCTCACTGAGGGATCTGCAGACTGTGAATATTGTTGGGCAAAATGAACATAGTTTTGATAAGCTTGACTGGAAACTGTCCATTCCCCTGGAATTACTGGCCAATTAATCTGCGGTCCTGTAAGGCAATCATCCGAACTCCATCCCCTTCTTCTGGAAATCTGAGTATCAAAACCGTCACAGTCACTAACCAACTGAGGTGGTTGAGATATGGAAGTGTTAGGAGAGGGTAATGGAATAAGGGAAAGTGGATGTAGGGAAGGATAGGAAAAATCATAAAATGAAGAAAAGGTTAAAGAAGGAGTGGCAGAAATTTGTAAGGAATCACTAAGGAAAGGTGTTAACTGATAAATAGGAAATGTAGAGGGTACATTGATGAGGGGTGAAGGACAGGGTGGAGAAGGGGAAAATACCCTATCCTCAATAAAGGAACAGTAAGTGAAAATAGGAATTTGAGGGAAATTGGAAGGTTGGAAAAGAAGTGGTAAAATTACTGTGGAATTAGATTGACAAAGGGAAAAATATATAGCATAGCGGTGAGCCAATTGTTGATAATAAAGGAGGGTAGGAACAGAAGGTCCCAAAAGAGATCGTCTCTGATAGGCATCAAAGAAGATAGCATCAAATGGATTATGTTTGGAAAGATAGGTTAAGAGATCCATCCTCAGTTGGTTAGTACTCTGGGTAAAGGTAGGAGCTGTGTTTTGTCTTTGATTTAGGACCACCGAATCAATCATGGGATGCCACGACTTATCCTGACAATCAGCCACTTTGGAGGAAAAACTCTGAAACATATCAGCTATGCGCAACTCCAAATGATTGACATATAGAACAGCCTGTAAGACCACATCCCCCACATACCATGCCATATCTACCTCATCTAGAATTAACAAATCTCCTCGGAGATACATGTATGACATCAGCATGGTGTCTGGCGTGACAGAATCTTCAAAGAGCATTCTAACTACCTCTGTCAACAACTCAGCAGACCAAGCCCCACTCTAGCCATCCTCTGGAAAAGGTAAATCCATCGTGGAAAGCTTCATATAGAAGACCAGCTTCTATAAATGGTAGTGGACAAAGAAAGAATGGTCAGGTAAGACATATTCCTGAAACTGTTCAAAGGTAGACCATAACAAGTCCATTCTGGATTGCAATATTTCCACTTTGTCTTGGAATAGAGGGCACAAAGTAGCCTGTCTCTGTAGGGCAGCCAAGTCCTGCTATGAAAGAGAGGGAATTAATGGAACAGGAGGGCTTGGAGGAACAGAGCGGGACTTTGCAAGCTGATCTTGCAACTGCTGGATTTGGGAGGCTTGGTTGGCCACTGTGTCATTAGCCATCTGTAAAGCTGAAAGCTTGTCATCTAAAAGAACTTGGAATTCTGTCGCTTCACTGGACATCCTCTCCTTCTCTGCTGAAAGGCTAGTAACCTGTGACTGAGCCTCGAATAACTGGGTCTTCAATGAAGCAATCTCATCGCTTTGAGTGGCAACCAGTTGGGTTTGTTGTTCCATTTGCTTAAATAGATCTGCTAGGGTATCCTTAGCAGATGCTAACTCAGATGTTGCCTGATGCAACTGGTCTTTGGACTGCATGAGCTCCTCATAGAAAGATGCGTACAGCTGTTGGACACAGGCTGTCACTGACAACTCAATGGAACTTTGAATATCCTTGCAGAGGAAAGGAATGGCATCTCCTGAAATGAGACTGTTCAGGGAAGGAACTGAGATCTCCAAGGATCCTTCTCTATGTGCGCGGAATAGATTATTGCAAGTGAGATACCCAGGGAGTTCACTGCCAGAAGTAGCAGGGATAGGCACTGAGGGAAGTACAGCAGGGGCTTTGTCCGCTACCCTCTTCAAGCATTTACGATGTATGACCAGGGGAGGCGAAGAATCATCATCCTCAATGTCAATAGGTGCTGACTCTTCTGAAGGTGGAGGAGGAGGTACTGGATCTGATGGAGGAGGTGGAGGCACAGTCTTCTGTAAACCTGAATAGGTCAAGAAGGCAGACAAATATGATCCATAGGTAACATTGGTAACATTACCCCTCGTGACTTTAACAAAATGCTGATCCATCTTAGTAAGGAGGTATGTGCTCCAATCAATGGCAACTCCTTTCAGCACCATCCTGGAAGCCGTGAAAAGCTCTTTGGACAAATAGTGGGACGGTGTTTTGGCAGGCATGAACCTGTCCTGAAGGAACTGGCACATGGTCTTCCAGACGGGATCAGTGATCATAGAAAACGAAACTCCTGAAGAGTTTATCACTTTCTTAACATCAAGGACTTCCCTTGTCTGCTTCTGCAACAGCTTGAGAATCTCTTCATTAGAGAAGAGCTGACGAGTGGTCACAAAAGGTTCTCCTTTGAAGGGTAAGGACAGAGCCTTCCCTAAGCCTCGAGACGTCAATGTCATAGACATGCCTTGGACTACTCCTGTCTTCTTGCTGTAAGAGGCCAGGAACTCATCACATACGGACGGATCCTCTGGAAGTAATGGAAAAGGAGTGGCCACAAAAGCAGCAAGTCCTGCCTTCGTGAGGGGCTCAAAAGTAAGTAGGGACGAGTAATCCCTACTAACTAGTGGGACGTACTGGATAGGGGGAGGAGCATGAGAAGGCGCCATTCAGATGGTTACACACACACCACAAACACAGACAATCAAGGAGAATGCCTGCAAAGCAACATACAAAAAACCAAGGATAAGAGAATTACCAATCAAAACGTAACACGACCTACTAACCCCAAGCAAACCACATCCTAGAAAAAATTTGACATGACCTCGAGACAAATGCGACCGAAAGCTTCATGCGATGCATCAAACAAACACCCTGAACCCCGTATCAGGCAATAAAAGAAAAAAACTACATACCGTACCCGTAACCGTAACTAAGACAGGAAACCAAAACCAGACCATATCCAACATATATCAAGACGATATTTGTGATAGAACCAAGACTGGACCATGGAAAATAACACTAATGACTGCGTATACCCATCCCACGAAACGCTTCATTAAAAAGGGGAATTAAGTGCAGTGAGGGGGGAATTAATTTAATGAAGGGTTGATTTTAATCAATTATTAAAAATGGATGAATTTTTATTAGGTGATAAACCTTAACAAGAAAACGGCGGTTCCTTATTATAAATTTATTTACCAACTATTAGGTTAAACTGGTGCTTTTATGCGATTCCCGGACTTTGATTCTCGACTGGGTCTCTAAATGCAATTCATTGATTATAATTAAAGTGATGTGGAGCGCTTTTTTGCCAGCGCGTGCTCATGTGACGGCTGGTTTATTTTAATTAAAAATTTAAAGTGCCTCTGTAGCGCACGTAGCGCGTGCGAAGTGAACGGCTGGTTTATTTTAATTTAAAAAAATGTGTGTTTAGCGCGAATGCGCGTGCCATGGTGGGTGAAGTAAAGGGTTTATTTTAACAATTAATTGTGATTAAGGGGGAAAATAAATAAATAAATAACAGAAAATAAATACCTGGAAGGGTGTGTATGAAATGCAGGAATGCGCACGGAAGAGTCCCAGTAAAGGAAAAGCAAAAAGCACTGATGAAACAACAAACAACACCTTAGCAGATGTGTTAATTTGATTTATGTTGGTTTTTTATTTTTATTTATTTTATTTTATTTTTAGTTGTGATTTTTTTAAGTTGGAATAAATGGAAAATAAGCAAGGGAGGTGAGGGAAATTTTTTAAATTTTTTTAAGAATTTTTTACAAGTTTTAAAATGATTTTTCCATATTTTTTTGGCAATTTATGGGTAATTTAGGAAAGATGGATTTGTCTGAAATTTTAGGAAAGGCAATTCCTAGCAGACAAAGGTCCAAAAATTGACAACTGGCAGAAGGAATTTTTTGAAATTTTTTAATGGAAAAATTAATGTTGTGATTAATTAAGTCACATTAAGCACATTAGTCACATTAGTCATATTAGTCCTAAGTCAGGTTAGTCAAGTTAATCAGGTAAGTCTACCTAGGTTAGTCTGGTAAGTCAAAACAACTAAGTTAGGTTAGTTAACCTAAGTTAGTTAAGGAAGGGTAAGTAGGTTAGGTCTGGTAAGTTAAATTAGGTTAGTTAGTTAAGTCTAACTAAGTTAGTGTTAATGATTAAGTTAATCCTAAGTTAACTAAGGTTAGGAGTTAACCTTAGGAGGAGGTGGGGGTGAAGGAGGTGGTGGAGGAGAAGGGAGGTGGAGGTGGGGGGAGACGAGCCGGCGGCGGGCGGCGAACGCGGCGCTGCGGGGGCGGTTCGAAGGCGGCGACGGCGGCGGTTCAAAGGCGGCGACGGCGGCTTCGTGGTGGCGCGGGCGGCGAGGCGACCAGGCAGAGGCTGGCGAGGGCGGGAGAGGTGGCGCGGGCGGAGGGCAAGGAGGGGAAGGAGAAGGGGAGGAAGAGGAGGAGAGGGTTGGAGGAGAGGGAGAAGGAATGGAGGAGGAGGTCGTGGAGGGGGGAGGAGAAGGAAGAGAGGGAGAGGAGGAAGAAGAGATGGAGGAGAGGGAGAAGGCGCAGAGAGAGAGAGAGAGAGAGAGAGAGGGAGAGGAGGAGGAATGGGAGGAGAGGGCGAAGAGTGGGAGGAGAAGGAGGAGAGGGAAGTGAGGAGATGGAGTCGGCAGGAGAGAAGGGAGAGGGAAGGTGGAGATGGAGGGAGAAGAGGGAGGAGAGAAGGTGGAAGAAGATACGCAGAGAGAAAGAGAGAGAGAGAGAGAAAGAAAGAAGAAGAGATAGAAAGAGAGAGAAGAAAGAGAGAAGGGACGGTTGGCGGGAGGGGGTGTCGTTGTTGTTTTTTTTTTTTTTTTTTAAATTTAAAAGGTGGGCGGGCAGGTTGGGGTGGGCAGGGGCAAGGGAGGATGGGCGGGGTCAAGAGGGGGCGGATCCCCGTCCCGCGCACGTGCGCGGGGCGGGGTAAAAAAAAATTTACCGTGACGGGATTGAAACGACGCTGGGATGACGGTACGGGGTACGCGGACACGACCGGGGCACGTGGAGACGCGTTAAATCGAAAACGGGCGCGTTCACGCGCAAAACGGTTGCGCGAATACACGTAAAAATAAAGAAAAATTAATAACTCCCAATCCGGATGTCAAAACGAAATACCATAAAAATGAAAAATGGACAGGACGACAGGGGGGAAACAAGGAAAATACGGGACGGGGGTTCCGGGAGGGGTAAAGGGCGTTCACGTGCAAAAAACACAAAAAACGAACCAAAAACGCAATTGAAAAATTAATATCGAAAGATCCGTGCATCGGAATAAGGTGCAGCAAAAAGGAAAACTAGGCAGAAAGATGTGCCCGACAATCCTATTATGTCACATAATTCCGACTGAGATAAGACATGTTCACATGGGAAAAACCCAAAAAATAAACCTGAAAATGGGATCGGAAATTAATATCGGACGAACCGTTCACCGGAATGACATGCAGTAAGAAGAAAAAATGTCCGCAGGAAGGAGTGGCATAGGGCTATCACGTCGAACCGCAGTTCCGGCGGAAATAAGAGGGGTTCAAATGTGAAAAACTCCAAAAATACTCCCGAAAACTCATTTAAAAATTAATAAGTAAAAATCCAAACGTCGAAAAAGGGTGGAGGAAAAAGGAAAAAGGTAGGGGAAGGAACAGGAGACACGGCTGTCAAATCAAATTGGAATTCCGATACAAATAGGGCAGGTTCACATGGAAAAATGTCAAAAATACGCACGAAAAAGTCTTAAAAACCCGGAAAATTAATAACGGACAAATCGTGTATCGGAATGATGCGGAATAAAAAGGAAAAATGTCAGGGGAAAAGCTGTGGGCAGGGCTATGACGTCAGATCACGGTTTCAAAGCAAGAAAAGCGTGTTCACATGGAAAACTGTCTAAATTGCGTAAAATGCTTCAAAAATTAATAACTCAAAAACCGTGCACCGGAACAGGGGTAGGTAAAAAGGAAAAATGGACCGTTCAATGGGAGGAACAGGGCTATAAGGTTGGATTTGGAGTTAAGTGAACGTAGGGTGCATTCACATAGCAGGACCTCAAAATCAAGGAATGAAGGAAAACTGCAAGGAAACAGCACCAAGGGTGGGTGGAACATAACCGGGCGGGTGGGAAGGGACCCCAGGAGGGTAAAAGCAAGGCAAGGCATTCATGCATGAGCAAGATAAGGCATATGCAGATGGGTAAGCAATGTAGACGCGCAGGGACGCGTCCCCACACTTAAGACCTTAACGGATAGGGTTAACCGAGCAACAGGGACCTAGGACCATGCCACAGACCATCCACTAACTTCCCCACACTTAAAACATGACCAGCACGAAAAAACCAAAGTGTAGGGTTAGAAAAACTTGGCCCATTTCGTCAAGAATCAAGGTTGAGTATCGATGGCACGTCTAGTGTTGTTGTCGGCGCTGGAGGGACCAAGGCATCTTCTCGGCGCACGTCCTTCATGGAAGGGACAACGCGGCAGCACCCAGGGAGGTAGCTGATGGAAGGAATCGCAGGAAATTCATCGATGATGAGGGATATTGCACTCAACTCACAGTCACTCAATTGAAATGAAAGAACAGTCATTCGCCCCATGACTAATATCACTCGAGGAAGAATGATTAAAACCCATATCGCATACCCGGTTGAGGCATCAACAAGGGGGAATGGTGCAGAAGGAGTATGCCAGGGTGCACATTTGATGGTGCATTAGTGCGTCCAACCCGTCTGGCATAAGTGCAAGGAGGAAGACAAGGGAGCCTTACAGTGCAGTGTACAGAACAGGGTGATGTGTCTTGTGATGATGGCAAAAACCCATCCCGTGGGTGCATAGGGAAACAGGAACATACCTGACTCCAAATGTCGTAACGTCCCTCAATCTCACCTCTCGGTAATTGATTGAAGAAACTCCTGTCACACTCAACCCACCCTCTGTCTCACTCTCTGTTGATAGATACAGGAGGGCAGCCTTTTCCTGAAACCCATTGATGTAATCCTCACAGTCACTTGTGCAAAGATTGTATGCCTTGTGCGCATTTGATGGTGCAACTGTGCATCCCGCCCTGTGCCGGCATACGGTGCGGGAATGAAGGCCAGGGAGCCTTATAGTGCAGTGCACAGAAACAAATTGTGCTTTGTGCTTTGAGAGGCCCATTCCGTGCGTGCAACACTTCATTCACATTTCTCACCTCTCATTTGATTTGAAGGGAAAAGACTGGTCTCTCGCCCCACCCTCTGTCTCACGCTCTGTTGATAGATACAGAGGGCAACCGTACTCACTTCCCCATCCAGTTAGGATGAAAGCTCACATCACTCAAGGGGTTGTCGATGAAGATCGCGTCATCAGTTGTTGAAAAGGCGTACCCAGGGAGGTAGCCATCAAATCGAACATTGTATTGGATAGGAACATGTCATCTGCTAGCGGACAGTTAGTCACTTTGCAAAGAGACCCAGGACACAGCGTACCAAGGGAGGCAGCTTCGGAATTGGATCCGAGGGATATCAATCAATGAATCCGCTTTCTGGACTGCTGGGTGTTACCACCTTTTCCACAGCCAGCTTCCCGCCCAAGGGTGTTTACCACCTTTTCTTGGAACGAGGCCTGCTATGACAGGGAATTGCTTCCTTTTCTCTCATAACAGATTTGTTTTGTTTTTTTTTTTCTTGTTTTTTTTTTTCTTCTTTTCTTTTTTCCCTATTCCCGAGGGTGTTTCCACCTTTTCCCGAAGAATAGGTCGGCATGACAGGGACCTAAGTCCTTTTCTCCCATGACCGATATGTTTTGTTGTTTTTTTTTTCTTCTTTTCTTTCTTTCTTTTCTTTTCTTTTCGTTTCTTTTTCTTCTCTTTTTCTTTTTTTTTTTCGAATTGAGCAAGAGAATGGTAGAACTACCATTTATCAGAACCCACCTCGCCACTGATGCTGGTGGAAAATAGAGGATAAGAGATCAAGGCTGGAAGGGGGTTTGGAGGGGACAGAGGGTTGCGTCCACCTCATCAGAAGTGGCTGAAGAATGGCTATCAAAAGTAGCATCATAACAAGTACAGTGCCGCGCCAACGAGGGAAAAGATCAAGTGACCATAATTGTCAAGATCCCCAAGGAGGGAAGTACTTCTTCAGGCGATATCCATTGATCAGAAAGGGATCATCAGAGGCATCCAGGGTCTGTACTTGAACAGAACCATTCGGGTTGACTGCAAGTACCTTATAGGGGCCCATCCACCGCTGTTGGAGCTTGCCAGGAAACTTGCCAAAGCGTGAATCATAGGCTAGGACCAAATCACCTTCTTTGAACTCTTTGTGCTTGATGAAACTGTCATGGTAAGCCTTGCATCGAGCTTGCATGGCTTCCATGCATTGTAGAGCCATCCGACGAATTTCGTCCAAACATTCCAAGTGCAGGAGACGGCGTTGCAGTGAATCGTCATCCCCCAAACGCTCTTTGATCGCCACTCTCAAAGAAGGTAGTTCCAGTTCAACAGGAAAAACTGCTTCTGTACCATACACCAACTGGAAAGGTGTCTGTCCCGTTGCTGCTTTATGGGAGGTTCTGTACGCCCAGAGGGCCTCTGTAAGTCGATCGTCCCAATCACGACGATGTGCGGCAATCGTTCTTGTCAGAATCGAGCAGAGGATGCGATTCGTGACTTCGACTTGGCCGTTGGCTCTGGGGTAATAGGGAGTGGACTTGCGATGGCGGATCTTATACAACTCTGTCAACTCTTCCATGACTTTGTTGAGGAAATGAGTGCCTCTATCACTTACCAGCTCTAAGGGACTGCCAAAACGGGTGATGATATTCTCATACATGAACAGGGCCACACTGTTACCATCGTCCCGCTTTAGGGCTTTAGCTTCACACCACTTTGTGACATAATCCGTACATACGAGGATGTATCGGTTCTGTTTCCTTCTGGTGGGAGGGTCGATTGGACCTACGAAGTCAATGCCCCACTTCTCAAACGGCCTCAAAGGAAGGATAGGTTGCAGTGGCATGGCACTTGTCTTCGTGGGTTTCCCCATTCTTTGACAAGCATCACATCTTTTACAGTAATCATAGGAATCTTTGTGAATGGTAGGCCACCAATATCCTGCTAGCAGAGCCTTCCTGGCTGTAGCTTCTCCTGCAAAGTGACCTCCACATGGCTCGTCGTGGCAAGCCTTCAAAACAATCCCAATCTCATCTCCTGCAACACATCTTCTGAGCACTTCATCTTTGCCCTTCTTGTACAGTGCACCGCCGAGCAGGGTGTAGGGGGCTGATTCTAGCATGAGCTTCTTCCTTTCCCGACTAGAAATACCAGGAGGGTACTGTTGGGTTGCCAACAGATTGGCAATGTCCGCATACCAGGGAGTGACAGTTTCTACCAAGAATAAGGAAGCATCAGGGAGGTGTGGATCATCTTGCTCCTCGTCTGCAGTTTGTGGGATACGCGACAGATGATCAGCCAGAACATGGGAACGACCGGGCTTAGTAACCACCTCAAAGTCGAACTCCTGGAATAGAAGGAGCCATCTCATCATTCGTCCTTTCACATCTGCTTTGTTCATCAAGAAGGACAGGGCCTCATGATCCACATAAAATTTAAAGTGGGTGGATAGGAGGTAATGGCGAAACTTCTCCAGGGCAAACACCATTGCCAAGCACTCCAGCTCTGTCACTGTATAGTTTCGTTCCCTATCAGTGACTTTTCGGCTTGCATAATAGATCGGTTGATCCAACTTCGAGGAGCCCTTTTGGCAGAGGACAACACCTAAGCCTTCAATTGATGCATCAGTGTGTACGTGGAACTCTTTCGTCCAATCAGGAGGTTGCAGGATGGGTGCCTCTATCAAACACTGCTTCAGAGTGTGGAAGGCTTTGTCACATTCTTCTGTCCAAGTAAACTCTGCATCTTTCCTCAGAAGCTTGTGCAAGGAAGTTGCCTTTGTCGCAAAATGGGCTATGAACCTTCTGTAGTAACCCACATGGCCTAGGAATCCCCTCAACTGTTTGAGATTGGTGGGTGCTTGCAGAGCTGAGATCTTTTCGATCTTTGCAGGGTCTGTTGATATCCCTTGTGCAGAGACAATGTGGCCCAACAGAACTCCAGAAGAGACCCCAAAGATGCATTTGTCGGGGTTGAGGGAAATCCCATACTCCCGGCATCGGTCAAAGCATTGTTCCAGGTGGTCCCAGTGTTCACTGATCAAACTATAGACACAGAAGTCATCCAAATATACTTCAATAAAGTCGTGCAGATGATTTTGAAATGCAGCCATCATGACTCGTTGGAAAGTAGCAGGGGCATTGCAGAGCCCAAATGGCATCACTCGGTAAGCATAGGTCCCCCATTCTGTGGTGAAGGTTGTTTTGGATTGGTCTTCTTCTGTGATCTGGACTTGGTTGTATCCGCTGAATCCATCCAAAAGGGAATAAAGCTCATGTCCTGCCATTGTGTCCAACAGTTGGTCTGTGAAAGGGATTGGAAAGTGATCCTTCTTTGTCTTGGAATTAAGCTTTCGGAAATCCATACATATGCGCAATTTGCCATTCTTCTTAGGTACAACCACGATGGGTGAAACCCATTCACTGTTTGCCACTGGATAGATGAACTCGGCCTCCAGAAGCTTCAGCAGCTCCGCTTTCACCAATGTGGAATAATTCGGGTTCATTCGCCTCTGTCGTTGCCTTACTGTCTTGGCATCAGGCTCCAAGTCAATATGATGTTGGCATATTGTGGGATCAATCCCCTTTAGGTCTTTGTAAGACCACGCAAACACGTCCAAATTTTCTTTCAACAAGTTGTACAAGGTTAACAACTCCTCTTCTGGGAGACTGCTACCCACCTTCAAGTGGCGTTCAGTGCCTTCTGCATCCACAAAGGTTAACTGCCTTTCACCTTCTACTTCACGGATGAAGGTCCCGCGGACTGCTTCTGGATACAGATCCGACTCCTTCAAGGGAGTGATGTCCTCTTCTGATGTCCCACTAGAACCAACTTCTTCTTTTGGTGGAGACTTAGGTTGCTCCTTAAGACGTTGGAATGGGATAAGAGCCGTTTCGGGTTTGGTTTCAAAATTAATTACCTCTTGGCTTGAAGACTCATCTTCTGATGATACATCCAGGAACGTCACATAACAGGGACCCTCTGATGCCTGTTGGGTTGGTGGGACTGGTGCTTGTTGGCACGGTGCATCATCATCATCTTTCTTTGGCAAGGATGGGTTAGGACGGCAGGAGCCACACTTAAAAGACGGCTTGCTCTTCTTAATCCATTTCTTATAAAGGTTTTGCATATGAGAAGATCCATTTTCCAGACCAAATGGTATCATCATCATCCTGTCCCATAGCATGAGCTCATCGGCTTCTGATACTTCTGGAACTTCTTCTTCAAATGTATCCTCTTCAAGTGGGATAGACTCTTCTGGCTCACTTTCATAATCTTCTTCGTCCATATCATATCCATCCTCTTCTGTCTCTGTCTCTGTTTCTGCTTCTGTCTCTATTTCTGCTTCTGCTTCTGCTTCTGCTTCTGCTTCTGTCTCTGTAGGAGCTCTGTAACAGAAGAACAGATTCTCTGGTTCCTCTCCTGCCTCTGTCTCTGGCGCTGCTGTGGCCATGTAACAGGGAGAGCAGTACATCCACGCCTCTATCTCACTATCAGAAGTGACTTCAGAAGTCATTCCCGGTTCAGGCAGGAAGTATTCACCCATTGATAATGGCTTTGCATCCTTTGGAAGTCGGCTTACTGTATCCACTGTTAAGGAATGTGCCACTGTTTTCTTAGGAAGGATCTGTTTGACAGCATCTTCGTCTGCTGATGTTCCATCTGTAGCCTCGTTAGGGGAATCAGAAGATAATTCCAAGGAGGTGGATCCATGTCCTTTTTGAGAACCATACAATTTCAGCACCACTTTGTTGGGTCCTCTGCCCAAGGTCAAGGTTCCTTTGAACCAATCCGTCCTTGCTCGGGCTTCAAAAAGCCATGGTCTGCCCAGTAACAGAGGATAGGATGTACCATAAGAGTTTGGCTTCACCACCAAATAGGTCAGCCAATAATCTTTTCCAGCCACTGTAGTCTTCACATATGGGAGAATGCCCAAATGCTTGATTCTACTCTGATCCGCCAATCTGATGAGCCATTGGGTTGGTTGCACACCTTGTAGGCCTAGATCCTTCATTGTCACATCCGTCATAATGTTCACTGATGAACCACCATCAATTAGTGCATTTGCGATGAAGCAACCTTCTATCCATACGCCAGTCTCTGGAGTACCTGGATCTAGGAAAGCATTAGCCACATCCACTTCTTTTACAGGCTTTGTAGCCTTGTTGGACTTTGTCACTGTTAAGGGAGCAATCCTTAAACCACGTCTTTTCGTCAGTATACTTTTGAACCTTTTCCGGCAACTGGGAGACAACAACAATAATTGTCGGAATGTGAGGTTTGGTTTAAAGGTATCTAGATCTCTAACTAGATCGTATTCCTTAATAGGATCCACTGGCTTCTCTAATCGGTTAGGGAATGGGGCAACACCCATTTTCATTTTCCCTCTTTCTTCCATCAGAGGAATTACAGGAACTTCTTCTGCCATTTGTGGCACTTCCTCCTCTTCTGTATCCTGGACCTCTGGTCCTGTCTCTGTAACTGTCTCTGTAACTCTCTGTGGCACTGTAGGGCTCTGTACGGCACTGTTAGGCTCTGTTCTGTTCTGTTCTTCTGGTGGAAGATTGAACTTCACTGTTCTGGCAGGAGGGTTATTTTCTTTCTGGATAGGTGGGTCCTTCTGCTTTGCACGCGTGATGGCAGCAACTTTCAATTCTACCAAATTGGAGGTAGCCTCTTGGGCCTTGGACGAACTATCAGTAGCACTGTTTTTCACTGGGGCTGGGCTTGGACAGTCTTTTGCAGTGTGGCCTTCTCCTTTGCATCGACTGCATAAGGGCTTGTAATCCACTGACCTTCGAGGATTTGGACAATTTGGTGAGATGTGTCCCTTTTCTCTGCATCTGTAACACTCCACTTCTGATCTCTGACCACCGCCAGACTATCTTCCTCTGTAACTTTGAGAAGGAAATCTTCTGGGTCCGAAATTGGGACCAAACTCTCTAGGCTTGGGTCCAATATCTTGTGTGGTCATTTTGGATTCCAGCAAGTTAAATCTTGCGTCTTCTTCCTTTCTTCTCCTATCATGCATCTCCTTCAGAGAGCAAATGTCCTCTGTATGATTCTTTCACAAACAGTAGGAACAGAAGGCTCCAGGGATGGTTGGTTTCCGTGTACATTCAGTGGCTAAATGGCCCGCTTGATGACACTTACCACACCAAGTATTTGACCGCATCACATCTCTTCCTGCTCCTGCAACGTTGGATATGCTCACTGTGTTTACTTTCAGCGTCTGTAGTTGCTCTGTAATCACATCCATCAACTCCTTTTTTATGTTTGCAACTGAGTTGGATAAATAATCCTTCAAGCTTTCTCCTCCGGACGTACTGGCAGGAGGGTTTTGAGGAGTCTCTGTAATCACTGCATAAACGGGTTGAGCTAGTACAGAGGGGTCTCTGTTCTGGTTCTGATTCAGAGCTCCTGTTTGAACTGTTGGCTGTTGACTCCAGTTGGTAGGGTTCCACTGTTGCTGCTGCTTTTGCATCGAGGAGGTTGGTTGGGACCATTGTTGTTGTGGTTGAACCATCATTTGAGGCATGGATTGTGGCCACTGAGGATTTGGTGCACTGTACTGTGATACCGGGGGCATCTGTTGGTAGGGATAGGGAACAGTCCCTGGGACTGCATTTGGTGGGTACATCATTCCTGGCACCGGAGGAGGTAGGACTCCTCTTCCTGTATTCATCGCCAATCGAGCTTCCACTTCATCGTACAGTCTTGCACCTTCTGTTGCAGCTTGTAGTGTGGCTGGTCTTTGTAGCTCCACAAACTTACGGACTTCTGGTTGTAATCCTCTGAGAAACACTCCCTTCTGAATGCCATCGTCTAGATTATGGTTAGTCCATCTCTTCAGGATGGATTCCATTCGTGAGACATAGGCTTCCACTCTTTCTCCAGAGGACTGACTTAGGTTCATAAATTCCTCTCTCATCCGCTCTTCAAAACCTTCACGCCTGAATTTAGTGAGGAAGGCCAACTTCAGGTCGTCCCATGTGCCAAAAGTTCCTGCTGCTTGTCTCTCATACCACTGAAACGCCGCGCCCTTGAAAGTGGCGGGGAATATTGCCAACCAATGCTCAGGGGTTCTGGCATTGTTAGCCACACATGCTACCATAAACTCTGCTACATGAAGATCGGGGTCTTCATTGTACTCTCCCTTAAAAACTGGCAATGGGACTACATTCGCTGGTCTGTCATCAATATTTCCAGGACGGATCTGGCTTGGAAGTGGACCTCCAGCAGGAGGAGGAAGGGCTTGATGTGCCATTGGGACTTCTGTAAAGAGTTCCGCAAGGGCGTCAAAGGCGGCTTCTGCTGCGAGCTCGCTCTCGGCTCTGATTCTTGCTTTCTCTCTTCTCACGTACCTCTGGACTCGTTCCAACGCTTGCCTTTTTATTGCGTCATTCATCAGGGGGTTGACTCCACTATGTTGTTAGTGCTCCACAGAGGGTTAACAGAAGGCTTCAGTCTCTGGAGGACTCTCTTGCCAACATTTCTTCTACTTCTTTCTTTTCAACGTCCCTGAATTCTGCTTTCATGCCACTGCACAGAGGAAGGTATTCGGTTCTGAAGGTGTCAAAATGCATACGTCTGAGCATGGTGGTGGTGCCATCATCATAGTAATGCCAGCTTCTGATGGTTTCAATAGTGTATGTTGTGAAAAACACTTTGTCTACCAACTTCCAGTGGGTTGCTAATTGAACAAACAGAAGATTATCAGTACACCAAGCATCCCATGTATCTTGCTGTTGAGCGTCCACGAACAAATTCCAACTCTTTTCCTTCTTGTCTTTGTGAACCTCTACAGACCAAGACTCCTGAAGCTTCTTCACAATCTCCCACTTGATGTTGTCTGGAAACTTCTCAATGAATGCCAAATCTTCCATGGATGTTCATTCTCTCTGTTTCTGCTCTTCAGTTTGTTCCCAAACAGTTTGCCACCAAGATGCAAGTTTCTGCTGCTTCAACAGGAACAGGAAACTGTCCACCACATAGAGCATGCATCATGATGGTGATATGTTTCCGCCATTGTGTGATGAACTTCTTGTGGAAAGTGGCTTTGATTATGAGAAATTCCAACTCTTCAGTGGAAGAAGGAACTTTACAAACATCCATTGAATTCTTCTATTCTTGACAATGCCATTTCCTTCATTTTCAGCCTCTTTTGGTGCTTGTTGATGGCAAGTTTCCCCGGCTGCGCACCAAAAACATGGAGCCCCGAGAGGAACACCAAGGAAAAGGGAATTCTCTTGCAAGAAAATCTATCTTGTAACATCAACAAGCTTGTTTATCATGTTTCATATTATCACAATGAAGAAAAGAACACCAGGCACAACAAATCTTCATGCAGCATCATGTAAATCTCCCACGGTTTTTAATAGAATCAACCATATTCTTCAACATCTTCACAAAATCCATCAAAAGAACAAAGAAAACAAAGAAGTACACCATCCTTGAATGGAAATACATCACATAGTATTCATCTTCAATATCTTCATAGTCTTCTCTCTCAATCTCTCATATACAATCACTCTGTTTGAGTAGAATTGGCTATCTCTGACTCTCTCTCACACACTCCATCAATAATACATCATATCCTCACTACAATCTCTCAAAATTACTCTCAATAATCACTCTTAGGTCGTGGATACCCCTCCCAAGAGGTATGTCTGATATGAAGGGTCACCAGAGCCACTACAGTGTCTCTTCACACCTCACTACTATCACTTCACTCTAGTCTTCTCTTGAGTCTTCAGCAGCTTCTTCTTCCACTTCTTTCAGCTCTTTTGCACTTGTATTCACCTCTTTCCAAGGCTAGAAAACTTTCCCCAAAGTCACACATACATTCCACAGAACACTTACAGAAGCATACAGAACAGTCTACAGAACAGTACCAGAACAGAGACAGTACAGAGACAGAACAGAAACAGAAGCTCTACAGAAGACCTACAGAAGGTTATCAAAACCTCATAACTCATTCTCAAACCATTCCAAACTCTCACAAACCATTCAATAAGCTTTCATAATATCTCATTCTTCATCAATCAATACTCCATCCCTCCTTACAGAAGACAATCAGAACAAAAACAGACCAAAACAGAACAAAACAGAAGGTATACAGAACCTATCAGAACCTATCAGAACATCACAAAACCATCAACAAACATCATGATCTTCCAAAACACAATCAATATCATCTAAAACACTCTCAAACCACTTCTAAACCAACCAATCATCTCATAAATTCAATCATTCAGCTCTCAAAAACAACAAAAATCAGCCAAAAAACAAATCATTTCAACACTCAACACCCATGTTGTATAAAGGGCCTATCAAATGCTACCTGGCCATCACTTTTTGTCTTTAAATGGTTAAGTGTGTCATGTTCTGGAATTGTACGAACTTTTCATATTTGCGTCTAATATATTTCACGTCTTTAGCAAGAGATAAAGCTATTCCAGTGCAGGTGATAAGTATCTAAGTCAACACCATGGAATTCAGATAAGTGATGCCTCCTTGCATTGCACTGGTTTATTATAATTGTGACATATACCATGCATGTACTCTCATGAAGTGACAACTGGATATAGGATGAGACAGGTCTTTGGGTGAAAGTGTTCAATGCCCGATCACCACAAAACCATCGACCCCACAAAGAGCCGCGACAAAACCATGTTGCTGACCGCCCACATCACATGGCCCAAAGCACATTCATGGGTCATGCTCCCTTTCTGGGTCAAGCTCTATAGTTGGTTCATGGTAGTCGTTACCTCAATCGTACCAACATTGCGTGTGTTGCAAGGAAGTTGCAATATCTCAAGTGTGTCTCCCCATCTCAACAACGGCTTCTCTAACAACGAGGCTAGGGCACAATCATCATTGTACTATCCATTTTGTGAGCCTTCGAAGCTTGACATTTTCCAACCCATTGAAAGGCTCATAGCCTCAACAAATTGTAATGGTTGTACTCAGGAAAAAAAAAGAAAAGAAAGAAAAGAAAAAGAAACGAATGAAAAGATAAGAAGCACCCACGATCACAACACAGCACCTAGGGGTCCTCAAATTAGGTACGTCTAGTGACCTTGGTTGCCTGGCTTCGTCCCTAGTCCCCTAGCCCTTTAGCATCACCCACAATTGTTCAGGGCACATCAAGGGCACGACATACCTAGGGAGCTTGTTTCGCCTATGGTTAGACCTATCACCCTGACCCACTTGCACAATTCCCTCTTGCACTCTGCCTTAATACCATTACAATCCATTGTGGTATGCATCGCATTATTGGCCATGAAATGTACACCGTCCTCATCAAGCAAATTCAATAGCTTCCTGCTATACTGAAAGTGCAGTGTCCCTGTATTCAATTATGCTCCATCGTGCAGTCACAATGCAAAAGGATGTCTCATATATCTTCACCTGTACTTCTTCTCAACATGGACAACTTTGCTTCATCCACACATTGTTATGAGAAACTAGCCCACGGTCTTCTAACTACGTAATATCTAAGTATGCACAAGCACTTACATAATATCTGCACCGAAGTATATACATAGTTTGGGTCCTCAAGTCCAGGACAACACTCTCAGCTTGCTTAGAGTTCGACCTGTCTCCCAAACTAATCAAATATATCTTGTGCACGATAAGAAGACTAGCACTACCCCTTAGGGACACACCACACGAGAGGTTTTCAAATTGCAGGTATTGAAGCCTCCAACAAAATTTCAATCGCTCTTCAGCGATACCCAACCCTGAATGCTTATCCCTTACCATCCGACAAGCATGCAAAGAATCGACATGTGCAGAATCCCCAACAAACCAACACTTGTGCTGGCCGTCAATGGAATCCCAAGCACAAATTAGCCCTACCGTCCACTCCAACAACCTCCCACTAGCCACCTTGGCCACCAACAGGCCCCAGGACCTTCTTCCACACCACCACCAACACTCCTCCACAGAAACCACAGGCGTCCTTGTCACCCATGTCTTCGGTGTATGCTACAGTCTGCTACCTACGACGGTGAGTGCCATGGGACTGGCACTCGTCTAGGAGGGGGGTAATGTTAACCCTAACACGAAGAAAGCAAAAGGAAGTGGAAAAGACGCAGGGAAAGGCGGAAAAAAGGTAGCCCGACTGAAGAAAGATGAGGAGAAAAGGCCAAAAGCACAAGGGAAACCTTAAAAGTCCAAGGCAAAGGCAAAAGGGGAAAGGCGCATTTTAAAATAAAAAGGCGCACCCTAAAATCTAGTAAAAGAGCGCCGGGCTCTCACCCGTGCAATTTGTAAATGTAGACAGGTGGTGGACAGGAAGTTAGGAAGATAGAAGGACAATGGGAAAAAGGGACTAGGCTACGGCCGGCCATGTAAAAAAGGGGATGACCGCCCAAAAGGAATTTAGGGTTTTGTATATAAAGTTGAAAAGAGAATGAGAAGCTCATTCTTGTGTATGGCCAAAAGTAGCTCTCTTCTTCTTCTTCTTCTTATTCTTCTTCTCGTTCTTGCTTGCTTGAGCTTGTGCTTGAGAGAGGGAGTGAGAGTGTGAGGGAGTGAGTGTGTGAGGGTGAGGGACCGAGGAGGAGAAGCTCTCCATCTTCTCCTCTCTTCTTCTCTTCTCTTCTCTTCTCTTGTCTTGCTTGTGGCAATGGAGCTTGGAGCGTGGAGCTTGAGGATGGAGCTTGCTTGAAGCTTGCACTTGGATCGTGGAGCTACGGGAGTGCGCGGGAGAGGAGGTAAGTCGAACAGCATAGAGGTAAGATCACTACACCCGTAGATATGGATGGTGCGTCGGCTATGTGAGAGGTAGCCATTACTACTCGGCTTGGAACGCTTGAAACAATAAGCGGTCCGTGGGTCTTGGCGGTTGAGTGAAGGCTCCCATACTAGGAGATTGACATGGGACCATAGGCTGGGTCATATTTGCATCCACCTACTTAATTCCTTGATTCGCTTTTAAGGGTACTTTAGAATATGCATTCTAATTAGTATCATTTTTTTCAAAGTTATGTTATCGTGCTTTACTTAAATCTTTATATTGATTATGCTAACATCATTTCCTATCTGTGTAGGTACCTTTGACAATACTTGGAAAGCAGGATGAGTCAAGAGATGATCGATAAGAAGTTGTAGGGAATATTCACACGTATGTCTCCAGATGAGATGGCCTGATTTAGGGATATGTCGGCTGTCTCTCTTGGATACTATTGGGCCATTTTGTGAGATCTACTTTGGAACTATGATGCTTCAGTTTCTAGTAGAGGAGATCGATGCTCTAGACTAGGCCCAAGTGGAGGGAGTGGTTCTTGGGGGGGTGTTACAGAGACATGAATGCTGTGAGCCTGAAGTTGATTCCAGATAGGGGTGCTACTCCTCGCTCTCATATAGGTTTCAGAGAGGGTGGCTTAGTGGGTGTTGTGGAGGCACCAATGTAGTGTCTCTACCTCGTTGTTCTGGTGGATATGTCACCTTCAAGATTTGTCACACTTGTAGAGACATCTACTCTAGTGACTTCAGGTTTTTCTCAGCTGTCTATAGGTGGCACCCCTATGGGTGTTACTCCGAGAGATACTACCCCCATGGGTACGCCAAATATATAGGGGTCTCTTGGTTATGCCCAGGAGCATGGTTGTAGGTGGGAGAGGATACAACCTAGACGTATCCTAAAGGGGTGTGGGTACCTCATAGATGATAGGACAAGTGCTGTGATCATGAGAGGGGAGGGTGATATTGCACATGAGAGAGTTGTGCCAATAAGGTTTTAGACACATCTTGGGCCATTGGGAGAATATACTTGAGGAGAGTAAGGACTGTATAGTGCCATCCTTGTGCGAGAAGTTTTTGGTACGTACCATGGTAGAGAGATTTTCCACTAGGTGGATGATGGAGTGTATGTGTGCATACATGCCACATAGACAATTGGATGCATGCAAGGTACACAAGAGTGGCGCCTCAAAGCTTGAGTTCCTATCATGTTGACCTATTCTTCAAAAAAATGTGGAAACATCCTCGGGAGTAGGGGAAAAAAAAAATAAAGAAAAATCAAAACTATTATAGGAGAAAGTGAAGAAATTTTGTGTCATAATAGCTCTTGTTCTGAGACAAGGTAACAAACATCCTTGGACGGGAAGCTAGCTATGGAAATGGTGGCAACACCCCATAGTCCAGGATAGCCAAATCACTAGCATAAGTCTTGAAAAAGCAATTCCAACACCACCTTCCTTGGTGTCTAAATCTTGCTACTTCCTCAGTGTTGATTCCTACAATAGATGACATTTCCCATATTATGCAATCCAAGTACCAGACTTGTTGGCTACCTCTCTAGATACATCTCTTCCTCAACTGCTACAAGTTGACATCATCAACCAAAAAAAGCCAATCCTCATGAATAAACCTTGAGCATTGTGAGATTTCATCCCAACTGGATGGGGATGTGAGCATGGCTTGCTCTTTTGTAATCATTGACAGAGCGTGAGACAGAGGAGGGGATTGAGTGTGATTGATATTGCCTTCATCAATTCAGAAGTGAGAATTGAGGGATGTTCTAACAATTGGAGACAGGTAAATTCTCATTTTGCACTGCACCCACAGGACGAGTCTCCTCATCCATTAATATGGACATCACTTTGTTGGGTGCATTACATGACAAGGCTCCCTAGCTTTCCTTCTTGCACCTATGCCAAATGGGTTAGGACACACTAATGCACCATCAATTGTGCATGCTTGTATACTTCCTCTACACTATCTCTCTTCTAGATTTTTAAACTAGGTGTAAGCTATGGATTTCCATCATTATTCTTCGAGTGACGTGAGTCATGGAACGATGAACTGATTTATCATTCCAACATGAGAGACTGTTGAGATTGAGTAATGTATACCTCGCCACTCATAACCTAACCAATGCTTCATCAACAAAGCTACCTCCCTAGGTGCTGTTGCATGGTCCCTGTCATGTTGGACGAGTGTGATATGGCAAGCGCTAGTACCTCCTATCAATGACTATGATCCTTCACGAGTTAGTGACAGTTCCCCTTGACCATTTGTAAACCAGGCCAAGTTTTTTAAACCCTACCCCTTTTGATTACAAGAGTCAGTTATGTTTTAAGTGTGGAGATGCATAGGCATGTTCTCTTATCATGTGTTAGGATGTTGTTGCATAGTCCATTTGATCTATTAAGGTCTTAAGTATGGGGTAGTGTTCCTAAATATTTGTTCAGCATACCCTCATGGAAACATCCCTATCAGAAAATTCAAGTATACCATGTTCTGATTTTGCCATAATGGGGTCCCTTTCCCACCCACACGTCCTATTTTTACCTTGTCTTGGGATCATTCCTTATCTGTTTGTCTTTATCCTTTGTTTTGCCACTTTTTCATGCAAACGTATACTATGTTCCTCCAACTTGAAATCTAACCTTCTAGCCTAGTTTGTCCTCTTCCTTTTTACAGTCATGCGTTCCAAGCCATGGATCCTAAGTTATTAATTTTTAAAGAAATTTCTGCCAATTTCCATTTTTTCATGTGAATGCATCTTTTTCACTTCAAAAAATGGATCTCATGTAACAGCCTTGACTTATACCTTTCACTTGATACTTTTTCTTTTCATTGCCCATCATTCTAATGCATGATTTGTCCGTTATTTATTTTTTCATATTTTTGGGTATTCTTGTGTGTGTTTCTTATTCTTTTTCCATGTGAACTTTTCCTATTCACCTCACAATTCAATTTTGATTTGATAACCTTGTCCATCTTGTCCCCATGCACAATTTTTCTTTTTTTCCTAACCTATTTTGACCTAGGGATTTTATGATATTCATTTCTTCGTGAGTTTTCGTATCTATTTTTCCACGTGAACGTCCCCTAATGCCATTGAAAATGCTTTCTAACTTGAGAGCTCTGTCCCAACAAATTTTTGTGACATTTTTCCTTTTTGTTGCACTCCGTTCTAACCTATCGATTTTCTCATATTAATTTTTTACTCTTTTTGTCAGTATTTTTGTTAGCATTTTTACAGTTTTCTCCATGCGAATAGGTCTTATTCCTATTGGAACTACATTCTGATGTGGCAGAATGGTCCATCACATAATCCCAAATATATTTCCTTTTGACTGTCTTTCGTTTTGGCTACTGGATTTGCCAATATTAATTTATGTGTGTGTTTGTAGGCCCGATGTTTTCCTTTTTTCCATGTGAGCTCCTTTAATTGTCCCTAGACATCCCGTTTCACTTTTTCACCCTCTTCATCATCCTCCAATATAGTTTTCCTTTTTTCTATTTTTCCATTTGGTGATTGGTTTAAATTTTATTAATTTTTTTCATAATCTACGATTTGCTGTTTTGTGTGCTTCTATGAGAACGCCAGCATTTTGTGATTTTCCACGCATTGTCATGTCGCTATGTGCACACCGTGTAAAAAAAATATAGAGTGTGGCTTCCTTTTAGATTTAGAGAGGCAATGCCATTTTAGAGATTAGTACTATTAGTGTCCATGGTTCAAAAATATTAGATTTTAGTCAATTTTTAATATTCTAGATATTATCTCTTGTAAAAAAAATCTACAAAACTATAGACAACTTCTAAATTAGGATGAAATGTAAAAGAAAGCATGTAGCTTTCAACTAATTTGAGAGGATTTTATGTAAAAAGAGGGATTAGCAAAATCACGCGACGTACGATCGTTGTTTTGAGGCAGTGAACAACACTCCGAAGAAGATCAAGGAGTGATCTGGCATGATTCTAGCCAGGTGTCTTGGTATTTAACCCCCCTTTTGGAGCCATTGGAAGGATCAGATTGGTGATCTGAGTAGCATAGAGGAAGGTATTATTTTGTATACGTTTTTGTCTATTAGAGGTATATTTTCTCATAATGCTGAAAGAAACTGACATGCTTCATCTCTGTTAGTATTCTTCTATATTTTCTAATTCTTTTTGGAAGTATTCTTCTATATCTTCAATCTCTTCGAACCCCTTCTCTTCCGTCTACTTCTCTCCTTGAATCTACCTTCACCCTGTTGTCACTTATCTTCAAGAACTTGGCTTGAAACCTTCAATCCTTCTCATATCTCTACCATCTCTGGAGTCTAAGCTCTTGAACCCCCATACATTCTTCTCTTGCCAAACCCCTGTGGTGACTTTCAACCCTACACGTTGCGACATTGGTGAACCCAACGTGAAGGTCAATGTAAGAGAACTCCAAGATGGGGGATTCTTCAGGAGATACTCTACAACAATTGGTGCACATACTGCAGTAGACTCAACAACAACAAATCCAAATGTTACAATAACAACAACAAAGGCAAGAAGAAGAAAAGATTGATTCCACAGCTATCAAGGCCCTAGAAGAAGTTGGGCGTGAATTAAAACAATTTAATGGTCAAAATGTCTCTATTTTCATTTGTTTGTATGTTGAGAAAATGCTCTTCTTTGGTGTACCGCAATATGCATGGAGCCATTATTTTGCCAGACTAGCCAAGCATGGTCTTCAAGAAAGAATCCATGGTCTTTTCCAACAAGATGCGGATTGGGCTGTATTCAAAAAAGCCTTACGTGAAGAATTCTTCGTAGAAGACTTTGGCCTTATGACAAAGAAAAGTTTCACTGAATGGGTTGAAAAGCCCAACAAAGGTTTAGCTGCAACAACTCTATACCATGAATTTGAAAGTAAATTTGGATAACTTGATGCTGAAGACCAACAAAGTATGGAAGGTCAGAATATTGAATTATTCCTTAAGATTGTAGATCCCATTCTACAAGAAAAGCTTGTTGATCGCCTAGAAGATGCTACCTCCGAATCAGGAGTCAAGACTGCATGGACAGATGTTACTAATGCAATTAACATGATTGCTCGAAGAGAGCGGATGCGACTAAGATTGGGCTCTACTTCAACTTCAACAACTCCATTGATGGAGCTTGTTCCACCTTCAAAATCCCCTATTCCTTTGACTAATCAACCAACTCTTTTTTCTTCTATTCCTTCTAAAAATGATGTCATGGATGAACTTATTAAAAGTATGCGTGACCTTCATTTGAATCTTATAGAAATTAGTTCCAATGTAGAGAAGCTGGATATCAAAGTTGAAGAACGAGAACGATCATAAACTCAAAGACCCATGAGAGAAGGCTTTCTGAGGCATTGTATTTGGTGTGATAGCCAACAACATGACAAGAGGGAGTGTTCTGCCTTCTCTGAGGCTGAAGCATAGAAGCTCGTCTTTTGGAAAGACGGAAAAATCCATGCAGCTGAAACTGGTCTTCCATTGGAGCCAAATTTTGGCAATGGTGGAATGAAGAAAATATTAGAAGATTTAGCTGTAAAGAATGCCTATGCAGCAATTGATGCAGCTACCTATGGGCTACAAATTGAACCAACTAAACAATTTTGAAAGCATGTAAAGCTAGTGTGCAATCTAAAGAATGGATGCATGCACTAGATCAAATGGAACGTGGTAAAGCAGCCAAAGAAGATTTGGTTAACGCCAGTCAGTGCGTTCGAGGAATAACTGATTGGAAAGAACTGATAGATTCGTTTTCTACCTTTGCACATTTGGCTGATGTCAATCATAAAGAAGTTTTGATTGAAGAAAAGAGAAGAAGAAAAGATGAACCAAGACATTCCTCTTCTGGCCCTCCAAAATGGGTAACTAGAAGAACTCCTAAACAACCAAAGCTTGCTGAAAATATAACCCCAGATCAAGAGATGGAAGATGCACCACAAACAAAGAAGACTGAAGGAAAGAAGAAAGGCAAGCACTTAGGCTACAAAGTGCAGTCTGACATAGAATCTACAACTGATCTCAAATGAGTCCTAGAAGAACGAATTCTAGGAAGAAAAATTGAATTCACCTTAGGAAAAATTCTTGGAATTGCCAAACATGAATTCCATGATGTAATTATTAATGTAATCAAAAGGAAAAGACAATATGTTGGTGATGAAGCTAAAGAAACAGTGCATGCTTTTTTGCAAGTTCTTCGAGTTTTTGTGCAAGATGAAGATAAGTTGACTTCACAAGCAATTCATCTTGAAGCAGTTAAAGAATTAATTGCAGAAATTGAAGCTGAAGATAAAGAAAACATGAATGCAAAAATTAAAGAAGTGAAAGTTGAAAGTGTAATGGTCGACTGATCCAAACTAGTTGGGTAGCCCACCTCTCAAAAAGAAGGCTGTCTACAACACATGCATGAAGAGGAAGCGGCTCGGTTCATTCCAAGTAGTCACTACTCCGCATCGGGCAAGAGAAACAACGGAGACAATTGTCAAAATTGGAGAAAAAGAAACACCATGTATTGCACTCTTAGACCATGGCTCGAAGATAAATGTCATGGAAAGGAGTCCCTATGAAAGTGGCGGATGGCCCATAGATATTGATCCAGGATGGCGAATGAGAGTTGCAAACAACTCTTCTAGAGAGTTATATGCTGCATATCCTAATGTGCAGGTAACTATTGGAGACATAAAAGACAATTTTCACTTTTTTATTCAAGACTCTTGTAGTTACCCTATCATTCTTGAACAACCTTACATTTCTGAAGCCCGCTTGGAAACGAAAGCTCTTGATGATGGTTCTTCCTATGCTCGAATCCGAAGGAAGGATAATGAACGAGCTGCCCAATTTCTTACTGTGTGTGTTAACCATCGTCGAAATAGAGATCAACTGTGTGATTATACTGTGCCTCCTAATGCCCAAGAATTCAAGGGTTTTCGGGCTGCACTACTATAAAAGGAGGCTATGGTAGTGCGTCATGTAAAAAGATTGAACCTCCTTATGCTACAGAAACTATGTCTCTAGTAAATTTGTATGAATGTACAGCCAATAGTATGGGCTGTTATAAGTCTCTTCCGGCCATGACTAAGGCTGAAAGAAAATATTTATGTCATGTAAAAAGGGAGCTGAAAACTTATGGCATGATGGCTGAAAATAAATATATTTCGAGCATTTTTTTTTGGATTGATTACTACTGACACATTGGCTGAAATATATGCAGCTGCTCGTGCAAAAAATCAGGCAAAAAATCAGCCCATAGAAATATGTACATTGGATTTTTATCAAACAATTCAAGAATTTGTTGAGCAGGAAGACATTGGTTTACTCAACAAGGTTAAAGTGCAAGTAGAGACTAAATACAAGACGGTGGACAAGAAAGTCAAACTTGTGGCAGTCCCACTGCCTCCTGCAAGTGAAGGGCTGGCTGATAGCAAATCAGCCAAGTCTTCGTGATCCTTCCAACATTGGTCACAAGTTCGCATCTGAAAGTATAAAAGAGCTCAAAATAGGTGAAAATTCTTTCCTTTCACCGGCTAAAAAACACTCTTTTATGGAAATGCTAGTGAAACATGGAAAAGCTTTTGCATTTCAACAAAGTGAAATAGGCTGGGTGGATCCAAATATTATGGTTCCTATGGTCATTTTTACGGTCCCACCTGTGTCTTGGAACCTCAAGTCTATTCCTGTTCCAAGGGCGCATTGCCCAAATTATTGGAACTTCTAAATGAAAAGATCAGAATGAAGATTTTAGAACCTTCTTCAGCACCCTAATCAAACCGATGGTTTACCATGCCCAAGAAAAATGGATCTTTACGATTCATTCAAGATATACAACCTGTTAATCGTGTTACAATCCGAAATGTTGGTTGGGATCCAATTGTTGATGAGTTTGCTGAAGCTTTTGCAAGTAGAGCAATTTATTCTATGGGCGACCTATATTCAGGATATGACCAATTTTAGCTTTCATTAGAAAGCCGAGACATTACCACAACGAAGACACCTCTTGGATTGGTCCTCATGTGAACTCTACCATAAGGTGCAACAAACTCTGTAGCCCATATGATGAATGCCATGAAGTCTTAAGGGAATTTATTCCACAACTTACTCTTCCATTTCTTGATGATGTACCTATCAAGGGATGTGAAGTTAATGAAAAGAATGAGGAGCTTGACAAAGATGGTTGCAGGACATTTGTAGTTAACTATATTCATGATTGTGATAGGATTTTGACAAGGCTAGAAGAGGTACATCTTACCCTTTCTGGAGCTAAGTTGATTTTTGGAGTAGAAGAAGTCCTAGTGGTCGGTCATCTATTTGGCCCCTATGGACGCAAACCTTCTCCAATCAACATAGATGCCATCAACAGAATGCAAGAAAAATGCACAAATGTTTTAGAGGTGAGAAGATTTCTTGGCGCATGTGTATTCTATCTCATATGGATACCACATTTTGCTCATGTAGCCAAAATTTTTATCAATTATTAAGAAAATGCCAAATATTCTCGGTAATGAGCATACTCTCACTATGCGTAAATTGAAGAAGTTGTTAATTTCAGCCCCCACTCTCAAAAGGCCTGATTATTCAAATGGTCAATCCATAATCCTTACTATGGATACAAGTCCCATTGGGATAGGATGGGCTGTTAGCCAAGAGGGTCTTGAAGGTAACAGGTATGCAATTCATTTTGGAGTAATAGTTCTCAATGAATGTCAAAGAAGCTATGCACAAGTAAAAAGGGAATTGTGGGGAGTT
Organism: Lygodium microphyllum; assembly: GCF_053477565.2. Taxonomy (NCBI): domain Eukaryota; kingdom Viridiplantae; phylum Streptophyta; class Polypodiopsida; order Schizaeales; family Lygodiaceae; genus Lygodium; species Lygodium microphyllum. The sequence goes on along the minus strand of NC_141163.1, from coordinate 81,551,009 downwards.
GTATTAGCATTAAAGTGTGATCGTGAATACTTTATAGGTGCTCCGTAGTGGTAGAAACTGATTGTCTTTCACTCTTGTGCATGATTTCCGACTGTTCTACACCCGACATTGCTATGCTAAGATGGATTGCATATATTAAATCTCTCAACCCCGAATTAAAGCATATTGCAGAAAATGTGAATCCAGTTGCTGACATGCTATCACGTACAAGATATGACAATGAAGAAGAGCTGATGGAAGAAGATGAAGCTGAAGAATCTATACGTGCTGAATTTCATTCCATGGCTGCTGAAAATACATTTTCAGTTACTGCATATACTGGTCCAAAGCTGAAAACAACAGGATGGTCAACTAGAAGCCAGCATGCTCATTGCATTGCTCAAGTACTAGTTCATTTCCTTGAAGAAGATTGGTTGAAGATCGGCCAATATTTGAGCACAATGAAGAAGAAGGAGACTTGGACTGATGAGGAGTTCAAGCATATCGAGGAAAGTTTATGGATTTTTTCTTAAAGAAGGACATCTATGGAAGCACGCAAAGAAGAAGAAAGGAGCGTCTATCTGAGTTTTAGATAACAAAAGATTGCAACAACAGGTAATGAAGAAATTTCATGAAAGCATGTGGGCTGGCCATGGAGGCATATGGGGAACCTTTAGTAAAGTCAAAGAAATATATTGGTGGCAAAACACATATCGGGACATAGCACATTTTGTTGAAACCTATTATGTGTATCAAATGTATTCTATGGTTAAGCATGGAGATGGGTTACAACCGACTTATCCCTTGTCTATACATTATAGATGGGTTATTGATCTCGTAACCATGTCTACAGGAATATGGAATATATGGTATTTAGTGCTTGCAAGAGAGGATCTAACCAATCAAGTTGAAGGAAAATCCTTAACAACCAAATCCACTCAAGCTGTTTGTCATTTTTTGGTTGAAGAAGTGTTTTGTAGATATGGTTGTGTGGGTAAAGTAACTGCAGATAGAGGAGAGTTGGATGCTGATGGATGCTGATGAGGCACGCAACTTCTTTGCTCAATTGGATATTAAGTTGGGTTTAACATTAGCCTACAACCCTGAAGGCAATGGAAAGAGTGAGAGAGGTCATCAACCTATTCTCAAAGCTCTAGCAAAGTCTTGTAGAAGAAAGATCAAAGAATGGCCTAAAATGCTACCTTTTGTATTATGGGCTGATCGGACTACTCACAGTTCAGTGACTGGCTATATGCCATCTGAACTTATGCATGCAACAATCAATTATGCCAATTGAAGAATCTATTTTCACATGGAGTCTTCTACCTTGGGAGGAAGGCATCAATAGAGAAGAGTTGCGGACTTTGTGCATGTGGCAGCTAGAAAGAAGGCTTGAAGCCATTCATGTAGCTACTGAGAAGCTAAAGATAGCAAGACTAAAGAGCAAAAGAAGATTTGATAAGCTACATCAACTTCAGCCAAGAGCAATTCAAGAAAATGACTGGGTGCTTGTCTATGACAGCAGCTTAGACAATCAATACACTGCTTCTAGGAAGATGGTGAAGCGTTGGTTTGGCCATGTGGTAAAGGTTTTCCATGACAATGCCACATATTCATTGGCTAAATTGGATGGAATAAGCATGAAGATACCCATAGTTGGAAAAAGAATCAAGCTCTTCAAACGAAGAGAAAATTTAACATATAAGCTAGAAGACTTGAATATAATTCAAGAGCATGAAGACATAGAGGAAGAAGAAGAGCCAGAACATGAAGACATTGACTTGGAAAAATATACTTCTTCTGATACTACAAATCCGTAAGACTTTGGCACATGCCAGAGGATGTGCAGGTTAGGAGGGGGTGGATGTTTTGCCGCTACGTACACACCATGTAAAAAAATCTAGATTGTGGCTTCCTTTTGGATTTAGAGATCCAATGCCATTTTAGATATTAGTGTTAGTGTCCATGGTTCAAAAATATTAGATTTTAGTCAAGTTTTAATATTCTAGATAGTATCTCTTGTTAAAAAAATCTACAAAACTATAGACAACTTCTAGATTAGGATGACATGTAAAAGAAAGCATGTAACTTTCAGCTAAATTGAGAGGATTTTATGTAAAAAGAAAAATAAGTGAAATTGCGTGATGCATGATCGCTGTTTTCAGGTAATGAACAACACTCCGAAAGTGGGAGATCAAGAAGGAGTGAACTGGCAAGATTCTGGGCAGGTGTCCTGATATTTAACCCCCCTTTTGGCGCCATTGGAAGGATTAGATTGGCGATCTGAAAAACATAGAGGAAGGTATTACTTTGTACACGTTTTTGTCTATTAGAGTTATATTTTTCTCATAATCCTGAAAAAAAACTGACAGGCTTCATCTCTGTTAGTATTCTTATATATTTTCTAATTTTCTAATTCTTTTTTGAAGTATTCTTCTACATCTTCAATCTCTTCGAACCCCTTCTCTTCCATCTACTTCTCTCCTTGAATCTTCCTTTACCCTGCTGTCACTTATCTTCAAGAATTTGGCTTGAAACCTTCAACCCTTCTCTTATCTCTACCATATCTGGAGTCTAAGCTCTTGAACCCCCATACATTCTTCTCTTGCCAAACCCCTATGGTGACCTTCCCCCTACGCGCTGTGATAGCGTTGCCGTGTTCGTACCACCATTCTCGTGTGTATCCGCCCAATAAGTTATGTCAACTCCACCATCACAAATTTAAACCCCCTTACTCCCCACTCGCGTTCAAGTGCGTGATTCTGAGGGGGGGGTGGGGTGCCATTTTCCTTTGAAGGCCATAATCCCCAAAATACAAAAAAGAGAGGAAGAAAACACAAAAGAACAAGCCCCACCTTCCTTTCCTCCCAATGGCTCCCCCATGATACCCCTCTCCCTCTCCCTCTCTGCCTCCCCCCGCATATCCCCCCTTCCCTCCTCCACTTATCCTCTCCTTTTCCCCCTATCCTCCTCCATGGCGTGCTCCCTTCCCTCCTCCACTTATCCTCTCCTTTTCCCACCTATCCTCCTCCATTGCCTGCTCCCTTTCCTCCTCCTCCTTCCTCCCCCTCCTCTTCCTTTGCTTGCTCACCGCCCCACCCACAAAGCCTTGTGCACCTCTGCCCATCACACCCGTTCATTGACACGTGGCAATAGGAGACTAACTGCCCACTGCAGCAACCTTGACCTCCCACACTCGGTTAGGTCACGAACAGTGCACGTTCACCGATCGATTAGAGCTGCCACCACCGCCCGTTGTTGCCCTAGTAAGGAGCCCTACCATGTCGCCTATGCCAGCGTGCCTGCCATCGTTGCCCCCCCGTAAGGCACCATTCACTTGTCGCCCGCCACGGTTGATGTCGCTTCTATGCCGTTTTGCTCACTCGTGGCATAGCTCCACAAGACCGTGCCCCCCACCAAAGCCACCAGCCACAAGACCATCCCTCGCAACCAAGCCCACCCGCCCAAGGACCTGCCCATTCCCCAACCAAAGGCCCCGTCCTACATCCCCCAATACCTATATGTCGCCCAAGGACCTGCCCCCCCTACCCACCTTTTCCTCACGGTACCTTTTTTCCCCTTTTTTCTTAAAATATTTAACACTTAAAAAATTTTCACGTTTCAAAAAACATTAACTTTTTAACAAAAAAACAAAAACACACACATGACTATATATATATATATAGAAAAAAACATAAAAATACACACCTTTCAACCAAAAACATTTTCACCCTTCCCCCTCCATTTTCACCCCCCTTCCCTTGTTTTTTCCTTCTTTTCACACGTGGCTACCCCCTTTTCTGTTGTCTTATGCGTGTTGACATTTCCTAAGGTCTTGTTGGTGTGCGGGGTTTTGGACCTTGTTGCGTGCATTTGCGATCGTGGTCGTTCACACACAATGATACACATGTCGTTTTGTCCTCATGGCATAAAGCTTGCAGCTATTCACACATAGCCCGTGTTGTCTATGACCTTGGAACCATATTTCCCCCCTTTGTCATATTTGAAAAACACGATAAAAACATTTAAAAATGGTCTAAAATCAATAAAAATTCAACTAAAATAAAGAAAAGTTTAAAAAAATAATAGAAAAAAATTACAACTTTCTAAAACATTGGATTATTTCATCTTAATGGAAAATTCCAATTAAATAATATACAAATATTACAATATTAAAAAAAGAAGATATTCTTTTGACAAAATTTCAAGTCATATAAATTTCATAAAATTCTTAAACAATTAAAAAAATCATGAGAAATTCTAGAAAATTTTATATAAATTTCCATTATGATTATGACTCTTTAAAAATACATAAAAATTAGAAAACATATTGGATTATTTAAAGAAAAAAGCAACTTTAACAATGAGACATTATGAAAATTTCAAAACATGGTTATCTTAAATGCCTTAAAAATTTTCAATGAAATTGTTTTCTTATTTTTATTATTTGTTACCATTTGGGTACTCACATCTATCTACTTATCTATTTGTTTATTTATTCACAAGAAAAAAAATGCAAATACGAAAATCTACAAAAAAAGAAACAAAACCAAACCCAACTTACCACACATAATGACACATTTATGAAAATAAATTTTATAAAAAAAAAGAAAAAAAACAAAACAAGAAAAACCCAACACATAATTATCCAAGTGCCAAACCCTTTTTTATATTAGTATTTGGTTTTTCGTAACTTACATGAGGCCGACTGCCAATTAGTTGCCCCGTTGTTTGCGTTTGAGAATTTTTCTATTTCCTTTTTATTGTTTGACACTGGGATTTTGCACATCAGATCTTGTGAGTGTCCACACGTCACCATGTTTTTCTGTTTTCCTTCTTCACATGCATTGTTACACATATGTAATTGTAATTAAAAATTAACCGACCATTGCATCCACAAATTTAACACAACGTACATCTTAATATTTTCATTAAAAGAACCGAATGTTTATTTATAAAAGGAACCTCGTCGTTGCATAAGCACATAGTACCATAATCCATTTAATTCGGTAACTTGAAATCCATTCACAAATGCACGCATATACGCGCTATACACACAAGTAATTTGTAATTAATAATGAACCCTCCAAAGTCATGCATGTATGCACTTTGTGCCACAAATCATATAACCTTTTGAAAATGAATTGCATTTGTAGAGGCCCCTAGTCCAATCAAGTTAGTTTAAGTAGGGATTGGACTACGTAAACAACTCACCATGTATTAACATATTGATTTAATAATGAAATTTGATTAGTTGATCATCTAATAAAAATGAGTCGTGTAGCTTTCACTCACCCACTTCACTACACCATAAGTATATGCCATATGATTATAGGGATTGGAATTTTTCTTGGTCGAAGAGAAAGATCTTATTTGTCTATATATATTATGATGGTCGGAGTCTATGGTAGTTTCGTCTTGATTTTTGTATTGTGTCTGGGATATGGTATGCATGGAATTTTATTCTCTTTTGAGTGTTTGATTATGGGGTTGGTAGGTGCTTGTCTATATGCATTGCATGAAGCTTTCAGTCGCATGGGTGCGTAGGTCATGTCGAATTTTTTGTAAGATGTGAAATGCTTAGGGAGATCTTGTCTAGTCTAGTCAACGTGTTGTTGCTATTTTTTATTTTTTCTATTATTTATTTAAGTGGTGTTATCTGTGGGTTGTGTAGGAGTCCTTCCTCATTTTTCTAGTTGTGTATGTGGACACTCTAGTATGGTCTAAATGGCATCTTCTTTCACTCCTTCACTTGTGATCTAGGATGTATCATTACTAGTTTATGATTATTCTCTTCTCTTGGATGCTCATTGTATCCCAAAGACTGGCCTTCATCTCTTTGTGGCTTTGAAGTTCGCTCCAGTGGATGCAAAGCTCTGTTATTATTTCATCGAGAATTACATGAAGCTCTCAGGCTTGGTTTATGGCCGTCGATTTTGTTTATCCCTTGTTACTGTCAATGAGGCTGTAACATCCCCCCCCTGTGTGCCCCGTGCCTCCCCCCCATAGAAACTCCCCCCCTCCCCTTTTTTATTTTTTTAAAATTTTGTTTCCCTCTCCCTCCCCCCGACAGTACGTCGGGGAGAGAGAGAGAGAGAGGGAGTGAAGTGGGGAAAGGAGGGGGGCATGCACCCTAGGTGGCGGCGGACAACTGCGCCCCCCTTTATCAGACCACTCCTCCTCCTCGTCAGGACATGCCCCCCCCCCCCCGTTGCTGTAGGCACCACCCCCTATTGTCATCCTGTTCAGCAGCCCCCCTCCAGCGTCCATAAGCCCCCCCCCCCCCCTCCTCATTCCATTGATGGTTCCAGGCCCCCGTGGGCAGTGTGAGAAGGAGAGAAGAGAGAAGGAGAAGGAGAGAAGAGAGAAGGAGAGAAGGAGAGGAATAAGAGAAGGAGAGAGAGAAGAGAGAAGGAGAAGGAGAAAAGAGAGAAGAAGTGAAGGGGAGAGAAGAGGAGAGGGAGAAGAAGAGAAGGAGAGAGAGAAGAGAGAATGAGAAGGAGAAAAGAGAGAAGAAGTGAAGGGGAGAGAAGAAGAGGAGAGGGAGAAGAAGAGGGAGAGAAGGAGAAGGAGAAAAGAAGGAGTGGGAGAGAGAAGAGAGGAGGGACAGAAAGAAGGAGGGAGAGAGAGAAGCGAAGAAGAGGAAGAGAAGGAGAAGAGAAGAAGAAGGAGTGGGAGAGAGAAGGGAAGAAGTGGGAGAGAAGAAGGAGGAGTGGGGGAGAGAAGAGAAGAAGAAGAAGGAGAGGAAGGAGAAAAGGGAAGAAGTGGGAGAGAAGAAGGAGGAGTGGGAGAGAGAAGAGAAGAAGAGGGAGAGAAGGAGAAGGAGGGAAGAGAAGGAGAGAGAGAGAAGTAGAAAGAGAGAAGAAGAGAAGAAGAAGAGAAAGAGAGGGAAGGAGAGAGAGAAGTAGAAGAGGAAGAAGAAGGGGTAGAAGGAGAGAAGAGAGAAGTAGTGAAAGAAGAAGAAGAAGAAGAGGTAGTAAGAGGAGGAGAAGAGAAAGAGAGAGAGAGAGAGTAGGAGAATAAGAGAAAAGAAGAAGTAGAGGAGAGAGAGAAAGAGTAGGAGGATAAAAGAAAAGAAGAGGGAGGGAGAGAGAGAGAGAGAGAGAGAAAGAAGGAGAGGGAGTGAGAGTTGGTGAGTAGCTGCTAGGATCCACACCCAAACCACCCTCTTGGTGAAGGACCCCATCCAGTGGTCTTTCCTACCCGAACTTGTCGATCCAAAAATTGTTAAGGTTTAGACTGTCAAATCTATGCGAGGCGAATGGCTCCCAAGAAGAAGGTCGTGGTAAGCGTAGGAGCCAAAGCCACCGGTAATGCTAGAGAGGCGAGTGGAGTTACCAACGCAACAAACACGAATCAAACCCAGGTTCTAAGCTTTAAAATTAATTAGGTATTAGAGATGAAAGGATTAGGGACGTGCATGGAACAAGAATGAGTCTTAGGGTTTTGTTTACTCTAAGTACTAAGTTGCATGTGCGAAACGGTAGAGTTTGGAATTCACACAAGATTTTATGCACGAAAATGATAGCTTTTACACACATAAAATGATAAGGTTATCACCTTACTTCACATAAAATGATATTTTTTTAACAAATTCACGTTTCGCAATCATGGTTAAAAGAAACACATGAAATGCTAATTTCTGTTCATGAGATACACTTGCATCATTAGACAAAACCCTAGACTTTCATAGATGCAAGTCACATGTGATTCGGTGCATTAGGAATAAGTATAATTGCATGCGAATTGTTTTATCGATCTTGCCGTGGACTATCGCAAATGGATACGCTTCTAGCTTAATTGAAGCTGGTGACCTAACCCTAAATGGATTGTTGACCCAAGTTATGCTTGATTGTTTGAAAAGGTTGTAAATCCCTTGAGCAAGTGTTTTGATACATCCAAGTTAAATTTTGATTGTGCATGCAATGGGATTGCGATGCCTTGAAGCAAGAGGTTGTGCATTTAACTATTTGTTAATGTGGTTTTGATGATAACCCAAGTGGGGTGTGTTTGATGATTGCATGGCCAGATCTAAGATGACTGATTGCCATGGAAACAAAATGGATGTTTTCCCTAGTGATTGCTTTTAAGTTGGGTGCTTCAGCTGTAGTTGATTTCCTAAAGGAATAATTAAGGAAGGATGGTGCTAGCTAACCCTTGCGAACCGCCAAACCCTAACCAAGGGGGTTGTGAATTCGCACTGGGAATGTGGACCGAACCCGTCGCGAGAGGTCTCTCCATGGAAATTACTTGGTGTAGGAGGACGCTTGGGTGCCAATGGGGGCTCTAGCCATAAATCCCAATGCCTGTGGACCCTACATAAGTGTTCTACGTGACTTGAGATGGGATCTTAAGGCCTTAATACTAGTAACAAGGCAGAATCTTGGGAGGATAAACCAACGGGTTTTGTTGCCGGGAGACGAAAGGATTTTTTTTTTTTGCGAAGGCAGAAAGGAACACTTAATTCTTCTGTATGGGCAGGAGACAAACATTAATCTGAAGATAAGTTAAGGAAGTGTTGGATCTTGTTTTATCTTATCTTCATGTCTGTGCCCTAAATTACGTAAAGGAACCTGTGACTAACGAGTTAACTAAGGAAGCTGCTTTTATGTGTCAAACATAACGTGGTAGGTAATTAGATAACTAAATCAACCCCCGAGGGAAGCGTGGTGGATGTGACCAATGGATCTATCCTATGGAAGGGTGGTCTCGGTTAGCCGAGAGCTTTCCTCAAAGGAAATGTTAACGATAAATGTTAGGAAAATAGTCGGTCTATGACCTTAGACAATGTTGGTTAGGAATCCAGACTTCAAGTTGATCCTAATGGGAATGGCCGGATAAGTTCCGTTGCGGGGCAGACTTTAGAGACCCTACTTGGCAAACCCCGTGTCATTCCTTGGGAGTGCCAGACAGCGTCTTCTAGATATATCTCTCGATGGACTGCTAAGACGTGTCCCATGGTTTGAGGAGTGGTCATGTTACAGTGTCTTCTAGATATATCTCTCGATGGATTGCTAACACGTGTCCTGCGATTTGAGGAGCGAGCACATTACAGAGGCCTTGTTTGTGCCTTTTGCAGATTTCCCTATGCCTAGTGGCAATTAATTATTATCCACTACAAAGATCCTTGCCTTGTTGCAGAAGGAAACCTCTACTTATTTTGTAGCACATAAGGTTATCAGTTCAGGAGTATCAATGGTGCATATTTCCTCTCCTTTATGGAAGAAATTATGCCAAATCCTCCAAGACTACTTTATGTTGAGCAAGTCTACTTCAAAGTGTTTGTCTTGAGAACTCTTCCTAGCCTCTATTGGGATCCTAGAAGGGGTTAAGCTTAATTGGACAACCTTTTTGTTGGCTAAGGTGGATTAACATTTTCAAGGAGTCATGAAAGGTCAACTCTATAATGTGTCATATGGGATTTTTCAACATAAAATCATTCATGTGCCTGATCCTATAGCACTTTTGCAGTAGTCTCCTCCAACTATTCCTTCTTCTCCTATGGAATTCAATTTAGATCTAGAGGAGATACCTCCTACCAAAATCATTTAAAAGAAGTGCCACACAAAGGGTTCTTCTAATCCTCTACCTATTTCACCCCCTATGGTACAAATTCCGATCTCTAAGGTGTCTGGTAACTCCCTTCCCTCTTTCTTGTCTTATACCAATTTCTTTGCAGCACAAGGAGAATGAGAACTAGATCCACAAATTCCTCCTCCTTTGCAAAAAATACTTTTTGGATCTATGTTGTCACAGCTAGTTTTTGATATTCAAAATGCTTTGGATACTTTCATGACTTCATGTCTTCAGACAAACTATATGGGAGTGTATACTTCATTACAAGACAAGATGGATTCCTTGACTAGTCGGCTTAGCATAGCTCTTGATAATTTAGCTTTTGAAAAAACTGCTTTGAGTGATGCCCATATGCAAATGACTGCAGCTATGACTTTGATGGATTCACAGTAGGTCATGATTAGGGAATTAGAAGCTAAGGTTGCTACTTTAGAGGAAGAAAATGTGTCCTTAACCAAAGAGAATAATGTTTCCCTTGAGGAAATGATAGAATCAGCTTGTAAGCTTGGTACTTGTGAGGGCTAGTTGTAGCATTCTCAAGAGACTATAGAGTTGCAAAAGAAGTCTATTGATGAGCTAATTCAAGAAGTTGCTAGTCTTTTTATTCCTCCTCCAGCCCCCATGATGTCTTCTTTGTTGTCTAAGAAAGAACTATATCATTTGCAACAAATTAAGAATAAATTGTGTAATGGATTTTCTACCAAGGTAGAGCACCTTCAATAGCACATGAATTGTGTCCCAGGAGAATTTTGTCCATTTTGCTGAATTGGTATCACCTCTATCATCCTTTTGGATTCAATATCAATAGTAGCACTTTGTGTTGTACATCTCCTTGAGTAATGTGGACTTAGAGACTCTTGAGGATGGATGACAAAATATGTGGTCATCAGATTTACTCAAAGAAGTATTTAACAAATTTTTTGATGAGTTAATCTCTCATGAAGCTCAATTATTATCTTTTATGTATCTCTGAGGCGATCTATACATCCTTGATGAGGAGGATATGAACCTTTATGTAGGAGATTGAATTTATTGGCAGCTATGTATTGATCCGAGAAAATCACAAAAAAATATTTGTCTAACACTTTGTTGATTTTTTGTACATTTGGAGGTTTGAAATAAAGAAGAGGGTGGGAACAACCTCTTGGGAAATCCAAGAAATCACTGGATGGAAATATTTCATGGACCGGTTTACGAAGGGGGGGTGAAGAGTAAAGATCAATGGAGGAAGGTGAAGGGAAAATGTGTAATGTGAAAAGAAAAGACATGAAATGGATTTAAAGCCATCCAAAGGGCATGTGAGGCTAATAGTGTCATAGATTTGGAGCCTTATGATAATTCAAACAAATGGGACCCTTCTTAAAAGCATTAGTGGAAGAAAAATCAAGCACATGATTTTGTAAGACTTTCCACTCCGATCCAAAAAAACTTTTCAACATGAAAGTTGTAGCGCGTGAGCTGAAGTTTCAACTGGTAATTTGTTATAATTTTTTGGAGCTACGAGTCGGGAGATATGGCCAAAATGGTGGATGCCAACTTTTTCCAACTGCGGTGGAGACCACCTCCCAATTTTTTACACACCCACACTTTCTTCCCCACACTTAACACTTCCATAAAACATCATTCATTAGACTCCCAACCCTTTCCCCTCTCTTCTCCTCTCTCTCAAGCTAATAAACCATTAGAATTCCCCTCCTAAATCACCCTCAAATCATCCTTAATTGTAGTAGTAATGTATGAAGTACTCTCTCTCCATTATTGCTAGATATGATCTTATTTTATGAAGATTATCTATATTTTTTTATATGAGAGCTCTTGGACTGAAGCTATGGGGGGGAGAATGGAGACAACTTACCTATGATGGAACTTGATTAAGTACAAAATTTTGGTCAACAAAACATCCAGATGGAGCTTCCACATTGGTGGAACTGCCTTAATGCAGCTTTGGTGGTGTTAATTCCTATTCTATCTTAACCTCCTCCCTAAACACCCTCAAGGCCTATATAAAGAGGCCTTCTCCTTTGTAATTTGCAAGAGAGAGCCAAGAGGCATTCTTTAGCCCTATTGAGCCTTCCCCATTCTATCTCATGAGCTTATGCAGTTCATTCCCTTACTATAGCTTATGCATGCTCTACAATGTAATAAGCCCATGCTATTGGTATCTATATTTTGTATATTGGTTATGTCTTGAGGGTTCTCCATCTCTTGTGCTCTCTTAAGTTTTATTGATTCATCTATTTTTTGTAGTACTCTCTCTCTCTCTCTCTCTCTCTCTCTCTGTTTTCCTCTCTTCTCCTTCACAAGCTCCTCTCCCTCTTGCATAGCGTCCTAATCTGCTCTTCCATGACTAGGTGGTGCCCTTACCTCATTCACTTTGTGGGGTAGAAGGGAGTTTGGTATAGTATAGAGGCTACCATACCGACTTTTCTTCGTTAGTATGTCCACTCAGCGGAAATGACTTTGGTTGATAGCTAGAAGGATTATCATAAGCAAACATTGTGGTGTAAAGGTTATGCTTAGCATCCTCCTTTGGAGGATGATGTTTTTGACCCTCACTATCGATAGAGTGTATTTCACAAATCATGTTTTATCCCAAATCCATATTTCTAACAATCCTTTATTCACTGAGGATTTCTTTTCAACTTTTGATTTATGTTTCATCTATCCTTATGATCTTCATGATATCCTATCTTATTTATTAATTTCTTCTCGATTACCCTTATATATTGCTTTTCTCCAATCTAATCTAGATAGTATCTCTCTTTTATCTTTTATCCCCACCGTTTTTCCTCACATTCCAGTTTTTACTACATGCCCATTTATTGCTGATCATATATCCTCTCCTACTCCTATTGAATCTACTTCTATTGCTCAACCTATTCCTTCTATTTTTCTAGTAGAATCCCTCAAAAAATTTCTATTTTCTTTCCCTTCTTTTCCACCCTCATCATCCCTTCAAATGTGTCCATTCTATGTTTTATCTTACCCCCTCTTCAATGTTATCCTATTACCCATTTGCCATCTCTATCTGATTATATTAATCTTTCTCCCTAATCAATGATGAATATCCCTAGGTATAATAATGATATTCTCTGTCAACAGCAATGGACATTGAATGATTCTTTGATAAGACCAGTGTTTAATTTGCCTATCATTCATGGTTCTTGGGACACTTTTGCGCAATGTTCCACTTCTTTTCTGCAATTTGCTAGAGCACATGCTTTTTCTGAGGATACTTTGGTATGCTTGGCATCTCGTTTTTGTTGGTATCTTATTATTTTGTTGGAAAGGATGTGTTGCTTATAGTTTCTTCAGAATGTGCCTCTACATTTTCTGGATAAGAACAAGAGTCTAGAAATTCTCAAGTTGAGTATGAAGTTCAAGAAAAAATATCTTCATCCTATATAGCTTTTGGACACTCTCTTGGATGTATTGATCCTTTTTAATGAAAATCTTTCTCCTTGCTCTTCAGTTTTTGGGAGCATATGCCATTTAAATTACATTGTTTTGTGTCCATGTGAGTTCTGTATATGTTTTATGGTGTATATGTGGTATTTTATTTCTCTTGTGTGGAGTTGAAGATGAAGATGAAGCAAATTTGAGAAGATGTTTAATGGTGGTTCATGATTCTATCTATGGGATGTATGCTTATGGTGAAAGAAAACAAACCTCTTTATCCTTTAAAATTTTGCAATGCTTTTTTTTTTCAAAGCTGTGATAATGAATAAAGGTGTTTTCCTTTCATTGCAATTCTTTATTAGATATAGGTTATAGGTTGGGGTCATGTTTGGATGGTGTTTCTTGAAGATATCGAAGAAGATCAAGTTGAGCTATATTTTAAACTTATATTCTCTTTTTCCTAGGTTGTGAGAACACTCCTTGATTAAATGTGGGAATATGTTGAGGGTTGAGATGACTTGATGTTTTGGCTGATTTTTGTTATTTTTGTGGACTGAATGGTTGATTTTTTATGGATTTTGTATGATGATTAGTTGTTTTGGAAGTGTTTGGGGATGTTTTGGATGAGGTTGATTAGGTTTTGGAAGCTTATGATGTTTTATAGTGGAAATATGATGTTCTGATATGTTCTGTTGATGTCATATTAGTGTTTGATTGGTTCTATTTGGGTCAGTTGAGCTTCCATTTTGCTCTATTTTCCTTCTATAGAAGGGGTTCTAGGTTTATATTTTTTGAGCATTGTTATGCTTTTCATGCTTTGAGTGGTGACAAATTATTAAGGTTGCTAGTGAATGCAATTTCAGATTTGTCTTATGAGTCCAAATATGAAAGTTTACAGGTGTTAAGAGTATTATAGTAGGTCAGGTATAACGACTACAAATATATTGCTCTCGATCCATGGCATAAAGTTGTTGTGATTTACAGTGATAACTTAGGGTCTAAGCATTGCCTTGGGTTAAATGACTAATTTGCAAAGGCATATGCATGTGTATGCAAGGAGCTTGATAGGTGGTTAGTGTCAGAGGTACATGTATTTTGTGTATGTTTTACATTTTATTTATGGTACTAAATATATGCTATCTATATGAAGATAAAAAAGGGATGTGATTCTTGCTAAGAGAGAGCAATCTATGGCCTAAGAATAGTAGAAAAGAATTGCCTTATCTATTGTAAGGACTATTGGTGTTGTTGGTGCTAATTACAAAAGTGGTTGTTAGTAATAAAGGTGCTAGTAGTTATCAAGGATGTTGGAGTGAATGAAAGGTTGCTACATGTGTTGATTTAGACATTACATTGCCATATTAAATGCTACTATTATAATGTAAAGCATATTATTGTCATTAGAGATTTTAAGTTTACTATTGCTACTACAATTATGATGTTATAAGCTAAATTGTTTGTACTACTAGGAGCCTATTACTATGGGTATTGGCTTGTCCCATTCTTTAACGAGTGATGTGCAAAGACAACCCTCTCACACAACCCAAAAACGAGATGACAAAGGAGTCCAAATTATTGAATTGACTTTGTTTATGTTCAATACAAAATGAAAAATTTTTATTCTTACAACCTAAACACCAGCACCACTGATCCGACATATAACTGTATATTAGGGAATTTGAGAATTCTCATATAGTTTAAGAATTTCCAATATAGTTAATATTTGGCCACATGATCAAATCTTGTCCAAATCTTTATTACCCCTTATTTGAAAGTGAGACTTGGGAGATTTCCAAATTCTCTAATATGGTGTTATGTACAAAAAACTTTGCCTCTTGCAGCCTCATTTATAACAATTACACACACAATGTAAAGCATCATTAAACACAAAGCAAATCATAAGTTAATTAAAACTCAATATCTCCGATTTTTATTGTAATGATACATCGAACAAGTTGACATCATGCCTGAAGTCAAAACAAAGTTGCCTCCTCCGTATACTTTAGGTGTGCCCCTCCTCTCTCCTCACTAACGTATGCAAGAAAGTTTGCTTGAGAAGGGCCCTTAATGCTTCTCATAAGGGGTTTATATAGTTTTTCTCTTCCCCCCAACTCACTAAAAGCCTCAAGCTTTTGGTGTTTTTGTGAAAAGCATAGTTCATTTCTTTTTATTTTGCTTTCTAAAAGCCATAAAGCTTTTCCTTTTGTGTGTTCCAACGAAAAACATTATTGTTTCTCGAAATATATATATTTTTCTTGCAAAATCAAACGGATGTGCCGATAATACTTCCTTCCCTTTAAAGCGCTTTCGACTATCATGCAGACCAGCCAACCAACGTCGATGGCAAGTCAGGCTAGTTTTATGCAATGTCATGCTCGTTGGTTCTGATCACCTTGCCTCCATGAAAATCAGCACTGTGGTCATCACCTTCGATGTCTGCAGCTTCCCTTCTTGTATTGGCCTGAACATTAGCGGTCTACTCTTGTCGTCGTCGAGACGATGATTCTTTGCAGCGCCAGCAATCGAATAGCTCCCTAATTTCTTTTTAATGCACCTATTAATTTCATTTAATCATCCGCCCCCGCCACTAATCTCGCTTTATCTCGACGGACGAGCCTGAGAGAAAAACTCCGAGCTTTCAGCTACTTGAGCAGCCTGATCTTGTGCAGGACTT
Organism: Lygodium microphyllum; assembly: GCF_053477565.2. NCBI lineage: Eukaryota > Viridiplantae > Streptophyta > Polypodiopsida > Schizaeales > Lygodiaceae > Lygodium > Lygodium microphyllum. Next base: position 81,535,381 of record NC_141163.1, on the reverse strand, counting down.
CCACACTTGCAGCCTAACCGCTTCTTACTAGTACGGCATTTCCTCCCAGTCATAACTGATATTGACCGGTATATTTCCATCAAATTAAACATCCTCAACCAAACCCACTAATAATTGCAAGCTCATAGCTAGCAAAGTCCAGTAGATCCTTGATTGCCAAATGGATGCTGTCAGCCGTGAGCTCTGGCAAGCACGTATATATGATTTCCACGAATCTTGGAGAAAATTTGCAAGGTGCCTATAATGACAACTGATGTCATAGTTTTTCCATCAATCACCTCATTTGTACAAGGATTTGTAGCATGTCCTGAGTTTCCTACTTCTGTGTCAACCTGGCACGGTTACTTTGATGCATCCTCATTCAATATTGAACCAACCTCATCCGTCTCTACCTCTTCACTTCCGAGTGAAAGCTCCAATGCCATGTCCAAACTCTCAGAGCTCTCTCATCCCCGAATTAGTATCAGCATATATCAGTTCATCACAGACTTTCCCAAATCCATCCCATCGTTCCTTTCCACATTCCTCTATATTGGTATCTTCCAACAGCTTCTCCATGATAAGAAATATAAACAAACACAAAAAAAAAAAAGATTACAAAATTACAAATCAAACAACCACACAACATCTAAACTACAAAAAACCTACCTACCTAAAGTTTTTCTAGGGGGATTTCAGTTTATGCAAAAACGCTTGACACTGTGTGTTTAGTAAAGTGCTACAATTTATTTTCTTGTTCAATTATTGTTTACTGTAATAACTTGTAAATTAGGTATTACTACCCTTACCTCTCTGAGAAAGGCTAGTTCATGAACTTGAAGGGGTGATGTAGTTTAAAGAAGTGATGACGCCATCAGAGAGGTTCTCACTCAGAGTATGTGAACATCTTAGTCGATTAGTATGGTTTTTGTTGCTTGCATATACATAATATATCTTTCTCTTATGTCTATGGACTATTTAGAGAATCTCTAGGTCATATAACATGTGTTTGTCTTTTCCATGTTCACCCTTGCATTGTAACAATTCAAATTGAATGTATGTCTCAAAAGAGTGATTTGGGATGTACCCTATCCTTGGAAGCTTCTTATCTCTGTTGTAGTGAGTGTGGAGTGATAGTTGTGGCAATGTTACGAATTTGTGAGTATGGGCTTATGAGTGAGGGGTTCCAATACTACATTAATCAATGTGACTTTTCAAGATAAGGGAGTTCGGATCTATTGAATGCAAGGGTTCTCATAGTGCTAATACTTGATTTCATGTGCCATATATGTAAGTTCTAGATTCACAAGAGGAACTATTTTTCCTAATGTGATTATACACATTAAGAATGTAAGTCAATGACCCAATTGTAGCATTGGGTAATTGAAGACAAGCACATATGGAAGTGTTTCTAGATTGCAACTTGTACTTTGGCTTTTCATTGATGTAAAAAATTTGTGAAATTATATTTCTATTACAAGTTTACAAAGGCTCTATATGAGATTTTGGATGGACATTATTAGTTACAAGTGATCAAAGGAGGTAGAGTAACTTGCTATATTGAACATTTATAGAGATGTAGAATTGTTTGTATTGTCTAGAATTTTATTTGAGTGTAATCTCTCTGTAGAGATTATCATTAGCTTAAAATTTGAGATTTAGCATATATTAGAACTTCCCTTTAAATTTTCCTAGTTAGGAATTTCCTATGTGAATTCGTAGGTAGAAATTCATGTATGTTGGAATTTGTAAAAACATGGAATTACTACATTTCCTACTTATAATAAAGAACTAGGGAATTACTTGGAAACCTTTTCCCTATATAGGAAATGTTTCCTACATATGAAATTTTAACTATATAGGAAATTTCTTATGTGATTCTCTAGTTAGTCTAACTAGGAAATACCCCATTTTCCCTAGTTTTTGCATTCCCTACTTATGTGTATTTCTAAATAGGAAATCACATGGGGAATTATCCTTTCTTCTTATCTAGGGAATGATTAAAAGTTCCTTGTGAAGGAAAAGACTATAGAATGATAGTTGAATTGAATTCCGTGAGCAGCCAAACAACTTCGTCAAATATTGATATCTAGAAAGAGTTGTAAGGAATATGCTTGGGAAGAGAGCTACATGGGTATGATATGGCTTACTTCTTAAGAAGAAGCACTTGCACATAAGTATGGAGGAGCATCGTAAGTGAAAACAATTGAAAAGCAACTGAGAGAGTTGCATGGAGGATTGGGATTTTATATTTGTAGAAGAGGGACACCATTAATCCAACGAACCAACAAATGAATGCCTAAGAGGGGCCTTCATCATTTGCATTTTTTGTTAACATGGGAGGAGCAGTTCTCACATTAGGGGAGTTTTGAGGTCTCGAAAATGCCCTGTAAGAGATCCTAGAGAGAGAAAACAATTTACGAAATAAAATCATTTTATAGAATTTTTAAAAGGTTTATATTTTGGTAAGTTAAAATATCAAAATTCGTTAATAAGTCATTGTCGTGATATTCTCGTGGTCACATCAAACCTAGAAATCTAGGTCGCCATAAAATTAGCAAGGTTGTCATAATGAAGATCTTACCTCTCCTCATTAAAGTGAAAAGTAATATCCAATTTGAATTTTGGTGGATACTCGATTGCCTCCCTCCATCATTTCTCCATCATTTCTCTCTTCTTTTTTTCTCCTCCTTATTAGTCTCTTCTTTGTTTTCATTCTTGCTTCTAATCATATCCTTAGCTATGGATCAATCACCCAATGATCTGTGTAACTCAGCTATGGATCAATCATCTAATGATCTCTATAGCTCTCATAAAAGACCTCTCTATCATCTTCATATTGAGTTGGACAGTGAGTATGAACCGATAAGAAAGAGAGCAAAATCTATCACGGTTACAGAGTCTATGAAATATATACTGAGGTTTGAAGGAAAGAAGAATATTGATCTTTGGTTAGATGGAAAGCTATATCCCAAAGATCCTAGTAGAAATAGCACTCCTCCTTTCTATAATAGCTCGTCATTAATGAGGTTTATTGGTGATGGCTACAATGGATTTTTAGGTTATACACTTAATCTTGTTGCAGAAAAGGATATCCTTGGACTAGAAAATCATCTTTTGATGAAACACAATATAGAGTTGTTGCAGAAGCTAGAGGATTGTCAATAAAAAATTCATTCATTGGAAAAGCGTATCAAAGCTCATCAACAAAAGCAGACTTTATTAGGCCTTCGAAATCAACGAAGAGCTCTTAAAAATATTGAGAATCTCAAAGGAGGAGGAGGAGGCTGTGGTAAAAGAATCCAAGCAGCAAGGTATATTTTTTTTCACTTGAAAAATCTTAAATATGGCTTTATTTAAACTACTTGCATTGATTTGTGATGTTAATTTTACTTAGATCTCTTCTACAACCAAATGCAAGTGAAAGAGATTCTTTAAAAGCATCTCAGTTTTATTATCATCTTCTTCCTTCAGTGGTTTCAAATGATATTTTGGAGAAGAAGAAATTTAAAAAGGCAAAGAAACAATGCTTGGAGTCATTTGTGAAGGATCATTCTTTGGATTCTGAGTTAGTACAGAAGACACTGGATAGTATTGGTATCAGTCGAGATGCTTATATGCAACTTTTCTAACTTTTACAATCAAATATGAAGCAAGGACAGGTACACAATTGCATACTTCCGAAACCATTTGTGGTTAGGACTATCAGACAGAGAGTTAATAACAAAGTGATGGAGATTCTAGGTAAGCCTTTTCATATCAAGGCTAGCTTCAAGCGCAAGAAAAAGGAGGTTACATTCAATGAATTTAACAATATTTTCCTTGACTTGCCCACCCTACAATGCTTAATGATCAAATTTTATGACTTGTTAGTAGAGCAGAGGCACAGGGAGTGGCTAGATTTGTGATTAAACTTGATGAAAGTGAGATTCTGAAATGTAAAAAATTGGAGAGAATCTCTATCACCTTGATGAATACAGCACTTTCGTCAAGTCATTGCAATCACTCAACATCATTTAGTGTTCAATCTGAATATAACATCTGGTGGCTAGGAGCATTTGAGGTAGATACTGAGAATTTTGATATACTATATTGGGTTTTTCATCAAACATCAATACCTAATGTTATTCAAAGGCAACAAGCAGGAGAAGAGCTATTTGTTGAAGGATTAGGGAACTACAGGATTGAGTGGCACATAGCTGGTGACCTAAAGACACTCAAATGTATGTATAATGTATCAAAGGGAGCTAACTCGAGATCTCCTTGCTTATACTGCATGTCACCAGCTGTAGAGTCAAACTCAAGCAATTGGAATAGAGCTCCCTCTAGGCACAATAAAGATCCACAGTTTAAACCAGACTTGGACATTCCTTTAGCGAATGCCTATATTTGTACACTTCATGCACTTTGTAGGATAATCGAAAAGCTTGTTCATCTCTATATAGGATTTGCATGGAAGTTGAAGCCATTATCAACTAGAACAGATGCTATAACAAAGGTTGAAAAAGTTCTCTCTGCAATTGGTTTGCATGGTGGCAATGTTGTTATTGAACCAGATCTTCAAAAGTCTAAGGATGGTAATTGTGTCCCAAAAAAACCATCTATTGGTGGAGTGAAGGCTAGAAGGTTTCTAGGCTTTCATGGGAGACTTGGCAAGATAAACTCGAGAAATGGTGGCTCAACTATTAAATTTAATCAGTGGAAATCCCTACATAATGCAGTTAAGGATCACACTGATAATGGACAAGCTCGAAATAGAAAAGCTAAAGTTTGGGAAACACTAGACAAAGTGTTTTTTTATTGTGATAAAACTGAATGGAATGATGATGATCTCAAAGACTTTAAAAACCAATTGAACCTTTTCAAAAAGGCGATGACAGAAGCTTGGGGCGATCAACACTTTACTCACTATATGGTAAGAAGTTTGTATATGTTTGTTTCTTCATTGTCGAACTCATATAATATATTTTAATAACTTTCCTTATTTGTTGACTATGCAGCATATTCTATATGACCATGCTCCATACTTTATTAAACAATATGGATCTCTATCTATCTAGTCAACCCAAGGTATGGAAAAATCACATTATCAAGCAAGAAAAAAATATTTCAGACATACAAGACATGGAGATGGAAGACACAAAGCCAACAGTTTATTAGAGGTCTTTCAATGGTTCTATCGACAAATTTGGCATAAATTCAAGCTTAAAGATACAACCACATCAAGCAATACATCATCTTTAGCAAGGACTATACAAATTGTTACCCAAAGAAGAAAAGATAGATATTTAAATTCTTGCGCAAAGCAAAGATTTATAGAATGGTTACAAACCAAACAAAGAGTTGGGAAAAGATGGGTTTCAAGAAACCCTTAATCTTTGGCATCTTCTAGTTTGATTGTGTTGCAGAAGAGTCCTTAGTTTCAGGCACCTCAACAGGGCCTTCAGAGGAGTCCTTGGTTTCAAGTAGCTCGACAGGGCCTCTAGAGGAATCTTTTGTTTAATCCCACTCAATAAGACCTCTGTATTTCAAAAACTCTTGTTTCCGATAGCCTGGAAGAAGCTTCAAATTCTTACTATCTCCTACATAAGAGAGCAAATAGGAGCCAATAACTCGAAAATATCCAGCTCTAGATCCACTGTATCTAGGCATAAAGCCAAAAACTCTTATGGCTTCTTCCTTCTCCACCAAAATGATCTTGTCCAAACCTCTGCTAAAAACTTGAGATCCAATTACCTTTGAGATAGCTCTCAAAGCCATCATTGGTAGACTTGGAGAGCTTGACAATCTACTATGATATATTACAATTGTTTGATTGTTTAAGTTTCCAATATAATGGCCAAGGCTTTGATTTTTTCCAAGCTTCATTGGCCTAGAGCCCTTGGCCCTTCCAAGAAGGTTGTCCAGATCTTCAATCTCAATCTATAGAACAAACCACAACAGTAGAAGATATAAGATATTTATCTATAATGCATAATAAAGTCTAACATAAACTCAATGGGTAACATCGAATTATATTTCATACCTTAGGGTGTTCATCTTCTTCAAGAAGACTATCATCATAAAGATTTATTGAACTCTTGGGCTTCTCATCTGATGGAGACTTCAATCTCTCTTCATACCCTACATCATCAATATGAAGTTTCTTCTGGACCTGCAAGAACTCTTCTTCTGTAGGTAGCCCCCCCTTTTCGTATTCTATGATCTGATTAATACATGTATGTAAGGCTATAGAGCCATCTTGGAAATTCTCTCCCTCAACATCAAGACTTGCTAGTGGTTATTGTTCATAACCTATAAAATTCATGTCATTTTTGCCCCAACCTGCAAGGATTGCTAAGCAATAATCTTCTCTAAGATCAAAAAGATGTTGAATATCATTTAGCAACACATATCTCTTCTTGTTGATAAGATAAGTGGGAAATGTTGGAACACAGGCAAGAGGACCTTCTTCATCAACCTGTGCACTTGGCTCAATCTCCTTTTCTTCCACCATTTTGATATTGTCACTCTTGAATAAACCTACATCAAAACCTTGGACAAGTTGATTCTCAACATCTTCTTGGAACATCTCCTCCTTCTCTTTGACCTCCTTATCCATACTTGCAATATCCTCTAGCTTTCTCTGTTGGTCTATATCTGGAGAAGAATTTTCCATGTACTGAAGATACACAATAAATCCAACGTCCTTGTGGATCAGAAGGCATTGGTGTTGGTACCTGTGGAAAGGGAAACATGTTTCTTTCTTTCTGAATTCCTCATCAATGAGGTTGAACCTGCCAAGCAAAGTTGACGTGGATGTATTGGTGGCTCCCATGACATCACTATAATGAACAAATCCATTGACTTCCAAACCTTGCACATGTCTATCATAAAAACATCTGTACTCCTTAAGTTTATCATCAAGATCCTCCAATAACTCCTTCAAATCAAAAGGAACATTGAAATTTCCCTGATATAGCAAAACTTGGAAGAATTTCCAGTCGTGTGTAAAAAATCAAAGAGCCTATCATCAGATGTCTCAATTATCTCCTCCTCATCCATTCCTTCTAGAGATAGCTTCCTCTTTGTCATCTTGACCAGAAAAATATTTATCCCTGAAAAAAGAAAAGCACAATAGAACAAATATCCAATAAAACAAGATGATATCATGGAAAGAGGCCCCAACATTGATTTTCCAAGACAAAAAAATCAAAACAGGAGAATTTTTTTAGTTGATCGATGAAACGTGAAAATTCAAGTGTGTAAGGCAAATGCGTATGAAGGAATCACGTTTCATCCGACACTAGCTTGAAGACAAAAATTATTCTAATATGTGGCCGGTGAAACGCGATACTAAGCAAAATATCATCAACAGAGACATTGTCTCACGTTTCACTGGTCAAAAATTGTAAATGAAGAAAAGAAACATGAACAATAAATAAATTCTATGGAAACACACAAATTGATAATATAATCATTTTTAGAAAAGAGCTTTTGAAAGATAGAAAGCACATAACATCTTTAATTGTTCAAGTGTTATAAAACATTCTTTCTATATTAATCAAATTTATTTTGTTAAAATGCTTGTAATAAAAAAATTTGTTACCTATCAAAGATTGTTGAACTGCTCTCCACACAGGATGCAAGGACCTTGAAGGGAAGTTGAGACGAAATTTTGGCAGAGAAGAAGACAATGTCGGAGAAATGGGTTTGAAATACTTTTATATCGACCGTTAAGCATGTGGTGATAGTTCCAACGAAAAAGTTTGTGTAATAATGGAAAAATACGTGTATACGTGTCTGACTTAACACAACATAATAAACTCCTTAGAAGACGTGCGCATTCTCTTTTTCCAAAAATACGTCACACGTGTGTTAAATAACCATTTTCCAAGTAAATAAAAAATTCCGGTAAGCGAGAGTACGTCACACGTGTGTTATTAACACTTTGCAAAGAACGTTGAGTCCATGCAAATTCACCGCCTTCACCTTTCATTGCATTTCATCGCAACTCCATCTTTGTTTTTGGCGTTCCTTCCAGTCTCCAAGCATTTCCTTCCAATCTCCAAGCATTTTACTGCTTCCCCAACAAAGCAAACCTTCAAGCATATTGTTATCTTTAGGCTGAGATTGTGAAGAACAAGCTAAAAAGAAGGTATGGTTTCTGCATCTTGCTTTTCAATAGCAAGATCCATTCAATGCATTGTTTTGATATTTTTCCTTAATCCTTTATGTTATTATTAGCTCATGACCACTACAAAAGAATTTTTTCCACAGTGAAAGCATTCCTTAATATTGTGGATATTTAAGGAAATCTTCAAAATTTCTCCCTAATTCTGTGGATATTTTAAGTAATCTTAAAAGCTTTCCTTGGATCAAAGCTCTTTTTTCTTGGTTTTGTCAATTTTTATGCTATTCATGAGCTGTCCGGTGAAACACGAAAATAAGGTACTTCAAGCAGGTTTCCTGGCTTAAATTCGCGTTTCACTAGACACAATGGACAACAAGTCCGGTGAAACGCGAAAAGAAGCAGCTGCAAGGAGGCGCCTTGCTTGACACTCGCGTTTCACTAGACAGCTCGAGAAAAATTCAGTTGATACGAGAAAATGCCATGCAGCATAGATAACTCTTGTCTGGGACTCACGTTTTGCTTTACATGCTAGAGAAGAAGTAACATATGTTTTTTTGGCAGATGGCTAGGACTAAGGCAACAGCAAGAAAAGAGAAGATTGATCCTAGGGATTTAGCATCAAAGATTCATGAGTCTTCAAAGCTTGAGAAGCTCTCTAGAAAGTCAAAGCCAAGGAGAAGGTTTTCTCAAAATGTCAGGTGTCTAAGGGAGATTAGGAAGGCAGTAAATGCTCTTGACAATGCAATTCCAAAGTTGTCTTTTCAGAGGCTTGTCAGGGAAATTTGTGACAGATATAGTTTGGATAGTTTCAGATGGACAAGAACAGCTCTTAATTGTATACAAGAAGCCACAGAGGATTTTCTAATTGAGTTTTTCCAAGATGCCTACATTTGTGCTGCTCATGCTCATAGGCTCACACTCATGGACAAGGACATGGTAATTCTTAGGAGGCTAAGATATAGATTTTCAAAGGTCCTTGAGCCAATTCCCCTCACTGATATGAAGACATTTAATATCCTTAATGTGCCCCCAGCTAGAAGAAAGAAAGATGATTCTGGTGTCAGGGTTGAGGATGTCACCCATGAGAAGGATACAAGGCAACATGAAAAAGAGGAGAAGTCTAAAGAGGAATAAGCAGATAAATGGAGAGAGTATAGGAGGCAAAGGGTTGAAGAAAGGCAAATAGAGCAACTAGAGTTCTTTGAAAATGAGCTAGCCACCCTTCTTGAAGCAGCTAATCCAAAAGGATTCAGTGTGTTTTGTTTCTTACCTGGCGACTTAGGCAAAAGAACTGAGGTTATCTCCTTTGATGCTGCATGTGTTCAGATTCTTAAGGATAAAAGAAGAGAAGTAAATGACACTCTTATTCTTGCTGGCCTAAGGTATGTCCATCCATAATTACTTATACTTTTTGATATTTTTTTAGCAATAAGATTTTTCTTGTTTATACTCACTATTTCTATGCCTTTTCTAGGTGTATAATGCATGAGTTTCCTTTGGATATACAACAAAAAATTGAGTTTTTTGATCCATCTATCTCATTCTTTATGAGGAATGAGCTTGATGCAAGTTTTATTGAGCACTGGCTCAATTTGATTGACTTCGATACTTTGGAGCTACTTATAATTCCATATAATGAAAAGTAAGTGATTCAATATTCTATTAGAGTTTTTGAGATTTTATCCTACTAATTTGTTGAGATATGATTGCTTTTAGTTCTCATTGGAGCTTGATTCCAATAGACCTTGTGGATAAGCAATGCTTTTTAATCAACTCTATGAAAGGAAGCCATGGAAATGCTAAATTGTAAGTTATATTATCCAAGGGCTCCTTGATATTTCAATTCTTTTTTTTGTAAGTACTCTAAATTTCAACATATTTTATATACAGAGGTGCCAAAAGATTAATTGAAGAGCTAGAGAAAAGACCCCCTATACCATCTGATTTGCTTGCAACAATGCAATATAGACAAGTTGCGGTAAGTTATTCATTAAAATAATTGAAACATGAGTTTATTCTATGAACTACCATTCGTCCTCTTTATAGTTTTACTTTGTGTTGGTGGTTGCAATGTCCCCATCAGGATGATAGCCATTCTTGGCTGGAGGGTGATTGCAAATGCTAGAAGAATTGTTAACTTTGTTTATCTTAATGATGATAAACATGTAAAGGTAATATGAAAGATGCTAAACTTTAAGATAGATATTAATTGCAAATAGTCCATTGATGATAAAAATATAGTCTATTGTAAGAACAATAATGAACTAAAACTGTTTTTTCTATAAATGTGTGACAGTTTTCGAAGGATTGCTATACATCTGAGCATGTTTGGTACATCAGAGCAAAGCTCTTGAAGTATATGATGGTCAATTGTATACAACCAACAACAGAGATTGGTGGGGATTTGCACCATGAAGGAGATGCGGTGCCTATAACCACGGAAGACAAATCCACAGCTTCAACACCTTCTATACCCAAGACATCAAAGAAAGGCAAAAGGACTCCTAGAAATAATAGTTCTCCAAAAAAGAAATAGCTTTGCCATATCGCCTTGTAGGCCTTCATATATAGAAATTTGCCCTTCAGCCCTTGTATATCTCATAGAGATGGCAGATAGACATGTGCTACAAAATTTGTACATGTATTTTATATTGATGGTAAATATATATTTTCTTGAATGTCATTGCAGTGTATTTTATTTTCTCTCCTTTTCGATATCTGCAAAAAATAAATTACAAATGTTTGTTAGTTAGAAAGTGAGATCTTGATATACATCTAAGTAGATATAATATGATGTGAAAACTTACTCGTTTCTTGTCAAGTTGGAATACAAAGGAGCATGGTAGTTCAATGTCTTCATTTTGTAAATCCATCCTCACTTGATGTAGCGTACATGATTTTCTGATCTTTAAGATTGCAATAATATCCTCGTTGAACCAAATATCAAGATCCACAATAGGATCCTTGCTGAAATCATTAAGATTCTGGTCTAAAGCAACTAGACTACTACCAACAAAATGCCATCGACTATAGTAAAAGCTAAGGATAAAATTTTAAGTAGCAATCATATATTTACACGCTATAGAGTCTTGACCTATCTTACATATAATTTTTCCTTCTGTCCTTGTATCCCATCCTTCATCAACAAATTGTATGATATGATCATATGTTAGTCTCTTCACTGAAAGCATGGTTTTTGTTATTCTTATCTCCATATTAGAGAAGAAATCAATAAATATATTAATAGGCATAAATAAAGTAACTTTGCTTAGCCTACTTGAGATATTAGATTTTAGTGCTTTCTGGATCTCAGAAAATATCTTACATCTATAGCCCTCACTAGTAGCTGGACTTGGCAAAGGCCACTCCAAGCTTGAAAAATCTGGCAAAGGAAGGAGTTTTATTGATCCCCATTGGCAACGCCGCATAGGAATAACATAAGAATGGTCATAAAAGAATTTCCATTCTCTGCAAGCTCTGTCTTCTTTCTACCTCTATACATTTCTTCTCCAATTGAACCATGTATAACATCAATAACATCAATAATAGATTCCACTGGTTGCCATTCCTCAAGATTAGAGGGATAGACATCTACAAGAAAAACAAATATTATAATGGAAAAACCTAAACCATGTTTAAGAAAGGAAAAACTTTAAGAATCAAATTCTTACAATTTGGTCTATGCATTGGAAGCTTTGAAGATCCAGGTTTCAAACACAGCTCTCTATGCATGAGCACATGTTGCACTAGTACCTCTTTGATACTATTCTTATTTGCTCCAAGCTTAAAATCTCAGATTCTGCCCTTCCAACCAGAGATAAACGAGCTCTCATGTCTTTGCCTTTTTCCACGTTTTGCTTGTTGTATGGTGATCCAACTACCTTTGCTAATGATAGTAGGAATCCATCTTCCATCAGTTTGGAATGAGTTAAACACTGATATGGATGTGATTTGGGAGCTTGGACGCCTTGTTGAAGGTCGAATTTCTGTATCCATGGTAGAAGAGAGAGATACTGTAACGTGTCCTCTAGAATCATTCCGGACATGTCTTAGCACTCCATCGGGAAGGATGTCTAGAAAGCTCCGCCCGGCACTCCCATGGAATGTTACGGGACTTGCGATCTAGGTCTTCCCGCGTCTGCCACGTAGCGGAAGTATCCTGGCCGTTCCCACTTAGGAACGACCTGAATTTGGGTTTTCCTGTTTGGTCATTAGCTAGCAACAACTAGCGTCAGACCCGAGCAAACTACTTCATGCAGAAACGCCAGGTCCGAAGTGGATTCACGCTGCACTTGGTTCAAGGAGAATGGGAAACGAGAGGGATGCAAGGCTCGACCTCTCTGCCACAAGGCATAGTCCCATTCCGTTCCCCTAAAACAGCGTGAATCGGGTAATAGTTAATTCTAAGTCATTGTTCTCGTTATTTGTTTCGGTGGCGATGATCATCCTTCTGTTCGTCGAAGACTTTGAGAAAAGTTCCTGGCTAACCGGGACCACCCATCCATAGGACGGACCCATGGTCCATCCTCCGCACTTTCCTCGGTTTGTTTTAGTTATGTAATTACCTACCACATTAGTTTGACATATAACAAACAGCTTCCTTGATTAACCCTGTTAAGCACTGGTTCCTTCACGTAATCTTATCACAGGACATAAAGAAAACAATGCCAAACAACTTCTTTATTATCATTTTATCCTTTTATCTTTGCAATAGAAGGAGTTCCCGCCCGTAGGCGTATTCATAATCCGCCCGAAGGCTATCCAGTAATCCACCAGGGATCACTAATCCAAGTTTCCGCCCGTAGACTAGTATGCGGGCCTCGAGATCCAATCCCGAGTCACGTTAGTCTCTTGTGCAGGGCCCGGAAGGCGAGGGATTTACGGCCAGAGCCCCCTCTGGCACCCAAGCGTCCTCCTGCTCCAAGTAGAACTCAACGGAGAGACCTCTCACGGTGGGTTCGGTCCACGTTCCCGGCGCGGTTAACAACCCCCTTGGTTAGGGTCAGGCAGGCAGTTGGGGGTAACTGAAGCTGCCTCTCGCTTCAGGCTTCAACCTGAAGCTTTAGATATCTTTTCATCCTTTAGTTCCTTGAGCAAACAATGCAAACAGTGCTTTCTAAACTATTACAAGCACAATCAATTCCAGTGGTCGTTTTATTTGGCCAACTGTTAAAAAGTGAATCATTCTCTCCGAATGCATCCAGCATTCGACCTGGGATCAAATTGCGACTTGGCAAGATCCCCAAGGGTTTGTTTGTTCACCCTTTTATCCTTGGGTTAGGGCCATACCCTGTTAACCCAACTTAATCAATACCTTAGGTAATAGTAAATCCTGGCGACCATGTCGCTTCAATTTATTGATTGGTCATTTGCTTTCAGCCAAATACCTAACTCTCCTTTTTCTTGGCAATTATTCCTCAAGAAAGGTGAAGTAACAGGATGATTACTCATCCTCTTGTAAGTTAAATTCTTTCAATAACTTGCCAACCTCATTTCGAGAAATGACAAAACTCTCTTGTGGACAAGTCTCAAGTCTATACGATGTTGCAACCTTTTGCACATGTGTTGCATCTATTCCTCGGGATCATTTAACCCATTGAATGGCGTTTTCTGGTCACGGAATTACCTCCAGCCGAGTAGCAGGGTTTAGGGTGTCTTCTTACCCAGCCCATTCCTAATTATATTGGTCCACGGCCCTAGGAATTTCCAACTCAGTCGGAGTTTCGTCATCTGTACGAGTGATCCTTAGGATGAAACCTTAGATCATTTTATGCATGAGCATCCAATTGACTCGACATTTAGTGAATATGTGTAAGATCTTTGGGTTTGCGGGTTTTGACTTGGCAACAAGTGTAAAACTAGGTCGAATTCTTATCGCACTAAACCCTAGTTAGCACTTGGGATACTTATCATATCGACTGATCCATGCCCATATGAATCCCGTGTGGTTTATGTGATTTAGACAACACAATATACTTGTCCTGCGACAAGGATGAACCTTTCCCAAAGGTAATAAACTAGATTTAATGGAGAACAATAGTTACAACTACACCAATACATGTAAACATGCGATTCACTGCTTCTACGCATCACATGGTTCACAATAACCCTATCCTTCCTTGGTAAGGTAAAAATGCGTGATAATCCGGACACTAACTTCCCTAGGTCCTACTAGGACTTACATCAAATAATCATTCCACTTGCAAGTCCATAGATCATTTTCGTGCCCCTCTATTCCTTTTCGAATAACGTCTTATGGGTGTTAACTTTCCCTCATGAATCATTACAAGGAAGATCTATCTAAAAATGGGACATGCCATTAATCTTTCCATGCCTAGTAAAAAGGTGTGCCTCAATAATTTCGACCTTGTAATGAAGCAACAGTTGTCCTAGGCTTGTCACTTTCGAATGCACAAAAGGAAACTTACTAATAAGGTCCTGCAAATGCATAGACACCTTATGCTCTTTTCATTAACTCCATTGGACGTACCAATGATCAATTTCCATATCTTAGGCTATCTCTAATAAATGTTCAAATAGCCAATTCATTTTTCAATTGCATTTAACTTGACTAGTTGCATTTGACATGCATGAGTGCCTCCTAATCCATGAAGTTATCGTGATTAATTCAATACTTTTGTGTGGAATCCAAATAGATAAAACCTGGACTTGCGGACTCCGAGAAATATCCACGTATGCTCGGGGTGAACCTCCCGCATCGCACCTTGTGATCTTTCTAGAGGCCATCGCGAATTCGATCTCCAGTTAGCCTTTGTGGATTTCAACTTTTTGCCTTGGCTTGCAGTTTTTATGACCTTGGTCCGTCTCCCTTGTATGCGCAATTTCCTTTGAGATATGGCTTCCTTGACCGAAGTTCTGACTTGCGGAATTTGACTTGGGAAGGCCTTAGGGTTCTTATGAGGTCCTTTGGACAATGGAGGTTTGAGAACTTTAATCCACCTTGAAATTCCGGGTTTAGGAAGGATTTTGTGGGCCTTACGATGATGTTCGCGGAAAAGGGCTCTTGCGAATGGGCCTTGCAAGAATGGAGACTTTAGAGTTCTTCTTCTCCTTCCCTAAAATCCAAGGACCGGCCTTGTAAGTGATTAGTGGGAGGGGCCTTTATGGGCTTCCTCTCTTATTCTTCAAAATCCCGGCCCATGGATGACTGGTGGGAAGGGGTTTTGTAGCCTCCTCTTCCTCAAAGTCCCGGGATGGACTTATTGGGTGATTGGTGAGAAAGCTCGTCGCCTCCTTCTCTTCAAAGCCCCGGGGGGGTGTGGACAGACCTATGGGGAAAATGTAGGAGGAAGGGGGCTTAAGGAAGCCCCCTTAGAAGCTTCCTAATAAGAAGCTTCTAGGAGCTTCTGATCACGGCCAGTAACCACGATACCACGTGGTATAAGATGACATCAATCGGCGTACAGAAGAAGGGTGGTTTGACTGGGGATGGCGGCGGCGTGATAGCTTGTGGCGGTGCTATGGCGGACTGGCGGCTGGCGGCTCCCCTCTGCACGGCGTCCTCTTCCACGGCGCCCTTCCTCACACGGCGACCTCCCCCAGCTCGTCCAGCCGTCCTCCTCCCTTCCACACGGCGACCCCTCCTTCACACGGTCCGCCCTCCTCTCCTGCACGATCAGCACGTCCTCCTCCCATCACGTCCGGCCTCCTCCTTCTCACACCTACCCCTTCCTTCATGGCAGCAGCAGCCCGTCCTCTCCTTCCACAGCCGTCCCTTCCTTCACGGCAGCAGCAGCCCGTCCACCTCCCTCACGTCCGGCACCATCCACAGCGACCTCCTTCTCGCACGTCCGGCCGTCACACGACAGCCTTCTGCCCTCCATTCTCCTACCTTCCTCTCCCCCCAAAAGGAGATTCTTATAGGCCTTGGGAAAGAGGGCCTCCACACACGTGGAGGACTCCTCATGCATATCTGACCTTCTCCTCCCTTGGCCATTCCTCCCCACACTCCCTCTCCTCCAGCCATGCATCGGCTGGGGGAAGGGATAATAATTAAAAAAATTTGCCTTGATTTATCCAAATTGCCCCTTCGAAAAGGGTGTTCCCTTGCGGCTTCTACGGTCTCCAATCTCGGCCTCGTATTTACAATGTGGCGGCCTCATTTTTGAGCATGCACTGTATGGATAATGCTACCAATAATACGATGTAGGGGATCACCTTGCACAGGATTTACACGGCGTGCGGAAAGTCAATATTTACGGCACGCAGTGTGCGGAAATATTACATTCTCTCCCCCTTAGAAGAATCGAGATGTCCTCATCTCGAGATAAACTGGGGATATTTGAAGATTGAGAGAGCTCTCATCCATCCAGATAGCATCCTCCTTAGGAAATCTTTCCACTGGACGAGGCATTCTTTTAAGGTTCCAGATCTTAACTGTCTCACCCTAGCATCTAAAATCTTGTCCGGCCTTAGTTCAAGGTCTCCTTGACTAGGCATTACAATTTGTTGGTCATCTAGTACATGTTTTGGGCTAGGTACATACTTCATTCTTCAATGGAATACTTTATGAACCTTTAGGTTTTCAGGGAGTTTGCAGTCTATAAACATTAGGTCTTAAGCACTTGAGGATCTTGTATGGTCCACAATACCTAGGACTTAGCTTCCTGCAATCTCCTAAGGATAGAGAACTCTTCTTTGGGCATACATGAATGAAGACCATGTCTCCTTCCTCAATATTCTATCTTGACACTTCGAATCCGCGTATGCCTTCTGTCTATCCTTCGCAGCTTTGATGTCCCGATAAAGTGAAATTATGAGCTTTGCACAAATTCTTCTATTTAAATAACTGGCTTGCTCGTATACATACTCTCATCCTATAGTAGACAAGTCCACTACTGACAGAGAATTCATGATACTTAGCCTCTAGCTTTTGTTCCTGGTCCTTGATAGAGACTTCCCTCAGCATCCTTTGATAGGCTAGATCATGGCATCCTTCCTCTCTAGCTAGCTCAAGTATTAGGTCGTTTGGCATGGACACCTCTGTAGCTAGAGATCTAGCTATTGATAGATTTTGCAAGATTAGTGAATTAAGGAATGCCTTGCGATTGAGTGCATCAACAACTACATTCTTCTTTCCAGGTCGGTACTTGATCTTAAAATCATATTCCTCCAATACTTTAATCCATCGACGTTGCCTCATGTTGAGCTCGTTCTGGGAAAAACCCATTTGAGGCTCTTATGATCGGTTACTAGAGTGAACTTGTTACCCAACAGATAGTGTCTCCAAAGCTTTAGAGCATGGATGACAGCTAATAACTCCATATCATGCGTGGCATAATTCTTTTCGTGACTCTTCAATTTCCTTGAAGAATATGCTACTGGATGACCTTCCTGCATAAGAACACACCCCAAGGCAAGAATGCTGGCATCAGTTACTATCTCGAACTCCTTATTGAGGTCGGGAAGTTTCAGAATAGGTGCTGATACCAAACATTGCTTCAATTGGTCGAAGCTATTTTGCTCGGGAGTTGACCATGTAATAGAAGTCTGCTTCTTTAATAAATCCGTAAGAGGTGCTGCAATCAAAGCATAGTTTTTGATAAAGATCCTATACCATCCTGTCAAGCCAAGAAAACTACGTATCTCTTTGACAGATACTGGTATTGGCCATTCAAGCACATCTCTGACTTTGGCCGGATCTACTGATATTCCTTCTGATGATACTATGAATCCTAGATATTCAATCTGACGTTTGAAGAATGCACACTTCTTCATTTTTGCATACAACTTATGAAACCTCATTGTCTCCAACACAATCCGTAGTTGGGGTTCATGATCTTCTTCCTGTTTAGAATAGACTAAAATGTCATCGAAGAAGACAAGCACGAAATCATCAAGATATGGCCTAAAAATATCCTGCATTAATCTATTGAAGGTGGCAGGTGCATTTGTAAGGCCGAATGACATAACCAAGAATTCAAAGTGCCCATATCTTGTATTGAAGGCCGTTTTTGGAATATCCTCATCCTTGATCCTGATTTGATAGTAACCTGACCTGAGATCAATTTTGGAGAAGATCTTTGCACCTTGAAGGCGATCAAGAAGCTCATCTATTCTAGGGATAGGATACTTGTTCTTGGCTGTTGATTAATTCAACCCACGGTAATCAATACATAGTCGAAGTGTCCCATCTTTCTTTTTCTGGAATAGGACTGGAGCTCCCCATGGTGAGTTGCTAGGCCTGATGTAGCCTTGGTTTAACAGTTGCTTGAGTTGTTCCTTCAACTCAATAGCTTCCGATATAGACATTCTATAGGGTCTCTTCGCAATTGGCGCAGCTCCTATTACTAGCTTGATCTCATGATCTACTTCTCTTTGAAGTGGGAGTTTTGTTAACTCTTCAGAACTACGTCCACGTATTCCTTCAGCCAAGTGACCAAATCACTTTTATCAATATTCATAGTCAAGACAATCGTTGATTAAAAAGTTCTATTCCCTTCATATCAGCATAGCCCTTTCGAGGTACAATTATTTCTTGGGGCGATGGAACAAGTTAATACATTAATTCGAGGAGAATAAGATGTTGTTGCATTCAGTTACAGGAACTGAGTAGTAGTACGGATTGGGGTCATCGATTTCCAGGAATCGATAGTTCATTGGAAGATTAGGGTATCTTTTCCTTTGATATCCATTCTTCTCATGACGTCCCAAAACCTTGATTCGGTCGACAGAGATTCTTTGAATCACTTCTCCGTACACATACTTATTCTGGTTAACCCTTCGACCTCCAACCTGTAGAGTCGCGTTTGCGTGAGCCTCAACAAAGATGAACAGCTTTAAGATTTTCAAATCCTCCATCCACTTGATTCTCTTCAAGTTAATTTGAAGGTACGCAGGTCGATAGGCAGTTATGTAATAGATCCCTGAAACACCCATCCATCTCTGTTCCACGTACACAAGCGATGGATTGTAAATGCGGTCTAGGATGTTCATCATTTCAACCTTTTGTCGATAATTCATGGAATGCATCGTGGTCATAAACATGACTCGGAACACTAAGAACTTGTTCCATGCTTCGTAATTCTGGAAGACAGTAATCGAAGTAAGGAAATGTTTGGGACATAACATTTGCTTTACTTCTTCTTATTAAAATTTTCTAAAAACAAGTCCTTTGTTGGTTTGCTCTGATACCAACTGTAACGTGTCCGCTAGAATCATTCCGGACATGTCTTAGCAGTCCATCGGGAAGGATGTCTAGAAAGCTCCGCCCGGCACTCCCATGGAATGTTACGGGACTTGCGATCTAGGTCTTCCCGCGTCTGCCACGTAGCGGAAGTATCCTGGCCGTTCCCACTTAGGATCGACCTGAATTTGGGTTTTCCTGTTTGGTCATTAGCTAGCAACAACTAGCGTCAGACCCGAGCGAACTACTTTATGCAGAAACGCCAGGTCCGAAGCGGATTCACAATGCACTTGGTTCAAGGAGAATGGGAAACGAGAGGGATGCAAGGCTCGACCTCTCTGCCACAAGGCATAGTCCCATTCCGTTCCCCTAAAACAGCGTGAATCGGGTAATAGTTAATTCTAAGTCATTGTTCTCGTTATTTCTTTCGGTGGCGATGATCATCCTTCTGTTCGTCGAAGACTTTGAGAAAAGTTCCCGGCTAACCGGGACCACCCATCCGTAGGACGGACCCATGGTCCATCCTCTGCACTTTCCTCGGTTTGTTTTAGTTATGTAATTACCTACCACATTAGTTTGACATATAACAAACAGCTTCCTTGATTAACCCTGTTAAGCACTGGTTCCTTCACGTAATCTTATCACAGGACATAAAGAAAACAATGCCAAACAACTTCTTTATTATCATTTTATCCTTTTATCTTTGGAATACAAGGAGTTCCCGCCCGTAGGCGTATTCATAATCTGCCCGAAGGCTATCCAGTAATCCACCAGGGATCACTAATCCAAGTTTCCGCCCGTAGACTAGTATGCGGGCCTCGAGATCCAATCCCGAGTCACGTTAGTCTCTTGTGCAGGGCCCGGAAGGCGAGGGATTTACGGCCAGAGCCCCCTCTGGCACCCAAGCGTCCTCCTGCTCCAAGTAGAACTCAACGGAGAGACCTCTCACGGCGGGTTCGGTCCACGTTCCCGGCGCGGTTAACAACCCCCTTGGTTAGGGTCAGGCAGGCAGTCGGGGGTAACTGAAGCTGCCTCTCCCTTCAGGCTTCAACCTGAAGCTTTAGATATCTTTTCATCCTTTAGTTCCTTGAGCAAACAATGCAAACAGTGCTTTCTAAACTATTACAAGCACAATCAATTCCAGTGGTCGTTTTATTTGGCCAACTGTTAAAAAGTGAATCATTCTCTCCGAATGCATCCAGCATTCGACCTGGGATCAAATTGCGACTTGGCAAGATCCCCAAGGGTTTGTTTGTTCACCCTTTTATCCTTGGGTTAGGGCCATACCCTGTTAACCCAACTTAATCAATACCTTAGGTAATAGTAAATCCTGGCGACCATGTCGCTTCAATTTATTGATTGGTCATTTGCTTTCAGCCAAATACCTAACTCTCCTTTTTCTTGGCAATTATTCCTCAAGAAAGGTGAAGTAACAGGATGATTACTCATCCTCTTGTAAGTTAAATTCTTTCAATAACTTGCCAACCTCATTTCGAGAAATGACAAAACTCTCTTGTGGACAAGTCTCAAGTCTATACGATGTTGCAACCTTTTGCACATGTGTTGCATCTATTCCTCGGGATCATTTAACCCATTGAATGGCGTTTTCTGGTCACGGAATTACCTCCAGCCGAGTAGCAGGGTTTAGGGTGTCTTCTTACCCAGCCCATTCCTAATTATATTGGTCCACGGCCCTAGGAATTTCCAACTCAGTCGGAGTTTCGTCATCTGTACGAGTGATCCTTAGGATGAAACCTTAGATCATTTTATGCATGAGCATCCAATTGACTCGACATTTAGTGAATATGTGTAAGATCTTTGGGTTTGCGGGTTTTGACTTGGCAACAAGTGTAAAACTAGGTCGAATTCTTATCGCACTAAACCCTAGTTAGCACTTGGGATACTTATCATATCGACTGATCCATGCCCATATGAATCCCGTGTGGTTTATGTGATTTAGACAACACAATATACTTGTCCTGCGACAAGGATGAACCTTTCCCAAAGGTAATAAACTAGATTTAATGGAGAACAATAGTTACAACTACACCAATACATGTAAACATGCGATTCACTGCTTCTACGCATCACATGGTTCACAATAACCCTATCCTTCCTTGGTAAGGTAAAAATGCGTGATAATCCGGACACTAACTTCCCTAGGTCCTACTAGGACTTACATCAAATAATCATTCCACTTGCAAGTCCATAGATCATTTTCGTGCCCCTCTATTCCTTTTCGAATAACGTCTTATGGGTGTTAACTTTCCCTCATGAATCATTACAAGGAAGATCTATCTAAAAATGGGACATGCCATTAATCTTTCCATGCCTAGTAAAAAGGTGTGCCTCAATAATTTCGACCTTGTAATGAAGCAACAGTTGTCCTAGGCTTGTCACTTTCGAATGCACAAAAGGAAACTTACTAATAAGGTCCTGCAAATGCATAGACACCTTATGCTCTTTTCATTAACTCCATTGGACGTACCAATGATCAATTTCCATATCTTAGGCTATCTCTAATAAATGTTCAAATAGCCAATTCATTTTTCAATTGCATTTAACTTGACTAGTTGCATTTGACATGCATGAGTGCCTCCTAATCCATGAAGTTATCGTGATTAATTCAATACTTTTGTGTGGAATCCAAATAGATAAAACCTGGACTTGCGGACTCCGAGAAATATCCACGTATGCTCGGGGTGAACCTCCCGCATCGCACCTTGTGATCTTTCTAGAGGCCATCGCGAATTCGATCTCCAGTTAGCCTTTGTGGATTTCAACTTTTTGCCTTGGCTTGCAGTTTTTATGACCTTGGTCCGTCTCCCTTGTATGCGCAATTTCCTTTGAGATATGGCTTCCTTGACCGAAGTTCTGACTTGCGGAATTTGACTTGGGAAGGCCTTAGGGTTCTTATGAGGTCCTTTGGACAATGGAGGTTTGAGAACTTTAATCCACCTTGAAATTCCGGGTTTAGGAAGGATTTTGTGGGCCTTACGATGATGTTCGCGGAAAAGGGCTCTTGCGAATGGGCCTTGCAAGAATGGAGACTTTAGAGTTCTTCTTCTCCTTCCCTAAAATCCAAGGACCGGCCTTGTAAGTGATTAGTGGGAGGGGCCTTTATGGGCTTCCTCTCTTATTCTTCAAAATCCCGGCCCATGGATGACTGGTGGGAAGGGGTTTTGTAGCCTCCTCTTCCTCAAAGTCCCGGGATGGACTTATTGGGTGATTGGTGAGAAAGCTCGTCGCCTCCTTCTCTTCAAAGCCCCGGGGGGGTGTGGACAGACCTATGGGGAAAATGTAGTAGGAAGGGGGCTTAAGGAAGCCCCCTTAGAAGCTTCCTAATAAGAAGCTTCTAGGAGCTTCTGATCACGGCCAGTAACCACGATACCACGTGGTATAAGATGACATCAATCGGCGTACAGAAGAAGGGTGGTTTGACTGGGGATGGCGGCGGCGTGATAGCTTGTGGCGGTGCTATGGCGGACTGGCGGCTGGCGGCTCCCCTCTACACGGCGTCCTCTTCCACGGCGCCCTTCCTCACACGGCGACCTCCCCCAGCTCGTCCAGCCGTCCTCCTCCCTTCCACACGGCGACCCCTCCTTCACACGGTCCGCCCTCCTCTCCTGCACGATCAGCACGTCCTCCTCCCATCACGTCCGGCCTCCTCCTTCTCACACCTACCCCTTCCTTCACGGCAGCAGCAGCCCGTCCTCTCCTTCCACAGCCGTCCCTTCCTTCACGGCAGCAGCAGCCCGTCCGCCTCCCTCACGTCCGGCACCATCCACAGCGACCTCCTTCTCGCACGTCCGGCCGTCACACGACAGCCTTCTGCCCTCCATTCTCCTACCTTCCTCTCCCCCCAAAAGGAGATTCTTATAGGCCTTGGGAAAGAGGGCCTCCACACACGTGGAGGACTCCTCATGCATATCTGACCTTCTCCTCCCTTGGCCATTCCTCCCCACACTCCCTCTCCTCCAGCCATGCATCGGCTGGGGGAAGGGATAATAATTAAAAAAATTTGCCTTGATTTATCCAAATTGCCCCTTCGAAAAGGGTGTTCCCTTGCGGCTTCTACGGTCTCCAATCTCGGCCTCGTATTTACAATGTGGCGGCCTCATTTTTGAGCATGCACTGTATGGATAATGCTACCAATAATACGATGTAGGGGATCACCTTGCACAGGATTTACACGGCGTGCGGAAAGTCAATATTTACGGCACGCAGTGTGCGGAAATATTACATTCTCTCCCCCTTAGAAGAATCGAGATGTCCTCATCTCGAGATAAACTGGGGATATTTGAAGATTGAGAGAGCTCTCATCCATCCAGATAGCATCCTCCTTAGGAAATCTTTCCACTGGACGAGGCATTCTTTTAAGGTTCCAGATCTTAACTGTCTCACCCTAGCATCTAAAATCTTGTCCGGCCTTAGTTCAAGGTCTCCTTGACTAGGCATTACAATTTGTTGGTCATCTAGTACATGTTTTGGGCTAGGTACATACTTCATTCTTCAATGGAATACTTTATGAACCTTTAGGTTTTCAGGGAGTTTGCAGTCTATAAACATTAGGTCTTAAGCACTTGAGGATCTTGTATGGTCCACAATACCTAGGACTTAGCTTCCTGCAATCTCCTAAGGATAGAGAACTCTTCTTTGGGCATACATGAATGAAGACCATGTCTCCTTCCTCAATATTCTATCTTGACACTTCGAATCCGCGTATGCCTTCTGTCTATCCTTCGCAGCTTTGATGTCCCGATAAAGTGAAATTATGAGCTTCGCACAAATTCTTCTATTTAAATAACTGGCTTGCTCGTATACATACTCTCATCCTATAGTAGACAAGTCCACTACTGACAGAGAATTCATGATACTTAGCCTCTAGCTTTTGTTCCTGGTCCTTGATAGAGACTTCCCTCAGCATCCTTTGATAGGCTAGATCATGGCATCCTTCCTCTCTAGCTAGCTCAAGTATTAGGTCGTTTGGCATGGACACCTCTGTAGCTAGAGATCTAGCTATTGATAGATTTTGCAAGATTAGTGAATTAAGGAATGCCTTGCGATTGAGTGCATCAACAACTACATTCTTCTTTCCAGGTCGGTACTTGATCTTAAAATCATATTCCTCCAATACTTTAATCCATCGACGTTGCCTCATGTTGAGCTCGTTCTGGGAAAAACCCATTTGAGGCTCTTATGATCGGTTACTAGAGTGAACTTGTTACCCAACAGATAGTGTCTCCAAAGCTTTAGAGCATGGATGACAGCTAATAACTCCATATCATGTGTGGCATAATTCTTTTCGTGACTCTTCAATTTCCTTGAAGAATATGCTACTGGATGACCTTCCTGCATAAGAACACACCCCAAGGCAAGAATGCTGGCATCAGTTACTATCTCGAACTCCTTATTGAGGTCGGGAAGTTTCAGAATAGGTGCTGATACCAAACATTGCTTCAATTGGTCGAAGCTATTTTGCTCGGGAGTTGACCATGTAATAGAAGTCTGCTTCTTTAATAAATCCGTAAGAGGTGCTGCAATCAAAGCATAGTTTTTGATAAAGATCCTATACCATCCTGTCAAGCCAAGAAAACTACGTATCTCTTTGACAGATACTGGTATTGGCCATTCAAGCACATCTCTGACTTTGGCCGGATCTACTGATATTCCTTCTGATGATACTATGAATCCTAGATATTCAATCTGACGTTTGAAGAATGCACACTTCTTCATTTTTGCATACAACTTATGAAACCTCATTGTCTCCAACACAATCCGTAGTTGGGGTTCATGATCTTCTTCCTGTTTAGAATAGACTAAAATGTCATCGAAGAAGACAAGCACGAAATCATCAAGATATGGCCTAAAAATATCCTGCATTAATCTATTGAAGGTGGCAGGTGCATTTGTAAGGCCGAATGACATAACCAAGAATTCAAAGTGCCCATATCTTGTATTGAAGGCCGTTTTTGGAATATCCTCATCCTTGATCCTGATTTGATAGTAACCTGACCTGAGATCAATTTTGGAGAAGATCTTTGCACCTTGAAGGCGATCAAGAAGCTCATCTATTCTAGGGATAGGATACTTGTTCTTGGCTGTTGATTAATTCAACCCACGGTAATCAATACATAGTCGAAGTGTCCCATCTTTCTTTTTCTGGAATAGGACTGGAGCTCCCCATGGTGAGTTGCTAGGCCTGATGTAGCCTTGGTTTAACAGTTGCTTGAGTTGTTCCTTCAACTCAATAGCTTCCGATATAGACATTCTATAGGGTCTCTTCGCAATTGGCGCAGCTCCTATTACTAGCTTGATCTCATGATCTACTTCTCTTTGAAGTGGGAGTTTTGTTAACTCTTCAGAACTACGTCCACGTATTCCTTCAGCCAAGTGACCAAATCACTTTTATCAATATTCATAGTCAAGACAATCGTTGATTAAAAAGTTCTATTCCCTTCATATCAGCATAGCCCTTTCGAGGTACAATTATTTCTTGGGGCGATGGAACAAGTTAATACATTAATTCGAGGAGAATAAGATGTTGTTGCATTCAGTTACAGGAACTGAGTAGTAGTACGGATTGGGGTCATCGATTTCCAGGAATCGATAGTTCATTGGAAGATTAGGGTATCTTTTCCTTTGATATCCATTCTTCTCATGACGTCCCAAAACCTTGATTCGGTCGACAGAGATTCTTTGAATCACTTCTCCGTACACATACTTATTCTGGTTAACCCTTCGACCTCCAACCTGTAGAGTCGCGTTTGCGTGAGCCTCAACAAAGATGAACAGCTTTAAGATTTTCAAATCCTCCATCCACTTGATTCTCTTCAAGTTAATTTGAAGGTACGCAGGTCGATAGGCAGTTATGTAATAGATCCCTGAAACACCCATCCATCTCTGTTCCACGTACACAAGCGATGGATTGTAAATGCGGTCTAGGATGTTCATCATTTCAACCTTTTGTCGATAATTCGTGGAATGCATCGCGGTCATAAACATGACTCGGAACACTAAGAACTTGTTCCATGCTTCGTAATTCTGGAAGACAGTAATCGAAGTAAGGAAATGTTTGGGACATAACATTTGCTTTACTTCTTCTTATTAAAATTTTCTAAAAACAAGTCCTTTGTTGGTTTGCTCTGATACCAACTGTAACGTGTCCGCTAGAATCATTCCGGACACGTCTTAGCAGTCCATCGGGAAGGATGTCTAGAAAGCTCCGCCCGGCACTCCCATGGAATGTTACGGGACTTGCGATCTAGGTCTTCCCGCGTCTGCCACGTAGCGGAAGTATCCTGGCCGTTCCCACTTAGGATCGACCTGAATTTGGGTTTTCCTGTTTGGTCATTAGCTAGCAACAACTAGCGTCAGACCCGAGCGAACTACTTTATGCAGAAACGCCAGGTCCGAAGCGGATTCACAATGCACTTGGTTCAAGAAGAATGGGAAACGAGAGGGATGCAAGGCTCGACCTCTCTGCCACAAGGCATAGTCCCATTCCGTTCCCCTAAAACAGCGTGAATCGGGTAATAGTTAATTCTAAGTCATTGTTCTCGTTATTTCTTTCGGTGGCGATGATCATCCTTCTGTTCGTCGAAGACTTTGAGAAAAGTTCCCGGCTAACCGGGACCACCCATCCGTAGGACGGACCCATGGTCCATCCTCTGCACTTTCCTCGGTTTGTTTTAGTTATGTAATTACCTACCACATTAGTTTGACATATAACAAACAGCTTCCTTGATTAACCCTGTTAAGCACTGGTTCCTTCACGTAATCTTATCACAGGACATAAAGAAAACAATGCCAAACAACTTCTTTATTATCATTTTATCCTTTTATCTTTGCAATACAAGGAGTTCCCGCCCGTAGGCGTATTCATAATCCGCCCGAAGGCTATCCAGTAATCCACCAGGGATCACTAATCCAAGTTTCCGCCCGTAGACTAGTATGCGGGCCTCGAGATCCAATCCCGAGTCACGTTAGTCTCTTGTGCAGGGCCCAGAAGGCGAGGGATTTACGGCCAGAGCCCCCTCTGGCACCCAAGCGTCCTCCTGCTCCAAGTAGAACTCAACGGAGAGACCTCTCACGGCGGGTTCGGTCCACGTTCCCGGCGCGGTTAACAACCCCCTTGGTTAGGGTCAGGCAGGCAGTCGGGGGTAACTGAAGCTGCCTCTCCCTTCAGGCTTCAACCTGAAGCTTTAGATATCTTTTCATCCTTTAGTTCCTTGAGCAAACAATGCAAACAGTGCTTTCTAAACTATTACAAGCACAATCAATTCCAGTGGTCGTTTTATTTGGCCAACTGTTAAAAAGTGAATCATTCTCTCCGAATGCATCCAGCATTCGACCTGGGATCAAATTGCGACTTGGCAAGATCCCCAAGGGTTTGTTTGTTCACCCTTTTATCCTTGGGTTAGGGCCATACCCTGTTAACCCAACTTAATCAATACCTTAGGTAATAGTAAATCCTGGCGACCATGTCGCTTCAATTTATTGATTGGTCATTTGCTTTCAGCCAAATACCTAACTCTCCTTTTTCTTGGCAATTATTCCTCAAGAAAGGTGAAGTAACAGGATGATTACTCATCCTCTTGTAAGTTAAATTCTTTCAATAACTTGCCAACCTCATTTCGAGAAATGACAAAACTCTCTTGTGGACAAGTCTCAAGTCTATACGATGTTGCAACCTTTTGCACATGTGTTGCATCTATTCCTCGGGATCATTTAACCCATTGAATGGCGTTTTCTGGTCACGGAATTACCTCCAGCCGAGTAGCAGGGTTTAGGGTGTCTTCTTACCCAGCCCATTCCTAATTATATTGGTCCACGGCCCTAGGAATTTCCAACTCAGTCGGAGTTTCGTCATCTGTACGAGTGATCCTTAGGATGAAACCTTAGATCATTTTATGCATGAGCATCCAATTGACTCGACATTTAGTGAATATGTGTAAGATCTTTGGGTTTGCGGGTTTTGACTTGGCAACAAGTGTAAAACTAGGTCGAATTCTTATCGCACTAAACCCTAGTTAGCACTTGGGATACTTATCATATCGACTGATCCATGCCCATATGAATCCCGTGTGGTTTATGTGATTTAGACAACACAATATACTTGTCCTGCGACAAGGATGAACCTTTCCCAAAGGTAATAAACTAGATTTAATGGAGAACAATAGTTACAACTACACCAATACATGTAAACATGCGATTCACTGCTTCTACGCATCACATGGTTCACAATAACCCTATCCTTCCTTGGTAAGGTAAAAATGCGTGATAATCCGGACACTAACTTCCCTAGGTCCTACTAGGACTTACATCAAATAATCATTCCACTTGCAAGTCCATAGATCATTTTCGTGCCCCTCTATTCCTTTTCGAATAACGTCTTATGGGTGTTAACTTTCCCTCATGAATCATTACAAGGAAGATCTATCTAAAAATGGGACATGCCATTAATCTTTCCATGCCTAGTAAAAAGGTGTGCCTCAATAATTTCGACCTTGTAATGAAGCAACAGTTGTCCTAGGCTTGTCACTTTCGAATGCACAAAAGGAAACTTACTAATAAGGTCCTGCAAATGCATAGACACCTTATGCTCTTTTCATTAACTCCATTGGACGTACCAATGATCAATTTCCATATCTTAGGCTATCTCTAATAAATGTTCAAATAGCCAATTCATTTTTCAATTGCATTTAACTTGACTAGTTGCATTTGACATGCATGAGTGCCTCCTAATCCATGAAGTTATCGTGATTAATTCAATACTTTTGTGTGGAATCCAAATAGATAAAACCTGGACTTGCGGACTCCGAGAAATATCCACGTATGCTCGGGGTGAACCTCCCGCATCGCACCTTGTGATCTTTCTAGAGGCCATCGCGAATTCGATCTCCAGTTAGCCTTTGTGGATTTCAACTTTTTGCCTTGGCTTGCAGTTTTTATGACCTTGGTCCGTCTCCCTTGTATGCGCAATTTCCTTTGAGATATGGCTTCCTTGACCGAAGTTCTGACTTGCGGAATTTGACTTGGGAAGGCCTTAGGGTTCTTATGAGGTCCTTTGGACAATGGAGGTTTGAGAACTTTAATCCACCTTGAAATTCCGGGTTTAGGAAGGATTTTGTGGGCCTTACGATGATGTTCGCGGAAAAGGGCTCTTGCGAATGGGCCTTGCAAGAATGGAGACTTTAGAGTTCTTCTTCTCCTTCCCTAAAATCCAAGGACCGGCCTTGTAAGTGATTAGTGGGAGGGGCCTTTATGGGCTTCCTCTCTTATTCTTCAAAATCCCGGCCCATGGATGACTGGTGGGAAGGGGTTTTGTAGCCTCCTCTTCCTCAAAGTCCCGGGATGGACTTATTGGGTGATTGGTGAGAAAGCTCGTCGCCTCCTTCTCTTCAAAGCCCCGGGGGGGTGTGGACAGACCTATGGGGAAAATGTAGTAGGAAGGGGGCTTAAGGAAGCCCCCTTAGAAGCTTCCTAATAAGAAGCTTCTAGGAGCTTCTGATCACGGCCAGTAACCACGATACCACGTGGTATAAGATGACATCAATCGGCGTACAGAAGAAGGGTGGTTTGACTGGGGATGGCGGCGGCGTGATAGCTTGTGGCGGTGCTATGGCGGACTGGCGGCTGGCGGCTCCCCTCTGCACGGCGTCCTCTTCCACGGCGCCCTTCCTCACACGGCGACCTCCCCCAGCTCGTCCAGCCGTCCTCCTCCCTTCCACACGGCGACCCCTCCGTCACACGGTCCGCCCTCCTCTCCTGCACGATCAGCACGTCCTCCTCCCATCACGTCCGGCCTCCTCCTTCTCACACCTACCCCTTCCTTCATGGCAGCAGCAGCCCGTCCTCTCCTTCCACAGCCGTCCCTTCCTTCACGGCAGCAGCAGCCCGTCCACCTCCCTCACGTCCGGCACCATCCACAGAGACCTCCTTCTCGGACGTCCGGCCGTCACACGACAGCCTTCTGCCCTCCATTCTCCTACCTTCCTCTCCCCCCAAAAGGAGATTCTTATAGGCCTTGGGAAAGAGGGCCTCCACACACGTGGAGGACTCCTCATGCATATCTGACCTTCTCCTCCCTTGGCCATTCCTCCCCACACTCCCTCTCCTCCAGCCATGCATCGGCTGGGGGAAGGGATAATAATTAAAAAAATTTGCCTTGATTTATCCAAATTGCCCCTTCGAAAAGGGTGTTCCCTTGCGGCTTCTACGGTCTCCAATCTCGGCCTCGTATTTACAATGTGGCGGCCTCATTTTTGAGCATGCACTGTATGGATAATGCTACCAATAATACGATGTAGGGGATCACCTTGCACAGGATTTACACGGCGTGCGGAAAGTCAATATTTACGGCACGCAGTGTGCGGAAATATTACAGATACATGTATAGAGAGAGAGAGAGAGAGAGAGAGAGAGAGACTAGGCTATCATAACGGAGGGAAGAACAATAGAGGAATAAAAGAAAGGAGGGAAAAAACTGAGCGCCATGCTTTTCACCAATTTGAATTTCGATTACATCAGTCATTATCATTAATCTAGAAACATCATTAAATAAAAGTAGCCGAGACTCTATGCCATTAATGCAAAAGATGTCATAATCACGAATATAAGAGACTAAAAATACATAATAAAAATACAAATTCGTAATATTATCATATTTATATATTTTTGTAAAATGATTTTTTATTTTTTTAAAAATAGAAGTTCCGTTACGGAGGCTTTGCTCTTATTGGTCTAGAGCACTCTCTCTCCACATCCTAAAAGGCATTTTTGAGACCTCAAAATTCCCCTAATGCCATATATTCGAGAATTTGAAGGGTGTATTTTGGTTAATAGAGTAGTTGATACCTCTATGAGGTGAAAATCAATGTTGTCAGTTGAAAAATGCTCTTGTATTAGTGAGGCAACTAAAAAAGAACCATTTTCATATAATTGATGCTTATGACACATAGTTATTGTATAAATATGGTTTGAGACTATTAAGTTGAGATAAGCTCTAGAGTATGTGTTAAAGGCTTTTAACTACTATTAGTGAGAGCCTTGACAACTTTGAGAAGACCTTAGAGATAAGAGGAGTACCATCACAACTCTACCAAAAAGTTTCAAGGCATAGAGGCTATGTGAAGTTGATAGAAGACCTATGCATTGATAAGAGAATTGTTATTATCCTTTGCATCCTTCAAGGTTATTGGACATTGTTCTTGGCATAGTAGTGTTTGACTCTAAGCTTGTAGAGCTAGTGCTAATTTTAAAACCCCATATCTATGCTCCTTAGTGTCTTGACAAAGCATCCTAAAGAGGGTTCTATCAATCGAGCACAATCAATGTGTTCTGCATAATAGCAACTTTTCCTTATTGCATTAAGTGTCTTGGTGTACCGCACATGTCTTGAGAAAGGGGAGTTTTGGGCTTTCCAAAGTGTTTTTTTATTCAACTATTGACTATTTTGGTATGGATAATTTGTCCTTGAAGTGTAGAAACTTTCCATTAATTAAGAAGTCCCCATACTTTAATTAGTAGTGGGGGATCTTATATTTGTGGGAAACAACTTACCTAAGGGGTTGATACTCATCATTCCTTGTTACTTCCTCTTTGACTAGCTCAAGTATGAGGTGGCTTGGGATTGATACTAGGGATGCTAGTATCCATATCCTTGAGAGATCCTTGAATATGGTTCTAGTAAAATGATGATATTGCTCAAAAAGAGGGGAAGAGAAAGACAACAATGGAAGCTGTGAAAACATAGAGAAATGTACTCTCTCTTCTTCCATTATTGACCAGACACCTCTAATGTGTTTGACTGATTCATTATTATGGCACACAAGACTGATAGCTAGCTACATCTATACAACTAAGTCAGTTTAGATATTGAGCTTGAATCTCAACACTCCCCCTCAAGCTCAAGTCAACTATTGTACTCCAAGTAACTCCTTGAAGTGAAAAAACTTATCACTACCAAGTGATTTGGTAAAGATGTCAGCTACCTGATCTTCAATCTTCACATGAAATAGATCTATCTTTCTTGCAAGTGCCATTTTTGTGATGAAGTGATAGTGAACTTCTATGTGCTTTGATCTAGCATGGTAAACTAGGTTGCTAGCCAACATTACACTCTACTCATGTCACAATGCAACGTGACCTTCCAGTACATCTGTATACCCAAGTCATGTAACCGTTTCAAGAGGTAAACTGCTTCACATACAACTAAGGCTACACCTCTATACTCTACCTCTATGTTAGAGAGAGCAACTGTACGTTGCTTTTTACTATTCTAACTGACCATACTACTTCCAAGAATGAAAGCATAACTACTAGTTGATTGTTTGTTGTTATATGCACAACTAGTCCAATCAACATTTGTATAACTTGTAAACTCAAGTGGTTTTGTGAACTCATAAAATAGCCCATAATCAAAAGTACCCTTCACATAATACATAATCCTCCTAAGTGCACCCAAGTGAGGTTTGTGTGGCTTCTACATAAACTTGCTAATCAGCCCCATTGAGTATCTAAGGCCACCACGGGTAATAGTGAGATAGATCCTACCTATGCATAGTAACATTCTCTATCTCATTGCCAACATCAACTGCATGCAGGTTTGACATTCTGATCTAGTGATATTTCCATGGGCTTATGATCCATCATGCCATATTTCAACAGCATATCCTTGTGCATATTGATTATGTAGCAACCAAATTCCTTAAGGTGTAGTTGCTACATTAATGCCAAGAAAATATTTCGACTCTCCCATGTCTTTCACTTTGAACTTTGCCTATAACATGGATTTAATTTAAGCAATACCATGGTTATCATCTCCAGTAATGATAGTGTGTATGTTCAATCTAAAAACAAAGCTATTGTAAATACAAGTTGATCTGAGCATTCCATGCTCTCAATGCTTGTTTAATTTATAAAGTGTATTTTTAAGCCTATATACATGATTTGGGCAATCAGGGTGTACATAACCCTCTTGTTGTTCCATATACACTTCCTCAATCAAATATCCATTGCATTTTTTACATCCATCTATCAAATCTTCCATCCCTTAGACATTGCCAAAGTAATGACAGCTCTCACAGTTGCCATTTTTGTAACTAGGCTGAAAGTCTCCTCATAATCAAGACCATATAGTTGCCCCTAACCTTTAGCAAACAACCAAGCTTTGTATCCCTCTAGAGATCCATGGTGTTTTGCCTTCATGCAACCTAACCTAATCCCAAGAGTCATTTTCAACCAATGTTGCATATTCCTCATCCATGGCTCCACACTAATTATCATCATCAATCGCTTCACTAAACTTTGTAGGATTTTTGTAACCCATCACTTTAGTTATGTAAGTAAAGTTTTTGGCTAAATAACAACTATAAGTGAGCCTTTCAACAGACTTTCTAGCTCTCCCTGAGCTTCTTAACTATGGTGCACCTTGTGATTCCCTCTCATGAGGTGGTACATACTTGATTTGCCTAACTCCAAGTGTAGTAACAGACGATATACCAATTTTACTCTCAAGACTTTCATTGCCAAAAGACTCATAACTAAAAGTAAGTGGCCTCGTAACATATTTAAACATCTTCCTCTTGCCTTTATCTAATCTCCCCCTAACTGGCATATCCATGTCAATGGACATAGAACCATGACTATGCAAATGACCTACTAACAATAGAAGATGTGTCTCATGTAGGCCCACTAAAAGTGGTACTATCCATAATACAAATTTCAACATGAGTATCATCTACTGGTCCATAAAAAACAACAATGTTCCGACCACCATACCATGATGCTAGCTTATCAAACACTACATCCCTACTAACCAATGTCTCATAGGTGGTCAAATTGTAGCATATGTAGGCGTTTCTATTTTGTGCATAGCCAATAAGGACACACTTAGCAATCTTCGGATCTAACTTCTTGCTCTTCTCATCCAGCACATGTACATAAGAAATACATCCGAAGACTTTAAGATGGTTGATATCTGGTTTGTGCCCATACAATTTCTCATATGGTGTAAGATCATGAGTAACAGTTGTAGGAGTTCTATTTAAGAGATATAGTATGGTTACAACTACTTCAGTCCAATAATAGTTTTGTAAATTCTTCTCATTTAGCATGGCTCTTATAGCTTCCATAAGCACCTTGTTTTTTCTCTTGCCACACTATTCTGTTGTGGTGTATAACTACATGTAAGCTACCTTTTAATACCATACTCAACCAAGTCCATATCAATTCACGAGCGACATACTCACCACCTCCATTAGATCTCAAGCATGAGGTATAATATCCAAACTCTTTCTCAGCATGTGTTTTAAAGTCCTTGAAAATATATAGCACTTCATTCTTGTGCTTTAGAATATACATCCAAGTATATCTTTTGGAATCATCAATAAATCGGACATAATATCTTGTAATACTAAAGGATGCAATTATGTGCCAAACCTTAAACATTTGAATGTACCAAGTGTAATGGTCTAGTACTATTTCTAGCATGTTTGATAAACATAAGGTTTGTTTGCTTTCCAAACTTGCAAGTGGAGTATACATGTCCTAACTCTATATACTTGAATTTTGGCAAACCAAGTATAATCTCCTTCTACTATATGGTTTTTAGTTGTTGTATGTTTACGTGTCCAATACGCTTATGCCAAATTTCCATGTCTCCTACTATTCCAATGTCATGAGTAAACATGGCTAACTTTAACTTAGGAATACTAGAATTTAAGTTTAACATCTACCTTTAGCAATTAGCTTGGATCCATTTTCATATTCTTCAATAAAAAACCCAACTTTATTAAATTTGACTTGCAAATTCTACTCTATCCAACAGACAATAATTTTAGTTATGATAGTACATGCAACACATCATATAGACTCTTTTTCTTCCCATCATGCATGACTAGTAGTACAACACTTGTATGCTTGATGTCATGCTACATATAATCACTTTTGAGATTTAGGCAATCAAACCTAGTATAGCCTCTTTGAGGAGCAATCTGGATAAAGGATATGCAGGCTATCTAGAATCCCATATGCACAAAGTACGAAAATACCACCTATCCTCAAGCTATAAAGCATTGTACTTGCCTCTCATTTTCAAGGAAATATGATGGTACTTTTGTCCTTTCAGTCAAGTATCTGAGTCATTATCCAACCACACAAGATTGTGTGTATGAGTCCAAGTCTCAATCTTGGAACCTAATTCACTTGTGTGATATTTTATCTTCAACTTTATGTCTTCATGAGTTCACTCTATGTCTTCAAGCCACCATAGCCATGTTCAGATCCATGCATTCCAACATGGTATCAGAGCCATGGTCACCATGGCTTAGCTCCTCTCCATCTTTGCTGAGCTCAGTTTGAGTGATGGACCCCATTTCAACTTCATTTGCATTTTTACCTTCAATGAAGCTTCCATGGTAGCCATAGCCAGTAGCACCCTGTTAGCTTGAAGCTTTCATATCTCTCTCCATAGGCCAAATCTCTCTGAACTTTCTTCTAGAGAAGTGTTTCTCTACTTCCAAAGCTCCTCCTTCAAAACTCAATCATTGAAATTGGGCAACTAAAGCTTCAACATTGCCTCTTTTCAGAGTCACTGCCATAATTGTGTCTGTGGATAGTAGCACCAACCTGACTTGGAGGAGTTGGATCTCCACATACATGCCATATCTCTCTAAGCTCTCTTTTGGGGAAACATTCCTGCACTCCTTGCACCCATTCTTGGCACATTATAGTGGGGCATTAGCCTCTTAGTTTCTTAGCATTGCGCAGATTTGAAGTCTCTTCTTGATCTGTGCCTGGTTCCAATCGTATAGTTCATTCAATCCGTACATACAACAATGTTGATCATTGTCATAGAGTTTTTGAAGCTATACATCTAAACTCTCTCCCTCTCAAAGGGTTTCTCAAATGGCTACCTCTGTGAGCAACAATATGCAAAATACTAGACAGCTGTTCCTGAAAACCCTAATCTGCCATAGCTCACTTTTACTGAAACTCTTTTTTACTTCATTTGCTCACTAATTCCAACACACTGAAGAAGATCTTTTCACTCATATTTGAAGGTCCTAGCATTAAATCAAGAAGGGGAAGATTTGGATTTGAAAGAACTTGAAGTAATTTGTAGATTTGGAAGACTCAAGGAAGAAACATAATGTCCATTGACACTTGTTTAGTGCTCTTAGCACTTGTGTCTTTTGACACATCTCAATCAACTCTTGTGCTACTCAAATCTAATAATTTTGGAGTTGATTTGTTGCTATCTCTGCCACTCTATCATGGGCAAAGACTCTCCAACTATTTGATTCAATGAAGTCACGTTTCACACTTGGAAAACCCGCATCAAACTCATCCTAATGAAGAAGGGAAATGGGCCGTTACCAATGGCCAAGAAAAGAAGCCTTGGGATGCAACTCTTGTAGTTACTTAGCAGAAGAATGATGAAAAAGCACAGACCATCATCAAATTGGAGTTGGATGACAGTTACATCCATCATGTAGAGACACGTCCCATGATACTTGGGATAGATTAGGTACATTGTTTGGTGCACAATCTAAGTCCTCAAAGTATGGTTTATTGATTGAATTATTTTGACTTGATATGAAGCCTAGTACATCCGTGGCATCTCATTTGAACTACATGGAAAGTTTCGTAACCTAGCTTGCAAGGATAAATCTCAAAATGGATGAAGATATTTGTATTGGTGTTTTGCTAAAAAGTTTGTCTTCTGATTATGATAATGTTTCAACCACCTTAATTAACATGCTAAATCCTAAACTAGTTGACATTAAGGCCTCTCTGTTGGAAGAAAAAAAGAAGATAAAAAATAATGAAGAATCAAGTACTTGTAAAGATGAACAAATGCTTTATGTCAGTAATAATAGGAATAAAGGAAGAAAGGACTAGCTATTTTGTGACTTTTGCAAAAGGACCGGACACACTAAGAAGTTTTGTCATGCTAGAAAGAGGTCTCAAAAGGACTATCTTATAGCTGTAAAAGAAGAAGAAGATCATGGAGCAAAGGAAGAAGAAGAAGAAGAAGAAGTAGAAGACAACCAGGAGCAGAATGACAAGTCTCACCAGTCCTTCTACTCCCAATTTTTTGATAGATGTTTTTGAAGCCTTGTATAACCTTGCCCTAATGCTTCTGTATAAGCTTTGTAAACTCCTTATGTAATCTGGCATTATAGCCTCTATACACTCTGTGAGGCCCCTATTACAGCCTCTGGGTGTTTGGTACCCACACTTAGCTTTTTTCTATGAAAGCCTCTGGTGTTTACCATGTTTATTGTATGCCCACACTTTATAGGTGGTGACTCACTAAAGCCTCTACACACTTTGTGCTATTCAGGTTGTGATTGAGGAGGGGTATTGAGATTTATGCAATCACACCTAGTATAGCCTCTTTGAGGAGCAGTCTATGTAAAGGATATGCATGCTATCCAGAATCCCATATGTATAAAGTAAAAAAATACCACCTATCCTCAAGCTATAAAGCATTGTACTTGCCTCTCATTTTCAAGGCAATATGATGGTACTTTTGTCTTTTCAGTCAAGTATGTGAGTCATTATCCAACCACACAAGATTGTGTTTATGAGTCCAAGTCTCAATCTTGGAACCTAATTCACTTGCGTGACATTTTATCTTCAACTCTATGTCTTCATGAGTTCACTCTATATCTTCAAGCCACCATAGCCATGCTTCAATCCATGCATTCTAACAATCACTAGTACATATATAGCAATGAGAGCCTGTAGTCATCTCATCAAACCATGCTCCATGAGGGGTCATATAATTTGAGGCACTTAAGTCAATGTAACACGTTTCGTGAGCCTTGCCTTGCTTAGGCATATCATTCGATACATGTGTCATAGCAAATAGCCTGCATGACTAATCATCAATATCATTACTAGAGAATGCATAATTACCAAATTTTTTGGCTTTTATTTTCATTTCAGCCTACTTTTTATGATAGCCTTTTGATATATGTCCATACTTGCCATAGTATTGAAAATATTTGTCTCTATTCAATTGATCATGAGATTGCCAAGGACCATTTGTGACTCCAGGTGATCTCCCCCTACCTCTAAAGGGTCTTGATCCTCTTTGACCTTGTGCATTTTGATTTTGCTAAGATTTTTGTTGCTGCTATCCATAAGCATTTTGAGTGTCACCATAACCTCAAGAGACTCCACGAGCCCTGCCACCTCTAGCTCTAACTAGAGTAAAAGAGGGTATCTCTACTTTGAGAGATACTTGAACTTGTATTCAAATTGAGTTTGACTTCTTCATGCAGTAGTAATGCAAGTAACTCATCCCAATCAAGGGGGTCTAGTCAGATAGAGATCGATGTGTCAAAGGCTTTGTATTCCTAACCCAAGCCATTCAAAGTAATTGCAATCATGTCATCATCCTTGACCTTCAATCCAATAGAAGCAAGCTGATCTATAGTGGTTTTAATTTCTGTTGTATAAGCCTATATGCTTCTACCATTTCTTGACATGTTATTGAACTACTACTTCAGCTGGTTTTTTTGTGTATGAGTGTCATTGCCATAGTTTTTCATAAGAATCTCCCATGCATCCTTTCAAGTTTGACAATTAGTGATTTGGATGGCCCTCACATCTAATATGCATAAGGCGAACCAATGCAGAACTTTACTACCTCTTTCATCCATTCCTTATGAGCTCTCTACTATTCAAGAGTAGGATTTCTATCGGGCAATCTCGATTCAACTTCATGTCCACTACATAAATTCCAATAACCTCTTCCAATTAGAAAATTTTGCATTCTTAACTTCCATAGAGAAATGTTCTTATTGTCAAGCTTTTCCCCCACAATCTGAGTGATATTATCAGTTTGCATTGCATTAGTCATAATGCTACTAGTTGAAGACTATAATATCCCCATTACTTAGATTATTTTAAGGTGCGTATATGTGGTGTTGCATGTCCACACGTGAAAAAAAATTGCAAAATCTCTACATGATTTATAGGAACCAAGACTGGTTTACTAGAATAGTCTGAAATATCTAGTATCATGTTTAGATGACTTAATTCCCACTTTAGACGGATCCAAATTTACACTATGACTTATTTTGAAGGGAATAAGTTGTCCAAGACAAAAGATGGAAAAAAATAATGTGACTTATGAAAATAATAAATTTTTCCTATTTTTGATGGATTTTTATAATTCTGCCCATGCAAGCTTGTCGGCCCGATGTGTTCTAATCATTTTGAGTACCTGAACAACTATATTTGAAGTTCATATGACAAAATTATGATCTAAACAAGTTATAGGGCAAAAAAAAAAGAAAATAGTGAAACCAAAAGCATAAGCTTTAAAGCTAAGCGTTAAAAGAAAATGTTCTCTATTTGTCATTGATGACATCATCAAAAATCACTAAAAAAGTAAGCGTCCTCTCTCCTTCTACTGCTCCCCCTTATAAAACTATAAATTAAGGGCTTGAGGATGACTATACAAGTGACGAGAGCAATCCTAATGGGATGAGACATTGATCCAAAAGAAGGAGACTCTATTCTACGAGACGAAGAGAAATCATTTCACTCAACCCAAGGAAGGGGATATGCTAAAGGTCTCTCATCCTCTTCTACTTTGATCCGAGAAGAGAAGACACTGAATAACTCTATCCTATTCGATCATACCTCTACTCTCCTCTCTATTCCATCTATTAGAGAGAGTGAAGTATTACTCTCCACGAGGCAAGAAGAATCATCCGGAAGCCCTACATCATTGAATCCCACAATATCCATCATCATCATCGAGAGTCTTACACACTTGTCAATCGCTATAACTGTCGTGTTCTTCTTCTTCTTCTACGAATCCCATCATGGCCCCAAAGAAAAAGAATCCAAAAGCAAAAATCGCAAATGACCCTCTTAACATTAAAGCAACAGTTGGAGTTGCGAGTACGAGAGTCACTAATGAAGTCACAGACGTGGATAACAACCCTTTACCAATTGTGATACCACAGGTTTTTCTAAGAAAGTTCTATCCAAATAAGATAAGTCTCTTGAGAAATACAGACTTAAGGCCAAGAAACTTGGTTACAAGAACTGGAAAGTTAGAGACCCCAAAATCTAGATAACCTTAGTAAAAATCCAAGGGGAAGAGTTCATTATGTGAAACTCAAGTGTCGATTGCTACCAGAGTAATCATTACTTGAAAGCTGGATGATTGATTGAAGTCATAACTACTTGCAGACATCAATTTTGTTTGTGATTTTCTAGATTAGATCCTGATTGAATTAAGTATTAGAATAGATTAAAAAATTTGAGGAGCCCTATACCTCCCCCAAGGATAGGTATTGAATCCCCATACCAAGAGGGGATGTCTTTACTGACGCGGAAGCATGGAGCGCCGGCTCCGATGGCGAGACGTCTCCCAGTAGGGATCATATTAAGTAGGAGGTGGATAGGGTGCTAGGGGGGCTTTGGCCAGTAAATCCATTTTCTCACCTAGGAACTACTTGGTCCCCTGTATGGCTTGAGTTCTACTTGAGACACCTATAACGCTAGCTATAGGTGGATTTGATCTTGGTGACGTGCAGATGTGCCGAATGAGGCAACACAAGAAATTGTAAATTTTCTCTTGTGTATGGGTGGAACAACACACATTATGGAATATAATCAATGAAATTGTTTTATTGTGATTGTATGTCCTTGAGTAAATTATACAAACAAACAACTGTGCATCAAAGGATTTTAATTAATGAGGATGTTTTTATATGTTTCACGTAATGTGGTAGGGAATTAGATAACTAAGAACTTCCATAGAGGGAAGCAGGTGGATGGGTTCTTGACGAATCAAGTCCTATGACAGGGTGGTCTCGGTTAATTAGCGGAGAGGCTTCCCCAAAAACAAACGCTTGGAAGAAATGCTAGGAAGGGCCGAACTTCACTGACTTACCTAGGGTTTGGTCTCAAAGATAGAACTGTAAATTATCTTAGAGGAAAGATACGGTGGCTATGCCAGAGCAGTGAGAGGGATTTCATAAATCATTATTTAGCTAGCTAGAAAAAAGCGTTGTACTCCATGAACCAAGGGTAATGGCAGTCGCTCCTTTTGGACAAGAAGCCTTTGAAGGACACCTCCGGATGTGAGCTAGTTGTTTATAAGTGATTGTTAGGTCAATTAGGAACCTTTAAGTCAATCCTCTGTGGGTAACGGCATGATGCTTCCCTTGTAGGGTAGACCTAGGGTTAACTAGCCAGACAAAATGCGATCATTCTGATTAGAGTAAAGATGGAGACGGCTGGAAGGTAAACTTTGGGCAACTACTAAAACCTTATTCGTTAAGAAATCAAGCTTGGTACGTTACAAGTGCTATCAGAGTGAAACAAAATTTAAAAAAATTGCTAAATGTAGCATGAGATGTGAGATGTTTTCCCTTTCTCTTGTTGATATGTGTTTTTTTAAAAAAATCATACCACAGAGAGACAAAGATTGGAAGCAATTCATAGTCTTCCGAGCAATATTTACATCAGCAATGCATTCTACGGATTATAGATGGAGAATGCAAGTAATGCGGATTCTGGATCGCATCTACGATCCTTCTCCACTATACCGGGAGAGATGCTGGATGATAAGTGGTAGAATTTGTTATATTGACACAAACCGTCTTGTCTTCCTTCACACCAATTTGAAGAGGATAAGATGGATGGAAAACCTTAATGTTGTGAAGGTTTATTTATTCCATGAAGCCAGAGTGAATTCAACTTTATTCACTAGAGGCCGACAGGCTAAACTAAATCTCTATATTTATGAGGAAGTGACAAAGGTCATCCTAGCGGACCGAATCATAGTTGTTGGCCACTCTAAACACTGTAATTACGTCAAAGATGGACTTCGTGATCTTCCTTCAAAGTATTGATTTTTAGATATCCATTCTTCAAAGCTTGATTATTACCTAATGGATTTATCCAAATGCCATGTCTAGATTGCATTAGGGAAATATTTTCTCCCAAATAGCTAGCCATTCCAAAATAAATCATGTATTTATCCCCTACAACAAAAGAAATTATTTTATCTATTCATTGAATATGAAATGGGTTACTGTTCTAGCAATTAAGAATTACGAGATAGTAGAAATATCTAAAATTAATGGTTAGATTCCTTAGGTTCATTCGGAAAACTCTATCATGATATAATACTTCTTAAGTATGCATCGTCTATGGACATTGCACAGCTAGTATCCAAGTTTTGCCATGGATTGGATGATCCCCTGAACACAGGCTTGAAGCAATGCGTCCATCCGACCTCCAAACTGCATTGATAACAGCAAGAGCGATTGTACAGGAGCTCCATTTCAAACCAAGAATCAATTAGCCTTGAAATGATAACTTTCAAAACAGAAATATAACTAGGGGCTATGGAGAAAGAGCCCAAGGTCAATTCCAATCTACTAATAGCAAGAAGGCTAAGACGTCGACGGTGGAGAACTTTATTAGTGGTAATAAGAATACTTTCAGGTGCTATGATTGTACGAAACCTAGCCACATCCAAAGGAGACGCCGAAGACTTGGACAAAATGAATGCCATAGCAAGTTCCATAACAACCAGAGATGGATATCCATAGCTAGAGGAAGATTTACCATAATAACCCTCAAGGAAGTAGAAGATGATGAAGGTTCCACCTTGGAAACTGACATGGAGAAAGCAAGAATTCATGTCTCTCTTAAGAAGGGACTAAATTGATAATTCTTAGTGATTGAAACACCATCAACCTATAACGGTAAACCCTTTGAAATTTTTATTGATTGTGGATGCACACATTCATTTATATCACCAAGGTGTGCTAGAAAACTAGGCATAGACACAATGCATACACCTGGGCTGATAGTTGAGTTAGCAGATGGAAAAGA
Organism: Lygodium microphyllum; assembly: GCF_053477565.2. Taxonomy (NCBI): domain Eukaryota; kingdom Viridiplantae; phylum Streptophyta; class Polypodiopsida; order Schizaeales; family Lygodiaceae; genus Lygodium; species Lygodium microphyllum. Next base: position 81,492,257 of record NC_141163.1, on the reverse strand, counting down.
AGTTTCCTCAACACCATAGACAAGTAAGGTGGAGTTTAAGTTGGGTGGCAATCATACCAACATATAATTCAGAGTGATGAGCCAAGGAACCTATGAGTGCCTGCTAGGTAAGATTGGTTAATTCCCAATGACGATCATATTCATTGTGAAATAAACTAAGTCACATTCTTGAATCTTGTAGGACAAGAAGTGATTACAAAAGGAGAAGCATAAAAACTAAAGATTCAATTAGCAAAAGTTTCTCGAGTTGCTAAAGGTTTAAGAAAAGGCTCACATGTATACCTAATCAAATTAAATAAGACTGAACTGGATAAAGAAGTCAAAGATGAACCATCATGGCTTAGGGAATATATTGACGTCACCTTGGGGAGCTCCAGTGTTACTTCAAAAAAAGAAGGATGGGACTGTCTGTCTCTACATTGATTATTGAGGGCTAAATTAGGTAGCAATCAAGAATAAGTATCCAATTCCAAGGATCAACAAACTACTTGATAGACTATAAGGAGCAAAGATTTTCTCCAAGATTGATCTCAGATCAGGGTATTACCAGATCAGAATCGAGCAAGAAGATATCGCAAAAATTGATTTTAGCACAAGGTACGGTCATTACGAGTTTATCATAATGTCATTTGGATTACGAGTTTAGCACAAGCTATGAGGGATCAGTAGAAAGCCTATGCTAACCTAGGGAGGAAAGAGCAAATCTTCCAAGAAGGGCACAAGGTTTTTATCCGTGTATGCCCAAAGAGGAGTTCTTTATCCTTGGAAAAATTCAAGAAGCTAAACCCAAGATACTATGGACCTTATAAAGTCATAAAGATTCTTGAACCTAGCATATAAGCTACAACTTCCTAAAACCCTAAACTTTTATGATGTATTCCATTTAAGTCTCTACCCGACTGTCTGCTTGACCCTACCCAAGGGGGTTGTTAGCTGTGTCAGGAACGTGGACCGAAACTGCCACGTGAGGTCTCTCTGTTGGGTACTACTTGGAGCAGGAGGACACTTGGGTGCCATGAGGGGCTCTTGAAACCCTATGTACCTAATCTTGATTATATTCTTGATGATCAACAAGTTGTAATGTTGAGCCAAGGTTTACTTGAACTTCAACCTGATAGAATCTTGGTATAAAAAAAAGAATCCTTAGGAATAGGACCCTTAGAGAATATCTCATCCAATGGAAGGATTATCCTGAAGAGGATGCCACTTAGGTCGATGAGGTAACCCTTACGAAAGAATAGCCAAAGTTTCTCTCAAGATGAGGACATCTTGATTTCTCTAAGAAGGGACGACTGTAATGTCTCGAGTACTTAGTTTATTTTAAGGTGCATATACGTGGTGCTGCACATCCACACATGGAAAAAAACTGTAGAGTCTCTATAGGATTTACAGGAAGCAACACTGGTTTACTAGAATAGTCTGAAATCTCTAGTATCATGTTTGGATGACTTAATTCCCACATTAGACAGGTTCAAATATATACTATAACTTATTTTGAAGGGAATAAGTTGTCCAAGACAAAAGATGGGTAAAAATAACACAAATTATGAACATCATCATTTTCACCTATTTTTGATGGATTTTTACAATTCTGCTCGCCCTGGCTTGTCGACTCGATGTGTTCTCATCGTTTTGAGTACCCAAACGACTATCTTTGGAGTTCATATGAAAAATTTGTGATCTAAACAAGTTGCAAGGGAAAAAAAAACGAAAATAGTAAGCTTTAAAGCTAAGCGCTAAAAGAAAATGTTCTCTCTTTGTCATCGATGACATCATCAAAAATCACTAAAAAAGCAAGCGGCCTCTCTCTTCTACCCCTTCCCCTTGCAAAACTATTGCAAAACTATAAATTGAGGGCTTGAGGATGACCAAAGGAGCGACGAGAGTAATCTTAATGGGACGAGACGTTGATCGAGAAGAAGGAGACTCTATTCCTTGAGATGAACAGACATCATTTTGTTCAACCCAAGGAAGAGGATACGCTAAAGGTCTCTTATCCTCTTGTACTCTGATTCGAGAAGAGAAGACATTGAAGAAATCTATCCTATTCTATCATAACTCTACTCTTGTCTCTATTCCATCTACTACAAAGAGTGAAGTATTGCTCTCCATGAGGCAAGAAGAATTATCTACAAGGCCTACATAATTGAATCCCACAATATCCATCGTCATCATTGAGAGTCTTACATGCTTGTCAACTAGTATAACTGATGTGTTATTCTTCTTCTTCTATGAATCATATTCCCGTCATGGCCCCGAAGAAAAAGAATGCAAAAGCAAAAATCATGAATGACTCTCTTAACGTGGAAGCAACAATTGGAGTTGCAAGTAAGGGAGTCACTAAAGAAGTCACAGGGACGGATAACAACCCTTTACCAATCGCGATACCACAGGTTTTCTAAAAAAGTTATATCCAAATAAGATAAGTCTCTTGAGAAATACGAACTTAAGACCAAGAAACTTGGTTACAAGAACTGGGAATTTAGAGACCCCAAATCTAGATACCCTTAGTAAAACTCCAAGGGAAAGAGTTCATTATGTGAAACTCAAGTGTCGATTGCTACTAGATTAATCATTACTTGAAAGTTGCATGATTGATTGAAGTCATAACTGCTTGCAGGCATCAATCTTGTTTGTGATTTTCCAGATTAGATCGCGATTGAACTAAGCATTGGAACATATAAAAAATTTGAGGAGCCCTATACCTTCCCCAAGGATATGTGTTGAATCCCCATACCAAGAGGGGATGTTTTTACCGCCGCAGAAGCATGGATCGACTCTGATGGCAAGAGGTCTCCTAGTAGGGATCATATTCAATAGGAGGTGGATAGGGTGCCATGGGGGCTCTGGCTAGTAAATCCCTTTTCGCACCTAGGAACTACTTAGTCCCCTGTATGGCCGGAGTTCTACTTGGGACACCCATAACACCAGCTATAAGTGGATTTGATCTTGGTGATGTGGAAATGCGCCAAATGAGGCAGCACGTGAAATTGTAAATTTTCTCTTGTATGGGTGGGACACCACACATTATGAAATATAATCAATGACATTGTTTTATTTTGATTGTATGTCCATGAGTAAATTCGATAAACGAACAATTGTGCATAAAAGGATTTTAATTAATGAAGCTATTTTTATACGTTTCACGTAATGTGGTAGGTAATTAGATAACTAAGAACTTCCATAGAGGGAAGCGGGTGGATGGATTCTCGATGAATCTAGTCCTATGAAAGGGTGGTCTCAATTAGTCCAGAGGTATTCTAAAAAAGAAACGCTAGGAAGGGCCGAACTTCGCTGACTTACCTAGGGTTTGGTATCAGAGCCCAAACTGTAAATTATGTTAGGGGAAAGGTATTGCGGCTGTGCGAGAGTAGTGCGAGGGATTTCATAAATCCTTATTTTTCTACTAGAACAAAGCGTTGTACTCCATGAACTAAGGGTAATGGCAGTTGCTTCTTCCGGACAAGAAGCCTCTCAAAGGACAACTCCGGGTGTGACCTTGGTTTTAATAGGTAATTGTTAGGTCAATTAGGAACCTTCAGGTCGATCCTCCGTGGGTAACGACAGGACACTTCCCTTGCGGGGTAGACCTAGGGTTAACTAGCCGAACAAAATCAACTCATTCTGATTAGAGTACGGATGGAGACGGTTGGAAGGTAAACTCTAGGCGACTACTAAAACGTTATTTGTTAAGAAATCAAGGCGGGTACGTTACAAGTGGTATCAGAGTGAATTCTTTTTTTTTTAAATGCTAAATGTAGCATGCGAGGGGTCCACTAGGATTTACCATATAGTACCACGTGAGTGTAAGGGAGGGGGGTTATTTAAGGGAAAGAAGGTACATTTTATAAGGTAATCTCCCATAAATAGGGGGTAGATAAGGGGTATTTATATATATTTCTTGCATGCAGGTAACGTCTCCTTATTAATACTAGTGAATCCCCCATGATGTAGCATGAGATGTGAGATGTTTTCCCTTTCTCTTGTTGATATGTGTTTTTTTTTAAAAATCATACCACATAGAGACAAAGATTGGAAGTAATTCATAGTCTTTTGAGCAATATTTACATCAGCAATGCATTCTATGGATTATAGATGGAGAATGCAAGTAATGCGGATTTTGGATCGCATCTACAATCCTTCTCCACTGTATCGGGAGAGATCTTGGATGATAAGTGATAGAATTTGTTATATTGACACAAACCGTCTTGTCTTCCTTCACACCAATTTGAAGAGGATAAGATGGATGGAAAACCTTAATGTTGTGAAGGTTTATTTATTCCATGAAGCTAGAGTGAATTTAACTTTATTCAATAGAGGCCAGCAGGATAAACTAAATCGATATATTTACGAGGAAGGGACAAAGGTCATCCCAATCGACCGAATCATAGTTGTTGGCCACTCTAAACGCCAAAATTACGTCAAAGATGGACTTCCTGGTCTTCCTTCAAAGTACCGATTTTTAGATATCCATTCTTCAAAGCCTGATTATTACCTAATGGATGTATCCAAATGCCATGCCTAGATTGCATTAGGGAAATATTCTCTCCCAAATAGCTAGCCATCCCAGAATAAACCATGTACTTATCCCCTACAACAAAAGAAATTATTTTATCTATCCATTGAATATGAAATTGGTTACCATTCTAGCAATTAAGAATTACGAGACAGTAGAAATATTTGAAATTCATGGTTAGATTCCTTAAGTTCATTTGGACAACTCTATCATGATGTAATAATTTTTAAGTATGCACCATCTATGGACATTGCGCAGCAAGTATCCAAGTTTTGCCATGGATTGGATGATCCCTTGAACACACGGCCTGACGCAATGCATCCATCCCATCTCCAACATGCATTGATAAGAGCAAGAGCAATTGTACAGGAACTCCAGTCCAAACCAAGAATTAATAAGCCTTGAAATAATAAGTTCCAAAACAAAAATATAACTAGGGGCGATGGAGAAAGAGCCCATGTTCAATTGCAATCTACTAATAGCAAGAAGACTCAGACGTCGGTGGTGGAGAACTTTACTAGTGGTAATAAGGATACTTTCAAGTGCTATGATTGTATGGAACCTGGCCACACCCAAAGGTGATGCACAAGACTCAAACAGAATGAATGCCAAAGCAAGTTTTGTAACAACCAGAGATGGATAGCCACAGCTAGAGGAAGAGTTACTAGCATAACCCTCAAGGAAGTAGAAGATGATGAAGGTCCCACCTTGGAAAGCGACATGGAGAAAGTGAGAATTCATGCCTCTCTCAAGAAGAAGGGACCAAATAAAAAATTCTCAATGATTCAAACATCATCAACCTATAATGGTAAACCCTTTAAAATTTTGATTGATTGTGGATGCACATATTCATTTATATCACCAAGGTGTGCTATAAAACTAGGCATCGACACAATGCATACACCTAGGTTGATAGTTGAGTTAGCAGATGGAAAATGAGTTTCCTCAACACAACATACAAGTAAGGTGGAGTTTAAGTTGGGTGGCAATGAAACCAACATATAATTTAGATTGATGAGCCTGGGAACCTCTGAGTGCCTATTAGGAATTGACTAGTTAATTCCTAATAACGCTCATATTCATTGTGAAAAGAACCAAGTCACATTCTTGAATCTTGTAAGATAAGAAGTGACCAAACAAGGAGAAGCATGAAAATTGAAGATTCAATTAGCAAAAGCTTCTCGAGTCGCTAAAGGTTTAAGAAAAGGCTCACCTGTATATCTAATCAAATTAAATAAGGCTGAACAGGATAAAGAAGTCGAAGATGAACCATCATGGCTAAGGAAATATGTTGACGTATTTCCTAAAGAATTGGTTAAACTTCCACCACGGAGAGAAGTCGACCACGAAATCATGCTATTACTAGGAGGTGCACTAGTTGCAAAACGATCATATGGAATGTCCATTCCAAAAGCCATAGAACTAAAGAAACAACTCAAATAGCTCTTAGATCACGGATACATTAGACCTAGTAACTCACCCTGGAACACAATATTAGTGAGTTTGGGAATCTCCCAATTTCCATTTTCTAATGAATACTAAAAAGGTGGCACCCGGATAACATACCCATAAGTTTCTCAAAACCATATGATGTGACCTATCATTGGAAAGCACTTGAAAAATGGAATTTATTGAGCTATAGAGCACTCCATTTGAAGTTATAGTGTTCAAGTTATGACAAATCGAAAGATTTGACCACGTGTCCCAAACTTATGGAAAATTCCCATATTCCCCAATATGGTGTTCTGGGGAGCTTTAGTGTTATTTCACAAAAAGAAGAATGGGACTCTCCATCTCTACATTGATTATCGAGGGCTAAATTAGGTAACAATCAAGAATAAGTATCCGATTCCAAGGATCGACGAGCTACTTGATCGACTACAAGGAGTGAAGATTTTCTCCAAGATTGATCTGTGACAGTGTATTACCATGTCAGAATCAAGCAAGAAGATATCCCAAAAACTACTTTTAGCACAAGTTACGGTCATTATGAGTTTATCATAATGTCATTTGGATTAACAAACACCCATGATACCTTCAACAGATTAATGCAAGATGTATTCAAACCTTATCTTGATGATTTCATCCTTGTATTCTTTGACGACATCTTAACATATTCCAAGGATGAAGGAAGTCACGAGTCAGAACTACGGATAGTTCTTGAGACAATGCAGACTCACAAGTTGTATGCTAAGAAGAAGAGGTGTGCGTTCTTCAAGAAGCAAATTGAGTATTTAGGGTTTATAGTTTCAGAAGAGGGAATTTCAATAGATTCACCCAAGGTCAAGGATGTACAAGACTGGCCACCACTATAAGCAAAGTTTGTAGCTTTTTGGGTTTAGCAGGATGGTATCGGGTCTTTATTAAGAATTATGACTTGATTGCTGCACCCCTCACTGACCTACTCAAGAAGCAAGTTGCCTTTGAATGGACCCAAGTTGAACTGTCTATCTTTGACAGGCTCATCAAGCTAAGTTTAGTCATTGCCCCGATCCTCAAATTACTCAATCTTAGCAAAGAATTCGAAGTGGTGACTAATGCGAGCTCTCTTGCTTTGGGATGCGTACTCATGCAGGAAGGACATCTAGTAGCATATACCTCCAAAAAATTGAAGACTCATGACAAAAATTATGCTACTCATGACTTGGAATTACTTGCAATTATCCATGCTCTTAAGTTATGGAGACATTATCTACTCGAAAAGAAATTCTCAATGGTAACCGACCATAAAAGTCTTAAATGGATCTTCACTCAGCCAGATCTAAATATGAGGCAACGTGGGTGGATCGAAGTCTTGGAAGAGTATGATTTTGAGATCAAATATAGACCAAGAAAATAGAATGTAATTGCAAATGCTTTAAGCCACAAATAATTTCACAATGTACTTATCTCAAAAGAACCTCTTAGAGCTCAAACATTAACTATAGTGATATCAATGCCTAGCAATCCCATCATCGAGCTAGCCAAGGAGAAGGTGAATAATGATCCCAAATATCAACAAATGCTGAAGGAAATTGAGAATAAACAAAATTCTAAGCTTAAGAAAAAGTATCTTAACTTCTCCCTTGATGAAGAGCTTGTCTACTTCAGGACAAGATTATGTATTCCTTCAAGTCAAGATCTTAAGAAAAAAATGCTATGGGAAGCTCATGATTCCCCATTTTCAGGATATCCTGGCTATGCCAAAACTCTCAATGTAGTTAGGAAAAACTATCATTGGGAAAAGCTCAAAAGGTAATGTACTTAAATACGTAATGGAATGCTTGAGTAGCCAACAAACAAAAGACGAATGAGTTAAGCTACTAAGAAAGCTACAACCACTTGATATTCCTCATATGAAATGGGAATTCATTAGTATGGATTTTATAGTTGGATTATCCTCAGTTCAAGGAGGATACAACTCAATCATGGTAATTGTAGACATGTTGACTAAGGTTACCTACCTTATTCTGATCAAAACCAACATTGTCAAAGAAGTCTTTAGACTTCATGGACTACCAAAGAGAATTATCAGCGATCATGATTCTCTATTCACTTTGCATTTTTGGAAGAGATTATTTGAAGCTCTCGAAACACAGCTTTGTTTTAGTACAGCTTATTACCCTCAAACTGATGGGTAGACAGAGCATATAAATCAGGTCATTGAAGACATACTTAGGGCATATTGTTACAAAGAACCTAGATGGTGGATACAATATCTACCTTTGGTGGAATTTGCTTATAATGCATCCTATCATCAGAGCATTCAAATGACCCCATTTCAAGCTCTATATGGGCAAGAATACCTAACCTCGCTAAACTTATCCGACCCTACGTTGAAGGTTGAAGCTTCTAAGAAGATGCTTGAAGAGATGGATGAACAAGTTAAAACCATCAACAAGATATAAAAGCTGCCAAGGATCGGAAGAAAGCCTATGCTGACCTAGGGAGAAAAGAGCGAATCTTCCAAGAAGGGGATAAGGTTTTTATTCATGTATGCCCAAAGAGGATTTCTTTATCCTTGGAAAAATTCAAGAAGCTAAACCCAAGATATTGTCAACCTTACAAAGTCATAAAGGCTCTTGGACCTAATGCTTATAAGCTGAAACTTCTTGAAACCCTAAAATTTCATGATGTATTCCATGTAAGTCTCTTGAAGCCCTATGTACCTAATCTTGATCATATTCTTGATGATCAACAAGTTGTAATGCCAAGCCAAGGTTTACTTGAACTTCAACTTGATAGAATCTTGGATGTAAAAGAAAGAATCCTTAGGAATAGGACCCTTAGAGAATATCTCATCCACAAGTGGAAGGATTATCCTGAAGAGGATACCACTTGGGTCGATGAGGTAACCCTTATGAATGAATAGCCCCACTTTCTCTCGAGATGAGAAAATCTCGATTTTTGTAAGGAGGGAAGACTCTAATGTATCGAGTAAGCTTATTTTAAGGTGCATATACGTGGTGCTGCACGTCCACGTATGGAAAAAAATTGTAGAATCTCTATAGGATTTATAGGAAGGAGGATTGGTTTACTAGAATAGTCTGAAATCTCTAGTATCATGTTTGGATGAATTAATTCCCACTTTAGATGGATCCAAAGATATACTATGACTTATTTTGAAGGGAATAAGTTGTCCAAGACAAAATATGGATAAAAATAACATGAATTATGAACATAATCATTTTCGCCTATTTTTGCTGGATTTTCACAATTCTTCTCCTACTAGCTTGTGGATCATATGTGTTTCGATCGTTTTGAGTACCTGAACCACTATATTTGGAGTTCATATGATGACGTTATAATCCAAACAAGTTGCAAGGCAAAAAAAAGGAAAATAGTAGAAAAGAAAAGCATAAGCTTTAAAGCTAAGCGCTAAAACAAAATGTTCTCTCTTTGTCATCGATGAAGCCAACAAAATTTACTAAAAAATCAAGTGTCCTCTCTCCTCTACCCCTCCCCCTTGCAAAACTAGAAATTGAGGGCTTGGGGATGACTAGAGGAGCGACAAGAGAAATCTTGATGGGACGTGACAGTGATCGAGAAGAAGGAGACTCTATTTCATGAGAAGAAGAGACATCATTCCATTCAACCCAACAAAGGGGATACACTGAAGGACGCTCATCCTCTTCTACTTTGATTCGAGAAGAGAAGACACTAAAGAACTATATCCTATTCTATCATACCTCTACTCTAGTCTCTATTTTGTCTACTAGAGAGAGTGAAGTATTACTCTCCACGAGGCAAGAAGAATCATTCGTTAGGCCTACATCATTGAATCCCGCAATATCCATAATCATCGTAGAGAGACTTACATCCTTGACAACTGGTATTGCTACCGTGTTCTTTTTCTTCTTCTTCTACGAATCATATTTCCTTCATAGCCTCAAAGAAAAAGAATTCAAAAGCAAAAATCGTGAATGACCCTGCTAACATGGAAGCAATAATTGGATTTGTGAGCACGAGAGTCACTAATGGAGTCACAAGTGCGGATAACAACCCCTTACCAATCGCATCACCATAGGTTTTTCTAAAAAAGTTCTATCCAAATAAGATAAGTCTTTTGAGAAATACAAACTTAATGCCAAGGAACTTGGTTACAAGAACTGGGAAAGTTAGAGACCCCAAAATCTACATACCCTTAGTAAAACTCTGAGGGGAAGAGTTCATTATGTGAAACTCAAGTGTTGATTGGTACTAGATTAATCATTACTTGAGAGTTGCATGAATGATTGAAGTCATAAATGCTTGCAGACATCAATCTTGTTTGTGATTTTCTAGATTAGATCCTAATTGAATTAAGTATTGGAACAAATAAAAAATTTGAGGAGCCCTATACCTTCCCCAAGGATAGGTGTTGAATCCCCATACCAAGAGGGGATGTTTTTACTGCTGCGGAAGCATGGACCAACTCCGATGGCGAGAGTTCTCCCAACAAGGATCGTATTAAGTAGGAGGTGGATAGGGTGCTAAGGGAGCTCTGGCTAGTAAATCCCTTTTCACACCTAGGAACTACTTAGTCCCTTGTATGGCCCGAGTTCTACTTGGGACACCTATAATGATAGCTATAGGTGGATTTGATGTTGGTGACGTGCAGATGCACCGGATGAGGCAGCACATGAAATTATAAAATTTCTCTTGTATGGGTGGGAGAAGACACATTATGGAATATAATCAATGAAATTGTTTTATTTTGATTGTATGTCCATGAGTAAATTATGTAAATGAACAACTGTGCATAAAAGGATTTTAATTAATGAAGTTATTTTTATATATTTAATGTAATGTGATAGGTAATTAGATAACTAAGAACTTCCATAGAGGGAAGCGGGTGGATGGATTCTCAACGAATCTAGTCCTATGGGAGGGCGGTCTCGGTTAGCCAAGAGGATTTCCAAAAAACAAATGCTAGGAAGAAATTCTAGGAAGGGCCGAATTTGCTGACTTACCTAGGGTTTGGGGGTTTCAGAGTCCAAACTGTAGGGGAAAGGTACGTCAGCTGTACGTGAGCACCGCGAGGGATTTCATAAATCCTTTTTCTGCTATTGGAAAAAAGCATTGTACTCCATGAACCAAGGGTAATGGCAGTCACTCCTTCTGAACAAGAAGCTTCTCAAAGGACACCTCTGGATGTGAGCTAGTTGTTGATAGGTGATTGTTAGGTCAATTTTGAACCTTCAGGTTGGTCCTCTGTGGGTAGTGGTAGGACGCTTCGCTTGTAGGATAGACCTAGGGTTAACTAGCCGGACAAAATCTAATGATTCTTGTTAGAGTACGGATGGAGACGGATGGAAGGTTAACTCTGGGGCGACCACTAAAACCTTATTCGTCAAGAAATCAAGGCGAGTAGGTTACAAAGACAATGCAATATCATTTTAGTTAGGCAACAATAGTACCTTCAAACATTCTCCACAACCCTATTATAGTTTACTAGTTGTAGTTGCAAATATGAACAATCGCTCAAAGACACAAACCAAGTTTATTTACCACAATTATGTCAAGAACCGTATGGTGGGGGGACTTGATCAAGATGCTGCGCCAAACACATACTGAATGCATAAGGAGAAGCTCACTCAAGAGACAAGAAGAGAGATGGAGTCCAAATGTTTTCTTGCTCGTTTCTTCTTCTTCTTCCACACACTTTACAATGTACACAAAGTATAGATAAGATACAACATAAAGGAAAGTGGCCTACTAAGTCAAACAATGCATAACTGACTACACTAGTCGACTGGCGCTATAACTATGCCAGCTGTAAATAGGTGTAACAACCTGAATATAATAAGTAATGAGTCAGTGGCCATGTGAGAGTCATAATGACCACCAACGTGCTAAGTGTGGACGTGTGAACCCATTTAACTAGGCGGTCCATCATCAATATCCGCATGTGTTGAGCTTGTCATCTCAACACTCCCCCTCAAGTTTAACTGCATCTCTGCAACTCTAAGTAAGCTTCGAAACTTTTGAAGCTTCTCTGTACCCAATGCCTTCGTGAAGATGTCAGCTATCTAATCTTGTGTGTTGACATACACCAAGTCAATCTCACCTGCAAGTACCTTCTCTCTCACAAAGTGGTAGTGTACCTCAATGTGTTTTATCCTAGCATGGAACACAGGGTTCCTAGCCAACTGTATACTGCTCATGTTGTCACAATAAATGACAACTACACCTTCCATCTACACATCTAAATCAACCAATAACTTTTGCAGCCATACTACCTCACATGATGCAACAACAACACCTCTATACTCAACCTCTGTACTCGACAAAGCAACTGTAGATTGCTTTTTGCTGCTCCAAGCAATTGTTGCACTACCAAGAGAGAACGTGTATCCGCTGGTAGATCTTCTATCAGACATACTACCAACCCAATCTACATCTGTGTATCCAAACACCTGTACATTTGTACCTACCTCATAGAAAAGTCCATAATGTAATGTGGACTTCACATATCTCAATATGCGTCTGACTGTATCCAAATATGGCTTTCTAGGTACTTGCATAAACTGACTCACAAGACCAACAACGTAGCTCAAGTCTGGCCTTGTAATGGTCATGTAGATCAAACTCCCCACTATCCTCCTAATCATAGTAGGGTCTTCTATCTCATCCCCAACATCAGCATTCAACTTTACATTTTGCTCCAACGGGACTGAAAGTGGTTTGCATGATGTCATACCATACTTTGACAACATATCCAAGCCATACTGTCTTTGGGAGAGAAAAAAATACGATCATCACATCTGATCACCTCAATGCCAAGGAAGTATCTTAGCTCACCTAAATCATTCATATCAAACTTCTTCTTCAAAAAATCCTTGACTTCAGCAATCCCACTATCACTATCATCTGTAATAATCAAGTCATCCACATAGATGACTATGATGACCAAACATGCATCTCCCTTTCTCACATAAAGTGAGTGATTAGTATCAGAAACATAGAAGTCAATATTGACAAGATACTCTCTGATCTTGTCAGACCATGCTTTAGGTGCTTGCTTGAGCTCATAGAGCGCCTTCTTCAACCTGCACACATACGTGGGATGCTTTAAATCTTCATAACTTGTTAGCTGATCCATATACACTTCTTCCTGCAAATCACCATGCAAGAAGGCATTCTTCACATCCATTTGCAACAACCTCCAACCTTTAGCTGTTGCCAAAGCAATCACACATCTGACAGTTGCCATCGTAGCAGCTGGACTGAAGGTTTCATCATAATCTATGCCATATGTCTAGGCATAGCCTTTTGCAACCAGCCTAGCTTTGTACCTACTAATTGAACCATCTGCATTGTGCTTAATCTTATAAACCCACTTACATCCAATAGCTTTCTTGACTTTTGGCAATGATACTAGATCCCAAGTCTTATTGGCCTCTAATGTAGCCATCTCCTCATCCATTGCTGCATCCCAATGAGTATGACCAGCAACATCCTCAAAACAAGTGGGCTCAACATCCTCAACTAGTTTCACCATATAAGCATAATGGTGAGCTACATAACCTTCAAAACCAAATCTTTTAACAGGGTATCTCACCCTGCTAGACCTGCGTACCACTGGATCACTCAATGGAGTCTTTGCATTGACGCGTGCTCTCAGCACACCTGGAGTCCTCACTGAAGGAATGCCAAGCTCATCATCCAAGCTCTCTAAGCCACTGGAGTCTCCATCAAGAACTACATCAATGCCATCTGATACTTTATTCTTTCCTTTGTCTTTACCTGTAGTGCTACTAGATGCACCTGAAGATGTAGAGCTACTCCTTAGTCTCCCAGACCAAGGACTACCAGATGATATCTTTGGTTCACTAAGAGTCCGTGATTCTTGCTTTTCAGCCTGCACATGAGTGTCATGGTCATCATCATCATCATCCAATGCATCACCACTAGATGCATACCAACTGCTCATTTCATCAAAGATGACATCCCTGCTCACTTTGAACTTACATGCGACAGGGTTATAACAGCGATACCCTTTCTACTCTAAAGAGTATCCAATAAAGACACACTTTTCAGCCTTTGGATCCGGTTTCTTCTGCAACAACTCATCTGGCACATGAACATACGCAATGCAGCCAAACACTTTCAAGTGTGATACATCAGGCTTCTTACCAGTAAAGCATTCTTCAGGAGTCATACCATGAACTGCAGCTGTGGGAGTTCTGTTCATAATATAAACAGCTGTATGAACAGCCTCAGACCAAAAAAGCTTAGGCATATTCTTTTCAGCCACCATCAAGGCACGTGCAACTTCTGCAATATGCATGTTTTTCCTTTTTGCAAACCCATTTTGTTGTGGGGTATACGTGCATGTGAACTGTCTCTTTATCCCATGAGACCTCAGAAAATCACTGAACTCATTCGAGAGGTACTCTCCCCCTCCATCTAACCTCAAGCACTTTACTTTCAAGCCTGTTTCTGTTTCAACAGCAGCCTTGAAAGTTCTAAAGTGCTCAAATGCTTCACTATTTTCTTTCATAAAATATACCCACAGCTTTCTAGAACAATCATCAATGAATGTGACAAAGTATGAACTGCCTCCAAGAGATACATTTTGTGTAGGCCCCCAAATGTCTGTATGCACAACATCAAGGATATTTCTGCTTACATCTCTGTCATGTGAAAAGGGTTGTCTTTCCTGCTTACCAAACTGACATGCTTCGCATACCTTATGAAATTGCGCAACTCTAAATGTAGGCAAACCTGTAACCAACCCTTTGGACTGCATTAATTTCAACCTTTGTACATTTGCATGTCCAATGCGCTTGTGCCAAATTTCAATGTCTGCAACAACACCTTTTCCTTTAGCATACATAGCAGCATTCATAGTAGGAATTTCAGCATCCAAAGTAAACATACATCCAACTCTACTTCCCTTTGCAACTAACCCGCACTTGTCATTGAAGTCTTCTACAAAGCAACCCCTTGCATTAAATCTCACTTGTAGCCCTTGCTCTACTATCTAACTGACTGACACCAAGTTCTTTGTAATAGATGGCACATGTATTACATATGAAAGACTCTTTGTCTTACCATCATGTAAGGACAAGGGAAATTTTCCAACATGTAGAATTGGGTGGCATGAATCATCACCTGTCTGCACATAACCTGCATTTTGCAAATCCTGCATCTCTCCAAACCATTTTGCATGGCTAGTCATATGATTGGATGCACTTGAATCAACATACCAAACATCATCATGTGTTCCCTTTCCTGTAACAGCATTCAGCATATGCTGCATAACAAACAGACGTTCATTTTTGTCTTCATTTTGTCGTGAAGACGATGCATAGTTTCCTTGCTGCAACTTACCACTACGGATATCATCTTTCTTAGCATAACATTGGGCTGCAATATGACCTGTTTTGCCATAGTAGTGACACACAATACCAGAGTTGTTAGAACCTCTGTTCTGCCATCTACCTCTTCCTCTAAAGCTCCTCGTGCCTCTAAAGTTACCAGGACCTCCTGAAACCTGCATATCTCCAAATTGCTGATTCAATCGGTTTTACTGGTTGTTACTACCACCTCCTATACTACGACCTCTTGAGGAGAACCTGCCACGTCCCCTTCCTGAACTGGAGTAGAAAGCCTAGACCTGTTCACGGCTTCTTTCAGATGTCTCACTCTGCATGTTGATCTCTTTAGTGATCATAAGGGAGACCAATTCATCGAAATCTAGAAATGGCTTTCTGACATATACGGAAGTTACAAAAGGCTTCCAAGCCTTTTCATTGTTAAGTCCACCCAAGGTAGACGACACCAAATCATCATCATCGGGCATTGCATCAATCGCTGCCAATGCATCTGCAATGCTCCTTACCTTCAGTGCATACTCGTTGATAGACATCTTCCCTTTCTTCAATGTATTCAACTCTTGCTTGAGTTGAATCTTTCGTGCCTTTGTATTTACAAAAAACATACTTTCAAGTATGGTCCAAGCTACATATGAATTCTCTGCATTTCTAATATGTCCTAGCATATTATTGTCAATTACTACAGATAACCAATACATGACCTTTTTATCTTTTGCATTCCATTCCTTCCGTGCCTTTGTCTCTTCTGCAGTTGGAGGATCACTCACCTCCGGCTCCTTTTCTTCACCTGAAACAAACTCGTAGAGGCATTTTCCAATAAGGAAAATCGTGACACGGAACTTCCATGAATGGTAGTTGTTCTTGTCGAGCTTCTCAATGATGGGGCTTCCACTGTTCTCTGCCATTATCACAAAATTAATACCAACAACAAGCAAATTTCCTGCAACCCTCGACCTGTAGTGCACAACAATACACCAAACAGCCTTTTTCACTGTCTGCTCAACAATACATGCAATCTACAACCAGTTTGCAGATAAACCTTGTGTTTAATCACTGTAAACACCCTTGAACTTACAGATCTGAAATCTGTAACTTGTGCACCCACTTTTGGTCAATACAGTCGAAGTCATAATGTACCTTGAAATTACTGCCCGCAACCTTGTGGCTCTAAAACAGGGCCTGAATTGTGTGGTGGGGGGACTTGCTCAAGATGCTGCACCGAACACACACAGAATGCACAAGGAGAAGCTCACTCAAGAGACAAGAAGAGATATGGAGGCCAAAACTCTTTCTTGCTCGTTTCTTCTTCTTCTTCCACACACTTTACAATGTACACAAAGTATAGATAAGATACAACATAAAGGAAAGTGGCCTACTAAGTCAAACAATGCATAACTGACTACACTAGTCGACTGGCGCTATAACTATGCTTGGTGTAAATACATGTAACAACTTGAATATAATAAGTAATGAGTCAGTGGCCATGTGAGAGTCATAATGACCACCAACGTGCTAAGTGTAGACGTGTGAACCCATCTAACCAGGCGGTCCATCATCAATATCCGCATGTGTTGAGCTTGTCATCTCAACAAATTAGTGGTAGCACAACCAAGCTCTAAGATAACAAATGTTTTTCAAATCTAAAACTTACAAACTCCCATAAACATATTCTTACATGTACATGATACCCAAAGATTCAATAAATCCACTAGAAGTACTCGATCGGTATCACATCACTTTGTGGATGACATATGCCCATATGAGTGATGGCTATAAATTGTATTATAATAGAAAAATAACAAATAAATTGAGCTCAACTTAGGCCCAAATTAACTCAAAGACATCTCAAAACATCACTACAATATCCCAACATCAAAACATGTCCATACGAGCACTAATAGATGCATAAAGCTCATGCAAATATGCAATGAACCCTTGCATGGTCAATGATAGACAAGCAATCTATAATAACTTGCAATGAGAAGCCTATAATAATTGAGGTATTCTTAGCTTAGTAGCACCTCACACAATATCAAACATTTACCATAACATCTAGGAACCAGAATATCCATATGAACATCATTGGTTGCATGTTGAACATGCATACATGAAGAAGAGCCTTTAGTTTGTCAATAACCAACCAATGAACTTGTTGTACTAGCAATAAAACCCCTTTCAATTGAGCAACCAATGCTCAAAGCACCTCAGATAGCATCCTAGAACAACCAAGCAGCATGAGTGTTGCCCAGTGCAATAAACAACTAGCCTGCATAAGTCTATGTTGATTATCTCAAAATTTGTTTAGAATTTGGAAAAACTTAGCTATAGACCATGCTGAAATGATTAGGAATCAATGGCCCTTTCTCCAAAATCCATTTCTATAGCAAGATATGGCTTTTGCAAAGAAGGTAATTGTTGTAGGGTTTCTCACAGACTAAAGGTCATGTCCACCTCCACAACTCTAGCTCGTGCTAAGCCAAGCTCTGATACCATGTTCAAAGAGAGGGGAAGATATGAAAAGAATGGGAGCCATGTCTACCTCCACAACTCTAGCTTGTGCTAAGCCAAGCTCTGATACCATGTTCAAAGAGAGGGGAAGATATGACAAGAATGGGAGCCATGAATGGAGAGTAGTGTAATCTCACTTCTTACATTATTTATTTATTGTGTAACACACTAAAGATACCAAATATAATTCATACATACAACGTATGAAAGTAGGTCACTAATTGACCAAAAACCCCTAAGTGTGATTGACTCATTATTATGGGACACAAGATGGTGACAACTAGCTATATTTATACAACTAAATCAATGTAGATACTAAACTTGAATCTCAACAGATACAAATCTTTGTGATAAAATACACCATTCTCTTTTCCTAGCTTGTGTTTAACCTCAAAGTCAAATTACTCAAGAACTTCAATTATCTCTATTTCTTTATGTTGAGATAAAGTTGGGTGAAGATCATTTAAGGCACTTGTGGTCTATGACTAATGTGAATCTACTCAAAAAAGGAGTTAGCATTGCAACAATTTTACAAAATTATTCACTACAACTAGCTTGAAGTCATATGATGGCATTATTTCTTTTATCTAGATTCCATTTTTGAGAAGAATGTGCCAAAGAGTGTCCTTCTTGAGTGAGACCACATCTAGATGCTAGCTCCCTAGCATATGTTATGTCACTTCAAGATCTTTGCTAGCATTTGGCAATCTAACTTTTGGACTACTAGTCAAATATTACTTGAGCTTAATGAAGTTGTCCTATTCAATGGGTGTTTAGATAATGTATGTCAAATTTTTTAGTAGATCTATAAGTGGAGTCACTATTGAGACATAATTCTCTATAAATATGTAGTGCAACAAATCCTTGGACCTTGTTAATCATTGTGGAGGGCCCCATTCTAGGATGTTAAATGGATCAATTAAAATTCCTTCTTTAGAGACCATATACCAAAAATATTCAATTTGTTTCTTAAAGAATACACACTTGATTTTCTTAGCATAGAGCTTGTTGCCTCTTAGGCTTTACAACACAATTTGCAAGTGATGATGTGATCTTTTTTCTCCTTGGAGTAAGCAAAGATATTTAAAAAAAAGACTAGGATAAACTCCTCCAAGTAGGGCTAAAAGATGACATGTACCTATGGATTGACGGTAGCTAGAGCATTTCTCACTTCAAAAGACACGATGAATTCATAGTGTCCATACCTTGTGTTTAAGGAAAACTTAGGAATGTCTTGATCTTTGAAGAAGGCCCACTTCTTTATAGCAAAAGACATGCATCATTCCAAAACTTTTAGGGAAACCTTTTAATAGTATAATTAGAAGCATGCAAGA
Source organism: Lygodium microphyllum (assembly GCF_053477565.2). NCBI lineage: Eukaryota > Viridiplantae > Streptophyta > Polypodiopsida > Schizaeales > Lygodiaceae > Lygodium > Lygodium microphyllum. The sequence goes on along the minus strand of NC_141163.1, from coordinate 81,473,097 downwards.
CAAAAATCCAACTTGGAAATTCTTCTCAAATCACCCAAAATTAACTCATTAGGAGTTTCTTCACTAGGAGCTATGTCTGCTCTGCTTGCTACATTTGATGGTGTGAGCAAGAGGTCATTTCATAGAGCTAGGTCTTGTTTAGGAGGCAACTAGGAAACCAAAGGACTTTGGTGATAATCTCATGGCATGCTAGGAATAAATAGGCCTTTGTGAGCCTGTGAGGAATGTCTTCTAAAAATCTCTATACTACTTAGTGGATGGGTATCGTGAATAGCCTTCTGGTGGAGCTCATAGTATGAGCTAAACATGGCTGACTATCGTGAATAGCCTTCCGGCGGAGCTCATAGTGGATGGGTATCGTGAATAGCCTTCCGGTGGAGCTCATAATATGAGCTAAACATGGTTGACTTGCCTAACATTATGAACTAAATTCTTATAAATAAATTTTGTTCTTTCAAATAGTGTTTTTTACTAATATTCATGTCATTTTTTGAATTAAATAAATGAAATTATGATTAAATGGCCTAATTAATGAAGTCATTTTTTAGTGTTATACTTAACATGGTAGGATAATAAGAAAACTAAACCACACCTTATATGATGTGGATGAGTGGGAAGCGAGAGGGTAGATTTCCGATGAGTCCATCCTATGGTTAGGTGGTCCTTATAAGTTGGGAGTCTTCTTATTGCATAAGATAGGACTAATAAGATTTGACATTGTTTTGCCCTAACTTTTGGTCTTAGATCTCTGACTTAGTACCATTTTAGGAGCAGGGTTGAGACTATGCCCTATAGGTGTAACGATCAAGGCTCTACTCCTCTCATTTCTTACTCTAATTGAAGAAAGTGCATCATTCGTCCATTTCTTACTCTCATTGAAGAAAGTGCATCATTGGTCCATTTCAAGCTTGTTGACCACTCACACATGTGATTACCTTTGCTCCATGCTAAAAGGCTACTAAAAGACCCTAGAGTATCAACTAGGAACCTTATATTAATCATTCTATGTTGAGCCATTGCTTCCATTGTGAGATAGACTTGAGTGTTAAAGGAACAACAAATCCCATGAATTCCTTAGGTTTTTTGGAAGGCTTTTTTTAGCATCGGTCTACTAATTATGGCTATTTAGAATTGTTGTGATAGGCACATTATAGGTGGTGTTAGAGAAAAAAATTCATCAAAATAGCCTAGGCATGTTTGAATAAATTGTTTGCAAATTCATTATACTATTTTAATGATTGAAAAAAATATGAATCTAGGGACTTAAAGAAATGTATAAGTTGGCTTGACAATTGGATGATTACCACTTTAGACTCTACATGGCTATGATTATCTTCAAAGAACTCTTTGGAAGTCAATTTTTCTTTTATCATTTGGAAAAGATGAAAATGGAAGAATAAAGATGGAAATATAGACTTTGCGAATATCCTAGCTCAAAAAATTTGTAAATCATATTGTAATCCATCCTCATGAATCTAGTGCATACCATATAAAATACTTCTTTGGGCTTCAACATCATAAAAGCCATCATTTATATAAAAGAAAAACCTCCTTATATCTACCCTGTGAAACCAAACTATGTAACCAACAAGACCAAGAACCATTTTCAATCCTTTCAATGAGATGTCCTAAGTAGAACTATTAATAAAGAAAAATTTTGCTTAGAAATGCAATTGATTTTTGAGTAATCTTCCATTAACATTAATACTTGAAGGATTATGCACCATAATGAAGGCCCTTAGCAATGCTTCTTAGTGTTTTATGCAATGTTCACATCGACTAGCATTCATCTAGCTATGTTTGGATCGACCATCTTATATGGATTCTTTAAAAAATCTAGAATTTGTCACCCCTAGAATGGCATCTTTTGTTTCATTGATGCAAGCCATTTAGCCTATCTTGAAACAAACCTTAAGAGTATCAAGTGGGTAAAAGACCCTAAAGTGTTCAAGCACTTTGCCTTTGACGAGGTTTGCCAATGTAAAGTTCATATCTCACATTAGGGGTCAAATATTTTGGCAAACCCCTTATATTTATGAACCTATGATACAAGAAATCTCACCCCAATGAATCATCATCCTTGGAGGAGCTTGTAGAACCAATTATTGCTAGAATGGAATGATAGATTCTCACTTTGTAAGTGTTAACCAATCACAATGCTTATTGAGGGTTTGGGCATCCACAATTCTTCACACACCAGAGAGGACATGATATGTTATTTACTTGCTAAATAGGTGAATCCCCTAGGATAGGGAGTCTTTTCCACCATCTTTGTAAAGTGATAGATAAGGGTGCCCTTTTTGCATTTTCAACCAATCAAAAAAAGAACAAACATGTTTTTTGACTTTTTTGCAAAATGTGTCCCTTCGATTTGTAAAGGCTTTGTGCCCACGTGCATGCCCACCTTGAAAAACTGCATGTCCCACTTTGGTAGGGGTTGTGTATTCATCATTTGCTATGTAACTAGCCTAAGGACTACCAATCCAATATAGGATCTTAAAATGTTTATAGACCAACTTGTAGAGTGATATATATTAGCCAATTTTATGACTAAGTGATAGCACATATGGATGTATTAATCTTGATAAAATAATTGTTGTTGTATTAGTGTTACTTCATGCTCAATAAGGTTTAACCCAACCTTGGGCATCTAGTGGAAGCAATGAGGCCTAAAAATCTCCAAGATACACTTATTAGGGCCAAACCACTTGAACAAGTGAATAAATAAAAGCATACCAGAAAGTGCAGGGATGATGGTGGAAAGAATAGAAGGAGATAGTTGGCTTTAGGTGAAGGAGAGGGGGATGATGAGAATTATAAAGGACGATCAAGAGGGTGGTAGTCAAAATTATTTGGCAAGATATCCTAAAAGGGTTAAGATTCATGTCGACAACGGTTCTTATTAGTAGACATGGTCTGTAGGATAGCTTGATCATAGTGCTAATATCAAGTGATGGACCATTATGCTAAGGCATTGATAGGGGTAAGGGGTTAAGAGATACTCTATATTAGGGCCCAATGGCATATGGATCAAAGGGAAAAAGGATAGGCAATTAGTATGAATGGACTTACTAAAAGTCAATCTAGAAATAGTCCATGGATTTGCATAAAGATACCAGTGTGGTGCTAAAAGAGGCCATGGCCTTGAGTGGATGGGAGGTTAACCAAGCTTTTTGTAACTTTTGTATTCACTAAAGGCAAGGCATCTACGAGTGTATGACATTGGCATCAAAGAAAGGTTGGAGCAAAATATCAAGGAGTACATGATACCATTCGATATCAAGCTACAATGACCAGGTAACCCCATGACTATTGAACCATAAACTATAAAGTAGCATCCTCCTATGGCCTATGATTAAGGCTATGATCAAGGCATCAACCTTGGCATACTTGGCAACAAGGCTACAAAGGGGTAGTAATGTCAAGACAAGGGTCTTGAGTATATATGGTCCGTAGGATAGCCCAATTGTAGTGCTAATAGCAAGTAATGGACCATTATGCTAAGGTGTTGATGGGGTTAAGGGGTCAAGAGATAGTCCACATTAGGGCACAAGGATATATGGATCAAAGGGACAAAGGATAGGCAATTAGTATGAATGGACTTCCTAAATTTTGGACAAAAACTAAACTAAAAAGAGTCCATGGATTTTCCTAAAGATACCAATCTAGTGCTAAAAGAGGCTATCATCTTGAGTGGCTAGGAGGTCAACTAATATTTTCCTAACTTTTATGTTTGTTGAACAGAAGACATGCAATTTTCTCCAAGTGACTCCAAGAGTTTCTCCTTCTTTTGAGCTTTCTTTACTCCAACTATGGGGCTTGGTCTAGCCTTCTCTCTCTCTCTCTCTCTCTCTCTCTCTCTCTCTCCCCTTCTTTATATCTCGGTTTTCTTCTTCTAATTAGAAGAAATACTTTGAGTCCCTATTACAGCCTCACTACTTCTATCTTCACCTCGCATCCCTTTTTGATGTGGATTGCACTATGGCAACTTGTGTGGTGCCTCTTTTTTTTAAATGAATGACATTGTACTAAAATCTACATTGGCTTGTAGTTTTCCTCTTCCTCTCCTTGTTTATGATGCAAACCTTTTGTTTGAGCCCTTGCATGGCCATTATGATTTAGCTATCTCATTCTTCCTCTCTCTCTTCATCATGGATATCAATGGAGTTTATCAATTTGTTAGGCAAGCACAATTTGTGGTTGTAGTTGTTCTCCTTCTTTTCTTTTACTGGTAATATTATTATTGTTATCATCATCATCATCACCATCATCATCATCATCATCATCATCATCATCATCATTATTCCTCTCTCACATTCCGACCTTGCAACATACTCTCTTCAAGTCTTTGTTATCATGGATGCCATATCAGTTGGCCTATGTCTTCCCAAGTTTCATTAATAGCTCATATTTTGTTTTACTAGGGAATCACAATTTAATAATTGTTAAGACTTCTCAGTTAACACCAAAAGTTGATAATAATAAGAGTATGTAAATTCTTTACATGAGATGTTACAAGAGTTTTGCATAGGATTTTGTGATAAAAAGAAATGTATAATAGGAGTATTACACATATTTCATGAAAACAAGAACATGACAATGTAATTGCAAGGGACTACTAGGAGTAAACATTGTCTTAAATAGTTTTATACTGATCATTTAATATGAAAGAGAGGAGGAGGATGAACAAGAATATGAACATGAATAAAGCCAATTTTATCTAACAAGAATATAGAAAGCTTTCCTTTTTGCAAAGATGATAGGTTGAAAGTGAACGAAAGAAAGGAGAAGAAGAAGAATAGTCAAAGAGAAGGAAGAGGAAGATGACAAAGAAGAATTGGAAGAGAAACCTATTTTCAATAACCACGAAATCATTTGACATTAAGAATAACAAACATGTTCCAAGAAAACACTAAGCCTTTTCTTATATGCAAGCCCAAAGGATTATAATATGATGTGGGGGTTGATGAAATACATCGCATTGCAAATGTCATTTCATAAGGAAATCTTTCAATTAGCAAGAATATTGTATACAAGTATATGTGTAAGTTTTCCAACTTGTTACATAGCATTTTTAATGTCAATCTTAGATTAAGATTTGGTATTGAAGCCTAATCATTGTTATGGTCATCTTCGTTTCCATTACAATGGTTACTAGTTGCTATGAGAGATTTATTGTGTAGTCAACAAGTTAAATTATCTCCTGTAGGTACTCCCAAGATAGAGCAATAAGATTTGTAGAGGTCAATGCGGTTTTGTTGTTGAGCTTGGTTGGCATTACTACCACACTCAAGTCCTCCATTTATGGCATTAATTGTTCCTCCAAAGCCTTGGCCACTAACCATGGCATCATGACAAGTAGTTGGTTGTTGTGTCATCCAATACCAAATTGCTGTCTTGAAGGATATACTAGGATCTTGGGCAACAATTTCAGGATTGTTGATCCCATCAAATCCAAGAGCTTGACCAGCAGGTCCATAGTTGTAGTTCCTAGAAAATGGCATATAAGTTAGGTGTCAATTTAAACATTGGGTTGAAATTCATGAGTTTCATCTTTCTACAAATTCAAGTGGTGAGAGGTCATTCATGATGAATAACCATAGGTCTTCCATGGAACAATGCTTCAAAAAGATTGCCTCCCTTTTGATAAATCTTACATTCCAAAGTTTTAGTAGGTAAGGATTGATTACCAAGAGAGTTGGATAGGACCACGACCATAGTATTGCTTTCCAGGAGCACAAGGCCACTCATTCGTTGCTTGACAATAGTCTGCCTTATTGATCTCTTCAACGTAGCACCCACCTACACAAATGATACATTGGTTAGTACTAAATTCTCTTGAGTAGATATATAATTAAACTTGAAGCTCTTAGCATTTTCCCTTATGGGAGATAATCATTTTCTTTCATGTAAGCATAACTCATGCTGCAAGCATAGGGCCTTATACCCTCCAAGTTAACCTTGATACATTTCAAGCAAAAGGCAGCAAGATGCTAAGAGATATGATCATGGGTCCCTAAATCTTGCAACACATGCACCCATACTATAAATAGCAAAATGGTAAAACTAATTTATACTTGTTACCAGAACTTGAGAAGAGCCACACATCGCACAGCGGAATATGTATTGGGGTGTCAAAAGGGTATTAATGATAATTTGCAATACATATCTAGCTTCTACAAGGCTTCTTATCATGATAGAGGATATGCCTTTAACAAAAGAAAAGACCAATGCCAAACCATACTAGATGTGGAAGCTAGCCTCATGCAAGATATGCTCGACATAAATGAGAGAATATGCCAAACACTGCTAGAATGGAAAGCTAGCCGAGTGAAGAACATGTCAAAAGCCTTTACACAAAGCCTTCATAAGGAGGATAGCATCTCACCTGTATTCCTTGCTCTAAAGTGCAAAGGCCAAGCTAAGTACATGGTAGCTCCATTGGACAATCCTATGATGTGGTTGTTGAGAATGAGAATTTCTAGTTGTTTAATTTTTCCACATGCATCCACTTATACATTTGAGCTTAGGAAAGCTTGAAATATTTTTTGGGGGGGGCGGGGGGGGTTTGGGTGGGTGTACGTGTTGTTCGTTACATGCTAGGGATAATCCCAATATACCTAAGCGCATATTCCACGATTCCAAGTTTCGAACCCTTATGGACTTAAATTTGAAAAATGGCAAACACCTAACTAACCATTCTGCCCCCACGCCCACCCAAACACACACACATATAGAGAGAGAGTGTGTGGCTTTAATATATAATAATAACAAATAATAGAGAGAGTGTGTGCGTGTGTGAGAGTGTCTGTGTGAGCGCTTACTGCCGGTCTCGTGCGCGATGTTTGCAAAGAAGGCGGCGATCTCCTGGTGCTGCACGACATCGCTCCCGGTGGTACCGAAGGCACTGAAGGCGGCGGCGGCGGAGAGGAAGGCATCTCTGGTGTAGAAGCCCGGGGCCGGGCAGCTGGCGGAGGAGCGCTGCGGCAGGAACTGGTCGAACACGCTCGGGCTCACGATGTCCGCCACGCTCGCCCCTGCCTGCTGCTGCATCCACGGACCCGCCATCGACAGCGTCATCAGCAACAGCATCATACGCTTCACGACTCGCCCCCTCCCCCTCATTATTGTCATCGTCACCATCGTCGAATGCGCGTTCTAGTGGTGCCGTAAGATGAAAGCCACTGTATGCAGGCTATGCTCTGTGCTCTTTGATGCAAGGCGGCGATGGCAATATATATATATATGCTGACCCGACGAGAGAGCTCCTTTTTCTGCGCATTCATATCGTTACGGCTCTATCATCAGCTACCTTTCACAGACACCGTGTGCCCGCGCACTGCTCTTACGTATTCTGATTGACTTGCACCTTGATTTTCCACCATTAGAAACCACCCTTGACTAATAATCAGCTAAATTTCATCTTTAACCGTGTATGTGCTAAGTCAAGCTCGCGATTTTGACCCGTTCAAAAGTCTTGCAACCATGCCCTTTCTCGAAGGTGTATTGTGCTCCCATTTACATTGTAAGCATGAAAAGCAAGCCCGTCGATTTTAAGCTATTGAATTTTGGTTAGCCCTCATGAAGGGGGGCAATTAAAGTACCCCTAGTGTACAATTCAAGCTTTTGAATTTTGGCTAGCCCTTATAAAGGAGCAATTAAAGTAGCCCCAGAATGAAGAGCACATAAAAGAGCGAACACCTACTTTCCGTACTTTCCGTCCATCTAGAGTTGATAGTGGAAAAGAAGAAAAAAATTGTGCTCGAACACTAAGGTATCCTTGGCACCCAATGCAAACCCCAAAAATGGATTTCTACATGTCAATAATATATTCCTGAAAGAACTCATGGTATCCAAACCTTGAAAGTAGCACTTCTATAACATTCTTGATAACATTGAACTTACCGATACATAGTCTTCTCTCTAAAGAAATGTAGAGGATAACGAGTTTCTTTGCTCCTTGATTTTGATACCCAACCCATATTTACTCAATAAGCATCGAGTATTTAACTAAATCATTTGTCCCCAATAGTGCCAATTTATGTTTTGGCCTAGCGTTTTGATTTCTTGAGAAAAAAGGATTGTTATGTGTCATGTGATCTATTGATCAACATTGATAATGATCTAGATAACTACAATATCAAACACTCTCAAAACATTAAGTATATTTTTGCTTTATATATGTTATATAAATGGCATTGTCAATAGGCATGATCATAACAAAGATGTACCAAATCTTGCAAAACTCCTTACAAAGATGCAAAAGTGCACTTTCCCACCAGAGTTCCACATGGGTGCAAGACTAGTGAAATTAAAGGCTACAATATTAGCTTAATTTCACATTAGACTATCAAGAAGCCTTTCTCCTATTGGAAGTTTTCTCAAGCCACCCAACTAACTGCGATATTTCATATCAAAGTTCAACTTATGCTACTAAAAGATCAAAGTTCAAATCTTGAATCAAATTTCCAAATCTCAAATCAAAGTTCCACTTATGCTAATAAAAGATCTCTAAAATCTTCCCATCTTTTGAAAATTTTTTAAGAAAAGATAAGTGAAACTAGGATAAATTAGTGGAGTTTCTACCTCGTTTTTAATCACTATTTGGGGGAAAATGCTAGCCCTTTCATGAACACTGCATACAAGGAGAGAGTCACAACAAAAAATGTTAATTTTGACGGCTAAATTTAGAGGTATAGTGAGTTTTTAGGAAGCCAATAAAATTTATTATACCAACCCTTTTGTTGAAAGGTAGTTATTGTTTCATCCATTATGGCAAGGATAACACCCACTGACACACACATGTGACACCCCCTCTCTCCTCTTTGAGTGTTATATCGAACATCAAATTTGAGGACTCCAACGAGGAGGCAAGTAATTTCCTTTGTAAGTGGTGTTGATAAAAACCTCTAAGCTTCTTCCTTGCTTTTGGAAGCTATACATTACCATTCTAAATACTTTTGCTAGTGTGAACAACCTTGGTAAACACACATTCGTGATTTTTGGAACTCATTCAAGTGCAGTCACTACAAGGATATCAAGCCATAGTGACGCCGATTAGCGACGCAAATAGCAACGGTATCCAGAGAAAAAAAATGTGAGCCGAAACCCGAGCACGTTTCATTTTGTGCATTCACGAAAGATTTCGAGAGGGAGAGCGAGCGAGAGAGAGCAACCGTTTTGTTGAGAGGGAGAGAAAGAGAGAAAGAAGGCTTCTCACTGCCACCACCGCCGCCGTCATTCACGAAGAAGAGGGGGAGGTGTACGGAGGGCGAAGAGGAGCCACCATTGCGAAGAGGAGCCGTGAAACCCTTCTTCGAGTCGTTACGGTGATTGCATTCTCTCTCTCTTTTACTTGTTTTTTGTATAATTCATGTATATTGAGAGAGGGAGAGGAAATGAGAGAGAAAGAGAGGGAGAGGGAGAGGGAGGAAATGAGAGAGGGAGAGGGAGAGGGAGGGAGAAGAAATGAGGAAGGGAGAGGAGAGAGAAAAAATGAGAGGATGAGAGGAGAGAGAAAAAGAGAGAAAATATGTTAAACATAATAGGGAAAGAAAGAGAGGGTGAGGGTGAGGGAGGGAGAGGAAATGAGAGAGGGAGAGGAAGAGAGAAAAGGAAATGAGAGAGAGAGAGAGAGGAGAGAGAAAAAGAGAGAAAAATCATTAAACCTAATAGAGAAAGTGAGAAAGAGAGGGTGAGGGTGAGGGAGGGAGAGGGAGAGAAAGAGAGAAAAGGAAATGAGAGAGAGAGAGGAGAGAGAAAAAGAGAGAAAAATCATTAAACCTAATAGGGAAAGAGAGAAAGAGAGGGTGAGGGTGAGGGAGGGAGAGGAAATGAGAGAGGGAGAGAAAAGGAAATAAGACCTTATAATAAGCTTATCTTAGGCTCATAGGGGTTAGGCTGATCCTGAACAAACCTAAGGGATATATAGCTAGAGAACCCTAGCATACTTGTGCCTCCTAGCATAATGTTCTTCCTGCAAAGAGACATCTCATACATGGGGCTTGTCCTAGCCTCCACCATGCAAGTATACAAGGAAGGTAATCAACCTATCAGTTAGAAAAACATTCGTTTTTCATAACGTAAATCCAAAAATAACTTTGGATATTTCATAAAAATCAATCTCTTCTTAAAAAGACAAATACAAAAAACTAAAACAGCATCATTCATATGCTTTGCAAAACTAAAACAACATCACCATAAGATTTCTTAGGAAACTCATCTTCAACTATCAATTTTAATTAAAAAATATAATATAAAATCACTTGCAAGGAAAGACACTCTTTTATCATTGACCCTCTTTCTTCCTTAGAATAGTCTTAGGAACAAATTTCTACTTTAACAAGCATATATTTGAGCATAATAACTATTTTAAGGTTTATTCCATGAGTAGTAGTAGTATATATGCAACCATCAAGCTAGAGATCATGCTTTGGTATCTGTGGAGATCCCAATCTCATGCCCTCATAGAGATTGTAGTGTGCAATAGTGTGGAGAGAAGGTGGGTGAGTTGTAAATGGTAAAGGAGAATTCTATTGATGATGGAGAGAAGATGAGGTGAATCACCAATTCTATTCTTAGTGAGTGCAACTTACCCATAGTATGGCATCCATGACCAATTGAAATCAGTAAGACTTTGAAATCCTACCTCGAGTATTATAACTATTGTTTTGCGGTGGATTTTCTTGCCATAATTCAATGTCAATTTGTACTTGTGTTTTCCATGGTGTGTTGACTATGGATGTCAAATGCTCTAGTTGGATCTCTCTCTCTTTCTCCTATCATCGTGGTCATGGTCGTGGTCGTAGTCATGGTGATCGTGGTCATGGTTGTGGTCATAGTCGTGGTCGTGGTCGTAGTCGTAATGTAGAAAAAGAGAGAGAGATGGAAGGAGAGGATAATAATTTAAGAAAGAAAAAAAAAGAGAGAGATGGAAGGAGAGGAGAACAATTTAAGAAAGAAAAAAAGAATGATAACAAAAACAAAATTTTTGTCGTAACGTAGACAAAATCGAAAACAATGAAGGTCTTGTTGTTCAAGATCACGAGGCGTATCTTAATCAGTGTGTCCCATGTCCTTGCTCTCAATGTAAGCTGGCAATTAGATGAAAACGTCCATCGTCTATAGAACAGGTACGATGATTTGGCCAGTTTTAATCTGAGATCATTGATCAGGCGATTGCGGATTTTGACCCGTTCAAAAGTCTTGCAACCGTGCCCTTTCTCGAAGGTACCACAAGAAACTTTAGACACCTTCCCATATAGAGAAAAAAAGAGAAATTTTCTAGATACTTATCAAAGTATCTAGAAAAAGTCTCAACTAGTAAAAGTGGAACATTTTACAAGATAGTGATATAGTAAAATATTCCTATATAGGAATTTTAAAATTTCCTAGTTGTTGATATAGTAAAATTTTACTATACAAGTAAACTAGTTAGAATGAGTGATATAGTAAAATTTATCTATATAAAAAAACTAGTTACAAGCATGCATAAAGTGAAAAATTATTCCTATGTAGTAAAAAGTTCAAATCAAAATAATTGAAAGAATTAAAGGATATTGTCTTCATTAATAAAAAGATCAATCTAGGATACAAATATCTTCAATGCTCAGAGGTCTATTGTGACTTTTTGTGACAATAATTTTCTCTCTACAAAGTAACCAATCCACAATAGACTTTCTCATAGCTGGCAATGTTTGTTCATTGCAACCTTCTAAAAAACTAGGGTCCCTCTTGATAAGATTATATGTAGACTTTAATGATGTATATAGCTCATCAATGGATCGAATGTCCAAATATTTCAGGAGGATTGTTTCTTTGTCTTCCTCTTTGAAGGCATTAACAACCTGCATTAAAAGAAGACAATATAAATTAGTATGCTACTACATCATAAGTTAATTAGCTACTTCATAATTTTAATATATAATAACATTGAGTTACCGATGAAGTTCTTGAAGACAATTTTACATTAGGAGAATCCACTTTTTTTGACAGATCAATATGGTTGAGAGCCTATAGTGCAAACAAAAAATTAAGCTTAAAAAAATAAAATCATATAATCACATTACTTTTAAAAAATGCAAAGAAGTATCTTAGATTTTTTCTTCCTTTTCCCCTTACGATCTTTTTGGTGTTGCTTACTCTGCTCCATTTTCTCGCTCATCTTATCATAACAAGTTTGTAATTAGATATAATTCATTAATTGCATCTATTAAAACAAATGATTGAGGGATGGCTAAGCATACCTTTCATACATGAACACTTTTTCGTGCAATTTCAATCCCCTCAAGATCTTCAAATGTATCTTGAGGAATAGAGCGTTCACTACTATATGAACTCAAAAATACAAGAAAAATAAAATTCAAAAACGAAATATATTTTCATTTATAAGTACACAAAATCAAGAATATTATATAAACAAAATAGTCATACATTTGGGAATCCTTGTAGAAGCTCCGTAAAAGTATGATTAGAGTTCAAATAGTCTTGAAACATAGGTTAAGTATTAGAGAAAATAAAATGGAAAAAAGCTATAAATCAAATTATACCAACCATTTCATCATTTTTTAAATGTTTGTTGGAAGTAGAGACTGAATCAAGGGGTGGGCCATCATTTTGTGATTTCAACTAATACAAGTAGAAAAATTAAAGTAAATATCCAAATTTTATAATTTTAAATATCAAACTATATTAATAAGTAAACGGTGTACATACATGCACTATGCTATTCTCTAAAAAGATACATTGATCTTTCACCATAAGTTGTGGATAGTATACTTCACCATTTTTATCCTAAAATTTTAGAGAAAGTATACATAATGAAAGGTAAATATATATAAGTAGCTTAGACATAAATGATTATAATATTTAATAATAATAATGATTACATTAAAAGATAACACTTGAGATGGAAATTTATAAATCTTACCAATTTTCCTTGCATATCTTCTTGCTCAAAGCTACGATTTACCTCCTATTAAAAAAACATAATTGTGTCCATTAGTGCTAATTCCATCTATATATAATCTACATTGAGAAATTTTTTGATATTAAATAACTTACCAAAGATATATCCATAGAAGATCATCTTTTCCTCTTGAGTTGCTTTCTGAGATTTTGAGCAACAAAATATACATCAACCAAAGGTAAGTAGCACCATGAAACTCAAGGGGTAAAATTTGATCATAGTTTTGATCTATGATCTCTAGAATTCTTTGTTTGTCATATCTATTATTAGGAAACTGTAGATCCTTGCCAAACTTATGGTTCTTGACCCAATTGTACACTTTTCTGTGATTGGCACAATATCTAATATTTTGCGTATCTCTATAGTACTTTAGTAAAAATGGTTTCCCAAACTCATCTTTGTCTTCTCGACTAATCTTTTTAGGTGGTCTAAAAATTTGGTCATATGCAGGAGTCTTCATCAAAGACACATCTCTTAATTGTATATTATTGATTTTCTTCTGAGGTGATAATTGGACTCTTTTACTTTGCATTGAAATTGATTTACCCATGCTCACTGTTTGCTCAAAACTATTATTCTTCGATTTCAATTCCTCAATTGTTTTTTGCAAAGTGATAATGGTGTGCATCATTGAATCTAGAGTTTGTTGACTTAGGGAGGCCATGAGACAAGCTAAAATTAAATTGTAAAAAGTTGTGTCAATATTCAACCAACAAAAAATCATTTCAATCTTTATAAAAGGATACAACAAAATCTCTATCTCTCTCTCTCTCTCTCACAAACATTTTCTTTTAATCAATGAGTTTTTAATTTTTAAAGAAAAATAACATATACTTATATAAAATACAGTTATACAAACCGTAACTTGGAAAGGCCGTGAGACGATCTAAAATAAAATGTAAAAATTTATATGTAAGTATTAATCAAACAAGAAATTATATCTATATGTTAGTATTCATCAAATAAGAAATCCCCTCATCTTTTATAAAAGGATACAACAACTCTCCCTCTCTCTCTCTCTCTCACACACACACACACACACTCTCTCTCCCTCTCTCATGTCCACAACCTATACATGATGAGGCATAATATGAGCTATAACTACGAAATACTATCCTAATGTACAAACAACCATTGATAAAACATAATGATATGTACAATAGAGTGGTAATCAAACAATTATGTTCACAATGACCAATGTTACTAGCACCCATTTGGATGTCAAAGAATGCAATACACACAGACTCTCTAAAGCAATCAAGAAACTTAATGTGATCTCCACACTACTAGAACATCTATAGAATCTCCAATCGATGATATTATTATCATTCTCTTTGTAACTTCAAAGTTTGGCAGTACCATGCTACATAAGTTCTAATCCCTCCATATATCTTCATCAATATCAATCCTCCATATATATCTACTACGATCACACTTCAACCATGACAATTTGCAACTTTTCTCTTCATAATTTACCTCTCTTATCTTGCATGCATGTACTCTCCATCCATTTCATTGTTATGTTTTCTTGCCAATACAATATCATGTTTTTCTAACCAAGGAGGTATGCAACCAACTGCTCCTATTTGTAATAATCTTGTTCTTCGAATTAGATCTTTTACCTCATATGCAACAAGTCTATTATCTAAAGGTATAGGAATAAAAATATTCAATAATAAACTCAATGGTCTTATGCAATCTCAAGTAAATGGGAGTCATTGAGTTTGTAGCACACTCATTTCCATGATGGGATCTACAAGTAAGAACTCTTCGTTTTCTTTTATAGTTATTCATTGCTTGTAATACTCCCCACTAAAAAATGTATGATACTCTCCATCCCATTGAATGGAAAAAAAGGTTTTGAGCCTTACTTTCCAATGACCTACACTTTCTAACATGCTACAAAAAGTGTCTGTTTTTACCACTACATCATCTTGATCTTGTATATTTCTCAGTTATAAAGAATTCTTCTATATATGGTAACTAGACGTCCTCCTAGTGAACTCTCTTCAATACAAAGAAATTGCGCAATATATTTTTGTTCTTCTGATGAAAGAAGCCTACAATCTCTTTTCTTTTTTGTGATTAAAATGCCCTTTTCACGTATCATTGTGTGACAAGGATATTTGAAATCATCTCTTTCAAGAAATTTCCATATCTCCTTTGCCTTCTCAATTGAAGAAACCTCTACAATTTCATTCTCATGAAATGGATAACAACAAGGTGTCTGGTAATCAGTGAAAGCATAATCATCAGGTAAGACAAGTGAAGAGTGTACGTGGATAAGCGTTCTTTCATGTGGTAAAAGCCCATCTACTTCCATTTTTAATAACTTAAATATTGAAGTGAAAAATATCATCGTATAATAATTTACGTAAGAGATTTTGTTAAAATGATTATTTGTCTTCACTCCTATATATAATGCTACCATTTGCTCAAAGTCACAACACCAATAGACATCATGTGAGCCATGTCTTAATATGTCATCTAATAGTTCTCCATTTCCTGCAACATGTTCTAAGGGAGAAGAATTAGCACCAAGGCTTCTTCCTTTCGAACTCTCCAAGCAGAAAACAAACAACGTACAACACCCAAACTTTCTTTTGACCAACCAATACCATGACTATAATTATAGAAGGCATGTGCAATATCAATAAGCAACAAACCTAAATTAGTGATTGTATCTGGTATCTCATCAACCATACTTAAAACATATGGTAAGCACCATTGGATAAACTTTTGGTTCTCTTCAGCCTTGAAGCTTTCATAGTACTTACTTGGATTGCAAGGCCAGCATCCATGATGAATCGATGGTGGAGAAAGCTTATAAGACTTCTCACAACAAAAATCTATAACCTTTTTCTTTTCATTGGACATGGCTCTCATGAGTGCTCGTATATATTTTTGAAACATATTTAGAGATAATACATGCATCGCATCATATTCCAAGTCTATTGACAAGTTGAAACCATACAAATCATATAGTTTCCATAGAATAGACTCTCCAGATAACCCAACAACCTTTAGTTTTCCTTCTTTTTCAGCTTGTGTGAAAGCCCTCTTTGAACTTGTTAAGGCATCAATCATTTCACCTATGGACCGTTGGAGTGGAGGATATCTTGCTTATTATCGACTACCATCATATAGATAGCGTCCATGGAATGAGGGATTACTAGTATCTATAGTTGCTTGGGCTTTGTCCCTACGTCAAAAGAATTGCCTACCATATTTGAAGGATCCTATTTTACATTGTGAGGAATGATCACCCGTGACCATCATCAACATTGATCTAACAACACAAAAGCTTGATTGTCCCATTGGATTATCAAAAATCTTTCCTACAGGATAGTTACATGATACTTGTATACCATTTATGTAAAGATCTTGCAGCTCGCCAATAAGTGGTCTTAAAAAAGTTTCAAACACATCAGGAGTATTACGAATAAGTTTTGAGCAACTAAAAGGTATGAAAAAAATAGGAAGAATGCCTAACATAGAGCCCTTTCCACCATTAAGGACCTTGATTTTGACCACACCACAATCCTTTTGTGTGGTGCGAGAGGCTTGGAAGCCATCCCAGTGTAAAAGAAGTGACAAGTTTTGAGGATAAGCTCTACACATTTTCTTTTTACATTGGTTAAAATGTCGACATTGCTTACAAATAAAATTGTACTCTTGTGTCTCATGATTAAAACCTTGTTCTAGAACTATTGAAAAACAAGACCTTGGAAAAGTTGTATATGCTTTCCCACATATAGGGTTGTTGCATACAACAACCATCTCATACTCAGTATCCGGATTCCAAAAATTTTGATACTCGTGACACTTTCTTCCATCCCAAAACTCATTTATGAATTCTAGTTGCATATGGATATCTTTCCCTAGCCATCTTGCTCTATGACACCACATGCTTAGATAATCATGACAAAGTGACTTGGATTGCACTATAAGCTCCAATTGTTTCTTGAGAGGCAAATAATCAATAGCTAACATTTCTTTCCTTGGTTTATTGCATTTTTTACACTTGTCACAACATTCAATACAGTCACGCTTTAATAAAATTTTTCACATATTTTTTTTGCAAGAACAGAAGACTACATCTTTGGCATAAGATTCCTCCTTGCTAGGTGAAAGAAGCTCAATTTCATGATCATTGTTTTTACTTCCTATGTAATGCCTATAGTGTTCAGGTTGGACCATGCCAAAGACCATGATACATAGAGTCTAGTTGCTCCCAAGATGTAGGGACTTTGACTCCATCAAGGTCTCCATCCCATGTATCAGGTAGTACTTAAACTTGGCTTGCACTCTTCAACTCTTCGATTCCTAACCCTTGGATTACCCATGTCTCCAAACAATAGTTGGAGCATATTCTCTTGTGCAATAATTCAGATTTGGTTCTCATCCCAAAAAGCTTGAATCTGATCAATTATTTTTTTAATGGTTTGTTGATGTGGTGATGACTCATCTATATAAGGATCTATTTGAGGAGACTGGACATGGTCAATAGAAAGACTACTTGAGTTATTTTCATGACCTAAGGGGGAACTTACACAAGTATTGATAGTTTGATCATTGATTTGTTCTTCTTGCCCTTCATTAGACTCCATGGTATTGGCTTCAAGAAAACTAGTAAGACCAATTTGCATACTTAGTGCATCATATTTGACCTTTAATTCTTGATGCCTAAGAAAATTTTGTGGACCAACACTCCTCCCACCATTACAATATGCACGACAATCACACCACATACGTAATCTATTTGAATCAACTATGCTAGCTTCGTGTTGGACTTGAGATGTTGCCTTTGGATCTCAAGATGGTCTCCTTGCACATTTGACTCATCTAGTTCACTAGGATGGGATATCCTTAGAGAAGAATGCATAAAAGCATGCCATTTTTCATGTGTCTAAAATAAGTACAACGGTTCACCAATTGCCAACCTTCAAGACTATGTGCACACTTATAATTACATACACATTTTCTTAATGTGCTTGAAGAAAAAGACATATATGTTGTTTAGGGTAGATGTATTAAGATAATTATCTGATTTTATAAACCAAATTGTGTCCCTCACTTGCGTATCTTGAGTCTTCAATCCAATGTTGATAAAGAAGTGAACTCCACAATTATGGCATAAGCGACTACAAAAAATCCTGTCATGAACATAATTTCACGTTAATAACATAATTTTGAACAGAACACTTAAAAGATTGAACATAACCACAAGAATATGATGTGTCTAAAGATGTGCTGAGCCTAACATTTATATCTTGAACATAACCATCGGAATGTGATGTGATTAAAGATGATGCCCCAAACTATGAGTGTCAGTCCCCTGATAAGAAGACCCTTAGTACAACAAACAATGCTGAACTTTATTGAGCACTGAATCTATAGTCCTCTCTGTGGTATAGCACATTCATGAGTAATTAGGCCCCACACTTACTAGTGCCCCCTAGAAGAGTAACTACTGAATAAAGCTACATCCTGCTTACAAACCTTGTCGATCTGTGCCAGTTGCATTTATCTGTATATCTACCAGTTGTATATCTACAACTGTATATCTACCAATGTATATCTATCAGCTATATTTATGACTCTAATCAGGACTAGCAATAAGATTAGGATCACTAACAATGGCATGAGATTAAGAATCTTTGATACTGATTGTTGTCAAGTTGCCTGCATCACCCACAACAAGACTATTCTCAGTAGGCATTTCTGCTCAAGTCCAAAAAACAAGCTGCTTTGACAGAAGCACTTACATAATTACTAAAGTGGAGATATTCGACACCTTTGGTGGAGATATTACTCAGGATGCTAATGTTTACAGCAGTGTTCTATCATAGTAGGTCATTGGACTCATAACAGGTCTACAACCTGTAATTCTATTACAGAGATAACATGGTTGAATCCTCTGCTCTAATTGATGCAAACATGGACTCTGAATTTATCAGTTTAGCCATGGCTGATATACATATGCAATCTAGCCATGCTAGTGGCCCTTGATGTGATGATTGCAAGACCGTGCAGTCAGTTGTTTCTCAATAGATGGATGAATAGAGGCAGTCATCCTATAAAAGGAGCCCACTATAGGTACTACAATGGCAAGTAGGGGAATGGGTATGGAGAGATCCCTTAGTAGATAGACCTTGAGAGATTTTCTTTTTGAATATATTATTATACTAGGGAGGAGGATCCACATGAGCAAGATTAGAGTGGTCCACTAACTACCACCCAGCATTGTATTAGTAGTCATGACATTTCCACTTTGAAATTTCCTTTGTTTTGGGGGGATCCATGCCTAACAGAGATGCCCCAAACTATGAGTGTTAGTCCCATGATAGGAAGATCCTTGGTACAGCCAACAATGCTCAGCTTTATTGAGCATTAAATCTACAGTCCTCTTTGTGCTACAGCACATGCCTGAGTAATTAGGCCCCACACTTACTAGTGCCCCCCAGAAGAGCAACGATCACTAACAATGGCATGAGATTAAGCATATTTGAAACTGATTGTTGTTAAGTTACCTGCATTACCCACAACAAGACTATTCTCGGTAGGCATTTCTGCTCAAGTCCAGAAAAAAAGCTGCTTTGACAGAAGCACTTAAAGAATTATTAAAGTGGAGATATTTGATAGCTCTGGTGGAGATATTACCCATGATGCTAATGTTTACAGCAGTGTTCTATTACAATAGGTCATTGGAGTCATAATAGGTTTGCAACTTGTAATTCTTTTACAGAGATAACATGGTTGAATCCTCTGCTCTAATGGATGCAAACATGGACTCTGAATTTATTGGTTTAGCCATGGCTGATATACATATGCAATCTAGCCATGCTAGTGGCCTTGATGTAGCAAATCATCTGAAAGCTTATGACTGCAAGATTATGCAATCAATTTTTTCTCAATAGATGGATGAATAGAGGCAGTCATCCTATAAAAGGAGTCCACTATGGGTACTACAATGGCAAGTAGGGGAATGGGTATGGAGAAATACCTTGGTAGTTAGACCTTGGGACATTTTCTTTTTGAATATATTATTAGGCTAGGGAGGAGGATCCATATGAGCAAGATTAGAGTGGTCCACCAACTACCACCCAGCATTGTATTAGCAGTCATGACATTTCCACTTTGAACTTTCCTTTGTTTTGGGGGGATCCATGCCTAACACAGATGACCCAAACTATGAGTGTCACTCCCATGACAGGAAGACCCTTGGTACATCCAACAATGCTCAGCTTTATTGAGCATTGAATCTACAATCCTCTTTGTGCTATAGCACATGTCTGAGTAATAAGGCCCCACACTTACCAGTGCCCCCGAGAAGAGTAACTACTGAATAAAGCTACATCCTGCTTGCAAACCCTCTCGATCTATGCCAGCTACATTTATTTGTATATCTACTTGCTGTATATCTACCACTATATATCTACCAGCTGTATTTATGACACTAATCATGACTAGAGATAAGGTCACGATCACTAATAATGGCATGAGATTAAGCATCTTTGAAACTGATTGCAAGTTACCTGCATTACCCACAACAAGACTATTCTTAGTAGGCATTTATGTTCAAGTCCAGAAAAAAAGCTGCTTTGACAGAAGCACTTAAAGAATTATTAAAGTGGAGATATTCGATAGCTGTGGTGGAGATATTACCCATGATGCTAATGTTTACAGTAGTGTTCTATTACAACAGGTCATTAGTGTCATAACATGTTTGCAACGTGTAATTATATTACAGAGATAACATGGTTGAATCCTATGCTCTAGTGGATGCAAACATGGACTCTGAATTTATCAGTTTAGCCATGGCTGATATACATATGCAATCTAGCCATGCTAGTGGCCTTGATGTAGCAAATCTTCTGAAAGCTAATGACTGCAAGACTGTGCAGTCAGTTATTTCTCAATAGAGGGATAAATAGAAGCAGTCATCCTATAAAAGGAGACTACTATGGGTACTACAATGGCAAGTAGGGGAATGAGTATGGAGAAATCCCTTGGTAGATAGACCTTGAGACATTTCCTTTTTGAATATATTATTAGCCTAGGGAGGAGGATCCATGTGAGCGAGGTGGTCCACCAGCTACCACCCAACATTGTATTAGCAATCATGACATTTCCACTTTAAACTTTCTTTTGTTTTGGGGGGATCCATGCCTAACACAGATGCCCCAAACTATGAGTTTTAGTCCCATGACAGTAAGACCCTTGGTACGCTCAACATTATTAAGCATTGAATCTACAGTCCTCTCTGTGGTATAGTACATGCTTGAGTAATTAGGCCCCGCACTTACCAATGCCCCCCAAAAGAGGAAATACTGAATAAAGCTACATCATGCTTACAAACCCTTTCAATCTGTGCCAGCTGCATTTATATGTATATCTACTAGATGTATTTATGACACTAATCATGACTAGCGATAAAGTCAGGATCACTGACAATGGCATTAGATTAAACATCTTTGAAACTGATTGTTGTCAACTTTCCTACCTCACCCACAGTAAGACTATTCTTAGTAGGCATTTATGCTCAAATCCAAAAAACAAGCTACTTTGATAGAAGTACTTACAGAATTATTAAAGTGGAGATATTTGACAGCTCTCATGGAGATATTACTCAGGATGCTAATGTTTACAGTAGTGTTCTATTACAGCAGGTCATTGGAGTCATAATGGGTCTACAAGCTGTAATTCAAATATAGAGATAACAAGCTGTAATTCAAATATAGAGATAACATGGTTGAATCCTATGCTCTAATGGATGCAAACATGGACTCTCAATTGATCAGTTTAGCCATGGTTGATATACATATGCAATCTAGCCATGCTAGTGGCCTTGATGTAGCAAATCATTTGAAAGCTGATGACTGCAAGACTGTGCAGTCAGTTGACACCAATGATATCCAGAGATAAGATATGACAAAAGATTTTTGAGGTAGTGCACCAAAGAGTAAAAGTTGCATGATACTGTTGAAGGTCAATCTTCAGAAAATGCTAGAAAGGACATGACAAAGCTAGAATCTTCACTGCTAGCAATAGCAGATGTGGGATCAATGCTAGCTTCAATAGCTAGATGGTCAGCA
Organism: Lygodium microphyllum; assembly: GCF_053477565.2. NCBI lineage: Eukaryota > Viridiplantae > Streptophyta > Polypodiopsida > Schizaeales > Lygodiaceae > Lygodium > Lygodium microphyllum. Next base: position 81,451,032 of record NC_141163.1, on the reverse strand, counting down.
GTTGCAAGGTGATTCCAAGCCATGCATGTCTGTTGCTGCTGCTCTTGATGTCTTGTTGTAACCTCCTTTCCATGTTCTATAGAATTTCAAATGCCGCAAACATTGGGAGCTGGTAGCAGAACTCTTGCAAGAGTTTCAAGGTTGGTAGGCTGGGCCATGCTATGGCACCATATAATCATGCTGCTTGGACTGTAATAGATGAGGGAAGCAACTTCCCCAATGTCAATGACAGTTTGGATGGGAGGAAGACACCTATGCAGCAAGTTCATATGCCACTTGGCCTTTCAAGAAATCTATTTATAAACAAACATCTACAGAGCATTCATCTCAAATATAGACAAATGGAAGGATGCATTTGGGGTATCATCTGTATCTGCAGTGCTTTCCACTATGCACTAAACACAGTTTGTATAGGCTCAGCAGTGTGCATTTACAACTATAGATATTACTCAGGATGCTCATGTTAACAGCAGTGTTCCATCAGGATGCTAAAGTTTGTATAGGGTCAGCAGTGTTCCATCCTAATGTTCACAGCGAAGGTACACTATGTATGGATATTATTTAGGATGCTTGGTCTCCTTGTAATAATGTCTCCAACATTCTCACTTCTATTCACTCTCTCCAGATAGATTTGAATCTTGCAAGCCCTACAAATCCAAAAGCCACCTCATTCTACCTGAATGACATTGCCTCCAAAAACATGAAAGTCAGCAGGCAGTCTCTATTTATAGACAAACATCTATAGAGCATTCATCCCAAACATAATCAAATGCAAGGATCCATTTGGGGTATCATCTCTATATCTGCAGTGCTTGCCACTTTGCACTAAACACAGTTTGTATAGGCTCAGCAGTGTGCATTTACAACGAAGGTACACTATGTATGGATATTACTTAGGATGTGTTTACAACAATGTTGTATTACGACAGATCATTGGAGTCATAACAGGTCTGCAACATGTAATTATAATACAGAGATAACATGGCTGAATCCTTTGCTCTAATGGATCCAAACATGGACTCTGAATATTTTTAGTTTAGCCATGGTTGATATACATATGCAATCTAGCCATGCTACTGGACTTGATGTAGCAAATCATTTGAAAGCTGATAATTGCAAGACTCGGTTGACACCAGTGATTTCCAGAGATAAGATATGACAGAAGATTTCTAAGGTAGTGCACCACAGAGTAAAATTTGCATGATACTGTTGAGGGCTGAAATGATGAATGGGTTGCCTCTTACCCATCCAACCTCCAATCCTCACTAAGAGAACTAAACAGGGGCACCACCTAGCCAAAGGGAGGATGGGCTAGGACATCCCTTTTCTCAAAGAGAATCAAGAGAACCAAGACAGAAATTTACAAGAGAGAATATATGTACTAGACACCATATTAGAATATGAGAGAGAGAGATGAGAGGAGAGGAAGACAAGAGGAGAAGAGGTAGAGAAAGCTTGCCATTATGCTACATGGAATGAGAAGATGAGAAGAGAGGGAGATAATAAGAGAAGAGGTAGAGGAAGCTTTCCATTATACTACATAATAAAAGAACTCACTCATAGCTTACCTCAAAGAGATGAGGGTATTCTAGAGTGCTCTCATGCGCTTGTCATTGTCCTCCTCCCCTTCATTCTCCATGGGCTCTTTATATAGCCTCCATGAGAGATTAGATTAAGCTAATCTTCTTGATTAACATAATCCTAGATGATGTATGGCATCTTTGAAAATATGGAGAATAGTGGATGGGACAAGTCCCCATCTTGGTCATCATGCAAGAAGCCAAGGGTGGTGGTAGTCAAAATAGAGAAATGGAGCTAGATTACAAGAGGTGCATGCCCAAAGCACATTATTATAATATATTTACAAGAAGGATAGAGTGGAAAGTTGGTGTGGTGAAAGAGAGAAGCAAATTGCATGTAGCCATCAGTCTGCGCCTTCATAACTTCAATTCCATGAAGAATTTGAAAAAAGTTTCTTCTGCAACTTTGTAGACTAGGTCGAAACCAATTGGGCTGTGCGGGAATTTTCTTGAAATTCACTTTTTCTTGGGAGTTATCAAGATGATAAAAAACTGCTTCCAAAAGCTACTTTGACTTTAGTCCCCCATATATACATAAATACATATAAGCATGTGACAGAAGGGGTCCATGCTTGTAAACTTTTGTGCAAGATCCAAGTGACATCATGATGTGGATATTGACTTGTGTGCTAGGGTGAGGTGTCCTCTAATGATGGTGATAGATTCCAAATCTTAGTGATGCAGGCAGAGTCCATGTGTAGTTGGAGACTAGTCCTTTGAAAAATCTATGCACTCACTCAACTCCTAGGTGTAATCCATTTTCATCTTCACTAAGATAATCATCCCTTTTACCCTTTACATTGACATGCCTTCTAAGAACTTGTTCCCCCCATTTGCTAGAGTTATCATAATTGAGAAGCAATGTAGAATACCTAGTGCTTGAAGAGTAAACCCAAAGTGATATGGTAAGCTCTTGATAGGGGCTTTGGCAAAATTTTGTGGTAATAATCCGGGTTGTAAAAAACCCGGATCATTAGCCCTCCCCTTAGGCTAGAGGTATTCATGCCTCTAGCTTGATAATGATGGTCCAATAGAGCAAGGAGGACTTCACCCCCTCATTGGTGGCTCTTCATTGAATGACTGCTCCAAAGTGTTCATATTTCTTTGAAAATAAGGCTTCAGTCTCGCCATCCATTTACCCTTGTCTTGTGAACCTTCCCATCCATGTCACCTAGCTTATAGCTGCTATTTGGATATCTCCTTATGACCATGAATGGCCCTTCCCACTTGAACACAAGTCTAGCATCCTTTTTGTTATCAAAGCGGTTATCATAACGTAGCACAAGTGATCCTTCCCTTATGTGTTTACTAGCTAGCTTCTTATTAAATGTCTTCCTTCTCTCTTCAGCCTGCATGGAATAGTGTTGGACTACTGCTTCTCTGTCTAACTCCAGCCTCTCTAGATCCAAGATCCTATCCTCTAACTTCTTATCTTGATTCTTCTCTTGACTGGATACTAAAACACGCAAGCTGGCCAATTCCACCGCAAAGCCTCTTGTCCATAGACGAGGTGAAATGGGGTATAGTCAAGTGAGGTTCTAAATGAAGTCTTGTAGGCCCAAAGAGCTGCACTCAATTTTTTATCCCAATGCTTGGGGTGCATGTGTACTTGCTTGGTAATTATCTTACAAATCAGCCCATTCACTTTTTCGACCAAACCATTATACTGTGGGTAGTAGGGAGTAGAATGCCTGTGCTTGATTTTTAGCCTTTCCATTAGCTCCCCTACTAGGTTCGCCCTAAAACCAGGACCCCGATCAAAGATAATTTCCAAAGGTGTGCCAAATCTACAACAAATATTTTCAAACACAAATTTTCCCACTTCTTGGGCTGTGATCCTACTAGTTGCTGAAGCCTTTGCCCAGCTCGTCATGCAGTCCACACCCATTATGATGTATTCCTTGCCAGATTGAGTTCGTGGGAGTGGCCCTTGCATCAATCCCCCATTTCTCAAATGGGCCATATGTAGTTATGGGATTTTGTTCCTCATGCACTAGCTTCCTTGGTCCGGTCTTTTGGCAATCGTCACAAGTGCGGCACCAATGTTGCACATCTCGATGTAGACTAGGCCACACAAAACCGGCTTGGAGAATCTTCCTGTTGGTTATTTCTTAAGCAAAATGTCTGCGACAAATCCCCTCATGGCAGCTCTTAATCACATCCATAATCTCCTTTGCTGTTGGCACCCTTCTAAGCACTGCATCCTTTCCTTTCCAATACAACATATCAAGCGGTATTTAGTGGCCTTAGTAGCCAGCCACCATTTCTCACTCTTACTCATATGTGTAGGTGCCTCACCATGCTCAAGAAAATAGAGCACATCTTGTAGTTGAAACTTACCCTGAAACAAGGGAAGCTTTACTGTAATGATGCCCACCATTACCTCTTTCAAATTTTCAGCTGGCTAGAGCATCTGCATCGCCATTTGTGCGCCTTGGCACAAAATAGATTTGCGCTTTCTGTAACTTTCTCATGAGAGTTTTAGCTTCTCTCATTTTCACTGCTAAGTTATCATTTTTACAAGCCCAGATTCCTTTCATCTGCTTAACAATTAGCATAGAATCCCCAAAAACATTAAGTCGAGTGACACCATGTGAAAGAAACCACCTCAAACCTAAAAGCAAGGCTTGATATTCTGCCTCATTATTAGAATGGACATCCTCCAAGCTGATACCTTCTCCATAAAGTTTGTCACCTTCGGGACTAAACAACACTATTCCTGCTGCCACTCTGTCTTTAATACGCTTGTAGGACCCATCGAAGTAGAGGGCATGGGCATTCTCCACCCGTGGCGGCTCCTCAAGAGGAGGTGTCTCCTCTGTTACCTTTCCCTTCTCCTTTTCCTTCTTTTGATGGTATTTATGGGTCAACAAATCAGCTAAGCAAGCTCGAGTAGAATCCTCCACCTTGAAGGTGTAGTCAAACTCTTGGAGTTGTATCACCCACTTAGCGATTCTGGCTGAAACATCCACATGCTGTAAGGCATAGGGAAAATGCTCTTCCGTCGTGATCACTGTGAATGGCCTAGGGAGAAGATAAGGACGAAACTTTCTTACAACAAACATTAGAGACAAAACCATCACCTCGACCATCTTGTACCCTCATTCTAATGCTGTCATTACTCTACTAGAAAAGTAAACCGGTCTCATTAGGCCAGTTTTAGCATCCTTTTGTATTAGTGCTGCCCCTAGAGCATCTTCCCCAAAACTCGGGTGACAAAAAACTCTTGATCCCAGCAAGGCTGTAAAATTATAGGAAGGGTGCTAAGAGCCTTCTTCACCTCGTGAAAGCACCTTTCGCTTTCATCACTCCACAGGAGCTCCTCAGAGTGGGTTAACTGTTGCAGTGGAAATATTAATTGGGAGAGGAAATGAATGAACCACCCCATATATCGCACCTTCTGAATGAAAGAGGTTAATTGCTTCACAAAAGATGGTGATGGCACCGCCAATAGGGCCTTAACTTTATTTGGATCTGCTTCAATGCCCCTCTCACTTACAACATGCCCTAATAAAGTTACACTGCTTTCCCCAATGCGACACTTCTCATGGTTTAACTACCCCTCCATTTGTGCGAGTTGGTTGAAAGCTTCATCCACCTTCCCTAGATGTAGAGCCTTAGAACTATAAATACAAAAATCATCAATAAAGACCCTGATGGGTTTCCCAAAATATGGCTAGAAGACATAATTCATGAATCGTTGGAAGGTAGCTGGGGGATTTGTTAATCCAAATGGCATTACTTTGTAAGCAAAACAACCCCAAGGTGTAATGAAGGTGATCTTTTGTTGATCCTCCTCAGCTATTCGGATCTGGAAATAACCTGAATACCCATCACAAACAGTGTATCTCTCATGCCCGACCACCTTCTTGAGTATTTCATCTAGAACGGGAAGAGGAAAGTGATCTCTCTTTGTTGCAGCATTTAGCAGCTTGTAGTCCACACAAATCCTCCATTTTTCATTCTTCTTGGGTATCACCACCACAGGTGAAATCCACTTCGAGTCCCCTATTGGATAGATGAAGCCTGCCTTCAAAAGTCATTGCACCTCAGTGAGTAGAGCATTTTGTTGAACTACTACCAATCGTCGTAGTCGCTGCACCACTGGCCGTGCTCTCTCTTTTAGATTAATGTGATGTTGTACTGCTGTCACACTTATGATGTGTTCATAATCAGAAATAAAAAGTGCAGAGTATTTTATCACCACTTCCATGTAGGCTGCCTTCTCCTCAACTAATAGATCCTTAGCCAACATTTTTTCTAAACCCTCCTTCTCGACCTTTGGAAGCTGCTGTGGAATTTCACTACTAGAAGGCCCTTTTAATGTAATCCCCATCACTTCTAGAGAGCTTTCTTCCTCCTCATTAGAAGACTCTCCCTCTGCCATGGATGACCAACCCTGGCTGGAACTCCATTCATTAGCGGTGGTCTCTAACACAAGATTCTCTTGTTGGCCCTCCTTCATGTTGTAGATAGTGCTCTTTCATTTTTTCTGCAGCCCCTTTTGTGGCCTTAGCTCTAAAGCCCCTGTCTCCCAATCTTGTTTGGCTTTCATTCCCATTAGCCATGGTTGCCCAAGAATGAGCGGATAGCCGTCCCCCTTCACTGGCATCACATACATGTCAAGCTCCAATTGCACTCCACACACCTTTACCTTGACTTTCTTTATAACTCCCAAACAATTTACTACTATACTGCTAGCCATTTTGGCCCCAAATTTAGTAGTTTCATTTATCTCTAATCCCAAATGATGCATCAACTTTTCCGTCATGATACAAATCTCTGCACCTCCATCCACATATGTCTTTGACACTCTCTGCCCATTGATTTCGGCTTCCACTAGAGGCACAATATCTTTCATCTTTCTAGTCTGGGTTGCATTCACATGTCTATTCTTCATGGATCTAATGCTTACCATCTTTGACCATTGTCGTCGCACTGTTGGAGATAGATGTAGTAATTGTGGCCATGAAATTTCTAGCCCTTGATTCCTCACATCAGCAAGCAAATCATAAGATCTAGTACCTTTACCCAGGGAAAAATCATCTGGCTCAATGTGTCGGCGTGAGCGAGCCCTCCTCTTTTTACTGTTGCGTGTCTTTGCAGCCATTGATGACTCTGCCTCCTCTTCCATTTTTTCAATCTCCTTTGGTGGTGTAGGCTCCATTCTCTCACTTCTACGGGCTTTCTTCACCAGCATTGCTTCAACCTCTACTACTTTGGCCTTCCCTTTGACTTCACTCTCATCTAAACTAATTATCCTGACATCATGATTCTCTGGCGGCTGGAGAGGCAAGGGCGGCACCTCTGCAAGTGGTCGAGGATGCTGGAGAACTTGAACCGGTGGTGGAGGCCCTAGATTCGGTGGAACAAATGTTTCCCTAGGTTGTGTCACTTGTTGTCCCCTCCTTCTTGGTTGGAAACCATTTCCTAGAAAATGCCTAGGATGAGGGTAAAAGTACATACCATGGCCAATCTCCCCACAATTATAGCAAACGTACTCTCTTTCTTGTCTCCTTGGACCTTGATTGCCTTCATTTATGAGGGGAGGGGCCGTACTCCTTGCACCAAATTTAATGAAAGGCTTTCAACTTGATTAGTGATGCGTTGTAGGAGCTCTTGCTGTGGCATCTCTGGTTCAGGTGGGGCCTCTGCTATTTCTCTAGGCCTTGGCATGGTGGGTAAAACTTGCATGGGCTCAACTCCCCCCTTCAACTGGGCTTGATACTTCAATTTTCTATCTTTCTCCCTGGCATAAGTGACTGATTCTTCATAGGATGTGGGAAACTTTCCTTTGACCTTCTCCCTTAGTAGAGGATGAAGTTTGGCTAGAAAACAATCTTTCTTAAGGCAATCAGGTACTCTTTCTCCCTCGGCTAAGGAGGTTGCCCATTTATCCCACAATTTTATAAACATGCCTTCATATGCTTGGTACTCCCTTGGTAAGTTTTGGAGAAGATCTAAGAGTTGTCTCCAAATATCTTCAGGTGGCTCTGTATCTTGGTACTTGTACATGAATGCGGTCTTGAGATCCTCCTAATTGCCCCTTGTAGCCTCCGAGAGTGCTTGATACCACACTCGAGCATCACCCTTTAGAACTAAAGGGAAGGCCCATACTTTGGTCGCTTCATCGTCCCGGCCTGTGACTAGGAATGCCATTTCTAAGTCATCCAAAAAGTCTAGAGCTTTCTCCCCTTTGTGCCCAAAAAAAATTGGAAATGCCATGTTGCCTTAGTAGAGTACGAAGATGAACACGTCTAGACTTAAGTTGTATTTTATGAGGGGAAGGATGAATGGGTTCACAGATGCATTGATTTCAGCAAGATGTCTAGACCCCAGTATGCTTCTAATAATGCCTTAGAATCTAAGCTTTGTACTCGCTACAATATGAATAGTTTGCATAGAAAGTGGATAGATAGGTCCATACAACTCGTGGTGACTCATTAAAAACTATTATAATAATATAAAGACATGTACATTGAAGGATGCATTGTAGTCTAGCATTGGGAAGATTATAGGTTTTGGTGATACAAGAATCTCCCTTAATCTTTCAGCCCCAAAGTGCATGACAAGACGCTGTTGGAAGAAAATCTTCCTACTGATGCATACGTTAACTTGGATGTTTTGTACAGAGTGGAAGGTATAGAAATTAGGGCCATTATTATTATTCATGAGTGGAGACTACTTAAGGGAGTAGAGGGAATGCACTTTCTTGAATTATGAAGGATTTTTTCCAGAGTGTTTCTTTCTGGAACCCACCAACTTTGCTATATAGAGAATTTTCTCACCAGTGATTGTTCTTGCCTTAGTGTGTCCATACTCGACGACATATATTTCATAAGGTGTGATGGCCACCTTTTCAACCACACCTAACCTTTGAGCTAACAATAGTTGAAGGTAGTCTCTATACTTTGCACTTCTACAAAACTCTACACCATTCATACATAGTTGTCCTCCTTTGATGTGGATTAGGCCAGAGAGAGAGAGGGATTTGATGATTTGGAGATGAGGACCTCTCGGAAGGGCCTTCACTTTGTTTGCAAAACACTCACCACAATTATGAGAACCTAGCAATTAATGGCAACATGATTTTTTCCGTTGTGAGAGAATGGAATTGCTAAGGTGAACACCTTTTACCCGCATACGTGTTGTCATCCGATAGGCATACTTTCTTTCTTGGGTTTCCTTGGGAGACCATTGTGGGAGTCGTGGAATTTGACCAGCTTTAAAAAAATTTGGTGAAGGTGTTGGAGAAGTGCCACTTGGGACACTTGTTATAGAGGATGCACCACCATGTGTTGTATCGTCCCACATATGGAGATAGAGAATTATGGTTGAGAATGTCCTCAGCGGCGGGGGTACCAAAAATGAGGGCTGAAATGATGAACGGATTGCCTCTTACCCATCTAACCTCCAATCCTCACTAAGAGAACTAAATAGGGGCACCACCTAACCAAAGGGAGGATGGGCTAGGACATCCCTTTTCTCAAAGAGAATCAAGAGAACCAAGACAGAAATTTACAAGAGAGAATATATGTACTAGATACCATATTAGAATATGAGAGAGAGAGATGAGAGGAGAGGAAGACAAGAGGAGAAGAGGTAGAGAAAGCTTGCCATTATGCTACATGGAATGAGAAGATGAGAAGAGAGGGAGATAATAGGAGAAGAGGTAGAGGAAGCTTGCCATTATACTACATAATAAAATAACTCACTCATAGCTTACCTCAAAGAGATGAGGGTATTCTAGAGTGCTCTCATGGGCTTGCCATTGTCCTCCTCCCCTTCATTCTCCATGGGCTCTTTATATAGCCTCCATGAGGGATTAGATTAAGAAAATCTTCTTGATTAACATAATCCTAGATGATGTATGGCATCTTTGAAAATATGGAGAATAGTGGATGGGACAAGTCCCCACCTTGGTCATCATGCAAGAAGCCAAGGGTGGTGGTAGAAAAAATAGAGAAATGGAGCTAGATTACAAGAGGTGGATGCCCAAAGCACATTATTATAATATATTTACAAGAATAATAGAGTGGAAAGTTGGTGTGGTGAAAGAGAGAAGCAAATTGCATGTAGCCAGCAGTCTACGCCTTCGTAACTTCAATTTCGTGAAGAACCTGAAAAAAGTTTCTTCTGCAACTTTGTAGACCAGGTCCAAACCAATTGGGCCGCCTGGAAATTTTCTTGAAATTCACTTTTTCCTGGGAGTTATCAAGATGATAAAAAATGGCTTCCAAAAGCTGCTTTGACTTTAGTCCCCCATATATATATAAATACATATAAGCATGTGACAGAAGGGGTCCATGCTTGTAAGGTTTTGTGCAAGATCCAAGTGACACCATGATGTGGATATTGACTTGTGTACTAAGGTGAGGTGTCCTCTAATGATGGTGATAGATTCCAAATCTTAGTGATGCAGGCAGAGCCCATGTGTAGTTAGAGGCTAGTCCTTTGAAAAATCTATGCACTCACTCAACTCCTAGATGTAATCCAATTTCATCTTCACAAAGATAATAATCCCTTTTACCCTTTACATTGGCATGCCTCCTAAGAACTTGTTCCCCCCATTTGCTATAGTTATCATAATTGAGAAGCAATGTAGAATACCTAGTGCTTGAAGAGTAAACCCAAAGTGATATGGTAAGCTCTTGATAGGGGCTTTGGCCAAATTTTGTGGTAATAATCTAGGTTGTAAAAAATCTGGATCACTGTTGAAGGTGAATCTTCAAAAAATGATGGAAAGGACATGTCAAAGCTAGGATCTTCAGCGCTGGCAACATAAGATGTGGGATCAATGCTAGCTCCAATAGCTAGATGGTCATTAGTTTCAAGGTTATTCCAAGCCATGCATGTCAGTTGTTGCTGCTCATGTTGTCTTGCTGTATCCTTGTCTCCATGCTGATCTATAGAATTTCAAATGCTGTAAACATTCTAACTAGTTCAATGGGGCAGTCGAATCATGAGATCACTTGCTCCCATAGGAACTTAGTTGTGGTCCTAGTGTCGTTTTTCCTCATGGCTTGTTCTTCCATCCATTTTGTGAGATAATCAGTGGCAACAATGTTGTACTTGGCCTACAAGTAGTACTGTGCTACGGAACTAATAGGCCCAATAAAGTCAATCCTCCATTTCTCAAATGGTTGTCTTGCAATGATTGGACTTAACTCCATTTTGTCCTTGTTGCAAATAAGTTTCTCATTTGAAAATTTTTGGTTGCATTGCCTATGTACATGTGTTAGATGAGTTGAGATCCAAGTTGGATCCAAAAGCTGAGAAGTGCATCTTTATTGGTTACTCTCTGCAGCAAAAAGGGTATAGATGCTATAACCCTTCTACTCGTAAGTTTATAGTGAGCAGAGATGTTGTTTTTTATGAGATGAGTAGTTGGTATAAACCAGTAAATGTGATTGATGTGTAGATGCACAAAATGGTAATGCTGCACAAAATTCACAGCAGCAATCACAAAATATTAGTGGACCTGGAGCGTCCTCTAGCAGTGGTTCACATTCTTCACCATGGACAGGCAGATTGAGATCAGGAGAATCTTCTCAAAGCAATGCAGATAGTGGTATGCAGGTATCACAAAAAGAAAAAGAGAAGGTTGATCAGCCCATGTTTGATGTGAATGCAGGTCACTCTTATGTGGATAGTGAATCTAGTGGCTCAGAACAGAGCATTGATGATGAGTTGGGTATTCCTTCTATTGTTACACTTGGAGTAAGGAAGACCAGGGATGTTTTGAGAGCACCTGGGAGTGAACCTATTTTGCGCAAGTCTACGAGAGCTAGGTATCCTGTGGATAGGCTGAAATATGATGGATTTACAGCCATTCACTATGCATATATGGTCAAAGTGATACAGGAACCAGAACCCACTTCTTTTGAGCAAGCCATGGGAAAAGAAAAATGGGAGAAAGCCATGGATGAATAAATGGATGCCTTGGAAGCAAATGCTACATGGGAGTTAGTACCTTTGCCTAAAGGTAAGAATGCAATTGGTTGTAAGTGGGTTTATAAGGTGAAGCACAATGCAGATGGTTCTGTGAACAGATATAAGGCAAGATTAGTAGTCAAGGGGTATGTACAAATATTTGGCATTGACTATGAAGAAACATTCAGTCCGGTTGCAAGGATGGCAACCGTAAGAGCAGTCATTGCTATGGCTACATCAAAGGGATGGTCTTTACATCAGATGGATATAAAGAATGCCTTCTTGCATGGTGATTTGCAAGAAGAGGTCTATATGGAGCAGCCACCAGGTTAGGTGCATGCTGTTCATCCTGAGTTTGTTTGCAGGTTGAAGAAAGCCTTGTATGGCTTGAAGCAAGCACCTAGAGCATGGTCTAACAAGATAGGACAGTATCTTGTCACTATTGGCTTTCAGATTTCCAAGGCAGATTTCTCACTTTATGTGAGAAAAATAGAGAAAGGTATTATGCTACTTGTCATTTATGCTGATGATTTGATTATGACAGGTGACAGTGATGAAGATATCCTTCATGTGAAAATGCTATTGAAGCAGAAGTTTGAGATGAAGGATTTGGGAGAGCTGCATTATTTCTTGGGCATTGAGGTGATTAGATCACCAAGTGGGATACAGCTCTTGCAGAGGCAGTATGGATTGGACATGCTGTCCAAATATGGGATGACAGGCTGTAAGCCTATTTCAGTTCCTTTGGAGTAGAATGTGAAGCTGAGCACAGATGTAGGTGAGCTTCTGGAAGACCCTACTATGTACAGACGCATAGTAGGAAGTTTGATTTATATGACTATTACCAGGCCAGATTTGAGCTATGCTGTTGGATTGGTAAGTCAGTTTATGCAGGCTCCAAGGAAACCGCATTTGGATGCGGCTAGACGCATACTCAGGTATGTGAAGTCCACATTGCAGTATGGACTATTTTATGAGACTGGGGTTCAGATACAGTTGCATGGATACACTGATGCTGATTGGGCTGGTAGCATTTCTGATAGACGATCTACCAGTGGATATGTGTTCTCTTTTGGGAGTGCTGCAGTCACTTGGAGCAGCAAGAAACAGCCTACAGTTGCCTTGTCCAGCACAGAGGTTGAGTACAGGGGTGCAGCAATGGCTGCATGTGAGGTAGCTTAGTTGCATAAGCTACTTTATGATATGCATCAGCCTAGAGATGGGCCAGTTGTCATTTATTGTGACAACATGAGTAGTATACACTTGGCAAATAACCCAGTCTATCATGCTAGAACAAAGCACATTGAGGTGCATTATCACTATGTGCGGGAGAGGGTTTTACTAGGTCTTATTGATCTAGTTTATGTCAGCACAGAGGATCAGGTAGCTGACATATTTACGAAGGCATTGGGCATAGAGAAGCTGCACAAGTTCAGAGACCTGCTTGGTGTGCACGAATTGGGATTGAGCTCGAGGGGGAGTGTTGAGATATCGAGCTCCACACGTGATATGCCAGGGTGACCGTTGTGCATTTATGTCCCTGACTTGTCAGTTGCAGATGCGGTTGGTACACCGCCCATGAATAATAGCTACATGATAGCTATCCTTATCTACTCTAGTTCGTGGCTTAGTTAGTATGCCACCTTAGTTAGTTGAGTTTGGTTTGAGACCCATATATAGGGTTCTTCTATTTCTTTGTACTAGAGTTCTTTTGTCTTACACAACTAAGAAGAGGAAAACTGTTTTCAGCCTCCACCCTTGTGTGTATTCCCCCATTTTGCAAGCAAGAAAGCTACAAGTGAGACTCCTTCCTTCTCTCCCACAATCTTAACAATGGACACACTAAGGCAAGAACAATCACTGGTGAGAAAATTCTCTATATAGCAAAATGGTGGGTTCGAGAAAGAAACACTTTAGGGAAAATCCTTCATAATTCAAGAAAGTGCATTCCCTGTACTCCCTTAAGTAGTCTCCACTCATGAATAATAATAATGGCCCAAATTTCTACACCTTCCACTCTGTACAAAACATCCGAGTTAATGTATGCATCAGTAGGAAGATTTTCTTCCAGCAGCATCTTGTCATGTACTTTGGGACTGAAAGATTAAGGGAGATTCTTGTATCACCAGAACCTATAATCTTCCCAATCCCAGACTACAATGCAACCTTCAATGTACATGTCTTTATCTTATTATAATAGTTTCTCATGAATCACTACGAGTTGTATGGACCTATCTGTCCACTTGCTATGCAAACTGTGCATATTGTAGCCAGCACAAAGCTTAGATTCCAAGGCATTATTAGAAGTATACTAGGGCCTAGACGACTTGCTGAAATCAATGCATCTGTGAAACCATTCATCCTTCCCCTCATAAAATACAACTTAAGTCTAGACGTGTTCATCTTCGTACTCTACTAAGGCAACATGGCATTTCCAAGTTTTTTTGGGCACAAAGGGGAGAAAGCTCTAGACTTTTTGGATGACTTAGAAATGACCTTCCTAGTCACAGGCGGTGATGATGAAGTGACCAAAGTACGGGCCTTCCCTTTAGTTCTAAAGGGTGATTCTCGAGTGTGGTATCAAGCTCTCTCGGAGGCTACAAGGGGTAATTGGGAGGATCTCAAGACCGCATTTATGCACAAGTACCAAGATACAGAGCCACCTGACGATATTTGGAGACAACTCTTAGATCTTCGCCAAAACTTACCAAGGGAGTGCCAAGCATATGAAGGAATGTTTATAAAATTGTGGGATAAATGGGCAACCTCCTTAGCCGAGGGAGAAAGAGTACCTGATTTCCTTAAGAAAGATTGTTTTCTAGCTGGACTTCATCCTCTACTAAGAGAGAAGGTCAAAGGAAAATTTCCCACATCCTATGAAGAATCAGTCACTTATGCCAGGGAGAAAGATAGAAAATTGAAGTATCAAGCCCAGTTGAAGGGGGGAGTTGAGCCCATGCACGTTTTACCAACCATGCCAAGGCCTAGAGAAATAGCATAGGCCCCACCTGAACCAGATATGCCACAGCAAGAGCTCCTACAACGCATTACTAATCAACTTGAAAGCCTTTCATTAAATTTGGTGCAAGGAGTATGACCCCTTCCCCTCATAAATGAAGGCAATCGAGGTCCAAGGAGACAAGAAAGAGAGTATGTTTGCTATAATTGTGGGGAGACTGGCCATGGTATGTACTTTTGCCCTCATCCTTGGTGTTTTCCAGGAAATGGTTTCCAACTAAGAAGGAGGGGACAACAAGTGACACCACCTAGGGAAAGGTTTGTTCCACCAAATCTAGGGCCTCCACCACCGGTTCAAGTTCTCCAGCATCCTTGACCACTTGCAGAGGTGCCGCCCTTGCCTGTCCAGCCGCCTCCAGCGAATCATGATGTCAGGATAATTAGTTTAGATGAGAGTGATGTCAAAGGGAAGGCAAAAGTAGTAGAGGTTGAAGCAATGCCAGTGAAGAAAGCCCGTAGAATTGAGAGAATGGAGCCTACACCACCAAAGGAGGTTGAAAATATGGAAGAGGAGGTAGAGTCATCAATGGATGCAAAGACAAGCAACAGTAAAAAGAGAAGGGCTCGCTCATGTCGACACATTGAGGCAGATGATTTTTCCATGGGTAAAGCTACTAGAGCTTATGATTTGCTTGCTGATGTGAGGAATCAAGGGCCAAAAATTTCATGGCCACAATTACTATATCTATCTCCAACAGTGCGACGACAATGGTCAAAGATGGTAAGCATTAGATCCATGAAGAATAGACATGTGAATCCAATCCAAACTAGAAAGATGAAAGATATTGTGCCTCTAGTGGAAGCCGAAATCAATGGGCAGAGAGTGTTAAAGACATATGTGGATGGAGGTACAGAGATTTGTGTCATGACGGAAAAGTTGATGCATCGTTTGGGATTAGAGATTGGGGTCAAAATGGCTAACAATGTAGTAGTAAATTATTTGGGAGTTATAAAGAAAGTCAAGGTAAAGGTGTGTGGAGTGCAATTGGAGCTTGACATGTATGTGATGCCAGTGAAGGGGAACGGCTATCCGCTCATTCTTGGGTGACCATGGCTAATGGGAATGAAAGGCAGACAAGATTGGGAGACAGGGGATTTAGAGCTAAGGCCACAAAAGGGGCTGCAGAAAAAATAGAAGAGCACTGTCTACAACATGAAGGAGGGCCGACAGGAGGATCTTGTGTTAGAGACCACCGTTGATGAATGGAGTTCCAACAAGGATTGGTCATCTATGACAGAGGGAGAGTCTTCTAATGAGGAGGAAGAAAGATCTCTAGAAGTGATGGGGATTACATTAAAAGGGCCTTCTAGTAGTAAAATTTCATAGCAGCTTCCAAAGGTCGAGAAGGAGGGGTTAGAAAAAATGTTGGCTAAGGATCTATCAGTTGAGGAGAAGGCATCCTACATGGAAGTGGTGATAAAACACTCTACACTTTTTATTTCTGATTATGAACACATCACAGGTGTGACAGCAGTACAACATCACATTAATCTAAAAGAGGAAGCACGGCCAGTGGTCCAGCGACTACGACGATTGGGAGTAGTTTAACAAAATACTCTACTCACTGAGGTGCAACGACTTTTGAAGATAGGCTTCATCTATCCAATAGGAGACTCAGAGTGGGTTTTACCTATGGTGGTGATACCCAAGAAGAATGGAAAATTGAGAATTTGTGTGGACTACAAGCCGCTAAATGCTGCAACAAAGAGAGATCACTTTCCTCTTCCCTTTCAGAATGAAATACTCAACGAGGTGGCCGGGCATGAGAGATACACTATTTGTGATGGGTATTCAGGTTATTTCCAGATCCGAATAGCTGAGGAGGATCAACAGAAGACCACCTTCATTACACTTTGGGGTTGTTTTGCTTAAAAAGTAATGCCATTTGGATTAACAAATGCCCCAACTACCTTCCAACGATTCATGAATTATGTCTTCGAGCCATATTTTGGAAAATCCATCAGGGTCTTTATTGATGATTTTTGTATTTATAGTTCTAAGGCTCTACATCTAGGGAAGGTGAATGAAGCTTTCAACCGACTCGCACAAATGGGGGGGCAATTAAACCATGAGAAGTGTCACATTGGCGAAAGCAATGTAATTTTATTAGGGCATGTGGTAAGTGAGAGGGGCATTGAAGCAGATCCAAACAAAGTTAAGGCCCTATTGGCGGTGCCAGCATCATCTTTTGTGAAGCAACTAACCTCTTTCATTCAGAAGGTGCGATATATGGGGCGGTTCATTCATCTCCTCTCCCAATTAATATTTCCACTGCAACAACTAATCCACTCTGAGGAGCTCCTGTGGAGTGACGAAAGCGAAAGGTGCTTTCATGAGGTGAAGAAGGCTCTTAGCACCCTTCCTATAATTTTATAGCCTTGCTGGGATCAAGAGTTTTTTGTCAACCCGAGTTTTGGGGAAGATGCTCTAGGGGCAGCATTAATACAAAAGGATGCTAAAACTGGCCTAATGAGACCGGTTTACTTTTCTAGTAGAGTAATGACAGCATCAGAACGAGGGTTCAAAATGGTTGAGGTGATGGTTTTGTCTCTAATGTTTGCTATAAGAAATTTTCGTCCTGATCTTCTCCCTAGGCCATTAAGAGTGATCACGACAGAAGAGCATTTTCCCTATGCCTTACAGCACATGGATATTTCAACCAAAATCACTAAGTGGGTGATACAACTCCAAGAGTTTGACTACACCTTCAAGGTGGAGGATTCTACTCGAGCTTGCCTGGCCGATTTGTTGACCCATAAATGCCATCAAAAGAAGGAAAAAGAGAAGGGAAAGGTAAAAGAGGAGACGCCTCCTCTTGAGGAGCCGCCACGGGTGGAGAATGCCCATGCCCTCTACTTCGATGGGGCCTACAAGCATATTAAAGACAGAGCGGCAGCAGGAATAGTGGTGTTCAGTCCCGAAGGTGACAAACTTTATAGAGAAGGTATCAACTTGGAGGATGTCCATTCTAATAATGAGGCAGAATATCAAGCCTTGCTTTTAGGTTTGAGGTGGTGTCTTTCACATGGGGTAACTCGACTTAATGTTTTGGGGATTCTATGCTAATTGTTAAGTAAATGAAAGGAATCTGGTCTTGTAAAAATGATAACTTAGCAGTGAAAATGAGAGAAGCTAAAACTCTCATGAGAAAGTTACAGAAAGCGCAAATCTATTTTGTGCCAAGGCGCACAAATGGCTACGCAGATGCTCTAGCAGCTGAAAAATTGAAAGAGATAATGGTGGGCATCATTACAGTAAAGCTTCCCTTGTTTCAGGGTAAGTTTCAACTACAAGATGTGCTTTATTTCCTTGAGCATGGTGAGACACCTACACATATGAGTAAGAGTGAGAAAAGGTGGCTGGCTACTAAGGCCACTAAATACTGCTTGATAAATGATGTGTTGTATTGCAAAGGAAAGGATGTAGTGCTTAGAAGGGTGCCAACAACAAAGGAGATTATGGATGTGATTAAGAGCTGCCATGAGGGGATTTGTGGCAGACATTTTGCTTAAGAAATAACCAGCAGGAAGATTCTCCAAGCCCGTTTTGTGTGGCCTAATCTACATCGAGATGTGCAACATTGGTGCCGCACTTGTGACGACTGCCAAAAGGCCGGACCTAGGAAGCTAGTGCATGAGGAACAAAATCCCATAACTACATATGGCCCATTTGAGAAATGGGGGATTGATGCAATAGGGCCACTCCCACGAACTCAATCTGGCAAGGAATACATCATAATGGGTATGAACTACATGACGAGCTGGGCAGAGGCTTCAGCAACTAGTAGGATCATAGCCCAAGAAGTGGGAAAATTTGTGTTTGAAAATATTTGTTGTAGATTTGGCACACCTTTGGAAATTATCTCTGATCGGGGTCCTGGTTTTAGGGCGAACCTAGTAGGGGAGCTAATGGAAATGCTAAAAATCAAGCACATGCATTCTACTCCCTACTACCCATAATGTAATGGTTTGGTCGAAAAAGTGAATGGGCTGATTTGTAAGATAATTACTGATCCAGGTTTTTTACAACCCGGATTATTACCACAAAATTTGGCCAAAGCTCCTATCAAGAGCTTACCATATCACTTTGGGTTTACTCTTCAAGCACTAGGTATGCTACATTGCTTCTCGATTATGATAACTCTAGCAAATGGGGGGAACAAGTTCTTAGGAGGCATGTCAATGTAAAGGGTAAAAGGGATGGTTATCTTAGTGAAGATGAAAATGGATTATACCTAGGAGTTGAGTGAATGCATAGATTTTTCAAAGGACTAGCCTCCAACTACACATGGGCTCCGTCTGCATCACTAAGATTTGGAATCTATCACCATCATTAGAGGACACCTCACCCTAGCACACAAGTCAATATGCACATCATGGTGTCATTTGGATCTTTCACAAAAGCTTACAAGCATGGACCCCTTTTGTCACATGCTTATATGTATTTATATACATATGGGGGACTAAAGTCAAAGCAAATTTTAGAAGCCGTTTTTTATAATCTCAATAACTCCCAAGAAAAAGAAAATTTCAAGAAAATTCCCGCGATGCCCGATCAGTTTCAACCTCGTCTACAAAGTTGCAGAAGAAACTTTTTTCAAATTCCTCACAGATTTGAAGTTACGAAGGCGCAGACTGCTGGCTACATGCAATTTTCTTCTCTCTTTCACCACACCAACTTTCCACTCTATCCTTCTTGTAAATATATTATAATAATGTGCTTTGGGCACCCACCTCTTGTAATCTAGCTCCATTTCTCTATTTTGTCTACCACCACCATTGGCTTCTTGCATGATGACCAAGGTGGGGACTCGTCCCATCCACTATGCTCCATATTTTCAAAGATACCATACATCATCTAGGATTATGTTAATCAAGAAGATTAGCTTAATCTAATCCCTCATGGAGGCTATATAAAGAGCCCATGGAGAATGAAGGGGGGAGGAAGGAGAATGACAAGTCCATGAGAGCACTCTAGAATACCCTCATCTCTTTGAGGTAAGCTATGAGTGAGTTCTTTTATTATGTAGCATAATGGCAAGCTTCCTCTACCTCTTCTCCTATTATCTCCCTCTCTTCTCATCTTCTCATTCCATGTAGCATAATGGCAAGCTTCTTCTACCTCTTCTTCTCTTGTCTTCCTCTCCTCTCATCTCTCTCTCTTATATTCCAATATGGTGTCTAGTACATATATTCTCTCTTGTAAATTTGTGTATTGGTTCTCTTGATTCTCTTTGAGAAAAGGGATGTCCTATCCCATCCTCCCTTTGGCTAGGTGGTGCCCCTTCTTTAGTTCTCTTAGTGAGGATTGGAGGTTGGATGGGTAAGAGGCAACCCGTTCATCATTTCAGCCCTCATTTTTTGGTGGGGAGAGAGGACAATGACAAGTCCATGAGAGCACTTTAGAATATCCTCATCTATTTGAGGTAAGCTATGAGTGAGTTCTTTTATTATGTAGCATAATGGCAAGCTTCCTCTACCTCTTCTCCTATTATCTCCCTCTCTTCTCATCTTCTCATTCCATGTAGCATAATGGCAAACCTCTTCTCCTCTTGTCTCCCTCTCCTCTCATCTCTCTCTCTTATATTCCAATATGGTGTTTAGTACATATATTCTCTCTTGTAAATTTGTGTCTTGGTTCTCTTGATTCTCTTTGAGAAAAGGGATATCCTAGCCCATCCTCCCTTTGGCTAGGTAGTGCCCCTCTTTAGTTCTCTTAGTGAGGATTGAAGGTTGGATGGGTAAGAGGCAACCCGTTCATCATTTCAGCCCTCAATTACCAAGCAAGTACACATGCACCCCAAGCACTAGGATAAAAAATTGAGTGCAGCTCTTTGGGCCTACAGGACTTCATTTAGAACCTCACTTGGCTATACCCCATTTCACCTCGTCTATTGACCAAGAGGCTTTGCTTCCTATAGAGGTGGAACTGGCCAGTTTGCGTGTTTTAGTAGCCAGTCAAGAGAAGAATCAAGATAAGAAGTTAGAGGATAGGATCTTGGATCTAGAGAGGCTGGAGTTAGACAGAGAAGCAGTAGTCCAACACTATTCCATGTAGGCTGAAGAGAGAAGGAAGACATTTAATAAGAAGCTGGCTAGTAAACACATAAGGGAAGGATCACTTATGCTATGTTATGATAACCGCTTTGATAACAGAAAGGATGCTAAACTTGTGTTCAATTGGGAAGGGCCATTCATGGTCATAAGGAGATATCCAAACGGCAGCTATAAGCTAGGTGACATGGATGGGAAGGTTCACAAGACAAGGGTAAATGGATGGCGACTCAAGCCTTATTTTCAAAGAAATATGAACGCTTTGGAGCAGTCATTCAATGAAGAGCCACCAATGATGGGGTGCAATCCTCCTTGCTCTATTGGACCATCATTATCAAGCTAGAGGCATGAATACCTCTAGCCTAAGGGGAGGGCTAATGATCCGGGTTTTTTACAACCCGGATTATTACCACAAAATTTAGCCAAAGCCCCTATCAAGAGCTTACCATATCACTTTGGGTTTACTCAAGCACTAGGTATGCTACATTGCTTCTCAATTATGATAACTCTAGCAAATGGGGGGAACAAGTTCTTAGGAGACATGTCAATGTAAAGGGTAAAAGGGATGATTAGCTTAGTGAAGATGAAAATAGATTACACCTAGGAGTTGAGTGAGTGCATAGATTTTTCAAAGGACTAGCCTCCAACTACACATGGGCTCCGCCTGCATCACTAAGATTTGGAATCTATCACCATCATTAGAGGACACCTCATCCTAGCACACAAGTCAATATCCACATCATGATGTCACTTGGATCTTGCACAAAATCTTACAAGCATGGACCCCTTCTGTCACATGCTTATATGTATTTATATATATATGGGGGACTAAAGTCAAAGCAGCTTTTGGAAGCCGTTTTTTATAATCTTGATAACTCCCAAGAAAAAGAAAATTTCAAGAAAATTTCCAGGCGGCCCAATCGGTTTCGACCTAGTCTACAAAGTTGCAGAAGAAACTTTTTTCAAATTCTTCATGGAATTAAAGTTACGAAGGTGTAGACTACTGGCTACATGCAATTTGCTTCTCTTTTTCACTACACCAACTTTCCACTCTATCCTTCTTGTAAATATATTATAATAATGTGCTTTGGACACCCATCTCTTGTAATCTAGCTCCATTTCTCTAGTTTGTCTACCACCACCCTTGGCTTCTTGCATGATGACCAAGGTGGGGACTTGTCCCATCCACTATTCTCCATATTTTCAAAGATGCCATACATCATCTAAGATTATGTTAATAAAGAATATTAGCTTAATCTAATCCCTCATGGAGGCTATATAAAGAGCCCATGGAGAATGAAGGGGAGGAAGACAATGACAAGCCCATGAGAGCACTCTAGAATACTCTCATCTCTTTGAGGTAAGCTATGAGTGAGTTATTTTATTATGTAGTATAATGGCAAGCTTCCTCTACCTCTTCTCCTATTATCTCCCTCTCTTCTCATCTTCTCATTCCATGTAGCATAATGGCAAGCTTTCTCTACCTCTTCTCCTCTTGTCTTCCTCTCCTCTCATCTCTCTCTCTCATATTCTAATATGGTGTCTAGTACATATATTCTCTCTTGTAAATTTGTGTCTTGGTTCTCTTGATTCTCTTTGAGAAAAGGGATGTCCTAGCCCAACCTCCCTTTGGCTAGGTGGTGCCCCTCTTTAGTTCTCTTAGTGAGGATTGGAGGTTGGATGGGTAAGAGGTAACCCGTTCATCATTTCAGCCCTCAACATCAATAGAATTTTCTAACATTCCTATATTGCACATCATAAAATGTAGGTTTTCTTGGTGAGAACTAATAGATACTTGGGTTGCACATATAGCCTGTCTTGCAATCATCAACAGTGCACCATCTCTTCTTCTTACTTTCATTACACCTATAAGGCCATGGGAGAAAGAGAGTCTTGTGATTAGGATGCACACTTGTAGATGGATACATTTAAATTGGAAATTTTGCAAATTCATATCAATATTTTGAATTTTCAAATCTCAAAGAATCCATCAAGATATATTTTGGACATGATGTGCAATCTTCAAGAAGAACAAAATGTTAAATCAAATCGAGTCAAATTGATATAATCCCTTGATCAGTTAAAATGGGATGGTTTCAAAAGAGGTTCAGTACCCCTTACTGAAGATTAAGATATAGTACCTAAAATCCGCCTTCTCCTTGTAAAATTGGGACTTGAACAAAAAGCAGAGGAGGATCTATTGGTAGAATGCATGTCAAGAGATGGAGACCATTTGTTCTTGCCATACAAAGGATACATGTATTCCCTATCTACTCTTTTATACTTGGTATCAACACATGTTTCTGATATTTTAGACATTCCAAGCTCCATTTGCAGGGAGCTTATAAATATTTGTTGACTATGAAGCCAAAAGCATAAGGGCTAGTGTGCTAGCATGCCACCCACTTGTGAGCCTATGCTCGAGGAGGACACTTAGGCTATCTGAAACCTAATTGCCCTTTCACATGCACCAAGGGGTCGCAGGACAATCAAGGTCACAATGCAATTGACCATACCATCAAGCACCCATATGATTGTCACTTCCCTCAAAATTATAAGAGGTAATTGCACTCTTCCATTTTAACTAAGAGTAGGTGCACATCAATGACATTTGGCCCCCCTCCAATCAATTCACTAACCTACTTCCTAACTCACATGAAGGAACACCTACTCACTATGACCTTCCAAACTAAATTGGCAATAGTTAAGTGAGTTAGCAAAAATTTAATATTATAAGATGAGGCCCAAACTCCTTACTCTCAAATTTGGATCTACACTTCTAATGATCATTGAAGATACAAAGTGCAAGCATGTCAAAGCAGAGGTACAACACTAAACATAGTCTTAGCACAAGAAAGATAGGCAAGATGAGCATAGAAGGAAGATTTGAAAAATAAAGAATATTGATTAAAAGAGAAATCCAAGAAAAGAGCACACTCTCAGTGTACATGCTGCAAAAGGTTGTCCAAGATGAGGTTATCCAGTACCTTGGTACCAAGCTTTCTATGAGAAAGGAGAAGCTTGAAGGGAGATGTACAAAGAGAGAAAGCATGCTCGATGAAGTTGTTGCCTTGCACTATGGTTCAATATATTTTTAAGATTTGTATGATGCAAAGAGATGAGAAAGAAATCCAACAAGGGACCAATATCAATGATTGCTATGGAGACATTGTTGATGTACATGTCATATGAGAAATATGACATTGAATAAGATAGTTCTAGTCCCATTTCCTAGTCATCAAGCTCAAGTGACTCTTACACTATCTCCATGGCTTGATATAAGGTAGGTGCAAGAATTGTTGGCTCCTATCTCATAAGGTCATACAATTGTCATCTCAAAGCTCCTTTTCACATGCACATCATTGCTATGATTCAACACTATATTGACAATGAATGTATTAATATATGTTGAGGTGATCCTTGCTTGATAGGATCATGCCTTCTTCCTCAAACAACTTGCTTCCTACTCAAAATTCTACAACAATAGGCATAATTACTAAGAGACATTGTTTGTATGCATGATCAATTTTGGCAAAGAGAAACAATTTAAAGTTACTAATAGTGTACTTACTAATACAAATGATGTACCACACGTCCATGATAGTTGTGTGATATCCTAGTGCTTTAACAATTTTGGAGCTTGGTTGAGCTAAATGAGTTTTCATCTCATCTTGTGAGCTCTACTACCTCTAGGTATAAATAAATGAGTTCTTATCTCATCTTATGATATTTTCCTGAAGGAGAAGGTTCATTTATATTGTTAGAATATTAGGTAATCCAAAATGTTTTCAACATCTTGTGATAGACCTTGCAAGGATGTTATCCAAACCTCATATCTTGTAAAGCTAAAATTGTTGGTCAATCTAAGTGCCATTCTGATAGTTTTGTGCCATTTCTCTAAATGATATAGTAGTTGAAGAAATATGCAAGACATGAATCTTTTATAGGAACCCAAAATAGACAAGAAAATGGGCAATATTGCATGTGCACCCTCATTCCTTTAGAAGTTTTTAGTTCACACACACACACACACACACACACACACATTTTTAAATGATATTCCATCACATACAATAGTAAGTTTTCCTTTAAAAAAATACACATTTTTAAAGGGTATTCCATTACATAAATTAGTGAGTTTTCCTTTGCTTTTGTCTTCACACTTTGATGGTTCATAAAGGAAAGTCATAATACCTAATCTACTATTGTGGTATGAGAAGTTCCAACATGAGCATCGTAAAGCAAGATGGATCAAGAATGCCTTAAAATTGTATGTTAGCATGGAGAAATTCAAGACAAGACTTGATTTGCATAAGAAAATCCTCCTTAATTGATATTGAGCTCCACTTAAACATGAGTACTATGACAATTATTGAAGTCTACTTGACAAAAATTGACATTAATTAAAAAAAATATGTGAACATTTCATTTCTAATGTATTTTGATTATGGAGAGAGAGAGAGAGAGAGAGAGAGAGAGAGAGAGAGAGAGAGAGAGAGAGAGAGAGAGAGAGAGAGAGTGTGTGTGTGTGTGTGTGTGTGTGTGTGTGTGAGTGAGTGAGAGTGAGAGTGAGTGATTGAGGGAGTTACTATATATGAGTAAAAACGTATTTGTTTGCTTTGCTATATAGGCATTCATTTTACTTTTTAAGCTTTATATACATTTATCTAGTAAAATTAAAAACCTAGTTTAAATCCAAAATTTCCTACATGGTAACTAGAAAATTTTCATACATTTACTAGCTAAGAGTCATTTTACTAGTTACCGCTTCATTTCTATATACTAAAATTTAAAACCTATTTTGAAGATGAAAATTCCTACTTGCTAACTAGGAAAATTAGTTCATTTACTAAATGTTTGTCTTTTTACTATCTAGTCTTGAAATTTTCTTGTGGGTGTATTATGTTCCCATTTACATTGTAAGCATGAAAAGGAAGCTTGTCGATTTTAAGCTATTGAATTTTGGTTAGCCCTCATGAAGGGTGGCAATTAAAGTACCCCTAGATGTGTACAATTCAAGCTTTTGAATTTTGGCTAGCCCTTATAAAGGAGCAATTCAAGTAGCCCTAGAATGAGGAGCACATAAAAGAGTGAACACCTACTTTCCATACTTTTCGTCCATCTAGAGTTGATAGTGGAAAATAATAAAAAATTTATGCTCGAACACTTAGGTATCCTTGGCACCCAATGCAAACCCCAAAATTTGATTTCTACAAGTCAACAATATCTTCTTGAAAGAACTCATGGTATCCAAACCTTGTAGTAGTTCTATAACATTCATGATAACATTGAACTTACTAATACATAGTCTTCTCTCTAAAGAAATGTAGAGGATAATGAGTTTCTTCGCTCCTTGATTTTGATAATCAACCCAAATTTACTCCATAAGCATCAAGTATTGAACTAAATCATTTGTTCCCAATAGTGCCAATTTATGTTTTGGCCTAGTGTTTTGATTTCTTGAGAAAAAGGGATTGTTATGTGTCATGTGATCTATTGATCAACATTGATAATGATGTAGATAGATACAATATCAAACACTCTCAAAACATTAAGTATATTTTTGCTTTATATATGTTATATAAATGGCATTGTCAATGGGCATGATCATAACAAATATGTAACAAATCTTGTAAAACTCCTTACATTGATGCAAAAGTGCCTTTTCCCAAGACAGTTCCACATGGGTGCAAGACTAGTGAAATTAAAGTCTACAATAGTAGCTTAATTTCACATTAGCCTATCAAGAAGCCTTTCTCCTATTGGAAGTTTTCTCAGACCACCCAACTGATAGGGATATCTCATATCAAAGTTCAACTTATACTACTAAAAGATCAAAGTTTAAATCTCGAATCAATTTTCCAAATCTCAAATCAAATATCCACTTATGCTAATAAAAGATCTCTAAAATCTTTCCATCTTTTGACAATTTTTAAAGAAAAGATAAGTTAAACTAGGATAAATTATTGGAGTTTCTACCTCATTTTTAACATTTGGGGAAAAATGCTATCTCTTTCATGAACATTGCATACAAGGAGAGAGTCACAACAAAAAATGTTAATTTTGAAGGTTGGATTTAGAGGTATAGTGAATTTTTAGGAAGTAAATAAAATTTATCATATCAACCCTTTTGTTGAAATGTAGTTATTGTTTCATCCATTATGGCAAGGATAACAATCAGTGACACACACATGTGACATCCCCTCTGCCCTCTTTGAGTGGTATATCGAATATAAATTTGAGGACTCCAACGAGGAGGCAAGTAATTGCCTTTGTACGTGGTGTTGATAAAAACCTCTAAGCTTCTTCCTTGCTTTTGGAAGCTATACATTACTGTTCTTAATACTTTTGCTAGTGTGAACAACCTTGATAAACACACATTCATGATTTTTGGAACTCATTCAAGTGGAGTGTATATGGCAAGCTTATTCAATGATATGACTAGGTAGGCTTCCTTTTATCAAGTTATTCTAGTGGGATGTATTTGCTGGCAATCTTGTTCAACCATATGACTAGGTAGGCTAACTTTTAGGACATATGATGTGAAGGTAAGTCAAGTCAAGGGTATTCACATAGGCAAATGTATACTCCTAAATCAAATCAAGTCAAGGATGTTCACATTGGCAAATATATACTCTTAAATCAAAGTCTAAATCCCACAAATGCTCTACCATGATCTTCTAACCCATGGCATGCTAATTATTAAATTAATTAGAAACCCAATAAATTGCATACAGAAGGTTTTCCATCATGTAAAAGTCAATTCTTAAAGCATTTAGAATGACACAATGTATTTGGTAAAAATAATTACAATGGAAACAAACAAATTTCCTTGCAAACTTATGGAATTAGAGATTTTAACCATCCATAATGTATACATATAGAAATGCTTTGGTCCCTAAGTATTATAATGAGATTATGGAACCAATTGTGGTAACACTACATCAAAGTGATAAGTCTTAATACGGCAATGATTAATATATAAATGATAGAAGGTGATGGAGAAATAGTGTGCAGAAGAAGAAGTCAATGTCATATAAGGAATGAAAAAGAACATTGTTACCATTTTACATCCACAAGTAGCCACCACCAGCTCATTGCATTGCAACCCTAATTTCCCATAATCAATGAGCACATCAATGACTCTGTATCATTATACTTAGTGAAAATATGCAACAACCACAAGCATCTCCAACATGCAGGTCTTGTTAATATGTATACTTGCCACCATAATTGACATTGATACCATAAAAGTACTAGCAAAAACTAGTATTTATACAATAAAATCTAACTACTTAAGTTCCCCCTGTCATCCCCCTCCCCCCTTTTCATGCCCCCAAAAGTAGATATTTATCACCAACTAGTATACATTCATATGAAAAGTTCTTGTTGATCTTCTTGAACAAAAACTTGCATTTGGAATTGAAAAGAGATTTGATACCTACTCTCTCCTATCCTTCATCATGGTAGATTGAGCATACCCCTTTCTTGAGGACGTGGAAAGCATAAGGGTCATCACCTTAAGAGTAACAAAAGTGTTGGTCCATCTAGGCATGTGACCTAAAAGACAAGCATTATGAGCATGCAATACAAAGATAATTTCACTACATGTTTTTTATTTTCATAGATCTACCTACATTCTACTAGCAAGGTTAGGACTCTATAGTTCACAAAGCCTTTCTTCTTGACATACTTTATGGAAATAGGAAAATGATTTACAAGACAATATGTGATGTAAAACCCCTCATTTTAACATACATATTGGAAAATGTAGTGATTGCAAGTAAAAGTCTAGTAGATAACTCATTCCATAGTGGGCTTTACATGGATTCCAACATTTCTATATCCAAGCGTGGTGTATGGGAAAGTGATGACACATTAACTTAGCCAATGGTCATAAATATGGGAAAGTGATGTTTGCAATAAGTAGTGTTATTCTTGATGATGGTAAATCCACCTTGAACTTTCATGTTGCCTTGTTTGTTTTCTTATTTGATTTGATAGACTTAGTTAGCCATCTAAGTCTAGATCTTACATTCAAAGCATGTACCTAGGCCCAATCCTGTTGCCACTAGCAAATCCTTTTTCCATTGAGGACTAAAATCTAGTGTCTTGATTCACCTGCATGGATGCCTTAAAATCTTGAAAAGAAAAAATATACCACTTTAGCCAAAAATAAGCAAGCAATGGTGATTGAATATAATTATGATTACCACTTCTTACTTGCCCATAACTTGTGCTTTGTCAAATGTACATGCTTGTGTGGATAATCGAACTACCATGAACACTCTCCATTCTCTAATGTATCTATCTCCTACTATTTCCATGACTTTGCAAACATGTCCCCTAGAACCTATATGTTTGCTAGGGATCCAATATGTCTATCCCTCATTGACCAAGTTAATCATCCGCTCGTTTATAGGTAATGATGAATATTAAACACTTTTTCATGCACCAAGTCACAATAAATCAAGTATTGAACACACAATACTTAAACCTATACACCATGTGTATAGATGATTCTTCTAATTGTGGGTGTTTCTCAACATCCTTGCTCACATTCACGTCTTTTCACAACATGTGAAAAGCTAAGTCCACCTTGTCGCAAGGGGGGTTCATGAAAAGTCACTTGCCGTAGGACGCTTTGAGATGAGAGAAGAACTAAACGAAATAGAACTTATTCAGAAGAAACTTGAATGTGGTAAACAAATTCTTGAATTAAGATAAAGGAAAGATACATGTTCAAAAGACTTTTTAGATATGATCAAAATCAATTTGAGAAATAAGAGAAGGTGGAATTAAGGAAGACAAGGAGCACCAAGCTTCATAGCGACTCACGATGATGGAAACTTTGATGTAGATGAGGGGTTCAAGATTTTCCTCAATCCATCTCTCCAAAATTCGATGACGGTCTTCAAAGAAGGCGAGGGATACAAGCTCAACCTCTAGTCTCTCTCCCTTGATTTGATGATGGCCCCCTTCTCTCCTTGTCCTCCCTTTTATAGTTTTTCTCCACTCCCTTTCACTCATAAAAGCTTAAGGCGTTTACTTTTAAAGCTTATGTTTTTCTTTTTATTTCTTGTCTTTATTTTTGTTTTTTTCTACTTTGTGCATTTCTGCAACTTATTTGGATCATAACTTTGTCATATGAACTCCGAAGAATATAGACATCTTGGTAATCAAAAGGATCGGAATTGATAAGACAATGTAGGGAAAAATTACGAAAATATATGAAAAATAGGTAAAAATAAAGATTTTTGTAAATCACATCACTTTTCTCCATCTTTTGTCATGGATGACTTATTCCCTTCAAAATAAGTCACAGTATTGGATCCATCTAAAGTGAGAATTAAGTCATCTAAACATGATACTAGAGATTTTAGACTATTCTAGTAAACCAGTCCTGCTTCTTGTAAATCTTGTAGAGATTCTGCAGTTTTTCCATGTGTGAACGCGAAACACCACAACATTCGCCCCCTCCAAACCTGCGCATCCTTTGGCATGTGCCAACTTATTTACCACTTGCAATATTATTCCGACTAGAATCATATAGATAATCATCTGGGTAATATGACAAGTAGGTAAGTTGACATAGGATATCACAGCATCCTCCTCCATCATATGGACAAATCAAAGTAGGAATGTCTTTGTAGATCATCATAGCGTCCAATGGCTTGATTTTCTCTCCTGCAAAAATATTTTGCATAACATCTAGATCTTCTTTGGTTGATTGATCTTTAGACCATGCAATAACTCCAATATTATCCATAAATGGCATAAGCATTGGAAAATCCTCATTACTTTCCAAAGGTAATATGACCTTCTGGTCAACAAACTTATATTGTCTCTATACTCTGGCTTCTTTGCTACAACCCGCAAATTTCAGCTCTTGCGGCAAATACCCTAGAAAACACAAATTTTGCTGTGTATAAACAACACCCAAATATTTTGACTGACAAAAATAAGTCATATCTTTTTTAGATTGCATATTAACAACCCAGCAATGAGGCTCACAGCTTACTTCAACTCTAAATCCTGTTTATTGTTGTAAATCGATACTCTGAAAATCTTTTTGCTTAAATATTTCAGCAAAGAACACTATTTGTTGAGAATTCTCAGCACCCAAATTTTTTTGTTGCATGAGATTAGCAAATTTGCAATTCATCGTCAGAGAATTGACTTGTAAGACATATAAGAACTCTTGATTTTTATTTTTCAGCAATGTTGAAAGATCCTCCATATTATCCGAGCATAATAGCCCATCATAAAGACCATCAGTAATCTCCTCATCAAAATTATTCTCCTCAATCTTCTTCAAGTCTGTAGTCATCTCAATGTCGGAAAGCAGCTTGAATTCAAGTTGCTTTTCTAGGTTCGGATCCTTTGTCTTTGAGGCTTTTTGATCTTCTTGAACTTTTGGCTTCTGAACATCAACCATACATTGCTCTAGTTTTGAATAAGAAGAGTAAGAAACTAGATCACTCCACTTATTCATACTCTTCGAACCTTTAGATTGTTCATAATCTCTTTTTTGCTTATCCTCAATAAGTGCTTCAACACCTTGAGATTTTACCATCATGGAAGAATTTGCAGGGGTAGATGAAGTTAGGGTTGAAATTGGAGGTGGACTAAGCAGCTGTTGCTCCTTTCTAGTCATCTTATTTTTTAGGTATTTTAAGTTCTTTAATATCTCCTTTGTCATATCTTCAACAATTGGTTTTTTAGATGGTTTGACAATTGTAGCAGGAATAGGCATAGGCATAGGCATAGAAGTGGGCATAGATACACGATGAGAAATATGAAAAGTAGTGGATGGTGCAACAGGAGAAGTAGGAGAAGTCCAGGTAGGAGAAGACATCGATGGAGGTGATTGCATGCCGTTCTGCCATTACAAGATACATGCCTCATACTGACGTTCATTGCTATATGCATCGCTATTAGCGTCGCGATTTAGTTAGCAACACATATAGCGACGATTTTTGACGCTAATAGCAATGCGTGTAGTAAATTTTTTATGCTAATAGTGACGGTTATAGGGAAAAAAAATTTATGGAAAGGAAGACACTTTGTGATTTATTTGGGCCATACAAAAGAGTTACAGTAAAGTGTACAATGCTCATCTCCATGAAGGCAAAGTATTCTTGAATCCATAAGACTGATACATAAAATAAATACAAGATCGTGTAATTAAAGTGACGGTACAATAATGGCCAGATACAAAGGATTATAATAAGATAGTACATAGAAAATGCCCACATAAATCACATGACCAAAAAAAAAGAAGATGTGCGCTCCACAGATTCAAGGGCGAGCTATAGATCCTCGCTATCTGAAAGCTCGCCTCACCACAAAGGAGCATCAAATGGACTCTGTTAAAAAAAAAACAACGACACATCAGTCCACCATACAATAATGCATTTTAATGAAAATTAGTAACTAGGGACAAGAAAGATGAGTGAATTACTGGACCGCCGTGTCTATACAATCAATCAATCAATGCAGTGAGACCATATCTCTCTACATATCGAATCTCTAGGCCGGTGGGATTGCGATTTGTAATGGAGTGCTGCAAAGAAAATAAAATACAACTGTTAGAAATACGATTGTTAGTACAAGGGATATTGCAAAAAATAAGCAAGTAGAACAAAAGGAAAACTTACAAAGTCCTCCATGTAAGTCTTGTGGCTACCACTCCCAAGATGATGGACCACTTCTGCCTCTAGTCATGCCCTTACCACCTCGCGCTGTTGTCTCCAACGTCCTGGAGAATTTGTAGCCTCCTCCCTGAGTCGGCGCCAGTCATCTGTGTCTAGCCACTTGGGCTTTGAGGCCCCACTCTTAACTGCCTTGCAATTGTATGATCGTTTATGTGACATGCACACATGCATGCACTCCATCATCCAATGTGTGGAAAATCTATCTGCTGCACTAGGTACCAAAAACTCCTCATGCAAGGACGCTACTATGTAGTTCTTGCTCCCCTCCGGTATGTTCTTCCAATGATCCAAGATGTTGTGCCGAAAAACTTATTGGCACAACTCTCTCATACGAGCCATCACCCTCCTCCCCTCATCATTCATGATGATGGATCCTATCATATCATCTACAAGGTACCCATACCTCTCTGGGGTATGCCTAAGATGTGTCCTCTCCAACCTGCGATCATCCTCCTAGGAATATCCAGGAGACCCTTGTACATGTGGTGTATCTATAGGGGTAGTGTCTCTCCGAGTAGCACCCATAGGGGTGCTACCTACAGATGACTGAGAAAAAGCTGGAGTGACTGGAGTAGATATTCCCACAGGTGTGAAAAATCCCATAGGTAACACATCACAATGAGATGAAGACACTGCACCGGTACCTCCATAACAACCACTTGAGCCACGTTCTCTTGAACCTGCACAAAAGTGAGGATTAGCACATGTATCCCGAGCTGACCGTGGGCTCATTGCATCCACATCTCTACAACATTCCCTTGAACCACTCCCTCCGTCTTGACCCAAGTCTGGAGCGTCAACCTCATCTACTAGAAACCGAAGCATTAGAGTGCAACGAAGTAGATCTAACAGAATGACCTAATGGTGTCCGAGGGAGACAACTCTTGTTCTGCCATATCTCTGCTTCGAGCCATCTCATTTGGAGACATACATGTGAAGATCTCTTGCAGCTCCTCGTTGCTCATCCGTCGACTCATCGTACAGATCCAAATATCCACAAAGGTCACCTGCACATACAAAAATTGATGTTAGCATAATCAATACAAAACAAGCAAAGCAGGGTAATATAAATCTTCAAAAAATGATCTTACTTAAAACACATATCTTAGGTACCCTTATAAGCGATTCGTCAATGAATTGATTAGGTGGATACTCCAAGTATGAAGTACCCTATGGTCCCATGTCAATCACCTGACACAACTCCGCATATAGTGGAAGCTCGATAGACAAGTCACCACAAAAGGATGAGTCGACCTCATTCTCAAAGAATTTTAGGACTCCTACATTTCCATCATTGTTACATGATTCTGGATCCTCTATATGCTCCAAGCTTTCGGCGGCCTCTACCCCTTGCAATATTGATCCCTCTATTTGCATACTATCCTCATCTATGCTGGGAACATTGCTTTGATCATATACTCTTGCACTTTAGGGAGCTGAAGGTACAACATACCACTATCGAGGTTGTTGGGGATTTTGATAGAAAATTAAATGTTTAAAATCACGTACAAGGGAGATTTAACTTTTGTGACATATACCATGTCGTAATAAAATTTGAAAAAATATGAGTTCATGCACATGTTCACAATGGGTCGGCAATACAAATGTGTCGGGCAAATCCATCCATCTTTTTTTGGACGGATTTGCGCATGTTCACAATGGGTCGGCAATACAAATGTGTCGCGCAAATCCGTCTGTCTTTTTTTGGAATCTATTTTGAGAAAGCGAGATGGACCTCGACGAACTATTGCCCTAGCTCCTTCAAGTACCACTTTGAACCACTGCACATCGAATATGATCATGGAGAAGCTATAGTAATCCACTGTGATAATACTTTGCAAGTTTCAAAAATACTCCATCTCATCTATAATCGTGTTTAGATCCATTTCTCGTCGTCGGCTCTCTTGCTCAAACTTTGCCATGTCAATACCATAATTTGTTATGGAGTGCATTTTGTTGATATGCTCCACGCGAAAATGTCGTCCACATGACCACGCGGCATTGTATATTTTGTAATGTACATTGAAACAATGAATTAGTTGTCGCATATAGAATCTAGATACGACAAACCCTAAACATGTTGTCACCTTTAGACTACATCCCCTCAAGAATTTCCACTCCTCAGTTGACACCTCTGCCCCTTTGCGAGACACTATGCTCAAAGCTCCATGCAACCATTGTGTTGACATAAACCGTGGCATCTCCTCCATGTCCTCGAGATATTGACTTGGTCAATGGTATATACTACATTGAAATTCAGATCGTGCTTCTTCCCAATCTTTCTTGGCTTACTCGTACCTAGCGATCCATGTCTCCATGGACACCTGGTGCAACATATAAAAACTATTCACTTTCTTGTACCTAGCGAGCCATGTCTCCATGGACGCTTGGTGCAACATATAAAAACTATTCACTTTCTTCTCCATTGCAATATCCATTCTTTTTTTCACCCCATTTTCAACCACCACATCTCCAATCAGTCTATCATTTTCCTTCAACGACTATAGCATATTGTTGTCTGAATCCACCGTTGGTAGTCATTATGAAATATGTATTAATACCTCAAATGCCAACCAACCTTTAGCTATGCTACCTTTTGACTAAGCTCATTGCCGCACAAAAGATTTCAAGTTTTCATGAAGTGCTCCAAGAAGAACATCCATTGCACATGGACAGGTCCAACAATCTCCACTTCATCTGCAAGATGCACCAAAAGGTGGGTTTGTATCGTGAGCATGCTAGTGTGTAAGTACTTCTCAAAGAGACAGACTGTCTCCACTCCTCCCCGCCTTGCGGATTCAATAGAGGATGCCTTGATCTCCTTCTGTGAGATCCATTGCACTAAATTTGACAACCTGTGAATTGCCCCGTGTATTTTTGGAGTAAGGCATCCTGCGATTGCAATCGGTAGTACAAATTGCCACAAATGAAGAAGAATTACAAACAATGACTACACTCCAAATAGCAAAATATGCACGCCACTTACAATCCATTCGTAGTACAAACCTGTCATATCTTATGCCAATCATGGGATTTTAGCCTTGATAATTGGTCATCTTTAGAAAATGCAGACCTGAGAGAATGCATCATACCCGTCGGAGTGCAGATAGACTTGATAAGTTGCTTCAGAAGGCACTCTTTTTTAGTGGATAAAACCCAAGGAGCGCGAGGTAGCTGCAAGCGACCATCAACACTCGACTGCAGCCAAAGCACCTCCATCTTGCTACCTCCTTCAAATCCATTTGTGCCCATGTAGTGTCTCTCTTTCTTGTGATATGGTTCCATAGTAAGCTGCCCACATTCTTGAAAATATGCATGGGATCCAACAAGTGGTTGATCTGTAAGTGGGTCCAATATGACAACTCGTAGAAAATTGAAAACCGTCACATTCCATTTGGATGTGACTCCGTGTGGACTATTTTTTGCTCGTACTAGCTTTGGGCATTTATTCGTGTTGGAGTTCATCCAAGAAAACCTTCCCTCAGTTCATGACCCTCTGGCAAGAATGCGGTGTGCCCTTGATATACTATCTTCTTCATGGTTTGTGACCTTTGTGACTCTAATTATGGCCCACATAATGGACATGTGTGATAACCGTGGGTAATCAGACCTGTCCCAACACCTCTATCCAATGAATACAAACTTGAACGAGCTATGATAGATATTACCAATGAGAACAGATGCCTACTTACTTGAGCACTCCGTGAATCCCAAAAATTCATACATGGTCCACATGAGAATGGCTCGAATATTGGTTGACCATCGATCATCGTGCTTGCTCATATCTTCCACAGCGACCCCCTCCTCTAACAAAATCTTAAGCTCATTGACTAATGGACGAAGATACATGTCCATATTCTTGACTTTGTAGCAGTCTTGAACAAGCAAGCTACGGATGAGGTGTTCTTTCTTCATAGAAACCCATGGAGCCATAAAGGACTATAGGCCACACACTATAAGAAATTGAGCGCAGACCAAATTGATTCATGCCATCCATAGTAAGACCAAGCCAAAGATTCCTTGGGCCTTGGGAAAAGCTTGGAAAGGTAGAGTCAATGTGGCTCCATGCACATGAATCTGCTAATATTCTTTGGACTCCATCTGTGGATCTATTCTTTGCATGCCACATTGTCAAGCTCGCCATGCTGGACATAGAAAACATATGATGTATATGGGGTATAAGCAAAAAGTGTCTAAGAACTTTTTGAGGGATGGTTTGCCCTTGCAAGTCCTATCGATACCTGTGAGAACCACACTTTGGACATGTCTCTATAGTATCATATTCTCCTCAAAACAGTACGCAATCGTTGACACATGCATGGATGTTGTTGTAGTCCATACCAAGCTTTCGTAAAACTTGTCGTGCATCATCATGAGACTCAAGCATAGTATTTGCAAGTGGTAATATATGATAATTTAGTAACCTAAAAAAATTTCATAAAATACCTTGAAAAAACACAATTGTTTTTTATGATGGTGCGGAAAAGAAATCAATGAAGTGTATGTAGAAGGTACTTGAACAACTCGGTCACAATCGCATCGCTCCACTCGTATTTTTCTTGCACACTTAGGAGTGCAAGCAATGTCTTCAGGTGAGATACTCGACACCCATCATATAATGGTATAGATGCTTCCTCTCTAAGTGGATCAGATATCTCGACATCCATGAGCATCAATGCATCGATCATTGCCTCCATCTCAGGCTCCAAGATTGTAGAAAATTCTAGAAGGCTACCTGTCTCCTCTGGTATTGATGGTATAGATTGGGTAGTACCTTCCAAGTGGTGGATTGGCTTAGGCACTCCATCCATCGCACACCCATGAACTCTTCTAACTTGCTACAAAGGGTGCACTCCTCCTTGGGATGAGATGTCACCTCCCTGTAATAAATTGTACGGCCACATTCAATGTTTTTCTATATGATATTCAATTAGTTTGCGAATACAATGCATGATTGATATACACTTTTCTTACCGTTTTCTCAAAATCTGAGATTGCTTGATCAATGATCTTTGATTGAAACTCACCAAAGTGTCCTATGTGTTCCATAGACAATCGATTTTTTGTCTAATTACCAACTTACATTGAGAGCAAGGACATGGGACACGCTGATTAAGATACGCCTCGCGATCTGGAACATTACTGCTTTCATCGTTTTCCATTTGGTCTACATTACGACAAACAATTTGTTTTTGTTATCATTCTTTTTTTTTCTTAAATTGCTTGAGAAGGGACTTCTTCTCTTTGTAACTCGATGAAATTAACGTATGCAGAGTCTCCACTTGCCTATGGATGGGCCTACAATATGTAAAGTATAATATGCTATGC
The DNA here is from genome assembly GCF_053477565.2 of Lygodium microphyllum. Taxonomy (NCBI): domain Eukaryota; kingdom Viridiplantae; phylum Streptophyta; class Polypodiopsida; order Schizaeales; family Lygodiaceae; genus Lygodium; species Lygodium microphyllum. The sequence continues at coordinate 81,413,402 of NC_141163.1, read as the reverse complement.
ATGGGGACGAGGGAGTAGCTATCCTATGTCCCGTCCCGTGGTATTGCACTAGACCACTACTACTACTAGTACTTGCCTTCTCGAACACACAAATGTGCACCTTTAACAAAACCTCTCTCTCTCTCTCTCTCTCTTCTACTACTACTACTACTACTACTACGACCACCACTACCACCACCACCACCACCACCACCACTACTGCTGCTGCTGCTGCTACTACTACTACTCGCCTTCCTGAAGCATGAAACACACCCAAGGTGCACCTTTAGCAAAACATCTCTTTCTCTCTCTCTGTCTCTCTCTTCTACTACTACTACTGCAAGAAAAAAAACAAGAAAAGAAGAAATTAAAGAACTACTACTACTACTACTACTACAAATACAAACAAGAAAAGAAGAAATAAAAGAACTACTACTACTGTTACTACTACTACTACTACCACCACCACCACCACCACCACCACCACCACTACTACTACTACTACCACCACCACCACCACCACTACTACCACTACAAACAAGAAAAGAAGAAATTAAAGAACTACTACTACTAACAAGAAAAGAAGAAGTTAAAGAACAAGATCTTACTCTCTCTTTGTTTTTTATCCATTCATTCTCCTCTCTCCCTCCCTCTCTCTCTTTCTCTCTTTTTTTATTATGTTTCATGTTTATTCCCTTTCTCTCTCATTTCTTCTCTCTTTTTCTCTCTTCCTCTCCCTCTCTCATTTCCTATCTTTTTCTCTTAGTACACATCATTTTTAACAAGAACAAGCAAAAGAAAAAGAGAAAAAATTAAAAAAAATTAAGAGGGAGCAATGCACTCACCGCAAAGGTTCAAGGATGGATTCAGCAGCTCCCCTTCGCGATGGCGGCTCCTCTTTACCCTTCGTACACTTCCTTCTCTTCTTTGCAAACGGCGGTGTGGGGTGAGAAGCTCTCCTTCTCCCTCTTTCTCTCTTTCTCTTTCTCTTCCTCTCAAATGCACGATGCAGTTTGCTCTCTCTTTCTCTCCCTCTTTTGCTCTTTTGTGCAAAATGCCGCACTCGGGTTTCGCCCCACCTTTTTTCATCTGAGTACCATTGCTATTTGCAATGAAAATAGCAATGCCGTTAATTTGCATCGAAAATGGCCATCTCTATTCTCCTATATCCTTGTAGTGTGAAAGCAAGCCTTTCATCTTCGCCTCTTTGTTAGTGTAGAAACTGCATCGCTACTTTGCGTTGGAAATGACCGTCACTATTCTCCTATATCCTTGTAGTGTGCAAGCAATCCTACCATATTTGCCTCTTCGTTAGTGTAGAAACCACATCGACAACATCTTGCCAATTAGTCTTCAATCCCATAGGCTGCGTACGGTCTTCAAGAAGCTCTCCCAACTCATCCTGAAAGTGCATGATCAGCCGCTTGCAAGAATAACTCCACTTTCTCCGAGTTTAGAGCTATTTCTCTAATGCATCCAACTGGTTATATCACTCTTCAAACTCCCACAACAACTCAAAAGCAACAAGTCCTTTGTTGGGATGATAGACCCACTCTCTGAATGTCTTCCACGTAGCAATACCATAGTCCTATAAAAAATATTCATCTTTAAGTGCTTTCATTCCAGTTAGAGTCTTGTACAAACAAATCCATCTCTCTAATCTGTAAAGCAAGCGTGACAAGTCGTAGGAAATAATCGATCCAATGGGACAGAACTCTGAATAAGCATATCTGGTTTTCAAAGGTTTTAGGATAGGTTGAAACATTTTGGCCATAAAATAATTTGCGCTCACTTACCATAGCCTCAATTGCTTTGGTTGCACCATGGGTATGCTCTTGTTCTTCATGCAACATTCATTGTTGATCCAATTGTTGCTAATGTAAGTGTTGCTATGGCTGCATCGATAACTGCATCTGTTGATTCTGCATCATAATGGTTGAAGAAAGAGTTTGTAATAAAGTCTTCATCTCATTGGTAAAAAAGGAAGAAGTAATCAATGAAGTGGATGGAGTACTTGAAGAGTCTCCCATCTCGACGATCATAAGTAACACTTTCATGCCGGGTTCACCGGATGTTGCATGGAATAAAAACTTAAGGCGTTTAGCTTTAAAGCTTATGTTTTTTTTAGTGCTTTCTTTATTTTCATTTTTTCCTACTTTGTGCCTATCTACAAATTTTTTGGATCATAACTTCATCATATAAACTCCGAAAGGAACACATGTGGTCAAAAGGCTATCGTGAGCAAAATTACAAAAATCTATCAAAAATAGGTGAAAATGATGATTTTTGTAAATCGCATCACTTTTCTCCATTTTTTGTCATGGACGACTTATTCCCTTCAAAATAAGTCACAGTATATGTTTGGATCCATCTAAAGTGAGAATTAAGTCATATAAACATGATATTAGAGATTTCATACTATTCTAGTAAACTAGTGATTAGTCCCCCCCACAGACACCAAGAACAGCAAGAAGACTAGAGAACACTCCCACAAAGTCTATGCGGAAAGCTTGGCTTTCAATCTCAAACCTCTCTCTCTTCTCTTCCACAAACAAGGCACACAAAAGATAAGTACTCTGCTCATCCTCACACTCTCTCTCTTCCATAGATATAGCAAGAAATACATAGAGAGAAAGAAGCAAGAGTTGTGTCCCAAAAAGAGAGAGGAAAAGATACGTGAGAATGGGATTTCTTGATAAAAAATATTTTGAGTACATCAAAAGTTGATACTTTAGAACCTTAGCATTCTTGTCCTCCTTGTCCACACGATAGACATACAATATTGTGCATTTGATATTAAGGAATACATAAAAGGATAGTTCACATGACATTTTGATACAAAAATTTTACTTTACATGACATATCTTTTCTACATATTTGAGCTCCATCATACTTCCATACTATGAAGTGAAGCATCCCCGTGAACCACTGAAGAAGAATTAGCACCAAGGAATATGTTGAAAAAGGAAAACCAAAAGGGGGAATTTCTATGAAGCTTGTAGGGAAGAGACCCGTGCAAACTCCCACACTACTCACATAGCCTTCAAGAAGAATAGTCTTTCTCAGCGATCCATGAAGATGCCCACCAATTTGCGTGAGAGCATGATAGCATGCCACTTGTTTGTGTGCCCAACATAGCATGTGAACAAGGGACTCTCTAATGGGTTTTTTAAAATTATTTATTTTTATGGTTTAATGAAGAAAGGGATATGAAGGTTAATAGGTAAATAGAAGATAGGGTTTGTGGAAAAAGAAGAATATGGAAATTCCATTGCCCTTGATGACTTTGACGAAAACGAGTCCACCATATCTACAAAGAGAGGTCAACGAATCTGCATGACAAAGAGAGGTGAATGCTGGAACTTCTCCATCAGATCCTTTGCCAGGCAGCCTGACACATTTCCTGTGGCGAGATCAGTGTTGAATAACTAGCATGGTGCAAGATGCTGGCTGTCGAGACAGACCAACACCAAGATTTTTACATTAAAGACAATGCCAAGATCTGGCTGGTAAGGACACCCAAGTACCATGAGCCAAAACCAGAAGAACAATCCTTCCTCATCTTATTCTCTATCAGCACATTCGATTATGCTCATAGCCTTTGCTTCACCTTCTCTCCTTTTTGACTTGAGATTTGAGTTTCCCGGGCTGCGCACCACATGATTAGCCCTCCCACAGACACCAAGAACAACAAGAAGACCAGAGAACACTCCCACAAAGTCTATGCGAAAAGTTTGGCGTTCAATCTCAAACCTCTCTCTCTTCTCTTCCACAAATAAGGCACACAAAGGATAAGCACTGTGCTCATTCTCACAGTCTCTCTCTTCCATAGATATAGCAAGAAATACATAGAGAGAAAGAAGTAAGAGTTGTGCCCCAAAAAGAGAGAGGAAAAGATACATGAGAATGGGATGATAAAGAGAGAGCAATTCAGTTGCAACTCCCCAACCACCTCTCACCCGACTCTCCCCATATTCATATTTCTTGATAAAAAAATATTTTGAGTACATCAAAAGTTGATACTTTAGAACCTTAGCATTTTTTTCCTCCTTGTCCACATGATAGACATACAATATTGTGCATTTGATATTCGGGAATACATAAAAGGATAGTTCACATGGCATTTTGATACAAAAATTTCACTTTACATGACATATCTTTTATGCACATTTGAGCTCCATCAACTAGTGATGCTTCCTATAAATCCTGTAGAGATTCTGTAGTTTTTCCATGTGTGAACATGCAACACCACGACAACATGAGGTATCCATGCTTCCTTATGATAGTTAGAAAAGTTCACAAGAAGCTCCACTATAACTCCCCGTGAATCCTCTAAAAGTCCCTTATGTATCTAGAGCATGTACTCACACATCATCTCCTTACACATGTATAAGTGCATTCCTTTAATGCCATTGAATTGAAAATGCGTAATATGGTATCTTATTTTTCTAGTAATAAATATGTGTGAAATCTCCCTTTTCCTATAGAAACTACAAGATTAGCCCTCTACCAAAAGCTTCTTCACTAGATAGTTCTTTATGTGCCCCATAATTAAGTAACCTAGTCGAAGCATATTCCATTCCTTCTCATTAGGTATTTTCACCTCCTCTTCATAATTTGTTTGTTTCTTCAATTGCACCTTGAGTCAAAGTGGAGCTTGCAAGTTACTAATAAAACAATCCTTCTTAAGCATGGCTGGACTTTTGGTTTCTCTTCTCTTGAAGATTTGCCAATCAATGCCACAAGACCTCAAAGCCATGAGCAAACATTTCTACACACTAATTTTCTTTCTATTGTAAAATATAAATTCTCTCCAAAATCCACTAGCATACTCAATTTGTAAGAAATTTTGAAAAGCCAACTTTACCTCTTTATAGATATTTATACCCTAAGGATTCTTTGCAACCTTCAAGGCCAAAAAATCCATCATCCACTCCTTGGATGCTTTTCTCACTTGATGATATAAAATTTTGGAAAAAGCTTGAGAAATTTGTGTTTCTTTAGGTCTCCCAAGACAAAGGTGTTGAGATATCTAGCTCCACTCATATAACGTGTCCCCTAGTATCATCCAGGACACGTCTTAGCAGTCCATCGGAAAGGATGTCTAGAAAACTCCGCCCGACACTCCCATGGAATGTTACGGGTTTTGCGATCTAGGTCTTTCCGCGTCTGCCACGTAGCGGAAGTATCCTGGCCATTCCCACTTAGGCTCGATCGGAATTAGGGTTTTCCTGACTGGTCATTATCTAATAGCAACTAGCGTCAGACCCGAGCGAACTACTTTACGCAGAAATGCCAGGTCCGAAGTGGATTTACGCTGCACTTGGTTCAAGGAGAATGGGAAACCAGAGGGATGCAAGGCTCAACCTCTTTGCCATAAGGCATAGTCCCATTCTGTTCCCCTAAAACAACGTAAATCGGGTAAGACGTAACTCTAGGTCATCGTTCTCGTTATTCGTTTTGATGATGATGATCATTCCGGTGTTCTTCGAGATTTTTGAGAAAAGTTCCCAGCTAACCGGGACCACCCAACCATAGGATGGACCCATGGCCCATCCTCCGCACTTTCCTCGGTTTGTTTTAGTTATGTAATTATCTAACACATTAATTTGACATATAATAATCAACTTCTTTAATTAACCCTGTTAAGCACTGGTTCCTTCACATAATCTTATCACGTGACATAGAAAAACAATATCAAGCAAGTTCTTTTAACATTTCATCATTTTGTCTTTGAAATACAAGGAGTTCCACCTGTAGGCTTGTCCATAATCCGCCCGAAGGCTATCCAGTGATTCCCAGGATCACTATTCCAAGCTTCCGTCCATAAACTAGTATGCGGGCCTTGAGATCCAATCCCGAGTCACGTTAGTCTCTTGTGTAGGACCCAGAAGGCGAGGAATTTATGGCCAGAGCCCCCCCTGGCACCCAAACGTCCTCCTGCTCCAAGTAGAACTCAACGGAGAGACCTCTCGCAGCGGGTTCAGTCCACGTTCCCGGCGCGGTCAACAACCCCCTTGGTTAGGGTTAGGCAGGCAGTCGGGGGTAACTGAATCTGCCTCTCCCTTCAGGCCTTTAACCTGAAGTATAGGTACTCATTTAATTTGTAATTCATAATTCAAACAGAGCCCTAAAATCTCTAGCAAGCACAAACATTTCCATTAATCAACTGTGTTGTTTGGCAAACTGCTAAGGAAGTGTTCTTTCCTTTTGAGTGTATTAGTACTTGTTCCCAAGGTTTCTTGTAAATTGGCAAGATCCTTTACATTCCGGTGTAGGGCGTACCTTATTAACCCAACTTGGTCAACCCTAAAGCTCCTTAGATATGCTAGTTTTCGGTTTACAACTTTTCCTTATTTAGAAGGATATCCAAAAATGCATCCTTTTGCAAGATAACTTGCGTAGGGATTTGTCATCCTTCATGAGGGTTTTTACCCTTTCTCCTTGCTGCACAAGTCCTGTGATAGAATAATCCGTTTTAGATCCTTTAAGCTGACGTATGTCAGGCCTAGGGTTTCTTCTTTTAAGAACCTTAGGGACAAACCCTAGTTCCTTATCTTTACGAATTTATTGTCCCTACAGTAAGGAAAGTAGTCAAGTGCTTAGGGTATGAATGTTTCTATGTTTAGATTGGTTTAGTTATCTTTTGGAAGGTAATATTAATCGCCTTGTCACGGTTTTGCTATCCTTGTGACAATTTACTTTCCAGTCAATACATCTTACTTTTAACTTCCGTTTTCCTTACAAATGAACTCATGCCAAATAACAACATTTGCCTTGCTAAGATGTGCAATTAGCAAAGATAACTTCCTAGTAATTTGAGCATCGAAAGAAACCTTTCATGAATTTAACCATTTACAATGATTCGTTGCGAAAGGAATAAGACTAATGGTGCAAGATATAATTTCTACACCTTAGGATTTAACTAAAATATACTACTATAGTAAATGGATAATCTTGCTCGTAATTTATAATGCTTGATGCAATTTGAAGAAAACTAAGTTCTATACATTGTCATTCATAAGCTAAACTCCTTCGTTACAAATAACTCGAACAAATATATCCTATCCTTAACAATTTTTCTTTGCATGATCGACTTAAAACCAAATTAAAGCCAAGAAGAAAAACCTGGTTTTGGGGTGAGATATCCACATGGATACCGGGAGACGACCCTCCCGCAGCTACACCTTGGACTTTCTTGGGCGGCATCGTAATTCGAATGTGAGATAGCCTTTTTCTCTTTCTTCTGGAAATTCCACCGTCTCTTTGAAAAAAAAGTTTATAGGTGAGTGTGGTTTCGCAACCACAAGAACCCTTGGAGGACTTTGACTTGGGGTAGAAGGAATAGAAAGCACTTATTCTCCTTCCTTTCCTTTCTTTTATCTTTTTTCCCACTCTTCCTCCTTCACTCCTTCTTTTCACTCCCTCTACTTTCCCTCCCTATCTTTTATCTTTTCCCACTCTTCCTCCTTCACTCCTTCTCTACTTTCCCTCCTTATCTTTTATCTTTTTCCACTCTTCCTCCTTCACTCCCTCTTTTCACTCCCTTTACTTTCCCGCCCTATCTTTTATCTCACAGCTACTTTTCCCTTATGGGATATCATCCGAGGCCATGATGATGATTTGGATTTTGAAGTTCACAACCACCCTCTCACTCAACTTCACGGCTACCTAGCGGCGGCAGAGTATCCACTCCTCTCTCCCTTCCTCCCAGACTGACGGCCTCCCTGATTTAAATAGGGGAGGGGAGGGGGATCTTCCCTCCCCTGTGTGTCATCACTCATGTTTCCCCCCCTCATTCCAAGCTCCACCAAGGAGCTTAAATGCTCCTTCTATTTCCCCTCCCCCTCCAGCTCGTCAGTCGGCTGGAGGGATAAGGGAGAATAATTTAAAAAAAAAATCATTTATCCGATTTTCATTTTCATTTGAGGCAGTTCACGCGCGTGCTTCTATTAGCGAATCGGAATATTACAACTTGTGATATGCCAGGGTGACCGTTGTGCATTTATGTCACCGGCTTGTCAGTTGTTGCAAATGCGGTTGGTACACCGCCCATGAATAATAGCTAGATGACAGCTATCCTTATCTACTCTAGTTCTTGGCTCAGTTAGTATGCCACCTTAGTTAGTTGAGTTTGGTTTTGAGACCCATATATAGGGTTCTTCTATTTCTATGTACGTGTGTTCTTTTTGGCTTACACAACTAAGAAGAGGAAAACTGTTTTTCAGCCTCCACCTTTGTGTGTATTCCCCCATTGTTCAAGCAAGAAAGCTACAAGTGAGACTCCTTCCTTCTATCCCACAAACTTGACATGGTATGAGAGCCTTGTTTGTGGTAAGGAGCTCAAGAAAGCAAACCAAGTTCATGGTGTTCTAGTAAGAGGACTAGTGTTGCTTTCATCTTTTCTGTTTTGGGAGCAAGTCTCTGTAGGTAGCACAGCCGAAAAGTGCAAGAGTGCATTGTCTCAGATTGAGACGCCCTTCACGGAGTAGCAAGAGGGCAGTATATGCTGCGTGAGTAGGCTTTAGCCCTTGGTTGCTCTATTTTTTTGATTTGAGGCCCTTTCAGGGCCTGTTTTGGAGGCGGAAGTTTTTTGCATACACTCAAGAAACGGCCATGTTTTATGCTGTGCAACCACTATTCTATAGGTCGGTGAAAAGATACTATAGAAATTGCATCGTATGCTTGTGCGCAGAGACATTGGGAGTTACAAAATCATCCTTGTTGCCTGTTGATGCAAAATTGTCACTAGGAAGTGACTATGTGGTCAAATACCACTTTCGTCAATTTTGCAGATTTGCCCTTGTGAGGCTGAAGCTTTGTTCTTTGCAGTGACAGAATTTTTTGCAGTGTTCTGTAATGGCATATGATTCTCTTTCATAGATTGTCATTGAAAAGCTTGACAAGAACAACTTCCAAGCATGGAAGTTCAGAATGACAAATTTCCTTATGGGAAAAGGATATTGGGAATTCATTGCAGGAAATGAAGAAGAACCAGTTCTTCCTGATGTTCCCAATCAACAGCAAAATGCATGCATTTAAAGCATGGCATGAGAGAGCCAGGAAAGTTATGTACTAGCTGTCTATCAGCATTTCAGACTCTATGATTGTGCATATTCAAGATGCAAGTACGCTAAAGGAGGCATGGGATACTTTGTCAAAAATGTATAGCACAAATACACAAGCCAGGAAAATGCAGCTCAAGCAAGAGTTGCACAATGCGCAAAGAGAAAGTATGAGCATCAATGACTACCACATGAAGGTGAAGAAGATTGCAGATGCACTTACTTCCATTGGGTTGCCAATGGAAGATGATGATTTAATTTCTGTGACCTTGAATGGTCTAGGAAATGATTATGCACAGTTCCTAACATCCATTTCTGTCCGTGAAAGATTTCGTGATTTTGAGGAGTTGATTGCTCTTCTAATTTCTGAGGAGCAGAGAAATGGTGATGCATCTTCTTCAAGAGGAACTTCAAAAGAAGCTGTCTTCTACTCAAACGCTGGAAGAGGTAGAGGCTGAGGTAGAGGAGGCCGATCTGGAGGCCGTGGTAGAAATCAGAATATGCAGCAAACTCAAGAAAACTAGTCCTATGGAGGAGGACGTGGTAACTCTAGAGGCAAGGGGAGCCAAAGAGGTCATGGTGGATGGCAAAGAGGCCAAAATGCAAACAACAATGTTGAATGATGGGTCATATGACTAAAGACTGCTATAAAAAGAAGAATGACATCATGAATGGAAAATTGCAACAAGGAAATTATGCATCTTCTAGTAGACAGGGTGATGACAGAAGTGAGCATTTGTTTATGGTGCAGCACATGACCAATTCTGTGACAAGTGCAGAAGAAAGCAATGATGTGTGGTATGTAGACTCAGGTGCATCAAACCACATGACAGGTCATGCAGAATGGATGCAAGATGCAAGGAAAATGGAAAAACCAGGATTTGTGGAGACTGGTGATGATACTGCACATCCTATTGTGTAGATTGGGAAAATTCCTTTGTCTATGCAGGATGGGAAAAAGAAATACATGTCGGATGTATTTCATGTCGTGAATATCACCAAGAACCTAGTTTCTATTGGTCCAATGGTTGAGCAGGGCTTACAGGTCATATTTAATTCTCATGGATGCTTTGTTGAGGATATGAAAAATAAAGGTCGCTTGATAGCAAAAGGAAAGAAGAAGGGCAGAATGTTTACGTTGGATGCAGACATGCCTCAATTGAGTGCAGCAATGTTTGCACATGGGACTGATGTAGTTGCAGATATTGATATCTGGCATAAACGCATTGGTCATGTTAATGTATAGCGACTTAAATCAATGCAAGGCCAAAATATTGTTGCAGGATTGCCTAAATTCAAGGTTGTAGAAATGCATAAGGTATGTGAAGCCTGTCAATTTGGAAAACAGGCAAGGAAACCGTTTCCTAGACATGTTCAAGAGAGTAAGAAGCCATTGGAATTAATCCACTCTGATGTGTGGACTACTAAAGCTGCATCTCTTGGAGGCTGTCATTATTTTGACACTTTTATTGATGACCATAGTAGAAAAATTTGGGTGTATTTTATGAAAAAGAAAAGTGAAGTTTTTGGGCATTTCAAAACTCTTAAAGCTATGGTTGAAAAAGAAACAGGCCTGCAAATAAAATGCCTAAGGTTAGATGGAGGGGGAGAGTACCTCTTAAATGAGTTTGCAAGGTTCTTGCAGCAGCATGGCATAAAGCAGCAATATTCATGTAGTCATACCCCACAACAAAATGGAATTGTAGAAAGAAAAAACAGGCATATTGGAGAGGTATCTCGTGCCATGCTCAATGAAAAAGACCTGCCATATTTTTACTGGGCTGAGGCAGTTACTATAGCAGTCTACATAATGAATAGGACTCATGTAAAATATTACATGGCGCAGCGAACAGAATCTGAGAAAGAGATAGAGAGTACACAACAGATAAGAGGAGAATCAATAAATTCTTTAACTTCAAACAACTGATACAAAGATGGCTTTGTCCACCCGTGTGCTTCCACTGTGTGAAGCTTAGATGGCGATCTAGACAGAAGATAGGTGAAGAGCTTAAGGCTAGCTGGAACAACAACTCTAACTGGGTGAAAGATTAGTAAGTGATGGTTGCGAAGGGGTTTAGCTTTTATAGCCCACGAAGGTCGCTAGGTTGGCCTGCCGACCGTGACCTACCATATGAGCCTCCACTAGTTGGCCAAGGAATATTCCAAGAAATATTCCCTTTACCATCGGGCCGGAGGCACTGCCCCCGGACCCCCGCCAAGGGGGCCGCTGGCCCTCCTGGGACCCCCCCAGCTAGGGGCCACTTTCGCGGCCCCAAGACCCCACAATAGGGGGCCCTTTTAACTCCCTTACCATGCAACTCAATGCAATGTGCCTCGAGTTGCTACCAACTTAACCTCTCCATCTAACCCAAAGATTAGACCCACAATGGTCACCTTTTTGCAATCCGGTCACATAGACCTCATCTGATATACAAGTCAGGACTCCACTAATGTCCAGGCTCACACTTGGCTTCTCCTCATAATGGGGACCTTACAACTTTGAGCACCATGGATCATTGGTAGCACCTAATGAGGGTGGAGCATTGATCATATCTAACAACTCCCACTGCAGCAATACATGGCATGACTCCAAAGGAGAGGTATACTCGTAGGAAACCAAATATTTCTCATTTGAAAATTTTTGGTTGCATTGCCTATGTTCATGTGCCAGATGAGTTGAGATCCAAGTTGGATCCAAAAACTGAGAAGTGCATCTTTATTGGTTACTCTTTGCACAGCAAAAAGGGTATAGATGCTATAACCCTTCTACTCGTAAGTTCACAGTGAGTAGAGATGTTGTTTTTTATGAGATGAGTAGCTGGTATAAACCAGTAAACGTGATTGATAATGTAGATGCACAAAATGGTAATACTGCACAGAATTCACAGCAGCAGTCACAAGATATTAGTGGACCTGGAGTGTCCTCTAGCAGTGGTTCACATTCTTCGCCATGGACAGGCAGATTGAGATCAGGAGAATCTTCTCAAAGCAATGCAGATAGTGGTATGCAGGTATCATAAAAAGGAAAAGAGAAGGTAGATCAGCCCATGTTTGATGTGAATGCAGGTCACTCTTATGTGGATGGTGAATCGAGTGGCTCAAAACAGAGCATTGATGATGAGTTGGGTATTCCTTCTATTGTTACACCTGGAGTAAGGAAGACCAGGGATGTTTTGAGAGCACCTGGGAGTGAACCTACTTTGCGCAGGTCTACCAGAGCTAGGTATCCTATGGATAGGCTGAAATATGATGGATGTACAACCATTCACTATGCCTATATGGTCAAAGTGATACAGGAACCAAAACCCACTTCTTTTGAGCAAGCCATGGGAAAAAAAAAATGGGAGAAAGCCATGGATGAAGAAATGGATGCCTTGGAAGCAAATGCTACATGGGAATTGGTGCCTTTGCCTAAAGATAAGAATGCAATTGGTTGTAAGTGGGTTTATAAGGTGAAGCACAATGCAGATGGTTCTGTGAACAGATACAAGGCAATATTAGTAGTCAAGGGGTATGCACAAATATATGGCATTGATTATGAAGAAACATTCACTCCGTGTAACGTGTCCACTAGAATCCTCTAGGACACGTCTTAGCAGTCCATCGGAAAGGTTGTCTAGAAAACTCCACCCGGCACTCCCATGGAATGTTGCGGGTTTTGCAATCTAGGACTTTCCGCGTCTGCCACGTAACGGAAGTGTCCTAGCCGTTTCCCACTTAGGATCGACCGGAATTGTTTGGTCATTTACTAACAGCGACTAGCGTCAGACCTGATCGAACTACTTTACGCAGAAACGCCTGGTCTGAAGCGGATTCATGCTGCACTTGGTTCAAGGAGAATGGGAAACGAGAGGGATGCAAGGCTCGACCTCTCTGTCATAAGGCATAGTCCCATTCCGTTCCCCTAAAACAGCGTGAATTGGGTAATAGTTAATTCTAAGTCATCGTTCTCGTTACTTGTTTCGGTGATGACGATCATCCTCTGTTCGTTGAAGACTTTGAGAAAAGTTTCCGGCTAACCGGGACCACCCATCCATAGGACGGACCCATGGTCCATCCTCCGCACTTTCCTCGGTTTGTTTTAGTTATGTAATTACCTACCACATTAGTTTGACATATACAAACAGCTTCTTTGATTAACCCTCTTATGCACTGGTTCCTTCACGTAATCTTATCACAAGACATAAAGAAAACAATGCCAAACAACTTCTTTATTATCATTTTATCCTTTTATCTTTGAAATACAAGGAGTTCCCGCCCGTAGGCATATTCAAAAACCGCCCGAAGGCTATCCAGTAATCCACCAGGGATCACTATTCCAAGCTTCCGCCCGTAGACTAGTATGCGGGCCTCGAGATCCAATCCCGAGTCACGTTAGCCTCTTGTGCAGGGCCCGGAAGGCGAGGGATTTACGGCCAGAGCCCCCTCTGGCACCCAAGCGTCCTCCTGCTCCAAGTAGAACTCAACGGAGAGACCTCTCACGGCGGGTTCGGTCCACGTTCCCGGCACGGTTAACAACCCCCTTGGTTAGGGTCAGGCAGGCAGTCGGGGGTAACTGAGGCTGCCTCTCCCTTCAGGCCTTCAACCTGAAGTATTTAGATATCTCTTCATCCTTTAGTTCATTGAGCAAACAATGCAAACAGTGCTTTCTAGACTGTTACAAGCACAATCAATTCCAATGGTCGTTTAGCTGGCAAACTATTAAGGAGTGACTCCCTTTCTCCGAATGCAACCCGCATTCGATCCGGAATCAATTGCAACTTGGCAAGATTCCTATCATTCTTGGGTTAGGGTCATACCCTACCAATACTTTAGGTTTTGTTATGGTAGATTCCAGCGACCATGTCGCTTCAATCTATTGATTGGTCAATTGCTTCCAGGCAAATACCTAACTTTCCTTTTCCTTAGCAACTATTTCCCAGGAAAGGTGATGTAACAGGATGATTACTCATCCTTTTGTAGGTTAACTTAGCGCAATAACTTGCCAACATCATTTCCAAGAAATGACAAAACTTTCTCGTGGACAATTCCCAAGTCTACGCGATGTTGCAACTTTTTGTACATGTATTGTATCTATTCCACGGGATCATTTCACCCATTGAATGGCGTATTCAGGTTATGGAATTAACTTCAGGCGAGTAGCATGGTTTAGGGTGTCTTCTTACCCAACCCATTCCTAATTATATCGGTCCACGGTCCTAGGAATTTCCATCCCAATCGGAGTTTCATCATTTGAACGAATGATCCTTAGGATAAAACCTTAGATCATTTTATGCATGAGCATCCAATTGATTCGACATCTCGTGAATGTGTGTAAGAACTTTGGGTTTGTGGGTTTTGACTTGGCAACCAGTGTAAAACTAGGTCGAATTCTTATTGCACTAAACCCTATTTAGCACTTGAGATACCTATCATATCGACCCAACCATGTCCATAAGAATCCTTGTGGTTTAGGTGACTTAGTCAACTCAATATACTTGTCTTGCGTCACGGATGAACCTTTCCTAAAGGTAATAAACTAGATCTAGTGGAGATTAATAGTTACAATTACACCAATACGTGTAAACATGCGATTCACTGCTTCTACGCATCACATGGTTCACAATAACCCTATCCTTCCTTGGTAAGGTAAAGAAAATGCCTGATAACCTGGACACTAACTTTCCTAGGTCCTACTAGGACTTACATTAAATAGTCATGCCTACAACCTTATTGTCTATACTTAGAATATTATGCTTTGACTCCTAAATGCGGCTCCTAATGAATGACATTTTTTTCATGATGACTATGCAATACGCAACGTTCTCCTAGCTACAATGAAGTTCATACAAAACTACAGCTAGTGATAATTTATTCCATTTTACATGCCACTTGCAAGCCCATAAGATCATTTCCGTACTCTCTTCTATTTCCTTTCGGATAATATCTTATGGGTGTTAACTTTTCCTCATGAAATCATTACGAGGAGGATGTTGCTTAACATGCGGCACATACTTATTCCTACCATGTCTAAGAAGAAAAAAAATGCACTTATAAATTCCATTTCTTTGCCTAAGTAATATATGTTTAGACTCATTACTTTGATAATGTACCAAAATAGCATCATGCAGCTAGTCTCCTAAGGTGGGCAACCCGTTTCGAATTCATGACATACTTCAACCTTGCCTAACGTTTCAAGAGATACTTTATCAAATGTCTTTTTACCACTGACACATGCATTAAATTTAAGCGTAAAATGCATTCTTCCCTATGGAACTAAGCGCACCTAATCATTTCTTTAAGCGAAAATAAACTTGAAAGAACCTGGACTTGTGGGTTCGGGGAGATATCCACTTGTATGCTCGGAGATGAACCTCCCGCAGTCGCTCCTTGTGACTTTGGCTTTGGAGCCATCGTAGATGTAGAGGATTTGGGCTCCGGGGTTTGTCCTTACCCTTTTCGGCTCTTTAAATTTCCTCCGAGTCTTGGCAAGTAGACTAAAAATATGTTTTTCTTCTCCCTTATGTAGGAATACCCCTTTATAGGGTATGGATTTAAGATTCCGGAAAGCTCGTGGAAACGGGGCTTAAGGGAGGTCTATATGAGCTTCACCTTCTCCTCTACAAGGTCCCGGGGTATGAATAGACCTTTGGGGAGATGTCGTGGGAAGGGGGGTTAAGGAAGCCCCCCCCTTAGAGGCTTCTTAAGAAGCTTCTAAGAAGCTTCCAACTTCTGCAGCAACGTCGAGGGGGGGAAAAAGGGGTCGTGACCCAGGCGGCGGGGGATTGTGGCTGTCTGGCGGCTGTGGCGGCGACTATGGCGGCTGGCAGACTGTGGCGGTAGCGCGGCGGCCTCCCTCCAGCTCCGCGACCTCCTGCAGCACGGCGACCTTCCTCTCCAGCACGGCCCTCCCTCTCCAGCACGGCCCTTTCTCTCTCTACCTTTCCCCCTCTAGCTAGGGGGTGTTTTTATAGGCCTTGGGGGGTGGGGAAGAGGGCCTCCACATACCTGGCCAATGCATGGGTTTCCCCCCCCCCATGCAGGCCACGACTCAACCATGGGCCATCCCTCCCCACACTCCCTCTTCTCCAGCCATGCATCGGCTGGGGAAAAGGGATTAAAGAAAAAAAAATTGCCTTAAATATTTAAATTGTCCCTCCCAAGAGGGTGTTTTTGTGAGACTTGCGGTTTTTGAACTCCCGGTTTTGATTTACCAATGCGGAGGACCCCATTTCACGCGTGCGGGTCACACATTACACTGCCAATAATTTCAATGCAAGAGATAACCTTTGCACAGGGTTTGCACGGCGTGCGGGAAGTTAATATTTACGGTACGCAGTGCACGGAAATATTACATTCTCTCCCCCTTAAAAGAATCGAGATGTCCTCATCTCGAGATAAACTGGGGATATTGAAGATTGAGAGAGCTTTCATCCATCCAGGTAGCATCCTCTTCGGGATAATCTTTCCACTGGACGAGGCATTCTTTCAAGGTTCTAGATCTCAATTGTCTCTCCCTGACATCTAAAATCTTTTCCGGTCTTAGTTCAAGGACTCCTTGACTAGGCATTACAATTTGTTGGTCATCAAGTACATGATTTGGGTTGGGTACATATTTTTTTAAGAGACTGATATGGAATACATTGTGAACTTTTAGGTTATCAGGAAGTTGCAATTTATAAGCATTGGGTCCTAGGCATTTGAGGATTTTATACGGTCCACAATACCTTGGACTTAGCTTCTTGCATTCACCTAGAGATAAAGAACTCTTTTTTGGCCGTACACGAATGAAGACCATGTCTCCTTCTCCGAAGACCCTCTCTTGGCGTTTCAAATCCGCATATGCCTTTTGTCTATCTTTGGCTGCTTGTATGTCTTGTCTTATTGACCTTATTTGGTCATCCATGTCCTCCAACATTTGTCTTGAAGCTTCCACTCTCAGGGTAGGATCAGAAAAATTTAGGGGACTTCGACAATCATGACCATACAATGCCTGAAAAGGCGTCATTTGAATGCTCTACTGGTAAGAAGCATTGTAAGCAAATTCTACTAACGGCAAGTACTGAATCCACCTCTTCGGCTCTCGACAGCAGTAAGCCCTAAGCATATCCTCAATGATTTGATTTATTCGTTCTGTTTGTCCATCCGTTTGGGGATGGTAGGCAGTGCTAAAACAGAGCTGAGTTCCAATAGCTTCAAAGATAGCTCTCCAGAAGTGTGAAGTGAAAAGAGAGTCTCGATCGCTAACGATCCTTCTAGGTAGCCCATGTAGCTTGAATATCTCTTTGATAAACACCCTTGCAATGTCGGAGGCTTTATAGTTTGTCTTGACTGGAATCAGGTGTGCAACCTTAGTAAGCATGTCAACTACAACCATAATGGAGTTGTATCCTCCTTGGACTTGGGGTAAGCCCACCACAAAATCCATACTGATGAATTCCCATTTCATTTGGGGAATGTCAAGTGGTTGCAATTTTCCTGGCATCATGACATGTTCAGCCTTGATACGTTGGCAAGACAAACATTCGGTGACATATTTGAGGACGTCACCTTTGAGCCTCTCCCAATGATAGCTCTTCCTAACTGCATTAAGAGTTTTTGCATAGCCAGGATGTCCTGCGAAAGGGGAATCATGAGCTTCCCATAATATCTTCTGCTTAAGTGACTGGCTTGTTGGAATACATAGTCTTGTTCTGTAATAAACAAGTCCATTATCAGTGGAAAATTCCCGATACTTAGTTTTTGACTTCAGATTCTGCTCTTTGGTAGCTATTTCTTTTATCATGGTTTGGTAGGCCAAATCATGGCATGCCTCCTCTCTAGCTAGTTCGAGTATAGGGTTGCTTGGCATAGATACCTTTGTAGCCAGAGATCTGGCCGTTGATGGATTCTGCAAGATTAGGGAATTTAGGAATGCCTTGCGACTAAGTGCATCGGCAACTACATTCTCTTTCCCCGGTCGATACTTGATTTCAAAATCATACTCCTCCAATACTTCGATCCATCGACGTTGTCTCATGTTGAGCTCGTTCTGGGTAAAAATCCATTTGAGACTCTTATGATCTGTTACTAGAGTAAACTTGTTACCCAACAGGTAGTGTCTCCAAAGCTTTAGAGCATGGATGACAGCTAATAACTCTAGATCATGCGTGGCATAATTCTTTTCATGACTCTTCAATTTCCTTGAAGAGTATGCTACTGGATGACCTTCCTGCATAAGAACACACCCCAAGGCGAGAATGCTGGCATCAGTTACTACCTCGAACTCCTTATTGAGGTCAGAAAGTTTCAGAATAGGTGCTGATACCAAACATTGCTTCAATTGGTCGAAGCTATTTTGCTCGGGAGTTGACCATGTAATAGAAGTCTGCTTCTTTAGTAAGTCGGTAAGAGGTGCTGCAATCAAAGCATAGTTCTTGATAAAGATCCTATACCATCCTGTCAAGCCAAGAAAATTGCGTATCTCTTTGACGGATACTGGTATTGGCCATTCAAGCACATCTCTGACTTTGGCTGGATCTACTGATATTCCTTCTGATGATACTATGAATCCTAGATATTCAATCTGACGTTTGAAGAATGCACACTTCTTCATTTTTGCATACAGCTTATGAGACCTCATTGTCTCCAAAACAATCCGTAGTTGAGGTTCATGATCTTCTTCCTGTTTAGAATAGACTAAAATGTCGTCGAAGAAGACAAGCACGAAATCATCAAGATATGGTCTAAAAATATCCTGCATTAATCTATTGAAGGTGGCAGGTGCATTTGTAAGCCCGAATGACATAACCAAGAATTCAAAGTGCCCATATCTTGTATTGAAGGCTGTTTTTGGAATATCCTCATCCTTGATCCTGATTTGATAGTAACCTGACCTGAGATCAATTTTGGAGAAGATCTTTGCACCTTGAAGGCGATCGAGAAGCTCATCTATTCTAGGAATAGGATACTTGTTCTTGACTGTTGATTGATTCAGCCCACGGTAATCAATACATAGTCGAAGTGTCCCATCTTTCTTCTTCTGGAATAGAACTGGAGCTCCCCATGGTGAGTTGCTAGGCCGGATGTAGCCCTGATCTAACAGTTGCTTGAGTTGTTCCTTCAGCTCAATAGCTTCCGGAATAGACATTCTATAAGGTCTCTTTGCAATTGGCGCAGCTCCAGGTATTAGCCTTATTTCATGATCAGCTTCTCTTGGAGGTGGAAGTTCAGTTAATTCCTCAGGGAATACGTCAGCGTATTCTTTTAGCCAAGAGGGTCCCTCATGAGACTCTTGCTTTTGATCTAACTTGTTGAGTTTGATCAAGTAAACAGGTAATCCTTTCCTAACCCCTTTTATGATCCGCGATACTTTGGCTAACTGGATCCTTGGCACTCCCGCTTCACCTTGAGTCGTAACAAACTCTCTTTCAGAGTTTCGGAAAGAAACTTGACCCTTTCCACAGTGGATGTGAGCATCATTAGGCTTAAGCCAATCCATCCCGAGTAGGCACTCGTGGATACCTAAGTTCATAACTCTGAATTTGACTGAGGTTTTCTTTCCTCCCAGATAGAACTCCTCCTTAGCAGTTTGCCTAGCACAAGTTACCTCACGACCATTTGCCAATTCCACAAGTAGGGTAGGTGCTTCTACTGTGGCTATTCCTAATCTCTTAGCACACGCTGGTGAGATAAAGGAATGTGTACTGCCACAATCAATCAAGGTTTTGAAACCTTTACCTTGATAGTCCGACGGTGTTTGAATTACCGAGAACTGGCGATTCGGCCCCTTCTTGTGTAAAGCAGCATGGACCGTCGCTCTTTCGAATTCCGCTTCCATAGTCGGGTCTTCCCCTTCCTCTGCTTCACATCTTTGCCTATTGATAATGCAGGCAGCTCTTCCTCTACCACGGGTGGCGGCTCCTTGACCGCGCCCTGCACCTTGACAGAGTCCTTCGCTAAGCTTGGGACATTGCCTTTTGAAGTGACCGAGTTCATTGCAGTGGAAACATCGGATGTTTCGGCCATTACCGTGAGTAGGAACAAAGTTGTTGACGTTATTTGTCCTTGCTTTCTTCCTTTGTCCCTGATTGTGGCCTTGAACTCTCTTAACCTGGGGTCTGAATGCTCCTCTATTCGGGTCGCTATAAGACCAATTCTTAATACCCCTTGGTTTAGCTTGCACTTCCTGAATTATAGGTGCCGCTCGAATGAGTGCATCCTGAAGATCTGATGGATGCATAGATTCGAGACGGGTATTTACAGGTGGATTTAAGCCTGCGCAAAATTTGGACACCTGCTGTGTCGTGTCCATTTGTGGCGCATACTTTAACAGTGAGACAAACTTAGAGTAGTATGCGTCAAGGGTGAGTCCTAACTGTTTTAGCTCATAGAACTCATTCATTTTCTGTGTACGATATGCAGGCGGCAAATATCTCCCTTGCACGGCTTGCTTTAACTTCTCCCAGGTAACGGACCCCTCTGAAATCCCTTGATCCCTGCACCATTGTTTCCACCATAGTCTGGCTTCACCGGTGAGTTTTAATTTGGCGAGCATGGCCTGATTGGTAGGTGCAGTACCAGCTGCTTCGAAGTAGTCCTCCATAGATTCAATCCAAATCTCAGCGTCCGACTGGACGAATCTGCCTCTCCCGTCAAACTCGGGTGGCTTTATCTGTTTGAGGAGGAACTTCTTCTCCTGGATCACAGTAGTACTTGATGTAGGGGGTGAATTTGGAACCTATACCTGGGGTTGTGCCTGGATAAAAGTTTTCTTAACATTATTATATGATAATTGACATTAGCTTATCTTTAGTTCAGCTATCTCGTAACTCATGAAGCTACTTAACTTTTTGCAACAACCCTGATGCACAATCGGATAGTGATAAAAGAAATCCTTATTTATATTTATATGGCGTAGCCTCATACAACATCTCGAGTGATGATAATCCAATCATTACATTTAGTTTGGGGAGAACAACATTATATTGGATTTGTCTACAGGAACTGTGTAATAGTAGGGTTTTGGGTCATGAATCTTTAAGAATCGATAATTCATCGGAAGTTCAGGATATCCTTTCCGCTGGAATCCATACTTCCCATGGCGGCCCAATACCTTAATCCTATCAGCTGGAATTACACGGGTTACTTCCTCATATACATATGAGTTCAATTCAACTCTCCGACCTTGAATATGCAAAGTCGAATTTACGTGAGCTTCCACAAAAATGAACAGCTTCACGATTTTCAAATCTTCCAACCACTTGATCCTCTTCAGGTTGGTCTGTAGATAAGCGAACCGGTGGGCAGCTATGTAATAGATTCCTGAAGACCCAGTCCATCTTCTCTCTATATATAGAGGTGATGGATTATAAATCTGCTCCAAGATGTTCATCATTTCAATTCTCTGCCTATAATGTGGAGAATGCATTGCAGTCATAAACATGATCCGGAACACCAAAAACTTGTTCCACGCCTCGTAATTCTGCAAGACAGTATTGAAGATGAGGAAATGCTTGGACAGGAACAATTTCTTTACTTCATTTTTAATGAAATCTCATGAAAACAATTCCATTGTTGGTCGGCTCTGATACCAACTGTAACGTGTCCACTAGAATCCTCTAGGACACGTCTTAGCAGTCCATCGGAAAGGTTGTCTAGAAAATTCCACCCGGCACTCCCATGGAATGTTGCGGGTTTTGCAATCTAGGACTTTCCGCATCTGCCACATAACGGAAGTGTCCTGGCCGTTTCC
Organism: Lygodium microphyllum; assembly: GCF_053477565.2. Taxonomy (NCBI): domain Eukaryota; kingdom Viridiplantae; phylum Streptophyta; class Polypodiopsida; order Schizaeales; family Lygodiaceae; genus Lygodium; species Lygodium microphyllum. Next base: position 81,391,646 of record NC_141163.1, on the reverse strand, counting down.
CACTTAGGATCGACCGGAATTGTTTGGTCATTTACTAACAGCGACTAGCGTCAGACCTGATCGAACTACTTTACGCAGAAACGCCTGGTCTGAAGCGGATTCATGCTGCACTTGGTTCAAGGAGAATGGGAAACGAGAGGGATGCAAGGCTCGACCTCTCTGTCATAAGGCATAGTCCCATTCCGTTCCCCTAAAACAGCGTGAATCGGGTAATAGTTAATTCTAAGTCATCGTTCTCGTTACTTGTTTCGGTGATGACGATCATCCTCTGTTCGTTGAAGACTTTGAGAAAAGTTCCCGGCTAACCGGGACCACCCATCCATAGGACGGACCCATGGTCCATCCTCCGCACTTTCCTCGGTTTGTTTTAGTTATGTAATTACCTACCACATTAGTTTGACATATACAAACAGCTTCTTTGATTAACCCTCTTATGCACTGGTTCCTTCACGTAATCTTATCACAGGACATAAAGAAAACAATGCCAAACAACTTCTTTATTATCATTTTATCCTTTTATCTTTGAAATACAAGGAGTTCCCGCCCGTAGGCGTATTCAAAATCCGCCCGAAGGCTATCCAGTAATCCACCAGGGATCACTATTCCAAGCTTCCGCCCGTAGACTAGTATGCGGGCCTCGAGATCCAATCCCGAGTCACGTTAGCCTCTTGTGCAGGGCCCGGAAGGCGAGGGATTTACGGCCAGAGCCCCCTCTGGCACCCAAGCGTCCTCCTGCTCCAAGTAGAACTCAACGGAGAGACCTCTCACGGCGGGTTCGGTCCACGTTCCCGACGCGGTTAACAACCCCCTTGGTTTGGGTCAGGCAGGCAGTCGGTGGTAACTGAGGCTGCCTCTCCCTTCAGGCCTTCAACCTGAAGTATTTAGATATCTCTTCATCCTTTAGTTCATTGAGCAAACAATGCAAACAGTGCTTTCTAGACTGTTACAAGCACAATCAATTCCAATGGTCGTTTAGCTGGAAAACTGTTAAGGAGTGACTCCTTTTCTCCGAATGCAACCCGCATTCGATCCGGAATCAATTGCAACTTGGCAAGATTCCTATCATTCTTGGGTTAGGGTCATACCCTACCAATACTTTAGGTTTTGTTATGGTAGATTCCAGCGACCATGTCGCTTCAATCTATTGATTGGTCAATTGCTTCCAGGCAAATACCTAACTTTCCTTTTCCTTAGCAACTATTTCCCAGGAAAGGTGATGTAACAGGATGATTACTCATCCTTTTGTAGGTTAACTTAGCGCAATAACTTGCCAACATCATTTCCAAGAAATGACAAAACTTTCTCGTGGACAATTCCCAAGTCTACGCGATGTTGCAACTTTTTGTACATGTGTTGTATCTATTCCACGGGATCATTTCACCCATTGAATGGCGTATTCAGGTTATGGAATTAACTTCAGGCGAGTAGCATGGTTTAGGGTGTCTTCTTACCCAACCCATTCCTAATTATATCGGTCCACGGTCCTAGGAATTTCCATCCCAATCGGAGTTTCATCATTTGAACGAATGATCCTTAGAATAAAACCTTAGATCATTTTATGCATGAGCATCCAATTGATTCGACATCTCGTGAATGTGTGTAAGAACTTTGGGTTTGCGGGTTTTGACTTGGCAACCAGTGTAAAACTAGGTCGAATTCTTATTGCACTAAACCCTATTTAGCACTTGAGATACCTATCATATCGACCCAACCATGTCCATAAGAATCCTTGTGGTTTAGGTGACTTAGTCAACTCAATATACTTGTCTTGCGTCACGGATGAACCTTTCCTAAAGGTAATAAACTAGATCTAGTGGAGATTAATAGTTACAATTACACCAATACGTGTAAACATGCGATTCACTGCTTCTACGCATCACATGGTTCACAATAACCCTATCCTTCCTTGGTAAGGTAAAGGAAATGCCTGATAACCTGGACACTAACTTTCCTAGGTCCTACTAGGACTTACATTAAATAGTCATGCCTACAACCTTATTGTCTATACTTAGAATATTATGCTTTGACTCCTAAATGCGGCTCCTAATGAATGACATTTTTTTCATGATGACTATGCAATACGCAACGTTCTCCTAGCTACAATGAAGTTCATACAAAACTACAGCTAGTGATAATTTATTCCATTTTACATGCCACTTGCAAGCCCATAAGATCATTTCCGTACTCTCTTCTATTTCCTTTCGGATAATATCTTATGGGTGTTAACTTTTCCTCATGAAATCATTACGAGGAGGATGTTGCTTAACATGCGGCACATACTTATTCCTACCATGTCTAAGAAGAAAAAAAATGCACTTATAAATTCCATTTCTTTGCCTAAGTAATATATGTTTAGACTCATTACTTTGATAATGTACCAAAATAGCATCATGCAGCTAGTCTCCTAAGGTGGGCAACCCGTTTCGAATTCATGACATACTTCAACCTTGCCTAACGTTTCAAGAGATACTTTATCAAATGTCTTTTTACCACTGACACATGCATTAAATTTAAGCGTAAAATGCATTCTTCCCTATGGAACTAAGCGCACCTAATCATTTCTTTAAGCGAAAATAAACTTGAAAGAACCTGGACTTGTGGGTTCGGGGAGATATCCACTTGTATGCTCGGAGATGAACCTCCCGCAGTCGCTCCTTGTGACTTTGGCTTTGGAGCCATCGTAGATGTGGAGGATTTGGGCTCCGGGGTTTGTCCTTACCCTTTTCGGCTCTTTAAATTTCCTCCGAGTCTTGGCAAGTAGACTAAAAATATGTTTTTCTTCTCCCTTATGTAGGAATACCCCTTTATAGGGTATGGATTTAAGATTCCGGAAAGCTCGTGGAAACGGGGCTTAAGGGAGGTCTATATGAGCTTCACCTTCTCCTCTACAAGGTCCCGGGGTATGAATAGACCTTTGGGGAGATGTCGTGGGAAGGGGGGTTAAGGAAGCCCCCCCCTTAGAGGCTTCTTAAGAAGCTTCTAAGAGGCTTCCAACTTCTGCAGCAATGTCGAGGGGGGGGAAAAAGGGGTCGTGACCCAGGCGGCGGCGGATTGTGGCTGTCTGGCGGCTGTGGCGGCGACTATGGCGGCTGGAAGACTGTGGCGGCAGCGCGGCGGCCTCCCTCCAGCTCCGCGACCTCCTGCAGCACGGCGACCTTCCTCTCCAGCATGGCCCTCCCTCTCCAGCACGGCCCTTTTCTCTCTCTACCTTTCCCCCTCTAGCTAGGGGGTGTTTTTATAGGCCTTGGGGGGTGGGGAAGAGGGCCTCCACATACGTGGCCAATGCATGGGTTTCCCCCCCCCCCCCATGCAGGCGACGACTCAACCATGGGCCATCCCTCCCCACACTCCCTCTTCTCCAGCCATGCATCGGCTGGGGAAAAGGGATTAAAGAAAAAAAAATTACCTTAAATATTTAAATTGTCCCTCCCAAGAGGGTGTTTTTGTGAGACTTGCGGTTTTTGAACTCCCGGTTTTGATTTACCAATGCGGAGGACCCCATTTCACGCGTGCGGGTCACACATTACACTGCCAATAATTTCAATGCAAGAGATAACCTTTGCACAGGGTTTGCACGGCGTGCGGGAAGTTAATATTTACGGTACGCAGTGCGCGGAAATATTACACTCCGATTGCAAGGATGGCAACCGTAAGAGCAGTTATTGCTATGGCTGCATCAAAGGAATGGTCTTTACATCAGATGGATGTAAAGAATGCCTTCCTACATGGTGATTTGCAAGAAGAGGTATATATGGAGCAACCACCAGGTTATGTGCATGCTGTTCATCCTGAGTTTGTTTGTAGGTTGAAGAAAGCCTTGTATGGCTTGAAGCAAGCACCTAGAGCATGGTCTGACAAGATAAGATAGTATCTTGTCACTATTGGCTTTCAGATTTCCAAATCAAATTTTTCACTTTATGTGAGAAAAATAGAGAAAGGTATTATGCTACTTGTCATTTATGTTGATGATTTGATTATGATAGGTGACAGTGATGAAGATATCCTTCATGTGAAAATGCTATTGAAGCAGAAGTTTGAGATGAAGGATTTGGGAGAGCTGCGTTATTTCTTGGGCATTGAGGTGATTAGATCACCAAGTGGAATACGGCTCTTGCAGGGGCAGTATAGATTGGACATGCTGTCCAAATATGGGATGACAGGCTGTAAGCCTATTTCAGTTCCTTTGGAGAAGAATGTGAAGCTGAGCGCAGATACAAGTGAGCTTCTGGAAGACCCTACTATGTACAGACGCATAGTAGGAAATTTGATTTATATGACTATTATCAAGCCAGATTTGAGCTATGTTGTTGGATTGGTAAGTTAGCTTATGCAGGCTCCAAGGAAACCGCATTTGAATGCGGCTAGATGCATACTCAGGTATGTGAAGTCCACATTGCAGTATGGACTACTTTATGAGACTCGGGTTCAGATATAGTTATATGGATACACTGATGCTGATTGGGCTGGTAGTATTTCTGATAGATGATCTACTAGTGGATATGTGTTCTCTTTTGGGAGTGTTGCAGTCACTTGGAGCAGCAAGAAACAGCCTACAGTTGCCTTGTCGAGCACAGAGGCTGAGTACAGGGGCGCAGCAATGGCTGCATGTGAGGTAGCTTGGTTGCATAAGCTATTTTATGATATGCATCAGCCTACAGATGGGCCAGTTGTCATTTATTGTGACAACATGAGTAGTATACACTTGGCAAATAACCCAATCTATCATGCTAGAACAAAGCACATTGAGGTGCATTATCACTATGTGTGAGAGAGGGTTTTACTAGGTCTTATTGATCTAGTTTATGTCAGCACAGAGGATCAGGGAAGTAACATATTCACGAAGGCATTGGGCATAGAGAAGCTACGCAAGTTCAGAGACCTGCTTGGTGTGTAGGAATTGGGATTGAGCTCGAGGGTGAGTGTTGAGATATCATGCTCCACTCGTGATATGCCAGGGTGATCGTTGTGCATTTATGTCACTGACTTGTTAGCTGCATATGAGGTTGGTACACCGCCCATGAATAATAGCTAGATGACAGCTATCCTTATTTACTCTAGTTCGTGGCTCAGTTAGTATACCACCTTAGTTAGTTGAGTTTGGTTTGAGACTCATATATAAGGTTCTTCTATTTCTCTATACTAGTGTTCATTTTGGCTTACACAACCAAGAAGAGGAAATATATTTTCAGCCTCCACCTGTGTGTGTATTCCCCCATTGTGCAAGCAAGAAAGCTACAAGTGAGACTCCTTCCTTCTCTCCCACAATCTTGACAAAAGGCCACCTCAAAGTTTCTGAAAAACTAGTTGATATCCTCCTCCTTAGTGCTCATAGAATAATTTGCCCTCCACGGTCAACTTTTTCTTTCAAATGCTGCAAGAAAGATCCTCAGAAGAAAGGGACACCAAAAATGTGTAGCAATATCTCAAGAGAAAACCCAAATTATTATTGAAAATAATAATGACACATCATAAAGAAGTATAGGAAATAATAGGTATAATCATATATAAATCAAGTACAAATTCAAATTGACCTCACATGAGAGCATCACAAGCTTTTATTGGCCATCACTTGATAGGCTCGATGTATACGGGTGAGTCTATCGTTACCTCAGGGGTTTCAATATATGTGAATCCTCTAAAGCTTTGGAATTGAAGGCCTTTTTAAAAATGCCCTTAATTGTGAACCTTCTCTAAATAAACACAATCCTTTTCTATTCAATCTATGAATAACCCCTTTATATGGTATACATTTGTATGTTAGAATTGTATAAACATTGTATTTAAATAATCCCTTCTTTCCAACCCATGTGATATGCTTACATATTTAACAATACCACAAAATTTTCTTATTTCCTCAAACCAAATGAGTGTGCTTGATGTTGATTTGGCTCATGCTTGCATCATCATGTTCTTCTCTTCCTTCTTGGTTGTCCTATATAGTCCCTTGAGACAAGGATAAACAATGCCTACCCTCATCCTAATATACCTACTATCTTCTCCTCTAAATAAGTGACTTCTTCCTTCAACGTACCCTCCCAATATCATCAACATTCCCTCTCTCTACTATCTCATCTACATTCAACATCCTCTACTCTTCCAATTAGCACCTCCATAAGCATCATATATGCTATCATAGTAGCTTTCAAGGCTAATAGTGACATATAGGTGATCTTCATATCCTTCAGAATAAGGTACTATGCTCCAAGATCTCATGCTCCACAAGCAACATATTATGTTGCCATGTCCTTCTTAATTTTGATGATATCAACCTCCTATTATTTTATTAACTTTTGGCAAGTGGATATCATGCTAAATCCTCACAAGATAAGGATTATTGATCTTAGATAGGTGAGTGTATAAAACGTATGATCATATTGATGGGTCTTGATGGCTCTATGTTGCTTGCTGTGAGTCACTAGATAACTACATGTGCAAGTGATTTCTAGCCTCTATTTGTAACACTATCTCAAGAAAGGATTTGTGCTTAAGCTCTTCAATCTATTTTTGTTGATCCATGCTTTTTATGAGTGGAACATTATGTGAATGAGACAAAGGGTCTCTTGCCTCTCCCCCCTCTCTCCAAATGTGTGTGTGCATGTATGTGCATATGTGCACATGTTGATCCGGGTTTTTTACAACCCGGAGTTTTACCACAAAATTTGGCCAAAGCCCCTATCAAGAGCTTACCATATCACTTTGGGTTTACTCTTCAAGCACTAGGTATGCTACATTGCTTCTCAATTATGATAACTCTAGAAAATGGGGGGAACAAGTTCTTAGAAGGCATATCAATGTAAAGAGTAAAAGGGATGGTTATCTTAGTGAAGATGAAAATGGATTACACCTAGGAGTTGAGTGAATGCATAGTTTTTTCAAAGGACTAGCCTCCAACTACACATGGGCTCCGTCTGCATCACTAAGATTTGGAATCTATCACCATCATTAGAGGACACCTCACCCTAGCACACAAGTCAATATCCACATCATGGTGTCATTTGGATCTTGCACAAAAGCTTACAAGCATGGACCCCTTTTGTCACATGCTTATATGTATTTATATACATATGGGGGACTAAAGTCAAAGCAACTTTTAGGAGCCGTTTTTTATAATCTCAAAAACTCCCAAGAAAAAGCGAATTTCAAGAAAATTCTCGCGAGACCCGATAGGTTTCAACCTAGTCTACAAAGTTGTAGAAGAAACTTTTTTCAAATTCCTCACGGATTTGAAGTTACAAAGGCGCAGACTGCTGGCTACATGCAATTTTCTTCTCTCTTTCACCACACCAACTTTCCACTGTGTCCTTTTTGTAAATATATTATAATAATGTGCTTTGGGCACCCACCTCTTGTAATCTAGCTCCATTTCTCTATTTTGTCTACCACCACCCTTGGCTTCTTGCATGATGACCAAGGTGGGGACTTGTCCCATCCACTATTCTCCATATTTTCAAAGATGCCATACATCATCTAGGATTATGTTAATTAAAATGATTAGCTTAATCTAATCCCTCATGGAGGCTATATAAAGAGCCCATGGAGAATGAAGAAGGGGAGGGAAGGACAATGACAAGACCATGAGAGCACTCTAGAATACCCTCATCTCTTTGAGGTGAGCTATGAGTGAGTTCTTTTATTATGTAGCATAATGGCAAGCTTCATCTACCTCTTCTCCTATTATCTCCCTCTCTTCTCATCTTCTCATTCCATGTAGCATAATGGCAAGCTTCTTCTACCTCTTCTCCTCTTGTCTCCCTCTCCTCTCATCTCTCTCTCTTATATTCCAATATGGTGTCTAGTACATATATTCTCTATTGTAAATTTGTGTCTTGGTTCTCTTGATTCTCTTTGAGAAAAGGAGGAGGGAGGACAATGACAAGTCCATGAGAGCACTCTATAATATCCTCATCTCTTTGAGGTAAGCTATGAGTGAGTTCTTTTATTATGTAGCATAATGGCAAGCTTCGTCTACCTCTTCTCCTATTATCTCCCTCTCTTCTCATCTTCTCATTCCATGTAGCATAATGGCAAGCTTCTTCTACCTCTTCTCCTCTTGTCTCCCTCTCCTCTCATCACTCTCTCTTATATTCCAATATGGTGTCTAGTACATATATTCTCTCTTGTAAATTTGTGTCTTGGTTCTCTTGATTCTCTTTGATAAAAGGGATGTCCTAGCCCATCCTCCCTTTGGCTAGGTGGTGCCCCTCTTTAGTTCTCTTAGTGAGGATTGGAGGTTGGATGGGTAAGAGGCAACCCGTTCATCATTTCAGCCCTCATTTTTTGTGCCCCCGCTCAGGACATTCTCAACCATAATTCTCTACCTCCTTATGTGGAATGATACAACACATGGTGGTGCATCCTCTACAACAAGTTCCCCAAGTGGCTCTTCCTCAACGCCTTCACCAACTATTTTTGAAGCTGGTCGAAGTCCACGACTCCTAGAATTGTCTCCTAAAGAAGCTCAAGAAAGAAAGTATGTCTATCGGATGACGGCACACATGCGGGTAAAAGGTGTTCACTTTAGAAATTCCATTATCTCACAACGGAAAAAATTATGTTGCCATTAATTGCTAGGTTCTCATAATTGTGGTGAGTGTTTTGCAAACAAAGTGAAGGCCCTTCCGAGAGGTCCTCGTCTCCAAATCATCAAATCCCTCTCTCTCTCTGGCCTAATCCACATCAAAGGAGGACAACTATGCATGAAGGGTGTGGAGTTTTGTAGAAGTGCAAAGTATGGAGACTACCTTCAACTGTTGTTAGCTCGAAGGTTGGGTGTGGTTGAAAAGGTGGCCATCACACCTTATGAAATATATGTCACCAAGGATGGATACACCAAGGCAAGAACAATCACTGGTGAGCAAATTCTCCGTATAGCAAAGTTGGTGGGTTCCAAAAAGAAACACTCTGGGAAAAATCCTTCATAATTCAAGAAAGTGCATTCCCTCTACTCCCTTAAGTAGTCTCCACTCATGAATAATAATAATGGCCCAAATTTCTACACCTTCCACTCTGTACAAAACATCCGAGTTAATGTATGCATTAGTAGGAAATTTTCTTCCAGCAGCGTCTTGTCATGTACGTTGGGGCTGAAAGATTAAGGGAGATTCTTGTATCGCCAGAACCTATAATCTTCCCAATGCTAGACTACAATGCATCCTTCAATGTACATGTCTTTATCCTATTATAATAGTTTCTCATGAATCAGAATGAGTTGTATGGACCTATCCATCCACTTGCTATGCAAACTGTGCATATTGTAGCTAGCACAAAGCTTAGATTCCAAGGCATTATTAGAAGCATACTGGGGCCTAGACGTCTTGCTGAAATCAATGCATCTGTGAACCCATTCATCATTTCCCTTATAAAATACAAGTCTAGACGTTTTCATCTTCGTACTCTACTAAGACAACATGGCATTTCCAAGTTTTTTGGGGCACAAAGGGGAGAAAGCTCTAGACTTTCTGGATGACTTAGAAATGGCCTTCCTAGTCACAGGTCGGGATGATGAAGCAACGAAAGTACGGGCCTTCTCTTTAGTTCTAAAGGGTGATGCTCGAGTGTGGTATCAAGATCTCTCGGAGGCTACAAGGGGTAATTGGGAGAATCTCAAGACCGCATTCATGCACAAGTACCAAGATACAGAGCCACCTAAAGATATTTGGAGACAACTCTTAGATCTTCGCCAAACCTTACCAGGGTAGTACCAAGCATATGAAGGTATGTTTATAAAATTGTGGGATAAATGGACAGCCTCTTTAGCAGAGGGAGAAAGAGTACCTGATTGCCTTAAGAAAGATTGTTTTCTAGCCGGACTCCATCCTCTACTAAGGGAGAAGGTTAAAGGAAAGTTTCCCACATCCTATGAAGAATGAGTCACTTAAGTGAGGGAGAAAGATAGAAAATTGAAGTATCAAGCCCAGTTGAAGGGGGGAGTTGAGCCCATGCAGGTTTTACCAACCATGCCAAGGCCTAGAGAAATAGTAGAGGCCCCACCTGAACCAGAGATACCACAGCAAGAGCTCCTACAACGCATTACTAATCAACTTGAAAGCCTTTCATTAAATTTGGTGCAAGGAGTACGACCCCCTCCCCTCATAAATGAAGGCAATCGAGGTCCAAGGAGACAAGAAAGAGAGTATGTTTGCTATAATTGTGGGGAGACTGGCCATGGTATGTACTTTTGCCCTCATCCTAGGCGTTTTCCAGGAAATGGGTTCCAACAAAGAAGGAGGGGACAACAAGTGACACCACCTAGGGAAAGGTTTGTTCCACCGAATCCAAGGCCTCCACCACTGGTTCAAGTTCTCCAGCATCCTCGACCACTGGCAGAGGCACCACCCTTTCCTGTCCAATCGCCAGAGAATCATGATGTTAGGATAATTAGTTTAGATGAGAGTGATGTCAAAGGGAATGCCAAAGTAGTAGAGGTTGAAGCAATCCCGGTGAAGAAAGACCGGAGAATTGAGAGAATGGAGCCTACACCACCAAAGGAGGTTGAAAATATGGAAGAGGAGGCAGAGTCATCAATGGCTGCAAAGACACGCAACAATAAAAAGAGGAGGGCTCGCTTAGGCCGACACATTGAGCCAAATGATTTTTCCCTGGGTAAAGGTACTAGAGCTTATGATTTGCTTGCTGATGTGAGGAATCAAGGGCCAAAATTTTCATGGCCCCAATTACTACATCTATCTCCAACAGTGCGGCAACAATGGTCAAAGATGGTAAGCATTAGACCCATGAAGAATAGAGATGTGAATGCAATCCATGCTAGAAAGATGAAAGATATTGTGCCTCTAGTGGAAGCCGAAATCAATGGGCAGAGAGTGTCAAAGACATATGTGGATGGAGGTGTAGAGATTTGTGTCATGACGGAAAAGTTGATGCATCGTTTGGAATTAGAGGTAAATGAAAATACTAAATTTGGGGCCAAAATGGCTAACAATGTAGTAGTAAATTGTTTGGGAGTTATAAAGAAAGTCAAGGTAAAGGTGTGTGGAGTGCAATTGGAGCTTGACATATATGTGATGCCAGTGAAGGGGGACGGCTATCCGCTCATTCTTGGGCGACCATGGCTAATGGGAATGAAAGCCAGACAAGATTTGGAGACAGGGGCTTTAGAGCTAAGGCCACAAAAGGGGCTGCATAAAAAATGGAAGAGCACTATCTACAACATGAAGGAGGGCCGACAGGAGGATCTTGTGTTAGAGACCACCACTGATGAATGGAGTTCCAGCGAGGCTTGGTCATCTATGACAGAGGGAGAGTCTTCTAATGAGGAGGAAGAAAGCTCTCTAGAAGTGATGGGGATTACATTAAAAGGGTCTTCTAGTAGTGAAATTCCACAGCAGCTTCCAAAGGTCGAGAAGGAGGGGTTAGAAAAAATGTTGGCTAAGGATCTATCAGTTGAGGAGAAGGCAGCCTACATGGAAGTGGTGATAAAACACTATGCACTTTTTATTTCTGATTATGAACACATCACAGGTGTGACAGCAGTACAACATCGCATTAATCTAAAAGAGGGAGCACGGCTAGTGGTGCAGCAACTACGATGATTGGGAGTAGTTCAACAAAACGCTCTACTCACTGAGGTGCAACAACTTTTAAAGGCAGGCTTCATCTATCCAATAGGGGACTCAGAGTGGGTTTCACCTGTAGTGGTGATACCCAAGAAGAATGGAAAATGGAGGATTTGTGGTGATTACAATCCGCTAAATGCTGCAACTAAGAGAGATCACTTTCCTTTTCCCTTTCAGGATGAAATACTCAACGAGGTGGCCGGGCATGAGAGATACACTATTTGTGATGGGTATTCAGGTTATTTCCAGATCCGAATAGCTGAGGAGGATCAACAGAAGACCACCTTCATTACACCTTGGGGTTGTTTTGCTTACAAAGTAATGCCATTTGGATTAACAAATGCCCCAGCTACCTTCCAGCGATTCATGAATTATGTCTTCCAGCCATATTTTGGGAAATCCATCAGGGTCTTTATTGATGATTTTTGTATTTATAGTTCTAAGGCTTTACATCTAGGAAAGGTGGATGAAGCTTTCAACTACCTTGCACAAATGGAGGGGCAATTAAACCATGATAAGTGTCGCATTGGCGAAAGCAGTGTAACTTTGTTAAGGCATGTCATAAGTGAGAGGGGCATTGAAGCAGATCAAAACAAAGTTAAGGCCCTATTGGCGGTGCCATCACCATCTTCTGTGAAGCAACTAACCTCTATCATTCAGAAGGTGCGATATATGGGGCAGTTCATTCATCTCCTCTCTCAATTAATATTTCCACTGCAACAGTTAACCCACTTTGAGGAGCTCATGTGGAGTGACGATAGCGAAAGGTGCTTTCACGAGGTGAAGAAGGCTCTTAGCACCCTTCCTATAATTTTACAGCCGTGTTGGGATTAGGAGTTTTTTGTCAATCCGAGTTTTGGGGAAGATGCTCTAGGGGCAGCACTAATACAAAAGGATTCTAAAACTGGACTAATGAGACCGGTTTACTTTTCTAGTAGAGTAATGACAACATCAGAACGAGGGTACAAGATGGTTGAGGTGATGGTTTTGTCTCTAATGTTTGCTGTAAGAAAGTTTCGTCCTTATCTTCTCCCTAGGCCATTCACAGTGATCACGACAGAAGAGCATTTTCCCTATGTCTTACAGCACATGGATGTTTCAGCTAGAATCGCTAAGTGGGTGATACAACTCCAAGAGTTTGACTACACCTTCAAGGTGGAGGATTCTACTCGAGCTTGCCTAGCTGATTTGTTGACCCATAGATGCCATCAAAAGAAGGAAAAGGAGAAGGGAAAGGTAAAAGAGGAGACACCTCCTCTTGAGGAGCCGCCATGGGTGGAGAATGCCCATGCCCTCTACTTCGATGGGGCCTACAAGCGTATTAAAGACAGAGCGGCAGCAGGAATAGTGGTGTTCAGTACCGAAGGTGACAAACTTTATGGAGAAGGTATCAGCTTGGAGGATGTCCATTCTAACAATGAGGCAAAATATCAAGCCTTGCTTTTAGGTTTGAGGTGGTGTCTTTCACATGGTGTCACTCGACTTAATGTTTTTGGGGATTCTATGCTCATTGTTAAGCAAATGAAAGGAATCTGGGCTTGTAAAAATGATAACTTAGCAGTGAAAATGAGGGAAGCTAAAACTCTCATGAGAAAGCTACAGAAAGCTCAAATCTATTTTGTGCCAAGGTGCACAAATGGCGACGCAGATGCTCTAGCAGCTGAAAAATTGAAAGAGGTAATGGCGGGAATCATTACAGTAAAGCTTCCCTTGTTTCAGGGTAAGTTTCAACTACAAGATGTGCTTTATTTTCTCGAGCAAGGTGAGGCACCTACACATATGAGTAAAAGTGAGAAAAGGTGGCTAGCTACTAAGGCCACTAAATACCGCTTGATAAATGATGTGTTGTATTGCAAAGGAAAGGATTCAGTGCTTAGAAGGGTGCGACCAGCAAAGGAGATTCTAGATGTGATTCAGAGCTACCATGAAGGGGTTTGTGGCAGACATTTTGCTCAAGAAATAACCAGCAGGAAGATTCTCCAAGCCGGTTTTGTGTGGCCTAGTCTACATCGAGATGTGCAACATTGGTGCTGCACTTGTGACAATTGCCAAAAGGCCGGACCAAGGAAGCTAGTATATGAGGAACAAAATCCCATAACTACATATGGTCCATTTGAGAAATGGGGAATTAATGCAATAGGGCCACTCGCACGAACTCAATCTGGCAAGGAATACATCATAATGGGTGTGGACTACATGATGAGGTGGGCAGAGGCTTCAGCAACTAGTAGGATCACAGCCCAAGAAGTGGAAAAATTTGTGTTTGAAAATATTTGTTACAGGTTTGGCACACCTTTGGAAATTATCTCTGATCCGGGTCCTGGTTTCAGGGCGAACCTAGTAGGGGAGCTAATGAAAAGGCTAAAAATCAAGCATAGGCATTCTACTCCCTACTATCCACAGTGTAATGGTTTGGTCGAAAAAGTGAATGGGATGATTTGTAAGATAATTACCAAGCAGGTACACATGCATCCCAAGCACTGGGATAAAAAATTGAATGCAGCTCTTTGGGCTTACAGGACTTCATTTAGAACCTCACTTGGCTATACTCCATTTCACCTCGTCTTGGCCAAGAGGCTTTGCTTCCTATAGAGGTGGAACTAGCTAATTTGCGTGTTTTAGTAGCCAATCAAGAGAAGAATCAAGATAAGAAGTTAGAGGAAAGGATCTTGGATCTAGAGAGACTGGAGTTAGATACAGAAGCAGCAATCCAACACTATTCCATGCAGGCTGAAGAGAGGAGAAAGACCTTTAATAAGAAGCTGGCTAGCAAACACATAAGGGAAGGATCACTTGTGCTACGCTATGATAACCTCTTTGATAACAGAAAGGATGCTAAACTTGTGTTCAAGTGGGAAGGGCCATTCATGGTCATAAGGAGATATCCAAATGGCAGCTATAAGCTAGGTGACATGGATGGGAAGGTTCACAAGACAAGGGTAAATGGATGACGACTGAAGCCTTATTTTCAAAGAAATATGAACACTTTGGAGCAATCATTCATTGAAGAGCCACCAATGAGGGGGTGCAGTCCTCCTTGCTCTATTGGACCATCATTATCAAGCTAGAGGCATGAATACCTCTAGCCTAAGGGGAGGGCTAATGATCCGGGTTTTTTACAACCCGGATTTTTACCACAAAATTTGGCCAAAGCCCCTATCAAGAGCTTACCATATCACTTTGGGTTTACTCTTCAAGCACTAGGTATGCTACATTGCTTCTCGATTATGATAACTCTAGCAAATGGGGGGAACAAGTTCTTAGAAGGCATGTCAATGTAAAGAGTAAAAGGGATGGTTATCTTAGTGAAGATGAAAATGGATTACACCTAGGAGTTGAGTGAATGCATAGTTTTTTCAAAGGACTAGCCTCCAACTACACATGGGCTCCGTCTGCATCACTAAGATTTGGAATCTATCACCATCATTAGAGGACACCTCACCCTAGCACACAAGTCAATATCCACATCATGGTGTCATTTGGATCTTGCACAAAAGCTTACAAGCATGGACCCCTTTTGTCACATGCTTATATGTATTTATATACATATGGGGGACTAAAGTCAAAGTAGCTTTTAGAAGCCGTTTTTTATAATCTCAATAACTCCCAAGAAAAAGCGAATTTCAAGAAAATTCTCGCGTGTCCCCAAAAGGTTTCGACCTGGTCTACAAAGTTGCAGAAGAAACTTTTTTCAAATTCCTCACGGATTTGAAGTTACGAAGGCGCAGACTGCTGGCTACATGCAATTTTCTTCTCTCTTTCACCACACCAACTTTCCACAGTGTCCTTCTTGTAAATATATTATAATAATGTGCTTTGGGCACCCACCTCTTGTAATCTAGCTCCATTTCTCTATTTTGTCTACCACCACCCTTGTGGGGACTTGTCCCATCCACTATTCTCCATATTTTCAAAGATGCCATACATCATCTAAGATTATGTTAATCAAGATGATTAGCTTAATCTAATCCCTCATGGAGGCTATATAAAGAGCCCATGGAGAATGAAGAAGGGGAGGGAAAGACAATGAAAAGCCCATGAGAGCACTCTAGAATACCCTCATCTCTTTGAGGTGAGCTATGAGTGAGTTCTTTTATTATGTAGCATAATGGCAAGCTTCCTCTACCTCTTCTCCTATTATCTCCCTCTCTTCTCATCTTCTCATTCCATGTAGCATAATGGCAAGCTTCTTCTACCTCTTCTCCTCTTGTCTCCCTCTCCTCTCATCTCTCTCTCTTATATTCCAATATGGTGTCTAGTACATATATTCTCTCTTGTAAATTTGTGTCTTGGTTCTCTTGATTCTCTTTGAGAAAAGGAGGAGGGAGGACAATGACAAGTCCATGAGAGCATTCTAGAATATCCTCATCTCTTTGAGGTAAGCTATGAGTGAGTTCTTTTATTATGTAGCATAATGGCAAGCTTCCTCTACCTCTTCTCCTATTATCTCCCTCTCTTCTCATCTTCTCATTCCATGTAGCATAATGGCAAGCTTCTTCTACCTCTTCTCCTCTTGTCTCCCTCTCCTCTCATCACTCTCTCTTATATTCCAATATGGTGTCTAGTACATATATTCTCTCTTGTAAATTTGTGTCTTGGTTCTCTTGTTTCTCTTTGAGAAAAGGGATGTCCTAGCCCATCCTCCCTTTGGCTAGGTGGTGCATCTCTTTAGTTCTCTTAGTGAGGATTAGAGGTTGGATGGGTAAGAGGCAACCCGTTCATCATTTCAGCCCTCAATGTGTTTAAGAATAATGGCCTTAGAATAGGTCTTTGTAGATTTTAGACCAATGGAACACAACCTCTACCAGATCATTGATCATTTCATATGCTCTAACAAAAGTACCAAAGATATCAAGATCTATAAGGCGCTCCAACATGTTAAGCCTTATTTCAACTACTAGTTCTTTAGCCATTCTACATATGGTTCTCTAAGAATAATTTGGTTTATTGTGAACTAAGGGTTTAGTTTGGAAGGACCCACTTGATGGTGAGTTTACTTCAGCTCCACATATGGTTCTCTAAGAATAATTTGGTTTCTTGTGAACTAAGGGTTTAGTTTGGAAGGACCCACTTGATGGTGAGTTTACTTCAGCTCCACATGTCTATCTATGTTATGTTTCATTCTAGCTACCTTGCCATATCTTTTATGTTAGGCTTCCTTGCTTTGTAATCTAAACATTAATAAGATGTTTTTTTTTGGATTGGTCCATATGGGTTGAATTGTTCTATCCTTGGTATGGGAGTACTAGTAGTAGATGGGGTACATTATTACAAATCGTAGGTGATATTTGAGATAGTCTTATAAGATTTATCATTAGGTTTTTGGGTTTTTTGCTATTTTTGGTTCACAACTTGAGTAGGGGGGTCACTCACAAATATGTAAGTGTATCATGTGGGCTCAGGATACTAAAATTAATAGGGGTACTCACAAGGTCACTAGAGATCTCTTGAAAGAAAGGCCCCTTGAAGATGCATCTTCTTTGTTATCTTGAGGTCTAGGTGCTACTTTTGGGTTGTTCTTAATGAGGGGCTTGGTCTTTTTGTCGTTTGGTGCAAGTGGCAAAACCCATAATCATAGGTTACCTTGGTAATATCCCATTTCCCTCATTGGCGCTTTGAATATCCACCTAGGGATAAAAACACCACCAATTCTATTTTTGTCTTTTCTTGGTACATGTTCTATGCTTAGATTTCATAAGCTTCGAAGGATGGTGTCTAATTTTGTTGCCACATGGGGATGGTTATTTTTTTTGCACTCATGCTTACTTCAGATTTATTTATTTTTGGATGGTAAGGACTTTCCCACTAGTTCTAGTTTCTTCTCTTAGGGATTTAGATGTTTCTTTAGCAACTTCTTCCCAACAAGTGCAAATGTGCTTATTGGGACTTCAGGAAAATACATACAAAGCTAATGTTCCAGGTGACTTGGTGAGTAGTTTATTGATTGATTCTACTTCCATTAAAGTGTTTGATACTCACATGTTCCAAGGTTTCAAGATCTAAAGTGCTTGATTAGTTGATGATGCTAACATGATATGGTCCCAAGCCTTTAAATTCCATCCTCTACTTATGGGTCTTGATTGAATAAAAAACAATCAGATCACCTCTCTTGAATCAGCTCATGTGTTATATATGATTTGCATCTAGACTTCTAAGTAATCAAGGCATGATTTTGCTAAGAGGCAAGTTTTAGTTAGGTGTTAAAAATTTGTAAGGTATCGAGCCCAAGCTTTTGTACCTTGCCACCTCTCTTGTGCTACCATTTGCAAAATTAGGATAAAAAACTTTATAGGAATGATGCCATTAGTACCATAGATCAATCCAAATGATGTTTGGCCTTTAAATATCTTATAGGTTGTTCTATTAGCCCACATAGCTACTATGAGTTTGTTTTCTTTATGGCTTCTAGAGGTAGAGACTAACTTGGTCAGAACTTTGATTAGAATTTTGTTTGGTTATTCTACTTGGCCATTCGCTTGAGTATAGTAAGGGCTTGCTTTCTTATGGATGACTAGGAATTTGGGGAGAAAACGCTCATCGAATTGGTTTGTACAATGTATTGTTTAGTCACTCACAATCTTGACAAGGTACTCAAATTTGGAGATCACTTGCACCATAGGGATTTTGCCATGGTCTTAGCATCATTCTTTTTAGTGTCTATAGCCTTAGTCCACTTCATCATGTAGTCTTTAAGAACTATGATGTACTTTTCTTCTGAATATTATGCTACTCAGATAATGGGTCTAATAAAATTGATTTCATAGTTTTTGAAGGGTTTACAAGCTATGATTTTTGTGAGTCAGTCACATCTTGTCCTTTTTTATTGGCACCTTTGTGTGTTGGCACCTTATTGTGTTGGCACTCAACATAATGGTTGACACATACAACTACATCTTTCAACAAGGTACTCTACCATAATTGCCATTGTCAAACTTTTCAAGTAGTGGTATTTGCATAAAAATGGCCTCCTATTATCCCTCCAAGTTCTTCTTAAAGCACATTCTCTATCTCATCTTCAAAAATATATCTCTTGAGAAGATGCTCTTACCCCTACCCTCAATTGGTAGTCCTCTACTCTCTTGATTTGCGACCCTTCTCTTGCCTCTCTATCTTTCTTCTCTTTCTACATAGGCTACCACTACTCATTATCTTCTTCTTCTTCTTCTTCTTCTTCTTCTTCTTCTTCTTCTTCTTCTTCTCTCTCTACCTAGCAATCATAGGTTGCAATTGATAGGCCTTAGACACATCCTCACACACAAGCTAGACAATCATGGGTGGCAATCGATAGGCTCAAGCATATCCTCTCTCTCTCTCTCTCTCTCTCTCTCTCTCTCTCTCTCTCTCTCTCTCTCTCTCTCTCTCTCTCTCTCTCTCTCTCTCTCTCTCTCTCTCGTTGTGTCACTATGGTTCCCCACCAAAATCTATCAATCAATGTGTGTGTGTGTGTGCGTGTGTGTGCGTGCGTGCGTCTGTGTGTGTGACCATGATTGCCCACCAAAATTGATCAATCTCTCTCTCTCTCTCTCTCTCTCTCTCTCTCTCTCTCTCTCTCATTGTCTACTACAAAAGGTCCTAAATTCCCAAAAACTTGCATATTTTCATGATAAGCACCAAATGTACAAGTCTCATCAAAGGTATTCTATTGAATGCGCATTTCTTTAACATCAACAACTTTATTTTTGTAGATACCTATAATATTAGGCCATGATCACAATCCCACACGCACATACACACACACACGCACACGCACACACACACACACACACACACACACACTCTCTCTCTCTCTCTCTCTCTCTCTCTCTCTCTCTCTCTCTCTCTCTCTCTCTCTCTCTCTCTCTCTCTCTCCTCCCCCAAAGGGTCTAATAAGTACTTCAATAATCACACATTTCACTTATCAATCCTTTGCAAAAATTTGATAGATTTAAGAAAATTTTCATTCTCAGGAGATATTAGAAATTTGTGCACACTTCTCTCTCTTTCTTTTCTATGACACATCTTAAGCATTTCAAAATTTTCATAATAATCACAACATGATGGAAAATTTGTAATATTTTGGAAAATTCATCAATGAGAGATGAGAACTTGGTACTTTTCTTCCCTGTCTTTCTCAATTTAAGTAATACATCTTAGCCAACATGTTTCTTAGAAACTTATATGCTCCTTAAGAGCTTGAAGTTCTCCTCTCTTGTATAATTTCATAGTCAACTATAATAATATTCTCATGATTATCTAGTTGACTTGGTCACATCTTAATTGATGATACCTTGCAAGTGTCACTTGGAATGTATTTAAATGTTGGTCTTTGTATGATGCAAGTCTCTAAAGATAGGTGTAGTGAGTCCTCGTAGACCTTCACCTTCTAGTCAAGAGGTTTCGTGGCCTACTCCACAATTTATCCAATTATGTCTCCCTCCTTCTCCATACATTATTATAAGCAGCTTGCTCAATTGTAATGGTGAGTTCTCAAAAATTTCATGATTCCATCTCCCTTGCACTTTTACCTCCTATGGGAATCCACAAACAAAATCGAGGTGGTCCTCTCTGTAACATTGCTCTGTAGCCTACAAATGGACTACAAAAATGCTTGGTGGCTCCCTTGCACTATGACCTTCAATGGTTTCTTGCTTGCAGCTACATCCATGATATCAATCACAAAAAAATATAGTCACCCTCCTTGTAGTTTGATAGATTATAATCCACACACATTATAGGCTAACCTATCTCATGGTTATTCTTAGTTTTAGTATGATGAATCTATTATGCATTGTTGGTAACAATGCATATGCCTTAATGCTTGAAATTTTTATTTGTTAGGAGTGGAATGATCGATTATTTTAGAAGTATTGATTGATTAAGTTTAGGATTTAGTGTCCATTGTTTACACACCTACATTTTGAGAGGCATGCCAAAAAATATTTAAACATCCACACTGTCACATAACTCTTAAGGAAAGGTTAGGATTTGCTTGGTTGTTATTGAATTTTTTTATTAGTATCTTCAAGGAAATATGGCCCAAATGGGCATGCCAAAGACATACATGTGGGATGGAACTTACTAACAAAACATGGTCAATAGAGGACCCATCAACTACAAGAGGATAGAGGCTGCCAACCTTGGCACCTCTAGCAAGCACAAGTCTTCCATGAGTGATCTTCCATGCAGAATCCCCAAATGAAACATGAAATCTAGCATCATCAAGCTACCATTTAGACATAAGACTGTGTGTAAGCACAGGTACATGATGTGCATCCTTTAACAACAAAAAAGTGCTGCCAATAGAGAATTGTAGCCAGACATCTCCAATGCCAACAATAGCAATTGACATGTCATCACCCAAGTGATTTGAACTAGACACTATGCGGTAGGAATGGAACCACTCACGTCATGGTGTAACATGAAATGAAACATCAGAATCCAAAATCCAGCACTGCGCATATATAGAGTAAACCTCGGACAATGGCATAGCATCACAAGAACTAGTTGCAAGTACATACTCCCCATCGGAGTCATTAGTTTGCATGACATTTATCTCCTCAATTTTTACACTAGATTTTGCAAATACCATGCTACGATCAGATGAATTTTCATGTACTTTGTCTTTCCCCTTGTCTTTGTGCTTCTCATTGTGCAATTCATGACACTGTGGGTGCATATGACCCTTTTTGCCAAAATGATGACATGTCACATTAGCACTTCTCCTAGGAGACTTGCTGCGTGACTTACCACGTGACTTAGACCTAGACTTCTATGAGTCTTGGACACGGTCATTCTCATTATCATTCTTTCCATTACCATCTCTACCTCTAACAGTCAAAGCATGCAACACACATGAGAGGCATCCAAGTTCTTTCGGTTGATCTCTTCCTACAAAAGAGCACTCTCAACATCAGGCAAGTTCAAAACAGTAGTAGTAGGAGCACAAAAGGCAATGTGGAATACATCCCATGACTCACTCAGAGTCCCAAGAAAAAACAATGGAGTAACCTCATAATTGAAGGTAATGCCCTGAGAAGTCAAGTTCTTGAGAATATCATGGAACTAGCTCAAGTGAGTAGACATCGTCATATTCTCCTTCATGTGCAGGTCCATAAGTTGCTTCAACCAATACATTTAACTTGCTAGACTTTTCTTGTCATAGAGATTTTTTATCTTATCCCAAAGCTACCAAGCACGTTGTGTTTCCTCAACCACATTGTAATGCACCTGTTTAGTGAGAGATAAGATGAGGGTGGACTTGGATAACTCATCAAGCTCATCCCATTCATCATCAGTCATAGTTTGAGGCTACTCGCCATGCATCCTTAGTGGATTTATCTATGATTTTTGTACCAATACCTACCAAACTTGGCTCTTCAAATAGGCATAATCTGTACCATCAAGCTTAGTGATGTTCAAGATAGCACTCTCATTGGAAGAAGAACCCATAATGCAGTCCAAAATGGTGCAAATAGTTCAAAACTGCTTGTTGTTTTCTACTGTAAACAATCAAAATACCACCAAAACCAAGGCCAAATGACCACAAATTGATATCTAATGATGCTACCCACCAAGTACTATCAAAATTATATAAAATTTGGATGATTCAATATGAAGATTCCATGTCAGTCCATGCATAACTACTTGCTGTAATAAATTACAGCTAGGTATAATGAGAGCAAACTATAGGCAAAATGAATTCACCAAGTCAACCATTGACTATCAAAGCATAACCAACATCAAGCGGGCATAAATGACATGTGACAGTCATACAAAAATTGAGCAAACACCCAAGCATGTCAAATGAATCCGTTAGTAAGTTGGCACACCCTTATGTAGTAAGGCAAAGTGTACACAACACTGGCAAGACCTCACACAAAGATTTGTATGCTCAGGGAGTGCAAAGCCCAAATCATCCCAAGTACATATGTGAGGATCATGACATATCAACCATACAACATCCAAGTGAAGATCCCAGTCTCAAGTATTCGAATCCTCAGATACCATAAACTGCATGTCTGCTCAATGTCTGTCAAGTTGTGGGAGCTTTCACTCAACCGCCAAGACCCACGGACCGCTTATTGTTTCAAGCGTTCCAAGCTGAGCACTAATGGCTACCTCTCACATAGCCGACGTGCCATCCATATCTACGGGTGTAGTGAGCTTACCTCCGTGCCGTTCGAGTTACCTCCTCTCCCATGCACTCCGGTAGCTCCACGATCCAAGTGCAAGCTTCAAGCAAGCTCGATCCTCAAGCTCCACGCTCCAAGCTCCATTGCTGCGAGCAAGAGAAGAGAAGAGAAGAGAAGAGAAGAGAAGAAGAGAGGAGAATATGGAGAGCTTCTCCTCCTTGGTCCTTCACCCTCACACACTCACTTCCTCACACTCTCACACTCCCTCTCTCAAGCACAAGCTCAAGCAAGCAAGAAGAAGAAGAAGAAGAGGAGAGCTACGTTTGGCCACACACAAGAATGAGCTTCTCATTCACTTTTCAACGTTATATACAAAACCCTAAATCCCTTTTGGGCGGTCATCCCCTTTTCCCCTTTTTACATGGCCGGCTGTAGCCTAGGCCCTTTTTCCCATTGTCCTTCTATCTTCCTAGCTTCCTGCCGTCTACATTTACAAATTGCACGGGTGAGAGCCCGGCGCTCTTTTACAAGACTTAAGGGTGCGCCTTTTATTTTAAAATGCACCCTTCCCCTTTTGCCTTTGTCTTGGACTTTTAAGGTTGCCCTTGCGCTTTTAGCCTTTTCTCATTTTCTTTCTTCAGTCGGGCTACCTTTTTTCTGCCTTTGCCCTACGTCTTTTCCGTTTCCTTTTGATTTCTTCATGTTGGGGTTAACATTACCCCCCTCGTAGACAAGTGCTAGTCCCATGGCACTCACCGTCGTAGGTAGCAGGCTGTAGCATGCACTGAAGACGTGGGTGACAAGGACGCCTGTGGTTTCCGTGGAGGAGTGTTGGTGGTGGTGTGGAAGAAGGTCCTGGGGGCTTGTTGGTGGCCAGGGTGGCTGGTGCAAGGTTGTTGGAGTTGATGGTAGGGCTATTGTGTGTTGGGGGTTGCATTGAGGGCTAGCACAAGTGGTAGTTTGTTGGGGATTCTGCACATGACGATTCTTTGCGGGCTTGTCGGATGGTAAGGGATAAGTGGTCACATTTGAGTGTTGATGAAGAGCGAACAACACCTCATACCTGGAATTGGGAAACCTCGCATGTGGTCTGTCCCTAAGGGGTAGTGCTAGTCTTCTTATCGTGCACAATACATATTTTGATTAGTTTGGGAGACAGGTCAAACTCTAAGCAAGCCTAGAGTATTGTCCTGCACTTGAGGACCCAAACTGTGGATATACTTTGGTGCAGATATTATGTGAGTGCTCGTGCATACTTAGATATTACATAGTTAGAAGACCATGGGCTAGTTTCTCATAACAATGCGTGAATGAAGCAAAGTTGTCCATGTGGAGAAGGAGTACACGTGAAGGTATATGAGACATCCTTTGCATTGTGACTACACGATGTAGCATAATTGAATACAAGGACACCGCACTTTCAGTAGCTGGAAGCTATTGGACTTGCTTGATGAGTACGGTGTACGTTTCATGGCCAATCGTGCGGTGCTTATCACCACAAATTGCAATGGTACTAAGGCAGAGTGCAAAAGAAAATTGTGCAAGTGGGTCAGGGTGATAGGTCTAACCCTAGGAGAGACAAGCTCCCCAGGTATGTCCTACCCTTGATGTGCCCTGAACAATTGTGGGTGATTGTAAGGGGCTAGGGGACTAGGGACGAAGCCGATCGGCCAAGGTCACCGGACGTACCTAATTTGAGGATCCCTAGGCGCTGTGCTGTGATCGTGGGTGCTTCTTATTTTTCCATTCAATTCTTTTTCTTTTCTTTTTTTTTCTTCTTTTCTTTTTTTTTTTCTTCTTCTTCTTTTTTTTTTTTTGCCTGAGTACAACCATTACAATATGTTGAGGCTATCAGCCTTTCAATGGGTTGGAAAATGTCAAGCTTCGAAGGCTTAGAAAATGGATAGTACAATGATGATTGTGCCCTAGCCTCGTTGTTAGAGAAGTAGTTGACGAAAGGGGGAGATACTCCGGAGATATTGCAATCCTCCTTGCGATACATGCGACGTGGGTACGGTTGAGGTAACAACTGCCATGAGTTAACTATAGAGCTTGACCTAGAAAGGGGGCGTGGCCTAGGAATGTTTTGTGGGCCATGCAATGTGGGCGGTTGGCAAGGGTGCTTTCGGCAGCGTGGCTTTGCCGCGGCTCATTGTGGGGTTGTGGGTGTTGCGGTGATTGGGCATTGAACATTTTCGCACAAGGACCTGTATTATCCTGCATGCACTTGTCGCTTCATGAGAGCATATGCATTGTGTATACAGCAACCATAATAAACCAGTGTAATGCAATGAGACATCGCTTATTTGAATTCTATGGTGTTGACTAGACATTTTTCACCTGCGCTTGATTAGCTTTTTCTTTTGCTAAAGGCACAGCATATATTAAACGCATATATGATAAGTTCATACAAGTCAGGAACATGTCAACACTTAACAAGTCGGGAACACTTAACCATTTAAAAACCAAAAGTCCTGGCCAGTTATCATTTGATAAGCCCTTTATGCCTTATGGGCTATTCGATTTGCACGAGGCGGGGCGAGTCTGGATGGCAGGGTGATTGGGGCTCTGCTGGTGTGGGGCTCCCGTGGGGGTGAGCAGGGAACATGTCGGCCGGGACATGAATGGTGTAATCCCGGCCCGCTACCGTCTCCAGAATATCTTTAAATAATTCATTAAATTCTTCTCTTTCCCGAGCTGCCCTTTCTGCCTTTGAGCGTCTGGGGCCCGAGCGGGAGCTGGGAGTGCGTACCACTAGTGCTGCCACCTGTTGTGTGTTTCGAGTCTCGACTTTCTTGACTCGAGGATTCTTCGGCCTTCGCCCTGGGCAATGTCACCTAGGGCCTAGCTTCTTGGCATACCTCTTGATGGTGGGCACATAGCGCTCCGGTGGAGGGGCGCATGCCACATGCTCTCGCCTTCTGCAAAGAGCGTCTTTGCATGCTAGATCCCCATGATTCTCCATGCGTTCCGCTGCAAAAGGAAACCTACAAGACGCAATCCAAGGGTTTAGGCCTTGATATAGGATGCAATTGTTTGCACGGAAGGGATTTTAGTGTGGTTTTTGAAGCGCATATGACAAGAAGGGGATGGGTGGGGCATGCAGTGTTTCGTCGTAAAGGGATGGCCCCCATGATGACGTTCGGTTTGCCTCCAGCCATTAGCCGATATTGGCTTATGCTAAGTTGTGTGGACTGGTTATCATGGAGTGGGATAGGGCACATCCTCGGAAGGGTAGACCAAAACGGGAAGAAGGTGTATAGAAAGGGACTGCACCCTGTCTACGACCTCAGTGTTGTTGGTCAAGGCCCCCTATGGCGGTAATGTGGATTTCATGCCCTTCACTTGGAGGTGGGGATGGTCACACAGCTTTTAAATGTGTGATGAGAAGAGGACTTGAGGAGCTTAGCCTGTCAGACCCAACTCTTCTGCTTGCGCTTGACTATCATTGCTTGTGTGTGTTGATATTGTTTATACAAGGTGACACAAAAATCAGTGTTTATTTATATACATATCTATGAATCCATGTCACTTCACGAGGATAAGAACCAAGTGTAGAACTCGGGGTTGTACCGGAGCATGGCACACGCATCTAGTATTCGTGGCAGCTGACTTAATACCGATAGATATTTTGCCACGTCAAGTAGCATGGAACCTTGACCGAGTCTACTAGCAATATGTAACTCCTCCTCAGTGAGAACCTTATCAATCAAAGGGCCCTGTAGCCTAGTCCCAGCCCAGTCTGTACCACGAATGTCAGTGAGCACTCAAAGGGAAGTTGGTGCCACATAGGTTGGGTCTCTTCAAGACTGCCATTTGGCCAATCGTTCTTCTGAGACCGTCATGATCTGAGCCCCTAGTTCGGCCATTACAACGCGGCTTTCGCACCAACGCTGCTCAAATTGACTCTGGCCTACTGAGAGTCGCTTTAGTAGCTCTATGTCTATGATATTCCGTCGACAGAGCACTTCATTGAACGTGACAGTTAGGCGTAGTTCGTCAGCCTCCTCATCAGGGATGAGTCGCATCTGTTCATGCAGGAGCCTGTCGTAGTGCCCGTTAAGGTGTTCTTGTTCTTCCCACGATAGTGGAAAGGTCAAGTAATCTCCAAGCTACTCCTTGGGGATCGTGCCTATGTCCGCAAGGACATAGACATGCGCAACCACCTTGAGCTTAGCCTCCAACTCAGTTAAGCATTCTGCGACACTTCTATGTTCAACGAGGGCTTGCTCGGTTGCTATCTCATGCAAAGTTCTAAGAGTTTCCTTAGGCTTTAGCATGGCTGGGGGCTCAGGCCTAGATGAGCAAGATTGATCAATGCTAGGATTTCTTATGCTCTTGGGGTTCTCATGTTTCTCCTGAGGTTTTGCTGCTATTTTGTCATGGTTCTTCTCGGATGTGACTGGTATAGATTTGTCACCCTGTTGTGATAGCATTATATCCACTCTTGATTGATCACTGTGAGTTCTATTGTCAGTGGATAGAGTGTTGCAAGCAATTGTTGATGGCAACTGTTGCTTTGGTTTGTCAGAGAACACAGATGTGTCTGAGGTTTCACCGCTATTAGGAGAGGCATCAGTGGGTTTATTAGTGGGTGGACTCGATGCTTTATTCATCAGCTCTCCAGTGCCCTTCATCTCAATGTTCTTGGGGTCCACAACCACCTGCACCTGTTGTTGTTTTCTCTGCTTTCTCCTCTTTTTCTTGGTCAATGAAGGTGCCTCTATCAACGACTCAGGACCCTCGGCTATATCGACTGTTGATGTGCTTGGTCGGGCCTCAGCATTTCCCTTCTCTAGTGTGTCCTTATGGGACATAGCCATGGTTTGCTGAATAGCCTTGCCCGGTTGTGAGGGCACAATTGCCGCTCTTTTCGGAGATTCTAGCTTTTCAACCCACTCCCTTGCATTTAACTCCCCCGTCCTAGGCTTTAGGCACTTTGAAGGTGCTGGAGTTGTCGAGGAAGTTGGTTGTGACACCTCCTCTACAGGTAAATTTCTAAGGACACGTTCCACAAGGGGCATTGTCATGGCCAAGGGTTGTGACTGCTATGATCCCTGATTGGAAGTAGTAGCAAATAGTTTAGTGGGCTTGGTACCCTTGGTGAATTGCAGTGTTAAGTCCTTAGGGCGATCAGAAGTGGTTGTGTCTTTTGTTGGCCCTTGAGCACTCATTTGTGTAGATCAAACATGAGCTGATCTAGTCGCATTAGGTGGCTCAGGCATATCCTTGAGTCGAGAGCTACAGATGGCATCATGTCCCACCTCTGTTACGGTTGGAAGCTTAGATGGAGATAGAGATTGGAATTGAGCAGTCGCCCTTGACAACTACTGTAGTGCTTCCTGTGTCTGTTTGGGAGAAGAGGGTGTAGGAGATCTAGGACTCCTAGGTGGATGTGGCACTAGCTGAATGATTTTCTCAAGGCTATTAGATGATTGTGCCACTTGCTTTGTTGAGCGATCAGCCTTTCCTTGAGCAATGTTGTGCCCATGATGCTTGTTCTCCCCTTGCGAAATCAAAGGCTTCTTGGGTAGTAACGATTTTTGTGCCTGCTCAATGGCTACATATGACATCTGTCTATTTAGCATGCTAGGCTGAGGCTCTTTCCTTCGAACAATCATGTCTGGTTTCTTGCCTTGATACCTAGAGTTTCTCTTAGATTTCCTCCTGTGCCATGCTTTTGATGCACTTTGGCCTTCAGCTGATAGAGGTGGTTTAGCAGGCGGTTTTGGTACCCAAATCCATTGGTTGCCTGCATAATACCCTTGAGCACGAAGCAACGCTTTGGATATCCATCGCGGCATTGTGCTAGCTCTCCGTTGATGCCTTCGCCTATAAGGCTTGGGCTTCTTTCGTGGTCTTCTATGATATTTGTGAGTCCAAACCCTATCCTTGGCCTTGTCTCTTGACCTTCTTGTTTTCGACATGGCCTCACTCACTGGTTCTGGTTGTTCGACCTGTGCTTGTATCAACTCTTCCAACAAGTCCTTGCCCTCGTTTGTAGGCTTGACTGTTATGTCATCACCTTCCTTGCCTTTCCCTCGAGGTTTGATGAGGTCACCCTTGCTAAAGGTTGTGACTATCCTCACACCCGATAGTGTCAGGTGTATCCTCTGTGCTACATAGTCAGCCTCACACTTGGTCGCCATTTTGAAGGTTCTTCCTAGGAGGGTTTCTTTCCCGCAGATAGCACTATTTGGAGGAACATGAAATAGGATAGACAAGCTTTTTGTTTCAATTGTCGCAAGGATTTTGCACTTCCCTATGAGTGCTTGTGGGTGTCCCCCATAAGGGCTAAGAGTTGCACTAGTCTGTGTCAGCTCTGGTTGGCCTAGTAGGGTCCATGATTCATAGGTCAAGATATTAAAATCTGCTCCTTCATCAATTAGAGCATCGATAATATGCTCTCTTTTCGCGGTGAGTGTGACCCTAAGATAAGCAAGTGATACTATGTCTTCATCTTCCGGGTCTTGTCTTGTAAATTTAAGCCTTCTGACAGATGCTCTTGAGTTCTCGACTGCACGACTAGATGTGGATTCTCCACTGCTGTCTTGGATCATCAGTGCAATGCTATTCAAGGTACATCTCTCGTCAAGAGTGTCATGTCTAGTCATATTCGCATTTGTAGCTTGCTAAAGTTGCATTCTGCTCTGACTAGACACGGTCTGAACACAATGTCTTTGTGTTCTCATGGCGTGGCCTTTTTGCCCTTGATGGCTAGATTGGCCCATTGATGTTCTAGGGTCTCTCTTTTTCTCTGTTTGGGTATGGGATTTTGGCTGCTCTTTTGCAAGTGAGAATCCATGCTCGTGTAGAGCTACTACTTCACTAGGGTCCAATTTGGAGGGCCTGTCACGGCGCGCGTTTTCTCTCCAACCTACTCCGGGGAGGTGCGGAGGGGACAGAGCCCCCTCTGCGGGGGTCCAACGGGGGCAGTCCCCCTGGCCCGTAAGGCCGTTACGATAGATGCATATGCAATTTGGAGGACCATTTATAGCCAAATTTTGAACTACGTGCTCTAAATTTTAGCCCGATTATGGATCTATGATGTGCCTTCAGCTCTACGTAGCCTTAGGGGTCAATATCGGGGTTTAGATGTATCAGAATTTGTGTTCTAGGCACGTGTCCGATTCTGACAGTTTTTCGTCCGATTCTCAGATGTCCGATTTTCAGGAGTCCGATTATCATAATCGGACGTCCGATCTTGGGTGGGTCCGATCGGACCAGTGGTCCGATTTTTTGGTCGTGTCTGATTCTAGGAGTCGGATCAAAAAGTGGTCCGATTTTCAAGTGGTCCGATTCTGGGAATCGGATCGGACAGGGTGGTGGCTGGTCCCATTCTGGCTGGTCTGAGTCTGGGACTCAGACGGCCTAGTCCGATTGTGAGTGGTCTAATTATGGACTTGTCCGAGTGTCCGAGTCGGACGGATTGTTTGAGCGTCCGATTCTCAAGATTAGACGGGTTGGTCTGAGTGCCACGTGGCACGTCCGATCGGGTTGGTCCGATTCTGGGAATCGGACAGTCTGACTCCTGAACTCGGGTGGTCCGATTCTGGGAATCGGACCACAGCGATTTGGTCCGAGTGCGTCGGCGGCGGGCGCGATTTCCGCACATTTGTCCCCTCCTCACTGTCTGGTGCACACAATCACCACAGACTTTCTAGACCTGATCAGGGCACTTGTTGGAAAACACCAGACTCGCCTGGAGCAGCACGAATCACCGGCGCCTAGAAATTGGGGCAGCGCTTCCTCGCCCTCTGAACCAGAAGTTCTCTCTCTCTCTCTCTCACACAAGGCAAACCAAGGAAATGAGGTCTGTCCTGGCCTCCCAGGCCTCTTAAGGTCCTTTCCCAGCACTGCAGAACCCCACAGCTAGTTCCCTGTCCCAGTCTCACCCAGAACTTGACTTTGGTCCCCTGTTCCCCAATTTTAGCCTATTATACAGCAAGAGAAAACCCTACTGTTTGTTTCTTTTTCTTTGTTTTTTCCTATCCTAAATGCATCCAAAACACAAAGTAAATACCTACACTACTCCATTCCACAACATAAATCTCAGAAAGCAAAAAACCTACTTGCCAAGGAGATCGAATACCCTCTTCAACCCCCTCGCTTCCTACCTATCTACCTGAAGCACCGGTTCGGGGAAAACCCTACTCCAATGCTCAATTCGAAGCACGCAAGCACTCAAGGCTTGAATCCGTTGGTCCCGGCAAAATGGAACCAAAATGTGAGAGCTTTCACTCAACCGCCAAGACCCACGGACCGCTTATTGTTTCAAGCATTCCAAGCCGAGCACTAATGGCTACCTCTCACATAGCCGACGCGCCATCCATATCTACGGGTGTAGTGAGCTTACCTCCATGCCGTTCGAGTTACCTCCTCTCCTGCACACTTCGGTAGCTCCACGATCCAAGTGCAAGCTTCAAGCAAGCTCGATCCTCAAGCTCCACGCTCCAAGCTCCATTGCCGCGAGCAAGACAAGACAAGAGAAGACAAGAGAAGAGAAGAAGAGAGGAGAAGATGGAGAGCTTCTCCTCCTCGGTCCCTCACCCTCACACACTCACTCCCTCACACTCTCACACTCCCTCTCTCAAGCACAAGCTCAAGCAAGCAAGAACAAGAAGAAGAAGAAGAAGAAGAAGAGGAGAGCTACTTTTGGCCACACACAAGAATGAGCTTCTCATTCACTTTTCAACTTTATATACAAAACCCTAAATCCCTTTTGGGCGGTCATCCCCTTTTCCCCTTTTTACATGGCCGGCCGTAGCCTAGGCCCTTTTTCCCATTGTCCTTCTATCTTCCTAGCTTTCTGTCCACCGCCCGTCTACATTTACAAATTGCACAGGTGAGCGCCCGGCGCTCTTTTACAAGATTTCAGGGTGCGCCTTTTATTTTAAAATGCGCCCTTCCCCTTTTTCCTTTGTCTTGGACTTTTGAGGTTGCCCTTGCGCTTTTGGCGTTTTCTCCTTGTCTTTCTTCAGTCAGGCTACCTTTTTTCCGCCTTTGCCCTGCGTCTTTTCCATTTCCTTTTGCTTTCTTCATGTTGGGGTTAAGACAAGCATATCAAGATTTTCCCACTAGCATAAAAGCCATAAATATCAAGCAAAGAAGCTTAATAAGGGCATATGATAGCACTAGTACCAAAAGATCCAAGATCAAGCATCAATAAGACCTCATGAGCATATAGGATGTGTAGCATCTGTACATAACATCCATAGATATCAAGTACATCCAAACTATAACTCTATCAAGTGGAGAAATAGCCAAAGTAAGCTCCGGGCAATCAAATGTCAAGCCAAGTAGCATCCAACTCCAAACAATGTAATGGGCATGTAGTAATGGAATAGGCCAAGCATGTCAAGATGACCGGTCACACATAAGCAAAGTATATGCCATAAGTACATCAGAGATGAAGATCCAAATGCTATGCAAAGTGATCTCAAGTTCAACCAATGATTTGAGAGAAAATCCAAGCTCTATGTTGATCCTCAAGAGTCACTACATCAATGTATATATCCAAGACATAGCCCAAATGCAATAGGCATATCCAAACATAAGATACTACACTCAACTCACAATCACTCAATTGAAATGAAAGAACAGTCATTCGCCCCATGACTAATATCACTCGAGGAAGAATGATTAAAAACCCATATCTCATACCCGGTTGAGGAATCGACAAGGGGAAAATGGTGCAAAGGAGTATGCCAGGGTGCACGGTTGATGGTGCATTAGTGCGTCCAACCCGTCTGGCATAAGTGCAAGGAGAAAGGCAAGGGAGCCTTACAGTGCAGTGCACAGAACATGGTGATATGTCTTGTGATGACGGCAAAGACCCATCTCATGGGTACACAGGGAAACGGGAACATACCTGACTCCAAGTGTCGTAACGTCCCTCAATCTCACCTCTCGGTAATTGATTGAAGAAACTCCAGTCACACTCAACCCACCCTCTGTCTCACGCTCTGTTGATAGTTACAGGAGGGCAGCCTTTTCTTGAAACCCATTGATATAATCCTCACAGTCACTTGTGCAAAGATTGTATGCCTTGTGCGCATTTGATGGTGCAATTGTGCATCCCGCCCGATGCCGGCATACGGTGCAAGAAGGAAGGCAAGGGAGCCTTATGGTGTAGTGCACAGAAACAAATTGTGCTTTGTGCATTGAGAGGCCCATCCCGTGCGTGCAACACTTCATTCACACTTCTCACCTCTCATTCGATTTAAAAGGAAAAGACTGGTCTCTCACCCCACCCTCTGTCTCACTCTTTGTTGATAGATACAGAGGGCAACCATACTCACTTCCCCATCCGGTTAGGATGAAAGCTCACATCACTCAAGGGGTTGTCGATGAAGATCGCTTCGTCGGTTGTTGAAGAGGCGTACCCAGGGAGGTAGCCATGAAATCGAACATTGTGTTGGATAGGAACATGTCGTCTGTAAGAGGACAGGTAGTCACTTTGCAGAGAGACCCAGGACGCAACGTACCAAGGGAGGCAGCTTCGGAATTGGATCCGAGGGATATCAATCAATGAATCCACTTTCTGGACTGCTGGGTGTTACCACCTTTTCCACAGCCAGCTTCTCGCCCAAGGGTGTTTATCACCTTTTCTTGGAACGAGGCCTGCTATGACAGGGAATTGCTTCCTTTTCTCTCATAACAGATTTGTTTATTTGTTTTTTTTTTCTCTTTCTTCTTTGGTTTTTCTTTTTCTTTTTCTTATTTTCCCCTACTCCCGAGGGTGTTTCCACCTTTTCTCGAAGAAGAGGTCGGCATGACAGGGACCTAAGACCTTTTCTCCCATGACCGATATGTTTTTTTTTCTTTTCAATATTGAGCAAGGGAATGGTAGAAAAACCATGTGTCAAAACCAACCTCGCCACTGTCACTGGTGGAAAATAGAGGATAAGAGATCAAGGCTGGAAGGGGGTTTTGAGGGGACAGAGGGTTGCACCCTCTTCATCAGAAATGATTGAAGAACGGCTATCAGAAGTAGCATCATAACAAGTACAATGCCGCGTCAACGAGGGAAAGGATCAAGTGTCCGTAATTGTCAAGATCCCCAAGGAGGGAAGTACTTCTTCAGGCGATATCCATTGATCAGAAAAGGATCATCAGAGGCATCAACGGTCTGTACTTGGACAAAACCATTAGGGTTGACGGCAAGTACCTTATAGGGGCCCATCCACCGCTATTGAAGCTTGCCAGGAAACTTGCCAAAGCATGAATCATAGGCTAGGACCAAATCACCTTCTTTGAACTCTTTGTGCTTGATGAAACTGTCATGGTAAGCCTTACGTCGGGCTTGCGTGGCTTCCATGCACTGTAGAGCCATCCGACGAATTTCGTCCAAACAGTCCAAATGCAGGAGACGGCGTTGCAGTGAATCATCGTCCCCCAAACGCTCTTTGATAGCCACTCTCAAAGAGGGTAGTTCTAGTTCAACAGGAAAAACAGCTTCTGTACCATACACCAACTGGAAAGGTATCTGTCCCGTTGCTGCTTTATGGGAGGTTCTGTACGCCCAGAGGGCCTCTGTAAGTCGATCGTCCCAATCACGACGATGTGTGGCAATTGTTCTTGTCAGAATCAAGCAGAGGATGCAATTGGTGACTTCGACTTGGCCGTTGGCTCTGGGGTAATAAGGAGTGGACTTGCGATGGCGGATCTTATACAACTCTGTCAACTCTTCCATGACTTTGTTGAGGAAATGAGTGCCTCTATCACTTACCAGCTCTAAGGGACTACCAAAACGGGTGATGATATTCTCGTACATGAACAGGGCCACTCTGTTACCATCATCCCGCTTTAGGGCTTTAGCTTCACACCACTTTGTGACATAATCCGTACATACAAGGATGTATCTGTTCTGTTTTCTTCTGGTGGGAGGGTCGATCGGACCTACGAAGTCGATGCCCCACTTCTCAAACGGCTTCAACGGAAGGATAGGTTGCAATGGCATGGCACTTGTCTTCGTGGGTTTCCCCATTCTTTGACAAGCATCACATCTTTTACAGTAATCATAGGCATCTTTGTGAATTGTAGGCCACCAATAACCTGCTAGCAGAGCCTTCCTGGCCGTAGCTTCTCCTGCAAAGTGACCTCCACATGGCTCGTCGTGGCAAGCCTTCAGAACAATCCCAATCTCATCCCCTGCAACACATCTTCTGAGCACTTCATCTTTGCCTTTCTTGTACAGTGCACCGTCGAGCAGGGTGTAGGGGGCTGATTCTAGCATGAGCTTCTTCCTTTCCCGACTAGAGATACCAGGAGGGTACTGTTGGGTTGCCAGCAGATTGGCAATGTCTGCATACCAGGGAGTGATAGTTTCTACCAAGAATAAGGAAGCATCAGGGAGGTCTGGATCATCTTGCTCCTCGTCTGCAGTTTGTGGGATACGCGACAGATGATCAGCCAGAACATGGGAACGACCAGGCTTAGTAATCACCTCAAAGTCAAACTCTTGGAAT
Source organism: Lygodium microphyllum (assembly GCF_053477565.2). Classification (NCBI taxonomy): domain Eukaryota; kingdom Viridiplantae; phylum Streptophyta; class Polypodiopsida; order Schizaeales; family Lygodiaceae; genus Lygodium; species Lygodium microphyllum. Next base: position 81,356,492 of record NC_141163.1, on the reverse strand, counting down.
AAAAGGAGCCATCTCATCAATTGTCCTTTCACATCTGCTTTGTTCATCAGGAAGGATAGGGCCTCATGATCCACATAAAATTTAAAGTGGGTAGATAGGAGGTAATGGCGAAACTTCTCCAGGGCAAACACCATTGCCAACACTCCAGCTCGGTCACTGTATAGTTCCGTTCCCTATCAGTGACTTTTCGGCTTGCATAATAGATCGGTTGATCCAACTTCAAGGAGCCCTTCTGGCAAAGGACAGCACCTAAGCCTTCAATTGATGCATCAGTGTGTACATGGAACTCTTTCGTCCAATCAGGAGGTTGCAGAATGGGTGCCTCTATCAGACACTGCTTCAGAGTGTGGAAGGCTTTGTCACATTCTTCTGTCCAAGTAAACTCTACATCTTTCCTCAGAAGCTTGTGCAAGGAAGTTGCCTTTGTTGCAAAGTGAGCTATGAACCTTCTATAGTAACCCACATGGCCTAGGAATCCCCTCAATTGTTTGAGGTTAGTGGGTGCTGCCAGAGCTGCAATCTTTTCAATCTTTGCAGGGTCTGTTGATATCCCTTGTGCTGAGACAATGTGGCCCAACAGGACTCTAGAAGAGACCCCAAAGATGCATTTGTCGGGGTTGAGGGAAATCCCATACTCTCGGCATCGATCAAAGCATTGTTCCAGGTGTTCCCAATGTTCACGGATCAAACTATAGACACAGAAGTCATCCAAATATACCTCAATAAAGTCGTGCAGATGATTTTGAAATGCGGCCATCATGACTCGTTGGAAAGTAGCAGGGGCATTGCAGAGCCCAAATGGCATCACTCGGTAAGCGTAGGTCCCCCATTCTGTGGTGAAGGTTGTTTTGGATTGGTCTTCTTCTGCGATTTGGACTTGGTTGTATCCGCTGAATCCATCCAGAAGAGAATAAAGTTCATGTCCTGCCACTGTGTCCAACAGTTGGTCTGTGAAAGGGATAGGAAAGTGATCCTTCTTTGTCTTGGAATTAAGCTTTCGGAAATCCACACATATTCGCAATTTTCCATTCTTCTTGGGTACAACCACGATGGGTGAAACCCATTCACTATTTGCCACTGGATAGATGAACTCGGCTTCCAGAAGCTTCAACAGCTCCGCTTTCACCAATGTGGAATAATTCGGGTTCATTCACCTCTGTCGTTGCCGTACTGGCTTGGCATCAGGCTCCAAGTCAATATGATGTTGACATATTGTGGGATCAATCCCCTTTAGGTCTTTGTAAGACCATGCAAACACGTCCAAATTTTCTTTCAACAAGTTGTACAAGGTTGACAACTCCTCTTCTGGGAGACTGCTACCCACCTTCAAGTGGCGTTCAGTGCCTTCTGAATCCACAAAGGTTAGCTGCCTTTCACCTTCCACTTCTCGGATGAAGGTCCCACGGACTGCTTCTGGATACAGATCCGACTCCTTCAAGGGAGTGGTGTCCTCGTCTGATGTCCCACTAGAACTCACTTCTTCTTTTGGTGGAGACTTAGGTTGCTCCTTGAGATGTTGAAATGGGATAAGAGCCGTTTCGGGTTTGGTGTCAAAATTAATTACCTCTTGGCTTAAAGACTCATCTTCTGATGATGACACATCCAAGAACGTCACATAGCAGGGACCCTTTGATGCCTGTTGGGTTTGTAGGACTGGAGTTTGTTGGCACGGTGCATCATCATCATCTTTCTTTGGCAAGGATGGGGTAGGACAACAGGAGCCACTCTTGAAAGATGGCTTGTTCTTCTTAATCCATTTCTTATAAAGGTTTTGCATATGAGAAGAACCATTTACCAGACCAAATGATACCATCACCATTCTGTCCCATAGCATGAGCTCATCGGCTTCTGATGCTTCTGGAACTTCTACCTCAAATGTATCCTCTTCAGGTGGGATAGATTCTTCTGGCTCACTTTCATAATCTTCTTCGTCCATATCATATCCATCCTCTTCTGTCTCTGTCTCTGTCTCTGTGTCTGCTTCTGTCTCTGCTTCTACTTCTGCTTCTGCTTCTGCTTTTGTAGGAGCTCTGTAACAGAAGAACAGACTCTCTGTTTCCTCTCCTGCCTCTGTCTCTGCTTCTGCTTCTGTCTCTGATGTGACCATGTAACAGGGAGAGCAGTACATCCATGCTTCTATCTCACTGTCAGAAGTGATTTCCGAAGTCATTTCTGGTTCAGGCATGAAGTATTCACCCATTGATAATGGCTTTGCATCTTTTGGAAGTCGACTTACAGTATCCACTGTTAAGGAATGTGCCACTGTTTTCTTGGGAAGGATTTGTTTGACAGCATCTTCGTCTGCTGATGTTCCATCCGTAACCTCATTAGGGGAGTCAGAAGATAATTCCAAGGAGGTGGATCCATGTCCTTTTTGAGAACCATACAGTTTTAGCACCACTTTGTTGGGTCCTCTGCCCAAGGTCAAAGTTCCTTTGAACCAATCCGTCCTTGCTCTGGCTTCAAAAAGCCATGGTCTGCCCAGTAACAGAGGATAGGATGTACCATAAGAGTTTGGCTTCACCACCAAATAGGTCAGCCAATAATCTTTTCCAGCCACTGTAGTCTTCACATAGGGAAGAATGCCCAAAGGCTTGATTCTACTCTGATCCGCCAGTCTGATGAGCCATTGGGTGGGTTGCACACCTTGTAGGCCTAGATCCTTCATCGTCACATCCGTCATAATGTTCACTGATGAGCCTCCATCAATCAGTGCATTTGCAATGAAGCAGCCTTCTATCCATACGCCAGTCTCTGGAGTACTTGGATCTAGGAAAGCGTTAGCCACATCCACTTCTTTTACAGGCTCTGGAGCCTTGTTGGACTTTGTCGCTGTTGAGGGAGCAATCCTTAAGCCACGTCTTTTTGTCAGTATACTTTTGAATCTTTTCCGGCAACTGGGAGACAACATCAATAATTGTCGGAATGTGAGGTTTGGTTTAAAGGTATCTAGATCTCTGACCAGATCGTATTCCTTAATAGGATCCACTGGCTTCTCTAATCGGTTAGGGAATGGGGCAACACCCATTTTCATTTTCCCTCTTTCTTCCATCAGAGGAATTACAGGAGCTTCTTCTGCCACTTGTGGCACTTCCTCCTCTTCTGTATCCTGGACCTCTGGTCCTATCTCTGTAACTGTCTCTGTAACTCTCTGTGGCACTGTAGGGCTCTGTACGGCACTGTTAGGCTCTGTTCTGTTCTGTTCTTCTGATGGAAGATTGAACTTCACTGTTCTGGTAGGGGGGTTATTTTCTTTCTGGATAGGTGGTTCCTTCTGCTTTGCACGCGTGATGGCAGCAACTTCCAATTCCACCAAATTAGAGGTAGGCTCTTGGGCCTTGGCTGGACTATCAGTAGCACTGTTTTTCACTGGGGCTGGGCTTGGACAGTCTTTTGCAGTGTGGCCTTCTCCTTTGCATCGACTGCATAAGGGCTTGTAATCCACTGACCTTCGAGGATTTGGACAATTTGGTGAAATGTGTCCCTTTTCTCCGCATCTGTAACATTCCACTTCTGATCTCTGACCACCGCTAGACTGTCTTCCTCTGTAACTTTGAGAGGGAAATCTTCTGGGTCCGAAATTAGGACCAAACTCTCTAGGCTTGGGTCCAATATCTTGTGTTGTCATCTTGGATTCCAGCAAGTTGAATCTTGCATCTTCTTCCTTCCTTCTCCTATCATGCATCTCCTTCAGAGAGCAAATGTCCTCTGTATGATTCTTCCGCAAACAGTAGGAACAGAAGGCTCCAGGGATGGTTGGTTTTCGTGTACATTCAGTGGCTAAATGGCCTGCTTGATGACACTTACCACACCAAGTATTTGACCGCATCACATCTCTTCCTGCTCCCACAACATTGGATATGCTTGCGGTATTCACTTTCAACGTCTGTAGTTGTTCTGTAATCACATCCATCAACTCCTTTTTAATGTTTGCAACTAAGTTGGATAAATAATCCTTCAAGCTTTCTCCTCCGGACGTACTGGCAGGAGGGTTTTGAGGAGTCTCTGTAATTACTGCATAAACGGGTTGGGCTGGTACAGAGGGGTCTCTGTTCTGGTTCTGATTCAGAGCTCCTGTTTGAACTGTTGGCTGTTGGCTCCAGTTGGTAGGATTCCACTGTTGCTGCTGATTTGGCATTGAGGAAATTGGTTGGGACCATTGTTGTTGTGGTTGAGCCATCATTTGAGGCATGGATTGTGGCCACTGTGGATTTGGTGCACTGTACTGTGATACCGGGGGCATCTGTTGGTAGGGATAGGGAACAGTCCCTGGAACTGCATTTGGTGGATACATCATTCCTGGCATCAGAGGAGGTAGGACTCCTCTTCCTGTATTCATCGCCAGATTAATGGCTCAGCCATGTGCATAGATTTTGCATACTTCTACCTTGGTTTCATGTTCATTTTCTACTGTGGGAGGGTTGTTGTCATCACCAATCTAGCTTCCACTTCATCGTACAGTCTTGCACCTTCCGTTGCAGCTTGCAGGGTGGCTGGTCTTTACAGCTCCACAAACTTACGGACTTCTGGTTGTAATCCTCTGAGAAACACTCCCTTCTGAATGCCATCATCTAGATTATGGTTAGTCCATCTCTTCAGGATGGATTCCATTCGTGAGACATAGGCTTCCACTCTTTCTCCAGAGGACTGACTTAGGTTCATAAATTCCTCTCTCATCCGCTCTTCAAAACCTTCACGCCTGAATTTAGTGAGGAAGGCCAACTTCAGGTCGTCCCATGTGCCAAAAGTTCCTGCTGCTTGTCTCTCATACCACTGAAATGCCGCGCCCTTGAAGGTGGCGGGGAATATTGCCAACCAATGCTCAGGGGTTCTGGCATTGTTAGCCACACACGCTACCATAAACTCTGCTACATGAAGATCGGGGTCTTCATTGTACTCTCCCTTAAAAACTGGCAATGGGACTACATTCGCTGGCCTGTCATCAATATTTCCAGGACGGATCTGGCTTGGAAGTGGACCTCCAGCAGGAGGAGGAAGGGCTTGATGTGCCATTGGGACTTCTGTAAAGAGTTCCGCAAGGGCGTCAAAGGCGACTTCTGCTGCGAGCTCGCTCTCAGCTCTGATTCTTGCTTTCTCTCTTCTCACGTACCTCTGGACTCGTTCCAATGCTTGCCTCTTTATTGTGTCATTCATCAGAGGTGTGGCTCCACTATGTTGTTAGTGCTCCACAGAGGGTTAACAGAAGGCTTCAGTCTCTGGAGGACTCTCTTGTCAACATTTCTTCTACTTCTTTCTTTTCAACGTCCCTAAATTCTGCTTTCATGCCACTGCACAGAGGAAGGTATTCGGTTCTGAAGGTGTCAAAATGCATACGTCTGAGCATTGTGGTGGTGCCATCATCATAGTAATGCCAGCTTCTGATGGTTTCAACAGTGTATGTTGTGAAAAACACTCTGTCTACCAACTTCCAGTGGGTTGCTAATTGAACAAATAGAAGATTATCAGTACACCAAGCATCCCATGTATCTTGCTGTTGAGCATCCACGAACAAATTCCAACTCTTTTCCTTCTTGTCTTTGTGAACCTCTACAGACCAAGACTCCTAAAGATTCTTCACAATCTCCCACTTGATGTTGTCTGGAAACTTCTCAACGAATGCCAAATCTTCCATGGATGTTCATTCTCTCTATTTTTGCTCTTCAGTTTGTTCCCAAACAGTTTGCCACCAAGATGCAAGTTTCTGCTTCTTCAACAGGAAGAGGAAACTGTCCACTACATAGAGCATGCATCATGATGGTGATGTGTTTTTGCCATTGTGGGATGAACTTCTTGTGGAAAGTGGCTTTGATTATGAGAAATTTGAACTCTTCATTAAAAGAAGGAACTTTACAAACATCCATTGAATTCTTCTCTTCTTGGCAATGCCATTTCCTTCATTTTTAGCCTCTTCTGATGCTTGTTGATGGCAAGTTTCCCCGGCTGCGCACCAAAAACATGGAGCCCCGAGAGGAACACCAAGGAAAAGGGAATTCTCTTGCAAGAAAATCTATCTTGTAACATCAACAAGCTTGTTTATCATGTTTCATATGATCACAATGAAGAAAAGAACACCAGGCACAACAAATCTTCATGCAGCATCATGTAAATCTCCCACGGTTTTGAATAGAATCAACCATATTCTTCAATATCTTCACAAAATCCATCAATAGAACAAAGAAAGCAAAGGAATACACCATCTTTGAATGGAAATACATCACATAGTATTCATTTTCAATATCTTCATAGTCTTCTCTCTCAATCTCTCATATACAATCACTCTGGTTGAGTAGAATTGGCTATCTCTGACTCTCTCTCTCACACTCCATCAATAATACATCATATCCTCACTACAATCTCTCAAAATCACTCTCAATAATCACTCTTAGGTCGTGGATACCCCTCCCAAGAGGTATGTCTGATATGAAGAGTCACCAGAGCCACTACAGTGTCTCTTCATAGCTCACTACTGTCACTTCACTTTAGTCTTCTCTTGAGTCTTCAGCAGCTACTTCTTCCACTTCCTCCAGCTCTTTTGCACTTGTATTCACCTCTTTCCAAGGCTAGAAAAATTTCACAAAGTCACATATACATTCCACAGAACACTTACAGAAGCATACAGAACAGTCTACAGAACAGCTACAGTACAGAACAGAACAGAAGCAGAACAAAAGAAGAAGCTCTACAGAAGACCTACAGAAGGTTACAGAAGGTCATCAAAACCTCATAACTCACTCTCAAACCATTTCAAACTCTCACAAAACATTCAATAAGCTTTCACAATATCTCATTCTTCATCAATCAATACTTCATCCCTCCTTACAGAAGACAATCAGAACAAAACAGACCAAAACAGAGCAAAACAGAAGGTATACAGAACCATTCAGAACCTATCAGAACATCACAGAACCATCAACAAACATCATGATCTTCCAAAACACAATCAATATCATCCAAAACATTCTCAAACCACTTCCAAATCAATCAATCATCCCATAAAATCAACCATTCAGCTCTCCAAAACAACAAAAATCAGCCAAAACACAAGTCATTTCAACACTCAACAAGCTTCTATGTTATCTAGCCTTTCTTCTTTTCTTTTCCTCCCTGGCAAGTTAAGAGGCAGAGTTTGAGGTTGGTCCTGCTTTTTCTTGTTCTTCTTTATGGTTTGCTCTCTTTGTCGGAGCCCTTGCAAATTGGATTGGTTGCAATGGAGCAGTGAGAGAATCAAAGGGCCATGCTTGTGACACTAATGAGCCTTCAAAGTTATTTGGACTACAATGCTTGAAGGTGGGAATGAGGTGATTATAAGCTCTTGGTCATTGGTTCTCTTGCTTGCTTATGATCATATTGAGTAGAGAAAAAACAGTTCAAGATTGGAATATGAACCAACTATTGAGATATTAAGGGCCAAATTGTGGCAAGCACTATATCAATAGATGCAAGGAGTTAATGTGATCATTGGGGGGGATTGGAATACCCCTTACAGAGTGGGGGATTTATCCCATGTGAGTAACATGATGATATTGGAAGAAAAGGATGCTTGGGATCACCTTGCCACAACATGTGAGTTGGAGGAGATGGCACTCTTATTAGGTAAAGAAGATAACCTCAAGTTTACATGGCACATGCGTCATATGAGTCTAAATTGGAGAGGAAGTAGATTGGATAGATTTTATGCTTCTAATGGTGCTTGATAGGAGGTACTCTTATAGATTTCTATAAGAGGTTGCGGGCTTGGATCATGTGCTATTTGAGTTGAAAGGCAAATGGGAAGTGATGCATGATGGACCTAACAGGTTCTTTTTCTCCAACCTTAGGGGGGGAAGCAAAAGAAATAAGCCATAATATATGTGGAAGTCAAGGAAAGCACTATGGTTCATGATCATACATCCACTGTGAAATTTTTCAAGGAACACTTGGCCTCGATTATCAGCACCAAGCCACTGGCTATCCTGAATTAGGAAGCTTGATTGCATGAGTTTCTCTCAGATTGATGTTGTGTTTCCTATTCCCAAAAATCAAGCTCTTCTACTTAATAAACCTTTCTAGGGGTTAGAGATTAAGGAACTAGTATTTAGATTTAATTTTGGGAAGGCCCCATGGATTGATGGACTCCCACTAGAGGTATTACAAAAATTTTGGGACACTCGCAAATAGGATCTTTGGATCTCCTTAGCTAGCTAAGGACTTCTAGTACCATGCTCCCTGTCATGAATCAAGGTGTAGTCAAGTTATTTCCCACCAAGTCTATGCTAAAGCCCTTTCTCTAAGAATTAAAAAGTGATTATGGAGAAAGATTCATCTAAAACAATATGGATTCATATGTGGCAGATGCATACATGGAGTATTAAATCTGATCCTTTCTATGGAAGGTGATAGGGATAATGTAAAACATGTTTAGGCAAACCCAAAATAGGATGATAAGGGGATGCAAGTCCTTAACCCTAATGTGGAAGCTGGTCCTCTAAAAGCTACTAACAACAAAGCTGAATCCAATAATGAGCGGCCAAAGAAGAAGGTAAAAGCCAAGAAAGATGCACACAAGCTTGTTAGGGACCAAGAGTGAAAGGTGAGAAGGATCGAAGCTTGCACGCGAGCTATGGCGAAAGAGCAAGAGCAAGAAAGAGAGAGATAAGAAATGGGAACTCCAACAGTCACAATGTGTGACCGGGCCTTCCTTTATTTACTAGTCACTAAAATGAATGTAAAGAATAAAGTGATGTGACGAGTGCCCGCCACCTGCAGTGTGCAGTGGCGGGTACTGTCAGTGTAGTAATACACGGTGCGGCACAGCGAACGTGCCTATACCCCAACGGCGGGTACTGTTAGTGTAGTAATACACGGGGCGGCACGGCGAAGGCGCCTTTACCCCAACAACCTCCCACTTAAATGCAAATCTACCCCAATGAGAGAGAATAGAAAAGAAAAAGGCAGTACAACTATACATAGGTACAAGGGATGAGGAAAGGCAACATCTCATCCAACGCCCATCAATCTCCTGAGGAAGGCAAAGAGCTTAGTAGTGAGGCTTTTCTGAGAAGATCTGTAGGATTCTCTTTAGTGGAGATCTTGACAAGGTCAACAGACTTGTCCTCCACGACACCATGTATGAAGTGATACCTCACCTCAATAAGTTTCATCTTTGCATGGAAGACCGGATTCTTAGCCAACTGAATGGCACTCATAGAATCCAAATGCAGTGTAGGTATAGCATCAATCCCAAGGTCAGCAACTAGATAGCCTAGCCATATGGCCTCCTTGCAAACCTCAGTGGCTGCAACATACTCGGACTCAGTGGTAGACAAATCCGTACACTTTTGAACCCGGTACATCCAAGAGACAGCACCTCCAGCATAGATGAATACATAGCCAGAAGTGGACTTCCTACTATCTGCATGTCCTGCGTAATTGGAGTCAGTGTACCCCATGACCCCTGTATCCTGGTTGCCATAGCAAATACACATATCTGTTGTGCCCTTCAGGTACCTCATGATACCCTTCACGGCATCCCAATGTTTCTTGCCAGGTGTAGCCATATAGCGTGCCACAACACCAACTACAAAGGCAATATCTGGACGAGTGGCTATCATGGCATACATCAAATTGCCCACGGCTGAAGCATAAGAGATCTGGGCCATCTCGGCCCTCTGCTCATCTGTCTGCGGACAATTGGCCTGTGATATCTTCACATAAGAAGGCAATGGACAGCCAATAGGCTTTACATCCTGCATGCGGAAGCGCTCAAGGACTTTATGAATACACTCCCTCTGTGACAAGTAGAGGAGTCCCTGATGCCTGTCTCATCTAATGCGCATACCAAGTATGTGAGAGGCTTGTCCCAAATCCTTCATCTCAAAGCTCTTCTTTAGCTGAGATTTAAAAGCAACTAGCTCATCATGAGCTTTCCCTGCTATCAGCATATCATCCACATAGAGTACCAAAATACACAATGAACCATCACATGATTTCTTCATGTAAAGACACGGATCCATAGCACTCCTGCTATAGCCCTGTGACTGCATAAAGGCATCAAACTTATGATACCATTCCCTAGGTGCCTGCTTCAAGCCATAAAGACTTTTCTTCAACTTGCACACTAGGTGCTCCCTGCCAGGTTCTGCAAAGCCCTTACGCTACTCCATATAGATCTCATCATGCAAGTCCCCATGTAAGAAAGTCATCTTGACATCCATCTGATATAGATCTAAGTCAAGCTGAGCAACCAAAGCCAAGACCAAGCGCAGGGTGGTCATCTTAACCACAGGAGAAAAGACCTCATCAAAGTCTACACCATGCTCTTGCTTAAAACCCTTTGCTACCAATCTAGCCTTGTATGCCAGATTGGGGTGTCCAGGGGTACTTTTCAGCTTGTACACCCACTTGCATGGCAAAGCCTTCTTGCCCTTAGGCAAGGCAACCAAATCCCAAGTCTCATTTTTATGCAAGGAGTCAATCTCAGACTGCATAGCCCTCTCCCAGGAGTGATTGTCACCCCTGCGCATATCCTCATCATAAGTGAAAGGCTCTCCTGCATTTGTAACCAAAACATAATGCATAGAGGGCTGAAATCTATCAGGTGGACGTTTGTCTCTAGCAGACCATCTTACTACAGGCTCTGCTGCCTGCCTAGCTGCCTGTCCAACACCCTGACCATGAGCATCTGTAGCAGCTGTAGGCTGTCCAAGTGGCTGTGCAAGAGCTCTAGGCTCCTCCTGAAAGATCACTCTATGGATCTCAACCACCTTCTCAGGCTGCCTGTGCATCTTGTCTTCATGGAAGACTACATCATGGCTGCATACTATTTTCCGCGCCTGTGGATCCCATAGGCGATAGTCCATCTCTCTTGAATCACCATAACCAAGAAAGATGCATTCAATGCTCTTTGGATCCAACTTACTCCTCTTGTCCTTGGGCACATGGCAGAATGCCTCACATCCAAAGACACGGAGATGCGCACAAGAGGGTGGCTTACCAGCCCAAATTTCCTCTGCAACCTGGAAATCCAATCCACTAGAAGGCGATCCATTTATGGCATGCACTGCCGTACTAACTGCCTCAGCCCAAAAGCTCTGTGGTAGGCCTGCATGGCTAAGCATAGAGCGGACACGCTCCTGAATAGTCCTGTTCATGCGCTCAGCCAAACCATTTTGGGCGGGGGTGTAAGGGGCGGTCAACTGACGCTTAATACCCCTGTCATCACAAAACTGCTCAAAATCACATGAGATATATTCTCCCCCATTGTCAGTCCTAAGGCATTTCAACCTATACCCAGTCTGGTTCTCAACAAGAGCAAGCCAATGATGAAAGACTGCCAAGACATCGGACTTTTCCTTTATGGGATAAGCCCACACTTTCCTAAAAAAATCATCAATGAAGGTAACAAAGTACTTCGCGCCACCCATAGACATACAGGCATGGGCCCACAAACATCTAAATGCACCAAAGCCAAGGGCTCACTCATGCATGGCCTACCCAATTTCTTATGCGTAGACCTATTCTTCTTACCATAAAGACAATGATCACACGAGTCAAAATGTGCATAGACCAAAGGCGAAAGATACTGCAAACCAGATAACATTTTCATTCCCTTCAAAGACATATGTCCCAAACGGGCATGCCAAAGTGATATATGTGGGATAGAACCCACTGCCAAAACATGGTCTACAGAAGACCTAGATGCAACAAGAGGATAGAGGCTGTCAACCTTGGCACCTCTAGCAAGCACAAGTCTGCCTCTGGTAATCTTCCAGGCAGAATCCCCAAAACAGACATGAAACCTTGCATCGTCCAACTGTCCTGCAGAGACTGCACGTAAGCGCAGGTACATGACGTACATCCCTGAGCAAAAAGGAACTACCAGTGGAAAACTGCAATTGAATATCTCCACAGCCCACAATATCAAGAGACATGTCATCTCCAAGTCTGACTGATCCAGATACAGTACGGTAAGAGTGAAACCACTCACGGTAAGGCGTCACATGGAAGGACGCACCTGAATCCAATAACCAGCACTGTGCATACATACTAGGTGTCTCAGTCAAGCGTGAGGCATCAAAAGAACTAGCTGCAAGTATGAACTCATCACCACCATCAGGATCCTCGATCTACGTGACATTAATTTCCTCAATCTTAACCCTGGACTTTGCTGGTACTATGCTGTGATCAGAGGACTTCTCCTACACTTTCTCTTTCCCCTTATCCTTGCGCTTCTCATTGCGCAACTCATGACACTGTGGTCTGATATGGCCCTTTTTCCCACAATGATGACAAGTGACATTAGCGTTGCACCCACACGACTTACTACGCGACTTTCCACTAGATCTAGACCGACCCTTCTGCGAGTCACGGCCACGGCCATAACCATGATCATTCTTGTCATTCCTGCCTCTAACTGTCAAAGAATGTGAAACACGAGAGGCATCCAAGTTTTTGCGATTAACCTCTTCCTGTAGAAGAGCACTCTCAACATCATTCAGTTTCAGAGTAGCACTAGAGGCACATAGGGCAGTGCGGAATACATCCCATGACTCATTCAAAGTTCCAAGCAAGAAAAGAGGAGTTACTTCCTCTCCAAAGGTGATATCCTGCAAAGTTAGGTTCTTCAAGATAGCATGGAATTGGCTCAAGTGAGCAAACATAGTCGCATTATCCTTCATGTGCAGATCCATAAGCTGCTTCAACCAGTACATCTGACTCGCTGGACTTTTCTTATCATAAAGATTCTTGATCTTATTCCATAGATCCCATGCACTTTGTGCTTCCTCAAATACATTATAATGTACCTGTTCAATGAGAGACAATACAATTGTGGACTTGCATAACTCATCAAGTTCAAGCCAGTCGTCATTGTCCATAGTTTCAAGCTACTCCCCGCTCAACCGAAGTTGCTTAATCTGAGATTTTTGCACCAAGACTCGCCAAATTTGACTCTTCCAATAAGAGTAGTTGGTAGCATCTAACTTTGTGATGTTAAATATGGCATTATCAGTTGAAGAGGACGCCATAATGCAGGCTGGAAGTGCACAGACAATGTAAAACTGCTAGCTATTTTACTGCAGAAAATGCCCAAAATCCACTGAAATGAACTCCAAATGGCAAGAAAAATGTGCCAAAAGATGTTGCCCACTTAGTACTAGGTACGATACACCAAATCAGGATATTTCAGCATAAAAAATATTGCTCAGTCCACCAATAAATGCTTGCTGTAATAAATTTCAGAACTGCAATAATGAGAGCAAAATGTCCCAAAACTGGATCTAATGTCAACTAAACAATGCTAGGTCCAAAGCTGGCATAAAGAGGACAAAGCAAAGCCAAATGACAGTGAAAATACATGAGTATAACACCGAGAGATGCCAAATAGCATCTGCCAATAAGAGGCACACCCTAGACAATCTAGGCAAAATGTACTTGCAACTGCTAAAACCTGACACAAATAGGTGTCTGCTCAAAGGAAAGCGGATCCAAAACTGAGACTCAGCTCATAAGCATCCTGTGAACCAAGACATATACTCAATGCAACATCCAATTGTCAGAGTATAATCCCAAAGTCTCAATACATTTGTATCTACTCAATGACATAGACTGCTCCAATACATGTAACTGCTCCAATAGCATGTAATCCCTGCTCAAGGTCAAGTAAGCATGCAAGATGATCCCACTAGCACAAAAGGCATACAAACAAGCTCAAGGGCTCAAGCAACCCAAGACAAAGTACCAGTGATGTGACCAAGTCAATGTGTCATACACATCCCAAGAGCATGACATACATGAAGCAACTGATGGAAGCAACCAACGAGCAATACATAATCCCAAAATAAGATCTCTGTCAACTTAATGACATCCGATAGCAACCAAGTAAATGATCAAACTGAGTCGGAAATGCTCAAATACATCCAAGGCAAAGCTCCCAATGCCGGTAAAGCATAGACGAACCAAGCGGCATATATCACGAACCAAAACATGTAATGTATGAAGTCTAACTGTCAAGCATAGACATGAGGCATAAGCGGTCCAAGAGCATGCCAAGTCGGTCCAAATGCCAGTGAATACCAACCAAGATGGAGCTTATGCATAGCTCAAATACATTCCATAGATTCAAACATGAGCTCAAAGTCATCCGCAAATGTCAGATACATGATGGCAAATCCCAAAGCATACATCCGCTACCAATAGGTAAGTGACAAAGCATCCAAAGTACCTTCATCCCATTGTTATTACAGCCAAGTTTGATTATCAAAACTGAGAAATTTCAGCCAATATTTCAGGCCAAAATCATGGCATAATCATGTGCATACATTCCCAAGGCACTAGGTATCACGTAGGCCGCATATGGGCATCAAACAAGGTAACCGGAGTAGAGTATAAGCATCAAATGCCAGTGCCAAGTGTGGCTGCCCTGTTTCTAGCACTGTATAATAGTAAATGACAGTCCCAAATCAACCAATATTTCAGGCCAAAATCATGGCATAATCATACATTCCCAAGGCACTAGGCATCATGTAGGCCGCATACGTGCATCAAACAAGATAACCGGAGTAGAGTATAAGCATCAAATGCCAATGCCAAGTGTGGTTGCCCTATTTCCAGCACTGTATAATAGTAAATGATAGTCCCAAATCAAAGAATGTCAGCCCCAAAGCTTCAATGCCAAGCATAAGGCCTAAAGAGGCTTTCAAAGTAGCTCAAATTCCTTCTAGAAACCATTGTTTAAGTGCTCATTTAGGAGCCAAAGGCATATAGGATGAAAACTTGATGAGTAGGGAGGCAGAAATGTAGCGCAAATTCAATGCAGGCTATCCTGGGAAGTGGCTGCTCCATGTGGCAATGTTGGTGTGGATGGGAGGCTCAAAGAGGCCCCAAAGAGGGCATACAACAAAGCCATGAATGCCCAAAGCAAAGGGCAAGGGAGATATGGAGCTTTGAAGCTTCAAATGATGGCTGCCCCTCTTCTTCCACCTGTTTAAAACTGAGAATTGAAGTAAAACCCTTCAAACTCTGATGCAATACCTCAAGGGCAAGGGCCTGAAGTGTTGAGATATCGAGATCCTTTTGTGATATGCCAGGGTGACCGTTGTGCATTTATGTCACCGACGTGTCAGTTGCAGATGCGGTTGGTACACCGCTCACGAATAATAGCTAGATGACAGCTATCCTTATCTACTCTAGTTCATGGCTCAGTTAGTATGCCACCTTAGTTAGTTGAGTTTGGTTTGAGACCCATATATAGGGTTCTTCTATTTCTTTGTACTTGAGTTCTTTTGGCTTACACAACTAAGCAGAGGAAAACTGTTTTCAGCCTCCACCCTTGTGTGTATTCCCCCATTGTGCAAGCAAGAAAGCTACAAGTAAGACTCCTTCCTTCTCTCCCACAATCTTGACATGGTATCAGATCCTTGTTCGTAGTAAGGAGCTCAAGAAAGCAAGCCAAGCTCACGGTGTTCTGGTTGAGACGCCCTTCCCGGTGAAGCAAGACCCTGTTTTTTTGATTTGAGGCCATTTTAGGGCCTGTTTTGGAGGTGAAAGTTTTTCTGCACGCACTCAGGAAAAGGCCCTGTTTTATGCTGTGCGACCACTGTTCTATAGGTCGATGAAAAGTTACCATAGAAATTGCATCCTATGCTTGTGTGCAGAGACATTGGGAGTTACAGAATCATCCTTGGTTCCTGTTTATGCAAAATCGTCACTAGGAAGTGACTGTGTGGTCAAATACCACTTTTGCCAGTTTTGCAAATTTGCCCTTGTGAGGGTGAAGGTGTGTTTTTTGCAGTGACAGAATTTCTTGCAGTGTTCTGTAATGGCATCTGATTCTCTTTCACAGATTGTCACTGAAAAGCTTGACAAGAACAACTTCCAAGCATGGAAGTTTAGAATGACGAATTTCCTTATGGGAAAAGGATATTGGGAATTTGTTGCAGGAAATGAAGAAGAACTAGTTCTTCCTGATGTTCCCAATCAACAGCAAATGCAAGCATTTAAAGCATGGCATGAGAGAGCTAGGAAAGTTATGTATTGGCTGTCTATAAGCATTTCAGACTCTATGATTGTGCATATTCAGGATGCAAATAAACCAAAGGAGGCATGGGATACTTTGTCAAAAATGTATAGCACAAATACGCAAGCTAGGAAAATGCAGCTCAAGCAAGAGTTGCATAATGTGCAAAGAGAAAATATGAGCATCAATGACTACCACATGAAGGTGAAGAAGATTGCAGATGCACTTGCTTCCATTGGGTCGCCAGTGGAAGATGATGATTTAGTTTCTGTGACCTTGAATGGTCTAGGAAAGGATTATGCACAGTTCCGAACATCCATTTCCGTCTGTGAAAGATTTCCTGATTTTGAGGAGTTGATTGCTCTTCTAATTTCTGAGGAGCAGAGAAATGGTGGTGCATCTTCTTCAGGAGGAACTTCAAAAGAAGTTTTCTTCTACTCAAATGCTGGAAGAGGTAGAAGCAGAGGTAGAGGAGGCCGATTTGGAGGCCATGGTAGAAATCAGAATATGTAGCAAACTCAAGAAAACCAGTCCTATGGAGGAGGACGTGGTAACTCTAGAGGCAGGGGGAGCCAAAGAGGTCGTGGTGGATGGCAAAGAGGCCAAAATGCAAATAGTAATGTTGAATGCTACTACTGTGGTAAAATGGGTCATATGGCTAAAGACTGCTATAAAAAGCCGAATGACATCATGAATGGAAAACTGCAACAAGGGAACTATGCATCTTCTAGTAGACAGGGTGATGACAGAAATGAGCATTTGTTTATGGTGCAGCACATGAATAATTCTGTGACAAGTGCAGAAGAAAGCATCGATGTATGGTATGTTGACTCAGGTGCATCAAACCACATGACAGGTCATGCAGAATGGATGGAGGATGCAAGGAAAATGGAAAAACCAGGATTTGTGGAGACTGGTGATGATACTGCACATCCTATTGTGCAGATTGGAAAAATTCCTTTGTCTATGCAGGATGGGAAAAAGAAATACCTGTTCGATGTATTTCATGTCCCAAATATCACCAAGAATTTGGTTTCTGTTTGTCAAATGGTTGAGCAGGGCTTACAGGTTAGATTTAATCCTCATGGATGCTTTGCTGAGGATATGAAAAATAAAGGTCGTTTGATAGCAAAAGGAAAGAAGAAGGGCAGAATGTTTACGTTGGATGCAGACATGCCTGAATTGAGTACAACAATGTTTGCACATGGGACCGGTGTAGTTGCAGATATTGATATCTGGCATAAACGCATTGGTCATGTTAATGTACAACGACTTAAATCAATGCAGGCCCAAAATATTGTTGCAAGATTGCCCAAATTCAAGATTGCAGAAATGCATAAGGTATGTGAAGCTTGCCAATTTGGAAAACAGGGAAGGAAACCATTTCCTAGACATGTTCAAGAGAGTAAAAAGCCATTGGAATTAATCCACTCTGATGTGTGGACTACTAAAGCTGCATCTCTTGGAGGCTATCATTATTTTGTCACTTTTATTGATGACTATAGCAGAAAAGTTTGGGTGTATTTTATGAAAAAGAAAAGTGAAGTTTTTGGGCATTTCAAAACTCTTAAAGCTATGGTTGAAAAAGAAACAGGCCTGCAAATAAAATGCCTAAGGTCAAATGGAGGGGAAGAGTACCTCTCAAATGAGTTTGCAAGGTTCTTGCAGGAGCATGGCATAAAGTAGCAATATTCATAGTCATACCCCACAACAAAATGAAATTGCAGAAAAGAAAAAATAGGCATATTGGAGAGGTATCTCGTGCCATGCTCAATGAAAAAGACTTGCCAGATTTTTATTGGGCTGAAGCAGTTGCTACAACAGTCTACATAATGAACAGGACTCCCACTGCAGCAATACATGGAATGACTCTAGAGGAGAGGTATACTGGCAGGAAACCAGATATTTCTCATTTGAAGATTTTTTGTTGCATTGCCTATGTTCATGTGCTAGATGAGTTGAGATCCAAGTTGGATCCAAAAGCTGAGAAGTGCATCTTTATTGGTTACTCTCTACAGCAGAAAGGGTATAGATGCTATAACCCTTCTACTCGTAAGTTTACAGTGAGCAAAGATGTTGTTTTTTATGAGATGAGTAGCTAGTATAAACCACTAAATGTGATTGATAATGTAGATGCACAAAATGGTAATGCTGCACAGAATTCACAGCAGCAGTCACAAGATATTAGTGGACCTGGAGCATCCTCTAGCAGTGGTTCACATTCTTCGCCATGGACAGACAGATTGAGATCAAGAGAATCTTCTCAAAGCAATGCAGATAGTGGTATTCAAGTATCACGAAAAGGAAAAGAGAAGGTAGATCAGTCCATGTTGGATGTGAATGCAGGTCATTCTTATGTAGATGTTGAATCCAGTGGCTCAGAATAGAGCATTGATGATGACTTGGGTATTCCTTCTATTGTTACACCTGGAGTAAGGAAGACCAGGGATGTTTTGAGAGCACCTAGGAGTGAACCTACTTTGCGCAGGTCTAACAGAGCTAGGTATCCTGTGGATAGGCTGAAATATGATGGATTCACAGCCATTCACTATGCATATATGGTTAAAGTGATACATGAACCAGAACCCATTTCTTTTGAGGAAGCCATGGGAAAAGAAAAATGGGAGAAAGCCATGGATGAAGAAATGGATGCCTTGGAAGCAAATTCTACATGGGAGTTGGTATCTTTGCCTAAAGGTAAAAATGCAATTGGTTGTAAGTGGGTTTATAAGGTGAAGCACAATGCAAATGGTTCTGTGAATAGATATAAGGCAAGATTAGTAGTCAAGGGGTATGCACAAACATATGGCATTGACTATGAAGAAATATTCAGTCCAGTTGCAAGGATGGCAACCGTAAGAGCAGTTATTGCTATGGCTGCATCAAAGGGATGGTCTTTACATCAGATGGATGTAAAGAATGCCTTCTTGCATGGTGAATTGCAAGAAGAGGTCTATATGGAGCAGCCACCAGGTTATGTGCATGCTGTTCTTGTTTGCAGGTTGAAGAAAGCCTTGTGTGGCTTGAAGCAAGCACCTAGAGCATGGTCTGACAAGATAGGACATTATCTTGTCACTATTGGCTTTTAGATTTCCAAGGCAGATTTCTCACTTTATGTGAGAAAAACAGAGAAAGGTATTATGCTATTTGTCATTTATGTTGATGATTTGATTATGACAGGTGACAGTGATGAAGATATCCTTCATGTGAAAATGCTATTGAAGCAAAAGTTTGAGATGAAGGATTTGGGAGAGCTGCGTTATTTCTTGGGCATTGAGGTGATTAGATCACCAAGTGGGATAAAGCTCTTGCAGAGGCAGTATGGATTGGACATGTTGTCCAAATATGGGATGACAGGCTGTAAGCCTATTTCAGTTCCTTTGGAGCAGAATGTGAAGCTGAGCACAGATGCAGGTGAGCTTCTAGAAGACCCTACTATGTACAGACGCATAGTAGGAAGTTTGATTTATATGACTATTACCAGGATAGATTTGAGCTATGCGATTGGATTGGTAAGTCAGTTTATGCAGGCTCCAAGGAAACCACATTTAGATGCGGCTAGACACATACTCAGGTATGTGAAGTCCACATTGCAGTATAGACTACTTTATGAGACTGGGGTTCAGATACAGTTGCATGGATACACTGATGTTGATTGGGCTGGTAGTATTTCTGATAGATGATCTACCAGTGGATATGTGTTCTCTTTTGGGAGTGCTGCAGTCACTTGGAGCAGCAAGAAACATCGTACAGTTGCCTTGTCGAGCACAGAGGCCGAGTACAGGGATGCAGCAATGGCTGCATGTGAGGTAGCTTGGTTGCATAAGCTACTTTATGATATGCATCAGCCTACAGATGGGCGAGTTATCATTTATTGTGACAACATGAGCAGTATACACTTGGAAAATAACCCAGTCTATCATGCTAGAACAAAGCACATTGAGGTGCATTATCACTATGTGCGAGAGAGGGTTTTACTAGGTCTTATTGATCTAGTTTATGTCAGCACAGAGGATCAGGTAGCTGACATATTCATAAAGGCATTGGGCGCAGAGAAGCTGCGCAAGTTCAGAGAGCTGCTTGGTGTGCAGGAATTGGGATTGAGCTTGAGGGGGAGTGTTGTGATATCGATCTCCACTCGTGATATGCCAAGGTGACCGTTGTGCATTTATGTCACCGACGTGTTAGTTGCAGATGCGGTTGGTACACCGCTCATGAATAATAGCTAGATGACAACTATCCTTATCTACTCTAGTTCGTGGCTCAGTTAGTATGCCACCTTAGTTAGTTGAGTTTAGTTTGAGACCCATATATAGGGTTCTTCTATTTCTTTGTACTTGAGTTCTTTTGGCTTACACAACTAAGAAGAGGAAAACTGTTTTCAGCCTCCACCCTTGTGTGTATTCCCCCATTGTGCAAGCAAGAAAGCTACAAGTGAGACTCCTTCCTTCTCTCCCATAATCTTGACATGAAGAAGCCCAACAATGCTGGGAGGGAGCTTGGGAAGCCAGGGAGTGTCAGAAGCTCGGGAGATCGGCTATGGCTGCCGGGATGGAGACCCAATGCATGAAGGGAGTCAATGTGAAGGTAGAGAAGCACCAAGTTGAGCTCGAGCAAGAGGAAGCCAAGCTCTGATACCAATTGAAAGGTGAGAAGGATCGAATCTTGCACGCGAGCTATGGCGGGAGAGCAAGAGCAAGAAAGAGAGAGACAAGAAATGGGAACTCCATTAGTCACAATGTGTGACCGGGCCTTCCTTTATTTACCAGTCACTAAAATGAATGTAAAGAATAAAGTGACGTGACAGGCGCCCGCCACCTACAGTGTGCAGTGGCGGGTACTATCAGTGTAGTAATACACAGGGCGGCACGGAAGAGATGCCCCAACGGCGGGTACTATCAGTGTAGTAATACATGGGGCGGCACGGCGGAGACGCCTTTACCCCAACAAAGAGAAAGAATGGTCTAGTGGGAGAAGAGAACCATTGCTTATTATCATCAATTTGAGGTACCCAATTTTCTTTGTGAGGTAAAGCGTGATGTGAATCTCCTACAATTGATTGAGTTATCTCCATGAGTGCGTACAGATTTTAAGAAGATCCTTTACATTGGGTATATCGTTGAATCTTTGGGAATATCCCATGGTGTGGAAGATGACTAGTTTGAATATGTTGAAAAGTATTGCCCAAGGGTGGCAGCGTATGTTGATGGTATATTAGTGGACCATGCCATTATGGATACAAGATCCTCCGTCAATATTATGAGTTCCGAATTGATGGAAATGTTGGGATTGGAAATTCAAAAGGATACCTCCACAATTCTCCAAATCGTTGATGATAGTTTAAGGCAACGAGAAGGTTGCATTACCAAATTTCACATGACTGTTACTAATGTGGAATGAAATTTGGTATATTCCACATGACTATTACTAATGGTATATCGTTGAATCTTACAATTCAACTATCAAGTTAATATACCTGTTGGTTGTCTGATTTTTGGCAAAGGTGCCAGATGTGTAACAGTGGATGCATATCCTGAATCTCCTAAAAGCAAGAGATTATTTTTATCTTTGATAGAACTAGATGCATTAGAGGATCCTTCTAGCAATAAGACTTCATCAAGCAATGAATCAAGAGAGGGGACCACTATAGAAGATGTCTACCAAGTGACTCTGAATGAGCCAATAGAAGCTCAAGGGACAGAATCAGAGGCATAGATGTGATTGAGCTAGATCTCGGTATGTTGGATGAGCCATGACTAATTAAATTAGTATTTATACTTAGTTTGGAAGACAAGAAGGACTACATGTCTTTGATCTAATAATTTCACGATATTTTTGCATGGATCTATGATGAGTTCAAGGATATTCCTCTTAGTCTAGAGGTGCATACTATTCCCTTGAAGGAGGCTAGATGTCTTGTCTGACAAAAAGTGAGGCATATGCATTTTTAACTAAGAGACGAACTATTTGAGACGCTACAAAAATTGCGTAAGGTTGGCCTGATATTTCCTATACAACACACAGAGTGGTGTTCATCGGCAGTCAAAAAGAAAAATAATCAAATTTGACTTTATATAGATTTTAGGAAGCCTAATAAGCAAACACTTAAAGATTCTATCTACTGTCATTTATTGATTAGATTCTAGATCAGCTAGTGGGCAGGGATATCTATTCTTTTATGGATTGCTTTGGCCATTATAACTAAATGGCTATCTTAAAGGAAGACAATTTGAGAATAACATTTATCACATTATTTGGTATCTTTGTGTATCATGTTATGGCTTTTGGATAATGCAATGTGCCAGGGTCTTGGCAACATATGACTTATAAAACTATCGGTGATATTTCTCTAGAGGAGCTGAGAGTCTTTGTTGATGACTTGAAGCAGCCACCATAAGAGAGAGACAACTAATTTTTCTAAGAAAATATTTCAAGCAATGTATGTAGTTTTGCATTACTCTCAATCCAAGGAAATGCATCTTTGAAGTGCCCTATGGATTGCTATTGGGCCATGTGGTTAGCTTGTCTACTATTGCAATCGATCCTAAAAAGATAAAGATAATCATCACTATGAGTCCATCACATACTCCTAAAGAAGTACATAGCTTTTTGTTGTCATTAGTTGGATATTATTAATGATTTATTAATGCAGTAGAGGACATTGCCATTGATGAATCTATTGACCTTTAATTGTATGTTTCTTTGGAGTTATCTATGTCAAGTATCCTTTGAGGATGTGAAGCAAAAAATGGCAAAAGTGCTAGTAATACCATATTAGAGAATTTGAAAGGGTAAGACATTTTATATATTTTTAGTGGCTATGATATATAATATCATTTGCTATTGTTTAGCCTATATTTGGGAGGAGAAGTAGTATCACCATCTGATTGTGTTTGCCAATCGTAAATTGGAGTGTCGAAAATTAATTATACCTACATGGAGAAACTGTGTCTTGGGATGGTCTTTGCAACAAAGAAATTCAAGCACTACATCCTTATGAAAAGGTAGTATTTTATACAAAGACAAAGGGGTTAAGGCTATTATTGAACAAGTTGCAACCACTTGACTACCTGGCAAAGTTGTTGATCACTTTGCAAGAGTTTAATTATGAAATTAGGAGTAGGCCATCAAAGTTGCAGGGTATCATTGAGGTTTTGTGGATTTTAGGAAGTCAAATGAAGTCTTGGCTGAAGGTAGACCTCAAGGATCTATTCAAAATCAATATGGATTGCATTTTATCGTGGTATGTTTCCATAACACACTATCTATTCACAAGAGAGGCTGGAGCTACTTTGTTGAAGGTTTTAGGAAAATTAGGCAACAAGCCTTGAAATTGGCCTTGGTTGCAAGAAAACTATATCTGCAAGGGGTGGATGATATTTATTGTCGATACATCATGCTTGATGAGGTTTTGTCTATCTTGGAAGAGTGTCATGACTCTGCTTGTGGAGGGCACTTTGTTGGACTGCATAGAAAGCTTTGGGAGTTGGATATTGGTGGCCTTCCATTTTTCATGATGCATTTGCATATGTCAAGAGATGTGATACATGTCAGAGACATGACAATAGGGAGAATAGGAAGTTCCCACTAACTCTTATGATGGTTATACTACCATTTGAGAAGTGGAGATTTTGTTGGGCCTATACATCCTTTGTCAACTACATGAAAATGTTATATCATTGTGGTGATATACTATTTTACAAAGTGGTATAAAGCCTGTGCTACTGATAAAAAGATGAGAGAGAGAGATATGGGCAACAGAGACCAGAAAACTCTTAGAGATATTCTTTATTATCCATCACACCGAAGAATAAAGTATATCTAACTTAGGTCTTAAACACAATATTAGTGAGTTTGGGAATCTCCCAATTCCTATTTTTTGAATACTAAAAAGGTGGCACTCAGATAACATGCACATAAGTTTTTCAAAACCATATGATGTGACCTATCATTGGAAAGCGCTTGAAAAATGGAATCCATTGACCTATAGAGTGCTCGATTTGGAGTTATAGTGTTCAAGTTATGACAAATCCAAAGATTTGACCACGTGTCCCAAACTTATGGGAAATTCCCATATTCCCCAATATGATGTTCTTACTGACCAGTGACTAACTTTTGACTAACTCTAGTTAAGTTAGCTACCAACTTATTAAAGATACACACACAATAGACATCTACACACACCCAACTGTCATGTTGGTAGGTGGTAGGTAGAGTGAGCTTATATATCTCAACACTCCCCCTCAAGCTCAAGTCACTTCTTGTATCCCTAGCAATGATCTAAAATGAGTGAACTTATCTCTACCAAGTGATTTGGTAAAGATATCTACCACTTGGTCCTCATTCTTCACATGTATGAGGTCTATCCTTCCTCCAAGCACCATTTACTTGATGAAATGATAATTTACATCTATGTGCTTTGATCGGGCATGATAGACTAGATTACTTGCTAGGAGCACAAAGATCATGTTATCACAATCTAGCTTGATTGGTTTATCCACATAAATTCCCAAGTCATGTTAGAATATCAACCTCCCGTTACTCTTGAGTCAGTCTATCTTTATGTTGTGACCAACATTAGTTGGATATAGCTGTACACAAGTGTGACATTCAATAAGTTGGTATAGTCAATTACTTAACCACAGTTAGTCTTGGTTAGTCATACCTATGTGTGTAAGTCTCTTTCAGTGAGCATGATGGAAGAATAATGGAAGAAGAACAACAATGAGCTGAGGCTCATCTTTTGCTCCACTCTGTCTCTCTCCCTCTCTTCCAACATGGTATCGGATCTTGAATGCTCGAAGCCTGAAGGCTTGGCAGTGGCCATTTGACATCAAGACAACATATCTGAAGAAAACATCATCAAAGGAGACTATGCATGCAGCCCGTTTTTTTGCTGAAGCTATATCTTGCTATAGAAATGGTTTTGGAGAAACGGCTCTATACTCTTGGCCATTTTGACATGGTCTACAACTTTGCAGAAGAAAATGTTTTCAAATTCCTCACAGATTTTGAGATATTCAGCATAGACCTGTGCAGACTAGTTGTCTACTGCAGTAAACAACAGGTGCAGACTAGTTGTCTACTGCAGTAAACAATATGCTCTTATTATCATGCATTTGAACATGATATTGGAGTGTTAAATGCTCAGTTTAGGAGCTTATTTGCAGGCTAGAAATAGTGAACTGGTTGCTGTCCTGAATTTAGAAACAATATATCTACAGGGTTGGAGTATCTATGATGCTTATTTGCTACTGACAAATACTTGGATCATACCACTTGAGTGGTAGATACTTTTTGGGATATTGTGAGTGCTGAAAGTCCAAAGTTTGGACTAATTTTTTGCTAGTTATATTAGGGTATTGATTGGTTATTGTTTGTAGGAAGGATACCTATAATCTTCACTTGCAATATATTCTAACCAATTGGACATGTATGAACTCCTGCATAGAGTGGAAATTGAATGCAATGTTTTGGGGTTTTTTAAAGGTCTTAACACTCTTGTTTTAACAGAGAAAATAATGCTATTGATAGCAGTGGGCTAGTTGTATTTGGTTTAGCTACTTACATACATTACAAATATTGATACTTGTATGGATATAGTTTGTTGTTGGGATGTTTTACCACTACCATAGAATGTTTTGAACTGATTTGAGCTTGGTTTATGCTGAGTTGAATGTGTTTTTTCTTTATTGGAACCATTTTGAAGTGGTCTACAACTTTGCAGAAGAAAGTTTTTTCAAATTCCTCACAAATTTTGAGATATTCAGCACAGACCTATGCAAACTAGTTGTCTACTGGAGTAAACAACAGGAGATTCTAGGGCACTGGTGGCTTTCATCCTAACAATGCATATGTGATTATCATCATGCATTTGAGCATGATATTGGAGTGTTAAATAGTCAGTTTTGGAGCTTATTTGCAGGCTGAAAACAGTGAACTGGTTGTTGTCCTGAATTTAGAAACAATATACCTACACGGTTGAAGTATCTGTGATGCTTATTTGCTGCTGACAAATGCTTGGATCATACCACTAGAGTGGTAGATGATTTTTGGGATATTGTGAGGGTTGAAAGTCCAAAGTTTGGATTGATTTTTGGCTAGTTATATTAGGGTATTGACTGGTTTTTATTTGCAAGAAGAATACCTATCATCTTCATTTGACATACATGCAATATATTCTGACTGGTTGGACATGTATGAACTCTTGCATAGAGCGGCAAGTGAATGAGATATTTTGGGGTTGTTTTGAGGTCTAAATAATCTTGTTTTAAGAGAGAAAATATTGCTATTTATAGCAGTGGGCTAACTGTATTTGGTACTGCTACTTACATACAATACAAACATTGATACTTGTATGGACATAGTTTGTTGTTGGGATGTTTTGCCACTACCATAGAATGTTTTGAACTGATTTGAGATTGGTTTATGCTGAGTTGAATGTGTTTTCATTGTTGGAATACAGTTTACAGCAAGTAGGTTGTTAGGAAAATTGCCCTAAATTGCAGACAATTATCCTAAATTACAAAAAACTAGTCCTCAACTATAGGAAAATGAGTCAAATATCTACAAGTTGTCTACTTCATTGAAACCTGAGCTGCAACTATGGAAAATGCTCAAGGCACTGACAATATCACTCAAATTGTGGGAGAAAAGATGGATAACAAAAAATTTGCTTTATGGAGGTTCCGTATGAAGAATTTTTGGTTGGCAAAGGTTATTGGAACTTATGTATAGGTGATGAGGCTAAACCTGAAATGCATAAAAGGAATATGAAAAATGATCAAAAAAGGGCTCATAAGCTATGGGTTGAGAGAGTATGCAAGGTGTTACATTGGTTTTCCTTATGTATATAAGATGTTATGGTTATACAGATTACTGGATGCAGTTACCCGAAGGATGCATGGGACATACTCATGAAGAATTATGGAAATGTAACACATACAAGAAAGATTCAACTAAAGAAATAATCCAATAACATGTCTAGGAATGGCAGAAGCATTCAAGCCTACACTACAAAGATCAAGAACATAGCAGATGAGCTTGCCACCATTGGATCTTCAGTGTTTGAGGATGATATGATTGCAGTGACATTGAATGGACTTGTTGGCAAAGGGTATAAAGCATTTGATATGTCTATTTCTGTGAGAGATGAATCCCCTGATTGAGATGAGCTGATTACTTTGCTGCTACATGAGGAAGTTAAGATTGGGTTGAATACAAGTTCTAGTACATCTCAAAGAAGAGACATTGTTCTTTACTCTAGCCAGCGTGGTAGAGGCGACAGAGGCCATGGCTCTTTTTGAGGTTGAGGAGATACTCAAAACACTTATGGATAGCATCAGCAGAATGCCTGGCATGGTACAAATACACAAGGCTAATGTGGATCTGGCGGCTTTAGAGGTAAGGGGAGATCACCCCATGGTAGAGGTGTCAAGATTGTGGGAGAGAAGGAAGGAGTCTCACTTGTAGCTTTCTCACTTGCACAATGTGAGAATACACACACAGGTGGAGGCTGAAAATAGTTTTCCTCTTCTTAGTTGCGTAAGCCAAAAAGAACACTAGTATAGAGAAATAGAAGGACCCTATATATGAGTCTCAAACCAAACTCAACTAACTAAGGTGATATACTAACTGATCCACGAACTAGAGTAAATAAGGATAGCTATCATCTAGCTATTATTCATGGGCGGTGTACCAACCTCATCTGCAGCTAACAAGTCGGTGACATAAATGCACAACGATCACCCTAGCATATCACGAGTGGAGCTCGATATCTCAACAGTCACCCTCGAGCTCAATCCCAATTCCTGCACACCAAGCAGGTCTCTGAACTTGTGCAACTTCTCTACACCCAATGCCTTGGTGAATATGTCACCTACGTGATCCTCTATGCTGACATAAACTAGATCAATAAGACCTAGTAAAACCCTCTCCCACACATAGTGATAGTGCACCTCAATGTGCTTTGTTCTAGCATGATAGACTGGGTTATTTGCCAAGTGTATACTGCTCGTGTTGTCACAATAAATGACAATTGGCCCATCTGTAGGAGGCTGATGCATATCATAAAGTAGCTTATGCAACCAAGCTACCTCACATGCAGCCATTGCTGCACCCCTATGCTCAGCCTCTATGCTCAACAAGGCATTGTAGGCTGTTTCTCGCTGCTCCAAGTGACTGCAGCACTCCCAAAAGAGAACACATATCCACTAGTAGATTATCTATCAGAAATACTACCAGCCCAATCAACATCAATGTATCCATGCAACTGTATCTGAACCCCAGTCTCATAAAATAGTCCATACTACAATGTGGACTTCACATACCTAAGTATGCGTCTAGCCGCATCCAAATGTGGTTTCCCTGGAGCTTGCATAAACTGACTTACCAATCTAATAGCATAGCTCAAATCTGGCCTGGTAATAGTCATATAGATCAAACTTCCTACTATGCATCTGTACATAGTAGGGTCTTCGAGAAGCTCACCTGCATCTGCTCTCAGCTTCACATTCTGCTCCAAAGGAACTGAAATAGGCTTACAGTCTGTCATCCCATATTTGGACAGCATGTCCAATCCATACTGCCTCTGCAAGAGATGTATCCCACTTGGTGATCTAATCACCTCAATGCCCAAGAAATAACGTAGCTCTTCAAAATCCTTCATCTCAAACTTCTGCTTCAATACCATTCTCACATGAAGGATATCTTCATCACTATCACCTGTGATAATCAAATCATCAACATAAATGACAAGCAGCATAATATCTTTCTCTGTTTTTCTCACATAAAGTGAGAAATCTGCCTTGGAAATCTGAAAGCCAATAGTGACAAGATACTGTCCTATCTTGTCAGACCATGTTGTAGGTGCTTGCTTCAAGCCATAGAAGGCTTTCTTCAACCTGCAAACAAACTCAGGATGAACAGCATGCAAATAACCTGGTGGCTGCTCCATATAGACCTCTTCTTGCAAATCACCATGCAAGAAGGCATTCTTTACATCCATCTGATGTAAAGACCATCCCTTTGATGCAGCCATAGCAATGAGTGCTCTTACGGTTGCCATCCTTGCAACTGGACTGAATGTTTCTTCATAATCAATGCCATATGTTTGTGCATACCCCTTGACTACTAATTTTGCCTTGTATCTGTTCACAGAACCATCTACATTGTGCTTCACCTTATAAACCCACTTACAATCAATTGCATTATTATCTTTAGGCAAAGGTACCAATTTTCATGTAGCATTTTCTTCCAAGGTATCCATTTCTTCATCCATGGCTTTCTCCCATGGCTTGCTCAAAAGAAGTGGGTTCTGGTTCATGTATCACTTTGACTATATAGGCATAGTGAATGGCTGTAAATCCATCATATTTCAGCCTATCCAGAGGAAACCTAGCTCTGGTAGACCTACGCAAAGTAGGCTCACTTCCAGGTGCTCTCAAAACATCCCTGCTCTTCCTTACTCCAGGTGTAACAACAAAAGGAATACGCAACTCATCATCAATGCTCTGTTCTGAGCCACTGGATTCACCATCCACATAAGAGTGACCTGCATTCGCATCAAACATGGGCTGATCTACCTTCTCTTTTCCTTTTTGTGATACCTGCATACCACTATCTGCATTGCTTTGAGGAGATTCTCCTGATCTCAATCTTCCTGTCCATGGCGAAGAATGTGAACCACTGCTAGAGGACGCTCCAGGTCCACTAATATCTTGTGACTGCTGCTGTGAATTTTGTGCAGCATTACCATTTTGTGCATCTACATTATCAATCACATTTACTGGTTTATACCAGCTACTCATCTCATCAAAAACAACATCTCTGCTCACTGTAAACTTATGAGTAGAAGGGTTATAGCATCTATACCCTTTCTGTTGTGCAAAGAGTAACCAATAAAGATGCACTTCTCAGCTTTTGGATCCAACTTGGATCTCAACTCATCTGGCACATGAACATAGGCAATGCAACCAAAAATTTTCAAATGAGAAATATCTAATTTCCTACCAGTATACCTCAACCATTTGACCAATAGAAACCAGGTTCTTGGTGATATTCGGGACATGAAATATATCCGACAGGTATTTTTTTTTCCCATCCTGCATAAACAAAGAAATATTTCCAATCTGCACAATAGGATGTGCAGTATCATCACCAGTCTCCACAAATCCTGGTTTTTCCCTTTTCCTTGCATCCTGCATCCATTCTGCATGACCTGTCATGTGGTTTGATACACCTCAGTCAACATACCACACATCGTTGCTTTCTTTTGTACTTTTCACAGAATTGGTCATGTGCTGCACCATAAACAAATGCTCATTTCTGTCATCACCTTGTCTACTAGAAGATGCATAATTCCCTTGTTGCAATTTTCCATTCATGATGTCATTCTGCTTTTTATAGCAGTCTTTAGCCATATGATCCATTTTACCACAGTAGTAGCATTCAACATTGATGTTTGCATTTTGGCCTCTTTGCCATCCACCACGACCTCTTTGGCTCCCCCTGCCTCTAGAGTTACCATGTCCTCCTCCATAGGGCTGGTTTTCTTGAGTTTGCTACATATTCTGATTTCTACCACGGCCTCCAGATCGGCCTCCTCTACCTCTGCCTCTACCTCTTCTAGCATTTGAGTAGAAGACTGTTTCTTTTGAAGTTCCTCCTAAAGAAGATGCACCACCATTTCTCTGCTCCTCAGAAATTAGAAGAGTAATCAACTCCTCAAAATCAGAAAATCTTTCACAGACGGAAATGGATGTTCGAAACTGTGCATAATCCTTTCCTAGACCATTCAAGGTCACAGAAACTAAATCATCATCTTTCACTAGCGACCCAATGGAAGCAAGTGCATCTGCAATCTTCTTCACCTTCATGTGGTAGTCATTGATGCTCATACTTTCTCTTTGCACATTGTGCAACTCTTGCTTGAGCTGCATTTTCTTGGCTTGCGTATTTGTGCTATACATTTTTGACAAAGTATCCCATGCCTCCTTTGGCGTACTTGCATCCTGAATATGCATAATCATAGAGTCTGAAATACTGATAGACAGCCAGTACATAACTTTTCTGGCTCTCTCATGCCATCCTTTAAATGCCTACATTTGCTGTTGATTGGGAACATCAGGAAGAACTGGTTCTTCTTCATTTCTTGCAACGAATTCCCAATATCCTTTTCCCATAAGGAAATTTGTCATTCTAAACTTCCATGCTTGGAAGTTGTTCTTGTCAAGCTTTTCAGTGACAATCTGTGAAAGAGAATCAGACGCCATTACAGAACACTGCAAAAAATTCTGTCACTGCAAAAAAACACAGCTTCAGCCTCACAAGGGCAAATCTACAAAACTAACGAAAGTGGTATTTGACCACACAGTCACTTTGTAGTGCTGATTTTGCATCAACAGGCAACAAGGATGATTCTGTAACTCCCAATGTCTCTGCGCAGAGGTATACGATGCAATTTCTCCAGTAACTTTTCACCGACTTGTAGAATAGTGGTCGCACAGCAAAAAATAGGGCCTTTTCCTGAGTGCCTGCGAAAAACTTACGCCTCCAAAACAAGCCCCGAAATGGCCCCGAAATGCCTTCTTGCTACACCGCGAAGGGCGTCTCAATCTAAGACAATGCCCTCTTGCACTTTCCGGAGACTTGCTCCCAAACTCGAAAAATGGAAGCAACACTGGTCCTCTTATCAGAACACTGCGAACTTGGTTTGCTTTCTTGAGCTCTTTACCACGAACTAGGCTCTGATACCATGTCAAAATTGTGGGAGAGAAGGAAGGAGTCTCACTTGTAGCTTTCTCACTTGCACAATGGGGGAATATACACATAGGTGGAGGCTAAAAACAGTTTTCCTCTTCTTAGTTGTGTAAGCCAAAAAGAACACTAGTACAGAGAAATAGAAGAACCCTATATATGAGTCTCAAACCTAACTCAACTAACTAAGGTGGCATACTAGTCATCTAGCTATTATTCATGGGCGGTGTACCAACCTCATCTGCAGCTAACAAGTCGGTGACATAAATGCACAACGATCAACCTGGCATATCATGAGTGGAGCTTGATATCTCAACAAGAGGTGGTGGATCTGGTTCATGGTAGTCAAATGATCAGTCAAACAGAGATAAGGACTGCCATTATTGTAGTAGATATTGACACAGTGTAAAGGATTGTTACAAGAAGTAGGAAGATATGAAGGCAAAGGGAAAACAACATGGGCACTATGCATCTTCTAGTGGTGCTCATGATGAGCAGCTTGACAGGTTGTTTGCCATGCAGCCTGTGTCTAAGAATGCATCTAGGTAGAACAAAGATGAGAGATGGTACATTGAGTTAGGGGCTTCAAATTATATGACACCCCATGGAGAATGGTTTGATGAGATGGTTGCAGGTTCACATGGTTATGTGTGTACTAGGGATGACACCCAACATGGCATTCAACACACAAGAATTATTCCGTTGTTGATGCCTGATGGCAAGAAAAAGAGCATGCATAATGTACTACATGTACCTACAATAACCAAGAATCTTTTGTCAGTTGGACAGATGACAAAATAAAATTTGCAGGTGAGATTTAATAGAGATGGATGCTTTGTTGAAGAATATGGTAATGGCTGCAAATTGATTGCTAGAGGCCGAAGAGATGGCAGAATGTTTACTCTTGATGGGTCAATTTCAAAATTGAGGGCAGCCATGTTTGCACATGATGATGGTGCTATCTGGGATGTTGAGATATGGCATCAATGGATTGGCCATCTGAATGTACAAAAGCTAAAATCTATGCACCAGAAGGAGCATTAGGAAAAAAATGAACTCAGAAATGGACCTTTTAGCCCCCCCTCTCTCCTCCTTAAAACAAGGAAAAGAGGAGAGAAGAATAGTAAAATAATCCTCCTCTCTCTCCACTTTTGCAATCTTGTTTTGCATTTTTTATATTATCTACAAAGATATACTCAGATTCCTTCTCTCTCCTCATTGAAGAAGTCTTTTTCAACCAAATTTTATATTAAAAAAGGAGTTAGTTACGGGAGTGTGGTGCTTCATTTTCAATGCAATATGATTAGTAGATACGAGATAATTTAATTTTTTAATCGAGAACAAGGAAAATGAAATTTCAAAAGTTCCTTTTAAGATATTTTGTGGATTTTTTATATCCTAGATTTTGGTTTAAAAACAAACCAACTGGTCAAATTTCGTTTTTTTTTTGAGATGTTTTTGGAGGCAAAATAGAAATATCTAAAATAGGAAAAGTCTTGGACATCCCTACCCTCTGAGCTATTTTCCCCCATATTTATACTCTCTCATGGCTCTATTGTGACCGCTTCTCTATATTTATGCAACCTTCATTAACAGAGTGAATTACTTACACTCTCTTTTTCCTTGGCACCTTTGTGTGCCTCTCTCTGTATCTCCACTCTACCTCTTGTGACAACCAAGTAGACTCCCCGTTTTTATTAATAGTAAAATGAATACACGAAAGAAGGAGCTGCATATTGAGGTAGAGATTGAATATGCCCCATTATTTTTTAATGGTCTCTTTCTCTCTATGAATCCTATTCAAGTGTGCTCACTTTTCTTGTAATGACTTATTAGCATTTTCCAAAATGTCAATCTTATTTGTTAGCTCGAAAATGCTTGTTTGTGCAATAAATAATGCTTTTCTCATTTCATTGATCTGAGCCATGTATGTGTAAGATGTAAGTATAACCTTTTACAATAGCCAAGCATCCCATTATAACCGTCCCTGACATATCTCCCGTAGTCGCGAATATTAAAGAAATTAGGAGGTTTACCTATTGAAGGATCCTTTGGATAAATATTTCCATCCACCCACAAATCTATATGTTTCTTTCCTTGAAATCCCAATCTATTGGCCTCCATCTTATCTCTTAGTACTTGACGATGTATACTTATCCAAGATCAATAAATTGGATCTAGTTGGATGGTAAGTTTATACTTGAATCTACTCGCATCTGTATTACTTGCAAAGGTATTGCTAAACATTTCAGTAGATCAACGATCACAGTGATAATAAAGTGAGCACAAAGAAGAGAATGGAAAAAGAGAATGGAGAAAGAGCATGTAAAAAGAAGAAGTGGAAGTAGATAAACTGTGATATAGGTGGACATTTCTCGAAAATACAAATTATCCCAAGTTCCAAGACAAAAAACGGCCGAAAAGGTGACCCTGACAGAAATTAAAGATGAGGGACAATTAATGGCTGAGCTTCTCAATGAATTAAATATTCTCTCATTAATCACATCTGAAGAAAAAAATTTGGCATTTTCATTCTTTCAAAATCTTAACTAATTAGCAACTTAATCATTTTCTTACAAGTGCCTTTTTTGAAGCGTTTTTGGCCCTAAAGGGTTTATAATTTCAACAGAGGGAATTTCTGTAGATCGGCCTCGGCCAAGGTCAAGGATGTACAAGATTGGCCGCCTCCAACCAGTGTAAGCGAAGTTCATAGCTTTTTGGGTTTAACAGGATGGTATCGGGTCTTAATCAATAATTATGCCTTGATTGCTACACCCCTTACCGACCTACTCAAAAAGCAAGTTGCCATTAAATGGACCCAAGTTGAATAGTCTATCTTTGATAGGCTCATCAAGCTAAGTTTACTCACTACCCTAATCCTCAAAGTACTTGATCTTAGCAAAGAATTCGAAGTGGTGACTGATGCGAGGTCTATTGCTTTGGGATGCCTACTCATGCAGGAAGGACATCCAATAACATATTCCTCCAAAAAATTGAAGACTCACGAGAGAAATTATGCTAGTCATGACTTGGAATTACTTGCAATTATCCACGCTCTTAAGTTGTGGAGACATTATCTAGTCGGAAAGAAATTCTCACTGGTAATAGACCATAAAAGTCTTAAATGGAACTTCTCTCAGCCAGATCTAAATATGAGGCAATGTGGGTGGATTGAAGTCTTTTAAGAGTATGATTTTGAAATACAATATAGGCTAGGAAAAGAGAATGTAATTACAGATGCTTTAAGCCACAAATCATTCCTCAATGCACTTATCTCAGAAGAACCTCTTAGAGCTCAAATACTAACTACAAATATATAAATGTTTAGCAATCCCATCATCGAGTTAGCCAAGGAGAAGGTGAATAATGATCCCAAATATCAACAAATGATAAAGGAAATTTAGAATAAACAAAATTATAGGCTTAAGAAAAGTATATTAAATTCTCTGTTGACAAAGGGCTTGTCTACTTCAGGATAAGATTATGTATTCCTTCAAGTCAAGATCTTAAGAAGAAGATGCTATGGGAAGCTCATGATTCCTTATTTTCAGGACATCCTGGCTATACCAAAACTCTCAATGTAGTTAGGAAAAACTATCATTGGCCGGAAAAGCTCAAAAGGTAATGTACTTAAATACATAATCGAATGCTTGAGTTGCCAACAAACAAAAGCCAAACCAGTTAAGCTGCTAGGAAAGCTACAACCACTTGATATTCCTCATATGAAATGGGAATTCATTAGTATGGATTTTGTAGTTGGATTATCCTCAGTTCAAGGAGGATACAACTTGATCATGGTAATTGTGGACATGTTGACTAAGGTTACCGACCTTATTCCGATCAAAACCAACATCAACTTTAAAATTCATAGCCTGTCTTTTCTTGTTTGCTTGTTTTATGTATGATTGCTGGGCTTTGGCAATCATAGCTTTAACTTCATAAAAAATAGTAGCATGCATATTAGTAATATCATCAGTAGTTTGAATTTTGTTTGATAATGATGCAACAGGTGTAGGCAATCGATATCCATAAATAACTTCAAATGGTGCTTTCTTTGTAGCTGTATATGGTGTGTTATTATATGCAAACTGAAATAAATGTAGATATGTGTCCCATGTGTGTGGTTTTAAAATGGTGTAAGCATGCAAAAGATCTAAAATAGTACTGTTAGTAGCTTCTGTTTGACCGTTTGTTTCAGGATCAAATACAGATGAAAAATCAATCTTTGTTCCTAAGTTAGCAAACAAAGTAATCCAAAAATTATTGCAGATCTTTAGACTTCACGAACTACCAAAGATTGTGATTCTCTATTCACTTTGCATTTTTGGAAGAGATTATTTGAAGCTCTCGACACATAGCTTTGTTTTAGTATAGCTTATTACCCTCAAACTGATGGATAGACATAGCATGTAAATTAGGTAATTAAAGACATACTTAGGGCATATTGTTGCAAAGAACCTAGATGGTGGATACAATATCTACCTTTGGTGGAATTTGCTTACAATGCGTCCTATCATCAGAGCATTCAAATGACCCCATTTCAAGCTCTATATGAGCAAGAATGGCTGACCTCCCTAAACTTCTGTGACCCTACGTTGAAGGTTGAAGCTTCTAAGAAGATTCTTGAAGAGATGGAGGAACAAGTCAAAACTATCAAGCAAGATATAAAAGCTGCCAAGGATCGGTAGAAAGCCTATGCTTACCTAGGCAGAAAATAGCGAATTTTCCAAGAAGGGGACAAGGTTTTTATTCATATATGCCCAAAGAGGAGCTCTTTATCCTTGGGAAAATTCAAGAAGCTAAACCCAAGATACTGTGGACCTTACAAAGTCCTAAAGGCTCTTGGACCTAATGCTTCTAAGCTGCAACTTCCTAAAACCCTAAAAGTTCATGATGTACTCCATGTAAGTCTCTTGAAGCCCTATGTACCTAGTAATCTTGATTATATTCTTGATGATCAACAAGTTATAATGTTGAGCCAAGGTTTACTTGAACTTCAACCTGATAGAATCTTGGATGTAAAATAAAGAATCCTTAGGAATAGGACCCTTAGAGAATATCTCATCCAGTGCAAGGATTATCCTGAAGAGGATACCACTTGGGTCGATGAGGTAACCCTTATGAAAGAATACCCCCAATTTCTCTCAAGATGAGAACATCTCAATTTCTCTAAGGAGGGAAGACTGTAATGTCCCCATTACTTAGTTTATTTTAAGGTGCGTATACGTGGTGTTGCACTTCCACACATGGAAAAAATTTGCATAATCTGTATAGGATTTACAAGAAGTAGGATTGATTTACTAGAATAGTCTAAAGTCTCTAGTAACATCTTTAGATGACTTAGTTTCCACTTTAGACACATCAAAATATATATTGTGGCTTATTTTGAAGGGAATAAGTTGTCCAAGACAAAAGATGGATAAAAATAACGTGATTTATGAAAATCATCATTTTCTCCTATTTTTGCTGGATTTTCACATTTCTTTCCCCACTACCTTGTGGATCAGATGTGTTTCGATTGTTTTGAGTAATTGAACCACTATATTTAGAGTTCATATGATGACGTTATGATCCAAACAAGTTGGAAGGTAGAAAAAAGGAAAATAGTGAAAAAAAAGCATAATCTTTAAAGCTAAGCGCTAAAAGAAAATGCTATCTCTTTGTCATCGATGATGTCATCAAAAATTGCTAAAAGCAAGTGTCCTCTCTCTTCTACCCCTCCCCCTTGCAAAACTATAAATTGAGGGCTTGGGGATGGCCAAAGGAGCAACAAGAGAAATCTTGATGGGACAAGACGTTGATCGAGAAGAAGGAGACTCTATTCCACAAGACAAAGAGACATCATTCCGTTCAACCTAAGGAAGGGGATACGTCGAAGGTCTCTCATCCTCTTCTACTCTAATCCGAGAAGAGAAGACACTGAAGAACTCTATCCTATTCTATCATACCTCTACTCTAGTCTCTATTCTGTCTACCAGAGAGAGTGAAGTATTACTCTCCACTGTCAAGATTGTGGGAGAGAAGGAAGGAGTCTCACTTGTAGCTTTCTTGCTTGCACAATGGGGG
Organism: Lygodium microphyllum; assembly: GCF_053477565.2. Classification (NCBI taxonomy): domain Eukaryota; kingdom Viridiplantae; phylum Streptophyta; class Polypodiopsida; order Schizaeales; family Lygodiaceae; genus Lygodium; species Lygodium microphyllum. The sequence continues at coordinate 81,318,676 of NC_141163.1, read as the reverse complement.
AATACACACAAAGGTGGAGGCTGAAAACAGTTTTCCTCTTCTTAGTTGTGTAAGCCAAAAAGAACTCTAGTACAAAGAAATAGAAGAACCCTATATATGGGTCTCAAAGCAAACTCAACTAACTAAGGTAGCATACTAACTGAGCCAGGAACTAGAGTAGATAAGGATAGCTGTCATGTAGCTATTATTCATGGGCGGTGTACCAACCGCATCTGCAACTGACAAGTCGATGACATAAATGCACAACGGTCACCCTGACATATCACGAGTGGAGCTCGATATCTCAACACTCCCCCTCGAGCTCAATCCCAATTCCTGCACACCAAGCAGGTCTCTGAACTTGTGCAGCTTCTCTGTGCCCAATGCCTTCGTAAATATGTCAGCTACCTGATCCTCTGTTCTGACATAAACTAGATCAATAAGACCTAGTAAAACCCTCTCCCGCACATAGTGATAATGCACCTCAATGCGCTTTGTTCTAGCATGATAGACTGGGTTATTTGCCAAGTGTATACTACTCATGTTGTCACAATAAATGACAACTCGCCCATCTGTAGACTGATGCATATCATAAAGTAGCTTATGCAACCAAGCTACCTCACATGTAGCCATTGCTGCGCCCCTGTACTCAGCCTCTGTGCTGGATAAGGCAATTGTAGGCTATTTCTTGCTACCAAGTGACTGCAGCACTCCCAAAAGAGAACACATAACCACTAGTAGATCGTCTATCAAAAATGCTACCAGCCCAGTCAACATCAGTGTATCCATGCAGCTGTATCTGAACCCCAATCTCATAAAATAGTCCATATTGCAATGTGGACTTCACATACCTGAGTATGCATCTAGCCGCATCCAAATGTGATTTCCTTGGAGCCTGCATAAACTGACTTACCAATCCAACATCATAGCTCAAATCTGGCTTGGTAATAGTCATATAAATCAAGCTTCCTACTATGCGTCTGTACATAGTAGGGTCTTCCGGAAGCTCACGTGCATCTGCTCTCAGCTTCACATTCTGCTCCAAAGGAACTGAAATAGGCTTACAGTCTGTCATTCCATATTTGGACAGCATGTCCAATCCATACTGCCTCTGCAAGAGACATATCCCACTTGGTGATCTAATCACCTCAATGCCCAAGAAATAACGTAGCTCTTCAAAATCCTTCATCTCAAACTTCTGCTTCAATACCATTTTCACATGAAGGATATCTTCATCACTGTCACCTGTCATAATCAAATCATCAACATAAATGACAAGCAGCATAATATCTTTCTCTGTTTTTCTCACATCAAGTGAGAAATCTGCCTTGGAAATCTGAAAGCCAATAGTTACAAGATATTGTCCTATCTTGTCAGACCATGCTCTAGGTGCTTGCTTCAAGCCATACAAGTCTTTCTTCAACCTGCAAACAAACTCAGGATGAACAGCATGCACATAACCTGGTGGCTGCTCCATATAGACCTCTTCTTGCAAATCACCATGCAAGAAGGCATTCTTTACATCCATCTGATGTAAAGACCATCCCTTTGATGCAGCCATAGCAATGACTGCTCTTACGGTTGCCATCCTTGCAACCGGACTGAATGTTTCTTCATAGTCAATGCCATATGTTTGTGCATACCCCTTGACTACTAATCTTGCCTTGTATCTGTTCACAGAACCATCTGTATTGTGCTTCACCTTATAAACCCACTTACAGCCAATTGCATTCTTACCTTTAGGCAAAGGTACCAATTCCCATGTAGCATTTGCTTTCAAGGCATCCATTTCTTCATCCATGGCTTTCTCCCATTTTTCTTTTCCCATGGCTTGCTCAAAAGAAGTGGGTTCTGGTTCCTGTATCACTTTGACCATATATGCATAGTGAATGGCTGTAAATCCATCATATTTCAGCCTATCCATAGGATACCTAGCTCTCGTAGACCTGCGCAAAATAGATTCACTCCCAGGTGCTCTCAAAACATCCCTGGTCTTCCTTACTCCAGGTGTAACAATAGAAGGAATACCCAACTCATCATCAATGCTCTGTTCTGAGCCACTGGATTCACCATCCACATAAGAGTGACCTGCATTCACATCAAACATGGGTTGATCAACCTTCTCTTTTCCTTTTCGTGATACCTGCATACCAGTATCTGCATTGCTTTGAGAAGATTCTCCTGATCTCAATCTGCCTGTCCATGGCGAAGAATGTGAACCACTGCTAGAGGACGCTCCAGGTCCACTAATATTTTGTGACTGCTGTTGTGAATTCTGTGCAGCATTACCATTTTGTGCATATACATCATCAATCACATTTACTGGTTTATACCAGCTACTCATTTCATCAAAGATCACATCCCTGCTCACTCTAAACTTACATGTGACAGGGTTATAACAACGATACCCTTTCTGCTCTAAAGAGTATCCAATAAACACACATTTTTCTGCCTTTGGATCAAGCTTCTTCTATAGCTCATCTGGCACATGAACATATGCAACACATCCAAATACCTTAAAGTGCAATACATCAAGCTTATTGCCAGTAAAACATTCTTCAGGAGTCATCCCATGAACTACAGCTGTGGGAGTTCTGTTCATAATATAAACAACAGTATGAACAATCTCAGACAAAAAATGCTTAGGCATATTCTTTTCAACCATCAAAGCGCGTGCAACTTCTGCAATATGCATGTTTTTCCTTTCTGCAACACCATTTTGCTGTGGGATATACCTGCATGTGAACTATCTCTTTATCCCATGAGACCTCAGAAAATCACTGAACTCATTCGAGAGATACTCTCCCCCTCCATTTGACCTCAAACACTTTACTTTCAAGCTTGTTTCTCTTTCAACTGCAACCTTGAAAGTTCTAAAGTGCTCAAATGCTTCACTCTTTTCCTTCATAAAATATACCCACAGCTTTCTAGAACAATCATCAATGAATGTAACAAAGTATGAACTGCCTCCAAGAGATACATTTTGTGTAGGCCCCCAATGTCTGTATGCACAACATCAAAGATATTTCTGCTTACATCTCTGTCATGTGAAAAGAGTTGTCTTGCCTGCTTATCAAACTGACATGCTTCCCATACCTTATGAAATTCTGCAACTCTAAATGTAGGCAAACCTGTAACCAACCCTTTGGACTGCATTAATTTCAGCCTTTGTACATTTGCATGTCCAATGTGTTTGTGCCAAATTTCAATATATGCAACAATACCTTTTCCTTTAGCATACATAGCAGCATTCATAGTAGGAATTCCAGCATCCAGAGTAAACATACGTCCAACTCTACTTCCCTTTGCAACTAACCTGCACTTGTCATTGAAGTCTTCTACAAAGCAGCCGTTTGCATTAAATCTGACTTGCAGTCGTTGCTCTACCATCTGACTGACTGACACCAAGTTCTTTGTAATAGATGGCACATATAATATATTTGAAAGACTCTTTGTCTTACCATCATGCAAGGACAAGGGGATTTTTCCAATGTGTGAAATTGGGTGGCATGAATCATCACCCATATACACATAACCTGCATTTTGCAAATCTTGCATCTCTCCAAACCATTTTGCATGGCTAGTCATATGATTGGATGCACCTAATGTCAACATACCATACATCGTTGCTTTCTTCTGCACTTGTCACAGAATTATTCATGTGCTGCACCATAAACAAATGCTCATTTCTGTCATCACCCTATCTACTAGAAGATGCATAATTCCCTTGTTGCAGTTTTCCATTCATGATGTCATTCTGCTTTTTATAGTAGTCTTTAGCCATATGACCCATTTTACCACAGTAGTAGCATTCAACATTACTGTTTGCATTTTGGCCTCTTTGCCATCCACCACGACCTCTTTGGCTCCCCCTACCTCTAGAGTTACCACGTCCTCCTCCATAGGACTGGTTTTCTTGAGTTTGCTGCATATTCTGATTTCTACCACGGCCTCCAAATCAGCCTCCTCTACCTCTGCCTCTACCTCTTCCAACATTTGAGTAGAAGACAACTTCTTTTGAAGTTCCTCCTGAAGAAGATGCACCACCATTTCTCTGCTCCTCAAAAATTAGAAGAGCAATCAACTCCTCAAAATCAGGAAATCTTTCACGGACGGAAATGGATGTTCGGAACTGTGCATAATCCTTTCCTAGACCATTCAAGGTCACAAAAACTAAATCATCATCTTCCACTGGCGACCCAATGGAAGCAAGTGCATCTGCAATCTTCTTCACCTTCATGTGGTAGTCATTGATGCTCATACTTTCTCTTTGCACATTATGCAACTCTTGCTTGAGCTGCATTTTCCTGGCTTGCGTATTTGTGCTATACATTTTTGACAAAGTATCCCATCCCTCCTTTGGCGTACTTGCATCCTGAATATGCACAATCATAGAGTCTGAAATGCTGATAGACAGCCAATACATAACTTTCCTAGCTCTCTCATGCCATGCTTTAAATGTCTGCATTTGCTGTTGATTGGGAACATCAAGAAGAACTGGTTCTTCTTCATTTCCTGCAACAAATTTCCAATATCCTTTTCCCATAAGGAAATTCGTCATTCTAAACTTCCATGCTTGGAAGTTGTTCTTGTCAAGCTTTTCAGTGACAATCTGTGAAAGAGAATCAGACGCCATTACAGAATACTGTAAAAAATTTTGTTATTACAAAGAACACAACTTCAGCCTCACAAGGGCAAATCTGCAAAACTGACGAAAGTGGTATTTAACCACACAGTCACTTCCTAGTGACAATTTTGTATCAACAGGCAACAAGGATGATTCTGTAACTCCCAATGTCTTTGCTCACAGGCATACAATGCAATTTCTATAGTAACTTTTCACCGACTTGTAGAACAATGGCTGCACAGCATAAAACTGGGCCTTTTCCTGAGTGCGTGCAGAAAACTTCCGCCTCCAAAACAGGCCCCGAAATGGCCTCAAATCAAAAAAACAGGGTTGCCGAGGGCTAAAGCCCTCGCCCGCAGCATATACTGCCCTCTTGCTTCACCGTGAAGGGTGTCTCAACCAGAACATTGCAAGCTTGGCTTGCTTTCTTGAGCTCCTTACCACGAACAAGGCTCTGATACCATGTTTCTTCTCCTTCGCTTCAACCTTCGAAATCGGCCTCTCTTAGTGGCGCGGCTCTGATACCATGTCAAGATTGTGGGAGAGAAGGAAGGAGTCTCACTTGTAGCTTTCTTGCTTGCACAATGGGGGAATACACACAAAGGTGGAGGCTGAAAACAGTTTTCCTCTTCTTAGTTGTGTAAGCCAAAAAGAACTCTAGTACAAAGAAATAGAAGAACCCTATATATGGGTCTCAAACCAGGTGTCATACTAACTGAGCCATGAACTAGAGTAGATAAGGATAGCTATCATGTAGCTATTATTCATGGGCGGTGTACCAACCGCATCTGCAACTGACAAGTCGGTGACATAAATGCACAACGGTCACCCTGGCATATCACGAGTGGAGCTCGATATCTCAACATCCACGAGCCAAGAAGAATCATCCGCGAGGCCTACATCATTGAATCCCCCAAAATCCATAATCATCGTTGAGAGACTTACACCCAACCGGTATTACTACCGTGTTTTTCTTCTTCTTCTACGAATCATATTTCCATCATGGCCCCGAATAAAAATAATTCAAAAGCAGAAATCATGAATGACCCTGCTAATGTGTAAGCAACAATTGGAGTTTTGAGCATGGGATTCACTAATGGAGTCAGAAGCATAGATAACAACCCTTTACCAATCATGATATCACAGGTTTTTCTAAAAAAGTTCTATCCAAATAAGATAAGTCTCTTGAGAAATTTAGACTTAAGGCCAAGAAAATTGGTTACAAGAACTGGGAAGTTAGAGACCCCAAAATCTAGATACCCTTAGTAAAACTGCAAGGGGAAGAGTTCATTATGTGAAACTCAAGGTCGATTTCTACTAGATGAATCATTACTTGAAAGTTTTATGATTGATTGAAGTCATACCTGCTTGTAGACATCAATCTTATTTGTGATTTTCTAGATTAGATCCTGATTCAATTAAGTATTGGAACATATAAAAATTTTGAGGAGCCCTATACCTTCCGCAAGGATAGGTACTGAATCCCCATACCAAGAGGGGATGCTTTTACTACTGCGGAAGCATGGACCAACTATGATGGTGAGAGGTCTCCCAACAAGGATCATATTAAGTAGGAGGTGGATAGGGTGCCAGGGGAGCTCTCGCTAGTAAATCCCTTTTCACACCTAGAAACTACTTGGTCCCCTGTATGGCCGAAGTTCTACTTGGGACACCTATACCACTAGCTATATGTGGATATGATATTGGTGACACGCAGATGTGCCAGATGAGGCAGCACGTGAAACTATAAATTTTCTCCTGTATGGGCGAGAGAACACACATCATGGAATGTAATCAATGAAATTGTTTTATTTTAATTGTATGTCCATGAGTAAATTACGTAAATGAACAACTATGCATAAAATGATTTTAATTAATGAAGCTATTTTTATATGTTTCACGTAATGTGGCAGGTAATCGAATAACTAAGAACTTCCATAGAGGAAAGTGCATGGATGGATTCTCGACAAATCCAATCCTATGGGAGGGTGGTCTTGGTTAGTCAAGAGGTTTTCCAAAAACAAACACTAGGAAGAAACTCTAGGAAGGGCTGAATTCGCTGACTTACCTAGGGTTTGGGGTTCTCAAAGTCCGAACTATAAATTATCTTAGGGAAAAGGTACAGTAGATGTGCAAGAGCACCACGAGGGATTTCATAAATCCTTATTTTGCTACTATTGGAAAAAAGTATTGTACTCCATGAACCAAGGGTAATGGCAATCGCTCCTTCCAAACAAGAAGCCTCTCGAAGGACACCTTAGGATGTGAGCTTGTTATTGATAGGTGACGATTAGCTTGATTCCTAACCTTCAGCTCGGTCCTCCGTGGGTAACGATAGGATGCTTCCCCTGTAGGGTAGACCTAGGGTTAACTAGCCGGACAAATTTTGACCATTCTTGTTAGAGTACGGATGAAGACGGCTAGAAGGTAAACTCTGGGTGACCACTTAAACATTATCCGTCAAGAAATCAAGGCGGGTAGGTTACAAAGACAATGCAATATCATTTTAGTTAGGCAACAATAGTGCCTTGAAACATTCTCTACAACCCTGTTATAGTTTACTAGATGTAGTTGCAAACATGAACAATTGCTCAAGACACAAACCAAGTGTATTTACCACAATTAGTGGTAGCATAACCAAGCTGAAAGAAAAAAAATGTTGTTCAAATCTACAACTTACAAACTCCCATAAACATCTTTTTACATGTACATGATACCCAAAGATTCAATAAATCCACTAGAAGTACTTGATCGGTATCAAATCGCTTTATGGATTACCTATCCAAATGAGTGATGGCTATAAATTATATTATAAAATCAAAATAAAAATTTGATTGAGCTTAACTTAGGCCCAAATTAGTTCAAAGACATCTCAAAACATCATTACAATATCCCAACATCAAAATATGTCCATACGAGCACTAGTAGATGCATAAATCTCATGCAAATATGCAATGAACCCTTGCATGGTCAATGATAGACAAGCAGTCTATAATAACATGTAGTGAGAAGCCTATAATAATTGAGGTATTCTTAGCTCAGTAGCACCTCACACCATCTCAAACATTTACCATTACATCTAGGAGCCAGAATATCCATATGACCATCATTGATTGCATGTTCAACATGCATCTGATCTTGACAAAGTAGCAGTAATTGTGGGCCATGAGCCCACTCACCAATCCTAGGAAGGTTCACAAATTTGTTTCTTGGAAAAACTTAGTTATAGACCATGTTGAAATGGTTAAGAATCAATGGCTATTTCTCCAAAATCCATTTCTATAACAAGATATGACTTTTGCAAATAAGGTAATTGTTGTAGGGTTTCTCATAGACTAAAGGTCATGTCTACCTCCACAACTCTAGCTCGTGCTAAGCCAAGCTCTGATACCATGTTCAAAGAGGGGAAGATATGACAAGAATGGGAGCCATGAATGGAGAGGAGTGTACTCTCTCTTCTTACATTATTTATTTATTGTGTAACAAACTAAAGATACTAAGTCTAATTCATACATACAATGTATGAAAGTAGGTCACTAATTGACTAAAAACTAGGTCACTAATTGACTAAAAACCTCTAACTTGAGTTGTGTGATTGACTCATTATTATGGCACACAAGATGGTGACAACTAGCTACATTTATACAACCAAGTCAATGTAGATACTAAACTTGAATCTCAACAGATACAAATCTTTGTGATAAACTACACCATTCTCTTTTCCTAGCTTGTATTTAATCTCAAAGTCAAATTACTCAAGAACTTCAACTATCTCTATTTCTTCATGTTGAGATAAAGTTGGGTGAAGATCATTCAAGGCACTTGTGGTCTATGACTAAGGTGAATCTACTCCAAAAAGGAGTTAGCATTGCAACAATTTTACAAAATTATTCACTACAACTAGCTTGAAGTCATATGATGGCATTATTTCTTTTATCTGGATTCCATTTTTGAGAAGAATGTGCCAAAGAGTTTCCTTATTGAGTGAGACGATGTCCTTATTGAGTGAGACCACATCTGGATGCTAGCTCCCTAGCATATGTTATGTCACTTCAAGATCTTTGCTAATATTTGGCAATCTTAAGTTTGGACTACTAGTCAAATATTCCTTGAGCTTAATGAAGTTGTCCTATTCAATGGGTGTGTAGGTAATGTATGTCACCTTTTTTTAGTAGATCTATAAGTGGAGTCACTATTAAGACATAATTCTCTATGAATATGTAGTGCAACAAATCCTTGGAATTTGTTAATCATTGTGGAGGCCCCCATTCTAGGATGTTAATTGGATCAATTCAAATTCCTTCTTTAGAGACCATATACCAAATATATTCAATTTGTTTCTTAGAGAATACACACTTGATTTTCTTAGCATAGAGCTTGTTGCCTCTTAGGCTTTACAACACAATTTGCAAGTGAGGATGTGATCTTTTTTCTCCTAGGAGTAAACAAGGATATTAAAAAAAAAGACTAGGATAAATTCCTCCAAGTAGGGCTAGAAGATGACATGTACCTATTGATTGAAGGTAGCTAAATCATTTGTCACTTCAAAAGACACAATGAATTCATAGTGTCCATACCTTGTGTTAAAGGAAAATTTGGGAATGTTTTCATCTTTGAAGAACGCCCACATTATTTATAGCAAAAGACATGCATCATTCAAGAACTTTTAGGGCAACCTTTAAATAATATAACTAGAAGCATGCAAGCTAAAAACTCAACTTGGAAATTCTTCTCAAATCACCCAAATTTAACTCATTAGGAGTTTCTTCACTAGGAGCTATGTCTGCTCTACTTGCTACATTTGATGGTGTGATCAAGAGGTCGTTTCATAGAGCTAGGTTTTGTTTAGGAGGCAACTAGGGAACCAAAGGACTTTGGTAATAATCTCATGGCATGCTAGGAATAAACGGGCCTATGTGAGCCTGTGAGGAATGTCTTCTAAAAATCTCTATACTACTTAAAGGATGGGTATCGTGAATTGCCTTCCGGTGGAGCTCATAGTATGAGCTAAACATGGCTGACTGGCCTAACATTATGAACAAAATTATTATAAATAATTTTTTGCTCTTTCAAATAGTGTTTTTTTACTAATATTCATTTCATTTTTTCAAATTAAATAAATGAAATTATGATTAAATGGCCTAATTAATGAAGTCATTTTTTAGTGTTATACTTAACATGATAGGATAATAAGAAAACTAAACCACACCTTATATGATGTGGATGAGTGGGAAGCAAGAGGGTAGATTTTCGATGAGTCCATCCTATGGTTAGGTGGTCCTTATAAGTTGGGAGTCTTCTTATTGCATAAGATAGGACTAATAAGAGTTGACATTGTTTTGCCCTAAATTTTAGTCTTAGATCTTTGACTTCGTACCATTTTAGGAGTAGGATTGAGACTATGTCCTATAGGTGTAGGGGTCAAGGCTCTACTCTCATTTCTTACTCTAATTGAAGAAAGTGCATCATTGGTCCATTTCTTACTCTCATTGAAGAAAGTGCACCGTTAGTCCATTTCAAGCTTGTTGACCACTCACACACGTGATTACCTTTGCTCCATGCTAAAAGGCTACTAAAAGACCCTAGAGTATCAACTATGAACCTTATATTAATCATTCTGTGTTGAGCCATTGCTTCCATTGTGAGATAGACTTAAGTGTCAATGCAAATTCATTATACTATTTTAACGATTGAAAAAAATATGAGTCTAGGGACTCCTAGCCAAGAGTTGTTTCAAGCAATGTATAAGTTGGCTTGACAATTAGATGATTACCACTTTAGACTCTACATGGCTATGATTATCTTCAGAGAACTCTTTGGAAATCAATTTGTCTCTATCATTTGGAAAGGATGAAAACGGAAATATATACTTTGGGAATATCCTAGCTCAAAAAATTTATAAATCATATTGTAATCCATCCTCATGAATCTAATTCATACCATATAAAATACTTATTTGGGCTTCAACATCATAAAAGCCATCATTTATATAAAAGAAAAACCTCCTTATATCTAGCTTGTGAAACCAAACTATGTAACCAAGAAGACCAAGAACCATTATCAATCCTCTCAATGAGATGTCCTAAGTAGTATTATTAATAAATAAAAAATTTGTTTAGAAATGCCTTTTAATTTTGAGTAATCTCCCATTAACATTAATAAATTAAGGATTATGCACCATAATGAAGGCCCTTAGCAATTCTTCTTAGTGTTCTATGCAATTTCACAACGACTAGCATTCATCTAGCTATGTTTGGATCAACCATCTTATATGGATTCTTTAAAAAATCTAGAATTTGTCACCCCTAGAATGGCATCTTTTGTTTCATTGATGCAAGCCATTTAGCCTATCTTGAAACAAACCTTAAGAGGATCAAGTGGGGAAAAGACCCTAAAGTGTTCAAGCTCTTTGCCTTTGATGGGGTTTGCCAATGTAAAGTTCATATCTCACATTAGGGGTCCAATATTTTGGCAAACCCCTTATATTTATGAACCTATGATACAATAAATCTCACCCCAATGAATCATCATCCTTGGAGGAGCTTGTAGAACCGATTATTGCAAGAATGGAATGATAGATTCTCACTTTGTAAGTGTTAACCAATCACAATGCTTATTGAGGGTTTGGGCATCCACAATTCTTCACACACTAGAGAGGACATGATATGTTATTTACTTGCTAAATAGGTGAATCCCCTAGGAGGATAAGGAGTCTTTTCCACCATGTTTGTAAAGTGATAGATAAGGGTGCACTTTTTTCATTTTCAACCAATCAAAAAAATAATAAACATGTTTTTTTATTTTTTTGCAAAATGTGTCCCTTGGATTTGTAAAGGCTTTGTGCCCATGTGCATGCCCACCTTGAAAAACTACATGTCACACTTTGGTAGGTTTGTGTATTCATCATTTGCTATGTAACTAGCCTAAGGACTACCAATCCAATATAGGATCTTAGAATGTTTATAGACCAACTTGTAGAGTGATATATATTAGCCAATATTATGACTAAGTGATAGTGCATATGGATGTAATAATATTGATAAAAGAATTGTTGTTGTATTAGTGTTACTTCATGCTCAATAAGTAAACATTACATGACTTTATTAACAAAAGAGTTGCTGCTTGAGAAATAGAAATAATTTTAGATCTTTCACTAGATAGAATGGTAATGTTCAAGGTGACACCATCCAATTTTCATGCTAGCAAACTAATTTAGGAGAAAAAGTTTCTTATAAAACAAGTAAAACACCCTAAATTCGATGGGAAGGGAAAAAACATAGAATTTGATGCTGAAATATGGATCAAGGTAATGGAATATTATTTTCTAGCTATAAAAATCAATATCCCTAGTCATGTTGTGATTGCTAATAAACTTAAAATGATAGGTGAGGCTAGACTTTGGTGGAAGTAGTGGTGCAAAGACAACAAAATCTACAAGGTGGTCATTACATGGAACCAAATCAAGGATGTTCTTTGCAAGAGATACCTTTGACCATCTTATAAGACATTTAAAAATGAATGAGCATTTCACAATATTGAGCTAAATGAATCTCAATCTTGAAGCTTATTATTATCACTTCATCACATTTAAGAAGTATCCTTCACAAATGGACATAGCAAGTATCATGATATATCAAGGGTTTAATCAAACCTTGGGCATCTAGTGGAAGGAATGAGGCATAAAAATATCCAAGATACACTTATTAGGGCCAAACCACTTTAAAAAGTCAATAAACAAAAGCATTGTAACGTGTCCACTAGAGTCATCTAGGACACGTCTTAGCAGTCCATCGGGAAGAATGTTTAGAAAACTCCGCCCGGCACTCCCATGGAATGTTACGGGTTTTGCAATCTAGGTCTTTTCACGTCTGCCACGTAGCGGAAGTATCCTGGCCGTTTCCCACTTAGGATCGACTGGAATTAGTGTTTTCCTGTTTGGTCATTAGCTAACAGCAACTAGCGTCAGACCCGAGCGAACTACTTTACGCAGAAGCGCCAGGTCCGAAGCGGATTCACGCTGCACTTGGTTCAAGGAGAATGGGAAATGAGAGGGATGCAAGGCTCAACCTCTCTGCCATAAGGCATAGTCCCATTCCGTTCCCCTAAAACAGCGTAAATTGGGTAAGAGGTACCTCTAGGTCGTCGTTCTCGTTATTCGCTTTGATGATGATGATCATCATGTTGTTTTTCAAGATTTTTGAGAAAAGTTCCCGGCTAACCGGGACCACCCATCCATAGGACGGACCCATGGTCCATCCTCCGCCTTTCCTCGGTTGTTTTAGTTATGTAATTACCTAACACATTAATTTGACATATAACAAACAGCTCCCTTGATTAATCCCGTTAAGCACTGGTTCCTTCACGTAATCTTATCACGTGACATAGAAAAACAATATCAAACAACTTCTTTATTATCATATCATCATTTATCTTTGAAATACAAGGAGTTTCGCCCGTAGGCTTGTCTATAATCCGCCCGAAGGCTTATCCAGTAATCCGCTAGGGATCACTATTCCAAGCTTCTGCCCGTAGACTAGTATGCGGGCCTCGAGATCCAATCCCGAGTCACGTTAGTCTCTTGTGCAGGACCCGGAAGGCAAGGGATTTACGGCCAGAGCCCCCCCTGGCACCCAAGCGTCCTCCTACTCCAAGTAGATCAGAACGGAAAGACCTCTCCTGGCGGGTTCGGTCCACGTTCCCGGCACGGTCAACAACCCCCTTGGTTAGGGTCAGGCAGGCAGTCGGGGGTAACTGAAGCTGCCCCTCCCTTTAGGCCTTCAACTTGAAGCATTTATATATCTTTTCATCCTTTAGTTCCTTGAGCAAACAATGCAAGCAGTGCTTTCTAAACTGTTACAAGCACAATCAATTCCAGTGATTGTTTATTTGGCAAACTGTTAAGGAGTGAATCCTTCTCTCCGAATGCATCCAGCATTCGATCCGGAATCAATTGCAACTTGGCAAGATTCCTATTGTCCTTGGGTTAGGATCATACCCTGTTAACCCAACTTAACCAATGCCTTAGGTTTTATTAATAGTAAATCCCGACGGCCATGTCGCTTTAATTTATTGATTAATCATTTGCGTCCGAGCAAATACCTAACTTCCCTTAACTAGGCAAATTTTCCCTAATGAGGGCGATGTAACAGGATGACTACCCATCCCCTTGCAAGTTAAACTTGCGCAAGAACCTGCCAACCTCATTCCAAGGAATGGCAAAACTTTCTTGTGATCAAACCACAAGGCTATGCGACGTTGCAACTTGTTGCACAAGTGTCGCCTCCATTCCAAGAGATCATTTCACTTTTGAATGGTGTTTTCTGGTCAAGAATTATGATTAGACTCGAAGTAGGGTTTAGGGCGCCTTCTCACTCACCCCAATCCTAATTGCACTAGACCGACAACGTTCGGTCCTAGGGATTCCAACTCAACCCAAGTTCTAGCACTAGGTCGAATGATCCTTAGGGTAGAAACCCTAGATCATTATTTGCGTGCGTGTCCCATTGGCTCAACTTTTCCGGGAAGGTGGGTAGGACCTTTGGGTTTTGAGGACTTCGACTTGGTGTCCAATTACGTTACTTGGCCACATCTCTAACGTGCCAAGACCTAGCTAGTACTTGAGGTTTTTATTGAATCCGCTAGCTATGCCTATACGAAACCCTAGCAGTTGTGATACTACAAATGACTTGGGTAAATTGACCTACTTGTCTTTGACAAGGACAATTCTTTCCTAGAGATGATATACTTTATCTAAAGTAGGAAAATAGTTGCAAAATGTTATAATGCATGTAAACCTGTAATTCATTACTTTCACATGCCATAAGATCCGCAATAGCCCTATCCCTTCCTTTTAGTTAAAGTCAAAAGGCAAGATAATTTTAAGAGTAATCTACGTAGGGCTTACTAGGATTTAGGTCAAGGGATAACACCTACAACCTTGTGTCTAAGTATTTGCATTTCATGCTTTTATAAGCCATGCAATCATTCCTAAATGTTACATGATGAAATGAAGTTTGCGAAAGTAAAAGTGCGACCCTTAGATACAACAACATCTGAATGAAATTCATGCAATACTAAGGCAAGTGTCGATTTAATCTAATAGCAAGCATCTTTTTCCATGCAACTTATAAGATCGGGGTTCTTTATCATGCCGTGAAACAGAAGTTAATAAATCCCTCACGCGAATCATAACGAAGGGAGTTATTGACTAAATGCAAAAAAATACTCCTTTCCTACATGACCAATGCACTTTAACAATAATCCTAGGCCATATGTGGCTTCCACTTTGAAGATGCATGACGAGACAGTTTGCAACTAAGTTCACAAGGAGAATAAGTGCTTTTCATTCATAACTTTGTAGATGCATGATATGCACGGATCCTTTATCTATAATTTATCGAATGTACTATTATCACTACCCATGAATTAATGATAACGTAGTATGAATTTCCCTATGGAGTTAAGCGTATTTAAAACATCTCTTCATGTGGAAATATATTTACGAAACCTGGATTTGTGGATCCGCGGTGATATCCACGTGTAAGTCCGGGGAAGAACCTCCCGCAGGTGCGCCTTGTGTCTTCTTGGGCGCCATTGTTGATGACTCTAACTCCGCGGATTCCTCCTATCTTTGGCAAAACAACCTCCACGTCTATCCGCTTCTCCCTTATGCCGGAATACCCGTCACAAGGTGTGGGATTTTAAGCTCACTGGGTAAAGACCGCGTGCCAGGGCTTAGGGCCTTCCCTTTAAAAGCTTCTAGGAAGCTTCTATCCTTTACAGAAAACGTGGGTGGGAGAAGTAATGATTGGGGGGGGGGAAATTTTACGATGGCAGGGGGAAAAAGAAATTGTGAAGAAGACCCCTGTGATCGTGGCGGTAGCCTGGCGGAAACTGGTGCAGCACGGCAGCGTTCATCAACGCGTCGGCCTATCCCTCCTCGGATGCAGCACGAAGACTGCCGGCCTGAGCAGGCGGCGACCCCAGGCTCCACTTCGCAATCCTCCTCTCCTCCTTTGCATGGGGACGAGTTGTCAGAGCCTCCTCCTCCTCAGCACGGCGACTAGTATCCCCCCCCTCTGCACGTAAGCGGTTGTTTATATAGGCATGGGGGGGGGGAGAGAAGGGCTCCCCCACGTGGCCCCTTGCATGGGTTCCCCCCCCTCCCATGCAGCCCACGACTCATCCATGTTAGTTAGGCATCATTATCTTCCCTCAGCCACGCTTCGGCTGAGGGAAAAAAAAGAAAAAGAAATTTACCTAAATTCCCATTATTATCCCTTGTCCTCCTCCCAAGAGGAGGTTCTTATGGGAAATATACGGTTTCGAAAAACCGTGACTTGTATGGACTCAGTGGAGGTGTGTTAGTTTAGATTATCCCGTCCGAAACTTCACTGTAACCTTATTATTTCCCTGAAACTTCGCATGGCCGGAAATATTACATTCTCTCCCCCTTAGAAGAATCGAGATGTCCTCATCTCGAGTTAAATTGGGGATATTGTTGGTTGAAGGTGCCTTCGTCTATCCAAGTAGCATCTTCCTCGGGATAATCCTTCCACTGGACAAGATATTCTCTCAAGGTTCGAGATCTTAACTGTCTCTCCCTAACATCTAGAAGTCTATCCGGCCTTAGCTCAAGGATTCCTTGACTAGGCATTACAATTTGTTGGTCATCAAGTACATGATTAGGGTTGGGCACATATTTTTTTAAGAGACTAATATGGAATACATTGTGAACTTTTAGGTTATCCGGAAGTTGCAATTTATAAGCATTGGGTCCCAGGCATTTGAGGATTTTATACGGCCCACAATACCTTGGACTTAGCTTCTTGCATTCTCCTAGAGATAGAGAACTCCTTTTCGGGCGTACACGAATGAAGACCATGTCTCCTTCTCCGAAGACCCTCTCTTGGCGTTTCAAATCCGCATATGCCTTTTGTCTATCTTTGGCTGCTTGTATGTCTTGTCTTATTGACCTTATTTGGTCATCCATGTCCTCCAATATTTGTCTTGAAGCTTCCACTCTTAAGGTTGGATCAGAAAAATTTAGGGGACTTCGACAATCATGACCATACAATGCCTGGAAAGGGGTCATTTGAATGCTCTGCTGGTAAGAAGCATTGTAGGCAAATTCCACTAACGGCAAGCATTGAATCCACCTCTTCGGCTCTCGACAGCAGTAAGCCCTAAGCATATCCTCAATAATTTGATTCACTCGCTCTATTTGTCCATCTGTTTGGGGATGGTAGGCGGTGCTAAAACAGAGTTGAGTTCCAATAGCTTCAAAGATAGCTCTCCAGAAGTGTGAAGTGAAGAGAGAATCTCGATCGCTAATGATCCTTCTAGGTAACCCATGTAGCTTGAATATCTCCTTGATAAACACTCTTGCAATGTCGGAGGCTTTATAGTTTGTCTTTACTGGAATCAGGTGTGCAACCTTAGTAAGCATGTCAACTACAACCATAATGGAGTTGTATCCTCCTTGGACTTGGGGTAAGCCCACCACAAAATCCATATTGATGAATTCCCATTTCATTTGGGGAATGTCAAGTGGTTGCAATTTTCCTGGCATCATGACATGTTCAGCCTTGATACGTTGGCAAGACAAACATTCACTGACATATTTGAGAACGTCACCTTTGAGCCTCACCCAATGGTAGCTCTTCCTAACTGCGTTAAGAGTTTTTGCATAGCCAGGATGTCCTGCGAAAGGGGAATCGTGAGCTTCCCATAATATCTTCTGCTTAAGTGAATGGCTTGTTGGTATACATAGCCTTGTTCTGTAGTAGACAAGTCCATTATCAATGGAAAATTCCCGATACTTAGCTTGTGACTTCAGATTCTGCTCCTTGGTAGATATTTCCTTTATCATGGTTTGGTAGGCCAAATCATGGCATGCTTCTTCTCTAGCTAGTTCGAGTATAGGGTTGCTTGGCATAGATACCTTTGTAGCCAGAGATCTGGCCGTTGATGGATTCTGCAAGATTAGGGAATTTAGGAATGCCTTGCGACTGAGTGCATCGGCAACTACATTCTCTTTCCCTGGTCGATACTTGATTTCAAAATCATACTCCTCCAATACTTCAATCCATCGACGTTGCCTCATGTTGAGCTCGTTCTGGGTAAAAATCCATTTGAGACTCTTATGATCGGTTACTAGAGTAAACTTGTTACCCAACAGGTAATGTCTCCAAAGCTTTAGAGCATGGATGACAGCTAATAATTCCAGATCATGCGTGGCATAATTCTTTTCATGACTCTTCAATTTCCTTGAAGAATATGCTACTGGATGACCTTCCTGCATAAGTACACACCCCAAGGCAAGAATGCTGGCATCAGTTACTACCTCGAACTCCTTATTGAGGTCGGGAAGTTTCAGAATAGGTGCTGATACCAAACATTGCTTCAATTGGTCGAAGCTATTTTGCTCGGGAGTTGACCATGTAATAGAAGTCTGCTTCTTTAGTAAGTCGGTAAGAGGTGCTGCAATCAAAGCATAGTTTTTGATAAAAACCCTATACCATCCTGTCAAGCCAAGAAAACTACGTATTTCTTTGACGGATACTAGTATTGGCCATTCAAGTACATCACTGACTTTGGCTGGGTCTACTGATATTCCTTCTGATGATACTATGAATCCTAGATATTCAATCTGACGTTTGAAGAATGCACACTTCTTCATTTTTGCATACAGCTTATGAGACCTCATTGTTTCAAGGACAATCCGAAGTTGAGGTTCATGATCTTCTTCCTGTTTAGAATAAACTAAAGTATCATCGAAGAAGACAAGCACGAAATCATCAAGATATGGTCTAAAAATATCCTGCATTAATCTATTGAAGGTGGCAGGTGCATTTGTAAGCCCGAATGACATAACCAAGAACTCAAAGTGCCCATATCTTGTATTGAAGGCCGTTTTTGGAATATCTTCATCCTTGATCCTGATTTGATAGTAACCTGACCTGAGATCAATTTTGGAGAAGATCTTTGCACCTTGAAGGCGATCAAGAAGCTCATCTATTCTAGGAATAGGATACTTGTTCTTGACTGTTGATTGATTCAACCCACGGTAATCAATACATAGTCGAAGTGTCCCATCTTTCTTTTTCTGGAATAGTACTGGAGCTCCCCATGGTGAGTTGCTAGGCCGGATGTAACCCTGATCTAACAGTTGCTTGAGTTGTTCCTTCAACTCAATAGCTTCTGGTATGGACATTCTATAAGGTCTCTTTGCAATTGGCGCAGCTCCAGGCATTAGCCTTATTTCATGATCAACTTCTCTTGGAGGTGGAAGTTCAGTTAATTCCTCCGGGAATACGTCAACGTACTCCTTTAGCCAAGAGGGTCCCTCATGAAACTCTTGCCTTTGATCTAATTTGTTAAGTTTGATCAGGTAAACAGGTAATCCTTTTCTAACCCCTTTTATGATCCGAGATACTTTGGCTAACTGGATTCTTGGCACTCCTGCCTCACCTTGAGTCGTAACAAACTCTCTTTCAGAGTTTCGAAAGGAAACTTGACCCTTCCCACAGTGGATGTGAGCGTCATTAGGCTTAAGCCAATCCATCCCGAGTAGACACTCATGGATACCTAAATTCATGACTCTGAATTTGACTGAGGTTTTCTTTCCTCCCAGATAGAACTCCTTCTTAGCAGTTTGCCTGGTACAAGTTACCTCACGACCGTTTGCCAATTCCACAAGTAGGGTGGGAGCTTCTACTGTGGCTATTCCTAATCTTTTAGCACACGCTGGTGAGATAAAGGAATGTGTACTGCCACAATCAATCAAGGTTTTGAAACCTTTACCTTGATAGTCCGACGGTGTTTGAATCACCGAGAACTGGCGATTCGGGCCCTTCTTGTGTAAAGCGGCATGGACTGTCGCTCTTTCGAATTCCGCTTCCATAGTCAGATCTTCCTCTTCTTCTGCTTCACATCCTTGCCTATTGGTAATGCAGGCAGTTCTCCCTCTTCCACGGGTGGCGGCTCCCTGACCGCGGCCCGTACCTTGATGGTGACCCTCGCTGAGCTTGGGACATTGCCTTTTGAAGTGACCGAGTTCGTTGCAGTGGAAACATCGGAGGTTTCGGCCATTACTGTGAGTAGGAACAAAGTTATTGACGTTATTTGTCCTTGCTTTCTTCCTTTGTCCCTGATTGTGGCCTTGAACTCTCTTAACTTGGGGTCTGAATGCTCCTCTGTTCGGGTCGCTATAAGACCAATTCTTAATACCCCTTGGTTTAGCTTGCACTTCCTGAATTATAGGTGCCGCTCGAATGAGTGCATCCTGAAGATCTGATGGTCGCATAGATTCGAGACGAGTATTTACAGGTGGATTTAGGCCCACGCAAAATTTGGACACATGCTGCGTCGTGTCCATTTGTGGCGCATACTTTAAGAGTGAGACAAATTTAGAGTAGTATGCGTCAAGGGTGAGTCCTAATTGTTTTAGCTCATAGAACTCATTCATTTTCTGTGTACGATATGCAGGTGGCAAATATCTCCCCTGCACGGCTTGCTTTAACTTCTCCCAGGTAACGGACCCCTCTGAAGTCCCTTGATCCCTGCACCATTGTTTCCACCATAATCTAGCTTCACCGGTGAGTTTTAATTTGGCGAGCATGGCCTGATTGGTGGGAGCAGTACCAGCTGCTTCGAAGTAATCCTCCATAGATTCAATCCAAATTTCAGCATCAGACTGGACGAATCTGCCTTTCCCGTCAAACTCGGGTGGCTTTATCTGCTTGAGGAGGAACTTCTTCTCCTGGATCACAGCAGTACTTGATGTAGGGGGCGAATTTGGAACCTGTACCTGGGGTTGTGCCTGAGTAAAAGTTTTCTTAACATTATTGTATGATAATTGACATTAGCTTATCTTTAGTTCAGCTATCTCGTAAATCATGAAGCTACTTAACTTTTCGTAACAACCCTGATGCACAATCGGATATTGATAAAGGAAGTCCTTATTTATATTTACATGGGCGTAGCCTTATACAACATCTCGTGTGATGATAATCCAATCATTACATTTAGTTTGGGGAGAACAACATTGTATTGGATTTGTTTACAGGAACTGTGTAATAGTAGGGTTTTGGGTCATGGATCTTTAGGAATCGATAATTCATCGGAAGTTCAGGATATCCTTTCCGCTGGAATCCATACTTCCCATGGCGGCCCAACACCTTAATTCTGTCAGCTGGGATTACACGGGTTACTTCCTCATATACATATGAGTTCAATTCAACCCTCCGACCTTGAATATGCAAAGTCGAATTTACGTGAGCTTCCACAAAAATGAACAGCTTCACGACATTCAAATCTTCCAACCACTTGATCCTCTTTAGGTTGGTTTGTAGATAAGCGAACCGATGGGTAGCTATGTAGTAGATTCCTGAAGACCCAGTCCATCTTCGTTCTATATATAAAGGTGATGGATTATAGATCTGCTCCAGGATGTTCATCATTTCAACTCTCTGCCTATAATGCGGAGAATGCATTGCAGTCATAAACATGATCCGGAACACCAAAAACTTGTTCCACGCTTCATAGTTCTGCAAGACAGTATTGAAGATGAGGAAATGTTTGGACAGCAACAATTTCTTTACTTCATTTTATTGAGATCTCACGAAAACAATTCTGTTGTTGGTCAGCTCTGATACCAACTGTAACGTGTCCACTAGAGTCATCTAGGACACGTCTTAGCAGTCCATCGGGAAGAATGTTTAGAAAACTCCGCCCGGCACTCCCATGGAATGTTACGGGTTTTGCAATCTAGGTCTTTCCACGTCTGCCACGTAGCGGAAGTATCCTGGCCGTTTCCCACTTAGGATCGACCGGAATTAGTATTTTCATGTTTGGTCATTAGCTAACAGCAACTAGCGTCAGACCCGAGCGAACTACTTTACGCAAAAGCGCCAGGTCCGAAGCGGATTCACGCTGCACTTGGTTCAAGGAGAATGGGAAACGAGAGGGATGCAAGGCTCAACCTCTCTGCCATAAGGCATAGTCCCATTCCGTTCCCCTAAAACAGCGTAAATTGGGTAAGAGGTACCTCTAGGTCGTCGTTCTCGTTATTCGCTTTGATGATGATGATCATCCTGTTGTTTTTCAAGATTTTTGAGAAAAGTTCCTGGCTAACCGGGACCACCCATCCATAGGACGGACCCATGGTCCATCCTCTGCCTTTCCTCGGTTGTTTTAGTTATGTAATTACCTAACACATTAATTTGACATATAACAAACAGCTCCCTTGATTAATCCCGTTAAGCACTGGTTCCTTCACGTAATCTTATCACGTGACATAGAAAAACAATATCAAACAACTTCTTTATTATCATATCATCATTTATCTTTGAAATACAAGGAGTTTCGCCCGTAGGCTTGTCTATAATCCGCCCGAAGGCTTATCCAGTAATCCGCTAGGGATCACTATTCCAAGCTTCTTCCCGTAGACTAGTATGCGGGCCTCGAGATCCAATCCCGAGTCACGTTAGTCTCTTGTGCAGGACCCGGAAGGCGATGGATTTACGGCCAGAGCCCCCCCTGGCACCCAAGCATCCTCCTGCTCCAAGTAGATCACAACGGAAAGACCTCTCCTGGCGGGTTCGGTCCACGTTCCCGGCACGGTCAACAACCCCCTTGGTTAGGGTCAGGCAGGCAGTCGGGGGTAACTGAAGCTGCCCCTCCCTTCAAGCCTTCAACCTGAAGCATTTATATATCTTTTCATCCTTTAGTTCCTTGAGCAAACAATGCAAGCAGTGCTTTCTAAACTGTTACAAGCACAATCAATTCCAGTGATTGTTTATTTGGCAAACTGTTAAGGAGTGAATCCTTCTCTCCGAATGCATCCAGCATTCGATCCGGAATCAATTGCAACTTGGCAAGATTCCTATTGTCCTTGGGTTAGGATCATACCCTGTTAACCCAACTTAACCAATGCCTTAGGTTTTATTAATAGTAAATCCCGGCGGCCATGTCGCTTTAATTTATTGATTAATCATTTGCGTCCGAGCAAATACCTAACTTCCCTTAACTAGGCAAATTTTCCCTAATGAGGGCGATGTAACAGGATGACTACCCATCCCCTTGCAAGTTAAACTTGCGCAAGAACCTGCCAACCTCATTCCAAGGAATGGCAAAACTTTCTTGTGATCAAACCACAAGGCTATGCGACGTTGCAACTTGTTGCACAAGTGTCGCCTCCATTCCAAGAGATCATTTCACTTTTGAATGGTGTTTTTTGGTCAAGAATTATGATTAGACTCGAAGTAGGGTTTAGGGTGCCTTCTCACTCACCCCAATCCTAATTGCACTAGACCGACAACGTTCGGTCCTAGGGATTCCAACTCAACCCAAGTTCTAGCACTAGGTCGAATGATCCTTAGGGTAGAAACCCTAGATCATTATTTGCGTGCGTGTCCCATTGGCTCAACTTTTCCGGGAAGGTGGGTAGGACCTTTGGGTTTTGAGGACTTCGACTTGGTGTCCAATTACGTTACTTGGCCACATCTCTAACGTGCCAAGACCTAGCTAGTACTTGAGGTTTTTATTGAATCCGCTAGCTATGCTTATACGAAACCCTAGCAGTCGTGATACTACAAATGACTTGGGTAAATTGACCTACTTGTCTTTGACAAGGACAATTCTTTCCTAGAGATGATATACTTTATCTAAAGTAGGAAAATATTTGCAAAATGTTACAATACATGTAAACCTGTAATTCATTACTTTCACATGCCATAAGATCCGCAATAGCCCTATCCCTTCCTTTTAGTTAAAGTCAAAAGGCAAGATAATTTTAAGAGTAATCTACGTAGGGCTTACTAGGATTTAGGTCAAGGGATAACACCTACAACCTTGTGTCTAAGTATTTGCATTTCATGCTTTTATAAGCCATGCAATCATTCCTAAATGTTACATGATGAAATGAAGTTTGCGAAAGTAAAAGTGCGACCCTTAGATACAACAACATCGTGAATGAAATTCATGCAATACTAAGGCAAGTGTCGATTTAATCTAATAGCAAGCATCTTTTTCCATGCAACTTATAAGATCGGGGTTCTTTATCATGCCGTGAAACAGAAGTTAATAAATCCCTCACGCGAATCATAACGAAGGGAGTTATTGACTAAATGCAAAAAAATACTCCTTTCCTACATGACCAATGCACTTTAACAATAATCCTAGGCCATATGTGGCTTCCACTTTGAAGATGCATGACGAGACAGTTTGCAACTAAGTTCACAAGGAGAATAAGTGCTTTTCATTCATAACTTTGTAGATGCATGATATGCACGGATCCTTTATCTATAATTTATCGAATGTACTATTATCACTACCCATGAATTAATGATAACGTAGTATGAATTTCCCTATGGAGTTAAGCGTATTTAAAACATCTCTTCATGTGGAAATATATTTATAGAACCTGGATTTGTGGATCCGCGGTGATATCCACGTGTAAGTCCGGGGAAGAACCTCTCGCAGGTGCGCCTTGTGTCTTCTTGGGCGCCATCGTTGATGACTCTAACTCCGCGGATTCCTCCTATCTTTGGCAAAACAACCTCCACGTCTATCCGCTTCTCCCTTATGCCGGAATACCCGTCACAAGGTGTGGGATTTTAAGCTCACTGGGTAAAGACCGCGTACACAGGGCTTAGGGCCTTCCCTTTAGAAGCTTCTAGGAAGCTTCTATCCTTTACAGAAAACGTGGGTGGGAGAAGTAATGATTGGGGGGGGGGAATTTTACGACGGCAGGGGGAAAAAGAAATTGTGAAGAAGACACCTGTGATCGTGGCGGCAGCCTGGCGGAAACTGGTGCAGCATGGCAGTGTTCATCAACGCGTCGGCCTATCCCTCCTCGGATGCAGCACGAAGACTGCCGGCCTGAGCAGGCGGCGACCCCAGGCTCCACTTCGCAATCCTCCTCTCCTCCTTTGCACGGCGACGAGTTGTCAGAGCCTCCTCCTCCTCAGCACGATGACTAGTATCCTCCCCCTCTGCACGTAAGCGGTTGTTTATATAGGCATGGGGGGGGAGAGAAGGGCTCCCCACGTGGCCCCTTGCATGGGTTCCCCCCCCTCCCATGCAGCCCACGACTCATCCATCTTAGTTAGGCATCATTATCTTCCCTCAGCCACGCTTCGGCTGAGGGAAAAAAAAGAAAAAGAAATTTACCTAAATTCCCATTATTATCCCTTGTCCTCCTCCCAAGAGGAGGTTCTTATGGGAAATATACGGTTTCAAAAAACCGTGACTTGTATGGACTCAGTGGAGGTGTGTTAGTTTAGATTATCCCGTCCGAAACTTCACTGTAACCTTATTATTTCCCTGAAACTTCGCATGGCCGGAAATATTACAAGCATACCAGAAAGTGCATGGATGATGGTGGAAAGAATAAAATGAGATAGTTGGCTTTAGGTGGAGGAGAGGGGGATGATGAGAATTATAAAGGACAATGAAGAGGGTGGTAGCCAAAATTATTTGGCAAGATATCCTCAAAGGGTTAAGACTCATGTCGACGAGGGTCCTTAGTAGACATGGTCTGTAGGATAGCTTGAGCATAGTGCTAATATCAAGTGATGAACCATTATGCTAAGGCATTGATAGGGGTAAGGGGTTAGGAGATAGTCTATATTAGGGCCCAAGGGCATATGGATCGAAGGAAAAAATGATAGGCAATTAGTGTGAATGGACTTATTAAAAGTCAATCTAGAAATAGTCCATGGATTTGCCTAAAGATACTAGTGTGGTGCTAAAAGAGGCTATGGTCTTGAGTGGATGGGAGATTAACCAAGATTTTCGTAACTTTTGTGTTCACTAAAGGCAAGGCATCTACGAGTGTATGACACTGGTATCAGAGCAAGGTTGCGGCAAAAGATCAAGGAGTATGTCACTAAATTGATTGCTTATTACACATTCTCTATTTAATAAATTCATGTCAATAAATTGATGACTCACTTTTCTTTAAGTGTTGATGATGATCTAGCATGACCATGAGACCATTTAGAGACCAATATTCCTAGTGCATCACTTAATGGGGTGATCAAAGCACTGTGATGGAGATATCTAGTACACGCAGTAAAAGTTATGAAGGGGGAAAGAAGTGTCTGCCAAGTGTAAGAGTGTACACAAGAACCAAGGAGTTACACATAAATGAAGATGGATTGAGTTCTAAGAAGAGGAAGTGAATCAGCATTGTGTATAGGTATTTATGTGTGCATCTAGGGACTCTTGGGAATGTTTTACTTGCATGTAATGAACATTGCATTCATTTGGGGTCATCCTCTCCTGTACAAGTCAAGGTTTAAGTCTTTTCTTTCATTAAGAAAAACGAGAGAGGGAATTCTCTCATTAAGAAAGACGAGAGACGTGATCCTCTGGAAGTGAGAAGAGAAGTGATTTTCTCTTTCTAAGGTCTAAAATGACACAAGCTTTTGTGTGGAATTAAATCTTAAGGTTGAGGCCCAAGGAAATCTAATGAACTCTTCTTATCTATGACTCAAGGTGGTTGCATGGACCACAAGTTAAGAGTACATTTTAAAAAAATACTTTTTGAAAAATCTATTTTTGAAATATTTCACAATAGAAAAATGATCTCTAAAAATGGGCCATGTAGGTTATCGGAAATAGGGAGATCTACACATTTCATGTTGGACATTTTTTCATCCAAACAACACACAAAGAGATATCTCGAACTTAGAGCTGCATAGTGGAACAACCACATCTTGCATGAAGAAAAACTCAACTCTCTCTCCAAGAAGAGAAGCTCTTGAAAGCCTATAAAAGAGGAGGCTCTTCTTGGGTGTAAGGGAGGGGTGAAGGAAGCATCATTTTGTGTGTATCCAAGATAAGAAGAGAAGGTGCAAGTGTTGTGGAAGCCCTGCTAAAATTAAGCTCTAAGAGGAGATGAGAAGATGCAAGTGTTGCGGAAGCTCTGCTGAAATCAAGCGCCAAGAGGAGAGCCCTACACATATTGTGTAGGAGAGAAGGAGACTCAAGAAGGATCAAAAGGTGCCAACTTCCAAGTTGTGCAAGTGTTAACCAGTTGTATACCATGCACGGAACCGTGGTCTTGTTTCTAAGATCTACAAGTAAAAATTGGCTTATGTGTAACGAAGGAGCTTGCTCCTTGTCAATAATATAACTCCACAAGGGGAGGGGACTGGCCCATCTTCCAGTCCCTAGTGTGTTTCCAATTTCTCTACCTCTCTCTCTACATCTTTCTTTTCTCTCATCTATTCTCCCTCTGTGCCAACATAATATTCGCCATATATATTTGAAGTATATAAGAAAGTCAAGCTTGTATCTCGGATTCTATAACAATGGTATCAAAGCAGGTCTCTTTGCTTTTCTCAAAGTAAAGGCAATCCTTGCAAAAAGAAGATAAAGATGGCACCTAATGAAGCACCTACAAGTGAGCAATTATCTGCTCAATTGGCAGAGTATCGTAGCTTTTTGGAGATTCCCGAAGTACGGCAATTGATTGATAGCTTAAGGGAAAGGGAAGAAGCTACTTTTGAAGGACCGAATCCTCCAAAAGATGGTGATAATGGAGGAAACACCATTGCATCAATTGATGGTGAAGATGTAAAGCATCCGATTGCTGAGAAGCTTGCTAGAAGGAAGAAGGATTCTCGGGTCAAGAAGAGTAAAAAGACCTCACCTCGAGTGAGGCGGATAAGGAGGGAGTCATCTCCCTCATTAGCAACTAGCTACTCCCCTTATTACTCAAGTTTCTTCTCTAGTTTCTACTCTCTTGGTTCTAAGTCTCATGCAATCCGCAAACTGACAAAGAGGGACCATAAGAGGAGCAATCTTAAGAAGACCAAAACTTTCAAGTCTAGGGATAAGAACATAAAGTTTGACTCTTACTCCGGTAAGAGAGATCCTACTAAGGCGTTAGCCTTTGTCAGGAAATTTGAAGTTGCTTTTTTTAATGATAATTTCTCAGAAAAGCCTTAGCTAAGGCATGTAGGCATGCACTTGAAAGACACCGCTAGAAATTGGTGGTTAACTCTCATTTTGGAGGGAAGGAAACCTAAGACTTGGGAAAAGTTCAAGAAGAAGTTTTATGCTTAGCTCTTGCCTCCTGATTTTGAGAATAATGTCAAGAAGGAGTGGAATTGGCTAGGCCAGAAAGAGCATGAAAAGGTCACTAGTTATGTGGACAAGTTTTGGTCTATTCTTCTCAAGGTTACTCCTTTCATGGAGATCAGCGATGAAGAGAAGAAAAGAAGTTTGAAGGTGGCCTACTCCCTCGTTTACGCAAAACCATGAAGGTGTATCCACATCAAACCTTATAAACCATGATGGAGTTTGCCATCATAGGTGAAAGTTTGCATACACCTGGTACATCTCAAAAGTTGGAGATGAGTTGTTATAAGGCTAAACAAGAGCAGCTCTATGATCAACCAAGAGACAGGACTAATTGAAGAAGACCTACTTTTACCCATGACCAATATTCAAAGCCAGAGGGTAACAAGAAGAAGAGCAAGTATCTCTCACCCTCTAAGATACAAAAGTACAAAGAGGAAGGAAGATGCTTTATTTGTGGTGAGTTAGGGCTTATGAAGCCTGATTGTCCTCACAAAAGGAAGGAAGCAAATGTGGTTAACAATCCTCCTCAGCCATCCTCAAATTCTGTTCTCGATGTGCAAGCTAACACTCATTCAAATGAGAAGAAAAGACAACTCTTAAAGGGTCACTCAACAATCAACAAGTTTTGATACTCTTTGATCTAGGGTCCACATATAATTTTGTGTCACCAGATACTATTGAAAGGCTACAAATTCCATCGGATCGATTGGAAATACCAACTGGATCAGGTTTGGAATTTGAAGGACTTACAACCAATTCTACTCCTATTCAAGGGAAGTTGAATCTTAGAATTGGGGATTACTGCGACCAAGAATCTTTTCTACTTGCACCCATAGGTAATTGTGATGTTATCTTAGGCATGCCTTGGCATTACAAGATTAGACCTCTTCCCGATTTTGTTAAGAAGACCCTTGCATTTCAATTCAAGGGTCAGAACATAGTATGCATTGTTGATGCTGGAGATTGGCATGTGCCAATGGTTAGTCATGTTAGCATTTCTAAAGAAATGAAGAAAGATATTTCTGTGTACATGATTTTTGTGAGAGAGTCAAAAGAAACTAATGATTCAAGGGCACTTGGTGCCTCTAATGAACACACAATACCAACTAATGCTTCTAACTCTCTAACTTTAAAAGAACCCCTCTCTTCAATTGATAAAGCTAGACATGATTTTGTTATTCTGGGAGTCGTGGACTTCGACAAGCTTCAAAAAAAATTGATGAATGTGTTGGAGAAGAGCCACTTGGGAAACTTGTAGTAGAGGATGTACCACTATGTGTTGTATCGTCCCACATAAGGAGGTAGAGAATTGTGGTTGAGAATGTCCTCAGCGGGGGCACAAAAAATGAGGGCTGAAATGATGAACGGGTTGCCTCTTACCCATCCAACCTCCAATCCTCACTAAGAGAACTAAAGAGGGGCACCACCTAGCCAAAGGGAGGATGGGCTAGGACATCCCTTTTCTCAAAGAGAATCAAGAGAACCAAAACACAAATTTACAAGAGAGAATATATGTACTAGACACCATATTGGAATATAATAGAGAGAGATGAGAGGAGAGGGAGATAAGAGGAGAAGAGGTAGAAGAAGCTTGCCATTATGCTACATGGAATGAGAAGATGAGAGGAGAGGGAGATAATAGAAGAAGAGGTAGAGGAAGCTTGCCATTATGCTACATAATAAAAGAACTCACTCAGAGCTCACCTCAAAGAGATGAGGATATTCTAGAATGCTCTCATGGACTTGTCATTGTCCTTCCTCTCCCTTCTTCATTTTCCATGGGCTCTTTATATAGCCTCCATGAGGGATTAGATTAAGCTAATCTTCTTGATTAACATAATCCTAGATGATGTATGGCATCTTTGAAAATATGGAGCATAGTGGATGGGACAAGTCCCCACCTTGGTCATCGTGCAAGAAGCCAAGGGTGGTGGTAGACAACATAGAGAAATGGAGCTAGATTACAAGAGGTGGATGCCCAAAGCACATTATAATAATATATTTACAAGAAGGACAGAGTGGAAAGTTGGTGTGGTGAAAGAGAGAAGAAAATTGCATGTAGCCAGAAGTCTGCGCCTTCGTAACTTCAAATCCGTGAGGAAATTGAAAAAAGTTTCTTCTGCAACTTTGTAGACCAGGTCGAAACCGATCGGGCATCGTGAGAGTTTTCTTGAAATTCGCTTTTTCTTGGGAGTTATTGAGATTATAAAAAACGGCTTCTAAAATTTACTTTGACTTTAGTCCCCCATATGTATATAAATATATATAAGCATGTGACAAAAGGGGTCCATGCTTGTAAGCTTTTGTCCAAGATACAAATGACACCATGATGTGGATATTGACTTGTGTGCTAGGGTGAGGTGTCCTCTAATGATGGTGATAGATTCCAAATCTTAGTGATGCAGACGGAGCCCATGTGTAGTTGGAGGCTAGTCCTTTGAAAAATCTATGCACTCACTCAACTCCTAGATATAATCCATTTCCATCTTCACTAAGATAACTATCCCTTTAACCCTTTACATTGACATGCCTTCTAAGAACTTGTTCCCCCCATTTGCTAGAGTTATCATGATCGAGAAGCAATGTAGCATACCTAGTGCTTGAAGAGTAAACCCAAAGTGATATGGTAAGCTCTTGATAGGGGCTTTGGCCAAATTTTTTGGTAATAATCTGGGTTGTAAAAAACCCGGATCACTATCTTCTCTAAACTGGCCGTGTAAGACATCAATTCATCTCCCCCAAAATTCTCAAAGAAGCCCTTCTTCAGAATTTTTCTGATAGGCGGAAAAAAAACATGTCGTTTCCTTTCTGTGTGAATTCTAAGTACACAATGTCTTCAGCACCATTATAGCCTTGAAGGATCAATCAATTTTTCCTCTTGTCATCTGTCAAGTAATTTCCTTCATTCCCTTCACGGAGAGATTCTCCCCCACCAAAGGCGCCCGAGAACCCTTTCTTTTCTCCCTGGATGAACTCGTTTTTCCAAAAAAAACCCTTGCTTTTTTACAGAGGATGCTTTTCCCCTCCAAAAACGGTTTTTAAACCAAATTAGTCTTCCCTTCTCCTCTTTTAGCTGAGCGGGGATTAAAAAAAACCTCCTCTTTAACAAGATAGTTTCTTTACACCCTTACGAGATCTATGCACCAACATTGATTTTGACCTTGAGGATTATCTTTGGAGTCATGCATTTCCCCTTTGACAGTCAGCTTTACGATGAGTGATCTACGCATAAACTTAGACTTTAGCCTTGAGAATTGGGTGGCAAAATACTCCCTTGGTGCTTCACTAGTGCTTTGCTCGCTTAAGCAGCTTTTGAGAGACTTCCTTCAACTCTATGTCATGGGAATTTTTGAACTTAGATGATCCCTTCCACAAACCTTCCTTTGATTCCACAATTCCCTGCACTTTTCTTAGAGATCATCATTGAAATTATCAGCTTGATAATGTCCTTTGGCATCAGTTTTTCATATTTTTCTAACACACACACTAACAGAATATATACATTGGATACGGATTATCGTAATGCATCTCACACACAATGAATCACACATGGAAAAATAACACAAATGCACAATAAAAGAAATGGAGGTGTATACAGCTCGGATGCGCAGCAGCATGACATATACCCCCTCTAAACCTGCGCATCCTCCGGATGAGCCAACTATCCAGGATCATTCATGTCCACAAACAGGTCGAGTCCTTCTTCAGTTTCTAGTAGACATGTTTCTCCATCAGCTTCATCATCCATATTCTCTACTTCTTCTGCTTGACTTTCTTCTACCTGCTCTTCTTTTGCCAATGGTTCAAGTGAATATTCTTCATCTTCTCTTCTCTTGAAAATCTTGACTCGTTTTCCAACAATGGGCACCCTCAATACTATTCCATCTAATTCAGCCAACTCATAGGTACCATTGTCAAAAACCTGTTTCACCTCATACGGTCCAAACCATCTTTGAACCATTTTTCTCATGCTACTATGCTGATTCTCTAGACTACTGTCATAGACTAGAACCCAATCTCCTTGTTTTATGGCTCTAGGCCTCAAGCGATGCCTCAAATCAAACATGTCCTTGTTTTTGAGTCGGGCTGCCTTCAAACGTTCAACTGCTAGCTGCACATCTTCTGTTCTTCTCTCTAGTTGATGAATCCGAAGAGCTAGAAGCTCCTCCCTTGATAAATTCTCATGCCACAGAAGATTACTCCAAGTAAGAGCACAAATTCCTGTAGGCATGACAGGTTTTTCCCCATACATCAACTCTGCAGGCATGTATCCAGTAGTCACGCTATGTGTAGAGCGATCAGCCCACAATGCAAAAGGTAGTAATCTCGGCCAATCCCCAATCCGACCTCTACAAGCTTTTGCCAATGCTTTAACTCTCGGCGGATGTCCTCTTTCACTCTTGCCATTTCCCTCTGGATTATAGGTAGTAGTAAGAGCCAATTTAATCCCAAGTCGTGAGAAAAATTCTCTAGCTTCATCTGCATCTAGCTCTCCACGATCAACTGTAATCTTTCCTATACATCCATACCTGCAAAATATTTCTTCCAACAAGAATTAACATACTGTAGTGGTGGTCTTCATCCGCAAAGATCTGCCTTCAACATAGTTTGTAAGATCCTCCCTAGCCAAGACAAGATATCTCATTTGCCAAAGTCCCACTGGCAAAGTAACCAAGTCTACCACCCACTTATAATGCATACATAGTGGATAAGTCGGATGCAAATCATCACGATGTCGCACTAAAGAGTAAAGCTGGCAGTCCCTGCAAGTCTCCACAAAGTGAGAAACATCTTTATACATCCCTTTCCACCAGTATCTTTCTTTGATTTTCTCATAGGTAGCCCACACACCTCTATGTCCAGCCCATGAGCTCTCATGAAACTCTTGCATAATCTGTATCTGCATCGCTACATCAGAAACTACTCTCAAGGGCAAGCCGCCTCTCTTCTTTGGATGCTTCCAAAGAAAACCATCTTTCAAGAAATACCCATAAGCCTTCCTTCTGATTTTCTTGAATTCATCATCTGTCCAATCAGCTCTTCGAGTCAATGAACTTAGATACTGTCCGATTTGTAGCCACTCATCAACATAAAGTTCTTCAATAAAGGCCTCAATAGTAGATACATGACAATCATGAACAAGGATAGAAGCTGCAAACTCTGTCTCATCATCTTCTGCAAGCATTAACTCCTCATCCTCATATCTCGCTCTAGATAGCATGTCAACAACTGGATTATCTTTCCCTGCTATGTGTCAAAATTCTGGATTCAATGATTTGATATAGGAAATCCACCGAAGCATTGCTATATCTGGAGTCGAACAGCTAGTAATCATGCCAAGCAAAGGCAAACAATCTATTTCCACAACAACTGAAGCTCCAATAAAATACCCTTTATCACACTTCAGTGCAGTGACTACTCCCCACACCTCTCTTTTAATATGCGGATATCTCCTCTGCCGCTCATTAAGAACTTTAGCTCCAAAGCAGATTGCATATCTATTTTCATCAGCATCATCCTGTCCCACCGCCCAACCTATGCCAATAGGGCTAGTATCAACTGTCAACATGATTGGCCGTCCACACTGATAATCCACCTTGCGAAGAGTAGCAGCTGACTGCAATAGCTTCTTGAGTTTACGCATGGCTTTCGAATGCCTCTCATCCCAATGAAATTTCTGCCCCTTTCGAAGCAGCTGATAGAGAACATCTGCTATGTGAGCAAAATGAGGAATCCAAATCATGTAAAATACACAAGCTCCCACAAATCTCCGCACCTCTAAAGTAGTCGAGCAATACTCTACAATCCTGCTTATGGCATCCACCTTTTCAGGTTAAGGCTTCCTGCCATAATATCCAACCATATGCCCAACTATGATGACTTCATTAACACCAAAGACAGATTTCAACCCTGAAAGAGTCAAGTTTACCTCATCTAATCGTGTCAATATTTGCTCACAAGCAACCAAGTGTTTAGCCACAAACTGTCTACATCCTCGCAAATCAAGACTTTCATTCTTTTCTTCTTCTGCACAACCCTTAATAGGCACATCATTTATTAGGAAAGGCATGGTATACTGTGGAATATAGTCTCCTAGAACTCTATGCATAGCATTCATCATATGAGCAACTGAGTTAGTGGCACCTTGAGGCAAGGTACACATCCTCACAAGACCAATAGGTGTCCGTATAGTAGTAATATCCCTGCTTTCCAAGGCAAGCTGAAACTGATCATAACCTGAATACAAGTCACCTAGAGAATAGATGGCTCGTCCTGCAAAAGCCTCAGCAAACTCATCCACAACTGGACCTGTTCCCACATTCCTAATTGTCACTTTGTTCACGGGCTGCATATCCTGAATAAATCTTAAAGTGCCATTCTTCTTTGGTACAGTAGACCACCTGTTAGAATAGGGTACAGCAGAGGGTTCCAAAATCCCCATCTTAATCTTCTCATTCAGCAACTCTATCAGCTTTGGCAAGTGTGCTTTAGGCATAGGTATAGGACGTATATTCCATGGTACATGAGGAACAGTGAAGATGACCATAGGCGCAACCAATTCGGGACTAATGCAGCCAATTTCATGTGGAAAGAAAGCAAATGCCTTACCATGACGTCCAAGCATCTCTCTAAAACATTCTTTTTCCACTGGAAGCAAGAAATCATCATTTCCAATCTTCAATTCTGCAAGAGTTTCAGTTGTAAATTTATGTCCAATATTTGCAGGATTTCTCAACATAGGCTACTTCATAGCTTTTTCTATCTGCTCATCACTATCAGGAGGAAGCGGCCCTGCAACCGGCTTAACCTTCTTATCAACTATTTTATACTTCATGTCAACCTTGGCATCAATCAAGCACTCTTTTCTTTGCTGCAATTTCTGCAAATTTTCAGTAACTCTCAACCCTGTTGGCTGAAAGATTTCAGCCCTTTGCTCTATGGACTGCATGGGTGCAGCATGAAACTCTGTATGCTGAAATTTTTCAGCATTCAACTCTGTTGGCTGAATGAATTCAGCCCTCGACTCTATGGACTGCATGGGTGCAGCCTCATACTCCATATGCTGAATTTTTCCAGTATTTAACTCTGTTGGCTGAAAGGTTTCAGCCCTCTGAAACTCTGTAAGCTGATCAAGATCAGCCATAAATTCAACTTGCTGAATTTTCTCAACCTCTAACTTTGTTTTCATCATAAAATCAGAAATTTCCTGAAACATATCCAAGGTTTGCACAGGTATGATCTTTGAACCCTTACATACATCAGTTTTCAGCATTGTTCCCATCTCAAACAATGTATCTGCATAAGACATCCCTTCATACAATCCATCTACATGCTCTTCTGCTTGCAAAATACCTG
This sequence comes from Lygodium microphyllum, assembly GCF_053477565.2. Lineage (NCBI taxonomy): Eukaryota > Viridiplantae > Streptophyta > Polypodiopsida > Schizaeales > Lygodiaceae > Lygodium > Lygodium microphyllum. The sequence continues at coordinate 81,283,617 of NC_141163.1, read as the reverse complement.
CAATATTCAACTCTTTCTCCTTACGACCAATGTACTGCCTGGCAGCTCTAGGCAAATCTGAAATTTTCTGATAACTCACTGAACTATCTGAAGAAAAACCAACAAAATTATTGGAGAAAAATTGGCTGCCAGGAGGCGAGATCTTCTCTTTTCTCCGGTCCGTACCACTGGCGTCTCGCAGGACAGCGGTACCTAATGAAAATCCAACTCCTTCGCAGGTAGTGGTACCTCACGCAAGGAGTCCCTATTTCTCGGATGATTTACCCCAACAATCATAAACTGAACAGCTCACATACCATCCTTACTGCGTATCCGTGCATAAGCTGAGCCGTCATCCATCACTTTTGTCTCCATTCTTGCTTCTGTAATGAAAGGCTGTCCAAGAATAATCGGATAAGAGCAAGAATCCTGAACAAAGCAATGATAATCCTCTTCAACATTACCAATAGAAATTCCGATGCTTGGACAAGCAGCATACATATCACCAAAAGTATTATTGGTGGCTCTCATGCGCGAGCCATGCTCTGCATCCATAGGCCACTTGCCACTCTCATAAACACTTCGAGCAATAAGATTAATCTCGGATCCATGATCGACTAAAGCGACCAAAGGAATCTGTTTCTCTCCAATCCTTACCACTGTCTCAGTGGTTGCTCTAGCCCAATGACTTCGTGAAAAATGGCTACGAGGAATAAGAATAGGGGTATCATCATCTTCGTACTGCATAGGCTGAACTATTTTCTCCAATTGCGGATTGACAGAAGCATTCTCAACCATCACTGCATCATCATGCTCTTCCCCAAGAGCTCCATGCCATAATCCTTGTAAAGCAGGTCTTTCCATCGCATGTCGTTTCCTTCGCAAAAGATCCTGCATCTGATCCTGTATTTCTCTTCTAGCAATCCCAAGAGCTTCTCCAATAGTAAAAGTGACTTCACTATTCAAAATTCTTTCATGAAAAATCTTACTCATATCCGTCTGCATATCAAGGTCTGACAAGAGCTTGAATCCTGGCTCCTTTCTTGGTTGCCTCTTCTCTTTCATCTGCTTGTCTCCCATAGGTTGTTCAGGACCTAATTGAGCTGGAGAACTTGACATAGGTGGAGCTGTAACAGGTTGTGAAACAAAGTCACCCCTCTAGTCTTTTTGGAGGTGCTGGGACCCTCCTCATCTCTTCTTCTCTTTTCCTCAACCATGGCATCTAAACCCTGTGTTTTAGCTGTATAAGCAAAAATAGAATACCTGTCAACAGGAGAATCCCATCCCGTTTCTCCTCGGATGCTGGAGCCCACATAAGTCATACTAGATGCCTGAACTTTCTCTCTTCTCGCTATCTCCATGGCAGAGGACCATAAAGCAGAGTCTCCATCTGATTTCTGCTCAAGCTGGACTCCATAAGCTGAAGCATCTCCTCTAACACTCACATAAGCTGATCGCGCAGCCATATCATCAACAAGCTTCTTCATGCCTCCCTTACCAAAGTTCGTGTCAAGAGGAGTGCCAGTCTTTATCAGCCATATCTTCCCATCTTGTCCCCAGAACACTACATTCTTCTTACGCGCTTCCTGAAAAGCATCACAATCTCTATAGTGTTGGTGCTCTATACTATCGCACCAAATACATCGTCTCCCTTTTTTTTTTACCAGCTAGAAAAGCAGTCGCTGGAGCAGGTGCTAAAGCAGTTGCTGGAGCATGTGCTACAGCAGGTACTGACATAAGTTGCTCTTTTAACTTACCAACTTCAGCTTTGATTGCTTCAATCGTCAAATCTGCCAAGCCTTTAATAACATCATCTATAGATAAGGGCACTGGAGTAGCAGGAATTGGTGGATTCACAACAGGAGGAGTAGGCTTAGGCATAGAACTTGCAACAGGGGTAGAAGAAGAAGTCTCCAAGGATTTTTCAAAAACTGATCCTGTATTAGGATGCAATCATACTCTCCTGTGCTGCTTCTTAACAAGAGCATTCACAGCATCAATGACATGTCTCCACTCAGTCTTTAAATCTGAATCAGTAGCTTGATCTTCCAAAAGATAATCCAACTTTTCCTGTAAATCAGCATCAGCATCTTGTAAAAATAACTCCACTTTCTGCATCTCCAAAGCTTGCTGCTCAGTTCCATCCAACTGATCACAGCGGCTCTCAAACTCTCGCAGAAGAGCGGTAACTAAAAGTCCCTTATTAGGCATAGAAACCCATGCTAAGAAATTCCTGTGATTCATAAGACCTGTATCCTCCAGGAAATATTCATCTTTTAATGCCTTCTTAAACTCTGCCCAACCTGCATGTATTTCTTGAATTTCTAAAATTCGGAGTTCAAGAGCGCGCACCACGATCCGCAAGAAGTAGCAGCTCCAAACATCTTGAGAAACCCCAAAAAACTTCATCTTTTCTTCATACAAATGCAGGTAAGTTGACACTTGTTGGCCGTTGAACTGCTTCATCTCCTATTGGACATCTTTCAAGGCATCCATGGCATCACTATCATGCTTCGCGTGAGCTTGCTGCTGCATATAGGTGGTAAATGACTGAAACAGGTTCTTCATGACATTGTCATTTGTCATCTCTTCTTGCGAGTCTCCCATCTTGCTGAAAAGTGACGCAGCACTTTCACGTCAGGTTCACCAGAAATGTCGTGGATTTCATGTAAGGGCTGCTGAACACGGGGTTTAAGTTGCAACAAGTGAAGAGATTAACAAGAAGAAGTCGAATTTTTGATGCCAAAGTTCACTATATTCCTTGTCAAGTGAGTTACATGAAGTTCATGTTCAGAAAAATCTGAAGTATCTCATAAACTGTTTACATTCAGGTGTATGATGACAGCTAAATTGAACAGAACAATGGGCATTAAATAATAATCTAGTCAAGCATGTCCTTTAGTGCAGAGAACCATCTGTTGATAAAATGTTGTAACATGAGTAAAATGCATCAGAGTACAAATGTTTCCATCCTAGTTTGCTAGAACAGCTATCAAATTTTAGTTTCCCAGCAATTGCTAGGAATATCAACAGTTATCCTTCAGCTGATCATGACTCCGATTTTGATTCATTAGCACAACCTTGAGGACTTGTTGTATTACAAACTTCACAGTTGTAGTTCCAGTAAACCTTGAAAGGAGTCTGGAGGCACATTCATTGCAGTACCTTTCTAAGAGCTCTCATTAATCTGTTTGTATGTTCTGGCTTTTCCACTGATATACGAATAAACCCCTTAAGCTCTTTTTTTATCATAGTGGTGTACCATTACACCCTCCTTAGCAAGATCCGCCTTCAACTGTCCTACACTGTGACCACCTTTAACTCCATAGAGGATGAAGTTTGCATGACTTGGATAAGGTGTCAAAACAGGAAAAGTCTGAAGCAGCTTAAATAACCGCTCTCTTTCAGCAACTAGAGCCTCTTTCACATTCTTGAGGTAGCCTGGATTGCTTAAAGCAGCGCATACAGCCAATTTAGCAGCTACAGAGACATTATATGGCTGCTTAGCTCTCCATAAGTAATTGATAATGCTCAACGGGAAGCCACCATAACCAACGCGCAGGCCTGCCAAGCCTGCACATTTGCTGAAAGTGCGAAGCACAATAAGATTTTCATGCTCCTTTACCCAGGTAATTCGTGAAGGCTCTCTAGAAAACTCAATGTATGCTTCGTCCAACACAACCAGTACATGTACAAATTTTGAGCCACAGCTGTTAACAAAACTCCAGACAAGAAACTACGATGTTTGTTGTTGGGGAAATCGAGGCACAATTCTGCAACCTTGTTCAGAGGCGTCTTTTATTAGATTCTCTTTTTCCCATCCTGGATGGCTTAATTGCACACACCAAGCATGATCTAGAGCTTAATGGTGTAAACATGAGAGGCAGACACATCGTCCCGATTCTGCAACTTGCTAGTCCCATGAGAGGAGAAAGAAAAACCGCTCTTCTTCGAAATCGATTGATGAGAGAGATTGACAAGCGTGGATGGATGAGGATTCTATGCGCGTCTCGATACTCTCTCCTCTCCCTAGTTTGACTGATTGCTGGTTTTTAAACTGCTTCTTTTCTTCCTCCTGCTCCTTCTTCCCTCATCTTCCACAGTTACAAGCCTGTTTTTCCCATCTGAGGAATAGCTATCTTCTCTAAACTGGCCGCGTAAGACATCGATTCATCTCCCCCAAAATTCTCAAAGAAGCCCTTCTTCAAAAATTTTCTGATAGGCGGAAAAAAAACATGTCGTTTCCTTTCTGTGTGAATTCTGAGTACACAATGTCTTGAGCACCATTATAGCCTTGAAGGATCAATCAAATTTTCCTCTTGTCGTCTGTCAAGTAATTTCCTTCATTCCCTTCACGGAGAGATTCCCCCCCACCAAAGGCACCTGAGAACGCTCTCTTTTCTCCCTGGATGAACTCGTTTTTCCAAAAAAAACCCCTTGCTTTTTTACAGAGGATGCTTTTTCCCTCCAAAAACGGTTTTTAAACCAAATTAGTCTTCCCTTCTCCTCTTTTAGTTGAGCGGGGATTTAAAAAAACCTCCTCTTTAACAAGATAGTTTCTTTACACCCTTACGAGATCTATGCACCAACATTGATTTTGACCTTGAGGGTTATCTTTGGAGTCATGCATTGCCCCTTTGACAATCAGCTTTACGATGAGTGATCTACGCATAAACTTCAAGTTTGGCCTTGAGAATTGGGTGGCAAAATACTCACTCGGTGCTTCACTAGTGCTTTGCTCGCTTAAGCAGCTTTTGAGAGACTTCCTTCAACTCTATGTCATGGGAATTTTTGAACTTAGATGATATCTTCCACAAACCTTCCTTTGATTCCACAATTCCCTGCACTTTTCTTAGAGATCATCATTGAAATTATTAGCTTGATAATGTCCTTTGGCATCAGTTTTTCATATTTTTCTAACACACACACTTCATGCATCCAAACAGAATCACACACACAAACTAACAGAATATATACATTGGATGCGGATTATCGTAATGCATCTCACACACAATGAATCACATGTGGAAAAATAACACAAATGCACAACAAAAGAAATGGAGGTGTATATGGCTCAGATGCGCAGCAGCACGACAGCGGTGGGGCCGCAGCAATCAGCTAAGGGGTGCCTCCTATGTTGTTCTATGTGGTGAATTACACCAAAATGTGTAGGGTCTCCCTCTGAGGAGTCTAAGAAGATTAAGGGTTGGACTACAAAAAATGATACAAATGCAAAATGTATGTATGATGGTAGGGCATTGTGTCCCATAAGTATGAGTAGGCTAATTGGTATGGTGTGGCATTCCAATGAAGAATTGGTCTATACTTTGTATTTTGATGGAGCTTCATGAGGAATTTCTAAGCATGGGAGTGTTGATATGATTGATAAATACCCTTGACGTATTGTCGTTATGAAAATGAGAGTCTATTTAGGCACCCCTTTTACTAAAAACATGGTAGAATACAAGGCCTTAATCATGGGACTGAATATAGCCCTCATGTAGTGGTATCCATTGTTTATTGGTTAAAGGCAACTCATAGCTAGTGATCAAACAACTAAATGGGACCTATGTAGTGTGAGGGATCCCATTCTACAGATGTATCACCATGTAGCCTTGGATATAATTTAGATTTTTGAGACAATGACTTGTTAGTTGGTTTCTCGTCAATGTAACCGCTTTTCCAGCTCATTGGAGAAGTATGCCTTTGCTCAAGATGTATTTCTCAATTGTGGTCCAGAGGGGTTATTAGAATTACTTGATCTTATTAGCCTAGGACTATTGTGGGGATTGCTTGTTTGCTTACATGTCTTGTTATGGCTATTAATGGTTAGTATGGGTGATGAGTCAAGTAGCAATTGATCATCTTCCTATTCTTTCATGGACACATAGGATCTTTCAACAATATATTCATCAAAAACCCCTTGTCATTTATGCAAGGGAGATATCTAATAATTTGATGCATTTAGTGTAGGGCATGAGACCAGCCCATCCCTTAGTCTAGTTTTTTGCTTTAGTATGATTTATGTGTGGAACAAGGATTTCTTCTCAATATAGCAGGTTTTTGAATGGTGTGATGTACGGTTATATTTCATAAGGCCAAGAGGGCCACTCCTTTCTTAGTAAAATGCTTTATTTCTTCAGGCAAAGAGGGCCATGTGTTTGTTTGGTGTGGGTGCATTTGATGATTTTCTATTTTAGTGTTACATAAGACAAGTCTGAAGAAGACCTTGGAGGGAGCCTCTTGCTATGCAAAAGCTTCTTATGGGGCCAAGTCCATGTGTTGTTCTTCTTTTTTGAGCCTTTTACCCCTTCAGTTGAATGTATATGTATTTTTGGGTTTTTTTTTTTGGGACTAGCAAGTTGAGGCATGAAATCCTAGGTCTAGGTTAGGTGTGTCTAGGGAGGTTTTCACCAGTTGTTTGCCTCCTATAAAGGCATTATTAGGAATTTAAAGATCTATTTTGAGGTAGTTCTAGTGACCTTATCTTGCTAGCCTACTAAGAAGCTCTTTCTAGGAGCTTTTGCTAGTTTTGTGAGACGATAAATAGATAAGCTTGTCAAATGAAAAAAAGAGAAGAAATAATGAATATATATATATATATATATATATGGAGGTGTATAAAAAGGGGTTCTAACTTTCTAAAATAAGAGAATAAAGAAAGAAAAATTCTAAGAATTGATGTGCATTGCCTTGCCAAGGCAGCCTGATAGGTTTGTGGGGACGAGCTAGAGATCCAAGGCCAATGCCTTGTCTTCCTAGGCATGGCATTTAGGCAAAAAAATAAATAAGAATAGTTGGAGAAAAAATAAAAGTGTGCATGTCAAAAAGGATTTAGTGTCGCCATGTGAGAGCTTGGTAGGTTCTCGGCTACCAAGACAGGACCTAAGACCAATATCTTGTTCTCCTTGGGTCACAATCTCAGCTCCCTTCTTTCTACACACCCAAGTATCAAGTCTTGAAGTATAAACATTTAATAAATGAAGTGTCTAAAAATAAAGACAATGCTATAGGAGTCCTCTCCTATTAGGAGTTCCTTGTCCAGTTGTCCTTAGGTACGTAGATGAGACCACCACTTAGGGTGACTTTTTTTATAGTACTTTTTAGTTAGTTTGTGTTGGAGCAATTGGTTAGCAACTAGCTCCCGATCTCTACTAGATTATGCTTAGCCTATCCCTTCTGGATCTTCATATCTTGATTTCATTAGGGGGTAGGGTGTTTTTGTTTAGTTGTGTGGGCCGAGTTTTCCTATCTAGTGGTCACCAATGAGAGTGGGATTTTAAGCCTAAGAAAGAGCTAGAAATGTGTCAAATTTTGTTAATTTGAGGCAGAAATTGTAGATTGCTAGAGGTAATGAATACGGATTTGATGATGTTAAATAGTGGTGGAAGACGGGATTCAAAAGCACTTTTGAAGTTGGATGTCATAGTAGTCTCAAAATTTTAGTAATTTTTCTAGGTACCAAAATGAAGTCAAACAAGTTTTAGGTAGTGCAGGACTATGAGACGGTCATGCAAAAATTTTTGGATCACAATTTCGATGCTGAAAACTAGAGTTACTAGTGCTTGGGCAAGAAGGGACCAAAGAAGTGTGAAAATACTTTAAGGGGGAAGGGGTGGTGACGTTTGGGCCTCCCCATCCCCCAAGTTTTCATGAGAGGAAGGAGGGTTTTTTTTTTCGTGTGATAAAAATTAACATCCTACTATACATGGTGCCATAAAAATGAGAGGGGGGGTTATAGAGCTTAAAAATAACCATAGAAATACTGATTCCTTCACCTCCACTTTTGCAAATGATGGCTTGATCAAGAAGATGGAAAATCAATATTTCTCTCTCCTCCCTCTATGTTCTCTTGTGGGCAATTCATGTGGAAATTCTTGTGAGAAGATCGGAATGGAGATCAAGTTGAATTAGATTGATGTGGGGACTATGCCAATGTTAAGTAGTGATGATGAGCACTATTTGGAGGCTAATGGTGGAATCAGTCACTTGCTATTGGTAAAATCAATTCTTGAGAATTGAAACATTAAAAATGGTGGTAAGTCTCTTTTTTAATGAAAATTTGGATTATTGTTTTTAGTTTAGGACTCAAATCATGATCATATGTGATTAATATTTGTTTCGATCTTTGTTGTGATGTTTTTGAGGGATGTAAACCATAAAATGTAGAATCTATGTCTGTGCATGTGAGTTATTACTTTTTAAAAACTCAAAATGCGTGTTTTAAGAGGAAAATTTATATTTTTCTTGGTTTCACATGATCAAAGTATGTTCATATGGGATGTTATTAAATGTAATGATGGAGTAGAGTGTGAAATAATTTTTTGAATAAATATATATATATATAACATTTTACATAAATAAAATAATTAAAAAATATAATTTTAAGATAGAAAAATAGATAAAAACATATTTATAGATGGAAAAATGATAGAAAATTAGAATTATATTTGTGTAAGTATAATGAAGGTATGACATTGCCTTATCATCGTAGCAAAGTCGTTAGTGCGGAAAAATCATGGAAAGATTATTTAAGCATATTCACAATGTTGATTTGATTTAAGTAAAAGATTTGTGCACTCAAAGTCATCCAGTTTGCATTGCATTGAATTGACATGCATAAAAGAAAGTGGTTTTTTCAACTAGTTTGGGAGATCTCATGCAAATGAAGGGCTTCCGAAATCATGTGGCATGCAATTGCAATTTATAAGTAGCAAACAACACTCCGAACTAGGAGAAGAAGAAGGAGTGATTTGGGAGAATTTTGAGCAGGTGTCCTAGGGTTTCACTCCCCTTTCAGAGCCAATGGAACCATCAAATTTGCAATCTGATTAGTGGTGAAGAAGTTAATGTTTCGTGCACGTTTTTGGTCTAGTAGGGAACTCCAAGAGATCTAATGCTTGGAGATTGCTTCTGAGTAGTCCCAGACAAGGATTTTGTTCATCTTCTTACATTTAATCAATACATAGTGCTTTTATTCATTGAGCTCTATCTTTATCTTGTGTACCTCTTGTCTAAACTTTTTTTTCTCTTATATCTCCTAATCTCTACTTCCTTCTCTCTCTAATCCTTGGTGAATACAACCCTTCGACTAAAACCTCTATGACACCATTGTTGTAGGTTTAGTATAATTGTTTCCTTGGGGATTGGTTTGGTGATAAATATACTCTCTCTTTGAATGAATATTGTGAAGAGTGGACTTTGTGCATATGTCTTATATGTTGAGATGATGCATCCTAGGGTCAGTCCTTGGGGTGTAGGAGAGCTATAGTGGGGTGATAAGCTAGGGTATTCTCCCTTTGTTTGTGTTACAATGTGCTAGCCACCTATATGTTTGGGTACTCCATCTACTTAGAGTCAAGAAGGGTATCATATTGGACTACAATCTAGAGATTGAATCTTCAAATGAATTGTTTCAATAAATCAATTCATAGTGTCTATATGCTCTTGGTTTCAAGGTTGTGGGTTTATTTAGGTGAATATAAGAGGCTTGGCTAGAGCCCTAGACCCAGTGTTGGGCCCATTTTAGGTCTCTACATCAAGGTTCTCCAATTTGCCCCCCAAACCATACATTATGTCCCATGCGACCTTGATTTACTAAGTCTCCCATAGAGAACTTTCAAACATTAAAGACTTCATATAAAGTGAGTCAATATCCTCAACAAATCTCCCATAAGCATGTTTCGTCATATCCTAAAGGTAATTTATACAACTTTGCAAGGTACATGTAATCATCCACTTTTAGAGCTTAGCCTAAAAATCCCATGACATCCACCCTACCCAAACCTACACATCCTCCAGCGGGTTCTAGACTTTCAATCTTCTACAGATTCAGAGCCCTAATCCTACACCTCTAACCATCATCATCCTCTTCTTCATTTATGGTATGTATAGTATTTGTCTCTCACCCTTGTATCTCATATTTATTAGCCTCATGTATTTTGAACATCTTGATCCACTTTCCGGCAATAGGGATTGTTAACTCTCTATCATCTTGCTTACATGTGCCATCATCATCCAAATGTTAGTGAGTGTACTTTGTACCCATCAAGCTTAATCACTTCATGCTTTGAAAACTAACAATGAAGACCATCTTGTAGAAGTTTGTTCATAAATTTTGGTTTGTAACTTAGATCACCCAGTTTTCTTTTGTAAAACTATAGCCCCACTTGCCGTATATAACTTCATGAAGACACATCCCCAAAGAATTCTATGTAACTATTTAGGGGTGAGGGAAGGGTTTACCCTTCCCCACCCCCAAATAGAGAAATACAGAAAGATGGGGGAGAGAGAGAGAGAGAGAGAGAGAGAGAGAGAACATGAAGAGACTCAAAAAAGATGATTCATGTGTATTCATAGGGTTTTCCATACCTTACATTTTATAGCTACAAAATCCTAATTTCACACCCCTAATTCTTACGGCTTTTCACACCCTGTTTCTCCTTACCTTCTACACATGGCACACATGGATAACTTGAATTCCACACTGGTGTCCATTGATAGAGGTCAAATGCCTTATCCATTTTACACTGCAAATCCCAAGTGCATGAAAATTTGTAGTGAGTTACAGTGCATTTGTAAGCCAAATACAATGTTTAAGTACAATATCCCAAATAGATAGAGATGAAGCATGTGAACAATAGCTTAGCACCAATATAACCCTTGATCCATGGACATGTTAGCTAAGGTCACCTCCCTTGGCATTTTTTGGGTCTTGTGCCTCCCTATACACCCATTGCTTCTATGTGATCTTCAATCATATGTTGCACATAGAAACTGCCATAGGTTTTCACAGTGATAAATTTGTGAATATGAGAACGTTCACTGAAGAGATTAGAGTTATGCCATGGTCGTGGGCGAGAAGTGGAGGGAAAACTTGAAAATGAGTGTGAACTTGTTAGAAACACAAGCTAGTAAAAAATGTGGACTCGTGTGAAATGCAAACTCGTCGAGAGTGTGGATTGGTCAGAAATGCCAGGTGCTCACGAGTGCGAATTGGTTGGAAATGTCAGGTGGTCGAGAGTCCAAAATATGAACTCCTCCAAAATCTAGAGTAAAAAGTGTGGAGTGAAAAATCTGTCCATTCACCAACTAGACTACCCAGAAGCTCTGAGTAGGATCAAGGTTGCAGCCTCTAGCCACACTCGAGCAAGCAAGGAGGCAACTCCTCCTTGCTTCAATACATATTCTATCAATAGTACTGAATGCATGATGTGTTGAGGCCAACATTGAAAGTAAGGGAGGGATATTTCCCTTGCTTTTTATAGTCTGTAGAATGATAGAGACTATCTTTTAGAAGGCTCGTAATAAGGCTGAGGAGCTGGGAGGAGCGACCCAACATGCCCCCAAAAGGACTTGTGGATAGAGTGAAACCATGCTAAAATGCCTTTAGGTGACATCTAGAAATAGCAGCACTAATGAGGAAGGAGACGATAGCAAGGAGCACCACCGTGGCTATGATAAGGCATCAAGGACTTTGTACTTGTAAAGCATTAAACAAGGCATGAATATCTCATACACCCTCTCTCAATACATTGTTTGCATATACTAGCATTGTATCATCTATATCTACAAGCTCTATAGCATTTGCACTTTCATTCACAATATCTTTAGTTTGCATATCCTCATCAAGTAAAGCATGTATATCATGTACTACATTAATATCTGCAATATTGTCTATCAAAGAATCCTCTCTTATTCCCTTGTGTGTAATGTTGCAATCATTGAGTTCTCAACCAATATAGTAACGTTTCCACCCTCAAGGAACCCACTTTAAAATAGTAGCAAATTCATTAGTAGGCTATAATTGAATCCCTTACAAACCCATATTATCATCACTTGCATCAATGTTGCATGATTGGTCTCTCCCACAATTTTCCTTTTTCTTTAATAATATCTATACTTTTATCATAAAACTGGCACTTGATAATTCTCAACACATCATCAAGTGTAAAATCAACCTTGCTATTGAGGATCCTCTCCTCAAGCACTTTTTTAATGCTAATGGCTATTTCAATATCATATTGCAATTTATACCTAGGCTGCTTGCCTTTTTTCTTTTCTTCTTGCTTCTTTTCTTGTGCTACATCTTCCATTATGTATTCAGGGGTGGATTTTTTAGTACCCTTCGGGTAGTCTACTTTACTTCCTACAATTCTCTTTTAGCATGTACACATTGGACTTGTCACATTTCTATTCCTAATGCATTCTCCTAGTTGCTGGTTGTATACTGCTATGCTTTGCAAATTTTTCCGCCAGCTTTCATTCCTCCTCAAGGTCCGCTATAATGTCTTTTGATGGTCTGGCATGGTGGTCCAGCCTAGTTTGCGTGTCGTATTCATCCACCATCCGCATGATTTCAACTAGGAAATTTCCTAGGTTGAGCTCTTCATTTTTGAAGTTTATACTGGATTCTATCATGCTTGTTGTCTACTCTAGTAAGTTTTTGATGAGGTTGATCAAGTCGGGCAGCATCACGCTCCCGATGGTGTTGGTCCTTCTATGTGGCTGACTTTCCGTATTTCATCTTTCACTAAGTTCTACTGATTGGGGCTCTTGATCACCTGTCTAGGCTTGAGGGTTGTCTCCTATTAGCGGGTCCATTCTGTTTATTAAGTTTGAGTGTGTTTCTCCCTATTTACAGATAAGTCTCAATTTTCGTTCACTCAGTGTGGGTGGTGCTCTTTTCTGTGCAGTGTGTGAAATTAGGCTTTTAGTTTTTCCAAGTGCACTTCAAGTGTTGAAAACAATGTGGGTGTGAACATGAGATAATGAATGCAAATTTCTCACTCCGGTCTAAGTTCACTCATCCAAATAGGACTTTATACTTAGTGATTGGTCGCTCTCTCTAGTTTCTAGGGTCTATGCTATGCTACCTAGCTCATGGCTGAATGGGAGTCTATAGGTCAGTTTGCGACTCTAAATGGGACTAAAAGCTAATCTGAATATTAGCGGTCATGTCAAGCTATTCGGCTATGATTTCTAAGTTCAATTGTGTCTGTAAGGCATTCAGAGCCTCCCTTGATTGTGGGAGGTATTCTTCTTTGCCCGAGATGTACTAAATCTGTCCCTTTCTCCTATTAGACTTTTGGTTTGATTCTATAGTGTTCAATTCCTAGATTCGAATGTCTGATTTTCAATTGTCCAATTTCCATGCATCTGGTTCAAACTAGTCCAATTCTAGTGTCTGATTGTTCTAGGTCTAATTTAGACTAGTCTGATCATAGTGTGTCTGATGGTAGATGGCCGAGTGTTCGAGTCCAATTTTGGAGGTATTAGATTGTGATATGGTTGATTGTCCAAATTGGTCAGGGTGAACGTTTGATTGGATGAGCAAGGGATGGTTTGATTTTTGGGATCAGATGAATAGTGTCCGATCAGACAAATCAAGGAAGATCAAATGCCTGGTTGTACAAAATCAGACATTCGATTGTTTAATTGTGGGAATCGGACCCTATGAACCATGTCCGATTCCGATGGCATGCAAACAATGAAGACAAAAATCAACTCGTGGCGGACAATTTGGTCATACTAACATGTAAGGAGATTCTAAATACAAGAATGGATACACAAGAAGGTTTCTGTATACTTGATATGCACAAAAAACTCATGTTGAAGCCGATCTATTCACCCAAAGTTCAAGGTCTCTCGCCCTCTCTCTCTCTCAAGCTCTCTCTCTCTCACTATATTGAAAGTAAAAATGAGCTTCCCCCTTGCCCTCTAGGGCCTTAAACCCTTGTTCGGTTCAACCTTGGCCTCTCCAATCACTCTCCTTGTGGTATTAACACATCTAAGCACTCTTTTTCCCCATGTTTCCCTTGTTTGTTCCCTGTTTCAGCCTATTTTACAACACAAACCCTAAGTCAATTCGTTGCGATTTCTTGATCCCATCCTACTTTAAATGCAACAAAAATAAATATCAAAATACTGAAATGATTTATCCTACTTTTCTACTCATCAAAAACCAAAAATACTTGCTTGTTTTGAAGATTAAAAACCCCAAATCTCCTACCTATATCAAGCACTGGTTCGGGGATGCAACCCTACTTCCATGCTCGATTTGAGATGGTGTGTAAGTGCTCAAGCCTGAATTCATTTGTCCCAACAATGGAACCAAAATGTAGTAGGAGATCACACTCCTCTGTTAAGACCCATGGTCTGCTTATTGCTTCAAGAGTTTCAAGCAAGAAAAAATGTCTATCTCTCACCTAACTGACACACCTTCAATCCTACGGGGGTGTACTGAGCTTACCTTGATGCCCAAATGAGTAGCCTCCTCCCATAAGCAAACTGGTGGCTCCACGATTTGAGATGCAAGCTCAAGCAACCTCAAGCCTCCACCTCTAAGTTCCATCCTCCATAGTTGTGAATGAGACAAGAGAAGGGAAGAGAAGAGAAGAAGAAGAGAAGAGATGATGGAGTGCTTCTTCTCCAAGATCCCTCACCCTCAAACATTCGCTCCCTCACCCTCTCTCTCTCAAGCACACACAAGCAAGAAAGAAGGAGATGAGAAGAGAAGAAGAAGAGACCAATTTTTCCACACACAAAGAATGAGCTTCTCATTCACTTTCTAGGTTTATATACAAGCCCAAAATCCCTTGGGCACTTGTCCCATTTTTTACATGACCAGGCATCTTGCTAAGGTCTTATTTTCCCATTCCCTTCTAGTTTCCTTATCCCTTCACCTATGTCTATTTAGACTATACAACTTGCATAGGAGGGAGCCTGGTGCTCTTATAAAATGAATTATATTGCACCATGTGCTTTTCTTGCTAGAGCTTTTGGAACACCTTGCTAGAATATTTTGTGCTTTCCCACGTTCTTTCTGAGAACCTTGCTAGAATATTTGGTGCTCTCCTTCATCCTTGAGAGAGTACCTTTCTAGAAACTTCGGTGCTTTCCTTCATCCTTGTTGAGAGGACCTTGCTAGGATTTTCAGTGCTCTCCCATGTTTTTTTTGAGCTTGCCTTCTCCTCCACTTTTCTTTCCTATGTATAATGAGCTTCTCCATTCACTTTTTGACTTGGGCTTCCTTGGTCTTCCTCTACTTATTTTTGGATGTATGGTCTGTGTCCCTAACATGTCTTGTAACACATGAAACCACTCAATTTTTAGCCATGGTTTCATTGTTTTTTTTGTAACACATCAAAGTCGTTTTGTTTTTTTTGTTGCCACTATTGCTATAGTAGCAATAGCACCTATCTCTTATCATCACTAGTTCTTGTAGTAGAACTAGAACTTCATGAATCTCCCATGTCTACAATCCTTTCAACAGCTTTCATGTTGGGTTCACCAATGTCGAAGCATGTGGGGTGAAAGGCCTAATCATAAGGTTTTAGGAAAAGAGAGATGCAAAGAAGGGGAGAAAGAATAAAAAGAAAGAAAAAATTTGAAGTATCAAAGTCCAAATATACTAATTTGAAGCCATATCATAAAATTTTGATTCATATCTAGTACAATAGGCCAAGATTGATGCATGCATTGCAAGTGATAGTACAAAATCATATGATGGGATGATTTCCCAAACCCTCCGAGTCAATGGCTCAAAAAATACATTGGCATAGATTAAGTCCTTGTTGTATATAGACTATATGCAAGCACAAAAGCTTCAAATCTCATCTCTAATCTAAGAAAACATATAGTAGATAATTTCTACGATCAAGCATGCATGATATCAAGCAATAGTAAGCTCCAAATCCTAAGAAATACATGTATGGGCCTAAGTGCAAGAATTGAGCCTTGACTTAGTGTTATGAACAACAATAAAAAAACCTATTTTATGTTGCCCCAAAGTCACCCTAAAGAGGGTTCATTATATACTTCAAGCATACACTCACTATACACCAGCATATGCATTTCGTATCAATCCCTATGTTCAAAGATTCAAGCTAAAGATTCAAGACAGCAATATGCAACACAAATACCCAATTTTATCATGTTTTTCATAGCTCATGTGAGCCACAGACTCACTCCTTTACTACTCTAACTATACATTGAATGTTTAGGAGTGTTCAGGCCTATTCAGCAAAGCCTTAAAATTCCATGAGTTGTTAGTGTTAGGACCTAAAATGGGCCCAATACTAGCTCTTGGGCTCTAAATGGGCTTCCTATGCTCACCAAAGCACCCTCACGATCTTGTGGTCAAGAGCATCTGGAGACTATACATTACTCTAAATAAATCGTGCATTTCTATCGATTTGTATTCCAATGACTTTTCCCATCCTAACTTCAACTGAGGGAGTAGACAAACATTTAGGTGACTAGCACCTCATATCACATACATAAAGAGATCCCCCCAATAGAGTGTTCTCGCTCCTACAGCTCTCCTACACCCCAAGGATTGGCCCCACAATGCATCGTCTCCAGCATAAAACACAAGCGTAGTAGTTTCCTCTCATAATATAAACATAACAATCCAATAGATTGTATATATTCCCCACTTACTCAATTTTCCAAGGTATTGTATTACCCTACACCAAAGGGGATCTTATACTCTCAATGTTGGTCATTACCTAGACATACAATTGTAATGTATCCAGGAATTTTTCTTCTAACAAACAACTTAACAAAAAACTAGCCAATGTGAAGTGCGCAAACAATCTTTTCATGATTCATTTCTATTAGCATTGTGCTATACTGCTAAGAAATAGCAATGGGCTAACCTGTGCTAACTAAAACCCTTACACTTATATAAACCATGGCCTATATGCTAAGATATACAAATAAATTAGAAACTTAATCAAAAATATTTTCATTTTAGTCCCACACCCCCTACCATTTATGTTTTACTTACTTGCACTGATGTAAGGAGATTTCATGATAATTTTTAATAGGAACAAGCTCTAAACACGTAATTTAATATATAAATGGAGGTAAAATAAGGAAAATACTCATTCTTTACCTTCATTATATAGTCACAAACATTTTGCTAATTTTTCATAATTTTAAACGCACAAAACTTATTTTTCCTTAAATTTTTTCCTTCATTTGACTATTTCTAATGAGTATTTTTATTTATTTCAACATAAATTATTGAATTTTTTGAGTTTTCTAATTTTCAAGTCTTATGTGAAGTGTGATCTATTAGTATACTCATTTTCATGCAATGTGAACGTCATTTATTTTCCAAAATCCAAGAACAACACTATTTTCCATTAAATCATGTGTTTCGAGTTTTGCAATTTTATTATTTTTAATATGCATAAGGAACAGTGACCAAATTTTTGAAATTGTAGACAAAAAAATATATTTCAACAATTTTCAATCATCTTTCCATCATATGCATGAAAGATTTATAAAAATAAATAAATAGGAGAGTTGCTTACTCTAAAAACTGCTACACACCTTTTGTATTTCGAAAAAGTGGAGTCGTTGATGCTATTTTCTAGGTCACACATCCAAATCACCCAATCTACATGCCATTATGTTTTTGAACCATCGTATATTCCTACTTTATCAAATCAGCCACCCCTCTCTCTCTCTCTCATACACAAACAACCATATGAACAAGAAATAAGGAGGACAAAGATAAAGGGGAGAGAAAGAGTGAAATTAGATCTTTTCATTTACTACATCATTTTGTGCATGGTTTTTGGAGCATTGGAGAATTAAGAAATTCAACATTCCATTCCTTAGAGTAGGAGGATAATAGGAAGAGGCACAAACAATGATTTTTAACAAGAAAAAAGGGGCATATAAAAAAATGCACCTCCCCATTCGTGTGATTTTTTTAGAGTTCTTGTCCTCTTAATCATGGCTAAACATTTAACTACCAAACTATTTAGTTCAAACTTGCATGTTCACACTTGTCTACACAAGTGGTTCTAGCCTCGATGGAGGTGCAAATGGTCTCGAAATCGCAATCTAACTAGACAAACAGCTTTTTGGCATAGAAATCTATCACCTTGGCCTCCCTCATGCACTTTTCTACTTCTCCATCCAATAGAGCTACTTTATAATGCCAAATCTTGTGGATATTAAATGAGGGGTCAAAAAGACTCCCATTGACAAGCAGACACTTGCATTAGATTCCTCGCATCAAAAGGCATCTAAGAAAACTCGAACTCCTTTATCTATGATCATTTCATTTTGCACCAAAAATGCCTCTTTTATGGATTTTCGGTCACCTTTGCGCTTGAAGTTTAGCTTTGAAATAAGTTCTCATTGGCGAGGGATAGGGTGACTCAACCCTTCAAACCCAAAGAAGTGAGGGAAAATGCTTCATGATCTTTGACCTAAGAAGTATGATTTTACTAAGGGTAAATTGGTCCTATATTATTATGCCCATCATGAGCTCTTCCCAGGGAAGTTGAAATCCAAATGGGATGGCTCTTTATAAGATTGTTTGTATAGGAAAGAATGGCTCTATAGCTCTTTTAGCAGATTTTGAAGGAGTAGAGTTAAAAAATAAGGGTAAATTTTCATAAATTGAAGCGCTATTAAGTATGTAGACTAACGTCAGACTTGGTGCCTTTGTACATCCTTTAGGATCTAGCTTAAACTTGTAGAGAGTACTAAGACTATTGGATGGGGAAATTCATTTCTTATCTCGAGCATCTATATTTAGAGCAATTTTACCACCAAGGAAATGCGAGCTAGTGGAGTAAGGGTTATCACATTACTAAGTGATAAGATGGATATTTCACATGGGATATTAAAGTCTATTATCACCATTGACATTGAGTTCTTACTAGCATCCCTATTGAGTTCAATTAGGAAGGAGGGATTGTATTTGTCTTACATTCACTCTCTAGATTAGATTTTGATTATCATAAGTATGAGTAGGTTGATTGCCATGGTGGGTTACATCAATGAAGCCATGCTTTATATATCATATTTTGAAGGAGCTTCTCAACCAATTGAATGGGACCTATAGTATGAGAGATCGTATTCTAAATGATCAACACTCATACTGAATGTTGTGCTTTATGGTCATTGGTGAAAGGCAACACATAGTTAATAATCAACCAATTGAATGGGACCTATAGTGTGAGAGATCGCATTCTAAGGATGTACCATCATGTAGTCTTGGACACCCTTGAGATCCTTGAGACAATGACTCTCTAGTTGATTCCTCAATAGTGGAATTGCTTTGCACACTCTCTAGTTGATTATGCCTTTGTTGAAGATATATTTCTTAATTGTGGTCCTAAGGGGCTTTTACAATTGTCTTTTGATGTTAGTATAGGGCTACTATGTGGATTGCTTACTCATGTGTCCTATTTAGTCACTGATGGTTAGTATGGATTATGAGCCAAGTAGCAATTTATCATCTTCCTATTCTATCATAGACTCATCACAACGTTTAATGAAATATTAGTTGAACATCTCTTGCTATTTATGTAGGGGGCTAGCTAGTTATTTGATGCATTTAGTGTAGGGTTGAATAGCCATTCCCTTGGTCTAGTTTTGTGCTTTAGTATGAGTTATGTGGAGACCAAGTTTTTTCTTTCAGTAGAAGGTTACTGAATGTTGTGCTTTTTTGCAGTGAATTAGTTGATTTCATTAGGCCAAGAGGGCCATTTTTTTGTTTGGTGCGAGTGTGGTTAATAGTATTTGTTTTATTGCTATACTAAATAGATTCAATAGAGCACGTGGAGGGAGCCTCTTGCTATGCAAAATATTCTAGTGGCCAAGTCCAGGCGATATCCTTCCTTTATCATTCTTTCTCTCTATGCTTTATGTGTATATGTATGTGGGGTATTTTTCTTTTGCTTGGGACTAGCATACAAGGCATGAAGTTCTAGGGTTAGATCTAGTGTATCTGGGAAGGTTTGAGTATTTGTATGCCTCCTATAAAAACATTGTCAAACTCTTGATGTAACAAGGCTTGTAACCGAATCTCATCAAGATGTGCAAGGGAAATGAACCTTTCTTGTAATGCTTCCTCTTCTCCCAAAGAATGGTTTAGAGTAAAATTTATTTCAAAGGATGTAGTACATGAATTTCTTTGTTGCAAAGACCATCCCAAGGCACAACTTCTCCATGTAAGTATAATTAATCTTAGATACCTCCATCTTGCAATTGGCAAATGGAATCAAATAGTATCACTTCTTCTCCCAAATCTAGGCTAAACATTAGCTGTTACTATACGTCATAGCCACTGAAAATATATAAAATATCTCACTCCTTTTAGGTTCTTTTGGAATTGGCACTTTTACCAATTCTTGCTTTACATCCTCAAAGGATACGTAACAAGAATCACTCCAAACAAACAGATAGTTAAAAGAAAATAGATTTGTCAATGGCAATGTCCACTCAACTAGTGTATTAATAAATCATCGATAATATTTGACAAATCTATGTAATTATCTAGGAGTATGTGGCAGACTCATAGCAAAGATAACCTTTATCTTTCTAGATCCATTGCAATACCAACAGCCGAGCCAACCATATGGCCCAACAACAATCCATAGGGAACTCCAAAGACATGCTTTCTTGGATTAAGAGCTATGCAAAACTACCTATTCCACTCAAAACATTTTCTCGAAATAATCAATTGTCTCTTCCATCTAGTGGCTACCCTGAGATCATTAATAAACACTTTTAGCTCCTCTAGGGAAATATCACCCAAAGTTCTATCAACTGTATGTTGCCAAGACTCTGGTGCATTGCATAATCCAAAAGATGTAACAGGATACAAAAAAATACCAAATACAATAATAAATGTTGTTTTCACATTATCTTCCTCTGGGATAGCCACTTGGTTATACGGATAAAACAATCCATAAACAAATAGTTATTCCTACCTACTAATTGATCTAGAATTTAATCAATGAATGGAAGTAGATAGTAATTGTGGGGACTAAAAAATGGGTGTGATACTGGCTCTAAAACTCTAATTAGGCCTCTATGCTAAACCAAAACACCCCATGGCCTTGTAGCCATGAGCATCTTGAGGCTAACCCCACTAATCTGAAATACACATTTGTGCCATTTAAAGTCCAATAGATCCCTTCCCAAATTCTCACAAGAAGTACATGAAAAAAATTGTACCTAGCACCTCGTAGCACATACATAGGGAGCACCCCTCAGAGATTGGCTCCAAGATACATCGTTCAAACATATAACATATATGACACATAGTCCTCTCTTATCATCAATCATTTGAGGAGATACTTTGTATCCTCACTTTATTAGTCCCCAAAGAAAGAAATGTACTAAACCTATAGCTTGGGACTTCTCATGCTCAACATGGGTTAGCATTTATGAAACCAAGTGCTATGTAATCTGAGAAGTGCTATACAATCCAGGAGAGCTAATACTCATTTGATACCATGTATATGGAATGCAATACAAAGGTGAATGCCCATGAATGCGCAAATAACTTATTGAATCAAACCAACAACGTGGATGTGCACAACCAATTATTTTCATAATGTTCATACTACTAGCGTATTTACTTTGTTGCATAGGGACAACATTGATTGTACTTGTGCTAGTGAACCCCTTAAATTTTAAGATAAACAAACCTTCTACACAAAAGGCAATGAATAAGTCTCATTTAAATCCATGATCAACACTCATAGATCCCCCTCTCCCTATTGATTAATGTTATGCTTGTGGTGGTAGGTGTAGATAATGTTTATTATGTGTATTTCTTTTCTAAAAATCAATAAATCACACACTATAATATGGAAATGGAACTAATGTAATGCTAAAACCTCATGCCTTAGGCCCACCATATATCCAGAAACACATTTCTAATTATTTGTAGTTGTTTGGTGTATAAAATCTACTTTTTCCATATAAAACCCATTTCTCTTTATATATATATATATATATATATATATATATATATATATATAAAATTTATGACATAGAAATGATTAGGCATACTGAGATTTGTCATTATTCACCATTTCATACCATAGGCACAAAATATGACTCAACAAAACCCATAAAACTCATGATTTGCCATAAAACTGCACTTTGTGGGTTTTGCGTGTTTGGCATAAAATAATTAAATGATTAATACTTATTATTATTTTTATATTTATGATAAAATAAATAATTTCTAAGTGCTAAGAGTAAATTCCGATCATATGAATCAAAATTCTTCATAAAATGATGAAAAATCCAACTTACACATTAAACCGCATAAAAATCTATATATACCTCGCATTCAAAAAGCCACAAACGCTCATCCATGACAACAGATGCTTCCTTGGTGCATCTCTTGGATTCCATTGCAAAATGGCACCCATTTTCCCTCATTGTCTTAGTCTATATGGACCACATTTATGGTGAGAGAGAAAGACCGATTTTGGATCTTGCTAAATACTACATCATTATTTGTGAGAATTGGAGCAATGAAGGAAAAACAATTGATGAAACTCAGGCCCAAGAGTAGGGAGATAATGGTGATAGTCCAAAAATTTGATGGGGAGTTCAAGAGGAAGATACTCCTTCAAGAGCCTGCGAGAAGAAGCTTGAGAGAGAGAGAGAGAGAGAGAGAGAGAGAGAGAGAGAGAGAGAGAGAGAGGAAGAGAATTAGCTCAATTCCCTTGTATCGATCTTCAACTAAGCCATATTCTCTTACGGTCTCTCATCTCAAATCTATTTCACCTTCCCTATCTCTCGAACCACTCGTAGACGATGGCTCCAAAGCGACAAAGTGGAAAAACCATGGGGACCAATGCAACCGGTCAAGCAACGGGTATTGCCAATGATATGGGAGTGCCGGAGGTTATGGGAGTTGCCACTACCAACGAAACATCGGGTGTGGCTAATACAAGCGCGAGTAAAGACAACATTCCTAATGTCATCATCCTACCAAACCAGGTTATTCATTACTAGATTATTATTTTGCTATATAAGATAATTACATAAGATATTAGCTTCCATATTCTTCACTTACACAAATTGATAACTCATCTAAAAAGCATATTAGTACAAACATAAACAATTAATCACTATGATTTGCAAGTAGATTAATTGAGATTCTAAGTCATAGAATCATGTTAGAGTTAATCGCCAAAGGTTATTATACGTATGTCTTTATGCGCATTCGATATAGTTATGGTCAAATGCCACAAGGTTAAGAGTTGACTAGAGATGGTTATAGAAACTGATTTTCTATTTAAGAGTCCTATAGGTCATCTCGTTGAGTTATTGCCACAATATATTGTTTTAAGTAATTTTTCTTATGTTGGGTAAGATATCCCAAACGGGAAATTCAAGCCTTGCTTAACATGGTATAAGAGATGTACTCAACACTTCTTTATGGGGAGGAGAATCCTCATTAGAATGTATGGTTACCTTAGGATAAGGTCTACCTTGGCTATGTGAAGCTGTGAATTGCATGATGGGGTGATTGTCATTGCATCATTTGATATACATTTGAAATGACTATTTGTGTTTGCTAGAACCTAGATCTTTGATTGAAATTATTGTCAAACAAAATAAAAGGAAGGATCGCGCTAGGCTACCCCCAAGCTAGCGGTGAGACCCTACTCCAAGGGGGTCATGATTATCACTATGAAAGGCTTGGGTTGGCTCCGTAGGCGAAAGGTTTGTAAGTAGGGATAGTCTCCAATAGTAGGAAATGTAGGTGCCAGAGGGGGTTGTGGCTATAAATCCTGCATTGTTCCAAGAATCTGACGAGCCCTTTTGTGACCTAGGATGGGATCCTAGAACCCTAAATACTAGTTATGAGGGTGGAATATTGGTGGAAAAAATATCCTTATGGAGTTATGTGTATCTTCTACTAGGATAGAAAGACGGAAATTGTAATAAGCTTCTAATATAATAAAGAAGTTTGCTTTACTATTCGAATTGTATGCGTGTTGGTGAGATAAATTATGTGAAGGAACCTATGACTTAATGGACTAATTAAGGAAGCTAGTTGTATATGTTCCAATAAATGTGTTATAGGTAATTAAAAAACTAAAGATGACCCATCATCAAAGGAAAGCGGGTGGGCATAACCCCGATGGGTCTATCCAATGGTAGGGTGGTCCCGGTTAGCTAGGAGCTTTTCTAAATCAGTAATAGAAATATGAAAACGGTAAATTGACCAACTAGTCATTAGGTACAACTGACTTGCATTGTTTTAGGGGGCTGGAATGGGATTTTTCCTTATGGGAAAAAGGGTTAACATACTGCAATCCCCTCTATCTCCCATTCTCTTTGAACGAAGTGCAATGGCAAGTCCACTTTAGATCGAGTAATCCTCTAAAAGTGGGACTCAAAATTACTGACGCTAGTTGGCTGCTAGGAGACCCATCAAATTTTAGGAACCCAAAACTTCAAGTCAATCCTAGTGGGTTCGACTAGAACTCTCCCGTTGCAAAGTAGACTCAGTAGGGTCTAAGTGACAAACCCCATGATGTTCCAAGGGAGCACCAGGCGGCATTATTTTCAGAAAACCTACTGATGGACTACTAAAAGGTGTGCTCTGGATTGAGACCTAGTAGACAACCCACAGTTGGTATCAGAGCGCACGTTAGTATAGATTATGACATAAGCTTAAATTAATGTTTGAACCTCAACTTTGGTGGGAGCAGTGGTGCCGAGATCAAGGTGTCCCTAAAAATACCATTACTTGGGATTTGTTGAAAGAATTTGTAAGAGGAAGATATTTACCTCCAGCTTATCTCCCCCAGAAGATGAATGAGTTCTTCAATTTGAAGCAAATGGAACTAACCTTGGAAGCATACTACTCCAAGTTTGTTTTTCTTCTTAAATATGCACCCCCCATGGATACTGTTCAACAAGTGTCCAAGTTCTAAAATGGACTAAATTATCCTCTGAACACTCGTTTGGAATCAATGCGTCCCATGGACCTTTGGGATGCTTTGATTCAAGCTTCTCCTATTATGCGGGAAGTACAATCAAAGCCTAACAATAATAAGTTCTAGAGCTACATTAACCAAAACAAAGGAGGATTGAAAGGTCAAGCAAAAAGAACGCAAGGCCAATTTTACCAAGGATAGAAGAAGAAGGCAAAATCGAATGCAGTTGGAAATTTTATTCTTACCCAGGGAAACAGGGATGGCCTTAGGTTCTTTCACTGTAATGAGACAGAAAATTTTAGGAGAGATTGGTAGGAACCATCACCAAGGCCGATTTCGAGGTTAAGGCAGAGCTGCCTAAGGCCTTGGTCAAGTAGCTATGGCAAGAGAAAGAATGTCAAATGTTACCCTAAAAGAGACTAATAAGGAGGAAGACCCTACTATGAAAGAAGATATTGACAGAGCAATTGTTCATGCTGCAATCCATAGGAAAGGACCAAATCGTCAATATCCGGTAATACAGACACCAGTTAGTCACCAAGGTAAATCATTTAAAGTTTTGATTGACTGTGGAAGTACACACTCAATTATTTCACCCAAGTGTGCTAAGAAGATAGGAATAGATACAATAAATGCATCAAAGCTACTTGTGGAATTAGCAAACGGAAAGGAAGTACTTTCTACATAGAAAACTGCCAAGCTAGAGTTTAACCTAGGAGAAAACCTTTCAAGTATGAGGTTTGAAGTAATGAACTTAGGAGCCTATGAATGTTTACTAGGAATGGATTGGCTGATTCCCAATTATGCTCATCTCCATTGTGGAAAAGGTTAAGTCACATTTCAGGATTTGAATGGTGAAATAGCAACTACACAAGGTGAAACAGGGAAACCTAAAGTTCAATTAGCAAAAGCTTCTCAAATTGTGAAAGGCTTGAAGAAGGGATTACCTATTTACTTGATCAAGCTTAACAAGATAAATCAAGATAGTCAGGCAGAAGAAGAACCATCGTGGTTAAAAGAGTACACCGACATATTTCTCGAAGAGCTAATTGAGTTACCTCCGAAAAGAGAAGTTGATCATGAGATCAAACTTGTTCTAGGAGCCGCTCCAGTGGCAAAGAGACCTTACAAAATGTCTATTCCTGAATCCATCGAACTAAAAGAGCAACTCAAGCAACTGCTAGAACAAGGGTATATCCGGCCAAGTATTTCACCATGGGGAGCCCCAGTATTATTCCAAAAGAAGAAAGATAGAACTCTCCGTCTTTGTATCGACTACCGAGGGCTAAACCAGGTGACAATAAAGAATAAGTATCCAATTTTGAGGATAGATGAGCTTCTTGATCGTCTACAAGGAGCAAAGATCTTTTCTAAAATTGATCTTTGGTCAGGATATTATCAGATTAGAGTGAAGAATGAAGATATTCCAAAGACCACCTTCAACATAAGATATGGTCATTTCAAATTCATCGTGATGTCATTTGGGTTGATAAATGCTGCAACTACCTTCAACAGGTTAATGTAGGACATTTTTAGACCTCATCAGGATGATTTTGTTCTTGTATTCTTTGATGACGTCCTAACTTTTTCTAAGGAGGAAGAAGATCATGAACCACATCTTTGCATTGTCCTAGAGACAATGAGAACACACAAGTTGTATGCCAAGAAGAAGAAGTGTGCCTTCTTCAAAAGGAAGATTGAATACTTGGGATTCATAGTGTCTGCTAAAGGTATATCAGTAGATCCTACCAAGGGCAAGGATGTTCAAGATTGGCCACCCCCAACCACTATCAAGGAAGTGAGAATTTTTCTAGGTCTAATAGGATTGTATAGGGTATTCATCAGAAACTATGCTCAAATTGTAGCACCTCTTACAAAGTTACTTAAAAAGCAAGTTACCATTAATTGGACTCCAATCGAACAATCTAGCTTTGAGCAAGTAAAGCATAGTTTGGCAACTCCTCCTATCTTAAGGATACCTGACTTAAGTAAGGAATTTGAAGTGTCACAGATGCCAGCTCTCTTTCATTGGGATGCGTACTAATGTAGGAAGGACAACTTGTATCTTACTCTTCAAGAAAATTGAAAATCCATGAGTAGAAATATGCTACTCACGACCTGGAGTTATTGGCACAATATGTTGTTTTAAGGAGTTTTGCTTATGTTGGGTAAGATATCCCCAACCGGAAATTCAAGCCTTACTTAACATGTTATAAGAGATGTACTCAACACTTCTTTGTGGGGAGGATAATCCTCATTAGAATGTAAGGTTACCTTAAGATAAGGTCTACCTTGCCTATGTAAAGCTGTGAATTGCATGATGGGGTGATTGTCATTGCATCATTTGATATACATTTGAAAGGATTGTTTGTGTTTGCTAGAATCTAGACCTCTGATCGAAATTATTGTCAAAGAAAATAAAAGGAAGGATCGTGCTAGGATACCCTCAAGCTAGTAGTGAGACCCTACTCCAAGGGGAGTCATGATTATCTCTACGAGAGGCTTGGACTACCTCCATAGGCAAAAGTTCTGTGAGTAGGGATAGTCTCGAATAGTAGGAAATATAGGTGCGAGAGGGGGCTCTGGCTGTAAATCTTGCATTGTTCCAAGAATTTGACGAGCCCCTTCGTGACTTAGGATGGGATCTTGGAACCCTAAATACTAGTTATGAGGGTGGAATCTTGGTGGACATAATATCCTTATGGAATTCTATGTATCTTCCACTAGTACATGGAAAGATGGAAATTGTAATAAGCTTCCAATATAATAAAGAAGTTTGCTTTATTGTTCAAATTGTATGTGTGTTGGTGAGATAAATTATGTGAAGGAACCTGTGACTTAATGGATTAATTAAGGAATTTGGTTGTATATGTTCCAATAAATGTGTTGCAGGTAATTAAAAACTAAAGATGATCCATCATCAAAGAAAAGCGAGTGGGCATAACCCCCGACGGGTCCGCCATCCAATGGTAGGGTGGTCCCTGTTAGCTGGGAGCTTTTCTAAATTGGCAATAAAAATAGGAAGACGGGGTAAATTGACCAACTAGTCATTAGATAGAACCAACTTGCATTGTTTTAGGGGACTAGAATGGGATTTTGCCTTGTGGGCAGGAGGGTTGACGTATCGCACTCCCCTCCATCTCCCATTCTCTTTGAACCAAGTGCAATGGAAAGTCTGCTTCACATCGAGTAATCCTCTAAAAGTGGGACTCGAAATTACTGACGCTATCTCGCTACTAGGAGACCCATCCGATTTTAGGAACTCAAAACTTCAAGTCGATCCTAGTGGGTTTGGCCGGAACTCTCCCATTGCGAAGTAGAATCAGTAGGGCCAAAGTGACAAACCCCATGATGTTCCAAGGGAGCACCGAGTGGCATTATTTTTGGAAAACCTATTGATGGACCACTAAAAGGTGTGCCATGGATTGAGACCTAGTGGACACCTCACACTTGAAGTGGTTTTGACCTAGACAAAGGGACAAATGACCTTGAAATTGCAAACTGATTGGACGGCTAGCTTTGTGGTATCAAAATCTATTAATTTTGCCTCCATCACGCACTTTTCAACTCTTGGACCCAGTAGGCCCTTCAAATCCGCAAGCTAATCTACACATAAAGAAAATATAAAGAGCATCAAGCTACTTCAAAAAAGAATACATAATAAAACACAAACAAAACTCTCACCCTACCCCTTGACAAAATCAAGGCATGAAGATCCACAAGGGATAGGCCAATTATAACCTAACAAAGATCCAAAATTAGTTGCTAACCAATTGCCTCAACGCAAACAGGCTAAAAAGAACTATCAAAGAAGTCATCCTTCGGACCTAGGACAATCTGACCAGGAACTCCTACTAGGCAAGGACTCCTATCACCTAGTCATTCATCTCCAAATACTTTTGATTCATCACTTTTTAATACTTCAAGAGTTGATACTCGAGTATGTAAAAAGGAGGGAGCTAAGCATAAAGATCCAAGGAGAACAAGGCATTAGCCTTAGATCCTATCGTCGCAATACCCAAGAACCTATGAAGCTCTCGCAAGGTGATACTAAATCTCTTTTTTCCTTTTGCTCACTTTGATTTTTGCTCCAACCATCCTTATTTATTTTATATGGCTAGACATCACCCCTAAGAAGACAAGGCATCGGGCTTGAGTTCGATTTGTCCCCATAAACATACCAAGCCTTCACAAGGCGATGATTATTTGGTCTTTGATTTGAAATTTTTTTCTTTTCTTTTCCTTTTGTTTAAGGGTTAGAACCCCTTTTTACATATCTCTCTATACTATAATCTTCAAATATAGGCATTGTTTCTTCTCTTTCTTTATTTGGTAGGCTTCTCTAATGGCTTCACAACTAACAAAAACTCCTAGAAGCAATAGCCTTGTAGGCTAGCAGAACAACATGGTCACTAGGACTACCTTCTAAAATAGTTCTTAGATAAATGATGCCGTGAAAAAAGAAACGACCCTCTTGGCCTAAAGAGCATGGGTCATTTTTCTCTAGCCAAATATGGTCTACTTGGCATATAAATTGCATCTTATCAGACTAATCAAGCTAAACCAAAGTGACATAAGATGTGAGGGCTAGCCTCATACCACATATGCATGCCAACTCACTATAATTCAATAATTGATTTTTAATATTGCGCATTTTTTATATCCACAAGTCCAAGCCTTCCCATTGATATCACATCAATATAGAATATTCCTTTTTGTGTGCTATTAGCTAAACAAATGACCTCCTTGGACTCATATGTTCCACCTTGATTTTCCTTCCAATAGATTGATCATCCAGCCTTTCCAAAGTCCCCTCCTATAGGGAGAATCATAGATTTATGCTTATTGCAACCTTCTCTATTTGGATTTTTCAATGAGTCATTGTTACAATCCAAGCTAGATAGGGACTCAATCCTAGGCCCATCACGTCAATGCATCCCAAAGCAGTGCATATTGTTAGATGTATCATTATGACCTCTGGTCTCATCCACTCGAGAGTTTACCATGGTATATCCACCAGCCATACTTTTAGGTATTTTGGGCCTCCAAACCCATCTCCTTTTAATGATTGCATGGCTTAATTGGATGCCACCACTCCTTCTATTCTTATATTCTTTCATGATAATTGACCTATATTGGCTCACCTACTAACTATCACTTTCTCTAAATTGGATCCTTCTACTAGATCCATCTCTAAATGGTCTTTACCATCACGAATCCTAGGTTTCCTATCACCTTGGCTCTCAATAATTGAGATAGCCTCCACATGATGGTAGCATATATTAGCTATGTTTTGGGGGGTGATCTCATTGACATGATTTTGTTTCAAACTTAGACCACTGAGGGGTTGCTTAATCACTCCACTTCCCCCATTAGGTCTACACCGATCTCAATCTAGCTCATGGCTTTGGGATAGAAGATTGGCTGCAGTAGGATGCTAGTGTTCCTAGGCCCCTTGGGACCTTAATAATTGATACTAGGATTCTTTCTAGTACATGTCATTTGTACCTCCAACACGACTAACATTCAATAGATGTTTCCAATCCTTATGAATTTCAAGAGTGTGGGAAAAACTCCAATAGCTCTCCCAACACCTCTGAATATATCTCTCATAATCTTTTGCTTAAACCTTTTCCTCCTTTAGTGACCTACGTTTTCTCATCCTAACTTGGAATTTCATATTTATTTACAAGCCACTAACAAAGAGTTCACCAAGTACATCTTTTGATAATTTACAGAATTTCCTTGGCCAAAGCTTCAGAACGCCATCAAAGACTCTCATGTACTCTTTGATGGAAGTATATAACTCTTGTTTAAACCTTTTCCTCCTTTAGTGACCTACATTTTCTCATCCTAACTTGGAATTTCATATTTATTTACAAGCCACTAACAAAGAGTTCACCAAGCACATCTTTTGATAATTTACAGAATTTCCTTGGCCAAAGCTTCAGAACGTCATCAAAGACTCTCATGTACTCTTTGATGGAAGTATATAACTCTTGCCAAATCTATATAAGCTATCCCAAGACTTGAGTCATGGGAACCTTCTTCTTATATTCATATGAAAATCTATCACATAATTACTCAAATGATTTAATTGATTGTAATGTGCCCACTCCTCAAATCGTGAGACACATCTTAGTAGTCCATTGAGAGATATATCTAGAAGACACCACTCGGCACTCCCATGGAATGACACGGGGTTTGCCAACTAGGGTCTCTCGAGTCTGCCTCGCAACAGAACTTATCTAGCCATTCCCACTAGGATCAACCTGAAGTCTGGGTTCCTTGTAGTCGGGTCTTCCTAACAGCCTTCTAGTGTCGGTCTGCAAACTGCTCCACTTTGGGCAGATACAACTAGACCAAATCAAACTCATACCGCACTTGGTTCAAAGAGAATGGGAAATGAGAGGGATGCATCCCTCGACCTCTCTGCCCGTAAAGCATAGTCCCATTCCGGTCCCCTCTAAAATGGTATGAATCAGGGTTTCAACTTACAAGTTCCAAGGACCTTGTCTAACTAACGTTCGCATCAAATATATTCCATTGAGGAAAGCTCTCGGCTAACTGAGATCACCCTTCCCTAGGATAGACCCACTGGTCACATCCACCACGCTTCCCTCAGGGGTTAATGTTTTGGTTATCTAATTACCTATCACATTATGTTTGACACATAAAAGCAACTTCCTTAATTAACCCATTAATCATAGGTTCCTTTACGTAATTTAGGGCACAGACATGAAGATAGGATAAAACAAGATCAAACACTTCCTTAACTTATCTTCAGATTAATGTTTGTCTCCTGCCCATACATGAGAATTAAGTGTTCCTTTTTGCCTCCACAGAAAAATCCTTCCGTCTCCCGGCAATAAAACCTGAAGGTTTATCCTACCAATATTCCGCCTTGTTACTAGTATCAAGGCCTCCAGATCCCATCTCGAGTCACGTAGAACACTTGTGTAGGGTCCGGAGGCATTGGGATTTACGATCGGAGCCCCCCTGGCACCCAAGCATCTTCCTACGCCAAGTAATCTCCACGGAGAGACCTCTCACGCCGGGTTCAGTCCACATTCTCGACGCGGATTCATAACCCCCTTGGACAGGGTTGGGTAGTTTGCTGGGGGTAGCTAGCACCATCCTTCCTTAATTATCCCTTTAGGAAATCATCCACAGCTAAAGCAACCAGCCCAATAACATTTACTAGGGAAAACATCCCTTTTGTTCCCATGGCAATTAGTCATCACAGACCCGGCCATGAAATCATCAATCACAAACAACTTGGATTAGCATCCAAAACCACATCAACAAATAGTTGAATGCACAACCTCATGCTTCAAGGCATCTCAATCCCATTGCATGCACAACCAGAATTTAACTTGGATGTATCAAAACATTTGCTCAAGGAATTTACAACCTTTTCAAACAACCAAGCATAGCTTGGGTCAACAATCCATGTACGATTAGGTCACCAGCTTCTATTAAGCTAGGAGCATATCCATTTGCGATAGTCTATAACAAGATCAATAAAAAAATTTGTAGGAAATTATACTTGACCTCTTAACTTCTTTTAAAGTTCTCTTTCCCTTGGGCATTTCCTTGTGGTAACTTAGTCCTAACCCAAAGTATTGACTGGTCAACCCAGGCAACAGACAAGCCTTATTCACAACCCATCGAAGAGCCTTTTATTCTTCCAGTTCTTTACTCATTTCTCTCTAACAAAGTAAAGTTAACACACTTGGCAATGCAAAACTTTTCACCTAGGCCTTCAGGATACAGTCTAGATGCATGCGTCCTATCCATCTCTCTTAGTGCAGTACCATGAATAATTTTCCAATCAAACTTACCCATCATGCACATGGTGTGTTTAATATATTAGTACATCCTAAATGACTTTTAAATCTATTTGTACCGGACAATGAATACTTATTCCTAATGCACCGGATATTATGTGACTTGCGTATATGAAAGTCTAGGTTTCTATCCATCGGTGCAATCGCATCCTATAAATGGAAACTAACATTTCATGTGTTTAATTTTTATGCAAATGCAAATCGTGATTTTTATTGGTTAATTTAAACATTGCTCTATGCAAAGGTCTATCAATTTATGTAGAAATTTATGTAAACCTTATCATTTCATGTGCGTCAATCCATGCAGAATCCATTCTCTTTGTCCACTTGACTCCCATGCAATCATCCCGTATTTGCAATATTTCCTGCAACAATATTTCATGTACTAGGCTAGTCAATATTTCATACAACTCATACACTTGACTTTTCATAATCATGCACTTTAAGTATGGAAGAAAACCATGAACAATAAGCAATAAGAATAGTGGGAGGGTTAGAGGACACCATTTTCGAGGGGGGGTTTTCTTGATGGCCGCGAATGAGTCTTCATGTTTGGCCTTTTGATTTCTCTTCGAGTTCTCCTCTCTCTCCCTCTTCTTCTCCTTCTTCTTCTCCTTCTCTCTCTCCCTCTTCTTGTCCTTCTTCTTCTCCTCTCTCTCTCTCTCCCTTTTTTTTTCTTCTCCTTCTCCTTCCCTCTCTCCCTTCCTCTTCTTCTTCTTCTTCTTCTCCCTCTCTCTCTCCCTCTCCCTCTTCTTCTTCTTCTTCTTCTTCTTCTCCTCTCTCTCTCTTCTTCTCCTTCTTCTTCTCCTCTCTCTACCTCTTCTCTTCTTCTCTCTCTCTCTTCTTCTCCTCTTCTACTTCTTTTTCTCTTCTTCTCCTTCTTCTCTTCTCTCTCTCCTTCTCTTCTTCTCTCCCTCTCCTCTTCCTCTTCTCCTTATCTCTTCTCTCTTCTCTCTTCTCTCTTCTCTCTTCTCTCCTTCTACCTCTTCTTCTTCTTCTTCTCTCTTCTCCCCTTCTACCTTTTCTTCTTCTTCTTCTTCTCTCTTCTCCCCTTCTACCTCTTATTATTATTATTATTCTTCTTCTTCTTCTCTCTTCTCTCTTCTCCCCTTCTACCTCTTCTTCTTCTTCTCTCTTCTCTCTTCTCTCTCCCTCTCCTTCTTCTTCTCTCCCTCTTCTTCTCTTCTTCTCTTTCTCTCTTCCTCTCCTTCTTCTCCTTCTTTTCCTCTTCTTCTCTTCTCTCTCCCTCTCCTTCTTCTTCTCTCATTCTCCTCTTCTTCTCTTCTTCTCTTCTTCTCTTCTCTCTCCCTCTCCTTCTTCTTTCCTTCTCCTTCTCTCCCTCTTCCTCCTCTTCTTCTCTTCTCTCTCCCTCTCCTTCTTCTTTCCTTCTCCTTCTCTCCCTCTTCCTCCTCTTCTTCTCTAATCACGGGTGGGGGGGGGGGGGGGGTGCAGTTGCATGGCGAAACGAGGAGGGGGGAAGGTTTGAGTTGGAAGCCCCAGAGGGGGGGGCACAGCTGCAGCACGGAGGGGGGGGAGTTACTGTTAGAAGCCCCAGGGGGGGCGTTATCGGACGAAGGGGGAAGAAATCTGTTGTTGACACAGGGAGGGGGACGTTTTGTTGATGCTACAGTAGGGGGGTTGCCGAAGGGGCTATGCTGGCCCTATTATAAGGAGGGAGGGAGGTATGGTGGGGAGGGGAAGACGGTGCTTCCCCGCCATTTGGGGGGGCTGCATGCCCCCCTTCTCTCACTACTCTCTCTCTCTCCGACATGCACACAGTAGGGGGAGAGAGAGGGAGGGTAAAAAATTTAAAAAATATTTAAAAATTTCTTTACAGGGGGGGAGTTCTTATGGGAAAGACATAGGGGGGAGCACGGGGGTCACGGGGGGGCGAGGGGCGGACATTACATCCTCTTCCCCTTAGAGGAATCAAGATGTCCTCATCTCGAGAAGACCTGGGGAAGGAAAGCACTAATGGGGCTTTACGACCTGTGGTTTAAGACCCACCATGCATCCGCTACGCTACTCTTAATATTTCAAGTAGTGCACTCATATTATTTGAATTGACCATAGGTACAAGAGTAGGATTTTTTCCCAGCTATGTTACATGTCGATTAAGCTTCTAGGAGTTTTAGTCCTCCTAATAAGGTTTAGTGGGCTCTAGATTTTCATCTTCATCTGATCTGCCTATATATCCATAGATTGCACTTGTGTAGCTTTGTTTTCTTGGAGGCTCAAAGTCTTGTGGACTTAGATCAGGGTAGTCTGCTTGGATGTGTCCTATCTCCTTACAATGGAAACATTGATGATAGGGACATCTCCTACGGATGTGCCCTATCTCTCTGCACATATGGCATTTCTTATCCTGATCTCCATAGTCATCTTTGCTGCAATTGCCCGATTTAAGTTCTTGGATGATTGGAGTTGCTTGGAGTAATGCGTCTTGCAAGTCCGTTGGGCGCATTGATTCCAATCGAGTGATTATGGGGTGGATTTAACTCAACACAGAATTTTGACACTTGTTGTGTCACATCCATTGGGGGTGCATACCTTAGGAGTGAAATGAACTTTGAATAATATGCTTCAAGGGATAATCCTAGCTGCTTCAAGCCATAGAATTCATTCATATCTTGTGTGTGGTAGGCATGTAGCAGATACCTCCCTCACACAGCTTCCTTAAGCTTATCCCAAGTGACTGTCCCTTCCGATATCGCTTGGTCTCTGCACCACTGTTTTCACTAAAGTATCACTTCGCCTGTAAGCTTAAGTTTGGTGAGAATGGCTTGGTTGGTAGGTGCAGTTCCTGCTACCTCAAAATAGTCCTCCATGGACTCAATCCAGATCTCGGCGTCAGCTTGATTGCCATCAAACTCGGGTGGCTTAATTTGTTTGAGAAGGAACTTCTTCTTTTGCATGTCAGCATTTGTGGATGCAGAAGGTGCTTGACAATCAAGCCATACCACTTAGATTATTATTGTTTAGGATATGTCTATGAACTGAACATTAATCAATCATGTATCATTACGAAGTTTTGCTCTAATACCAATTGTAACATGCCCGTTCCTAAAATTGTGGGACACATCTTAGCAGTCCATCGAGAGATATATCTAGAAGACGCCACCCGGTACTCCCACGGAATGACACGGGGTTTGCCAACTAGGGTCTCTCGAGTCTGCCTTGCAACAGAACTTATCCGGCCTTTCCCACTAGGATCGACCTAAAGTCCAGATTCCCTGTAGTTGGGTCTTCCTAACAGCCTTCTAACATTGGTCTGCAACTACTCCACTTTGCACAGATACAACTGGATCAAAGCAGACTCATACTACACTTGGTTCAAAGAGAATGGGAAACGAGAGGGATGCATCGCTCGACCTCTCTGCTCGTAGGGCATAGTCCCATTCCGGTCCCCTAAAACGGTATGAATCAGGGTTTCAACTTACAAGTTCCAAGGACCTTGTCTAACTAACGATCGCATCAAATAAATTCCATTGAGGAAAGCTCTCGGCTAACCAAGTCCACCTTTCCATAGGATAGACCCACTGATCACATCCACCACACTTCCCTCAGGGGTTGTTTTGGTTATCTAATTACCTACCACATTATGTTTGACACATAAAAGCAGCTTCCTTAATTAACCTGTTAATCAGAGGTTCCTTTACATAATTTAGGACACAGACAAGAAGATAAGATAAAACATGATCAAACACTTCCTTAACTTATCTTCAGATTAATGTTTGTCTCCTGCCCATACAGGAGAATTAAGTGTTCCTTTGTACCTCCGTAGAAAAATCCTTCTGTCTCCTAGCAATAAAGCCCGAAGGTTTATCCTACCAAGATTTTTCCTTGTAACTAGTATCAAGGCCTCGAGATCCCATCTCGAGTCACGTAGAACACTTGTGTAGGGTTCGCAGGCATTGGGATTTATGGCCAGAGCCCCCCTTAGTACCCAAGTGTCCTCCTACGCCAAGAAATCTCCACAGAGAGACCTCTTGTGGTGGGTTCAGTCCACATTCCAGACGTGAATTCATAACCCCCTTGGTCAGGGTTTGGCGGTTCGTCGGGGGTAGCTAGCGCCATCCTTCCTTAATTATCCCTTTAGGAAATCATCCACAGCTGAAGCAACCAGTCCAATAACATTTACTAGGGAAAAAATCCATTTTGTTCCCATGGCAATCAATCATCATAGATCCGGCCATGAAATCATCAATCACAAACAACTTGGATTAGCATCCAAAACCACATCAACAAGCAGTTGAATGCACAACCTCTTGGTTCAAGGCATCGCAATCCCATTGCATGCACAACCAGAATTTAACTTGGATGTATCAAAACATTTGCTCAAGGAATTTACAACCTTTTCAAAAAACCAAGCATAACTTGGGTCAACAATCCATTTAGGGTTAGGTCACCAGCTTCTATTAAGCTAGGAGCATATCCATTTCTGATAGTCTATGGTAAGATCAATAAAACAATTTGCAGGCAATTATACTTGACCTCTTAACTTCTTTTGAAGCTCTCTTCCCCTTGGAC
Organism: Lygodium microphyllum; assembly: GCF_053477565.2. Taxonomy (NCBI): domain Eukaryota; kingdom Viridiplantae; phylum Streptophyta; class Polypodiopsida; order Schizaeales; family Lygodiaceae; genus Lygodium; species Lygodium microphyllum. Next base: position 81,246,524 of record NC_141163.1, on the reverse strand, counting down.
ATTTCCTTGTGGTTACTTAGTCCTAACCCAAAGTATTGATTGGTCAACCCAGGCAATGGACAAGCCTTATTCGCAACCCATCCAAGAGCCTTTTATTCTTCCAGTTCTTTACTCATTTCTCTCTAACCAAGTAAAGTTAACACACTTGGAAATGCAAGACTTTTCACGTAGGCCTTCAGGATACAGTATAGATGCATGCGTCCCATCCATCTCTCTTAGTGCGGTACTATGAAGAATTTTCCAATCAAACTTACCCATCATGCACTTGGTGCATTTAATACATTAGTACATCCTAAATGACCTTTAACTCTCTTGGTACCTCACAATGAATACTTATTCCTAATGCACCGGATCTCATGTGACTTGCGTATATAAAAGTCTAGGTTTCTATCCATCGCTGCAATTGCATCCTATGAACGGAAACTAACATTTCATGTGTTTAATTTTTATGCAGATGCAAATCGTGATTTTTATTGGTTAATTTAAACATTACATTACACGAAGGTCTATCATTTTGTGTAGAAATTTATGAAAACCTTATCATTTCATGTGTGCCAATCCATGCAGAATCCATTCTCTTTGTCCACTTGACTCCCATGCAATCATCCCATATTTGCAATATTTCATGCAACAATATTTCATGTACTAGGCTAGTCAATATTTCATGCAACTCATGCACTTGACTTTTCATAATCATGCACTTTAAGTATGGAAGAAAACCATGAACAATAAGCAATAAGAATAGCGGGAAGGTTAGAGGACACCATTTTTGGGTGGGGGATTTCTTGATGGCTGCGAACGAGTCTTCGCGTTTGGCCTTCTAATTTCTCTTCGAGTTCTCCTCTCTCTCCCTCTTCTTCTCCTTCTTCTTTTCCTTCTCTTCTCCCTCTTCTTCTCCTTCTTCTTCTCCTTCTCTCTCTCCCTCTTCTTCTTCTTCTTCTTCTCCTCTCTCTCTCTCCCTCTTCTTCTCCTTGTCCTTCTCCTTCCCTCTCTCAATTTCTCTTCTTCTTCTTCTCCTTCTCTCTCTCCCTCTTCTTCTTCTTCTTCTTCTCCTCTCTCTCTCTTCTTCTCCTTCTCTTCTTCCCCTTCTTCTTCTCCTCTCTCTCCCTCTTCTCTTCTCTCTCTCTCTCCTTCTCCTCTTCAACTTCTTTCTCTCTTCTTCTCCTTCTTCTCTTCTCTCTTCTCTCCTTTTACCTCTTCTTCTTCTTCTTCTTCTTCTTCTTCTTCTCTCTTCTCTCTTCTCTCTTCTCTCTTCTCTCTTCTCTCTTATCCCCTTCTACCTCTTCTTCTTCTTCTTCTTCTTCTTCTTCTTCTCTCTTCTCTCTTCTCTCTTCTCTCTTCTCTCTTATCCCCTTCTACCTCTTCTTCTTCTTCTTCTTCTTCTTCTTCTTCTTCTTCTTCTTCTTCTTCTCTCTTCTCCCCTTCTACCTCTTCTTCTTCTCTGTTCTCTCTCCCTCTCCTTCTTCTTCTCTCCCTCCTTCTTCTTCTCTCTTCTCTCTCCCTCTCTTCTCCCCTTCTACCTTTTCTTCTTCTTCTTCTTCTTCTCTCTTCTCCCCTTCTACCTCTTCTTCTTCTTCTCTCTCCCTCTTCTTCTCTTCTTCTCTTTCTCTCTTCATCTCCTTCTTCTCTCCTTATTTTCCTCCTCTTCTCTTCTTCTCTTCTCTCTCCCTCTCCTTCTTCTTCTCTCCTTCTCCTTCTCTTCCTCTTCTTCTCTTATTCTCTTCTTCTCTTCTCTCTCCCTCTCCTTCTTCTTCTCTCCTTCTCCTTCTCTCCCTCTTCCTCCTCTTCTCTCTCCCTCTCCTTCTTCTACTTCTCTGATCACGGGGGGGGGGGGGGGGGGGGGGGGAGTTACTGTTGGAAGCCCCAGGGGGGGCGCTGTCGCATGAAGGGGGAAGAAATTTGACGTTGATGCAAGGAGGGGGACATTCTATTGCTGCATTAGTAGGGGGGGCTGCCGATTAGGTGACGGGCCGGGGGGAGAGGGGCTATGTTGGCCCTCTTATAAGGAGGGAGGGAGGTGGGGGGGGGGGGAAGATGGCGCTTCCCCGCCATCTGGGGGGTTGCATTCCCCCCTTCTCTCACTACTCACACACTCTCTCTCTCCCCGCCATGCACATGATAGGGGGAGAGAGAGGGAGGGTAAATTTTTTTTTAAAAATGTAAAATTTTCTTTACCGGGGGGGGGGGACATTACATTGATCCTCTTGGGAGGCTCCAATACCATTCCCTACCCTCTCCCTTTAGAATACTTGAGAATGCAAGCATACCATGTATATCATCAAACCCACTTGCAAGGCAAGGCAAGTAAGACCATATTCTTTTAAGTGTAGCATCGGATCCTTATCCAAGAACCCATAAAACACTAGAATATCCCTATAAGGAGGAGGATATTTTGTCCTTTTCTTTGGGATTAATACTAGATTATCAAAATATTTGTATTTCTCTTGACTTAATACTATCGTGTCATGGTCTCTAATCCCTTCCATTTCCACCTCTAACGGTGTGGAAGAGTCACTAGTTCCCTAGACTTCCATTCTTGCCAACTCACAAAGTGGTTTAACGAGTCTAACACTTTGCAATAGGAAATCTACCCCATCATTGACTAGTGGTACTTTAGCAAGTCTATTTTCATCTTCCACCACTTTGCTATAACTTAGGAGAGGTCCCAATAGAACCTTCATTGCTAACCATGGGTTTTCACACACATAGACATCATCCAATGCTTTATGCATCTTAGCAATTGCACTACGGTACCCAAATGTGTTAGACACTAGCACTGGATGTATTCTTAGATCGTAGTCATATACTATTGTGTGCATATTAACCATTGTCATCATAGTCTTTTCATCTAGAAAGTCATCATCATTAGTGGATGATTATTTCCTCTTAGACTCACTTTTTCTTTGTAATGTTTTCTCTAACTCCCATGACCTATTAATCTCAAAAGTAACTCCATGGGTACTTTCCATAGTGGCCCAAGCTCAAGCATGGTGTCACTTTTAGGGAAAAGGCTAAACTAGCTAGCCACGTAACTGGCCAAGGATCTCACTAAACCATTTAGGAGTGACAGAGTATCTTTTAGGTTATGGGGATTTCCTAGACTAATCATCATGCTAATGATCAATGCTTTAATTAGCCCAAGATTAATGTCCACCACTTCGAGGCAGCTCGTAATTAGAAACTTAAAAAAAATGGGTTCCTTATAGCCAAGTTTAGAAAAATCACCACTTATTGGCAGCTCTCAGTAAATGCACCACCACGCTAGGACCTAAAATTAGCCCAAAACTAGCTCAAGCTCTAGTCGGGCTTCTATACTTAACAAACCACCCCATCACCTTGTGGCCAAGAGCGTCTAGAGGCTAACCACACTAATCCAACTTAAACATGTGTTTGTACTATTTATAGTTCAATGGATCCCTTCCCAACTCCTCACAGGGAGTACCCAAATAGATTCATGCCTAGCACCTCATTACACATATAGAGGGAGCACCCCTCAACTAATTGTTGTGGCCCACTTTGGCTCTCCTACACCTCGAGGATTGGCCCCAAGATGTGCGTTCAAACATATAACACATAGGACACATAGTCCTCTCTTATCATCAAATTTTCCAAGAGATAATTTGTATCCTCATGTTATTAGTCCCCAAAGAAACGAACATACTAAACCTATAGCTTGGGACTTCTCACACTCTCAACATGGGTCAACATTTTTTAAACCAAGTGCTTTGCAATCTAGGAGTTGATACTCGTTTGATACCATGTATATGGAATGTAATGCAAAGGTGAATGCCCACAAGTGCAAAAACAATTTATTAAATCAAATCGACAATGTGGATGTACACAACCAATTCTTTTAATGATTTTCATACTACTAGAGTGTTTGCTTTGTTGCATAAGGACAACATCGAGTGTACTCTTGCTATTGAACCCTTTAAATTTTAAGATAAAAAAATCCTATATGCAAAATATAATGAATAAATCAGATTAAAAACCATAATGATCACTCATAAATCCCTTTTCTCTCTACTGTTTAATGCTATGCTCACAGTGGTAGGTGTAGCGAATATTTTTTATGCATTTTTCTTGTTTAAAAAGAAATAAATCATGCACTATAATACCAAAATGGGACTAAGCTAAGGCTAAAACCTCATGCCTTAGGCCTACCATACATCCATAAATAATTTTTTAAATTTTTGTAAAATTTTTATGCATAAAATCTATTTTTCTCCATATAAAACCATTTTCTCTTTATTTTTCTTGATTTATTTTATATATATTTCTAGTATTTCTGACATAAGATGATTAGGAATACTGAGATTTGTCATTATTGACCATTTTATACCATAGAACATAATATGAGTTAAGAAAACCCGTAAAACTCATGATTTGCCATAAAACCCACACTTAGTGGATTTTGCATATTTAGCATAAAATTATTAAATTGTTAATACTTGCTATTCTTTTTTATGTTTGTGATAAAACAAATCATTTTCAAGTGATAGCAATCATTTCCAATCGTATGAAATCAAAATGCATCATAAAACAATGAAGAATGCCACTTACGCACTAAACCAAATAAAAATCCAGATGTCTCTTGCGTTCATGAAGCCGTTGATGCTCATCCATGGCCCCATTGATGCTTCCTTGACACTTCCTTGACCTATCTCTTGTGTTACATTGCAAACTAGCACCCATTCCTCCTCATTCTCTCAGCCCATATGAACCATATTTATGGTGTGAGAGAAAGAGGACAGAGAAGTATTGATTTTGGATCTTACTAAATACTACATCATTCTTCACAATAAGAATCTAAGTGATGGAGAGTAAAAAATTTGATGGAATTTAGGCCCAAGAGCACGGAGATAATTGTGACAACCTCCAAAATGCCATTTTTGGGGGGTTTGAGGAGGCATTTAAAAAATGGGGCCCCTCCATCACGTTCTTTTGACATGCATTTCCTCTTCTTAATCAAGCTTCACATTTAACCCCTTAAATAACTAGTTCATTTTGATATTTTCACAGTTTCTTAAAGTGGTTTCAACCTTGACAAAGGGGCAAAGGAGCTCAGAGTCACGAATGGGCTAGAAGAATAGCTTCATGGCATGGAAATCTATCAACCTGGCCTCTGTCACACACTTTTCGGCTCACGAATCTAGTAACCACTTTATAATGTGAAACCTTGCAGGGATTAAATGGGGCTTCAAATTTACTTTGATCTCAATGAATGAACACTTGCATTGGATTCTCAGCATTGAAACACATCTAAGAAAACTCCAACTCCTTGTTCTGCAACTGTTTCATTTTCCACGAAAATTTGCTCTTTTACGTCTCATAGGGTATTTTTATACTCCAAAAATGGGTCTCAAAATCCCCCAGGGAATCCAACTTATAGAACATGTAAGATATCATGTGAGTTCAAAAGAAAGGATATTATATTTTGTAAAATTTATAGGATTCTATTTATCTTTGTCAATCGGAGTTCATTTGTGAGACCCCATTTAATGGCCACAAGGTTTTGCATTACGAAGAAACTACTAAATCCAAAAGTTGAAAAGTGTGTGACGAAGGCTAGGGTGATAGATTTTAATGCTAGAAATCCACCATCTAGTTGGATCATGATTTTGAGGACGTTTGCCCCTTCGTCTAGGTCGCGGAAGCAATTGTGGACAAGTGTGAACATACGAGTTTCAACTAGATAGTTTAGTGGTTAAATTTTTAACCATGATGAAGAGGGTAAGAACTCAAGAAATTCACATGAATGGAGTGGGGGCACTTTTTTTTTGTGCCCCCCTTCCCCATTAAAAAATCATTTTTTGTACCTCTTTTAATCATTTTCTTGCTCTTGGGAATGGAATGCTGAATTTCTTAACTCTTTGATGCTCCAAACCACACGAGGAATGATCCAATAAATGAAAAGATCTCATTTCAATATTTCTCTCATGTTTTTCTCTCTCTTTGTTCCTTGTTCATATGGCTATGTATGAGAGAGAGAGAGAGAGAGGAAGGGAGGGCTGATTCTATAAAGCGAGGATTGACGATAGTTTGAAATTTAATGACAGATAGATTGGGTGATTTGGATGTGTTATTGACTAGAAAATAACATTAGTAGCTCCACTTTTTCAAAGTAGGAGGGATGCACGTTCCTCGCATATGCAAATTTCAAAGTAAGTGACTCTTATTTAAATTTTATGATAAATCTTTCATGTGTATGATGGAAAGATAATTGAAAATGGTTGAAATATTTTATTCATGTCTACAATTTCAAAAATTTGGTTATTTTTCTTCATGCATAATAATAATAATAAAATCACAAAATTCAAAACATGAGATTCAATGGAAAACGGTGTTGTTCTTAGGTTTTGAAAAAAAATGATGTTCACATGGCATGAAAATGAGTATGCTATTGAATCACACTTGAAATAAGTCATAAAAATTAAAAAACATAAACAATTAGCAATTTATGTTGAAATAAATGAAAAAGATCATGAAAAAAGTCAAATAAAGTGAAAATTTAAGAAAAAATAGATTTGTACATTATAAATTAATAAAAATTTAAGAGAATATTTGTGATTAAAGTGCATGTTTAGAGATTGCTCTTATGTAAAATTATCATAAAAGCTCCCTACATCAATGCTAGCAACCAAAACATAAATGATAGGCAGTGTGGGACTAAAATAAAAAGATATTTGATTAAGTTACTGACTTCTTTGCATATCTTAGTATATAGACCATGGTTTATATAATTTTAAAAGATTCAATAGCATGTGTTAGCCCAGTACTTTTCCTTAGCAACATAGCATGATACTAGGAGAAAGAAATCATGAAAAGATTGTTTACATACTTCATATTACATGGTTTTTAGTTAAGTTGTTTGAGCACAAAGTGTCATACACTTTGCATATGTAACCTAAATATTGTATGTCTAGGTGATGACCAACATTGAGAGTGTAAGATCCCCTTTGTTGTAAGGTAACACAATAGCTTGGAAAATTAATTATGTGAGAAATATATATAGTCTCCTGATTATTATGTTTATACTATGAGAGAACTTTGTTACGCTTTTATTTGATGTTGCATATGGTGCATCCTGGGGTCCATCCCTAGGGTGTAGGAGAGCGTAGGAGCCACAACACTTTGCTGGGGGGAGCTCTTTGTGTATGTGATATGAGGAGCTAGTCACCTCAATGTTTAGATACTCCCTTTATTAGAGTTGGGATGGGTGAAGTTATTAGACTACAAATTGATACAAATGTGTGATTTATTTAGAGTAGTATATAGTCTCTAGATGTTTCTGGCCATGAGGCCGTGAGGGTGGTTCGGTGAGCATAGGAGACCCAATGGCTAGAGCCCTAGAGCTATTATTGTTGTGCCCATTTTAGGTCCTAGCAAGTGGTGCATTTACCAGAAGCCATTGATAAGTGGCAATTTTTGAATCTTGGTTAATAGGGAAAAGTTGTTTAGTGTATGCCCAAGAACATTGAAATAGATTCATTATTTTCTAATAGACAATGTCAAGCTGAGATTCAATGTCAAGAAAGAGCTAAAAGGCCTAGATAGTGAGTTGAGATTATTAGGAGATATTCTCCTAGGCATAGTAGTCCAATATCCTAAGGAAAGAGAGGTCTTGTTGACCCAATTAATATCCTAGTTAGTCCATCAATGGGAGGAGGAAGCTTTAACATTTTCCTTTTCCTAAAAAGGCAATCTACCTCGAGTGGAGGTGTAACTCCACCGATATAGAGCCCTAGAGTAAACCTATTCATCATGATGGCATAATCCATTACAGTATCTACAAGAACGGCAAATTTTCCAGTCCTAGGTTTCCCTCTACCCATCTCTAATGGGTTAGCAAATGAATATTTAGAGCTCTACATAATTGAGTTTCAAAAATTAATATTTATTTACCGAATTTAGAATAAAGGAAATCTCATGATGTTTTTCAATATGACTCTGAAAGGAAGAGCTACAATGTGGTATCATGGCTTGGAAGCCAAGACCATAACCAGGATTGACTTGTTTTTTGTGACCTTCCAAAGAGAGTTTTCCCCTGAGAGAGGTGGTTAGTATTAGCTGCATATTTTGAATGTAACACATTAAGAGCCTCATGATAATGCTTGATTGTACGGCAAGAAACTAAAAGAGGTGTTTTGCAAACTCCAAACCTCCACTTCTATTCCACTTTAGTGCCTAGTTGCACTTTTCACATGGAGGATTAGACTTCAATATCCAAGTGTAGTTGAGTAGTGTTGATCTTGTTGATATTAACACTACTATTACATGAGAAGAGGAGGTAAAATTGCACTTATAAGTGGCCTATGCATCTAGGGTAAACCTAAATTCAAGTCTAGGTCTTGGAAATAATTTGGCATTGATTGGGGAAGTCAATTTGCAACTAGTACACCTATGACCAATTCGAATGGATGAGGAAGCATAATGAAAAATGTATCCTTGCTCCTGGCTCCTGTTAATACTACTATGCTAATGGATAGCCAAATGGTTCCACTAAATAATGAAAGCCAAATGATGAACTCTAATGTCATGCCAATTAATGAACAATTGATCCCTAATTAGGTGGTTAGACCAACTAAACAACAAGTGGATGATCACATTTATGAGTCTAGTGCATCAAATGTTCTTGGCAAAGTTAAGGACATGATGAAGCATTATCTTGATGATAATAGAATAGTATATACAAATAGCCATGGATGTTAATTTCCTAAAGTAGTAGTAAAACTTGATAGGAAGTTTATGTCTTGAAGAGGGTGGTCTATCAAGATTTAGTTGTAAGGGGTGTGGTGAGTGATAAGCACTTTTCAAGAAACTTTCCTAATGTCAAATGGAACATATGTGGAAACTATGGCCATCTAGCTAGTACTTGCTCGAGTAAGATTAGCTCTCTTTAGCAACAAGGGAGTAAGCAACCACATCGAATTAATCATCAAGCATAAGACAATAACCTTCATCAACAAGATGAGGGACCAAAGAAAATATTGGAGAGAGGAAACACTATCATATAAGAGATACCTAGTGGTAGTGGTGTAATCTTTATCGAAGCTGTGGATGTTAACACCATTAGGGCCCATTACAAGGGGACAAAAGGTTAAAGAAGGTGATTGGGATGATGTAAAACCTATTGAGGCAAATCCCAAAGAGGATTATAATGGAACATAAGTCCTTAACTTGGATGTGGAAGCTAGTTCTATAAAAGTTGTTGGTGGCAAAGCTGAATCCAATGGGGGGCTCCCAAAGAAGAGGGTAAAAGCCAAGAAAGAGGCATCTAATCTGATTCAGCGACCAAGAGAAAGAATGTTCTGGTGGGACAAGAGAACCATTGCTAATTGTCATGAATTCTACTTAGCCAATTCTTTTTTATAAGTAAAGACCGATGTGAATCTCTTGTAGCTCATCAACCCATCTTTGGGAGTGTGTAAAGAGTTTAAGAATATTATTTTCATAAGGTATATCATCAAACCATTGGGAATAGCCAATGCAAGAGATGACTTGTTTAAAAATGCTAAAAATCATTGTTCAAGGGTGGCATTATTTTTTGACAGCATATTAGTGGATCATGCCATTGTGGATACGGGATCCTTCATCAATATTATGAGTTTAGAATTGATGGAAAGGCTGGGACTAGAAATTCAGAAGGATGCCTTCACAATTCTTTGAATGGATAATGATAGTTCAAGGCAACCGAAAGGTTTCATTACCAAATTCCATGTGGCTATTACTAATGTGGAATACATTTTGGACTTTAGGGTTATTAGGTTTGTAGGGAGACCAAGCTATCCAGTATTATTAGGAAGGCCATGGATCTTGCAATCCCACTATCAAGTTGATATACCCACTAGTTGTGTGATTTTTGGCAAAGGTGCTAGATGCGTAGCAGTGGATGAATATCCTAAATCTCCTCAAAGTGAGAGAGTACCCTTATCATTGTCAAAATTAGATGCATTTGAGGATCCTTCTGGCAGTGAGACTTCATCAAGCAATGAGTCAAGAGAAGGATCCACTATAGAAGATGTCTACCAGGTGACTCTGAATGAGATGACAGAAGCTCAAGATAAAATCAAAGATGCAAATGTGATTGAGCTAGATCTCAGTACATTGGATAAGCCACAACTGATTAAATTAGGATCTATGCGTAGTTTTGAAGAGAGAAAGGACTATGTATCCTTGATTTAAGAATTTTGTGATTTTTTTATTGGAGCTATGATGAGTTGAGGGGTATTCCTCCTAGTTTGGCTATGCATATTATTCCCCTAAAGAAAGATAGCCATCATGTTTGACAAAAAGTAAGGCATATGCGTTTTGAACCAAGTGATTGATTATTTGAGGAGCTACAAAAATTGTGTAAGACTTGCCTATTATTTTTAGTACAACATACAAAATGGTGTTGGCACTAGTTATCAAGAAAAAGAAAAATAATCAAATCCAGCTTTGCGAAGATTTTAAGGAGCTCAATAAACAAATGGTTAAAGATTACTGAGAGCTAGATTTTTTGAGAAAACATCTATATAATGTGTGTTCAAAGGATATTAAGAAATACCCTTTCTTTATATGCTTTAAGGCCTTAAAATGGTCCCTCTTACTTTACTAAATTTACGAATTTTCTTCAAATTACAATTAAAAAAACCCACATGCATTGGATTCCTCTCATTCAAATGCATCTAGAAAATCCTAGCTCCTTGATCTACGATCATTCCATTTTGCACAAAAAATGCCTCTTTTTTATGGGTCTTGGGCCACCTTTGCACTTGAAAGTTGGCTTTAAAATTGTCTCTCATTTAGTCCCCTTCTTCTCCACATTTTTTTGAGGCTTGATCTACTGCCTACCCCTAACACTCTCTTTTCTCAACTTTTCCCCTTGCCAAGGCTCTCCAAGTTTCCCCCTCCCCAAACCATACATTATGTCCCATGCACCTATTGATTTACTAAGTCTTTCTCCTAACTCAATCTCATAAATGACTTCCAAACATTGAAGACTATAAACAAATCGAGTCAATATACTGAGAAAATCTACATAAACTTATCTCCCCATGTCCTAAAGGTAATATGTAGAACTTTGCAAGGTATGGATAATTATCTACTTTAGAACTTAGCCCAAAAATCCCATGACATCATTGGTCTTGTAGATCTAATAGCCACATATCTTCTTTTATCCTCCTACTAATTCACAAGAAAAATCATAGACCAGACATACCAAGTCATGGAAAACAATCTTTTCCAATCAATAAATAAGCTCAACTAAAGCAAATCTTTTAACCAAAATAAAATAAGGATAATCTTTAAAAATCACTCAAACCCCTTTAGTGCGACTCAGTATGGTGTGCCCTACATTCTCAATGTCATCTTTTACATTCTTCGCTAGGATGTCTTTCTCCATTTTTTGAGAAGTGCCTTCTTTGACAATATCATCTCCCTCATGATGTCTCTAAGAGATCATCATTTAAAGTAAATTTGACAAAGCTTTCACAAAATTATGAAAAATAAAAAAAATTAGTTAATTTTGATAGAGATTTCGTGCGTATATGGAGAAGGAAAGAGAAGCTCAATGGATTTTTGCAGAACTTCCAAGCATATGTGGAGAATAGGAGAATAGCTCAATATATTTCAGTATGTCAAGAAGTGAACTGGAGAGAGAGAAGACTACAAAAGAGAGAGAAAAGGAAGTGTAGAAGAAGAGAGAGAAAGAGAGTGATGAGAAGAGAGAAAGATAGAAATAGGTAAGAATCCTTTGAAGCTGAGAGTACGATAATGAGGAGAGAGAAAGTAATGTATTAATGTTTCAAAAGATGAGAAAAATTACATGTGCCTTCCTTTTATACCTATGTTAGTGTGGCATGGTATTACTATTATTTTCACACTAAACCACTATTCTTCCCAGATTCTTACAAAATAGAGCTTCCAAACACTTATGGAGAAGAGAGAAGAAGGTAAGTGAATCTCAATGGAGCTCACACACATGTAGAGAAGAGAAAGAAGCCCAATGGATTTTGGTAGAGCTTGTGTGTATGTTTGGAAGAAGAGAGAGGAAGCTCAATGGATTTTGGTAGAGCTTTTTCCCATGTATGGAGAAGTGGAAAGAAGCTTGACAGATTCAGACGGAGCTCATACAAAATTGTAGAAGACAAGATGAAAGCTAACGACGGATCTGTCTTGTCGTTTCTAGTCCGCGTAAGCCTTTTGTCTATCCTTGGCGGCTTGGATGTCTTGTCTTATTGATTTTATTTGGTCATCCATATCTTCCAGCATCTGCCTTGGAACTTCTACCCTTAAAGTTGGATCCGAGAAGCTCAAAAGAGTACAATGCTCAAAAGAGTACAATGCTTGAAAAGGGGTCATCTGAATACTTTGTTGGTAAGAACCATTGTAGGCAAACTCAACAAGTGGCAAATATTAAATCCACTTTTTGGGTTCGTGACAGCAGTATGCCCTAAGCATATCTTCAATGACTTGGTTGACTCGTTCCGTTTGACCATCATTTTGGGGATGGTAAGTTGTACTGAAACATAGTTGAGTCCCAATAGCCTCAAAGATAGCCCTCCAGAAGTGTGATGTGAAGAGAGAGTCACGATCACTAATGATTCTTCTTGGTAACCCATGCAGTTTGAATATTTCCTTGATGAATAATCTTGCGATATTTGAGGCTTTATAAGTTGTCTTGATAGGGATGAGATGTGCAACCTTGGTGAGTATATCTACTACAACCATAATAGAGTTGTATCCTCCCTGAACTTGGGGTAGGCCAACCACGAAGTCCATATTAATGAATTCCCATTTCATTTGGGGAATTTCAACTGGTTGCAATTTCCCTGGCATTTTGACATGTTCTGCCTTAATGCGTTGACAAGACAAACATTGCGTGACATATTTGAGAACATCACCCTTGAGTCTATCCCAATAATAGCTCTTCCTGGTCGCATTAAGGGTCTTGGCGTAGCCAGGATGTCCTAAGAAAGGGGAGTCATGGGCTTCCTAGAGTATCTTCTGCTTGAGAGATTGGCTTGCAGGGATACATAATCTTGTCCTAAAGTAGACAAGTCCACTACTGACAGAGAATTCTTGATACTTCAACTTTAGCTTCGGTTCTTGATCCTTGGTGGGGATCTCCCTTAGAAATTTTTGATAGACTGGGTCATGACACACCTCTTTTTTAGCTAGCTCAAGAATTGGGTTATTTAGCATTAATACCTTTGTTGCTAGAGATCTTGTTGTTGATGGATCCTACAAAATAAGAGAATTTAGAAATGCCTTGTGAACTGAGTGCATCGGTAACTACATTCTCTTTTCCAGGCGTGTATTTGATTTCAAAGTCATATTCTTCCAACACTTTGATCCATCGATGTTGCCTCATGTTGAGCTCATGCTGGGTGAAGATCCATTTAAGACTCTTGTGGTCCATCACTAAGGAAAATTTGTTACCTACCAGGTAATGTCTCCAAATTTTGAGAGCATGGATGACAGCCAACAGCTCCAAATCGTGGGTAGCATAATTCCTTTCATGGCTCCTCAATTTCCTTGAAGAATATGCTACAGGATGACCTTCTTGCATAAGCACATATCCTAAGGCAAGTGCACTAGCATCAGTTACCACTTTAAACTCCTTACTAAGATTAGGAAGTTTCAAGATGGGTGCTGATACTAAGCTTTGCTTTAGCTTGTCAAAGCTAGTTAGTTCGGCAGGTGACCATCCAATTGCTACTTGCTTCTTAGTAGGTCAGTCAGAGGTGTTGCAATCAAATCATAATATTTGATGAAAATCTTGTACCATCCTGTCAGTCCAAGAAAGCTACGTATTTCTTTGACAGAGGTTGGTGTTGGTCTTTCCAAAACATCTCTGACCTTGGCTGGATCTACTGAAATCCCTTGGGTTGATACAATGAATCCCAAATATTCAATTTGTCGCTTGAAAAATGCACACTTCTTCTTCTTGGCATAAAGCTTGTGTGCTCTCATTGTTTCAAGAACAATGCGAAACTAAGACTCATGATCTTTTTCCTATTTAGAGTAAACTAGGGTATCGTCAAAGAAGACAAGTACGAAGTCATCAAGATAGGGCTTAAAGATATCTTGCATTAACCTGTTGAAGGTAGTAGGAGAATTTGTCAGTCTGAATGACATCACTAGGAATTCAAAGTGTCCATACCTTGTGCTGAATGCAGTCTTCAGGATATCTTATTCCTTGATCCTTATCTGATAATATCCAGATCTGAGATCTATCTTAGAGAAGATTTTCGCACCTTGAAGATAGTCAAGTAATTCATCTATTCTTGGAATGGGGTATTTATTTTTTATGGTTGATTGATTCAATTCTTTGTAGTCAATGCATAGCCGAAGGGTTTCATCTTTCTTCTTTTGGAATAGCACTGGAGCTCCCCATGGTGAACTGCTAGGATGAATGTAGCCTTGGTCTAATAGTTGCTTGAGTTGCTCTTTCAGTTCAATAGCTTCCGGGATGGACATCCTATATGGCCTCTTTGCGCGATTGGTGCAGCTCCTGGTGCCAGCTTGATTTTGTGGTCGACTTCCCTTTGAGAAGGAGGTTTTGTCAGCTCTTCAGGAAATATGTCCGTGTATTCCCTTAACCATGAAGGTTCTTCCTTAGATTCCTGATTCTGATCTAGCTTATTCAGTTTAATCAGATAGACAAGTAGGCCCTTTCTAACTCCTTTTATTATCCGTGTTGCTTTTGCTGGCTGTATTTTTGGCTTACCAGCCTCTCCTTGAGTTGTAACTAGATTCCCTTCAAAATTTCAGAAGGAGGCTTGGCCCTTTCCATAGTGGATGTGGGCATCATTGGGTATTAGCCAATCCATTCCAAGTAAACATTAGTGGACACCTAGGTTCATTACCCTGAATCTCATCGAAGTTGGCTTCCCACCCAGTAGAAATTTCACCTTAGCAGTTTGCCTAGTACAAGAGACCTCATGACCATTTGCCAATTCCATAAGTAAAGTAGGTGTGTCTATTGTGGCTATCCCTAGCCTTTTTGCACAGATTGGTGAAATGAAGGAATTGTACTACCACAATCAATTAGGTTTTTGAAGCTTTTACCTTCATAATCCGATGGAGTTTGGATCACCAATAATTGGCCATTCGGACCCTTCTTGTGAAGAGCGGCGTGAACTGTTTCCCTCTCAATGTCAACATCCATGGATGGATCTTCTTCGTTTCCTAGCTTCTTGTTGGAAACACTGGAGGTTCTCCTTCTGGCCATGACTGTGGCTCCTTGGCCATGGGCGGCTCCTTGGAATTTCCCTTGACGATGTCCTCTATTAAGCTTGGGACACTGCCTTTTGAAGTGTCCGGGCTCGTTGCAATGGAAGCAACATAGATTGAGGTCATTACCTTATGTAGGAATAAAGTTGTTGACAGCATTGGTCCTAGCTTTCTTCCTTTTCCCTTGATTCTGACCTTGCGCTCTCTTAGTCTGAGCCCTAAACATTCCCTTGTTGTGATCTCTGTAAGGCTAGGTCCTAATGTTCCTTGGTTTGGCCTAAACCTCCTATATTATTGGTGCAGCTCGAATGAGTGCATCTTGTAGGTCTGTTGGGTGCATTGATTCCAAGCGGGTGTTTATGGGTGAATTTAACCCAGCACAAAACTTTCACACCTGTTGTGTCATATACATTTGTGGCACGTACTTTAAGAGAGAAACAAACTTTGAATAATATGCATCAAGGGATAGTCCAAGCTGCTTCAATTCATAGAATTCATTCATCTTCTGTGTGCGGTAGGCAGGTGGCAGATACCTCCCTCATATAGCTTCCTTAAGCTTCTCCAAAGTGACTGTCCCTTTCGAGATTGCTTGGTCTCTGCACCATTGTTTCCACCAAATTTTTGCTTTGCCTATAAGCTTAAGTTTGGCGAGCATGGCTTGGTTAGCGGGTGCAATTCTTGCTGCCTCAAAATAGTCCTCCATGGACTCGATCCAGATCTCGGCGTCGGCTTGAACAGTCCTTCCCTTGCCATCAAACTCAGGTGGCTTGATTTGTTTGAGAAAAAACTTCTTCTCTTGAATCACAGCTGTACTTACTGTGGGAGTCGGACTTGGAACCTGTACTTGGGGTTGCGTCTGGATAATAAGATTCTTTATGTTAACAACTTATCACTCGTTCCCCATATCACATTATTATAACTTGCACAGCTTTTAGCCAAGTGACTTAATCACTTAACACCTTTGCCAACATTTACAATCAGGATAGACAATAGTAAAAATCTTGTTCATTCATGAGGGCATAGCCCTTTAAGTATATTTATTTTGGGAAAGTAGAACAAGCTGATTGGTACATTAGTTTAGGAAAAATAGGATTGTGTTACAATCGGCTACAGAGAGTGAATAATAATATGGAGTGGGTCACGGATTTTCAGGAAATGATAAGTCATAGGAAGTTTGGGGTATCCCTTCCTTTGATACATGTTCTTCTCATAGCACCCTAGAACTTTGATTCTGTCGGCAGGGATCACTCGAGTCACTTCTTCATACACATACTTGTTCTACTTGACTTGCCGACCACCAACATGCAAGGTTGCATTTGAGTGAGCTTCAACAAAGATGAACAACTTCATGATCTTTAAATCCTCCATCCACTTGATTCTCTTCAAGTTGGTCTGAAGGTACGCAAGTCGGTGGGCTGCTATGTAGTATATTCCCGATTCTCCCATCCATCTCCGTTCCGCATACAGGGGTGAAGGGTTGTAGATGTGGTCTAGAATATTCATCATGCCTAGCCTCTGTCGAAAATACGAAGCATGGATTGCAGTCACGAACATGCCATGGAACACCAAGAACTTTCTCCATGCTTCGTTACTCTGCAACCTAGCATCCATAGGTGAGTAAGAAAATGTTTTCAAGAGAAAACACTGCTCTATTCCACTCACCTTCCCTGGCTATCCCCTTATTCCCTTTATTTTCCTCCATTAAGTTCCCTTGTAAATCTTAGATCCCATTGGTTAGCTCTAATACCAACTGTAACATGGCCACTTGTCCGCTTGTGGGACACGTCTTAGCAGAGGAGGGTCTAGAAGGCTCCACCTGGCACTTGCAAGGAATGACACAGGGTTTTCGATCTAGGTCTTTTCGAGTCTACCCCGAGAAAAAGTGTCCGACCGTTCCCGACCTGAGGTCATGGTTCCTTTCCTATCAACAAAGTCTTTAGAAAGAACCTAGTGTCAATCTCTGGATATACCACTTTGCATAGGAACAACAGAGTTGAAGTGATTTCAAGTTATACGTGGCTCATGGAGAATGGGAAACGAGAGGGATGCAAAGCTCAACCTCTCTGCTATACGGCATAGTCCCATTCCTTTCCCCTAAAACAAAATAAACCTGAAATTCAACATCTACTGCCACTAGGTATTTATTGTCTTATTATCTCATCATTTGAGAAAAGTTCCCAGCTAACCGAGACCACCCTTCCGTAGGATGGACCTAAGTCACGTCCACCCCACTTTCCTCAATTTCCTTTAATTATCTAATTACCTAACACATTACGTTTTGACATGCAAAATCAGCTTCCTTAATAAAACAAATTAATCACGGGTTCCTTCACGTAACTTAGGCACTGACACAAAAACAATGCCAAGCAAGTTCCTTTTTCTCCAATAACTACTCTTTATTTTTCAAAATCTTGGAGTACATCCAATATCACGCCCAAAGGCTATCCCAACAATCTATAGGATTGCTGCTCCAAGTTTTGCCTATTGACTAGTACCTGGGCTCGAGATCCCATCTGGAGTCACATTGTCGTATTGCTGCGCATTCGAGGTGTGAAAACCACCCAAAAGTTGTGTGTGAGATTTGTTATTTTGTACATACTTAGACGTAGACGTTGTGCTTTGCTTTGCTTAAACATTTTGCTTTCAGTTGGTTCATGCTCAATACAGAAGAGACAAGCGCTGTTTGGGATTGAATCTGATATTTGGTATAAACAAATTAGAAGGAGAATGGGTTCTAGATCTGCAATGAGTATGGTTTTTCCGAGCTTCCCAAGTTATTTGCTTATGCTGAAGATACAAATGGTATCGACAAGGGAGTTTAAGAAGACCAGTGAATTTTTAGATGAACATGAGGCTCATGTGCAGCTTGCCCTTGAGCATGGAATCCCTGCCATTTCTGCAGTGATGGGGACTCAAAGGATTGGGAATTGATTGGAAGAAAATAAAAAATATGATGGACAAAGGGGGCGTGAAAAAGCAAAAGCAAAACAAGAACTATTTTAAAAGAGCCTTTGTGGGGGGAAAAAGAATACTATTTTTGAACAGAGAATCAGAAAGGGGGGAAATCTGGTATTCTGCGGCTGAATGAAGAAGAAAATAGATGTATGAGGAAGAAATAGGGTGGGAGAGCTTTTTTTCAATTGGAAGGGAGGTACTCTATGGCTAATCAGAGGAGAGCCCGAGAGGAGACGACTACGGGGGGCGGAAGAAGATCAGGGAGGATGATACACGGGAAGAGCAGAGCAGAAAGGATAAGAACGGCAATCAGGGAGGATCTCTGCAACTTTGAAGGAGAGTAACGAAAGAGAAGGAGGGGATTTTTTTTTGACTAAACGAAGAGCTCTGTTGATGGAAAAGGGGAATTGAAGATGATCAGCTGGAGGGTGAACTCTGCGTTCAGAACAGAGGAGGACGGCAGTTGTTAATTCGTTGCGCGTATGACCAGAGACCTTTACAGGACTAGAGAGCATTACAATACGAGAATATGGCAGCTACGATGATGTGGAGGAGCGAGCGTCATCCCGAGAAGAATTGAGGAGATCTTTCTGGATTACAAGGGCTGGGACGGCTCAGAACAATTAGGAAATTCATGGAGGGGCTGTGATGTAGGCCGCTTGATGGGGGAAGAGAGGATCGACTGTGGATGAAGGGAATCCATTAACTAGGGAACTGATAATCTTCACTTTTACCATTCTGCGCAGGCAAAGGAGGTTTGCTGGATTTGGGGCTGCACAGCGCTTGTGAAAGAGGAATTGCAGGGAGGAAGGAGATCACTTATACATTTTTTTTTGCAATGAACTGAGCAAGAGCACAAGGAAGCTAAGCGGCAGATGTATCTCATGAGCACAGAGAAGGCGATGAAGCTCGACGTCCGCAAGGATATCAAACCTGGTTTTGTCAGAAGGGCAACTCAACAGTGCGAGAAGAGCTTCCAAACCGGCCATTGAATGTATGAGTGCAAGAACAAGAAAGTTTACATATCGCGGCCTTCCAACACATAGCAGTTAAAAAACCCCAGGCTTCGCATTTCTTTCATGGATGCTTTTGAATTGGACTCACGAGATCCCTGCAGTTTGGAACGTGATGCATTACACGAGCTTGAGATAGAAAAGGTCAAGAAGACGAAGAGGATGCTTGCCATAGCTGCCTCCTCGCCATTGATAATGTTCTTCTGGCCTTGAAACAACAAGTTAATGTCGTATCTTCCCTCGGTTCCTCTTGGAACCTCTCTGAAAACACTCTCTATAGTTAGTATAGCTTTACTTGATGAGCCTTTGATGACTGTATTCTGCAACGAAATGCCAAGAGTAAAACGAAGAAGATGAACTTAAGAAGCTGACGTTTTGCAAGTGCATTCCATGACAGAAAGTAAAGGAACATAAATAGGAGACCAAAATGATATGTCCACCAGCAACGATGTATTTTCCAGTTTGTCCATTCATGACAATTCTGAATAAACAATTGACATAACAGCAGGCTCAAATACTGAAGTGAGATTTCATGCTTTAAATTAGCAGTTAGTTGAGAGGAGAAAGAGAGCATAAGGTTAAAGCTAAAACTCTTATATTCAGTAAGAGTCCTTGAAGGGTAACTTGCCTTGGTTTAACTCTTTCAACTGAGCAGTCTGAATCTTTGGAGAAGACAAGAAGAAGAGCATTTGGATTTTGTAGGAAGAAGATTCTTGGAACTACATTCACCGGACGATTGGTTATGCTTCATTGAACTTAAATAAAATAGAGTCTTGGTATCATTTTCTCATCTTGATTATTTGCTTGATTGATCTTCTATCCTGAAATTAGTCAAGGTCCTCTATGGTTGCAACATTGCTTTCACGAACCCTTCGATATCTTTGGTGAATCCGACGTGAAAGCATCGCAGAAATTTCAGGATGGGAGATACTTCAGCCTCTATTTCAGCTTCTTCTACCGTTCCAGCTGCGTTTACTTCAGCTCCATCAATGACTGCTGCGTCAAGTACTTCAACGGAGGATCTAAAGCAGATTTTGCAGAATATGTCCATGTATATGCAGCTCCAAAATCAGCAAACACAATTGTATATGCAGCAGCAGCAAGAATTGCATCAACAGCAGTTGTCTCAGCAAAGGCAACTCTATTCGGAGCAGGAGAATGCAAACATCGCGACTAAGGCTATTGAAGCAGTTGAGAATGAGAAGAAGCTATTTGACGGGCGTAATGTTTCAGCATATTTGAAGACATATGAGATCCAGATGGGGTTTTTTGGAGTTCCTGCTGGACTTATGAGTAAGTACTTCCTTCGTCTTGTCACACCTGCTTTGAGGACAAAAGTGACTGATCTTTTTATTCAAAATACACATTGGCAAGATTTTAAGAAGGCCTTGAAAGAAGAATACTTCCTTGAGGACTTTGGTATGGCTACTCGGTGGTCATTCCGAGAGTGGGTTTACATGCCAAACAAAGGTCTCGCTGCTTCGGAGTTGATTCGAGAATTCGAAGAAAGGTATAGTCAGCTTGATGCCATTGAACAAAGAGCATTGGATGTTGAAAAAGTTGAGCTTTTCTTGCAAGCTGCAGATCCTGCTCTTCAAGAAGAATTGGGTGAGCTTCTTGAAGATTGCACGAAGCCTATGGGTCTTAAAACGGATTGGCAGGATGCTTAGGATGCAGTCTCGACTTTGACCAAGAGGAGGATATGGAAGACTCGCCTACAGAATGGTTCCATGACACCTACACCATCATCAGTTCCTATGCCTACTTCTATCCCTGTTATTTCTTCTCCTCCTCAGCCAGTTTCTTGGCCTATGCCAGTGCCTACTGCTTCCACTCCACCTATTCCTCCTATTCCACGACCGATGCCAACACCTTCTGCTCCAAAACCATCCGCTCCATCGGTGCCTACCTCTCTTGATGACATAATCAAAGGCATCACAGATTTGACACTGGAGTCAGTCAAAGCGGAGTTGGTGGGAAAGTTGAAGGAGCAGTTTGCTTCGACTGCGCCTACTACTTCTTCTAGTGCTCCTACTGCACCTAGGAGTGCTCCTAGTGCACCTAGGAGAGATCGGAGATGTATTTGGTGTGATAGTACGGACCATCAACATTGCAGGGATTGTGACTCTTTTCAGGATGCAAGGAGGAAGAATGTGGTATATTGGGGGCAAGATGGTAAGATTTGGTTGATTGAGATAGGAGCTCCACTTGCTACCAATTTTGGTAAAGGTGGAATGAAGAAGTTAGTGGAGGACATGGCTGCGCGTACTTCTTATGTGACAGCTAGAGGTGATGCTTCTGCATATGGAGTTCAGATTGAGAAGGGTTCAGAGACTCGTTCAGCGCTATGGAATTATGCTATGGAGACTACAAACAAGGGGAAAATTCAGCAGACTGTTTTGACTAGTGCAGGCTCTAGCATCAGATCAGAGACAGGTTGGGACTCGCCTGTTGACAGGTACTCTATTTATGCTTATTTGGCTAAATCTCATGGTGTAGATGTACTTGTTGAGGAGAAGCGTAAGAGGGATGAAGAAAATCCAAGTGCAGCTAAGAAGACTAGAGGGGGTGAGTTTGTTACTCCACCTACTGCAGGACCGTCTTCAAGACCAGGGCAAGATCGACAGATGGAGGATGCTCAAAAGAGAGAAAAGAGGCAAGAGCCTAGAGAGAGAAAGCAGCCAGGGTTCAGATTGATGTCTGATATTGAGACATCTACAGACATGAAGAAAATTTTTAATGATAAGATACTTGGTAGTAAGGTGACTTTCACTATTTCTGAGATTTTGGGCATCTCAAAAAGAGAGTTTCAGGATCAGTTTCAAGAGGTCCTGAAGAGGAAAAGACATGCATTGGCTACCAGTGATACACAGGGAGTTTTGATTGGGGAGTTGGATGAGGATGAGGATGAGGTTATGGTTGATAATGCTTATGTTTTTCCACATGTAGAGAAGAGGGTTCAGCCTATGCATTATGCTGAAATTGATGAGCCTGTTTTGATACCGCGTAGTCATTTTTCGCGGAGCCATTGGGCTAGGGCAACTACAGAGACAATGGTAAAGATTGGAGAGAAACAGGTGCCTTATGTTGCATTGGTTGATCATGGTTCAGAGATTAATCTCATAGTTCGTGGAGTTTATGAGAGTAACAGATGGCCTATGGATGTAGAGCATGGGTGGCGTATGAGAGCCGCCAATAACACTGCAGGTGATTTGTATGCTGCCTGTCCTAGTGTCAGGGTTTCTATTGGTGATGTAGAGGAGGATTTTCATTTCTTTTTGCAGGATTCATGCTCTTATCCCATAATTCTTGGTCAGCCATTCATTACAGAGATGCGCATGGAAACAAAGGTCATGGATGATGGATCTGCTTATGCACGGATTCGCAGTAAAGATGGTATGAGAGTAGTTCAGTTTATGACTGTATGCGTGAACCATGTTAGAAACAAAGATACTCTCAGAGATGCACCTTTGCCCACTGTGAGGGATTCGGGTTCTCATTAGGTATTGTCGTTTCGCGAGACGACGGTGGTATAGAGGAGAGGAGATTGGAGTTCTCGCCTCGTGGCAGCAGTGTTTTCTCCTCCGATTTTGTTGGGATTTCAGCAAACAGTTCGATGAGTTATCAGAAGACTTCTAGGTTGCCTAGAGCTACTAGGCAGTATATATGCAGGAAGGAGAAAAATTTGAAAAATGCAGGAATTTTGGAGGATGATGAGCACATAGATGGGATGTATGACAGTGTGATTTGTGCAGATACGATGACAGAGATGGGAGATATGCTGAAAACTGATATGCTGAATTGTCACAGTAATGTATTAGTACAGTCCCTGGACATGTTTCATGAAATTGCAGATTTAATGTCACAGATTGAGTCAGAGGCTGAGGTAACTCAGCAAAGAGTATTGAGTGCTGAAGAAATTCAGCAAACAGAGTTTCCAGCTGGTTATGATCAGCTTTCAGAGAGACAAAGGGCTGAAAATTTTCAGCCAACAGAGTTTACTACTGAAATATTTCAGCATTCAGAGTTTGGGGCTGTTTCTATGCAGTCCATAGAGCAGAGGGCTGAGAATATTCAGCCATTGGAGTGCAGAATTACTGATTTATAGCAAGGTTTATGTAATGCAGAAGAGCATAAAGAAGCCAGGGTTGACACGAAATACAAAACTGTGGATAAGAAGGTGAAGCTGGTTGCTGTACCGCTTCCACCTGACAGTGATCAGCAAATAGAGAGGGCTGCTAAATAGCAAATTTTGAGGAATCCAGAGCATATTGGTCATAAATTTTCAGCAGAGACTCTTGCTGAATTGAAAATTGGAAATGGTGATTTCTTGTTACCCATAGAGAAGCAATGCTTTCAGGAGATGCTTGAGCGTCATGGAAGGGGATTTGCTTTTTTCCCACATGAGATTGGATGTGTGAATCCTGATATTGTTGCTCCTATGGTCATTTTTACTATTCCTCATATTCCATGGAATCTCCGACCTATTCCAGTGCCTAAAGCACACTTGCCAAAGCTGATTGATTTATTGAATGAGAAAATCAGGATGGGAATCCTTGAGCCTTCATCTGCTCCATACTCAAACAGGTGGTTTACAATTCCAAAGAAGAATGGCACTCTTCGATTTATTCAGGACATGCAGCCAGTGAACAGAGTTACTATCAGGAATGTTGGTATAGGTCCAGTTGTGGATGAGTTTGCAGAGGCATTTGCTGGACGTGCCATCTATTCTTTGGGTGATTTGTATTCAGGATATGATCAGTTTCACCTGGCTTTGGAAAGCAGGGACATAACCACCATGAGAACTCCTATTGGGCTTGTCAGGATGTGTACCTTGCCTCAAGGTGCCACTAATTCTGTTGCGCATATGATGAATGCCATGCATAAGGTCCTTCGTGATTACATACCTCAACTTACTATGCCTTTCTTGGATGATGTGCCCATTAAGGGGTGTGTAGAAGAAGAGAAGAATGAGAGTCTAAATGAGTAGGGATGTAGATCCTTTGTGGCTGATCATATTTCAGCATGTGAGAAGATTTTGGCCAAGCTAGAAGAAGTGAACTTGACACTTTCAGGGCAAAAATCTGTTTTTGGAGTGAATGAGGTTGTCATTGTTGGACATATGTGTGGATATTATGGCAGAAAATCCTCACCTGATAAGGTGAATGCTATAGGCAAGATTGCAGAGTATTGTTCTACTACTTCAGAGGTACGGAGATTCATTGGTGCTTGTGTGTTTTATATGATTTGGATACCTCATTTTGCACACATAGCAGATTGTTTGTATTAGCTGCTTCGAAAGGGGCAGAAATTCTATTGGGATGAGAGCCACACTAGAGCCATGCGGAAATTGAAGAAGTTATTGCAGAATGCTCCTACTCTTAGGAAAGCGGATTCTAATTGTGGAAGGCCTATTGTATTGACAGTTGACACTAGTCCAATCAGCATAGGTTGGGCTGTGGGTCAAGATGATGCAGATGGAAATAGGTATGCTATTCGGTTTGGGGCGAAAGTCCTAAACGAGAGACAGAGGAGATATCCGCAAATCAAGAGGGAGTTATTGGGGATTGTCATAGCTCTCAAATGTGACAAGGAGTACTTTATTGGAGCTTCAGTTGTGGTAGAGACAGATTGCTTGCCATTGATTGGTATGATCACGAGTTTCTCTACTCTGGATATAACTATGTTGAGATGGATTGCATACATCAAGTCATTAAATCCGGAATTTAAACACATAGTAGGGAAGGATAATCCAGTGGCAGATATGTTGTCTAGAGCCAGATATGATGATGAGGAGACTCTACTTGCAGAAGAGGATGATGCAGAAATTTCAGCCACTATGGTTGATCATGTTTGTCATGTCTATGATATTGTGGCCTTCACAGAAGAACTCTATGTTGGAGATTGGTTGCAGATTGGTAGGTACCTTAGTACACTAAGCAAAAGAGATGAATGGACACATGAAGAGTTCAAGAAGATCAGAAGGAAAGCCTATGGTTATTTTCTCAAGGACGGATTTCTTTGGAAGCATCCGAAGAAAAGAGGCGGATTACCTTTGCGGGTTGTCTGCGATAGAGAGACACAGTTACAGGTGATGAGGGAGTTTCATGAGAGTCCTTGGGCTGGTCATAGAGGAGTGTGGGCTACTTATGAGAAAATCAAGGAGAAATATTGGTGGAAAGGCATGTATAGAGATGTTTCTCACTTTGTTGAGACTTGCAGAGACTGCAAGATGTATTCGGTAGTGCGTCATCGAGATGAGCTTCATCCGACCTATGCGCTATGCATTCATTATAAGTGGGTAGTTGATTTGGTTACCATGCCTATGGGTCTATGGCAGAGGAGATACATTGTTTTGGCTAGAGAGGATCTTACCAATCATGTTGAGGGCAGATCTTTGAGAACGAAGACCACTAGTGTAGTGTGTAAGTTCTTATTGGAGGAAATTTTCTGTAGGTATGGTTGTGTGGGTAAGATCACTGCGGATCATGGTGAATTGGATGCAGATGAAGCTAGGGAGTTTTTCTCTCAGCTAGGAATCAAGTTGGCTCTAACTACAACATATAATCCAGAGGGAAATGGAAAGAGTGAAAGAGGGCATTCGCCGATAGTGAAAGCATTAGCCAAAGCATGCAGAGGACGGATTGGAGAATGGCCGAGACTTCTACCATTTGCTTTGTGGGCTAATCGTACGACTCATAGTGTTACCACAGGATATATGCCTGCAGAGTTTATGTATGGTCAGAAACCTATTATGCCGATTGAGACTTGTGCTTTAACTTGGTTAGTTTTACCTTTACAGGAGGATTTGACAAGAGAAGAGCTCTTAGCTCTTCGGATTCGACAGTTGGAGAGGAGACCAGAGGATATTCAGCTAGCTATTGACAGGTTGAAGGTTGCTAGACTAAGGAATAAGGACAGGTTTGATAGCAGGCATCATTTGCAGCCTAGAGCAATAGAAGAGGGAGATTGGGTATTGGTCTTTGATAGCAGCCTTGAAAATCAGCATACTGCACTTCGGAAGATGGTGAAAAGATGGTTTGGGCCGTACATAGTCAGACATGTCTTTGATAATGCAACATATAAGCTGACAGAATTGGATGGGACAGTGCTTAGAGTGCCTATTGCTGGAAAAAGAATCAAGATTTTCAAGAAAAGAGATAATGAGGAATATGTATTGGAAGAATTTTCAAGAGAAGAACAACGAGAAGAAATTCCAATGGAAGAGATAGATGATATGACAGATAATCTTGTTGATCTACCAGAAATGCATAATGAAGAGATTGATCTGTTTGTGGATCTAGATGATAATGATCATGGGTAGTTGGCCCATCCTGAGGATGCGCAGGATTAGAGGGGGTGGATGTCGTATTGCTGCGCATTCGAGGTGTGAAAACCACCCAAAAGTTGTGTGTGAGATTTGTTACTTTGTACATACTTAGACGTAGACGTTGTGCTTTGCTTTGCTTGAACATTTTGCTTTCAGTTGGTTCATGTTCAATTTTACAGAAGAGACAAGCGTTGTTTGGGATTGAATCTGATATTTGGTATAAAAAAATTAGAAGGAGAATGGGTTCTAGATCTGCAATGAGTATGGTTTTTCCGAGCTTCCCAAGTTGTTTGCTTATGCTGAAGATACAAATGGTATCGACAAGGGAGTTTAAGAAGACCAGTGAATTTTCAGATGAACATGAGGCTCATGTGCAGCTTGCCCTTGAGCATGGAATCCCTGCCATTTCTGCAGTGATGGGGACTCAAAGGATTGGGAATTGATTGGAAGAAAATCAAAAATATGATGGACAAAGGGGGCGTGAAAAAGCAAAAGCAAAACAAGAACTATTTTGAAAGAGCCTTTGTGGGGGGAAAAAGAATACTATTTTTGAATAGAGAATCAAAAAGGGGGGAAATCTGGTATTCTGTGGTTGAATGAAGAAGAAAATAGACATATGAGGAAGAAATAGGGTGGGAGAGCTTTTTTCAATTGGAAGGGAGGTACTCTACGGCTAATCAGAGGAGAGCCCGAGAGGAGGCGACTACGGGGGGCGGAAGAAGATCAGGGAGGATGATACACGGGAAGAGCAGAGCAGAAAGGATAAGAACGGCAATCAGGGAGGATCTCTGCAACTTTGAAGGAGAGTAATGAAAGAGAAGGAGGGGATTTTTTTTTTACTAAACGAAGAGCTCTGTTGATGGAAAAGGGGAATTGAAGATGATCAGCTAGAGGGTGAACTCTACGTTCAAAACAGAGGAGGACGGATGTTGTTAATTCGTTGCGCATATGACCAGAGACCTTTACAGGACTAGAGAGCATTACAATACGAGAATATGGCAGCTACGATGATGTGGAGGAGCGAGCGTCATCCCGAGAAGAATTGAGGAGATCTTTCTGGATTACAAGGGCTGGGACGGCTCAGAACAATCAGGAAATTCATGGAGGGGCTGTGATGTAGGCCGCTTGATGGGGGAAGAGAGGATCGACTGTGGATGAAGGGAATCCATTAACTAGGGAACTGATAATCTTCACTTTTACCATTCTGCGCAGACGAAGGAGGTTTGCTGGATTTGGGGCTGCATAGCGCTTGTGAAAGAGGAATTGCAGGGAGGAAGGAGATCAATTATACAGTTTTTTTTGCAATGAACTAAGCAGGAGTACAAGGAAGCTAAGCGGTAGATGTATCTCATGAGCACAGAGAAGGCGGTGAAGCTCGACGTCCGCAAGGATATCAAACCTGGTTTTGTCAGAAGGGCAACTCAACAGTGCGAGAAGAGCTTCCAAACTGGCCATTGAACGTATGAGTGCAAGAACAAGAAAGTTTACATATCGCGGCCTTCCAACACACAGCAGTTAAAAAACCCCAGGCTTCGCATTTCTTTCATGGATGCTTTTGAATTGGACTCACGAGATCCTTGCAGTTTGAAACGTGATGCATTACACGAGCTTGAGATAGAAAAGGTCAAGAAGACGAAGAGGATGCTTGCCATAGCTGCCTCCTCGCCATTGATAATGTTCTTCTGGCCCTGAAACAGCAAGTTGATGTCGTATCTTCCCTCGGTTCCTCTTGGAACCTCTCTGAAAACACTCTCTATAGTTAGTATAGCTTTACTTGATGAGCCTTTGATGACTGTATTCTGCAACGAAATGCCAAGAGTAAAACGAAGAAGATGAACTTAAGAAGCTGACGTTTTGCAAGTGCATTCCATGACAGAAAGTAAAGGAACAGAAATAGGAGACCAAAATGATATGTCCACCAGCAATGATGTATTTTCCAGTTTGTCCATTCATGACAATTCTGAATAAACAATTGACATAACAGCAGGCTCAAATACTGAAGTGAGATTTCATGCTTTAAATTAGCAGTCAGTTGAGAGGAGAAAGAGAGCATAAGGTTAAAGCTAAAACTCTTATATTCAGTAAGAGTCCTTGAAGGGTAACTTGCCTTGGTTTAACTCTTTCAACTGAGCAGTCTGAATCTTTGGAGAAGACAAGAAGAAGAGCATTTGGATTTTGTAGAAAGAAGATTCTTGGAACTACATTCACAGGATGATTGGTTATGCTTCATTGAACTTAAATAAAACAGAGTCTTGGTATCATTTTCTCATCTTGATTATTTGCTTGATTGATCTTCTATCCTGAAATTAGTCAAGGTCCTCTGTGGTTGCGACATTGCTTCCACAAACCCTTCGAGAACGTCGGCCTCTTGTGCAAGATCCGGGGGCAAGGGATTTACAGCAGAGCCTCCCCTGGCACCCAAGTTTCCTCCCACTCCAAGCAACACCCACGGAGAGACCTCTCACGGTGGGTTAGGTCCATATACCCTGTGCGGCTAACAACCCCCTTGGATAGGGCCAGGCAGACAGTCGGAGGTAACTGCTCCTGCCTCTCCCTTCAGGCTTTCAACCTGAAGCATTAAGTGTTCCTTGAATTAGTTCCTTGAGCACTACCTATGTACAAGCACGAACATTTCGGAGGTCGTTTGTACGACCGACTACTAAGGTGTGACTCCTTTTTTCTCAGGTGCTCCCAGCATCCGATCATGGGCCTTTCCGTGACTTGGCGAGATCTCAATAATTTCAAACAAGATACGCAAGCGAATGGTCTTGGTAAGTTGACTTATACTTGCCCTTTTCCCTTGGGCTTTACCTTAGGATATCTTAGTTCCTAACTCAAGCATTAGCTGGTCAATCAATAAGGCAACGGAGATGCCTTATTTGCAACCCAACCAAGGGTATTTTAATCTCTAATTCCAATCTAGCTCAGTTAACACACATGGCAATACATGATTCTTCATTTAGAATTTCAAGATGTAGTCTAGATGCATGTGATCCTTCCAATTCTCTTAGTGTAGTTCTGTGCAAGATTTCCCAATCAACCTTAACCATCATGCACATTGTGCATTTAGTATAGTAGTATCTCCTAAATGACTTTTCTCTCTCTTTATTCATGGCAATGAGTACTTATTTCTAATGCACTGGATCACATGTGACTTGCGTCTATGAAAGTCTAGGGTGTTGTCTAACAATGCAAGTATATCTCATGAACAGAAATTAACATTTCATGTGTTTCTATTAGCCATGATTGCGAAACGTTGATTCTAAATGACTATTCATGCACTGAACTGGTTAAAAAGCTATCATTTTATGTGAAGTAAGGCGATAACCTTATCATTTTATGTGAGTAAAAGCTATCATTTCATGCATAAAATCTTATGCAAATTCCAAACTCTACTGTTTCACGCATGTAACTTAGTACTTAGGGTAAAGAGAACCCTAAGACTTGTACTTATTCCATGCACGTTGATCCGGGTTTTTTACAACCCGGATTACTACCACAAAATTTTGGCCAAAGCCCCTATCAAGAGCTTACCATATCACTTTGGGTTTACTCTTCAAGCACTAGGTATGCTACATTGCTTCTCGATTACGATAACTCTAGCAAATGGGAGGAATTTGGAAAAAGTTTCTTCTGCAATTTTCTTGAAATTTGCTTTTTACCCTTTACATTGACATGCCTCCTAAGACCTGGTCTACAAAGTTGCAGAAGAAACTTTTTCCAAATTCCTCACGGATTTGAAGTTACGAAGGCGCAGACTGCTGGCTATATGCAATTTTCTTCTCTCTTTCACCACACCAACTTTCCACTCTGTCCTTCTTGTAAATATATTATAATAATGTGCTTTGGGCACCCACCTCTTGTAATCTAGCTCAATTTCTCTATTTTGTCTACCACCACCCTTGGCTTCTTGCATGATGACCAAGGTGGGGACTTGTCCCATCCACTATGCTCCATATTTTCAAAGATGCCATACATCATCTAGGATTATGTTAATCAAGAAGATTAGCTTAATCTAATCCCTCATGGAGGCTATATAAAGAGCCCATGGAGAATGAAGAAGGGGGGGAGGAAGAACAATGACAAGCCCATGAGAGCACTCTAGAATACCCTCATCTCTTTGAGGTGAGCTATGAGTGAGGTCTTTTATTATGTAGCATAATGGCAAGATTCCTCTACCTCTTCTCCTATTATCTCTCTCTCTTCTCATCTTCTCATTCCATGTAGCATCATGGCAAGCTTCTTCTACCTCTTCTCCTCTTGTCTCCCTCTCCTCTCATCTCTCTCTCGTATATTCCAATATGGTGTCTAGTACATATATTCTCTCTTGTAAATTTGTGTCTTGGTTCTCTTGATTCTCTTTGAGAAAAAGAGGGAGAGGAAGGACAATGACAAGTCCATGAGAGCATTCTAGAATATCCTCATCTCTTTGAGGTGAGCTATGAGTGAGTTCTTTTATTATGTAGCATAATGGCAAGCTTCCTCTACCTCTTCTCCTATTATCTCCCTCTCTTCTCATCTTCTCATTCCATGTAGCATAATGGCAAGCTTCTTCTACCTCTTCTCCTCTTGTCTCCCTCTCCTTTCATCTCTCTCTCTTATATTCCAATATGGTGTCTAGTACATATATTCTCTCTTGTAAATTTGTGTCTTGGTTCTCTTGATTCTCTTTGAGAAAATGGATGTCCTAGCCCATTCTCCCTTTGGCTAGGTGGTGCCCCTCTTTAGTTTTCTTAGTGAGGATTGGAGGTTGGATGGGTAAGAGGCAACCCATTCATCATTTCAGCCCTCAACGTCACCAATCCTTTCATCTCTTCCATGAGAAATAATACCTAATTAATTTTTAAAGCTTAAAACCTGGGCTTAATTTGTGTGTGTTTTGTTGGTCTCCCTGCTCACCCCTCTAGCATTACTGGTAGCTTGGGCGCCTATGCTTCCTGCAACTTTCTTCTTGGGAGCCATTCGCCCCGTGGAGATTGGGCAGTCCGGAGCTTAATGGGTTTTTTGGTTGACAGGTTTGGTAGGAAAGACCACTGGATGGGGTCCTTCGCCGAGTGGGTGGTTTGGTTGTGGCTCCTTATAGCTACTCACCACTCTCACTCCCTCTCCTTCTTTCTCTCTCTCTTTCTCTTCCTCGTCTCTCCTCTTATCCTCCTACTCTTTCTCTCTCTCCTCCACTTCTTCTTCCTTTCTCTTATTCTCCTACTCTCCCTCTCTCTCCTTCTCTTCTTCTCCTCTCCCTCTCCCACTTCTTTTCTCCTTCTTCCCCCTTACCTATCTGTCTCTATTTCTTCTCTCCTTCTCTCTTTTCAGTTATCTCTCTCTCCTTCTCTTCCCTCCTTCTCCTTCTCTCCCTCTTCTTCTTTTCTCTCTCCCACTCCTCCTTCTCTCTCCCACTCCTTCTTCTCTTCTTCTCCTTCTCTTCTCTCCTTCCCCTTCCCTTCTCTCTCTCCCTCCTTCTTTCTCTTCCCTCTCCTCCTTCTTCCCTCTCCTCACTCCTTCTCCTTCTCTTCTCTCTCTCCCTCCTTCTTTCTCTTCCCACTTCTCCTTCTCTTCTCTCTCTCCCTCCTTCTTTCTCTTCCCACTCCTCCTTCTTCCCTCTCCTCACTCCTTCTCTTTCTCTTCCCACTCCTTCTTCCCTCTCCTCACTCCTCCTTCTCTTCTCTCTCTCCCTCCTTCATTCTCTTCCCACTCCTCCTTCTTCCCTATCCTCACTCCTTCTCCTTCACACCTTGGGCGCATAGATCACAGCAGAGGAGGGTGTCACCGCCATCTATCATAAGGGGGGGGGAATGGGTTGAGTCGTCAGCCTGGGTGGCGGCTTAGTTGGCTAGCACATCAGACCAAGGCTACCATTGCACAACAGTGCAGGGGGAAACTTCGATCGGACGGCCAGGGGGTGGTACAGCAATTGACAGTGGCGTGGCTACGGTCGAGAGCCCCAGGGGGGGACTGCAATCACTACAGATGGAGGGGGGAAAAGAGCCCCAGTCGGAAGGCCTAGGGGAGGAGTGTGTAGCACTGCAAGCAAGGAGGGGGGGAAGATAGGGCCGACTGATGGCCACGGGGGAAGGTGGCTATGGACAGAGGCCCAGGTGGCCCTGCGCAGGAGCTGACGGGGGGAACGTGGCAACGTATGGAAGGGGGGCCGTAGACTCCTGCGTCTGTAGCCGGGGGAGGGGAGAAGCCTCGAGGAGGTAGGTGGCATGGCCACCCATCCTACCTGGAGGTTGAATGCCTCCCCCCCCATCACCACCACTCCCACTCTCTCTCCCCCCCGACGTGCTGTCGGCGGGGAGAGAGGGGGTAGTAAAAAAATTTGTACTAAAGGTAATAAAATTTTCTCTTTTTTTGAAATTATAGGGAGGGGGTTCCTATGGTATGTTACATCACAACACCAAGTCAATAAATGACAGCCAAGACATGACCAGCCATAAATGGGCATAAATCAGCACCAAACAGTCATCAAGACCCTGAGCAAACACCCAAACATGTCACCAAAGCATCCGTCAGGCATACCCCCTTGATAGTAGGGCAAAGTATACATAACACTGGCAAGACCTGACACCAGTAGGTGTACACTCACAAGAGTGCAAAGCCCAAGCTTAGGTCAAAAGAAACTCCAAGATATTAGTGCATGAACCATGCAACATGTAAGTGTAAGAGATCCCAAAGTCTCAAGTATCTACAAAATGCTCAAATAGCATAAACCTTCTTCTCAATGTCAATCAAGCAAACAAGATGCTCCCATAGGCACAAAATTCAGATAAACAAGCTCAACAGCTCAATCAAACCAAGTCAAAGTACCAAAGACATGTAACCAAGACAATGCTTCAATAGCATCCCAAGAGCATTACAACTACAAAGCAACTGTAGGTAGCATCCATGAGCAAGACATACATCCCAATAAAGATCTCCGAAAACCAAAATGACATCCAATACAAAATTCCAAAATAGAAAATGAGAATCCAAGACAAGTCTTCAGAGAGCACTAAAGCTCAACAACTACATGGTGCATTGTGCCAGGACAAATGCATCAAGCCGTAGGCGTCGGGTAAGCATGTACCCAAAGGGCATATAACTGTCAAAGCATTGACCACTATCAAGCATAGACCGATGTCAATAAGTGTGGGCTGAAATAAGCTCAAGCTTCCAAAAGCATCCGGATCCAATGATAAGCTTGAAGTCATCCCTCGATGATCAATACATCATAGCATAACCCAAGACGTGCACCTGAAACCAATAGGCATATGTCAAAGCATGAAAGATAGCTTCAGCCCAAGAGTATTTAGCATGCATTTATTGTTATAAACTATGTATTTCCAACCCCATAATCAAGCCAAAATCATAGCATGACATGTAGCTTCAATCCCCCAATCAATCGCAATGCAATAGGTATCAAACCGGTCATGTAGTCATGCCCAAACAAGCATAGGCATAAACTGTGAATGTAGCACTAGAATCAAATGTCTGTGGACTATTTATAATAGTCTTGAAACACTATTTTCATCCATCAAACCAATGCCTAATCTCAAAGGATCAATGCCAAGTATTAATACATGTAAAGATGCTCGAAATGGAGCCCGAACAATTGCTTAATGCCAAGCTGGAGCTGGAGCTAAAGTGGCTGTCTAGAATCAAGCGTAGATTTGTGTGATGTTACTGCTGTTCCTACTGGTCCACATGGCAGGTCTGGAGAGGTTGGAGGGCTCAATCATGAGCCAAAGATGCCTAGGAACAAGCCTCTAGTAGCCCACAGCCAGTGGCAAAGAGATATGAAGGTTGGAAGCTTCAATGGTGGCTATCCTGTTTACCTAGACCTATGGACTAAGATAAATCTTTGAAATAATGAAGCAATACCTCAATGTCAATGCCTTGATGGTGCCTCAATAGGCCGGGAAGAAGCTCGCGGGAAGCCGGGGAGTGACAACAACTCAAGAGAATAAGCTATGGCTGCCAGGAAGGAGACCCAATGCGAGTGTGGAGTCGATGGGAAGCTGAGAATGCCATGAGCCAAGCTCAAGAGTCAAAAGCTGTGCTCTGATACTTGTTGAAAGGTGAGAAGGATCAAAGCTTGCAAGCAAGAGCTATGGTGGGAGAGCAAGAGCAAGAAAGAGAGAGACAAGAAATGGGAACTCCAACAGTCACAATGTGTGACTGAGCCTTTCTTTATTCAAACTGTCACTAAAAGAATAAAGAATAAAGTGATGGTGATGGGTGCCCGCCACCTGCAGTGCGCAGTGGTGGTGACTGTCAGTGTAGTAATACACGAGCGGCTAGGCAGAGGAGCCTTTACCCCCAACAATCTCCCTTGAAAGGTGAGAAGGATCGAAGCTTGCACGCGAGAGCTATGGCAGGAGAGCAAGAGCAAGAAAGAGAGAGACAAGAAATGGGAACTCCAATAGTCATAATATGTGACCAGGCCTTCCTTTATTCAAACTGTCACTAAAAGAATAAAGAATAAAGTGATGGTGATGGGCACCCGCCACTTGCAGTGTGCAGTGGCCAAAAGGGGATCACTCATGAATATATGTATATATAACGTGAGTTCAAAATAAGGGGTTTTTTAAACACCATTTTTATACATTTTTTATATATAGAAGGGTGTCATATAAAGGGGTTACTTATAGATTGAATAGAAAAGGGTTTCATTTTATTCAAGAAAAAATCACAGGTTAGAATATTTCTAAATAGGCCATGAATGCACGTTATATAGAGAATATATATATAGTGAACCCCCCGAGGCAGTGGCAGTGACTGTCAGTGTAGTAGTACACGGGCGGCTAGGCGGAGGCACCTTTATCCCCAACACAAACAGTGCCACAGTACAATGCACCTAATCCACAGTGGCCATAAATACAATGCCTCCAATTATGGTTCAACCACAACATTAGTGGTCTCAAACAATTCCTCTGATGGTGACTCAACAATAGTGAAACCCTACCAACTAGAATCAACAACCCCAAGTCTTAATAGGAGCTCCGAATCAGAACTAGAACAGAGGACCCTCTGGATCAACCCAACCTGTATATGTAGTAATTACAGAAGCTTCCCAAAACCCTACTACAAGTGCTCTGAGAAGTGAAAATTTGAAGGACTGCTTATCCAACTCGGTCACAAGTATCAAGAAAGAGCTTATGGATGTGATTCCAAAGTAGTTACTAATGCTGAAGGTGAATACTGTCACTATATCCACTCCTGCGGGAGGTGGGAGAGATGTGATGCATTCTAATACATGGTGCAGAAAGTACCATCAAAAGCGGGACAGTTAGCCACTGAATGTACCTAAGAACCAACCATCCCCAGAGCCTTCTATTCATACTGTTTGAGAAAGAACCATACAGAGGATATCTGCTCTATGATTGAGATGCACGAACAAAGACAGAAAGATGAAAACACAAGATTCAACTTACTAGGATCTAAAATGACAACGTGGGACATTGGACCAAAGCCTAGGGAGCTTGGTCCTAATTTTGGTCCAAAGAGGTTTCCCTCTCAAAGTTACAGAGGGCGACAGTTTTGCAGTGGTTAGAGATCAGAGGTGGAATATTATAGATGTGGAGAAAAGGGTCATATCTCCCCGAATTGTCTAAACCCTAGAAGATTTGTGGATTACAAGATCTTATGCAGCTGATGCAAAGGAGAAGGCCATACTGCAAAAGATTATCCAAGTCCAGCCCCTATCAAATCTACTTCTAATACCCAACAGAAGACCCAAGCACATGCTTCCAATTTGGTGGAATTGGAAGTGGCCGCAATAACGTGAGCAAAGAAAGCAGGACCCGTAGTTCCAAAAGAGAACGTTCCTTTTGCCACGACTGTGAGGTTCAACCTCCCTCGTGAAAAACAAAATAATGAAATCTAAAATAAGGAAGTTGATGCCAGGAGGCATATTCTACGGTGGATTCTGTGAGGTTTTGCGGTCGATTTCGTAAAATTATATTTGTTGTCGGGGGCTCATACACAAGGTGGATTCCTTGTGCAAAAAGTCGATAGGGACGCATGTCCTTTTCGGGCATCTTGTTAATTTAATGTGTAAGTGGGAGATTCCATAGCTGGTGATTCCGCAAAATATATATTTAAATTAATGGACATTTATGAGTTTAGAGTGCGCACTCGTAATAAATTAAGGTTAGGATTGAGTTCTAACCATTTATTTATTTTTTAGCTGAATACTGCTAGGTATTCACTTTTCTTGGTTTAATTTTATTATTTTCTAACAATTGTGAATGCTTCAGTTGATGTGTAGAAGTTGATGTGTAGAGCAGGCAACGGTGGCATTGGGAAGCATTGGGTGATAGCGTGCATTCAAGTTATTTAGAATAAATTATCATTTTTTATGGACATGCATCTTAGGCGTGGCACCAATATTTATTTTGACATGCTTATTTATTGAAGCACCTGACATTTATTTATTATTTTGTATACGCATGGGCACACAATTTAAATATGTGTTATTGGACATTGTATTTGGGCACATCCCGACTCTTTGGGTGCCCAATCACTTTAATTATTTAGTGGGACAAAAGCAAACACAAAAGCTAAAGCATACTAATTGTAAATTGGGCTATTTTTTGAGCTTGGAGATTAATAATATATCAAACACATGCTTTGTGGAGTGCTCACACAGGGAATGGGGGGAGATTGTACCCAATTAGTCTTTTGCTTCATGTCGTGCAAGTCTTCTCTCTTGTTTTTTGTGCAAAAGTAGAGTTCTTTTGTTCTTAGGGACCTTCCAGCGCTTGCTACGTACGCATACAATATCCGATCTGTGCCCAGTGGTATCAAAGCAAAGTTGAGATTGAGGGCTTCCAATCGCTTACCATCTTGCACGAAGGTAGAGCTCCTAGAATGATCGAGCTCTACAATCATTATCGCAGCAATCCATCAATACCAGCGTGTTCTTGGTGGTGAAGAACCCCTTGCTATGTTGTTAGATCATGTAGGACCTCTCCCAGGAAGTGGAGGAGCACCTCTGAAGATCTTTTGTAAGTGTCTTTGTTATAGAGAACAAAGAAGATTAAGCTTTGAGTTAAAAGCTTAATAAGCTTTATTTAAAAAGCTTAGCTTCAAAAACTTTTCAAAACGCTGTGTGAGGATGTCTTTGTTAGCGACGATTGCGTCGACGACATGCCGCCGTCCTAATCGATTGATTTAAAATCATTAAGCTTTAACTAAAGCTTAAGGTTATTGAATTTCTTGAAGACTAAAGCTTCCAAGCTTTACACAAAGGCTTTGATTCAATTTTCAGCCCCTCCCATGGTGGCTATTCATATACAATTAGTCCTAAACAGGTTTTGACTTCCATCAAAGCCCATGTTCACACTTGTGGACTGATAGAGTTCAATTCCAGCAAACAAGATTCCTACACGCAAACTACATGCAGGAATATCCTTTTGGAAGAAGACCGTGACATCAATTTCAACATCTGCAGAGACAAAATACTACAAAAAGCCATTTAAAAAAAAAGAAATAGGCCTTGTAAACCTGACTTTGAGCTACGCTCATCCCGCTAACAAGATTTTGAGTGTGTGAGGTCTTTTGGAATTTCGCAAGATGTCTGATGAAACCATGGAAGATTTTATGGCCGAAGGTGATCTACCAGAACCAATGACGGAGCAAAAACTGGATTTGATTATGATGTAGCTTCAAGAGGAATGAAGAGCACGCCAAACTTTGCAATCTCAATTGGTCAGTCTGCGACGATCTACCGTCGATCAAGATGGACCGCAATCTGAAGATCTTATACAATGTACGATCGATGCAACACTTGAAGAGCAATCTATTCGAAAAGAAACAAAGATAAGTAAAAGAAATTTCAAATTTCATACTTTCAATGGGTCATGCGATGGAAAGACTGTACTTTCTTTTATTAGTCAATTTGATGATTATTTCTATGAAGAAGAGTATGTTGAGAAAGACAAAATAAAGTGTGTCACGAATCATCTAGTGGACAGAGCATCCCTATGGTGGACTGTTGTTCGCAGAAGCATTGATTTTCCTACTACTTCGGAGACTTTCCAAAAGAAATTTTGCAGAATTTCCTTCCACCCCAATTCCACGAAAAAGCAATTAAACAATGGAATCTTCTGCAACAACAGAGGGATCATGAGCCTATTTCACAATATATAAAGCATTTTTGGAATGCTTTATTGCAACTTCGAATGCTCGAAGATATACTTGAGGCAACCCATAAACACAAGTTTATGTCTGGCTTACTTGGACAATTTTTATACGGAGGTGAATATATTCTAGCCAACGACTCTAGATGCTACAATTTCCTTGGCCCATGACACTGAAGAAACAATTCGAGGACGAGAGAAGTGACCACAACAATTTCAAACTAATGGTAACTTTGGTTCAAAGCAATTCAATTCAAATTTCGAAGATTCAATCAAAATTTTTTCCTTCCATCTTCATTCCATAAATCTTGGACACGACCCCCTGCTTTACCATCAAACACAAATCCAAATCCTAAGCCATCTTTCGAGCCAAATTTCAACATTCCTAAACTTCTAGCTATTACCAATAATGTGTCTAAAGCCAAACCTATAGTATTACAAATATCATCAACCTGGATATCTAGTGGAAAATTGTCAATCCAAAAAGCCAATTGTTCACATAAACTATTTGGGAGTAATAGAAGATGAAGAACATGAAGAAATGCCTGATCTCACGGAAGACGATGACGATATCAATACTACTTCAGATACTTTACCACAATGGAATGTCTTGTGCATAGTAAAGAAAAAACTGTTTTACATGATGATGGGAGCACACACGACTTTATTTCTGCAAAATTGTTTAAAGAATTGAATTTACATACTGTTTCTACTCATTATTGTATCAAGGCTGCATTCTTAGGCACTAGATATAATGGAACATAAGAAGTGCATGATGTAGAAATTAAAATTGGTGACTATGTTGAACGTAGAAATTTCTTAGTTGTGCCTTTACAATCTAGTGACATTATGGATTCTTCCACACCTTAGCTTCATCAGTATAATCCCATTATAGATTATTCCATGCATTCAATGAAGATTCATTCTAATGGGAAACAAATCACATTGCATGGTATGCACACTTTCGATAATTTTCCATTGCTTAGTCATACACAGGCTAAATTTACATTACGAAAAGGTAGCAAATCCTACTTAATATGGGTGCATAAAATTGAAGCTAAAGAAAATCAGATGCATCCTAGACACACACAATTTATTTCACAATTTCAAGATTATTTTGCTGCTGACTTACCACCTATACGTCCCAAAGATCACAAAATAGACTTAATTCCTAGATCACAACCACCATGTAAAGCACCATATAGACATAACCAAATCGAACATAAAGAAATTCAAGCCCAAGCTAGAATTGTTAACCCGAGGACTCATTAGACCTAGTAGTTCTCCATTTAGTGCACCTGTCCTATTAGTGAAGAATAAAAACAATACATATAGTATGTGCATTGATTATCGTGCCCTAAATAAGATCACTATTAAGAATAGATATTCGATTCCTAGGGTAGATGATCTTATGGACAAACTACAAGGATTTGCAATATTTAGCAAGATAGATCTTAAATTTGGATACCATCAAGTATGATTGGATACATCTGCTAATTTCAAAACTGCATTTAGAACGCAATTTGGACACTATGAATTCCTTGTTATGCCTTTTGCTTTAACTAATGCACCACCCACATTCAGCCATATGATGAATCGCATATTTTTGAAACATCAGCATTGTGTCATTGTTTTCTTTGATGACATATTGGGTTTCAGTAAGAATGAAAACGAGCATTATGAACATCTATCCTTGGTTTTCAAATTATTGAAAGAGAATCAATTATATGCTAATCATGAAAAGAGTGAATTTTTTCAAGCACAAATTGAATACCTAGGACATATTGTTTCATTTGAAGGTATTAAAGTTGACCCTAAAAAGATAGAAGCAATTTCAATTTGGCTGATACCTAAAAATGTGCACGAATTACGTTCTTTCTTAGGTCTTGCTAGCTTTTACAAAAAATTTGTGAGAAATTTTTCATTACTTGCATTACCTTTGACCAAATCATTAAAGAAAGGCATTGTGTATCATTGGTCCGACAATCAACAAGAGTCCTTTGATTTACTGAAACATGCTTTAACTCATGCTCCTGTATTGCAATTACTTGACTTCAATAGACCATTTTTCCTAGTAGTCACTAATGCTAGTGGATCTGGAATAGGAGCAGTCCTTATGAAAGATTCCCATCCCATAGCCTACTCTAGCTGCAAACTTAAACCCTTTGAACTTAAGTATTCTACTTATGATAAGGAATTGCTAGCTGTAGTACAAGCTTTACGTCAATGGAAACACTATTTAATGGAATCTGAATTCATGATCAAAACTGATCAAGAAAGCATTAAACATCTCCTTAGTCAACCACAAATATCTGACCAACACATTAAATGGGTTGCTTTTATTCAAAGTTTTCATCCACTTATACAATATCAACCCAGAAAAGAGAATGTTGTTTACGATGCTTTAAGTAGAAGACCGGCTATTCATAATATCTTTGTGATATCTTTTGACTCTCTTCTCCTTATGAAAGATATGTACGACCAAGACCCTAGTTTTCAAACTAATTGGAATAAATTAGTTTCAAATAACTAGATTCCAATTGATTCATTGTCTTACGCTAATGGATTTATGTTCTATGAAAAAAGATTATGTGTAACTGTTCTATTTCGATCATTTGTCTTGCATGAAATCCATTGTCCCCCATACCAAGGCCATAGAGGAATTATTTCTACTTTGCGTACACTGATTGCCACACATGGAATCTGATGTATCTAACTTTGTATCTGAATGTTTAATTTACCAAAGAGTTAAACGACACCATGGTAAACAATATGGTTTATTAATGCCTTTGCCAATTCCAAAACGACCATGGGAACATATCTCAATGGATTTTTTCACTAGTTTGCCTAACACTAAAGCTAATCGTGATATGATTTGGACTATTGCTGATAGGTTTAGCAAACAAGCATATTTCATTCCATGCAAGAAAACGTTAACTGCATCTCAAGATGCTCAATTGTTTTTGAAAAATGTTTTCACTAATCATGGTTTGCCAAAAGTTATTATTTCTGAACGTGATTCTAGATTTTGCAATAATTTTTGGATTACTTTGTTTGCTAATTTAGGAACAAAGATTGATTTTTCATCTGCATTTCATCTTGAAACAAATGGGCAAACAGAAGCTACTAACAGTACCATTTTAGATCTTTTGCATGCATACACAATTTCGAAACCACAAACATGGGATACACATTTACATTTACTTCAATTTGCATACAATAACACACCACATACAGCTACACAGAAAGCACCATTTGAAATTATTTATGGATATAGATTACCTACACCTGTTACATCATTGTCAAACAAAGTTCAAGCTACTGATGATATTGCTAACATGCATGCTACTATTTTTTATGAAGTTAAAGATATGATTGCGAAATGTTAGCTATACAACACAAGGTCTATAGAGACGGTTCGCGACGTCGCTCTATAGACAACATAACACATGTGGGGCCCCATGAACAAAATATAAATTAAAAAAATTGTCATTAGCTGGAATATAGACCCTCATCAGCTGGAAAGAATATAAACGAAACAATGTATCATCAGCTAGAATATAGACTCTCATCAATGGAATAAAGAACGAGGAAGATGGCAATATCAACATCCAAAAGTAGGGAATGAAGCATCAATGGAATAACAAAATAGGGCAAAATAAGGAACTAGGGCAAGCATCATGAAGCATTGTAATACCAACATCCAGTTCTCAAAAATTCCAACTTTCTGGAATCATGTTTAACATGAAATGAAGTTTTAAAACCTCAACATTCTCGTGTGAAGGTTGTCGTCTACCATGACCAACCCAGATGTAATCAGCCCTGCTGCAGATTCTCTAGACTAGCATTCCTAGATCTTGCAGACAATCTTGGGAGATGTTCACTTTCACCCAAATGTACCGCCACCACTACTGAATCAGAAGATGAGATGGCATCAACCCAACGTTGAGCAAGAAAATTTGCAATATCAGCAAATAAGTAATATCTCGACATTGGGCCTCCTACAGACGAAGCCTCTAGGATCATGTCACAACCCCTTGCACCACACAAATCAGTACCATCAAAGTTTTCCCTATGTGACAGAGTATCAATTTCCACAAATCTACATGCAAGTTGCTGCTGAAAGGCACCATTACCTCCGACAGGATTTGACCTGGTTTCCTCACTAGATCTAGTGAAGCCAATAGAAGAAGTATCTTGACCTAATGAATGTTGGAAAAAGCACCTATTCATAAACATGATTTTTGACCTAGTTTCCTCACCAGATCCACTGAAGCCAATAGGAGAAGTTGAGAGAAAGGAATCCTGGCTTGATCCTCAGCATCTATCCTAGCATCCTCTATAGGTACAGGTTCAACTATTTCAACAATCATGTCCTCTTCCACAACCCTTAGAGAACTTCCTTCTTTATTGGCAGGAGAAATGACCTTGTTGCTCAGTAAATCATGGTCTTCTAAACTTAAATCAAAAGATACTACTTCATTGTATGCCAAGATAGATTCCTGTTTTTCTATCACAGTGTGGCTCATGCCATAAGCTTGCTGAGAATTTTGA
The DNA here is from genome assembly GCF_053477565.2 of Lygodium microphyllum. NCBI lineage: Eukaryota > Viridiplantae > Streptophyta > Polypodiopsida > Schizaeales > Lygodiaceae > Lygodium > Lygodium microphyllum. The sequence continues at coordinate 81,203,328 of NC_141163.1, read as the reverse complement.
GCAACATAGTTTGTTGGTGGAGGCTCTCCATTAGCTTCCTCATACTTCACTTTATTTAGAGCTTTTAGCTCTTTAAAAGCACTGCCTGGAGTTTTCTTGGATATACCAAACTTTGCTTTCTGCCAGGATGACTGTTGCTCCAAAAAACGTTTGCCTCTTCATAACAATGAGTTTGCAGAATTCCAAATTTCTGATCGTTTTGTGGAAGGTTGAGCTTTGAGGACTAAAGCCATAAGTGCTTTATGCAATTTCCTTCTAGAAGATGTATTTCATCGATACGGATTTATGGATAAGGTCATTGTTAAAGGGGAGAGCTTGATGCTGATGAGGCTAGAGATTTCTTCTCTAGATTGGGGACTCAACTTGCACTAACTTCAACATATAATCCAAAGGAAAATGAAAAAAGTGAGAGAGTGAATTATTTTATTGTCAAGACCTTATCAAAAGTATGCAAAGGTAGAACTTGAGAGTTTCCACAATTGCTTCCATATGCATTATGGGCTAGCAAAGGCATGTAGTTGTCATGATTGCTTCCATATGCATTATGGGCTAATTGATCACACTATTCGTAGTGTTGTGATAGGATATTTGCCACCAAAGCTGATGTATAGATAGAATCCAATCAGATCAATTGAATAAGTGTATGCTATATGGAGTGTCTTGCCATGGGAAGAACGATTGATCAAGAAAAAATTGCTAGCTCTTAGAATGTGTCAAATGGAAACAAGATTGGAAGACATAGAGCTTGCAGTGAAGAGCCCAAAAGGAGCTAGATTGTGGAACAAAGAGAAGTTTGGAAAAAGAGACAAGCTTTGATAGAGAGCTCCATAGCTAATAAATGATTCAAAATATTCAAGAGAAGGGAGTTTGATACCTATGAAGAGTTGGATCATGAGGCTAAAAACACATACAGGAGAACATTGAAGATTATGAAGAGGATTATATCATGGATGAAGAAGAAGACCTCAAGCCTATATAAGATTAAATATATGTGGCATACACCATCGGATGTGCACATTTAAAGGGAATGGATGTCAACTCATTATAAGTTCATCGAAGGAAAACCATAGGAAAGACCACTTATACAAAGACAAATGGTAGGGAGTCTTTTGAGGGTTTTCTAGGAACGTAATTGGTTTGAGATAGTTTGATTTTCCAATATTAGGTTTTAATGACTCAATCAAATCTTTAGATGGATTTAAATACATGCAAGGAATTCTCTTGAGTACAAGTCATCCAAGTTGAAAAATATAAAAAAGTGACATATGTATAAAAAAGTAGTGTTTACGACTATTTTGGGAGGATTTTTGTAATTGTACCTATGCTGACTTGTCAAACATATCTATTTGCTAATATTTGAATATTTGGATGATCCTACATAAGTGAAAGTAATGGTGGAAATAAGATTTAGCCAACACAACTCCTATTCTCATAAGAATCTGTGAGATAGTTACATGGTGTTCTTGAATGTATGCTATTATAAAGATTAAGGAAATATTTCGTGATATTTTAGAGATCTAATATTGCTCTTACAAAGAATATTTTGATGTATGTGGGTTTTTTAAAATACCAAACTCTTCTATGTTTATTTGGAGCCTAATTTTGGGCTCTAAATACATTGTTCTATCTTTGAAATCTTGTATTGCATGCATTGAATCCTTTGGGCTGATCTCCTCTAAGCCATAGTCTCAAAAATTGGGATTTCGTTAAGCCATAGTCTCTATAATTGAGATTTTATTGAGCCATAGTCTTAATAATTGGATTTTCTTTGAGCCATAGACTTAGTTATATCATTTGAAAGCGGATGTATATGAGGTGCATGGATTGAGTCAAATCTTATTTGCTAAAAATATCATTTATAGTTGGAGTTCTATTTTTTGTGAATTTACTGGATTTTTCTTCATCTTCTAAAGAGTTTATTGACTTTGTTCTATAAACTCTTCTTACTAGAACCACAATGCTTTTAGGTTAGACAAAACAAATTTCTCAACAAAGTAGCAAGAAGATAATGTCAAAACTTTTTCACAAGATAAACCATTGCTAAGCCCTCCCTTTTAGTGTGTAGAATAGTTCAATTTGGCATCAATGAGTTGCTGACTTACAAAGATCAATGGGAAAGCCATATTCTGCTCATTCTCTTGCCATGGTATCTCTCCAATTTTAAATTTTTAGGTATTGATATGTACATAAAATATTATCATCCAATCTAGGATTCTTAAGATAGGACAAATCATAAGACTCTTCTTCAACACTTCATAGAGATCTTGTCATTCATTTGTCCAAAGGAGGAGGTAATCAGTGGCTTGTGTAAAGTAGTCATGTAATAATAGTATAGTTTAGTATAAAGCATTGATATTAGCTGGTATGGCCAAGGAAGCACTATATTCCCTTTGGGCTAGAGGATGGAGAGAGATTCATAATAACTTTAGTCTTTGTAGTGTTAATTGCAATCCCATTTTGTGGCATGACATGGCCCAGGATTATACCATGCTTTAGCTAAAACTTACACTTGAGAGATTAAAGGAGAGGTTATACTACATGTATCTCTCAAAGACTAGGCAGATCTTCTCATGATCTTCTTCCCAATTGGAGTGGACACACATGTCATCAACAAACATCTCGAGCCACTTTCACAGCATGTGCTTGAAGATGGAGCACCTAATCATTTGGAAGTTTTCTGGTGCATTAGTTAGCCTAAATGACATGACAACATAAGGAAATATCTCCGATTTGGTGTAAAGAGCAAATGTTGGTCTATCATCTGGGTAGACTTGTACATGATTGTGTACTAAAAATCCATCACATAGGCTTAGAGGATTCCCATGGAATTGCAATGTTTACTTCTTTGACATTTTTTGGCCCCTCCATGGGTTTATTAGATGTGCCTTTTTATTTTGCACCAAGCAACATATAGACCCCATCACTCTTTCTCAACTTTGTGAAAAATGTTAGAGGGCCTTTTGGTTTCTTCTAGCTTCAAGTTTTAGACTCACTATTGCGAGGGTTGCATTTTAAGTTTTTCACCTTAAATGAACTAGAACTTTGATCTTAGACTTAGTAGATTGGGCTGATTAGGGAATTCCTAGATCAAAATCACTACTTCCATACCTATGAGAGTCAAAACTCATTGTGGTATTCTCAGGGACCTTAATTATGTTATATTTTACTATCAACACCTTAGGGGCAGGGCTTCGATGGTTGAGTTCATACCCCATTTATTCTTAGTCAAGGACCTTGAGATACTTGAGTCATTCCAATTCTTACTCTCAAAATACATGTACTAATGAGCAAGCTCTTAGTCTAAGAGGGTTTGGAATTCTTACAGATTGTCTCAATCATATGGCCATCAATGTTGTAATCTATTGTCTCAAAATCAAAATCATCATCCTTTTGAATTGATTACGAATCCTAGAAATCACTCACTTCCTTAGCACCTACACCTTGCTCCTTCATTAATAATACAAAGAGATTGTTATGGAAATGGAATAGGACTTCATATGGATTTTGCATTGCCATGTGGTGGAATTTCTTAACATTTCTTTGAAGATAATCAAATTAGTATTTGCTTACTTATGGAAACATGGTCCCTACTGGTTGGGGATCTTGTGTAATGCAAGTCAATCCATTGGGGTAGGGTAGCCTTGGAAAGTTGCAATTGTTGAGTTAGGGACCATCATAAAGAGCGCTATGTAAGATTCCATAGTGAGGATTGAAGTGTCTTCTACATCTTTTTTACTCAAGTGTTCATAGGCCAATCAATATTCCAAGTCTTCTCTAAATGATTGTTCCAAGGTAGTGAGAATGCATACCCAATCTTGCTCATCCTTTGGAAAGGGATATATTTAGCCAATTGTTCAAAGGTTGGAAAGTCATTAGAATCTCCACATAAGATTAGAGATGGTGTCTAAGTCAATGGGTGAGGTTTTTCAAGACTCCATTGCAATGCAGACTTCCTTCTTTCTATTTCCTAAAAAGTCTAGACTATTTTCCCAGTCTCAATGAGACATATATTGCACATTCATAGTCACGTCAAGCAATAGGCCTTAGTCAACTTCTTTCATGATAACAAAGTTAACCTTGAACTAAACCCCAACAATCTTGATCGTTCAATGTCTTAAGACTCATACTGGTCCAACTATAAACACATTGGTGACAACGAAGGTAAAATACACTAGTTCAATCGATGGATTTCCTTAGGCTTGGAGTATGTCTTGATTAGCTATGTTCACCTTAGCTCCAATGTCAATGAGTCCTCAATGAATAGTATCCCCAAGGGTTTTGATCGGTAGAAGAGCATTCCATTTATCTCCTTCCTAGAAATTTTTAATCCCTAAAGCACTTAGAGTTGGAGATAGACTAAAGCTAGGTTATGGAATGTGGTAAGATTTAGTAGTGTTTGTTTCTTCTGCCCAATATTTTAATCCTTGCCAAATCAATGAGCTACCTTTGAGTAGAGATCCAAGTGGAATGGTAACTTTTATGGATCAATGGGTTGCAATAATGGTAGGTTCGATGGTCTCTTAGATATATTATAGATTTCTTGCATTTGAAATAAGAGAAGACTCTTACTCCATGGGTTGTGGTCCATTCGAGGGTTTAGGAGTAGTTTCATCATGTTATTGTGGCTTCTCTTGAAGGGATGCAAGGGATAGGCATAGAAGGCTTAAGATCGCATTGACCTTTTGTATCTGCAATTTGTCTTGACTTGCATTTACTCCTTCCTTGACCTTGTCTATTGTAACTAGTTGGCAAAGTGGGCCAATGTATGCCTTGTCCTTGTGGAAATGCTTTCTTGAACGATTTCTGGTGCTATTGTAGCACTCTCCACACTAGAAACAAAAGATGTTTATAGTGGAACAATGAGATTCCTTTACTCTTAAGTTTTATTTCAACTTGATTTCTCCTTTTCTTAATACTCTTTTTTCCAATGACTAATCCATTTATCATTTTGGGGCCTTCAACACTTATTCCCCAAAACTATACTTTGTGCATAGGCCTATGGTATGCATAGGAATGGGAATGCTATATTTTCTAGTGATCATTTTCACTACAAATTGGCTAAAGGATAGACAAGAGTATTGCCTTGCTACTACTTGCCTTACATTGTCGACAATCTAGATACATATGCATGCTATTGTATTTAGAGAAACATTGGTAAACATCACTTTCCTTAGATTTATCTTGTCTTCTTTGTCAACACCTCAAGGAAGTGTTTCCTAGTTGCCCATAGTTCCAACAGATAATAGGGTCTTGATTTGTAGGCATGTCTCACCCAGTGCCTCATCTCAACATCATAATGGATACATGATAGTAGTCCATGAAGATTGGATTTCCTTCATCATCGTAACAAAGGAAGGAATTCTTATCATCCCCATCTTCCACTCATTCTTCAATGAAGTGGATAGGGGCCTTTGCTAGGAAAGTGTATGATAATTTGTATGGGGGATCTAGGAATCCCACAGGAGCTAATCCCAACTCATTTTGCTACCATTAGAGGGACTGGTAGTGCCAATTTTGGTGTAAATGGCATCTATCTAGTGTAATTTTGACTATGGTTAAACCATTGGTAGGAAAATTTAGGGGCACTAAGCCTTTGTTCAGCTTTACAATACTAAGCTTCATGGTCAAATCATCCACAATTAGTGCATGATCGAGGTAGTTAGGGACATTTTGATGGAAGGTCTTCCCCATCATAGTGAATGCCATCTTAACTAGTTTTTGCTACTACTTCCTAACATTTGTAATTAAGTCTTGGGGATTCTTGGTTTCTCTATGGCTTTGTCCTACAAGTATATATTGATAAGATCCATGTGGATTTTTATCCATACTTTGTTCACATTGAAGATTTTCCACATGAGTAACCTAATCTAGAATATTATTAATGTTGGAGGAATCAACTTCAAAGTTTGCAGCTAAGGTTTCATAGATCCTATTATCATGGATGCCCTTGATGAGGGATTTTCTGACTACCTTGGCAATGGGTGTCTATATGGTAGGGATCCCTTTGGATAGACTTTAGACCCTACAGTTTTAATCTCTCATATTTTCATCCTCTCATTGTTCAATGTTCATGAGCTAACAACAAGGTTATCCCCATAGGCGGCTTTGGTGAAATGTTTGATGAACAGGTCCTTATGTTGTGTAGTATAAAAAAAGAGGCATTCTCAATAGCATCAAGACTAGTAAACCAAGTTCTCCAAGAACATTTTATTTTATGACTAAGGAGATTTATGACTAAGGTAGTTTTATGATTTCTGACCAAGTTTTATGACTAAGGAGATTTATGCCTAGTCTCTAGAACTTGGAGTATTTTTTACATTATTTTTAGGATGGTTTGTTTAATGTAATGTGGATCCCTACTTACATCATTTCAAAGTAGGAAAAAATGCATCATTGCACAAGATCCAAGAGGAAATCTTGTGATGGACCCATTTCTCTTGCATTTAACAACATTTTGTAAATACTTTCCATTTTCACTTGCATTGTCACAAGATGATATGTAGTGTCATTGTTAAGATCCAATAGTCAGCTCAAGGTATTTTTCCCTTGGACTTGCAACTCTCAAAGTTTCCTTTCCATGTCCTTAGGAGTCATGGTTGAGACATCAAACCCCAAAATTTGTTGGAAGCTATTGATTTGAGGCTTGGAGGTTATCCAAACCATCCCTTGAGCCCTTACTTCTCTCCACTGTTCTTGATTTCATCTCTTGTTTTTGCTTACTTCTATCTAGACCAATTGGATAGCTTGGCTCATAAGTTTGTGGATAGGGGTGCTTTCAATATCCATGCATCCGCTAGGGTTGGGGTCTCTACTTGATGTGGGTGTTGGAAGGTCACATTCGCTCCAAAGTGCATGCACCTACATCATGAACTTAAGTCCTAGGTATTTCTATCAGTTAGTTGTTCTAGCTCTTGTCTTTTGCCCTTGATTTCTCCTAGGTTCCTATCCTTGCCTTTTCTTGTTCTTCATATCATTGATTATTGGGCAAGTGTTACTGGGAAAATTTGGCTTGTGCATTTATAGTGTGCACAAAAAATCTTTCTCTTTTCATCAAAGAATGTGCATAAAATATTTTTATGTATCACTTTAACTTTTCAAGCAAAGATTGTTTCAAGTTAGGGTGAGTGTGGGTTCTTATGGTTTTCTTGATAGTTTTTTCTACCCTTTTTAGTTTCTCTTCCATTGTGAATTTTGTTTTCTAGTTATGGAAGTAATCCATTCTAGTCATTGTGTGTGTATGTAGATGCAAGTACTTGCTAATCATGGAATGCAATGACTGTTTGGGAGTGCATTGGTACATGTGTTCCGTAGGCCATATGAGATGGAGGCATACTAATGTGCATGTTTAGTAGTGGTTAGAGTGCCTAAGTGTAGTCCTTTACATGTAGCCTTTACTAGGGTGAATATATGGGGCTGATACAAGGTCCAACATATTAGGAAATATGAGAATTTCCCATAAGTTTGGACATGTGGTCAAATCTTTGCATTTGTCATAACTTGAACAATATAACTCCAAATCAAGCGCTCTATAGCTCAACAGATTCCATTTTTCAACTTCTTTTCAATGATAGGTCACATCATATGGTTTTGAGAAACTTATGGGCATGTTATCCGAGTGCCACCTTTTTAGTATTCAAAAAATGGGAATTGGGAGATTCTCAAACTCACTAATATTGTGTTTGTGTGTGTGTGTGTGTGTGTGACAAGCAATGTACTTGGTCTACTTTATACCGATGCAAAAAATTCTCCTAGGATGTTGTGCAAAGATGATCTGACTATGTGCACAAGAGTAAGTGCAAGTGAAGATGTAAGTGTAGGTGCAAGTGTAAGAGGTAGTGTACTCAAGCGCACACAAGTGCACACAAGTACAATACGTGCACATATATGTAAGTGTGAATACACATAATTTTGAATGTGATTAAGTGAAAATGTACTTAATTGAAAGTGTTAAGATTAACTAGAAGTGTGTCTAAGTTTAAGTGCAAGTGTGCCTATATGCACATGTGTCTATGTGTAGTCAAGTGCTCTCTAGCACACACAAGCACACACAAATGAGACCCAAGTGCACTCGAGCATAGATGAGTACACATACTGTTCATAAGTGCACAATCATTGGCTTAGTACAAGCTTAACCATACTAGGTTGGGGTATTTAGAGTTTCCAGTACAAGTGCTCAAAAGTGCACATGAGTCTGCATGTGCATATGCCACAATGTGTGCAAAGTCAGGATCTACTAGTGTCAGTGCAAGTGTGCCTAACTGCACACAACCACACACAAGTGAGCTAAGTGAGTCTAGATGCAAAGTTTACAACAATGGAACTAGAGTGCGTGAGGGTATAGACACAAGTACACTCAAGGAAGCTTAAGTGCATGTGCATGACCCACTATTAATGCCCATGCTAGGGCCAATGTGAGGGCACATTTTTGTACACTAGTGCATGTATGTGTAGAAGTTCACACTAGTGTACTGTAAGATGTCACATTTCTCCCTCTTCCTTCCCTTTAAACCTCCCTTGAAAACAGGGTAGGCGTTGGGCTTGTATTCAAACAAAAGAGAATTTGAAAATTCACATAGGAGTAGCATGGTGTTGTGCACTCGGGTTCGTAAGTAAATTTATCCTAACAATGAGTACACAAGTTGTGCATGTCTAGTGCAAGTGACTATGCAAGGCTATGTACAGGGTAAGTGGACTAAGTGGAATAGTTCACAAGGGTATGTACACTAGGGTAGTACACTAGTGCCCTAGATTGTACACACTACACCTAAGTGAGGCTTAGTACACAATATTGCATTAGGATCAAGAGTTAGTGTAGGTGGGTAATGGATTGTGTGCAACTGCAAGTGTGCTAGTATCGTGCACTAGTCCTAGTGCACTAGGATGAAGCTAGTGCATAGGCTATGTAGGGGTATTGTAGATTGTATCAAGGGATCAATTTATACAAGTGCAAGATTCTAGTGCACACAATTGCAAATGCCAATACTAGTGCAAGTATGTATGCACATGTGCTTTCAAGTGCACATTAGCACACTTGGGTGTATGCAAGTACATAAGGGTGTGCAACTATATGCCAAAAGTACAAGCATAAGGCCTCACTATCTTCCCTTACTCCCCCCCTCAACCCTCCCAAGTGAATAAGATGAGAGTTGGAGTTATGAAAGAAGAGAGAGAAAAATTTCTTGTACAACAGGGTGAGTTAGAATGTAGTGTCTCTACGGTACATGCACTAGAATATGCTCTCATACAGGTGTGGTTGGAATAATGCATTAGTATAAGGTTGAGTGCACTATGATGAGTCTTAAGGTGCCCATGTGAATTTATAAATGTATGGAGACTTTTATGAAAGTGCAAGAGATATTTGGGGGTATGTGTGTAGTGCAAGTTGCAAGCCTACGTACACTAGGCCCAATACAAGTACACACAAGTGAGTCAATGTATATGCACATATACTAGAGTGCACATAAGTGAACAATAGTGCACACAAGCACATACAAGTGTTCTAGAATGTAGAGTTTGTTTACTAAGTTTTAAGTAAGTGATAGAACAATGTACAGGCACTAGGGGGAGGGGGTACCTTTTTCCTTGATCCTTTGACCCATTAGCCCTCCCTAGCAAATGTTGATCTAAAAATGCATTTGTCTGACTTAAAGACCCCAAGAATATTCTTAATTAATTAAAAAATATATTATTTTAAAAAGGAACGTGATCTTAGAAAGTTATTGTGTCCCAAATGAAAAACCCTAATTTGGATGCCCCAAACATTCTATAAATATGAATACAATCCACCACTCTTCCAAAATCTCTTTTTGGCAAGTTTTAGGAGCCATATCTCTACTACCCACACCTCGTTCATGAAGGAAATCATGGTGAGAGCTTCCTTCAAACTGCCTGCTACCATTTGATTCTTTAATTCCAACCTTCCATACCTATTTATTACTATGTGGCCAAGTGTCCCAAGAGCTCTCACATACAATTGGGTGTTATCCCTACATTTGAATGTTATTGCCACTAGATGATAGCTATTTCCAAGATCTTATCTCTCCTCTAAATGCTCTTTTGGATTTTTGGCTATTGTCTTAACATTCTCTCACCACTCTCTATTACGTTCGCACTTTGTTGCATATTTTCTCTCTTCTCAAGTACTTGCATTTTTAGTCTTTGTCTCTATTGCATTGTTGTTTGCATCAAATCATGCCTTCCTTGGCTGCATTTATTGGTGTTCAACACTCTGAGATTGCCTTTGCTAAAATTTAGGATCTGTTTGGAGTATGACACACTCTATAGCTCATAACCTCTACCTTGATCCCAGAGATACGAGAGTTCAAGGCTTAAATTTCACTACATAGTGTGTTTGTTGTAGGAGCACTATATATCCATTATTCATTTACTTTATTACTCATTGTATTCAATATATCTAAGTTACCCTAACCCTAACCCTAGCTATGTTTTGATTTTATCTATTTGTGCTTGATCATACAATTGGTTTCATGCTTTTTGCATGTAGAGCATTTCTTTACATGATGGTACTAGAGATAGGTACTGTCTAAGAAACCTTGGCCTTTGATTAGAAAGCTCATTTGCAAAAGTATGAATAAAAAATGGTTATATGACTTCGAACACATTCACAACATGACTCGAATATCCACAACCAAACATGGATAGAAATGATCAAGAGTGGACCAAAATAAATGCACTCTTGATCATATATATAGTCAACCAAGAGAGTACAACCAAACATATACGATGACCAAGAAATCAGTGCAAATATAGGCACCAAAATGTGCTCAACATGGAAACATATTTTATGAAATGGCATTTGGCTTTTGTACTCTCTTGTAAAAAATCAAATATGAAGCAATGTAAAATGTGTAGTCCAAAAGGATTACATGAAGAAAATGTTGAAAGGAAAAGAAAGGTCAAACACCTTTTGTCCCATTTCAAAAATTGAAGGGTCTTTATACCTTAGCCAAGATTTATGAAAATTCAATTTTATATATCAAGAAAAGAAAAGAAAGAGGCTTGTTGGGTGATTTGAGGAGGTGGGAGGTTAAGGTGGTTACACCCCCTCTCTTCCTTTATCTTCTCCTCTCACGCTTCATTTCTCTCTCTCCCATTTTGGCACAACTCTTGCTCTCTTTCCTTTAGTGTGCTTTCTTGTTTTATTTCTTGCATGGAAGAAGGAGAGAGTGAGGATGAAGACGATGGTCATATTTTTTGTGTGCCAAATTCTTAGAAATTCTTAAGACCATAAAATGACCCCCTTTTCATAGGAAATTCTTAATTTGAAAAAAACACATTAATTTAGTGAAGTAAAGGGGGTCATTTTATGGTCTTAAAGCAAGTAAAGAAAGGATATTTCTTAATACCCTTTGAATGCACATTATATAGATTATTTTTTAGAAGTTTACCCCTCGGGGTTGTTCACCATAATCTCTTTCTCAAATGACTCTATCTCCTTAGTCTTACTCATAAATGTAGAGCACCCTCTTTCCAGACTATTGTGCTACATGAGCTTAATGCATTGGGACCATTGGGCACACTCTTATTCCTTTAAGAGATTGGATGCACGTAGATTAACTCTCATCTATTCACTTGCACATAAATTGAGAATAAGCCATTGTATTGAGCATCGAGTCACGTGCCTCTTACCAAGAAGGTTGCAAGCTCTAGCTCCACAATTCAAGTGAGCACTCCATTTCCGCTCAACCCTCTACAATCCTTGCCACGCAAGAGAAGGCATGGTGGGCATAGGAGATTGTAAGAGAGGAGACTAAAGGTTTCATTTTCTTGTTCCTTAGCTCTCACTCACTCTCTTCCTCAATCACACAGTCTTACATACACACACTCTCACAAGACTTGGAGCAAGAGATCACAAAAGCAAAGTTTGCACACACAAGAATAACCATTTCTATTCAAACTCATTACTTTTATACATGAGTCTAGGGTTAGGGTTTCCCTATTTCCTTGGGCATCCTAAGCAACCTTTGGCCAATTGACCGGTCTTCTCCCTCCTACATATTCTTAATCCCTTTTCCTATGCTATAGTTGAGAATTTGTAGGAGAGAAGAGCCTAGATGTTAGTAGAATTCATACAAAACTTTGATTGATCAATACAATTTCCAAAATTTTTTGGCTGAATTTTCCAATGTCTTCATGCTTTCAAAAATCCATTAACATTTTCCCCCTCCTAATGCAGTATTAGTCCCATGGCACTTGCTCTTGGGATGTAGTATGTGTTGATGAGAAGTGCTAGACCAATCAATGGAGAGATCTTAGAAGGCATATGCCACTCCAATAATGTGGTGATAAGGATATTGGTATTGATGACAAAGGATAGTGTAGTTAGATGAAGGCCGTTGATGTTGTTGGTGCTTTATGTGTTGCTAGTTTCTGTCTTTGTGCTCTCCTTGAAGGTGTGACTACCTATTAGTAATGTGAAGTGCTTGTGCAATGGAATTGGGAGATAGGTTGAGTTCCAAGTAAACTTAGAACATTGTTCCATACTTGAGGACCCACTTCATGGAAGGTTATGGTGATGTGCTAACTCCAAGGAGATAGGTCTACCAAGCAAGCTTGGGATGTTATTCACATTAAGCACCTTCGAGAAGTTATACCTCCCATGCTTCTTTTGGTCAAAACCACTAAGGTTCCAATGAGGATAGAGACAAAAAAGTGGGTTCCCTTGATCAAGATCACTAAAGTGGTTGAAAGAATTTCAAGCTATTTTATCCTACTCCAAAATTGGATGCTTTCACTTTGGTTTCCTTGGCGATGCTTTTCTTAGTTTTAAAAGGATGTATTTGCTTGTGCCTCTCTGCATGTGACATGATGCCCTAAGGGTATCAACATCAACTTGTGAAGCCAATTTTTTAGCTATATCAGTGGATACTTTGATCAATTCAAGGGTATCTTGAGGGGATAGACACTCTTTGTACTTGGTGATCTCATCTATCTTGAAATCAAACACTATTGCTTCCCAAGACTCTTCCTAAATTCCATGCCTTTGGAACTTTTCCTTCGATTGTTTCTCTAGGATGCCTTCTTCTTCACTAACTGTGAGTTCAAGAGGAAGGGGATGGTTGGTCACCTTTTGTGCTTGCTCCTTGAGTTCTTTCACCATGGCATTGTAAGATCTTCTTTATTTTATTTCTTCTTTGGAGTAGGTCTGATGGAGAGATCATCAAACAATCCTAGGTTGGGGAAGTCGGATGGTGGTGGCATGACTATTGATGGTTCCAAGATTCTTGGGAACTTAGGGGGAGAAGACTCTTCATCCATCAGTCCCATCATTTCTATCTCCTGCTCTTTGTATCCTTTCTATGATAGATTACTTATGACTTCTTATCTCGTTGGGTAAGTGGTCATCAAGCATAGTCCCTTAATCTACTCCATTCTCTCCAAGGGACTTTAAAATTGAGCTTTAAGCTCATTGGGGTTCTCAAATAGATGTATGCATACTTTAGTGGCCACCTGCCTATAGATCTCCTGTTGCTTGGTGAGGATGCACTATAAGTGTCCAATTGGATCTTATAGTACACTTTTTCATATAATGCAATGCTTAATTCATTGGACAACTTGAAAAAATTTTATCCCTGCAATCTTGACGTTTCCTTTTCCACAAAATTTTAGCTTGGTGCAAGTGATTAGTGATGGCTTGTTCTAGGGTATCGAAAGTTGTTTTCCACTATTCTCTTTTCTAATAATGCATTTGTTGATCCCTTTCTTGTTGTTCTACCTTGGCATTTTCTTAAGAGATCACTGCACTACTTTCTAGTGAGAACACAACTCAACTAGAGGTTTCCTTTCCTAAGCTTTTCATTCTTTGTATGACACTCTTTGTAGTTTTTTTGCACCTCCTCAAGCCTATCATTGGTGTCTTGAGGATGACTTATTTGTACTCTAACTCCTTCTAAAGTTCTTCTTTCTATGTTGTTTCGCTTTGGTTGGCAATTTGCCTTTTCTCCTTCAAGGTCATTTCCCTCTCCTCCAACTCTTTTTGAAATTGTGCCTTTAGATCTTATCCTTTTCTTCTAAGTCCTTCAAAATTTGATCCCTTAGGGTGTTTTCTTTTTCTTACCAGATCTTTTGGAATTCTACTTGCAAGGAATCCTTCTTCTCCAATAATGCTTTCTAGATTTTTTCGCTACACGTGGTCTTAGCTTTGTCAAGCTCCTCCCTCTTTGCTTGAAGTTTTGCTTCTTTTTCCTCAAGCCAACCTTATAGTTGTGTTGTATGTTTCTCGTTTTTCATAATAAAGGTTTTATAGTCCTCCTAAAAGTCATCTAATCTCACCTACATATCTTGTTTTTCTTAAAGAGAATCAACCTTTGCTCTTTTGAGATCCTCACACATCCTCTATAGGATTTCAATCCCTCATCCTTTACCTGGTCATTTTGGATGGCTATGGGTACTTTTAATAGATTCTACATGTTATTTATATTGGTGAATTCTATAGTGGTCTCTTGTGGGGTCTTGGCCTTCTTAAAATGTTGTTGAGGGAATAGGTTCATTTACTTTCTCCTTGCCCTTCTTAAAACTAGACTCTCCTTTTTAAAGGGCTAACATAACCACTATGTGCTCCTAGATTTTGATGCATGTATAGCTTTGTGAGATCCTCTCTTTATTGTTGTGCCTATCAAGCCTTGAGTTTGCTAAAATCTTTATTGGAGGTTTTTGGCAACCACACCAAATAGTCTCTATTCTTTCTCACTTGATGTTTCTTCCATGCACCTTTTTTGTTATTGTTATTTTTTCTTTTATTTTTCTATTGAGTCACGTGTAGATCCACTAATCAAGTATTCATAAGGAACACCTAAATAGGGAGCTATCAAGTGAGTTAGTATGGATCCATAATTGATGATCATATCTTTGGCCTCTATGTGACTCATCTTGGAGGGCATGCCTTTTTCAAATGTTGAGATGACAAGCTCAACACATGCGGGCATTGATGATGGACCGCCTGGTTAGATGGGTCCACATGTCTACACTTAGCACGTCGGTGGTCATTATGACTCTCACATGGACACTGACTCATTACTTATTATATTTAGGTTGTTACACCTATTTACAGCTAGCATAGTTATAGCGCCAGTCGACTAGTGTAGTCGGTTATGAATTGTTTGACTTAGTAGGCCACTTTCCTTTATGTTGTATCTTATCTATACTTTGTGTACATTGTAAAGAGTGTGGAAGAAGAAGAAGAAACCAGCAAGAAAACGTTTTGGCCTCCATCTCTCTTCTTGACTCTTGAGTGAGCTTCTCCTTGTGCATTCTGTGTGTGTTCGACGTAGCATCTTGAGCAAGTCCCCCCACCACACGATTCTTGACATGGTATCAGAGCCACACTACTAAGAGAGGCTGATTTTGAAGGCTAAAGTGAAGGAGAAGAAGCAAGGTTCGAGCAAGCAAGCCACGGGTAAGAAGCTCTCCCATCCTTCCACTCTTTCTCTTGGATAGTGCCTGTGGAGGCACCGGAAGTAGGGCAAAGCAAAAATCTTAGATTGTAGTGAGATTTGGTGTGCGCGAAGAGCACTGTGTATTCTCGAGATTAGCCTTTTAGGGCATTCACGCAGCTATTTTGGGCATCTGAGGCCATTTCAAGCTCCATTTTAGAGCCGCAAGGTTACAGACAACAGTTTCAGGGTACACTGTGATTTCGGCTGTTTTGACCGAAAGTGGGTGCGCAGGTTATAGATTGCAAATTTGTAATTCTTGAGGTGTTTGTAGGAAGCAAACATAAGCTTTATCTACAAACAGGTTGTAGATTGCATGTATTGTTGAGCAGACAGTGAAAAAGGCTGTCTGGTGTATTGTTGTGCACTACAGATCAAGGGTTGCAGAAGATTTGCTTGCTATTTGGTATTAGTTTTGTGATAATGGCAGAGAACAGTGGAAGCCCCATCATTGAGAAGCTTGACAAGAACAACTACCCTTCATGGAAGTTCCATATTAGGAACTTCCTTATTGGAAAAGGCCTCTACGAGTTTGTTTCAGGTGAAGAAAAGGAGCCGGAGGTGAGTGATCCTCCAACTCTAGAAGAGACAAAGGTACGGAAGGAATGGAATGCAAAAGACAAGAAGGTTATGTATTGGCTGTTTGCAGTAATTGACAATAATATGCTGGGACATATTAGAAATGCAAAGAATTCATATGCAGCTTGGACCATACTTGAAAGTATGCTTTTCGTAAATACAAAGGCACGAAAGGTTCAACTCAAGCAAGAGTTGAATACATTGAAGAAAGGGAAGATGTCAATCAATGAGTATGCAGTGAAGGTAAGGAGCATTGTAGATGCATTGGCAGCGATTAATGCAATGCTTGATGATGATGATTTGGTGTCGTCTACCTTTGCTGGACTTAACAATGAAAAGGCTTGGAAGTCTTTTGTAACTTCCGTATATGTCAGAAAGCCATTTCCAGATTTTGATGAGTTGGTCTCCCTTATGATCACTGAAGAGATCAACATGCAGAGTGAGACATCTGAAAGAAGCGGTGAATAGGTCCAAGCTTTCTACTCCAGTTCGGGAAGGGGACGTGGCAGGTTCTCTTCAAGAAGCCATGGTACAGGATGTGGTAGTAACAACCAGCAAAACAAATTGAATCAACAATTTGGTGATATGCATGTTTCAGGAGGTCATGGTAACTTTAGAGGTAGGGGGAGCTTTAGAGGAAGAGGTGGATGGTAGAACAAAGGCTCTAACAACTCTGGTATTGTGTGTCACTATTGTGGCAAAACAGGTCATATTGTAGTCCAATGTTATGCTAAGAAAGATGATATTCGCAGTGGTAAGTTGCAGCAAGGAAACTATGCATTGTCTTCACGATAGAATGAAGACAAAAATGAACGTATGTTTGTCATACAGCATATGCTGAATGTTGTTACAGGAAGGGGAACACTTGATGATGTTTGGTATGTTGATTTAGGTGCATCCAATCATATGACTAGCCATGCAGAATGGTTTGGAGATATGCAGGATTTGCAAAATGTAGGTTATGTGCAGACGGATGATGATTCATGCCACCCAATTTCACACATTAGAAAAGTTCCCTTGTCCTTGCATGATGGTAAGACAAAGAGTCTTTCAAATATATTACATGTGCCATCTATTACAAGGAACTTGGTGTCAGTCTCGGTCAAATGGTAGAGCAAGGGCTGCAAGTCAAATTTAATGCAAAGGGTTGCTTTGTAGAAGACTTCAATGACAAGTGCAGGTTTGTAGCAAAGGGAAGTAGAGTTGGACGTATGTTTACTCTGGATGCTGGAATTCCTACTATGAATGCTGCTATGTATGCTAAAGGAAAAGGTGTTGTTGCAGATATTGAAATTTGGCACAAACGCATTGGACATGCAAATGTAGAAAGGCTGAAATTAATGTAGTCCAAAGGGTTGGTTACAAGTTTGCCTACATTTAGAGTTGCAAAATTTCATAAGGTATGCGAAGCATATCAGTTTGGTAAGCATGCAAGACAACCCTTTTCACATGACAGAGATGTAAGCAGAAATATCCTTGATGTTGTGCATGCAGACATTTGGGTACCTACACAAAATGTATCTCTTGGAGGCAATTCATACTTTGTCACATTCATTGATGATTGTTCTAGAAAGCTGTGGGTATATTTTATGAAGGAAAAGAGTGAAGCGTTTGAGCACTTTAGAACTTTCAAGGCTACAGTTGAAAGAGAAATAGGCTTGAAAGTAAAGTGCATGAGGTCAAATGGAGGGGGAGAGTACCTCTCAAATGAGTTTAGTGATTTTTTGAGGTCTCATGGGATAAAGAGACAGCTCACATGTAGATATATCCCTCAACAAAATTGGGTTGCAGAAAGGAAAAGCAGGCATACTGCAGAAGTTACACGTGCCTTGATGTCTGAAAAGAATATGCCTAAGCATTTTTGGTCTGAGGTTGTTCATACTACTGTTTATATTATGAATAGAATTCCCACAGCTGTAGTTCATGGGATGACTCCTGAAGAATTCTTTACTGGCAAGAAGCATGATGTATCGCACTTGAAGGTATTTGGCTGTGTTGCATACGTTCATGTGCTAGATGAGCTACGGAAGAAGCTTGATCCAAAGGCAGAAAAATGTATTTTTATTAGATACTCTTTAGAGCAGAAAGGGTATCGCTATTATAACCCTGTCACATGTAAGTTTAGAGTGAGCAAGGATGTCATCTTTGATGAAATGAGAAATTGGTATGCATCTAATGGTGATGCATTAGATGATGATGATGATCATGACACTCATGTGCAAGCTGAAAAGCAAGAATCACAAACTCTTAGTGGACCAGAGACATCATCTGGTAGTCCTTGGTCTGGGAGACTAAGGAGTACCTCTACATCTTTAGGTGCATCTAGTAGCACTACAGGTAAAGACAAAGGAAAGAATAAAGTGTCAGATGGCATTGATGCAGTTCTTGATGGAGACTCCAGTGGCTCAAAGAGCTTGGATGATGAGCTTGGTATTCCTTTTGTCAGGACACCAAGTGTACAGAGAGCTCATAGTAATGTAAAGGCTCCATTGAGTGATCCGGTGGTACATAGATCTAGCAGGGTCAGATACCTTGTTAAAAGATTTGGTTTTGAAGGTTATGCAGCTCACCATTATGCTTATATGGTGAAACTAGTTGAGGATGTTGAGCCCACATGTTTTGAGGAGGCTATTGGTCATGCTCATTGGGATGCAGCAATGGATGAGGAGATGGCTGTATTAGAGACCAATAAGACTTGGGATCTAGTATCATTGCCGAAGGGCAAGAAAGCTATTCGATGTAAGTGGGTTTATAAGATTAAGAAAAACGTAGATAGTTCTATTAGTAGGTACAAAGTTAGGCTAGTTGCAAAAGGCTATGCCCAAACATATGGCATAGATTATGAAGAAACCTTCAGTCTAGTTGCTAGGATGGCAACTGTTAAATGTGTAATTACTTTGGCAGCAGCCAAAGGTTGGAAGTTGTAGCAAATGGATGTGAAGAATGCCTTCTTGCATGGTGATTTACTGGAAGACGTGTATATGGATCAACCAGCAAGTTATGAAGATTTAGAGCATCGCACGTATGTGTGCAGGTTGAAGAAGGCGCTCTATGGTCTCAAGCAAACGCCTAGAGCATGGTCTGACAAGATCAGAGAGTATCTTGTCAATATTGGCTTTTATGTTTCTGTGCTGATCACTCACTTTATGTGAGAAAGGGAGATGCAAGTTTGGTCATCATAGTCATCTATGTGGATGACTTGATCATTACAGGTGATAGTGATAGTGAGATTGCTGAAGTCAAGGACTTTTTGAAGAAGAAGTTTGAGATGAAGGATTTAGGTGAGCTAAGGTACTTCCTTAGCATTGAGGTGATCAGATGTGATGATGGTATATGGTTGTCCCAAAGACAGTATGGCTTGGATATGTTGTCCAAGTATGGTATGACAACATGCAAACCACTTTCAGTCCCGTTGGAGCAGAATGTAAAGTTGAGTGCTGATGTTGGGGATGAGATAGAAGACCCTACTATGTTTAGGAGGATAGTGGGGAGTTTTATCTACATGACCATTACAAGGCCAGACCTGAGCTACGTTGTTAGTCTTGTGAGTTAGTATATGCAAGTACCTAGAAAGCCACATTTGGATACAGTTAGACGCATATTGAGATATGTGAAGTCCACATTACATTATGGACTTTTCTATGAGGCAGGTACAGATGTACAGGTATTTGGATACACAGATGCAGTTTGGGCTGGTAGTATGTCTGATAGAAGATCTACTAGTGGATACATGTTCTCTCTTGGTAGTATAGCAGTTGCTTGGAGTAGCAAAAAGAAATCTACAATTGCTTGGTCGAGCACAAAGGCTTAGTATAGAGGTGCTGCTATTGCAGCATGTGAGGTAGTATGGCTACAAAAGCTAATGGCTGATTTGGATGTGTAGATGGAAGGTCCATTTGTCATTTATTGTGACAACATGAGCAGTATAAAGTTGGCTAGGAACCCTGTGTTCCATGCCAGGACAAAACATATTGAGGTACACTACCACTTTGTGAGAGAGAAGGTACTAGCAGGTGAGATTGACTTGGTGTATGTCAGCACAAAGGATCAGATAGCTGACATCTTCACGAAGGCATTGGATACAGAGAAGATTCAAATGTTTCGAAGCTTACTTGGAGTTGCAGAGATGCAGTTGAGCTTGAGGGGGAGTGTTGAGATGACAAGCTCAACACATGCGGACATTGATGATGGACTGCCTGCTTACATGGGTCCACACGTCTACACTTAGCACGTCACTGGTCATTATGACTCTCACATGGCCACTGACTCATTGCTTATTATATTCAGGTTGTTACACCTATTTACAGCTGGCATAGTTATAGCGCCAGTCGACTAGTGTAGTCGGTTATGCATTGTTTGACTTAGTAGGCCACTTTCCTTGATGTTATATCTTATCTATACTTTGTGTACATTATAAAGATTGTGGAAGAAGAAGAAGAAACCAGCGAGAAAACGTTTTGGCCTCCATCTCTCTTCTTGTCTCTTGAGTGAGCTTCTCCTTGTGCATTCTGTGTGTGTTCGGCGCAGCATCTTGAGCAAGTCCCCCCACCACGCGATTCTTGACATCAAAGACCTTGTGGGCTCATATAAGGGATTCAAAGATTCCCTCCAACCATAATGCATTTAGTTCTTGGCTCACTATATGTCTCGTCATCATGTCTTCAATGAACCACTTTGGGACTTTGAGTTAGCTACAGGTAGGATTTTTAAAAGTGGAGGTGGTGAAGGATCTATGTGGTGGCTTTCAATTCTTCATCGCCAAGCTTTGTCAAGAGTACCCACTTTTGTGTTACCACATCTAGATCCTTCCACCTTTGGGATATCATTACCAATTTTTGTGTCTTGTTATATCTTCTTGATTTTCTTTTTAGACCCAGTGTTTGTTCTACTATTTTTTATTTGAGGTCAATGATCTCTTCTAGTGATCTCCATTCTTCATGTTGAACCACATCTTGAAGTGCTTTATTTCCACTTGGTATCCATTAATCACAACCTCACAAACTATGAAGTTGATAGAATGGGAAGATGATTTGATGAGGGTAGCTATTTCACAGTTGGCTATCATCTCCTTGAGCACTTGGTGATGGTTGATGAGGTGGCCTAGGTTGCTTGAGCTCTTGAAACAAATTTGTCCAACTTCATACATACATATATGAATGTCAAAGTTGGTCCTTTGGAAAGGAGAAAAAATATTTTTTTCCTCATTAAGCGGATCCTTGACTAGTATTGGCGCATTTCCAATCACTTGTAGCTCTAACTACTACAAGCCATAGAGTATATCATGATCCATTTATTTTGGAAAAAAAATCATCATTTCATTATTATTATTAGAAATTATTTACCAATGAATCTATTTACACACATATTTGACAATTGAAATTCACAGCTTACTTGTCTCCTTACTATCTTTATAATAAGAAATTATTACTTAACTAGTTCTGGTTGGTTGGGTTAGGGCTCCTTCCTAGAAAAATCATCAATGAAGGTAACAAAGTACTTCGCGTCACCCATAGACATACACGGCATGGGCCCACAAACATCTGAATGCACCAAAGCCAAGGGCTCACTCATGCATGGCTTACCTAATTTCTTATGCGTAGACCTATTCTGCTTACCATAAAGACAATGATCACATGAGTCAAAACATGCATAGTCCAAAGGCGGAAGATACTGCAAACCAGATAACATTTTTATTCCCTTCAAAGACATATGCCCCAAATGGGCATGCCAAAGTGATACATGTGGGATAGAACCCACTGCCAAAACATTGTCTATAGAAGACCCAGATACAACAAGAGGATAGAGGCTGCCAGCCTTGGCACCTTTAGCAAGCACAAGTCTGCCTCTGGTAATCTTCCAGGCAGAATCCCCAAAACAGACATGAAACCTTGCATCATCCAACTGTCCTGCAGACATAAGACTGTGCGTAAGCACAGGTAAATGACGTACATCCCTGAGCAAAAAGAAACTGCCAGTGGAAAACTGCAACTAAATATCTCCACAGCCCACAATATCAAGAGACCTGTCATCTCCAAGTCTGACTGATCCAGCTATAGTATAGTAAGAGTGAAACCACTCACGGTAAGGCATCACATGGAAGGACGCACCTGAATCCAATAACCAACACTATGCATACATATTAGGTGTCTCAATCAAGTGTGAGGCATCAGAAGAACTAGTTGCAAGTATGAACTCATCACCACCATCGGAATCCCCGATCTGCGTGACATTAATTTCCTCAATCTTGACGCTGGACTTCGCAGGTACTATGCTGCGATCAGAGGACTTCTCCTGCACTTTCTCTTTTCCCTTATCCTTGCACTTCTCATTGCGCAACTCATGATATTGTGGTTTGATATGGCCCTTTTTCCCACAACAATGACAAGTGACATTAGTGTTGCGCCCACGCGACTTACTATGCGACTTTCCATGAGATTTAGACTGACCCTTCTGCGAGTCACGACCATGGCCATGACCACGATCATTCCTGTCATTCCTGCCTCTAACTGTCAAAGCATGTGAAACACGAGAGGCATCCAATTTTTTGCGATTAACCTCTTCCTACAAAAGAGCACTCTCAACATCATTCAATTTCAAAGTAGCACTAGAGGCACATAGGGCAGTGCGGAATACATCCCATGACTCATTCAGAGTCCCAAGCAAGAAAAGAGGAGTTAGTTCCTCTCCAAAGGTGATATCCTGCAAAGTCAGGTTCTTCAGTATAGCATGGAACTGGCTCAAGTGAGCAGACATAGTTGCATTATCCTTCATGCGCAGATCCATATGCTGCTTCAACCAGTACATCTGACTCGCCGGACTTTTCTTATCATAAAGATTCTTGATCTTATTCCATAGATCCCATGCACTATGTGCTTCCTCAAATACATTATAATGTACATGTTCAGTGAGAGACAATACAATCGTGGACTTGCATAGCTCATCAAGTTCAAGCCAGTCATCATTGTTCATAGTTGCAGGCTACTGCCCGCTCAACCGAAGTGGCTTAATATGAGATTTCTGCACCAAGACTTGCCAAATTTGACTCTTCCAATAAGAGTAGTTGGTACCATCCAACTTTTGATGTTAAATATGGTATTATCACCCGAAGAGGACGCCATAATGCAGGCTGGAAATGCACAGACAGTCTAAAACTGCTTGCTGTTTTACTGCAAAAAATGCCCAAAATCCACTTAAATAAGCTCCAAATGGTGAGAAAAGTATGCCAAAAGATGTTGCCCACTTAGTACTAGGTGCGGTACACCAAATCAGGATATTTCAGCATAAAAAATACTGCTCAGTCCACCAATAAATGCTTACTGTAATAAATTTTAGAACTGCAATAATGAGAGTAAACTGTCCCAAAATTGGATCTAATGTCAACTAAACAATGCTAGGTCCAAAGCTGGCATAAAGAGGACAAAGCAAAGCCAAATGACAGTGAAAATACATGAGCATAACACCGAGAGATGTCAAATAGCATCTGCCGGTAAGAGGCACACCCCCAGACAATCTAAGCAAAATGTACCTGCAACTGCCAAAACCTAACACAAATAGGTGTCTGCTCAAAAGAAAGCGGATCCAAAACTGAGACTCAGCTCATAAGCATCCTGTGAACCAAGACATATACTCAATGGAACATCCAATTGTCGGAGTATAATCCCAAAGTCTCAATACATCTGTAACTGCTCAATGACATAGACCGCTCCAATATATGTAACTGCTCCAATAGCATGTAATCCCTGCTCAAGGTCAAGTAAGCATGCAAGATGCTCCCACTGGCACAAAAGGCGTACAAACGAGCTTAAGGGCTCAAGCAACCCAAGACAAAGTAGCAGTGACAAGTGACCAAGTCAATGCGTCATACGCATCCCAAGAGCATGACATACATAAAGCAACCGATGGAAGCAACCAACGAGCAATACATAATCCCAAAATAAGATCTCTCTCAACTCAATGACATCCGATAGCAACCAAGTAAATGATCAAACTGAGTCGGAAATGCTCAAATACATCCAAGGAAAAGCTCCCAATGTCGGTAAAGCATAGACGAACCGAGTGGCATATATCATGAACCAAAGCATGCAATGTATGAAGCCTAACTGTCAAGCATAGACATGAGGCATAAGCAGTCCAAGAGCATGCCAAGTCGGTCCAAATGCCAGTGAATAACAACCAAGATGGAGCTTATGCGTAGCTCAAATACATTCCATAGACTCAAACATGAGCTCAAAGTCGTCCCCAAATGTCAAATATATGATGGCAAATCCCAAAGCATACATCCGGTACCGATAGGTAAGTGACAAAGCATCCAAAGTACCTTCAACCTACTATTATTACAGCCAAAGTTTGACTGTCAAAACTAAGAAATTTCAGCCAATATTTCAGGCCAAAATCATGGCATAATCATGTGCATACATTCCCAAGGCACTAGGCATCATGTAGGCTGCATATGGGCATCAAACAAGGTAACTGGAGTAGAGTACAAGCATCAAATGCCAATGCCAAGTGTGGCTGCCCTGTTTCCAGCATTGTATAATAGTAAATGATAGTCCCAAATCATATAATGTCAGCCCCAAAGCTTCAATGCCAAGCACAAGGCCTAAAGAGGCTTTCAAAGTAGCTCAAATGCCTTCTAGAAACCATTGTTTAAGTGCTCATTTAGGAGCCAAGGCATATAGGCTGAAAACGTGATGAGTAGGCATGCAGAAATCTCGCGTTGTCGAAGGGTTTCGAAAGCAATGTTGCAACTTCAAAAGTCCTTGATAAATTTCAGGATAGAAGATCAATCAAGCGTGACATTTACAACCCTATTCAACTTCAACAGCTTCAGCTTCATAAAGGAAACAAATTTGATTTATAAATTGGCTGCTCAAAAACTGAAGTCCTTCACGTCCCTTTGATACGCTCCTCAACTTTTTCTACAGTCTCCTTTGGTAGAACTCTTTTCAATTTTTTAACTAGAACAAAGTCTGATTAGCTATAGCACATTCTTCAGAGATTTGGTAAACATTTTGATGAGCAAGCAGCATGATAGAACATTTCTGTTTGCTGGTGGAAAGTATTAGGACTTCATGTGGTGCTGTGAACATCCTCAGACCTTGCAGACATGTTCAGACAAATGTAATGTCCATGTTGCAACATTGATTGTTACAATACATTCAGATCCTCTTAAGATTCGTCTTTTAATGTGACTGAAATCAGTGACCTCTGTTTATACAAGAACTGAAGCCTCAAAGTGTTGTTTTTTATATTAATTCTTCAATGGCACTCTTGATGAGTTTAAAGA
The DNA here is from genome assembly GCF_053477565.2 of Lygodium microphyllum. Classification (NCBI taxonomy): domain Eukaryota; kingdom Viridiplantae; phylum Streptophyta; class Polypodiopsida; order Schizaeales; family Lygodiaceae; genus Lygodium; species Lygodium microphyllum. The sequence continues at coordinate 81,178,011 of NC_141163.1, read as the reverse complement.
GAAGATACAGAGAGCACTTGACAGAAAGTCTGGACTGTTTTTGATCAATAATCATCAATCAAAATCTCTCATTTTCTCTTGTCATGATGTCATTCACAAGAGAAAAATTTTGTGTCTTTAGATTCCAGAAAGAGGTGTAGAAATTTGTGCTGGTTCTCTGTCTTCTGCAACTCCAGTCCTCTGTCAAAAATTGTATGGGGAAAAAGAGCACAATTATCCTGAGTGTGGAGGAGAGCGATCCCAAACTTCAAACTGGTCACGATTTATTTTTTTCCCCTCCCTCCGATCTCTGCAAACTGTGCCTTTTCACATACTCCATCACATAGAATGGTGTACCAATAATTCTAGGATCATTACACATACAGTACACCTTGGGCACCAGAACATCAGTTTTTGTATTCAATGCAGAAAGCACCTGGTACTCTCTTTTTATGGCATGGGCTCCTCTTCCATAAGTATCCAAGCCAATAACATCAACATTTGCTCTGTGGATAGATGCAAGTGTTTCAGCTATAGCAAAATATACAGCCGAACAATCAGGCTTCAGCTCCTTCCATCCTGGATGAGTGAATATGCGCCTTTTGCTTCGTGCAGCAGCATTCGGGACCTGGAACAAGACTCTTGAACGTAATTGCAGTTTCTCACTCACCCCAGATTTGCTGGAGTAATCTGGAAAACTCTGCCTCATTAGCATCTTTAGATGGAGAGCCCGCATGAGTGTGGATTTCCCCCCCAGTCCGTCGTCTTCACGTCTTCATAACTGTGTTTGTTGAAGCCTTCATCCCTCTCGTCCTTAGCTCTTCATCCTTCTCGTCCTCAGCTTTGCAACTTCTTCGTCGATATTCAACCTCTCTTGTCGATGCTTCGTCGTTGCAGCCTCTCGTTCTCGTCAGATTTACGAAGGGGAATTGAAATCGGAGATGATGACATCGTCACTCCCTTCTTTTCTACTCCGAACCTTCATCAGTCGACATGGGCTTCTTATTGGCTGATGTCGAAGATGGAGGAGGAGGACAGCAGAGGTAGCAGAAGACGAGGAAAAGGAGGGGGAGGAGGAATTAGTAATTGCAGGAACAGTTGCCCCTCCGTCGTTGACTGTAGCTTTTTCTTCAATGTATTCTAGTCACCCTCCTTGTCTTCATCATTTTTTTGTCACTGTGATGCAGTATTCGGTAATGTTCTCTGTTCTTTCCCTCGTCATCGACTGCAGTGTTTTCTTCAATGTCTTCTAGTCATCCTCCTCGTCTCGTGGAGGTGGCAGAAACTTGGTGGCAGTGGCCAAGGGATTGGCAGGGTATGGCACTGGTGGGGAGGCCGTGGAGATGGCGGCTTGATGCTGTAGGCTCTGGTGGTGATGGCCAATAGGCGGGGGGCCGTGGAGAAGGTGGGCTTAGCTCTATGTAAGTCTTTTTATTCCACCCCCTCTTTCTGAGTCGTTCAGGCCACCATCTTTATACCCTCAGAACAAAAGTCATATTTCTGCTCTTTAGAGCTTCAGCATCTACCCCCTCTCTCTCTCTCTCTCTCTCTCTGTCTCTCTCTTTGTGGATCTCTGAGAATTGTCTATCTCGCTCACTCCCTCTGTGGGTCTCTCCGAACTCTCTGTCTCTTTCCCCACAAGCTTTTTCCCACGCTCTTCCCTTCGATCCTCCGTTCTCCAGCTCATTGTCCCAGACTTTTCAAAATAGTGTTCTTTTTTTTTTCCCCCCAAAAAGGGCTCTTTTAAAAATAGTTCTCTTTTGCTTTTGCTTTTTCACGCCCCCTTTGTCCTCTTCCCCAACACAGATATAGGCATAATGGTAGGCACTTCAACTCCAATCGTTGATCCCACACCCATCTCCTAGCTTGTAGCCAACCCGCGAAATGCATTTCCATCATTCAACTTGGGATGGTGTCCATAAAGGTAAGCCAAAGAGATAGCCATTGCACTCCATGATATGACATTTCGAAACGGTAAGCCAATAAACATACTCTCTGCTTCTTGTATGGTCCCATGTGCTCCATACATACTCACAAGGCCATTACCAACAAAGACATCTGAAGTATAACCCCTCATACAAGCATCATGATGCAATGTCTGACCAATTTCCAGAAACTCAAGTAGAGACAATTGTTCCTTCCAAACAATAGCTTCTGCATCTGTAAGTGCACCACAAGCTTGAAGGGCAGTCATGTATGTCAACTCATCACGAATTATTTCTTCCTCTTGCTTCAAACCCCTCTTCACTATATTACCCACATAAAATAAAAGAGCAAACATAACGACTAAGTATGTACAAAGTATCAAATCACACACACAACTTTTGGGTGGTTTTCACACCTCGAATGTGCAGCAATACGACATCCACCCCCTCTAATCCTGCGCATCCTCCGGATGGGCCAACTACCCATGATCGTTATCATCAAGATCCACAAACAGATCAATCTCTTCATTATGCATTTCCGGTATATCAACAAGATTATCTGTCATATCATCTATCTCTTCCATTGGAGTTTCTTTTCGTTGCTCTTCTCTTGCAAATTCTTCCAATGCATAATCCTTTTCATCTCTTTTCTTGAAAATCTTGATTCTTTTTCCAGCAATAGGCACTCTAAGCACTGTCCCATCCAATTCTGTCAACTCATATGTTGCATTATCAAAGACATGTTTGACTATGTACGGCCCAAACCATCTTTTCACCATCTTCTGAAGTGCAGAATGCTGATTTTCAAGGCTGCTATCAAAGACCAATACCCAATCTCCCTCTTCTATTGCTCTAGGCCGCAAGCGATGCCTGCTGTCAAACCTGTCCTTATTCCTTAGTCTAGCAACCTTCAACCTGTCAATAGCTAGCTGAATATCCTCTGGTCTCCTCTCCAACTGTCGAATCCGAAGAGCTAAGAGATCCTCTCTCGTCAAATCCTCCTGCCAAGGTAAAATTGACCAAGTCAAAGCACAAGTCTCAGTTGGCATAACAAGTTTCTGACCATACATCAACTCTGCAGGTATATATCCTATGGTAACACTATGAGTCGTACCATCAGCCCACAAAGCAAATGGTAGAAGTCTCGGCCATTCTCCAATCCGTCCTCTGCATGCTTTGGCTAATGCTTTCACTATGGGCGGATACCCTCTTTCACTCTTCCCATTTCCCTCTGGATTATATGCTGTGGTTAGAGCCAACTTGATTCCTAGCTGAGAGAAAAACTCCCTAGCTTCATCTGCATCCAATTCACCACGATCCGCAGTGATCTTACCCACACAACCATACCTGCAGAAAATTTCTTCCAATAAGAACTTACACACTACACTAGTGGTCTTCGTTCTCAAAGATCTGCCCTCAACATGATTGGTAAGATCCTCTCTAGCCAAAACAATATACCTCATTTGCCATAGACCGATAGGCATAGTAACCAAATCAACTACCCACTTATAGTGAATGCATAGCGGATAGGTCGGATGAAGCTTATTGATTACAAGCATTGGTCTACTCATGGGGCCTAGTTTGGCTTGCATGTTGGTTATTGGTCTCCCTCCCTTCTCCAAAAAAAAAGAGTCAAGATTTCTAGCTTCGGAGAGGGGTCAAATGTGTGTAGTCATAAATTTTCAAGATATTTTTTTATGGTATAGTATTATTGGTATCTAAAACAGTTGGATTTATTTTTGTACAAGAGAAGGTTTGAGAATCCACTAGTCATAAAAATCAAGATTATACTCCAATTCAACAAAAATGTGTATGTCAACTAGACAATTGAGAATCTCTCAAGGATAGGATGTCAGCTATCCAAGAGTGATGTGCCATTGAAGTGACTAAGTGACATCTAGTTCTTCTTCCATTAGTAGTTTTTCAGTGAGAGGGTGGTGAAGAAACTTTGTAGGTAGATTCAATGCATGAGCTTTGATGATGGCTTGGAGAGATGTGGTCTTGCAATAAGTGGGGGCATGCTTTAGGAAGTTGATAATATTTTGGTTTTTCACAATTGTGACCACTTTACTTTCAAGCATAGTGGCTTCATGGTGAAGGGTAAACCATTTGTTTAGGAAGCAACATGAAGAGATCCATAACTCTTATAGATTGGTAATGAAACTAGAGTCTTTAAGGAGTTTATTACTTATGTATATGGGAATTATTTGACATTCTTAAGGAGTTTATTGTTTATATAGATGGGAAGTATTTAACATTCTTAAGGAGTTTATTATTTATATAGATGGGTAGTATTTGACATTTCTTTAATTGGTTCTATGGGATCTCTTGTGCTAATTGATCTAGGATGGTAATACTTTTTTCGAAGAGATATTCATGCTCCTCCAATGTAGGATACAATTGAGATGCCAATGACAGCATGTTAGGGTCAGCCATTCCTGAGTCCATTATTGCAATTAGTTTGGCAAAGCTACTGAAAGTGGTGTCCAAGAATACAAAGCACTCGACAAGGGGCTTTTGGGTTTGGACTAATGATTCCTCAGCCATTTGATATATGGACCATGACTTCATGGTGTTGGCTAGAGGAAGGGGTTGATACTAGCTTATCCTATATGGGGACAAGGTGTAAATGTTCAAAAGAATATCCTTTTATAAGGGTAGTTGATTTTTTTGTAGAGTCTCCTTTGGAAGCAATTGTATCAATTCTAGTTGTGGTGGGATCTTGAGGATTTTTTTGGCCACCATTGTCACTCTATTGAGGTGCTTATAGAGGTTTCCTTACTCATGTAGTCATTGAGAAGTTAGGTCAACAATATCATGGCCTTGGTTGGCTAGCTAGGTGGAGATTTGCACTTAGATAAAATGGATCAAAGTTGTATGTTCTTGGAGGAAAGTCTAGTGATCACATGCATATCAGCCAACTAAAAGTGAATTTATTTGTCAATGTAGTCCATGCTACAACTGGTTACATACTCGAAGGTGCATCCCAAGAGAATATCTATACCTACTTCTTTAGTGTTTGGAATAACATAGAAGAGGAGTGGGATGCTTTGGTCTCAATCATGGTTGTTAGCTTACATCACCCTAGCAAGGTGTATAATCATCCTCTTTAGGGGTTAAGCTTTGCATTAGTTGGATGCAATGAGGGTTAATGTAGGTTTTTCCAATAGAAATATGGCAAGGTATTATAGTGAGAAGGATGCAAAGATATGCATCTCGGATTAGAGGTTCATCATCTCACTCAATGTTGCTAATGGTCACAACTCTTACATTTACAATTGTCGATTCAGGGGTAGGCGCAGGTGCGGTCAAGTGTTGACGTTGCTCAAACTATTCATAGAACATATGTTCATATGTAGCATAGGAGTTTTTATATTTACCATTGGTGGTTCATGCAAGGGTTGTCCATGTGGATAATACTTCCAATTTTTTTTTCCATTAAAGTGGCCGATGGGCCAACTGTCTAGAGTTTCCAAACTCCACATTTCTTGTCCTATAAATCAATATGGACACAAAAAGGTCAGAGGCCTCTCAATCTCAATTTTTTCTTGTGTTCTTTGATTGAATAACGTAGGACAAGGTCCCCCTTGTCAAAGGATTGTTACTTGATATGCTTGTCAGAAAACGAGGCCTTTCATCTGGCCTTCTTTGTGACCACAGCAATCAATATCTAGTACTTTCATTTCAATCAGTTTCTCTAGCTTAAAGAAGTAATGTTTCCATGCTTTATTGCCTTCCCAATTCTCTTGAATGGCAACACCAAAAGTAGGGATTAAGAATTCCACAGGCATAATGGGTTCAATGCCATATGTCAAATAGAATGGAGTTTGTCCCATGGAGTCTTATAGACTGTGAATAGGCCCAAAGAGCTACCATAGGCTTGTGATCCTAGTCAGATCGTGAAGCTAAGACAATTCTAGTCAGGAGAATAACAAGGACTTTGTTGGTAGCTTCTACTTGGTCAATTGATAGAGGATAATATGAGCTATATTTATGATGGATGACTTTGAACATGAATAGGAGGTGATGAATTACCTCATTTAGGAAGTGTGTCCCTTGATTGTTGAGGATATCTATGGGCCTTCCAAATCATGACATAATATGCTTTCAAAGAAATCAAGTAGTGGTTTGTGAATAATTTTTGTGGGTTGCCCTTGCTTTTGACCATTTAGCCATGTAATCGATGGCTACAATAATGTATCAAGCTTGTGAGTACTAAGTAGCTAGGGCTAATTGGTCTCATGAAATCTATGTCCCACTTTTTGAAAGGTTAGTAGGAAATAACCCATGTAAGCTTCATTTTTTTCTTGTGGATAGGTAATTTAGTGCACTGGCACTCATCACAGTGTTTGAAAAAGCGACTAGCATCCTTGAATAGAGTAGGCCACCAAAGTTGGGATTGAAGCACTTTTCTAGCCATGGTAGTTGCATCAACATGTCTATTAAGAATGCCACCATGTACCTCTTCTTGAACAGCTTGAATTTCATGCTCACATAGACATCTTTGGAAGAGACTATCATGTCTAAACTGGTACAATCCACTGATGATCAACTCGCATGGTTTAGTTTTGATTAAAATGTGAGTTATGAGAGCTTTCTTGATTGGGAGTTCTAGGAGGCCTTGTTCAAGAATCTATACCATGTCATTAGCCCAATGGGGCATGAGGTTGGCTTTGAAGAGTTAGATTGGAACAGATGAGCATTATGGAGTTGGTCATCAACTCTTGTGGCCTTCTACATTAGTTACTCGTGAACGATGAACAAAAATAAAATATTATTTTCCCTTTAACACAAAAACTAGAAAATCAAACTCTAATAACAAAAGGAGCCATCTATCAATGCCTTCAGTAGTGTAGGGCTTGTTCACAAGATACAATAAGGCTTGATGGTCCACAAAGAAAGTGAAGGGTATAGTTAGTGAATAATGGTGAAGCTTCTTAACAACAATATCATAGCTAAGCCTTCTCTTTTGGTGGTAGAATAATTTATTTTGGCCTCAATGGGTTGTTGTGAAGTCCATGTTGTATATGCCATGTTGGCATAGTACTACCCAAATTGCAAGTTTGGAGGCATCTATATGTACATGGAAGGTGATTGAATAGTCAGGGGGCCTTAGAATAGGTGGGATCATTAGAGACGTTGTTAATTCTTGTTAGAAAGCATTAAACTCCTCAACCCACTCCCAAGTAACTAGTATCTTCTACGAAGGTTGAGCAATAGCTGCATAATTAAGCACAAAGCGGCAATAGTACCTAATGTGCCCAAGGAAACACTGTTGTCCCTTAGATTTGGATGGTAGCACTAGGCTACTGATAATCTTAATCTTAGAAATGTCTATTGCAATGCCATTTTTGGATACAACATGGTCGAGAATGATTCCATGCTTAACCCAAAATTGACGTTTATGTGGATTTGGGGATATGTGATACTGTCGGCATCTTTCAAAGACAAGTTAGAGTTTTTCAAGGTGATCCTCGCAACTACAATCATCCACAAATACCTCAATCCATTTCCTAATCATATCTTTGAAAATGGCACATGAGTCTAGAATATTGCAAGTGCATTAGTAGGTTCGAATGTCGTGACTATATAGGCAAAGATTTCCCACTCTTCATCTAGGTGGACTTGGACTTGGTTGTACCCTGAAAATCCATTTAGGAAGCTATAAGCCTCCTTCCCTACTATTATCGCTATCATATGGTTAGTGTATGGTAGGGGGTAGTGATCACTCATTATAGTTGTGTTTAGCTTCTTGTAGTTGATGCATACTCAAATCTTACCATTTTTCTTGAAGACCACAACAATTAGGGATACTTGATCAACATGCTTGATTTTGTAGATGAATTCGACCCTTTGGAGTTTCTCAATTTCTTCTTTCACATGATGTGCATAATGAGGATTCATTGGATAAGGCCTCTAATTCATAGGCTGGCGGCTTGGGTGGGATTTTATGAGTAAGGACTTGTGGTGAAACACCTTTAAGGTATGAGTAGTTCCATGAAAACATGCCCCTATAATCCTTGAGTAGATCTACAAATTGTGCCTTATCCTCCTTATTGAGGTCTTTAGCAATGTATAGGGGCTTGGGGGGTTCACTAACCTTAGCAATATCCACTTCCTTGATTATGGTTGGTCTCTCAATAGGTTTATTGAATGTGCATTCTTGTTTAGCTCTAATAAATATAACAACTTTATTACTTTTCTTGAACTTGGTGAAGCGAGGTGGCAAATCTTGTGGTTTCTTCTTACTACAAGAGTCTAATTCAATGTGGCATGCATCCTTCAAGTGCTTCCTCCTTAGATGGATTGAAAATTCACATCCTTGGATTGGGATAGTTAAGCTATTCAAGGTCACAATCCTTGCCCTACTCTCAATCAAAGTCTGGATTTTTGGTAATATCCTCCAAGGCATTATCTTAATCATATTGTCCAAGAATAACTTAGGGTCAAGACCTAGATTTTCATTTGGAGGTCTAATTTAATCATGATCGAGAACCTTAAGGTCCATTCATTCTTATTTAGATGTAATTCTTACAATTCCAACATCAATGAGTAATAGCTTAGGTTGAGATGGCTTAGGGTTCAATTGAATCACCTCAATAGTGTGCCATCAGTGCCACTATCCACTAATTTTGAATTGAAATCCTCTTTGTAAATGATGGTCCTCCGAGTCATTAAGCTCACCAACTTCTACACCTTACTTGCACATTTGGGAGATGAAGAGGTTGTTGTGGAAGTCGGATAAAACTTGATGTGGATTTGTCCATTTCCAAGTGAGGCTTGTTAATAAATCCTCAAAGATTGTCAGATTTCAATTTGGATGATCACGAAAACATAGCCTTCACTGACTCAAGATTTTTATTAGTGCAAGTCTATCTTTGTGGATTGAATGGCCCTTGAATGATCTAGGTGTAGAGTCGGGGGCCATCATAAAAAGAGGCACTCAAGAGGTTTTCATGGATGGTTCAAGGGTAAGAATTATAGCTTCAAGTGTGTGTATTTTTTACTTACTTACTAATAGACTAAAAAATGTTCCAATTCCTCTGTGAATGGCAAATCTAATGTGGCAAGAATGTGCATCCAATCTTGCTCATCCTTAGGGGATGGAAGGTATCTAGTGAAAGGTCTCACAGTTGGGGGGTAAGAATTGAAGGCCCCAAAATGATAAATGGATAAGTCATTGGCAAAAAAAATATCAAGAAAAGGAGAAATCAAGCTAAACTCAAACTTAAGATTGAAGGACTCTCATCATACCACGATAGACATCTTTTATTTCTAGTGTGGAGGGTGTTACAAGAATACCACAAATTATTCAAGAAACCATTTCCAGGGACAAGGCATACCCTAGCCCACTTTAGCAACTAGTGACAATTGGCAAGGTCAAGGAATGAGTAAATGCATGTGAAGATGAGACTATTTAGATTGATAAAGGGGATGCAAATACTCATGCATGGTTGATGCAAACATGCCTTTAAAATCATATTGAATTTCCTTGAAGTGAATGGGCTAATAACCCATATGAAATTTCTCACATGGACATCATTAGAAGATTAGAAAGATCAATGGTAAAATAGCATTCACTCCTTTATTAGATTTTGATGTTTTTATTATTGTGTAAAATGATAGTTTCAAGCATTAGCAATGTACCAAAGTAGCTATGAAATCAATGTCAAGACCAAAAACGGGCTTGACATTGGCTGTCTAGCACTAGCGGACCTCTAAGACACACAACACACCCCAGATGGCCTCGCAGTCAAGAGCATCCTAGGGCACACACTACACTAAACTCTAGTATTGATTTTACGTTTGTAATAGGATACAGTCCAACATTTGCACTCTCCTACGCCTTAGAGAGAGACCCCATAGCATATAGATTTTATACCTCTTAACACACACATAGGAGGCAACCTCTCGACTGAAATACCATGGCCTCACTATAGCTCTCCTACATCTTGAGGATTGGCCCCTTGATGCGCTACCTCAACATAGAGAACAAACCTAAAATCTCCACTCTTTTGTATATCAAACAATCCAGGAGTTGATATTTCCTCACTAAGCAGTCCCAAGGAGACCGTACAACCAACCTACATCTTAGGCTCCTTTCCACTCCACGTATAAGTCATGTCCTAGGAGGAAAAGCATTGCTATGTAGTCTAGGATTGATACCATGTCATGCTGCGTCCTGCATAGTGCATATGATCCTAGTGTACAAACAGTATTTATCAAATTAGCATTTTGTAATGTGCAAAAGCAAGCCTTTCATGATCTTCACTAAACATATCCTTCGATGTATGCAGACTAGCACGGATTCCTCGTGCTACTAGCCTCTTTGACTTAAACAAAAGATCATCCTATATGACATGCACAAACAAAGGATCTGACTTTACTTCATTTTTTACACTTAAACACTTTCCCAACCCTTTTTTTCCCTCTATTGTTTATGTGTTGCATCATTGCATAGGTGTAGGGTTTTATTCTTTATCATTTTCGATGTATAAAGCAATAAAAACACACTAAATCATACAAAAAAGGGTAAATTAAGGCTTAATCTCATGCCTCAACCTTCCCAAACATTCACGGACATTAATCATATTTTTCCTTACTTTTCGGAGCACAAAAATCTATTTTTCTCTATTTTTTGCTATTTATTTATGCATAAAAATAGGTTGTTTTCTTATCTATGATTAGTGACTAATTATGGCAGCTGAGAAATGGTTTTTATGGTAATTTTATTCCATGTGAAATTCATTTCCCCACCCGAAACCAACAAAATCTTCATTTTTCCTAAAAAAAGACGCTTTTCAGATTGTAATTTAATTATTACGACTATGTATCATTGCGGTTCTATATTTCTTTTATGTGCAGACCTCAATCATAATGAAAACAAGATTCAAAAAAAATGTTGTTCCATATGAACTTCATTCCAACCATCAAACATAAAAAAGAAGCAAATTTCTTTTATAAAAATGAAGCATATCGCTTATTTGCGTGTTGTAGGTTTTTGATAGTTAATACGGGCTGTCAATGGACCAACTAGAAATCACTCTTTAGTGCTGAACACCTCCCTTAGCCTCCTCTTGATCTTGGAGCGATACAGACAATCATCCTTCAGCCCCTCTTCTTCTTGATTTCCTTCGTCTGAACCACCATTTGGAAGAGAGAGAGAGAGGAGAGAGAAAGACTAGAAAATTAAAATTTTAAATCCTATGTTAAAATAGGCAAGCTCATAGCCATCTCATTCCTCTTTCTGCCTTGATCAAGAATCTCTCTCTCTCTCTCTCTCAAAAAACGGGTGTGTATCGGAGAGGCATTGGGCAGATTTGAGGAGACGCATTGACGCTTGCCTCTCTATTCAATAGTTTTTGCATTAATTTGAGGCCTCTTATTGAGCGTAAGGTTTAAAATATTAAAATAACTAGTTTATCTTTTTGTGTTCACACTGTTCTGCAAGTGGATAGTTTGGTTTTGAGGGGGCAAATGGACTTTGACTTGCGATCCGACAGGATGACTAACTTTTTGATGTCGAAATCTATAATCTTGGCCCCCGTCGCACACTTTCTGGCTCCTTGATTTAGTAGTTGCTTTATAACGTCAAACCTTGCTGAGATTAAATGGGAGGTCTAAAGACCTCCGATTGGCGAAGGAGACTTGCATTAGATTCGTGATGTCGAAATATCTAGGAAAAATCTTACTCGACCATCTATCACCGTTTGGATTTTCATGAAAATTTGGTCTTTGATGTTTCTCGAACACTTTTTGGCTCCAAAATAGACTCTAGTGATTAAAGAATGGGTCCAAAAATCCAACTTTCATTGGCAACCACAGGATAGTGATGCACAAATCGAATGCTAGATTCATACGTTAGCGAGTGCCGGAAGGTCCCGAAAAACAAAGAACTCTACTTAAGCTCAAAAAAACAAGAAACAAGATTTGCACAACATGAGGCAAAAATATAAATTGGATACAATCTCCCCCCATGCCTTGTGTGAGTACTTCACAAGGCATGTATTTATAAATTTATTCATCTCAAAGCTTAAAAATAGCCTAATTTTACAATAAGCATGCTTTAGCTTTTCTGTTTGCTTTTGTCCAAATAAAGAATAAAGTAGTTGGGTGGCCCAAAAGTTGGGTTGTGCCCAGATACAATGTCCCATAACAAAATATTTAAATCATGCTCCTATGTGCATACAAAAATAATAAATATTTATCAAGTGCTTCAATAAATAAGCACACCTAAATAAATATTAGCACCATGCTTTTAATAATAATATGCACACCCATTAAAAATGATAATTTCTTCTAGGTAATTTGAATACACGCTATCGCCCAGTGCTTCCCAATGCCACCATCACCTGCTCTACACATCAATTGAAGCATTCACAATTGTTAGAAAATAATAAAATTAAACTGACAAAAGTGAATACTTAACACTCTTCAACTACAAAATAAATAAATAGGTTGGAACTCTATCCTAACCTTAATTTAATACGAGTGCACTCTAAACTCATAAATATCCATTAATTTAAATATGTATTTTACAAAATCATCCATCATGGAATCACCCACATGCACATTAAATTAACATGATGCCCAAAAAAGGACAAGCGTCCCTGTCAATGAAGGATGGATTTTAGGCCCCGGAACGTGCCTAAAAATAGGAGAAAAATGTGAAAATGCAGGGAAAAATGCTCAACCACGAAGGCGGCGGCTTGACCTAGGACGATTTTAAGCGTCAAGTGCTTGACGGGCGCCCGTACAACACTCCGAGAATTTTCATAATTTTTCCATGCGCCTGTGCTAGTCAGTGGAGCTGCCAGTCAGTGCGGGATGTCGAGACGAGCTCACAGAAATTTTCAGACTGACGATCGGAGTCCGTATGCGGAAACTGGACGGGAACCGGCCGGGACGCCCAAGAGAGTGGCCAAATTTGAAGAGGCAAAGGGTGTGATTAGTGGGGGGTGCCCTTTGGGAGCCCCCCCACCCAAAAACTGATCGAATCAAGTGGCAGGCTGAACTCGTCCTGTTCACACAGAAAAAATGGCGGCCTCCTCCCCCCCATAATCGAGATGCTAGCCTCCATGTAAGGCATATGAGAGAGCACACAGGCTGACTACATCTATCCTACGCTCCGTATCGCCGATCTCCGCTCCCACAATGGTGGACTGTAGAGAGAGAGAGAAAATCAGTCTTTCTCTCTCCTCCTTCTCTCTCCTCTTAACCCCCGTTCGTGCATGGAAGAGTAGAATGGAAATGGATGGTCGGATGGATGCCGATTCTTGACGAGACTGAAGGGCAATGCCAAATCATTGTAGATTGCTGATTCCAAGCAGAATTCATGGCTGGAAATCAGTCGTAGGACGTGCCAAATTTAATGGAAAAACCCGCAAGACACGGTAATAATTGTTTTTACAAAGAAAATGGCCTTTTGATGCAAATTTGGTTGATAAAAATGTGTTCATATGGATTGAGTTTTGAGTATGTCGTGCTTTGAGTTGTTTTTTGGCTATTCATCATTTAGAAATCAGAAAAACATGTGCGGGATAGCAGAAAATAGAAAACCGAGACACGAAAAACCATAAAAATGAAGGAAAATAGGGTTTTTGGGCTAAAAATGATGCAATAAATTAATCCACACCTACTAAAATTCTTTTTCTGCTGAAATGAACTAAGGGCCACAGCCCATAAACTGAACTTAATTTTCAGCAATTAAAAAATGGGAGAAAATGGTAAAAATTGCAAGAAAATGGTGAAAAAAACCCTTAAAATAGGGGAAAATTATATTTTGGGCTTCGGAAAATTAGGAAAATTATGAGCAATGTCTGTGAATGTATAGTGAGGCTGAGGCATGAAGATTTGCTTCAGATCAGCCTTGCTTCCATGTTTTAGTTCGGTTTTTTTCCACTTTTGATATGAAAAAATAATGAAAAAAGCCGTAAAATGCCATGCAACGAAGCAATACTAAAACGGGGGAGGGTAGAATAGATAAAAAGTGTCTAAATGCTGCTTGAAATAATGGAAAAGTTGCTGATTTCTATGCATAGCATTTAGGAAGAAAAATAATTAAAATTAAGAGCCTAGTAGCACGAGGATCACCTCGGTGCTAGGCCCATGCAACGAAGCATACAATCGTTAGAAAGAAACCATGTAAGGGATATTTTTGCACTTGTGCACGATACTGTTTGCTAAATGTTTGAGCACTAGACATCCACGAAATGCATAGATCATATAGAAAGTTAAAGGTATCAGAAGCCAGCTCTTGGAAATGCATAGCACTTGCTTGTATTAGGACTTTGACTCTACGTTGAGTGAGAGACAGGATACCCTAAGCCATAGGCTAGTCGTGGGGTCTAGGGGAAAACAAGTGAGGAAGAAATGGTACATTCCTAGACACGCTTATTTGGTACCTTGAGCGACTTGTGTGCGATGTGGTTATATGTGGAGCGACGCACTGAGGGGCCAATCCCCAAGGTGTAGGAGAGTCGCAGAGGGTTGACGGCATTTAGCCGTAGGAGGAACCCCATGTGTATGTGATTCGAGCCTTTTGGCTATGTGAAAGGAACTCCCTCTGAGGAGTAATATTGGGTTAGGATCAGTTGGACTACAACGTATTACAAACGCAATGTTTAGGAAGGCACAGATTTCGACAAAAGCTCCTGGCCGCGAGGCCGAGGGGTTGTCTTGTGCGTAGTGACGAGGCCCGGCTAGTGCATGAGCCAGTGCCGGCCCGTTTTAGGTTCCATCAGTGGTGCGTCTGCCGGGAGCCGCTTAAAAGTGGCGGTTGTCGAATCCTTGTTGTTTAGGGACCAACTAGCAGTTTATGCCAAAGGATACTGAGATTGATCCGTTATTTATTGATAAGCATCGTCTAGCAAAAATCCAAAAGCAAGAAAGAGACGAAAGAGCTAGGCGACGTGCTGAAATTTTTAGGAGATATTCCCCTAAGCGTAGCGGTGTTGAACCCTTATGAGGGAGTGGATCTAGTGGTCTTGGGGCCACAAGTAGTAAGTTAGGAGAAGGTGGAAGCTCTAGTGCTCCCCTTCCTTCTATAAGCCAGCCCACGTCAAGTACGGGAGGTGTAACCCCACCGTCCCCTATTCCCAGGGCAAATCCAATCCTCGTCATGGCGCAGCCTATTGCAATTCCAGCAGGAACGACGGATTTGCCGGCTCTAGGCTACCCGCTACCCATTTTTAATGGGCTAGTTGAGGAAGATGGGGAACTCCACATTAGGGAGTTTTAAAAGCTGATGTTTAACTGTCGCATCCAAGAAGAAGGACATTTAATGATGTTCTTCAATATGACTCTCAAAGGAAGAGCCGCTATATGGTATCATGGTTTAGAAGCCGGAACCATATTGAATATTGATTCATTTTATGGAGCTTTTCGAAGGGAGTTTGCCCCTGAAAGGGGTGGGCAATATTGGTTGCGTGTACTTAACGTGACCCGCCAAGAACCACACGAGGATATTCGTGCTTATGCGAAGAAAATAAAAGAGGTTTTCCGTAAGTTGGACACCTTTATTCCTATCCCCGCAACTGCCCAATTGCAATATTTCCTACATGGTTTGGACTTTAATATCCAATTGCAGTTGAGTAGTGTCCCCTTGGGGGATATAGATACTGCCATTACACGAGCACAAGAGGTGGAATCCCGACTACAAGCAGCCTATGCTTCTCGAGGCAATTCCAATATAGGTTTAGTATTGGGAAATAATGTGGCAATGGCCAATGATAGTAGTGGCCAAGGGATGGCGACGGCTAACCGTAATGGGAGAGAAAACATGATGCAGAATGTCCCTTTATTACCAGCTCCCCCTAGCATGTCGATGCCTACGGGTAGTCAAATGATTCCAAATGGTGGAAGCCAGGCGGTCAATTCTAACACCATGCCTGTGGCTCAACAACCAGTGCCTAATCGAATTGTTAGGCCGATGGAACGACATGGTAATGACCAAGGCTATGAGTCGAGTTCTTCCAATGTTCTTGGCGAGGTTAAGGACATGATGAAACATTATACCGATATGATTATAGAGCAGTATCGGCAAATAGCCGTTGATGTCAACTTCCTTAAAAAACAACAAAATTTGATAGGAAGTAGATACCCAGAGGAGGGTGCACCGTCGAGGTTTAGTTGCAAATGGTGTGGTGGGCAGCACTATCCAAGAAATTGCCCAAATGTTAAGTGCGACATTTGTGGAAAATCTGACCACTTAGCAGCTACTTGCTGGAGTAAGATCAGTTCCCTCTAGCAAGGAAGTCGGCAACCAGGGCCTGTTAATCATCGTGCCCAAGGAAATGATTCCCAGCGAGAGGACGGGCCTAAACAAATACTTCAACGACCAAAGACTACAGTGGAGGAGCTACCAAGTGGTAGTGGGGTTAGTTTGATTAAGGCTGTACGTGTTAACGATGCTGAAACCTCTAATTTGCGAGCTGTACTTACAAGAGGTCAAAAGGGTAGAGGAGCCGACAAGGATAAGCCTGCCGACAGAAACCCTAAACAAGGCGACAAAGGAACGCAAGTTTTGGACCCTTCCATGGAAGGGGGACCTTTGAAGCCCGTAGAAAGTAAAGGCGATAAGGAACCACCAAAGAAGAAGGTGAAAGTTAAGAAAGAGGCAATAAAGCCAGTTCAGCGACCTAAAGAGAGGATGGTTTGGCGTGAAAAGCGAGCTCTATCGAACTATCATGAATTCGATTTGGCGAGCTCTCTTTGCGAAGTCAAGCCGGATGTGAATCTTTTACAGCTTATTAAGCTTTCCCCAGGAGTACGTCAGGAATTTAGAAAGATTCTACGTACCGGGTATATTGTAGAACCTTTGGGTATTGCGCAAGTTGGTGATGACTGGTTTGAGCATGCTGAGAAGCATTGCCCAAGGGTTGCAGCCTATGTCGATGGGATATTAGCAGATTATGCCATTGTTGACACGGGATCATCTGTTAAAATTATGAGTTCTGAACTGATGGAAAGGTTGGGTCTTGCGATCCAGAAAGATACCTCCATAATTCTCAGAATGGCAGATGATAGTTTGAGACAGTCGGAAGGCTGCATTACTAAGGTCCATGTCACTGTTGCAAATGTAGAATGCCTGTTGGACTTTAGGGTGATTCGTTTTGTAGGGCGTCCAAGTTACCAAGTATTACTCGGACGACCTTGAATATTGCAAGCGGATTGCCAAGTAGATATACCTGCCGGTCAACTGATATTCGGCAGAGGTGCCCAGCGTGTGGTGGTTGATGCTTATCCTGAGTCCCCGCAGAGTGAGAGAGCTCCTCTATCTTCTACAGAATTGGAGACATTAGAAGATTTATCTGCCAGTGAGATATCATCGAGTGACGAGTCCAAAGAGGGATCCACCCACGGAGGACATCTATCAGATCACTTTGAATGAGCCGATAGAGGGCCAAGATCGTATAAGAGATGCAGATGTTATCGAGCTAGACCTTGGTATGCCTGATGATTCGCGGCCAATCAAATTAGGTTCTATGCTCAGCTCAGCAGAAAGGGAGGACTATGTGGCCTTGATCTAGGAATTCTGCGATATCTTTGCCTGGAGTTATGATGAGTTGAGAGGCATTCCTCCTAGTCTTGCTGTTCATACAATTCCGTTGAAAGAGGGCAGTCGCCCTGTACGGTAGAAAGTAAGGCGTATGCCTTTCGAATTGAGGGACGGCCTGTTTGAAGAGTTACAGAAGCTTCGAAAAGCGGGTTTGATTTTTCCTATGCAACACACGGAATGGTGTTCGCCAGTTGTGATTAGAAAGAAGAAGAATAATCAAATCCGTTTATGTGTAGACTTTAGGGAGCTGAATAAGCAGACAGTTAAGGACTACTACCCGTTGCCATTTATTGACTAGATTTTGGATCAATTAGCGGGTAGGGAGATATATTCGTTTATGGATTGCTTTGCAGGATATAACCAGATGGAAATTGCAGAAGAGGACAAGTTGAAAACAACTTTTATTACTGTATTTGGTACTTTTGCGTACCATGTGATGGCCTTTGGTTTATGCAATGCGCCTGGTTTGTGGCAACGAACAACAGATAAGACATTCGGTGACATATCCCCTGAAGAGTTGAAGGTGTTTATTGATGACTTAGGGGCCGCCACCGTGAGAGGAAGGCAGTTGCTCATTTTAAGAAAATGCTTTGAGCGCTGTAGACAATTTTGCATCACCCTAAACCCACGGAAGTGTGTTTTTGGAGTACCTTATGGGCTATTGCTGGGTCATGTGGTCAGTTCGGTAGGAATTGCGACAGACCCCGAAAAGGTCAAAGTTATACTTGCCATGAGTCCACCACGCACTCCGAAAGAGGTTCATAGCTTTCTGTCTTCGGTTGGTTACTACCGTAGATTCATCAACGCCTTAGCAAAAAGAACGTTGCCGCTTACAAATTTATTGTCCTTTAGTTGTTCGTTTGTATGGGGAAACCCTTGTAAGGTAGCATTCGAGGATGTGAAACAAGAGCTAGCAAGAGCACCCGTTTTAAAAGCACCTAAAAGAGGTGAGGTGTTTTATATATTTTCAGCAGCCGTATAGTATCAGCTGCTGTTTAGCCCAAATTTGGAAAGAGAAATGGTATCACCCAATTGCTTTTGCCAGTCGAAAGCTAGGTGTATCCGAGATCAATTATACATACATGGAAAAGTTGTGCTTGGCTATGGTCTTTGCGACCAAGAAATTCAAGCATTATATCCTGTATGAAAAAGTTGTTCTTTATACAAAGGCGAAAGGTCTACGATTGCTAATGAATAAGTTGCAACCGCCTGACCGCTTGGCAAAGTGGTTGATAACGTTACAAGAGTTTGACTATGAGGTCAAGAGCAAGCCACCCAGGTTGCAGGGCATTGTAGAGTGCCTTATGGATTTTGGCGAGCCAAAAGAAACGCTGGTTGAAGGTAGTGACTTAGAATCGTTGTTCAGGATTGACACAGCATCCATTCCCTCTTGGTATGCAGCAATAACACATTATTTATCGACGGGGGAGACTGGAGCTGGTCTATCAGCGTCAGAAAAGCGCAAGATCAAGCAACAGGCTTTGAAATTTACCGTCATCACAGGCACGGTGTATCGGCAAGGTGTTGATGACATTTATCGTCGATGCGTGATGCCTGACGAGGTCCCGTTTATTTTAGCAGAGTGCCATGACTCCGCATGCGGAGGGCATTTTGCTGGACGCTTAACTGCACAAAAAGCACTAAGAGCGGGATATTGGTGGCCAGCTATTTTTCAAGATGCATTTGAGTACGTCAAAAGATGCGATATTTGTCAACGGCATGATAGTCGAGAGAATAGGAAGCGACCCTTGACACCTATAATGGCAATACTTCCGTTTGAGAAGTGGGGGATCGACTTCATTGGCCCTATTACGCCGTCGTCCACTGCGCAAAAGCGATATATTATCGTGGCGACTGATTATTTTACTAAGTGATCAGAAGCACGCGCAACACGACAGGACAATGCAAAGGAGACCGCTAGTTTCCTGTTGGAACAAATAATATGCCGATTCGGTCCACCAAAGGAGATAGTATCGGACCGTGGGACGCACTTTCTGAATAAGGTGATTAAAAGCCTTACTGAGACTTGGCAAATTAAGCATAACAAGACAACCCCATATAATCCGCAAGCGAATGGGCAAGTAGAAAGCACCAACAAGCGGCTTGTGGGCATCCTGTCCAAAATTGTGTCAGAAAAGAAACGGGATTGGGATAAAAAGTTATACGTGGCAGTGTAGGCCTACAATACGACCTTTAAACGAGCCACTAGCCATACCCCGTTCAAGTTAGTATATGGGGAGGAGTGTGTCTTGCCTTTAGAGATTGAGCTGCCGACTATTCGGTTTGCCATTAATCATTCTTTGAGTGATGAAGACGCACTTTTTGAGCACTTGATGACGCTGGCACATTTAGATGAGCTTAAGCTGCAGAGCTTACTGCACCAAGAAGTGGCCAAGCGCCGAATGAAGCAGCTCCATGACCTCAAAGCCAAGAAATACACCTTCAAGAAAGGACAACTTGTTCTATATTATGACGCACGACGTGAATTATTTCCAGGCAAGCTAGAGCCCAAATGGGACGGGCCCTATAGGATCGTCAGAATAGGAAAGAATAAATCCACAGTCTTGTTAGCTGACCTTGAGGGGATAGAATTTAAGAATAAGGTTAATCTTAATAAGATTAAACCTTATTATTTCTGATTGCACTAATACTATGACTGCCTTGCAGGTCTAGGTGAGATCGATCAAACATCTGCAAGGAAATATTGATAGAGGTTGATGGGTCGCCCGATCCCTTATTTAGAGCACCCATATTTAGAACAGAGGTATCATCAGGGAAAGCTCATTTGGTGGAGCAAAGGTTACAAGGTGACTAAGCAAGAAGACGGTACATTCATTTGGGAGATCAAGGTCTTCTGCCATCACTGCCTACAAATTTTGATGAGCATCCCTGTTGAATTCAATGATGATGGAGGGATGGAGCCTACAGTCCACCCGCTAAATATGCTAAATTTTGATTACCATCATTACGAGTAGAGTTCAGGATGGCGAGATATGTAGACCCTTTATGGACGTACACCCTGTACTTTGATGGGGCGTCCAGGGGTCCATGCAAAAAAGGAAGTGTAGGAGTTGTCATCCAAGACCCCCGACGACGCATTGTCATGAAGTTAGCTGCTTATCTCGGGGTGAATTTTACCAATAACATGGCTGAATACAAAGCCCTGATTATGGGTTTGAATATTGCAAAGAAGGGTGGTATCCGCCAGTTGTTGGTGAAAGGGGACTCTCAGTTGGTTTTAAACCAACTCAATGGGACGTACACGGTACGAAATCCCATCCTTTCCATGTACCATCATACTGCCATAGCCCTGCTAGACGAATTTGATAGAGTGTCTTTTCAGCTGATTCCACGAAATTGGAATCAGTTTGCCGATTCATTGGCTAATTTTGCGTATGAAGAAGACCTCTTCTTTAATTGTGGTCCTAGTCCCGATATATCTATTGACAATGAGACAGGACCTGGTCGTTTGTGGGGTATGCTTTCTGAACATGCCCTCTTTGGCAGACGATGGTTGATCTGGGTGATGCAGACGGTAGGCGAGACTCATCTGCCTTTATTATCTTGGACCCACAGACTAATTAGACAACATGTGATGCGAATACCTCTTGCGATATACGCAGGAGGGATGGGTCATAATTTAATGCACTTAGCTTAGGGCTACGAGCCCTGTCCCCCTGGGACTGTTATGCTTTGATGTCTATCGCAGTTGTTTCCAGGAGGATGTTATGCGTAGTACTGTTTGATTTCGTTAGGCCAAGAGGGCCATTCTCCTGTCTGGTGCAGGTGCGTTTAATCGGTTTTTGTTTTAAGTATCGTGCTGGACAGGTTTCGTGGTTCGTGGCGTTTGGTGGAGCCTGGAGGAGCCTTTTGCCGCGATGGTAGCTTCTTGTGGCCAATCCAGGTGATACCTCTCCTTTATGAGTACCTTTCTTTCCTGTTATATGTGTATTTGTACTTGTCGAGGGGATGTATTTTTGTTGGGGACTGGCAACCAAGGCATGAAGTCCCAGGTTTAGGTTCGGTATATCTGAAGGAGGTCTAACTAGTTGTTGCCTCCTGTGAAGGCATTGGCAGACATTGAATAATCTGTCCTAAAAGGCAGTTCTAGTGACCCTATTCTGCTCACTTGCTAGGCAGCCGTTCTAGGAGTCCCTATTAGTTGTGAGGCCAATAGAGAAGCCTGCCAGAGGAAAAAAAATTGATGATGATAAAAAGGGAAAAAACCCTGAACACCTAAAGAGAAAAATATAAATACGGAGGTATGTAAAAATGGGTTCTAACCCCTAAAAGAAGAAAAGAAAATAAAAATCTTAGAAGCAGCTGATCATCGCCTTGCGAAGTCTTGGTAGGTTCCTGGGGACGAATCAGACCCGAGGCCGATGCCTTGCATTTCCTTGGGGTGACATCTTGCTAGAAAAAAGAAAATGAGGAAGGTTGGAGCAAAAACAAAAGTGAGCGTCAGAAAAGGATTAAGTGTCGCCTCGCGAGGGCTTGGCAGGTTCTTGGGTACCGAGACAGGACACGAGGCCGATGCCCTGTCCTCCTTGGGTCACTACGCTCAGCTCCCTCCTTTTTACACGCCCGAGTATGGAAAATGAGACCCTAAAAAGAAAATATGATGAAGTAAAATTCAGGCTATAGGAGTCCTCGCCTAGGAGGAGCTCCTGGTTCAGTTGTCCTTAGTTAGGTAGGCAGTTCAGACCACCACTTAGGGCAACCTCTTTGACAATTCTTTTAGTCTGGCCGTGTTGAAGCAGTCGGTTAGTAACTAGCTTCAGGCTTTCTGGCAGATTATGCTGGGCCTACTCCTCGTGGATTTCATGCCTTGGTTTTGTCAGGGGTAGGGTGAGCATTGTGCTGTGTTTTATTGCATATTTGTTTTGTAGCAGTTTGATGCTCCTTTGGTTGTTTATGTGCAGATATGTTCGTGGATTCGACGGACTGAGTCGTCCTATCCCATGGTCGCCAATGAAGGATGGATTTTAGGCCCCGAAACATGCCTAAAAATAGAAGAAAAATGTGGAAATGCGGGGAAAAATGCTCAACCACGAAGGCGGCGGCTAGACCTAGGACGATTTTAAGCGTCAAGTGCTTGACGGGCACCCGTACGACACTCTGAGATTTTTCATAATTTTTCCGTGCGCCTGTGCCAGTCAATGGAGCTGCCAGTCAGTGCAGGATGTCGAGACGAGCTCACATAAAATTTCAGACTGACGATCGGAGTCCGTATGCGGAAACTGGACGGGAACCGGCCGGGACACCCAAGAGAGTGGCCAAATTTGAAGAGGCAAAGGGTGTGATTAGTGGGGGGTGCCCTTTGGGAGCCCCCCCACCCAAAAACTGATCGAATCAGGCGGCAGGCTGAACTCATCCTCTTCACGCAGAAAAAACGGTGCCCCCCTCCCCCCATAATCGAGATGCTAGCCTCCATGTAAGGCATATGAGAGAGCACACAGGCTGACTACATCTATCCTACGCTCCGTATTGCCGGTCTCCGCTCCCACAATGGTGGACTGTAGAGAGAGAGAGAGAGAAAATCAGTCTTTCTCTCTCCTCCTTCTCTCTCCTCTTAACCCCCGTTCGTGCGTGGAAGAGTAGAATGGAAATGGATGGCCGGATGGATGCCGATTCTTGACGAGACTGAAGGGCAATGCCAAATCATTGTAGATTGCTGATTCCAAGCAGAATTCATGGCTGGAAATCAGTCGTGGGACGTGCCAAATTTAATGGAAAAACCCGCAAGACACGGTAATAATTGTTTTTACAAAGAAAATGGCCTTTTGATGCAAATTTGGTTGATAAAAATGTGTTCATATGGATTGAGTTTTGAGTATGTCGTGCTTTGAGTTGTTTTCTGGCTGTTCATCATTTAGAAATCAGAAAAACATGTGCAGGATAGCAGAAAATAGAAAACCGAGACACGAAAAACCATAAAAATGAAGGAAAATAGGGTTTTTGGGCTAAAAATGATGCAATAAATTAATCCACACCTACTAAAATTCTTTTTCTGCTGAAATGAACTAAGGGCCACAGCCCATAAACTGAAATTAGTTTTCAGCAATTAAAAAATGGGAGAAAATGGGAAAATTTGCAAGAAAATGGTGAAAAAAACCCTTAAAATAGGGGAAAATTATATTTTGGGTTTCGGAAAATTAGGAAAATTATGAGCAATGTCCGTGAATGTATAGTGAGGCTGAGGCATGAAGATTTGCTTCAGATCAGCCTTGCTTCCGTGTTTTAGTTCGATTTTTTTCCGCTTTTGATATGAAAAAAATAATGAAAAAAGCCATAAAATGCATGCAACGAAGCAATACTAAAACGGGGGAGGGTAGAATAGATAAAAAGTGTCTAAATGCTGCTTGAAATAATGGAAAAGTTGCTGATTTCTATGCATAGCATTTAGGACGAAAAATAATTAAAATTAAGAGCCTAGTAGCACGAGGATCACCTCGGTGCTAGGCCCATGCAACGAAGCATACAATCGTTAGAAAGAAACCATGTAAGGGATGTTTTTGCACTTGTGCACGATACTGTTTGCTAAATGTTTGAGCACTAGACATCCACGAAATGCATAGATCATATAGAAAGTTAAAGGTATCAGAAGCCAGCTCCTAGAAATGCATAGCACTTGCTTGTATTAGGAATTTGACCCTACGTTGAGTGAGAGACAGGATACCCTAAGCCGTAGGCTAGTCGTGGGGTCCAGGGGAAAACAAGTGAGGAAGAAATGGTACATTCCTAGACACGCTTATTTGGTACCTTGAGCGACTTGTGTGCGATGTGGTTATATGTGGAGCGACGCACTGAGGGGCCAATCCCCAAGGTGTAGGAGAGTCGTAGAGGGTTGACGGCATTTAGCCGTAGGAGGAACCCCATGTGTACGTGATTCGAGCCTTTTGGCTATGTGAAAGGAACTCCCTCTGAGGAGTAATATTGGGTTAGGATCAGTTGGACTACAACGTATTACAAACGCAATGTTTAGGAAGGCAGAGATTTCGACAGACGCTCCTGGCCGCGAGGCCGAGGGGTTGTCTTGTGCGTAGTGACGAGGCCCGGCTAGTGCATGAGCCAGTGCCAGCCCGTTTTAGGTCCCATCAGTCAACTTCTCCCACAAGGAATCCACCTTGTGTACAAGCCCCGACAAATAGTTTTACGAAATCCACCACAAAACCTCACACCATGGAAAAAAAAAAGTCACGGAATCCACCGTGGTCTCATAGAATTCACCGTGGTCTCACAAAATCCACCGTGGAATATGCCTCTTGGCATCATACCCTCGGGGTGGGATAGCAATTGTCTTGAATTGCTAGGGTAAGAACCTAGGTTGTAGGCGTGCATCCATTGGGCCTCTTCAATAGGATGATTTTTAAACTTAACCAAATATCTAGAGTATCTACGGCCAGTACTAGTGGTCATAAAGTCAGTGTCTAGAATAGTTTCAGGTTTAAGAATTTTAGTTTCTTCTTCTAACAAAGGAGGGTTTTCATAGATAGGGTGAATATGTAATTGGCCGCTAAAAGGTCGTAGCAAACTGATATGAAAAGTATTGTGGATTTTCTAGTGTTGGGGTAGTTCTAATTTAAAAGCATTGTCATTGATTTTGTGAATGATCTTGAAAGGTCCATAAAATCTAGGGGCTAACTTAACAACAGGGTGTTTCTCAACACTTTGTAATCTTCTCTTTTTAATGCATAACCAAACATAATCATCAACTTTGAAACTCATAACTTTTCTTTTCTTGTTAGCTTGTTTAGTATATGATTGCTGGGCTTTCACAATCATGTCTTTAACTTCAGCAAAAATAGTAGCATGTGTATTGGCAATATCATCAACAACTTTAACTTTGTTTAACAATGATGTAACAGGTGTAGGCAATCTTTGTCCATGAATGATTTCAAAAGGTGCTTTCTATGTAGGTGTATGTGGTGTATTATTATATGCAAATTGAAGTAAATGCAAATGTGTATCCCATGTTTGTGGTTTTGAAATTATGTATGTATCCAAAAGATCTAAAATTGTACTATTAGTAGCTTCTATTTTCCCATTAGTTTCAGGATGAAATGCAGATGAGAAATCAATCTTTGTACCTAAATTTGCAAACAAAGTTGTCCAAAAGTTATTGCAAAATCTAGAATCATGATTTGAAATAATAACTTTTGATAAACCATGGTTAGTGAAAACAATTCTAAAAAACAATTGAGCAGCTTGAGATGTAGTTAATGTTTTCTTGCATGGAAGAAAATATGCTTGTTTGCTAAATCGATCTACAATAGTCCAAATCATATCATGATTAGCTTGGGTATTAGGCAAAAACCAGCTATAAAATCCATTGAAATATGTTTCCATGGTCGTTCAGGATTTGGTAAAGGCATTAATAAACCATATTGCTTACCATGGTGTCGCTTAACTCTTTCACAAATTAAACACTCAAATACAAAGTTAGAAACATCAGATTCCATCTATGACCAGTAAAAATCTTCAACCAATGTACACAAAGTAGAAATAATACCCCTATGGCCTTGATATGGGTGATAATGAATTTCTGCAACACAAATGATCTAAATCGAATAGTTAGACATAACCTTTCCTCATAAAACATAAATCAATCAGAATAAGATAATGAATCTATTCGAATCCAGGTATTTGTAACTAATTTATTCCAATCAGCTTGAAAATTGGGGTCTTGGTCATAGGTATCTTTCATAGGGATAAGGGAATCAAAAGATATAACGGAGATATTATGGATACTTGGTCTTCTACTTAAGGCATCAGCAACAACATTCTCTTTTCCAGGTTGATATTGGATAAGTGGATGAAAACTTTGAATAAAAGCATCCCATTTAATATGATGGTCAGATATTTTTGGCTGACTAAGGAGATGTTTGATACTTTGTTGGTCAATTTTGATCATGAATTCAAATCCAATTAAATAGTGTTTCCATTGACGTTGATCTAGGTTTTTTACAACCCGGATTATTACCACAAAATTTGGCCAAATCCCCCATCAAGAGCTTACCATATCACTTTGGATTTACTCTTCAAGAACTAGGTATGCTACATTGCTTCTCAATTATGATAACTCTAGCAAATGGGGGGAACAAGTTCTTAGGAGGCATGTCAATGTAAAGGGTAAAAGAATGGTTATCTTAGTGAAGATGAAAATGGATTACACCTAGGAGTTGAGTGAGTGCGTAGATTTTTCAAAGGAATAGCCTCCAACTACACATGGGCCTGGCTTGCATCACCCTAGCACACAAGTTAATATTCACATCATGGTGTCACTTGGATCTTGCACAAAAGCTTACAAGCATGGACCCCTTTTGTCATATGCTTATATGTATTTATATACATATAGGGGACTAAAGTCAAAGCAAATTTTGGAAGCCATTTTTTATAATCTCAATAACTCCAAAAAAAAAAGCGAATTTTAAGAAAATTCCCACGTAACCCGATCGATTTTGACCTGGTCTACAAAGTTGCAGAAGAAACTTTTTTCAGATTCTTCACGAATTTGAAGTTACGAAGGTGCAAACTGCTGGCTACATGCAATTTGCTTCTCTCTTTCACCACACCGACTTTCCATTCTATCCTTCTTGTAAATATATTATAATAATGTGCTTTGGGCGCCCACCTCTTGTAATCTAGCTCACTTTCTCTATTTTGTCTACCACCACCCTTGCCTTCTTGCATGATGACCAAGGTGGAGACTTGTCCCATCCACTATTCTCTATATTTTCAAAGATGCCATACATCATCTAGGATTATGTTAATCAAGAAGATTAGCTTACTCTAATCCCTCATGGAGGCTATATAAAGAGCCCATGGAGAATGAAGAGGGGGGAGGAGGACAATGACAAGCCCATGATAGCACTCTAGAATACCCTCATCTCTTTGAGGTGAGCTATGAGTGAGTTCTTTTACTATGTAGCATAATGGCAAGCGTCCTCTATCTCTTCTCCTATTATCTCCCTCTCTTCTCATCTTCTCATTCCATGTAGCATAATGGCAAGCTTCCTCTATATCTTCTCCTATTATCTCCCTCTCCTCTCATCTCTCTCTCATATTCTAATATGGTGTCTAGTATATATATTCTCTCTTGTAAATTTGTGTCTTGGTTCTCTTGATTCTCTTTGAGAAAAAGAAAGTCCTAGCCCATCCTCCCTTTGGCTAGATGGTGCCCCCCTTTAGTTCTCTTAGTGAGGATTGGAGGTTGAATGGGTAAGAGGCAACCCGTTCATCATTTCATCCCTCAACGTAAAGCTTGTACTACAGCTAGCAATTCCTTATCATAGGTAGAATACTTGAGTTTAGATGGTTGAAGTTTGCAGCTAGAGTAGACTATGGGATGTGAATCTTGCATAAGGATAACTCCTGTTCCAAATCCACTAGCATCAGTGACTACAAGGAAGAATGGTCTATTAAAGTCAAGTAATTGCAATATAGAGGCATGGGTTAAAGCATCTTTCAATAAATCAAAAGACCTTTGCTGATTATCAGACCAATGATATACAATACATTTCTTTCACAATTTTGTCAAAGGCAATGCAAGCAATGAAAAATTTCTCACAAATTTTCTATAAAAGCTAGCAAGACCTAAGAAATAACGTAATTCATGCACATTTTTAAGAATCGACCAATTCAAAATTGCATCTATCTTTTTAGGATCAACTTTAATACCATCCAAAGAAACAATATATTCTAAGCATTTAATGTGGGTTTGGAAAAATTCACTCTTTTCAAGGTTAGCATCTAATTGATTCTCTTTCAATAATTTGATTAAAACCAAAGATAAATGTTCATAATTCTCGTTCTCATTCTTACTTTCATAATTCTCGTTCTCATTCTTACTAAAAACCAATATGTCATCAAAGAAAACAATTACACAATGGTGGTGCTTCAAAAATATGCGATTCATTATACAACTGAATGTAGCTGGTACATTAGTTAAACCAAAAGGCATAACAAGGAATTCATAATGACCAAATTGAGTTCTAAATGTGGTTTTGAAAATATCAAGTGTATCCAGTCATACTTCATGATATCTAGATTTGAGATCTATCTTGCTAAATATTGTGGCCCCTTGTAGTTTATCCATGAGATTGTCTACCCTAGCGATCGGATATCTATTTCTGATAGTGATCTTATTTAGGGCACGATATTCAATGCACATCCTATAAGTATTATTTTTCTTCTTAACTAATACGGTAGGTGTACCAAAAGGAGAACTACTCAGCCTAATGAGTCCTCGGGTTAACAATTCTTCAACTTGGACTTGGATTTCTTTCTGTTCAATTTGATTGTGTCTACAAGGTGCTTTACATAGTGCTTGAGAACTAGGAATTAAGTCTATTTTATGATCTTTAGGACCTGTAAGTGGTAAACCAAGTTGTAAATCAACATCAAAACAATCTTTAAATTGTGAAAGAAATTGTGCATGCCTAGGATGCATCTTATTTTCCTTAGCTTCAATTTCATTCACCCACACTAAGTATGATTTGCTACCTTTTCTTAATGCATGTTTAGCATGTGTGTGACTAAGCAATGGAAAATTATCAAAAGTGTGTGTACCATGTAATGTGATTTGTTTCCCATTAGAATGAATCTTTATTAAATGTGTGGAATAATATATATTGGGATTATATTTATGATGCCAAGGCATTCCTAAAATAATATCACTAGATTGCAAGGGCACAACCAAAAAATTTGTGTGCTCATGATAATTGCCAATTTTAATTTTTAAATCATGAACTTCTTGTGTACCATTGTATCTAGTGCATAAGAATGCAGCCTTGATGCAATAATGAGTTAGAATAGTACGCAAATTCAATTCTTTGACCAATTTTGTAGAAACAAAATCATGTGTACTCCCATCATCATGCAAAATGATCTTTTCTTTACCATGCACAAGATATTTCATTGTTAAAAATGAATGAGGATTTGGCATACCTGGTAAAGTATCTGAAGTAGTATCGATATCATCATCGTCTTCCATGAAATATGGCATTTCTTCATAGTCTTCATCTTTAGTCACTCCCAAGTAGTTGATGTGAACAGTTGGCTTTTTGGATTGACAATTCACTACTAGATGCCCAGGTTGGTGGCACTTGTAGCAGACTATCGGCTTGGCTTTGGAAACATTATTGGCAATGGCTGGGAGTTTAGGTATGTTGGAATTTGGTTGGAAAGATGGCTTAGGATTTGGATTTGTATTTGATGGTAAAGTAGCGGGTCATGTGTAGGGTTTACGGAGAGAAGATGGAACAAAGAAATTTTGATTGAATCTTCAAAAGTTAGAATTGAATTGCTTTGTACCAAAGTTACCACTAGTTGAAAATATTTGTGGTTGCTTCTCTCATCCTCAAATTTTGTCTTCAGTATCATGGGCTAAAGAAATCACATCCTCGAGAGTCATTGGCTTGAACATGTTCACTTCCACATAGAAGTGACCAAGCAGACAAGACATAAACTTGTGCTTGTGGATCGCCTTAGGTACAGCTTCAAGCATTTGAAGTTGCAATAATGCATTCAAGAAATGCTCACTGTGTTGTAAAATAGACTCCTGATCTCTTTGTTGCATAAGATCCCACTGTTTGATTGCTTTTTCATGGAATTGAGATGGAAGAAAAGTCATTCCTTGTACTTCTCCAAGAATTCAACTAATAAATAAATATTCTTCCAAACCTTTTTTATACTAATCACTTTTTTGTTTCCTAACGAATCAACTAAGATCTAAGTTTAGTTGTGAATGATGTTGCCATCATTCTAAATACATAGCTTTCTATTTTGGATTGTTCATAGCTTTCTCCAAACTTTCAAGGTCATTTACTTGCAATATCTTGGACAATAAGCCAATATTGATAATATTTTTAGAATTCTTGCTTTTCTTGAATACCCTTTGAAATTTAAAGTTTATCTACAGGAGGCATTTCCTCAAGTGTTGGATTAGATGCATTCTTCTTACTAAACAATTGATTTTTCCATGTGAGAAGTGTAGTACAAGGAAATATTGGAATTTTTTAAAGAAGTCTTTCCTTGCTTCTCTATCATCTTTGGCATTTAAAGTCTAATTATGGGAGGCATCTCCTCAAGTGTTTGATCAAGAATATTCTTTCCACTAAAGAGCTGATTTTCCCACATGGGGGTTTCTTCCTTGTAGCACAATCCATGATATTGTGGTTAACTTCATTATCCACCAAGAGCTCTTCCTCTGCCTTCTTTTCTATAGGAACTTTATCATTTGGTGTAGTGACAATATGGTTTTCTTCATTGGTCAATGATAATGTAGAGTACACTCTCTTCTTCTACATCTCTTTTTTTGCACAACAATGCTAATATGGCCAAGTACCTTATGGAAAACATTTCTAGTGCCCTTTCAATGGTTCCTTTCAGAGCTATGAGCTCATAGAAGATGTTTGCATGACTCCTTTGCTAACCACATTGCTAGTACCATCAAGAATATTCTATGTGAATTTATTGTAGAATAGAATTTTGAGGCCACAATTTCCAATCAACTCTACAAATACTAGGTAGAGTTTAACCTAGGATAAAACCTTTCAAGCATGAGGTTTAGGGTAATTAACTAAGGATATTATGAGTGTTTAGTGGGAATGGATTGGCTGATTCCCAATGATGCTCAAATCCATTGTGGAAAAGGTCAAGTCACATATAAGGATTTGAATGGTGAAATAGTGACTACACAAGGTAAAACAAGGCAACCTAAGGTTCAATTAGCAAAAGCTTCTCAAATTGTGAAATCCATGAAGAAAGGATTATTTGTTTGCTTGATCAAGATTAACAAGTTTAATCAAGATGGTCTGAACCATCTTGGTTAAAAGAATATGCTAACGTATTTCTTGAAGAGCTAGTTGAGTTACCTCTCCGGAAGGAGAAGTTGATCATGAGATCAAACTTATTCTAAGAGCCACTTGAGTTGCAAAAAAACCTTACAGAATGTTTATTCCTTTTAAATCATATTTATAAAAAGAACAAAGATCTGAAAAAAGAGTAAATAAAAAATGTTTATCAAGATTGGATGTTATTTAAAGAAGTTAAAACACTTTACAATCCACAAACAAACCATATTAAAGATAATCAAGAAAATAAATAAATAGGATTAAAAAAAAAAGAACCAAATCAAAGAAGAGCTCCTTTTTGAGAGGCTATGATAGTATTTACAAAACTTGTTTATACAATGTTGATGATAGCATTAACCATATCCTCTCTCTCATTAAGTAGAACTTTCAAACTATTTGGTGACTAACCCTTGATAATGCAACAGACAACTATCCATAAGTAAAGACCAAGATTTTCAAATACAACCCCAAATATGGCAACGTTTATCCTTGAGATTTGTTACTCATCATTACAAATGCCAAACGAATGGGGAATTGCAAACGTTTCATTGAGAAGGGAAGTTTCAATGTAGTTAGGATGAAAGTTATTCTTGGAATAAATACTCTGTCCCCAACATTGGTACTTGATATTATCTTTGCCTCAATGACCTTGTTCTTAAATGCCTTGCATATAAGCCTTATACCATTGCATAAACATTTGAAGAATTGAAATTTCTTAGCAACATTATTGGAGAATTTATCTTCAATAACAATACATGAGGAGGAATACCACCACCAAGGTCAAGGGGATTAAGATATTTAACACTATAAAGGAAGGTGTTTTGCTTAGTTTTATCAACAGAATAAGCACTATAGTATTGTTTAACCTCTCCTGGCATCAATTGCAATGCATGGTTATTCAAAATTTCAATATCATTATTTCGAGGTGCAAGAATGGAAATATGCACACTAAAGAATGAATGATAATCATGCATGCAATGCATGCTTTGATGTATGAATTGTAGCAAGTCCTATATCGATTCTCCCTTCAATAGCATTGCTAATGGAATTTTCAATATGTTATTACCACGTAAGAGATCTTTTCCATCTTCTATATCTTGGAACCATGCAATAAAATGGTATTCATTCATAGTGACTCACATATCTTGCATGAGTTTCAACACCTTGATATGTTGCCCACAAATTGGAACAACATAAAGTTGCACCAACAATATCTTCACGATTACCCTTTTTCACAATAGGCAATATGTGCCTAAAATCTCCACCCAACAAAACAACCTTACCACCAAATGGCTTATTGCACAGCATAATATCCTTGAGAGTTCTGTCAAGTGCTTCAAAACTGTAATGATGCATTGTTGGAGCTTCATCCCACAAAATAAGGCTTGTATCTCTTAGCAATGTTGCAAGGTTACTTTGAACAGGTATTTTGCATGTGGATTTATTATATGCTTGCAATGGTATTTTGAATTTTGAATGGGCCATGCAACCATGTGGTAAAAGAAATGTTGAAATATTAGAGGATGTTGTAGCTATGGCAATGTGACCATGGCTACGGATCATTGCAAGCACACATTTGTATAGAAATGTTTTATTTGAACCTCTTGGTCCATCCAAGAAAAAGGTCATGCTTGAACCAATATCAATAGCATTCATTATTTCTAGGATTTTTTTAATCCATCATTGAGCATACATTCCATACGTAAGAATTTTTTCTCTCCTTCCAATTTGTCATAAATTTGTTCATCAAGGATATAAGGATTTACATGGACATGCATTCTTACATTGGGGAGACTATGATAGTCTGTTAATGTATAACCATGTTCACAAAAAAGCCCTTCAATATACATCAAAGCTTCATTACTAGCAACATCTTGAAGGCAAATGGACTAGCAATTTTGCAAAGACAATTGATGTAGTATATCCTCTATTATTAATGCTCCCAAGAACTCTTCCCAAAGCACACTAGGTTGGGAAGTTAAAAAAACCAACAGAATGCTCACAAACAAGATCCCGAATTGTGCTCCTATTTGCATTAATGTAGCCTCACACAAACACATTTTCCATTCATCATCAATCTCCAACAAACCCTTGGCCATGCAAGCCTCTTTAACGTGGCATAAACTACATTGTCAACCATAGGCAATGCCTACAAGGAAGCACGCCCCTTTCATTCAGTGTGGAAAAGTTGCAAGTATTACTTCTCTCCACACATAGGAGCCACGGAATATATTCTACAACATGTATTTCCTTACTTTCTCTTTTTCCACATTTCTTTTCTGCATTCAAAACTCAATACATCGAAAATTCTTGCTATAAAACAATGTTTGCCTTAGGATGTAGACAATTACAAGTAAACCACTCAATGGGAGTAGTTTTTTGTACATTTTCATTGTGTATTACATCTTGAATGTTATCAATATCATGAAAAGCAACATTATTCGCTCTAGGAAAATGTATTTAAGATCATTGAATATTAGGCTTCTCATCATGAAGTTTATGTTCACTCAACATACTTCAAAAGTAAAAACATATCATGCATTTAAGTATCTCTCAATTTCATCAATATCCACCCTATCATTTCTACTAGAGGTTGAATCATGTATACTGGTAAATCTAATAGTTGCATGATCATGCCCC
Source organism: Lygodium microphyllum (assembly GCF_053477565.2). Taxonomy (NCBI): domain Eukaryota; kingdom Viridiplantae; phylum Streptophyta; class Polypodiopsida; order Schizaeales; family Lygodiaceae; genus Lygodium; species Lygodium microphyllum. Next base: position 81,144,052 of record NC_141163.1, on the reverse strand, counting down.
TTGTAAATGTACTTCTACAAATACTTTATTACAGCAGTTGTCAAGCACACTTCTATCACGTTGTACTTGGAACTCAAGTAAGGATTGTAAGTTATTGCCCTTTGCATTATGCTTCCTCCCATCATTTCATCATCTATACATAGCATAACAACTTTTATATACTACAGTTTCATGCACAAAATGCTTTGGATAGCCCTTTGTACATCTATCATTGATCATGCAAGGAATTTTTGCATTAAAAGCTCCACATGGACCATCTAGCAATAGTCTCATATAAAGATGCAAATCTTTGTTTGCCAAGGAACTCCACACATACAAATCTATTATACTATTGACATTCCAAGGGCTTAAACCATGCTTCTAATATCAACAATGTGTGTGAATGAAGCAAGCCTCTCTTTTGAAATTCTACAACAGAAACATGCTCAAGAACTTTTCCAAATAGTTTCTTTTTCATTAATGATTTCATCATATCCTTATGTTTCTCATGAAAAAATCGTGCAATCAAATCTGATTGATCATATGCAATTTATCCACGTACAAAATTGTCTAGAATTTCTTGCTGCTCAAGATTGCATGTCATGGTGATAAATAAATTAGGCTTCCCTTTACTATGCATGATTTCCATAACATCTTGATAGAACTGGTACATGAATCTAGGTATACTTGTGAATGAGGATGGAAACACTATTCTCTTACCCACATCAACTTCATTAATATTACTATCATTTCCATCCATTACATTTTTCATATAAGCCAATCCCCTATACATTCAAGTTCACAAAGTCTCCTAATTATGATGACATCAAGCCAATCTACAATTTTCAATACTAGAATATGCATCAACAATGTCTTGTTGTAACAAGCAGCCACCACGCAAGAGATATGCATTTATGTCATCATCAATTTGAAGTCGATAAGTATAGTACTACAATTGAGTAACACAATCTTTATTTGTGAGACTTTGAACATCCAAATGAGTATCCACATAGCTATGAGGAACTGAAATATGCCATCCATCCTCTCCATTTTGAAAGACAAGTACATACAACAAAGACATATAGGCTTTATGCAAGTTAGACATAGTAATCAAATGCCCTCGCCTAGTGCAAACTTGAATGATACGATATTCAAGAGTATCATTGTCAGCTTGTCCAGTATAATTATTGCAACTTCACTCATTTTTGGGATAAAATACTATCTAGAACTAGATTGATTCTCAAAGAGTATCATTCTTATTTCTATAGAAGGATTAGCTTCCAAATTAGCACTGAGTGTTCTAAAAATTTGAGCATAAACATTATGGTCATGCATCATTTTTTGAAGCCCCTCCAATAACCTAGACATAACCTTCATGTGGTTTGATAACTCATGATCCGTATTGTAAATATAAATTTGTGCAAACTTTGGAATTTAACCTCCATTCTCACTTGGCAATAGGGAATCTATGTGATGGTTTATAGAACCATGGACCCAAAAAGTATAGCCACTTCCATATTAAGGAAAAAACTCATCAATTTTAGCACCAATGGAAACAAAATCCAAAGCGCTATTATATGCACATATGTGTTTTCTAAAACCTGCACTCTATGGATACGAACCATCCAATAAACTATGCAAAGGTTGTGGTGGTTGTTGCAAGGGTGGATCAATGCTCACTGTTGAGATGTAAATAGAGAAGATATGTAGAGAGAGAGAGAGAGAGAGAGAGAGAGAGAGAGAGAGAGAGAGAGAGAGAGAGAGAGAGAGAGAGAGAGAGAGAGAGAGAGAAGACACACCATGTATACTCCTAAAGACTATTTCATATTAATTACAATCTACATATATATAGGTGAGACCTAGTCTAGATAGGGTGAGCTATATATAGCTCCAACACCCCCATTCAAACAAAGGTCTCTAACTGCAGATGAGAAAACCCTTGGGGAACATAAGAGTAAAACCCAAGCTCCTATATACAAATGTACAAACATGATCAAGAAGGATTATTGTGTGCATGTAAAGTAAATCTGTGCATGTGAAGTGAAACTGAATATGTATGTACAAAGATTACCAAGAGGTGTGAGGTGTATGTGTATGTGTGAAGTGTATGGTGCCTACAAGGAGTATGTAGAAGGGCACTACAATGCCATAGTAGATTAATTCCCAAATATTAAAGTTGATAAAACTCCAAGGCTTGAGCATAGAAGAATGAAGCGTGCTTCATTGAGTCCTTTGGTTAATATATCTGTAGTCATTTGACCACTTGGACAATGTTCAATCATGATTGTGCCTTTCTTTACTTCATATCAAACATAATGATAATGCACTGCAATTTTTTTAGAGTTGTTGTGTTAAACATAGTCCTTAGAAGGACTAATAGCACTTTAGTTATCACATCAAAATGGTGTGTTGGAGAGAGGAGGATAGCCAATATCTAATAGAACTTGTTGAAGCCATACTAACTCTTGAGCCGCTAAAGATGCAACTACATATTCAATCTTTGTAGTGGAAACAACAACACAACCTTGCTTCCTGCTAGTCCAAGAAACAAGAAAACTATTGATAATGAAACAATTTCCACTTATAGAATGCATAGATAAGTGAGAGCTTGCTGAATTTGCATCTCTATAACCCAAAAGGTGAAGTGAATGCAGAGAATTAGAGTTTTGTTGGCAACGATAAACCAATCCACAATCTTTAGTGCCTTTCAAGTACTTCAAAACTCATTTAGCTACAGTACAATGTTTAAGGTGTGGAGAACAAAGATGTTATCCAAGAAAATTTGCAGCACCAAGAATGTTAGAGTGAGAATTTAAGCCAACAATTTGCAGAAATCCAAGAAGATTAGCATAAGGTTGATGTAATGCTAATTGTCCATCATTGTAGAAAGTGAGAGTTTTTTATAGAGCTCACAAGACAAGGAGTACAAGCAAGATGTGTAAAACCCAAACTAAACATCTAAATAAGAAATTCAATGAGATTTTTTTTATGCACTAATAAAACACCCTTTTCTTGATAGCGTTAAATATGAATACCAAGACATGAGTATATGTCTCCAAGATCCACCACGTCAAATGTGGAAGATAAAACCTTCTTTACTTGTTGAAGGAAGTTGAGATTGTTAGAAATAAGTATGGTATCATCCACAAATAGAGAAATAATAGCAAAACTATCATTGCAGTGCTTGATAATAGGAGATAAAATCTTGTTTTGAAGGAAGAGATCAATCTTTTGATATCAAGCTTGTGAAGATTGTTTGAGACCATAGAGTGCCCGATGAAGTCTACAAGCAATATTTTTCTTACATTTGACTACAAATCCCTCTGGTTGCTCCATACATATCTCTTCCTTTAAATTGCCATTAAGAAAAGTAGTTCTCACATCCATTTGGTGAGCCTTCAAATCAAACTCAACAACAAAAACTAACAAGACCTGAATTTTAGTAATACAAACAACATGTGAGAAAGTTTCTTGACAATCAACTCCTACAATTTTTGAGAAACCTTTGGCAACTAGCCTTGCTTTGAATTTTTCAAATGTTCCATCTGCTATTATTTTAGTCTTATAAACCCACTTGCATTTAATAGAAGCATGTCCAAGTGGTATTCAGTTAGAACCCATATACCTTTAGAGAAAAGAGATTTATAATCAGCTTCAATGGCCTCCTGCCATTGTTCCTTTGTGAGGATGAGATGGCACTACTATAAGAGGCTGGGTCTCCACAAATATTGAGAGCATTCTCAAGAATATCAGCATCATACTTTGTATCATCAATGTCCTCTAGTGAACCCATCCTCCTACTAGCATCCTCTTGAGACCATGTGCTACCCATAAGTTTCTCATTGAAAATAGCATCAGGACTTATGATTACCTTCTTACAAGATGGATCATAAAACTTGTATCCTTTAGAAAAATTGGAATATCCAATGAAAATAACTTTCAAACTAGGAGGATCAGGTTTTCTGTGAGTCTCTTTGGGTTCAAGAATATAAGTAATACATCCAGAAGTTCAAAAATATGAAACAGAAGGAGTTTCACATGTCCAAGCAGTAATCGGTATTTTACCAAAAGGAATAGTTGTAGGAAGATGATTTTGAACAAATGTTGTTGTTAAGACTGTTTTGGCCTAGAAACATCGAGATAATGTAGAATGAGTGAGCATACAACACATGGCATTGAGGATAGACCTACTTTTACATTCAGTAATAACATTCTGTTGAGGAGAGTAGGGAACCATATATTCATGATGAATATCGTGATTATTACAATAATCATCAAAATTATTTGAAATGTATTCTCCACCATTATCATTGTGAAGTTTCTTAATGTGACAACCAGTATGAAGTTTTGGAGTTTTTTGATATTGCTTAAAAGAGAATAAAGCTTATGATTTGTGTTGCAAGAGAAAAATAGTGGTGTATCTTGAGAGGTCATCAATAAAAGTCATGGAATACCGATATTGAGATTTTGATGGAGGAAAAGACCCACAAATATTGGTGTAATTAAGATTCAAGAAAATCTCTGGAATGAGTTGTAGTGGAAATGGAAAAGGGTTTGTGAAAATGCTTTCCAAGTGCACAATATTCACAAATACACATGTGAGGACTAGCTTTGAATTCCATACCTTGCAGAAGGTCATCCCGACAACCTTAGAAAAATCAAAGTAAAGAAAGCAATGATGCCATATTTTGCTATTACAAAGAGACCCAAGATAGATGAAACATGGGCAATAATAAATTGACCCAAATTAGACAAAACATGTGTGAGAATAAAGTGGCCCAACATAGACAATAAATATGAACAATGATCAAAATGTTATTGCTTTACTTTTTTGCCAAGAATCGATGATGATCTAGCTAATTTTGGAAGAAACCCAAGAGTGAGTAAACATGATGAAATGTGTGTCAAAGAAGTCTGCACAAAAAGATATTGTCATTTTTATTTTCCTATTTCAAGTCCAGTTTACATGAACTGACATAACTTTTGACACAAAACTCCAAATTGAGCATGGCATTTTTGAGAAAGGTGTTTCGTTAAGAGTTTCTCGAATAGAAACTTGTAGAGTGTCTAAGCAAGACATATCTATAATCAAAATGATGATCGAGTGAGCTTCTTCTGTGGGAGCTTTCACTCAACTGCTAAGACCCACGGACCGCTTATTGTTTCAAGCGTTCCAAGCGAGCCCTAATGGCTATCTCTCACCTAGCTGACACACCGTCAATCCTATGAGTGTAGTGAGCTTACCTTGATACTTGACCGAGCACCCTCTTCTCTCTTACACTCTGGTAGCTCCATGATTCTTGATGCTAGCTCAAGCATCCTCAAGCCTCCTCCATCTCCAAGCTCCATCCTCCATAGCCGTGAGTGCAAGAGAAGAGAAGAGAGGAGAAGAGAAGAGGAGATGGTGAAGTGCTTCACCCTCTTGATTCCTCACTCCCTCACGCATTCACTTCCTCACACTCTCACACTCCCTCTCTCAAGAGCACACACAAAGCAAGAAGGAGAGAAGAAGAGAAGAAGAAGAATACTCTTTTTTGCCACACATCAAAGAATGAGCTTCTCATTCACTTTTCAACTTTATATACAAATCCCTAAATCCTTTTTGGGCAGTCATCCCCTTTTCCCTTTTCTACATGGCCCTAGGCCCTTTTTCCCATTTCCCACTATTCTAAATTATCCTATTCCCAACTAATGCATACACTTTGCACAAGAGTGAGCCTGGCACTCTTTTACAAAGATTCGGGGGTGCTCCCACATTTTAATGGTGCGCCCTTTTACTCTTTTGTTGTCTCGAGGTGGCACCAAGGCTTTCTGGGGGTCATGCCCGAGCATTTAAATTTTTCAGGGACTGGTTACTGGTCAAGGCATCTTTTTCTGCTTTTATCCTGCGCGTTTTTTGCTATTTCCCTTTTTTTCATTTTTTGCTCCTCTGTGCTGTAGGAAACACGGTAACATTACCCCCCTCCTAGCCAAGTGCCAATCCCATGGCACTGCGGTGGGATGTAGTGGCTGTTGAGAATCAGAGTTTGCAGCAGTAGAATGTGTGTACAAGAGGGAGAGAAGAGCTCAAAGTACAAGAATGAAATCTTGCTTACTAAGTTGCTTAGAGTACAACTTGGGTACACTCTCTCTCAGATGATAGTGACCCATAGGCTATTTATATAGCCCTTTTCCAGCTAGGGTTAGGGTTTTCCCCTGCCCCTAGGGCTATCCACACCCATCTGCCCTTATACTCCCTTGCTTACAGTGGGTTTCTATCCTCATCTTCTAACACCCCCCCTCAATGCCAGGGTGGCATTGGATTACAAAGCATGTAAAAGATCCCCCCCTTTTTGGGATGCCTTTATAAATCTGGCTTACAAGGTTGTTTTAGGTAGATGATTTAAATAGTCAAAACGGTCGATCTTCAGATGAATTGGAGACATAGTTGGTCACCAATTCTTTGGGTATTTCAGGAGTGTTGAGGCATTTACTTGTTATATGCCCTGTCTTCTTGCATTTGTTACATTTCATCTTCTTAGGATACTTCTTCCAGCAGTTGTTTACAAGATGTCCTTTTTTCTTACAGAAAGAACATTTAGTGAGAACTGTATGAACCAATACTTGTTCACAGGAATTTGAAGTTGCCTGATTGTTGCTGCTTTCTTTGTGGTTCCTCTTTTCTTCATCCAAACAGGATTGAATGGTACTTGCCAAAGTAGGATCTGGAATGTTGGTGAGAGGGGTTACAAGAGTAGGAAACACCCGTTTTACAGCTTTTAGGAGAATAGCAATAGCATCTTCTTCAAGTATTGGAGCTTGTACAGAAGCGAGCTGTGCCATAAGTCCCTTCATATGAGAAATGGATTTTCCCAAATCTTCTCCTAACGATATTCCAAGCTAAAGAATTCAATTTTAAGGAATATTTTAGTATTCTTACCAGTGGCTCCATAGAGCTTTTCAAGCTCATCCCATTTTTCTTTATCAGTGTTGAGTTGATCAACATGATGAATCAGGGATTCATCTAAGTGTAGCATTATGATTGCTTGAGCCCGTTGGTCATCCTCTATATCAATCATATTTGCAGAGTTTACAACTCTACTGCCTTGAATAAGAGGCCAATACCCTCTCTCCATCATTTTGTATTTTATAAGTACCTGCCGTGGATGGAAATCCTTACTATCAAACTTTCAAATTTGAGGACGGACATCAGCATATGTTGTGGTCATTGGGAAGTTCTTACCACTTGTTAGGACAAGGGCAGTGTCTAGTCCCTTACAAACCTTTCACTGAATGTGGAAGCAATTTAGACAAAGTGAAGTCAAAGTTGCAATGAAGAGAAAGGCTAAAAATCATATAAGTGTAGTATTTCCAGGTATGACTTTGGTGGTCCTTTCTTATGTGCAAGCTTCTTCCATGGTTTAATAGTCTTTTTAGGTTTTAATGAAGTAAACCTAGACTGGACTTCAAGCTCCTCCTTGTGGTATGGCTTAGTGGATGAAGCTTGTGTTGGACATGGTTTGTCTATGATCTCAATGATTGTTGCTGATGACTTTGAGGTGAGTATGATGACACTCATGCTATTGATTTTACTAACCAAAGTACTTGAGACAATGTCACTTACGGTATGCAATACACTTCATGTGCATAATGGTCTATGTGTTCATTTTACACATAACCTTACAACAATATATGAAGAGGAATAAAAAACTCACTAGGTTTTAGTGAATGCCCAGCAAGCTATTCAACTGATGATTTATGAATAGTGTTAAGAGAACACTATTGTCAAGCTTAGTGAAGTGCTTGAATGGAGCCCGATTGGAAGTCGGCTTCCCGATGCTTGGTGATGTCCGTTAATCATGCCCAAGAGCTTTAGACTCTGGAATAGGATTCAGAGACTTTGCTTCAGTGATTAGAATCACTGTTAATGAAGCTCAGAGTGTAAAAATCCCAAAATGTCAAGCTTGGAGCTTGTTGGCTATGCCTGCCCAAAAAAACACAGTTAGGGTTTGGCTTGTAGTAGCCAGCAAAAGAAGAATTTCCCAAATCCCTCTTAGCTGAGGATAGCCCACTTGGGAGGCTATCGAAGCCCTATGATAGTGGCTGAGATTGCGCCACCTGCTGCCCGCATTTCAGCCCGAGATCTGTGCCTGTCGAGACTGCGCCATTTTTTTGAATCTTGACAATGCTGGCCTCACATGTGGACAATGTCAGTGTTTGAACTCACAAGGAGTTGCACCCTGATATGGGGAAAAGATCTCCAGAAGAAATCTTAGGCTAATATGGCTCCCTTTGTCCTCCTCAAGTCCTCCAATGGAGGTAGGTTGCAGGCAGCTATGGAGGAAAGAAGGATAGAGTGAAGAAAATGACAGCTAATGTGCACTTAGTGATGATTGATGCTGAGGGAAGCTGGGGAGATCAGAGATGGCTCTGATACCATGTTGAGAATCAGAGTTTGTAGCAGTAGAATGTGTGCACAAGAGGGAGAGAAGAGCTCAAAGTACAAGAATGAAATCTTGCTTACTAGGTTGCTTAGAGTACAACTTGGGTACACTCTCTCTTAGATGATAGTGACCCATAGGCTGTTTATATAACCCTTTGCCAGCTAGGGTTAGGGTTTCCCCTACCCCTAGGGCTATTCACACCCATCTATCCTTATACTCCCTTGCTTACAGTGGGTTTTTATGCCCATCTTCTAACAGTGGCTAGTTAGGTCTACTGCTAGGCGGGATAGGTAGGTGGATGACACTGCTTTCAAGGTGGTTGGGTGAATGACAGGTGATGGAGTTTAAGGACGATGACTAGGAGAGATTCCGGCATGCTTTAGGCTACATAAAGATACTCGGCATCTTTCACACTGTTGTGGCACTCGTTATGTAGCCGGTCGTCCCTCGAGTATCAGAAACACTTGAAGCAATAAGCGATCCATCAGGAGGATGGTATTGGAGAGATTTATTCTGGAGAAGCTCCCCCAAACTCTATTTGCATTGAAAATCTGTGTCTTTGATTTGAAGATCTTTGTCTTTGAGTTGAGGTCTTCAGGCTTCTGGAATCAATAAGCGATCCGTAGATCTTGAGGCGTTGGGCATGCATCTTTGGAAGATGAGGTTCCAAGATCTATGCCAATGGCAGATCTATCGTGACTTGGTTCAATTCTGGTAGCCATCAGCAAAAGCAGATGGCTGGACAGTGGCACATGGAAAAAGTTTTGGTGATTAAAGGATGCTGCGGATGATCCTCTTCAGCAGAGTAGCCATTTGTTGAAACTTGAACATAACCTGCAAGAAAAGTTGTGCACTCCCTAAGGGGTGTGTCTGCCTCTCCGTGGAGTGCGTGGTGTTTGTGGCAATGGAACTAGGAGATGGGTAACCTTGGGCAAGCCCTTGGTAATGTCCCACACTTGAGTACCCAGTTAGTGTGTCGTTGGAGCTGCGGTGCAGGTCTTAGTGTGACAGGTCTAAAAGTCCTACCCTTGATGTGCCCTAAGTGTGAAGTGGGGAAGGGGCTAGGTAGAACCCTAGGTGTAGTGACGGCGGTGCACGTCGAGGCGAAGGGGGGGTTGCAAGCAGATCTTGCGAAGGTCTCACCGCTTACCTTTGCTTAATGGTAGAGGCATCCCTTGGCTTCGCAAAGCTTTGTTGTCATCTCTTCTTTCCAGTTCACCTTTTTTTTAAATAATAATAATAATATAAAGAGGCTTATACATGGATACATGTGATACAAGGGCATGACGGGAGTTTACTCCTCTTCATCCCAGTGGCAGGTAGGAGACGGTGGAGGGCGAGGGGCCTTGTTAAGGAATCTACGACTCAACAAGTAGCCCTTGAGGTTGAGGCGGGTTTTGAGAGTGGTGGTGGAAAGGAAGGGGTGGTTGCACTGGGTGACTTTGCTATCACTCATATCTTTGAGCAGTGCAACAGAGAAGGATGGCAAAAGATAATCGCACATCATGAGGCGAGTCATGGTGCTGCTATCTATGGCATCGGGGTCAAAGTAGAGGGGTGGGAGGTGGTGCTCTTGAGGTGCAGGCTCTTGGTGGACTAGGACCCTAATTAGTCTAAGATAATTACAAGTGGTTATGAAGGCGGGGTCAGGACAGGAGGTGAACTCGCTAAGAAATCTATCTATAAAGCTATACAAGTCAAGGAGGGTAAAGAGAAGGGCATCCCTATGGGAGGTGCTATTGGTGTTATAGATAATGGAAAAGTCGAACCTGCCGTGGATGGACGGATTAAAGTTGACCCCTACCCTTTGAGGATATGGCATGAAAGTGGGGTCGTTTCTCTCAGAAGGGAGGGTGTTACAAAATACCATCCATGCGTCAAGGTTGATGTCAAATATGCGTCTTCTCCAGGTGGGTTGGCAATTATAGCCTTCCACTGATCTAGGCACCTGGAGGAATTTATCCTGCCAAAATTCATGGTCCTCGGCCCCCCAAGCAGTTGGGTTGGCCTCTCGCTCTGCTAGCCACTTGGCCTTGAGCCTTGCACCCATAGCGATGATGTCATTTACAAGTTGAATGGGCATTACTCTGTTCAAGGTAGTGGGAAACTCAAATCTCAAGTCGAAGGGGTCGCAGTTACATTCCTGCTGGTCCCAGATAATCAATTTAGCATGGAATTCAGCAGGGGGATCTTGAGGGAGTGGTAGGAGAGGGACAGGCTATCTTGGAACAGGTCTAACACTCAGTTTTTCTTTGCCTTCTCTACCATTTCTTTCCTGTGGTTAGCTTGGGCTACTTTCCTCTCGGCAGATGTGTTAGGGGACTGCACTTTCTCTTGTTGTGGCTGAGGGGGTGGTGGGACGTACTCCTCCTTCTGATGTCCCAGATCAAACTCCTGTTCACCCCCTTCTGCTTGCACGTCTTCTTATGCCTTTGCCTCTGTGAAACAGAGTTTGTCTATTTCCTGCGCCGTTAGGCATACCCGTGCAAGATATCTTCTTTGCTCCTCGAGGCTCTACGGCGGGCCTCCTAGCTACAGTGGCACGTGCAAGCCTACTGTTAGAGCTCTGCGTGCAATGGTTAGCTTCTTCTGCAGAGCTAATCATTGGCTTCATTTCCTTCTGGGTTGATGGAGTGGAGCAGTATATTAAGGAAGGTGTGTTGCTAAGCTATCATGGAGAGCTGGGCTGGCTCTGCCTGATTCTCAGCCAGCACCCTGTCTCCTTTGGATTTGGCCAGCCGGCATGCCAAGTCCGGTATTCTCCCCTCATTGTGACTAGCCCATTCTTTTGCTCTCTTTTCCATATCTTTTAGGCTCTCCCCTTGATGGAGGGTCATAGCCATGAGTTGTTGTTGTTGGGCCTCAAGCTCACGGTGCAGGCAGGACTGCTCTTGGCGTTCATCAGCGATCTGTGCATTGAGCTTGTCCAGCTTCACCTGCATCCTTCGCACCTACTCTTCTCTTAACTCGTCCAGCTGTGCAACCTCCTGTCTGATCTTGTCAAGCTAGTTTTGTGCTTCCAGGTTGACTACAGAGAACTGATCGTTCTTGCGTCGCAGGTGAGTATTGGTCTCCCTTTCCCCGTTGAGATGCTCCATCAAGATTTTTCTCCTTCCTTTCCAAGCAGCGTCACGTTCCTTTAGGGCCTTTAATTTCGTTGCATCCTTATTGCTGGCTTCCTCCCTGAGCGCAGCGATCTCCCTTTGGTATTTTGTTATCTGCTTTGTTCTCTCCAGCTAGAGAGCCGCTTGTGATAGATCTAGCATCCTTCCTCTCTAGCTAGCTCACGTATTGGGTCGTTTGGCATGGACACCTCTGTAGCTAGAGATCTAGCTATTGATAGATTTTGCAAGATTAGTGAATTAAGGAATGCCTTGCGATTGAGTGCATCAACAACTACATTCTTCTTTCCAGGTCGGTACTTGATTTCAAAATCATATTCCTCTAATACTTCAATCCGTCGATGTTGCCTCATGTTGAGCTCGTTCTAGGTAAAAAATCCATTTGAGACTCTTATGATCGGTTACTAGAGTGAACTTATTTCCCAACAGATAGTGTCTCCAAAGCTTTAGAGCATGGATGACAGCTAATAACTCCAGATCATGAGTGGCATAATTCTTTTCGTGACTCTTCAATTTCCTTGAAGAATATGTTGCTGGATGACCTTCCTGTATAAGAGCACATCCCAAGGCAAGAATGCTGGCAACAGTTACTACCTCGAACTCCTTATTGAGATCAGGAAGTTTCAGAATAGGTGCTGATACCAAACATTGCTTCAATTGGTCGAAGCTATTTTGCTCGGGAGTAGACCATGTAATAGAAGTCTGCTTCTTTAATAAGTCGGTAAGAGGTGCTGCAATCAAAGCATAGTTTTTGATAAAGACCCTATACCATCCTGTCAAGCCAAGAAAACTGCGTATCTCTTTGACGGATAATGGTATTGGCCATTCAAGCACATCTCTGACTTTGGCTGGATCTACTGATATCCCTTCTGATGATACTATGAATCCTAGATATTCAATCTGACGCTTGAAGAATGCACACTTCTTCATTTTTGCATACAGCTTATGAGACCTCATTGTCTCCAAAACAATCCGTAGTTGAGGTTCATGATCTTCTTCCTGTTTAGAATAGACTAAAATGTTGTCGAAGAAGACAAGCACGAAGTCATCAAGATATGGTCTAAAAATATCCTGCATTAATCTATTGAAGGTGGCAGGTGCATTTGTAAGGCCGAATGACATAACCAAGAATTCAAAGTGCCCATATCTTGTATTGAAGGCCGTTTTTGGAATATCCTCATCCTTGATCCTGATTTGCTAGTAGCCTGACCTGAGATCAATTTTGGAGAAGATCTTTGCACCTTGAAGGCGGTCAAGAAGCTCATCTATTCTAGGAATAGGGTACTTGTTCTTGACTGATGATTGATTCAACCCACGGTAATCAATACATAGCCGAAGTGTCTCATCTTTCTTTTTCTGGAATAGGACTGGAGCTCCCCATGGTGAATTGCTAGGCCGGATGTAGCCTTGGTTTAGCAGTTGCTTGAGTTGTTCCTTCAACTCAATAGCTTCCGATATAGACATTCTATAGGGTCTCTTCGCAATTGGCGCAACTCCTATTACTAGCTTGATCTCATGATCTACTTCTCTTTAAAGCGGGAGTTCTGTTAACTCTTCAGAACTACGTCCACGTATTCCTTCAGCCAAGTGACCAAATCACTTTACGTCAATATTCATAGTCAAGACAATCGGGAAAAAGTTTTATTCCATTCATATCAGCATAGCCCTTTCATGGTATAATTATTTCTTGGGCCGATGGAACAAGTTAATACATTAATTCGAGGAGAATAAGATGTTGTTGCATTCAGCTACAGGAACTGAGTAGTAGTACGGATTTGTTAGAGAGATCATAGCCAGGGCTGCACCAGGGCTGCACAGTCGGACTGTGCAGTCAGACTGCCTGCAGCCCAGTCGGCTGCATTTAATGCAGCCGACCTGTCCTATTCTTTGGGCAGATTTCGGCTATTTATACCTGAGGTCTCCAGCAGTCTTCGCATTCATTCTCTGCCGCAGATTACAGACCGGTGCCGTGCAGATCTCTGTCTCTGTTCGCAGATTTCAGACAGCAGACAGTGCAGACTGCAGCAGACTTCGAGGTGGACAGCAGGTCGTATCGTCGAGGTGGAGACATGCAGTCCAGCGCACTGCGCCTGTGTATATCTTTGTATTCAGCATTCTTTATACAGCAGATCTTCAGTGTACACTGTCTCTTTCTCTCCCTTCTCTCTCTGCGTTCTCTCACTCTCAGTCCTACGCTTCCGCAGCGCTGCACTCTGACATGGTATCAGAGCAGTGTTTGAGGGCTGACTGAGCGCAGAATCAACGTGAAGAGGAGTTTCCATCGCGACACAAATTTGTGTTTTTTGCGTTTAAGGGCAGACAGGAGGGCTGCGCCTTGGAACAAGGCTGAAACGAGTGTGGGCGCACAGGAAAGGAGTACAGGTGGTGGATTTGCTGCTGTTTACTGCTGTTTGTCGCGGAGAAAGTTTGAGTTTTCAACCTAAAAGTGCAGGTTTTGCTTTTTCATCGCCTCCGGCGGGTGAAGGAGCTTCGGGACGCTGAAGAGCCTTAGCAGGCTGAGTCTACTCAGTCAGAGGGGGCTGCTTTTGCGTTTGAGAAGGCATTGCAGGTGAAGATGTCTACAGAGATGGACTTGGAGTTCCAGGCAATTATGGACCGGAAGGTGCCTGTCCTACCGGCTCTTCCTACAGATCAGAAGCTCGACGGCGACAACTACCGCATTTGGCGCGTTATGATGTTGGCCATTCTGGAGTCCTATGATTTGGCAGAGTTGGTACAGGAAGATATTGACCGGCCCTCGGTAAGAGATGAGTCCAAACTCTCTTCCGATGCTCGTGCAGAGTTGGCCAGGGCCCAGTCTCATTGGGACAAACTGAATGCCAGGATTCGATCCTTTCTCTTTCTATCATGCACTACAGCCGTGATCGCTCACATCGAGCACTTGACGGTGGCTCGTGAGATATGGCTGGAGCTTGATCAAATGTACAATCGGATGACCCTGATGAAGAGGGTTTCTTTGGAGGTACAGATGCGGACCTTGTCCGTCAATAAGTCTTCTTCGCTAAGGGAACACATTAATAAGCTAAGGCAGCTACAGATGCAGGTTCAGAATGCGGGGAAGCCGATCTCCTCCGAAGACATGGCGATTACACTCTTGTCCCAGTTGCCGCCACGATTCGGTACATTTTACTCTGCCCTTATTGCTTCAGGGCGAGAGTCTACTCTTCGTTGGGAGGAGTTGGTTCCTATGGTCTTGGACCAAGAGGAACAGCTAAAGGGACAGAATGCTTCCAAGACGGAGGCATTGACAGGTCAAGCCTCTCAGAAGAAGGGGAAGGACCAAAAGAAGAAGAAGGGGGATAACAAGTCCAAGAAGGACAAGGAGAAGGACAAGGACAAAGATTCCACATGCCATATTTGTGGAAAGACTGGCCACTGGAAGAAGGATTGCCCTGACAAAGACTCGAAGGACACCAAGAAGAAGGACACCAAGGATTCTGGAGCGGTGGCTGCACCCTCATCAGCTGCATTTCTACATTTAGTTGTCATTGAGGACGCTTCACCGAATGCTTCTGATGCTGCGATGGCGGCTTCCCAATCTCGAGAGTGGATTATTGATAGTGGTGCCTCACGGCACATGACTCCTTCATCGGATGGTGTTGCCCAGCTGCGACCTTCGCGTGGGCAGGTTCTCATTGGAGAGAGCTCTTCAGTTTCTATTGCAGGTCGGGGTAAGATGCAGCTTATTCCGGATGGACGAGGTGGCACCCATACTTCAGAGGTTTTGCATGTACCCGGATTGGGGTACCATCTCCTTTCAGTCCATAAGATTTGTTCCCTTGGTCTTCTAGTGGAGTTTGACAGTTCTACAGTGCGAGTCCTTGATCGTGAATCGAGGAAGGTTCTATCATGTGGATATGAGGAGAACGGCATTTACAAACTAAAGTCTTCCACTGCCCTCTCTACTCTTCTTCTTACCTCACAGTCACAGTCTGAATTATGGCATGCTAGGTTTGGTCACCTGAACTATGACTATCTTCGGAAGGCGTCACGGGGACAGCTTGTTCGAGGGTTGCCGGACATAGTGGTGAGCCAGCAGCCATGTGTCTCCTGCATAAGGGGGAAGCAGCATAGGGATGCCATTCCCCACACCGCTTCGCGGCGGTCTACTTCACCGATGGAGTTAGTATCTACGGATCTATGTGGCCCTATGAGGAATGAGTCCCTGCGTGGGAGCTCGTACTTCATGCTGATCGTGGATGACTATAGCAGGATGACATGGGCCTACTTTTTGGCACTAAAATCAGAAGCTTTCTCGCACTTCAAGGATTGGCTTCTCTTTGAGGAGAACCGATCAGGCCGGAAGTTGAAGACCTTGCGATCCGACAAGGGAGGTGAATTTGTCTCTAATGAATTTGCTCGGTTTTGTGCAGATAGAGGAATTCACCAGGAGTTTGCCAATACGAATACTCCACAAGAAAATGGTATTCTCGAACGGAAGAACCGCAGTGTGATCGAGATGGCGCGCACCATGATGGAGCACCGACAGACCCCCCAGGTTCTGTGGACCGAGGCTGTGGCTACTGCAGTCCACATCCTTAACCGATCTCCTACTTCGGCCGTGGAAGGGATGACTCCATTTGAGGCGTATTCTGGTACGAAGCCAGATGTTTCTTACTTTCGGGTCTTTGGGTGTGATGCCTATGTTCACATTCCCAAAGCTCACCGTGACAAATTCGAAGCGGCTTCCCGCAAACAGGTATTTGTTGGCTACAGCTCCCAGTCCCAAGGCTACCGACTATATGATCCCGTCAAACGGGATGTATATACTAGCCGTGATGTGCGGTTTGTGGAGGTTCCGGCTTCTTCAACGGGTGAGGAGCATCCCGTTCTTGGAGATCCAGGGGAGAGTTTGGCTCCTTCTACAGTTCCACTGGAGCCTGTGCCGTTTGATTATGATTCTGTTTCTGACACAAAGTCTACTGTTCCACCGGATCCTTCTGAGGAGTTACCACCGGTGGACATTCCAGAGTCTTCTACTGATGGAGAATGACGAGGGGAGGTTCGGCCTCCTCCTCGCTGGGCCCGTGACACACTCCGTGATTCAGGGATCGAGGGGGTTCCTGAGGAGTGGGGACCGCAGGATGGTCCGCGGCGGTCACGGAGGCACCAGGCGCATTCTTCGGAGCTTGTGTGCTCCAATTATTGTTTGATGTCCCGAGTTATGCAGGATCGAGAGCCCACCTCCGTGAAGGAGGCTTTACAGTCCGCCCCATGGAAGAAAGCTATGGAAGCTGAGTTGGAGGCTATTGAGAGGAATGGCACTTGGTCACTTGTGCCACGCCCCCCGAAGAAGAAGGTGATTGGAGTCAAGTGGGTCTTTAAGACCAAATATCTCAATGATGGTACTTTGGATAAGCACAAGGCTCGCCTTATTGCTAAGGGTTTTGCCCAGCGCCCAGGGATTGACTGTCATGACACCTTTGCCCCTACAGCTCGTATGGCAACCATTAGAGCTGTTCTTGCTTTGGCTGGCTATAGGAGATGGCCTGTTTATCAGCTGGATGTGAAGTCGGCCTTCCTGAATGGTGATTTGCAGGAGGAGATCTACGTTGAGCAGCCTCCTGGCTTTGGTTCTTTAGATGGGAGAGTCTACAGGTTGAAGAAGGCCCTGTATGGTCTCAAGCAGGCCCCGCGAGCTTGGAACGAGAAGATTGATTCGTTCCTCCAGACTCAGTTGGGATATCGGCGGTCGAAGGCCGATCCGCAGCTGTATGTTCACACTTCCGCGGATGGTTGTGTGCTGTTTGTATTATATGTTGATGATTTGATTGTCACAGGTGATGATGCACAGCAAGTCCAGGAGACAAAGTCAGCTTTACATCGGACGTTCGAGATGACGGATTTGGGGCTACTCCATTTCTTTTTAGGACATGAGATTTTTCAGTCTCAGAGGGGGATCTTTCTCTCTCAACAGAGATATGTACAGGAACTCTTGGTGTCTTTTGAGATGGAAGATTGTCGGGCCCTCTCTACTCCTATGGATCCGAACTGGAAGGCCACTTCCCATTCAGCTTCTCCTTTGGCGGATGCTTCCCGCTATCGACAGTTGATAGGGTCTTTGATTTGGCTTCTCAACACCAGGGTTGATCTATGTTTTGCTGTTGGGCTCTTGGCAGGGTTCATGAGTGAACCTAAGATGGTGCATTGGCAGGCTGCTCAGAGGATACTTCGGTATCTAAGGGGGACGTCTGATTTGGGGATTCATTACCCCGCAGGGACAGATGGGTCAGATCTTGTACTTGTAGGTTGGAGCGACTCGGATTGGGCCGGTGACGTGGACCACAGGCGGTCTACAACAGGTTACTGCTTTACTTTGGGTGCAGGTGTTATTTCTTGGAGTAGCAAGAAGCAGCCCACGGTAGCCCTTTCGTCTACTGAGGCGGAATATCGGGCCGCATCTTCCACCACATGCGAGGTTGTGTGGCTTCGGAGATTGTTGGAGGAGCTTGGGTGCCCCCAGACTCGTCCTACATTGCTGCGATGTGACAATGAGAGTTGCATTGCCTTGGCAAGGAACCGTGTTTTTCATGCCCGGACGAAGCACATTGAGATCCAGTACCACTTCATGCGAGAAAAGCTTCTGGATGAGACCATCACTGTGGAGTATTGCAAGACGGAGGATAATCTTGCGGATTTGTTTACGAAGGCTCTTCCTCAGGCTCTACTTCGGCAACATTCCAGATCCCTCAGGCTTCTGCCCTGCCCAGGCTCTGAGAGGGGGTGTTAGAGAGATCATAGCCAGGGCTGCACCAGGGCTGCACAGTCAGACTGTGCAATCAGACTGCCACGTGGCAGTCCGACTGCCTGCAGCCCAGTTGGCTGCATTTAATGCAGCCGACCTGTCCTATTCTTTGGGCAGATTTCGGCTATTTATACCTGAGGTCTCCAGCAGTCTTCGCATTCATTCTCTGTCGCAGATTACAGACCGGTGCCGTGCAGATCTCTGTCTCTGTTCGCAGATTTCAGACAGCAGACAGTGCAGACTGCAGCAGACTTCGAGGTGGACAGCAGGTCGCATCGTCGAGGTGGAGACACGCAGTCCAGCGCACTGCGCCCGTGTATATCTTTGTATTCAGCATTCTTTATACAGCAGATCTTCAGTGTACACTGTCTCTTTCTCTCCCTTCTCTCTCTGCGTTCTCTCACTCTCAGTCCTACGCTTCCGCACCGCTGCACTCTGACAGGATTGGGGTCATCGATTTTCAGGAATCGATAGTTCATTGGAAGATTAGGGTATCTTTTCCTTTGATATCCATTCTTCTCATGTCGTCCCAAAACCTTGATTCGGTCGGCAGAGATTCTTTGAATCACTTCTCCGTACATACACTTATTTTGGTTAACCCTTCGACCTCCAACCTGTAGGGTCACATTTGCGTGAGCCTCAACAAAGAGAACAGCTTTACGATCTTCAAATCCTCCATCCACTTGATTCTCTTCAAGTTAATTTGAAGGTACGCAGGTCGATAGGCAGTTATGTAATAGATCCCTGAAACACCCATCCATCTCTGTTCCATGTACACAGGCGATGGATTGTAAATGCGGTCTAGGATGTTCATCATCTCAACCCTCTATCGATAATCCGTGGAATGCATCGCGGTCATAAACATGACTTGGAACACTAAGAACTTGTTCCATGCTTCGTAATTCTGGAAGAAAGCAACCAAAGTAAGGAAATGTTTGGGACACAACATTTGCTTTACTTCCTCTTATTACAATTTCCTAAAAATAAGTCCTTTGTTGGTTTGCTCTGATACCAACTGTAACGTGTCCGCTAGAATCATCCCGGACACGTCTTAGCAGTCCATCGGGAAGGATGTCTAGAAAGCTCCGCCCGGCACTCCCATGGAATGTTACGGGACTTGCGATCTAGGTCTTCCCGCGTCTGCCACGTAGCGGAAGTGTCCTGGCCGTTTTCCACTTAGGATCGACCGGAATTAAGGTTTTCTAGTTACTTGTTTCGGTGTTGACGATCATCCTCTGTTCGTTGAAGACTTTGAGAAAAGTTCCCGGCTAACCGGGACCACCCATCCATAGGACGGACCCATGGTCCATCCTCTGCACTTTCCTCGGTTTGTTTTAGTTATGTAATTACCTACCACATTAATTTGACATATAACAACCAACTTCCTTGATTAGCCTTGTTAAGCACTGGTTCCTTCACGTAATCTTATCACAGGACATAAAGAAAACAATGTCAAACAACTCCTTTATTATCATTTTATCCTTTTATCTTTGAAATACAAGGAGTTCCGCCCGTAGGCTTTTCATAATCTGCCCGAAGGCTATCTAGTAATCCACCAGGGATCACTAATCCAAGTTTCCTCCCGTAGACTAGTATGCGGGCCTCGAGATCCAATCCCGAGTCACGTTAGCCTCTTGTGCAGGGCGCGGAAGGCGAGGGATTTACAGCCAGAGCCCCCCCTGGCACCCAAGCGTCCTCCTGCTCCAAGTAGAACTCAACGGAGAGACCTCTCGCGGCGGGTTCGGTCCACGTTCCCGGCGCGGTTAACAACCCCCTTGGTTAGGGTCAGGCAGGCAGTCGGGGGTAACTGAAGCTGCCTCTCCCTTCAGGCGTCAACCTGAAGTTTTAGATGTATTTTCATCCTTTAGTTCCTTGAGCAAACAATGCAAACAGTGCTTTCTAAACTATTATCAATTCCAGTGGTCGTTTAGCTGGCAAACTGTTAAGGAGTGACTCCTTTTCTCCGAATGCAACCCGCATTCGATCCGGAATCAATTGCAACTTGGCAAGATTCCTATCATTCTTGGGTTAGGGTCATACCCTACCAATACTTTAGGTTTTGTTGTGGCAGGATCCAGCGACCATGTCGCTTTAGTTTATTGTCTGGTCATTTGCTTCAAGGCAAACACCTAACCTTTCCTTTTCCTTGGCAGTTATCCCCCAAGAAAAGTGAGTAACAGGATGATTACTCATCCTCTTGTAAGTTAAATTCTTTCAATAACTTGCCAACCTCATTTCGAGAGATGACAAAACTCTCTTATGGACAAATCTCAAGTCTATACGATGTTGCAACCTTTTTGCACATGCGTTGCATCATTCCACGGGATCATTCTACCCAATTGCTTAGCGTTTTCCGGTCACGGAATTTACCTCCAGCCGAGTGGCAGGGTTTTAGGGTATCCTCCAAACCATTCCTAATTATGTTGGCCCATGATCCTAAAAATAGGCAACTCCGTCGGAGTTTCATCATTTTAAACGAATGATCCTTGGGATAAAACCTTAGATCATTTCATGCATGAGCATCCAATTGACTCAACATTTAGTGAATGTGTGTAAGATCTTTGGGTTTGCGGGTTTTGACTTGGCAACAAGTGTAAAACTAGGTCAAATTCTTATCGCACTAAACCCTAGTTAGCACTTGGGATACTTATCATATCGTCTGAACCATGCCCATATGAATCCCGTGTGGTTTATGTGATTCAGACAACACAATATACTTGTCCTGCGACAAGGATGAACCTTTCCCAAAGGTAATAAACTAGATTTAATGGAGAACAATAGTTACAACTACACCAATACGTGTAAACATGCGATTCACTGCTTCTACGCATCACATGGTTCACAATAACCCTATCCTTCCTTGGTAAGGTAAAAATGCCGGATAATTCGGACACTAACTTCCCTAGGTCCTACTTACATCAAATAATCATTCCACTTTCAAGTCCATAGATCATTTTCGTGGCCCTCTATTCCTTTGCGAATAACGTCTTATGGGTGTTAACTTTCCCTCATGAATCATTACAAGGAAGATCTATCTAAAAATGGGACATGCCATTAATCTTTCCATGCCTAGTAAAAAGGTGTACCTCAATAATTTCAACCTTGTAATGAGGCAACAGTTGTCCTAGGCTCGTCGTTTTTGAATTCACAAAAGGAAACTTACTAATAAGGTCCTGCAAATGCATAGACACCTTATGCTCTTTTCATTAACTCCATTGACGTACCAATGATCAATTTTCATATCTTAAGCTATCTCTAATAAATGTTCAAATAGCCAATTCATTTTCCAATTGCATTTAACTTGACTAGTTGAATTCGAACATGCATGAGTGCTTCCTAATCCGTGAAGTTATCGTGAATAATTCAATACTTTTGTGTGGAATCCAAATAGATAAAAACCTGGACTTGTGGACTCCGTGAAATATCCATGTAAATACTAGGAGAAGATCCTTCCGTAGTCGCACCTTGTGATCTTTTTGGGGCCATCGTAGGCGTGGATTCCGTTTCTGATTTGCCTTTGTGGTCTACGAATTGACTTGCCTCGGAATGCAACCTCCCGACCTTTGCCTTCTTCCCTTGTACGTACAAGATCCTTTTTGTAAGTACGGATCCTTGAAAAAAGGAAATACCGGCTTGTGGGATTTGGCTTATGGAAGGCCTTAGGGATTGGAACTTGGGCTTTTTGCAGAAGAGCTGTGGAAAAAAATGAAACTTAATAAATGCTTGCGGAAATTGGGGCTTTCTCGAGCAAGCTTGTGGGAATTTAAGCTTGTTATGGGAAGGAGCTCTTGGGAATGGGCCTTGCAAGAATGGGGCTTTAGAGTTCTTCTTCTCCTTCCCAAAAATCCTAGGCCTAGCCTTGTGGGTGATTGGTGGGAAGGTCTTATAGGCTTTCTCTTCGAAACCCGAGGGGAAAAATTGGACTTTTGGAGGATCTAGTGGAACGGGGCTTTAAATCCGAGCCTAGAAGGCTTATGGGTGATTGGTGGGAAGGGGCTTGTGTTGGAAATCCACGAGAGGGGGGGAAACTTACACTGGGCTAATATGGGCTTGTGTGGGAATACAATGGAAAAGGGGGATTGAATCCCGGGGTAAAAAAATGGGCTTATAAAGGCCTCCACGGGAAGGGGGCTTTGAGAAGCCCCCTTAGAAGCTTCCTAGAGAAGCTTCTCCAGCAGCGTCCACGTGTGGAGGAGGAGGGGGATCATAATCCAGTGGCGGCGCGGCTGACGTGGCGCTGGTGGCAGGACTGGGCGGCCCTCACGACCCTCCACGGCGCCTCCTCACGGCCCTTTGCGGCCTCTCCTTCACGAGCCCCCCATCACGGTTGCCTGTCGCAGCCTCCCTCACACGTCCGGCACCCCTCACGGCCCCTTCATCATTGTGGCCTTCCACAGCCTTCTGTGCCTTTCCCCCCCCCCCCCCCCCCCCCCCAAGAGGGGGTTCTTATAGTCCAAGGGGGGGAGAGGGGTCCTCCCCACGTGGCCCTTTGCATGGCTCTCTCCCCCCACCTCCTCATGCGGCCCATACCAGCCCATCCCTTTCCCCCAGCCACACATCGGCTGGGGAAGATAATAAAAAAAATTGCAATTACCTATCCACTTGACCTCTTCCCAAGAGGCTGTTTTCCCGCGGCTATGCCGGTTTGAATCCGTGACCTTATTTTCCTAAGGTGGAGTGTCTCCATTCCTCGCGTGTGGTTATAGATTAGCTGCTGGCACTAGTGATAATCTTTGCACGAGATTTACACGACGTGCGGTAAGTCAATATTTACGGCACGCGGTACGCGGAAATATTACATTCTCTCCCCCTTAGAAGAATCGAGATGTCCTCATCTCGAGATAAACTGGGGATATCGAGATTGAGAGAGCTTTCATCCATCGAGGTAGCATCCTCCTTGGGATAATCTTTCCACTGGACGAGGCATTCTCTCAAGGTTCTAGATCTCAGTTGTCTCACCCTAGCATCTAAAATCTTGTCCGGCCTTAGTTCAAGGACTCCTTGACTAGGCATTACAATTTGTGGGTCATCAAGTACATGACTAGGATTAGGTACATACTTCATTCTTCAATAGACTGTTATGGAATGCATTATGAACCTTTAGGTTTTTTTTTTCCAGGGAGTTGCAGTCTATAAACATTAGGTCTTAAGCAGTTTGAGGATCTTGTATGGTCCACAATACCTTGGACTTAGCTTCCTGCAATCTCCTAAGGATAGAGAACTCTTCCTTGGGCATACGTGAATGAAGACCATGTCTCCTTCCTTGAGTATTCTATCTTGACACTTCAAATCCGTGTATGCCTTCTGTCTCTCCTTCGCAGCTTTGATGTCCCGATAAAGTGAAATCATGAGCTTCGCACAATATCTTCTATTTAAATAACTGGCTTGCTCGTATACATACTCTCATCCTATAGTAGACAAGTCCACTACTGACAGAGAATTCATGATACTTAGCCTCTAGCTTTTGTTCCTGGTCCTTGATAGAGACTTCCCTTAGCATCCTTTGATAGGCTAGATCATGGCATCCTTCCTCTCTAGCTAGCTCACGTATTGGGTCGTTTGGCATGGACACCTCTGTAGCTAGAGATCTAGCTATTGATAGATTTTGCAAGATTAGTGAATTAAGGAATGCCTTGCGATTGAGTGCATCAACAACTACATTCTTCTTTCCAGGTCGGTACTTGATTTCAAAATCATATTCCTCTAATACTTCAATCCGTCGACGTTGCCTCATGTTGAGCTCGTTCTAGGTAAAAAATCCATTTGAGACTCTTATGATCGGTTACTAGAGTGAACTTATTTCCCAACAGATAGTGTCTCCAAAGCTTTAGAGCATGGATGACAGCTAATAACTCCAGATCATGAGTGGCATAATTCTTTTCGTGACTCTTCAATTTCCTTGAAGAATATGCTGCTGGATGACCTTCCTATATAAGAACACATCCCAAGGCAAGAATGCTGGCAACAGTTACTACCTCGAACTCCTTATTGAGATCAGGAAGTTTCAGAATAGGTGCTGATACCAAACATTGCTTCAATTGGTCGAAGCTATTTTGCTCGGGAGTAGACCATGTAATAGAAGTCTGCTTCTTTAATAAGTCGGTAAGAGGTGCTGCAATCAAAGCATAGTTTTTGATAAAGACCCTATACCATCCTGTCAAGCCAAGAAAACTGCGTATCTCTTTGACGGATAATGGTATTGGCCATTCAAGCACATCTCTGACTTTGGCTGGATCTACTGATATCCCTTCTGATGATACTATGAATCCTAGATATTCAATCTGACGCTTGAAGAATGCACACTTCTTCATTTTTGCATACAGCTTATGAGACCTCATTGTCTCCAAAACAATCCGTAGTTGAGGTTCATGATCTTCTTCCTGTTTAGAATAGACTAAAATGTCGTCGAAGAAGACAAGCACGAAGTCATCAAGATATGGTCTAAAAATATCCTGCATTAATCTATTGAAGGTGGCAGGTGCATTTGTAAGGCCGAATGACATAACCAAGAATTCAAAGTGCCCATATCTTGTATTGAAGGCCGTTTTTGGAATATCCTCATCCTTGATCCTGATTTGCTAGTAGCCTGACCTGAGATCAATTTTGGAGAAGATCTTTGCACCTTGAAGGCGGTCAAGAAGCTCATCTATTCTAGGAATAGGGTACTTGTTCTTGACTGATGATTGATTCAACCCACGGTAATCAATACATAGCCGAAGTGTCTCATCTTTCTTTTTCTGGAATAGGACTGGAGCTCCCCATGGTGAATTGCTAGGCTGGATGTAGCCTTGGTTTAGCAGTTGCTTGAGTTGTTCCTTCAACTCAATAGCTTCCGATATAGACATTCTATAGGGTCTCTTCGCAATTGGCGCAACTCCTATTACTAGCTTGATCTCATGATCTACTTCTCTTTAAAGCGGGAGTTCTGTTAACTCTTCAGAACTACGTCCACGTATTCCTTCAGCCAAGTGACCAAATCACTTTACGTCAATATTCATAGTCAAGACAATCGGGAAAAAGTTTTATTCCATTCATATCAGCATAGCCCTTTCATGGTATTATTATTTCTTGGGCCGATGGAACAAGTTAATACATTAATTCGAGGAGAATAAGATATTGTTGCATTCAGCTACAGGAACTGAGTAGTAGTACGGATTGGGGTCATCGATTTTCAGGAATCGATAGTTCATTGGAAGATTAGGGTATCTTTTCCTTTGATATCCATTCTTCTCATGTCGTCCCAAAACCTTGATTCGGTCGGCAGAGATTCTTTGAATCACTTCTCCGTACATATACTTATTCTGGTTAACCCTTCAACCTCCAACCTGTAGGGTCGCGTTTGCGTGAGCCTCAACAAAGACGAACAGCTTTACGATCTTCAAATCCTCCATCCACTTGATTCTCTTCAAGTTAATTTGAAGGTACGCAGGTCGATAGGCAGTTATGTAATAGATCCCTGAAACACCCATCCATCTCTGTTCCATGTACACAGGCGATGGATTGTAAATGCGGTCTAGGATGTTCATCATCTCAACCCTCTGTCGATAATCCGTGGAATGCATCGCGGTCATAAACATGACTTGGAACACTAAGAACTTGTTCCATGCTTCGTAATTCTGGAAGACAGCAATCAAAGTAAGGAAATGTTTGGGACACAACATTTGCTTTACTTCCTCTTATTACAATTTCCTAAAAACAAGTCCTTTGTTGGTTTGCTCTGATACCAACTATATCGTGTCCGCTAGAATCATCCCGGACACGTCTTAGCAGTCCATCGGGAAGGATGTCTAGAAAGCTCCGCCCGGCACTCCCATGGAATGTTACGGGACTTGCGATCTAGGTCTTCCCGCGTCTGCCACGTAGCGGAAGTGTCCTGGCCGTTTCCCACTTAGGATCGACCGGAATTAAGGTTTTCTAGTTACTTGTTTCGGTGTTGACGATCATCCTCTGTTCGTTGAAGACTTTGAGAAAAGTTCCCGGCTAACCGGGACCACCCATCCATAGGACGGACCCATGGTCCATCCTCCGCACTTTCCTCGGTTTGTTTTAGTTATGTAATTACCTACCACATTAATTTGACATATAACAACCAGCTTCCTTGATTAGCCCTGTTAAGCACTGGTTCCTTCACGTAATCTTATCACAGGACATAAAGAAAACAATGTCAAACAACTCCTTTATTATCATTTTATCCTTTTATCTTTGAAATACAAGGAGTTCCGCCCGTAGGCTTTTCATAATCCGCCCGAAGGCTATCCAGTAATCCACCAGGGATCACTAATCCAAGTTTCCTCCCGTAGACTAGTATGTGGGCCTCGAGATCCAATCCCGAGTCACGTTAGCCTCTTGTGCAGGGCCCGCAAGGCAAGGGATTTACAGCCAGAGCCCCCCTGGCACCCAAGCATCCTCCTGCTCCAAGTAGAACTCAACGGAGAGACCTCTCGTGGCGGATTCGGTCCACGTTCCGGGCGCGGTTAACAACCCCCTTGGTTAGGGTCAGGCAGGCAGTCGGGGGTAACTGAAGCTGCCTCTCCCTTCAGGCGTTAACCTGAAGTTTTAGATGTCTTTTCATCCTTTAGTTCCTTGAGCAAACAATGCAAACAGTGCTTTCTAAACTATTACAAGCACAATCAATTCCAGTGGTCGTTTAGCTGGCAAACTGTTAAGGAGTGACTCCTTTTCTCTGAATGCAACCCGCATTTGATCCGGAATCAATTGCAACTTGGCAAGATTCCTATCATTCTTGGGTTAGGGTCATACCCTACCAATACTTTAGGTTTTGTTGTGGAAGGATCCAGCGACCATGTCGCTTTAGTTTATTGTCTGGTCATTTGCTTCAAGGCAAACACCTAACCTTTCCTTTTCCTTGGCAGTTATCCCCCAAGAAAAGTGAGTAACAGGATGATTACTCATCCTCTTGTAAGTTAAATTCTTTCAATAACTTGCCAACCTCATTTCGAGAGATGACAAAACTCTCTTGTGGACAAATCTCAAGTCTATACGATGTTGCAACCTTTTTGCACATGCGTTGCATCATTCCACGGGATCATTCTACCCAATTGCTTAGCGTTTTCCGGTCACGGGATTTACCTCCAGCCGAGTGGCAGGGTTTTAGGGTATCCTCCAAACCATTCCTAATTATGTTGGCCCATGATCCTAAAAATAGGCAACTCCGTCGGAGTTTCATCATTTTAAACGAATGATCCTTGGGATAAAACCTTAGATCATTTCATGCATGAGCATCCAATTGACTCAACATTTAGTGAATGTGTGTAAGATCTTTGGGTTTGCGGGTTTTGACTTGGCAACAAGTGTAAAACTAGGTCGAATTCTTATCGCACTAAACCCTAGTTAGCACTTGGGATACTTATCATATCGTCTGAACCATGCCCATATGAATCCCGTGTGGTTTATGTGATTCAGACAACACAATATACTTGTCCTGCGACAAGGATGAACCTTTCCCAAAGGTAATAAACTAGATTTAATGGAGAACAACAGTTACAACTACACCAATACGTGTAAACATGCGATTCACTGCTTCTACGCATCACATGGTTCACAATAACCCTATCCTTCCTTGGTAAGGTAAAAATGCCGGATAATTCGGACACTAACTTCCCTAGGTCCTACTTACATCAAATAATCATTCCACTTTCAAGTCCATAGATCATTTTCATGGCCCTCTATTCCTTTTCGAATAACGTCTTATGGGTGTTAACTTTCCCTCATGAATCATTACAAGGAAGATCTATCTAAAAATGGGACATGCCATTAATCTTTCCATGCCTAGTAAAAAGGTGTACCTCAATAATTTCAACCTTGTAATGAGGGAACAGTTGTCCTAGGCTCGTCGCTTTTGAATGCACAAAAGGAAACTTACTAATAAGGTCCTGCAAATGCATAGACACCTTATGCTCTTTTCATTAACTCCATTGACGTACCAATGATCAATTTTCATATCTTAAGCTATCTCTAATAAATGTTCAAATAGCCAATTCATTTTCCAATTGCATTTAACTTGACTAGTTGAATTCGAACATGCATGAGTGCTTCCTAATCCGTGAAGTTATCGTGAATAATTCAATACTTTTGTGTGGAATCCAAATAGATAAAAACCTGGACTTGTGGACTCCGTGAAATATCCATGTAAATACTAGGAGAAGATCCTTCCGTAGTCGCACCTTGTGATCTTTTTGGGGCCATCGTAGGCGTGGATTCCGTTTCTGATTTGCCTTTGTGGTCTACGAATTGACTTGCCTCGGAATGCAACCTCCCAACCTTTGCCTTCTTCCCTTGTACGTACAAGATCCTTTTTGTAAGTACGGATCCTTGAAAAAAGGAAATACCGGCTTGTGGGATTTGGCTTATGGAAGGCCTTAGGGATTGGAACTTGGGCTTTTTGCAGAAGAGCTGTGGAAAAAAATGAAACTTAATAAATGCTTGCGGAAATTGGG
Organism: Lygodium microphyllum; assembly: GCF_053477565.2. NCBI lineage: Eukaryota > Viridiplantae > Streptophyta > Polypodiopsida > Schizaeales > Lygodiaceae > Lygodium > Lygodium microphyllum. The sequence goes on along the minus strand of NC_141163.1, from coordinate 81,115,305 downwards.
GCTTTCTCGAGCAAGCTTGTGGGAATTTAAGCTTGTTATGGGAAGGAGCTCTTGGGAATGGGCCTTGCAAGAATGGGGCTTTAGAGTTCTTCTTCTCCTTCCCAAAAATCCTAGGCCTAGCCTTGTGGGTGATTGGTGGGAAGGCCTTATAGGCTTCCTCTTCGAAACCCGAGGGGAAAAATTGGACTTTTGGAGGATCTAGTGGAACGGGGCTTTAAATCCGAGCCTAGAAGGCTTATGGGTGATTGGTGGGAAGGGGCTTGTGTTGGAAATCCACGAGAGGGGGGGAAACTTACACTGGGCTAATATGGGCTTGTGTGGGAATACAATGGAAAAGGGGGATTGAATCCCGGGGTAAAAAAATGGGCTTATAAAGGCCTCCACGGGAAGGGGGCTTTGAGAAACCCCCTTAGAAGCTTCCTAGAGAAGCTTCTCCAGCAGCGTCCACGTGTGGAGGAGGAGGGGGATCGTAATCCAGTGGCGGCGCGGCTGACGTGGCGCTGGTGGCAGGACTGGGCGGCCCTCACGACCCTCCACGGCGCCTCCTCACGGCCCTTTGCGGCCTCTCCTTCACGAGCCCCCCATCACGGTCGCCTGTCACAGCCTCCTCCTCATGCGGCCCATACCAGCCCATCCCTTTCCCCCAGCCACACATCGGCTGGGGAAGATAATAAAAAAATTTGCAATTACCTATCCTCTTGACCTCTTCCCAAGAGGCTGTTTTCCCGCGGCTATGCCGGTTTGAATCCCCGACCTTATTTTCCTAAGGTGGAGTGTCTCCATTCCTCGCGTGTGGTTATAGATTAGCTGCTGGCACTAGTGATAATCTTTGCACGAGATTTACACGACGTGCGGGAAGTCAATATTTACGGCATGCGGTACGCGGAAATATTACATAGATGCACAAAATGGTAATGCTGCACAGAATTTACAGCAGTAGTCACAAAATATTAATGGACCTGGAGTGTCCTCTAGCAGTGGTTCATATTCTTCGCCATGGACAGGCAGATTGAGATCGGGAGAATCTTCTCAAAACAATGCAGATAGTGGTATACAGGTTTCACGAAAAGGAAAAGAGAAGGTAGATTAGCCCATGTTTGATGTGAATGCAGGTCACTCTTATGTGGATGGTGAATCCAGTGGCTCAAAACAGAGCATTGATGATGAGTTGGGTATTCCTTTTATTGTTACACATGGAGTAAGGAAGACCAGGGATGTTTTGAGAGCACCTGGGAGTGAACCTATTTTGCGCAGGTCTACGAGAGCTAGGTATCCTGTGGATAGGCTGAAATATGATGGATTTACAGCCATTCACTATGCATATATGGTCAAAGTGATACATGAACCAAAACCCACTTTTTTGAGCAAGCCATGGGAAAAGGAAAATGGGAGAAAGCCATGGATGAAGAAATGGATGCCTTGGAAGAAAATGCTACATGGAAATTGGTACCTTTGCCTAAAGGTAAGAATGCAATTGGTTGTAAGTGGGTTTATAAGGTGAAGCACAATGCAGATGGTTCTGTGAATAGATACAAGGCAAGATTAGTAGTCAAGGGGTATGCACAAACATATGGCATTGACTATGAAGAAAAATTTAGTCCGGTTGCAAGGATGGCAACCTTAAGAGTAGTCATTGCTATGGCTGAATCAAAGGGATGGTCTTTACATTAGATGGATGTAAAGAATGCCTTCTGGCATGGTGATTTGCAAGAAGAGGTCTATATGGAGCAGCCACCAGGTTATGTGCATGCTGTTCATCCTGAGTTCGTTTGCAGGTTGAAGAAAGCATTGTATGGCTTGAAGCAAGCACCTAGAGCATGGTCTGACAAGATAGGACAGTATCTTGTCACTATTGGCTTTCAGATTTCCAAGGAAGATTTCTCACTTTATGTGAGAAAAACAGAGAAAGGTATTATGCTACTTGTCATTTATGTTGATGATTTGATTATGACAGGTGACAGTGATGAAGATATCCTTCATGTGAAAATGCTATTGAAGCAGAAGTTTGAGATGAAGGATTTGGGAGAGCTGCGTTATTTCTTGGGCATTGAGGTGATTAGATCACCAAGTGGGATACAGCTCTTGCAGAGGTAGTATGGATTGGACATGCTGTCCAAATATGGAATGACAGGCTGTAAGCCTATTTCAGTTCCTTTGGAGCAGAATGTGAAGCTGAGCACAAATGCAGGTGAGCTCCTAGAAGACCCTACTATGTACAGACACATAGTAGGAAGTTTGATTTATATGACTATTACCAGGCCAGATTTGAGCTATGCTGTTGGATTGGTAAGCCAGTTTATGCAGGCTCCAAGAAAACCACATTTGGATGCGGCTAGACGCATACTCAGGTATGTGAAGTCCACCTTGCAGTATGGACTATTTTATGAGACTAGGATTCAGATACAGCTGCATGGATACACTGATGCTGATTGGGCTGGTAGTATTTCTGATAGACGATCTACCAGTGGATATGTGTTCTCTTTTGGGAGTGCTGCAGTCACTTGGAGCAGCAAGAAACAGCCTACAATTGCCTTGTCGAGCACAGAGGCTGAGTACAGGGGTGCAGCAATGGCTGGATGTGAGGTAGCTTGGTTGCATAAGCTACTTTATGATATGCATCGGTCTACAGATGGGCCAGTTGTCATTTATTGTGACAACATGAGCAGTATACACTTGGCAAATAACCCAGTCTATCATGCTAGAACAAAGCACATTGAGGTGCATTATCACTATGTGCGGGAGAGGGTTTTACTAGGTCTTATTGATCTAGTTTATGTCAGCACAGAGGATCAGGTAGCTGACATATTCACGAAGGCATTGGGCGCAGAGAAGCTACGCAAGTTCAGAGACCTGCTTGGTGTGAAGAAATTGGGATTGAGCTCAAGGGGAAGTGTTGAGATATTGAGTTCCACTTATGATATGCCAGGGTGACCGTTGTGCATTTATGCCACCGACGTGTCAGTTGCAGATGCGGTTGGTACACCGCTCATGAATAATAGCTAGACGACAGCTATCCTTATCTACTCTAGTTCGTGGCTCAGTTAGTATGCCACCTTAGTTAGTTGAGTTTGCTTTGAGACCCATATATAGGGTTTTTCTATTTATTTGTACTAGAGTTCTTTTGGCTTACACAACTAAGAAGAGGAAAACTATTTTCAGCCTCCACCTTTGTGTGTATTCCCCCATTGTGCAAGCAAGAAAGCTACAAGTGAGACTCCTTCCTTCTCTCCCACAATCTTGACATCTTCAAGGTTGAAGACGTGACAGAACTTTAACTGGTTGAAGGCTCTTGTCTCCATCGTGAGGCCGTACTTCGCTTGCTCCTCCTCCGAGAAGTGGAGCTTGCCCGCTTTGTCCTGGCTTGCCATGATCGCTCCCTGTAAGTTCAGCCATTTCCACTTTTAGTGCTTTTTGGCAACTAATTTGTTGGAAGAATAAAAGCGTGGCTGATTTTATTGAACATAGCCTTAACTTTTCTTTTCAGACTTTGAACATAGCCTTAACTTTTCTTTTCAGACTTTGAACATAGCCTTAACTTTTCTTTTCAGACTTTTACCATTACATCTTACCCTTGCATTTCAAATTTAACTAACGTTTCATACTTGGTTTACTTTTTAGATTTTATCTTGTTTATTTTTTACATTCCACCTTATTACCCCTTCCCCCTTTAGAACGAGAAAAATCCGTCCCAGGATTGGAGGTTGAGAGGCCAAGGGCGTTTAGCATAACGGGCGACAGTCTATTTTTGCAAGAGCCAGGTATAGAAGTTGGGATTATACTCTAGCTGAGCTTCCCTATCTAATTCGAATGGGCGGATAGCGACATGCATAATGTATGTCAGAACATCAGTTAGGAGATTGCAAGAATCGACCCGACTTGCAATGTGGAGCTCTTCCTCTATTAAGAGGCGGTCAAGGTAGGGGTGCCCCTTGATGTGCTCGTCCATGGGTTGGCCACGGAGAGTGGTTAATACTCGATACAAGGTTGGTGCGACATAGGTGGGGTCGTACTTTGCTGTTTTGATTGCGCGACGCTGCTCAACGTTGGTCATTATGCGGCACCCCTCAACTTCCTATTGCAGCCTAAGAGTTTACCAACGCTTCAGAAACGTGGAGTCCGTATCAGCGAGCTTGGATAACTCAGTGATTTCCTGATCAATGATAGCAGAAGTGGTTTGCTGATCATAGGATTGATGAGACGTTGCTTAATGGCTTGCTCTTTGGAGATCTCGCTGAGCAACTTAGCAGAGTAGAGCGAGAAGTTTTTGCAAATGTGAATTCAAAAGTCTCCTACGAGCAAGGCATATTGTGCACTTCCGTTGCAAAGGGTTCTTCTAATAGACCCAAGTCCAAATGGTCATAGCTGAGGGTGAGCGACATGAAGGTGGCATCGAGTCATTTAATGCAGTCCACCACATCATCGCTAGTGTTCTCGACAAGGTCAACGGCTAGTGCTAGAAATGATTTTTGTTCATAGGAGGGCGTAAGGCCGACGGGTAGTCGAGGTTTGCTAGAACTAGAGGCCTTGACAATTGATAGTTGCGGTTGGGAGTTTCCTTGAGCCTACAGTCAGGCTTTTTGGAAGATGGGCGGGTTAGGGTCAGTCAGCCTGCTGCAGTCAACTTTGTTGCGGAGGGTCGGATTGACTTGGTCAAATGATTCTACCTGTGACGGTGGCTGTTGCTTGGGCCGATAGGTTTGTGTGACTCACTTGGGCTAAAGCCTAGACGAGTTGGATGGCTGGGGCTTTGGAGAGCACTACAGCCTATGGTTTTGAGGTTTGGGGGATGTGGGCCGATCAAACTTGAGGGTGGTGTATGACTAGTGCCTTTGGCCACAGTGAGACATTTCCCTCATTGTATCCTTGTGCATGCAAGAGGGCTTTAGGGACCCATCTTTGCTCAATCACGCGGCTCTTCCTGTGATTGTGTCGTGGCTTCGTAGGTTTAGAATTCTAGGTCTTATGCGGATAGGCGCGTGGACTCCTATGTGGTTGTGGTGGCTGTTTAGGCACCCATTGAAAGTGGGGCTGTTGGGTCTTTGCTTTGATCGCTGCGGGCTGCGGTTTATGGAAGTTGGGAGTGGAAGCCGCGCACTATCCCCCTCCTTAGTCTTGCCTACGGATGTTTTTATCAGTGGCTCTGCGGACGATGATGGTGTCGCGCAGCCCTTGCTAAAAGCTGTAACAATGCACACGTTGCGGATTTCTAGGTGAATGCGCTGCGACTCATAATCAACATTAAAATGAGTTTTCTTTTTGAAGGTTTGCCCAAGCAATGACTCCATGCTTGCGTCTGTAGCACTGGGCAACACGAAAAAAAACATTGGAATAGTCTCAGACTCGATAGAAACATCAACTCTACACTTGCCAAGAAGTGCGTAAGATTGAGCCCCATATGGGCTTAATTTGGCAGTTATGGGTTGAAGTAGTGGTTTGCCAAGTTGGATCCAATGCTTGTGGGTTAAGACATTGAAGTTTGCTTCCTCATCGATCAAGGCATTGAAAGTGCATGTTTGCTTGGCATTGACCGTGACACGGAGGTAAGTAGGTTCTAGAGCTTCCTCATCATCTTTGTTGATTTCAGTGATTGTGGCTGCTCGTATTTTGACTGGCAGTTCTAACATTGGTGGCTCATGCAAAGGATGAGTGGGAGGGAAGTACTTCTTGACACGACCGCCATTGAAGAAGACTATTCCTTCACCGTCTAAGGTCTCAAGCTCGACATTGCGGGTTCAGCTGATTGCCCGAACCTTGAAGGGTCCGAGACCTCTGAATTTCATCTTTTGCTTATTTCCTTTAACTGAGTAGAGGAGCACTAAGTCACCTTGTTCAAACTCGCATTGCTTGACATGCTTGTCAAACCAACTCTTGCATCGGGCTTTCTCGTAGATAAGCACGTGGGTGGCTAGAAGACAAGTCTCTCATAGGTGTTCCAGCTCGACCAGGTGTTGTGTCCATGCTTCCTTCCCTTTCCATCATTCTTGAAGTGCCACTCTTAGGCTAGGAATGAAGAATTCTAATGGTAGAATTGCCTCGGTCCCATAGGTCAGCCTAAAGGGGGTTTGGCCGACAGCCATTTTATAAGATGTGCGGTAGGCCCACAAGGCTGCCATCAACTTGTTGTCCTAGTCACTTCGTGAGGTTGAGACTATTTTAGTTAGGACACTGATAAGAATCTTGTTAGTTGATTTTTCATGGCCATTAGCCTGAGGGTAGTATGGTGAGGATTTGCGATGGATGATGAGAAAGGTCGATAGGAGATGTGCTATCACTTCGTTGATGAAATGTGTGCCTTGGTCGCTAACCAGTTTGATGGGACAATTGAAATGCAAGATCACTTGCTCCCATAAGAACTTGGCAGTCATCCTAGTGTCATTTTTTCATGTGGCTCTTGCCTCTGCCCATTTCGTGAGGTAATCCGTGGCCACCACTATGTACTTGGCCTGTGAGTACTGTGCCGCAGGGTTGATGGGTCCTATGAAGTCAATTCCCCATTTTTCAAAGGGTTGGCGAGCAATAATTGGGGTTAACTCCATTTGATCTTTGTGAATCGGGACTTTTGTCCATTGGCACTCGTCACAATGCTTGACGAGTTGCTTGGCATCACGGAAAAGTGTGGGCCACCATAGTTGAGACTACAGCACCTTCTGTGCTATCATGTCTCCGCTAAAGTGTCCTCCTGCAATTCCGTTGTGCACCTCCGAGAGCACATCGTGCATCTCATGCTCACACATACACCTACGCAACAATCCGTCTTGCCCTAGCCTATAGAGTTGGCCTGCAATCAGCTGGTAGGGCTGGATCTTAAGGATCAAGCGCCTAAGTGGTGCCTTTTCTATTGATCGCTCAAGTAGTCCGTGCTCGAGCACTTGGACTATGTCGTCTGCCCAGTATGGCATTAGATCAGCCTTAAATAGATCTCTCTCGCTGGACAGGTGGAATAAGTGGGCGTCAGGTAACTCGTCAATGATGCCTTATCAGCGGCTTCTCCCGTGGGTATGCGGGACATGTGATCAGTCATGTAATGTTGTTTTCCCTTTTGTATCACCATGGAGAAATCGAAATCTAGGATCAGGAGGAGCCATCGAGCTATGCACCCTGTAGCACAAGGTTTGTTCACTAAATAGAGCATGGCTTGATGCTCCACGAAAAAGATGAAGGGTGTGGCCAATAGATAATGTCGGAATTTCTTCACAGCAAACACCATGGCTAATCCCTCCCTTTCTATTGTTGAGTAATTCACCTCCGTCTCAGTGAGTTGTCTACTAGCAAAGCTCATTGGGTAATCTAAGTTATGCTCACCAAGTTTGCACAACACTGCCCCCACGGCAAACTTAGAAGCATCGATGTGCACGTGGAAGGTAATGGTCCAATCTGGGGCTCGCAAAATTGGTGTTGTTGTTAGAGACTTTTTCAATTCTTCGTATGCTCGTTGGCATGCCTCGGTCCACTTGAAGACAATCAGCAACTTGTACAATGGTCTGGCGATCAGCGCATAGTTCAGCACAAACCGCCTATAGTATCTTGTATGGCCTAAGAAGCATTGAACTCCCCTGTAATTAATTGGGGGTGGAAGGTCAATAGTAACCCTGACCATTGAGAAGTCAGTGGCAATGCCATTCTTCGACACCACATGTCCTAGGATGCATCTGTGTTTCACCCAAAACTGACACTTCAAGGGGTTCAAGGAGAGATGATAAAAGCGACACTGTTCAAAGACTGCACGGAGTTTGTCTAAGTGTTCGATCTAGGTCGAATGGACACACAGGTTGTCGACAAAGACCTCTAACTCCTTGCGAAGCATGTCCTTAAAGATGGTACACATGAGGCATTGGAAAGTGGCAGGGGCATTGGTCAATCCGAAGGGCATGACTATGTATGCAAAGACGCCCCACTCAGTGGAGAAGGCAGTCTTGTGCCTGTTTGCAGGATGCACTTGCACCTGGTTGTACCCTGAGAAGCCATCCAGAAAACTGTAGGCTTCCTCGCCTGCCACCCTTTCCAGCACGTGCTCGGTATACGGAAATGGATAGTTGTCTCTCTTTGTAGCAACGTTTACTTTCTTGTAATTGATACACACTCGGATTTTTCCGTTCTTCTTCATCACAATGACTATGGGTGATACCCAGTCTGTGTGCTCAATTTCGTAAATGAATCCAACTCTCATCAGCTTGTCAATTTCCTCTTGGACAGCATGAGCATGTCTTGGATTCATAGGGTACGGTCGCTGCTTGACCGGTGTTGTGTCCGTCGTCAAGGGTATGTTGTGAGTCACAACACTCGGATCTACCCCCCGTAGCTCTTCTAAGGACCAGGAAAACACGTCTATATACTCCTGCAAGACAGCGACAAGACTCATTTCTTCTTTACCAGTCAAGTCATCGACAATGAACACTGGTCGGGGTGTTTCCCCTTCTTGGGCTAGGTCTACCTCCTTGACCTTGGCTGGTCCTTCGATTGGTTCGCTCCTCTGCCCTTGATGTTTGGCACCTAACAGAACTACTACCCTATCCCCTTTTTTGAATTTCGTGAAGCGGTTAGGGAGGTCCTACGGCTTCCATTGTTCTTCTGATCGTGTATCCCTAGGGTGCTTTGCCTTATCCTGCTTTAACCGTCTACGCCTCAGGTGGACGAGTAAGTCCCCCTTGGTGCGTCTCGTCATGGGCGGCCTAGGTATCTCTGGGTCACTATCCAAAGTAACTTCCGATTCAAAAGTCAAACCCTCAATCTTTGCTCGAAGAGGTGGTCTCCCTTGGTGGCCGTAGTTCAGATGGTGATTCGGTCCTAAGTATTTATGTGGTTCCTTGCTGGGCTAGGCCTACTTGCTCAAGGTCTATGGCTCCTATGCATTCCAACTAAGCACGATCACATTCCATGCGCATGACTCCTCACTCTATTCTAAGGGCCTGCCTTTTCTATGGCTTGGTGTCTGCTCGTATCTGCTCAATTTCTCATCCTTCAGTGTCGTATTCTATGGTATCTACTTCACCCTCGCTCTCATCACTGAAGGATTGGCAGTCTTTGTATTCGTCGCTAGAATATTTGTCATTCAATTGCTCGTCATCTCCTAGTGCTTGTTATGCCTCGTGTCATTGGTCAAGAACTAGGGCCCAGTTATACATGAGGTTTAACTCGTGCACCCTGGTTCATTGCCACTTGGAATCCTCTAAGAGATCCTGGAGTGGTTTGAGTTTTCAGTTGGGTTGCCAGCTAGCTAGTCCATTAGGTATTCCAGTACCCCCTGGAGTCCCCTTTTGTTGGATGGTACTTGGAAGGTGACAGGCTTAGGCTTTCCATGGAGGCTTGTTGCCATCATGTAGACTGGTGTAGAGAGTGCTTCATTGGTCTTGCCAATTGTTTTGATGGCCTGCTCATACGCCTCATGGACTGAGAATGGCAGTTCGATTGTAGCAAGAACGTGCATCCAATCCCACTCATCCTCTGGGTATGGGATATACTTGGTCAAGGACCCATAGGGCTTCTTGACCTGAGTGTTCCCCTTGAGCATAGCAGAGATGGCGTCTAGGTCGACTGGTGAGGTCTTCCAAGTGTCCATCTCTACTCTTACGGCGTCCGTTCTATTACCAAGGAAGATCAAGCCGTTACCCCAATCTTCGATGACTCTAGCATTGCGCATCCAGGGTCGGCCTAATAGGACATCGTAGTCCACTCCTTTCATGACTATAAAGTCGACAGAGAACTGGACCCCTGCGATCTTCACTGGCCAATTCTTCACTCCAAATGGACAGAGAATATAGTCGACAGAGAACTGGACCCCTCCAAATGGCTTCACTCTCATACCGTTTGCTACCGTGACATTAAACCTAGTAGCTTCGACAGGCGGGTTTTCCCAAGTCTGAAGCACTGTGTGGCTAAGCACACTAACCCCAACTCCCGTGTCTACGATTCCCTTCCTTGTTGCGTTACCCAGGGCTAGGACCGGCAGGACCACGTGCATCTCAGATCCTTCCCAAAAGGCGTTGACGTGCAAGGATTTAGGCACGGAGTGCAATGTCAAACTTGGCAGTTGCGTTTCTGTATCCTAGTCTCGAGGGTCTGTCGGCCTGCTCTTGTGATCCTTCGACCCACTTGAGAGAGGAGTTTTGATGCCAAGAAGTGCTTAAAAATAGCTAAAAATTACGAATATCAAGGGAAAAATATTCAACGTCAAAGGCGGCGGCTCCAGCTAGGACGATTTTAAGCGTCAAGTGCTTTAAAGGCGCCCGAGTGACACTTATTGATTTTTTATAATTTTTCAGACTGCCGTGCGGGTTGTCAGTAGTCGCCGGCCAATGTGAGATGTCAAGCCAGATGCGCAGAAATTTACAACACTCGATTTGAACACCGGACGGAGAAATGGCCAAACCCTAAAATACCTTCATTTGCAGCCATCAAACCATATAACACCATATTGGGGAATATGGGAATTTCCCATAAGTTTGGGACACGTGGTTAAATCTTTGTATTTGTCATAACTTCAACACTATAACTCCAAATTGAGTGCTCTAGAGCTCAATAGATTCCATTTTTCAAGTGCTTTCCAATCATAGGTCATATCATATGGTTTTGAGAAACTTATGGGCATGTTATCCAGGTGCCACCTTTTTAGTATTCAAAAAATGGGAATTGCGAGATTCCCAAACTCACTAATATTGTGTTATATATCTTCACCTCTTTTTCACCCATCCTACATATTTCTTTTCAGCCCTGCACATGGATGTTAAAACTGCCAAGACTACATGCTGTCCATTCCTACAATCCAAACACAAACACAGTTTCCCCCTTTCTTGGAGGCATAATTATCTTCCTAAAGGCACAGCCATAGTCTCCCCTTATAGCAGTGCTATCTAAAAACCCTTAAACTCTCGTGCATTAGGTGGCATGGGATTATCATGCAGCTTATCCCAATTGCGGGGATGATTCACACAAACAGTGAGAAACTATACTGCCTTTGTATTATCTTTACTCCTAATTCGAGCATATGAAGAACCATCATCCAAGGCTTTTGTTTCCAGCCTTGATTCTGAAATATAGGGCTGCTCCAAAATCACTGGATAACTACATGAATCTTGCACAAAAAAATGGTATTCATCCCTAACATCTCTAATAGTCACCGGTACATTCAGACATTAAGCTGCATAAAGATTCCCTGATGAATTGTTTGTCACCCGCATGCACCATCCTGGATCTACATCAATTGGCCAACCTCCATTCTCATACAAACTCCATGCCATAACATTGATTTTAGAACCATGATCCAAGAGAGCTATGCAAGGCGTCTCTCTTTCTCCCACATTAACAATCATCTCTGTTGTAGTACAAGCCCAATGTGTTTGTGAATAATGACTGCTTGGAATGAAATGAGCATCTTCTTCTTCATGTGCTTTTTGATGGACATCCCTATTATACATAGCCTTTTTTCTATGCTTAGTGCTTCCCATAATACCATTTTCGTCCACAAGCTTGCTATCTATACTTCCATCTAACACATTTTCAACATCAGTCTATTCCAAAACAGCATTACAAACATCATCGTACTCCCTCTGAAGATGTTTCTCTATGTCTTTGTCAACTTGCATCAATGCTTGCAAAACTTCACCATCAAACTGTCTTTTTCATTTCAGTATATCAATGATTGCATTATGAAATTCACGCTTTGTAATTCCAAGAACTTTGCCAAGTGTGAATTCCACTCTACGGCCAAGTATGCGATCTTCCAAGACTTTTTTAAGATTTGTGGAAGTCTCAAGATCTGATTGTAACTTGTAACTGGGTTGCTTGCCCCTTTTCTTCCCTTCTTGTTTCTTCTCTTGAGATGCATCATCCATAGTATGCTCAGGTATGGCTTTTTCAACCTCTTTCTGTTGCTCCATTTTACTTCGTATTATGCATTTAGATGGGCCTAAAGAGGAAGGACCAGCAGTGTCCTCATCTCTTCTTCTCTTTTCTTCCACAAGAGCTTCTTGATTATAAACCTCTGCCAAATAAGCATAGGCTGAAAATGAGTCAATTAGTGCACTCGATTGTGTTCTCCCTCGTATACTCTGACTTGCATCAGCCAATTTCAGACTTTGTTGTTTTGCCCTTTTCCATGCAATCTAATGCTTGCATCCAAACACGAGATTTTGGTTCAACCATGCTTCCTTTATGAGCTTCATTAGTCTTTTCAATTCTCAACCCATATGTGGCTGCATCTATGGCAGCAAAGGTTGTCCTTGCAGCCATATCTTCCAACTTCTTTTGTATGCCACCATTTCCAAAATTCAACTCTATTGAAAGATCAGTTTCTGTTGCATGTATTTGTCCATCTTTGCAAAAGATTAACCTTTTTGATTCCACTTCACGGTAAGTTGTAAAATCTTGCTTTTCATGTTGTAAACTGTCACACCAAATGTATCTCCTCTTGTATCCTTCTTTGTACGGTCTTTGGGCTATTCTCCCCGAGACTTCTCTTGTACCTTAATATCCAATTTTTTGACCTTTTCATAGATCTCTGTCAAATTTAGCCTCAAATCACACATGCCTTTGATTAATTCATCCACAGCATCACCTTTAAGAGTTGGACCAACAGCAGGTATAGCTGGTTGTTCCGCCAGACAGGTCCCTTAGCTGCAATTTCAACCCCCTTTTGAGCAGTGGTGGCAGTTGTGGTGCATCTACCCTATCTTAATTTCATCCGCTCTCTCTTTATCAACATATGCACTACTTCAGTTACATTAGCCCAATTCAATTTCAGCCTTGTTTCAGAAGAGGCATCTTCTAAACGATCAGTCAGCTTCTCCTGCAAGACAAGATCTACAGCCTTCAGAAACAAATCAATTTTCTGACTCTTCAATGATTGCTGCTCATCGGCATCCAATTACGCATACCAACTTTTAAATTCACGGAGCAAAGCTATAGCAGCCAACCTTTTATTGGGCTTTTCAATCCAATTTGTAAATGTTTTTTCGTTACCAATCGTATATCTTCAAAGAAAAACTCTTCTCTTAAAGCTTTCTTAAAATCTGCCCAATCAGCATCTCTTCTATGTAACTCATCAATTCAATCATGCAAAGCATGCATGGCCAAATGGGAGAAATACCGACTCCATGCATACTGCAGTACCCCATGAAACAACATCTTTTCTTCATACAGTCGCATGAAGGACGAAACATTTTGACCTTTAAATTGCTTCAATTCTTGTCCTATTGCCTGCAATGCATTCACAACTAAGGAATCAATTGTTTCTGCTTCTTGTTGAGTCTGCATACGTTGTTGTAACAACAACTACTATTGTTGTTGCTGCTGCAACAAAGCAATCATTTGTTGCAAAGCATCACCACCACTTGAAGCTATAGAATCTCCCATCTTTACACACTTCTCTTTCACGTCCGATTCACCACTGTCAGAGCATTTGCGGTGGAAAGTCTACCGCGAGAGTAAGAGACAGCAAGGTGAAGGGAGATTCAAGGAGTGGAGTAGACGGAAGAGAAGGAGTTGAAAGAAAGAGAATATATGAAAGAATACTCACATAAAGAAATAGAAGACATAGAATAATACTCATAGAATTGAAGCATGTCAGTTTATATCTCCATTATGAGAATACAAATCTCTTATACATGAAAACATACACAAAATAATACATTTCTCTATGTTACTGAGATTGCCAACCTGATGCTTCCATTGGCTTCAAAAGGGGGGTAAAATACTAGCACACCTGGCCAAAATTCTGCCAGATCACGTTTTCATCTCCCACTTCGTTGTTTACTGCCTGAAAACAGCGATCGTGACACTCACGATTTGTCCATCTCTCTTTTTACATAAAATCCTCACAGATGGTTGAAAGCTCCATGCTTTCTTTTGCATGTCATCCTAATCTAGAAGTTTTCTAGAATTTTTGAAAATTTTCAAGAGATGATATCCAAAATATCATAAATTGGCTACACTTGTCCAAAAAACTAATATGTTTGAACCATGGACACTAACACTAATGTCTAAAATGGCATTGGCTCTCTAGATCAATAAGAAAGCCACACTTTAGAGTTTTTCACATGGTGTGCACGATCAATAATAAAGCTGCACTTTAGATTTTTTTACATGGTGTGCACCTAGCGACATGACAACGGTTCCTTGCACGGTATACAACCGGGTAACACTTGCACAACTTGGAAGTTGGCACCTTGTGATCCTTCTTGAGTCTCCTTCTCTCCTACACAATATGTGCAGGGCTCTCCTCTTGGCACTTGATTTTAGCAGAGCTTCCACAGCACTTGCACCTTCTCTTCTCCTCTTGGAGCTTGATTTCAGCAAAGCTTCCGCAACACTTGCACCTTCTCTTCTCCTCTTGGAACTAATTTCAGCAGAGCTTCCGTAGCACTTGATTTCAGCAGGGCTTCCAAACCACTTGCACCTTCTCTTCTCTTCTTGGATACATGCAAAGTGATGCTTCCTTCACCCCTCCCCTACACCCAAGGAGAGCCTCCTCTTTTATAGGCTTTCAAGAGCTTCTCTTCTTGGAGAGAGAGTTGAGTTGTTCTTCATGCAAGATGTGGTTGTTCCACTCTACAGCCCTGATTTCAAGATATCTCTTTATGCGTTGTTTGGATGAAAAAACATCCAACACAAAATTTTTAAATCTCTTTGTTTTCGATAACCCACGCGACCCCTTTTTAGATATCATTTTTCTATTGCAATATACTTTTTAAATGGATTTTCCAAAAAATAGCTTTTTAAACTGTACTCTTAGTTTGTGGTCCATTCAACCACCTTGAGTCATACATAAGGAGAGTTCATTAGAGTGCCTTGGGCCTCAACCTTAAGATTGATTTCCACACAAAAGCTTGTGTCATTTTACACCCTAGAAAGAGAAAATCGCTTCTCTCCTCACGTCTAGAGGATCACGTCTCTCGTCTTTCTTAGTGAGATAATTCCCTCTCTCATCTTTCTTAATGAAAGAAAAGACTTAAACCTTGACTTGTAGGGAAGAGGCTGATCCCAAATGAATGAAATGCTCATTACACACAAGTAAAGCATTCCTAGGCGTCCCTGGATACACACATAAATACATATACACAATGCTAATGCACTTTCTCTTCTTAGAACTCAATCCATCTTCATCTATGTGTAACTCTTTGGTTCTTGTGTACACTCTTACACTTGGCAGAAACTTCTTTTCCCCTTGATAACTTGTACTGCGTGTACCAGATATCCGTGTCACAGTGCTTTGATCACCCCATTAAGTGATGCACTAGGAATAGTGGTCTTTAAATGGTCTTATGTTGTCATGCTAGATCATCATCAACACTTAAAGAAAAGTGAGTCATTAATTTATTGACATGAATTTATTAAATAGAGAATGCGTAATAAGCAATCAATTTAGTGACATCCCTCTGGCTTCTAAATAGTTGACCTCAACTGTAGAGGGGATACATAGTCCTTAAGAAGATATGGAAAGTCTTGTAGTTCTCTCTCAGTCATAAACTGAGTGTCCAATGGGGGATAATTCTTAAACTTAACCAGATACTTTCGTAATACCTTACTTGGCCTTAGAGTATTGTCCTGATGGTGTAAAATTCTTTCAGGCACAAGGAACTCTTCTGTTTCTTCTATGTTAGGTAAATCTTCATTGATTGGTTCCATTGGAGGTTCTCCAATATAGGGATGTAGCAAACTTATATGGAAAGGATTCTAAATGTTCCAATGACTTGGTAGATCCAAACAAAAAGTCACATCGTTTATCTTATATGTGATCTAGAAAGGGCCGTAATAGTGATTAGAAAGCTTAACCACTTTACCCTTTTGACCTTTTTGCTTCTTTAAGCATAAACTTAAGAAGAACATACTATCCAAACTTGAGATCTAACTTATGACGATGCTTATCTGCTCGTGTTTATGCTTCTCTTATGTCCTTTGGATAGCAGCTTTTACTTGAGTGAAAGTTGTATCAATGTCTCTAAAAAACTCATCTGCTGCAAAGATCTTATCCTTCATAAGAAGAATGGGTGGTAAATGAGTCTTACCATACATGATCTCAAAGGGTGCCTTACCAGTACTAGAGTGCACCATATTATTGTATGCAAACTCTAGTAAAGGCAAATACTTTTCCCATTCTCTTTGATTATCAGAGACATAGGATTTCAGAAGATCCAAATCAGTAGAATTAGCACTTTCACTTTGCCCATCCGTTTGAGGATGATAAGAGGATGAAAAAATTTTGTCCTGAGGTTCTCGAAGAGTGCTTGCCAAAAAAGGCTGGTCACGCGGGGATCTCGATCATTTGTAATGGACTTAGGCATGCCATGATGCTTGAAAATACGAGCAATGAATAGCTTAGCCATATGATCAGCTTTGATTGTCTTTTGCACAGGTATAAAGTGAGCTTGCTTACTGAATCTATCAATGATATTCCAAATTGCATCATTGCTTGCTTGTCTGCGAGGAAGCTCCATGATAAAGTCCATGGCTATACTTTCCCAAGGCTCATTGGGAATAAGTAATGGCTTCAGTAGACCAAGTGGTTTATGCCTGTCATACTTTACTTTTTGGCATATCTTGCACTCACAGACATGTCTTTCAATGTCAACTCAAAGAGTGGGCCAAAAGAAATATCTTTCCAATGCTTGAGTAGTGGTACAATGCCCCTATGTCTAGCATATGGAGATGCATGTGCTTCATCCATTACCTTGTGTCGCAATGGTAATGCTACACGAATTGCTTGATGATGATACAAATAACTATCTCGAATCGAGTAAGGTGTAATCAACTGACCTGAGTTAAGCTGATCCCATATGGTTGAGAAGTCAGAATTAGTTGCATACACTTTGGGTAAATCTATGAACTCGTTATGGTAAACAATTGTGATTGCATTCACTCGAGGTCGCCATGATAGAGCATCTGCTATCACATTCTTAGTTCCAGATGTGTGAAGGATTTGAAAATGAAACACAGATAAGAAATTTTCCCAATGCAGTTGTTTCTCTGAGAGCTTCTTCTAAGTGAGGAAGTATCTTAGACTTTGGTGATCTGTTTTAATAACAAAATATGCACCAAGTAAATAGTGTTTCCATACTTGAAGAGCATGTACCACCGCCATAAGCTCTTTCTCATATACTGGAGCATGTTGCTCATGGTCCTTGAGGTGTTGGCTCTCAAATGCTACTGCATGATGCTCTTGGTTAAGCACAGCTCCAATGCAATCCCCAGAAACATCGCAAAACTTCCAAAGTTTTTTGAAGATCTAGAACTATGAGAAATAGTTCTTGAGTCACAAGAAACTTAATTCTTTCAAAGGCTTGTAGTTGCCTTGATCCCCAGCAAAAAGGCATTCCCTTCTTAGTAAGGTCATGTAGAGGAGATGCAACATACGCAAAACCTCATATGAACCTCCTATAGTATGAATATAGTCCCAAGAAACTTCTAACTTCATGTACAGAAGTAGATGTAGGCCATTCAACAACGGCTCGAATCTTCACAGGATCCATTCTCACCAAATTGTGAGAAATAATATGGCATAAGTAATGAATTTTTGAAAGTTAAAATTCACTCTTCTTAGCATCGACATGTAATCTATACTTGCGAAGCTCTTGAAAAACAATAGGTATATGTTTTCTATGCTCTTATTCAGACCATGAAAATATTAGAATGTCATCAAAGAAGACACCTGTGAACTTTGAGTGAGGTCTGAAAATTCTCTCCATCATTCAATTGAATGTGGTGGGTGCATTCGTCAAACCAAATTGCATGACTAAGAACTTTTATAGTCCAAATGTCGTACAGAAAGCTATCATATGAACATCTTCAGGTGCTATCCGTATCTAGTGATAGCCACTCTTGAGATCCATGCGACTAAAGATACTAGCCCCTTGCAACTTATCCAAGATATCATCTATCCTTGGGATAGGAAAACAATTCTTGATTGTGATCTTGTTCAAAGATCTATAGTCTATGCACATACGGAAAGAACCATCTTTCTTTTGAATAAGTAAGACTGGAGAGCAGTATGGAGAAGAGCTAGGTTGAATTAACCCTTTTTCCAACAATTCGTTTACTTGTGTTAGGATCTCCTCTTGCTGACGTGCACTTACTCGGTAAGGCGGTTGGTTAGTTGGTGAACTGCCTGGGATAGCCCAAGAAAGAAAGTATGCCTATTGGATGATGGCACGCATGCGGGTAAAAGGTGTTCACTTTAGAAATTCCATTCTCTCATAACGGAAAAAAATATGTTGCCATCAATTGCTAGGTTCTCATAATTGTGGTGAGTGTTTTGCAAACACAGTGAAGGCCCTTCCGAGAGGTCCTCATCTCCAAATTATCAAATACCTCTCTCTCTCTGGCCTAATCCACATCAAAGGAGGACAACTATGCATGAATGGTGTGGAGTTTGTAGAAGTGCAAAGTATGGAGACTACCTTCAACTGTTGTTAGCTCGAAGGTTGGGTGTGGTTGAAAAGGTGGCCATCACACCTTATGAAATATATGTCACCGAGGATGGACACACCAAGGCAAGAACAATCACTGGTGAGCAAATTCTCCGTATAGCAAAGTTGGTGGGTTCCAAAAAGAAACACTCTAGGAAAAATCCTTCATAATTCAAGAAAGTGCATTCCCTTTACTCCCTTAAGTAGTCTCCACTCATGAATAATAACAATGGCCCGAATTTCTACACCTTCCACTCTGTACAAAACATCCGAGTTAATGTATGTATTAGTAGGAAGATTTTCTTTCAGCAACGTCTTGTCATGTACTTTGGGGCTGAAAGATTAAGGGAGATTGTTGTATCACCAGAACCTATAATCTTCCCAAGGCTAGACTACAATGCATCCTTCAATGTACATGTCTTTATCTTATTATAATAGTTTCTCATGAATCAGAACGAGTTGTATGGACCTATCCGTCCACTTGCTATGCAAACTGTGCATATTGTAGCTAGCACAAAGCTTAGATTCCAAGGCATTATTAAAAGCATACTGGGGCCTAGACGTCTTGCTGAAATCAATGCATCTGTGAACCCATTCATCCTTCCCCTTATAAAATACAACTTAAGTCTAGACATTTTCATCTTCATACTCTACTAAGGCAACATGGCATTTCCAAGTTTTTTTGGGCACAAAGGGGAGAAAGCTCTAGACTTTTTGGATGACTTAGAAATGGCCTTCCTAGTCATAGGCTGGGATGATGAAGCAACCAAAGTACGGGCCTTCTCTTTAGTTCTAAAAGGTGATGCTTGAGTGTGGTATCAAGCACTCCCGGAGGCTACAAGGGGTAATTGGGAGAATCTCAAGACCGCATTCATGCACAAGTACCAAGATACTGAGCCACCTGAAGATATTTGGAGACAACTCTTAGATCTTCGCCAAACCGTAGCAGGGGAATACCAAACCTATGAAGGCATGTTTATAAAATTATGGGATAAATGGACAGCCTCTTTAACTGAGGGAGAAAGAGTACCTGATTGCCTTAAGAAAGATTGTTTTCTAGCCGGACTCCATCCTCTACTAAGGGAGAAGGTCAAAGGAAAGTTTCCCACATCCTATGAAGAATCAGTCACTTATGCGAGGGAGAAAGATAGAAAATTGAAGTATCAAGCCTAGTTGAAGGGGGGAGTTGAGCCCATGCAGGTTTTACCAACCATGCCAAGGCCTAGAGAAATAGCAGAAGCCCCACCTGAATCGGAGATATCACAGCAAGAGCTCCTACAACGCGTTACTAATCAACTTGAAAGCCTTTCGTTAAATTTGGTGCAAGGAGTACGACCCCATCCCCTCATAAATGAAGGCAATTGAGGTCCAAGGAGACAAGGAAGAGAGTATGTTTGCTATAATTGTGGGGAGATTGGTCATGGTATGTACTTTTGCCCTCATCCTAGGCGTTTTCCAGGAAATGGATTCCAACCAAGAAGGAGGGGACAACAAGTGACACCATCTAGGGAAAGGTTTGTTCCACCGAATCCAGGGCTTCCACCACCGGTTCAAGCTCTCCAACATCCTCGACCACTTGCAGAGGTGCCGCCCTTGCCTGTCCAACCGCCAGAGAATCATGATGTTAGGATAATTAGTTTAGATGAGAGTGATGTCAAAGGGAAGGCCAAAGTAGTAGAGGTTGAAGTAATGCCAGTGAAGAAAGCCCGGAGAATTGAGAAAATGGAGCCTACACCACCAAAGGAGGTTGAAAATATGGAAGAGGAGGCAGAGTCATCAATGGCTGCAAAGATACGCAACAGTAAAAAGAGGAGGGCTCGCTCACGCCGACACATTGAGCCAGATGATTTTTCCCGAGGTAAAGGTACTAGAGCTTATGATTTGCTTGCTGATGTGAGGAATCAAGGGCCAAAAATTTCATGGCCCCAATTACTACATCTATCTCCAACAGTCCGGCGACAATGGTCAAAGATGGTAAGCATTAGACCCATGAAGAATAGACATGTGAATGCAATCCAGGCTAGAAAGATGAAAGATATTGTGCCTCTAGTGGAAGCCGAAATCAATGGGCAGAGAGTCTCAAAGACATATGTGGATGGAGGTGCAGAGATTTGTGTCATGACGGAAAAGTTGATGCATCATTTGGGATTAGAGGTAAATGAAACTACTAAATTTGGGGTCAAAATGGCCAACAATGTAGTAGTAAATTGTTTGGGAGTTATAAAGAAAGTCAAGGTAAAGGTGTGTGGAGTGCAATTGGAGCTTGACATGTATGTGATGCCAATGAAGGGGGATGGCTATCCGCTCATTCTTGGGCGACCATGGCTAATGGGAATGAAATCCAGACAAGATTGGGAGACAGGGGCTTTAGAGCTAAGACCACAAAAGGGGCTGCATAAAAAATGGAAGAGCACTATCTACAACATGAAGGAAGGCCGACAGGAGGATCTTGTGTTAGAGACCACCGCTGATGAATGGAGTTCCAGCGAGGATTGGTCATCTATGACAGAGGGAGAGTCTTCTAATGAGGAGGAAGAAAGCTCTCTAGAAGTGATGGGGATTACATTAAAAGTGCCTTCTAGTACTGAAATTCCGCAGCAGCTTTCAAAGGTCGAGAAGGAGGGGTTAGAAAAAATATTGGCTAAGGATCTATTAGTTGAGGAGAAGGTAGCCTACATGGAAGTGGTGATAAAACACTCTGCACTTTTTATTTCTGATTATGAACACATCACAGGTGTGACAGCAGTACAACATCACATTAATTTAAAAGAGGGAGCACGGCCAGTGGTGCAACGACTACGACGATTGGGAGTAGTTCAACAAAACACTCTACTCACTGAGATGCAATGACTTTTAAAGGCATGCTTCATCTATCCAATAGGGGATTTAGAGTGGGTTTCACCTGTGGTGGTGATACCCAAGAAGAATGGAAAATGGAGGATTTGTGTGGATTACAAGCCGCTAAATGCTGCAACAAAGAAGGATCACTTTCCTCTTCCCTTTTAGGATGAAATACTTAACGAGGTGGCCGGGCATGAGAGATACACTATTTATGATGGGTATTCAGGTTATTTCCAGATCCAAATAGCTGAGGAGGATCAAGAGAAGAACACCTTCATTACACCTTGGGGTTGTTTTGCTTACAAAATAATGCCATTTGGATTAACAAATGCCCTAGCCACCTTCTAGTGATTCATGAATTATGTCTTCCAGCCATATTTTGAAAAATCCATTAGGGTCTTTATTGATGACTTTTGTATTTATAGTTCTAAGGCTTTACATCTAGGGAAGGTGGATGAAGCTTTCAACCGACTCGCACAAATGGGGGGGCAATTAAACCATGAGAAGTGTCGCATTGGCGAAAGCAGTGTAACTTTGTTAAGGCATGTCGTAAGTGAGAGGGGCATTGAAGCAGATCTAAACAAAGTTAAGGCCCTATTGGCGGTGCCATCACCATCTTCTGTGAAGCAACTAACCTCCTTCATTCAGAAGGTGTGATATATGGGGCGGTTCATTCATCTCCTCTCCCAATTAATATTTCCACTGCAACAGTTAACCCACTCTGAGGAGCTCCTGTGGAGTGACGACAGCGAAAGGTACTTTCACGAGGTGAAGAAGGCTCTTAGCACCCTTCCTATAATTTTACAGCCGTGTTGGGATCAAGAGTTTTTTGTCAATCCGAGTTTTGGGGAAGATGCTCTAGGGGCAGCACTAATACAAAAGGATGCTAAAACTGGCCTAATGAGACCAGTTTACTTTTCTAGTAAAGTAATGACAGCATCAGAACGAGGGTACAAGATGGTCGAGTTGATGGTTTTGTCTCTAATGTTTGCTATAAGAAAGTTTTGTCCTTATCTTCTCCCTAGGCCATTCACAGTGATCACGACAGAAGAGCATTTTCCCTATGCCTTACAACACATGGATGTTTCAGCTAGAATCGCTAAGTGGGTGATACAACTCCAAGAGTTTGACTACACCTTCAAGGTGGAGGATTCTACTGGAGCTTGCCTAGCTAATTTGTTGACCCATAGATGCCATCAAAAGAAGGAAAAGGAGAAGGGAAAGGTAAAAGGGGAGACATCTCCTCTTGAGGAGCCGCCGTGGGTGGAGAATGCCCATGTCCTCTACTTCGATGGGGCCTACAAGCGTATTAAAGATAGAGCGGTAGTAGGAATAGTGGTGTTCAGTCCCGAAGGTGACAAACTTTATGGAGAAGGTATTAGCTTGGAGGATGTCCATTCTAATAATGAGGCAGAATATCAAGCCTTGCTTTTAGGTTTGAGGTGGTGTCTCTCACATGGTGTCACTCGACTTAATGTTTTTGGGGATTCTATGCTCATTGTTAAGCAAATGAAAGGAATCTAGGCTTGTAAAAATGATAACTTAGCAGTGAAAATGAGGGAAGCTAAAACTCTCATGAGAAAGCTATAGAAAGCCCAAATCTATTTTGTGCCAAGGCGCACAAATGGCGACGCAGATGCTCTAGCAGCTGAAAAATTGAAAGAGGTAATGGTAGGCATCATTACAGTAAAGCTTCCCTTGTTTTAAGGTAAGTTTCAACTACAATATGTGCTTTATTTTCTCGAGCAAGGTGAGGCACCTACACATATGAGTAAAAGTGAGAAAAGGTGGCTAGCTACTAAGGCCACTAAATACCGCTTGATAAATGATGTGTTGTATTGCAAAGGAAAGGATGCAGTGCTTAGAAGGGTGCCAACAGCAAAGGAGATTATAAATGTGATTAAGAGCTGCCATGAAGGGGTTTGTGGCGGACATTTTGCTCAAGAAATAACCAGCAAGAAGATTCTCCAAGCCGATTTTGTGTGGCCTAGTCTACATCGAGATGTGCAACATTGGTGCCGCACTTGTGACGATTGCCAAAAGGCCGGACCAAGGAAGCTAGTGCATGAGGAACAAAATCCCATAACTACATATGGCCCATTTGAGAAATGGGGGATTGATGCAATAGGGCCACTCCCACGAACTCAATCTGGCAAGGAATACATCATAATGAGAGTGGACTACATGACGAGGTGGGCAGAGGCTTCAGCAACTAGTAGGATCACAGCCCAAGTAGTGGGAAAATTTGTGTTTGAAAATATTTGTTGCAGGTTTGGCACACCTTTGGAAATTATCTCTGATCGGGGTCTTGGTTTTAGGGCAAACCTAGTAGGGGAGCTAATGGAAAGGCTAAAAATCAAGCACAGGCATTCTACTCCCTACTATCCACAGTGTAATGGTTTGGTCGAAAAAGTGAATGGGCTTATTTGTAAGATAATTACCAAGTAGGTACACATGCACCCCAAGCACTGGGATAAAAAATTGAATGCAGCTCTTTGGGCCTACAGGACTTCATTTAGAACCTCACTTGGCTATACTCCATTTCACCTCGTCTATGGCCAAGAAGCTTTGCTTCCTATAGAGGTGGAACTGGCCAGTTTGCGTGTTTTAGTAGCCAGTCAAGAGAAGAATCAAGATAAGAAGTTAGAGGAAAGGATCTTGGATCTAGAGAGGCTGGAGCTAGACAGAGAAGCAGTAGTCCAACACTATTCCATGCAGGCTGAAGAGAGGAGGAAGACCTTTAATAAGAATCTGGCCAGCAAACACATAAGGGAAGGAGCACTTGTGCTACGCTATGATAACCGCTTTGATAAACAAAAAGGATGATAAACTTGTGTTCAAGTGGGAAAGGCCATTCATGGTTATAAAGAGATATCCAAATGGCAGCTAAAAGCTAGGTGACATGGATGGGAAGGTTCACAAGACAAGGCTAAATGGATGGCGACTGAAGCCTTATTTTCAAAGAAATATGAACATTTTGGAGCAATCATTCAATGAAGAGCCACCAATGAGGGGATGCAGTCCTCCTTGCTCTATTGGACCATCATTATCAAGCTAGAGGCATGAATACCTCTAGCCTAAGGGGAGTGCTAGTGATCCAGGTTTTTTACAACCCGGATTATTACCACAAAATTTCGCCAAAGCCCCTATCAAGAGCTTACCATATCATTTTGGGTTTACTCTTCAAGCAGTAGGTATGCTACATTGCTTCTCGATCATGATAACTCTAGCAAATGGGGGGAACAAGTTCTTAGAAGGCATGTCAATGTAAAGGGTAAAAGGGATGGTTATCTTAGTGAAGATGGAAATGGATTACATCTAGGAGTTGAGTGAGTGCATAGATTTTTCAAAGGACTAGCCTCCAACTACACATGGGCTCCGTCTGCATCACTAAGATTTGGAATCTATCACCATCATTAGAGGACACCTCACCCTAGCACACAAATCAATATCCACATCATGGTGTCATTTGGATCTTGCACAAAAGCTTACAAGCATGGACCCCTTTTGTCACATGCTTATATGTATTTATATACATATGGGGGACTAAAGTCAAAGCAAATTTTAGAAGCCATTTTTTATAATCTCAATAACTCCCAAGAAAAAGCGAATTTCAAGAAAACTCCCGTGCTGCTTGATCGCTTTTGACCTGATCTACAAAGTTGCAGAAGAAACTTTTTTCAAATTCCTCACAGATTTGAAGTTACGAAGGCGCAGACTTCTGGCTACATGCAATTTTCTTCTCTCTTTCACCACACCAACTTTCCACTCTGTCCTTCTTGTAAATATATTATAATAATGTGCTTTGGGCACCCACCTCTTGTAATCTACCTCCATTTCTCTATTTTGTCTACCACCACCCTTGGCTTCTTGCATGATGACCAAGGTGGGGACTTGTCCCATCCACTATGCTCCATATTTTCAAAGATGCCATACATCATGTAGGATTATGTTAATCAAGAAGATTAGCTTAATCTAATCCCTCATGGAGGCTATATAAAGAGCCCATGGAGAATGAAGAAGGGAGAGGAAGGACAATGACAAGTCCATGAGAGCATTCTAGAATATCCTCATCTCTTTGAGGTGAGCTATGAGTGAGTTCTTTTATTATGTAGCATAATGGCAAGCTTCCTCTACCTATTCTTCTATTATCTCCCTCTCCTCTCATCTTCTCATTCCATGTAGCATAATGGCAAGCTTCTTCTACCTCTTCTCCTCTTATCTCCCTCTCCTCTCATCTCTCTCTCTTATATTCCAATATGGTGTCTAGTATATATATTCTCTCTTGTAAATTTGTGTTTTGGTTCTCTTGATTCTCTTTGAGAAAAGGGATGTCCTAGCCCATCCTCCCTTTGGCTAGGTGGTGCCCCTCTTTAGTTCTCTTAGTGAGGATTGGAGGTTGGATGGGTAAGAGGCAACCCGTTCATCATTTCAGCCCTCAATAGTTGTTTCTCAGATGGGAAAAACAAGCTTGTAACTGTGGAAGATGAGGGAAGAAGGAGCAGGAGGAAGAAAAGCAGCAGTTTAAAAACCAGCAATCAGTCAAACTAGGGAGAGGAGAGAGTATCGGGACGCGCATAGAATCCTCATCCATCCATGCTTTTCAATCTCTCTCATCAATCAATTTCGAAGAAGAGCGGTTTTTCTTTCTCCTCTCACGGGACTAGCAAGTTGCAGAATTGGGACGATGTGTCTGCCTCTCGTCTTTACACCATTAAGCTCTGGATCATGCTTGGTGTGTGCAATTAAGCCATCCAGGACGGGAAAAACAGAATCAAATAAAAGACGCCTCTGAATAGGGTTGTAGAATTGTGCCTCGATTTCCCCAACAACAAACGTCGGAGTTTCATGTCTGGAGATTTGTTAACAACTGCGGCTCAAAATTTGTACCTGTACTGGTTGTGTTGGACGAAGCATACATTGAGTTTTCTGGAGAGCCTTCACGAATTGCCTGGGTAAAGGAGCATGAAAATCTTATTGTGCTTCGCACTTTCAACAAACGTGCAGGCTTGGCAGGCCTACGTGTTGGTTATGGTGGCTTTCTGTTGAGCATTATCAATTACTTGTGGAGAGTTCAGCAGCCATATAATGTCTCTGTAGCTATTGACTTGGCTGTATGCGCTACTTTAAGCAATCCAGGCTACCTCAAGAATGTGAAAGATGCTCTAGTTGCTGAAAGAGAGCGGTTATTTAAGCTGCTTCAGACTTTTCCTGTTTTGACACCTTATCCAAGTCATGCAAACTTCATCCTCTGTGGAGTTAAAGGTGGTCACACTGCAGGACAGTTGAAGGCGGATCTTGCTAAGGAGGGTGTAATGGTACGCCACTATGATAAAAAAGAGCTTAAGGGGTTTATTCGTATATCAGTGGAAAAGCCAGAACATACAAACAGATTAATGAGAACTCTTAGAAAGGTACTGCAATGAATGTGCCTCCAGACTGCTTTCAAGGTTTACTGGAACTACAACTGTGAAGTTTGTAATACAGCACGTCCTCAAGGTTGTGCTAATGAATCAAAATCGGAGTCATGATCAGCTGAAGGATAACTGTTGATATTCCTGGCAATTGCTGGGAAACTAAAGTTTGATAGCTGTTCTAGCAAACTAGGATGGAAACATTTGTACTCTGATGCATTTTACTCCTGTTACAACATTTTATCAACAGATGGTTCTCTGCACTAAAGGACATGCTTGACTGGATTATTATTTAATGCCCATTGTTCTGTTCAACTTAGTTGTCATCATACACCTGAATGTAAACAGTTTATGAGATACTTCAGATTTTTCTGAACATGAACTTCATGTAACTCACTTGACAAGGAATATAGTGAACTTTGGCATCAAAAATTTGACTTCTTCTTGTTAGTCTCTTCACTTGTTGCAACTTGAACCCCATGTTCAGCAGCCCTTACATGAAATCTACGACACCGCAACCCTCCTACACCTTGGGGATTGGCCCGTCGATGCATCACTAACACATATAACACATATGAAATATAATCCGCCCTTGGTACCAATATTATATCGTTTCAGGAATGAACAGCCCTCACTTACTTGTCCCCTTGGACCCACCGTCTAGACCTACTCTCTCCAGCGTGGGTCATTTATAAATCAACCAATTGCTATGCATGCCAGGAATAGATACCATGTGCATGATTCATGCAATGGTGAATGCTTTATTGTGCACAAATAATTATGGTCTGAAATCAACCTATGTGTCGTGCAAAAACATCCCTTTCAATAAATTTCTACTAATACGCAATGCTTGGTTATAGGAACCTAACACCAAGGCTAACCTCGTGCTGCTAGATCCATTATTTCTAAATAAACCGCATCTTAAATGTTATGCATAAATAGAACAATCAAAATTTTTATTATTTTAGCATTTAAACTATTGTATAATATCATCCTCCCCCTCACCGCTTAAATTCTGCTGCGGTGCATAGGTGTAGAGGTTTTTTAATGTCATTTTTTATATGTAAAAGCAATAAATACGCACTTTAACACAAAGGAAAAAGTCCAAAATGAGGATTAACCTCATGCTTTAGCCTTGTCAAACATTCACATACATAGATCTCATTTTTCCATTTTTTTCAATGCAAAAAACTATTTTTCTCTATTTTTACTATTTATTTTTAATAGAAAATAGGTATTTTTTGGTTTTTTTCTTATGGTTGATAATTGGAACTAAAACTTAACATTTCCCCTTATTTTATCCCATGTCCACTCATTTTTTCCCACTCAAAATCAAAGAAACTATCAATTTCCATCAAAATTAGTGGTTTTCCGGGTTTTGAAAATTTACAGTTGCTTTAAATCAATATGGGTTCTAGATAACAATGATTGCAGCCCTGAAACACAATGCAAGGAACATTCAAATAAAATCTCAGCCCATGTGCACATCATTTAGAACATGAATGATAAAAAGGAAGTAAAATTCTTTCATAAAATAGAGCATAATGTCTTTTTGCGTGTTTCGGATTTTTTGAATATTTAATTGAGACTGTGTATCGAACAGCCAGCCATGGATTTCAGCATAGATCTTCACCCTTCATCCTCCTCAGTCTCTTGGAACAATCCGATGCCTCTCGGACAAGCATCCATCTCCCGATTCTCTTCTTGATTCTTGCCACATGAACTACCTCTATGCAGGAGAGATAGGGAGGAGAGAGAAATACTATTGTTTTCTCTTTGCTCAGTGCATCAATTCTTGATCAGATTCTAGCGATGAAGGGCGAAGAATAGAAGCATCTCAAGCCCAAGAGGATTGTGTGTGTGTGTGTGTGTGTGTGGATTAGAAAATTACCAATCATTGCCAAGATGGGAGGCATCAATTCTTGATCAGATTCTGGCGATGGAGGGTGAAGAACCCAAGAGGATTCCCTCTCTCTCTCTCTCTCTCTCTCTCTCTCTCTCTCTGTGTAGATTAGAAAATGGCCAATCATTGCCAAGATGGGAGGCGCAAAAAAAAAATGCCCCCCTCTCCCATGGTGTTTCATTTCTTGTCATTAAGCTCTTTGTTAAGAGCTTTTAAGCTTTAAACCAAATATCTAGTTCATGGCTTGTTGGTTTCACACTTTTGGCAAGTGGTTTTTTCAGTTTTGAGGGGGCAAACGACAATGAAATCGAGATCTGTCTGGACGGGTGGTTCC
Source organism: Lygodium microphyllum (assembly GCF_053477565.2). NCBI lineage: Eukaryota > Viridiplantae > Streptophyta > Polypodiopsida > Schizaeales > Lygodiaceae > Lygodium > Lygodium microphyllum. The sequence goes on along the minus strand of NC_141163.1, from coordinate 81,086,418 downwards.
GTGACGTTGATCTGGGTTTTTTACAACCCGGATTATTACCACAAAATTTGGCCAAAGCCCCTATCAAGAGCTTACCATATCACTTTGGGTTTACTCTTCAAGCACTAGGTATGCTACATTACTTCTCGATTATGATAACTCTAGCAAATGGGGGGAAGAAGTTCTTAGGAGGCATGTCAATGTAAAGGGTAAAAGGAATGGTTACCTTAGTGAAGATGAAAATGGATTACACCTAGGAGTGGAGGGAGTGCATAGATTTTTCAAAGGACTAGCCTCCAACTACACATGGGCTCCGTCTACATCACTAAGATTTGGAATCTATCACCTTCATTAGAGGACACCTCACCCTAGCATACAGGTCAATATCCACATCATGGTGTCATTTGGATCTTGCACAAAAGCATACAAGCATGGACCCCTTTTGTCACATGCTTATATGTATTTATATGCATATGGGGGACTAAATTCAAAGCAGCTTTTGGAAGCCGTTTTTTATAATCTCAATAACCCCCAAGAAAAAACGAATTTCAAGAAAATTCTCTCATGGCCCGATCGGTTTCGACCTGGTCTACAAAGTTGCAGAACAAACTTTTTTCAGCTTCTTTACGGATTTGAAGTTACGAAGGCGCACACTGCTGGCTATATGCAATTTGCTTCTCACTTTCACCACACCAACTTTCCACTCTATCCTTCTTGTAAATATATTATAATAATGTGCTTTGGGCACCCACCTCTTGTAATCTAGCTCCATTTCTCTATTTTGTCTACCACCACCCTTAGCTTCTTACATGATGACCAAGGTAGGGACTTGTCCCATCTACTATTCTCCATATTTTCAAAGATGCCATATATCATCTAGGATTATGTTAATCAAGAAGATTAGCTTAATCTAATCCCTCATGGAGGCCATATAAAGAGCCCATGGAGAATGAAGGGGGAGGGAGGACAATGACAAGCCCATGAGAGCACTCTAGAATACCCTCATCTCTTTGAGGTGAGCTATGAGTGAGTTCTTTTATTATGTAGCATAATGGCAAGCTTCCTCTATCTCTTCTCCTATTATCTCCCTCTCTTCTCATCTTCTCTTTCTATGTAGCATAATGGCAAGCTTCCTCTATCTCTTCTCATATTATCTCCCTCTCCTCTCATCTCTCTCTCATACTCTAATATGGTGTCTAGTACATATATTCTCTCTTGTAAAATTGTGTCTTCGTTCTCTTGATTCTCTTTGAGAAAAAGGATGTCCTAGCCCATCCTCCCTTTGGCTAGGTGGTACCCCTCTTTAGTTCTCTTAGTGAGGATTGGAGGTTGGATGGGTAAGAGGCAACCCGTTCATCATTTCAGCCCTCAACGTCAAAATCTACAAAGTTGGACCCCATCATGCTCTTCTTGGCTTCTAGATCCAATAGCCCCTTCACAACCCCGAACCTAATTGCGGGGATAAAATGGGGGATCAAACAACCTCAGAATGGAGATCCGAGACTTGCTTTGGATTCCTGATGTCGTTTCACATTTAGGAAAATTCCAACTCGACCATCGGCTGTGCCGTTTGATTTTCCATGAAAATAAGCATTAGCACTCTAGGGAATTTCCGCTTAAAATCGTACTAATTGCCATCGCCACCTTTGAGAAGTCTATTTTTTCCCTAAAATTCAAAAGTTTTGGCTATTTTTAAGCACTTCTCGGCATAAAAAATCATCGCTCATTGGCGACCACATGACAAGGTGACTCAGCCCGTTGAATCCCACAAATAGATCTGCACATAAACACAACCACAAACAGCATCAAGCTAATACAAAATAGATGCATAACAAAACACATCATAGCTCTCACCCTACCCCTTGACAAAACCAAGGCATGAAATCCACGAGGAGTAGGCCTAACATAATCTGACAAAAAGTCTAAAGCGAGTCATTGACCAAGTGCTCCAACACAGCCAAGCTAAAAAGAACTATCAAAGGGGTCGTCCTAAGTGGTGGTTTGAACTACCTACCTAACTAAGGACAACTCAACTAGGAGCTCCTACTAGGTAAGAACTCTTATAGCCTGATCAAGAAATATTATCGTTTAGCACATTGGGTCTTTTTAACCTCTTATTTTCCATACGCGAGCGTGTAAAAAGGAGGGGGCTGAGCATAGTGACCCAAGGAGAACAAGGCATCGACCTCATGTCCTATCTCAATACCCAAGAACCTACCAAGTCCTCGCAAGATGACACTGAATCCTTTTCTAACGCTCACTTTTATTTTCACCCCACGGTTTTCTATTCTTTGTTTTTCAGCTAGATGCCACCCCTCAAAAGACAAGGCATCGGCCTTGGGTCTTGTCTCGTCCCCAGGAACCTACCAAGCCCTCCCAAGGTGATAAACAACATCTCAAGGATTTTTCTTTCTTTCATTTTCTATTTTTATAGGGGTTAGAACTCCTTTTTACACATCTCCGTATATTCATATATTGTTTTTAAGATATTTAGGGTTTTGCCCCTTTCCATCATTATTTTAGTAGGCTTCTCTAACTGCCTCACAACTAACAGGAACTCCTAGAATGACCGCCTAGTAGGTCAGTAGAACAGGGTCACTAGAATTGCCTTCTAAAATAGGTCTTTCAATGCCTGACAATGCCTTGCAAGAGGCAATGACTACTCAGGTCTCCCCCAAACATACAGAACCTAAATCTGGGACTTCATGCCTTGAGTGCCGGTCCCCAAAAAACAAAAGAAAGTAACCCTTATATGCACATATATCATTAATTGCTTAAGGAAAAAGAAAACTTGGAAAGGGAATGAAACCACTTGGAATGGCCACAAGAAGCTCCTTCACAGCAAAGGCTCCCTCCAACGACTTCGTCAACCTATATAATGCAATCACTACAACAAAAACCCATTAACTGTACCCGCACCAAACAGATGAATGGCCTTCTTGGCCTAAAGAAAGAGCACATTTCACTGCAAACTAGCTAGCCCTCTTGGCCTAAAATGGATAGGTCATTCTTATCCATGCAATACATAGGGTCTTCTTTGCATATACATCACATCCTATCAAACTAACCAGGATACCACGGATAGCAACAATTGGACAGTGAGCCCCATGCTACTCATGCCACGTAGCTCAAGGCTTGATCTTAGGCTTTTGTAAATCCACTAGTCCAAGCCTCTCTACTGATATAACCTCAATATGGCCTATCCTTCCTTGGATACCATTGGCTAGGTGAATGACATCATTGGGCTTGCAAGTCCCACATTTATTGTCATCCAAATGAATTGGTTTTTCAACCGGCTTAGAGGCTCCTTTGGCAGAAAGAATCACAACTTGGTGCTCATTCAAACCTTCCTTATTTGGGTTTTGACATAATTCAATGTTTTAACCCAAACTATGTAGGGTTTCAATCCGAGACCCATCACATGACTGTATCATTATGGGCTTTTATCACACCTACATGGGAATTGATCACAATATATCCACATGGTGTTATTGACCTTGTATCTAGCACACCAACCACATTTTGAGAGATCTTGGGTTTCCAAACCCATCTCACATCCTTCTTGCATTCTTAGGCTGCCTTGACTGTCCACATTGGTCCAATGGACTCACTGTGGATTTATTGCTATAGCCAGATGGCCTCACATCCTTATGACTTCTATTTAGTACAGGTGGACCTTTGGCATCATGCATCTTCTTCATATGAGAGGTCTTTACTTGCTTTTGTCCACTTTGCAATTGCTTATCCATAGGAACCATGCTTTTACTAAAACAAATAGCATCTAGCTCTCGGTAGACACACCACTGATGGGACCTAACATAGGCTGGCACTGGCTATAGTGTTGAGATGGCAAGCTCAACACGTGGGGACATTGATGATGGACCACCTAGCTAGATGGATCCGCACGTCTACACTTAGCACGTTGGTGGTCATTATGATACTCACATGGCCACTGACTTATCACTTATTATATTTAGTTTGTTACACCTGCCTATAGCTGGCAAAGACATAGCGCCAATCGATTAGTGCAGTCAGTTATGCACTGTTTGACTTAGTAGGCCACTTTTCTTTATGTTGTATCTTATCTATACTTTGTGTACATTCTATAGTGTGTGGAAGAATAAGAAAAAACCAGCAAGAAATTGTTTTGGCCTCCATCTATCTTCTTGTGATCTTGAGTGAGCTTCCTCTTGTGTATACAGTGTGTGTTTGGCACAGCACCTCAAGCAAGTCCCCCCACCACATGATTCTTGATATGGTATTAGAGCCGTGCCACTAAGAGGCTGATTTCCAAGGCTCAAGTGAAGGAGAAGAAGCAAAGTTTGAGCAAGCAAGCAATGGGTAAGAAGCTTTCCCATTCTTCCACTCTCTCTCTTAGATAGTGCCTGTGGAGGCACCGGAAGCAGGGTCAAGCAAAAATCTTAGATTACTGTGAGATTTGGTGTGCAAGCAGAGCACTCTATAATTTGCAGATAAAGCTTTCAAAGCTTATCCGCAGTTATTTTGGGCGTATGAGGCCATTTCAGGCCCCATTTTTGAGCCGCAAGGTTGCACATAACAATTTCAGGGTACATTGTGATTTTGGTTGTATTGACCAAAAGTGGGTGCACGGGTTACAGATTGTGAATCTGTATTTTTCGTCGTGTTTGTAGGAAGCAAACATAAGGTTTATCTGTAAACAAGTTGCAGATTACATGTACTATTGAGAAATCTACGAAAAAGGTTGCTTGGTGTAGTGTTGTGCACGTGTTGTGAAAGATTGCAGAAGACTAGCTTGCTGTGTTGTATCCTTGTTTGTGATAATGGTAGAGAACAGTGAAAATCCCATTATTGAGAATCTCGACAAGAATAACTACCCTTCATGGAAGTTCCGTGTGACGAACTTACTCATTGGAAAGGGCCTTTATGAGTTTGTTTCAAGCGAAGAAAAGGAGCCAGCTGGGTATCCCTCCGACTGCAAATGAATTAAAAGCATGGAAAGAATGGAATGCGAAGACAAAAAGGTGATGTACTAGTTATCTGAAGTCATTGATAATACTATGTTGGGACATATCAGGAATGCAAAAACTTCATATGCAGCTTGGAAAATTTTTGAGAGTATGTTTTCAGTAAATACAAAGGCACGAAAGATTCAACTCAAGCAAGAGTTGAATGCCTTGAAGAAAGGGAAAATATTTGTGAATGAGTATGTGTTGAAGGTGAGGAGCATTGCAGATGCTTTAGTAGCAATTGATGCAATGCCTGATGATGATGATTTTGTTTCATCCACTCTGAGTGGCCTTAACAATGAGAAGGCATGGAAATCATTTCTTACTTCAGTATATGTGCGGAAGCGATTTTCAGATTTTGATGAGCTGATTTCTCGCATGATTACCAAAGAGATCAATATGTAGGGTGATTCATTTGAAATAAATGGTGAACACATCCAAGCATTTTACTCGAGTTCAAGAAGGGGACGTGGTAGATCCTCTTCAAGAGACCGTGGTATGGGACATGCTAGTGATAACCAGCAAAATAGGTTCAATCAACAGTTTGGTGAAATGTAGGTTTCTGGAGGTAGAGAAAGCTTTAGAGGCAGGGGGGACTCTAGAGAAAGAGGTGAATGGCAAAATAGAGGTTCTGGAAATTCTGATATTGTTTTCCATTATTGTGGCAAAACAGGCCATATTGCAGCCCAGTGCTATGCAAAAAAGGATGATATTCGCAGTGGTAAATTGCAGCAAGGAAACTATGCATCGTCTTCACGACAGAATGAAGACAAAAATGAGTGTCTGTTTGTTATGCAGCATATGATGAATGCAATTACAGAAAAAGGGACACATGATGATATATGGTATGTCGATTCAGGTGCATCAAATCATATGAACAGTCATGCTGAATGGTTTGGAGAGATGCATGACTTACAAAACCCAGGTTATGTGCAGATATGTGATGATTCATGCCACCCAATTTCACACATTGGAAAGGTTCCCTTGTCCTTGTATAATGGCCAGACAAAGAGTCTAACAGATGTATTACATGTGCCATCAATTACAAAGAATCTAGTGTCTGTTGGACAAATGGTAGAGCTGGGGTTGCAGGTTCGATTCAATGCAAAATGTTGTTTTGTAAAAGACTTTAATGATAAGTGCAGGTTGGTCACAAAAGAAAGTAGAGTTGGCTGAATGTTCACTTTATATGCTGGAATTCTTGCAATGGATGTTGCTATGTATGCTAAAGGAAAAGGAGTACTTGCAGTTATTGAAATATGGCATAAATGTATTGGACATGCAAATGTGCAAAGGATGAAATTAATGCAGTCCAGAGGATTAGTTATAGGGTTGCCTTCTTTTAGAGTTTCAGAATTGCATAAAGTCTGTGAAGCATGCCAGTTTGGTAAGTAGGTAAGACAACCCTTCTCGCATGACAAAGAAGTGAGTAGAAAAATACTTGATGTAGTGCATACAAGTGTTTGGGGGTCTACACAGAATGTATCTCTTGGTGGCAGCAAATAATTTGTCACATTTTTTTATGACTGTTTAAGGAAGTTATAGATATACTTCTTGAAGGAAAAGAGTGATGTGTTTGAGCACTTCAAATCCTTTAAGGCAGCTGTTGAAATAGAAACATACTTAAAAGTGAAGTGTTTGAGATCAAGTAGAGGGGGAGAGTAGCTCTCTAATGAGTTCAGTGGTTTCTTGAGGACTCATGGGATAAAGAGGCAATTTACTTGCAGGTATATCCCCACATCAAAATGGTGTTGTAGAAATAAAAAATAAGCATATTGCAGAAGTTGCACGGGCATTAATGACTGAAAAGAATATGCCCAAACATTTTTGGTCTAAGGTTGTCCATATTATTGTCTATATTATGAACAGAACTCCCACATCTACAGTTCATGGGATGACTCCTGAAGAGTGCTTTATTGGCAAGAAGCCCAATGTATTGCACTTGAAGGTATTTGGATGTGTTGCATATGTTCATGTGCCAGATGAGCTACAAAAGAAGCTTGATCCAAAGGCTGAAAAATATATTTTTATTGGGTACTCTTTAGAGCAGAAAGGGTATCGCTGTTATAACCTTGTCACAGGTGAGTTCAGAGTGAGCAGGGATGTTATCTTTGATGAGATGGGAAGCTGCTGGTATGCACCTAATGGTGATGTATTAGATGATGATAATGATCAAGATAGCTATGTGCAAAAAGAAAAACAAGAATCACAGAGTCTTAATGGACCAGAAACATCATCTTGCACTATACCTACAGTGAGCCCTTGGTTTGGGAGACTAAGGAGTAGCCCCATATCTTCAGGTGGATCTATAAGTGTTGCAAGGAAGGACAAAGGAAAGAAGAAAGTGCTAGATGGTAATGATGCATCTCCAAGTCATTTGGGATTTGATGGAGATTCTAGTGGTTCGGAGAGTTTGGATGATGAGCTTGGCATTCATTCAGGACACCAGGTGTACAAAGAGCTCATAGTAATGTAAAGGCTCCATTGAGTGATCCAGTGGTACATAGATTTAGCCAGGTCAAATACCCTGTTAAAAGATTTGGTTTGGAAGGTTATGCGGCTCACCATTACACTTATATGGTGAAACTAGTTGAGGATGTTGAGTCCACTTGTTTTGAGGATGTTGTTGATCACACTCATTGGGATGCAGCAATGGAAGAGGAGATGAATGCATTAGAATTCAATAAAACTTGGTATTTGGTACCCTTACCTAAGGATAAGAAAGCTATTGCCTGTAAGTGGGTTTACAAAGTCAAGCATAATGCAGATGGTTTAGTTAGCATATATAAAGCTAGGTTGGTTGCAAAAGTCTATGCTCAAACATATGGCATAGATTATGAAGAAACATTCAATCCAGTTGCTAGGATGGAAACTGTTAGATGTGTGATTTCCCTAGCAACAAGCCAAAGGTTGGATTTTGCAACAAATGGATGTTAAGAATGCCTTCTTGCATGGTGAATTGCAAGAAGAAGTGTATATGGAATAGCCAACATGTTATGAGGATTTAGAGCATCCCACATATGTGTGTAGGTTAAAGAAGGTGCTCTATGGGCTGAAGCAAGCACCTAGAGCATGGTTCGACAAGATTGGATAGTATCTTGTAAATATTGGATTTTGTATTTCTGATGCTTATCACTCACATTATGTAAGAAAGGGAGATGCAGGGTTGGTCATCATAGTCATCTATGTGGATGACTTGATTATTATAGGTGATAGTGACAATGGGATTACTAAAGTTAAGGACTTCTTGAAGAATAAGTTTGAGATGAAAGAATTGGGTGAGCTGAGATACTTTCTTGGTATTGAGGTGATCAGATGTGATGATGGTATATGGCTATCCCAAAGGTAGTATGGCTTGGATATGTTATCCAATTATGGTATGACAGCATGTAAGCCTCTTTCAATACCATTGGAGCAAAATGTGAAGTTGAGTGTTGATGTTGGAGATGAGATAGAAGACCCTACTATGTTCAGGAGGATAGTAGGGAGTTTGATTTACATGACTATCACAAGGCCAGACTTAAGCTATGATGTTGGCCTTGTTAGTCAGTTTATGTAGATGCCTAGAAAGCCTCATTTGGATGCAGCTAGATGTATATTGAGGTATGTGAAGTCCACTTTACATTATGGACTTTTTTATGAGGCATGTAAGGACGTACAGGTCTTTGGATACACAGATGCAGATTGAGCTAGTAGCATGTCAGACAAAAGATCTACAAGTGAATTCATGTTTTCCCTTCATAGTGCAGTAGTTACATGGAGCAACAAAAAACAACCTACAGTTGCTTTATCGAGTACAAAGGCTGAGTATAGAGGTGCTGTTGAGATATCGAGCTCCACTCGTGATACGCCAGGGTGACCGTTGTGTATTTATGTCACCGACTTGTCAATTGCAGATGCGGTTGGTACACCGCCCCTGAATAATAGCTACATGATAGCTATCCTTATCTACTCTAGTTCGTGGCTCAGTTAGTATGCCACCTTAGTTAGTTGAGTTTGGTTTGAGACTCATATCTAGGGTTCTTCTATTTCTTTGTACTTGAGTTCTTTTGGCTTCCACAACTAAGAAGAGGAAAACTGTTTTTAGCCTCCACACTTGTGTGTATTCCCCCATTGCGCAAGCAAGAAAGCTACAAGTGAGACTCCTTCCTTCTCTCCCACAATCTTGACATGGTATCAGAGCCTTGTTCGTGGTAAGGAGCTCAAGAAAGCAAGCCAAGCTCGCGGTGTTCTGGTAAGAGGAGCAGTGTTGCTTTCATTTTCTGTTTTGGGAGCAGATCTCTGCAGGTAGCACAGCCGGAAATTGCAGGAGTGCATTGTCTCAGGTTGAGACGCCCTTCGCGGTGAAGCAAGAGGGTAGTATATGCTGCGGGAAAAGGCTTTAGCCCTTGGCGACCCTGTTTTTTTGATTTGAGGCCATTTTGGGGCCTGTTTTGGAGGCGGAAGTTTTCTGCACGCACTCAGGAAAAGGCCCAGTTTTATGCTGTGCAGCCACTGTTCTACATGTCGGTGAAAAGTTTCTGTAGAAATTGCATCATATGCTTGTGCGCAAAGACATTGGGAGTTACAGAATCATCCCTGTTGCCTGTTGATGCAAAATCGTCACTAGGAAGTGACTGTGTGGTCAAATACCACTTTCGCCAGTTTTGCAGATTTGCCCTTGTGAGGGTGAAGCTGTGTTTTTTGCAGTGACAGAATTTTTTGCAGTGTTCTGTAATGGCGTCTGATTCACTTTCACAGATTGTCACTGAAAAGCTTGACAAGAACAACTTCCAAGCATGGAAGTTTAGAATGACGAATTTCCTTATGGGAAAAGGATATTGGGAATTTGTTGCAGGAAATGAAGAAGAACCAGTTCTTCCTGATGTTCCCAATCAACAGCAAATGCAGGCATTCAAAGCATGGCATGAGAGAGCCAGGAAAGTTATGTACTGGCTGTCTATCAGCATTTCAGACTCTATGATTGTGCATATTCAGGATGCAAGTACGCCAAAGGAGGCATGGGATACTCTGTCAAAGATGTATAGCACAAATACGCAAGCCAGGAAAATGCAGCTCAAGCAAGAGTTGCATAATGTGCAAAGAGAAAATATGAGCATCAATGACTACCACATGAAGGTGAAGAAGATTGCAGATGCACTTGCTTCCATTGGGTCGCCAGTGGAAGATGATGATTTAGTTTCTGTGACCTTGAATGGTCTAGGAAAGGATTATGCGCAATTTCGGACATCCATTTCCGTCCGTGAAAGATTTCCTGATTTTGAGGAGTTGATTGCTCTTCTAATTTCTGAGGAGCAGAGAAATGGTGGTGCATCTTCTTCAGGAGGAACTTCAAAAGAAGCTGTCTTCTACTCAAATGCTAGAAGAGGTAGAGGCAGAGGTAGAGGAGGCCGATTTGGAGGCCGTGGTAGAAATCAGAATATGCAGCAAACTCAAGAAAACCAGTCCTATGGAGGAGGACGTGGTAACTCTAGAGGCAGGGGGAGCCAAAGAGGTCGTGGTGGATGGCAAAGAGGTCAAAATGCAAACAGTAATGTTGAATGCTACTACTGTGGTAAAATGGGTCATATGGCTAAAGACTGCTATAAAAAGCAGAATGACATCATGAATGGAAAACTGCAACAAGGGAATTATGCATCTTCTAGCTGACAGGGTGATGACAGAAATGAGCATTTGTTCATGGTGCAGCACATGAACAATTCTGTGACAAGTGCAGAAGAAAGCAATGATGTATGGTATGTTGACTCAGGTGCATCAAACCACATGACAGGTCATGCAGAATGGATGGAGGATGCAAGGAAAATGGAAAAACCAGGATTTGTGGAGACTGGTGATGATACTGCACATCCTATTATGCAGATTGGAAAAATTCCCTTGTCTATGCAGGATGGGAAAAAGAAATACCTGTCCGATGTATTTCATGTCCCGAATATCACCAAGAATCTGGTTTCTGTCGGTCAAATGGTTGAGCAGGGCTTGTAGGTCAGATTTAATCCTCATGGATGCTTTGTTGAGGATATGAAAAATAAAGGTCGCTTGATAGCAAAAGGAAAGAAGAAGGGCAGAATGTTTACGTTGGATGCAGACATGTCTGAATTGAGTGCAGCAATGTTTGCACATGGGACCGGTGTAGTTGCAGATATTGATATCTGGCATAAACGCATTGGTCATGTTAATGTACAGCGACTTAAATCAATGCAGGCCCAAAATATTGTTGCAGGATTGCCAAAATTCAAGGTTGCAGAAATGCATAAGGTATGTGAAGCCTGTCAGTTTGGAAAACAGGAAAGGAAACCATTTCCTAGACATGTTCAAGAGAGTGAGAAGCCATTGGAATTAATCCACTCTGATGTGTGGACTACTAAAGCTGCATCTCTTGGAGGCTGTCATTATTTTGTCACTTTTATTGATGACTATAGCAGAAAAGTTTGGGTGTATTTCATGAAAAAGAAAAGTGAAGTTTTTGGGCATTTCAAAACTCTTAAAGCTATGGTTGAAAAAGAAACAGGTCTGCAAATAAAATGCCTAAGGTCAGATGGAGGGGGAGAGTACCTCTCAAATGAGTTTGCAAGGTTCCTGCAGGAGCATGGCATAAAGCAGCAATATTCATGCAGTCATACCCCACAGCAAAATGGAATTGCAGAAAGAAAAAACAGACATATTGGAGAGGTGTCTCGTGCCATGCTCAATGAAAAAAACCTGCCAGATTTTTATTGGGCTGAAGCAGTTGCTACAGCAGTCTACATAATGAACAGGACTCCCACTGCAGCAATACATGGAATGACTCCAGAGGAGAGGTATACTCGTAGGAAACTAGATATTTCTCATTTGAAAATTTTTGGTTGCATTGCCTATGTACATGTGCCAGATGAGCTGAGATCCAAGTTGGATCCAAAAGCTGAGAAGTGCATCTTTATTGGTTACTCTTTGTAGCAAAAAGGGTATAGATGCTATAACCCTTCTACTCGTAAGTTTACAGTGAGCAGAGATGTTGTTTTTTATGAGATGAGTAGCTGGTATAAACCAGTAAATGTGATTGATGATGTAGATGCACAAAATGGTAATGCTGCACAGAATTCACAGCAGCAGTCACAAAATATTAGTGGACCTGGAGCGTCCTCTAGCAGTGGTTCACATTCTTCGCCATGGACAGGAAGATTGAGATCAGGAGAATCTTCTCAAAGTAATGTAGATAGTGGTATGCAGGTATCACGAAAAGGAAAAGAGAAGGTTGATCAGCCCATGTTTGATGTGAATGCAGGTCACTCTTATGTGGATGGTGAATCCAGTGGCTCAGAACAGAGCATTGATGATGAGTTGGGTATTCCCTCTATTGTTACACCTGGAGTAAGGAAGACCAGGGATGTTTTGAGAGCACCTGGGAGTGAACCCACTTTGCGCAGGTCTACCAGAGTTAGGTATCCTGTGGATAGGCTGAAATCTGATGGATTTACAGCCATTCACTATGCATATATGGTCAAGGTGATACAGGAACCAGAACCCACTTCTTTTGAGCAAGCCATGGGAAAAGAAAAATGGGAGAAAGCCATGGATGAAGAAATGGATGCCTTGGAAGCAAATGCTACATGGGAATTGGTACCTTTGCCTAAAGGTAAGAATGCAATTGGCTGTAAGTGGGTTTATAAGGTGAAGCACAATGCAGATGGTTCTGTGAACAGATACAAGGCAAGATTAGTAGTCAAGGGGTATGCACAAACATATGGCATTGACTATGAAGAAACATTCAGTCCGGTTGCAAGGATGGCAACCATAAGAGCAGTCATTGATATGGCTGCATCAAAGGGATGGTCTTTACATCAGATGGATGTAAAGAATGCCTTCTTGCATGGTGATTTGCAAGAAGAAGTCTATATGGAACAGCCACCAGGTTATGTGCATGCTGTTCATCCTAAGTTTGTTTGCAGGTTGAAGAAAGCTTTGTATGGCTTGAAGCAAGCACCTAGAGCATGGTCTGACAAGATAGGACAGTATCTTGTCACTATTGGCTTTCAGATTTCCAAGGCAGATTTCTCACTTTATGTGAGAAAAACAGAGAAAGGTATTATGCTACTTGTCATTTATGTTGATGATTTGATTATGACAGGTGACAGTGATGAAGATATCCTTCATGTGAAAATGCTATTGAAGCAGAAGTTTGAGATGAAGGATTTGGGAGAGCTGCGTTATTTCTTGGGCATTGAGGTGATTAGATCACCAAGTGGGATACAGCTCTTGCAGAGGCAGTATGGATTGGACATGCTGTCCAAATATGGGATGACAGGCTGCAAGCCTATTTCAGTTCCTTTGGAGCAGAATGTGAAGCTAAGCGCAGATGCAGGTGAGCTTCTAGAAGACCCTACTATGTACAGACGCATAGTAGGAAGCTTGATTTATATGACTATTACCAGGCCAGATTTGAGCTATGTTGTTGGATTGGTAAGTCAGTTTATGCAGGCTCCAAGGAAACCACATTTGGATGCGGCTAGACGCATACTCAAGTATGTGAAGTCCACATTGCAGTATGGACTATTTTATGAGACTGGGGTTCAGATACAGTTGCATGGATACACTGATGCTGATTGGGCTGGTAGTATTTCCGATAGACGATCTACCAGTGGATATGTGTTCTCTTTTGGGAGTGCTGCAGTCACTTGGAGCAGCAAGAAATAGCCTACAGTTGCCTTGTCGAGCACAGAGGCTGAGTACAGGGGTGCAGCAATGGCTGCATGTGAGGTAGCTTGGTTGCATAAGCTACTTTATGATATGCATCAGTCTATAGATGGGCCAGTTGTCATTTATTGTGACAACATGAGTAGTATACACTTGGCAAATAACCCAGTCTATCATGCTAGAACAAAGCACATTGAGGTGCATTATCACTATGTGCGAGAGAGGGTTTTACTAGGTCTTATTGATCTAGTTTATGTCAGCACAGAGGATCAGGTAGCTGATATATTCACGAAGGCATTGGGCGCAGAGAAGCTGCGCAAGTTCAGAGACCTGCTTGGTGTGCAGGAATTGGGATTGAGCTCGAGGGGGAGTGTTGAGATATCGAGCTCCACTCGTGATACGCCAGGGTGACCGTTGTGTATTTATGTCACTGACTTGTCAGTTGTAGATGCGGTTGGTACACCACCCCTGAATAATAGCTACATGATAGCTATCCTTATCTACTCTAGTTCGTGGCTGAGTTAGTATGCCACCTTAGTTAGTTGAGTTTGGTTTGAGACCCATATCTAGGGTTCTTCTATTTCTTTGTACTTGAGTTCTTTTGGCTTCCACAACTAAGAAGAGGAAAACTATTTTCAGCCTCCACCCTTGTGTGTATTCCCCCATTGCGCAAGCAAGAAAGCTACAAGTGAGACTCCTTCCTTCTCTCCCACAATCTTGACAGGTGCTACTATGGTAGCATGTGAGGTGGTATAGATGCAAAAGTTATTAGGTAATTTGGATGTGCAGGGAGATGGTCCAGTTGTCATTCATTGTGACAACATGAGCAGCATATAGCTAGCTAGGAATCCAGTGTTTCATGCTAGGGCAAAACACATTGAGGTGTACTACCACTTTATGAGAGAGAAGGTATATGCAGGAGAGATTGACATGGTATATGTCAGCACACAGGATCATATAGATGACTTTTTCACAAAGGCATTGGGTGTAGAGAAGCTTTGAAAGTTCCAAAGATTACTTGGAGTTGCAACGATAGAGTTGAGCTTGAGAGGGAGTGTTGAGATGGCAAGCTCAATACGTGCGAACATTGATGATGGACCGCCTGGCTAGATGGATCCGCACGTCTAGGCTTAGCACCTTGGTGGTCATTATGCTATTCACATGGCCACTAACTTATCACTTATTATATTTAGTTTGTTACACCTACCTACAACTGGCAAAGACATAGCACCAACAATCGATTCGTGTAGTTGGTCATGCACTGTTTGACTTAGTAGTCCACTTTCCTTTATGTTGTATCTTATCTATACTTTGTGTACATTGTATAGTGTGTGGAAGACGAAGAAAAAACCAGCAAGAAAACGTTTTGGCCTCCATCTCTCTTCTTGTGTTCTTGAGTGAGCTTCCTTTTGTGTATACAGTGTGTGTTTGGTGCAGCACCTCAACCAAGTCCCCCCACCACGTGATTCTTGACATATAGCACTAGCTGGACCTCTAACATGCACAAGACAAACCCACGGCCTCACGATCAGGAGTATCTATAAAGGACATTGCCCTGCCATCGTATGTACATTTTGCGTTTGTATCATGTTTTGTAGTCCAACCCTTAACCTTCTCAGACTCCATAGAGGGAGACCCTACACATTTTGGTGTAATTCACCATGTTGAACAACATAGGAGGCACCCCTCAACTGATTGTCGTGGCCCCACTAGGACCCTCCTACACCTTGGGGATTGGCCCCTCAATGTGTCGCTAACACATATAACGCATACAAAATAGACTCCGCTCTTGGTACCAATATTATATCATTCAGGAATGTACCAGTCCTCACTTACTTGTTCCCTTGGACCCACTATCTAGACCTACAACTTGGGTGTCTTACTCTCTCTAGCGTGGGTCATTTATAAATCAACCAATTGCTATGTATGCCATGCATAGATACCATGTGTATGATTCATGCAATGGTGAATGCTTTATTGTGCACAAACAATTCTGGTTTGAAATCAATCCATGTGTCATGCAAAAACATCCATTTTAATGAATTTTCGCTAATACACAATGCTTGGTTATAGGAACTTAGCACCAAGGTTAACCTCGTGCTGCTAGATCCATTATTTCTAAATAAATTGCATCCTAAATGTTATGCATAAAGAGAATAATTAGACTTTGTATTATTTCAGTGTTTAAACTATTGTATAATATCATCCTCCCCCTCACCGTTTAAATTTTGCGACGGTGCATAGATGTAGAGATTCATTTATGTCATTTTTTGTATGTAATAGCAAAAAATACATGCTTTAACGCAAAGCAAAAAGGCCAAACTGAGGCTTAACCTCATGCTTCAATCTCGTCAGACATTCACATACATAAATCTCATTTTTCAATTTTTTTCCAACACAAGAAACCTTTTTTTTTCATTTTTTCATTTTTTCTATTTTTTCTATTTATTTTTAATAGATAATATATATTTTTTGGTTTTTTTCTGATGACTAATCGTTCGAAATGAAACTCAATATTTTTCCTTATTTTATCCCATGTCCACTCATTTTTTTCCACACAAAATTAAAAAAACTATCAATTTCCATCAAAATTAGTAGTTTTTTGGATTTTGAAAATTTATAATTGTTGTAAATCAATATGGGTTCTGCAAAACCATGATTGCAGCCCTCAAACACAATGCAAGGAACATTCAAATAAATTTTCAGCCCATGTGCACACCATTTAGACCATGAACGATAAAAAACAAGTAAAATTCTTTCATAAAATAGAGCATACCGCCTTTTTACGTGTTTCAGGTTTCTTGAATATTTAATTGAGACTGTGTATTGACCAACCAACCATGGATTTCAGCATAGATCTTTAACCTTTAGCCTCCTTAGCCTCTTGGAACAATCCGGTGCCTCTCAGACAAGTATCCATCTTCCGATTCTCTTCTTGATCCTTGCCACATGAAGTGCCTCTATGCAGGAGAGAGGGAGGAGAGAGAAAGACTCGTTTTTTTCTCTTTGCTCAGTGCATCAATTCTTGATCAGATTCTAGCGATGGAGGGCAAAGAATAGATGCATCTCAAGCCCAAGAGGATTCTCTCTCTCTCTCTCTCTCTCTCTCTCTCTCTCTCTCTCCCTCTAGATTAGAAAATGGCCAATCATTGCCAAGATGGGAGGCGCCAAAAAAAAAGCACCCCCCCTCACCCATGGCATTTTATTTCTTGTCATTAAGCTCTTTGTTAAGAGCTTTTAAGCTTTAAATCAAATATCTAGTTCATGGCTTGTTGGTTTCACACTTCTGACAATTGATTTTTTCAGTTTTGAGGGGGCAGACAACATTGGATTAGAGATCCATCTAGACGGGTGGTTCCATGACGTCAAAATCTACAAAGCTGGGCCCCGTCATGCTCTTCTCAGCTTCCAGATCTAGTAGTTGCTTCACAATCCCGAACCTTGTGGGGATTAAATGGGGGATCAAATGACCTCGGAATGGAGATCCAAGACTTGCATTGGATTCCTGACATCTATTTGCATCTAGGCAAACTCTAGCTCAACCATCGGCCACCGTTTGATTTTCCATGAAAATAAGCACTAGCGCTCTAGGGACTTGCCGCTTAAAATTGTATTGATTGCCACCGCCACCTTCGATGAAGTCTATTTTTCCCTTGAAATTTGGAAATTTTGGCTATTTTTAAGCACTTCTTAGCATCAAAAATCATTCGTCATCCAACAATGAGGCCATGCTTTTATGCGTTCTAATAGTGTGGTGCATGCTTTGCTAAGTAGATAACTAAAACAAACTCATCCAGGAAAGTGGCAGGTATCCTTCTTGGCAAGTGAGAGTCTATGTTGGGTAGGCTTGATCAATCAAGTTACTTTCCTAAACACTAGATAGAGCTACTAGAACATGAACCCTAATTCGGTAGGATAGTTAACTAGCTTTACACCATTTTATAGGGCCAAAGTGTGGTTGAGAACAAGTCATAATGGTCATGGAAGTCCAAAGGGGAGCTCCACTCTCTTTGAACCAAGTACAGTGTTAGCCCACTTTTACCTTTGATTGGTTCTAGAGTGACCCTTCTTAGGTGGATATTAAACTATTATTTATGAGACATTCATCC
This sequence comes from Lygodium microphyllum, assembly GCF_053477565.2. Lineage (NCBI taxonomy): Eukaryota > Viridiplantae > Streptophyta > Polypodiopsida > Schizaeales > Lygodiaceae > Lygodium > Lygodium microphyllum. Next base: position 81,068,672 of record NC_141163.1, on the reverse strand, counting down.
TTTAGGAACCCTTAGGTCAATCCTTCATGTTAAGGCCTTGATATTTTGATGTAATTTAGACTCTAAGACTACGTGAGCACTTAAGTCCATGTTTCCAAATCGGATTTAGATGGTATTGTTTATGGAGAAGTATCTAAGTCACTTCTACCCAATACCTCCCCTAACCTACCTCTACGGGTTGATACATTATATGTGGTGTCACAGCAAATGTTTACCAAAGTGTATGATTTTATGAAAATAAGGTTGTGAGAATATGAGAGATAATCTTGTTATTAAGTCATTAAAATTTTTGAATATGTATTCAAATTGGTTGGAAAAACTTATTGATAAAAGTAATGAATAAAGATGTTGCATGTTTTATTACACATGAGTAGCTTCAAGAGTGGTAACATCTAGGAGCATTGAACATCTTCCTTTTATTAAAATTTCCAAGATATTAGTAGAGATTTCTAATGGAAAAACATGAAGATTGAATTTTATTATATTTAAAGTTTCTTAAAAATATGAGCTGAAGTGATGAAATTGTAAAGCTTAATTTCACGATTGCAAATATTCAAATGGATCCAAAATCATAGATGTGTATCCAAAATCATAGATGTGTATCAAACATTATGACCATTTTAAGTTTTATCTAGTGGTGCAAATTTGTAAAAACATGATACTTTAAATTTTAAGAAAAGAATACTCAAATTAGGTAGCTTTTACATTAGTTATCAATTATGTAAGCTGCAAACACTAAAAGAAACCCCCCCTCCTCCCAACTAGTATATAAAGGGGAGGGGGATATCATATAAGGATACACATATCTCTTAGAGAACACAAGACTCTCTTGGAGGAGACACCACTCTATGGGTGCGAGTGAAGCTAGAGTGAAAATCTATCACTTTACTTTTTTACTCACTTCTAAAATTTTGCAAGAGGTCAATCAAAATCTACTGATCTTCTCCCCAGTTCTTCACATGTGACCCAAAAGTTTATCAAGATCCACCAAGATTCTTCTCTCTTTTCCATACACTCACAGAAGCTCTGTCGAGATCCACCAAGATTTCTCCCTCCTCTCCATAATGTGTGGAAGCTCTACCAAAATCTACCAAGCTTCTTCATTGTTCTCTACATGTGCACAAAAGCTTTCCTAAAATCCATCCATCTTCTCTCCTCTTCTCCACACATGCCCAAAAATTCTGTCAAAATCCATGGAGCTTCTCTCTCATTCTCCACATATATGGGGAACCTCTATCAAAAATCACTAATATTTTTCTACTTTTTCACAATTGTATGGAAGATTTATCAAAATTACTTTAAATGATGACCTTAAGATACATCCTAAGCAAAAGGAGATTGTTTGAGAAGGGTTGATCCTAGATGTGTAGGCTGCTTATAAGCATTATTCTACCTACTCTACTCATGTAATAGCAGTTTCTATATCAACAAGAGCAACACTACTCAATTACACTTGAATATTGAAGTCTAATGCATGTAAAATGTACTACAATTAGCTAGTAAGTGGAATAGGAATAACTCGAGGGGTTCAGTATATATATATTCTCTATATAACATGCGTTCATGGCCTATTTATAAATATCCTAACTTGTGAATTTTTCTTGAATAAAACACAACCCTTTTCTATTCAATCTGTAAGTAACCCCTTTATATGACACCCTTGTGTATATAAAAAATGTATAAAAATGGTGTTTTAAAAACCCCTTATTTTGAACTCACGTTATATATACATATATTCATGAGTGACCCCCCGAGAGGAATAAAGGCTTGCAATTTTCAAAAAACCCCTTTTAGTTTCTTGGAGTAAGCTCAAGCATTCTCATGAGGCTTTTGACATGTCACATTCAGAATATGCAGCCAATATTTTCCACCTCTCTCAACAAAAAAATCTCTTCAAAAGGCCACAAAGAATAAATCGAGATGTCCTTCATCCTATATTCAGTAATTGAATATTAATTTCTAGAACTCACTGATGTGAAGTCTCGTATCTTTCTCGATTAGCCCATTGAAGATGGATAGAGGGGAACCTAGGGATGGAAAATTCGATGTTCTTGGAGGTATTGTAATGGGTTATGCCATCATGATGATTAGCTTTTCTCTAGGGATTTGTATTGGTGGGGTTATAATCCCACTCAAAGTGGATTGACTTCTCGGAGAAAGGGAAATGTTAAAGATTCCTCCCCCCTTTGATGAATTGACTAAGATATTGATTAAGTCAACAAGATCTCTCTATCTCAAGCATACCAAACTACTACGCTTAAGAGAATATCTCCAAATTATTTTAGCTTGCCATTTAGCCCTCTCAACTCTTTCATATAATTGAATCTTGGCTTAAGGGTGTCTATCAAGAAATAACATATCTATTTCAATGCTCTCTAACATAAAATGATTGACAGATCCCTATTAACCAAGATTTGAAAACCGCCACTTATTAGTGGCTCTTGAAAAATGCACCACATGTTGTGACCTAAAGCAACATTGACTCTAGGGCTCTAGCCAAAGGCATCTAGGAGCACCTAGAAGTTATATACTAATTTAAATAAATCACATGTTTTTGTCAATTACAGTCCAGTATTTTTTTTCTTTCCAACTCCAACAAAGGGAGTATTCCAACATATAGATGATCGACATCTAAATGCACATACATCAAAAGCTCTCACCAATACAATGTTATGGCGCCTACGGCTCTTCTATACCCTAGGGATTGGCCCTAGGATACCCCATCTTATATATAGAACATGAATGTTATAGAGACTCTCATTATATAAACGTAACAATCAAAGAGACTATATATATTCCTCACTTAATTAATTTTCCAAGATATCGCACTACCCTACAACAAAGGTGAACCTTGCACTCTTAATGTTGGTCATCACCTAGACATACAATTGCAATGCATCTAGGAATTTATCTTCTGATACCACATTCAAATTACATATGCAAAGTGTATGGCACTCCATGTTCAAATAACTTAACTAAAGACTAGTCAATGTGGAGTGTAAAAATAAAAATTTAATGATTTCTTTATACTAACATCGTGTTGCATTGCTAAGGAGTAGCGTGCTTACCCATGCTACTAAATCTCTTAAACTTTATATAAATCATGTCCTATATGCTAAGATATGCAAAGAAATAATTAGCTTAATTAAATGTCTTTCTATTTTAGCCCAACATCCCCTCCTATTTATGTTTAGATTGTTTGCACAAATCTAGGGAGATTTCATGACAAATTTCCATAGAAGCAAGCCCTAAAATACGCACTTTAACACATAAATGAAGAAAAACCGAGGAAAACCCTCATGCTTTGTATTCATTATACATTCACAAATATTTTCTTAAATTTTTAATTTTTAATACAAAAAATATTATTTTTCCTTCATTTGACTATTTTTCATGAAAACTTTAATCTATTTCAATATAAATTCTCAAGTTTTTTGAGTTCTCTGATTTGTAGGATTTATGTGAAGTGTAATCCATTAGCAAATTCATTTTTATGCCATATGAACATCATTCAAACCCCAAAACCCAATAAAAATCCTATTTTTCTATTGAATTCCATGTATCGAGTTTTGTGGTTTTATTATTTTTAATATACAAGAATAAAAATGAATGCAATTCTAGAAATGTAGACATCATATGCACTTCTAAAAATGAATGCAATTCTAGAAATGTAGAAATGAATGCAATTCTAAAAATGAATGCAATTCTAGAAATGTTTCCATCATATGCACTAAGGATTCATAACAAAAACTAAATAAAGATCACTTACTCAAAAATTCACATACTACCTCTCATATTTTAAGAAAATGAAGTTGTTGATGCTATTCTCTAACTATTGATACATCCAAATTATTCAATCTATGTGCCATTATCCTTTTGAACCATTGTCCATCACCAATTTTTCAAATCAACCCTCCCTCTCTCTCTCTCTCATACATAGTCATATGAACAAGGAATAAAGAGGAGAGAGAAACAAGAGACACAAAGAATGAAATTGGATCTTGTTGATTACTACATCAATGTGTGTGAGGATCGGAGTAATGGAGAGCAGAAAATGGTGGATCTCATGCCCAACTGGGTGAGGATGATGGTTACAGTTCCAAAAATGGCATTTTTTAATGGAAGGAAGGGCACCAGAAAAAATGTGTGCCCATCTCGTGAGCAATTTTGTATTTGTTGGCTCTTTTAAACATTATTAATCACTAACCACTCAATTGTCTAGATCAAATTTGGGTGTTCACACTTACTCATAAGTGATTTTGAATCGATTAGAGGGGCAAACATTCTTGAATTTGTGATCTGACTAGACATGCGGCTTTCTAGCATCCAAATCCATTACCTTGGCCTTCCTCACATGCTTTCTAGGTTTTGGATCCAATAGCTACTTCATAATGCGAAACCTTGTGGCCATTAAATGGGGGGGTTTCAAACAAGCTTCGATTGACAAATGGACACTTGTGTTGGATTCTTGACGTTAAAATGCATCTATGAAAACTCCAACTCTTTGATTCGAAATCATTTCATTTTGCACAAAAAATGCCTCTTTTATGAGTCATGTACTTCTTTTGTACCTGAAGTTTGGCTTTAAAATGTGCTCTCATTGATGCATTGGTACCTATATAAAACAAAGAGAGAGGAATACCATGGCACCATAGTTGGTGTGTGTAATCTAGGAATAATCCTACTCGGGTTTTGGGAGTTTTTGATTGTGTTTATGGAGGCAATCTGTTTCTTGTGCAAAGAGGAAGGAATAGGGCAAATAACAAGCTATGAGAGCCTTTTAGTGGCCACTTAAGGTGTTATAGGCTAGTCTAGGTATCTAGGAAATTAGATGCCTAAAACAAAAAGTGGCCAATTGAAGAGTTGGATGAGGGAGCTTGGATTTTGGCCATGAGAGCACGTGGCTATCATAAGGGCCAACAATTGAATCATCATGAAGCAAGTGTGGCTTCCTATGGAGGGCTAATATTTGAGTAAAATATCTTAATGATTTCCATGATAGCCTACAAATAGTGAAAGATGAACCCTTTTTTGCAAAGTCTTTTTGGCATGTGCTTGTATGCGATGGGTTGCCACATGAAGCATGAGCTCACTATCATTAGTAAACTCCCTTCATCATTCTTTACATGTTGTGGACTAGTTTTTCATTTCAAAAAACTTTTTATGAGGAGATGTTTTATATTGAGATGATTATGGATGGAGAAAACTAATGCTCCATGAATAAAGGGATATCATGGTGAGTTTCTTGAGAAATAAAGTTTTTCTCTTAGGAATGAGAGAGAGAGAGAGAGAGAGAGAGAGAGAGAGAGAGAGAGAGAGGAGGAGGAGGAGGAGGAGGAAGAAATGCCTAGTTTTGGGAGGTAAGAGACTTCTTCTTTAAGAAAAGTTTAAAATTTATGTTGGTGACATACGATTATTGAAATTTTAGGAGACTTCGACAACATTGATAATAGCTTTGTAAGGGATGAAGAGATAGTGTGTTGACCTACTTCTTAAGATGCCTTGTCCATCAACACTATCACAAAGTACCATAAGTTAAAATGTTGGATAATTGATACTTTACTCCTAAGACAGCAAAACACTCTATTAGGGAATTTGGAAATTTTCATACACTTTAGGAACTATCAATACATGTAATATTTAACCACATGGTCAAATCTTGTTTCCTTACTTGTAGGTGGAGTCTACCCCAAGTACTATATAGTTGCCTTCCAAAGTCCCACTTTCAAATGCGGGCTTGGATTTAGCCACACAATCAAATCTTTATGTCTTTTTTGATATTGTGACTTGGGAAAGTTCCAATTCCCTAATATGATGTTACAAGAGGAAGAGCCTTCAATAGTTGGAAGAATCCTTTTGAAACATGGTTGTCATGTATTGAACTATGGTTTGTGCTCTTAGTGCTTCATGGAGATAAGATCCAATGGAATACATAATGTGATTCCTTCTCACAAGAATAGAGAGATAATATTCTAAAAGTCTCCTCATATGCTACTTCAAAACAAAAGAGGCACTAGGTGTCATATAAGACCTAGGACTTTGTGCCATTAAGGGTGCATGGGAAGAGACAATAGGAATAAAATTTTAGTAAGATAGTATTTGAGAAACGATTTGGGAACATATAATGCAACTTTTGAGAAAAAAGGAGAGAGATATTTCCAAGGATATAGAGGTTGGTTACCATTCTCTAGAAAATAAGCTTGAGAGCTCATACTACTTAAGGTTGTATCTTGCTAATGAAAAAAACTTGTGACTTTCATAGAGACAAGAGGAGAACCACAAGAACCTTATCACTAGGGAAAGTCTTGAAATAGAGAAGATGTATCCATCAAAACTCTACCATCATGGTCAGCTAAAGGTAATAGAAGCTATGTGAATATGACAAAATGAAATTATGTTGAGGCAAGAAGAAATACATACTTAGGATTCTTCAAGGTTTGTTGTAGGTTCTTCTTAGGCTTATTGTGTTTGAATACATGACAATTGAGCTTAGCACTAAAGTCATTGAACCCTATCAATACTCCTTAATATCCTTGGTTGTGCATGCTAGAGAGGGTTTATGCTAGGAGATGTCAAGAGTGTGTCAATGTTCATATAATACACATAGACTTACACACATATCGTTTTTGGGTTTGGGCGACTCTTAACCTTATATCTCAGCCTCTTTTCACACCCCATGTGTCCCCTCCTCCCCCCAAAATAAAAAAGGAAATATTATACTCCATCCCATCCCTTATTTTTGAGTTTGGAAAGGAGAACTAATGGGGTTCCTTTTGCTAATGTACCTTCCTCCCCTCCAATTATGTGTGTTTTGAAGTCATCCATTGTTAATCTCCTAGGTGTAACCTTATCCCCTCTTTAACACAAATCTAGGAGATACATGTGACTAAGTTAGAATGTCATTTCTTATGCCTTTGAGTCTTTTTTCACAAAGTGCAATTAGTCTCTTATATTGTTTTTGTTTGTGTCATTTTAGTGCAATTTATAGTGCATCATTGGGGGGATCACTCATAAATATATATGCATATCACATGAATTCAACATAAGGAATCTTTCAAATACATTTTTATATATTTTTAAGATACAAAAGGAACCACATAAAGGGGCTACTTACAGATTTTATAGAAAAAAGTATGTTTTATTAAGGGAAATTTCATAGATAAGGGTTGTAATGAGCATGATATATGAGGAAAATAGTAGACACATTGACGATATTTAAGGTATAAGAGGGATATACAAGAATTACAGGGAAAATACTAGTGACACTAACTATATTGAAGGTGTAAGAGGGCTAGATTAGTTAAGAGTTGTAACAAGTGGTGTCGTGATGCGCATCCGAGGTGTTGAATCCACCAAAAAGTTTATGTGTGTGACATTCGTATTTCGTGTATACCTAGTCGTTGTGTTTGCATTTTGTTCTATGTGTGGCTTGAGTGTTTGTGAGTGTATGAACCCTAGCTTTCCCGTAAGTGTGTTTCCAATTATTGTCTCAAACCCGTGTGTGTGTTGGGACTTCGTTCCATTGTAAATTATATTATCTGTGTGCATTTATCTCTATGTGTGTGTGAATGAATGCTTGTGCATGTGTACGTGTCAAAAATATTGAAAAAAATCGATGCCAAGGAAGATTGCTGAAGTTGTCAAAGCGGTACAAGAAATCCCAAATCTAAGATAAGAAGAAATCCAAGAAGCTGAGAGTTAAAATCGAACTTGAGAAACCTTGAAGGTGTGAAAGGCCATTAATTGAAACGAGTTCAAGTATGAAGGTATGAAAAGAGATAAATTAATCATTTCCAATGATTAACTAAGAAGCTTCTTAGAAGGATACAGAAAGCTTCTGCTTTAATGGAAAAAGCATTTTTCTCCACGAATGAACGTCAAACTAGGGCCGAAAATTTCACAATGATGGAGGCAACGATACAGGTGCAATGCAGGATAATCAAAAAGCTTAGCTACGTAAAGCTTTGGGGAGAAAAATCATCAAATCAGGCCATCAGGAAAATTCATTGGCATCCATGGCTTCCCTTCGAGTTGCTTCTCTCTTGTTCTGTGCGCTTGCAGTCCATCCCGGGTGTGAGAAAATCAGAGAAAAGAGAAGAGGAAAACCTACATTGAAGTTTCCCCCTTTGCCCATCTTCGCCCTCCATAACAAACTATGTACAACAGTCTAAAAGCGCATCATCTCTTCACATCGACCTCTTCCCAACACTAGGTCGTCAGAGGGCAATAAGGAGGTCGCCAGTGAAGCTCCACAAGAGGTAGGTAGGGAGAACGAGAAGACGGCGAGACTGCGAGCTCTGATGATAATGAAGTCAAAGAAAAATGAAGCAGTGATGATGACAAAGGAGAAGACTAGAAGGTTGTGATGAATCTGAAGTTGAAGGTGACAAAGATGAGGACAGAGCAGAAGTCAATGTCAAAGCGGACGAAGTTGTTGTAAGCAGGGAAGCGAAGACTAATAGAGTGGAACGCAACCAAAGGCTTACTAATGTGGACGAATCTGGATAATTATATGGTGCAAGAGGAGGATCTGGAGGCTATGCTGAGTGCATTTTGCGGTACGTAGCTCGTGTTTTTTTTGGGAAGGAGCTATCTAGTCCTTTGAACTTCAAGACATTACGAAATTCTGACTTCAGGGAGTTAACTTTGGAGGTTGATGGAGAGGTGGTGCTATGCTTTGTATGTTGCTATGGTTTCTGCAATATTCAAAACCTTGTCCGAAAGGTGAAAGCAGGGAAGTGCATATACCAATTTGTTGAAGTCATGGCATGTCCTTCAGGCTATTTGGCTAGGGGGGCAATTTGTATAACGCAGAGATTATGCTTGGATTTTAAAAGCATTGAGTTGGAGAAGGAGTTTATGGGCCTAAGCCCAGAGGCTGCTCGGGTTTCTTCTTCTTGTACCTTGTATTAGTTATTGGCAAAAATAAACAGAGTCTTGGCATCATTTTCTCGTCTTGCTTATTCGCTTGATTGATCTTCTATCTTGAAATTTGTCAAGGTCCTTTGTGGATCTGACTTTGTTTTCGAAAACCCTTTGACATCTTTGGCAAACCCGACATGAAAGTGTCACATTTAAAAATTTCAGGATATGAGATACTTCAGCATCAACTTTAGCCCCTTCTACGATTCCTATTTTGTCCTCTACTTCGACTCCATCATCGACTTCTGCTTCAAGTACTTCTACAGATGATTTAAAGCAGATTTTGTAGAACATGTCTATGTATATGCAACTTCAAAATCAGTAGACACAATTGTATATGCAGCAGCAACTGCAGTTACATCAACAACAATTGTCTCAGCAAAGGCAATTACATTCGGAGCAAGAGAATGCAATCAATGCAACTAAGGTGATTGAAGTAGTTGAAAATGAAAAGAGGCTATTCGATGGCCGTAATGTATCGGCTTATTTGAAGTCGAATGAGATTAAGATGGGATTTTCTGGAGTACCGACAGGACTTATGAGTAAATATTTTCTTCGTCTTGTCACACCCGCCTTGAGGGTAAAAGTGACTAATCTTTTCCTTCAAAATTCACATTGGCAAGATTTTAAGATGGCCCTGAAAGAGGATTTTTTTCTTGAGGACTTTGGCATGGCTACACGGCGGTCATTTTGAGAGTGGGTCTACATGCCAAACAAAGGTCTAGCTACTTCAAAATTGATACGATAATTTCAAGAGAGGCATAGTTAGCTTGATGCCACTGAACAAAGAGCATTGGATATTGAGAAAGTTGAGCTTTTCTTACAATCTGCAGATCCTGCTCTTCAGGAAGAATTAGGAGAGCTTCTTGAGGATCACACGAAGCCTATGGGTCTTAAAACAGATTGGCAAGATGCTCAGGATGCGGTCTCGACTTTGACCAAGAGGCGGATATGGAAGACCCGACTACATAATGGATCTATGACTCCGACGTCGTCTTTTGCTCCTATGCCGGCTTCTACCCCTATCATTTCTTCTCTTCCTCAACCAGTTACTTGGCCTATGCCAGTGCCTACTGTTTCTAATCCTCCTGTTCCTTTTGTTCCTAGACCGATGCCAGCTCCTTCTACTCTAAAATCATCCGCTCCTTTGGTTCCTTCCTCTCTTGATGACATAATCAAAGGCATAACGGATTTGACACTAGAGTCAGTTAAAGTAGAATTGGTGGGAAAATTAAAAGACCAGTTTGCCTCGACCGTGCCTACTATTTCTTCTAGTACTCCTAGTTCACCTAGGAGAGATTGAAGATGTATTTGGTGTGATTGTACGGACCATTAGCATTGTAGGGATTGCGAATCTTTTCAAGATGCAAGGAGGAAGAATTTGGTATTTTGGGGAAAATATGGCAAGATCTGGTTGATTGAAATAGGAGCTCCGCTTGCTACGAATTTTGGGAAAGACGGAATGAAGAAATTAGTGGATGACATGGCTACACGTACTTCTTATGTGGCAGCTAGAGGAGATGCCTCTGCATATGGAGTCCAGATTGAGAAAGGGTCAGAGAGTCAATCAACATTATGGACCTATGCTATAGAGACAGCAAACAAGGGAAAAATCCAGTAGACTATTTTGTCTAGTGCAAGTTCTAGCATTAGATCTGAGATAGGTTGGGATTCGCCTATTGACAAGTACACTATTTATGCCTACTTGGCTAAATCTCAGGGAGCAGATGTGCTTGTTGAGGAGAAGCATAAGAGAGATGAAGAGAATCCAAATGTAGCTAAAAAGACCGGACGGGGTGAGTTTGTTACTCCACTTACTACAGGGCCATCTTCGAGACCAGAGCCAGAACGACAAATGGAGGATGCTCAGAAGAAAGAAAAGAGTAAGGAACCTAGAAAGAGAAAGCAGCCAGGATTTAGATTAATGTCTGATATTGAGACATCTAAAGACATGAAGAAAATTTTTAATGAAAATATACTTGGTAGTGAGGTGACTTTTACTATTTCTGAGGTTTTGGGCATCTTGAAAAGAGAGTTTCAAGATCAGTTCCAAGAAGTCCTAAAGAGAAAAAGACATACATTGCCTACTACTGATACACAGGGAGTTTTGATTGAGGAGTTGGATGAGGATGAGGTATGGTCAAGAATGCTTCTATTTTTCCACAAAGAGAGAAGAGGGTTCAGCCTATGCATTATGTTGAAACTGAGGAGCCTATCTTGGTACCGCGCAGTCACTTTTCATGGAGTCATTGGGCTAGGGCAACTATAGAAACAATGGTAATAATTAGAGAGAAACAAGTGCCTTATGTTGATTTGGTGGATCATGATTCAGAGATTAATCTCATAGTTCGCAGAGTTTATGAAAGTAATAGATGGACTATGGATGCAGAGCATGGGTGGCGTATGAGAGCTGCCAACAACACTGCAGGTGATTTGTATGTTGCCTATCCTAGTGTGAGGATTTCTATTGGAGATGTAGAGGAGGATTTCCATTTCTTTGTGTAGGATTCATGATCTTACCCCATAATTCTAGGACATCCATTCATCACAGAGATGCGCATGGAGATGAAAGTAATGGATGACGGGTCTACTTATGCACGGATTCGCAGTAAAGATGGTATGAGAGCAGTCCAGTTTATGAATCTGTGTGTAAATCATGCTAGAAACAGGGATACTCTTCGAGATGCGCCTTTGCCCACTGCAAGAGATTCGGATTTTCATTATGTACCATTGTCCCGCGAGACGATGGTGGTACAGAGCAGAGAAGATTGGAGTTCTCACCTCCTGGCAGCAGTGTTTTCTCCTCCAATTTTGTTGGAATTTCAGCAAACAGTTCGATGAGTTATCAGAAGATTTCTGAGTTGCCTAGAGTTGCCAAGCAGTACATATGCAGGAAGGAGAAAGATTTGAAAAATGTAGGTATTTTAGAGGATGATGAGCATATAGATGGGATGTATGATAGTATGGTTTGTGTAGATATATGATGATAGAGATTGAAAATATGCTGAAAGTTGATATGCAGAGTTGTCCCAGTAATGAATCCGTGCAGTCCCTGGACATGGTTCATGAAATTTCAAATTTTGTGTCACAGATAGAGTCAGAGGCTGAGGTAACTTAGCAAAAAGTGTTGAGTGCTGAAGAAATTTAGCAAACAAAGTTTCTGATTGATTATGATAAGCCTACAGAGACACAGAGGGCTGAAAACTTTCAGCCAACAGAGTTTACTGCTAAAATATTTTAGAATTCAGAGTTTAGGGCTGTTCTTATGCAGTCCATAGAGCAGAGGACTGAGGATATTCAGCCACCACCAGAGGGCAGAATTGTTGATTTACATCAAGATTTGAGTACTGCATAGGATCATAATGAAGCCACGGTTGACATGAAATACAAGACTGTGGATAAGAAGGTGAAGCCAGTAGCTGGACCGCTTCCACCTGACAGTGATCAACAAATAGAGAGGGCTGCCAAGCAGCCAATTTTGAGGAACCCAGAGCATATAGGCCATAAAACTCCATATTCGGGATTTTGGGAATTTCCCATCAGTATGGGAAAACCAAATCAAAATGGATTTCATGAATTTTGGGAATTTCATTAATTTGGAACTTGGTGCAATTAAACATATTACTACTTATGGTTGTTTCCAACACTACAAGATATAGACCTTATAGCAACATTTAAAGTGACGAAAATACAAACAACAAAATTTTCCCCCATCGTCGCAAAAAGCATCGTTATTGACGACGCCATAGAATCGTCGCTATAACCGTCGCTATATGCGTCGCATATAGTGACGCATATAGCGACGGTTACAGAGAATTTGCGACGCTGATAGCGACGGCAATAGCGACGCGTGCAGTAAATTTGCGACACAAATAGCGATGGTAACAGAGAAAAAAAAATTTGTGGCAGGGCAGCTTGTGTGCTGTATGAGAGCCATACAAAATAGTTTCTGCACTGCTTCATACAAAGCGTTTGCAAACAAAAAGAATGTATACTGAAATCATAAAACTGATGGATGAAATAAATACATGATATCGCATAAAATATGATTGGTACAATCATAAAAAAATATCACTAATACATAGAAAATGTCTACATAGATCGGGCGACTAAAAACTAAAGGTATGTGAGCTCTAAGGATCCAAGGGCGAGCTACAAATCGTCGTCCCCCGAAAGCTCTTCCCGCTGTAAAGGAGCATCAAACGGATTCTGCAGAAAAAGAAACAACATATCAATCCACCATACAATAATGCATTCAAATATCTCATGGTAACTACGGACAAGAAAGATGAGTGACTTACTGGGCCGCCGCGTCTATACAATCGGTCGATCAATGATCTGAGACCGTGCCTCTCCGCATATCGAGTCTCAAGGCCTTGCGGATAGCGATTTGTAATGGAGTGCTGCAAAGAAAACAAAATGCTAACTGTTAGAAACATGATTGTCAGTACAAAGAATATCTCAAAAAAACAAATAAGCAAAACAAAAGAGAATCTTACAAAGTCCTCCAAATATGTCCTGTGGCCGCCACTCCCAAGATGATGTACCGATCCGGCCTCGATTCGTGCCCTCGCCGCCTCCCGCTGCTGACTCCAACGTCCTGGCGAATTTGTAGCCTCCTCCCTCAATCGGTGCCAGTCGTCTGCATCTAACCACTCGGGCTTTGGAGCCCCACTCTTGATTGCCTTGCGTGCGTCGGATCGTCTATGTGACATGTATGCACGCATGCAATCCATCATCCAGCCCGTAGAGAATCTATCCACTGCGGCTAGCACCGGGAACTCCTCGTGCAAGGATGCTACTATGTACTCCTTGCTCCCCTCCAGTATGTTCCTCCAATGATCCAGGACGTTGTGCCGAAAAACTTGTTGGCACAACTCCCTCATGCGAGCCATCACCCTCCTCCCCTCATCATTCATGATGATGGCTCCTGACCTGCCATCCACTAGGTGTCCATAATCCCTAGGAGTGTGCCTTGTATGGGCCCTCTCCCATCTCCGTCCACGCTCCTGGGCATATCCAGGAGATCCCTGAACATCCGGTGTACCGACGGGGGTACCCTCTCCCGGAGTGCCACACAAAGGGGTGCCGCCAGAGGGTGTGCCACCAAAAGGAGTGCCACCAGAGGGGGTGCCACCAAAAGGAGTGCCACCAAAAGGCGTGACATCTGCCAATGGCTGCGCAAAAGCCGGAGTAACTGGAGTGGACGTCCCCACAGGTGTGACAAATCCTGGCAGTAACCGAGCTCCAGCTGAACGACGAGACGGAGACACCGCGTCCGTGTCTCCACAGCAGCACCCCCCTGATCCTCCTGCAGTCGCAGTCCCTCCCTCTGGCCCAAGTCGCGAGCGTCGAGATCGTCTACTCGAAGCTGAAGCATCTGATCGCGCCGAAGCTGATCTAGCAGAGCGTCCTGATGAAGAACGAGACAGCTCCTGATCTGCTATCTCTCTGAATCTCGCGAGCTGATCTGGAGACATACGTGCCATCATCTCGTGAAACTCCTCATCGCTCATCCCTCGACTCATCCTGAAAATGTCGATACCTGCACAGATAAAAAATAATGTTAGAATAATCAATTTAAACTATACAAAGCACATTAATAAAATCATTTTTGAAAAATCCCTCTTAAAATGCATATCTTATCTACCTTTATGGAAGATCTAAACAACGAATTGAGTAATACAATTCTCCAAGAATGAAGTATTCTATGGTCCCATGTTAATCTCCATTTCCAACCACCACATCTCCAGTCAGCCTGTCATCGTCCTTCAGCGTCCATAGCATTTCATTGTCTGGTTTCACCGTTGGTAGCCATTGTGAGATATGCACTAACGCCTCTGACACCAACCAACCTTCCGCCATGCTACCTTCCAGACGAGCTCATTGTCGCACAAATCCTTTCAGGATTTTCATGAAGCGCTCCAAGAAGAACATCCATCGCGTATGGACAGGTCCAGCAATCTCGACTTCATCCACAAGATGCACAAGAAGGTGAACTTGTATCGTGAGCATGCTAGTGGGCAGGTATTTCTCAAAGAGACAGACCATCTCAACTGCTCCCCGCCTTGCGGATTCAATAGAGGACGTCTTAATCTCTTTCTATGAGATCCATTGCACCAAAGTCGACAGCTTGTAAATGGCCCCGCGAATTTCCGGAGTTAGGCATCCCGCGATCGCGATCGGTAGGACAAACTGCCAAAAATGAGAAAGCATTAAGAATAATGGTCACTTTTCAAATTTCAAAATGTCCACGCTAATTAAAATCCATTCTGTTCACAAACCTGACATATCTTATGCCAATCATGGGATTTTAGCCCAGAAATCTGGTCATCTTTAGAAAATGCGGACCTGAGAGAACGCATCATACCCGTCGGAGTGCGGATAGACTTGATTACTTGCTTCACAATGCGCTCTTCTTTGGTAGACAAAACCCAGGGAGCGCGAGGAAGCTGCACTCCCCCTTCAGCACTCGACTGCGGCCAAAGCGCCTCCATCTTACCTACCTCCTTTAAATCCATTCGTGCCCCTATAGTGTCTCTCTTTCCTGTGATGTGGTCCCATAGCAAGCTGCCCACATTTTTGAAAATATGCATGGGATCCAACAAGTGGTTGACCTGTAAGTGGGTCCAATATGGCAACTCGTAGAAAACTGAGAACCGCCGCATTCCATTTGGATGTGAATCTGGGTTTACCATTTTCAGCTCGTACCAGCTTGCAGCGTTCATACGTGCTGGAGGTCGTCCAAGAAAACCTTCCCTGAGTTCATGATCCTCCAGCAAGAAAGCGGCGTGTCCTTGGTATACCATCTTCTTCATGGTTCGTGACCTTCGGGAGTCTAACTGTGGCCCACACAATGGACATGCATGATAACCTGAGGTAACGAGACATGCAAGGCGATCCACGACCTAGTGAATACTTGATTGAATGAAATAAAATATAGATATTACCGGCGAGAACACCTGAGCACTCTCCCAATCCTGGAAAGTCATGCATCGTCCACATGAGAATGGCTCGAATGTTGGCTGACCGCCGACCATCGCGCCTGCTCATATCTTGCACCGTGACCCCCTCCTCCCACAAAATCTTAAGCTCATCGACTAATGGACGAAGATACACGTCCATATTTTTTACTTTGTAGCGGCCCGGGACGAGCAAGCTAAGGATGAGACGTCCTTTCTTCGTAGAAAGCCATGGAGGAATGTTGTAGTTGACAAGCACTATAGGCCACACACTGTAAGAAGTCGAGCGCAGACCGAATGGGTTCACACCATCCATGGCGAGACCGAGCCGAAGATTCCTTGGCTCTCGCGCAAAGCCTAGGAAGGTAGAGTCAATGTGGCTCCATGTGCGCGAATCTACTGATATTTGTTGAACTCCATCCGTGGACCTATTCTGCACATGCCACGTTGTCAAGCTTGCCATGGCAGACGTGCGAAACATGTGGTTTATGTGGGGGATGAGCGGAAAGTGTCTGAGGACTTTTTGAGGGATGGTTTGCCCTTGCAAGTCCTGTCGATACCTGTGAGCACCACACTTTGGGCATGTCTCCATACTCTCGTATTCATCTCGAAACAATATGCAGTCGTTGATACATGCATGGATGTTATTGTAGTCCATGCCAAGCTTCCGTAAAACATGTCGCGCATCATCACGAGACTCAGGCATGGTGTTTGCAGGTAGCAATATATGATATTTCAATAACGTGAAAAAATCATAAAACACCTTGAAAAATCTATCCATGTTTGCAATAATACTGTTTAAAAAAAAAAACAATGAAGTCTGTGTGCAAGGTACCTGAATAACTCAGTCACACTCGTATCGCTCCAACCGTATTTTGCTTGCACACTTAAGAGTGCAAGCAATGTCTTCAACCGAGATACTCGGCACCCATCATATAATGGTATGGATGCTTCCTCTCTGAGCGGGTCAGATATCTCAACATCGATGGGAATCAATGCATCGATCATTGCCTCCATCTCAGGCTCCAAGATTGTAGGCAAGTCGGGAAGGTTGTCTGTCTCCTCTGGCATTGACGGTATAGATGGGCCTTGCGAGTGGTCGATTGGCTCCTGCAATCCATCCATCGCACGTCCACGAACTCTTCTAATTGGCCGCAAAGGGTGCACTCCCCCTTGGGTCGAGACATCACCCCCCTGGATACAAAATTTACCAACAAGACCCAATCTTATTGTGTATGGTTTTCAATTAGCTTGAGAGTACAATGCATAAAAAATGCTAACTTCAAATTACCGTTTGCTGAAAGTCTGCAATCGCCTGATCAATGATCTCAGATTGAAACTCGCCAAATCGTCGTACGTGTTCTATAGACAATCGGCGTTTTCGTCTAATTGCCAACTTGCATTGAGAGCAAGGACATGGGACACGCTGATTAAGATACGACTCGCAGTCTTGAACAATAGGACCTTCTTCGTTTGCCATCTTATCTACATTACAGCAAACAAGGCTTAAATGGATAGCTTTATGGAGATGTACGTCAAGTTGCAAGTTGACCATAAACCTTGCATTGTATATAGTAGTCGAGAGATTTTCTGATGTTATATCTCGGCCTTGTATCATGCTCAACGATTTGTTTGTCCCGGTAGATAATTTTTTGTTATATCTCGGCTTTGAGTATAAGTAATCCATTTTAAAATTAATGCGTGCCATCTATGAAATTTTATAACTATAGTAATAAAATTTATTTCAATCAATTCTACTCATAGTCATAAGACCTGAGAGAAATTATCCTATACTCAATTTAAGGGTTTCTTTTTCTATAACAATAATTTTGGGTTCATTTTGATGAAGTACGTGGCCGTATGCAAAGCACATTGCATACCATTATCAATACATATATTATCTTAAATTTTCTTCCCTTCCCTCTCCCTCTCTTTCTCTCCCTCTCCCTCTCTTCCTCTCTTTCTCTCACCCTCACCCTCTCCCTCTCCCTCTCGTTCTCTTTCTCTCCCTCTCTCATTTCCTCCCTCCCCCTCCCTCTCCCTCTCCCTCCCTCTTTCTCCCTCTCCCTCTCCCTCTCCCTCTCCCTCTCCCTCTCCCTCTCCCTCCCTCATTTCCTTCCCCTCCCCCTCCCTCTCCCTCTTCCTCTCCCTCTCCCTCTCTTTCTCTTTTTTTCCCTCTCCCTCTCTATCTCTCTTTCTCTCTCATTTCCTAAACAAGCAAAAAATAAAGTGATTTAAACATCCTCCAAGCAAAAGGGAGAGGGAGAGATACAATGCACTCTCCCTCTCTTTCTCTTTCTATCCCTCTCTCATTTCCTTTCCCTTCCTCTCCCTCTCACTCTCTTTCTCTCTCATTTCCTCTCCTAAACAAGTAAAAAATAAAGTGATTCAAACATTAAACAAGCAAAAGGGAGAGGGAGGGAGAGAGAGAATGCACTCTCCCTCCTTCTCCCTCTCTTTCTCTTTCTCTCCCTCTCCTATTTCCTCCCCCTCCCTCTCCCTCTCCCTCTATTTCTCTTTCTCTTTCTTTCCCTCTCCCTCTCCCTCTCCCTCTCCCTCTCTCTTACTCTCTCGTTTCCTCTCCTAAACAAGCAAAGAAGAAAGTAATTTAAACATTAAACAAGCAAAAGGGAGAGAGAGAATGCACTCTCCCTCTCTTTCTCTCCCTCTCCCTCTCTTTCTCTCCCTCTCTCTCCCTCTCCCTCTCCTTCTCTTTCATTTCCTCTCCTAAACAAACAAAAGAGAACAATTTAAACCTTCAACAAGGAAAAGAAAGAGAGAGGGAGACTCACCAATGAGATATGGCGAGCGTGGGCAGCTTCTCTTTGCAACGAGGGCTCCTCCTCTCCTTCATGAACAACGACGGTGGCGGCGGCGGCGGCGGCGGCGGCGGCAAGTCTCTTCCTCCTCTTCTCCCACAAAGCCTTGTCTCTCTCCCTCGCTCTCTCCCTCGCTCTCGCTCTCAAAAGGCGAAGAAAACAAAATGAAAACGGTGCTTTGGTTTCGGCCGCGCTTTTTTTCCCTGCGGCGTCGCAATTGGCGTCGCTATATGCGTCGCTATTTGCGTCGCAAATGCGACGCAAATAGCGACGCATATAGCGACGTCAATTGCGACGCATATAGCGACGCCTATAGCGACGCCGACATCCGCCGTCGCTAATCGGCGTCGCTATTGCCCAATTCCCTTGTAGTGCAAGAGATTGAAAAAAACTCAAAAAAGGTGGTGTTAATAAACACCTTAGTTTTAATATCCTTGAAATATTCAAGGAAAATCTTCAGTCGATGGATTCATGTAGACTTTCTTTAGCCTTCAATACAACCTTTGGGGGAATTTTGATTTTTTTGGGAGATTTTGTACCTTTCTTCATCTAAGAGAAGACAATGCTATCTATTGTTTCCCATCGTTCAGGATCTTTTTTGTTGCACATCCAATATTTATCCCAACAATTAAAATACACCTCTACATTTGTAGCATTTTGACGACTACAAACTGGTGCCCAATATTGTATACGTACCTTGTTGAAGTTTTTGGAATGTGTATTTGTATCGACCTGAGTTTGTGCAACACCAAGCCATATTGGATATATTGGATCTGAAGGTCTAACAAGCACAAAGTCATCTTTCTTAACGTCAAGCATTGGTTCAAATGCATGTTTGGGTCGTTTTCTCAGAGGACCACAATAGTGATCATTCAACTCTTCCAATCCAATGAAGTCATCTACATTATCTACATCTACATTGGTTACATCACTTTGTGTTCTTGGCCAAAAATCTATGAAAATTAAATCTTCTTGGACATTTGGAGTTTGAAGAGCGTAGATCATATGTTTCCAATAATCAATCACTGGTGTTATAAACTTTGTGAACTCTGCTTCAGGTCCTTGTACATTTGACCATCTTTCCCAATACTTCAAATAATCTTTAACTCCACTTACTACTTCTTGATGATCCTTAACGTACTCAAACATGGGCAGCAACATTGGAACACCCTTTGGAAGAGTAGGCTTTCTTGCAAGGTATCTTGTCCATAATTCAATGCCACCTTCTCTTGGTAACCAATCTAGGGACTTTGGATGCATCTTGTATTGCATGACAGGTGTATCTCCTTGCATATAAAACCAAAATTGAAGAGGTTTTGAGTGACCAACAAGTGTATCTTTCGAATCACACAAGTATCCCTCAATGTATCTCTTAAAGTTAGGCACATGTGTCAATAAGAAAGGTGTAGGACTAGTCATTTGGCATGATTGAAAATGTTTCATAAGATGAGGAAAAGTGAAGGTCATGCTTGTCCTTAGCTTCTCTGAAAATTTGCTGAACATTGCATCAATGTCTTCATGTGTATGATCCACCATGAGAAACCCAAGCTGGATCATCTTGAATGTTCCTCGTGCAACAAGCAATGATAGATATACAAAGAAATAGCGATTTTTGTTTTTTGACCCACAATTATCAAGTTGAAGAAGTAAGTTCTCTGGCAATCGTTTGAAATGATGACGGTCATCCTATGGTGTATTATCTTCCATGCATGATTTATTTTGCGCAACACCTTGATGGTGATCTAGTGCTTTTTTCGAGTTGAGGGCATTTAGTAGCACAGAGGTTGATCTTGGCATTCCATCTACTTGTAGATCACCATTTGCATGCCTATGTAGTTGCTCCAAGTTCCTAAAGCAGAATGACAATGAGGCAATTGTGAAGTTAGGATCATGAGGCCATAGATCGAGTGAGAAATGTCCATATCTACCTTCTCCATGTCCATGTGTAATCATGCCTGTTAAAGAAACTGGTAGTTGAGTAGATCTTTTAGTCTTTTTTTATTGAAGCCTTAACCTAGGGATAGCTGTCTTTTGCTGGTCCATTTTATCATGTATGATGCACAAGTTTTTATCTGGATCTAATGCTGAGGCCAAGCGCCAACTATAGTATATGTTCCGACAACTTTGTTGTTGTAGCATGTGACATTGACGCTTCTTTAGAAGCACATTTCACTCTTGAAGACACTTTGTTGCTGCAAGTTGCTCTTTGATCTCTGAGCAAATACTACATTTGGAGAACTCACTTGTCTTTGCTAAGGTTACATGCTTGAACTCTGTGTTCCAAATACGATTGAAGGTGGACAAGGACATCTGCTTACATCCAATACCACTCAATGTTGTATTTACTTCTGCCCATATATCTACCTGCTTATAAACATATGGGATGACCAATTGTGTCTCCCTTGATCCATCTTGCATTGTTCTACTCTTGTGTGGCATTTGCTCTGCATTCTTCTTAACAAAGTCTCTAAGGATGGCTCTTCCCATCTTTGTGTGATCCCAAGCTGCTCTTATTACCCCCTTGTTTCCATGCATTGCCCTCCTCACGCCATGCTCAAATTGTGTTTTGTACCTGTAAAAAGATGTCTTTGGGATTCCATGAATCTCATACCATGCCCTTCCACATACCACTTGTCCATTGAAGATAAAGCTGTACTTCCTTGTTCCCAAGTAATCAATCCTGCATGATGATTCAAACTTGTCATAAACATAGTTCGTGTAGTCTTCATATTGCAATCCCCAAAAGTATTTACATAATTGTTGCATTGCTTCTCTATCAGCAAACTGACAACACTTTTCTTGGAAACAATCAATCATGGAAACCTGTGAAATGGAGTCCATAGAAGTCCTCAAGTTTGCACCTTTAGGGGCAATAATTCGAGGCTTTCTATTGACCATACAATATGATCTCTTCTGAACAAAAACTGATTTTTTTGCAGAAACATAATCTTCATTGGTATCTTTCATATTTTTGGCACAAGCATTTGTAGAGACAAATTGCATGTATGATTGTTGTTGTAGCAGTGATGTTCCATCATCAAAGGTGACTTGTTTAATAGGCCATCTTTCCAAAGTGACACAATGGAGGTTATCTATGTATGTTCCTGTGGTTTGATCAAGGGATTTATCTACCACCACACCAACATCCTCTTCTCCTAGCAATTCAAAGTTTATCACATCATATGGAAAAGCCAATAATATAACCCCTGTCCCAACACACACAGTGTTGCCTTCTGTCCATAGCATCACTCTACATTCTCTCCAACTTTCACAAATGCTAAGCACATCAATATCCTCTGAAGGTAGGATATGGTATGATTCGTAATCATCTCCTTTGTCATGAATTGTTATTGAGTTTGAAACAACCACCACATCTTTCTTTCCCCATTTTGACAAACCACCTACAGATTCATGAACCTTCATTGCATCAATTGTTGGGAATGGCAAATATGCTGCTACATTTAAAAATTTATCAATAGCCAACTGAAATATATCCATCTTCAAGTGTTTCTCCATGGCATGTCTCATTTGGATGTATTGCATGCACTCTACCAAGTGCCACAATCTCATGATCAACTAGCAAATTCACAGTTTCTCCAAAATAAAATTTGTTATTCATGATACCTATACAAGTGAGAAAATGGAGATTTTATCATTTGTATGTTGTCACATCTCAGAAAGAAGAAAATAGTGATGAAATTGCTAAATACAATGAAGTATCAAATTTCATTGAAACAAAAAGAGTACTTAAACATTAGATAGAATGAGTCCAACTTCTATAATAGAAAGTATTAATGGAAACATCGTACAGAAAGAAGGGGATAGATTTGACCATATGGCCAAAAACAAACTTTCTCATGAACTGTGCCGTCCTAAAGTAAATAAGAAAAGTTTCTTCTATTATTTTTAGTTTCCTTGATTTTACTTTATTTTATTAGCTACTCTTTGAGTAAGCAAAAACTTCATTGTGTGTTCTCATTGGGAAAAGATATAGCAGATGTTCAAAACTTGTACTATATCTATTCAACACGAGAACAATGATTAAAATTATTTATAATGTGTATAGGAAAAGATTTAGCCATGTGGTCAAAAATCTATTGTATGTATTCCATACCATAGCAAATATAAAAATTATTTGTGATCCCCATAGGGGAAAACATAGTCAAATGATTGAAACCTTTGTTGTATGTATTTCACATGACAAAAAGGATAAAAGCTCAGTGTGGTCTCCATAGAAAAATATTTAGCCAAATGGTCAAAACTCAAGCCAAATACATATAACAAGGATAAAAGTTCATTGTGATCTTTATGGAAAAGGATTTAGCCAAATGGTCAAAACCTCTATTGCAACTATTTTATACAAGACTTATGATTAAAATTCTTTGTGATATCCACAAGAAAAGATTTAGCCATATGGTCAAAACATGTATTTAACCTAGATGATAGCAAGAATAATAATTTTTTGTGATGTCCATAGAACAAGATTTAGCCAAATGTTCAAAGCCTTTATTGTATGTCAACAAGAATAAATAATTTCTGTGATCTCCATTGGAAAATATTTGATCAAATTATCAAAACCTTTATTTCATGTATTCCACATGACAACAAGGATAAAGATATTTTTGAGAAACTTTGACCTTGTGCTTAAATGTTGAAAATACAATGACCTCTAAAGATTAGGAGATTTCATTCATTATGACACAAAGTTATAAATATTGAGAAAATTTTAGCATCAATTAGAAGCTATTTGAGAAGGAAATATAATTTTTATCATGGTTAAATATTTATAAATCTTATACTACCTACTTGTTGACAATAGCAAAATGTATCATATTACATTTTATTTTAGTCTAAATCATGTTATATTAATATATCATACTATATGCATATTATGGAATATATTATCAAAATATAATTTAAAAATATATATATATTAAATTAATTTATTAATAATTAATAAATATAATTTAAATATATTAAATCATATTTTGTAAGATTATGTATATTAAATGTATCTAATATGTAATGTGTAATATCATTGAGGATTTTGAATCCACCTTAGTGATAGTTCGAGAGTAGAATCTCTAGTAGGGTAGGATAGAGAGTATGTAGGAAAAATCTCTAGTTGTGGAAATAGGGGCAATATCACAATGGTGGGTTCTTAAGAAGGGGCCAGGGGAAATGCCCCTAGTAAGAGTTTGAGGGCAATGTCTTCCTCAGTGGAGGTTTGGAAGCAATGCCCCTAGTTGGGGTTTCAAGATAGCGCTCGTTGTAGGGATTTTGGGGCAAAGCTCCCAATGGGGGATTTAAGCGGTAGGGCCCTTGGTGGGGGGTATGCGGGCAACACCCCTAGTAGGGGGTTGGGGGTAGTGTCCCTGATGGGGGTTTGGGGGCAACGCCCCTAGCGGGGATCCGAGGGTAGTGCCCCTGGTGTGGGGGTTTGGGGGCAATGTCCCCAACGGGGGGTCTAGGGAGCAGCGCCCCCTTGTGGGGGTCTGGGGGAAACGCCCCCAGCGGGGGTTTGGGGGCAGCGCCCCTGGTGGGGGTTCGGGGGCAGCGCCCCCAACGGGGGTTCGGGGGCAGCGCCCCCGGTGGGGGTTTGGGGACAATGCTCCCAACGGGGGGTCTAGGGGGCAGCCACCCCCTGTGGGGGTCTGGGGGCAACGCCCCCAGCGGGGGTTCGGGGGCAGCACCCTCGGTGGGGGTTTGGGGGCAACGCCCCCAATGGGGGGTCCGAGGGGCAGCACCCCCCTGTGGGGGTCTGGGGGCAACGCCCCCAGCAGGGATTCGAGGGTAGCGCCCCCGATGGGGGTTTGGGGGCAACGCCCCCAATGGCGGGGTTCGAGGGTTGCCCCCAACGGCCGGGCTCGGGGGGCTGCCGGTAGACCCTGACGGCCTACGGTATAGCCATTACATGATTTTTGAAAAAAATCGATTTGAAATCTTTAATAAAATTAAAAAATAGACACAAAAATAAGATCTAAATCTACTCATATTTCGTTACAAGTTATGGTTATTCGAATAGTGTGATACATTAAATGATTCGTTTCATGAGTCGGTCTTTACAACTAATCATGATGTTCTTCAAAATGAGTTTCTCTTCCCCTTCCTCTCTCTTCCACGTAACTCTCTAACTTGAGCGTTTTCTCTATTGCGTTTTTACAGTTGCAAGTTTCGCATCTCTGATCCTCTGCGTTTTTATCTCTGCTCCTGTCGCCCCTCTCTTACTACAGGTGTTGCAGCCCTAATCTTTGGTGGTTCTATCCCCTCCTCTTCTTTGACTACTCTCCATTGTTTCATTTTCTCAAACTGAAACAGATTGTGCAGTTCAATTTCTGGTTTGAATTAGGATATTTCTTTGACTACTCTCCACTATTTCATTTTCTCAAACTAAAACAGATTGTGTAGTGCAATTTATGGTTTGAATCAACAACAGGTTTTCAACTTTTCTCTACTTCATTTCTAATTTTGAGTTAAACTACATTGATTATGACCGTTTCAATCCATACAATTACTACAAATCACACTACTACTCTTTTGTATGATTAGTATTGAATAATATTAAGATCAAACACCAAAAGCATTTTCTAAATAAGAATCATGTATGAAAACTAAATACAATATATATTTCTCTATATGTATTTCTGTAGCAATGAGATTAGGCAATCACTCTTGAGAATTCAATGTGAATATGAAGTATATGATTTGTGTAATGTTGAAAAAAGTCTCTTAGATGTGGATATGGAATAAATGGTTTGTGCAATGCTCTTATCAATGATGAGTGCTTTCAAAATACTAGCCTTCTTTCTATTCTGTGATGCTATATACCTCAAGATTTTTCCTCGATGCTAAACCTAGCCTTATATTTGTTGTATCATTTTGTAATATTAGAGCATTTTATCAAGTTCTTATACATTATATTATACTTTACTATATAGAACTTTCCATTATACTGTATTTTCATAGTAAAAGCATTACCATCAGATTTTATAGTTACACTTTTTATAATTTTGCAATAAGCATATGGCTATACAATACTTACAAATACTCAATATGATTTTGCCATAGGATGTAATTTGATTTTCTAACAACACATATCATGATCTTTCATCGATTTATAGATTAGACCATATGGTCAAAAAATTTCTTGCAATATAAGAAGTACTTTTTGTTATTTTATTCAATACAATTTGAGATTTGGCCATGAGGTCAAAACTTTTCTTATAATATAAGAAGTAATTTATGTTCTTTTTTCCAATATACTATGAGATTTTACCATGTGGCCAAATCTTCTCCTTAAGCTATCTCTTGGCCAAAATAAGGACTCATGTAGTATCACAATATCTTGCAACCAATCAAGCACTTTGTTCATTTTACTACAAGAATGACATTTTTCCATTTGGTCAAATGCTTTCTTATATTATCAACCCTTGCTTACTTCCAAAAGGAAAGGCTAGTTTCTACTTAGAATTCCTTACTTTCTATAATTTAGCCATGTGGTAAAATCTTGTCTTAGAACAAACGAACCACTTTTTTGGAATTTGATCCTAAAAAATTAAGACTAAATCTATGGTGGGTCCAATCACAAAATTTTGGGTATGCTAGATTTGGTTTTATGGAAAAAAGTTCTAAGAAAAATATCTTCTGTATTATCTCCAAAAAAGAAAGACCATGTTCTACTTGGAACTCCTTGATTACCTACTATATTTATAGGAAGTCTCGCCATGTGGTCAAAACTTGTTGTGCAACAAACAAACCACTTTGTTCCCATTAACCATTTCTTTCATTTTAATTTTTCATAACTTCCTATAAATATCATATCATTTTTCCACAAATTAGCCGCTTTTTCCATTCCACTATAAAATAAAAATTGGCCATATGGTCAAATCTTTCATTTTGTTATCAATGCTAGCATCCAAGAATCCCCCATTCTTGTTTTGTTCAGCCATATGATCAAATCTAATCTCATAAATCTTGCAAATCATGAGACCACTTTTTCATTCCATTATAAAACAATATTTGGCTATATAGTCAAATCCAATTTCACAACATGTTACAACAAATGAATCACTTTCTTCATATGGTTATGAAACTAGATTTGGCCATATGGTTAAAACTAATTTATAGAAATCGTCTTATCTTGTAGGTTTTGCCATGAGGTCAAATCTCCATTTTTCAAGTGTTTTTCACTTTATCTTATATTGATATCTATGGGATTTGCTACATAGCTATATTTCTTTGTATGTGAATCTCATATCACAATAAACCGCATCCTCTCTTTAACTAGCCTTTAAGAACCCTATGGTAAAAAACCATGGCAAAGTTTCTAATCTGATAGATAAGTCTTATGACTAAATAGGATTTGACCACATGGCTAAAACCAATGACAATGTTTCTACAATATAGCTCATTTCAAGGGAAACTTACATGTGCAGTAATTAAAATGTTAACTTTGGGCCAAATGGAATTGTGAGATTGCTACATAACCACATTGATATATAGGTGGATCTCATATTGGACTAAATCTTATTCTTTGATTAAATAGGATTTGACCACATGACCAAAAATCTTAGCAAAGTTCCTAGAGTATGATCCTTACATAGGAAACTTACATGGAGAAGAAATCCAATATTAACTTAGAGACAAAATCATCCATGACATTTTCTACATAACCACAATGATTTTTCACTATATCTCATACCACACTCACACTCAACATTTCATTATCACTTGACCATTTGGTTAAGCCCATGGTCAAGTCTCACTATTAATAGAATTTGATCTTCTCACCGAAGTCCATGGCAAAGTTTTTACTATATGATTCTTGAAAGAGAAACATAATTAATGCTAACTTAGGGCCATGATAATCCATGAGATTTGATACATAAGCACACATATTTATGGTTGGATCTCATACCACACTTAATCTCAAATTTCAATATTTCATTTTATGGAAGAGTTCCTTTAGAGTACATTTGTCTTGTATTTCGTAAAATCTTGTGTTGTTGTGTTTTCAATTTTCAACTTAGAAATCTTATACATTTATTTGGATTTTGTGAATTTTGAATTTTTTTAAATCTACTTTTGTCTAACAACTTTTTCTCTTTGTAGAACTATTCAATGGCAAAGAAAGATAACACATCCAAAAAGGAGAACCAAACCATTGATGGAGTTAGTGGAGGTTTTGTGTATCCATGGTATGTGGATGTTTATGATAGTCAAGGAAAAAGGGCTGACAATGTTCTCTTATTCACTTTGAAGAGTGATATTACATTTTTTCAACAAGATGGTATCATAGAGAAGATAATAGATGGATGTGCTGGGAAAGAGGGAATGCCATGTAATCTTGTTAAGATCAAGGGAAAAAATGTAGTATACAAACTTGATCCTTTGTCATTTCACTTTGCCAGTATTAAAGAGGATGAAGAATACTCTTTGAAAACAATGGGATGGACCTTATTTGAGGAGATAAAGGGCACAGAAGACATTATATTAGCATTCCAAGCTGTTCAAAATAGTGAGCTACTTTCCCTATCAAGAAAATGTGATTTCCCCAACAAGAGAATGAAGCTCCAAGATAAACAAATAGACTTGAGACCTTCACCTTCTCCTCAAGAAGAAAATAATTCATGGAATCCCACAAGCTCAAAGTCAAAATCACCTCAACAAAGTTCCTTGTCACAAGCTCTTGTTGTTAGTATGGCTGCTAACACTACTAAGAATGATGCCACTTTACCTTCCATGTTAGAAGTTACACCTGCAAAGCCAATAATTTCTCTTGAGGTCAAGGGAGTAGAAAGAACATTCGATTTTCCTGAAATAGTTAAGAAGAAGGGAAAGAAGGAAGAATCAGGATTTCACATATTTGAAAAATTCTTTCCATTTGATCCAACAACACAATTTCCTATTCTCGTTGATAGGTGTTATGAGGCACCTCCATTGTATGCTTATAGGTCACTATGTTGGGATTATATAGAGAAGCTAACCACGTCTTTCATAAAGACTCCCATGAACCCAGCAACAACCTCATATCTTATGCCTTTTGTACAAGACAACAATGAGAAGAGACCCATGCATCGTGATGAGGTGGATGCTAATAAGTTGGACACTTATAGTTATTGGATTATATCAGGGCTTCACTCAATTCATGCAGCAAAGATATATATTTAGAGTAATACTACACGTTGTCTAGCAACCAAGCATTTATACACCACAAGAAATGCTAGAATATTAGTTGATTGTCTTGCAGAAATGTGCATTGAGCTTTCACAAATGACAAATATGGAATCACATAATGTCATGAAGAATGCACCTTATGTTGAGCAACTTCAACAATTAAGAGATCAGTGAAATGGGACTCTATAAAGTTTGGAAAGGTTGTATCCACTCTACTACAAATGACATGTGAACCTAAACAAATCATGTTGTTATCATTTCTTGATCGAAAGAAAATGGCAGCTTTGAAAAATTCTCTTGAAAGCATTTCTTGCAAGTATCGCATGCTAGTTGGTAGTGTTGACTTCCTACCAATGGATAGAATGTTTGCTTTTGGATCTATAGATTCTTTTATGGTTTTGACATTAGTGAC
This sequence comes from Lygodium microphyllum, assembly GCF_053477565.2. Taxonomy (NCBI): domain Eukaryota; kingdom Viridiplantae; phylum Streptophyta; class Polypodiopsida; order Schizaeales; family Lygodiaceae; genus Lygodium; species Lygodium microphyllum. The sequence goes on along the minus strand of NC_141163.1, from coordinate 81,039,381 downwards.
CATGGAGAAAAGATTCATCAATTTTGAGCGATATATAAACAATGTCAACAAGCCTTCCATTTTGGACTTTGAAGGCTTGGACAAGGAGTGCAATGATGAAGATCTTGAAGAAGAACAAAGGATTGCAAAGGTTGTTTTGAGAAAGAAAATGAAAGTTATGGAAACTACAATCAAAGCATTCAATGATGCTCATGAGGTTGTATTTGATGTATATGCATGTGGACTTGCATCTAAGGTGGCATTGATAAGTTATATAAAGACTATTGCAGTGGTTTGCAACACTCAAGAGCAAAGAGAGGTTGAAGCAAAATTGTGGAGGGTCCATGAGAGTGCCAAACAAAATTCAAACTCCCAAGAGGTTCCTCCTACTTAAGTTCAAGTTCTTGAAGTACCACCCGAGGGCATAGAAGAATCAAGCCAAGATATAGCAAGTCTAATTATGAAAGAGAAATTAAGGGCTACTTCAGATGTTTAAACTCAATTCCTTCTCATTTCATCAAGGAAGACACATTGATGTAATTTTGATTTTTTTCTTGAGAAGTTACTTCCATTAGCATTTGCAATATTTTCTTTCTTTGATGATATTAATTAAAGAAACTATGTCTTTGGTTTTTTATTTTTTTATAAATGGTACCAAGCATGTTTGGTTTAAAATTTTATTTAAGTAAATATTTTACCAAATCGGTATTAAAGAGCTCATTAAAATTTATTATCCTTTGTAAGGATAACTATTTAATTGTAATCTAGTGTGTAAGAATACTTATCATAATGAAAAGTTAGAGCTAGCTATGCAAAATTTACTTAAGTCTATTTTAGATCTTATTTCAATTAAACTCTTATATGTGTTGTGTTATGATCTTGTCATGTTAGTTTTGGTTAGATTTGTCCACATGGTCAAATCTCTTATCTCTTATAGCCTCTTTTACTACATCACTAGTGTATGTCTATGCATGTACATTAGGATAAGAAAGCCAACAATATATTGCACACCCCAAAAAAGATTCATTGCACCTCACAAAGGAGGTTTACCTTAGTTATAAATATTACAACAAATATTTCTCTCCAGTGTATCTTTTGAGATGTGTATATGGAATATTAAGGTAAAATCCTTGTTACAATTTGTGAGTTTAAATATCTATGGGATATAAGTAGTTCAAAAATAGAATGGTTAGTCCTTAAGAAGAAACTATGAAAACTTATTCAAATAGAGTATAACTTATCTCAATTAAATTGTCATGTGTCACTTATATGTGACATAGTTTTGGTCACATGGTCAAAAGTATCATGTTTAAATTTTCTTTTAATAATTAGGACTAATAAACATCTTCTTTGTACATACCATTTTGAAGGCCTTTTTAAAAATTGAGTATATTAAATATTATAATGATAATATAATTTGTGCAACTAATTACAAGAATCTATTGTTAGTATCTCAAGTATACTTATAACTAGCGATAAAAAGTAGATATGGAAAAATGGCTTTATTAGAATAGACTTTACTTCAAAAAATTTGCCATATATATTTTTTTCATCTCATGATATTACTTTTGATTAGATTTGACCACATGGTCAACTGTTTCTTTTCTTAAGACATCATTTTTTAAGTAGTACCTATTTATGTATTTATCAATATGAAGTTAAATTGCTTTAGTGTTCTATGCCAGTTTATAGCTCAAAAATTAGGTAGAATGATGAGGAAGTAAATGAATCTAATGTGTTTCTTTTTTTTCTTTGTAACTTCAACTAAGACATCTATGGTTGGATATCTAGCAGATTCAACAACAGTAGAGCATGATGATGTGATTGATGTTTCCTTGATAAGAAATGCAACACAATTATGTGTAATACTTGATCTCAATGGTCTTCTTTTACAATGATGCTTTGCTAAGTCTAAAAGGTTTCAAAGCTTTCAAATGGGAAAGCAATGGCTTGTTCTTCAACCAGGATGTATGGAGTTTCTTGAAGCCTTATTTGCAAGATTCCAAGTGGGAGTTTGGTCAACAGCTTTACATAAGAATGTCATGGAAGTTATTAAGTGCTTGGAGATCCATGCAAAAAGGAAGTATCCTTTCTTCATGATTTGGGGCCAAGAACAATGGCATAGACATTGACTCAAAATCATATATAGGCCAGATAAGATGGGAGTAGAAACAATGTTCAAGCCTCTGAAGTATGTATGGGATCAATATGGAGATGTTTGTCAGCATACCAAGACTATTCTCATAGATGACAGTCCTTACAAAGGATGTCCAAATCCTGTTGAGAATTGCATTTATCCAAAAACATTTGATATTGATTGTGAAGACTCTATCTTGATCAAAGAACTTCTACCATACTTGACTCACTTAAGCAAATACCATGATGCACGTGAAGTCATCAAGTTTGATCGATATGGATAGGATCTAGTTCAATATGGACATGAATTGTATGCCCAATTCAAGGTTGTCATTGATGAATGGACTAGAGCAGAGAATAATGGTATTTCATCTTCATCATCATCACCGCACGAGACCATGATTGATAAAGATGGTATATATGTTCAATCTTCAATTACTTCTTGCTTCAAGAGACCATCTATTATACAAACATCCTCAACAAATGCTTCACGTCATCCGTCTCTTACATTGAATAGCTCACAATTATCCATGTTGAAGCAAACTCCTTTAGTCTCTACTTTGAAATATATGGAAGCAATGCAACTTGCTCATGAGTTAGGATATCACAAACATTTCATAAATGGTAGTGCAGCTAAACGCTTTATACAAAATCTAAAAAATTTGTATTTTTCTAATATACATGATGTAACAAGAAGGCACTGACTCTATATGTATTAATTTTGACTTTCATAATAGACATATCCCTTACATTAAAGGCTTTTGCATGCCTATGAAATATATGCTTGTTAGAAATTTAAAGTGTTTTATGTAATTACCTTGGTGTTTCTAAACACCACCAATATCAATGAGAGAATCTACTTGACGTTCTTTATTGTTTCAATAACATTAGTTAATTGTATTGAAATTTCTTATAAAGTGGTATAAATCCTATTTTGTACTTTATGATAGTCTACTATACAAACATACTCAACAAATGCCTCGCATCGTCTATCACTTACATTGAACAACTCACAATTATTCATGTTGAAGTAAACTCCTTTAGTCTCTACTTTGAAAGATATGGAAGCAATGCAACTTGCTCATGAGTTAGGATATTACAAACATTTCATAAATGGTAGTGTAGCTAAATGTTTTATACAAAATCTACAAAATTTGTATTTTTCCAATATACATGATTAACAAGAAGGCACTGACTCTATATGGACTAATTTTGACTTTCATAATAAATATATCCCTTACATTAAAGTATTTTTTATGGCTATGAAATATATGCTTGTTAGAAATTTAAAGTGTTTTATGTACTTACCTTTGTGTTTCTAAACACCACCAATATCAATGAGAGAATCTACTTGATGTTTTTTATTCTTTCAATAACATTAGTTAATTGTGTTGAATTTTTTTATAAAGTGGTTTAAATCCTATTTTGTACTTTAGAACCATCTACTTTACAAGCATACTCAACAAATGCCTCACATCGTCTATCACTTACATTGAACAACTCACAATTATCCATGTTGAAGCAAACTCCTTTAGTCTCTACTTTGAAAGATATGGAAGCAATGCAACTTGCTCATGAGTTAGGATATCACAAACATTTCATAAATGGTAGTGCAGCTATCTATAAAAGTTGTATTTTTCCAATATACATGATGCAACAAGACAATGAATCTATATGGACTAATTTTGACTTCTATAGTAAATATATCCCTTACATTAAGGGCTTTTGCATGGCTATAAAATATATGCTTGTTAAAAATTTAAAGTGTTTTGTGTAGCTACCTTGGTGTTTTCAAACGCCACCAATATCAATGAGAGAATCTACTTAATGTTTTTTATTCTTTCAATAACATTAGTTAATTTTGTTGAAATTTCTTATAAAGTGGTTTAAGTCCAATTTTGTACTTTATGTCTTAGCTAACAAATAAGTCTTGATTGATTATAAAATTTATGTCTATTTCTTTGGAAACAAAAACCATTGGTCAAATGTTAAATCTTTAGTCTTAGAAAAATCATAAACTTCTAGCTTGGTATATAAATCTTTATTTTATGATATGAAAATTCATTTAGCTAGTCAAAGTGTGAAACTCGTTAATTTTGGCCAAAGTCAATATCCATCTTGTCCATATATTGTCAAGATAGATAGAAATTTTGAATAAAAGATATTTATATATCATGCATGTACATACAAAAAATGTAAATGGGGTGAGCAATTATTTGACATACTTGTGTCTATTGGTTTACACAAAAAAAGAACCATCACATCATAGGTTATCCAAACTTATTACGATATGGTATTAGATCAAGTTATTAAACCACACCTAATTAGTGGTGACTCTTTTAAGGTCCTAGTTCATGAAACTTATACTTGTCACTTTAAATGATGCTATATCTAAAAGAAAAAACTCTTATTATAATATCTTCAAATCCATAACATTATAAATTTTGGCCATGATAATATATTTTCATACAATGTTTAAGGCTCTTGTATTCTAAATTCTCTCTCCACTCCATCAAACCTTTGTATTCTTACATTAAACTTGGAAATTTCCTAGGTATATACTAGTTAAGCCTCCTTGATGTTTCCACCACCATACAACATCATATTTTGTTAGTATGCTAGAAAAGATAGACGTGAAATCCAAATCTCGTAACAGTCACATAGCTTACATTCATCATTTAAGCTCTCAAGATGTGTGATCTCATATTTGTAACATACAAAATGCCCTTTAAAGATAAACATAAACATAGTGCTCTCTTTCATTCACAAAAGTAAGACATTCATTCAAAGTGGGACTTGGAAAATTCCCAAAATCTCTAATATGGTGTTATAAATTTTCAGCAGAGACTCTTGCTGAATTAAAAATTGGAAATGGTGATTTCTTGCTACCCTCAGAGAAGCAGTGCTTTCAAGATATTCTTGAGTGGCATGGAAGGGGTTTACTTTCTTCTCGTATGAGATTGGCTGTGTGAATCTGGATATTGTTGCCCCTATGGTGATCTTTACTATCCCTCATATTTTCTGGAACCTCCGACCTATTCCAGTGCCTAGGGAACACTTGCCAAAGCTAGTTGACTTGCTGAATGAGAAAATAAATATGGGAATCCTAGAGCCATCATCTGTGCCATACTCAAATAGGTGGTTTATGGTTCCAAAGAAGAATGATACTCTCCGATTTATACAGGACATGCAGTTAGTAAACAGAGTTACTATCAGGAATCTTGGTATAGGTCCAGTTGTGGATGAGTTTGTAGAAGCATTTGCTAGATGTGCCATCTATTCTTTAGGTGACTTGTATTTGGGATATGATCAGTTTCAGATGGCCTTTGGAAAGTAGGGACCTACCCACTATGAAAACTCCTATTGGGCTTGTCAAGATGTGTACCTTGTCTCAAGGTGCCACTAATTCTGTCACACATATGATGAATGCCATGCATAAGGTCCTTCACCTGCCATGCATAAGGTCCTTCACCAGTGCATACCTCAGCTTACCATGCCTTTCTTGGATGATTTGCCCATTAAGGGGTGTGCAGAAGAAGAGAAGAATGAGAGTCTAAATGAGCAGGGATGTAGATACTTTGTGGCTGATCATATTGCAGCTTGTGAAAAGATTTTGGCCAGGTTAGAAGAAGTGAACTTGACACTATCATGGCAGAAATCTATTTTTGGAGTAAATGAGTTCATCATTGTTGGACATATTTGTGGGTATTATGGCAGGAAACCTTCACATGCGAAGGTGGATGCTATAGGAAAGATCATAGAGTATTGTTCTACCACTTCAGAGGTACGGAGATTCATTGGAGCCTGTGTGTTTTACCTGCAAAGGCGGATGCTATAGGAAAGATCATAGAGTATTGTTCTACCACTTCAGAGGTATGGAGATTCATTGGAGCCTATGTGTTTTACATGATTTGGATACCCCATTTTTCACACATAGCAGATTGTTTATATCAGCTGCTTTGAAAGGGGCAGAAATTTAATTGGGATGAGAACCACACTAGAGCCATGCAAAAATTAAAGAAGTTATTGCAAACTACTCCTACTCTTAGGAAAGCAGATTATAATTGCGGAAAGCCTATTGTATTGACAGTTGACACTAGTCTAATTGGCATAGGTTGGGGTGTGGGTCAAGACGATACAAATGGAAACATGTACACTATTCGGTTTGGGAAAAAAGTCCTAAACAAGAGACAGAGGAGGCATCCGCAAATCAAGAGGGAATTAGTGGGGGTTGTCACGACTCTCAAATGCGACTAAGCAGTATTTTATTGGAGCCCCAGTTGTGGTAGAGATAGACTGCTTGCCATTGATAGGTATGATTATGAGTTGCTCTACTCTAGACATAGCTACGTTGAGATGGATCGCATACATCAAGTCATTAAATCCAGAATTTAAACGCATAGCAAGGAAGGATAGGTATGATGTTTAGAGCCAGATATGACAATGAGGAGACACTACTTGCGGAAGAGGATGATGCAAAAATTTCAGTTGCTATGGTTGATCATGTTTGCCATGTCTATGATATTGTGGCTTTCATAGAAGAACTCTATGATGGAGATTGGTTGCAGATTGGCAAGTACCTTAGGAAACTAAGCAAAAGAGATGAATGGATAGATGAAGAGTTCAAGAAGATGAGGAAAAAAGCCTATGGTTATTTTCTATAGGACGAATTTCTTTGGAAGGACCCGAAGAAAAGAGGTGGATTACCCTTGCGGGTTGTCTGCAATAAAGAGACCCAGTTACAGATGATGAGAGAGTTTCATGAGAGTCCTTGGGCTGGTCATAGAGGAGTGTGGGCTACTTATGAGAAAATCAAAGAAAAATATTGGTGGAAAGGCATGTACAGAGATGTCTCTTGCTTTGTAGAGACTTGCAGAGACAGTCAGATATATTCCATAAAGTGCGTCATCGAGACGAGCTTCACCCGACCTATCCGCTATGCATTCATTATAAGTGGGTAGTTGACTTGGTTACTATGCCGATGGGTCTATGGTAGATGAGATATATTGTATTGGCTAGAGAGGATCTTACCAATCATGTTGAGGGCAGACCTTTGAAAACGAAGACCACTACTGCAGTGTGTAAGTTCTTATTGAAAGAAAATTTTCTGCAGGTATGGCTGTGTGGGTAATATCACTGCAGATTGTGGTGAATTAGATGCAGATGAAGCTAAGGAGTTTTTCTCTCAACTAGGAATCATGTTAGCTCTAGCCACAACATACAATCCAAAGGGAAATGGAAAGAGTGAAAGAGGGCATCCGCCGATAGTGAAAGCATTAGCCAAAGCATGTAGAGGACGGATTGGAGAATGGCCGAGACTTCTACTGTTTGCTTTGTGGGCTAATCGTACAACTCACAGTATTACCACAGGATATATGCCCACAGAGTTGATGTATGGCCAAAAACCGGTTATGCCGACTGAGACTTGTGCTTTGACTTGGTCAGTTTTACCTTGGCAGGAGGATTTGACAAGAGAGGGGCTCTTAGCTCTTCGGATCCAACACTTGAAGAGAAGACAATAGGATATTCAGCTAGCTCTTGAGACAGATTCAAGGTTGCTATACATAGAAATAAGGACAGGTTTGATAGAGCAGGCATCGCTTGCGGCCTAGAGCAATAGAAGAGGGACACTGGGTATTAGTCTTTGATAACAGCCTTGAAAATCAGCATACTGCACTTCGGAAGATGGTGAAAAGATGGTTTGGGCCATACATAGTCAAACATGTCTTTGACAATGCAACATATGAGCTGACAGAATTGGATGGGACAGTGCTTAAAGTGCCCATTGCAGGAAAAAGAATCAAGATTTTCAAGAAAAGAGATGAGGAGGATTATGCATTGGAAGAATTTGCAAGAGAAGAGCAATGAGAAGAAACTCCAGTAGAAGAGACAGATGATATGTTAGATAACCATGTTGATATATCGAAAATAGACAACCAAGAGATTGATCTATTTGTGGATCTTGACGACAATGATCATGGGTAGTTGGCCCATCCGGAGGATGTGCAGGATCAGAGGGGGTGGATGTCGTGCTGCTGCGCATCTGAGGTGTGGAATCCACCAAAAAGTTTGTGTGTGTGACATTCGTGTTTCATGTATACCTAGTCATTGTGTTTGCATTTTGTTCTACGTGTGGCTTGTGTGTTTGTGTGTGTATGAACCCTAGCTTTCCTGTAAGTGTGTTTCCAGTTATCGTCTCAAACCCATGTGTGTGTTGGGACTTCGTTCCATTGTAAATAATATTATCAGTGTGCATTTATCTCTATGTGTGTGTGAATGAATGCTTGTGCGTGTCAAGAATATTGAAAAAAACCGATGCCAAGGAAGATTGCTGAAGATGTCAAAGTGGTACAAGAAATCGTGGATCTAAGATAAGAAGAAATACAAGAAGCCAAGAGTTAAAATTGAACTTGAGAAACCTTGAAGGTGTGAGGCCACTAACTGAAACGAGTTCAAGTATGAAGGTACGAAAAGAGATGACTTAATCATTTCCAATGATTAACTAAGAAGCTTCTTAGAAGGATACAGAAAGCTTCTGCTTTAATGAAAAAAGCATTTTTTTCCACGAATAAACGTCAAACCAGGGCCAAAAATTTTGCAATGATGGAGGCAGCGATGTAGGCGAAATGCAGGATAATCAAAAAGCTTAGCTATGTAAAGCTTTGGGGGAAAAAACATCAAATCAGGCCATCAGGAAAATTCATTGGCATCCATGGCTTCCCTTTGAGCTGCTTCCCTCCTGTTCTATGCACTTGTAGTCCATCTCGGGTGTGAGATAATTAGAGAAAAGAGAAGAGGAAAATCTGCATTGAAGTTTCCCCCTTTTCCCATCTCCGCCCTCCATAACAAACTGTGTGCAACAGTCTAAAAGTGCATCATCTCTTCACATCGACCTCTTCCCAACACTAGGCCATTAGAGGGCAATAAGGAGGTCGCCGGTGAAGCTCCACAAGAGGTAGGTAGGGAGAAAAATAAGATAGCGGACTGCAGCTCTGCTGATGATGAAGTGAAAGAAAAAAGAAGTAGTGACGATGACAGAGGAGAGGACTAGAAGGCTGTGATGAATCTGAAGTTAAAGGCGACAAAGATGAGGACGGAGCAGAAGTCGATGTCAAAGTGGATGAAGTTGCTATAAGTAGGGAAGCAAAGACTAATAGAGTGGAACGCAACCAAAGGCTCACTAATGTGGACGAATCTCAATACTTATATGGTGCAAGAGGAGGAACTGGAGGTTATGCTGAGTGTATTTTCCGGTACGCAGCTCGTGTTTTGTTTGGGAAGGAGCTATCTGGTCCTTCAAACTTCAGGACATTATGAAATTCTAACTTCAGGGAGTTAACTTTGGAGGTTGATGGAGAGGTGGTGCTACGCTTTGTATGTTTCTATGGTTTGTGCAATATTTAGAACCTTGTCCGAAAGCTGAAAGCAGGGAAGTGCGAATGCCAATTTGTTGAAGTCATGGCATGTCCTTCAGGCTATTTGGCTGGGGGGGCAATTTGTATAATGCAGAGATTATGCTTGGATTTTAAAAGCATTGAGTTGGAGAAGGAGTTTATGGGTGGCCTAAGCCCAAAGGCTGCTTGGGTTTCTTCTTCTTGTACCTTTAGTTATTGGCAGAAATAAAATAGAGTCTTGGCATCATTTTCTCGTCTTCCTTATTCGCTTGATTGATCTTCTATCTTGAAACTCATCAAGGTCCTCTATGGACGTGACTTTGTTTTCGAAAACCCTTCGATAGCAGGATATACAAGAATTACGAGAAAAATACCAATCACATCAAGGGTATTTAAGGTGAAAGATAGTTAGATTAGTTATCATGCATAAATCAAGAAACTTTCTCTTCACCTTCACAACTTCCATGGCTTCCTTCCTCTTCTCTCTCTTTCTATCTTTCACTCTCTTCTTCTAGTCTTTCTCTCTACTCATCCCTCTCTTTCTTTCTCTTCTACACTCTTTCTTCTCTCTCTTATGTCCTGTTAGGTTCTCTTCAGTATAGTTGGTATTAGAGCATTAGTCTTCCATCCTTCTTTGCTCTCTCCTTCCTTTAGATTTAGTTTACTTTTCAACCTCAAGAAACCCTAGTTACTAAAGTACACAAGTACATAGGGAGTACCCCAGGCATGCTAGCACCTTTCTTAAAGAATGGAGTTTTAATTGGAGCTTTTACCCAAATTTGAGGCAAGTAGGAAAATATGGCAACTCATTTTTACTCTATAGCTCAATTTTGGAGGTGTTTTATCCAAGGAGGACACTCAAGACTTGGAGAATGGTTGAATTGTGACTACTTTTTCCAAAGTTGAGTTTCCCTCTTCTTCCTCATAGGTTCTTGAGGTAGCCATGGAGCCTCGAGTCAAAAAACTCCCCAGATTTCCCTCCTCTCTCTTCTTGGGCTTGAGTGCCATCTCCATTGTTTTCTTGATGCTTTTGGGTAGCCTATGTAGAGCATCCACGAGCTTCATCTCACTCATTTGGAGCCTCTAGAGACAACCCCACAATTTTTGACACATTTGGTTCTAATTTATTTAGCCATTATCTTTCTACTCTAGCACTTGGTATAGACCTCCAACTCCATTCCATAGTCCTTGGCACTCATTTGGGAAAGATTCAACCCTATTGACTGAGATCTTTGATCTTGGCACTCTCTTGAGATCCTAGAGTAGACAACATCAATGATAGCCAAGGCACCTTCCCTACAACTCAAGCTCTCTTGAAGAATTTTCAATTTCTTACCATGAGAGCCATTGGAAACAACTCAAGACTCTTCCCCTTGAAGATTTCACAAGATTGAAGACCTTTTCCTATCCATGGGTTAAATTAGAGGAAAATCATGGGTTCTTGATTCGGGCAACCTACCATCACTTCTTTAAGCATGTTTGAGATATGGCTCATTGTTCTTGGCCTTTTTTTCAACCATTTGTTGATCTCCATCCTCCTATTCGAGAGAGATTAGAGAATCAACCCTCTATTGGCATTGATTGAATTAAGGGAATGTATCGGCCTACTTCTTCATCTACTCAATCATTTATGAATACATTTATGTCTATGGTTCAAGTAATTCCTCTCTTTAGTTGAGCATCCTACTCCTAACCATAACCATCTTGTTGGTTGTGATTTTTAAAGTAAACCTTTTTTTTGTAATAGGTGTAATTTAAGTAATCAATTAGTCACTCAATTGCTGAGGTAATACCCTTTCCCATCCAAGTTTTCTATTATACCCTACATCTCATTTAAACTTAAATTCTATTTCCAAAATATGCATTTCACGCTGGTTGATTAGCTTAGAATGCTCCTACCATGTCTCTTTTGAATGATGCAATCAAGGCCAATGCCAGGTGATATGGCAAGAGAATAAAGGGGTAAACCCCCTTGCCATTAACGGCCTAGAAGGGATACACAACTTTGCTCGAGGTAGAACTTTGCATACCCCTCGAGTCTCACAATTCAATAACTTGTTTGCAGGTGTAGGTTTAATCCATCCTACCTCAAAGATCATTGGAAGAACATTGGAAATGTATATGGGATATATGACACATATGTATTGGTAGTGAATTGAATGTATGCCACTTGGGACTCATTGAATTTGCCAAATCATTGCAAGAAATCACAGGTCATATACGGATACTATGGTATGCTCCAAAGGTTATTTATATGCTAAAATTAGTTGTCTAAGGATTTTTCATCATAAAAAGGTGAAACAATGTTGATTTGGACCAAGATAAGCTGTGAGACAGGGTGCATGTATTCTAGGATTGCTCGAAAAAAACCTATTCTAGAAAAAAAGCAATTGGAGGATTGATAAAAAACCCATAACTCATTTCAAAGATGATTTTTTCCCCTTTAAATAGAACTAGAAAGCGCCCTCCCCCCCCCAAATTGAAGCCTACCATTGGAGAGTTATAACCACTTTTGTGTGCAGTGGTCCTATGGCATAAGCTGCAATCCCCTTCTATACAACCATAGAAAGTTGTTCACAATCAATTCAAAAAATTTCTATCATGAAAATTTTTGCATAATTCTTGTAGAGGGTACTCTCCCCTCCATTTTTAATTAAAAATTTCCTCGATCATCGAAGCTCCCTAGCTAAAGATATCTCAGATTTTGTACCAAGTAGTCTATTTGGACAACACTCAACATGGCATGACAAAGAGGTACAACAAATGCCCATGAGGAGTTTCAATATGAAATCAAGGATTCTCGAGCATAAATGAATGACCCTAGCTCCACAGAAGAGAACCATGAGTAGATGTGTGAAGAAATGCCCCTTGAATTGGACCATTACTCTATGCTTAGTCACACATTGTGCCAACATAAGAATCATCATGATGAGAGACATAAAGAGATCATGGCCATGATGATTCGGATGATGGAGAAAATGACCATTCTAATCTTAACATTGTAAGTCACCCTCAATGCCAGTAAAGGAGCATTAGTCCAACCTTGAGGCGGCCAACTGACCCACTCACTTGGAGGAATCATTGGAGATTGTGCCCTCAACAAGGCATGAAGAGCCTATCCTTCCATCCCCCATTTCCAATCAATCCAGTCCTTCTTTGAGATAGCCGACCACTAGAAATGCCAGCTACATGCCTACCCAAAATCATGGATAGCACCTTCCATAAGGTACTTATGGGCATCATGCCATGCATGTCACTCATGGGCAGCATGCACATGGTACTTTTGGGCAACAACGCCCTACTGTCTAGTTTTGGGGTACCACGGGATGTATGGGAAGCATGCCCCATGTGGTCATCATTGTTTGGGAAGCAAGGCCCTTATGTGGACAAATTGGCTAGTGTCCCCCCCATAGAGACCATATGCATGGGTAGCATGGACCACATGGAATGCATGGGCAGCAAGGCACTAATGAGCTACATAGCAAAATCATTATTACCAATTTTAATGGACAATCTCTAGCTGACTTGGAAGAGTGGACCTCTAAGCTAGAGGCATATTTTTACGTCTACCCATGCATCGATGAGGAAAAGATCCTTTTCGCCTCTCTTTATTTAGAAGTCTTTGCCCATACGTGGTAGCATTACATACAAAGGGAAAATCAACTATATGACTTGGATGACTTGAAGATGCATATGGTGTAGGTATTTGTGTCCCCCATAGAAAAGGAACAATTAGCAAGAACACGGTACCAACTTGATCAACATAATCTCATTGTATAGGAGTATACAAATCAATTCAAGAACTTGGCAATGTATGTAGAGGTTTTTAGTGATGATAACAAGTTGCATAAGTATATTTATGGGCTGGAACCAAGACTTTTAGTAGCAATTGATGTAATGGCTCAAAAGGCATCTATCTTGTTTAAGTCCATAGAGTTGGCTAAAAGATATTGCTGGAAGTATCGCAAGAGTAACAATTTACATCATGGTTTTGGACACAAAGGAGCCCCCATACAGCATGGCCAATATGGCGGGATTTATTGCAGTACTAACATGCCTAGTGAAAGCCCCAAATTACCTACTTTTCTGAATTTTAATGCTAATAGAAAATAGAATAGTTTTGTGATAGCAGTCAACCCAAAGGGAGACACTAAGTATGCTGGAAATAGACCATGCAAAGCATCAACCCCAAGTGGATAGAAATTAAGAAAATGCATGCTAAGGGTTTATGTTTCAAATGCGAGGACAAATATACAATTGATCATGCTTCTCAATGCCCTTATAAGATACATGTTGTTAAGTTTCATAGCATGCATGTCTTGGAAGATTATGAACATGAGGATAAGGATCAGAATGCTATGTCTCCTATGCTCCATGCTGAAAATACAACCTGGATTATTACCACAAAATTTAGCCAAATCCCCTATCAAGAGCTTACCATATCACTTTGGGTTTACTCTTCAAGCACTAGGTATGCTACATTGCTTCTCGATCATGATAACTCTAGCAAATGGGGGGAACAAGTTCTTAGGAGGCATGTCAATGTAAAGGGTAAAAGGGATGGTTATCTTAGTGAAGATGAAAATGGATTACACCTAGGAGTTGAGTGAGTGCATATATTTTTTCAAAGGACTAGCCTCCAACTATACATGGGCTCCGTCTGCATCACTAAGATTTGAAAACTATCACCATCATTAGAGGACACCTAACCCTAGCACACAAGTCAATATCCACATCATGGTGTCACTTGGATCTTGCACAAAAGCTTACAAGCATGGACCCCTTTTGTCACATGCTTATATGTATTTATATATATGGGGGACTAAAGTCAAAGCAGCTTTTGGAAGCCGTTTTTTATAATCTCAATAACCCCCAAGAAAAAGCGAATTTCAAGAAAATACCCGCGTTGCCTGATCGGTTTTGACCTGGTCTACAAAGTTGCAGAAGAAACTTTTTTCAGATTCTTCACGAAATTGAAGTTACGAAGGCACAGACTGCTGGCTACATGCAATTTGCTTCTCTCTTTCACCACACCAACTTTCCACTCTATCCTTCTTGTAAATACATTATAATAATGTGCTTTGGGCACCCACCTCTTGTAATTTAGCTCCCTTTCTCTATTTTTTCTACCATCACCCTTGGCTTCTTGCATGATGACCAAGGTGGAGACTTGTCCCATCCACTATTCTCCATATTTTCAAAGATGCCATACATCATCTAGGATTATGTTAATCAAGAAGATTAGCTTAATATAATCCCTCATAGAGGCTATATAAAGAGCCCATGGAGAATGAAGAGGGGGGAAGAGGGAGAATGACAAGCCCATGAGAGCACTCTAGAATACCCTCATGCTAGCCCATCTCTTTGAGGTGAGCTATGAGTGAGTTCTTTTATTATGTAGCATAATGGCAAGCTTCCTCTACCTCTTCTCCTATTATCTCCCTCTCTTCTCATCTTCTCATTCCATGTAGCATAATGGCAAGTTTCCTTTAACTCTTCTCCTCTTGTCTCTCTCTCCTCTCATCTCTCTCTCTCATATTCTAATATGGTGTCTAGTACATATATTCTCTCTTGTAAATTTGTGTCTTGGTTCCTTTTATTCCCTTTGAGAAAAGGGATGTCCTAGCCCATCCTCCCTTTGGCTAGGTGGTGCCCCTCTTTAGTTCTATTAGTGAGGATTGGAGGTTGGATGGGTAAGAGGTAACCCATTCATCATTTCAGCCCTCAATATTTAAAATTAACATTACTCATTTGTAAAAAAATATGTATGGAATATTTTTTTTTTGGTGAATACATTATACAACTTAAAATACCTCCTTCAATGAATATTTATCTATAGTTTGACCTTTTTTATATTTTCCTTTTTGATCTAACATGATAACCATTTTTATACATAATTATCCCCCTAAGAGAAAGAGGAAGAGTACAAGGAGATTGCTAGATTTAGCTTTGGTGAGTAGAGAGAAGGAAAATTAGGTCCAATTGATTTCTTTAAGTATAACAAGGATATTGAACTTGCTAGCTGAGGTCTAATCTAACTCTCATTTCGCAAATCTTTTGTACTTTTGTCTATTGTTGAGGCTTGTGGCACCATTGAACAATTTATTATCTTAGTCCATGTATTTGTAGTGACTTTCCATGGATTATGCTTCTCTTTTAATTATGTGTGGTACTAGCTAGTTCTTCTTTACTATGCTTGAGAAAATCTCTTTTTTCTATGCATTTTATGACCATATTGATGAGTTTCTTCAAGTCAATTTAGATTAAAGGTTTCATCCTTTGTATTTTTAGTAAATTCCATTATTA
Organism: Lygodium microphyllum; assembly: GCF_053477565.2. Taxonomy (NCBI): domain Eukaryota; kingdom Viridiplantae; phylum Streptophyta; class Polypodiopsida; order Schizaeales; family Lygodiaceae; genus Lygodium; species Lygodium microphyllum. The sequence goes on along the minus strand of NC_141163.1, from coordinate 81,023,566 downwards.
TTGGTCTAGTTTTTTATTCCTTACATAGTTATTATTTAAAAATGGATATTTACAAGATCTGAGCTTAGAGATCTACTTGAGATTTTTAGAAATCAAAGAAACTAACTTGCAACAAGGATAGTCAATATCATTAAGGTTTGAGGAGGGAGAAGAGGTCTTATCCTTGGATTTTGTTTGTATGTTTTCGTGATTGCTCTCCACTAGGTTGTTACTATAAAGAAAATAGTATCTCGATCTATCATGATGGATTTCCCTTTTCTCCTCACAATAGATTACTAAAAAGGTGTATTTGTGAGCATGAATTTTAAGAAGATGTGAGAGATATATGGAGGAATAGAGGGAGGTAGGAAGTCATTTCAATGCTAATACCACAACTTGAAAAGTATTGCAATTACAATTGTGAGGTCAACCCTTTTCACAGATGTTAGTCATTCTATCAAACATTGTGACTAGTGCCAATACAGCAAAGCATGTATATAAAGAAATACAAAATGCATTGGAAAAAGGAGAATTGAATCTAGGGGTCAAATCAGCCCTATATCGTAATAATATTATGCTTACTATATTCTAGTCCCAATAAACTACATGACTAAATGGATTGAGGCCAAAGATACATACAAAAACAATCCCAAGACCACAACCAAGTTTTTGTGGGAGCAAGTTATATCAAGATTTGGGTGTCTCATTGAAATTATCAATGAACAAGGGACCCATTTTATGAACAAAGTTATATAACACTTTCTCTCTGCATTATTATTTACAAGTGAAAAGCCAAGAAGAATGAAGAAACAAAAAAGTAACTAGCATTTTGACAACAATAATTCCTAGATCTTGTGTAGACTAGGATATTGTTAAGGCCCTTCACCATACAACAACAAATTATTAAATCAAAATTGAAAGAAACACAAATTGAACAAGAAATAAATTAGAGACAAGAAGTAAATTAAGAAATCATGCTTGACAAAATGTTAGGTATAATCTCCCCCCATGCATGGGAAACTCCTCCCCTATGCATATATTTATGAATTGTATTAAGCTTTCTTAAAAATAATATTATAAAGCATCTCCTTTTTGGGCCTTTTCTTTTCTTGCATCAATGCCATGTTTTTACTCCAATATTTCCACCTCCTATCAAATAGGCCTAAACTAAGGTTTATTTAAATAATAACGAAACTTGCTAATCCTTATAAAATAATTATATCCAAATAAGTAAATTTTGTATGAGCACATCAATGGTTTTATGCTAAAAGATGCACCAAAATGCACTAATTTCACTCTATAAAACACTCAACCATAATCAATTTCTATGCATCAAAATACATTTCCACAAATTTTTTATTGTGCATAACTCCATATAATAATTTTCTCATCCCACCACAAAGCCCATTAGTATCCCTTCATCTATATACCAGGCATAATGCAGCCAATGTCACACATTGTGCTATGTGGTTATAGATCATATGGAAAATAGACAAAATCTTTGCCAAAATAGATAAACTAAAAATCATATTAATTTCATAGTGAATTTTGATCAATACAATAATTCCACAACATTTCCTAGGGGTTTAAAAGTAGCTTTCCCCAATTGATAAGACAAATAGTAATACATGGATGATCCACCATCTGATAGTGTCGCCTTAGGTGGCAAATATTCACTATCCTATGAAAATAAGATTTGATGGATTTAACGTGAAACACTACCTCATGCTACAAATTTGTGCCAATGAGATATTTAATATAACTCTAAGACATAGGTATTTTTGCATTAGTATATAATGGATTGAATTTGAAATTGATTGTAGTTGCCTTTATGTTGTTTCTCGAAATGGATTAAGTGTATTAATCAAACGTGAACTATAAATATTAAATGCTTTTGAATATGATAATCTTAATTGTGGTTAATATGTGAATAATTAGAAAAAAAAAACCATGATCCACCCCCACATTCAGCATAGTATGATGTGAGGAGCATATACCACAACATCTGCAAAAGAGAAAAGATGTTTATCACAAAGGGGGAGAGAGAGAGAAAGAGAGAGAGAGAGAGAGGAGGAAGACACATACACACATACACAATCAAACGTACATATATGCACAAGCCATGTATAAACACAACCTACACATGCCATACTCATGTTACTTTTGTGTGTGTGTGTGTGTGTGTGTGTGTGTGTGTGTACTAGTTATGACCCATATTTATCCTTCCAAACATATGTACACTAGCACCGCTTGTACACATATATAGCCCAATATACATAATATAATTATAATACAACATTATAAAACCAAGCACCAATAACATGCTATAAAAAATATATATTTATGGTAGGCCCAAAAACTTCTAACACAAAATAAAATAATGTTGTATGTGGACATGCAAAACATAGGGCCATATATACATGAATATCTATATTTAGAAAAAACCATCTTGCCATTCTCACTTCTAGTATAATTGAGAAGATCCTATGCTCAACCCATTCCCTCTCACAACTCTCATTCTATATCCTTGAAGGGAAAAAGCATGATGCTTGCATTAGGCCCACTACTAAAGCACCTACTTGACCCTTTGTACAACCTATAAAAAGCCATGCTTATGTGATTTAATGACAATATGCTTGAGCACTTGTTGTTTTGATGAAGAAATTGGCTATGCATGTCAAAGCATTCAATGCTATCACATGAAGTATAAATGCATTGAGGTAGTATTGCATATATTGTGCTCAATTTCTTAATGCACTGATGGCTACATAGATTCCTTGATTATATTTTAGGGATCTTACTTTCCAAATCTAGAATAACAATAATTTAAGTTATAGAAATTCACAACCCTCAACTCACCTACCCCCTTTCTCTTATTATTAGTGGAAAAGTTCCTTAGTGTTCCTGCCCCCTTTCTCTCATTATCTAATATTCCTATTTAGTGGCAAAGTTCCCTAGTTTGATATGCTAATGTATGCTCAATTGATGTTGCAAGATCTTGTGCTTGCGCATTTAGGGTTTCTAAGTATAGCCTTAGCACATCTCATGCCCATCTCATGCCATGTAATGTAAGAAAAATGTGCAAATTAGTGCATTGTCCCAATGGTTTAAGAAGCCCTAGTGCAATGCCCAAAAAAATGTGCAGTGAAGTGCTTGTGTCCCTTATCCCAATGATATGCAAGAATTTAAGAAATCATAACACTAACCTCACTCTTGTGTTGCATTGTTCTTTGCATCTAGCTCTCCATTTTCCTATAGAAACACTCAATCTTTTAAAAAAAGATTATTTTTCATAAATACTCCTTGGATCGTACTATTCTAGTACTCTTAAAGATAAGGGACTTACAACCCCTGGTAGTAAGAGTAGTCTTGGTGGACAGTAAAGTGAGAGTTTACCCTTAACACCTAAGACTGGGTGATCAACTCCTTCTAGGACTAGCAAAAGTGGTGGATCAATGCCAACATCTAGTAATGCATTAGTAACCTTATAATTGTCTTTTCTAAGCTGATTTCTATAGGGATGTCACAACCACCCTTAACATCCCCTCAAATAATACAAATTTTAGTGGACATAGTGACTCTACTTGCTTTAGAGTATTTGTTTCCTATTTCTCATAGAAGTCCAAACGAAAATCTAGAAGTACATGTCAAAGATCTCCAAAAACTAATTTTTAAGTGTCAAGTTGAGAAGGAGGCACATCATTTGATATTGTTAAGTGCATGACTTTGAAGGGAAATGTAGCCTAGTGGTACTATCAACTTGCCGCAAATTTGATTGCCGATATATCAAAGTGTTCTATACTGCATTCTGAAAAGGAGAGATTTATCTCCTGAAAAGGAAAGTTAATACTGGTTTTGTATCCTAAATGAAACTTGGAAAGAATTCAATAAGAGCGTGAAAGCATATGCTCAAAAGTTACACGAAGTCTTTTGGTCGTTAGAGAAGAAAGTGAAGGCCAAGAAAGACGCACCCAAGCCTATGAAGCAACCAAGAGGGTAGATGGTTTAGTGGGAATAGAAACCTATTGCTAACTTTTAAGAATTTGATCTAGCCAATTCTCTTTGTGAGGTCAAGCCTCATTCAGTTAATTAAACTATCCCCATGAGTGTGCAAGGAGTTTAAGAAGATACTTTGCATTGGATATATTGTGAAACTCTTGGGAAAAGCCCATGTTGGTGATGACTAGTTTGAGCATGCCAAAAAACATTGCCTAAGTGTGTCAACTTATGTTGATGGTATATTGGTGGACCATGCCATTATGGATACATGATCCTCCATTAACATTATAATTGGAACTGATAGAGAGTCTAGAATTAGAGATCCAAAAATATGCCTCCATAATTGTAAGGATGGATGATGAAAATTTGAGACAAGTGGATTATTGTATTATTAAAGTCCATGTAAGTGTTGCTAACATGAAATTTATCTTAGATTTTAGGATCACTAGGTTTGCAAAGTGATCAAGCTACCAAGTGCTATTGGGAAATCCATGGATCTTACACTCCAACTATTAGGTAAATATACCAACTAGTCATTTAATATTTGGCAATGGTGCCAGATAATTTGTAACTGATGCTTACTTGAAATCACCTCAAAGCAAGAGAGCACCCATATCCTCAATAGGATTGAATACGCTAGAGGAGCCTTTTGGTAATGAGAATTCATTGAGTGATGAATCAAGAGAGGAGTCTACTACAAAATATGTTTATTAAGTAACTCTAAATGAGCCTATCAAGGCTTGAGATAGAACTAGATATAGAGATTTGATCATGATAGACCTTATTTCATTGAATGATTTGTGACCAATCAGATTAGGATCTATGCTCAACATGGAAGAAAAAAATGATTAATTTCATTAATCTAGGAATTTCATTATATATTCACTTGGAGTTATGATGAATTGAGGGGTATTCCCCCTAGTTTAGCCATGCATACTATCCCTGTGAAAGAGGGAAGTCAACTTTTTCTACAAAAGATGAGGCACATGCCGTTTGTTTTAAGGAATGAGCTATTCCAAGAGTTACAAAAACTACATAAGACTGGCCTTTTATTTCCTGTGCAACACATTGAGTGGTGTTTATCAATGGTTATTGACATGAAGAAGAAGAATAATAATATCCAAATTTTCCTTTATTTTAGAGAGCTCAAAAAGTAACCGGTTAAGGATTATTATGTGTTTCCATTCATTGATCAAATCTTAGATCAACTAGCAAATAGGGATATATACTTTGTAACATGTCCACTAATCTCATCCAGGACACGTCTTAGTAGTCCATCGAAAAGAATGTCTAGAAAGCTCTGCCCGGCACTCCCCATGGAATGTTATGGAATTTGCGATCTAGGTCTTTCCGCGTTTGCCACGTAGCGGAAGTATATTGGCCATTCCCACTTATGATCGACCGGAATTAGGGTTTTCTTGATTGGTCATGATCTATCAGCAACTAGCGTTGGACCCAAGCGGACTACTTTACGCAGAAACGCCAGATCCAATGCGGATTTACACTGCACTTGGTTCAAGGAGAATGGGAAATGAGAGGGATGCAAAGCTCAACCTCTCTGCCATAAGGCATAGTCCCATTTCGTTCCCCTAAAACAACATAAATCGGTTAAGACATGACTCTAGGTCATCGATTTCGTTATTCATTTTCTTTGACGATCATTTCGTTGTTCTTTGAGATTTTGAGAAAAGTTCCCAGCTAACAGGGACCACCCAACTGTAGGACAGACCATGGCCCATCCTCTGCACTTTCCTCGGTTTGTTTTAGTTATATTATTATCTAACACATTAATTTGACATGTAACAATCAACTTCTTTAATTAATCTGTTAAGCACTGGTTCCTTTACGTAATCTTATTATGTGACATAGACAAACAATATCAAACAAGTTCTTTATTAACATATCATTATTTTTATCTTTGAAATACAAGGAGTTCCGCTCAAAGGCTTGTCCATAATCCGCCCGAAGGCTATCCAGTAATCCACAGGGATCACTATTCCAAGCTTCTGCCCATAGACTAGTATGCGGGCCTCGAGATCCAATCCCGAGTCACGTTAGCCTCTTGTGCAAGACCTGGAAGGCGAGGGATTTACGGCCAGAGCCCCCTTGGCACCCAAGCGTCCTCTTGCTCCAAGTAGAGCTCAACAGAGAGACCTCTCGCGGCGGGTTCGGTCCATGTTCCCAGCGCAGTCAACAACCCCCTTGGTTAGGGTAAGGCAGGCAGTCCGGAGTAACTGAAACTGCCTCTCCCTTCAGGCCTTCAACCTGAAGTATAGGTATTCATTTAATTTGTAATTCATAAATCAAACAGTGCTCTAAAATCTCTTGCAAGCACAAACATTTCCATTAGTCAACCTTGTTGTTTGGCAAACTGCTAAGGAATGATTATTTCCTTTCGAATGCATCAACACTCGTTCCAAGGTGTCTTGCAACTTGGCAAGATCCTTTATATTCCAGGTTAGGCCGTTCCTTATTAACCCATCTTGGTCAACCCTCAAGTTCATTGGATACTTTAGTTTCCGGTTTTTTTTTTACTTTCCTTCTTTAGAAGGATATCAAAGAATACATCCTTTTGCAAGATAACTTGCATAAGGATTCACCATCCTTTGTTGAAGATATTTAGCTTTTCTTCTTGTGAATCAATCACAAGACTATATGACATCATACTTGCTGCGCAAGTCCTGCATTGTAATATACGATGAAATAATCCGTTTAAGTTTCTTTAAGCTAACATTTTTCGGACCTAGGGTTTCTTTTTAAGGACTTCAGGGACAAACCCTAGTTCTTTTACATTTACAAATTTATTGACCCTACAATCAAGGAAGATAGTCAAGTGTTTAAGGTATAAATGTTTCTTGGTCTTTAAGTCCTTCCCAAGGCATATTTCGCAGCATAAGTATTTCTAAGTTTACATTAATTCGGTTATCTTTTAGAAGATAATATTGAGATCACCTTGGCACGATTTGTTATCCTTATGACAGTTGATTTTTCAATCCTAAACTTTAATGCTTTGAGGTTAGGTAAATTCAATAAATCTTCATTTTTCCTTGCAACGAAACTCATGCCAAATAACAATCTTTTCCTTGCTAAGATATCCAATTAGCAATGATAACTTTCTAGAATTCAGCAACGTAAGAAACCTTTCATAAATTTCATCTTCTACGATGATTCGTTGCAAAAAGGAATAGGGCCAATGGTACAAGATGTGGTTTTTATACCTTCAAGATTTAGCCAAAATATACTACTACAGTAGGCAGATAATCGTTTTAATGCATGATGCTATTTGAAGGAAACTATGTTCTATACATTATCATTTGTTCAATTAAACCAAACTCCTTCATTGAAAATAACTCGAAAAAATATATCCTATCCTAAACAATTCATCTTTGCATGATTGACTTAAAACGATATAAAACCAAGAAAAAAAAAACCTGGTTTTGGGGTGAGATATCCACATGGATACCAGGAGATGACCCTCCTACAGCTACTCCTTGGACTTTCTTAGGTGGCATCGTAGTTCGAATGTGAAGGCAGTTTTTACTCTTTCTTCCGGATTTCCACCGACTCTCTTTCGAGACAAGGAGTCGTTCAAAAAGTTGACCACGAGAAGGGATAATAAGACCTCTAAAATCTTAGCTTCTTCAAAGAAGGAAAGGTTTATAAAGCTTAAGAGAAAAAGGGTCTATAGGATAAAATCACAGTGAAAAAGGTTATGTGTGAGTGTGGCTTCGCAACCATCTATGAAAGCCCTTGGGAGAACTTTAGGCTTGGGGTAAAAGGTATAGGAAGGGGGATTTTTTAGTAGGTTTTTGGGACACAAAGTAGTAAAGGTTTTAGGGATTTTAACTCGGGGTTTAAAAAAAGGGGTAAAAGTAACGGTTGAAGGCTTATAGCATGGGGAAGGGAAAAAGGGAACACGATTCAAAAAGGGCTTAGGGGGTGTGTCAAAAAAGAATATGAGGGGGTGAAACACGGGGTCAAACACAAGATGGGGCTTATGGATTTAGGCACGGGGATTAAGGGTTTTTTTTTCCTAGAGTAAGGTGAAATTTAAGGGACTTGGGTTTAATGTACCCCGGAAAAGGGCTTTAATGTACCCCGAAAAAGGGCTTAAATCTACCACGGAAAAGGTTTAATGTACCACAGGAAAGGGGGCTTGGGAGGAGGCCCTTAGAAGTTACTAGAAGCTTCTAAATCTTCTAGCTACAGTCGTGGCAGGGAGAGGAGCTAGGATGACGATGGCCAGCATGGCCAGGCGGCGGCTCTGGGCATCAGCGGCGGCGGCAGCCAACGTACGGTGCTCCTCTCGGCCCTCCACTCACGACACGGCCATGGCGTCCCTTCTTGTCCCTGCCTGCGTGGATGCCTCTAACTAGTGATCGATCCTCCCGATTTTTCACCACAACCCTCTCCCTTCTCACCCCTTAGAGGGGGTATTTATAGGAAGGGATAAGGCCTTCCCTTCCCCCCACGTGTTTGCCCGCATGTAGACTCTCCCCTCCACCTCATTCACTCTCCCATTTTAGCACCATCCCCTTCCCTCAGCCATGCTTCGATTGGGGGAAGGTAATAAAAAAATTTGCATTAAATCCAATATTTATCCCTTATCCTCCTCCCGAGAGGAGGTTCTCATGAGAAATACGGGGTTTTGCTAAGATATGTCTTGATTGGGCTCAGTGGAGAGTGTATTATATTAACCCGTCCCAATGTAATGTTGTCACTTCCCCGAGACTTCACCTGGCCTTTATAATATTTTTTTAACAAGAATATTACATACTTCTTTATGGATTGTTTTGCCAGCTACAATTCAATGACCATCATAGAGGAAGATAAGTCAAACACAACATTTGTAACTATGTTTTGAACCTTTGTGTATCATGGCATGGCCTTCCGATTATGTAATGCACCAAGAACTTGGCAACACACAACTAATAAAACCTTCAATGACATTTCCTCAAAATAGCTAAAATTTTTCATTTATGATTTGAGGGTAACTACCACTCGAGATAAATAGTCAATAATTTTGAGGAAATTTTTTGAGTGTTGTAGGTAGTTTTTCATTGCTCTAAATCCAAGAAATATAACTTTGGAGTGCCCTATAGATTATTGTTCGGCTATGTAGTTAGTTCGACCAAAATTGTGACTATTTGAGAGAAGATTAAAGTCATTATCACTATGAGTCTATCATGAAATCCCAAGGAAGTGCATAATTTCTTATCCTTTTAGATATTATGAATGATTCATTAATGCACTAGTTGAGAGGACCTTGCAATTGACAAATTATTGAGGGTTTTTGTTGTTTTTATGGACTAAATGGTTGATTTTTAATGGATTTTGTATAATGATTAGTTGTTTTGGAAGTGTTCCAGGATATTTTGGATGAGGTTGATTAGGTTTTCGAAGCTCATGATGTTTCATGGTAGAGATATGATGTTTTGATATGTTCTATTGATGTCCTATTAATGTCTAATTGGTTCTGTTTAGGTCTATTGAGCTTTTGTTTTTGTTCAATTTTCCTTTTGTATAAGGGGTTAGAATGACGATTGATGAAGTTTGAGAGTGTTTCGAGGTTTATTTATTGACACTTGATGATTTTGAATGATTTAAGTGAGCTAAAGGCTTTCTGATGCCTTCTGTTAACCCTCAATAATTTTCTTAAGAAGCATCGACAAGCATAAGGAGAGTTTGAAAATGAAGGAAATGACATTGCCAAGAAGCAAAAAATTCAATGGATGCTTCAAATTTCCTTATACCATTGAAGAATTGGAGATTCTTATTTCTAAAGCCACTTTTTACAAGAAATTAATCCCACAATGGTGGAAACATATCACCATCTTGATGTAGGATCTATGTGGTGGATTATTTCCTCTCCTTGTTGAAGCAAAAGAGACGTGCAATGGCAAGTTGTTTGGGAGCAAAGTGAAGAGGAAAAACTAAGAGAATGACCATCTATGGGAGATTTAGCATTCGTTGAGGATTTTTTTGACACCATCAAGTGGGAAATTGTGAAGAAGCTTTAGGAGTCGTGATCAATGGAAGTTCATGAGAACAAGAAGGAAAAGAGTTGGAATTTGTTTGTAAATGCTCAATAACAAGATACATGGGACACTTGGTGCACTGACAACCTTCTATTTCTCCAATTAGCAACCCACTAGAAGTTGGTAGATAGAGTATTCTTTACACCACACATTATTGAAACTATCAGAAGTTGGCATTACTATAATGATGGCACCACAACAATGCTTAGAAGAATGAGTTTTGATACCTTCACAATAGAATATCTTCCCCTTTGTAGTGGAATGAAAGGTGAATCTAAAGACATTCAAAAGAAAGTAGACGAAATGTTGGCAAGAGAGTCCTCCAAAGATTCAAGCCCTTTGATTTTGTTTTGTTGAGCACAAACAAACTAGGTAGAGCTAACTCCTTGTTGAATGATACAATCAAGAGGTAAGCACTAGAATGAGTTTAGAGGTATGTGAGAAGAGAGAATGCAAAAATTAAAGATGAGAATGAGATAGTAGGAGAATCCTTCTTTGATGCCCTAGCAACACTCTTTACAAAAGTCCCCATGCCGACTCAAGATCCCCTTCCTAGTTATCTCTATCCTCGAAACATTGATGATAGGCCAACGAACGTAGTCTCGTCACCCATATTTAAGGGAGAGTATAATGAAGACCCTAATTGTCATGTAGCAGAGTTCATGGTAGTGTGTGTAGCTAACAATATTCCTGAGCATTGGTTGGAAATATTCCCCACCACTTTCAAAGGTGCGACATTTTAGTGGTATAAGAGACAAACAACATTAACTTTGGCACATGGGATGGCCTTCCTCACTAAATTGAGGTGTGAAGGCTTTGAAGAGTGGATAGAGAGGAGTTCATGAACTTAAGTCATTCCTCTGGTGAATGAGTGGAAGCATATATCTCTAGAATGAAATCCATACTAAAGAGATGGACCAACCATAATTTGGATTAAGGCATCCAAAAGGGAGTTTTCCTTAGAGGCCTACAACCAAAAGTTTGTAAGTTTGTGGAGCTAAGAAGATCAATCAATCTGCAAGCTACATTGTAAGGTGCAAGAATGTATGATGAAGTTGAAGCAAGGATGTCAATGATCTTAGGAAGAGGAATCCTACCTCCTCCCATGCTAGGAATGGTATACCCACCAAATTAAGTCCTATGAATAGTTCCCTATCCCTATCCTCAGATGCAAATAGTGCTACATTATGCTGCACCAAATCCATAGTGGCTCTATCGATGATAGTATCTCAAATGATGGTTCAACCACAACAACAATGACCTCAAATGGTTCCCCCAATGGTGACTCGATAATAACAATGGAACCCTACCAATTGGAACCAACAGCCCCCAGTCTCAATAAGAGCTTTCAATCAAAATCAAAACAAACGACCCTTTGATCAACCCAATCAGTTTATATAGTGATTATGAAGGCTTTTCAAAACTATACTGCAAGTACTCTAGGAGGTGAAAATTTGAAGGACTACCTATCCAATTCAGTTACCAATCATGAAGAAGGAGTTGATGGATGTGATTATAGAATAGCTATAGATGCTAAAGGTGGATACAACCAATATATCTAGTCCCGCAAGAGGTGGAAGATATGTGATAAGGTCTAATACATGGTGTGGAAAGTGCCATCAAGTAGGACATTTAGCAGCTAAATATACCCAAAATCCTACCATTCCTAAAGCCTTTTGTTCATATTGTTTGAGGAAGAACCATATAGAGGATATTTTCTCTCTGAACGAGATGCATGAAAGGAGAAAGAAAGATGAAGAAGCAAGATTCAAATTGTTGGAATCCAAAATGACAATGCAAGACATCAAACCAAAGCCTAGGGAGTTCGGACATAATTTTGGTCCAAGGAGGTTCCCCTCTCAAAGTTATAGAGAACAACAGTCTGGTGGTGGTTAGAGATCAGAGGTCAAGTGTTACAGATGTGGAGAAAATGGATATATCTCACCAAAGTATCCAAACCCTAGAAGATCCATAGACTACAAACCCTTATGCAGTGAATGCAAAGGAGAAGACAACACTGTAAAAGACTACCCAAGTCCAACCCCTATAAAAGCTACTCCCGAGACTCAACAGAAGATCCAAGAACCTACTTCCAATTCAGTGGAATGGAGGTTTCTAGAATGGCACATGCTAAGAAAGGAGAATCAAAAGTTCCAAAAGAGAACATTCCCTCTGCTAAATCGGTGAAGTTTAATCTTCCCAAGCAGAAACAGAACAATGCAGAGTAGAATAATATATATAGTGTCCTGTAGTGCCACAGAGAGCTAGAAAGAGAGTTGCAGAGATAAGGCCAGAGGTCCAAGATATAGAGGATGATGAATTACCTCTAGAGGTAGAATAAGTGTATATGTTGCTACTCTTGGAAGAAAAATGAAAGATAAAAGTGGATGTGGCCCCATTTCCTAGCTGATTGGAGAAGCCAATGGATCCCATTAAAGAATATGACTTGGTCTAAGACCTAGACACCTTCAAACCAAATCTCACATTCAAACAATTGTTGATGTTGTCTCCCAATTGTCAAAAGAAATTCAAGAGTATACTAATAAGAAGAAGAGGCCTAAGGATTTCTTCTTGAATATCAACGAAGTCCAACAAAGCCCCATAGCCTATGAAAGATATAACTGTGACTAATGCATTTATGGATCCTGGTATCCCAAAGATTGGCATGTGGATTGAAGGATGATTAATTATAGACGTATTGATTGATAGAGGTTCATGAGTGAACATAATGAAAGATGTGACAATGAAGGATCTAGGCTTGCAAGGTATGCAGCTCGGGGAAGTTACTATATGTATATCCTCTACATCATGTGCATTCAAGGCTAATTTATAAATATCCTTATCTGTGAAATTTTTCATGAATAAAACATAACCCTTTTCTATTCAATCTGTAAATAACCCCTTTATCTTACACCCTTGTGTATGTAAAAAATATATAAAAATGTTATTTAGAAAATACATTATTTTGAACCCACGTGATGCACACATATATTCATGAGTAACTCAACCAAGGTATGGAGCCTACAATAGTGGCTTATCAAAGTGACAAACCAAAGTAGAATCAAGCCTTTGGACATTCACCCATATGTGAAAATAAGCATTGCAGGAAGAGACTATTCGCTAACCTATTTGGTGGTCAAACCAAATTTCTACGGGACCTCATACTCTCTACTGCTGGGAAGACCATGGCTTTTTAAAGCAAGGGCACATAAAAATTGGTTCAAAGGAAAACCAACCCTAGGTAAAGGACCCAACAAAGTGGTGCTAAAGTTGTATGGATCGCAAAAAGGTAATGGATCCACTTCCATTGAAGTTTGAACAGAATCTTCCAATGAAATAACATATGGCACATCAAGAGATGAAGAAGCCATCAAACAAAATTTTTCCAAGCAAATAGAGGCGTAGTCCATGAGAGTGGGTATCGTAAGACAACTCCCGAAAGAAGCAATTTCTTTGTCAATGGGTGAATATCTCCTATGCCTAAATCCAAATTGACTTCTAAAATCACCTCTAACAGCAAGATCCAAGCATGGATGTATTGATTTCCCTCTGTTACATGGTTGTAGCAAAGACATAAAGAAAAATAGAGATAGAGACAGGGACCATAATAGATACAAAAATAGAAGCAGAGACAAACATAGAAGCAGAGGCAAAGGATCCTATAGAGAGTTCTGTTCTTCTCTCACAGAGCCCCCACAAAGATAGATACAGGATCTGAAAGGATAAAGATGACATTGCAAAAGAAGATTATGATAGGAAATTGGAAGATTCTATCCTACTCATAGAAAGGCGCAAATGAGGAAAAAGTTTTAGAGGATCTAGAAGCAAAAGACCCCATTTTATTAGACACAATGACTGTGATACCCTTTGGATTGGCTAATGAGTCGTGTAATATACAAAACCTCCATAAGAAAGGGAATACGTAGAATAATCATTCCTTCAGTAGTGGCTCTTGTGTCTCGAAGTTACCCTTCTTAAGAGAAGATAATGATGATGCACCTTGCCAACAACCACCAGTGTCCTATAGCCCAGATAGAACTCCAAAGGTTCCTGTTATGTGATGTTCTTGGATGCATCCTCAGAAGACGAGTCCTTGAGCCAAGAATTAAATAATTTACAAACCAAACCTAAAATAGAAATGATATCCTTTCGGCATCCCAAGGAGCAAGAAAATCCCTCATTGAAAGAAGATGTTGGTTCTAGTGGAGCATTAAAAGAGGAGACTACTCTCTTGAAGGAGTCAGATCTCTACCCCAAAGCAGTCCATGTGTGGGACCTTCATCAGTGAAGTGGAAGGAAAAAAGAAATTAACGTTCATGGATATTGATGGTATTGAATGTCACCTGAAGGTGGGTATGAGTCTTCCAAAGGAAGAATTGTTGGTCCTACATGACCTCCTAAAAGAGAACTTGGATGTGTTTGCATGGTCCTACAAAGATCTAAAGGGTATTAATCCTATAGTGTGCCAACATGACATCAACCTAGAGCCTGATGCCAAGCTTATGAGACTAAGACAGAGGCATATAAATATAAATTACTTTGCCCTTGTGAAAGTTGAATTGTTGAAGCCCCTTGAAGCTGAGTTTGTCTATCCAGTGGCCAATAGAGAATGGGTTTCACCCATTGTGGTAGTACCCAAGAGGAATGGAAATCTACAAATATGTATGGACTTCCAAAGATGTATTTGCAAGACTAAGAAGGATCTTTTTCCTATTCCTTTCACTGAACAACTTTTGGACACAATGGTAGGCCATGAGATCTATTATCTCTTGGATGGATTCAATGGATACAATCAATTCCAAATCACAGAAGAATATCAGTCCAAAACAACCTTCACCATAGAATGGGGAGCCTATGCTTACAAACTGGTATCATTTTGGGCTTTGTCAACACTCATGCTACCTTCCAACAAGTGATGATGGCCACATTCCAAAACCATGTGCATGACTTCATTGAGGTGTACCTAGATGAATTTTTTATCAAGATCCTAATCGGTGAGCATTAGGCACACCTAGAATAGTACTTTGATATATGTTGAGACTATCTAATCTCTCTCAACATGGACAATTGTATATTGAGAGTCTCATCATGAGCTTTTCTAGGCCACATTATCTATGCATATGGGGTAGCAATAACCCTTGCAAAGATTAAGAAGATTGTGGCCTTAACAATGCCAACCAACATCATAAATTGAGGGGATCCCTTAGCCATGTAGACTATTACAAAAGATTCATTGTAAACTTTGCGACAAAGGTAGCCCCTTTCCATAATCTCCTTTAAAAAAGTGCAACGTTCACATGGATCACTGATTTTGATGAGGTGTTCAATACCCTAAAACAGTGCATGATTGAAGCACCCATTCTGCATGTCATGATACCGCGTAGTCACTTTTCGCGGAGCCATTGGGCTAGGGCAACTACAGAGACGATGGTAAAGATTGGAGAGAAACAGGTGCCTTATGTTGCATTGGTTGATCATGGTTCAGAGATTAATCTCATAGTTCGAGGAGTTTATGAGAGTAACAGATGGCCTATGGATGTAGAGCATGGGTGGTGTATGAGAGCCGCCAATAACATTGCAGGTGATTTGTATGCTGCCTGCCCTAGTGTCAGGGTTTCTATTGGTGATGTAGAGGAGGATTTTCATTTCTTTGTGCAGGATTCATGCTCTTATCCCATAATTCTTAGTCAGCCATTCATTACAGAGATGCGCATGGAAACAAAGGTCATGGATGATGGATCTGCTTATGCACGGATTTGCAGTAAAGATGGTATGAGAGCAGTTCAGTTTATGACTGTATGTGTGAACCATGTTAGAAACAGAGATACTCTCAGAGATGCACCTTTGCCCACTGTGAGGGATTCGGGTTTTCATTAGGTACCGCCGTTTTGCGAGACGACGGTGGTACAGAGGAGAGGAGATTGGAGTTCTCGCCTCCTGGCAGCAGCAGTGTTTTCTCCTCCGGTTATGTTGGGATTTTAGCAAACAGTTCGATGAGTTATCAAAAGACTTCTAGGTTGCCTAGAGCTGCCAGGCAGTATATATGCAGGAAGGAGAAAAATTTGAAAAATGCAGGAATTTTGGAGGATGATGAGCACATAGATGGGATGTATGACAGTGTGATTTGTGCAGATACGATGACAGAGATGGGAGATATGCTGAAAACTGATATGCTGAATTGTCACAGTAATGTATTAGTGCAGTCCCTGGACATGTTTCATGAAATTGCAGATTTTATGTCACATATTGAGTCAGAGGCTGAGGTAACTCAGCAAAGAGTGTTGAGTGCTGAAGAAATTCAGCAAACAGAGTTTCCAGCTGGTTATGATCAGCTTTCAGAGATACAGAGGGCTGAAAATTTTCAGTCAACAGAGTTTATTGCTGAAATATTTCAGCATTCAGAGTTTGGGGCTGTTCCTATGCAGTCCATAGAGCAGAGGGCTGAGAATATTCAGCCATTGGAGTGTAGAATTACAAACTTACAGCAAGGTTTATGTAATGCAGAAGAGCATAATGAAGCCAGGGTTGACACGAAATACAAAACTGTGGATAAGAAGGTGAAGCCGGTTGCTGTACCGCTTCCACCTGACAGTGATCAGCAAATAGAGAGGGCTGCTAAACATCAAATTTTGAGGAATTCAGAGCATATTGGTCATAAATTTTCAGCAGAGACTCTTGCTGAATTGAAAATTGGAAATTGTGATTTCTTGTTACCCATAGAGAAGCAATGCTTTCAGGATATGCTTGAGCGTCATGGAAGGGGATTTGCTTTTTTGCCACATGAGATTGGATGTGTGAATCCTGATATTGTTGCTCCTATGGTCATTTTTACTATTCCTCATATCCCATGGAATCTCCGACCTATTCCAGTGCCTAAGGCACACTTGCCAAAGCTGATTGATTTATTGAATGAGAAAATCAGGATGGGAATCCTTGAGCCTTCATCTCCACCATACTCAAACAGGTGGTTTACAGTTCCAAAGAAGAATGGTACTCTTCGATTTATTCAGGACATGCAGCCAGTGAACAGAGTTACTATCAGGAATGTTGGTATAGGTCCAGTTGTGGATGAGTTTGCAAAGGCATTTGTTGGACGTGCCATCTATTCTTTGGGTGATTTGTATTCAGGATATGATCAGTTTCAGCTGGCTTTGCAAAGCAGGGACATAACCACCATGAGAACTCCTATTGGGCTTGTCAGGATGTGTACCTTGCCTCAAGGTGCCACTAATTCTGTTGCGCATATGATGAATGCCATGCATAAGGTCCTTCGTGATTACATACCTCAGCTTACTATGCCTTTCTTGGATGATGTGCCCATTAAGAGGTGTGCAGAAGAAGAGAAGAATGAGAGCCTAAATGAGCAGGGATGCAGATACTTTGTGGCTGATCATATTTCAGCATGTGATTAGATTTTGGCCAGGCTAGAAGAAGTGAACTTGACACTTTCAGGGCAAAAATCTGTTTTTGGAGTGAATGAGGTTGTCATTGTTGGACATATGTGTGGATATTATGGCAGAAAACCTTCACCTAATAAGGTGAATGCTATTGGCAAGATTGCAGAGTATTGTTCTACTACTTCAGAGGTACGGAGATTCATTGGTGCTTGTGTGTTTTATATGATTTGGATACCTCATTTTGCACACATAGCAGATTGTTTGTATCAGCTGCTTCGAAAGGGGCAGAAATTTTATTGGGATGAGAGCCACACTAGAGCTATGCGGAAATTGAAGAAGTTATTGCAGAATGCTCCTACTCTCAGGAAAGCGGACTATAATTGTGGAAGGCCTATTGTATTGACAGTTGACACTAGTCCAATTGGCATAGGTTGGGCTGTGGGTCAAGATGATGCAGATGGAAATAGGTATGCTATTCGGTTTGGGGCGAAAGTCCTAAACGAGAGATAGAGGAGATATCCGCAAATCAAGAGGGAGTTATTGGGGATTGTCACGGCTCTCAAATGTGACAAGGAGTACTTTATTGGAGCTTCAGTTGTGGTAGAGACAGATTGCTTGCCATTGATTGGTATGATTACGAGTTGCTCTACTCCGGATATAGCTATGCTGAGATGGATTGCATACATCAAGTCATTAAATCTGAAATTTAAACACATAGGAGGGAAGGATAATCCAGTGGCAGATATGTTGTCTAGAGCCAGATATGATGATGAGGAGACTCTACTTGCAGAAGAGGATGATGTAGAAATTTCAGCCACTGTGGTTGATCATGTTTGTCATGTCTATGATATTGTGGCTTTCACAGAAGAACTCTATGTTAGAGATTGGTTGCAGATTGGCAGGTACCTTAGTACACTAAACAAAAGAGATGAATGGACGGATGAAGAGTTCAAGAAGATCAGAAGGAAAGCTTATGGTTATTTTCTCAAGGACGGATTTCTTTGGAAGCATCCGAAGAAAAGAGGCGGATTACCTTTGCGGGTTGTCTACGATAGAGAGACACAGTTACAGGTGATGAGGGAGTTTCATGAGAGTCCTTGGGCTGGTCATACAGGAGTGTGGGCTACTTATGAGAAAATCAAGGAGAAATATTGATGAAAAGGCATGTATAGAGATGTTTCTCACTTTGTTGAGACTTGCAGAGACTGCCAGATGTATTCAGTAGTGCATCATCGAGATGAGCTTCATCCGACCTATCCGCTATGCATTCATTATAAGTGGGTAGTTGATTTGGTTACCATGCCTATGGGTCTATGGCAGATGAGGTACATTGTTTTGGCTAGAGAGGATCTTACCAATCATGTTGAGGGCAGATCTTTGAGAACGAAGACCACTAGTGCAGTGTGTAAGTTCTTATTGGAGGAAATTTTCTGCAGATATGGTTGTGTGGGTAAGATCACTGTGGATCATAGTGAATTGGATGGAGATGAAGCTAGGGAGTTTTTCTCTCAGCTAGGAATCAAATTGGCTTTAACCACAGCATACAATCCAGAGGGAAATGGAAAGAGTGAAAGAGGGCATCCGCCGATAGTGAAAGCATTAGCCAAAGCATGCAGAGGACGGATTAGAGAATGGCGGAGACTTCTACCATTTGCTTTATGGGCTGATCGTACGACTCATAGTGTTACCACAGGATATATGCCTGCAGAGTTGATGTATGGTCAGAAACCTGTTATGCCGATTGAGATTTGTGCTTTGACTTGGTCAGTTTTACCTTGGCAGGAGGATTTGACGAGAGAAGAGCTCTTAGCTCTTCGGATTCGACAATTGGAGAGGAGACCAGAGGATATTCAGCTAGCTATTGACAGCTTGAAAGTTGCTAGACTAAGGAACAAGGACAGGTTTGACAGCAGGCATCGCTTGCGGCCTAGAGCAATAGAAGAGGGAGATTGGGTATTGGTCTTTGATAGCAGCCTTGAAAATCAGCATACTGCACTTCGGAAGATGGTGAAAAGATGGTTTGGGCCATACATAGTCAGACATGTCTTTGATAATGCAACATATGAGCTGACAGAATTGGATGGGATAGTGCTTAGAGTGCCTATTGCTGGAAAAAGAATCAAGATTTTCAAGAAAAGAGATGATGAGGATTATGCATTGGGAGAATTTTCAAGAGAAGAGCAACAACAAGAAACTCCAATGGAAGAGACAGATGATATGACAGATAATCTTGTTGATCTACCAGAAATGCATAATGAAGAAATTGATCTGTTTGTGGATCTTGATGATAATGATCATGGGTAGTTGGCCCATCCGAAGGATGCGCAGGATTAGAGGGGGTGGATGTCGTATTGCTGCGCATTTGAGCTGTGTAAACCACCCAAAAGTTGTGCGTGTGATTTGATACTTTGTACATATTTAGTTGTTGTGTTTGTACTTTTGTTCTGCGCGGGTAATAAAGTGAAGAAGGGTTTGGAGCAAGAGGAACTTATCAATAATGTTCTAATTGGCATGCCTTGTCAAGTGGTCAGTCAATTTAGATGAGGAGGTTTTGATCAACAGTTCACAGGAGTTTCGCATTATGCTCAATGGAGAATCAGGGTGATAAGTATGAGTATATGTGGGAATCTCATGACTTCTTTGAGAAGATGAAGAGGGACAAACAAAACATCGATGTGGTTGCACCTTTTCAGCAGAATTGAATGTAAGATTGGATGCCAAACATACTGCATATGGCAAGCAACAATGCAGCCAAAAGAAAGTGTTTGAAAGAGTTGTGGGTTATGTTGAAGTACTAGGCAAGGGGATGTCTGAACTCTGCAGGCAGATATACAGTGTGAATGAAGTCTTTAGGCTACATAAACTTCCTACATTCTATGATACATGCAGGGGCTCAACGGCATCAATTGCTGTTTTTGGTAGGGCTGTTTTTAGGAGGACAGAAAAAGCAAAAAAAGCTAATTTTGAAATCGAGAGGGCGGGACGGACAGGAAGAAGGGGGATTCAAAAGCTAAAGAGGGGAAAAAAAGCATGCGTATGGGAAAAAAAGAAGTGAATACTAATCTGGGAAGGAGGGAGAAACAGAGTATTCGGGGTAGAGAAACATGGGAATACAGGGTGGGTGGATCTACGAGCACTGCATCAGCTGTGCATGAAGGAGGACGAGGCTTCAACGACGAAGCATCGACGACAGAAGACGATTCGACGAAGAAGCTGAGAGGAGCGGTCTTCGATCTTGCTAGAAGGCCATTTCATGCAAAGCCATTCGGGCATCGGGGACGATCGCTTTGATGGAGCTCCGAACACGTGATTTTGCTCTTCTTTTCCCGTCATCTCCTTCCCCTACTCCAATTGGCTCTACTACTCAGAATCAGAATGATGATCTGATTCTAGAGGGAGCGATACTGCACAGAGGGGGAAGGTTCCTCTACGACCGAAACAGTATCCACCACAGAGGGCGAGCGATACTGATGTTACTGTGACAATTCATGACACGGATCTTCAGGGTCAAGTAGGAAGACACTCTCCGTAGGATCAGAATTTTGTGATGTAGCTACAGAAGGGTGCCGAATTCAATGCGTAAAGGAATAGAGCATTCGAGGATTGACTGAGGAGGGAAGCATCGACAATAGAGAGCAAGGAATTTCAGTGATCCTTCATGCTTTTCAACATCGATGGTACTCTGCGACTTCGATGAACAGAATGTTTCGACTGGATGAAGAGAGGATCAATTAAGCGAAGCATATCTTGCTGCTATGGAGTGTTGCATTCTGGTTTCAATTCACTGACTGTCAGGAAGATAAATAGTTGATAGCTGGTGGTGCAGGCCCTCAAAGGGCTAGCGTTCTCGACCACAACGGGCACATGAGGCCCACCTTATCCTGAGAGAAATCACCGGGAATAACTTTTGGCAGGCCCTTGAGGCTTTCAAGGTCCACCTCCAATCCGCAGACTTTGTGGCCATCGACCTCGAGCTCAATGGAATCTATAGCATCCCACCTCCGCACCGGCAGCCTTCAGACGTCCTGTTGTACGATGTCGAGCAGTGCTATTGGCAGCTCAAGCACTAAGGTGAGAAGTTTGCTGTTGTGCAGGCGGGTGTCGCCCTCTTCCAGCAGCAGAACAACAATCCATATAGTTTGATTGTCCATCCGTTCAACTTCTACTTGTATCCTCGAAATGAGCTTACACCTGATTTACCTGCTCCAACATTTGCTTGTGAAGGTGCTTCAGATCGCTCCTCTCACATGCCCAAGCCCGAGCAGGACATGATCAACCTCATCCACTATGCAGTCACAGAACTGGGCGTCACCTTCCTCGACACCTCGGTTGTCTATGGACTGCATCTCAATGAAATCCTTCTAGGCAAAGCACTTAAGGGAATACGAGACAAAGTCCAATTGGCTACAAAATTTGGAATCACTATAGAAAATGGACAGTGAACATTCAGAGTTAATCCCACATATGTTCGTGCCTGCTGTGAGGCAAGCTTGAAGAGATTGGGTGTGGACTGTATTGATCTCTACTATGTGCATAGAATTGATACAAGAGTACCCATTGAAGTTACAATAAGAGTGATGAAGCTGCTGGAGCAATGCCATCTTTTTCAGCAAACAAAAAAAGTTACTAAAAATTTTCTAACATATGTCAGTAATTTAACAAAGAACATGTGCTAGACTTGAAGATGATAATGATGTGTTGGGCTGTGAGATATGCTGTCCTAGTACTGCAATCAACCAGGCTAAAAGTACAGAACTATATCATTAAAGATGTTGCATAAACAGTGGCTGTGTTATACAATGATTGATGTACAGGTGCATGGAGAAGTTACAAAGCATTCAGAGCTGAGTTGGATGATATGAACGTGACGATTGTAGTCCTACTTTACTGGAAAAGGGCTACTAGCTCAACTGATCACTGTTAAAATAGTGGCATCAGCTTTGTACAAAGATTTTTTTTTTCATCTTCACATCTTTGCTGATCTTCTATCCAGAAATTTATCAAAGTCTTCTGAAGACGCGACGTTGCTTTCATAAATCCTTCGACAACGAGATATCTGAATTAAAGATGTAATATAAGCTAACGTCGATTATCGTATAATAACATTAAGAAAACCTTTATTCAGGCACAACCCCAGGTACAGGTTCCTAATTGGCCTCCTACATCAAGTACTGCTGTGATCTAGGAGAAGAAGTTCCTTCTCAAGCAGATTAAGCCACCGGAGTTTGACGGGAGAGGTAGATTCGTTCAGGCTTATGGTGAAATTTGGATTGAATCCATGGAGGATTATTTTGAAGCAGTCCGTACTACACCCGCCAATCAGGCTATTCTCGTCAAGTTAAAACTCACCAGCGAAGCCAAACTTTGGTGGAAGCAATGGTGCAGGGATCAAGGGATCGTAGAGGGATCCGTTACCTGGGAGAAGCTAAAGAAAGCCGTGCAGGGAAGATACTTACCGCCTGCATATCGCACGCAGAAAATGAACGAGTTCTATGAGCTTAAATAGCTAGGACTCACTCTTGAGGCATACTACTCTAAATTTGTCTCACTTTTAAAGTATGTGCCACAGATGGACATGACACAGCAGGTGTCCAAATTTTGTGCGGGCTTAAATCCACCAATAAATACATGTCTCGAATCTATGCGTCCATCAGATCTTCAGGATGCACTCATTCGAGCGGCGCCTATAATTCAAGAGGTGCAAGCTTGACCAAGGGGTAACAAAACTTGGTCTTATAATGACCCGAATAGAGGAGCATTCAGACCTCAAATGAAGAGAGTTCAAGGTCATAATCAGGGACAAAGAAAGAAAGCGAGGACGAATAAAGTCAATAACTTTGTTCCTACTCAAAGTAATGGCCAAAACCTCCGTTGTTTCCACTGCAACGAACCCGGTCACTTCAAGAGGCAATGTCCCAAGCTTGGTGGAGGACATCGCCAAGCGCCTTTCCAAGGAACATGTCGTGGTCAAGGAGTCGCTACCCGAGGAAGAGGAAGAACCGCCTGCATTGCCTATAGGTAAATGTGCGAAGAAGGAGAAGAAGAAGGAAGCGGAATTCGAAAGAGCTACAATCCATGCCGCTTTACACAAGAAAGGGCCGAATCGCCAGTTCTCGGTGATTTAGACACCGTCGGACTATCAAGGTAAAGGTTTCAAAACCCTGATTGATTGTGGCAGTACACATTCCTTTATCTCACCAGCATGTGCAAAAAGACTAGGAATAGCCACAGTAGAAGCACCTACCCTGCTTGTGGAATTGGCAAATGGTCGTGAGGTAACTTGTACCAAACAAACTGCTAACGTGGAATTCTTTGTGGGAGGAAAGAAGACTTCGGTTAAATTCAGAGTCATGAATTTAGGTATCCATGAGTGTCTACTAGGAATGGATTGGGCTTAAGCCCAACGACGCCCACATTCACTGTGGAAAGGGTCAAGTTTCCTTTCGAAACTCTAAAAAGGAATTAGTCGCAACTCAAGGTGAGGCAGGAGTGCCAAGAATCCAATTGGCCAAAGTATCTCGGATCATAAAAGAAGTCAGAAAAGGATTACATGTTTACTTGATCAAACTCAACAAGTTAGATCAAAAGCAAGAGTCTCATGAAGGACCTTCTTGGCTAAAGGAATACGCGGACGTATTCCCTGAAGAGTTGACCAAACTTCCGCCTCAAAGAGAAGTGGATCATGAGATTAGGTTAGTACCTAGAGCTGCGCCAATTTCCAAGAGACCTTATAGAATGTCCATACCAAAAGCAATTGAGCTGAAGGAACAACTCAAGCAACTGTTAGATCAGGGCTACATCCGGCCTAGCAATTCATTGTGGGGAGCTCCAGTACTATTCCAGAAAAAGAAAGATGGGACACTTCGACTATGTATTGATTACCGAGGGTTGAATCAATCAACAATCAAGAACAAGTATCCTATTCCTAGAATAGATGAACTTCTTGATCATCTTCAGGGTGCAAAGATCTTCTCCAAGATTGATCTTAGGTCAGGTTATTATCAGATAAGGATCAAGGAAGAAGATATCCCAAAGACGGCCTTCAGTACAAGATATGGGCACTTTGAGTTCCTAGTTATGTCATTCGGGCTTATGAATGCACCTGCCACCTTCAATAGGTTAATGCAGGATATCTTTAGGCCATATCTTGATGATTTCATGCTTCTCTTCTTCGATGACACTTTAGTCTATTCTAAATAGGAAGAAGATCATGAACTTCAACTTCGGATTGTCCTTGAGACAATGAGATCACAGAAGCTATATGCAAAAATGAAGAAGTGTGCATTCTTCAAGCATCAGATTGAATATCTGGGATTCATAATATCATCAGAAGGAATATCAATGGACCTAGCCAAGGTCAGAGATGTGCTTGAGTGGCCAACACCAGTATCCGTCAAAGAGATATGTAGCTTTCTTGGATTGACAGGATGGTATAGGGTCTTTATAAAAAACTATACTTTGATTGCAGCACCTCTGACGGATTTACTAAAGAAGCAGACTTCCATTACATGGTCAACTCCCGAACAAAATAGCTTTGATAGATTGAAGAAAAGTTTGGTATCAGCACCTATTCTAAAACTTCCAGACCTCAATAAGGAATTCGAGGTAGTAACTGATGCTAGCATTCTTGCCTTGGGATGTGTACTTATGCAGGAAGGTCATCTAGTAACATACTCTTCAAGGAAATTGAAGAGTCATGAAAAGAATTATGCTACGCATGATCTGGAATTACTAGCTGTCATCCATGCTCTAAAGCTTTGGAGACACTACTTGTTGGGTAACAAGTTTACTCTAGTAACCGACCATAAGAGTCTCAAATGGATCTTTACCCAGAACGAGCTCAACATGAGGCAACGTCGGTGGATTGAAGTGTTGGAAGAATATGACTTTGAAATCAAGTACCGACCAGGGAAAGAGAATGTAGTTGCCGATGCACTTAGTCGCAAGGCATTCCTAAATTCCCTAATCTTACAGAATCCATCAACGGCCAGATCTCTAGCTACAAAAGTATCTATGCCAAACAACCCTATTCTTGAGTTAGCTAGAGAGGAAGCATGCCATGATTTGGTCTACCAATCAATGCTAAACGAGATCTCTATTAAGGATCAGAATCAAAAGTTGCAAGCTAAGTATCAGGAATTTTCCATTGATAATGGACTTGTCTACTACAGAACAAGGCTATGTATACCAGCAAGCCAGTCACTTAAGCAAAAAATAATGTAGGAAGCTCATGATTCCCCTTTCGCAGGACATCCTGGCTATGCTAAGACTCTTAATGTAGTTAGGAAAAGCTACCATTGGGAGGGGCTCAAAGGTGACGTTCTCAAATATGTCACTGAGTGTTTGTCTTGCCAACGTATCAAAGCCGAACATGTCATGATGCCAGGGAAACTACAACCATTTGATATTCCCCAAATGAAATGGGAATTCATCAGTATGGATTTTCTTGTAGGCCTACCCCAAGTCGAGGGAGGATACAATTCCATCATGGTTGTGGTTGACATGCTTACCAAGGTTGAACACCTTATTCTAGTAAAAACAAACTATAAATCCTCCGACATTGCAATATTGTTTATCAAGGAGATATTCAAGCTACATGGTTTACCCAAAAGAATCATTAGTGTGATCGAGATTCTCTCTTCACATCACACTTCTGGAGAGCTATCTTTGAAGCTATTGGGACTCAGCATTGCCTACCATCCCCAAATGGATGGCCAAACAGAGTGAGTAAATCAAGTTATCGAGGATATGCTTAGGGCATACTGCTCTCGAGAACCAAAGAGGTGGATTCAATACTTACCTTTGGTAGAATTTGCATACAATGCTTCTTACCAGCAAAGCATTCAGATGACCCCTTTCCAAGCATTGTATGGTCATGACTATCAAAGTTCCCTCCAACCTTAAGGGTTGAAGCTTCAAGACAACTGTTGGAAGACATGGATGATCAAATAAAGTCAATAAGACAAGACATACAAGCGGCCAAGGATAGACAAAAGGCATACGCGGATTTGAAGCATTAAGAAAGAGTCTTCGAAGAAGGAGACATGGTCTTCATTCGCGTACGCCCTAAAAAGAGTTCTCTATCCTTAGGAGATTGCAAGAAGCTAAGTCCAAGGTATTGTGGGCCGTACAAAATCCTCAAATTCCTAAGACCCAATGCTTATAGATTGCAACTCCCTGAGAACCTAAAGGTTCACAATGTATTCCATATCAGCCTATTGAAAAAATATGTACCCAACCCTAACCATGCACTTGATGACCAAAAAATTGTAATGCCTAGTCAAGTAGTCCTTGAGCTAAGGCCTGATAAGATCTTAGATGTTAGGGAGAGACAATTAAGATCCAGAACCTTGACAGAATGCCTCATTTAGTGGAAAGATTATCCCGAAGAGGATGCCACTTGGATAGAAGAAGACACTCTCAACCATCAATATCCCCAGTTTATCTCGAGATGAGGACATCTCGATTCCTCCAAGGGGGAGAGAATGTAATATTTCTATTAAAAATATTATAAGGCCATGTGAAGTCTCGGGAAAATGACAATGTTTCATTGTGGTTTGGGACGGGTTAGTCTTTACTAATACACTCTCCATCGTGCCCAAACGAGACATGGCTTAACGAAACCGCATACTTTGCATGAGAACCTCCTCTTGGGAGGAGGATATGGGATTAATATTGGATTTAATGCAATTTTTTTTTAAATTACCTTCCCCCAGCTGAAGTGTGGCTAAGGGAAGAGGATGGGGCTATAATGGGAAATTAAAGAGGTGGAAGGAAAGAATTCATGCAGGGGGCCACGTAGGGGAGGGAACCCTCTCCCCCCCCCCCCCCCCCCCTTGTCCTATATAAACCCCTTCTAAGGGGTGGAGGGAAAAAGAGAGTTGAGGAAATCAGAGCATGAGAGTAGAGGAGAGATATAACGCTGCCATTGTAGGTTGTGACCTGACTGTGGGAGCTTCCATTGTAGGAGGAAAAGAGGAGGGAGAGCTACGACTCTGCCATTACAACCGTGGAGGAGGAAGAAGCTGCCTGATCGAGTGCCGTGAGAGAAGGGAGATTTCGCCAGACTGAGGGAGGCTTCATTGCTACTGGAGATCATGGTGGTGGGAGAGTGGTGGTCGCCACCTGTCCAAGCCGTCAACCGCCGTGTCAGAGTACACCGCCAGCTCCGCTTGTCACTACGGCACGACCAGTTGCTGTTGACGATGCCCTTCTTCATCCATTAATTGGCCTTTTCTTCTTCATCCACGTGGTCTTACATCACGCCCCTAGAAGCTTCTTAGAAGCTTGGGAATCTTCTAAGGGGGCTCTCTAAGCCCCCTTATCCATTGCAACTCCCACAAGTTTTCTTTTATCCCCCGATTTTTTTAAACCCTTAAGTCCCAGCCCCCCCTTCCTATACCTTCATTTACCCTTTCACCCCCCCTCCCGGTTTTATCCCCTTTTATCCTTTCACACCCCCCCCCGGTCTTAAACCCTTAACCCCTTCCCGTGGGGCCATTAAACCCCCACTCCCCTTGGCCTCGAAAACCACAAATCCGCCCCCCCCCCCCCCCCCCGGTGCTTAAATTAATAGGCTCTTCTTGTGTTTTCTACCCCCTTTCACCCTTCACCTGTCCCCTTGGTTTGGGACTTACCCCATGTCCAGAAATCCCTTCAAGATCCCCCTTTTTTATACCCTTTCAAGGCCCTTCATATGTTTTTTTGAAACCACACTCACACACGCCATTTTTCCCCGCGTAGAAATCCCTATAGGGCCTTTTTTTAAAGGCTTTGTAAACCTTTCCCTTCCGAAGAAGCTAAGACCTTAAAGGTCTTATTACCCCCTTCTCGTGGTCAATTCTTTAAACGGCTCCTTGCCTCGAAAGAGAGAAGAAGAGTATTGAAGCGACGGTGGAATTCCGAAAAGGAGTGTAAAACTGCCTTCATGTTCGAAGGATTACAACTGCGATGCCGCCTAAGAAAGTCCAAGGAGTAGCTGCGGGAGGGTCATCTCCCGGTATCCATGTGGATATCTCATCCCAAAACCAGGTTTTTCCTTCTTGATTTTATATCGGTTTTAATTCAATCATGCAAGATGAATTATTAGGGACAAGACATATTTTGTCCTAGTTATTTATGATGAAGGAATTTAGTTTAATTAAAATTGCAAAAAGGATAAAGTATAAAACATAGTTTTCCTTCAAATAGCATTATGCATTAAAGTGAATTAGGAGCAAGATTATCTACCCACTATAGTAGTATATTTCAGCTAAATCTTGAAGGTATAAAAATTGCATCTTGCACCATTAACCCCTATTCTTTTTACAACGAATCATTATAGAAGGTGAAATTCATGAAAGGTTTCTTACGTTGCTTAAACTCTAGGAAGTTATCATTGCTAACTGCATATCTTAGCAAGGAAAAGATTTTTTATTTGGCATGAGTTTTGTTCGCAAGGAAAAAGGAAGATTAGTTGAATTTTCCTAATCTCAAAGCAATAAAGTTTAGGACTGAAAAATCAATTGTCACATAGATAACAAATCATGCCGAGGTGATCTCGATATTACCTTCTAAAAGTTAACCGAGTTAATATTAAAAAAAACTTAGAAATACCTATGCTGCGAAATATGCATTGGGAATGATTTAAAATCCAAGAAACATTTATACCTTAAATACCTGCCCACCTTCCCTGATTGTAGGGTCAATAAAACGTTAACGTGAAAGAACTATGGTTTGTCCCTGAGGTTTTTAAATAAAATAATAAAAGGAGACCCTAGGTCTGACAAACGTTAGCTTAAAGAAACTGAAACGGATTGTTTCATCGCATATTACGATGCAGGACTTGCGCAGCAAGTACGAAGTCACATGGTCTTGTGATTGATTCACAAGAAGAAAAGTGAAATACCCTCAACAAGGATGGCGGATCCTTATGCAAGTTATCTTGCAAAAGGATGTATTCTTTGATATCCTTCTAAATAAGGAAGGTTAAAAACCGGAAACTAAAGTATCCAATGAACTTTAGGGTTGACCAAGTTGGGTTAATAGGGTATGCGCTAACCCAGAATATAAAGGATCTTGCCAAGTTGCAAGGCAACCCGGATCGAGTGCTAGATGCATTCAAAAGGAAAAATTCCTTCCTTAGCAGTTTACCAACAACAAGATCGATTAATGGAAATGTTTCTGCTTGCTAGAGATTTTAGAGCACTGTTTGATTTATGAATTACAAATTAAATGAATATCTATACTTCAGGTTGAAGGCCTGAAGGGAGCGGCAGCTTTAGTTACCCCCGACTGTCTGCCTGACCCTAACCAAGGGGGTTGTTGACCGCGTAGGGAACGTGGACCAAACCCGCCGTGAGAGATCTCTCCGTTGAGCTCTACTTGGAGTAGGAGGACGCTTGGGTGCCAGAGGGGGCTCTGGCCATAAATGCCTCGCCTTTCGGGTCCTGCACAAGAGGCTAACGTGACTCGGTATTGGATCTCAAGGCCCGCATACTAGTCAACGGGCGGAAGCTTGGAACAATAATCCCTGTGGATTACTGGATAGCCTTCAGGCGGAAGCCTACGGGTGAAAATCCTTGTATTTCAAAGATAAATATGATGATATGTTAATAAAGAACTTGTTTGATATTATTTTTCTATGTTACGTGATAAGATTACGTGAAGGAACCAGTGCTTAACGGATTAATTAAAGAAGCTGATTGTTACATGTCCAATTAATCTGTTAGATAATTACCTAACTAAAACAAACCGAGGAAAGTACAAAGGATGGGCCATGGGTCTGTCCTACGGTTGGGTGGTCCCGGTTGACCGGGAAATTTTCTCAAATCTCGAAGAACAGCGGGATGATCGTCAAGGGACACGAACAACAAAAGTATTGACCTAGAGTTATGTCTTAACCGATTTACATTGTTTTAGGGGAATTGAATGGGTCTATGCCTTATGGCAAAGAGGTTGAGCTTTGCATCCCTCTCGTTTCCCATTCTCTTTGAACCAAGTGCAACATGAATCCGCTTCGGACCTGGCATTTCTGTGTAAAGTAGTTCGCTTGAGTCCGACGCTAGTTGCTGTTAGGAAATGACCAATCAGGAAAACCCAAATTCTGGTCGATCCTAAGTGGGAACGGCCACAATACTTTCGCTACGTGGCAGATGCGGAAAGCCCTAGATCGCAAACCCCGTAACATTCCATGGGAGTGCCGGGTAGAGCTTTCTAGACATCCTTTCCGATGGACTGCTAAGACATGTCCTGGCTATGCTAGTGGACACGTTACAATACCATGCAATGTGATTTGTTTCCCATGAGAATGAATCTTCATTGAATGCGTGGAATAATCTATATCGGAATTATTCCTAAGATAATGTCAATAGATTGCAAAGGCACAACTAAGAAATTTCTACGTTCAACATAATCACCAATTTTAATTTCTAAGTCATGTACTTATTGTGTTCCATCGTATCTAGTACCTAAGAATGCAACCTTGATGCGATAATGAGTGGAAACAGTATGTAAATTCAATTCTTTGACCAATTTGGTAGAAATAAAATGGTGTGTGCTCCCATCACATGTAAAACAAACTTTTCTTTACCATGCACAAGACATTTCATCGTTAATAAAGGATGAGGATTTGGTATACCTAGTAAAGTATCTAAAGAAGTGCCGTTATCGTCATCATCTTCCATGAAATCTGGCATTTCTTCATGGTCTTTATCTTCAATCGCTCCCAAATAGTTGATGTGAATAGTTGGCTTTTTGGATTGACAATTCACCACCCAGGTTGATGGCATTTAAAACAAACTATGGATTTGGCTTTAGAAACATTATTAGTAATAGTGGAAAATTTAAGGAATGTTGGGATTTGGCTGAAGAGATAGATTAGGATTTGGATTTGTGTTTGATGGTAAAGCAGGGGGTCGTGTCTAAGATTTACGGAATGAAAATGGAACAAATCAATTTTGATTGAATCTTCAAAAGTTAGAATTGAATTGCTTTGTACCAAAGTTACCATTGTTTGAGGATTGTTGTAGTCACTTCTCTCGTCCTCAAATTTTGTCTTCAACATCATGGGCCAAGGAAATCGTATCCTCGAGAGTTGTAGGCTTGAACATGTTCACTTCTGATAGAAGTGACCAAGTAAACTAGACATAAACTTGCACTTATGGGTCGCCTCAGGTACAACTTCGAGCATTCGAAGTTGCAATAAAGCATTCCAGAAAGCCTCTATATATTGTGAAATAGGCTCACGATCTCTTTGTTGTAGAAGATCTCACTGTTTGATTTCTTTTTCGTGGAATTGGGGTGGAAGAAAATTCTGCAAAAATTTCTTTTGGAAAGTCTCCCAAGTAGTAGGACAATCAATTCTTTTGCGGACAACAATCTGTCATAGCGATGCTCTGTCCACTAAATGATTAGTGACACACATAATTTTGTCTTTTTCGGCATATTGTTCTTCATGGAAATAATCATCAAACTGACTGATAAAAGCAGGTACAGTCTTTCCATCATATAACCCATTGAAATTATGAAATTTGAAATTTATTTTACTTATCTTGGCTTCTTTCTTAATAGATTGTGCTTCAAGTGTTGCATTGATCGTACATCGTATAATATCTTCAGGTTGCGGTCCATCTTGATCGGCAGTAGATCGTTGAAGACTAGCCAATTGAGCTTGCAAAGTTTGGTGTGCTCTTCGTTCCTCTTGAAGTTGCATCATAATTAGGTCCAGTTTTTGCTCCATCGTTGGTTTTGATAAATCACCTTCGGTCATAAAATCTTCCATATTTTGATCGATCATCCTACAAAATTTCAAACAACCTCACACACTCGAAATCCTGTTAGCGGGATGAGCATAGCTCAAGGTCAGGTTTACAAGGCTTGTTTTTTTTTTAAAATGGCTTTTTAGCAATCTTTCTTCTTCACGGTTATGGAAATTGATGTCAATCTTCTTCCACGAGGATAGTCTTCCATATAGTCTGTGTGTGATTCTCTGATTGTTGGAATTTGTCTCCGTCACAACGAAGGTGTAAATAGGGGTTTGTAGAGAGGTTAAAAACCGGTTCGGGAGTTATTGTGTGTGAACTCTTGCTATGGGAGAGATTGGAGTTTTGAAAATTTAAGCTTAAAATCTTAAAGAGTTTTAAGCTTTACGTTTTAAAGCTTAAGTTTTTTAAAAAAAAATTGAATCAACACGACCAGGACAAGAGGATGTCGGCGCTGAATTCGGTGTCGTTAAGCACATCATGTGTCCGTCGTTCGTCGGATTGGTGGAGATTACGCTTATTTTAAGCTTTTGTTAAAGCTTAAACTCAAACTTAAGAAAATTTTCCTTTGTTATTTGTTTTACTAAGAGACTTACAAAGGATCTTCCTGAGTGGTCCTCCGTCAGTAGAGGTTGGTCCTTCGTGATTTGACGCGTAGCAGGGGGTTCTTCACCACCAGGAACACGTTGGTATTGATGGATTGTCACGAGACTGACTGTAGAGCCTGTTCATTCCAAGAGCTTTGTCTTCACACGAGATGGTAAGCGATTGGAAGCCCTCAATCATCTCAGCTTCGCTTTGATACCGTTGGTGCACAAATCGGATGTCGTACGCATACATAGCGAGTGTTGAAAGATCCCCAAGAACAAAGAACTCTACTTTTTGCTCAAAATCCAAGAGAATAGACTTGCACGACATGAAGCAAAAAGACCAATTGGGTACAATCTCCCCCTATGCCTTGTGTGAGCACTCCACAAAGCATGTATTTAATATTTTATTCATTTCCAAGCTAAAAAATAGCCCAAATTTACAATTAGCATGCTTTAGCTTTTGTATTTGCTTTTGTCCAAACAAAGAATAAAGCGATTGGGTGCCCCAAGAGTCGGGTTGTGTCCAAATACAATGATCAATATTGAATATTTAAATCGTGCGCCCGTGCACATATAAAATAATAAATATATGTCAAGCGCTTCAATAAATAAGGGTGGTAAAATAAATATTGGCGCCACCGCCTAAGACACGCATCCATCAATAATGATAATTTCTTCTAAATAACTTGAATACACGCTATCGCCCAGTGCTTCCTAGCGCCACCACCGCCTACTCTACACATCAACTGAAGCATTCATAATTGTTAGAAAATAATAAAATTAAACCGAAAAAAGTGAATACCTAGCAGTCTTCAGCTACAAAACAAATAAATAGGTTGGAACTCTGTCCTAACCTTAATTTAATACGAGTGCACACTCTGAACTCATAAATGTCCATTAATTTAAATATGTATTTCGCAGAATCACTCGTTATGGAATCACCCACTTGCACATTAAATTAACGTGACACTCAAAAAGGACACGTGTCCCCATCAACTTTTCGCACAAGGAATCCACCTCACCTTGTGTACGAGCCCCAGCAAATAAATATAATTTTGCAGAATCCACCACAAAACCTCACGGAATCCACCGTGGAATATGCCTGACGGCATCAATGCTTCATCAACAAAGCTACCTCCTTAGGTGCTGTTGCGTGGTCCCTACCATGTTGGACGGGTGTGATATGGCAAGCGCTAGTACCTTTTGTCAATGACTATGATCCTTCATGATTTAGTGACAGTTCTTCTTGACCATCTATAAACCAGGCTAAGTTTTTCTAACCCTACCCCTTTTGATTATAAGAGTCTGTTATGTTTTAAGTGTGGGGATATATAAGTATATTCTCTGATCATGTATTAGGCCCCTGTTGCAACATTTGATCTATTAAGGTCTTAAATATGGGGTTGTGTTCCTATGTATATGTTCAGCATACCCTCATGGAAATATCCCTATCGGACAATTCAAGTATACCATGTCCTGATTTTGCCATAATGGGGTCCCTTTTCCACCCACATGTTTGATTTTTACCTTGTCTTAGGATCATTCCTTATCTGTTTGTCTTTATACTTCATTCCTCCAGGTTGAAATTTGACCTTATAGCCTAGTTTGTCCTCTTCCTTTTTACAGTCCTCCATTCCAAGCCACGGATCCTAAGTTATTAATTTTTAAAGAATTTTTTGCCAATTTCCATGTTTTCATGTGAATGCGTCTTTTTTACTTCTAAAAATTGATCTCATGTGATAGTCTTAACCTATATCTTTCACTTGACACTTTTCCTTTTCATTGCCCATCATTCTAATGCATGATTTGTCCATTATTTATTTTTTCATATTTTTGAGTATTCTCGCATGTGTTTCTTATCATTTTTCCATGTGAACTCGCCCTATTCACCTCACAATTCAATTTTGATTTGATAACCTTGTCCATCTTGGCCCTATGCATAAATTTTTTTTTCCCTCAACCTATTAAAACCCATGGATTTTATGATATTCATTTCATCGTGAATTTTCGTACCTATTTTTCCATGTGAAAATCCTTTAATGCCATTGAAAATGCTTTCTAGCTTAAGAGCCTTATCTCAACAAATTTTTATGACATTTTTCATTTTTGTTGCACTCCTGTCCCTTTCTCGTGTTCATGTGTGCGATTTCGAGGGGGAGTGGGATGTCTCATTTTTCCTTGGAGTTTGTTATCCCCAAAATTTAAAAAAAAAGGAAAAAAACACAAAGGAACAATCCCCAACTTCCTTCCCTCCCAATGGCTGCCCCTTGATACCCCTCTCCCTCTCCCTCTCTCCCTTCCCCCGCATATCCTTCCTTCCCTCCACTTCTCCTCTCCTTTCCCAACTATCCTCCTCAATCGCTTGCTCCCTTCCTTCGCCTCCTCCTTCCTCCCCGTCCTCTTCCTCTGCTTGCTCGCTGCCCCGCCCATAGAGCTTTGTGCGCCTCGGCCCATCACGCCCGCTCGTTGACACGTGGCAATAGGAGACTAACTGCCCATTGCAGCAACCTTGACCTCCCACACTCTGTTAGGCTACCAATAGTGCACGCTCGCCGATCGATTGGAGCTACCACCACCCGTTGTTCCCCTAGGAAGGAGCCGTACCACGTCGCATGTGCCAGCGTGCCTGCCATCATCACTCCCCCTTAAGGCACCATTCACCTACTGCTCGCCACGGTCGATGTTGCCTCTATTCCGTTCGGCTCACTCATGGCATAGCTCGCCCCCACTACAAGACCATGCCCCCCACCAAAGCCACTAGCCACAAGACCATCCCCCACACCCAAGCCCACCCGCCGAAGGACCAGCTCATCCCCCAACCAAAGGCCCCATATCCACCCAAGGTCCTACCCCTCCAATACCTACCCTATGCCCAATCCCCTAAGCTTGCATGTCGCCCAAGGACCTGCCCCCCCTATCCACCTTTTCCTCATGGTATCTTTTTTCCCCTTTTTTCTTAAAATATTTAACACTTTCAAAATTTTCACATTTCAAAAAACAACTATTAACTTTTTAACCAAAAAAACAAAACACACACATGACTATGTGTGTGTGTGTGTAAAAAGACAGAGCTTTCAACCAAAAACATTTTCACCTTGCCACCTCTGTTTTCACCCCCCTTCCCTTGTTTCTTCCTTCTTTTCACACGTTGTCGTATTGTTGCTCATTCGAGGTGTGAAAACCACCCAAAAGTTGTGTGTGTGATTTGATACTTTGTACATACTTAGTTGTTGTGTTTACATTTATTTTCTGCGTATGAGTATAGTGGGGAGGAGTTTGGAGGCATAGTGGTGAGTCTATGTTAAGCATGGTTCACTGTATCCGGGCATACGAAAAGTCTGTCATCATCATGGAATCAAATGGGGAGCCATCTCCGCCATAGCAGGCTGCAGGACAAATATCTTAGATACATTCACATCAACAAATCAAGTTGAGCAATGATTCATGGTCGGTGGCCATAGTGGTGACAAGAAATGAATGTGAATGCTTTGCCAACAAATGACACTACAAGATATAGACCTTATAGCGACGTTTAAAGCGACGAAAATACAAACAACAAAATTTGCCCCCGTCGTCGCAAAAAGCGTCGTTATTGACGACACCATAGAATCGTCGCTATATGCGTCGCTATATGCATCGCAAATGCGACGCATATAGCGACGGTTACAGAAAATTTGCGACGCTGATAGTGACGGCAATAGCGACGAGTGCAGTAAATTTGCGACGCAAATAGCGACGGTAACAGAGAAAAAAAAAATTTGTGGCAGGGCAGCAAGCTGCCCTGCCACATAAAGCACTGTGTGCTGTATGAGAGCCATACAAAATAGTTTCTGCACTGCTTCATACAAAGCGTTTGCAAACAAAAAGAATGTATACTGAAATCATAAAACTGATGGATGAAATAAATACATGATATCGCATAAAATGCGATTGGTACAATCATAAAACAATATCACTAATACATAGAAAATGTCTACATAGATCGGGCGACTAAAAACTAAAGGTATGTGAGCTCTAAGGATCCAAGGGCGAGCTACAAATCGTCGTCCCCCGAAAGCTCTTCCCACTGTAAAGGAGCATCAAACGGATTCTGCAGAAAAAGAAACAACATATCAATCCACCATACAATAATGCATTCAAATATCTCATGGTAACTACGGACAAGAAAGATGAGTGACTTACTGGGCCGCTGCGTCTATACAATCGGTCGATCAATGATCTGAGACCATGCCTCTCCGCATATCGAGTCTCAAGGCCTTGCGGATAGCGATTTGTAATGGAGTGCTACAAAGAAAACAAAATGCTAACTGTTAGAAACATGATTGTCAGTACAAAGAATATCTCAAAAAAACAAATAAGCAAAATAAAAGAGAATCTTACAAAGTCCTCCAAATATGTCCTGTGGCCGCCACTCCCAAGATGATGTACCGATCCGGCCTCGATTCGTGCCCTCGCCGCCTCCCGCTGCTGACTCCAACGTCCTGGAGAATTTGTAGCCTCCTCCCTCAGTCGGTGCCAATCGTCTGCATCTAACCACTCGGGCTTTGGAGCCCCACTCTTGATTGCCTTGCGTGCGTCGGATCGTCTGTGTGACATGTATGCACGCATGCAATCCATCATCCAGCCCGTAGAGAATCTATCCACTGCGGCTGGCACTGGGAACTCCTCGTGCAAGGATGCTACTATGTACTCCTTGCTCCCCTCCGGTATGTTCCTCCAATGATCCAGGACGTTGTGCCGAAAAACTTGTTGGCACAACTCCCTCATGCGAGCCATCACCCTCCTCCCCTCATCATTCATGATAATGGCTCCTGACCTGCCATCCACTAGGTATCCATAATCCCTAGGAGTGTGCCGTGTATGGGCCCTCTCCCATCTCCGTCCACGCTCCTGGGCATATCCAGGAGATCCCTGAACATCCGGTGTACCGACGGGGGTACCCTCTCCCGGAGTGCCACACAAAGGGGTGCCGCCAGAGGGTGTGCCACCAAAAGGAGTGCCACCAGAGGGGGTGCCACCATAAGGAGTGCCACCAAAAGGCGTGACATCTGTCGACGGCTGCGCAAAAGCCGGAGTAACTAGAGCGGACGTCCCCACAGGTGTGACAAATCCTAGCGGTGACTGAGCTCCAGCTGAACGACGAGATGGAGACACCGCGTCCGTGTCTCCACAGCAGCACCCCCCTGATCCTCCTGCAGTCGCAGTCCCTCCCTCTGGCCCAAGTCGCGAGCGTCGAGATCGTCTACTCGAAGCTGAAGCATCTGATCGCGCCGAAGTTGATCTAGCAGAGCGTCCTGACGAAGAACGAGACAGCTCCTGATCTGCTATCTCTCTGAATCTCGCGAGCTGATCTGGAGACATACGTGCCATCATCTCCTGAAACTCCTCATCGCTCATCCCTCGACTCATCCTGAAAATGTCGATACCTGCACAAATAAAAAATAATGTTAGAATAATCAATTTAAACTATACAAAGCACATTAATAAAATCATTTTTGAAAAATCCCTCTTAAAATGCATATCTTATCTACCTTTATGGAAGATCTAAACAACGAATTGAGTAATACAATTCTCCAAGAATGAAGTATTCTATGGTCCCATGTTAATCTCCTGACACAACTCTGCATACACTGGAAGGTCGATAGACATGTCACCACAAAACAACGAGTCTGTCTCGTTCTCAAAAAATTCTACGACTTCTGTATTTCCATCATTGTTAGCCGATGCAGGCTCCAAGCTTGCGGTAGCCTCCACCCCTTGTAATTTTGATCCCTCTATTTGCATATTTTCTTCATCTATGCCTGGAACATCGCTTTGATCGTATACTCTCGCACCTCGAGGAGTTGAAGGTATAACATACCACCATCGAGGTTGTCGGGGATTTGGATAGAAGATTACCTGTTCACAAACACTTACAAACCGTCTTCAAACCATTGTGACATAAACCATGTCGTATTACAATTAGCAAGCAAATGCCTAGTTGCACCTGTTCACAATGGGCCGGCAACACAAAGGTGTCGCGCAAATCCATCCATTTTTTTTCGGAATCTATTTCGAGAAATCCAGATGGACCTCGTCGAACTGTTGCGCCAGCTCCTCCAAGTACCACTTTGAACCACTGCACGTCGAATATTATCATGGAGAAGCTACGATAATCCACCGTAATAATACTTTGCAAATTCCCAAAATACTCCATCTCATCCACAACCGTGTTCGGATCCGTTGCTCGTCGCCGGCTCTCTTGCTCAAACCTTGCCATGACACCACAGTCCATTGTGGAGCGCATTTTGTCAATACGCTCCACCCGAAAATGCCGTCCGCGCGACCACGCTGCACTATATATTTTGTACTGCACATTGAAACACTCAAATTAGATGTAGCAAGCAAATTTAGATACGACACATTCTAAACCCCTCATTACCTTTGGACTACATCCCCTCGAGAACTCCCACTCCTCCATTGAGACCTCTGTCCCTTCGCTGGATGCTGCGGTCAAGGCTCCATGCAACCATCGTGTTGACATAAACCGCGGCATCTCCTCCATGCCTTCGGGATATCGAATCGGTCGGTGACGCGTACTGCGTCGGAATTCGGCTCGTGCTTCCTCTCGATCTTGCCTTGCAATCTGGTACTTGGCGAGCCACGTCTCCATGGAGGCATGGTGCAACATACAAAAGCGATTCACCTTCTCTTCCATTGAGGCATCCATTCTTCTTTCTACCCCATTTCCAACCACCACATCTCCAGTCAGCCTGTCATCGTCCTTTAGCGTCCATAGCATTTCATTGTCTGGTTCCACCGTTGGTAGCCATTGTGAGATATGCATTAACGCCTCTGACACCAGCCAACCTTCCGCCATGCTACCTTCCGGACGAGCTCGTTGTCGCACAAAGCCTTTCAGGGTTTTCATGAAGCGCTCCAGGAAGAACATGCCACGTTGTCAAGCTTGCCATGGCAGACGTGCGAAACATGTGGTTTATGCGGGGGATGAGCGAAAAGTGTCTGAGGACTTTTTGAGGGATGGTTTGCCCTTGCAAGTCCAGTCGATACCTGTGAGCACCACACTTTGGGCATGTCTCCATACTCTCGTATTCATCTCGAAACAATATGTAGTCGTTGATACATGCATGGATGTTATTGTAGTCCATGCCAAGCTTCCGTAAAACATGTCGCGCATCATCACGAGACTCAGGCATGGTGTTTGCAGGTGGCAATATATGATATTTCAATAACCTGAAAAAATCATAAAACACCTTGAAAAATCTATCCATGTTTGCAATAATACTGTTTTAAAAAAAAAACAATGAAGTCTGTGTGCAAGGTACCTGAATAACTCAGTCACACTCGTATCGCTCCAACCGTATTTTGCTTGCACGCTTAAGAGTGCAAGCAATGTCTTCAACCGAGATACTCGGCACCCATCATATAATGGTATGGATGCTTCCTCTCTGAGCGGGTCAGATGTCTCAACATCCATGGGAATCAATGCATCGATCATTGCCTCCATCTTAGGCTCCAAGATTGTAGGCAAGTCGGGAAGGTTGTCTGTCTCCTCTGGCATTGACGGTATAGATGGA
Source organism: Lygodium microphyllum (assembly GCF_053477565.2). Classification (NCBI taxonomy): domain Eukaryota; kingdom Viridiplantae; phylum Streptophyta; class Polypodiopsida; order Schizaeales; family Lygodiaceae; genus Lygodium; species Lygodium microphyllum. Next base: position 80,983,245 of record NC_141163.1, on the reverse strand, counting down.
CCTTGCGAGTGGTCTATTGGCTCCTGCAATCCATCCATCGCACGTCCACGAACTCTTCTAATTGGCCGCAAAGGGTGCACTCCCCCTTGGGTCGAGACATCACCCCCCTGGATACAAAATTTACCAACAAGACCCAATCTTATTGTGTATGGTTTTCAATTAGCTTGAGAGTACAATGCATGAAAAATGCTAACTTCAAATTACCGTTTGCTGAAAGTCTGCAATCGTCTGATCAATGATCTCAGATTGAAACTCGCCAAATCGTCGTACGTGTTCTAACGACAATCGGCGTTTTCGTCTAATTGCCAACTTGCATTGAGAGCAAGGACATGGGACACGCTGATTAAGATACGACTCGCGGTCTTGAACAATAGGACCTTCTTCGTTTGCCATCTTATCTACATTACAGCAAACAAGGCTTAAATGGATAGCTTTATGGAGATGTACGTCAAGTTGCAAGTTGACCATAAACCTTGCATTGTATATAGTAGTCGAGAGATTTTCCGATGTTATATCTCGGCCTTGTATCATGCTCAACGATTTGTTTGTCCCGGTAGATAATTTTTTGTTATATCTCGGCTTTGAGTATAAGTAATCCATTTTAAAATTAATGCACGCCATCTATGAAATTTTATAACTATAGTAATAAAATTTATTTTAATCAATTCTACTCATAGTCATAAGACCTGAGAGAAATTATCATATACTCAATTTAAGGGTTTCTTTTTCTATAACAATAATTTTGGGTTCATTTTGATGAAGTACGTGGCCATATGCAAAGCACATTGCATACCATTATCAATACGTATATTATCTTAAATTTTCTTCCCTTCCCTCTCCCTCTCTTTCTCTCCCTCTCCCTCTCTTTCTCTCCCTCTCCCTCTCTTCCTCTCTTTCTCTCACCCTCACCCTCTCCCTCTCCCTCTCGTTCTCTTTCTCTCCCTCTCTCATTTCTTCCCTCCCCCTCCCTCTCCCTCTCCCTCCCTCTCCCTCTCCCTCTCCCTCTCCCTCCCTCATTTCCTTCCCCTCCCCCTCCCTCTCCCTCTCCCTCTCCCTCTCTTTCTCTTTTTTTCCCTCTCCCTCTCTATCTCTCTTTCTCTCTCATTTCCTAAACAAACAAAAAATAAAGTGATTTAAACATCCTCCAAGCAAAAGGGAGAGGGAGAGATACAATGCACTCTCCCTCTCTTTCTCTTTCTATCCCTCTCTCATTTCCTTTCCCTTCCTCTCCCTCTCACTCTCTTTCTCTCTCATTTCCTCTCCTAAACAAGTAAAAAATAAAGTGATTCAAACATTAAACAAGAAAAAGGGAGAGGGAGGGAGAGAGAGAATGCACTCTCCCTCCTTCTCCCTCTCTCTCTTTCTCTCCCTCTCCTATTTCCTCCCCCTCCCTCTCCCTCTCCCTCTATTTCTCTTTCTCTTTCTTTCCCTCTCCCTCTCCCTCTCCCTCTCCCTCTCCCTCTCCCTCTCCCTCTCTCTTACTCTCTCGTTTCCTCTCCTAAACAAGCAAAGAAGAAAGTAATTTAAACATTAAACAAGCAAAAGGGAGAGAGAGAATGCACTCTCCCTCTCTTTCTCTCCCTCTCCCTCTCTTTCTCTCCCTCTCTCTCCCTCTCCCTCTCCTTCTCTTTCATTTCCTCTCCTAAACAAACAAAAGAGAATGATTTAAACCTTCAACAAGTAAAAGAAAGAGAGAGGGAGACTCACCAATGAGATATGGCGAGCGTGGGTGGCTTCTCTTTGCAACGAGGGCTCCTCCTCTCCTTCACGAACAACGACGGCGGCGGCAGCGGCGGCAAGTCTCTTCCTCCTCTTCTCCCACAAAGCCTTGGCTCTCTCCCTCGCTCTCTCCCTCGCTCTCGCTCTCAAAAGGCGAAGAAAACAAAATGAAAACGGCGCTCTGGTTTCGGCCGCGCTTTTTTTCCCTGCGGCGTCGCAATTGGCGTCGCTATTTGCGTCGCAAATGCGACGCAAATAGCGACGCATATAGCGACGCCAATAGCGACGCTGACATCCGCCGTTGCTAATCAGCGTCGCTATTGCCCCATTCCCTTGTAGTGTGATATATATTGAGTGATATGATGGAGGTCATTTACGAACATAGAATGGAGAGGATCTTGCTGGATTATCTGGTAACCAAATATAGGAGAGATGATAGTCTGCACTGCAAAATCATTGAGGGGTTGTATGTTGGATCGATTGGAGCAGCTTACAATAAAGAGGAATTGCTTAGATCAGAAATGACACATCCTTACAATTGCAAACACGATCGAGCCGCATTATCCTTCAGATTTCAAGTATAAGCAAATCAGTGTGCTTGATAGTGAGGATGTTAACATGGAGGAGCACTTTGATGAGTGCTTGGTTTTCATAGATGAAGTCAGGCAAAGTGGAGGTGTAGTCTTGGTACAAAGTTCTCAGTTTTTTTTTAATGTGTGAGCTGCCATTGGTTGTATCAACTGGGGTGCTGGGGAAGAAAGCAAAAGAGAACTATTTTTAAAAGAGTTTTTTTGGGGGGAAAGAAAAAGAACACTATTTTTGAAAGAGGCGAATCAGAGGACTGAACAGGGGATCTACGAAAGAGAAGGAAGGGGGAGATTTTTCACTTACCAGAGTGGAGGGCGCAAGGGACAGAAGGTTACGATTAATGAAGACGGAGGGAGATGAGCTCTACTAGTGACGAAGGATGAGAAGACGATGGAGGGAGACGAGCTTTGCTAATGACAAAGACAAAGAAAAATGAAGCAGTGACGATGACAGAGCATAAGACTAGAAGGCTGAGATGACGGAAGGAAAAAGGAAGATTTTTTTTTCATCAATCAACACGGAGAGAAGATTGTCAAGAATTTCCTAATTGGCTGGTTCATTAAGGCCACCTGTTCTTTAAACAGTGATGATCAGATTGACAAAGAAGGGCAATTCGTCTGATACTCAATTGACTGGCAGGGCATATTCAAATTTGGAGACAATAGGAGTGACGGAAGTCGATCTCATTGAACTGGGAAAAGAAGGGGGGCGATTGCTGCATACCGAGGATGAACTACTATCATGGCATCTGGAAATCCATTCCCTTCCTCCTGCGGCTGATCGGTATCATCATTCTTTGCTGCTTGCTGTTTCAGAGCAGACACACCGTAGCATATTAAGGCAATCCCACCATAAATTGTAATCGATAAAGAAAACATTCGAGGGATATTTGTCATAGAACGAGACTAGGAAAACGATGGGAAAAACAGTGCAACTTTGAGGGGATTTACAGAAAAGAATTGGCATTAATCAGTGTGGCAGCTAGAGTTGATTTTCTCTCTGATAAAGGAGGTGGTAACTTATGTCCAGTCGGACGCATTGTTCTTGGATTCTTTGTTTTCGTGATTATTGATTCAGCTCTTTGAGAGCGAACACACCAGGGTCATCGCAATTAAAAAGAGAGCTTGTCCAGCCATGACAACCTTCAAGCGCTTTGAAAATAGAGACCGAATCCTATACCTTTTTGGTGAAAAAGATGACATTTTGGAGTGATAGATTAGCTCCTTTGATGTTTCTTGGATGAGGGTGAACGACTTCTATGCCTGCTGCTAATACGTAGGTCAGGAGACCTGCTTCTGCAATCACAAAGGATGCTTCTAGCTTAAGAAACATATTTTTTTAACCTGCAGATAGCAACACAAAAATCTTGGTCTGTCTTCTTTCAGTTTGGCCAGGAAGGGCAGAAAAGAATGTACAGGAGCAGCAGAAAATGATCGAAGTTGTCTCTGAACTGGCTGAGCGCTCATGTGTTTTTTTTTAAACGATGGAGATAAGCCTTCAAATGGTGCCATCCAGCGGAAAATTCCAATATCATCACTCCTTAAATAATACCACTCTGACTCAAAACAAGCTACCTCAAAATCTGTGATTTCACAGTCAGGTTCTTTGCCAAGAGCAGATTCTGTGACTTCAAGTTCCGATGTAGCACACCTTGAGAATACAGATACCTCATACCACGAGCTATGTGAAGGGCCATGTTGAATACCAATTTCAGTGAAATGAAAAATGTTGGCTGTTTCTATTGCAAATAGGCCCTTTTAGACCCATAGAGGAAGGTACTCTGTGATGATGCAGCATACTGGTGGCTTTCTCCATGCTCCAACAAACTTCACTATGTTTCTGTGATGAACTCTCGATCTATTATGATGCCAAATTGAGAAGTTTTCTATTCAGTAAAGGGATCCTTGATTTTGGTCCAATGTTATTGAATTTTATATAAATCCTTTACAATACTGGATATTATTTTGATCTGCACTAAAATTGTTTCCTAAACCTCTTATATACACCTCTGAGGATCTTCCGTACTTGTCCTTTATTGCTGTTGTAGCTATTCTGAAGACTGAGACATACAAAATTGTTGTCTTAAATTGGATTCAGGATTCTCAAAGGCTGTGGATGTGAATATAGACAATAATTACCTGTCTGAATCAAAAGAATAAGCTGTTATAACAGAGTTCAGCTTCTCTGATGTAAAAGAGGGAGTTGCTAAGCTAATAAGCTGTTTGTCTCATCAGTCTTCTGAAGAGTTATTGGACTGTAAATATGATCCTTTGTGGAGGCCGCCACTATTGACCTTCTATCCTGAAATTATTCAAAGTCCTCTGTGGTCGCGACTTTGCTTTTGAAAACCCTTCGACATCTTTGGTGAACCCGACATGAAAGCGTTGCAGAAATTTCAGGATGGGAGATACTTCAGCCTCTATTTCAGCCTCTTCTACAATTCCAGTTGCGTCTACTTCAGCTCCGTCAATGACTGCTGCGTCAAGTACTTCAACAAAGGATCTAAAGCAGATTTTGCGGAATATGTCCATGTATATGCAGCTCCAAAATCAGCAGACACAATTGTATATGCAGCAGCAGCAACAATTGCATCAACAGCAGTTGTCTCAGCAAAGGCAACTCTATTCGGAGCAGGAGAATGCAAATAGCGCGACTAAGGCTATTGAAACAGTTGAGAATGAGAAGAAGCTATTTGACGGCCATAATGTTTCAGCATATTTGAAGACATATGAGATCAAGATGGGGTTTTTCGGAGTTCCAGCTGGACTTATGAGTAAGTACTTCCTTCGTCTTGTCACACCCGCCTTGAGGGCAAAAGTGACTAATCTTTTTATTCAAAATACACATTGGCAAGATTTTAAGAAGGCCTTGAAAGAAGAATATTTCCTTGAGGACTTTGGTATGGCTACTCGGCGGTCATTCTGAGAGTGGGTCTACATGCCAAACAAAGGTCTAGCTGCTTCAGAGTTGATTCGAGAATTTGAAGAGAGGTATAATCAGCTTGATGCCATTGAACAAAGAGCATTGGATGTTGAAAAAGTTGAGCTTTTCTTGCAAGCTGCAGATCCTGCTCTTCAAGAAGAATTGGGTGAGCTTCTTGAGGATTGCACGAAGCCTATGGGTCTTAAAATGGATTGGCAGGATGCTCAGGATGCAGTCTCGACTTTGACCAAGAGGAGGATATGGAAGACTCGCCTACAGAATGGTTCCATGACACCTACACCATCATCAACTCCTATGCTTGCTTCTATCCCTGTTATTTCTTCTCCTCCTCAGCCAGTTTCTTGGCCTATGCCAGTGCCTACTGTTTTCACTCCACCTATTCCTCCTGTTCCACGACCGATGCCTACACCTTCTGCTCCAAAACCATCCGCTCCATCAGTGCCTACCTCTCTTGATGACATAATCAAAGGCATAACAGATTTGACACTGGAATCAGTTAAAGCGGAGTTGGTGGGAAAATTGAAAGAGCAATTTGCTTCGACTACGCCTACTACTTCTTCTAGTGCTCCTACTGCACCTAGGAGTGCTCCTAGTGCACCTAGGAGAGATCGGAGATGTATTTGGTGTGATAGTACGGACCATCAGCATTGCAGGGATTGTGAATCTTTTCAGGATGCAAGGAGGAATAATTTGGTATATTGGGGACAAGATGGTAAGATTTAGTTGACTGAGACAGGAGCTCCACTTGCTACCAACTTTGGTAAAGGTGGAATGAAGAAGTTAGTGGATGATATGGCTGTGCGTACTTCTTATGTGACAGCTAGAGGTGATGCTTCTGCATATGGAGTCCAGATTGAGAAGGGATCAAAGACTCAGTCAGCACTATGGACTTATGCTATGGAGACTGCAAACAAGGGAAAAATTCAGCAAACTGTTTTGACTAGTGCAAGCTCTAGCATCAGATCAGAGACAGGTTGGGACTCGCCTGTTGATAGGTACTCTATTTATGCTTATTTGGCTAAGTCTTAGGGAGCAGATGTACTTGTTGAGGAGAAGCGTAAGAGGGATGAAGAAAATCCAAGTGTAGCTAAAAAGACTAGAGAGGGTGAGTTTGTTACTTCACCTACTACAGGACCGTCTCTTCAAGACCAGGGCCAGATCGACACATGGAAGATGCTCAAAAGAGAGAAAAGAGGCAAGAGCCTAGAGAGAGAAAGCAGCCAGGGTTTAGATTGATGTCCGATATTGAGACATCTACAGACATGAAGAAAATCTTTAATGACAAGATACTTGGTAGTGAGGTGACTTTCACTATCTCTGAGATTTTGGGCATCTCGAAAAGAGAGTTTCAGGAGGTTTTGAAGAGGAAAAGACATGCATTGTCTACCACTGATACACAGGGAGTTTTGATTGGGGAGTTGGATGAGGATGAGGATGAGGTTATGGTTGAGAATGCTTCTATTTTTCCGCAGATAGAGAAGAGGGTTCATCCTATGCATTATGCTGAAATTGATGAGCCTGTCTTGATTCCGCGTAGTCACTTTTCACGGAGCCATTGGGCTAGGGCAACTACAGAGACGATGGTGAAGATTGGAGAGAAACAGGTGCCTTATGTTGCTTTGGTGGATCATGGTTCAGAGATTAATCTCATAGTTTGTGGAGTTTATGAGAGTAACAGATGGCCTATGGATGTAGAGCATGGGTGGTGTATGAGAGCCGCCAATAACACTGCAGGTGATTTGTATGCTGCCTATCCTAGTGTCAAGGTTTCTATTAGTGATGTAGAGGAGAATTTTCATTTCTTTGTGCAGGATTCATGCTCTTATCCTATAATTCTTGGACAGCCATTCATTACAGAGATGCGCATGGAAACAAAGGTCATGGATGATGGATCTGCTTATGCATGGATTCGCAGTAAAGATGGTATGAGAGGAGTTCAGTTTATGACTGTGTGTGTGAACCATGTTAGAAACAGGGATACTCTCAGAGATGCACCTTTGCCCACTGTGAGGGATTCGGGTTTTCATTAGGTACTGCCGTTTCGCGAGACGACGGTGGTATAGAGCAGAGGAGATTGGAGTTCTCGCCTCCTGGCAGCGGTGTTTTCTCCTCCGGATTTGTTGGGATTTCAGCAAACAGTTCGATGAGCTATCAGAAGTTTTCTAGGTTGCCTAAAGCTGCCAGGCAGTACGTATGCAGGAAGGAGAAAAACTTGAAAACTGCAGGAATTCTGGAGGATGATGAGCATATAGATGGGATGTATGAAGTGTGATTTGTGCAGATACGATGACAGAGATGGGAGATATGCTGAAAAAATGATATGCAGAATTGTCACAGTAATGTATTAGTGCAGTCCCTGGACATGTTTCATGAAATTGCAGATTTTGTGTCACAGATTGAGTCAGAGGCTGAGGTAACTCAGCAAAGAGTGTTGAGTGCTGAAGAAATTCAGCAAACAGAGTTTCCAGCTGGTTATGATCAGCTTTCAGAGACACAGAGGGCTGAAAACTTTCAGCCAATAGAGTTTACTGCTGAAATATTTCAGCATCCAGAGTTTAGGGCTGTTTCTATGCAGTCCATAGAGCAGAGGGCTGAGAATATTCAGCCATTGGAGTGCAGAATTGCTGATTTACAGCAAGATTTGAGTAATGCAGAAGAGCATAATGAAGCCAGGGTTGACACGAAATACAAAACTGTGGATAAGAAGGTGAAGCCGGTAGCTGTACCGCTTTCACCAGACAGTGATCAGCAAATAGAGAGGGCTGCTAAACAGCCAATTTTGAGGAATCCGGAGCATATTGGTCATAATATTTTAAGCAGAGACTCTTGCTGAATTGAAAATTGGAAATGGTGATTTCTTGTTACCCATAGAGAAGCAATGCTTTCAGGAGATACTTGAGCGACATGGAAGGGGATTTGCTTTTTTCCCGCATGAGATTGGATGTGTGAATCCTGATATTGTTGCTCCTATGGTCATTTTTACTATTCCTCATATTCCATGGAATCTCCGACCTATTCCAGTGCCTAAGGCACACCTGCCAAAGCTAATTGATTTATTGAATGAGAAAATCAGGATGGGAATCCTTGAGCCTTCATCTGCACCATACTCAAACAAGTGGTTTACAGTTCCAAAGAAGAATGGTACTCGCCGATTTATACAGGACATGCAGCCAGTGAATAGAGTTACTATTAGGAATGTTGGTATAGGTCTAGTTGTGGATGAGTTTGCAGAAGCATTTGCTGGACGTGCCATCTATTCTTTAGGTGATTTGTATTCAGGATATGATCAGTTTCAGCTGGCTTTGGAAAGCAGGGACATAACCACCATGAGAACTCCTATTGGGCTTGTCAAGATGTGTATCTTGCCTCAAGGTGCCACTAATTCTGTTGCGCATATGATGAATGCCATGCATAATGTCCTTCATGATTATATACCTCAGCTAACCATGCCTTTCTTGGATGATGTGCCCATTAAGGGGTGTGCAGAAGAAGAGAAAAATGAGAGTCTAAATGAGCAGGGATGCAGAACCTTTGTGGCTGATCATATTTCAGCATGTGAGAAGATTTTGGCCAGGCTAGAAGAAGTGAACTTGACACTTTCAGGGCAAAAATCTGTTTTTGGAGTGAATGAGGTTGTCATTGTTGGACATATGTGTGGATATTATGGCAGGAAACCCTCACCTGACAAGGTGAATGCTATAGGCAAGATTGCGGAGTATTGTTCTACCACTTCAGAGGTACGGAGATTCATTGGAGCTTGTGTGTTTTATATGATTTGGATACCTCATTTTGCACACATAGCAGATTGTTTGTATCAGCTGCTTCAAAAGGGGCAAAAATTCTATTGGGATGAGAGCCACACTAAAGCCATGCAAAAATTGAAGAAGTTATTGCAGAATGCTCCTACTCTCAGGAAAACGGATTATAATTGTGGAAGGCCTATTGTATTGACAGTTGACACTAGTCCAATTGGCATAGGTTGGGCTGTGGGTCAAGATGATGCAGATGGAAATAGGTATGCCATTCGGTTTGGGGCGAAAGTCCTAAACGAGAGAAAGAGGAGATATCCGCAAATCAAGAGGGAATTATTGGGGATTGTTACGGCTCTCAAATGTGACAAGGAGTACTTTATTGGAACTTCAGTTGTGGTAGAGACAGATTGCTTGCCATTGATTGGTATGATCACGAGTTGCTCTACTCCGGATATAGCTATGCTGAGATGGATTGCATACATCAAGTCATTAAATCCGGAATTTAAACACATAGCAGGGAAGGATAATCCAGTGGTGGCAGATATGTTGTCTAGAGCCAAATATGATGATGAGGAGACTCTACTTGCAGAAGAGGATGATGCAAAAATTTCAGCCACTATGGTTGATCATGTTTGTCATGTCTATGATATTGTGGCTTTCATAGAAGAACTCTATGTTGGAGATTGGTTGCAAATTGGCAGGTACCTTAGTACACTAAGCAAAAGAGATGAATGGACAGATGAAGAGTTTAAGAAGATCAGAAGGAAAGCCTATGGTTATTTTCTCAAGGACGGATTTCTTTGGAAGCATCCGAAGAAAAGAGACGGATTACCTTTGCGGGTTGTCTGCGATAGAGAGACACAGTTACAGGTGATGAGGGAGTTTCATGAGAGTCCTTGGGCTGGTCATAGAGGAGTGTGGGCTACTTATGAGAAAATCAAGGAGAAATATTGGTGGAAAGGCATGTACAGAGATGTTTCTCACTTTGTTGAGACTTGCAGAGACTGCCAAATGTATTCGGTAGTGCATCATCAAGATGAGCTTCATCCGACCTATCCACTATGCATTCATTATAAGTGGGTAGTTGATTTGGTTACTATGCCTATGGGCCTATGGCAGATGAGGTATATTGTTTTGGCTAGAGAGGATCTTACCAATCATGTTGAGGGCAGATCTTTGAGAACGAAGACCACTAGTGCAGTGTGTAAGTTCTTATTGGAGGAAATTTTCTGCAGGTATGGTTATGTGAGTAAGATCACTGCGGATCGTGGTGAATTGGATACAGATGAAGCTAGGGAGTTTTTCTCTCAGCTAGGAATCAAGTTGGCTCTAACTACAACATATAATCCAGAGGGAAATGGGAAGAGTGAAAGAGGGCATCCACCGATAGTGAAAGCATTAGCCAAAGCATGTAGAGGACGGATTGGAGAATGGCCAAGACTTCTACCATTTGCTTTGTGGGCTGATCGTACGACTCACAGTGTCACCACAGGATATATGCCCGCAGAGTTGATGTATGGTCAGAAACCTGTTATGCCGACTGAGACTTGTGCTTTGACTTGGTCAGTTTTACCTTGGCAGGAGGATTTGACGAGAGAGGAGCTCTTAGCTCTTCGGATTCGATAGTTGGAGAGGAGACCAGAGGATATTCAGCTAGCTATTTACAGGTTGAAGGTTGCTAGACTAAGAAATAAGGACAGGTTTGACAGCAGGCATCGCTTGCGGCCTAGAGCAATAGAAGAGGGAGATTGGGTATTGGTCTTTGATAGCAGCCTTAAAAATCAGCATACTGCACTTCGGAAGATGGTGAAAAGATGGTTTGGGCTGTACATAGTCAGAAATGTTTTTGATAATGCAACATATGAATTGACAGAATTGGATGGGACAGTGCTTAGAGTGCCTATTGCTGGAAAAAGAATCAAGATTTTCAAGAAAAGAGATGATGAAGATTATGTATTGGAAGAATTTGCAAGAGAAGAGCAACAAGAAGAAACTCCAATGGAAGAGACAGATGATATGACAGATAATCTTGTTGATATACCGGAAATGCATAATGAAGAGATTGATCTGTTTGTGGATCTTGATGATAACGATCATGGGTAGTTGGCCCATTCGGAGGATGCGCAGGATTAGAGGGGGTGGATGTCGTATTGCTGCGCATTCGAGGTGTGAAAACCACCCAAAAGTTGTGTGTGTGATTTGATACTTTGCACATACTTAGTTGTTGTGTTTACATTTATTTTCTGCGTATGAGTATAGTGGGGAGGAGTTTGGAGGCATAGTGGTGAGTCTATGTTAAGCAGTGGTTCACTGTATCCGGGCATACGAAAAGTCTGTCATCATCATGGAATCAAACGGGGAGCCGTCTCCGCCATAGCGGGCTGCAGGACAAATATCTTAGATACATTCACATCAACAAATCAAGTTGAGGAATGATTCATGGTTGGTGGCCATAGTGGTGACAAGAAATGAATGTGAATGCTTTGCCAAAATGATATATATTGAGTGATATGGAGGTCATTTACGAACATAGAATGGAGAGGATCTTGCAGGATTATCTGGTAACCAAATATAGGAGAGATGATAGTCTGCATTGCAAAATCATTGAGGGGTTGTATGTTGGATCAATTGGAGCAGCTTACAATAAAGAGGAATTGCTGAGATCAGAAAAGACACATCCTTACAATTGCAAACACGATCGAGTCGCATTATCCTTCAAATTTCAAGTACAAGTAAATCAGTGTGCTTGATAGTGAGGATGTTAACATGGAGGAGCACTTTGATGAGTGCTTTGCTTTCATAGATGAAGTCAGGCAAAGTGGAGGTGTAGTCTTGGTACAAAGCTCTCAGTTTTTTTTTTGATGTGTGAGCTGCCATTGGTTGTATCAACTGGGGTGCTGGGGAAGAAAGCAAAAGAGAACTATTTTTAAAAGAGTTTTTTTGGGGGGAAAGAAAAAGAACACTATTTTTGAAAGAGGCGAATCAGAGGACTGAACAGGGGATCTACGAAAGAGAAGGAAGGGGGAGATTTTTCACTTACCAGAGTGGAGGGCGCAAGGGACAGAAGGTTACGATTAATGAAGCCGGAGGGAGATGAGCTCTGCTAGTGACGAAGGATGAGAAGACGATGGAGGGAGACGAGCTTTGCTGATGACAAAGACAAAGAAAAATGAAGCAGTGACGATGATAGAGCATAAGACTAGAAGGCTGAGATGACGGAAGGAAAAAGGAAGATTTTTTTTTCATCAATCAACACGGAGAGAATATCGTCAAGAATTTCCTAATTGGCTGGTTCATTAAGGCCACCTGTTCTTTAAACAACGATGATCAGATTGACAAAGAAGGGCAATTCGTCTGATACTCAATTGACTGGCAGGGCATATTCAAATTTGGAGACAATAGGAGTGACGGAAGTCGATCTCAGTGAACTGGGAAAAGAGGGGGGGCGATTGCTGCATACCGAGGATGAACTACTATCATGGCGTCTGGAAATCCATTCCCTTCCTCCTGTGGCTGATCGGTATCATCATTCTTTGCTGCTTGCTGTTTCAGAGCAGACACACCGCAACATATTAAGGCAATCCCACCATAAATTGTAATCGATGAAGAAAACATTCGAGGGATATTTGTCATAGAACGAGACCAGGAAAACGATGGGAAAAACAATGCAACTTTGAGGGGATTTATAGAAAAGAATTGGCGTTAATCAGTGTGGCAGCTAGAGTCGATTTTCTCTCTGATGAAGGAGGTGGTAACTTATGTCCAGTCGGACGCATTGTTCTTGGATTCTTTGTTTTCGTGATTATTGATTCAGCTCTTTGAGAGCGAACACACCAGGGTCATCGCAATTAAAAAGGGAGCTTGTCCAGCCATGACGACCTTCAAGCGCTTTGAAAATAGAGACCGAATCCTGTACCTTTTTGGTGAAAAAGATGACGTTTTGGAGTGATAGATCAGCTCCTTTGATGTTTCTTGGATGAGGGTGAACGACTTCTATGCCTGCTGCTAATACGTAGGTCAGGAGACCTGCTTCTGCAATCACAAAGGATGCTTCTAGCTTAAGAAACATATTTTTTTAACCTGCAGATAGCAACACAAAAAACTTGGTCCGTCTTCTTTCAGTTTGCCCAGGAAGGGCAGAAAAGAATGTACAGGAGCAGCAGAAAATAATCGAAGTTGTCTCTGAACTGGCTGAGCGCTCCTTATGTGTTTTTTTAAAAACGATGGAGATAAGCCTTCAAATGGTGCCATCCAGAGGAAAATTCCGATATCATCACTCCTTAAACAATACCACTCTGACTCAAAACAAGCTACCTCAAAATCTGTGATCTTCACAGTCAGGTTCTTTGCCAAGAGCAGATTCTGTGACTTCAAGTTCCGATGTAGCACACCTTGAGAATACAAATACCTCATACCACGAGCTATGTCAAGGGCCATGTTGAATACCAATTTCAGTGAAATGAAAAATGTTGGCTGTTTATATTGCAAATAGGCCCTTTTAGACCCATAGAGGAAGGTACTCTGTGATGATGCAGCATACTGGTGGTTTTCTCCATGCTCCAACAAACTTCACTATGTTTTTGTGATGAACTCTCGATCTATTATGATGCCAAATTGAGAAGTTTTCTATTTAGTAAAGGGATCCTTGATTTTGGTCCAATGTTATTGGATTTTGTATAAATCCTTTACAGTACTGGACATTATTTTGATCTGCACTAAAACTGTTTCCTAAACCTCTTGTATACACCTCTGAGGATCTTCCGTACTTGTCCTTTATTGCTGTTGTAGCTATTCTGAAGACTGAGACATACAAAATTGTTGTCTTAAATTGGATTCAGGATTCTCAAAGGTTGTGGATGTGAATATAGACAATAATTACCTGTCTGAATCAAAGGAATAAGCTGTTATAACAGAGTTCAGCTTCTCTGATGTAAAAGAGGGAGTTGCTAAGCTAATAAGCTGTTTGTCTCATCAGTCTTCTGAAGAGTTGTTGGAATGTAAATATGATCCTTTGTGGAGGCCGCCACTATTGACCTTCTATCTTGAAATTATTCTAAGTCCTCTGTGGTCGCGACTTTGCTTTTGAAAACCCTTCGACAACGTGGCTGCCCCCTTTTCTGTCATCGCATGCGTGTTGACATTTCCTAAGGTCTTGTTCGTGTGTGGGGCTTTGGACCTTGTTGCGTGCGTTCGCGATCGTGGTCGTTCGCACGCAATTGGCATGCATGCGGTTTTTTCCTTATAGTGGAAAGCTTGCAGCTATTCACACATAGCTCATGTTGTATTGGCCTTGCAACCATATTTCCCCCCTTTTTCATATTCGAAAAACATGATTAAAACATTTAAAATCTATCTAAAATCAATTAAAAATTGACTAAAACGAAGAAAATGTAAAAAAATCATAGAGAAAAATTTACAAATTTTTAAAACATTGAATTATTTCATCTTAATGGAAAATGCCAATAAAAAAATAAAAAAAATAATAATTTTTTTTAAAAAAAATTCACAAAATTTCAAGTCATTAAAATTTCATAAAATTCTTAAAAAATAAAAAAAATCATGAAAAATTCTACAAATTCCAAATCAATTTCCATTATGATTATGACTCTTTAAAAATACATAAAAATTAGAAAATATATTGGAAATGATTTATTTAAAGAAAAAAAACTTTAACAATGAGATATTATGAAAATTTCAAAACATGGTTATTTTAAATGCCTTAAAAATTGAATAAAATTACTTTCCTATTTCTAATATTTGTTACCATTTGGGTACTCACATCTATCTATCTATCTATTTTTTTATTTATTCACAAGAAAAAAAAGTAAATACCAAAATATACAAAAAAAGAAAGAAAACCAAACCCAACTTACCACACATAATGACACATTTATGAAAATCAATTTTTTTTAAAAAAGAAAGAAAACAAAATAAAACAGAAAAAACCCAACACATAATTACCCAAATGCCAAACCCTTCTTTGTCCCCATTATTTTCATATTAGTATTTGGTTTTTCGTAACTTATATGAGGCCGACTGCCAATTAGTTGCCCTATTGTTTGTGTTTGAGGATTTTCATATTTCTTTTCTATTGTTTGATGGTGGGATTTTGCACGTCGGATCTTGTGAGTGTCCACACGTTGCCAGGTTTTTCTCTTTTCCTGCTTCACATGCACTGTTACATATATATAATTGTAATTAAAAATTAACCAACTATTGCACCCACAAAATTAACAAAATGTACATCTTAATATTTTCATTTAAAAAATTGACTATTAATCCATAAAAGGAACCCCATTGTTGCACAAGCACATAGTATCATAACCCACTTAATTTGATAACTTGAAATTCATTCACAAATGCACACATATACATGCTATACACACAATTAATTTGTAATTAATAATGAACCTCCCAAAGTCACGCATGTATGCACTTTATACCACAGATCATATAACTTTTTAAAAATGAATTGCATTTGTAGAGACCCCTAATCCAATCAAGTCTGTTTAAGTAGAGATTAGGCTACGTAAACAACTCACCATGTATTAACATATTGATTTAATAATGAACTTTGATTAATTGATCATCTAATAAAAATGAGTCGTGTAGCTTTCACCCGCCCACTTTAGTGCACCATAAGTGTACACCATATGATTACAGAGATTGGAATTTTTCTTGGTGGAAGAGAAAGATCTTGTATGTCTATATATATTATGATAGTTGGAGTCTATGGTAGTTTCGTCTTGATTTTTGTATTGTGTTTGGGATATGCTATGCATGGACACTTATCACACGATGGTGTACCAAACACAATACAAAAATCAAGACGAAACTACCATAGACTCTCCTACTGCAACTCTCCTACATCTTGGGGATTGGCCCCTCGATGTGCTACTTCCACATATAGACACATTAAAAAAAAACTCCCCTCTTAGTGCCAATATATTTAATGTTCAAGGAATGCACTTATCCTCACTTATCCATCCCCTTTAGTCCACTGTCTAGACCTACAGCCGGGTTGCTCACTCACTCTACGTGGGTCAAGTCCTAGAGAAACCAAGTGCCATCTAGGAGCTTGTAATTGATACCATTTAACGATGCTTGATGCAAATGTGTATATGATTAAGTGCTCAAACAATTGAAAAATAGTCTCCTGCATTGTGCAAATCCATTCTTTTTATGTTTCCATACACTAACGTATAATTGCTGCGATGAGAGAAGACACCGAGTCTTACACTCGTGCTGTACTTCCCTTTATTTAACTTAATATCATCCTATATGAATAATACAGCAAATACATTAGATTTTATAATATATGTCAATGCTCAAACTCCTCTCTCTCCTTACCATTTTGAGGTTTGCTTACGGTGATAGATAAAAGGGTAATTTCATGTGTATTTCACACGAAATAAGTTGCAAATACTCACAAAAACATATAAAAGGGGATAACCTAAGGCAAACTCTCATTCTTTACCCTCATTATACACTCACAAACACATCCATAATTTTCCATAATTTTCCTCATCCGTTCTCTATTTTTTCCACTTTTAAAGAGCGTTTTTCCTCATTTTTTCTTATTTTTTAATTTATTATCAATAAAAATAGAATAAATTTGGAATTATTTCAGAGTTTTGGCTCTTGAGTCCTTAAACAATAACCATGTAGATTTTATTGGTGTTTTGTTTCATGCTTTTCCCATTTTAAGCCCAAAAACCCCATTTTTACTCTAAAAACCATGCTTTTCGGGTGTTTTTCATTTATTTCTCACACTTTAAGTGTATATTTTCTAATTTTTTAATTATGAAAGACTAAAGCTAGCAACAAATAACATGTCCATCAAATTTCAGTCCATATGAACATTGCTAACCTCATCAAATGCGAAAAAAGAGCCATTTTCATTGTAAAAAGTCATTAGCGTGTATTTTTTATTATTTCGAGTTTTGAAACTTGTTGTAGGTTTGAAAATCAAGGCTTGTTTGATGCTCAGCCTACCTCCATGCTACCATCTTCAGCTCATCTTTGGTTTGAAAGCAATCCTGTACCATGCCGGACGAGCATTCACAAATCGGGCTTCATTCTTCTTCACATGCAAGAACTACCCCTTGTAGAAGAGAGAGGGAGGAGAGAGAAAGACTGAAATCTGATCTCCACAACCGGGCAGCCATTCAAGGAGAGGACTGGAGCGATGGAGAGTGAAGATCAAGAGTAGAGTAGGCATGTAATTGGTTGGGAGGGTTGTTTGCAACCCCCATATCTCATCTCAATGATTGGCAAGAGGATGATGTCTTTCTGCATGCTTGCGAAAAAAGCACCCCCCCTCTCAAATTCATTTTTTTTAAAGGGGCGCCCTTTAGGGAGCCCCCAAAGGTCATGCCTTTTGGCTCTCATCAAGTCCTATTCACACTTGACTATGAACTTTGCTTCCCGGGCGCTCCCATTTCCTCGTCCCATGTCTGTTTTGAAGTCTAAGAAATCCTGGGCGTCCGTCTTGAAGTCCTCCACTGCCGGGCATCTCCCGACATCTCATCTGACATGCCCAAAAATTGTCAAAATTCACCAACTGTCGTCAAGTGGATCTTTTAAGCCTTTTCCGAGCGTTGCCGCTTAAAATCGTACTGATTGCCACCGCCGCCTTCGACAAAGTTCATTTTTCCCCTGAAATTCAAAAATTTTGGCTATTTTTAAGGACTTCTCAGCATAAAAAATCATCTGTCATTGGCGACCATGGGATAGGGCGACTCAGCCCGTCGAATCCTACGAACAATGGAGGATCCAGTGTCCATGATAGCTTGCTCCACTAATATTCCATCCACATACACTGGAACCCTAGGGCAATGCTTCTTAGCATGATCGAACCAATTTTCTCCTACTCTAGCTACACCCAAGGGTTCTACTATATACCTGATACGTAGGATTTTCTTGAATTCCTTGCATACTCCTAGAGAAAGTTTAATCAATTGTAGGAGATTCACATCTGGTTTGACTTTGCAAAGAGAACTTGCTAGGTCAAAGTCATGGTAGTTAGCCAAAGTTCTCTTCTTGTGCCAAACCATTCTTTCCTTTGGTCGTTGAACCATTGGCTTTAGTGCCTCCTTTTTTACTTTTGTTTTCTTTCTTGGCACCTCTCTATCCTTCTCGGGATCTACTTTACCATCAACAGGCCTTAAAGGTCCACCTTTCATATCTGTATTCAGGACTTGCTTTTCCCTATCATCCTGCTTAGGGTTTCCCTCGATAGGTTTTATAGTTCCTTTATCACCCTCTTTAATATTTTTCCCTCTTGTTATGGCTCGTAGATTATAATTTTTAGTATCATTGACACGTATAGCCTCAATAAGGTTGACTCCACTACCATGAGGCAACTCCTCTACAACAGCCTTTCCTCGTTGCAGTATTTGTCTTGGTCCCTCATCTTGTTGGAGATTATTCCCTTGTGCGCGATGATTAATTGGACCAGGTTGTTTATTTCCTTGTTGGAGAGAACTGATCTTACTCCAATAGGTAGCAGCTAAGTGGCTAGACTTTTCACAAATATCACATTTGACATTAGGGCAATTCCTTGGAAAATGTTGGCCACCACACCACTTATAGCTGAATCTTAAGGGGCCACCCTCTTCAAAGCGTCGAATCCCTATCAAATTCTGTTGCTTCTTAAGGAAATTGATATCCACAACTATTTGTTGATATTGTTTAGATATTATATCAGTGTAGTGCTTCATCATGTCCTTAACTTCACCAAGGACATTAGAGGCACTCGACTCGTAGCCGCGATCATCAGTTTGTCGTCCAATGGGCCTAACCACTTGATTAGGACAACATTAGGATTCATTGTTTGGCCCGCACTATTTAGTGAGACCACTTGACTAGCCATGGGCATAGTCATGCTAGGAAGAGCTGGTAACATAGGCAAATTCGGCATGATCCCTCCTCTCCCATTCGCGTTTGACATGGGATCCCCTTGACTCCCATTGGTCAAGGCCAAGTTATTACCATTTCAATTTATCCTTGCTGCATAAGTCGCTTGCAAGCGTGACTCTACTCCTTCTACTTGGGTAATAGCAGTGTCAATGTCGACTAAAGCAACACTACTCAGTTGCACATAGATATTAAAATCCAATCCATGTAGGAAATATTGTAATTGGGCAGCTATTGGAATGGGGATATAAGTATTTAGTTTACGAAGAACTTGCTTTAATTTCTTGGCATAGGCCTAGACATTCTCATTTGGTTCTTGGCGTGTTACATTCAAGACATGCATCCAATATTGTCCACCCTTCTCAGGGGCAAACTCTCTACGGGAAGCCGTAAAGAATTGGGGACTGCTAGTTATGGTTCCGGCTTCTAGACCGTGATAAATTAGGTGTCCTTCATCTTCATCTTAATGTGGAGTTCTCCATCTTCTTCTGCTAACCCATGAAAAATAGGCAAAGATGCTCCTAATGCCAGCAAATCCAGTGTCCCTGCTCGAATTGTGATAGGTTGTGCCATGACTACAACCAGATTGACAACATGAGTTTGTGCAGGTAAAACTATACCTCCACTTGTTGTAGACTGATTAATTGGAAGTAGGGAAGTACTAAGACTTCCACTTGCACTCGAAGAGCTACTCATAATACTTAGGTTACTAGCACCAGTGCCTCTTATGCGCAACGGGATACTCCTTTAAGGAGAATAACAACTTACAATCTCCAACCACCGTCTAGCCCTCTCAGCACATTCTGGTTTTGTATTTCGACTTGACGGTCCTTGTTAGAGGACATAAACCAACTATTTGGTTCCTAGAAACCCTAGAGTTGAGAACCACCACTTGTTGGCAGCTCTCATCAGATGCATCACTAATGGGACCTAAAATGGGCTAGCACTGGCTAAGGCACTAGTTGCACCTCATGCCCTCAACAGACAACCCCACCTCACGACTTTGCAGGCCAGGAGCGTCTATCGAGGGATACACTATCCTAAACACTAATCACTTCGCGTTTATAGTCTGTAATCCAACGAATGTTCCCTTTTCCTTGTCCCCTCAGAGGGAGATCATACATATGTCGGCAGTAAATGCCACATATCACAGACACAAGGGCACCCCACTAGCTAATTGTCGTGGCCCTACTACAACTCTCCTACATCTTGGGGATTGGCCCCTCGATGCGCTGCTTTCACACATAGACACGTTCGAAACAAACTCCTCTCTTAGTGCCAATATATTTAACATTCTAGAAAAGCACTTATTCTCACTTATCCATCCCCTTTAACCCACCGTCTAGACCTACAGCCTGCTTGCTCACTCGCTCTACGTGGGTCAAGTCCTAAAGAAACCAAGTATCGTGCATCCAGGAGCTTGTAATTGATACCATTTAACGATGCTTGATGCAAATGTGTATATGATTAAGTGCTCAAACAATTGAAAAATAGCCTTGTGCATTGTGCAAATCCATTCTTTTCATGTTTCCATACACTAACATATAATTGCTATGATGAGAGAAGACACAGAGCCTTACACTCGTGCTGTACTTCCCTTTATTTAACTTAACGTCATCCTATACGAATAATGCAGCAAAAATATCATATTTTATAACATATTTCAATGCTAAAACTCCCTCCTCTACCTACCGTTTAGAGGTTTGCTTGTAGTGATAGGTAAAAGGGTAATTTCATGTGTATTTCGCACGAAATAAGCAGTAAATACTCACAAAAATATATAAATGGAGATAACCTGAGACAAACCCTCATGATTTACCCTTATTATATACTCACAGACACATCCATAAATTTCCATAATTTTTCTCGTCCGTTCCCTATTTTTTCCCATTTTAAAGAGCATTTTTTCTCATTTTTCCTTATTTTTTCTTATTTATTATCAATAAAAATGGAAGAAAATTAGCATTATTTCAGATCTATGGCTCTTGAGTCCTTAAACAACAACCATGTAGATTTTATTGGTGTTTTGTTTCATGAGTTTTCCATTTTAAGCCCAAAAATCCCATTTTTACTCCAAAAACCATGCTTTTTGGGTCTTTTCCATTTATTTTTCACACTTTAAGTATATATTTTCTGAATTTTTTATTATTCAAGACTAAAACCAGTAGCAAACAATATGTCCATCAATTTTCAACCCATATGAACATTGCTAACCTCATCAAATGCGAAAAAAGAGTAAATTTCTTTGTAAAAATGTCATTACTGTGTATTTTTTATTATTTCGGGTTTAGAAACTTGTTGCGGGTATGCAAATCAGGACCCATTTGATGCTCAGCCCACCTCCACACTACCGCCTTCAGCCCATCCTTGGTTTGAAAGCAATCTGGTACCATGCTGAACAAGCATTCACCAATCGGGCTTCATTCTTCTTCACACGCAGGAACTACCCCTTGCAGGAGAGAGAGAGAGAGGAGAGAGAAAGACTGAAATCTGATCTCCACGATCGGGGAGCCATTTGAGGAGCAGACTGGAGTGATGGAGAGCAAAGATCAAGAGTAGAGCAGGCATGTAATTGGTTGGGGGGATTGCTTTGCAACCCCCATATCTCCTCTCAATGATTGGTAAGAGGATGGCACCTTCCTGCACGCTCGTGAAAATATAGCCCGCCCCCCTCCCCCCCCCCCCCCCCCAAATTCGTTTTTCTTTAGGGGCCTCCTTTAGGGAGCCACAAAAGGTCATGCCTTTTGACTCTCATCAAGTCCTATTCACACTTGACTATGAACTTGGCCTCCTGGGCGCTCCCATTTTCTCGTTCGATGTCTGTTTTGAAGTCTGAGAAATCCTGGGTGTCCGTCTTGAAGTCCTCCACTTTCGGGCATCTTCGAGGGTCTTGTTTGACACACCAATTTTTTTTTAAAATTCACAAACTATCGTCAAGTGGGTCTTTTAAGCCTTTTCTGAGCATTGCCACTTAAAATCGTACTGATTGCCATTGCCGCCTTTGACAAAGTTTATTTTTTCCCTGAAATTTGAAAATTTTGGCTATTTTTAAGCACTTCTCGACATTAAAAATCATCTGTCAGGGAGGTCTGGTCTAGTCCAGTCAATGTGTTGTTGCTATTTTTTATTTTCCCTACTATTTATTTAAGTGGTGTTAACTGTGGGTTGCACGTGTAATTTTTCTCATCTTTTGAAACATCAATACATTATTGTCACTCTCCTCATTACCTTATTTTCAGCTTCAACAAATTCTTACCTCTTTCTATCTTTCTCTCTTGTCATCACTCTCTTTCTCTCTCTTCTTCTGCACTTTCTTTTCTCTCTCTCTCTTGCAGTCTTCTCTCTCTCCACCAGTTCACTTCTTGACATACTGAAATCTATTGAGCTTCTCTCCTATTCTCCACATGTGCTTGGAAGTTCTGCAAAAATCCATTGAGCTTCTCTCTCCTTCTCCATATATCACAAAATCTCTATCAAAATTCATTAAGTTTTTTTATTTTTCATAAATTTTGTGAATTTTTTGTCAAATTTACTTTAAATGATGGTCCCTTAGAGACATCATGAGGGAGATGAGATTGTCAAAGAAGGCACTTCTCAAAAAATGGAGAAAGACATCCCAATGAATAATGTAAAAGATGACATTGAGAATGTAGGGCATACCATACTGAGTCGCACTAAAGGGGTTTGAGTGATTTTTTAAAGATTCTCCTTCTTCTATTTTGATTAAAAGAGTTGCTTTAGTTGAGCTTATTTATTGATTGGAAAAGATTGTATTCCATGACTTGGTATGTTTGGTCTATGATTTTTCTTGTGAATTAGTAGGAGGATAAAAGAAGCTATGTCGCTATTGGATCTACAAGACCAATGATGTCATGGGATTTTTGGGCTAAGTTCTAAAGTAGATAATTATCCATACCTTGCAAAGTTCTACATATTACCTTTAGGACATGGGGAGACAAGTTTATGGTAGATTTTCTTAGTATATTGACTCGGTTTGTATGTAGTCTTCAATGTTTGGAAGTCATTTATGAGGTTGAGTTAGGAGAAAGACTTAGTAAATCAATAGTTGCATGGGACATAATGTATGGTTTGGGGAGGGGGCAACTTG
The DNA here is from genome assembly GCF_053477565.2 of Lygodium microphyllum. Taxonomy (NCBI): domain Eukaryota; kingdom Viridiplantae; phylum Streptophyta; class Polypodiopsida; order Schizaeales; family Lygodiaceae; genus Lygodium; species Lygodium microphyllum. Next base: position 80,960,217 of record NC_141163.1, on the reverse strand, counting down.
GAGAGCTTTGGCAAGGGGAAAAGTTGAGAAAATAGAGTGTTTGGGGCAGGCAGCAGATCAAGCCTCAAAAAAATGTGAAGAAGAAGGGGACTAAATGAGAGCCAATTTTAAAGCCAACTTTCAAGTGAAAAGGTGGCCCAAGACCCATAAAAAAAGGCATTTTTGGTGCAAAATGGAACAATCGTAGATCAAGAAGCTAGGATTTTCTAGATGCATTTCAGCGAGAGGAATCTAATGCATGTGTCTCTTTTTCAATCGAAGTCCATTTGAGACCCCATTTAATGGCCACAAGGTTTGGCATTACGAAGAAGCTACGGGATCCAAAAGTTGAAAAGTGTGTGACAAAGGCCAGGGTGATAGCTTTCGATTCATGAAATCCACCATCTAGCCGGATCATGATTTTGAGGACGTTTTCCCCTCCGTCTAGGCCGGAGCTAGTTGTGGACAAGTGTGAACATACAAGTTTCAACTAGATAGTTTAATAGTTAAATGTTTTACCATGATTAAGAGGGAAAGAACTCAAAAAATTCACATGAATGGAGGGGGGCACTTTTTTTCTTGTGCCCCCCTTCCCCATTAAAAAAATCATTTTTTGTACCTCTTCTAATCATTTTCTTGCTCTTCGAAATGGTATGTTGAATTTCTTAACTCTTTGATGCTCCAAACCACACGAGGAATGATCCAATAAATGAAAAGATGTAATTTCAATATTTCTATCTCATGTTTTTCTCTCTCTTTGTTCCTTGTTCATATGGCTATGTATGAGAGAGAGAGAGAGAGGGATGATTCCATAAAGCGGGCATGGAAGATAGTTTGGAATTGTAATGACACATAGATTGAGTGATTTGGATGTGTTAGCGACTAGAAAATAACATCAACAACTCCACTTTTTCAAAGTAGGAGGGATGCATATGCCTTGCATATGCAAATTTCAGAGTAAGCGACTCTTATTTAATTTTTATGATAAATCTTTCATGTGTATGATGGAAAGATGATTGAAAATGGTTGAAATATATTTATTGATGTCTAAAATTTCAAAAATTTGGTTATTTTTCTTCATGCATAATAAAAATAATAAAATCACAAAATCCAAAACATGAGATTTAATGGAAAACGGTATTGTTCTTAGGTTTTGAAAAACAAATGATGTTCACATGGCATGAAAATGAGTATGCTATTGCATCACACTTGAAGTATGTCATAAAAATAAAAAAACTTAAACAATTAGCAATTTATGTTGAAATAAATGAAAAAGATCATGAGAAACAGTCAAATAAAGAGAAAATTTAAGAAAAAATAGGTTTGTACATTATAAATTATAAAAAATTAGGAGAATATTTGTGATTGTGTAATGACGGTAGAATATGAGGGTTTGTATCAATTTACCTCCATTTATATGTTAAACTACATGTTTAGAGATTGCTCTTATGTAAAATTATCATAAAAGCTCCCTATATCTATGCAAGCAACCAAAACATAAATGATAGGGGGTGTGGGACTAAAATAAAAAGATATTTGATTAATCTACTAACTTCTTTGCATATCTTAACATATAGACCATGGTTTATATAGTTTTAAAAGATTCAATATCACAGGTTAGCCCGGTACTATTCCTCAGCAACACAGCATGACACTAGTAGAAAGAAATCATGAAAAGATTGTTTACATACTTCATATTAGATGGTTTTTAGTTAACTTGTTCGAGCACAAAGTGTCATACACTTTGCATATGTAATCTAAATATTGTATGTCTAGGTGATGACCAATGTTGAGAGTATAAGATCCCCTTTGTTGTAGGGTAACACAATAGCTTGGAAAATTGATTAAGTGAGAAATATATATAGTCTCGTAGATTATTATGTTTATATTGTGTGAGAACTCTGTTACGCTTGTATTTGATGTTGCAGATGGTGCATCTTGGGGTCAATCCCTAGGGTGTAGGAGAGCGTAGGAGCCACAACACTCTGCTGGGGGAGCTCTTTGTGTATGTGATACGAGGGGCTAGTCATCTCAATGTTTAGATACTCCCTTTATTAGAGTTGGGATGGGTGAAATTATTGGACTACAAATTGATACAAATGTGTGATTTATTCAGAGTAGTGTATAGTCTCTAGATGCTTCTAGTCATGAGGCCGTGAGGATGGTTCGGTGAGCATAGGAGACCGGGTGGCTAGAGCCTTGGAGCTAGTATTTGTTGTGCCCGTTTTAGGTCCCAACAAGTGGTGCATTTACCAGGAGCCATTGATAAGTGGAGATTTTTGAATCTTGGTTAACAGGGACAAGTTGTTTAGTGTATGCCAAAGAGCATTGAAATAGATCCATTATTTTCTAATAGACAACATCAAGCTAAGATTCAATGTCAAGAAAGAGCTAAAAGGGCTAGATAGTGAGTTGAGATAATAAGGAGATATTCTCCTAGGCATAGTAGTCCAATATCCTTAAGAAAGAGAGGTCTTGTTGACCCAATCAATATCCTCGTTAGTCCATCAATCGGAGAAGGAAGCTCTAACATTTTCCTTTTCCTAAAAAGTCAATCTACTTCAAGTGGAAGTGTAGCTCCACCGATGTAGACCCCTAGATTAAACCTAGTCATCATGATGGCACAATCCATTGCAATACCTATAGGAATGCCAGATTTTCCAGTCCTAAGTTTCCCTCTACCTATATTTAATGGGTTATCATAGGAAGATGTAGAGCTTCTACATAATTGAGTTCTAGAAATTAATATTCAATGACTGAATTTAGAACAAAGGACATCTCATGATGTTTTTCAATATGACTGTGAAAGGAAGAGCTACAATGTGGTATCATGGCTTGGAAGCTAAGACCATAACCATGATCAACTTATTTTTTGCGGCTTTCCAAAGAGAGTTTTCCCTTGAGAGAGGTGGTCAGTATTAGCTGCATATTTTGAATGTGACACATCGAGAGCCTTGTGAGAATGCTTGAGTGTATGCTAAGAAACTAAAAGAGGTGATTTGAAAATTGCAAACCTCTATTTCTATTCCACTTTACTACCCAATTGCACTACTTTTTACATGGAGGATTAGACATCAATATCCAAGCGTAGTTGAGTAGTGTTGCTCTTGTTGATATTGACACTACTATTACATGAGAAGAGGAGGTAGAATTGCACTTATAAGTGGCCTATGCATCTAGAGTAAACCTAAATCCAAGTCTAGGTCTTGAAAATAATTTGGCATTGATTGGGGAAGTCAATTTGCACTAGTACACCTATTACCAATTTGAATGGATGAGGAAGCATAATGCAGAATATGCCCATGCTCCTGGCTCCTCTTAATGTTGCTATGCTAATGGAAAGCCAAATGGTTCCACTAAATAATGGAAGCCAAATTATGAACTCTAATGTCATGCCAATCAACAATTGATCCCTAATCAGGTGGTTATAGACCAACTGAACAACAAGTGGATGATGACAGTTATGAGTCTAGTGCATCAAATGTTCTTGGCAAAGTTAAGGACATGATTAAGCATTATATCGATGATAATAGAATAGTATATACAAATAGCCATGGATGTTAATTTCCTAAAGTAGCAGTAAAACTTGATAGAAAGTTGATGTCTTGAAGAGGATGGTCTATCAATATTTAATTGTAAGGGGAGTTGTCGTCAGCACTTTTCAAGAAACTTTCCTAATGTCAAATGGAACATATGTGGAAACTATGGCCATCTAGCTAGTACTTGCTGGAGTAAGATTCGCTCTCTTTAGCAACAAAGGAGTAAGAAACCACATCCAATTAATCATCAAGCACAAGAGAAACAAGATGAGGGACCAAAGAAAATATTGGAGAGATGAAAAACTATCATATAAGAGATACCTAGTGGTAGTGTTGTCCTCTTTATCGAAGCTGTGGATGTCAACACCGTTGGGGCTTTTAATTTACAAGCCATTACAAGGGGACAAAGGGTTAAAGAAGGTAATTGGGATAATGTAAAACCTATTGAGACAAACCCCAAAGAGGATGATAATGGAACACAAGTATTTAAATTGGATGTGGAAGCTAGTTCTCTGTTGGTAGCAAAGTTGAATCCAATAGGGGGCTCCCAAAGAAGAAGGTAAAAGCCAAGAAAGAGGCATCTAGGCCGATTCAATGAGCAAGAGAAAGAATGTTCTAGTAGGAGAAGAGAACCATTGCTAATTGTCATGAATTTTACTTAGCCAATTCTTTTTTATAAGTAAAGCGTGATGTGAATCTCTTGCAGCTGATCAACCTATCTTTGGAAGTGTGTAAAGAGTTTAAGAATATTCTTTGCACTAGGTATATCATCAAACCCTTGGGAATATCCAATGCAGGAGATGACTTGTTTGAAAATGCAGAAAAGCATTATTCAAGGGTGGCAACATTTGTTGACGACATATTAGTGGATCATGCCATTGTGGATACGGGATCCTCCATCAATATTATGAGTTCAGAATCGATGGAAAGGCTAGGACTAGAAATCCAAAAGGATGCCTTCACAATTCTTTGAATGGCTAATGATAGCGTAAGGCAACCAAAAGGTTGCATTACCAAAGTCCATGTGGCTATTACCAATGTGGAATACATGTTGTACTTTAGGGTTATTAGGTTTGTAGGGACACCAAGCTATCTAGTATTATTAGGAAGGCCATGGATCTTGCAATCCGACTATCAAGTTGATATACCCACTAGTCGTGTGATTTTTGGTAGAGATGCTAGATGCATAGTAGTGTATGAATATCCTGAATCTCCTCAAAGTGAGAGAGCACCCTTATCCTTGCCAAAATTAGATGCATTCGAGGATCCTTCTGGAAGTGTGACTTTATCAAGCAATGAGTCAAGAGAAGGATCCACTATAGAAGATGTCTACCATGTGACTCTGAATGAGATGATAAAAGCTCAAGATTAAATCAGAGATGCAAATGTGATTGAGCTAGATATCAGTACGTTGGATAAGCCACAACTGATTAAATTAGGAATCTATGATTAGTTGGAAAAGAGGAAGGACTATGTATCCTTGATCTAAGAATTTCTTGATTTTTTTCTTGGAGCTATGATGAGTTGAGGGGTATTCCTCCTAGTTTGGCTATGCATATTCTTCCCCTGAAGAAAGATAGCCATCATTTTTGACAAAAAATAAGGCATATGCCTTTTGAACTAAGTGACAGATTATTTGAGGAGCTACAAAAATTGTGTAAGACTCGTCTAATATTTTTGGTACAACACACAGAGTGGTGTTTGCCACTAGTTATCAAGAAAAAGAAAAATAATTAAATCCAACTTTGCGAAGATTTTAAGGAGCTCAATAAACAAATGGTTAAATATTAGTGAGAGCTAGATTTTTCTCAAGGATTTCACCTATGAGAAAATATCTATATAATGTGCGTGCAAAGGATATTAAGAAATACCCTTTCTTTACATACTTTAAGGCCTTATAATGGTCCCTCTTACTTTACTAAATTTACGAATTTTCTTCAAATTATAATAAGAAACCCCTTTTATAAATATAATCCTATAAATTTTACAAAATATAGTATCCTTTATTTTGAACTCACATTTTATCTTACATGTTCTATAAGTTGGACTCCCTGGGGGATTTCGAGACCCATTTTTGGAGTATAAAAAGACTCTAGGAGACGTAAAAGAGAAAATTTTCATGGAAAATGAAATAGTTGCAGAACAAGGAGTTGGAGTTTTCCTAGATGTGTTTCAATGTCAAGAATCCAATGCAAGTGTCCATTCATCGAGATCAAAGTTAATTTGACCCCCCCCCCCCCCCCCCCCATTTAATCCTTGCAAGGTTTCACATTATAAAGTGGCTACTAGATTCGTGAGTCGAAAAGTGTGTGACAAAGGCCAGGTTGATAGATTTCCATGCCATAAAGCTAGTCTTCTAGTCCGTTCATGACTCTGAGCTTGTTTGCCCCTTTGTCTAGGTTGAAACCATTTTAAGAAAGTGTGAAAATATCAAAATGAACTAGTTATTTAAGGGGTTAAGTGTGAAGCTTGATTAAGAAGAGGAAATGCATGTCAAAAGAACATGATGGGCGGAAGGGGCCCCATTTTTTCAATGCCTCCTCAAACCCCCCAAAAATGCATCATAAACCAAATGCATTTTGATTTCATATGATTGGAAATGATTGTTATCACTTGGAAATGATTTGGTTTATCACAAACATAAAAAAGAATAGCAAGTATTAATCACTTTATAATTTTATGCTAAATATGCAAAACCCACAAAGTGTGGGTTTTATGGCAAATCATGAGTTTTATGGGTTTCTTAACTCAAATTGTGTTTCTATTGTATAAAATGGTCAATAATGACAAATCTTAGTATTCATAATCATCTTATGTCAAAAATACTAGAAATATATATATAATAAATCAAGAAAAATAAAGAGAAAATGATTTATATGGAGAAAATTTGATATTATGCATAAAAATTTTACAAATATTTATGAATTTATTTATGGATGTATGGTAGGACTAAGGCGTGAGGCTTTAGCCTTAGCTCAGTCCCATTTTGGTATTATAGTGCGTGATTTATTGCTTTTTAAAGAAGAAAAACACATGAAAAACATTCCCTACACCTACCACTGCAAGCATAACATTAAATGGTAAGGAGAGAAGGGATTTACGAGTGCTCATCATGGTTTGAATCTGGTTTATTCATTATATTTTGCATATAGGGTTTGTTTATCTTAAAAGTTAAAGGGTTCAACAGCATGAGTACACTCGGTGTTGTTCTTATGCAACAAAGCAAATACACTAGTAGTATGAAAATCATGAAAAGAATTGGTTGTGTACATCCACATTGCTGATTTGATTTAATAAATTGTTGCTTGCACTTGTGGGCATTCACCTTTGCATTACATTCCATATACATGGTATCAAATGAGTATCAACTCCTAGATTGTGAAGCACTTGGTTTCAAAAATGTTGACCCATGTTGAGAGTGTGAGAAGTCGCGAGCTGTAGGTTTAGTATGTTCATTTCTTTGGGGACTAATAAAGTGAGGATACAAATTATCTCTTGGAACGATTAATGATAAGAGAGGACTATGTGTCCTATGTGTTATATGTTTGAATGTGCATCTTAGGGCCAGTCCTCGAGGTGTAGGAGAGCCAAAGTGGGCCACAACAACCAGTTGAGGTGTGCTCCCTCTGTATGTGTTACGAGGTGCTAGGTATGATACTATTTGGGTACTCCCTATGAGAAGTTGGGAAGGGATCCATTGCACTATAAATAGTACAAACACATGTTTAAGTTGGATTAGTGGGGTTGGCCTCCAGATGCTCTTGGTCACAAGGTGATGGGGTGGTTTGTTAAGTATAGAGGTCTGACTAGAGCCTTGAGCTAGTGTTGGACTGATTTTAGGTCCTAACGTGGTGGTGCATTTGCTAAGAGTTGCCAATAAGTGGTGATTTTTCTAAACTTGGCTATAATGAACCCATTATGTTTTTAGTTTCTAATTGGGAGCTACCTTGAAGTGGTGGACATTAATCTTGGGCTAATTAAAGCCTTGATCATTAGCTATAACATGTCCGCTTGTATTTTCAAGACACGTCTTAGCAGTCCATCAGAAAGGATGCATAGCAAGCTCCGCCCGGCACTCCCATGGAATGTTACGGGGTTTGCGATCTAGGGATTTATGTGTCTGCCACGTAGCAGAAGTATTCCGGTCATTCCCACTTAGGATGGACCTGAATTAGGGTTTTCCTGATTGGTCATTTCCTAACAACAACTAGCGTCGAACCCAAGCGAACTACTTTATGCAGAAACGCCAGGTTCGAAGCGGATTCATGCTGCACTTGGTTCAAGGAGAATGGGAAATGAGAGGGATGCAAAGCTCAACCTCTCTACCATAAGGCATAGTCCCATTCCGTTCCCCTAAAACAGCGTAAATCGGGTTCAATCATAACTCTAGGTCAACACTTTTGTTGTTCCTATTCTTTGACAATTTTCTTGCTGTCCATCATGATTTGAGATTAGTTCCCGGCCAACCGGGACCACCCATCCGTAGGACGGACCTATGGCCCATTCTCCACACTTTCCTCGGGTTGTTTTAGTTATTTAATTACCTAACACATTAGTTGGACATGTGACAATCAGCTTCTTTAATTAACCCGTTAGGCACTGGTTCATTCACATAATCTTATCACTTGACATAGAAAAACAATATCAGATAAGTTCCTTATTAATAGGTTATCATATTTATCTTTGAAATACAAAGAGTCCAGCCCGTAGGCTTATCCACAATCCGCGCGAAGGCTATCCAACAATCCACAGGGATCACTAATCCAAGTTTCTACCTGTAGACTAGTATGCGGGCCTTGAGATCCAATCCCGAGTCATGTTAGCCTCTTGTGCAGGGCTCGGAAGGCAAGGGATTTACGGCCAGAGCCCCCTCAGGCACCCAAGCATCCTCCTGCTCCAAGTAGCGCTCAACGAAGAGACCTCTCACGGCAGGTGTGGTCCACTTGCCCAGCGCAGTTAACAACCCCCTTGGTTAGGGTCACGGGCAGGCAGTCGGGGGTAACTGAAGCTGCCTCTCCCTTCAAGACTTCAACCTGAAGTATAGATATCCATTTATCTTTTAATTCATTGATCAAACAAAGCCAAATAGTGCTCTAAAATCTGTAGCAAGCACAAACATTTCCATTGATCGTTTTTGTTGGCAAACTGCTAAGGAATAATCATTCCTTTCGAATGCGTCCAACACTCAATCCGGGATGACTTGCAACTTGGCAAGATCCCCTATATCCTAGGTTAGGGCATACCCTATTAACCCAACTTGGTCAAACCTTAAGTTCATTGGTTACTTCAGTTTATCGATTGGTCTTTAGTTTGAATTAATCTTCCTTACTCAAGAAGGATACTAGAGTATTCATCCACTTGCAAGATAACTTGTGTAAGAATCTGCCAACCTCATTGCGAGAATTTGGCCATTCTCTTGTGATCCAATCACAAGATCATATGACTCCACACTTCCTGTGCAAGTGTCGCATCGAGCTATGAGACAATGGAGTCATGAAACAATCAGTTTTAGGTTACTAGGTTGACGTCGTTAGACCTAGGGTTTCCAAGTTTCATCTTGTAAGATTCTTAGGGACAAACCCTAGCTCACTTTCCAATTACATTTTCACTGTCTCTACATTTAGTATAGGAATATTAGTTTTAACAATACGCACGATTAGGTCACGTATTAAATTCTATAGTGAATCTTTTGGAATTCAACTTTTTCCTAAACGAGTACTCCGCAGTTTAGGTGTTTTAGGTTTATGCAAATTGGTTAACTCTAGAAGATAATTCCAAGATTACTTCCACATGATTCGTTGTCTATGTGTACATTGATTTTTCAACCTTAACTTATCGGTTTAAGGTTAGGCATAGGTTAGGTTAATTTCAAGTAATCTTCCCTTTACTTTGCAAACAAAATTCATGCTAAATAAGCAACCCTTTTCTTGATAATTTATGCAGTTGACAACGATAATTTCATAGATTTTATGCATCGTAAGAATCATTTCATGCTTTGCACTTTCCATGATGATTCATTGCGATATGGGTTACTAGTGCGAGATGTAGTTTATACTTCTAGGCTTAACCGAAGTACACTATTTTAATGGATAATAATCTAGTCTTATAATTCATTTCACTGCATATCTATTTGCTAGAAATGTGTTTATGCTTTCTTAATTTGCATGTTTCATTCAAAAGTATTGATGACTAATTTCCTTCATCGTGAACAACTAGGGCGAATATATATCATATTTCTAATAATTTACCTTGCATGATTAAATTACAACAATATCAAATAAAAATTAGGAAGGAAAACCTGGGCTTGGGGTGAGATATCCACGTGGATGCCGGGAGATGACCCTCCCGCGGTTGTGCCTTGGACTTTCTTAGGAGGCATTTCCGTCGTGGAAGCAGCTTAACAACTTCTTTTTGATATTCCACCATGGCTCTCTTTCGCAATAACTTGCAACATCCGTCAAAAGCAGTTTTAGAAGGCTTCCTCCTTGGAGTCCGGAGTTCGGAAGGGGGTGTTTCAGAATCTTTCACGACTAAGACCTATTAAGCCATGGGAAAGGCTTAATGGCCTTTGTAAGGACTCACACGAATGGGGAATAATGAGGTGTGGAATCCCTTACGAGGGTTTTTTTTTTTGAGTGGGAAAGGGAGGTGTTAAAAAAAAACCTTCAACACTCTTCTTCTTTTTTTCGAGTGGGGAAAAAACAAAGTCCCATGGGTATTTTGCATACGGGGAAGAAAGGGCTAAGGACAATTTTTCTTGGGGAAAATGGCCTTATAGAATCCTAAGGGAGGAACTTCCAAGGGGAAAAAGTAGCCTTTAAAGGCTATACCTCTTGGAATGCGGGAAAAAGTCTAAGGGCTTTTTAAAGACAACTCGATGGGGGTAATCCTAAAATCCCTTAAAAAGGGGGCTAATTGGTTAAAACACGGGGAGGGGTGTGTGACTCCAAAGTAAAGGAAAAGGGGGCTTAAGGGTTAAACACGGAGGGGGGGTTGTGACTCCAAAGTTAAGGAAAAATGGAGCTTAAGGGATTTTAAAACCCGGGGGAGGGGGTTGGGTTCCAAGGCCCAAGAGAAAGGGGCTTATAGGGGTTAAAACCGAGGGGGAGGGGGATTTCAAAAGGCACAAGAAGGGGGCTTAAGAAGACCCTCCCCTTGGAAGCTTCTGAGCTTCCAGAAGCCTTCCACGTGGGGGGGGGGGGGGGGGGGGGGGGGGGGGCGGTAATAAGGCCGTTCGTCGACGGCGGATGATGGTGGCAGTGGCGGGGTCTGGCAACCCTCAACTGGCAGAAGCGGCAACGGCGTTCAGCAGTAGCCCTTGTCGTGTAGAGGCGGCAGCGGCATTGGCTTAACCCTGCATCAAGCTCTCTCTCTCCCTCAGTGTTTCAAAATGGCGGCCCTCACTCCTCTCGTTTTCCTTCATCCTCCTTTCCTCACGGCAGCAGCGTAGGGTATTTGGCAGCCCTCATTCCTCTCTACCTCCACTTCACGATAGTGCCCTTCTGGTTAAATAGGGGGGGGAAGGGGGAATCCTCCCTCTCCTTCGTGTCAGCGTGCATGGTCGTGTTACTTCGCGAGCTCCACCAAGGAGCTTCCGCGTCCCTTCTATTCCCCTCCCCTTCCAGCACAACAGTCGGCTGGGGAGGGGAATAATAAGAAAATTTGCATTATCCATAAGAAAATGTTATATATTTATCCTCAAGAGGTAGTTTACGAGAATGTTACATTCTTTCCCCCTTAGAGGAATCGAGAAGTCCTCATCTCGAGATAAACTGGGGATATTGATGTTTGAGAGTGCCTTCATCTACCCAAGTGGCATCCTCTTCGGGATAATCTTTCCACTGGACGAGGCATTCTCTCAAGGTTCTGGATCTTAATTGTCTCTCCCTAATATCTAAGATCCTGTCAGGCCTTAGTTCAAGGACTCCTTGACTAGGCATTACAATTTGTTGGTCATCAAGTTCATGGTTAGGATTAGGTACATATTTCTTCAATAGCCTGATATGGAATACATTGTGAACCTTTAGGTCCTCAGGGAGTTGCAATTTATAGGCATTAGATCCTAGACATTTGAGCATCTTGTGTGGCCCACAATACCTTGGACTTAGCTTCTTGCAATTACCTAAGGATAGGAAACTCTTATTAGGGCATACGCGAATGAAGACCATGTCTCCTTCTTCGAAGATTCTATCTTGATGCTTCAAATCCGCATATGCCTTCTGTCTATCCTTGGCAGCTTGGATGTCCTGTCTTATTGACTTTATATGGTCATCCATCTCTTCCAACATCTGCCTTGAAGCTTCAACCCTTAAGGTTGGATCTGAGAAGTTTAGCGGACTTTGACAGTCATGACCGTACAATGCTTGGAAAGGGGTCATCTGGATGCTTTGCTAGTAAGAAGCATTGTAGGCAAATTCAACCAAAGGCAAATATTGAATCCACCTCTTCGGCTCACGACAACAGTATGCCCTTAGCATATCCTCGATGACTTGATTTACCCGCTCTGTTTGGCCATCCGTTTGGGGATGGTAAGCGGTGCTAAAATAGAGTTGAGTCCCAATAGCTTCAAAGATAGCTCTCCAGAAGTGTGACGTGAAGAGAAAATCACGATCACTAATGATTCTTCTGGGTAAACCATGTATCTTGAATATCTCCTTGATGAACAATCTTGCAATATCTGAGGCTTTATAGTTTGTCTTTACTGGAATAAGGTGTGCAACCTTAGTAAGCATGTCAACCACAACCATGATGGAGTTGTATCCTCCCTGAACTTGGGGTAGGCCTACAACAAAATCCATACTGATGAATTCCCATTTCATTTGGGTGATATCAAGCAGTTGCAGTTTCCCTGGCATCATGACATGTTCGGCTTTGATACGTTGGCAAGACAAACACTTGGTGACATATTTGAGAATGTCACCTTTGAGCCTCTCCCAATGGTAGCTCTTCCTAATTGCATTAAGAGTCTTGGTATAGCCAGGATGTCCTGCGAAAGGGAAATCATGAGCTTTCCACAATATCTTCTGCTTAAGTGACTGGCTTGCTGGTATACACAGCCTTGTTCTATAGTAGACAAGTCCACTATTGATACAAAATTCATGATACTTAGCCTGCAACTTTTGATTCTGATCCTTGATAGAAATCTCCCTTAGCATTATTTGTTAGGCCGGATCATGGCATGCATCCTCTCTAGCTAACTCAAGTATTGGATTTTTTGGCATAGATACTTTTGTAGCTAGAGATCTAGCTGTTGATGGGTTCTGCAAGATTAGGGAATTAAGGAATGCCTTGCGACTAAGTGCATCAGCAACTACATTCTCTTTTCCTGGTCGGTACTTGATTTCAAAGTCATACTCTTCTAGTACTTCAATCCACCGACGTTGCCTCATGTTGAGCTCATTCTAGGTAAAGATCCATTTGAGACTCTTATGGTCAGTTACTAGAGTAAACTTGTTACCCAACAAGTAGTGTCTCCAAAGCTTTAGAGCATGGATGACAGCTAGCAATTCCAGATCATGCGTAGCATAATTCTTTTCATGAGTCTTCAATTTCCTTGAAGAGTATGCTACTGGATGACCTTCCTGCATAAGTACGCACCCTAAGGCAAGTATGCTAGCATTAGTTACTACCTCGAACTCTTTATTGAGGTGTGGGAGTTTTAGAATAGGTGCTGATACCAAACTTTGCTTCAATCTGTCGAAGCTATTTTGTTCGGGAGTTGACCATGCAATGGAAGTTTGCTTCTTCAGTAAGTCCGTCAGGGGTGCTACAATCAAAGCATAGTTTTTTATGAAGACCCTATACCATCCTATCAATCCAAGAAAGCTGTGTATTTCCTTGACAGATGTTGGTATTAGCCATTCAAGCACATCTCTGACCTTAGCTGGGTCCACTGAAATTCCTTCTGCTGATACTATGAATCCCAGATATTCAATCTGACGCTTGAAGAATGCACACTTCTTCATTTTAGCATACAGCTTATGTGACCTCATTGTCTCAAGGATAATCCGGAGTTGGGGTTCATGATCTTCTTCCTGTTTGGAATAGACTAAAGTGTCCTCGAAGAAGACAAGCATGAAATCATCAAGATATGGCCTAAAGATATCCTGCATTAACCTGTTGAAAGTGGCAGGTGCATTCGTAAGCCCGAATGACATAACTAGAAACTCAAAGTGCCCATATCTTGTATTGAAGGCAGTTTTCGGAATATCTTCTTCCTTGATCCTTATCTGATAATAACCTGACCTAAGATCAATCTTGGAGAAGATCTTTGCACCTTGAAGACGATCAAGAAGCTCATCTATTCTAGGAATAGGGTACTTATTCTTGACCATTGCTTGATTCAACCCTCGGTAATCAATACATAGTCGAAGTGTCCCATCTTTCTTTTTCTGGAATAATACTGGAGCTTCCCACGGTGAACTGCTAGGCCGGATATAGCCCTGCTCTAGCAATTGCTTGAGTTGTTCCTTCCGCTCAATTTCTTCTGGTATGGACATTCTATAAGGTCTCTTTGTAATTGGTGCAGCTCCTGGTACTAAGTTAATCTCATGATCCACTTCTCTTTGAGGCGAGAGTTCTATCAATTCTTCAGGGAATACATCCGCGTATTCCTTTAGCCAAAAAGGTCCTTCATTAGACTCTTGCTTCTGATCTAACTTGTTGAGCTTAATTAAGTAGACAAGTAATCCTTTTCTGACTCCTTTTATGATTCGAGATACTTTGGCCAATTGGATTCTTGGCACTCCAGCCTCACCTTGGGTTGTGATTAATTCCCTTTCAGAGTTTCGAAAGGAAACTTGACCCTTTCCACAATGAATGTGGGCGTCATTAGGCTTAAGCCAATCCATTCCGAGTAGACACTCATGGATACCTAAATTCATGACTCTAGATTTGACCAAAGTCTTCTTTCCTCCCAGAAAGAATTCTACCTTAGCAATTTGCCTGGTACAAGTAACCTCACGACCATTTGCCAATTCCACAAGCAAGGTAGGTGCTTCTACTATGGCTATTCCTAATCTTTTTACACAAGTTGGTGAGATAAAGAAATGTGTACTGCCACAATCAATCAAGGTCTTGAAACTTTTACCTTGATAGTCTGACGGTGTCTGAATCACTGAGAACTGGCGATTCAGTCCTTTCTTGTGTAGAGCGGCATAGATTGTCGCCCTTTTAAATTCTGCTTCCATGGTCGGATCTTCTTCTTCGCACATTTGCCTATTAGCAATGCAAGTGGTTCTTCCTCTTCCTCGGGTAGCGGCTCCTTGACCACGGCCTGTTCCTTGGAAAGGCGCTTGGCGATGCCCTCCACCAAGCTTGGGACATTGCCTTTTGAAGTGATTGGGCTTGTTGCAGTGGAAACAACGGAGGTTTCGGCCATTGCCTTGAGTAGGAACAAAGTTGTTGACATTGTTAGTCCTTGCTTTCTTTCTTTGTCCCTAATTATGACCTTGAACTCTCTTTATCTAAGGTCTGAGTGCTCCTCTTTTCAGGTCATTATAAGACTAAGCTTTGTTACCCCTTGGTCTAGACTACACTTCCTGAATTATAGGTGCCGCTCGAATGAGTGCATCCTGAAGATCTGATGGACACATAGATTCGAGATGGGTATTTACTGGTGGACTTAAACCAGTTTGGACACCTGTTATGTCATGTCCATCTGCGGCGCATACTTAAGAAGTGAGACAAATTTGGAATAGTATGCGTCAAGAGTGAGTCCCAACTGTTTTAGCTCATAGAACTCATTGATTTTCTGCGTGCGATATGCAGATGGTAAGTATCTTCCTTGCACGACTTTCTTCAGCTTCTCCCAGGTAACGGATCCCTCCGCGATCCCTTGATCCCTGCACCATTGCTTCCACCAAAGCTTGGCTTCACCGATGAGCTTTAGCTTGGTGAGCATAGCCTGATTGGTGGGTGCAGTATTGGCCGCTTCGAAGTAATCCTCCATGGATTCACTCCAAATTTCAGCATCAGCTTGAGCGTACCTCCCTCTCCCATCAAACTCGGGCGGCTTGATCTGCTTAATAAGAAACTTCTTCTCCTGGATTACAGCAGTACTTGATGTAGGAGGCGAACTAGGAACCTGTACCTGGGGTTGTGCCTGGATAAAGGTTTCTGAACATTATTATACGATAATTGTTATTGATTTATATTACATCTTTCATTCTGCTATCACATAAGCAATGTAGCTACTTAAATTTTTATCAATTCTCATGCACAATCAGACATTGATAAGAGGAAGTCTTATTCGTATTTATATGTGCCTAGCCCTTTTGGGATATAGCATTTATTGAGATGATAAGCCAACTGTTACATTTAGTTTGGGGAGAACAACATTGTATTACATTTATCTACAGGAACTATATAATAGTATGGTTTCGGGTCATGGATCTTCAGGAACCGGTAAGTCATTAGAAGTTCAGGGTATCCTTTCCGTTTGAATCCATTCTTCTCATGGCGGCCCAACACTTCAATCCTGTCGGCGCCTCATATACATATGAGTTCATCTTAACCCTCTGACCTTGAATATGTAAAGTTGAGTTTACGTGAGCTTCCACAAAAATAAACAGCTTCACGACTTTCAAGTCTTCCAACCACTTGATCCTTTTTATGTTGGTTTGTAGGTAAGCAAACCGGTGGGCGGCTATATAGTAGATTCCTGAGGCACCCGTCCATCTTCGTTCCATGTACAAGGGTGATGGATTATAGATTTGCTCTAGGATGTTCACCATCTCAACCATTTGTCGATAATGCGGAGAATGCATTGCAGTCATAAACATGACTCGAAATACTAAGAACTTGTTCCACGCTTCATAATTCTGCAAGACAGCATTGAAGGTAAGGAAATTTTTGGAACATCAACATTTTCTTTACGTCAACTTATTAAGATTTCATAAAAACAATTCTGTTGTTGGTCGGCTCTGATACCAACTGTAACGTGTCCGCTTATATTTTCAGGACACGTCTTAGGCAGTCCATCGGAAAGAATGTCTAGAAAGCTCCACCCGGCACTCCCATGGAATGTTACGGGGTTTGCGATCTAGGGCTTTCTGCATCTACCACGTAGCGGAAGTATTTCGGCCATTCCCACTTACGATCGACCTGAATTAGGGTTTTCCTGATTGGTCATTTCCTAAATAACAACTAGCGTCGGACCCAAGCGAACTACTTTACGTAGAAACACCAAGTCCGAAGTGGATTCATGCTACAGTTGGTTCAAGGAGGATGGGAAATGAGAGGGATGTAAAGCTCAACCTCTCTGCCATAAGGCATAGTCCCATTCCGTTCCCCTAAAACAGCGTAAATCGGGTTCAATCATAACTCTAGGCCAACACTTTTGTTGTTCGTGTTCTTTGATGATTTTCTTGTTGTCCATCGTGATTTTAGAAAAGTTCCCGGCCAACTGGGACCACCTATCCGTAGGAGGGACCTATGGCCCATCCTCCACACTTTCCTCGGGTTGTTTTAGTTATTTATTTACCTAACACGTTAGTTGGACATGTGACAATCAGCTTCTTTAATTAATCCGTTAGGCATTGGTTTATTCACATAATCTTATCACTTGATATAGAAAAATGATATCAGACAAGTTCCGTATTAACAGGTTATCATATTTATCTTTGAAATACAAAGAGTCCAGCCCGTAGGCTTATCCACAATCTATTCCAAGGCTATCCAGCAATCCACATGGATCACTAATCCAAGTTTCTGTCTGTAGACTAGTATGCGGGCCTCGAGATCCAATCCCGAGTCACATTAGCCTCTTGTGCAGAGCCCGGAAGGCGAGGAATTTACGTCCAGAGCCCCCTCTCGCACCCAAGCGTCCTCCTGCTACAAGTAGCGCTCAACGGAGAGACCTCTCGTGACGGGTTTGGTCCACTTGCCCGGTGCGGTTAACAACCCCCTTGGTTAGAGTCAAGCAGGCAGTCGGGAGTAACTGAAGCTACCTCTCCCTTCAAGACTTCAACCTGAAGTATAGATATCCATTTATCTTTTAATTCATTGATAAAAAAAAAGCCAAACAGTGCTCTAAAATCTGTAGCAAGCACAAACATTTCCATTGATCATTTTTGTTGGCAAACTGCTAAGGAATAATCATTCCTTTCGAATGCGTCCAGCATTCGATCTGGGATGACTTGCAACTTGGCAAGATCCCCTATATCCTGGGTTAGGGCATACCCTATTAACCCAACTTGGTCAAACCTTAAGTTCATTGGTTACTTCAGTTTATCGACTGGTCTTTAGTTCGAATTAATCTTCCTTACTCAAGAAGGATACTAGAGTATTCATCCACTTGCAAGATAACTTGCGTAAGAATCTGCCAACCTCATTGCGAGAATTTGGCCATTCTCTTGTGATCCAATCACAAGATCATATGACTCCGCACTTGCTGTGCAAGTGTCGCATCGAACTATGAGACAATGGAGTCACGAAACAATCAGTTTCAGGTTACTAGGTTGACGTCGTTAGACCTAGGGTTTCCAAGTTTCATCTTGTAAGATTCTTAGGGACAAACCCTAGCTCACTTTCCAATTACATTTTCACTGTCTCTACATTCAGTATAGGAATATTAGTTTTAACAATGCGTACGATTAGGTCACGTATTAAATTCTCTAGTGAATCTTTTGGAATTCAACTTTTTCCTAAACGAGTACTCCGCAGTTTAGGTGTTTTAGGTTTATGCAAATTTGGTTAACTCTAGAAGATAATTCCGAGATTACTTCCATATGATTCGTTGTCTATATGTACATTGATTTTTCAACCTTAACTTATTGGTTTAAGGTTAGGCATAGGTTAGGCTAATTTCAAGTAATCTTCCCTTTACTTTGCAAACAAAATTCTTGCTAAATAAGCAACCTTTTTCTTGATAATTTATGCAGTTGACAACGATAATTTCATAGATTTTATGCATCGTAAGAATCATTTCATGCTTTGCACTTTCCATGATGATTCATTGCGATATGGGTTAATAGTGTGAGATGCAGTTTATACTTCTAGGCTTAACCGAAGTATACTATTTTAATGGATAATAATCTAGTCTTATAATTCATTTTACTGCATAAGCTATTTGCTAGAAATGTGTTTATGCTTTCTTAATTTGCATGTTTCATTTAAAAGTATTGATGACTAATTTCCTTCATCGTGAACAATTAGGACGAAAATATATCATATTTCTAACAATTTACCTTGCATGATTGAATTACAACAATATCAAATAAAAATTAGGAAGGAAAACCTGGGGTTGGGGTTAGATATCCACGTGGATGCCGGGAGATGACCCTCCCGCGATTGCGCCTTGGACTTTCTTAGGAGGCATTTCCACCGTGGAAGCAGCTTAACAACTTCTTTTTGATATTCCGCCGTGGCTCTCTTTCGCAATAACTTGCAACGTCTGTCGAAAGCAGTTTTAGAAGGCTTCCTCCTTGGAGTCCAGAGTTCGAAAGGGGGTGTTTCAGAATCTTTCACGACTAAGACCTATTAAGCCATGGGAAAGGCTTAATGGCCTTTGTAAGGACTCACACGAATGGGGAATAATGAGGTGTGGAATCCCTTACGAGGGTTTTTTTTTTTAGTGGGAAAGGGAGGTGTTAAAAAAAAACCTTCAACATTCTTCTTCTTTTTTTCGAGTTTGGAAAAAACAAAGTCCCAAGGGTATTCTGCATACGGGGAAGAAAGCGCTAAGGACAAATTTTCTTGGGGAAAATGGCCTTATAGAATCCTAAGGGAGGAACTTCCAATGGGAAAAAGTAGCCTTTAAAGGCTATACCTCTTGGAATGTGGGAAAAAGCCTAAGGGCTTTTTAAAGTCAACTCGAAGGGGGTAATCCTAAAATCCCTTAAAAAGGGGGCTAATTGGTTAAAACACGGAGAGGGGTGTGTGACTCCAAAGTCAAGGAAAAGGGGGCTTAAGGGTTAAACACGAGGGGGGGGGGGATGTGACTCCAAAGTCAAGGAAAAAGGGAGCTTAAGGGATTTTAAAACCAGAGGGAGGGGGTTGGGTTCCAAGCCCCAAGAGAAAGGGGCTTATAGGGGTTAAAACCGGGGGAGGGGGGGGGGGGGAGAATTTCAAAAGACACAAGAAGGGGGATTAAGAAGGCCCTCCCCTTGGAAGCTTTTGAGCTTCCAGAAGCCTTCCACGTGGGGGGGGGGGTAATAACGCGGTCCGTCGACGGCGGATGATTGTGGCAGTGGCGGGGTTCAGCAGCCCTCAACTGGCAGAAGCGGCAGCGGCGTTTAGCAACCCTCGTCCGTGCAGAGGCGGTAGCGGCGTTGGCTTAACCCTCCATGAAGCTCTCTCTCTCCCTCAGTGTTTCAGAATGGCGGCCCTCACTCCTCTCATCTTCCTTCGTCCTCCTTCCTCACGGCAGCAGCGCAGGGTATTTGGCATCCCTCATTCCTCTCTATCTCCACTTCACGACAGCGCCCTTCTGGTTAAATGGGGGGGGAAGGGGGAATCCTCCCTCTCCTTCGTGTTAGCGTGCATGGTCGTGTTACTTCGCGAGCTCCACCGAGGAGCTTCCGCGTCCCTTCTATTCCCCTCCCCTTCCACCACAACAGTCATTTGGGGAGGGGAATAATAAAAAAATTTGTATTATCCATAAGAAAATGTTATATATTTATCCTCAAGAGGTAGTTTACGCGAACGTTACATTAGCATGATAATTAGTCTAGGAAATCCCCATAACCCAAAAGATACTCTATCAATCCTAAATGGTTGAGTGGGATCCTTGGCTAGTCATGTGGCTAGCTATTTTAGCCTTTTCCTTGAAAGTGACATTATGCTTGAGTTTTGGCCACTATAAAAAGTTCCCATGGAGTGGTTTTTGAGATTAATAGGCCATGGGAGTTAGAGAAAACATCAAAAATAAAAAGTGAGGCTAAGAGGAAATGGTCATCCACTAATGATGATGACTTTCTAAATGAAAAGACTATGATGACAATGGTTAATATGCACACAATAGTAGACTACGATCTCAGAATACATCCAGTGCTAGTGTCTAACACATTTGGGTACCGAAGTGCAATTGCTAAGATGCATAAAGCATTGGATGATGTCTATGTGTGTGGAAACCCATGGTTAGCAAGGAAGATTTTATTTGGACCTGTCCTAAGTTCTAGCAAAGTGGTGGAAGATGAAAATAGACTTGCAAAAGTACCACTAGTCAATGATGGGATAGATTTCCTATTGCAAAGTGTTGGACTCCCTAAACCACTTTGTGAGTTGGCAAGAAGGGAAGTCTAGGGAACTAGTGACTCTTCCAAACCGTTAGAGGTGGAAATGGAAGAGATTAGAGACCTTGACATGCTAGTATTAAGTCAAGATGAATACAAATATTTTGATAATCCAGTGTTAATCCCAAATAAGAGGAAAAAATATCCTCCTCCTTATAGGGATCTTCCAGTGTTTTATGGGTTCTTGGATGAGGATCCCATGCTACGCTTGAAAGAATATGGCCTAACTTGCCTTACAAGTGGATTTGATGATATACATCGTATGTTGGTATTCTCAAGCATCCTAAAGGGAGAGGCTAGGGAATGGTACTAGAGCCTCCCAAGAGGATCAATTAAATCATTTGAGTAATTGTGTGATAGGTTTTTAGATGAATATAAGAAGAACGTTCCCATGACTCAAGTCTTGGGATAGCTTATATAGATTTAGTAAGAGTTATATACTTCCATCAAAGAGTACATAAGAGCCTTTGATGACGTTCTCAAGCTTTGGCCAAGGAAAGTCTATCAATTATCAAAAGATGTGCTTGGTGAACTCTTTGTTAGCGGCTTGGGAATAAATATGAAATTCCAAGTTAGGATGAGAAAACCTAGGTCACTAAAGGAGGAAAAGGTTCAAGCAGAAGATTATGAGAGATATATTCAAAGGTGTTGGGAGAGCTATTGGAGTTTTTCCAACACCCTTGAAATTCATAAGGATTGGCAACATCTGTTGAATGTTAATCGTGTTGGAGATACAAATGACGTGTATACTAGGGAGAATCGTGGTATTAATTATTAAGGTACCAAGGGCCCCAGGAACCCTAGCATCCTAGTGCAGCCAACCCTATGTCCCAAAGCCATGAGCTAGATGGAGATTAGTGTAGAACTAATGGGGGAAGTGGGGTGGTTAAGCAACCCCTCAATGGTCTAAGTTTTTAAAAAAATCATGTCAATGAGATCACCCCCCAAAACATAGCTAATATATGCTACCATCATGTGGAGGCTATCTCAATTATTGAGAGCCAAGGTGATAGGAAACCAAGGATTCGTGATGGTAAAGACCCATCTAGAGTTGGATCTAGTAGAAGGATCCAATTTAGAGAAAGTGATAGTTAGTAGGTGAGCCAATATAGGTCAATTATCATGAAAGAATATAGAAATAGAAGGAGTGGTGGCATCCAATTAAGCCATGCAATGAACAAAAGGATATGAGTTTGGAGGCCCAAAATATCTAAAAGTGTGGCTGGTGGATATACCATGGTAAACTCTCGAGTGGATGAGACCAGAGGTCATAATGATACATCTAAAAATACACACTGCTTCTAGGATGCATTGATGTGATGGGCCTAAGATTGAAGCCCTATCTAGCTTGGATTGTAACAATGGCACATTCAAAAATCCAAATAGGGAAGGTTTCAATAAGCATAGATCTACGATTCTCCCTATAGGAGGGGACTTTGGAAAGGCTGGATGATAAATCTATTGGAAGGAAAATCAAGGTGGAACATATGAGTCCAAGGAGGTCATTTGTTAAGCTAATAGCGTACAAAAAGGAATATTCTATATTGATGTGATATCAATGGGAAGGATTGGACTTGTGGATATACAAAACATGCAATATTAAAACTCAATGATTGAACTATATTGAGTTGGAATGCATATGTGGTATGAGGCTAGCCCTCACACCTTATGTCACTTTGGTTTAGCTTGGTTAGTCTGATAAGATGTAATTTATATGACGAGTAGACCATATTTGGCTAGAGAAAAATGACCCATGCTCTTTAGGCCAAGAGGGCCATTTCTTTTTTTGTGATATCATTTATCTAAGAACTATTTTAGAAGGTAGTCCCAGTGACCGTGTTGTTCTGCTAGCCTACTAAGCTAGTATTTTTAGGAGTTTTTGTTAGTTGTGAGGCTATTAGAGAAGCTTACCAAATTAAAAAAGAGAAGAAACAATGCCTATCTTTGAAGATTATAGTATACAAAGATATGTAAAAAGGGGTTCTAACCCCTAAACAAAAGGAAAAGAAAAGAAACAAAATTCAAATCAAAGACCAGATAATCATCGCCTTGTGAAGGCTTGGTAGGTTTATGGGGATGAATCAAACTTGAGCCTTATGGGGATGAATCAAACTCAAGCCCGATGCCTTGTCTTCTTGGGGGTGATGTCTAGCCGGATAAAATAAATAAGGATGGTTGGAGCAAAAATCAAAGTGAGCGAAAGGAAAAAAGGGATTTAGTATCACCTTGTGAGAGCTTCGTAGGTTCTTGGGTATTGCAATGATAGGACCTAAGGCTAATTCCCTATTCTTCTTGGATCTTTATGCTTAGCTCCCTCCTTTTTACATACTCGAGTATCAAGTCTTGAAGTATTAAAAAGTGATGAATCAAAAGTATTTGGAGATGAAAGACCCAAGTGATAGGAGTCCTTGCCTAGTAGGAGTTCCTTGTCTGATTGTCCTAGTTCCAATGGTAGGTAGGTTAGACCATCACTTAGGATGACTCCTTTGATAGTTCTTTTTAGCATGTTTGTGTTGGTGCAATTGGTTAGCAACTAGTCTTGGATCTCTGTTAGGTTATACTTGGCCTATCACTTGTGGATCTTCATGCCTTGATTTTTTCAAGGAGTAGGGTGAGAGCTGTGTTTGTATTTTGTTGTGTATTCTTTTTTGAAGTAGCTTGATGCTCTTGATAGTTCCTTTATGTGTAGATCAATTTGTGGATTTGAAGTGCCTACTGGATCCAGGAACGGAAAAGTGCGTGATGGAGGCCAACTTAATAGATTTTGATACCACAAAGCTAGCCATCTAGTCTGTTTGCAATTTCAAGCTCATTTGTCCCTTTATCTAGGTCAAAACCACTTCAAGAAAGTGTGAAAATATCAAAATAAACTAGTTATTTGAGGGATTAAGGGTAAAGCTTGATTAAGAAGAGGAAATGCATGGGAAAAAAAAGCATGATGGGGGTGAGGGGCAGCATTTTTTTTACGCCTCCTCTCGAACTCTCCAACAATGGTATTTTTTGGGCTTCCACCATTCTCTCCCTACTCTTGGGCATGATTTCCATCAAATTTTTGTTCTCCATTGCTTAAATTAGCATGAAAAATTATGTAGTATTCAGCAAGATCCAAAATCAGTCTTTCTCTCTCACCATAAACGTGGTCCATATGGACTAAGACAATGAGGGAAAATGGATGCCAGTTTGTAATGAAATGCAAGAGATGCACCAAGGAAGCAGCAGTTGCCATGGATGAGGGTTAATGGCTTTTTGAATACGAGATATATATGGATTTTTGTGCGGTTTAATGCGTAAGTTTGATTGTTCATTGTTTTATGAAGAATTTTGATTCATATGATCAAAAATTACTCTTACCACTTATAAATTATTATTTTTATTATAAATATAAAAAAGAATAGTAAGTATTAATCATTCAATAATTTTATGCTAAACACGAAAAATCCACAAAGTGCAGTTTTATGGCAAATCATGAGTTTTACGGGTTTTGTTGAGTCATATTTTGTGCCTATGGTATGAAATGGTGAATAATGACAAATCTTAGTAGTCTTAATCATTTTATGTCAGGAATATAAAAAATATATATTAAAAAATAAAGAAAAATAAAGAGAAATGGGTTTTATATAGAAAATATAGATTTTATACACCAAACAATTACAAAAAATTATAAATGCATTTGTGGATATATGGTGGGGATTGTTTAAACGGTACAAATCTATTAGACTTTAAACAGTACAAATGCGTGTTTAAGTTAGATTAGTGGGGTTAACCTCCAGATGCTCATGGCTACAAGGCCATGGGGTGTTTTGGTTGAGCATAGAGGCCTGATTAGAGTCTTAGAGCCAGTATCACACCCATTTTTGGTCCCCACAATTACTATCTGATGCCATTTATTGATTAAATTCTAGATCAATTAGCAGGTAGGAATATCTATTTGTTTATGGATTGTTTTGCTGGTTATAACCAAATGGCTATCTTAGAAGAAGATAATGTGAAAACAACATTTATTATTGTAGTTGGTATCTTTGTGTATCATGTTACATCTTTTGGATTATGCAATGCACCAGGATCTTGGCAACATACAATTGATACAACTTTGGGTGATATTTTCCTAGAGGAGCTAAAAGTCTTTATTAATGATCTCGGGGTAGCCACTAGAAGGAAGAGACAATTGATTATTTTGAGAAAATGTTTTGAGTGGAATAGGTAGTTTTGCATAGCTCTTAATCCAAGAAAGCATGTCTTTGGAGTCCCCTATGGATTGTTGTTAGGCCATGTGGTTGGCTCAGCTATTGATATTGCAACCGATCTAGAAAGATAAAGGTTATCTTTGCTATGAGTCTATCAAATACTCCTAAAGAAGTACATATATTTCTATAATCATCAGTCAAATATTATCGATGATTTATTAATAAACTAGTTGAGTGGACATCATTTTCTTTTAACTGTTTGTTTGTTTGGAGTGATTCGTGTTAAGTATCCTTTGAGGATTTAAAGCAAGAATTGGTAAAAGTGCCAATCCCAAAAGAACCTAAAAGGGGTGAGATATTTTATATATTTTCAGTGGCTATGATGTATAATAACATCTAATGTTTAGCCTAGATTTGGGAGAATAAGTGATACTATCTGATTCCATTTGCCAATTGCAAATTGGAGGTATCTGAGATTAATTATACTTACATGGAGAAGTTGTGCCTTGGGATGGTCTTTGCAATAAAGAAATTCAAGTACAACATCCTTTGTAGTAAGGTTTGCTCTAAGTCATTCTTTGGGAGAAGAGGAAGCATTACAAGAAAGGTTCATTTGCCTTGCACATCTTGATGAGATTCGGTTACAAGCCTTGTTACATTAGGAAGTAGGAAAGAAGTGAATGAAAATTCTTCATGATCTTTGATCTAAGAAGTATAAGTTTACTAAGGGTAAATTGGTCCTATATTATTATGCCCATCATGAGCTCTTCCCAGGCAAGTTGAAATCCAAATGGGATGGCTCTTTATAAGATTGTTTGTATAGGAAAGAATGGCTTTATAGCTCTTTTAGCAGATTTGCAAGGAGTAGAGTTCTTAAATAAGGGTAAATTTCTATAAACTGAAGCCCTATTAAGTATACAGACTAACTTTCAACTTGGTGCCTATGCACATCCTTTAGGATCTAGCTTAAACTTGTAGAGAGTACTAAGACTATTGGATGGGAAAATTCATTTCTTATCTCGAGCATCTATATTTAGAGAAATTTTGTCACCAAGGCAAAGCGATCTAGTGGAGTAAGGGTTATCACA
Organism: Lygodium microphyllum; assembly: GCF_053477565.2. NCBI lineage: Eukaryota > Viridiplantae > Streptophyta > Polypodiopsida > Schizaeales > Lygodiaceae > Lygodium > Lygodium microphyllum. The sequence goes on along the minus strand of NC_141163.1, from coordinate 80,934,193 downwards.
TTACTAAGTGATAAGATGGATATTTCACGTGGGATAGTAAAGTCTATTATCACCATTGTCATCGAGTTCTTACTAGCATCCCTATTGAGATCAGTTAGGAAGGTGAGATTGTATCTGTCTTACATTTACTCTCTAGATTAGATTTTGATTGTCAGAAGTATAAGAAGGTTGATTGTCATGGTGGATTACATCAATGAAGCCATGGTTTACACATCATATATGGAGCTTCCTGAGGACTTGTTAAGCATGCGATTGTTGGGGTTGTCATAAAGGATGCCCATCATTGATTGGTTTTAAAAATGGAAGTGTATTTAGGCACTGCTTATACTAATAACATAGTGGAATACAAGGCCTTGCTTATGGGGCTAAATCTAGCCAAACATGGTGGTATTCACTGGTTATTGGTGAAAGGTGTCTCATAGTTAGTAATCAACCAATTGAATGGGACCTATAGTGTGAGATATCACATTCTAAGGATGTACCATCATGCAATCTTGGATACCCTTGAGATCCTTGAGAAAATGACTTTCTAGTTGATTCCTCAATAGTGGAATCACTTTGCACACTCCCTGGATGATTATGTCTTTGTTGAAGATATTTTTCTTAATTGTGGTCCTAAGGGTTTTTTACAATTGTCTTTTGATGTTAGTCTAGGGCTACTATGGGGATTGCTTACTCACGTGTTCTATTTTAGTCACCGATGGTTAGTATGGATTATGAGCCAAGTAGAAATTTATCATCTTCCTATTCTATGATAAATGCATCACATCGTTCAATGAAATATTCATCAGACATCCCTTGCCATTTATGTAGGGGGTTAGCTAGTAATTTGATGCATTTAATGTGGGGTCTAAACAACCATTCCCTTGGTCTACTTTTGTGCTTTAGTATGAGTTATGGAGACCAAGGGTTTTCTTTCAGCAGAAGGTTATTGAATGGTGTGCTTTATGGATATATTTTTGTTAGGCCAAGAGGGCCATTTGTTTTGCAGTGAATTATTTGATTTTATTAGGCCAAGAGGGCATTTGTTTGTTTTGTGTGAGTGCCTTTAATAGTCTTTATTTTAGTGCTACACTAAATAGATTCAATGGAGCACATGGAGGGAGCCTCTTGCTACGCAAAACCTTCTAGTGGCCAATTCCAAGCGATATCCTTCCTTTAACATTCTTTCTGTCCATGCTTTATCTGTATGTGTATGTGGGGTATTTTTCTTTTGCTTGGGACTGGCATTCAAGGCATGAAGTTCTAGGGTTAGATTTGGTGTATCTGGGAAGGTTTGAGCAGTTGTCTGCCTCCTATAAAGACATTGTCAAACACTCTAAGAGCTGTTTTTTAGGATAGTCCTAGTGACCCTTTGTTAACCTACTAGGCATCTATTTCTACGGATTCTATTACTTGTGAGGTAGACAGAGACTTCTGTTAAATGAAAGAGGAAAACCAATGAGTTTTCTAGGGTATTTGTAGCAACAGCTGAAATTTACAGGTTGTAGCAAAGAAGCCAAAGTACAGAGACAATATAAGTCTGTTGACCAAAAGATCAGATTACCTTTGGATAGTAATGAGTATTTTCCAATGTTTATGCCATTTATGGATAAGATTGGAGTTATGGCATGGTCTAAAGATCAACCAACCAAAGAAGATTGGATGTTATGCAGGAGAGAAGACCAAGTCATTGGATGTTGTGATGATCTACAAAGACATTCCTACTTTGATTTGTCCATATGATCCAGGAGGATGTTATGATATCCTATGTCAACTTACCTACTGGTTATATTACCCAGATGATTACCCATATGATCCTAGTGGGAACAATGTTGCAAGTGGTAAATAAGTTGACACATGCCAGAGGATGTGCAGGTTTGGAGGGGGCAGATGTCGTGGTGTTGCACATTTATACATTGAAAAACTGTAGAATCTCTACAGGATTTACAAGAAGCATGACTGCTTTACTAGAATAGTCTGAAATATCTAATATTATGTTTGAATGACTTAGTTCTTACTTTAAATGGATCCAAACATATATGGTGACTTATTTTGAAGAGAATAAGTCATCCATGACAAAAGATGGAGAAAAGTAATGTGATTTACAAAAATCTTCATTTTCACCTTATTTTGATAGATTTTCGTTATTCTACTCCTACAAGCTTATTGATTAGATGCGTTCTGATAGTTTTGAGTACCTGGATGTCTATATTCGAAATTCATATGACAAGGTTATGATCCAAATAAGTTGCAGGTAGGCACAAAGTAGAAAAACACAAAAATAAAGAAAAGTAGTAAAAAAAACTTAAGCTTTACAAATAAACGCCTTAAGCTTTTATGAGTGAAAGGGAGTGGAGAAAAATTATAAAAGGGAGGACAAGGAGAGAAGGAGGGCCATCATCAAATCAAGGGAGAGAGACTAGAGGTTGAGCTTGTATCCCTGGCCTTCTTTGAAGACCATCATCGAATTTTGGAGAGAAGGCTTGAGGAAGAGCTTGAGCCTCTCATCTACATTGAATTTCCATCATCGCGAGTCGCTATGAAGCTTGGTGCTCCTTGTCTTCCTCGATTCCACCTTCTTCTCTTATTTCTCAAATTGATTTTGATCATATCTAAAAAGTATTTTAAACATGTATCTTGCCTATATCTTAATTCAAGAATTTGTTTACCACATTTAAGATTATTCTGAGTAAGTTTTTTCTCGTTGAGTTCTTCTCTCATCTCAAAGTATTCCTGTGGTGAGCGACTTTTCACGAACCCCCCACGTGAGTCCTGTGCGACAACGTTGTCAGATGGGTTTTTGTCAAAAGGTCGAATCCACTGAGGATCAGAGGTAGAAGGAAGTAGAGATAGGAGATGGAAGAAAAGATAGAGAATACACAAGTGGTAAATACTACAAAGACAAAGCACAATGAACTGAATCAATATGTATTGAAAGAACCTGGAATCTTTGCACTACTCAAAAGCAATCTCCAGGCATTGGATCTCTTGGAGCTTCTTCGTAGAACAAAACATGCATCAAAATTAGACCTCCTTCACTACTGCTCGGAACCCAAATCTAATGGCTCCGTTGGATTCAAAAGGGGGTTAAAACCCCAAGACACCTGATCACGGATCTCGTAGATCAGTCATTCTTCTTCTTCCAGTTCAAAGTGCAGTTTTCAACCTATTTACAACGATCACAACATGTGCGATTTCGTCAATCTGTCTTTTTTATGAAAAACCCATAATTGGCTGAAACAACAACTAGCTTTTTGCATGCCATCCTAATCTAGAAGCTTTTTCTAACTTTTTCGAATTTTTATAATAAATAATATAAAAATAGGCTAAAATTATCCAAAAATCTAGTATTTTTGATAATCCATGCAACTCACACTAATATTAATGACTTAGATCACATTGATTCTCTTGATTAATAAGAAGTTGGATGATGATGCATTCCATGCTTTTTCACACTGTGTCCGCATAGCATCATGACATCCACCCCCTCTGAACCTGCACAACCTCCGGTATGTACCAAAATCATAGTTGTCACTGGATTCTGAGTCCTCCTCATCCTCTGTAATCGTATCCTTTGCTTCTTCATCTTCCATATCTTCCTGGCTATCCCTTGTATCATTGCCACCATTTTCTTCCAATTCTGGCAACTCATAGGCAATAGATTCCCACCTCTTGAATAATTTGATTATTTTCGCTTCTATCAAAAGTTTTATGGCTGTTCCATCCAGCTCATTTAATGCATAAGTAGCATTATCAAATACATGTCTTACCACATAGGGTCCAAATCATCCTTTGGAAACTTTATGCATAGCACTATGCTAGTTGTATAAACTGCTATCATAAACCAATACCCAATTCCCATCTTGTATGGTTCTTGGTCTCAATCTATGCCTTTTGTCAAACCGTTTCTTGTTATGTATCCTTGCTGCCCTTAACTTTACAATTGCTCCCTCTATGTCTTCTGACTCTCTTTCCAACTGTCTAATGCATAAGGACAACAACTCCTCTCGATTCAACTCATCCTCCCAAGGTAGCACATTCCATGTGACTGTCATCTATTCTATTGGCATGATAGGTTTTTGATCATACATCAATTCTGTAGGCATATATCATGTAACAACACTATGAGTTGTTCTGTCGGCCCATAAAGCATAAGGGAGCAATTGTAGCCACTCTTTTACATTCTCTCCACATGCTTTTGCCAATGCCTTCACAATAGGTGGATGACCTCTTTCATTTTTTCCATTTCCTTCAAGCTTATAGGCTGAAGTTAAAGCAAGCTTTATCCCCAACCATGCAAAGAAATCATGAGCTTCATTTGCATCCAACTCACCCCTATCTATTGTAATTTTTCCCACACAGCCATACCGACAAAATATCTCTTCTAAGAGGAAAGTACACACATCATTTGTTGTCTTAGTATGTAAAGCTTTCCCTTCCACTTGATTAGTCAAGTCTTCACGGGCAAGCACAAGATACCTCATTTGCCAAAGACCTATAAGCATTGTGACCAAATCCACCACCCACTTAAAATGAAGAGACAATGGATATGTGGGTTGCAATCCATCTCGATGTTTCACAGATGAATACATTTGACATGTCGTACATGTTTTCACAAAGCGAGCAACATCCTTATACATACCCTACCACCAATATCTTTCTTTGATCTTTGCAAAAGTACCCCAAACACCTCTATGATCAACCCACAAGCTTTCATGAAATTCTTGCATAACATTTACTTGTGAAGCTCTGTCACCCAAAACTTGAAATAGCATACCTTGTTTCTTTTTAGCATGTTTCCATAAGTATCCATCCATCTTTTAAGAAAAACCCATATGCTTTCCTCTTGATTTTCTTAAACTCCTCATCTAACCATTCATCTCTCTTTGTTAATGTACTGAGGTATTGACCAATTTTCAGCCACTCTCCTGCTTATTTGTCTTCCAAAAATACTTCTACAGAAGATGTAAAACATCTAAAGTATCTTCTCTTTGTTGTCTAAGCTTCTGTTAATGATATAGCAACACCTTGCATTGCTAAATTCACTCTTCCAACATCATTTTCAGCTGCAAGAAAGTCATCTTCTTCCTCCTCATCCATCATCCCATCTTCATTCTCATAATGTGCTCAAGATAACATGTCTGCCACTGTGTTATCTCTTCCTACAATATGCTGAAATTTAGGGTTCAAAGATTTGATGTATGCAATCCACCGGAGCATAGCATTGTCCGGGGTAGCACAACTAGTAATCATACCCAATACGGGTAAATAATTGGTCTCAATGACTACATGAGCACCCATAAAATACTCCTTAGCACATTTAAGGGCTGTCACAATTCACCATAATTCTCTTTTTACATATGGATATCTTCTGTATCGTTCAGTCAATACTTTAGCACCAAAGAAAATTACATATATTTGCCATTCCTCGTCATCTTGTCCAATCGCCCATCCAATCCCAATTGGGCTTTTATCAACAGTAATAATGATAGGCTTTCCATGTGAATAGTCAGTATTTCTCAATGTTGGACACTACAAGATATAGGTCTTATATCAACGTTAAAAGTGACGAAAATGTAAATAACAAAATTTTCCTCCGTCGTCGCAAAAAGCGTCGTTATTGGCAATGCCATAGAACAGTCGGTATCAGTGTCGGTATTGGCGTCGATATCAGCGTCGCATTTGCGACACTAATACCGACACTGATAGCGACGCTCTGCGACGATAATAATGACACCAATAATGACGCGAGCAGTAAATTTGCGATGCTAATAGCGACGGTAACAGGGGAAAAAAATTTGTGGTAGGGTAGCAAGCTGCCCTACTACATATAGCACTGTGTGCTTTATTTGGGCCATACAAAATAGTTTCTGCACTGTGTACAATGCTCGTGTAAATAAAAACAAAGTATGCTGAAATCATAACACTGATACATGAAATAAATACATGATCGCATAATGAAAGTGACTGGTACAATCATGACAAGATATCACTACTACATAGAAAATGTCTACACAGATCAGGCGACCAAAAAAGAAAGGTGTGTGAGCTCCAGGGATCCAAGGGTGGGCTACATATCCTAGCCATCCGAAAGCTCATCCCACTACAAAGGAGCATCGAACGGACTCTGCAAAAAAAGAAACAACAATACATTAGTCCACTATACAATAATGCATTCTAATTAAACATGGTAACTACGGACAAGAAAGATGAGTGACTTATAGGGCTGCCATGTCTATACAATCGCTTGATCAATGCAGTGAGACCATGCCTCTCTGCATATCGAGTCTCAAGGCTGGTCGGATCACGATTTGTAATGGAGTGCTGCAAAGAAAACAAAATACTAACTGTTAGAAACATGATTATCAGTACAAAGGATATTGCAAAAAAATAAACAAGCAAAACAAAAGAAAAACTTACAAAGTCCTCCAGATATGTCCTATGGCTGCCACTCCCAAGATGATGGACCACTCCAGCCTCTAGTCATGCCCTCGCCGCCTCCCGCCTGCTGACTCCAACATGTTGGAGAATCTATAGCCTCCTCCCTCAGTCACCGCCAGTTGTTCGTATCTAGCCACTCAGGCTTTGCAGCCCCACTCTTGAGTACCTTGCGTGCGTCCAATCGTCTGTTTGACATATATGCACGCATGTAGTCCATCATCCAATCCATAGAAAATCTATCTACTGAGACTGGAACCAGAAAATCCTCATGCAAGGATGCTACTATGTAGTCGTTGCTCCCCTCTGGTATGTTCTTCCAATGATCTAAGACATGCCGAAAAACTTATTGGTACAACTCTCTCATGCGAGCCATCACCCTCCTCCCCTCATCATTCATGATGATGGCTCCTGACCTATCATCGACTAGATAGGCATATCCCCCTGGGGTATGCCTAAGATGGGTCCTCTCCCATATGCGTCCACGCTCCTAGGTATATCCAGGAGACCCCTATGCATCCGGTGTACCGACCAGGGTAATATTTGTCGGAGTGGCACCCATAGGGGTGCCACCTATAGATGGCTGAGAAAAAGCTGGAGTAAGTGGAGTAGATGTCCCCACAGGTGTGACAAATCCTGGAGGTGATGCAACTCCAGCAGAACGACGAGACAAAGACATCGCATCCATGCCTCCACAGCATTCACCTGAGCCTAAGCCACGCTCCCTGAAACCGCCACGAGAGAGAGGAGTCACACCTATATCCCGTGCCGATTGCGGGCTCACTGCCTCCGTATCTCTACAACATCCCCCTGACCCTGAAGCACTCCCTCACTCTGGCCCAAGTCTGGAGCGTCAATCTCGTCTGCTCAAAACTGAAGCATCCAATTGCACCGAAGTAGATCTGACAGAGCGGCTTGACAATGTCCGAGAGAGCTCCTGGTCTGCCATGTCTCTGAATCTTGCGATCTGATCTGGAGACATGTGCGTGAAGATATCCTACAACTTGTCATCGCTCATCTCTCGACTCATCCTGAAAATGTCACCTGCACAGACAAAAAATGATGTTAGCATAATTAATTTAAATCATACAAAGTACGGTAATATAAATCTTAAAAAAATAATTTCACTTAAAATGCATATCTTATATACCCTTATAAGTGATTAGTCAACGAATTGAGTAAGTGGATGCTCCAAGTATGAAGTATCCTATGGTCCCATGTGAATCTCCTGGCACAATTCCGCATACATTGGAAGGTTGATGGACATGTCACAACAAAAGGATGAGTCCACCTCATTCTCAAAGAATTCTTGGACTCCTATATTTCCATCATTGTTAGCCGATGCTGGCTCCAAGCTTTCGATGGCCTCCACTCCTTGCAATATCGACCCCTCTATTTGCATATTTTCCTCATCTATGCTCTGAACATCGCTTTGATCATATACTCTCGCACTTCGGGGAGTTGAAGGTATAATATACCACCATCGAGGTTGTCGGGGGTTTGGATAGAGAATTATATGTTCACAAATACGTACAAGAGAGTTTAAACTATTGTGACATGTACCATGTTAACAAACAAATGAGTTCATGCACCTGTTCACAATGGGTCGGCAACACAAAGGTGTCGCGCAAATCCGTCTATTTTTTTTCGGAATCTATTTCAAGAAATCCAGATGGACCTCGTCGAACTGTTACTTCAGATCCTTCAAGTATCACTTTGAACCACTGCACATCGAATAGTATCATGGAGAAGCTACGGTAATCCACCGTAACAATACTTTGTAAGTTCCCAAAATACTCCATCTCATCTATAATCGTGTTTGGATCCGTTCCTCGTCACCAGCTCTCCTGCTCAAACCTTGCCATGATACCACAGTCCATTGTGGAGTGCATTTTGTCAATATGCTCCACGCGACAATGCCGTCCCTACAACCACACTGTACTATATATTTTGTACTGTACATTGAAACACTCAAATTAGATGTCGCATATAGAATATAGATACGAAAAATCCTAAACACCTCATCACCTTTGGACTACATCCCCTCGAGAATTCCCACTCCTCCATTGAGACCTTTGCCCCTTCGTGAGACGTTGCAGCCAAAGCTCCATGCAACCATCACATTGACATGAACTGCGGCATCTCCTCCATGCCCTCGGGATATCGAATTGATCGATGATGTGTACTACGTCGAAATTCAGATCGCACTTCCTCTCGATCTTGCCTAGCGATCTGGTACTTGGCGAGCCACGTCTCCATAGAGGCATGGTGCAACATATAAAAGAGATTCACATTCTCCTCCATTACAGCATCCATTTTTTTTTCTACCCCATTTTCAACCACCACATCTCTCGTCAGTCTATCATCGTCCTTCAACGACCATAGCATTTTGTTGTCTAGATCCACCGTTGGTAGCCATTGTGAAATATGCACTAGCGCCTCAGACACCAACTAACCTTCAGCCATGCTACCTTCTGGCTGAGCTTGTTGTCGCACAAAGCCTTTTAGGGTTTTCATGAAGTGCTCCAAGAAGAACATCCATCGCATATGGACAGGTCCAACAATCTCCACTTCATCTATAAGATGCACAAGAAGGTGGATTTATATAGTGAGCATGTTGGTAGGCAGGTATTTCTCAAAGAGACAAATTGTCTCCACTACTCCCTGCCTAGTGGATTCAATAGAGGACTCTTAATCTCCTTCTGTGAGATCCATTGCACCAAAGTCGACAACCTATAAATGGACCCGCGTATTTCTGGAGTAAGGCATCATGCGATCGTGATTGGTAGTACAAATTGCCATAAATGAGAATTATGAACAATGGCTACACTCCAAATAGCAAAATACGCATGCCAATTACAATCCATTCGTAGTACAAACCTGACATATCTTATGCCAGTCATGGGATTTTAGCCCTAATAATTGGTCATCTTTAGAAAACACAGACCAGAGAGAATGCATCATACTCGTCGGAGTGCGGATAGACTTAACTACTTGCTTCACAATGCGCTCTTTTTTAGTGGAAAAAACCCAAGGAGCGTGAGGTAGCTGCACGCGACTATCAGCACTCGACTGTGGCCAAAGCGCCTCCATCTTGCCTACCTCCTTCAAATCCATTCGTGCCCCTATAGTGTCTCTCTTTCCTATGATGTGGTCCCATAGCAAGCTGCCTACATTCTTGAAAATATGCATGGAATCCAACAAGTGGTTGACCTGTAAGTGGGTCCAATATGGCAACTCGTAGAAAAATGAGAACCACCACATTCCGTTTGGATGTGACTCTGCGTGGACCATTTTCAGCTCGTACCAACTTGTGGCATTCATATGTGTTGGAGGTCGTCCAAGAAAACCTTCGATGAGTTCATGACCCTCTGGCAAGAAAGGCATGTCCTTGATGTACCATCTTCTTCATGGTTTGTAACCTTTGAGAGTCTAATTGTGGCCCACACAATGGACATGCATGATAATATGAGGTAGCCAGACCTGTTCCAACACAAGGATCTAGTGAATACAAGCTTGAACGAGATAAAATATAGATAATACCAACGAGAACGTAAGCCTATTTACATGAGCACTCTCCGAATCTTGAAAAGTCATGCATCGTCCACATGAGAGTGGCTCAAATATTGGTAGACCGTCGACCATCGCGCTTGCTCATATCTTGCATGGTGACTCCCTCCTCCCACAAAATCTTAAGCTCATAGACTAATGGACGAAGATACATATTTTTGACTTTGTAGCGGCCGGGGAAGAGTAAGCTAAGGATGAGATATCCTTTCTTCATAGAAAGCCATGGAGGGATATTGTAGTTGACAAGGACTATAGGCCACACATTGTAAGAAGTTGAGCGAAGACCAAATGGGTTCATGCCATCTATTGCAAGACCGAGCCGAAGATTCCTTGGCTCTCGGGGGAAAATCCTGGGAAGGTAGAGTCAATGTGGCTCCATGTGCGTGAATCCACTAATATTCATTGAACTCCATCCGTGGACCTATTTTGCACATGCTACGTTACCAAGCTCACCATGGGGCGAACGTACGAAACATGTGACTTATGCGGGGATAAGGGGAAAGTGTCTGATAACTTTTTGAGAGATGGTTTGCCCTTGCAAGTCCTGTCGATACTTGTGAGCATCACACTTTGGACATGTCTCCATAGTCTCGTATTCTCCTCGAAACACTATGCAATCGTTGATACATACATGGATCTTGTTGTAGTCTATACCAAGCTTTCGTAAAATATGTCGTGCATCATCACGAGACTCAGGCATGGTATTTGCAGGTGGTAATATATGATATTTTAATAACATGAAAAAAATCATAAAAAACCTTGAAAAAGCACAAATGTTTTTAATAAAAGTGCCGAAAAGAAATCAAGGAAGCCTATGTATAAGGTACTTGAACAACTCGGCCACACTCGCATCGCTCCACCCGTATTTTGCTTGCACACTTAAGAGTGCAAGCCGTGTCTTCATATGAGATACTCAGCACCCATCATATAATGGTATGGATGCTTCCCCTCTAAGCGGATTAGAAGTCTCGACATCCATGGAAATCAATGCATCAATCATTGCCTCCATCTCAGGCTCCAAGATTGTAGGTAGGTCTGGAAGGCTGCCTGTCTCCTCTGGCATTGACGGTATAGATTGGCCTTGCAAGTGGTGGATTGACTCATGTATTCCATCCATCGCACGCCCACGAACCCTTCTAATTGGCCGCAAATGGTGCACTCCTCCTTGGGATGAGACGTCACCTCCCTGGATAGAAAATTTGCCAACTAGACCCAATCTTATTGTATATGGTATTCAATTAGCTTGCGAGTACAATGCATGATTGATATTAACTTTTCTTACCGTTTGCTGAAAATCTGCAATTGCTTGATCAATGATCTCAGATTAAAACTGGCCAAATCGTAGTACGTGTTTTATAGACGATCGACGTTTTCATCTAATTGCCAGCTTACATTGAGAGCAAGGACATGGGACACACTGATTAAGATACGCCTCGTGATCTTGAACAACAGGACCTTCATTGTTTTCGATTTTGTCTACGTTACGACAAACAATTTGTTTTTGTTATCATTCTTTTTTCCTTTCTTAAATTGTTCTCCTCTCCTTCCATCTCTCTCTTTTTTTTTCTTTCTTAAATTGTTATCCTCTCCTTCCATCTCTCTCTCTTTTTCTACGTTATGACTACGACTACGACCACGACCACGACTATGACCACGACCACGACCACGATCACCATGACTACGACCACGACCATAACCATGATCATGACTACGACCACGATCATGACTACGACCACGACCACAACCACCACAACTAGGACTACAACTATGACTACGACTATGACTACGACACGACCACAACCACGACTATGACTATGAATATGATGACCACGACTACGACCCACGACCATGACCACGACTACGACGACCATAACCACGACTACGACCATGACTACGACTACGACCATGACCATGACCACGACCACGACCACCACGACCACCACGACTACGACTAAGACTATGACTATGACCACGACCACGACTACGACTACCACGACCACGACCATGACCACGACCACGACTACGAAGACCACGACCATGACCACGACCACGACTATGACCATGGCTACGACAACCACGAGCACGAGCACGAGTATGACCACAACCACGACCACAACTATGACCACGACTACGACCACAACCACGACCACGACTACGACTACTTATATAGAGATGAAGAGAGAGACAAGAGTTAGGGAGAGAGCAAAGTTAGAGAGAGAAGTGAGAGAGGTAGAAATAGAAAGAGAGACAGAGAGAGAAAAGAGATAGGGGGAGATAGAAGGATTTAGGAAGAGTATAGGAAGAGAGAAAGAGGGAAGATTGAGGGAGAGAGAAGGGTTGAGAGAAGAGAGAGGAGAAAGAGAGAGAGATCCGACTAGAGCATTTGACATCCATAGTCAACACACCATGGAAAACACAAGTACAAATTGACATTGAATTATGGCAAGAAAATCCACCACAAAACAATAGTTATAATACTCGAGGTAGGATTTCAAAGTCTTACTGATTTCAATCGGTCATGGATGCCATACTATGGGTAAGTTGCACTCACTAAGAATAGAATTGGCGATTCACCTCATCTTCTCTCCATCATCAATAGAATTCTCCTTTACCATTTACAACTCACCCACCTTCTCTCTACACTATTGCACACTACAATCTCTATAAGGGCATGAGATTAGGATCTCCACAGATACCAAAGCATGATCTCTAGCTTGATGGTTGCATATATACTTCTACTACTCATGGAATAAACCTTAAAATAGTTATTATGCTCAAATATATGCTTGTTAAAGCAGAAATTTGTTCCTAAGACTATTCTAAGGAAGAAAGAGGGCCAATGATAAAAGTGTGTCCTTCCTTGCAAGTAATTTTATATTATATTTTTTAATTAAAATTGATAGTTGAAGATGAGTTTCCTAAGAGATCTTATGGTGATGCTGTTTTAGTTTTGCAAAGCATATGAATGATGCTGTTTTAGTTTTTTGTATTTGTCTTTTTAAGAAGAGATTGATTTTTATGGAATATCCAAAGTTATTTTTAGATTTACGTTATGAAAAATGAATGTTTTTCTAACTGATAGGTTGATTGCTTTCCTTGTATACTTGCATGGTGGAGGCTAGGACAAGCCCCATGTATGAGATGTCTCTTTGCAGGAAGAACATTATGCTAGGAGGCACAAGTGTGCTAGGGTTCTCTAGCTATATATCCCTTAGGTTTGTTGAGGATCAGCCTAACCCCTATGAGCCTAGGATGAGCTTATTATAAGGTCTTATTTCATTTTCTCTCTTTCTCTCCCTCTCTCATTTCCTCTCCCTCCCTCATCCTCATCCTCTCTTTCTCTCTTTCCCTATTAGGTTTAATGATTTTTCTCTCTTTTTCTCTCTCCTCTCCCTCTCTCATTTTTTTCTCTCTCCTCTACCTCTCTCATTTCCTTTTCTCTCTTTCTCTCCCTCTCTCATTTCCTCTCCCTCCCTCACCCTCACCCTCTCTTTCTCACTTTCCCTATTAGGTTTAATGATTTTTCTCTCTTTTTCTCTCTCCTCTCTCTCTCTCTCTCATTTCCTTTTCTCTCTTCCTCTCCCTCTCTCATTTCCTCTCCCTCCCTCACCCTCACCCTCTCTTTCTCTCTTTCCCTATTATGTTTAACATCCTTTCTCTCTTTTTCTCTGTCCTCTCCCTTCCTCATTTCTTCTCCCTCCTTCTCCATCTCTCATTTCCCTATTATGTTTAATGTCTCTCTCCCTCTCCCTCTCCCTCTCTCATTTCCCTATTATGTTTAATGTCTCCCTCTCCCTTTCACATTTCCTCTCCCTCCCTGTCTCCCTCCCTCCCCCTCTCCCTCACCCTCTCTTTCTCTCTCATTTCCTCTCCCTCTCTCAATATACACAAATTATACAAAAAGCAAGTAAAAGAGAAAGAGAATGCACTCTCCCTCCCTCTCCCTCTCTCATTTCCTCCCCTCCCCCTCCCTCTCCCATTTCCTTCCTCTCCCTCTCCCTCTGTTTCTCTCTATCTCCCTCCCTCTCCCTCTCCCTCTCTCATTTCCTCCCTCTCCCTCTCCCTCTCTTTCTCTCTCATTTCCTCTCCCTCTCTCAATATACACAAATTATACAAAAAATAAGTAAAAGAGAGAGAGAATGCACTCACTGTAACGACTCGAAGAAGGGTTTCGTGGCTCCTCTTCGCGATGGTGGCTCCTCTTCGCCCTCCGTACACCTCCTCCTCTTCTTCGTGAATGACGGTGGCGGCGATGGCAGTGAGAAGCCTCTTTCTCTCTTTTTCTCCCTCTCAACAAAACGATTGCTCTCTCTCTCTCGCTCTCCCTCTTGAAATCTTTCGTGAATGTGCAAAATGAAACGTGCTCGGGTTTCGGCCCGCGTTTTTTTCTCTGGATACCGTTGCTATTTGCGTCGCTAATCGGCGTCACTATGGCCTGATATCCTTGTAGTGACTCCACTTGAATGAGTTCCAAAAATCATGAATGTGTGTTTACCAAGGTTGTTCACACTAGCAAAAGTATTTAGAATGGTAATCTATAGCTTCCAAAAGCAAGGAAGAAGCTTAGAGGTTTTTATCAACACCACTCACAAAGGAAATTACTTGCCTCCTTGTTGGAGTCCTCAAATTTGATGTTCGATATAACACTCAAATAGGGGAGAGGGGGTGTCACATGTGTGGGTCAGTGGGTGTTATCCTTACCATAATGGGTGAAACAATAACTACCTTTCAACAAAAGGGTTGGTATGATAAATTTTATTGGCTTCCTAAAAATTCACTATACCTCTAAATTTAGCCATCAAAATTAACATTTTTTATTGTGACTCTCTCCTTGTATGCAATGTTCATGAAAGGGCTAGCATTTTTCCCCAAATAGTGATTAAAAATGAGGTAGAAACTCCACTAATTTATCCTATTTTCACTTATCTTTTCTTTAAAAAATTTCAAAAGATGGGAAGATTTTAGAGATCCTTTATTAGCATAAGTGGAACTTTGATTTGAGATTTGGAAATTTGATTCAAGATTTGAACTTTGATCTTTTAGTAGCATAAGTTGAACTTTGATATGAAATATCCCAGTTAGTTGGGTGGCCTGAGAAAACTTCCAATAGGAGAAAGGCTTCTTGATAGTCTAATGTGAAATTAAGCTAATATTGTAGACTTTAGTTTCACTAGTCTTGCACCCATGTGGAACTCTGGTGGGAAAGTGCACTTTTGCATCTTTGTAAGGAGTTTTGCAAGATTTGGTACATCTTTGTTATGATCATGCCTATTGACAATGCCATTTATATAACATATATAAAGCAAAAATATACTTAATGTTTTGAGAGTGTTTGATATTGTAGTTATCTAGATCATTATCAATGTTGATCAATAGATCACATGACACATAACAATCCTTTTTTCTCAAGAAATCAAAACGCTAGGCCAAAACATAAATTGGCACTATTGGGAACAAATGATTTAGTTAAATACTCGATGCTTATGGAGTAAATATGGGTTGGGTATCAAAATCAAGTAGCGAAGAAACTCGTTATCCTCTACATTTCTTTAGAGAGAAGACTATGTATCGGTAAGTTCAATGTTATCAAGAATGTTATAGAAGTGCTACTTTCAAGGTTTGGATACCATGAGTTCTTTCAGGAATATATTATTGACATGTAGAAATCCATTTTTGGGGTTTGCATTGGGTGCCAATGATACCTTAGTGTTCGAGCACAATTTTTTTCTTCTTTTCCACTATCAACTCTAGATGGATGGAAAGTACGGAAAGTAGGTGTTCGCTCTTTTATGTGCTCTTCATTCTGGGGCTACTTTAATTGCTCCTTTATAAGGGCTAGCCAAAATTCAAAAGCTTGAATTGTACACTAGGGGTACTTTAATTGCCCCCCTTCATGAGGGCTAACCAAAATTCAATAGCTTAAAATCGACGGGCTTGCTTTTCATGCTTACAATGTAAATGGGAACACAATACACCTTCGAGAAAGGGCATGGTTGCAAGACTTTTGAACGGGTCAAAATCGCGAGCTTGACTTAGCACATACACGGTTAAAGATGAAATTTAGCTGATTATTAGTCAAGGGTGGTTTCTAATGGTGGAAAATCAAGGTGCAAGTCAATCAGAATACGTAAGAGCAGTGCGCGGGCACACGGTGTCTGTGAAAGGTAGCTGATGATAGAGCCGTAACGATATGAATGCGCAGAAAAAGGAGCTCTCTCGTCGGGTCAGCATATATATATATATTGCCATGGCCGCCTTGCATCAAAGAGCACAGAGCATAGCCTGCATACAGTAGCTTTCATCTTACGGCACCACTAGAACGCGCATTCGACGATGGTGACGATGACAATAATGAGGGGGAGGGGGCGAGTCGTGAAGCGTATGATGCTGTTGCTGATGACGCTGTCGATGGCGGGTCCGTGGATGCAGCAGCAGGCAGGGGCGAGCGTGGCGGACATCGTGAGCCCGAGCGTGTTCGACCAGTTCCTGCCGCAGCGCTCCTCCGCCAGCTGCCCGGCCCCGGGCTTCTACACCAGAGATGCCTTCCTCTCCGCCGCCGCCGCCTTCAGTCCCTTCGGTACCACCGGGAGCGATGTCGTGCAGCACCAGGAGATCGCCGCCTTCTTTGCAAACATCGCGCACGAGACCGGCAGTAAGCGCTCACACAGACACTCTCACACACGCACACACTCTCTCTATTATTTGTTATTATTATATATTAAAAACACACACTCTCTCTCTATATGTGTGTGTGTTTGGGTGGGCGTGGGGGCAGAATGGTTAGTTAGGTGTTTGCCATTTTTCAAATTTAAGTCCATAAGGGTTCGAAACTTGGAATCGTGGAATATGCGCTTAGGTATATTGGGATTATCCCTAGCATGTAACGAACAACATGTACCCCCCCCCCCCCCCCCCCCCCCCCGCCCCTCCAATATTTCAAGCTTTCCTAAGCTCAAATGTATAAGTGGATGCATGTGGAAAATTAAACAACTAGAAATTCTCATTCTCAACAACCACATCATAGGATTGTCCAATGGAGCTACCATGTACTTAACTTGGCCTTTGCACTTTAAAGCAAGGAATACAAGTGAGGTGCTATCCTCCTTATGAAGGCTTTGTGTAAAGGCTTTTGACATGTTCTTCACTCGGCTAGCTTTCCATTCTAGCAGTGTTTGGCATATTCTCTCATTTATGTCGAGCATATCTTGCATGAGGCTAGCTTCCACATCTAGTATGGTTTGGCATTGGTCTTTTCTTTTGTTAAAGGCATATCCTCTATCATGATAAGAAGCCTTGTAGAAGCTAGATATGTATTGCAAATTATCATTAATACCCTTTTGACACCCCAATACATATTCCGTTGTGCGATGTGTGGCTCTTCTCAAGTTCTAGTAACAAGTATAAATTAGTTTTACCATTTTGCTATTTATAGTATGGGTGCATGTGTTGCAAGATTTAGGGACCCATGCTCATATCTCTTAGCATATTGCTGCCTTTTGCTTAAAATGTATCAAGGTTAACGTGGAGGGTATAAGACCCTATGCTTGCAGCATGAGTTATGCTTACATGAAAGAAAATGATTATCTCCCATAAGGGAAAATGCTAAGAGCTTCAAGTTTAATTATATATCTACTCAAGAGAATTTAGTACTAACCAATGTATCATTTGTGTAGGTGGGTGCTACGTTGAAGAGATCAATAAGGCAGACTATTGTCAAGCAACGGATGAGTGGCCTTGTGCTCTTGGAAAGCAATACTATGGTCGTGGTCCTATCCAACTCTCTTGGTAATCAATCCTTACCTACTAAAACTTTGGAATGTAAGATTTACCAAAAGGGAGGCAATCTTTTTAAAGCATTGTTCCATGGAAGACCTATGGTTATTCATCATGAATGACCGCTCGCCACTTGAATTTGTAGAAGGATAAAACTCATGAATTTCAACCCAATATTTAAATTGACACCTAACTTATATGCCATTTTCTAGGAACTACAACTATGGACCTGCTGGTCAAGCTCTTGGATTTGATGGGATCAACAATCCTGAAATTGTTGCCCAAGATCCTAGTATATCCTTCAAGACAGCAATTTGGTATTGGATGACACAACAACCAACTACTTGTCATGATGCCATGGTTAGTGGCCAAGGCTTTGGAGGAACAATTAATGCCATAAATGGAGGACTTGAGTGTGGTAGTAATGCCAACCAAGCTCAACAACAAAACCGCATTGACCTCTACAAATCTTATTGCTCTATCTTGGGAGTACCTACAGGAGATAATTTAACTTGTTGACTACACAATAAATCTCTCATAGCAACTAGTAACCATTGTAATGGAAACGAAGATGACCATAACAATGATTAGGCTTCAATACCAAATCTTAATCTAAGATTGACATTAAAAATGCTATGTAACGAGTTGGAAAACTTACACATATACTTGTATACAATATTCTTGCTAATTGAAAGATTTCCTTATGAAATGACATTTGCAATGCGATGTATTTCATCAACCCCCACATCATATTATAATCCTTTGGGCTTGCATATAAGAAAAGGCTTAGTGTTTTCTTGGAGCATGTTTGTTATTCTTAAAGTCAAATGATTTCGTGGTTATTGAAAATAGGTTTCTCTTCCAATTCTTCTTTGTCATCTTCCTCTTCCTTCTCTTTGACTATTCTTCTTCTTCTCCTTCCTTTCGTTCACTTTCAACCTATCATCTTTGCAAAAAGGAAATCTTTCTATATTCTTGTTAGATAAAATTGGCTTTATTCATGTTCATATTCTTGTTCATCCTCCTCCTCTCTTTCATATTAAATGATCAGTATAAAACTATTAACACAATATTAGTGAGTTTGGGAATCTCTTGATTCCCATTTTTTGAATACTAAAAAGGTGGCACCCGGACAACATGCTCATAAGTTTCTCAAAACCATATGATGTGACCTATCATTGGAAAGCACTTGAAAAATGGAATCTATTGAGCTATAGAGCGCTCGATTTGGAGTTATAGTGTTCAAGTTATGACAAATCCAAAGATTTGACCACGTGTCCCAAACTTATGAGAAATTCCCATATTCCCAATATGGTGTTTTATTTAAGACAATGTTTACTCCTAGTAGTCCCTTGCAATTACATTTTCATGTTCTTGTTTTCATGAAATATGTGTAAACTCCTATTATACATTTCTTTTTATCACAAAATCCTATGCAAAACTCTTGTAACATCTCATGTAAAGAATTTACATACTCTTATTATTATCAACTTTTGGTGTTAACCGAGAAGTCTTAACAATTATTAAATTGTGATTCCCTAGTAAAACAAAATATGAGCTATTAATGAAACTTGGGAAGACATAGGCCAACTGATATGGCATCCATGATAACAAAGACTTGAAGAGAGTATGTTGAAAGGTCGGAATGTGAGAGAGGAATAATAATGATTATGATGATGATGATAACAATAATAATATTAGCAGTAAAAGAAAAGAAGGGGAACAACTACAACCACAAATTTTGCTTGCCTAACAAGTTGATAAACTCTATTGATATCCATGATGAAGAGAGAGAGGAAGAATGAGATAGCTAAATCATAATGGCCATGCAAGGGCTCAAACAAAAGGTTTGCATCATAGACAAGGAGAGGAAGAGGAAAACTACAAGCCAATGTAGATTTTAGCACAATGTCATTCATTTAAAAAAAAAGAGGCACCACACAAGTTGCCATAGTGCAATCCACATCACAAAGGGATGCGAGGTGAAGATAGAAGTAGTGAGGCTGTAAAAGGGACTCAAAGTATTTCTTCTAATTAGAAGAAGAAAACCAAGATATAAAGAAGGGGAGAGAGAGAGAGAGAGAGAGAGAAGTCTAGACCAAGCCCCATAGTTGGAGTAAAGAAAGCTCAAAAGAAGGAGAAACTCTTGGCGTCACTTGGAGCACATTGCATAGGAGTCTTGTGTTCAACAAACATAAAAGTTAGGAAAATATCAGTTGACCTCCTAGCCACTCAAGATGATAGCCTCTTTTAGCACTAGATTGGTATCTTTAGGCAAATCCATGGACTCTTTTTAGTTTAGTTTTTGTCCAACATTTAGGAAGTCCATTCATACTAATTGCCTATCCTTTGTCCCTTTGATCCATATACTTGTGCCCTAATTTGGACTATCTCTTGACCCCTTAGCCCCATCAACACCTTAGCATAATGGTCCATTACTTGTTGTTAGCACTACAATTGGGCTATCCTACAGACCATATCCACTCAGGACCCTTGTCTTGACATTACTACCCCTTTATAGGCTTGTTTCCAAGCATGCCAAGGCTAATGCCTTGATCACATCCTTAATCATAAGCCATAGGAGGATGCTACTTTATAGTTTATGTTACAATCGTCATGGGGTTACCTGGTCGATGTAGCTTAGTATCGAATGGTATCATGTACTCCTTGATCTTTTGCTGCAACCTTGCTCTGATGCCAATGTCATACACTCATAGATGCCTTGCCTTCAATGAACACCAAAGTTACAAAAAGCTTGGTTAACATCCCATCCACTCAAGACCATAGCCTCTTTTAGCACCACACTGGTATCTTTAGGAAAATCCATGGACTATTTCTAAATTGACTTTTAGTAAGTCCATTCACACTAATTGCCTATCCTTTTTCCCTTTGATCCATATGCCCTTAGTCCCTAATATAGACTATCTCTTAACCCCTTACCCCTATCAATGCCTTAGCATAATGGTCCATCACTTATTAGCACTATGCTTAAGCTATCCTACAGACCATTTCTGCTACGGACCCTTGTCAACATGAGTCTTAACCCTTTGAGGATATCTTGCCAAATAATTTGGACTACCACCCTCTTGATTGTCCTTTATAATTCTCATCATCCCCCTCTCCTTCACCTAAAGCCAACTATCTCCTTTTATTTTTTCCACCATCATCCCTACACTTTCTGGTATGATTTTGTTTATTGACTTATTAAAGTGGTTTGGCCCTAATAAGTGTATCTTGGAGATTTTTAGGCCTCATTGCTTCCATTAGATGCCCAAGGTTGGGTTAAACCCTTGATATAACATGCTACTTGCTATGAAATGTCCATTTGTGAAGGATACTTCTTAAATGTGATGAAGTGATAATAATAAGCTTCAAGATTGAGATTCATTTAGCTCAAGATTGTGAAATGCTCATTCATTTTTAAATATCTTATAATATGGTCGAAGGTATCTCTTGCAAAGAACATCCTTGATTTGGTTCCATGTAATGACCACCTTGTAGATTTTTTTATCTTTGCACCACTACTTCTACCAAAGTCTAGCCTCACCTATCATTTTAAGTTTATTAGCAATCACAACATGACTAGGGATATTGATTTCTATAGCTAGAAAATAATCTCCCTTTACCTTGATCCATATTTCAGCATCAAATTCAATGTTTTTTCCCTTCCCATCGAATTCAGGATGTTTTACTTGTTTTCTAAGAAACTTTTTCTCCTAAAGTTTGCTAGCATGAAAATTGGATGGTGTCACCTTGAACATTACCATTCTGTGTAGTGAAAGATCTAAAATTAATTCTATTGCTCAAGCGGCAACTCTTTTGTTAATTAAGTCATGTAATGTTTCCTTATTGAGCATGAAGTAACACTAATACAACAACAATTCTTTTATCAAGATTATTACATCCATATGCACTATCCCTTAGTCATGAAATTGGCTAATATATATCACTCTACAAGTTTGTCTATAAGCATTTTAAGATCCTATATTGGATTGGTAGTCCTTATGCTAGTTACATAGCAAATGATGAATACACAACCCCTACCAAAGTGGGACATGCAGTTTTTCAAGGTGGGCATGCACATGGGCCCAAAGCCTTTAGAAATCCAAAGGGACACATTTTGCAAAAAAGTCAAAAAACATGTTTATTATTATTTTGATTGGTTGAAAATGCAAAAAGTGCACCCTTATCTATCGCTTTACAAACATGGTGAAAAAGGCTCCCTATCCTAGGGGATTCACCTATTTAGCAAGTAAATAACATATCATGTCCTCTCTGGTGTGTGAAGAATTGTGGATGCCCAAACCCTCAATAAGCATTGTGATTGGTTAACACTTACAAAGTGAGAATCTATCATTCCATTCTTGCAATAATTGGTTCTACAAGCTCCTCCAAGGATGATGATTCATTGGGGTGATATTTCTTATATCATAGGTTCATAAATATAAGGGGTTTGCCAAAATATTTGGCCCCTAATGTGAGATATGAACTTTACGTTGGAAAACCTCGTCAAAGGCAAAGAGCTTGAATACTTTAAGGTCTTTCACCCACTTGATCCTCTTAAGGTTTGTTTCAAGATAGGATAAATGGCTTGCATCAATGAAACAAAAGATGCCATTCTAGGGGTGGCAAATTCTAGATTTTTAAAAGAATCCATATAAGATGGTCGATCCAAACATAGCTAGATGAATGCTAGCCGATGTCAACATTGCATAGAACACTAAGAAGCATTGCTAAGGGCCTTCATTATGGTGCATAATCCTTCAATTATTAATGTTCATGGGAAATTAGTTGAAAATCAATTGCATTTCTAAACAAAATTTTTCTTTATTAATAGTACTACTTAGGACATCTCATTGAGAGGATTGAAAATGGTTCTTGGTCTTGTTGGTTGCATAGTTTGGTTTCACAAGCTAGATATAAGGAGGTTTTTCTTTTATATAAATTATGGCTTTTATGATGTTGAATCCCAAAGAAGTATTTTATATGGTATACACTAGACTCATGAGGATGGATTACAATATGATTTACAAATTTTTTGAGCTAGGATATTCCCAAAGTATATATTTCCATTTTCATTCTTCCATTTTCATCCTTTCCAAATGATAGAGACAAATTTACTTCCAAAGAGTTCTTTGAAGATAATCATAGCCATGTCGAGTCTAAAGTGGTAATCATCCAATTGTCAAGCCAACTTATACATTGCTTGAAACAACTCTTGGCTAGGAGTCCCTAAACTCATAAAATTTTCAATCGTTAAAATAGTATAATGAATTTGCAAAAATTTTATTCAACCATGCCTAGGCTATTGATGAATGTTTTGCTCTAACACCACCTATAATGTGCCTATCACAACAATTCTAAATAGCCATAATTAGTAGACCGATGCTAAAAAATGCCTTCCAAAAAATCTAAGGAATTCATGGGATTTGTTGTTCCATTTATACTCAAGTCTATCTCACAATGGAAGCAATGGCTCAACACAGAATGATTAATATAAGGTTCCTAGTTGATACTCTAGGGTCTTTTAGTAGCCTTTTAGCATAGAGCAAAGGTAATCACGTATGTGAGTGGTCAACTAGCTTGAAATGGACCAATGATGCACTTTCTTCAATTGGAGTAAGAAACGAGAGGAGTAGAGCCTTGACTGCTACGCCTATAGGGCATAGTCTCAACCCTACTCCTAAAATGGTACTAAGTTAGAGATCTAAGACCAAAATTTAGGGCAAAACAATGTCAACTCTTATTAGTCCTATCTTATGCAATAAGAAGACTCCCAACTTATAAGGACCACCTAACCATAGGATGGACTCATCGGGAATCTACCCTCTTGCTTCCCACTCATCCACATCATATAAGGTGTGGTTTAGTTTTCTTATTATCCTACCATGTTAAGTATAACACTAAAAAATGACTTCATTAATTAGGCCATTTAATCATAATTTCATTTATTTAATTTGGAAAAATGACATGAATATTCGTAAAAAACACTATTTGAAAGAACAAAAAATTATCTATAAGAATTTTGTTTATAATGTTAGGCCAGTCAGCCATGTTTAGCTCATACTATGAGCTCCACCGGAAGAAAATTCACGATACCCATCCACTAAGTAGTATAGAGCTTTTTAGAAGACATTCCTCACAGGCTCACATAGGTCTGTTTATTCCTAGCATGCCATGAGATTATTACCAAAGTCCTTTGGTTCCCTAGTTGCCTCCAAAACAAGACCTAGCTTTATGAAACGACCTCTTTCTCACACCATCAAATGTAGCAAGTAGAGCAAACATAGCTCCTAGTGAAGAAACTCCTAATGAGTTAAATTTGGGTGATTTGAGAAGAATTTCCAAGTTGGATTTTTGTCTTGCATGCTTCTAATTATATTATTAAAAGGTTTCCCTAAAAGTTTTGGAATGATGCATGTCTTTTGCTATAAAGAATGTGGGTATTCTTCAAAGACGAAGACATTCCCAAATTTTCCTTTAACACAAGGTATGGACACTATGAATTCATCGTGTCTTTTGAAGTGACAAATGCTCTAGCTACCTTCAATCTATAGGTACATGTCATATTCTAGCCCTACTTGGAGGAATTTATCCTAGTCTTTTTTCTAAATATCCTTGCTTACTCCAGGGAGAAAAAGATCACATCCTCACTTGGAAATTGTGTTGTAAAACCTAAGAGGCAACGAGCTCTATGCTAAGAAAATCAAGTGTGTATTCTTTAAGAAACAAATTGAAT
The DNA here is from genome assembly GCF_053477565.2 of Lygodium microphyllum. Classification (NCBI taxonomy): domain Eukaryota; kingdom Viridiplantae; phylum Streptophyta; class Polypodiopsida; order Schizaeales; family Lygodiaceae; genus Lygodium; species Lygodium microphyllum. Next base: position 80,909,691 of record NC_141163.1, on the reverse strand, counting down.
ATCTTTGGTATATGGTCTCTAAAGAAGGAATTTGAATTGATCCAAATATCCTAGAATGGGGGCCTCCACAATGATTAACAAAGTCCAAGGATTTGTTGCACTACCTATTCATAGAGAATTATGTCTTAATAGTGACTCCACTTATAGATCTACTAAAAAAGTTGACATACATTACCTAAACACCCATTGAATAGGACAACTTCATTAAACTCAAGGAATATTTGACTAGTAGTCCAAACTTAAGATTGCCAAATGTTAGCAAAGATCTTGAAGTTACATAACATATGCTAGGGAGCTAGCATTCAGATGTGGTCTCACTCAAGAAGGACACTCTTTGGCACATTCTTCTCAAAAATGGAATCCATATAAAAGAAATAATGCCATCATATGACTTCAAGCTAGTTGAAGTGAATAATTTTGTAAAATTGTTGCAATGCTAACTCCTTTTTGGAGTAGATTCACCTTAGTCATAGACCACAAGTGCCTTAAGTGATCTTCACCCAACTTTATCTCAACATGAAGAAATAGAGATAGTTAAAGTTCTTGAGTGATTTGACTTTGAGATTAAATATAGGCTAGGAAAAGAGAATGGTGTAGTGTATCACAAAGATTTGTATATGTTGAGATTCAAGTTTAGTATCTACATTGACTTAGTTGTATAAATGTAGCTAGTTGTCACCATCTTGTGTGCCACAATAATGAGTCAATCACACTTAACTCAAGTTAGAGGTTTTTGGCCAATTAGTGACCTACTTTCATTCATTGTATGTATGAATTAGACTTAGAATCTTTTGTGTGTTACACAAAACACCATATTGGAGAATATGGGAATTTCCCATAAGTTTGGGACACATGGTAAAATCTTTGGATTTGTCATAAGTTGAACACTATAACTCCAAATTGAGCACTCTATAGCTCAATAGATTCTATTTTTCAAGCGCTTTCCAATGATAGGTCACATCATATGGATTTGAGAAACTTATGGGCATGTTATCCGGGTGCCACCTTTTTGGTATTCAAAAAATGGAAATTGGGAGATTCCCAAACTCACTAATATTTGTGTTACAATAAATAAATGATGTAAGAAGAGAGATTACATTGCTCTCCATTCATAGCTTCCATTCTTGTCATATCTTCCCCTCTCTTTGAACATGGTATTAGAGCTTGGCTTCGCACGAGCTAGAGTTGTGGAGGTGGACATGACCTTTAGTCTATGAGAAACCCTACAACAATTACCTTATTTGCAAAATACATATCTTGCTATAGAAATGGATTTAGGAGAAATGGCCATTGATTCCTAACCATTTCAACATGGTCTATAACTAAGTTTTTCCCAATTCTAAACAATTTTTTAGATATTCAACATAGACTTGTGTAGGCTGACTGTTTATTGCATTGGACAACACTCATGCTGCTTGGTTGCTCTAGGATGCTATCTGAGGTGCTTTGAGCATTTGTTGCTCAATTGAAAGGGGTTTTATTGCTAGTATAACAAGTCCATTGGTTGGTTATTTAAGGCTCTTCTTCATGTATGTATGTTGAACATGCAATCAATGATGTTCATGTGAATATTTTGGCTCCTAGATGTTATGGAAAATGTTTGAGTTGGTGTGAGGTGCTACTAAGCTAAGAATACCTCAATTATTATAGGCTTTTCATTGCAGGTTATTATAGACTACTTGTCTATCATTGACCATGCAAGGGTTCATTGCATATTTTCATGAGCTTTATGCATCTTCTAGTGCTCGTATGGAAATGTTTTGATGTTGGGATATTGTAATGATGATTGAAGATGTCTTTGAAATTATTTGGGCCTAAGTTAAGCTCAATTAAATTGTTATTTTTCTATTATAATACAATTTACAGCCATCACTCATCTGGATAGGTCATCCATAAAGTGATTTGATACTGATCGAGTACTTCTAGTGGATTTATTGAATCTTTGGGTATCATGTACATGTATGAAGATGTTTATGGGGGTTTGTAAGTTGTACATTTGAACAACATTTGTTATCTTAGAGGTTGGTTGTGCTACCAGTAATTGTAGTAAATACACTTGATTTGTGTGTCTTGAGCAATTTTTCATATTTGCAACTACAGCTACTAAACTATAATAGGGTTCTGGAGAATGTTTGAAGGCACTATTGTTGCCTAACTAAAATGATATTGCATTGTCTTTGTAACATACCCACCTTGATTTCTTGATGGATAACATTTTAGTAGTCACCCAATGTTTACCTTCTAGCCGTCTCCATCCGTACTTTAACAAGAATGATCGGATTTTGTCTGGCTAGTTAACCCTAGGTCTACCCCGTAGGGGAAGCGTTGTCACACTGCTGCGCTTCCGAGGTGTGAAATCCACCAAAAAGTTGTGTGTGTGACATTTTTTATTTTGTACATACTTAGGTTTTGTGCTTTGCCACTCTCTAACTGGTGAAAGAAACACAGATGCCACAGAGAGCTTGAAGAGTACTGTTGGCAAGCATGTTGTGTCATACTATGATGATCTGAGTGTATCTCTTGAGCTTCCAAGTCGACTCACAGTGCCTCTTATGAGAGGATCTCCTTATGTCACATTGATCTTTGATGAGTATTCCATGTTGAAAATTTCCTCCCTTCATGCGGTTTTGAAGGTTACATCAGATGAAAGTTGCACTAAGCACAAGGTTACAATGAACAATGGCCAAACCTGGCTAATATACAGCTCTGATGGTCTGTACTTGTCTGCAAACCTCACTGCAAGTCAAAATTTTAAGGGAGTTTTAAGAGTTGCATTGCTTACAGGGGATGATAGTGCTGAAGACATTTTGGATAGGTTCAGTACAGCCTATCCTATGCAAGGGCATGCTGATCTGTCTGTTCCTTTCCAAGTAAAGTATGACTGGAAGAAATATGGTTGGGGGGAACTGCTGATGCTGAGTCTCCCAATGTACAGAGATATGATGTCCTCTGCTCAACTACAGCGTGTATGTCCTGCTCTGTTTAATAATGGCATGGATGGTGAAATGATAGGAGTGGTGGGTGATTGCTGGATTCTAAATGAAGTTTCCATTTCAGTGGGTTGGTATTCTTCAAAAGGCATCATAGATCCTGGGTCTCAAAGATTGATTGCTGAAGCATTGGACCGTGATGTGAGTGAGCTTAAACCAATCACTATTGATTCTTCATACTTCTATGGAAAAGCTTTGGCCTATGCTGCCAGGCTGGCACTGATAGCAGAGGAGGTTGGGTGTCTCGATCTGCTGAATCCAATTAGGGATTTCTTGGTGCAGTCATTGACACCTTGGATGGATGGAACTCTCGTTGGAAATGCTTTTCTTTTTTATCAAAGATGGGGAGGATTGACAAGTCGCAACGGATTAACAAATTCCGGAGCAGATTTTGGGTTTGGAGTATATAATGACCATCATTATCATTTGGGTTACTTTGGCTATGGTGGGGCAGTTCTTGCAAAATTAGATCTAATCTGGGGAAAGAAAAACAGGCCTGGAAAAAGAAAAAGCAACGAAAAATGTGGGGAAAGTATCAGAGAAGAGAAAAAGCTTAACAGATCGCTCCTTTGGATTCAAATAGGAAGAGGAAGAAGAAGGTTGTCATTCAAGAACCAGAGGAAACCGGAAAACAGGGGAATCTAAACGGCACAGAAGTGTAAATTGTTTGTGGGGCAGCGATTCTGAGGAGGAAGCTGATGACGGCAATGTTATAAGCTCCTCTTCATCCAAAAGCTCTTTAAGGGTAAAATTGTCTCTATCAAACAACGATTCCACAGGGGAGGTCGTGGACAAGCCAGTCATGCGCCAGAACATCTTGCTGATTTACAGAACTGCACGCCAGGAAAAACCAGTCCACTGGAACTCAAAATTTCTCCCGTACTGCAAACGCTGCAACAATGCTAGACAGATCTCCTCAGCCTCCAGACTTGTGCCAAGCTGAACAGACGATGAAACTGCTACTGAGATCAGTGATCAATTTCTAGTAAAAAGCTTTTTGGATATGAAAATTGATACTATGGTGCAAGTGTGAAATTGGCACCATCGATCGAATGGAGTACATGCTTTCGACCTGCTGGGATTCCTGTTGATGAGAGGAGGATCAAATTTATTAATGCTGGGGAAGAAAAGCGCCTCTGTGATCAGATGCTCGCATGCTTACTGCTTTCTGCAAGCTCATCAGCTGCTACAGCATCCGAGCGTTCACGGCATGGTTTGCGTCACATCTGACCACCCGCTTGCTCCATTTGGGGGCTTTGGCTTTTCTGCTCAAAAGCTGTTGCTGCAGTGATGATTGGGTTCTTTGATGATTGGGTTCTTTGCCTCCTTTTCTGTGATGATGTCTTCCCTTCTCTATGGCTACTATTTGTCAAGGCTGCTGGCAGAGTGAACTGCACGGGTGGGAAAATCCTCTCATTTTGAGCACTGCAAATACGGCTAGTTTTATTCTGGAACCAAAATTGTTATAACTGGTTATTCTAAACAGGCTTCTTTTGCCTTGCTGTTGAGATACAGTGCATGCCCAAAAAAGCAAGCTTTGAAAAAGGCTACTTGTTTTAAGATGAAATTTTCTGTGGGCGCGTGTACTCCAATCTACACTGGAATCTATTCCACTGTTATTATAATATTATTCTAACAATGAGCATTTACCTCTGTTGTTCAATACCCATTTGGCATCATGCTGTTTGTCTCATCAGTCTTTTGAAGAGTTGTTGGAATGTAAGCATGAAACAATTTGCAACAAGAAAGAAAAATCAGTTCTAAGTAAGAATAGCTCCTCTTCAAAGAAGTCAAGGCTTCGCAATTCTTTTGGGGAAAATTCTGATGCAGGATCAATCCAAATCAGCATTTGGCTTTCTATTGTCTTCAGTTATTGGCAAAAATAAAAATAGAGACTTGACATCATTTTCTCATCTTGCTTATTCGCTTGATTGATCTTCTATCTTAGAATTTCTCAAGGACCTCTGTGGTTGCGACTTTGCTTTCGAAAACCCTTCTACAGCATCCTGTCGTTACCCACGAAGGACCAACCTGAAGGTTCCAAATTGACCTAATAGTCACCTATAAACTACTAGCTCACATCCGAAGGTGTCCTTTGAGAGGCTTCTTGTCTGGAAGGAGCGACTGCCATTACCCTTGGTTCACGGAGTACAACCCTTTTTCCCAATACATTTCCCTTAATATAATTTATAGTACGGACTCTGAGACCAAACCCTAGGTAAGTCAGCAAATTTGGCCCTTCGTAGAGTTTCTTTCTAATGTTTGTTTTTGGGGAAACCTCTTGGCTAACCGAGACCACCCTCCCATAGGACTAGATTCATTGGGAACGGGAATCCATCCGCTTGCTTCCCTCTATGGAAGTTCTTAGTTATCTAATTTCCTACCACATTACATGAAACATATAAAAATAGCCTCATTAATTAAAATCATTTTATGCAGAGTTGTTTGTGTACGTAATTTACTCACAGCCATACAATCAGAATAAAAAAATTTCATTGAGTATATTCCATAATGTGTGTTCTCCTGCCCATATAGGAGAAAATTTACAATTTCACATGGTGCCTCATCCGGTGCATCCGCATGTCACCAAGATCAAATCCACCTATAGCTAGCATTATAGGTGTCCCAAGTAGAACTCGGGCCATACAGGGGACTAAGTAGTTTCTAGGTGCAAAAAGGGATTTACTAGCCAGAGCCCCCATAGCACCCTATCCACCTCCTACTTAATATGATCCATGTTGGGAGATCTCTTGCCATCGTAGCTGGTCCATGCTTTTGTAGCGGTAAAAACATCCCCTCTTGGTATGGGGATTCAACACCTATCCTTGGGGAAGATATAGAGATCCTCAAAATTTTTATTTGTTCCAATACTTAATTCAATCAGGATCTAATCTAGAAAATCACAAACAAGATTGATGTCTGCAAGCAGTTATGACTTCAATCAATCATGAAACTTTCAAGTAATGATTGATCTAGTAGCAATCGACACTTGAGTTTCACATAATGAACTCTTCCCCTAGGAATTTTACTAAGGGTATCTAGATTTTGTAGTCTCTAACTTCTGAGTTCTTGTAACCAAGTTTATTGGCCTTAAGTCCATATTTCTCAAGAGACTTATCTTATTTGGATAGAACTTTTTCAGAAAAACCTGTGGTATTGCGATTGGTAAAGGGTTGTTATCCGCACCCATGACTCCATTAGTGACTCCCATGCTCGCAACTCGAATTGTTGCTTCCACGTTAGTAGGGTCATTCGCAATTTCTACTTTTGAACTCTTTTTCTTTGGGTCCATGATAGAAATATGATTCGTAGAAGAAGAAGAAGAACACGACAGTAATATCCGGTTGGCAAGGGTGTAAGTCTCTCAATGATAATTATGGATATTGTAGGATTCAATGATGTAGGCCTCGTGGATGATTCTTCTTTCTTGGTTGAGAGAAATATTTTCCTCGCTCTAATAGACACAATAGAGACGAGAGTAGAGGTATGATAGAATAGGATAGAGTTCTTCAGTGTCTTCTCTCCTCGGATCAGAGTAGAAGAGGATGAGAGACCTTCATCGTATCCCCTTCCTTGGGTTGAATGGAATGATTTCTTTTCATCTCGTGGAATAGAGTCTCCTTCTTTCTCGATTAGAGTCTCGTCCCATCAAGAATGCTCTTGTTGCTTTGGTCATCTGCAAGCCCTCAATTAAAGTTTTGCAAGGGGGACGGGTCCCTTGGAGTTTTACTAAGGGAATCTAGATTTTGGAGTCTCTAACTTCCTAGTTCTTGTAACCAAGTTTCTTGGCCTTAAGTCCGTATTTCTCAAGAGACTTATCTTATTTGGATAGAACTTTTTTAGAAAAACTTGTGGTATCGCGATTGGTAAAGGGTTTTTATCTGTGCCTGCAACTCCATTATTGACTCTCGTGCTCGCAACTCAAATTATTACTTCCATGTTAGTAGGGTCATTCGCGATTTTTTCTTTTGAATTCTTTTTCTTCAAGGCCATGATGGAAATATGATTCGTAGAAGAAGAAGAAGAACATGAAAGTTATAGCGGTTGACAAGGGTGTAAGACTCTCGATGATGATGATGGATATTGCAGGATTCAATGATGTAGGCATCGTGGATGATTCTTCTTGCCTCGTGGAGAGAAATACTTCACTCTCTCTAGTAGACGGAATAAAGACAAGAGTAGAGGTATGATAGAATAGGATATATTTCTTCAGTGTCTTCTCTTCTGGGATCAGAGTAGAAGAGGATGAGAGACCTTCAGGGTATCCCCTTCATTGGGTTGAACAGAATGATGTCTCTTTGTCTCGTGGAATAGAGTCTCCTTATTCTCAATCAACGTCTTGTAGCATCAAGATTGCTCTTGTCGCTCCTCTCATCATCCCCAAGCCCTCAATTTATAGTTTTGTAAGGGGGAGGGGTAGAAGAGAGAGGACACTTTCTTTTTTAGCGATTTTCAATGACCTCATTGGTGACAAAGAGAAAACATTTTCTTGTAGCGATTAGCTTTAAAGATTATGCTTTCTTTTTTCACTATTTTTATTTTTTCTTGCCATGCAACTTTTTTGGATGATAACTTCATCATATGAACTCCAAATATAGTCATTCGCATACTCAAAATGATCGGAATGCATTGGGTTGACAAGCTATCGTGCGGGAAAAATGTCAAAAATCCATAAAAAATAGGAAAAAATGATGATGTTCATAAATCATGTTATTTTTATCCATCTTTTGTATTGGAAGGCTTATTCCCTTCAAAGTAATTCATAGTATAAATTTGGATCCGTCTAAAGTGGGAATTAAGTCATCTAAACATGATACTAGAGATTTCGGACTATTCTAGTAAACCAGTCCTACTTCTTATAAATCCTATAGAGATTTTGAAGCTTTTTTCCATATGTGGACATGAAACACCATGTATACGAACCTTAAAATAAATTAAGTAATGGGGACATTACAGTCTTGAACTAGTATTATTATGACTAATGCAATGCAAAGTGATAATAGCACTTAGATTGTGGGGGGGGGGGGGGGGGGGGGAAGCTTGACAATAAGAACATTTATCTATGGAAGTTGAGAATGCAAAATTTTCTAATTGGAAGAGGTTATTGGAGTTTATGTAGTGGACATGAAGCTGAATCGAGATTGCCCGATAGAAATCCTACTCTCGAATAGTAGAGAGCTCATAAGCAATGGATGATAGAGGTAGTAAAGTTCTTCATTGGTTCTCCTTATGCATATTAGATGCTAGGGCCATCCAAATCACTAATTGTGAAACTTGAAAGGATGCATGGGATATTCTTATGAAAAATTATGGCAATGTCACTCATACACAAAAAAATCAGCTGAAGTAGTAGTTCAATAACATGTCAAGAAATGGTAGAAGCATATAGACTTATACCACAGAAATTAAAACCATTGCATATCAGCTTGAAAGCACAAGGTCAAAGAGGATTAAGATATTTTAGAGGTAGGGGGGGATCACCTAGAGTCACAAGTGATCCTTGGCAATCTCATGATCAATTGAATAGAGACAAAGATTTTTAGTACTATGGCAAGTATGGATATATATCAAAAGGCTATCATAAAAAGTAGGCTGATATGAAAGTAAAAGCCAAACAATTTGGTAACTATGCATTCTCTAGTAATGATATTGATGATCAGTCTCATGAATGTTATTTGCTATGACACATGTATCAAAGGATATGCCTAAGCAAGGCAAGGCTGATGAAAAGTGGTACATTGACTTAGGTGCCTCAAATTATATAACCCATCATGGAGAATGGTTTGATGAGTGAATACAGGCTCTCATGGCTATGTATGTACTGGTGATTGTTGAAATGCATGGATCTAAGCATGGCTATTGTGGCTTGAAGATATGCCACGAATGTATTAGGCTTCATATGAAGTTAAAAGAATTCAATCAGTAAACCATACTTTGAGGACTTAGATTGTGCACCAAACAATGTATCTAATCTATCCCAAGTATCATGGGACGTGTCACAAGCATCTACATGATGGATGTAACTATCATCCAATTCCAATTTGATGATGACCTGTGCTTTATCATCATTCTTCTGCCAAGTAACTACAAGATTTGCATCCTGAGGCTTCTTTTCTTGTCCATTGGTAATGGCCCATAGGCCCTTCTTCATTAAGATGAGTTTGATGAGAGTTTACCAGGTGTGAAACTTGACTTTGTTGAATCAAACAGTTGGAGAGTCTTTGCCCATGCTAGATGGCAGAGTCAGCAAAAAATCAACTCCAAAATTATTAGATTTAAGTACCAGAAGAGTTGATTGAGATGTGTCAAAAGACACAAGTGCTAGGAGCACTAAATGAGTATCAATGGACACTATGTTTCTTCCTTGAGTCCTCCAAATCTACAAAATACTTCAAGTTCTTTCAAATCCAAATCTTCCCCTTCTTGATTTAATGTTGGGAACTTCAAATCTGAGTGACAAGATCTTCTTCAACGTGTTGGAATTAGTGAGTAGATGAAGTAAAAAAGAGTTTCAGTAAAAGTGAGCTATGGCATATTAGGGTTTTCAGGAATAGGCGACTAGTATTTTGCTTATTGTTGCTCACAAAGGTAGACATTTGAGAAACCGTATGAGGTGGAGAGAGTTTAGATGTATAGCTTCAAAAGATCTATGATAATGATTAACATTGTTGCATGTACGGATTGAAAGAATTGTACAATTGGAACCAGGCACAGATCAGGCAACGACTTCAAATTTGCGCTGTATTCTAAGCAACTAGGAGGCTAATATCCCACTCTAATGTGCCAAGAATGGGTGAAAGGAGTATGTTTCCCTAGAAGAGAGCTTAGAGAGATATGGCTTGTATGTGGAGATCCAACTCCTCCAAGTCAGGTAGGTAGTGTTGTCCCACAGACACAATTATGGCAGTGACTCTGAAAAGATGATGGACCTAAAAACGGGCCGGCACTGGCTCATGCACTAGCCGGACCTTGTCACTATGCACAAGACAACCCCTCGGCCTCGCGGCCAGGAGCGTCTATCAAAATCCCTGCCTTCCTAAACATTGCGTTTGTAATATTTCCGCGTACTGCGTACCGTAAATATTAAACTTTCCGCACGCCGTGTAAACCCTGTGCAAAGGTTATCTCTTGCATTGAAATTATTGGCAGTGTAATGTGTGACCCGCACGCGTGAAATGGGAACCTCCGCATTGGTAAATCAAAACCGGGAGTTCAAAACCGCAAGTCTCACAAAAACACCCTCTTGGGAGGGGCATTTTGAATAATTCAAGGCAAATTTTTTTTATTATTCCCTTTTTTCTCCAGCCGATGCATGGCTGGAGAAGGGGGAGTGTGGGGAGGATGGGGATATGGCAGACGTGGCCTGCATGGGGGGGGGGACCCATGCAAGGGGGCCCCGTGGTGGATGCCCTCTTTTCCCCCCCATGCCTATATAAACACCCCCCTAGCTAGAGGGGGGGGGGCTAGAGAGAGAGGGCCGTGCAGAGAGAGGGGAAGCGTGGGAGGTGGTGGTCGCCGTGCTGATCGAGGTGGAGGTCGTCGCCACGCTGCCGCCCCAGTCCGCCAGCCGCCAGGCCGCCCCAGTCCGCCGCCGCTGGACTACGATACCCCCCTCCTCGTCATCGCTGCTGCCCAGAAGCTTCTTAAGAAGCTTCTTAAGAAGCTTCTAAGAAGGGGGCTTCCTTAAGCCCCCTTCCCACTGCATCCCCATAGGCCCATCCATAATCCCCCTCCCCGGGACTTTGAAGAGGAGAAGGTGAAGCCCATAGAGACATTCCACAAGACCCTTTGAAAAAGGCTTTCGCAAAAAGACTTTGAAGCCGCAAGCCATCCAGGAATCAATTCCGTGCCAACTCGAGTTTTTCCTAAAAGAACTTCTAAAGCCTTTGCCGCGAGCGCCATCCCGCAAAGGAATCTTCTGTATACGAGGAAAAAGGCCAAGGACGGAAGGCTGCATTCCGAGGCAAGTCAATCCGTAGACCACAAAGGCAAATCAGAAGCCGACTCTACACCTACGATGGCCCCAAAAAGGACACAAGATGCGACTGCGGGAGGTTCATCTCCAAGTATACAAGTGGATATCTCCCCGAGCCCACAAGTCCAGGTTCTTTCGAGTTGTTTTCGCATAAAGAAATGATTAGGCGCGCTTAGTTCATAAGGGAGATTGCATTTTTACGCTTAATTTTAATGCATGTAAAATGGAATGAGTTAACACTAGCTTTAGTTTGGTATAAACTTCGTTAACTACATTATAGCTAGGAGAATGTTGCGTATTGCATAGTCATCATGCAAAAACGTCATTCATCAGAAGCCGCATTTAGGAAAGGTTGCATGGTTCGTCAAAGCATAAGATTCGAAAGTATAGACTACAAGGTTGTAGGCATGATTAATAGGTCTTAGGAAAAGTTAGTATCCAGATTATCATGCATTTTTGCTACACCAAGGAAAGATAAAATTATCGTGAACCATGTGATGCGTAGAAGCAATAAATCGCATGTTTACGCGTATTGGTGTAGTTCTAACTATTGTTCTCCATTGGATTTAGTTTATTACCTTTAGAAGGTTCATCCTTGTCACAATACAAGTATATCGAGTTGTCTAAGTAACCTAAAACACAAGGGATTCATATGGGCATGGCTCAGTCGATATGATAGGTATCCCAAGTGCCAAGTGCAATAAGAATTCGACCTAGTTTTACAACTTGTTGCCAAGTCTAAACCTGCAAACCCAAAGATCTTACACACGTTCACGAAATGTCGAATCAATTGGATGTTCATACATAAAATGATCTAAGGTTTTATCCTAAGGATCATTCGTTCAAATGATGAAACTCCGACGGAGTTGCAAATTCTAGGACCATGGGCCAACATAATTAGGAATGGGTTGGAGGATACCCTAAACCCTGCTACTCGGCTAGAGGTGATTCCGTGGCCGGAGGACGCCATTCAATGGGTGGAATGGTCCCGTGGAATGATGCAACACATGTGCAAAAAGGTTGCAACACCGTATAGACTTGAGATTTGTCCACAAGAGAGTTTTGTCATCTCTCGAAATGGGGTTGGCAAGTTATTGAAAGAATTTAACTTACAAGAGGATGAGTAATCATCCTGTTACTCACTTTTCTTGGGGAATAATTGCCAAGGAAAAGGAAAGTCAGGTATTTGCCTTGAAGCAAATGACCAGACAATAAACTAAAGCGACATGGTCGCTGGAACCTACCACAAAACCTAAAGTATTGGTAGGGTATGACCCTAACCCAAGAATGATAGGAATCTTGCCAAGTTACAATTCATTTCGGATCGAATGCAGGTTGCATTCGGAGAAAAGGAGTCACTCCTTAACAGTTTGCCAGCTAAACGATCACTGGAAATTGATTGTGCTTGTAAGAGTTTAGAAAGCACTGTTTGCCCGGGACTTTGAAGAGGAGAAGGTGAAGCCCATAGAGACATTCCACAAGACCCTTTGAAAAAGGCTTTCGCAAAAAGACTTTGAAGCCGCAAGCCATCCAGGAATCAATTCCGTGCTAACTCGAGTTTTTCCTAAAAGAACTTCTAAAGCCTTTGCCGCGAGCGCCATCCCGCAAAGGAATCTTCTGTATATGAGGAAAAAGGCCAAGGACGGAAGGCTGCATTCCGAGGCAAGTCAATCCGTAGACCACAAAGGCAAATCAGAAGCCGACTCTACACCTACGATGGCCCCAAAAAGGACACAAGATGCGACTGCGGGAGGTTCATCTCCAAGTATACAAGTGGATATCTCCCCGAGCCCACAAGTCCAGGTTCTTTCGAGTTGTTTTCGCATAAAGAAATGATTAGGCGTGCTTAGTTCATAAGGGAGATTGCATTTTTACGCTTAATTTTAATGCATGTAAAATGGAATGAGTTAACACTAGCTTTAGTTTGGTATAAACTTCGTTAACTACATTATAGCTAGGAGAACGTTGCGTATTGCATAGTCATCATGCGAAAACGTCATTCATCAGAAGCCGCATTTAGGAAAGGTTGCATGGTTCGTCAAAGCATAAGATTCGAAAGTATAGACTACAAGGTTGTAGGCATGATTAATAGGTCTTAGGAAAAGTTAGTATCCAGATTATCATGCATTTTTGCTACACCAAGGAAAGATAAAATTATCGTGAACCATGTGATGCGTAGAAGCAATAAATCGCATGTTTACGCGTATTGGTGTAGTTGTAACTATTGTTCTCCATTGGATTTAGTTTATTACCTTTAGAAGGTTCATCCTTGTCACAATACAAGTATATCGAGTTGTCTAAGTAACCTAAAACACAAGGGATTCATATGGGCATGGCTCAGTCGATATGATAGGTATCCCAAGTGCCAAGTGCAATAAGAATTCGACCTAGTTTTACAACTTGTTGCCAAGTCTAAACCCGCAAACCCAAAGATCTTACACACGTTCACGAAATGTCGAATCAATTGGATGTTCATACATAAAATGATCTAAGGTTTTATCCTAAGGATCATTCGTTCAAATGATGAAACTCCGACGGAGTTGCAAATTCTAGGACCATGGGCCAACATAATTAGGAATGGGTTGGAGGATACCCTAAACCCTGCTACTCGGCTAGAGGTAATTCCGTGGCCGGAGGATGCCATTCAATGGGTGGAATGGTCCCGTGGAATGATGCAACACATGTGCAAAAAGGTTGCAACACCGTATAGACTTGAGATTTGTCCACAAGAGAGTTTTGTCATCTCTCGAAATGGGGTTGGCAAGTTATTGAAAGAATTTAACTTACAAGAGGATGAGTAATCATCCTGTTACTCACTTTTCTTGGGGAATAATTGCCAAGGAAAAGGAAAGTTAGGTATTTGCCTTGAAGCAAATGACCAGACAATAAACTAAAGCGACATAGTCGCTGGAACCTACCACAAAACCTAAAGTATTGGTAGGGTATGACCCTAACCCAAGAATGATAGGAATCTTGCCAAGTTGCAATTGATTCCGGATCGAATGCAGGTTGCATTCGGAGAAAAGGAGTCACTCCTTAACAGTTTGCCAGCTAAACGATCACTGGAAATTGATTGTGCTTGTAACAGTTTAGAAAGCACTGTTTGCATTGTTTGCTCAATGAACTAAAGGATGAGAATATATCTAAATACTTCAGGTTGAAGGCCTGAAGGGAGAGGCAGCTTCAGTTACCCCGGACTGCCTGCCTGACCCTAACCAAGGGGGTTGTTAGCCGCGCCGGGAACTTGGACCGAACCCGCCGCGAGAGGTCTCTCCGTTGAGTTCTACTTGGAGCAGGAGGACGGTTGGGTGCCAGGGGGGCTCTGGCCGTAAATCCCTCGCCTTCCGGGTCCTGCACAAGAGGCTAACGTGACTCGGGATTGGATCTCGAGGCCCGCATACTAGTCTACGGGCGGAAGCTTGGATTAGTGATCCCTGGTGGATTACTGGATAGCCTTTGGGCGGATTATGAATACGCCTACGGGCGGGAACTCCTTGTATTTCAAAGATAAAAGGATAAAATGATAATAAAGAAGTTGTTTGGCATTGTTTTCTTTATGTCCTGTGATAAGATTACGTGAAGGAACCAGTGCATAAGAGGGTTAATTCAAAGAAGCTGTTTGTATATGTCAAACTAATGTGGTAGGTAATTACATAACTAAAACAAACCGAGGAAAGTGCGGAGGATGGACCATGGGTCCGTCCTACGGATGGGTGGTCCCGGTTAGCCGGGAACTTTTCTCAAAGTCTTCGACGAACAGAAGGATGATCAACATCACCGAAACAAGTAATGAGAACGATGACTTGGAATTACCGATTACCCAACTCACGCTGTTTTAGCGGAACGGAATGGGAACAGAAGGATGATCAACATCACCGAAACAAGTAATGAGAACGATGACTTGGAATTACCGATTATCCGACTCACGCTGTTTTAGGGGAACGGAATGGGACTATGCCTTTTGGCAGAGAGGTCGAGCCTTGCATCCCTCTCATTTCCCATTCTCCTTGAACCAAGTGCAGCATGAATCCGCTTCAGACCAGGCGTTTCTGCGTAAAGTAGTTCGATCAGGTCTGACGCTAGTCGCTGTTAGTAAATGACCAAACAATTTCGGTTGATCCTAAGTGGGAACGGCCAGGACACTTCCGTTACGTGGCAGACGCGGAAAGTCCTAGATTGCAAAACCCGCAACATTCCATGGGAGTGCGGGGTGGAGTTTTCTAGACAACCTTTCCGATGGACTGCTAAGACGTGTCCTAGAGGATTCTAATGGACACGTTACAGTTGGTATCAGAGCCGACTTACAATGGAATTGTTTTCATAAGATTTCATTAGAAGTGAAGTAAAGAAATTGTTCATGTCCAAACATTTTCTCATCTTCAATACTGTCTTGCAGAATTACGAGGCGTGGAACAAGTTTTTGGTGTTCCGGATCATGTTCATGACTGCAATGCATTCTCCGCATTATAGGCAGAGAATTGAAATGATGAATATCTTGGAGCAGATTTATAATCCATCACCTCTATATATAGAGCGAAGATGGACTGGGTCTTCAGGAATCTACTACATAGCTGCCCACCGGTTCGCTTATCTACAGACCAACCTGAAGAGGATCAAGTGGTTGGAAGATTTGAAAGTCGTGAAGCTGTTCATTTTTGTGGAAGCTCACGTAAACTCGACTTTGCATATTCGAGGTCGTAGAGTTGAATTAAACTCATATGTATATGAGGAAGTAACCCGTGTAATTCCAACCGATAGGATTAAGGTATTGGGCCGCCATGGGAAGTATGGTTTCCAGCGGAAAGGATATCCTGAACTTCCGATGAATTATCGATTCCTAAAGATTCATGACCCAAAACCCTACTATTACACAGTTCCTGTAGACAAACCCAATACAATGTTGTTCTCCCCAAACTAAATGTAATGATTGGATTATCATCACTCGAGATGTTGTATGAGGCTACGCCATATAAATATAAATAAGGATTTCTTTTACCACTATCTGATTGTGCATCAGGGTTGTTGCAAAAAGTTAAGTAGCTTCATGAGTTACGAGTTAGCTGAACTAAAGATAAGCTAATGTCAATTATCATATAATAATGTTAAGAAAACTTTTACTCCAGGCACAACCCCAGGTACAGGTTCCAAATTCACCCCCTACATCAAGTACGACTGTGATCCAGGAGAAGAAGTTCCTCCTCAAACAGATAAAGCCACCCGAGTTTGACGGGCGAGGCAGATTTGTCCAGTCGGACGCTGAGATTTGGATTGAGTCTATGGAGGACTACTTCGAAGCAGCTGGCACTGCACCTACCAATCAGGCCATGCTCGCCAAATTAAAACTCACCGGTGAAGCCAGACTATGGTGGAAACAATGGTGCAGGGATCAAGGGATTTTAGAGGGGTTCGTTACCTGGGAGAAGTTAAAGCAAGCCGTGCAAGGGAGATATTTGCCACCCGCATATCGTACTCAGAAAATGAATGAGTTCTATGAGCTAAAACAGTTAGGACTCACTCTTGACGCATACTATTCTAAGTTTGTCTCACTCTTAAAGTATGCGCCACATATGGACACGACACAGCAAGTGTCCAAATTTTGCGCAGGCTTAAATCCACCTGTAAATACCCGTCTCGAATCTATGTGACCATCAGACCTTCAGGATGCACTCATTCGAGCGGCCCCTATAATTCAGGAAGTACAAGCTAAACCAAGGAGTATTAAGAATTGGTCTTATAGCGACCCAAGAAGAGGAGCATTCAGACCCCAAGTTAAGAGAGTTCAAGGCCACAATCAGGGACAAAGAAAGAAAGCAAGGACAAATAACGTCAACAACTTTTTTCCTACTCACAGTAATGGCCGAAACCTCCGATGTTTCCACTGCAACGAACTCGGTCACTTCAGAAGGGAATGTCCCAAGCTTAGCGAGGGACACCGTCAAGGTGCTGGCCGCGGGCAGGGAGCCGCCGCCCGTGGAAGGGGAAGAGCTGCCTGCATTACCAATAGGCAAAGATGTAATGCAGAAGAAGAGGAAGACCCGACCATGGAAGCGGAATTCGAAAGAGCAACGGTCCATGCCGCTCTACACAAGAAGGGGCCGAATCGCCAGTTCTCGGTAATTCAAACACCGTCAGACTATCAAGGTAAAGGTTTCAAAACCTTGATTGATTGTGGCAGTACACATTCCTTTATCTCACCAGCATGTGCTAAGAGATTAGGAATAGCCACAGTAGAAGCACCTACCCTACTTGTGGAATTGGCAAACGGTCGTGAGGTAACTTGTGCTAGGCAAACTGCTAAGGAGGAGTTCTATCTGGGAGGAAAGAAAACCTCAGTCAAATTCAGAGTCATGAATTTAGGTATCCATGAGTGCCTACTCGGGATGGATTGGCTTAAGCCTAATGACGCTCACATCCACTGTGGCAAGGGTCAAGTCTCTTTTCGAAACTCTGAAAGAGAGTTTGTTACGACTCAAGGTGAGGCAGGAGTGCCAAGAATCCAGTTAGCCAAAGTATCGCGGATCATAAAAGGGGTTAGGAAAGGATTACCTGTTTACTTGATCAAACTCAACAAGTTAGATCAAAAGCAAGAGTCTCATGAGGGTCCCTCTTGGCTAAAAGAATACGCTGACGTATTCCCTGAGGAATTAACTGAACTTCCACCTCCAAGAGAAGTTGATCATGAAATAAGGCTAATACCCGGAGCTGCGCCAATTGCAAAGAGACCTTATAGAATGTCTATTCCGGAAGCTATTGAGCTGAAGGAACAACTCAAGCAACTATTAGATCAGGGCTACATCCGGCCTAGCAATTCACCATGGGGAGCTCCAGTTCTATTCCAGAAAAAGAAAGATGGGACACTTCGACTATGTATTGATTACCGTGGGTTGAATCAATCAACAGTCAAGAACAAGTATCCTATTCCTAGAATAGATGAGCTTCTCGATCGCCTTCAAGGTGCAAAGATCTTCTCCAAAATTGATCTTAGGTCAGGTTACTATCAAATCAGGATCAAGAATGAGGATATTCCAAAAACAGCCTTCAATACAAGATATGGGCACTTTGAATTCTTGGTTATGTCATTCGGGCTTACAAATGCACCTGCCACCTTCAATAGATTAATGCAGGATATTTTTAGACCATATCTTGATGATTTCGTGCTTGTCTTCTTCGACGACATTTTAGTCTATTCTAAACAGGAAGAAGATCATGAACCTCAACTACGGATTGTTTTGGAGACAATGAGGTCTCATAAGCTGTATGCAAAAATGAAGAAGTGTGCATTCTTCAAACGTCAGATTGAATATCTAGGATTCATAGTATCATCAGAAGGAATATCAGTAGATCCAGCCAAAGTCAGAGATGTGCTTGAATGGCCAATACCAGTATCCGTCAAAGAGATACGCAGTTTTCTTGGCTTGACAGGATGGTATAGGGTCTTTATCAAAAACTATGCTTTGATTGCAGCACCTCTTACCGACTTACTAAAGAAGCAGACTTCCATTACATGGTCAACTCCCGAGCAAAATAGCTTCGACCAATTGAAGCAATGTTTGGTATCGGCACCTATTCTGAAACTTCCTGACCTCAATAAGGAGTTCGAGGTAGTAACTGATGCCAGCATTCTTGCGTTGGGGTGTGTTCTTATGCAGGAAGGTCATCCAGTAGCATACTCTTCAAGGAAATTGAAGAGTCATGAAAAGAATTATGCCACGCATGATCTGGAGTTATTAGCTGTCATCCATGCTCTAAAGCTTTGGAGACACTACCTGTTGGGTAACAAGTTTACTCTAGTAACAGATCATAAGAGTCTCAAATGGATTTTTACCCAGAACGAGCTCAACATGAGGCAACGTCGATGGATTGAAGTATTGGAGGAATATGATTTTGAAATCAAGTATCGACCGGGGAAAGAGAATGTGGTTGCCGATGCACTTAGTCGCAAGGCATTCCTAAATTCCCTAATCTTGCAGAATCCATCAACGGCCAGATCTCTGGCTACAAAGGTATCCATGCCAAGCAACCCTATACTCGAACTAGCTAAAGAGGAAGCAAGCCATGACTTAGCTTACCAAGCAATGATAAAAGAAATAGCTACCAAAGAGCAGAATTTGAAGTCACAAGCTAAGTATCGGGAATTTTCCATTGATAATGGACTTGTTTATTACAGAACAAGACTATGTATTCCAACAAGCCAGTCACTTAAGCAAAAGACATTATGGGAAGCTCATGATTCCCCTTTCGCAGGACATCCTGGCTATGTAAAAACTCTTAATGCAGTTAGGAAAAGCTACCATTGGGAGAGGCTCAAAGGTGACGTCCTCAAATATGTCACCGAATGTTTGTCTTGCCAACGCATCAAGGCTGAACATGTCATGATGCCAGGAAAATTGCAACCACTTGACATTCCCCAAATGAAATGGGAATTCATCAGTATGGATTTTGTGGTGGGCTTACCCCAAGTCCAGGGAGGGTACAACTCCATTATGGTTGTAGTTGACATGCTTACTAAGGTTGCACACCTGATTCCAGTAAAGACAAACTATAAAGCCTCCGACATTGCTAGAGTGTTTATCAAAGAAATATTCAAGCTACATGGGCTACCTAGAAGAATCGTTAGCGATCGAGATTCTCTTTTCACTTCACACTTCTGGAGAGCTATCTTTGAAGCTATTGGAACTCAGCTCTGTTTTAGCACTGCCTACCATCCCCAAACAGATGGACAAACAGAGCGAGTAAATCAAATCATTGAGGATATGCTTAGGGCTTACTGCTGTCGAGAGCCGAAAAGATGGATTCAATACTTGCCGTTAGTAGAATTTGCTTACAATGCTTCTTACCAGCAGAGCATTCAAATGACCCCTTTTCAGGCATTGTATGGTCATGATTGTCGAAGTCCCCTAAATTTTTCTGATCCTACCCTGAGAGTGGAAGCTTCAAGACAAATGTTGGAGGACATGGATGACCAAATAAGGTCAATAAGACAAGATATACAAGCAGCCAAAGATAGACAAAAGGCATATGCGGATTTGAAGCGCCAAGAGAGGGTTTTCGGAGAAGGAGACATGGTTTTCATTCGTGTACGCCCCAAGAGGAGCTCTTTATCTCTAGGTAAATGCAAGAAGCTAAGTCCAAGGTATTGTGGACCATATAAAATCCTCAAATGCCTAGGACCCAATGCTTATAAATTGCAACTTCCTGATAACCTAAAAGTTCACAATGTATTCCATATTAGTCTCTTAAAAAAGTATGTACCCAACCCAAATCATGTACTTGATGACCAACAAATTGTAATGCCTAGTCAAGGAGTCCTTGAACTAAGACCAGAAAAGATTTTAGATGTCAGGGAGAGACAGTTGAGATCTAGAACCTTGAGAGAATGCCTCGTCCAGTGGAAAGATTATCCCGAAGAGGATGCTACCTGGATGGATGAAAGCTCTCTCAGTCTTCAATATCCCCAGTTTTTCTCGAGATGAGGACATCTCGATTCTTCTAAGGGGGAGAGGATGTAATATTTCCACGTACTGCGTACCGTAAATATTAAACTTTCCGCACGCCGTGTAAACCCTGTGCAAAGGTTATCTCTTGCATTGAAATTATTGGCAGTGTAATGTGTGACCCGCACGCGTGAAATGGGAACCTCCGCATTGGTAAATCAAAACCGGGAGTTCAAAACCGCAAGTCTCACAAAAACACCCTCTTGGGAGGGGCATTTTGAATAATTCAAGGCAAATTTTTTTTATTATTCCCTTTTTTCTCCAGCCGATGCATGGCTGGAGAAGGGGGAGTGTGGGGAGGATGGGGATATGGCAGATGTGGCCTGCATGGGGGGGGGGGACCCATGCAAGGGGGCCCCATGGTGGATGCCCTCTTTTCCCCCCCATGCCTATATAAACACCCCCCTAGCTAGAGGGGGGGAGGCTAGAGAGAGAGGGCCGTGCAGAGAGAGGGGAAGCGTGGGAGGTGGTGGTCGCCGTGCTGATCGAGGTGGAGGTCACCGCCACGCTGCCGCCCCACTCCGCCAGCCGCCAAGCCGCCCCACTCCGCCGCCGCTGGACTACGATACCCCCCTCCTCGTCATCGCTGTTGCCCAGAAGCTTCTTAAGAAGCTTCTAAGAAGGGGGCTTCCTTAAGCCCCCTTCCCACTGCATCCCCATAGGCCCATCCATAATCCCCCTCCCCGGGACTTTGAAGAGGAGAAGGTGAAGCCCATAGAGACATTCCACAAGACCCTTTGAAAAAGGCTTTCGCAAAAAGACTTTGAAGCCGCAAGCCATCCAGGAATCAATTCCGTGCCAACTCGAGTTTTTCCTAAAAGAACTTCTAAAGCCTTTGCCGTGAGCGCCATCCCGCAAAGGAATCTTCTGTATACGAGGAAAAAGGCCAAGGACGGAAGGCTGCATTCCGAGGCAAGTCAATCCGTAGACCACAAAGGCAAATCAGAAGCCGACTCTACACCTACGATGGCCCCAAAAAGGACACAAGATGCGACTGCAGAGGTTCATCTCCAAGTATACAAGTGGATATCTCCCCGAGCCCACAAGTCCAGGTTCTTTCGAGTTGTTTTCGCATAAAGAAATGATTAGGCGCGCTTAGTTCATAAGGGAGATTGCATTTTTACGCTTAATTTTAATGCATGTAAAATGGAATGAGTTAACACTAGCTTTAGTTTGGTATAAACTTCGTTAACTACATTATAGCTAGGAGAATGTTGCGTATTGCATAGTCATCATGCGAAAACGTCATTCATCAGAAGCCGCATTTAGGAAAGGTTGCATGGTTCGTCAAAGCATAAGATTCGAAAGTATAGACTACAAGGTTGTAGGCATGATTAATAGGTCTTAGGAAAAGTTAGTATCCAGATTATCATGCATTTTTGCTACACCAAGGAAAGATAAAATTATCGTGAACCATGTGATGCGTAGAAGCAATAAATCGCATGTTTACGCGTATTGGTGTAGTTGTAACTATTGTTCTCCATTGGATTTAGTTTATTACCTTTAGAAGGTTCATCCTTGTCACAATACAAGTATATCGAGTTGTCTAAGTAACCTAAAACACAAGGGATTCATATGGGCATGGCTCAGTCGATATGATAGGTATCCCAAGTGCCAAGTGCAATAAGAATTCGACCTAGTTTTACAACTTGTTGCCAAGTCTAAACCCGCAAACCCAAAGATCTTACACACGTTCACGAAATGTCGAATCAATTGGATGTTCATACATAAAATGATCTAAGGTTTTATCCTAAGGATCATTCGTTCAAATGATGAAACTCCGACGGAGTTGCAAATTCTAGGACCATGGGCCAACATAATTAGGAATGGGTTGGAGGATACCCTAAACCCTGCTACTCGGCTAGAGGTGATTCCGTGGCCGGAGGACGCCATTCAATGGGTGGAATGGTCCCGTGGAATGATGCAACACATGTGCAAAAAGGTTGCAACACCGTATAGACTTGAGATTTGTCCACAAGAGAGTTTTGTCATCTCTCGAAATGGGGTTGGCAAGTTATTGAAAGAATTTAACTTACAAGAGGATGAGTAATCATCCTGTTACTCACTTTTCTTGGGGAATAATTGCCAAGGAAAAGGAAAGTTAGGTATTTGCCTTGAAGCAAATGACCAGACAATAAACTAAAGCGACATGGTCGCTGGAACCTACCACAAAACCTAAAGTATTGGTAGGGTATGACCCTAACCCAAGAATGATAGGAATCTTGCCAAGTTGCAATTGATTCCGGATCGAATGCAGGTTGCATTCGGAGAAAAGGAGTCACTCCTTAACAGTTTGCCAGCTAAACGATCACTGGAAATTGATTGTGCTTGTAACAGTTTAGAAAGCACTGTTTGCATTGTTTGCTCAATGAACTTTTCTCAAAGTCTTCGACGAACAGAAGGATGATCAACATCACCGAAACAAGTAATGAGAACGATGACTTGGAATTACCGATTATCCGACTCATGCTGTTTTAGGGGAACGGAATGGGACTATGCCTTTTGGCAGAGAGGTCGAGCCTTGCATCCCTCTCGTTTCCCATTCTCCTTGAACCAAGTGCAGCATGAATCCGCTTCAGACCAGGCGTTTCTGCGTAAAGTAGTTCGATCAGGTCTGACGCTAGTCGCTGTTAGTAAATGACCAAACAATTCTGGTCGATCCTAAGTGGGAACGGCCAGGACACTTCCGTTACGTGGCAGACGCGGAAAGTCCTAGATTGCAAAACCCGCAACATTCCATGGGAGTGCCGGGTGGAGTTTTCTAGACAACCTTTCCGATGGACTGCTAAGACGTGTCCTAGAGGATTCTAATGGACACGTTACAACGTTTGTAATACGTTGTAGTCCAACTGATCCTAACCCAATATTACTCCTCAGAGGGAGTCCCTTTCACATAGCCGAAAGGCTCGAATCACATACACATGGGGTTCCTCCTATGGCTGAATGCCGTCAACCCTCTGCGACTCTCCTACACCTTGGGGATTGGCCCCTCAGTGCGCCGCTCAACAAATAGACACATCGCACAAAAGTCGCTCAAGGTACCAAATAAGCGTGTCCAGGAATGTACCATTGTCCTTACTTGATTTCCCCTTTAGGATCCCACGACTAGCCTATAGCATGGGTATCTCACTGCCTCTCAACGTAGGTCATGTCCTCATAAACCAATTGCAATGCATGTCCAGGAGCTAATCACTGATACTTCTAAATTCTTTTCATGCTCTATGCATTTGGTGGATGTCTAGTGCTCAAACATTTAGCAAAATAGTATCGTGCACAAGTGCAAATCATTCTTTTAATGGTTTCCAACTACCGTTCGTGCTTCGTTGCATGGGCCTAGCACCGAGGTGCTCCTCGTGCTACTAAGCTCTTAATCTTAATTATCATCCGTCCTAAATGCTATGCATAGAAATCAGTAACTTTCCCATCACTTCACACGGCATTTAGACATATTTCAACTTCTCTACCATTTCCCGTTTAAATATTGCATCGTTGGATAGGTTTATAGAGTATTTTGACCTCATTTTATGTGAAAAAAACTAGAAAAAGACACACTAGAACAAGAAGGCGGGGTTGAACTGAGGCAAATCCTCATGCTTCAGTCCCCACAACCATTCACAAACATTGTTCTTATTTATCCTTATTTTTCGGAACCCAAAACGTATTTTTCCCCTATTTTTCATGGTTTTTTCCCTATTTTCCCTTATTTTCTAGCATTATTTAATTGCTGGAAATTCAAAACAGGTTATGGGCTGTGGCCCTTAGTTCCTTCTTGCAGAAAAATGAAAGTTTAGTTGATGTTCCTATCCATTTTTCCATTTTTATGCCAAAAACCCTCATTTTCCCTTGTTTTCCATGTTTTACGTGTTTTAGCATATTATTTTGAACCACAAAATGCATATTTTTCTGATTTTTTGATCATGACCAGCAAGAACTCATAGAAAACAGTATCATGAACAATTATTATCCCACATGAACACCATTTCATCCATCAAAAGCCCTAAAACTCAAATTTTCTTTGAAAATTTTAAATTACCGCTTATTTGCGTGTTTCGGGTTTCATGTCCATGGCTGTAGATTTGGAAAACAGCAGCACTTCATGTCCAGCACCATCACCAATCACCATTTCCAGCCCGTGGAGCAATCCAGTCCATGCCGGACAAGCCTCCACCATTCTTTCTTCTTCCTTCTTCTCCCCTCATGAACTTGCCTTTAGAAGAGAGAGAGGGAGGAGAGAGAAAGACTAGAATCAGAGATTTCCAAAGAGGGCATCATTGTGCGAGCGAAGGGCGGCGATAGAGTCAGGATACAGAGGGGAATGAGGGGCAATGATGATTGGGGGGGGGGTTGTTTGCAGGCTGGATGATGCATGATCAACCATGAAGCGCATTTTTCGGCGCCTGTCTGCGTGCTCCTCTCCACGATTTCTTCATCCACATTTCATGTGAAATGTCATGCTTCATTTAAATGTTGGGCTCCCAAGGGTCACTTGCCCATTTTGGCCAAATTTTGTCCACCTCTTCGCATCTTGACCGGTTTCTTGGCCATTTCCCCGTCCGGACTCCGAATCGAGCTCTGAAAAATCCTGGGCATCCGGCTTAGCATCCCGCATTGGCCAGTAGCTCATGTCAACCCGCACGACTGTCTGAAAAATTATGAAAAATCAACAAGTGTCGCTCGGGTGCCTTTAAAGCACTTTGGCGCTTAAAATCGTCCTAGATCGAGCCGCCGCCTTTGATAGTGAATATTTTTCCCTTGATATTCATAATTTTTAGCTATTTTTAAGCACTTCCCATCTCCTAAATTCCGCTCTCAAAAGAGTCAATGCTGAAGCTTTAGTTAGCCAATTTCAATGATTGAGGTGTGAGGGAGGAGCTTTGGAAGTAGAGAAACACTTATCCAGAAGGAAGTTTAGAGAGATTTAGCCTATGGAGAGAGATATGAAAGCTTCAAGTTGACAGGGTGCTGCGGGCTATGGCTATCATGGAAGCTTCATTGAAGGTAGAAATGCAAATGAAGTTGGAGATGGGGTCAATCACTCAAACTGAGCTCAGCAGAGATGGAGAGGAGCTAAGCCATGCTGACCATGGCTTTCATACAATGTTGGAATACATAGATCTGAGCATGACTATGGTGGCTTGAAGACATAGAGAGAACTCATGAAGACATAGAGTTGAAGATAAAATGTCACACAAGTGAATTAGGTTCCAAGATTGAGACTTGAACTCATACACACAATCTTTTGTGGTTGGATAATGACTCAAATACTTTACTGAAAGGACAAAAGACCATCATATTTCCTTGAAAACGAGAGGCAAGTACAATGCTTTTATAGTTTGAGGATAGGTGGTATTTTCCTACTTTGTGCATATGGGATTCTAGATAGCCTGCATATCCTTTACCCAGATTGCTCCTCAAAGAGGCTATAATAGGTGTGATTGCCTAAATCTCAAAAGCAATTATATGTAGCATGACATCAAGCATACATGTGTTGTATTGCTAGTCATGTATGATGGGAAGAAAAAGAGTCTGTATGATGTGTTGCATGTACTATCATCACCAAAAATATTGTCTGTTGGACAGAGCAAAATTTGCAAGTAAAATTTAATAAAGTTGGGTTTTTTATAGAAGATTATGAAAATGGATCCAAGCTAATCGCTAAAGGCAAAAGGGATGGCATGATGTTAAACTTAGATTCTACTATTCCTGAGTTAAAGTTAGCCATGTTTACTCATGACATTGGAATAGTATGAGACGTGGAAATTTGGCATAAGCGTATTGGACATGTAAACATACAACGACTAAAAATCATGCAGTAGAAGGAGATTATACTTGGTTTGCCAAAATTCAAGTATATAGAGTTAAGACATGTATACTCCACTTGCTAGTTTGGAAAGCAACAAACCTTGTGTTTATCAAACATGCTAGAAATAGTACTAGACCATTACACTTGGTGCATTCAGATGTTTAGGGTTTGGCACATAATTTCATCCTTTAGTATTGCAAAATATTATGTCTCGTTTATTGATGATTTCAAAATATATACTTGGATGTATATTCTAAAGCACAAGAATGAAGTGCTAGATATTTTCAAGGACTTTAAAACACATGCTGAGAAAGAGTTTGGATATTATACCTCATGCTTGAGATCTGATGGAGGTGGTGAGTATGTCTCTAGTGAATTGATAGTTATTTGGTTGAGTATGGTATTAAAAGATAGCTTACATGTAGTTATACACCACAATAGAATAGTGTAGCAAGAGAAAAAATAAGGTGCTTATGGAAGCTATCATGGCCATGCTAAATGAGAAGAATTTACAAAACTATTATTGGACTAACATAGTTATAACCATAGTATATATCTTAAATAGAACTCCTATAACTACTATTCATGATCTTACACCATATGAGAAATTGTATGGGCACAAACCAGATATCAACCATCTTAAAGTCTTTGGATGTATTGCTTATGTACATGTGCTAGATGAGAAGAGGAAGAAGTTAGATCCGAAGATTGCTAAGTGTGTCCTTATTGGCTATGCACAAAATAGAAAAGCCTACATATGCTACAATCTGACCACCTATGAGACATTGGTTAGTAGGGATGTAGTGTTTGATGAGCTAGCATCATGGTATTGTGGTCGAAACGTTGTTGTTTTTTATGGACTAGTAGATGATACTCATGTTGAAATTTGTATTATGGATAGTACCACTTTTAGTGGGCCTACTGAGACACATCTTCCACTGTTAGTTGCATAGTCATGGTTCTATGTCCATTGACATGGATATGCCAGTAAGGGGGAGATTATATATAAGGAAAAAGGAAGATGTTCAAATATGTTACAAGGCCACTTACTTCTAGTTATGAGCGACTTAGGAGTGAAAGTCTTGACAGTGAACTTGGTATATCATATGTTACTACACTTGGAGCTAGGCAAATCAAGTATGCACCACCTCATGAGAGGGAATCACATAGTGCACCATAGTTAAGAAGCTTAGAGAGAGAAGGAAAGTCTATTAATAGGCTCACTTATAGTTGGTATTTAGCCAAACACTTTACTTACATAACTAAAGTGATGGGTTATAGAAAGCCTACAAAGTTTAGTGAAGCAATTGATGATGATAATTGGTGTGCAGCAATGGATGAGGAAAATGCAACATTGGTTGAAAATGACTCTTGGGATTTGGTTAGATTGCTTGAAGGAAAAACACACATTGACTTTAAATAGGTTTACAAAAAGTGAAATGCAAAGAAGATGGATCTCTCGAGGGATACAAAGCCTGGTTGTTTGCTAAAGGTTAGGCGCAATAGCATGGTCTTGATTATGAGGAGACTTTCAGCTTGGTTGCAAAAATAGCAACCGTGAGAATTGTCATTACTTTGGCAATGTCTAAGGGATGGAAGCTTTGATAGATGGATGTAAAAAATGCAATGGATATTTGATTGAGGAAGTGTATATGGAACAACAAGAGGGTTATGTACACCCCGATTACCCAAATCATGTGTATAGGCTAAAAAATACACTTTATAGATTATAACAAGCATTCAGAGCATGGAATGCTCAGATCAACTTGTATTTACAATAGATTTATTTTTAGATTGAACATACACACTATTATTACTAGAGATGATAACCATGGTATTGCTGAAATTAAATCCATATTACAGGAAAAGTTCAAAGTGAAAGACTTGGGAGAGTCGAAATATTTTCTCGGCATTGAGGTAGCAACTACACCTCAAGGAATTGGTTGCTACATAATCAATATGCACAAGGATATGCTGTTGAAATATGGCATGATGGATTCTAAGCCCATGGAAAGATCAAAGCGCTTTAAAGCAATTAATATGCCTAAAATATGCCTAATAATCTAGCTGATGCAAAGGGAAGGAAGCATTATCGGCACATCCGTTTGATTTTGCAAGAAAAAAATATATATTTGGAGAAACAATAATGTTCTTTGTTGGAACACAAAAGGAAAAGCTTTATGGCTTTTAGAAAGCAAAATAAAAAGAAATCAACTATGCTTTTCACAAAAACACCAAAAGCTTTAGGCTTTTAGTGAGTTTCGGTGAAGAGAAAAACTACATAAACCCCTTATGAGAAGCATTAAGGGCCCTTCTCAAGAAAACTTTATTGCATACATTAGTGAGGAGAGAGGAGGGACACACCTAAAGTATATGGAGGAGGCAACTTTGTTTCGTCTTTAGGCATGATGTCAACTTGTTTGTTGTATCATTACAATAAAAATCAGAGATATGAAGTTTTAATGAACTTATGATTTGCTTTGTGTTTAATGATGCTTTACATTGTGTGTGTAATTGTTATAAATGAGGCTACAAGAGGCAAAGTTTTTTGTATATTACAATTAGAGAATTTGGAAATCTCCCAAGTCTCACTTTCAAATAAGGGGTAATAGAGATTCGGTCATGTGGCTAAATCTTAACCCATACTTCAAAGTGAGACCTGAAAATATAACCTACATAGTAATTAGGGTAGACTCCGCTTTCAAGGGGACAAGATTTGATCATGTGGCCAAATATTAACTATATTGGAAATTCCTAAACTATATGAGAATTCTTAAATTCCCTAGTATACGGTTATATGTCAGATCAGTGGTGCTGGTGTTTAGGTTGTAAGAATAAAAAATTTTCGTTTTGTATTGAACATAAACAAAGTCAAGTCAATAATTTTCACTCCTTTGCAATCTCATTTTTGGGTTGTGTGAGAGGGTTGTCTTTGCACATTGCTCGTTAAAGAATGGGACAAGCCAATACCCATAGTAATAGGCTCCTAATAGCACAAACAATTTAGCTTATAACATCATAATTGTAGTAGCAATAGTAAACTCAAAATCTCTAATGACAATAATATGCTTTACATTATAAAAGTAGCATTTAATATGGCAATGTGATGTCTAAAGCAACACATGTAGCAACTCCAACATCCTTGATAGCTACTAGCACCTTTATTACTAACAACCACTTTTGTAATTAGCACCAACAACACCAATAGTCCTTACAATAGATAAGGCAATTCTTTTCTACTATTCTTAGGCCATAGATTGCTCTCTCTTAGCAAGAATCACATCACTTTTTTATCTTCATATAGATAGCATATATCTAGTACCATAAATAAAATGTAAACCATACACAAAATACATGTACCTCTGACACTAACCTCCTATCAAGCTCCTTGCATACACATGCATATGCCTTTGAAAATTAGTCATTTAACCCAAGGCAATGCTTAGACCCTAAGTTATCATTGTAAATCACAACAACTTTATGCCATGGATCGAGAGCAATATATTTGTAGTTGTTATACCTGACCTACTATAATACTCTTAACACCTGTATACTTTCATATTTGGACTCATAAGACAAATCTAAAACTACATTCACTAGCAACCATAATAATTTGTCGCCACTCAAAGCATGAAAAGCATAACAATGCTCGAAAAATATAAACCTAGAACCCCTTCTATAGAAGGAAAATAAAACAAAATGAAAGCTCAACAGACCCAAATAGAACCAATCAGACACTAACACGACATCAACAGAACATATCAGAATATCATATCTCCACTGTAAAACATCATGAGCTTCCAAAACCTAATCAACCTCATCCACCAAAATATCCCCAAATACTTCCAAAACAACTAATCATCATACAAAATCCATAAAAAATCAACCATTCAGTCCACAAAAATAACAAAAATCAGCCAAAACATCAAGTCATCTCAACCTTGGACATATCCCCGCACTTAATCAAGGAGTGTTCTTGCAACCTAGGAAAAAGAGAATATAAGTTCAAAATATAGCTCAACTTGATCTTCTTCAATATCTTCAAGAAACACCATCCAAACATGATCCCAACCTATAACCTATATCTAATAAAGAATTGCAATGAAAGGAAAACACCTTTATTCATTATCACACCTTTGGAGAAAAAAAGAGCATTACAAAATTTTAAAGGATATAAGAGGTTTGTTTTCTTTCGCCAGAAGCATACATCTCACATATAGAATCATGAACCACCATTAATCATCTTCTCAAATCTGCTTCATCTTCATCTTCAACTCCACACAAGAGGAATAAAATACCACATATACACCATAAAACATATACAAAACTCACATGGGCACAAAACAATGTAATTTAAATGGCACATGCTCCCAAACATTGAAAAGCAAGGAGAAAGATTTTCATTAAAAAGGATCAATACATCCAAGAGAGTGTCCAAAAGCTATGTAGGATGAAGATATTTTTTCTTGAATTTAATACTCAACTTCAGAAGTTCTAGACTCTTGTTCTTATCCACAAAATATAAAGGTACATTCTCAAGAAACTGTAAGCAACACATCCTTTCCAACAAAATAATAAGATACCAACAAAAATGAGATGCCAAGCATACCAAAGTATCCTCAGAAGAAGCATGTGCTCTAGCAAATTGCAAATAAGAAGTGGAACATTACGCATAAGTGTCCCAAGAACCATGAATGATAGGCAAATTAAACACTAGTCCTATCAAAGAATCATTCAATGTCCATTGCCGTTGACAGAGGATATCATTATTATATCTAGTGATGGATATATGATCAGTAATAAATGGGCATGTAGTAAAAACTGGAATGTGAGGGGAAACGGGAGGGATAAAAGATAAAAGAGAGATACTTTCTAGATTAGACAGGAGAAAAGCAATGTATAAGGGTAATCGAGAAGAAATTAATGTGTTTTTCTGAAAACTAAAAAGCCCTAGTCAAACTGTAGTTAGGTTTGATTTTTGCTAGCTTAGTTATTTGCGTGACAGTTTGTTTTGTTATTTTATAATTGGATTTCTTGTGTTTGTCTAACATAGGATTTGTTTGTGTCAATTTGTTTGATTTGTTGAGTGTGAAACTTGATAGCCTTGGTCAAGCTTGGTATTTTTTTGGATAGGTTGAAGTAGGAGTTTGTTATTAGCTACCGAACATTGAGGAGCTAGGTATGTTTTATTGTCGAGACTTTTGCACATCACAGGTATTGTGGATTCACGAGCACTTCACGTTGCACTTGTTGATGCACTACACTCGGGAGCCGTCTCCTGTTCTTATCAAATACTTCCATGCCATGGGTTGGGATTATGCACGTTGTGCACCATCATTGAGCAGTAGCACGGCATGAGGTCTGCTACAACTATATGCCGTAAATTTTAGATGCACACGCACATGAGAGAGCACCTGTCATTGAGCATGCACATTTCTTACACACACGATATTTGGGATGCTCATCACAAAGTTAGGAACCTCTGGTTGAGTATGTAAGGAGGTTGGTTGAGTTAGAGGGTCGTGAAGGACGCCACCAATTGTGAGATGGGTTATTCTTATCTGGACAACATCTTGAGGACCATCATTTTCTAGAGTGATTGTGAGATTTTGGATGGGTGGAGTGGAGTATATCATATCTTTTTTATGAGAGTTGAGAGGTGAGGATAAGGAATTTTAAATTAATCAAGAAATTTTGTTTGCATTTTGCATGACGCACGATCACATGTAGATAGACTAGGCACAATTTATTCAATGCATACATTATTGAAGACATGAAGTCATGGAAGTTTCCAAAACATATTGAATATTAGAAACTAGCTATGACAACATAGATCTAGAAAGTATTTTTTGCAAAGGAGGAATTTGTGGATCCAGTTCTCCTTCTCATTGTGATGCAAAGAAATTGGTATAAGACAAGAACGAGAGAAGGGGAGCTACTAGACACCTTAGGGATCGGAATTCGTACCACAGGGGTTGAAACAAGTAAAGGATTAAAAGAACCCTATGTGTGACACTTCTTTCAAATGATTTTGGTAGGAGGTATATCCATTACAAGATATAGGCCTTATACCGACGTTTAAAGTGACGAAAATGCAAATAACAAAATTTTCCCCTGCCGTCGCAAAAAGCGTCATTATTAGCGACGCCATAGAACAGTCGGTATTAGCGTCGGTATTGACATCGGCATTGGTATTTGCGACGCTGATACCGATGCCAATACCGACGCTGATAGCGATGGTTGCGACGTACATAACGATACGAGCAGTAAAATTTGCGACACTAATAGCAACATTAACAGGAAAAAAAAAATTTGTGGCAGGGTAGCAAGCTGCCCTGCCACATATAGCACTGTGTGCTTTATGAGAGCCATACAAAATAGTTTCTGCACTATTGTGTACAATGCGCTTGCAAACAAAAACAATGTATACTGAAATCATAAAACTGATACATGAAATAAATACATGATCACATAAAAAGCGATTGGTAAAATCGTGATAGGATATCACTAATACATAGAAAATGTCTACATAGATCAGGCGACTAAAAAATAAAGGTGTGTGAGCTCCAGGGATCCAAGGGCGAGCTACAAATCCTCGTCTCCCGAAAGCTCGTCCCGCCGCAAAGGAGCATCGAACAGACTCTGTAGAAAAAGAAACAACACATCAGTCCACCATACAATAATGCATTCAAATATCTCATGGTAACTACGGACAAGAAATATGAGTGACTTACAAGGCCGCTGCGTCTATACAATCAGTCGATCAATGCAGTGAGACCGTGCCTCTCTGCATATCGAGTCTCAAGGCCAGTCGAATCGCGATTTGTAATGGAGTGCTACAAAGAAAACAAAATGCTAACTCTTAGAAACATGGTTGTCAGTACAAAGAATATTTTAAAACAATAAACAAGAAAAATAAAAGAAAAACTTACAAAGTCCTCCAAATATGTCATGTGGCCGCCACTCCCAAGATGATGGACCACTTCGGCCTCAAGTCGTGCCCTCGCCGTCTCCCTCTGCTGCTGACTCCAATGTCCTAGAGAATTTGTAGCCTCCTCCCTCAGTCGACGCCAGTCGTCTGCATCTAACCACTCGGGCTTTACAGTCCCACTCTTGATTGCCTTGCGTGCGTCGGATCGTCTATGTGACATGTATGTACGCATGCAATCCATCATCCAGCCCATAGAGAATCTATCTACTACGACTGGTACCAGAAACTCCTCGTGCAAGGATCCTACTATGTAGTCCTTGCTCCCCTCCGGTATGTTCTTCCAACGATCCAACACGTTGTGCCGAAAAACATGTTGGCACAACTCTCTCATGCGAGTCATCACCCTCCTCCCCTCATCATTCATGATGATGGCTCCTGACCTACTATCGACTAGATATCCATAACCCCCTGGAGTCTACCTAAGATGGGTCCTCTCCCATTTGCGTCCACGCTCCTGGGCATATCCAAGAGACCCCTGTACATCCGGTGTACTGACGGGGGTAATATCTCTCGGAGTGGCACCCACAGGGGTGCCACCTGTGCTGACAGCTGCACAAAAGCCGGAGTAACTGGAGTAGACATCCCCATAGGTGTGACAAATCCTGGAGGTGACGCAGCTCCAACTGAACGACAAGACTGAGACACCGCGTCCGTGTCTCCACAACATCCACCTGAGCTTGAGGCATGCTCCCTAGAAGGGCCACGAGAGCGAGGAGTCACACTTGTATCCCGTGTCGACTGCAGGCTCACTGCCTTTGTATCTCTGCAGCATCCCCCTGATCCTTATGCACTCCCTCCCTCTGGCCCAAGTCGTGAGCATCGAGCTCATCTACTTGAAGCCGGAGCATCCGATCGCGCTGAAGCAGATCTAGCAGAGCACCTTGACGAAGACTAAGACAGCTCCTGGTCTGCCATCTCTCTGAATCTGGTGATCTGGTCTGGAGACATGCGTGTGAAGATGTCCTGTAACTTCTCA
This sequence comes from Lygodium microphyllum, assembly GCF_053477565.2. Classification (NCBI taxonomy): domain Eukaryota; kingdom Viridiplantae; phylum Streptophyta; class Polypodiopsida; order Schizaeales; family Lygodiaceae; genus Lygodium; species Lygodium microphyllum. The sequence goes on along the minus strand of NC_141163.1, from coordinate 80,875,462 downwards.
TCGCTCATCCCTCGACTCATCCTAAAAATATCACCTGCACAGACAAAAAATGATGTTAGAATAATCAATTTAAATCATACAAAGCACAGTAATATAAATCATTTTAAAAGAATCTCACTTAAAATACATATCTTATGTACCCTTATAAGCGATTGGTCAACAAATTGAGTAAGTAGATGCTCCAAGTATGAAGTATCCTATGGTCCCATGTTAATCTCCTGACGCAACTCCGTATACACTCGAAGGTCGATAGACATGTCACCACAAAAGAATAAGTCCGCCTCGTTCTCAAAGAATTCTTGGACTCTTGTATTTCATCATTGTTAGTCGAGATGCTGGCTCCAAGCTTTTGATGGCCTCCACCCCTTGCAATATTGACCCCTCTATTTGCATATTATCTTCATCTATGCTTGGAATATTGCTTTGATCATATACTCTCGCACTTCACGGAGTTGAAGGTATAACATACCACTATCGAGGTTGTCGAGGGTTTGGATAGAAGATTACATGTTCACAAACACATACAAGAGAGTTCAAACCATTGTGGCATAAACCATGTCGTAATACAATTAGCAAGCAAATAAGTCCATGCACCTGTTCACAATGGGCTGGCAACAGAAAGGTGTCATGCACATCCATCCATTTTTTTTCAGAATCTATTTTGAGAAATCCAGATGGACCTCGTCGAACTGTTGCTCCAGATCCTCCAAGTACCACTTTGAACCACTGCACATCAAATAGTATCATGGAGAAGCTACAGTAATCAACCGTAACAATACTTTGCAAGTTCCCAAAATACTCCATCTCATCCACAACCGTGTTTGGATCCGTTGCTCGTCGTTGGCTCTCTTGCTCGAACCTTGCCATGGCACCACAGTCCATTGTGGAGTGCATTTTGTCAATACGCTCCACGCGAAAATGCCGTCTGTGCGACCATGCTGCACTATATATTTTGTAGTGTACATTGAAACACTCAAATTAGATGTCTTATATAAAATTTAGATACAACAGATTCTAAACCCCTCATCACCTTTGGACTACATCCCCTCGAGAATTCCCACTCCTCCATTGAGACCTTTGTCCCTTCGCGAGACGCTGCGATCAAGCTCCATGCAACCATCGCATTCACATAAACCACGGCATCTCCTCCATGCCTTCGGGATATCGAATTGATCGATGACGTGTACTACGTCGGAATTCAGCTTGCGCTTCCTCTCGATCTTGCCTAGCAATCTGGTACTTGGCAAGCCACGTCTCCATAGAGGCATGGTGCAACATAAAAAAGTGATTCACCTTCTCTTCCATTGAGGCATTCATTCTTTTTTCTACCCCATTTCCAACCACCACATCTCCAGTCAGTCTATCATCATCCTTCAGCGACCATAGCATTTCATTGTCTAGTTCCACCGTTGGTAGCCATTGTGAAATATGCACTAGTGTCTGAGACACCAACCAACCTTCGGCCATGCTACCTTCTGGCTAAGCTTGTTGTCGCACAAAGCCTTTCAGGGTTTTCATGAAGCACTCCAAGAAGAACATCCATCGCGTATGGACATGTCCAGCAATCTCCACTTCATCCACAAGATGCACAAGAAGGTGGATTTGTATCGTGAGCATGCTGGTGGGCAGGTATTTCTCAAAGAGACAGACCGTCTCCACTGCTCTCCACCTCGTGGATTCAATAGAGGACGTCTTAATCTCATTTTGTGAGATCCATTACACCAAAGACAACAACCTGTAAATGGCCCCACGTATTTCTAGAGTAAGACATCTTGCGATCGCGATCGGTAGTACAAACTGCCACAAATGAGAAAGCACTATGAATAATGGCTACATTCCAAATAGCAAAATGCCCATGCTAATCACAATCCATTCGTAGTACAAACCTGACATATCTTATGCCACTCATGGGATTTTAGCCCTGATAATTGGTCGTCTTTAGAAAATGCGGACCTGAGAGAACGCATCATACCCGTCGGAGTGTGGATAGACTTGATTACTTTCTTCACAATGCGCTCTTCTTTAGTGGACAAAACCCAAGGAGCGCGAGGAAGCTGCACGCGACCATCAGCACTCGACTGCGGCTCGAATATTGGCTAACCGCTGACCATCGCGCTTGCTCATATCTTGCTTGGTGACCCCCTCCTCCCACAAAATCTTAAGCTCATCGACTAATGGACAAAGATACACGTCCATATTTTTTATTTTGTAGCGGCCTGGGACGAGCAAGCTAAGAATGAGATGTCCTTTCTCCGTAGAAAGCCATGGAGGGATATTGTAGTTGACAAGGACTATAGGCCACACACTGTAAGAAGTTGAGCGCAAATCGAATGGGTTTACACCGTCCATTGCAAGACCGAGTTGAAGATTCCATGGCTCTCGGGAAAATCCTGGGAAGGTTGAGTCAATGTGGCTCCATGCGCGCGAATCTGTCGATATTCATTGAACTCCATCCGTGGACCTATTCTGCGCATGCCACATTGTCAAGCTCACCATGCCGGACGTACGAAACATGTGGTTTATGCGAGGGATGAGTGGAAAGTGTCTAAGAACTTTTTGAGGGATGGTTTGCTCTTACAATTCGTGTCGATACCTGTGAGCACCACACTTTGGACATGTCTCCATAGTCTCGTATTCTCCTTGAAACAGTATGCAATCGTTGATACATGCATGGATGTTATTGTAGTCCATGCCAAGCTTCCGTAAAAAATGTCGTGCATCATCACGAGACTCAGGCATGGTATTTGTAGGTGGTAATGTATGATATTTCAATAACTTGAAAAAAAATCATAAAACACCTTGAAAAAGAACAAATGTTTGTAATAATAGTACCAAAAAAAAAAATCAATGAAGCGTATGTACAAGGTACCTGAACAACTCGGTCACACTCGTATCGCTCCACCCGTATTTTTCTTGCACACTTAAGAGTGCAAGTAGTGTTTTCAGCCGAGATACTCGGCACCCATCATATAATGGTATGGATGCTTCCTCTCTAAGCAGATCAGAAGTCTTGACATCCATGGGAATCAATGCATCGATCATTGCCTCCATCTCAGGCTCTAAGATTGTAGGTAGGTCTGGAAGGTTGCCTGTCTCCAAGGCATTGACGGTATAGATTGGCCTTGCGAGTGGTGGATTGGCTCCTGCACTCCATCCATCGTATGCCCACGTACTCTTCTAATTGGCCGCAAAGGGTGCACTCCCCCTTGGGATGAGACATCACCTCCGTGGATAGAAAATTTGCCAGCAAGACCCAATCTTATTGTATATGGTATTCAATTAGCTTGCGAGTACAATGCATGATTGATATTAACTTCAAATTACCGTTTGCTGAAAATCCGCAATCGCCTGGTCAATGATCTCATATTGAAACTCGCCAAATCATCGTACGTGTTCTATAGACAATCGGCATTTTTGTCTAATTACCAACTTGCATTGAGAGCAAGGACATGGGACACGCTAATTAAGATACGCCTCGCGATCTTGAACAATAGGACCTTCTTCATTTTCCATTTTGTCTATGTTACAACAAACAATTTGTTTTTGTTTTCATTCTTTTCTTTTCTTAGATTGTTATCCTCTCCTTCCATCTCTCTCTTTTTCTATGACCTAGCATATAGTATCATAGAACACTAGTATTTAGTACCTAGTACTCAGTACCTAGCACATAATATTTCGTTTTCTCTCTTCCTCTCCCTCTCTCATTTCCTCTCTCTCCCTCGTCCTTACCCTCTCTTTCCCTATTAGGTTTAATGATATTTCTCTTTTTATCTCTCCGCTCTCTCTCATTTTCTTTTTCTCTCTCCTCTCCCTCCCTCGCCCTCACCCTCTCTTTCTCTCTTTCCCTATTAGGTTTAATGATGTTTCTCTTTTTCTCTCTCCTCTCTCTCTCTCATTTCCTTTTCTCTCTCCTCTCCCTCTCATTCCTCTCCCTCCCTCTCTCCTTTTCTCTCTCCTCTCTCTCTCATTCCTTTTTCTCTCTCCTCTCCCTCTCTCATTTCCTCTCCCTCCCTCGCCCTCACCCTCTTTCTCTCTTTCCCTATTAGGTATAATGATATTTCTCTTTTTCTCTCTCCTCTCTCTCTCTCTCATTTCCTTTTCTCTCTCTACTCTCCCTCTCATTCCTCTCCCTCCCTCTCTCTTTTTCTCTCTCCTCTCTCTCTCATTGCTATCCCTCCCTTGCCCTCTCTCATTCCTTTTTCTCTCTCCTCTCTCTCTCATTCCTCTCCCTCCTCTTTTTCTCTCTCCTCTCTCTCTCATTTCTCTCCCTCCCTTGCCCTCTCTCAATCCTTTTTCTCTCTCCTCTCCCTCTCTCATTTCTTTTTTCTCTCTCCTCTCCCTCTCTCATCTCCTCTCCCTCCCTCGCCCTCACCCTCTCTTTCTCTCTTTCCCTATTAGGTTTAATGGTTTTTCTCTCTTTTTCTCTCTCCTCTATCTCTCATTTTTTCTCTCTCCTCTCCCTCTCTCATTTCGTTTTCTCTCTTCCTCTCCCTCTCTCATTTCCTCTCCCTCTCTCGCCCTCACCCTCTCTTTCTATCTCTCTTTCCCTATTAGGTTTAATGATTTTTCTATCTTTCTCTCTCTCCTCTCTCTCTCTCTCATTTTTTCTTCTCTCTCCTCTCCCTCTCTCATTTACATTTCTCTCTTTCTCTCATTTCCTCTCCCTTCTTCACCTTGACCCTCTCTTTTTCTCTTTCTCTATTATTTTTAATAATTTTTTCTCTTTTTCTCTCTCCTCTCCCTTTCTCATTTTTTCTCTATTCCTCTCCCTCTCTCATTTCCTCTCCCTCCCTCACCCTCACCCTCACCCATACCCTCTTTTGCTCTATTTCCCTATTATGTTTAACATCTTATCTCTTTTTCTCTCTCCTCTCACTCTCTCTCTTTTTCTCTCTCATCTCCCTCTCTCATTTCCTTTTTCTATCTTCCTCTCCTTCTCGCATTTCTTCTCCCTCCCTCTCCCTCTCTCATTTCCCTATTATGTTTTCGTCTCTCCCTCCTCTCCCTCTCCCTCTCCCTCTCTCATTTTCTCTTTTCCTCCCCCTCCCTCTCTCATTTCCTCTCCCCCTCCCCCTCCCTCTCCCTCTCTTTAATTTCCCTCTCTTTTTCCTTCTCCCTCTCCCTTATTTCTTCTCCCTTTCTCATTACATATAAATTATACAATAAATAAATAAATAAGAGAGAGAAAACACTCTCCCTCTCTCTTTCTCTCTTTCTCTCTCATTCCCCCCCTCCCTCTCCCATTTCCTCCCTCTCCCTCTCTTTAATTTCACTCTCTTTCTCCCTCTCCCTCTCCCTCTCCCTCATTTCTTCTCCCTCTCACATTATATACAAATTATACAAAAATTAAATAAATAAGAGAGAGAATACACTCTCCCTCTCCCTCGTTCTCTCATTTCATTTCCCTTCCTCTTCCATTTCCTCCCTCTCACTCTCCCTTCCTCCCCCATTTCCTCCCTCTCCCTCTCTTTCTCTCTCATTTCCTCTCCCTCTCTCAATATATATACACAAATTATAAAAGCAAAAGGGAGAGGGAGAGAGAGAATACACTCTCCCTCCTTCTCCCTCTCTCATTTCCTCCCCATCCCTCTCCCTCTCCCTCTCTTTCTCTTTCTCTTTCTCTTTCTCTTTCTCTCACTTTCTCTCCTTCTCTCTCATTCTCTCATTTCATTCCCCTCCCTCTTCCATTTCCTCCCTCTCCCTCCCTCTCCCTCCCCCTCTCTTTCTCTCTCATTTCCTCTCCTAAACAAGCAAAAGAGAAAGAGAATTAAACCCTAAACAAGCAAAAGAAGGAGAGAATGGACTCACTGATGAGATATGACAAGGTTCTGGCGGCTCCTCTTCGCAATGAAGGCTCCTCCTCTCCTTCGCGAATGGCGGCGGCAAGCCTTCTTCCTCTCCCTCTCTCACGACGGTCGCTCTGTCTCTCGCTCTCCCTCTCAAAACGATCGACGAAAATGCGCGAAATGAACCTGCGCTCGGTTTCGGGCTGTTTTTTTTCCTTGTGGGACGTCGCTATTTGCATCACAGATAGCGACACCGCTACCTGCGTCGCTACCCACCGTCGCTATAGGTTTAAATCCTTGTAGTGATCCACTAGATCTGAATTGACTTCCATAGGAGGAGAAGAAATATGTGGAGGAGACTACTACAAAAGTGGTATAGGATCAGGCACATGAATGATTTTCTGTAGAAAAATCCCATAGGACACATTATAGAGTTGACCTTTCATGACTCCTTGAAAATGTTAATCCATCTTAGCCAACAAAAAGGTTGTCCAATTAGGCTTAACCCCTTCTAGGATCCTAATAGAGGCTAGGAAGAGTTCTCGAGAAAAACACTTTGAAGTAGGCTTGCTTGACATAAAGCAGTCTTGGAGAAATTGGCATAATTGCTTCCATAAAGGAGAGGAAATATGCACCATTGATAATCCTGAACTAGTGATAACCTTATGTGCTACAAAATAAGTAGAGGTTTCCTTCTACAATAAGGCAAGGATCTTTGTAGTGGATAATAATTGATTGCCACTAGGCACAGGGAAAGCTGTAAAAGGCACAAACAAAGGCCTCATTGATAGTAACAAGGGGTAAACAAAATTGACGGCCATAAATCAAGCCTGAGAGCTTCATGTAATTCTCAAGGAAATAATAACAGAGCTTTGCATCCACCTGAGGGAACTTCAAGGCCACAAAGAGATGAAGGCGAGCCTTTGGGATACAATCAACATCCAAGAGAAGAGAATAATCATGAACCAGTAACGATGCATGCTAGATCACAAGTGGGGGAGTGAGAAGATGCTATTTAGACCACACTAGAGTATCCACATACACAACTAGGAAAATGAGGAAGGACTCCTAGAAAACTTTTATACCTATGTTAGTGTGGCATGGTATTACTATTATTTTCACACTAAACCACTATTCTTCCCAGCTTCTTACAACAGAGCTTCCAAACACTTATGGAGAAGAGAGAAGAAGGTAAGTGAATCTCAACTGATCTCACACACATGTGGAGAAGAGAAAAGAAGCCCGCTGGATTTTGGTAGAGCTTGTGTGTATGTTTAGGAGAAGAGAGAGGAAGCTCAGTGGATTTTGGTAGAGCTTTTGCCCATGTATGGAGAAGTGGAAAGAAGCTTGAAAGATTCCAACAAAGCTCATACAAAATTGTAGAAGAAAAGGTGAAAGCTATTAGAAAGATTTTCTCTCTAACTTCACTCACACTTAGAGAGTAATATCTCCTCTAAGAGAGTTGTGTCTCCTCCAAGAGAGTTGTTTTTTCTTCAAGATATTTATGTGTCTCTATGTGGTACCCTCTGGCCCTTTAGATACTACTTAGGGAGAGAGAGGGGGTTTGGTTTTAGCATTTTTAGCTTACATAATTGATTAAAAATACCTTATTTTGAACCCACGTGATGCATACATATATTCAAAGTAACTTATCCAAGACCTATTTACAATGGGCCGGTAAGACAAACATGTCATGTGGATCCGTCCATCTTCTCTCAGAATCTATTTCTAGAAATCTAGATGGACCTCACCGCCAATTGTCCCAAATCCTTCCAATACCACTTTGAACCACTGTACATCGAATATGATCATGGAGAAGCTACGATAATCCATTGAGATAAAACTTTGCAAGTTCCCAACAGACTCCATCTCATCTACAACGGTGTTTGGATCTGCGGCACACTGTTAACTCTCTTGCTCGAACTTTGCCATGACACCACAATCCATTATGGAGTGCATTTTTCTGATGCACTCAACATGAAAATGTTACCCACGAGACTAGGTCGCACTATTGTAGATTTTGTACTATATACTGAAATAGTTAGATTAGTTGTTGCCTATAAAATCTAGATACGATAGCTTATAAAACATGTGGTCACCTTCAAACCACATCCCCTTGAGAATTCCTACTCCTCAATAGAGACCTCTACTTCTTCACCAGAAGTTGTGATCAAAGCTCCATGCAACCATCGCATAGACATAAACCATAGAATCTCCTCCATGCCTTCAGGATAATTGTTCGATGGTGTGCACTATGTTGAAATTTCGATCATGCTTCTTCCTAATCTTTTCTAGCTTGCTCGCACCTAGCAAGCCACTTCTCCATGGATGCATGATGCACATACAAAAACGATTCACTTTCTTCTCCATTACAGCATCTGTCCTCTTTTCTACTCCATTTCCAACCACCATATCTCCAGTCAGTCTATCATTGTCCTTCAATGACCATAGCATACTATTTATTGAATCCATCATTGGTAAACACTCTAAAATATGTACTAGTGCCTATGACACCAACCAACCTTCAACCATGCTACCTTTTAGCCGAGCTCATTGTTACACAAATCCATTCAAGGTTTTCATGAAGCACTCCAAGAATAACATCCATCACGTATGGACAGGTCCTGCAATCTCCACCTCATTTACGAGATGCACGAAGAGGCAGGTTTGTATCATGAGCATGCTAGTGGGCAGGTACTTCTCAAAGAGACACACTATCTCCACCACTCCCCACCTTGTGGATTCAATCATTGCAAGAGGTGAGTTTGTATAAGTGAAAAGTGTCTAAGAAATTTTTAAGGGATGGTTCACCCTTGCAAGTATTGTCAATACTTGTGAGCACCACACTTTGGACATATCACCATAGTCCTATAGTCTTCTACAAATAGCACATTATTGTTGACACATGCATGGATGATATTGTAGTCAATGCTAAGCTTTCGTAACACCAATCGTGGATCATCATGGGACTCAGGTATTGTGTTTTGAAGTTGTAAAATATGATACTTTAACAATCTGAAAAAAAACAGAAGACACCTTGAAAAAACACAATAGGTGTTTTTTATAATAGAGTCAAAAAACTCAACGGAGCATAGAATGTACCTGAACAACTTGATCACACTCCCATCACTCCACCCCTACTTTTCTTGCACACTTTGGAGTGCAAGCAGGATCTTCAAGTGAGATACTCAACACCCATTATATAATGGTATGGAAGCTTTCTCTCTCTGTGGATTAGATGAGTCGGCATCCATGGGCATCAATACATTGATCATTGCCTCCATCTCATGCTCCAAGATTGGAGGAAGGTCTGAAAGGCCGATTTCTTCTCTGGTATCAAGGGTGTAGACTAAGTTGTCCCTCCAATTGGTGTATTGACTCGAGAACTCCATCCATCGCATGCATAGGAACTCTTCTAAGCGTCTGCAATAGGTGCATTCCTTAGGATGAGGCATCACCTCCCTGTACAAATTTTACAAGAAGGTCTAATATTTTTGTTTATGATATTCTATTACTTTGTGAATGTAAAGCATGATGGATACATAGTTTTCTTATTGTTCCCTCAAAGTTTGAGATCGCTTGATCTCTTTGAACTGTCATACATATTCTATGGACAAGCAACACTTTCCTCAGATTGCCAGCTTGCATTGAGAGCAAGGACATGGGACATGCTGATTAAGATATGCATCACAATCTTGGACATCGTGAGCATCATCATTCTCCATTTGGTCTACATTATGGCAAACAATAGGTTTTTTTCCCCTCATTGATAATCTTCCTTTGTTTTAATCTCTACTTCTTTTTCTCTCACTTTCTCTTTATTTGTTTGCCTCCCTCCATCTCTCTTTATCTGTTCCTTTTCTCTCCATGTCTCTCTATCTTTATCTATATCCCTTTTTATTTCTCTCCCTGCCCCTCTTTCTCTCTCTTCTTCATTTTTTTATTTTGCCTCCCTTCCTCCTTTATTCCTCTTCCCACCTTTCAAATTCTCTCTCTCTTTCTCTTTTTCTATTTGCCTCCCTTCATCCTTCTTTGTTTCTCTCTCTCCCAATATTTCTTTCTCTCCCCCATTTTCCCTCCCCACTCTCACTCCTTCTCTCTTTTCCTTTCCATCCCTTATTTTCTCTATGTCTTTCTCTCTTTTCCTCTTCACTCGCACTTGAGCATCATCAAAGATAGAAAATATAAAACTCATAAAGCAAGACATTGAAAGACCCTCTCTCCCCACCCCTATGCGTGTCTCTCTTCACCCGTACCATCTTCTTGCCAACCGTTCCTTTTTTACTAGGGACACAAATACCACACCATATGTATATTAAAGTAATCCAAATCATGGAATTGTTGATTTTTCCTTTATATGTATTGCTACCACGTATGGGCAAAGCCCTCAAAATGAAAAGAGATGAAAATGATCTTTGCCTCATCGGTGCATGGGTAGATGTGAAAATATCTCTACCTTAGAGGTCTAGTCTTCCAAGTTAGACAAGGATGGGGGTTGTTGATTAAACTTGGTAAAAATGATTTTGTCACACAGCTCATTAGTGTCTTATTGCCCAGCCATTCCATGTGGTCTATACTGCCCATGGTGGCCAAATTGTTCATAAGGGCCTTGGTGCCCATGATTACCATGTAGGGCATGCTGCCCATATATCCCATGCTGCCCAAAATGAACATTAGGGCCTTGTTTCCCAAAAGTACCATGTGCATGCTGCCCACGAGTGCCATCCATGCCCATATTGTCCATAAGTACCTTATGCAGTGTGCTATCCATGATTTTGAGCAAGCATGTAGCTACCATTTCTAATGATTGGTTTTCCTGTGGAAGGCCTGGATGGATTGGCAATGGGGGATGGAAGGATAGGCTCGTAATGCCTTATTGAGGGATCATCCATCTCATTGGTGCTGAACAGAGTATCATGCGTCCTAATGACGCCTTGCTAGCTATGCACAATCTCCAAAGGAGGGGGTCAATTGGCCTCAAGATTGGACCCTGATGCTCCTTTTCTTGCATCGAGGAGGGGGTTGCCAATGTCAAGATGAAAGTGTTCATTTGCTTCATCAGCCTAGCCATCATGGGCATCATTTCTCTATTTCTCTTAGCATGATGATTCTTATGTTGGCACAATGTGTGATTAAGCATAGAGTAAGGGTCCAGATCAGGGGGTATTTCTTCATGCATCTCCTCATGGTCCTCTTGGGTAGAGCTAGGGTCATTCATTGATGCCTGAGAATCCTTGATCTCACATTGAAGCTCTTCATGGGCCTTTGCTTTGCCTCTTTGTCCTACCATACTGAGTGCTATCCAAATAGACCCTCTAGCAAAAAATATAAGATATCTTTAGCTAGGGAGCTTTGATGGAGAAAATTTCTAATTCAAATCAGAGGGAAGAATGCCCTTATGAGACTATGAGAAAAAATTTATTAAGAAAATTGTTCAAAATTGGCTATGAGCAACTTTGTGTGGCTGTACACAAGGGGATTATAGCCTATCCCACAGGACCACTTGACACAAAAGCAGTTGTAACTCTCCAATGGAGCTTTGATGATCAGGGAGTTTTCTAACCTTACTCGAAGGGTACAAAGCCCTCTTCAAAATGAGCTATGGGGTTCTATCTCACTCCTCCAAATCCCTTTTGTAATAATAGGTTTTCTGGAGCAATCCTAAAATACCTACACCCTATCACAGAGTCTGTCTTGGTCCAAATAAAAATTGTTTGACCTTTTTATGATGAAAAAGCCTTATACAATTGACTATATCATATACATAATCTTCAGAGAATACTATGGTATCCACACATGTCCTTTGACTGCCTGCAAAGATTTAGCAAACTCAACAAGAGTCACAAGTAGCATACATTAAACTAGTTGCCAATACATGTGTGACATACATCCCATATACATTTCCAATGTTCTTCCAATGGTCTTCAGGTAGGGCTAGATTGTACTAATGACACCAAAAGAAACATAAGAACAAGGCACAATTACGTTTATGCATATATGACATTTTTAGTTTTTCTAAAGGGAATAATATTTATTTTGTCACAAAAGCACTAAAATACACTACACATGAGGGGACCACATCCACATCCATCATTAATAAATGGTATACACAAAAGTGTACGTGCATGCATTTCTAAAAAGCTAGAAAGAATTAAATTGTAAAGGCTAAAGCCTTACAAATGCAAATGTATCCAAAAATCAAAGAAATAATAAAAATATGAAGGCTTGTGTATCTTTTGGGGAAAAGTGGAGCCCCAAGAGGAACACCAAGGAAAAGGGGTTTCTACTGCAAGAAAATCTATCTTGTAACATCAACAAGCTTTTGTTTCATTCTTTTGAAAACCACAAGGAAAAGAAAAAATCTTCACGTAGCATCATAGTAGATATCTCCCATGGATTGGATAGAATCAACCATAATCTTCAACATCTTCACAGAATCCATCAATAGAACAAGAAACACAAAAGAATATATATATATATATATATATATATATCAATAGTACATCATCCCCTCACTACAATACTCAATAATCACTCATAATAATCCTTCTTAGGTTGTGGATGCACCTCCCAAAATGTATGGGAGGTATGAAAGGGCACCGGGACGATGACTAAGACAACTCCTAGTCTGCCATATCTCTAAAGTAAGCCATTTGATCCAAAGATATGTATGTGAAGATCTCTTATAGCTCCTCATCTACCATCTCTCGACTTATCATGCTCTCTGGGTATTGTCAATAACATGCATAGTCAAAAAATGATGTTAGTACAATCAATATAACAATTTAGGTAAAGCACGACAACATTACTCTGTAAAAAAGGGATGTTAATCAAATTGCACATACTAAAGTATCCTTAAAATCAAATTATCAACAAATTGAGAAAGAGGATGCAAATATAGCTAGAACTATGGCTCCATGTCAAGATGTTGGCATAGTTCAACATACATTGAAAGGTCTATCTAAAGGTCTCCATAGAAAGAGAAGTCTACTTCTACTTCTTCCATTTGTTTTAGCTCTTTTAAACTTTAATTTATCATTTGTGAAAGTTAGAAAACTTTTCCAAAGTATACCCTCATATCACAGTACACTTACATAAGATCTACAAAGGATTTACAAAACAAAAATAGACCAGGAACAGAGGCTCTACTGAAGGTCTATAGAGGGTTACAGAAGGTCAACAGAGAACATCAAAATCTCATAACTCATAATAAAACCATCCCAAACTATCAAAAACGATTCAATAAGCTTTCAAAATACATCAATCTTCATCAATCATCAATCCATGCTTTATACAGAAGAAAATCAGAACAAAATAAAAGCTAAACAAAAGGTATCAGAACTAATTAGAACCTCAACAAAGCCTACTATCAGAACATCACAGAGACTCATATTTCTATTGAGAATCATCATGAGCTTCCAAAACATAATTAATATAATTAAAAAACACTTTTAAATACTTCCAAAACAACCAAACATCACTCAAAATCCATAAAAAATCAACCATTCAGGCCTCAAAAACAACAAAAATCAACCAAAAAATCTAGTCTTTTCAGCATTCAACATATCCCCACACTTAGAAAGAAAGCATCCTCACGACCTAAGGAAAAGAAGAATATAAGGTCAATAAAGAGCTCAATTCGATATTCTTTAGTATCTTCAATAATCACCCAACCACCACCCCAACAAATAACCTATATATCTAATAATACTACAATGAAAGGAAAACACCCTTTTGGATATTATGTTCATTTGTTTAAAAAAATTGATAGCAACACAAACTCATAAAGGATATAAGAGTTTTCTTGAAATCAGCATCATCTTCTGCTAGCTTTTAATCCAATATCATCTTCATCAATCCAGCTTCAACTTTAACTCCATTGAACAAAGATAAACAATATACACATACCACAACTCACACCACTTACACAAACAATATCTAAATGGCACCTCTTCAAAAGGAAAAAGGTAGATAGATGTACTTTGATCAAGCATCAAAGTTACAAAGGATAATGGATCAATGAAGATAATCCCTTTTAAAGGATTATGATTTTTATACCTTTCTAGAGATAAAGATTCATCCACAAAGGTTTTTGGAGGATTTTGCAAGAATTGTAAACAACACATTCTCTCTAGTAGAATAAAAAATCTGCTTGGCAAGCACAAAGCATGAAAATAAAGCACATCCAGCTAATGGATATCCACATCTATATTGACATCCAAACATAACTTTGGCACTGGCTTTTGATCATCATGAGAGTGACGATGCATAAAGGCTAGATACCATGAAAAATGAGCAGTCAGTCGCACTAATGGATCCAAAGATTGAGAATGAGGCTAAGCAAAACGTAAATAGTTGTGAAAGGCTTGATTTGTAGTCTTCCATTCTCCTGGAATCACATGCCAGTTAATTTGGGGTCCTGTCAAAGAATCTCAAGCACTCCGGCTTCTTCTTCTCAGGATTGCATGATCAAAGCCTTCATGTTCTCACTACAAGGAATTGGGCAATTAGCGACGCCGATTAGCGACGGCGGATATCGGCGTCACTATTGGCGTCACTATTGACGTCGCTATTTGCGACGCAAATAGCGACACCGCAGGAAAAAAAACGCGGCCGAAACCCGAACGCCATTTTCATTTCTTTTGTTTCGCCTTTTGAGAGCGAGAGCGAGGGAGAGAGCGAAGGCTTTGTGAGAGAAGAAGAGGAAGAGACTTGTTGCCGCCGCCGCCGCCGCCACCGCCGTTGTTCACGAAGGAGTGGAGGAGCCCTGGTTGCAAAGGAAGCCGCCCACACTCGCCATATCTCATTGGTGAGTCTCCCTCTCTCTTTCTTTTGCTTGTTGAAGGTTTAAATCGTTCTCTTTTTCTTGTTTAGGAGAGGAAATGAAAGAGAAGGAGAGGGAGAGGGAGAGAAAGAGAGGGAGAGGGAGAGGGAGAGGGAGAGAAAGAGAGGGAGAGTGCATTCTCTCTCTCTCTCTCCCTTTTTCTTGTTTAATGTTTAAATTATTTTCTTTTTTGCTTGTTTAGGAGAGGAAACGAGAGAGTAAGAGAGAAAGAGAGGGAGAGGGAGAGGGAGAGGGAAAGAAAGAGAAATAGAGGGAGAGAGAGAGGGAGGGGGAGGAAATGAGAGAGGGAGAGAAAGAGAAAGAGAGGGAGGAGGGAGAGTGCATTCTCTCTCTCCCTCTCCCTTTTGCTTGTTTAATGTTTGAATCACTTTTTTTTTTGCTTGTTTAGGAGAGGAAATGAGAGAGAAAGAGAGCGAGAGGGAGAGGGAGGGGAAGGAGATGAGAGAGGGATAGAAAGAGAAAGAGAGGGAGAGTGCATTGTATCTCTCCCTCTCCCTTTTGCTTGGAGGATGTTTAAATCACTTTATTTTTTGCTTGTTTAGGAAATGAGAGAGAAAGAGAGATAGAGAGGGAGAGGGAGAAAAAGAGAAAGAGAGGGAGAGGGAGAGGGAGAGGGAGGGGAAGGAAATGTGAGAGGGAGAGAAAGAGAACGAGAGGGAGAGGGAGAGGGTGAGAGAAAGAGAGAAAGAGAGGGAGAGGGAGAGGAAGGAAATTTAAGATAATAGACTTATTAATAATGGTATGCAATGTGCTTTGCCATGGGCCACGTACTTCTTCAAAATGAACCCAAAAGTATTGTTATAGAAGAAGAAACCCTTAAATTGAGTATAGGATAATTTCTCTCAGGTCTTATGACTATGAGTAGAATTGATTGAAATAACTTTTATTACTATAGTTATAAAATTTCATAGATGGCGCGCATTAATTTTCAAATGGATTACTTATACTCAAAGCCGAGATATAACAAATAATTATCTATCGGGACAAACAAATCGTTGAGCATGATACAAGGCCGAGATATAACATCGGAAAATCTCTCAACTACTATATACAATGCAAGATTTATGGTCAACTTGCAACTTGACGTACATCTCCATAAAGCTATCCGTTTAAGCCTCATTTGCTGTAATGTAGATAAGATGGCAAACGAAGAAGGTCTTATTGTTCAAGACCGCGAGACGTATCTTAATCAGTGTGTCCCATGTCCTTGCTCTCAATGCAAGTTGGCAATTAGACGAAAACGCCAATTGTCTATAGAACACGTACGACGATTTGGCGAGTTTCAATCTGAGATCATCAATCAGGCGATTGCGGATTTTCAGCAAACGGTAATTTGAAGTTAGCATTTTTCATGCATTGTACTCTCAAGCTAATTGAAAACCATACACAATAAGATTGGGTCTTGTTGGCAAATTTTGTATCCAGGGGGGTGATGTCTCGACCCAAGGGGGAGTGCACCCTTTGCAACCAATTAGAAGAGTTTGTGGACATGCGATGGATGGATTGCAGGAGCCAATCGACCACTCGCAAGGCCCATCTATACCGTCAATGCCAGAGGAGACAGACAACCTTCCTGACCTGCCTACAATCTTGGAGCCTGAGATGGAGGCAATGATCCATGCATTGATTCCCATGGATGTTGAGACATCTGACCTGCTTAGAGAGGAAGCATCCATACCATTATATGATGGGTGCCGAGTATCTCGGTTGAAGACATTGCTTGCACTCTTAAGTGTGCAAGCAAAATACGGTTGGAGCGATACGAGTGTGACTGAGTTATTCAGGTACCTTGCACATAGGCTTCATTGATTTTTTTTTAAACAGTATTATTGCAAACATTTGTATTTTTTCAAGGTGTTTTATGATTTTTTTCAGGTTATTGAAATATCATATATTGCCACCTGCAAATACCATGCCTGAGTCTCGTGATGATGCATGACATGTTTTACGGAAGCTTGGCATGGACTACAATAACATCCATGCATGTATCAACGACTGCATATTGTTTCGAGATGAATACGAGACTATGGAGACATGTCCAAAGTGTGGTGCTCACAGGTATCGACAGGACTTGCAAGGGCAAACCATCCCTCAAAAAGTTCTCAGACACTTTCCGCTCATCCTCCGCATAAACCACATGTTTCGCACATCTGCCATGGCAAGCTTGACAACGTGGCATGTGCAGAATAGGTCCACGGATGGAGTTCAACGAATATCAGCAGATTCGCGTGCATGGAGCCACATTGACTCTACCTTCCTAGGCTTTGCGCGAGAGCCAAGGAATCTTCAGCTCGGTCTCGCCATGGATGGTGTGAACCCATTCGGTCTGCGCACGACTTCTTACAGTGTGTGGCCTATAGTGCTTGTCAACTACAACATCCCTCCATGGCTTTCTACGAAGAAAGGACATCTCATCCTTAGCTTGCTCGTTCCGGGCCGCTACAAAGTAAAAAATATGGACGTGTATCTTCGTCCATTAGTCGATGAGCTTAAGATTTTGTGGGAGGAGGGGGTCACGGTGCAAGATATGAGCAGGCGCGATGGTCGGCGGTTAGCCAACATTCGAGCCATTCTCATGTGGACGATGCATGACTTTCCGGGATTGGGAGAGTGCTCAGGTGAGCAGACCTTTGTTCTCGCTGGTAATATCTATATTTTATTTCATTCAATCAAGTATTCACTAGGTCGTGGATCGCCTTGCAGGTCTAGTTACCTCAGGTTATCATGCATGTCCATTGTGTGGGCCATAGTTAGACTCCCGAAGGTCACGAACCATGAAGAAGATGGTATATCAAGGACACACCGCTTTCTTTCCGGAGGATCATGAACTCAGGGAAGGTTTTCTTGGACGACCTCCAACACGTATGAACGCTGCAAGCTGGTACGAGCTGAAAATGGTAAACCCGGAATCACATCCAAATGGAATGCGATGGTTCTCAGTTTTCTACGAGTTGCCATATTGGACCCACTTACAGGTCAACCACTTGTTGGATCCCATGCATATTTTCAAAAATGTGGGCAGCTTGCTATGGGACCACATCACAGGAAAGAGAGACACTATAGGGTCACGAATGGATTTAAAGGAGGTAGGTAAGATGGAGGCGCTTTGGCCGCAGTCGAGTGCTGAAGGGGGAGTGCAGCTTCCTTGCGCTCCCTGGGTTTTGTCTACCAAAGAAGAGCGCATTGTGAAGCAAGTAATCAAGTCTATCCGCACTCCGATGGGTATGATGCGTTCTCTCAGGTCCGCATTTTCTAAAGATGACCAAATGTCTGGGCTAAAATCCCATGATTGGCATAAGATATGTCAGGTTTGTGAACAGAATGGATTTTAATTAGTGTGGACATTTTGAAATTTGAAAAGTGACCATTATTCTTAATGCTTTCTCATTTGTGGCAGTTTGTCCTACCGATCGCGATCGCGGGATGCCTAACTCCAGAAATTCACGGGGTCATTTACAAGTTGTCGACTTTGGTGCAATGGATCTCACAGAAAGAGATTAAGACGTCCTCTATTGAATCCGCAAGGTGGGGAGCAGTTGAGACGGTTTGTCTCTTTGAGAAATACCTGCCCACTAGCATGCTCACGATACAAGTTGACCTTCTTGTGCATCTTGTGGACGAAGTGGAGATTGCTGGACCTGTCCATACTCGATGGATGTTCTTCCTGGAGCGCTTCATGAAAACCCTAAAAGGCTTTGTGTGACAACGAGCTCGTTCGGAAGGTAGCATGGCGGAAGGTTGGTTGGTGTCAGAGGCATTAGTGCATATCTCACAATGGCTACCAACGGTGGAACCAGACAATGAAATGCTATGGACGCTGAAGGACGATGATAGGCTGACTGGAGATGTGGTGGTTGGAAATGGGGTAGAAAAAAGAATGGATGCCTCAATGGAAGAGAAGGTGAATCGCTTTTGTATGTTGCACCATGCCTCCATGGAGACGTGGCTCGCCAAGTACCAGATTGCAAGGCAAGATCGAGAGGAAGCGCGAGCTGAATTCCAACGCAGTACGCGTCACCGACCAATTCGATATCCCGAAGGCATGGAGGAGATGCCACGGTTTATGTCAACATGATGGTTGCATGGAGCCTTGACCGCAGCATCCAGCGAAGGGACAGAGATCTCAATGGAGGAGTGGGAGTTCTCGAGGGGATGTAGTCCAAAGGTAATGAGGGGTTTAGAATGTGTCGTATCTAAATTTGCTTGCTACATCTAATTTGAGTGTTTCAATGTGCAGTATAAAATATATAGTGCAGCGTGGTCGCGCGGATGGCATTTTCGGGTGGAGCGTATTGACAAAATGCGCTCCATAATGGACTGTGGTGTCATGGCAAGGTTTGAGCAAGAGAGCCGGCGACGAGCAATGGATCCGAACATGGTTGTGGATGAGATGGAGTATTTTGGGAACTTGCAAAGTATTATTACGGTGGATTACCGTAGCTTCTCCATGATACTATTCGATGTGCAGTGGTTCAAAGTGGTACTTGGAGGAGCTGGAGCAACAGTTCGACGAGGTCCATCTGGATTTCTCGAAATCGATTCTGAAAAAAAATGGATGGATTTGCATGACACCTTTGTGTTGCCGGCCCATTGTGAACAGGTACAAATAGTCATTTGCTTGCTAATTGTAATACGACATGGTTTATGTCACAATGGTTTGAACTCGCTTTGTAAGTGTTTGTGAACAGGTAATCTTCTATCCAAACCCCCGACAACCTTGATGGTGGTATGTTATACCTTTAACTCCTCGAGGTGCGAGAGTATATGATCAAAGCGATGTTCCAGGCATAGATGAAGAAAATATGCAAATAGAGGGATTGATATTACAAGGGGTGGAGGCCACCGCAAGCTTGGAGCCCGCATCCGCTAACAATGATGGAAATAAAAAAGTCGTAGAATTTTCTGAGAACGAGGCAAACTCGTTCTTTTGTGGTGACATGTCTATCGACCTTCCAGTGTATGCAGAGTTGTGTCAGGAGATTAACATGGGACCATAAAATACTTCATTCTTGGAGAATTGTATTACTCAATTCGTTGTTTAGATCTTCCATAAGGTAGATAAGATATGCATTTTAAGAGGGATTTTTCAAAAATGATTTATATTAATGTGCTTTGTATAGTTTAAATTGATTATTCTAACATCATTTTTTATCTGTGCAGGTATCGACATTTTCAGGATGAGTCGAGGGATGAGCGATGAGGAGTTTCAGGACATGATGGCATGCATGTCTCCAGATTAGCTCGCGAGATTTAGAGAGATGGCAGATCAGGAGCTGTCTCGTTTTTCGTCAGGGCGCTCTGCTAGATCAGCTTCAGGTAGATCAGCTTCAGCACGATCAGATGCTTCAGCTTCGAGCAGACGATCTCGACGCTCGCGACTTGGGCCAGAGGGAGGGACTGCGACTACAGGAGGATCAGGGGGGTGCTGCTGTGGAGACACGGACGTGGTGTCTCCATCTCGTCGTTCAGCTGGAGCTGCATCACCTCCAGGATTTGTCACACCTGTGGGGAGGTCCACTCCAGTTACTCCGGCTTTTGCGCAGCCGTCGACAGATGGCACGCCTTTTGGTGGCACTCCTTTTGGTGGCACCCCTTCGAGTGGCACTCTGGGAGAGGGTACCCCCATCGGTACACCGGATGTACAGGGGTCTCCTGGATATGCCCAGGAGCGTGGACGGAGATGGGAGAGGGCCCATCTTAGGCAGACTCCTAGGGGTTATGGATACCTAGTGGATAGCAGGTTATGAGCCATCATCATGAATGATGAGGGGAGGAGGGTGATGGCTCGCATGAGGGAGTTGTGCCAACAAGTTTTTCGGCACAACGTCCTGGATCATTGGAGGAACATACCAGAGGGGAGTAAGGACTACATAGTAGCATCCTTGCACGAGGAGTTCCCGGTGCCAGCCGCAGTGGATAGATTCTCTACGGGTTGGATGATGGATTGCATGCGTGCATACATGTCACATAGACGATTCGACGCACGCAAGGCAATCAAGAGAGTGGGGCTCCAAAGCCCGAGTGGTTAGATGCAGACGACTGGCACCGACTGAGGGAGGAGGCTACAAATTCGCCAGGACGTTGGAGTCAGCAGGGAAGGCGACGAGGGCATGAATCGAGGCCGGATCGGTGCATCATCTTAGGAGTGGCGGCCATAGGACATATTTGGAGGACTTTGTAAGTTTCTCTTTTGTTTTGCTTATTTGTTTTTTTGAGATATTCTTTGTAATGACAATCATGTTTCTAACAGTTAGCATTTTGTTTTCTTTGCAGCACTCCGTTACAAATCGCGATCCTCAAGGCCTTGAGACTCGATATGCAGAGAGGCACGGTTTCAGGGCATTGATCGACCGATTGTATAGACGCGGCGGCCCTGTAAGTCACTCATGTTTCTTGTCCGTAGTTACCATGAGATATTTGAATGCATTATTGTATGGTGGATTGATATGTTGTTTCTTTTTCTGCAGAATCCGTTTGATGCTCCTTTGCAGCGGGACGAGCTTTCGGGGGACGAGGATTTGTAGCTCGCCCTTGGATCCTTAGAGCTCACATACCTTTAGTTTTTAGTCACCCGATCTATGTAGACATTTTCTATGTATTAGTGATATCGTTTCATGATTGTACCAATCGCATTTTTATGCGATCATGTATTTATTTCATGTATCAGTTTTATGATTTCAGTATACATTCTTTTTTTTTGCAAACGCTTTGTATGCAACAGTGCAGAAACTATTTTGTATGGCTCTCATACAGCATAGAGTGCTATATGTGCTGCCCTGCCACAAATTTTTTTTTTCTCTGTTATCGTCGCTATTTGCGTCGTAAATTTACTGCACGCGTCGCTATTGGCGTCGCTATGAGCATCGCAAATTCTTTGCAACCGACGCATATAGCGACGATTCTATGGCGTCGTCAATAACGACGCTTTTTGCAACGACGGGGGCAAATTTTGTTGTTTGTATTTTCGTCGCTTTAAACGTCGCTATAAGGTCTATATCTTGTAGTGTCTGTAACCAACTGAGAGGGAGTCTGAAAAAAAGATGAAGGAGATGGGAATGGAATAGGGGATAAAGGATGAAGAGAGGAATAAGCGAAATCATAAAAAGAAGAATAAGATAAGGTAGGAGAATTCAGCAATTTAGCAGTATCAGAAATAAAGGGAGTAAGGAAATGTGGTGGGAAGCTGGACAGGAAATGAAAAGATGGGGAGGACAAGGAAGAAGGGGAGAAAATACCCGATCGATGATGAAAGGAAATTGTGTAAAAATAGGAATATGGGGTGCATCTTCAAGTTGAAATAGAAGGGGTAAAATGACATGGGATATTCTAGAAAAGAGACAGATAAGTGTCATACCTATGAGCCATTTATTGATAGTAGGTCAAGGATGGAACTGATGGTCCTAAGGCACAACGTCTAGCATAGGCCTCAAAAAATAAAGGATCAAAAGGAGGTTGCTTGGAAAGATAGGATAACAGATCCACCCTCAGTTGGTTGACATTTTACACATGAGACAAAGCCTCTAACTGTCTTTGATTTAAGATCACAGAATCCAGCATAGGATACAAAGAATCCTCTAGATAGTTAGCTACTCTAGAAGAATACTTTTGAAAAATTTCATCAATTTGAAGCTCAAACTGATGTATATAGAGTGCTGCTTGCAACACTACATCTCCAATATACCAAGAGAGGTCTTCATCATTTGGAATTAACAAGTCACCTCTAAGGTACATATAGGACATCAACATTGAATCTCACACTATTGAATCCTCCAACACCATCATGAACACTTCAGACAACGGATTCGTAGACCAGATTCCACTCCAGCCATCCTCTGGAGGAGATGAATCTATGGTCGAAAGTTTAACATAAAAGGCCAACTTATGTTGTTGATAATGAACAAAGAAAGAGTGGGTGGGAGGAACAAACTCCAGAAACTTCTCAAGAGTAGGCCATAAGATATCCATTCTAGATTGCAATCTCTCAACCTTGGCATGAAATAAAGGACATATAGTGGCATTCCATTGAAGAATAGCCAAGTCTTGTGTTGAGACATAGAAGGAATCATGGGGACACTAGGACTTGGAGGAATGGATCATGATTGTGCTAGTTGGTCCTTCAACTGTTTAATCTGGGAGGCTTGGGATTCCATTGTATTGTGAGCAATCTGCAAGTCTGATAGTTTTGTATCTAGAAGAGTCTTAAGCTCTTGAACTTCTTTGGACATTTTCTCTTTCTCTTCAAAAACCCTAGTGACCTCTAACTGCTTACTGATTTTTCAAAGAAGATATTTCTTCTCTCTGGGTCTCAATCATTTTTGTATGTTGCTCCATCTGCTTAAACAGATCAAAAAGAGTTTCTTTGGCAGAGGCTAGCTCTGTGGTTTCCTTATTCATTTGGTCTTTGGATTACATCAATTCTTCATAAAAAGAAAAATATAACTATTGAGCACAAGCTGCCATTGAGAGTTCAATAGAACTCTAGATGCCTTTGCAAAGGAAAGGAATGGCATCCCTTGTCACTAAGAGATTCAACGAAGGAACTGATATATCCAAAGAACACTCTCGATGTGCCCTGAATAAGTTGTTGCATGTGAGGTAGACAGGGAGTTCACTTCTAGAGGTAGCAGCAACTGACATTGAAGGAAAAACTGGTGGAATTGTCTGTGCTACACGCTTTAAGCACTTCCGCTGAATGACCAGTGGAGGAGGAGAGTCAGTATCCTCTATGTAAATGGGTTCTGAATCTTTTGAAGGTGGAAGGGGAGGAACTGGATCGGATGGAGGAGGAGGTAAATCACCTTTCTTAAGGCTTGAATATGTCAGAAAAGCATATACATATGAACTGTAGGTTACATTGGTAACATTCCCTCTAGTCACCTTAACAAAATGCTGGTCCATCTTCGTAAGAAGGTAAGTGATCGAATCAATGGCAACCCCTCTTAAAACGTCCACCACATGGCTCGTTATGGCATGCTTTCAATACTATGTCAATTTTGTCTCCTACAACACATCGTCACAACACTTCATCTTTGCTTTTCTTGTATAGTGCACTGCCTAGCAAGGTGTAAAGGGTTGATTCTAACAATAGCCTCTTCTTCTCATGGCTCAAGATGCTAGGGGAATACTGTTGAGTTTCCAAGAGGTTGGCTATGTCTATATACCAAGGAGTTACAGTCTCAACCAAGAATAAGGAAGCATCGGGGAGGTCCAGATCATCCTATTCCTCTTTTGTAGTTTGAGGGATTTGTAACAAATGATCAGCTAGGATATGGGAACAACCAAAATTGGGGTTGTTGATTCCAGTGGGTAGGATTCCACTGTTGTTGAGTCGCCATTGGAGGAATTGTTTGAGACTAGTGTTGTTGTGGTTGAACCATCATTTGAGGTATTATTTTCAGCAGCCACTCTGGATTAGGTGCATTGTACTAGGGCATTGTTTGCATTTGGGGGTAGGGGTAGGGAGCTGTTTGGTGGATATACCATTCCTGGCATGGGAGGAGGTCAGACTCCTCTTCCTAGAGTCATTGACAACCTTGCTTCAACTTCATCATACAATCTTGCACCTTTCACTACAGCTTGCAAATTGATTGGTCTTCTCAATTCCACAAACTTGCAAAACTTTTCGTTGTAGGCCCTCTGAGGAACACTCCTTTTTGGATGCCTTCATCCAAATCATGATTGGTCCATCTCTTCACGATGGATTCCATTTGCGAGACATAAGCTTCTACTCTTTCTCTAGAGGACTGACTTAAGTTCATGAACTCCTCTCGCATCCGCTCTTCAAAACCTTCATGCTTGAATTTAGTGAGGAAGGCCAACTTTAGGTCATCCCATGTGCCAAAAGTTCATGCTACTTGTCTCTCATACCATTGAAATGCCGTGCCTTTGAAAGTGGTGGGGAAGATTGCTAACCAATGCTCGGGGATTCTAGCATTGTTAGAACCACACATGATACCATAGACTCTGCTACATGAAGATCGAGGTCTTCATTGTACTCTCCCTTAAAAATTGGCAATGGGACTATATTTCCTGGCCTATCATCAATATTTCCAAGATGAATTTGACTAGGAAGGAGACCTTGAGTCCCCATGGGGATTTTTGTAAAGAGTGCTTTTAAGGCGTCAAAGGAGGCTTCTATTCCAAGCTTGTCCTCGGCCTTGATTCTTGCCTTCTCTCCTCACGTAACTCTGGACTCATTCTAGCGCTTGCCTCTTGATTGCATCATTCATCAGGGGGTTCCCTCCAACCAATTGGTATGTACTCAAGAGAATAGAATTAGAGGGGGGGTTTCAGTCTCTCTGAAGGATTCTCTGGCCAACATCTCTTCTACTTCCTTCTTTTCAACATCTCTGAATTCAACTTTCAAACTACTACAGAGGGGGAGATATTCCATTCTGAAAGTATCAAAACTCATTCTTCTTAGGATCATTGTTGTGCCATCATCATAATAATGCCAACTTTTGATGGTTTCAATAGTGTATGTTGTAAAGAACACTCTGTCTACCAACTTCCAGTGGGCTGCTAATTGGACAAACAAAAGATTGTCAAAACACCAAGCATCCCACGTATCTTATTGTTGAGCATCCACGAACAAATTCCAACACTTTTCTTTCTTATTTTCGTGAACCTCCACTGACCATGACTCCTGAAGCTTCTTCATGATATCCCACTTGATTGTGTTTGGAAACTTCTCAATGAATGCCAAATCTTCCATGGATGGTCATTCTCTCTATTTCTACTCTTCAGTTTGTTCCTTTAGTTTGTTCCCAAAAAATTTACCACCAAGATGCATGTCTTTGTTGCTTCAACAAGAAGAGGAAATAGTCCACCACATAGAGCTTGCATCATGATGGTAATATGTTTCCGCCATTGTGGGATAAACTTCTTGTAGAAAGTGGCTTTGGCAATAAGAATCTCCAACTCTTCAGTGGAAGAATGAACTTTGAAATCATCCATTGAATTCTCCTCTTCTTGTCAATGTCATTTCCTTCATTTTCAACCTCTTCTAATGCTTGTTGATGGCAAGTTTCCGTGGATGTGCACTTAAAACATAGAGTCCCAAGAGGAACACCAAGGAAAAGGGGTTTCTACTACAAGAAAATCTATCTTGTAATATCAATAAGCTTTTGTTTCATTCTTTTGAGAACCACAACAAGAAAAATAACAAATCTTCACGCAGCATCATACTAGTAGATATCTCCTATGGATTTGATAGAATTAACCATAATCTTCAACATCTTCATAGAATCCATCAATAGAATAAGAAAACAAAAAGAAAGACACCACTTTTGAATGGAATTAATCACATAGTATTCATCTTCATTGTCTTCACAATTCTCTCTCTCAATCTCTCATAAATAGATACATTGTTTTGATAGAATTGGTTATCTCTCTCTCTCGCTCTCTCTCTCTCTCTCTCTCTCTCTCTCTCTCTATCAATAGTACATCATATCCTCATTACAATACTCAATAATCACTCATAATAATCCTTCTTAGGTCGTGGATGCAACTCCCAAAAGGCATGGGAGGTATAAAAGGGCACCAAAGCCACTACAGTGTCTCTTCATAGCTCACTACTATCACTTCACTTCAGTCTTCTCTTTAGGCTTCAATAGCTACTTCTTCCATTTTTTTAGCTCTTTTGAACTTAAATTCATCATTTTTAAAAGTTAGAAAAATTTTCCAAAGTATATCCTTATATCACAGAACACTTACAAAAGATCTACAGAGGATTTAGAGAACTGAAATAGAGTAGGAACAAAGGCTCTACAAAAAGGTCTACAGAGGGTTTTATAGAAGGTCAACAGAGAACATCAGAGCCTCATAACTCATAATAAAACCATCCCAAACTATAAAAAACTATTCAATAATCTTTCAAAAGCCATCAACCTTCATCAATCATCAATCCATGCTCCATACAGAAGAAAATCAAAACAAAACAGAAGCTAAACAAAAGGTATCAGAACCAATTAGAACATCAACATAACCTATTAAAACATCACAGAGCCTCATATTTCTACTGAGAATCATCATGATCTTCCAAAACATAATTAATATAATCCAAAAATACTTTCAAATACTTCAAAAACAACCAAACATCACTCAAAATCCATCAAAAACCAACCATTCAGGGCTCAAAAACAACAAAAATCAACCAAAAAATCTAGTCATTTCAGCATTCAACTAAAAGGTGGGGTGGAGTGCATGGTTGATTATGTGCTTCTTTCTCTCATTTCTTTCAAGATTCCCACATTCTCCTTTTGGATGGTGCCAATATTTCTCTCTCCTCTCTCCTCTATCTTTTGTGTAAAAATTCCTCCTTTTCCCTTTTGCTCTTTCTTTTGTGCATAATGGTTGAAGCTATGGATGAAGATGACAGATTTTTTCATGATTAACGGAGAGATTTGTGATTCTTTCTTGTTTTGAGATTAATGGCAGAGCCATACACATATACTTTGTGTGATTTGTCCTTGGTTTTATGGTTGTTTGTGTTCATGGGAGGGCTGCCTTCATTTTGGTGTGCATCCCTGAGAAAAAGCTGTGATCTCAACAACTACTTGATTGAGATTATAAATTAACAAGCAATTCTAATGCAACAATGGAATGAGAAGCCATGGTAGACCAATTGCTCTGAGAAGAAGAAGAATGATTATGATAAAATTTTGCCTCATTAATGTTGTTGGCTTTTGTTTTCTCACATGTCTCCATTTGTGCTTCTCAAGGACAATAAAATAGAAGAAAATGAAGGAGGAGGATGAAGATTTCAAATAATAGGATTGCATTATGAGAGGAAGACTAGAGAGAGAGAGAGAGAGAGAGAGAGAGAGAGAGAGAGAGAGAGAGAGAGAGAGAGATCACTTCTCTCACACCCAATGTCCCTTCACATGGGCTCTACTCATATTCCTTTTCCCCTTCTCTCTGTAGTGTGGCAATCACCTTCTTTGTTGCCCTCAAATTGAAAAATGTAAAATAGTCTATATGTTTAATCATTGTGGACACTTCTTGTTGCCCTGTCCTCAAAGACACATTTGCTATCTACTACCAATATCAAAAGAGAGATTGCAAAGAGACACATACAAATAAACATAGAGAAAGAGAGGGATACTGATGCATCATTTCAAGACTTAGGTGTATTTCTATGCCAAAAGGGATCCTCAAAGCTGGATCAACCCATTTATTATGCAAGCAGAAATGTCATTGACAAAGAGCGGAACTATATAGTGATAGAGTTGGAGTGTTTGACAATGGTGTTTGCCCTAGAGAAGTTTCACCACTACCTACTATCAACTCATTTTAAATTTTATGTAGATCATGAGGCCATGTCCTTCCTAATGAACAAAGTAGATGTGAAGGGAAGAATGATGAGATGGCTACTTTTATTCCAGGATTTTGACTTTGCAGTAATCACCAAGCCTAGTCGCTCCCATGTTCTGGGGCTAATCATCTGTCGTGTATCCCGCAGAATGCAAATGAGGAGCAGGATGATCGAGGCCTCCCTAATGCTTCCTTGTTTCTAGTCGAAACTATCACCCCTTGGTATGTAGACATTGCCAACCTACTAGAAACTCAATAGTATCCTCCTAGCATCTCTAGTCAGGAAAGGAAAAAGCTTCTGTTAGAATCAGCCCCCTACACCCTCTTAGGTGATGCACTGTACAAGAAAGGAAAAGATGAAGTGCTCGGAAGATGTGTTGCAGGAGACGAGGTTGGGATTGTTCTAAAGGCTTGCCATGATGAGCCATGTGGAGGCCACTTTGTAGGAGAAGCAATAGCTAGAAAGGCTCTATTAGTAGGATACTAATGGGCTGACCCTCCATAAGGATGCCTATGACTAGTGTAAGAGATGTGATACATGCAATGGATGGGAAACCTACCAAATCTAGTGCCATGCCCTTGCAACCTATTCTTCCCCTAAAGCCATTCAAGAATTAGGCCATTGAATTCGTAGGTCCAATCGATCCCCCCACCAAACGGAAGTAGAACAAATACATCCTGGTATGTACACATTATGCCACCAAGTGGTGTGAAGCTAAAGCTCTAAAGTGGGATGATAGAAATACTGTGGCCTTATTCCTGTATAAGAATATCATCACCCATTTTGGTAGTCTCCTAGAGCTGGTAAGTGACAAAGGCACTCATTTCATTAATAAGGTCATCGAAGAACTCATAGAGTTGTATAAGATCCGTCATTGCAAGTCCACCCTCTATTACCCCAAATCCAATGGACAAGTTAAAGTCATCAATTGTATCCTCTGCTTGATCCTGACAAGGACGACTGCCTTACATCATCATGATTGGGATGATTGACTTACAGAGGCCCTCTCAGCATACAGAACCTCCCATAAGGTAGCTACAGGACAGACACCCTTCTAGCTGGTATATGGTACAAAAGCCATTTTTCCTATTGAACTCAAGCTACCATCTCTACCTGTGGCCATCAATGAACGCTTCGGAGATGCCAAGTCCCTGCAACACTGCCTCCTGCACTTGGAATGTTTAGATGAGACTCACAAGGTAGCTCTACAATGCATGGAAGCCACGCAAGCCCAACGAAAGACTTATCATGACAGCTTCATCAAGCACAAGGAGTTCAAGGAAGGTGACTTAGTCCTCACTTATGATTTCCGATTTGGGATGTTTCTTGGCAAGATTCAACAACGCCCCTTATAAGGTACTTACTGTCAATTCAAATAGCTTAGTCCAAGTCCAAATAGTCGATGCTTCGGATGATCCCTTCCTTATTAATGGCTATTGCCTCAAGAAGTATTACCCCCCCTAGGGATCCTGACAATCACTGTCAATAGCTTCATTATTCTTTGCACAATGGTTGAGATGGATTTACCTAATGCTCTTGATAACCCTTTTTTGATCCTGATGATATGGTTTTGTCTTGACCTCGTAGCCACCTTTCTCTTCCCCTTGACTTCTTTTCTGACTGATGCAACAGAGGTGGCGAGGATGGTTCTGATACATGGCATTCCTACCATTCAACGCTTCAAGTACAATAAGAACAAAAAATAAAAAAATAATCAGTCATGGGAGAAAAGGACTTCGGTCCCTATCATGCCGACCTATTCTTCGAGAAAAGGTGGAAACACCCTCGGGAGTAGGAAAGAAAGAAAGAAAGAAAACAAAAACAAAAACAAAACAAATTGTTATGGGAGAAAAGGAAGCAATTCCCTATCATAGCAGGCCTCGTTCCGAGAAAAGGTGGAAACACCCTTGGATGGGAAGCTCGCTGTGAAAGGTGGAAACACCCCGCAGTCCAGGATAGCTGAATCATCAGTAGACACTTTTCCAGAAGAAATTCCAAATCCATATCCCTTGGTGTGTTGTCTCTATACTCCCCGCAGAACATGTGATTTCCTAACACAGACGACATGATCTCTAGAAAATCTACAGTACCAAATATATGGGCTATCTCCTTGGGTATGCCTCAGCATCAACTCCCTAATGCTAGCAACAGAAAAAATGGTATTCATTGACAAACAATTGAATGATGTGAGCTTTCATCCTAACAGGATGGGTTGTGAGTATGGGCTGCCCTCTGAATTTATCAATAGAGAGTGAGATAGAGGGTGGGGTGAGTGACCAATCCTTTCCAATCAATTCAAATGAGGGGTGAGTTGTGTGGAATGGAGGGTTGCACACATGGGCTAGGTCTCTCAATGCACAACATATGATCTATTCATATGCATTGTACTAAAAGGCTCAGTGGCCTTCCTTCTCGCACCGTATGCCAGCACAGGGCGGGATACAGTGCAGCACCATCAAATGTGCACAAGGCATACAACCTTTGCAACACAAGTGATTGTGAGGATAACAATAATGGGTGTAAGGATTGGGTTGCTCTTGTGTATCCTCAAATAGAGTGCTAGTTCGAGGCGGATCAAGTGTGACTCGTATGTCCTCAAAACAATCATCAAGAGGTGAAATTGAGGGATGTTACGACACTTGGTGCAAAGTATGTTTTCCTTTCCTTATGCACCCACCGGATGGGTCTCTGCCATCATCACACGACACATCACCCTGTTCTATACACTACACCATAAGGCTCCTTGGCCTTCCTGCTTGCACCTATGCCAGACGAGGTTGGACACACTTATGCACCATCAATTGTGCACCCTGGCATACTTGTTCTGTCCCATTTTGCTTGTTGATTTCTAAACCAGGTTTACGTTATGGGGTTCTCTGCGAGATTTATCGAATGATGTACATTATGGAATGAGTGACACTTCTTTCCTCCCCATTTGAGTGATTGTGCACTGAGTGCAATATCCTTTGTCATCACCCAAATTTTTGCACCTTCATCAGCAAAGCTGCCTCCTTGAGTGCCGCTGCGTGGTCCCTGCCATGCTAGACGTATGCTATGAAGACATCTTGGTACCTCCTGCAACCGATTGCGACACAAGATGCGATATCAATAGTCAATCGCAATGCTCGGCAAACTGGGCTAAGTTTTTCTAACCCTACACCTTCTTCTTGTAAAAGTGACGGTCATATTTTGAGTGTGGTGACGTCAATGTACAATCCAGTGACATGTCTTGTGTTCATGCGGAGTCATTTCACCCTACCCAGTAAGGTTTTAAGTGTGGGGACATGTCCCCGCGTGTTTGCCGAGCATACATCTTGCATACGTCATTCACGAAATTTGTGTATATCCCATGTCTTCACTTTATGTTAATGGGTCCCTTGCCCACCCACCAGCCCTCATCTCCCTTACCTATGAGGCCGTTCCTATTGTTATTTTTCTTTACACGACGTTTTGGTAATTTTTCCATATGAATACACCCTAAGTTTACAAAAACCCAAATCCAACCTTACACCATGTGTATCCCTTTAAAATGTACATTTTTCTTCTTAATTGCCCCGGTTCCGAGCAACAGATTGAAAGTTATTAACTTTTGAAGCAATTCCCATACATTTGATGTTTTTCCATGTGAATGCTTCTTTGTTCTTTCAAAATGCTGATCTAATGTAACAACCCTATTCTACACCTTTCATATGATAATTTTCTTTTTTACACCCTATCATTCTGACGTACGATTTGTCCGTTATTAATTTTTGCGGATTTTCGTGTCTTTTTCGTGCATATTTTCATCATTTTTTCATGTGAACCTCCCCTATTCTCCTCGAAATTCAATTCTGAGTGGATAGCCTTGACCAAACTTCCTTCTTTCCCATTTTTCATTATGACACCGCCTTGTTTTGACCTATGGATTTATTATTATTAATTTTTATAGGTGTTTTTGAGGATGGTTTTATTGTTTTTCCCATGTGAATGCCTCTTAACCCCATCGACACTGAGTTCGAATGTGCCAGCCTTGAAGATCATCTATGTCCTGACATTTCTCCCTTTGAATACCCTCCATGCCGATGTACGAATCATGAACTATTAATTTCAAAATCCCTTTTTGGGTACTATTGTTGGGTTTTTCAATGTAAACGCATCTTATCTTGATTGAAATTGCATGCAAGTTCTTTGGCACATTCCTCATTCTTCTTGCACTTATTTCTGATGAATGGATTCTTCGATATTACTTCTCATATGAATTTTTGGGCTTGATTTTTGCCTTTTTTTCCATGTGAACGCCCTACATGCTCCTCAGAACCCTGTTGAATTTTTCCACTATTTGCCTTCCGACACATTTTTTGTTTTTGCGGTATTTTGTTCCGATGCACGGTTTGGGTTTTATTAAAGTTTTCATGTTTGTACGTGTGTATGCGCCTCCTGTGTTGCGCGTGAACGTCCGCGCTTTTCAATTTACAAGTCTTCTAATGCATCCATCGCACCGTTCACCCCCATGACAGTGTCCTGGCAGTCTATGGGTCCCGCCACTACAATTTTTTTTACCCTCGCCTCGCGCTTGTGCATGGGACGAGGGAGGGGGCTATCTTTGTTTTTCTTTTTGTTAACAAAACACACATACAACTTGTTTTTTCCTTTTTTTGGATTTTTTAAAATTTAAAAAATAATAATCCTCACCCCCCCTCGGACGGTTTCCTCCTTCCCCCTTTCCCTCCTCTCTCTCCTCCTTCTCCTCCTTCTTCTTCTTCTCTCTCTCTCTCTCTCTCTCTCTCTCCTGCATCCGGCCTCCCAAGCTCCCACTCCCTCCCTTTACCCTTTTCTCTTCTCCCTCCATCTCCATCTCCATCTCCTCCCCTCCTCTCCTTCTCTTCTTCTTCTCCCCACTCCTCTTGCTCCTCCTCCTCCTCTCTTCTCCTTCTTCTTCGTCTTCTTCTTCCACTCCCTCCCTCACCCCCGCGCTGCCACTGTGGCCTTTGTTGCCCTGCCCCATTTGGTAGACCATCACCAATAGTGGCCCATTGCATCCCTGCGCTGCCCCCGCTCGATTCCTTTGGTGGGCCACCACCCAGTTTGCCGTAGCTGCAGCCCCGCCAATCATCATCGCTTGTGCCGCTATTGGCCGCTCCTGTGCGCCTGCCCGCCACCCCACCCCCCCCTACACCCCTATTCCCCCATCCCACCCCACCCCCCTTTCCCTTCCCCCCTTATAAGCCCCCTTTCCCCCCTCTCCACCCCTTCCCCCACTACCCTCCCTTACCCCCCCCTTGACCCCCATTCCCTTGCAGCACCCCCCTGATTCCCCACTAAGCTCCTCTTAGCCCCTATTCCAACTAACCCCTTCATTCCTATCTACACCCCCATCGCCAAAAACACGTAATTTTTTGCGCCCCAATAAGTCACCCCACACTGCCTCGTCCCACCACACTGATTGCACGTGCTCCTGTGTATGTTGGCATCATTGCTTGTGTCTGTGACTTGCTCGTGAGCTGTTTAGAGGCTGTTCCTGTGTAAGGACACATGTCCGGTTTTGTCTGTGTGGTTGTGTGGAAATTAGCAGTCGTTCACGCGCCATAGCCATTCCTACGCAGTTCATATGTGGTAGTAGTTGTTTACATGTAATTTTCAAACCCGAACCCATTAAAACATTCCATAAAGAACACCAAAAACCATAAAACAATGAAGAAAAGCATAACAATCTATAAAAATTAAAAAACACATAAAAATAGCTAAAAATTTCTTAATGCTAATTTTTGGAGTCATTTTTCTTTGCTGAACACACATGAATAAATGACAGAAAGTATTATAACAATTTCAAAATCCTTTCACAATTCATAAATTTTTTAAAAAAAGAATAAAAATTCAAAAATTTTCCAAAAAAATCCCCAAAATTTTCCACACACCCTTTCACATGTTTTTCAATATTTCATGAGCTTACATTGGTTATATAAATGATGAAGTCATTCAAAGGAAAAAAACACAAACCGACAAGATCCCACACAAACAAAAAAAAAAACAAAAACCCCGAATCCAATACCTTATTCATTCACACTCATTCTGAAAATTCATACATCACTTGAAACAAAAAACGATCCAAACACAAACCCTCTAATGCCTCCACACATAAATGTATTAAAAAAAAAACAACAAACCAACAAACAACAACCACAAACACACAACCTAAAAACCAATCTTATCTACATTTTTTACCCTTCCACCACCCATTTCCACAATTAAAAAAAAACAAAATATAAACACCAAACTAAAACAAAAGCAAACACACAACTTTAATGTTAAACGAAACACCCCACCCAAAATCCTATTAAATGACCGATAAATCCTAAAACAGACCCATAAAATTCTTCCAATCCTCCTTCCCTAACGATGTGATCACCCACATTGCACAAGTCCCCCATCTTTTTCTTTGGTGTATCATGGTATTCGTCTTTTGGTTTGTATTTGATAGGAGGCAGGCTATTCCCTAATCGCCTTGTTGTTACCATTTGTGCATTTTTTCTCTCTTTTGTGCAGATTCTTTGGATGTGGAGTACATTTCAGACCTTGCGGGCATCCACCCACCGCCAAGTTCCTTTCCTTTTTTCCCTCTCCCACGTGCACCATAACACACCATTAATTGTAATTTAAAATCTACTGATAGTTGCACCCACCAAATGAACACACTGCACATCATAAATTGTAATTAAATAGAATCCGACCGTTAATTATAAAAGGAACTCTGCCATTGTATAAGCACTGTTGCACCATAACCCACATATTTTGTAAATTAAAATCCATTCACAGTGCATGTGCACACACGCTACAAACATGTTTAACTTGTAATTAAAATAAACCCCCCGAAGTCACACATGCATGCGCTTTGCGCCAAACATCATATAATTGTAAAAAATGAATAGCATTTTTAGAGACCCCCTGTTCAGTCAGTTCATCATTTTGTCAGAGTTGGATTGGGTTACCAAATCTATCCACCATGCATGAAGGGTTTAATTAAAATGAATTGCAAACTAATTTTTCGTTGATTAAAATGAATGTGATAGTGATCACCCGCTCACTTCACCGCACTTTAGGTGTACGCTCAACGATTACGGGGATTGGTATTTCTTAGTTCAAAGGTCAGTCATAGTTTTCCATGATGGTCTGAGTTGGTCATTCTATTTTTGGTCAAGTTAGTGTCTAGGCTATAGTATGCTGGAACTTATATATTTCTTTTGTGTGTTTGATTATGGGGATCAGGGTGCTTGATTGTCATGCATATCACGAAGCTTTCAATCGCACATGTGCATAGGTCATGTCAAGTTTTTTCTGTAGGCTGTGGTTTTTTTGGGGAAGTTTGGTCTAGTCCTATTTTTCTTTTTGTTGCGACTATTTTGTGATATCCTTCTTAGCTGTGGTTTTGTAGGAATTTTTCCTATTTTTCCTCAGTTGTGTGTGTGTGTGTGTGGACATCTTGTGTAATCTGAATGTCATGCCACCACTTGTGATCCAACATGTGCCATTATCGGTACATGATTATTCCCTCCTTCTAGAGGTGGATTGTATTCATCGTGCAGGTCTTTGTCCGTTTGTGGCCTTGAAGTTTTCGTCAGTGGACAACACGATCTGCTACTCCTTCCTGGCATCATATAGGAACCAGTCTAGCTTGATTTATAACCAATGCTTCCACAACCAACATCAGTGATGCGTTGTGTTTGCCTCTTTCAGCTTCTTTTGTCCCTAGTGGAAACCAATTATTGAAAGCTAAAGAGATCCTTTCCCTTCTTCAAAAGAAGACGTCTACCCCTTTTGTTTCCATCAAGATTATTACTAGTTCACGGGTTTTTATTGCTCCTATTGCCTTCTCGATATGGAAGCAACTTTGCCAGTTTCTGCAATACAAATTTATGTCGGGCAAGCTTTTTGTCTAAATGTCTCTTTGAGCTTTTCACAGCTTCTGTTTGGATCCTGGAAGGGGCTAAATTTATTTGGTCAGCCTTCATGTTAGCTAAGATGGATCAACATTTCCAAAGAGTCAGAAACGGTCAGGGTAGTAATGTGTCTTTGGTGCTTTCCTCATAAGAAGATTATCACTCATGCCCCTCCTCTTGGTGGTGTGCCAGTGGTGGTTGATCCTACTCCTCTTCAGAAGCAGCCACCACCTCATGTTCCATCCCCTCCCCCATTACATGAAAACTCTAATTCAGAGGATGATCCCCCTCCAAAATTTTCCCGAGTTAAGCGTCGACGTACTAAAGGGCCACCTAGTCCCTCTGCAATATATGCTACAGATCCTCTGGTCACGGATACTACTCCTCTTGTTTCTAGCAGTTCCCTTCTTGCGTTTCTCTCATGTCCTAACCTATTTGCAACTCAGAGGAATGGATCACTAGATTAGCAGATTTATGCTTCCTTACAAACATTGATAATTGGACCATTGCTCTCTCAGTTAGTTTCTGGTGTTCAATCTACGTTGGAGACCTCCCTTACATAATGTCTTCAGTTTGTTTACACATGTGTGTATACTTCCTTGTAAGACAAGGTGGATTCATTGACCAACTAGTTGAGTAAAGCATTGGAGGATTTGGCATCAGAAAAAGCTACCGTGAGTGACATTGATAAGCGGATGATTGAGGCAACAGTTTTGATGGATAACTAGAAAGGAAAAATTCAGGAGCTGGAAGCTACAATAGCTACATTAGAAGCTTAGAATTTGTCCTTAACGACTGGAAAAAATGCAACTATTGAGGATATGTTAGAGTTAACTCATAAATTGGGTACTTGCGAGGATGAATTGTAGCATTCTCAAGAAACTGTTGAGGCCCAAAGAACCTTATTGAGGAGCTTAATCAGAAAGTTGCCACTCTTTCTATTTCTCCTCCAGCCCTTGTAGTTTCTTCAGTCGTATCTTCTAGGGAGGAGATTGATCGATTGCAGCATAAAGCTAAGCTGTATAATGGATTTGATGCTAAAGTAGAACACCTCCAATAGTGTATGAATTGTGTGCATGAAGATTTTATTCTCTATATTGACTTGGTGTCACCACCTCCTTCCTTTTGGGTTAAATATCACCAACATAGATTTTCCTTATATATATCCTTAAGCAATGTGTATTTGGAACCTCCAGAGGATGGATGGTCAAATCTCTAGTTTATAGATTTGTTGAGAGTTTTTTTTGATAGATTTGTGGATAATTTGGTTTCCCATGAAGTTTGGTTATTATCTTTTGTGTATCTTACAAGCCATTTGTAGATCCTTGATGAGGAAGATCTAAATGTTTATGTGGGGGATGTGGAGCCCCAAGAGAGACACAAAGGAAATAGGGTTTCTACTACAAGAAAATCTATCTTGTCATCATCAACAAGCTTTTTTATTAGGTTTTATATGATCACAATGAAGAAAATAATACCAGGCACAACAAATCTTCATGCAGCATCATGTAGATCTCCCCCGAATTTTATAAAATCAACCATATTCTTCATAATCTTCATATTCTCCATCAAAAGAACAAAGAACACAAAGGAATACACCATCTTTGAATGGAAATACATCACATATTATTCATCTTCAATGCCTTCATAATTCTCTCTCTCAATCTCTCATATATATTTACACTGTTTTCATAGATTTGACAATCTCTAACTCTCTCTCTCTCTCCATCAATAGTACATCATATCCTCACTACAATACTCAATAATCACTCTCAATAATCCTTCTTAGGTCGTGGGTACACCTTCCAAAAGGTATGTTTGATATGAAGGGTCACCAGAGACTTCATAGTGTCCTATGAGATCTGTCTTCTGTCACTGTCTTCTGTAACCTTCTGTAAATCTTCAGCAGTTACTTCTTCACTTCAATTAGCTTGGATAGAGCTTCCATTCATCCTTTTCTAAGACAAAAACACTTTCCAAAATATCCACACATCCATTATAACACTCAACCGAAACAACATAACAGAACCACAGAGCAACAGAAACACAGAACAACAAAGCTACAGAAGCTTATAGAACTTCACAGAAGATCAACAGAACCCATAAAAATCATAAAAACAAAAAAAAACCAATTCAATATTTCATAAAACTCTTCACACAACTTCAATCATCTCTCAAAACATTCATTCAACCATCTTTACTACCAAAACAGAAACAAAAGAGAACAAAATAGAAGAAAATCGAACCTTACAGAACCAAACATCCTCATCAAAAACCATAAAAAACCCTTCAAACTTATCCAAACCTTTCCAAACACTTAAAAATAAACAACCATTTATCATCAAAACAACAAAAAAATCAGCCCAAAAACCAACATATTTCACACTCAACAGGATGTGATGCTATTATGTATGTGCACTCAGTGGAGCTTTTGCTAGTAAAGAGTTTGAAGACTTATCATGAGTAGACATCTTGGTGTAAAGACACGCTTGGCATCCACCTTTGGAGATTGCTACTTTGGAACCTCATCGTCTCAATAGAGTATTCCATAAATCTAATATCCAGCCTTTACAATCTTAGTTATTGAGCTATCTTGCTGATCATCTATTATTTACTGATTTCTTTTTCCAGGATCTTCATTTTTGTTGTTCTTTCTATCCATTGGATCCTGTAGATCTTTTATCTTATTACCTCATATCTTATTGTTTTCATTTATATGTTTCTCTTCTTTTGTTTAAACCTGATACCATTCCTCTTTTATCTTTTACCCCTTCTGGCTCGCCTCACATGTGTTTAACATTTGTCATTTTATTATTGATCCCATGATATCTCCTACCTCTTCTGAACCTCTTCCTACCATTCCTATTCCTTCTATTTTTTCGACAAATTCCCTTCAAACCTTTTTGATGCATTCTTCATCTTTTCCACCTTCCTTATCACTTCATTTACCCTCATTCTATGACTTATCTTATCCTATGTTACAATCTTCTCCTCTTGTTCCATCGCTCTCTCCATCTAATTACATTAACCTTCCTCCCTAGACAGTGTTGGATACACTTGGCTATGATCATGATATTCTTCGCAAAAGACAATGGATGCTGCATGATTCTATGACATGACTAGTGTTTAACTAGCCTTTTATTCTAGGGTCCTGGGATACATTTGTGGCATGTTCAAATTCTTATCTTCATTTTGCTAGAGTACATGTTACTTTTGAGGATACCACTATTCCTCTTGCAGCTCATTTTTGTTAGTATCTTGCCTTCATGCATCATCAATCTCATTTGAATACTCGGAAGAGTATCCCCCAGCTGATCATAGATCCAAATGTGAATGTAGCTGTTGCTTAAAGACGTAATGTATTACTTTGCACTAGCCTTCCCCACCATGCTTATCATCTTACTGGAAAGGATGTGTTGTCTCTAGTTCCTCCAAAATGTACCTTAGTACTTTGTAGGTGAGAACAAAGCCTTGGAATGTCTTACACTGAGTATGCAATTTAAGAAGAAACATTTTTATCCTGCTTAGTAGAATAGGGTTTTCATGATTGTATCATATTTTTTCTTAATGAAAATCTTTTCATTTTCTCTTTGTTTTTGGGAGTGTATGCCATTTAGACTATTTGGTTTTGTGTCAAGTGTCAGTGTATGTGCATGTATTATTTTTCTCTCAAGTGGAGTTGAAGATGAAGATGGATCTGATTGAGAAGCTGATTGATGGATGGAAGGACATAATAAACTTCTTATATCCTTTACCAGTTTGTTTTTTTAATTGATTTTAAGAAGTGTTAATGGATAAAGGGT
Organism: Lygodium microphyllum; assembly: GCF_053477565.2. Taxonomy (NCBI): domain Eukaryota; kingdom Viridiplantae; phylum Streptophyta; class Polypodiopsida; order Schizaeales; family Lygodiaceae; genus Lygodium; species Lygodium microphyllum. Next base: position 80,835,800 of record NC_141163.1, on the reverse strand, counting down.
TTTCCTTTCGTTGTATTATTTATCAAAGATACAGGTTATAAGTTGGGGTAGTGGTTGGGTGGATTATTGAAGATACTAAGGAAGATCGAGTTGAGCTCTTGAATGAACTTGTATTTCCTTTTTCTTAGGTTGCGAGGACGCTTCCTTTTTCATTGTGGGGATTTGTTGAATGGTGAATAGACTAGATTTTTTGGTTGATTTTTGTGTTTTTGATGGATTTTGAGTGATGATTAGTTGTTTTGAAAGTGTTTGAGAAAGTTTTGGATGAGATTGATTATGTTTTAGAAGCTCATGATGATTCTCAATAGAAATATGAGACTCTGTCATGTTCTGATAGGTTCTATTGAGGTTCTGATTGCTTTTGTTTAGCTTATGTTTTGTTCTAATTTTCTCTTCTGTGTATGAAGCATGGATTGATGATTCAAGGAAGTTGATGTATTTTAAAACCTCATTGAATAGTTTTTTATGGTTTGGAATGGTTTTGGTATGAGTTATGTGGTTTTGATGCTTTTCGTAAACCCTCTGTTGAGCTTCTGTAGAGCCTTTGTTCCTACTCTGTTCCTGTTCTGTTCTATTATGTATGCTTCTGTATGTGTTCTCTGGAGTGTATGTATGATTTTGGGGAATTTTTCTAGCCTTTGAAAGAGGTGAACATAAGTTTAACAGAGCGCAAGGAAGTGGAAGAAGCAGCTGCTGAAGACTCAAGAGAAGACTGGAGTAAAGTGAGAGTGGTCAGCTATGAAGAGTCATTGTAGTGGCTCTGGTGATCTTTCATATTGATTGAGAGAGAAAGAGAGAGTTAGAGATAGCCAATTCTATGCAAAACAATGTATCTTTCTATGAGAAACTATTAGAGAAAACTATGAAGACATTGAAAATGAATACTATGTGATATTTTTTCATTCAAAGTGGTGTTTCTCTTGTATTCTCTTTGTCAAAAAATATGAAGAATATGAAGAGCAATATCAATTTTGTTGAAGATAAAACAGTGGGAGAATTGTTTCTATGATGCTGCATGAAGATTTCTTGCTAGTGGTATTCTTTTCCTTGTGGTTCTCTAAAGAATGAAACAAAATCTTGTTGATGTTACAAGACATATTTTCTTGCAGTAGAAACCCCTTTTCCTTGGTGTCTTTCTTGGGGCTCCATAGCTTCTGGATTAGTTAGTTGCTTTGTGACGCAAAAGTTGCATCTCTTTAAATAGGCCGTCTAACAAATTCCCATTGAGGAAAGGACACATCTTATGAACTCCAATTAATGAACAAACACTTACATGTTTTGAGCCATCCTCTTTCACTTAGAAAACTCCAATATCTCTTTATTTTTACTGCAAATGCTTCATTTTTTACTTCATTTTTGGTACCTAGTTACACCTCTCATTGGTAACCATGGGATAGGGCAATTCAAACCATGGAACACATGGGTTTATCTACACATAAATTTAACATAATGAGCATCAAACCACTTCAAAAAAAATACACAATATAACAAAAAACCTAGCTCTCACCCTACCTCCTCACAAAGATCAAGGCATGAATTCCACAAGGGATAGGCCAAGCATAATCTAACAAAGAGATCAAGAGCTAGCTGCTAACCAACTGCTCCAACACAAACAACTAAAAAATTTATCAAAGAGGTCATTCTCAGTGGTCGCCTACTTGACCTAGGACAATTGTACCGAAAACTTCAGGTGAGGACTCCTATAGCTTGGTCCACTTGAATTTATATATTCTTTATTTTTTCTCATTTTCTATTCCTCATTACTTGATACTCTAATGTGTAAAAACGAGGGAGCTGAGTGTATTGTGATCCAAGGAAAATAGAGAATCAGTCTCATGCCTAATCTTGATACCCAAGAACCTACCAAGCTCTCACGCAAGGTGAAACTAAATTCTTCTTTTTTGCTCACTTTTATTTTTCACTCCAACCATTCTTATTTTCTTTTGGCTAGATGCTAGCCTCAACAAGACAAGGTATTGGCCCTACGTCTTCTATGTTGCTCGACTCATCCCCAGGAACCTAACAGGCTTTGGCAAGGTGATAAACATCTATGCTTCTGATTCTTCTCTTTATATTTTTATTTCAGAGGTTAGAACCCTATTTTACACATCTCCATATTATATGTATTTCTTCAAACACATTTATCATTTTCTTATTTTATTTGCTAGGCTTTCCTAACTACCTCACGACTAACATGAATTCCTACAACCAGCTTCCTTGCAAACTAAGAGGACAGGGTCACTAGGGCTACCTCCAAAAAAAATCTTTGCATGCCTGACAATGTCTTCATAGGAGGTGGAAAACTACTTAAACCTCCATAGACATACCTAACCTAATCCTAGGACTTCATGTCTTGATTGTTGGTTCCCAACAAAGAAAGAAGTAACCCAAAATACAATACACATTCTTCCTAATGGGAAAGAACTCAGAAAGAAAACACAGCACCTAGACAAGTCACAAAAAGTTTCCACATAGGAATTGGCTCCCTCTAGCTGCTTCTTCATACCTATCTAGTACAACACTAAAAAAATGAATCATTAAACACACCTACACAAACCAAACACATAACTCTCTTGGCCTAATGAAGTAAATCATTTTTCTACAAAAGAAGTGGCCCTCTCTTTGTCTAATGAAATAGAATATTTATCTCCAAAATAATCAGCCCTCTTGGCCTAAAATAAGTAGATATAGCTTATATTACATCCCCCCTTGCAGTGGTATCAAACATGCCACAAGATGCTCCCTTCTAAGGAAAAAATTAGACTCCTCGTCCTAAACTAGGTACACCACGTTATGATTCATAACTCTTGCATACATAGATAGCTAGAGATTATATTGGCTCTAACAGCTGTAGCTATGGGCTCCTAACCACACCAAATAACCCCATATGGCTTCCTGGCCATGAGCATCTATGTACTATAAATAATTATTTTAACTACTTTGTTAATACAATTTTGGATTGTAATTACCCCTCCCAACTCCAAGCAAATGAGTTTCCTACATATAGGTGACTATCTCACCTCAAATAATATACATTAAGGGTACCTTCAAGATGACTATTATGGCCGTTACAACTCTACTACACCTAAGGGATTGGCCCCAGGATAGGCCATTTGAAACATATAAGACATCATAACATGCTCATCTCTTAATATTTATCACTCCAAGAGATTGTTTATATCCTCATATAATCGTTTTCCAAGAAAAAAGTGCTCTAACTTACAGCTAGGGATCCCCTTTCATTCGTGTCATGCCACATGGTGTGCTTAGATAATTTTAACTAATAAAACAACCACGTCATGTGCGAAACCATTCTTTTCATGATTTATTCTAGGGTAGTGTAATGTTGAAGAGATGGAACTGGGCTAATCTGTATCTTTTCATCCCTTTAAATATTCTCTTAACCTCTAAGTGTCTTACTATGATGCATAAACATTTGGTTCTTCATTTCAAAAATATAAAATTTTAGCATTCATCTCATGCCTATGCCTTATATATATCAATTTTTATGTTTTATGTGCCATTTTGCATAGGACCTAACCCTATCCAACCACTTTAAAACAAAAGCAAGTGTAGACTAAGGCTAAAACCCCATGCCTTATGGACACATTCATCAATGTCTCCTTAAATTTCTCTATTTTTCTAAGCTAAAAAATCCATTTGTTTCCAAAATTTTCCATTTTTAAAAAAAATTCTCAATTATTTTTATCATAAAATAGAGAAACACAAGCATGGTAACAGAATGCATTATTTTGCTCCATATGCACTATTACTTTCATCAATTTTATCAACTATCATCATATTTCTTGATTTTACAAGTTTTACAATATGACTTGAATAATTAATTTTTGCATTAAAACAACCACAAGTTCTAAAATTTTAGAATTCTAGCACTTGAATGTAATACATATTACTTCCATATCAAATTAGACCCATATGCCTCTGAATTCCATAACAAAAATGGAAATAGAATGAAATTTCTTTTGAAACCGAGACTTACCAGGAAATATTTCGTAAAATTGCTTAACTTTTTATGCTTTTGGAATCACTTAGGTAGCCTATTGATGCCCCACACAATTGCTAATAACCACCTTTATGCTCCTTTGCTTCATTTCTCCCATTATATCACATTACGGCATCCATTTCCCCTTATCCTCTTAGTCTACATGAACAACAAGTATGGCAAGAGAGAAAGAGGAGAGAGAAAGATTAAAAAATAAATTTTCAATAGAATGCATAATTTTGCACGATTTCTTTGATGATTTGAAGCGAGGAAATTGAGGAATCCATAAGTTGGAGCATTCCCCCTAATTCAATTGGTTGAAAAATCGCATTTTATGGGATTGAGGGGGTGCATTGAAAAAATGTGTCCCTCTCCCCCAAATTGCTGTATTTTTTAATTAGTTAATCTTATTAAGATTAATATTCCAAATTAATGCTTCATCTACTTTGTGTTTCCACCATTGAGAAGTGATTTGACCAAAATCAAAGGCCCAAACAAATTCAGATTTGAGATCTAAAAACACAACCACGTTTCTGGCATCATTTTCTACTAACTTGGTCTCCTACGCTATTTTTAGCTTCTAGATTACGTAGCTTTTTTGTAATGTGAAAGTTGCACCTCTTTAAATGGGCTATCTAATAAACCTTGACTGACAAACAAATACTTCCAATATGTTTTGGGCTACGTGCTTTTACTCAAAAAACTCTAGCACCCCTTTATTTTTATTGCAAATGCCTTAATTTTTTGTGCCTAGTCACACTCTCATTGTTGGCAACCATGGGATAGGGTAACTAAAAGATTAAGGCATGAATTCCACAAGGAATAGGCCAACGTAATGTGACAAAGAAATTAAGAGCTAGTCAATAACCAACTGCTCCAATATAAACTAACTAAAAGATTTATTAAAGAGGTCATCATAAGTGGTGGTCTCATCCACATACCAGACCTAGGATAATTGTACTAGGAACTTCTACTATAGGTGAGGACTCCTATAACTTAGTACACTTGAATTCATATATTTTTCCACTTTTCTCATTTTCTATTCTTCATTACTTGATACCTGGATGTGTAAAAAGGAGGGAGCTAAGTGTATTATGACCTAAGGAGAACAGGGCATTAGCCTGAAGTCTAATCTTGGTACCCAAGAACCTATCAAGCTCTTGCTAGGCAACACTAAATCCTTTTCTCTCACTTACTTTTATTTTCAATCCAATAATCCTTATCTTCTTTTGGCTAGATGCTACCCCTAGGAAGACAAGGCATCGGCCTTAAATTTATTGACTTGTCCGTAGGAACCTACTAGACTTTGGCAAGGTGATCAACATCCGTGCTTTTGATTCTCCTCTTTATATTTTTATTTCAAGGGTTAGAACTCCTTTTTACACATCTCTATATTATATGTATTTCAAACACATTTATCATTTTCTTCTTTTATTTGCTAGGCTTCCCTAAGTGCCTCACAATTAATAGGGATTTCTAGAACCAACTTTCTAGTAGGTTGGGAGGACAGGGTCACTAAGACTACCTCTAAAAACACTATATTAGGTAATTTAGGAATTTTTATGCACATTGGCAACCCCCAATATCTTTATTATTTGACCACATGGTCAAATCTTGTTGTCTTAGTCAAATGTGGAGTCTACCCTAAATGCTATATAAGCTACCTTTCTGAATCCCATCTCCAAATATGGATCAAGATTTAGCCATGTGGTCAAATATTTTTTGCAGAAAAAGTCGACTTCCCTCTTTCATGCGAATAGTGTGCATGGCTAAACTGGGGGAATACCCCTCAATTCATCATAACTCCAAGTGAATACATAACGAAATTCCTAGATTAACAACACTTACCCCTTTATTTCTTCCATGCTAATCATAGATCTTAATTTGATTGGTCGCAAATCATTCAATGAACCAAGGTCTATCTCTATCACATCTATATATCTAATTCTATCTTGAGCCTTTATAGGCTCATTTAGAGTTACCTAATAAACATCTTTTTTAGTAGACTCCTCTCTTGATTCATCACTCAATGAAGTCTTATTACCAAAAGGCCCCTCTAGCGTATTCAATTATATTGAGGATATGGGTGCTCTCTTGTTTTGAGGTGATTCCAAGTAAGAATCAATTATAACTTGTCTGGCACATTTGCCAAAGATTAAATGCCTAGCTGGTATGTTTACCTGATAGTTGTATTGCAAGATCCATGGCTTTCCCAATAGCACTTGGTAGGTTGGCTGCTTTCCAAACCTAATGAACCTAAAGTCCAAGATAAATTTGACGTTAGTGACACTTACATGAACTTTAGTAATACAATCTTCTAGTTGTCTCAGATTGTCACTATCCATCCTTAGAATTATGGAGGCATCTTTTTGGATCTCTAATTCCAGTCTCTCTATTACTTCGGATCATAATGTTAATGGAGGATCTTGTATCCACAATGGCATGATCCACCAATATACCATCAACATAAGTTGATACCCTTAGGCAATGTTTTTCATCATGCTCAAACTAGTCATCACCAACACGGGCTATTGCCAAGGGTTTGACAATATATCCAATGTGAAGTATCTTCTTAAACAGATAAGGTGGACCACATGTAACCAATGTGCACATGTCCTCTTTTCATCATCTTTAGCCAGTGTGTCCACTTATTGGTGACTAATACCAACAAGCCAACTACAAATCTCTTATCTATGAAATGTATAAGTAAATTAACTTGGTTAATTTGACGAGGCCAAGTTTTCCTTCCATGGACAGTGTGTTTGGCTATATTCTACTTCAAGGTTATAGGAACTTGCAGAAGTCAATGGAGCATCTTAAAAATGACGATACTTTAATTACTATATCAAGTCACTTCATGTACATATCTTTGATTGATTGATGGATAATATGCCTTTCTCTATCTCTTTCGTGTACACCTTCATTGCATTATCTCTCTCTAGCTAAAAACCATTCGTGCTTTATCCACCTATTGATACTTGCATGCAATTGTAAGTGGGATGGTCTAGTAAGTCACTACATATGTGCCAATTGACTTGCCAATGTGTTATCTCTTATCCTCAAGCTTTGTTATATATTTCACCACATAGGTCAATTGATTCCCTAAATGCATACATTGATTTCTTAAATTGTTTCTGCGCATCTATAAGCGCGTGTAACAGGAATTATCTGTGCATATACATGCGCAATTACACGCGCTTATAGACGTGCCACACAAGTATAGAAAAATTTAAAAAAAAGTTGTGGCTTTCTTTTCAAACCTATGCTTTCCTACGTTTTTTGCGCGTTTTCTGTAGTTCGAGCTCGACATCACTACTCGTGTCTATCTATCACTTCATGAAGACAATGAGGCAAGGAAATAAGAGTAAAAAGAGGATAGGAGGAAAGAAGAGCAAAAGAGTAAAGAATAAGAGCCAAACAGCAAGGAAGAGAACAAGATTCAAGCAACTTACCAAGGGAAGGGAGAAGGAGGACAAGGAGCTTGCAACCTAGCCGCCACCCGTTGGAACAAGCAAAGAAGGTGAGTTCTTCTTCTCTCTCTCAATCTTGTTTGCTTTCTCTGTTTGTTGTCTCTCTCTTCTCTCTCTTCACATGCTGGATCTTGTCATCTATGGAGGTTTTTTAGCTTTGTTTTTTAAGCAAGTTTGAGAAGAAATGGCGTGACTGTGCACGTCTGTCAGTGCGTCCAGATGACAGGGTAGACGCAGCTATAGACGCACTAACAGACGCCCACAGAGATGCACTGACAGACACTCACAGAGACGCAGGTATAGACGCGCACAGAGACACAGGTATAGACGCTGCATGTAATATGTTTTATCTGCACAGGGTAATATGATTTTTCTTGTGTAGATGTGGAATCCAGGATCCTCCAGCACCCCATTCAACAAGGAGCAATTCATGGGGGAGATGACCAATTATCTTGGTCGCCCTCGCACTGCAGAGGAGGTTTTTAGTGTGATGTCTGGGACACCTATCACATCTTTGCCTACACAGGGATCAGCTGAGGTACATGGATTGGCCAAAGCATGTGTATCGAGTGAGGTAGAGGGTAGTGCACGTCGAGGGAGGAGGGAGAGTGGTGCGGGAGGACGAGGAGGTCGAGGGCTTTGTGGGGGTTGCCTAGGTGGTGGCTCTCGATCCCCCTCACCGGAAAATGAGAGAGGTGAGCCTCCACAAATGTACTACTCTATCATTGACGTTGGTGGTATCTTGCATGACTTTGAGGGGAGGGAAATGATAGCCTACTTGAGTAGTGTCGTGCATGCCACATAAAAAGATTGCATGATTCTCTTCAAGCACAAAAAAAATGGTTTGTGGCAAGAGGTGTTGCGGGCAGTACATAAAAGGTACCCTAATCTCGAGAATTCACGATTCCCAGATGATTCGAGACAGTCAAAGGTGAGAGACACACTTCATAACAAGAGGTCTCACCTTATGACACGCGCCAAGGAGTCACTGCGGAAACAAGAGCAGGGGCGCCCTGGATATGGCCAACCATCCAATTGCCACCGCAAGGAGTGGAAAGAGGCCAAGAAGAGAGCAGCGGAGAAAATGACAAGTCGCCAGCATACAGAGGCGCGACGTATCCAGATGGCAACCATGGGATCGTTGCATTATGGATAGGGTTGCAGGGAGTCTGAGTTTGTAAGTATTATTTGATTTCTTTTTTTAAATTAAATTTTGTAATTTGTTTCACTTCATTATGTAGTGTGTTTTAATACGTTGTATGTTCAAATTATTTTGTAGTATCATATCGTTGGTAGGATGCCTACTCCTAGAGAGGTAGGCTACCATCGAGGTCATAACTGGGCATCCACTTGGCAGCATTTCTATAAGGAGGGACTCATCACGGAGGAGCAATATAATTGCGCCATGAGGATTCCACCACCTGTCACAACTCTATAGAAACAGAATTTGTATCCTTTTTCATTAATTTGTCTATATAATGATTTATTAAATTTATTTCCTTTGCAATAATTAGATATAAAGAAAAGTGCATTGGAGCTGGCCACTGATGAGTGGTCATAGGTTATGGTGGACCCACGCGGTGGGTTAGAGAAAAGATAGTTCACACTTCCACCTATATGGCCCGATTGGGCGCCTGTGACTAGAACTCACGCATATCAGGGTTAGACTCGCACACAGAAAGGATTGATGCCTTGAAGTATGGGCTAGATCCACCAGAACAGACAGTTACAATCAACAAGATGACATGATCATGAAATGCTTGTATAATGTGCATGTGTGGGCTGAAAGCTTGAAATGCACATTTCTTGCATAGGAAAGTCACATGAAGATTCTGATATTGTTTTTGTGATGTATACAGAAAAAGCTTTCATATGACACCCATATTGGGGGGGTCCCTAAATTTTAGGAGATCCCTAAATTTTAGGAGCCTCGAGTTAGCCTAAAAATGCTAGTCCTAAAAAATAGGGATGTCATTCTAAAAATAGTAAGTTCTGTACTCTGCCTATGCTTACTAAATTTGGTTGTTTCTATTCTTGACAGTATTCAACCCAAAAAGGAAGGCCATAGAGAAGAGACAAGTGTCAAGACACTTGTCACACAAGTTTCCAAGTGTCCCACCACTTGTCACATCTCATGACATGTGGCTGGACACTTGTCTTGTGCTACTCCACTTTCCCCTTTTGTACTAGCTCTTCCCTCTCCTATAAATAAGAGCTCGTTTTTCTTCATTCAGCATCATTTTTCTTTGCTATAAACTCATGTACAACACCCACAGATAGCCAGAAAGTGGCCCCATCCATCCCCATCATCATCCCCACCTCTCCATTATCAAATTCCTCCATATTCCCTCTTCTATCACTGCTGTTTTACAGGACAGCAAGCCTGTAAATTCATTACAGCACCTCCTTCTCGAGCTCTTTCTTCCATTTTAGCAACAAGAAGCAAGCCCTATCCACGTACTACTATTCAACGATGGAGAAGGCTGATTTCCCCTTTTTCTTCTCTCATACTGTAAAGAAATCAGTTCTTATCATTGCATAATAGATAATGCATGTGTGTTTATACATCTTTGCATGATCTTGTGAGAGTGAGAATTACTTCTTCTCACTCTCAGGTTGATTGTAATTGAGCTCTTCCCTAGGGGACTTGGGTTGAGCAGAAATACATTCCTTCGAGGGGGGGTTGCCCATCTTCAACCCTCAATCTTGTCTCCATTACTTTTACATTTTCATGGCTGTAATTTTGTGAGTAATTTTCATTTTTAGCTCTAAGTATTCATTCTCTTTTATATTAAATCTCGAAAACAAGCGAATATCATAATTGTTAAGCATATTACGTTGTTCCGGGCGTTTACAGTGGTATCAGAGCCTTGGCTCGGTCCTCACCCCAGCACTGGTAGTGCTTACAATTATAAGTTTGTTTGTTTTCAGCCCTTGCATTGAGTGCTTGAGCATATTTTTCTTAGAGTCTCAATGGATCAATCGAGTGCTATCCTTCAAGCCATTCAAAGTCTTAGAGAGAAGAATTAGCAAATTCGTGAGCAACTTCTCAAACTAGAAAAAGTTAAGAATCCCAAAGAATTCAAGGAAAGAAGCCCATCTACTTCAAGGATTCAAAGCCATACCAATGAAAGGAACCGATCAAGAAGTCCAACTACTTCTAAGAGGCAGTCCCATTCTACTTCAAGACAAAGAAAGAGATCGCGTCGAAGCTCATCCTCTTCTTCAAAGTCATCTGGCGCCTATTCTGATGGATCCTCTTCTAGTAACGAAAAGTCACATCCTTCTCGTGGAAGACCTCATCATCGTCAAAGGCGTGGACATTCTTCACCCTCGTCTCCATCTTCATCCCCATCAAGCACTTCATCATCTTCAACCTCAAGATCCGAGCATGGACGAAGGCATAAGAAGAAGAAGAAGACTAAGTCACTATCTCAACTTGAAAAGAAGATCAAGTTTAGTATGTATGATGGTTCCCGAAATCGTGATCTTCTTCTGAAGTTTATTCATCAATTTCAAATTTCGTATGGTCGTGACAAGTATAAAGAAAAAGAAAAGATTAAGTTTGCAGCTTTACATTTAACCGACTTAGCCCATACTTGGTGGACGGGGTTGGAATATGATCATGCTGTCCCAAAATCATGGCCGTCCTTTGTTCGCATGATACAAAGCCAATTTCTTCCTGTTCATTTCAAAAGAGATGTAAAAATGGAATGGGATCGGCTTTGGCAAAGGAAAAATGAGACACTTGGTGACTATACCAAGAGATTTTGGGAGCTACTTTTGAAGGTCCAACATTTTAAGAAGATCAGCAGTTCGGAAAATCTTAGGAAGTTTCAAGGAGGTTTGCATTTTAAACTTCGTACTGCTCTTAATCATTATCATTGTTCTAGTCTCAGGGAACTCATTGACCATGCTGAGACATGGGAAATGGAGCACAATGGCAACAAATCATTCCAAAAGAATGATAACAAGAGAGTAGCTGACGATGAGGAGTATTCAACCCCAAATGAAGGAGAAAAACAGCGACAAAAGCAGCCATCAAATCAAAAGAAGATGAAGCCATATGCACCTCCTAATGCTCCTCAATTTCGCTCCAATCTATACCCACAAGCAAAGCAACTTTCCGAAGAAGAAAAGCAACGCTTCATGAAAGAAGGAAAGTGCTTTAAATGTAGACAAACAGGCCACATAGCAAAGCAATGTCCAAACAAGGGACAAAGCAAGGTTTCTGACAACAAGCCTAAGTCGCCAGTGAAAATCAATGCTATCAGTGATGTAGTTGCAAACACAACTCACACTCCAGAGACGTGCAAATTATTAAAAGCTTGGGGACAGTTGCAAGGTAAGCAAGCACTATTCTTGATAGATCTTGGGGCGAATGAAAATATCATTTCCTTGCAATTAGCTAAAGAGCTTGGATTAAAGAATGAAGAGATGGATACTCCGGCAGAAGTTCGCCAAGCTTTAAATGCTGATGAAGGTGACACAGTGAAGACTGTGATACCCTACATTGGCAAGCTTAAGTTTCAAATTCAAGGCTACAGTGACGAAGATACCTTCTGTATCAGAGACTTTGATGGTTGCGATGTGATTCTTGGCATGCCCTCGAATCATAGAGTAGATTCAACCATCTTCTCTCAGAAAAAGAAGGTAGAACTCACCAACAAAGGCAAGAAGTACAAGATCCAAGCTCGGGTTTTTGGAGACACCATACCTATGCTTCCCCCAGAAAGGCCAGAAGACCATCATATTGATATTATTCCGAGTAGTTCTCCTCCTAATATAGCACCATACCGTGTGAGCCGTCCTCAACAAGAAGAAATCAGAAAGCAAGTCAAAGACCTACTCAACCGTGGGCTAATTAGGCCAAGTAGCTCACCATTTTGTTCACCGGTTCTTCTTGTTCAAAAGAAAGATGGCACATTCAGGATGTGCATTGATTATTGAGCCCTCAACAAAATCACTATGAAGAATCGGTTTCCTATTCCCAGAATTGACGACATTTTGGATCGTCTAGGAGGCTCAAAGGTTTTCAGCCGCATTGGTCTAAAGAGTGGTTATCATCAAATTAGGGTAATACATACCACAAGATGTACACAAAACTGCTTTCCGCACTTCATATGGTCTTTATGAATTCTTGGTGGTTCCTTTCGGATTAATCAATGCACCAGCCACCTTTAATCGAATGATGGAGCGCATCTTTAGAGAGCATCGACAATATGTCGAAACTTTCTTTGATGATATTCTTGTCTTTAGCAAGAATGAAGAGGAGCATCATCAACACTTGGAAATTGTTCTACAATTACTTCAACAAAATCAACTCTTGGTAAATGGTAAAAAGAGTGAATTTTTCATGCATAAAATAAATTACCTTGGGCATGTCATCTCTTCTGAAGGGATTCAGATGGATCCTGAAAAGATCAGGGTAATCCAAGAATGGCCTCATCTTCATGATGTACATGAGGTGCGATCGTTTCTTGGCTTATGTTCTTATTACTGCCGCTTCATCAAGCATTTTGCACATATGACTTCTCCACTTCATGACCTTACAAAGAAGAAGATCTCTTTCCAATGGAAGGAAAAAGAGAAGGCAGCCTTCACAAGGCTGAAAACAGCTCTTACTTCTGGACCTATTCTTATCATTCCAGATCTGGTAAAACCATTTGTGGTGGAAGTAGATGCTTGCGGTGATTGTATTGGTGCAGTGCTAAATCAAAAAGGCCATGCTGTAGCCTTTGAAAGCCGCCGTCTAAATGATGTGGAGAAAAGGTATGACATTTATGAAAAGGAGCTCTTAGCGGTGGTTCATGCTTTAAAGATATGGAAACATTATCTTTTAGGCAATGAATTCCTTATTAAAACTGATCATCAAAGCTTGAAGTTTTTCAAGACTCAAAAGCATTTGCAGGAGAAACATGCAAGATGGAAAAATTTCTTGTCTATGTTTCATTTTCAAATTATGCACACTCCAAGGAAACAAAATGTAGTTGCTGATGCACTTTCTAGAGTGCCTCGCATTGCAACTATTACAGTGGCTCATCATGAAGATTTTCAAACGATGAAGAATACTTATGATGAAGATACTAATTTTACAGCAATTTGGTCAAATTTATAGCAAGGAGGTTCTCATCCAGATTATTCCATCAAAGATGGTTACCTTCTCAAGAACAATCGCCTTTGTGTCACTCTTCCTATTCAACAAAAGGTGCTTAAAGAAAGTCATGAACCCCCTTATGCAGGGCATAGAGAGAGGGCAGCCACTCTAAGTGCAATTGAGCGCTACTTTTATTGGCCAACATTACGAAAAGATACACATAACTTCATTGAGGCTTGTTTGGTATGCCAAAAATCCAAATATGATGGGCAGAAGATTCCAGGATTGTTGCAACCTCTTCCAGTGCCCAAAGATCCATGGGAATCTATCACAATGGATTTCATCTCAGGTATTCCAAGAACACCTCAAGGTCATGATATGATTTGGGTCATAATTGATAGATTCAGCAAACAATCACATTTTATTCCATGTCATAAAACATTGAAATCCACACAAGCTACAAGACTTTTCATTCAACATATCTTTAGATTACATGGTATGCCTTCTGAGATCATTTCAGATAGAGACTCCAAATTCACAAGTAACTTTTGGCGTACTTTATTTGAGAATTTGGGAACCACTTTAAAGTTCTCCTCAGCTTTTCATCCTCAAACTGACGGCCAAACAGAGGTGATGAATCTCACTCTTTTGGATATGTTAAAAGCTTATGTTAGTGAACATAAGTCACAATGGGAGAAATATCTTCCATTATTGGAGTTTGCTTACAACAATACAGTGCACTCATCCACAGGGAAAGCTCCAAATGAAATAGTCCAAGATAAAGTGATTCCTCCTCCAATTATTCGCACTAAAGATAAGATTTTTGCTGCTGATGAGTTTGCTTCAGATTTAAAAACAACAATGGATCAAGTTCGAGCCACTATCAAAGTTGCCCAAAAGCGACAAAAGAAGCAAGCATATAAACGAAGAAGACCTTTGGCTTTTGAAAAATGTCAATATGTCTTGCTAAAGTTTGATAAAAGCAGGCTCAAACAAGGTTCTGGCCAAAATTCATCTTTTCCAAAGCTCTCCAGTAGATACTTTGGACCCTTCAAAGTGATTGAGAAAATAAATGAAGTTTCTTATCGATTTGAGCTTCCTACTCATTGGAAAATACACAATGCTTTTCATGTAAGTTTGCTAAAACCTTACATAGGACCAGAACCAAAGGAACCCATTACTGAAGATCCCCCAGAAGTTGAAGAAACAGAGCAACTCTTGGAACCTGAAAAGATTTTGTTTCTCAAGGATCGAACCACGAGAAGTGGCCTTGTGACACGAAAATTCTTACTAAAATTCAAGAATCTACCCACAACAGATGCACTGTGGGTAGACGAAAAATTAATGAAGGATTACCCAAATATTCTACAGCAATATCAAGAAGCTTTTCAAGTGAGGATAGCTGAATAAAAGCCACAGGGCTGTCACAACTCTATAGAAACAGAATTTGTATCCTTTTTCATTAATTTGTCTATATAATGATTTATTAAATTTATTTCCTTTGCACTAATTAGATATAAAGAAAAGTGCATTGGAGCTGGCCACTGATGAGTGGTCACAGGTTATGGTGGACCCACGCGGTGGGTTAGAGAAAAGATAGTTCACACTTCCACCTATATCGCCCGATTGGGCGCCTGTGACTAGAACTCACGCATATCAGGGTTAGACTCACACACAGAAAGGATTGATGCCTTGAAGTGTGGGCTAGATCCACCAGAACAGACAGTTACAATCAACAAGATGGCATGATCATGAAATGCTTGTATAATGTGCATGTGTGGGTTGAAAGCTTGAAATGCACATTTCTTTGCATAGGAAAGTCACAAGAAGTTTCTGATACCATTTTTGTGATGTACACGGAAAAAGCTTTCATATGACACCCATATTGGGGGGTCCCTAAATTTTAGGAGGTCCCTAAATTTTAGGAGCCTCGAATTAGCCTAAAAATGCTAGTCCTAAAAAATAGGGATATCATTCTAAAAATAGTAAGTTTTGTACTCTGACTGTGCTTACTAAATTTGATTGTTTCTATTCTTGATAGTATTCAACCCAAAAAGGAAGGCCATAGAGAAGAGACAAGTGTCAAGACACTTATCACACAAGTTTCCAAGTGTCCCACCACTTGTCACATCTCATGACATATGGCTGGACACTTGTCTAGTGCTACTCCACTTTCCCCTTTTGTACTAGCTCTTCCCTCTCCTATAAACAAGAGCTCGTTTTTCTTCATTGAGCATCATTTTTCTTTGCTGTAAACTCATGTGCAGCACCCACAGATAGCCAGAAACTGGCCCTATCCATCCCCATCATCATCTCCCACTTCTCCATTATCAAATTCCTCCATATTCCCTCTTCTATCACTGCTGTTTTACAGGACAACAAGCCTGTAAATTCATTACAGCACCTCCTTCTTGAGCTCTTTCTTCCATTTTAGCAACAAGAAGCAAGCCCTATCCATGTACTACTGTTCAACGATGGAGAAGGCTGATTTTCCATTTTTCTTCTCTCATACTGTAAAGAAATCAGTTATTATCATTGCATAATAGATAATGCATGTGTGTTTGTACATCTTTGCATGATCTTGTGAGAGTGAGAATTATTTCTTCTCACTCTCAGGTTGATTGTAACTGAGCTCTTCCCTAAGGGACTTAGGTTGAGCAGAAATACATTCCTTCGGGGAGGGGTTTCCCATCTTCAACCCTCAATCTTGTCTCCATTACTTTTACATTTTCATGGCTGTAATTTTGTGAGTTATTTTCATTTTCAACTTTAAGTGTTCATTTTCTTTTATATTAAATCTCGAAAACAAGCGAATATCATAATTGTTAAGCATACTACGTTGTTCGGAGCGTTTACACCACTAGAAGAGATATGCTTTATTTTTTACATGAAAAGTATAGATAACTCTAATTTATTGTTTGTAATGGTATTTATATACCTTAATCCTTTGTGTAGGCGAACCCTCATGCAGTTGAGGATAGCGAAGGGGGGACTAGCAGAAACGGTGGCGGCAACGGTAGTGGCACAGGCAGTGCTGGTAGTAGTGATGATGATGCCTCTTCTGAGGAGATATAGAGGAGCCCCATGCATGCATGCCTCCCTTTGGCTTGTAATTTTCATTTTTGATATGTATTACTTTCAGCTAGTGCTTGTGACCATGACGTCACAAGCACTAGAACTCATAATGTAAAAACGTTTCATCTATATATATGAAATTTCGTGTGCTATATACATTATTTTGTTTTCAGTATCCAATCTTTGAAATAATCTTTCTCTGTTTTCCCTAAGCATACAATTTGATGTTGATGGGGGGAAAAAAACCAGAGAGCATGTGGCTTGCAAAGCCACATGCTCTCTGGTTTTTTTTTTATACATCTGTTTTGCGCGACTATCAGCGCCTCTAAATTGTAGGATAAATGCGTGTCTATTATTGTCAAAAACTTTCAGAGTAAACGCGGTTTTAGACGCGTAGATACACGCGTGTATAGATGCACAATATGAATATGTCCACTTTTTTATAAATATGATTATATATTTACGTAGTGCGTTTATACGCGTGTCTATATGCGCGTCTAAGTGTGCGTGTAACTCTGATCATAAGCGCGCTTTTAGACGCGATTTTGTAGACGCGGAAATAGACGCGTTAATAAACGCGCCCGACATTTTTTTTCACAATTCAAATATTGTGTCTACAAGCACGTCTATGGAGCCTTTTTGTTGTAGTGTTATCTAGAGCATTGCACTCAGGGGTCGTCTCTTGAATTGTTCAAATACTTCCATGCCATGGGTTGGGATTATGCACGTTTTGCACCATCGTTAAGCACTAGAATGGCATGAGGCTTGCTGCAACTATATGCAGTAAATCCTAGTTGTACGCACACATAAGAGAGCACCTGTCATTGCGCACACACATTTCTTGCACACATGATATTTGGGATATTCATAAGAAAGTTAGGAACTTCTAAATGAGTGTGTAAGGTGGTTGGGTGAGTTAGAGGGTCGTGAAGGACACTGCTAATTGTGCTTATTTGGTCAATATCTTGAGGACCATCCTTTTTCTTGAGTGTTTGTGAGATTTTGGATGGGTGGAGTAGAATACGACATTTCTTTTTTATGAGCATTGAGAGGTGAGGATAAGGAAACTTAAATTAATAAGGAATTCTGTTTGTATTATGCATGACGCACTAGCACATGTAGATAGGCTAGGCACAATTCTTCAGTGCATAAATCATTTTCATGTGAACGTTGATTGCTTTGGTTGCATATCATGGATCTTACATTGCATATCTTTTCAAAATCATGTATGACTAGGCACAGAGTTCATTTCAAAGAACATACATTTTTGCTAGGGCACACTTCATGAAAATACACGTCCGTTTTGAAGACTCCAAGGGTTTATACACCATATTGGAGTTTATAAAAAACTTGAAGGAAGGAACATGAAGGGAATTTCAGTTTGGTTGAATACACAAAAGATTCAATCAAGGTTTGGAAAGCAAAGTGGAGGAGGAGAAGACGACAGAGCTTGTGACAGGATCAAATGCTGGCCATACACTACATTGAAGAAATCATTAATGAAGGGTGAAGGACTCAAGTTTTTCAAGCATGATTATAAAGGTGGACATAAATAATATTTTGAATTGCATTGTTTGTTTATTCATATACCACATGCGATTAAGAGGAACATATGCAGAGCCGACGACTTGATGATGCAATAGGGGTGGCATTTTGATAATTGCGTAGCAGAATGCTGGAGATGCCCGACATTCAAAATATGACATCATATTTTGACTGGCATACGAAGGTCAACAACATACGAAACAATGGCGCGTTCGAAACACTGAATGACGGACCTTAATCACAAAGACATGGCAGCGTTGACTACTAATAATGGATCGATTTGATCGCATATTTTGCAAGACAGGGTGGCGACTTTTCAGGACACGGGAAAAGATGACGGACTAGCGGCATTTCTGGCAAGGGAGATTATTAGGACAGGAGTGGGATTCCAGGAGTGGTTATTGAATGGGATAAGACGCGGTGTACTGAATGCAGGGTGGCATGTCAAAAAGCCATAAGGCTTTTTATAGTTTTGAGTTAAGCATAATAAAAGCTTAAAGTCATGAAACGCCTAAGGAAAAAAACCTTAGCTTTTTATAGAAAGCAAAAGCATGAAAGGCTATATGCTTTTGAAAAGCAAGACCCAACGTGTGTTTGTCAAAACTATGTACGGAGGTACGAGAGAAGTCTTGAGGGCCTTCCCCTCAATTCCAATTGTATCTAGTGAGTGAGGAGAGAGGAGGGTCGCATGTGGGAGTGTGAACTCTTGTCGTGCTAGTCGTGAAGTCAGAGAATTTGGATGTCGAAGCATTGAGTATGGGCCAGAGGTTGTCAAGGTATGAGAATACTATTCATTTGGTTTTGCCTTCAAATTGTTGGTGTTTTTGAAATTTATGTTGAAATAATGCTCTATCCACATTTGGATTCGAAGTTGTTTTGAGCTACAAGAGGCATTGTTTGGCATTTGGGTTCATGTGTGTTTTGTGTGGTGTTTGTCGAAATATTTACATTTTTGAGTTGTGTTGTACATCTAACAAAGTAAATTCCTCCAAGTGGCACTCTTTAATGTATCATTATCGAGTAGTGAGTGAGGCTTGCTCTTGATCACCACTCATATAACAGCGGCACTTGAGATTGAGGCAAGGATGGGAAAAACACAATGCCAACGATCACGGTGCAAACCATAATGACAAGTATGTTGACAATGTATAGTTGGAAAGCATCACTAGTTCGATCATGATATCAATGTATTTGGTGATGATGAAGATGACAATTACTCCAAAAATTGCAGCTATAATGTTTTCTTTGTAATTAGTTTAAATGTTAGAGCTCTTGTAATCCTTATGACTCAAGTCCCCCTAGTGTCAAGGGATGGGGTTATGTCAAGCCACAAATTTGCTCAAGATCAATGAAGTCAACCAGACAAGAGCAATAAATGAAATGATGCTAAAGTATTCTTTTATTTCTCATTGTACACTCTAGAACTTTCAAATGGATCATACAACCCTTGTGCTTCAAGCATCTCTTTGCCAAGAATGATTCTAACCCCAAAGTACAATTGAAAGACCCAAACACAATTGATAGTGTCAGGGGATGGGGTTATGTCAAGCCACAAATTTGTTCAAGATCAATGAAGTCAACCAGACAAGAGCAATAAATAAAGTGATGCTAAAGTATTCTTTTATTTCTCATTGTACACTCTAGAACTTTCAAATGGATCATACAACCCTTGTGCTTCAAGCATCTCTTTGCCAAGAATGATTCTAACCCCAAAGTACAATTGAAAGACCAAAACACAATGATACGACAAGAATCCAAACCCTAAGATACCTTGAATAAAATAAACCAAAAAAATCGATGAAGTTAAGCTCCAAGTTCCTAATGAAATCTTTGTTGAAGAACCCTTTTGAATGATGAATGAAACAACCTTGATCTATAAGGCAACATGGACAAAATTTCAAAAACGTTCTTAAAATAATTGAAAACAAAACTTTTCATAAAACACATTGCTTTTTTATGTTTTTAATATTGACGACTTATATAATTCAGCATATGGCCTTGCATGCATTTGGATCCATCCATAATCCAAATTAAGACATGAGAATTTAATATTAGAAATTTAGACTATTTTAGTAGACCAATTCTACTTCCTGAAAATCTTGTAAAGATCTTGTTTAAGTATCCCATGACCACATATCAAAAATACTTGTGTGGATGCCTTTTCCTTGATTTTCCTTCATTGAACATGTAGGCTCATGACACCAGTTAGATATAAAATATTACAAGTGACTAGGTATTCTTGCTAAGTCTATCTTGTAAAAGTGAGATGTCTGTTGTCTTTTTGTCTCATGTCATGTAAACTTTGTTCTTGCTTTTATGAGTTTATGTAGAGTTCTTTGTTCTTGGGGACCTTCCAACACTCGCTACGTACACATCTAGTACCCAACAAACCCAAACTGTAACGTGTCCACTTGTTATTTTCAGGACACGTCTTAGCAGTCCATCGGAAAGTATATCTAGAAGGCTCTGCCCGGCACTCCCATGGAATCTTATGGGGTTTGCGATCTAGGACTCTCTGCATCTGCCACGTAGTGGAAGTATTTCGGCTGTTCCCACTTAGGATCAACCTGAATTAGAGTTTTGCCTATTGGTCATTTTCTAATGGCAACTAGCGTAGGACCCGAGTGAACTACTTTACGCAAAAACGCCAGGTTCGAAGCGGATTCACGCTACACTTTGTTCAAGGAGAATGGGAAACGGGAGAGATGCGAAGCTCAACCTCTTTGCCATAAGGTATAGTCCCATTCCGTTCCCCTAAAACAGTGTAAATCGAGATCAATTATAATTCTAGGTCAACGCTCTTGTTGTTCATGTTCGTTGACGATCTTTTGGCTGTCCATCATGATTTGAGAAAAGTTCCCGGCCAACCAGGACCACCCATCCATAGGACAGACCTATGGCCACATCCACCGCACTTTTCTCAGGTTGTTTTAGTTATCTAATTACCTAACACATTAAGTTGGACATGTAACAATTAGCTTCTTTAATTAGCCCGTTAGGCACTAGTTCTTTCACGTAATCAAACCAGATTCATGCTAAAGAAGCAACCTTTTCTAATAATTATGCAGTTGAAAAAAAATGATAATTGACTAGAGTTATGCAATGTAAGAATTATTTCATGCCCTGCAATTCCCTATGGGCTATTAGCACTTTCCATAATGACTCATTTGCGAAGAAGATATACCCTAATAATGTGACATGCAATTTACACTTCCATGCACTATCTTAATCCCGTTTTGTAAATATGGACAATAACCTAAGTTCAGTTTATTTGAATGCACAAAACTACTTGCTAGGAACGCATATCAATCTTCTGCTCACTTTAGTTTGTTCATTTTATTAGAAATACTAATGACTGAATTCCCCCGTTGTGAGCTAATTTTTCTAAAGTATTTAAGACAAAAAAGGTATCATATTTCCAACAATTATCCTTGCATGATTGAATTATAACAATACCAAATAAAAATTAGAAAGGAAACTTGGACTTGGGGTGAGATGTCCACGTGGATGCTAGGAGACGATCCTCCTGCGGTTACGCCTTGCGCTTTCTTAGGAGGCATTGCGAATGCAGCCCTTCTGTCGTAGATGCGGCTTTGCGAACTTCCTTCTTAAATTCCATCGTCCTTTATGAGTTTCTTTAGCTTCCCTTCGTAGAAACTCTTTGAAGGGATGGGCATGTGGAGGAGGGAGAAACCACAGAAAGGGTTTAAAATCCTGTAACGTGTCCCCTAGTATCATCTAGGACACGTCTTAGCAGTCCATCGGAAAGGATGTCTAGAAAGCTTCGCCCGGCACTCCCATGGAATGTTACGGGTTTTGGAATCTAGTTTTTCTCGCGTCTGTCACGTAGCAGAAGTATCCTGGCGGTTCCCACTTAGGATCGACCGAAATTAGGGTTTTCCTAATGGGTCATTAGCTAACAGCAACTAGCATCAGACCCGAGCGAACTACTTTACGCAGAAACGCCAGGTCCGAAGCGGATTCATGCTGCACTTGGTTCAAGGAGAATGGGAAACGAGAGGGATGCAAAGCTCAACCTCTCTGCCGTAAGGCATAGTTCCATTCTGTTCCCCTAAAATAGCGTAAATTAGTTAAGACGTAACTCTAGGTCATCGCTCTCGTTATTCTTTTTGATGATGATGATCATTCCGCTGTTCTTTGAGATTTTTGAGAAAAGTTCCCAGCTAACCGGGACCACCCAACCGTAGGACGGACCCATGGCCCATCCTCCGCACTTTCCTCGGTTTGTTTTAGTTATGTAATTATCTAACACATTAATTTGACATATAACAATCAGCTTCTTTAATTAATCCCTTTAAGCACTGGTTCTTTCACGTAATCTTATCACGTGACATAAAAAACAATATCAAGCAAGTTCTTTTAACATTTCATCATTTTATCTTTGAAATACAAGGAGTTCCGCCCGTAGGCTTGTCCATAATCTGCCCGAAGGCTATCCAGTAATCTCTAGGGATCACTATTCCAAGATTCCGCCCATCAACTAGTATGCGGGCCTCGAGATCCAATCCCGAGTCACGTTAGCCTCTTGTGCAAGACCCGGAAGGCGAGGGATTTACGGCCAGAGCCCCCCCTGGCACCCAAGCGTCCTCCTGCTCCAAGTAGAACTCAACGAAGAGACCTCTCGCGGTGGGTTTGGTCCACGTTCCCGGCGCGGTCAAACCCCCTTGCTTAGGGTCCGGCAGGCAGTCGGGGGTAACTAAAGCTGCCTCTCTGTTTAGGCCTTTAACCTGAAGTATAGATACTCATTTAATTTGTAATTCATAATTCAAACAGAGCTCTAAAATCTCTAGCAAGCACAAACATTTCCGTTAATCAACCGAGTTGTTTGGCAAACTGCTAAGGAAGTATTCTTTCCTTTTGAGTGTAACGGCACTCGTTCCCAATGTGTCTTGTAAATTGGCAAGATCTTTTACATTCCGATGTAGGGCATACCCAATTTGGTTAACCCTAAGTGCCTTAGATATGCTAGTTTCTGATTTACAACTCTCCTTATTTAGAAGGATATCCAACGTGGTCGTGGTCGTAGTCGTAGTTGTAGTCATAATGGTAGTCGTAGTCGTAGTTGTAGTCATGGTCATAATCATCGTCATAGTCATAATCGTGGTCGTGGTCGTAGTCGTAGTTGTAGTCATAATCGTAGTCGACTTAATCAGCATGTCCCATGTCCTTGCTCTCAATGCAAGCTGGCAATTAGACGAAAATGCCGATTGTCTATAGAACACGTATGACGATTTGGCGAGTTTCAATCTAAGATTATTGATCAGGTGATTGCAAATTTTCAGCAAACGGTAAGAAAAGTTAATATCAATCATGCATTATACTCGCAAGCTAATTGAATACCATATACAATAAGATTGGGCCTCGCTGGCAAATTTTATATCGAGGGAGGTGATGTCTTGTCCCAAGGAGGAGTGCACCCTTTGCGGCCAATTAGAAGAGTTCGTGGGCGTGCGATGGATGGAGTGCATGAGCCAATCCACCACTTGCAAGGTCAATCTATACCGTCAATGCTAGAGGAGACAGGCAACCTTCCAGACCTATCTACAATATTGGAGCCTAAGATGGAGGCAATGATCAATGCATTGATTCCCATGGATGTCGAGACTTCTAATCCACTTAGAGAGGAAGCATCCATACCATTGTATGATGGGTGCCGAGTATCTTGCCTGAAGACACTGCTTGCACTCTTAAGTGTGCAAGCAAAATACGGGTGGAGCGATACGAGTGTGATCGAGTTATTCAGATACCTTATACATACGCTTTGTTGATTTTTTTTTTAGCACTATTACTAAAAATATTTGTGCTTTTTCAAGGTGTTTTTGATTTTTTTCAGGTTATTGAAATATCATATATTACCACCTGTAAATACTATGCTTGAGTCTCGTGATGATGTAGGACATGTTTTAGGAAAGCTTGGCATGGACTACAAAAACATCCATGCATGTATCAACGATTGCATACAGTTTCGAGGAGAATTCGAGACTATAGAGACATGTCCAAAGTGCGGTGCTCACAGGTATCGACGGGACTTGCAAGGGCAAACCATCCCTCAAAAAGTTCTCTGACACTTTCCGCTTATTCCCTGCATAAACCACATGTTTCATACGTCTGACATGGTGAGCTTGATAACGTGGCATGCGCAGAATAGGTCCACGGATAGAGTTCAATGAATATCAACGGATTCACGCACATGGAGCCACATTGACTCTACCTTTCTAGGCTTTGCTCGAGAGCCAAGAAATCTTCAGCTCGGTCCTGCAATGGATGGCGTGAACCCATTCGGTCTGCGCTCAACTTCTTATAATGTGTGGCCTATAGTCCTTGTCAACTACAATATCCCTCCATGGCTTTCTACGAAGAAAGGACATCCAAACGGAATGCGATGGTTCTCAGTTTTCTACGAGTTGCCATATTGGACCCACTTATAGATCAACCACTCGTTGGATCCCATGCATATTTTCAAGAATGTGGGCAGCTTGCTATGGGACCACATCACAGGAAAGAGAGACACTATAGGGGCACGAATGGATTTGAAGGAGGTAGGTAAGATGAAGGCACTCTGGCTGTCAAGGCTGATGGTCGCGTGCAGCTACCTCGCACTCCTTGGGTTTTGTCCACTAAAGAAGAGCGCATTGTGAAGCAAGTAGTCACGTCTATCCGCACTCCGACGAGTATAATGCGTTCTTTCAGGTCTGCATTTTCTAAAGACGACCAATTATCAGGGCTAAAATCCCATGACTGGCATAATATATGTTAGGTTTGTACTACGAATGGATTGTAATTGGCGTGCACATTTTGCTATTGGGAGTGTAGCCATTATTCATAATGCTTTCTCATTTGTGGCAGTTTGTACTACCGATCGCGATCCCAGGATGTCTTACTCCAGAAATACGCGGGGCCATTTATAGGTTGTCGACTTTGGTGCAATGGATCTCACAGAAGAAGATTAAGACGTCCTCTATTGGATCCACGAGGCGAAGAGCAGTGGAAACGGTCTGTCTCTTTGAGAAGTACCTACCCACTAGCATGCTCACGATACAAATCCACCTTCTTGTGTATCTTGTAGATGAAGTGGAGATTGCTGGACCTGTCCATATGCGATGGATGTTCTTCTTGGAGCGCTTCATGAAAACCCTGAAAGGCTTTGTGTGACAATGAGCTCGTCCAGAAGGTAGCATGGCTGAAGGTTGGTTGGTGTCTGAGGCGCTAGTGCATATTTCACAATGGCTACCAACGATGGATCCAGACAACGAAATGCTATGGTCGCTGAAGGACGATGATAGAATGACTGGAGATGTGGTGGTTGGAAATGGGGTAGAAAAAATAATGGATGCCTCAATGGAGGAGAAGGTGAATCGCTTTTGTATGTTGCACAATGCCTCTATGGAGACGTGGCTCGCCAAGTACCAGATCACTAGGCAAGATCGAGAGGAAGCGCGAGCTAAATTCCGACGTAGTACGCATCATCGACTGATTCGATATCCCGAGGGCATGGAGGAGATGCCACGGTTCATATCAATGCGATGGTTGCAAGGAGCTTTGACTATAGCATCTCGCGAAGGGACAGAGGTCTCAATGGAGGAGTAGGACTACATTTGTTATTCTACTACATGAAGATCAGGGTCTCCATTGTACTCTCCCTTAAAAACTGGCAATGAGACTACATTTGCTGGCTTGTCATCAATATTTCCAAGATGAATCTGACTAGGAAGAGGACCTTGAGTTGCCATAGGGACTTCTGTAAAGAGTGCTTTTAGAGCGTCAAAGGAGGCTTCTGCTTGCGAGCTCATTCTCAACCTTAATTTTTGCATTCTCTCTTCTTACGTACCTCTAGACTCATTCTAATGCTTGCCTCTTGATTGCGTCATTTATCAGGGGGTTGGCTCCAACCAGTTGGTCTGTACTCAGTAGAATAGTATCAGAGAGGGCTTCAGTCTCTGGAGGATTCTCTGGCCAACATCTCATCTACTTCCTTCTTTTCAACATCTCTGAATTCGGCTTTCAAACCACTACAGAGGGGGAGATATTCTGTTATGAAAGTATCAAAATTCATTCTTCTTAGGATCGTTGCTGTGCCATTATAATAATGCCAGCTTCTGAGAGTTTCAATAGTGTATGTTGTGAAAAACACTCTATCTACCAACTTCCAATGGGTTGCTAATTGAACAAACAAAAGATTGTCAATGCACCAAGCATCCCACGTATCCTGCTATTGAGCATCCACGAACAAATTCCAACTCTTTTCCTTCTTGTTTTCGTGAACCTCCATAGACTACGACTCTTGAAGCTTCTTCACGATCTCCCACTTGATGATGTCAGGAAACTTCTCAATGAATACCAAATCTTCCATGGATAGTCATTCTCTCTGCTTTCGCTCTTCAGTTTGTTCCCAAATAGTTTGCCACCAAGATGCAAGTTTCTGCTGCTTCAACAGGAAGAGGAAACAATCCACCGCATAGAGTATGCATCATGATGGTAATATATATGTTTTCGCCATTGTGGGATGAAATTCTTGTGGAAAGTGGCTTTGATAATGAGAATCTCCAACTCTTAAGTGGAAAAAGGAACTTTGCAAACATCCATTGAATTCTCCTCTTCTTGGCAATGCCATTTCTTTTATTTCAGCCTCTTCTGATGCTTGTTGATGGCAAGTTTCCTCAGCTGCGCACCAAAAACATGGAGCCCCAAGAGAAAAACCAAGGAAAAGGGGATTCTATTGCAAGAAAATCTATCTTGTAATATCAACAATATTTTATTTTATTCTTTTGATGACCAAAACAAAGAAAACAACAAATCTTCATGCAGCATCATAGTAGATATCTACCACGGATTTGATAAAATCAACCATAATCTTCAACTTATTCATAGAATCCATCAATAGAACAAGGAACATAAAAGAATACAAAATTTTTGAATGGAAATCAATCACATAGTATTCATCTTGATTGTCTTCATAGTTCTCTCTCTTAATCTCTCATATATAGTTACACTATTTTGATAGAATTTGGTTATCTCTGGCTCTCTCTCAATCTCTCTCAATAGTACATCATCTCCTCACTAAAATACTATAATAATGACTCTCAATAATCCTCCTTAGGTCATGGATACATCTTCCAAGAGGTATGTCTGATGTGAAGAGGCACTAGAGCCACTATAGTGTCTCTTCATAGCTCACTATTGTCACTGTCACTTCAGTCTTCTCTTCAATCTTCAGCAGCTGCTTGTTCCATTTGTTTTACCTCTTTTTAACTTAGATTCATCCTTTCCAAAAGTTAAAAAACTTTCCCAAAGTTACACATACATTCTAAAGAACACTTACAGAAGATATATAGAATAGATACAAAACACGAACAGAGCAGAGACACAGCAAAGACAGAGGCTCTATAGAAGGTCTACAGAGGGTTACAGAAGGTCGTCAGAGAACAGTGCATTCTCATAACTCATACTAAAACCATTTAAAACTATAAAAAACTATTCAATAAGCTTTCAAAATATTTCAACCTTCATCAATCATCAATCCATGCTTCATACAAAAGAAAATCAGAAAAAAAACAGAAGCTATAAGGTATCAGAACCAATCAGAATCTCAATAGAACCGATAAGAACATCAAAGAGCTTCATATCTCCACTAAAAATCATCATGAGATTCCAAAACATAATCAATATCATCCAAAAAACTCTCAAACACTTCCATTAACAACCATTTATTACTCTAAATCCATCAAAAATCAATCTTTCACGCCTCAAAAACAACAAAAATCAGTAAAAAAATTCAGTCTTTTTCCACTCTCAACAATGACTTTTGCATCTTTGCGAAAACAAAATAAATGCCTTAGCTATTGGCGCAAGTGTCTGAACATAGTGATGACATAGGTATATCCTTGAACCCTAATAAATATGTGAATGTTGTTTGGGCATATTGTTTCTAAAGAAGGTATTGCTATGGATCTAGCTAAAATTGCAAAGATTTCTACACTTCTACCCCCAAAAGTCTTAAGCAATTGCCACTACAAGAGAAAGGCCCTATAGATGCGCATTATACACACGAAATAGCAGGTGTGTTTATCAACGGATCTATTGGCACTAGCATCTAGACATGAAAAACACGTCTATATACCCGCATTTTTAAACACGCTTATAGATGTGAAAATAAATACACGAATTTTTCATTTCTTATAAAGTCCCTAAATATGATCAAACATCTTAACAGCTAGTATTTTTTAGAATACATTACTAATTTTACTTCTTTGTGGTCTAATATAGCTTACCCAATTGTACTTCTTTGTGTATCTTGGTGCATTGTTCTTTGGATGTGCGCATTCAATTCTAATACTATAACAAAACAAACGTTATATATATCACAAAAGTAAACGACTCTTAATTGATATTTTAGTTGTTTCTGAGTATTAAAAATATACATCCAATCTTTCAAAGCTCATTATATGCTACAATGAATTATCAATCTCATCTTCAATGAGATCGGCCCTTGCTAGACTATCTACCTCTAGGTCTATGTTACCAATAGGCAATGAAACAAATAAGTCTATCCCACTGTTAGATGTATTGCTATGCTCAATTTCTTCATCATCATCTGAAAGCATATTGTTATCCTCTTCTGCACTTCCTTAAACATCCTCACGGGGATCATCTTGCACTGCATCATGTATATCATCGATCATGGCATCATCATGTACATCATCATTGATTGTTGGAGTGTCATCAACTACCTCTATGTTGGTAGCATTGCCATGTATTAGTTTTGAGAATGATTAGATATGGGGATGATGTGCCACCATCGGTTATTGTTTACCATTGGGTGATACATAACCTGTGTTTAAAAAACAAAAAGTAAGCAACTTAGATATTTATTGTATTTTGAGAATATATCAAGAAGTAATATATATGAGAATAAGTAGCTTCTAATATACCTGCTTGCATTGTTGAGATAGTATGAAATGCGTCATTCTTGCCTTGGTGAAATTTTGTAGAGTCAATCACTACAAAACCACTTGGATGACGTCTAATTGTGAAATGCTCACCCGTTGTTACTACTTCTTTAAACCACTTCACATCTAATACACATATAAAAAATCGCCTAAAGTCAAGCTTCAAAATATCTTGGATCAAGCCACAATAACCTTCCATGGTGCCATTGGTATCCTGGAAGTTTGCAAGGATACCATAATCCTGGATATTTCTCTTATCATCTATACGTTGAGTGTTGCCTTCACACCAAATAGCATTCAACAATGTGCACTAGTAGTACATTGTTGAGATCATATTAATGATTTAGTTAAAGATGAAACATGTGAAATTATTATATCATATATAACTAAAGATAATTTAATTATAAGTATGTCTTACCTTTGACAAGCAACCTCATGCATATTCACACTCCTCTTGCAATATATCCATCGACTTCTCTTTTTTCATCTTCTCCATTTCTTCATGTAGCCAATCTATATCAATATGACGTGGAAGTGCACTTAAATGTTCTGGATATAGGACATTACATCCATGTCTAGCATGAAATGCTTGCCTTTTGCTTACTCTTCTTACCCTTGCTTCTTTATATAGTGTCACCCATTTTCTTATTACTTCGCTGTTAAGCACAAAAAATACATTTAACTTACGAAGTTCCTCTTTCATTAGCACTTTGCTCCCTCCTTTTCCTTGAGGTATTATAGTGGTCATCCTCAAATCTTCATCATCTTTCCATATTCGTGGTAAAGAGGGGTCCACTTTAGTAAGATATTCAGAGATTTATACAAGGGATGATTGCACTAACCAACCTTTAGTCATGCTTCCCTCGGTCCGTGCATTTTTCCTTACAAAATCTTTTAGGGTTTTCATAAAGCACTCTAGAAAAAACATCCACCTTACATGAATTACCCCACACATTGCGATCTCATCAATCAGATGTACGAGTAAGTGTACTTGAGTAGTCAAAATGGAGCAAGGAAAAGTTTCCTCCACCAAACAAACCACCTTAATGGACAATACTCGAGCCTCTTGCAATGTATTTGGATTGATTTCCTTCAAACCCACAAATCTACCAACATGCAATTGAGAACGATGATTAGTTTTGTCCATAAATTCAAGCGGGTTTACTACGTGATGTACGTAATATGTAAACTAAAAAATAAGTATAATGTATACATACCTCACGAGATCACCCATCTTGTAAATGATATCACACACATCTTTCGAAACACAATGGGATATGCTAGTAGGAAGGATGAACTGTATGTAAATATTCATACATTGTTAATTAGTCTACATAGTTACTCTACTAATTAATATATTTATGGCTATGAAAATCCTTACCTGAATCATTTTGTGCCAATCGTGAGACTTCAAACCAAATATTTGCTCCACACCTCTTTTCTTTTTCTTTATGAATCCTCCCTTGAGGCATCTCATATATCCTATGGGATTTTGAAAGCTACATATCTACTGCTTCACCATCTTTTCTTCGGTCTTTGACAATATCCAAGGTGTATAGAGAATCTAAGGTACAAACAATATATTATTTCTCGTTCTCATAATGGAGTGTACTTTAAAGACAAACAAAAGAAGTAAACTAGTTACGACTCATGCTGAGTGGAGGATGATCATTGGAGTGTGTCCAAGTGTCCTTCCATTCTTAAATGGTCAGAGATTGTAGAGTTATTCCATTAGTGGGGGGTGCATATTTGGGGTGGTCAATAGGAAGAAAAGGAAGATGATTGTCATAGATAACCTTCTTCAAGCGTGTCGATCTAGAAGAAACCAGAGAGGGACCGCAAATTGGACATGCATGATATCCTGATGTAGTTAAACCTGTAGAAACAAGTGGATTAATGATGATATATATTTGATTAAGAGTAAGAATGAATAAAATAGAGTACGCAACTACCTAAACACTCTCCATAGCTTGGAAAGTCATGCATGGTCCACAACAACATGCCCTTTAAAGTGAAATCTCTAGAGGACAATGATGCACTCACATCTTGCACCTCAATACCTCTCCATAGCATTTCTAGCTCCTCAATCAAAGGCTCTAAGTAAATGTCAATGTTTTTTACTTTGTGTTTTCCAGGAATCAAAAGGGATAACCTTACATGTCCTTTTTTTATTACCATGGACGGAGGGATATTATAGTTCACCAATACCACTGGCCATACACTATATGAGGTGATTTTGGTGCCAAATAGATTTATTCCATCTAATCCTAGACCAAATCTCAAATTTCTGGGCTCTTCTTTGAAAGTAAGCCACAAATTGTCTACGTGTTGCCAAGCTCGTGTGTCTGAAGGAATTCTCCACTTTCCATCACTTGAATGGTGGCTAGCATGCCATGACATGAGTCTCGCAATAGATTTACACTTAAACATAAGTTGAATACGTGGAATAATAGGAAAATGTTGCAAAACCTTACGAGGCACATCCATTGATTTCAACTCCTAGTTGTATCTTGGTTCACCACAAATAGGACACTGTCGTGCAGATGCATGATCCCCACAAAACAAGATGCAATCATTAACACATGCATGGATTTTAACGTAATTGAGACCTCCAAGAGATGTCAAGAAACTCCTTGCTTGCTCCCTTCTAGTTGGTAATTTATTTCCATTTAAAAGCATTTGTGACAATAACCTGCATATATTGTGCAAACAGAGTTAACAAACCGTGAATATTGTCTAGAAGCATTTATGAACTAATATCAAATGATACATACTTAAATAATGCATTCAAGCTAGCATTACTAAATGGTTTCTAAGTTCAATATCTCGAGAGATGCATGTAGAACGGAGTATGTGCAACCTTCGTACAATGGATTTTTAAACGCTACATGTAGCGGGTCATCTGTCTCTCTAGTGACGCCCTCCCCCCAAACCTCATGAGAAAATAAATCGTGCACCATATTGTCCGAAATCTTTTCCTCCAAAACTTGATGGGGCATTTGAAGAGGGCTGCTATCGTTGTCATTAGTCTCTACTCTTCTTGAGGACTCTGCCTCCTCGTGTCAATGCTTCGTAGCCTCTTGATGCCCTAGAGGGACCATTTAAGGATGTGGTACCACATCCTGCTCAATTAAAAAAATGAGGTTTAACTTAATGGTGAAGACGCAACATAGACCAATAATATTTATGTAAATAAAGTAGTAAAAATTATTGGGTCTTTTTCTTGGCCCCACTCTCCGTACATGTTGAGGTGTGGCATTGTGATTTGACATGCTCGAAAAAAACATCCTCGACAACGATCACACATACATATGATTTTCCATCGTAGCCAAGCGTCTCGATTGTGAAGACGTAATGTCTCGTCCTCACTGGAGGATATACTGTTTGTTGACTCAGCATGTCCCATACTAGTAGAAGATGACGACATAATTACACCTGAATCATAAGGATATATATGATTTCATTTGGCATATATGTCATATTCGCTAAATATTTTGAAACTTACAACATGGAGAAAAACATTTTGATATTGAAAGACTAGGAAAGTCATGTTGATCCAAAAACAACCATAAGCTAGCACTTTAATAAGTTTAATTGTAATCGCATCTATCAGCGAGTGTAATATCTTTTATCTGCGCATATAGATGCGCAATTATATGCACTTACAAACACACCACACGAAATAAATTTTTTTAAAAGAAAGTTGTGGCTTTCTTTTCAAACCAGTGATTTCTTACATTTTTTGTGTGTTTTTTGCAGTTCGAGCTCAACATCACTAATCATGTCTATCTATCACTTCATGAAGACAAGGAGGGAAGGAAATAAGAGTAAAAAGAGGAGGAAGGAAGAGCCAGAGAGTAGAGAACAAGAGCCAAACAGCAAGGAAGAGAAGAAGAATCAATCAACCTACCAAGGGAAGGGAGGAGGAGGACAAGGAGCTTGCAACCTAGCCGCCACCCTTCGGAACAAGCAAAGAAGGTAAGTTCTTCTTTTCTCTCTCAATCTTCTTTTCTTTCTCTTTATTTATTTGTCTCTCTCTCTTTCTCTTTCCATGCTTCAGACAATCTATGGAGACTTCACGCCTTTTTTTATAACAGTTTTTAAAAATATGATCCGACTTTGCACGTTTGGAGATGCGTCTGGCTGACAGTCTAGATGCGTTTTTAGACGCATTGTTGGCATAACTAATTAGAGTTAAGGTCTGAGTTTTTTTGTTTGTTTAGTATTATGATTTCGTGTCTGTTGGCGCATCTAGAATGCAGAGTAGACGCAGGTATAGACACACTAACAGACACAAAATAGATCTACATCTTTCAAAGCTTCATGATTTTGTAGTAATGGATTTTTACTTGTGTAGATATGGAATGCTGGATCTTCTAGCACTAATCCTGATTTGGAATGCATGAACAACATGTTAGTGGAGTTTTCTAGAGGTTTTAGTAGTTTTTTTGGAGGTTTTTTGAACAAGGAGCAATTCATAGGGGAGATGACCAGTTATCTTGATTGCCCTCCCATTGTAGAGGAGCATTTAGTGACATGTCTGGGATACCTATCACATCTTTGCCTAGCATTGCCGCACAAACACCAAACCTTTGCACACTAAACCTTGTTACACCAAACCTTGGTATATCTCTAACAAGTACTCCACGCACTATACATGCACACAGATCAGCTGATGCACAGGGATCAACTGAAGTACATGGATCGTCTGAAGCATGTGCATGTGCAGAAGCACGTGCATCGAGTGAGGTAGAGGGTAGTGCCCATCAAGGAAGGAGGGAGAGTCATGTGAGAGGACAAAGAGGTCGAGGGCTTTGCAGGGGTTTCCAAGGAGGTGGTTGTCAATCACCTCACTGGGAAATGAGAGAGGTGAGCCTCCACAAATGTACTACTCTGTCAAATGTTGGTGGTATCTTGCATAACCCTCAGGGGAGGGAAGTGATAGCCTACTTGAGGAGTGTCATGCATGCCACATACAAAGATTGTATGATTTCCTTCAAACACAAAAAAGTGGTTTATGGAAAGAGGTGCTAAGGATAGTACATAGAAGGTACCCTAATCCTGAGAATTCACGATTCTCAGATGATTGGG
Organism: Lygodium microphyllum; assembly: GCF_053477565.2. NCBI lineage: Eukaryota > Viridiplantae > Streptophyta > Polypodiopsida > Schizaeales > Lygodiaceae > Lygodium > Lygodium microphyllum. The sequence continues at coordinate 80,801,552 of NC_141163.1, read as the reverse complement.
GATGGTCAAAGGTGAGAGACGTGCTTCATAACAAGAGGTATCACCTTATGATGTGCGCCAAAGAGTCACTGCAGAGACAAGAGCAGGGGCGCCCTAGATATGGCCAACCACCCAATTGCCACCCTAGGGAGTGGAAAGAGACCAAGAAGAGAGCAGCAGAGAAAAGGACAAGTCACCAGCATGCAGAGGCACGACATATCTAGATGGCAATCATGGGATCGTCGCATTATGGATCGGGCGGCAAGGAGTTATGGGAGGCTGAGTTTGTAAGTATTATTTGATTTTTAAAAAAATTTAAAATTTGTAATTTATTTCAATTCATTATGTAGTGTATTCTAATATGTTGTATGTTAAAATTGTTTTGTAGTATTATATTGTTGGTAGGATGCCTACTCCTAGAGAGGTAGGCTACCATCGAGTTCATAACCGGACGTCCACTTGGCAGCATTTCTACGAGGAGGGACTGATCATGGAGGAGCAATACAATCATGCCATGAGGATTCCACAACGAGAAGAGGTATCTTTTATTTTTTACATGAAAAGTATGGGTAACTCTAATTTATTGTTTGTAATGGTGTTTATATACCTTAATTCTTTGTGTAGGCAAACCTCGATGCACTTGAGGATAGTGAAGGGGAGACTAGCAGTAGTGGTGGCGGCAGCAGCACCGGTGGTAGTAGCGACGATGATGCCTCTTCTGAGGAGATGTATTGGAGGTCCATGCATGCATGCCTCCCCTTAGCCTTGTAGTTTTCATTTTTGATATGTATTACTTTCAGCTCTAGTGCTTGCGACCATGACCATGTGTAAGGTCACAAGCACTAGAACTCGTCATGTAAAAACGTTTCATCTTGATATATGAAATTTCGTGTTCTACATTGTTTTGTTTTCAGTACAAAAATCTTCGAAATATGTACAAATGTTTCAGCACAGTAGAATCATCATGTGTTATTATCAATATATGGACTTTGGCTCTCCATATTCTTTTGCTTTCAATATAATAATCTTTCTCTATTTTTCCTAAGCATACAATTTGATGGGGGATTGCTCTCTGGTTTTTTTTCATACTTTGTTTTGCGCGTCTATCTGCGCGTCTAAATTGCACGAAAAATGTGCATCTATAATCGTAAAAAAAATTTAAAGTACACGTCTTTTTAGATGCGTAGTTACATGCCTCTATAGATGCAGAATTTAAATATATATACTTTTTTATAAATATGATTATATATTTACGGAGCGCGCCAATAGGTGCGTCTATATTTGTGTCTGTTTTTGCGTCTATATGCTTGTGTAGTTTTCACTATAAGCGCGCTTGTAGACACAAAATTTTAGACGCGCTAGTAGATGCAGTAATAAACTTGTCCGATATTTTTAAACACAATTCAAATATTGCGTCTACAAGCGCGTCTATGGAGCCTTTTTGTTATAGTGATGCGTGGTTTTTTAGAACATTTAAATTATTATCGATGATTCATTTATGATTTTGCAAAGGTGGCATCACCTTTCAAAAATTTGCTATGAAAGGATACTCCTTTCAATTGGGATGATGTCTGCCAAAAAGAATTTCAATTTCTTAAGAAAAAGTTGATTGATGGATTGGTATTGGCACCCCTAGATTGGACAAAAGAATTCCATATTCATGTCAATGCATCTATGTATGCTGTAGGAGCTACTTTATGCCAAGCAAATGACAATAAGGTGGATCATCCGATTTATTATGCAAGCTCTAATTTAAGTGATGTGGAAAGAAATCATACTACCACTGAGAAAGAATTCTTATTAATGGTATTTGTGGTCGAATTTTTTTTCATTATTTATTAGGGGAAAAATTTACCATTTATGTGGATCATGAGGCGTTAAAGTATTTGCTTAATAAAGAAGAACTTTCGGGACGTGTGATTCGTTGGATGTTTTTATTTCAAGAATTTGATTTTCAAATAGTTACTCATCTTGGTAGAGCTCATATTCTAGCATATCATCTTTCACGATTATTAACATCTGATAAGGAAGAAGGTGTGGAGGATGATTTACCAGATGCATCACTTTTTACTATGGAGACGCAAGTTTCATGGTATGCTGATATTGCAAATTTTCTTAGAACAACTCATTATCTACTTGGTGCTTATAAAAGACAAAAGCAATAAATTTTAATGCAAGCACGCTCATATGGATTATTGGGGGGTTATCTTTATATATTTTTTCCAAGGGAAGGTATCTATCCGTGATGTGTAGTTCTTAAGGCATTGCATGATGAGCCATGCGGTGGCCATTTTTTTAGTGAATTAACAGCATGGAAAGTTCTATTAGTTGGTTATTGGTGGCCTATCCTATTTAAAGCTACTTATTATTACTATAAAAAATGTGATGCCTGTCAAATAGGTCATTCTTCTAAGATTTTTGCTACGCCTGTGATACCTATATTGGCATTAGTGCCTTTTGATAAGTGGGGGATCGATTTTGTGGGCCCAACTAATCTACCTACTAGATATCGATCTAATCATTATATATTGGTTTGTACTAATTATATTACCAAGTGGGTAGAAGTGAAAGTGCTTAAGATAGATAAAGCCATTGAGGTGGCTAAGTTTATATATGAGAATATCATTACACATTTTGGTCTCCCACTAGAATTAGTAAGTGATTGAGGTTCCCATTTCTTGAATGGTCTTATTAGTGAGCTAATGAAAATATATTAAATTAAGCATCGCAAATCAACACCTTATTATCCCAGAGCTAATTGCTAAGATGAAGTAACCAATCACATTATTAGTGGGATTTTAACTAAAACAGTAGCTTCTCACATATGAGATTGGGATGAGCACATGTATGAGGCATTATGGGCCTATAGAACCACTCATAAGGTGACAATGCAAAATACACCCTTCAATTTAGTTTATGGAACCAATGCTAGTTTTCCAATTGAGCAAGAGTTGCCCACTTTATGAGTAGCCCTATTTAATTTGATTAAGTGAGGTAAAATCTTTGAAACAAAGGATGTTACAATTAGTAAAGTTGGATGAGGAGAGATTATTAGCTCTACAAAGTTTAGAGGTGATGTAAAAATGTTGTAAAGCATGGCATGATCATAACATTAAAGTACAAGAGTTTAAAGAGGGCGATTTATTTTTACTATATGATAGTCGCTATTAAAAATTTCTTGGAAAGCTTAAAATTTGTTGGTTAGGACGTTGTTAAAGTTTATAATAGTGGGTCTCTAGATGTGCAAGATATTAATGATGAAAATGAGATATTTAGGGTCAATGGCCTCTACCTTAAACATTTAATGACTTAGGGTAGCTAGGTATAGTTAGGTTAGTGGTTAGAATAATCCTTTAACTAATCTATATTTGGATTTCTTTTCTTTTTTGGGGAGTTTTTGATGGGATACAGGAATGGTTTTTTTGTGGATGGATGCACTTTACCCTTGTCTTGATGCTGATAGTTCAAATCCTAATCATGTCGAGCCTTATGATATTTCATGTTTTAAAATACATGACAGATTCTTATATGCACCGAGAGGGGAGGCCTATTGCAGTTCTGCTTTTGTGATCATTTTTTGTTTGTAATACCATCCACCCTTTGGTTGTAGGCAGTGTCAGTAGCATCTTTATGTGCATGGGTAGCTCCTGTGTTGGTAGTGTCGTACTTACTTTCGATGCTATGGAGCCACTGTCATGCAGGATGTTATAAGCTACACTTATTAGTGCCATGATTATGATAGTGTATTCTCACCTAAGCGTGGTGTTTCTCAAACTAGGGTGGGTAGAGAGCAGCAAGAATTTTCCCAATATCAAGCTATTGTTTACCATTTTACTCCATCATATCCCAATGATAAAGTAAATATTAGTTGTCCCTATTGGGATTATATTTGTTGGTATGGATACGACTAAGGGCTACTCTTTAGGATGTTTACCAGTGGCACCTATGCCCTATTTTGATGATGTAACCACAACTACGCTCCATGATGTTATGGAGGTTTTTAGCGATACATCTGATACCCCATCGATGACATCTGATGTGCCTATGCTAGAGGCGATTCATGAGCATCCTATATCCAATGGTTTAGTTGATAGGCTTGACTTAGATGGTGTGGATGATTTTGGCTTAGGATTACTATTTGCAGTAGAAGATCTTAGGGAGTTTGAAGATTTTAGTTTAGATATTTTATTCTCTTAGTCTTTTGGGTTTTTACTTTCTTTCATATTAAAAAAAAAACAAATAATCCTTGAAAAAAACTTTCCAAGTAGATGAATTTTTACTTTAGTATTTAGCACACTTTAGTTTAGTTAGTCTTCACATGGTTAGGTAGTTAGTTGCATGCATGGTTGGGATACTCCTTCAGTGCTAGGAGCTCATTACAAGGAAGTTTTCCTAGATGGCTAGTTTCTAAAGGAGTTTCACTCTTTAATGATATAACATATTAATAGTTTAGTGGTTAGTGGTTGAGTTTTGTGCAGGTTTGATGATTGTTGCAATTTGAGAACCACTATGTGATTATCTTCACATTATCTTGGAGTTGCAATATCCACATACATAACAGGTTGTTTCATACCTAATTTATCTATTTATATTTGTTTGCAATGAAGGAAAGCATATATATATATATATAACTTGATTGAAATAATTTAGAGATTTCAAAGCCCAAGTAATTATTTTAAAAAATAGCATAAAACATTTAAAACACAAATACACCAAAAGATACATAAACAATGTAGTCTATATGAGAGTCGATCAACATGGGATGAAGCTTTACACCAGAGAGTGATTAAACAGGGGGTGATATGTGTGCATGACATAGTGAATTTCATTGTATGGGTGTCTGATTGGGAATCCAATAGAGTTTTTTCCTATCTTTTTGTTACTTTTCTAGCGATGTGGAATATCTGAATAACAAGGTTCTCTCCACGAAATTTTGACTAGGAGTAGCGTGGAAGAGAGATGTTGAGTTGATGAGTATCTTTGTCCTATCAATTGCCCAAGCAATGTGACTAGTATTATATGCTAGATTTGATTCCCAGAGGGAAGTTATTGAGCTAAAATGTTTCACCGTTCAATTAAGTGATGCCTTCTACTTGATTCTTTATTATTTTTTAAAAAAAACTTAAAATCCAATACAAATAATAAAAGTTCAGAAGATTCTATATATTTATTCTTCAAAGAAAAAGAAAAAGAAAAAGAAGAAGAAGAAAAATGCCTTAATACTGTAGGGTTTTATAAAAAAAACACCAAAAGAAGATAACATCGCCTTTGAGGTTCTGGTAGGCTTCTGTAGGGATTTCCTTGATAGGTGCACTGCCTTTGATTCCTTGCATCTCTTTAGCGTGAGACCTTTTGGGAAGAAGAATAAATGTATACACTCTTTTGGCATTGAAAGAAAGCCACTACTTTTTTTTAAAAAAACTTTGGATAGTTAGAAGTTAGGGACCATTGGCTAGTTGTTCTAGTAGAACATGGAGGGTTAGCAGCTAAACCCTAGGAGTCCTATTTGGTGTCATAGTATTAGTTTTCTTTGTTTGGGTTCTTTGTTTGGCATGGACCTTATCAGTGAGGCTATTTACGAAGCAATATTCCTAGTGGGATGGTAGTGTGGCATTTTCTTGCATAAAGGGATTATTGTTGCTTAGCGGCTCTAGAATGCTTCCTAGTTGGTATATTCCATGCACTTGATGAAGCTTTGTTATGAACTTAAGTGGGGAGAGTGGAGAAGGGGAATTTTAGTATGCACAATTTTTATATAACTTAACTGAAATATTTTTCTTGTTGGATTTATAATATGAAATTAGTAAATCTTTACCTACCTTTTTAGTATCGACTAGTTTTCTATGTGTGGTTTTGTAGATCTTGTAGCTGTGCTCGTGAGAACACTTTGCAACTAAGTATGGGAGAATATATATTTTCTTTTGAGGACGCGTAGCATTGCTCATGGTAGATGTGTTCATGCTATTGGATGTTCGTAATGTAGCTGTGCTCTAAGGACACTTCGTGATTAAGTGGAGGAGAATGACAACACCTAGAAACAATGCCTAATATTGCAATTTTTTTTGTAAAATGTACAAAATTGCCACATTGTCATTAACTTTTTACATTAATTTAATGCAGATGCAGTGCTCATTGTTGCTATTTTTGGAGGACGTGTCTTTGCAGTTTGGCCAGGAGATGTCGATACAATGAAGTTTTTGTATGGGAGAAATGTGGTGTTATAGATAAAATCTAATAGACTTTCTTAGTGAATTGAAGCATTGCCATTTTAAATTTTCTTGTAGGGATTTTTAGATTTGGCAAGGACTTGGCAAGTTGAGATAAGGATGTTGGAAGTGCAATTTTGAGGTTTGAAGCTAGGATATCTTAGTATTAAGCAATTTAAAGGGGAAAGGGGAGGGTCTTCCTTCTCTCTCATGACTCTTCTCTCCAATGAATCCCCTCTTTCCAACACCAAATTTGAAATTTTTTTAGTGAAAAGATGTAAAAGAGGCAATTCTCACAACAAACAAAATAATTGGAAAATACAAGAATACTTCAAATATGCCAAAGGAACCATAGCCAAGGTGGCTAGGCACGAAAATGTATTGCCATGAATGACTGAGAATCAAAGATGAATGCTACAACAAGATACTCACCTCTTGCTATGGTGGACATAGATACACACCCCTATGATAGGTGGGAGGAATGATCCCTCAATCTTGTATTCTTGAAATTGCAAAAAGATCCTTCACATGTTACATCTCCACCTTTTATACCAAACCCTAGCATATCCTAGACTAAGGTATTTTATGCATTATTACAAGCCATCCCGACCTAGAAGAGATTTTTCCTCAAATCTGAATTAGGAACATTAAATAATAAGGATGATTAAAAGGATATCTTGAAGCATATGGAATCATATTGAAGTAGAGCTCTTATGTTGATTAAGAATTAAGAAGTTGATGAAGAAATAACCATGTAAATGGAACACATTGCTATAAGCTATCCAAAACAGGGTGTATACAAAATTGGCCATATCTTGAGCTAGAAATGTTCAATTTCCATTTGCTATATATAGAAATGTAGGGGACAACATGTAATATTTAGCCATGCCTTCAAAATCAAATTTTGAGGAAGATAAGGCAGTTTACTTTTCGACAGGAAATTATTACAGCAAGTTGTTTATTGTTATGTTCATGAACTGTCCTCTTGTAAAAACCATGGAAATTGCTCCAAGTATGATGCTTGTTGCCTAGAAGATTCTTCAATAGGCAAAACTTTCCATTTGATAAGGTATTCCACAAGAATTTGGTTCCTTAGAACCTTCTCCCTCTTATCAATAATCTTTTCAGGCTCATAGATGATCAAACCATCATCATCCAAGGGAGGGAGTTCTTCAAGAACTTGGATTTGAGGACCAACATACTTTTTAAGCTGAGACACATGCAAAACATTATGAATTCTCGTGCTTATAGGTAAATCAAGCTGATAAGCAAGATCCCCAATTCGTTTGACAATGCGGTAAGGACCATAAAATATATGAGCAAGTTTATTGTGCCCTTCTTTGAGAGAAGCATATCGTGACTTGGAAACCTTCATGAATACCCAATCATCTTCCTCAAACTCCACATGTCTTCTTTTCTCATCCGCAAAGACTTTCATGGTCTCTTGAGATTTTTAAATGTTGTCCTTGCATTGCTTCATAAGAGCCTCCATCTTTTCTAACTCCTCACGAGTTTGTGGATTCACATTTTCATGGAATAAGATGGAGGGTAATTGCACTTTGTAACCATATAGAGCTTCAAAAGGAGACATTAAAATACTCATATGATAAGTATTGTTATGGCAAAACTATCCAAGGTGAAGCCAATTTTCCCAAGCATTTTGTGTGTCATGGCAAAAGTTCCACAAGTATACCTCTTAACCATTTGTTAACTCTTTCTGTTTGCCCATCAGTTTGCCGATGGTATGTTGTACTAGGAGTCAATAGAGATCCCATTGAAGGTAGTAAACTCCTCCAAAAGCTGCCCATAAACTTAGTGTCTCAATCAGACACAATATTCATTGGCATTCCATGAAGCTTAATGATAGATTCCATAAATTGTTCAGCCACTTTCTTTGTTGTAAATTTAGCTTTGGTAGGGATGAAATGGGCTGATTTGATCAACCGATCTACCACCACATAAATGATATTCCACCCATGCTTTGTTGTAGGTAATCCCAAAATAAAATCCATGGTAATATCAGTCCACTTACCATGAGGTATAGGAAGTGGATAGAGTGAGTCACCGAGTAGAAGAGAAGAGTCCTTATTTTGTTGGCATAGAAGACATTGCATAACAAAATCCTTAACATCCCTCCAAATAACCTTCCAATAGAAGCTCTTATGTATATTATCAAAGGTTTTGAATAGCCCATGGTGTCTCGCTAAAGGCGAAGAGTGCATCTCATGCAAAATACGGTCTTTGAAAGAAGATTGTGGTGTCAAGTAGACTCTACCATGATACCATAGAAGACCGTTATGACATTTGAAATTGGAATACTCTTCTCCTTTTCCTTGTTGAAATTCCTTCATCGTCAAAATCATAGCTTTGAAGAGTAGCTAGCCACCTCCATTGTTTAGGAGACAAATTTTTTTGGGAAAGGAAATATTTCAGCACACGATGGTCACTTTTAACCTTGAAATGGTTGCCATATATATAATGATGCCACTTTTTAATAGCATGAAAATTTGCCAACATCTCTTGTTCATAGACATGTAGTTGACACTCCTTATCATCAAGCTTGCGACTCTCATATGCTATAACTCTATGGTCTTGATAGAGAACAGCCCCAACTCCTCTTCCACAAGCATCCGCGCATATAGTGAATTCCTTAGAGAAATCCAGGCAAACAAGAATAGGTGCTGAAATTAAAAGAGATTTCAGCTCGTTGAAACTCTTGTGGGGTATGGAGTTCCAAAAGAAAGACTCTTTCTTTAGCCTATCGGTGAAAGGAGCCGCCACATGAGCATAAATTTTTATGAATCTTCTATAAAATGATGACAATCCAAGGAATCCCCGCAAAGATGTAGAAGAAGTTGGTGTAGGCCATTATTTGACACACTTCACTTTGTTAGGATCCACTCTTATTTCTTTTTCTCCCACAATGTGACCTAGATATTCCATTTATTCTTCCATGAAAGAACCCTTTGACATTTTGGCAAAGAGTGTGTGTCTTCCTAATATGTCAAAGACCTCTCGTACATGCATCAAATGCTCCTCCTTGGACTTGCTATAAATGAGAATGTCATAAAAAAATACAAGGACTATTTTGTATAAGAGAGGCTACAATATTTTGTTCATGAGAGCTTGAAAAGTGGCATGGGCATTTGAGAGCCCAAATGGTATGACCAAGATGTGGTATAACCCTCTTTTGGTCCTAAAGGTTATTTTATACTCATCTCCTTCCTTCATTCGAATTTGGTGATAGCCTGAATGAAGATCAATCTTATTGAGGAACTTTGCTTCCTTAAGTTCATCCAAGAGATTGTCAATGCGTGGAATCAGGTATCTAATCTTCACCATGGACTTGGTCAACTCTCTATAATCAATGCACATGTGGAAAGATCCATCCTTCTTCTTTACCAAGAGAAGGGGAGAGGCAAACAAAGATTGACTTGGTTGATTTAGACCCATTTGCAGCAACTCATTGACTTGTCTCTCCACCTCTTCCCTTTCAAACTTTGATAAGCGATAGGGATGTTTGTTGATGGGATTGGCATTAGGCAACAAGTGGATAGGATGGTCAATCTTTTGCCTTGGAGGCAAAGATGATGGTGGCTGAAATAAATATTTGTAGTCCCCCAATAGCTCTTCCAACCTTGGATCCTTTTTCTTTGAAGAAGAAGATGGCTGATTTGGTTGCTTCTTTTCATCTACTTTCGCAAGCAAAAGAGTGAAGATACATGATCGTGCATTGATTTGTTTTCTTAACTTCTTCATGGATATGAGCTTCAACTGTTTTTTACCAATGCCCTTCAATTCTATATGCTTTCCATTCCATTTCAACTCCATTTGCATATTCTCCAAGTCTAATGAAAATTTTCCAACAGACTTTAACTAATCGCAGCCAATGGAAATATCAATAGGTCCCATTTCCAAAGTAATCAAGTCCACTTGTATGGTACATGAAGGAGATAGAGTAATAGGAGTTTGTAGGCACACTTCATTGCTTCACTCATAAGCTCCATTCGCAACTTGGATCTTCAATGGCACTTGCATTTGTTGATGTAACAATTTCAGACCATGTAAAGATTTGGTATTTATGAATCTATGGGTTTTACCCGTGTCTATCAAGAGATTAACCACTTTGCCATTAATTAGCCCTTCAAGTCGAAGGGTATTTTCTCCCATACAACCGGTCCATGCATCATGAGAAATGGCACATAAAGAACCACCCAAATCAAAAGGAAAACTATCCACAATGTCATAAAACTCATCATTGGTTCCATCATCCTCATTATGCATGTTTTCAACCATAGGGTTTGCAACCACTTGAAACACATTTGCCTCTTGATTCTCTTGTCCTTCATCTTCATATGGTTCATCAATAATGACAAAATTGAGCTTCCTATTTTTAGATTTACATTTTTGCCTATGGTCTTGTGTCCACTTCTCTCCACACTTAAAGCATAAACCTTTGGCCCATATGTCTCAAATTTGATCATTAGAAAGAACCTTGCTTTAAGTGTTGTTTTGAGATCCCTTTTGTATATTTTCAGCCCTTGTAAACTTTTATTGTGCTTCACCCATATTTTTGAAAATTTTCCCCTATTTTTGTGCATAATTTCCACCCTGTTTTGAGATATAAACAGTAGGAAAGATTGATACTTTGCTGTTATAACTATTGGGACTGTTATACCCCCTGTTTTCTTACCTAAAAGTATCCTTTGGCTAGGTGAAATAAGCTCCAAACTTAGAGGACTAATTTGATGAAGAATAACCTGAACCTTTAGGCTGAAAACCCATTAAATATTTCCTATATTTGTGTCCATACCTTTTAGCATATTGAATAGCATCATGAATGCTCTTGGGCTGCATTGCACCTACTTCTGAAGAAAGGGCTGGATCTAAACCAAAGATATGTTTGTTTAATTTTTCCATATTATCAATTCCATCAATGTACATAGAGAGGTTGAGGAACAAATTGGATTAGTCATGCACAGACATGCCTCTTTGTTGAAGATCATACCATCTTCGCTGCAACTTTTCCTTTTCCATCGGAGAAACAAACACCTCAAACATTGCCTTTTTAAAATCTTCCCATAGAGCAAAAGTATGACCAACTCTTTGCATGTATATCCACCATGTATGAGCGTACCCTTCAAGATAGAGTGCCACAAAGTAGATCTTAGCTTTATCATAGTGAGGGAAAATATTGAAGTACATCTCTAGTTTGTTTATCCATTCTTCTAACTCCATTGGAGATGCATTATTCCCGAAGTCGGAAATGGTGATTTTCTCTTTGTATTCCCTCTCATTATATGTGGGTTGAAAATTGTTAGAATGTTGTCCAAAAGATGGTTGTCTCCAAGATTCTATATGCATTCAATCCCTTCCAAAGGAATTTAGCGTAGAAGCAATACTGTAATATATTAAAAGGGAAATATATTAAAAAAAATTGCCTTCACGGTGGCATGTCGAGCAGGAGCTTGTAAGGTGGAACGGAGGAGCCAGCAAGCTCCTCCTCGCTGGAGCTTACTTGGCTCCCTTGCCATGCATAATGGCAGGTAAGGAGGGAGGGATTCTTTCCCCCCCCCATAAAAAAAAAGAGAGAGCAGGGTGTAAGGCGGCCAGAACGCAGTACAGTGCTGCCGCCATAAGGAGAGAAGCTTGCTTGTGCTGCTGGAGGGAGAGAGAAGGATCATCACGGTGCTGCTGAAGGAGGATAGAGGCACTGCTATGAAGCCTTAAGGGAACGCCGTTGACTTTTCAAAGAGGGAGGCTCCGTGAGGGGGGAGAGATTGAAGACATCCTCACTGCGAAGAAGCAATTGCTCACGCCACGCAGTCCCAGCAGCTGCCACAGCCGACACGTCACGGCCCCCTTCACACAATCAAGACCCCCCACGTGATATCCAGAAGCTTCTAAAGCTTCTAAGGGGAGGATCTATAAGCCCCCTTTCCCCCCCCTTAAGAAAGCTTTATCTTAAAAAGGCCTTCACACGACCCTTAAGCCTTCCTCCCACCCCTTTAAAAATTCCTCCCTAAGGGCTCCCTTAGGCCTTCCCCCCCTTTCCCCCCCCCCTCCTCGTGCTTTTAAAAGTCACATAGCCCCTTTCCTTAAGCCCCTTTTTCATATTTTATAAATCCCCAAGCCCCCTTTTCCTTGGAACCACACCCCCGTGTATTAACCCTTAAACCCTTTCCTTGGACATCCTGAAACCACACCCCCCGTGTTAATCCCTTAAACCCCTATCCCTTTTCTTTGGAACCACCCCTCTTTCCTCCGTGTTTAAACCTTCCCTAGCCCCTCCCCTTGTGGCATATTGAAACCCCCTTTTAAGTTTTACTTAAGGGTCCTTCGACCTTATTTATAACCTTTACGGTTACTATATCCCCTTAGAAGTTCTCTCCTGCACCTTGTGTTTTTTGTCCATCCCTTTTCGTTCCTCGTTTGAGCGAGTCATTAAAAGACTTTTAAACCTTCCCCATGGCTTCAATGGGTCTTAATCGTAGAAGACTCTGAAACACCCTTTCGAATTTCCTTAACTTCCAAGGAGGGAGCCTTCCAAAAACTACTATCGACAAGCGGTGCAAGGAAGCGACGGTGGAATTCCTAGGAGGAGTTGTAGAGCTGCTTCCACGTTCGAAAAACTACAATTGCGATGCCTCCTAAGAAAGTCCAAGGTGTAGCCGCGGGAGGGTCATCTCCTGGTATCCATGTGGATATCTCACCCCAAAACTAGGTTTTTCTTCTTGGCTTTAATTCGGTTTCAAGTCAATCATGCAAAGAGAAATTGTTAGGGATAGGATATATTTGTCCGAGTTATTTGTAATGAAGGAGTTTAGCTTATTTGAATGAATGATCATGTATAGAACTTAGTTTCCTTCGAATTGCATCAAGCATTATAAATAGCGAGCAAGATTATCCATTTACTATAGTAGTATATTTTAGTTAAATCCTAAAGGTATAGAAATTATATCTTGCACCATTAGTCTTATTCCTTTCGCAACGAATCATTGTAAATGATTAAATTCATGAAATATTTCTTTAGTTGCTCAAATTATAGGAAGTTATCATTGCTAATTGCACATCTTAGCAAGGGAAATGTTTGTTATTTGGCATGAGTTCATTTGCAAGGGAAAAGGAAGTTTAAATTAAACTGTATTGACTGAAAAGTAAATTGTCACAAGGATAGCAAAACTGTGTCAAGACGATTAATATTACCTTCCAAAAGATATCCAAACCAATCTAAACATAGAAATATTCATACCCTAAGCACTTGACTACTTCCCTTATTGTAGGGTCAAAAAAAAAAGTCGTAACGATAAAGAACTAGGGCTATCCCCGAGATCCTTAAAAAGAAACTCTAGGCCCGACATACGTTAGCTTAAAGGATCTAAAACGGATTATTCCATCGCAGGACTTGCGCAGCAAGTACGAAATCATTTAGTCTTGTGATTGATTCGCAAGGAGAAAGGGTAAAAACCCTCAATAAGGATGGCAGATCCCTATGCAAGCTATCTTGCAAAAGGACGTATTTTTGGATATCCTTCTAAATAAGGGAAGTTGTAAACCGGAAACTAGCATATCTAAGGAACTTTAGGATTGACCAAGTTGGGTTAATAAGGTACGGCCTACACCGGAATGTAAAGGTTCTTGCCAATTTACAAGACACCTTGGGAACGAGTGCTGATACACTTAAAAGGAAAGAACACTTCCTTAGCAGTTTGCCAAAAAACACGGTTGATAAATGGAAATGTTTGTGCTTGCTAGACATTTTAGGGCTCTGTTTGAATTATGAATTACAAAATAAATGAGTACCTATACTTCAGGTTAAAGGCCTGAAGGAAGAGGCAGTTTCAGTTACCCCCGACTACCTGCCTAACCCTAACCAAGGGGGTTGTTCACCGCGCCGGGAATGTGGACCGAACCCGCCGCGAGAGGTCTCTCCATTGAGCTCTACTTGGAGTAGGAGGACGCTTGGGTGCCAGGGGGGGCTCTGGCCGTAAATCCCTCGCCTTTCGGGTCCTGCACAAGAGGCTAACGTGACTCGGGATTGGATCTCGAGGCCCGAATACTAGTTTACGGGTGGAAGCTTGGAATAGTGATCCCTGGGGATTACTGGATAGCCCTCGGGCAGATTATGGACAAAGCCTACGGGCAGAACTCCTTGTATTTCAAAGATAAAATGATGAAATGTTAAAAAAAGAACTTGCTTGATATTGTTTTTCTATGTCACATGATAAGATTACGTGAAGGAACTAGTGCTTAACAGGATTAATTAAAGAAGCTGATTGTTATATGTCAAATTAATGTGTTAGATAATTACATAACTAAAACAAACCGAGAAAAGTGCGGAGGATGGGCCATGGGTCCGTCCTACGGTTGGGTGGTCTCGTTTAGCCGGGAACTTTTCTCAAAAATCTCGAAGAACAGCGGGATGATCATTAAAACGAATAATGAGAGCGATGACCTAGAGTTACGTCTTACCCAATTTATGCTATTGTAGGGGAACGGAATGGGACTATGCCTTATGGCAGAGAGGTTGAGCTTTGCATCCCTCTCGTTTCCCATTCTCCTTGAACTAAGTGCAGCGTGAATCCGCTTCGGACCTGGCGTTTCTGCGTAAAGTAGTTCGCTCAGGTCTGACGCTAGTTGTTGTTAGCCAATGACCAATCATGAAAACCCTAATTTCGGTCGATCCTACGTGGGAACGGCCAGTATACTTCCACTACGTGGCAGACGCGGGAAGACGTAGATCGCAAAACTTGTAATGTTCCATGGGAGTGCCGGGCGGAGTTTTCTAGAAATCCTTTCCGATGGACTGCTAATACGTGTCCTGGATGATACTACTAGACACGTTACAGTTGGTATCAGAGCCGACCAACAACGGAATCATTTTTATGATATCTCAATAAAATGAAGTAAAGAAATTGTTGCTGTCCAAACATTTTCTCACCTTCAATGATGTCTTGCAGAATTATGAAGCGTGGAACAAGTTTTTGGTATTTCGGGTCATGTTTATGACTGCAATGCATTCTTCCCTTTATAGACAAAGAATTGGGATGATGAACATCCTGGAGCAGATTTATAATCCATCACCTTTATACATAGAACGAAGATGGACGGGGTCTTTAGGAATCTACTATATAGCCGCCCACCGGTTTGCTTATCTACAGACCAACCTAAAGAGGATCAAGTGGTTGGAAGACTTGAAAGTCATGAAGCTGTTCATTTTTGTGGAAGCTCACGTAAATTTGACTTTACATATTCAAGGTCGGAGGGTTGAAATGAACTCATATGTATATGAGGAAGTAACTCGTGTAATCCCAGCCAACAGGATTAAAGTATTGGGCCGCCACGAGAAGTATGGATTCCAATGGAAAGGGTGTCCTGAACTTCCAATGAATTATCGATTCCTAAAGATCCATGACCCAAAATCCTACTATTACACATATCCTGTAGACAAATGCAATACAACGTTGTTCTCCCCAAACTGAATGTAATGATTGGCTTATCATCACACAAAACGTTGTATTCAAAAAGGCTATGCCCATGTAAATACAAATAAAGACTTCTTTTTATCAATATCTGGCTGTGCATAAGAGTTGTTAAAAAAGTTAAGTAGCTACATTATTTACGAGATAGTTGAACTAAAAATGAAAGATAAGCTAACGTCGATTATCATATAATAACGTTAAGAAAACTTTTATCCAGACACAACCCTAGGTACAGGTTCCAAATTCGCCTCCTACATCAAGTACTACTGTGACCGAGGAGAAGAAGTTCCTCCTCAAGCAAATAAAGCCACCCGAGTTTGACAGGAGAGGAAGATTCGTCCAGGCTGATGTTGAAATTTGGATTGAATCCATGGAGGATTACTTTGAAGCAGCTAGTACTGCACCTACCAATCAGGCCATGCTCCGCCAAGTTAAAGCTCACCGGCGAAGCTAGACTTTGGTGGAAGCAATGGTGCAGGGATCAAGGGATTTCAGAGGGGTCCATTACCTGGGAGAAGTTAAAGAAAGCCGTGCAGGGAAGATATTTACCACCTGCATATCGTACGCAGAAAATGAATGAGTTCTACGAGCTAAAACAGCTAGGACTCACTCTTGACGCATACTACTCTAAATTCGTCTCACTTTTAAAGTATGCGCCACAGATGGACATGACGCAGTAGGTGTCCAAATTTTGTGCGGGCTTAAATCCACCAGTAAATACCCGTCTCGAATCTATGCATCCATCAGATCTTCAGGATGCACTCATTCGAGCGGCGCCTATAATTCAGGAGGTGCAAGCTAGACCAAGGGGTAACAAAACTTGGTCCTATAGTGACCCGAACAGAGGAGCATTCAGACCTCAAATGAAGAGAGTTCAAGGTCATAATGAGGGACAAAGGAAGAAAGCAAGGACAAATAACGTCAACAACTTTGTTCCTACTCAAAGTAATGGCCGAAACCTCTGTTGTTTGCACTGCAACTAGCCTGGTCACTTCAAGAGGCAATGTCCCAAGCTCAGCGGAGGACAGCATCAAACGCCTTTCCAAGGTGCAGGCCGCGGTCAAGGAGCCATTACCCGTGGAAGAGGAAGAACCACTTGCATTGCCAATAGGCAAAGATGCGAAGAAGAAGAAGAGGAAGATCCGACTATGGAAGCTGAATTCGAAAAAGCGACAGTCCATGCCGCTTTTTACAAGAAAGGGCCGAATCGCCAGTTCTCGGTGATTCAGACACCGTCGGACTATCAAGGTAAAGGTTTCAAAACCTTGATTGATTGTGGTAGTACACATTCCTTTATCTCACCAGCATGTGTACAAAGTTTAGGAATAACCACAGTAGAAGCACCTACCCTGCTTGTGGAGTTGGCAAACGCTCGTGAGGTAACTTGTACCATGCAAACTGCTAAGGTGGAATTCTTTCTGGGAGGAAAGAAGACTTCAGTCGAATTCAGAGTCATGAATTTAGGTATCCATGAGTGTCTACTCGAGATGGATTGGCTTAAGCCCAATGACACCCATATCCACTGCGGAAAGGGTCAAGTTTCCTTCCGAAACTCTGAAAGGGAATTTGTCACAACTCAAGGTGAGGCAGGAGTGCCAAGAATTCAATTGGCCAAAGTATCTCGGATCATAAAAGGAGTTAGAAAAGGATTACCCGTTTACCTGATCAAACTCAAAAAGTTAGATCAAAAGCAAGAGTCTCATGAAGGACCTTCTTGGCTAAAGGAATACGCAGACGTATTCCCTGAGGAATTGATTGAACTTCCGCCTCAAAGAGAAGTAGATCATGAGATTAGGCTAGTGCCTCAAGCTGCACCAATTGCAAAGAGACCTTATAGAATGTCTATACCGGAAGGAATTGAGTTGAAGGAACAACTCAAGCAACTGTTAGATCAGGGTTACATCCGGCCTAGCAACTCACCGTGGGGAGCTCCAGTACTATTCCAGAAAAAGAAAGATGGGACACTTCGACTACGTATTGATTACCGAGGGTTGAATCAATCAACAGTCAAGAACAAGTATCCTATTCCTAGAATAGATGAGCTTCTTGATCGTCTTCAAGGTGCAAAGATCTTCTCCAAGATTGATCTCAGGTCAGGTTACTATCAGATAAGGATCAAGGAAGAAGATATTCCAAAGACGGCCTTCAATACAAGATATGGGCAGTTTGAGTTCCTGGTTATGTCATTCGAGCTTACAAATGCACCTGCCACCTTCAATAGATTAATGCAAGATATCTTTAGACCATATCTTGATGATTTCGTGCTTGTCTTCTTCGATGACACTTTAGTCTATTCTAAACAGGAAGAAGATCATGAACCTCAACTTCGGATTGTCCTTGAGACAATGAGGTCTCATAAGCTGTATGCAAAAATGAAGAAGTGTGCATTCTTCAAGCGTCAAATTGAATATCTGGGATTCATAGTATCATCAGAAGGAATATCAGTAGACCTAGCCAAGGTCAAAGATGTGCTTGAATGGCCAATACCAGTATCCATCAAAGAGATACGTAGCTTTCTTGGATTGACAGGATGGTATAGGGTCTTCATCAAAAACTATGCTTTGATTGCAGCACGTCTTACAGACTTACTAAAGAAGCAGACTTCCATTACATGGTCAACTTCCGAACAAAATAGCTTCGACAAGTTGAAGCAAAGTTTGGTATCAGCGCCTGTTCTAAAACTTCCTGACCTCAATAAGGAGTTCGAGGTAGTAACTGATGCTAGCATTCTTACCTTGGGGTGTGTACTTATGCTAGCATGCTGAAGGAGGACAGAGGCACTACTATGAAGCCTTAAGGGAATGCCGTCGACTTTTCAGAGAGGGAGAGAGGGAGGCTCTATGAGGGAGGGAGAGATTGAAGACACCCTCACTACGAAGAAGCAGTTGCTCATGCCACGCAGTCCCAGCTGCTGCTGTCAGGCTGCCATTCGACACGTCACGGCCTCCTTCACACAATCAAGGCCCCCCACGTGATATCCAGAAGCTTCTAAAGCTTCTAAGGGGGGGATTTATAAGCCCCCTTTCCCCCCCCTTAAGAAAGCTTTATCTTAAAAAGGCCTTCACACGACCCTTAAGCCTTCCTCTCACCCCTTTAAAAGTTCCTCCCTAAGGGCTCCCTTAGGCCTTCCCCCCCTCCCCCCCCCCCCCCCCCGTGCTTTTAAAAGTCACATAGCCCCTTTCCTTAAGCCCCTTTTTCATATTTTATAAATCCTCAAGCCCCCTTTTCCTTGGAACCACACCTCCACGTATTAACCCTTAAACCCTTTCCTTGGACATCCTGAAACCACACCCCCCGTGTTAATCCCTTAAACCCCTATCCCTTTTCTTTGGAACCACCCCTCTTTCCTCCGTGTTTAAACCTTCCCTAGCCCCTCCCCTTGTGGCGTATTGAAACCCCCTTTTAAGTTTGACTTAAGGGTCCTTCGACCTTATTTATAACCTTTACGGTTACTATATCCCCTTAGAAGTTCTCTCCTGCACCTTGTATTTTTTGTCCATCCCTTTTCGTTCCTCGTTTGAGTGAGTCATTAAAAGACCATTAAACCTTCCCCATGGCTTCAATGGGTCTTAATCGTAGAAGACTCTGAAACACCCTTTCGAATTTCCTTGACTTCCAAGGAGGGAGCCTTCCAAAAACTACTATCGACAAGCGGTGCAAGGAAGCGACGGTGGAATTCCTAGGAGGAGTTGTAGAGCTGCTTCCACGTTCGAAAAACTACAATTGTGATGCCTCCTAAGAAAGTCCAAGGCGTAGCCATGGGAGGGTCATCTCCCGGTATGCATGTGGATATCTCACCCCAAAACCAGGTTTTTCTTCTTGGCTTTAATTCGGTTTTAAGTCAATCATGCAAAGAGAAATTGTTAGGGATAGGATATATTTGTCCGAGTTATTTGTAATGAAGGAGTTTAGCTTATTTGAATGAATGATAATGTATAGAACTTAGTTTCCTTCAAATTGCATCAAGTATTATAAATTACGAGCAAGATTATCCATTTACTATAGTAGTATATTTAAGTTAAATCCTAAAGGTATAGAAATTATATCTTGCACCATTAGTCTTATTCCTTTTGCAACGAATCATTGTAAATGATTAAATTCATGAAAGGTTTCTTTCGTTGCTCAAATTATAGGAAGTTATCATTGCTAATTGCACATCTTAGCAAGGGAAATGTTTGTTATTTGGCATGAGTTCATCTGCAAGGGAAAAGGAAGTTTAAATTAAACTGTATTGACTGAAAAGTAAATTGTCACAAGGATAGCAAAACTATGTCAAGACGATTAATATTACCTTCCAAAAGATATCCAAACCAATCTAAACATAGAAATATTCATACCCTAAGCACTTGACTACCTCCCTTAATGTAGGGTCAAATTTTTTTTTTTCGTAAAGATAAAGAACTAGGGCTATCCCCGAGATCCTTAAAAAGAAACCCTAGGCCCGAATACGTCAGCTTAAAGGATCTAAAACGGATTATTCCATCGCAGGACTTGCGCAGCAAGTATGAAATCATTTAGTCTTGTGATTGATTCACAAGGAGAAAGGGTAAAAACCCTCAATAAGGATGGTAGATCCCTACGCAAGTTATCTTGCAAAAGGACGTATTTTTGGATATCCTTCTAAATAAGGAAAGTTGTAAACTCGAAACTAGCATATCTAAGAAACTTTAGGGTTGACCAAGTTGGGTTAATAAGGTACGCCCTACACCGGAATGTAAAGGATCTTGCCAATTTACAAGACACCTTGGGAACGAGTGCTGATACACTCAAAAGGAAAGAACACTTCCATAGCAGTTTGCCAAACAACACGGTTGATTAATGGAAATGTTTGTGCTTGCTAGAGATTTTAGGGCTCTGTTTGAATTATGAATTACAAAATAAATGAGTACCTATACTTCAGGTGAAAGGCCTGAAGGAAGAGGCAGTTTCAGTTGCCCCCGACTACCTGCCTAACCCTAACCAAGGGGGTTGTTCACCGTGCCGGGAACGTGGACCGAACCCGCCGCGAGAGGTCTCTCCGTTGAGCTCTACTTGGAGTAGGAGGACGCTTGGGTGCCAGGGGGGGCTCTGGCTGTAAATCCCTTGCCTTCCGGGTCCTGCACAAGAGGGTAACGTGACTCGGGATTGGATCTCGAGGCCCACATACTAGTTTACAGGCGGAAGCTTGGAATAGTGATCCCTGGGGATTACTGGATAGCCCTCGGGCAGATTATGGACAAAGCCTACGGGCGGAACTCCTTGTATTTCAAAGATAAAATGATGAAATGTTAAAAAAAGAACTTGCTTGATATTGTTTTTCTATGTCACATGATAAGATTACGTGAAGGAACCAGTGCTTAACAGGATTAATTAAAGAAGTTGATTGTTATATGTCAAATTAATGTGTTAGATAATTACATAACTAAAACAAACCGAGGAAAGTGCGGAGGATGGGCCATGGGTCCGCGTCCTACGGTTGGGTGGTCGCGGTTAGTCGGGAACTTTTCTCAAAAATCTCGAAGAACAGCGGGATGATCATCAAACTGAATAACGAGAGCGATGACCTAGAGTTACGTCTTACCCGATTTATGCTGTTTTAGGGGAACGGAATGGGACTATGCCTTATGGCAGAGAGGTTGAGCTTTGCATCCCTCTCGTTTCCCATTCTCCTTGAACCAAGTGTAGCGTGAATCCGCTTCGGACCTGGCGTTTCTGCATAAAGTAGTTCGCTTGGGTCTGACGCTAGTTGCTGTTAGCTAATGACCAATCATGAAAACCCTAATTCCGGTCGATCCTAAGTGGGAACAGCCAGGATACTATCCCATCTATTATGGATCATCATCATCATTAGTTGATCATCACCACGTCTTCCCCCTAAACACCAAAATGGAGCTTCAATGTACCCATCCTATTCGAAGTGATGGGGCAAGAGAACAAATTTCTGCCTTTCAATTGATCTATTTGGCTAGTGATTTCATGAAAGTATCAGGACGATCTTTAATTAGATCTTGAATTACTCTCTTTCCCTCTCTTAGTCACATCGACATGAACTCCATGGAAGTTAAGCTCTTAAGTTTAAAATTAATCAAGATTAAACCTTAAGAGAGTTCTAAGTGTCTATTCTTATAGCAACAATGCAATTGGCAAAGGAAAACTCAGGGAAGCAGAAAATGGGAAGCTTGTGGTTCAAAATGATTGGGTAGACTTCTTGTTGTTACCAGACTGCAAAGGACATAGCCTTAAAAAATGTAATAACGACTCTCGTACTATCATGTAAGTGTCTTACATCGTTTAACAAAAATAAACGATGCAACATAAATATTTCCTTGCTTTATAGTTTTCATAAAATGTCTTTAAACCTGAATTTCAACTCTCAATAGTTGTTAGTATTTATGTATGTCATATTTTATATTTTAAAAATAAAAAAGAGTTAAAATACTTTAAAATGGCTTTAAAAATAGCATAGATAATTTTTTATAGAATATTTGGTTTAAAAAATATGAGTCTATACTAGTGAAAGTATTCTTTAAAAAATTCAAAATTTTTGAAAGATGTTTAATATGTTCTAAGAATGAAAATAAAATTTTGAATAAAATTTATAGTATTTATTGATAAAAATCATATTTTTAACTCAACAAAACTAAGATATTTTATAGAAAAACGGAGAAGATGGTTTCAAATGTTTTATAAAATTTTCTTAGGGTTAAAGAAAAAGAAAATTAATTTGATGTTGTTACTTTGAAACACTATTAATATAAAATATAGTGTTTCCAACTTTATGCAAATTAAGAGTGTTAACAAAGTATCAAGTTATACTATATGGAAGAAAGGAAACATGTTAAAGGAAAATTAAAGTTTATGGGTTTGTGAAATGTTAGTTGATTGTTTTGAATGTTTGTCGATTAATACATAATAAAATAAATTTATTATATAAAGGGAGAGAAGAGATAACTTAAAAGGAATATAAATGGAGATGAGTAGATAGATCCATTGGATCCATGCCTCTCTGAGACCAATTCCCTAAAGGATAAACATCCTAGGCTTAGTATTTGAGTGCCAAGTATAGAGATATAGCCGTGAAGGTTTTAAAACAAAAGTGAAGTGCAAAACTAAGTGGGTTTACTAAAGTCTAGATATTTGCATGAGAATAGTTGGACTGCTACGAATGAGTGTCGTAAATATCAGGGAAGGCCAGACATAGTTATTGCAATTAGTGTCAACAATCGCCTACTTGGTGTAACAACTCTTAGAAGTTGGCTTGACAACCTAGTTAAAAGTGGTTGGGTCTTTGGCTAGGTCAAAAGTCTATTATATTTTATCTATAACACCACCTTTCTCCCGTACAAAAACTTCCTTGTATCAGCATCTCACGGCTAGACTACAAAGATGCATCCTCCAAAAATAGCAACAATGAATACCACATCTGCATTAAATTAATGTAAAAATTTGGTAACAATGTGCCAATTGAGTATAATTTTTCTTAAAAATTTTACAATATTAGGCATTGTTTCTAGGTGTTGTCACTCATTGAATCTACATCTCCACAACACCTCCTAGAACCACTCTCGCCATTCGAGGCTAGTCTAGAGCGTCGATCTCGTCTACTAGAGATCAAAGCATTGAAGAGTCTTGAAGTAGACGTCATAGTACAACCTAACGATACTTGTGAAAAATCTTAGTTTGCCATATCTCTAAAGTGGACCATCTAATCTAGAGACATAGATGTGAATAGCTCCTGCAACTCCTCATCGGTCATCCCTCGACTCATCCTATTCATTGGGTATCATCAAAGATAACCTGCACAGATAGAAAACGATGTTAGTCATAATCAATATAAGGATTTAGGTAAAGCACAACAATATAACTCAAGGAAAAAGTGATGCCAATTAAAACATATATATTAAAGTACCCCTAAAAGAAAATTATCAACATTTGAGCAAGAGGACATAAATACCACGTAGCCTATGGCTTCATGTCCAGCTCTTGGCATAACTCGATGTACATTGGAAGGTCTATAGATAGATCACCATAGAAAGAGAAGTCCACTTCATTCTCAGAAAATTCATGGCCTCTTGTCTCTTTGTCTACATTATCCGTGCATGTCTCATCTGCATGCTCCAAGCTCTTTTTTCCCTCCACCCTCTGCAACATCAACCTCTCTACCTACATACTCTCCTTGTCCACCCTGGGGACATTTCTTTCATCTAAGAATGAATCAATATTTGTGATTGTTTTGTATCATGAAAAATTAATAAAAAAGGTCATGCTTGTGTTCACAATGACCCAACAGGACAAATGTGTCGTGCACATCCATCCATCTTTTCTTAGAATCTACCTCCAAAAATCTAGATGGACCTCGATGAATGGTTATCCCAACGACTTCCAATACCACTTTAAACCATTGTACATCAAATATGATCATGGAGAATCTATAATAATCCACTAAGATAACACTTTGCAAGCTGCCAAAATAGTATATCTCATCTACTACAGTATTCAGATCCATGGTCCACTGTTGACTTTCTTGCTCGAAATTCGCCATGACACCACAATCCATTGTGGAGCGCATTTTGCTTGGGGAAGTTACTATATGTGTATCCTCTACATCACATGTGTTCAAGGCCTATTTATAAATATCATTATCTGTGAATTTATTTCCAAATAAAAGATAGCAATTTTCTATTCAATCTATAAATAACCCCTTTATATTACACCCTTCTATATATTAAAAATGTATAAAAATGGTATTTTAAAAATACCTTATTTTGAACCCACGTGATGCACACATATATTCATGAGTAACTTACCCGAGGCATTTCGTCGATGTGCTCAAATAAAAAATTTCACCCATGTGACCATACCACATTGTAGATTTTTTACTGTACACCAAAATGATTAAATTAGTTATTATACAAAAAATCTAGATATGACAGCAAATAAAGCATGGGATCATCTTCAGACTACATCCTCTTGAGAATTCTTACTCCTCGATAGAGACCTCTACCCCTTTGCAAGAAGCTATGATAAAAGCTTCATGCAACCATTCCATAGACATAAAATGCCACGACGTCGAACCGTTTGATGGTGTGTATTGCATCAAAATTCTGATTGCACTCTTTTCTCCCTCTGTTCTGGCATGCTCATACCTAGTGAGCTACTTCTCCATGGTGGATGCATGATACAACATACAAAAATGATTCACTTTCTTCTCCATGGCACCATCCATCCTTTTTTCTTCCCCATTTCCAACCACCATATCTCCAATCGGTCTATCATCATTCTTCAGTGACCATATCGTACTGTTGTTCGAAACCACCAATCGATAGCCACTTTGAAATATGCACTAATGCCTTCAACACTATCCAACCTTCGACCATTCTACCTTCTGGCCGAGCTTGTTGTTGCACAAAGCCCTTTAGGGTTTTTATGAAGTGCTCTGAAAAGAACATCCATCACATATGAACATGTCCCTTAATCTCCACTTCATCTACGACATGTACCAAGAGGTGAGTTTGTATCATGAGCATGCTCGTGGATAGGTACTTTTCAAAGATATAGACCTAATAGATAGTCATATTTAAAAAAACTAAACCTAAGGAAACACATCATACCCATTAGGGTGTAGATAGACCTGATAATTTGCTTCACCATGCACTCTTCTTTAGTGGATAGGACCCAAGCACCACAAGGTAGTTGTAAGCGATTGACAGTGCTTCAACTATGGCCAAAGAGCCTTGATATTTCCTACCTCCTTCAAATTCATTTGTGCCCCTATAGTGTCACTCTTTCATGTGATATGGTCCCATGTCCACATTCTTGAAAATATTCATGGGATCCAACAAATGGTTCATTTGTAAGTGGGTCCAATAAAGAACTTTTAGAAAACTGAGAACTCTCATATTCTCCTTGGTTGTGACTCCTTTGGACCATTTTCAACTTGTACTAGCTTTGGACACTCATTCGTATTGGATGTCATCCAAGAAAACCTTCCCTCAGTTCATAACCCTCTGGTAAGAAAGTGGTGTGTCCTTGATATACCATCTTTTTCATGGTCTAAGACCTTCGGGAGTCTAGCTGTGGTCCACACAATGGACATGCATGATAACCTCAAGTAGCTAGACCTATCACAATACCCCTATCTAGTTAATACAAACTTGAATGAGCCATGTTAGATATCAACAATAAGAATGGAAGCCCAGTTACTTGAGCACTCCCCGAATCCCAAAAAGTCATCCATGGTCCACATGAGAATGGCTCATATATTAGTAGACCATTGACCATCGTGCTTGCTCATGTCTCTTATATTGACCCCCTTCTCCCACAAAATCTTAAGCTCATCAACCAATGGATAGAGGTAGATCTCCATGTTCTTGACTTTATAGCACCTAGGAATTACCGAGCTAAGGATTAGGTGTCCTGTTTTCATAGAAAGCCATGGCACGATGTTGTAATTTATAAGGAATACATGCCACACACTATAAGAAGTTGAGCGAAGATCGAATATATTCACACCATACATAGCAAGACCAAGCCAAAGATTCATTGGCTCTCATGTAAAGCTTTGAAAGGTGTAGTCAATGTGGCTCCATACACGTGATTTTGCTAATATTCATTCAACTCCATCTCTCGATCTATTTTGCGCATGCTACATTATTAAGCTCACCATGCTTAATGTATGAAACATGTGATGTATATACAATATAAGTGGAAACTGTATGAGAACTTTTTGAGGAATGGTTTATTCTTGTAAGGCATGTCGATACATGTGAACACCACACTTTGAATATGTCTCCATAGTCTCGTAGTCTCCTTGAAATAGCACACAATCATTGATACATGCATGGATGTTGTTGTAGTCCATGCTAAGCTTTCGTAACACCAATCATACATTATCACAAGACTCAGGAATCGTGTTTTCAGGTCGTAATATATGATATTTTAGAAACCTAAACAAAAAAGAAGCACCCTTGAAGAGCACAAAAAAGTTTTTTTAATAATGGAGTCAAAATCAATAGAGTGTAGAATGTACTTGAACAATTCGGTCACACTTTCATTGCTCCACCCGTACTTTACTTGCACACTTAGGAGTGCAAGCTACCTCTTTAAGAGAGATACTTGCCATCCATTATACAATGCTATGGATGCTTCCTCTTAGTGGATCAGATGACTTAGCATCCAGAGGTAGTAATGCATCGATCATTACCTCCATCTTAGGCTCCAAGATTAAAGGAAGGTCTGAAAGTTCCATTATCTCCTCTGGTATTGAGGGTGTAGTTTGCTGCGTGCCCTCCAATTGTTGTATCGGCTCACACATTGCATCCATCGCATGCCTACAAACTCTTGTGATGTGCCATAATAGGTGCATTCCTTGGGATGAAGCGTCAGTTCTTTGTAGGAATTTCTAGGGCATGTCTAGTATTCTTGTATGTGATATTTAATCACTTTGAGAATGTAAAGCATGATTTGTACACTTTTCTTAATTTTCACTCAAAGTTTGAGATTGCTGGTCAATGATCTCTGATTGAAACTCGTCAAAGCATCATACATGGTCTATGGATAAGCAAGGCTTTTGTTTGATTTGCTAGCTTGCACTAAGTGCAAGGACACAGAACACGCTAATGATTAAGACACACCTTGCGACATTGGATGTCATGACCATCATCGTTCTCCATTTGGTCTATGTTATGGCAAACAATATGTTTTTGTTTTCCTCATTCATGATCTTCCTCAATTTTAATCTCTACTTATCTTTCTCATTCTCCATTCTTATATTTCTTGCCGTTCCTTTTCTCTCTCCCTTCTTTATTTCTCTCCCTACCGCTCTTTCTCTCTCCCTTTCCCTTTCTTTGTTTGCCTACTTTCATCTCTTTGTTTCTCTCCCCCCTCTCTCTCTCTTTTTTTTCTCTCTCTCTACCATCTCTATTTATAATAATACCATAATATATATTAAAACACTTAACTAATAGAACACAGTCACGTACTTAAGCATTAAAATAGATCATACAAATGAACACACATTAATCTACAACATTAATGCAAACACACAGTAACAACACACATAATATATTTACAACACTTAACTTTACAATATATTCACATACTTAGCCAATATTACATATTCACAGACTTAACCAATACAACACATTTGCACAAATGAATGCACATTAATACATAACATGAACACGCACATACTATGGGAAGTGTCCAGTTTGATTTTTGAAAGAGGGGAGGTGAGCGCACACTGACTTTTGACGAGACCGCCACAATTGTCGAGTTGGGCATAGTCAGGGATCTTGGGTGAGGCCACATGCACCCGCTTATTGAAAGACCGAGGGGAGCGAGCGGGCACCACGTGGCATGCCCCCCCCCCCCCCCCCCCACCTTGCAATAAGAATAGTAAAAAATGCTAATTAAAAGCATGATCTTTTTCTATCTTTGTTGCATCTAGATCAATGATCACGTCAAAGGAGCCTTAGGCATTGCAACCCTCACCTTCTTCACACTTAGTTTTTATGAAGCCATTACATTGAGAAACTTAATCCGAATGCCTAGCCATTTCTCCTATATTCTTCACGGATTTCTTCACATAAATATTTTTGACCTTTGAGCTGCTCCAAAATCAAGAACCTCAATATATCTTGATGTGTTCTAGTCTACCCCACGCCTTTTCAAAGTCCTCTCGATCTGATGACCTTCAATGTGGCATTGGCTAACAACAAGTAACTACACTCTGTAGTAGAGTAAGATCACTGAATGGGTGCATTACTTTGTATAATCATCCTCTTATGTCCTCTAAAGATGCTAACATCACTTGGAACACATAGCCAAGAAGCATTTAAAGCCATACTAAACGTACTCTTTAGTTGTGTAATGCCACCTTCTCCTCCATCAAGAATATTGTATTCTTTAAGCACCTTCTATACTCTTTGCCATAGCATTGCAAGATCCCTAGCTCTTGTCTTTATTCACCTTGACTAATGGAAAGTAATACAACAATGAAATAGTTGTACAACCTACCATGCTAATCAACTAAAAAAATATTGATGATAATGTTGTCTTTAGCTACACTAAACATCTCACTCATGAACAATTTTTCTGTCAACAAGATACACACAAGAAAATGAAAATGTTTTTATATTTCATCTACTTTCTTTTTGAAAATGATCATTTGATAAATTTTGTTAACTATTTAATTGTATTTTGTTTTTACTTTTCTTATAGTTAAAGGTGCACATCCTTGTGTACCTTGTGGTAGGCATCATATTGCTTTGTGGTTGATTACTTGTAGATTTAACAAACGAGGACATGTAGGACAAGGAACAAAATATATCATTCACTCCATGTACGATTCATGAGGAGATCCTAAGATCATATTGTACCACTCCTAAGATCAAACAATAAGCCTACAATTGGAACACACATACATGCTAGCCCTTATCCTACCATTTTTTCAAGATTTTTCTTCATCTCATCCCTTATCTTCTTTCATTGACCTGAGCAAGCTACCTAAGCTAAGTTAAGCCATTACAATAGGCATTAACTACTTTAGAATGAATACGTGCTAGGTATCTAGAATTATGCATTTGTTTGTAAGCATTTGGAAGCCCTTCACTAGTGGTAAGTGGCTATAACACTTGTTGAGATGATGATGGTGTCTATTCACCTTCCTATTGGTCAACTTAGTAACACCCCTAGCCCTGGATCTGATCATAGGTCAAAAGATCTCTATGTTGTCATATAACTAGATGTCCAAGAGTTGAAATCATAAGAAGATTCACGAACATTTTAGTTACATTTAAAGTACTCTGAGCCTTTTTCATTGGAAAGAAATGTGCCATTTTTGTGAGTCTATCCACTACCACAAAGATAGTGTTATATCTCCTGTAGCAATAGGCAATAAGTTGGTGATAAAATCCATAGATATGGATTCCTACTTTTGGTTAGGTATATCCAATGGTTGCATTTTCATAGGAAATATGCATTTTTGTTCACTTTTTAATTGTTGATACTCCAAATATCCCCTAACATATGTACTAATGTAATTCTTCATCCTTGGCCAGAATAATGAGATTTTGACTTTGTTATAAGTATGTGAAAATCTAGGATGAGTAGAGAAAGGAAAATTATGGCATTCCCTTATAATTTCTTTCTTGGATTTTGAAGCAACAGAAGCACACAAAGGATTCAAATAATAAAGATTCCCCTTAAGCATGTGAAATTTTCCATCATGCAGTTTTTCAAAGTTTTTATTTAGGAACAACAAGATTTTAAAATACATGGGATCATACTACACTTCAAGTTGCACATCATCAATCAAGTCAATTCATACAATAGACAAACTTTACACATAGGTCTATAACTTAAAGCATCAACAACTTTTTTTTGCCTTTCTTGATACATGTTTGATATGAAAGTCATACTTCACATAGCGATTCCAACCATCTCCTTTATCAATTATTTAACAAAGACTAAATGAAAATATATTTTAGACTTTGATGATCAATTATTAGCTCAAATTTCACACTAAGTAACAAATATCTCTAATTTTTTAGAGCATGAGACATAACAACAAGTTCTAAGTCATATATAGGATAGTTCAACTCATGTCTCAACTTTTGAGATCCATAAGCCACGACTCTCCCCTCATGTGTCCATATGTCAACACACAATATCCCAATTGCTCCTAATTGGTATCATAAGATGATACAAAAGGTTTTTTCATCTTAGAAAATTTTAAATTAGTACAATTTTTTGGGACTTTTTGTTTTAATGTTTCAAATGCTACTTGACATGCATGTGTCCAAACAAAAGATGTAGTTTTCTTAGTCACTTTAGTCAAAGGATTTACCATCTTAGAAAAGCCTCGAATATGGATTCTCTCATACTAAGCTAATGCTAAGAAGCTTCTCAATGTCTATATGAATTCTCTCTTTAGAAAGAACTCTTCCTACATAAACAATCTTATCTTTTATAAAGAAACATTTACTATGTTTAGTATAGAGTGTATGTTCCCTCAAAATCAGAATAGTTTTTCTCAGATGTCACTCATATGCTTGATAATCTCTAGAATATACAAAGATATCATCCAAGAATGTAAGAATGAATTTATCAAGATGTGGATGAAAAATATTATTTATCAAACACATGAATGTGTCCAATGCATTGGTTTATCCAAAGGCTAGAACTATATATTTGTAATGATCATATCTAGTTCGAAAAGTAGTATTTGGAATATCCTTAGACATTATGTAGATTTTGTGGTAACCTGACTCTAAGTCTACCTTTGAAAACACCTTTCACCACTCAATTGGCTCAATAAATAATCAATGTGCAGAAGGGGATATTTATTCCTTATGGTGTGCTTATAATTGAGACCTCTATAATCAATACAGAGTCTATATGCCCCTCCTTCTTCTTTTGGAACAATAGAAGAGGGCCTTAGGGAGAAACACTGGGTTTGATAAATCCCTTTTTCAAGAGATCATCAAGTTGATATTTTAGCTCCTTCCCCTATTCTATATTGAATTGAGATAAGGTGCTCTAGCATACGATTCTAGTCCTATATGCAGTACTATAGCATGGCCAATTGATCTAGGAGGAGGCACACTGTTATAAGATCTGAGATACATACTTGACTTTCTTATATACTTAAAATATATATGGAAAATATTATGCTAGCACAGAGGGAGAATAGATGAGAGATGAGAAAGATGTAGAGAGAGAGAGAGAGAGAGAGAAACTCACAACACACTGGGGACTAGAAGATGGGCCAGTCCCCTCCTTTGCGGAGTTATATTATTGACAAGGAGCAAGCTCCTCCATTACACATAAATCAATTCTTACTTGTAGAACTTGGAAACAAGATCACAGTTCCTTGCACGGTATACAACTGGTTAACACTTGCACAGCTTGGAAGTTGGCACCTTTTGATCCTTCTTGAGTCTCCTTCTCTCCTACACAATATGTGTAGGGCTCTCGTCTTGGCGCTTGATTTCAGCAGAGCTTCCGCAGCACTTGCGCCTTCTCTTCTCCTCTTGGAACTTGATTTCAGTAGAGCTTCTAGAACACTTGCACCTTCTCTTCTCCTCTTGGAACTTGATTTCAGCAGAGCTTCCACAACACTTGATTTCCCTGCAACAGTTGCACCTTCTCTTCTTCTCTTGATTTCCGCAACACTTGATTTCCCGGCAACAGTTGCACCTTCTCTTCTTCTCTTGATTTCCCAACAACAGTTGCACCTTCTCTTCTTCTCTTGGATGCATGCAAAGTGATGCTTCCTTCCACCTCTCTCAAACTCAAGGAGAGCTTCCTCTTTTATATGCTTTAAAGAGCTTATTTTCTTGGAGAGAGACTTGAGTTGATCTTCATGTAAGATGTTGTTGTTCCAAGACCTACTCTGCAGCACCAATTTTGAGATATCTCTCTATGTGTTGTTCTGATGAAAAAATGTCCAACACGGAAGTTGTAGATCTCATTTTTAGAGATCATTTTTCTATCGCGAGATATTTTAGAAATGGATTTTCCATGTATAAAAAGAAAAAAATAGCTTTCTAAATTATACCCTTAACTTATGGTCCATGCAACCACCTTGAGTCATAGATAAGGAGAGTTCATTAGATTGCCTTGGGCCTCAGCCTTAAGATTGGATTCCACACAAAAGCTTGTGTCATTTTAGACCTTAGAAAGAGAAAATCACTTCTCTCCTCACTTCTAGAGGATCACTCTCTTGTCTTCCTTAGTGAGAGAATTACCCTTGGGGAGTCCACCTTATGGAACATGTAAGATACCATGTGAGTTCAGAAGAAGGGGTATTGAATTTTTCTCTATTTACGAGATTATATTTAAAAAAGGGGTTTTTGAATTACAATTTGAAAAAAAAATGTAATTTTAGTAAAGTAAAAGGGGTCATTTTAATGCCTTATAGCATGTAAAAAAAGGGTATTTCTTAATATCCTTTGAACACACATTATATGGATAATTTCTTATTGGTGGACCCTCTGAGGAATTACCTCTCTCATCTTTCTTAATGAAAGAAAAGACCTTAAACCTTGACTTGTAAGGGGGAGGATGACCCCAAATGAATACAATGCTCATTACACACACAAGTAAACATTCCTTGGCATCCTCCGATGCACATATAAATATATATACACAATGCTAATGCACTTCCTCTACTTAGAACTAAATCCATATTCATTTATGTGTAACTCCTTGGTTCTTGTATGCACTCTTACACTTGGCAGTCACTTCTTTCCCCCTTCATAACTTGTACTGCATGTACCAGATATCCCCATCATAGTGCTTTGATCACCCCATTAAGTGATGCACTAGGAATACTGGTCTCTAAATGGTATCATGGCCATGCTAGATCATCATCAACACTTAAATAAAAGTGAGTCATTAATTTATTGACATAAAATTATTAAATAGAGAATACATAATAAGAAATCAATTTAGTGACATCCCTTTGGCTTCTAAACAGTTGACCTCAAGTGTAGAGGGGATACATAGTCCTTAAGAAGATCTAGAAAGTCTTGTAGTTCTCTCTTAGTCATAAACTGAGCGTCCAATGGGGGATAATTCTTGAACATAATCAGATACTTTCCTAATACCTTACTTGACCTTAGACTACTATCCTGATGGTGTAAAATTCTTTCAGGCACAAGGAACTCTTATTTTCCTTCTATGTCAAGTAAATCTTCCTTGATTGGTTCCGTTGGAGGTTCTCCAATATAGGGACATAGCAAACTTTTTATGGAAAGCATTATGAATGTTCCAATGACTTTTGTAGATCCAAACAAAAAGTCACATCATTTATCTTATCTGTGATCTTGAAAGGGCGATAATAGCAATTAGAAAGCTTAACCACTTTACCCTTTTGATCTTTCGGCTTCTTTAAGCGAGCCTTCTCAAACATAAGAAGAACATATTGTCCCAACTTGAGATCTAATCCTTATTAGCTTATTTTTTCTACTTCTCTTGTGTTCTTTGGATAACAGCTTTTACTTGAGTGAAAGTTGTATCAATGTCTCTAACAAACTCATATGTTTCAAAGATCTTATCCTTCGTAAGAAGGATGGGTGGTAAATGATGCTTACCATAGATGACCTCAAAGAGTGCCTTACTAGTACTAGAGTGTACCGTGTTATTGTATGCAAACTCTACTAAAGGCAAATACTTTTCCCATTCTCTTTGATTATCAAAGACATAGGATTTGAAAAGGTCCAGAATAGTAGAATTAGCACTTTCACTCTGCCCATCCATTTGAGGATGATAAGAGGATGAAAACTTTAACTGAGTCTGAGGCTTCTCAAAGAGAGCTTGCCAAAAGAGGCTAGTCATGCGGGGATATTGATAACTTATAATGGACTTAGGCATGCCATGATGCTTGAAAGTATGAGTAATGAACAGCTTAGCCATATGATCAGCTTTGATTGTCTTTCACACAGGTATAATGTGAGTTTTCTTACTGAATCTATCAATGATAGTCTAGATTGCATTGTTGCCTGCTTGTGTGGGAGGAAGCTCGATGATAAAGTCCATGGCTATACTTTTCCAAGGCTTATTGGGAATAGGTAATGGCTTCAGTAGACCAGGTGGTTTATGCCTATCATACTTTACTTGCGGACATATCTTTCAATACTTGAGGAGACATCTTTCAATGTTAGCTCTAAGAGTGGTCCAAAATAAATATCTTTCCAATGCTTGAGTAGTGGGTAGAATACCCCTATGTCCAGTATATGGAGATGCATGTGCTTCATCCATTAACTTGTGTTGCAATGGTAATGCTATATAAATTGCTTGATGATGATACAAATAACCATATGGAATTGAGTAAGGTGTAATCGACTAACCTGAGTTAAGGTGATCCCATATGGTTGAGAAGTCAGAATGAGTTGCATAAATTTTGGGTAAATCCATGAACTGGTTATGGTAAACAATTGTGATTGCATTTACTCAAGGTCTCCGTGATAGAGCATTTGCTATGTAACATGTCCACTTATTCCCTTCAGGACACGTCTTAGCAGTCCATCGGAAAGGAGACCTAGAAAGCTCCGCCCAACACTCCCTCAGAATGTAACGGGGTTTGTGATCTAGGACTTTCCCCACGTAGCAGAAGTATTCTGGCCGTTCCCACTTAGGACCGACCTGAATCAGGGTTTTCCCTAATGGTCATTTCCTAAACGGCAACTAGTGTCGAACCCTGAGCAAACTACTTTACGTAAAAATGCCAGGGCCAAAGCGAATTCACGCTGCACTTGGTTCAAGGGGAATGGGAAACGAGAGGGATGCAAGGCTTGATCTCTCTTTCATAAGGCATAGTCCCATTCCGTTTCCCTAAAATAGCGTAAATCAGGATTATTATAACTTAGACTCTAGGTCAGCGCCCTTGCTGTTCGTATCCTTTGAAACGATCTTCTTGCTGTCCATCATGATTGAGAAAAGTTTCCGGCCAACCAGGACCACCCATCTGTAGGACGGACCCATGGCCACATCCACCGCACTTTCCTTAGGTTGTTTTGGTTATCTAATTACCTACCACATTTAGTTGGACATGCATCAACCATCTTCCTTAATTAGCCGGTTAGGCACCGATTTCTTCACGTAATCATAGCACTTGACATAGAAAAGAAATGTCAAACAAGTTCCTTTTCAACAGCTTATCATATTTATCTTTGAAATACATTTATAAAGTCCAGCCCGTAGGCTTATCCATAATCCGCCCGAAGGCTATCCAGCAATCCATGGGGATTACTAATCCAAGATTCCGCCCATAGACTAGTATGTGAGCCTCCAGATCCAATCCCAAGTCACATTGGCCTCTTGTGCAGGGCCCGGAAGGCGAGAGATTTACGGCCAGAGCCCCCCTGGCACCCAAGCGTCCTCCTGCTCCAAGTGGTACTCAACGGAGAGACCTTTCGCGGCAGGTTCGATCCACCTTCCCAATGCGGTTACAGCTCCCTTGGTTAGGGTCATGCAGACAGTCGGGGGTAGCTGAGGATGCCTCTCCCTTCAGGCCTTCAACCTGAAGCATTAGATATCTTTTCATCCTTTAATTCGTTGAGCAAACAAAGCAAAACAGTGCTCTTTAAACTGTTACAAGCACAATCATTTCCAGTGGTCGTTATTTGGCCAACTGCTAAGGAGTGAATCCTTCTTTTTGAATGCATCTAGCACTCGATTCGGGATCAATTGCAACTTGGCAAGATTCCCAAGGGTTTGTTTGTTAACCTTTATATCCTTGGGTTAGGGCCGTACCCTATTAACCCACTTTCACCAATACCTTAATAAGTCCTATTAGCAATAAATATGTTATTCCAATTTACTGATTGGTCTTTTGCTTCCAAGCAATTATCTAATTCCCTTATCGTGGTCACTTTTCCCAAGAAAGGTGCTATGTCAGGATGACTACTCATCCTCTTACAAGATAAACTTGTGCAAGAATCTGCCAATCTCATTCCGAGGAATTGGCCATTCCCTTGTGATCAAATCACAAGATCATGCGACACTGTAACTTGTTGCACAAGTGTCACATCAAAACCCATGGGACTTATTTACCCCTCGAATAGCGTCTCCTAATCACGAAATCATGATTAGATAGGAAACAGGGTTAGGGTGTCTTCATAACCATACGTTCCTAATTGCACTAGGCCGACATTGTCGGTCCTAGGGTTCCAAATTCAAACCGAGTTTCATCTTTTTAGCGAGCGATCCTTAGGGTAGAAACCCTAGATCGTTTCTCGCAAGTATGTTCTCTTGTCCCTGCATTCCGTGAATGTGAACAGGTTTTTAGGGTATGAGAGTTTCAACTTGGCAAATAGTGCGACTAGGTCACATCCTCAACGTGCTAAACCCTAGTCAGCACTTTGGGATACGTTGCATCCATTTAACCATTCCTAAGTGAGTCTCTTGCATTTTAGGTGATTAGGTTAAACCAATTTACTTGTCTATTCTTGAAGATATTTACGATACCATTTTTGTAATTACATGATTCATTTCCTATGTATGATTAGACTTACAAACCCTACTTTTCTGGTTAAAATCAAGGCATATGCTAAGTTACATCATAACTTCTATTGATTCTTCTAGAACATGCATTCAAGATTCATGCTACTAAGCATTAGGGTTTTATGTTTAAACCAATCATGCACCCTTTTTCCTAGTTTCATTTCTGAATGAATTATTCGTATGCTAAATTTACCCAACCTTTCGTAACTACTTACGTAATTGATTGAGATTTTTGCCAATTTTCTAGAGGTTAATCTACTTCATGCAGCCCTAGAATCATTTCCATGCCTTGCAAATTCCTACGGATTATTAGCAACTTTCTTTAACAAATCATTGCGAAGAAGAGATGTCTAATAATGTGACATGCGATTTATTATATTTTCCATGCATAATCAAATTGTACAACAATAAACTCGACTTTGTAAAGATGATCATTGGTTGATCTAATTTCGTTACTTTGCAACACCTAAAAAAACCACTTGCTAGTAATGCATAAAGATCTTATACTCTTTCTTTCATTCATTTATTTGAAAAATACAAATGACCGATTCTTTGATCGTAAGCTATTTTCTTTAATTTAGTCAAAGTATTTCAATCGAGAAAGTGCATCCTAATTTTTGTAAATGATCCATGCACAATTGAAATATTACGACGTAAATCAAAAATGAGGAAGAAAACCTAGACTTGTGGTGAAATATCCACATGGATGTTAGGAGATGATCCTCTTGCGGTTGCGCCTCTTGTGCCTTTTTAGGAGCCATCAAGACTTCAACCTTCTTGCCTTGGCCGCAAACTTATATTCTTGGCTCGTCTCCTTCACACACGAAACTCTCTTTGTGGTTCAGCTTCCTTGATCGATTGCACTGGCTTTCGGAATCGGGCTTTAGAAGGCTTTATGGGCTTCCTCCTCCAAGTAGGGATAATGGTTTTTAAAGGCTTGAGTGGGAAGGGTTTTTAAAAGAAAAGAACGGGCTATGGTGGGATTTTAAAAGGAAATGCATGCGGAAAAAGAGTGCTTAAAAACCTCGGGGAGTAAAACTCGCTTGATAAGGCCTATGAAAGCCCAAGGAAGGGAGCTTAAATGGGCTTTGTGGAATGAAAAAGGGGTTTTAATCTTTGGCTATGGAACTCCACGGAAAGGGTTGCTTTAACCCTCCGGCCAGGGTGAGCTTATAGGGCTTTAGTGGAATTTGTGATAGGAAAGGGCTTAGGTGGAACTCACAGAAATGGGAGCTTAAATCCCGGGGTTAAAATGAACTTTGAAGGGGAATTTCAATAGAAAAGGGGGGTTAGGTGGAAATTGCAAGGGAATGGATGCAAAAATCTCAAGGGGGGGTGGGGGGGTTATAAAACCCACTTGAAAAGGCTTGTGGAAGCCCACAAGAAGGGGGGCTTCCTAAGGGGGCTTTAGAAGCTTCCCAAGAAGGTTCTAAAGCTTCTGGGGGTGTCATGGAGAACCACGTGGACGAAGAGTATGGTGGCCGAATCTTTGTAACTGGTGATGTGGCGGCTTCACGAATCAGGTGGCAGCAGCTGGCGTACTTCTTGATGGTGGCAGATGGCGGTATCCCCTCCGTCTTATGACTACCACATGGCGATGATACTCTCCCCTCACTCTCTCTTGACACAGCCTGCAGCTTATGGCCTTCCCTCTTTTCAGAATCCTCTCTCTCGCCCTCTTCCCCTTCCACAGGGGGTTTTTTTTACAGGCTAGGGAGAGGGACCTCCCCCCTCCCCCACGCAGCCTAATGCATGGGCATTAACCCCCCCATGGCTCCAGCTAGATGCTTAGTCATAGTGCCTCCCTCCCTCTCCTCCATCACAACCAGCTGCTGGGGGAAAGAGGGGATAATTACAAAAAAAATTGCCATAATTCCAAAATTTATCCTCATGACCTCCTCCCAAGAGGAGGTTCATACGACGATATGCGGGTTTCTTTAAAGCTTTGGTTCCATTTTTGCCAATGAAGATTATGATACATCGAGTAAAAGATTGCACCGTCCGTATCTTTAATGCCAACATTGTTATTGCATGAGACTCATGCATGCACGTAATATTTTTTAGTAGAAATATTACATTCTCTCCCCGTTGGAGGAATCGAGATGTCCTCATCTCGAGATAAACTAGGGATATTGATGGTTGAGAGTGCTTTGATCCATACAAGTGGCATCCTCCTCAGGATAATCTTTCCACTGGACGAGGCATTCTCTCAAGGTTCTAGATCTCAGCTATCTCTCCCTAATATCTAAGATCCTGTTAGGCCGTAGTTCAAGGACTCCTTGACTAAGCATTACAACTTGTTGGTAATCAAGTACATGGTTAGGATTAGGTACATACTTCTTCAATAGGCTGATATGGAATACATTATGAACCTTAACGTTCTCGGGGAGTTGCAGTCTATAAGCATTAGGTCCTAGGCACTTAAGGATCTTGTATGGTCCACAATACCTTGGACTTAGCTTCTTGCAATCTCTTAAGGATAGGGAACTCATGTTTGGGCATATGCGAATGAAGACCATGTCTCCTTCCTCAAAGATTCTATCTTGATGCTTCAAATCTACGTATGCCTTTTGTCTATCCTTGGCGGCTTGGATGTCTTTTCTTATTGAATTTATTTGGTCATCCATCTCCTCCAACATCTGCCTTGAAGCTTCAACCCTTAAGGTTGGATTTGAGAAGTTTAGGGGACTTCAACAGTCATGACCATACAATGCTTGAAAAGGGGTCATCTGAATGCTTTGTTGGTAAGAAGCATTGTAGGCAAATTCAACCAAAGGCAAGTATTGAATCCACCTTTTTTGCTCACGACAGCAGTGTGACCTAAGCATATCCTCGATAACTTGATCGACTCGCTCCATTTGACCATCGGTTTGGGGATGGTAAGCTATGCTAAAAACTGAGTTGAGTCCCAATGGCTTCAAAGATAGCTCTACAGAAGTGTGATGTAAAGAGGGAATCACGATCACTAATGATTCTTCTGGGTAGCCCATGTAGCTTGAATATCTCCTTGATAAACAACCTTGCAATGTCTGAGACTTTATAGTTTGTCTTTACTGGAATAAGGTGTGCAACCTTAGTCAGCATGCCCACCACAACCATGATGGAGTTGTATCCTCCGTGAACTTGGGGTAGGCCAACAACAAAGTCCATACTAATGAATTCCCATTTCATTTGGGAAATGTCGAGTGGTTGTAACTTCCCTGGCATTTTGACATGTTTGGCTTTCATAAGTTGACAAGACAAACACTCAGTGACATATTTGAGAACGTCACCTTTAAGCCTCTCCCAATAGTAGCTCTTCCTAACTCCATTGAGAGTCTTGGCATAGACAGGATGTCGTGAGAAATGGGAATCATGATCTTCCCATAATATCTTTTGCTTAAGTGACTGGCTTGCCGGTATACATAGCCTCGTTTTATAGTAGACAAGTCCACTATTGATAGAGAATTCATGATACTTAGCCTGTAGCTTTTGGTCCTAATCCTTGATAGAGATCTCCCTTAGCATCTTCTAATAAGCTGGATAATGGCATGCTTCCTCTCTAGCTAGCTCAAGTATTGGGTTGTTTGGCATGGTCACCTTTGTATCTTGAGATCTAGCTATTGATGGGTTTTGCAAGATTAGAGAATTAAGGAATGCCTTGCGACTAAGTGCATCGGCAACTACATTCTCCTTTCCAGGTTGGTATTTTATTTCAAAGTTATACTCCTTCAATCCACCGATGTTGCCTCATGTTGAGCTTGTTCTGGGTAAAGATCCACTTGAGACTTTTATGATTAGTCACTAGTGTAAACTTGTTATCCAACAGATAGTGTCTCCAAATCTTTAGAGCATGGATGACAGCTAACAATTCTAGATCATGGGTAGTAT
This sequence comes from Lygodium microphyllum, assembly GCF_053477565.2. Taxonomy (NCBI): domain Eukaryota; kingdom Viridiplantae; phylum Streptophyta; class Polypodiopsida; order Schizaeales; family Lygodiaceae; genus Lygodium; species Lygodium microphyllum. Next base: position 80,761,027 of record NC_141163.1, on the reverse strand, counting down.
AATTCTTCTCATGGCTCTTTAGTTTCCTTGAAGAGTAGGCTACAGAATGACCTTCCTGTATGAGCACATATCCTAAGGCAAGCGTGCTAGCATCAGTTACTACCTTGAACTCCTTTTTACTAAGGTCTGGAAGTTTTAGGATAGGCGCTGATACCAAAATTTTCTTCAATCTATCAAAGCTGGTTTGTTCGGCAGTTGACCATGCAATAGATGTTTGCTTCTTCAGTAAGTCCGTCAGAGGTGCTGCAATCAAAGCATAGTTTTTGATGAAGATCCTATACCATCCTGTCAATCCAAGAAAACTGCATATTTCTTTGACAGTTGTTGGTATTGGCCATTCTAGAACATCTCTGACTTTGGCCGAATCTACTGAGCTTCCGCTGATACGATGAATCCCAGATATTCAATTTGATGCTTGAAGAATGCACATTTCTTCATCTTAGCATACAGCTTGTGTGACTTCATTGTCTCAAGGAAGTTGGGGTTCATGATCTTCTTCCTATTTGGAATAGACTAGAGTGTCATCAAAGAAGACAAGCACGAAGTCATCAAGGTATGGCCTAAAGATATCTTGCATTAACCTGTTGAAGGTGGCAGGCGCATTCGTTAGACCGAATGACATAACTAGAAACTCAAAGTGTCCATATCTTGTGTTGAAGGCCGTCTTTGGGATATCTTCTTCCTTGATCCTTATCTGATAGTAACTAGACTTGAGATCAATCTTGGAGAAGATCTTTGCACCCTGAAGACGATCAAGAAGCTCATCTATTCTAGGAATAGGGTACTTGCTCTTGACACTTGATTGATTCAACCCTCTGTAATCAATATATAGTCGAAGCGTTCCATCTTTCTTTTTCTGAAACAGTACGGGAGCTCCCCATGGTGAACTGCTAGGATGGATGTAGCCCTGATTTAGCAAATGCTTGAGTTGTTCCTTCAGCTCAATTGCTTTCGAGATGGATATTCTATAAGGTCTCTTTGCAATTGGCGCAACTCCTGGTACTAGCTTGATCTCACGATCCACTTCTCTTTGAGGTGGGAGCTTTGTCAATTCTTTAGGAAATACGTCCGCGTATTCCTTTCATACGAAGGCCCTTCACTAGACTCCTACTTTTGATCTAAATTATTGAGCTTAATCAAGTACACAGGTAGTCCCTTTCTAACTCCCTTTATAATCCGAGATGCTTTGGCCAATTGTATTTTTGGTTTTCCAGCCTCACCTTGAGTTGTGATTAAATCCCCTTCAGAGTTCCGAAAGGAAATTTGGCCCTTTCCACAATGAATGTGAGTGTCAATAGGTTTAAGCCAATCCATTCCGAGTAGACACTCATGGATACCTAAGTTCATGACTTTGAATTTGACCGAAGTCGTCCTTCCTCCTAGAAAGAATTCCACCTTAGCAATTTGCCTCGTATAAGTGACCTCACGACCATTTGCCAATTCCACAAGCAAGATAGATACTTCTACTGTGGCTATTTCTAATCTTTTTGCACAAGCTGGAGAGATAAAGGAATGTGTACTACCACAAACAATGAAGGTCTTGAAACCTTTACCTTGATAGTCGACAGTGTTTGGATCACCGAGAACTGGCGATTCGGGCCTTTCTTGTGTAGAGCGGCATGGACTATCGCCTTTTCAAATTGAGCTTCCGTGGTCGGATCTTCTTCTTCGCACATTTCCCTATTGGCAACACAGGCGGTTCTTCCTCTGCCTCGGGTAGCAGCTCCCTGACCACGGTCAGTTCCTTGGAAAGGTGCTTGGCAATGTCCTCCTCCCAGCTTGGGACATTGCCTCTTGAAATGACCAGGCTCCTTGCAGTGGAAACAACAGAGGTTCTGGCCATTGCTTTGGGTAGGGACAAAGTTGTTGACATTATTAGTCCTTGCCTTCTTTCTTTGTCCCTGATTTTGACCTTGAACTCTCTTTATTTGAGGCCTATATGCCCCTCTGTTCGGGTCATTAAAAGACCAAGTTTTGTTACCTCTTGGTCTAGTCTATACATCCTGAATTATAGGCACAGCTCGAATGAGTGCGTCCTGTAGATCTGATGAGCGCATAGATTTGAGACAGGTATTCCCTGGTGGATTTAAACTAGCACAAAATTTTGACACCTACTGTGTCATGTCCATCTGTGGTGCATACTTAAGAAGTGAGACGAATTGAGAGTAGTATGCGTCAAGAGTGAGTCCCAACTGTTTCAGCTCGTAGAACTCATTCATTTTTTGCGTGCGATACGCAGGTGGTAAGTATCTTCCTTGCACGACTTTCTTCAGTTTTTCTCAGGTAACGGATCCTTTCGTAATCCCTTGATCTCTGTACCATTGCTTCCACCAAAGCGTGGCTTTGCCGGTGAGCTTTAGCTTGGCGAGCATAGCCTGGTTGGCGGATGCAGTACTGGCTGCTTCAAAGTAATCCTCCATGGATTCAATCCAAATTTCAGCATCCGCTTGGACGGATCTGCCTTTCCCATCAAATTCAGGCGGCTTAATCTATTTGAGAAGAAACTTCTTCTTCTAGATTACGATAGTACTTGATGTACGTGGTGAATTGGGAATCTGTACCTGGGGTTATGCCTGGATAAAGGTTTCTTAACGTTATAACTCGCTAATCATTATGATTTAAATTTCATACCCAGTTCAGCTACTATCAACCAAGAATCCTAGCTACTTAACTTTTTATCAATTCTTATCGACAAAATAGACATTGATAAAAAGAAGTCTTATTGATTTCATATGGGCATAGCCCTTTTGGAGTACATCAGTTTTCCTGAGATGATAGAGTAACTGTTACATTTAGTTTGGGGAGAATAATGTTGTATTACATTTATCTACGGGAACTGGATAATAGTATGGTTTCAGGTCATGGATCTTTAGGAATTGGTGAGTCATCGGAAGATTAGGCTATCCTTTCCTTTGGAACCCATTCTTTTCATAGCGCCCCAATACCTTGATCCTGTCGTCAGCGGGGATTACATGGGTCACTTTCTCATATACATATGAGTTTAGCTCAACCCTCCGACCTCGAATATCTAAAGTTGAGTTTACAGAGTCTGCGCAAAAATGAACAGCTTCACGATCTTCAGGTCTTCCAACCACTTGATCCTCTTCAGGTTGGTTTGAAGGTATGCAAATTGGTGGGCGGCTATATAGTAGATTCCTGAGTCGCCCGTCCATCTTCATTCCACATACAACGGCGATGGATTATAGATATGATCTAGCATGTTCATCATCTCAATCCTTTGTCGATAATCCGGGGAATGCATCGCAGTCATCATAAACATGACTCAGAACACTAACAACTTGTTCCATGATTCATAATTCTGCAAGACAGTATTGAGAGTAAGGAAATGTTTAGATCAGCAACATTTGCTTTACTTATTCTTATTAAGATTTGTTAAAACAAATCCTTCATTGGTTGGCTTTGATACCAACCATAACGTGTCCACTTATTCCCTTCCGGACATGTCTTAGCAATCCATCGGAAAGGAGACCTAGAGAGCTCTGCCCGGCACTCCCTCGGAATGTAACGGGGTTTGCGATCTAGGACTTTCCACGTCTGCCATGTAGCAGAAGTATTCTGGCCATTCCCACTTAGGACCAACGTAAATTGGGGTTTTCCCTAATGATCATTTCCTAAACAGCAACTAGCGTAACTACTTTACGCAGAAACGCCAGGGCGAAAGCGGATTCATACTGCATTTGGTTCAAGGGGAATGGGAAATGAGAGGGATGCAAGGCTCGATCTCTTTGCCATAAGGCATAGTCCCATTCTGTTCCCCTAAAACAACGTAAATCGGGATTATTATAACTTAGACTCTAGGTCAACGCCCTTGCTGTTCGTATCCTTTGAAACAATCTTCTTGTTGTCCATCATGATTGAGAAAATTTCCCGCCCAACCGGGACCACCCATCCATAGGACGGACCCATGGCCAAATTCACCGCACTTTCCTCAGGTTATTTTAGTTATCTAATTACCTACCACATTTAGTTGGACATGCATCAATCAGCTTCCTTGATTAGCCCGTTAGGCTTCGGTTTCTTCACGTAATCATAGCACTTGACATAGAAAAGCAATGTCAAGCAAGTTCCTTTTCAACATCTTATCATATTTATCTTTGAAATACATTTATAAAGTCTAGCTCGTAGGCTTATCCATAATCCGTCTGAAGGCTATCCAGCAATCCACAGGGATTAGTAATCCAAGATTTTGCCCGTAGACTAGTATGTGGGCCTCGAGATCCAATCCCGAGTCATGTTGGCCTCTTGTGCATGGCCCTAAAGGCGAGAGATTTACGGCTAGAGCCCCCCTGGCACCCAAGTCCTCCTGCTCCAAGTAGCGCTCAACGGAGAGACCTCTCATGGCAGGTTTGGTCCACCTTCCCGGCGCGGTTAACAATCCCATTGGTTAGGGTCAAGTAGACACTCGAGGGTAACTGAGGCTGCCTCTCCCTTAAGGCCTTCAACCTGAAGCATTAGATATCTTTTCATCCTTTAATTCTGATGCCAGGAGGCATATTCCACGGTGGATTCCGTGAGGTTTTATGGTGGATTCCGTAAACTTAGATGACCGGGGCTCATACGCAAAGAGGATTCTTTGTGCGAGAAGTTGATGGGGACACCTGTCCTTTTTGGGCGTTTCATTAATTTAGTGTGTACATGGGTGATTCCATAGCGGGTGATTCCGCAAAATGCATATTAAATTAATAAACGTTTATGAGTTTAGAGTGCGCACTCGTAATAAATTAAGGTTAGGATTTATTTCTAACCAGTTGATTTATTTATGTAGCTGAAGACTGCTAGGTATTCACTTTTGTCGGTTTAATTGTGTTATTTTACTAACGATTGTGAATGCTTCAGTTGATGTGTAGAGATAGCAGCAGTGGCGGAGGAAAGCATTGGAGTCTAGCGGGTTTTCGACCTTTCGACTATATTTTGATAGGCGCCACGCCTATATTTTGTTATGTCTATAGAGACATCGATTATTTATTATTATTTTGTATGCGCTTATGCGCCTGGATATATTATTTCTATTTGGATATTGAGATTGGGCGTGCCAGACACTATGGGCACCGTCCATTAGCTTTATTTTCTTATTTTTGGTAGAAAGTAAACTCAAAAGCTAAAAGCTTGTCATATTTTTGTAATTGGGCTATTTTTGAGCATAAAGATTGGAAATATACATTAAATACATGCTTTGTGAAGCGCTCACACAAGGCGTGGGGGAGATTGAACCCAATTTGTCTCTTGTCTCATGTCGTGCTTGCTTTTACATTGGTTTTTGTGCTAAAAAGTAGAGTACTTTGTTCTTGGGGACCTTTGGGAATTCACCACGTGAGCTACCTACGTCCGATCTGCGCACCAGTGGTATCAGAGCGGAGCAGAGATCAAGGGCTTCCAATTGCTACCAATCTCGGGCGAAGGCGGAGCTCCAGGAACAAACGGCCTCTACAGTCAATCTCGTCGCGAACCGTCGATGCAGGCAGACTTCTGGCGATCAAGAACCCCTATTTCCACTGTCAGATCGCGAAGGACCACTCTCTGTCGGCGGAGGACCACTCCCTCATCTCCATGAATAAGTCGTGATAAACAGTAAGAAGCCATATCTCTTTCTTAAAAAAAAGCTTAGTTTAAAAGCTTAAAACAAAGCTTAAGAAGCTTATTAAGCTTCCAATCTACAAATCGATCAGCAAGGGAAGCCTTCGAAAATCACGCGCAGTCAAAACGGCCCCCCCCCCCCACGAATTCACGACGTGCTGCCATACTTCTTCCTTATTCAAGCTTATTAAGCTTAAGCTTAATACATTAAGCTTAAGTTACTTCAAACTCTGCAAGTCAGTGAAGGCAAATAAGTCTGTAAACTCCGGGTCTCGCACTACAGAAGTCAAGTTCAGTAAGTCACTTGGAATCAAGTCCTGCAAGTTCTGCAAGTCGGCTAAGTCCAGCAAGTCAACAACCCTGCAAGTCTGCTAAGTCTGCAACTCTGCTAGTCAGACTAAATCAGAACTGACTACCGCTCGAAACTCCTAGAAGACTTGTTCGTTTGCAAAAACTCTGAACTGGAAAGTTGTTCGCAGCAAGCTGTTCTACCTATCTACAAGTTCGTTGAAGTACTTTCAGCAAACGGAGACAGAAATATTTCAGAATTTCTGAAAATTGAAGAAGAAAATACCCAAAAATACATAGCCTTGTAACCCCAAATTTGAGCTACGCTCATCCCGCTAACTGATTTTGAGTGAGAAAGGTTTGTTGAGTTTTACAGGATGACTACCCCACATATGGATGATCCTATGGCTGAAGACGACCTACCCGAGCCTACCATGGAACAAAAGCTGGATCTTATCATGTTGCAATTGGAAGAAGAGCAAAGAGCTAGGCAAGCCTTGCAAGCGCAATTGACAAAGCTACAAGGAGCGTCCACTGATAAAGAAGAACCTCAAGCTGAAGATCTGATTCGCCGTACCATCGACGCCACTCTTGAAGCACAAACCATTCGCAAGGAATCCAAGATAAGTAAACGAAGTTTCAAGTTTCGCACTTTCAATGGCATAAGAGAAGGAAAAACTGTTTTATCATTCATTAGCCAGTTTGATGACTATTTCCATGAGGAAACTTATCCTGAGAAAGATAAAATCAAGTGTGTTACTAATCATCTGATAGATAGAGCATCACTTTGGTGGACTGTCGTCCGCAAGAGTATAGAATGTCCTGCTACATGGGAAGATTTCAAGAAGAAGTTCATGCAAAATTTCCTTCCACTGCAATTTCATGAGAAGGCTATCAAGCAATGGGATTTACTTCAACAACGCGACCGTGAGCCTATTCCACAGTATACAGAGCGTTTTTGGAATGCACTTCTACAGCTACGCATGCTTGAAGACGTACCAGAGACGACACATAAGCGGAAGTACATGTCTGGACTTCTTGGACATTACTACGCTGAGGTGAACATGTTCAAGCCTGCTACCCTTGAAGATGCCATCTCCTTAGCTCACGACACTGAAGATAAGTTACGTGGAAGAGATCGACGACCACAGCCATTCCAAGCAAACGGTAATTATGGATCTAAACAATTCAATTCAAATTTCAGAAGGTTTAATCCAGGTCATTTTTCATCACCATCTTTCCGCAAGAATTGGCCTAAACCACCTGCATTACCATCCACTGTCAATCCAAATCCTAAGCCTATTCCACAAGCAAATCCAAATATACCCAGACTCCCAGCCATTGCAAATAATGTGACTAAAGCCAAGCCCATCGTATGCTACAAGTGTCACCAGCCAGGGCATCTCGCAGCAAATTGTCATTCAAAGAAGCCATCAGCACATATCAACTACCTTGGAGCTATGGACGAAGACGAGCATGAGGATATGCCGGATTTCACTGAAGAAGAAGATGATCCTACTACTACTTCCGACACTTTACCAGGTATGCCTACTTTACATTCATTGTTGACTATGAAATGTATGGTGCATGGAAAAGAAAGAATTATATTGCATGAGGACGGTAGTACGCATGACTTTATTTCAGCAAAATTGGTAAAGGAATTGAAATTGCATACAGTACCTACGCACTATCGCATAAAAGCTGCATTTTTAGGTACTAGGTACAATGGCACACAAGAAGTTCAAGATTTAGAAATTCAAATTGGTCCATATATTGAAAGAAGAAATTTCTTAGTTGTCCCATTACAGTCTAGCGACATTATCCTAGGAATGCCATGGAGACACCAACATAATCCCAATATAGATTATTCCACACACACAATGAATATAAATTTTCAAGGAAAATCTATTACATTATTTGGTATGCATGCATCTCATATGTTTCCACTGCTTTCGCATACTCAAGCAAAACGTGCACTGCACAAGAATACTAAATCATATCTTATTTGGGTGAATGAATTGCATGCAAAGGAAAATCATATGCACCCTAGGCATAAGGAATTTCTCGCATATTTTAAGGATTGTTTTGCAGAAGACCTACCACCAGGTTTACCTCCATCACGTCCAGAAGACCATAAGATTGACCTAATACCTGGCACACAACCACCTTGCAAAGCCCCATATAGGCACAATCAAATAAAGCAAAAAGAAATCCAGACTCAAGTAGAAGAATTACTAAATAGAGGTTTAATTCGACCTAGCAGTTCTCCATTCGGTGCACCTGTGCTCTTAGTCAAGAAAAAGAATAATACTTATCGGATGTGTATTGACTACCGAGCATTAAACAAGATCACTGTAAAGAATAGGTATCCTATACCTAGAGTTGATGACCTTATGGACAAACTGCAAGGATCTTCTATATTTAGCAAAATTGACCTTAAATCTGGATATCATCAGGTGAGGCTAGATAGATCCGACATATTTAAGACTGCATTCAGGACACAGTTTGGCCATTACGAATTCTTAGTTATGCCATTCGGATTAACTAATGCACCTGCTACTTTCAGTAGAATGATGAACCGTATTTTTCTAAAATATCAATATTGTGTGATTGTTTTCTTTGATGATATTTTAGTGTTCAGTCAAAGTGAAAAAGAGCATTATGAGCATCTATCATTAGTTTTTCAATTACTGAAAGAAAATCAATTGTTTGCAAATCCTGACAAGAGTGAATTCTTTAAGACAGAAATAGAATATCTAGGTCATATTGTATCAAAAGAAGGAATAAAAGTTGATCCTAAGAAAATTGATGCAATATTGCATTGGCCTGTTCCTAAAAATGTACATGAATTACGCTCATTCCTTGGTCTTGCTAGTTTCTATAGGAAGTTTGTACGTAATTTCTCATTACTTGCTTTACCACTGACCAAACTTCTTAAGAAAGGCATTGTTTATCAATGGACTGAAAACCAGCAGAAATCCTTTGATTTACTCAAACGTGCATTGACCAATGCCCCTGTTCTACAATTGCCTGACTTTAACAGACCATTCTTTCTAGTTGTGACCGATGCTAGCGGATCAGGAATAGGAGCCGTGCTTATGCAAGACAACCATCCAATAGCATATTCTAGTTCTAAGCTGAAACCCTCTGAGCTTAAATATTCCACTTATGACAAGGAACTCTTAGCAGTTGTACAAGCATTAAAACAATGGAAGCATTATTTAATGGGTTCAGAATTCATGATAAAGACCGACCAGCAAAGCATTAGACATCTACTTAATCAACCCCAAATTTCTGACCGTCATATCAAATGGGCTTCATTCATTCAAAGTTTCCATCCTATCATTCAATACCAACCTGGAAAAGAAAATGTAGTTGCTGATGCATTGAGTAGAAGACCTGCAATTCACAACATTTCTATCATATCTTTTGATTCTTTGATTGCTATGAAAGACACATATCACCAGGATATTACTTTTCATTCTGATTGGCAAAAATTAGTTCAAAATAATTTCATTCCTGTTGATTCATTGTCATATAATGATGGATTCATGTTTTTTGAAAAGAGACTGTGTGTTACTATTCCATTCCGATCTTTTGTTTTAAATGAAATTCATTGTTCCCCATATCAAGGTCATAGAGGTATCATTTCTACATTACGCATGTTAACTGAAGATTTTTATTGGCCGCATATGGATGCAGATGTATCTAATTTTTTTTCTGAATGTCTGATTTGTCAAAGAATAAAGAGACATCATGGTAAACAATATGGATTATTAATGCCTTTATCTATTCCATCTAAACCTTGGGAACATATATCTATGGATTTCATTACTGGCTTACCAAATACTAAATCTAACCATGACATGATTTGGACAATTGTAGATAGATTTAGTAAGCAAGCATATTTCATTGCATGTAAGAAAACTTTAACAGCATCACAAGCAGCACAGTTATTTTTGAAAACTGTTTTTACTAACCATGGATTGCCGAAAGTGATTATTTCAGATAGAGATTCTAGATTTTGTAATAATTTCTGGATTACACTGTTTGCAAATCTAGGCACAAAGATTGATTTCTCATCTGCATTTCATCCAAAAACAAATGGACAAACAGAAGCCACAAATAGCACTATTCTAGATCTTTTACGTGCATACACTATCTCTAAACCTCAGACATGGGATACTCATTTGCATTTATTACAGTTTGCTTACAATAATACACCGCACACATCTACAAAGAAAGCACCTTTTGAAGTTATTTATGGATATAGATTATCTACACCTATAGCATCTTTGTCTAATAGAATACAGAGTGCCGATGATATTGCTGTTATGCATAATACTATTTTTGATGAGGTAAAGGATATGATTGCTAAAGCCCAACAATCATATACCAAACAAGCCAACAAGAAAAGACAAGCCATGAATTTCAAAGTTGATGATTATGTTTGGCTTAGAATAGAAAAGCGTAGACTGCAAAGTGTAGATAGACATCCAGTTGTTAAATTAGCCCCTAGATTCTACGGACCATTTAGAATCATTCATAAGATTAATGACAATGCATTCAAGTTAGAACTGCCATCCCATTGGAAAATTCATAATACATTTCATATTAGTTTATTGAGACCATTTAGAGGACAATTACCTATCCACCCTGTCTATGAAAACCCACCTTTACTAGAAGAAGAGACTGAAATCCTTGAACCAGAAGCCATTATAGACACTGACTACATGACCACTAGAACTGGCCGAAGATATTCTAGATATCTAGTGAAATTTAAGAACCATCCTGTAGAAGAAGCACAATGGATGCACGCTAGAGACCTAAATGCTTTCCCCACTCTGTTAGCTCCACATTGAGCTAATAGCAATTGAGGTCAATTGCTATCCCACCCCGGGGGTATGATGCCAGGAGGCATATTCCACGGTGGATTCCGTGAGGTTTTATGGTGGATTCCGTAAACTTAGATGACCGGGGCTCATACGCAAAGAGGATTCTTTGTGCGAGAAGTTGATGGGGACGCCTGTCCTTTTCGGGCATTTCATTAATTTAGTGTGTACATGGGTGATTCCATAGCGGGTGATTCCGCAAAATGCATATTAAATTAATAAACGTTTATGAGTTTAGAGTGCGCACTCGTAATAAATTAAGGTTAGGATTTATTTCTAACCAGTTGATTTATTTATGTAGCTGAAGACTACTAGGTATTCACTTTTGTCGGTTTAATTGTGTTATTTTACTAACGATTGTGAATGCTTCAGTTGATGTGTAGAGATAGCAGCAGTGGCGGAGGAAAGCATTGGAGTCTAGCGGGTTTTCGACCTTTCGACTATATTTTGATAGGCGCCACGCCTATATTTTGTTATGTCTATAGAGACATCGATTATTTATTATTATTTTGTATGCGCTTATGCGCCTGGATATATTATTTCTATTTGGATATTGAGATTGGGCGTGCCAGACACTATGGGCACCGTCCATTAGCTTTATTTTCTTATTTTTGGTAGCCACAACACTTGAATAATCAAAGGAACTTGTCACACTTGAGTGCATTATTTTTGACATAAACATCAGCTCTCTAAATATTAAATACATGCTTTGTGAAGCGCTCACACAAGGCGTGGGGGAGATTGAACCCAATTTGTCTCTTGTCTCATGTCGTGCTTGCTTTTACATTGGTTTTTGTGCTAAAAAGTAGAGTACTTTGTTCTTGGGGACCTTTGGGAATTCACCACGTGAGCTACCTACGTCCGATCTGCGCACCAAATTCCTTGAGCAAACAAAACAAAAAAGTGCTCTTTAAACTATTACAAGCACAATCATTTCCAGTGGTCGTTATTTGGCCAATTGCTAAGGAGTGAATCCTTCATTTTGAATGCATCCAGTACTCGATCCGGGATCAATTGCAACTTAGCAAGATTCCCAAGGATTTGTTTGTTAACCCTTATATCCTTGGGTTAGGGCCGTACCCTATTAACCCACTTTAACCAATACCTTAAGTTCTATTAGCAGTAAATATGTTATTCCAATTTACTGATTGGCCTTTTTCTTCCAAGCAAATCTAATTCCCTTATCGTGGTCACTTTTCCCAAGAAAGGTGCTATGTTAGGATGACTACTCATCCTCTTGCAAGATAAACTTGCGCAAGAATCTGCCAATCTCATTTCGAGGAATTGGCCATTCCCTTGTGATCAAATCACAAGATCATGCGACATTGCAACTTGTTGCACAAGTGTCACATCAAAACCCATGGGACTTATTTACCCCTCGAATGGCATGTTCTAATCACGAAATCATGATTAGATAGGAAACAAGGTTAGGGTGTCTTCATAATAATCCGTTCTTGATTGCCCTAGGCTGACACATTGTCGGTCCTAGGGTTCCAAATTAGAACCGAGTTTCATTTTTTTATCGAGCGATCCTTAGGGTAGAAACCCTAGATCGTTTCTTGCAAGTATGTTCTATTGTCCCTGCATTCCGTAAATGTGAACAGGTTTTTAGGGTATGAGAGTTTCAACTTGGCAAATAGTGCGACTAGGTCACATCCTCAACGTGCTAAACCCTAGTTAGCACTTTGGGATACGTTGCATCAATTTAACCATTCCTAAGTGAGTCTCTCGCATTTTAGGTGATCAGGTTAAACCAATTTACTTGTCTATTCTTGAAGATATTTACGATACCATTTTTGTAATTACATGATTCATTGCCTATGTATGATTAGACTTACAAACCCTACTTTTCTGGTTAAAATCAAGGCATATGCTAAGTTACATCATAACTTCTATTGATTCTTCTAGAACATGCATTCAAGATTCATGCTACTAAGCATTAGGGTTTTATGTTTAAACGAATCATGCACCCTTTTTCCTAGTTTCATTTCTGAATGAATTATTCGTATGCTAAATTTACCCAACCTTTCGTAACTGCTTACGTAATTGATTGAGATTTATGCCAATTTTCTAGAGGTTAATCTACTTCATGCATCCCTAGAATCATTTCCATGCCTTGCAAATTCCTACGTATTATTAGCAACTTTCTTTAACAAATCATTGCGAAGAAGAGATGTCTAATAATGTGACATGCGATTTATATTTTCCATGCATAATCAAAGTGTACAACAATAAACTCAACTTTGTAAAGATGATCATTAGTTGATCTAATTTCGTTACTTTGCAATGCCTAAAAAAACCACTTGCTAGTAATGCATAAAGATCTTATACTCTTTCTTTCATTCGTTTATTTGAAAAATACAAATGACCGATTCTTTGATCGTAAGTTATTTCCTTTAATTTAGCGAAAGTATTTCAATTGAGAAAGTGCATCCTAATTTTCGTAAATGATCCATGCACAATTGAAATATTACGACGTAAATCAAAAATGAGGAAGAAAACCTGGACTTGTGGTGAAATATCCACATGGATGTTAGGAGATGATCCTCCTACGGTTGCGCCTTGTGCCTTTTTAGGAGCCATCAAGACTTCGACCTTTTTGCCTTGGCCGCAAACTTATGTTTTTGGCTCATCTCCTTCGCACGCGAAACTCTCTTTGTGATTCAACTTCCTTGACCGATTGCACCGGCTTTCGGAATCGGGCTTTAGAAGGCTTTATAGGCTTCCTCCTCAAGGCTTGAGTGGGAAGGGTTTTTAAAAGAAAAGAATGGGCTATGGTGGGATTTTAAAAGGGAATGCATGGGGAAAAAGGGTGCTTCAAAACCCGGGGGAGTAAAAAACTCGCTTGATAAGGCATTAGGGCCAAAAACGCTTCAAAAAATGCACTTTTGTTAATCACATGATTAAGGAAAGGGCCAAAGAGAGTTCGCCATGTGTGCAAGAATATGGTATTCTTGTCTCCTCTTTTTTAGAGATAGTGGAGTCCATTTCGTGATTCTCTCTTCTTTTTTAGCCAAAACCCCTAAAGTCTGACATGTTTTGGAGTCCCAAAGACGGTATTTACTTACAAATTTGACAAAATACGTGACAGAGATGTGATGAAATTAATAATGAGTTTTTTGAAAGTCGGGAGATCTTTCAATATTGTTTTTGGCGCCCAATACATACTCATTTGTGTTCTTGGCGCTATTTTTTAGTTCATTCACCCCTCTTTGAGCTTCTTTCTTTGCGGTTTCATTCTTTTCATGGCTTCCTCTAGGCACCCTTCTCGTTTAATACACTCTTGCACAGTTTATAGCCAAGGAGCAGATGGAAATTGGGAGCCCAAAACCTTTATTAGTAAAGGATTGGGTTACCATGTTGCCATCTTGCAAGGGCTCTCATAAGGTGAAAAGAAGAAAAGAGATGATATAAAGCATCACTGGAAGGGGCGTATCGTTGCCTTCAAAATTATGCCCGAAGGCTGGTTTGTCAAGGTGTAACATGTTTACATGGCCAAGGATATGCACTTGCCTCCAAACGAACGTGTCCCCCAACAAACACATTGTAATTTATTAGTTGAATAATGTATATAATTCTTTTCCATTTAGGCAAGTTCTAACAAACGATTCGTCATTGTAGATATCTTTCCATCAACAAGTATTGAATGGCAACCTGGGGAAAGCCTAAGTGGGACTTTCCATGCCATTCATAAGATATTGGCTGACATTATTTATGATGATCAAACTGTGTCTTTTTTTAGTGAATGCAAGGTTTTTATATATTATGCACAGTATGTGGTTCCCTCTAAAGCGGATAGGTATGGGAATATCGAAGATTTGCCATTACCGAGTCTTTCATCTCTAAACTGGGAGATTCCTGACAAGGTAACGGTGTAGAGTTTCAAACTCAAAATATCTCAAGATATTAAAAAGTCCATGACAACTGGAAGGATCTCAAGAAGAATACGTTTATCATGGTTTGTACCCCTCCATATCTTCGTGGCTTGCTTCAAAACAGCAAATTTACAAAGAACGAAGATATCCTAGCTAAGTAGAAACTTTTGGAAAGAGGATTTGGACAACACTATAGGGACGCTTTGGAAATCTAGAGAGTGCGACCATAAGGGCGATATCTTGAGGTGTAGTGCATGCCCTCAATCCTTGGCTTTGGCTTACAGTATCCCTTACCAAACTCTTGCTTTGGGCTTTGATTACAGGAGATACAAACTAAGATTGGGTATTTGGGTTCCCTTGGATTCCGATACAAATTGCACACCATATAAACTTGCGGTGCATGTTTTGCCGCATGAAGAAGTAAAGAAGGTGAATGTTACTTCCAATTGGAGTCTGAAAGATGTGAGGGATACCTTGGAATTGCTAGACAATACATCCCCTAGATATAAGTTCAAAGTGAATGGTGTAACAATTGGTAAAAGAGCCGAGCGCTCTCTCTTGTACGAGTTGTTTGTCTCCCACAATTGTGAGTTTTGAGCCTTGAGAATGAAAACTTTGCAGGAATTTATCTTAATAGACTATCCTTAAGATATTTTTTAGTGGGAACTCATAAGCTATCATGAAGCAAGTTGCCTTTCGAATGTATATAAATAAAATGTACATTGCATTCGATTTATAAGTGAAAATTTTCATTACATCATGAGGTACAAAAATGTCACATAAATGTACAAAGCCAAAATAATAAGGCTCGTGTATGCTTATGTTTGCTCTTTTGATTCTTTATCTGCTGCCTTCTCCTTTGTTGGCTTTGTGGCTTCTTTATCGATTTCTTCAAATATGTTTTTTCTCATAGGGCCTTTCTTTGATTGTTGAAAGAATTTCACCTTTACAGGTAGTCTCTTTTCTTGGGATTTAAGAGGGGATGGATCAAATTTCAGAGGAGAAAGCATTGGCATTCCTTTTTTTTTAGACTATGCAGCAGTGGTCCCATTGCCATTGCCTTTGCCCTTGCCCTTGCCCTTTCCCTTGCCATTGCCATTGCCCTTACCCTTTCCCTAGCCCTTTCCCTTGCTTGTGCCCTTGGCCATTGAAGTTTTGGGAGGAAGAGGGGAGTCAGGATCATATGGTGTGATTGCCTTGTCCAGAATCAACTCAATGCATTTCTCCCTTATCCTCCAAACATATGAATCAGGATAGTCTCTACACTTTAAGAATAAATGTTATAAGTTAGTGAAAAGAAATCATGATAAGGGTTACACAAACATCAAATGAAATTAAGTTACATTCACTCCTATTTGTAACAACTTTGAATCCACTGTTCTGCAAATATTTGATATAACTCTCCATCCACAAGAATGCGCATCGCTTTGCAATGGAACTTCTTGTAGAAGAAACATATAAGGCTTTTGAGAATCAGCAAGATCCTCATATGTAGTATCCAAAAATGTAGAAACAAGTCTACCAGCACTACAAAAGGAAGCTTTGTAAGTTCAAAATATTTTTTGTAAATAAAATCAAAGCAAGTAATTTTCTTTCAGCATACATTCGTGCTTGGCCATGAACACCGCTGAGAGAGTTCATAAAAATAATTTTTCTAGTAAGACAATTAATATAGATGAGACTCCAATGCCCTCTGCAAATTCAAAATAGAGGTGAGCAGAAATGAATATAGGGTGAAAGCAAATGAATATAAATTTTCCTCTATAGAAAAGAAAAATACATTTCTATATAAGGGAAAAAGATGTGGTAATTTGTCACACTATCGAAAGTATGAAAGAATGGTGAAATATTAGACCCAGATCTTGCAAATAGTTCCACAGAGAGAAGTGGATCAACTATATATATGGTTCTATGGATATCAAGAGTGATAGAGGAGACCAATGCCTTGCAGTCACTAGCAAAAGCTATTCAATACAAATTACATCTAAAATATACTTGAACCTATAAGCCTTACCTTACGCAAAAAAAAACAAAAAATATAAGCCTTACCTTATGCAACAAAAAACAACAGAGTCAGATAGTTGGACATCCCTTTTCTCCAACATGGGCTTATCCTCAGGAGATAAACTAAGGTATTCCTCCTCAGGTTCTACAGAAACATTCACAAGTATCTGCCCATACACTTTGCCCATCCTCTCGTTGTTGACGGGAGCAAGTGATGCGGCTTTCCTCTTGTAAACTTCGTCTTTAGTTTCCAACACCTCCTGATTTTTTTCACTCAAGAAAGATTCCTGCTGGGTGGCACCCCTTGTAGAGTAAAGGTGAGTTACATCCTCAACCTTTAGCTTTTTCCCTTTCCTGGACAATTTCGGGGGAATGTTAAGGATTTCAAGGGCTTTTTGATCGTTGGAAGGCAAGGGCCTCAGCACTTTATCGAACCTATACCTGATTCTGTTGATGATGCTGAAATCCTTATTCATAAGGGTAATTCTATGAGCATGGGAAGCACCAATGTAAGCATCCTTCATGAAATCAATAACAAAATCCTCTACAGCCTCTTGTAGAGCAAGAATGGCTGAGAGTTGCCACTTCTTATTTAGACCAAAGACAGTTGCCACTTGAGACAATCTATCAGAGATCTCTTTAACAACTCTTATGAAAGGAGCCTTTGGAATGACATGCTGTGTAGCTCTCTGGGCTTTTCTAATCTCACTAAAACACCTCTACATATAGAAGAACCGAGACTTCCTCTTTCTCTTTTGTGGCTTGGGAGGTTTAGTGGCTTCAGCAAATGTAGGCTCAGGTGCAATTGGAGGGGATGAATCCTTCACATGGCAAGTCTCACCCTTTGCTTCTTCAACTTCAAGAGAAGAAACATTCACTGCACTGAAATTCTTTGACTCCATGGAAGATGTTAGGCCAACACTTGGTGTAGGGGGGATTTCTGTGGCAAAATGCTCTAGGGCCTCTGATGGCCCAACTTCAGCAATATTTGAAGAGGGGTCCTCCTCAGATTCATCAAATTTAACTTTCTTCTACCCCCACTGTCCTTCCTATCCACATACACTCTTCTTACAGTTTTCTTTGTCCTTGCCATACAGAGAAGAAAATAGAATAACCAGAAGGAGAAGAAATGATATAGCAAATTTCTCAAAACGCAACAGGCCTAATACGGCGCGAGAAGGGACAAACAAACCAAACAAATCATCACAATCGCGTCGTATCGGAGACCAGAAGAGAAATGCCGATATGGCGCGATATGAAGAATACGAAGACTATGGAAGCATACCCTCGCCCCATATCGGAGAGGAGAAGAAGGCCGATATGGCTCGAGAGGGAGGTTACGAAAACTACGGAAGGACGTCCTCGCTCCGTATCGGCACACCGCAGACTGAAGACCATCGAAGTGAAGAAATCAGCAAAAGGCACACTTGTTCTGAAGTAAGGATGATAACTGATACGACGCGAGAGAATAGAAACGCAGCAAACGCAACAGTTGGATCGCACCGTATTGGCAAGCAAGGCAGAAGAGCTCGAGAAACGTAAAGTGTACACCTAGGCAAAATAACCCCTTACATACCCTCATGAATCATGACACGTGTCAGACACTGATTGTGCCACGTGTCCGCATATCGTGCATATGTTATGTGTCGACTAATGACCAGTCCACGTGTTTGCCACGTGTTTGTCGGCCACGTGTTGGCCAACGGGTAGTGCCATGTGTCGAATCCCAACGGATAGTGCCAGGTGGCATTATTGCGCGCCTACATAAGGGGGTGTCCCTAATCTATATAGCTTTTTTCGATTTCTTTGTGGGCCTCTATCTCTTCTCCTGATACTGCGCGAGAGCGAGTGTTTGTCTTCCGCACTTTCGTCTGTTCGCGTCGTTTTGGGTGTTCTCCAAAGTCTTCCTTCCACGTGCCTCCTAAGCTGATAGTGCCCGAGGTCGCGTGATCACTGATTCTGGCTCTCTCTTCTCGTGTCATTACGGTGTGGCCCTTTGGTAAAGTTGCTGGTTTGAATCACCGATACGGCGCGAGGAGGAACATCCGTGTCAAGCATTTGAGTCTTATCGCGCCATATTAGCACAAGTTGGAAACATGTCTGAACCCACAGATTTTCTAGGCTCCAAGGTTTTGCCAGGAACTGGTAAAAGAAGAAGGCTTTCAAAAGGCTCAAGGGCTTCAACATGTGATGAGCTTGTGCATTCTGTTTCTTCTCCATGCTCTGCCACCAGTGTAAGAATGCCAAGCACATCTCCAGGGAAGCGAAAGTCGGCAATGAGAGGTCTTGGAGTATCAGAGCTTACTGATATCACTCTATCAGAGAGGCTTCTTGATTTTAACCTTCAGAATGGAATGGATCTCTCTTTCTATGGAGTTGTGAAGAATGTCTTTAATCCTGATTGGGACCTTGACAGTGTTTTGAAATCTTGTAAAAAATATATTTTGGAGGACTTTTTGGAGTTTGAAAATCTTGCAGGTCCTTCTATTGAAGTTGGCACAAATGAATATGTCCATGTTCCCATTGGGTCAACACGAAATGAAAAGTCAGTGTTTACTTAGAAGTGTGGTGCCTACTCTCTGGACAGGTTTTATGCAAGAGACATATTGTGCTCCACTCATTCCAAAAACTGCAAGATGATGAGAAAATCTGTTGCTTTTATTGTTTTCACCCTTGTCAAATATCCTATGAAAGCTGATGAGCAACAGTTGGAAGGAGCAAAGTCTGCTAGCTTTTGCATGTTAGATGATCTGGTAGATGAAAAGGAAACAGAGGAGGTTGTAGATGCAGATTTTGAGGCTTCTATTGCTGAGAATTTGGATGTTGCTCACTTCAAAGCTGAGACTATCATTGAGGAGAGCCAAGGAGATACAAACCCTCCAACTGATGAGAGTTCTCACCATACTGTTCCTTCTCTACCATCTATACCTTTCAAGGACAAGGAGTACATTTTACTGTCAGATATTCAAAAACTTTTCAATCTCAGGGAAGATTATTGTCTAGCAATTGTTGCAGAGGCTTCTAATGCGGCAAATGGGATAATTGACACAGAGAATGAATCAAAGGAAGAGATACTCAAACTTGATAAAGAAACTCTAGATGATAAGTTTATTGATGCAGGTGAGGCCCTCTCTCTTTGTTTTGAAAAGGCCAAAGAAGTTGAGAAAGAGTTGAGTATTACTGATGAGGAATTTGATTGCATTCAAAGCCAACTTGGGATTTCCAATTTTGGAAGAGAGGAGTTTGAATATGTTAAAGAATTGATTAACACCAATGAGACATCATCATCAATAAATTTATGGAATCCAGTTAAATTGGAGTACGATGAAAACCAAGTGGTAAGATAATTTTGAATTTGCTTTTACACATTGGTAGGTTTGCATTTCACGCTCATTCAGTATGGGTTTTTTTTGCAGTTGGAGATTGCTAATACAGATAACTTCTTGGGACGTGGCAAAGGATCAAGAGCTGGTGGTAGTACATTGAAAGACATTGCACTTGGCCACTAATTGGCTAGGATTGACCCTCATTCCTTTTTAGTACTTCATAGTAGTTTCTCAGAGGATGCAGCATGGCCCATACTTTGTATTAAAGCTCTTACAAGGCTTCTAGGTTTCTCAGGATTACAATATAATGCCCACAAAGTAATGTTTTTGAAAAAGACTGCAGCAATTAGGATTTTTGGCTACGGTCCAGGTTACTCTGCTTCTAGAGCAGGATACTTTTTGGCGTTCACATCCTATGCCTTGGCTGCAAACCAAACTGATGTAAAATCTATAGCTGGCTACAAGAGAAAAAAATTTCTACGTTATAGAGGAAAGATTCTTGAGGAGAAAGAGAATGTGAGAGTTTTGGAAAACTAGCTTTGTATATATTCTTTCTTATATATAAAAGTGTGATTTCTCATGTGTCATTGCCGTCTTTTATCTGCATTCTTTGAAGTTGTCGTCGAAAAAACCAATTGAATAGCTCCTCCAAAGCATTGCTTTTTGTAACTCCTCCCCCATGCCTTGTGCTTCGAAAATAACTTGTGCGTGCTTGATAGTGGGATTTTTCCATGCCTTGGTTACTATAAGTTGCTAAGGGGCCATGCTCCTCCACAAAGTAAGGTCCATGAATACGAAGAATATGCTCCAATACAAAGTAACACTAATTTTATACCAATTGAAAAGCCTGTCAAAATAAGCCCATATTAAATAATTGTTACTTTACCAGATAAAAAGTGATATCTTTTTCTCCCCATGCCTCTTTTATCGCCTGAACAAGATTTGTGATTGATCTTTTGAACTCTTCCGCATATGTATATGTTGTCTTATGTTGCCTGAGGAGTTTCAGAAAAACATCAAGGTGTATCCAGACCTCCATTCTAAGAAACGCAAGCCTCAGCATGCTTGCAACATTTGTTGTGATCTCACATAGCTCTCTCCAACACTCCCAAGCCGCATTCACCTGCTTTCCTGAATGGTTTCCTAAGAATCGTCTAGCTTTTGAGCCTCCCATAGAGACATCGGCCAAGATATCTCTTGTTTTTCCTGAAAGTATTGGATCCTTCCTCAAGTGAACTTGGCCCCCATGAAATCCCATTTTCAATAGTAATGCCTCACATTTATCAATACACTCATCTGATAAAGATAATGGCTTAATGGAATATGTGTAGTCAAGATGCAACCTGAGAAGCTTATAGATTATTCTAATCTCTGCATGCAAAGTACAAATATGAACATTCTTAAGAGAGATTGAAAGAATGGGATCCTGGATGTCTTCTATGTTTTTAAATTTACTCAAATCTATAGAGTCTCTATTTGGGGCTCTTCTTACTGGTCGCAAACTACTTCAATCTTTGGATCCAATACTTTCCATGCAATAAATGCAAGGATATTTTGCATTTGCACCATTACATATTCCAAGCATACATTTGATAGTTTTTAAATCAGCACTCATATGCCATTCCACATTAAAATTACCAACCCCATCAACTACCAACATTTCGCCTTCACTTTGAGACTTAATGATATTTGGAATACCTGTATGGTTGAACAACCATTTCAACATTTGATGATTTTCAATTGGTACCTGGGCTGCACCAATCCACCAAATCTCCATCTTGGATTGGATCTTATGCAATGGAGCTTGGCCCTCACCATTGCTATGGTCCAATGCCATGTTCATGAGGAAAATGCTAATTCTTTCCATCTTCTGTCCCTTTTAAATCTGTGCTTCATCCAACTTCAAGGCAAACTTTAGAACACCATAACTTTCTTCTACTGTGATTTTATACATGTGAACCATTGCAATTTGCACCTTTTTTAGATCAACCCATATATTGTTAAACGCATTGTCATCAAAAATTGCCTTTTTTTTGTTTTTCATAGGACATAGACCTTTCGATGTGAATGTAATCTCCAAAAACATGTGGAATCTTGCGATTCATGGCAATTCTTGCAGTTGAAACAGCAAGGGCTTGGGGCAATCCAAATATAGTTACCCTATTGCGTTTAAGATTTTTAAACCATAATCCACAGATAGCACGATAACCTTTTCAACTTATACCCACAGTATCACATGTCTCTACAATTTCATTTGCTTTCACCGTGCCTTGTAAGTCCTTCACTAACTCTTTGAGAGTTGGACCTCTCAAATCCGCATTTTTGGGTGACTTAAGAATCCTCAAAATATCTTTCTTATTCATGGTTTCCTTCAAAAGTTTGATTCTTTCCTCACTCTCTCGGATATTGATGCCTAATATGTTAGAGACATATTTCTTTGCAAGATTTAGTCTCCTTTTCTTTGCTCTCTCACACAAGTTGGTTATATTTTTTAATGGTCTCTTCCTCTCTCTAAATCCCACTAGAGTTTCTCTCAAGCATGTTAGCTTATCCTGCAATGACTTGTTAACATTTTTCAAAATATCAATCTGACTTGTCAACTCTAAAATATTTGTTTGTGTAGTTTCTAGTGCTTTTTTCATTTCGTGCATTTGAGCTATATATGTGTAAGATGTAGAGTATAACCTCATATAGTAGCCAAGCATCCCATTGTAACCTTCTCCAGCATATCTTATATAGTTATGGACATTGAAAAAAGGAGGTGGTTTACATGTACAAGGATCCCTGGGATAAATATTTCCGTCCACCCACAAATCTATATGCTTCATTCCTTGTGTTTGCAACCTATTGGCTTCAATCTCATCTATCAATACTCGATGATGTATACTTCTCCAAGATGTGTAAATCGGATCTAGCTGAATAGTTAGCTTGTATTTACGTGTGCTTGTGCCTGTGTTATTTGAAGTAGTATTGCTAGACATTCTAGCAAATGAACCGAGCAAGAATCTCACAGTGATAGGAAGCAAGTGCAACAAAAAGAATGGCAAAAGAGAATAGTGTGTAGAAAGAAAACGCGGGAGCAAACAAATGCGAAGTTCATACAAAAATCTCGAAAATACAAAATCTCTCAAGTTCCAAGACAAAAATGGCCGAAAAGGTGACCCCTGACCTGGATTAAAAGATGAGGGCAATTAATGGCCGACCTCTTCAATGAACCAAATATTCTCTCATTAATCACATCTGGACAACCAAATTTAGAGGTTTTATTCTTCCTAAACCTCAACTAATTAGCAACTTAATCACTTTCTTACAAGTGCCATTTTTTAAGCGTTTTTGGCCCTAATGGCCTATGAAAGCGCAATGAAGCGAGCTTAAATGGGCTTTGTGAAATGAAAAAGGGGTTTTAATCTTTGGCTATTGTGGATCCACAAGAAGGGTTTTAAAAAAATTATTTGGATGGAACTCCACGGAAAGGGTTGCTTTAACCCTCCGGCCAAGGTGAGCTTATAGGGCTTTAGTGGAATTTGTGATAGGAAAGGGCTTAGGTGGAACCCATGGAAATGGGAACTGAAATCCTGGGGTTAAAATGAACTTTGAAGGGGAATTTCAATAGGAAAGGGGGTTAGGTGGAAATTGCAAGGGAATGGATGCAAAAATCCTGCCGGGGGGGGGGGGGGGGGGGGGATTTATAGAACCCACTTGAAACGGCTTGTGGAAGCCCACAAGAAGGGGGGCTTCCTAAGGGGGCTTTAGAAGCTTCTAAATCTTCTGGGGGTGTCATGGAGAACCACATGGATGAAGAGTATGGTGGCCGAATCTTTGCGGCTGGCGACATGGCGACTTCACGAATCAAGCGGCGGCAATTGGCGTACTTCCTGATCAGTGGCAGATGGCGGTGTCCCCTCCTTCTTACGACTACCACATGGTGATGATACTCTCCCCTCACTCTCTCTTGACATGGCCTACAGCTTATGGCCTTCCCTCTTCTCAGAATCCTCTCTCTCCCCCTCCTCCCCTTCCACATGGGGTTTTTTTATAAGCTAGGGAGAGGGACCTCCCCCCTCCCCCACGTGGCCTAATGCATGGGCATTAACCCCCATGGCTCCAGCTAGATGCCTAGTCATAGCGCCTCCCTCCCTCTCCTCCAACACGACCGTTGACTAGGGGAAGGAGGGGATAATTACAAAAACAATTGCCATAATTCCAAAATTTATCCTCATGACGTCCTCCCAAGAGGAGGTTCATACGAGGATATGCGGGTTTCTTTAAACTTTTGGTCCCGTTTCTGCCAATGAAGATTAGGATACGTCGAGTAACAGATCGCACCGTCTGTATCTTTGATGCCGGCATCGTTATTGCATGAGACTCATGCATGCACGTAATATTTTTGAGCAAAAATATTACATGCTACCACATTCTTAGTTCTAGATGTATGAAGGATTTGAAAATGAAACATAGATAAGAAATTTTCCCAATGCATGTGTTTCTTTGAGAGCTTCTTTCTGAGTGAGGAAATATCTTAGACTTTGGTGATCTGTTTTAATAACAAATCTGCACCAAGTAAGTAGTGTTTCCATACTTGAAGAGCATGTGCCATTTCCATAAGCTCTTTCTCATATACTGGAGCATGTAGCTCATGATCCTTGAGGCGTCGGCTCTTAAATTCTACTCCATGATGCTCTTGGTTAAGCACAGATCCAATGCAATCCCCAGAGGCATCATATTGAACTTCAAAAGGTTTTTGAAGATCCAAAACTATGAGAACTGGATGTTGAGTCATAAGAAACTTAATTCTTTCAAAGGCTTGTAGTTGCCTTGATCCCCAACAAAAAGGCATTCGCCTATTAGTAAGGTCATGTAGAGGAGATGTAGCATACGCAAAACCTCGTATGAACCTCCTGTAGTATGAATATAGGCCCAAGAAACTTCTAACTTCATGTACAGAAGTAGGTGTAGGCCGTTCAACAATGGCTCAAATCTTCTCAAGATCCATTCTCACCAAGTTGTTAGAAACAATATGGCCCAAGTAATGAGTTTTCGAAAGGAAAATTTCACTCTTCTTAGCATTGACATGTAGTCTATGCTTGCAAAGCTCTTGAAAAACAATAGATATATGTTTTCTATGCTCTTCTTCAAACCGTGAAAATATTAGAATGTCATCAAAGAAAACACCTGAGAACTTTGAGTGAGGTCTAAAAATTCTCTCCATCATTTGATTGAATGTGACGGGTGCATTAGTAAAACCAAATGGAATGACTAAGAAACTTATCCAAGATATCATCTATCGTTGGGATAGGAAAACAATTCTTGATTATGATCTTGTTCAAAGATCTGTAGTCTATGCACATACGGAAAGAATCGAAACAAGTAAGATTGGAGAGCAGTATGGAGAAGAGCTAGGTTGAACTAACCCTTTGTCCAACCATTTTTTTACTTGTCTTACGATCTCCTCTTGATGACTTGCACTTACTCGATAAGGTGGTTGGTTAGGTGGTGAACTCCGTGGGATAAGATCAATTGTGTGATCTACCAGGCACTTAGGAGGTAACTCTCCTAGGAGTGAATCACTAAAACAATCTTCATATTGTTTAACAAAATCATATTTGGCTTGATCAATTAAATAGAGGGGTTCTTTTAAAGTCTAAGACTTAGAAGCATTAGTTGGTATTGTGTGTTCATTAGAGGCATGAAGTGCCCTTGAATCATTATCTTCTTTTGACTCATTCACAAAAATCATGTACGTAGAAATAACTTTCTTCATTTCTTTAGAAATGCTAACATGACTAACCATTGGCACATGCCAATCTCCAGCATGAGTAATGCATACTATGATGTTTTGACCCTTGAATTGAAATGCAAGGGTCTTCTTAACAAAATAGGGAAGAGGTCTAATATTGTAATGCCAAGGTATACCTAAGATAACATCACAATTACCAAGGGTTGCAAGTAGAACAAATTCTTGGTCACGGTGATCCCCAATTCTAAGATTCAACTTTCCCTAGATAGGAGTAGAATTGGTTGTAATTCCTTCAAATGCCAAACCTGATCCAATCGGTGTTCCCAATCGATCCGATGGAATTTGTAGCCTTTCAATAATATTTGTTGACACAAAATCATCTCTGGAACCTAGATCAAAGAGTATCAAAACTCGTTGATTGTTGAGTGTCCCTCAATCCTTTAAGAGTTGTCTTTTCTTCTCATTTGAATGAGTGTTAGCTTGCACATCTGGAATAGAATTTGAGGATGGCGAAGGAGGATCTTTAACCACATTTGCTTTCTTCCTTTCATGAGGACAATCAGGCTTCATATGCCCTAACTCACCACAAAGAAAGCACCTTCCTTCCTCTTTGTACTTTTGTATCTTAGAGGGTGAGAGATACTTGTCATTCTTCTTGTTTCCCTTAGGCTTTGAATATTGGTCATGGGTAAAGGTAGGTCTTCTTTGATTAGTTTTGTCTCTTGGTTATCATAGAGCTGCTCTTGTCTAGCTGAATAAGAACTCATCTCCAACTTTTGAGATGTACCAGGTTTATGCAAACTTTCAGCTATGATGGCAGACTCCATCATGCGAGATAAGGTTTCATGTGGATACACCTTCATGGTTCTATGTAAATGAGGGAGTAGGCCAGCTTCAAACTTTCTTCTCTTCTCTTCATCGTCACTGATCTCCATGAAAGGAGTAACCTTAAGAAGAGTAGACCAAAACTTGTCCACATAACTAGTGACCTTCTCATGCTCTTTCTGGCCTAGCCAATCCCACTCCTTGACATCATTCCAAAATCAAGAGATAAGATCTGAACATAAAACTGTTTCTTGAACTTTTCCTAAGTCATAGGTTTCCTTCCCTCCAAAATGAGAGTCAACCACCAATTGCTAGCAGTGTCTTTCAAGTGCATGCCTACATGCCTTAGCTTGGACTTTTCTACGAAATTACCATTAGAAAAAGCAACTTCAAATTGCCTAACAAAAGCTAACGCCTTTGCAGGATCTCTCTTACGAGAGTAAGAGTCAAAATTTATGTCCTTATCCCTAGACTTGAAAGTCTTAGTCTTCTTAAGCTTGCTCATCTTATAGTCCCTCTTCATCCGTTTGTGGATTGTATGAGACTTAGAACTAAGAGAGTAGGAACTAGAAGTTGATGAGGAGGAGGAGGAACTTGTGTAATCAGGGGAGTTGAGGGAGATGACTCCATCCTTATCCGTCCCACTTGAGGTGAGGTCTTTTTACTCTTCTTGACTCGAGAGTCCTTCTTCCTTCTAGGAAGCTTCTCAACAATCGGATGCTTTGCACCTTCACCATAAATTGGTGCAATGGTGTTTCTTCCAATATCACCATCTTTCGGAGGATTCGGTCCTTCATAAGTAGCTTCTTTCCTTGCCCTTAAGTTGTCAATCAATTGACGTACTTTGGGAATTTCCAACAAGCTACGATAGTCTATCAATTGAGCTTGTAATTGCTCACTTGTCACTTCATCAATTGCCATGTTTACCTTCTTCTTGCAAGGATCATCTTTACTTTGAGAAAAGCAAAGAGACCTACTTTGATACCACTATTATAAGGTCCGAGATACACGCTCGACTTTCTTATATACTTAAAATACATATGGAAAATATTATGCTGGCACAGAGGGAGAATAGATGAGAGAAGAAAAAGGTGTAGAGAGAGAGAGAGAGAGGGAGAGGGGAGAGAGAGAGAGAGAGAGAGAAACTGAAAACACACTGGGGACTAGAAGATGGGCCAGTCCCCCCCCTTGTGGAGTTATATTTTTGACAAGGAGCAAGCTCCTCCGTTACACATAAACCAATTCTTACTTGTAGATCTTGGAAACAAGATCCCAGTTCCTTGCCCGATATACAACTGGCTAACACTTGCACAACTTGGAAGTTGGCACCTTTTGATCCTTCTTGAGTCCCCTTCTCTCCTACACAATATGTGTAGGGCTCTCCTCTTGGTGCTTGATTTCAGTAGAGCTTCGGTAGCACTTGCACCTTCTCTTCTCCTCTTGGAACTTGATTTTAGTAGAGCTTTTGCAACACTTGAACCTTCTCTTCTCCTCTTGGAACTTGATTTCAGCAGAGCTTTCGCAACAATTGCACCTTCTCTTCTTCTCTTGGATGCATGCAAAGTGATGCTTTCTTCCACCTCTCTCACACCCAAGGAGAGCCTCCTCTTTTATAGGTTTCCAAGAGCTTCTTTTCTTGGAGAGATACTTGAGTTTATCTTTATGCAAGATGTGGCTATTCCAGGACCTACTCTGCAACACCAATTTCGAGATATCTCTCTATGTGTTGTTCGGATGAAAAAATGTCCAACACAAAAGTTGTAGATCTCGATGTTTTCGATAACCTCATGGCCCATTTTTAGAGATCATTTTTCGATCACGAGATATTTTTAAAATGTATTTTCCATGTCTAAAAATAAAAAAATAGATTTTTAAACTGTACTCTTAACTTGTGGTCCATGCAACCACCTTGGGTCATAGATAAGGAGAGTTCATTAGATTTCCTTGGGCCTCAACCTTAAGATTGGATTCCACACAAAAGCTTGTGTCATTTGAGACCTTAGAAAGAGAAAATCACTTCTCTCCTCACTTCCAAAGGATCACGTCTCTTGTCTTCCTTAGTGAGAGAATTACCTCTCTCGTCTTTCTTAATGAAAGAAAAGACCTTAAACCTTGACTTGTAAGGGAGAGGATGACCCCAAATGAGTACAATGTTGATTAGACACACAAGTAAAAGTTGTGGCCAGGCATCCTTGAATGCACACATAAATACATATACACAATGCTAATGCACTTCCTCTTCTTAGAACTCAATCCATCTTCATTTATGTGTAACTCCTTGGTTCTTGTGTACACTCTTACACTTGGCAGGCAATTCTTTCCCCCTTCATAACTTGTACTGCCTGTATCATATATCCCCACCACAGTGCTCTGATCACCCCATTAAGTGATGCACTAGGAATACTGGTCTCTAAATGGTCTCATGGCCTTGCTAGATCATCATCAACACTTAAATAAAAGTGATTCATTAATTTATTCACATAAATTTATTAAATAGAGAATACATAATAAGCAATCAATTTAGTGACACACATGGCAAGTCATAAGGAAGAAAGCTGTATAGATGCTCTCTACATAGTCTGGCCTCTACTATTGTTGGGATTCTAGCCTAGATTATTCTTTGAGGTAGCAAAATAGGAGCTTTGTGGATGATGACCCGTCAAGATAATTTGCAAACTAGAGAAATTCATTGTCTTCTTCTTGTATTTTTATATCTTTTTGTAATTCTCTACCTTTGCTACACTATTAAGAAAATTAGTACATCTTGATCCATTGTTTACTTGATACTTCAAGTCATCCTTTAGTCCTTCAATGAAATTATTTTTTAGGGCATCTTCGATCACTTCAAGAGCATATTTATAGAGTTGTAAGATATTTTTCTTATAGTCATTGACAGAAGTTCATGCTTATTCTCTTCACATTGTTTGAAATTATAAAATTCTATCTTCCCTTTTATATTGTGGTGAGCAAATAATACATATTCTCAACCTACGTACAAAAATCCTCCCATGTGATACGTTTGACTTGGGTATCCTAGTTTGCATACATGACTTCCACCATAACTTTGCCACACTGAATAGTTGTAGAATTCCAATCTCAGCTTTTGATTCTTTAAAAAATTCCAATTGTGTGAAGAAGTCTCCAAGCTCTTCAAGCCATGTCTCTAGATCTTCTATTATCTTCATTTTGCCTTCAAACTTGTTCAGCTTGGCCTTTTTAAATACCTACTTAATAGAAAATTCTCTAGCATCATCTTCAAAATGTTTTTCTCTTCTCTTCACTTGTTGTTGTGACCTAGGTTGTTGTTGAGCCAACTCTCTACTTAATCCACACATACTAGTTGTATTCACTTCACCTCCTAGATCCACAACAATCTTAGGTGTCTTTGCATCTTTCTTATCTAGCTTGTTCTCTTCTGAAATCAACAAGAAGATGTTGAATAAGTTCTTCTTGCTCATTGATTCTTTGCTCCCTTCATGGATCAAAATAGCTCTAATACCACTTATATCACAACTAGTCAAATCTTATAAGAATCAACAATAATTTTTCATAGAATCACAAAGTAAAGAGAATTTTTTAAAAAAAATTATTATATGATGAAGAAAAAGGAGCACCAGTCAATAACATGATCAAAATATGCACTCCGATATGGAGCTCAAATCTCCCAACCATCCCCAAGCTTATGTCATGTACATGAAAATGATCCTCATTCTTAGTCTTAGTCTCATTCTAAATCACAATCGCAATCACATTCACAATTACAATATCAATTTTCTTGAAGAAGATGAACAAGAAGACTATTTTGATTAGCTATCTCCCCAAAATAACTTCATGCATTCAAAAAAGGTTTTTTCATGAATGGCATGATTTTCAAGAAAAGAATGTACCAAAGTTGACATGATCTTTTCAAATCAACACTCACATGCAACTTGTCAAAAACATAAAGAAAGCACAAACAAATGATACATTTTTTAAATAAAGTATTGAAAAAAATATTTTTTATTTTTGAAGGCTCATATCTCCAAAATGGTGAGGAATTTGACTGAGCCTATGAGATGTCAAAATATTCTCCTTGATGCTCTCTTCAAACTCTAGGAGAGTAACTTTGGCCAAGCTTTTCTTCTTTTGATTGCAAATCAAGCTCAAAGACAAGACTTATCTATATGTGTTCGAAAAATTTCGACCAAAAATTTGCCATTACCAAAATTTATCAAAATACTCAAAATGATCTAAAAACCATTTCCAAACATTATTTACATACATATAAAAAAGAAGTTAAATATGGCTTTATTAGGATATATCACACTAATAAAGGACTTGCAATCTTCATAGAGTTCTTGCATAAGTTTAAGTGCATGTGTCAGTAGTTGGGTTGTTTTGAGTAGCAAGCTTTAGATGTTGGAAAGATAGATTTTTTTTTTTGCAAGGTGCATAATCTACCTTGGAAGTGAGCTTGGAAGAGGACTTGGAAGATGAAATGACAAAACTAGGATTGAAAACTAACTAGTGGAATGTAAAAGATGCTATTACTTTTCTTGTTAAGAGGCAATGGAGAAGTTCTAGATTACCTATTGGGACTATTTCTACAACCTCTAGTAAGTCGACAGAACCTAAAGTAAAACAACATGTGTCTATGGTTGTACTCTTGGAAAGGATGATGTTATGAATGAGTTGGTCAAAGGGATCTATGATCTGTAAAGGTTGCAATGCTTGATAGAAAGGACAAATTACAGTTTAAAGACTTCAAATAAAGAGGGATTTGTTCATCATTGCATTTGGTGTGATATCCCTTTATATGAGCAACAAGAGTATGATTTAAATCTGGATGTATTACAAAGAGGTTTGGTTTTTTGAAAGCAGAAAAAATTCATTTGAGGGAGAGAGATCTTCTAGTTGACCTAGAATTTGGAAAATGTGGGATATAGAAAACATTTGAGGATATGGCTCTACCAAGAATGCATATGTGACTGAGGAAGCTGCCACTTTTAGGTAAAATTTTGAAAAAGCTCTCAGAAGTGGTAGTTTTGGTAGTGAAGCAAAGTTTTGGGCTCACGAAATGCACATAGCTGGAAAGGGTAAAATATCTAGGGTTGAATTTACTAGTACATGAAAAAGCATTTGTGAGATGATAGGATGGGACTCATTGATTGATTCTTTTCTTATGTATGCTTATTTGGCCGAGTTGCAAAACACAAATGTGATTATGGTAGAGAAAAGAAAAGGGGATGGATAATGCTTCTAGTTCAAAGAAAGTGACTCAAGGAAATCTAGTTCATCCTAAGGATTGTGCTAAGCATACTCTAGAGCATGCAATGGAATATTCATCTCAAGAGAAAAATGAGGATGGGAAGAAAGAAAACAACTAGGGTACAAATTGCAATTGGATATTGAGATTGCAAGTGACTTCCTGAAGAAAGTGCTTGAAGAGTGCATCTTAAATAGCAAGGTTGAGTTTACTCTTAGGAAAGTATTTGGTATTGTAAAAAGAGAATTTCATCATGAAATTATTGATGTCATAAAGAGGATACTTGATTTGTCCATGAAGCAACAAATGCTATGGCGTAGAAGAAAGAAGATCATGGTTTATAGGGCATACATGTAGATTATGAGAATGATGCAGGTGCTATTTTGGAATGTTCTTAATGCTAAAAAAGTGATTGTCGATGGTATTAAAGCTAACATAATGGATGGAAAAGAGATACATTGTAGCAAGAAACAAAGGGGAATGACACACAAATAGATTATGAGACCTCAAGATTGATTCCTAAAAGTCATTACACCCATAATCATTGGGCCCAAGCAATTATAAAAATAGTTTTGAAAATTGGGGAGCTTTGAGATTGCAAGTACTATACTTATTGACCATTATTTAAAGATTAATGTGATATTCCAAAGTTTATATAAAAATGGCACATGGTCAATTGATTGTGATCATGGATTAAGGATGCAAGTAGCAACCAACTCTTCAAGGGGTCTTTATGAAACTTTCTTAAATGTGAGGGTAACTATTGGTAATGTATAAGAATATCAACATTTTTTTGTGTAGGACAATTCTTTTTATCTAGTTATTTTGGGAGAGCCATATATCCTTGTTGTTTGTATGGAAAAATATGTTGGGTGCTAGATGCATGAGCTTATGCTTGAGTTCAAAGCAAAGGTGGGAAAAGAGCTATCTAGTTCTTGACTATGTGTATGAATCATCATAGGAATAGAGATAGATTAAGGGATTGTCAGTTGTCACCAAATGCAAAAGAGTTTAAGGAACTTGGTTTTTAGTGAGCACTATTATAAGGGAGGACTACAATGGTGCAATGTGGGGAAAGCTCTCCATATCCTATTATATAAAAATACTTTTTTATTAGTTTTACTACATTCTCACTAACAAGTTTCGTTATATGTTTGTAAAGGATTAAGTCTATAAATGGGACCAAAATATTGCATGTGTGTAGGGCTGAAAAAACATGGGTTATTGGCAACAAATGAGTGCATTATTAGCATGTTTGATGGGCTAAACTTTGTGGACACAATGGATGAAATTTCAACAATACTCAAAGCTCAATTATGGCTGAAACTAGTATGGTACAAGTTGGCTCATTGGGCTTATCTCAAGAGATAATAAAGTTTGAGAAGAAAAAAGGATTATGTCTAATGAAAGGAATAAAATTGAAGCAGTGGTGGAAAAAAATTAAAAAACATCAAACTGTTAGATATGCTCAATGCCCCACCCTCATAAGATGCCACCAATGATCCATGGTGCTCAAAGTTGTAAGGCCCCCATAATGAGGAGAAGCCATATGTGAGCCTGGACATTGGTTGAGTCTTGACTTGTATGTCAGATGAGGTCTATGCAACCGAATGGGGAAAAGGTGACCGTTGTGGGTCTAATCTTTGGGTTAGACATAGTAGTTAAGCTCATAGCAACTTGAGGCACATTGCATCAAGTTGCAAGGTAAGAGAGTTATCAAGAGCCCTAGCCAATGGTAAAGGGAATATTCCCTAGCCAACTAGTGGAGGTGCATATGGAAGGTCATCCATCATGACCCCCTTCACAAGCTATAAAAGCTAAACCCCTTCACAGCCATCTATTATCCGTCTTTCACCCAGTCAGGGTTGTTCCAGCTAGCCTTAAGCTCTTCACCTATCTTCTGTCTAGATCGCCATCTAAGCTTCACAGTGGAAGCGCATGGGTCTGTCCATCTTTTTATTAGTTATTTGGAGATAAAGAAATTTTGTTATTCTCCTCTTATCTATTATGTACTCTCTATCTCTTTCTCAGATTCTGTTTGCTGTACCGTGTAATTTTTTACATGGTATTAGAGTCTAGGGGGATCTAGGGATCAAAGAGTGTGCAAGAGGCAAAGGCTTCAACAGCAACAAAGAGGAATGATGTCATCTTCCAGAAGCAGTTCTGGTGCAAGAGGTGGTGCTACTGTACCAGCTATTCAAACATTGAGGATTCGTCCACCAACCTTCAATGAAGGTAAGTTAGATGGTAGAAACTGCACCTTGTGGAAGTTCAAAATTACAACTATCCTTTATTCTTATGAACTTTTGGAGACTGTGCTAGGGACTGATGCAGAACCATAGCCTACCACTGACCCATCAAATTCTAGTGTGATGATTCCTTCGAATGCAGATCTTCTACGAGCTTGGAAACGAAGGAATGCAGATGCATCGTGTGCCTTAGTTACAAGCTGTTCTGACAGTGTTTTGACTTTGATTCAACATACAACCAAAGCATGAGAGGCTTGGAATGTACGAAGGAGTCCGTATGAAACACGAAACCAAACAAGGATTCAAAACTTGGAGAATCAACTAGCAACGGAGAAGTTTGTTGAAGGAGAGACAGTTGAAGCATTCATCACTCAGATTAAGAATCTACACGATTAGGTGGCTGGCACTGGGATACAAAAGACTAGCAAAGAGCTAGCTCGGAGGTGTCTTCGGATTTGTCCACAAAAGTTTGATGGACTAGTAATTTCCCTTAATACTCAGGTGAGACCTCAAGCTTTGCCTTTTGAGGAGCTTTGTGCATTATTTATGGAGGAGTTGAGGCTGAAAGCCCAAGAAGGAAGCAACAATGGAGATGCTACATTCTCTCCTAATGCAAAAGGCAAAGGTGATTCCTCCACCAAAAATGATGGGGACAAAAAGAAGAAGGGCGATAAGAAGAAGTTTCAAGGAGAGTGCTTTTACTGCAAGAAGAAAGGACATGCAATCGCAAATTGTCGTGTCAAGAAGGCAGATGAAAAGAATGGTACCCTTAAAAGTAAAGGGAAAGAGATAGCCAATACGACTAAAGCAGAGTTGGAGTTATTCATGGCGACCATTGAGGAAGTTTTCTCTTCGGCGCAAGAAGAATCTACCATTGAGTCATGGGTGTTGGATAGTGCAGCCTCCCGTTACATGACCAACAAGAAAGGTCTATATAGTTCTATGCAGCCTCTACGAGAATCCATCACTGTGATGGTTAGAAATGATGCAAAATGCCATGCTACAAGCACAAGTACTATTTCTTTTGTTGCTGCAAATGGTGAAGTCAAAAAGCTTTCAGATGTGTTGTATGTTCCTGAAATTAGGTGAAATCTATTATCAGTAGCCATAACTGATCTTAGTCATGAAGTGAGGTTCAAGAAGAGAGGTGCAAAAATTCTTCACAGTGCTGGAAAAATTATTGACAAAGGAGAAAGAAAGAACAACATGTATGATCTAAGTGCTCTTACAGCCACCGCTGGAGTGGGCACAAGTAAGCTTTGGACACATCTGATTTGTAGTGTTGAAGGAGATGCAAAAGCAAGGTATGGTTGCTCACCTACCTACAACGATTGGATTGAAGGAACCATGTGAAGCTTGTATGATAGCCAAGCAACAGAGAAACGCATTTCCACAGGAAAGCAAGAAGAGAGCACAAGCTCCTCTAGAGTTGGTGCATGCTAACTTTTGCGGTAAGATGCCTACATAGGCCTTAGGGGGATCTTCTTATTTTATGTTGATCGTCGAGGACTACAATAGGAAGATGTGGGTGTCTCACACACCTCAATAGAACAGTGTTGTGGAACACAGGAATCACACGATTGTGGAGATGGCAAGATGCATGCTAAAGGGCAAGGGATTGCCTAACCATTTTTAGGCTAAAGCTATTAATACTGCAGTCTACATTCTAAATCGGAGCTACAGAAAGGGTCTCAAGGAAAAAACACCTCATGAGGCTTACATTGGTAAGAAACCATCTGTCTCACATTTTAGAATTTTTGGATGTGAATGTTATGCACATGTTCCAAATGAGAAGAGAAACAAGTTAAAACCAAAAAGTAGAAAATGTATCTTCTTGGGTTATAGTGATGAGCAGAAGGCTTACAAATTATATGACCAAGAGGCGAAGAAGATCATTGCGAGCCGTGATGTGGTGTTCAAGGAGGAGCCGCATACAGTGGATGAGGAGAAGGCAAGTTCTTCCACTTTATCATGAAGCGAAGAAGTAGTCCACTATGAACCTGCCTCGAGAGCTACCCATATTCTTAAGGAGGAGCAAGCATCATCTTCAGATGATGAGGAAAAAGTTCACCAACCAAACATCACCCCACCAAAAAAGCCATTGCCGCGTTGGGTGAAGCATCTCTATAACCACAATAATCCTATGCTTGTATCTGTTGAGGAGAAGGCAGACGGACCAAGGAGATCTCAGAGAATAAAGGAGCAAAGGAGGGCTTCTGCTCACATAGTCAATATGTCCTTGATGGTTGAGATTATGAGATAAGTAAAGGAGCCAACTAACTTGGAAGAAGCACTTGTAGATCCAACATGGAAGGCAGCTATGCAAGCCGAGTATGATAGCATAATGAAGAATGACACGTGGGAGCTAGTGGATCGTCCAACAAAGCGGAAGGTGATTGGCACCAAGTGGATCTGGAAGGTAAAGTACAAGGCTGATGGTACCTTAGAAAAGTACAAAGCCAGACTATTTGTCCAAGGATTTTCATAGGTTGAAGGGTTTGATTTTCAAGAGTCATTTTCCCCAACTGCCAAAATGACCATTATTTGCACAGTACTTGTAGTGGCCGCCAAAAGCAGTGGTCAGCTTACCAAATGGATGTTAAATCAGCATTCTTAAATAGTAACCTCAAGGAGGAGGCCCCCCATTCTGAGAAAAAAGTGTGTAAGAAGTCCCCCAAACACAATATTAGTGAGTTTGGGAATCCCCCAATTCCCATTTTTTGAATACTAAAAAGATGGCACCCGAATAATATGCCCATAATTTTCTCAAAGCCATATGATGTGGCCTATCATTGGAAATCGCTTGAAAAATGAAATCTATTGAGCTATAAAGCGCTCGATTTAGAGTTATAGTGTTCAAGTTATGGCAAATCCAAAGATTTGACCATGTGTCCCAAACTTATGGAAAATGCCCATATTCCCCAATATGGTGTTCCTAGAGCATGGTACCAGCGGATATATAAGTTCTTTTTAAGCTTAAACTTCAAAAGATGTGCCTCAGATGCTAGCTTGTATGTTTACAGGGATGGTAAAAAGTCTATAGTGATTGTCCTATATGTGGATGACCTTCTTATTACAGGTGACTATGAAGATATGATCAACCAAACTCGAAAGGCTTTGAGTTCTGAGTTTGAAATGACAGACTTAGGCTTGCTACACTATTGTTTGGGGATTGAAGTCTGGCAAGAGCTACGAAGGATCTTCATCTCTCAGAAGAAATATGAATGGGAGATCTTGAAGGCGTTTGGCATGACCAAGTGCAAGGAGATAGCTACACCTATGGAGGTGAATGCAAAGTTATCCATTGAGGATACATCAGCACTAGTAGACATTGGGAGGTATAGGAGGTTGTCGGCACTTTGATCTACTTGTGTAACACTAGACCAGGTATAAGTTTTGATGTTGGTGTTTTGAGCACGTTCTCAAACAAACCTCATGAGAGTCATTAGAAAGCTGGGATGTGGGTGCTCAGATTCTTGAAGGAAAATCTTGACTATGGAATCACATATAGTTCCGGAACTTCTCTTGTGGGAAATTATGACTCAGATTAGGTAGGAGACAGTGATTCTAGGAAGTCTGTTTTTGGTTATTGTTTCTCTTTAGGTTTAGGAATTTTCTCTTGGATTAGTAAAAAGCAGCCAATAGTGGCATTGTCTTCTATCGAAGTAGAGTATAAGGGAGCTTGTTTTGTTGCATGTGAAGCAGTATGGTCGAAAAGGATCCTATGGCATATGGGAGTGCAGGATGAAGAGCCAACTGTGCTGAGATGTGACAATTAGAGTTGCATCGCCATTGCCAAAAATCCAGTGTTTGATGCGCGCACCAAACATATAGAGATCCAGTATCACTATGTGCATGATTTGATTGAGGATGGGATAGTGAAACTGGTCTACTATCCAATAGAGGAGAATAAAGCGGATATCTTCACCAAAGCACTTACAAAGGATCTGCCTCAAGTTCATCTTCAAAGACTTGTCATTGAACCGAGGATATAATTCACCTGTGGGTTGACATTGAGAGGGGGTGTTAGATATGCTCAATGCCCCACCCTCATAAGGTGCCACCAATGATCCATGATGCTCAAATTTATAAGGCCCCCATTATGAGGAGAAGCCATATGTAATCCCGAACATTGGTTGAGTCCTGACTTGTATGTCAGATGAGGTCTACGTGACCAGATGGCAAAAAGGTGACAGTTGTGGGTCTAATCTTTGGGTTCGACAGAGTAGTTAAACTGGTAGAAACTCGAGGCACATTGCATCGAGTTGTGGGGTAAGAGAGTTATTAGGGGCCCTAGCCAATGGTAAAGGGAATATTCTGTAGAATATTCACTGGCCAAATAGTGGAGGTGCATATGGAAGGTCAACAAACACAGGTGCATATGGAAGGTCATCCATCATGACCCCCTTCACAAGCTATAAAAGCTAAACCCCTTCATAGCCATCTATTATCCATCTTTCACCCAGTCACGGTTGTTCCAGCTAGCCTTAAGCTCTTCACTTATCTTCTATCTAGATCACTATCTAAGCTTCACAGTGGAAGGGCACAGGTGGACAGAGCCATCTTTGTATTAGTTGTTTGGAGATAAAGAAATTTTGTTATTCTCCTCTTATCTGTTGTATACTCTCTATCTCTTTCTCAGATTCTTTTCGTTGCACCATGTAATTTTGACAGCGGAATTTTGATGCCGAGAAGTGCTTAAAAATAGCTAAAAATTACGAATATCAAGGAAAAAATATTCAACGTCGAAGGCGGCGGCTCGACCTAGGACGATTTTAAGCGTCAAAGTGCTTTAAAGGCGCCCGAGAGACACTTGTTGATTTTTCATAATTTTTCAGACTATCGTGTGGGTTGCCAAGAGTTACCGGCCAATGCGGGATGTCGAGCCGGATGCCCAGGATTTTTCAGAGCTCAATTCGGAGTCTGGACGGAGAAATGGCCACAAAATAGTCAAGATATGAAAAGGTGGACACTTGGGAGGCCAAAATTGGGCATGCCTTTTGAGTTTGGACCCCCCTCTAAAATTTTATGCACCTTATGAAGCAAAAAACGTGGAGAGAGAATGAGGGATGAAGAAAAAACGTGGAGCAACATGGCGGCCGTTTTTTGTGCCCTCTCATGATGGAGATGGAGTATGCAGGCTGAAAGCAACCCATACAATCGATCATGGGGCTGATGTTCCCTCTCTTGGCTGGTCTTATCGCCTGTCTTCGCCCGTCAAATGGTGGCCTCAATGGAAATCTCTGATTTCAGTCTTTCTCTCTCCTCTAAGGGCAGATTCATGTGGTGAAGAAGAAGAAGAAGGATGGATGACGGATGCTTGTCCAATGAAGACCAGATTGCTCCGTGGTTCAAGAGAAATGAAGATTGTTGATTGTGGACTGTCATGAGCATTAATGGTTGCTGAAAATCAGTCCCGAGATGTGGCAAATAAAAACTCGCAACCCGTAAAGAACGGTAATTTCATTTTTACAAAGGAGAGTTATCTATTGTTTGAGAGACTTATATTCAAACTATGATCCATTTTCCTAGGCTTTGCAAAGTAGGGATGTTACCACTATGAAGACACCCTTGGGTTTAGTACGCATGTGTACTCTTCCTCAAGGGGCAACAAATTTAGTTGCACACATGATGGTAACTATGAGCAAGGTGTTAAGGGATTATATTCCAAATTTGACCATAGCATTCTTAGAATATATGCCTATTAATGGGTGGGTAGAGGATGAGCATGATGAAGAATTAAATGAGTACAGTTACAAGAAGTTTGTTGCTAGTCCCATCATCAAATGTGAGCAGATTTTGACTAGACTAGAAGAGGTTGATTTAATTCTTTCTAGTCAAAAGTTTATCTTTAGAGTAGATGAAGTGTTGATTGTTAGTTATATGTGTGGGCCTTATGATAGAAGGCCACCTCAAGTAAAGTTTTATGGGATTGATAGGATGCGTGAGACTTGTACTTTCATTTGGGAGGTAAGGAGATTTCTAGGGGCATGTGTGTTCTACCTCATTTGGATATTGCATTTGCATATGTGGTTGGTGACCTTTATTAGTTATTGCATAAGGGAAAGAAATTACAATGGGATAAACAACAAGGAAAATAGGTATACATTTATGTTTGGAGGAGAGGTGTTAAACAATAGAGAGGAGATATATACAAGTTAAGAGGGAGTTATGCAATATTGTTACAACCCTTAAATATGATAGAGTATTTCATTCATCCACTTGTTATAGTTGAGAGACACTATCTGCCTTTTTTAGGATGATTGCAAGTTATGGTAATTTAAATATTGCCATGCTGAGATGGATTGCATATATCAATTTTGTAAATTAGAAGTTTTAGCATATTATAAGAAAAAAAAACCAATGGTTGATATGTTACCCAACGCAGAGTTCGACAATGAAGATGAGATGATGGAAAATGATGATGAGGGTAAATTTACTACAAAAGATACATGTATAGTTGTTGAGAGTGCACTCGGGGAGGTCAATCGTAACTATATGTATGTATCACGTGGGTTCAACATAAGGGAATTTTAAAACACCATGTTTATACATTTTTCACATATATAGAAGGGTCCTATATAAAGGGGTTACTTATAGATTGAATAGAAAAGGGTTATATTTTATTAAGAAAAAGTTTACAGATAAGGATATTTATAAATAGGCCTGAACACACATAATATAGAGGGTATACATATAGTGAATCACTCAAGAAAGTGCATTCAAATGTATTGTGAATGTATCTATTGCAGTCATAAATGCAAGGATAACAATTAATATAGTAGATACAATAGAATGACTCATAGGTACATCTGTTGTAATAATGAGTACAATAGCAATATAAATGTTTATAGTAATAGAAAAAGCATGGATAGTAGAGGAAAAACACCATATATGTTATATTTTAGCATTTGAGATATTTCAAATGAGTTATATGAAAGAGAGTGGATAAAATTTGGTCACAATTGGAGCGCACACTTTCAAGAAAAGATGAATGTACTGATGAATGGTATTAAAATAGGAAAAAAATCATATGATTACTTTCTGAAGGATGGACTTGTTTTGAAAGCATCCAAAGAAGAAGAAACGTTCTCCATCATGGCCCTTATGTGGTAGGGCTACTTAGCTATATGTTATATAAGAATTTCATGATAGTCATTGGTCTAGTCATAAGGGTGTCTAGGCTAGTTTTTAAAACATTAAGTGGAATGGGATATTGTGTAAAGATATTCCATACTTTGTGAAATCATGCAACACTACCTAAATGTATTCATTAGTGAGACAGAGAGATGGTTTACAACCAACCTATCCTTTATCCATGCATCATAAATGAATTTTTGATCTCTTGACCATGTATGTATTCATTAGTGAGACAGAGAGATGGTTTACAACCAACCTATCCTTTATCCATGCATCATAAATGAATTTTTGATCTCTTGACCATGTGTACACGACTTTGACAAATGAGGTATATCATGCTTTTGCTAGCAAGGATCTAAATAATCAAGTGGAAGGAAGAGCTTTGAGGACCAAGATGGCATATGTTGTATATGGGTTTTTACCTTATTAAAGGAGCTTGTACAATTTGGGAAGAGGCTTTTATTTTGTTGTTATGATTGTATAAATAAGTTTACGATAGATAAAGGGTAGATTGATGCAAATGAGGCTCAAGACTTCTTCTCTCAACTAGGTATCAAGCTTGCATTGACATGAACATATAATGTAGAGGGTAATGAAAAAATAAAAGGGGCATTGTCCTACCATTAATACTAGTCTTGTGATTTGCTACAAAAGTGGTTGCAAGCCACTTTAGTGACTCAGATTCTATTTTGGGGGTTCACTATATGCATGCATTCTATATCAGGTGTGTTCAAGGTCTATTTTATAAATATCCTTATTTATAAACTTTTCCTAAATAAAACACATCTCTTTCTATTCAATCTATAAATAATCCCTTTACATGGCACCCTTTGGTATATATAAAAAATGTGTAAAAATGGTTGAGAAACCCCCTATGTTG
The DNA here is from genome assembly GCF_053477565.2 of Lygodium microphyllum. Classification (NCBI taxonomy): domain Eukaryota; kingdom Viridiplantae; phylum Streptophyta; class Polypodiopsida; order Schizaeales; family Lygodiaceae; genus Lygodium; species Lygodium microphyllum. The sequence continues at coordinate 80,718,971 of NC_141163.1, read as the reverse complement.
AACCCACTTGACACACACATATATGCTTGAGTGAACCCCTTGAGGATTCTATTTCATTGTATTAAAAATAATATGTGTATATAATACCAAAATAGTATATGACTTTCCCAACATTGTAAGATAGTATAGTAAACAATTTGGAACAAGTTCCAAGTGAAAATTCATTTTCTACAAGAAAAATTGAGCTATAAAAGTACATGTTAATTAGTCAAAAAAATGCTCAGCAATGTTATTTGGAGCTCTTAAAAAAGTTAACAGTTTTTATCTACTTCCAAATCTCCAAATGGGAATACACACCATACCTATCAAAGTATGTTTCAAGTAAGGTTTGGTATAATTGAAAAAATTTAGAGATGGTTTGGATTAGAAATACTAAAAATTTTCAACTTTCTACAAAAATGGTCTTAAAGATGAAATTTTTGTGTTTTTCTAACTCTTTCTTTTTTTCAACTACTATCTTGTGTTGATCATATTTCATTAAAATCATTTCTTCTTAATCTTTCTCATTGTGATGAGAAATTGAATTTTTTATAGAGGGTCCAACAAAAGTGTCTTTTTGTTGCTATGAGACTAGTATTAAGGCATTGGCAAAGGCATATAGAGGCAAAGTGAAAGAGTGGCCACATGCATTATGGATTGATCAAACTATAAATAATGCAACACTAGGGTGAATATTGGCTAAATGAATGTATGGGAAAAAAGTGATTATGTCACTTGAAGATATGGCTACTACTTGGAGTGTTTAGCCTTGGAAGAATGGGATGTGTAGGGAAGAGTTGTATACTCTTTGAATTTATTAGTTACAGAGAAGATTGTGGATGACATAGAGATAGCACTTGAAAGATTGAGGACAACAAGGCTTTACAAAATAAAGACCTAAGGAGTCTAGCCTATAGAACATGTAGGATACCACGTGAGTTCAAAAGAAAGGGTATTATATTTAGTAAATTTTACAAGATTGTATTTACAAAATGGATTTTTTAATTATAATTTTAAGAAATGTGTACGTTTAGTAAAGTAAAAGGGGTCATTTTAAGGCCTTATAGTATGTAAAGAAAGAATATTTGATAGCCTTTGAACGCACATTATATAGATTATTTCTTATAGATGGACCCCTCAGGAGCAAAGAAAGGTTTGACAAAAAGCACAGATTTAGACCAAGGGCTATATAAGAAAAAAACTAGGTGCTTGTTTATGATAGCACCCTAAACCAACATAGCACTATAAAAAAAGTCTCCAAAAGATGGTTTGGTCCATACGTAGTGAAAGTGAAGCATGTTTATGATAATGCAACCTTTTCTCTGTGTGAGTTGGATGGTACAAAGTTGAGGATACCTATTGTAGAAAAACTGATCAAATTACTCAAAGGAATAGAGTTTTATGCTTATGAGGAAGAAGACTTGGAGACACATACCACACAAGATATTGAAGAGAATGACTTTGTTGATCATGTAAAGGGTTCTAAACTTGTTAAAGAGTAATAGTGTGGCACATGCCAAAGGATGTGTAGGTCTAGAGGGGTTGCATGTCGTATGAGTAGACTTCTAAGAGTGGAAATCATAAGAAGAGCCACTTCCCAAAGAACTCATTGATATGCATGTAGGATATAGTATACCAGAATTCATGAATAATTTAACTATTTTAGGAAAATATAAGTGTTGGCATCGTAAGGTGATAGGGGAATTTATGCATGAAACAAGGGGGTTTTGAAGAGGAAAAGAGAGAGCTTCATGGCGAAAAAAATATTGAGCATTGATGGATGAAAGGAAAGGAGGGTTTTGACGACTCTTTGGCCTATTCAAAATGCCAAAGGATAGGATATACAAGATATCGACAATAGGGATCTACTACTACAATTAATTCCAACATATTTCTCTTGCTTATACAAATCTTAAACTAAAAATCATATTCTTGTATACACTTGATAGGTGCTTGGTATATGCAAAGAGGAGTCTTTTGCTAAGTTTTGGGCAAAATAAGCTTGAAGATTTACTAGTGTAAATTAGTAAATAAAGACGCTAAAATAGAGATTTACTATTGTAATAAAATTTGGTATATTTATCTTACTTACAGGTCTCAAAATAGGAGTCATTTTCTTGAATTATAATATTTCACTTTTCTCTTACTTTATTTATCGTCATTACATATTTGAATAATTATAATAACCTATTTATATCTTGAGGAGGTCACCATATGTATATCCTCTACATTACATGCATTCAAGGCCTATTTATAAATATCCTTACTCATGAATTTTTCTTATATAAAAAATAACCCGTTTCTATTCAATTTGTAAATAACTCCTTTATATTACACCCTTTTGTATGTAAAATAATAATAAAAATTATATTTTAAAAATATCTTATTTTGAACCCACGTGATACACACATATATTCATGAGTGACCTCCTAAGATTTATATTTAAATAGTTAAAAAGATAAGTATGTTTTATAGAAAAAGAGATGTAAAGAGTGAGTTAACTTAAAAGCTTTCTTTTTAAAGAAAATAATGATTCTAAAAAGCATTGAATCTAATTTTAAAACTCTCATAATTCTCTATTTGTGACACTTTTGTAGAAACTGCCTACATTGAAGACCATGGTTTGCTTAAACTATATGACTTTGATTACTCATGTGAAAATATAGGTTAGGAGCATGAAGTTATGGAGATTTTTGGTTGCCATGTTGAAGCTATTTTAAAAAGAGAGATATAGTGATGATCGGAATGTCCAATAGACAAATCTATATGAAGAAGATATAGTGATCATGAGATCCAGATTGAGATTGTGAGTGATATTGAGAGTGAGATTGTGAATGTGATTGAGATTCCTTCATGAATATAGCTCGAGGTGGTTAGGTGGAGTGAGCTCTGCTTAGGAGTGCACTTTCCAAGTTTGAGCTCTTTCAAGGAGTATTTCTTCTTCATCAACATCTACTTTCTTCAAAGGGAAGATTATTGATGTATATTGAATCATATTGTTAAGAACTCTTGTTTCTCTTTATTATAAGATGGATGAGTGGTATATTGCTTGAGATTGAGAATATACTTTGTATGTTTCTAAATAAGAAAGTGTTTCTTGATTTTTATAAGAGATCTTATTTGTCTACTCTATCACTAGAATCCTTCTCTATACATATGATTATGATTGTAAGAAGAAAGTTCTTTATGCCTAGCTTCTGAATCAAGTATTCTTAAAATTTAGTTTAGATTGTGATTCATGGAATTAATCTTTTAGCTTTCTTTTTAATTTCAATGCTATTTGACTATTTTATTATGTATCAAACTTGTATCTCTGATGTCAAGATGGATAAGTCATACTCAAATTTTCAATCTACTTTCTATTTTATCTTTATTCATCACCTTCTATTTTCTCTATTCTTTTAATTGATTGTGTTATTGAGGATATAGTCATGTAATAAGTCGTATCAAAGCAGGTCAATCCCATAATCAACTTGAAGGTAGAAGACTTGGAAAGAATAATCTAAGAAGATTATGAATCCAATGGTTGAGAGAGTAGACATAGACAATCAAATTGAACAATAATGAAGCTAACTAATAAGAGGACATCTATATGAAGCACAATAGCATAGCAAGGATAATTTAAGATTATAAGGTCTTTGGATTTTATGTTTCCCTTACGATTCTTCATGATAGCTAAAACAGATAAGTAACTTTTCCCTCTTTTATTTGCCTTTTCCTCTAAATATTATCATAATTCATATTTCTATATTGGTCAAATATTATGATATTATCAATATTGGGGAACTGCTAGAAACCAAGGGTGTCTCCAATAGCCCTAATAAGACTTTGCAAAGAGTCGAGGAAAGGCAAAACAATCAATTTGCTCCATAAGTTGTTCCCTGTAAGAAGAAGAGGTCTGCCTCATCACTCTTTCAAGTTAATATTTTGGCCAATGTGCATAAAATAATGGTATACTGGTTTAGTAAATATTGGTGAACAAGGGCACAAAGTGGAGGGCTGAATTCAAATTACACTTTACTTCAACATGAAGGCACCTACTTCTAGACACACAAATATAAGCCCCTCATGTGAGTCCTTAACGATGAAAAGCACTAGCATGACCAATTACGAGATCTACATGACCTTTAGATGGTAGCTATCAAGCTCGACTTCTTAGTTTATTGTAATAAAATAAAATATCAATTTTCCATGGACTGCGCCATTCTATGATGTTGGCTCCAATCTTTAGTACAAATCATGCAGCTCAAGGAATATTGTAATGCACACGGATCTCAAGTAGGCCAGGAGTGAGCTGCCACCCTGCTGCAGCATGAAGAAACACGGGCCGCCCTGATTCATAAGAACGCCCTGATTCATAAGACAGGCCATGCTAAATGTCGATTAGCTTTCAAATCAGTGTGGGGTCTCCTCCATGATGTGATTTCTCTCACAAGAAGCCTCTATTCAAGCTCGCTGCTTCCTCCAACTTCTTCGACAATGACCATTTTGCTGCCCTATCTTCTCAAGCATGCAAGCTGCCTCTCCTATTCTCCTCCCCTTTGTTTTTCTCAGAACAGATGTTGTTGCTCCCAGTTGTACTGCTCTCTGTATTCTGTGTTGACGATCACCTAACCCACTACTAATGACGATAGCAATGTTCTACTTCATGCTACGCATGCAATCATGGGCCGGCCACGTTCAAAAAAATCATGATTGCTAGCCACCATTGAAACAAAACCATAGCTCAGACCCTTCATTGATAACGCTCAATATGGTACACATCATATGTACTTGATGGTAAGTGCCACTTGGCATGTTCTTTTAAATGATTCTTTCGACTTGTTTTTCCCATACCCAAGCTTCGCTTTGTGGCATGAAGGCCTATAGCTATGTATCAGTGATGATTTGATAACTATGGTTGTGTTGTTTACCTGTTGTCGAGCAGCTCCCCCCATGTTCAATCGTTCCTAGCATATCATATATGTCACAGACTCCTTGTTTTTCGTATTCATAGTAGTCCTCCTCGAATACCACTTCCTAGCATAGAACATGGGGTTTCTCCAAAAAATAGTATTTCCCCTCCCTCCCCCCCCCCTCCGCCCCCCCGGCCTTCCCCCCTCCCTTTCCTCTCACATATGCCATCTTTTTCCCTAAACTTGACTTCCTTTTCTGTAAAATTAGCTTAAGCTTGTTAAAAGCTAAGCTTCTTGTACCATGTGGAATCATGCTCTTCAATTATTAGTTTCCTCATCTTACATTATGTCATTAGAGGTGAGTTATGAAGCATAATACCTATTGCATAAGGCATGTCTTTCTTCAATGCATTGCCAAATCCTAATGCCACATGGTTCTCTTCAAAACGAACTTAATATGTCACACCCTTTTAGACAAACTCTCTTTTCCTTCATCCATGCAAAAGAACTTTGAAAACATTGTCAAAAAGTACATGGAGACACACTTAATTTACTCTCCATTTGTGTAGTGCTGCCTACGTCACCTACAAGAGAGAATTGTACCTTTCATATTTGTTTTAGAATCCTTGCCATAGCATTGAGAGATCCCCTTTCCATATCATTATTCACCCACAATATGGGAAATAAAATAGGCAAAGAAAATATGTATAAGCTACCACACTTAGCAATCCAAAATATCTTCTAGTGACACTGACTTTGATTACTCTAAACATTTGACTTGCAACCATCCTCCAAGCTTTTTTGCGAGTGAATGCATAGTGTTGTCAAGCATTTTTCTGAAAATTAAAAACCCCTAGTCAAACTATAGTTAGGTTTGGTTTTTGTTAGCTTAGTTGTTTGCATGAATGTTTGTTTTGTCATTTTATAATTGGATTTCTTGTGTTTGTTTAGCTTAGGATTTGTTTTTGCCTTTTAAAAAAAATTTTATGAGTGTGGAAACTTGATAGCCTTGGTCGATCTTGGTATTTCTTTGAATAGGTTGAAGTTGGAGTTTGCTAGTAGCTGCCGAACATTGTGGAACAAGGAATGTTTTCTTGTTGAGACTCTTGCACATCATAGGGATTATGGGTTCACGAGCACTTCATGATGCACTTATTAATTACACTGCACTCGGGGGTCGTCTCCTATTCTTATCAAATACTTCCATGCTAGGGTTTGGGTTTACGCACGTTTTGCACCATCGTTGAGTACTTGCATGGCATGAGGCCCACTGTAGCTATATGTAGTAAATCTTAGATGCACATAAACTTGAGAGAGCACATGTCATTGAGCATGCACATTTCTTGCACACAAAATATTTAGGATGTTCATCACAAAGTTCTTATTTAGTTAATATATTTAGGACCATCATTTCCAGAGAGATTGTGAGAATTTGGGTGGAGTGGAGTATGACATATTTTCTTGTTGAGAGTTCAGAGGTGAGACTAAGGATTAAAATAATGAATGAACCTTTGTTTGCATTTTCCATGATACATGATCACATGTAGATAGGCTAGGCACAATTTCTTCAATTCATACATTATTTTTGTGTGTAGCATCGATTGATTGGTTGCATACCATGATCCAACATTGCATATTTTTTCAAATCATGAATGATTGGGCATGGAGTTCATTTCAAAAAACCATATTCCTGCTAGAGTACACTGCATAAAAAATTGGTTTATATTTAGAGAAAGTTTATTTTGAAGACTCAAGGATCAATGGAAAATGTTGTAAGTTTTACATCGTCAACGGGTATTTTTTGAAGAAAAAGAGGACATGTGTTAAAAGTGTGTGCAATTACAAGAACAATAGGCCAAGGAAGGGAATAAGTCGTCCAAGATACACTACAACAAAAAGGCCTCATAGACGCACATTTAGACGCGATTTTTGAATATAGAAAAATTTTTATGGGCGCGTCTATCCGCCCGTCTATTTGTGTGTCTACCATTTCGTGTCTATAATCGCATGTATCAACGAATTTACATGCACAAATAGATGCGCAATAGAAACACATATACACGCGCAAATAGACACACTGGTAGATATGCTTTTACAAGCACTGGTACACGTGAACGGAAAATAAAAAATGTCATTTTTTAAAAAGGATATTTAATTTCTTTTTTAAATTTAAATTATGAAGCGTGTGTAGTCTGCATTATAGACGCGCGTATAAACGCAAATTATCTGCAATTTAGATGCGCGGATAGACGCGCAAAACATAACTAGAGAAAAAAAAACTAGAGACTCTGGTTTTTTTTTTCCCCCTCCCATACATCAGATTGTGTATTTGGGAAAAAGACAGTGTATCTTACGGGCACGAGAATTGAAAATAAAAGTCCATGTATTCATTATATATCAAAAGAATTTATAAGGGAAGTTTAAGTGTTTGCGACCTAAAGCGTGGCCGCAAGCAGTAGGCTCAAAGAGATATCATACATATACAAGAAAAGAAGGCCTCATGAGGAGGTATGGTGCTCCTCTACGAATCTGAAGAGGAAACATCTTCGCTAATACCACCATGGCTACTACCGTTGCTATCCCCCTCCTCGCTATGCTCCACATCCGGGTTTGCCTACACACACAAAAGATCAGGGTTGCTTACATAGACAAGGTGGAGAAAAAGTTATAATTAGCTATACTTTTAATAGGAAAGTAAGAAAAACATACCTCCTTTGGCTGTCGAATCCTCATGGCCCGGTTGTATTGATCCTCAGTGATGAAACCCTCCTCATAAAAGTGAAGCCATGTCACTGCGCGGTTATGGCCTCGATGGTACCCTACCTCTCTAGGAGTAGGTGTCCTACCAACGATGGTAGTCTACAAAACATTTAGAGATATACAAACAATTATGAGTCACAATATATTAGAATAAAATATATAAAAAATTGAAAGAAATATAAATAAAAAAAAACTAGAAATCAAAATATACTTACAAACTCTGCCTCCCACGACTCTCTGCCGCCCGATCCGTAATGCGACGATCCCATTGTTTCCATTTGGATCCGTCGCGCCTCTACGTGCTGGCGACTCTTCACTTTCTCTGCTGCTTTCTTCTTAGCTTTCTTCCACTCTATGCGGTGGCACATAGGTGGTTGGCTATAGGCTCCATGCCCCTCCTCTAGCCTCCGCAGTGAGTCCCTAGCCCATGTCATGAGGTGGGATCTTTTGTTGTGAAGCATATCCCTCACTTTTGTACGTCCTCAATCATTCAAGAATCCCTGACCCTTAGGATTTGGGTACCTCCTATGGACTTCACAAAAGAATGATTGAAGGCAATGAAACAATCTTTATATGTCACATGCACGACGTTCCTCATGTACGCCATTACATCCCTTCCCTCATCATCATGAAAGATGCCACCAGCATCTGTAACTCTATAGTACTGGTGTACAACCTCCTCTATGTGATCTACTGGTGAGGGTGATCACTCGCCACCTCCTAGGCAACCCCCACACAAGCCTTGTCCTCCCCCTCGACTCTCCCTCCTCCCTCTCTGTCGACTACCCTCTGCCTCGCTGGACGCACGAGCTTCTGCAGATGCACGTGCTTCTGCAGATGCTTGTGCTTCAGTTGATGCATGTGGAGCACGTGGAGTACCTACATATGGAGTACCTGCATGTGGAGTACCTGCATGTGGAGTCTGGGAAGTAGTGCCACGAAAAGACGTCAGAGGTGTCCCAGACATGACACTAAACACCTCGTCCGCTGTGGGAGAGCGGCCAAGGTGTTTGGTCATCTCTCCCATGAAAACTTTCCTACTAGGAAAACCTCCAAAAAATGCATTGATCCCCTTGCCAAAGGAGGCCAATGTATCATTCATGCGATCCACATCCGGGTCATTGCTAGATGAACCAGGATACGACATCTGCAAAAAAGACACAGGAAAAAGATAAATTTATTTGCATACAAAAAATCATATATTACCTACATTTTGAAAGAGCTTTCTTTAGACATTGAGTATAACACTTAAGTGCTAATGCTTCTCTTAAACAATAAAACTGATAAACACAAACATGGGATTTGTCACATTCATCATTGCAAAAATATATTGTTTACTATCAGAACTGGGAGACCTGGCGCGTGTATCCCTGCGTCTAAATTGTAGGTTAGACGCGCCAACACTTAAGTGCTAATGCTTCTCTTAAACAAGAAAACTGATAAACACAAACATGGGATTGGTCACATTCATCATTGCAAAAATATATTATTTACTATCAGAACTGGGAGACCTGGCGCGTGTATCCCCACGTCTAAATTGCAGGTTAGACGTGCCCTCAGACGCGCTCCAGAGTGAACCTTCTGTCCAGCGCGTCTATCTGCGCATCTAAGATGCAGCACAGACCACTGTCAGACACACATTCCAGGTCAATGCGCGTGTATAATCGCGTGTAGACTGCAGGTCAACCTTCTGTGCAGCGCGTGTATCATCGTGTGTACACTGCAGAGCACACGCGCCAGCACACACGCACTAAGACGCACCCTCAGACGCTATGAGAGGAAATATTTTTTGCGTCTATATCTGTGTCTACACTGAGATGTAGAGAGGAAATATTTTAGGCCGACGACCGCCATTGATGATTTACAAAATGCAATACATAATGGAATCACAAATCCTAAATACACAGACTGAGCAGAGAGAGGAAGAGAGAAACACAGAGAGAAAGAGAGAGAGAGAGAGAGAGAGAGAGAGAGAGAGAGAGAGAGAGAGTCACCTTGGGTGTTTGGTGTGACGGGTGGTGGCGCTTCTTCCTTTTCCTTCTTCCTCTCCTTGGTAAGTTACCCTCCCTTTATGCTTGCTTGCTTGCTTGCTACTTCTTCTTGTTCTCCTCTTTCTTGTTCTCTCTTTCTTCCTCTCCTTGGCTTTCCTTTTTCCCTTCTTGTGTGTTTGAAATGAAAGAAGAGGTGAGTCATGAGGAGGTGAGGCATGAAGAGACTGTATGTCGGCTAAACTCAAGCTTCAGAACAGCAAAAAACGCAAGAAAGGAAAGGCGCAGTTTGAAAAGAAATGATTTAAGTATGGTTTGAATTTTGACGTGTGTGCCTATTTTTGCATATATATGTGCATCTATTTTTCAGATAGACGCGAGTATAGACGCGAACATAGACGCGGAAATAGACACTAATATAGACGCGTAGGTAAACGCGGATATAGACGCGCATTTGGACTTTATCATAATTTTTTGTTTTTAAGATAAGTTTTGATAGTGAATTCTTATCGTAAGTTTTAATGTATTTATGATGATTTTTGTGTATTTAAAATTGAGATCTTATGTAAACATATGAATGACAAATATTTTGATGTTGTCATGAGTTAGGTTTAATCATATCGACATCGTCATCACCTAGTGCGGTGCAAGAAGTTGATGAGTCAATGAGCACATCCTCAAGAGAGGATGAAGCATTGCGTCTTCATAATCTAAATGCATGTGTGATCGTTGTCGAGGATGTATTTTTCGAGCACGTCGAATTGCAATGTCACACCTCAGCTTGTATGGAAAATGGGACCGAGAAAAATCACCGGTATTCATTGTTTTTTTTTACCACTAAGATTTCATGTCTATGTTACGAGAATTATATATTAACGTACATGAAACTCCCTTTTGTGGTTGAGCATGATGCGGTGCCACATCCTCAGATGCTCCCTCCCGGGCGTCGAGAGGCTGCAAAACGTCGACGCGAGGAGGCAGAGTCTTCAAGAAGAGTGACGACCATGATAGTAGCCCTCATGAAATGCACCATCAAGTCGTAGAGGATGAGATTTTGGACAACATGGTACACCATCTATTTTCGCAACCGGTTCAGGGAGAAGGTCACTCTACAAAGCCAGATGATCCACTATATGTAGCATCATCTACTCCGTTGTATGAAGGTTGTACATACTCCGTTCTTTGTGTGTCCCTCGAGATACTTAACTTGCAAACAATTTATGGATGGAGTAATGTCAGTTTGGATGCGTTATTGAAGTAGGTATCAATTCAGTTTGGCTTATGAGTCATAATATTAATTGTTCTATTTTGAAATCAGACAGAAATATATGTTGGTGGTTTTTTAACTCACTTTTAAAAATATATGTAGGTTATTATCACAAATGCTTCCAAAAGGAAATAAATTGCCAACTAAGAGAGAGCAAGCAAGACATTACTTGACATCTCTGGGAGGCCTCAATTATGTCAAGATCCATGCATGTGTCAATGATTGTGTCTTATTTCGTGGGATTCATGAGTTTGCATGAGAGTGTCCTATTTGTGGCAAATCAAGATACGAAGTGGAGATGAAGTCAATGGATGTGGCTCGTAAGGTTTTGCGACATTTTTCGATCGTTCCACGTATAAAACTTATGTTCAAATGTAAGTCTATTGGAAAGCTCATGTCATGGCATGCTAGTCATCGTTCAAGTGATGGAAAATGGAGGATCCTTGCAGACACATCAGCATGGAAACATATAGGTAATTTGTGGCCCGTTTTCAAAGAAGAGCCAAGAAATTTGAGATTTGGTTTAGGTATGGATGGAATCAATCCATTTGGCATCAAAAGCACATCATACAGTGTATGGCCAGTGGTATTGGTGAACTATAATATTCCTCCATCCATGGCAATTAAAAAGGGACATGTGATGTTGTCCCTTCTGATTTCTAGAAAGCACAAGGTAAAAAACATGGACATTTACTTAGAGCCTTTGATTGAAGAGTTAGAAATGTTATGGGAAGGTATTGAGGTGCAAGATACAAGTGCATCTGCATCCTCTAGAGATTTCACATTGAAGGCCATGTTGTTGTGGACCATGCACAACTTTCCAGGATACGGAGAGTGTTCAGGTACATTTATATAACTCTATATTTGAAATTCAAGACTTGAATCAATTGCATTTTATCAATTCACTTGTTTTTTTAGGTTTAACCATGTCAGGATATCATGCATGTCCTATTTGCGGTCCCTCTCTAGTTTCCTCTAGGCCAGCATGTTTAAAGAAGGTTATCTACGACAATCATCATCAATTTCTTCCTATTGACCATCCCAAATATGTTCTCCCTACTAATGGAATGACTCCACAATCTCTAACCATTTGAGATTGGAAAGAGAGATGGATTAATGCCAAGAGCCACCCTCCACTCAGCATGAGTCGGTAAGAAGTACATTTCTCTCGATTGACTTTAAAGTATTTAGCACGATGAATTGTTTACATAATATGTTATTTGTTTGTTAGGTTCTCTATATTTTTTCGTATTCCGTACTGGATTGAACTCAAAATCAATCACTTGTTGGACCCCATGCACATATTCAAAAATGTTGTATCTACATTATGGGATCACTTGATAGGGGGCTCGTGATTCAGTTAATGTAAGGGAGGATTTACGTATCATTGGTCGCATGAGACGAGCCTGGCCACGCATTGGACCCAAAGGAAAGATTGAGCTACCCCATGCACCTTGGATGTTGTCAAAGAACGAGGAAAAAATAGTGAAGGAACAAATATATAGCTTTCGAACACCCACAGGATGTATGAGATGTCTCAAGGGAGCCTTCATAAAAAGAAAAGAGGTGTGGAGCAACTAACTAGTTTGAAGTCCCACGATTGGCACAAAATGATTCAAGTAAGGGTATCTCTAACCATGAATATAGTAATTAGTGGAGTAACTATGTGTAAACTTTAGGGTATGATGACTTTTTCCTCAACTAATCATTTGATCTATGAATATTGTTTACATTCACTCCGTACTTCCTACTAGCATATCCCATTGTGTATCCAAAGATGTATGTGATATCATTTACAAGATGGGAGAGCTTGTGAGGTGTGTATACATTGTATTTTTTCATTATATATCTTTGAATTTCTACACAAAAATAAACAAGCACATCATACATCTTGACATATACATGAGCTCGAAGGAAATTGATCCAAACACATTGCAAGATGCTCGAGTATTATCTGCTGAGGTGGTTTGTTTGGTGGAGGAAAATTTTCCTCGATCCATTTTAACTACTCAGTTACATTTACTCGTACATTTAATTGATGAGATCGCACTTTGTGGGGCAGTTCATGTAAGGTGGATGTTTTTTCTTGAGCGCTTCATGAAAACCTTGAAAGATTTTGTGAGGCAAAAAGCACGGCTTGAGGGAAGCATGGCTGAGGGTTGGTTAGTGCAATCATCCCTTGTTTATATCTCTGAATATCTTGCTGAAGTGGATCCCTCTCAACCACAACTATGGAAAGATGATGAAGACTTGAGGATGACCTCTATAGTACCTCAAGGAAAAGAAATGAGTAAAGTGCTAACAAAAGAAGAACTTCGTAAGTTAAATAGTTTTTGTGTGCTTAATAGTGATGTAATGAGCAAATGGGTGACACTATATAATGAAGCAAGGGCAAGAAGAAAAAGCGAAAGACAAGAATTTTCCACTAGATATGGATGTAATGTCTCATTTCCAGATCATCTAAATGCGCTCCCATGTCATATTGATATAGATTGGTTACATGAGGAAATGGAGAGAATAGAAAAAGAGGAGGAAATTAATATATCTCAAGAAGAGTGGGAATACGCACAAGGCTGCTTATCAAAGGTGAGACATACTATCAATTAATTTGTTTCTATAAGTTTTATTTTATATAAATAATTGACATGTTTGATCTTTTATCTTTTACTACTAGTGCACATTATTCAATGCACTTTGGTGTGAGGGTAAACATCATCGAACTCAACGTATAGATGAAAAGAGAAATACCCAAGATTATGGTGTCCTTGCTCACTTCGAGGATGCCAATGGTACCATGGAAGGTTATTGTGGCTTGATCCAAGATATTCTGAAGCTTGACTTCAGACGATTCTTTATATATGTACTAGATGTGAAGTGGTTTAAAGAAGTGGTAACAAATGGTGAACATTGCACAATCAGACGTTCTTTATATATGTACTAGATGTGAAGTGGTTTTAAGAAGCGGTAACAAATGGTGAACATTGCACAATCAGGCGTCATCCAAGTGGTTTTGTAATCATTGACTCTACAAAATTTTACTAAAACAAGAATGACACATTAGTACTACCTCAACAATGTGAGCAGGTATATATGCAAAGGCTAATTTTTTTATATGTATACATGTGATACATATACACAATATAATAAGTACTTAAGTTTTTTGCTTTTGTTTTTCAAATACAGGTTGTGTATCATCCAATGGTAAACAATAACCGATGGTGGTATGTCATCCCTATATCTAATCTTTCAAAATCAATATATGGTAATATTACCGACATGGAGATAGCAGATGACAATCCAACAATTAATGATGATGTGTATGATGACACCATAATGGATGATATGCATGATATAGTACAAGATGAACCTCGCGAGGATGTTCAAGGAAACGCAGAAGAAGACAATAATGTGATTGTCGATGATATTGATGAAGTTATTGAGCAATATAGCAACACGTGTGATAGTGGGATAGACTTATTTGTTTCATCACCTCTTGGTAATATAGACCTAGAAGTAGATAGTTTAGCAAGGGCTGATCTCATTGAAGATGAGATGGATCATTCAATGTAACATACTTAATTTGCTTATTGATTCAATGTGTATTCCTAATTCTATGGTTTTTATCATGCGCACACGTGCATACTCAAGAATCAATAGTCAATTTTAAAGCTAAATTGAATTTTCCATAATAAAAAGGAAGTATCTTTTATCATCTTCAAGTACGTAGAGAAATTACGAGATACATATTGCAATGCTTGCTACTAATTGTAAGGTTTCTGTCGCTTGCCGCTAATTACTTATATCAGGCTTGTCAACTGGAGGAACTCCCATTCATTAGAGAGCAATGAAAAAGTAATTATTAACTCTATTTTTTTAATTCAATGATTCAATGTGTATTCTTAATTCTATGGTTTTTATCATGCGCACATGTGCATGCTCAAGAATCAATTTCAGGTGGTTAAATAATTATTAACTTTGGTTTTTTAATTATGTGAATTGCTAATTTTAGGTGGTTAAATAATTGTGTGTCTGCTGGCACGTCTATATTAGCATCTATTTGCGCGGATATATAGACGCATAATTCGCGTCTATTTACACGCACATTTACACGAGCTTATAGACACTGTGATAGACGCGCCCGACTTTGCGCGTCTAACATGCGCGTCTATGCCTCGTTTCTGTTGTAGTGATAAAAGATGGAGAAAAATTCTGTAATTTACAAAAATGAATAGTTTTTTCCATTTTTAATGAATTTTTACCAATTTTCCCATTGTGGCTTGTCGACCAGATTGTTCCGATTATTTTGAGTATTCGGATGACTATATTCAGAGTTCATATAAGGAAGTTATGATCCAAATAAGTTGCAAACATACATAGGGAAGAAAAAATGAAAATAGTGAAAAGCAATAAAAAAGCAAATGCCAAAAGCATAAAAGCCTTAAACCTTTTTAGAAAGCCAGAAGCTGAAAGCAAAAAGCCTAATGTATGTGAGAGAACTTGTGAAAACTATATAAGGATGAGGAAGAGAAGAGCAAAGGGCCTTCCCTCTCAATTCCAATTGTATCTTGTGAGAGAGGTGAGAGGAGGATTGCATGCGAGAAGATACTCTTGACGTGCTAATTTGGAAGATGAAGAATTTGGAATTTGAGGTGCCAAGTGTCAGCTTAAGGCTGTCAAGGTACGAGAATACGATTCACTTGGTTTTGTCTTCAAATAGTTGGTGTTTTTGAAATTATGTTGGAGTGATGCTCTACCCGCGTTTGGGTTTTGGTTGTTTGAGCTACAAGAGACATAGTTTGTTGTTTGGTTTCGTGTGGGTTCATGTGGTGTTTGCCAAAACATTTAAATTTTGTGTGTTGTGTTGTGCATCTGAAAAAGTCAATTTCCCCAATCAACACTCCTTAACGTCTCATTATCCGATTGTGAGTGAGGCTTGCTCTTGATCACTGCTTACGTAATAGTGTCACAATGCCTTCTTTGGTACATGTGAAACTTGCTCCTTAGCAATTATATATTATGGGGGAGGATATATAAGGGGAAGAGGGAGGGAGGGGGAAACAAGGGTGATGGGGGAGGGAAAAGAGAGAGAAGAAGAAACAAGAAAGAGAGAGAGGGATGTGGGGTGGTAACAATCAGGGGACGGGTGAAGGGGGGTGTAAAAAGAAGAAGAAGAATAATAATAATAATAATAAAACACAATGGTGGCCCCCCGTCCGCGCACAATCAGAGGGTGGAGGTAAAAAAAATTGCAACGACATGAATGGTCAACATGGGAGGAGAATAGGTGGGTGGGCCACTTAGAGGAGGGCAATCCCGATGACATGCGATTCAAGGTAGAAACCAGGCATTCATGTAGATGCAAAAATGTAAGAATATGAAAATTCGTGAAAAATTTATTTCACATAGATCTGAGCCTCCGATTGGCATGCAACAAAAAGGAAAAGTGGACGGCAATAGGAGAACAACATGGACAACACCATGAACATGATGTTTGGTAGGAGAAACAGGTGTTCACATAGGAAAAACCAAAAAAAGGACACTCAAGAACAGAATCAAAAATTAATAATGGAAAATTCATTGACTAGAAAGGAATGCAACGAAAAGGTAAAACGGCTGGATTGAGAAGACAGATAGGGCCATCAAGTCAAAACATGGATTTGATGAGAAATGGAGATATTCACATGAAAAAAACAATAAAAACTTACACAAAAATCAGAAAAGAAAAATAATTCGAGACAATCTATCAATTGAAAAAAGGTTAATAAAAAGAGAAAATGTTAAGGGAGCAATGTTCAACAGGACTATCAGGTCAAAATGTAGTTTCAATATAAGAAAGGCATGGTCACATGGAAAATGGTAAAAAATGTGTAGAAAAACACAATAAAATTTTAATAACACAAAATATGTGAGCCAAAATGAGGGGGATAAAAAAGGAAAAGTGTGTGGTGTGGGACTAACAGCTCAAGGTTAGCTAAATAGAACTCCATTCCGATGAGAAAAGAGCACGTTTGCATGAAAAAACAACAAAAATCACATGAGAATATACCCCCAAACATGCAAAAATAAATAATGGCCAATCCATGCATGGGCAGATAGGCAATAAGAATAAAAACTTTCTAAGAGAAGGGGAAGATCAAGGCTATCATGTCACACTATAGTTCTACTGTGAGAAAGGTCTAATCGCTCATGGAAACGTGTCCAATTTGCATGAAATTCGTCAAAATTTAATAACTAATGAATCATCGCTTGGAGCAGAGGGCAAGTAGTAAAAAGAAAAAGTGTCAAATTTGAATACGTACAAGATTGTAAGATCATATTTCAATTTCGATGATGAAGGTAGAATGTGTTCATGAAAGATCAACAAAATAACGAAAAAGGCTAAAGGGACCAAGAAAGATCCCAAAAACGAGGTAGAATAGGTGAGGAAGGGACATCAGCAAGGCAAAAAAAACACGCAAGGATGCATCCCCACACTTAAAACTTGAACAGATCGATTTGTCTAATTAGTTAGGGTCTAGCACTCGGCCATGACCCATACCCTTATATCCCTACACTTAAAACCTAACACATACATAAATAAATGCAATATTTAAGGTTAGAATTAATACTTGACCCATTTAGTTGGTCAATGTGGATTGTCATCGAGGCGCAGTGAATTGAAGTTGTCTATGTAGGAGGTACCATGCAGCAGCACCCAAGGAG
The DNA here is from genome assembly GCF_053477565.2 of Lygodium microphyllum. Lineage (NCBI taxonomy): Eukaryota > Viridiplantae > Streptophyta > Polypodiopsida > Schizaeales > Lygodiaceae > Lygodium > Lygodium microphyllum. The sequence continues at coordinate 80,701,380 of NC_141163.1, read as the reverse complement.
GTAGTGATGTTGATGAAGAATGGTTAAGTTATTGGTGTCAAAGAATATAATACTCAACTCAATAGGCACTCATCTGAGAATGATAGATCAATGGTTCGCCCCTTGGTTCACATCATTGAGAGAGGGAAAGGGAAGGAGAACCCATATCTCGCACCAACTGATTGAGAAATCAACAAGGGGAATGATGTAGAGGAAATATGCTAGTGTGCACAATTGTTGGTGCATCAGTGCATCCGAACCCATCTAGCATAGGTACAAGAAGGCACACCAAGGAGCTTCCCAGTGCAGTGCACACAATAATGTGATGTATCCAGTTGTGATGGTAGAGGGCCATCCCATGTGTGCACACGAGAACATAAATGTACCTTGTATTAGTGTCATAATGTCTCTCAATCCTCACCTCTAAAAATTGATTGAAGGGAAAATAAATCATGCTTAGTCCCCCTTGTCTCGTACTCTTTTGATAGATACAATAGGGCAACCCGATTCTTGACACCCATTGATAGAACTCCTCATTGTCACTTGTGCAAAGATTGTATGCCTTGTGGGCAATAGATGGTGCATTAATGCATCTCGCCCTATGCCAAAATACAATGCTAGAAGGAAGGCCAGGGAGCCTTATAGTGTCATACTATAACATGTCCACCTATTCCCTTGAAGACATGTCTTAGCACTCCATCGGAAATGAGGTCTATTCTGACTATTCCCACTTAGGACCGACCTAAATCAGGGTTTTTCCTAATGGTCATTTCCTAAATGGCAACTAGCGTGAACTACTTTATGCAGAAACGCGAGGGCCGAAGCCGATTCACACTGCACTTGGTTCAAGGAGAATGGGAAACGAGAGGGATGTAAAGCTTGACCTCTCTGCCATAAGCCATATCCCCATTCGGTTTCCCTAAAACAGTGTCAACTGGGATTATTATAACCTAGCGTCTAGGTCAGCACCCTTGCTATTCATTTCCTTTGAAACGATCTTCTTACTATCCATCATGATTGAGAAAAGTTCCCAGCAAACCGGGACCACCCATCCGTAGGACGGACCCATGGCCACATCCACTGCACTTTCCTTAGTTGTTTTAGTTATCTAATTATCTACCACATTTAGTTGGACATGCATCAAGCAGCTTCCTTAATTAGCCCGTGAGGCACCGGTTCCTTCAGGTAATCATAGCACTTGACATAGAAAAGCAGTGTCAAACAAGTTTCTTTCCAAAAAGTTATCATATTTATCTTTGGAATACATTTATAAAGTCCAGCCCATAGGCTTATCCATAATGTGCCGGAAGGCTATCCAGCAATCCACAGGGATTACTAATCCAAGATTCGGCCCGTATACTAGCATGCGGACCTCCAGATCCAATCCTAAGTCATGTTGGCCTCTTGTGCAGGGCCCGGAAGGCGAGGGATTTACGGCCAGAGCCCCCCCTAGCACCCAAGCGTCCACCTGCTCCAAGTAGCGCTCAAGGAAGAGACCTCTCGCGATGGGTTCGGTCCACTTTCCCGGCGCGGCTAACAATCCCCTTGGTTAGGGTCAGGCAGACAGTCGGGGGTAACGAAGGTTGCCTCTCCCTTCAGGCCTTCAACCTGAAGCATTAGATATCTTTTCAACCTTTAATTCCTTGAGCAAACAAAGCAAACAATGCTCTTTAAACTGTTACAAGCACAATCAATTCTAGTGGTCATTATTTGGCCAACTGCTAAGGAGTGAATCCTTCTCTCCAAATGCATCCAACATTCAATCTGGGATCAATTGCGACTCGGCAAGATCCCCAAGGGTTTGTTTGTTAACCCGAATGTCCTTGGGTTAGGGCCGTACCCTACTAACCCAACTTAACCAATACCTTAAGTTCTATTAATAGTAAATATGTTGTTCCAAATTATTGATTGGTCTTTTGCTTCCAAGAAATTATCTGATCCCCTTATCTTGGTCACTTTTCCCAAGAAAGGTGCTATATCAGGATGACTACTCATCCTCTTGCAAGATAAACTTGCACAAGAATTTGCCAATCTCATTCCGAGGAATTTGGCCATTTCCTTACGATCAAACCACAAGATCATGCAACTCTGCAATTTGTAGTACAAGTGTCACATCTAATCCATGGGACTATTTTACCCATCGAACGGCGTCTTCGAATCACGGAATCATAACTGGATAAGAATAGGGTATAGGATGTTTTCATATCCAATTCATTTCTGATTGCACTAGTCCGATTCTGTCGGTCCTAGGGTTCCAACTCAATCTGAGTTTCATCTTTTTAATCTAGCGATCCTTAGGGTAGAACCCTAGATCCTTTCTTGCAAGTATGTCCTATTGTCCCTACATTCCGTGAATGTGGGCAGGTCTTTAGGGTATGAGAGTTTCAGCTTGGCAATAAGAGCGACTAGGTCACGTCCTCAACGTGCTAAACCCTAGCTAGCACTTGGGGGTTGCATCGATTTAACCACTCCTAAGGGATTCCTTTGCGGTTTTAGATGTTTAGGGTAAACCAATTTACTTGTCTACTCATGAAGATAATTACAATACCATTCTCATAATCACATGATTCATTGCCTACGTATGATTAGATTTACAAACCCTAACTTTTCTGGTTAAGATCAAAGCGTAGGTTAAGTTACGGCATAATTTCCATTGATCCTTCTAAAACATGCATTCAAGATTAAGATTTTAGGGTTTTATGTTTAAAATGAACCATGCAGCCTTTCCCTAACTTCATTTCTAAATGAAATATTCGTACACGACCTTTCCTAGTTACAACGTAGTTGAATGAAATTTACGTCAATTGACTAGAGTTAACCTACTTCATGCAGCCCTAGAATCATTTCCATGCCTTGCAAATTCCTACTATTGTTAGCAATCTTCTACAATGAATCATTGTGAAGAAAGAGATGTCTAATAATGCAACATGCAATTTATCTTTCCATGCATAATCGAAGTGTACAATAATAATTTCGACTTTGTAATGATGGTCATTAGTTGATCTAGATTCATTACCTTGCAATGCATAAAAACCACTTGCTAAGAATGCATAGAGATCTTATGCTCTTTTTTTGTTTGTTTCATTGAAAAATAAAAATGACCGAATTCTTCAATCGTGAGCTATTTCCTTTAAATTACCCAATGTATTTCAAGCGCAAAAGTGCCTCTTATCAAACTAGGTGGATTTGACAAGCATAAACACAACCTAATTCCATGAATTAACCATGCATGTTTGTAATACTTCGATGTGAATCAAGAAATAGGAAGAAAACCTGGACTTGTAAATTCGGTGAAATGTCCACATGAATGTTAGGAGATGATCCTCCTGTGGTTGCGCCTTGTGCCTTTTTAGGGGCCATCGAGACTTCAACCTTTGATCTTGGCCCATCTCCCTCGCACACGCAATTCCCTTTTAGATCCCGCTTCCTTGACCGATGCACCATCTTGTGGGATTGGGCTTTGGAAGACCTTATAGGCCTCCTCCTCGAGCTTGGAGGAAAGAGAAGTTATCTTTAGGAGGGTTCAATGGGAAAGACCTTAAACCCGGCAAGGAGATTGGCCTTGTGAAGGATGTAATGAAGAAGGCTTTTAAATTCCAGATTACAATGGACTTACTAGGGACTTCACGGTTAGGACTTTACAACCAGTGAAATGACTTTTGGGGAATGCAAGGGAAAGGGGACTTGGAAATTTCGGATATAATAGGGCCTTCATGAAAAGGGATACAATGGATTTAAAAGACTTGTGTGGGAGAAGGGGTTTTAAAGAAACGCAGGGGTAATAAAAACCCACTTGAGAAGGCAATAGAAAAGGGGGCTTAGAGAGACGCCCCCTTAGAAGCTTCCAAGAAGCTTCTTGGAAGCTTATGTAGCTGTGATTACTCCACATGGAGGAAGAGGAGATGATTTTTGACGACGGCTTGTTGGCGGCAAGAGGTGGATTAATGGCAGTTGGCGAATCTTCTGCGGCAGCTCTTCCTCACGGCACAACACACGGCAGCTTCTTCCTCCCTCTTCTCACAATGCACTCAGAACGACGTTGCTCTCGTCTCTCTCTCTCTCGGCCTGGCGGCATCCCGACCCTCAACTCCTTCTCTCTTTCCTCACACAAGGGGTTTATATAGTTCTAAGGGAGGGGGACCTTCCCCCCCCCCCCCCCCCACCCACGTGGCCTATTGCATGGCCATATCCCCCCCCATGACCTCCAGCATTGCGCTTACTCATCCGTGCTTCACTTCCTCCCCTCCAGCATGGCCTTCAGCTGGGGGGAAAGAAGGGGTAATGTAATATTTTTGCAATTAAATCTAACCTTATCCTCTTGACCTCCTCCCAAGAGGAGGTTCACATGAAGATATGATATTTCTTTAAATCTTAGTCTCGGGTTTTGCCAGTGGAGGGTCATGTTGTGTACAACATAAAGATCGCACCATTCGTATCTTCAATGTCGGCATTGTCATTTGCATGAGACTCACACAGCTTATAATATTTTTCAACAGAAATATTACATTCTCTCCCCCTTGGGGGAATCGAGATGTCCTCATCTCGAGATAAACTGGGGATATTGATGGGTGAGAGTGCTTTCATCCATCCAAGTGGCATCCTCCTCAGGATAATCTTTCCACTGGATGAGGCATTCTCTCAAGGTTCTGGATCTTAGTTGTCTCTCCCTAACATCTAAGATCTTGTCAGGCCGTAGCTCAAGGACTCCTTGGCTAGGCGTTACAACTTTTTGGTCATCAAGTACATGGCTAGGATTAGATACATACTTGTTCAATAGGCTGATATGGAATACATTATGAACCTTCAGGTTCTCAGGGAGTTGCAGTCTATAAGCATTAAGTCCTAGGCACTTGAGGATCTTGTATGGTCCACAATACCTTGGACTTAGCTTCTTGCAATCTCCTAAGGATAGGGAACTCTTCTTTGGGTGTACGTGAATGAAGACCATGTCTCCTTCCTCGAAGATTCTATCTTGACACTTCAAATCCGCGTATGCCTTCTGTCTATCCTTGGCGGCTTGGATGTCCTGTCTTATTGACTTTACTTGGTCATCCATCTCTTCCAACATCTGCCTTGAAGCTTCAACCCTCAAGGTTGAATCTGAGAAGTTTAGCAAACTTCGACAATCATGACCATACAATGCTTGAAAAGGGGTCATCTGAATGCTTTGTTGGTAAGAAGCATTGTAGGCAAATTCAACCAAAGGAAAGTATTGAATCCACCTTTTTGGTTCACAATAGCAGTGTGCCCTTAGCATATCCTCGATGACTTGATTGACTCCCTCCGTTTGGCCATTAGTTTGGGGATGGTAAGCTGTGCTAAAACTGAGTTGAGACCCAATGGCTTCAAAGATAGCTCTCGAGAAATGTGATGTGAAGAGAGAATCACGATCACTAATGATTCTTCTAGGTAACCCATGTAGCTTGAATATCTCCTTGATAAACAACCTTGCAATGTCTGAGGCTTTATAGTTTGTCTTTACTGGAATAAGGTGTGGAACCTTAGTAAGCATGTCAACCACAACCATGATGGAGTTGTATCCTCCCTGAACTTGGGTTAGGCCAACGACAAAGTCCATACTGATGAATTCCCATTTCATTTGGGGAATGTCAAGTGGTTGCAACTTCCCTGTCATTTTAACATGTTCGGCTTTGATACGTTGATAAGACAAACACTCACTGACATATTTGAGAACGTCACCTTTAAGCCTCTCCCAATAGTAGCTCTTCCTAACTGCATTGAGAGTCTTGGCATAGCTAGGATGTCCTGAGAAAGGGGAATCATGAGCTTCCCATAGTATCTTCTGCTTAAGTGACTGGCTTGCTGGTATACATAACCTCGTTCTATAGTAGACAAGTCCACTATTGATAGAGAATTCATGATACTTAGCCTGTAAATTTTGGTCTTGGTCCTTGATAGGGATCTCCCTTAGCATCTTTTGATAGGCTAGATCATGGCATGCTTCCTCTCTAGCTAGCTCAAGTATTGGGTTGTTTGGCATGGACACCTTTGTGGCTAGAGATCTAGCTGTTGATGGATTTTGCAAGATTAGAGAGTTAAGGAATGCCTTGCGATTGAGTGCATCGGCAACTACATTCTCCTTTCCTAGTCGGTATTTGATTTCAAAGTCATACTCCTCCAGCACCTCAATCCACCGACATTGCCTCATGTTGAGCTCGTTTTGGGTAAAGATCCACTTGATACTTTTATGATCAGTAGAGTAAACTTGTTACCCAATAGGTAGTGTCTCCAAAGATTTAAAGCATGGATGACAGCTAACAATTCTAGATCATGGGTAGCATAATTCTTATCATGGCTTTTCAGTTTTCTTGAAGAGTATGCTACAGGATGACCTTCCTGCATGAGCACACATCCTAAGGAAAGCGTGCTAGCATCAGTTACTACCTCGAACTCCTTACTGAGGTCTGGAAGTTTTAGGATAAGTGCTGATACCAAACTTTGCTTCAATCTATCAAAGCTTGTTTGTTCGGCAGTTGACCATGCAATGGATGTTTGCTTCTTCAATAAGTCCGTTAGAGGTGCTGGAATCAAAGCATAGTTTTTTATGACGACCCTATACCATCCTGTCAATCCAAGAAAAGTGCGTATTTCTTTGACAGTTGTTGGTATTGGCCATTCTAGCACATTTCTGACTTTGGCCGGGTCCACTGAGATTCCTTCCGCTGATACAATGAATCCTAGATATTCAATCTGACGCTTGAAGAATGCACACTTCTTCATCTTAGCATAGAGCTTATGTGCTCTCATTGTCTCAAGGACAATCCGAAGTTGGGGTTCATGATATTCTTCTTGTTTGGAATAGACTAAGGTGTCATCAAAGAAGATGAGTATGAAGTCATCAAGATATGGCCTAAAGATATCCTGCATTAACCTGTTGAAGGTGGCAGGCGCATTCGTAAGCCCGAATGACATAACTAGAAACTCAAAGTGTCCATATCTTGTGTTAAATGCCATCTTTGGGATATCTTCTTCCTTGATTCTTATCTGATAGTAACCAGACCTGAGATCAATCTTGGAGAAGATATTCAAACCCTGAAGACAATTAAGAAGCTCATCTATTCTAGGAATAGGGCACTTGTTCTTGACAGTTGATTGATTCAACCCTTTGTAATCAATACATAGTCGAAGTGTTCCATCTTTCTTTTTCTGGAACAGTACTGGAGCTCCCCATGGTGAACTGCTAGGATAGATGTAGCCCTGATCTAGCAGTTGCTTGAGTTGTTCCTTCAGCTCAATTGCTTCTGGGGTGGACATTCTATAAGGTCTCTTTGCAATTGGCGCAGCTCCTGGCACTAGCTTGATCTCATGATCCACTTCTCTTGGAGGCAGGAGTTCAGTTAACTCTTCAAGAAATACGTCCGCGTATTCCTTTAGCCAAGAAGGTCCTTCACTAGACTCCTGCTTCTGATCTAACTTTTTGAGCTTAATCAAGTAGACAAGTAGTCCCTTTCTTACTCCCTTTATAATCCGAGATGCTTCGGCCAATTGGATTTTTGGCTTCCCAACCTCACCTTGAGTTGTGACCCATTCCCCTTCAGAGTTTCAAAAGGAAACTTGGCCCTTTCCACTATGAATGTGAGCGTCATTAGGTTTAAGCCAATCCATTCCAAGTAGACACCCATGGATACCTAGGTTCATGACTCTGAATTTGACCGAAGTCCTCTTTCCTCCTAGAAAGAATTCCACCTTAGTAGTTTTCCTGGCACAAGTGACCTCACGACCATTTGCTAATTCCACAAGCAACGTAGGTGCTTCTACTGTGGCTATTCCTAATCTTCTTGCACAAGTTGGTGGGATAAAGGAATGTGTACTGCCACAATCAATCAAGGTCTTGAAACCTTTACCATGATAATCTGGCGTCTGAATCACCGAAAACTGGCGATTCGGCCCTTTCTTGTGAAGAGCGGTATGGACTGTCGCCCTTTCAAACTCTGCTTCCATGGTCGGATCTTCTTCTTCGCACATTTCCCTCTTGGCAACGCAGGCGATTCTTCCTCTACCTCGGGTAGCGGCTCCCTGGCCACGGCCAGTTCCTTGGAAAGGTGCTTGGCGATGTCCTCCTCCAAGCCTAGGATATTGCCTCTTGAAATGGCTGGGCTCATTGCAGTGGAAACAACGGAGGTTTCGACCATTGCTTTGGGTAGGGACAAAGCTGTTGGCATTATTTGTCCTTGCTTTCTTTCTTTGTCCCCGATTCTGACCTTGAACTCTCTTCATTTGAGGCCTATATGCTCCTCTGTTCGGGTCACTATAAGACCAAGTCTTGTTATCTCTTGGTCTAGCCTGCACCTCCTGAATTCTAGGCGCATCTCGAATGAGTGTGTCCTAAAGATCTGATGAGTGCATAGATTCGAGACGGGTATTCACTAGTGGGTTTAAACTAGCACAAAATTTTGACACCTGTTGTGTCATGTCCATCTGTGGTGCATACTTAAGAAGTGAGACAAATTTAGAGTAGTATGCGTCAAGAGTGAGTCCCAACTATTTTAGCTCGTAGAACTCATGCATTTTCTACGTGCGATATGCAAGTGGTAAGTATCTTCCTTGCATCGCTTTCTTTAGCTTTTCCCAGGTAACAAATCCTTCCCGATCCCTTGATCTCTGCACCATTGCTTCCGCCAAAGCCTGGCTTCGCCGGTGAGCTTCAGCTTGGTGAGCATAGCCTGGTTGGCAGGTGCAGTACTAGTTGCTTCAAAGTAATCCTCTATAGACTCTATCCAATTTTCTGCATCCACTTGGACAGTCCTACCTTTCCCGTCAAATTTGGGTGGCTTAATTTGCTTGAGAAGAAACTTCTTCTCCTAGATTAGGGCAATACTTGATGTAGGAGGCGAACTGGGACTTTGTACCTGGGTTGTGCCTAGATAAAGGATTCTTAACGTTATAACTCGCTAATCGTTATGATTTATATTTCATAAGCAATTCAGTTATCAACCAAGAATCCTAGCCACTTAACTTTTTATCAATTCTCATGGACAAAACAGACATTGATAAAAAGAAGTCTTATTGCATTTATATGGGCATAGCCCTTTCACAGTACAATATTTCTTGGGATGGCAAAATAGCTATTATATTTAGTTCGGGGAGAATAATGTTGTATTACATTTATCTACGGGAACTGGATAATAGTATGGTTTTGGGTCATGGATCTTCAGGAATCGGTAAGTCATTGGAAGATTAGGGTATCCTTTCCTTTGAAACCCATTCTTCTCATAGCGCCCCAACACCTTGATCCTGTCGGCGAGGATTACAAGGGTCACTTCCTCATATACATATGAGTTCAACTCAACCCTCCGACCTCAAGTATGTAAAGTTGATTTTACGTGAGCCTCCACAAAAATGAACATCTTCACGATCTTCAGGTCTTCCAACCACTTGATCCTCTTTAGGTTGGTTTGAAAGTATGCAAACCGGTGGGCAGCTATAAATTGAGATATCGAGCTCCACTCATGATATGCCAGGGTGACCGTTGTGCATTTATGTCACCGACTTGTTAGCTGCAGATGCGGTTGGTACACCGCCCATGAATAATAGCTAGATGACAGCTATCCTTATCTACTCTAGTTTGTGGCTATTCTTGTATTTCTCTGTACTTGAGGTCTTTTGGCTTACACAACTAAGAACAGAAAAACTGTTTTCAACCTCCACCTTTGTGTGTATTCCCCCATAGTGTAAGTGAGAAAGCTACAAGTGAGACTCCTTCCTTCTCTCCCACAATCCTGACATGGTATCAGAGCCTGGTTCGTGGTAAGGAACTCAAGAAAGCAACCAAGTTTGCGGCGTTCTGGTAAGAGGACCAGTGTTACTTTCATTTTTCGAGTTTGGGAGCAAGTCTCTGCAGGTAGCACAGCCGGAAAGTGTAAGAGTGCAATTGTCTCAGATTGAGACGCCCTTTGTGGTGTTGCCCTTTTTTTTAATTCGAGGCCATTTCGGGGCCTGTTTTGAAGGCAGAAGTTTTCCGCACGCACTCAAGAAAAGGGCCTGTTTTTTGCTGTGCGACCACTGTTCTACAGGTCGGTGAAGAGTTAGCGTAGAAATTGCATCGTATGCCTATGCGCAGAGACATTAGGAGTTACAGAATCATCCTTGTTGCCTGTTGATGCAAAATCGTCACTAGGAAGTGACTGTGTGGTCAAATACCACTTTCGTTAGTTTTGCAGATTTGCCCTTGTGAGGCTGAAGCTGTCTTTTTTGCAGTGACAGGATTTTTTGCAGTGTTCTGTAATGGCGTCTCATTCTCTTTCATAAATTGTCACTGAAAAGCTTGACAAGAACAACTTCCAAGCATGGAAGTTTAGAATGACGAATTTCCTTATGGGAAAAGGATATTGAGAATTCGTTGCAAGAAACGAAGAAAAACCAGTTCTTCCTGATGTTCCCAATAAAAAAAAAATGCAAGCATTTAAAGGATGGCATGAGAGAGCCAGAAAAGTTATGTACTGGCTATCTATCAGTATTTGAGACTCTATGATTGTGCATATTCAGGATGCAAGTACGCCAAAGGAGGCATGGGATACTTTGTCAAAAATGTATAGCACAAATACGCAAGCTAGGAAAATGCAGCTCAAGCAAGAGTTGCACAATGTGCAAAGAGAAAGTATGAGCATCAATGACTACTACATGAAGGTGAAGAAGATTGCAGATGCACTTGCTTCCATTGGGTTGCCAATGCAAGATGATGATTTAGTTTCTATGACCTTGAATGGTCTAGGAAAGGATTATGCATAGTTCCGAACATTGATTTCCGTCTGTGAAAGATTTCGTGATTTTGAGGAGTTGATTGCTCTTCTAATTTCTGAGGAGCAGAGAAATGGTGGTGCATCTTCTTCAGGAGGAACTTCAAAAGAAGTTGTCTTCTACTCAAATGCTGGAAGAGGTAGAGGAGGCCGATCTGGAGGCCGTGGTAGAAATTAGAATATGCAGCAAACTCAAGAAAACCAGTCCTATGGAGGAGGACGTGGTAACTCTAGAGGCAGGGGGAGCCAAAGAGGTCGTCGTGGATGGCAAAGAGGCCAAAATGCAAACAGCAATGTTGAATGCTACTACTGTGGTAAAATGTGTCATATGGCTAAAGACTGCTATAAAAAGTAGAATGACATCATGAATGGAAAATTGCAACAAGGAAATTATGCATCTTCTAGTAAATAGGGTGATGACAGAAATGAGCATTTATTTATGGTGCAGCACATGACCAATTCTGTGACAAGTGCAGAAGAAAGCAACGATGTGTGGTATGTTGACTCAGGTGCATCAAACCACATGACAGGTCATGCAGAATGGATGCAGGATGCAAGGAAAATGGAAAAACCAATATTTGTGGAGACTGTTGATGATACTGCATATCCTATTGTGTAGATTGAAAAAATTCCTTTGTCTATGTAGGATGGAAAAAAGAAATACCTATCGGATATATTTCATGTCCCGAATATCACCAAGAACCTAGTTTTTGATGGTCAAATGGTTTAGCAGGGCTTGCAGGTCAGATTTAATTCTCATGGATGCTTTGTTGAGGATATGAAAAATAAAGGTCACTTGATAGCAAAGGGAAAGAAGAAGGGCAGAATATTTACGTTGGATGCAGACATACCTAAATTGAGTGCAGCAATGTTTGCACATGGGACCGGTATACTTGCAAATATTGATATCTGGCATAAACACATTGGTCATGTTAATGTACAGCGACTTAAATCAATGCAAGCCCAAAATATTGTAGTAGGATTGCCTAAATTCAAGGTTACAGAAATGCATAACGTATGTGAAGCCTGTCAATTTGGAAAACAGTCAAGGAAACCATTTCCTAGACATGTTCAAGAGAGTAAGAAGCCATTGGAATTAATCCACTCTGATGTGTGGACTACTAAAGCTGCATCTATTGGAGGCTGTTATTATTTTGTCACTTTTATTGATGACTATAGCAAAAAAATTTGGGTGTATTTTATGAAAAAGAAAAGTGAAGCGTTTGGGCATTTCAAAACTCTTAAAGCTATGGTTGAAAAAGAAACAAGCCTGCAAACAAAATGCCTAAGGTCAGATGGAGGGGGAGAGTACCTCTCAAATGAGTTTGCAAGGTTTCTGCAGGAGCATGGCATAAAGTAGCAATATTCATGCAGTCATACCCCACAACAAAATGGAATTGCAGAAAGTAAAAATAGGCATATTGGAGAGGCATCTCGTGCCATGCTCAACAAAAAAGACTTGCCTGATTTTTACTGGGCTGAAGCAGTTGCTACAGCAGTCTACATAATGAGCAGGACTCCCACTGCAGCAATACATGGGATGACTTTAGAGGAGAGGTATACTGGTAGGAAACTAGATATTTGTCATTTGAAGATTTTTGGTTGCATTGACTATGTTCATGTGCCAGATGAGTTGAGATCCAAGTTGGATCCAAAAGCTGAGAAGCGCATCTTTATTGGTTAATCTTTGTAGCAAAAAGGATATAGATGCTATAACCCTTCTACTCGTAAGTTTACAGTGAGTAGAGATGTTGTTTTTTATGAGATGAGTAGCTGGTATAAACCAGTAAATATGATTGATGATGTAGATGCACAAAATGGTAATGCTGCACAGAATTCACAGCAGCAGTCCCAAAATATTAGTGGACCTAGAGTGTCCTCTAACAGTGGTTCACATTCTTTGCCATGGACAGGCAGATTGAGATCAGGAGAATCTCCTCAAAACAATGCAGATAGTGGTATGCAGGTTTCACGAAAAGGAAAAGAGAAGGTAGATTAGCCCATGTTTGATGTGAATGTAGGTCACTCTTATGTGGATGGTGAATCCAGTGGCTCAGAACAGAGCATTGATGATGAGTTACGTGTTCCTTCTATTGTTACACCTGGAGTAAGGAAAACCAGGGATGTTTTGAGAGCACCTGGGAGTGAACCTACTTTGCGCAGGTCGAGCAGAGCTAGGTATCCTGTGGATAGGCTGAAATATGATGGATTTATAGCCACTCACTATGCCTATATGGTCAAAGTGATACAGGAACCAGAACCCACTTCTTTTGAGCAAGCCATGGGAAAAGAAAAATGGGAGAAAGCTATGGATGAAGAAATGGATGCTTTGGAAGCAAATGCTACATGGGAATTGGTACATTTTCCTAAAGATAAGAATGCAATTGGTTGTAAGTGGGTTTATAAGGTGAAACACAATGCAGATGGTTCTATGAATAGATACAAGGCAAGATTAGTAGTCAAGGGGTATGCACAAACATATGGCATTGATTATGAAGAAACATTTAGTTCGGTTGCAAGGATGGCAAGCGTAAGAGCAATCATTGCTATGGCTGCATCAAAGGGATGGTCTTTATATTAGATGGATGTAAAGAATGCCTTCTTGCATGGTGATTTGCAATAAGAGGTCTATATGGAGCAGCCACCAGGTTATGTGCATGCTGTTCATCCTGAGTTTGTTTGCAGGTTGAAGAAAGCCTTGTATGGCTTGAAGCAAGCACCTAGAGCATGGTCTGACAAGATAGGACAGTATCTTGTCACTATTGGCTTTCAGATTTCCAAGGCAGATTTCTCACTTTATGTGAGAAAAACAGAGAAAGGTATTATGCTACTTGTCATTAATGTTGATGATTTGATTATGACATGTGATAGTGATGAAGATATCCTTCATGTGAAAATGCTATTGAAGTAGAAGTTTGAGATGAAGGATTTGGGAGAGCTATGTTATTTCTTGGGCATTGAGGTGATTAGATCACCAAGTGGGATACGGCTCTGGATGTTTATCATCTCATCCCTTTGTCGATAATCGGTGGAATGCATCGCGATCATAAACATGACTCGAAACACTAAGAACCTCTTCCATGCTTCATAATTCTGCAAGACAGCATCAAAAGTAAGGAATTATTCGGAACAACAACATTTGCTTTACTTCTTCTTATTAAGATTTCTTAAAAACAAATCCTTCGTTGGTTTGCTTTGATACCAACTGTAACGTGTCCACATATTCCCTTTAGGACACATCTTAGCAGTCCATCAGAAAGGAGGTCTAAAAAGCTCCGCCTAGACTCCCGTGGAATGTCATGATATTTGCGATCTAGGACTTTCTACGTGTTTGCCACGTAGCGGAAGTATTCTGGCCGTTCCCACTTAGGACCGACCTGAATCAGGGTTTTCCCTACTGGTCATTTCCTAAACCGCAACTAGCGTCGAACCCTGAGCGAATAATTTACGCAGAAACACCAGGGCCAAAGCCGATTCACACTGCACTTGGTTTAAGGAGAATGGGAAACGAGAGGGATGCAAAGCTCGACCTCTCTGCCATAAGGCATAGCCCAATTCCGTTCCCCTAAAATAGCATAAACTGGGATTATTATAATCTAGAGTCTAAGTCAGTGCCCTTGCTATTCATTTCCTTTGAAACAATCTTCTTGCTATCCATCATGATTGAGAAAAGTTCTCCGCCAACCGGGACCACCCATCCGTAGGATGGACCCATGGCCACATCCACTGCACTTTCCTCAGTTGTTTTAGTTGTCTAATTATCTACCACATTTAGTTAGACATGCATTAGGCAGCTTCCTTAATTAGCCCGTTAGGCACTGATTCCTTCACATAATCATAGCACTTGACATAGAAAAGTAGTGTCAAACAAGTTCCTTTCCAATTGGGTATCATATTTATCTTTGGAATACATTTATAAAGTCTAGCCCATAGGCTTATCCATAAGCCACTCGAAGGCTATCCAGCAATCCACAGGGATTACTAATCCAAGATTCCGCCCACAAACTAGTATGCGGGCCTCAAGATCCAATCCCGAGTCACGTTGACCTCTTGTGCAGGGCCTAGAAGGCGAGGGATTTATGGCCAGAGCCCCCCCTGGCACCCAAGAGTCCTCATGCTCCAAGTAGTACTCAACAAAGAGACCTCTCGCGGCGGGTTCGGTCCACCTTCTCGGTGCGGCTAACAACCCCCTTGGTTAGGGTCAGGCAAACAGTCGGGGGTAACTGATGCTGCCTCTCCCTTCAGGCCTTCAACCTGAAGCATTAGATATGTTTTTAACCTTTAATTCCTTGAGTAAACAAAACAAACAGTGCTCTTTAAACTGTTACAAGCACAATCAATTCCAGTGATCGTTATTTGGCCAACTGCTAAGGAGTGAATCCTTCTCTCCAAATGCATCCAGCATTCGATCTAGGATCAATTGCGACTCGGCAAGATCCCCAAGGGTTTGTTTGTTAACCCGTATGTCCTTGGGTTAGGGCCTTACCCTATTAACCCAACTTAACCAATACCTTAAGTTCTATTAACAGTAAATATGTTGTTCCAAATTATTGATTGGTCTTTTTTTTCCAAGCAATTATCTAATCCCCTTATCTTGGTCACTTTTCCCAAGAAAGGTGCTATATCAGGATGACTACTCATCCTCTTGCAAGATAAACTTGCACAAGAATCTGCCAATCTCATTCCAAGGAATTTGGCCATTTCGTTGTGATCAAACCACAAGATCATGCGACTCTGCGATTTGTAGTACAAGTGTCGCATCTAATCCATGGGACTATTTTACCCATCGAGGGGCGTCTTCGAATCATGACTGGATAAGAATAGGGTTTAGGATGTTTTCATATTCAATTCATGTCCAATTACACTAGTCTAGTTCTATCGGTCTTAGGGTTCCAACTCAATCTGAGTTTCATCTTTTTAATCTAGCGATCCTTAGGGTAGAACCCTAGATCGTTTCTTGCAAG
The DNA here is from genome assembly GCF_053477565.2 of Lygodium microphyllum. Lineage (NCBI taxonomy): Eukaryota > Viridiplantae > Streptophyta > Polypodiopsida > Schizaeales > Lygodiaceae > Lygodium > Lygodium microphyllum. Next base: position 80,685,680 of record NC_141163.1, on the reverse strand, counting down.
CATGTCCTATTGTCCCTACATTCCGTGAATGTGGGCAAGTCTTTAGGGTATGAGAGTTTCAACTTGGCAATAACAACGACTAGATCACGTCCTCAACATGCTAAACCCTAGCTAGCACTTGGGGTATGTTGCATAGATTTAACCGTTCCTAAGAGATTCCTTCGCGGTTTTAGGTGTTTAGGGTAAACCAATTTACTTGTCTACTCATGAAGATAATTACGATACCATTCTTGTAATCACATGATTCATTGCATACATATGATTAGATTTACAAACCCTAACTTTTCTGGTTAAGATCAAAGCATAGGTTAAGTTACGGCATAATTTCCATCGATCCTTCTAAAACATGCATTCAAGATTTAGCTTTTAGGGTTTTATGTTTAAAACGAACCATGCAGCCTTTCCCTAACTTCATTTCTGAATGAAATATTCGTACGCGACCTTTCCTAGTTACAACGTAGTTGAATGAATTTTATGTCAATTGACTAGAGTTAACCTACTTTATGCAGCCCTAGAATCATTTCCATGCCTTGCGAATTCCTACTGTTGTGAGCAATCTTCTTCAATGAATGATTGCGGAGAAAGAGATGTCTAATAATGCAACATGCAATTTATCTTTCCATGCATAATCGAAGTGTACAAAAATAATTTGGACTCTGTAATGATGGTCATTAGTTGATCTAGATTCATTACCTTGCAATGCATAAAAACCACTTGCTAAGAATGCATAGAGATCTTATGCTCTTTTTTTGTTCGTTTCATTGAAAAATACAAATGACCGAATTCTTCAATCATGAGCTATTTCCTTTAAATTAGCCAACATATTTCAAGCGCAAAAGTGCCTCTTATCAAACTAGGTGGATTTGACAAGCATAAACGCAACCTAATTCCATGAATTAACCATGTATGTTTGTAATACTTCGACGTGAATCAAGAAATAGAAAGAAAACCTGGACTTGTGGATTCGGTGAAATGTCCAAATGAATGTTAGGAGATGACCCTCCTGCGGTTGCGCCTTGTGCCTTTTTAGGGGCCATCGAGACTTCGACCTTCTTGCCTTGGTTGCAGACTTATGATCTTGGCCCGTCTCCCTCGCACACGCAATTCCCTTTTAGATTCGGCTTCCTTGACCGATGCACCATCTTGTGGGATTGGGCTTAGGAAGACCTTATAGGCTTCCTCCTCGAAGCTTGGAGGAAAGAGAAGTTATCTTTAGGAGGGTTCAATGGGAAAGCCCTTAAACCCGACAAGGAGATTGGCCTTGTGACGGATGCAATGAAGAAGGCTTTTAAATTCCGGATTACAATGGACTTACTAGGGACTTCACGGTTAGGACTTTACAACCAGCAAAATGACTTTTGGGGAATGTAAGGGAAAGGGGACTTGGAAATTCCGGATATAATAGGGCCTTTATGAAAAGGGATACAATGGATTTAAAAGACTTGTGTGGGAAGGGTTTTAAAAGGAAACCTGGGGGTAAAGAGGCTTTGTGGAAATGCTATAGACATGCTTTAAAAAGGAACCGAGCTAAGGTGACTTTTTGGGAATCCAAGGGCTGAAAGGGTTTAAGTCCCGGGGGATAAAAAATCCTTGTGTAAGAGTGAAATGGAAAAGGGGTTTTAAAGAAACCCGGGGGTAATAAAAACCCGCTTGAGAAGGCAATAGAAAAGGGGGCTTAGAGAGCCCCCCCTTAGAAGCTTCCAAGAAGCTTGTGCTGTGATTACTCCACGTGGAGGAAGAGGAGAGGATTTTTTATGACGGCTTGGCGGCAGGAGGTAGATTAATGGCAGTGGCGGATCTTTTGCGATAGCTTTTTCTCACGGCATAGCACACGGCAGCTTCTTTCTCCCTCTTCTCAGGACACACTCAGAACAAGGTTGCTCTCATCTCTCTCTCTCTCGGCATGGTGGCCTCCGAACCCTCAGCTCCTTCTCTCCCCCCTCACACAGGGGGTTTATATAGTTCTAAGGGAGGGGGACCTCCCCCCCCCCCCTGCGGCCTATTGCATGGCCATATCCCCCCCCCCACAACCTCCAGCACTGCGCTTACTCATCCGCGCTTCACTCCCTCCCCTCCAGCATGGCCTTCAACTAGGGGGAAAGAAGGTGTAATGTAAAATTTTTGCAATTAAATCTAACATTATCCTCTTGACCTCCTCCCAAGAGGAGGTTCACATGAAGATATGCGGTTTCTTTAAACCTTAGTCTCAGTTTTTGCCAGTGGAGGGTCATGTTGTGTACAACATAAAGATCGCACCGTTCGTATCTTCAATGCCGGCATTGTCATTTGCATGAGACTCACACAGCTCGTAATATTTTTCAACAGAAATATTACACATACAAAAGAACAAATTTTGCTTTGTGTATAAAGAGGCCAAACCCGTTTCCATCTAACGCTCCATTCACACATCTCACCTCTCATTTGGATTTAAAGAGCAAGGAGTGGTCACTCATCCCACCCTCTATCTCACACTTGATTTGTGAAAAGCATGGATCTAGAGCATGGCAGGAGCTATGGAGGATGGAAGATAAATGCACAACTCATGATGACATAGACTTAGATAGACTAATTGTTACATAAGTGAATTAGGTTCCAAGATGGAAGCTTGGACTCATAGACACATTCTTGTGTAAGATGGACAATGACACAGACAATGACTCAAACTAATAGTTCCATTACATTGAAATGAATGTGAAGTACATCCTTATATAGCATTTGGATAGTACCACTCTACCTCACTATGCTTATGGGATTCTGTCATCTCTTCCTAGAGCATATATCATATGTCTATCTTCCATACAAAGCCACTTATGGGCAATCCTCTTTTGGGCATGCATCCATCCTCTATGGGCATACATATCAAGCATCATTTGCTATTCTCAACAACCCCCCTCAAATGATGAGTTCCTACACTTGTTGGCTTTTGCCCCCCCCCACATGATGACATGGCCTAGGAGACTAGCTTATTGGCAACCTAGTCGACTTAAGGCTTGAAACTTTACATTTTGGTAAGGGTTTACATCCACTATGGGAGACAAGATCCACTATGGGAGATAAAGATTTAGTATGGGAAAACATGATTCACATATTTTATTGTCAGTAGCAGCAGAAAATATATTCTTCATTTTTCTTTTACTTCTTTGGCATCCTTTGGTGATTTCCTCAATATTCTTGGCCTTCATATTGTTGTCTTTGGTCTTCTTGGTCTTTTCTTCATGCTCTTCATCTTTGACTTATTCTTCATTATCTTGTGCTCTATTCTTCTTTGTAAGGTTCTTTTTCTCAGTGAGTTTGAGATGGATATAAATAGGTACATTGCTATGACTTGACATGACTTGTTGAACCATTACATAAATCTTGGGATACATATATTTTGCGATTCCATGTGGCTTTGCAAGGTAGATACATTTCTCTTTGGATAGCTTTGGGACTTGTTGGATTACATGGCTTAGTATCACATTAGCATTGGATTTCCTATCCAGGTTGGGCACTTGTGTATGAAACATCTCCTCTTTAAAAAGACGGGAAGGTCTTACCAATTGGCATTCATGCTTAATGGCAGTGTCTAATCCCATTACAAATAAGAAGGATTTTAATACGTAGATTTTAATTTTAAATCTAATCTAGGTCAGTAGAAAAATGACTAAAAGTTTATGGTTAGTGCTTACAAGCACTAGTTTTACCGCTTATGCCTCTTGTTTGTCAATTTCTCATGAACTTTGTGGATGACTTCTGAGCTTCCTCTCACACGTCTAGATCTGCAATGAAATTGAGAGTGTAGCTCAGTGATCAAAATCACTGTTGATAGCTTCAATGAGAAGAAATAGTAAAGATGTCAAGCTTTGAAGCTTGATAGAGAGAGAAATTTGGGAAGCCCTTTCGGTCTTAGATTGCCCACTCGACGTTCTTCAAATACCCCATAAAGATCTAAAGAATCATGCATTGTGCTAGATGTTAGATCAGGTTGAATCTCTACCTGCAAAATTTGCACTAGATTAATGTATTTTTGCAATGCCAAGTCCTCAATGGCATAATGTTGATGTCTGATGCAACAAGAAGGAGAGCCTCAAGCTGGGGAACAACTCTCTTGAAGAGAGAAAGAGCTAAGATGCCTTAGTTTTCTCACACTACCTCCTCCAAGGTCAGTAGGTAAACAGTTTGTAGGTACAATCAGGATAGGAAGTAACAATTTTCACAAACGTTAGGGCTGGGAGAGACCAATCTCAAGCTTTGATGTGACAAGACGTTATCCAAGGAGTGAAGGAAGAGATTTCCAAAAGAGAGCTCGAAGAGATGTGCTCTGGTTTGAAAGTTCTAAGTTCTCAAACAGAGGTGGGTGCAGGTTGGATATGGTAGACACAAGGTCAAAATGAAGGCGAAGTTGAAAATGGAGTCATGAGCTAGATGTGAGCTAGATAGACATGACCAAAGGTAAAGAGAGACTAGAGAAGAAGTGTATGGAGCTATGCCATTCTTAGCTGAGCTTTGATACCATATGAAGAGCATGGATCTAGAGCATGGCAAGAGCTATGGAGGATGGAAGATGATGAGAGCGGAGTTTTGAGCCCGGGATATGCCTAAAATTTGCCAAAAAATCCAGAATTTAGGGGAAAAATACTCGACATCGAACGCGGTGGCTGCAGCTAGGACGATTTTAAGCACCAAGTGAAAGACGGCTTTTAAAAGGTGCCCGAGTGACACTTGCAAATTTTTGATAATTTTTTCGACTACCATGCTGGATTCCAGGAGCTGCCAGTCAGTGCGGGAGGTTGAGACGGACGCGTAGGATTTTTCAGAGGCTGAAACGGAGTCCGGACAAGGAAGAGGCCTAAAATTGGCCAAGATTTGAAAGGGTGGACAAATTTAAGACCAAAGGGGGGGTGCCCTTTGAGACTTTAACCCCCCTCTCTCAATTTGGGAAAAAAAACATGAAAATGGCATGAAGAACAGGTGCCGAAAATTGCACCATTTTCCCCCAAAATCGAATTGTGGGGCTGCAAGCACCCCATGGAGCAGACAATGCTCGACAATTTCTCCCTCTTTCCTGATTCTATCGCTGGATCAGAATCTAGTATTTCTCTCTCCTCCCTCTCTCTCCTCTCTATGGGTTATTCATGTGCACTATCTTTAAGGAGGAATCGGGAGGGAGAATGAAGGAAATGGTGATGGAGATGCTGAAGATTGATGTGCAACATTGGATTGAGAGCAATAGAGGCTCTATCTACTAGTTATGCAGTCATTCAAGGCGTCTCGGGTTACGTAAAAACACGGTATGACCCATTTTATGAAGGAAAATGAAGGATTTTTGATAGTTTATGATGATAATGATGTTTTTATTGGATGAAAATTTGTTTGTGTGCTGGTTTCATCATGATTAATTGCTGTGTATCAGAAAATCTTGATTTTATAATGATTAACATGTGCTATTTAATTTTCGTAAACTCGAAATGCAGTCTTTAAGTGGTAAAATGATAGTTTTTCCGTTTCAGGTGGGTAAAAGGTGTTTCCATGGGGGAAAAATGGAAGATAAATTGAATGTTAGTATACTGAAGTGATTGGAACAAGAAAAATCAGAAAATAGCATATTTTATTGCCAAATAAATCAAGAAAATGGGAAAAAAAATATAATGATTGTTTGTGGATGTATGGTAGTGGCAAAGCATGAGGTTTAGCCTCAGTTTGCTCTATCTCCTTATCAAAGTTTGTGATTTATTACTTTTTATACATCAAAGCATGACAAAATGAACCTCTACACCTATGCAACGAAAGCAATACCTAAACATAGGCGGTTGGGATGTTTGAATGATGCGAATTGCGTGCTGATTATTGGTGATTTTCTGATGCATATCATGACATAGAGTTCGTTGTATTTTAATTAAGGGGATAGTAGCACGAGTATTGTCTCCGTGCTATCCTTACATCACCGCAACGAGTTAGTGAATGAGCATTGGAAAGCCTGGTTGTGCACAACACGTGTCTCATTGAAAATTATGTTTGAGCACTTTAGGATCATCCACCTTTGCATGTGCATGTCAACCATGGTATCAGAATAAAAAGGACTGGATGCATAGCACCTGTTTTTGATTATGATAACCCACACTTGAGTGTGGAAAGACAACTTAAGCTGTAGGATAGATGTTCGTTCTTGGGAAATTATTTGGTAATTACACATGGTATCTCCTGGAATACTTTGCAAAATGAAAGAGTGGAGCTTTTTTGTTTGTTCTATATGTTGAGCAGCGCATCAAGGGGCTAATCCCTATAGTGTAGGAGAGCTGCAGTGAGGCCGCGGTGATTCCACCGAGAGGTTGCCTCCCACATATGTGATTATCGTGGCATTTATTGCCAATATGTAAGGATTCTCCCTCTGTGGAGTTTATAGAAAGGGAAACGTTGGACTACAAAACTATAAACGCATAGATTAGGCTTTAGGACAGTTCATCCTTTAGCAACATATAGACGCTCCTGGCCCGCGAGGCCGTGAGGGTGTGTTTGTCTATTATGAGCATGAGGTCCGCCTAGTGCCATAGCCAGTGCTGGCCCATTTGAGGTCCCATCAGTGGTGCATCTGCCACCGCGAGGTGCCAACAAGTTGGTGGTTCTCGAATCTAGGGTTTTCAGGGACCAAAAAATTGGTCTATGTCCTCTGATAAGGATCGTCAAGCCAACATACAAGAAGCAGAACGTGCTGAGAGGGCTAGACGGTGGTTGGAGTTTGTAACTCGCTATTCTCCTCAAAGAGTAGCTTGATACGCATAAGAGGAAGTGGTCTTAGTAACCCAACTGTTGCACATAGTCCTTTAGGTGCAGGAGGGAGTGCAAGTTCTTCCTCTCTTCCACCAAGTCAACCCACCTCAAGTGGGGGTGTGATCCCATCAGTCCAAACTCCTATTGTCAATCCGATTGTCGTCATGGCACAATCCATTGCAATTCCTACAGGGACGCCGGATCTGCCAGATTTAGGAGTTCCTTTGCCCATTTTAAATGGGTTAGCCGAAGAAGATGCGGAGTTTCACATTTGTGAATTCCAAAGATTAATGTTTAATTACCGCATCCAAGATGAGGGACATCTTATGATGTTCTTTAACATGACATTAAAAGGAAGGGTTGCAGTATGGTATCCTAGCATAGAGACAAGAACTATAACTACAATCGATCAATTTTACGTAGCTTTTCGAGGAGAATATGCACCTGAAAGAGGTGGCCAATACTGGTTGTGTGTTTTGAATGTAGCACGCCAAGGCCCCCATGAGAATGTAAAAGCCTATGCTAAGAAGCTTAATGAAGTATTTCGTAAGTTACAAACTTACATTCCTATTCCGCCGACTGCCCAATTGCAATACTTCTTGCATGGATTGGATTTCAATATTCAGGTACAATTGAGCAGTGTGGCTTTGGCTGATATAGACGCCGCCATGATGTGGGCAGAAGGAGTTGAGTCACGATTACAAACGGCCTACTCCTCTCGAATAAATCTTTATGTGGGTCTAGTACCTGGAGGCAATTTACCATTGATAAATGGAAGTCAAGGGATGCCTATGAATAACCCTAATGGGAGAGGAAGCATAGTTCAAAATGTACCTTTGCTGCCAGCTCCTCCCAGTGTGACTATGCCTATGGCTAGTCAGTTGGCTCTACCAAATGTTGGAAGCCAAGCTTCGAACCCTAATGTTGTTCCTGTGAGTCAACAACCAATGCCCAATCAAATTGTTAGGCCAATGGAACGACGGATAGATGATCAAGGCTATGAGTCGAGTGCCTCTAATCTCCTTGGCAAAGTTAAGGATATGATGAAGCACTACACAGACATGATTTTTGAACAATATCGGCAAATAGCTATTGACGTCAATTTCTTGAAGAAGCAACAGAATCTGATAGGGAGTTGACGCCCTGAAGAGGATGGTCCCTCAAGATTCAACTCTAAGTGGTGTGGCGGATAACATTTCCCTAGAAACTATCCAAATGTTAAATGTGATATTTGCGAGAAGTCGGGTCACTTAGCCGCTACCTGTTGGAGTAAGATTAGTTCCCTCCAACAAGGGAGTAAACAGCCAGGTCCAGTTAATCATAGAGCACAAGGTAATAACCTCCAACAAAATGATGGACCAAGACAAATACTGCAAAGGGGAAAGACCATTATAGAGAAGTTGCCACAAGGCAATGGAGTCAGTCTCATTGAGGCTGTACGTGTCAATGGCGCTGAACCTCTAACCTACGAGCTGTGACAAGAGGCCAAAAGGCTAAAGAGGGTGATAAAGATAATGCAAAACCGGTCGAGGGAAACCCTAAGCAAGGGGATAAGGGGACGCAAGTCCCAAATCCTGACATGGAAGGTGGACCTCTAAGGCCGGTTGACAAAAAAGTCAATCCTAAGAAGGATGAGTAAGTGCCACGAAAGAAGGCAAGAGCTAAAAAAGAAGCACCAAATCCGGTCCCGAGACCAAAAGAGATAATGGTTTGGCGAGAAAAGAGAGCTTTGGCTACCTATCATGATTTTGATTTAGCAAGTTCTCTTTGCAAAGTCAAACCAAATGTAAACATCTTACAGTTGATTAAATTATCTCCAGGAGTATGCAAGGAATTCAAGAAGATCCTGTGTATTGGGTATATTGTAGAATCTTTGGGCATAGCACGAGTAGGGGAAGATTGGTTTGATCATGCTGAAAAGAATTGCCCTAGGGTCCCAACATACATGGATGGAATATTAGTGGAGTATGATATCGAAGACACTGGGTCCTCTGTGAATATCATGAGTTCAGATTTGATGGAGAGGTTCCGTCTAGGTATTCAGAAAGACAGCTCCAACCTTCTTAGAATGGCTAATGATAGTCTAAGGCAACCAGAAGGTTGTGTCACTAAACTCCATGTTACAGTCGCAAGCGTAGAATGCTTCTTGGACTTTAGGGTGATAAGATTTGTAGGACGTCCTAGCTATCGAGTTTTGCTAGGCAGGCCTTGGATCTTACGAATAGACTGTCAAGTCGATATATTCGTCGGTCGAGTGGTTCTAGGTAGAGGTGCTAATCGACTACTAGTCGATGCTTACCCTGACTCTCCTTAGAGTGAGAGAGATTCTTTATCCTCTACTGAATTAGAAACAACAAATGATCCATCTAGTAGTGAGACATCATCTAGTGATGAATCTAGAGAGGGGTCCACTACAGAGAATATTTATCAGATATCTTTAAATGAGCCGATAGAGCCGCAAGATAAGATAAGAGATGCGGATGTGATTGAGTTGGACCTTGGAACGCCGAATGATTTGCAACCAATTAAATTAGGTTCCATGCTCAGTTTAGCAGAAAGGGAGGATGTAATATCTCCGCACAATAAAAGTTAGTTGGTTGGTTCGTAAGTTAGTTAGTTAATTAATAAGTTAGTAAGATTACTAACTAAAGACTAACTAAGGTAAAAACTAACTAACATTAATTATTGATAATTTTTATTTAATTTAAAATATTTTATTTAGAAAAATCAAGAGTCGTAAATTCGATATTTTTCTCAAATTGGCAAAGACCATAGCTACCCTTCACGTAAATTACAACGTGAACGAGACTTATGAGTTATATTAATCACTAAGTTCATGTGTATAGTTTGGAAGGTCCAAAAACATTAGATTTTGGGCAAAGCTAGTATATTTTAGATATTTTAGATATTATCCTAAAAGAAAAAGATATGGAGATTTTTAGAACTGGATGTCATTTAAAAAGAAAAGACAAGTGATATTTTAGTTAGCTTGAAGATTTTATAAAAAGAAAAATAAAGAAAAGTGACTGGCAAAATCGCGCGCGCCGCTATCGCAGTTCACAGGCAGTGGACAGCACTTTGAACAGAGAAAAGAAGAAGGAGTGAACTAAGAGCTTTCTAAACAAGTGTCTTGGAGTTTTACCCCCCTTTTGGAGCCAATGGAACCATTAGATTTATGATCTGAGCATCAGATCACTGATCTTTCCAAGATCCCCCTCCACAAAGAGCTCCACTCCTCAACCACAAGCCCTCTTCTCTAATTCACTATAAATATGAGGCATGGGAGAGGCATAAGAAGCATAAGGAGACCCCGAGAGGCTGCAAGAGAGAGGTAGAGAGGAGGATACTCCTCCAAGAGATTGTGAGGAAGAACTTGAAAGAGAGCTTGAGAGAGAGACAGAGAGAAGAGTCACCCCGAGAGGCTGCAAGGAAGAGAATTAGCTCAATTCCCTCTATCTCGATCCTCGACTTAACCATCTTCTCTTACGCTCTCCCATCTTGAATCTATTCCGCCTCCTTAATCTCTTGAGTCTAGTTGCGGACGATGGCCTCCAAGCGAAGAATGTCATGTGCGGATGACAATCTTGCAACTAGCAATAAGGCTTCGGGCAAAGGCACCACTATCAATCCAACTGCGGTTTCGATCGTAAGTAATGTATTTTCAAATTGATAGATGCTTGCTTTGATTCTCGTATGAGATACGTTAGGCCCCATACTATTGCACGAGAATAGGTCATCGGAAAGGATAAATTTCATCTCACCTACTCGAAAGATGGAGTTTGTGAAGTGCATATATCAAGGGAAGATAATTGCACCTAGTTACATATGACTTATTTGCTAGTAGAACAATTACAAGAAATAATTAGTCAAGCGTTATGAATGGCATAGCTGACAAAAGAACGACATTAAAAGATTGGGCATACAAGTGCTAGATTAAAGTATAGTCAAGGGTTATAAATAGCATAATTGCTAAAAGAATATGACATTAAGAATCATGAATAGAGAAGTGCTAGTTTAAAGTTTAGATACTTCAAAAGTACTTAGCCTAAGAACCCAAATATTAAGAAAAACTAGATTCTAGCTCAATGCACGGCCTATTGGAGTCTAATTACTTCAGATCATCTCGCACTTATCTTATCAAGTATTTACACGTTATGCCTATAACATGTTTGATATATGAGGATAATTTTCTAGTTGCCTCATGACTTGACTAAGAGCTAGTACAAGAAATTGATCATAAGGGTTAAAACTAGGATGTCTTGAGATCCGTTGGATAAGGATGACTTTTGCCAATCCAAATTCAGGGTTGGGTTATCAATCAAGGTAAGTGACCTATAGAACTTACATCGTGAATAGTGTTTGAACCCTTAACATATGCCCTAGCCGAAGGAAGGAAGTGTTAAGAACATGTTTGTATGGTATTGCTCTTAGATCCCAAGGGAGAGAGCAAATATACGATGGAAATGTTATATCGTCTATTCTTTCATTGTTTGGAAAGAATGCAATTGGTTTTGTTGATTGATCGAACAACATCCTAAATGTTTTTATATTCAATTGGTTGTTAGTTATTGTTTAAATAATTATTCCAAGTGCTTGTGATTTATGGCAAATGCATGGCAAGGGTCTGTGATGACAAGTCGCCATGGGAATAAAGGAATGTTTTCTTAGAAAATGTTATTAGGCTGAATGCCTTGTTTGTGCTTGATTCTTAAAGGATTTAATTAAGGAAGGATATATTGTACAGGTGGATCACCTCCATGGTCGCACCACGTATTAACCCGAGAGGGCACTACTCGATTCATGGGCCGAAGGTCGAGTGGTGAAAAGGCCAACCACGGGTATGATGTTTCGCTCCTAGACAGCTTGCGGGTCAGTTGGAGCTCTGGACACCCCTTGCTAGGAGTTGAAGACCTCCGTGGCCCCCAACATCTGGGCATGTTGGGAGATCCTATTCTAGATAAAGAATTGAGTTTTGGTGCCATGTGAATTGGACCAGTTACTTCTGCAGGGCAGAAGGGATACTTCTGTTGGACAGAAGTGAAACATAATTTCTCCTGTATGGGCGGGAGACAAAGATTAACTTGAAGATAAGTTAAGGAACTTGTTTGATCTTGTTTGTCAATAAATTGCTTTGCTCTGTTTTCGTGTCTATGCTATAATTTATGCGAACAAACCTTGTTCCCTAAAAGGCTTAATTAATGAAGCTGATTTTAAGTGTCACACATAAATGTGGTAGGACCTAATTAGAAAACTAAAGCTATTAAGGGAAGTGGGTGGGTGGAACCCCCGACGGGTCTGTTCTATGGCAGGGTGGTCCCAGAGAACTGGGAGGCTTCTCACAAGATTTACCGTCTTCGACCTTAGAAATTGTTAGGATAGAACCTCGATTCATACCATTTTAGGGGACCGGAATGGGACTATGCCCTATGGGCAGAGAGGTTGAGTAGCGCACCCCTCTCGTTTCCCATTCTCTTTGAACCAAGTGCGGCATGGGTCTGCTTCCGATTGGGTATCTCTACGTAAAGTAGGATGTCCAAAACCCAATGCTAGAATGCTAATAGGAGACCTTGACAACTAGGAACCCGAATTTCAGGTCGATCCTAGTGGGTTTGGTCGTGAACGTTCCATTGCGAGGCGGATTCGGGAAACCCTAGGCGACAAAACTCGGAACATTCCTTGGGAGTGCGGGGCAGTGACACTTAGATTTGTTTCTGTTGAGTGTTGAAATGACTTGTTTTTTGGCTGATTTTTGTTGTTTTTGAGAGTTGAATGGTTGATTTTAAGGGATGATTGATTGATTTGGAAGTGGTTTGAGAGTGTTTTAGATGATATTGATTGTGTTTTGGAAGTTCATGATGTTTGTTGGTGGTTTTGTGATGTTCTGATAGGTTCTGAATGGTTCTGTATACCTTCTGTTTTGTTCTGTTTTGGTCTGTTTTGTTCTGATTGTCTTCTGTAAGGAGGGATGGAGTATTGATTGATGAAGAATGAGATATTGTGAAAGCTTATTGAATGGTTTGTGAGAGTTTTGAATGGTTTGAGTATAAGTTATGTGGTTTTGATGACCTTCTGTAACCTTCTGTAGGTCTTCTGTAGAGCTTCTGCTTCTGTTCTGCTTCTGTTCTGTTTTTGTTCTGTTCTGTACTGTAACTATTCTGGTATTGTTCTGTAGACTGTTCTGTAAGTGTTCTGTGGAATGTATGTGTGATTTTGGGAAAGTTTTCTAGCCTTGGAAAGAGGTGAATACAAGTGCCAAAGAGCTGAAAGAAGTAGAAGAAGTAGCTGCTGAAGACTCAAGAGAAGACTAGAGTGAAGTGATAGTAGTGAGCTGTGAAGAGACACTGTAGTGGCTCTGGTGACCCTTCATATCAGACATACCTCTTGGGAGGGGTATCCACGACCTAAGAGTGATTATTGAGAGTAATTTTTGAGAGATTGTAGTGAGGATATGATGTATTATTGATGGAGTGTGTGAGAGAGAGTCAGAGATAGCCAATTCTACTGAAACAGAGTGATTGTATATGAGAGATTGAGAGAGAAGACTATGAAGATATTGAAGATGAATACTATGTGATGTATTTCCATTCAAAGATGGTGTACTTCTTTGCTTTCTTTGTTCTATTGATGGATTTTGTGAAGATGTTGAAGAATATGGTTGATTCTATTAAAAACCGTGGGAGATTTACATGATGCTGCATGAAGATTTGTTGTGCCTGGTGTTCTTTTCTTCATTGTGATCATATGAAACATGATAAACAAGCTTGTTGATGTTACAAGATAGATTTTCTTGCAAGAGAATTCCCTTTTCCTTGGTGTTCCTTTCGGGGCTCCATGTTTTTGGTGCGCAGCCGGGGAAAACTTGCCATCAACAAGCACCAAAAGAGGCTGAAAATGAAGGAATTGGCATTGCCAAGAAGAGAAGAATTCAATGGATGTTTGTAAAATTCCTTCTTCCACTGAAGAGTTGGAATTTCTCATAATCAAAGCCACTTTTCATAAGAAGTTCATCCCACAATGGCGGAAACACATCACCATCATGATGCATGCTCTATGTGGTGGACAGTTTCCTCTTCCTATTAAAGCAGCAGAAACTTGCATCTTGGTGGCAAACTGTTTGGGAACAAACTGAAGAACAGAAACAGAGAGAATGAACATCCATGGAAGATTTGGCATTCATTGAGAAGTTTCCAGACATTATCAAGTGGGAGATTGTGAAGAAGCTTCAGGAGTCTTGGTCTGTAGAGGTTCACAGGGACAAGAAGGAAAAGAGTTGGAATTTGTTCGTGGATGCTCAACAGCAAGATACATGGGATGCTTGGTGTACTGATAATCTTCTGTTTGTTCAATTAGCAACCCACTGGAAGTTGGTAGACAGAGTGTTTTTCACAACATACACTATTGAAACCATCAGAAGCTGGCATTACTATAATGATGGCACCACCACAATGCTCAGACGTATGCATTTTGACACCTTCAGAACCGAATACCTTCCTCTGTGCAGTGGCATGAAAGCAGAATTTAGGGACGTTGAGAAGAAAGAAGTAGAAGAAATGTTGGCAAGAGAGTCCTCCAGAGACTGAAGCCTTCTGTTAACCCTCTATGGAGCACTAACAACATAGTGGAGTCAACCCCCTGATGAATGACGCAATAAAAAGGCAAGCGTTGGAACGAGTCCAGAGGTACGTGAGAAGAGAGAAAGCAAGAATCAGAGCCGAGAGTGAGCTCGCAGCAGAAGCCGCCTTGGACGCCCTTGTGGAACTCTTTACAGAAGTCCCAATGGCACATCAAGCCCTTCCTCCTCCTGCTGGAGGTCCACTTCCAAGCCAGATCCGTCCTGGAAATATTGATGACAGACCAGCGAATGTAGTCCCATTGCCAGTTTTTAAGGGAGAGTACAATGAAGACCCTGATCTTCATGTAGCAGAGTTTATGGTAGCGTGTGTGGCTAACAATGCCAGAACCCCTGAGCATTGGTTAGCAATATTCTCCGCCACTTTCAAGGGCGCGGCGTTTCAGTGGTATGAGAGACAAGCAGCAGGAACTTTTGGCACATGGGACGACCTGAAGTTGGCCTTCCTCACTAAATTCAGGCGTGAAGGTTTTGAAGAGCGGATGAGAGAGGAATTTATGAACCTAAGTCAGTCCTCTGGAGAAAGAGTAGAAGCTTATGTCTCACGAATGGAATCCATCCTGAAGAGATGGACTAACCATAATCTAGATGATGGCATTCAGAAGGGAGTGTTTCTCAGAGGATTACAACCAGAAGTCCGTAAGTTTGTGGAGCTGCAAAGACCAGCCACCCTGCAAGCTGCAACAGAAGGTGCCAGACTGTACGATGAAGTGGAAGCTAGATTAGCAATGAATACAGGAAGAGGAGTCCTACCTCCTCTGGTGCCAGGAATGATGTACCCACCAAATGCAGTCCCAGGGACTGTTCCCTACTCCTACCAACAAATGCCCCCGGTCTCACAGTACAGTGCACCAAATCCACAGTGGCCACAATCCATGCCTCAAATGGTGGTTCCACCACAACAACCATGGTCTCAACCAATTTCCTCAATGCAAAATCAGCAGCAACAGTGGAACCCTACCAACTGGAGTCAACAGCCAACAGTTCAAACAGGAGCTCTAAATCAGAACCAGAACAGAGACCCCTCTGTACCAGCCCAACCCGTTTATGCAGTGATTACAGAGACTCCTCAAAACCCTCCTACCAGTACGTCCGGAGGAGAAAGCTTGAAGGATTATTTATCCAACTCAGTTGCAAACATCAAAAAGGAGTTGATGGATGTGATTACAGAGCAACTACAGACGCTGAAAGTGAACACCGCTAGCTTATTCAACGTTGCAGGAGCAGGAAGAGATGTGATGCGGTCAAATACTTGGTGTGGTAAGTGTCATCAAGCAGGCCATTTAGCCACTGAATGTACACGGAAACCAACCATCCCTGGAGCCTTCTGTTCCTACTGTTTGCGGAAGAACCATACAGAGGACATTTGCTCCCTGAAGGAGATGCATGATAGGAGAAGAAAGGAAGAAGACACAAGATTTAACTTACTGGAATCCAAAATGACAACACAAGATATTGGACCCAAGCCTAGAGAGTTTGGTCCTAATTTCGGACCCAGAAGATTTCCTTCTCAAAGTTACAGAGGCAGACAGTCTGGCGGTGGTCAGAGATCAGAAGTGGAGTGTTACAGATGCGGAGAAAAGGGACACATCTCACCAAATTGTCCAAATCCTCGAAGGTCAGTGGATTACAAGCCCTTATGCAGTCGATGCAAAGGAGAAGGCCACACTGCAAAAGACTGTCCAAGCCCAGCCCCAGTGAAAAACAGTGCTACTGATAGTCCGTCCAAGGCCCAAGAGCCTACCTCCAATTTGGTAGAATTGGAAGTTGCTGCCATCACGCGTGCAAAGCAGAAGGAACCACCTGTCCAGAAAGAGAATACCCCTCATGCCAGAACAGTGAAGTTCAATCTTCCACCAGAAGAACAGAACAGCACAGAGCCTAACCGTGCCGTACAGAGCCCTACAGTGCCACAGAGAGTTACAGAGACAGTTACAGAGACAGGACCAGAGGTCCAGGAGACAGAAGAGGAGGAAGTGCCACAAGTGGCAGAAGAAGTTCCTGTAATTCCTCTGTTGGAAGAAATAGGAAAAATAAAAATGGGTGTTGCCCCATTCCCTAATCGGTTAGAGAAGCCAGTGGATCCTATTAAGGAATACGATCTAGTTAGAGATCTAGATACCTTTAAACCAAACCTCACATTCCGAAAATTATTGTTGTTGTCTCCCAGTTGCCGGAAAAGGTTCAAAAGTATACTGACGAAAAGACGTGGTTTAAGGATTGCTCCCTCTACAGTGACAAAGTCCAACAAGGCTCCAGAGCTTGTAAAAGAAGTGGATGTGGCTAACGCTTTCCTAGATCCGGGTACTCCAGAGACTGGCGTATGGATAGAAGGTTGCTTCATTGCAAATGCACTGATTGATGGAGGTTCATCAGTAAACATTATGACGGATGTGACGATGAAGGATCTAGGCCTACAAGGTGTGCAACCAACCCAATGGCTCATCAGACTGGCGGATCAGAGTAGAATCAAGCCTTTGGGCATTCTCCCATATGTGAAGACTACTGTGGCTGGAAAAGATTATTGGCTAACCTATTTGGTGGTGAAGCCAAACTCTTATGGTACATCCTATCCTCTGTTACTAGGTAGACCATGGCTTTTTGAAGCCCGAGCAAGGACGGATTGGTTCAAAGGAACTTTGACCTTGGGCAGAGGACCCAACAAAGTGGTGCTGAAACTGTATGGTTCTCAAAAAAGACATGGATCCACCTCCTTGGAATTATCTTCTGATTCCCCTAACGAGGCTACGGATGGAACATCAACAGACGAAGATGCTGTCAAACAAATCCTTCCCAAGAAAACAATGGCACATTCTTTAACAGTGGATACTGTAAGCCGACTTCCAAAAGATGCAAAGCCATTATCAATGGGTGAATACTTCCTGCCTGAATCAGGAATGACTTCTGAAATCACTTCTGACAGTGAGATAGAAGCATGGATGTACTGATCTCCCTGTTACATGGTCACAGCAGCAGCAGAAGCAGACGCAGAGACAGAGACAGGAGAGGAACCAGGGAATCTGTTCTTCTGTTACAGAGCTCCTACAGAGACAGAAGCAGAAGCAGAAGCAGAAGTAGAAGCAGAGACAGAGACAGAGGCAGGAGAGGAACCAGGGAATCTATTCTTCTGTTACAGAGCTCCTACAGAGACAGAAGCAGAAGCAGAAGCAGAAGCAGAAGCAGAGACAGAGACAGAGACAGAAGAGGATGGATATGATATGGACGAAGAGAATGATGAAGGTGAGCCAGAAGAGTCTATCCCACCTGAAGAGGATACATTTGAAGAAGAAGTTCCAGAAGTATCAGAAGCCAATGAGCTCATGCTATGGGACAGAATGGCAATGGTACCATTTGGTCTGGTCAATGGATCTTCTCATATGCAAAACCTTTATAAGAAATGGATTAAGAAGAGCAAGCCATCTTTTAAGTATGGCTCCTGCCGTCCTAACTCATCCTTGCCAAAGAAAGATGATGATGATGCACCGTGCCAACAAGCACCAGTCCCACAAACCCAACAGGCATCAGAGGGTCCCTGTTATGTGACGTTCCTGGATATATCTTCAGAAGATGAGTCTTCAAGCCACGAGGTGATTAATCTTGAAACCAAACCCGAAATGGCGCTTATCCCATTCCAACGTCTTAAGGAGAAACCTAAGTCTCCACCAAAAGAAGAAGTTGGTTCTAGTGGGACATCAGAAGAGGACATCACTCCCTTGAAGGAGTCGGACCTGTACCCAGAAGCAGTCCGCGGGACCTTCATCCGGGAAGTAGAAGGTGAAAGGCAGTTAACCTTAGTGGATGCAGATGGCACTGAACGCCACTTGAAGGTGGGTAGTAGTCTCCCAGAAGAGGAGTTCTTAACCTTGTACAACTTGTTGAAAGAAAATTGGGATGTGTTTGCATGGTCTTACAAAGACCTAAAGGGGATTGATCCCACAATATGCCATCATATTGATTTGGAGCCTGATGCCAAGCCAGTACGGCAACGACAGAGGCGAATGAACCCAAATTATTCCACATTGGTGAAAGCGGAGCTGCTGAAGCTTCTGGAAGCCGAGTTCATCTATCCAGTGGCAAATAGTGAATGGGTTTCACCCATCGTGGTTGTACCCAAGAAGAATGGCAAATTGCGCATATGTGTGGATTTCCGAAAGCTTAATTCCAAGACAAAGAAGGATCATTTTCCTATCCCTTTCACAGACCAACTGTTGGACACAGTGGCAGGACATGAGCTTTATTCTCTTTTGGATGGATTCAGCGGATACAACCAAGTCCAGATCGCAGAAGAAGACCAATCCAAAACAACCTTCACCACAGAGTGGGGGACCTACGCTTACCGAGTGATGCCATTTGGGCTCTGCAATGCCCCTGCTACTTTCCAACGAGTCATGATGGCCGCATTTCAAAATCATCTGCATGACTTTATTGAGGTATATTTGGATGACTTCTGTGTCTATAGTTTGATCCGTGAACATTGGGGACATCTGGAACAATGCTTTGACCGATGCCGGGAGTATGGGATTTCCCTCAACCCCGACAAATGCATCTTTGGGGTCTCTTCTGGAGTCCTGTTGGGCCACATTGTCTCTGCACAAGGGATATCAACAGACCCTGCAAAGATTGAAAAGATCTCAGCTCTGCAAGCACCCACCAACCTCAAACAGTTGAGGGGATTCCTAGGCCATGTGGGTTACTACAGAAGGTTCATAGCCCATTTTGCGACAAAGGAAACTTCCTTGCACAAGCTTTTGAGGAAAGATGCAGAGTTTACTTGGACGGAAGAATGTGACAAAGCCTTCCACACTCTGAAGTAGTGTCTGATAGAGGCACCCATTCTGCAACCTCCTGATTGGACGAAAGAGTTCCACGTACACACTGATGCGTCAATTGAAGGCTTAGGCGCAGTCCTCTGCCAAAAGGGCTCCTCGAAGTTGGATCAACCGATCTATTATACAAGCCGAAAAGTCACTGATAGGGAACGGAACTATACAGTGACAGAGTTGGAGTGCTTGGCAATGGTGTTTGCCCTGGAGAAGTTTCGCCATTACCTCCTATCTACCCACTTTAAATTTTATGTGGATCATGAGGCCCTGTCCTTCTTGATGAACAAAGCAGATGTGAAAGGACGAATGATGAGATGGCTCCTTCTATTTCAGGAGTTCGACTTTGAGGTGATTACTAAGCCTGGTCGTTCCCATGTTCTGGCTGATCATCTGTCGCGTATCCCACAAATTGCAGACGAGGAGCAGGATGATCCAGACCTCCCTGATGCTTCCCTATTCTTGGTGGAAACTATCACTCCCTGGTATGCGGATATTGCCAATCTGCTGGCAACCCAACAATACCCTCCTGGTATCTCCAGTCGGGAAAGGAAGAAGCTCATGCTAGAATCAGCCCCATACACCCTGCTAGGTGGTGCACTGTACAAGAAAGGCAAAGATGAAATGCTCAGAAGATGTGTTGCAGGAGATGAGATGGGGATTGTTCTGAAGGCTTGCCACGACGAGCCATGTGGAGGTCACTTTGCCGGAGAAGCTACAGCCAGGAAGGCTCTACTAGCAGGATATTGGTGGCCTACCATTCATAAGGATTCCTATGATTACTGTAAAAGATGTGATGCTTGTCAAAGAATGGGGAAACCCACGAAGACAAGTGCCATGCCACTGCAACCTATCCTTCCCTTAAAGCCGTTTGAGAAGTGGGGCATCGACTTCGTAGGTCCAATCGATCCTCCTACCAGAAGGAAACAAAACCGATACATCCTCGTATGTACGGATTATGTTACAAAGTGGTGTGAAGCTAAAGCCCTCAAGCGGGACGATGGTAACAGCGTGGCCCTGTTCATGTACGAGAATATCATCACCCGTTTTGGCAGTCCCTTAGAGCTGGTAAGTGACAGAGGCACTCATTTCCTTAACAAAGTCATGGAGGAGTTGACAGAATTGTATAAGATCCGCCATCGCAAGTCCACTCCCTATTACCCCAGAGCCAACGGCCAAGTTGAAGTCACCAATCGCATCCTCTGCTCAATTCTGACAAGAACGATTGCCGCACATCGTCGTGATTGGGACGATCGACTTACAGAGGCCCTTTGGGCGTACAGAACCTCCCATAAAGCAGCAATGGGACATACACCTTTCCAGTTGGTGTATGGTACAGAAGCTGTTTTTCCTGTTGAACTGGAACTACCCTCTTTGAGAGTGGCGATCAAAGAGCGTTTGGGGGATGATGATTCACTGCAACGCCGTCTCTTGCACTTGGAATGTTTGGACGAAATTCGCAGGATGGCTCTACAGTGCATGGAAGCCACGCAAGCTCGACGTAAGGCTTACCATGACAGCTTCATCAAGCACAAGGAGTTCAAAGAAGGTGATTTGGTCCTAGCCTATGATTCACGATTTGGCAAGTTTCCTGGCAAGCTCCAACAGCGGTGGATGGGCCCCTATAAGGTACTTGCAGTCAACCCTAATGGCTCTGTCCAAATACAGACCGTTGATGCCTCCGCTGATCCCTTTCTGATTAATGGATATCGCCTGAAGAAGTACTTCCCTCCTTGGGGATCTTGACAATTACGGTCACTTGATCTTTTCCCTCGTTGGCGCGGCACTGTACTTCTTATGATGATACTTCTGTTAGCCGTTCTTCAATCACTCCTGATGAAATGGACGCAATCCTCTGTCCCCTCCAAACCCCCTTCCAGCCTTGATCTCTTATCCTCTATTTTCCACCAGCGACAGTGGCGAGGTGGGTCTTGACACATGGTTTTTCTACCATTTCCTTGTTCAATATGAAGAAAAAAAAAAGAGAAAAACAAAAAACAAAACATATCGGTCATGGGAGAAAAGGACTTAGGTCCCTGTCATGTCGACCTCTTCTTCGAGAAAAGGTGGAAACACCCTCGGGAATAGGGGAAAATAAGAAAAAGAAAAAGAAAAAAAAAAACAAACAAGAAGAAAGAAAGAAAAAAAAAACAAACAAACAAATCTGTTATGAGAGAAAAGGAAGCAATTCCCTGTCATAGCAGGTCTCGTTCCAAGAAAAGGTGATAAACACCCTTGGGCGGGAAGCTGGCTGTGGAAAAGGTGGTAACACCCAGCAGTCCAGAAAGTGGATTCATTGATTGATATCCCTCGGATCCAATTCCGAAGCTGCCTCCCTTGGTACGCTGTGTCCTGGGTCTCTTTGCAAAGTGACTAACTGTCCTCTAGTAGACGACATGTTCCTATCCAATACAATGTTCGAATTTGATGGCTACCTCCCTGGGTACGCCTCTTCAACAACTGATGACGCGATCTTCATCGACAACCCCTTGAGTGATGTGAGCTTTCATCCTAACCGGATGGGGAAGTGAGTACGGTTGCCCTCTGTATCTATTAACAGAGAGTGAGACAGAGGGTGGGGCGAGAGACCAGTCTTTTCCCTTCAAATCAAATGAGAGGTGAGAAGTGTGAATGAAGTATTGCACGCATGGGATGGGCCTCTCAATGCACAAAGCACAATTTGTCCCTGTGCACTGCACCATAAGGCTCCCTTGCCTTCCTTCTTGCACCGTATGCCGGCACAGGGCGGGATGCACAGTTGCACCATCAAATGCGCACAAGGCATACACCCTTTGCACAAGTGATTGTGAGGATTACATCAATGGGTTTCAGGAAAAGGCTGCCCTCCTGTATCCATCAACGGAGAGTGAGACAGAGGGTGGGTTGAGTGTGACTGGAGTTTCTTCAATCATTTACCGAGAGGTGAGATTGAGGGACGTTACGACACTTGGAGTCAGGTATGTTTCTGTTTCCCTGTGCACCCACGGGATGGGTTTTTACCGTCATCACAAGACACATCACCCTGTTCTGTACACTGCACTGTAAGGCTCCCTTGCCTTCCTCCTTGCACCTATGCCAGACGGGTTGGACGCACTAATGCATCATCAACTGTGCACCCTGGCATACTTCTTTCTACACCATTCCCCCCTTGTCGATTCCTCAACCGGGTATGAGTTATGGGTTTTAATCATTCTTCCTCAAGTGATATTAGTCATGGGGCGGGTGACTGTTCTTTCATTTCAATTGAGTAACTGTGAGTTGAGCGCAATATCCCTCATCATCGACGAATTTCCTGCGATTCCTTCCATCAGCTACCTCCCTGGGTGCTGCTGCATGGTCCCTTCCATGACGAACGTGTGCCAAGAAGATGCCTTCATCCCTCTAGCGCCGACAACAACACTAGACGTGCCATCGACACTCAACCTTGATTTTTGACGAAACGGGCCAAGTTTTTCTAACCCTACAACTTTTGTCTCTTAGTGATGTTCATGTTTTAAGTGTGGGGAAGTTAGTGGATGGTCTATGGCATGGTCCTAGGTCCCTGTTGTTCGGTTAACCCTATCCGTTAAGGTTTTAAGTGTGGGGACGCGTCCCTGCGCGTCTACATTGCATACCCATTTGCATATGCCTTATCTTGCTCATGCATGTATACCATGACTTGCTTTTACCCTCCTGGGGTCCCTTCCCATCCACCCGGTTATGTTCCACCCACCCTTGGGGCTGTTCCCTTGCCGTTTTCCTTCATTCCCTGATTTTGAGGTCCTACTATGTGAATGCCTCTTACGTTCACCAAAATCCAAATCTAACCTTATAGCCCTGTTCCTCCCTTTGAACTGACCATTTTTCCTTTTTACCTACCCCTATTCCGGTGTACGGTTTTTGAGTTATTAATTTTTGAAGCATTTTACGCAATTTAGCCGGTTTCCCATGTGAACGCGCCTTTCTTGCTTCGAAACCATGATTTGACGTCATAGCCCTGACCAAAGCTTTTCCCCTGACATTTTTCCTTTTTATACCACATCATTTCGATACATGGGTTGTCCGTTATTAATTTTCCGGTTTTTTAAGACTTTTTCGTGTGTATTTTTGACATCTTTCCATGTGAACCTGCCCTATTGGTATCGGAATTCCAATTTGATTTGACAGTTGTGTCCCCCGTGCCTTCCCCTACCTTTTTCCTTTTTCCTCTACCCTTTTTCGACTTCTGGATTTTTACTTATTAATTTTTAAATGAGTTTTCGGGAGTATTTTTGGAGTTTTTCACATGTGAACTCCTCCTAC
Source organism: Lygodium microphyllum (assembly GCF_053477565.2). Lineage (NCBI taxonomy): Eukaryota > Viridiplantae > Streptophyta > Polypodiopsida > Schizaeales > Lygodiaceae > Lygodium > Lygodium microphyllum. Next base: position 80,662,202 of record NC_141163.1, on the reverse strand, counting down.
TTCCTTCGGAACTGTGGTTTAACATGATAACCCTGCGCCACTCCTTTCTGCGGACATTTTTCCTTCTTACTGCATGTTATTCCGATGAACGATTTGTCCGATATTAATTTCCGATCCCATTTTTGGGTTTGTTTTTTGGGTTTTTTCCATGTGAACGCGTCTTTCCTCAGTCGGAATTATGTTTTGACATGATCGGATTGTCGGGCACATCTTTTTGTACAGTTTTCCTTTTTTCCGCACTTCATTCCAATGCACGGATCTTTCGATATTAATTTTTAAATTGCATTTTTGGTTCGTTTTTTGTGTTTTTTGCACGTGAACGCCCTTTACCCCTCCCGTAACCCCCGTCCCGTATTTTTCCTGTTTCCCCCCTGTCGTCCTGCCCACTTTTCGTTTTTACGATATTTCGTTTTGACATCCGGATTGGGAGTTGTTCATTTTTCTTTATTTTTTCTGTTTTTTCTCGCGCTCGTTTTGCTCGTGAACGCGCCCGTTTTCGATTTAACGCGTCTCCACGCGCCTCAGTCGTGTCCGCGTACCCCGTACCGTCATCCCCGCGTCGTTTCAATCCCGTCACGGCAAATTTTTTTACCCCGCCCCGCGCACATGCGCGGGACGGGGATCCGCCCCCTCTTGACCCCGCCCATCCTCCCTTACCCCTGCCCGCCCACCTTTTATTTTAAAAAAAAACAATTTAAAAAAAAAAAAAAAACCCAACCAACGGACACCCTTCCCCCCCCCGACTCTCAACCACCTCTCCTCTCTTCTCTTTCTTCTTCTTTCTCTCTCTCTCTCTCTCTCTCTGCGTAATTTCTCCTCTCTCTCTCTTCCATTCCTTCTCCCTCTCCACCCACTTCTTCTCCCTCCTCCCTCTCCCTTCTCTCATGCCGACTCCCTCCTCCCTCTTCTCCCTCCATCTCCACCTTCACTCCTTCTCTTCTCCCTCTCCTCCCACTCCTCTTCCTCTCCCTCTCCTCCTTTTCCTCCCCTCCTCCTCCCTCCTCTTCCCCTCCCCCCGCTGTCTTTTTCTTCCCCTCCCACCGCCCCCACCTCCTTCTTCTCCCGCCTACCCTCCCTCCTCCTCTTTCTCCCCTTCTCCTTCTCCTCCTTGCCCTCCGCCCGGATCGCCGCCCTCGTCGTCCGCACCACCCACCGTCGCCGCCGTCGTCGTCGTCGCAGTCGCCGTCGCCCGTCCGCACCACCCGCCGTCGCCGCCGTCGTCGTCGTCGCAGTCGCCATCGCCCGCTCGCACCACCCGCCGTCGTCGTCGTCGCAGTCGCCGCGCCGCCCGGATCGCCACGCCCGCCGACTCCACCTCCCCTCGCCTCCCTCCAACCTCCACCTCCTACCCCACCTCCTCCTTAGGTTAGAAACTAACCTAAGTTAACACTTAACTTAACTAACCTAGTTAAACATTAACTAACTAACTTAGTTAGACTTTAACTTAACTGACTTAGGTAGACCTAACTTAACTGACTTAGGTAGACCTAACTTAACTAACCTAGGTTGACTTACCAGACTAACCTAGGTAGACTTACCTGATTAACTTGATTAGCTTGACTAACCTGACTTATGACTAATATGACTAATGTGATTAATGTGATTAATGTGACTTAATTAATCACTCCATTAATTTTTCCATTTTAAAAAAATAAAAAAAAATTCAAAAAATTCCTTCTGCCAGTTGTCAATTTTTGGACCTTTGTCTGCTAGGAATTGCCTTTCCTATAATTTTAGATAAATCCATCTTTCCTAAAATTACCCATAAATTGCCAAAAAATATGGAAAAATCATTTTAAAAATTGTAAAAAATTCTAAAAAATTCTAAAAACATTCAAAAAAATTTCCCTTACCTCCCTTGCTCATTTTCCATTTATTCAAACATAAAAAAATTACAACTAAAAATAAAATAAAATAAATAATTTTTTTTAAAAAAACCAACATAAACCAAATTAACACATCTGCTAAGGTGTTGTTTGTTGTTTCATCAGTGCTTTTTGCTTTTCCTTTACTGGGACTCTTCCGTGCGCATTCCTGCATTTCATACACACCCTTCCAGGTATTTATTTTATGTTATTTATTTATTTATTTTCCCCCTTAATCACAAATTAATTGTTAAAATAAACCCTTTCCTTCACCCACCATGGCACGCGCATTCGCGCTACACACACATTTTTTTTAAATTAAAATAAACCAGCCGTTCACTTCGCACGCGCTACGTGCGCTAAAGAGGCACTCTAAAATTTTAATTAAAATCAACCAGCCGTCACATGAGCACGCGCTGGCAAAAAAGCGCTCCACATCACCTTAATTATAATCAATGAATTGCATTTAGAGACCCAGTCGGGAATCGAAGTCCGGGAATCGAATAAAAGCACCGGTTTAACCTAATAATTGGTAATTAAATTTATAATAAGGAACCGCCGTTTTCTTATTAAGGTTTATCACCTAATAAAAATTCACCCATTTTTAATAATTGATTAAAATCAACCCTTCATTAAATTAATTCCCCCCTCACTGCACTTAATCCCCTTTTTAATGAACCGTTTCGTGGGATGGGTATACGCAGTTCTTAGTGTTGTTTTCCATGGTCCAGTCTTGGTTCTATCACAGATGTCGTATTGATATGTGTCGGATATGGTATGGTTTTGGTTTCATGTCTTAGTAACGGTTACGGGTACGGTATGTAGTTTTTTCTTTTATTGCCTGATATGGGGTTCAGGGTGTTTGTTTGATGCATCGCATGAAGCTTTCGGTCGCATTTGTCTCAAGGTCATGTCAAATTTTTTCTAGGATATGGTTTGCTTGGGGTTAGTAGGTCGAGTTACGTTTATTTGGTAATTATCTTATCCTTGGTTTTTTGTCTGTTGGTTTGCAGGCATTCACCTTGATTGTCTGTGTTTGTGGTGTATGTGCAACCATCTGAATGGCGCCTTCTCATGCTCCTCCCCCTATCCAGTACGTCCCACTAGTTAATAGGGATTACACATCCCTACTTACTTTTGAGCCCCTCACGAAGGCAGGACTTGCTGCTTTTGTGGCCACTCCTTTTCCATTACTTCCAGAGGATCCGTCCGTATGTGATGAGTTCCTGGCCTCTTACAGCAAGAAGACAGGAGTAGTCCAAGGCATGTCTATGACATTGACGTCTCGAGGCTTAGGGAAGGCTCTGTCCTTACCCTCCAAAGGAGAACCTTTTGTGACCACTGGACAGCTCTTCTCTAATGAAGAGATTCTCAAACTGTTGCAGAAGCAGACAAGGGAAGTCCTTGATGTTAAGAAAGTGATAAACTCTTCAGGAGTTTCGTTTTCTATGATCACTGATCCCGTCTGGAAGACGATGTGTCAGTTCCTTCAGGACAGGTTCATGCCTGCCAAAACGCCGTCCCACTATTTGTCCAAAGAGCTTTTCACAGCTTCCAGGATGGTGCTGAAAGGAGTTGCCATTCATTGGAGCACATACCTCCTTACTAAGATGGATCAGCATTTTGTTAAAGTCACGAGGGGTAATGTTACCAATGTTACCTATGGATCATATTTGTCTGCCTTCTTGACCTATTCAGGTTTACAGAAGACTGTGCCTCCACCTCCTCCATCAGATCCAGTACCTCCTCCTCCACCTTCAGAAGAGTCAGCACCTATTGACATTGAGGATGATGATTCTCCGCCTCCCCTGGTCATACAGCGCAAACTCTTGAAGAGGGTAGCGGATAAAGCCCCTGCTGTACTTCCCTCAGTGCCTATCCCTGCTACTTCTAGCAGTGAACTCCCTGGGTATCTCACTTGCAATAACCTATTCAGAGCACATAGAGAAGGATCCTTGGAGATCTCAGTTCCCTCCCTGAACAGTCTCGTCTCAGGAGATGCCATTCCTTTCCTCTGCAAGGATATTCAAAGTTCCATTGAGTTGTCAGTGACAGCCTGTGTTCAACAGCTGTACGCATCTTTCTATGAGGAGCTCATGCAGTCCAAAGACCAGTTGCATAAGGCAACATCTGAGTTAGCATCTGCTAAGGATACCCTAGCAGATCTATTTAAGCAAATGGAACAGCAAACCCAACTGGTTGCCACCCAAAGCGATGAGATTTCTTCATTGAAGACCCAGTTATTCGAGGCTCAGTCACAGGTTACTAACCTTTCAGCAGAGAAGGAAAGGATGTCCAGTGAAGCGACAGAATTCCAAGTTCTTTTAGATGACAAGCTTTCAGCTTTACAGATGGCTAATGACACAGTGGCCAACCAAGCCTCCAAAATCCAGCAGTTGCAAGATCAGCTTGCAAAGTCCCGCTCTGTTCCTCCAAGCCCTCCTGTTTCATTAATTCCTTCTCTTTCACAGCAGGACTTGGCTGCACTACAGAGACAGGCTACTTTGTGCCCTCTATTCCAAGACAAAGTGGAAAGATTGCAGTCCAGAATGGACTTGTTATGGTCTACCTTTGAACAGTTTCAGGAATATGTCTTACCTGACCATTCTTTCTTTGTCCACTACCACTTACAGAAGTTGGTCTTCTATATGAAGCTTTCCACAATGGATTTACCTTTTCCAGAGGATGGCTGGAGTGGGGCTTGGTCTGCTGAGTTGTTGACAGAGGTAGTCAGAATGCTCTTTGAAGATTCTGTCACGCCAGACACCATGCTGATGTCATACATGTATCTCCGAGGAGATTTGTTAATTCCAGATGAGGTAGATATGGCATGGTATGTGGGGGATGTGGTCTTACAGGCTGTTCTCTATGTCAATCATTTGGAGTTGCGCATAGCTGATATGTTTCAGAGTTATTCCTCCAAAGTAGCTGATTGTCAGGATAATTCGTGGCATCCTATGATTGATTCGGTGGTCCTCAATCAAAGAAAAAACACAGCTCCTACCTTTGTACAGAGTACTAACCAACTGAGGATGGATCTCTTAACCTATCTTTCCAAACATAATCCGTTTGATGCTACTTTCTTTGATGCCTAACAGAGACGATTTCTTTTGGGATCTTCTGTTCCTACCCTCCTTTATTACCAACAATTGGCTCACCGCTATGCTATATATTTTTCCCTTTGTCAAACTAATTCCACAGTAATTTTACCACTTCTTTTCCAACCTTCCAATTTCCCTCAAATTTCCATTTTCACTTACTGTTCCTTTATTGAGGATAGGGTATTTTCCCCTTCTCCACCCTGTCCTTCACCCCTCATAAACGTACCCTCTACATTTCCTATTTATCAGTTAACACCGTTCCTTAGTGATTCCTTACAAATTTCTGCCACTCCTTCTTTAACCTTTTCTTCCTTTTATGATTTTTCCTATCCTTCCCTACATCCACTTTCCCTTATTCCATTACCCTCTCCTAACACTTCCATATCTCAACCACCTCAGTTGGTTAGTGATTGTGCCGGTTTTGATAATCAGATGTCCAGAAGAAGGGGATGGAGTTCGGATGATTGCCTTACAGGACCGCAGATTAATTGGCCAGTAATTCCAGGGGAATGGACAGCTTCAAGTCAAGCTTATCAAAACTATGTTCATTTTGCCCAACAATATTCACAGTCTGCAGATCCCTCAGTGAGATTAACTGCTCACTTTGCTTGGTACCTGGCGTATATGCATAGGCATTCTCATACTGATTCAAAGCCTATCCCAAAGTTGTGCATGAATGTCAATGTTAGCATTGATTCTCAACAGCTGGAGATATTATATTTTCATGCCCTCTGTTTGCCTAGCAGATACTTGGTCCTGTTGGAAAGGATGTGTTGTCTCCAATTTTTCCAAAATCCTCCTAAAAACTTTGTAGATGAATCCTTATCTATGGATCGATTCCGACAACATCAATCTTTTAAGAGGGATCATCTTCATTGATACCTTTCCAATGTATGGTGCAAGCTATTTAATGCCAAACTCTTCTTTTTGAAGAAGTCATTCAGATGGTTGTGTATTAGTGTTTGTGTTGTGAGTTTATGTATGTCAAACGAACGTGGTGGTTTCCTATTGGATCTTGTGTACGAGCTATGTTTTGGAGATTTGTAGAGATGGGTTCGTGGTTGGAGAGTTGAAGCAGATGAAGATGAAGAAGAAGAAGCAAACTCTTATATCCTTTACAAATTTGTGATGATTTTTAGTTTGATAAGGGTGTTAATGTAAAAAGAGTTTTCCTTTCTTTGTATTTTTATATCAGAAACAGGTTATAAGTTGGGGTTGTGGTGGATGGATTCCTTGTAAGAAGCTAATGAAGATCAAAGTGAAGCTTGTCAATGAACTTGTATTCCCTTTTTCCTGGGTCGCGAGGACGCTTCCTTATTAAGTGTGGGGATATGTTGAGTGTTGAAATGACTTGTTTTTTGGCTGATTTTTGTTGTTTTTGAGAGTTGAATGGTTGATTTTAAGGGATGATTGATTGATTTGGAAGTGGTTTGAGAGTGTTTTAGATGATATTGATTGTGTTTTGGAAGTTCATGATGTTTGTTGGTGGTTTTGTGATGTTCTGATAGGTTCTGAATGGTTCTGTATACCTTCTGTTTTGTTCTGTTTTGGTCTGTTTTGTTCTGATTGTCTTCTGTAAGGAGGGATGGAGTATTGATTGATGAAGAATGAGATATTGTGAAAGCTTATTGAATGGTTTGTGAGAGTTTTGAATGGTTTGAGTATAAGTTATGTGGTTTTGATGACCTTCTGTAACCTTCTGTAGGTCTTCTGTAGAGCTTCTGCTTCTGTTCTGCTTCTGTTCTGTTTCTGTTCTGTTCTGTACTGTAACTGTTCTGGTACTGTTCTGTAGACTGTTCTGTAAGTGTTCTGTGGAATGTATGTGTGATTTTGGGAAAGTTTTCTAGCCTTGGAAAGAGGTGAATACAAGTGCAAAAGAGCTGAAAGAAGTGGAAGAAGTAGCTGCTGAAGACTCAAGAGAAGACTAGAGTGAAGTGATAGTAGTGAGCTGTGAAGAGACACTGTAGTGGCTCTGGTGACCCTTCATATCAGACATACCTCTTGGGAGGGGTATCCACGACCTAAGAGTGATTATTGAGAGTAATTTTTGAGAGATTGTAGTGAGGATATGATGTATTATTGATGGAGTGTGTGAGAGAGAGTCAGAGATAGCCAATTCTACTGAAACAGAGTGATTGTATATGAGAGATTGAGAGAGAAGACTATGAAGATATTGAAGATGAATACTATGTGATGTATTTCCATTCAAAGATGGTGTACTTCTTTGCTTTCTTTGTTCTATTGATGGATTTTGTGAAGATGTTAAAGAATATGGTTGATTCTATTAAAAACCGTGGGAGATTTACATGATGCTGCATGAAGATTTGTTGTGTCTGGTGTTCTTTTCTTCATTGTGATCATATGAAACATGATAAACAAGCTTGTTGATGTTACAAGATAGATTTTCTTGCAAGAGAATTCCCTTTTCCTTGGTGTTCCTTTCGGGGCTCCAGTTTCTCGATAGACCGCCAAAAGAGTGCCTGGAATGCCGATGGGCGGGCACCTTACAGTTGGTATCAGTGCGAAATTTTGTAATGATACGTAATTGATTAATGTGTGGTTTGTAGACATATGCTAAACAAAATAATCTAAGCAGTATGGCTTGGTTGCTAGGCACCTTCTGCACCCACGAATGCTGACATGCAAGAGAAGAAATTCCTTCTCAAGCAAATTAAGGCACCCGAGTTTGATGGAGAAGGGATAGACATTGCAGCAGAGGCTGAGATATGGATTGAGTCGTTGGATGACTATTTCTTTGCTTCGGGAACTGGCTCTACTAATCAAGCAATGATAGCCAAACTTAAGTTCGTTGGCCAGGCTCGATTATGGTGGAAGCAATGGTGCAAGGATGAAGGTGTTTCTGAAGCCGCTGTTACTTACCTTCCACCAACCTACCAGACTTTGAAGATGAATGAATTCTTCAGGCTAAAGCAACTAGAATTAACTTTGGAAGCTTACTACTCAAAGTTTGTAACCCTACTAAAATACGCACCACCTATGGATATTGCACAGCAAGTATCCAAGTTTTGCCATGGCCTAAACACTCCTCTGAACCACCGTCTTGAAGCAATGCGTCCAATAGACTTGCAAGACGCATTACTCCGAGCGAATCCAATCGTCCAAGAATTTAAATCGGAAATTTTTAGTAAAGATGACTCCCGAGATCTGGGTAAGAGATGCCATACATGTGGAGAGATAGGGTACATCCGTAGGAGATGTCCCTACCGTCAATGTTTCCATTGCAATGAGCTAGGACATGTCCAAGTAGACTGCCCTGACTTAAGTCCAAAAGATACGGAGTCTCCAAGAAAACGAAGTTACACAAGTGCAGTCTTCCGATATATAGAGGAATCAGATGAAAACGAATACTTAGAACCTACTACACCACTTTAGGATTATTAGAAATCCTAGAAATTTTGTTGACATGAAATACAACTTGTATTGGAATAAACTTTACTCTTGTAACTACAATTAACTTGAGTAATATGAGTTGCGTCTATTTTGAGCCTAGAACTTGCAAATGATTAGAGATACTCTAGCAAGGAATGATAGTCATAATGTGCAATGAATTTCTCTTAAGTCATTTCTTCTCAGCTAATATAGATTGGGTCTTACCAGAATGTTGAAGCTTGGAAGTATTCTTTAGTATTACAAGCAAAGCCAATTGTCGATGGAGCTCGGTCCCGAACTAAGGGCAGGACAATCTGGAAATGTAGTTTCCAAGATAAAGGACCACTCCAATCTGCTAAAAGAATCCTACAACACTTTGGTCTAAAGAAGAAAATCTTACTAAGGACAACCAAAAATCTTGTGACCGCAAGTGATAAAGCTCCACGCTGTTTCTATTGCAGGGAGTTAGGTTATTTCAAAAGGGAATGTCCAAAGCACCCTAAACACTGATGCTCTGAGTGCCACAACATTGGACATAACTATATCAATTGTCCCAATGGAACTCGAAGAGAACTTGAGCTTACAAGAAATAAGCTGTACAAGCTCCAATGATCTAGAATATACCAAGTGCTTAGGAAAAACCTAGAAGATATCCATGAGATGTAACTTCAATAAATTTTCTATTGTAACCAAGACTCAAATATATCAAATACCATAGGTTTTTTTTTCAAAAGACCGTATGTCTGTGAGAGATCAGAGTAGCGCAGCAGAAGCGTGGTGTTCCATAACCCACATATTCCAAGATGATACCCGCTGTTTCTCTCAAGATGAGGACATCTAGATTTCTCTAAGGGGAGGAGGATGTAATATCTCTGCACAATAAAAGTTAGTTGGTTGGTTCGTAAGTTAGTTAGTCAATTAATAAGTTAGTAAGATTACTAACTAAAGACTAACTAAGGTAAAAACTAACTAACATTAATTATTGATAATTTTTATTTAATTTAAAATATTTTATTTAGAAAAATCAAGAGTCGTAAATTCGATATTTTTCTCAAATTGGCAAAGACCGTAGCTACCCTTCATGTAAATTACAACGTTAACGAGACTTATGAGTTATATTAATCACTAAGTTCATGTGTATAGTTTGGAAGGTCCAAAAACATTAGATTTTGGGCAAAGCTAGTATATTTTAGATATTTTAGATATTATCCTAAAAGAAAAAGATATGGAGATTTTTAGAACTGGATGTCGTTTAAAAAGAAAAGACAAGTGATATTTTAGTTAGCTTGAAGGTTTTATAAAAAGAAAAATAAAGAAAAGTGACTGGCGAAATCGCACGCATCACGATCGCTGTTCACAGGCAGTGGACAGCACTTTGAACAGAGAAAAGAAGAAGGAGTGAACAAGAGCTTTCTAAGCAAGCGTCTTGGAGTTTTACCCCCCTTTCAGAGCCAATGGGCATCAGATCACAGATCTTTCCAAGATCCCCCTCCACAAAGAGCTCCACTCCTCAACCACAAGCCCTCTTCTCTAATTCACTATAAATATGAGGCATGGGAGAGGCATAAGAAGCATAAGGAGACCCCAAGAGGCTGCAAGAGAGAGGTAGAGAGGAGGATACTCCTCCAAGAGATTCTGAGGAAGAGCTTGAGAGAGAGAGAGAGAGAAGAGTCACCCCGAGAGGCTGCAAGGAAGAAAATTAGCTCAATTCCCTCTATCTCGATCCTCGACTTAACCATCTTCTCTTACGCTCTCCTATCTTGAATCTATTCTGCCTCCTTAATCTCTTGAGTCTATTTGCGGACGATGGCCTCCAAGTGAAGAATGTCACGTGCGGATGACAATCTTGCAACTAGCAACAAGGCTTCGGGCAAAGGCACCACTATCAATCCAATTGCGGTTTCGATCGTAAGTAATGTATTTTCAAATTGATAGATGCTTGCTTTGATTCTCGTATGAGATACGTTAGGCCCCATACTATTGCACAAGAATAGGTCATCGGAAAGGATAAATTTCATCTCACCTACTCGAAAGATGGAGTTTGTGAAGTGCATATATCAAGGGAAGATGATTGCACCTAGTTACATATGACTTATTTACTAGTAGAACAATTACAAGAAAGAATTAGTCAAGCGTTATGAATGGCATAGTTGACAAAAGAACGATATTAAAAGATTGGGCATACAAGTGCTAGATTAAAGTATAGTCAAGGGTTATAAATAGAATAATTGCTAAAAGAATATGACATTAAGAATCATGAATAGAGAAGTGCTAGTTTAAAGTTTAGATACTTCAAAAGTACTTAGCCTAAGAACCCAAATATTAAGAAAAACTAGATTCTAGCTCAATGCACAGCCTATTGGAGTCTAATTACTTCAGATCATCTCGCACTTATCTTATCAAGTATTTACACGTTATGCCTATAACATGTTTGATATATGAGGATAATTTTCTAGTTGCCTCATGACTTGACTAAGAGCTAGTACAAGAAATTGATCATAAGGGTTAAAACTAGGATGTCTTGAGATCCGTTGGATAAGGATGACTTTTGCCAATCCAAATTCAGGGTTGGGTTATCAATGAAGGTAAGTGACCTATAGAACTTACATCATGAATAGTGTTTGAACCCTTAACATATGCCCTAGCCGAAGGAAGGAAGTGTTAAGAACATGTTTGTATGGTATTGCTCTTAGATCCCAAGGGAGAGAGCAAATATACAATGGAAATGTTATATCGTCTATTCTTGCATTGTTTGGAAAGAATGCAATTGGTTTTGTTGATTGATCGAACAACATCCTAAATGTTTTTACATTCAATTGGTTGTTAGTTATTGTTTGGATGATTATTCCAAGTGCTTGTGATTTATGGCAAATGCATGGCAAGGGTCTGTGATGACAAGTCGCCATGGGAATAAAGGAATGTTTTCTTAGAAAATGTTATTAGGCTGAATGCCTTGTTTGTGCTTGACTCTTAAAGGATTTAATTAAGGAAGGATATATTGTACGGGTGGATCACATCCATGGTCACACCGCGTATTAACCCGAGAGGGCACTGATCGATTCATAGGCCGAAGGTCGAGTGGTGAGAAGGCCAACCACGGGTATGATGTTTCACTCCTAGACAGCTTGCGGGTCAGTTGGAGCTCTGGACACCCCTTGCTAGGAGTTGAAGACCTCCGTGGCCCCCAACATCTGGGCATGTTGGGAGATCCTATTCTAGATAAAGGATTGAGTTTTGGTGCCATGTGAATTGGACCAGTTACTTCTGCAGGGCAGAAGGGATACTTCTGTTGGACAGAAGTGAAACATAATTTCTCCTGTATGGGCAGGAGACAAAGATTAACTTGAAGATAAGTTAAGGAACTTGTTTGATCTTGTTTGTCAATAGATTGCTTTGCTCTGTTTTCATGTCTGTGCTATAATTTATGCAAACGGACCTTGTTCCCTAAAAGGCTTAATTAATGAAGCTGATTTTAAGTGTCACACATAAATGTGGTAGGACCTAATTAGAAAACTAAAGCTATTAAGGGAAGCGGGTGGGTGGAACCCGCGACGGGTTTGTTCTATGGCAGGGTGGTCCCAGAGAACTGGGAGGCTTCTCACAAGGTTTACCATCTTCGACCTTAGAAATTGTTAGGATAGAACCTCGATTCATACCGTTTTAGGGGACTGGAATGGGACTATGCCCTATGGGCAGAGAGGTTGAGCAGCGCACCCCTCTCGTTTCCCATTCTCTTTGAACCAAGTGCGGCATGGGTCTGCTTCGGATTAGGTATCTCTGCGTAAAGTAGGATGTCCAAAACCCGATGGTAGAATGCTATTAGGAGACCTTGACAACTAGGAACCCGAATTTCAGGTCGAGATCCTAGTGGGTTCGATTATGAACATTCCATTGTGAGGCGGATTCGGGAAACCCTAGGCAACAAAACTCAGAACATTCCTTGGGAGTGCCGGGCAGCGACGCTTAGATTTGTTTCTCGATAGACCGCTAAAAGAGTGCCTGGAATGCCGATGGGCGGGCACCTTACAGAGGACTATATGTCCTTGATTCAAGAATTCCGTGATATCTTTGCTTGGAGTTATGATGAGCTGAGAGGCATTCCTCCTAGCCTGGCTATTCATACTATTCCTTTAAAGGAAGGCAGTCGTCCTGTGCGTTAGAAGGTAAGGCGTATGCCTTTTGAATTGAGGGACGGGCTGTTTGAGGAGTTACAGAAGTTATGAAAAGCTGGTTTAATCTTCCCTGTATAGCACACAGAATGGTGTTCACCAGTTGTTATCAAGAAGAAGAAAAACAACCAGATCCGACTATGTGTAGATTTTAGAGAGCTGAATAAGCAAACGATTAAGGATTACTACCCTTTGCCATTTATTGATCAGATTTTGGATCAATTAGCGGGTAGGGAAATATACTCGTTTATGGATTGCTTTGCAGGATACAACCAGATGGCAATTGCAGAAGAGGACAAGTTGAAAACAACTTTCATTACTGTCTTTGGTACTTTTGCGTACCATGTGATGGCGTTTGGTTTGTGCAATGCACGTGGATCATGGCAACGAACAGCAGGCAAGACCTTTGGTGACATCTCCCCAGATGAGTTGAAAGTATTTATCGATGACCTGGGGGCAACCATTGTAAGGGAAAGGATGTTGATTATCTTAAGAAAGTGCTTTGAGCACTGCAAACAATTTTGTATCGCTCTTAACCCACGAAAGAGTGTCTTTGAAGTGCCTTATGGGCTATTGATAGGCCATGTGGTCAGTTCAATAGGGATCTTAATTGACCCTGAAAAGATCAAGTTTATAGTCGCTATGAGTCCACCATGCACTCCGAAAGAGGTACATAGCTTTCTGTCATGGATAGGGTACTATCGGAGGTTTATAAATGCCTTGGCAAAAAGGACGTTGCCATTAACAAACTTATTATCCTTTAGCTGTCTATTTTTATGGAGTGATCCTTGTAAAGTAGCTTTCGAGGATGTGAAACAGGAGCTAGTAAAAGCACCAATTTTAAAAGCACCTAAAAGAGGTGAGGTATTTTACATATTTTTAGCAGCCACCATGTATAGTATCTGCTGCTGTTTAGCCCAAATCTGGGAGGAAAAGTGGTATCATCCGATAGCTTTTGCTAGTCCAAAACTGGGCATATCAGAAATTAACTACACCTACATTGAGAAGTTGTGCCTTGCAATGGTCTTTGCGACTAAAGAATTCAGGCACTACATCCTCTATGAGAAGGTAGTTTTCTATACGAAGGCGGAAGGGCTTAGATTGCTTATGAACAAGCTGCAATCGCCTGATCGTCTGGCAAAGTGATTAATCACTTTGTAGGAGTTTGATTATGAGATTAAGAGTAAGCCACTGAGGTTGTAGGGTATTGTGGAATGCCTTGTGGATTTCAGGGAGCTAAAAGAGACTTTGGCTAAAGGAAGTGATATTGAAGAAATGTTTAAAATTGATACAGCTTCTATTCCATCTTGGTATGCTGCTATCACGCATTATCTATCAACAGGAGAGACTGGAGCTGGTTTACCAAAGTCAGAAAAAAGGAAAATTAGATAGCAGGCTTTGAAGTTTTCCTTGATCGCATGAACACTATATCGGTAGGGTGTTGATGATATCTATTGCTGATGTGTGATGCTTGACGAGGTTCCTTTCATCTTGGAAGAGTGCCATGACTCTCCATATGGAGGGCACTTCGCTGGACAGTTGACGGCACAGAAAGCTTTACGAGATGGGTATTGATGGCCATCCATCTTCCAAGATTCCTTTAAGTATGTTAAGAGATGCGATACCTATCAGAGACATGACAGTAAAGAAAATAGGAAACACCCACTTACGCCTATCATGGCTATCCTTCCAATTGAGAAGTGGGGCATTGACTTTGTGGGTCCTATCTCCCCGTCGTCTACTACCTAGAAGAGGTACATTATAGTAGCAACTGATTATTTTACAAAATGGTTAGAAGCGTGGGCGACGAGGCACGACAATGCAAAAGAGATTGCAAGTTTCCTTTTAGAGTAGATTATTTGTTGTTTCGGTCCATCGAAGAAATTAGTGTCGGACTGTGGAACCCACTTTTTGAATAAAGTGATCAAAAGCCTGATTGAAGCTTGGCACATCAAGCATAATAAAACGACCCCCTATAATCCGCAAGCCAACAGGCAAGTCGAAAGTACTAATGAGAAGTTTGTGGGTATCTTGTCTAAAATAGTCTCTGAGAAGAAACGAGACTGGGATAGGAAGTTGTATGTGGCAGTATGGGCGTACAATACAACATTCAAGCGAGCTACCGGCCATACTCCATTTAAATTAGTTTATGGGGAAGAGTGTGTGTTACCCCTTGAAATCGAGTTGCCAACCATACAGTTTGAATTAATCAGTCTTTGGGAGACGAGGATGCACTTTTTGAACATTTCACCACCATAGCCCACCTAGATGAGCAGAAATTGCAGAGCTTATTACACTAGGAGGTAGCTAAACGTCAGACGAAGTAGTTGCACGACCTTAAAGCAAAGAAGTATACCTTTAAAAAAGAGCAATTAGTTCTGTATTACAATGCACATAGGGAGTTGTTTCCAAGGAAGTTGGAACCTAAATGGGATGGCCCCTACAAGATTGTCAGGATAGGAAAAAATAGGTATACAGCTCTACTAGCTGATCTACAGGGAGTAGAATTTAAAAATAAGGTTAATCTTAATAAGATTAAACCTTATTATTTCTAAGTATGCTAACACAGAAAATTGCATTGCAGGTCCATGCTGGGGTTGATTTGAGACCTGCAAATGAGCTTAAAGCTGGTTTGATGGGGCGGTTAATTCCTTATTTGGAGCACCCATATCTGGAGCAGAGATACCATCAGGGAAAACTTATTTGGTGGAGCAAAGGATACAAAGTGATTGAGCAAGAAGACGGAACCTTTGTGTGGGAGATCAAAGTCTTCTGCCATCACTGCTTACGAATGTTAACAAGTATCCCTGTTGAGTTTAATGAAGAAGGTGGGATGGAGCCGTCAGTTCATCCTCTAAACATGTTAAATTTTGACTATCATAATTACAAATAGAGGAGTTCGTGATGGCAGGCTGTGTAAACCCATTGTGGATGTAAACATTATATTTTGATGGAGCGTCCAGGGGCCCTAATAAAAAAGGGAGTGTTGGAGTACTAATTTGAGATCCCCTACGTAGAGTTACGATGAAGTTAGCTGCTTATCTCAGGGTAGGATTCACTAACAATATGGCAGATTATAAAGCCTTGATTATGGGATTGCATATTGCCAAGCAAGGTGGTATTGGGCGGTTGTTAGTAAAAGGGGATTTCCAGTTGATTTTGAATCAGCTAGATGGGTTATATACAGTGCGGAATCCCTTCCTTTGTATGTATCATCGAACTACCATGACCCTACTTGAGGAGTTTGAGAGAGTGTCTCTTCAGCTGATTCCACGTTACTGGAATCGTATTGCGGACTCACTAGCAAACCTTGCTTATGAAGAAGACATTTTCTTCAATTGTGGTCCTAGTTTGGATATTGCTATCAATAATGAGACAGGACCCGGTCGGTTGTGAGAAATGTTATGAGAGCATGCAATATATGGCAGACGATGGTTGATATGGGTGATGCAAAGAGTAGCCAAGACGCATCTATCATTGTTATCCTAGACCCATAGGCTGATTAGACAACATGTTATGCGTATGCCTCTTGCTATATATGCAGGAGGGATGGGTTATAATCTTATGCATTTAGCTTAGGGTTGCGAGACCTATTTTTTCTCCTTTGAAAGGAGCATGTTATTGTATATCTATACTATTTCGGGGAGGGATGTGTAGGTGCTATTCTATTCGATCTCATTAGGCCGAGAGGGCCAGATTTGCGAGGTTTTAATTATTTATTTCATTAGGCCAAGAGGGCCGATCAGTTTTTGTAGTGAAATGTTTTATTTCATTAGGCCAAGAGGGCCAGTCGTCTGTTTAGTACGGGTGCGGTTAATGGTTTCTTGTTTTAGTCCTGTGCTAGACAGGTTTAAAGAAGAGCTTGGAAGGAGCCTATGTCGGTGGAGACTTCTCGTGGCCCTATCCAAGTGATATCTCTTCTTTATGAGTAACATGGTTTTTTATGCTATATGTGTTTGTGTACTTGTAGGGGATTTTCTTTTCTTGTTGGGGACAAGCACCCAAGGCATGTATCCAAGGTTTAGATTAGGTCTATCTAAGAGAGGTCTGAGTAGTCGTTGCCTCCTATAAAGACATTGCCAGGCATTAAAAGACCTATTTTAGAAGGTAGTTCTAGTGACCCTTCTCTACTAGCTTGCTAGGCAGCCGTTCTAGGAGTTCTTGCTTAGTTGTGAGGCAGTTAGAGAAGCCTACCGAAGGAACATGATAATGATAGAGAGGAGGAAAAAAACCCTGAATATCTCAAAGCAAATAGATATATACAAAGGTGTGTAAAAAGGGGTTCTAGCCCCTATAAGAATAGTAAAGAAAAGAAATGAAGATTTATAAGCAGTTTCTCATCGCCTTGCAAAGGTCTGGTAGGTTCCTGGGGACGAGTCAGACCTGGGCCCGATGCCTTGTCTTCCTAGGGGTGGCGTCTCGCTAGAAAAGAAGAAAGTAAGGAAGGTTGGAGTGAAAATAAAAGTGAGCATTAGAAAAGGATTAAGTGTCACCTCGCGAGGGCTTGGCAGGTTCTTGGGTACCAAGACACGACCTGAGGCCGATGCCCTATTCTCCTTGGGTCACTACGCTCAGCTCCCTCCTTTTTACACGCCCAAGTATGGAAAAATAAAAACCTAAAAGAAGAAATGTTCTAAAAGATAATATTTCTTGATCAGGCTATAGGAGTCCTTGCCTAGTAGGAGCTCATGGTTGTGTTGTCCTTAGTTAGGTAGGTAGTTCAGACCCCCACTTAGGGCGACCTCTTGGATAGTTGTTTTTAATTTGACCGTGTTGGAGCAGTCGGTTATTGACTAGCATCGGACCTTCTATCAGATCATGCTAGGCCTATTCCTTGTGGATTTCATGCCTTGGTTTTGTCAAGGGGTAGGCTGAGCATTGTGCTATGTTTTAGTATGTATCTATTTTGTATCAGCTTGATACTTCCTTTGGTTGTTTTGTGCAGATCTGTTGTGGGATTCGACGGGCTGAGTCGCCTTATCCCGTGGTCACCAATGAGAGCGGAGTTTTGAGCCCGGGATGTGCCTTAAATTTGCACAAAAAATTCAGAATTTAGGGGAAAAATATTCGACATCGAAGGCGGCGGCTACAGCTAGGACGATTTTAAGCACCAAGTGAAAGACGGCTTTTAAAAGGTGCCCAAGCGACACTTGCAGATTTTTGATAATTTTTCCAACTACCGTGTAGGATGCCAGGAGCTGCCAGTCAATGCGAGATGTCAAAACGGACGCGCAGGATTTTTCAGGGTTGAAATGGAGTCCAGATGAGGAAGAGGCCAAAAATTGGCCAAGATTTGAAAGGGTGGAAAAATTTAGGACCAAAGGGGGGGGTGCCCTTTGGGACTTTAACCCCCCCTCTCTCAATTTGGGAAAAAAAATGTGAAAATGGCGTGGAGATGGCATGAAGAACAGGTGCCGAAAATTGCGCCATCCCCCCTCCAAAATCGAATTGTGGGGCTGCAAGTACCCCATGGAACGGACAATGCTCAGCAACTTCTCCCTCTTTACTGATTCTATCACCGGTCTTTGCGCGAGATATGGCTGTCTGGATGAAGAGATCAGAATCTAGTTTTTCTCTCTCCTCCCTCTCTTTCCTCTCTATGGGTTATTCATGTGCACTATCTTAAAGGAGGAATCGGGAGGGAGAATGAAGGAAATGGTGATGGAGATTGATGGAGATGCTGAAGATTGATGTGCAGCACTGGATTGAGAGCAATGGAGGCTCTGTCTGCTAGTTATGGAGTCATTCAAGGTGTCTCGGGTTACGTAAAAACACGGTATGACCATTTTTATGAAGGAAAATGAAGGATATTTGATAGTTTATGATAATAATGATGTTTTTATTGGATGAAAATTTGTTTGTGTGCTGGTTACATCATGATTAATTGCTATGTATCTAAAAATTTTGATTTTACAATGATTTACATGTGCTATTTAATTTTCATAAACCCAAAATGCCATCTTTAAGCGGTAAAATGGTAGTTTTTCCGTTTTGGGTGGGTAAAAGGTGTTCCTATGGGGGGAAAATGGAAGATAAATTGAATGTTACTATGCTATAGTGATTGGAACAAGAAAAATAAAAAATAGCATATTTTATTACCAAATAAATAAAAAATGGAAAAAATAAATGAAAAATAGAAATATGTCTTACAAAAATAAGGAAAAATATAATGATTGTTTATGGATGTATGGTAGTGGCAAAGCATGAGGTTTAGCCTCAGTTTTCCCTATCTCCTTGTCAAATTTTGTGATTTATCGCTTTTTATACATCAAAACATGACAAAATGAACCTCTACACCTATGCAACGAAAGCAATACCTAAACATAGGGGGTTGGGATGTTGGAATGATGCAATTTGTGTGCTAATTATTGGTGATTTTTTGATGCATATCATGACATAGAGTTCGCTATATTTTAATTAAGAGGATAGTAGCACGAGTGTTGTCTCGG
The DNA here is from genome assembly GCF_053477565.2 of Lygodium microphyllum. Lineage (NCBI taxonomy): Eukaryota > Viridiplantae > Streptophyta > Polypodiopsida > Schizaeales > Lygodiaceae > Lygodium > Lygodium microphyllum. Next base: position 80,643,228 of record NC_141163.1, on the reverse strand, counting down.
TGCTATCCTTACATCGCCGCAACGAGTTAGTGAATGAGCATTGGAAAGCCTGGTTGTGCACAACATGTGTCTCATTTAAAATTATGTTTGAGCACTTTAGGATCATCCACCTTTGCATGTGCATGTCAACCATGGTATCAGAATAAAAAGGACTGGATGCATAGCACCTGTTTTCGATTATGATGACCCACACTTGAGTGTGGAAAGACAACCTAAGCCATAGGATAGACGTTCGTTCTTGGGGAATTATTTGGTAAGGAAACATGGTATCTCGTGGAATACTTGCAAAAATGAAAGAGTGGAGTTTGTTCGTTTGTTCTATATGTTGAGCAGTGCATCAAGGGGCTAATCCCTGTGGTGTAGGTTAGCTGCAGTGAGGCCGCGGTGATTCCATCGAGAGGTTACCTCCCATGTATGTGATTATCGTGGCATTTATTGCCAATGTGTAAGGGTTCTCCCTCTATGGAGTTTATAGAAAGGGAAATGTTGGACTACAAAACTATAAACACATAGATTAGGCTTTAGGAAACTTCGTCCTTTAGCAGCAGATAGATGCTCCTGGCCCGCGAGGCTGTGAGGGTGTGTTTGTCTATTATGAGCATGAGGTCCGGCTAGTGCCATAGCCAGTGCCAGCCCATTTGAGGTCCCATCAGATGAATGCAAAACTCATGATGACATAGACTTAGATAGACCAATTGTTACACAAGTGAATTAGGTTCCAAGATGGAAGCTTGGACTCATAAACACATTCTTTTGTAAGATGGATAATGACATTGACAATGACTCAAACTAATAGTTCCACTACATTGAAATGAGTGTCAACAAGTACATGCTTATATAGCATTTGGATAGTACCAGTCTACCTCACTGTACGTATGGGATTCTATCAACTCTTCGTAGAGCATACATCATATGTCTATCTTCCATATAAAGCCATTTATGGGTAAAGCCTCCTTTGGGCACACATCCAGCCTTTATGGGTATACATATAAAGCATAATTTGCTATTCTCAACATGATTGAGAGATATAGAAGGTAGCCCATACTCACATCCCTTTAGGATGAAAGCTCATATCACACAAGAGGTTGTCAATGAAGAGTGGCTTCAGCTTGTTGATGATGTCAAATAGTCTCCATTGATGAAGAGGCATATCAAGGGAGGTAGCCAACAGATCAAGAACTTGATTAGCATGTGGAAGAAATCCTCTACTGTTGTATGGGTAAGACGCACTCATAAAATAGCAAGACACAATGCACCAAGGGAGGCAGCTTTAGAAATGCAATGTTGGAAATTCCCATTGAGAAGTTAGTTAGTCTGGATTGTAGGGTATTGCCACCTTTTCCACAGCCAGCTTTCCATCCAAGGGTGTTTGCTACCTTTTCTCGGAACGAGGCTTGTTATGATAGAGTATTTTTTTTTCTCTCATAAGAGATTTTATTTTTTATTTTTTGTTAGTATTATTATATCTTTTCTTTTCTTTTTTCCTTTTTAAAAAAACCCTACTCTAGAGGGTGTTTCTATCTTTTCTTCAAGAGTAGGTTGGGATGATAGGGACCAAAGTCCTTTAAGTCTCTTATGATTTTTTTTCTTTTTTATAAATAAATGGCATAACATTTACAAGCAGCAAACAACCCTCCGAACTAGGAGAAGAAGGAGTGATCTGGGAGAATTTTGGCTAGGTGTCTTGGTATGTTACCCCCCTTTTGGAGTCAATGGAAGCATCGAATTGGTGGTTTGAGCAGCAGAGAAGAAACTAATGTTTGATGTACATTTTTAGTCTACAAGGGATTTATCTTCTTGGGATGCAAAAATAAATTGATAGGCATCACCTGTAGGAGTATTCTTCTACATCTTCTATTTCTTCAAATCCCTTCTCTTTCATTAATTGCTATCCCTGAATCTCCCTTCACCCTACTGTCTCTTACCCCCGTGGTAGAATTTTGACCCTAGATGATCGGACAGATGTCGTACCTCTACGTGGACAGAGTGTGAAAAACTCTAGAGTGCATCATCATTCAGCTTTCTTATTCATCTAGAGAGTCAATGCCATATTAGTCATTAGTGTTAGTGTCCGTGGTATGGATGGTTCAAAAATACTAGATTTTTTGACAAGTTTACCCTATTTTTAATATTTTGGATATTATTTATTGTAAATATCCAAAAGCTACAGACAACTTCTAGAATAGGATGATATGTTTTGAAAAAAAAAGCAAGTGGCTTTCAGCCTTTTTTGGGGGATTTTATGCAAAAAGAAAGATTGGTGAAATCACACGACATGCGATCGTAGTTTACAGACAACAAACAACATTTTGAACTAGGAGAATGAGTGATCTACGATAATTTTGACTAGGTGTCCTAACAGTTTACCCCCCTTTCAGTGCCAACAGAAGCATCAAACTGGCAGTCTGAGTTGTAGAGAATAAGCTACTGCTTGATGCACTTTTTTGGTCTAAAAGGGATTTATCTTCTCAAGATGCAGAAATAAATTGGCAAGCTTCACCTCTATGATTATTATTCTACATCTTCTATTTCTTCAAACTCCTTCTCTTTCATCAATTGCTCTCCCTGAATTTCTCTTCAGCCTACTATCTCTTACCCCCGTGGTAGACTTTTGACCCCAGATGCTCCGAAAATGTCGTGCCGCTCTATGGACATAGTGTGAAAAACTCTAGAGTGCATTATCTTTCTTATTGATCTAGAGAGTCAATGCCATATTAGTCATGAGTGTTATTGTCTGTGGTGTGGATAGTTAAAAAATACTAGATTTTTGGATAAGTTTAGCCTATTTTTGATATTTTGGATATTATTTCTTGTAAAGATCCAAAAGTTGTAGACAACTTCTAGAATAAGATGACATGTTTTTAAAAAAAGTAAGTGGCCTTTACCCATTTTTGGGGGATTGTATGCAAAAAGAAGGATTGATGAAATTGCACGACACATGATCACAACTTACAAGCAGCAAACAACACTCCAAACTAGGAGGAGCAGAAGAAGTGATCTGGGAGAATTCTGACTAAGTGTCCTGATGTTTTACCCTCCTTTTGGAGCCAACAGAAGCATCAAATTGACGGTCTGAGAAGTAGAGAAGAAGTTACTATTTGAGGTATGTTTTTGATCTACAAGGGATTTATCTTCTCAGGACATAGAAATAAATTGATAGGCTCCATCTCTATGAGTATTCTTCTACATCTTCTATTTTTTAGAACCTCTTCTCTTTCATCAATTTCTCTCACTGAATCTCACTTCACCCTACTATCTCTTACCCTCGTGGTGGATTTTCAATTCTAGATGCTCCAATAGTGGTGAGCCCGATGTGAAAGTTGGTATAGCATGTGTGTAAAGATGGGGGATTCTACAGGTTCAAGTGGTGGTGATACTTTAGAACATATGATTACTTTGTTGCTGCAACAAGAATAGCAATTGTTGTTATTATAACAAAAGATACAAACTCAACAGGAAGCAGAAAGAATTGATTCCTTAGCTATGAATGCATTGCAAGTAGTGGGACAGAAACTGAAGCAGTTTAAGGGTCAAAATGTTTCAGTCTTCATCCAGTTGTATGATGAAAAGATGTTTCATGGGGTGCTATAGTCTACATGGAGTCGGTATTTCTCCCATTTTGCCATGCATGCATTGCATGATTGGATTGATGAGTTCTATAGAAGAGATGTTGATTGGGTAGCTTTTAAGAAAGCTTTGAGAGAAGAGTTTCTCTTGGAAGATGTAAGATTGATAACTAAAAAGACATTTACAATTGGATTGAAATCCCTATAAAGGATCGACTGCTACAACTTTGCTCCATGAATTTGAAAGGCAATATGCACAGTTGGATGCTGATGTGAGTAGCAATCATTGGAGAGTGAAAATTTTGATTTGTTTTTTAAGGATGTAGATCCTATCTTGCAAGAGAAGTTGATTGATCATTTAGAAGATACCTCTTCTGAAACAGGGCTGAAACCGGATTGGGTAACTGAGGTAGTGCATATGTTGGTAAAGAGAGACTGGATGAAATTAAGATGGGATATAGACACCACACTTGGTAGTGCTCAAAAGGGGTTTGAACTTGCAGCCAAGGTGCTTGTAGCTATGGTGGAAGAGCCGACTATACCTGTTGGTCCGGCTGTTAAAGGTGATGATGTGGATGAATTAATCAAGGACATGTGTGATTTGAGACTGAATTTGACAAGAATCAATGCAAAGGTCAAAAACTTGGATATCAAGGTAGAAGAGAAGGGTTGAGCAATAGTCCAAACACCATAGAAAGAAGAATACAAGAGGAGATGCATTTAGTGTGATAGTTTATAACATGAAAAGTGAGACTATATAGCCTATCATGAAGCAAAAGCAAAAAGGTTAGCCTTTTGGAAAGATGCCAAAATACATGCAATAGAAATTGGTCTTCCAATAGAGCTAAATTTTCGAAATGGTGGCATGTGGAAGAGGTTGGAAGAGATGGTAGCAAGGACATCATTTGTTGCCATAGATACAGCCACATATGTGTTGAGAATTGAAAGGACCAAAGAAGCTTGTAAAGGAGGCATGGCTAAAGCAAAATCTCATGTTTGGATGCAAACATTAGATTGCATGGAAAAAGGTAAAACAACAAAATCTAAATTGGTTGATGCAAGTCAGAGTATATGAGGAAGAACACGATGGAGTGCACCAATGGACTCATTTTCAGTCTACGCTTATTTGACTGAGGTTCATAATCAAGAAGCTCTTGTAGAAGAAAAGAGAAGAAGATATGAGGACACTACTGGTCCTTTGTCAAGCCCATCTAAACACATAACATGAAGTAAAATGAAGCAACAAAAGCAGGCTAAAAAATCCATACTTGAGCATGTTATGGAGGATGCATCTCAAGAGAAAAAATAAGAAGGGAAGAAAAGGAGCAAGCACCTCAGTTACAAGTTACAATCAGATCTTGAGACTCCCACAAACCTTAAAAAGGTCTTAGAAGATTGCATACTTGGCAAAAGAGCGGAATTCACATTTGGCAAAGTTCTTGGAATCGCAAAGCATGAATTTCATGATGCAGTCATTGATATGCAAGCCTTGATGCAGATTGATGGTGAAGTTTTGCAAGCATTGATGCAGATTGACAAAGACATAGAGAAACAACTTCAGAGGAAATATGATGATGCATGTAATGCTGATTTGGAGCAGGATGATGTTGAAAATGGGTTGAATGGAAGTGTAGACAACAAGCTTGTGGCTGAAATTGGTCTTATGGAAAACAATAAGGATAGAGAGAAGACTATGTATAATGGGGATGTCCATCAACAAGTACATGAAGAAGAAGATGCTCATTTTATTCCAAGTAATATTCACAAATGCATTGGGCTCATGCTACAATAGAGACAATTGTTAAAGTGGGAGAAAGAGAGACGCCTTGCATAGCTCTTTTGGATCATGGTTTCAAAATCAATGTTATGGCACATAGTTTGTATGAGAATGGAGGTTGACCAATTGATGTAGATCCAGGATGGTGCATGTGGGCAACAGACAATTCTGTTGAGAGTGGAAAAAGACTGAATTTTTGATTGATTTTTGTTGTTTTTGAGGTCTGAATGATTGATTTTTGATGGATTTAGAGTGATGTATGGTTGATAATGGAAGTGTTTGAGATTTAGATGATATTGATTATTTTTTGTAAGTTCATGATGATTCTTAGTGGAAATATGAGGCTTTGTGATGTTTTGATAGGTTCTGTTAAGGTTCTGATTGGTTCTAATACTTTCTGTATAGCTTCTATTTTGTTCTGATTTTCTTCTGTATGAAGTATGGATTGATGATTGATGAAGGTTGAAATCTTTTGAAGATTTATTGAATAGTTTTTTATAGTTTTAAATGGTTTTAGTATGAGTTATAAGGATTTAATGTTCTCTGATGATCTTCTGTAACCCTCTGTAAACCTTCTATAGAGCCTTTGTCTCTGTTTTGTCTCTGCTCTGTTCATGTTTTGTTCTGTTCTATAGATCTTCTATAAGTGTTTTGTAGAATGTATGTGTGACTTTGGGAAAGTTTTCTAACTTTTGGAAAGGATGAATCTAAGTTCAAAAGAGCTAAAACAAATGGAAGAAGTAGTTGTTGAAGACTGAAGTGACAGTGACAGTAGTGAGCTATGAAGAGACACTATAGTAGCTCTGGTGCCTCTTCGCATCAGACATACCTCTTGGAAGGTGCATCCACGACCTAAGAAGGATTATTGAGAGTCATTATTGAGTATTTTAGTGAGGAGATGATGTACTAGAGAGAGAGAGAGAGAGAGCTAGAAATAGTCAATTTCTATAAAAACACTGTATTTGTACATGAGAGATTGAGAGAGAAAACTATGAACACATTGAAGATTAATAGTATGTGATTGATTTCCATTCAAAAATGGTGTATTCTTTTATTTTCATTGTTCTATTGAAGGATTCTATGAAGATGTTGAAGATTATGGTTGATTCTATCAAATCCGTGGGAGATATCTACTATGATGCTGCGTGAAGATTTTTTTCTGTTTTCTTTGTTTTGGTCATCAAAAGAATGAAATAAAAGCTTGTTGATGTTACAATATAGATTTTCTTGCAGTAGAATCCCCTTTTCCTTGGTGTCTCTCTTGGGGCTCCATTTTTTTGGTGCGTAGCTAGGGAAACTTGCCATCAACAAGCATCAAAAGAGGCAGAAAATGAAGGAAATTGCATTGTCAAGAAGAGAAGAATTCAATGGATGCTTGTAAAGTTTCTTCTTCCAGTGAAGAGTTGGAGATTCTCATTGCCAAATCCACTTTTCACAAGAAGTTGATCCCAAAATGGCGTAAACATATTACCATCATGATGCAAGCTCTATGTGGTGGACTATTTCCTCTTCCTTTTGAGAGACGTGCATCTTGGTGGCAAATTTTTTGGGAAAAAACTGAAGAGCAGAAGCAGAGAGAATGACTATCCATGGAAGATTTTGTATTCATTGAGAAGTTTCCAGACATCATCAAGTGGGAGATCGTGAAGAAGCTTCAGGAGTCGTGGTCTGTGGAGGTTCACGAAAACAAGAAGGAAAAGAGTTGGAATTTGTTCGTGGATGCTCAATAGCAAGATATGTGGGATGCTTGGTGCACTGACAATCTTCTATTTGTCCAATTAGCAACCCACTGGAAGTTTGTAGACAAAGTGTTTTTCACAACATACACTGTTAAAACCATCAGAAGGTGGTATTATTATAATGGCACAACAATGATCCTAAGAAGGATGAGTTTTGATACTTTCAGAATGTAATATCTCCCCCTTTATAGTGGTTTGAAAGCCAAATTCAAAGATGTTGAAAAGAAGGAAGTAGAAGAGGTGTTGGCTAGAGAATCCCCTAGAGACTGAAGCCCTCTCTGATACTATTTTGTTGAGTACAGACCAATCGATTGGAGCCAAACCCCTGATGAATGATGCAATCAAGAGGCAAGCATTAGAACGAGTCCAAAGGTATGTGAGAAGAGAGAAGGAAAAAATCAAAACTGAGAACGAGCTTGCACAGTAGAAGCCTTCTTTGACGCCCTAAAAGCACTCTTTACAGAAGTCGCCATGGCAACTCAAGGTCCCCTTCCTAGTCAAATTCATCCTAGAAATATTGATGACAGGCCAACAAATGTAGTCCCATTGCCAATTTTTAAGGGAGAGTACAATGAAGACCCTGATCTTCATATAGCAGAATTTATCGTAGCATGTGTGGCTAACAATGCCAGAACCCCTGAGCATTGGTTAGCGATATTTCCGCCACTTTCAAGGGCAAGGCGTTTCAATGGTATCAGAGACAAGCAGTAGAAACTTTTGGCACATGGGACGACTTGAAGTTGGCCTTCCTCACTAAATTTAGGCGTGAAGGTTTTGAAGGGCGGATGCAAGAGGAGTTTATGAACCTAAGTCAGCCTGTTGGAGAAAGAGTAGAAGCTTATATCTCACAAATGGAATCCATCCTGAAGAGATGGAATAAACATCATTTGGACGAAGGTATCCAAAAAGGAGTGTTTCTCAAAGGCCTACAACCAAAAGTTCGCAAGTTCATGGAATTGAGAAGACCAATCAATCTGCAAGCTACAGTAGAAGGTGCAAGATTGTATGACAAAGTTGAAGCAAGGTTGTCAATGACTCTAGGAAGAGGAGTCTTACCTCCTCCCATGTCAGAAATGGTATATACACTCACCAAATGTAGTCCCAGGGACAATTCTCTACCCCTATCCTTAGATGCAAATAGTGCCACAGTATAATGCACCTAATCCACTATGGTCACCACAGATGACAGTGCCTCAAATGATGGTTCAACCAGAACAATAGTGGCCTCAAACAGTTCCTCCAATGGTGACTCAACAATAGTTGAACCCTACCAACTGGAATCAACAATCCCAAGTCTCTGCAGGAGCTCTGAATCATAACCAGAATAGAGGAACTTCTGGATCAACCCAACCAGTGTATGCAGTAATTACAAAAGCTTCCCAAAACCCTACTACAAGTACTTCAGGAGGTGAAAATCTGAAGGACTACTTATCCAACTCAGTTGCAAGTATCAAGAAAGAGCTTATGGATGTGATTATAGAGCAGCTATAGACATGAAGGTGAATACCACAAATATATCCACCCTTATGGGAGCAAGGAGAGATGCGATGTGCTACATGGTGCAGAAAGTGTCATCAAGGGGACATTTAGCCACTAAATGTACCCGAAAACCAACCATTCTTAGAGCCTTTTGTTACTACTATTTGCAGAAGAACCATACAGAGGATATTTGTTCTCCGAAAGAGATGCATGAACGAAGACAGAAGGATGAAAATGCAAGATTCAACTTACTAGAGTCCAAAATGACAACACAGGATATTGGACCAAAGCCTAGGGATTTTGGTCCTAATTTCGGTCCAAGGAGGTTTCCCTCTCAAAGTTACAGAGGACAACAGTCTGGCAGTGGTCAAAGATCAGAGGTGGAATGTTATAGGTGTGGAGAAAAGGGTCATATCTCCCCAAATTGTCCAAACCCTAGACGATCTGTGGATTACAAGACCTTATGCAGCCGATGCAAAGGAGAAGGCCACACTGCAAAGGCTATCCATTTCCAGCCCCTGTAAAGGCCAATGGCACTAATAGACAACAAAAGGTACAAGAGCTTGCCTCCAATTTAGTAGAGTTGGAAGTTGCCACTGTCACGTGTACCAAGGAGAAGGGACCAGTTGTCCAAGAAGAGAACAACTCTCCTGCCAAGACTGTGAAGTTCAACCTGTCAACAGAGGGACAAAACAGTGCATTACAGAGCACTGTAGTGCAATAGAGAGTCACAAAGAGAGTCCCAGAAACAGGACCAGAGGTCCAAGAGTTAGACGATGCAGAAGCACCTCTAGAAATAGAAGAAGTGCCAATGCTGCCATTATTAGAAGAAAAAGGAAAGATGAAAATGGATGTAGCTCCATTCCCCAGCAGGCTGGAGAAGCCTGTGGATCCTATCATAGATTATGACTTCGTAAAAGACCTAGACACCTTTAAACCTAACTTAATATTCTAGCAATTGTTGATGCTGTCTCCTAGCTGCCGAAAGAAATTCAAAAGCATCTTGACAAGAAGATGCGGACTAAGGATTGCTCCCCCAAAAACAATAAAGTCCAACAGAGCTACAGAACCTATGAAGGAAGTAGATGTGGCTAACGCCTTCCTAGATCTTGGAACCCCAGAGATTAGTGTATGGATAGAAGGATGATTTATTTCAAATGCATTGATTGGAGGCTCATAAGTAAACATAATGATGGATGTGACAATGAAGGACTTAGGGTTGCAAGGAATTCAATCTACACAATGTCTTATCAGATTGGCAGACCAAAGTATAATTAAACTGTTAGGCATCCTCCCATACGTAAAAACAACCCTTGCAAGGAGAGACTATTGGCGGACATATTTGGTGGTCAAACCAAATTCTTATGGGACCTCATAACCTCTGTTGTTGGGAAGACCTTGGCCTTTTGAAGTGAGAGCCAGGACAAATTGGTTCAAAGGAACCCTAACCCTAGGCAGAGGACCCAACAAAGTGGTGTTGAAGTTGTATGGATTGCAAAAAGGCAATGGATCCACATCCATCGAAGTCATAACTGACTCGTCCAACGAGGTAACAGATGGTACATCAAGAAAAAAAGTGGTTGTTAAGCGGATCTTTCCTAAGAAAATAGAGGCACAGTCCCTAACAGTGGGCACTGTAAGCCAACTACCAAGGGAAGCAAAGTCCTTGTCCATGGGAGAATACCTCCTACCTCAACTAGAATTGACTTTTGAAATCACCTTTGACAATGAAATAGAAGCATGGATGTACTATTCTCCCTATTACATGGCAGTCGCAAAGATAGTAGCAGAGCCAGAGACAAAGGCAGAAGCAGAAACAGACACAGAAGTAGAAGATCTGTTCTTCTCCTACAGAGCCTCTACAGAAGTAGAGATAGGGCCTCCAAAGAAAGAGGATGAAAATGATGAGGAAGAAAATGAAGCAGGTTATGAAAGTGTAGTTGAAGAAAATCCTTTGATAGTCAATGATCTTGTTGATGTCCCTACGGAGACCTCAGAGGCCGAAGATCTCAGGGTGTTGGATGGAATGACCATGCTTTCATTTGGGTTGACCAATGGACCACAAAGTATGTAGAATCTGCATAAGCAATGGATTAAAGTCACAAAATTTAAGTTCACCAATGGCTCTTGTCACCCTAACCATTCGATCTAGAGAAAATATGATGATGATGCCCTCTACCAAACAGTAGCCAAAGCCCTTAGAGCCACAGCCTCTAGAAGGTTCGTGTTATGTGATATTCCTAGACGCATCCTCTGAAGATGAATCCCTAAGTCCGAAAGAAATCACCACTCACACAGAAGCAAACAAAGCTTTGATACCCTTCCAGCAATCTCAATAGACAAATGAGTCATTTGTTCAGAAGGAGGATACTGGTTCTAGTGGAACATCAGACGATGACACTACTCCCTTGAAAGAGTTAGACCTCTATCCAGAAGCAAACCATGGGACATTCATCCGCGAAGTGGAAGGTGAAAGACAAGTAACATTCCTGGATACTGACGGTACTGAACGTCACTAAAAGTGGGCCTCAATCTTCTAGAAGAAGAATTAGTGGTCCTACGAGACCTACTCAAAGAGAACTTAGACGTGTTTGCTTGGTCATATAAAGACCTAAAGGGGATTGATCCGACAGTATGCCAACATCACATTGGCCTAGAGCCCGATGCCAAACTTATAAGGCAAAGACAAAGACATATTAATCCTAATTATTTTGCTCTAGTGAAGGCTAAATTATTGAAACTTCTTGAAGCCGAGTTCATTTATCCCGTGGCTAACGGTGAATGGGTTTCGCCCATTGTGGTAGTACCCAAGAAGAACGGCAAACTTTGAATATGTGTGGAATTTTGAAAGCTCAATTCAAAGTCAAAGAAGGATCATTTCCCTATCCCTTTTACAAACCAATTGTTGGACACAGTGGTAGGCCATGAGCTCTATTCCCTCTTGGATGGATTTAGTGGATATAACCAAGTCCAAATTGTAGAAGAGGACCAATCCAAAAAAACCTTCACCACAGAATGGGAGACCTATGCCTATAGAGTGATGCCATTTTGGCTTCGTAATGCTCCTGCCACCTTCCAAGGAGTAATGATGGCTGTCTTCTAGAATCATCTTCATGATTTCATTGAGGTGTATCCTGATGACTTTTGTATCTATAGCTTAATCCATGAGCACTGGGGACACCTAGAGCAATGTTTTGACAGATGCCGAGAGTATGGGATTTCTCTCAACCCCAAAAAATGTGTCTTTGGCATCTCATCAGGAGCTCTTTTGGGCCATATTGTCTCTGTACAAGGGATTGCAACAGACTCGGTGAAGAATGAGAAGATTGTCGCCTTGACAGCACCAATAAACCTCAAGCAATTGAGGGGATTTGTTGGCCATGTGGGCTACTATAGAAGATTTATTACACATTTTGCAACCAAGGCAGCCCCTCTGCAAAAGCTCCTAAGGAAATATGCAGATTTACTTTGGACTGATGAGACTGTGAAGAAGCCTTTAATACCCTAAAAAAGTGCCTTATCCAAGCACTTACCTTACAGCCTCCTGATTGGATAGAGTTTCATGTGCACACAGATGCATCAGTTGAAGGGCTAGGTGTTGTCTTATTTCAAAAGGGTCTCTCTAAATTAGAACTGATATATTATACAAGCCGAAAGGTCACTGATAGGGAATGAAACTACACAGTGATAGAGCTTGAGTGCTTCGCAATGGTGTTTGCACTAGAGAAATTTCGACACTATTTATTGTCAACGCATTTTAAGTTCTACGTGGATCATGAAGCACTATCCTTTCTGATGAACAAAGCAAATGTTAAAGGACGGTTGATGAGATGGTTGCTCCTATTCCACGAGTTTGAGTTTGAAGTGGTCACTAAGCCTGGCCATTCCCATGTCCTGGCTGATCATCTATCACGGATCCCTCAAACTGTAGAAGAGGAACAGGATGACCCAGACCTTCCTGATGCTTCCTTGTTTGTAGTTGAAACAGTTACTCCTTGGTATGCAGACATAGCCTACCTCCTGGCAACGCAACAGTATCCTCCTAGTATCTCAAGCCGTGAGAAAAAGAAGCTTCTGTTAGAATTAGCCCCCTACACTTTGCTAGGCGGTGCATTGTACAAGAGAGGCAAGGATGAAGTGTTTCAAAGATGTGTTGCAGGGGACGAAATCGGCATAGTATTAAAAGTATGCAATGACAAACCTTGTGGTGGACACTTCATAAGAGAAGTGACAGCTAAGAAGGCTCTATTAGTAGGATACTGATGGCCGGCCCTCCACAAGGATGCATATGACTACTACAAGAGATGTGATGCTTGTCAGCGAATGGGGAAACCCACCAAAACAAGTGCCATGCCACTGCAACCCATTCTTCCCCTAAAGCGGTTCGAGAAGTGGGGGATTGATTTTGTGGGTCCCATTGATCCACCCACCAAATGGAAGCATAACACATACATCTTAATATGTACGGATTATGTCACAAAGTGGTGTGAAGCTAAAGCTCTGAAGCGAGAGGATGGTAACAGCGAAGCCCTATTCATGTATGAGAATATTATCACCCGTTTTGGTAGTCCCCTCGAGCTGGTAAGTGACAGAGGTACTCATTTCCTTAACAAAATCATGGAGTAGCTGACAAAGTTGTATAAGATCCGCCATCATAAGTTCACTCCTTACTATCCTAGAGCCAACGGCCAAGTTGAAGTCACCAATCACATCTTTTACTCAATCCTGACAAGAACGATTGCCGCACATCATCGCGACTGGGACGATCGACTTATAGAGGCCCCTCTAGGTATATAGAACCTCCCATAAGGCAGCTAGAGGATAGAACCCTTTCCAGCTAGTGTATGGTACAAAAGTCGTCTTCCTTGTTGAATTGGAATCGCCCTCTTTGCGAGTGGCAATTAAAGAACACTTGGAAGATGATCAGTCACTGTAATGCCACCTCCTACACTTGGAATGCTTAGATGAGATACAACGGATGGCCCTACAGTGGATGGAAACCACTCAAGTGCAACACAAGGCCTATCATGGCAATTTTATCAAGCACAAGGAGCTCAAAGAAGGTGATCTTGTCCTAGCCTATGATTCGAGATTTGGCAAGTTTCCTGGAAAGCTTCAGCAATGGTGGATGGGCCCATACAAGGTACTTGCTATCAATCCTAATGGCTCTGTTCAGGTGCAGACCGTTGATGCTTCTAATGATTCTTTCCTAATCAATGGCTATCATCTGAAGAAGTACTTCCCTCCCTGGGGATATTGACAATCATAGTTGACCTACCCTAATTTCAGCCGCTATGGTTGATCATGTTTGCCATGTCTATAATATTGTGGCTTTCATAGAAGAACTCTATGTTAGAGATTGGTTGTAGATTGGCAAGTACCTAAGTACACTAAGAAAAAGAGATGAATGGACAGATGAAGAGTTCAAGAAGATCAGAAGAAAAGCCTATGGTTATTTTCTCAAGGACGGATCTCTTTGGAAGCACCCAAAGAAAAGAGGTGGATTACCCTTGCGGGTTGTCTGCAATAAAGAGACCCAGTTACATGGCCACATTCCAAAACCATCTACATGATTTCATTGTGGTATATTTAGATGATTTCTATGTGTTTAGTTTGCCTTGTAAATATTGGGGATAGGAAGCAATGCTTTGATTGATGTGAAGAGTATGGGATCTCTCTCAACCCTTAAAAATTGATATTTACTCCTCATGTGTCTTGTTGGGCCATAGTTTTTTGGATAGGGAATAGCCACATGCCCTACTAAGATTGAGAAGATTGTTGTCTTCACTTCACCAACTAACCTCAAAAGGTGACTTTGTACTCGTATACAATTCCTATTTTGATAAGTTTCCAAGAAAGCTTCAACAGTGCGGGTTGGGCCCCTATAAAGTTCTCACAATCACAACCCAAATGGTTCCAAGTCATGGATGCCTTTGATGATCCCTTCCTAATCAATGGCGATCACCTCAAGAAGTAATTTCCTCCATGGGGATCTTAGCAATTGCAATTGATGGTTAGTCTTCTCCTTGATGTCACCCTCCATTCCTTCTGATGCATCTATTGCTACTACTGATAGCCATTATTTCGATAGAGGTGGATGAAGTCCTTTGTCCCCTCAAGTCCACCCCCCAACCCTACTCTATTACCTTCTCATCTAATCTAGCAGACATGGCATGGATGCTCCTGATAAATGGTATTCTTGTCATTATTTCAAGAACAAGAAAGGTTGTGAGAGAAAATGACTTCAGTCATTGCCATATTGATCTACTTTTTGAGAAAATGTAGAAACACCCTTGAGAATAGGAATATTTTTTTAAAAATGAGAAAGAAAATGTTAAAAATTTAAAAAAGTAAAAAATTTATAAAAATAAACAAATACAAAATTTTATAGAAGAAATTGAAGAAATTCTTGATCATAGTAAGCCTTGCCCAAGAAAAGGTGGCAATACCCTTGGATAGGGAGTTGGTTGTGAAAAAGGTGACAACACCCCATAGTCCAAATTGGTTGTTTCATTAGTCAAAATCTCAAAAATGCAATTTCAAAGCTGTCTCCCTTGGTGTGTTATATCCTATCACTTAAAAAGGATATATGACTCTTACAATAATAGACACAAGCTCCTACATCCAACCAAAGTTCCTAATCTAGCGGCTACCTCTCTAGGTGTGCCTCTTCATCAATAGACATTTTTTGCCATCATCAACAAGCTCAAGATGATCTTTATCGACAACCCCTTGTGTGATGTGAGATATTACCCTAACCAGATGGATATGTGAGCATAGTTTTCCCTTTGTATCTATTGTGAGACAAAGAGTGGGGTGTAACGTGTCCACTAGAACCATTCAGGACACGTCTTAGCAGTCCATCGGAAAGGATGTCTAGAAAACTCCGCCCGGCACTCCCATGGAATGTTACGGGTTTTGCAATCTAGGTCTTCCCGAGTCTGCCACGTAGCGGAAGTATCCTGGCCGTTCCCACTTAGGATCGACCTGAATTTGGGTTTCCCTGTTTGGTCATTAGCTAGCAACAACTAGCGTCAGACCCGAGCGAACTACTTTACGCAGAAACGCCAGGTTTGAAGCGGATTCATGCTGCACTTGGTTCAAGGAGAACGGGAAACGAGAGGGATGCAAGGCTCGACCTCTCTGCCAAAAGGCATAGTCCCATTCCGTTCCCCTAAAACAGCCTGAATCGGGTAATCGGTACTTCCAAGTCATCGTTCTCATTACTTGTTTCGGTGATGTTGATCAACCTTCTGTTCGTCGAAGACTTTGAGAAAAGTTCTCGGCTAACCGGGACCACCCATCCATAGGACAGACCCACGGTCCATCCTCCGCACTTTCCTCGGTTTGTTTTAGTTATGTAATTACCTACCACATTAGTTTGACATATACAAACAGCTTCCTTGATTAGCCCTGTTAAGCACTGGTTCCTTCACGTAATCTTATCACAGGACATAAAGAAAACAATGTCAAACAACTCCTTTATTATCATTATATCCTTTTATCTTTGAAATACAAGGAGTTCCCGCCCGTAGGCGCATTCATAATCCGCCCGAAGGCTATCCAGTAATCCTTCAGTGATTACTATCCCAAGTTTCCGCCCGTAGACTAGTATGCGGGCCTCGAGATCCAATCCCGAGTCACGTTAGTCTCTTTTGCAGGACCCGGAAGGCGAGGGATTTACAGCCAGAGCCCCCCCTGGCACCCAAGCGTCCTCCTGCTCCAAGCAGAACTCAACGGAGAGACCTCTCACGGCGGGTTCGGTCCACGTTCCCGGCGCGGTTCACAACCCCCTTGGTTAGGGTCAGGCAGGCAGTCGGGGGTAACTGAAGCTGCCACTCCCTTCAGGTCAGGCCTTCAACCTGAAGTATTTAGATATATTCTCATCTTTTAGTTCATTGAGCAAACAATGCAAACAGTCCTTTCTAAACTGTTACAAACACAATCAATTTCAATGGTCGTTTAGCTGGCAAACTGTTAAGGAGTGACTCCTTTCCTCCGAATGCAACCCGCATTCGATCCGGAATCAATTGCAACTTGGCAAGATTCCTATCATTCTGGGTTTAGGGTTATACCCTACCAATACTTTAGGTTTTGTTGTGGTAGGTTCCAGTGACCATGTCGCTTTAGTTTATTGTCTGGTCATTTGCTTCAAGACAAATACCTAACTTTCCTTTTCCTTGGCAATTATTCCCCAAGAAAAGTGAGTAACAGGATGATTACTCATTCTCTTGTAAGTTAAATTCATTTAGTAACTTGCCAACCTCATTTCGAGAGATGACAAAACTCTCTTGTGGACAAATCTCAAGTCTACACGATGTCGCAACCTTTTTGCACATGCGTTGCATCATTCCACGGGATCATTCCACCCATTGAATGGCGTCCTCCGGCCACGGAAATTCCTCTAGCCGAGTAGCAGGGTTTAGGGTATCCTCCAACCCATTCCTAATTATGTTGTCCCATGGTCCTAGAAATTTGCAACTCCGTCGGCGTTTCATCATTAGAACGAATGATCCTTAGGATAAAACCCTAGATCATTTCATGCATAAGCACCCAATTGACTCGATATTCCGAATGTGTGTAAGATCTTAGGGTTTGCGGTTCTAGTTTGGCAACAAATGTAAAACTAGGTCGAATTCTTGCCGCACCAAACCCTAGTTAGCACTTGGGATACTTATCATATCGACTGAACCATGCCCAAATGAATCCCTTGTGGTTTATGTGATTTAGACAACAATATACCTGTCTTGCGACAAGGATGAACCTTTCCCAAAGGTGATAAACTAGATCAATAGTTACAACTACACCAATACGTGTAAACATGCGATTCACTGCTTCTACGCATCACATGGTTCACAATAACCCTATCCTTTTCTTGGCAAAGTAAAAATGCCTGATAATCTGGACACTAACTTTCCTAGGTCCTACTAGGATTTATGTCAAATAATCATGCCACTTGCAAGTCCATAGATCATTTTTGTGCCTTCTATTCCTTTTCGAATAACATCTTATGGGTGATAACTTTTCCTTATGAATCATTACAAGGAAGATTTATCCGAAACGGGACATGCCATCAATCTTTCCATGCCTAGCAAAAAGGTGTACCTCAATAATTTCAACCTTGAAATGAGGCAATAGTTGTCCTAGGCTCGTCACTTTTGAATATACAAAAAAGGAAACTTGCTAATAAGGTCCTACAAATGCATAGACACCTTATACTCTTTTCATTCATTCCTTTGACGTACCAATGATCAATTTCCATATCTTAAGCTATTTCTAATAATGTTCAAATAGCCAATTCATGTCCCAATTGCATTTAACTTAACTAGTTGCATTTGACATGCATGAGTGCCCCCTAATCCATGAAGTTATCGTGACTAATTCAATACTTTTGTGTGGAATCCAAATAGATCAAACCTGGACTTGTGAATTCCGGGAAATGTCCACATATGCTCGGGGTGAACCTCCCGCATCGCACCTTGTGATCTTTTTAGAGACCATCGCGAATTCGATCTCCAGTTAGCCTTTGTGGATTTCAACTTTTGGCCTTGGCTTGCAATCTTATGACCTTGGCCCGCCTCCCTTGTATGCGCAACTCTCTTTGATATATGGCTTCCTTGTCCGAAGTTCCGACTTGCGGAATTTGCCTTGGGAAGGCCTTAGGGTTCTTATGAGATCCCCTTGACAATGGAGATTTGAGAGCTGTAATCCACCTTGAAAATCCGGTTTTAGGAAGGATTATGTGGGCCTTACGATGATGTCCACGGAAAAGGGCTCTTGCGAATGGGCCTTGCAAGAATAGGACTTTAGAGTTCTTCTTCTTCTTCCAAAAATCCAAGGACCCGCCTTGTAAGTGATTAGTGGGAAGGCCTTTATGGGCTTCCTCTCTTTATTCTTCAAAATCCCGAGGATTAAAGATATTGGGGAAAGGCTTTTAAGGACCCCTCTTCTTCTCTACAAGATCTTGGCCAAGAGGCTTATGGAAAATCGTGAAGAAGGTTCGTCGCCTCTTTCTTTTTTCTTCAAGTTCCGGGGGTGTGTGTGGATAGACCGATGGGCAATGTAGTGGGAGGGCCTTTAAAACCCGCCTAGAGCATGGCTTGTGTGAGATCAAAAAGGAAAGGGGAATTGCATTCCGGGATAAGATGGGCTTATGAAGGCTTCCCGTGTCGCCTCCTTCTCTTCAAAGTCCCCGGGGGGTGTGGATAGACTCATGGGGGAAAAGGTAGTGGGAAGGGGGGCTTAAGAAGCCCCCTTAGAAGCTTCTTTAGAGAAGCTTCTAAGAAGCTTCTCTCAGCACGTGGGGGGGGGGGGGGGGGAAATGGTCGTGACCCAGGCGGTGGCAGACAGCGTCAGCAAGGCGGCCGAGGCGGTCTGGGCGGCAGTTATGGCAGACGACGGCTGGCGGCAGCGGTTCCTCCTGCACGGCGACATGGCGACGATCTCCACCTCCCACGTTGCCTCGTCTCTGCACGGCCCTTCCTCCAGCCTCTCTCACAGCTCCTCTCTCCTCCATACGGCCACCTCCCTCACGGCCATCTCCCTCACACGTCCGGCACCCTCCTCTCCACGGCCCTTCCATACGATCTTCTGCCCCTTCCTGCAGCACGGCCAGCTCCCGTACACAGCACGGTCGTCTGTCCTCCCTCTCACAGCCATGTCCTCCCTTCCCCCCAAGAGGGGGTTCTTATAGCCCAAGGAGGGGAGAGGGGTCCTCCCCACGTGGTCAGTTGCATGGCCCTCTCCTCTCACCTCCTCATGCTCCCCTAGCCCATCCCTTTCCCCAGCCACACATCGGCTGGGGGAAAATAAAAAAAATTTGCAATAATTCTACCTTTATCCTCTTGACCTCTTCCCAAGAGGCTGTTTTCCCGCGGCTATGCCGGTTTTGAGTCCCCGACCCTATTTTCGCAAGGTGAAGTGTCTCCATTTCCCGTGTATGGCTGCTGGCACTAGTGATAATCTTTGCACGAGTTTACGATGAGAGCGGAAAGTTAATATTTACGGTAGGCATTACGTGGAAATATTACATTCTCTCCCCCTTAGAAGAATCGAGATGTCCTCATCTCGAGGTAAACTGGGGATATCGAAGATTGAGAGAGCTTTCATCCATCCAGGTAGCATCCTCCTTAGGATAATCTTCCCACTGGACGAGGCATTCTCTCAAGGTTCTGGATCTCAGTTGTCTCACCCTAGCATCTAAAATCTTGTCCGGCCTTAGTTCAAAGACTCCTTGAGTAGGCATTACAAGTTGTTGGTCATCAAGTACATGATTAGGGCTAGGTGCATACTTCATTCTTCAATAGACTGTTATGGAATACATTATGAACTTTTAGGTTTTCAGGGAGTTGCAGTCTATAAACATTAGGTCTTAAACACTTGAGGATCTTGTATGGTCCACAATACCTTGGACTTAGCTTCCTGCAATCTCCTAAGGATAGAGAACTCCTCTTTGGGCATACGTGAATGAAGACCATGTCTCCTTCCTCAAATATTCTATCTTGACACTTCAAATCCGTGTATGCCTTCTGTCTATCCTTCGCAGCTTTGATGTCCCGAGAAAGTGAAATCATGAGCTTCGCACAATATCTTCTTATTTAAATAACTGGCTTGCTCGTATACATACTCTCATTCTATAGTAGACGAGTCTACTACTGACAAAGAATTCACAATACTTGGCCTCTAGCTTTTGTTCCTGATCCTTGATAGGGATTTTTCCTTGGCATCCTTTGATAGGCTAGATCATGGCATCCTTCCTCTCTAGCTAGCTCAAGTATTAGGTCGTTTGGCATGGACACCTCTGTAGCTAGAGATCTAGCTATTGATAGATTTTTTCAAGATTAGTGAATTAAGGAATGCCTTGCGATTGAAATGCATCAACAACTACATTCTTCTTTCCAGGTCGGTACTTGATCTTAAAATCATATTCCTCCAATACTTCAATCCGTCGACGTTGCCTCATGTTGAGCTCGTTCTGGGTAAAAATCCATTTTGAGGCTCTTATGATCGGTTACTAGAGTAAACTTATTTCCCAACAGATAGTGTCTCCAAAGCTTTAGAGCATGGATGACAGCTAATAACTCCAGATCATGCGTGGCATAATTATTTTCGTGACTCTTCAATTTCCTTGAGGAATATGCTACTGGATGATTTTCCTACATGAGCACATATCTTTAAGGCAAGCATGCTAGTATCAGTTACTACCCCTACTCCTTACTGTGGTTTAGAAGTTTTAGGATCAGTGCTGATACCAAACTTTGCTTCAACCTATCGAAGCTAGTTTGTTCGGTAGTTGACCATGCAATGTTTGCTTCTTCAGTAAGTCTTTCAAAGGTGCTGCAATCAAAGCATAGTTTTTGATAAAGATCCTATGCCATCCTGTCAAGCCAAGAAAACTACGTATCTCTTTGACAGATACTGGTATTGGCCATTCAAGCACATCTCTGACTTTGGCCAGATCCACTGATATTCCTTTTGATGATACTATGAATCCTAGATATTCAATCTGCCGTTTGAAGAATGCACACTTCTTCATTTTTGCATACAGCTTATGAGACCTCATTGTCTCCAACACAATCCGTAGTTGGGCCTCATGATCTTCTTCCTATTAGAATAGACTAAAATGTCGTCGAAGAAGACAAGTACGAAATCATCAAGATATGGCCTAAAAATATCCTGCATTAACCTATTGAAAGTGGCAGGTGCATTTGTAAGTCCGAATGACATATCCAAGAATTCAAAGTGCCCATATCTTGTATTGAAGGCCGTTTTTGGAATATCCTCATCCTTGATCCTGATTTGATAGTAACCTGACCTGAGATCAATTTTGGAAAAGATCTTTGCATCTTGAAGGCGATCAAAAAGCTCATCTATTCTAGGAATATGATATTTGTTCTTGACTGTTGATTGATTCAACCCACGGTAATTAATACATAGTCGAAGTGTCCCATCTTTCTTTTTCTGGAATAGGGCTGGAGCTCTCCATGGGGAACTACTAGGACTGCTGTAGCCTTGGCTTAACAACTGCTTGAGTTGTTCCTTCAACTCAATTGCTTCCGATATAGACATTCTATAGGTTCTCTTCACAATTGGCACAGCTCCTATTGCTGGCTTGATCTCATGATCTACTTCTCTTTGAAGCGGGAGTTCTGTTAACTCTTCAGAAACTACGTCCACGTATTCCTTCAGCCAAGTGACCAAATCACTTTACTTCTTTATCAATATTCATAGTCAAGACAATCGGGAAAAAGTTTTATTCCATTCATCTCAGCATAGCCCTTACAATTATTTCTTGGGGCGATGGAACAAGTTAATACATTAATTCGAGGAGAATAAGATATTATTGCATTCAGCTACAGGAACTGAGTAGTAGTACGGATTGGGGTCATCGATTTTTAGGAATCGATAGATCATCGGAAGATTAGGGTATCTTTTCCTTTGATATCCATTCTTCTCATGACGTCCCAAAACCTTAATTCGGTCGGCAGAGATTCTTTGAATCACTTCTCCGTACACATACTTATTCTGGTTAACCCTTCGACCTCCAACCTGTAGGGTCGTGTTTGCGTGAGCCTCAATAAAGACGAATAGCTTTACGATCTTCAAATCCTCCATCCACTTGATTCTCTTCAAGTTAATTTGAAGGTACGCAGGTTGATAGGCAGTTATGTAATAGATCCCTGTAACACCCATCCATCTCCATTCCACGTACACAGGTGATGGATTGTAAATGCGATCTAGGATGTTCATCATCTCAACCCTTTGTCGATAATCCATGGAATGCATCGCGGTCATAAACATGACTCGGAACACTAAGAACCTGTTCCATGCTTCATAATTCTGGAAGACAGCAATCAAAGTAAGGAAATGTTTGGGACACAACATTAGCTTTACTTCTTCTTATTAAAATTTCCTAAAAACAAGTCCTTTGTTGGTTTGCTCTGATACCAACTGTAACGTGTCCACTAGAACCATTCAGGACACGTCTTAGCAGTCCATCGGAAAGGATGTCTAGAAAACTCCGCCCGGCACTCCCATGGAATGTTACGGGTTTTGCAATCTAGGTCTTCCCGAGTCTGCCACGTAGCGGAAGTATCCTGGCCGTTCCCACTTAGGATCGACCTGAATTTGGGTTTCCCTGTTTGGTCATTAGCTAGCAACAACTAGCGTCAGACCCGAGCGAACTACTTTACGCAGAAACGCCAGGTTTGAAGCGGATTCATGCTGCACTTGGTTCAAGGAGAATGGGAAACGAGAGGGATGCAAGGCTCGACCTCTCTGCCAAAAGGCATAGTCCCATTCCGTTCCCCTAAAACAGCCTGAATCGGGTAATCGGTACTTCCAAGTCATCGTTCTCATTACTTGTTTCGGTGATGTTGATCAACCTTCTGTTCGTCGAAGACTTTGAGAAAAGTTCCCGGCTAACCGGGACCACCCATCCATAGGACAGACCCACGGTCCATCCTCCGCACTTTCCTCGGTTTGTTTTAGTTATGTAATTACCTACCACATTAGTTTGACATATACAAACAGCTTCCTTGATTAGCCCTGTTAAGCACTGGTTCCTTCATGTAATCTTATCACAGGACATAAAGAAAACAATGTCAAACAACTCCTTTATTATCATTATATCCTTTTATCTTTGAAATACAAGGAGTTCCCACCCGTAGGCGCATTCATAATCCGCCCGAAGGCTATCCAGTAATCCTTCAGTGATTACTATCCCAAGTTTCCGCCCGTAGACTAGTATGCGGGCCTCGAGATCCAATCCCGAGTCACGTTAGTCTCTTGTGCAGGACCCGGAAGGCGAGGGATTTACAGCCAGAGCCCCCCCTGGCACCCAAGCGTCCTCCTGCTCCAAGCAGAACTCAACGGAGAGACCTCTCACGGTGGGTTCGGTCCACGTTCCCGGCGCGGTTCACAACCCCCTTGGTTAGGGTCAGGCAGGCAGTCGGGGGTAACTGAAGCTGCCACTCCCTTCAGGTCAGGCCTTCAACCTGAAGTATTTAGATATATTCTCATCTTGTAGTTCATTGAGCAAACAATGCAAACAATCCTTTCTAAATTGTTACAAACACAATCAATTTCAATGGTCGTTTAGCTTGCAAACTGTTAAGGAGTGACTCCTTTCCTCCGAATGCAACCCGCATTCGATCCGGAATCAATTGCAACTTGGCAAGATTCCTATCATTCTGGGTTTAGGGTTATACCCTACCAATACTTTAGGTTTTGTTGTGGTAGGTTCCAGCGACCATGTCGCTTTAGTTTATTGTCTGGTCATTTGCTTCAAGACAAATACCTAACTTTCCTTTTCCTTGGCAATTATTCCCCAAGAAAAGTGAGTAACAGGATGATTACTCATTCTCTTGTAAGTTAAATTCATTCAGTAACTTGCCAACCTCATTTCGAGAGATGACAAAACTCTCTTGTGGACAAATCTCAAGTCTACACGATGTCGCAACCTTTTTGCACATGCGTTGCATCATTCCACGGGATCATTCCACCCATTGAATGGCGTCCTCCGGCCACGGAAATTCCTCTAGCCGAGTAGCAGGGTTTAGGGTATCCTCCAACCCATTCCTAATTATGTTGTCCCATGGTCCTAGAAATTTGCAACTCCGTCGGCGTTTCATCATTAGAACGAATGATCCTTAGGATAAAACCCTAGATCATTTCATGCATAAGCACCCAATTGACTCGATATTCCGAATGTGTGTAAGATCTTAGGGTTTGCGGTTCTAGTTTGGCAACAAATGTAAAACTAGGTCGAATTCTTGCCGCACCAAACCCTAGTTAGCACTTGGGATACTTATCATATCGACTGAACCATGCCCAAATGAATCCCTTGTGGTTTATGTGATTTAGACAACAATATACCTGTCTTGCGACAAGGATGAACCTTTCCCAAAGGTGATAAACTAGATCAATAGTTACAACTACACCAATACGTGTAAACATGCGATTCACTGCTTCTACGCATCACATGGTTCACAATAACCCTACCCTTTTCTTGGCAAAGTAAAAATGCCTGATAATCTGGACACTAACTTTCCTAGGTCCTACTAGGATTTATGTCAAATAATCATGCCACTTGCAAGTCCATAGATCATTTTTGTGCCTTCTATTCCTTTTCGAATAACATCTTATGGGTGATAACTTTTCCTTATGAATCATTACAAGGAAGATTTATCCGAAACGGGACATGCCATCAATCTTTCCATGCCTAGCAAAAAGGTGTACCTCAATAATTTCAACCTTGAAATGAGGCAATAGTTGTCCTAGGCTCGTCACTTTTGAATATACAAAAAAGGAAACTTGCTAATAAGGTCCTACAAATGCATAGACACCTTATACTCTTTTCATTCATTCCTTTGACGTACCAATGATCAATTTCCATATCTTAAGCTATTTCTAATAATGTTCAAATAGCCAATTCATGTCCCAATTGCATTTAACTTAACTAGTTGCATTTGACATGCATGAGTGCCCCCTAATCCATGAAGTTATCGTGACTAATTCAATACTTCTGTGTGGAATCCAAATAGATCAAACCTGGACTTGTGAATTCCGGGAAATGTCCACATATGCTCGGGGTGAACCTCCCGCATCGCACCTTGTGATCTTTTTAGAGACCATCGCGAATTCGATCTCCAGTTACCCTTTGTGGATTTCAACTTTTGGCCTTGGCTTGCAATCTTATGACCTTGGCCCACCTCCCTTGTATGCGCAACTCTCTTTGATATATGGCTTCCTTGTCCGAAGTTCCGACTTGCGGAATTTGCCTTGGGAAGGCCTTAGGGTTCTTATGAGATCCCCTTGACAATGGAGATTTGAGAGCTGTAATCCACCTTGAAAATCCGGTTTTAGGAAGGATTATGTGGGCCTTACAATGATGTCCGCGGAAAAGGGCTCTTGCGAATGGGCCTTGCAAGAATAGGACTTTAGAGTTCTTCTTCTTCTTCCAAAAATCCAAGGACCCGCCTTGTAAGTGATTAGTGGGAAGGCCTTTATGGGCTTCCTCTCTTTATTCTTCAAAATCCCGAGGATTAAAGATATTGGGGAAAGGCTTTTAAGGACCCCTCTTCTTCTCTACAAGATCTTGGCCAAGAGGCTTATGGAAAATCGTGAAGAAGGTTCGTCGCCTCTTTCTTTTTTCTTCAAGTTCCGGGGGTGTGTGTGGATAGACCGATGGGCAATGTAGTGGGAGGGCCTTTAAAACCCGCCTAGAGCATGGCTTGTGTGAGATCAAAAAGGAAAGGGGAATTGCATTCCGGGATAAGATGGGCTTATGAAGGCTTCCCGTGTCGCCTCCTTCTCTTCAAAGTCCCCGGGGGGTGTGGATAGACTCATGGGGGAAAAGGTAGTGGGAAGGGGGGCTTAAGAAGCCCCCTTAGAAGCTTCTTTAGAGAAGCTTCTCTCAGCACGTGGGGGGGGGGGAAAATGGTCGTGACCCAGGCGGCGGCGGACAGCGTCAGCAAGGCGGCCGAGGCAGTCTGGGCGGCAGTTATGGCAGACGGCGGCTGGCGGCAGCGGTTCCTCCTGCACGGCGACATGGCGACGATCTCCACCTCCCGCGTTGCCTCGTCTCTGCACGGCCCTTCCTCCAGCCTCTCTCACAGCTCCTCTCTCCTCCATACGGCCACCTCCCTCACGGCCATCTCCCTCACACGTCCGGCACCCTCCTCTCCACGGCCCTTCCATACGATCTTCTGCCCCTTCCTGCAGCACGGCCAGCTCCCGTACACAGCACGGTCGTCTGTCCTCCCTCTCACAGCCATGTCCTCCCTTCCCCCCAAGAGGGGGTTCTTATAGCCCAAGGAGGGGAGAGGGGTCCTCCCCACGTGGTCAGTTGCATGGCCCTCTCCCTTCACCTCCTCATGCTCCCCTAGCCCATCCCTTTCCCCAGCCACACATCGGCTGGGGGAAAATAAAAAATTTTTGCAATAATTCTACCTTTATCCTCTTGACCTCTTCCCAAGAGGCTGTTTCCCCGCGGCTATGCCGGTTTTGAGTCCCCGACCCTATTTTCGCAAGGTGAAGTGTCTCCATTTCCCGTGTATGGCTGCTGGCACTGGTGATAATCTTTGCACGAGTTTACGATGAGAGCGGGAAGTTAATATTTACGGTAGGCATTACGCGGAAATATTACATGGGGTGAGTGACCACTCTTTTTCTCTTCAATCAATGAGAGGTAAGGTGTGTGGAATGGAGTGTTGCATGCATGGATGGGCCTCTTAATACACAAAGTACGATCTATTCTGTGTGCAGCACTATAAGGCTCCCTATCCTTCCTTCTTCCATTTCATACTGGCACAAGATGGGATGCACTACTACACCATCAGCGGCACACAAGGCAGACAAACTTTGCATAAGTGACCATGAGAGAGACATAAATTTGTTTTATGAATTGAGCTATCCTCTTGTATCTATCAATAGAGTGTGAGACATAGGGGAGGCTAAGCATGATGATTAACCTTCCATTTCCATAAAAAGAGAGATGTGAGGATTGAGGGATGTTATGACAACTAGCAATCAAGTACATTCTCATTTTTCCCTACATAGATGATACATTATGACAATTGGCGATTAGTTACATTCTCATTTTTTCCTACACAAACAAGATGAACCTCTACTATAACCACAAGACACGTCACTCTATTCTGTGCATTGCACTACGAGACTCCTTGGCCTTCTTTCTTGCACCTATGCTAGACGAATTGGGATGCACTCATACATCATCAACTATACACGCTAGCATAATCCCTCTAAGCCCCTCAATCATGCCAAGTTCTAAATCAGGTGTATATTATGGATTTTTCAACTCCTCCTTGAGTGATGTGAGCCACGGGTTGAGAGAGTGATCTATCATTCCAAGATTGGTGACTATTGAACAGAGTGTTTTATTCTTTGTCAATGGAAAATTGGTGTTCTTCATCAACAACGCTACGTCGCTTTTGCTGCTATTGCATGGTCCCTTCTTGCAATATATATGCATGCTATGCTCAGTTGTGGCACCTCTTGTAGTTGACTACGATACTTCATGCCATAACAATTGTCTAGTTTGACCACTTGCTGAACAAGCCAAGTGTTTTCTATCTTACTCTTTGCGTATCTGTGTGTATGTTATGTCTTGTTTTTTGTGCAATTTTCTTATGTTATGAGTTTTCAATGTGATTGTACCCTAGTTTCACAAAAATTAGAATTTGATGTGATAATCCTATTTATTCCTTTGAAGTAGACCTTTTTTTCTTTTACAACTCTTTTTTCTGAGCAACGGCTCATGAGTTATAAGTTTTTTAAGGATTTTGAGTGAATTAGTCATGTTTCCATGCGAATGCACATTTTAAACATCAGAATGGTGATTTGACATGATTGTCCTAACCTCCTCTTCCCCTAGTCAGTTTTTCTTTTTACAATTCATTAATTTATCGCATGAATTGCCCATTATTAATTTTGTGCACGTTTGTGGGTATTTTTCTTATGTTTTTTTTTCTATTTTTCCATTTGAATATTGTCTCAATATTGTCTATTCTCATTGGAACTATGTTCAAATAGGATACCCTTTGTAGTTTGTCAAAACTAACCTTTTTCTTTTTCTTGCACCCCATTTCGGCACAAAGATTTCTTGTTATTAAATTTTTATTGTGTTTTCATATACATTTTTATCATTTTTTCCATGTGAATATGCTCACTTGCCACCGATTCTATGTCTTGACTTGCCATCCTTGTCGAGTGCTTCAACCTCAACATTTTTCATTTTCATTAGATTCTTTTCGAACTCATAGATCTTCTCAAATTAATTTTTGATCCATCGTGTTTGTGCATTTTTGGACATTTTTCCACATGAACCTGCCCCTTTCACATTTGATCTACGTTTCGACTAGACAACCACGTCTGGCTTGTCAAATTGGATATTTTTTCTTTTCATCGCACTTTGTTCAATAGACAAATCTCCTAATATTAATTTTCAAGTGCTAGAGAGTGTGCCTTTTTTGCCTATTTTTCATGTGAATGTGCCTTTATAGCTTGGAAGTGCAATTTTAAATTTCCATCTTGTTCCCCCTATTGCCATGCTCACTTTTTTTTTTCATACTTTTATCCAACATGCAATTTGTTTGGAATTTATTTTTCTATGTTTTTGTGCTTGTGTGTTGACCTTCCACTTTTCCATGTGCATGTTCATTTTTTGCCTTAGGTCTCATGTTGTCACGTTTGACGCATCGTGTATATCTCACCTATGTTCTTGCGTGGCATCTCAATCCCATCACTACAATTTTTGTTACCCACCTTAAGCTCATGCTCGGGATGGGGCATGTCACACTGTCCACCCAATATTCCTTTGTTAGAAAAAAAACAAAACACAAACAAACAAAAACACTTCATGGAATGTTTTTAAAAAAAACACCCACTCCCCTCCCCACTTGTAATTGCATGCTGAACTATAGACATATAATGAGCAATGATTCTATCCTCCCCTAATTGCATTAATTGTTGTAACTTGCTATGCAAATGGCTCATTGAGAGATAATCTACATGTTACAGCAACTCTCAAGCTAGGCATAATGAGTTTTGTATGAACTACCACTTCCATTCCATACATTGAATGGAGTTGATCCCATTGTGACCTTATAGGTTGTCCAAAACACAATTTAGCTTGGTATCCCAATCTTTACAATTCTTAATAACAATCTTCTTAAGAATATTCAATAATATATTGTTTAAACTTTCCACTTGACCATTTAGTTGTGGATGGTATGGTGTGGATTTCCTATGCAATATCATGTGCTTTTTAATAAGATCTTTTATGACATCATTGACAAAATGCTTATCTTTGTCATAATGTTGGAGTAGAGAAACAATGCCACATTTTTTGCTATTTTGTCCTTAAAGTATTTTCCTCTACCCACTTAGTATAATAATTTGTACAAACTAGAATGTAGATGCGTTTGCTTTGAGCCACTAGTTTCATGGCACCAATAAGATCTATGCCCCACTTTTGAAAAATCTCTAGGAGTGATATCGAACGGTCTTGCATCATAGCTCTTTGTTATGCTTGGCCCTCCTACATATATATAATATACTCTTTAGCATATTCATGAGTACCTTTTTTAGGCCACCACAAACATAAATGAAGGAGATTCCTTCCTATGATTTCTCTAGAAAAATGTCCTCTAGCTAAACTTACATGAGCATCTTGCAAAACTATAGGCTATTCATGCTTTGGGACACATCTTCTTGAGACTTGATCAATACCCTTCCCATATAGAACTCCCATAATCACCTAAAATTTTCTACTTTGCAAGGTCAATCTTCTCCTCTAATCCCTAGAAATCTCGACTAGCATAACAACATGAAGCAAAAAATTAATCATTTGATCATTATAAGAATCAAACTAATGCACTTGTACTCCAAACAAGTCACCATTAGGAAGTTGATCATTTACTCCCTACACAGGATCTAGGGACTCATTCTACTCAATAAATTCACCCTATTGCATGCTTCTTTCCAAAGGTATGCACAATTTTATAATCAAATGTTTACAACAAGAACATCCACCTTGCCAATATCCCTATCAACTATGGCTTATTTATCAATAACAAGAAAGATTGGTGATGTACATGAAAGATCATTGGGTTCCCCAACAAATAATGGTAGAAATTTTGCAAAGCAAAAACCATACCTAAAGCTTCTTTTTTAATGATAGTATTGTTCTTTTGAACAACTGCAAGTAACCTTCTATTGACATACTATGCAAGCCTAATATATCCTAGAACTTTATCTTGCATCAAAATAGCTCCTACAACAATATTAAAGGCATCAACAAAAACATGAAATGCTAAATCCCACTATGGGTGTTGTAGAATTGGAGCCACTACCAACATATTCTTCAATATGCTGAATTCTTTGTTTCGATCATCTCTCCAAACAAATTGACACCTTTTCTTGTCAATATAGTTAAAGGAATATGTATATGGGCTAAGTATCTAAGGTACCTGCTATGTCATTTGATTTGGTCAATAAACCTCATGACTTCTTGCACTATCATAAGGATTGTGGCTTTCTAAACCAATTGAATCTTCCATGGGTCAATAGCCATTTCTTATTCTAAAATAATGTGCCCAAGCAACACTCCTTTCATAGTAGAAAATACATATTTAAACAAATTCAGTGACATACCAAACTGCCTGCATCTTTCAATACATAACTTAAGATGCTACAAGGTGTCAACTTTTTTATCAAAGACATAAAAATCATCAATGAAAACCCTTAATAATTTTTTCAAGTATGGATTGAAGGTCTTGTGAGCTACTCCCTGAAACTCTGATGGACCATTCTTGAGCCCAAACTTCATGATTATAGTTACAAATGCTCCCCCTTCTTGTTATAAATGTGATTTTGTGCATGTCATCAAGGTACATTCTCAGTTGGTTGTATTTAGAGAATCCAACAAGAAAACTATAAATACCATGTCCAACGACATCATCTAGGAGAGAATTAGTAAGCAAAAGAGGAAAAGAATTAGTTATAGTATCCACATTTAACTTCCACAGAGACCCTAATCTTCCTACTCTATTTTGAGATAACAACAATAGGTGAAATGCATGTAACTATAGTAATGGGTTTAATGAAACCAACTCTAAGAAGCTTATCAATATCTTCCTTTACTTGCTTTGCATTATTGGAATCATGGGGGATTCACTGAGAAACTGCAACCGCTTGACATTCCCCAAATGAAATGGGAATTCATCAGTGTGGATTTTTGTTGTAGGCCTACCCCAAGTCCTGGGAGGATACAACTCCATCATGGTTGTGGTTGACATGTTTACTAAAGGTTGCACACCTTATTCCAATAAAGACAAACCATAAAGCCTCAGACATTGCAAGATTGTTTATCAAGGAGATATTCAAGCTACATGGGTTACCCAGAAGAATCATTAGTGACCGTGATTCTCTCTTCACATCACACTTCTAGAGAGCTATCTTTGAAGATATTGGGACTCAACTTTGTTTTAGCACCGCCTATCATCCCCAAACGGATGACCAAACAAGAGCGTGTAAATCAAGTCATTGAGGATATGCCTAGGGAATACTACTGTTGAGAGCCGAAGAGGTGGATTCAATACTTATCTTTGGTAGAATTTTCATACAATGCTTTTTACCAACAAAACATTCAGATTACCCCTTTCCAAGCATTGTATGGACATGACTATCAAAGTCCCCTAAACTTTTCTGATCCAACCCTAAGGCTTGAAGCTTCAAGGATAATGATTGGAAGAGATGGATGACCAAATTAAGTCAATAAGACAGGACATACAAGCGGCCAAGGATACACAGAAGGCATACGTGAATTTGAAGCGTCAAGAAAGGATCTTCAAAGAAGGAGACATGATCTTCATTTGCGTACGCCCAAAGAAGAGTTCTCTATCCTTAGGAAGTTGCAAGAAGCTAAGTCCAAGGAAATGGTGGACCATACAAAATCCTCAAGTGTCTAGGACCTAATGCTTATAGACTGCAACTCCCAGAGAACCCAAAACGGTTCATAAGGTATTTCATATCAGCCTATTGAAGAAGTATGTACCTAATCCTAATCATGTACTTGACAACTAACAAGTTGTAATGTCTAGTCAAGGAGTCCTTAAGCTACGTCCTGACGGGATCTTAGATGTTAGAAAGAGACAACTGAGATCTAGAACCCTGAGAGAATGCCGAGTCCCAGTGGGAAGTTTATCCTGAGGAGGATGCCACTTGGATAAATGAAGGCACTCTCAACTATCAATATCCCCAGTTTATCCCGAGATGAGGACATCTCGATTCCTCCAAGGGGAAGAGAATGTAATATTTCTGTTGAAATTATTACAAGGCCGTATGAAGTCTCAAGCAAATGACAATGCCGGCATTCTGGTCACGGACGATGCGGTCTTTAAATGGTACACTCTCCACTGGCCAATTGAGACTTAGGACTAAGAAACCTGCATATCTTCATAAGAACCTCCTCTTGGGAGGAGGTCAAGAGATTAATTTCATTATCAGTGCAAATTTTTTTATTATTTCCTTTCCCCAACCAAAGCGTGGTTGAGGGAAGGGGATGACTGAAATGGAAAGGAGAGAGGTGGTAGGGAGGGGATAGCCATGCAAGGCAATTACGTGGTAGGAAAGCCTTACCCCCCCTCTTCCTATAAAAACCCTCGCTAATGCCATGAGGAAAGGAGAGGTGGAAAGGCCGACGGGAAATAAATTGTCGTGAAGAGGAGGATGCAAAGGGCCATGCTGCGTGATGAGAGAGGGGGAAGACTGTGATGTCGCCGTGTTGCGAATGTGGAAGGCGCCGCTGATGCGGTGAGGAAAAGGGGAGGTGGGAAGGCTGACAAGTTGAGATTGTCGTGAAGAGGAGGACGCAGAAGGCCATGCTACGTGATGACGCCATGTTGCCATACTACATGGAGAAGGACTGGGAAGATAGTGGCATGCCGTGCCGTGAGAAAAATGGGAGGCGGAAGGCGCCACTGATGGCGCATCCAAGACCTCTGCCAACTGATCATTCGCACTCCTCCCCATTCGACATGTACGCCACGTTAGAAGCTTCTTTAAGAAGCTTCTAAGGAGACTTCTATAAGGCCCTTTCACACAAGCCGCCTTAAAGCCCATTTCCCATAGGTTTTTCCTGCAGGTTCATTCACAAGAAGCCTTTTTCGCAATTAGGCTTCAAAGCCCACAAGCCATCCGTAAGCCCATTCCTACCCACCCTAGTTTCCCCTAAAGAAGCTCATAAATCTTCCTTTACCACAAGCACCATTCCATACATCCAAATCCCATAAGCCCAAGTATCACAAGCCCAACCTTTTAAAGATCCGAAGTTCCGCGAAGATATATCCTGCATACAAGGGAGAAAGGCAAAGATCTTG
This sequence comes from Lygodium microphyllum, assembly GCF_053477565.2. NCBI lineage: Eukaryota > Viridiplantae > Streptophyta > Polypodiopsida > Schizaeales > Lygodiaceae > Lygodium > Lygodium microphyllum. The sequence continues at coordinate 80,609,765 of NC_141163.1, read as the reverse complement.
AGGCTGCGTACCAAGGTGAGAAAATTCACCGATCGTGTAAGGGCAAAGGCAACCCGAAAGTCTGAAATTATGCCCACAATGGCCCAAGAAGTTGCAAGTCGTGCCTGCACGGGAGGTTCTTCTCCTAACATTCACGTGGATATCTCCCTGAGCCCACAAGTCCATGTTTTTACTATTTTTGATTTGTTGCAAAAGTAAGGCATTATGCACGATAAATTCAGGGACTAGGAAGCACCTACGCATGTCAAATTCACCTAGCCTAGTTAAATGCAATTGGAAATAGATTGACTATTTGAATAATTAGCTCATGACATGAAGTGGTCATTGGTATTTCCAACATGATGAACAAAATAACGTAAATTATCTATGCATCTCACGACCTTATTAGTAGTTTCCCTTGCGTGCATATCAAAGTGACCGCCTAGAACACTTATTGCCTATCCTTATAAGGTAAAAAATTATTAATGGGAACCTTTGATTAGGCATGGAAATATTAATCCCACATTGTTGCATTTTTAGACAAATCTTCATTGAATGATTCATTAGGGAAAGTCATTAATTCCGTAGAAAATAGAAGAGCCTAGAAATGATTCTAGAAATTTGCGTGTGGCATGGATTGTAAATTGGAATAAGTTAACTCTAGTTTTTTTGGCATAAATCTCAATCAATTACATAAGTAGTTACAAAAGTTGGTGTATTGCTCATTTAGCCTACGAATAATTCATTCAGAAATAAAATTAGGAAAAGGCTACATGGTCCATTTTAACATAAACCCCAAAAGCCTAGTAGCATAAATCATGAAATGCATGTTTTAGAAGGGTCAATGAAAATTATGTCGTAACTCAACCTACGCTTTGATCTTAACCAGGAAAGTTAGGGTTGGTAAATCTAATCATATGTAGGCAATGAATCATGTGATTATGAGAATGGTATCGCAAAAATATTTAAGAATAGACAAGTAAATTGGTTCACCCTAAACACCTAAATCGCAAGGGACTCGCTTAGAAATGGTTAAATCAAAGCAAACATATCCCAAGTGCTAACTAGGATTTAGAACGTTGAGGACGTAACCTAGTTGTTCTTATTGCCAAGTTGAAACTCTCATACCCTAAAGACCTGCCCACATTCACGGAATGTAGCGACAATAGGACATACTTGCGAGAAACGATCTAGGGTTTGTTGCCCTAAGGGTCGCTCGCTAAAAGGGTGAAACTTGGTTTGAATTGGAACCCTAGGACCGACAAGGTCAGCCTAGTGCAATCCAAAATGGATTGGATATGAAGACACCCTAACCCTATTTCCTATTAACCATGATTTCGTGATTAGAAGATGACATTCGATGGGAAAAATAGTTCCATGGATTAGATGCGACACTTGTGCAACAAATTACAAAGTTGCATGACCTTGTGGGTTGACCACAAGGGAGTGGCCAAATTCCTTGAAATGAGATTGACAGATTCTTGCGCAAGTTTGTCTTGCAAGAGGATGAGCGGTCATCCTGATATAACACCTTTCTTGGGAACGGTGACCAAGATAAGTGGATTAGATAATTGCTTGGAAGCAAAAGACCAATCAGTAAATTGGAATAACATATGTACTGCCAATAGAACTTAAGGTATTTGTTAAGCTGGGTTAATAGGGTACGGCCCCAACCCAAGAACATAAGGGTTAACAAACAAACCCTTGGGGATCTTGCCAAGTCAAAATTGATCCCGGATCGAGTGTTGGATGCATTCAAAAAGAAGGACTCACTCCTTAGCAGTTGGCCAAATAAACGACCACTGGAATTGATTGTGCTTGTAATAGTTTAGGAAGCACTGTTTGCATTGTTTACTCAAGGAACTAAAGGATAAAAATATATCTAATGCTTCAGGTTTAAGGCCTGAAGGAAGAGGCAGCTTCAGTTACCCTCGACTGCCTGCTTGACCCTAACCAAGGGGGTTGTTGATCCCGCCGGGAACGTGGACCGATGAACCCACCGTGAGAGGTCTCTCCGTTGAGCGCTACTTGGAGCAGGAGGACGCTTGGGTGCCAAGGGGGGCTCTGGCCATAAATCCCTTGCCTTTTGGGTCCTACACAAGAGGCTAACGTGACTCGGGATTGGATCTCGAGACCCGCATACTAGTCTATGGGCAGAATCTTGGATTAGTGATCCCTGTGGATTGCTGAATAGCCTTGGGGCGGATTATGGATAAGCCTACAGGCTAGACTTTACGTATTTCAAAGATAAATATGATAACCTATTAAAAAGGAACTTGTTTGATATTGCTTTTCTATGTCAAGTGATATGATACGTGAAGGAACCTCTGCCTAATAGGTTAATTAAGGAAGCTGATTGATACATGTCCAACTAAATGTGTTAGGTAATTAAATAACTAAAACAACTTGAGGAAAGTGTGCTGGATATGGCCATAGGTCCGTCCTACGGATGGGTGGTCCCGATTGGCCAGGAACTTTTCTCAAATCTCGAAGAACAGCGGGATGATCGTTAAAGGATACGAACAATGAAAGCATTGACCTAGAGTTACGTCTTACCCAATTTACGTTGTTTTAGGGGAACGGAATGGGACTATGCCTTATGGCAAAGAGGTTGAGCTTTGCATCCCTCTCGTTTCCCATCCTCCTTGAACCAAAGTGCAGCGTGAATCCGCTTCGGACCTGGCGTTTCTGTGTAAAGTAGTTCGCTTGGTTCCGATGCTAGTTGCCGTTAGGAAATGACCAATTAGGAAAACCCTAATTCCGGTCGATCCTAAGTGGGAACGGCCAGAATACTTCCGCTACGTGGCAGATGCGGAAAGCCTAGATTGCAAATCCCGTAACATTCCATGGGAGTGCTGGGCGGAGCTTTCTAGACATCCTTTTCAATGGACTGCTAAGATGTGTCCTGGATGATACTAGTGGACATATTACACCTCTGGCAAGAAAACGGCGTGTCCTTGATATACAATCTTCTTCATGGTTCGTGACCTTCGGAAGTCTAACTGTGGCCCGCACAATGGACTTGCATAATGATCTGAGGTAACCAGACCTGTCCCAACACCTCTATCGAGTGAATACAAACTTGAACGAGCTATGATAGATATTACCAATGAGAACGGAAGCCTACTTACCTGAGCACTCTTCGAATCCTGGAAAGTCATGCATCCTTCACATGAGAATGGCTCAAATATTGGCGGATTGCCGTCAACCATCACGCTTGCTCATATCTTGCACAGTGACTCCCTTCTCCCACAAAATCTTAAGCTCCCTAATGAACAAAGATACAGGTCCATATTTTTTACTTTCTAGTGGCCGGGAACAAGTTAGCTGAGGATGAGATGTCCTTTCTTCGTAGAAATCCATGGAGGGATATTATAGTTGACAAGGACTATAGGCCACACACTATAAGAAGCTGAGCGTAGACTGAATGGGTTCATGCCATCCATTGCAAGACCAAGTCGAAGATTCCTTGGCTCTCGGGAAAAGCCTGGAAAGATAGAGTCAATGTGGCTCCATGCACGTGAATCCACTGATATTCGTTGAAGTCCATCTGTGGATCTATTTTGCGCATCCCACATTATCAAGCTTGCCATGCCGGATGTACGAAACATGTGATTTATGCGGGGGATAAGCAAAAAGTGTCTAAGAAATTTTAGAGGAATGGTTTGCCCTTGCAAGTCCTGTCGATACCTGTGAGAACCACACTTTGGACATATCTCCATAGTCTCATATTCTCCTCAAAATAGTATGTAATCATTGATACATGCATGGATGCTGTTGTAGTCCATGCCAAGCTTTCGTAAAACATGTCGTGCATTATCATGAGACTCAGGCATGGTATTTGCAAGTGGTAATATATGATACTTTAGTAACCTGAAAAAAAATCATAAAACACCTTGAAAAAGCACAAATGTTTTTAATGATAGTATTATACCTGATCAACTCGGTCACACTCGCATCGCTCCACCCGTATTTTGCTTGCACACTTAGGAGTGCAAGCAATGTCTTTAGGCGAGATACTCGGCACCCATCATATAATGGTATGGATGCTTTCTCTCTAAGTGGATCAGAAGACTCGACATCCATGGGCATCAATGCATCGATCATTGCCTCCATCTCAGGCTCCAAGATTGTAGGTAAGTATCAAAGGATTTCTATCTCCTCTGGTATTGATGGTATAGATTGGGTAGTACCTTCGAAGTAGTCGATTAGCTCAAGCATTCCATCCACAGGAACTCTTCTAATTGGCGACAAAGGGTGCACTCCTCCTTGGGACGAGATGTCGCCTCCCTGGATAGAAAATTTGCCAGCCACACCCAATACTTTTGTATATGGTATTCAATTAGCTTGCGAATACAATGCATGATTGATACTTTTCTTACCATTTGCTCAAAATCTAAGATCGCCTGATCAATGATCTCAGATTGAAACTCGCCGAAGCATCGTATGTATTCTATAGACAATTGATGTTTTCGTCTAATTACTAGCTTACATTGAGAGCAAGGACATGGAACACGCTGATTAAGATACGCCTCGAGATCTTCAACATCATGACCTTCATCGTCTTCCATTTTGTCTATGTTACGACAAACAATTTGTTTTTGTTATTATTATTTTTTCTTTCTTAAATTGTTTGAGAAGGGATTTCTTCTCTTGTAACTCAGCAAAAATCAACTTGTGTAAAGTATCCACCCACCCACAAATTAACATATGTCAGAGTGTTTTCCATCTCATGGTATTGCACCGGACCTCACCACCACTCTCTCTTTGTTTTATATCTCTTCATTCTCTCCTCTCCTTCCATCTCTCTCTCTTTTTCTCTTTCTTTATTATGATGTATGTTTAGTCCTTCTCTCTCATTCCTTCTTCCTTTTTCTCTTCCTCCCCCTCTCTCATTTCCTTTAACAAAACATATCTCTCTCTCTACTACCAATTTCCTTTAACAAAACATCTCTCTCTCTCTACCACTACCACTAACACTACCACTACAATAAATAAGAAAAGAAGAAACAACAACAACAACAACTACTACTACTACTACTGCTACTATAATAATAGCAACAAACAAGAAAAGAAGAAAAAACTACTACTACTACCACTACAACAACAACAACAAACAAGAAAACTAAACAACAATAAATAAGAAAATAAAAAAAACTATTACTACTACTACAACAACAACAAACAAGAAAACCACTGCTACTACTACAACCACGACTACAACGACGATGACTACGACAAACCACCACCACTACCACTACCACTACCACTACCACTACCACTATAATAAACAATAAAATAAGAAAAAGCAACAACAACAACAACAACTCCTACTACTAGAATAACAACAAACAAGAAAAGAAGAAAAAACTACTACTACTACTACTACTACTACTACAAAAAAAACAAGATAACTAAACAACAATAAACAAGAAAAGAAAAAAAACTACTACTACTGCAACAACAACAAACAAGAAAACTACTATTACTACTAGTAGCACTACTACTACAATCACGACTATGACGACTACAACCACGACTACAACAACTACAACAACAACAAACTAAAAGAGAAGAAATTAAACAACAACTACTACTATCGCTACCACTACCACTACTGCTACTATGACTACCACAATAAAAACAAACAAGAAAATAAGAAATTAAACAACTACCATTACCGCTACCACTACTACTACCGCTACCGCTGCCGCTATCTCTACCACAAAAACAACAAACAACAAACAACAAACAAGAAAATAAGAAATTAAACAACTACCACTACCACTACCACTACCACTACCACTACCACTACCACTACCACTAGCATGACTACCACAACAACAACAAACAATAAAAAAAGAAAAGAAGACATTTCCTCTCCCTCTCTCAATACATATGATTTTTAACAAAAACATGTTTTAAAAAAAGAGAAAATACAAAAACAAAGCAAGAAGAAACAATGCACTCACCATAAAGGCTTGAGGATGGATTCCGCGGCTCCTCTTCACCCTCCCTATACTTCATCTTCTTCTTTGCAAATGGTAGCAGTGGTGGTGAGAAGCTTTCCTTCTCTCTCTTTCTCTCTTTCTCTTCCTCTCCCTATCAAATGCAAGATGGAGTTTGCTCTCTCTTTCCGTCTCCCTCTCAAATGAAAAATGGAGTTCACTCTCCATTTTTCTCTCTCTTTCGCTCTCTCTTTCATTTACTCGTGCAAAATAACACGCTCGGATTTCGGCTCATGTTTTTTTTGTCTCAGCACCGTCGCTATTTGTGATGCTAATAGCAACACAAATAGTGACGCTACTATTTTGCGTCGGAAAGCGCTGTCGCTATGCCTCTGTATCCTTGTAGTGTGATGTTTAAAAAAAACTTTAAGCACTTCATGGTCCTCCTTTGGTACTTCAAATGTTGCGAGCCACCATATTTCATTCTCTGACTGTATACTAAAGTATAAAGGATGATTTTCATCGATATTGGGATCCAATGCTCGATTCATAAGTGTTATACTCACAGGTTCAAGTTTTTGCCCCTTATTAATCTCACTCTCATCAAGTTTGAGGACAAACTTAAGCTTTCCTCTACATTCTTCCATAGACATATTGTAGAACTTGACCATAGCAATCTGAACCGTACATATATCCAATACAAAGTTGTTGGATGCATTCAATACAAATGTAACTTCTTTGGAACCATACTTCAATATATGTGTATTTCCCAGATGCGTTGGCTCACCAATTAATTCTAAAACTTTCTCATTTAGTTGTTTTCGAGCCTTGTTCACGTGAAATGGTTTTGGCAGAGGTATTACTCGCTTAGTTTTGAAGACTTGCTTAAATCCTCTATCCAATTGTTGATAGAGCATACTATATGACTCAGAACTCATTTCCACCTTGTCACATAACCGCTGAGTATCTATAGTAGTAAACAAGTTTCTCACATCCCTAAGATGTTCACTTGCGACACTATCTACAATGTCCATGAATTTACGATTTTCCAATGCATTTTTAACCATATCCTTGCTTAGGACTTTAGCAATTGTATCATTCTCTACATGAGGGAACACTCATTGTAGCAGATTAAGCATATATTTGTCTATGATATTGTCCACTTCCTTTGGTTAATTGGTGAATTGGTTTAACTAATCAGATGCGCGGACGTGCTTTTTTGGTTTTTAAAGTGAGCCCAATCTCCAAAGTTTTTGTGAGCTTCCTCTTTATGTTTTGATTCTCCTTCTCCAAGTCCATAACTTTAGACTGTAACTCCATATTTTGCACATGTGTAGCCTGCATAGCATCTTCAATGATAGACGTTGCTTGTTGTAGGCTCTGGTTCTCTCTATCCTTCTCAGCTAATAATCTATCCTTTTCCATCAAAGACTGCATATTTCCTTGTAATCTTGTCTGCATATTTGTCAAGGTTTAATGAACCCCTGCTTGTAATATTTCCGCGTACCCCGTACCGCAAATATTAACTTCCCGCACGCTGTGTAAACCCTGGGCAAGAGTATTCCCTACTTCGTGATTATTGGTAACCTAATCCACACCATGCACACTCAAAAATGAGGCCTCCACGTCGAGAATTAAAGGCCGGGGTTGAAGACCGTATAGCCGCGAGGAAACAACCGCTTGGGAAGGGCAATTGGATAAATTCAAGGCAAATTTATTTTTTTTTATCCCTTCCCCCAGCCGATGCATGGCTGGAGGAGAGGGAGTGTGGGGGGGAATGGCCAAGGAAGAGTGAGGTCGGGCTGCATGAGGGGGAGTCCTCCACGTGTGTGGAGGCCCTCTTCCCCACCCCTCCCAAGGCCTATATAAACACCCCCTTAGCTAGAGGGTGCAGGAGGGTGTTGGACGTGCTGGACGGGAGCTGAAGGAGGTCGCCGTGCCGGACGTGAAGGGGGAGGTCGCCGTGAAGCGACACGCTGCCGCCCAGACCGCCAGTCCGCCAACGCTGCCGCCCAAACCGCCAGTCCGCCGTCGCTGCCGCCCAGACCGCCAATCCGCCGTCGCTGCCGCCAGACCACCAGTCCACCTCAGACCGCCGCCCCCGCCTGAAGCACGACCCCCCCCCGTGGCCTGTAGAAGCTGAAGCTTCTTAGAAGCTTCTTTAGAAGCTTCTAAGGAGGGGGCCTCCTTAAGCCCCCTTCCCACCACATTCCCCAAAAGACCCATTCATACCCCTCCCCGGAACTTGAAGAGGAGAGGGCGAAGGCCGTAAAGACCCCCACAAGACACTTCGAAAAAGCCTTTCGCAAAAAGTCTTTAAAGCCCTTTGCCGCAAGCGCCATTCCGCAAAGAAGTCTTCCGCATACGAGGAAAGGCAAAGGTCGGAAGGTTGCATGCCAAGGCAAGACAATTCGTAGACCACAAAGGCAAATCAGAAGCCGAATCTACGCCTACGATGGCCCCCAAAAGATCACAAGGTGCGACTGCGGGAGGTTCATCTCCGAGTATACAAGTGGATATCTCCCCGAGCCCTCAAGTCCAGGTTCTTTTGAGTTATTTTCGCATAAAGAAATGATTAGGCGCGCTTAGTTCATAAGGGAGATTGCATTTTTACGCTTAACTTTAATGCATGTGGAAATTGGAAAAAAATACATTTGATAAAGTATCTCTTGAAACATTAGGCAAGGTTGAAATATGTCACGAATTTGAAACGAGTTGTCCGTCTTAGAAGACTAGTTGCATGTAGCTATTTTAGTACATTGTCAAAGTAATGAGCCTAAACACATATTCTTAGGCAAAAGAAATGAAATTGATGAGTGCATTTGGTTTCTAGACATGGTAGAAATAAGCGTGTGACGCATGTTAGGCAACATCCTCCTCGTAATGATTTCATGAGGCAAGGTTAACACCATAAGATATTATCCGAAAAGAAATAATAGAGTACGAAAATGATCTTATGGACTTGCAATAGCATGTAAAAATGGAATGAGTTAACACTAGCTTTAGTTGGTATAAACTTCGTTAACTACATTGTAGCTAGGAGAATGTTGCGTATTGCATAGTCATCATGCGAAAACGTCATTCATCAGAAGCCGCATTTAGGAAAGGTTGCATGGTTCGTCAAAGCATAAGATTCGAAAGTATAGATTACAAGGTTGTAGGCATGATTAATAGGTCTTAGGAAAAGTTAGTATCCAGATTATCATGCATTTTTGCTACACCAAGGGAAGATAAAATGTGATGCGTAGAAGCAATAAATCGCATGTTTATGCATATTGGTGTAGTTGTAACTATTGTTCTCCATTAGATTTAGTTTATTACCTTTAGAAGGTTCATCCTTGTCGCAATACAAGTATATTGAGTTGTCTAAGTAACCTAAAACACAAGGGATTCATATGGGCATGGCTCAGTCGATATGATAAGTATCCCCAAGTGCCAAGTGCAGTAAGAATTCGACCTAGTTTTTCACTTGTTGCCAAGTCTAAACCCGCAAACCCAAAGATCTTACACACGTTCACGAAATGTCAAATCAATTGGATGTTCATGCATAAAATGATCTAAGGTTTTATCTTAAGGATCATTCGTTCGAATGATGAAACTCCGACGGAGTTGAAATTTCTAGGACCATGGGCCAACATAATTAGGAATGGGTTGGAGGATACCCTAAACCCTGCTACTCGGCTAGAGGTAATTCCGTGGCCGGAGGACGCCATTCAATGGGTGGAATGATCCCGTGGAATGATCCCGTGGAATGATGCAACACATGTGCAGAAAGGTTGCAACATCGTATAGACTTGAGATTTGTCCACAAGAGAGTTTTGTCATCTCTCGAAATGAGGTTGGCAAGTTATTGAAAGAATTTAACTTACAAGAGGATGAGTAATCATCCTGTTACTCACTTTTCTTGGGAAATAATTGCCAAGGAAAGGGAAAGTTAGGTATTTGCCTTGAAGCAAATGACCAGACAATAAACTAAAGCGACATAGTTGCTGGAACCTACCACAACAAAACCTAAAGTATTGGTAGGGTATGACCCTAACCCAAGAATGATAGGAATCTTGCCAAGTTGCAATTGATTCCGGATCGAATGCGGGTTGCATTCGGAGAAAAGGAGTCACTCCTTAACAGTTTGCTAGCTAAACGACCATTGGAAATTGATTGTGCTTGTAACAGTTTGGAAAGCACTGTTTGCATTGTTTGCTCAATGAACTAAAGGACGAAAATATATCTAAATACTTCAGGTTGAAGCCTGAAGGGAGAGGCAGCTTCAGTTACCCCCAACTGCCTGCCTGACCCTAACCAAGGGGGTTGTTAGCCGCGCCGGGAACGTGGACCGAACCCGCCGCGAGAGGTCTCTCCGTTGAGTTCTACTTGGAGCAGGAGGACGCTTGGGTGCCAGGGGGGGCTCTGGCTGTAAATCCCTCGCCTTCCGGGCCCTGCACAAGAGACTAACGTGACTCGGGATTGGATCTCGAGGCCCGCATACTAGTCTATGGGCAGAAACTTGGATTAGTGATCCCTGGTGGATTACTGGATAGCCTTCGGGCGGATTATGAATACGCCTACGGGCGGGAACTCCTTGTATTGCAAAGATAAAAGGATAAAATGATAATAAATAAGTTGTTTGGCATTGTTTTCTTTATGTCCTGTGATAAGATTACGTGAAGGAACCAGTGCTTAACAGGGTTAATCAAGGAAGCTGTTTGTTATATGTCAAACTAATGTGGTAGGTAATTACATAACTAAAACAAACCGAGGAAAGTGCGGAGGATGGACCATGGGTCCGTCCTATGGATGGGTGGTCCCGGTTAGCCGGAAACTTTTCTCAAAGTCTTCGACGAACAGAGGATAATCGTCATCTCCGAATCAAGTAACGAGAACGATGACTTAGAATTAACTATTACCCGATTCACGCTGTTTTAGGGGAACGGAATGGGACTATGCCTTATGGCAGAGAGGTCGAGCCTTGCATCCCTCTCGTTTCCCATTCTCCTTGAACCAAGTGCAGCATGAATCCGCTTCAGACCAGGCGTTTCTGCGTAAAGTAGTTCGATCAGGTCTGACTCTAGTCGCTGTTAGTAAATGACCAAACAATTCCGGTCGATCCTAAGTGGGAAACGGCCAGGACACTTCCATTACGTGGCAGACGTGGAAAGTCCTAGATTGCAAAACCCGCAACATTCCATGGGAGTGCCGGGTGGAGTTTTCTAGACAACCTTTCCGATGGACTGCTAAGACGTGTCCTAGAGGATTCTAGTGGACACGTTACACTGCTAATCCTTGTGTGACAAGTCTGCATGTGTATCCATACAATCCTTCTTTGCCTTCACAAATGAACTTTACAAATTATGTAAGCTCTTCAAATTGTGGTGGCCTTTGAGTGACTGGATCGGGTGTATAAATGCACCCATCAACCCAAAGGTCCACATTTTTTCCCCCTGTATTTCTTTCTTATTGCATCCTATATCTTATTGAATCATCCCTTTTTGCAGTTCTTTTGAACATTGGTGCATATTCATCCTCCAATTGAAAGTGAATATCTCTCTTTCTCTTAGTATGTCCTGCACCTGCATCCTGTAAAGAAAAATATATGCCAAATTTAACATTACACAATTACACCACTTTGATTAATAGTAAGCTAAGGAGTTGATACCAATTCTTTGATCAATAGTAAGAATGTCTAAATATCTAGGAGGAGTAGGTCAGCATCAATCCAGCAGCATGCAGCTAATTCTAGATTGTCTCAAATCACACAATTACACCTCTTTAATTCACTATATCTGTGTTCTTTTTTACACAATTGGATCTTGTCTCTTTCTCTTGATTTCAGTCATGATAGACCCTAATCAATCCCTAATCTGCCTGTAATCTTAGTTTTTACTCTATCTCTAATCAACATCCAATCTTATCTTCTATTCTATCCAAAATACACACACACATATCTCTCTCTCTCTCTCTCTCTCTCTCTCTCTCTCTCTCTCTCTCTCTCTCTCTCTCTCTCTCTCTCTCTCTCTCAGAATTGATCAAAGATATTTAAACACATTTATACAAAAGCTTGGCTAGTGGAGAACAATAACATCATCTTATCTTCTACCCTAATTTACTCTTTGTCACTCTATCACTTATTTTCCTAGTCCATCTCACATAGTCCTCTCTCTTCCCGCCTCCGTTCTCCCTCTTTCCCTCTCTCTCTCTCTCTCTCTCTCTCTCTTTCTCTCTCTCTCTCCATCTCTCTCTCTCTATGAATTGACACTTAAGGATTAAACAACAAGTATGAAGAACAACAACATCACAAAGATTAAAAAAATAAAGATACCTCCATTATCACTTGATTGCTTGCAGTATAGAGTATTGAAGAGGAAGATATCTTATAGCAGAGTACTGAGGAGGGAGATTGCTTGTAGTAGGATAGAGAGTGGTGTAGATAGAGATTATTTGATTTTAGAAAATGCTATCAAAACCATTCCTGAGATTGCTTGTAGCAGGATAGAGAGTGTTGTAGATAATACCGAGTATTGCTTCAGAAGAATTCATATGCAAGAAACCATATTTAGGAGGAAAAGAGAAGAGTACACAAAATTTCGAACAAAACTAGAGCTTTGAGAGGTAATGAAAAAATGCCCAAAAATGGCCATATACTTGTCCAAAAATAATAAAAATTTACAAGGAAACTCTCAAGTCAAAAAGGTGTCTCTGGGTTAAAGATAATACTAAAATATGATGTGTACGTCATTTTATATCGTTTTTTAACTTCCGCCCTTTTAAGAAGCAAGAATGAGAATGATTCTAATATATTTTCATGTTGAAAAGTCATGAGGGCATTAAAGAGTCGTATATTAATGATTGGCTCCGTTTTTACCAAAAATAGAATTGTATTATTTTAGTTATGAGGATTTTGAGAAAAGTGACCTTATCCTACAGTTTGAGAATAATATAATAGGTGAAATCTATTGAAAATACAAATACAAGATTTACTTGATTGTAGAAGATCTCTTATTCTAATATTATTTTGGAATCTCTGTTTAGAGAGAGAGAGGTGAGAGAAACCCCTTAAGGGGCAAAAAAGAGAGTCCATATTTCTCCTAATGGAAACTAGGGCTGATTCAACCACTCATTTAAGTGGCTTCCTATGAATCACCAAAGGAGGGAGGGGATTAATATCCTCAATGACAACATCAATGCTTTCAGTAGGAAGAAGAGGAACTTTGGAGAGAGAATCAACTGGTAAGGTAGGAAGTTCCTTTGCAAGGGCATCATAGACCAAGAAAACAGAAAGATAGGCACTACAAGGATTTAAGCTTATAGCGATGGTGGGTAGCAACGTGGGTACAGGCGTCGCTATTTGCGTCGCAAAAGCAACGCAAATAGTGATGCTCCACAGGGAAAAAAACACGGGTTTATTTCACATTTTTGCATCTTATGTTTTGAGAGTGAGAGCGAGAGAGAGAGTGATCGTCGTGAGAGAGGGAGAGGAAGAAGGCTTGCCGCCGCCACCGCCGTTCTCGAAGGAGAGGAGGAGCCTTCATTGCGAAGAGGAGCCGTCCCATAGTCGCCATATCTCATCGATGAGTCTCCCTCTCTCCTTCTTTTGCTTGTTTAGGGTTTAAATCACTTTCTCTTTTGCTTTTTTAGGAGAGGAAATGAGATAAAAAGAGAGGGAGAGGGAGAGGGAGGGAGAGAAAGAGAAAGAGAGAGGGAGAAAAAGAGAGAGAAAAAGAGAAAAAGAGAAAAAGAGAGAGAAAAAGAGAGAGGGAGGGAGAGAAAGAGAAATGAGAGAGGGAGAAAAAGAGAAAGAGAGGGAGAGGGAGAGGGAGAGGGAGAGTGCATTCTCTCTCTCCCTCTCCCTTTTGCTTTTGGAGAGTGTTAGGATATATTGTGAGAGGGAGAGGAAATGAGAGAGAAAGAGAGGGAGAGGGAGAGGGAGGGAGAGTGCATTCTCTCTCTCTCTCTCCCTTTTGCTTTTGGAGAGTGTTAGGATATATTGTGAGAGGGAGAGGAAATGAGAGAGAAAGAGAGGGAGGGGGAGGGAGGGAGAGGGAGGAAATGGAAGAGGTTGTGGGCAAAACCTTTGTGGTATGAAGGAGATGCTCTCAATAAAAGGCCATCTTTGTCTCTACTTTCTATATCAGTGCTATCCATGTCTTGACATCTAATTGAGCAAGGTCTATTTTTATGACTTGAATGTACTATTAACCACCATCATCTTTGTCTTCCAAAGGTTCACTATTGATCCTCTATGCATATAAAATGTTTGCAATGCATCCATGTGTCTTTAAAAGCCCTCAAGAGAGTCTGCAATCAATACCACATCATTTGCATACAATAAAATGGATATCAATATGCCTGCTAATTGGTCCCCCCGAGCCTACATGCCCCATGCTCTATTGTCATCTCTCTTTGCCCATGTTCTAAGCTCATATTTCTACTTAGGCACACTAACCGATTGTAATGATTTACTTTTGATATTTTACTAAAACTAATTACAATTGAATTATGTTATTCTATATATAATTCTTGTGAAAAGAAAGTTTTACTCTTCTATCAATGTGTTTTCTTTGTAAGAATATTTTTAATTTGGTAAAAGTATAACATTCTACCTCTTGAGAATGTTGGGGTTTTGCACATAATTACTTAGTGCATCATTTGTACCAAACAAAAATTATTGTATGTTCTTCTTTTATGAACAAAGAGAAGTAGATGCATGATAATGCATGAGCAAGATGTAGACTCACAACTTCACAATAATACAAGTAGCCCCAACAAGTGCTACTAGAAGATCATCTAGTGTGTTTGTATCATATACGTATACCCATTCTTATGTTTATATAATGGCAAGTACTTTTGTCACTAAAAATTTCAAGGGCACTGAATGAGTTTTTAAGTTTTCCACAAAAAATGGCATCAGATGAGTGTTGACAAGAAAGACTACTCCTCCATCGCTGCATTTGTCCTCTCCTTATGGATGCATGTAGGGGAAAAGGGTAGGAGGTGACCTCCCTCAACACTTCAAATTCCAAGTCACTTAGGATGGTGGGAAATTGAAGCATAGTCATATGCCACATAGGTAAAGGAAAAGAGTATTGATGTCAAAACTATTTTTAAGGCCCTCTTCTTTGATAGGAACCAAGAAAAAATACATAAAATTTTTAGGTAATCTAAAGCAAGTATTCTATGTCAATGGAAGCTTTATGCACTATTGAATTTTTTTCTACTTGATGGGGAAGGTGCTAATAGATCCAAGACAAAACATCAAGACAAAACATCAAACCATCCTACAATAGGGGTACTGCATCCAATGCGTATCAAGAGAGCATGTACATGTCACAACTAGTCCTATTGTCTCACTATAATATATCTAACAAATGGCTCATGTATCATCCAATGATAGGAGGCATGAAGTGTCTTAAATTAATGCTTGATGTGAGAAGTGACAATCAAACTCAATGAGACTAAGCTTCAATCTCAATCCAAGTGCATTCTAGAACCTCCAATAAACAATGAGTGAAGGGTTTTCCCAAATTGTATTATAAGTCATTAAATCGTTTGTTGTAATGTAGACAAGATGGAAAACGAAGAAGGTCCTATTGTTCAAGATCGCAAGGCATATCTTAATCAGTGTGTCCCATGTCCTTGCTCTCAATGCAAGTTGGAAATTAGACGAAAACGTCGATTGTCTATAGAACACGTACGACAATTTGGCAAGTTTCAATCTGAGATCATTGATCACGTGATTGCGGATTTTCAGCAAATGGTAATTTGAAGTTAATATCAATCATGCATTGTACTCGCAAGCTAATTGAATACCATATACAATAAGATTGGGTCTTGCTGGCAAATTTTCTATCCAGGGAGGTGATGTCTCGTCCCAAGGGGGAGTGCACCCTTTGTGGCCAATTAGATGGAGGCAATGTTCGATGTATTGATTCCCATGGATGTCGAGACTTATGATCCGCTTAGAGAGGAAGTATCCATACCATTATATGATGGGTGTCGAGTATCTTGGCTGAAGACACTACTTTCACTCTTAAGTGTGCAAGCAAAATATAGGTGGAGCGATACGAGTGTGACCGAGTTGTTCAGGTACCTTGTACATACGCTTCATTGATTTTTTTGTTGGCACTATTATTACAAACATTTGTGCTTTTTCAATGTGTTTTATGATTTTTTTTAAGGTTATTAAAATATCATATATTACCACCTGCAAATACCATGCCTGAGTCTCGTGATGATGCACGACATGTTTTACGGAAGCTTGGCATGGACTACAATATCATCCATGCATGTATCAACGATTGCTGTCTGTTTTGAGGAGAATATGAGACTATGGAGACATGTCCAAAGTGTGGTGCTCACAGGTATCGATAGGACTTGCAAGGGCAAACCATCCCTCAAAAAGTTCTCAGACACTTTTCGCTCATCCCCTGCATAAACCACATGTTTCGTACATTCAACATGGCGAGCTTGACAACGTGGCATGCGCAGAATAGGTCCACGGATGGAGTTCAACGAATATGAGCGAATTCGCGCGCATGAAGCCACATTGACTCTACCTTCCCAGGCTTTGCCTGAGAGCCAAGGAATCTTCAGCTCGGTCTGGCAATGGATGGCGTGAACCCATTCGGTCTGCGCTCAACTTCTTACAGTGTGTGGCCTATAGTCCTTGTCAACTACAACATCCCTCCAAGGGTTTCTACGAAGAAAGGACATCACATCCTAAGCTTGCTCGTCCTAGGCCGCTACAAAGTAAAAAATATAGGCATGTATCTTCATCCATTAGTTGATGAGCTTAAGATTTTGTGGGAGGAGGGGGTCACTGTGCAAGATATGAGCAAGCGCGATGGTCGGCGGTCAGCCAATATTCGAGCCATTCTCATGTGGATGATGCATGACTTTCCGGGATTGGGATTGTGTTGCCAGTCCATTGTGAACAAGTGCATGGAGTCATTTGCTTGCTAATTGTATTACGACATGGTTTATGTCATAATGGTTTGAACTCTCTTGTACGTGTTTGTGAACAAGTAATCTTCTATCCAAACCCCCGACAACCTCGATGGTGGTATGTTATACCTTCAACTCCCCGAAGTGTGAGAGTATATGATCAAACCAATGTTTCGAGCATAGATGAAGATAATATGCAAATAGAGGGGTCTATACTGCAAGGGGTGGAGGCCGTCGAAAGCTTGGAGCCAGCATCGGCTAACAATGATGGAAATACAGGAGTCCAAAAATTCTTTGAGAATGAGGGAGACTCATTCTTTTGTGGTGACATGTTTATCGACCTTCTAGTGTATGTGGAGTTGTGTCAGGAGATTAACATGGGACCTTAGGATACTTCATACTTGGAGCATCCACTTACTCAATTCGTTGACCAATCACTTATAAGGGTACATAAGATATGCATTTTAAGTGAGATTTTTTTTAATGATTTATATTACTGTGCTTTGTATGATTTAAATTGATTATTCTAACATCATTTTTTGTCTGTGCAGGTGACATTTTCAGGATGAGTCGAAGGATGAGCGATGAGGAGTTATAGGATATCTTCGCACGCATGTCTCTAGACCAGATCGCCAGATTCAAAGAGATGGCAGACTAGGAGCTATCTCGTTCTTCGTTAGGGCACTCTACTAGATCTGCTTCAGCACGATCGGATACTTTGGCTTCGAGCAGACGATCTCGACGCTCACGACTTGGGCCAGAGGGAGGGAGTGCATCGGGATCAAGGGGATGTTGCAGAGATACAGAGGTAGTGAGCGCGCAGTCGACACGGGATACAAGTGCGACTCCTCGCTCTCGTGGCTCAGGTGGATGCTGTGGAGACACGGACGCGGTGTCTCCATCTCGTCATTTAGCTAGAGCTGCATCACCTCCACGATTTGTCACACCTATGGAGACGTCTACTCCAGTTACTCCGACTTTTGCACAGCCGTCCGCAGCAGGTGGCACCCCTTTGGGTGCCACTCCGAGAGAGATTACCCCCGTCGGTACACCGGATGCAGAGGGGTCTCCTGGATATGCCCAGGAGCGTGGACGCAGATGGGAGAGGACCCATCTTAGGCATACTCCTAGGGGTTATGGATATCTAGTCGATAGTAGGTCAGGAGCCATCCTCATGAATGATGAGGGGAGGAGGGTGATGGCTTGCATGAGAGAGTTGTGTCAACAAGTTTTTCGGCACAACGTCTTGGATCATTGGAAGAACATACCGGAGGGGAGCAAGGACTACATAGTAGCATCCTTGCACGAGGAGTTTCTGATGCTAGCCGCAGTAGATAGATTCTCTACGGGCTGGATGATGGATTGCATGTGTGCATACATGTCACATAGACGATGCGATGCACGCAAGGCAATCAAGAGTGGGGCTGCAAAGCCCGAGTGGTTAGATGCAAACGACTGGCGCCGACTGAGGGAGGAGGCTATAGATCCTCTAGGATGCTGGAGTCAGTAGCACGAGGCAGCGAGGGCACGACTCAAGGTCGGAGTGGTCCATCATCTTGGGAGTGGCGGCCGCAGGACATATTTGGAGGACTTTGTAAGTTTTTCATTTGTTTTGCTTGTTTATTTTTTTGAAATATTCTTTGTACTGACAATCATGTTTAACAGTTAGCATTTTGTTTTTTTTGCAGCACTCCATTACAAATCGCGATCCGATTGGCCTTGAGACTCGATATGCAGAGAAGCACGGTCTCAATGCATTGATCGACCGATTGTATAGACATGGCGGCCCTATAAGTCACTCATCTTTCTTGTATGTAGTTACCATGAGATATTTGAATGCATTATTGTATGGTGGACTGATGTGTTCTTTCTTTTTCTGCAGAGTCCGTTCGATGCTCCTTTGCGGTGGGATGAGCTTTCAGGGGAGGAGGATGTGTAGTTCGCCCTTGGATCCTTGGAGCTCACACACCTTTATTTTTGAGTCGCCTGATCTATGTAGACATGTTCTATGTATTAGTGATATCCTGTCATGATTGTACCAATCGCTTTTTATGCGATCATGTATTTATTTCATGTATCAGTTTTATGATTTCAGTATACATTGTTTTTGTTTTCAAGCGCATTGTACACAGTAGTGCAGAAACTATTTTGCTCTGCCATAGAATTTTTTTAATCCCTGTTACCGTCGCTATTAGTGTCGCAAATTTTAGTTGCAAAATGCAACGTTGATAGCGATACCAATACCGACGTTGATAGCGACGGTTTGCAATGTGTATAGCGATGCCAATAGCGACACTGATAGTGATGCCAATGTCGACGTTTCTATGGTGTCTTTAATAACGATGCTTTTTGAAACGACGGGGGAAAATTTTGTTGTTTGTATTTTCGTCACTTTAAACGTCGGTATAAGGCCTATATCTTGTAGTGAGGATCCAAATGTGAAATTAGTCACATTACCCCTTGTGGCTCTAACAAAATGTTGATCCATCTTTGACAGGAGATAGGAACTCCAATCAATAGTAACTCCTTTCAACACCATTTGGGAAGCTGTGAATAACTCCTTCGAAAGGTAGTTAGAAGATGTTTTGGCAGGCATAAACCTATCCTGAAGGAATTGGCATAATTGATTCAAATAAGATTAGAGATCATGGAGACACTAATGCTTGAAGTACTAATAACCCTCTTAGGGTCCAATACATCTTGAGTCTACTTCTTCAATAACTTGAGGATATCCTTGTTAGAGAACAATTGTCAAGCAATAGGAAAAGAGTCTCCTTGATAGGGTAAGGACAGAGCTTTGCCCAAGCTTTTAGGTGTCATGTGGATAAATGATCCTCGAACATGACTAGACCTCTTATTGTAAGAGGCTAAAAATTCATCATAGACATCAGTATCATCTAGGATAAGCTGAAAGGAAAGTGTCACAAACTCGGATAATCCCGCCTTACTCATAAGATTTGAATCCACCAATAATGATTAGTCATGAGACACCAAAGGAACATACTAGACTGGGGGAGGAGTATGAGCCACCATTCAGATGGTTTACACACACCACACTTACACACAGACAATCACAAAGAATGCCTGCAAAATAGCCAAAATAACAAGAGATAAGATATCAACTCACCACCCTAAGCAATCCACATCTTGGAAAATTTTAAGTATGACCTCTACACTTATGTGACCGAAAGCTTCACGCGATGCATATATGCAAGCACCCAAGATCCCCATTAGTATCAGGCAGAAAATAAAAAGAAATACACACCGTATCCCCGACTTAAATCAAATAACCAATAAAAATACTAAATCAATATCCAAATTGACTGTTGACTAAACTTAACTAACCAAGATGATTGAGAAGAACTTCGATTGATTGCAACATCACCTACCCCATGTCACACTTGATTCAAAGGGGAAATGTGCAATGTGAGGGGAAAGGGGGATTTAATTTAAGGTTCATTTTATAATTTAATTATCAAAGGATGATTTTCTAAAAACTTAGGTGATAAAACTTAATAAGAAAACAATAGTTTATTTTATCCATTAAAATTTTATTAAGTTGACGGTGCTTATTAATGTGGTTGAACTACATCTCAACTTTGGGTCTCTAAATGCAAGTTTGTTTTTATAAATTAATGTGTGTAGCACTTTTTGTTTAGTGCGTACACTTGTGCTGGTGGGTGTATTTTATTACAAATTAATAAGTGTGTTTAGTGCATGAAGCATGTGCTTCATGAAGGATTGGTTCTTTTTTAATTAAGTAATCTTTAGTGAGAATATGCACTGAAATTGTGATCAACTAGTTCCTTTTTAATAATTATTTGTGATGTTTGTGCAAAAAGGAAAGTAAGGAAAGGAACGGAATACCCAGAGGAGGGTGTATATGAAAGTATAGTCTAAATACGCTATCAGTGAGATGATGCAACCATAATAGAATCCAACAAATAAATCCAACGAGATTTTATAGAAATTTAATGGTTTTTTATGGATTTTTGTAATGTTTAATGTGTTTTCTTAGTGTTTCTCAATTTTGAGAGATTAAAAACTTTCAAAAAAAAAACCCGAAAATCGGTCACGTATGTGTGAACAACAGTAAGCTCACATCCCCATGGAAAAAGCAGCATGTGCGTCCTCGCGTGTGAATGACTGCAATCACAAACATGTGCAATGAGGACCAAAACCTCGCACGTGAACAAGACCTAAGGAGGGAACATGCGAACAACGACGAGAAAGGGGATATTGATCACGTGTGGAAGGAGGCAAGATACGCAATTGGGGGCTCTAAAGTAAGAGTTGGGGAAGAGGAAATTTTGTTTGTGTGTGTGTTTCTTGTGTTGTTTTTGTTCTTTTGTTTTGTTTTGTTTTTTTTTTTGGTTTGTTTGTTTGTTTTTCTGGTTTGTTTGTTTGTTTTTTTGTTGGGTTTTTGTGATTTAGTGAGGATTATGTTGTATATGGTGTGTTGATGGTTTGTGGTTTTTTTTTGTATGTTAAAATAAGTTTAATGGAATTACAAAAAAGGTGTGGGAGTGGGGGTTGTGTGTGTTTTGTTTTTCTTGTTTTATATATATATGTATGTATGTATGTGCTTTAACTATATATATGTGGGTTGGTGGGTGTTTAAAAAACAAATAAATAAGATGAAAATTTTGGGGGGGGGGGGGGGGGGGGGGGCGGGACACATGGGAGGGGGGCCATAGTAGGGGGGGCGTGATATTGTGTATTTGTTTCTTTTTTTAATTGGTTCATGTGGTTTTTTTTTTGTCTTAAAAACCAAAGGGTAGGGTGTTGTTGTTGGTTTGGTTTTCTTGTTTTTTTTAATTAAAAAATGAAAAAGCCCCCTCCCCCCCGCCATCTCGCTAATGAATGCAAGCATAGGGGGCTAAAAGAATTTGCGATGGGGGAGGCATCATGGCAACTGGAGTGGTTGTGCAAGAAAAGGACATCGGTATGGACGCAGCCATGCATGAAAAATCGTGAAACGTGGGTGTTTAGGTGGAAACATCCCAAACGTGAAAACGTAAATGACCAAAAAATGAATAACAATTAAACCAAGCACCGAATGGATGAATAGAAAAAGGGAAAAATAAGCCAAAGGATGAGAGGAAGAGGGCAAAAAATGGAATGGGATGTCCGGTGATAATTAAGGGCATTCACATGAAAAAAATGTAAAAATTAGGCCTAAAAACACACATGAAAATTAATATAAATAAATCTATCAGTCAAAACAAAGAGTAGTTAAAAGGAAGAATATCCAAGATGATGTGGTGGACTGGCCTGTCACTCAAAACGCGGTTCCGATAGGGAGAAGATCCTTTTGCATGGAAAAATAGTAAAAAGATCAGCGAAAACAGAGTCAAAAATTAATACAAGAAAATCAGTGACTCAGAATGAAGTGCAAAAAAGAAGAAAAAATTGTCAAGGGAAACCTATTAGATAGGGTTATTAGGTTAAAATGCATCATCAGTAGTATAAGGGGGATTCACATGGAAAAACAAATTAGCAAAAAACGCATGAAAATTTTCATAAAATAAAATCTGTAGGCCAGAATAGGATGGGGGAACAAGGAAATCTATGCAAGGGAGCAAGACAGAGAAGGCTATCTAATCAGAAATTTCGAAAAGGTGAAAAAATTCACATGGAAAAACGACCAAAAACACATGTGAGAATTTTCAAAAAGATGGAAAAGTTAATAAAAAACAAACTAGACATTGGAATGATGGGAAGTAAAAAGAAAAAATATCAAGGGGAAGGTATAGGTCAAGGATCTCACATCACTTTGCTGTTTCAAAGCACAGAAGATGCGTTCACATGGAAACACGTGAAAGGGACAGAAAATTCTTCAAAAATTAATAACTCAAGATCCATAGCCAATTCAAAGGGATGAACAAGGCTATAAGGTCAAATTATAATTTTGGTAAACGTAGGATACAATCACATGAAACACATAAAAATAAAGGATAAAGCCACATGGAGAAGAAACGACCCCAAGATGAGGTGAAAATGGGACAGGTTGGTGGGAAAGGGACCCTGTTAGGGCAAGTTCAAGACTGAGTATGTTTAAATCGGCTGATATGGATGTGTCTAGGAGGGTATGCAAAACATATGTGCATGGGCCCATCCCCACACTTAGGACCTTCATAGATCTGATTGACTATGCCAAAGGGACCGAACACTTGATCATAACTCGTATACGTATATCCCCACATTTAAAGCTTGACCAACTCTTGCAATCAAAAGGGGTAGGGTTAGAAAAACTTGGCCTAATTTGCAGATGGTCAAGGTGAACCGTTGCTCACTCATATAAAGTTGTGGTCATTGCAAAAGGTACCAAGGCTTGCCACATCGCACTCATCTAGCATGGCAGGGACCACATAGTAGCATCCAAGGAGGTAGCTTTGATGATGAAGTTGGTTGGATTGTCGATGGCAAGGTATCCATCACTCTGTCTTGATAGTCACTGATGTTGGAATGGTAGATCAATCTGTAAGAAGCTGGGAAGAATAAGGATTTAGTGTGAAAATAATATTGATGTTATGCCATGTCACACTGGCATTGGTATAAAAGGAGAGGACATGTAAGTTTTCTCATCTTTTGACACATTAATATATTATTATCCTCTCCCATCTTGCTCACAGCTTCTATGGCTTCTTTCTATTTCATGTCTTTCTCTCTCCAATTCTAGTATTTCTCTCTCCTCGTCACTCTCTTTCTCTCTCTTTCTACAGTCTTTCTCTCTCTTTTGCACTCTCTCTCCTCTTTCTCTCTCTCCAGTCCACTTCTTGACAAGTGGCGTGGGGGTCCTATGCTCCTGAGGGAGATAGGTGTTTTTGATATTTGATCACTTGATCACCTGAGAGAGTAAAGGGTCTTTGATCCATTTTTCCTTCTATTTTCAATCCTATTTTCTCCATAAAAAATCAATTTTAGACAAGTACTTGGTAAAGACAGTGACTAGTGGAGGGTTGCAGACCATGTACAGTTAGTAAGAGACTACATTTGGAGATCTTCAAGGTCAAATATAGTAGAAAAAGGCTAAAGTAGCAAGTCGTCATCAAAATTTCATGCAATCTGGAGGCAACAAGGTTAAATGAGAGTTAAATGGGCTTAGTTTGGGATTAAACTATGGTTACTTTTCAAAAGAGGTATTCCTTTCCTCTTTCTCCAAGCTTTGGCCAAGCTTCCATGGATTTTTCAACAAAGATCTTCTCTTCCTTCACTAATCCTTGCTTCTCTTCAACAATGGCATGCATAATGGTCTTCTAGGCATCAAATGCAATGGGTAGAGCACCAATTTCATGACTATATGAACATCCATGTGTGCAGGACAACAACTCGAATTTTGCGTTGACTTTTCTAGTCATGTTCTTCATCAATCTTCAAGAAATATTCAAACTGATGCTTCTCAATTATCTTTGGCATGGTTTACTTCAACTCTATGATGTGTAGACTCTTAAATGAAGCTATATTCTTCATCCTTTCACTCTCTTGAAACCCTAGATGAACAATCTAGGGGTAGCCATGAAAGCTTCAGCCCAAGCTTTCATTCATTCTTCACCAATTTCTTGAAGATTCTTCATCTTTTCAGCCCATGGGATCATTTCAGCAAGGATTCTTCAACAAATTGCGAGGATTAAGCACGATTCTTCAACAAATTACAAGGACAATTGGTCAAAGATTGAAGCTCAAGAGCTTCCATGGAGCTAAATTTTGGGGGAAATGGGTTTAATGCTTCAATCTCAAGCATCTGAAGCTTTAAGATTGCTCTCAAGCATTAAATACACAAGTCTTGAAGATTATTTTGGCAACATGGGATCATCGGAGGCTTTATCAAGCATATGAGGATTGATCAAGTTATCATCAACCATGTCAAAGGTACTCTTCTTCAATTCTCAATCTCTCCTATTAGTCCATTTGCTGAGCTTAATCCACTTCATTGAGAGATTAAAGAATTGAACAATCTCCATCAAATTTGAGCCAATCCTAGCTTGAATCAATCCATTCATGTAATGCAACGTTTGCTCTATGCATATTACTTCTAATCAGTGAATTAAAGGCTTCAATCTGAAATTTCCAGCATAACATTTGAATCCAATCGATTAAATCTTTTGATTGATGAGTTTGCTCACTCTAATCTATTTATTGCCTGAATTCTTTTACCCAAGCTGAAATATTGTAAAAGCGTAAGTACTAGCAATCAGTGAGTCACTAAATTGCATTGGTAATACCCTTTTCCTATCCAAATTTTTAGATTCCATCCAATCGCATTTCATGAAAGGGGCTGAATTGATATTTTAGAAATGCATTTCATACTGATTGATTAGCATAGAATGCTACTACCATGTTGATATACCCATCGAGGAACAAGGTGGATTCCGGGGGAGATAGTGGGATCCTTACTCAGTCCAATCTTACTCCTAAGCAGCGTAGGTGGGTAGCTACCTTGTAGAATTATGATTTTGACATCACTCATACAAGGGGTAAAGACAATATAGTGGTTGATTCTCTTTCTTGTATGTGGGCTTGTAAAGTTTCAACAATGATTGAGTTGCATAGTGAGTGGATTTAAGAACTACATGAGGCTTATCTTTTGGATGAAGAACTCGGCCATATTTTTCAGAAATTACAGCAATGTTTTATGGAAGAAAACTCCCATTATTAGCTTAAAAATGGCCTTATTTGATTAAATGAAATATTGTCATTCCTTCTACATCTTCTTTTACATAGAACATTATGGAGGAACTACATTCTTCACCTTTAATTGGACACCTTGGAGTTTTCAAGACCTATGACAGGATCCACAAAAGTTTCTATTGGAAAGGGCTGTGGAAAGATGTCAGGGACTTTGTCATGAGGTGTGTGCTTTGTCAGTAGAATAAGGAGAGCACCCATAAGCCAGGTGGTTTGTTGCAACTATTACCCATTCCTACAAGCAAATGGACACACATTACCATGGATTTTATTACTGGCTTACCTACAACCAAGAACGGCTGGAATAGTATATATGTGGTGGTGGATAGACTCATCAAGGCAGCCCATTTCATTCCAGCCAAGACTTAGTTTATGAGAGCGGAGTTTTGATGTCAAGAAGTGCTTAGAAATAGCTAAAAATTACGAATATCAAGGAAAAAATATTCAACGTCAAAGGCGGTGGCTCGAGCTAGGACGATTATAAGCGTCAAGTGCTTTAAAGGTGCCCGAGCGACACTTGTTGATTTTTGATAATTTTTCAGACTTGTGGGTTGTCAAGAGTTGCTGGCCAATGCAGGATGTCAAGTCGGATGCACAGAAATTTACAGCACTCGATTTGGACACCGGACGGGGAAATGGCCAACAAATGGGCAAGATTTGAAGAGGTGGACCAAAGTTTGGCCAAATGGTCATGACCCTTGGGGGGGGGGGGGATGTAGCACTTTAATGTAGCATGAATCGTGGGCATGAACAGGATGAAAAAACGTGGAGGAGAGGGCACCATGGAACGGCCGAAAAATGCGCCATATGTTGATGGAGATCAATCTCTTGGCTGTGAGCAGCCCCCCCAAAGGATTATGGGGCTTGATTCCCTCCTGGATGCTGACTCTATCGCCCCCTCTCACCCGTCAAATGGTGGCCTGGATGGAGATCTCTGATTTTAGTCTTTCTCTCTCCTCCCTCTCTCTCCCTTAAGGGGTTGTTCTTGTGTGGAAGAAGACAATGAAGAATGATGGAGGAAAGCTTGTCCGGATGAGACCGGATTGCTTCCGGATGGATGAAGACATGAAGAGTGTTGTTCTTGAAGATGCTGAGCATTAAATGCATGCTGAAAATTAGTCCCGTAATCAAGACCAAGAAACTGAGACCTGAAAATAAGCGGTAATGCTATTTTTATGAAGAAAAATGATCTTTTTATGCTATTTGCTTTATGAAATCTTGTTCATATGGGATGAAAGTTCTTTATGATATTGTTTGCCATGAGTTTCAACTGTTTGCAACCTGAAAATCAGAAAATATAAGGCTACATGGCTGGAATTAGTGTTAAAATACATGGAAAACACGCGTTTTCAGGGTAAATTTGGGTTTTTTGCTATATAAATGAGAAATATGATATGTCACACCAACAAAACCCTGAAATTTTTTTGTCAATGAACCTAAGGGCCAAAGCCCATAATCAACTTTCATTTTCAGACATTTTTTATTTTAAGAAAATAGAGAAAAATGCCCAAATATGGGAAAAATTGGTTTAAAATTAGGAAAAAATAGAAAATGGACTGAGAAAAATTGGGGAAAATTATATCTATATTTGTGCAATGTATAACGATGGCAAAGCATGAGGTTGGCCTCGGTTTGTCCCCATTTCTATGTGTTGTGCATATTTATCATTCTTTTAAAAGTGAGAAATGCATAGAAACCCTATCTAATCGATCAATAATGCGAAATGCTAAGAGTTAGATGAAAAGGGGCTGAAACATCAAAAGATAAGAAAAGATTTGATTTATGCATTACACTTGGCAAATAGGAAAGGGTTTAAATAAAGAGGATGGTAGCATGAGCATATGGCTCGGTGCCTCCTTTCAACGCAGCATGTGTTAGTAAAATTCATGGAAAGAATGGTTTATGCACCATGCACGATGCTGATTTTTCTTTTGTCTGAGCACATAGCCATACACGATTTGCATTGAGTATAATAATTAAAAGGTATCAGAAAAACCTCCTGGATGCATGGCACCTGACTTCCTTAGGTTGTGACCAACGATGAGCTTGAGAGGACGTCCCAAGTAGTAGGTTAGTCGTTGGGTCCTAAAAGGGAAATTGTTGTGAGGAATGGTACATCCTGGAACGTAAAATACTGGTACCTTGAGAGGAGTTGGTGCTCATTTGTGTTATATGTTGTGCGGCGCATCAAGGGGCTAATCCCTGCGATATAGGAGAGCTGCAGTGGGGCTCCGACTATTAGTCGGTGGAGTGCCTCCTATATGTGTGTGATGAGGTGTTATGCCTAAGTAGTTTGGGATCTCCCTCTGAGGAGTTTAAGGGAAATGTTGGACTGTAAACTATAAACGCATGAATTAAGCTTTAGGTGGTTTGTCCTTTAGCATTAGATTGACCCTCTTGGTGCGCAAGGCCGTGCGGGTGTTTGTGTGACATGAGCATGAGGTCCAGCTAGTGCTATAGCCAGTGCGAGCCCATTTCAGGTCCCATCAGTGGTGCATCTACCGGGAGCTGCCTATAAGTGGTGGTTTTCGGATGTAGGGTTTTTAGGGACCAAAAGGAAGTTGGTTTATGTCCTCTGAGACAGGGACCGTCAAGCCGAAATCTAGAAAGCAGAACGTGTTGAGAGGGCTAGGCGGCGGTTAGAGATCTTAAGCCGTTATTCTCCTCAAAGAAGTAGCCCAGTACGTATAAGAAGCAGTGGTCTTAGTCACCCAACTACTCCACATATTCCGTTAGGTGCACGAGGAAGCGTAAGTTCTTCCTCTCCTCCACCAAGTTTACCCACTTCAAGTGGGGGGTGAATTCACCCGTTCAAGCTCCTATTGCTAATCCGATCGTCGCCATGGCATAACCAATTGCAATTCCTGTAGGGACGCCGGATTTACCAGCTCTAGGAGTTCCCTTGCCCATTTTCAATGGGTCAGCGGAAGAGGATGCAGAATTTCACATTTGTGAATTTCAAAGACTGATGTTCAATTATCACATCCAAGACGAGGGACATCTCATGATGTTCTTGAATATGACGTTAAAAGGAAGGGCTGCGGTATGGTATCACAGCATAGAGTCTGGAACCATAACCACAATTAATCAATTCTATGCAGCTTTCCGAGGAGAATATGCCCCTGAAAGAGGTGGCCAATATTGGTTGCAGGTCTTGAATGTAACGCGCCAAGATCCTCATGAGAATGTGAAATCTTATGCCAAGAAGTTGAAGGAAGTATTTCGTAAGTTACAAACTTACATTCCCATTCCGCCGGCTGCCCAAATCTGATTTGGCATTGGTTGTTGACCCATAGGAACAACGTTAGAATTCGAAACTTGGCCTCCAACATTTGATGGAACCAACTGACTTGCCATAGGCATAGTCACACTGGGAGGAGCCGATAGTAAAGTTACATTCGAAACCACACTCCCTCTCCCATTAGGGTTAGTCATAGGCATCCCTTGACTTCCATTCGTCAATGATGGATTGCCGCCAGGTACTAAACCCCCATTAACATTCATTCGAGAGGAGTAGGCCATTTGTAATTGTGCTTCTACTCCCTCTGTCCACGTAATAGTGGTGTCTATATTTGCCAAGGCCACACTGCTCAATTGTACTTGGATATTAAAGTCCAACCCATGCAAAAAATATTGCAATGGACAGCTCCACCCTTCTGAGAATGGTTGATGATAGTCTAAGACAACGAAAAGGTTGCGTTACTAAGGTCCATGTTACAGTGGCAAGTGTAGAATGTTTCTTGGACTTTAGGGTGATAAGATTTGCAGGACGTCCTAGCTATCGAGTTTTGCCAGGTAGGCCTTGGATCTTACGAATAGACTATCAAGTCGATATACCTGCCGGTCGAGTGGTTCTAGGTAGAGGTGCTAATCAAGTAATAGTCGATGCTTATCCTGAGTCTCCTCAAAGTGAGAGAGCTCCTTTATCTTCTACTGAGTTAGAGACAGCAGACGATCCATCTGGTAGTGAGACATCATCCAACGATGAATCTAAAGAGGGGTCCACTACAGAGGATATTTACCAGGTAATTCTAAATGAGTCGATAGAGCCGTAGGATAGGATAAGAGACATGGATGTGATTGAGTTGGACCTTGGCACGCCAAATGATTCACAGCCAATTAAATTAGGTTCCATGCTCAGTTCAGTAGAAAGGGAAGACTATATGTCCTTGATTCAAGAATTCCGCAACATCTTCGCTTGGAGTTATGATGAGCTGAGAGGCATTCCTCCCAGCCTAGCTGTTCATACTATTCCTGTAAAAGAAGGCAGTCGTCCTGTGCATCAGAAAGTAAGGCGTATGGCTTTTGAACTGAGGGACGGGTTGTTTGAGGAGTTACAGAAGCTAAGGAAAGCTGTTTTAATCTTTCCTGTATAACACACAGAATGGTGTTCACCAGTTGTTATCAGGAAGAAGAAAAACAACCAGATCCATTTATGTGTAGATTTTAGAGAGTTGAATAAGCAGACAGTTAAGGATTACTACCCGTTGCCATTTATTGACCAGATCTTGGATCAATTTGTGGGTAGGGATATATATTCATTCATGGATTGCTTTGCGGGATATAACCAGATGGCAATTGCAGAAGAAGACAAGTTGAAAACAACTTTTATTACTGTCTTTGGTACTTTTTCATACCATGTGATGGCCTTTGATTTATGTAATGCACTTGGATCATGGCAACGAACAGTAGACAGGACCTTTGGTGACATTTCCCCAGATAGGTTGAAAGTATTTATTGATGACCTGGGGGTAGCCACTGTAAGGGAAAGGATGTTGGTTATCTTAAGAAAGTGCTTTGAGCGTTGCAGACAATTTTGTATCGCTCTTAACCCACGGAAGTGTGTCTTTGGAGTACCTTATGGGCTATTGCTAGGCCATGTGGTCATTTTAGTAGGGATCGCAACTAACCCTGAAAAGATCAAAGTCATAGTGGCTATGAGTCCACCACGCACTCCAAAAGAGGTTCATAGTTTTCTGTCATCGATAGGGTACTATCGGAGGTTTATCAATGCCTTGGCAGAAAGAACGTTGCCACTAACGAACTTATTATCCTTTAGCTGTCTATTTGAATGGAGTGACCCTTGTAAGGTAGCTTTTGAGGATGTGAAATAGGAGCTAGTAAAAGCACCTGTTCTAAAAGCACCTAAAAGAGGCGAGGTGTTCTATATATTTTCAGCAGCCGCCATGCATAGTATAAGCTGCTGTCTAGCCCAAATCTGGGAGGACAAGTGGTATCATCTGATAGCTTTTGCTAGTCGAAAATTGGGCATTTCAGAGATAAATTATACCTACATGGAGAAGTTGTGTCTTGCGATGGTCTTTGGGACTAAGAAATTCAGGCACTACATCCTCTATGAAAAGGTAGTGTTCTATACGAAGGTGGAAGGGCTTAGATTGCTCATGAACAAGCTACAGCCACCTGATCATTTGGCAAAGTGGTTAATCACTTTGTAGGAGTTCGATTATGAGATTAAGAGTAAGCCACCGAGGTTGCAAGGTATTGTGGAATGCCTTGTGGATTTCGAGGAGCCGAAAGAGATTTTGGCTGAAGGAAGTGATATTGAGGAAATGTTTAAAATTGATACAGCTTCTATCCCATCTTGGTATGCTGCTATTATGCATTATCTATCAACAGGAGAGACGGGAGATGGTTTATCAAAGTCTGAAAGAGAAAAATCAAACAATAGGATTTAAAGTTCTCCTTGATCACAGGGACACTATATCTGCAGGGTGTGGATGATATCTACCGCCCATGTGTGATGCCTGATGAGGTTCCTTTCATCTTGGAGGAGTGTCATGACTCTGCATGTGGAGGGCACTTTGCGGGATGGTTGACAGCGTAGAAAGCTTTACGAGCTGGATATTGGTGGCCGTCCATCTTCCAAGATTCTTTTGAGTATGTTAAGAGATGTGATACTTGTCAAAGACATGACAGTAGAGAGAATAGGAAACGCCCACTTACGCCTATCATGGCTATCCTTCCATTTGAGAAGTGGGGCATTGATTTTGTGGGTCCTATCACCCCGTCATCTACTACCCAAAAGAGATACATAATAGTAGCCACTGATTATTTCACAAAATGGTTAGAAGCATGGGCGACGAGGCAAGACAACGCAAAAGAGACTGCAACTTTCCTTTTAGAGCAGATTATCTGCCGTTTCGGTCCCCCGAAGGAATTAGTGTCGGACCGTGGAACCCATTTTTTGAACAAAGTGATCAAAATCTTGACTGAAGCTTGGTAAATCAAGCATAATAAAACGAGCCCTTATAATCTGCAAGCAAATGGGCAAGTTGAAAGTACCAATAAGCAACTTGTGGGTATCTTGTCTAAGATAGTCTCTGAGAAGAAACGAGACTGGGACAGGAAGCTGTATGTGGCAGTATGGGCGTACAATACCACGTTTAAGCATGCTACCGACCATACTCCATTTAAATTGGTTTATGGGGAAGAGTGTGTGTTATCCCTGAAATCGAATTGCCAACCATACGATTTGCAATTAACCATTCTTTGGGAGATAAGGATTCCCTTTTTGAACGTTTCACGACCATAGCCCACCTGGATGAGCTGAAGTTGCAGAGCTTATTACACCAGGAGGTGGCTAAACGTTGGATGAAGTAGTTACATGACCTCAGAGCAAAGAAATATACCTTTAAGAAAGAGCAATTAGTCCTCTATTATGATGCACGTAGGGAGTTGTTTCCAGGGAAGTTGGAACCTAAATGGGATGGCCCCTACAAGATTGTTAGGTTAGGGAAAAATAAGTCTACGGCCCTATTAGCTGATCTATAGGGAGTAGAGTTTAAAAATAAGGTTAATCTTAATAAGATTAAACCTTATTATTTCTAAGTATGCTAATATAGAGAAATGCATTGCAGGTCCATGTTGGGGATGATTTGAGACCTGCAAAAGAGCTTTAAAGCTGGTTGATGGGGCGGTTAATCCCTTATTTGGAGCACCCATATCTGGAGCAGAGATACCATCAGGGGAAACTTATCTGGTGGAGCAAAGGATACAAAGTGATTGAGCAAGAAGACAGAACCTTTGTGTGGGAGATCAAAGCCTTCTGCCATCACTGCTTATGACTGTTGACAAGTATCCCTATTGAGTTCAATGAAGGAGGTGGGATGGAGTCGTCAGTTCATCCTCTCAACATGCTAAACTTTGATTATCATAATTACGAATAGAAGAGTTCGTGATGGCAGGTTATGTAAACCCATTGTGGACGTACACATTATATTTTGACGGAGCATCCAGGGGCCCTAATAAAAAAGGGAGTGTTGGAGTAGTAATTCGAGACCGACGTAGAGTTACGATGAAGTTAGCTGCTTATCTCGGGGTAGGATTCACTAACAATATGGCGGAGTATAAAGCCTTGATTATGGGACTACATATTGCTAAGCAAGGTGGAATTCATCGGTTGTTAGTAAAAGGGGATTCCCAGTTGATCCTGAATCAGCTAGATGGGACATACTCAGTGTGGAATCCCATTCTCTGTATGTATCATCGGACTGCGATGACCCTATTTGAAGAGTTTGAGAGTGTGTCTTTTCAGCTGGAAAATCTTGCTCATGAAGAAGACCTTTTCTTTAACTGTGGTCCTAGTCTGGATATCGTTATCAATGATGAAACAGGACCTGGTCGTTTGTGGGGAATGTTATTAGAGCATGCAATATATGGCAGACGATGGTTGATATGGGTGATGCAAAGAGTAGCCGAGACCAAGCTACCATTATTATCCTGGACCCATTGGTTGATTAGACAACATGTTATGCGTACGCCTCTTGTTGTATATGCAGGAGGGATGGGTCATAACCTTATGCATTTAGTTTAGGGCTGCAAGCCTATTTTTCCTCCTTGGAAAGGAGCCTATTATTGTATATCTATATTCTTTCAGGGAGGGATGTGTAGGTGCTATTGTGTTTTATTTCGTTAGGCCAAGAGGGCCGCTCAAGTTTTGTAGTGAAGTATTTTATTTCGTTAGGCCAAGAGGGCCAGTTGTCTGTTTAGTGTGCAGGTGCGGTTAATGGTTTCCTGTTTTAGTTTTGTGCTAGACAGGTTTGAAGAAGAGCTTGGAAGGAGCCTTTGTTGCGCGGAAGCTTCTCATGGCCCTATCCAGGTGATGTCTCTCCTTTATGAGTACCGTATTTTATGCTATATGTGTCTGTGTACTTGTTAAGGGGTTTTTCTTTTCTTGTTGGGGACCGACGTCCAAGGCATGAAGTCCCAGGTTTAGGTTCAGTATGTTTGAGGGAGGTCTGAGTAGTCGTTGCCTCCTGTAAAGACATTGCCAGGCATCAAAAGACCTGTTTTAGACAGTAGTCCTAGTGACACTGTTCTGCTAGCCTGCTAGGTAGCCGTTCTAGGAGTTCATGTTAGTTGTGAGACAGTTAGAGAAGCCTGCCGACAGAAGCAAAACAATGATGATAGCAAAACCCTGAATATCCAAAAGGAAATAAAAATATACAAAGGTGTGTAAAAAGGGGTTTTAACCCCCTATAAAAATAGAAAAGAAAAGAACTAGAAATTTATAAGCAGTTGATCATCGTCTAGCGAGGGCTTGGTAGGTTCTTGGGGACAAGTCAGACCTGGGGGCTGATGCCTTGTCTTCCTAGGGGTGGCTTCTTGCCGGAAAAGATGAAAGTAAGGAAGGTTGGAGCGAAAATAAAAGTGAGCGTCAAAAAAGGATTAAGTGTCGCCTAGCGAGGGCTTGGTAGGTTATTGGGTACCGAGACAGGACCTGAGACTGATGCCCTGTTCTCCTTGGGTCATTACACTTAGCTCCCTCCTTTTTACATGCCCGAGTATGGAAAAATAAAAACCTAAAAGAAGAAACGTACTAAAAGAATATACTTCTTGATCAGGCTATAGGAGTCCTCGCCTAGTAGGAGCTCCTGGTTGTGTTGTCCTTAGTTAGGTAGGTAGTTCAGACCACCACTTAGGGCAACCTCTTTGATAGTTCTTTTTTGTTTGGCCGTGTTGGAACAGTTGGTTAGTGACTTGCTTCGGACCTTTTATCAAATTATGCTAGGCCTACTCCTTCTGGATGTCATGCCTTGGCTTTGTCAGGGGGTAGGGTGAGCATTCTGTTGTGTTTAATACGTATCTATTTTGTATCAGCTTGATGCTTCCTTTTGGTTGTTTTGTGCAGATGTACTGTGGGATTCGACGGG
Source organism: Lygodium microphyllum (assembly GCF_053477565.2). Taxonomy (NCBI): domain Eukaryota; kingdom Viridiplantae; phylum Streptophyta; class Polypodiopsida; order Schizaeales; family Lygodiaceae; genus Lygodium; species Lygodium microphyllum. The sequence goes on along the minus strand of NC_141163.1, from coordinate 80,575,039 downwards.
CTGAGTCGCCCTATCCCGTGGTCGCCAATGAGAGCGGAGTTTTGATGCCGAGAAGTGCTTAAAAATAGCTAAAAATTACGAATATCAAGGAAAAAATATTCAACGTCGAAGGCGGTGGCTCCAACTAGGACAATTTTAAGCGTCAAGTGATTTAAAGGCGCTCGAGTTACACTTGTTGATTTTTGATAATTTTTCAGACTGCCATGCGGGTTGTCAGGAGTTGCCGGCCAATGCGGGATGTCAAGCCAGACGTGCAAAAATTTACAGCACTCGATTTGGACACCGGACGAGGAAATGGCCAACAAATGGGCAAGATTTGAAGAGGTGGACCAAAGTTTGGCCAAATGGTCATGACCCTTGGGGGGGAATGTAGCATTTTAATGTAGCATGAATAGTGGGCATGAAGAGGATGAAAAAAACGTGGAGGAGAGGGTGCCATGGAACGGCCGAAAAATGCGCCATATGTTGATGGAGATTAATCTCCTAGCTGTGAGCAACCCCCCCAAAGGATTATGGGGCTTGATTCCCTCTTGGATGCTGACTCTATTGCTGCCTCTCACCCGTCAAATGGTGGCTTGGATGGAGATCTCTGATTTTAGTCTTTCTCTCTCCTCCCTCTCTCTCCCTTAAGGGGCTATTCTTGTGTGGAAGAAGACAATGAAGAATGATAGAGGAAAGCTTGTCAGGATGAGACCGGATTGCTTCCGGATGGATGAAGACATGAAGAGTGCTATTCTTGAAGATGATGAGCATTAAATGCATGCTGGAAATCAATCCAATAATCAAGATCAAGAAACCGAGACCTGAAAATAAGCGGTAATGCTATTTTTATGAAGAAAAATGATCTTTTTATGCTATTTGCTTTATGAAATCTTGTTCATATGGGATGAAAGTTCTTTATGACATTGTTTTCCATGATTTTCAACTGTTTGCAACCTGAAAATCAGAAAATATAAGGCTACATGGCTAGAATTAGTGTTAAAATACATGAAAAACACGCGTTTTAAGGGTAAAATTGGATTTTTTGCTATATAAATGAGAAATATGATATGTCACACCAACAAAACCCTGAAATTTTGCTGTCAATGAGCCTAAGGGCCACAACCCACAATCAACTTTTATTTTCAGTCATTTTTAATTTAAAAAAATAGAGAAAATGCCCAAAAATGGAGAAAATGGGTTTAAAATTAGGAAAAAATAGAGAATGGGCTGAGGAAAATTGGGAAAATTTATATCTATATTTGTGCAATGTATAATGATGGCAAAGCACGAGGTTGGCCTTGATTTGTCCCCGTTTCTATGTGTTGTGTGTATATATCGTTCTTTTAAAAGGAACCCTATCTAACCGATCAATAATGTGAAATGCTAAGAGTTAGATGAAAAGGGGATGCCCACATCGAAAGATAAGAAAATATTTGATTTATGCATTACACTTGGCAAATAGGAAATGGTTTAAATAAAGAGGATGGTAGCATGAGCACATGGCTCGGTGCCTCCTTTCAACGCAGCATGCGTTAGTAAAATTCATGGAAAGAATGCTTTATGCACCATGCACGATGTTGATTTTTCTTTTGTCTGAGCACATAGCCATACACGATTTGCATTGAGCATAATAATTAAAAGGTATTAGAAAAACCTCCTGGATGCATGGCACCTATCTTCCTTAGGTTGTGACCAACGATGAGCGTGAGAGGACATCCCAAGCTGTAGGTTAGTCGTTGGGTCCTAAAAGGGAAATTGTTGTGAGGAATGGTACATCCTGGAACGTGAAATACTAGTACCTTGAGAGGAGTTGGTGCTCGTTTGTGTTATATGTTGAGTAGCACATCAAGGGGCTAATCCCTGCGATATAGGAGAGCTACAGTGGGGCTCCGACTATTAGTCGGTGGAGTGCCTCCTATATGTGTGTGATGAGGCGTTATGCCTAAGTACTTTGGGATCTCCCTCTAAGGAGTTTAAGGGAAATGTTAGACTATAAACTATAAACGCATGAATTAAGCTTTAGGGTGGTTTGTCCTTTAGCATTAGATTGACGCTCCTGGTCCGCGAGGCCATGAGGGTGTTTGTGTGTCATGAGCATGAGGTCCGGCTAGTGCTATAGCTAGTGCCGACCCATTTCAGGTCCCATCAGTTTACTACTTCTCAAGTGGCTAGCCAGTTCATGGAGCATATTTTTAGACTACATGGATTACCGTAGGTGATTGTTCATGATAGAGAGTCAAAGTTCATGAGTAACTTTTGGCAGGCGGTATTCACATCTATGGGCACTAAGTTGGCTCCTTCTAAAACCTATTATCCACAAACTGATGGACAGACAGAAAGGGTAAATAAATGGTTAGAGACTTATCTTCGCCATTTCTGCTATGATGTCCAAAATTCATCCGATTCTTTGTTACACTTGGCTGAGTTTGCCTATAACAACTCTACTCGTGCTAGCATTGGAGTTTCTCCCTTTGAGGCTATGTATGGCTATAAGGTGCCCTTGCCCACAGTCATCTTTCATGAAATAATCAATCCTCATGGGAAAGAAGAGTTGGAAAGAATGCAAACACTTCTTCAGCTGTGTAAGATGAATCTTAGGAAAGTTCAAGACAAAATGAAGATGTATGCTGATGAAAAGAGGCGACCTTTAGAGTTCCAAGTTTGGGAATCTGTCTTATTGAAGGTGCCCAAGTCTAGGTACTCTACTTTGAAATATGGATCTAGTAACAAGCGTGCTCACCAATTTTATGGCCTCTATCGGATCTTATAGCACATTGGAGACTTAGTATACAAATTGGAGCTACCCTCTTCCACAAAGATTCGTAATGTTTTTCATGTTAGTCAACTCAAACCTTTCTATGGTGATCCAGTTGATATAATTGATGAACTGCCACCTATTGATGAAGAATGTCTTATTCAGTACATCCTAGAGGTTGTTATAGGCCAGCGTGAGAAGAAGCTTTGATCTCGTTCTATCATGGAATATTTGATTGAATGGAGAGGTTTACCACCTGAGGAAGCTTCTTGGAGGCCTGATTCTATGTTGGATGAGTTTCATTTCTTAAGGGATACATTAGTGGTTGAAGCCTATTGATTATGGAGGTAGTTTTTGTACGGGTCGAGTTAAGACAACACATTGTTTTGGAACAATTTTTATTGTTCCTAATTTTCAGAATTCAGTCACCTACATAGGGTCAAAGTACTCTTCAAGAGCTATGTTTTGACATGTGGTATGCCTCATTTTGACACTTCTACTAAAAGTTATGGCAGATTTGGTCCAGCAGGGTCTGTTTACACAGTAAGTTGTCTACTTTATTTTGAGTTTATTAATTGAAGATCTTATGGCTCCATATACTTTTGAAGCATTCTTGATCATGTATATAGCTGAGGCCTACTCTTGTTTGTCCATTTTAGTCCATATATTGGTCATTTTTCATTCATTTTCCCATTCGTAAAGCTATAAAAACAGAGTAGTACTCTGTTCTATCCATCCTTTTCTAGTCTTTTAAGTTTGTTTTTTAGGGCAAAAACCTTTGGGATAGGATGGATTGTAAGAAGCTGGGAATAATAAGGATTTAATGTGCAAATAATATTTATATCATGCCATGTTACACTTACATTTGTATAAAAAGAGAGGACATGTAATTTCTCTCATCTTTTGACACATTAATACATTATTATCCTTCTCTCCCATCTTGCTCATAGCTTCTATGGCTTCTTTCTCTTTCCTGTATTTATCTCTGCAATGCTATTCTTTCTCTCTCCTCTCGTCACTCTCTTTCTCTCTCTTCCTACAGTCGTTCTCTCTCTTCTGTACTCTCTCTCCCTCCTCTTTCTCTCTCTCCAGCCTACTTGTGTGACATGGCATAACATCAATATTATTTGCACACTAAATCCTTATTCTTCCCAGCTTCTTACATACGAAATGAGGGCACTCATGTATTTGAGAAGCCTAGACTCTCAAGAGATTGTAAACCCTAGGGATTAGGACTTGGAATGATGTATTAGATGCAGATAACTAGGGAAGAAATCAAAATACAATAGAATCTGAATGTAGAGGAGTGTCTATGGATATTTGAGAAAATAAATAGGAATAGGGAATCATGGCCTTTATCCTACATTATAAAAGCTTTGTTGCTAGTTGGTTGCCTTCATATAGAAAGGGGGTCATAAGCAAAAATATTTTATTGAGAAGGATGGGAGATGATTTCAAAATTTAAAACTACTAGAAGTTATATTATCCTCACACCAAACTAAGAGCTTGGAAGAAAAGGGCAAGAATAATGTGGGCAAACACACCATCCAAGAGACTCAACTTGGTACTTTGGATTCTATCACAAATCATTTTAGCACAACAACCACAAAAACAATCTAGCAATGGATCAACACTTAGAATGAACCACAATCTTGTACCCTATACGTAGATTTGCTCTAAAAAATTTCAATTATTTAAACATGGTTTTTATATAAATTTTCTCACTTGTGGGACAATAAATTTTGCATCTTGCCTAGTGTGGTAGATAAAATTAATATACTTAGCAATTTGCTAATACAACAATTCATTGATTGCCATCCTTTTTCTTTTATAAGCAAAAATGGAAATGAAGATCAATAGTTCAAGTAGACATAAGTGCATCGAAACCAAATCATTGTTAGCAAATTTTGGGTGTATGTTTCATTTTTATGACAATGCCATCCTTTTACTAGATAATTGATTCTCAAGTAAATCATAGAAAATTTTATATTTGAAAGTTGAATTTGTAGCTTACTTAGGAAATGATCCATATAGATCATACAATAGTGCATACCCATTATCACAAGTATGAAAAATGTTTTTGTTGAGCGTAACCCTTAGCCACAAGTAGGACCTTGTAGAAATCAACACTCCCATTTACATTGCTCATTGACTTGTAGTTCCATTTGGTGCAATGCCCATTTTTCTTCAAGCAGGCCAACTAAATTCGGTTTGTTATTTTTGAGCAAAAAGGTAGAAAGGATTTATAGGAACCAATTAGAGTGCACTCTCACATTAAAGCAGGTACAAGCTTGTCACTAGAGTTTTTACAAAAAATTACAAAGATTTTCTTAGTGAAATAAATATTATTGTTGAATACATATAGACAGACTAGTGGACATAGAAAACATGTTTTGGAAATCCTTTATTCCATATCAAATTCCAAGTCTTAATACATTCATCATAGTGGAAAGATTTATGAGACAAGCATTTCCAAAGGCTACATTACTTGGTGCTTATTGAGCTCAATATATTCATTGATCAACCCCCCATTGTGTTTAGATAGATATACCTCATGTATATGCCCTTGCCATGGACTTTCTCATTTGCATTTTCTACCTTCCTTGGGATTGATAGAAGAGCTATATTAGTCACCCTTGAGTTTTGGTGTGCCAATTGCAAGATGCATGAAAAGAAAATTAAGGTTAGGGTTATAGGAGCATAAAGAGAGTTCACTTTGTAGCCTTTATCTTTTGCTCAATGATAAATTTTGTTAAGCTTGGGGTGAGAGTAGAAGTCACTTTCAATGGTGAAATTCCTTTCTAATATAGATTAGATAGTTGTTCTACAGAGAAATGATAATGGAGTTTTAACATAGAATTTACTTAAATACTTAAATTGGAAGAATCATGGGCATAACAAATTTTATAAGTTACTCCTCGTCTACAAGACTTGTGCATAGTTGAAGTCCTATCTATATAAACTAATGATTTAATCTCCTAATTCAAAAGAGATGTATGGTTTGACGTAAGCAAATAACCTTTCACTTTGATTCAATTTGTATAAAGATTGGTAAACTCTCAAGGTGTGCATATTAGGATGAATCTTTAGGAAAGTGAGGATTTTGTAGCTAGATTAAAATCATTATTAGTTTAAAACATCCTTACTAAGAAGCTTATGAATAAGAAGGCTTAATCTAGATCTTGCACAAAGGCTTTATTGGATCTGTTTAGGGTCTATTAAACCTTACCAAGCAAGTGATATAGTTCAAGTATTATCTTTATAAACTTGGGCCATACACACATATTTACCATACATGCAAACTAATACATTTACTAGAATATAGAATAGAAGTGGACTTTGAGATGCTATATTGGGACTAGTCTTGTGAGGGCAATAGGTGGTGACGACATTCACCTTGCCCAATGAGGGGCTTTGCAGTATAATGATTGGCAGATTCTTACTAACCAAATGGATTGAAGGTTCAACCAAATTTTTTGGTGCAAAGCTTTTATAATATGAATATTTAACCTCCATGGCCATACAATGAGTGACTATGTTACAAAACCTAATAGTATTGATTGCACTTCCTGTCTAAATATTTTGGTTTATGATTTCATGCATACTAGAATATTAGGTAGCTTAGAAACTAGCTTGTTTTCCAACTTCTTGATAATGTGGAAATGTATTAATTAGTTATTTTTTTTCTAACTTATTTTTGTTTGAAATTCATAGTGATTATCAATTTTTTTCACTTGGCTATATTGAAAGTAAAAAAATTGTCCATTCATGCCCTTGTTGGGTCAAGACTAAGAAGTTATAAGTGAATTGTCCACTAGAAGAAGTTCAAAATTTTCTCAGGTTATAGCAAATGATACTACTATAGAAAACAAAAAAAAAGGGGCGTGTGGACTCTAACAGAGCATGAGAGATTTATGGTCAATGCAAGAGTTAAGAGAGTAGTAGAGACAGAGGAGGACCATGAAGGGTCTATTAAGAGAGAGAGAGAGAGAGAGAGAGAGAGAGAGAGAGAGAGAGAGAGAGAGAGAGAGAGAGAGAGAGAGAGAGTGTGTGTGTGTGTGTGTGTGTGTGTGAGCTCATCTCCTTCTTGTGAAGCTCTCAATTTCCCTCGTCAAAATAGAGACTAGAGCACATGGCATCGATTGTGGAGAATATATGAGAAAAACACAAATCGGAGGCATTCAATACATTTCTTAGAATAACATCCTAATCAAAAGAGCTTCATCAGGCACCAATTCAATGGCATTAGAGAGAAGCAATGGTAGGAGTCTCAATGGGGCTTTAGTTTAGCAAAGTGCTCCATAGGATCGTTCACCACAAGTGTCAAGTGCCGAGAAACATCAAGCTCCTCAAGTCCATCAACTTACAAGTTTCATTTATCAAAGTAGCTACATTAGCCAAGCTTGAGTTCTCAAGCACTACATTTGACACAATGCCATTATCATTCCTGATAACCAAAATTTTCAAACCTTTCATAGGTTTTAAGTCCTCAGAAGGTGGCAACGCTTCCATAGCTTGGGATGAGTATCCTCTTGTAAGGAGTTGGTATCCTACTCATCCTTAGCAAATGTTGAAACACGATGCTCATGGAACACATCAACATCCTAACAAGATTGAGCATCATGTTTTTTCTTAATCCCCTTAATTCCCTCTTCACAATCTACAACGTCAATCCCTACTTCCTTTTGGGCTTCATCTAATGTAGTTTTAACTTGGACAACACTTGGTTGCCCTTATTTCCTTGTGCCACCTTTCAATCTCTCAAATAGGTATTTCTAGAAGACCCTTTATACTTAAACCACTCTTTCTTGGCTCTTCTCAGTCACCTTACGATGATTTAAGGGCCTGTTTCTTATAAAAGAAAGTGGACTTGACATGGATTAGTAACCACCAAGAATACTTTTCAAGAGAAGTGACTTGAGATACACAAAAGACAAATAAAACAAACATGATACAATAATGAAGAATGCAAAAAACCCCAATAAAAGAGAAAAATCAGGTAAAGCTTCCCTTAAAATAAGATGGCATATAAGTAGAGGGATATTGATGTGGAATGTTCCAAATGTTAAAGTTTGGATGAGTCATGTGACACAAACATATTTAATATTGCAGGCTTAAGTGCTAAGAAGCAAAAATGGGAAAAGGGAAGGGGGAGGAAACAACCACATGAGCACATACAACCAAGCATACTTCATCAACATAAATAATATCTACCAATATATATTATGTTGTCAATCTAATTTTATAATTCTTAATCTCATACTACATATTGCTGGATGTCACTATCAATTAGCTCCAAAATAAACAAAGATACATGCCTACACCAAGTTTAGAGTTTGCATTAGCTTGAACTTTCACTAGGCTTACCTATGATTTCAATTACTTTTTAGAATATAGGATAGCAGAAATAATCTTTGATAAGGACCTGGAGTTGACCTGTGCTTGGAATTCCATCTACACACACATAATAGTGATGAAGCTACACTTTTCTTGATTGCACCATATGCAAACCGATTGTTGACAGTTTTCCTTATCCCCTTGAAGGTGAAATTTTCCCTAGATACTATATAAGCAATCCCCCCAGCCCCACTCTCAGATATGGGCTTAAGGTTTAGCCACTTGATCAAATATTTACTCCTTATTTGAAAGTGGAACTTTGGAGATTCCCAAATTCTCTAATATGGTATTTTATGTGTCAATAGGAATGACCTCTTACAAGCCCTTCAAGAGAGTGGACTGACCCCTCATCATGGGAGAAATCTGCACATCAATATTCTCATGAGCTTGTGCAACTATAAATAATATTCTAGTTTCTCAAACAGTTATGTTAGGATTATCATAGAGAATCTATATTTCTCTCATGTCTTGCACCCTTGCAATTTTTGTCCTCGAAGGAAGTCACTCTCTATCTTCTTTGTCAACAAAAATTTAGCATCAAATGTAGTAACTAAAAGTTGTTGTTGAGGGGACTTTGAGGAGTCTAATACTAAAATTCTATCTTGACCATCTACTTGACCATGTGTCCAAATGTTAATCACATAAGGAATTCCCAAACTTTATGAAAACACCCAAATTCTTGAATATGTGGTTAAAAGTAGAATTAGTAGATAGACCAGTTACATCTATAGATGTAGAGATGTTTGAAGCTTATGATATTTACATGGAGTAGAAGAAGATAGATTTGAAAAGGTAGGGATGTTGTTTTAGAGGTGGTTGCATGTTGTTCCAATATTGGTACAAGGTTTTGGGGGGACACCATCTCCATGTTAGGTTGTCAAGGGGAACTTTTAGTTGATTGAATCTAGGAAAAAAGGCATTGATTAAAGCAAAAGAAGGTGGTCATTATTATTCAAATAGAGATAGATAGTTTATCATGTAGAGTATCATTTGCTTTGTTTTTGGAGTAAAAAATATAATAGCAAGGTCTTGATGCATGTGGGAGATTGCTATTATTTGGAGCTAAGCCATTTGGTTTGGAAGATGTGGGCCACTAGTAGTGGGGAATCAGGGGAAAGAAGTTGAACTACACTACAAGATATAGGCCTTATACGGACGTTAAAAGTGACGAAAATGTAAATAAAGAAATTTTCCCTTGTCGTCGCAAAAAGCATCGTTATTGGCGACGCCATAGAACAGTCGGTATTAGCGTCATTATCAACATCGCTATTTGCGTCGGTATCAGCGTCGACACTGATAATGATGCAAATAGCGATGCTGATAACAATGCTTTGCGACGCTAAAAACCATGCCAATAACGATGCGTGCAGTAAGTTTGCGACTCTAATAGCGACTGTAACAGGATTTTTTTTTTGTACATATAGCACTATGTGCTTTATTTGGGCCATACAAAATAGTTTCTACACTGTGTACAATGCTCGTGTAAATAAAGACAAAGTGTACTTAAATCATAACACTGATACATGAAATAAATACATGATCGCATAATGAAAGCGATTGGTACAATCATTGCAAAATATCACTACTACATAGAAAATGTCTACACAGATCACGTGACCAAAAAAGGAGGGTGTGTGAGCTCTAGGGATCCAAGGGCAAGCTATAGATCATCGCCATTCGAAAGCTCATCCCACTGCAAAGGAGCATTGAACGGACTCTACAAAAAAAGAAACAACTACACATAAGTCCACCATACAATAATGCATTCTAATTAAACATGGAAACTAAGGACAAGAAAGATGAGTGACTTACATGGCCACCGCGTCGATACAATCGATCGATCAATGCAATGAGACCGTGCCTCTCTGCATATCGAGTCTCAAGGCTGACCAGATCGCGATTTGTAATGGAGTGTTGCGAAGGAAAAAAAATACTAACTGTTAGAAACACGATTGTCAATACAAAGGATATTGCAAAAAAATAAGCAAGCAAAACAAAAGAAAAATTTACAAAGTTCTCCAGATATATCCTATGGCCGCCACTCCCAAGACGATGGACCACTCCAACCTCTAGTCGTGCCCTCGCGGCCTCGTGCTACTGACTCTAACATCCTGGAGAATCTTTAGCCTTCTCCCTCAGTCAGTGCCAGTCATCCGTGTCCAGCCACTCAGGCTTTGCAGCCCCACTCTTGAGTTCCTTGCATGCAGCTGATCATCTCTATGACATATATGCATGCATACACTCCATCATCCAACCCATAGAAAACCTTTCTACTGTGACTGGTACCAGAAACTCCTCATGCAAGGATGCTACCATGTAGTCCTTGCTCCTCTCCGGTATGTTTTTCTAATGATCCAAGACGTTGTGCCAAAAAACTTGTTGGCATAACTCTCTCATGCCAGCCATCACCCTCCTCCCCTCGTCATTCATGATGATGGCTCCTGACCTATCATCTACAAGGTAGGCATACCCCTCTAGGGTATGCCTAAGATGGGTCCTCTCCCACTTGCGACCACGCTCCTGGGCATATCCAGGAGACCCCTATACATCTGGTGTACCGACTAGGATAGTATCTATCAGAATAGCACCCTTAGGGGTGCCACTTGTGGACGGCCGAGCAAAAATCGAAGTGACTGGAGTAGATGTCACCATAGGTGTGACAAATCCTGAAGGTGACGCAACTCCACCAGAACGACAAGATGGAGACACCGTGTCCGTGCCTCCATAGCAACCACCTGAGCCATGCTCTCTAGAGCCACCATGAGAGTGAGGAGTAGCGCCTGTACCCTGAGTCGATCGCGAGCTAACTATATCCGTATCTCTGTGGCATCCCCCTAATCCTAAAGCACTCCCTCTGTCTGGCCCAAGTCTAGAGCATCGACCTTGTCTGCTCGAAGCTGAAGCATCTGATTGCGCTGAAGTAGATCTAATAGAGCGGCTTGATGATGTCTAAGACAGCTCCTGGTCTGCCATGTCTCTGAATCTCACCATTTGATCTAGAGACATACACGTGAAGATATCATGCAACTCCTCATTGCTCATCCCTCGACTCATCTTGATGATCTAAGTATCCTCAAAGGTCTGTAATATTTCTACAACAAAATATTATAAAACCCGAGTTCCCGCACAAAAACAATATGAAATGATCTCCCACACAAAAAACTCCGGCCTAAGTGCTTCATCCTCGTGTAATAACAATATCATCCCCCTCGTTGTGCATAAGAAACCGTGTGCTTATAAACCCACAAGTCACCGCAGAAACTCCTCTCCAAGAAAAAAGGAATAATGAATAATTGCAATTTTTTTAAAAACTCCCTCTCCTTCTTCCATTGCATGGCAGGGAGAGAGAGAGTGTGTATGAGTTTATGGAGGGGCATGACGAGGAAGGCATGCGGCCGCCATCTGTATGGCCACCCCCTCCCCCCCCTCTCCCACTGCTTAACCATTCCCACCCCCCACCGTATTAGAACCCCCCTCCCAAGATTCAGGGCATCGTCCGGGCCTACCACAAGCTCCGTTAATTGTCACCAACACTGTCAGGCTGTTGCCATCGCCGTCAGGCTGCCGCCATCACCATCATCTTCATCATCCTCGTGCCATTGATTATCATCATCTTCACCATCATCATCCGATTAGTTGTCATCATCATCACGTCATCTTTGAAAATCAAAAGCTTGGGAAGCTTCTATTGAAGCTCCACTATACCAAGTTCACCTCCAGCTTTTGGGTTTCATAGATCGTGTTCCACAAGGCTTTTTTCCTGCGCTGCGAAGGAGATCTTGGGCTACAAGCAATTTTCAAATTCGTAAGGGGTACAAGGGAGAGTTCATTGAGTTGATATTATTTTTGTCAATGGCTCCTAAGCAAAAATCGAGAGGAGCACACGTGGGAGTTTCCACCCAAAGCATGAGAGTGGACAACGCCCCGATATTAGATGCCCAGGTTCTGAAAAATATCTTCGCATGAAAAGGATGCATAAAGCATGTTTTAATTCACATAAAGAGACTTAAATGCATTGGAAAATTGATATATTTTTCTTTGATTTAAAAAGTTTAGTTGCATGACGTCCTTGTTGCATCATGCATATAGGTTGAATGCATTTTGGGATGTTCGTACGTACTGGGAGGTTCACATTGTTGGAAAGGATGGGGCATACATCACATGATGCACCTATGGAATTTGTAATAAATTCCTTGTTGTGACTCGTATATAGGTTAATTGTAGAAGATCGTTTAATGATGAATAAATAGTTGCAATGAAAGGAAAAAATTTATGAACTTTGACAAAAAACATATAGTATGCAATTCGCATGAAATGATAATTACATTTTAGGTTAAGTGAGGTGATAAAGGAAGGATTAAATCAATGATGTATTCATTGGCATTTGGCCATGAAAGAATGATGCATCCATGCATAGAGTTCTTTTATCAAAGTTCACAATTAGGAAATGATGTATTTTCATTAAAATACAAAAACTTTGAATCGATGCTTAAGCGTAAGGTTTATAAGAAATAATTCTTAATGTAAATCAAATCGTATAGGGCATGGAAAGATGGAAAGATCATTATAGATCCTATAGTTGCATAATGGTGAAAGGCCTATGGTCTTTCAATTGCATATTCGCATGGAATGATACATCTCATACATCTTGTAGTTACTTACATCCTTTAAGGATAGTACTTGCAATTTTTAGAGAGAAGTATTTGCATCTTTAAAGGAAAGATCATCTTTAATCGTAAGTTGGTTAGATCAATTAAGTAATTTTCATGTAATTGAGTAACTTACATGAAATTCATAAAGGCATGATTAGTTAGCATACGACGATCACCTCAATGTGCTAGGTTAGTGTTATAGTAGGACAACCACTCAATTCTTAGAGAATCTGACTTGTAATTAGAACTTTCCATTCTTGGTCTAAGGTGTAGCAGTACTATCTTGATTTAGTCGTAAGAGCATATGACCTTGCAAACTTGTTGCACGAGATAGGTAGCAGAACTTAACTTGAGGGATTACATCTCTATCATACGATATTCCTTGACCAAGAATACCTTTGATCAAGATATAGGAGTTGGGAGTCCCATTGACCCCAATCCAAAACCCTAATCCCACTAGGCTGATAATTGATTTGGCCCTAGGGTCCCTAAATTCCTTGCAAAAGTCTAGCATTTGGTCATCCGATCCATGAGGTGAGAACCTTAGATCTTCCTTGCATAGTTGTTTAGATAACCCTAACATTTTGTGAATGTAGGATGAACTTTAAGATTGAAAATATTAAATCGACATCCTAAGCGTGATACTAAGCAGGCATGCCCATGTATAGTGACTGCCCATATTCTTTATTTATATATATATGAAAGTACAATAAGGTTGTCATAACATTATTGATAGCATCTACATTGTGTTTCTACATTGTGTGTGCTCTTCTCTCCCGCGTCTGTTGCATCCCTTTCAAAGAACCTCTTAGAGCTCAAACACTAACTACAATGATATCAATGCCTAGCAATTCCATCCTAGAGCTAGCCAAGGAGTAGGCGAATAATGATCCCAAATATCAACAAATGCTGAAGGAAATTCAGAATAAAAAACAAAATTCTAAGCTTAAGACAAAGTATCTTAACTTCTTTGTCGACGAAACACTTGTCTACTTCAGGACAAGATTATGCATTACTTCAAGTCAATATCTTAAGAAGAACTGTTTCAGTACAGCTTACCATCCCCAAACTGATGGTCAAATGGAATGAGTCTACCAAGTCATTGAGGATATGCTAAGGAAACACTGCTGTCGCGAACCCAAAAAGCAGATTCAATATTTGCCACTAGTTGAGTTTTCCTACAATGCTTCTTACCAATAAAGCATTCAAATGACCCCTTTCCAAGCATTGTATGGGCATGATTGTTGTAGTACTTTAAACTTTTCGGATCCAACCTTAAGGGTTGAAGCTTCAAGGCGGATGCTGGAAGACATGGATGAACAAATCAAGTCAATAAGACAAGACATCCAAGCTGCCAAGGACAGACAGAAGGCTTACGCGGACTTGAAACGTCAAGACAGATCCTTCATTGAAGGAGATATGGTCTTCATTCGCGTACATCCAAAGAAGAGTTTCCTATCCTTGGGTGAATGTAAAAAGCTAAGTCCAAGGTATTGTGGACCCTACAAGATCCTCAAGTACCTAGGGCCTAATGCTTACAGACTTCAACTCCCTAAAAACCTAAAAGTTCATAATGTATTCCATTGTAACATTCCAAACTTCCACAAGCACACAGGAACCGCCTCTATAAAGGATAATTGAATTGGATAAATGACAATTTTTTTAAATTATTCCCCTTATCCCCCCCAGCCGATTGTCGTGTTGGAGGGGGAGGGGAATAAAAGGTGTGATCAAGCTCCTTGATGGAGCTTGCAGGGGGAAAGAGGCATGCGAGATGCCACGCAGGGGAGGGAGGATCCCCCTCCCCTCACCTATATAAAGGCTATGGGGCATAGCCAGGGGGAGAGGGGGCTGCCATGAGATGCCGTCTGATTGCGTAGGGGAGAGAAGAGAGGTCGCCGCATGCTGAATTGCCTTGCCCACCCGTGCATTCTGAGTACCATCGCCACTGCCATAAGATGGGAAGCCAAAGACGACCATGAGGGAGAGAGTCGACACTCTGGTGCACGCCGACACGCTGGTGCTGACAAGGAGCAGCTACACAAGCCGCCGAGTTTGGCTCGATGCTGCTGCTCAGAGGGAGAGGAGGAGTGGAGGTGCTGATTGCTATCGTGAAGGAGGAGAATCTGGTGCTGTCGTGAAGACGCCGAACTGCCATCTGTTGCCGCCACTAGATCGTAGTCAATTCCCACATGGCCCAGAAGCTTTAGAAGCTTCTTGGGGGAAGCTTCTATAGTTTCTAGAAGCCCCCTTCCCCCCCCCTCCCCCCCTTGATTTGCCATTTGAAGGGCCTTCATGTGGCCCTTAAGCCTTTATTTCTTTTCCCCCATACAAAAACTCCTTCCTAAAGCCCCTTCATTCCCTTTGTCCCCCCACACCAAGAATCCACTCTTAAGGGTCTTCTACACCCATTTTCCCCCTTTCCGAGATTCTTTTGGAAACCTTAGCTACGAGGGTTGGTATTCCCTCCCCCCTTGGGATTCAAGAAAAGCCTCCTAGCCCTGGTCACGTGGGCTTACTAAAACACCCCCTTGCCCCGGGAATCCAAACCCTTCGTGTGCCCCTTTCATACCCTTTGTTTTTCCCTCCTCCTTGGGATTCTTCCACCCAATTTCGCATGAATTCCACCTAAATCCCTTTCCGTAAGATTTTCCACAAGTCCTTAAAGCCTTCTTTTGGACTTTTCCTCTCCTAACCGGTTAGGCATTCTAAAGCAAATTCACAAGGGTGTTCGAGTACGAAGGAGATGGACAAGATCGTAACTCCATGCCCAAGGCGAAAAGGTTGAATTCGCAATGGCTCCTAAGAAAGCACAAGGGACAGCCATAGGAGGATCGTCTCCTAGCATCCACGTGGACATCTCACCACAAGTCCAGGTTTTTCTTCCTAATTTTTATTTTATGTCGTTATAATTCAATTGGGCGTAGATGATTTTTAGAGATAGGATGCATTTTTTGTCTTAAATGCTTTAGTTAATTTAGAAAAATTAGCTCACGACGACTGAGGAATTCAGTCAATAGTATTTTTAATAAAACGAACAAAATAAAGTGAGCACAAGATTGATATGCATTCCTATCAAGTAGTTTTTGTGCATTTCAATAAACTGAACTTAGATTATTGTCCATATTTTCAAAACGGAATTAAGATAGTGCACTCCGTTTAAGCATGGAAGTATAAACTCCATGTCGCATTATTAGGCTATGTCTTCTTCGCAATGAGTCATGATGGGAAGTGCTAATAATCCATAGGAAATTGCAAGACATGAAATGATTCCTAAGTTGTAAAAAAGTGTATAAATATCGTTTTTTCAACTGCATAATTATTAGAAAAGGCTGCATGTTTTAGCATGAACCTTGTTCGCAAGTTATAGGATGATTAATTGGAATTAGACTATAACCTAGCCTATGCTTGATCTTAAACCAAAAAGTTAGGGTTTGAAAATCAACTTATGCGTTGTCGTATTACTGCGCATTCGAGGTGTGAAAACCACCCAAAAGTTGTGCATGAGATTTGTTACTTTGTACATACTTTGACGTAGACGTTGTGCTTTGCTTTGCTTGAACATTTTTCTTTCAGTTGGTTCATGTTCAATTTTACAGAAGAAACAAGCGCAAGTTTCCTTAGGAGGTGAACTGTTCTTCCTCACAACTGAGAATGGAACGGTGGATATCTTGTCTATCCATCTCTTTCTACATTACACACACTTGATGCTCACACAGCAGGTTGTTATTGTTTTGCCATTGATCCGACTGGGAGGTACTTTGCAATGGGGAGTGCAGATGCTCTTGTGAGTCTTTGAGATCTTTCCGAGATGCTTTGTGTTCGTACTTTTACCAAGCTTGAAGCAAAGCAAAAGATCTAGAGTTGAAGGGATATGCAACGTGAAGAGGAAAAGATACTGCTTTTCTGCGTGTGTATGAGAGGAAACTATGGCTAAAAAAGTGGGCTTTTTCTGGTTCACGAAAAGAAAAGCAAGGGAAAAAAAATAGCAGGCTAAAGAGGGGGATTTTCAAAAGCTAAAGAGGGAGGGAAGGTCGCACCTTTGTTTTTTGGGGATCAATGGGTTTACCATGGAGGGCGCTTCCTTGGTGGAAAAAGAAAAAGGACACTGTAGAACAGCTCCCGGGGGATCCTGCCTTGCTGATCTGAATCTGGAGCGAGCGATACTGGACGAAGGGAGATTGGCTCCTCCAACTTTTGTGACATCTTTGAGTGATTGAGAAGGAGGGAATTAGAGAAATAGAGCATTCGAGGTGAAACAGAGGGGAGAAGAGGGACGGTACTCTGCGGCTGAAGAAAAGAAAGGGATGATTGTGTTTTCACGATTTGGGTACAATCCAATCGAGTGGCTTGTTTTTTTTTTTAACGGTGGTCTTCTCTGAATTGAATCGTCGGGAGGAATTATTCCAGGATTGATGATCTTGCATATGACATTTTTGAAGGGAAATTAGAATATTGAAAAGAGGAAAAACTTGATGCATTTCTTGATAAGCCGAAGCTTGGCGAGATCGTCAGAATGATCCTTATGATCAGTCGATGGAATGCTGAAGGTGACGAACTTCTCGACAAATTCAAAGTGAACTGTAGCAGAGCTTAAAGACCAGCAGACTTCTGAAAGGTTGCTTTCGAATCTGCCCGACTACTCAGATGTGGGCCTGGTTCTTTGCCCGGAGTATGACCAGCTTGGAGATTTTTCCGAATGGCCACCCCATCCCAAACTCCAATTGCTTGATCTAAGCTGGACGCCAGCATGAGAAGGATAGAGCAGCGATGTTCTGTAGGACTGAACGACGCCAGCATGAGAAGGACAGAGCAGCGATGTTCTGTAGGACTGAACGACGCCAGTATAAGAAGGACAGAGAGCCGATGCTTGTACCTTGCACATCACAGATGAAAAGGACAGAGAACCGATGCTTGTACCTTGCACACCACAGGGTTGTATTGAGCTGAAACATGGAAATCATAGGAAAGAAAGCTGTGGTGGTTGGTCACAGCAATATCGTTGGTGTTCTAGTTGCAATGCTCTTGAACACAAGAAGATTCCATGCTTATTACCATGATGAAGAGCTTACATGCTTCCTGGTCAATGGCTCGCATGGCAAAATGTAATGGAATCGATGAACATGTGCAGCGGCTGGTATAAGCAAGACAACATGTTTTTGAAGTCCTGAAGCAGAGGAATAATAGGAGATTGATTGATTTGTAGTTATGGAGCCATGGTCAACATTGGTATTGAACCGTTCAAAGTGGTAATCACTGGACAAGGGCAGGAAAGCACTTCTAGACAGGAAGGGCTGCCGAAAAGAGTAAGGGAAAATTCACAGCTGAAGATGTTGCTATGTCCCTTTAGGAGAACGAATTACTGAAATCTAAGCTTCCTGAGATGTCAGCGATACAAGTACACAGTAATTAGTACTCAAGACATTCAGGACACATCAAGTGTGAAGTCTTCAAAGCTTGCAGCAGCCGAGGTGTCATCTTCAAGGCTAACAACGGTTGGAACTGTGTAGCAGAATAACTCCAACATAATAGCTGCAAAACTGTACTGTAAAAGGCCTGTCTCATTGTGGATGGAATTGTATAATAAAATTTCAGCATCATATCTTTTCTGAAACTTGAGGGAACATTGAATGAAGTTTGAACTTACTTTGATTGATCTTCTGTCTTGGATTTTCTCAAGAACCTCTGTGGTTGCGACTTTTGCTTTTGAAAACCCTTCGACATCTTTGGTGAACCCGACGTGAAAGCGTCGCAGAAATTTCAGGATGGGAGATACTTCAAGTACTTCAACAGAGGATCTAAAGCAAATTTTGCAGAATATGTCCATGTATATGTAGCTCCAAAATCAGCAAACACAAATGTATATGCAGCAGCAACAACAATTGCATCAACAGCAGTTGTCTCAGCAAAGGCAACTCTATTCGGAGCAGGAGAATGCAAACAGCGTGACTAAGGCTATTGAAGCAGTTGAGAGTGAGAAGAAGCTATTTGACGGGTGTAATGTTTCAGCATATTTGAAGACATATGAGATCAAGATGGGGTTTTTTGGAGTTCCTGCTGGACTTATGAGTAAGTACTTCCTTCGTCTTGTCACACCTGCTTTGAGGACAAAAGTGACTGATCTTTTTATTCAAAATACACATTGGCAAGATTTTAAGAAGGCCTTGAAAGAAGAATACTTCCTTGAGGACTTTGGTATGGCTACTCGACGGTCATTCCGAGAGTGGGTCTACATGCCAAACAAAGGTCTTGCTGCTTCGGAGTTGATTCGAGAATTCGAAGAGAGGTATAGTCAGCTTGATGCTTTTGAACAAAGAGCATTGGATGTTGAAAAAGTTGAGCTTTTCTTGCAAGCTGCAGATCCTGCTCTTCAAGAAGAATTGGGTGAGCTTCTTGAAGATCGTATGAAGCCTATGGGTCTTAAAACTGATTGGCAGGATGCTCAGGATGCAGTCTCGACTTTGACCAAGAGGAGGATATGGAAGACTCGCCTACAGAATGGTTCCATGACACCTACACCATTATCAGCTCCTATGCCTACTTCTATCCCTGTTATTTCTTCTCCTCCTCAGCTAGTTTCTTGGCCTATGCCAGTGCCTACTGTTTCTACTCCACCTATTCCTCCTGTTCCACGACCGATGCCTACACCTTCTGCTCCAAAACTATCCGCTCCATCGGTGCCTACCTCTATTGATGACATAATCAAAGGCATCACAGATTTGACACTTGAGTCAGTCAAAGTGGAGTTAGTGGGAAAGTTGAAGGAGCAGTTTGCTTCAACTGTGCGTACTACTTCTTCTAGTGCTCCTACTGCACCTAGGAGTGCTCCTATTGCACCTAGGAGTGCTCCTAGTGCACCTAGGAGAGATCGGAGATGTATTTGGTGTGATATTACGGAGCATCAACATTGCAGGGATTGTGACTCTTTCCAGGATGCGAGGTAGAATTTGGTATATTGGGGGCAAGATGGTAAGATTTGGTTGACCGAGACAGGAGCTCCACTTGCTACCAACTTTGGTAAAGGTGGAATGAAGAAGTTAGTGGAGGACATGGCTGCGCGTACTTCTTATGTGACAGCTAGAGGTGATGCTTCTGCATATGGAGTACAGATTGAGAAGGGATCAGAGACTCAGTCTGCACTATGGACTTATGCTATGGAGACTGCAAATAAGGGAAAAATTCAGCAAACTGTTTCGACTAGTGCAGGCTCTAGCATCAGATCAGAGACAGGTTGGGACTCGCCTGTTGACAGGTATTCTATTTATGCTTATTTGGCTAAATCTCATGGTGCAGATGTACTTGTTGAGGAGAAGCGTAAGAGGGATGAAGAAAATCCAAGTGCAGCTAAGAAGACTAGAGGGGGTGAGTTTGATTCTCCACCTACTGCAGGACCGTCTTCAAGACTAGGGCCAGATCGACAGATGGAGGATGCTCAAAAGAGAGAAAAGAGGCAAGAGCCTAGAGAGAGAAAGCAGCCAGGATTCAGATTGATGTCCAATATTGAGACATCTATAGACATGAAGAAAATCTTTAATGATAAGATACTTGGCAGTGAGGTGACTTTCACTATTTCTGAGATTTTGGGCATCTCAAAAAGAGAGTTTCAGGATCAGTTTCAGGAGGTCCTGAAGAGGAAAAGACATGCATTGGCTACCACTGATACACAGGGAGTTTTGATTGGAGAGTTGGATGAGGATGAGGATGAGGTTATGGTTGATAATGCTTCTGTTTTTCCGCAGGTAGAGAAGAGGGTTCAGCCTATGCATTATGCTGAAATTGATGAGCCTGTCATGATACCACGTAGTCACTTTTCGCGGAGCCATTGGGCTAGGGCAACTACAGAGACGATGGTAAAGATTGGAGAGAAACACGTGCCTTATGTTGCATTGGTTGATCATGGTTCATAGATTAATCTCATAGTTCGTGGAGTTTATGAGAGTAACAGATGGCCTATGGATGTAGAGCATGGGTGGCGTATGAGAGCCGCCAATAACACTGCAGGTGATTTATATGCTCCTTGCCCTAGTGTCAGGGTTTCTATTGGTGATGTAGAGGAGGATTTTCATTTCTTTGTGCAGGATTCATGCTCTTATCCCATAATTCTTGGTCAGCCATTCATTACAGAGATGCGCATGGAAACAAAGGTCATGGATGATGGATCTGCTTATGCACGGATTCGCAGTAAAGATGGTATGAGAGCAATTCAGTTTATGACTGTATGTGTGAACCATGTTAGAAACAAGGATACTCTCAGAGATGCACCCTTACCCACTGTGAGGGATTCAGGTTTTCATTAGGTACCGCTGTTTCGCAAGACGACGGTGGTACAGAGGAGAGGAGATTGGAGTTCTCGCCTCCTGGCAGCAGTGTTTTCTCCTCCGGTTATGTTGGGATTTCAGCAAACAGTTCGATGAGTTATCAGAAGACCTCTAGGTTGTCTAGAGCTGCCAGGCAGTATATATGCAGGAAGGAGAAAAATTTGAAAAATGCAGGAATTTTGGAGGATGATGAGCACATAGATGGGATGTATGACAGTGTGATTTGTGCAGATACGATGACAGAGATGGGAGATATGCTGAAAACTGATATGCTGAATTGTCATGGTAATGTATTAGTGCAGTCCCTGGACATGTTTCATGAAATTGCAGATTTTATGTCACAGATTGAGTCAGAGGCTGAGGTAACTCAGCAAAAAGTGTTGAGTGCTGAAGAAATTCAGCAAACAGAGTTTCCAGCTGGTTATGATCAGCTTTCAGAGAGATAGAGGGCTGAAAATTTTCAGCCAACAGAGTTTACTGCTGAAATATTTCAACATTCAGAGTTTGGGGCTGTTTCTATGCAGTCCATAGAGCAGAGGGCTGAGAATATTCAGCCATTGGAGTGCAGAATTGCTGATTTACAGAAAGGTTTATGTAATGCAGAAGAGCATAAAGAAGCCAAGGTTGACACAAAATACAAAACTGTGGATAAGAAGGTGAAGCCGGTTGCTGTACCGCTTCCACCTGACAGTGATCAGTAAATAGAGAGGGCTGCTAAACAGCAAATTTTGAGGAATCCGGATCATATTGGTCATAAATTTTTAGCAGAGACACTTGTTGAATTGAAAATTGGAAATGGTGATTTCTTGTTACCTATAGAGAAGCAATGCTTTCAGGATATGCTTGAGCGTCATGGAAGGGGATTTGCTTTTTTGCCACATGAGATTGGATGTGTGAATCCTGATATTGTTGCTCCTATGGTCATTTTTACTATTCCTCATATTCCATGGAATCTCCGACCTATTCCAGTGCCTAAAGCACACTTGCCAAAGCTGATTGATTTATTGAATGAGAAAATCAGGATGGGAATCCTTGAGCCTTCATCTGCACCATACTCAAACAGGTGGTTTACAGTTCCAAAGAAGAATGGTACTCTCCGATTTATTCAGGACATGCAGCCAGTGAATAGAGTTACTATCAGGAATGTTGGTATAGGTCCAGTTGTGGATGAGTTTGCAGAGGCATTTGCTGGACGTGCCATCTATTCTTTGGGTGATTTGTATTTAGGATATGATCAGTTTCAGCTGGCTTTGGAAAGCAAGGACATAACCACCATGAGAACTCCTATTGGGCTTGTCAGGATGTGTACCTTGCCTCAAGGTGCCACTAATTCTGTTGCGCATATGATGAATGCCATGCATAAGGTCCTTCATGATTACATACCTCAGCTTACTATGCCTTTCTTGGATGATGTGCCCATTAAGGGGTATGCAGAAGAAGAGATGAATGAGAGCCTAAATGAGCAGGGATGCAGATACTTTGTGGTTGATCATATTTCAGCATGTGAGAAGATTTTGGCCAGGTTAGAAGAAGTGAACTTGACACTTTCAAGGCAAAAATCTGTTTTTGGAGTGAATGAGATTGTCATTGTTGGGGATATGTGTGGATATTATGGCAGGAAACCCTCACCTGATAAGGTGAATGCTATAGGCAAGATTGCAGAGTATTGTTCTACCACTTCGGAGGTACAGAGATTCATTGGTGCTTGTGTGTTTTATATGATTTGGATACCTCATTTTGCACACATAGCAGATTGTTTGTATCAGCTGCTTCGAAAGGGGCATAAATTCTATTGGGATGAGAGTCACACTAGAGCCATGCAGAAATTGAAGAAGTTATTGCAGAATGCTCCTACTCTTAGAAAAGTGGATTATAATTGTGATAGGCCTATTGTGTTGACAGTTGACACTAGTCCAATTGGCATAGGTTGGGCTGTGGGTCAAGATGATGCAGATGGAAATAGGTATGCTATTCGGTTTGGGGCGAAAGTCCTAAACGAGAGATAGAGGAGATATCTGCAAATCAAGAGGGAGTTATTGGGGATTGTCACGGCTCTCAAATGTGACAAGGAGTACTTTATTGGAGCTTCAGTTGTGGTAGAGACAGATTGTTTGCCATTGATTGGTATGATCACGAGTTGCTCTACTCCCGATATAGCTATGTTGAGATGGATTGCATACATCAAGTCATTAAATCCAGAATTTAAACACATAGCAGGGAAGGATAATCTAGTGGCAGATATGTTGTCTAGAGCCAGATATGATGATGAGGAGACTCTACTTGCAGAAGAGGATGATGCAGAAATTTCAGCCACTATGGTTGATCATGTTTGTCATGTCTATGATATTGTGGCTTTCATAGAAGAACTTTATGTTGGAGATTGGTTGCAGATTGGCAGGTACCTTAGTACACTAAGCAAAAGAGATGAATGGACAGATGAAGAGTTTAAGAAGATCAGAAGGAAAGCCTATGGATATTTTCTTAAGGACGGATTTCTTTGGAAGCATCCGAAGAAAAGAGGCGGATTACCTTTACGGGTTGTCTGCGATAGAGAGACACAGTTACAGGTGATCAGGTAGTTTCATGAGAGTCCTTGGGCTGGTCATAGAGCAGTATGGGCTACTTATGAGAAAATCAAGGAGAAATATTGGTGGAAAGGCATGTATAGAGATGTTTCTCACTTTGTTGAGACTTGCAGAGACTGCCGGATGTATTCAGTAGTGCGTCATCGAGATGAGCTCCATTCGGCCTATCCGCTATGCATTCATTATAAGTGGGTAGTTGATTTGGTTACCATGCCTATGGGTTTATGGCAGATGAGGTACATTGTTTTGGCTAGAGAGGATCTTACCAATCATGTTGAGGGCAGATCTTTGAGAACGAAGACCACTAGTGCAGTGTGTAAGTTCTTATTGGAGGAAATTTTCTGCAGGTATGGTTGTGTGGGTAAGATCACTGCGGATCGTGGTGAATTGGATGCAGATGAAGCTAGGGAGTTTTTCTCTCAGCTAGGAATCAAATTGGCTCTAACCACAGCATATAATCCAGAGGGAAATGGAAAGAGTGAAAGAGGGCATCCGCCGATAGTGAAAGCATTAGCCAAAGCATGCAGAGGACGGATTGGAGAATGGCCAAGACTTCTACCATTTGCTTTATGGGCTGATCGTACGACTCATAGTGTTACCACAGGATATATGCCTGCAGAGTTGATGTATGGTCAGAAACCAGTTATGCCAATTGAGACTTGTTCTTTGACTTGGTCAGTTTTACCTTGGCAGGAGGATTTGACGAGAGCGGAGCTCTTAGCTCTTCGGATTCAACAGTTGGAGAGGAGACCTGAGGATATTCAGCTAGCTATTGACAGGTTGAAGGTTGCTAGACTAAGGAATAAGGATAGGTTTGATAGCAGGCATCGCTTGCGGCCTAGAGAAATAGAAGAGGGAGATTGGGTATTGGTCTTTGATAGCAGCCTTGAAAATCAGCATACTGCACTTCGGAAGATGGTGAAAAGATGGTTTGGGCCGTACATAGTTAGACATGTCTTTGATAATGCAACATATGAGCTGATAGAATTGGATGGGACAGTGCTTAGAGTGCCTATTGCTGGAAAAAGAATTAAGATTTTCAAGAAAAGAGATGATGAGGATTATGCATTGGAAGAATTTTCAAGAGAAGAGCAATGTAATATTCCCACTCGTGAATATTGACTTCCCGCACACTACGTAAACCTCGTGCAAAGGTTATCTTTCATATTGGAATTGCCACAGTGTAATCTGTGACTTGCACGCGAGAAATCGAGACCTCCGCATTGGCAAAGCAAGCCCGAGGGTTCAAATCCACAAATCACGCGTAAACACCCTCTTGGGAGGGGCAAAATGGATATTATTAAAGCAAATTTTTTTTATATTTATCCCTTTCCCCCAGCCGATGCACGGCTGGAGGAGAGGGAGTGTGGGGGGATGGGCTTGGTGGAGGTGGGGCTGCATGAGGAGGGGGGAAGCCATGCAGTGGCCACGTGGTGGAACTCTTATCTTCCCCCCCCCTTGTCCTATAAATACACCCTCTAAGGTGTGAAGGGAGGATGGGGGACAAACGGCTGCTGCCATCGCCGTGCTGGGAAGGAAAAAAGAAGGTTGCGTGGAGAGTGAGAGGAAAGCTGCTGTCATCGACATCGTGGAGAGAGATCAAAGGACGATGCCGTGCTGAGGGAGAGGAGTGAGAGAGCAAGCTGCCATCGCCCCCATCCTGCTCGGCTTGCTCAGAAGAGGAAGCACGTCCTCCACGACATGCTCCCCGGCCTCCAAGAACTCCCCCATCGCTTGTAGCAACGCACTGACATCACCTCTATCCTGCTCGGTTGAAGGCGCCATCGCATTACTGCTGTCGGCCGTGGCTCCACATGCCCAACAAGTAAATTTTCCCCACCCATTCGACATCATCCTTCCTTTCCTAATTCCCCTCAATCATTTCCTTTGACCCCACGTGGTTTCGTGGGGAGCAAAAGCTTCCTAGAAGCTTTTGGAAGCTTCTAAAGTACAAGGCTTAAGGCCTTGTGCACACGGGTTCCACCTCGGGGGTTAAAAACCTTCCCTTAAAGCCCATTTCCACAGCTTCTAAGGGATAAGGCTTTGGCCTTGTTCCTGCGGCCTTCTCGGGTTTAAGACCGAGCTCATTAAGCTCTATTCCCGTAGCTTCCTCGTAAAACCCCAATTCTCGTAAGTCCTTGTAAAGCCTCCATTTTCGCAGCTCCATCCATAAGAGCCCCATTTCCGCAAACAAAGCTCAAATCCCATAAGCCCAAATCCCTTAAGCCCAATTCTCACAAGCCCTGGCCTTTTAAAGATCCGAAGTTCGGTGAAGGTATCTCTTGTGTACGAGGGAGAAGGGCAAGATCTTGAGGCTGCTTACCAAGGCTGAGGAGATTCACGGATCACGTAGGGGCAAAGGCTAACCGGAAGTCCATAATTGTGTAAGGGCAAAGGCAAACCGGAAGTCCGTAATCACGCTTACGATGGCCCCCAAGAAGTCACAAGGCGCGCCTGCGGGAGGTTCTTCTCCTAGCATTCACGTGGACATCTCCCCGAGCCCACAAACCTAGGTTTTTACTATTGTGATTCCATACAAAAGTAATGCATTAAGCATGATAACTTCATGGATTAGGAAGCACCCGTGCATGTTCAAATTCACCTAGCCTAGTTAAATGAAATTGGGAAAATTGGTATTTTCAATGCAATAAACGCAAATTGTCTATCCATCTCACGACCTTAATAGTATGTTGCCTTGTCGTGCTTTTCAAAGTGACGAGCCTAGAACACCTGTTGCCTATCATTATAAGGTTGGAATTGTTAAAGTGCACCGTTGACTAGACATGGAAAGATTAAGCGTATGTTGCATTTTTAGGCAACATCTTCCTTGTAATGATTCATGAGGAAAAGTTAATACCCATAAGATGTTATCCGAAAAGAAATAGAAGAGCACGAAATTGATCCTATGGACTTGCAAGTGACATGTAAAATGGAATAAGTTAACACTAACTTTAGTTTTGCATGAACTTCATTAACTTCATTGTAGCTAGGAGAAAGTTGCGTGTTGCATAGTCGTCATGCAAATATTTCATTCATCAGGAGCCGTATTTAGGAAAGGTTGCATGGTTTATCAAAGCATGAGATTCTAAAGTGTAGATAACAAGGTTGTAGGCATGATTATTTGATGTAAGTCCTAGTAGGTCCTAGGAAAGTTAATATCCAGATTATCATGTATTTTTACTTTACCAAGGAAAGATAGAGTTATTGTGAACTATGTGATGCGTAGAAGCAATGAATCGCATGTTTACATGTATTGTGGTAGTTGCAACTATTTTTCTCCTTTAGATCTAGTTTATTATCTCTAGGAAAGGTTCATCCTTGTCGCAAGACAAGTATATTCAATTTTCTAAATCACCTAACCCACAAGGGATTCATATAGGCATGATTCAGTCGATATGATAAATATCCCAAGTGCTAACTAGGGTTTAGCGCGTTAAGGATTCGACCAAGTTTTGCACTTGTTGCCAAGTCAAAACCCTCAAACCCAAAGATCATACCCACATTCACGAAATGTTGAGTCAATTGGACGGGCTTGCAAGAAACGATCTAGGGTTTCTACCCTAAGGATCACTCGTTCAAATGATGAAACTCGAATTGAGTTGGAACCCCTAGGACCAAACATTGTCGGTCTAGTGTAATTAGGAATGGGTTGGGTAAAAAGACACCCTAAATCCTGCTTCTCGTCTGAAGATAATTCCGATACCAGAAAACGTCGTTCAATGGGTGAAATGATCCCATGGAATAGATGCGACACTTGTGCAATAAGTTGCAACGTTGCATAGACTTGTTGTTTGTTCACAAGAGAGTTTTGCCATTTCTTGAAATAAGGTTGGTAAGTTCTTGCGCAAGTTAACTTGCAAGAGAATGAGTAGTCATCCTGTTACATCACCTGTCTTGGGGAAAAATTGCCAAGTAAAGGGAAGTTAGGTATTTGCTTGGAAGCAAATGATCAATCAATAAATTAAAGCGACATGGTCGCCAGGATTTACTGTTAATAAAACCTAAGGTATTGGTTAAGTTGGGTTAACAGGGTATGGCCCTAACCCAAGGACAAAAGGGTGAACAAATAAACCCTTGGGGATCTTGCCAAGTCGCAATTAATCCTGGATCGAACGCTGGATGCATTCGGAAAGAAGGATTCACTCCTTGACAGTTGGCCAAATAAACGTCCACTGGAATTGATTGTGCTTGTAACAGTTTAGGAAGCACTGTTTGCATTGTTTGCTCAAAGAACTAAAGGATGAAATGATATCTAATGCTTCACGTTGAAGGCCTGAAGGGAGAGGCAGCTTCAGTTACCCCCGACTGCCTGCCTGACCCTAACCAAGGGGGTTGTTGACCACGCCGGGAACGTGGACCGAACCCTCCGCAAGAGGTCTTTCCGTTGAGCTCTACTTGGAGTAGGAGGACGCTTGGGTGCCAGGGGGGGCTCTGGCTATAAATCCCTCGCCTTCCGGGTCCTGCACAAGAGGCTAACGTGACTCGGGATTGGATCTCGAGGCCCGCATACTAGTCTACGGGCAGAAGATTGGAATAGTGATCCCTAGCGGATTACTGGATAGCCTTCGGGCAGATTATGGACAAGCCTACGGGCGGAACTCCTTGTATTTCAAAGATAAAATGATGAAATTATAATAAAGAATTTGGTTGATATTGTTTTTCTATGTCATGTGATAAGATTACGTGAAGGAACCAGTGCTTAACAGAAGTAATTAAAGAAGCTGATTGCTATATGTCAAATTAATGTGTTAGATAATTACATAACTAAAACAAACTGAGGAAAGTGCGGAGGATGGGCCATGGGTCCGTCCTACGGTTGGGTGGTCCCGGTTAGCCGGGAACTTTTCTCAAAAATCTCGAAGAACAGCGGGATGATCATCATTATCAAAACGAATAATGAGAGCGATGACCTAGAGTTACGTCTTACCCCATTTACGGAATGGGACTATGCCTATTGGTAGAGAGGTTGAGTTTTGCATCCCTCTCGTTTCCCATTCTCCTTGAACCAAGTACAGCGTGAATCTGCTTCGGACCTGGCGTTTCTGCGTAAAGTAGTTCGCTCGGGTCTGACGCTAGTTGCTGCTAGCTAATGACCAAACAGGAAAACCCAAATTCAGGTCGATCCTAAGTGGGAACGGCCATGATACTTCTGCTACGAGGCAGACGCGGGAAGACCTAGATTGCAAGTCCCGTAACATTCCATGGGAATGTCGGGCGGAGCTTTCTAGACATCCTTTCCGATGGACTGCTAAGACGTGTCCTGGATGATTCTAGTGGACACATTACAGTTGGTATCAGAGCCGACCAACAATGGAATTGTTTTTATGTGATCTCAATAAAATGAAGTAAAGAAATTGTTGCTGTCGAAACATTTCCTCATCTTCAATACTGTCTTGCAGAACTATGAAGCGTGGAACAAGTTTTTGGTGTTCCGGGTCATGTTTATGACTGCAATGCATTCTCCACATTATAGACAAAGAGTTGGAATGATGAATATCCTGGAGCAGATTTATAATACATCACCTTTATATATAGAACGAAGATGGACTGGGTCTTCAGGAATCCACTACATAGCTGCCCACCGGTTCGCTTATCTACAGACCAACCTGAAGAGGATCAAGTGGTTGGAAGACTTGAAAGTCGTGAAGCTGTTCATTTTTGTGGAAGCTCACGTAAATTCGACTTTGCATATTCAAGGTCGGAGGGTTGAATTGAACTCATATGTATATGAGGAAGTAACCCGTGTAATCCCAGCCGACAGGATTAAGGTATTGGGCCGCCATGAGAAGTATGGATTCCAGCGAAAAGGATATCCTGAACTTCCAATGAATTATCGATTCCTAAAGATCCATGACCCAAAACCCTACTATCACACAGTTCCTGTAGACAAATGCAATACAACGTTGTTCTCCCCAAACTGAATGTAATGATTGGATTATCATCACACGAGATGTTATATAAGGCTACGCCCATGTAAATATAAATAAGGACTTCATTTATCAATATCTGACTGTGCATCAGAGTTGTTAAAAAAGTTAAGTAGCTTCATGATTTACGAGATAGCTGATCTAAAGATAAGCTAACGTCAATTATCATGTAATAACGTTAAGAAAACTTTTATCCAGGCACAACCCTAGGTACAGGTTCCAAATTCGCCCCCTACATCAAGTACTGCTGTGATCCAGGAGAAGAAGTTCCTCCTCAAGTAGATAAAGCCACCGGAGTTTGATGGGAGAGGCAGATTTGTCCAGTCTGATGCTGAAATTTGGATTGAATCTATGGAGGATTACTTTGAAGCAGCTGGTACTGCGCCTACCAATCAGACCATGCTCGCCAAATTAAAACTCACCGGCGAAGCTAGACTATGGTGGAAACAATGGTGCAGGGATCAAGGGACTTCAGAGGGGTCCGTCACCTGGGAGAAGTTAAAGAAAGCCGTGCAGGGGAGATATTTGCCACTTGCATATCGTACACAAAAAATGAATGAATTCTATGAGCTAAAACAGCTAGGACTCACCCTTGACGCATACTACTCTAAATTTGTCTCACTCTTAAAGTATGCGCCACAGATGGACATGACGCAGCAGGTGTCCAAATTTTGCGCAGGCTTAAATCCTCCTGTAAATACCCGTCTCGAATCTATGTGTCCGTCAGATCTTCAGGATGCACTCATTCGAGCGGCACCTATAATTCAGGAAGTGCAAGCTAGACCAAGGGGTAACAAAAATTGGTCCTATAGCGACCCGAACAAAGGAACATTCAGACCCCAAGTGAAGAGAGTCCAAGGTCACAATCAGGGACAAAGGAAGAAAGCAAGGACAAATAACGTCAACAACTTTGTTCCTACTCAAAGTAATGGCCGAAACCTCCGATGTTTCCACTGCAACGAACTCGGTCACTTCAAAAGGCAATGTCCCAAGCTCAGCGAGGGACATCGTCAAGGTGTAGGCCGCGGTCAAGGAGCCGCCACCCGTGGAAGAGGAAGAATTGCCTGCATTACCAATAGGCAAAGATGCGAAGCAGAAGAAGAGGAAGATCCGACTATGGAGGCAGAATTTGAAAGAGCGACAGTCCATGCCGCTTTACACAAGAAGGGGCCGAATCGTCAGTTCTCGGTGATTCAAACACCGTCGGACTATCAAGGTAAAGGTTTCAAAACCTTGATTGATTGTGGCAGTACACATTCCTTTATCTCACCACCATGTGCAAAAAGATTAGGAATAGCCACAATAGAAACACCTACCTTACTTGTGGAATTGGCAAACGGTCGTGAGGTAACTTGTACCAGGCAAACTGCTAAGGAAGAATTCTTTCTAGGAGGAAAGAAAACCTCAGTCAAATTCAGAGTCATGAATTTAGGTATCCATGAGTGTCTACTCGGGATGGATTGGCTTAAGCCTAATGACACCCACATCCATTGTGGAAAGGGTCAAGTTTCCTTTCGAAACTCTGAAAGGGAGTTTGTTACAACTCAAGGTGAGGCAGGAGTGCCAAGAATCCAGTTAGCCAAAGTATCGTGGATCATAAAAGGAGTTAGAAAAGGATTACCTGTTTACCTGATCAAACTCAACAAGTTAGATCAAAAGCAGGAGTCTCATGAAGGACCCTCTTGGCTAAAGGAATACGCTGACGTATTCCCTGAGGAATTGACTGAACTTCCGCCTCCAAGAGAAGTTGATCATGAAATAAGGCTAGTGCTTGGAGCTGCGCCAATTGCAAAGAGACCTTATAGAATGTCCATACCGGAAGCTATTGAGTTGAAGGAACAACTCAAGCAACTGTTAGATCAGGGTTACATCTGGCCTAGCAACTCACCATGGGGAGCTCCAGTACTATTCCAGAAAAAGAAAGATGGGACACTTCGACTGTGTATTGATTACCGTGGTTTGAATCAATCAACAGTCAAGAACAAGTATCCTATTCCTAGAATAGATGAACTTCTGGATCGCCTTCAAGGTGCAAAGATCTTCTCCAAAATTGATCTCAGATCAGGTTACTATCAAATAAGGATCAAGGAAGAAGATATTCCAAAAACGGCCTTCAATACAAGATATGGGCACTTTGAGTTCTTGGTTATGTCATTCGGGCTTACAAATGCACCTGCCACCTTCAATAGATTAATGCAGGATATTTTTAGACCATATCTTGATGATTTTGTGCTTGTCTTCTTCGATGACACTTTAGTCTATTCTAAACAGGAAGAAGATCATGAACCTCAACTACGGATTGTTCTTGAGACAATGAGGTCTCATAAGCTGTATGCAAAAATGAAGAAGTGTGCATTCTTCAAGCGTCAGATTGAATATCTAGGATTCATAGTATCATCAGAAGGAAAATCAGTAGACCCAGCCAAAGTCAGGGATGTGCTTGAACGGCCAATACCAATATCCATTAAAGAAATACGTAGCTTTCTTGGCTTGAGAGGATGGTATAGGATCTTTATCAAAAACTATGCTTTGATTGCAGCACCTCTTACAGACTTACTAAAGAAGCAGACTTCTATTACATGGTCAACTCCCGAACAAAATAGCTTCGACCAATTGAAGCAATGTTTGGTATCAGCACCTATTCTAAAACTTCCTGACCTCAATAAGGAGTTCGAGGTAGTAACTGATGCCAGCATTCTTGCCTTGGGGTGTGTACTTATGCAGGAAGGTCATCCAGTAGCATACTCTTCAAGGAAATTGAAGAGTCATGAAAAGAATTATGCCACGCATGATCTGGAATTATTAGCTGTCATCCATGCTTTAAAGCTTTGGAGACACTACCTGTTGGGTAACAAGTTTACTCTAGTAACCGATCATAAGAGTCTCAAATGGATTTTTACCCAGAATGAGCTCAACATGAGGCAACGGCGGTGGATTGAAGTATTGGAGGAGTATGATTTTGAAATCAAGTACCGACCACGGAAAGAGAATGTAGTTGCCGATGCACTCAGTCGCAAGGCATTCCTAAATTCCCTAATCTTGCAGAATCCATCAACGGCCAGATCTCTGGCTACAAAGGTATCTATGCCAAGCAACCCTATACTCGAACTAGCTAGAGAGGAAGCATGCCATGATTTGGCCTACCAAACAATGATAAAAGAAATATCTACCAAGGATCAGAATTTGAAGTTACAGGCCAAGTATCAGGAATTTTCCATTGACAATGGACTTGTCTACTACAGAACAAGGCTGTGTATACCAACAAGCCAGTCACTTAAGCAGAAGATATTATGGGAAGCTCATGATTCCCCTTTCGCAGGACATCCTGGCTATGCAAAAACTCTTACTGCAGTTAGGAAGAGCTACCATTGGGAGAGGCTCAAAGGTGACGTTCTCAAATATGTCACTGAATGTTTGTCTTGCCAACGTATCAAGGCTGAACATGTCATGATGCCAGGAAAATTGCAACCACTTGACATTCCCCAAATGAAATGGGAATTCATCAGTATGGATTTTGTTGTGGGCTTACCCCAAGTCCAAGGAGGATACAATTCCATTATGGCTGTAGTTGACATGCTTACTAAGGTTGCACACCTGATTCTAGTAAAGACAAACTATAAAGCCTCCGACATTGCAAGATTGTTTATCAAGGAGATATTCAAGCTACATGGGTTACCTAGAAGAATCATTAGCGATCGAGATTCTCTCTTCACTTCACACTTCTGGAGAGCTATCTTTGAAGCTATTGGGACTCAACTCTGTTTTAGCACCGCCTACCATCCCCAAACGGATGGACAAACAGAGCGAGTGAATCAAATCATTGAGGATATGCTTAGGGCATACTGCTGTCGAGAGCCGAAGAGGTGGATTCAATACTTGCCATTAGTAGAATTTGCCTACAATGCTTCTTACCAGCAGAGCATTCAAATGACCCCTTTCCAGGCATTGTATGGTCATGATTGTCGAAGTCCCCTAAACTTTTCTGATCCAACCCTAAGAGTTGAAGCTTCAAGACAAATGTTGGAGGACATGGATGACCAAATAAGGTCAATAAGACAAGACATACAAGCAGCCAAGGATAGACAAAAGGCATATGCAGATTTGAAACGTCAAGAGAGGGTCTTCGGAGAAGGAGACATGGTCTTCATTCGTGTACGCCCTAAAAGGAGTTCTCTATCTCTAGGAGAATGCAAGAAGCTAAGTCCAAGGTATTGTGGGCCGTATAAAATCCTCAAATGCCTGGGACCCAATGCTTATAAATTGCAACTTCCTGATAACCTAAAAGTTCACAATGTATTCCATATTAGTCTCTTAAAAAAATATGTACCCAACCCTAATCATGTACTTGATGACCAACAAATTGTAATGCCTAGTCAAGGAGTCCTTGAACTAAGACCGGATAAGATTTTAGATGTTAAGGAGAGACAGTTAAGATCTAGAACCTTGAAAGAATGCCTCGTCTAGTGGAAAGATTATCCCGAAGAGGATGCTACCTGGATAGATGAAAGCTCTCTCAACCATCAATATCCCCAGTTTATCTCGAGATGAGGACATCTCGATTCTTCTAAGGGGGAGAGAATGTAATATTCCCACTCGTGAATATTGACTTCCCGCACACTGCGCAAACCTCGTGCAAAGGTTATCTTTCATATTGGAATTGCCACAATGTAATCTGTGACCTACACGCGAGAAATCGAGACCTCCGCATTGGCAAAGCAAGCCCGAGGGTTCAAATCCACAAATCACACGTAAACACCCTCTTGGGAGGGGCAAAATGGATATTATTAAAGCAATTTTTTTTAATATTTATCCCTTTCCCCCAGCCGATGCACGGCTGGAGGAGAGGGAGTGTGGGGGGATGGGCTTGGTGGAGGTGGGGCTGCATGAGGAGGGGGAAAGCCATGTAGTGGCCACGTGGTGGAACTCTTCTCTTCCCCCCCCTTGTCCTATAAATACACCCTCTAAGGTGTGAAGGGAGGATGGGGGACAAACGGCTGCTGCCATCGCCGTGCTGGGAAGGAAAAAAGAAGGTTGCGTGGAGAGTGAGAGGGAAGCTGCTGTCATCGACATCGTGGAGAGAGATCAAAGGACGATGCCGTGCTGAGGGAGAGGAGTGAGAGAGCAAGCTGCCATCGCCCCCATCCTGCTCGGCTTGCTCAGAAGAGGAAGCACGTCCTCCACGACATGCTCCGCGGCCTCCAAGAACTCCCCCATCGCTTGTAGCAACGCACTGACATCACCTCTATCCTGCTCGGTTGAAGGCGCCATCGCATTACTGCTGTCGGCCGTGGCTCCACATGCCCAACAAGTCAATTTTCCCCACCCATTCGACATCGTCCTTCCTTTCCTAATTCCCCTCAATCATTTCCTTTGACCCCACGTGGTTTCGTGGGGAGCAAAAGCTTCCTAGAAGCTTTTGGAAGCTTCTAAAGTACAAGGCTTAAGGCCTTGTGCACACGGGTTCCACCTCGGGGGTTAAAAACCTTCCCTTAAAGCCCATTTCCACAGCTTCTAAGGGATAAGGCTTTTGCCTTGTTCCTGCGGCCTTCTCGGGTTTAAGACCGAGCTCATTAAGCTCTATTCCCGTAGCTTCCTCGTAAAACCCCAATTCTCGTAAGTCCTTGTAGAGCCTCCATTTTCGGAGCTCCATCCATAAGAGCCCCATTTCCACAAACAAAGCTCAAATCCCATAAGCCCAAATCCCTTAAGCCCAATTCTCACAAGCCCTGGCCTTTTAAAGATTCGAAGTTCGGTGAAGGTATCTCTTGTGTACGAGGGAGAAGGGCAAGATCTTGAGGCTGCTTACCAAGGCTGAGGAGATTCACGGATCACGTAGGGGCAAAGGCTAACCGGAAGTCCATAATTGTGTAAGGGCAAAGGCAAACCGGAAGTCCGTAATCACGCCTACGATGGCCCCAAGAAGTTGCAAGGCACGCCTGCGGGAGGTTCTTCTCCTAGCATTCACGTGGACATCTCCCCGAGCCCACAAACCTAGGTTTTTACTATTGTGATTCCATACAAAAGTAATGCATTAAGCATGATAACTTCATGGATTAGGAAGCACCCGTGCATGTTCAAATTCACCTAGCCTAGTTAAATGAAATTGGGAAAATTGGTATTTTCAATGCAATAAACGCAAATTGTCTATCCATCTCACGACCTTAATAGTATGTTGCCTTGTCGTGCTTTTCAAAGTGACGAGCCTAGAACACCTGTTGCCTATCATTATAAGGTTGGAATTGTTAAAGTGCACCGTTGACTAGACATGGAAAGATTAAGCGTATGTTGCATTTTTAGGCAACATCTTCCTTGTAATGATTCATGAGGAAAAGTTAACACCCATAAGATGTTATCCGAAAAGAAATAGAAGAGCACGAAATTGATCTTATGGACTTGCAAGTGACATGTAAAATGGAATAAGTTAACACTAACTTTAGTTTTGTATGAACTTCATTAACTTCATTGTAGCTAGGAGAAAGTTGCGTGTTGCATAGTCGTCATGCAAATATTTCATTCATCAGGAGCCATATTTAGGAAAGGTTGCATGGTTTATCAAAGCATGAGATTCTAAAGTGTAGATAACAAGGTTGTAGGCATGATTATTTGATGTAAGTCCTAGTAGGTCCTAGGAAAGTTAGTATCCAGATTATCATGTATTTTTACTTTACCAAGGAAAGATAGAGTTATTGTGAACTATGTGATGCGTAGAAGCAATGAATCCCATGTTTACATGTATTGTGGTAGTTGCAACTATTTTTCTCCTTTAGATCTATTTTATTATCTCTAGGAAAGGTTCATCATTGTCGCAAGACAAGTATATTGAATTGTCTAAATCACCTAACCCACAAGGGATTCATATAGGCATGATTCAGTCGATATGATAAATATCCCAAGTGCTAACTAGGGTTTAGCGCGTTAAGGATTCGACCAAGTTTGGCACTTGTTGCCAAGTCAAAACCCTCAAACCCAAAGATCATACCCACATTCACGAAATGTTGAGTCAATTGGACGGGCTTGCAAGAAACGATCTAGGGTTTCTACCCTAAGGATCACTCGTTCAAATGATGAAACTCGAATTGAGTTGGAACCCCTAGGACCAAACGTTGTCGGTCTAGTGTAACTAGGAATGGGTTGGGTAAAAAGACACCCTAAATCCTGCTTCTCGTCTGAAGATAATTCCGATACCAGAAAACACCGTTCAATGGGTGAAATGATCCCATGGAATAGATGCGACACTTGTGCAATAAGTTGCAACGTTGCATAGACTTGTTGTTTGTTCACAAGAGAGTTTTGCCATTTCTTGAAATAAGATTGGTAAGTTCTTGCGCAAGTTAACTTGCAAGAGAATGAGTAGTCATCCTGTTACATCACCTGTCTTGGGGAAAAATTGCCAAGTAAAGGGAAGTTAGGTATTTGCTTGGAAGCAAATGATCAATCAATAAATTAAAGCGACATGGTCGCCAGGATTTACTGTTAATAAAACCTAAGGTATTGGTTAAGTTGGGTTAACAGGGTATGGCCCTAACCCAAGGACAAAAGGGTGAACAAATAAACCCTTGGGGATCTTGCCAAGTCGCAATTAATCCCGGATCGAACGCTGGATGCATTCGGAAAGAAGGATTCACTCCTTGACAGTTGGCCAAATAAACGTCCACTAGAATTGATTGTGCTTGTAACAGTTTAGAAAGCACTGTTTGCATTGTTTGCTCAAAGAACTAAAGGATGAAATGATATCTAATGCTTCAGGTTGAAGGCCTGAAGGGAGAGGCAGCTTCAGTTACCCCCGACTGCCTGCCTGACCCTAACCAAGGGGGTTGTTGACCGCGCCGGGAACGTGGACCGAACCTGCCGCGAGAGGTCTTTCTGTTGAGCTCTACTTGGAGCAGGACGACGCTTGGGTGCCAGGGGGGGCTCTGGCTGTAAATCCCTCGCCTTCCGGGTCCTACACAAGAGGCTAACGTGACTCGGGATTGGATCTCGAGGCCCGCATACTAGTCTACCGGCAGAAGCTTGGAATAGTGATCCCTAGCGGATTACTGGATAGCCTTCGGGCAGATTATGGACAAGCCTACGGGCGGAACTCCTTGTATTTCAAAGATAAAATGATGAAATGATAATAAAGAGTTTGGCTGATATTGTTTTTCTATGTCATGTGATAAGATTACGTGAAGAAACCAGTGCTTAACAGGAGTAATTAAAGAAGTTGATTGCTATATGTCAAATTAATGTGTTAGATAATTACATGACTAAAACAAACTGAGGAAAGTGCGAAGGATGGGCCATGGGTCCGTCCTACGGCTGGGTGGTCCCGGTTAGCCGGGAACTTTTCTCAAAAATCTCGAAGAACAGCGGGATGATCATCATTATCAAAACGAATAATGAGAGCGATGACCTAGAGTTACGTCTTACCCGATTTACGGAATGGGACTATGCCTATTGGTAGAGAGGTTGAGTTTTGCATCCCTCTCATTTCCCATTCTCCTTGAACCAAGTACAGCGTGAATCCGCTTCGGACCTGGCGTTTCTGCGTAAAGTAGTTCGCTCGGGTCTGACGCTAGTTGCTGCTAGCTAATGACCAAACAGGAAAACCCAAATTCAGGTCGATCCTAAGTGGGAACGGCCATGATACTTCTGCTACGAGGCAGACGCGGGAAGACCTAGATCGCAAGTCCCGTAACATTCCATGGGAATGTCGGGCCGAGCTTTCTAGACATCCTTTCCGATGGACTACTAAGACGTGTCCTGGATGATTCTAGTGGACACGTTACAAGCAACGACAAGAAACTCCAATGGAAGAGACAGATGATATGACAGATAATCTTGTTGATCTACCGGAAATGCATAATGAAGAGATTGATCTATTTGTGGATCTTGATTATAATGATCATGGGTAGTTGGCCCATCCGGAGGATGCACAGGATTAGAGGGGGTGGATGTCGTATTGCTGCGCATTCGAGGTGTGAAATCCACCCAAAAGTTGTGCATGAGATTTGTTACTTTGTACATACTTTGACGTAGACATTGTGCTTTGCTTTGCTTGAACATTTTTCTTTCAGTTGGTTCATGTTCAATTTTACAGAAGAAACAAGCGCAAGTTTCCTTAGGAGGTGAACTGTTCTTCCTCACAACTGAGAATGGAACGGTGGATATCTTGTCTATCCATCTCTTTCTACATTACGCACACTTGATGCTCACACAGCAGGTTGTTATTGTTTTGCCATTGATCCGACTGGGAGGTACTTTGCAATGGGGAGTGCAGATGCTCTTGTGAGTCTTTGAGATCTTTCCAAGCTTGAAGCAAAGCAAAAGATCTAGAGTTGAAGGGATATGCAACGTGAAGAGGAAAAGATACTGCTTTTCTGCGTGTGTATGAGAGGAAACTGTCGCTAAAAAAGTGGGCTTTTTCTGGTTCACGAAAACAAAAGCAAGGGTAAAAAAAATAGCAGGCTAAAGAGGGGGATTTTCAAAAGCTAAAGAGGGAGGGAAGGTCGCACCTTTGTTTTTTGGGGATCAATGGGTTTACCATGGAGGGCGCTTCCTTGGTGGAAAAAGAAAAAGGACACTGTAGAACAGCTCCCGGGGGATCCTGCCTTGCTGATCTGAATCTGGAGGGAGCGATACTGGACGAAGGGAGATTGGCTCCTCCAACTTTTGTGACATCTTTGGGTGATTGAGAAGGAGGGAATTAGAGAAATAGAGCATTCGAGGTGAAACAGAGGGGAGAAGAGGGACGGTACTCTGCGGCTGAAGAAAAGAAAGGGATGATTGTGTTTTCACGATTTGGGTACAATCCAATTGAGTGGCTTGTTTTTTTTTTAACGGTGGTCTTCTCTGAATTGAATCGTCGGGAGGAATTATTCCAGGATTGATGATCTTGCATATGACATTTTTGAAGGGAAATTAGAATATCGAAAAGAGGAAAAACTTGATGCATTTCTTGATAAGGCGAAGCTTGGCGAGATCGTCAGAATGATCCTTATGATCAGTCGATGGAATGCTGAAGGTGACGAACTTCTCGACAAATTCAAAGTGAACTGTAGCAGAGCTTAAAGACCAGCAGACTTCTGAAAGGTTGCTTTCGAATCTGCCCGACTACTCAGATGTGGGCCTGGTTCTTTGCCCGGAGTATGACCAGCTTGGAGATTTTTCCGAATGGCCACCCCATCCCAAACTCCAATTGCTTGATCTAAGCTGGACGCCAGCATGAGAAGGACAGAGCAGCGACGTTCTGTAGGACTGAACGACGCGAGCATGAGAAGGACAGAGGAGCGATGTTCTGTAGGACTGAACGACGCCAGTATGAGAAGGACAGAGAGCCGATGCTTGTACCTTGCACATCACAGATGAAAAGGACAGAGAACCGATGCTTGTACCTTGCACACCACAGGGTTGTATTGAGCTGAAACATGGAAATCATAGGAAAGAAAGCTGTGGTGGTTGGTCACAGCAATATCGTTGGTGTTCTAGTTGCAATGCTCTTGAACACAAGAAGAGCCCATGCTTATTACCATGATAAAGA
Organism: Lygodium microphyllum; assembly: GCF_053477565.2. Taxonomy (NCBI): domain Eukaryota; kingdom Viridiplantae; phylum Streptophyta; class Polypodiopsida; order Schizaeales; family Lygodiaceae; genus Lygodium; species Lygodium microphyllum. The sequence continues at coordinate 80,534,904 of NC_141163.1, read as the reverse complement.
GCTTACATGCTTCCTGGTCAATGGCTCACATGGCAAAATGTAATGGAATCGATGAACATGTGCAGCGGCTGGTATAAGCAAGACAACATGTTTTTGAAGTCCTGAAGCAGAGGAATAATAGGAGATGATTTGTAGTTATGGAGCCATGGTCAACATTGGTATTGAACCGTTCAAAGTGGTAATCACTGGACAAGGGCAGGAAAGCACTTCTAGACAGGAAGGGCTGCCGAAAAGAGTAAGGGAAAATTCACAACTGAAGATGTTGCTACGTCCCTTTAGGAGAACGAATTACTGAAATCTAAGCTTCCTGAGATATCAGCGATACAAGTACACAGTAATTAGTACTCAAGACATTCAGGACACATCAAGTGTGAAGTCTTCAAAGCTTGCAGCAGCCTAGGTGTCATCTTCAAGGCTAACAACGGCTGCAACTGTGTAGCAGAATAACTCCAACATAATAGCTGCAAAACTGTACTGTAAAAGGCCTTTCTCATTGTGGATGGAATTGTATAATAAAATTTCAGCATCATATCTTTTCTGAAACTTGAGGGAACATTGAATGAAGTTTGAACTTACTTTGATTGATCTTCTGTCTTGGATTTTCTCAAGAACCTCTGTGGTTGCAACTTTTGCTTTTGAAAACCCTTCGACAGCGTAAATAATAAATCATGTGGTTATGGAAATGATAGCGTAATTATCTTCAAGAATAAACATGTTTAATTGGCATAAACCTAAACACCTAAAATCCACGGAGTACTCGTTTAGAAAAAGGTTAATTCAATGCAATGTATCTGAAGGAACTGACTAGGGTTAGCATGGTAAAGACATTTACCTAGTCGCACATATTGCCAAAACTAAAACCGTATACCCTAATTACTAGCCCACATTCATGGAATATAGGGACGACAGAACATACTTGCAAGAAAAGATCTAGGGGTTTTTTTCCTAAAAATCTCTCGCTAAAAAGATGAAACTTGAAACCCTAGGACTGACAATGTTGGCCTAATGCAATAAGGAACGGATTGATATTTTCAATCATGACGCCATGATTATAAGACATTGTTGATGGACAGAATAGACCCATAGTTTAATGCGACACTTGTGCAACAAATTGCAAAGTCGCATGATCCTATGATTGGATCACAAGGGAATAGCCAATTCCTCGGAATGAGGTTGGCAAATTCTTACGCAAGTTATCTTGCAAGAGGATGAATAATCATCCTAACATAGTATCTTTCTTGGGTAAAGATAATTGCTTGAAAGCAAAAGACCAACCAATAAATTGGGATAACATATGAACTTAAGGTATTGACCAAGTCGAATTAATAGGGTACGGCCCTAATCCCAGGATATAGGGGATCTTGCCAAGTCGGAAGTTCCCAGATCAAGTGCTGCATGCATTCGAAAAGAAGGATTCACTCCTTAGCAGTTGACCAACAATAACGACCAATGGAAATGATTATGCTTGTTTCAGATTTAAGAGCACTGTTTTGCTTTGTTTAATCAATGAATTAAAGGATAAATGGATATCTGATGCTTCAAGTTGAAGGCCTAAAGGGAGAGGAAGCTTCAATTACCCCCGATTGCCTGCCTGAACCTGACCAAGGGGGTTGTTAACTGCGTCAGGAAAGTGGACCGAACCCACCATGAGAGGTCTCTCCGTTGAGCGCTACTTGGAGCAGGAGGATGCTTGGGTGCCAGGGGGGATCTGGACATAAATCCCTCGCCTTCTGAGCCCTGCACAAGAGGCTAACATGACTCGAGATTGGATCTCGAGGCCCGCATACTAGTCTACGAGCGGAATCTTGGATTGGTGATCCCTGTGGATTGCTAGATAGCCTTCAAGCAGATTAAGGATAAGCCTACGGGCTGGACTTTATGTATTTCAAAGATAAGTATGATAACCTGTTAAAAATGAACTTGTTTGACATTGCTTTTCTATGTCAAGTGCTATGATTACGTAAAGGAACCAGTGCCTAACTAGCTAATTAAGGAAGCTGATTGATACATCTCCAACTAAATGTGTTAGGTAATTAAATAACTAAAACAACTTGAGGAAAGTGTGGTGGATGTGGCCATAGGTCCATCCTATAATTCAGGAGGTGCAAGCTAGACCAAGCGGTAACAAAACTTGGTCTTATAATGACCCGAATAGAGGAGCATTCATGCCTCAAATGAAGAGAGTTCAAGGTCAGAAGGAGGGACAAACAAAGAAAGCAAGAACTAACAATGTCAACAACTTTGTTCCTACTCAAAGCAATGGCCGAAACCTCTGTTGTTTCCACTGCAACGAGCTTGGTCATTTCAAGAGGCAATGTCTCAATCTTGGAGGAGGACATCACCAAGCACCTTTCCAAGGAACGGTCTATGGTCAGGGAGCCGCTACCCGAGGCAGAGGAAGAACCACCTACGTTGCCAATAGGCAAATGTGAGAAGAAGAAGAAGATCCGACCATGGAAGCAGAGTTTGAAAGGGTGACAGTCCATGCCGCTCTTCACAAGAAAGGGCCGCATCGCCAGTTCTTGGTGATTCAGACACCGTCGAACTATCAAGGTAAAATTTTCAAGACCTTGATTGATTGTGGCAGTACACATTCCTTTATCTCACCAGCTTGTGCAAAAAGATTAGGAATAGCCACAGTAAAAGCACCTATCTTGCTTGTGGAATTGGCAAATGGTCATGAGGTTACTTGTACCAGGCAAACTGCTAAGGTGGAATTCCTTCTAGGAGGAAAGACGACTTTGGTCAAATTCAGAGTCATGAATTTAGGTATCCATGAGTTTCTACTCGGAATGGATTGGATTAAGCCTAATGATGCCCACATTCATTGTGGAAAGGGCCAAATTTCCTTTCGAAACTTTGAAGTGGAATTGGTCACAACTCAAGGAGAAGCAGGGAAGCAAAAAATTTAATTGGCCAAAGCATCTCAGATTATAAAGGGAGTCAGAAAAGGACTACCTGTCTACTTAATTAAGCTCAACAAGTTAGATCAAAAGCAAGAGTCTAGCGAAGGACCTTCTTGGCTAAAGGAATATGCAGATGTATTTCGTGAGAAGTTGACAAAACTCTAGCCTCAAAGAGAAGTGGATCATGAGGTCAAGCTAGTACCAGGAGCTGCGCCAATTGCAAAGAGACCTTATAGAATGTCCATACCAGAAGCAATTGAGCTGAAGGAACAACTCAAGAAACTGCTAGATAAGGGCTACATCCATCCTAGCAATTCACCATGGGGAGCTCCAGTACTGTTCCAGAAAAAGAAAGATGGAAGGCTTCGACTATGTATTGATTACAAAGGGTTGAATCAATCAACTTTCAAGAACAAGTACCCTATTCCTAGAATAGATGAGCTTCTTAATCATCTTCAAGGTGCGAAGATCTTCTCTAAAATTGATCTCAGGTCGGGTTACTATCAGATAAGGATCAAGGAAGAAGATATCCCCAAGACAGCTTTCAATACAAGATATGGACACTTTGAGTTCCTAGTTATGTCATTTGGGCTTACGAATGCGCCTGCCACCTTCAACAGGTTGATGCAGGATATCTTTAGGCCATATCTTGATGATTTCATGCTTGTCTTCTTCGACGACACTTTAGTCTATTCTAAACAGGAAGAAGATCATGAACCCCAACTTCGGATTGTCCTTGAGATGATGAGGTCATATAAGCTATATGCTAAAATGAAGAAGTGTGCATTCTTCAAATGTTAGATTGAATATCTGGGATTCATCGTATCAGCAGAAGGAATCTCAGTGGACCTAGCCAAGGTCAGAGATGTGCTAGAATGGCCAATACCAACATCTGTCAAAGAAATACGTAGCTTTCTTGGATTGACAGGATGGTATAAGGTCTTCATCAAAAACTATGCTTTGATTACAGCACCTCTGACAAACTTACTAAAGAAGCAAACATCCATTGCATGGTCAACTCCCGAACAAACCAGCTTTGATAGACTGAAGCAAAGTTTGGTATCATCACCTATCCTAAAACTTACAGACCTCAATAAGGAGTTCGAGGTAGTAACTGATGCTAGCGCACTTGTCTTAGGATGTGTGCTCATGCAAGAAGGTCATCCTATAGCCTACTCTTCAAGGAAACTGAAGAGTCATGAGAAGAATTATGCTACCCATGATCTGGAATTGTTAGCTGTCATCCATGCTCTAAAACTTTGGAGACACTACCTCCTGGGTAACAAATTTACTCTAGTGACTGATCATAAGAGTCTCAAGTGGATCTTTATCCAAAACGAGCTCAACATGAGGCAACATCGGTGGATTGAAGTGCTGGAGGAGTACGACTTTGAAATCAAGTACCGACCAGGAAAAGAGAATGTAGTTGCCGATGCACTCACTCACAAGGCATTCCTTAATTTCCTAATCTTGCAGAACCCATCAACGACTAGATCTCTAGCTACAAAAGTATCTATGCCAAACAATCCAATACTTGAGTTAGCTAGAGAGGAAGCATGCCATGATCCAACCTATCAAAAGATGCTAAGGGAAATCTATTCAAGGATCAGGACCAAAAGCTGCAGGCTAAGTATCATGAATTCTCTGTCAATAGTGGACTTGTCTACTATAGAACGAGGCTATGTACACCGACAAGTCAATCACTTAAGCAGAAGATATTGTGGGAAGCTCATGATTCCCCTTTCTCAGGACATCATGGCTATGCCAAGACTCTCAATGCAGTTAGGAAGGGCTACCATTGGGAGAGGCTTAAAGGTGATGTTCTCAAATATATCACCGAGTGTTTGCCTTGTCAACGTATTAAAGCTGAACATGTCGAAATTCCAGGGAAGTTACAACCACTTGACATTCCGCAAATGAAATGGGAATTCATCAGTATGGATTTTGTTGTTGGCCTACCCCAAGTTCAGGGCGGATACAACTCCATCATGGTCGTGGTTGACATGCTTACTAAAGTTGCACACCTTATTCCAGTAAAGTCAAACTATAAAGCCTTAGATATTGCAAGATTGTTTATCAAGGAGATATTCAAGCTACATGGGCTACCCAGAAGAATTATTAGTGATCGTGATTCTCTCTTCACATCGCATTTCTGGAGAGCTATCTTTGAATCCATTGGCACTCAACTCTGCTTTAGCACAACTTACCATCCCTAAACGGATGGCCAAATAGAGCGAGTCAATCAAGTCATCGAGGATATGCTTAGGGCATACTGCTGTCATGAACCAAAAAGGTGGATTCAATACTTGCCTTTGGTTGAATTTGCCTACAATGCTTCTTATCAACAAAGCATTCAGATGACCCGTTTCCAAGCATTGTATAGTCATGACTGTCGAAGTCCCCTAAACTTCTCAGATCCAACCTTGAGGGTTGAAGCTTCAAGGCAGATGTTGGAAGAGATGGATGACCAAATAAAGTCAATAAGATAGGACATCCAAGCCGCCAAGGATAGACAAAAGGCATACGTGGACTTGAAGCGTCAAGATAGAATCTTCGAGGAAGGGGATATGGTCTTCATTCACGTACGTCCAAAGAAGAGTTCTCTATCCTTAGGAAATTGCACGAAGCTAAGTCCAAGGTATTGTGAACCATACGAAATCCTCAAGTGCCTAGGACCTAATGCTTATAGACTGCAACTCCCTGAGAACCTAAAGGTTCATAATGTATCCCATATCAGCCTATTGAAAAAATATGTATCTAATCCTAACCATGTACTTGATGACCAACAAGTTGTAATGCCTAGTCAAGGAGTCCTTGAACTAAGGCCTGACAGAATCTTAGATGTTAGGGAGAGACAACTGAGATCCAGAACCTTGAGAGAATGCCTCGTCCAGTGGAAAGATTATCCCGAGGAGGATGCCACATGGATAGATGAAGGCACTCTCAACCATCAATATCCCCAGTTTATCTCGAGATGAGGACATCTCGATTCCTCCAAGGGGGAGAGAATGTAACATTTCGAACTTCCACAAGCACGCGTGAACCGCCTCTATAAAGGATAATTGAATTGGATAAATGATTTTTTTAAATTATTCCCCTTATCCCCCCTAGCCAACTGTTGTGCTGGATGGGGAGGGGAATAGAAGGTGTGATCAAGCTCCTCGATAAAGCTTGCAGGGAGAAAGAGGAATGCGAGAATATGCCACGCAGGAGGATCCCCCTCCCCTCAACTATATAAAGGCTATGGGGCATAGCCAGGGGAAGAGGGGCTGCCATGAGATGCCGTCTAATTGCGTAGGGGAGAGAAGAGAGGTTGCCGCATGCTGAATTGCCTTGCCCACCCGTGCATCCTGAGTATTTTCACCACTGCCATAAGATGGGAAGCCTGAAATGACCATGAGGGAGAGAGTCGATACTCTAGTGCACGCCAAGACGTTGGTGCTACCAACGAGCAGCTGCACACACCGCCAAGCTTGGCTCGATGCCGCTATTGAGAGGGAGAGGAGGAGTGGAGGCGCTGATCGCTGTCGTGAAGGAGGAGAATTTGGTGCTGCCGTGAAGACATCGAACTGCCATCTGTTGCCATCACCAGATCATAGTCAATTCCCATGTGGCCCAAAAGCTTTAGAAGCTTCTTGGGGGAAGCTTATATAGTTTCTAGAAGCCTCCTTCCCCCCCCCCCTTGAATTGCCATTGAAGGGCCTTCATGTGGCCCTTAAGCCTTTTTTTCTTTTCCCCCATACAAAAAGTCCTTCTTAAAGACCCTTCATACCTTTGTCCCCACACACCAACAATCCACTCTTAAGGGTCTTCTACACCCATTTTCCCCCTTTCCAAGGTTCTTTTGAAAACCTTAGCTATGAGGGTTGGTATTCCCTCCCCCCTCGGGATTCAAGAAAAGCCTCCTAGCCCTAGTCATGCGGGCTTACTAAAACACCCCCTGCCCCGGGAATCCAAAGCCCTTCATATGCCCCTTTCATACCCTTTGTTTTTTCCTCCTCCTCGGGATTCTTCTACCCAATTTCACGTGCATTCCACCTAAATCCCTTCCCGTAAGGTTTCCCACAAGTCCTTAAAGCCTTCTTTTGGACTTTTCCTCTCCTAAACAATTTTAAGGCCTTCTAAAGCAAATTCACTAAGGGTGTTCGCGTACGAAGGAGACAGACAAGATCCTAACTCCGCGCCCAAGGCGAAAATGTTGAATTCGCAATGGCTTCTAAGAAAGCACAAGGGACAGCCGCAGGAGGATCGTCTCCTAGCATCCACGTGGACATCTCACCACAAGTCCAGGTTTTTTTTCCTAATTTTTATTTTACGTCGTTATAATTCAATTGGGCGTAGATGATTTTTAGAGATAGGATGCATTTTTCATCATAAATACTTTAGTTAATTTAGAAAAATTAGCTCAGGACGGAGGAATTCAGTCATTATTATTTTTAATAAAATGAACAAAATAAAGTGAGCACAAGATTGATATGCATTGCTAGCAAGTAGTTTTTATGCATTTCAATAAACTGAACTTAGATTATTGTCCATATTTTCAAAACGGATTTAAGATAGTGCACTCCGTTTAAGCATGGAAGTATAAACTGCATGTCGCATTATTAGGCTATGTCTTCTTCGCAATGAGTCATTATGGGAAGTGCTAATAATCCATAGGAAATTGCAAGGCGTGAAATGATTCCTAAGTTGCATAAATTGGTATAAATATCATTTTTTCAAGTGCATAATTATTAGAAAAGGCTGCATGTTTTAGCATGAACCTTGTTCGCAAGTTATAGGATGATTAATCAGAATTAGGCTATAACCTAACCTATGCTTGACCTTAAATCAAAAAGTTAGGGTTCAAAAATCATCTTATGCATAGATAATAAATCATGTGGTTATGGAAATGATAGCGTAATTATCTTCAAGAATAAACAGGTTAAATTGGCATAAACCTAAACACCTAAAATCTATGGAGTACTCGTTTAGAAAAGGGTTAATTCAATGCAACGTATCCCAAGGAACTTACAAGGGTTAGCACGGTAAAGACATTTACCTAGTCGCACGTATTGCCAAAACTAAAACCGTATACCCTAATTACTAGCCCACATTCACGGAATATAGGGACGGCGGGACATAGTTGCGAGAAAAGATCTAGGGGTTTTTCCTAAAAATCTCTCGCTAAAAAGATGAAACTTGGAACCCTAGGACCGACAATGTCGGCCTACTGAAATCAGGAATGGATTGTTATATCTAATCATGATGCTGTGATTATAAGACACTGTTGATGGACAGAATAGACCCATAGTTTAATGCGACACTTGTGCAACAAATTGCAAAGTCACATGATCCTGTGATTGGATCACAAGGGAATAGCCAATTCCTCAGAATGAGGTTGGCAGATTCTTACACAAGTTATCTTGTAAGAGGATGAATAATCATCCTAACATAGTATCTATCTTGGGTAAAGATAATTGCTTGAAAGCAAAAGACCAACCAATAAATTGGGATAACATATGAACTTAAGGTATTGACCAAGTCGGGTTAATAGGGTACGGCCCTAATCCCAGGATATAGGGGATCTTGCCAAGTTGGAAGTTCCCGGATTGAGTGTTGCATGCATTCGGAAAGAAGGATTCACTCCTTAGCAGTTGGCCAACAATAATGACCAATGGAAATGATTATGCTTGTTTCAGATTTAAGAGCACTGTTTTGCTTTGTTTCATCAATGAATTAAAGGACAAATGGATATCTAATGCTTCAAGTTGAAGGCCTGAAGGGAGAGGCAGCTTCAATTACCCCCGATTGCCTGCCTGACCCTAACCAAGGGGGTTGTTAACCGTGTTGGGAAAGTGGACCGAACCCGCTACGAGAGGTTTCTCCATTGAGCGCTACTTGGAGCAAGAGGACACTTGGGTGCCAGGGGGGCTCTGGCCGTAAATCCCTCACCTTTTAGGCCCTGCACAAGAGGCTAATGTGACTCGGGATTGGATCTCGAGACCCGCATACTAGTCTACGGGCGGAATCTTGGATTGGTGATCCTTGTGGATTGCTAGATAGCCTTCGGGCGGATTGAGGATAAGCCTACGGGCTAGACTTTATGTATTTCAAAGATAAATATGATAACCTATTAAAACAAAACTTGCTTGACATTGCTTTTCTATGTCAAGTGCTATGATTATGTAAAGGAACCAGTGCCTAATGGGTTAATTAAGGAATCTGATTGATACATGTCAAACTAAATGTGTTAGGTATTAAATAACTAAAACAACTTGAGGAAAGTGCGGTGGATGTGGCCACCCGTCCTATGGATGGGTGGTCGCGGTTGGCCGGGAACTTTTCTCAAACCACGATGGACAGCCAGAAGATCATTCAAAAAATACGAATAGCAAGAGCGTTGACCTAGAGTCTAAGATACAGATGATCCTGATTTACGCTGTTTTAGGGGAACGGAATGGGACTATGCCTTATGGCAGAGAGGTTGAGCTTTGCATCCCTCTCGTTTCCCATTCTCCTTGAACCAATTGTAGCGTGAATCCGCTTCGAACCTGACGTTTCTGTGTAAAGTATTTTGCTTGGGTTCGACATTAGTTGCCGTTAGGAAATGACCAATAGGAAAAACCCTAATTCAGGTCCTAAGTGGGAATGGCCAGAATACTTCAGCTACGTGGCAGACGCGGCGAGTCCTAGATCGCAAACCCTGTAACATTCCATGGGAATGCCGGGCAGAGCCTTCTAGATATCCTTTCCGATGGATTGCTAAGACGTGTCCTGAAGATAACAGGTGGACACATTACATCCATATCAATCTATTAAAGAAGTATGTGCCTAACCCTAGTCACGTGCTTGATGATCAACAAGTTGTAATGCCTAGCCAAGGAGTCCTTCAGCTACGGCCTGACAGGATCTTAGATGTTAGGGAGAGGCATTTGAGATCCATAACCTTGAGAGAATACCTCGTCTAGTGGAAAGATTATCCTGAAGAGGATGCCACTTGGATGGATGAAAGTACTCTCAACCAACAATACCCCCAGTTCTTCTCGAGATAAGGATATCTCGATTCCTCTAAGGGGGAGAGAATGTAATATTTCCGTAAAAAATATTAATGACCCCACACATGACACGCAAAAAGTAGTTCAAAATAATCTTTCACGTCGATTAATGTTGGTGGCTAAGTGTTCCCTCCATGCGCATTGATAAATTCCGGCTCCGTGACGTGCATAAGAGGCTGTGGCTTGAAGACCGCAAGCCCGCATGGGAACACCTCTTCTAGGGGGAAAATGGGGATAATGGTTAAAATCTTGACAAATTTTGTTATTATTAACCCCTCCCATCAGCCGATGCATGGTGGGGAGAGGGAGTGTGGGAAGAACATGAGTGTAAGAGGAATGGTGTAGGAGCATGGGGGGGAGGAGGCACGCTACTAACCATGTGTGTGGCCATTCCCTCCCCCCTCTAACTGTATGAACTCCCCCCCTGGAAGCTTGGGGGGAGAGGAAGGAAACGGCTGTTGATGCTACCGTGAAGAACGTCGTCACGCCAGGGAGCTACCACCATCGACGCCTGCTGCCACCACGCTGGCCCATTGCCGTCTCATCACCATCGCCATCACCATCATAATCATCATCCTCACCTCCTTCATCATCATCCTCATCCTTTCCCCAATCATTTCCCCCCCCCCTCCCCTTCCATGTCATATTGTGGAATAGAAGCTTCTTGGAAGCTTCTAAAATAAGGCTTCCATAGGCCTTGTACACATGGCCTTCCTCGGGTTTTTTTTAAAAACCACATCTTGAAAAGGCAAATTCCTCCGCAAGGGGGAGTAGGCAGCTTCTGGGGCTGATTTGCCAAAGTTAGGGAAGTTATGTATTGCCTAGATAGCAATTAACCAATCAAGTTAGGGTGACAAGGTTGCCCAAGATTTCATGTCTTAATTTAAGGAACCTAAGGTGTTGGTTAAATTGGGTTAACAAGGTATAAACCCTAACCCAAGGATAAAAGGGTAAACAAACAAAAAAACCCTTGGGGATCTTGCCAAGTTGCAATTGATCTCGGATCGAATGCTGGATGCATTCGGAGAGAAGGATTCACACCTTAGCAATTGGCCAAACAAACAACCACTGGATTGATTGTGTTTATACAGATAGGAGCACTATTTGTACTTCTTTTATCAATGAACTAAAGATGGAAAAATAATTAATGCTTCAGGTTGAAGGCCTGGAGGGAGAGAGAGCATTAGTTACCCCCAACCGTCTGCCTGACCCTATCCAAGGGGGTTGTTAGCCGCGCCGGGTACGTGGACCGAACCTGCCACGAGAGGTCTCTCCATGGGTGCTACTTGGAGCAGGAGGACGCTTGGGTGCCAGGGGGGCTCTGGCTATAAATGCCTTGCCTTCGGGTCCTGCACAAGAGGCTGACATAACTCGGGATTGGATCTCAAGGCCCGCATACTAGTCTATGGGCGGAAACTTGGAATAGTAATCCTTGAGGATTGTTGGAATTGCCTTTGGGCGGATTATGGAAATGCCTTCGACGGATTATGGAATTGCCTTCGAGCAGATTATGGAATACCCTTCGGGCTGGATTATATGATGTATTCTAAAGACTGATAAATAAGATCAATTGTTGAAAATGAACTTGTTTGACACTCTTTCTCTATGTCAGTGCTAAGATTACGTGAAGGAGTCGGTGATTAATTGTCTAATTAAGGAAGCTGTTTTTGCTTGTCAAACTAAATGCGGTAGGTAATTAGACAACTAAAGCAACCCTGAGGAAAGTGCGGTGGATGTGACCATGGGTCCATCCTACGGAAGGGTGGTCCCGGTTGGCTGGGAACTTTTCTCAAAGGATTTGATAGCAAAGTAACGATGACCTAGAATCTAGGAAGCTAGAGTCCCGATTTGTGCTATTTTAGGGGAACAGAATGGGACTATGCCTTATGGGTAGAGAGGTCAAGCTTTGCATCCCTCTCATTTCCCATTCTCCTTGAACCAAGTGCAGTATAAATCTGCTTCGACCCTGATGTTTCTGTGTAAAGTAGTTCGTCTAGGGTTCGATGCTAGTTACCTCTGAGGAACTTGACCATTAGGAAACCCTGATTCAGGTCGATCCTAAGTGGGAACGGTCGGAATGCTTCCACTTTGTGGCAGACTCGCGAAGACCTAGATTGTAAACCCCGTGACATTCCGTGGGAGTGCCGAGCGGCACTTTTTGGACTCTCTTCCCTATGGGCTGCTAAGACGTGTCCTACAAGTGGACAGGTGGACATGTTACATTCATTCATGTTTTGTCTTATATATATCCCATAATCACTTTGGGTACCCATCCCTTTTTTACATAACCCACCATTTTAGCCTAGGTTCTCTTTTTCTATTTCCTTCTATTTACACTCTGGCTTTGCCCATGCCCATCTACTCTATACAAATTGCATAGGAGGGAGCGTGGCACTCTTTTACAAAGACTTAGGGGTGCCTTTGCATTTAAAAATGTGCCCCTTCCATTTTCACACTTGCCTAATCTTGGATTTTTATGGTATCTTTGCGCTTTTTGTCTTTTTTTCTCTAATTTCTATTGTTGGACTTCCTTTTTCCACATGATAGCCTTATATTTTAACATTTTCTTTTTCTTCCCTTGTTTTTTTTTCCCTTTCTTGCCTTGGGCTTAACATTACCATTCTTGCACTTGAGTTAACATTACCTCCCTCCTAGTTGAGTGCCAATCCCATGGCACTTGTGGACTTTGTTGATGAGGGCTCGGGTAGTTGAAGGGTTGTCATGGATGTGGATGATGAGGCCTTCCAGGAATTGGACATGGAGAAGAAGCATATCAAAGTGGTTGAGGTTTTGGAGGTTGAGAGTGGATTAAGTGGGTGACAAGGCCTTTGAGGTCGATGGATTCTCATGGTTCGTCCAATTCACCTAGAAAGGAAAAGGAGGTGCACTACCTAGGGGGTATGTCTACCTTGCCATTTGCATTGTGTCTATGTCAATGGAACTAGGACTTGGTCAGAAGCCTAAGGTATTATCCCACAATTGAGAACCCAGTTCATGTAAAGGGGAGATGCAATGGATGTAACTTAGGGAGACATGTCTAACCATAGGTGAGTGTGACCTCCCTAGGTGTGTCGTTCCATTGATGAGCCCTAAGTGTGAAGTGGTGGAATAAAAAGGGGCTAGGGGGTTAGGCATGGAGCCATCTAACTAAGGCCATATGATGCACCTAGCTTAAGAACCCCTAGGTGGAGTGATTGTGGCACTCTGATGTTATAGTGGACTTCATTTATTCTTTTTCTTTTTCCTCATTTTCTCTTTTTTTTTGTTACAAGTAGGAGGAGACAAGCTAGATGTCATCCTCAAGCTCTTTAGTAGGAGCTTCACGAGGGGGACCTAAGGCAATTTGCTAAGAAATGCAAGTCTTAGCATGTAGCCCTTCTAATTAATCCTTACATTGAGTGGGGTAGTAGAGAGCAAATGATAGTTACATTTCAAGAACCTATTATCACTCATATCTTCTAAGAGACTCATGCCAAATGCTAGCAAGAGAGTGGCCCTTAACATTAGACAGGTCATTGCACATCTAACTATTCATACATTGATGTCAAAATAGAGTGGTGGCAGGTGCTCATCTTGTGGTACTGGCTTCTATTTTAATAGGATTCACAAGAGATGGAGATAATTATAGGTGGTAAGGAAGGCCGGGTCAGGGCATGCTATGAACTCATCTGGGAAGTGAGTGATGGAAGGTCGAAGGTCTTGAGCTTCAAAAATAAGGCATTCTTCAAGGCTGGAGGCGTTGACATTATAGATCAAAGGAAAGTCGTACCTGCAATGCTTCCCCTAGTCCAAATCCTAGGTAGTTCACTATATATATACCCTCTATATCATGTGCATTCAAGGCCTATTTATAAATATCCTTATTTGTGAATATTTTCTTGATTTAAAACATAACCATTTTCTATTCAATTTGTAAGTAACCCCTTTATATGGGACCCTTCCGTATGTAAAAAAAATGTAAAAATGGTATTTTAAAAATCATTATGTTGAAATAATGTGGTACATGCATATATTTATGATTGATCTCCCCAAGGTCAAAATCCACACAGTGGAGCCTCAGGTAAGCCATGTAGGTGGGGTCATCCCTCTCATATGGTAGCATGTTGCAAAAAGCCATCCACGCTCAAAATTAGTGTCCCAGATTCTTTGGCACCATTTAGGCTGGGCTTCATAGCATTTAACCTTTCTAGGCTCTTCCTTGACCTTATCCTCTTAGTATCTCAATGGCTCTCTTCTCCATAATGTGGGTTTTCTTTCCCTCTCATCCAACCATCCCTTTTCTAGCCTCTTCACTACCTGGATGGCTCCTTTAACCATTGGAGGGGGTAGCACTAGATTTAGGGAAAAAGGGTAGAATAAGTAAAATTCAAATATGGTGTGCCCTCATTCTCTCACTTCTCCCAATGATTTAATTCCATTGCCCAATTGATAGACAATTGTTCCTCAGCTTTTCAACATCTAGACCTCGGGCATGTCTTGTGGCCTGGCATCAAATTTTCTCCTCGTGAAGTCACCCAACTCTCTGTGTTTTCTTTTGGCCTCAATGATTCTTTATTTTGTAGCCAAATCTTCTTCTTGGTCTTCTTCTTCTATTGATGGAGGCGGAGGTGGGATCTATTCTACAAACTGCCCTTCGAGGATGTCAAGCGGCTCCTAATTTGGGCCTTTCTCCATTGGTGGTTCTGCTTGGGTGCTCATGGTTGGCTATTCCTACTGTCCTTGGTCTCCAATTCCTAGATGCTCTCTAAGTCTTCTCTAGAGAGCCCTACTTATCATACTAGCCACTTTTATAATGGCATCAAAGATAAAGGAGCATGGTATGTACCTAAACAACTTGATCACACTCGCATCACTCTATCCATACTTTGCTTGTACACTTAGGAGTGAAAGTAGTATCTTTAAGCGAGATACCCGACACCCATCATATAATAGTATGACCACGTCCACTCTCAATGGATCAGATGACTCAGCATCCATAGGCAGTAATGCATTGATCATTACCTCGATCTGAGGCTCTAAGATTGGAGGAAGGTTTGAAATGCCCACCATCTCTTCTAGTGTTAAGAGCGTACTTAGTAGTGTGTCCTCCGATGGGTTTAGTAGCCCAAGAAGTCCATCAACGACATAGCCACCAACTCTTTTTACATGCCGCAATAGGTGCATTCCTTGGGAGAGAATGGTACCTCTCTATAGACATTTCTAGGGCACATCTAATATTATTATATATGATATTCAATTACAATAACACAATATTAGTGAGTTTGGGAATCTCCCAAATTTTGCCATTTTTTGAATACTAAAAAGGTGGCACCCGGATAACATGCCCATAAGTTTCTTAAAACCATATGATGTGAACTATCATTGGAAAGCATTTTAAAAATGGAATCTATTGAGCTATAGAGCACTCGATTTGGAGTTATAGTGTTCAAGTTATAACAAATCCAAAGATTTGACCACATGTCCCAAACTTATGGGAAATTTCCATATTCCCCAATATGGTGTTCAGTCTGAATGTAGAGCATCAATGGTACACACTTTTCTTATCAATATTAGCTCAAAGTTTCATATTTCTTGGTCAATGATCTTTGATTGAAACTCGTTGAAGCGTTGTACAAGGTCTATAGACAAGCGACGCTTTCATCGAATAACTAGCTTGCACTGAGTGCAAGGGTCTTGGGACACACTTATTGAGATATGTCTCATGATCTTGAATGTCATGACCATCATCATTTTCCATTTCTTCTATGTTCTGGTAGACAATATGCTTTTATTTCCCTCATTATTTATCTTTCTCAATCTCTCTCTACTTTTCTCTATTGCTCTCTCTCATTCTCTATTCTTATCTTTCCCTCTATCTCTCTATTTGTGCCCCCCTCCTTCTATATTTCTTTCCCACCTATCTCTCCATTAAAAAAAGTAAAGAGAGAAAATAAGGAACTTTAAAAATAAAGAAATGGGAAGCAATGTCTCCCTTCCTCTCCTTATCTTACTCTTTCCTTTTACCTCTCTCTCTCTCTCTCGTTATTTTTCTTTTTTCCTATATCTCTCTTTTTTATCTCCTTCTATCTCTCTATAACTCTCTCTCCTCCCCTCTCTCTCTATTTTTCTCTTTCTCTCAATCTCTCTATTTGTCTCTCCACTCCTCTCCCTTCCTTTCTCTTCTCCTTCTCTTTCTCACTCTTTGTTTATCTCTCCCTCATTGTTTCACTCCCTCACCCTCCCTCTCTCTCCCTCCCTCACTTTGTCTATTTCCTTCTTCCTCTCCCTCTCTCTATCTCTCCCTCACCCTCCCTCCCTCCATCTCTCTATTTCCTCTTTCTCTCTTCACCTTCCCTTCTTCTTTCTCCCTTCCTCCCTCTCTTCCTCTCTCTCATCAATGCATTTCTCCATAAACAAAAATAAAGAAAGAAAAGAAAAAAACACAAAAACAAAGTAAGAAGAGGCAATTTACATACCTCAAAGGCTTGAAGAAAAAACTATTTGCACCTCCCTTTTGCAGCTTCCTTCCTTTCTCGTTCTTCTTCACATATGGTGGCGGCAGTGGCAGAGGCAGTGATGAACTCTTCCTCTCTCTTTGTCTCTCTTCCTCTTCCTCTCCCTGTCAAAGCTTTGAGCTCTCTTGCTCTCTCTTTTGTAAATGTTTTCAATAAATGCCCTGCTCATATTTACAATGGATTCTTTTCTCAAAGTGCCATTGCAAATAGCATCACTATTAGCATTGCTAATTTAAGTTTGCAACACTTATAGCAACTCTTATAATGATGCTAATAGTGACACCAACATTTTCTCTCACAACTGACTGTCGCTATTGGCCTGTTCCCTTGTAGTGAAAGCTGGGCACATAGGGACATAGTTGCAAAATTTTTGGGTAAGTTGTATGTTTCTCTTAAGCAGATTCCCCTGTATTCTTTGAAAAAACTTAAGAAAATGACTCCTTTTGGAAATTGGGTGAAAAATAACGTATATCTTTTTGAAATTTTTAATTTTATGTATTTTTAAATTAAATCCACTATGATCAAATTATTTTTTAAAAAATAGACAATTTTTAATTATTTTTTAAATAGAAAAGCTAGTATCTCTATATCATAAAGATTATATGCCGTAAAATTATTTTTTTCTAAAACTTAATGATTGAGTAAACTTATACATGATAATTATCTTGAAATTGAAGAGTCTAATCTAAAAAAATTGAATGATTAATTGATAAGAAATATCTTATAATTACTTACCAAAGTGTATAATCACTAACTAACTCATATATTTGATCAACAAAAAAAACCATTATCATGCTATCATTTCACAAATATATTATCAGCTTGGTTTTGTATTAATAAAGCTTTAGACTATCAAACAAAAATTAATATCTACACAATAATGTGTTATGAAAAAATATGAAAACTAAACTTTTCAAATCCTAGTATGAGTTAGTAAATCTATATGTACTATTTATTATGTAATACAATTAAAGAGATATTTATTTTTATAAAATTTTATATTTAAAAATATATAAATTATAATACTCAAACATAAACTATTGAGTATATTAGTATGAGTCGGTATATGTTGGTGAATGCCTAACTAAAATAGACAAAATAGTATGATAGATTAAGATATCTCACTTCAAGAAAATTGAAAATTATTTTCATCAACAAAGCCTATAGTGATCTAATGCATAAATACCTTCTCTTAAAAATCCACAGCTTTTTCGTCTTCAATACATTACTCCTAATCTTTGGCTTTTTTTCCATCATCACTATTATTATCATCATCATCTTTGTCTTTATTCTCCTTAATTATTTCAATAATTTCAATATCACTAAGATGTACAAGTTCTCCTCGTTCATTAAATAGAGGAGGCATGGCTCTTAGATGTAGGCATGACCTTCTCAATGTTTTGCTATTCAAGGATACCCATCCTCATTTGGCAATTCAAGGATACCTTTGCACCTACTTCTTCATCCTTATTTGGCAATTCAAGGATACCTTGAATTTGCATCTTAATAAATGCTGCTTAAAGGCCATCCTTCTCCACAACATTACAATGCATTCCTTTCTAAATATAGTGCACATCATTATTCTTCCTATTGAGGATATAAAGTTTAAATGTATCATTCAATTACCATGGGCTATATATATCTTTATTATGTTATTTAGATATTTATTCTTAGTAGAAAAACTATATATACACCTGTCCTTGAAAATAAATCAAGCACCCAATTGTCTCATGTTGAAAATAAGTCGAGTAATCTATTGATCAACCTCTTTTGACATGAGATCCACGTGCTTTAGTTTTCTTGTGATGGCTAGATACTTAAAGAAGTTTTCTATATTTATTTTAGTTGCATGTGCTTTGACCCTTTTCTTCTCTACTTGATCCTAGTATCCTATGGTGATAATCTCAAAGCAACTCTTGAATTGGAATTGAGGTGCGTGCTCAATATTGGCCTTCTTCCTACATAAAAAGATACTTAGCTTAAGCATATAAAAACATCAATATATGAAAGATTATAAATTATTTTGGGTAGAGAGTAAAGAAATTATACCAAATAAAAGATTTTGCTTCATGTAATTCATTTTTGAAAGCAAGTGCCACACTACTAACTTGGTGTATATTGTGAAAGATAACAAATCTAAACAATGGATAATTTGTAATTTTCTTAAATTTTTTATCATCTACAAGACTTCTTTGAATGTGAAATCCTTGTTATCATTAGTAGATCCTAGCATGTTGAATCTATATGGTATATCTACAATTGCAAGGGTGAAGTAATGTGGACCTACCAATTAATTTAATTCATTCACATCACCATGAATAACTTTATAATGTATCCCCTATACATTGTGTATGATAGAAAGAATGCATCTCCATATCATCAAGTTGTGCTACATATTTCTTCTTTAGTAATCTACATGATCTCTCTTACTTTGCCCTCTCCAAATGGATCAAGAATTGTGGAGGGTAATCATCACCCCATAATGTGGCTTGTCATTTTCTATTTCTTTTACCTTTGACTATTTTTTAATTTTTTAAAAAACTATTACTCTCTATATACTACAAATCAATTATATTTCAAGATAAGAAGCATCAATACTTACCAATCCTTGAACACTAGGAAGAAATCTTTTAGTACATTCATTGAGGTGGACTCTGAATATTCATGAGTAACTTCATTCCACGAAGAAAAATTGTGGCACTTTATCATCATCCCTTGTATTTTTGTATGAACTTTATGTCTACAAATAGAAGTATTTTCTTAGTATTTGAAAGAGTAGACTATAAAATAAGATAAACATATTGAAGAGATAAATTACGAGTTTAGCTCATTAACCATCTTATCTAAGGAGAGCTCCTTTGCTATTACCTTAGATAAGGTGGATATAAGCACTCTCTCATCCTTCATGCCTTGAAGAAAGGGTTATGGTAATAACTTCATATCATTAAAAAGCTCTTCAATGGACCCATCTATCTTCTTAGACTTTCCTTCAAAATTAAATTTGCATAATTCCGAGCCTTCTTTAACTTCTGACCTTTTCATTGCTTATCTTCCAACATTTTAAAGATTTGATATTGTAAATCCCAAATTTGGCCCATTCTAAATGCAAGTTGCAACATTGGATCATACTTACGAAAACCCTTTGTCTTTGAGTTCTCATCAATCACCACACCAACCTCTAATAATCATAGTCTTCTAAGATTCGTGTCTACCCTCCCATAATTTTGCATTCACTCCTCATATTTTGAATGAAAAAGTCTTATCTTCTTAATGAAATACATTTTTCTCTTGACATCATTGTCATTATTATAATCTTAGGCCAAAATCTTTGCTTCTTTCAAACTCAATCTTACAAATTACACTTTACACTTAGCATTTTTAGATGTGTATGAGGATACTCTTCTAGAAGCTACCTTCTTACGTCAACAGAGTGTAAGACACCTATGAAATAATAGTCATAAGTCTCTCTTTGGATATGCCAAAATTTTCTTTTTTTGGACACTAGTAAAGATTCATCATAACCACCAAAGAAACAATTGTAGCATAAGGTTTTATTTTCATTTTTATCATCAAGTTACTAACATGTCCTATGATGGGTTCTCACACTTCTAATGGTCAAAGCCTAGTATTCTCATCTATTGGGGCTGGATTTATTCACCTAACTAGAAGGGGGATGAAATTATCTCTAATAAGCTTATGTTCTTTTATATATATTCTAAGCATATTTCATTCTAAAGGTAAGATACCCGATTCGAGCTCCCCACACTTGGCATTATGAGTTTCTCTCCTTCAATAGCTAACTCATCCTTGAACTCCTCAAAATCAGCACTAGTACATGCCTCAAGTTCCACATGTGTTCAAAGATTTCTTTTGTGGTCTTTTCTTTGATGGAGGTATTGGCCTTGGTGGACTCCTCTTCTTTTGTATAGGCCTACTACCTTCTTTTCCACTAGACTTGATTTTTGTAAGATGAGAGGTCTCTTTGGTTTGAATAGACTTTTGAGGCATAGCTATAGCATGTGACAGTATATTTCTTTGGATAAAAGAAGAAAATACTAGAATAAGATTTTCTTCATGGTGAATTTCATCTCTCAAAGGCCCTACACTACTACACTAAGTTTTAACTAATTTTGTTTCATCTAAGCCAAAATCTTAGACCATTGAACCATTAGAAGCTGTCAAGTAAACCATGGAGCTATCTAGATCTACATAATTACATGACATAACCTTTCCACATTGTTTTGCCTTGCAAGAAATCCTCCTCACTACTAGAACTATAATCTTATATCAAAGAGTCAGATCGAGATTCTACAATTTTATGTATTTGTGGCTCCTATTCACATTTTTGTATTATATATGAGGACTTTGATGGTAGAGGAGGTTGATATTGACCACCTAAGGGTTGGTCCTCAAGTCCTTCATTATTCTTTTGCCTTGATGCTTGTGTGGTCTTACTTTGTTCAGTAGAAGCACCACTTGGAAATAGTGCTCTCTTGGCAACGGTTTAATACCTAGCGGCTTACCCAATTTTCCACAATGATATTTCTTGCTACCTTTCTCAACTTAAACATTGCTACCCTTCTTCATCATAGTAGTGGGTGGAGGAGAATAAAATGGACCAAAGGTATCCTCTTAAAGAGTATACTCCCATGTCAATAAATTAGCTATTTGATACACTAGATCAGTTGTTGGTATGCAATATATATAGCTATTATAACAAGTTGATACACTGCATTAGTGGGAGAACAAAATGTAACAAAATATAAAAGACCTTCATGCATTGCAATAAGTTAGTATAAATTTAAAACAAAAAATCATACGCACTTGATGCAATGCATCAGGTTAGTAAAAAGTCAAAATAAAAAATCACACTAATTGATGCAATGCCTTAATTTATTATAAAATTAACCACAAATTCCTACCAATTTGATATAGCGTATTAAGAAGAGAATGTAGTATCACAATTGTTAGTCCCACTTTATGCTTTACATCATCAAGATTGTACAGATTTAAAATAGAAAATCACACTAACTTGATGCAAAGCATCAACTTTGTATAAAATTTACCACAAATACATACCAACTTAATGTATTGTATCAAGAAAAGAATGAACTACCATGACTTTCAATCCCACTTGATGCATTGCATCAAGTGGGTGAAAATTTTATCACAATTTTCGACCCTTATTAATGCCTTGTACTAAGTGGAGAATAAAAATCACATAAATCACAACATCACTTTATGCACAACATGAAATGCCATTGCAAATGGTCAATTATAAAGGAAACTTGATGCAATGCATCAAAGGGGAGATAGAATATGCATTTTGAACAATATACAAGTACTAGATGTATAGATTACTTATGTATCAAATAATATAATTTACCAATTCAAATGAATATTACATTTTGAACTACAAAATAGAATAGAAAATCTCATTAAAAGATTCCAATATTTTGTGTGATACTATATATTTTTGCAATTTTTAGGTATGTAATGATTGATACATTAGATAAATTTTTTTACAAAAATATAAAAATAAAATATCTAATTATAAAAAATATACATAATTATAATCATAATTTTGTAAAGTTATTTAAAAATATTGATATTCAACAACTTGTAAATTTACATAAAAAGTATAATTAGGTAAAGCTTTAAAAAAATATGTACCTTATCCCAAGCTCTTGTGTTTGGTGCTTTGCCCTAGATTGTCTATGTCTTTTGCACTATATAACAATAGGCCATATCATAGTAGAATACTCATAAGAAGAAAATTTATTGTTTGGAATACTCCCTTAAACCAATCCAATGATAAATAAAAGAGAGATGACTCATCAAGGCTATAACAAGCAGTAGATCAAAAACTTCAAAAAGTATATTAATATAAGATTAATAATGTACCAACTTTGAGATCATCATGCTCGTGATCATAATCGTTTATGTACCAATCATGATCATGGTCACCAATATCATCAAGATGATCATAACCATTATAGTCCATAATTAGAATAATTATAATAGCATAAACAACATTAAACTTGTCGCCAATTCCATAATGAAATGGTCATCAAAATCCAAACCATAAAAGAGAAGAAGGCTGAGAGTTGATGACGATCATAATTGTATTGATGAATCTAGAAATGGCTATAATTATTCCAATCAGGATGCTTAATAAATCGAAAAGCACTTGGATTAGAAGTGAATCATAGATAGCAAAGGCATGATAGAATTGATACACAGTAATAGCAAGGTGGAAAATAAAGTCTACCTATAATACTACAAGTATATTCATCCCATAACAACCAATAACTTGAAAGTTATAATGATATATCTAGGGTACCATACATCACAAACAAAGTGAGAAACACCATGGGTAGTCCATAAGCAAGGTGATAGCTCTTCTAGCTTAGAATGAAAGGATGATGTGTGGTCGATGTAATGTATGTGAAAATTACAATGATTATTGATAGTAACTGTGATACATTCTACTACCATGGTCATTGAAACGATGGTGTCAATAGCTCTGAAGTAGTGTTGATTGTGACTATGGTCGAACATGATCATCTTGATGAATCTAAGCATGATGATAAAAATAATGATAGAAAAGAAGTGTGAAACCTTACCCCTTAGATGCAATGCATAACCAAATGTGCAAGGAAGAGAATTTGATGTACTATATCTACTTGCTTGAAAAAAAAATTCAATTTTGGAAACTTTTTGAGAAACCTTGCCTCAGCAAGCGATGCAAACTTGATGCATCACATCAAGTTAGTCGAAAAAATTACTGAATTTGCTACTTTTTGAAGTTGGTGAGAAAAGTGCAAGAAAGCACAATGAAAAAGCAAGAAAACAGGATGAAAAAGAAACTGAAAAAAAAGTTCTATATTCAAAAATTACTTCAAAATATCATCGTTAAATTTGAACAAAATTTGACTTCAAGAGTATTGCCCCCAAACCTCCAAAATTTATTGCCACCCCCTTGGATCCCTTGACAATAGTTATAAAAAGAGAGAGAAAAAAAAAACTTGATAAACTAATTTTGGGCTCCACTACTAGACATTTGATGCAGTATAGCAAGATTGAGAGAACATAAGTAGGCTGATTCATGATATTTTTGTGTACAACAATCAAGTTATTAAAACAAATGAAAACTTTCTAGAAAATTTGATGTGTTGTATTAAGCTTACTATAAACTTAATACATTTCATCAAGTAGTGTGGTAAATTAAAATGATTTAAAACTATAAAGTGAACTTGATGTACTACATGAAAACTTAATTAATTACATCAATCTAACTGAAAAGATAATAAGATTTCAAGGAGACTTGATGCATTGTATGAAGTAAGAAAAAATAGTCATATTAAAATTTAAGTGAACTTACTGCATGGCATTAACTCAACCAAAATATTAGCTAAAATTTATGAAAACTTGATGCTTTGCATCAATTTAGTAAAAACATTAGCAAAGTTAATGAGAAACTTGATGCATTGCATCAACTTGGCTTTAAAAAAAAAGTAAACTTTATAAGAAACTTGATGCATTACATCAACTTGGCCACAAAATTAGTAAACTTTCTAAGAAAGTTGATGCACTACATCAATTTGGCTAGAAAATTAGTAAACTCTCTAAGAAACTTGATGCAATGTATCAAAAAATGATATAAATATCAAGCGAACTTGATGCACTATATCACCTCATCCAAAATATTAGCTACAACTCGAGGAAAGTTGATGCACTGCATCAATTTAGTCAAAACTTTAACTAACTTTCTAAGCAACCTAATGTACTATATGACCTTAGAAAAAAATGAATAAAGTTTTTTTTAAAACTCAATGCACTGTACCAATTAAGACCCAAAACTAATACAAAGAGTGGGTAAAATTCATGCATAGTAAAATGAAAATTTGAAAAAGAATAGAGGCAACTGGATGCATTGTATCAAGTTAGCTACAATATTTAACAAAACTTTAAGGAAACTTCATGTAATTCATCAAGTAGGAACAAAACTTGGTATAGTATTTGTGTTAGATTGTGGATTATATCAAGTACACCGACATATTAATATAATTTCTACAAACTTTATTGCACTAAATCAAGTGAAACTAGATATTATAACATATCTCTACTCAAACTTGATGCATTAAATCATATTGGAGGAGATATTGAAAAAATAATAATATAATCCATTAAGTTGTCTTTAAGAAGTTAGAAATTTCTTATAACATTGATATAGTACATCAAGCTTTCTAAAGTCTAAGGAAATTTTCTTTATTGATTAATCAAACATGTTTATTATATTCACCATAACTTGATGCATTGCATCAAGTTGACCTACTTTTATCAATCATTATTTTTAATCAAGTCATTACCTAAATAGAAGGCCCATAAAATCCAACTATCTATACCTCTTACAACTCAATTTCTTACTTGAATTTTTTTCGAATCTTTCAACACTAGTCAAAATCTTGTTGAAAATCACTTACATTGACATTTTCATTTTTTGTTACAAGGTTGTTGCGCTAGATTTGTGCGGGTTGGTCTTTCTCGTTTGTACAATGCACCTTTGCTTTAGCTTGTTGATCTCCTACTTGCAAATGAGAGGAATGAGGTATGCATCCCTTATTATAAACATTAATTTTCCAACGTAGAAAGTCATTAACCCTAGGGCACCTTTACACTAAGCTCTATGCTTAACCTAACCCTAACCCTAACCCTAACCCTAACCTTTTACTCAATTGCTCTCTTCATAAAAGACAATGCCTATTACTCCACTTTGATACTATCAATGAGTTATTGTATTATTCTCAAGCATTTCCTCTAATTCTCTTGCTAGAATCTACAATGTATCTTTTCTCTTATATGAATAGATACTTTATCTTTTGATTCCTATGATGGATCTAATACTCTATCTTTTGAATCCTCTGACACATGGGAGATCTTATCAAGTCCATATAGCCCAACCCAAATTACAAAGAAAAATGATGTGCATATTATGAAATAACAAGATCAATTGTCCTTTAATTCATTTGATCCCACTACTTTGGAGGACATTAGAGGTTCTGTGAATGATACAAAGGTGCAATCATCAAAGCATCTAGATCACTCATACTATCAACATTACAAATCATCAGAAGATGTTCGTGCATGTAAGAAGTATGTGGTGGTAAAAAAATTATGCATTTTCAAAAGAATAGAAGAAATCATGGTATGGAGCATGCTAGGTTACTTGTAAGTGATGCAAAACAAAGTACGCATTACAATGTGATTGTTGCCAGAAGAATTATCTTTCTACATATGGTTATCAAAAAATTAAAGACACTCCAAGAGCATTATTTTTCTTTGATGTATAGTCAACACGATGCTTTTCTTTTATCAATGTTGATATGATGGGTATGTGGAAAGTTTATGTATTTTCTTTATAACATAGTGGTTGGACAACATTTAAATAGGCTTGAGCCTAGACAATAATCATCTTGAAAGATTCAAATGGAAAATGTCTAAGTATGATGGATACAGACTTGAGCCAAATGTTACTATGGGTCCTCTAGGAAAAAGTTATGCCAACAACTAGAAGGTTGCATCTTATAGATAACTTTACTAGGACTGAAGTATATTCCATCTACAAACAAGCTATGCTTCAAAATGAAGACAAGTTTGTTAGCTATCAACATTTCACCAAATTATGGAAGTCATTCTTCAGCAATGTATCAATCCCGAGGAAAGTTAGAATGGTAGTATGTAGCACCTATGCAAATTCAAAAGCTCAACAAAAGAATGCAAGTGATGACAAGGAGCTTGTAATGACAAAAAAAGTACCACAAATTCATTAGGAAGAGCAATCAATAGAGAGGCAAAATGCCATTGACCATAGGCGTAAGTGTTTTGCTATCCTAGAAAGATATATTGGACTTGTCATTCATGGTATGGACTAGAAGAAGTCATGCTTACCTCATTTTTCTTGTCTTCCAAAGGATGTCAATGGAAAAACTCTTGTACAAATGCATTCAGTGGGATGCCTTACGTACCATGGAACAGTTCATCCTAGAGTACTCTTTACTTATCCAAATGTTCATAATGATCCTAACCTTCCGATTATGATATTGAACATTATACTCTCTAGTTGGGAGGGTGCTTTATCACTTGTTCTTTATTTGCAGTTCAATAACACAACAAGAGAGAACAAAAACCAGACAGTTTTGGGGTACCGCAACATGCTTGTACACATGTGGATATTTCAAAAAGTAAAAGTGAATTTTTTGATGGTGGATCATACACATGATCATATTGATCAAATTTTTAGTACATTTCCTAAGTGCCTATCTTGACACAATACTTTTAGCTTGCCTGAAATTATATGTATCATACAGAATGCTTATGCACCAAAACCAATTGTCATACACCTAAGAGAAACATATGACTTCAAGCTTTTTACATATGGCTCAAACGAAAAAAATGTAAAATCTTTGCACAAGTTAAATGACCTTAGCTCCCAACATGCATTTCTAATAAAGAGGAAAAAGGAAGGTGGTAGAGTACATCTATATGGAAAGAAATTCTGTTTTAGTAAGGTCTGGTTTCCTTCAAGGGGAGTTAAGTTCTTGAGATATATCCCAGATACTATACTACTTGCAACAAAATAAGAACCCTTGGATTCTATCAAAGAAGATAAAGAAGCATCCAAGAAGGGATGAGAGATTGACCATGCCAAACATATAAAAGAACAAAGGTAATTAATTGAAAAAGCAAGAAAGTATGCAGGCACCTAGGATGTGACTTGATGGGATGATTTTTTCCAAGACCAAGAGAAAATACTTACAAAAATACAAAATGATGATTGGCATCTAACAAAATCTTTTGCATGGCCTAAAAATTTGAGTATTGCAAATCCTCTTGCAAGGAGAAATGTAAAAATATCAAAGGAGATTCAAAATATTTTACATCCTAAGGAAGAATGTGCAAATGTTAGAGGAAATCCAAAAGATCTTACATCCTAAGGAGCGAGAAATGTATATTGATAGTAGAATATGAAGAACAAAAACTAAGAAGCTATAAGAAATATGGTAGGTTGATATTAATGATTTTAATGTAGCCTCACTTGTGTCAACACTAGCTAAGGATGATGAGATGGGTCATCCATTTTGGATAGCAAAAGTTTTGGAAGTTAAGAAGGATGATACTTTAGGTAAGATATGCTTCATAGAAGTACATTGGTTTTGAACAAACCATAAGGATGCACTTGCAGGAAAATATACACTAGCCATGAACACTATAAGAAATCTTACAACAAAAGAAAGTGAGCAAAGTCAAGCCGATGGACAAGCATACTGAAGCTTGATGAGGTGGATATATTAGTATATGATTTTTACCTTACAACAACTAGACATCTCAAGAAGTCAACCATTGCAATTCTCAAAGAGAAAGTTCTTGGTTTGCAAAAAGATGATGATGATGATGATGATGATCACAATGAGCCTAGGAAAACAAAATGTACAAGAAGTAGATCCAAAACTTGGAAAAGAAAAGTCTACATTTAGATGAAAGAAATGATCTTGTTTAATAGTAGAGAAGACAATGCATCATCTAGTTCAAAAGGTGCATGGATAGAAGCTAGTGATACTAATGGTTCAACACAAGAGGAAGATGAAGAAGAGTGAATGCCTTACAACAATGAAATTTATCCATGGAAGTCAAAACAATTGTGCAAAATCCTTATTTTAACCTTGAAAAGATTCGAAATGTTTCTCCTGAGATGAAATATTACCCAAACTGTTTGCAAGTTTGTTTTGGATGAAGGTATATATGTGCTTTAGAAATTTACAAGATTTTGAATAATTTTTTTGCTATCAATCTGGTCTCATAGCTTTTAGATCTTCTCTACCACAAAGCATGTTGTCTTTACTGAGTTTCAAGTAGGAACTAAAGCCAACTCCTCAAATATATCTCCAATATGCTTGATGAGTTGACAACCACCAAAGATGAGCTATGTCCAAGAATCATCATAGCCATGCTAATTCAATGTGTGGGCTCCTAGATTGCATATGGAGACTCAGGTTCTACTTCTAATCTTCACCATCATCATGGAAACTTTCTAACTACAATATCATTCTCAAAAAGAGCCTCCTCAAGTTGACAATTTGGCCATTTGATATCATACTTTTATCTCTCCATAATTTGAAATAATTATCAGAGAGTCATGATCACTATCACCCTTTAAAATAGTAGGCCCTTCAAGATTGTGGACCACTCCCTTAAAGTTGTAAATATCCCCAGCTCTAGAACTCCTCACGTTCAAGTAGTATGTCATTGGAGTTGATGAGCATAATGCACCTCCTCGAAGGTGAAGTCTTCTCTCATTTTTTTGGATTGTAGTCTTGTCTCCTATGCTTGATGCTCAATGTATGCTTGCGATTTTCTACAAGCAATCAACCAAGTTATAGTCTTTGATTGGATAATAGCTCAAAAGCACAAGTAAAGCTACTTCACATGCTATTGGTTTGCTTCCTAGGACAAACAAGCCCTCTCATATTACATGCTAGCCATCATAGAATCATGGCCGCATCGTTCCACTGAGAACTAGAGTGCATGTCAATTTGTCTTTCTGCACATGAGGCCTTGATTCCTTCTATTGCATGGAAGTAGGCTATGGTTGTTAGTGAAAGAAGAGGTGGAAACACACATGAGAACCTATCAATTCTATAGCAATTGGCTTTTTTTAGTTTCACAACAAGGGGCATCCTCCCCCTCTCATGCATGCCCCTCTCCCCAAAAATATGATATCTTATTCTCCTCCACTCTTCTGAGCTGTTCATAAACTACAATGGCTCTTACAATTGACGTAGCTCACTATTCTTTAGCTCTTGCAGCCATCTGTCACTCATAGCAATCATGGACAATTAGCATCAACCTTTTAAGATTCCCAGCAGCCCCTTTTTGTCTCCCACACACAACACCATCTACTTCTATCTTCTTCAATGCTAGCTTGTAATAAGTCCATCCCCTACACACACTGTAATCTATGCTGATGGTATCCTACTTCCTCCAATGCTTGCTCTACAAGGCATTAGCTTGCAACTACTTGATGATGAACAAATGTCAAGCTTCTTGCACCTTACCTTGTTTTCTTTTTTACATAATTAAGGAGATACCGTCCTCCTTTTTCATTGAAAGCTACCTTTATGAAGGCTTTTTTTCTCCCCCATGCATGTAACCTCAGAAATAACTTTTGCTTTTCCAAAATTCTAGCCTCGCCTTGAGCACATATCTTCTGTTCTATTTTTTCTTTTACATAACTCTCTCCCCCCCCACCTAAGGTTTACAAGAAAGTAAGGATAGATCACACTATATAGCTCTTCTTGATTGCCTTTGCCCTTGTGCTCTCATGGTCTCCATCTTTGGATGCCATTTCAAGTTCTCAATTGCATCATGGATCAAAGTAACCAACATCCACTTCAATATATATCCAATCCAAGCACCCCTCTTAGGTCATAAGCTTGTGGTAGATCTCATACATTCTAGGATTTTGAACCTCCATATACTCGAAATACGCCCATAAAAAAAGACATAGCAATTTCCTTTCCATTTGTGAATCCATCACGTTGGAAGCTGCTTTAGTTGACCTTTTTGATCCACATCTAACATAATCAGAGTATCAGACACATCAAACACAATCAAACCATCACTAAAAATATCCAAGTATGCCAAATCAGGAAGCATCTTTGCTTTTCTCGTCAAGGCATCGGGCAAAGTGTTTGAAGCATTCTCCACCAGTGTAGCATCAAATCCAACATCCTCTATATGCATATCCTCTAGTGCATCAATCTTCTCACAAACTACAACTATGCCCTGCATATCGTGTACATGCATCAATACCTCAATCTCTCTTTGCTCTCCTACATCATATAAAATAGGAGCTTCATAGGTCTCCTCAACACTAGAAAATTATGCATATGCAATATCATTCTCATATGATTTAGACTCATTCAAGGCATCATCTTCATAGCTACTCACAGCATCAAGAGTAGGATAGACAAATATAATCTATATGGCAACTCAAAGCCTCACTAGTCTCTGCATAGGCATCCTCTATATGGCTAATCATAGCTTCAATACTTTAAGCATAGGAATTCCCTACATAAGTACTCTAAACCTCAATAAACTACTCATAAAAATCTATGGTAGGACTAATATAAGCATGGATAAGAAGTAATGAAATTTGGGAAAAATCCTATGCCTTCTTTAAGTTCATCCTCCTCTAGTTGTGGTGCATAGATTGGATGTTGTACGCTCGCGTAGTGAATGCCAGAAGGTCCCCAAGAACAATAGAACTCTACTTTTTGCACAAAACTCAAGGTAAAAAGCATGCACGACATGAACAAGAGACCAATTGGGTGCAATCTCCCCCCATTCCTTGTGTGAGCGCTCCACAAAGCATGTATTTTATGTATTAATCATCTTCAAGCTCAAATAATAGCCCAAATTACAAAATAGAAAGCTTTTAGCTTTTGAGTTTGCTTTAGCACAAAATAGAAATAAAGCTAATGGGCGGTGCCCAAAGAGTCTGGCATACCCAATACAATGTCCAAGTACAAATAACATAATCGTGCGCCCATGCGCATATAAAATAATAAATAAATATCCAACGCCTCAATAAATAGGCGTGACAAAATATAGGTGCCATGCCTAAGGTATGCGGCCATCAAAATATAAATGATAAATCGAATACTCACTATCCTCCAATGCTTTCCTCTGCCACTGTTGCTATCTCTACACATCAACTGAAGCATTCACAATCGTTAGTAAAATAATACAATTAAACCGACAAAAGTGAATACCTAGCCATCTTCAGCTACATAAATAAATCAACTGGTTAGAAATCAATCCTAACCTTAATTTATTACGAGTGCACACTCTAAACTCATAAATGTTTATTAATTTAATATGCATTTTGCGTAATCACGTGCTATGGAATCACCCATGTACACACTAAATTAATGAAACACCCGAAAAGGATAGGCGTCCCCATCAACTTCTCACACAAAGAATCCACTTTGTGTATGAGCCCCGGTCATCAAAGTTTATGGAATCCATCGAAAAACCTCACGGAATCCACCGTGGCACGGAATCCACTATGAAATATGCCTCCTGGCATCAGGTAGCATCTGCATCCTTGATTCCTCCTCTTCCTACATCTAGAGTGCCTCCTCCACCTATATTCTTACTTCTTCCTCTTCCCGCCTTCTTTTCTCTTCCTCTTCCTGGTTCACTAGTTTTTGAGGATTATATGTTGCAATGACCCTCCTGCATAAATCCACAAGTTTCTTCCAAAATTCATGATCTATATACCCAAGCTCAATGACCTGTACACTAGAATTAACCACTCATTGTACATCTTGTGTAAAAAGCATATTTTCATCCATCTAGACTTCCTATTTCAACAAATGCTTATATGCTACAATGAGCCTGTAACCTACATCCAAAAGTTGCCTCCTAGCTGCATAATCTATATACCTAAGTGTAAGCAAATGTAGAGTGTAATCCAAGACTTGTTGTATATCTGTCCTAGAAAGCATATTTGCATTTGCATCCATACCTAACTCTTTATCCTAGCCTTTATGTTGGCTTCAACAAAAATGTTAGAGCATTGCTTGTGTAATGGCTAGAAAGGCATAGGGCCTCGTGAAGCAATCACAACAAGGCAAGGAGCTAGGACCTATGTAAAGTAAGATGAAAAGCAAGAGAAGTGCTAGACTATTCATCGTGTCAAATTGTATGAGAAAGTAACTGAATACACATAAGAATTACTCAAGGCAATTGGGTTGCAAATCAACTCCTCTCTTGGCATTTTGCATTCAAGAGAACTTTGACTCTAGTAAAACGCACATCAATTCAACTCACATAGAACATAGCATAGCAAACAAATCCAATATCTACCATTGCTTTCATCTTTCACATCATTGTCTTAAACCAAAAATCCTAAATCTAGGTTTATGTAGAAATAGCAAATGAGGTGTACACTCCGGGGGGGGGGGGCACTCATGAATATATGTATGTATATCAAAATAAGGGGTTTTTAAAACACCATTTTTATACACTTTTTACATACAGAAGGGTGTTATACAAGGGGTTTACTCCCAGACTGAATAGAAAAGGGTTGTGTTTTATTCAATAAAAAATCACATATTAGGATATTTATAAATAGGCCATGAACACATGTTATACAGAGGATATATATAGAGTTAACTCCCGGAGGGTATACATAAGCATGTAAGATTTCCTTCAAGAGTATGGAAGTGGCTTGATACTCACTCTCTTTCACTCTTTGATATAGATGAATGATGTTCAACTCAAGGCACAAACATGGCTAGAATAAGAAGTAGCATAAGGTAAGCTCATCATTTAATGGTATGGTCAAGATATAAGATACATGGACAAAAGACTTGTGAAGAATGATTTTGATGAGAGAAGTGGATGTGGAAATGGAACTTTTAAATTCTTGTCATCACTATGCTCATGATACAAAGTTGGGCACATAGGATGAAGGTATGTAAGTGCTTTAGATCTTTACAAGACTTTAAATAAATTTTTTGCTATCAATATGGTCTTGTAGATTCTGGCTCTTCTCTTCCACAAAGCATGTTGTCTTTACTGAGTTTCCAAGAGAAACCAAAGCCAACTCCTCACATAAATCTCCAATTTGCTTGACAAATCAACAAGCATCAAAGATGAACTACGTCCGAGAATCATCATAGCCATGCTATTTCGACATGCAGGCTCCTAGATTGCATATGTAGACTCAAATTCTGCTTCTAATCTTTGCCATCATCATGGCTAATTCCCGACTACAATATCATTCTCAAAAATATCCTCCTCAAAATGACATTGTTTACATTCAATATCACACTTTGATCTCTCTGTAATTTGACATAATTATCAAAGAGTGATGATCATTATCACCATTTGAAATAGTAGGTCCTTCCGATTCTCTTGATTGCAATCTTGTCTCTTGCACTTGATGCTCATCATAGGCTTGTGATGTTCAGCAACAAGCAATCAACCAAATTGCAGTCGCTGAGACCTGACAATAGCTCAAAAGCATGAGTACAAGCTCCTTCATATGCTATTGGTTTGCTCCCCAAGACAAACAAGCCCTCTCATATTACATATTGGCCACCACAAAATCAGGACTGTCTCCTTCCACTTAGAACTACACTGCATGTCAATTTGTCTTTATATACATGATGGCTTGATTCCTTCTACTAGATGGAAGTAGGCTATGGTTGTCAATAAAAAAAGTGTTGTAAACACACATGAGAGACTACTAACTCTACAACAATCATCTTTTCTTTGTTTCACAACAAGGGAAATCCTCCCACCTCTCACACATGCACCTCTCCCCAAAAAGAACATCTCTTTTCCTCCTCCACTCTTGTTGAGCTCTTCATCAACTAGACAGTCTCTTATAGCTGACGTATCTCACTACTCTTCAGATCCCCCAGCCATTTGTTAGTCATAGCAATGAACAATTAGAAACAATATTTTATGATTCATAGCAACCCCTTATTGTCTACTGCATGTAGCACTATCCACTTCTCTCTCTTCTTCAACACTAGCTTGTAACAAATCCATCCTTTGCACACAATGTGATCTATATTGATGGTGTCGTACTTTCTCCAATGCTTATTGAGTAAGGAATTATCTTCCAAGTACTTGATGATGAAAACAAAGCTTCCTTGCACCTCACCTTGTTTTATTTTTTGTGTAATTAAGGAGACACCCTCGTCCCTTTTCACAAAAAGTTGCCTCTGCATAGGCTTTCTTTTTCCCCACCATGCATGCAACCTCAGAAATATCTTTTACTTTTCATAAAAGTTAGCCTTCCCTTGAGCACATATCTTCTATTATTTATTTTCTTTTACTTATCTCCCTCTTCTCCCAGCTAATTTTTGCAACCCTTAACGAATAATACCATATTGGGGAATATGGGAATTTCCCATAAGTTTGGGACATGTGGTCAGATCTTTGGATTTGTCATAACTTGAATAGTAGAACTCCAAATCAAGCACTCTATAGCTCAATAGATTTAATTTTTCAAGTTGTTTTCAATGATAGGTCACATCATATGTTTTTGAGAAACTTATGGGCATGTTATCCGGGTGCCACCTTTTTTGTATTCAAAAAATGGGAATTGGGAGATTCCCAAACTCACTACTAGTATGTTCCATACAATGTGTAACTTAACTTCCATCCCCAAATCTAATTATTCCTTCCAAAAAGCAAGCTCCTCCTTTGCAAGAGTCAAAGATTTTTGTTAGTTGTTCCCACTACTCACAAGGAGAAAAGCCATGTAATGATAGATCACACCACACAACTCTTCTTGATTGCATTTTTCCTTGTGCTCTCATGCTCTCTATCTTTGGATGCCATTTCAAGTTCTCAAAGCTCATGTCTTTTTAGTATAATAAGCCTTTGTAACTTACATGAACCTTAATTTTCCATGTGTCGCTTTATAGCATTCTTCGCTCAAGAGCACTAAATGTTTTATTTAGAGTCTCCTTTGTAGTGCTAATGTCACGCTATCAAAATTGACCCAACACTTGATGCATCCTAATGTTTCTCATGGAGGATGATAATCTACACGACATCCACCCCCTCCAAATCTGCACAATATTTGGATGTGTCACCCAAATTACAAGTTCTTCACTAAGCATGCACAGATGCAAGCATCCACATGGATCATAGATCAAAATAACTAGCATCTGCATCAATATATATCCAACCTAATTGTCTCCTCGTGTATCATAAACTAGTGGGTAGCTCTCATACATTCGAGGCTTTTGAACCTCCATATATACATACTGGAAGTGCACCCATCAAAAAAGACATAGCAACATCCCTACCCTTTGTGAATCCAGCACTTTCGAATCTGCTTTTGTTGACCTTTTGATCCACATCTACCATAATCATAGCATCATGCACATCCAACACACTCAAACAATCACTAAAAATATCCAAGTATGTGTAGTCTGGAACCATCTCTGCATTTCCTTTCAAGGCATCAAACAAAGCATGCAAAACATTATTCACCTTTGGAGCATCACATCCAACATCATGTATGTGCATATCCTCTAGCGCACATGAATCTTCTTCAAATTACAACTGTGTCTGGCATATCCTGTATATGTATCAATATCTCAATCTTTCTTTGCTGCCCTACATCACATAAAACAAGAGCTTCATAGGTCTCCTCAAAAGCACTTGAAAATTGTGCATATGCAATATTGGTCTCATCTTCTTTAGGCTCATTCAAGGCATCATCTCTATGGTTACTTAGAGCATCAATAATATATGGATAGACATCATCTATATGGCGACTCAAAGCCTCAGTAGTCTCTATATAGGCATCCTGTGTATGGATAATCATACCCTTGGTACTTTTAGCATAGGTATTTGTTGCATAAGTGCTCCAAACCTTAGTAAGCTCCTCATAACCATCTATGGTAAGGCTAATTTCAGCCTCCGTAGGAAGTAATGAAACTTGGGAAAAATCCTATGCCTCCTCTTTAAGTTTGTCCTCCTCTGGCTGCATGTGCATCCTTCGTTTCTCCTCTTCTCACATCTGAAGTGCCTCCTTTGTCTATATTCTTAGTTCTTCCTTTTCCCACCTCCTTTGTTCTTTTTCTTCATGTTTCACTAGTTCTTGATGATTATATGTTGCAAGATGCCTCATGCATAAATCCACAAGTTTCTTCACAAATTTGTAATCTATATAGCCAAGCTCAATCATTAGCAGACTAAAATCCACCACTTGCTATACATCTTGTGCAAAAAGAATATTTTCATCCATCAAGCCTTCATGCTTCACTAAGTGCTTATACACTACAACGAGCCTTTGACCTACATCCAAAAATTGCTTCCCAAATGCATAATCTATATACGTAAGCTCAAGAAACTATAGACTATAATCCAAGATGTGTTGTATATCTTGACTAGAAAGCATATTTTTATTTGCATCCGTATCTAAATTTTCAACCTGGCCTTCACGTCAAGTTCACCAAAGATGTTGAAGCATTGTGTGCATTATGGTCGGAAAGATGCAGGGTCTCATGAATCAGGCAGAGGAAGGTAGGGAGTTGGGACATATGTAAAGTAAAATGGAAAGCATGAGAAGCAGCAGACTATTCACCATGTTAGATCCTGTGAGTAACTAGCTCAATGCACATAAGAAATACTCTAAGTGATTGACATGTGAATCAACTCCTCTCCTAGAATTTTGCATTCAAGTCACACATGAATTCAACTCACATAAAACCTAGCATAGCAAACAAATCCAATGTCTTGTATTTCTTTCATCTTCCACATCCTTCAAGGCTTAAAAACAAAATATTTTATCGGGGTTAAGGTAGAAATAGTAGATGAGGTATACATAATCATGTAAGGTTTCCTTCAAGATTATGGGAGGGAGGAAAGCTCGGGGAAGTTACTATATGTATATCCTCTACATCAGGTGCATTCAAAACCTATTTATAAATATCCTTATCTGTGAATTTTTCTTGAATAAAACATAACCCTTTTCTATTAGATTTGTAAATAACCCCTTTATATTACACCCTTCTATATGTAAAAAAATGTAAAAAATAGTATTTTAAATACACCTTATTTTGGATCCACATGATGCACACATATATTCATGATTAACTTATCCAAGGAGGAAATAAAAAACTAAGACTACATGGCTTGAGACTCGCCGTCTCTCATTCTCTAATACACATGAATGATGTTCAACTCAAGGCACATGGCTAGAATAAGGCATAGCATAAGGCAAGCTCATCATTAAAAGTATGGTCAAGGTACAAGATACATGGACAAAAGTCTCATGAAAATTTATTTTGATGAGAGAAGTGGAAGTGGAAATGGGACTATTAAATTCTTGTCATCATTGTGTTCATGATACAAAGTTGGGCACATAGGATGAAGGTATGCAAGTACTTTAGAGTTTTAGAAGACTTAATATAAAATTTTTACTATCAATCTCGTCTCGTAGATTTTGGCTCTTCTCTTCCAGAAAGCATGTAGTCCTTTACTGAGTTTCCAGTAAGAACCAAAGGCAACTCCTCACATATATCTCCAATATGCTTGACAAGTTGACAACCGCCAAAGATGAACTATGTCATCTGAGAATCATCATAGCCATTGGAAGCCGTTCGAGGCTGTGGACGGCTCCTTCAAAGTTATAAATATCCCCAACTTTGGTACTCTTCACATTCAAGTAGTCTACCATTGGAGTCGATGAGCATGATGCAACTCCACCAAGGTGACATTCTTCTCTCATTTCTCTCGATTAGAGTCTTGTTTCTTGTGCTTGATGCTAGGTAATTGACCAAGTTGCAGCCTTTGATCTGATGACAGCTCAGAAGGAAGAGTACAAACTCCTTGATATGCTACTAGTTTGTTCCCAAGGACAAATAAGCCCTCTCATATTACATGCTAGCCACCACAAAATCATAGCCGCCTTCTTCCACCAAGAATTAGACTACATGTCAATTTGTCTTTAGGCATATGATGGTTTGATTACTTTTATTGCATGGGAGTAGGCTATGGTTGTCAATCAAAGAAAAGGTGAAAGCACACATGAGACTCTGAAGCAATTGACTTTTTTTTTTCACAACAAGGTCAATCCTTCCCCCTCTCATGCATGCATCCTTTCCCAAAAACATGATCTCTTTATCTCCTCCACTCCTACTGAGCTCTTCATCACCTCTTTTGGCTCTTGCAACAACTGACATAGCTCACTACTCTTCAACTCATGCAGTCATTTGTGAGTCATATCAATCATGGATGACTAGCAATAGACTTTTGAGATTCACAAGAATCCTTGTTGTCTCCACATGCAGCAAATCCTCTTCTCTATCTTCTTCAATGCCGGCCTGTAAAAAATCCATCCCATGTACATGCTATAATCTATGTTGATGGCGCCCTACTTCCTCCAAAGCTTGCTAAGCAGGGCATTAGCTTGCAATTGCTTGATGAACACATGTCAAGCTTCTTGCACCTCACCTTGTTTAGTTTTTTGCATAATAAAGAGGTACCTCTATCCTTTTTTCCCTAAAGCTTTCTCTACGTCGACTTTTTTTCCCCATCGCATGCACGCAACTTGAGATATATGTTTTGTTCTTTCAAAATCGAGCCTCCCCTTAAGCACATGTCTTCTGCCATATGGTTTCTTTTACTTATCTCCCTCTTCTCCTACCTAAGGTTTGCAACCCTTAACCAATTGTGTGTGTAGCTTAACTTCCATCTCCAAATCTAATTATTCCTTCCAAAAAGCAAGCTCCTCCTCTACAAGACTTAAAGAGTTCGGTTAGAGGTTTCCACCACTCATCACAAGGAAACAAGAGGAGTAAGGGTAGAACACACCATACAACTCTTCTTGATTGCATTTTCCCTTGTGCTCTCATCCTCTCTATCTTTGTATGACATTTAAAGTTCTCAAAGCTCCTTTCTTTTCAATAAAACAAACCTTTGTAACTTACAGCAACCTTAATTGGCCATACACTGCTTTATTTGCTTTCTCTGTTCAATAGCACTAAAAGTTTATTTTAGAGTCTCCACTATAGTGCCAAGATCATGCTATCTCAATCATCTTGAATTTGACCCAACACTATGCATCTTGAGGTTTATCATGCAGAACGATAATTCTCATGACATCCACCCCCTTCAAATCTACACATCCTCTAGATGTGCCACTTATGCAAGCACCCGAGTTGGATGCCAAATAACAAGGCCTTCATTGAGCATGCACAAATGTAGGCATCCACTTGGATCATGGATCAAAGTAACCAACATCCACTTTAGTATATATCCAATCCAAGAACCCCCTTTTGGCTCATAAGCCCCTTAGGTAGCTCTCATACATTCAAGGCTTTTGAACCTCCATATACATTCTTAAAACATACCCATCAACAAAGACATAGCAACATCCCTGCTCTTTGTGAATCCATCACTCTAGAAGCTACCTTTGTTGACCTTTTTGATCCACATCTAACATAATTGGAGCATTAGGTTCATCCAAAAAACTCAATCATCACTAAAAATATCCAAGTATCCTAGATCCAAGTGCATCTCTACACTTCTTGTCAAGGCATCAGACAAAGAATCCTAAATATTCTCCAACTGTGGAGCATCACATCTAGCATTCTTGGTATGCATATCATCTAGTGCATGAACCTTCTCACAAACTACATATATGTGCTGCATATCTTGTACATGCATCAATACCTCAATCTCTCTTTGATTCCCTACATGACATAAAACATCAGCTTCATAGGTCTTCTCAAAAGCACTTGAAAATTCTGCATATGCAATATTGGTGTCATCAACTTTAGGCACATTCAAGGCATCATTTCCATGGTTACTCATAGCATCAAGAGTATATGGATAGACATCATTTGTATGGTGACTCAAAGCCTCACTAGTCTCTCCATAGGTGTCTTCTATATGGCTAATCATAGCCTTAGTACTTTTAGCTTAGGCATTCATTTCATAAGTGCTCCAAACCTTAGTAAACTCCTCAGAAACATCTTTGTTAGGACTAATTTCAGCCTTGAGAGGAAGTAATGAAACTTGGGCAAAATCATGTGCCTCCTCTTTAAGTTCATCCCTTTTGATTACATCTACATTATTGGTTTCTCCTATTCCTGCATCTAAAGTGCCCCCTCTGTCTTTATTCTTACTTCTTCCTCTTTCGGTCTCACCAGTTGTTGATGAATAGATGCTGCAATGAGCCTTGTACCTAAATCCAAAAATTTCTTCCCAAATTTGTAATCTATATACCAAGCTAAATAATCTACACACTAAAAGTCCACCACTTGTTGTACATCTTGTGCAAAAAGCATATTTTCATTCATCGATCCTTTTTGTTTCACTAGGTGCTTAAACACTACAATGAGCCTCTTACATACATCCAAAAATTGCTTCCTGACTGCATAACCTATATACCTAAGCTCAAGCAACTCTAGATTGTAATCCAAGACTTATTGTATATCTTGCTCCGAAATCATATATACATTTGCATCCATATTTGACTATTCACCCTGACCTTCACATCGAGTTCACCAAATATGTCAAAGCACTACATGCGTGATGGCTAGAAAGATGTGGAGTCTTGGGAAGCACCCACAACAAGGCAGGGAGCTAGGACTTGTTTAAAGTAAGATGGAAAGAAAAAGAAGCACCTGATTATTTGCCTTGTTAGATTCTGCGAGCAAGTTACTCAATACAAGAAATAATCCAAGCAATTGACTTGTAAATCAACTCCTCTCCTAGCATTTCACATTCAAGGGAATGTTGACTCTTGTAAATCACACCGATTCAGCTCACATAGGACGTGGCATACTAAACAAATATAGTGTTTTCCATTGCTTTCATCTTCCACACCCTTGGCTAAACACAAAACCTTAAATCTAGGTTTATGCAAAAATAGCAGATGAGGTATACACAAGCATGACATAAGGATTCCTTCAAGAGTATGGAAGAGGAAAGAAACAACAAATATTATGTGGCTTGAGACTCACACTCTCTCACTCTCTAATACACATGAATGATGTTCAACCCGAGGCACAAACATTGCTACAATAAGGCATAGCATAAGGAAAGCTCATTGTTTAATGGTATGGTCAAGATACAAGATACATGGACAAAAGACTCAAGAAGAATGATTTAATGAGAGAAATGATAGTGGAAATTGGACTTTTAAATTCTTATGATCACTATGCTCATGTTACAAACTTGGTCACATAGGATGAAGGTATGTAAGTGCTTTAGAGCTTTAGAAGACTTTTTAAAAACATTACTTCTATCCATATGGTCTCGTAGATTCTGTATCTTCTCTTCCAGAAAGCACCTTGTCTTTATTGAGTTTCCAATAGGAACCAAAGCCAACTCCTCACATATATCTCTAATATGCTTGACAAGTTTACAACCACCAAAGAAGAACTATGTCTGAGAATTATTATAGCTACGCCAATTCAACATGCAAGCTCCTAGATTGCATATGCTTGACATAATTTAGACTTAGATTCTACTTCTAATCTTCACCATCATCATGGCTACTTTTGCGATTGCGGTATCATTCTCGAAAATACCCTCCTCACCATGACATTTTTGCCATCTCATATCATACATTGATCTCTCCAGAATTTGAAAGAATTATCAGAGAGTGATGATCATTATCACCATTTGAAATAGTACACCCTTTGAGACTATGGACCGCTCCTTCAAAGTTGTAAATATCCCCAGTATTGAATATCAACGCATGAACTCTACTGTACTTAATAAACAATAAACTATGTTTATTGAAACGACACATTTATGCAACGAATGGTCACAAATGATCGTTTGTCAAACATGTAATAAGAGACATATCGAATAATAGTTTTAGTTATCCTTTTTATATACTCTGCACATGCTGTGAGAATAGCAACCTCCCTGTGTTATACTATGTTCTCAGATTTCTACATAGTATCTCACCAGATTTGAGGAGCCATTTCACGCCATAAATGTCAATCGAGTGTTGTGGTGCTGCTACGTGCACACTTGTAAAAAATCTAGAGTGTGGATTTCTTATTGATTTAGAGAGCCAATGCCATTTTAGACATTAGTGTTAATGTCCATGGTTCAAAAATTTTAGATTTTTGGACAAGTTTTAGTCAATTTTTGATATTTTAGATATTTTCTCTTGTTAAAATCCATAAAACTATAGACAACTTCTATATTAGGATAACATGTAAACGAAAGCATGTAGCTTTCAGCTAAGTTGCGAAGATTTTATGTAAAAAGAGAGATTGGCGAAATTGTGCGACACGCGATCACTGTTTTCAAGCAATGAACAACACTCCAAAGTGGGAGATGAAGAAGAAGTGATCTCGCTGAATTCTAGTTAGTTGTCCTTGTAGTTTACCCCCCCTTTTGGAGCCAACAGAGGCATCAAATTGGCGATCTGAGCAACATAGAGGAATGTATTATTTTATATGCATTTTTGTCTATTAGAGTTTAATCTTCTCATAATGTAGGAATAAACTGAGAGGCTTCATCTCTGTTAGTATTCTTCTACATTTTCCATTTCTTTTGGTGAATATTCTTCTATGTCTTCTATTTATTTGAACCCCTTCTCTTCCATGGGCTGATTTGGGGCTGATATCTTTAGCCATATTCAGAGAATTAGCCACAGCAGTATTCTTTTAATTCATTTCTTACTCTACAGAAGACAACATGTCAAAATATGCAAGTATTATGCACCTCTATGGTAGGGCAATGTTTGTAGATAATTTATTGATGCTTTGAGTTGAATTAATAGGAGCCTTTTCTCATATTTCTTGGCTGTGGTAACTTATTCTTATCAGGAACTCAATTTGAAGCTCTCTTGAAACAAGTCTCTTTGCCCTAGAAGCCTTGTAATTGATTCATAAGATTTTGTTCCTAACAGTCTACATTGAATGTAATCATGAAAAATTGATTCATGATATGGCATCATGTATGAATGATGGGATGCAGAGTTGTTTATGATGCATAATAGCATTTTCTACTTGATTTTATCATTTGTGATTGCTCTTACAGTCAAGAAAACAAGCTTTATTTGAGTTAGACCTTATGAGATAATACTCTTGTGATCTTTGCTAAGAACATGCAGTTGGAAGCTCTATCAACATCTTCAAGAACTTGGTTTGAAACCTTCAACCCTTATCTATCTCTACCATCTCCGGAGTCTAAGCTCTTGAACCCCCATACATTCTTCTCTCTCAAACCCTTGTGATTGACCGTGAAGAAACTCTTGAACCTTTAAACATTTATTGTAATCTACTTATCTCTTGAAGACACATCTCCATCTATCTTGTCCAGTTTTCTTGCCAATCCCTTGTGGTGACCTTCAATCCTACGCGCTGCGATATTGGTGAACCTGATGTGGAGGTTGGTGTAAGCAAGATGGGGGAAACTTTAGGAGATACTCTACAACAATTGGTGCACATACTGCAATAGACTCAGCAATAACAAATCTAAATGTTACAACAACAACAACAAAGGCAAGACGAAGAGAAGATTGATTCCACAGCTATCAAGGCCCTTGAGAAAGTTGGGTGGGAATTAAAACAATTTAATGGTCAAAATGTCTCTGTTTTCGTTCACTTGTATGTTGAGAAAATGCTCTTCTTTGTGTATCACAACATGCATGGAGTTGCTATTTTGCCAGACTAGCCAAGCATGGTCTTCAAGAAAGAATCCATAGTCTTTTTCAGTGAGATGCGGATTGGGTTGCATTCAAAAAAGCCCTACGCGAAGAATTCTTCTTAGAAGACTCTTGCCTAATGACGAAGAAAGGTTTCACTGATTGGGTTGAGAAACCCAACGAAGATTTAGCTGCCAACAGCTTTATGCCATGAGTTTGAAAGTAAATTTGGACAACTTGATACTGAAGACCAACAAACTATGGAAGGTCAAAAGATTGAATTATTCCTTAAGGAGCTACAGATCCATTTTGCAAGCGAAGCTTGTTGATCGCCTAGAAGATGCTACCTCTGAATTAGGAGTCAAGAATGTATGGACAAATGTTACTGTTAACATGATTGTCTTCAAAATCCCCTATTCCTTTGACTAATCAACAAACTCTTTTTTCTTCTATTCCTTCTAAAATGATGTCACGGAGAACTCATTAAAAGAATGTGTGACCTTCATCTGAATCTTACAGAAATTAGTTCTGAGGTGGAGAAGCTGGATGTCAAAGTTGAAAAACAGGACGATCATCAACTCAAAGACCCATGAGAGAAGGCTATAAGAGGTGTTGTATTTGGTGTGACAGCTGACAACATGACAAGAGGAAATGTTCAACTTTCCATGAGGATGAAGCACAAAAGCTCGTCTTTTGGAAAGACGTAAAAATTCATGTAGTTGAAACTGGTCTTCCACTAGAGCCAAATTTTG
This sequence comes from Lygodium microphyllum, assembly GCF_053477565.2. NCBI lineage: Eukaryota > Viridiplantae > Streptophyta > Polypodiopsida > Schizaeales > Lygodiaceae > Lygodium > Lygodium microphyllum. The sequence continues at coordinate 80,490,495 of NC_141163.1, read as the reverse complement.
GCTATGGTGGAATGAAGAAAAGATTAGAAGTTTTAGCTGTAAATAATGCCTATGTAGCAATTGATGCAACTACCTATGGGCTGCAAATTGAGCTAATTAAATCAAATTTGAAAGCAGCAAAGATAATGTGCAATCTAAAGTATGAATGGAGGCAGCACTAGATCAAATGGAACATGGTAAAGTAGCCAAAGATGATTCAACTAACGCCAATCAGTGCATTCGAGGAATAACTGGTTGGAAAGAACCGGTAAAATCTTTTTCTACCTTTGCACATTTGGCTGATGTCAATCATAAAGAATTCTTGATTGAAGAAAAGATGAACCAGGGCCTTCCTCTTCTAGCCCTCCAAAATGAGTAACTAGAAGAACGCCTGAACAACCAAAGATTGCTAAAAATATAACGCCAGATATCAAGAGATGGAAGATGCACCACAAATAAAGAAGACTAAAGGAAAGAAGAAAGGCAAGCAACCAAGCTACAAATTGCAGTCTGTCATAGAATTTGCAACCGATCTCAAATGAGTCACAGAAGAATGAATTCTGGGAAGCAAAGTTAAATTCATCTTAGGTAAAATTCTTGGAATTGCCAAATGTGAATTCCAGGATGTAATTATTAATGTAATCAAAAGGAAAAGGCAATATGTTGGTGATGAAGCTGAAGAAACAGTGCATGCTTTTTTGCAGGTTCTTTGAGTTTTTGTGTAGGATGAAGAGAAGCTGACTTCACAATGAATTCATCTTGAAGCACTTAAATAATTAATTGCAGTAATTGAAGTTGAAGATAAAGAAAGCATGAATGTAAAAATTAAAGAAGTGAAAGTTTTTAAATGTAATGGTCGACTGGTCCAAACCAATTGGGTAGCCTACCTTTCAAAAAGAAGGTCATCTTTAGTACATTCATGATGAGGAAGATGCCCGATTCATTCCAAGCAGTCACTACTCCCGTACACATTGGGCAAGAGCAACAATGGAGACAGTCTTCGAAATTGGAGAAAAAGAAACACTATATATTGCACTCTTAGACCATGGTTCTAAGATAAACGCCATGAAAAGGAGTCTCTATGAAAGTGGCGGATGGTCCATAGATGTTGATCCAGGCTGGCGAATGAGAGCTGCAAACAACTCTTCTGGAGATTTATATGTTTCATGTCCTAATGTGTAGGTAATTATTGGAGACATAAAAGATAATTTTCACTTTTTTGTTCAAGACTCTTGTAGTTATCCTATCATTCTTGGGCAACCTTACATTTTTTAATCCTGCTTGGAAACAAAAGCTCTTGATGATGGTTCTTCCTATGCTCAAATCCCAAGCAAGGATAATGAACAAACTGTCCAATTTCTTACTGTGTGTGTTAACCATCATCGAAACAGAGATCGACTGCCTGATTATCTTGTGCCTCCTAATGCCCGATAATTCAAGGGTTTTTGGGTTGCACTGCTATAAAAGGAGGCTATGACACTGTGTCATGTAAAAAGATTGAATCTCCTTATGCTACAGAAATTGTATCTCTAGCAAATCTATATGTATGTACAGCCAATAGTATGGGATGCTATAAGTCTCTTCTAGCCATGACTAAAGCTGAAAGAAAATATTTATGTCATGTAAAAAGGGAGCTGAAAACTTATGACATGATGGCTGAAAATGAAGATATTTTGGGTTTTTTTTTGGACTGATTACTAGTGACATATTGGTTGAAATATATGTAGCTGCTCATACAGAAAATCAGGCTAAAAATCAGTTCATAGAAGTATGTGCTTTGAATTTCTATCAAACAATTCAAGAATTTGTTGAGTAAGAAGACATTGGTTTAATCAACAAGGATGAAGCACAAGTGGAGACAAAATACAAGACAATGGATAAGAAAGTCAAGCCTATGGTAGTTCCACTACCTCTTAAAAGTGAAGGGCTGGTTGATAGAGCAGCAAATCAGCCAAATCTTCGTGATCCTTCCAACATTGGTCACAATTTCACATCTGAAAGTATAAAAGAGCTCAAAATAGGTGAAAACGATTTCCTTTCGCCCGCTGAAAAACACTATTTTATGCAAATGATAATGAAACATGGAAAAGCTTTTGCATTTCAACCAAGTGAAACAGGTTGTGTAGATCGAAATATTGTGGCTCCTATGGTCATTTTTACGGTCCCACATGTGTCTTGGAACCTCAAGCCTATTCTTGTTCCAAGGGCACATTTGCCCAAATTACTGAAACTTCTAAACGAAAAGATCAGAATAAAGATTTTAGAACCTTCTTCCGCACCTTATTCAAATTGATGGTTTACCGTGCCCAAGAAAAATGGATCCTTATGATTCATTCAAGATATATAACATGTTAATCGTGTCACAACCCGAAATGTTGGTTCGGGTCCAATTGTTGACAAGTTTGGTGAAGCTTTTGCAGGTAGAGCAATTTGTTCTATGGGCAACCTATATTCACGATATAACTAATCTCATCTTTCATTAGAAAGCAAAGACATTACAACAATGAAGATACCTCTTGGATTGGTCCGCATATCCACTTTACCACAAGGTGCAACAAACTCCATAGCCCATATGATGAAGGCCATGCACAAAGTCTGAAGGGAAATTATTCCACAACTTACTCTTCCATTTCTTGATGATGTACCTATCAAGGGATGTGAAGTAATTGAAAAGAATGAGAAGCTTGATGAAGATGGCTGGAGGACAAGTAGTTAACCATATTCATGATTGTGACAGGATTTTGACAAGGCTAGAAGAGGTACATCTTACCCTTTCTAGAGATAAGTCGATTTTTAGAGTACAAGAATTCCTACTAGTCAGAATCTGTGTGGCCCCTATGGACGTAAAACTTCACCAATCAAGATAGATGCCATCAGCAAAATGAAAGAAAAATGCATAAATATCTCAAAGGTGAGAAGATTTCTTGGCACATGTGTATTCTATCTCATATGGATACCACATTTCTCCCATGTTGCCGAAAATCTTTATCAATTATGAAGAAAAGGCAAAAGATTCTCTTGGGGGAAAGAGCATACTCTCACTGTATGCAATCTATAGAAGTTGTTAATTTCAGAACCCACTCTCAAAAGGGCTTATTATTCAAATGGTCAATCCATCATGCCATTGGGATAGGATGGGTTGTTGGCCAAGAAGACCTTAAAGGTAACAAGTTTGCAATTTGTTTTGGAGCAAAGGTTCTCAATGAACGTCAAAGAAGGTATGTACAAGTAAAAAGGGAATTGTGGGGAGTTGTAATAGTATTAAAGTGTGATCATGAATACTTTATAGGTGCTTCCATAGTGGCAAAAACTAATTGTCTTCCACTCTTGGGCATGATTGTTGCCAACTCCTCTACACCCGACATTGCTATGTTAAGATGGATTGCATATATTAAATCTCTCAACCCTGAGTTAAAGCATATTGAAGGAAAGGCGAATCCAGTTGCTGACATGAAGTCACGTGTGCAAGATATGACAATGAAGAAGACTAGCGTATGGAAGAAGATGAAACTGAAGAATCTATACTTGTTGAATTTCATTCCATGGCTACCAAAAGTACCTTTTTAGTTGCTGCATATACAAACCCAAAGCTAAATCTTGCAAGTGAAGCTGATCTTTTTAATGGTATAGTATTAAGTATACTAAGAACACAAAAAGGTACTACTGTAAATCAGCGTATAGCAACAAAGATCAAATATTTATCTATGGAAGAAGGGTGGTCAACAAGTAGCCAGCATGCTCATTGCATTGCTCAAGTTCTAATTCACTTCCTTGAAGAAGATTATGAAGAAGATTCGGCCAATATTTGAGCACAATGAAGAAGGAGGAGTCTTCGATTGATGAAGAGTTCAAGCATATTAAGAGGAAAGCTTATGGCTTTTTTCTTAAAGAAGGGCATCTATGGAAGCATGCAAAGAAGAATAAAGGAGTGCCTTTCTGAGTTTTAGGTAACAAAAGATTGCAACAATAGGTAATGAAGGAATTTCATGAAAGTCTGTGGGCTGGCCATAGAGTCATATGGGGAACCTTTAGTAAAGTAAAAAAAAAAAGAGGCGGTAAAACATGTATCGGGACATAGCACATTTTGTTGAAACCTGTTATGTGTGTCAGATGTATTCTATGGTCAAGCATCGAGATGGGTTACAATCAACTTATCCATTGTCTATACATTATAGATGTGTTATTAATCTTGTAACCATGCCTACAGGAATATGGAATATGTGATATTTAGTGCTTGCAAGAGAGGATCTAACCAATCAAGTTGAATGCAAAGCTTTAACAACTAAGACCATTCAAGCTATTTGTCGTTTTTTGCTTGAAGAAGTGTTTTGTAGATATGGTTGTGTGGGTAAAGTAATTGCAGATAGAGGAGAGTTGGATGCTAATGAGGCACGCAACTTCTTTACTCAATTGGGTATCAAGTTGGCTTTGACATCAGCCTACAATCTTGAAGGAAATGGAAAGAGTGAGAGAGGACATCAACCTATTCTCAAAGCTCTAGCAAAGTCTTGTAGAGGAAAGATCAAAGAATGGCCTAAAATGCTACCTTTTGCATTATGGGCTGATCGCACTACTCACAGTATAGGCTATATGCCAGCTGAACTTATGCATGGACAAAAACCAATTATGCCAATTGAAGAATCTATTCTCACATGGAGTCTTCTACCTTGGGAGGAAGTCATCAACAGAGAAGAGTTGTTGACTTTGCGCATATGGCAGCTAGAAAGAAGGCCTGAAGATGTTCAAGCAGTTATTGAGAAGCTAAATACAGCAAGACTAAATAACAAAAGAAGATTTGATAAGCGACATTGACTTCGGCCAAGAGAAATTCAGGAAAATGATTGGGTGCTTGTCTATGATAGTAGCCTAGACAATCAATATAGTGCTTCTAGAAAGATGTTTTAGGAAGATGCTTCTAGGAAGATGGTAAAGTGTTGGTTCCCCGTATGTGTGGTAAAGGTCGGTCATGACAATGCCACATATTCATTGGCTGAATTGGATGGGACCAGCATAAAGATACCCTTAGCTGGAAAAATAATCAAGCTCTTCAAACGAAGAGAAAGTTCAACATATGAGTCAGAAGACTTAGATATAATTCAAGAGCATGAAGACATATAGGAAGAAGAAGAGGCAAAACACATGGTAGAAGATACTTCTTCTAACACTGAAAATTCGTAAGACTTTGGCACATGCCAGAGGATGTGCAGGTTAGGAGAGGGTGGATGTCGTACTGCTATGCGCATACCATGTAAAAAAATCTAGAGCATGGCTTTCTTATTGATTTAGAGAGCCAATGCCATTTTAGACATTAGTATTAATAATAGATTTTTGGATAAGTTTTAGCCAATTTTTGATATTTTAGATATCATCTCTTGTAAAAATCTATAAAACTGTAGACAACTTCTAGATTAGGATAACATGTAAAAGAAAGCATGTAGGTTTAAGCTAATTTGAGAGGATTTTATATAAAAAGAAATATTGGTAAAATGTGTGACACACGATCGCTGTTTTCAAGCAGTCAACAACACTTCAAAGTGGGAGATGAAGAAGAAGTGATCTAGCTAAATGCTGGGGCAGGTGTCCTAGTATTTTACCCCCCTTTCAAGCCAATGGAGGCATCAGATTGGCCATCTGAGCAGCACAGAGGAATGCATTCTTTTATACACGTTTTGTCTATTCGAGTTTTATATTCTCATAATGTAGGAATAAATTGACAGGCTTCATCTCTGTTAGTATCCTTCTACATTTTCTATTTCTTTTGGTGAGTATTCTTCTACGTCTTCTATTTCTTTCGAGCCCCTTATCTTCCGTGGGATGATTTGGGGCATGATAGCATATTGTACTTGATTTTATAATTTGTGATTTCTCTTATAGTCAAGAAAATAAGCTTGATTTGAGTTAGAACTTATGAGATAATACTCTCGTGATCTTTGCTAAGAATATGTAGTTAGAAGCTCTATCAACATTTTCAAGAACTTGGCTTGAAACCTTCAACCCTTCTCTTATCTCCACCATCTCTGTAGTCTAAGCTCTTGAATCCCCATACATTCTTCTCTCTCAAACTCCTTTTTCTAATCGTCATCGTCCAACCTCAACTCTTAATAAACCCTCTCAACTAGCCCCAATGTCCAAATTTTTTTGGCTGACTAAGCCTCATTGCCATATCTGTAATTGAACAGGTCATCTTTCCCATGATTGTTGGCATAATAAACAGAATAAAGGAAAAAACAAATTTCGGTACAACCAAGTTAGCTTTGCTTCTGATTGTGAGGGTCATGATGTCTCTTATGATGAGACCGATGATAATTCCTATTCATCCAATGCATCTTCGATAGAAAATGCATTTTTTCGCCTTCATGGCCTCTCATGCTCAATCACCAAACACATCCTCTACATGGATTCTTGACACCAGTGCTACATGTAATCTAACCTCTCATCAAGATTGGCTTTGCCACTACCGCCTCTTGTCTACTCCATTTGATATTAGATTTGGGACAATTGTATTCAGAAAGCTATAGGAGTTGGTAACGCTCATACTGTACTCTCGAATGGCAACACTGTTTCAATTGATCCTGTCTACTATGTCCCTCAACTAGCCAAAAACCTTATTTCGGTTAGTAAAATTACTAATCCTTCTACGTTTTTTGAGTTTCATCATGATCATTGTACTGCCCATCACTGTCTCCCTTTTGATCGTACCTATGTGGTCACCTGCCCCTAAGTATGGGCCCCTCTATTTTCTTGGATGCACTGTCACACCCACTCACTCTATCCATACAGCCACTAGTACTAATGATGTTGCTTATAAGACCCTATTATGGAATTATTTTTTTGGCCATTTAAACCATAAGTCCATGATACAAATTTTCAAATCTTGCCTCACTCTCAGGATTATGCTATAGCCCTTGCCCGTAACCGAACTAGTCCACTCCCGAGTCCCTAGCTTCCTCCGCACCCACAATCACATGTTCTCCTTCCTAAACCTTCCCTCATTCACCCTAACAATCCCCTTTACCCTATCATTCCTTGGTCTTCCCACCTTTGTCTTGTTCTCCAACATGATTTTCTCTTCACTAGGCGACCCTTCGTTGTCTACCCCTTTGCAATCATCCTCCTCTCTTGCTTTGTCTAACTCACCTCAACCTTCCTCACCCAAGGCTTTGCGACACTGCAGAGTATCTGATCTCTATGCTGCTATGCATCCCCTTGATGCACTTCTTGTTGAATGCTTTTAGGAAGATGCACCCCTTCTGCATATTGACGAGTTGGACTCTTCTTATGTTCCCTCCTCTGATCCCATCTTTGTGATCGATGCCTTGAAGGGCCCCGAAGTAGATCACTAGCGGCAAGCTATGGAATCTCAATTGGGTTCTCTACATGCCAATCACACCTGATCCTTAGTTCCTCTTCCATCAAATCATATGCCCATTAGTTGTAAGTGAGTTTGGAGGCGTAAACTGGATTCTGATGGCACCATAGTGCGCTACAAGGCTCACTTGGTTGCTCGCGGCTTGAGTCAAGTTGTCAGTCTTGACTATCATGAAACGTTCTCCCCGGTGCTACAAATGGCCTCCTTTCATATTTCCCTCGCATTAACAACCTTGTTGGATCTTGAGCTTTGTCATTTAGATGTCCAGACAACATTCCTCCATGGAGACCTTCAGGAGGAGATATATATGGAGTAGCCTCCTAATTTCATTGATTCGGCGTCTCTCCAACATGTCTATTGACTTCATCAATCATTGTATGGTTTAAAGTAGTCACAATGGCTCTGGTTTCAAAGATTTAATCATTTTATGCTTCAACATGGGTATTGTTGACTCCTCTCAGAATCTAATATCTATACTCGTCATCACTAGAATTCACTTCTTATCGTCACATTATATGTTTATGACATATGTCTTTTAGCTACTAATCTTAATCTCATTATGGCCGCCAAATCTAAACTTAGCAGTGCCTTTTCCATTACTGATTTAGGTCCTCTATCTTATTTTTTGGGCTTGCAAATCTATCGTGATAGAACCCACGATCTTCTCTTTTTGCATCAACTCAAATTTGTTGATGAGATCCTTCATTAGTTTGGTTTCACTTCCATTAAACTAGTTACTCCACTCGCTGCTCCATGTAAATTGTCTCTATCTAATTGTCCCACATTGTCCAGTGATCACACCTATATGTTGTAATTTTCCTATAGGCAGCTTTTGGGCAAGCTTCGTTATCTTGTTACAGGATTGTGTCCTCTGGTTTGTGCTTCAGTATCAATTTTCACTACAAGGAAACAAAGGAATAGTGACGGGGGGTAGTGACACAGAAATAGCAGCGTCATGTGACGCTAATAGCAACACAAATAGCGACGCCCCACAGAGAAAAAAAAAACTAGCCAAAACCCAAGCGCGTTTCATTTCACGCATTCGTGAAACTTTTGGAGAGGGAGAGCGAGAGAGAGAGAGAGAGAGAGAGAGAGCGACCATTTTGCATAGAGGGTGAGAGAGGGAGAGGAAGAAGGCTTGCCGCCACCGCCGCCGCTGCCGCCGCCGCCATTCGCGAAGGAGAGGAGGAGCCACCGTCGTGAAGAGGAGCCGCCAAACCCTCCTGCAAATCTTTACGGTGAGTCCATTCTCTCTCTCTTTTACTTATTTAGGGTTTAATTTGTGTATATTGAGAGAGGGAGAGGAAATGAGAGAGAGGGAGAGGGAGAGGGAGAGGGGGAGGGAGAGGGAGGGAGAGAGAGAGAAAGAGAGGGGGAGAGAAAGAGAAAGAGAGGGAGAGGGAGGGGGAGGAAATGAGAGAGGGAGAGGGAGGGAGGGAGAGGGAGAGGGAGGGGGAGAAAATGAGGGAGGGAGATGGAGGGAGAGCGCATTCTCTCTCTCTTTTACTTTTTTAAATATAATTTTTGTATATTGAGAGAGGGAGAGGAAATGAGAGAGTGAGAGAGGGAGAGGGAGAGGGAGGGGGAGAGGGAGGAAATGGGAGAGGGAGGGAGGGGGAGTGGAGATGGTCTGTCTCTTTGAGAAATACCTGCCCACCAGCATGCTCATGATACAAATCCACCTTCTTGTGCATCTTGTAGATGAAGTGGAGATTGTTGGACTTGTCCATACGTGATGGATGTTCTTCTTGGAGCGCTTCATGAAAACCCTGAAAGGCTTTGTGCAACAACGAGCTCGGCAAGAAGGTAGTATGACTAAAGGTTGGTTGGTGTCTGAGGCACTAGTGCATATTTCACAATGGCTACCAACGGTGGATCTAGATAACGAAATGCTATTATCACTGAAGGACGATGATAGACTGACTAGAGATGTGGTAGTTGGAAATGGGGTAGAAAAAAGAATGGATGCCTCAATGGAGAAGAAGGTGAATCACTTTTGTATGATGCACCATGCCTCTATGGAGACGTGGCTCGCCAAGTACCAGATCGCTAGGCAAGATTGAGAGGAAGCGCGAGCTGAATTCCAATGTAGTATGCGTCATCAACCGATTTCATATCTTGAGGGCATGGAGGAGGTGCCGCAGTTCATGTCAACGCGATGGTTGCATGGAGCTTTGACCGCAGCGTCTCGCGAAGGGACAGATGTCTCAATGGAGGAGTGAGAATTCTCAAGGGGATGTAGTCCAAAGGTGATGGGGTCTTTAGGATTTGTCGTATCTAAATTTTATATGTGACATATAATTTGAGTGTTTCAATGTTTAGTACAAAATATATAGTGCAGCATGGTCGTGCAGACGACATTTTCGCGTGGAGCGTATTGACAAAATGCACTCCACAAGCTGACTGAGGGAGGAGGCTATAGATTCTCCAGGACATTGGAGTCAGCAGCGTGAGGCCGCGAGGGCACAACTCGAGGCTGGAGTGGTCCATCATCTTAGGAGTGATGGCCACATGACATATTTGGAGGACTTTGTAAGTTTTTCTTTTGTTTTGCTTGTTTTTTTTTTTGCAATATCCTTTGTACTGACAATCATGTTTCTAACAGTTAGCATTTTTTTTTCTTTGCAGCACTCCATTACAAATCGCTATCCGACCGGCTTTGAGATTTGATATGCAGAGAGGCACGGTCTCACTTCATTGATCAACCGATTGTATAGACATAGAGGCCCTCTAAGTTGCTCATCTTTCTTGTCCGTAGTTACGATGTTTAATTAGAATGCATTATTGTATGGTGGACTGATGTGTTGTTGTTTGTTTTTTTGCAGAGTCCGTTTGATGCTCCTTTGCAGTGGAATGATGAACTTTTGGAGGGCGAGGATATGTAGCTTGCCCTTGGATCCCTAGAGCTCACACACCTTTATTTTTTGGTCACCTGATCTGTATAGATATTTTCTATGTATTAGTGATATCTTGTCATGATTGTATCAATCACTTATTATGCGATCATGTATTTATTTCATGTATCAGTGTTATGATTTCAGAATACTTTGTTTTTGTTTGCAAGCGCATTGTATACAGTGCAGAAACTATTTTGTATGGCTCAAATAAAGCACACAGTGTTATATGTGTTTGCCCTACCACAAAATTTTCTTTCCTTGTTACCGTCGCTATAAGCATCGCAAATTTATTGCTCGCATCATTATTGGTGTCGTTATTTTCATCGCAAACCGTCATTATCAGCGTCGGTATTAGCATCGATATCAGTGTCGCCGACGCCAATACCGCGACACTGATACCGACACCAATACCGATGCTGATAGGGACGCTGATACCGACTGCTCTATGGCATAGCCAATAACGACGCTTTTTGTGATGACGGGGGAAAGTTTTTTTATTTGCATTTTTGTCACTTTTAACGTTGGTATAAGGCCTATATCTTGTAGTGTTTCTTTTTAGGTTTATGCATAAGCCATGTTTTAAACATTGGAAGGCTCTTTTATGAGTGATTTGATACTTATCACATACCCATGCCCTCGGCCTTGTGTACTCTCGCTCCTCAAACCCAAGTCCTTTCACTATCATCATTGGTTAGTCCGAATTGGATTGGGGGTGGGGGGATTAGAGACTCACTACAGGTTTTAACTTTGTGCTTATAGGAGCAACACTTACTTGGCAATCAAAGAAACAAGTTTTAGTTACACTATCGTCAACTGAGGCTGAGTTCGTAGCTATTGTGCTAGCAATGAGAGAAGGTCTATGAATACAAATGTTGATTGACTAACTGAAGCTAGTACCTCGCCCATCCTGAAGCTATTTTGTCATAACACTTCATGTATATATTTAGCCAAGAACCCCAAGCACTCAGACAAAACGAAGCATGTGGATCTTAAATATTATAAGAGAGCTAGTTAAAGAAAACAAATTGGAGCTGCAGTATATATACACAAACATATACAATGTGGGCAAACCTCTTGATGAAGTCACTTCCAGGATCAAAGCTTAGTTCCTGTTGTGAAAATTTAGGTCTCTGAAGTTTAGAGTTCAGGTAGTAAGGGGGTGTATTGAATATGAATGCATGAACTCTATTGTAATTAATAAACAATAAACTGTGTTTACTGAAACGACACAGTCATGAAACGAATGGTCACAAATGAGCATTCATCAAACATGTAGTAAGAGACATATCAAATAATAGTTTTAGTTGTCTTTCTGATATACTCTATGCATGCTATGAGAACAAGGACCTCCCTGTGTTAAACTCTGTTCTCAGATTTCTACACCCAACTTTGGAACTCCTCGCATTTAAGTAGTCTGCCATTGGAGTTGTAGAAAATACAAGAGCCTCCATAATATAGAGAGGACACAAAGTACACAGGGAACCTTCTTTGATCTGTTCTATTATTATATAAATGAACGGTTACATCCAAATATATAAAGACTAGACATGTGTCTGCTCGATTCACATACGACCATTAGATGAATATCCAACACTCCCCCTTAATGGGAGTAGTGTGAATGTCTTGATCACATTAAAAAAAATTGAAACCAAGATGCACCCCATTTTCCTTAAGGGTTCATGGTGCTTCACAACCTAAATCTATATGCTATTGTAACATGTCCCCCTGTCCACTTGTAGGACACGTCTTAGCAGCCCATTGGGAAGAGAGTCTAGAAAGTGCCGCACGACACTCCCAAGGAATGTCACGGGGTTTGCGATCTAGGTCTTCTCGAGTCTACCACGAAGCAGAAGCATTCTAACCGTTCCCACTTTAGAACCGACCTGAATTAGGGTTTTCCTAATGGTCAAGTTCCTAGAATGGTAGCTAGCGTCGAGCCCCAAATGAACTACTTTACGCACAAACATCAGGGTCGAAGCAAATTTATATTGCACTTGGTTCAAACAGAATAGGAAACGAGAGGGATGTGAAGCTTGCCCTCTCTGCCCATAAGGCATAGTCCCATTCCATTCCCCTAAAACAACACAAATCGGGTCTTTAACCCTATAGATTCTAGGTCATTGTTTACCTTACCGTCAATTCCTTTGAGAAAAGTTCCCAGCCAACCGGGACCACCCTTCCGTAGGACGGTTTCAGGGACACATCCACCGCACTTTCCTTGGGTTGCTTTAGTTATCTAATTACCTACCACATTTTGTTTGACAAGCAAAAACAGCTTCTTTGATTAGTCAATTAATCACAGGTTCCTTCACGTAACTTAGGCACTGACATAGAAAAACAATGTCAAACAAGTTCCTTTTCAACATTTGATTTATTTATCAGTCTTTGGAATACATCAAATAATCCGCGCGAAGGCTAATCCATAATCCGACCAAAAGCAATTCCAGCAATCCTCAGGGATCACTATTCCAAGTTTCGCCCATTGACTAGTATGCGGGTCTCGAGATCCAATCTCGAGTCACGCCGGCCTTTTGTGCAGGATCCGGAGGCAAGGGATTTACAGCCAGAGCCCCCCTGGCACCCAGGCATCCTCCTACTCCAAGTAGCACCCACGGAGAGACCTCTCGCAGCGGGTTTTATCGACGTACCCCACACGGCTAACAACCCCCTTGGATAGGGTCAAGCAGACAGTCGGGGGTAACTGATGTTGCCTCTCGCTCCAGGCTTTCAACCTGAACCATTATTTATTTTCTAGCATTAGTTCCTTGAGAAAAGAAGAAGAAACAGTGCTCTTAAGTGTATAAACACAAGCACTCCAGTAGTCGTTTATATGGCCAATTGCTAAGGTGTGAATCCTTCTCTCCAAATACATCCAACATTCAATCCAGGATCAATCGTGACTTGGGATTTCGTAAATTGAGTTGCTTGTTTACCCTTTATTCTTGGGTTAGGGTTTATACCCTCTTAACCCAAATTTTCAATACTTTAGGCTTCCATATATTATGGTCAATAAATCCTGGACAACCTTGTGTCCTCACTTGATTGGTCAATTGCTTGCCAGGCAATTCATAATTTCCCTAGATTGGCAAATCAGCCCAAGGAAGGGTGATGTAGTAGGATGACTACTCATCCTTTAGAAAATTAGACTTGTACTTAGAACTGGCCAAACTTGCTCTAAGGAGTGGCAATACTACTTTCTGATTTAGACACAAAACCATACGACATTGCAACTTATTGCATGAGATAGGTGTCAGCACCTAACTTATGGGATTATTTCTCCCATCACACGGTATTCCTTGGTCAAGAATACCTTTGGTCAAGATGTAGGGTTTGGGAGTCCTCTTGACCCAATCCAAATCCTAACCCTAAATTCATACAGAGGTCTAGTATTAGATCAACTGATCCTAAGGGTGAGAACCCTAGATCATTCTTGCATGGGCGTTTAGCTAACCCTAACATTCCATGGATGTGGGTAGGATCTTTGAGGTTGGAAATATTAGATCGGCAACCCAAGTGCGATACTAGGCAGAATTTTAAAGTAACTTAACCCTACCTAGCACTTTCAGGAGATTGTCATTTGCAATGCAATCGTACCTTTATGAATTTCATGCGGATTACTTAGTTGCTCTAACCAACCCACGATTTAAGATGATCTTGCTATAATGATTTGACATTCAGGGCTAACTCGTATACAAGTCAAAGCTTTATTATTTTTAATGAAGATGCATTCAAACTTTAATAAGAGAATTCCATGCATGAGCGAATGCCATGAGTCCATCCTTAATTTAATCCTTCCTTTTATCACTTAACCCGACCTAAAATGTAACTATCTTCGCATGCAATTTGCAAAGTTCATAATTTCCTTTCCATGCATTGCAACTATTTGGATCATCATTCAATGGGCATCTAAGATGATCTCATACACGAGTCAAAACTAGGAAATTATTACCTAAGTGCATTATGTGTTATATGCGTTGTTCTTCTTCTGAGGCAATAAGAATGCCTTTAGACAAATCCACCTTTTAACTTATGCCATATGCATTCAAGAATGCAACTATCATGACCATGCAAGTACTCATCATGCAACTTACTTGGTAATTCGATGCGAGTATATCAATTTTCCAATGTATTCAAAATTGCCTACATGAATTAAGGACATGCTTAAATGCATCATTTTTATGCAGAAATTTTATCGAAACCTGGGCATTAAGATTCGGGGTGTTGTCCACTCGCGTACTCGAGGTGGAAGCTCCCGCGTGTGCTCCTCTCGCCTTTTGTTTAGGAGCCATTGACGCAGTAATTTTGTTTCAGCAACTCCCCCTGGGTCACTTTCACGTTTCAAATTCTCTCTGTCTGATATATTCTCTTTCGCACAGGACATGGTCCTTGCAGATACGGTTTTAAGAACCGAGAAAGGCACGGGAGAACAAGGCTTATGGAGGCTTTAATAGAAGCTTCTAATTAGAAGCTTCCAAGCCTAGGCACAAAGATGACGTGGAGAGAGAGTGTTGATGATGAGAGGATGATGGAGAGGATGACGATGATGATGATTAAGATGGTGATGATGATGATGATGGTGATGGAGGTGATGGTGCAGCAGCAGGCCGCGTGGCCTTGCCACGTCAGGAGCATGATTGCAGCAGCTATGGCGGGCAACACCACGTCCTGGGCAGCAATATGATGGCATGATTCTCCTCTCCTTCCCTCTCTCCCAAGCTTGAGAGAGGGGGGGTTCATATAGCACTAAGAGGGGGGGAATAGCCACACACGTGTCTAGTTGCATGCCTCCTCCCCCCCATGCTCTCCTACTCCACACCCACTCCTCTCACACTCCCTCTCCCCCACCATGCAACGACTGAAGGGGAGGGGAGTTTATCCATTTAAAAAAATTTCCAATATTTTATCTATTATCCCTTTTCCCCCCTTGAAGGGGTATTCTCGCATGGAATTACGGATTTTGAGCCACGGCCTCTTATGCACAACGTAGGCTGGAGTTTGCTAGTGCATGCGGAGGGAGCACTTAGCCCAAAATTTTATTGTTGCAGGAGATTGCTTTAAGTTGCTCTTGCGCCGGATATGTGTGGTCTAGGATCATTAATTTTTCATGCAAAAATATTACATTCTCTCCCCCTTAGAGGAATCGAGATGTCCTCATCTCGAGAAGAACTGGGGGTATTGTTGGTTGAGAGTACTTCCATCCATCTAGATGGCATCCTCTTTGGGATAATCTTTCCACTAGACGAGGTATTCTCTCAAGGTCTTGGATCTCAAATGCCTCTCCCTAGCATCTAAGATCCTGTCAGGCCGTAGCTTAAGGACTCTTTGGCTAGGCATTACAACTTGTTGATTATCAAGCACGTGACTAGGGTTAGGCACATACTTTTTCAATAGAGTGATATGGAATACATTATGAACTTTTAGTTTCTCATGGAGTTGCAGTCTGTAAGCATTAGGCCCTAGGCACTTGAGAATCTTGTAGGGTCCACAATACCTTGGACTTAGCTTTTTGCATTCACCCAAGGTTTGGGAACTCTTCTTTGGACGTACACAAATGAAGACCATATCACCTTCAAAAAAGGATCTATCTTGTCATTTCAAGTCCATGTAAGCCTTCTGTCTGGCCTTGGCAGCTTGTATGTTCTGTCTTATTGACTTGATTTTGTCATTCATGTCTTCCAACATCCGTTTTGAAGCTTCAATCATTCATGTCTTGGCAGCTTGTATGTCATATCTTATTGACTTGATTTGGTCATTCATGTCTTCCAGCATCTGTTTTGAAGCTTCAATCCTCAAGGTTGGATCTGAAAAACTCAAAAGAGTGCGACAATCATGTCCATATAATGCTTGAAAAGGGGTCATCTGAATGCTTTGTTGATAAGAAGCATTGTAGGCAAACTCAACTAGTGGAAAATATTGAATCCACTTTTTGGGTTCGCGACAGCAGTGTGTCCTAAGCATATCCTCAATGACTTGGTTGACTCGCTCCGTTTGACCATCGGTTTAGGGATGGTAAGCTGTATTGAAACAGAGTTGAGTCCCAATGGCCTCGAAGATAGCCCTCCAGAAGTGTGAGGTGAAGAGAGAGTCACGATCACTAATGATTCTTCTAGGTAACCCATGTAATTTGAAAATCTCATTGATGAATAACCTCACGATGTCTGAGGCTTTATAGTTTGTCTTAACAGAGATAAGATGTGCAACCTTGGTGAGCATATCCACCACAACCATAATGGTGTTGTATCCTCCCTGAACTTGGGGCAGGCCAACAATAAAGTCCATACTAATGAATTCCCATTTCATTTGGGGAATGTCAACTGGTTGCAATTTCCCTGGCATTTTGACATGTTCGGCCTTAATGCGTTAACAAGACAAACATTCAGTGATATATTTAAGAATGTCACTTTTGAGCCTCTCCCAGTAATAGCTCTTTCTAACTGCATTGAGGGTCTTGGCATAGCCAGGATGTCCTGAGAAAGGGGAGTCATGGGCTTCCCAAAGTATCTTCTTCTTAAGTGATTGGCTTGTTGGGATACATAATCTTGTCCTATAGTAGCCAAGTCCACTATTGATAGAGAATTCTTGATACTATTTGAGGTAGATATTGAGAATTTTGATATACTATATTGGGTTTTTCATCAAACATCAATACCTAATGTTATTCAAAGGCAACAAGCAGGAGAAGATCTATTTGTTGAAGGATTTGGGAACTACAGGATTCAGTGGCACATAGCTGGTGACCTAAAGACACTCAAATGTATGTATAATGTATCAAAGGGAGCCAGCTCAAGAATTGGGTTGTTTGGCATGGATACCTTTGTGGTAGAGATCTTGTTGTTGATGGATCTTTCAAAATCAGAGAATTTAGAAATGCCTTGCGACGACTGAGTGCATCAGCAACTACATTCTCCTTTCCAAGCCGGTATTTGATTTCAAAATCATATTCTTCCAACACTTCAATCCATCGACGTTGCCTTATATTGAGCTCACTCTGGGTGAAAATCCATTTTAAGACTCTTGTGGTCCGTCACTAGGGTAAACTTGTTACCCATACGAGTACGAAGTCATCAAGATAGGGTCTAAAGATATCCTGCATTAGCCTGTTGAAGGTACCAGGACCATTTGTCAGCCCGAATGACATGACTAGGAATTCAAAGTGCCCATACCTTGTGCTAAGTGCCCTCTTTGGGATATCTTCTTCCTTGATCCTTATCTGATAATATTCAGACCTGAGATCTATCTTAGAGAAGATCTTCGCACCTTGAAGATGGTCAAGAAGTTCATCTATTCTTGGAATGGGGTATTTGTTTTTGATGGTTGATTGATTCAACCCTCTGTAGTCAATGCATAACCGAAGTGTCCCATCTTTCTTCTTCTGGAACAGCACTGGAGCTCCCCATGGTGAACTACTAGGACAGATGTAGCCTTGGTCTAGCAGTTGCTTGAGTTTCTCCTTCAGCTCAATTGCTTCTGGGATGGACATCCTATATGGTCTCTTTGCGATTGGTGCAGCTCCTAGTGCTAGCTTGATTTCATGATCGACTTTCCTTTGAGGAGAAAGTTCAGTCAGCTCTTTAGGAAATACATATGCGTATTCCTTTAACCATGAAGGTTCTTCCCTAGATTCATGATTCTAGTCTAGCTTATTTAGTTTAATCAAATAGACAAGTAGCCCCTTTCTAACTCCTTTTATTATCCGTGTTACTTTGACTAGTTGAATTTTAGGCTTCCCAACCTCTCCTTGAGTTGAAACTAGCTCCCCTTCAGAATTTTGAAAGGAGACTTGTCCCTTTCCACAATGAATGTGGGCATCATTGGGTATTAGCCAATCCATACCGAGCAAACATTTGTGGACACTTAGGTTCATTACCCTGAATCTGATCGAAGTCGACTTTCCACCCAGTAGGAATCTCACCTTAGCAGTTTGCCTGGTACAAGTGACCTCAGGACCATTGGCTAATTCTACAAGTAAGGCAGGTGCATCTTTTGTGGGTATTCCGAATCTTCTTGCACAGACTGGTGAAATGAAGGAATGCGTACTGCCACAATCAATCAAGGTTTTGAAGCTTTTACCTTGATAATTCGATGGAGTTTGAATCTCCGAGAATTGGCGATTCGGGCCTTTCTTGTGAAGAGCAGCGTGAACTATTGCCCTCTCAATGTCAACTTCCATGGTTGGATCTTCTTCATCACCAAGCTCCGTGTTAGCAACACTGGCGGTTCTCCCTCTGGTCATGACGGTGGCTCCTTGTCCATGGGCGGCTCCTTGGGATGGCCCTTGACATTGTTCTCTACTAAGCTTGGGACACTGCCTTTTAAAGTGACCAGGCTCATTGCAATGGAAGCAACAGAGATTGCGGCCATTACCTTGTGGAGGAACAAAGTTGTTAGTAGCGTTCGCCCTAGCTTTCTTCCTTTGTTCCTGGTTTTGGCCCTCCGCTCTCTTGGTCTGAGACCTATACACTCCCTTGTTTATATCCTTGTAAGACCAAGTCCTGATATTTCTTAGCTTGGTTTGCACCTCCTGTATTATGGGTGTAGCTCGAACGAGCGCGTCTTGAAGGTTTGTTGGGCGCATTGATTCCAAGTGGGTATTTATGGGTGAGTTTAATCCGGCACAAAACTTTGACACTTGTTGTGTCATATCCATTTGTGGCGCGTACTTTAAAAGAGAGACAGATTTTGAATAGTATGCATCTAGGGATAGACCAAGTTGCTTCCGTTCGTAGAATTCGTTCATCTTCTGCGTGCGATAGGCAGGTGGTAGATATCTCCCTCGAACAGCTCTTTTAAACTTCTCCCAAGTAAATGTCCCTTCCGAGATCCCTTGATCTCTGCACCATTGCTTCCACCAAAGTCTTGCTTCGCCGGTAAGTTTCAGTTTGGCGAGCATCGCTTGGTTAGTGGGTGCAGTACCTACTGCTTCGAAGTAATCCTCCATGGATTGGATACAAACTTCGACGTCAGTTTGGACAGTCCTTCCCTTACCATCGAATTCAGGTGGTTTGATTTGCTTGAGAAGGAACTTCTTCTCTTGAATAACGGCCGTACTTGGTGTAGGGGTCAGACTAGGAATCTGCACTTGAGGTTGCGCTTAGGCAATAAGATTCTTTACGTTAAAAACTTGCTAAGCATTTCTCACATTACTTTAACATGCCTAGTTCAGCTTTTAGTCAAGTGACCTAATCACTTAACTCCTTTACCAATACTTACAGCCAAGACAGTCATCGATAAAAAGTCTATTTCATTCATGTTGGCATAGCCCTTTCGAGTACATTTATTTTGGGAAGGCAGGACAAGCCGATACATTAATTTGGGGAGAATAAGATTGTGTTACATTCAGCTACTGGAACTAAGTAATAATATGGATTAGGGTCATGGATTTTCAGGAATCGATAGATCATAGGAAGCTTAGGCTATCCCTTCCTTTGATACCCGTTCTTCTCATAACATCCCAACGCCTTAATTCTGTTGGCAGGGATTATTCGAGTAACTTCCTCGTACACATACTTGTTCTGCTTGACCTTTCAACCGCCGACATGTAGGGTTGCATTTGCATCAGCCTCTACAAAGATGAACAGCTTCACAATCTTTAAATCCTCCATCCACTTGATTCTCTTCAAGTTGGTCTGAAGTTACGCAAGTCAGTGGGCACCTATGTAATAAATTCCTGAATCACCCGTCCATCTCCGTTCCACGTACACGAGTAAAGGATTGTAGATGCAGTCTAGGATATTCATCATACCTAGCCTCCTTCGATAATCTGAAGCACGCATTGCAGTCATAAACATAACCTGGAACACCAAGAATTGTTCCATGCTTTGCGACTCTACAGGCCAGCATCGATAAGTAAGGAAATGTTCTTATTGGCAACATTGCTCTACTTTCCCTCATTACGTTTCCCTGTAAATATTAGATTTCGTTGGTTCGCTCTAATACCAACTGTAACGTGTCCCCCTGTCCACTTGTAGGACACGTCTTAGCAGCCCATCAGAAAGAGAGTCTAGAAAGCGCCGCCCGGCACTCCCAAGGAATGTCACATGGTTTGCAATCTAGGTCTTTCCGAGTCTGCCATGAAGCGGAAGCATTCTGGCCGTTCCCACTTAGGACCAACCTGAATCAGGGTTTTCCTAATGGTCAAGTTCCTAGAATGGAAGCTAGCATCAAGCCCCAGACGAACTACTTTACGCAGAAACATCAGGGTCGAAGCAGATTTATACTGCACTTGGTTCAAGGAGAATGGGAAACGAGAGGGATGCAAAGCTCGACCTCTCTACCCGTAAGGCATAGTCCCATTCCGTTCCCCTAAAACAGCACAAATTAGGTCTCTAACCCTATAGATTCTAGGTCATCGTTTACCTTGCCGTCAATTCCTTTGAGAAAAGTTCCTGACCAACCGAGACCACCCTTCCGTAGGACGGACCTAGGGTCACATCCACTGCACTTTCCTCGGGTTGATTTAGTTATCTAATTACCTACCACATTTAGTTTGACAAGCAAAAATAGCTTTTATAATTAGCCAATTAATCACTGGTTCCTTCACGTAACTTAGGCACTGACATAGAAAAACAATGTCAAACAAGTTCCTTTTCAACATTTGATCTTTATTTATCAGTCTTTGGAATACATCAAATAATTTTCCCGAAGGCTAATCCATAATCCGCCCGAATGCAAATCCACCAATCCTCAAGGATCGCTATTCCAAGTTCCGCCCGTTGACTAGTATGCAGGCCTCGAGATCCAATTTCAAGTCATGCTGACCTCTTGTGCAGGATCGAGAGGTAAGGGATTTACGGCCAGAGCCTCCCCTGGCACCCAGGCATCCTCCTGCTCCACATAGCACCCACAGAGAGACCTCTCGCGGCAAGTTCGGTCCATGTATCCAGTGCAGCTAACAACCCCCTTGGATAGGATCAGGCAGGTAGTCGCGGGTAATTGATCCTGCCTCTCCCTCGAGGCTTTCAACCTGAAGCATTAGTTATTTTCTAGCATTAGTTCCTTGAGCAAAGAAGAACAAACAGTGCTCCTAAGTGTACAAACACAAGCACTCCAGTGGTCGTTTATACGGCCAACTGCAAAAGTATGAATCCTTCTCTCCGAATACATCCAGCATTCGATCCAGGATCAATTGCGACTTGGCAATATCCCAAGGGTTTCGTAAGTTGAGTTGCTTGTTTATCCTTTATTCTTGGGTTAGGGTTTATACCCTGTTAACCCAAATTGTCAATACTTTAGGTTTCCATATATTATGGTCAATAAATCCTAGACAACCCTGTGTCCTCACTCGATTGGTCAATTACTTGCCAGGCAATTCATAATTTCCCTAGATTGGCAAATCAGCCCAAGGAAGGGTGATGCAGTAGGATGACTACTCATTCTTTAGAAAATTAGACTTGTACTTAGAACTGGCCAAACTTGTTCTAAGGAGTGGCAATACTACTTTGTGATTTAGATACAAAACCATGCGACATTGCAACTTATTGCATGAGATAGGTGTCAGCACCTAACTTGTGGGATTATTTCTCCCATCACACGGTATTCCTTGGTCAAGAATACCTTTGGTCAAGATGTAGGGTTTGCGAGTCCTCTTGACCCAATCCAAATCCTAACCCTACTAGGCCAATAACGCTTTGGCCCCAGGGTTCCTAAATTCATATGCAGGTCTAGTATTGGATCAATTGATCCTTAGGGTGAGAATCCTAGTTCATTCTTGCATGGGCATTTAGCTAACCCTTACATTCCGTGGATGTGGGTAGGACCTTTGAGGTCGGAAATACTAGATCGGCAACCCAAGTGCGATACTAGGCAGAATTTTAACGTAACTTAACCCTACCTAGCACTTTGAGGAGATCGTCATTTGCAATCCAATCATACCTTTATAAATTTCATGCGGATTACTTAGTTGCTCTAACCAACCCACAATTTAAGATGATCTTTCTATTAAGGATCCAAATATATTCTTCTAAATTTGCAAGTACTTTCCCCTTTAAAAAAATGTAAGTAACTGGAAGATAGGTGAGATGCATCATTCCATGCGAGTATGCAACTTTAAACCATAGACCTTTTACTTTTATGCAACTTAGAGATCATTCTTTTCCTTGCCCTATACTATAATGATTTGACATTCAAGGCTAACTCGTATAAACCCTTCGTTGATGCAACAAGTCAAAGCTTTAATATTTTTAATGAAGATGCATTCAAACTTTGATAAGAGAATTCCATGCATGAGCAAATGCCATGAGTCCATCCTTAATTTAATCCTTCCTTTTATCACTTAACCCGACCTAAAATGTAACCATCTTCGCATGCAATTTGCAAAGTTCATAATTTTCTTTCCATGCATTGCGACTATTTGGACCATCATTCAATGGCCATCTAAGGTTATCTCATACATGAGTCACAACTAGGAAATTATTACCCAAGTGCATTATGTGTTATATGCGTTGTTCTTCTTGTGAGGCAACAAGGATGCCTTTAGACAAATCCACCTTTTAACTTATGCCATATGTGTTCAAGAATGAAACTATCATGACCATGCAAGTACTCTTCATGCAACTTACTTGGTAATTCGATGCGAGTATATAAATTTTTCAATATATTCAAACTTGCCTATGTGAATTAAGGACATGCTTAAATTCATCCTTTTCATGCAAGAAATTTATCGGAACCTAGGCGTTAAGATTCGGGGTGTTGTCCACTCGCGTACTCGGGGTGGAAGCTCCCGCGTGTGCTCCTCTCGCCTTTTGTTTAGGAGCCATTAATGCATTAATTTTGTTTCAGCAACTCCCTCTTGGGTCACTTTTGCATTTCAAATCCTCTCTGTTCGATATCTTCTCTTCCGCGTAGGACACGGCCCTTGCAGATACGGTTTTAAGAACCGGGAAAGGCACGGGAGAGGAAGGCTTATGGAGGCTTCAATAGAAGCTTCTAATTAGAAGCTTCCAAGCCTAGGCACATAGATGACGTGGAGAGAGAGTGTTGATGGAGAGGATGACGACGATGATGATTAAGATGGTGATGATGATGATGATGATGGTAATGGAGGCGATGGTGCAGTAGCAAGCGGCATGGCCTGGCAGCGTCAGCAGCACGATGGCGGAAGCTATGGCGGGCAGCACCACGTCCTGGGCAGTAGCATGGTGGCACGATTCTAACTCTCCTCCCCTCTCTCCCAAGCTTGAGAGTGGGGGGGGGGGGGGGGGGGTGTTGTTTCATATAGCACTAAGGGGGGGGAATAGCCACACACGTGGCTAGTTGCATGCCTCCTCCCCCCCATGCTCTCCTACTCCACACCCACTCCTCTCACACTCCCTATCCCCCGCCATGCAACAGCTGAAGGGGAAGGGAGTTTATCCATACAAAAAAATTGCCAAAAATTTATCTATTATCCCTTTTCCCCCTTGAAGGGGTGTTCCCGCATGGAATTACGGCTTTTGAGCCACGGCCTCTTATGCACAACGCGGACTGGAGTTTGTTAGTGCATACAGAGGGAACACTTAGCCGAAAATTTTATTGTTGCAGGAGATTGCTTTAAGTTTCTCTTGCGCGGGATGTCATGCAGGGTCTAGGATCATTAATATTTTGTGCGGAAATATTACAGCTATAATGTTTACAAGCATGACATTGCATTCAACCTGGATCTAAAGTTGCTTTGAGGATGAGCAAAATTAATGACTTGGTCTTCATATGTTTCTTCTACATCACATCATAGAAGTTGAAGAACAACAGTTTCCATTGAATTGCTTTCTCATTCCATTGATCACCTTTACCCCCCCTCAATGGGATGAGAAAGGCAAAGGGGACATAATAGACACCTTGATCTTGAGAAGGAGAATCCATGAACGAAGCATCATCACTATTCATATCCATACACGCAGCAACATTTGCTTTTGAATCAACAACATGATCTCCTATATCTCCCAGATTGAAAGCATCTTCAGATGAGATGAGATAGGTGCTAGATTGTTTGCTGAAGAAGCTATCACAAACTCCGTGTCTACCTGCTAAATTAGGAAAATAATAAAAATGCACAATTTGACAAGGAATTCCATTTGGATCAGAGAAGAAGATGGTGATTAACAGGGTAGTCCCTTCGAGGTTCAAGAGCTTTGCTCCAAACATGCGATCAGAATCAACTCTTGTAGTGGCAAATTCACCAGGGTGCAAAAAACACTTGGCAAAACAAAGCATCTGAAGCAATTCAGCCTTCATCTTCACCCTGGACTGAACATTTGCAACCGGCCATGCTATTTCTCGTAGAGAGACCACCATAGGAAGAGCAGAAGGACCTCCCAAGATTGTGTTTGTTCCATGAGGAGTATTGTTATAGCATGGTGGTGGAAATCTCCAATGCATGTGTGCTTAAAAGGGAATCTTTGCCAGTAGACATCAAGCGCGCACACAGGAGATATTACAGGTGAAAAATTTGCATAGTTTGGACCATGAGCACAGAGAAACCCCAGGTCTGATGCCAGAACCATGATGATTTGGTGAGTGGAATTCGGAAAAGAGGGGTTTGAAGATGAACAACTTGGTCGGGTGCTCGGCACATCGACTCAAAGGTTGTGACTGGTAAGAGTAGGGTGCTTTCTTTTGCTTCTTCTTGGCTAGCAATTTGTGGGCCAATGATGCTGTGCTCAGAGGGTGTGTCATGCATAACACCTTGGCACTGATTACCGTTGGGCAGGTTGATTTCATCTGCTATTGTCACAATGTGGGCGCCAAGTGGGATTCCATGGCTACCATCTTGTTGAGAACCCAATCGCTCAGAGGGTGAAGGAATCTGGACAACTTGGCGATCAGCACACATGATTTTGTTGTCTACGATATCAGGGAGACTCACTGATGGCAGGCACGCACAGGGGATTGACCCAACCCCTGGATACCATGTAGAAAATAGAAGAGCCTCCATTATATAGAGAGGACACAGAGTACGCAGGGAACCTTCTCTGATCTGTTCTATTATTATATAAATGAACAGTTACATCTCAATATATAAAGACTGGACATGTGTCCATTCAGATTGGACATGTGTCTGCTCGATTCACACACGATCATTAGATGAATATCCAACAAGAGTCAATCAGAATGATGTAACTCCTCTAAGGTGACATTCTTCTCTCATTTTTCTCGATTGCAATCTTGTCTCTTGCTCTTGATGTTCAGAGTAATCTCATGATGTTCAGCAGGCAATTAACCAAGTTGCAGCCTCTCACCTAATAATAGCTCAGAAGCATGAGTACAAGCTACTTCATATGCTACTGGTTCACTCGCCAGGACAAACAAGCCCTCTCATATTACATGCTAGCCCACAGAATCGTGGCTGCCTCCTCCCACCAAGAATTAGATCAAGAATTAGACTGCATATCAGTTTGTCTTTATGCACATGATGTCACAATTCCTCCTACTTCATGGAAATAGGGTATGGTTGTCAGTCAAAGAAGGGGAATAAACACACATGAGAGCCTGTCAACTCCACAGTAATCGACTTTTCTTTTTCTCACACCAAGGGCAATCCTCCCCCCTCTCATGCATGCGCCTATTCCCAAAAAGATGATCTCTTTTCCTCCTCCACTCTTGTTGAGCTCTTCATCAACTACATCGGCTCTTACAGAGCTGACATAGCTCACTACTCTTCAGCTCTTGCAGCCATCTATGGGTCATAGCCGTCATGGACAATTAGTAGTAGCCTTCTATGATTCACATCATCCCCTTGTTTGTCTCTCGAATGTAGCATGATCCACTTCTATGTCTTCTTTAACACCGCGCTATAACAAATCCATCCCATGCACATGCTGTAATCTTTGCTGATGGCGCCTTACTTCCTCCAATGCTTGCTGAGCAAGGCATTAGCTTGCACTGCTTGATGAACACATGTCGATGTTCCTGCACCTCACCTTGTTTTCATTTTCCCATAATTAAGGAGATACTCTCTCTCCTTTTTTTCTAAAAGCTGCCTCTACACATGCTTTTTTTCCCATGCATGCAACCTCAAAAATATCTTTTGTTTCTCCAAAAATCCAGCCTCCCCTTGAGACCATATCTTTTGTTCTATGTTTTCTTTTACTTGTCTCCTTCTTCTCCCACCTAAGGTTCGCAACCCTTAACCAATAGTGTGTGTAACTTATCTTCCACCCCCAAATCTAATTCTTCCTTCCAAAAAGCAAGCTCCTCCTTTGCAAGACTCAAAGCTTTTGGTTAGTTGTTCCCACCACTCATAAGGAGACAAGAGGAATAACGATAGATCATGCCATATAACTCTTCTTGATTGCATTTGCCCTTGTGATGTCATGCTCTCCATTTTTGTATGCCATTTCAAGTTCTCCAAGCTCCTCTCTTTGTAGTAGAATAAGCCTTTGTAACTTATATGAACCTTAATTGGCCATACATCACTTTATTTGAATTCTCTACTCAATAGCACTAAAAGTTTTATTTAGAGCCTCCCTTGAAGTGCCAATGTCATGCTATCTCAATCATCTTGAAATTCACCCAAGACTTGATGTATCCTAAGGTTATCTCAAAGGACAATCATCTGCACAACATCCACCCCCTTCGAATCTACACATCCTCGTGATGTGCCACCTATGCAACCACCTAAGTCAAACACTTGAATAACAAGTTCTTTACTGAGCATGCACAAATGTAGGCATCCACTTGGATCATAGATAAAAAATCTAGCCAACATCCACTTCCATGTATATCCAATTCAAGCACCGTCTCTTGGGTCACAAGCCTATGGGTAGCTCTCATACATTCAAGGCTTTTGAACCTCCATATACATTCTCGAAATGCACCCATCAACAAAGACATAGTAACATCCCTACTCTTTGTGAATCCATCACTCTAGAAGATGCTTCTCTTGACCTTTTTTATCCATATGTAATATAATCAAAGCATGAAAAACATCCAACACACTCAGACCATCATTCAAAATATCCAAGTATGCCCAATGGAGATGCATCTCTACATTTCTTATCAAGGCATTGGACAAAGCATCCAAAACATTCTCCACTTGTGGAGTATCACATCCAGCATCCTCTATCCGCATATCCTCTAGCACATGAACTTTCTCATAAACTGCAACTATGTCCTGCATACCCTATACATGCATCAATACCTCAATCTCTCTTTTCTTCCCTACATCACATAAACCAAGAGCTCCACAGGTGTCCTCAAAAGCACTCGAAAATTTTTTGTATGCAATATCATTCTCAACCACTTTAGGCTCATTCAAGGCATCATAATGAGCCTCGTGCATAAATCCACAAGTTTCTTCCCAAATTCTTATTCTATATATACCCAAGCTCAATTATCCGTATACTAGAATCCACCATTTGCTATACATGAGAGCTTGCCAACTCTGCAACAATAATCTTTTTATTTTTCTAAACAAGGGAAACCCTCCCCCCTCTCATGCATGTGCCTCTCCCCAAAAAGATGATCTCTTTTCCTTCTCCACCCTTGTTGAGAACTTCATCAACTCTTGCGGTTCTTACAACTAATGCAGCTCACAACTCTTCAGCTCCTACACCCATCCATGAGTCATAGCAGTCATCTATGATTAGCAGTAGCCTTCTGTGATTCATAGTAACCCCTTATTGTCTCCTGCATGTAGCAAGATACACTTCTCTATCTTCTTCAATGCCGACCTATAGCAAATCCATCCCATGTACACACACTATCTATGTTGATGGTGTCCAACTTCCTCCAAAGCTTGTTGAGCCAAGCATTAGCTTGCAATTTCTTGATGAACAAATGTTGAGTTTCTTACGCCTCACCTTTTTTTTTTGCATAATTAAGGAGGTACCCTCTCTTTTTTTTCACCAAGCTACCTCTAGATTGTATGTTCTCCCCCCCCCCCCCCCCCTGCATGCAGCTTGAGAGATATCTTTTGTTCTTCCAAAAAGCTAGCCTCCCCTTGAGCACATATCTTTTGTCTTATGTTTTCTTTTACTTGTCTCATTTTTCTCCCACCTAAGGTTTGCAACCCTTAATCAATAGTGTGTGTAACTTAATTCCACCCCCAAATTTAATTCTTCCTTTCAAAAAGCAAGCTCCTCCTTTGAAAGACTCAAAGCCTTTAGTTAGTTGTTCATACTACTCACAAGGAGACAAGCCAAGTAAGGATAGATCATACCATAAAACTGACACCATTTTGAGTTCCCAAAACTCCTCTCTTTGTAGTACAATAATCCTTTGTAACTTACATGAACCTTAATTGGTCATACATTGCTTTATTTGCATTCTCTATTCAATAGCAATAAAAGTTTAATTTAGAGGCTCCTTTGTAGTACCAGTGTCACACTATCTCAATCACCTTAAAATTGACCCAACACTTGATGCATCTTGTGGTTTCTCACGAAGGATGATAATCCACATGACATCCACCTGTTCCAAATCCACACATCCTCTAAATGTGCCACTTGAGAAACCACCCAAGTCAATCACCCGAATAACAAGCTCTTCATTAAGGATGCACAGATGCAAGCATCCACATGGATCATAGATCAAAATAGCTAGCATCTCCTTTAGTATATATCTAGTGAAAGTATCCCTCCTAGATCATAAGCCCATGGTTATCTCTCATAAATTTGAGGATTTCGAACCTCCATATACATACTCAAAATGCATCCATTAATAAAGATACAACAACATCCCTGCTCTTTGTGAATCCATGACTCTAGAAGCTACTTTTGTAGACATTTTCAATCCACATCTAAGATATAGCAACATCCCTGCCCTTTGTGAATCCATCTCTCTCTAGAAGCTACTTTTGTAGACCTTTTTAATCCACATCTAAGATCATCAGAGAATCATGTGTATCCAACACACTCAGAACATCACTAAAAATATCCAAGTATGCCAAATCCAAAAACATCTTTGCATTTCCTATCAAGGCATCACACAAAGTATCCAAAACATTTTCCACATGTGCATCATCACATCCAACATCTTGTATACACATATCCTATAGCACATAAACCTTCTCACAAAGTGAAACTATGCCCTACATATCCTTTATATGCATCAATATCTCAATCTCTCTTTGCTTTCCTACATCATATAACATAGGAGCTTCATAGGTCTCCTCAAAGCACTTGGAAATTTTTCATATGTAATATCGGTCTCATCCACTCTCGGCTCATTCAAGGCATCATCTTCATGGTTACTCACAACATCAAGAGTATATGGATAGATATCGAGACCGAAAATGGGCTTGCGACATTGGCTCTAGGATTCTAGCCAGGCCTCCTATGTTCACCCAAACAACCCTACATCCTTGCCGCTAGGAGCATATATACGCTATGAATTAATTTATCGAAAGAATGTGTTTTTAGATATAGCCTCTAGATTGTAGTCCAACGTGATGCCCTTCCTAACTCCAAGCAAAGGCAGTACCCTAACATATAAGTGGCTAGCACCTCATAACACACACAAAGGGAACACCCCCTAGCTTATCGTTATGGCCTCACCATGGCTCTATTACACCCCAAGGATTGACACCAGGATGCGTTGTCTCAATATATAATACATACCTAGAAAGTCCACTCTTCACAATATTCATTTCAGGAGATAGTATATTCCTCACCTAATCAAGCCCTAAGGAAACAATTATACTAAACCTGTAGCATAGGGAGCCTCACAATCATCATGGGTCAATAGTTTGAAACTAAGTGCTATGCATCCTAGGAGATACTTCTCTTTATACCATGTCGATGCAATGCAATGCAAAGTGGATGACTTTGAGCACACAAATATTTAGTAAATGAAATTGGCATTATGAATGTGCTTAAATATTCTTTCCATGATTTTCTTTCGCTAATGAATTTGTTGTGATGATAAGATAATGTTGGACTACTCCATGCCACCATACTTATTTATACTTAAAATAAGATCAAAACCTATATGAAAAGTGTAGCAAAAAAATCAATTTTCAACCATATTCAACACATAAAACCCTCTCTCTCCCTAGTGTTTAGGGTTTTGCTTATGATGAAAAGGCTAAGATATGTTTCCATGTATGTTTCTTCATAATGTAAGCAATATACACTAAAATATATATATGGGGGAAAACTTGGGCAAATCCCTATGCCCTACCAATGTTATACTTGCAAAAACATAGCCCTAATTTTTCACGCACAATATCTACTTTTTTCTCTATTTTTCATAATTTTTTCTAATTAAAATTATGTTTTTTTCTACATTTTTTAATGTAAAATACTTAAAAGTACTAAGATTATCATTACTCCCCATTATCATCCACGGGAACACAATTTGCCATGATGGATCTCATAAAATTGACGATTTAGCATAACACCGCACGTTTGCATGTTTTACATAATTTGAGTAAAGTGTATAAATGATTAAGACTTGCTATTCATGTTGATATTTCTTATAGAATTAACCATTTTTAAATACTAGAAACCATTTTCAACCATAAAAAATCAATATGCATCATAAAACTAAGAGAAAGCCCACTCACACATAAAATCACAGATGCGTTCACCGTATTTCAAGAACGGGAAGCTCGTGATGCTTGTTTATAGCTATTGATGCCTCCCATCCTTCCTTCTATGTCCCTCTATGAATTAAATCCATAATAAATCCACGCATCCATCGCCTCCACTCTCATTCTCTCTCTAACACATGCAACCATGTGAACAAGAACAAAGAGGAGAGAGAGGGAGGAGAGAGAAATACAAGAATTAGAAGTTTTCATTTAGTTCAGCATATTCCTTGCTGTTTGTGGTAATACAGAGTGAATAATTGAGGAAACTCAGCCCAACAAAAGGAGGTCTGACGTGGAGGGTCACAATCCTCAATTTTTTAAATAAGAAATAGACGCAAAAAAAAGTAGTGTCCCCTTCACTTCACGTGAATTTTTCAAGGCTTTTAAAGCCTTGAGCTACATTAGCCCTCTTAACCATAAAAATAAGTGGTTCCAAACTTTATGTTCACTCTTTTCAGGACAAGTGCTTTTGGGTTGGTTGAGGAGGCAAACGAGCTCAGAATTGCAATCCAACTAGATACGTGGCTTTTTGGCATCAAAATCTATCATCCTAGCCTTCGTCACATGCTTTCCAACTTTTGGATTCATACTACCAAACCTTGTGATGATTAAATGGGGGGTCAAATAACGGACTCCAATTGATGAATGAACACTTGCATTGGATTCATGATGTCGAAATGAATCTAGGAAAACTCCAAGTCCTTGATCCGCAACCATTTCATTTTGTACTGAAAATACTAGGTCTCAATGTCTTTTTGCACTTAAATACAGGCTTAAAAATATGCTCTCATTGGCAACCATAGGATAAGGCAACTTAGCCCGTCCAATCCATAAAGTGATCCACACATAAATAATCCATAAAGAGCATCAAGTTGCTATAAGAAAAAATAAGAAAAAAACACAAATACAGCTCTCCCTACCCCTTCACAAAGTCAAAGCATAAAGTCCCCAAGGGATAGACCAAGTATAATTTGACAAAGAACCTACTAAGCTCTCGCAATGCGATACTAAATCCTTTTCTTCTCGCTCACTTTTATTTTTGCTCCAACCATTCTTATTTATTTTTCTACTAAATGCCACCCCTAAGAAGATAAGGCATTGGCCCTAGGTCTTGATGCGTCCCCCTAGGAACCTACCAGGCCTCCGCAAGGTGATAATCATTGGTTCTTCAAAATTATTATTTTAATTTTCTTATTTTAAGGGTTAGAACCTCTTTGTATACACCTTTGTCTACTATGTTTTTTGAAATATATTCATTGTTTTTCCTCTTTTTTTGTACAAGCTTCCTTAGCTACCACATAATTAACAAAAGCTCCTAGAAATAGCTACCTATAGGGTACGCGAGCAAGAAAGGGTCACTAAGGAATACTCTCAAAAACAAATCTTAGAGTGCCGGACAATGTCTTCACAGGAGGACAACTTCTCAAACCTCCCCAGACACATGTAACCTAGCCTTAGGACTTCATTTCAGCCTTGAATTCTAGTCTTCCATAAAAGAAAAATAATTTTTTCACATACATATACACATATAGAATAAAGGAAATGAACGCATCAGAAAGGAAGGACATCACATGGACTTGGCCACAAGAAGGTTCTGCGTAGTAAGAGGCTATGTCGAACTACTCCATCGAATCTATTTAGTACAACACTAAGACAAGAAACCATTAATCGCACCCATACCAAACAAACAATTGGCTCTCTTGGCCTAATGAGATAACCTAGTTCACTGCAAAATAAACTGCCCTCTTGGCCTAACGAAATCAAACATTAAATCCAACAAGAAAGAATGGTCCTCTTGGCCTAACAAAATCAAACATTAAATCCAACAAGAATGGCCCTCTTGGCCTAACAAAAGTATCCCCCTACATAAATGACAAGGGTTGTTTGACGAACTTGTCATTGAATGATCCTATGCATCCATGAAAGAATAGGAAGATGGTCAATCATTACCTAGCTCATCATCCATACTAACTATGACCATAAAAAGAGATGTTAGCAAGTAGTCCCCATAGAAGTCCTGGGCTAATAAGATCAAACAATTTTAAGAACCCCTCAGGACCACAGTTGAGAAATATATCCTCAACAAGGATATAATTCACCAACAAATTTGTAAAGTGGTTCAATTGACGAGGAACCAGTTGATAAGTCATTATCTCCATAGAACGGGATCCCTCACACTATAAGTCCCATTCAATTGGTTGATCACTAACTACGAGTCGCATTTCACCAATAAACGGTGAATACCACCATATCAGGCTATATTCAGTCTTAGGATTAAGGCCTTGTGTTCCTCCATGTTATTAATAAAAGCAATGCCTAAATAGACTCCTATTTTCATAAGGAGTCTACGTGGGGGTTCTTTAATAACCATATCGATACTTGCATACTTAGTGGTCCCTCGTGAAGCTCTGTCAAAATACAAAGTATAGACCCATTCCTCATTGATTTGCCACACCACACCAATCACTCTACTCATACTTATGGTAGTGAAAGTCGAGTTGAGAGAGAGAATTTATGATAGGTATAATCCCTCCTTTCTCATTAAACTCAATTAGGACACAAATAAGATCCCTATGACAATGGTGGTAGTAGACCTTAATATTCCACGTGAAAGATCTGTCTTGCCACTCGATAATATGATTACCCTTACTCCACCAGATTACTTGACCTTGGTGGTAACACTGCTCTAAATAAGGATATTTAAGACAAGGAATGATTTAGCCCATCTGATTACCTTGTTGCATGCTGCAAGTTTAAGCTAAATCTTGGAAGATCTACAAAGGCATCAAGTCCAATGTCAGCCCTTATACATTATAGAGCTTCAACTTATTAAATTTTACTTTAGTTTTAAACTCTACCCCTTGCAAATTTGCTAAAAGGGATGTGGAGCCATTCCTTCCTATACGGACGATCTTATAAGGGCCATCACATTTTAGTTCTAACTTACCAATAAATAACTTGTGATGTGCATCATAATATAGGACCAACTAATCCTTCACAAATTTATATATTTTAGCATGAAGATCATGAAGTGCTTTCATCCTCTTCTTTCCTACCTCTTAATGCAATGAAGTATGCAATTGAATCTCATCAATATATGCTAGGGAGATCAACCTCTTGCAATGCTTCCTCTTTATCCAAAGAATGGTTCGATGCTAATATTACAGTGGATATTTAAATTTCCAAGGGTAAGACACATATTAACTTTAATAGAATGTGCCCTGTTACTTTTTTAAACATAGTATTATATGCCGAGATAGCCACATGAAGTTTCTTATCCCAATCGCACTTACCCTCAGATACAGTCTTAGATAAAATCCCTACAAGATACTTGTTGTGGTACTCTCTACTTGTCCATTTCCTTGGAGATTATATGGGGTGGTTTTATTGTGTTTAATCTTTAGAGCTTGAATTAAGGCTTTTGTGACCGTATTCAAAAACTGTCTCCTACGGTCAAGCACTAGTTCTTTAGGTGGACCAAAACGACATACAATTTGTTCCATAATAAGACTAGCTCTTTTCTTACCATTGTCCTTCATCGTAGCTCGAGCCTTAGACAATTTTGTAAAGTAGTTTGTTGCCACAATGATATAATGCTTCTGCATGGTAAACAAAGGATGCACAAGTCTAACAAAATCGATGCCCCACTTCTTAAAGACAAAGTCACAAAAATAGCATTAAGCGGTCACTTACGATTTTCCCTAGCATCTGTCTCTGATAGACATCACAACACTTAACATATGCAAAAGCATATTGGAAACCATCGGCCACTAATAGCTAGCATGTAAAGCTTTATGGACAATGAGGTTAGCAAAATGGACTTCACATGTTGAATCATGACATTCCTCTAGAATAAAGGTACCTCATCAAGCACCAAACAATGACGATAAATCTCATCGCCACCTTTCCTGTATAAAACACCTGCTATTATTGAAAAGTGAAGTGCTTGCTACTTAATTTTTCTCTTCTTAGATTTAGAAAGAGCTTTCATTGGGTTTCCTATTGATAGGTAATATGTGATAGACACATTCCATGACAAAATAGAGGATGTTTCAATTTTGCATAAATCCTTGCAGTCACTTATATCAACCCACTCTTCCTTAGGCTCACCAAATCTACTAGACACTTTATGATACCCTGCAGCTTTGGTGGGTTGCTCCTAATCTCATAGTCAAACTCCTACAAAGAGATTAACCACTAAGCTAGGCAATCAATGGAGTTGAAGCTTGTTCAATAATAAGCGCAATCCCTTTGCCTTGGTGAAGAACACCACCTTCTTGGTGGCAAATACCATAGTCAAGTAAACCTTCTCCAAATAGTTGTAACGAAGCTCTAAAGTTTCCAAATTTTGGCTTGTGAATGCAATAAGATGATAAAGTTGTGCTTCCCAAAGTTGGGATACGAAACAATTAATATTACGCCTTATTGCAGTCATGAATATATAGAAAATCTCACCCCTTTTTGGAGCTTTTAAAACAAGTCCTTTGGATAGTTTCATTTTAACCAAGTAGCCCCTGGGTTGCACCATGCTGATAGTCATCATCGATGAATTTGTCCTCAAAGTTGAAGTAATCTAAGCTCTTGGTGTGTGAGTTTGACCTGATCATGTGACCTGCTTCTTCCACTCCTTTCTCTTATTTTGCTACTTCCCCTAAGTGATAGTCGTGTTAAGGTTTCAGCCCCAGCCCCGTGTGAAGTGCATGGAAAAAGTGTTGATGCTCTATACCCTACTACTTAGGGTTTGTGCACCTTCATCAAGCTTTAAAGAGAAGTGCACCCATCCATATAGATAACAAAACACATCATAAAGATCTTGTGTAGTATAAATGTGTCCCTTTAGTTTTTAAAATGGACCTTGGGCAAAATGTGTTATTGCCAACTCCACTAATTGTGCCTCCATCTGGCTCCTATTGTTGAAAACCCCCCCCACCCATGCTTGACTTCTCGCCCCCACCACCATCATCTCGCCGCCCCCCCAATTCACCTCCCCCATGCCTAGCTTCATGTGCTTAGCCCCCTGTACCTATCATGCACATAGAAGCAAGGTTGTGCATGCTTTTATCCACTCAAAAATATGGTCGTGAGAGATAAAATATTTGTCAAGGGTAAGGAACATTCAGCCAATGTGGCATTAATGAATCGATGCTAGTATCCCACGGATGAAACAAAACTATGAACTTCCCTAGGGAAAGTGGGTGGGCTTAGGGCCACAATAACAACCACCTTTTCAGGGTGGGCAGCAATACCAGCCACACTCACAACATGACCCAATGGGTCAGACCATAAGGCACCCTAAATACACACTTTTGAGGATTCAATACTATTCAATACTCACAACATTGCTCAAAGCATGTGTGTAGAACAATCAACTATCTATGACGGGTCATGGTAGATGACCCCAAATCACCTATGAAAACCTTCAACTCTTCAAGGGATATATCAACAAACATCTTGTGAGCCACTCTTTGCCAAGACCAAGATCATTACATAGACTAAAAGCCATTACAGGGTGCGTAAAAATACCAAAATTTGTAATGAATGTCATCTTTAACTCATCCTCTTCAACTATGGTCATTTGATTATAGCCCAAAAAATAGTCCATGAAAGAGTATATCTCTTGCCTTACCAATTGATCTAAGATTTGATCAATAAAGGGTAGAGGATAATAGTCATTCATTATTTGCTTGTTCAATTTCTTAAAATTGACACATGGGTAGATGTGATTGTTCTTTTTCTTTCTTATTACCATCAATGAGCACCATTCTGTATGTTCAACAAGAAATATCAAATTGGCCTTCCTTAAATACATCAACTCCTCAAAAAGAGGCTCTCTTAGCTCAAAAGGCATATGTCTAACCTTTTGCCTCACTGGCTTACTACCTTGTTTCAATGGGATCGTATGCATAGCAATAAAGGAGGGAATCCCCTTCAATGCATCATAACTCCATGAAAATATACCCTTGAACTCCTGTAGGAGTGCCACATAATCTGCACGATCATCAGTAGATAACATAATGCTGAATTTGATGGAGCAGGGATCATTGGGAGTCTGAAGATCTAGCTCTATCATATCAATATCACGAATCTTGTCCTTTTCCTCTATTGGATAATTTAAACATACTTGATAAACCTCCTCAATAGTAAAACCCTCTTCAGAATCATTGGAACTTGAGTTTTCCAATAGTTGAGGTTTTCTTGAGTACCTCCTATTGTGTAGTGAGAGGTAATGTTGTTTCATCTAGCCAATAGGTGTTGAGGATATGCATCCAAAATTATTCTCTTTAACCCATGCCCCAAAATTAGTCTACCACATCTGGGATATCCACCAAACAATCGAAATGTAATATCCACGGACATCCAAGCAACAATTGATAGCTTGGTCTCTCAATGAATCAAATAACATGAAAGTCAAGGACGTACTCAATATTAGAAATTGTCACATGTACTTGCGCTACCATTCCTTCTAGTTGCCTTAGGCTATCATTAGCCATTTTTAAAACTACACTGATATCCTTTTGGATTGGTAGACCAAGCCTCTCTAATAAATCCATACTCATAATGTTTATTATGAATGAGCCATGATCTATCACTACATTTCTATTGGGATTCCATTGACATATGAGTGCACCCTAGGGCAATGCTTCTCTACATGATCTCACCATTCATTACCCACTCCATAAGCACCAAAACATTCTATGATATAACCCGTTCATAGGATTTTCTTGAACTCCTTATGAACATTCAATGACAATTGGATTAGTTGTATTAGCATATTCACATCCGGTTTGACTTCACATAGCATGCTTGCTAGGTTAAACTTACAGAATTTTACTACTACTCTCTTATCTTTCCACACAAGCTGCTCTTTTGGCTTCTTGATAATCTTAGTATCCTCTTTTTTTTCATATTTTTTTGACCACACCACACGCTCCTCTAAATACCATTATTTTTAAAAGGAACTGGCTAGGCCTCCAACATTTTCTTATCATCCCTGCTAGATTTAGGGTGCACTTTACTTGTACTATGGTTATCTTTTTTATCATCTTTCAATTTTCGACCCCTAGTCACTATCCTAACATTGTTAGGAGATAAACTCTCATTGATTGGCAAAGTTTCGACCAGACTTATCCAACTTGACATTCTCTCGAGTGTGGCTTTACCCCTTTGCAAAATTTGCTCAGGAATCTCTCCTTTAGTATTTTCATTATTCCCACAATGGTTCATAGGCCTAGGTTGCTAACTACCTTGCTGGAGAGAACTAACCCTACTCCAACAAGTAGTGGATAAGTGACCAAAAATCCCACATATACCACATTTGACATTAGGACAATTACAAGGAAAATGCTACCCACCAGACAACTTATAGGTGAATTGTGATGGGTCTACATCATTGGGCTTTCTAGTACCCATCAAATTTTGTTGGCACTTTAAAAACTTAACATCTACAGTGATGTGGTGGTATTCTTCAGTGATCATATCTATATAATGTTTCATCATATGTTTTACTTTCTCTAACATATCTAATGTAGAGGACTCATAACCATTGGCTTCAGGGGCTACCCCCCACTAGGTTGCACAACTTGCAAAGGGGGTGCTACCTGTAGTGACCCTTGGTTTAAAAAAGGATCTCTTTGGCTAGCTATTGGCTTAACAACATTTGGAGGAGCTGGCAACAAAGAAACATTTTGCATCATGCTTCCTCTACCATTAGGGTTGGTCACAAGGGTATTGATTGCACCTTGATCTCCACTAACTAATCCCAAATTATTTCCAAGACAAAGGCTCGAATTTAGATTCACCCTGAATGCGTAGGCCACTTCTAAGCGGGATTCTACTTCATGTACTCGGGTTATAGCAATATCTATGTCCATTAGAGGGACACTACTCAACTACACTTAGATATTGAAGTCTAATCCATGCTCGGGGGGCTGACTATATATAGATTCTCTATATAACGTGCATTCATGACCTATTTATAAATATCCAAACCTGTGAATTTTTCTTGAATAAAACACAACCCTTTTCTATTCAATATGTAAGTAACCCCTATATATGACACCCTTCTATATGTAAAAAATGTATAAAAATGGTGTTTTAAAAACCCCTTATTTTGAACTCACATTATATATACATATATTCATGAGTGACCCCCCCCTCGAGAATCCATGTGAGAAATATTGCAATTGGGTAGCACGTGGGATAAGGATAGAGGCTTGTAATTTGCGAAAGACCTCTTTTGTCTTCTTAACATATGCTAAGGTATTTTCATGGGGCTCTTGGCATGTCACATTTAGCACATGTAGCCAATATTATCCTTCTATCAGGGAAAATTCCCTTCAAAAGATCGATTGTGGTTATGGTATCGGATTCTAAGCCATGATACAACATTGCAACCCTCCCTTATAGGGTCATGTTAAAGAAAATCATTAAATGTCCCTTGTCCTAAATTCAACAATTAAACATGAGTTTCTAAAACTCACTGATGTGAAGCTTTGCATCCTCCTCTACTAACCCGGTAGAGGGAAACCTAAAGCTAGCAAATCTAGTGTCCCTACAAGAATTGCAATAGGTTGTACCATAACAACAATTAGATTTACTATAGGTGTTTTTAACGATGTGAATATACCCCCACTTGAAGTGGATCAACTTACCAAGAGAGAAGGGGAGCACTAAAGCTTTCTCCTTCTCCTAATGGACTGTTTGTGGAACTAGGGTCACTAAGACCTCTCTCTCGCAGGGATATCGAGTTGCTACATTGAGGGGAATACCTCCTAAGGATTTTAGCTCATTGTCTAGCCCTTTTGGCTTTGTCTTGTTTTTGGATCTTAACTTGACAATGTTTATTGAGAAATAATGGGTCTATCTCAATACTCTTTGACATAAACTGACTAACTAGTTCCTAATTAACCAAGGTTCAGGTGTTGCCACTTATTAGCAGCTCCTTGCAAATGCACCACGTGTTAGGATCCAAAATGGGTCTCACACTGGCTTTAGGGCTCTAGCCAGGGCTTCTATACTCACCCAAACAACCCCATAGCCTCGCGGTCAAGAGTGTATAGAGAGTATGAACTGATTTATTAAAAGAACGCATTTGTAGATACAATCTCTAAATTTTAGTCCAACATGATGCCCTTTTCGACTCCAAGTAGAGGGTGTACCCAAACAAATAGGTGGCTAGCACCTCGTAACACACAAAGGGAGCATCAGCCCATTGATCTTTGTGGCCCACTACGGCTCTTCTACACCCTAGGGATTGGCCCTAGGATGTGCTATCTCAATATATAACACATATGCACAAAGTCCAATCTTCACAATATTTGTTCCATAAGATAGTATTGCTCACCAAATGAGGCCCCAAGGAAATGACTATACTAAACATATAGCATAGGGAGTCTCACACTCATCGTGGGTCAATAGTTTAAAACCAAGTACTATGCATCCAATAGATACTTCTCTTTGTACCATGTGAATGCAATGCAATGCAAAGTGGATGACTTTGAGTGCACAAACATTTTACTTAAATGAAATTAGCATTATGAATGTGCTCAAATATTATTTCTATGATTTTCTTTCACTACTTATTACTTTGCTAGGATGATAAGGCAATGCCGGACTACTCCGTGCCACTATACCTCTTAATAATTTAAATAATATCAGAACCAATATGTAATGTGCAATAAGAAAATTAAAATTTAAACCATATTTAGCACATAAAACTCCCTCTCTCTACCATTTAGGGTTTTACTTGACATGGGTAGGTTAAGAGTTATTTTCATGTATGTTTCTTCATAATGTAAGCAATAAATATGCATTGAAATATAAAAATGGAGGTAAGCTAAGAAAAATCCTCATGCCCTACCTCCATTATACTTACATAAACATAGCCCTTATTTTTCATAATTTTTCACTCATGATATCTATTCTTTCCTCAATCAAAACTCATTTTTCTCTATTTTTCACAATTATTTGTTATCAAAATTTTGATTTTTCTACATTTTTTGATTAAAACACTTAAGAATACTAAGATTCATTATCACTCATGTTTCTCTCCATGGTAACACAATCTGGCAATGATGAACCTCATAAAATTGTTAATTTAGCATAAAATCGCACTTTTGTATATTTTGAATAAAGTGTATAAACAAGTACGACTTGCTCTTAATGTTGATATTTCGAATAGAATGAAGAATTTTCAAACATATTAGAAACCAATTTTAACCATAGAAAATCAATACGCATCATAAAACCAAGAGAAATCCCACTTACACATAAAATTGCATACACATTTACCATATTTCAAGAACGAGAAGCGATGATGCTTGTTTACAGCCATTGACACCTCCACATCCTTTGATCTACATCCCTCTATGCATTTAATCCATTATACATCCATGCATCCATCACCTCGACCTTGATTCTCTCTCTCATATGTAGCCATGTGAACAAGAACAAAGAGGAGAGAGAGAGGAGAGAGAAAGACAAGAATCAGAAGTTTTTATTCTATGCATCATATTCATTGCTATCTCTAGTGATGTAGAGTGAATAATTGAGGGAACTCATCCCCGAGAGGAGGAGGTCTGATGTGGAGGGTCATAATCCTTTATTTTTTGAATAAAAAATGGATGCAAAAAAAAGGTGCCCCCTCCTTCACGTTAATTTTTTGAGGCTTTTAAAGCCTTAAGCTATATTAGCCCTCTTAACCATTAAATAAACTAGTTTCAAACTTTGTGTTCATATTTCAACCAAGTGGTTTGGGCCTAGTTGAGGGGGCAAACAAGCTCAAAATTGCAATCTGATTGGACTGGTAGCTTTCCAACATCGATATCTATCACCCTTGCCTCTATCACATGCTTTTTGACTTCTGGATCTGGTGGCTACTTCATAATACGAAACCTTGCAGCCATTAAATGGGGGGTCAAATGGACTCCAATTGATGAACAAACACTTGCGTTAGATTCTTGCCGTCGAAATGCATCTAGAAAAAATATAGGTCCTTGATCCACAACCATTTCATTTGGCACCAAAAATGCCCCTTTTACAGGTCTCATGATCTTTTTACACTTAAAATTTGGATGTAAAATTTGCTCTCAATAGACATCATCTATATGGTGACTCAAATTTTCACTAGTCTCTGCATAGGCATCCTCTGTATGGCTAATCATAGTCTCAATACTTTCAGCATAGGAATTTGTAACGTGTCCACCTTCCCCTTCAGGACACGTCTTAGCAGTCCATCGAAGAGGAGGTCTAGAAAGCTCCGCCTGGCACTCCCATCGAATGTCACGGGATTTGCAATCTAGGACTTTCCGTGTCTGCCACGTAGTGGAAGTATTCTGGCCGTTCCCACTTAGGACCGACCTGAAATCAGGGTTTCCCCTAATGGTCATTTCCTAAACGGTCACTAGTGTCGAACCCCGAGTGAACTACTTTACGTAGAAACGCCAGGGCCAAAGCGGATTCACGCTGCACTTGGTTCAAGGAGAATGGAAAACGAGAGGGATGCAAGGCTTTAACCTCCCTACCAATAAGGCATAGTCCCATTCCGTTCCCCTAAAACAGCGTAAACTGGGATTATTATACCCTAGACTCTAGGTCAGTGCCCTTGCTATTCATTTCCTTTGAAACGATCTCCTTGCTGTCCATTATGATTGAGAAGAGTTCCCGGCCAATCGGGACCACCTATCCGTAGGACGGACCCATGGCCACATCCACTGCACTTTCCTCAGGTTGTTTTAGTTCTCTAATTACCTACCACATTTAGTTGGACATGCATCAAGCAGCTTCCTTAATTAGCCCGTTAGGCACTTGTTCCTTCACGTAATCTTAGCACTTGACATAGAAAAGTAGTGTCAAACAAGTTCCTTTTCAACAGGTTATCATATTTATCTTCGAAATACATTTATAAAGTCCAGCCTGTAGGCTTATCCATAATCTGCACGAAGTCTATCCGACAATCCACAGGGATTACTAATCCAATATCCGCTCGAAGACTAGTATGCGGGCCTCGAGATCCAATTCCGAGTCATGTTGGCTTCTTGTGCAGGGACCGGAAGGCCTCACGCGGCGGGTTCGGTCCACCTTCCCCGTGTGGCTAACAACCCCCTTGGCTAGGGTCAGGCAGACAGTCGGGGGTAACTGAGGCTGCCTCTCCCTTCAGGCCTTCAACCTGAAGCATAAGATATCTTTTCATCCTTTAGTTCATTGAGCAAACAAATCAAATAATGCTCTTTAAACTGTTACAAGCACAATCATCTCTAGTGGCCATTATTTGGCCAACTGCTAAGGAGTGAATCCTTCTCTTCGAATGCATCCAACATTCCATCCGGGATCAATTGCGACTTGGAAAGATCCCCAAGGGTTTGTTTGCTAACCCCTATGTCCTTGGGTTAGGGCCGTACCCTATTAACCCAACTTAACCAATACCTTAAGTTTTATTAGCAGTAAATATGTTGCTCAAAATTATTGATTGATCTTTTGCTTCCAAGCAAATATCTAATCCCCTTATCTTGGTCACTTTTCCCAAGAAATGTGCTATATCAAGACGACTACTCATCCTCTTGCAAGATAAACTTGCGCAAGAATCTGCCAATCTCATTCTGAAAAATTGGCCATTCTCTTGTGATCAAACCACAAGATCATGCGACTCTGCAACTTGTTGCACAAGTGTTGCATCTTATCCATGGGACTATTTTACCCATTGAACGGCATCTTCTAATCACGGAATCATGATTAGATAGGAAACAGTGTTTAGGGTGTCTTCATATCCAATCCATTTTCGATTGCACTAGGTCAATATCGTCGGTCCTAGGGTTCCAACTCAATCCAAGTTTCATCTTTTTAACTAGCGATCCTTAGGGTAGAAACCCTAGATCATTTCTTGCAAGTACGTCCTATTGTCCCTACAATCCGTGAATGTGGGCAGGACTTAGGGTATGAGAGTTTTGACTTGGCAATAAGTGCAACTAGGTCAAGTCCTTAACGTGCTAAACCCTAGTTAGCACTTGGAGTATATTGTATCGATTTAACCATCCTAAGCGATTCCTTTACGGTTTAGGTGTTTAGGGTAAACCAATTTACTTGTCTATTCCTAAAGATATTGTCTTGATCAAAGAGGGAAAAACAAGTTGCATTACGATATCATTCTCGTAAGCACATGATTTATTGCCTCTACGTATGATTATATTTACAAACCCTAACTTTTCCGGTTAAGATCAAAGCGTATGTTAAGTTACGGCATAGTTTCCGTTGATGC
The DNA here is from genome assembly GCF_053477565.2 of Lygodium microphyllum. Classification (NCBI taxonomy): domain Eukaryota; kingdom Viridiplantae; phylum Streptophyta; class Polypodiopsida; order Schizaeales; family Lygodiaceae; genus Lygodium; species Lygodium microphyllum. The sequence goes on along the minus strand of NC_141163.1, from coordinate 80,446,492 downwards.
ATTCACGATTCATGTTGCTAAGCTTTTAGGGTTTTATGTTAAAATGAACCATGCAGCCTTTCCCTAACTTCATTTCTGAATGAAATATTTGTACGTTGAATTAGCATTACACAACCTTTCCTAACTACTACGTAGTTGATTAAGATTTATGCCAATTGACTAGAGCTTAACCTACTTCATGCAGCCCTAGAATCATGCTTAGCAAATTTCTACGGTTATTAGCAACTTTCTTAATGAATCATTACGAAGAAAGATTTGTCTAATAATGCAACATGCGATTTAATATTTACATGCATAGTTGAAGGTGTAATTCAATAATCTTGACTTTGTAATGATAGTCATTAGTTGTTCTAGATTCGTTACTTTGCAATGCACAAAAGTAACTTGCTAAAAATGCATAGACATCTTTCGTTCATTCCATTAAAAAATATTAATGACCAATCTTCGATCGTGTGTTACTTCCTTTAAAATAGCCAAAGTATTTCAATCGCAAAAGTGCATCCTAGTTCCATTAATTAACCATGCATAATTGCAATATCTGCTCTCTTGTTCATCTCTTCTAGGCTCTCTCCTTGCCTTAGAGCCAGGGTGGTGAGCCTTTGTTCTTGGTCTTCCCGTTCTCTAACCAGTTTCTCCTGTTCTTCTTTTTTGGAGTTCAGCTGATTGGTCAGGGACTCGATCTTGTTCTGCTTCTGCTGCTCCATGTTCTGTTTTCTTTCCTCGTCCCTGGCATTGAGCTCAGCCATAAGCGCTTTGACTTTGGCGGTTTTTGCAATGAGCTCCTCATACTGCATGATCAGGAGCTTGTGTTCTCTCTTTTGCAATGAGTTCCTGTGTTTCATTGTCTAGTAGCTGCCTCCATTGCTCTTCTGTATCATCCTTAGCCTTCACTTCTTGCTTGAGATCCGAGATCTCCCTTTGCTGCATGGCTCTCATTCTAGTTTTGTCGAGTTAAAAGGCAGCTACTGACTCCTTTTCACCCGCCAACTCAACCACAATTATCTTTCATTCCTCCTTAGAATTCTCCAATTGGGAGAGTAGCTCGACAATGTACTTGTCATAGTTAGTTGATGGCGTCATCGTTGTGTGGATTGGTGATGTCGAGGCTTCCACCTTCTATCGTTTAGGGTCTTGCCTTGATTCTGCATCAGTGGCTAGCCTCTTTTTCCTTGTGGCTGTAGTTTCAGTGCTTTGTCCTGGGGCCATTTCTTTGTTGATGAAGTATTGCATCCATGCCACGAAATTCGAAATATCGGCACTAGTTGGGATGCTGGGGGTGATGGTGGTTGGTTTGGTGGGAGGGATTATGAGGGGTGGAATTGGGTGAATTGGGGCTTTGCCCTTGCCCTCAATGACAGTGGGCGGCACGATTTCCGACGCATGTGTGCTAGAACCAGGCACTTATTCTCTTTGCGGGCTCAAATTTCCCAATTCATCTCCCCTACTTTGTTGTTCAATAGACCGGTGTGTAACCTCAACCAGGTCTTCTTCCTCCTTTCTTCTTAGTTCCTCTTCTTCCTCAGCGGCTTTTCTTTGCCTTTCCGCTTCTGGTTTTCGACATTCTTCCTCCTTTTTGTCTTTTTCTTCATTTTCCTTCTTTTTTCTCTCCTCAGCCTCCTGTTTTGACGCCTTCTTTGCCTTTTGCAATTCCTCCTTTTCCTTTTCTTCTTCTTGTTTCTTATTCTTCTCCCTCTCCTTGGCCTCCATAAGGGATTCCTTTTTCACCCTTTCCAAGTCCTCTTTCTCCTTCTTGCGACCTTCGTCATCCTTTTCCTTCCTTTTGGGCTGTTTTCTTTTTGGGTTTCTTGGTGGTCTTCTTGCTTTTTTGTTCTTCCCCTTCTTCCTCGGTCTTAGTTCTGTTGGTGGACCCTTCTTTGTCCTAGTGAGGCGGTGACCTATCGGTGTTTCTCATTCTCCTTCTTCTGCATTTTGTGTCTCCTTTACTGCCACTTGGATGAGCGCAGTCAAAATGCTTCCGTAGCTGATAAATGAGGCCTTGGACGAGGCCTTCTTCCTTTCTATGGCCTTGGAAGCTGGAGACTCTCCACCTGCTGGCGTACTTCCCAAAGCCAGTGCTTTAGCCGCCTGGTTGATGGTTTTGCAGACATATCCATTCCAATCGACTTCATCTAAGGTGTGGGTTGCTATATTCTCTAGCATAGGCACGTTGATTCGATGCATTAAGGCGTTGTAGCGTTGGCTGGAGAAGAGCAGGTGCACTAGCGTTGCCTGTAGCTTTGGCTTCAGCATCAGGGATGTCATGGATGCTGATATTGTCATTGGTTAGCACCTCCTCTCTTTTCATTTTCAGCATGGTGTAGACATCCCTCTTCTGTTTTTTCTCTATCTTCGGTTCCAATCCCAATGCCTTCTCCACCAACGCTGGGTTCAAGTGCACCTGTACTTGTTTAGCATTTTCTCCCCTTTCCACCATCACGATGCTGCACTCCTGGTCGAAGTCGTATGTCCTGAGAAACTCCATACACTCCGTGTGGTCAGGCTCTTGCGCAAATTTCTCCAGGTACTTGGTGAGGTTGCACTGTTTGACGACTCTCTTGGCTGCTTCCTCCTTCGACACTACTTCTTCGATGTTTCGGATGCTCCGAAACTTCAGTTGATTGTAGGCACGGTTTTCTAGGGATATGCCATACTACACTCTTTCCTCCTCCATGAACGGGAGTCGATGGGCACGGTCTTGATGCGACATTTTATGTTCCTATCATAAACCGTAACTTTCATTAGTGCTTTCCACATAGTAATTTACAGATTGTTGAAAAAGAAAAACTCTATTCTTTTTGAATGAATTCATTAAGAACCAATATAGTTTTTCCTTTTCAGACTTTGACTTTTTGCCCTTTACTTCAAAGTTTCCATGCCCTTTTTCCTACCCCATCTGTTTTTCATAATATATGTTTATGTATTTCACTAATTTTGATTTGATTGACCTGATTTGATTCATCTTACCCCCTCCCCTTCCAGATTGAGAAGAATCATTCCTAGGATTTAGGATTAGAAAGGCAAGGGCGTTCGACATGGTGGTGTAGGAGCTACTTGTGAAGGAGCCAATCATAGAACTGGGGGTTGTATTCTAAGTGAGCTTTGCAGTCCAGATCAAAGGGTTGAATCCCCAGTTATGTGATGTATGTGAGAACATCTGTTAGGAAGTCACCAGAGTTGACACGGCTAGCAATGTGCAACTCTTCCTCAGTCTCAACAAGCGGTTGAGGTAGGGGTGTCCTTTGATGTGTTCTTCCATGGGTTGGCCCCGAAGAGTGGTTAACACTCTATACGAGGTTGGCGCGACATATATGGGGTCGTATTCCGCTATTTTGATAGCGTGGCACTACTCAGCGTTGGTCATTATGCGGCACCCTTCAACTTCCCATTGCAGCCTAAGAGTATACCAATGCCTCAAGAATGGGGGTCAGTATCAGTGAGCTTTGATAACGCTGTGATTTCTTGATTAGTGATAGCAGAAGTGGTTCGCTGATCCTATGACATGATGAGGTGCTGTTTGATGACTTGCTCCTTGGAGATCTCACTATTGAGCAATTCAGCACTAGAGCGTGAATTTTTTGCGAATGTGAATTCAAAGGTCTCCCCCAGGAGCATGGAATCGTTTTAACTTCAGTTGCAAAGGGTTCCTCCAATAGTCCTAAGTCCAAGTGGTCGTAGCTTAATGCTAGTGACATGAAGGTGGTGTCTAGTCATTTAATGCATTCCACCACGTCATCCTCGGTGTCATCAGCGAGGTCGGTGTGACCAGTGCTAAAAAGGATTTGCATTCATAGGAGGGCGTAAGGACGATGGGTGGTCGAGGTTTGCTAGAACTAGAGCCTGTGACAATGAAGAGTTACGGTTGGAAGTGTTCTTGAGTCTGCGGTTGGGCTACTTGGATTATGGGTGGATTAGGAGTAGCCATGATGGACGGATTGCTGCATTCAGGTTGGATTTGGGGAGTTGGATTGACTTGGTCGGGTGATGACTCTTGTGACGGAGTCTATTGTTTGGGCCGATAGGCTTGTGTGACTCTCTTGGGTTTAGGTGTGGATGAGCCGGATGGCTGTGGTTTTGGAGAGCACTGTAGCTTATGGTTAGGAGGGTTTATAGGACTTGGGTTGATCAAGCTTGAGGGCAGACGTATGAGTAGTGCCTTTGGCCGTGTAGGCCTTAGGGATCCACAGCCACGTGTTGCCCACGTAGTAGCCTTGCGCATGCAAGAGGACTTTAGGGACCCATCTTTGCTTGATCATGCAGTGCTTTCTGTGACTACGTCTTGGCCTCCTAAGTTTAAAGTTTTTGGTTTTATGAGGATAGGAGCGTCGATTCCTAGGCGGCGGTTGCGGCTGCTTAGGTTGCCATTGAAATATAGGCTGTTGGGCCTTAGGTTTTGCTGTTGTGGGCTGTGATTCATGAAATCTGGGAGGTGGCGGCCGCGCACTACCCCCCTCCTTGGACTTGGTTACGAATATTTCTACCGGTGGCGTTGCGGATAGTGATGAGGTCGCATAGCCCTTGCTAAAAGCTGTGACAATGCGAACGTTGCCTATTGTGAGGTGGATGCGCTACGACTCATAATCAACATTGCAGTGAGTCTTCTTTTTGAAATTTTTCCCAAGCAGCGACTCTGTGCCTGCGTTTTTAGCATTTTCCAACATGTAAAAAATTATTGGGATAGTCTCAGACTCGATAGAAACGGCAGCTCTGCACTTGCTGCTGAGAAGTGCATAGGAATGGGCCGCATATGGGCTTAATTTTGCATTAGTGGGTTGAAGTGGTAGTCTGCCAAGTTGAGTCCAATGATCCTGAGTTAAGACATTGAAGTCTTCTCCCTCGTCAATTAAAGCATTGAAAGCAAATGTTTGTTTTGCATGACCGTGATATGGAGGTATGCGGGCTCCACGGCTTCCTCATCCTCATCATCAATCTCAGTGATTGTGGCCACTCATATCTTGATAGGAGGTTCTAACATCAGGGGCTCGTGCAAAGGATGGGTGGGAGGGTAGTACTTCTTGACATGACTGCCATTGAAGAAGCCTATGCCCTCACCGTCTAAGGTCTTGAGCTCGACATTTCCTGTGCGGCTAATCGCGCGAACTTTGAAAGGTCCAAGACCTCTAAATTTCATTTTCCGCTTATGCTCCTTAACTAAGTAGAGGAGCACTAAGTCACCCTGTTCAAAGTCACGTTGCTTGACATGCTTGTCAAACCAACTCTTGCGTCGGGCCTTCTCACATATAAGCGCATGGGTGGCTAGAACACGAGTCTCTAAGAGGCGTTCGGGTTCGACTAGGCATTGTGTCCATGCCTCCTTCCCTTCCCATTATTCTTAAAGTGCTATTCTCAGGCTAGGAATGAAGAGTTATAATGGTAGAACAGCTTCAGTTCCATAGTTGAGCCTGAAGGAGGATTGACCGAGAGCCATTTTATAAGTTGTGCAGTAAGCCCACAAAGCTGCCATCAGCTTGTTGTCCCAGTCGCTGCATGAGGCTGAGACCACCTTGGTCAGGACATTGACAAGAATCTTATTCGTGGATTCTGCCTGACCGTTTGCCTAAGGGTAGTATGGCAAGGATTTGTGACGGATGATGAGAAAGGTGGATAGGAGATGTGATATCACTTCATTGATGAAGTGCGTGCCTTGGTCACTGACCAGTTTGATGGGGCAGCCAAATCGCGAGATCACTTGCTCCCATAAGAACTTGGCAGTTGTCCTAACGTCATTTTTTCGTGTCACTCTTGCCTCTGCCCATTTCATGAGGTAGTCTGTGGGCCACAATGATATACTTGGCCTGTGAATACTGTGCCGTAGGACTGATGGGTCCTATGAAGTCAATTCTCCATTTTTTGAAGGGTTGTCGTGCAATTACTAGGGTCAACTCCATCTCCAGAATTTTGTCCATTGGCACTCGTCACAATGCTTGACAAATCGTGCTGCATCGCGGAAAAGCGTGGGCCACCACAGTTGAGATTGCAACACCTTTCGTGCTATTGTATCTCCGCTAAAGTGCCCTCCAGCAATGTCGCTGTGTGCCTCTGAGAGCACATCGTGTATCTCATGTTCGCATACACATCTGTGCAGAAATCCGTCTTACCCCAGCCTATAGAGTTGGCTTGCGATCAGCTCTGATAGGGCTAGATCTTAAGGATAAACCACCTAAGTCGGGCTTTTTCTGTTGATCGATCAGTCAGTCCGTGTTCAAGCACTTGGACTATGTCATCTGCCCAATATGGCGTTAGATCATCCTTGAATAAATCTCTCTCACTGGACAAGTTAAATAGATGGGTGTCGGGTAATTTGTCAACAATGCCTTGTCCACCGGCTTCTCCTGTGGAAATGTGTGACATATGGTCAGCCATGTAGTGATGTTTTCCTTTTCGTACAACCATGGAGAAGTCGAATTCCAAGAGCAGAAGGAGCCACCAAGCTATGCGTCCTGTAGCGCAAGGTTTGTTTACTAGATAGAGCAGGGCTTGATGGTCCACAAAAAAGGTAAAAGGTGTGGCCAATAGATAGTGCCGAAATTTCTTCACAACAAACACCATGGCTAATTCTTCTCTTTCTATCGTCGAGTATTTCATTTCCATCTCAGTGAGTTGTCTGCTAGCAAAGCTCATTGGATAGTCTAAGTTGTGTTCGCCAGGTTGGCACAACACTGCCCCCACGACAAACTTAGAAGCATCGATATGCACGTGGAAAGTAATGGTCCAATCTGGGGCTCATAGAATTGATGCTGTGGTTAGATCCTTTTTCAACTTTTCATATGCTCGTTGGCATGTCCTTAAAGATGGTGCACATGAGGCATTGGAAGGTGGCAAGGGCATTACTCAACCCAAAGGGCATGACTATGTAAGCAAAGATGCCCCAGTCAGTGGCAAAGGCACTCTTGTGCCTGTCCACAGGATGCACTTGCACTTGGTTGTACCCTGAGAAGCCGTCCAGAAAAATGTAGGCTTCCTTTCCTGCCACTCTCTCAAGCATGTGCTCAATGTATAGCAATGGGTAGTTGTTCCTCTTACTAGCAGCATTCACCTTCTTATAATTGATGCACACTCGGATTTTTCCATTCTTCTTCATTACAATGACTATGGGCAATACCCAGTCTGTGTGTTCAATTTCGTAAATGAATCCTGCTCTCATCAGCTTATCAATCTCCTCTTTGACAGCATGAGCGTGTTTTGGATTCATAGGGTACGGTCTCGCTGCTTGATCAGCATTGCGTCTGGCATCATGGGTATGTCGTGAGTCAAAACACTCGGATCTACCCCCTTAAGCTCTTCTAAGGACCAGGCAAGCATGTCTATGTACTCTCACAAGAGAGCGACAAGACTCGTTCCTTCTTCCTCAGTCAAGTCATCGGCAATGAAGACTAGTCAGGGTGTTTTCCCTACCTGTGCTAGATTCACCTCCTTGACCTTGGTTGGTCCCTCTATCTGTTTGCTCGTTTGCCCTTGACACTTGGCACCTAACAGAACTACTAGCCTATCCCCTTTTTTGAATTTTGTAAATCATTTAGGGAGGTTGTGCGGTTTTCGCTTTTCTTCCATTCTTGTATCCCTCGGTTGTTTTGCCTTTTTCTGCCTTAATCGTCTGTGTCTCAGGTGGAAGGTAGGTCCCCCTTGATGCGTCTGGCCGTGGGCGGCCTAAGGATTTTTGGATCACTATCCAAACTAACCTCTGACTCAAAGTCAAACTCCCCGTCCTCGCTAGAAGAGGTAGCCTCCCCTGGTGGACGCAGTTCGGACGGTGACTCTGTCCTAAGCACTGATGTCGTTCCTAGCTGGGCTGGGCCTGCTTACTCAAGGTCTATGGCTCCTATGTGTTCCAACCAAGCACGATCACATTCCATATGCATGACTCCTCACTCTATCCTGAAGATACTCTTTTTCTGCGGCTTGGAGTTTGCTCGTATTTGCTCTATTTCTTGTCCTTCAATGTCGTATTCCACGGTATCTACCTCGCTCTTACTTCATTGAAGGATTGGCAGTCTTTGTATTCGTCATTAGAATCCTCTTTGTCAGACTGCTCATCGTCTCCTAGGGCTTTGTATATCTATTGTCGTTGGTCAGGAACTGGGGTCTAGTTATACATGAGGTTTAAGTCATGCACTCTGGTCCATTGCCACTTGGATTCATCTAAGAGATCCTGGAGTGGTTTGAAGTTTGCAACTGGATTGCTAGCTAGCTTGTCCGTTAAGTATTCCAGTATCTCTTGGAGTTCCCTTTTGTTGGTTGGGACTTGGAAGTTGATAGGCTTAGGTTTCCCATGAAGGTTTCCTCCCATCATGAAGATTGGTACGGAGGGTGTGTCCTTAGACTTGCCGATTTTTTGATGGCTTGCTCATACGCATCATGATTTGAGAATGGCATGTTGAGATATCGAGCTCCACTCGTGATACGCCAGGGTGACCGTTGTGTATTTATGTCACCGACTTGTCAGTTGCAGATGCGGTTGGTACATCGTCCATGAATAATAGCTACATGACAGCTATCCTTATCTACTCTAGTTCGTGGCTCAGTTAGTATGCCACCTTAGTTAGTTGAGTTTGGTTTGAGACCCATATATAGGGTTCTTCTATTTCTTTGTATGAGACTTCTTTTTGGCTTAGAGAACTAAGAAGAGGAAAATTGTTTTCAGCCTCCACCTTTGTGTGTATTCCCCCATTGTGCAAGCAAGAAAGCTACAAGTGAGACTTCTTCCTTCTGTCCCACAATCTTGACATGGTATCAGAGCCTTATTCGTGGTAAGGAGCTCAAGAAAGCAAGCCAAGCTCGCGGTGTTCTGGTAAGAGGAGCAGTGTTGCTTTCATTTTCTGTTTTGGGAGCAGATCTCTGCAAGTAGCACAGCCAGAAATTGCAAGAGTGCATTGTCCCAGGTTGCGACCCTGTTTTTTTGATTTGAGGCCATTTCGGGGCCTGTTTTGGAGGCGGAAGTTTTCTGCATGCACTCAGGAAAAGACCCTATTTTATGCTGTGCGACCACTGTTCTACAAGTCGGTGAAAAGTTACTATAGAAATTGCATCATATGCTTGTGCGCCGAGACATTGGGAGTTTCAGAATCATCCTTGGTTCCTGTTTATGCAAAATCGTCACTAGGAAGTGATTGTGTGGTCAAATACCACTTTCGCCAATTTTGTAGATTTGCCCTTGTGAGGGTGACGCTGAGTTTTTTGCAGTGAAAGAATTTTTTGCAGTGTTCTGTAATGGCTTCTGATTCTCTTTCACAGATTGTAACTGAAAAGCTTGACAAGAACAACTTCCAGGCATGGAAGTTTAGAATGACGAATTTGTTAGAATATCAAGCTCATTTAGTGTGTGTTGACCGACATGAGCTGGACACAGCTAGTCTAGTAGTTAGATACATTAAATAAGTCGGTGCCTTTGGTGTGAATGGTCTTATGACCGTAGGTTGTATCTTTCACTATTGTGTGGTATGAATAATTGTGTGTAAGAGAGGAAGCTAGTTGCTTCACTCTGTCCGTCATCTATCTGCCTCTTTGAATTTGAACATGGTATCAGAGCCATGAATAGAAAAAGACTGGGTGCCTGGGAGTGTGGCATTGGACTTGCAGGAGCTGAAGTCAGAGAAAATGTTATTTTTCTTCAAACAGGCTGAAGCCATTGGACAATGGAAGGTATGAAGTGTATAGTGGTATGCTTAATGATCAATGGCAGTGTCAAAGGCTTGTTTGTAGCCTTGAGAGGGATGTATTGAGCACCTTAGAGTGCTTCATTGACCTGGTTAATAGAATCGTGAGCTGTGCTGCCCCTCCTACCAGTCTGCGCTGTTGCGCCTGGTTCATATCCATGTCCTATAGCTACTAAATGAGGCATCAAGCATCTTGTACATGCTCTAAGCAGTGTATGCTAACCTTGGGTGTGACCTTGAAGGTCTGATATGTCAATGGAAGCTTGGATGATGAGAGGCATGGACTGTCATGCAGGTATACAGGTCTGAAACTGAGAGTACACTGCTGAATACAGTGATTTACATCACTGTTTTGATCCTGAAGAGCACTTGAAGCTCCCTAATAGGCTGGGAAGATTGCATTGCAGACAACACAAGTCAAGAAGTCATATGTACTTGATGTGAAGTACTTGAGCTAAATTTTCTCAGTAAAATATTCAGATCTGAGAACTGTTCACTGCTAAAAACTATCATGTACTGTCAGTGACAAGCATTAGATACTACTGATGCAATACAGGTCATTTCTAGAGCTCTATCACCTATGAGAGCTGTCACATACATGCTGGATGTATGGAGGCTTGAAACATTCAATGAGCATCATTGAAAACTGAAGTCTGGAGCTGAAGTGAATGCAGACATATTGTCTTGGTCAAGTACAAATGGTTCATGAGGTTTTATGCTTTGGTCAGTGAAAACAGCTTGTCTATGTATACCTAGATGCTCATGTATTGACCTTGTCATTACGAAGTAAATGTATGACATGATCGGGAGACAATTTGGGGCTGATTGGAACTTGATATGCTGAACTTTGGTTGATTGTAACCTGCAATTGAATTTGTTGACACTTGTATGTGCTGGTTATGCACTGCTCTGTGTCTCTATGCTTATGTCTGAAGTGGCATATGTACCAGCAGTCAACTAAGCAGTTTTGGAATATGCATTACATGTATCCAGGTGGAGTTTGACTTTGGAAAGGCTACTGTAATTGCAGTTTACAGGTTTGGACTGCATGCTTTTAGACCCTGGCAGTGGATCTGCAGGAGTTAAATCTGAACCGAACATCAAGCATATGTATTGGCAGTTGTCTTTATGAGTTGGATCAACTGATTGTGACTTTGTTTGGGCTGATATTTGACTGAAATTTACTGGTTTTTTTTTCTGCAATTAATTGCAGAAAACTGTCATAAACAGTTCCGGGCTGAAGTTGAACCGTTAAGGAGATCTTGGTTTGCAGGTAGTCAGGCAAGGTCTGCAACATGGCAAATGCTGATAGAACTGATAATGTAACCCAGATTGTGGGAGAAAAGCTTGATAGTAACAATTATGCAATATGGAAGTTCTGCATGGAGAACTTTCTGATAGGCAAAGGATACTGGGACTTAGTGACAGGTATTGAGGTTGAACCTGAAGTTCCAGATAGGAATCCTACCACTGATCAAAGACGAGTGCATCGAGCCTGGACGGAAAGAGCTCGCAGAGTGTTACATTGGCTGTCATTATGTATCTCGGATGCTATGGTGATGCAGATCATGAACTGTAAATCCCCAGCAGATGCATGGAACATATTGGTCAGGTACTATGGCACAACTACGAGTGCCAGGAAGATACAACTGAAGCAAAAATTCAACAACATAGAGAGGAAGAACAGATCCATACAGGACTATGTCACGGAGATTAAAACCTTAGCAAATCAGCTCGCATCTATTGGCTCACAGGTAGAAGATGAGGATATGGTTGCAGTGACCTTAAATGGCTTGGGTCCAGAGTACAAGTCTTTTGACACTTCAGTATCTGTGCGGGCTGAGATGCCTGATTTTAATGAGTTGGTTGCATTATTGATTCATGAAGAGGTAAAGCTTGGCTTAGCTACAGGGTCAAGTAGCTCAAGGAATAAGGATGCAATTTTTTATTCAAATCAGCGTGGTCGTGGTAGCCGTGGTAGAGGCTATGGATCTGGCAGAGGAGGCCAGCAGAATGCATCCTATAGTAATAGCAATCAGCAGTCATCAAATGCAAGAGGTAGTGGCAACTTTCGAGGCAGTGGGAGATCTAACTCCCGTGGCAGAGGCTCATGGCAGTAGCACCGTCAGTCAGACAATCCAAATAAGGACAAGGATTGTCACTACTACGGAAAGTATGGGCATATTGCAAAGGATTGCTGGAAGAAGCAGGGAAATCAGAAGGGCAAGCAGCATGGACATTATGCTACGTCCAGTCAGGCAGATGACTCTGGTGATAGACTGTTTGCCATGCAATATGTCAAAGATAAGGCTGCTGAAAAATCATCTCATGATGTAGTGTGGTACATTGACTCGGGGGCGTCGAATCACATGACCCCTCATGGTGATTGGTTCACGGATATGGTGGCTGAAAAGCATGGCTATGTATGCACAGGTGATGACACGCAGCATAGCATTGAGCATAAAGGCAAAGTGCCTCTGGTTGTACATGATGGCAGGAAGAAGAATCTTCATGATGTTTTACATGTCCCTTCGATTACGAAGAACCTATTTTCTGTGGGCCAAATGACAGAGCAGAACTTGCAAGTTCGCTTCAATAAGCATGGCTGCTTTATTGAAGAGTTTGGCAATGGATGCAAGTTGATCGCGAAAGGCCACAGAAATGGAAGAATATTCACTCTTGATGCTACACTGCCAGAGCTGAATTCCGCTATGTTTGCCCAGGCATCTGGCACTATCAGGGACTTAGAGATTTGGCACAAGAGAGTGGGGCATGTCAATTTGCAGAGGCTGCAGACCATGCAGAAGAAGCAGCTGGTAATAGGGTTACCTAGATTTCAATATTAAGATATTGGTCATGTATGCGAGGCTTGCCAGTTTGGTAAGCAGTCATGATTGCCGTTTGTCAGGAATGTAAGACAGAGTACACGACCACTGCAGTTAGTGCACTCTGATGTTTGGGGACCAGCTCATAATGCATCTATGGGGGGTTCCAGATACTATGTATCTTTCATTGATGACTACAGTCGATATACATGGCTTTACATATTGAAAACAAAAGATGAGGTCTTTGCTATTTTTCATAAATTTAAGGCACAGGTTGAGAAGGAACTTGAGTGTTACATCTCTTGCTTGAGATCTGATAGCGGTGGGGAGTATGTCTCCAATGAATTTGCTGATTTTTTGGCTGAAAATGGCATTCGAAGGCAGCTAACCTGCAGCTACACTCCGCAGCAAAACGGAGTAGCTGAAAGGAAGAACAGGGTTCTGATGGAAGCTGATAGGGCCATGATGAATGAGAAGTATATGCCGCTTTACTATTGGGCAGAGGCTGTTGTGACAGCCACGTATATTTTGAACAGGACTCCCACTGCAGGCATTCATGACATGACACCGTTTGAGAGGCTCTATGGCTATAAGCCAGATGTAAGACACATGAAGGTCTTTGGCTGTCTTGCTTATGTGCACATTCCAGATGAGAAAAGGAAAAAGCTGGATCCCAAAGCGCATAAGAGTGTGTTCATTGGATACTCGCAGGAGAAGAAGGCATACAAATGTTATGATCCCTCTACCAGGGAGACTTTGGTAAGCAGGGATGTCATCTTTGATGAGCTGGGCTCTTGGTATGTCTCACCAGTTGCAGTGCCATCCCATCTGCCTTCCACTCATGTCTCTACAGTTGATATGCAGCAGAGCACTGCTATGACAGGACCTATCAGTCAGACAGTATCCCCATGGACAGGGAGATTGAGGAGCTCACCGTCCACTGACACGGGTATGTCAGTGAGGGGGAGACATGATGTCTTGGACAGCAAAGGAAAAGAGAAAGTTATTGAGGATGGTATGATGACACCTGGCAGAATGACTTCGGGCTATGAGTCTAGTGATACTTTAGACAGCGAACTTGGTATTCCAACTGTCTATACGCCTGGCACGAGGCAGAACAGGTACATTCCGCCTTATGAGAGAGGTGAATCGAGTAGTGCACCACAGCCTAGACGATCGCAGAGGGTCAGATACCCTGTTGACAGGTTGACGTACTCTGGTTATTCTGCAAAGCATTATGCATACATGACAAAAGTGATGGAGATCAAAGAACCAGGTACTTATGCTGAAGCAGCAAAGGATGAAAATTGGTGCATGGCTATGGACGAAGAGATGAAAGCCTTGGCTGAAAATCAGACTTGGGATTTGGTACCACTGCCTGAAGGGAAAAAGTGTGTTGGCTGCAAATGGGTTTATAAAATCAAATGTAAGTCTAATGGTAGTGTGGAAAGGTACAAAGCAAGGCTGGTCGCTAAAGGATATGCTCAGCAGTATGGCTTGGATTATGATGAAACATTCAGCCCGGTTGCAAAAATGGCAACCATACGAACTATTATTGCCTTGGCCGCTGCAAAAGGCTGGAAATTGCAGCAGATGGATGTTAAGAATGCATTCCTCAATGGTGATTTAGCAGAGGATGTATACATGGTTCAGCCGGAAGGGTATGAGCACCCTGATTTCCAGCATTATGTGTGCAGGCTGAAAAAGGCACTGTATGGGCTGAAGCAGGCTCCGAGAGCCTGGCATGCTAGGATCAGCAGTTACTTGCAGAGTCTTGGATTTGTTGTTGGCAGGGCTGATCACAGCCTGTTTACAAAGAAGACTGACAGTGGCTTGGTAGTACTGGTCATATATGTTGACGACCTGATAATCACTAGAGATGATGACATGGGAATTCAGCATGCTATGAAGATGCTGAAATCTGAATTTGACATGAAAGATCTAGGAGATCTGAAGTATTTCTTGGGTATTGAGGTCGTACCAGCTGAAAATGGCTTATGGCTGATGCAGAAGCACTATGCCATGGAAATGCTTAAGAAGTATGGCATGGCTGAATGCAAACCACTGGATACACCTCTGGACCAGAATGTAAAGCTAGACATGAACACTGGGGCTGAAGTAGAAGATGTGACTATGTACAGGCAGATGGTCGGCAGTCTGATTTACTTGACCATCACTAGGCCTGACTTGAGCTATGCAGTAGGGCTGATAAGCCAGTTTATGCAGAAACCGAGAAAGCCGCACTTGGATGCAGTTAGATGCATCATGAGGTATGTTAAGTCCACTGTAGACTATGGGCTGTTCTATGTCAGAGATAAGCCCTTGACACTGATTGGATACACAGATGCAGATTGGGCAGGATGCTCAACTAACAGACGATCTACGAGTGGCTATGCCTTTGGCTTTGGTAGCCGCATGATCAGTTGGAGCAGCAAGAAGCAGCCTACGGTTGCTTTATCTAGTACTGAGGCAGAGTACAGGGGGGCTGCATTGGCAGCATGTGAGATTGCTTGGCTGCTCAAGCTTATGGCTGACTTGGATATTCAGGTTGATGCTCGAGTGAAACTGTTATGTGATAATCTGAGTAGTGTACTCCTGGCCATGAATCCAGTTTACCATGCCAAGACAAAACACATAGAGGTACACTACCACTTTATTCGTGAGATGGTCCTTGCAAGAAAGGTTGATCTTATGCATGTGAGGACTGATGAGCAGGTAGCAGATATCTTTACCAAGTCTCTGGGTAAAGATAAGTTCTGTGGTTTTAGACAGCTACTTGGAGTACATATGTTGTCTTGAGCTTGAGGGGGAGTGTTAGAATATCAAGCTCATTTAGTGTGTGTTGACCGACATGAGCTGGACACAGCTAGTCTAGCCATAGTAGTTAGATACATTAAATAAGTCGGTGCCTTTGGTGTGAATGGTCTTATGACCGTAGGTTGTATCTTTCACTATTGTGTGGTATGAATAATTGTGTGTAAGAGAGGAAGCTAGTTGCTGCACTCTGTCCATCATCTATCTGCCTCTTTGAATTTGAATAGAATTTCCTTATGGGAAAAGGATATTGGGAATTTGTTGCAGGAAATGAAGAAGAACCAATTCTTCCTGATGTTCCCAATCAATAGCAAATGCAGGCATTTAAAGCATGGCATGAGAGAGCTAGGAAAGTTATGTACTGGCTGTCTATCAGTATTTCAGACTCTATGATTGTGCATATTCAGGATGCAAGTACGCCAAAGGAGGCATGGGATACTTTGTCAAAAATGTATAGCACAAATACACAAGCCAGGAAAATGCAGCTCAAGCAAGAGTTGCATAATGTGGAAAGAGAAAGTATGAGCATCAATGACTATCACATGAAAGTGAAAAAGATTGCAGATGCACTTGCTTCCATTGGGTCGCCAGTGGAAGATGATGATTTAGTTTCTGTGACCTTGAATGGTCTAGGAAAGGATTATGCACAGTTTCGGACATCCATTTCAGTTCGTGAAAGATTTCCTGATTTTGAGGCGTTAATTGCTCTTCTAATTTCTGAGGAGCAGAGAAATGGTGGTGCATCTTCTTGAGGAGGAACTTCAAAAGAAGCTGTCTTCTACTCAAATGTTGGAAGAGGTAGAGGCAGAGGTAGAGGAGGCCGATTTGGAGGTCGTGGTAGAAATCAGAATATGCAACAAACTCAAGAAAACCAGTCCTATGGAGGAGGGCGTGGTAACTCTAGAGGCAGGGGGAGCCAAAGAGATCGTGGTGGATGGCAAAGAGGCCAAAATGCAAACAGTAATGTTGAATGCTACTACTGTGGTAAAATGGGTCATATGGCTAAAGACTGCTATAAAAGGCAAAATGACATCATGAATGGAAAACTACAACAAGGGAATTATGCATCTTCTAGTAGACAGGGTGATGACATAAATGAGCATTTGTTTATGGTGCAGCACATGAATAATTCTGTGACAAGTGCAGAAGAAAGCAACGATGTATGGTATGTTGACTCAGGTGCATCAAACCACATGATAGGTCATGCAGAATGGATGGAGGATGCAAGGAAAATGGAAAAACCAGGATTTGTGGAGACTGGCAATGATACTGCACATCCTATTGTGCAGATTGGAAAAATTCCTTTGTCTATGCAGGATGGGAAAAAGAAATACCTGTCCGATGTATTTCATGTCCCGAATATCACCAAGAATCTAGTTTTTGTTGGTCAAATGGTTGAGCAAGGCTTGCAGGGCAGATTTAATCCTCATGGATGCTTTGTTGAGGATATGAAAAATAAAGGTTGCTTGATAGCAAAAGGAAAGAAGAAGGGCAGAATGTTTACGTTGGATGCAGACATGCCTGAATTGAGTGCAGCAATGTTTGCACATGGGACCGGTGTAGTTGCAGATATTGATATCTGGCATAAACGCATTGGTCATGTTAATGTACAGCGACTTAAATCAATGCAGGCCCAAAATATTGTTGCAGGATTGCCAAAATTCAAGGTTGCAGAAATGCATAAGGTATGTGAAGCCTGTTAGTTTGGAAAACAGATAAGGAAACCATTTCGTAGACATGTTCAAGAGAGTGAGAAGCCATTGGAATTAATCCACTCTAATGTGTGGACTAATAAAGCTATATCTCTTGGAGGCTGTCATTATTTTGTCACTTTTATTGATGACTATAGCAAAAAAGTTTGGGTGTATTTTATGAAAAAGAAAAGTGAAGTTTTTGGGCATTTCAAAACTCTTAAAACTATGGTTGAAAAAGAAACAGGCCTGCAGATAAAATGCCTAAGGTCAGATGGAGGGGGAGAGTACCTCTCAAATGAGTTTGCAAGGTTCCTGCAGGAGCATGGCATAAAGCAGCAATATTCATGCAGTCATACCCCACAACAAAATGAAATTGCAAAAAGAAAAAATAGGCATATTGGAGAGCTATCTCGTGCCATGCTCAACAAAAAAGACTTGCCAGATTTTTATTGGGCAGAGGCAGTTGCTACAGTAGTCTACATAATGAACAAGACTCCCACTGCAGCAATACATGGGATGACTCCAGAGGAGAGGTATACTGGTAGGAAACCAGATATTTCTCATTTAAAAAATTTTGGGTGCAGTGCCTATGTACATGTGCCAGATGAGTTGAGATCCAAGTTGGATCCAAAAGTTGAGAAGTGCATCTTTATTGGTTACTCTCTGCAGCAAAAAGGGTATAGATGCTATAACCCTTCTACTCGTAAGTTTACAGTGAGCAGAGATGTTGTTTTTGATGAGATGAGTAGCTGGTATAAACCAGTAAATGTGATTGATGATGTAGATGCACAAAATGGTAATGTTGGACAGAATTCACAGCAGCAGTCAAAAAATATTAGTGGACCTGGAGCGTCCTCTAGCAGTGGTTCACATTCCTCACCATGGACAGGTAGATTGAGATCAGGAGAATCTTCTTAAAGTAATGTAGATAGTGGTATGCAGGTATCACGAAAAGGAAAAGAGAAGGTTGATCAACCCATGTTTGATGTGAATGCAGGTCACTCTTATGTGGATGGTGAATCCAGTGGCTCAGAATAGAGCATTGATGATGAGCTGGGCATTCCTTCTATTGTTACACCTGGAGTAAGGAAGACCAGGGATGTTTTGAGAGCACCTGGGAGTGAACCTACTTTGCGCAGGTCTACGAGAGCTAGGTATCCTGTGGATAGGCTGAAATATGATGGATTTACAGCCATTCACTATGCATATATGGTCAAAGTGATACAAGAACCAGAACCCACTTTTTGAGCAAGCCATGGAAAAAGAAAAATGGAAGAAAACCATGGATGAAGAAATGGATGCCTCGGAAGCAAATGCTACATGGGAATTGGTACCTTTGCCTAAAGGTAAGAATGTAATTGGCTGTAAGTGGGTTTATAAGGTGAAGCACAATGCAGATGGTTCTGTGAACAGATACAAGAAAAGATTAGTAGTCAAGGGGTATGCACAAACATATGGCATTGACTATGAAGAAACATTCAGTTCGGTTGCAAGGATGACAACCGTAAGAGCAATCATTGCTATGGCTGCATCAAAGGGATGGTCTTTACATCAGATGGATGTAAAGAATGCCTTCTTGCATGGTGATTTGCAAGAAGAGGTCTATATGGAGCAGCCACTAGGTTATGTGCATGCTGTTCATCCTGAGTTTGTTTGCAGGTTGAAGAAAGCCTTGTATGGCTTGAAGCAAGCACCTAGAGCATGGTCTGACAAGATAGGACAATATGTTGTCACTATTGGCTTTCAGATTTCCAAGGCAGATTTCTCACTTTATGTGAGAAAAACAGAGAAATGTATTATGCTAGTTGTCATTTATGTTGATGATTTGATTATGACATGTGACAGTGATGAAGATATCCTTCATGTGAAAATGCTATTGAAGTAGAAGTTTGAGATGAAGGATTTAGGAGAGCTGCGTTATTTCTTGGACATTGAGGTGATTAGATCACCAAGTGGGATACAGCTCTTGCAAAGGCAGTATGGATTGGACATGTTGTCCAAATATGGGATGACAGGCTGTAAGCCTATTTCAGTTCCTTTAGAGCAGAATGTGAAGCTGAGCGCAGATGCAGGTGAGCTTCTCAAAGACCCTACTATGTATAGACGCATAGTAGGAAGCTTGATTTATATGACTATTACTAGGCCAGATTTGAGCTATGCTGTTGGATTGGTAAGTCAGTTTATGCAAGCTCCAAGGAAATCGCATTTGGATGCGGCTAGACGCATACTCAGGTATGTGAAGTCCACATTGTAGTATGGACTATTTTATGAGACTGGGGTTCAGATACAGTTGCATGGATACACTGATGCTGATTGGGCTGGTAGCATTTCTGATAGACGATCTACCAATGGATATGTGTTCTCTTTTGGGAGTGCTGCAGTCACTTGGAGCAGCAAGAAACAGCCTACAGTTGCCTTGTCCAGCACAGAGGCTGAGTACAGGGGTTGGAGCAATGGTTGCATGTGAGGTAGCTTGGTTGCATAAGCTACTTTATGATATGCATCAACCTACAGATGGGCCAGTTGTCATTTATTGTGACAACATGAGTAGTATAAACTTGGCAAATAACCCAGTCTATCATGCTAGAACGAAGCACATTGAGGTGCATTATCACTATGTGCGAGAGAGGGTTTTACTAGGTCTTATTGATCTAGTTTATATCAGCACAGAGGATCAGGTAGCTGACATATTTACGAAGGCATTGGGCGCAGAGAAGCTGCGCAAGTTCAAAGACCTGCTTGGTGTGCATGAATTGGAATTGAGCTTGAGGGGGAGTGTTGAGATATCGAGCTCCACTCATGATATGACAGGGTGACCGTTGTGTATTTATGTCACCAACTTGTCAGTTGCAGATGCGGTTGGTACACCGTCCATGAATAATAGCTACATGACAACTATCCTTATCTACTCTAGTTCACGGCTCAGTTAGTATGCTACCTTAGTTAGTTGAGTTTGGTTTGAGACCCATATATAGGGTTCTTCTATTTCTTTGTATGAGACTTCTTTTTGGCTTACAGAACTAAGAAGAGGAAAACTGTTTTCAGCCTCCAGCTTTGTGTGTATTCCCCCATTGTGCAAGCAAGAAAGCTACAAGTGAGACTCCTTCCTTCTCTCCCACAATCTTGATACGGCAAGTCCATTGTAGCAAGGACATGCATCCAATCCCGCTCGTCCTCTGGGCATGGGATATACTTGGTCAAGGGCCCATAGGACTTCTTGACCTGGGTGTTACCCTTGAGCATAGCAGAGATGGCATCTAAGTCAACTGGTGAGGTCTTCCAAGTGTCCATCTCTATTCTCACAGCATCCTTTTTATTGCCAAGGAAGATCAAGCCGTTAGCCCAATCTTCGATGACTCTAGCGTTGCGCATCCAGGGTCGGCCTAATAGGATATTGTAGTCCACTCCCTTCATGACTATAAAGTCCATAGAGAATTGGACACCTGCGATCTTCACTGGCCAATTCTTAAGCACCCCGAATGGCTTGACTCTCATACCGTTTGCTAATGTGACATTAAACCTAGCAATTTTGACATGCGGGTTTCCCCAAGTCTGAAGCACCGCGTGGCTAAGCACACTAACCCCAGCTCCTGTGTCCACAATTCCCTTTCTCGTTGTATCGCCTAGGGCTAGAACCGGTAAGACCACATGCATCTCGGAATCTTCCCAGAAGGCATTGACGTGTAAGGATTTAGGCATAGAGTGCAGCGTCAAACTCGGTATTTGTGTCTTTGCATCATGATCATGAGGGTCTACCGTGACTTGCTCTCATGACCCTTCAACCCATTGCTTAAGATCTTGCCATAGGGTGGGATGTTGCCTAAGTAGAACTCCCAGGCTAAATGTTACAGGGGTAGTCACCAATGTGGTGAGGAGATCGTTGGGTGCTCATCTTTCTCCTAACCTGGATTGTCTTGGCCAATGGCCGTGACTGTGATCTGCGGCCCTGTGGCATCAAGGCTTGGCCTTAGCGGCACTGCTTGTGGTGCAGTTGCTTCTCAAGATGTGAGATTGGTATGCTTATGTTGGAGAGATCATCGATCCCGTCCTCTATGATGGGCTCAGCATCTTTTAGATGCTCTTGAGCCTCCTTCACCCATTCCTTCACTTTTTCTATGGCCTCTAACTATCGCTTCGGATGCGGGTATTCCCCTATCTTAGCACTCGTTAGACCTTCTTTCTAGTAGGTAGAGTTGTAGCACTCTCCGTTTTTAGTGCGATTTTAGCTTTCGACCTCTTCTTCTTTCGCCTGCGACTTTTATTTCCTATCAAAGCTGCGTCAAGGTTGCTAGGCCCTGGAAGTGATATACCAACCTGCTTTGTTTAGGCACGGGTCATGACCCACAATGGGATAGATGTAGCCTCCCCATCAAGGTTCTTGACACCAAACAGCCCCAATGGGACAGATGGTACGTTGGCTGAGCTAGGAGACGGTTTTCTTTGGGCAATCGACGAAGAGATGAGTGATTCTGCACTCAGCACACCTTTGGTCAGCCTTGTCTCTGTTTTGCTGCTCCCTTTCAGGATAGCGTGATGAGACATGACCTGGGTGACCACAAGTCCAACAGGTGATTGGATCCTGCGTCTGCTCTCCTAGGCCTCTACCTCATCCTCTTCCTAACGCCATCATCGGCACGGGGCAATAATCCATGAGGACAGGGTTGCCCTCATCGTCATGCGAGACATAAGGGCATATGTAAGTTTCTTTCTCATTTGGTTCTTCCACGTAGTGGACTGGAGCATTGCTCGGTGGATGGGTCACATAAGGACCAGGTGGTCTGGGTATGCCAGTAGGGTTTATGTCCATCCTAGAAACAACTGGCTTAATGTCATTAGGCGCACGAAGGGCCAATGGGGCTCCCCTTCCGAAGAATGATTGCGGCCTGCTCGCTAGGTAAGGTTGGCCGTAGGGTTGCGAGTACAAAAGTCTTCTTGGTAATCTACAATGCGTGACGTCATGATCGAACCTACTGCAGTTAGCACAAGGTCTTGACCTAGGGTCTTGACACTTGATTGGCAAGTGGTTTCCGCCACAGTACACGCATTGGACGTGTGGGCACGTTGGTCATCTCAACATGTCTTGCAACTTGGCTAACTCCATCTTTACATTAGCCAAGTCTTGGTTCGTCTCGGTGGCCTTCCCCTTATCTTGGGATGATGGGACTAATCACTCACTAGAGGCTGACGCTCTCTCTGAGCTTCACGAGTTGGTCTTTTCTAGGTTTGAGCTTCTAGAGCTCTGCTCTTTCAGCTGATCATCGACTCTAATGGCTTCCTCAAACACTCTAGATAGCACGTCTTGCTGCAAGCTCGAATTGCCTACCAAAGCTTTATATAACTCCTCGTCTTAAATTCCGCTGATGAATACAGTCGGAATGGCTCTTTCAGTCGATCGCCCACCCATAGGGATTCTCTTGAAGAGACTTCTCATGTGGTTACGTAGTCGCGAATGTCCTCCTTCTCTTTCTGCTTGACGTTCATCAAGCGTACTAGCAGATTATCGGAGTATCCAAGCTCGGAAAATCTCTTAAAGAAGAGATCCTTGAGGCCACTGAAGTTGGCTCGTTTTGCGACATCTAGGCTTGTATATCAAGTCCTTCCCTTGTCACCTAAGCAGAGCGCGAAGGCTTGAGAGCGTTGAGTTAGGTCGTTAAGGCCGTTGGCTTCGCAAACTTGCTCGAGCTACTCTACAAAGCTGTATGCATCATCGTGGGGTTGGTATTTGTCGAGTTGCTTGGCAACAATAGGGATTTTAGACTAGATCTTTGAGCCTTGATTCGCTCCTAATCCTGAGAGTAGCGATGTTGCTAGTGCTACGGCACTTTGCTCTGCTGCCGTGTTAGCTAGCAGTCGCTTCATGAGAAGCTCGCTCAACGTCAAGTCTCCTTCTAGGGTTCTCTCCTGATTTGTTCGGTTTCTACCTGCTAAGTTCATGTACCTCACGTAACTTTGTGCTTTGCCTTTGGCTCGTAGCCTACTGGTCCCTATTGTATTCGACTATGCTTTGCAAAGCCTTGTGGGCTAGTTTTCTCTCTTTCTCTAGGTCTGCGATGATAGCGTCTGTCGTCTTGCCACGGTGCTCGTACCGTGCGTGTGCATCGTAGCTGCTGAATAGCCTCTGGGAAGACGTTCAAGTCTAGTTTCTCATTAGACCTATGGTCCGAGCCTCCTTCTGCCATAGTCATGTTGTCGTGCTCCACCAAGCTGTCGATTAGGTTAAGTAGATTTGTCAAATCCACATCGTTGATGCCACATGCTTGGTCCTACTTTGCGGGTTGATGGTTTGTCTACGTCTTGGGTTCTCTCCTACTCATGGGTTCCTTGAGTTTTTTGTCTGAGTGAGTTCCCTCAGTTATTGAATATAATCCTCAATTTATAGTCACTTAGTGTGCGTGTTGCTTCTTGTGCACTTGTGCTCAATCAAGCTTTCAATTTCCTTAAGTGCATTCAAGTGTGGAAATTCAAGGTGAGTGCAACAACCAATCTCAAAGCGTCTTATGCACTCTCGCTTTGTTTCGGGCCTGATAGGCTTGTTGGTCAATTTTCTGGCCGCCTTGATAGGGTTGAGGGTTTTTCTAATATATTACCTCATTTGTTTTTTGCCAATCAGGTTTTAACTTCTCAGCGCTTTGCGTCTAGGTCTCTAGGTCTCGTTGCTGCCTACTTCAAGCTATTAAGCAGTTGCTCCCTACGATTTCGTCTATTCCATGTGCTAGAATTAAGTTCTGAGCATGAGCAGGACCTTCGACAATTTGCATTGTGCTGAGCTCTAGCCAGGCCAGGTCAAATTTCTGAGAATTTGATAAAAATTTACACTCGGCCCAGCTGGTCCGAATTGCAGGGTCCGAGCGGGTCACTCGGACGGGCCAAGGTACATGGGTCGAGGGCCGAAATCGTGACTTGGACAGGGTAGACTCGGACGGGCCGAGGCACAGACTCGAAAAAAGTCACTCGGAAAGGTTGGCTCGAACGGGCCGAGGCCAATTAGTCGATGGTCCGAATGGTCAACTCGGATGGGCCGAGTAGGTCTAGGCCGAGGGACGATTAGGGTTTCGGGCCGAGTGAGCCAAACGAAAGAGGGCCGAGGGCCGATTCTAGGACTTGGCCTAGAAGTGACCGCTCGGACAGGCTGAACGCAGCACGACGATGACAGCAAGCGGTCGATTTTGCTCGATTCTTGCGGTTTAATCAATCATAGCAAGCATAAACCTCCACATCCTATCTAGGGGGATAGGGAAAGGGATTCATATACTAGAATAGAGTGATAGGCTCGTCGATGGTGCGATCGGATGGAATCGTGCAATGGATCTCTCTCTCTCTCTCTCTCTCACTCACTGAAATGGTCACAAATGAGTTCTCCCTTGGCCTCTTAGCTCTTATAC
Organism: Lygodium microphyllum; assembly: GCF_053477565.2. Classification (NCBI taxonomy): domain Eukaryota; kingdom Viridiplantae; phylum Streptophyta; class Polypodiopsida; order Schizaeales; family Lygodiaceae; genus Lygodium; species Lygodium microphyllum. The sequence continues at coordinate 80,422,127 of NC_141163.1, read as the reverse complement.
CCCTTCCCGGATCACTCACATGCCAATCTTAGACATCACAAGTGAACTTTTTACCATTTTTTGCACGATTTTTGCCCTGTTTTGCAACAGTAAACCCTACCCTTCTCCGTTGTGATTTCCTAATCCTAACCTAAGCTAAATGCAACAAGAATCGAAAGCAAAAAACTAAAATAATTTCTCCATGTTTCCCAATCATCAAACAAATAAAATATCCTAAAATACTTACTTGTTTTGAAGATAAAAAACACCCAAGCTTCCTACCTATCTTAAGCTCTGTTTCGGGGATGAATCCCTTACTTTGATGCTCGATATGAGGCGCGTAAGTGCTCAAGCTTGAATCTGTTGGTCCCGGCAATGAAACCAAAATGTAGTGGGAGCTCATTCTCAACCACCAAGTCCCATGGATCGCTTATTGCTTCAAGCGTTTCAAGCGAGCTCTAATGGCTATCTCTCACCTAGCCGATCCTATGAGTGTAGTGAGCTTACCTTGATGCCGATACGAGTTGCCTCCTCTCTCACACACCCCAGTAGCTCCAAAATCCTAGATGCGAGCTCAAGCATCGTCAAGCCTCCTCCATCTCCAAGCTCCATCCTCCATAGCCACGCACACGATAAAAGAGAAGAGAAGAGAAGAGGAGATGGTGAAGAGCTTCACCCTCTTGATCCCTCACTCTCACACACTCACTCCCTCATACTCTCACACTCCCTCTCTCAAAAGAGCACACACAAGCAAGAAGATGAGGAGAAGAGAAGAAGAAGAGAGCTCTTGTTAGCCACACACCAAAGAATGAGCTTCCATTCATTTTTTGAACTTTATATACAAGCCCTAAAATCCCATGGGCACCCATTCCTTTTTAACATGACCGGCCATTGTGGCAAGGTCCTTTTTCCATTTCCCTCTTCTAGCCTTATGCCTCTAGCCTACACCTCTCTAATATTTTACAATTGGCACAGGAGGGAGCCTGGCGCTCTTTTACAAGAGTTTTCCAAGTTTTTTAAGGTGCCTTTCATTTAAAATTGCGCTTTTTTCCCCAGCTTAGCTTCGGAAGTCGCATGCATGTCTTTGCTCTTTTTCTATATCTTTTTATGCTTTTTCCTTCCTTTTTCTGCCATCTTGACTTGGGGTTAACATCCTTAAAGGTCCAAGTAGCAAATGGAGAAGAAGAAATTAGCACATGTGTATGTCTTGTAGTTCCCTTATGCTGGGTTGAAAATTATGTGGCATTAGTTGGTATGATTACCCTCGATATGGGTCCCATTGATGTTGTCTTAGGCTGAGATTTGTCAAAACAATTGGGGAAATTTGGTATGGACTTCTCTTAGCTCTACATGCAATTTATGATGCATGGACAGCCTATCCATCTAGAGGGAGTTCAAGATCATACTAATTTTCAGCTCATTACAACAAAGCAACTCAAAAGGGAGTTTAAGAAATTCTCACAAATCTTTGTCTTGTAATTGAATAAGGACAACTTCGATCAACCCTCTACAGTATCTAATGATTCAACCTTACATGCCTTACTTGAGGAATACAAGGACCTATTTCTGATGCCTATAGCCCTCCCTCCTAAGAGACAACTGGAGCACCCACTTGACTTAGAGCCCCATTCCAAGCCAGTAAACAAGTCCCCGTTACAAACTCCCCAAGTGTGAGCATGAAGAGGTTGCAAAAAGCAAGTCAAGGAGTTGTTAGAGATGGGTTTCATTGAATCGATTTCTTCCCCCTATACATCCCCTTTTGTCCTATTAGTAAAAAAGAAAGATGGCTCCTTTTGCATGTGCATTCACTATAGAGAATTGAACAAAATCACAGTGAAGAATCGCTACCCATCCCATGGATTGATGACTTGTTGGATGAGTTGAAACAGGCATGCTTTTTCACTAAGATTGACTTACACTCTTCAGATTGTGAAGAGAGTTGGTGACTTGGCCTACAACTTAGAACTCCCCCCTACCACCAAAATCCACAATGTGTTTCATGTCAGCTAGCTGAAACCCTTTGTGGGCTCCTTAGTGGACTATGTGGAAGAACTTCCCCCCATAGATGAAGAAGGCATCACTTAGTATATCCCTGAGGCAATCATTGGACAGCGAGATAAGCACTTACGGTCTCAATCCATTAAAGAATACCTGATCAAATGGCAAGGCATACCCCTAGAAGAAGCCTCTTGGCGCTGAGAAACCATTGTTAATCAATTTCCCTACCTCCAAGAGGCCCCACAACTAGAAGACTAGTTGGTCATGCCCTATTTCCATATCCTTTAAGAGTTGTCTTTTCTTCTCATTTGAATGAGTGTGAGTCTCATGCAATGACAATGCCAGCATTGAAGATAAGGATGATGCGAGCTTTAAAAGTGTACACGACGTATCCTGATCTCCATTGGTCAAATGAGACAAGGTTTAAAGAAACACGCATATCTTCTTACGAACCTCCTCTTGGGAGGAGGTCAAGAGGATAATGTTATAATTAGTGCAAAATTTTTTTATTTCCTTCCCCCGGCTGAAGCGTGGTTGAGGGAAGGGGATGACTGAAATGGGAAGGAGAGAGATGGTAGGGGGGGATAGCCACGCAAGGCAATACATGGAGAAGGAAGCCCTTACCCCCCCTCTTCCAATAAATACCTCCCCCCCCTCTAAGGGGTAAAGGGGGGAGGAAAATAGAATCGTGAGGCTGTCAGAAAGGAGGGAGGAGCTGTGACATTTCCAAGTGAAGGGAGAGAGAGGCTAAGGAGGGTTGTGATACTGCTAGTCCAAGAGGAAGTGAGAGGAGAGCAACGTCGCCTCTGAGTGCGTCATGAGGGGGGGAGGTTTGCTGCAAAAGAGCCACGAGCTACTACAGCGCCGCCATCGTTGGAATTCCTTCGCTAATAAAACCGTTAGAAAGATAGTCGCCTCCTCCTCAACGTGTAGAAATCACGGCTATAGAAGCTTCCTAGAAGCTTCTTGGGAAGCTTCTAAGGGGGGGCTCTCTAAGCCCCCTTTTGTATTGCCTTCCCACCTAGTATTTTTATAACTCCCTCGAGATTTAAGTACCCTTCCCGTGGGGTTCCATCAAAGCCCTATAAAGCTCACCTTACCCTAGGGTTTAAGCAACCCTTCTTGTGGAAATCCCCACTCAAGCTCATATTACTCCCGAGTTTCTTAAAACCCTTTTTCATTGGCCCTTCTCAAGCGGTCTTTACACCCTCGAAATTAAGGCCTTTCCCCTTAATGCATCCTCGGGAATTAAGCACTCCCCCTTGCATTCCACAAAGTTATTTTAACCCTTTTTATGTGGATTCCCACACTAGCAAGTTTTAAGCCCCTTTCCCCACTGAATCTCCTTAAGTCCACTTTATCCCTCGGCTTTCTTTTAAAGCCCTTCCCGTGGACTCACATAAAGCCATATTAGCCAGGTTTTAACCCCTTTCCCATTTCAACTCCCACAAGCCATTTTACCTAGGGTTTTCTTAAGCCCCCTTTTCGTGAAGATCAATTGTATTCCCGGAACGTCTATGAAAAGAAGGGGAGTTCATAGGTTCCCATTTCCAAAGCCCAAATTCCGCAAGATGGTGCATTGGTCAAGGAAGCCCTATTTCAAAAAGGGAATTGCGCGTGCGAGGGAGACGGGCCAAGATCATAAGTCTACGGCCAAGGCAAGAAGGTCAAATACGTGATGGCCCCTAAAAAGGCACAAGGCGCAACCACAGGGGGATCATCTCCTAGGATTCATGTGGACATTTCACCAAATCCACAAGTCCAGGTTTTCTACCTATTTCTTGATTCACGTCAAAGTATTACAAACATGCATGGTTAATTCATGGAATTAGGTTTCGTTTATGCTTGCCAAATCCACCTAGTTTGATAAGATGCACTTTTGCACTTGAAATACATTGGCTAATTTAAAGGAAATAGCTCACGATTGAAGAATCAGTCATTTGTATGTGTCAAAGAAACAAATGAAAGAAGGACATAAGAAGTCTATGCATTCTTAGCAGGTTGTTTTTATGCATTGCAAAGTAACGAATTTAGATCAACTAATGACCATCTTTACAAATCGAAATTATTATAGTACACTTCGATTATGCACGAAAATATTAAATTGCATGTCACATTATTAGACATCTCTTCTTCGCAATGATTCATTAAAAAAGGTTGCAACAACCGTAGGAATTTGCAAGGCATGGAAATGATTCTAGGGCTGCATGAAACTCTAGACAATTGACATAAATCTCGTTCAACTACGTAGTAGTTAGAAAAGGCTGCATGGTTCATTTTAAACATAAAACCCTAAAGATTAGTAGCATGAATCTTGAATGCATGTTCTAGAGGGATCAATATAAATTATGTCGTTTGGCATATGCTTTGATCTTAACCCAAAAGTTAGGGTTTGTAAATCTAATCATACGTAGGCAATGAATCATGTGGTTACGAGAATGGTATCGTAAATATCTTCAAGAATAGTCAAATAAATTGGTTTACCCTAAACACCTAATCCGTAAAGGAATCGCTTAGGAATGGTTAAATCAATGCAACATATCCCAAGTGCTAACTAGGGTTTAGCACACTAAGGACGTGACCTAGTCGCACTTATTGCCAAGTTGAAACTCTCATAACCTAAAGACCTGTCCACATTCACAGAATGTAGGGACAATAGGACATACTTGCGAGAAACGATCTAGGGTTTCTACCCTAAGGATCGCTCACTAAAAAGATGAAACTCGGTTTGAATTGGAACCGTAGGACCGACAATGTCAGCCTAATGCAATCAAGAACGGATTGGATATGAAGACACCCTAACCCTGTTTCCTATTTAATAATGATTTCGTGATTAGAAGACACCGTTCGATGGGTAAAATAGTCCCATGGATTAGATGCGACACTTATGCAAAAAGTTGCAGAGTCGCATGATCTTGTGGTTTGACCACAAGAGAATGACGAATTCCTCGGAATGAGATTGGTAGATTCTTGTGCAAGTTTATCTTGCAAGAGGATGAGTAGTCATCATGATATAGTACCTTTCTTGGAAAAGGTGACTAAGATAAGGGGATTAGAAAATTGCTTCGAAGAAAAAGACCAATCAGTAATTTGGAATAACATAATTACCACTAATAGAACTTAAGGTATCGGTTAAGTTGGGTTAATAGGGTACGGCACTAACCCAAGGACATAAGGGTTAACAAAAAAACCCTTGGGGATCTTGCCAAGTCGCAATTGATCTCGGATCGAATGTTGGATGCATTCGGAGAGAAGGATTCACCCCTTAGCAGTTAGCCAAATAACGACCACTGGAAATGATTGTGCTTGTAATAGTTTAAAGAGCATTGTTTGCTTTGTTTGCTCAAGTAATTAAAGGTTGAAAAGATATCTAATGCTTTAGGTTGAAGGCTTGAAGGGAGAGGCAGCCTCAGTTATCCCTAACTGTCTGCCTGACCCTAACCAAGGGGGTTGTTAATCGCATTGGGAAGGTGGACCGAACCCACCTTGAGAGGTCTCTCCGTTGAGCGCTACTTGGAGCAGGAGGATGCTTGGGTGCCAAGGGGGGCTCTGGCGGTATATCTCTCGCCTTCCGGGCCCTGCACAAGAGGCCAACATGACTTGGGATTGGATCTCGAGGCCCGCATACTAGTCTACGGGCGGAATCTTGGATTAGTAATCCCTGTGGATTGCTGGATAGCCTTCGAGCAGATTATGGATAAGCCTACGGGCTGGACTTTATAAATGTATTTCAAAGATAAATATGATAACCTGTTGAAAAGAAGCTTGTTTGACACTGCTTTTCTATGTCAACTGCTAAGATTACGTGAAGGAACCGGTGCCTAGTAGACTAATTAAGGAAGCTACTCGATGCATGTCCAACTAAATGTGGTAGGTAATTAGACAACTAAAACAACCTAAGAAAAGTGCGGTGGATGTGGCCATGGGTCCATCCTATGGATGGGTGGTCCCGGTTGGCCTAGAACTTTTCTCAATCATGATGGATAGTAAGAAGATTGTTCAAAGGAAATGAATAGCAAAAGGGCTTTGACCTAGATTCTAGGTTATAATAATCTCGGTTTACGCTGTTTTAGGGGAATGGAATGGTGCTATGCCTTATGGCAGAGAGGTCGAGATTTGTATCCCTCTCATTTCCCATTCTCCTTGAACCAAGTGCAGCGTGAATCCGCTTCACCGTGGCGTTTCTGCGTAGAGTAGTTCGCTTGGGTTTCGACGCTAGTTGCCATTTAGGAAATGACCATTAGGGGAAACCCTGATTCAGGTTGGTCCTAAGTGGGAATGGCCAGAATACTTCCGCTACGTGGCAGACGCGGGATGTCCTAGATCGCAAACCCCGTAACATTCCATGTGAGTGTCAGGTCGAGCTTTCTAGATCTTTTTCCCGATGGACTGCTAAGACATGTCCTGAAGGGAACAAATGGACATGTTAACACCATATTAGAGATTTTGGAAAATTTCCAAGTCCCACTTTGAATGAATGTCTTACGTTTGTGAATGAAAGAGAGCACTATGTTTATGTTTATCTTTAAAGGGCACTTTGTATGTTACAAATATGAGACCACACATCTTGAGAGCTTAAATGATGAATGTAAGCTATGTGGTTGTTATGAGATTTGGATTTCACGTCTATCTTTTCTAGCATACTATCAAAATATGATGTTGTATGGTGGTGGAAACATCAAGGAGGCTTAACTAGTATATACCTAGAAAATTTCCAAGTTTAATGTAAGAATACAAAGGTTTGATGGAGTGGAGAGAGAATTTAGAATACAAGAGCCTTAAACATTGTATGAAAATATGTTATCATGGCCTAAATTTATAATGTTATGGATTTGAAGATATTATAATACGAGTTTTTTCTTTTAGATATAGCATCATTTAAAGTGACATGTATAAGTTTCATGAACTAGGACCTTAAAAGAGTCACTACTAACTAGGTGTGGTTTAATAACTTGATCTAATACCATATCGTAATAAGTTTGGATAACCTATGATGTGATGGTTCTTTTTTTGTGTAAACTAATAGACACACGTATGTCAAATAATTTCTCACCCCATTTACATTTTTTGTATGTATATGCATTATATATAAATATCTTTTATTCAAAACTTCTATCTATCTTGACAATATATGGACAAGATGGATATTGACTTTGGCCAAAATTAACTAGCTTCACACTTTGACTAGCTAAATGAATTTTCATATCATAAAATAAAGATTTATATACCAAGCTAGAAGTTTATGATTTTTCTAAGACTAAAGATTTAACCTTTGACCTACCAATCATTTGCGTTTCCAAAGAAATAGACATAAATTTTATTATCAATCAAGACTTATTTGTTAGATAAGACATAAAGTACAAAATTGGACTTAAACCACTTTATAAGAAATTTCAACACAATTAACTAATGTTATTGAAAGTATAAAAAACATTAAGTAGATTCTCTCATTGATATTGGTGGCATTTAAAAACACCAAGGTAACTACACAAAACACTTTAAATTTTTAACAAGCATATATTTTATAGCCATGCAAAAGCCCTTAATGTAAGGGATATATTTACTATGGAAGTCAAAATTAGTCCATATAGAGTCACTGTCTTGTTGCATCATGTATATTGGAAAAATATAACTTTTGTAGATCGTTGCACTACCATTTATGAAATGTTTGTGATATCCTAACTCATGAGCAAGTTGCATTGCTTCTATATATTTCAAAGTAGAGACTAAACAAGTCTGCTTCAACATGGATAATTGTGAGTTGTTCAATGTAAGTGATAGACGATGTGAGGCATTTGTTGAGTATGCTTGTATAGTAGATGGTTATAAAGTACAAAATAGGATTTAAACCACTTTATAAGAAATTTCAACACAATTAACTAATGTTATTGAAACATAAAAAACATCAAGTAGATTCTCTCATTGATATTGGTGGTGTTTAGAAACACAAAGGTAAGTACATAAAACACTTTAAATTCCTAACATGCATATATTTCATAGCCATACAAAATCCTTTAATGTAAGGGATATATTTATTATGAAAGTCAAAATTAGTCCATATAGATTCAGCGCCTTCTTGTTACATCATGTATATTGGAAAAATACAAATTTTGTAGATTTTGTATAAAACATTTAGCTACACTACCATTTATGAAATGTTTGTAATATCCTAACTCATGAGCAAGTTGCATTGCTTCCATATCTTTCAAAGTAGAGACTAAAGGAGTTTACTTCAACATGGATAATTGTGAGTTGTTCAATGTAAGTGATAGACGTTTCAAGGCATTTGTTGAGTATGTTTGTATAGTAGACTATCATAAAGTACAAAATAGGATTTAAACCACTTTATAAGAAATTTCAACACAATTAACTAATGTTATTGAAACAATAAAAAACATCAAGTAGATTCTCTTATTGATATTGGTGGTGTTTAGAAACACCAAGGTAATTACATAAAACACTTTAAATATCTAACAAGCATATATTTCATAGCCATGCAAACGCCTTTAATGTAAGGGATATATCTATTATGTAGTCAAAATTAGTCCATATAAGTTAGCGCCTTCTTGTTACATCATGTATATTGAAAAAATACAAATTTTGTAGATTTTGTATAAAACTTTTAGCTGCACTACCATTTATGAAATGTTTGTGATATCCTAACTCATGAGCAAGTTGCATTGCTTCCATATCTTTCAAAGTAGAGACTAAAGGAGTCTGCTCCAACATGGATATTTGTGAGTTGTTCAATGTAAGAGACAGATGACATGAGGCATTTGTTGAGGATGTTTGTATAGTAGATGGTCTCTTGAAGCAAGAAGTAATTGAAGGTTGAACATATATACCATCTTTATCAATGATGGTCTCGTGCGGTGCTAATGATGAAGATGAAATACCATCATTCTCTGCTCTAATCCATTCATCAATGACAACCTTGAATTGAGCATACAATTCATGTCCATATTGAACTCGATCCTGTCCATATCGATCAAACTTGATGACTTCACGTGCATCATGGTATTTGCTTAAGCGAGTCAAGTATGGTAGAAGTTCTTTGATCAAGATCGATATTCTTATCATAATAGATACTTATCTGGCCTCTGAAGATCGATATTCTTATCAAGATTGAAGCACTTAATAACTACCATGACATTCTTATGTAAAGCTGTTGACTAAACTTCCACTTGGAATCTTGCAAATAAGGCTTCAAGAAACTCCATACATCCTGGTCGAAGAACAAGCCATTGCTTTCCCATTTGAAGGCTTTGAAACATTTTAGACTTAGCAAAGCATTGTTGTAAAAGAAGACCATTGAGATCAAGTATTACACATAATTGTGTTGCATTTCTTATCAAGGAAACATCAATCACATCATCGTGCTCTACTGTTGTTGAATCTGTTAGATATCCAACCATAGATGTCTTAGTTGAAGTTACAAAGAAGAAAAAGAAGCACATTAGATTCATTTACTTCCTCATCATTCTACCTAATGTTTGAGCTATAAACTGGTATAGAACACTAAAGCAATTTAACTTCACATTGATAAATACATAAATAGGTACTACTTAAAAAATGATGTCTTAAGAAAAGAGACATTTAACCATGTGGTCAAATCTAATCAAAAGTGATATCATGAGGTGAAAAAAATATATATGACGATTTTTTTGAAGTAAAATCTATTCTAATAAAGTCATTTTTCCATACCTACTTTTTATTGCTAGTTATAAGTATACTTGAGATACTAACAATAGATTCTTGTAATTAGTTGCACAAATTATATTATCATTATAATATTTAACATACTCAATTTTTAAAAAGGCCTTCAAAATGGCATGTATAAAGAAGATGTTTATTAGTCCTAATTATTAAAAGAAAATTTAAACATGATACTTTTGATAATGTGACCAAAACTATGTCAAATATAAGTGACACATGACAATTTAATTGAGATAAGTTATACTCTATTTGAATAAGTTTTCATAGTTTCTTCTTAAGGACTAACCATTCTATTTTTGAACTAATTATATCCCATATATATTTAAACTCATGAATTGTAACAAGGATTTTACCTTAATATTCCATATACACATCTCAAAAGATACATTGGAGAGAAATCTTTGTTGCAATATTTATTATTGAGGTAAAACTCCTTTGGAAGGTGCAATGAATCTTTTTTGGGGTGTGCAATATGAGCTGGAGGAAGAGGGGAATAGCAAGTGAGGCAAGCTCCTTCCTGGAGCTTGCCTAGGCAATGGGGCATGCCCATCGATGCGTGTTGAGGGAGGATCTTATCCCCTCCCCTATATATATTGAAGGGGGACGACACTGTACAGGGATATAGTATTGTGAGTGGGAGAGAGAAGGCTCTATGGAGAGAGGGGCTGCCATTATCGCATACGGGGTGTGTTTCCGCCTGTTGTTGCAAGAGGGGAGAGGCTAAGAAGGAGTGGCGGCGCTGAAGTCTACGTATGCTAGGCCATCATCGCCCTCTGATCACCGTCGCAGTCCACGCCCCCAGCCGTCAAAACGCCGCCGAATCGGCGTTTGTATCCCCCCCCCCCCAAGTGGCTTAGAACCTTTAGAAGGTTCTTGGGGGAAGCTTCTAAGGGGCTTCATAAGCCCCATTTCCCTCCCCAAAAGAAGTTGACCCTAAAGGTCCTATCCCCCCCCCCCCCCCCCCCCCCATGTTTTAAATCTCCCTTACGCCCCCTTTCGCTTAGCCTTTAGGGCTATCCCTTTTTCCCCCTGAAATTTCCCCCCCTTGAAGCTCTATAAGGCCCTTTTTCCCCAAAAAGATTTTACCTTAGCCCTTTTCTTTCCCCATGCAAAAATAACCCATCTAGCTCTACCATACCTTGTTTTTTTTCCCCCCACACGTAAAAGAAAAGAGAATGTTGAGGGTCTTTTGATACCTTCCTTTCCCACTCAAAAGCTCTCGTAAGGGATTCTACACTTTTTTCGTGTAAGTCTTTATAAGACCATTAAGCCTTTCCCATGGCTTTAATGGGTCTTATTCGCGAAAGATTTTGAAACACCCCCTTTCGAAATCCCTACTTCAAGGAGGAAGCCTTCTAAAACTGCTTTCGATGGATAGTGCAAGTTATTGAAAAAGGGAGCCACGGTGGAATTTCAAAAAGGAGTTGTAAAGCTGCATTCACGAGAGAAAGACTGCATTCGTGATGCCTCCTAAGAAAGCCCAAGGCGCAGCTGTCTCCTAGCATCCATGTGGACATCTCACCCCAAGTCCAGGTTTTCCTTTATCATTTTTATTTCGTATCCTTATAACTCAATCGTACAAAGGATAATTGTTGGAAATAGGATGCATTTGTTCATCTTAAGTGCTTTATAAAAATTAGCTTACCACGGAGGAATTTATTCATTAATATTTTCTATAAAACAAGAAAAATAAAGGCCGCAATAATGCATTTCTAGTAAATAGCTTTATGCAGTGCAATGAATTAAAATTAGATTAATGTCCATGGTTATAGAACGGAATTAAGATAGTATACCTTGTTTAAACATGGAAGTATAAAGTGCATATCACATTATTAACCCATATCCTCTTCGCAAATTGAATCATCATGGAAAGTGCTAGGAATCCTTAGGAAAGTGCAAGGCATGAAATGATTCTTACGATGCATAACACTAGGCAATTATCGTTTGTCAACTACATAAGTTATCAAGTAAAAGGTTGCTTGTTTAGCATGAATTTTATTCGCAAGTTATAGGAAGATTAGTTGAATTAACCTAACCTATGCCTGACCTTAATCGATAAGTTAAGGTTGAAAAATCAATTTACGCATATAGAACGAGTCATGTGTTTATGAAATGTTAACGTAACTATCTTCAAGAGTGAAACGAATTGGCATAAACCTAAATACCTAAACTCCAGGAATACTCGTTTAGAATGAGTTAAATTCCAAGAAATTCACTAGGAATTAATACGTAACCTAATCGTTACGTATTGCTAAAACTGAAACTCCTATACCCTAAATACTTGCCCACTTTCACCGAAATGTAGGGACAGTGAAACATATTTGGAAAGTGAACTAGGGTTTGTCCCTAAGAATCTTACAAGATGGAACTTGGAACCCTAGGACTAACGACGTTAGCCTAATGTCATCGGGAACAAATTGTTTCGTGACTCCGTTCAATGAGTAGAATAAGTCTCATAATTTGATGCGACACTTACCCAGCAAGTGCGGAGTCATATGATCTTGTGATTGGATCACAAGGGAATGGCCAAATTCTCACAATGAGGTTGGCAGGTCCTTACGCAAGTTATCTTACAAGAGGATGAATAATCATCCTAATTTAGTATCTTTCTTGAGTAAAGAAGATTGATTGGAAGCTAAAGACCAGCCGATAAACTGAAATAACCTATGAACTTAGGGTTTGACCAAGTCGAGTTAATAGGGTACGCCCTAACCCAGGATATAGGGGATCTTGCCAAGTTGCAAGTCATCCTGGATCGAGTGCTGGACGCATTCGAAAGGAAGGATTCATTCCTTAGCAGTTTGCCAACAAAAATGACCAATGGAAATGTTTGTGCTTGTTACACATTTAAGAGCACTGTTTGGCTTTATATGATCAATGAATTAAAAGATAAATGGATATCTAATACTTCAAGTTGAAGGGTTAAAGGGAGAGGCAGCTTCAGTTACCCCCGACTACCTGCCTAACCCTAACCAAGAGGGTTGTTAACTGCGCCGAGAAAGTGGACCGAACCCGCCACGAGAGGTCTCTTCGTTGAGCGCTACTTGGAGTAGGAGGACACTTGGGTGCCAAGGGGGGCTCTGGCCGTAAATCCCTCGCCTTCCAGGCCTTGCACAAGAGGTTAATGTGACTCGGGATTGGATCTCCAGGCCTAGATACTAGTCTACGGGCAGAAACTTGGATTGGTAATCCTTGTGGATTGTTGGATAACCTTCGCGCGGATTGTGGATAAGCCTAGGGGCTGGACTTTTAGTATTTCAAAGATAAATATGATAACTTGTAAGTAAGGAACTTGTTTGACATTGTTTTTCTATGTCAAGTGATATGATTATGTGAAAGAAGCAGTGCCTAACGGGTTAATTAAAGAAGCTGATTGTTACATGTCCAAATAAATGTGCTAGGTAATTAAATAACTAAAACAACCCAAGGAAAGTGCAGAGGATGTGGCCATAGGTCCGTCCTACAGATGGGTGGTTCCGGTTGGCCGGGAACTTTTCTCGAATCACGATGGACAGCCAGAAGATCATCAAAGAACATGAACAACAAATGCATTGACCTAGAGTTATGACTCAACCCGATTTCCGCCGTTTTAGGGGAACGGAATGGGACTATGCCTTATGGGAGAGAGGTTTAGTTTTGCATCCCTCTCGTTTCACATTCTCCTTGAACCGAGTGCTGCGTGAATGCGCTTCGGACCTGGCATTTCTATGTAAAATAGTTCGCTTGGGTCAGACGCTAGTTGCTGTTAGGAAATGGCCAATAAGGGAAACCCTGATTCAAGTCGATCCTAAGTGGGAATGGCCGGAATACTTCCGCTACGTGGCAGACATGGAAAGCCTTAGATCGCAAACTCCATAGCATTCCTTGGGAGTGGAGCGGAGCCTTCTAGACATCCTTTTCGATGGACTGCTAAGACATGTCCTGAAGATACAAGCGGACACATTACACTAGTGATGTAGTAGAAGAGGCTATAAGAGATAAGAGATTTGACCATGTGGACAAATCTAACCAAAACTAACATGACAAGATCATAACACAACACATATAAGAGTTTAATTGAAATAAGACCTAAAATAGACTTAAGTAAATTTTGCATAGCTAGCTCAAACTTTTCATTATGATACGTATTCTTACACACTAGATTACAATTAAATAGTTATCCTTACAAAGGATGATAAATTTTAATGAGCTCTTTAATACCGATTTGGTAAAATATTTACTTAAATAGATTTTTAAAACCAAACATGCTTGGTACCTTTTATAAAAAATTAAAAAACCAAAGACATAGTTTCTTTAATTAATATCATCAAAGTAAGAAAATATTCCAAATGCTAATGGAATGAACTTCTCAAGAAAAAAATCAAAATTACATCAATGTGTCTTCCTTGATGAAAGGAGAAGGAACGGAGTTGAAACACCTGAAGTAGCCCTTAATTTATCTTTCATAATTAGACTTGCTATATCTTGGATTGATTCTTCTATGCCCTCGGGTGGTACTTCAAGAACTTGAACTTCTGTAGGAGGAACCTCTTGGGAGTTTGAATTTTGTTTGGCACGCTCATGGACCCTCCACAATTTGTGCTTCAACCTCTCTTTGCTCTTGAGTGTTGCAAACCATTGCAATAGTCTTCATATGATTTATCAATGCCACCTTAGATGCAAATCCACTTCCATATACATCAAATACAACCTCATGAGCATCATTTAATGCTTTGATTGTAGTTTCCATAACTTTCATTTTCTTTCTTAAAACGGCCTTTGCAATCCTTTGTTCTTCTTCAAGATCTTCATCATTGCACTCCTTGTCCAAGCCTTCAAAGTCCAAAATGGAAGGCTTGTTGACATTGTTTATATATCGCTCAAAATTGATGAATCTTTTCTCCATGGTCACTAATGTCAAAACCACAAAAGAATCTATAGATCCAAAAGAAAACATTCTATCCATTGGTAGGAAGTCAACACTACTAACTAGCATGTGATACTTGTTACAAGAAATGCTTTCAAGAGCATTTTCCAAAGCTGCCATTTGCTTTCAATTAAGAAATGATAACAACATGAATTGTTTAAGTTCACATCTCATTTGTAGTAGAGTGGATACAACCTTTCCAAAATTTATAGAGTCCCATTTCATTCCATCAACCCCATGTGCTGCATCTAGAACAACAACCCCAATGGTAATTGGATCTCTGTAACTATTATGTACAAGATCAAAGGTTTCTAGAATGCATCTGACAACATATACACGCTAAGGGGAAGTAGTGGAGGATTGAAGAGGATTTTTCTTTTTTCCAATTAGAAAGTTCACAATATCTTTTGCTCCATTTGGTAGGGACCTTGCATCAGCTCCACGTGTGAACTTCTTTGATATCCAATCATTGCAAATGCCTAAAATCTTTGTGTAGACTTCATCATTGATATCATAATTATCAACAAGCTCTTCCCAAGTCTTCATCACAATGCTACTTTCTGGAACTGAAGCATTGAAAAGAGTGACTAATTCCTCCTTTAGGACCCTATCTTGCTTGATTTGCTTAGCCCTTGTTTCCATGTGAATCATATCTTCCTTATCCCATTTGTTTCTAAGAAAAAGGATATGACCTTCATTGATCTCCTCTTGTAGTGTAATGATGTCTCCATCCTTTAAACCCATAAGGCAACGAAATGCAGCAGGAGAAGGTTGCCTTCCATTTTTTCTCAAACTCTCCTCTTGGGATATAAGTTCACCTCTAGAGTATCTCTTCATGATTTTGATCCAACTATCAAATATTTATTAGGAGCTAACAATCATATGGCAATCTCTAGATGTACAATTTTCTCCAATGTATGCCACAAATCTCTGCAAAAAAAAGATCAAAATAGTGAGCATAGAACAAAAGAAAGAGCATCACACTAATCTTCACAAAAAAAGAAGGTAAGCTTATATGTGATTACCTACCATGGTACTCTTTGAGAGCTTGTCTTAGAAAGCCCTTGTTGGGGTTTTGGTGGAGAACCAAATGCTAGCCACTGATCTCTTAATTGTTGAAGTTTCTCAACATAAGGTGCATTCTTCATAACATTATGTGATTCCATATTTGTCATTCGTGAAAGCTCAATGCACATTTCCGCAAGACAATCAACTAATATTCTAGCATTTCTTGTGTTGTATAAATGCTTGGTTGCTAGACAACGTGTAGTATTACTCTGAATATATATCTTTGTTGCATGAATTGAGTGAATCCCTGATATGATCCAATAACTATAAGTGTCCAACTTATTAGTATCCACCTCATTACGATGCATGGGTCTCTTCTCATTGTTGTCTTATACAAAAGGCATAAGATATGGTGTTGTTGCTGGGTTCATGGGAGTCTTTATGAAAGATGTGGCTAGCTTCTCTACATAATCCTAACATAGTGACCTATAAGCATAAAAAGGAGGTGCCTTATAACACCTATCAACGAGAATAGGAAATTTTGTTGTTGGACCAAATGGAAAGAATTTTTCAAACATGTGAAATCCTGATTCTTCCTTCTTTCCCTTCTTCTTAACTATTTCAGGAAAATCGAATGTTCTTTCTACTCCCTTGACCTCAAGAGAAATTATTGGCTTTGTAGGTGTAACTTCTAACATGGAAGGTAAAGTGGCATCATTCTTAGTAGTGTTAGCAACCGTACTAACAACAAGAGCTTGTGACAAGGAACTTTTTTTAGGTGATTTTGACTTTGAGCTTGTGGGATTCCATGAATTATTTTCTTCTTGAGGAGAAGGTGAAGATCTCAAGTCTATCTGTTTATCTTGGAGCTTCATTCTTTTTTTGGGGCGATCACATTTTCTTGATAGGGAAAGTAACTCACTTTTTGAATAGCTTGGAATGCTAATATAATATCTTCTGTGCCCTTTACCTCCTCAAATAAGGTCCATCCCATTGTTTTCAAAGAGTATTCTTCATCCTCTTTAATATGGAAAAAGTGAAATGACAAAGGATCAATTTTGTATACTACATTTTTCCCCTTGATCTTGACAAGATTACATGGTATTCCCTCTTTCCCAACACATCCATCTGTTATCTTCTCTATGGCACCATCTTGTTGAAAAAATGCAATATCACTCTTCAAAGTAAATAAGAGAACATTATCAGCCCTTTTTCCTTGACTATCATAAACATCCACATACCATGGATACACAAAGCCACCACTAACTCCATCAATGGTTTGGGTCTCCTTTTTGGATGTGCTATCTTTCTTTGCCATTGAATAGTTCTACAAAGAGAAAAAGTTGTTAGACAACAGTGGATTTAAAAATATTCAAAATTCACAAAACCCAAATAAATGTATAAGATTTCTAAGTTGAAAATTGAAAACACAACAACACAAGATTTTACGAAATACAAGACAAATGTACTCTAAAAGGACTCTTCTATAAAATGAAATATTGAAATTTGAGATTAAGTGTGGTATGAGATCGAACCGTAAATATGTGTGCTTATGTATCAAATCTCATGGATTATCCTGGCCCTAAGTTAGCATTAATTATGTTTCTCTTGCAATAATAATATAGAAAAAAATTTACCATGGACTTCGGTGAGAATATCAAATTCTATTAATAGTGAGACTTGACCATGGGCTTAACCAAATGGTCAAGTGATAATGAAATGTTAAGTGTGAGTGTGGTATGAGATATAGTGAAAAATCATTGTGGTTATGTAGAAAATGTCATGGATGATTTTGTCCCTAAGTTAATATTGGATTTCTTCTCCATGTAAGTTTCCTATGCAAGGATCATACTCTATGAACTTTGCTAAGATTTTTGACCATGTGGTCAAATCCTATTTAATCAAAGAATGAGATTTAGTCCAATATGAGATCCACCTATATATCAAGGTGGTTATGTAGCAATCTCACAATTCCATTTGGCCCAAAGTTAACATTTTAATTATTGCACATGTAAGTTTCCCTTGAAATGAGCTATATTGTAGAAACATTGTCATTGGTTTTAGCCATGTGGTCAAATCCTATTTAGTCATAAGACTTATCTATCAGATTAGAAACTTTTCCATGGTTTTTTACCATAGGGTTCTTATAGGCTAGTTAAAGAGAGGATGCGATTTATTGTGATATGAGATTCGCATATAAACAAATATAGCTATGTAGAAAATCCCATAGATATCAATATAAGATAAAGTGAAAAACACTTGAAAGGTGGAGATTTGACCTCATGGCAAAACCTACAAGATAAGATGATTTCTATAAGCTGGTTTTAACCATATGGCCAAATCTAGTTTCATAACCATATGAAGAAAGTGATTCATTTGTTGTAACAAGCTGTGAAATTGGATTTGACTATATAGCCAAATATTGTTTTATAATGGAATGAAAAAGTGGTCTCATGGTTTGCCAGATTTATTAGATTAGATTTTATCATATGGCTGAACAAAACAAGAATGCGGGATTCTTAGATGCTAGCATTGATAACAAAATGAAAGATTTAACCATATGGCCAATTTTTATTTTGTAGTGGAATGGAAAAAGTGGCTAATTTGTGGCAAAATGATATGATATTTATAGGAAGTTATGAAAAATTGAAATGAAAGAAATGGTTTATGGAAACAAGGTGGTTTGTTTGTTGCACAACAAGTTTTGACCACATGGCGAGACTTTCTATAAATATAGTAGGTAATAAAGGAGTTCCAAGTAGAACATGGTCTTCCTTTTTTGGAGATAATATAGAAGATGTTTTTCTTAGAACATTTTTCCATACAACCAAATCTAGCATACCCAAAATTTGTGTGATTGAACCCACCATAGATTTAGTCTTAATTTTTTAGGATCAAATTCCAAAAAAGTGATTTGTTTGTTGCAAGACAAGATTTGACCACATGGCCAAATTATAGAAAGTAAGGAATTCTAAGTAGAAACTAGCCTTTCCTTTTGGAAGTAAGCAAGGGTTGATAATATAAGAAAGCATTTGACCAAATGGCAAAATGTCATTCTTGTAGTAAAATGAACAAAGTGCTTGATTGGTTGCAAGATATTGTGATTCTACAAGAGTCCTTATTTTGGCCAAGAGATAGCTTAAGGAGAAGATTTGGCCACATGGCAAAATCTCATAGTATATTGGAAAAAAGAACATAAATTACTTCTTATATTATAAGAAAAGATTTGACCTCATGGCCAAATCTCAAATTGTATTGAATAAAATAACAAAAAGTACTTCTTATATTGCAAGAAATTTTTTGACCATATGGTCTAATCTATAAATTGATGAAAGATCATGATATGTGTTGTTAGAAAATCAAATTACATCCTATGGCAAAATCATATTGAGTATTTGTAAGTATTGTATAGCCATATGCTTATTGTAAAATTATAAATAGTGTAACCATAAAATCTAATGGTAATGCTTTTACTATGAAAATACAGTATAATGGAAAGTTCTATATAGTAAAGTATAATACAATATATAAGTACTTGATAAAATGCTCTAATATTATGGAATGATACAACAAATATAAGGCTAGGTTTAGCCTTGAGGCAAAATCTTGAGGTATATAGCATCACAGAATAGAAAGAAAGGCTAGTATTTTGAAAGCACTCATCATTGATAAAAGCATTGCACAAACTATTTATTTCATATTCACATCTAAGAGACTTTTTTCAACATTACACAAATCATATATTTTATATTCACAACAAAAAGAGTATTTTCAACAGTGCAAGAAGTCATATTTTCAATATTGATGTAGAGTGAAGCTATCACTTGCAAGGTAGTGGTTGGACAACAAAAAACACAAGCGCTCCATGAGATCAATCAAGCAATCGAGAAGAAGAAGAAGACATTGAATTCTCAAGAGTGAGTCCCTAATCTCATTGCTATAGAAATACATATACAGAAATACATATTGCATTTAGCTTTCATACATGATTCTTATTTAGAAAATGCTTTTGGTGTTTGATCTTAATATTATTCAATACTAATCATACAAAAGAGTAGTAGTGTGATTTGTAGTAATTGTATGGATTGAAATGGCCATAATCAATGTAGTTTAACTCAAAATCAGAAATGAAGTAGGGAAAATTTGAAAACCTGTTGTAATTAGTAGCTCAGTAATGTGTGCCAATGTAATAGAAATCACCCGTGAAGTAGGAGCAGGCATGGTGTGGACTGGCGATCATTCACTACCTTGTTGAATTGCTGAAGCCTAGGAGCAAGATTTCTGATTTGAAGACACACGTAGTTTTGGTCATAATACCCTGATTCGAACCAGAAATTGCACTGCACAATCAATTTCAGTTTGAGAAAATGAAACACTAGAGAGTAGTCAAAGAAGAGGAGAGGAAGCTGTAAAAATAAAACAAAGAAAACACTCAGGTTAGAGAGTTGCGTGGAAGAGAGAGGGAGGGGAAGAGAAACTCATTTTGAAAAACATCATGATTAGTTGTAAAGACCGACTCATGAAACGAATCATTTAATGTATTACGCTATTCGAATAACCATAACTTATTACGGAATACGAGTAGATTTAGATCTTATTTTTGTGTCTATTTTTTACTTTTATTAAAGATTTCAAGTTACGATTTTTTCAAAAATCACGTAATGGCTATACCATCAGCCCCGTCGGGGTCTACCGACAGCCCCCGAACCCCGCCATTGCCCCCAAACCCCCATCAGGGGCGCTGCCCCCGAACCCCCGTTGGGGGTGTTGCCCCTAGACCCCCACAGGGGGGCACTACCCCCTGGACCCCCCCGTTGGGGGCGTTTCCCCCAAACCCCTGTCGGGGGCACTGCCCCCGAACCCCCGCTGGGGGCGTTGCCCTAGACCCCCACAAGGGGGCACTGCCCCCTAGACCCCCCATTGGGGACGTTGCCCCCAAACCCCCACACCGGGGGCACTACCCTCGGATCCCCGCTAGGGGCATTGCCCCCAAACCCCCATCAGGGACACTACCTCCAACCCCCTACTAGGGGTGTTGCCCGCATACCCCCACCAAGGGCCCTACTGCTTAAACCCCCCATTGGGAGCTTTGCCCCCAAATCCCTACAACGAGCGCTATCTCGAAACCTCAACTGGGGGCATTGCTCCCAAATCTCCACTGAGGAAGACATTGCCCTCAAACTCTTACTAGGGGCATTTCTCCTAGACCAGCTCCTTCCCCCTCGCCCCTCCTTAAGAACCCACCATTGGGATATTGCTCCTATTTCCACAGCTAGAGATTTTTCCTACATACTCTCTATCCTACCCTACTAGAGATTCTACTCTCGAACTATCACTAAGGTGGGTTCAAAATCCTCAATTATATTACACATTACATATTAGATACATTTAATATACATAATCTTACAAAATATGATTTAATATATTTAAATTATATTTATTAATTATTAATGAATTAATAATATATATAAATTTTTAAAATATATTTTGATAATATATTCCATAATATGCACATAGTACGATATACTAATATAACATGATTTAGACTAAAATAGTATAACTTAAAAATAAAATGTAATATGATACATTTTACTACTATCAACAAGTAGGTAGTATAAGATTTATAAATATTTAACCATGATAAAAATTATATTTTCTTCTCAAATAGCTTCTAATTGATGCTAAAATTTCCTCAATATTTATAACTTTGTGTCATAGTGAATGAAAACTCCTATTCTTTAGAGGTCATTGTAGTTTCAACATTTAAGCATAAGGTCAAAGTTTCTCAAAAATATATTTATCCTTCTTGTCATGTGAAATACATGAAATAAAGGTTTTGATCATTTGATCAAATATTTTCCAATGGAGATCACATAAATTATCTATTCTTATTGACATACAATAAAGGCTTTGAACGTTTGGCTAAATCTTGTTCTATGGACATCACAAAAATTTATTATTCTTGCTATCATCTAGGTTAAATACATGTTTTGACCATATGGCTAAATGTTTTCTTGTGGATATCACAAAGAATTTTAATCCTAAGTCTTGTATAAAATAGTTGCAATAGAGATTTTGACCATCTGACTAAATCTTTTTCCATAAAGATCACAATGAACTTTATCCTTGTTATATGTATTTGTCTTGAGTTTTGACCATTTGGCTAAATATTTTTCTATGGAGACCACAATGAGCTTTTATCCTTTTTGTCATGTGAAATACATACAACAAAGGTTTCAATCATTTGACTATGTTTTTTCCCTATGGGGATCACAAATAATTTATATTTGCTATGGTATGGAATACATACAATAGATTTTTGACCAGGTGGCTAAATCTTTTCCTATACACGTTATAAATAATTTCAATCATTGTTCTCGTGTTGAATAGATATAGTACAAGTTTTGAACATCTGCTATATCTTTTCCCAATGAGAACACACAAGGAAGTTTTTGCTTACTCAAAGAGTAGCTAATGGCCATATGGTCAAATCTATCCCCTTCTTTCTATACGATGTTTCCATTAATACTTTCTATTATGGAAGTTGGACTCATTCTATCTAATGTTTAAGTACTTTTTTTTTTCAATGAAATTTGATACTTCATTGTATTTAGCAATTTCATCACTATTTTCTTCTTTCTGAGAGGTGATAACATACAAATGATAAAGTCTCAATTTTCTCACTTGTACAGGTATCATGAATAACGAATTTTATTTTGAAGAAACTGTGAATTTGCTAGTTGATCATGAGATTGTTGCACTTGGTAGAGTACATGCAATACATCCAAATGAGACATGCCATGGAGAAACACTTGAAGATGGATATATTTCAGTGGCTATTGATAAATGTTTAAATGTAGCAGCGTATTTGCCATTCCCAACAATTGATGCAATGAAGGTTCATTAAGCTGTAGGTGGTTTTGCAAAATGGGGAAAGAAAGATGTGGTGGTTGTTTCAAACTCAATAACAATTCATGACAGAGGAGATGATTACGAATCAGACCATGTCTCAAGGGTTTTAAGCACTTGTTGAAGAAAAATGCAAAAGAGATAATGATCAACCTGAAGGATCAAAGAAGGCAACTAGGAGGAGTGAGCCAGTTCTTCAGCCTTCTTCTTTAGGATAGGAGCAGAGTATGGCTGACATGTAGAAGCCAAAAGTGCAAGAAGACCAAAAGGCCCCAAAGTTAAAGGATTTGAAGCCAAAGAAGCAACTTGGATTCAAACTGCTATCCGACATCGAGACATCCAAAAACTTGAAAAAGGTACTTGAGGATCAAATTCTTAATTGCAAAATCAAATTTACACTTGGAGAACTTTTGGGGATTGCCAAAAGAGAGTTTCATGATGTTATTATTGACATCATAGAAAGATCATAGAAAAAAAGCACCAAGTTATTGAAGAGCTAACACAAGATATGATCCATCAAGAGACTTTAGCTGTTGCCAAGGCTATTCTCTATGGATTACAGATTGAGGAGGTTGATTTGAAGAAGAGACCATTGAGGAGCCTATAGATTGAGCTCTATTTATGGCGTCCAAGAAGTCTCTTCATCCTTTACTTCAACCTATACAATACGATGAGAGCAAAGATGTACCTAGATTGGTGCCTCATAGCTATTTTTCTCAAAATCACTGGGCTTGTGCGACTACAGAAACTGTCATCAAGCTTGGTGAGACTGAGACTCCTTGTGTTGCTCTTTTGGATCATGGTTCTGATATTAATGTAATTGTGTGAGGTTTATATGATATTGGTAGATGGCCAGTTGATGTGGATCATGGTTGGCACATGCGTGCAGCCAAGAACACTACAAGAGATTTATATGTTGCTTGTCCAAATTTGAAGATTTCTATTGGAGATGTGAGTGAGTCTTATCATTTCTTTGTAAAAAATTCATGTTCTTATCCTATTATTTTGGGGCAGCCATTTATTGTTGAGTCTTGGATGGAGATTAAGGTTATGGATGATGGGTCTGCCTATGCACGGATCTGAAGCAAGGATGGGAAGAGAGTTGCCCAGTTCATGACTCTTTGCATTAATCATCAGAGAAATATAGATTCTTTGAGGGATTCCCCTCTTCCATAGGAGAGACGGATTTTTTCTATGTACCACTATCTTGCAAGATGATAGTGGTATGAGTCAAGGAAAGCTCTTGCCTCCTGGCAGCGGCAATTTTTTCTCATGTGTTTATGGTATATCCACTGAAAGTACTTTGTGTTTTTAGCATATTTCTAATATGCCTAGAGCTGCTAGGTAGTATATAAAATGAAAAGAAAAAGAATTAATGATTGTAGGTGTTTTGTAGGAAGAAGACCAGATAGATGGTCTCTATGATGGCTTTTCATGCTCAAATACCATGGAAGAACTTTCAGTATTGCTAAATGCTAACAATCAAGAGTTGTTATATGTCTTACAGGTTCATTCTCTGGCAATGTATTGTGGGATTGCTGATTCCGTGCTTCAAAAGAATTTGGGTGATGAGGATTCTCAGCAAAAAGTATTCTTTGTTGACATATTCGAGCAAAAAGATTTGGATGTTGCTATTTATACACAGCAAAATTTGTGTTTTCCAGGTTATTTTCATCAAGAGGTGAAATTTTTAGGTTGTAGCAATGAAGCAAGCGTTCAAACAAAATATAAGACACTTGACAAGAAGGTTAGACCAGTTGTAGGACCACTGCCTTTGGACAGTGATGAGATGATGAGGAGAGCTGCTATGCAATCTCCTTTGCAAGATCCTACACATATCGGGCGTAATTTTTCAGCTAATACATTGAAAGAGATGAAGATTGGGACTGAAGATTTTCTGCTTCGTGAAGAGGCAAGATTTTTTGAAGAGATGTTATGAAAACATGAAAAATCTTTTGATTTCTTTCCACATGAGATTGGTTGCATTGATCCTAGGGTTGTGACACCTATGGTTATTTTTACCATTCCACATGTCCCTTGGAATCTGCGACCCATTCGAGTGCCGAGGGCTCACTTGCCCAAACAGGTAGAGCTCTTACATGAGTGGATTAGGATGGGAATTCTAGAGACATCTTCAGCTCCATATTCCAACAGATGGTTTACAGTTCCTAAGAAGAATGGGACACTCAGATTTATACAGGACTTGTAGCCAGTAAACAAGGTCACTATTTGAAATGTTGGTGTTGGACCTATTGTGGATCAGTTCAGTGAAGCTTTTATTGGATGTGCTATCTATTCTCTTGGTGATCTTTATTCAGGATATGATACATTTCAGTTTGTCCTTGAAAGCAGAGATTTGACTACAATGAAGACACCCTTCGGCCATGTCCGAATGTGTACGCTTTCGCAAGGAGCCACTAATTCAATTGCTCATATGATGGATAGGATGAATAAGGTTCTACGAGATTTTATTCCTGAGCTTACTATGCCTTTCATTGATGATTTACCTATCAAGGGTTGCTTGGAAGAAGGAAAAGATGATTCTTTAGATTATCATGGATGCATGTTCTTCGTGGCTTCACATATTAGAGATGTTGAGAGGATTCTTTGTAGGCTGAAAGAAGTGAATTTGACCTTGTGAGGGTTGAAGTCTATTTTTGGTGCCAGAGAAGTTTTGATTGTTGGTCATATGTGTGGATATTATGGCAAAAATCCTTCTCTTGCGAAGGTTGATGCCATAGAAAAGATTGTGGAGACTTACTCTTCTACTTTGGAGGTTTGCAAGTTTCTTGGAGCTTGTGTGTTTTATCTTATTGGATTCCTCACTTTGCTCATATTGCAAATGATCTTTATCAACTCTTGAGGAAAAGGAAACGTTTTTCTTGGGAGATAAAACATACTAAAGCCATGCAGAAATTGAAGAAATTATTGAGAGCTGCTCCGACTCTTCGAAATTTAAATTATGAGTGTGGGAGACCTTTTGTTCTTATTGTTGAAACTAGTCCTATCGGCATTGGATGGGTTGTTGGCCAAGATGATGCAAATGGGAATAGGTATGCTATTCGGTTTGGGATGGAAGTCCTAAACAAGTGACAATGAAGGTATCCACAAGTTAAAAGAGAGCTCTTGGGAGTTGTCATGACTCTCAAAAATGATAGAGAGAATACTTCATTGGAGCTGTTGTGGTGGTCGAGACTAATTGTTTGCCTCTTTTAGGTATGATCATGAGTTGTTCTACTCTAGATATTGCTATGCTTAGGTTGATTGGGTACATAAAATCCATGAATCCTGAGTTTAGGCACATAGCATGTAAAGACAACCTAGTAGCTCATATGCTTTAACACCATATTGGGGAATATGGGAATTTCCCATCAGTTTGGGACACACGGTCAAATATTTGGATTTGTCATAACTTGAATATTATAACTCCAAATTGAGCGCTCTAAAGGTCAATAGATTCAATTTTTCAAGCTCTTTCTAATGATAGGTCACATCATATGGTTTTGAGAAACTTATGGGCATGTCATCCAAGCGCCACCTTTTTAGTATTCAAAAAATGGAAATTGCAAACTCACTAATATTGTGTTCTTTCATGAGCAATGTATGATGATATGGATTTTTCTTGTATTGATGATGTTGATAATGGGGCTAATCTTTCAGCCATGCATGGTGATCATATTTGTCGTGTGTCTGCTTTGGAAAGCTTTGATGAGACTTTGTATACAGGAGAGTCTTTGCAGATTGGACAATATTTGAGTACCATGTTTAGATAGGATTGATGGATTGATGTAGACTTCAAGAAGATTAGAAGAAAAGCTTATGGTTTCTTATTATGAAATGGGATACTTTAGAAGCATCTATGAAAGCGAGGAGGACAACCATTGAGAGTTGTTTGTGATAGAGCTTCACAGGTGCATATCATGAAAGAATTCCATGAAAGTCTTTGGGCTGGACATCGAGCTGTATGGGCAACCTATGAGAATATCAAAGAGCGCTATTGGTGGAGAGGCATGTATAGAGATATCTCACTGTTTGTTGAGACATGCCTTGATTGTTAGTTATTCTATTCAGTGAGGCATAGAGATGAGCTTCATCCTGTTACAACTATATATATCATCTCTCACTTGACTTGGGTCTCACCTATATATACTAACTCTACATCAATATGAATCATTCTTTGGGAGCATGTCTTGTGTATCTCTCTCGTGCTCTCTCTCTCTCTCTCAACATGGTATCAGAGCTATGGATGTGTAGCAATAACAAGGAAGATATGTTGTTTCATTGTTTATATTTGATTGAATTCTTTGCACAAGCGATGATTTGATACATGAACTTGTTCAAATTAGAAGTATTAGTTAATTTTGTCTTTAAAAACTGCTCTCGTCATGCTCTCGAATCCTGTCAAAACTGCTTGTCAATCGGAGTTCTGGATCAAAAGTTATGACAGTTCTGGATCAAAAGTTATGACAGTTCTGCTCGAATCTGCGATTCTTTATTTAAAACTGTATTTCTAATTACTGTTTGTTAATCCCCAATTACAGTTTATTAATCGCTCGTCTTCGATAATGATGTTGATTACAACAAGCAAGCATCTTGCTATTTTTAGCGATGTTTTATTATCATTCACGTTCTTTGCTCGACCGAAATAGCACTTTTCTTATATGCGTCATCTCATCTTGCACGTTACGCCTCTCTATTTTGGGCTTTCTTTTTAGTCACTCAATACTTTTCATCGTTCTTACGTGTGCATATCCCTATTTTGATTGTGATGCGCCTCAACTACGCTTGTCTTGATCATGGTTTGCAAATTCTGCGATCTCATCTTATTTGTTTTCTCTGGACATACAGGCATGGCCAATTGTGTAATTGTTAACGGATATCCGTCTGGACAACGTTCGGTTCCCTTCTTCCAAGGACAAGGCTTTCCTAGGTGGAAAGCAAAGATGATGCTAATTCTTGAAGGTGACGAATTATTTGATATTGTTTTGGGCGACCTGTCTTGCCCAGTTTAACCTATTGATGTGATGAATAACAATTCTGTGATTACTGATGGTCCATTATTTGAACAATGGAAAATTGATCATACTGATTGGATTCGTCGTGACAAAGTGGCTCGTCGTTATATATTGTCTGCACTTCCTGACTCACTTATGTTGGATGTCTTTCATCTGAAAACCTCTCATGCTATTTGGGAGTATCTTATCTCAATGTTTGAGAAGAAATCGGTCACCGAAATTTTATATCTCCAAACTTGTTTGAAGAATCTTCAATATAAGGTTGGTACTTTTATGCACTTTCATATCGAGGCTTTTAAAGACATTATCAATCAGCTTGGTGCTGCCGGGGCTCCTGTTGCTAAAAATCAGATTGTTACTCAACTTCTTCATACCATCAAAGATCCTTTATATGACAATATCATCACTATTTTGTCTAACAAGGATGATATCCACTTTGACAAAGCATGTATATCTCTTATTGAATATTCTCAACGTCATGAGCATCATTTGGAAAAATCTGATGGTGTTTTGGTCACTCGCAAACAAAGGGATTTTGATGCTGCTTTTGTTGCTCGCAAGCGTCCTGCTTCACGTTTTCAGCAGGGTGGACGCCCTAATCCAGGTTATGTGGCTTCTGATTTTGCTGGGCACATCAATATGATGAGGAGCATGGAGTTACTACAAAGCAACCTTGCTCGTCCAAAAGTTTTCCTCCTTGTGATTATTGTGCACATACAGATCATCCATCTCGCCGTTGTTATAAACACGGATATGATGAAGAACGTACTCGAGCTTATATTGTTCAACAAACTATAACTGATGATGATCATACTCATCATGAGCTCAATTTCGTCCATTATGATATCTCTCCAGAATAGGTACTTCATGTTCATGATGGTTCTCTATTCATCGTTGATTCAGGTGCCACTCGAAACATGACATACCAATCGCAGTGGCTTCACAATTATCATTCTCTTCCTGTCAAGAAGTTTGTTTACCTTGCGGATGATACGACTTGTCAAGTCAAAGGAGTGGGTGATTTATATCTGGGGATTGTTTCATCCACTAGAATATTAAGAGGAGTTCTTCATGTTCCAGATTTGCAAAGAAATCTTCTTTCTGTTGCTCATCTAGTTGATCTTGGTTTGATTGTTGGCTTTGATCATAATCAATGTCGTATAGAGAAAGACGGGCATACTATAGCAGTGGCTCCTCGACATGGTAATCCATTTGAGCTATCATTGAACGATACAGTTGCAAATGTTGTTACTGCCCGTGGAGATGCAGATTGCAAATTATGGCATCAACGATTTACACACTCCGATTTTGCCAAAATTCTTAATCTTCATCGTTATGGTCTTGTGCAAGGTATGGATCTTAAATCTCATCCACGTATGGGAATATGTGAGTATTGTGCACTTGGAAAACACCATCATTCGCCTTTCCACACTTCTACTTCATCACATTCCTGTGCTCTCTTGGATTCGGTTCCGATATTTGCGGTCCTTTTCCTACCTCAAAGTCTCAATATCGATATTTTATAACTTTCATTGATGATTTCTCACGGTACACACATGTCTATCTTCCTCGACATAAGTCTGAGGCTTTACCTATATTTAAACAATACAAGATAAGTGTGGAGCTTCAAACTGGATTCTCTATAAAGGCGCTTCACAATGACAATGGCGGTGAATATGTATCCAATCTATTTGATGACTTCTGTAAGGATCAAGGTATTCATCATGAGTTTACAGTTCCTTATTCTCCTCAGCATAATGGTGTTGTTGAACGTAAAAATCGCACGATTCTTAATGCTATATGTTGCATGCTTGTACACTCTGGTTTGTCTCGAAAGTTTTGGACTGAAGCACTTCTAACAGCTGTTTTTATTCAAAAACATCTTCCAACTACTACACCTGCTGGTGGTAAAATTCCTATAACAATTTGGACAGGGAAGACACCTTCAGTCTCTCACTTTCGCACATTTGGCTGCATTGCTTATATTCATGTGCCCAAGGACACTCGGGATCCTCCAGGTTTGAAGGTTATTTTTCTTGGTTATTCAGATCATTCCAAAGGTTACAAATTTTATGATCCTTCTTCTCAAAAGGTTATCATTAGTCGTGATGCTATATTTGATGAGAAGACTATGGGTGGCACATGGTCGTCAGATGTTTCAGATGATACACAGTCTTTGCTTAGTGCATTTCCTTACTTGCTTTGTGATTCTACTAATTCTGATGATCATAAACCTCCTTCACCTCCAAAAAAGATTGATGAAAATTTGGAGATCTATGTCGATCTTCCTATTGAGATAGAGCATGGATTCTATTCTATTGAATATGATGTCTTTGATAATGCTGTCTGTCCAAGAGGATCCAATATCATATATGGAAGCTATCAATTCGTCTCAAAGGGATCAATGGCAAGAAGCTATGCAAGCTGAGTACGATTCTTTAATCTCCAAAGGTACATGGATTCTTACTGAACTCCCCCCAAATCGTGTTCCTATCAAATGTAAATGGGTTTATAAAACCAAGACCAAAGCTGATGGCTCATTTGATAAGTTCAAAGCACGACTTGTTGCAAAAGGTTACTCACAGGTTGCAGGAGTAGATTATCAAGAAACATTTTCTTCCATTGTGCGCTCCACAATTGTTCGTATGATTTTGGCTTTTGCAACACTATTTGATCTAGAAATTCACCAAATGGATGTTAAAATGGCTTTTCTCAATGGAGATCTTGAAGAAGAAATCTATATGGAGCAATCTGAAGGTTTTATGATTGCAGGAAAGGAGCATCTTGTATGCCAGCTTCATCGTGCATTACATGGATTGAAGCAAGCCTCTCCTGCTTGGTATATTAAGATTGATCAATTCCTCACATCTAAAGGTTTTGTTGCATGTTCTGCTCACCCAAATCTTTACATCAAAAGGGAGGACAAATATTTTATTATTCTTACTCTATATGTTGATGATACTATTCTTGTGTCAAATAATATTGCTTTTTTGGATGCTATGAAGAAGCTTTTATCGATTGCATTTGAAATGGTTGATCTTGGTGAGATACATTCTTGTTTGGGTATTCAAGTTCAACGACACCGACAACAAGGCATTCTTCTTATTCGCCAGACAAAGTTTATTAATGATATTGTTAAGAAGTTTGGGTTGACAAATGCGCACTCTGCCAACACTCCCATTCTTTCAAGCTCTACCAAGGGTACATCTACAACACGCAATGAAGAATCAGCCATTCATCAACCTTTTGCTAATCTTGTTGGTTGTCTTCAATTTATTGGTTTAAACATAAGACCAGATATTTTATTTGCAGCTAATTTTTTGGGACAGTATCTTTCTTCCCCTTCCACTATTCA
The DNA here is from genome assembly GCF_053477565.2 of Lygodium microphyllum. Classification (NCBI taxonomy): domain Eukaryota; kingdom Viridiplantae; phylum Streptophyta; class Polypodiopsida; order Schizaeales; family Lygodiaceae; genus Lygodium; species Lygodium microphyllum. The sequence goes on along the minus strand of NC_141163.1, from coordinate 80,391,241 downwards.
TTGGAGTGTTGCAAAACGTATTCTTAAGTACCTCAAGGGTACTAAGAAATTTGGTCTTATTTATCGTCGTCGAGAGGATTCTTCTTTATCTTCTTCAACTTCTCTTGACCTTATTGGATATGCAGACGTTGATTGGGCAAGTTTACACTTATCCATGCGATCTACAAGTGGGAATTGTTTCTTTGTTAATGGATGTTTGGTTTCTTGGTCCAGCAAGAAACAACGATGTGTTGCAGTTTCTACAACTGAAGTCGAATATGTTGCTGCATCATTAGCAGCTCGCGAGCTAGTTTGGCTTCGACAACTACTTGCAGATTTGGGACATCCTTCATCATCTAGTACACCTCTTCGATGCGATAACCAAAGTGCTATTAGTCTTACCAAAGACTATATACAACATAGTAAATCAAAGCATATTGCTACTCATTATCATTATGTTTGACATGAAGTCAAGAAAGGTTCCATTATGGTGGAGCATGGTCCCAGTGATCAAATGGTTGCAGACATCTTCACAAAAGCTCTTAGTGAATCTCGCTTTAGCTTATTAAGACATTCACTTGGTATTGTTCCAAGTTCTTGTCTCACTGATTGAGGCATGTATCATTGTATTCAAGAAAACTTTATAGTAAATCATTTTTGTATCGTAGGTATGTGTAGGGGCTCGGGTTTTTCCCTTGTTCTCCCCAAGGGTTTTTTCACTCGCAGCTAGAGACCTTTGTTTGAGTGGGGATGTTACAACTATATATATCATCTCTCACTTGACTTGGGTCTCACCTATATATACTAACTCTACATCAATATGAGTCATTCTTTGGGAGCATGTCTTGTGTATCTCTCTCGTACTCTCTCTCTCTCTCTCAACACATCCTACCTACTCATTATGTATTCATTACAAGTTCTTGATTTGATTACTATGCATGTTGGTTTATGGTAGATGTGTTACATTGTTTTGGCACGAGAAGATCTCACAAATCAAGTGGAAGGAAGAGCATTACCAACAAAGTCTACTTCAGTGGTTTATAAGTTTCTATCAAAGGATGTAATTTGCAAGTATGGATGTATAGGGAAACGTTACTATAGATAGAGGTGAGTTGGATGCTGATGAGGCTAGGGAGTTTTTCTTTCACCTTAGCATTAAACTTGCTTTGACTTCAATATATAATCTAGAAGGCAATAGGAAGAGTGAAAGAGGCCATTTTCCGATTGTGAAAGCCTTGGTCAAAGCATGTGGTGGACATGTTTAAGAGTGGCCTAGGATGTTGCCTTATGCCTTGTGGGCCGGTCGCACTACTCACAGTGTGACTACAGGATATATGCCAGTTGAGTTGATGTATAGACAGAAGCTAGTCATGCCTTCACAGATTTGCACAATTACTTGGAGTGCTTTACCATGGCAACCGGAACAGATGTCTAGAGAAGATCTTTTGGCTCTTTGTATTCGTCATTTGGAAAGAAGACCTAAAGATATTGAGAGAGCAATTCAAAAGCTCAAAGAGGCCAAAATTCGTAACAAAGAACACTTTGATAGCAGACATCGATTGAGGCCTAAAGAGATTAAAGAGGGAGATTGGGTGTTGGTTTATGAGAGCAGTCTAGACAACCAGTATAGTGCTATCTGCAAGGTTTCCAGATGATGGTTTGGGCCTTATCTAGTGTAGCATGTCCATGATAATGCTAAATATTCCTTAGTAGAACTTGATGGTACGGCCTTGTGGATTCTGATTGTAGGGAAGAGAATTAAACTCTTTAAGAGAAGAGATGCTCTAGCCTATGCAGTCGAGGAATTGAATGATGTGATTTACGATGGACTTGAACCAAGAGAGAGGATGAAGATGATATTCTTGTGCTTCCACATCTTTGGGAACAAATGTTAGCTTAACATTTTAGCTCCTTTTATGCTAGTTAGGATCTTTAAGGATTCCATTGCCGTTGCGATTGCTTCGACCTCAATGTCTTAGCTGGAAATTGCATCGTGTCCATAGTCAGAATCATCACCATAGACCAGTTGAGTCTCAAGGGAAGGTGCATCATCAAAAGGTATGCTTTCTTATTCAATGGAGCCACCAGCCAATGCATTTCTGTGAATACGAATACAACATCGGGTATGGATAATTCATATCCAAATATCCAGGTGCAGATTTCCATCTTCACTATTCGTTGAGGCATAGGCATGCGTATGAATTCATTCCAACAAGTAGCTTGAATTTATTTTTTCGTTGAACTCATAGCGGGTCATAGCTAATTCTTTCCACAACCATAGATGGCCTCACATAGATTTATGCATGTGCCGCATTGAGATTCACACATACCCATGTACTCAAATACTTTGCATCCCATTGCTATGCAATGAAGTCATACATGGCATAAAGATCATAAAGGGTACTTAAGGGTTATGCACATAGTCGGTGCATGCATGGGAAGGACTATATGAAACATGCATCGATGGTACTCAAATAAATTCTTGCATCCATCCTATGAAGATTTTGCATTGAGTAATGGTTAAAGAGTTGTCTTGTGCTGCAAAATCATGAGTTGAGGACAACTCACGTGATAATTCAAGAATTATTAAATACACACAAACCTTTATTTAACTAAAAAGTCACATGATATGAGGACATACAATCAACCATGGTATCATTGAACAGAGATAGTCTCAAATGCAGGGGCTCATGTAGGATGTCCAAAGCTAGATACTCAACGGGAAGATCCAAAAATCCCTACACCTGGTAACTTGAAGAACAAGAACTATGTGCAAATACAATACAGTTGGGTTGTATGACTTGAGTGACCCTACGATATACCCACTGGTCTTGAGTCATCTCCTTGCCCTCATAAAGCTCAACATGTCCTGGGAGACTAGAGTAAAAGGTAAAAAGTCATACTATGCTAAGTCTCTCGGCCCAATGTATTCTCGACAGCTCATACTCTAGGTTAGTGACGCAATTGATGTGCATACAATAGGTTTGGTACCAATCCATATACTATGTCCATTCTTGCGTGGGAAAGAACTGGTATCATGGAGGTGTAAAAATCCAATCCATTAGGTGACAAATATGCTCTCTCAAAGGTACATTGTATTGTGCGCCAACCTAGTAGACCAAAGGAAACATAACACGAAAGCTCTCATACACAAAATAACAAGGTAAGAATGTGTCCTAATCTTTTTCCCTATTTGTTATGACTTTAAATAACTACAATGTTTCTGAATTAATTTAATTCCATTCCCTTATCAAATGCAAGCCATATAAATATCTTAGATTATTTATAAGTTTGTTTAATCTTTTTTTTACAAAAGGTTGGCCAGTTTAAATTTATACTCGGATGGCAAACTAAGAACCGTCTCACTAGGGTTGACTATATATTTTTCAAGGGACTCTTAGAATTCACATCATTGGCCAAAAGAAGATAATTGAGATGGCTTTATATATTTAGGTTGGGAATAAAATTTTTAAGGAATTTTATATCAATTGAGTTAAATAGAATATAATTTTTAATAATAATATTACTTTTAATTCTTATTCCACTCTTTAAAAAGAAAATTGATATTATTTTAGTAATTAAATTATTACTTTTTTAATATCTATTTAAATTTTCATGAAAATTGGACAATATTTTAACTACTTAATATCAATAAATAAATAAATATTATACATCAACCTTATTGATAGCCGAAATTTCGACATCATGGTGGCTACTTCAAGGTTCCGTTATGTTGATGCATTGGTGAGGGCCATCATGGATAACAAGGATAGGAAGAATGGTTTTTTGAAGAAGGGGATGGCACATGAAGGGCCTTTGGCTTCCTCATTAAGAGTTTTCTCGCCTCTAACTTGAGACTATCGCTTCCTTAGTCATTCAATATTTTTGACTCTTTATCCTTGTGTATTGAAAATGAAAAGAGGGGCACTTCTTTATATACTCTCTTGAAGGGGAGAGGGGTTTTGTCTTTTTATGAGCTTATAGAAGAAGGAGACTTCTTTTGTTTTATTATAAAAGGATCCCCTTTATTAAAAATACTTTTTTTGTTTTAGCTTCACTAAAAATTAAACCCCATTGATATTCTTCTATAATAAATGTCTACCACTCACAATCACATTAATGTCCCATGAGCATAGATTCACTGCATGAGGCCATGTTTTGTGTAAAATCCATTAAATCTTATTCCATAAGGAGGTGTAAATTCATTGCATGAGATTGGCCATTCTTGTAGTTTACTTTATTTTATTAAATGAGAATAATAGCTTGTTAATCCCCCAAGAAATGTTATGGAATTATGATAATCAAAATATTTTATTAGAATTCAATATGAAAATACGATTTTTTTAATTTTATTGTAAATTTTATTTATCTTTTCCATGATTTGTGACTTATTGCATGAGCACGTATATGTGACACTAGTCTCATTATGTGTGGTAGATAGATTGAAAGATACTAATGTGCTTTTATGATGTGGTGAGCAGATTATTATATAAATAAACTTTAGGTAAATTTATATAATATGCATAATATATAATTGTATATATTCATATGATATTGTGTGCAATTAAAGCTATTAATTTATTTGTAAATTAGAATTTTAAGTTTTTTAGTGGAAATTTCAAATGAATCATTTTTCTTTATTATTAGCTTATTTAATTTAATATATTTAGCATAAATAATATGAAGATAATATATTTAAGATATGATTTGATTAAACTAAGCTTTCTTTATAGAACTCTTTGCAATCTGTTTACATGGTTTAAGCTTTCTTAGCTTTCTTTACAAAACCAAGAGGATTGAGCGAAAAATAGGAGAATAATGTAAAATTTTAGTTTTGTTGTTTCTCTCTCATCTAGAGTCACAATTTTGATATTTCAAAGTCATCTTGGGGGAATTCGCATGTTCTAGAGTGATGATGATATCAAAATATCATTATTTGGCACATAAAATTTTCTATATCAACAACTATAGGAAGTTACAAAAAATCTCTTAATATATAAAACTCTATAGTTTGATTAGTATTTATCTTTCAAAGTTTGTTTGATATTTGTATTTTCTGTGTAATCAGATATATGATATAAACGTAAATAGTTATGTAATCAATATTTCATAGTTATGGGGGAGATTAGGCCTTATTGTGTGTTTTTCTCTTGTTCTTTGTGGATTTCTAACTTATTCAAAATTTTTAATGTTTAATTCACTTGTTTATTTCTAAGATTTAAAATGCTAGATTTGCCACATGGTTCACTTCGCAACACACCTAATCTATAATAAATAAGAATCCATACATGACACAATTTTTATTTCCTTCTAATTATACAAACCAAAAGACTTGTGTAATGCATTTAAAATTGAATTACTTCATCCATAAATTTTTTGTACATTTAGCAACTCAAGTGAAGCACATAAAATTGAGTACAAAAAAGAAGTTATAAACCATATCATCTAATGCATCATTCTCTATAATATGATGAGACAAGGGTGGAATCTCTTTATCTTCAAATTCATCCATCTTTGTAGATTACAAAGCCTTCATCTCTTCTTGTTCAACACTTGGCCTCTTTGTGTCTTACGTAAGGTAGCATGTATCGGTGTGGTGTGACATTCTACATTCAACAAATAGAATCCCAAAACAAGTGTCAATATATTTTTTAATTAAAGAGAGATTCATATTCTCATTGTCTAAATAAGTGATTACCAATTATTTTTGGGAGTCCCATACATATCACTCTGTTTCATTGTGATTCTACATACTCAAAGCATGCATGCTTGACAATGGTCACATGGACATTTAATGATTTTCTTCAACCAACTCAAGCAATGATGCATACATAAGGTTTCTTCATTCATATGACTAGAGGAGAAGGAGACCAATAGTATTAGGTACTTGTTCCCCAAGGATGTGGAGATCTTTCCTATAAAACTAATGTTTCTTGGAAAGATAATGTTTTGAATAAAGATCTATTCCCCTATACTATGTTTGCCTATTTCTCAATCTTCGTGTTCTTTTCTACATATTCATGTTTAAATCCATGTAACCTTGCATTCAATTGTGCCTTAAAACGTGAAGTTAGATGTGATGCATTTTAACAACCCTTTCATCGGGACTGATATCCAAACTTATTTCTACTATACTCTTTGAGAGAGTAGAGGACAAGAAGAAACAAAGATATCATAGGAGGGAAAGCATTACCTTACATAATTTGTACACATGAAGAGCTCTTCCTATTGTACTTTGATTCCTCTTCTTCAAAAGATACATGAGGTATGCTTTCTCTTAGTTTTCCTCTCTTTATTATTGAAGCATTAAGATTTGTCATTTAGTGGTTGACTTGCTCTTAGTTCCCTCTCCATTCTTGTATGTTGTTTTGTGATTAGTTAATAAGAGAATTAGTAGTCATAGGTGAATTTTATAGTTAAACATTGCATAATATGTTACCCTTGGTTGGATAGAGATATGGTTTTTTTCATCATGGAGGAAATTGAAAAGTAAATGCGATTGTGCATATGCATGCCCTATAAATTTTCCATAGAGGCAAATTTATTAAATACTTATTCACATAGTACTGTAAGCATGTAGTTAAACATGCTAGCAAACATATAGAAGAATTTTTTTTTTCATGTGATAAAAGGAACATATTTATAAAAGATTTGTTTATTTTAGATTATTGCTCTAGTGAATGTGCATATAAACTTGCTTGTAGGGAGAAGTAAAACTAATGTTACAAAGCTAAGTAGGAGTTGTGTTTTACAATGCATATTTATTTGATTATTTCAATGGTGTAGATATAATCAATTTCATCATTACAGATTTTCAATCATGAAAATATCGTAGTAGAGATACTAGCTTCCTTTGGGGGCCCCCAATCCTAAGAAGATGTTTGACTATATCTCAACCCTCCCTCCCCCATCTTGCACTTATGGTATATAACTAGCTACAAGGACTAGTCATCCTTATTCTCAACCAAATCGATTGTTGATAGTTGCACAAGGTCTCCGTTGTCCATGTTTGAGCACTTATAGCAGCATAGACAGCCACATAGACTCCTCTAGTAGGTTCTTCTATCATACAAACTGCTCTATTCATAGTGTATATATAATGCCTCCATCAACTAGTCACAGATCTCATAGTAGAAGGGGGAGTGTGGAGGATCCTCAAGGGTAGTAGGGAGACAGGATATATCAATCTTTAAAGATAACAAAAGCCCCTAGGGAAGATCACATGTACTATGATGTAGATGCAAAACGTGGCATCAGGTACTATGATGTAGATGCAAAGGGTGGCATCAAGATGGATGCACATGAAAGGGAAGTAGTAGCTTATCTTCATGGTGTTTTAGAGGCTATATACAAATATTTTATCTTATTCTTCAAGCAAAAGAAATCAAACTTGTTGATGGAAACCATAAATACTATGCATAATATATTCTCAAATTCTGAGGATAAAATATTTATAAGTAGATTGGCTAGAAATAGGACACGAATCATTATATATAATAAGAGATCATTTTTTATGCGGCAACTATATATCCATGAGAAAAGGACAAAGCAAGGGATTCATCCATTGGAACATTCCGACGTATGCTGCTTACTTATAATACATAAAAATAACATTAATTCTTAAAATATTCAAATTCTCTTACCTTGTTATGATTCAAGGTAAATTTTGGCTTTTAAATCTTTATGTATACCCTTAAATTTTGTGATAATGCAATAAGGTCTACTATTTGGATATTCTCAAGTTTTTCTATTTACCCTTGTATTTTGTGATAATGCAACAACGTCTACCATTTATACATTTTCAATTCTTCTTATATATTTGTGTGCATATCTTCTCATTTTTTCTAATCTATTTGCATTGTATATTTTCAATGTGCAAGCTACATATTTGCTTGTTGTTATTTTTGAATGGGTTTGATTCATATAAGTAATGCTTACTTTATAGTTGAAAGAGCAAAAAAAAAGCCTAGGGAACTACTAGTTCCATAATTTTGGCTTAGCTATAGTTTTGGGACCAAAATCTACTTATTTTTATTTCTTTCTTGCAGGCATCATGTTTAAAAGCCGGTGCATCATTGTGTTAAAGTTAGAGAGGGTAAATACCTGCTTGAACTAGCACTTGTGGAGATTCACATAATGCATTTAAATTTGTGTTTCATATCATGCTTGCTATTTTTAAAATATGCATGACATTAGATAAAATTTATTTGATCATATCATCATACTTATGACTAAATATGCCCTCCTAAGTTTTTTTTAAAGTTTAAAAATATTTTTATTTTTTACACACTACAAGACTTAATCCTTGTAATGCATTCTTATGAGTGTGAGCTTGATAATTTGAGTATTTGTAAGTATTTGAAAGGATTTGGAAAATGTGGATACCATGCTCACATGAACAACCACCCCAAAGTGCAATGGGACTTCACATTCAAGTAAAAAAAATTAAGGAGCCTTATGTTTAGAAGAATTGATGTTTGAGTATTCTTTTAAACACAAATATATTTGAGTATTCCTTATGTGTAGAGAAATTGATGTTTGAGTATTCTTTTAAACACAAATATGATGTTTTCACATTCATATTTGTGTTTGGGTATTCTTTTAATAAACTTAGATTATGTGTGTATGCATGTATGCGTACCTATGTGCATGTGATCATAAATAGATGTAAAGAGGATTTCTTAGCTAAGGTGGTGAAGCAAAGAGTACTATGAGAATGCTCATAAATCCCACCAAGTTGCAATCCATAGAAATTAGTTCTAATTTACATATCAATCTATTCGGATTTCCACTTTGGTGTGTGCACGGGCCAATTGATGAGACAGTGTGTGTGGGCCATGCTACCATATCCAAGTCACACACCCAACAATGATAAGGACTTGGTGTCCATGGCAACTCCTTGGGGACATCACTCATAAGTATATGTAAGTACATCACGTGGATTCAAAAGAAGGGATTTTTAAAGTACCTTTTTTACACAGGTTTTACATATAGAAGAGTGCCATATAAAGGGGTTATTCATAGATATTTGAATAGAAAAGGGGTGTGTCTTATTTAGAGAAAGTTCATAGATAAAGGTATTGTTAAATAAACCTTCAATGCACATGATATAGAGGGTTTACATGTAATGAACCCCCCAAGGAAAACTTCAAGCATTATAATATTGATCTACCTTCCAAATGCTAGCAATACAACAAGAGTTTTCAACTTTATACTTGGGTGATAAGTACAACAATGTAGCCTAGTTCTCTTCAATAAGTTTTCGCTTCATGGTTTGACTCTCCAAAATCATTATAAGTCATTCTCTTCACAATAACTATCTCTTTATGATTGATCCTACATAATTGCTCTAAGGCAGTGCCTAGGTCTCTACTTCTTTACCTATATTTAACTCATTACATAGAAGTGAGTATGAGAACGAGTGCATGCCATGCACTCACCCTTGTGTATCTATGTCACGAAGTTCAAACTGAGGGGTGAGTGTATGCCAAACCTTCTCTATTAGTGCATGTGTTTATACTAATAAGGGTCATGCCTATACATGAATATTACCATAAGTGCCCTATAAAAACATTGATATATGATCTCATTCTTTATTATTTACTAAAGAACCAAATATTCCCTTGAAAAAGGTTAGAGCAATAAGGTAAATTTCAACTAGAAACTTCAACCTGTCAAATGTTCCATCATTAAGTGAATCTATAGTAGTAGTTGGTTAACTTTACAATATTATACAATTTCTTTGGCATAAATGTAGGCCTTTCTAATGCGTAATATACAATCTCTCTCTCTCTACATAGTCGGAAATATTGCTCACAAAAGAGTGAGGTTGAGTGTAAGGTGAATTGGTGAATTTGAAAAAACAAACCTTGTAATTTTTATAGAGAGGGTTTTATAATTGTAAGACTTGTAGTAAATTTGGACAGAGTATGACCAAGACACGTATAAAAACTAGGAGAAAACCTACAAATCTTGAAGGTTTAATTAAGGATCACATTGACATCAAAAACTTTTCTCATACATAACTCGCCTAAATGCCCTAAAAAAAGAATCAAGCAATTCACTTAAAAAGCATGTTATGTTTTGGGGCGCGTTGTTTAGTACACGACTAAGCTCATCTGATGTTGGGGTGTTACAAGTGCGACCATGTAAGTGACACGTGCGACCATGTAAGTGACACGTGCGACCGTGTGATCACAGGTGTCGCGTGGTCCACCGCCCAGGAGAGGGGGACCATCAACCGTGAGAACATCTGAGTTGCGTACTGCAATGTATTTCTCCAAGACTTCAGTTAGTATGATGTTCGTGAAATCGGAGTTGAGGAGGGGACTCATGAGAAACATGATAGGATCAGCGGCCCCAAGAGAAGAGTCTCCATGAATCAGAACGGCGAGGGCTTCCATACGGTTGGTTAATCTTCTGACCCACTTATCCTCCCGGCCCTCCAGGCTGCATGTGGACTCCGGAGTACTGATGGGAGACTCGGAAAGCAGCTCTTCGACATGTGATAATTTGGGTCGCCATCTAGACTCTCGAGTCTCCATCAGTCTTTGGCCTATTGCCGAACGCTTACTTTGCCATGTGTGTATTTGGTGTGGCAACTGGTCGGAGACGCCGCTTACTGTGACACGTGGATCCGTATGACCGTACGGCTCTCTGATTAAACTCGGGTCGAGCCTCGAGGAGAGGAGAATCATGATATGTGCAGGTTATGCACTTTGCTAATCATGAATTGGAGACGCTACACAACAAACCGCACCAGTGAGTGCCTCACTGTCTATTTAAACTCATACCAGTTGATCCTCCCTCGTCGCGGTTTCTGGCCCTTCATCCATCTACAATTGACTACAAGCTTCAGTAGCTAGCTAGCGCCATCAATATGCTGCAGGCAGCTGCTGCGTCGTCTTTGGCTACCCTGGGCACCGCCCATTCGTCATCGCTGCTCCAACTCCATGCCTTCCCTACAGGACACTCTCGGACACAGCTTGCGTCTCCAATATCCCTGCATTCGCATTCCATTCCAGCTGCAATACCGCCTGACCGATCATTCAACAGCTCGTTTCTCCCGGCTTTTCCTACAGGCTCTCGAAAACCAGCGCCGCCGCCATCTATCACCACCCCCCGTTCGCATTCAGTAATTCGCAGCTCCGCTTTAACAACGAAAGTTCAAGACGTTACTCCGGCCGCCAAGGAGCTCTATGCAAACGTCACGTTGGCCCTCTCAGACGCGGCTAGAAGGGAGCTAGAGTCATGGTATACCACGCCCGGTCAGTATGTTGATCTTCACATAACGAATAGCCCCGCACGGGTTGCCGCTTTCTTCATTGTGTCCGCCCCAAAGGAAACAGCTTCTGGCTGCGTGGAGTTCTTGATCCACGATGTCCCAGATTCCACCGCACACGAGCTGATAAATAGTGCCAAAGGTACTCCGGTTGAATTAACCACCCTATCGTATTCCCACGGTTTCGACGTGCAGCAGTTGTATCCCGTTCAGGACGTTGAGACGGTGTTACTATTTGCTAGCAGCTATGGCCTCGGGTGCGTGCAGCCGCCACTGACCCACTCTTAATTCCTATTATGCGCCAATTTGAGAATTTCTTTCTTTTTTTTCCCTCCTTATTTGTATCTTGGGTCTGCGAGTCTTTGTGTGTGTACGTATATATATAATATTATACATGAAAGGTATATGCACTGTAGTGCACGACCTGCCTGGAGTAATAGTAATAACAGTTTCATAAGGAAGATCACAAAAAGATTTGTATATAGCCTTACCACATGCTAAATTGCTGTTGTTGTCAAGGCAGTGCTATTCGTGCACTCATAGAGGAGGGATTTGAAGCCACAAAGAGACGTGACGTTAAGCTGTATCACTTCTTCGGCACACCTGATCAACAGCCGTATAAGGTATTAAGTGAATACAATATATGCTACGTCATGTTAGATCATGACCGTTCGCGATCAATACCTAACCACCATTACAACTAATTTGCCTCACATCCCTCTGATTGTCAATAAAATTGATTGCTATATTCCTTTCTTGGCTCGTGCAGGATAAGTATCCAGAATGGGAGAAATCCGGCGTGACGGTTATCCCTTGTCCTGGGGTGATGCTCTCATGCTCAAAAAAGCAGCATTCATTCATTCCTCTCTCTTTTTCCCCAATCCAACCGAGTAGCATCGCTTATCATTTTCCTTGCACTTTTCTTGAATCTCCGATTCATTTAGCGCTTTGTTTGATTTCAATTTTACTTAAGAGATCAAACCTCCGCTCCTTCTTTGATATCATTGCGCTCCTACGCGGTGCTCAGCAAAGGATGCAATTTCTGAATGCATGCTACACCACTTAACGTGAACGTTCTTGCGATTTCTCAATGCAGGGTGTGATTCCTCCTCTGATTATTAGCGATCCAAGCAAAACTTGTGCAGCGCTTTGCGCATCTAAGGTCCTACAAGAGGTATGCACTTCTCTTAAGCATTTATGTAGTTGCTTCAATGATGTGAAAACACACATTTGTCGCACACTTTGAATGCCTCGTGTTCTTATCTAGGCCATCACAAGCCAGCTGCTCATAGATGGAGTACCGTCGAACAAGATTCTAACCGTTTTTGGCGGATATTCATCGGAGGGTAAGAAAAATGTCATTGCTATGTCTTTTGCTCTTTGCATTTCCCCTCCCCCTTGATACCATATATATAGACGAGCATATAGATTAGGGAGTAGCGAGGGCGTGGGGTGTTTCTTAAAAGTGTTATAGGATAAAGGGGCCAATAGAGTGACATGTAACGGCACCTCATTATATATATTTTTTTGCTTCGAGTGGGTTACACGTCTGTTCTTTATATAGTTGAATTATATAAATCATATGGTGGTCTAACAAAAAATTTGATACTTGTATTGGATAATCTTATTTATAAGTGAAGGTTTCAAAAAAGAGTGAAAATGGTGGGCTAATCGAGCTTATTTATAAGTGAAGGTTTCATAAAATAGTGATAATGGTGGGCTAATCAAGTGACAGTAAAAGATACATTTAGATTCCCTAAGAGAGAGAGTGTGTGTATATGTGCACATGTGAGTGAATGAATGTATTTTCCATGAGAGAGTGTGTGTATGTGTGCACATGTGAGTGAGTGAATGCATTTGCATGTGCATGAGCACATTTGTATACATACTAGTTTTGCTTTCCTTCCATACACTCTTCTCATGGAATACATGTTGTAAAGAATATAAAGATGATTTTTTAATGAAAATGGGACATTTCTTAAGGTGGAAATTATTTTTGCAGAAAATACAAAGGTGGAGACAACTTCAAATGAAAGTGTGGGGTTTCTTAAGATGGGACCTAAATATATTCCTTGTGGCATCAAGATAACTGCATGAGGACTCAAACATAAGCTTCTTCTTGCAAAATAAGTGTTGGTATATGCTAAGGGACTTTGTGTCAACCCTAGCCTCAATGCCAAAGCACATGTTGAAGAAATATTTTCCTTTATAAAGGTTTATGACTTTGATGGTTGCACAATATTTAGTAATGTAGCTTATGAGACTTTGGTGCCGGTGCACAATGGATCTTTCTATGTTCCCTAATTCTTTAGAAAGGTGACTAAGCTCATTATACACTACAAGGAAGTAGGGCCATAGACGATCACATTGATGCATTTTTTGAAATTTAGAAAGAAAACTTACAAGTGCATCTATAATCATAATTATTAAAAACCCATGATCAAAAGGCCTACATTAGAGGCTTCATTTATTTTATGTGTAATAGAATTTATATTTTGAGCTCTTATGAGTACATGTTTTCTCCAATTTTAAGGCTTTGAATGAGGCAAATATAAAAGCACTATGGCATGAAAAAAAAGGAACTTGGGAACTATTAGTTATAGAGTTGTGGTTGAATGCATAGTTATGCAACTAACAACTCCTTGGTTTATTTCTCCCTTCCTTGCATGCACATTGGACATTGTTTATATGAATCTAATCCACATTGTATCAAAATATACACATACTAATATTTCTTAAGAAAAAAAAATGTTGAAGAAAAAAAAAAGATTCACAAAATAGTACTCTTGTTTGCATTAGAATTGGAATAGAAGTTTACATAAAGCGCAATTTTGGCTTGCATATAATATTCAAGGAGATTGAAAGCTACCAAAGATTGGCATGTATCTTTAAGTACCGCTTCTACCAAATCTTAACTTACATTTTTAAGTACAAGTTCTAGCACATCTTAACTTACATGACTTGGTACATTAGGGTGTGCTCCTAAGAAGTTGTAAAATTTTTGCTCAAAATATTAAAGAACTTTGATCACCGCACACCCACACAAAAGCTGTGCAAGGTCATCTCCTGCGTTGATTAATGTCGGTGGCTAAGTGTTCCCTCCGCGCACAATGTTAAATTTCGGCTCCGTGTCGTGCAAAAGAGGCTGAGGCTTGAAGATCGCAGGCCGCACGGGAACACCTCTCCAAAAGGGAAAAAGAGGATAATGGTAAAAATTTAGGCAAATTTTTTTATTAATTACTCCCTCCCCTCAGCCAATGCATGGCAGGGGAGAGGTGTGTGAGAGGGAGTGTGAGAACTTGTGAGGTGGAGAGCGTGGTGGGAGAGAGAAGGCATGCAAAGCATGCCACGAGGGTGGCTATTTTCCCCCCTCAAAGGCTATATAACCTCCCCCTTAAGCTTGGGGGAGGCACGAAGAGAGAGAAGAGGGAGACCATGACTATAAGAGGATCGCCGCCGCCGTGAAGACCGCCAGGCTGCCACCTGCTGCCGCGCTACTACCGCCGCCCATCCCACCGCCATCATCGTCCATTAATCTTCCCCCCCCCCCTTCGTCGTCAATCCTCTCCTCCCTAATCATTTCCCTCCACGTCACATTCTGTGAGAGAGTATAAGTGGTGCATAGATCGGATGCCGTAAGCGTGCGTAGTGAGCATCAAAAGGTCCCCAAGAACAAAAGAACTCTGCTTTTTGCACACAAATCAATGTAGAAAGCATGCACGACATGAACAAGAGACCAATTGGGTGCAATCTCCCCCCATGCCTTATGTGAGCACTGCACAAAGTATGTATTTTATGTATTAATCATCTTCAAGCTCAAATAATAGCCCAAATTACAAAATAGCATGCTTTTGGCTTTTGAGTTTACTTTAGTGCCAAGTAGAAATAAAGCTAATGGGCAGGCGCCCAAGAAGTCAGGCATACCCAATACAATCTCCAAATACAAATATTTAAATCGTGCACCCATGCGCATATAAAAACAATATATAAATATCCAATGCCTTAATAAATAGGCGCGACAAAATATAGGCGCCATGCCTAAGGTATGTGCCCATCAAAATATAGATGATAACTTAAATACACGCTATCCTCCAATGCTTTCCACCGCCACTGCTGCTATCTCTACACATCAACTGAAGCATTCACAATCGTTAGTAAAGTAATACAATTAAACCGATGTCAAAGGGTTTTGAAAGTAAAGTCGCAACCACAGAGGTTCTTAAGAAATTCCAAGATACAAGATTAAACAAGTGAGATCAGGCTATGCCATAGTAAACTCTAGACTCTTCATATTGAATGCAAAGATTGTTGATTTAACATGCATATGTTCAATAAACTTGCTGTTCACAGCTTGAAGAGCTATTGAATCCAAACACCACCGGTTCCAGTAATCAAAGACCAGTTTCTGATCAGCAATTATTAAACCCTATGCGAGTTTAACATACTCTATGGCAATTCTTTATTGCTGGATTCTATAATTCTGCAAAAGGTTAGGTTTGTCTCTAACAAGCTTTCTAACACCAAAAGATACATATAAGATTTCCAACAAGGGCTGTCACTGGCATGCTTCACTTGTGTTAAACTCTTCACTGTTTTACAAAGAGCATAATACTTCAAAATCTAATTCTTTGTAATCATTGAGAAGTGATTCAATGTCCTCAACCAGTAAATATCCAACTTTAGCATATAGAAAAGGGATTTCACTTGCAATATGATCTACTTTATTGGCTTCTAGAATAGCACTAGATCCATCAGTCTACAACTCTTCCAATCTGTTATCAAAGGTGATACTTCTTGGGTATGGTGAACCTCTTTTGAAGCATTCAGTCTGACAGAATTCTTCACCCTCAGAGCTTGTGTAAAGAACAGTCTTCAATGTTTCATCTTTCAGCACTACTTGAACAGTCATCGAATTGTTGTAACACCAACTTAAGGCTTCTTCAATGTAAACATCCGGAGGTCCTCCACAGCTTTCTGAAATTGATCGAGTACAGCACGAATGCGTTCTATTTCATCCAGACTTCCCGAGGTTAAAGCTCCCTGCATTTCCTGGATTGAAACATGCGCATTTGCGGGATCATCTTGCTGTGTATTGGCCGGGCAAATGGTAGGTGGCGCTGAATGACACTGTATAAAGTCTAGGCTGGAAAAGCATCTCAAATTGTCCCCGCACTTCAAACCAACATACAGTTTTCAGGTAAGCACCCTCTTAAAACCATGAATTTGCAATAGGTTCCCACTTCCAATAACGTAGATCCTCAATCCAAACTATGGATAATGCTCTGGCGATAGCATGAAGCATCCTTCACATGCATTTCAATCGACCCAATAGCCAGATGGCCATCATTGAGGATGATCCCGGAGAGCAACTACCAGTACAGATGTTTTCTGGTGAGCGAGAAAAGGGCATGGCTATCCGTGAGGCTATCTTGGATGTGCAGACATTACGAGGTCCCCCCCACATTCATCCTTTCAATCCACCGATCCAGGTCCATGAGAGCAGACCAGACTATATTCTGTTCGGAGGCTTTTTCAAACTATCTTTTGCAACAACTTCAACACAAAAGCAGCATTGAGTCTATTACACCATGTAACTGTCCTTAAAGCGCTCACCCTGGGTGTCGAAATAAGCTTGCCTTCAGTAATAGCAATATTGTAAAGACCTCAAGACTGTTGTAATCAAGATCTACGAAATCGCCCATAAAGATGTAATTTGTGCTGGATACATGACCACCTGTTTGGAATAGCTTCATTAAATCATGAAATTGCCCGTGTATATCACCACAGACAGTGACAGGGCTATTTACAGGTTGTACATTCGACTCTTCTACTAGAATCTCCTTAACATATTCACAGAGTTGCTTGAGTTCATCTTCCAGTAAACGCTCCCCTTGTTTCACCCTTTCCTTCTGGCATGATCGCTGTGCAGTGCACGTCTCTGAATTTCCCCACGCTCACAGGGCGCCATCATTCCTTTTCTCCCTCCAAAAAGCCCCCCCATTTGAAAATAGTCATCCCCTTCTTGCTTTTTTCCTTCGACTCCTCTATTCCTGCCCCATCATATACAACCAAGGTACCACTATTGTAGATTCCTAGAGAAGATATAGCAGTAGAAAAAGCTGATTGTGATGGTAACATGTGGGCAAGTTGAAGGTGGGATCTACCACTCCATCAACATCAAAGAAGAGAGCACCTGGAATATCAGAAACCTTGTATTCTTGAAAAGATCCCTTTTCTCATTTGGCATGTACCAAGATGCATTCAACACCTTTCACAAATTGAAGCCTAAAATTCTTTCCTTCATGATTCAACCGCAATGTTTTATGGAATACAGCAGCAATCATAGATAATCTAATGCGGAAGCTAGCATGCATGACATTCTGAAAATATTGAGCTTCACAAAGAACTCCACCAACCACACCTACGAATATCAGAGCACCATATACATAACCAATCTCAGAGTCTATGCTAGTCTCAGCCACATCTCCCAAAGCTCCTGTGAGCTGTTGATCAAAACCTCCTCATTTAGGTTGACTGACCACTTGGCAAGACATGCCAACTAGAGCATTACAGATAAGTTCCTCTTGCTCCAAACCCTCTTCACCATACTGCCCACGCAGAAAAAAAGTATAAACACAACAACTAAATATGTACAAAGTATCAAACCCCACACACACAACTTTTGGGTGGATTTCACACCTCGAATGCGCAGCAGTACGACACCGATAAAAGTGAATACCTAGCAGTCTTCAACTACATAAATAAATCAATTGGTTAGAAGTCAATCCCAACCTTAATTTATCACGAGTGCGTATTCTAAACTCATAAACGTTTATTAATTTAATATGTATTTTGCGGAATCACCCGCTATGGAATCACCCATGTACACACTAAATTAACGAAATGCCCAAAAAGGATAGGCGTCCCCATCGACTTCTCGCACAAAGAATCCACTTTGTGTATGAGCCCCGGTAATAAAAGTTTACAGAATCCACCGTGTAATATGCCTCCTAGCATCATACCCCGGGGGTGGGATAGAAATTGTCCTCAATTGCTATTAGCTCAATGTGGAGCTAACAGAGTGGGGAAAGCATTTAAGTCTCTAGCGTGCATCCATTGGGCCTCTTCAACAGGATGGTTTTTAAACTTGACCAAATATCTAGAATATCTACGGCCAGTTCTAGTGGCCATAAAGTCAGTATCTATAATAGCTTCAGGCTCAAGGATTTCAATCTCTTCATCTAACAAAGGTGGAATTTCATAAACACGGTGTAAGAAATTCATAATGTCCAAATTGTGTTCTAAGTGCAGTTTTGAATATATCAGATTTATCTAATCTCACTTGATAATAACTAGATTTAAGATCTATCTTACTGAATATAGTAGAACCTTGTAGTTTATCCATAAGATCATCTACCCTAGGAATCAAATATCTATTCTTAACTGTAATTTTATTCAAGGCATGATAATCAATACACATGCGATAAGTATTATTATTCTTCTTTACTAATAAAACAGGTGCACCAAATGGACAACTACTAAGTCTGATTAATCCTTTGTTTAACAACTCTTCTACTTCATTTTGAATTTCTTTCTGTTCAATTTGATTATGCCTATATGGTGCTTTACATGGTGGTTTTGTACCAGGAATTAAATCTATTTTGTGATCTTCAGGTCGTGAAGGAGGTAGTCCAGGTGGTAAATCATCAGCAAAACAATCTTTAAATCGAGCAAGAAATTGTTTATGCCTAGGATACATATGTTTCTCTTTAGCTTGAAGTTCATTGACCCAAATTAAATAAGATTTGGTACTTTTACGTAATGCACGTTTAGCTTGAGTATGAGTAAGCAGTGGAAAATTATTGGATGCGTGCATACCATGCAATGTGATTTGTTTTCCTTGAAAATGAATTTTAATTGAATGCGTGGAATAATCCATGTCAGGATTATACTGATGACGCCAAGGCATATCTAGGATAATATCACTAGGCTGTAAAGGTACAACTAGAAAATTTCTACGTTCAGTGTATTCACCAATTTTAATCTCTAAGTTATGCACCTCTTGTGTTCCATTATATCTCGTGCCTAAGAATGCTGCTTTAATGCGATAATGTGTAGAAACAGTTTGTAAATTCAATTCTTTCAATAACTCTGCAAAAATAAAATCATGTGTACTACCATCATCATGCAAAATAATCTTTTCTTTACCATGCACTAAACATTTCATTGTCAACAAAGAATGTGAAGTTGGCATACCTGGTAAAGTATCTAAAGGAGTAGCAATGTTGTCATCATCTTCTGTAAAGTCAGGCAGTTCCTCATGTTCTTTATCATCCATTGCTCCAAGATAATTGATATGGATAGATGGTTTCTTCGATTGGCAATTGGCTGCTAGATGTCTAGGTTGATGGCATTTGTAACAAACTATTGGTTTGGCTTTAGATACATTTTTGGCAATGGCAGGAAGTCTAGGAATATTAGGATTTGGCTGTGAGGATAGCTTAAGGTTTTCATTGGTGTTTGATGGCAAAGCAGGTGGTCGTGTCCAATACTTACGGAATGGTAATGGAAGAAAATGGCTTTGATTGAATCTTCTAAAATTTGAATTGGAATTGTTTGGAACCATAGTTACCATTTTCTTGAAATTGTTGTGGACTCTTGTCTCTTCCTTGAATCTTGTCTTCAGCGTCATGAGGCAAAGAAATTTCATCTTCAAGGGTTGTTGGCTTGAACATATTAACTTCAACGTAGTAATGTCCAAGTAAGTCGGACGTAAACTTGTGTTTGTGAGTCGCTTCAGGTATGTCTTCTAGCATGCATAGTTGTAGTAGGGCATTCCAAAAATGTTCGGTGTATTGGGAAATAGGTTCACGATCTCTTTGCTGTAGAAGATCCCATTGCTTTATGGATTTTTCATGGAATTGAGGAGGAAGGAAATTCTGCAAAAACTTCCTTTGGAAACTCTCCCAGGTAGTAGGACAATCAATGCTCTTGCGAATCACAGTCCACCAAAGAGATGCTCGATCGACTACAGGATTAGTGACACATTTAATTTTATCTTTTTCAGTGTATGTCTCTTCATGAAAGTAATCATCAAACTGATTGATAAATGCAAATACAGTCTTTCCATCTGGAGTTCCATTGAAAGTACGAAATTTAAAATTTCTTTTACTTATTTTTGTTTCTTTGCGGATGGATTGAGCTTCAAGCGTCGCATTGATGGTACGTTGTATAAGATCTTCGGGTTGCGGTCCATCTTTGTCGGTGGTAGATCATTTTAAATTGTCCAATTGAACTTGCAAAGCTTGTCGGGCTCTTCGTTCTTCATCAAGCTGCATCATAATCAAATCTAATTTTTGTTCCATCGTAGGTTCGGGAAGATCACCTTCGGCCATTAAATCATCCATGTTTTGTTTCATCATCCTGTAAAAATCCAAAAGACCTCACTCTCTCAAAATCTGATTAGCGGGATGAGGTAGCTCAAAGTCGGGCATACAAGGCTTATAGATTTTTGTTTGGCTTTTACAGTCTTTATCTTTTGCAGTTGCGGGATTTGTAGTCTTCTTAAAAACTGCGTATGACCATCTGCATGTGCTGAAACTGGTTCAGCAAGTCTGTTGTGTGAATAGAGTCTTCCAGGGAACAATTTTGTAATTCTGTGCTTCTACGTAGGAACAGTCTTTATGGGAGTAATTAAGATAAGTCGGTTTTGATCCTCTGTGACTTACAGGACTTGCAGAAGTATGAAGACTTGCAGAACTTGAGTAATTAAGCTTGTTTAAAGCTTAAGTGACTTAGGTTTAAGAGAGGACTTAAGTTGATCGATGAATTTTGAGGGGGGTCCGTTTTTTGCGCCGCCGATTCCGTTCAGAAGGTGCCGCAGCCACAGTCATTGAATTTTATGGCGCTTAAGCTTTATAATAAGCTTTTTAAGCTTTTAGATAAACCTTCTAAACTTCTTGGCTATGGAAGTAAAGCTTACTGTATTGTGGAAAAACGACTTGTAGAGGGAGATGTAGGAGTGGTCCTCTGCCTTCTCAGGCCGGTCCTTCGCGATCAAAGGCTGCAGGCTAAGGTTCTTGAGTTATCGACTGTTTGCGATGAAACTCACTGTAGAGCTCAATCGTTCTAGGAGCTCCACCTTCGCACAAGATGGATAGCGATTGGAAGCTCTCGATCTCAGCTTTGCTCTGATACCACTAGTGCACAGATCGGATGTCGTAAGTGCGCGTAGTGAGCGTCAAAAGGTCCCCAAGAACAAAAGAACTCTACTTTTTGCACACAAATCAATGTAGAAAGCATGCACGACACGAGCAAGAGACCAATTGGGTGCAATCTCCCCCCATGCCTTGTGTGAGCACTCCACAAAGCATGTATTTTATGTATTAATCATCTTCAAGCTCAAATAATAGCCCAAATTACAAAATAGGATGCTTTTGGCTTTTGAGTTTGCTTTAGTGCCAAGTAGAAATAAAGCTAATGGACGGGTGCCCAAGAAGTCAGGCATACCCAACACAATGTCCAAATACAAATATCTAAATCGTGCACCCATGCGCATACAAAAATAATAAATAAATATCCAACGTCTTAATAAATAGGCGCGATAAAATATAGGCGCCATGCCTAAGGTATGCGCCCATCAAAATATAGATGATAACTCGAATACACGCTATCCTCCAAAGCTTTCCACCGCCACTGCTGCTATCTCTACACATCAACTGAAGCATTCACAATTGTTAGCAAAGTAATACAATTAAACCGACAAAAGTCAATACCTAACAGTCTTCAACTACATAAATAAATCAATTGGTTAGAAATCAATCCTAACCTTAATTTATCACGAGTGCGCACTCTAAACTCATAAACGTTTATTAATTTAATATGTATTTTGTGGAATCACCCGCTATGGAATCACCCATGTACACACTAAATTAACGAAATGCCCGAAAAGGATAGGCGTCCCCATCGACTTGTCGCATAAAGAATCCACTTTGTGTATGAGCCCCGGTAATAAAAGTTTACGGAATCCATCGTAAAACCTTACGGAATCCACCGTGGCATGGAATCCACTATGTAATATGCCTCCTGGCATCAATAAGAAGCTTCTAAAGACAAGCTTCCATAAGCCTAGTGCATATGGCTTATCCCCGGGAATTAAAATCCAAGCCTCGAAGGCCCTGATCCTGTGTAGGAGAGAAATATCGCGGACTGTGAGTTTTCAGGACGCGTGAGTAACCTAAGGGAAGCTGCTGCAACAAAAAGAAATACGCTACAGAAATGGCCCCAAAACAAAAGATGCAAGGCGCATGCGCGGAAGTCTCGAACCCAAGTTTACACGTGGACATTCCTACGAGTTCTCATGCCTAGGTTCTAGGAGCTTAATTCCGCATAAAAGGAATGCATTAGGCACGTTAAATTTTCATTAGAAGAATGCATTTATGCATGTTTCTAATTCACGTAGTCTAGTTAAAATGCATTTGGGAAATTATCTGCCTGAAAAATTTACAAGAGTTAGAGCATGTCATGCAATTGGGTTGCTTGCATTTCCAAGTTCAAATCCTAAGTGCATATTGCTTAGGTTTAAAATATGAAATTGTTTAAATGCATCTTTGATTGGCTACGGAAAAGAAAAGCGCGTAAGGCATTTAGGTAGTAATTTTCTACTTGTAGATTCGTATGACATTATCGTTGTCGATGTTGCCCAAGTAGTTGCATTGCACGGAAATGAAATCATGGACTTGCATGTTGCATGTGAAGATGCTTGTATTTTAAGACGGATTAAGTGCCATAGAATGGATTAAGTCAACAATAGTCTTATGATATTTGTCATGCATGAACTTCATTTATCAAAGTTGTATCTAGAAAAGGGTGTATGTCATATTAAAGTCTGAAATTCAACTGCATTAAACAAAAGGTTGTAGGCAAAGTTCTTAATGTAAATCTATGTAGTTTTATGCAAGTTATCCCCCAAAATGTCAATCATTATGATTCTAGCAAGGAAGAGAAATGGTCAATTGCAAGCCCTATAGTTGCATTGAAGGAAAGGTTTATGATCTGCATACTTACATGGAATGTTGCATCTTGAATTTAGCTAATTGCATCCCTTAGGAAAAGTACTCGCATCTCTTCTAAGCAAAGACCATTCTCGATGTGAGAAAATTAGATCATTTTAGGTAGATCACTTGTAAGGGTATAACCTTCAAGGGATTCGTAAAAGCATAACTAGTCGGTACGACGAATACTTGATCAAAGAGCTAGGTAGGGTTTAGCACGTTAAAAGAATTCTACCTAGTATCGCACTTGGGAGGCAATGTCAAGACTTTCGAACCCAAGGGTCCTACCCACATTCACGGAATGATTGGGTTAATCGGACATCCATACAATAACAATTTAGGATTTTTACCTTAGTGCAAATTGGCCTAATATTAGATTAGAAACCCTAGGGCCAATCGTTATCGGCTTAGTAAGATTAGCAATTGGGTTGGGTCAAGAGGACACTCCAAACCCTACATCTTGACTAAACATAATTCTTGACCGAGGAATGTCATTGGTGGGAGATTGATCCCACAAGCTAGATGCGACTCCTATGCAACAAGTTGCAACGTTGCATGGCTTTGTGTTTAAGTCACAAGATGGATTTGCCACTCTTTAGAACAAGGTTGTCAGGTTCTAGTGCAAGAGAATGAGTAGTCATCATGCTACATCACCCTTCTTGGGTTGAGTTGCCAAGTAAGGGGAAGATATGTATTGCCTAACAAACAAAGGATCAATCAAGATGGGGTGACAAAGTTGCCTAGGATTTACTGTCTTAACTTAACGAACCTAAGGTGTTTGCTAATTTGGGTTAGTAGGGTATAAACCCTAACCCAAGGATAAAAGGGAAACAAGCAATGAATCCCTTGGAGATCTTGGCAAGTTGCTATTGATCCCGTATCAAATGCTGGATGCATTCGGAGAGAAAGATTCACTTCTTAGGAGTTGGCCAAGTAAAGGACCACAGGATTGATTGTGTTTGTATAGTTAGGAGCACTGTTTGTATTGCTTTGCTCAAAGAACTAAAGATGGAAAAATAATTAATGCTTCAGGTTGAAGGCATGGAGGGAGAGGCAACATCAGTTACCCCCGACTGTTTGCCTGCTGACCCTAACCAAGGGGGTTGTTTGCTGCGCCGGGAACGTGGACCGAACTCGCCACGAGAGGTCTCTCTGTTGGGTGCTACTTAGAGCAGGAGGACGCTTGGCTGCTAGGGGGGGCTCTGGCCATAAATCCCTTGCCTTCCTGGTCCTGCACAAGAGGTCGACGTGACTTGGGATTGGATCTCGAGGCCCGCATACTAGTCTATAGGAAGAAACTTGGATTAGTAATCCCTGAGGATTATTGGATTGCCTTTGGGCAGATTATGGATTGCCTTCGAGTGGATTATGGATTAGCCTTTGTGCTGGATTATTATGATGTATTTGAAAGACTGATTAATAAGATAACTTGTTGAAAATGAACTTTTTTGACACTGTTTTTCTATGTCAAGTACTAACATTACGTGAAGGAACCGATGATCGTGACTCTCTCTTTACCTCACACTTCTGGAGGGCTATCTTCAAATCCATTGAAACTCAACTCTGTTTCAGTACAGCTTACCATCCCCAAACCGATGGTCAAATAGAGCGAGTCAACCAAGTCATTGAGGATATGCTAAGGGCATATTGTTGCCGTGAATCCAAAAAGTGGATTCAATATTTGCCACTGGTTGAGTTTGCCTATAATGCTTCCTACCAACAAAGCATTCAGATGACCCCTTTTCAAGCATTGTACGGGCACGACTGTTGAAGTCCTTTAAACTTCTCGGATCCAACCTTGAGGGTTGAAGCTTCAAAGCAAATGCTGAAAGATGTGGATGACCAAATGAAGTCAATAAGACAGGATATCCAACCGCCAAGGATAGACAAAAGGCATACGCAGATTTGAAACGTGAAGATAGATCCTTCGCTGAAGGAGATATGGTCTTCATTCGCATACACCAAAAGAAGAGTTCCCTATCCTTGGGAGAATGCAAGAAGCTAAGTCCAATGTATTTTGGACCCTACAAGATTCTCAAGTGCCTAGGGCCTAATGCCTATAGACTACAACTCCCTGAGAACCTAAAGGTTCATAATGTATTCCATATCAGTCTATTGAAGAAGTATGTGCCTAAACCTAGACACATACTTCATGATCAACAAGTTGTAATGCCTAGCCAAGGAGTCCTTGAGCTACGACGGCCTGACAGGATCTTAGATGTTAGGGAGAGACATTTGAGATCCAGCACCTTGAGAGAATATCTTATCCAATGTTAAGATTATCCCAAGGAGGATGCCGCTTGGATGGATGAAAGTACTCTCAACCAACAATACCCCCAGTTCTTCTCAAGATGAGGACATTTCGATTCCTCTAAGGGGGAGAGAATGTAATATTTCCGCTTAAAATATTAAAGAACTTTGACCACCGCACGCCCGTGTAAAAGCTGTGCAAAGTCATCTCCCGCATCGATTAATGTCGGTGGCTAAGTGTTCTCTTCACGCACAATGTTAAATTCCGGCTCCGTGTCGTGCAAAAGAGGCCGGCGCTTGAAGATTGCAAGCCGCACGGGAACACCTCTCCAAAAGGGAAAAAGAGGATAATGGTAAAAAGTTAGGATTTTTTTTTTATTAATTACCCCCTCCCCTCACCCAATGCATGACAGGGGAGAGGTGTGTGAGAGGGAGTGTGAGAACTCCTTGTGAAGAGCATGGCGGGAGAGAGAAGGCATGCAAAGCATGCCATGAGGGTGGCTATTTTCCCCCCTCAAAGGCTATATAACCTCCCCCTTAAGCTTGGGGGGAGGCACGAAGAGAGACAAGAGGGAGGCCGTGATTGTTAGAGGATCACCGTCGTCGTGAAGACCGCCAAGCTGTTGCCTGCTGCCGCGCTAGTGCGGTCGCCCATCCCACCACCATCATCGTCATTAATCTTCCCCCCCTTCGTCATTAATCCTCTCCTCCCCAATCATTCCCCTCCACGTCACGTTCTATGACAGAGTATAAGAAGCTTCTTTAGAAGCTTCTAAAGACAAGCTTCCATAAGCCTGGTGCATACGGCTTATCCCTGGGAATTAAAATCCAAGCCTCCAAGGCCC
Organism: Lygodium microphyllum; assembly: GCF_053477565.2. Taxonomy (NCBI): domain Eukaryota; kingdom Viridiplantae; phylum Streptophyta; class Polypodiopsida; order Schizaeales; family Lygodiaceae; genus Lygodium; species Lygodium microphyllum. The sequence goes on along the minus strand of NC_141163.1, from coordinate 80,364,833 downwards.
TGATCCTGCACAAGAGAGGAATATCGCAGACTCCGAGTCTTCACGATACACGAGTAACCTAAGGAAAGAAGCTGCAACAAAAAAAAAATGTTGCATAAATGGCCCCAAAACAAAAGATGCAAGGCGCAAGCGCGGAAGTCTCGAACCCAAGTTTACATGTGGACATTCCTACGAGTTCTTATGCCTAGGTTCTACGAGCTTAATTCCGCATAAAAGAAATACATTAGGCACGTTAAATTTTCATGAGAAGAATGCATTTACGCGTATTTCTAATTCACATAGTCTAGTTAAAATACATTTGGAAAAGTATCTCCCTGAATGATTTACAAGAGTAAGCGCATGCCATGCAATTGGGTTGCTTGCATTTCCAAGTTGCAAATCCTAAGCGCACATTGCTTAGGTTTAAAAGATGAAATTATTTAAATGCATCTTTGATTGGCTGCAGAAAAGAAAAGCGCGTAAGGCATTTAGGTAGTAATTTTCTACTTGTAGATTCGTATGACATAATCGTTGTCGATGTTGCCCAAGTAGTTGCATTGCATGGAAATAAAACCATGGACTTGCATGTTGCATGTGAATATGCTTGTATTTTAAGACAGATCAAGTGCCGTAGAATGGATTAAGTCAACAATAGTCTTATGATATTCGTCATGCATGAACTTCATTTATCGAAGTTGTATCTAGAAAAGGGTGCATGTCATATTAAAGCCTAAAATTCAACTGCATTAAATGAAAGGTTGTAGGCAAAGTTCTTAATGTAAATCTATGTAGTTTTATGCAAGTTATCCCCCAAAATGTGAATCATTATGATTCCAACAAGGAAGAGAAATGGTCAATTGCAAACCCTATAGTTGCATTGAAGGAAAGGTTTATGATCTGCATACTTACATGGAATGTTGCATCTTGAATTTAGTTAATTGCATCCCTTAGGAAAAGTACTCGCATCTCTTCTAAGCAAAGACCATTCTCGACACGAGAAAATTAGATCATTTTAGGTAGATCACTTGTAAGGGTATAACCTTCAAGGGATTCGTAAAAGCATAACTAGTTGGTACGGCGAACACTTCATAGGGTTTAGCACGTTAAAAAAATTCTGCCTAGTGTCGCACTTGGGATGCAAAGTTAAGACTTTCGAACCCAAGGGTCCTACCCACATTCACGGAATGATTGGGTTAATCGGACATCCATACAATAACGATTTAGGGTTTTTACTTTAGTGCAAATTGGCCTAATACTAGATTAGAAACCCTAGGGCCAATCGTTATCAACCTAGTAAGATTAGGGATTGGGTTGGGTCAAGAGGACACCCCAAACCCTACATCTTGACTAAACATACTTCTTGACCAAGGAATGTCATTGGTGGGAGATTGATCCCACAAGTTAGATGCGACTCCTATGCAACAAGTTACAACATGGCATGGCTTTGTGTTTAAGTCACAAGATGGATTTGTGACTCTTTAGAACAAGGTTGTCAGGTTCCAGTGCAAGGCTAAATTGCAAAAGGATGAGTAGTCATCCTGCTACATCACCCTTCTTGGGATGATTTGCCAAGTTAGGGGAAGATATGTATTGCCTAGCAAAAAAAGGATCAATCAAGATGGGGCGATGAAGTTGCCCAGGATTTACTGTCTTAACTTAAGGAACCTAAGGTATTTGCTAATTTGGGTTAGTAGGGTATAAACCCTAACCCAAGGATAAAAGGGTAAACAAGCAACGAATCCCTTGGGGATCTTGCCAAGTCGCTATTGATCGCGGATCGAATGCTGGATGCATTCGGAGAGAAGAATTCACTCCTTAGTAGTTGGTCAAGTAAACGACCACTAGATTGATTATGTTTGTATAGTTAGGAGCACTGTTTGTATTGCTTTGCTCAAAGAACTAAAGATGGAAAAATAATTAATGCTTCAAGTTGAAGGCCTGGAGGGAGAGGCAACATCAGTTACCCCCGACTGTCTGCCTGACGCTAAGCAAGGGGGTTGTTAGCTGCACATCAGGAGGAACGTGGACCGAACCCGCCACGAGAGGTCTCTCCGTTGGGCGCTACTTGGAGCAGGAGGATGCTTGGGTGCCAGGGGGGTCTCTAGCCATAAATCCCTTTCCTTCCGGGTCCTGCACAAGAGGCCGACGTGACTCAGGATTGTAAAAAATTCATGTTCTTATCCTATTATTTTGGGGCAGCCATTTATTGTTGAGTCTTGGATGGAGATTAAGGTTATGGATGATGGGTCTGCCTATGCACGGATCTGAAGCAAAGATGGGAAGAGAGTTGTCCAGTTCATGACTCTTTGCATTAATCATCAGAGAAATATAGATTCTTTGAGGGATTCCCCTCTTCCATAGGAGAGACGGATTTTTTCTATGTACCACCATCTTGCAAGATGATAGTGGTACGAGTCAAGGAAAGCTCTTGCCTCCTGGCAGCGGCAATTTTTCCTCATGTCTTTATGGTGTATCCACTGAAAGTACTTTGTGTTTTTAGCATATTTCTAATATGCCTAGAGCTGCTAGGCAGTATATAAAATGAAAAGAAAAAGAATTAATGATTGTAGGTGTTTTGTAGGAAGAAGACCAGATAGATGGTCTCTATGATGGCTTTTCATGCTCAAATACCATGGAAGAACTTTCAGTATTGCTAAATGCTAACAATCAAGAGTTGTTATATGTCTTACAGGTTCATTCTCTGGCAATGTATTGTGGGATTGCTGATTTCGTGCTTCAAAAGAATTTGGGTGATGAGGATTCTCAGCAAAAAGTATTCTTTGTTGACATATTCGAGCAAAAAGATTTGGATGTTGCTATTTATACACAGCAAAATTTGTGTTTTCCAGGTTATTTTCATCAAGAGGTGAAATTTTTAGGTTGTAGCAATGAAGCAAGCGTTCAAACAAAATATAAGACACTTGACAAGAAGGTTAGACCAGTTGTAGGACCACTGCCTTTGGACAGTGATGAGATGATGAGGAGAGCTGCTATGCAATCTCCTTTGCAAGATCCTACACATATCGAGCGTAATTTTTCAGCTAATACATTGAGAGAGATGAAGATTGGGACTGAAGATTTTCTGCTTCGTGAAGAGGCAAGATTTTTTGAAGAGATGTTATGAAAACATGAAAAATCTTTTGATTTCTTTCCACATGAGATTGGTTGCATTGATCCTAGGGTTGTGACACCTATGGTTATTTTTACCATTCCACATGTCCCTTGGAATCTGCGACCCATTCGAGTGCGGAGGGCTCACTTGCCCAAACAGGTAGAGCTCTTACATGAGTGGATTAGGATGGGAATTCTAGAGACATCTTCAGCTCCATATTCCAACAGATGGTTTACAGTTCCTAAGAAGAATGGGACACTCAGATTTATACAGGACTTGTAGCCAGTAAACAAGGTCAGTATTTGAAATGTTGGTGTTGGACCTATTGTGGATCAGTTCAGTGAAGCTTTTATTGGATGTCCTATCTATTCTCTTGGTGATCTTTATTCAGGATATGATACATTTTAGTCTGTCCTTGAAAGCAGAGATTTGACTACAATGAAGACACCCTTCGGCCATGTCTGAATGTGTACGCTTTCGCAAGGAGCCACTAATTCAATTGCTCATATGATGGATAGGATGAATAAGGTTCTACGAGATTTTATTCCTGAGCTTACTATGCCTTTCATTGATGATTTACCTATCAAGGGTTGCTTGGAAGAAGGAAAAGATGATTCTTTAGATTATCATGGATGCATGTTCTTCGTGGCTTCACATATTAGAGATGTTGAGAGGATTCTTTGCAGGCTGAAAGAAGTGAATTTGACCTTGTGAGGGTTGAAGTCTATTTTTGGTGCCAGAGAAGTTTTGATTGTTGGTCATATGTGTGGATATTATGGCAAAAATCCTTCTCTTGCGAAGGTTGATGCCATAGAAAAGATTGTGGAGACTTACTCTTCTACTTTGGAGGTTTGCAAGTTTCTTGGAGCTTGTGTGTTTTATCTTATTGGATTCCTCACTTTGCTCATATTGCAAATGATCTTTATCAACTCTTGAGGAAAAGGAAACGTTTTTCTTGGGAGATAAAACATACTAAAGCCATGAAGAAATTGAAGAAATTATTGAGAGCTGCTCCGACTCTTCGAAATGTAAATTATGAGTGTGGGAGACCTTTTGTTCTTATTGTTGAAACTAGTCCTATCGGCATTGGATGGGTTGTTGGCCAAGATGATGCAAATGGGAATAGGTATGCTATTCGGTTTGGGATGGAAGTCCTAAACAAGTGACAATGAAGGTATCCACAAGTTAAAAGAGAGCTCTTGGGAGTTGTCATGACTCTCAAAAATGATAGAGAGAATACTTCATTGGAGCTGTTGTGGTGGTCGAGACTAATTGTTTGCCTCTTTTAGGTATGATCATGAGTTGTTCTACTCTAGATATTGCTATGCTTAGGTTGATTGGGTACATAAAATCCATGAATCCTGAGTTTAGGCACATAGCATGTAAAGACAACCTAGTAGCTCATATGCTTTAACACCGTATTGGGGAATATGGGAATTTCCCATCAGTTTGGGACACAGGGTCAAATCTTTGGATTTGTCATAACTTGAATATTATAACTCCAAATTGAGCGCTCTAAAGGTCAATAGATTCATTTTTTCAAGCTCTTTCTAATGATAGGTCACATCATATGGTTTTGAGAAACTTATGGGCATGTTATCCAAGCACCACCTTTTTAGTATTCAAAAAATGGAAATTGCAAACTCACTAATATTGTGTTCTTTCATGAGCAATGTATGATGATATGGATTTTTCTTGTATTGATGATGTTGATAATGGGGCTAATCTTTCAGCCATGCATGGTGATCATATTTGTCGTGTGTCTGCTTTGGAAAGCTTTGATGAGACTTTGTATACAGGAGAGTCTTTGCAGATTGGACAATATTTGAGTACCATGTTTAGATAGGATTGATGGATTGATGTAGACTTCAAGAAGATTAGAAGAAAAGCTTATGGTTTCTTATTATGAAATGGGATACTTTAGAAGCATCTATGAAAGCGAGGAGGACAACCATTGAGAGTTGTTTGTGATAGAGCTTCACAGGTGCATATCATGAAAGAATTCCATGAAAGTCTTTGGGCTGGACATCGAGCTGTATGGGCAACCTATGAGAATATCAAAGAGCGCTATTGGTGGAGAGGCATGTATAGAGATATCTCACTGTTTGTTGAGACATGCCTTGATTGTTAGTTATTCTATTCAGTGAGGCATAGAGATGAGCTTCATCCTGTTACAACTATATATATCATCTCTCACTTGACTTGGGTCTCACCTATATATACTAACTCTACATCAATATGAATCATTCTTTGGGAGCATGTCTTGTGTATCTCTCTCGTGCTCTCTCTCTCTCTCTGAACATGGTATCAGAGCTATGGATGTGTAGCAATAACAAGGAAGATATGTTGTTTCATTGTTTATATTTGATTGAATTCTTTGCACAAGTGATGATTTGATACATGAACTTGTTCAAATTAGAAGTATTAGTTAATTTTGTCTTTAAAAACAAAACCAGGTCCAGGTGCGTAGCTCTCGTCATGCGCTCCTGTTGCTAAAAATCAGATTGTTACTCAACTTCTTCATACCATCAAAGATCCTTTATATGACAATATCATCACTATTTTGTCTAACAAGGATGATATCCACTTTGACAAAGCATGTATATCTCTTATTGAATATTCTCAACGTCATGAGCATCATTTGGAAAAATCTGATGGTGTTTTGGTCACTCGCAAACAAAGGGATTTTGATGCTGCTTTTGTTGCTCGCAAGCGTCCTGCTTCACGTTTTCAGCAGGGTGGATGCCCTAATCCAGGTTATGTGGCTTCTGATTTTGCTGGGCACATCAATATGATGAGGAGCATGGAGTTACTACAAAGCAACCTCGCTCGTCCAAAAGTTTTCCTCCTTGTGATTATTGTGCACATACAGATCATCCATCTCGTCGTTGTTATAAACACGGATATGATGAAGAACGTTCTCGAGCTTATATTGTTCAACAAACTATAATTGATGATGATCATACTCATCATGAGCTCAATTTCGTCCATTATGATATCTCTCCAGAAAAGGTACTTCATGTTCATGATGGTTCTCTATTCATCGTTGATTCAGGTGCCACTGGAAACATGACATACCAATCGCAGTGGCTTCACAATTATCATTCTCTTCCTGTCAAGAAGTTTGTTTACCTTGCGGATGATACGACTTGTCAAGTCAAAGGAGTGGGTGATTTATATCTGGGGATTGTTTCATCCACTAGAATATTAAGAGGAGTTCTTCATGTTCCAGATTTGCAAAGAAATCTTCTTTCTGTTGCTCATCTAGTTGATCTTGGTTTGATTGTTGGCTTTGATCATAATCAATGTCGTATAGAGAAAGACGGGCATACTATAGCAGTGGCTCCTCGACATGGTAATCCATTTGAGCTATCATTGAACGATATAGTTGCAAATGTTGTTACTGCCCGTGGAGATGCAGATTGCAAATTATGGCATCAACGATTTACACACTCCGATTTTGCCAAAATTCTTAATCTTCATCGTTATGGTCTTGTGCAAGGTATGGATCTTAAATCTCATCCACGTATGGGAATATGTGAGTATTGTGCACTTGGAAAACACCATCATTCGCCTTTCCACACTTCTACTTCATCACATTCCTGTGCTCTCTTGGATTTGGTTCATACCGATATTTGCAGTCCTTTTCCTACCTCAAAGTCTCAATATCGATATTTTAGAACTTTCATTGATGATTTCTCACGGTACACACATGTCTATCTTCCTCGACATAAGTCTGAGGCTTTACCTATATTTAAACAATACAAGATAAGTGTGGAGCTTCAAACTGGATTCTCTATAAAGGTGCTTCACAATGACAATGGCGGTGAATATGTATCCAATCTATTTGATGACTTCTGTAAGGATCAAGGTATTCATCATGAGTTTACAGTTCCTTATTCTCCTCAGCAAAATGGTGTTGTTGAGCGCAAAAATCACACGATTCTTAATGCTATATGTTGCATGCTCGTACACTCTGGTTTGTCTCGAAAGTTTTGGACTGAAGCACTTCTAACAGCTGTTTTTATTCAAAATCATCTTCCAACTACTACACCTGCTGGTGGTAAAATTCCTATAACAATTTGGACAGGGAAGACACCTTCAGTCTCTCACTTTCGCACATTTGGCTGCATTGCTTATATTCATGTGCCCAAGGACACTCGGGATCCTCCAGGTTTGAAGGTTATTTTTCTTGGTTATTCAGATCATTCCAAAGGTTACAAATTTTATGATCCTTCTTCTCAAAAGGTTATCATTAGACGTGATGCTATATTTGATGAGAAGACTATGGGTGGCACATGGTCGTCAGATGTTTCAGATGATACACAGTCTTTGCTTAGTGCATTTCCTTACTTGCTTTGTGATTCTACTAATTCTGATGATCATAAACCTCCTTCACCTCCAAAAAAGATTGATGAAAATTTGGAGATCTATGTCGATCTTCCTATTGAGATAGAGCATGGATTCTATTCTATTGAATATGATGTCTTTGATAATGCTATGTCTGTCCAAGAGGATCCAATATCATATATGGAAGCTATCAATTCGTCTCAAAGGGATCAATGGCAAGAAGCTATGCAAGCTGAGTACGATTCTTTAATCTCCAAAGGTACATGGATTCTTACTGAACTCCCCCCAAATCGTGTTCCTATCAAATGTAAATGGGTTTATAAAACCAAGACCAAAGCTGATGGCTCATTTGATAAGTTCAAAGCATGGCTTGTTGCAAAAGGTTACTCACAAGTTGCAGGAGTAGATTATCAAGAAACATTTTCTCCCATTGTGCGCTCCACAACTGTTCGTATGATTTTGGCTTTTGCAACACTATTTGATCTATAAATTCACCAAATGGATGTTAAAATGACTTTTCTCAATGGAGATCTTGAAGAAGAAATCTATATGGAGCAACGTGAAGGTTTTATGATTGCAGGAAAGGAGCATCTTGTATGCCAGCTTCATCGTGCATTACATGGATTGAAGCAAGCCTCTCCTGCTTGGTATATTAAGATTGATCAGTTCCTCACATCTAAAGGTTTTGTTGCATGTTCAACTGACCCAAATCTTTACATCAAAAGGGAGGACAAATATTTTGTTATTCTTACTCTATATGTTGATGATACTATTCTTGTGTCAAATAATATTGCTTTTTTGGATGCTATGAAGAAGCTTTTATCGATTGCATTTGAAATGGTTGATCTTGGTGAGATACATTCTTGTTTGGGTATTCAAGTTCAACGACAACGACAACAAGGCATTCTTCTTATTCGCCAGACAAAGTTTATTAATGATATTGTTAAGAAGTTTGGGTTGACAAATGCGCACTCTGCCAACACTCCCATTCTTTCAAGCTCTACCAAGGGTACATCTACAACACGCAATGAAGAATCAGCCATTCATCAACCTTTTGCTAATCTTGTTGGTTGTCTTCAATTTATTGGTTTAAACATAAGACCAGATATTTTATTTGCAGCTAATTTTTTGGGACAGTATCTTTCTTCCCCTTCCACTATTCATTGGAGTGCTGCAAAACGTATTCTTAAGTACCTCAAGGGTACTAAGAATTTTGGTCTTATTTATCGTCGTCGAGAGGATTCTTCTTTATCTTCTTCAACTTCTCTTGACCTTATTGGATATGCAGACGCTGATTGGGAAAGTTTACACTTATCCATGCGTTCTACAAGTGGGAATTGTTTCTTTGTTAATGGATGTTTGGTTTCTTGGTCCAGCAAGAAACAACGATGTGTTGCGGTTTCTACAACTGAAGTCGAATATGTTGCTGCATCATTAGCAGCTCGCGAGCTAGTTTGGCTTCGACAACTACTTGCAGATTTGGGACATCCTTCATCATCTAGTACACCTCTTCGATGCGATAACCAAAGTGCTATTAGTCTTACCAAAGACTATATACAACATAGTAAATCAAAGCATATTGCTACTCATTATCATTATGTTTGACATGAAGTCAAGAAAGGTTCCATTATGGTGGAGCATGGTCCCAGTGATCAAATGGTTGCAGACATCTTCACAAAAGCTCTTAGTGAAGCTCGCTTTAGCTCATTAAGACATTCACTTGGTATTGTTCCAAGTTCTTGTCTCACTGATTGAGGCATGTATCATTGTATTCAAGAAAACTTTATAGTAAATCATTTTTGTATCGTAGGTATGTGTAGGGGCTCGGGTTTTTCCCTTGTTCTCCCCAAGGGTTTTTTCCCTCACAGCCAGAGACCTTTGTTTGAGTGGGGATGTTACAACTATGTATATCATCTCTCACTTGACTTGGGTCTCACCTATATATACTAACTCTACATCAATATGAATCATTCTTTGGGAGCATGTCTTGTGTAACTCTCTCGTACTCTCTCTCTCTCTCTCAACACATCCTACCTACTCATTATGTATTCATTACAAGTTCTTGATTTGATTACTATGCATGTTGGTTTATGGTAGATGTGTTACATTGTTTTGGCACGAGAAGATCTCACAAATCAAGTGGAAGGAAGAGCATTACCAACAAAGTCTACTTCAGTGGTTTATAAGTTTCTATCAGAGGATGTAATTTGCAGGTATGGATGTATAGGGAAAAGTTACTGCAGATAGAGGTGAGTTGGATGTTGATGAGGCTAGGGAGTTTTTCTTTCACCTTAGCATTAAACTTGCTTTGACTTCAATATATAATCTAGAAGGCAACAGGAAGAGTGAAAGAGGCCATTTTCCGATTGTGAAAGCCTTGGTCAAAGCATGTGGTGGACAGGTTTAAGAGTGGCCTAGGATGTTGCCTTATGCCTTGTGGGCCGATCGCACTACTCACAATGTGACTATAGGATATATGCCAGTTGAGTTGATGTATAGACAGAAGCTAGTCATGCCTTCACAGATTTGCACAATTACTTGGAGTGCTTTACCATGGAAACTGAAACAGATGTCTAGAGAAGATCTTTTGGCTCTTTGTATTTGTCATTTGGAAAGAAGACCTAAAGATATTGAGAGAGCAATTCAAAAGCTCAAAGAGGCCAGAATTTGTAACAAAGAACACTTTGATAGCAGACATCGATTGAGGCCTAAAGAGATTAGAGAGGGAGATTGGGTGTTGGTTTATGAGAGCAGTCTAGACAACCAGTATAGTGCTATCTGCAAGGTTTCCAGATGATGGTTTGGGCCTTATCTAGTGTAGCATGTCCATGATAATGCTAAATATTCCTTAGTAGAACTTGATGGTACGGCCTTGTGGATTCTGATTGTAGGGAAGAGAATTAAACTCTTTAAGAGAAGAGATGCTCCAGCCTATGCAGTCGAGGAATTGAATGATGTGATTTACGATGGACTTGAACCAAGAGAGAGGATGAAGATGATATTCTTGTGCTTCCACATCTTTGGGAACAAATGTCAGCTTAACATTTTAGCTCCTTTTATGCTAGTTAGGATCTTTAAGGATTCCATTGCCGTTGCAATTTCTTCGACCTCAGTGTCTTAGCTGGAAATTGCATCGTGTCCATAGTCAGAATCATCACCATAGACCAGTTGAGTCTCAAGGGAAGGTGCATCATCAAAAGGTATGCTTTCTTATTCAATGGAGCCACCATCCAATGCATTTCTGTGAATACGAATACAACATCGGGTATGGATAATTCATATCCGAATATCCAGGTACAGATTTCCATCTTCACTATTCGTTGAGGCATAGGCATGCGTATGAATTCATTCCAACAAGTAGCTTGAATTTATTTTTTCATTGAACTCATAGCGGGTCATAGCTAATTCTTTCCACAACCATAGATGGCCTCACATAGATTTATGCATGTGCCGCATTGAGATTCACACATACCCATGTACTCAAATACTTTGCATCCCATTGCTATGCAATGAAGTCATACATGGCATAAAGATCATAAAGGGTACTTAAGGGTTATGCACATAGTCGGTGCATGCATGGGAAAGACTATATGAAACATGCATCGATGGTACTCAAATAAATTCTTGCATCCATCCTATGAAGATTTTGCATTGAGTAATGGTTAAAGAGTTGTCTTGTGCTGCCAAATCATGAGTTGAGGACAACTCACGTGATAATTCAAGAATTATTAAATATACACAAACCTTTATTTAACTAAAAAGTCACATGATATAAGGACATACAATCAACCATGGTATCATTGAACAGAGATAGTCTCAAATGCAGGGGCTCATGTAGGATGTCCAAAGCTAGATACTCAACGGGAAGATCCAAAAATCCCTACACCTGGTAACTTGAAGAACAAGAACTATGTGCAAATACAATACAGTTGGGTTGTATGACCTGAGTGACCCTACGATATACCCACTGGTCTTGAGTCATCTCCTTGCCCTCATAAAGCTCAACATGTCCTGGTAGACTAGAGTAAAAGGTAAAAAGTCATACTATGCCAAGTCTCTCGGCCCAATGTATTCTCGACAGCTCATACTCTAGGTTAGTGACGCAATTGATGTGCATACAATAGGTTTGGTACCAATCCATATACTATGTCCATTCTTGCGTGGGAAAGAACTAGTATCATGGAGGTGTAAAAATCCAATCCATTAGGTGACAAATACGCTCTCTCAAAGGTACATTGTATTGTGCGCCAACCTAGTAGACCAAAGGAAACATAACACGAAAGCTCTCATACACAAAATAACAAGGTAAGAATGTGTCCTAATCTTTTTCCCTATTTGTTATGACTTTAAATAACTACAATGTTTCTGAATTAATTTAATTCCATTCCCTTATCAAAATGCAAGCCATATAAATATCTTAGATTATTTATAAGTTTGTTTAATCTTTTTTTTACAAAAGGTTGGCCAGTTTAAATTTATACTCGGATGGCAAACTAAGAACCGTCTCACTAGGGTTGACTACATATTTTTCAAGGGACTCTTAGAATTCACATCATTGGCCAAAAGAAGATAATTGAGATGGCTTTATATATTTAGGTTGGGAATAAAATTTTTAAGGAAATTTATATCAATTGAGTTAAATAAAATATATTTTTTAATAATAATATTACTTTTAATTCTTATTCCACTCTTTAAAAAGAAAATTGATATTATTTTAGTAATTAAATTATTACTTTTTTAATATCTATTTAAATTTTCATGAAAATTGGACAATATTTTAACTACTTAATATCAATAAATAAATAAATATTATACATCAACCTTATTGATAGCCGAAATTTCGACATCATGGTGGCTACTTCAAGGTTCCGTTATGTTGATGCATTGGTGAGGGCCATCATGGATAACAAGGATAGGAAGAATGGTTTTTTGAAGAAGGGGATGGCACATGAAGGGCCTTTGGCTTCCTCATTAAGAGTTTTCTCGCCTCTAACTTGAGACTATCGCTTCCTCAGTCATTCAATATTTTTGACTCTTTATCCTTGTGTATTGAAAATGAAAAGAGGGGCACTTCTTTATATACTCTCTTGAAGGGGAGAGGGGTTTTGTCTTTTTATGAGCTTATAGAAGAAGGAGACTTCTTTTGTTTTATTATAAAAGGATCCCCTTTATTAAAAATACTTTTTTTGTTTTAGCTTCACTAAAAATTAAACCCCATTGATATTCTTCTATAATAAATGTCTACCACTCACAATCACATTAATGTCCCATGAGCATAGATTCACTGCATGAGGCCATGTTTTGTGTAAAATCCATTAAATCTTATTCCATAAGGAGGTGTAAATTCATTGCATGAGATTGGCCATTCTTGTAGTTTACTTTATTTTATTAAATGAGAATAATAGCTTGTTAATCCCCCAAGAAATGTTATGGAATTATGATAATCAAAATATTTTATTAGAATTCAATATGAAAATACGATTTTTTTTATTTTATTGTAAATTTTATTTATTTTTTGCATGATTTGTGACTTATTGCATGAGCACATATATGTGACACTAGTCTCATTATGTGTGGTAGATAGATTGAAAGATACTAATGTGCTTTTATGATGTGGTGAGCAGATGATTATATAAATAAACTTTAGGTAAATTTATATAATATGCATAATATATAATTGTATATATTCATATGATATTGTGTGCAATTAAAGCTATTAATTTATTTGTAAATTAGAATTTTAAGTTTTTTAGTGGAAAATTCAAATGAATAATTTTCCTTTATTATTAACTTATTTAATTTAATATATTTAGCATAAATAATATGAAGATAATATATTTAAGATATGATTTGATTAAACTAAGCTTTCTTTATAGAACTCTTTGCAATCTGTTTACATGGTTTAAGCTTTCTTAGCTTTCTTTACAAAACCAAGAGGATTGAGCGAAAAATAGGAGAATAATGTAAAATTTTAGTTTTGTTGTTTCTCTCTCATCTAGAGTCACAATTTTGATATTTCAAAGTCATATTGGGGGAATTCGCATGTTCTAGAGTGATGATGATATCAAAATATCATTATTTGGCACATAAAATTTTCTATATCAACAACTATAGGAAGTTATAAAAAATCTCTTAATATATAAAACTCTATAGTTTGATTAGTATTTATCTTTCAAAGTTTGTTTGATATTTGTATTTTCTCTGTAATCAGATATATGATATAAACGTAAATAGTTATGTAATCAATATTTCATAGTCATGGGGGAGATTGGGCCTTATTGTGTGTTTTTCTCTTGTTCTTTGTGGATTTCTAACTTATTCAAAATTTTTAATGTTTAATTCACTTGTTTATTTCTAAGATTTAAAATGCTAGATTTGCCACATGGTTCACTTCGCAACACACCTAATCTATAATAAATAAGAATCCATGCATGACACAATTTTTATTTCCTTCAAATTATACAAACCAAAAGACTTGTGTAATGCATTTAAAATTGAATTACTTCATCCATAATTTTTTTGTACATTTAGCAACTCAAGCGAAGCACATAAAATTGAGTACAAAAAAGAAGTTATAAACCATATCATCTAATGCATCATTCTCTATAATATGATGAGACAAGGGTGGAATCTCTTTATCTTCAAATTCATCCATCTTTGTAGATTACAAAGCCTTCATCTCTTCTTGTTCAACACTTGGCCTCTTTGTGTCTTACGTAAGGTAGCATGTATGGATGTGGTGTGACATTCTACATTCAACAAATAGAATCCCAAAACAAGTGTCAATATATTTTTAAATTAAAGAGAGATTCATATTCTCATTGTCTAAATAAGTGATTACCAATTATTTTTGGGAGTCCCATACGTATCACTCTGTTTCATTGTGATTCTACATACTCAAAGCATGCATGCTTGACAATGGTCACATGGACATTTAATGATTTTCTTCAATCAACTCAAGCAATGATGCATACATAAGGTTTCTTCATTCATATGACTAGAGGAGAAGGAGACCAATAATATTAGGTACTTGTTCCCCAAGGATGTGGAGATCTTTCCTATAAAACTAATGTTTCTTGGAAAGATAATGTTTTGAATAAAGATCTATTCCCCTATACTATGTTTGCCTATTTCTCAATCTTCGTGTTCTTTTCTACATATTCATGTTTAAATCCATGTAACCTTGCATTCAATTGTGCCTTAAAACGTGAAGTTAGATGTGATGCATTTTAACAACCCTTTCATCGGGACTGATATCCAAACTTTTTTCTACTATACTCTTTGAAAGAGTACAGGACAAGAAGAAACAAAGATATCATAGGAGGGAAAGCATTACCTTACATAATTTGTACACATGAAGAGCTCTTCCTATTGTACTTTGATTCCTCTTCTTCAAAAGATACATGAGGTATGCTTCCTCTTAGTTTTCCTCTCTTTATTATTGAAGCATTAAGATTTGTCATTTAGTGGTTGACTTGCTCTTAGTTCCCTCTCCATTCTTGTATGTTGTTTTGTGATTAGTTAATAAGAGAATTAGTAGTCATAGGTGAATTTTATAGTTAAACATTGCATAATATGTTACCCTTGGTTGGATAGAGATATGGTTTTTTTCATCATGGAGGAAATTGAAAAGTAAATGCGATTGTGCATATGCATGCCCTATAAATTTTCCATAGAGGCAAATTTATTAAATACTTATTCACATAGTACTGTAAGCATGTAGTTAAACATGCTAGCAAGCATATAGAAGAATTTGTTCTTTCATGTGATAAAAGGAACATATTTATAAAAGATTTGTTTATTTTAGATTATTGCTCTAGTGAATGTGCATATAAACTTGCTTGTAGGGAGAAGTAAAACTCATGTTACAAAGATAAGTAGGAGTTGTGTTTTACAGTGCATATTTATTTGATTATTTCAATGGTGTAGATATCATCAATTTCATCATTACAGATTTTCAATCATGAAAATATCGTAGTAGAGATACTAGCTTACTTTGGGGGCCCCCAATCCTAAGAAGATGTTTGACTATATCTCAACCCTCCCTCCCCCATCTTGCACTTATGGTATATAACTAGCTACAAGGACTAGTCATCCTTATTCTCAACCAAATCGATTGTTGATAGTTGCACAAGGTCTCCGTTGTCCATGTTTGAGCACTTATAGCAGCATAGACAGCCACATAGACTCCTCTAGTAGGTTCTTCTATCATACAAACTGCTCTATTCATAGTGTATATATAATGCCTCCATCAACTAGTCACAGATCTCATAGTAGAAGGGGGAGTGTGGAGGATCCTCAAGGGTAGTAGGGAGACAGGATATATCAATCTTTAAAGATAACAAAAGCCCCTAGGGAAGATCACATGTACTATGATGTAGATGCAAAACGTGGCATCAGGTACTATGATGTAGATGCAAAGTGTGGCATCAAGATGGATGCACATGAAAGGGAAGTAGTAGCTTATCTTCATGGTGTTTTAGAGGCTATATACAAATATTTTATCTTATTCTTCAAGCAAAAGAAATCAAACTTGTTGATGGAAACCATAAATACTATGCATAATATATTCTCAAATTCTGAGGATAAAATATTTATAAGTAGATTGGCTAGAAATAGGACACGAATCATTATATATAATAAGATATCATTTTTTATGCGGCAACTATATATCCATGAGAAAAGGACAAAGCAAGGGATTCATCCATTGGAACATTCCGACGTATGCTGCTTACTTATAAAACATAAAAATAACATTAATTCTTAAAATATTCAAATTCTCTTACCTTGTTATGATTCAAGGTAAATTTTGGCTTTTAAATCTTTATGTATACCCTTAAATTTTGTGATAATGCAATAAGGTCTACTATTTGGATATTCTCAAGTTTTTCTATTTACCCTTGTATTTTGTGATAATGCAACAACGTCTACCATTTATACATTTTCAATTCTTCTTATATATTTGTGTGCATATCTTCTCATTTTTTCTAATCTATTTGCATTGTATATTTTCAATGTGCAAGCTACATATTTGCTTGTTGTTATTTTTGAATGGGTTTGATTCATATAAGTAATGCTTACTTTATAGTTGAAAGAGCAAAAAAAAAGCCTAGGGAGCTACTAGTTCCATAATTTTGGCTTAGCTATAGTTTTGGGACCAAAATCTACTTATTTTTATTTCTTTCTTGCAGGCATCATGTTTAAAAGCCGGTGCATCATTGTGTTAAAGTTAGAGAGGGTAAATACCTGCTTGAACTAGCACTTGTGGAGATTCACATAATGCATTTAAATTTGTGTTTCATATCATGCTTGCTATTTTTAAAATATGCATGACATTAGATAAAATTTATTTGATCATATCATCATACTTATGACTAAAGATGCCCTCCTAAGTTTTTTTTTTTAGTTTAAAAATATTTTTATTTTTTACACACTACAAGACTTAATCCTTGTAATGCATTCTTATGAGTGTGAGCTTGATAATTTGAGTATTTGTAAGTATTTGAAAGGATTTGGAAAATGGGGATACCATGCTCACATGAACAACCACCCCAAAGTGCAATGGGACTTCACATTCAAGTAAAAAAAATTAAGGAGCCTTATGTTTAGAAGAATTGATGTTTGAGTATTCTTTTAAACACAGATATATTTGAGTATTCCTTATGTGTAGAGAAATTGATGTTTGAGTATTCTTTTAAACACAAATATGATGTTTTCACATTCATATTTGTGTTTGGGTATTCTTTTAATAAACTTAGATTATGTGTGTATGCATGTATGCGTACCTATGTGCATGTGATCATAAATAGATGTAAAGAGGATTTCTTAGCTAAGGTGGTGAAGCAAAGAGTACTATGAGAATGCTCATAAATCCCACCAAGTTGCAATCCATAGAAATTAGTTCTAATTTACATATCAATCTATTCGGATTTCCACTTTGGTGTGTGCATGGGCCAATTGATGAGAAAGTGTGTGTGGGCCATGCTACCATATCCAAGTCACACACCCAACAATGATAAGGACTTGGTGTCCATGGCAACTCCTTGGGGACATCACTCATAAGTATATGTAAGTACATCACGTGGATTCAAAAGAAGGGATTTTTAAAGTACCTTTTTTACACAGGTTTTACATATAGAAGAGTGCCATATAAAGGGGTTATTCATAGATATTTGAATAGAAAAGGGGTGTGTCTTATTTAGAGAAAGTTCATAGATAAAGGTATTGTTAAATAAACCTTCAATGCACATGATATAGAGGGTTTACATGTAATGAACCCCCCAAGGAAAACTTCAAGCATTATAATATTGATCTACCTACCAAATGCTAGCAATACAACAAGAGTTTTCAACTTTATACTTGGGTGATAAGTACAACAATGTAGCCTAGTTCTCTTCAATAAGTTTTCGCTTCATGGTTTGACTCTCCAAAATCATTATAAGTCATTCTCTTCACAATAACTATCTCTTTATGATTGATCCTACATAATTGCTCTAAGGCAGTGCCTAGGTCTCTACTTCTTTACCTTTATTTAACTCATTACATAGAAGTGAGTATGAGAACGAGTGCATGCCATGCACTCACCCTTGTGTATCTATGTCACGAAGTTCAAACTGAGGGGTGAGTGTATGCCAAACCTTCTCTATTAGTGCATGTGTTTATACTAATAAGGGTCATGCCTATACATGAATATTACCATAAGTGCCCTATAAAAACATTGATATATGATCTCATTCTTTGTTATTTACTAAAGAACCAAATATTCCCTTGAAAAAGGTTAGAGCAATAAGGTAAATTTCAACTAGAAACTTCAACCTGTCAAATGTTCCATCATTAAGTGAATCTATAGTAGTAGTTGGTTAACTTTACAATATTATACAATTTCTTTGGCATAAATGTAGGCCTTTCTAATGCGTAATATACAATCTCTCTCTCTCTACATAGTCGGAAATATTGCTCACAAAAGAGTGAGGTTGAGTGTAAGGTGAATTGGTGAATTTGAAAAAACAAACCTTGTAATTTTTATAGAGAGGGTTTTATAATTGTAAGACTTGTAGTAAATTTGGACAGAGTATGACCAAGACACGTATAAAAACTAGGAGAAAACCTACAAATCTTGAAGGTTTAATTAAGGATCACATTGACATCAAAAACTTTTCTCATACATAACTCGCCTAAATGCCCTAAAAAAAGAATCAAGCAATTCACTTAAAAAGCATGTTATGTTTTGGGGCGCGTTGTTTAGTGCACGACTACGCTCATCTGATGTTGGGGTGTTACAAGTGCGACCATGTAAGTGACACGTGCGACCGTGTGATCACAGGTGTCGCGTGGTCCACCGTCCAGGAGAGGGGGACCATCAACCGTGAGAACATCTGAGTTGCGTACTGCAGTGTATTTCTCCAAGACTTCAGTTAGTATGATGTTCGTGAAATCGGAGTTGAGGAGGGGACTCATGAGAAACATGATAGGATCAGCGGCCCCAAGAGAAGAGTCTCCACGAATCAGAATGGCGAGGGCTTCCATACGGTTGGTTAATCTTCTGACCCACTTATCCTCCCGGCCCTCCAGGCTGCATGTGGACTCCGGAGTACTGATGGGAGACTCGAAAAGCAGCTCTTCGACATGTGATAATTTGGGTCGCCATCTAGACTCTCGAGTCTCCATCAGTCTTTGGCCTATTGCCGGACGCTTACTTTGCCATGTGTGTATTTGGTGTGGCAACTGGTCGGAGACGCCGCTTACTGTGACACGTGGATCCGTATGACCGTACGACTCTCTGATTAAACTCGGGTCGAGCCTCGAGGAGAGGAGAATCATGATATGTGCAGGTTATGCACTTTGCTAATCATGAATTGGAGACGCTACACAACAAACCGCACCAGTGAGTGCCTCACTGTCTATTTAAACTCATACCAGTTGATCCTCCCTCGTCGCGGTTTCTGGCCCTTCATCCATCTACAATTGACTACAAGCTTCAGTAGCTAGCTAACGCCATCAATATGCTGCAGGAAGCTGCTGCGTCGTCTTTGGCTACCCTGGGCATCGCCCATTCGTCATCGCTGCTCCAACTCCATGCCTTCCCTACAGGACACTCTCGGACACAGCTTGCGTCTCCAATATCCCTGCATTCGCATTCCATTCCAGCTGCAATTGTAATATTCCCACCCGTGAACATTGACTTCCGCACACTGCGTAAACTTTGTACAAAGGTTATCCCACATATTGGATTTACCGGCAGTATAATGTGTAACCTACACGTGAGAAATCGAGACCATTCGCGTTGGCAAAGCGAGCCGAGGGTTCAAAACCGAAATTCCTGCGTAAACACCCTCTTGGGAGGGGCAAAATAGTTATTATTAAAGCAATTTTTTTTTTCTTTTTCCTTTTCCCCAGCCAATGCACGGTTGGAGAAGAGGGAGTGTGGGGGAATGGGTCAAGGAAGAGTCGTGGGCTGCATGGGAGGGGGAGGGGGAACCCATGCAGTGGCCACGTGGTGGAGCTCACCTCTCCCTCCCCCATGCCTATATAAACACCCTCTAGGGAGAGGCTGGGAGGGAGGTCGCCGTGCTGAGGGGAGGATCAGAAAAAAAGAGAGGAGACGGACGCTGCTGCCACACCGTGTTGGGGAAGGGAGGGAGACGTGGCTGCCCCATCGCCATAGACCAGAGCGGCGTGGGAATAGAAGGGGGGGAGTCGCTGGCCGCTGGGAAGCCGCCGACAGGGTGCCGCCGCCTCACAGGGAACCACCAGGCCGCTGCCGTCCTCGCCTCGACCACACCTTTTCCTCCAAATCATTGGGACCCCCCCCCCCCCCCCCCCGACGTTGCTGCAGACTCCCAGAAGCTTCTTTAAGAAGCTTCTAAGGGAAGGCCATAAGCCTTGGTCCTATGCAGGCTTCTCAGCCTTAAACCCGGGCCTCCATAATCCCAAAAACCCGTGAGGCCGGTACTCTCAAGGGTCCGCACTAGGGAAGGGATCTCCGGCATACGATTTTGAAGCGGCCCACAAAATTGAAGAAGACTCATCGAACGTGTAAGGGTAAAGGCAAAGCGGAAGTCCGTAAGCACGCTAACGATGGCTCCCAAGAAGTTGCAAGGCGCGCCTGCAGGAGGTTCATCTCCTAGCATTCAAGTGGACATCTCCCCGAGCCCACAGACTGAGGTTTTTATGATTTTTGATTCTACGCAAAAGTAATGCATTAGGTATGATAACTCTCACGGAATAGAAAGCACCTATGCATGTTCAAATTTACCAAGCCGAATTAAAAGGAAATTGAGGAAAATTTGTCTATTTGATCGATTACCAGAATTATCTCATGACATGAAATGGAGTTATTAATATTTTCAATATGATGAACATGAGTTGTCTATGCATCTTACGACCTTAGTATTATGTTGCCTTATCATGCATTTCAAAGGAGAGCCTAGAACACCTACCGCCTATCATTATAAGGCTGAAGTTATTAAGTGTATTTTTTTTTACTAGACATGGGAAGAATAAGCTTATGTCGCAATTTAGGAAAAATCTTTATTATAATGGTTCATGGGGAAAAGCTGTTAACACCCGTAGGAGGTTGTCCGAAAAGTAATGGTGGTGTATCAAAAATGAATCTAGGGATTGGCATGTGGCATGTGCTTGCAAGAAGAATATACCAACACTAACTCTACAATAACCTCATTTAACTACGTTGTAGTTATGAAAGGGTTGCATGTTGCACTTCCATCGTGCATAAAATTGAATTCATCAAGTGTTGCATTTGGGAAAGGATGCAGAATTTAAACAAAGCATGAGATTCTAAAGTGTAGATAACAAGGTAGTAGTCATGATTATTTGAAGTAAGTCCTAGTAGGTCCTAAGAAAGTTGGTATCCAGCTTATCATGTATTTTTACTTTACCAATAAAATACAGAGTGAGTCACATGTTTACATGTATTGTGGTAGTCGAAACCATTTTTCTTCTTTAGACGTAGTTTATTACCTCTAGGGAAGGATTCATCCTTGTCGCGAGACAAGCATAGTGAATTACCCAAATCACCTAGCCGCAAAGGATTCGTATGGGCATGGTTCAGTCAATACGATAGATACCCCAAACACTAACTAGGGATTAGCACGTTAAGGATTCGGCCAAGTTTTCCAATTGTCGCTAAGTCGAAACCTTCATGCCCAATAATCCTAACCACATTCCCAAAATGTTGAGTTAACTGGATGCTCATGCAAACAATAATCTAGGGTTCCTACCTTAAGGACCAATCGCTCAAAATGATGAAACTCGAATAGAGTTGGAACCCTAGGACTAAACGTTGTCGATCTAGTGAAATTAGGGATGGGACGGGTAAAAAGACACCCTAAACCCTGCTTCTCGTCTGAAGATAATTCCGTGACCAGAAAATGCCATTCAATAGGTGAAATGATCTCTTGGAATGGAGGCGACGCTTGTGCAACTAGTTGCAACGTCGCCTAGCCTTGTGGTTTGATCGTAAGAAAGTTTTGCCATTCCTTGGAATGAGGTTGGCAGGTTCTTGTGCAAGTTTAACTTGAAAAGGGATGGGTAGTCATCCTGTTACATCGCCCTCATTAGGGAAAAATTGCCAAGTTAAGGGAAGTTAAGTAATTGCTCGGCGCAAATGATTAGTCAATAAATTAAAGCGACATGGTCGCCGGGATCTACTATTAATAAAACCTAAGGTATTGGTTAAGTTGGGTATGACCCTAACCCAAGGACGATAGGAATCTTGCCAAGTTGCAATTGATTCCGGATCGAATGCGGGACGCATTCGGTGAGAAGGAGTCACTCCTTAACAGTTTGCCAACTAAACGACCACTGGAATTGATTGTGCTTGTAACAGTTTAGAAAGCATTGTTTGCATTGTTTGTTCAAAGAACTAAAGGATGAAAGATATATAAATGCTTCAGGTTGAAGGCCTGAAGGGAGTGGCAGCTCAGTTACCCCCGACTGCCTGCCTGACCCTAACCAAGGGGGTTGTTGACCGCGCCGGGAACGTGGACCGAACCCGCTGCGTGAGGTCTTTCCGTTGAGCTCTACTTGGAGCAGGAGGATGCTTGGGTGCCAGGGGGGGCTCTGGCCGTAAATCCCTCGCCTTCCGGGTCCTGCACAAGAGGCTAATGTGACTCGGGATTGGATCCCGAGGCCCGCATACTAGTCTACGGGCAGAAGCTTGGAATAGTGATCCCTGGTGGATTACTAGATAAGCCTTCGGGCAGATTATGGACAAGCCTACGGGCGGAACTCCTTGTATTTCAAAGATAAAATGATGAAATGATAATAAAGAAGTGTTTGATATTGTTTTTCTATGTCACGTGATAACATTACGTGAAGGAACCAGTGCTTAACAGGGATAATTAAAGAAGCTGATTGTTACATGTCAAATTAATGTGTTAGATAATTACATAACTAAAACAAACCGAGGAAAGTGCGGAGGATGGACCATGGGTCCGTCCTACGGATGGGTGGTCCCGGTTAGCCGGGAACTTTTCTCAAAAATCTCGAAGAACAGCGGGATGATCATCATTATCAAAACGAATAATGAGAGCAATGACCTAGACTGATTTACGGAATAGGACTATGCCTATTGGTAGAGAGGTTGAGTTTTGCATCCCTCTCGTTTCCCATTCTCCTTGAACCAAGTGCGGCATGAATCCGCTTCAGACCGGGCGTTTCTGCGTAAAGTAGTTAGATCGGGTCTGACGCTAGCTGCTGTTAGTTAATGACCAAACAGGAAAAACCTTAATTCCGGTCGATCCTAAGTGGGAAACGGCCAGGACACTTCCGCTACGTGGCAGACGCGGGGAGACCTAGATTGCAAAACCCGTAACATTCCACGGGAGTGCCGGGTGGAGTTCTCTAGACAGCCTTTCCGATGGACTGCCAAGACGTGTCCTAGAGGATTCTAGTGGACACGTTACAGTTGGTATCAGAGCCGACCAACAACGGAATTGTTTTTATGAGATCTCAATAAAATGAAGTAAAGAAATTGTTACTGTCCCAAACATTTCCTTACTTTCAATGCTGTATTGCAGAATTATGAAGCATGGAACACGTTCTTGGTGTTCCGAGTCATGTTTATGACCGCGATGCATTCCACGGATTATCGACAAAGGGTTGAGATGATGAACATCCTAGACCGCATTTACAATCCATCGCCTGTGTACGTAGAACGGAGATGGATGGGTGTTTCAGGGATCTATTACATAACTGCCTATCGACCTGCGTATCTTCAAATTAACTTGAAGAGAATCAAGTGGATGGAGGATTTGAAGATCGTGAAGCTATTCGTCTTTGTTGAGGCTCATGCAAACGCGACCCTACAGGTCGGAGGTCGAAGGGTTAACCAGAATAAGTATGTGTATGGAGAAGTGATTCAAAGAATCCCTGCCGACCGAATCAAGGTTTTGGGACGTCATGAGAAGAATGGATATCAAAGGAAAAGATACCCTAATCTTCCAATGAACTATCGATTCCTGAAAATCGATGACCCCAATCCGTACTACTACTCAGTTCCTGTAGCTGAATGCAACAACATCTTATTCTCCTCGAATTAATGTATCAACTTGTTCCATCGCCCCAAGAAATAATTGTACCTCGAAAGGGCTATGCTGATATGAATGGAATAATTTTTTAAAAAAATCAATGATTGTCTTGACTATGAATATTGATAAAGAAGTAAAGTGATTTGGTTACTTGGCTAAAGAAATATGCGGACGTAGTTCCTGAAGAGTTAACAGAACTCTCGCTTCAAAGAGAAGTAGATCATGAGATCAAGCTAGTAATAGGAGCTGTGCCAATTGAGAAGAGACCCTATAGAATGTCTATACCGGAAGCAATTGAACTGAAGGAACAACTCAACAAGTGCTAGATCAAAGGGCTACATCCGTCCTAGCAGTTCACCATGAGACGCACCTGTACTGTTCTAGAAAAAGAAAGATGGAACACTTCGCCTATGTATTGATTATAGAGGGTTGAATCAATCAACAGTCAAGAACAAATATCATATTCCTAGAATAGATGAGCTTCTTGATAGTCTTCAGGGTGCCAAAATCTTCTCCAAGATTATCTTAGGTCTGGTTACTATCAGATAAGAATCAGAGAAGAAGATATCCCAAAGACGACTTTCAACACTAGATATGGACACTAAATTCTAGTTATGTCATTAGGGCTTACGAATGCGCCTGCCACCTTCAATAGATTAATGCAGGATATTTTTAGACCATATCTTGATGATTTTATGCTTGTCTTCTTCGATGACACTTTAGTCTATTCTAAACAGGAAGAAGATCATGAACCTCAACTACGGATTGTCCTTGAGACAATGAGGTCTCATAAGCTGTATGCAAAAATGAAGAAGTGTGCATTCTTCAAGCGGCAGATTGAATATCTAGGATTCATAGTATCATCAGAAGGAATATCAGTAGACCCAACCAAAGTCAGGGATGTGCTTGAATGGCCAATACCAATATCCATTAAAGAAATACGTAGCTTCCTTGGCTTGACAGGATGGTATAGGGTCTTTATAAAAAACTATGCTTTGATTGCAGCACCTCTTACAGACTTACTAAAGAAGCAGACTTCTATTACATGGTCAACTCCCGAACAAAATAGCTTCGACCAATTGAAGCAATGTTTGGTATCAGCACCTATTCTAAAACTTCCTGACCTCAATAAGGAGTTCGAGGTAGTAACTAATGCCAGCATTCTTGCCTTGGGGTGTGTACTTATGCAGGAAGGTCATCGAGTAGCATACTCTTCAAGGAAATTGAAGAGTCATGAAAAGAATTATGCCACGCATGATCTGGAATTACTAGCTGTCATCCATGCTCTAAAGCTTTGGAGACACTACCTGTTGGGTAACAAGTTTACTCTAGTAACCGATCATAAGAGTCTCAAATGGATTTTTACCCAGAACGAGCTCAACATGAGGCAATGTCGATGGATTGAAGTATTGGAGGAGTATGATTTTGAAATCAAGTATCGACCAGGGAAAGAGAATGTAGTTGCCGATGCACTCAGTCGCAAGGCATTCCTAAATTCCCTAAACCTGCAGAATCCATCAACGGCCAGATCTCTGGCTACAAAGGTATCTATGCCAAGCAACCCTATACTGGAACTAGCTAGAGAGGAAGCAAGCCATGATTTGGCCTACCAAACAATGATAAAAGAAATATCTACCAAGGAGCAGAATCTGAAGTTACAGGCCAAGTATCAGGAATTTTCCATTGATAATGGACTTGTCTACTACTGAACAAGGCTGTGTATACCAACAAGCCAGTCACTTAAGCAGAAGATATTGTACAACGCTCATGATTGACCTTTTCTCACGACATCCCAGCTATGCCAAGACTCTCAATGCAGCTAGGAAGAGCTACTATTGGGGGAGGCTCAAAGGTGACGTTCTCAAATATGTCACTGAATGTTTGTCTTGCCAACGTATCAAGGCTGAACATGTCATGATGCCAGGAAAATTGCAACCACTTGATATTCCCCAAATGAAATGGGAATTCATCAGTATGGACTTTGTTGTGGGCTTACCCCAAGTCCAAGGAGGATACAATTCCATTATGGTTGTAGTTGACATGCTTACTAAGGTTGCACACCTGATTCCAGTAAAGACAAACTATTAAGCCTCCGACATTGCAAGATTGTTTATCAAGGAAATATTCAAGTTACATGGGTTACCTAAAAGAATCATTAGTGATCGAGATTCTCTCTTCACATCACACTTCTGGAGAGCTATCTTTGAAGCTATTGGGACTCAACTCCGTTTTAGCACTGCCTACCATCCCCAAACGGATGGACAAACAAAGCGAGTGAATCAAATTATTGAGGATATGCTTAGGGCTTATTGCTATCGAGAGCCGAAGAGGTGGATTCAATACTTGCCGCTAGTAGAATTTGCCTACAATGCTTCTTACCAGCAGAGCATTCAAATGACCCCTTTCCAGGCATTGTATGGTCATGATTGTCGAAGTCCCCTAAACTTTTCTTATCCAACCCTAAGAGTTGAAGCTTCAAGACAAATGTTGGAGGACATGGATGACCAAATAAGGTCAATAAGACAAGACATACAAGCAGCCAAAGATAGACAAAAGGCATATGCGGATTTGAAATGCCAAGAGAGCGGACGCTGCTGCCACGCCGTGTTGGGGAAGGGAGGGAGACGTGGCTGCCCCATCGCCATAGACCAGAGCGGCGTGGGAATAGAAGGGGGGGAGTCGCTGGCCGCTGGGAAGCCGCCGACAGGGTGCCGCCGCCTCGCAGGGAACCACCAGGCCGCCGCCGTCCTCGCCTCGACCACACCTTTTCCTCCAAATCATTGGGACCCCCCCCCCCCCCCCCGACGTTGCTGCAGACTCCCAGAAGCTTCTAAGGGAAGGCCATAAGCCTTGGTCCTATGCGGGCTTCTCAGCCTTAAAACCGGGCCTCCATACTCCCAAAAACCCGTGAGGCCGGTACTCTCAAGGGTCCGCACTAGGGAAGGGATCTCCGGCATACAATTTTGAAGCGGCCCACAAAATTGAAGAAGACTCATCGAACGTGTAAGGGTAAAGGCAAACCGGAAGTCCGTAAGCACGCTAACGATGGCTCCCAAGAAGTTGCAAGGCGCGCCTGTGGGAGGTTCATCTCCTAGCATTCAAGTGGACATCTCCCCGAGCCCACAGACTCAGGTTTTTATGATTTTTGATTCTACGCAAAAGTAATGCATTAGGTATGATAACTCTCACGGAATAGAAAGCACCTATGCATGTTCAAATTTACCAAGCCGAATTAAAAGGAAATTGAGGAAAATTTGTCTATTTGATCGATTACTAGAATTATCTCATGACATGAAATGGAGTTATTAATATTTTCAATATGATGAACGTGAGTTGTCTATCCATCTTACGACCTTAGTATTATGTTGCCTTATCATGCATTTCAAAGGAGAGCCTAGAACACCTACCGCCTATCATTATAAGGCTGAAGTTATTAAGTGTATTTTTTTTGACTAGACATGGGAAGAATAAGCTTATGTCGCAATTTAGGAAAAATCTTTATTATAATGGTTCATGGGGAAAAGCTGTTAACACCCGTAGGAGGTTGTCCGAAAAGTAATGGTGGTGTATCAAAAATGAATCTAGGGATTGGCATGTGGCATGTGCTTGCAAGAAGAATATATCAACACTAACTCTACAATAACCTCATTTAACTATGTTGTAGTTATGAAAGGGTTGCATGTTGCACTTCCATCGTGCATAAAATTGAATTCATCAAGTGTTGCATTTGGGAAAGGATGCAGAATTTAAACAAAGCATGAGATTCTAAAGTGTAGATAACAAGGTAGTAGTCATGATTATTTGAAGTAAGTCCTAGTAGGTCCTAAGAAAGTTGGTATCCAGCTTATCATGTATTTTTACTTTACCAATAAAATACAGAGTGAGTCACATGTTTACATGTATTGTGGTAGTCGAAACCATTTTTCTTCTTTAGACGTAGTTTATTACCTCTAGGGAAGGATTCATCCTTGTCGCGAGACAAGCATAGTGAATTACCCAAATCACCTAGCCGCAAAGGATTCGTATGGGCATGGTTCAGTCAATACGATAGATACCCCAAACACTAACTAGGGATTAGCACGTTAAGGATTCGGCCAAGTTTTCCAATTGTCGCTAAGTCGAAACCTTCATGCCCAATAGTCCTAACCACATTCCCAAAATGTTGAGTTAACTGGATGCTCATGCAAACAATAATCTAGGGTTCCTACCTTAAGGACCAATCGCTCAAAATGATGAAACTCGAATAGAGTTGGAACCCTAGGACTAAACGTTGTCGATCTAGTGAAATTAGGGATGGGACGGGTAAAAAGACACCCTAAACCCTGCTTCTCGTCTGAAGATAATTCCGTGACCAGAAAATGCCATTCAATAGGTGAAATGATCTCTTGGAATGGAGGCGACGCTTGTGCAACTAGTTGCAACGTCGCCTAGCCTTGTGGTTTGATCGTAAGAAAGTTTTGCCATTCCTTGGAATGAGGTTGGCAAGTTCTTGCGCAAGTTTAACTTGAAAAGGGATGGGTAGTCATCCTGTTACATCGCCCTCATTAGGGAAAAATTGCCAAGTTAAGGGAAGTTAAGTAATTGCTCAGCGCAAATGATTAGTCAATAAATTAAAGCGATGTCGTATTGCTGCGCATTCGAGGTGTGAAAACCACCCAAAAATTGTGTGTGATTTGATACTTTGTATATACTCAGTTGTTGTGTTTACGTTTATTTTCTGCGCATGAGTGAGCATGATGAGATGCTTTCAGCCTATGTTGATACATGTTGCTGCAAAAAGGTTTGGAATCATTGCTTGCCAAAATCCATTAGCACTATTGCTCGTAGACTCAGCAAAAAGAGGAGCCATTGACTGTTGGACGGATTCACGGTTTAAGCTTAATGACTGAGGCTGCTTCATCATGTGGTTTTGGGTTTTCTACAGAGCGAAAGAGGATGGCCCTGTCCTTCTGGGTTTGTGGCATCCATGGGAGCACGGTGGCCATGGCCATGAGCACACACAGGTGCATGCATATGTGACTACACACGCATCGGAGGAGAAGGAAGAAGCTAAGGCTTATCACTGAATTTGAAGAACAGATGAGATGCGGACCATTGAAGGTGAAGAACTGATGAGTTGTGATTTAATGCTGATCCTTGAATGTGAAAAATAGGTGATTTTCAAACTACAATTGTTGGAGATATGCAGTATAGCCAAGAGCTTTTGTATAAGCTAAAACTTCTACAAGCTCTAGAATAGATAGTTTGAATTTGAACCAAAAATAATGATATGTGAGCTACGAAGGCTAAAGAGGGGATTTTGAAAGGTTAAATAAGGAGGGAAAAGGAGAGCCGTGCTTTGAGGGGAAAAAGGAGAAGCTTTCGAGGCTATTTTGAGAAGGAGGTATTTTGGGGGGGAAGAGAGCTCCTCAATCGAATCAGGGCGGAAGGAGAAGCATGGCAGAAAAAGGAGCTTGACAATTTTGGAGGGGGGAGTGATCCTTCGAAATCGAAAGGCAGGCGTTTGTTTTGCTTTCAGGGACTTGGAGGATGAAGCGCAGCACAAACGGCAATAGAGGTTCTTCATATGATGATACAGATTCTCTGGAAGCTGAAAGGGATAGGAGGGCTGTGTATGTCAAAAATCTTCCTCTCAATGTGACAGTTTCTGAACTGGAGGTGGAATTCAGTAAGTTTGGGCAGTTAAAGGAACGGTGGGAGCATTGCAATGGTGACTGGTATCTCTGAGGGTATGATTTCTCTACCAGTTCGACTTAGGGGAGAAACAGAGGATTGATGAAGAGGGAGGAACAGAGGTTTCCTTTGTGAAATTTGGGATTGCTGGGGATGGCGATTCCTGTGCTCCTATGATTCGTTCGTTCTTGGCTTCTTCTTCTTCTCTCACCATCTCTCTTTGAGATGACGACCCGATCGTCCCGCCGCTTCAGCATTGCGGCCATCACCCCTAAGGTCGACGTCGACAATCGTTTCCCTCTCAAGAAGTTAGTCAGTTCATCATTACCATAAGAAGGAGGAGACCGACTGTCACATCGCATTGAGGCAAATTGCGTTTTTGAAGTCACAGGCAGCAGTGGCCCAGAGCGACACACCACAATAGTCCACGAAGAGGAAAGAGTACTCCTACTCCTTGCAGCCATAACCGCCACAGAGACGACAGGAGATTAAGTTTCTTATCGCATACAGGAAGAAGAAACACCAGGGTTTGATCGAAGGCACCAT
Source organism: Lygodium microphyllum (assembly GCF_053477565.2). Classification (NCBI taxonomy): domain Eukaryota; kingdom Viridiplantae; phylum Streptophyta; class Polypodiopsida; order Schizaeales; family Lygodiaceae; genus Lygodium; species Lygodium microphyllum. The sequence continues at coordinate 80,334,623 of NC_141163.1, read as the reverse complement.
ATGTGGTCATCGTTTACAGATTTTGATATACTACTGTAGTCTGCACTTGATATTGCCATCAAGCCCTTGACCCATTTGTTACAGAGCTGCACGATAGTTCAGATATTCACTTTCAGAATTCTGGACCAGTTGGCTCGATTAGACATTTGAATATGATTGCAATGCCCATGTTATTTTGGTTGCAGTCTCCTATGGCTACTCAGAAAATGCTCTCTGTCTTTAAGAAAATCTGGACCTCGTGAGATGAGGCTGAAGGAAGGGTACATTAGAGGAATGAGAATATTGTCATGATTATACTTCCTACGGTGCCTGTCTCTACTGATTGTCAGTGGGAAAGATATCTTCTTCCAACGATGATGGATGGGATTATTTTGAGATGTCTATCAGACCCCACAGCATTAATTCATATCCTGATTTGAAGCTAAGATCAACCGCAATATGTCGCCTTGAAGTACCAACATTACTGTCACTGACCAGAGTATAGTGGCCAAGTTTTTTATCCTTAACAACATCAAATCATCATAATTGGTTCTTGAACTTCGCTCCCTTGATCCTGAAGACCCAGCTAACAGCCTTTAATGAAGACACAGAGTGTATTACAGAAACTGAGCCTATTTTGGCTTGCAAGTTACAGGACTACTTATGATACTCAAGGGAGGACACCATAAACGGAGGTTCAGGACCACTTTCCATCTCTATTATGATGAGCTGAAGATGAATATATGGAGGCAAATAATATAGATCTACTAGAATTATGGAGAATTATGAGAAATAAAATTTTCCACATATCATTAGGTAATGACAGAAATTGACATGCTAGTCTATCTTGAAGAGTAAAGCCACATCCTCTCTTGAAAGTAATGACCAATAAAAGAGTTCTACCACAAAAAGACTGCAAAAGAAAAAGTTAAGGACATGTCTATTACATTTGAAGGACTGAATACAAGTGTTCTTCTAGATGTAAAGAATGGATTCAGAATTTTCAAAAATTACATGCATCTTCTGAAGAGTTGTTGGAATGTAAATATGATCCTTTGTGAAGACTGTCACTATTGACCTTCTATCCTGAAATTGTTTAAGGTCCTCTGTGGATGTGACATTGTTTTCACAAACCCTTCGACAGCGACATGGTCACCGGGATCTACTATTAATAAAACCTAAGGTATTGGTTAAGTTGGGTATGACCCTAACCCAAGGACGATAGGAATCTTGCCAAGTTGCAATTGATTCCGGATCGAATGCGGGACGCATTCGGTGAGAAGGAGTCACTCCTTAACAGTTTGCCAACTAAACGACCACTGGAATTGATTGTGCTTGTAACAGTTTAGAAAGCACTGTTTGCATTGTTTGTTCAAAGAACTAAAGGATGAAAGATATATAAATGCTTCAGGTTGAAGGCCTGAAGGGAGTGGCAGCTCAGTTACCCCCGACTGCCTTCCTGACCCTAACCAAGGGGGTTGTTGACCGCGCCGGGAACGTGGACCGAACCCGCCGCGTGAGGTCTTTCCGTTGAGCTCTACTTGGAGCAGGAGGACGCTTGGGTGCCAGGGGGGGCTCTGGCCGTAAATCCCTCGCCTTCCGGGTCCTGCACAAGAGGCTAACGTGACTCGGGATTGGATCCCGAGGCCCGCATACTAGTCTACGGGCAGAAGCTTGGAATAGTGATCCCTGGTGGATTACTGGATAAGCCTTCGGGCGGATTATGGACAAGCCTACGGGCGGAACTCCTTGTATTTCAAAGATAAAATGATGAAATGATAATAAAGAAGTGTTTGATATTGTTTTTCTATGTCACGTGATAAGATTACGTGAAGGAACCAGTGCTTAACAGGGATAATTAAAAAAGCTGATTGTTACATGTCAAATTAATGTGTTAGATAATTACATAACTAAAACAAACCGAGGAAAGTGCGGAGGATGGACCATGGGTCCGTCCTACGGATGGGTGGTCCCGGTTAGCCGGGAACTTTTCTCAAAAATCTCGAAGAACAGCGGGATGATCATCATTATCAAAACGAATAATGAGAGCAATGACCTAGACCGATTTACGGAATAGGACTATGCCTATAGGTAGAGAGGTTGAGTTTTGCATCCCTCTCGTTTCCCATTCTCCTTGAACCAAGTGCGGCATGAATCCGCTTCAGACCGGGCGTTTCTGCGTAAAGTAGTTCGATCGGGTCTGACGCTAGCTGCTGTTAGTTAATGACCAAACAGGAAAAATCTTAATTCCGGTCGATCCTAAGTGGGAAACGGCTAGGACACTTCCGCTACGTGGCAGACGCGGGGAGACCTAGATTGCAAAACCCGTAACATTCCACGGGAGTGCCGGGTGGAGTTCTCTAGACAGCCTTTCCGATGGACTGCCAAGACGTGTCCTAGAGGATTCTAGTGGACACGTTACAGCAATACCGCCTGACCGATCATTCAACAGCTCGTTTCTCCCGGCTTTTCCTGCAGGCTCTCGAAAACCAACGCCGCCGCCATCTATCACCACCCCCCGTTCGCATTCAGTAATTCGCAGCTCCGCTTTAACAACGAAAGTTCAAGACGTTACTTCGGCCGCCAAGGAGCTCTATGCAAACGTCACGTTGGCCCTCTCAGACGCGGCTAGAAGGGAGCTAGAGTCATGGTATACCACGCCCGGTCACTATGTTGATCTTCACGTAACGAATAGCCTCGCACGGGTTGCCACTTTCTTCATTGCATCCGCCCCAAAGGAAACAGCTTCTGGCTGCGTGGAGTTCTTGATCCACGATGTCCCAGATTCCACCGCACACGAGCTGATAAATAGTGCCAAAGGTACTCAGGTTGAATTAACCACCCTATCGTATTCCCACGGTTTCGACGTGCAACAGTTGTATCCCGTTCAGGACGTTGAGACAGTGTTACTATTTGCTAGCGGCTATGGCCTCGGGTGCGTGCAGCCGCCACTGACCCACTCTTAATTCCTATTATGCGCCAATTTGAGAATTTCTTTCTTTTTTTTCCCTCCTTATTTGTATCTTGGCTCTGCGAGTCTTTGTGTGTGTACGTATATATATAATATTATACATGAAAGGTATATGCACTGTAGTGCACGACTTGCCTGGAGTAATAGTAATAACAGTTTCATAAGGAAGATCACAAAAAGATTTGTATATAGCCTTACCACATGCTAAATTGCTGTTGTTGTCAAGGCAGTGCTATTCGTGCACTCATAGAGGAGGGATTTGAAGCCACAAAGAGACGTGACGTTAAGCTGTATCACTTCTTCGGCACACCTGATCAACAGCCGTATAAGGTATTAAGTGAATACAATATATGCTACGTCATGTTAGATCATGACCGTTCGCGATCAATACCTAACCACCATTACAACTACTTTGCCTCACATCCCTCTGATTGTCAATAAAATTGATTGCTATATTCCTTTCTTGGCTCGTGCAGGATAAGTATCCAGAATGGGAGAAATCCGACGTGACGGTTATCCCTTGTCCTGGGGTGATGCTCTCATGCTCAAAAAAGCAGCATTCATTCATTCCTCTCTCTTTTTCCCCAATCCAACCGAGTAGCATCGCTTATCATTTTCCTTGCACTTTTCTTGAATCTCCGATTCATTTAGCGCTTTGTTTGATTTCAATTTTACTTAAGAGATCAAACCTCCGCTCCTTCTTTGATATCATTGCGCTCCTACGCGGCGCTGAGCAAAGGATGCAATTTCTGAATGCATGCTACACCACTTAACGTGAACGTTCTTGCGATTTCTCAATGCAGGGTGTGATTCGTCCTCTGATTATTAGCGATCCAAGAAAAACTTGTGCAGTGCTTTGCGCATCTAAGGTCCTACAAGAGATATGCACTTCTCTTAAGCATTTATGTAGTTGCTTCAATGATGTGAAAACACACATTTGTCGCACACTTTGAATGCCTCGTGTTCTTATCTAGGCCATCACAAGCCAGCTGCTCATAGATGGAGTACCGTCGAACAAGATTCTAACCGTTTTTGGCGGATATTCATCGGAGGGTAAGGAAAATGTCATTGCTATGTCTTTCGCTCTTTGCATTTCCCCTCCCCCTTGATACCATATATATAGACGAGCATATAGATTAGGGAGTAGCGAGGGCGTGGGGTGTTTCTTAAAAGTGTTATAGGATAAAGGGGCCAATAGAGTGACATGTAACGGCATCTCATTATATATATTTTTTTGCTTTGAGTGGGTTACACGTCTCTTCTTTATATAGATGAATTATATAAATCATATGGTGGTCTAACAAAAAATTTGATACTTGTATTGGATAATCTTATTTATAAGTGAAGGTTTCAAAAAAGAGTGACAATGGTGGGCTAATCGAGCTTATTTATAAGTGAAGGTTTCATAAAATAGTGATAATGGTGGGCTAATCAAGTGACAGTAAAAGATACATTTAGATTCCCTAAGAGAGAGAGTGTGTGTATATGTGCACATGTGAGTGAATGAATGTATTTTCCGTGAGAGAGTGTGTGTATGTGTGCACATGTGAGTGAGTGAATGCATTTGCATGTGCATGAGCACATTTGTATGCATACTAGTTTTGCTTTCCTTCCATACACTCTTCTCATGGAATACATGTTGTAAAGAATATAAAGATGATTTTTTAATGAAAATGGGACATTTCTTAAGGTGGAAATTATTTTTACAGAAAATACAAAGGTGGAGACAACTTCAAATGAAAGTGTGGGGTTTCTTAAGATGGGACCTAAATATATTCCTTGTGGCATCAAGATAACTGCATGAGGACTCAAACATAAGCTTCTTCTTGCAAAATAAGTGTTGGTATATGCTAAGGGACTTTGTGTCAACCCTAGCCTCAATGCCAAAGCACATGTTGAAGAAATATTTTCCTTTATAAAGGTTTATGACTTTGATGGTTGCACAATATTTAGTAATGTAGCTTATGAGACTTTGGTGCCGGTGCACAATGGATCTTTCTATGTTCCCTAATTCTTTAGAAAGGTGGCTAAGCTCATTATACATTACAAGGAAGTAGGGCCATAGACGATCACATTGATGCATTTTTTGAAATTTAGAAAGAAAACTTACAAGTGCATCTATAATCATAATTATTAAAAACCCATGATCAAAAGGCCTACATTAGAGGCTTCATTTATTTTATGTGTAATAGAATTTATATTTTGAGCTCTTATGAGTACATGTTTTCTCCAATTTTAAGGCTTTGAATGAGGCAAATATAAAAGCACTATGGCATGAAAAAAAAGGAACTTGGGAACTATTAGTTATAGAGTTGTGGTTGAATGCATAGTTATGCAACTAACAACTCCTTGGTTTATTTCTCCCTTCCTTGCATGCACATTGGACATTGTTTATATGAATCTAATCCACATTGTATCAAAATATACACATACTAATATTTCTTAAGACAAAAAAATGTTGAAGAAAAAAAAAAGATTCACAAAATAGTACTCTTGTTTGCATTAGAATTGGAATAGAAGTTTACATAAAGCGCAATTTTGGCTTGCATATAATATTCAAGGAGATTGAAAGCTACCAAAGATTGGCATGTATCTTTAAGTACCGCTTCTACCAAATCTTAACTTACATTTTTAAGTACAAGTTCCAGCACATCTTAACTTACATGACTTGGTACATTAGGGTGTGCTCCTAAGAAGTTGTAAAATTTTTGCTCGAAATATTAAAGAACTTTGATCACCGCACACCCGCACAAAAGCTGTGCAAGGTCATCTCCCGCGTTGATTAATGTCAGTGGCTAAGTGTTCCCTCTGCGCACAATGTTAAATTTCGGCTCCGTGTCGTGCAAAAGAGGCTGAGGCTTGAAGATCGCAGGCCGCACGGGAACACCTCTCCAAAAGGGAAAAATAGGATAATGGTAAAAATTTAGGCAAATTTTTTTATTAATTACCCCCTCCCCTCAGCCAATGCATGGCAGGGGAGAGGTGTGTGAGAGGGAGTGTGAGAACTCCTTGTGAGGTGGAGAGCGTGGTGGGAGAGAGAAGGCATGCAAAGCATGCCACGAGGGTGGCTATTTTCCCCCCTCAAAGGCTATATAACCTCCCGCTTAAGCTTGGGGGAGGCACGAAGAGAGAGAAGAGGGAGACCATGACTATAAGAGGATCGCCGCCGCCGTGAAGACCGCCAGGCTACCACCTGCTGCCGCACTACTACCGCCGCCCATCCCACCGCCATCATTGTCCATTAATCTTCCCCCCCCCTTCGTCGTCAATCCTCTCCTCCCTAATCATTTCCCTCCATGTCACATTCTGTGACAGAGTATAAGTGGTGCATAGATCGGATGCTGTAAGCGTGCGTAGTGAGCATCAAAAGGTCCCCAAGAACAAAAGAACTCTACTTTTTGCACACAAATCAATGTAGAAAGCATGCACGACATGAACAAGAGACCAATTGGGTGCAATCTCCCCCCATGCCTTATGTGAGCGCTGCACAAAGTATGTATTTTATGTATTAATCATCTTCAAGCTCAAATAATAGCCCAAATAACAAAATAGCATGCTTTTGGCTTTTGAGTTTACTTTAGTGCCAAGTAGAAATAAAGCTAATGGGCGGGCGCCCAAGAAGTCAGGCATACCCAATACAATCTCCAAATACAAAAATTTAAATCGTGCACCCATGCGCATACAAAAACAATATATAAATATCCAATGGCTTAATAAATAGGCGCGACAAAATATAGGCGCCATGCCTAAGGTATGTGCCCATCAAAATATAGATGATAACTTAAATACACGCTATCCTCCAATGCTTTCCACCGCCACTGATGCTATCTCTACACATCAACTGAAGCATTCACAATCGTTAGTAAAGTAATACAATTAAACCGATGTCAAAGGGTTTTGAAAGTAAAGTCGCAACCACAGAGGTTCTTAAGAAATTCCAAGATACAAGATTAAACAAGTGAGATCAGGCTATGCCATAGTAAACTCCAGACTCTTCATATTGAATGCAAAGATTGTTGATTTAACATGCATATGTTCAATAAACTTGCTGTTCACAGCCTGAAGAGCTATTGAATCCAAACACCACCGGTTCCAGTAATCAAAGACCAGTTTCTGATCAGCAATTATTAAACCCTGTGCGAGTTTAACATACTCTATGGCAATTCTTTATTGCTGGATTCTATAATTCTGCAAAAGGTTAGGTTTGTCTCTAACAAGCTTTCTAACACCAAAAGATACATATAAGATTTCCAACAAGGGCTGTCACTGACATGCTTCACTTGTGTTAAACTCTTCACTGTTTTACAAAGAGCATAATACTTCAAAATCTAATTCTTTGTAATCATTGAGAAGTAATTCAATGTCCTCAACCAGTAAATATCCAACTTTAGCATATAGAAAAGGGATTTCACTTGCAAGATAATCTACTTTATTGGCTTCTAGAATAGCACTAGATCCATCAGTCTACAACTCTTCCAATCTGTTATCAAAGGTGATACTTCTTGGGTATGCTGAACCTCTTTTGAAGCATTCAGTCTGACAGAATTCTTCACCCTCAGAGCTTGTGTAAAGAACAGTCTTCAATGTTTCATCTTTCAGCACTACTTGAACAGTCATCGAATTGTTGTAACACCAACTTAAGGCTTCTTCAATGTAAACATCCGGAGGTCCTCCACAGCTTTCTGAAATTGATCCAGTACAGCACGAATGCGTTCTATTTCATCCAGACTTCCCGAGGTTAAAGCTCCCTGCATTTCCTGGATTGAAACATGCGCATTTGCGCGATCATATTGCTGTGTATTGGCCGGGCAAATGGTAGGTGGCGCTGAATGACACTGTATAAAGTCTAGGCTGGAAAAGCATCTTAAATTGTCCCCGCAGTTCAAACCAACACACAGTTTTCAGGTAAGCACCCTCTTAAAACCATGAATTTGCAATAGGTTCCCACTTCCAATAACGTAGATCCTCAATCCAAACTATGGATAATGCTCTGGCGGTAGCATGAAGCATCCTTCACATGCATTTCAATCGACCCAATAAGCCAGACGGCCACCATTGAGGATGATCCCGGAGAGCAACTACCAGTACAGATGTTTTCTGGTGAGCGAGAAAAGGGCATGGCTATCCGTGAGGCTATCTTGGATGTGCAGACATTACGAGGTCCCCCCCACATTCATCCTTTCAATCCGCCGATCCAGGTCCATGAGAGCAGACCAGACTATATTCTATTCGGAGGCTTTTTCAAACTATCTTTTGCAACAACTTCAACACAAAAGCAGCATTGAGTCTATTACACCATGTAACTGTCCTTAAAGCGCTCACCCTGGGTGTCGAAATAAGCTTGCCTTCAGTAATAGCAATATTGTAAAGACCTCAAGACTGTTGTAATCAAGATCTACGAAATCGCCCATAAAGATGTAATTTGTGCTGGATACATGACCACCTGTTTGGAATAGCTTCATTAAATCATGAAATTGCCCGTGTATATCACCACAGACAGTGACAAGGCTATTTACAGGCTGTACATTCGACTCTTCTACTAGAATCTCCTTAACATATTCACATAGTTGCTTGAGTTCATCTTCCAGTAAACGCTCCCCTTGTTTCACCCTTTCCTTCTGGCATGATCGCTGTGCAGTGCACGTCTCTGAATTTCCCCACGCTCACAGGGCGCCATCATTCCTTTTCTCCCTCCAAAAAGCCCCCCCATTTGAAAATAGTCATCCCCTTCTTGCTTTTTTCCTTCGGCTCCTCTATTCCTGCCCCATCATATACAACCAAGGTACCACTATTGTAGATTCCTAGAGAAGATATAGCAGTAGAAAAAGCTGATTGTGATGGTAACATGTGGGCAAATTGAAGGTGGGATCTACCACTCCATCAACATCAAAGAAGAGAGCACCTAGAATATCAGAAACCTTGTATTCTTGAAAAGATCCCTTTTCTCATTTGGCATGTACCAAGATGCATTCAACACCTTTCACAAATTGAAGCCTAAAATTCTTTCCTTCATGATTCAACCGCAATGTTTTATGGAATACAACAGCAATCATAGATAATCTAATGCGTAAGCTAGCATGCATGACATTCTGAAAATATTGAGCTTCACAAAGAACTCCACCAACCACACCTACGAATATCAGAGCACCATATACATAACCAATCTCAGAGTCTATGCTAGTCTCAGCCACATCTCCCAAAGCTCCTGTGAGCTGTTGATCAAAACCTCCTCATCTAGGTTGACTGACCACTTGGCAAGACATGCCAACTAGAGCATTACAGATAAGTTCCTCTTGCTCCAAACCCTCTTCACCATACTGCCCACGTAGAACAAAAGTATAAACACAACAACTAAATATGTACAAAGTATCAAACCCCACACACACAACTTTTGGGTGGATTTCACACCTCGGATGTGCAGCAGTACGACACCGATAAAAGTGAATACCTAGCAGTCTTTAGCTACATAAATAAATCAATTGGTTAGAAGTCAATCCTAACCTTAATTTATCACGAGTGGGTATTCCAAACTCATAAACGTTTATTAATTTAATATGTATTTTGCGGAATCACCCGCTATGGAATCACCCATGTACACACTAAATTAACGAAACGCCCAAAAAGGATAGGCGTCCCCATCGACTTCTCGCACAAAGAATCCACTTTGTGTATGAGCCCCGGTAATAAAAGTTTACGGAATCCACCGTGTAATATGCCTCCTGGCATCATACCCCGGGGGTGGGATAGAAATTGTCCTCAATTGCTATTAGCTCAATGTGGAGCTAATAGAGTGGGGAAAGCATTTAAGTCTCTAGCGTGCATCCATTGGGCCTCTTCAACAGGATGGTTTTTAAACTTGACCAAATATCTAGAATATCTACGGCCAGTTCTAGTGGCCATAAAGTCAGTATCTATAATAGCTTCAGGCTCAAGGATTTCAGTCTCTTCATCTAACAAAGGTGGAATTTCATAAACAGGGTGTAAGAAATTCATAATGTCCAAATTGTGTTCTAAGTGCAGTTTTGAATATATCAGATTTATCTAATCTCACTTGATAATAACCAGATTTAAGATCTATCTTACTGAATATAGTAGAACCTTGTAGTTTATCCATAAGATCATCTACCCTAGGAATCAAATATCTATTCTTAACTGTAATTTTATTCAGGGCATGATAATCAATACACATGCGATAAGTATTATTATTATTCTTTACTAATAAAATAGGTGCACCAAATGGAGAACTACTAAGTCTGATTAATCCTTTGTTTAACAACTCTTCTACTTCATTTTGAATTTCTTTCTGTTCAATTTGATTATGCCTATATGGTGCTTTACATGGTGGTTTTGTACCAGGAATTAAATCTATTTTGTGATCTTCAGGTCGTGAAGGAGGTAGTCCAGGTGGTAAATCATCAGCAAAACAATCTTTAAATCGAGCAAGAAATTGTTTATGCCTAGGATACATATGTTTCTCTTTAGCTTGAAGTTCATTGACCCAAATTAAATAAGATTTGGTACTTTTAGGTAATGCAGGTTTAGCTTGAGTATGAGTAAGCAGTGGAAAATTATTGGATGCGTGCATACCATGCAATGTGATTTGTTTTCCTTGAAAATGAATTTTAATTGAATGCGTGGAATAATCCATGTCACGATTATACTGATGGCGCCAAGGCATACCTAGGATAATATCACTAGGCTGTAAAGGTACAACTAGAAAATTTCTACGTTCAGTGTATTCACCAATTTTAATCTCTAAGTTATGCACCTCTTGTGTTCCATTATATCTTGTGCCTAAGAATGCTGCTTTAATGCGATAATGTGTAGAAACAGTTTGTAAATTCAATTCTTTCAATAACTCTGTAGAAATAAAATCATGTGTACTACCATCATCATGCAAAATAATCTTTTCTTTACCATGCACTAAACATTTCATTGTCAACAAAGAATGTGAAGTTGGCATACCTGGTAAAGTATCTAAAGGAGTAGCAATGTTGTCATCATCTTCTGTAAAGTCAGGCAGTTCCTCATGTTCTTTATCATCCATTGCTCCAAGATAATTGATATGGACAGATGGTTTCTTCGATTGGCAATTGGCTGCTAGATGTCTAGGTTGATGGCATTTGTAACAAACTATTGGTTTGGCTTTAGATACATTTTTGGCAATGGCAGGAAGTCTAGGAATATTAGGATTTGGCTGTGAGGATGGCTTAAGGTTTTGATTGGTGTTTGATGGCAAAGCAGGTGGTCGTGTCCAATACTTATGGAATGGTAATGGACGAAAATGGCTTTGATTGAATCTTCTAAAATTTGAATTGAATTGTTTGGAACCATAGTTACCATTTTCTTGAAATTGTTGTGGACGCTTGTCTCTTCCTTGAATCTTGTCTTCAGCGTCATGAGGCAAAGAAATTTCATCTTCAAGGGTTGTTGGCTTGAACATATTAACTTCAACGTAGTAATGTCCAAGTAAGTCGGACATAAACTTGTGTTTGTGAGTCGCTTCAGGTATGTCTTCTAGCATGCATAGTTGCAGTACGGCATTCCAAAAATGTTCGGTGTATTGGGAAATAGGTTCACGATCTCTTTGCTGTAGAAGATCCCATTGCTTTATGGCTTTTTCATGGAATTGAGGAGGAAGGAAATTCTGCAAAAACTTCCTTTGGAAACTCTCCCAGGTAGTAGGACAATCAATGCTCTTGCGAATCACAGTCCACCAAAGAGATGCTCGATCGACTATAGGATTAGTGACACATTTAATTTTATCTTTTTCAGTGTATGTCTCTTCATGAAAGTAATCATCAAACTGATTGATAAATGCAAATACAGTCTTTCCATCTGGAGTTCCATTGAAAGTACGAAATTTAAAATTTCTTTTACTTATTTTTGTTTCTTTGCGGATGGATTGAGCTTCAAGCGTCGCATTGATGGTACGTCGTATAAGATCTTCGGGTTGCGGTCCATCTTTGTCGGTGGTAGATCATTTTAAATTGTCCAATTGAACTTGCAAAGCTTGTCGGGCTCTTCGTTCTTCATCAAGCTGCATCATAATCAAATCTAATTTTTGTTCCATCGTAGGTTCGGGAAGATCACCTTCGGCCATTAAATCATCCATGTTTTGTTTCATCATCCTGTAAAAATCCAAAAGACCTCACTCTCTCAAAATCTGATTAGCGGGATGAGGTAGCTCAAAGTCGGGTATACAAGGCTTATAGATTTTTGTTTGGCTTTTACAGTCTTTATCTTTTGCGGTTGCGGGATTTGTAGTCTTCTTAAAAATTGCGTATGACCATCTGCATGTGCTGAAAGTGGTTCAACAAGTCTGCTGTGTAAATAGAGTCTTCCAGGGAACAATTTTGTAATTCTGTGCTTCTGCGTAGGAACAGTCTTTATGGGAGTAATTAAGATAAGTCGGTTTTGATCCTCTGTGACTTACAGGACTTGCAGAAGTATGAAGACTTGCAGAACTTGAGTAATTAAGCTTGTTTAAAGCTTAAGTGACTTAGGTTTAAGAGAGGACTTAAGTTGATCGACGAATTTTGAGGGGGGGTCCGTTTTTTGCGCCGCCGATTCCGTTCAGAAGGTGCCGCGGCCACAGTCATTGAATTTTATGGGGCTTAAGCTTTATAATAAGCTTTTTAGGCTTTTAGATAAACCTTCTAAACTTCTTGGCTATGGAAGTAAAGCTTACTGTATTGTGGAAAAACGACTTGTAGAGGGAGATGTAGGAGTGGTCCTCCGCCTTCTCAGGCCGGTCCTTCGCGATCAAAGGCTGCAGGCTAAGGTTCTTGAGTTATCGACTGTTCGCGATGAAACTCACTGTAGAGCTCAATCGTTCTAGGAGCTCCACCTTCGCACAAGATGGATAGCGATTGGAAGCTCTCGATCTCAGCTTTGCTCTGATACCACTAGTGCACAGATCGGATGTCGTAAGTGCGCGTAGTGAGCGTCAAAAGGTCCCCAAGAACAAAAGAACTCTACTTTTTACACACAAATCAATGTAGAAAGCATGCACGACATGAGCAAGAGACTAATTGGGTGCAATCTCCCCCCATGCCTTGTGTGAGTACTCCACAAAGCATGTATTTTATGTATTAATCATCTTCAAGCGCAAATAATAGCCCAAATTACAAAATAGGATGCTTTTGGCTTTTGAGTTTGCTTTAGTGCCAAGTAGAAATAAAGCTAATGGACGGCTGCCCAAGAAGTCAGGCATACCCAACACAATGTCCAAATACAAATATCTAAATCGTGCACCCATGCGCATACAAAAATAATAAATAAATATCCAACGTCTTAATAAATAGGCGCGATAAAATATAGGCGCCATGCCTAAGGTATGCGCCCATCAAAATATAGATGATAACTCGAATACACGCTATCCTCCAATGCTTTCCACCGCCACTGCTGCTATCTCTACACATCAATTGAAGCATTCACAATTGTTAGCAAAGTAATACAATTAAACCGACAAAAGTCAATACCTAGCAGTCTTCAACTACATAAATAAATCAATTGGTTAGAAATCAATCCTAACCTTAATTTATCACGAGTGCGCACTCTAAACTCATAAACGTTTATTAATTTAATATGTATTTTTGGAATCACCCGCTATGAAATCACCCATGTACACACTAAATTAACGAAATGCCCGAAAAGGATAGGCGTCCCCATCGACTTGTCGCATAAAGAATCCACTTTGTGTATGAGCCCCGGTAATAAAAGTTCACGGAATCCATCGTAAAACCTTACGGAATCCACCGTGGCATGGAATCCACTATGTAATATGCCTCCTGGCATCAATAAGAAGCTTCTAAAGACAAGCTTCCATAAGCCTAGTGCATATGGCTTATCCCCGGGAATTAAAATCCAAGCCTCGAAGGCCCTGATCCTGTGTAGGAGAGAAATATCGTGGACTGTGAGTTTTCAGGACGCGTGAGTAACCCAAGGGAAGTTGCTGCAACAAAAAGAAATACGCTACAGAAATGGCCCCAAAACAAAAGATGCAAGGCGCATGCGCGGAAGTTGCGAACCCAAGTTTACACGTGGACATTCCTACGAGTTCTCATGCCTAGCTTCTAGGAGCTTAATTCCGCATAAAAGGAATGCATTAGGCACGTTAAATTTTCATTAGAAGAATGCATTTACGCATGTTTCTAATTCACGTAGTCTAGTTAAAATGCATTTGGGAAATTAACTGCCTGAAAAATTTACAAGAGTTAGAGCATGTCATGCAATTGGGTTGCTTGCATTTCCAAGTTGCAAATCCTAAGTGCATATTGCTTAGGTTTAAAAGATGAAATTGTTTAAATGCATCTTTGATTGGCTACGGAAAAGAAAAGCGCGTAAGGCATTTAGGTAGTAATTTTCTACTTGTAGATTCGTATGACATTATCGTTGTCGATGTTGCCCAAGTAGTTGCATTGCATGGAAATGAAATCATGGACTTGCATGTTGCATGTGAAGATGCTTGTATTTTAAGACGGATTAAGTGCCATAGAATGGATTAAGTCAACAATAGTCTTATGATATTTGTCATGCATGAACTTCATTTATCAAAGTTGTATCTAGAAAAGGGTGCATGTCATATTAAAGTCTGAAATTCAACTGCATTAAACAAAAGGTTGTAGGCAAAGTTCTTAATGTAAATCTATGTAGTTTTATGCAAGTTATCCCCCAAAATGTCAATCATTATGATTCTAGCAAGGAAGAGAAATGGTCAATTGCAAGCCCTATAGTTGCATTGAAGGAAAGGTTTATGATCTGCATACTTACATGGAATGTTGCATCTTGAATTTAGTTAATTGCATCCCTTAGGAAAAGTACTCGCATCTCTTCTAAGCAAAGACCATTCTCGATGTGAGAAAATTAGATCATTTTAGGTAGATCACTTGTAAGGGTATAACCTTCAAGGGATTCATAAAAGCATAACTAGTCGGTACGACGAATACTTGATCAAAGTGCTAGGTAGGGTTTAGCACGTTAAAAGAATTCTACCTAGTATCGCACTTGGGAGGCAATGTCAAGACTTTCGAACCCAAGGGTCCTACCCACATTCACGGAATGATTGGGTTAATCGGACATCCATACAATAACAATTTAGGATTTTTACCTTAGTGCAAATTGGCCTAATATTAGATTAGAAACCCTAGGGCCAATCGTTATCGGCTTAGTAAGATTAGGAATTGGGTTGGGTCAAGAGGACACTCCAAACCCTACATCTTGACTAAACATAATTCTTGACCGAGGAATGTCATTGGTGGGAGATTGATCCCACAAGTTAGATGCGACTCCTATGCAACAAGTTGCAACGTTGCATGGCTTTGTCTTTAAGTCACAAGATGGATTTGCCACTCTTTAGAACAAGGTTGTCAGGTTCTAGTGCAAGAGAATGAGTATTCATCCTGCTACATCACCCTTCTTGGGTTGAGTTGCCAAGTAAGGGGAAGATATGTATTGCCTAACAAACAAATGATCAATCAAGATGGGGTGACAAAGTTGCCTAGGATTTACTGTCTTAACTTAAGGAACCTAAGGTGTTTGCTAATTTGGGTTAGTAGGGTATAAACCCTAACCCAAGGATAAAAGGGAAACAAGCAACGAATCCCTTGGAGATCTTGGCAAGTTGCTATTGATCCCGTATCAAATGCTGGATGCATTCGGAGAGAAAGATTCACTTCTTAGGAGTTGGCCAAGTAAAGGACCACTGGATTGATTGTGTTTGTATAGTTAGGAGCACTGTTTGTATTGCTTTGCTCAAAGAACTAAAGATGGAAAAATAATTAATGCTTCAGGTTGAAGGCATGGAGGGAGAGGCAGCATCAGTTACCCCCGACTGTCTGCCTGCTGACCCTAACCAAGGGGGTTGTTTGCCGCGCCAAAAACGTGGACCGAACTCGCCACGAGAGGTCTCTCCGTTGGGCGCTACTTGGAGCAGGAGGACGCTTGGGTGCTAGGGGGGGCTCTAGCCATAAATCCCTTGCCTTCCTGGTCCTGCACAAGAGGTCGACGTGACTTGGGATTGGATCTCGAGGCCGGCATACTAGTCTATAGGAAGAAACTTGGATTAGTAATCCCTGAGGATTATTGGATTGCCTTTGGGCAGATTATGGATTGCCTTCGGGTGGATTATGGATTAGCCTTTGTGCTGGATTATTATGATGTATTTGAAAGACTAATTAATAAGATAACTTGTTGAAAATGAACTTTTTTGACACTGTTTTTCTATGTCAAGTACTAACATTACGTGAAGGAACCGATGATTAACTGGCTAATTAAGAAAGCTATATTTTCGTGTCAAACTAAATGTGGTAGGTAATTAGACAACTAAAGCAAGCTTGAGGAAAGTGGGGTGGATGTGGCCATGGGTCCGTCCTACGGATGGGAAGTCTCGATTTGCCGGGAACTTTTCTTGAAGGAATTTGACAGTAAGGAACATTGACCTAGAATCTAGGATACTAGAGTCCCAATTTATGCTGTTTTAGGGGGAATGGAATGGGACAACCCTACATGTCAGAGGTTGGAAGGTCAATAAAAACACGTATGTGTATGAGGAAGTGACTTGAATAATCCCTGCCAACAGAATCAAGGTGTTGGGACGTTACGAGAAGAACGGGTACCAAAGGAAAGGATACCCTAATCTTCCAATGACCTATTGATTCCTGAAATTTTATGACCCCAATCCATACTATTTTTCAGTTTTCGTAGCTAAATGTAACACAATCTTATTCTCCCTGAATTAATGTATCAGCTTGCTCTACCATCCCAAGAATAATTGTACTCTGAAAGGACTATGCCCATATGAATGAAATAAGTCTCTTTTTATCAATGATTGTGTTGACTGTGAGTATTGATAAAAAAGTTAAGTCATTAGATCTCTTGGCTGAAAGCTGAATTGGACATAAAATGTAATGTGAGAAACATTTAGCAAGTTGTTAACATTAAGAATCTCATATCCAAGCACAATCTCAGGTGCAGATTTCTAGTCCGACCCCTACACCAAGTACGACCGTGATTCAGGAGAAGAAGTTTCTTCTCAAGCAAATCAAGCCACCAGAATTTGATGGCAAGGGAAGGTCCATCCAAATTGATGCCGAGATCTGGATCAAATCCATGGAGAATTACTTTGAAGCGGCAGTTACCGCACCTGCTAACCATGCTATGTTCGCCAAGTTGAAGCTTACCAGCAAAGCCAGACTTTGGTGGAAGCAATGGTACAAAGACCAAGGGATCTTGGAAGGGTCAGCTACTTCGGAGAAGCTTAAAAGAGCTGTGCGAGGAAGATATCTACCACCTGCCTACCACATGTAGAAAATGAATGAGTTCTATGAGATGAAATAACTTGGTTTATCTCTTGATGCTTACTATTCAAAGTTCGTCTCTCTTTTGAAGTATGCGCCACAAATGGACATGACACAACAGGTGTCGAAGTTTTGTGCCAGATTAAACCCACCTGTAAACACCCGCCTCGAGTCAATACGCCCAACAGACCTTCAAGATACGCTCATTCGATCTGCGCCCATAATTCAGGAGGTGCAGACTAGGCCAAGAAATAACAAGACTTGGTCTTATAAGGATCAGAACAAAGGAGTGTATAGGTCCCAGGCGAAGAGAGTTCAAGGTCAAAACCAGGGACAAAGGAAGAAAGCTAGGACCAATAATGTCAATAATTTTGTTCCTACTCAAGGTAATGGCCACAATCTCCATTTTTTCCATTGCAACGAGCCCGGTCATTTCACAAGGCAATGTCCCAAGCTTGGCGGAGGACAACGTCAAGGACCATCCCAAGGAACTGCCCATGGCCAAGGAGCCGCCACCCGGGGCAAAGGAAGAACTGCTTGTGTTGCCAACAGGGAGATGTGCAATGAAGAAGACTCGACCATGGAAGCAGACTTTGAGAGGGCAACAGTCCATGCCGCCCTTCACAAGAAAGGCCCAAATCGCCAATTTTCGGTGATTCAGACACCATCAAACTATCAAGGTAAAGGCTTCAAAACCTTCATTGATTGTGATAGTACGCATTCCTTTATTTCACCAGCTTGTGCAAGAAGACTAGGAATAGCCACAATAGCTTCGACCTCAATGTCTTAGCTGGAAATTGCATCATGTCCATAGTCAGAATCATCACCATAGACCAATTGAGTCTCAAGGGAAGGTGCATCATCAAAAGGTATGCTTTCTTATTCAATGGAGCCACCAGCCAATGCATTTCTGTGAATACGAATACAACATCGGGTATGGATAATTCATATCCGAATATCCAGGTACAGATTTCCATCTTCACTATTCGTTGAGGCATAGGCATGCGTATGAATGTATTCCAACAAGTAGCTTGAATTTATTTTTTCATTGAACTCATAGCGGGTCATAGCTAATTCTTTCCACAACCATAGATGGCCTCACATAGATTTATGCATGTGCCGCATTGAGATTCACACATACCCATGTACTCAAATACTTTGCATCCCATTGCTATGCAATGAAGTCATACATGGCATAAAGATCATAAAGGGTACTTAAGGGTTATGCACATAGTCGGTGCATGCATGGGAAAGACTATATGAAACATGCATCGATGGTACTCAAATAAATTCTTGCATCCATCCTATGAAGATTTTGCATTGAGTAATGGTTAAAGAGTTGTCTTGTGCTGCCAAATCATGAGTTGAGGACAACTCACGTGATAATTCAAGAATTATTAAATATACACAAACCTTTATTTAACTAAAAAGTCACATGATATAAGGACATACAATCAACCATGGTATCATTGAACAGAGATAGTCTCAAATGCAGGGGCTCATGTAGGATGTCCAAAGCTAGATACTCAAGGGGAAGATCCAAAAATCCCTACACCTGGTAACTTGAAGAACAAGAACTATGTGCAAATACAATACAGTTGGGTTGTATGACTTGAGTGACCCTACGATATACCCACTGGTATTGAGTCATCTCCTTGCCCTCATAAAGCTCAACATGTCCTGGGAGACTAGAGTAAAAGGTAAAAAGTCATACTATGCTAAGTCTCTCGGCCCAATGTATTCTCGACAGCTCATACTCTAGGTTAGTGACGCAATTGATGTGCATACAATAGGTTTGGTACCAATCCATATACTATGTCCATTCTTGCGTGGGAAAGAACTGGTATCATGGAGGTGTAAAAATCCAATCCATTAGGTGACAAATACGCTCTCTCAAAGGTACATTGTATTGTGCGCCAACCTAGTAGACCAAAGGAAACATAACACGAAAGCTCTCATACACAAAATAACAAGGTAAGAATGTGTCCTAATCTTTTTCCCTATTTGTTATGACTTTAAATAACTACAATGTTTCTGAATTAATTTAATTCCATTCCCTTATCAAATGCAAGCCATATAAATATCTTAGATTATTTATAAGTTTGTTTAATCTTTTTTTTACAAAAGGTTGGCCAGTTTAAATTTATACTCGGATGGCAAACTAAGAACCGTCTCACTAGGGTTGACTACATATTTTTCAAGGGACTCTTAGAATTCACATCATTGGCCAAAAGAAGATAATTGAGATGGCTTTATATATTTAGGTTGGGAATAAAATTTTTAAGGAAATTTATATCAATTGAGTTAAATAAAATATAATTTTTAATGATATTATTACTTTTAATTCTTATTCCACTCTTTAAAAAGAAAATTGATATTATTTTAGTAATTAAATTATTACTTTTTTAATATCTATTTAAATTTTCATGAAAATTGGACAATATTTTAACTACTTAATATCAATAAATAAATAAATATTATACATCAACCTTATTGATAGCCGAAATTTCGACATCATGGTGGCTACTTCAAGGTTCCGTTATGTTGATGCATTGGTGAGGGCCATCATGGATAACAAGGATAGGAAGAATGGTTTTTTGAAGAAGGGGATGGCACATGAAGGGCCTTTGGCTTCCTCATTAAGAGTTTTCTCGCCTCTAACTTGAGACTATCGCTTCCTCAGTCATTCAATATTTTTGACTCTTTATCCTTGTGTATTGAAAATGAAAAGAGGGGCACTTCTTTATATACTCTCTTGAAGGGGAGAGGGGTTTTGTCTTTTTATGAGCTTATAGAAGAAGGAGACTTCTTTTGTTTTATTATAAAAGGATCCCCTTTATTAAAAATACTTTTTTTGTTTTAGCTTCACTAAAAATTAAACCCCATTGATATTCTTCTATAATAAATGTCTACCACTCACAATCACATTAATGTCCCATGAGCATAGATTCACTGCATGAGGCCATGTTTTGTGTAAAATCCATTAAATCTTATTCCATAAGGAGGTGTAAATTCATTGCATGAGATTGGCCATTCTTGTAGTTTACTTTATTTTATTAAATGAGAATAATAGCTTGTTAATCCCCCAAGAAATGTTATGGAATTATGATAATCAAAATATTTTATTAAAATTCAATATGAAAATACGATTTTTTTTATTTTATTGTAAATTTTATTTATTTTTTGCATGATTTGTGACTTATTGCATGAGCACATATATGTGACACTAGTCTCATTATGTGTGGTAGATAGATTGAAAGATACTAATGTGCTTTTATGATGTGGTGAGCAGATGATTATATAAATAAACTTTAGGTAAATTTATATAATATGCATAATATATAATTGTATATATTCATATGATATTGTGTGCAATTAAAACTATTAATTTATTTGTAAATTAGAATTTTAAGTTTTTTAGTGGAAAATTCAAATGAATCATTTTTCTTTATTATTAACTTATTTAATTTAATATATTTAGCATAAATAATATGAAGATAATATATTTAAGATATGATTTGATTAAACTAAGCTTTCTTTATAGAACTCTTTGCAATCTGTTTACATGGTTTAAGCTTTCTTAGCTTTCTTTACAAAACCAAGAGGATTGAGCGAAAAATAGGAGAATAATGTAAAATTTTAGTTTTGTTGTTTCTCTCTCATCTAGAGTCACGATTTTGATATTTCAAAGTCATCTTGGGGGAATTCGCATGTTCTAGAGTGATGATGATATCAAAATATCATTATTTGGCACATAAAATTTTCTATATCAACAACTATAGGAAGTTACAAAAAATCTCTTAATATATAAAACTCTATAGTTTGATTAGTATTTATCTTTCAAAGTTTGTTTGATATTTGTATTTTCTCTGTAATCAGATATATGATATAAACGTAAATAGTTATGTAATCAATATTTCATAGTCATGGGGGAGATTGGGCCTTATTGTGTGTTTTTCTCTTGTTCTTTGTGGATTTCTAACTTATTCAAAATTTTTAATGTTTAATTCACTTGTTTATTTCTAAGATTTAAAATGCTAGATTTGCCACATGGTTCACTTCGCAACACACCTAATCTATAATAAATAAGAATCCATGTATGACACAATTTTTATTTCCTTCAAATTATACAAACCAAAAGACGTGTAATGCATTTAAAATTGAATTACTTCATCCATAATTTTTTTGTACATTTAGCAACTCAAGCGAAGCACATAAAATTGAGTACAAAAAAGAAGTTATAAACCATATCATCTAATGCATCATTCTCTATAATATGATGAGACAAGGGTGGAATCTCTTTATCTTCAAATTCATCCATCTTTGTAGATTACAAAGCCTTCATCTCTTCTTGTTCAACACTTGGCCTCTTTGTGTCTTACGTAAGGTAGCATGTATGGGTGTGGTGTGACATTCTACATTCAACAAATAGAATCCCAAAACAAGTGTCAATATATTCTTTAATTAAAGAGAGATTCATATTCTCATTGTCTAAATAAGTGATTACCAATTATTTTTGGGAGTCCCATACATATCACTCTGTTTCATTGTGATTCTACATACTCAAAGCATGCACGCTTGACAATGGTCACATGGACATTTAATGATTTTCTTCAACCAACTCAAGCAATGATGCATACATAAGGTTTCTTCATTCATATGACTAGAGGAGAAGGAGACCAATAATATTAGGTACTTGTTCCCCAAGGATGTGGAGATCTTTCCTATAAAACTAATGTTTCTTGGAAAGATAATGTTTTGAATAAAGATCTATTCCCCTATACTATGTTTGCCTATTTCTCAATCTTCGTGTTCTTTTCTACATATTCATGTTTAAATCCATGTAACCTTGCATTCAATTGTGCCTTAAAACGTGAAGTTAGATGTAATGCATTTTAAAAACCCTTTCATCGGGACTGATATCCAAACTTTTTTCTACTATACTCTTTGAAAGAGTAGAGGACAAGAAGAAACAAAGATATCATAGGAGGGAAAGCATTACCTTACATAATTCATACACATGAAGAGCTCCTCCTATTGTACTTTGATTCCTTTTCTTAAAAAGATACATGAGGTATGCTTCCTCTTAGTTTTCCTCTCTTTATTATTGAAGCATTAAGATTTGTCATTTAGTGGTTGACTTGCTCTTTGTTCCCTCTCCATTCTTGTATGTTGTTTTGTGATTAGTTAATAAGAGAATTAGTAGTCATAGGTGAATTTTATAGTTAAACATTGCATAATATGTTACCCTTGGTTGGATAGAGATATGGTTTTTTTCATCATGGAGGAAATTGAAAAGTAAATGCGATTGTGCATATGCATGCCCTATAAATTTTCCATAGAGGCAAATTTATTAAATACTTATTCACATAGTACTGTAAGCATGTAGTTAAACATGCTAGCAAACATATAGAAGAATTTGTTTTTTCATGTGATAAAAGGAACATATTTATAAAAGATTTGTTTATTTTAGATTATTGCTCTAGTGAATGTGCATATAAACTTGCTTGTAGGGAGAAGTAAAACTAATGTTACAAAGCTAAGTAGGAGTTGTGTTTTACAGTGCATATTTATTTGATTATTTCAATGGTGTAGATATCATCAATTTCATCATTACAGATTTTCAATCATGAAAATATCGTAGTAGAGATACTAGCTTCCTTTGGGGGCCCCCAATCCTAAGAAGATGTTTGACTATATCTCAACCCTCCCTCCCCCATCTTGCACTTATGGTATATAACTAGCTACAAGGACTAGTCATCCTTATTCTCAACCAAATCGATTGTTGATAGTTGCACAAGGTCTCCGTTGTCCATGTTTGAGCACTTATAGCAGCATAGACAGCCACATAGACTCCTCTAGTAGGTTCTTCTATCATACAAACTGCTCTATTCATAGTGTATATATAATGCCTCCATCAACTAGTCACAGATCTCATAGTAGAAGGGGGAGTGTGGAGGATCCTCAAGGGTAGTAGGGAGACAGGATATATCAATCTTTAAAGATAACAAAAGCCCCTAGGGAAGATCACATGTACTATGATGTAGATGCAAAACGTGGCATCAGGTACTATGATGTAGATGCAAAGGGTGGCATCAAGATGGATGCACATGAAAGGGAAGTAGTAGCTTATCTTCATGGTGTTTTAGAGGCTATATACAAATATTTTATCTTATTCTTCAAGCAAAAGAAATCAAACTTGTTGATGGAAACCATAAATACTATGCATAATATATTCTCAAATTCTGAGGATAAAATATTTATAAGTAGATTGGCTAGAAATAGGACATGAATCATTATATATAATAAGAGATCATTTTTTATGCGGCAACTATATATCCATGAGAAAAGGACAAAGCAAGGGATTCATCCATTGAAACATTCCGACATATGCTGCTTACTTATAAAACATAAAAATAACATTAATTCTTAAAATATTCAAATTCTCTTACCTTGTTATGATTCAAGGTAAATTTTGGCTTTTAAATCTTTATGTATACCCTTAAATTTTGTGATAATGCAATAAGGTCTACTATTTGGATATTCTCAAGTTTTTCTATTTACCCTTGTAGTTTGTGATAATGCAACAACGTCTACCATTTATACATTTTCAATTCTTCTTATATATTTGTGTGCATATCTTCTCATTTTTTCTAATCTATTTGCATTGTATATTTTCAATGTGCAAGCTACATATTTTCTTGTTGTTATTTTTGAATGGGTTTGATTCATATAAGTAATGCTTACTTTATAGTTGAAAGAGCAAAAAAAAAGCCTAGGGAGCTACTAGTTCCATAATTTTGGCTTAGCTATAGTTTTGGGACCAAAATCTACTTATTTTTATTTCTTTCTTGAAGTATCATGTTTAAAAGCCGGTGCATCATTGTGTTAAAGTTAGAGAGGGTAAATACCTGCTTGAACTAGCACTTGTGGAGATTCACATAATGCATTTAAATTTGTATTTCATATCATGCTTGCTATTTTTAAAATATGCATGACATTAGATAAAATTTATTTGATCATATCATCATACTTATGACTAAAGATGCCCTCCTAAGTTTTTTTTTAAAGTTTAAAAATATTTTTATTTTTTACTCACTACAAGACTTAATCCTTGTAATGCATTCTTATGAGTGTGAGCTTGATAATTTGAGTATTTGTAAGTATTTGAAAGGATTTGGAAAATGGGGATACCATGCTCACATGAACAACCACCCCAAAGTGCAATGGGACTTCACATTCAAGTAAAAAAAATTAAGGAGCCTTATGTTTAGAAGAATTGATGTTTGAGTATTCTTTTAAACACAGATATATTTGAGTATTCCTTATGTGTAGAGAAATTGATGTTTGAGTATTCTTTTAAACACAAATATGATGTTTTCACATTCATATTTGTGTTTGGGTATTCTTTTAATAAACTTAGATTATGTGTGTATGCATGTATGCATACCTATGTGCATGTGATCATAAATAGATGTAAAGTGGATTTCTTAGCTAAGGTGGTGAAGCAAAGAGTACTATGAGAATGCTCATAAATCCCACCAAGTTGCAATCCATAGAAATTAGTTCTAATTTACATATCAATCTATTCAGATTTCCACTTTGGTGTGTGCATGGGCCAATTGATGAGAAAGTGTGTGTGGGCCATGCTACCATATCCAAGTCACACACCCAACAATGATAAGGACTTGGTGTCCATGGCAACTCCTTGGGGACATCACTCATAAGTATATGTAAGTACATCACGTGGATTCAAAAGAAGGGATTTTTAAAGTACCTTTTTTACACAGGTTTTACATATAGAAGAGTGCCATATAAAGGGGTTATTCATAGATATTTGAATAGAAAAGGGGTGTGTCTTATTTAGAGAAAGTTCATAGATAAAGGTATTGTTAAATAAACCTTCAATGCACATGATATAGAGGGTTTACATGTAATGAACCCCCCAAGGAAAACTTCAAGCATTATAATATTGATCTACCTACCAAATGCTAGCAATACAACAAGAGTTTTCAACTTTATACTTGGGTGATAAGTACAACAATGTAGCCTAGTTCTCTTCAATAAGTTTTCGCTTCATGGTTTGACTCTCCAAAATCATTATAAGTCATTCTCTTCACAATAACTATCTCTTTATGATTGATCCTACATAATTGCTCTAAGGCAGTGCCTAGGTCTCTACTTCTTTACCTATATTTAACTCATTACATAGAAGTGAGTATGAGAACGAGTGCATGCCATGCACTCACCCTTGTGTATCTATGTCACGAAGTTCAAACTAAGGGGTGAGTGTATGCCAAACCTTCTCTATTAGTGCATGTGTTTATACTAATAAGGGTCATGCCTATACATGAATATTACCATAAGTGCCCTATAAAAACATTGATATATGATCTCATTCTTTGTTATTTACTAAAGAACCAAATATTCCCTTGAAAAAGGTTAGAGCAATAAGGTAAATTTCAACTAGAAACTTCAACCTATCAAATGTTCCATCATTAAGTGAATCTATAGTAGTAGTTGGTTAACTTTACAATATTATACAATTTCTTTGGCATAAATGTAGGCCTTTCTAATGCGTAATATACAATCTCTCTCTCTCTACATAGTCAGAAATATTGCTCACAAAAGAGTGAGGTTGAGTGTAAGGTGAATTGGTGAATTTGAAAAAACAAACCTTGTAATTTTTATAGAGAGGGTTTTATAATTGTAAGACTTGTAGTAAATTTGGACAGAGTATGACCAAGACACGTATAAAAATTAGAAGAAAACCTACAAATCTTGAAGGTTTAATTAAGGATCACATTGACATCAAAAACTTTTCTCATACATAACTCGCCTAAATGCCCTAAAAAAAGAATCAAGCAATTCACTTAAAAAGCATGTTATGTTTTGGGGCGCGTTGTTTAGTACACGACTAAGCTCATCTGATGTTGGGGTGTTACAAGTGCGACCATGTAAGTGACACGTGCGACCGTGTGATCACAGGTGTCGCGTGGTCCACCGTCCAGGAGAGGGGGACCATCAACCGTGAGAACATCTGAGTTGCGTACTGCAGTGTATTTCTCCAAGACTTCAGTTAGTATGATGTTCGTGAAATCGGAGTTGAGGAGGGGACTCTTGAGAAACATGATAGGATCAGCGGCCCCAAGAGAAGAGTCTCCACGAATCAGAACGGCGAGGGCTTCCATACGGTTGGTTAATCTTCTGACCCACTTATCCTCCCGGCCCTCCAGGCTGCATGTGGACTCCGGAGTACTGATGGGAGACTCGGAAAGCAGCTCTTCGACATGTGATAATTTGGGTCGCCATCTAGACTCTCGAGTCTCCATTAGTCTTTGGCCTATTGCCGGAGGCTTACTTTGCCATGTGTGTATTTGGTGTGGCAACTGGTCGGAGACGCCGCTTACTGTGACACGTGGATCTGTATGACCGTACGGCTCTCTGATTAAACTCGGGTCGAGCCTCGAGGAGAGGAGAATAATGATATGTGCAGGTTATGCACTTTGCTAATCATGAATTGGGGACGCTACACAACAAACCGCACCAGTGAGTGCCTCACTGTCTATTTAAACTCATACCAGTTGATTCTCCCTCGTCGCGGTTTCTGGCCCTTCATCCATCTACAATTGACTACAAGCTTCAGTAGCTAGCTAGCGCCATCAATATGCTACAGGCAGCTGCTGCGTCGTCTTTGGCTACCCTGGGCACCGCCCATTCGTCATCGCTGCTCCAACTCCATGCCTTCCCTACAGGACACTCTCGGACACAGCTTGCGTCTCCAATATCCCTGCATTCGCATTCCATTCCAGCTGCAATACCGCCTGACCGATCATTCAGCAGCTCGTTTCTCCCGGCTTTTCCTGCAGGCTCTCGAAAACCAGCGCCGCCGCCATCTATCACCACCCCCCGTTCGCATTCAGTAATTCGCAGCTCCGCTTTAACAACGAAAGTTCAAGACGTTACTCCGACCGCCAAGGAGCTCTATGCAAACGTCACGTTGGCCCTCTCAGATGCGGCTAGAAGGGAGCTAGAGTCATGGTATACCACGCCCGGTCAGTATGTTGATCTTCACGTAACGAATAGCCCCGCACGGGTTGCCGCTTTCTTCATTGCGTCCGCCCCAAAGGAAACAGCTTCTGGCTGCGTGGAGTTCTTGATCCACGATGTCCCAGATTCCACCGCACACGAGCTGATAAATAGTGCCAAAGGTACTCAGGTTGAATTAACCACCCTATCGTATTCCCACGGTTTCGACGTGCAGCAGTTGTATCCCGTTCAGGACGTTGAGACGGTGTTACTATTTGCTAGCGGCTATGGCCTCGGGTGCGTGCAGCTGCCACTGACCCACTCTTAATTCCTATTATGCGCCAATTTGAGAATTTCTTTCTTTTTTTTCCCTCCTTATTTTTATCTTGGCTCTGTGAGTCTTTGTGTGTGTACGTATATATATAATATTATACATGAAAGGTATATGCACTGTAGTGCACGACCTGCCTGGAGTAATAGTAATAACAGTTTCATAAGGAAGATCACAAAAAGATTTGTATATAGCCTTACCACATGCTAAATTGCTGTTGTTGTCAAGGCAGTGCTATTCGTGCACTCATAGAGGAGGGATTTGAAGCCACAAAGAGACGTGACGTTAAGCTGTATCACTTCTTCGGCACACGTGATCAACAGCCGTATAAGGTATTAAGTGAATACAATATATGCTACGTCATGTTAGATCATGACCGCTCGTGATCAATACCTAACCACCATTACAACTAATTTGCCTCACATCCCTCTGATTGTCAATAAAATTGATTGCTATATCCTTTCTTGGATCGTGCAGGATAAGTATCCAGAATGGGAGAAATCCGGCGTGACGGTTATCCCTTGTCCTGGGGTGATGCTCTCATGCTCAAAAAAGCAGCATTCATTCATTCCTCTCTCTTTTTCCCCAATCCAACCGAGTAGCATCGCTTATCATTTTCCTTGCACTTTTCTTGAATCTCCGATTCATTTAGCGCTTTGTTTGATTTCAATTTTACTTAAGAGATCAAACCTCCGCTCCTTCTTTGATATCATTGCGCTCCTATGCGACGCTCAGCAAAGGATGCAATTTCTGAATGCATGCTACACCACTTAACGTGAACGTTCTTGCGATTTCTCAATGCAGGGTGTGATTCCTCCTCTGATTATTAGCGATCCAAGCAAAACTTGTGCAGCGCTTTGCGCATCTAAGGTCCTACAAGAGGTATGCACTTCTCTTAAGCATTTATGTAGTTGCTTCAATGATGTGAAAACACACATTTGTCGCACACTTTGAATGCCTCGTGTTCTTATCTAGGCCATCACAAGCCAGCTGCTCATAGATGGAGTACCGTCGAACAAGATTCTAACCGTTTTTGGCGGATATTCATCGGAGGGTAAGGAAAATGTCATTGCTATGTCTTTTGCTCTTTGCATTTCCCCTCCCCCTTGATACCATATATATAGACGAGCATATAGATTAGGGAGTAGTGAGGGCGTGGGGTGTTTCTTAAAAGTGTTACAGGATAAAGGGGCCAATAGAGTGACATGTAACGGCACCTCATTATATATATTTTTTTGCTTCGAGTGGGTTACACGTCTGTTCTTTATATAGTTGAATTATATAAATCATATGGTGGTCTAGCAAAAAATTTGATACTTGTATTGGATAATCTTATTTATAAGTGAAGGTTTCAGAAAAGAGTGACAATGGTGGGCTAATCGAGCTTATTTATAAGTGAAGGTTTCATAAAATAGTGATAATGATGGGCTAATCAAGTGACAGTAAAAGATACATTTAGATTCCCTAAGAGAGAGAGTGTGTGTATATGTGCACATGTGAGTGAATGAATGTATTTTCCGTGAGAGAGTGTGTGTATGTGTGCACATGTGAGTGAGTGAATGCATTTGCATGTGCATGAGCACATTTGTATGCATACTAGTTTTGCTTTCCTTCCATACACTCTTCTCATGGAATACATGTTGTAAAGAATATAAAGATGATATTTTAATGAAAATGGGACATTTCTTAAGGTGGAAATTATATTTACAGAAAATACAAAGGTGGAGACAACTTCAAATGAAAGTGTGGGGTTTCTTAAGATGGGACCTAAATATATTCCTTGTGGCATCAAGATAACTGCATGAGGACTCAAACATAAGCTTCTTCTTGCAAAATAAGTGTTGGTATATGCTAAGGGACTTTGTGTCAACCCTAGCCTCAATGCCAAAGCACATGTTGAAGAAATATTTTCCTTTATAAAGGTTTATGACTTTGATGGTTGCACAATATTTAGTAATGTAGCTTATGAGACTTTGGTGCCGGTGCACAATGGATCTTTCTATGTTCCCTAATTCTTTAGAAAGGTGGCTAAGCTCATTATACACTACAAGGAAGTAGGGCCATAGACGATCACATTGATGCATTTTTTGAAATTTAGAAAGAAAACTTACAAGTGCATCTATAATCATAATTATTAAAAACCCATGATCAAAAGGCCTACATTAGAGGCTTCATTTATTTTATGTGTAATAGAATTTATATTTTGAGCTCTTATGAGTACATGTTTTCTCCAATTTTAAGGCTTTGAATGAGGCAAATATAAAAGCACTATGGCATGAAAAAAAAGGAACTTGGGAACTATTAGTTATAGAGTTGTGGTTGAATGCATAGTTATGCAACTAACAACTCCTTGGTTTATTTCTCCCTTCCTTGCATGCACATTGGACATTGTTTATATGAATCTAATCCACATTGTATCAAAATATACACATACTAATATTTCTTAAGACAAAAAAATGTTGAAGAAAAAAAAAAGATTCACAAAATAGTACTCTTGTTTGCATTAGAATTGGAATAGAAGTTTACATAAAGCGCAATTTTGGCTTGCATATAATATTCAAGGAGATTGAAAGCTACCAAAGATTGGCATGTATCTTTAAGTACCGCTTCTACCAAATCTTAACTTACATTTTTAAGTACAAGTTCCAGCACATCTTAACTTACATGACTTGGTACATTAGGGTGTGCTCCTAAGAAGTTGTAAAATTTTTGCTCGAAATATTAAAGAAATTTGATCACCGCACACCCACACAAAAGCTGTGCAAGGTCATCTCCCGCGTTGATTAATGTCGGTGGCTAAGTGTTCCCTCCGCGCACAATGTTAAATTTCGGCTCCGTGTCGTGCAAAAGAGGCTGAGGCTTGAAGATCGCAGGCCGCACGGGAACACCTCTCCAAAAGGGAAAAAGAGGATAATGGTAAAAATTTAAGCAAATTTTTTTATTAATTACCCCCTCCCCTCACCCAATGCATGGCAGGGGAGAGGTGTGTGAGAGGGAGTGTGAGAACTCCTTGTGAGGTGGAGAGCGTGGTGGGAGAGAGAAGGCATGCAAAGCATGCCACGAGGGTGGCTATTTTCCCCCCTCAAAGGCTATATAACCTCCCGCTTAAGCTTGGGGGAGGCACGAAGAGAGAGAAGAGGGAGACCATGACTATAAGAGGATCGCCGCCGCCGTGAAGACCGCCAGGCTGCCACCTGCTACCGCGCTACTACCGCCGCCCATCCCACCGCCATCATCGTCCATTAATCTTCCCCCCCCTTCGTCGTCAATCCTCTCCTCCCTAATCATTTCCCTCCACGTCACATTCTGTGACAGAGTATAAGTGGTGCATAGATCGGATGCCGTAAGCGTGCGTAGTGAGCATCAAAAGGTCCCCAAGAACAAAAGAACTCTACTTTTTGCACACAAATCAATGTAGAAAGCATGCACGACATGAACAAGAGACTAATTGGGTGCAATCTCCCCCCATGCCTTATGTGAGCGCTGCACAAAGTATGTATTTTATGTATTAATCATCTTCAAGCTCAAATAATAGCCCAAATTACAAAATAGCATGCTTTTGGCTTTTGAGTTTACTTTAGTGCCAAGTAGAAATAAAGCTAATGGGCGGGCGCCCAAGAAGTCAGGCATACCCAATACAATCTCCAAATACAAATATTTAAATCGTGCACCCATGCGCATACAAAAACAATATATAAATATCCAATGCCTTAATAAATAGGCGCAACAAAATATAGGCGCCATGCCTAAGGTATGTGCCCATCAAAATATAGATGATAACTTAAATACACGCTATCCTCCAATGCTTTCCACCGCCACTGCTGCTATCTCTACACATCAACTGAAGCATTCACAATCGTTAGTAAAGTAATACAATTAAACCGATGTCAAAGGGTTTTGAAAGTAAAGTCGCAACCACAGAGGTTCTTAAGAAATTCCGAGATACAAGATTAAACAAGTGAGATCAGGCTATGCCATAGTAAACTCCAGACTCTTCATATTGAATGCAAAGATTGTTGATTTAACATGCATATGTTCAATAAACTTGCTGTTCACAGCCTGAAGAGCTATTGAATCCAAACACCAACGGTTCCAGTAATCAAAGACCAGTTTCTGATCAGCAATTATTAAACCCTGTGCGAGTTTAACATACTCTATGGCAATTCTTTATTGCTGGATTCTATAATTCTGCAAAAGGTTAGGTTTGTCTCTAACAAGCTTTCTAACACCAAAAGATACATATAAGATTTCCAACAAGGGCTGTCACTGGCATGCTTCACTTGTGTTAAACTCTTCACTGTTTTACAAAGAGCATAATACTTCAAAATCTAATTCTTTGTAATCATTGAGAAGTGATTCAATGTCCTCAACCAGTAAATATCCAACTTTAGCATATAGAAAAGGGATTTCACTTGCAAGATGATCTACTTTATTGGCTTCTAGAATAGCACTAGATCCATCAGTCTACAACTCTTCCAATCTGTTATCAAAGGTGATACTTCTTGGGTATGGTGAACCTCTTTTGAAGCATTCAGTCTGACAGAATTCTTCACCCTCAGAGCTTGTGTAAAGAACAGTCTTCAATGTTTCATCTTTCAGCACTACTTGAACAGTCATCGAATTGTTGTAACACCAACTTAAGGCTTCTTCAATGTAAACATCCGGAGGTCCTCCACAGCTTTCTGAAATTGATCCAGTACAGCACGAATGCGTTCTATTTCATCCAGACTTCCCGAGGTTAAAGCTCCCTACATTTCCTCGATTGAAACATGTGCATTTGCGGGATCATCTTGCTGTGTATTGGCCGGGCAAATGGTAGGTGGCGCTGAATGACACTGTATAAAGTCTAGGCTGGAAAAGCATCTTAAATTGTCCCCGCACTTCAAACCAACATACAGTTTTCAGGTAAGCACCCTCTTAAAACCATGAATTTGCAATAGGTTCCCACTTCCAATAACGTAGATCCTCAATCCAAACTATGGATAATGCTCTGGCAGTAGCATGAAGCATCCTTCACATGCATTTCAATCGACCCAATAAGCCAGACGGCCATCATTGAGGATGATCCCGGAGAGCAACTACCAGTACAAATGTTTTCTGGTGAGCGAGAAAAGGGGATGGCTATCCGTGAGGCTATCTTGGATGTGCAGACATTACGAGGTCCCCCCCACATTCATCCTTTCAATCCGCCGATCCAGGTCCATGAGAGCAGACCAGACTATATTCTGTTCGGAGGCTTTTTCAAACTATCTTTTGCAACAACTTCAACACAAAAGCAGCATTGAGTCTATTACACCATGTAACTGTCCTTAAAGTGCTCACCCTGGGTGTCGAAATAAGCTTGCCTTCAGTAATAGCAATATTGTAAAGACCTCAAGACTGTTGTAATCAAGATCTACGAAATCGCCCATAAAGATGTAATTTGTGCTTGATACATGACCACCTGTTTGGAATAGCTTCATTAAATCATGAAATTGCCCGTGTATATCACCACAGACAGTGACAGGGCTATTTACAGGCTGTACATTCGACTCTTCTACTAGAATCTCCTTAACATATTCACAGAGTTGCTTGAGTTCATCTTCCAGTAAACGCTCCCCTTGTTTCACCCTTTCCTTCTGGCATGATCGCTGTGGAGTGCACGTCTCTGAATTTCCCCACGCTCACAGGGCGCCATCATTCCTTTTCTCCCTCCAAAAAGCCCCCCCATTTGAAAATAGTCATCCCCTTCTTGCTTTTTTCCTTCGGCTCCTCTATTCCTGCCCCATCATATACAACCAAGGTACCATTATTGTAGATTCCTAGAGAAGATATAGCAGTAGAAAAAGCTGATTGTGATGGTAACATGTGGGCAAATTGAAGGTTGGATCTACCACTCCATCAACATCAAAGAAGAGAGCACCTGGAATATCAGAAACCTTGTATTCTTGAAAAGATCCCTTTTCTCATTTGGCATGTACCAAGATGCATTCAACACCTTTCACAAATTGAAGCCTAAAATTCTTTCCTTCATGATTCAACCGCAATGTTTTATGGAATACAGCAGCAATCATAGATAATCTAATGCGGAAGCTAGCATGCATGACATTCTGAAAATATTGAGCTTCACAAAGAACTCCACCAACCACACCTACGAATATCAGAGCACCATATACATAACCAATCTTAGAGTCTATGCTAGTCTCAGCCACATCTCCCAAAGCTCCTGTGAGCTGTTGATCAAAACCTCCTCATCTAGGTTGACTGACCACTTGGCAAGACATGCCAACTAGAGCATTACAGATAAGTTCCTCTTGCTCCAAACCCTCTTCACCATACTGCCCACGCAGAACAAAAGTATAAACACAACAACTAAATATGTACAAAGTATCAAACCCCACACACACAACTTTTGGGTGGATTTCACACCTCGGATGCGCAGCAGTACGACACCGATAAAAGTGAATACCTAGCAGTCTTCAGCTACATAAATAAATCAATTGGTTAGAAGTCAATCCTAACCTTAATTTATCACGAGTGCGTATTCTAAACTCATAAACGTTTATTAATTTAATATGTATTTTGCGGAATCACCCGCTATGGAATCACCCATGTACACACTAAATTAACGAAACGCCCAAAAAGGATAGGCGTCCCCATCGACTTCTCGCACAAAGAATCCACTTTGTGTATGAGCCCCGGTAATAAAAGTTTACGGAATCCACCGTGTAATATGCCTCCTGGCATCATACCCCGGGGGTGGGATAGAAATTGTCCTCAATTGCTATTAGCTCAATGTGGAGCTAACAGAGTGGGGAAAGCATTTAAGTCTCTAGCGTGCATCCATTGGGCCTCTTCAACAGGATGGTTTTTAAACTTGACCAAATATCTAGAATATCTACGGCCAGTTCTAGTGGCCATAAAGTCAGTATCTATAATAGCTTCAGGCTCAAGGATTTCAGTCTCTTCATCTAACAAAGGTGGAATTTCATAAACAGGGTGTAAGAAATTCATAATGTCCAAATTGTGTTCTAAGTGCAGTTTTGAATATATCAGATTTATCTAATCTCACTTGATAATAACCATGCAATGTGATTTGTTTTCCTTGAAAATGAATTTTAATTGAATGCGTGGAATAATCCATGTCAGGATTATACTGATGACGCCAAGGCATACCTAGGATAATATCACTAGGCTGTAAAGGTACAACTAGAAAATTTCTACGTTCAGTGTATTCACCAATTTTAATCTCTAAGTTATGCACCTCTTGTGTTCCATTATATCTTGTGCCTAAGAATGCTGCTTTAATGCGATAATGTGTAGAAACAGTTTGTAAATTCAATTCTTTCAATAACTCTGCAGAAATAAAATCATGTGTACTACCATCATCATGCAAAATAATCTTTTCTTTACCATGCACTAAACATTTCATTGTCAACAAAGAATGTGAAGTTGGCATACCTGGTAAAGTATCTAAAGGAGTAGCAATGTTGTCATCATCTTCTGTAAAGTCAGGCAGTTCCTCATGTTCTTTATCATCCATTGCTCCAAGATAATTGATATGGACAGATGGTTTCTTCGATTGGCAATTGGCTGCTAGATGTCTAGGTTGATGGCATTTGTAACAAACTATTGGTTTGGCTTTAGATACATTTTTGGCAATGGCAGGAAGTCTAGGAATATTAGGATTTGGCTGTGAGGATGGCTTAAGGTTTTGATTGGTGTTTGATGGCAAAGCAGGTGGTCGTGTCCAATACTTACGGAATGGTAATGGAAGAAAATGGCTTTGATTGAATCTTCTAAAATTTGAATTGAATTGTTTGGAACCATAGTTACCATTTTCTTGAAATTGTTGTGGACGCTTGTCTCTTCCTTGAATCTTGTCTTCAGCGTCATGAGGTAAAGAAATTTCATCTTCAAGGGTTGTTGGCTTGAACATATTAACTTCAACGTAGTAATGTCCAAGTAAGTCGGACGTAAACTTGTGTTTGTGAGTCGCTTCAGGTATGTCTTCTAGCATGCATAGTTGCAGTAGGGCATTCCAAAAATGTTCGGTGTATTGGGAAATAGGTTCACGATCTCTTTGCTGTAGAAGATCCCATTGCTTTATGGCTTTTTCATGGAATTGAGGAGGAAGGAAATTCTGCAAAAACTTCCTTTGGAAACTCTCCCAGGTAGTAGGACAATCAATGCCCTTGCGAATCACAGTCCACCAAAGAGATGCTCGATCGACTACAGGATTAGTGACACATTTAATTTTATCTTTTTCAGTGTATGTCTCTTCATGAAAGTAATCATCAAACTGATTGATAAATGCAAATACAGTCTTTCCATCTGGAGTTCCATTGAAAGTACGAAATTTAAAATTTCTTTTACTTATTTTTGTTTCTTTGCGGATGGATTGAGCTTCAAGCGTCGCATTGATGGTACATCGTATAAGATCTTCGGGTTGCGGTCCATCTTTGTCGGTGGTAGATCATTTTAAATTGTCCAATTGAACTTGCAAAGCTTGTCGGGCTCTTCGTTCTTCATCAAGCTGCATCATAATCAAATCTAATTTTTGTTCCATCGTAGGTTCGGGAAGATCACCTTCGGCCATTAAATCATCCATGTTTTGTTTCATCATCCTGTAAAAATCCAAAAGACCTCACTCTCTCAAAATCTGATTAGCGGGATGAGGTAGCTCAAAGTTGGGCATACAAGGCTTATAGATTTTTGTTTGGCTTTTACAGTCTTTATCTTTTGCGGTTGCGGGATTTGTAGTCTTCTTAAAAACTGCGTATGACCATCTGCATGTGCTGAAACTGGTTCAGCAAGTCTGCTGTGTGAATAGAGTCTTCCAGGGAACAATTCTGTAATTCTGTGCTTCTGCGTAGGAACAGTCTTTATGGGAGTAATTAAGATAAGTCGGTTTTGATCCTCTGTGACTTACAGGACTTGCAGAAGTATGAACACTTGCAGAACTTGAGTAATTAAGCTTGTTTAAAGCTTAAGTGACTTAGGTTTAAGAGAGGACTTAAGTTGATCGACGAATTTTGAGGGGGGGTCCGTTTTTTGCGCCGCCGATTCCGTTCAGAAGGTGCCGCGGCCAGAGTCATTGAATTTTATGGGGCTTAAGCTTTATAATAAGCTTTTTAAGCTTTTAGATAAACCTTCTAAACTTCTTGGCTATGGAAGTAAAGCTTACTGTATTGTGGAAAAACGACTTGTAGAGGGAGATGTAGGAGTGGTCCTCCGCCTTCTCAGGCCGGTCCTTCGCGATCAAAGGCTGCAGGCTAAGGTTCTTGAGTTATCGACTGTTCACGATGAAACTCACTGTAGAGCTCAATCGTTCTAGGAGCTCCACCTTCGCACAAGATGGATAGCGATTGGAAGCTCTCGATCTCAGCTTTGCTCTGATACCACTAGTGCACAGATCGGATGACGTAAGTGCGCGTAGTGAGCGTCAAAAGGTCCCCAAGAACAAAAGAACTCTACTTTTTGCACACAAATCAATGTAGAAAGCATGCACGACACGAGCAAGAGACCAATTGGGTGCAATCTCCCCCCATGCCTTGTGTGAGCACTCCACAAAGCATGTATTTTATGTATTAAT
Source organism: Lygodium microphyllum (assembly GCF_053477565.2). Taxonomy (NCBI): domain Eukaryota; kingdom Viridiplantae; phylum Streptophyta; class Polypodiopsida; order Schizaeales; family Lygodiaceae; genus Lygodium; species Lygodium microphyllum. Next base: position 80,297,439 of record NC_141163.1, on the reverse strand, counting down.
CATCTTCAAGCTCAAATAATAGCCCAAATTACAAAATAGGATGCTTTTGGCTTTTGAGTTTGCTTTAGTGCCACGTAGAAATAAAGCTAATGGACGGGTGCCCAAGAAGTCAGGCATACCCAACACAATGTCCAAATACAAATATCTAAATCGTGCACCCATGCGCATACAAAAATAATAAATAAATATCCAACGTCTTAATAAATAGGCGCGATAAAATATAGGCGCCATGCCTAAGGTATGTGCCCATCAAAATGTAGATGATAACTCGAATACACGCTATCCTCCAAAGCTTTCCACCGCCACTGTTGCTATCTCTACACATCAACTGAAGCATTCACAATTGTTAGCAAAGTAATACAATTAAACCGGCAAAAGTCAATACCTAGCAGTCTTCAACTACATAAATAAATCAATTGGTTAGAAATCAATCCTAACCTTAATTTATCACGAGTGCGCACTCTAAACTCATAAGCGTTTATTAATTTAATATGTATTTTTGGAATCACCCGCTATGGAATCACCCATGTACACACTAAATTAACGAAATGCCCGAAAAGGATAGGCGTCCCCATCGACTTGTCGCATAAAGAATCCACTTTGTGTATGAGCCTCGGTAATAAAAATTTACGGAATCCATCGTAAAACCTTACGGAATCCACCGTGGCATGGAATCCACTATGTAATATGCCTCCTGGCATCAATAAGAAGCTTCTAAAGACAAGCTTCCATAAGCCTAGTGCATATGGCTTATCCCCGGGAATTAAAATCCAAGCCTCGAAGGCCCTGATCCTGTGTAGGAGAGAAATATCGCGGACTGTGAGTTTTCAGGACGCGTGAGTAACCCAAGGGAAGCTGCTGCAACAAAAAGAAATACGCTATAGAAATGGCCCCAAAACAAAAGATGCAAGGCGCATGCGCGGAAGTCTCGAACCCAAGTTTACACGTGGACATTCCTACAAGTTCTCATGCCTAGGTTCTGGGAGCTTAATTTCGCATAAAAGGAATGCATTAGGCACGTTAAATTTTCATTAGAAGAATGCATTTACGCATGTTTCTAATTCACGTAGTCTAGTTAAAATGCATTTGGGAAATTATCTGCCTGAAAAATTTACAAGAGTTAGAGCATGTCATGCAATTGGGTTGCTTGCATTTCCAAGTTGCAAATCCTAAGTGCATATTGCTTAGGTTTAAAAGATGAAATTGTTTAAATGCATCTTTGATTGGCTACGGAAAAGAAAAGCGCGTAAGGCATTTAGGTAGTAATTTTCTACTTGTAGATTCGTATGACATTATCGTTGTCGATGTTGCCCAAGTAGTTGCATTGCATGGAAATGAAATCATGGACTTGCATGTTGCATGTGAAGATGCTTGTATTTTAAGACGGATTAAGTGCCATAGAATGGATTAAGTCAACAATAGTCTTATGATATTTGTCATGCATGAACTTCATTTATCAAAGTTGTATCTAGAAAAGGGTGCATGTCATATTAAAGTCTGAAATTCAACTACATTTAACAAAAGGTTGTAGGCAAAGTTCTTAATGTAAATCTATGTAGTTTTATGCAAGTTATCCCCCAAAATGTCAATCATTATGATTCTAGCAAGGAAGAGAAATGGTCAATTGCAAGCCCTATAGTTGCATTGAAGGAAAGGTTTATGATCTGCATACTTACATGGAATGTTGCATCTTGAATTTAGTTAATTGCATCCCTTAGGAAAAGTACTCGCATCTCTTCTAAGCAAAGACCATTCTCGATGTGAGAAAATTAGATCATTTTAGGTAGATCACTTGTAAGGGTATAACCTTCAAGGGATTCGTAAAAGCATAACTAGTCGGTACGACGAATACTTGATCAAAGTGCTAGGTAGGGTTTAGCACGTTAAAAGAATTCTACCTAGTATCGCACTTGGGAGGCAATGTCAAGACTTTCGAACCCAAGGGTCCTACCCACATTCACGGAATGATTGGGTTAATCGGACATCCATACAATAACAATTTAGGATTTTTACCTTAGTGCAAATTGGCCTAATATTAGATTAGAAACCCTAGGGCCAATCGTTATCGGCTTAGTAAGATTAGGAATTGGGTTGGGTCAAGAGGACACTCCAAACCCTACATCTTGACTAAACATAATTCTTGACCGAGGAATGTCATTGGTGGGAGATTGATCCCACAAGCTAGATGCGACTCCTATGCAACAAGTTGCAACGTTGCATGGCTTTGTGTTTAAGTCACAAGATGGATTTGCCACTCTTTAGAACAAGGTTGTAAGGTTCTAGTGCAAGAGAATGAGTAGTCATCCTGCTACATCACCCTTCTTGGGTTGAGTTTCCAAGTAAGGGGAAGATATGTATTGCCTAACAAACAAAGGATCAATCAAGATGGGGTGACAAAGTTGCCTAGGATTTACTGTCTTAACTTAACGAACCTAAGGTGTTTGCTAATTTGGGTTAGTAGGGTATAAACCCTAACCCAAGGATAAAAGGGAAACAAGCAACGAATCCCTTGGAGATCTTGGCAAGTTGCTATTGATCCCGTATCAAATGCTGGATGCATTCGGAGAGAAAGATTCACTTCTTAGGAGTTGGCCAAGTAAAGGACCACAGGATTGATTGTGTTTGTATAGTTAGGAGCACTGTTTGTATTGCTTTGCTCAAAGAACTAAAGATGGAAAAATAAATAATGCTTTAGGTTGAAGGCATGGAGGGAGAGGCAGCATCAGTTACCCCCGACTGTCTGCCTGTTGACCCTAACCAAGGTGGTTGTTTGCCGCGCCGGGAACGTGGACCGAACTCGCCACGAGAGGTCTCTCTGTTGGGCGCTACTTGGAGCAGGAGGACGCTTGGCTGCTAGGGGGGGCTCTGGCCATAAATCCCTTGCCTTCCTGGTCCTGCACAAGAGGTCGACGTGACTTGGGATTGGATCTCGAGGCCGGCATACTACTCTATAGGAAGAAACTTGGATTAGTAATCCCTGAGGATTATTGGATGGCCTTTGGGCAGATTATGGATTGCCTTCGGGTGGATTATGGATTAGCCTTTGTGCTGGATTATTATGATGTATTTGAAAGACTGATTAATAAGATAACTTGTTGAAAATGAACTTTTTTGACACTGTTTTTCTATGTCAAGTACTAACATTACGTGAAGGAACTGATGATTAACTGGCTAATTAAGAAAGCTATATTTGCGTGTCAAACTAAATGTGGTAGGTAATTAGACAACTAAAGCAAGCTTGAGGAAAGTGCGGTGGATGTGGCCATGGGTCCGTCCTACGGATGGGCAGTCCCGATTTGCCGGGAACTTTTCTTGAAGGAATTTGACAGTAAGGAACATTGACCTAGAATCTAGGATACTAGAGTCCCAATTTATGCTGTTTTAGGGGGAACGGAATGGGACAACCCTACATGTCAGAGGTTGGAAGGTCAAGAAAAACATGTATGCGTACGAGGAAGTGACTTGAATAATCCCTGCCAACAGAATCAAGGTGTTGGGACGTTACGAGAAGAACGGGTACCAAAGGAAAGGATACCCTAATCTTCCAATGACCTATTGATTCTTGAAATTTTATGACCCTAATCCATACTATTTTTCAGTTTTCGTAGCTAAATGTAACACAATCTTATTCTCCCTAAATTAATGTATCAGCTTGCTCTACCATCCCAAGAATAATTGTACTCTGAAAGGACTATGCCCATATGAATGAAATAAGTCTCTTTTTATCAATGATTGTGTTGACTGTGAGTATTGATAAAAAAGTTAAGTCATTAGATCTCTTGGCTGAAAGCTGAATTGGACATAAAATGTAATGTGAGAAATATTTAGCAAGTTGTTAACATTAAGAATCTCATATCCAAGCACAATCTCAGGTGCAGATTTCTAGTCCGACCCCTACACCAAGTACGACCGTGATTCAGGAGAAGAAGTTTCTTCTCAAGAAAATCAAGCCACCAGAATTTGATGGCAAGGGAAGGTCCATCCAAATTGATGCCGAGATCTGGATCAAATCCATGGAGAATTACTTTGAAGCGGCAGTTACCGCACCTGCTAACCATGCTATGTTCGCCAAGTTGAAGCTTACCAGCAAAGCCAGACTTTGGTGGAAGCAATGGTGCAAAGACCAAGGGATCTCGGAAGGGTCAGCTACTTCGGAGAAGCTTAAAAGAGCTGTGCGAGGAAGATATCTACCACCTGCCTACCACATGTAGAAAATGAACGAGTTCTATGAGATGAAATAACTTGGTTTATCTCTTGATGCTTACTATTCAAAGTTCATCTCTCTTTTGAAGTATGCGCCACAAATGGACATGACACAACAGGTGTCGAAGTTTTGTGCCAGATTAAACCCACCTGTAAACACCCGCCTCGAGTCAATACGCCCAACAGACCTTCAAGATGCACTCATTCGATCTGCGCCCATAATTCAAGAGGTGCAGACTAGGCCAAGAAATAACAAGACTTGGTCTTACAAGGATCAGAACAAAGGAGTGTATAGGTCCCAGGCGAAGAGAGTTCAAGGTCAAAACCAGGGACAAAGGAAGAAAGCTAGGACCAATAATGTCAATAATTTTGTTCCTACCCAAGGTAATGGCCACAATCTCCATTTTTTCGATTGCAACGAGCCCGGTCATTTCACAAGGCAATGTCCCAAGCTTGGCGCAGGACAACGTCAAGGACCATCCCAAGGAACCGCCCATGGCCAAGGAGCCGCCACCCGGGGCAAAGGAAGAACTGCTTGTGTTGCCAACAGGGAGATGTGCAATGAAGAAGACTCGACCATGGAAGCAGACTTTGAGAGGGCAACAGTCCATGCCGCCCTTCACAAGAAAGGCCCAAATCGCCAATTTTTGGTGATTCAGACACCATCAAACTATCAAGGTAAAGGCTTCAAAACCTTCATTGATTGTAATAGTACGCATTCCTTTATTTCACCAGCTTGTGCAAGAAGACTAGGAATAGCCACAATAGATGCACCTACCTTATTTGTGGAATTAGAAAATGGTCGTGAGATCACTTGTACCAGGCAAACTGCTAAGTTGAAATTCCTACTGGGAGGAAAGTCGACTTCAGTCAGATTCAAGTTTATGAACCTAGGTATGCATGAGTGTTTGCTCGGAATGGATTGGCTTAAACCTAATGATGCCCACATTCACTATGAAAAGGGCTAAGTTTCCTTTTAAAACTCTGAAGGGAAATTGGTCACAACTCAAGGAGAGGCTGGTAGGCCAAAAATTCAACTGGCCAAAGCAACTCGGATAATAAAGGGAGTTAGAAAGGGACTACCTGTCTATTTGATTAAGCTTAATAAGCTAGATCAGAATCAGGAGTCTAGTGAAGAACCTTCATGGCTAAAGGAGTACGCAGAAGTATTTCATGAAGAGCTGTCAGAACTTCCTCCTCAAAGGGAAGTTGATCATGAAATCAAGCTAGCGCCAAGAGCCGCGCCAATTGTAAAGAGACCATATAGAATGGCCATTCCGGAAGTGATTGAGCTGAAGGAGCAACTAAAGTAACTATTAGATTAGGGTTACATCCGTCCTAGCAGTTCGCCATGGGGAGCTTCAGTACTGTTCCAGAAAAAGAAGGATGGAATGCTTCGGCTGTGTATTGATTACAAAGAGTTGAATCAATCAATCATTAAGAACAAGTACCCTATTCCAAGAATAGCTAAACTTCTTGACCGTCTTCAAGTTGCGAAGATCTTCTCCAAGATTGATCACAGGTGTGGTTAGTATCAGATAAGGATCAAGGAAGAGGATATCCCAAAGACGGCATTCAGCACAAGATATGGACACTTTGAGTTCTTAGTCATGTCATTCGGGCTGACAAATGCTCCTGCCACCTTCAACAGGCTAATGTAGGATATCTTTAGGCCATATCTTGATGACTTTGTACTCGTCTTCTTTGACGATACCTTAGTCTACTCCAAACAGGAAGAAGATCATGAACCCTAGCTTCGCATCATCCTTGAGACAATGAGGGCACACAAGCTTTATGCTAAGAAGAAGAAGTGTGCATTCTTCAAGTGACAGATTGAATATCTGGGATTCATTGTATCTACGGAAGGAATCTCAGTGGATCCGGCTAAGGTCAGAATGTCCAACACCAACAACTGTCAAAGAAATACGTAGTTTTCTTAGATTGACGGGATGGTACAGGGTCTTTATCAAAGACTATGCTTTGATTGCCGTGCCACTGACCGATCTACTGAAGAAGCAAACATCAATTGTATGGTCACCTGCTGAATAATCGAGCTTTGATAAACTAAAACAAAGTTTGGTCTCAGCACCTATCCAGAAACTTCCGAACCTTAGTAAGGAATTTGAAGTGATAACTAATGCTAGCACACTTGCCTTAGGATGTACGCTTATGCAAGAAGGTCATCCTGTAGCATATTCTTCGAGGAAATTGAAGAGCCATGAAAGGAACTATGCTACCCATGATCTGGAGTTGTTAGCTGTCATCCATGCTCTCAAGCTTTGGAGACACTACTTGCTGGGTAATAAGTTTACCCTAGTGATGAATCATAAAAGTCTTAAGTGGATCTTTACCCAGAATGAACTCAATATAAGGCAACGTCGATGGATTGAAGTGCTGGAGAAATACGATTTTGAAATCAAAAAACGGCCTGGAAAGGAGAATGTAGTTGCCGATGCACCCAGTCGTAAGGCTTTTCTAAATTCTCTAACCTTGCAAGATCCATCAACAGCTAGATCTCTAGCCACAAAGGTATCCATGCCAAACAACCCAATACTTGAGCTAGCTAGAGAAGAGGCATGCCATGATCCAACCTATCAGAAGTTGCTAAGGGAGATCCCCATCAAGGACCAAGACTTGTCTACTATAAAAATGAGATTATATATACCGGCAAGCCAGTCACTCAAGCAAACCCTACATCTTGACTAAACATACTTCTTGACCAAGGAATGTCATTGGTGGGAGATTGATCCCACAAGTTAGATGCGACTCCTATGCAACAAGTTGCAACATGGCATGGCTTTGTGTTTAAGTCACAAGATGGATTTGTGACTCTTTAGAACAAGGTTGTCAGGTTCCAGTGCAAGACTAAATTGCAAAAGGATGAGTAGTCATCCTGCTACATCACCCTTCTTGGGATGATTTGCCAAGTTAGGGGAAGATATGTATTGCCTAGAAAAAAAAGGATCAATCAAGATGGGGCGATGAAGTTGCCCAGGATTTACTGTCTTAACTTAAGGAACCTAAGGTATTTGCTAATTTGGGTTAGTAGGGTATAAACCCTAACCCAAGGATAAAAGGGTAAACAAGCAACGAATCCCTTGGGGATCTTGCCAAGTCGCTATTGATCGCGGATCGAATGCTGGATGCATTCGGAGAGAAGAATTCAGTCCTTAGTAGTTGGTCAAGTAAATGACCACTAGATTGATTATGTTTGTATAGTTAGGAGCATTGTTTGTATTGCTTTGCTCAAAGAACTAAAGATGGAAAAATAATTAATGCTTCAAGTTGAAGGCCTGGAGGGAGAGGCAACATCAGTTACCCCCGACTGTCTGCCTGACGCTAAGCAAGGGGGTTGTTAGCTGCGCATCAGGAGGAACGTGGACCGAACCTGCCACGAGAGGTCTCTCCATTGGGCGCTACTTGGAGCAGGAGGACGCTTGGGTGCCAGGGGGGTCTCTGGTCGTAAATCCCTTTCCTTCCGGGTCCTGCACAAGAGGCTGACGTGACTCAGGATTGTAAAAAAGTCATGTTCTTATCCTATTATTTTGGGGCAGCCATTTATTGTTGAGTCTTGGATGGAGATTAAGGTTATGGATGATGGGTCTGCCTATGCACGGATCTGAAGCAAAGATGGGAAGAGAGTTGTCCAGTTCATGACTCTTTGCATTAATCATCAGAGAAATATAGATTCTTTGAGGGATTCCCCTCTTCCATAGGAGAGACGGATTTTTTTTATGTACCACTATCTTGCAAGACGATAGTGGTACGAGTCAAGGAAAGCTCTTGCCTCCTGGTAGTGGAAAATTTCCCTCATGTGTTTATGGTGTATCCACTGAAAGTACTTTGTGTTTTTAGCATATTTCTAATATGCCTAGAGCTGCTAGGCAGTATATAAAATGAAAAGAAAAAGAATTAATGATTGTAGGTGTTTTGTAGGAAGAAGACCAGATAGATGGTCTCTATGATGGCAGATAGTGGTATGAGTCTTTGCAGATTGGACAATATTTGAGTACCACGTTTAGATAGGATTGATGGATTGATGTAGACTTCAAGAAGATTAGAAGAAAAGCTTATGGTTTCTTATTATGAAATGGGATACTTTAGAAGCATCTATGAAAGCGAGGAGGACAACCATTGAGAGTTGTTTGTGATAGAGCTTCACAGGTGCATATCATGAAAGAATTCCATGAAAGTCTTTGGGCTGGACATCGAGCTGTATGGGAAACCTATGAGAATATCAAAGAGCGCTATTGGTGGAGAGGCATGTATAGAGATATCTCACTGTTTGTTGAGACATGCCTTGATTGTTAGTTATTCTATTCAGTGAGGCATAGAGATGAGCTTCATCCTGTTACAACTATATATATCATCTCTCACTTGACTTGGGTCTCACCTATATATACTAACTCTACATCAATATGAATCATTCTTTGGGAGCATGTCTTGTGTATCTCTCTCGTGCTCTCTCTCTCTCTCTCAACATGGTATCAGAGCTATGGATGTGTAGCAATAACAAGGAAGATATGTTGTTTCATTGTTTATATTTGATTGAATTCTTTGCACAAGTGATGATTTGATACATGAACTTGTTCAAATTAGAAGTATTAGTTAATTTTGTCTTTAAAAACAAAACCAGGTCCAGGTGCGTAGCTCTCGTCAGGCGCTCCTGTTGCTAAAAATCAGATTGTTACTCAACTTCTTCATACCATCAAAGATCCTTTATATGACAATATCATCACTATTTTGTCTAACAAGGATGATATCCACTTTGACAAAGCATGTATATCTCTTATTGAATATTCTCAACGTCATGAGCATCATTTGGAAAAATCTGATGGTGTTTTGGTCACTCGCAAACAAAGGGATTTTGATGCTGCTTTTGTTGCTCGCAAGCGTCCTGCTTCACGTTTTCAGCAGGGTGGACGCCCTAATCCAGGTTATGTGGCTTCTGATTTTGCTGGGCACATCAATATGATGAGGAGCATGGAGTTACTACAAAGCAACCTCGCTCGTCCAAAAGTTTTCCTCCTTGTGATTATTGTGCACATACAGATCATCCATCTCGTCGTTGTTATAAACACGGATATGATGAAGAACGTTCTCGAGCTTATATTGTTCAACAAACTATAATTGATGATGATCATACTCATCATGAGCTCAATTTCCTCCATTATGATATCTCTCTAGAAAAGGTACTTCATGTTCATGATGGTTCTCTATTCATCGTTGATTCAGGTGCCACTGGAAACATGACATACCAATCGCAGTGGCTTCACAATTATCATTCTCTTCCTGTCAAGAAGTTTATTTACCTTGCGGATGATACGACTTGTCAAGTCAAAGGAGTGGGTGATTTATATCTGGGGATTGTTTCATCCACTAGAATATTAAGAGGAGTTCTTCATGTTCCAGATTTGCAAAGAAATCTTCTTTCTGTTGCTCATCTAGTTGATCTTGGTTTGATTGTTGGCTTTGATCATAATCAATGTCGTATAGAGAAAGACGGGCATACTATAGCAGTGGCTCCTCGACATGGTAATCCATTTGAGCTATCATTGAACGATACAGTTGCAAATGTTGTTACTGCCCGTGGAGATGCAGATTGCAAATTATGGCATCAACGATTTACACACTCCGATTTTGCCAAAATTCTTAATCTTCATCGTTATGGTCTTGTGCAAGGTATGGATCTTAAATCTCATCCACGTATGGGAATATGTGAGTATTGTGCACTTGGAAAACACCATCATTCGCCTTTCCACACTTCTACTTCATCACATTCCTGTGCTCTCTTGGATTTGGTTCATACCGATATTTGCGGTCCTTTTCCTACCTCAAAGTCTCAATATCGATATTTTATAACTTTCATTGATGATTTCTCACGGTACACACATGTCTATCTTCCTCGACATAAGTCTGAGGCTTTACCTATATTTAAACAATACAAGATAAGTGTGGAGCTTCAAACTGGATTCTCTATAAAGGCGCTTCACAATGACAATGGCGGTGAATATGTATCCAATCTATTTGATGACTTCTGTAAGGATCAAGGTATTCATCATGAGTTTACAGTTCCTTATTCTCCTCAGCAAAATGGTGTTGTTGAGCGCAAAAATCACACGATTCTTAATGCTATATGTTGCATGCTCGTACACTCTGGTTTGTCTCGAAAGTTTTGGACTGAAGCACTTCTAACAGCTGTTTTTATTCAAAATCATCTTCCAACTACTACACCTGCTGGTGGTAAAATTCCTATAACAATTTGGACAGGGAAGACACCTTCAGTCTCTCACTTTCGCACATTTGGCTGCATTGCTTATATTCATGTGCCCAAGGACACTCGGGATCCTCCAGGTTTGAAGGTTATTTTTCTTGGTTATTCAGATCATTCCAAAGGTTACAAATTTTATGATCCTTCTTCTCAAAAGGTTATCATTAGTCGTGATGCTATATTTGATGAGAAGACTATGGGTGGCACATGGTCATCAGATGTTTCAGATGATACACAGTCTTTGCTTAGTGCATTTCCTTACTTGCTTTGTGATTCTACTAATTCTGATGATCATAAACCTCCTTCACCTCCAAAAAAGATTAATGAAAATTTGGAGATCTATGTCGATCTTCCTATTGAGATAGAGCATGGATTCTATTCTATTGAATATGATGTCTTTGATAATGCTATGTCTGTCCAAGAGGATCCAATATCATATATGGAAGCTATCAATTCGTCTCAAAGGGATCAATGGCAAGAAGCTATGCAAGCTGAGTACGATTCTTTAATCTCCAAAGGTACATGGATTCTTACTGAACTCCCCCCAAATCGTGTTCCTATCAAATGTAAATGGGTTTATAAAACCAAGACCAAAGCTGATGGCTCATTTGATAAGTTCAAAGCACGACTTGTTGCAAAAGGTTACTCACAGGTTGCAGGAGTAGATTATCAAGAAACATTTTCTCCCATTGTGCGCTCCACAACTGTTCGTATGATTTTGGCTTTTGCAACACTATTTGATCTAGAAATTCACCAAATGGATGTTAAAATGGCTTTTCTCAATGGAGATCTTGAAGAAGAAATCTATATGGAGCAATGTGAAGGTTTTATGATTGCAGGAAAGGAGCATCTTGTATGCCAGCTTCATCGTGCATTACATGGATTGAAGCAAGCCTCTCCTGCTTGGTATATTAAGATTGATCAGTTCCTCACATCTAAAGGTTTTGTTGCATGTTCTGCTGACCCAAATCTTTACATCAAAAGGGAGGACAAATATTTTATTATTCTTACTCTATATGTTGATGATACTATTCTTGTGTCAAATAATATTGCTTTTTTGGATGCTATGAAGAAGCTTTTATCGATTGCATTTGAAATGGTTGATCTTGGTGAGATACATTCTTGTTTGGGTATTCAAGTTCAACGACACCGACAACAAGGCATTCTTCTTATTCGCCAGACAAAGTTTATTAATGATATTGTTAAGAAGTTTGGGTTGACAAATGCGCACTCTGCCAACACTCCCATTCTTTCAAGCTCTACCAAGGGTACATCTACAACACGCAATGAAGAATCAACCATTCATCAACCTTTTGCTAATCTTGTTGGTTGTCTTCAATTTATTGGTTTAAACATAAGACCAGATATTTTATTTGCAGCTAATTTTTTGGGATAGTATCTTTCTTCCCCTTCCACTATTCATTGGAGTGCTACAAAACGTATTCTTAAGTACCTCAAGGGTACTAAGAATTTTGGTCTTATTTATCGTCGTCGAGAGGATTCTTCTTTATCTTCTTCAACTTCTCTTGACCTTATTGGATATGCAGACGCTGATTGGGCAAGTTTACACTTATCCATGCGTTCTACAAGTGGGAATTGTTTCTTTGTTAATGGATGTTTGGTTTCTTGGTCCAGCAAGAAACAACGATGTGTTGCGGTTTCTACAACTGAAGTCGAATATGTTGCTGCATCATTAGCAGCTCGCGAGCTAGTTTGTCTTCGACAACTACTTGCAGATTTGGGACATCCTTCATCATCTAGTACACCTCTTCGATGCGATAACCAAAGTGCTATTAGTCTTACCAAAGACTATATACAACATAATAAATCAAAGCATATTGCTACTCATTATCATTATGTTTGACATGAAGTCAAGAAAGGTTCCATTATGGTGGAGCATGGTCCTAGTGATCAAATGGTTGCAGACATCTTCACAAAAGCTCTTAGTGAAGCTCGCTTTAGCTCATTAAGACATTCACTTGGTATTGTTCCAAGTTCTTGTCTCACTGATTGAGGAATGTATCATTGTATTCAAGAAAACTTTATAGTAAATCATTTTTGTATCGTAGGTATGTGTAGGGGGTCGGGTTTTTCCCTTGTTCTCCCCAAGGGTTTTTTCCCTCGCAGCCAGAGACCTTTGTTTGAGTGGGGATGTTACAACTATGTATATCATCTCTCACTTGACTTGGGTCTCACCTATATATACTAACTCTACATCAATATGAATCATTCTTTGGGAGCATGTCTTGTGTAACTCTCTCGTACTCTCTCTCTCTCTCTCAACACATCCTACCTACTCATTATGTATTCATTACAAGTTCTTGATTTGATTACTATGCATGTTGGTTTATGGTAGATGTGTTACATTGTTTTGGCACGAGAAGATCTCACAAATCAAGTGGAAGGAAGAGCATTACCAACAAAGTCTACTTCAGTGGTTTATAAGTTTCTATCAGAGGATGTAATTTGCAGGTATGGATGTATAGGGAAAAGTTACTGCAGATAGAGGTGAGTTGGATGCTGATGAGGCTAGGGAGTTTTTCTTTCACCTTAGCATTAAACTTGCTTTGACTTCAATATATAATCTAGAAGGCAACAGGAAGAGTGAAAGAGGCCATTTGCCGATTGTGAAAGCCTTGGTCAAAGCATGTGGTGGACAGGTTTAAGAGTGGCCTAGGATGTTGCCTTATGCCTTGTGGGCCGATCGCACTACTCACAGTGTGACTACAGGATATATGCCAGTTGAGTTGATGTATAGACAGAAGCTAGTCATGCCTTCACAGATTTGCACAATTACTTGGAGTGCTTTACCATGGCAACCGAAACAGATGTCTAGAGAAGATCTTTTGGCTCTTTGTATTCGTCATTTGGAAAGAAGACCTAAAGATATTGAGAGAGCAATTCAAAAGCTCAAAGAGGCCAGAATTCGTAACAAAGAACACTTTGATAGCAAACATCGATTGAGGCCTAAAGAGATTAAAGAGGGAGATTGGGTGTTGGTTTATGAGAGCAGTCTAGACAACCAGTATAGTGCTATCTGCAAGGTTTCCAGATGATGGTTTGGGCCTTATCTAGTGTAGCATGTCCATGATAATGCTAAATATTCCTTAGTAGAACTTGATGGTACGGCCTTGTGGATTCTGATTGTAGGGAAGAGAATTAAACTCTTTAAGAGAAGAGATGCTCCAGCCTATGCAGTCGAGGAATTGAATGATGTGATTTACGATGGACTTGAACCAAGAGAGAGGATGAAGATGTTATTCTTGTGCTTCCACATCTTTGGGAACAAATGTCAGCTTAACATTTTAGCTCCTTTTATGCTAGTTAGGATCTTTAAGGATTCCATTGCCGTTGCAATTGCTTCGACCTCAATGTCTTAGCTGGAAATTGCATCGTGTCCATAGTCAGAATCATCACCATAGACCAGTTGAGTCTCAAGGGAAGGTGCATCATCAAAAGGTATGCTTTCTTATTCAATGGAGCCACCAGCCAATGCATTTCTGTGAATACGAATACAACATCGGGTATGGATAATTCATATCCGAATATCCAGGTACAGATTTCCATCTTCACTATTCCTTGAGGCATAGGCATGCGTATGAATTCATTCCAACAAGTAGCTTGAATTTATTTTTTCGTTGAACTCATAGCGGGTCATAGCTAATTCTTTCCACAACCATAGATGGCCTCACATAGATTTATGCATGTGCCGCATTGAGATTCACACATACCCATGTACTCAAATACTTTGCATCCCATTGCTATACAATGAAGTCATACATGGCATAAAGATCATAAAGGGTACTTAAGGGTTATGCACATAGTCGGTGCATGCATGGGAAAGACTATATGAAACATGCATCGATGGTACTCAAATAAATTCTTGCATCCATCCTATGAAGATTTTGCATTGAGTAATGGTTAAAGAGTTGTCTTGTGCTGCCAAATCATGAGTTGAGGACAACTCACGTGATAATTCAAGAATTATTAAATATACACAAACCTTTATTTAACTAAAAAGTCACATGATATAAGGACATACAATCAACCATGGTATCATTGAACAGAGATAGTCTCAAATGCAGGGGCTCATGTAGGATGTCCAAAGCTAGATACTCAACGGGAAGATCCAAAAATCCCTACACCTGGTAACTTGAAGAACAAGAACTATGTGCAAATACAATACAGTTGGGTTGTATGACCTGAGTGACCCTACGATATACCCACTGGTCTTGAGTCATCTCCTTGCCCTCATAAAGCTCAACATGTCCTGGGAGACTAGAGTAAAAGGTAAAAAGTCATACTATGCTAAGTCTCTCGGCCCAATGTATTCTCGACAGCTCATACTCTAGGTTAGTGACGCAATTGATGTGCATACAATAGGTTTGGTACCAATCCATATACTATGTCCATTCTTGCGTGGGAAAGAACTGGTATCATGGAGGTGTAAAAATCCAATCCATTAGGTGACAAATACGCTCTCTCAAAGGTACATTGTATTGTGCGCCAACCTAGTAGACCAAAGGAAACATAACACGAAAGCTCTCATACACAAAATAACAAGGTAAGAATGTGTCCTAATCTTTTTCCCTATTTGTTATGACTTTAAATAACTACAATGTTTCTGAATTAATTTAATTCCATTCCCTTATCAAATGCAAGCCATATAAATATCTTAGATTATTTATAAGTTTGTTTAATCTTTTTTTTACAAAAGGTTGGCCAGTTTAAATTTATACTCGGATGGCAAACTAAGAATCGTCTCACTAGGGTTGACTACATATTTTTCAAGGGACTCTTAGAATTCACATCATTGGCCAAAAGAAGATAATTGAGATGGCTTTATATATTTAGGTTGGGAATAAAATTTTTAAGGAAATTTATATCAATTGAGTTAAATAAAATATAATTTTTAATAATATTATTACTTTTAATTCTTATTCCACTCTTTAAAAAGAAAATTGATATTATTTTAGTAATTAAATTATTACTTTTTTAATATCTATTTAAATTTTCATGAAAATTGGACAATATTTTAACTACTTAATATCAATAAATAAATAAATATTATACATCAACCTTATTGATAGCCGAAATTTCGACATCATGGTGGCTACTTCAAGGTTCCGTTATGTTGATGCATTGGTGAGGGCCATCATGGATAACAAGGATAGGAAGAATGGTTTTTTGAAGAAGGGGATGGCACATGAAGGGCCTTTGGCTTCCTCATTAAGAGTTTTCTCGCCTCTAACTTGAGACTATCGCTTCCTCAGTCATTCAATATTTTTGACTCTTTATCCTTGTGTATTGAAAATGAAAAGAGGGGCACTTCTTTATATACTCTCTTGAAGGGGAGAGGGGTTTTGTCTTTTTATGAGCTTATAGAAGAAGGAGACTTCTTTTGTTTTATTATAAAAGGATCCCCTTTATTAAAAATACTTTTTTTGTTTTAGCTTCACTAAAAATTAAACCCCATTGATATTCTTCTATAATAAATGTCTACCACTCACAATCACATTAATGTCCCATGAGCATAGATTCACTGCATGAGGCCATGTTTTGTGTAAAATCCATTAAATCTTATTCCATAAGGAGGTGTAAATTCATTGCATGAGATTGGCCATTCTTGTAGTTTACTTTATTTTATTAAATGAGAATAATAGCTTGTTAATCCCCCAAGAAATGTTATGGAATTATGATAATCAAAATATTTTATTAGAATTCAATATGAAAATACGATTTTTTTTATTTTATTGTAAATTTTATTTATTTTTTGCATGATTTGTGACTTATTGCATGAGCACATATATGTGACACTAGTCTCATTATGTGTGGTAGATAGATTGAAAGATACTAATGTGCTTTTATGATGTGGTGAGCAGATGATTATATAAATAAACTTTAGGTAAATTTATATAATATGCATAATATATAATTGTATATATTCATATGATATTGTGTGCAATTAAAGCTATTAATTTATTTGTAAATTAGAATTTTAAGTTTTTTAGTGGAAAATTCAAATGAATCATTTTTCTTTATTATTAACTTATTTAATTTAATATATTTAGCATAAATAATATGAAGATAATATATTTAAGATATGATTTGATTAAACTAAGCTTTCTTTATAGAACTCTTTGCAATCTGTTTACATGGTTTAAGCTTTCTTAGCTTTCTTTACAAAACCAAGAGGATTGAGCGAAAAATAGGAGAATAATGTAAAATTTTAGTTTTGTTGTTTCTCTCTCATCTAGAGTCACGATTTTGATATTTCAAAGTCATCTTGGGGGAATTCGCATGTTCTAGAGTGATGATGATATCAAAATATCATTATTTGGCACATAAAATTTTCTATATCAACAACTATAGGAAGTTACAAAAAATCTCTTAAATATAAAACTCTATAGTTTGATTAGTATTTATCTTTCAAACTTTGTTTAATACTTGTATTTTCTCTGTAATCAGATATATGATATAAACGTAAATAGTTATGTAATCAATATTTCATAGTCATGGGGGAGATTGGGCCTTATTGTGTGTTTTTCTCTTGTTCTTTGTGGATTTCTAACTTATTCAAAATTTTTAATGTTTAATTCACTTGTTTATTTCTAAGATTTAAAATGCTAGATTTGCCACATGGTTCACTTCGCAACACACCTAATCTATAATAAATAAGAATCCATGCATGACACAATTTTTATTTCCTTCAAATTATACAAACCAAAAGACTTGTGTAATGCATTTAAAATTGAATTACTTCATCCATAATTTTTTTGTACATTTAGCAACTCAAGCGAAGCACATAAAATTGAGTACAAAAAAGAAGTTATAAACCATATCATCTAATGCATCATTCTCTATAATATGATGAGACAAGGGTGGAATCTCTTTATCTTCAAATTCATCCATCTTTGTAGATTACAAAGCCTTCATCTCTTCTTGTTCAACACTTGGCCTCTTTGTGTCTTACGTAAGGTAGCATGTATGGATGTGGTGTGACATTCTACATTCAACAAATAGAATCCCAAAACAAGTGTCAATATATTTTTAAATTAAAGAGAGATTCATATTCTCATTGTCTAAATAAGTGATTACCAATTATTTTTGGGAGTCCCATACATATCACTCTGTTTCATTGTGATTCTACATACTCAAAGCATGCATGCTTGACAATGGTCACATGGACATTTAATGATTTTCTTCAACCAACTCAAGCAATGATGCATACATAAGGTTTCTTCATTCATATGACTAGAGGAGAAGGAGACCAATAATATTAGGTACTTGTTCCCCAAGGATGTGGAGATCTTTCCTATAAAACTAATGTTTCTTGGAAAGATAATGTTTTGAATAAAGATCTATTCCCCTATACTATGTTTGCCTATTTCTCAATCTTCGTGTTCTTTTCTACATATTCATGTTTAAATCCATGTAACCTTGCATTCAATTGTGCCTTAAAACGTGAAGTTAGATGTGATGCATTTTAACAACCCTTTCATCGGGACTGATATCCAAACTTTTTTCTACTATACTCTTTGAAAGAGTACAGGACAAGAAGAAACAAAGATATCATAGGAGGGAAAGCATTACCTTACATAATTTGTACACATGAAGAGCTCTTCCTATTGTACTTTGATTCCTCTTCTTCAAAAGATACATGAGGTATGCTTCCTCTTAGTTTTCCTCTCTTTATTATTGAAGCATTAAGATTTGTCATTTAGTGGTTGACTTGCTCTTAGTTCCCTCTCCATTCTTGTATGTTGTTTTGTGATTAGTTAATAAGAGAATTAGTAGTCATAGGTGAATTTTATAGTTAAACATTGCATAATATGTTACCCTTGGTTGGATAGAGATATGGTTTTTTTCATCATGGAGGAAATTGAAAAGTAAATGCGATTGTGCATATGCATGCCCTATAAATTTTCCATAGAGGCAAATTTATTAAATACTTATTCACATAGTACTGTAAGCATGTAGTTAAACATGCTAGCAAGCATATAGAAGAATTTGTTTTTTCATGTGATAAAAGGAACATATTTATAAAATATTTGTTTATTTTAGATTATTGCTCTAGTGAATGTGCATATAAACTTGCTTGTAGGGAGAAGTAAAACTAATGTTACAAAGCTAAGTAGGAGTTGTGTTTTACAGTGCATATTTATTTGATTATTTCAATGGTGTAGATATCATCAATTTCATCATTACAGATTTTCAATCATGAAAACATCGTAGTAGAGATACTAGCTTCCTTTGGGGGCCCCCAATCCTAAGAAGATGTTTGACTATATCTCAACCCTCCCTCCCCCATCTTGCACTTATGGTATATAACTAGCTACAAGGACTAGTCATCCTTATTCTCAACCAAATCGATTGTTGATAGTTGCACAAGGTCTCTGTTGTCCATGTTTGAGCACTTATAGCAGCATAGACAGCCACATAGACTCCTCTAGTAGGTTCTTCTATCATACAAACTGCTCTATTCATAGTGTATATATAATGCCTCCATCAACTAGTCACAGATCTCATAGTAGAAGGGGGAGTGTGGAGGATCCTCAAGGGTAGTAGGGAGACAGGATATATCAATCTTTAAAGATAACAAAAGCCCCTAGGGAAGATCACATGTACTATGATGTAGATGCAAAACGTGGCATCAGGTACTATGATGTAGATGCAAAGTGTGGCATCAAGATGGATGCACATGAAAGGAAAGTAGTAGCTTATCTTCATGGTGTTTTAGAGGCTATATACAAATATTTTATCTTATTCTTCAAGCAAAAGAAATCAAACTTGTTGATGGAAACCATAAATACTATGCATAATATATTCTCAAATTCTGAGGATAAAATATTTATAAGTAGATTGGCTAGAAATAGGACACGAATCATTATATATAATAAGATATCATTTTTTATGCGGCAACTATATATCCATGAGAAAAGGACAAAGCAAGGGATTCATCCATTGGAACATTCCGACATATGCTGCTTACTTATAAAACATAAAAATAACATTAATTCTTAAAATATTCAAATTCTCTTACCTTGTTATGATTCAAGGTAAATTTTGGCTTTTAAATCTTTATGTATACCCTTAAATTTTGTGATAATGCAATAAGGTCTACTATTTGGATATTCTCAAGTTTTTCTATTTACCCTTGTATTTTGTGATAATGCAACAACGTCTACCATTTATACATTTTCAATTCTTCTTATATATTTGTGTGCATATATTCTCATTTTTTCTAATCTATTTGCATTGTATATTTTCAATGTGCAAGCTACATATTTGCTTGTTGTTATTTTTGAATGGGTTTGATTCATATAAGTAATGCTTACTTTATAGTTGAAAGAGCAAAAAAAAAGGCTAGGGAGCTACTAGTTCCATAATTTTGGCTTAGCTATAGTTTTGGGACCAAAATCTACTTATTTTTATTTCTTTCTTGCAGGCATCATGTTTAAAAGCCGGTGCATCATTGTGTTAAAGTTAGAGAGGGTAAATACCTGCTTGAACTAGCACTTGTGGAGATTCACATAATGCATTTAAATTTGTGTTTCATATCATGCTTGCTATTTTTAAAATATGCATGACATTAGATAAAATTTATTTGATCATATCATCATACTTATGACTAAAGATGCCCTCCTAAGTTTTTTTTTAAAGTTTAAAAATATTTTTATTTTTTACTCACTACAAGACTTAATCCTTGTAATGCATTCTTATGAGTGTGAGCTTGATAATTTGAGTATTTGTAAGTATTTGAAAGGATTTGGAAAAAGGGGATACCATGCTCACATGAACAACCACCCCAAAGTGCAATGGGACTTCACATTCAAGTAAAAAAAATTAAGGAGCCTTATGTTTAGAAGAATTGATGTTTGAGTATTCTTTTAAACACAGATATATTTGAGTATTCCTTATGTGTAGAGAAATTGATGTTTGAGTATTCTTTTAAACACAAATATGATGTTTTCACATTCATATTTGTGTTTGGGTATTCTTTTAATAAACTTAGATTATGTGTGTATGCATGTATGCGTACCTATGTGCATGTGATCATAAATAGATGTAAAGAGGATTTCTTAGCTAAGGTGGTGAAGCAAAGAGTACTATGAGAATGCTCATAAATCCCACCAAGTTGCAATCCATAGAAATTAGTTCTAATTTACATATCAATCTATTCGGATTTCCACTTTGGTGTGTGCATGGGCCAATTGATGAGAAAGTGTGTGTGGGCCATGCTACCATATCCAAGTCACACACCCAACAATGATAAGGACTTGGTGTCCATGGCAACTCCTTGGGGACATCACTCATAAGTATATGTAAGTACATCACGTGGATTCAAAAAAGAAGGGATTTTTAAAGTACCTTTTTTACACAGGTTTTACATATAGAAGAGTGCCATATAAAGGGGTTATTCATAGATATTTGAATAGAAAAGGGGTGTGTCTTATTTAGAGAAAGTTCATAGATAAAGGTATTGTTAAATAAACCTTCAATGCACATGATATAGAGGGTTTACATGTAATGAACCCCCCAAGGAAAACTTCAAGCATTATAATATTGATCTACCTACCAAATGCTAGCAATACAACAAGAGTTTTCAACTTTATACTTGGGTGATAAGTACAACAATGTAGCCTAGTTCTCTTCAATAAGTTTTCGCTTCATGGTTTGACTCTCCAAAATCATTATAAGTCATTCTCTTCACAATAACTATCTCTTTATGATTGATCCTACATAATTGCTCTAAGGCAGTGCCTAGGTCTCTACTTCTTTACCTATATTTAACTCATTACATAGAAGTGAGTATGAGAACGAGTGCATGCCATGCACTCACCCTTGTGTATCTATGTCACGAAGTTCAAACTGAGGGGTGAGTGTATGCCAAACCTTCTCTATTAGTGCATGTGTTTATACTAATAAGGGTCATGCCTATACATGAATATTACCATAAGTGCCCTATAAAAACATTGATATATGATCTCATTCTTTGTTATTTACTAAAGAACCAAATATTCCCTTGAAAAAGGTTAGAGCAATAAGGTAAATTTCAACTAGAAACTTCAACCTGTCAAATGTTCCATCATTAAGTGAATCTATAGTAGTAGTTGGTTAACTTTACAATATTATACAATTTCTTTGGCATAAATGTAGGCCTTTCTAATGCGTAATATACAATCTCTCTCTCTCTACATAGTCGGAAATATTGCTCACAAAAGGGTGAGGTTGAGTGTAAGGTGAATTGGTGAATTTGAAAAAACAAACCTTGTAATTTTTATAGAGAGGGTTTTATAATTGTAAGACTTGTAGTAAATTTGGAGAGAGTATGACCAAGACACGTATAAAAACTAGGAGAAAACCTACAAATCTTGAAGGTTTAATTAAGGATCACATTGACATCAAAAACTTTTCTCATACATAACTCGCCTAAATGCCCTAAAAAAAGAATCAAGCAATTCACTTAAAAAGCATGTTATGTTTTGGGGCGCGTTGTTTAGTACACGACTAAGCTCATCTGATGTTGGGGTGTTACAAGTGCGACCATGTAAGTGACACGTGCGACCGTGTGATCACAGGTGTCGCGTGGTCCACCGTCCAGGAGAGGGGGACCATCAACCGTGAGAACATCTGAGTTGCGTACTGCAGTGTATTTCTCCAAGACTTCAGTTAGTATGATGTTCGTGAAATCGGAGTTGAGGAGGGGACTCATGAGAAACATGATAGGATCAGCGGCCCCAAGAGAAGAGTCTCCACGAATCAGAACGGCGAGGGCTTCCATACGGATGGTTAATCTTCTGACCCACTTATCCTCCCGGCCCTCCAGGCTGCATGTGGACTCCGGAGTACTGATGGGAGACTCGGAAAGCAGCTCTTCGACATGTGATAATTTGGGTCGCCATCTAGACTCTCGAGTCTCCATTAGTCTTTGGCCTATTGCCGGAGGCTTACTTTGCCATGTGTGTATTTGGTGTGGCAACTGGTCGGAGACGCCGCTTACTGTGACACGTGGATCTGTATGACCGTACGGCTCTCTGATTAAACTCGGGTCGAGCCTCGAGGAGAGGAGAATAATGATATGTGCAGGTTATGCACTTTGCTAATCATGAATTGGGGACGCTACACAACAAACCGCGCCAGTGAGTGCCTCACTGTCTATTTAAACTCATACCAGTTGATTCTCCCTCGTCGCGATTTCTGGCCCTTCATCCATCTACAATTGACTACAAGCTTCAGTAGCTAGCTAGCGCCATCAATATGCTGCAGGCAGCTGCTGCGTCGTCTTTGGCTACCCTGGGCACTGCCCATTCGTCATCGCTACTCCAACTCCATGCCTTTCCTACAGGACACTCTCGGACACAGCTTGCGTCTCCAATATCCCTGCATTCGCATTCCATTCCAGCTGCAATACCGCCTGACCGATCATTCAGTAGCTCGTTTCTCCCGGCTTTTCCTGCAGGCTCTCGAAAACCAGCGCCGCCGCCATCTATCACCACCCCCCGTTCGCATTCAGTAATTCGCAGCTCCGCTTTAACAACGAAAGTTCAAGACGTTACTCCGGCCGCCAAGGAGCTCTATGCAAACGTCACGTTGGCCCTCTCAGACGCGGCTAGAAGGGAGCTAGAGTCATGGTATACCACGCCCGGTCAGTATGTTGATCTTCACGTAACGAATAGCCCCGCACGGGTTGCCGCTTTCTTCATTGCGTCCGCCCCAAAGGAAACAGCTTCTGGCTGCGTGGAGTTCTTGATCCACGATGTCCCAGATTCCACCGCACACGAGCTGATAAATAGTGCCAAAGGTACTCAGGTTGAATTAACCACCCTATCGTATTCCCACGGTTTCGACTTGCAGCAGTTGTATCCCGTTCAGGACGTTGAGACGGTGTTACTATTTGCTAGCGGCTATGGCCTCGGGTGCGTGCAGCCGCCACTGACCCACTCTTAATTCCTATTATGCGCCAATTTGAGAATTTCTTTCTTTTTTTTCCCTCCTTATTTGTATCTTGGCTCTGCGAGTCTTTGTGTGTGTACGTATATATATAATATTATACATGAAAGGTATATGCACTGTAGTGCACGACCTGCCTGGAGTAATAGTAATAACAGTTTCATAAGGAAGATCACAAAAAGATTTGTATATAGCCTTACCACATGCTAAATTGCTGTTGTTGTCAAGGCAGTGCTATTCGTGCACTCATAGAGGAGGGATTTGAAGCCACAAAGAGACGTGACGTTAAGCTGTATCACTTCTTCGGCACACCTGATCAATAGCTGTATAAGGTATTAAGTGAATACAATATATGCTACGTCATGTTAGATCATGACCGTTCGCGATCAATACCTAACCACCATTACAACTAATTTGCCTCACATCCCTCTGATTGTCAATAAAATTGATTGCTATATTCCTTTCTTGGCTCGTGCAGGATAAGTATCCAGAATGGGAGAAATCCGGCGTGACGGTTATCCCTTGTCCTGGGGTGATGCTCTCATGCTCAAAAAAGCAGCATTCATTCATTTCTCTCTCTTTTTCCCCAATCCATCCGAGTAGCATCGCTTATCATTTTCCTTCTTGAATCTCCGATTCATTTAGCGCTTTGTTTGATTTCAATTTTACTTAAGAGATCAAACCTCCGCTCCTTCTTTGATATCATTGCGCTCCTACGCGGCGCTCAGCAAAGGATGCAATTTCTGAATGCATGCTACACCACTTAACGTGAACGTTCTTGCGATTTCTCAATGCAGGGTGTGATTCCTCCTCTGATTATTAGCGATCCAAGCAAAACTTGTGCAGCGCTTTGCGCATCTAAGGTCCTACAAGAGGTATGCACTTCTCTTAAGCATTTATGTAGTTGCTTCAATGATGTGAAAACACACATTTGTCGCACACTTTGAATGCCTCGTGTTCTTATCTAGGCCATCACAAGCCAGCTGCTCATAGATGGAGTACCGTCGAACAAGATTCTAACCGTTTTTGGCGGATATTCATCGGAGGGTAAGGAAAATGTCATTGCTATGTCTTTTGCTCTTTGCATTTCCCCTCCCCCTTGATACCATATATATAGACGAGCATATAGATTAGGGAGTAGCGAGGGCGTGGGGTGTTTCTTAAAAGTGTTATAGGATAAAGGGGCCAATAGAGTGACATGTAACGGCACCTCATTATATATATTTTTTTGCTTCGAGTGGGTTACACGTCTGTTCTTTATATAGTTGAATTATATAAATCATATGGTGGTCTAGCAAAAAATTTGATACTTGTATTGGATAATCTTATTTATAAGTGAAGGTTTCAGAAAAGAGTGACAATGGTGGGCTAATCGAGCTTATTTATAAGTGAAGGTTTCATAAAATAGTGATAATGGTGGGCTAATCAAGTGACAGTAAAAGATACATTTAGATTCCCTAAGAGAGAGAGTGTGTGTATATGTGCACATGTGAGTGAATGAATGTATTTTCCGTGAGAGAGTGTGTGTATGTGTGCACATGTGAGTGAGTGAATGCATTTGCATGTGCATGAGCACATTTGTATGCATACTAGTTTTGCTTTCCTTCCATACACTCTTCTCATGGAATACATGTTGTAAAGAATATAAAGATGATTTTTTAATGAAAATGGGACATTTCTTAAGGTGGAAATTATTTTTACAGAAAATACAAAGGTGGAGACAACTTCAAATGAAAGTGTGGGGTTTCTTAAGATGGGACCTAAATATATTCCTTGTGGCATCAAGATAACTGCATGAGGACTCAAACATAAGCTTCTTCTTGCAAAATAAGTGTTGGTATATGCTAAGGGACTTTGTGTCAACCCTAGCCTCAATGCCAAAGCACATGTTGAAGAAATATTTTCCTTTATAAAGGTTTATGACTTTGATGGTTGCACAATATTTAGTAATGTAGCTTATGAGACTTTGGTGCTGGTGCACAATGGATCTTTCTATGTTCTCTAATTCTTTAGAAAGGTGGCTAAGCTCATTATACACTACAAGGAAGTAGGGCCATAGATGATCACATTGATGCATTTTTTGAAATTTAGAAAGAAAACTTACAAGTGCATCTATAATCATAATTATTAAAAACCCATGATCAAAAGGCCTACATTAGAGGCTTCATTTATTTTATGTGTAATAGAATTTATATTTTGAGCTCTTATGAGTACATGTTTTCTCCAATTTTAAGGCTTTGAATGAGGCAAATATAAAAGCACTATGGCATGAAAAAAAAGGAACTTGGGAACTATTAGTTATAGAGTTGTGGTTGAATGCATAGTTATGCAACTAACAACTCCTTGGTTTATTTCTCCCTTCCTTGCATGCACATTGGACATTGTTTATATGAATCTAATCCACATTGTATCAAAATATACACATACTAATATTTCTTAAGACAAAAAAATGTTGAAGAAAAAAAAAGATTCACAAAATAGTACTCTTGTTTGCATTAGAATTGGAATAGAAGTTTACATAAAGCGCAATTTTGGCTTGCATATAATATTCAAGGAGATTGAAAGCTACCAAAGATTGGCATGTATCTTTAAGTACCGCTTCTACCAAATCTTAACTTACATTTTTAAGTACAAGTTCCAGCACATCTTAACTTACATGACTTGGTACATTAGGGTGTGCTCCTAAGAAGTTGTAAAATTTTTGCTCGAAATATTAAAGAACTTTGATCACCGCACACCCGCACAAAAGCTGTGCAAGGTCATCTCCCGCGTTGATTAATGTCGGTGGCTAAGTGTTCCCTCCGCGCACAATGTTAAATTTCGGCTCCGTGTCGTGCAAAAGAGGCTGAGGCTTGAAGATCGCAGGCCGCACGGGAACACCTCTCCAAAAGGGAAAAAGAGGATAATGGTAAAAATTTAGGAAATTTTTTTTATTAATTACCCCCTCCCCTCAGCCAATGCATGGCAGGGGAGAGGTGTGCGAGAGGGAGTGTGAGAACTCCTTGTGAGGTGGAGAGCGTGGTGGGAGAGAGAAGGCATGCAAAGCATGCCATGAGGGTGGCTATTTTCCCCCCTCAAAGGCTATATAACCTCCCCCTTAAGCTTGGGGGAGGCACGAAGAGAGAGAAGAGGGAGACCATGACTATAAGAGGATCGCCGCCGCCGTGAAGACCGCCAGGCTGCCACCTGCTACCGCGCTACTACCGCCGCCCATCCCACCGCCATCATCGTCCATTAATCTTCCCCCCCCCCCTTCGTCATCAATCCTCTCCTCCCTAATCATTTCCCTCCACGTCACATTCTGTGACAGAGTATAAGTGGTGCATAGATCGGATGCCGTAAGCGTGCGTAGTGAGCATCAAAAGGTCCCCAAGAACAAAAGAACTCTACTTTTTGCACACAAATCAATGTAGAAAGCATGCACGACATGAACAAGAGACCAATTGGGTGCAATCTCCCCCCATGCCTTATGTGAGCGCTGCACAAAGTATGTATTTTATGTATTAATCATCTTCAAGCTCAAATAATAGCCCAAATTACAAAATAGCATGCTTTTGGCTTTTGAGTTTACTTTAGTGCCAAGTAGAAATAAAGCTAATGGGCGGGCGCCCAAGAAGTCAGGCATACCCAATACAATCTCCAAATACAAATATTTAAATCGTGCACCCATGCGCATACAAAAACAATATATAAATATCCAATGCCTTAATAAATAGGCGCAACAAAATATAGGCGCCATGCCTAAGGTATGTGCCCATCAAAATATAGATGATAACTTAAATACACGCTATCCTCCAATGCTTTCCACCGCCACTGCTGCTATCTCTACACATCAACTGAAGCATTCACAATCGTTAGTAAAGTAATACAATTAAACCGATGTCAAAGGGTTTTGAAAGTAAAGTCGCAACCACAGAGGTTCTTAAGAAATTCCGAGATACAAGATTAAACAAGTGAGATCAGGCTATGCCATAGTAAACTCCAGACTCTTCATATTGAATGCAAAGATTGTTGATTTAACATGCATATGTTCAATAAACTTGCTATTCACAGCCTGAAGAGCTATTGAATCCAAACACCACCGGTTCCAGTAATCAAAGACCAGTTTCTGATCAGCAATTATTAAACCCTGTGCGAGTTTAACATACTCTATGGCAATTCTTTATTGCTGGATTCTATAATTCTGCAAAAGGTTAGGTTTGTCTCTAACAAGCTTTCTAACACCAAAAGATACATATAAGATTTCCAACAAGGGCTGTCACTGGCATGCTTCACTTGTGTTAAACTCTTCACTGTTTTACAAAGAGCATAATACTTCAAAATCTAATTCTTTGTAATCATTGAGAAGTGATTCAATGTCCTCAACCAGTAAATATCCAACTTTAGCATATAGAAAAGGGATTTCACTTGCAAGATGATCTACTTTATTGGCTTCTAGAATAGCACTAGATCCATCAGTCTACAACTCTTCCAATCTGTTATCAAAGGTGATACTTCTTGGGTATGGTGAACCTCTTTTGAAGCATTCAGTCTGACAGAATTCTTCACCCTCAGAGCTTGTGTAAAGAACAGTCTTCAATGTTTCATCTTTCAGCACTACTTGAACACTCATCGAATTGTTGTAACACCAACTTAAGGCTTCTTCAATGTAAACATCCGGAGGTCCTCCACAGCTTTCTGAAATTGATCCAGTACAGCACGAATGCGTTCTATTTCATCCAGACTTCCCGAGGTTAAAGCTCCCTGCATTTCCTGGATTGAAACATGTGCATTTGCGGGATCATCTTGCTGTGCATTGGCCGGGCAAATGGTAGGTGGCGCTGAATGACACTGTATAAAGTCTAGGCTGGAAAAGCATCTCAAATTGTCCCCGCACTTCAAACCAACATACAGTTTTCAGGTAAGCACCCTCTTAAAACCATGAATTTGCAATAGGTTCCCACTTCCAATAACGTAGATCCTCAATCCAAACTATGGATAATGCTCTGGCGGTAGCATGAAGCATCCTTCACATGCATTTCAATCGACCCAATAAGCCAGACGGCCATCATTGAGGATGATCCCGGAGAGCAACTACCAGTACAGATGTTTTCTGGTGAGCGAGAAAAGGGCATGGCTATCCGTGAGGCTATCTTGGATGTGCAGACATTACGAGGTCCCCCCCACATTCATCCTTTCAATCCGCCGATCCAGGTCCATGAGAGCAGACCAGACTATATTCTGTTCGGAGGCTTTTTCAAACTATCTTTTGCAACAACTTCAACACAAAAGTAGCATTGAGTCTATTACACCATGTAACTGTCCTTAAAGCGCTCACCCTGGGTGTCGAAATAAGCTTGCCTTCAGTAATAGCAATATTGTAAAGACCTCAAGACTATTGTAATCAAGATCTACGAAATCGCCCATAAAGATGTAATTTGTGCTGGATACATGACCACCTGTTTGGAATAGCTTCATTAAATCATGAAATTGCCCGTGTATATCACCACAGACAGTGACAGGGCTATTTACAGGCTGTATATTCGACTCTTCTACTAGAATCTCCTTAACATATTCACAGAGTTGCTTGAGTTCATCTTCCAGTAAACGCTCCCCTTGTTTCACCCTTTCCTTCTGGCATGATCGCTGTGTAGTGCACGTCTCTGAATTTCCCCACGCTCACAGGGCGCCATCATTCCTTTTCTCCCTCCAAAAAGCCCCCCCATTTGAAAATAGTCATCCCCTTCTTGCTTTTTTCCTTCGGCTCCTCTATTCCTGCCCCATCATATACAACCAAGGTACCACTATTCTAGATTCCTAGAGAAGATATAGCAGTAGAAAAAGCTGATTGTGATGGTAACATGTGGGCAAATTGAAGGTGGGATCTACCACTCAAACAACATCAAAGAAGAGAGCACCTGGAATATCAGAAACCTTGTATTCTTGAAAAGATCCCTTTTCTCATTTGGCATGTACCAAGATGCATTCAACACCTTTCACAAATTGAAGCCTAAAATTCTTTCCTTCATGATTCAACCGCAATGTTTTATGGAATACAGCAGCAATCATAGATAATCTAATGCGGAAGCTAGCATGCATGACATTCTGAAAATATTGAGCTTCACAAAGAACTCCACCAACCACACCTACGAATATCAGAGCACCATATACATAACCAATCTTAGAGTCTATGCTAGTCTCAGCCACATCTCCCAAAGCTCCTGTGAGCTGTTGATCAAAACCTCCTCATCTAGGTTGACTGACCACTTGGCAAGACATGCCAACTAGAGCATTACAGATAAGTTCCTCTTGCTCCAAACCCTCTTCACCATACTGCCCACGCAGAACAAAAGTATTAACACAACAACTAAATATGTACAAAGTATCAAACCCCGCACACACAACTTTTGGGTGGATTTCACACCTCGGATGCGCAGCAGTACGACACCGATAAAAGTGAATACCTAGCAGTCTTCAGCTACATAAATAAATCAATTGGTTAGAAGTCAATCCTAACCTTGATTTATCACGAGTGCGTATTCTAAACTCATAAACGTTTATTAATTTAATATGTATTTTGCGGAATCACCCGCTATGGAATCACCCATGTACACACTAAATTAACGAAACGCCCAAAAAGGATAGGCGTCCCCATCGACTTCTCGCACAAAGAATCCACTTTGTGTATGAGCCCCGGTAATAAAAGTTTACGGAATCCACCGTGTAATATGCCTCCTGGCATCATACCCCGGGGGTGGGATAGAAATTGTCCTCAATTGCTATTAGCTCAATGTGGAGCTAACAGAGTGGGGAAAGCATTTAAGTCTCTAGCGTGCATCCATTGGGCCTCTTCAACAGGATGGTTTTTAAACTTGACCAAATATCTAGAATATCTACGGCCAGTTCTAGTGGCCATAAAGTCAGTATCTATAATAGCTTCAGGCTCAAGGATTTCAGTCTCTTCATCTAACAAAGGTGGAATTTCATAAACAGGGTGTAAGAAATTCATAATGTCCAAATTGTGTTCTAAGTGCAGTTTTGAATATATCAGATTTATCTAATCTCACTTGATAATAACCAGATTTAAGATCTATCTTACTGAATATAGTAGAACCTTGTAGTTTATCCATAAGATCATCTACCCTAGGAATCAAATATCTATTCTTAACTGTAATTTTATTCAGGGCATGATAATCAATACACATGCGATAAGTATTATTATTATTCTTTACTAATAAAACAGGTGCACCAAATGGAGAACTACTAAGTCTGATTAATCCTTTGTTTAACAACTCTTCTACTTCATTTTGAATTTCTTTCTGTTCAATTTGATTATGCCTATATGGTGCTTTACATGGTGGTTTTGTACCAGGAATTAAATCTATTTTGTGATCTTCAGGTCGTGAAGGAGGTAGTCCAGGTGGTAAATCATCAACAAAACAATCTTTAAATCGAGTAAGAAATTGTTTATGCCTAGGATACATATGTTTCTCTTTAGCTTGAAGTTCATTGACCCAAATTAAATAAGATTTGGTACTTTTACGTAATGCACGTTTAGCTTGAGTATGAGTAAGCAGTGGAAAATTATTGGATGCGTGCATACCATGCAATGTGATTTGTTTTCCTTGAAAATGAATTTTAATTGAATGCGTGGAATAATCCATGTCAGGATTATACTGATGACGCCAAGGCATACCTAGGATAATATCACTAGGCTGTAAAGGTACAACTAGAAAATTTCTACGTTCAGTGTATTCACCAATTTTAATCTCTAAGTTATGCACCTCTTGTGTTCCATTATATCTTGTGCCTAAGAATGCTGCTTTAATGCGATAATGTGTAGAAACAGTTTGTAAATTCAATTCTTTCAATAACTCTGCATAAATAAAATCATGTGTACTACCATCATCATGCAAAATAATCTTTTCTTTACCATGCACTAAACATTTCATTGTCAACAAAGAATGTGAAGTTGGCATACCTGGTAAAGTATCTAAAGGAGTAGCAATGTTGTCATCATCTTCTGTAAAGTCAGGCAGTTCCTCATGTTCTCTATCATCCATTGCTCCAAGATAATTGATATGGACAGATGGTTTCTTCGATTGGCAATTGGCTGCTAGATGTCTAGGTTGATGGCATTTGTAACAAACTATTGGTTTGGCTTTAGATACATTTTTGGCAATGGCAGGAAGTCTAGGAATATTAGGATTTGGCTGTGAGGATGGCTTAAGGTTTTGATTGGTGTTTGATGGCAAAGCAGGTGGTCGTGTCCAATACTTACGGAATGGTAATGGAAGAAAATGGCTTTGATTGAATCTTCTAAAATTTGAATTGAAAAGTTTGGAACCATAGTTACCATTTTCTTGAAATTGTTGTGGACGCTTGTCTCTTCCTTGAATCTTGTCTTCAGCGTCATGAGGCAAAGAAATTTCATCTTCAAGGGTTGTTGGCTTGAACATATTAACTTCAACGTAGTAATGTCCAAGTAAGTCGGACGTAAACTTGTGTTTGTGAGTCGCTTCAGGTATGTCTTCTAGCATGCATAGTTGCAGTAGGGCATTCCAAAAATGTTCGGTGTATTGGGAAATAGGTTCACGATCTCTTTGCTATAGAAGATCCCATTGCTTTATGGCTTTTTCATGGAATTGAGGAGGAAGGAAATTCTGCAAAAACTTCCTTTGGAAACTCTCCCAGGTAGTAGGACAATCAATGCTCTTGCGAATCACAGTCCACCAAAGAGATGCTCGATCAACTACAGGATTAGTGACACATTTAATTTTATCTTTTTCAGTGTATGTCTCTTCATGAAAGTAATCATCAAACTGATTGATAAATGCAAATACAGTCTTTCCATCTGGAGTTCCATTGAAAGTACGAAATTTAAATTTTCTTTTACTTATTTTTGTTTCTTTGCGGATGGATTGAGCTTCAAGCGTCGCATTGATGGTACGTCGTATAAGATCTTCGGGTTGCGGTCCATCTTTGTCGGTGGTAGATCATTTTAAATTGTCCAATTGAACTTGAAAAGCTTGTCAGGCTCTTCATTCTTCATCAAGCTGCATCATAATCAAATCTAATTTTTGTTCCATCGTAGGTTCGGGAAGATCACCTTCGGCCATTAAATCATCCATGTTTTGTTTCATCATCCTGTAAAAATCCAAAAGACCTCACTCTCTCAAAATCTGATTAGCGGGATGAGGTAGCTCAAAGTCAGGCATACAAGGCTTATAGATTTTTGTTTGGCTTTTACAGTCTTTATCTTTTGCGGTTGCGGGATTTGTAGTCTTCTTAAAAACTGCGTATGACCATCTGCATGTGTTGAAACTGGTTCAGCAAGTCTGTTGTGTGAATAGAGTCTTCCAGGGAACAATTTTGTAATTCTGTGCTTCTACGTAGGAACAGTCTTTATGGGAGTAATTAAGATAAGTCGGTTTTGATCCTCTGTGACTTACAGGACTTGCAGAAGTATGAAGACTTGCAGAACTTGAGTAATTAAGCTTGTTTAAAGCTTAAGTGACTTAGGTTTAAGAGAGGACTTAAGTTGATCGACGAATTTTGAGGGGGGGGTCCGTTTTTTGCGCCGCCGATTCCGTTCAGAAGGTGCCGCGGCCACAGTCATTGAATTTTATGGGGCTTAAGCTTTATAATAAGCTTTTTAAGCTTTTAGATAAACCTTCTAAACTTCTTGGCTATGGAAGTAAAGCTTACTGTATTGTGGAAAAACGACTTGTAGAGGGAGATGTAGGAGTGGTCCTCCGCCTTCTCAGGCCGGTCCTTCGCGATCAAAGGCTGCAGGCTAAGGTTCTTGAGTTATCGACTGTTCGCGATGAAACTCACTGTAGAGCTCAATCGTTCTAGGAGCTCCACCTTCGCACAAGATGGATAGCGATTGGAAGCTCTCGATCTCAGCTTTGCTCTGATACCACTAGTGCACAGATCGGATGTCGTAAGTGCGCGTAGTGAGCGTCAAAAGGTCCCCAAGAACAAAAGAACTCTACTTTTTGCACACAAATCAATGTAGAAAGCATGCACAACACGAGCAAGAGACCAATTGGGTGCAATCTCCCCCCATGCCTTGTGTGAGCACTCAACAAAGCATGTATTTTATGTATTAATCATCTTCAAGCTCAAATAATAGCCCAAATTACAAAATAGGATGCTTTTGGCTTTTGAGTTTGCTTTAGTGCCAAGTAGAAATAAAGCTAATGGACGGGTGCCCAAGAAGTCAGGCATACCCAACACAATGTCCAAATACAAATATCTAAATTGTGCACCCATGCGCATACAAAAATAATAAATAAATATCCAACGTCTTAATAAATAGGCGCGATAAAATATAGGCGCCATGCCTAAGGTATGCGCCCATCAAAATATAGATGATAACTCGAATACACGCTATCCTCCAAAGCTTTCCACCGCCACTGCTGCTATCTCTACACATCAACTGAAGTATTCACAATTGTTAGCAAAGTAATACAATTAAACCGACAAAAGTCAATACCTAGCAGTCTTCAACTACATAAATAAATCAATTGGTTAGAAATCAATCCTAACCTTAATTTATCACGAGTGCGCACTCTAAACTCATAAACGTTTATTAATTTAATATGTATTTTGTGGAATCACCCGCTATGGAATCACCCATGTACACACTAAATTAACGAAATGCCCGAAAAGGATAGGCGTCCCCATCGACTTGTCGCATAAAGAATCCACTTTGTGTATGAGCCCCGGTAATAAAAGTTTACGGAATCCATCGTAAAACCTTACGGAATCCACCGTGGCATGGAATCCACTATGTAATATGCCTCCTGGCATCAATAAGAAGCTTCTAAAGACAAGCTTCCATAAGCCTAGTGCATATGGCTTATCCCCGGGAATTAAAATCCAAGCCTCGAAGGCCCTGATCCTGTGTAGGAGAGAAATATCGCGGACTGTGAGTTTTCAGGACGCGTGAGTAACCCAAGGGAAGCTGCTGCAACAAAAAGAAATACGCTACAGAAATGGCCCCAAAACAAAAGATGCAAGGCGCATGCGCGGAAGTCTCGAACCCAAGTTTACACGTGGACATTCCTACGAGTTCTCATGCCTAGGTTCTAGGAGCTTAATTCCGCATAAAAGGAATGCATTAGGCACGTTAAATTTTCATTAGAAGAATGCATTTACGCATGTTTCTAATTCACGTAGTCTAGTTAAAATGCATTTGGGAAATTATTTGCCTGAAAAATTTACAAGAGTTAGAGCATGTCATGCAATTGGGTTGCTTGCATTTCCAAGTTGCAAATCCTAAGTGCATATTGCTTAGGTTTAAAAGATGAAATTGTTTAAATGCATCTTTGATTGGGTACGGAAAAGAAAAGCACGTAAGGCATTTAGGTAGTAATTTTCTACTTGTAGATTCGTATGACATTATCATTGTCGATGTTGCCCAAGTAGTTGCATTGCACGGAAATGAAATCATGGACTTGCATGTTGCATGTGAAGATGCTTGTATTTTAAGACGGATTAAGTGCCATAGAATGGATTAAGTCAACAATAGTCTTATGATATTTGTCATGCATGAACTTCATTTATCAAAGTTGTATCTAGAAAAGGGTGTATGTCATATTAAAGTCTGAAATTCAACTGCATTAAACAAAAGGTTGTAGGCAAAGTTCTTAATGTAAATCTATGTAGTTTTATGCAAGTTATCCCCCAAAATGTCAATCATTATGATTCTAGCAAGGAAGAGAAATGGTCAATTGCAAGCCCTATAGTTGCATTGAAGGAAAGGTTTATGATCTGCATACTTACATGGAATGTTGCATCTTGAATTTAGTTAATTGCATCCCTTAGGAAAAGTACTTGCATCTCTTCTAAGCAAAGACCATTCTCGATGTGAGAAAATTAGATCATTTTAGGTAGATCACTTGTAAGGGTATAACCTTCAAGGGATTCGTAAAAGCATAACTAGTCGGTACGACGAATACTTGATCAAAGTGCTAGGTAGGGTTTAGCACGTTAAAAGAATTCTACCTAGTATCGCACTTGGGAGGCAATGTCAAGACTTTCGAACCCAAGGGTCCTACCCACATTCACGGAATGATTGGGTTAATCGGACATCCATACAATAACAATTTAGGATTTTTACCTTAGTGCAAATTGGCTTAATATTAGATTAGAAACCCTAGGGCCAATCGTTATCGACTTAGTAAGATTAGGAATTGGGTTGGGTCAAGAGGACACTCCAAACCCTACATCTTGACTAAACATAATTCTTGACCGAGGAATGTCATTGGTGGGAGATTGATCCCACAAGCTAGATGCGACTCCTATGCAACAAGTTGCAACGTTGCATGGCTTTGTGTTTAAGTCACAAGATGGATTTGCCACTCTTTAGAACAAGGTTGTCAGGTTCTAGTGCAAGAGAATGAGTAGTCATCCTGCTACATCACCCTTCTTGGGTTGAGTTGCCAAGTAAGGGGAAGATATGTATTGCCTAACAAACAAAGGATCAATCAAGATGGGGTGACAAAGTTGCCTAGGATTTACTGTCTTAACTTAACGAACCTAAGGTGTTTGCTAATTTGGGTTAGTAGGGTATAAACCCTAACCCAAGGATAAAAGGGAAACAAGCAACGAATCCCTTGGAGATCTTGGCAAGTTGCTATTGATCCCGTATCAAATGCTGGATGCATTCGGAGAGAAAGATTCACTTCTTAGGAGTTGGCCAAGTAAAGGACCACAGGATTGATTGTGTTTGTATAGTTAGGAGCACTGTTTGTATTGCTTTGCTCAAAGAACTAAAGATGGAAAAATAATTAATGCTTTAGGTTGAAGGCATGGAGGGAGAGGCAGCATCAGTTACCCCCGACTGTTTGCCTGCTGACCCTAACCAAGGGGGTTGTTTGCCGCGCTGGGAACGTGGACCGAACTCGCCACGAGAGGTCTCTCTGTTGAGCACTACTTGGAGCAGGAGGACGCTTGGTTGCTAGGGGGGGCTCTGGCCATAAATCCCTTGCCTTCCTGGTCCTGCACAAGAGGTCGACGTGACTTGGGATTGGATCTCGAGGCCCGCATACTAGTCTATAGGAAGAAACTTGGATTAGTAATCCCTGAGGATTATTGGATTGCCTTTGGGCAGATTATGGATTGCCTTCGGGTGGATTATGGATTAGCCTTTGTGCTGGATTATTATGATGTATTTGAAAGACTGATTAATAAGATAACTTGTTGAAAATGAACTTTTTTGACACTGTTTTTCTATGTCAAGTACTAACATTACATGAAGGAACCGATGATCGTGACTCTCTCTTTACCTCACACTTCTGGAGGGCTATCTTCAAATCCATTGAAACTCAACTCTGTTTCAGTACAGCTTACCATCCCCAAACCGATGGTCAAACAGAGCGAGTCAACCAAGTCATTGAGGATATGCTAAGGGCATATTGTTGCCGTGAATCCAAAAAGTGGATTCAATATTTGCCACTGGTTGAGTTTACCTATAATGCTTCCTACCAACAAATCATTCAGATGACCCCTTTTCAAGCATTGTACGGGCACGACTGTTGAAGTCCTTTAAACTTCTCGGATCCAACCTTGAGGGTTGAAGCTTCAAAGCAAATGCTGAAAGATGTGGATGACCAAATGAAGTCAATAAGACAGGATATCCAACCGCCAAGGATAGACAAAAGGCATACGCAGATTTGAAACGTGAAGATAGATCCTTCGCTGAAGGAGATATGGTCTTCATTCGCATACACCAAAAGAAGAGTTCCCTATCCTTGGGAGAATGCAAGAAGCTAAGTCCAATGTATTTTGGACCCTACAAGATTCTCAAGTGCCTAGGGCCTAATGCCTATAGACTACAACTCCCTGAGAACCTAAAGGTTCATAATGTATTCCATATCAGTCTATTGAAGAAGTATGTGCCTAAACCTAGCCACATACTTCATGATCAACAAGTTGTAATGCCTAGCCAAGGAGTCCTTGAGCTACGACGGCCTGACAGGATCTTAGATGTTAGGGAGAGACATTTGAGATCCAGGACCTTGAGAGAATATCTTATCCAATGGTAAGATTATCCCAAGGAGGATGCCGCTTGGATGGATGAAAGTACTCTCAACCAACAATACCCCCAGTTCTTCTCAAGATGAGGACATTTCGATTCCTCTAAGGGGGAGAGAATGTAATATTTCCGCTTAAAATATTAAAGAACTTTGACCACCGCACGCCCGTGTAAAAGCTGTGCAAAGTCATCTCCCGCATCGATTAATGTCGGTGGCTAAGTGTTCTCTTCACGCACAATGTTAAATTCTGGCTCCGTGTCGTGCAAAAGAGGCCGGCGCTTGAAGATTGCAAGCCGCACGGGAACACCTCTCCAAAAGGGAAAAAGAGGATAATGGTAAAAAGTTAGGATTTTTTTTTTATTAATTACCCCCTCCCCTCACCCGATGCATGACAGGGGAGAGGTGTGTGAGAGGGAGTGTGAGAACTCCTTGTGAAGAGCATGGCGGGAGAGAGAAGGCATGCAAAGCATGCCATGAGGGTGGCTATTTTCCCCCCTCAAAGGCTATATAACCTCCCCCTTAAGCTTGGGGGGAGGCACGAAGAGAGACAAGAGGGAGGCCGTGATTGTCAGAGGATCACCGTCGTCATGAAGACCGCCAAGCTGTTGCCTACTGCCGCGCTAGTGTGGTCGCCCATCCCACCACCATCATCGTCATTAATCTTCCCCCCCTTCGTCATTAATCCTCTCCTCCCCAATCATTCCCCTCCACGTCACGTTCTATGACAGAGTATAAGAAGCTTCTTTAGAAGCTTCTAAAGACAAGCTTCCATAAGCCTGGTGCATACGGCTTATCCCTGGGAATTAAAATCCAAGCCTCCAAGGCCCTGATCCTGCACAAGAGAGGAATATCGCAGACTCCGAGTCTTCACGATACACGAGTAACCTAAGGAAAGCAGCTGCAACAAAAAAAAAATGTTGCATAAATGGCCCCAAAACAAAAGATGCAAGGCGCAAGCGCGGAAGTCTCGAACCCAAGTTTACATGTGGACATTCCTACGAGTTCTTATGCCCAGGTTCTACGAGCTTAATTCCGCATAAAAGAAATACATTAGGCACGTTAAATTTTCATGAGAAGAATGCATTTACGCGTATTTCTAATTCACGTAGTCTAGTTAAAATACATTTGGAAAATTATCTCCCTGAATGATTTACAAGAGTAAGCGCATGCCATGCAATTGGGTTGCTTGCATTTCCAAGTTGCAAATCCTAAGCGCACATTGCTTAGGTTTAAAAGATGAAATTATTTAAATGCATCTTTGATTGGCTGCAGAAAAGAAAAGCGCGTAAGGAATTTAGGTAGTAATTTTCTACTTGTAGATTCGTATGACATAATCGTTGTCGATGTTGCCCAAGTAGTTGCATTGCATGGAAATAAAACCATGGACTTGCATGTTGCATGTGAATATGCTTGTATTTTAAGACAGATCAAGTGCCGTAGAATGGATTAAGTCAACAATAGTCTTATGATATTCGTCATGCATGAACTTCATTTATCGAAGTTGTATCTAGAAAAGGGTGCATGTCATATTAAAGCCTAAAATTCGATTGCATTAAATGAAAGGTTGTAGGCAAAGTTCTTAATGTAAATCTATGTAGTTTTATGCAAGTTATCCCCCAAAATGTGAATCATTATGATTCCAACAAGGAAGAGAAATGGTCAATTGCAAACCCTATAGTTGCATTGAAGGAAAGGTTTATGATCTGCATACTTACATGGAATGTTGCATCTTGAATTTAGTTAATTGCATCCCTTAGGAAAAGTACTCGCATCTCTTCTAAGCAAAGACCATTGTCGACACGAGAAAATTAGATAATTTTAGGTAGATCACTTGTAAGGGTATAACCTTCAAGGGATTCGTAAAAGCATAACTAGTTGGTACGGCGAACACTTCATAGGGTTTAGCACGTTAAAAAAATTCTGCCTAGTATCGCACTTGGGATGCAAAGTTAAGACTTTCGAACCCAAGGGTCCTATCCACATTCACGGAATGATTGGGTTAATCGGACATCCATACAATAACGATTTAGGGTTTTTACTTTAGTGCAAATGGGCCTAATACTAGATTAGAAACCCTAGGGCCAATCGTTATCAGCCTAGTAAGATTAGGGATTGGGTTGGGTCAAGAGGACACCCCAAACCCTACATCTTGACTAAACATACTTCTTGACCAAGGAATGTCATTGGTGGGAGATTGATCCCACAAGTTAGATGCGACTCCTATGCAACAAGTTGCAACATGGCATGGCTTTGTGTTTAAGTCACAAGATGGATTTGTGACTCTTTAGAACAAGGTTGTCAGGTTCCAGTGCAAGGCTAAATTGCAAAAGGATGAGTAGTCATCCTGCTACATCACCCTTCTTGGGATGATTTGCCAAGTTAGGGGAAGATATGTATTGCCTAGCAAAAAAAGGATCAATCAAGATGGGGCGATGAAGTTGCCCAGGATTTATTGTCTTAACTTAAGGAACCTAAGGTATTTGCTAATTTGGGTTAGTAGGGTATAAACCCTAACCCAAGGATAAAAGGGTAAACAAGCAACGAATCCCTTGGGGATCTTGCCAAGTCGCTATTGATCGCGGATCGAATGCTGGATGCATTCGGAGAGAAGAATTCACTCCTTAGTAGTTGGTCAAGTAAACGACCACTAGATTGATTATGTTTGTATAGTTAGGAGCACTGTTTGTATTGCTTTGCTCAAAGAACTAAAGATGGAAAAATAATTAATGCTTCAAGTTGAAGGCCTGGAGGGAGAGGCAACATCAGTTACCCCCGACTGTCTGCATGACGCTAAGCAAGGGGGTTGTTAGCTGCACATCAGGAGGAACGTGGACCGAACCCGCCACGAGAGGTCTCTCCGTTGGGCGCTACTTGGAGCAGGAGGACGCTTGGGTGCCAGGGGGGTCTCTAGCCGTAAATCCCTTTCCTTCCGGGTCCTGCACAAGAGGCCGACGTGACTCAGGATTGTAAAAAATTCATGTTCTTATCCTATTATTTTGGGGCAGCCATTTATTGTTGAGTCTTGGATGGAGATTAAGGTTATGGATGATGGGTCTGCTTATGCACGGATCTGAAGCAAAGATGGGAAGAGAGTTGTCCAGTTCATGACTCTTTGCATTAATCATCAGAGAAATATAGATTCTTTGAGGGATTCCCCTCTTCCATAGGAGAGACGGATTTTTTCTATGTACCACCATCTTGCAAGATGATAGTGGTACGAGTCAAGGAAAGCTCTTGCCTCCTGGCAGAGGCAATTATTCCTCATGTGTTTATGGTGTATCCACTGAAAGTACTTTGTGTTTTTAGCATATTTCTAATATGCCTAGAGCTGCTAGGCAGTATATAAAATGAAAAGAAAAAGAATTAATGATTGTAGGTGTTTTGTAGGAAGAAGACCAGATAGATGGTCTCTATGATGGCTTTTCATGCTCAAATACCATGGAAGAACTTTCAGTATTGCTAAATGCTAACAATCAAGAGTTGTTATATGTCTTACAGGTTCATTCTCTGGCAATGTATTGTGGGATTGCTGATTTCGTGCTTCAAAAGAATTTGGGTGATGAGGATTCTCAGCAAAAAGTATTCTTTGTTGACATATTCGAGCAAAAAGATTTGGATGTTGCTATTTATACACAGCAAAATTTGTGTTTTCCAGGTTATTTTCATCAAGAGGTGAAATTTTTAGGTTGTAGCAATGAAGCAAGCGTTCAAAAAAAATATAAGACACTTGACAAGAAGGTTAGACCAGTTGTAGGACCACTGCCTTTGGACAGTGATGAGATGATGAGGAGAGCTGCTATGCAATCTCCTTTGCAAGATCCTACACATATCGGGCGTAATTTTTCAGCTAATACATTGAAAGAGATGAAGATTGGGACTGAAGATTTTCTGCTTCGTGAAGAGGCAAGATTTTTTGAAGAGATGTTATGAAAACATGAAAAATCTTTTGATTTCTTTCCACATGAGATTGGTTGCATTGATCCTAGGGTTGTGACACCTATGGTTATTTTTACCATTCCACATGTCCCTTGGAATCTGCGACCCATTCGAGTGCCGAGGGCTCACTTGCCCAAACAGATAGAGCTCTTACATGAGTGGATTAGGATGGGAATTCTAGAGACATCTTTAGCTCCATATTCCAACAGATGGTTTACAGTTCCTAAGAAGAATGGGACACTCAGATTTATACAGGACTTGTAGCCAGTAAACAAGGTCACTATTTGAAATGTTGGTGTTGGACCTATTGTGGATCAGTTCAGTGAAGCTTTTATTGGATGTCCTATCTATTCTCTTGGTGATCTTTATTCAAGATATGATACATTTTAGTCTGTCCTTGAAAGCAGAGATTTGACTACAATGAAGACACCCTTCGGCCATGTCCGAATGTGTACGCTTTCGCAAGGAGCCACTAATTCAATTGCTCATATGATGGATAGGATGAATAAGGTTCTATGAGATTTTATTCCTGAGCTTACTATGCCTTTCATTGATGATTTACCTATCAAGGGTTGCTTGGAAGAAGGAAAAGATGATTCTTTAGATTATCATGGATGCATGTTCTTCGTGGCTTCACATATTAGAGATGTTGAGAGGATTCTTTGTAGGCTGAAAGAAGTGAATTTGACCTTGTGAGGGTTGAAGTCTATTTTTGGTGCCAGAGAAGTTTTGATTGTTGGTCATATGTGTGGATATTATGGCAAAAATCCTTCTCTTGCGAAGGTTGATGCCATAGAAAAGATTGTGGAGACTTACTCTTCTACTTTGGAGGTTTGCAAGTTTCTTGGAGCTTGTGTGTTTTATCTTATTGGATTCCTCACTTTGCTCATATTGCAAATGATCTTTATCAACTCTTGAGGAAAAGGAAACGTTTTTCTTGGGAGATAAAACATACTAAAGCCATGAAGAAATTATTGAGAGCTGCTCCGACTCTTCGAAATGTAAATTATGAGTGTGGGAGACCTTTTGTTCTTATTGTTGAAACTAGTCCTATCGGCATTGGATGGGTTGTTGGCCAAGATGATGCAAATGGGAATAGGTATGCTATTCGGTTTGGGATGGAAGTCCTAAACAAGTGACAATGAAGGTATCCACAAGTTAAAAGAGAGCTCTTGGGAGTTGTCATGACTCTCAAAAATGATAGAGAGAATACTTCATTGGAGCTGTTGTGGTGGTCGAGACTAATTGTTTGCCTCTTTTAGGTATGATCATGAGTTGTTCTACTCTAGATATTGCTATGCTTAGGTTGATTGGGTACATAAAATCCATGAATCCTGAGTTTAGGCACATAGCATGTAAAGACAACCTAGTAGCTCATATGCTTTAACACCGTATTGGGGAATATGGGAATTTCCCATCAGTTTGGGACACAGGGTCAAATCTTTGGATTTGTCATAACTTGAATATTATAACTCCAAATTGAGCGCTCTAAAGGTCAATAGATTCATTTTTTCAAGCTCTTTCTAATGATAGGTCACATCATATGGTTTTGAGAAACTTATGGGCATGTCATCCAAGCGCCACCTTTTTAGTATTCAAAAAATGGAAATTGCAAACTCACTAATATTGTGTTCTTTCATGAGCAATGTATGATGATATGGATTTTTCTTGTATTGATGATGTTGATAATGGGGCTAATCTTTCAGCCATGCATGGTGATCATATTTGTCGTGTGTCTGCTTTGGAAAGCTTTGATGAGACTTTGTATACAGGAGAGTCTTTGCAGATTGGACAATATTTGAGTACCATGTTTAGATAGGATTGATGGATTGATGTAGACTTCAAGAAGATTAGAAGAAAAGCTTATGGTTTCTTATTATGAAATGGGATACTTTAGAAGCATCTATGAAAGCGAGGAGGACAACCATTGAGAGTTGTTTGTGATAGAGCTTCACAGGTGCA
The DNA here is from genome assembly GCF_053477565.2 of Lygodium microphyllum. Lineage (NCBI taxonomy): Eukaryota > Viridiplantae > Streptophyta > Polypodiopsida > Schizaeales > Lygodiaceae > Lygodium > Lygodium microphyllum. Next base: position 80,254,086 of record NC_141163.1, on the reverse strand, counting down.
TATCATGAAAGAATTCCATGAAAGTCTTTGGGCTGGACATCGAGCTGTATGGGCAACCTATGAGAATATCAAAGAGCGCTATTGGTGGAGAGGCATGTATAGAGATATCTCACTGTTTGTTGAGACATGCCTTGATTGTTAGTTATTCTATTCAGTGAGGCATAGAGATGAGCTTCATCCTGTTACAACTATATATATCATCTCTCACTTGACTTGGGTCTCACCTATATATACTAACTCTACATCAATATGAATCATTCTTTGGGAGCATGTCTTGTGTATCTCTCTCGTGCTCTCTCTCTCTCTCTCAACATGGTATCAGAGCTATGGATGTGTAGCAATAACAAGGAAGATATGTTGTTTCATTGTTTATATTTGATTGAATTCTTTGCACAAGTGATGATTTGATACATGAACTTGTTCAAATTAGAAGTATTAGTTAATTTTGTCTTTAAAAACAAAACCAGGTCCAGGTGCGTAGCTCTCGTCATGCGCTCCTGTTGCTAAAAATCAGATTGTTACTCAACTTCTTCATACCATCAAAGATCCTTTATATGACAATATCATCACTATTTTGTCTAACAAGGATGATATCCACTTTGACAAAGCATGTATATCTCTTATTGAATATTCTCAACGTCATGAGCATCATTTGGAAAAATCTGATGGTGTTTTGGTCACTCGCAAACAAAGGGATTTTGATGCTGCTTTTGTTGCTCGCAAGCGTCCTGCTTCACGTTTTCAGCAGGGTGGACGCCCTAATCCAGGTTATGTGGCTTCTGATTTTGCTGGGCACATCAATATGATGAGGAGCATGGAGTTACTACAAAGCAACCTCGCTCGTCCAAAAGTTTTCCTCCTTGTGATTATTGTGCACATACAGATCATCCATCTCGCCGTTGTTATAAACACGAATATGATGAAGAACGTTCTCGAGCTTATATTGTTCAACAAACTATAATTGATGATGATCATACTCATCATGAGCTCAATTTCGTCCATTATGATATCTCTCCAAAAAAGGTACTTCATGTTCATGATGGTTCTCTATTCATCGTTGATTCAGGTGCCATTGGAAACATGACATACCAATCGCAGTGGCTTCACAATTATCATTCTCTTCCTGTCAAGAAGTTTGTTTACCTTGCGGATGATACGACTTGTCAAGTCAAAGGAGTGGGTGATTTATATCTGGGGATTGTTTCATCCACTAGAATATTAAGAGGAGTTCTTCATGTTCCAGATTTGCAAAGAAATCTTCTTTCTGTTTCTCATCTAGTTGATCTTGGTTTGATTGTTGGCTTTGATCATAATCAATGTCGTATAGAGAAAGACGGGCATACTATAGCAGTGGCTCCTCGACATGCTAATCCATTTGAGCTATCATTGAACGATACAGTTGCAAATGTTGTTACTGCCCGTGGAGATGCAGATTGCAAATTATGGCATCAATGATTTACACACTCCAATTTTGCCAAAATTCTTAATCTTCATCGTTATGGTCTTGTGCAAGGTATGGATCTTAAATCTCATCCACGTATGGAAATATGTGAGTATTGTGCACTTGGAAAACACCATCATTCGCCTTTCCACACTTCTACTTCATCACATTCCTGTGCTCTCTTGGATTTGGTTCATACCGATATTTGCGGTCCTTTTCCTACCTCAAAGTCTCAATATCGATATTTTAGAACTTTCATTGATGATTTCTCACGGTACACACATGTCTATCTTCCTCGACATAAGTCTGAGGCTTTACCTATATTTAAACAATACAAGATAAGTGTGGAGCTTCAAACTGGATTCTCTATAAAGGCGCTTCACAATGACAATGGCGGTGAATATGTATCCAATCTATTTGATGAATTCTGTAAGGATCAAGGTATTCATCATGAGTTTACAGTTCCTTATTCTCCTCAGCAAAATGGTGTTGTTGAGCGCAAAAATCACACGATTCTTAATGCTATATGTTGCATGCTCGTACACTCTGGTTTGTCTCGAAAGATTTGGACTGAAGCACTTCTAACAGCTGTTTTTATTCAAAATCATCTTCCAACTACTACACCTGTTGGTGGCAAAATTCCTATAACAATTTGGACAGGGAAGACACCTTCAGTCTCTCACTTTCGCACATTTGGCTGCATTGCTTATATTCATGTGCCCAAGGACACTCGGGATCCTCCAGGTTTGAAGGTTATTTTTCTTGGTTATTCAGATCATTCCAAAGGTTACAAATTTTATGATCCTTCTTCTCAAAAGGTTATCATTAGTCGTGATGCTATATTTGATGAGAAGACTATGGGTGGCACATGGTCGTCAGATGTTTCAGATGATACACAGTCTTTGCTTAGTGCATTTCCTTACTTGCTTTGTGATTCTACTAATTCTGATGATCATAAACCTCCTTCACCTCCAAAAAAGATTGATGAAAATTTGGAGATCTATGTCGATCTTCCTATTGAGATAGAGCATGGATTCTATTCTATTGAATATGATGTCTTTGATAATGCTATGTCTGTCCAAGAGGATCCAATATCATATATGGAAGCTATCAATTCGTCTCAAAGGGATCAATGGCAAGAAGCTATGCAAGCTGAGTACGATTCTTTAATCTCCAAAGGTACATGGATTCTTACTGAACTCCCCCCAAATCGTGTTCCTATCAAATGTAAATGGGTTTATAAAACCAAGACCAAAGCTGATGGCTCATTTGATAAGTTCAAAGCATGACTTGTTGCAAAAGGTTACTCACAGGTTGCAGGAGTAGATTATCAAGAAACATTTTCTCCCATTGTGCGCTCCACAACTGTTCGTATGATTTTGGCTTTTGCAACACTATTTGATCTAGAAATTCACCAAATGGATGTTAAAATGGCTTTTCTCAATGGAGATCTTGAAGAAGAAATCTATATGGAGCAACGTGAAGGTTTTAATATTGCAGGAAAGGAGCATCTTGTATGCCAGCTTCATCGTGCATTACATGGATTGAAGCAAGCCTCTCCTGCTTGGTATATTAAGATTGATCAGTTCCTCACATCTAAAGGTTTTGTTGCATGTTCAACTGACCCAAATCTTTACATCAAAAGGGAGGACAAATATTTTATTATTCTTACTCTATATGTTGATGATACTATTCTTGTGTCAAATAATATTGCTTTTTTGGATGCTATGAAGAAGCTTTTATCGATTGCATTTGAAATGGTTGATCTTGGTGAGATACATTCTTGTTTGGGTATTCAAGTTCAACGACACCGACAACAAGGCATTCTTCTTATTCGCCAGACAAAGTTTATTAATGATATTGTTAAGAAGTTTGGGTTGACAAATGCGCACTCTGCCAACACTCCCATTCTTTCAAGCTCTACCAAGGGTACATCTACAACACGCAATGAAGAATCAGCCATTCATCAACCTTTTGCTAATCTTGTTGGTTGTCTTCAATTTATTGGTTTAAACATAAGACCAGATATTTTATTTGCAGCTAATTTTTTGGGACAGTATCTTTCTTCCCCTTCCACTATTCATTGGAGTGCTGCAAAACGTATTCTTAAGTACCTCAAGGGTACTAAGAATTTTGGTCTTATTTATCGTCGTCGAGAGGATTCTTCTTTATCTTCTTCAACTTCTCTTGACCTTATTGGATATGCAGACGCTGATTGGGCAAGTTTACACTTATCCATGCGTTCTACAAGTGGGAATTGTTTCTTTGTTAATGGATGTTTGGTTTCTTGGTCCAGCAAGAAACAACGATGTGTTGCGGTTTCTACAACTGAAGTCGAATATGTTGCTGCATCATTAGCAGCTCACGAGCTAGTTTGTCTTCGACAACTACTTGCAGATTTGGGACATCCTTCATCATCTAGTACACCTCTTCGATGCGATAACCAAAGTTCTATTAGTCTTACCAAAGACTATATACAACATAGTAAATCAAAGCATATTGCTACTCATTATCATTATGTTTGACATGAAGTCAAGAAAGGTTCCATTATGGTGGAGCATGGTCCCAGTGATCAAATGGTTGCAGACATCTTCACAAAAGCTCTTAGTGAAGCTCGCTTTAGCTCATTAAGACATTCACTTGGTATTGTTCCAAGTTCTTGTCTCACTGATTGAGGCATGTATCATTGTATTCAAGAAAACTTTATAGTAAATCATTTTTGTATCGTAGGTATGTGTAGGGGCTCGGGTTTTTCCCTTGTTCTCCCCAAGGGTTTTTTCCCTCGCAGCCAGAGACCTTTGTTTGAGTGGGGATGTTACAACTATGTATATCATCTCTCACTTGACTTGGGTCTCACCTATATATACTAACTCTACATCAATATGAATCATTCTTTGGGAGCATGTCTCGTGTAACTCTCTCGTACTCTCTCTCTCTCTCTCAACACATCCTACCTACTCATTATGTATTCATTACAAGTTCTTGATTTGATTACTATGCATGTTGGTTTATGGTAGATGTGTTACATTGTTTTGGCACGAGAAGATCTCACAAATCAAGTGGAAGGAAGAGCATTACCAACAAAGTCTACTTCAGTGGTTTATAAGTTTCTATCAGAGGATGTAATTTGCAGGTATGGATGTATAGGGAAAAGTTACTGCAGATAGAGGTGAGTTGGATGTTGATGAGGCTAGGGATTTTTTCTTTCACCTTAGCATTAAACTTGCTTTGACTTCAATATATAATCTAGAAGGCAACAGGAAGAGTGAAAGAGGCCATTTGCCGATTGTGAAAGCCTTGGTCAAAGCATGTGGTGGACAGGTTTAAGAGTGGCCTAGGATGTTGCCTTATGCCTTGTGGGCCGATCGCACTACTCACAGTGTGACTACAGGATATATGCCAGTTGAGTTGATGTATAGACAGAAGCTAGTCATGCCTTCACAGATTTGCACAATTACTTGGAGTGCTTTACCATGGCAATTGAAACAGATGTCTAGAGAAGATCTTTTGGCTCTTTGTATTCGTCATTTGGAAAGAAGACCTAAAGATATTGAGAGAGCAATTCAAAAGCTCAAAGAGGCGAGAATTCGTAACAAAGAACACTTTGATAGCAGACATCGATTGAGGCCTAAAGAGATTAGAGAGGGAGATTGGGTGTTGGTTTATGAGAGCAGTCTAGACAACCAGTATAGTGCTATCTGCAAGGTTTCCAGATGATGGTTTGGGCCTTATCTAGTGTAGCATGTCCATGATAATGCTAAATATTCCTTAGTAGAACTTGATGGTACGGCCTTGTGGATTCTGATTGTAGGGAAGAGAATTAAACTCTTTAAGAGAAGAGATGCTCCAGCCTATGCAGTCAAGGAATTGAATGATGTGATTTACGATGGACTTGAACCAAGAGAGAGGATGAAGATGTTATTCTTGTGCTTCCACATCTTTGGGAACAAATGTCAGCTTAACATTTTAGCTCCTTTTATGCTAGTTAGGATCTTTAAGGATTCCATTGCCGTTGCAATTGCTTCGACCTCAGTGTCTTAGCTGGAAATTGCATCGTGTCCATAGTCAGAATCATCACCATAGACCAGTTGAGTCTCAAGGGAAGGTGCATCATCAAAAGGTATGCTTTCTTATTCAATGGAGCCACCAGCCAATGCATTTCTGTGAATACGAATACAACATCGGGTATGGATAATTCATATCCGAATATCCAGGTACAGATTTCCATCTTCACTATTTGTTGAGGCATAGGCATGCGTATGAATTCATTCCAACAAGTAGCTTGAATTTATTTTTTCGTTGAACTCATAGTGGGTCATAGCTAATTCTTTCCACAACCATAGATGGCCTCACATAGATTTATGCATGTGCCGCATTGAGATTCACACATACCCATGTACTCAAATACTTTGCATCCCATTGCTATGCAATGAAGTCATACATGGCATAAAGATCATAAAGGGTACTTAAGGGTTATGCACATAGTCGGTGCATGCATGGGAAAGACTATATGAAACATGCATCGATGGTACTCAAATAAATTCTTGCATCCATCCTATGAAGATTTTGCATTGAGTAATGGTTAAAGAGTTGTCTTGTGCTGCCAAATCATGAGTTGAGGACAACTCACGTGATAATTCAAGAATTATTAAATATACACAAACCTTTATTTAACTAAAAAGTCACATGATATAAGGACATACAATCAACCATGGTATCATTGAACAGAGATAGTCTCAAATGCAGGGGCTCATGTAGGATGTCCAAAGCTAGATACTCAACGGGAAGATCCAAAAATCCCTACACCTGGTAACTTGAAGAACAAGAACTATGTGCAAATACAATACAGTTGGGTTGTATGACCTGAGTGACCCTACGATATACCCACTGGTCTTGAGTCATCTCCTTGCCCTCATAAAGCTCAACATGTCCTGGGAGACTAGAGTAAAAGGTAAAAAGTCATACTATGCCAAGTCTCTCGGCCCAATGTATTCTCTACAGCTCATACTCTAGGTTAGTGACGCAATTGATGTGCATACAATAGGTTTGGTACCAATCCATATACTATGTCCATTCTTGCGTGGGAAAGAACTGGTATCATGGAGGTGTAAAAATCCAATCCATTACGTGACAAATACGCTCTCTCAAAGGTACATTGTATTGTGCGCCAACCTAGTAGACAAAAGGAAACATAACACGAAAGCTCTCATACACAAAATAACAAGGTAAGAATGTGTCCTAATCTTTTTCCCTATTTGTTATGACTTTAAATAACTACAATGTTTCTGAATTAATTTAATTCCATTCCCTTATCAAATGCAAGCCATATAAATATCTTAGATTATTTATAAGTTTGTTTAATCTTTTTTTTACAAAAGGTTGGCCAGTTTAAATTTATACTCGGATGGCAAACTAAGAACCGTCTCACTAGGGTTGACTACATATTTTTCAAGGGACTCTTAGAATTCACATCATTGGCCAAAAGAAGATAATTGAGATGGCTTTATATATTTAGGTTGGGAATAAAATTTTTAAGGAAATTTATATCAATTGAGTTAAATAAAATATAATTTTTAATAATAATATTACTTTTAATTCTTATTCCACTCTTTAAAAAGAAAATTGATATTATTTTAGTAATTAAATTATTACTTTTTTAATATCTATTTAAATTTTCATGAAAATTGGACAATATTTTAACTACTTAATATCAATAAATAAATAAATATTATACATCAACCTTATTGATAGCCGAAATTTCGACATCATGGTGGCTACTTCAAGGTTCCGTTATGTTGATGCATTGGTGAGGGCCATCATGGATAACAAGGATAGGAAGAATGGTTTTTTGAAGAAGGGGATGGCACATGAAGGGCCTTTGGCTTCCTCATTAAGAGTTTTCTCGCCTCTAACTTGAGACTATCGCTTCCTCAATCATTCAATATTTTTGACTCTTTATCCTTGTGTATTGAAAATGAAAAGAGGGGCACTTCTTTATATACTCTCTTGAAGGGGAGAGGGGTTTTGTCTTTTTATGAGCTTATAGAAGAAGGAGACTTCTTTTGTTTTATTATAAAAGGATCCCCTTTATTAAAAATACTTTTTTTGTTTTAGCTTCACTAAAAATTAAACCCCATTGATATTCTTCTATAATAAATGTCTACCACTCACAATCACATTAATGTCCCATGAGCATAGATTCACTGCATGAGGCCATGTTTTGTGTAAAATCCATTAAATCTTATTCCATAAGGAGGTGTAAATTCATTGCATGAGATTGGCCATTCTTGTAGTTTACTTTATTTTATTAAATGAGAATAATAGCTTGTTAATCCCCCAAGAAATGTTATGGAATTATGATAATCAAAATATTTTATTAGAATTCAATATGAAAATACGATTTTTTTTATTTTATTGTAAATTTTATTTATTTTTTGCATGATTTGTGACTTATTGCATGAGCACATATATGTGACACTAGTCTCATTATGTGTGGTAGATAGATTGAAAGATACTAATGTGCTTTTATGATGTGGTGAGCAGATGATTATATAAATAAACTTTAGGTAAATTTATATAATATGCATAATATATAATTGTATATATTCATATGATATTGTGTGCAATTAAAGCTATTAGTTTATTTGTAAATTAGAATTTTAAGTTTTTTAGTGGAAAATTCAAATGAATCATTTTTCTTTATTATTAACTTATTTAATTTAATATATTTAGCATAAATAATATGAAGATAATATATTTAAGATATGATTTGATTAAACTAAGCTTTCTTTATAGAACTCTTTGCAATCTGTTTACATGGTTTAAGCTTTCTTAGCTTTCTTTACAAAACCAAGAGGATTGAGCGAAAAATAGGAGAATAATGTAAAATTTTAGTTTTGTTGTTTCTCTCTCATCTAGAGTCACAATTTTGATATTTCAAAGTCATCTTGGGGGAATTCGCATGTTCTAGAGTGATGATGATATCAAAATATCATTATTTGGCACATAAAATTTTCTATATCAACAACTATAGGAAGTTACAAAAAATCTCTTAATATATAAAACTCTATAGTTTGATTAGTATTTATCTTTCAAAGTTTGTTTGATATTTGTATTTTCTCTATAATCAGATATATGATATAAACGTAAATAGTTATGTAATCAATATTTCATAGTCATGGGGGAGATTGGGCCTTATTGTGTGTTTTTCTCTTGTTCTTTGTGGATTTCTAACTTATTCAAAATTTTTAATGTTTAATTCACTTGTTTATTTCTAAGATTTAAAATGCTAGATTTGCCACATGGTTCACTTCGCAACACACCTAATCTATAATAAATAAGAATCCATGCATGACACAATTTTTATTTCCTTCAAATTATACAAACCAAAAGACTTGTGTACTATACTCTTTGAAAGAGTAGAGGACAAGAAGAAACAAAGATATCATAGGAGGGAAAGCGTTACCTTACATAATTTGTACACATGAAGAGCTCTTCCTATTGTACTTTGATTCCTCTTCTTCAAAAGATACATGAGGTATGCTTCCTCTTAGTTTTCCTCTCTTTATTATTGAAGCATTAAGATTTGTCATTTAGTGGTTGACTTGCTCTTAGTTCCCTCTCCATTCTTGTATGTTGTTTTGTGATTAGTTAATAAGAGAATTAGTAGTCATAGGTGAATTTTATAGTTAAACATTGCATAATATGTTACCCTTGGTTGGATAGAGATATGGTTTTTTTCATCATGGAGGAAATTGAAAAGTAAATGCAATTGTGCATATGCATGCCCTATAAATTTTCCATAGAGGCAAATTTATTAAATACTTATTCACATAGTACTGTAAGCATGTAGTTAAACATGCTAGCAAGCATATAGAAGAATTTGTTTTTTCATGTGATAAAAGGAACATATTTATAAAAGATTTGTTTATTTTAGATTATTGCTCTAGTGAATGTGCATATAAACTTGCTTGTAGGGAGAAGTAAAACTAATGTTACAAAGCTAAGTAGGAGTTGTGTTTTACAGTGCATATTTATTTGATTATTTCAATGGTGTAGATATCATCAATTTCATCATTACAGATTTTCAATCATGAAAATATCGTAGTAGAGATACTAGCTTCCTTTGGGGGCCCCCAATCCTAAGAAGATGTTTGACTATATCTCAACCCTCCCTCCCCCATCTTGCACTTATGGTATATAACTAGCTACAAGGACTAGTCATCCTTATTCTCAACCAAATCGATTGTTGATAGTTGCACAAGGTCTCCGTTGTCCATGTTTGAGCACTTATAGCAGCATAGACAGCCACATAGACTCCTCTAGTAGGTTCTTCTATCATACAAACTGCTCTATTCATAGTGTATATATAATGCCTCCATCAACTAGTCACAGATCTCATAGTAGAAGGGGGAGTGTGGAGGATCCTCAAGGGTAGTAGGGAGACAGGATATATCAATCTTTAAAGATAACAAAAGCCCCTAGGGAAGATCACATGTACTATGATGTAGATGCAAAACGTGGCATCAGGTACTATGATGTAGATGCAAAGTGTGGCATCAAGATGGATGCACATGAAAGGGAAGTAGTAGCTTATCTTCATGGTGTTTTAGAGGCTATATACAAATATTTTATCTTATTCTTCAAGCAAAAGAAATCAAACTTGTGGATGGAAACCATAAATGCTATGCATAACATATTCTCAAATTCTGAGGATAAAATATTTATAAGTAGATTGGCTAGAAATAGGACACGAATCATTATATATAATAAGATATCATTTTTTATGCGGCAACTATATATCCATGAGAAAAGGACAAAGCAAGGGATTCATCCATTGGAACATTCCGACGTATGTTGCTTACTTATAACACATAAAAATAACATTAATTCTTAAAATATTCAAATTCTCTTACCTTGTTATGATTCAAGGTAAATTTTGGCTTTTAAATCTTTATGTATACCCTTAAATTTTGTGATAATGCAATAAGGTCTACTATTTGGATATTCTCAAGTTTTTCTATTTACCCTTGTATTTTGTGATAATGCAACAACGTCTACCATTTATACATTTTCAATTCTTCTTATATATTTGTGTGCATATCTTCTCATTTTTTCTAATCTATTTGCATTGTATATTTTCAATGTGCAAGCTACATATTTTCTTGTTGTTATTTTTGAATGGGTTTGATTCATATAAGTAATGCTTACTTTATAGTTGAAAGAGCAAAAAAAAGCCTAGGGAGCTACTAGTTCCATAATTTTGGCTTAGCTATAGTTTTGGGACCAAAATCTACTTATTTTTATTTCTTTCTTGCAGGCATCATGTTTAAAAGCCGGTGCATCATTGTGTTAAAGTTAGAGAGGGTAAATACCTGCTTGAACTAGCACTTGTGGAGATTCACATAATGCATTTAAATTTGTGTTTCATATCATGTTTGCTATTTTTAAAATATGCATGACATTAGATAAAATTTATTTGATCATATCATCATACTTATGACTAAGGATGCCCTCCTAAGTTTTTTTTTTAAGTTTAAAAATATTTTTATTTTTTACACACTACAAGACTTAATCCTTGTAATGCATTCTTATGAGTGTGAGCTTGATAATTTGAGTATTTGTAAGTATTTGAAAGGATTTGGAAAATGGGGATACCATGCTCACATGAACAACCACCCCAAAGTGCAATGGGACTTCACATTCAAGTAAAAAAAATTAAGGAGCCTTATGTTTAGAAGAATTGATGTTTGAGTATTCTTTTAAACACAGATATATTTGAGTATTCCTTATGTGTAGAGAAATTGATGTTTGAGTATTCTTTTAAACACAAATATGATGTTTTCACATTCATATTTGTGTTTGGGTATTCTTTTAATAAACTTAGATTATGTGTGTATGCATGTATGCGTACCTATGTGCATGTGATCATAAATAGATGTAAAGAGGATTTCTTAGCTAAGGTGGTGAAGCAAAGAGTACTATGAGAATGCTCATAAATCCCACCAAGTTGCAATCCATAGAAATTAGTTCTAATTTACATATCAATCTATTCGGATTTCCACTTTGGTGTGTGCATGGGCCAATTGATGAGAAAGTGTGTGTGGGCCATGCTACCATATCCAAGTCACACACCCAACAATGATAAGGACTTGGTGTCCATGGCAACTCCTTGGGGACATCACTCATAAGTATATGTAAGTACATCACGTGGATTCAAAAGAAGGGATTTTTAAAGTACCTTTTTTACACAGGTTTTACATATAGAAGAGTGCCATATAAAGGGGTTATTCATAGATATTTGAATAGAAAAGGGGTGTGTCTTATTTAGAGAAAGTTCATAGATAAAGGTATTGTTAAATAAACCTTCAATGCACATGATATAGAGGGTTTACATGTAATGAACCCCCCAAGGAAAACTTCAAGCATTATAATATTGATCTACCTACCAAATGCTAGCAATACAACAAGAGTTTTCAACTTTATACTTGGGTGATAAGTACAACAATGTAGCCTAGTTCTCTTCAATAAGTTTTCGCTTCATGGTTTGACTCTCCAAAATCATTATAAGTCATTCTCTTCACAATAACTATCTCTTTATGATTGATCCTACATAATTGCTCTAAGGCAGTGCCTAGGTCTCTACTTCTTTACCTATATTTAACTCATTACATAGAAGTGAGTATGAGAACGAGTGCATGCCATGCACTCACCCTTGTGTATCTATGTCACGAAGTTCAAACTGAGGGGTGAGTGTATGCCAAACCTTCTCTATTAGTGCATGTGTTTATACTAATAAGGGTCATGCCTATACATGAATATTACCATAAGTGCCCTATAAAAACATTGATATATGATCTCATTCTTTATTATTTACTAAAGAACCAAATATTCCCTTGAAAAAGGTTAGAGCAATAAGGTAAATTTCAACTAGAAACTTCAACCTGTCAAATGTTTCATCATTAAGTGAATCTATAGTAGTAGTTGGTTAACTTTACAATATTATACAATTTCTTTGGCATAAATCTAGGCCTTTCTAATGCGTAATATACAATCTCTCTCTCTCTACATAGTCGGAAATATTGCTTACAAAAGAGTGAGGTTGAGTGTAAGGTGAATTGGTGAATTTGAAAAAACAAACCTTGTAATTTTTATAGAGAGGGTTTTATAATTGTAAGACTTGTAGTAAATTTGGACAGAGTATGACCAAGACACGTATAAAAACTAGGAGAAAACCTACAAATCTTGAAGGTTTAATTAAGGATCACATTGACATCAAAAACTTTTCTCATACATAACTCGCCTAAATGCCCTAAAAAAAGAATCAAGCAATTCACTTAAAAAGCATGTTATGTTTTGGGGCGCGTTGTTTAGTACACGACTAAGCTCATCTGATGTTGGGGTGTTACAAGTGCGACCATGTAAGTGACACGTGCGACCGTGTGATCACAGGTGTCGCGTGGTCCACCGTCCAGGAGAGGGGGACCATCAACCGTGAGAACATCTGAGTTGCGTACTGCAGTGTATTTCTCCAAGACTTCAGTTAGTATGATGTTCGTGAAATCGGAGTTGAGGAGGGGACTCATGAGAAACATGATAGGATCAGCGGCCCCAAGAGAAGAGTCTCCACGAATCAGAACGGCGAGGGCTTCCATACGGTTGGTTAATCTTCTGACCCACTTATCCTCCCGGCCCTCCAGGCTGCATGTGGACTCCGGAGTACTGATGGGAGACTCGGAAAGCAGCTCTTCGACATGTGATAATTTGGGTCGCCATCTAGACTCTCGAGTCTCCATCAGTCTTTGGCCTATTGCCGGACGCTTACTTTGCCATGTGTGTATTTGGTGTGGCAACTGGTCGGAGACGCCGCTTACTGTGACACGTGGATCGGTATGACCGTACGACTCTCTGATTAAACTCGGGTCAAGCCTCGAGGAGAGGAGAATCATGATATGTGCAGGTTATGCACTTTGCTAATCATGAATTGGAGACGCTACACAACAAACCGCACCAGTGAGTGCCTCACTGTCTATTTAAACTCATACCAGTTGATCCTCCCTCGTCGCGGTTTCTGGCCCTTCATCCATCTACAATTGACTACAAGCTTCAGTAGCTAGCTAGCGCCATTAATATGCTGCAGGCAGCTGCTGCGTCGTCTTTGGCTACCCTGGGCACCGCCCATTCGTCATCGCTGCTCCAACTCCATGCCTTCCCTACAGGACACTCTCAGACACAGCTTGCGTCTCCAATATCCCTGCATTCGCATTCCATTCCAGCTGCAATTGTAATATTCCCACCCGTGAACATTGACTTCCGCACACTGCGTAAACTTTGTACAAAGGTTATCCCACATATTGGATTTACCGGCAGTATAATGTGTAACCTACACGTGAGAAATCGAGACCATTCGCATTGGCAAAGCGAGCCGAGGGTTCAAAACCGAAATTCCCGCGTAAACACCCTCTTGGGAGGGGCAAAATAGTTATTATTAAAGCAATTTTTTTTTTCTTTTTCCTTTTCCCCAGCCAATGCACGGCTGGAGAAGAGGGAGTGTGGGGGAATGGGTCAAGGAAGAGTCGTGGGCTGCATGGGAGGGGGAGGGGGAACCCATGCAGTGGCCACGTGGTGGAGCTCACCTCTCCCTCCCCCATGCCTATATAAACACCCTCTAGGGAGAGGCTGGGAGGGAGGTCGCCGTGCTGAGGGGAGGATCAGAAAAAAAGAGAGGAGACGGACGCTGCTGCCACGCCGTGTTGGGGAAGGGAGGGAGACGTGGCTGCCCCATCGCCATAGACCAGAGGGGTGTGGGAATAGAAGGGGGGGAGTCGCTGGCCGCTGGGAAGCCACCGACAGGGTGCCGCCGCCTCGCAGGGAACCACCAGGCCGCCGCCGTCCTCGCCTCGACCACACCTTTTCCTCCAAATCATTGGGACCCCCCCCCCGACGTTGCTGCAGACTCCTAGAAGCTTCTTAGAAGCTTCTTTAACAAGCTTCTAAGGGAAGGCCATAAGCCTTGGTCCTATGCGGGCTTCTCAGCCTTAAACCCGGGCCTCCATACTCCCAAAAACCCATGAGGCCGGTACTCTCAAGGGTCCGCACTAGGGAAGGGATCTCTGGCATACGATTTTGAAGCGGCCCACAAAATTGAAGAAGACTCATCGAACGTGTAAGGGTAAAGGCAAACCGGAAGTCCGTAAGCACGCTAACGATGGCTCCCAAGAAGTTGCAAGGCGCGCCTGCGGGAGGTTCATCTCCTAGCATTCAAGTGGAATCTCCCCGAGCCCACAGACTCAGGTTTTTATGATTTTTTATTCTACGCAAAAGTAATGCATTAGGTATGATAACTCTCACGGAATAGAAAGCACCTATGCATGTTCAAATTTACCAAGCCGAATTAAAAGGAAATTGAGGAAAATTTGTCTATTTGATCGATTACTAGAATTATCTCATGACATGAAATGGAGTTATTAATATTTTCAATATGATGAACGTGAGTTGTCTATCCATCTTACGACCTTAGTATTATGTTGCCTTATCATGCATTTCAAAGGAGAGCCTAGAACACCTACCGCCTATCATTATAAGGCTGAAGTTATTAAGTGTATTTTTTTTGACTAGACATGGGAAGAATAAGCTTATGTCGCAATTTAGGAAAAATCTTTATTATAATGGTTCATGGGGAAAAGCTGTTAACACCCGTAGGAGGTTGTCCGAAAAGTAATGGTGGTGTATCAAAAATGAATCTAGGGATTGGCATGTGGCATGTGCTTGCAAGAAGAATATACCAACACTAACTCTACAATAACCTCATTTAACTACGTTGTAGTTATGAAAGGGTTGCATGTTGCACTTCCATCGTGCATAAAATTGAATTCATCAAGTGTTGCATTTGGGAAAGGATGCAGAATTTAAACAAAGCATGAGATTCTAAAGTGTAGATAACAAGGTAGTAGTCATGATTATTTGAAGTAAGTCCTAGTAGGTCCTAAGAAAGTTGGTATCCAGCTTATCATGTATTTTTACTTTACCAATAAAAGACAGAGTGAGTCACATGTTTACATGTATTGTGGTAGTCGAAACCATTTTTCTTCTTTAGACGTAGTTTATTACCTCTAGGGAAGGATTCATCCTTGTCGCGAGACAAGCATAGTGAATTACCCAAATCACCTAGCCGCAAAGGATTCGTATGGGCATGGTTCAGTCAATACGATAGATACCCCAAACACTAAGTAGGGATTAGCACGTTAAGGATTCGGCCAAGTTTTCCAATTGTCGCTAAGTCGAAACCTTCATGCCCAATAGTCCTAACCACATTCCCAAAATGTTGAGTTAACTGGATGCTCATGCAAACAATAATCTAGGGTTCCTACCTTAAGGACCAATCGCTCAAAATGATGAAACTCGAATAGAGTTGGAACCCTAGGACTAAACGTTGTCGATCTAGTGAAATTAGGGATGGGACGGGTAAAAAGACACCCTAAACCCTGCTTCTCGTCTGAAGATAATTCCGTGACCAGAAAATGCCATTCAATAGGTGAAATGATCTCTTGGAATGGAGGCGACGCTTGTGCAACTAGTTGCAACGTCGCCTAGCCTTGTGGTTTGATCGTAAGAAATTTTTGCCATTCCCTGGAATGAGGTTGGCACGTTCTTGCGCAAGTTTAACTTGAAAAGGGATGGGTAGTCATCCTGTTACATCGCCCTCATTAGGGAAAAATTGCCAAGTTAAGGGAAGTTAAGTAATTGCTCGGCGCAAATGATTAGTCAATAAATTAAAGTGACATGGTCGCCGGGATCTACTATTAATAAAACCTAAGGTATTGGTTAAGTTGGGTATGACCCTAACCCAAGGACGATAGGAATCTTGCCAAGTTGCAATTGATTCCGGATCGAATGCGGGACGCATTCGGTGAGAAGGAGTCACTCCTTAGCAGTTTGCCAACTAAACGACCACTGGAATTGATTGTGCTTGTAACAGTTTAGAAAGCACTGTTTGCATTGTTTGTTCAAAGAACTAAAGGATGAAAGATATATAAATGCTTCAGGTTGAAGGCCTGAAGGGAGTGGCAGCTCAGTTACCCCCGACTGCCTGCCTGACCCTAACCAAGGGGGTTGTTGACCGCGCCGGGAACGTGGACCAAACCCGCCGCGTGAGGTCTTTCCGTTGAGCTCTACTTGGAGCAGGAGGACGCTTGGGTGCCAGGGGGGGCTCTGGCCGTAAATTCCTTGCCTTTCGGGTCCTGCACAAGAGGCTAACGTGACTCGGGATTGGATCCCGAGGCCCGCATACTAGTCTACAGGCAGAAGCTTGGAATAGTGATCCCTCGTGGATTACTGGATAAGCCTTCGGGCGGATTATGGACAAGCCTACGGGCGGAACTCCTTGTATTTCAAAGATAAAATGATGAAATGATAATAAAGAAGTGTTTGATATTGTTTTTCTATGTCACATGATAAGATTACGTGAAGGAACCAGTGCTTAACAAGGATAATTAAAGAAGCTGATTGTTACATGTCAAATTAATGTGTTAGATAATTACATAACTAAAACAAACCGAGGAAAGTGCGGAGGATGGACCATGGGTCCGTCCTACGGATGGGTGGTCCCGGTTAGCCGGGAACTTTTCTCAAAAATCTCGAAGAACAGCGGGATGATCATCATTATCAAAACGAATAATGAGAGGAATGACCTAGACCGATTTACGGAATAGGACTATGCCTATTGGTAGAGAGGTTGAGTTTTGCATCCCTCTCGTTTCCCATTCTCCTTGAACCAAGTGCGGCATGAATCCGCTTCAGACCGGGCGTTTCTGCGTAAAGTAGTTCGATCGGGTCTGACGCTAGCTGCTGTTAGTTAATGACCAAACATGAAAAACCTTAATTCCGGTCGATCCTAAGTGGGAAACGGCCAGGACACTTCCGCTACGTGGCAGACGCGGGGAGATCTAGATTGCAGAACCCGTAACATTCCACGGGAGTGCCGGGTGGAGTTCTCTAGACAGCCTTTCCGATGGACTGCCAAGACGTGTCCTAGAGGATTCTAGTGGACACGTTATAGTTGGTATCAGAGCCGACCAACAACGGAATTGTTTTTATGAGATCTCAATAAAATGAAGTAAAGAAATTGTTACTGTCCCAAACATTTCCTTACTTTCAATGATGTATTGCAGAATTATGAAGCATGGAACACGTTCTTGGTGTTCCGAGTCATGTTTATGACCGCGATGCATTCCACGGATTATCGACAAAGGGTTGAGATGATGAACATCCTAGACCGCATTTACAATCCATCGCCTGTGTACGTAGAACGGAGATGGATGGGTGTTTCAGGGATCTATTACATAACTGCCTATCGACCTGCGTATCTTCAAATTAACTTGAAGAGAATCAAGTGGATGGAGGATTTGAAGATCGTGAAGCTATTCGTCTTTGTTGAGGCTCATGCAAACGCGACCCTACAGGTCGGAGGTCGAAGGGTTAACCAGAATAAGTATGTGTATGGAGAAGTGATTCAAAGAATCCCTGCCGACCGAATCAAGGTTTTGGGACGTCATGAGAAGAATGGATATCAAAGGAAAAGATACCCTAATCTTCCAATGAACTATCGATTCCTGAAAATCGATGACCCCAATCCGTACTACTACTCAGTTCCTGTAGCTGAATGCAACAACATCTTATTCTCCTCGAATTAATGTATCAATTTGTTCCATCGCCCCAAGAAATAATTGTACCTCGAAAGGGCTATGCTGATATGAATGGAATAATTTTTTAAAAAAATCAATGATTGTCTTGACTATGAATATTGATAAAGAAGTAAAGTGATTTGGTCACTTGGCTAAAGAAATATGCGGACGTAGTTCCTGAAGAGTTAACAGAACTCTCACTTCAAAGAGAAGTAGATCATGAGATCAAGCTAGTAATAGGAGCTGTGCCAATTGAGAAGAGACCCTATAGAATGTCTATACCGGAAGCAATTGAACTGAAGGAACAACTCAACAAGTGCTAGATCAAAGGGCTACATCCATCCTAGCAGTTCACCATGAGAAGCACCTATACTGTTCTAGAAAAAGAAAGATGGAACACTTCGCCTATGTATTGATTATAGAGGGTTGAATCAATCAACAGTCAAGAACAAATATCATATTCCTAGAATAGATGAGCTTCTTGATAGTCTTCAGGGTGCCAAAATCTTCTCCAAGATTATCTTAGGTCTGGTTACTATCAGATAAGAATCAGAGAAGAAGATATCCCAAAGACGACTTTCAACACTAGATATGGACACTAAATTCTAGTTATGTCATTAGGGCTTACGAATGTGCCTGCCGCCTTCAATAGATTAATGTAGGATATTTTTAGACCATATCTTGATGATTTCGTGCTTGTCTTCTTCGATGACACTTTAGTCTATTCTAAACAGGAAGATCATGAACCTCAACTACGGATTGTCCTTGAGACAATGAGATCTCATAAGCTGTATGCAAAAATGAAGAAGTGTGCATTCTTCAAGCGGCAGATTGAATATCTAGGATTCATAGTATCATCAGAAGGAATATCAGTAGACCCAACCAAAGTCAGGGATGTGCTTGAATGGCCAATACCAATATCCATTAAAGAAATACGTAGCTTCCTTGGCTTGACAGGATGGTATAGGGTCTTTATAAAAAACTATGCTTTGATTGCAGCACCTCTTACACACTTACTAAAGAAGCAGACTTCTATTACATGGTCAACTCCCGAACAAAATAGCTTCGACCAATTGAAGCAATGTTTGGTATCAGCACCTATTCTAAAACTTCCTGACCTCAATAAGGAGTTCGAGGTAGTAACTAATGCCAGCATTCTTGCCTTGGGGTGTGTACTTATGCAGGAAGGTCATCGAGTAGCATACTCTTCAAGGAAATTGAAGAGTCATGAAAAGAATTATGCTATGCATGATCTGGAATTACTAGCTGTCATCCATGCTCTAAAGCTTTGGAGACACTACCTGTTGGGTAACAAGTTTACTCTAGTAACCGATCATAAGAGTCTCAAATGGATTTTTACCTAGAACGAGCTCAACATGAGGCAACGTCGATGGATTGAAGTATTGGAGGAGTATGATTTTGAAATCAAGTATCGACCAGGGAAAGAGAATGTAGTTGCCGATGCACTCAGTTGCAAGGCATTCCTAAATTCCCTAAACCTGCAGAATCCATCAACGGCCAGATCTCTGGCTACAAAGGTATCTATGCCAAGCAACCCTATACTGGAACTAGCTAGAGAGGAAGCAAGCCATGATTTGGCCTACCAAACAATGATAAAAGAAATATCTACGAAGGAGCAGAATCTGAAGTTACAGGCCAAGTATCAGGAATTTTCCATTGATAATGGACTTGTCTACTACAGAACAAGGCTGTGTATACCAACAAGCCAGTCACTTAAGCAGAAGATATTGTACGACGCTCATGATTGACCTTTTCTCACGACATCCCAGCTATGCCAAGACTCTCAATGCAGTTAGGAAGAGCTACTATTGGGGGAGGCTCAAAGGTGACGTTCTCAAATATGTCACTGAATGTTTGTCTTGCCAACGTATCAAGGCTGAACATGTCATGATGCTAGGAAAATTGCAACCACTTGATATTCCCCAAATGAAATGGGAATTCATCAGTATGGACTTTGTTGTGGGCTTACCCCAAGTCCAAGGAGGATACAATTCCATTATGGTTGTAGTTGACATGCTTACTAAGGTTGCACACCTGATTCCAGTAAAGACAAACTATTAAGCCTCCGACATTGCAAGATTGTTTATCAAGGAAATATTCAAGTTACATGGGTTACCTAAAAGAATCATTAGTGATCGAGATTCTCTCTTCACATCACACTTCTGGAGAGCTATCTTTAAAGCTATTGGGACTCAACTCCGTTTTAGCACTGCCTACCATCCCCAAACGGATGGACAAACAAAGCGAGTGAATCAAATTATTGAGGATATGCTTAGGGCTTATTGCTGTCGAGAGCGGAAGAGGTGGATTCAATACTTGCCGCTAGTAGAATTTGCCTACAATGCTTCTTACCAGCAAAGCATTCAAATGACCCCTTTCCAGGCATTGTATGGTCATGATTGTCGAAGTCCCCTAAACTTTTCTGATCCAACCCTAACAGTTGAAGCTTCAAGACAAATGTCGGAGGACATGGATGACCAAATAAGGTCAATAAGACAAGACATACAAGCAGCCAAAGATAGACAAAAGGCATATGCGGATTTGAAATGCCAAGAGAGGGTCTTCGGAGAAGGAGACATGGTCTTCATTCGTGTACGCCCTAAAAGGAGTTCTCTATCTCTAGGAGAATGCAAGAAGCTAAGTCCAAGGTATTGTGGGCCGTATAAAATCCTCAAACGCCTGGGACCCAATGCTTATAAATTGCAACTTCCTGATAACCTAAAAGTTCACAATGTATTCCATATTAGTCTCTTAAAAAAATATATACCCAACCCTAATCATGTACTTGATGACCAACAAATTGTAATGCCTAGTCAAGGAGTCCTTGAACTAAGACCGGAAAAGATTTTAGATGTCAGGGAGAGACAGTTAAGATCTAGAACCTTGAAGGAATGCCTCGTCCAGTGGAAAGATTACCCCGAAGAGGATGCTACTTGGATGGATGAAAGCTCTCTCAATCATCAATATCCCCAGTTTATCTCGAGATGAGGACATCTCGATTCTTCTAAGGGGGAGAGAATGTAATATTCCCACCCGTGAACATTGACTTCCGCACACTGCGTAAACTTTGTACAAAGGTTATCCCACATATTGGATTTACCGACAGTATAATGTGTAACCTGCACGTGAGAAATCGAGACCATTCGCGTTGGCAAAGCGAGCCGAGGGTTCAAAACCGAAATTCCCGCGTAAACACCCTCTTGGGAGGGGCAAAATAGTTATTATTAAAGCAAATTTTTTTTTTTTTCCTTTTCCCCAGCCAATGCACGGCTGGAGAAGAGGGAGTGTGGGGGAATGGGTCAAGGAAGAGTCGTGGGCTGCATGGGAGGGGGAGGGGGAACCCATGCAGTGGCCACGTGGTGGAGCTCACCTCTCCCTCCCCCATGCCTATATAAACACCCTCTAGGGAGAGGCTGGGAGGGAGGTCGCCGTGCTGAGGGGAGGATCAGAAAAAAAGAGAGGAGACGGACGCTGCTGCCACGCCGTGTTGGGGAAGGGAGGGAGACGTGGCTGCCCCATTGCCATAGACCAGAGCGGCGTGGGAATAGAAGGGGGGGAGTCGCTGGCCGCTGGGAAGCCGCCGACAGGGTGCCGCCGCCTCGCAGGGAACCACCAGGCCGCCGCCGTCCTCGCCGCGACCACACCTTTTCCTCCAAATCATTGGGACCCCCCCCCCCGACGTTGCTGCAGACTCCCAGAAGCTTCTAAGGGAAGGCCATAAGCCTTGGTCCTATGCGGGCTTCTCAGCCTTAAACCCAGGCCTCCATACTCCCAAAAACCTGTGAGGCCGGTACTCTCAAGGGTCCCCACTAGGGAAGGGATCTCTGGCATACAATTTTGAAGCGGCCCACAAAATTGAAGAAGACTCATCGAACGTGTAAGGGTAAAGGCAAACCAGAAGTCCGTAAGCACGCTAACGATGGCTCCCAAGAAGTTGCAAGGCGCGCCTGCGGGAGGTTCATCTCCTAGCATTCAAGTGGACATCTCCCCGAGCCCACAGACTCAGGTTTTTATGATTTTTGATTCTACGCAAAAGTAATGCATTAGGTATGATAACTCTCACGGAATAGAAAGCACCTATGCATGTTCAAATTTACCAAGCCGAATTAAAAGGAAATTGAGGAAAATTTGTCTATTTGATCGATTACTAGAATTACCTCATGACATGAAATGGAGTTATTAATATTTTCAATATGACGAACGTGAGTTGTCTATCCATCTTACGACCTTAGTATTATGTTGCCTTATCATGCATTTCAAAGGAGAGCCTAGAACACCTACCGCCTATCATTATAAGGCTGAAGTTATTAAGTGTATTTTTTTTTACTAGACATGGGAAGAATAAGCTTATGTCGCAATTTAGGAAAAATCTTTATTATAATGGTTCATGGGGAAAAGCTGTTAACACCCATAGGAGGTTGTCCGAAAAGTAATGGTGGTGTATCAAAAATGAATCTAGGGATTGGCATGTGGCATGTGCTTGCAAGAAGAATATATCAACACTAACTCTACAATAACCTCATTTAACTATGTTGTAGTTATGAAAGGGTTGCATGTTGCACTTCCATCGTGCATAAAATTGAATTCGTCAAGTGTTGCATTTGGGAAAGGATGCAGAATTTAAACAAAGCATGAGATTCTAAAGTGTAGATAACAAGGTAGTAGTCATGATTATTTGAAGTAAGTCCTAGTAGGTCCTAAGAAAGTTGGTATCCAGCTTATCATGTATTTTTACTTTACCAATAAAAGACAGAGTGAGTCACATGTTTACATGTATTGTGGTAGTCGAAACCATTTTTCTTCTTTAGACGTAGTTTATTACCTCTAGGGAAGGATTCATCCTTGTCGCGAGACAAGCATAGTGAATTACCCAAATCACCTAGCCGCAAAGGATTCGTATGGGCATGGTTCAGTCAATACGATAGATACCCCAAACACTAAGTAGGGATTAGCACGTTAAGGATTCGGCCAAGTTTTCCAATTGTCGCTAAGTCGAAACCTTCATGCCCAATAGTCCTAACCACATTCCCAAAATGTTGAGTTAACTGGATGCTCATGCAAACAATAATCTAGGGTTCCTACCTTAAGGACCAATCGCTCAAAATGATGAAACTCGAATAGAGTTGGAACCCTAGGACTAAACGTTGTCGATCTAGTGAAATTAGGGATGGGACGGGTAAAAAGACACCCTAAACTCTGCTTCTCGTCTGAAGATAATTCCGTGACCAGAAAATGCCATTCAATAGGTGAAATGATCTCTTGGAATGGAGGCGACGCTTGTGCAACTAGTTGCAACGTCGCCTAGCCTTGTGGTTTGATCGTAAGAAAGTTTTGCCATTCCTTGGAATGAGGTTGGCAAGTTCTTGCGCAAGTTTAACTTGAAAAGGGATGGGTAGTCATCCTGTTACATCGCCCTCATTAGGGAAAAATTGCCAAGTTAAGGGAAGTTAAGTAATTGCTCGGCGCAAATGATTAGTCAATAAATTAAAGCGATGTCGTATTGCTGCGCATTCGAGGTGTGAAAACCACCCAAAAATTGTGTGTGATTTGATACTTTGTATATACTCAGTTGTTGTGTTTACATTTATTTTCTGCGCATGAGTGAGCATGATGAGATGCTTTCAGCCTATGTTGATACATGTTTCTGCAAAAAGGTTTGGAATCATTGCTTGCCAAAATCCATTAGCACTATTGCTCGTAGACTCAGCAAAAAGAGGAGCCATTGACTGTTGGACGGATTCACGGTTTAAGCTTAATGACTGAGACTGCTTCATCATGTGGTTTTGGGTTTTCTACAGAGCGAAAGAGGATGGCCCTGTCCTTCTGGGTTTGTGGCATCCATGGGAGCACGGTGGCCATGGCCATGAGCACACACAGGTGCATGCATATGTGACTACACACGCATCAGAGGAGAAGGAAGAAGCTAAGGCTTATCACTGAATTTGAAGAACAGATGAGATGCGGACCATTGAAGGTGAAGAACTGATGAGTTGTGGTTTAATGCTGATCCTTAAATGTGAAAAATAGGTGATTTTCAAACTACAATTGTTGGAGATATGCAGTATAGCCAAGAGCTTTTGTATAAGCTAAAACTTCTACAAGCTCTAGAATAGATAGTTTGAATTTGAACCAAAAATAATGATATGTGAGCTACGAAGGCTAAAGAGGGGATTTTGAAAGGTTAAATAAGGAGGGAAAAGGAGAGCCGTGCTTTGAGGGGAAAAAGGAGAAGCTTTCCGGGCTATTTTGAGAAGGAGGTATTTTGGGGGGAAGAGAGCTCCTCAATCGAATCAGGGCGGAAGGAGAAGCATGGCAGAAAAAGGAGCTTGACAATTTTGGAGGGGGGAGTGATCCTTCCAAATCGGAAGGCAGGCGTTTGTTTTGCTTTCAGGGACTTGGAGGATGAAGCGCAGCACAAACGGCAATAGAGGTTCTTCATATGATGATACAGATTCTCTGGAAGCTGAAAGGGACAAGAGGGCTGTGTATGTCAAAAATCTTCCTCTCAATGTGACAGTTTCTGAACTGGAGGTGGAATTCAGTAAGTTTGGGCAGTTAAAGGAACGGTGGGAGCATTGCAGTGGTGACCGGTATCTCTGAGGGTATGATTTCTCTACCAGTTCGGCTTAGGGGAGAAACAGAGGATTGATGAAGAGGGAGGAACAGAGGTTTCCTTTGTGAAATTTGGGATTGCTGGGGATGGCGATTCCTGTGCTCCTATGATTCGTTCGTTCTTGGCTTCTTCTTCTTCTCTCACCATCTCTCTTTGAGATGACGACCCGATCGTCCCGCCGCTTCAGCATTGCGGCCATCACCCCTAAGGTCGACGTCGACAATCGTTTCCCTCTCAAGAAGTTAGTCAGTTCATCATTACCATAAGAAGGAGGAGACCGACTGTCACATCGCATTGAGGCAAATTGCGTTTTTGAAGTCACAGGCAGCAGTGGCCCAGAGCGACACACCACAATAGTCCACGAAGAGGAAAGAGTACTCCTACTCCTTGCAGCCATAACCGCCACAGAGACGACAGGAGATTAAGTTTCTTATCGCATACAGGAAGAAGAAACACCAGGGTTTGATCGAAGGCACCATATGTGGTCATCGTTTACAGATTTTGATATACTACTGTAGTCTGCACTTGATATTGCCATCAAGCCCTTGACCCATTTGTTACAGAGCTGCACGATAGTTCAGATATTCACTTTCAGAATTCTGGACCAGTTGGCTCGATTAGACATTTGAATATGATTGCAATGCCCATGTTATTCTGGTTGCAGTCTCCTATGGCTACTCAGAAAATGCTCTCTGTCTTTAAGAAAATCTGGACCTCGTGAGATGAGGCTGAAGGAAGGGTACATTAGAGGAATGAGAATATTGTCATGATTATACTTCCTACGGTGCCTGTCTCTACTGATTGTCAGTGGGAAAGATATCTTCTTCCAACGATGATGGATGGGATTATTTTGAGATGTCTATCAGACCCCACAACATTAATTCATATCCTGATTTGAAGCTAAGATCAACCGCAATATGTCGCCTTGAAGTACCAACATTACTGTCACTGACCAGAGTATAGTGGCCAAGTTTTTTATCCTTAACAACATCACATCATCATAATTGGTTCTTGAACTTCGCTCCCTTGATCCTGAAGACCCAGCTAACAGCCTTTAATGAAGACACAGAGTGTATTACAGAAACTGAGCCTATTTTGGCCTGCAAGTTACAGGACTACTTATGATACTCAAGGGAGGACACCATCAACGGAGGTTCAGGACCACTTTCCATCTCTATTATGATGAGCTGAAGATGAATATATGGAGGCAAATAATATAGATCTACTAGAATTATGGAGAATTATGAGAAATAAAATTTTCCACATATCATTAGGTAATGACAGAAATTGACATGCTAGTCTATCTTGAAGAGTAAAGCCACATCCTCTCTTGAAAGTAATGACCAATAAAAGAGTTCTACCACAAAAAGACTGCAAAAGAAAAAGTTAAGGACATGTCTATTACATTTGAAGGACTGAATACAAGTGTTCTTCTAGATGTAAAGAATGGATTCAGAATTTTCAAAAATTACATGCATCTTCTGAAGAGTTGTTGGAATGTAAATATGATCCTTTGTGAAGACTGTCACTGTTGACCTTCTATCCTGAAATTGTTTAAGGTCCTCTGTGGATGCGACATTGTTTTCACAAACCCTTCGACATATTTGGTGAACCCGACGTGAAAGCGTCGTAGAAATTTCAGGATGGGAGATACTTCAGCTTCTATTTCAGCTTCCTCTACAACTCCAGCTGCGTCTACTTCAGCTCCATCCATGACTGCTACGTCAAGTACTTCGACGGAGGATCTAAAACAAATTTTGCAGAATATGTCCATGTATATGCAGCTCCAAAATCAACAAACACAAATGTATATGCAGCAGCAACAACAATTGCATCAACAACAGTTGTCTGAGCAAAGACAACTCTATTCGGAGCAGGAGAATGCAAACAGCGCGACTAAGGCTATTGAAGCAGTTGAGAGTGAGAAGAAGCTATTTGATGGGCGAAATGTTTCAGCATATTTGAAGACATATGAGATCAAGATGGGATTTTTTGGAGTACCTGCTGGACTTATGAGTAAGTACTTCCTTCGTCTTGTCACACTTGCTTTGAGGACAAAGGTGACTGATTTATTTATTCAAAATACACATTGGCAAGATTTTAAGAAGGCTCTAAAAGAAGAATATTTCCTTGAGGACTTTGGTATGGCTACTCGACGGTCATTCCGAGAGTGGGTCTACATGCCAAACAAGGGTCTTGCTGCTTCGGAGTTGATTCGAGAATTTGAGGAAAGGTATAGTCAGCTTGATGTCATTGAACAAAGAGCATTAGATGTTGAAAAAGTTGAGCTTTTCTTGCAAGCTGCAGATCCTGCTCTTCAAGAAGAATTGGGTGAGCTTCTTGAAGATCGCACGAAGCCTATGGGTCTTAAAACTGATTGGCAGGATGCACAGGATGCAGTCTCGACTTTGACCAAGAGGAGGATATGGAAGACTCGCCTACAGAATGGTTCCATGACACCTACACCATCATTTGCTCCTATGCCTACTTCTATCCCTGTTATTTCTTCTCCTCCTCAGCCAGTTTCTTGGCCTATGCCAGTGCCTACTATTTCCACTCCACCTATTCCTCCTGTTCCATGACCGATGCCTACACCTTCTGCTCCAAAACCATCCACTCCATCGGTGCCTACCTCTCTTGATGATATAATCAAAGGCATCACAGATTTGACACTTGAGTCGGTTAAAGCGGAGTTGGTGGGAAAGTTGAAGGAGCAGTTTGCTTCAACTGTGCCTACTACTTCTTCTAGTGCTCCTACTGCACCTAGGAGTGCTCCTACTGCACCTAGGAGTGCTCCTAGTGCACCTAGGAGAGATCAGAGATGTATTTGGTGTGATAGTACGGAGCATCAGCATTGCAGGGATTGTGACTCTTTCCAGGATGCAAGGAGGAAAAATTTGGCATATTGGGGGCAAGATGGTAAGATTTGGTTGACTGAGACAGGAGCTCCACTTGCTACCAACTTTGGTAAAGGTGGAATGAAGAAGTTAGTGGAGGACATGGCTGCGCGTACTTCTTATGTGACGGCTAGAGGTGATGCTTCTGCATATGGAGTACAGATTGAGAAGGGATCGGAGACTCAGTCCGCACTATGGACTTATGCTATGGAGACTACAAACAAGGGGAAAATTCAGCAAACTGTTTTGACTAGCGCAGGCTCTAGCATCAGATCAGAGACAGGATGGGACTCGCCTGTTGACAGGTATTCTATTTATGCTTATTTGGCTAACTCTCATGGTGCAGATGTATTTGTTGAGGAGAAGCGTAAGAGGGATGAAGAAAATCCAAGTGCAGCTAAGAAGACTAGAGGGGGTGAGTTTGTTACTCCACCTACTGCAGGACCGTCTTCACGATCAGGGCCAGATCGACAGATGGAGGATGCTCAAAAGAGAGAAAAGAGGCAAGAGCCTAGAGAGAGAAAGCAGCCAGGATTCAGATTGATGTCCGATATTGAGACATCTACAGACATGAAGAAAATCTTTAATGATAAGATACTTGGCAGTGAGGTGACTTTCACTATTTCTGAGATTTTGGGCATCTCAAAAAGAGAGTTTCAGGATCAGTTTCAGGAGGTCCTGAAGAGGAAAAGACATGCATTCGCTACCACTGATACACAGGGAGTTTTGATTGGAGAGTTGGATGAGGATGATGATGAGGTTATGGTTGATAATGCTTCTGTTTTGCCGCAGGTAGAGAAGAGGGTTCAGCCTATGCATTATGCTGAAATTGATGAGCCTGTTTTGATACCGCGTAGTCACTTTTCGCGGAGCCATTGGGCTAGGGCAACTACAGAGACGATGGTAAAGATTGGAGAGAAACAGGTGCCTTATGTTGCATTGGTTGATCATGGTTCAGAGATTAATCTCATAGTACGTGGAGTTTATGAGAGTAATAGATGGCCTATGGATGTAGAGCATGGGTGGCGTATGAGAGCCGCCAATAACACTGCAGGTGATTTATATGCTGCTTGCCCTAGTGTCAGGGTTTCTATTGGTGATGTAGAGGAGGATTTTCATTTCTTTGTGCAGGATTCATGCTCGTATCCCATAATTCTTGGACAGCCATTCATTACAGAGATGCGTATGGAAACAAAGGTCATGGATGATGGATCTGCTTATGCACGGATTCGCAGTAAAGATGGTATGAGAGCAGTTCAGTTTATGACTGTATGTGTGAACCATGTTAGAAACAGGGATACTCTCAGAGATGCACCCTTGCCCACTGTGAGGGATTCGGGTTTTCATTAGGTACCGCCGTTTCGCGAGACGACGGTGGTACAGAGGAGAGGAGATTGGAGCTCTCGCCTCCTGGCAGCAGCAGTGTTTTCTCCTCCGGTTATGTTGGGATTTCAGCAAACAGTTTGATGAGCTATCAGAAAACTTCTAGATTGTCTAGAGCTGCCAGGCAGTATATATGCAGGAAGGAGAAAAATTTGAAAAATGCAGGAATTTTGGAGGATGATGAGCACATAGATGGTATGTATGACAGTGTGATTTGTGTAGATACGATGACAGAGATAGGAGATATGCTGAAAACTAATATGCTGAATTGTCATGGTAATGTATTAGTGCAATCCCTGGACATGTTTCATGAAATTGCAGATTTTATGTCACAGATTGAGTCAGAGGCTGAGGTAACTCAGCAAAGAGTATTGAGTGCTGAAGAAATTCAGCAAACAGAGTTTCCAGCTGGTTATGATCAGCTTTCAGAGAGACAGAGGGCTGAAAATTTTCAGCCAACAGAGTTTACTGCTGAAATATTTCAGCATTCAGAGTTTCGGGCTGTTTCTATGCAATCCATAGAGCAGAGGGCTGAGAATATTCAGCCATTGGAGTGCAGAATTGCTGATTTACAGCAAGGTTTATGTAATGCAGAAGAGCATAATGAAGCCAGGGTTGACACGAAATACAAAACTGTGGATAAGAAGGTGAAGCCGGTTGCTGTACTGCTTCCACCTGACAGTGATCAGCAAATAGAGAGGGCTGCTAAACAGCAAATTTTGAGGAATCCGGAGCATATTGGTCATAAATTTTCAGCAGAGACACTTGCTGAATTGAAAATTGGAAATGGTGATTTTTTGTTACCCATGGAGAAGCAATGCTTTCAGGAGATGCTTGAGCATCATGGAAGGGGATTTGCTTTTGTCCCACATGAGATTGGATGTGTGAATCCTGATATTGTTGCTCCTATGGTTATTTTTACTATTCCTCATATTCCATGGAATCTCCGACCTATTCCAGTGCCTAAAGCACACTTGCCAAAGCTGATTGATTTATTGAATGAGAAGATCAGGATGGGAATCCTTGAGCCTTCATCTGCACCATACTCAAACAGGTGGTTTACAGTTCCAAAGAAGAATGCTACTCTTCGATTTATTCAGGACATGCAGCCAGTGAACAGGGTTACTATCAGGAATATTGGTATTGGTCCAGTTGTGGATGAGTTTGCAGAGGCATTTGCTGGACGTGCCATCTATTCTTTGGGTGATTTGTATTCAGGTTATGATCAGTTTCAGCTGGCTTTGGAAAGCAGGGACATAACCACCATGAGAACTCCTATTGGGCTTGTCAGGATGTGTACCTTGCCTCAAGGTGCCACTAATTCTGTTGCGCATATGATGAATGCCATGCATAAGGTCCTTCGTGATTACATACCTCAGCTTACTATGCCTTTCTTGGATGATGTGCCCATTAAGGGGTGTGCAGAAGAAGAGAAGAATGAGAGCCTAAATGAGCAGGGATACAGATACTTTGTGGCTGATCATATTTCAGCATGTGAGAAGATTTTGGCCAGGTTAGAAGAAGTGAACTTGACACTTTCAGGGCAAAAATCTGTTTTTGGAGTGAATGAGGTTGTCATTGTTGGGCATATGTGTGGATATTATGGCAGGAAACCCTCACCTGATAAGGTGAATGCTATAGGCAAGATTGCTAAGTATTGTTCTACTACTTCAGAGGTACGGAGATTCATTGGTGCTTGTGTGTTTTATATGATTTGGATACCTCATTTTGCACACATTGCAGATTGTTTGTATCAGCTGCTTCGAAAGGGGCAGAAATTTTATTGGGATGAGAGCCATACTAGAGCCATGCGGAAATTAAAGAAGTTATTGCAGAATGCTCCTACTCTTAGAAAAGCGGATTATAATTGTGATAGGCCTATTGTATTGACAGTTGACACTAGTCCAATTGGCATAGGTTAGGCTGTGGGTCAAGATGATGCAGATGGAAATAGGTATGCTATTCGGTTTGGGGCGAAAGTCCTAAACGAGAGACAGAGGAGATATCCACAAATCAAAAGGGAGTTATTGGGGATTGTCACGGCTCTCAAATGTGACAAGGAGTACTTCATTGGAGCTTCAGTTGTGGTAGAGACAGATTGTTTGCCATTGATTGGTATGATCACGAGTTGTTCTACTCCGGATATAGCTATGTTGAGATGGATTGCATACATCAAGTCATTAAATCCGGAATTTAAACACATAGCAGGGAAGGATAATCCAGTGGCAGATATGTTGTCTAGAGCCAGGTATGATGATGAGGAGACTCTACTTGCAGAAGAGGATGATGCAGAAATTTCAGCCACTATGGTTGATCATGTTTGTCATGTCTTTGATATTATGGCTTTTGCAGAAGAACTTTATGTTGGAGATTGGTTGCAGATTGGCAGGTACCTTAGTACACTAAGCAAAAGAGATGAATGGACAGATGAAGAGTTTAAGAAGATCAGAAGGAAAGCCTATGGTTATTTTCTCAAGGATGGATTTCTTTGGAAGCATCCGAAGAAAAGAGGCGGATTACCTTTGCGGGTTGTCTGCGATAGAGAGACACAATTACAGGTGATGAGGGAGTTTCATGAGAGTCCATGGGCTGGTCATAGAGGAGTATGGGCTACTTATGAGAAGATCAGGGAGAAATATTGGCGGAAAGGCATGTACAGAGATGTTTCTCACTTTGTTGAGACTTGCAGAGACTGCCAGATGTATTCAGTAGTGCGTCATAGAGATGAGCTTCATCCGACCTATCCGCTATGCATTCATTATAAGTGGGTAGTTGATTTGATTACCATGCCTATGGGTCTATGGCAGATGAGATACATTGTTTTGGCTAGAGAGGATCTTACTAATCATGTTGAGGGGAGATCTTTGAGAACGAAGACCACTAGTGCAGTGTGTAAGTTCTTATTGGAGGAAATTTTCTGCAGGTATGGTTGTGTAGGTAAAATCACTGCGGATCGTGGTGAATTGGATGCAAATGAAGCTAGGGAGTTTTTCTCTCAGCTAGGAATCAAATTGGCTCTAACCACAGCATACAATCCAGAGGGAAATGGAAAGAGTGAAAGAGGGCATCCGCCAATAGTGAAAGCATTAGCCAAAGCATGCAGAGGACGGATTGGAGAATGGCCGAGACTTCTACCATTTTCTTTGTGGGCTGATCGTACGACTCATAGTGCTACCACAGGATATATGCCTGCAGAGTTGATATATGGTCAGAAACCTGTTATGCCGATTGAGACTTGTGCTTTGACTTGGTCAGTTTTACCTTGGCAGGAGGATTTGACGAGAGAGGAGCTCTTAGCTCTTCAGATTCGACAGTTGGAGAGGAGACCTGAGGATATTCAGCTAGCTATTGACAGGTTGAAAGTTGCTAGACTAAGGAACAAGGACAGGTTTGATAGCAGGCATCGCTTGCGGCCTAGAGCAATAGAAGAGGGAGATTGGGTATTGGTCTTTGATAGCAGCCTTGAAAATCAGCATACTGCACTTCGGAAGATGGTGAAAAGATGGTTTGGGCCATACATAGTCAGACATGTCTTTGATAATGCAACATATGAGTTGACAGAATTGGATGGGACAGTGCTTAGAGTGCCAATTGCTGGAAAAAGAATCAAGATTTTCAAGAAAAGAGATGATGAGGATTATGCATTGGAAGAATTTTCGAGAGAAGAGCAACGTCAAGAAACTCCAATGGAAGAGACAGATGATATGGCTGATAATCTTGTTGATCTACCGGAAATGCATAACGAAGAGATTGATTTGTTTGTGGATCTTGATGATAATGATCATGGGTAGTTGGCCCATCCGGAGGATGCGCAGGATTAGAGGGGGTGGATGTTGTATTGCTGCGCATTCGAGGTGTGAAAACCACCCAAAAATTGTGTGTGATTTGATACTTTGTATATACTCAGTTGTTGTGTTTACATTTATTTTCTGCGCATGAGTGAGCATGATGAGATGCTTTCAGCCTATGTTGATACATGTTTCTGCAAAAAGGTTTGGAATCATTGCTTGCCAAAATCCATTAGCACTATTGCTCGTAGACTCAGCAAAAAGAGGAGCCATTGACTGTTGGACGGATTCACGGTTTAAGCTTAATGACTGAGGCTGCTTCATCATGTGGTTTTGGGTTTTCTACAGAGCGAAAGAGGATGGCCCTGTCCTTCTGGGTTTGTGGCATCCATGGGAGCACGGTGGCCATGGCCATGAGCACACACAGGTGCATGCATATGTGACTACACACGCATCGGAGGAGAAGGAAGAAGCTAAGGCTTATCACTGAATTTGAAGAACAGATGAGATGCGGACCATTGAAGGTGAAGAACTGATGAGTTGTGGTTTAATGCTGATCCTTGAATGTGAAAAATAGGTGATTTTCAAACTACAATTGTTGGAGATATGCAGTATAGCCAAGAGCTTTTGTATAAGCTAAAACTTCTACAAGCTCTAGAATAGATAGTTTGAATTTGAACCAAAAATAATGATATGTGAGCTACGAAGGCTAAAGAGGGGATTTTGAAAGGTTAAATAAGGAGGGAAAAGGAGAGCCGTGCTTTGAGGGGAAAAAGGAGAAGCTTTCGGGGCTATTTTGAGAAGGAGGTATTTTGGGGGGAAGAGAGCTCCTCAATCGAATCAGGGCGCAAGGAGAAGCATGGCAGAAAAAGGAGCTTGACAATTTTGGAGGGGGGAGTGATCCTTCGAAATCGGAAGGCAGGTGTTTGTTTTGCTTTCAGGGACTTGGAGGATGAAGCGCAGCACAAACGGCAATAGAGGTTCTTCATATGATGATACAGATTCTCTGGAAGCTGAAAGGGACAGGAGGGCTGTGTATGTCAAAAATCTTCCTCTCAATGTGACAGTTTCTGAACTGGAGGTGGAATTCAGTAAGTTTGGGCAGTTAAAGGAACGGTGGGAGCATTGCAGTGGTGACCGGTATCTCTGAGGGTATGATTTCTCTACCAGTTCGGCTTAGGGGAGAAACAGAGGATTGATGAAGAGGGAGGAACAAAGGTTTCCTTTGTGAAATTTGGGATTGCTGGGGATGGCGATTCCTGTGCTCCTATGATTCGTTCGTTCTTGGCTTCTTCTTCTTCTCTCACCATCTCTCTTTGAGATGACAACCCGATCGTCCCGCCACTTCAGCATTGCGGCCATCACCCCTAAGGTCGATGTCGACAATCGTTTCCCTCTCAAGAAGTTAGTCAGTTCATCATTACCATAAGAAGGAGGAGACCGACTGTCACATCGCATTGAGGCAAATTGTGTTTTTGAAGTCACAGGCAGCAGTGGCCCAGAGCGACACACCACAATAGTCCACGAAGAGGAAAGAGTACTCCTACTCCTTGCAGCCATAACCGCCATAGAGATGACAGGAGATTAAGTTTCTTATCGCATACAGGAAGAAGAAACACCAGGGTTTGATCGAAGGCACCATATGTGGTCATCGTTTACAGATTTTGATATACTACTGTAGTCTGCACTTGATATTGCCATCAAGCCCTTGACCCATTTGTTACAGAGCTGCACGATAGTTCAGATATTCACTTTCAGAATTCTAGACCAGTTGGCTCGATTAGACATTTGAATATGATTGCAATGCCCATGTTATTCTGGTTGCAGTCTCCTATGGCTACTCAGAAAATGCTCTCTGTCTTTAAGAAAATCTGGACCTCGTGAGATGAGGCTGAAGGAAGGGTACATTAGAGGAATGAGAATATTGTCATGATTATACTTCCTACGGTGCCTGTCTCTACTGATTGTCAGTGGGAAAGATATCTTCTTCCAACGATGATGGATGGGATTATTTTGAGATGTCTATCAGACCCCACAGCATTAATTCATATCCTGATTTGAAGCTAAGATCAACCGCAATATGTCGCCTTGAAGTACCAACATTACTGTCACTGACCAGAGTATAGTGGCCAAGTTTTTTATCCTTAACAACATCACATCATCATAATTGGTTCTTGAACTTCGCTCCCTTGATCCTGAAGACCCAGCTAACAGCCTTTAATGAAGACACAGAGTGTATTACAGAAACTGAGCCTATTTTGGCCTGCAAGTTACAGGACTACTTATGATACTCAAGGGAGGACACCATCAACGGAGGTTCAGGACCACTTTCCATCTCTATTATGATGAGCTGAAGATGAATATATGGAGGCAAATAATATAGATCTACTAGAATTATGGAGAATTATGAGAAATAAAATTTTCCACATATCATTAGGTAATGACATAAATTGACATGCTAGTCTATCTTGAAGAGTAAAGCCACATCCTCTCTTGAAAGTAATGACCAATAAAAGAGTTCTACCACAAAAAGACTGCAAAAGAAAAAGTTAAGGACATGTCTATTACATTTGAAGGACTGAATACAAGTGTTCTTCTAGATGTAAAGAATGGATTCAGAATTTTCAAAAATTACATGCATCTTCTGAAGAGTTGTTGGAATGTAAATATGATCCTTTGTGAAGACTGTCACTGTTGACCTTCTATCCTGAAATTGTTTAAGGTCCTCTGTGGATGCGACATTGTTTTCACAAACCCTTCGACAGCGACATGGTCGCCGGGATCTACTATTAATAAAAACTAAGGTATTGGTTAAGTTGGGTATGACCCTAACCCAAGGACGATAGGAATCTTGCCAAGTTGCAATTGATTCCGGATCGAATGCGGGACGCATTCGGTGAGAAGGAGTCACTCCTTAACAGTTTGCCAACTAAACGACCACTGGAATTGATTGTGCTTGTAACAGTTTAGAAAGCACTATTTGCATTGTTTGTTCAAAGAACTAAAGGATGAAAGATATATAAATGCTTCAGGTTGAAGGCCTGAAGGGAGTGGCAGCTCAGTTACCCCCGACTGCCTTCCTGACCCTAACCAAGGGGGTTGTTGACCTCGCCGGGAACGTGGACCGAACCCGCCGCGTGAGGTCTTTTCGTTGAGCTCTACTTGGAGCAGGAGGACGCTTGGGTGCCAAGGGGGGCTCTGGCCGTAAATCCCTTGCCTTCCGGGTCCTGCACAAGAGGCTAACGTGACTCGGGATTGGATCCCGAGGCCCGCATACTAGTCTATGGGCAGAAGCTTGGAATAGTGATCCCTGGTGGATTACTGGATAAGCCTTCGGGCGGATTATGGACAAGCCTACGGGCGGAACTCCTTGTATTTCAAAGATAAAATGATGAAATGATAATAAAGAAGTGTTTGATATTGTTTTTCTATGTCACGTGATAAGATTACGTGAAGGAACCAGTGCTTAACAGGGATAATTAAAAAAGCTGATTGTTACATGTCAAATTAATGTGTTAGATAATTACATAACTAAAACAAACCGAGGAAAGTGCGGAGGATGGACCATGGGTCCGTCCTACGGATGGGTGGTCCCGGTTAGCCGGGAACTTTTCTCAAAAATCTCAAAGAACAGCGGGATGATCATCATTATCAAAACGAATAATGAGAGCAATGACCTAGACCGATTTACGGAATAGGACTATGCCTATTGGTAGAGAGGTTGAGTTTTGCATCCCTCTCGTTTCCCATTCTCCTTGAACCAAGTGCGGCATGAATCCGCTTCAGACCGGGCGTTTTTGCGTAAAGTAGTTCGATCGGGTCTGACGCTAGCTGCTGTTAGTTAATGACCAAACAGGAAAAACCTTAATTCCGGTCGATCCTAAGTGGGAAACGGCTAGGACACTTCCGCTACGTGGCAGGCGCGGGGAGACCTAGATTGCAAAACCCGTAACATTCCACGGGAGTGCCGGGTGGAGTTCTCTAGACAGCCTTTCCGATGGACTGCCAAGACGTGTCCTAGAGGATTCTAGTGGACACGTTACAGCAATACCGCCTGACCGATCATTCAGCAGCTCGTTTCTCCCGGCTTTTCCTGCAGGCTCTCGAAAACCAGCGCCGCCGCCATCTATCACCACCCCCCGTTCGCATTCAGTAATTCGCAGCTCCGCTTTAACAACGAAAGTTCAAGACGTTACTCCGGCCGCCAAGGAGGTCTATGCAAACGTCACGTTGGCCCTCTCAGACGCGGCTAGAAGGGAGCTAGAGTCATGGTATACCATGCCCGGTCAGTATGTTGATCTTCACGTAACGAATAGCCCCGCACGGGTTGCCGCTTTCTTCATTGCGTCCGCCCCAAAGGAAACAGCTTCTGGCTGCGTGGAGTTCTTGATCCACGATGTCCCAGATTCCACCGCACACGAGCTGATAAATAGTGCCAAAGGTACTCAGGTTGAATTAACCACCCTATCGTATTCCCACGGTTTCGACGTGCAGCAGTTGTATCCCGTTCAGGACGTTGAGACGGTGTTACTATTTGCTAGTGGCTATGGCCTCGGGTGCGTGCAGCCGCCACTGACCCACTCTTAATTCCTATTATGCGCCAATTTGAGAATTTCTTTCTTTTTTTTCCCTCCTTATTTGTATCTTGGCTCTGCGAGTCTTTGTGTGTGTACGTATATATATAATATTATACATGAAAGGTATATGCACTGTAGTGCACGACCTGCCTGGAGTAATAGTAATAACAGTTTCATAAGGAAGATCACAAAAAGATTTGTATATAGCCTTACCACATGCTAAATTGCTGTTGTTGTCAAGGCAGTGCTATTCGTGCACTCATAGAGGAGGGATTTGAAGCCACAAAGAGATGTGACGTTAAGCTGTATCACTTCTTCGGCACACCTGATCAACAGCCGTATAAGGTATTAAGTGAATACAATATATGCTACGTCATGTTAGATCATGACCATTCGCGATCAATACCTAACCACCATTACAACTAATTTGCCTCACATCCCTCTGATTGTCAATAAAATTGATTGCTATATTCCTTTCTTGGCTCATGCAGGATAAGTATCCAGGATGGGAGAAATCCGGCGTGACGGTTATCCCTTGTCCTGGGGTGATGCTCTCATGCTCAAAAAAGCAGCATTCATTCATTCCTCTCTCTTTTTCCCCAATCCAACCGAGTAGCATCGCTTATCATTTTCCTTGCACTTTTCTTGAATCTCCGATTCATTTAGCGCTTTGTTTGATTTCAATTTTACTTAAGAGATCAAACCTCCGCTCCTTCTTTGATATCATTGCGCTCCTACGCGGTGCTCAGCAAAGGATGCAATTTCTGAATGCATGCTACACCACTTAACGTGAACGTTCTTGCGATTTCTCAATGCAGGGTGTGATTCCTCCTCTGATTATTAGCGATCCAAGCAAAACTTGTGCAGCGCTTTGCGCATCTAAGGTCCTACAAGAGGTATGCACTTCTCTTAAGCATTTATGTAGTTGCTTCAATGATGTGAAAACACACATTTGTCGCACACTTTGAATGCCTCGTGTTCTTATCTAGGCCATCACAAGCCAGCTGCTCATAGATGGAGTACCGTCGAACAAGATTCTAACCGTTTTTGGCGTATATTCATCGAAGGGTAAGGAAAATGTCATTGCTATGTCTTTCGCTCTTTGCATTTCCCCTCCCCCTTGATACCATATATATAGACGAGCATATAGATTAGGGAGTAGCGAGGGCGTGGGGTGTTTCTTAAAAGTGTTATAGGATAAAGGGGCCAATAGAGTGACATGTAACGGCATCTCATTATATATATATTTTTGCTTTGAGTGGGTTACACGTCTGTTCTTTATATAGTTGAATTATATAAATCATATGGTGGTCTAACAAAAAATTTGATACTTGTATTGGATAATCTTATTTATAAGTGAAGGTTTCAGAAAAGAGTGACAATGGTGGGCTAATCGAGCTTATTTATAAGTGAAGGTTTCATAAAATAGTGATAATGGTGGGCTAATCAAGTGACAGTAAAAGATACATTTAGATTCCCTAAGAGAGAGAGTGTGTGTATATGTGCACATGTGAGTGAATGAATGTATTTTCCGTGAGAGAGTGTGTGTATGTGTGCACATGTGAGTGAGTGAATGCATTTGCATGTGCATGAGCACATTTGTATGCATACTAGTTTTGCTTTCCTTCCATACACTCTTCTCATGGAATACATGTTGTAAAGAATATAAAGATGATTTTTTAATGAAAATGGGACATTTCTTAAGGTGGAAATTATTTTTACAGAAAATACAAAGGTGGAGACAACTTCAAATGAAAGTGTGGGGTTTCTTAAGATGGGACCTAAATATATTCCTTGTGGCATCAAGATAACTGCATGAGGACTCAAACATAAGCTTCTTCTTGCAAAATAAGTGTTGGTATATGCTAAGGGACTTTGTGTCAACCCTAGCCTCAATGCCAAAGCACATGTTGAAGAAATATTTTCCTTTATAAAGGTTTATGACTTTGATGGTTGCACAATATTTAGTAATGTAGCTTATGAGACTTTGGTGCCGGTGCACAATGGATCTTTCTATGTTCCCTAATTCTTTAGAAAGGTGGCTAAGCTCATTATACATTACAAGGAAGTAGGGCCATAGACGATCACATTGATGCATTTTTTGAAATTTAGAAAGAAAACTTACAAGTGCATCTATAATCATAATTATTAAAAACCCATGATCAAAAGGCCTACATTAGAGGCTTCATTTATTTTATGTGTAATAGAATTTATATTTTGAGCTCTTATGAGTACATGTTTTCTCCAATTTTAAGGCTTTGAATGAGGCAAATATAAAAGCACTATGGCATGAAAAAAAAGGAACTTGGGAACTATTAGTTATAGAGTTGTGGTTGAATGCATAGTTATGCAACTAACAACTCCTTGGTTTATTTCTCCCTTCCTTGCATGCACATTGGACATTGTTTATATGAATCTAATCCACATTGTATCAAAATATACACATACTAATATTTCTTAAGACAAAAAAATGTTGAAGAAAAAAAAAAGATTCACAAAATAGTACTCTTGTTTGCATTAGAATTGGAATAGAAGTTTACATAAAGCGCAATTTTGGCTTGCATATAATATTCAAGGAGATTGAAAGCTACCAAAGATTGGCATGTATCTTTAAGTACCGCTTCTACCAAATCTTAACTTACATTTTTAAGTACAAGTTCCAGCACATCTTAACTTACATGACTTGGTACATTAGGGTGTGCTCCTA
Source organism: Lygodium microphyllum (assembly GCF_053477565.2). Classification (NCBI taxonomy): domain Eukaryota; kingdom Viridiplantae; phylum Streptophyta; class Polypodiopsida; order Schizaeales; family Lygodiaceae; genus Lygodium; species Lygodium microphyllum. The sequence goes on along the minus strand of NC_141163.1, from coordinate 80,213,977 downwards.
AGAAGTTGTAAAATTTTTGCTCGAAATATTAAAGAACTTTGATCACCGCACACCCGCACAAAAGCTGTGCAAGGTCATCTCCCGCGTTGATTAATGTCGGTGGCTAAGTGTTCCCTCCGCGCACAATGTTAAATTTCGGCTCCGTGTCGTGCAAAAGAGGCTGAGGCTTGAAGATCGCAGGCCGCACGGGAACACCTCTCCAAAAGGGAAAAATAGGATAATGGTAAAAATTTAGGCAAATTTTTTTATTAATTACCCCCTCCCCTCAGCCAATGCATGGCAGGGGAGAGGTGTGCGAGAGGGAGTGTGAGAACTCCTTGTGAGGTGGAGAGCGTGGTGGGAGAGAGAAGGCATGCAAAGCATGCCACGAGGGTGGCTATTTTCCCCCCTCAAAGGCTATATAACCTCCCCCTTAAGCTTGGGGGAGGCACGAAGAGAGAGAAGAGGGAGACCATGACTATAAGAGGATCGCTGCCGCCGTGAAGACCGCCAGGCTGCCACCTGCTACCGCGCTACTACCGCCGCCCATCCCACCGCCATCATCGTCCATTAATCTTCCCCCCCCCTTTGTCGTCAATCCTCTCCTCCCTAATCATTTCCCTCCACGTCACATTCTGTGACAGAGTATAAGTGGTGCATAGATCGGATGCCGTAAGCGTGCGTAGTGAGCATCAAAAGGTCCCCAAGAACAAAAGAACTCTACTTTTTGCACACAAATCAATGTAGAAAGCATGCACGACATGAACAAGAGACCAATTGGGTGCAATCTCCCCCCATGCCTTATGTGAGCGCTGCACAAAGTATGTATTTTATGTATTAATCATCTTCAAGCTCAAATAATAGCCCAAATTACAAAATAGCATGCTTTTGGCTTTTGAGTTTACTTTAGTGCCAAGTAGAAATAAAGCTAATGGGCGGGTGCCCAAGAAGTCAGGCATACCCAATACAATCTCCAAATACAAATATTTAAATCGTGCACCCATGCGCATACAAAAACAATATATAAATATCCAATGCCTTAATAAATAGGCGCGACAAAATATAGGCGCCATGCCTAAGGTATGTGCCCATCAAAATATAGATGATAACTTAAATACACGCTATCCTCCAATGCTTTCCACCGCCACTGCTGCTATCTCTACACATCAACTGAAGCATTCACAATCTTTAGTAAAGTAATACAATTAAACCGATGTCAAAGGGTTTTGAAGGTAAAGTCGCAACCATAGAGGTTCTTAAGAAATTCCAAGATACAAGATTAAACAAGTGAGATCAGGCTATGCCATAGTAAACTCCAGACTCTTCATATTGAATGCAAAGTTTGTTGATTTAACATGCATATGTTCAATAAACTTGCTATTCACAGCCTGAAGAGCTATTGAATCCAAACACCACCGGTTCCAGTAATCAAAGACCAGTTTCTGATCAGCAATTATTAAACCCTGTGCAAGTTTAACATACTCTATGGCAATTCTTTATTGCTGGATTCTATAATTCTGCAAAAGGTTAGGTTTGTCTCTAACAAGCTTTCTAACACCAAAAGATACATCTAAGATTTCCAACAAGGGCTGTCACTGGCATGCTTCACTTGTGTTAAACTCTTCACTGTTTTACAAAGAGCATAATACTTCAAAATCTAATTCTTTGTAATCATTGAGAAGTGATTCAATGTCCTCAACCAGTAAATATCCAACTTTAGCATATAGAAAAGGGATTTCACTTGCAAGATGATCTACTTTATTGGCTTCTAGAATAGCACTAGATCCATCAATCTACAACTCTTCCAATCTGTTATCAAAGGTGATACTTCTTGGGTATGGTGAACCTCTTTTGAAGCATTCAGTCTGACAGAATTCTTCATCCTCAGAGCTTGTGTAAAGAACAGTCTTCAATGTTTCATCTTTCAGCACTACTTGAACAGTCATCGAATTGTTGTAACACCAACTTAAGGCTTCTTCAATGTAAACATCCGGAGGTCCTCCACAGCTTTCTGAAATTGATCCAGTACAGCACGAATGCATTCTATCTCATCCAGACTTCCCGAGGTTAAAGCTCCCTGCATTTCCTGGATTGAAACATGCGCATTTGCGGGATCATCTTGCTGTGTATTGGCCGGGCAAATGGTAGGTGGCACTGAATGACACTGTATAAAGTCTAGGCTGGAAAAGCATCTCAAATTGTCCCCGCACTTCAAACCAACATACAGTTTTCAGGTAAGCACCCTCTTAAAACCATGAATTTGCAATAGGTTCCCACTTCCAATAACGTAGATCCTCAATCCAAACTATGGATAATGCTCTGGCGGTAGCATGAAGCATCCTTCACATGCATTTCAATCGACCCAATAAGCCAGCCGGCCATCATTGAGGATGATCCCGGAGAGCAACTACCAGTACAGATGTTTTCTGGTGAGCGAGAAAAGGGCATGGCTATCCGTGAGGCTATCTTGGATGTGCAGACATTACGAGGTCCCCCCCACATTCATCCTTTCAATCCGCCGATCCAGGTCCATGAGAGCAGACCAGACTATATTCTGTTCAGAGGCTTTTTCAAACTATCTTTTGCAACAACTTCAACACAAAAGCAGCATTGAGTCTATTACACCATGTAACTGTCCTTAAAGTGCTCACCCTGGGTGTCGAAATAAGCTTGCCTTCAGTAATAGCAATATTGTAAAGACCTCAAGACTGTTGTAATCAAGATCTACGAAATCGCCCATAAAGATGTAATTTGTGCTGGATACATGACCACCTGTTTGGAATAGCTTCATTAAATCATGAAATTGCCCGTGTATATCACCACAGACAGTGACAGGGCTATTTACAGGCTGTACATTCAACTCTTCTACTAGAATCTCCTTAACATATTCACAGAGTTGCTTGAGTTCATCTTCCAGTAAACACTCCCCTTGTTTCACCCTTTCCTTCTGGCATGATCACTGTGCAGTGCACGTCTCTAAATTTCCCCATGCTCACAGGGCGCCATCATTCCTTTTCTCCCTCCAAAAAGCCCCCCCATTTGAAAATAGTCATCCCCTTCTTGCTTTTTTCCTTCGGCTCCTCTATTCCTGCCCCATCATATACAACCAAGGTACCACTATTGTAGATTCCTAGAGAAGATATAGCAGTAGAAAAAGCTGATTGTGATGGTAACATGTGGGCAAATTGAAGGTGGGATCTACCACTCCATCAACATCAAAGAAGAGAGCACCTGGAATATCAGAAACCTTGTATTCTTGAAAAGATCCCTTTTCTCATTTGGCATGTACCAAGATGCATTCAACACCTTTCACAAATTGAAGCCTAAAATTCTTTCCTTCATGATTCAACCGCAATGTTTTATGGAATACAGCAGCAATCATAGATAATCTAATGCGGAAGCTAGCATGCATGACATTCTGAAAATATTGAGCTTCACAAAGAACTCCACCAACCACACCTACGAATATCAGAGCACCATATACATAACCAATCTCAGAGTCTATGCTAGTCTCAGCCACATCTCCCAAAGCTCCTGTGAGCTGTTGATCAAAACCTCCTCATCTAGGTTGACTGACCACTTGGCAAGACATGCCAACTAGAGCATTACAGATAAGTTCCTCTTGCTCCAAACCCTCTTCACCATACTGCCCACGCAGAACAAAAGTATAAACACAACAACTAAATATGTACAAAGTATCAAACCCCACACACACAACTTTTGGGTGGATTTCACACCTCGGATGCGCAGCAGTACGACACCGATAAAAGTGAATACCTAGCAGTCTTCAGCTACATAAATAAATCAATTGGTTAGAAGTCAATCCTAACCTTAATTTATCACGAGTGCGTATTCTAAACTCATAAACGTTTATTAATTTAATATGTATTTTGCGGAATCACCCGCTATGGAATCACCCATGTACACACTAAATTAACGAAACGCCCAAAAAGGATAGGCGTCCCCATCGACTTCTCGCACAAAGAATCCACTTTGTGTATGAGCCCCGGTAATAAAAGTTTACGGAATCCACCGTGTAATATGCCTCCTGGCATCATACCCCGGGGGTGGGATAGAAATTGTCCTCAATTGCTATTAGCTCAATGTGGAGCTAACAGAGTGGGGAAAGCATTTAAGTCTCTAGCGTGCATCCATTAGGCCTCTTCAACAGGATGGTTTTTAAACTTGACCAAATATCTAGAATATCTACGGTGGAATTTCATAAACAGGGTGTAAGAAATTCATAATGTCCAAATTGTGTTCTAAGTGCAGTTTTGAATATATCAGATTTATCTAATCTCACTTGATAATAACCAGATTTAAGATCTATCTTACTGAATATAGTAGAACCTTGTAGTTTATCCATAAGATCATCTACCCTAGGAATCAAATATCTATTCTTAACTGTAATTTTATTCAGGGCATGATAATCAATACACATGCGATAAGTATTATTATTCTTCTTTACTAATAAAACAGGTGCACCAAATGGAGAACTACTAAGTCTGATTAATCCTTTGTTTAACAACTCTTCTACTTCATTTTGAATTTCTTTCTGTTCAATTTGATTATGCCTATATGGTGCTTTACATGGTGGTTTTGTACCAGGAATTAAATCTATTTTGTGACCTTCAGGTCGTGAAGGAGGTAGTCCAGGTGGTAAATCATCAGCAAAACAATCTTTAAATCGAGCAAGAAATTGTTTATGCCTAGGATACATATGTTTCTCTTTAGCTTGAAGTTCATTGACCCAAATTAAATAAGATTTGGTACTTTTACGTAATGCACGTTTAGCTTGAGTATGAGTAAGCAGTGGAAAATTATTGGATGCGTGCATACCATACAATGTGATTTGTTTTCCTTGAAAATGAATTTTAATTGAATGCGTGGAATAATCCATGTCAGGATTATACTGATGACGCCAAGGCATACCTAGGATAATATCACTAGGTTGTAAAGGTACAACTAGAAAATTTCTACGTTCAGTGTATTCACCAATTTTAATCTCTAAGTTATGCACCTCTTGTGTTCCATTATATCTTGTGCCTAAGAATGCTGCTTTAATGCGATAATGTGTAGAAACAGTTTGTAAATTTAATTCTTTCAATAACTCTGCAGAAATAAAATCATGTGTACTACCATCATCATGCAAAATAATCTTTTCTTTACCATGCACTAAACATTTCATTGTCAACAAAGAATGTGAAGTTGGCATACCTGGTAAAGTATCTAAAGGAGTAGCAATGTTGTCATCATCTTCTGTAAAGTCAGGCAGTTCCTCATGTTCTTTATCATCCATTGCTCCAAGATAATTGATATGGACAGATGGTTTCTTCGATTGGCAATTGGCTGCTAGATGTCTAGGTTGATGGCATTTGTAACAAACTATTGGTTTGGCTTTAGATACATTTTTGGCAATGGCAGGAAGTCTAGGAATATTAGGATTTGGCTGTGAGGATGGGTTAAGGTTTTGATTGGTGTTTGATGGCAAAGCAGGTGGTCGTGTCCAATACTTACGGAATGGTAATGGAAGAAAATGGCTTTGATTGAATCTTCTAAAATTTGAATTGAATTGTTTGGAACCATAGTTACCATTTTCTTGAAATTGTTGTGGACGCTTGTCTCTTCCTTGAATCTTGTCTTCAGCGTCATGAGGCAAAGAAATTTCATCTTCAAGGGTTGTTGGCTTGAACATATTAACTTCAACGTAGTAATGTCTAAGTAAGTCGGACGTAAACTTGTGTTTGTGAGTCGCTTCAGGTATGTCTTCTAGCATGCATAGTTGCAGTAGGGCATTCCAAAAATGTTCGGTGTATTGGGAAATAGGTTCACGATCTCTTTGCTGTAGAAGATCCCATTGCTTTATGGCTTTCTCATGGAATTGAGGAGGAAGGAAATTCTGCAAAAACTTCCTTTGGAAACTCTCCCAGGTAGTAGGACAATCAATGCTCTTGCGAATCACAGTCCACCAAAGAGATGCTCGATCGACTACAGGATTAGTGACACATTTAATTTTATCTTTTTCAGTGTATGTCTCTTCATGAAAGTAATCATCAAACTGATTGATAAATGCAAATACAGTCTTTCCATCTGGAGTTCCATTGAAAGTACGAAATTTAAAATTTCTTTTACTTATTTTTGTTTCTTTGCGGATGGATTGAGCTTCAAGCGTCGCATTGATGGTACGTCGTATAAGATCTTCGGGTTGCAGTCCATCTTTGTCGGTGGTAGATCATTTTAAATAATTTCCTCGTAGAATTGGAATCATTGATGCCACCTCTATGATCAGTTGCCTTTTGAAAAGCACATCGAGCTTGCCAATGAAAATATTTCCATGCATTGAGTTGATCATACTGCCAAAATTCCTTGATCTGCAAAGTATGGACCATGTGCTTCAAGTATATGCTACACAAGAAGAGAGATTAGAAACCAAAATAATTCAAAATGATGACTTTTTTTGTAATGGTGACAATATTGACCATGTAGTGTGTTATACTATTTGTAGTCCATGCCTCCACCGTGGACTTATGAAATTTTGCAACAGTCAAAAGGTCCTCGAGAACAAAAGAACTCTACTTTTTGCACACAAATGAATGTAGAAAGCATGCACGACACGAGCAAGAGACCAATTGGGTGCAATCTCCCCCCATGCCTTGTGTGAGCACTCCACAAAGCATGTATTTTATGTATTAATCATCTTCAAGCTCAAATAATAGCCCAAATTACAAAATAGGATGCTTTTGGATTTTGAGTTTGCTTTAGTGCCAAGTAGAAATAAAGCTAATGGACGGGTGCCCAAGAAGTCAGGCATACCCAACACAATGTCCAAATACAAATATCTAAATCGTGCACCCATGCGCATACAAAAATAATAAATAAATATCCAACGTCTTAATAAATAGGCGCGATAAAATATAGGTGCCATGCCTAAGGTATGCGCCCATCAAAATATAGATGATAACTCGAATACACGCTATCCTCCAAAGCTTTCCACCGCCACTGCTGCTATCTCTACACATCAACTGAAGCATTCACAATTGTTAGCAAAGTAATACAATTAAACCGACAAAAGTCAATACCTAGCAGTCTTCAACTACATAAATAAATCAATTGGTTAGAAATCAATCCTAACCTTAATTTATCACGAGTGCGCACTCTAAACTCATAAACGTTTATTAATTTAATATGTATTTTTGGAATCACCCGCTATGGAATCACCCATGTACACACTAAATTAACGAAATGCCCGAAAAGGATAGGCGTCCCCATCGACTTGTCGCATAAAGAATCCACTTTGTGTATGAGCCCCGGTAATAAAAATTTACGGAATCCATCGTAAAACCTTACGGAATCCACCGTGGCATGGAATCCACTATGTAATATGCCTCCTGGCATCAATAAGAAGCTTCTAAAGACAAGCTTCCATAAGCCTAGTGCATATGGCTTATCCTCAGGAATTAAAATCCAAGCCTCGAAGGCCCTGATCCTTTGTAGGAGAGAAATATCGTGGACTGTGAGTTTTCAAGACGCGTGAGTAACCCAAGGGAAGCTGCTGCAACAAAAAGAAATACGCTACAGAAATGGCCCCAAAACAAAAGATGCAAGGCGCATGCGCGGAAGTCTCGAACCCAAGTTTAGACGTGGACATTCCTACGAGTTCTCATGCCTAGGTTCTAGGAGCTTAATTCCGCATAAAAGGAATGCATTAGGCACGTTAAATTTTCATTAGAAGAATGCATTTACGCATGTTTCTAATTCACGTAGTCTAGTTAAAATGCATTTGGGAAATTATATGCCTGAAAAATTTACAAGAGTTAGAGCATGTCATGCAATTGGGTTGCTTGCATTTCCAAGTTGCAAATCCTAAGTGCATATTGCTTAGGTTTAAAAGATGAAATTGTTTAAATGCATCTTTGATTGGCTATGGAAAAGAAAAGCGTGTAAGGCATTTAGGTAGTAATTTTCTACTTGTAGATTCGTATGACATTATCGTTGTCGATGTTGCCCAAGTAGTTGCATTGCATGGAAATGAAATCATGGACTTGCATGTTGCATGTGAAGATGCTTGTATTTTAAGACGGATTAAGTGCCATAGAATGGATTAAGTCAACAATAGTCTTATGATATTTGTCATGCATGAACTTCATTTATCAAAGTTGTATCTAGAAAAGGGTGCATGTCATATTAAAGTCTGAAATTCAACTGCATTAAACAAAAGGTTGTAGGCAAAGTTCTTAATGTAAATCTATGTAGTTTTATGCAAGTTATCCCCCAAAATGTCAATCATTATGATTCTAGCAAGGAAGAGAAATGGTCAATTGCAAGCCCTATAGTTGCATTGAAGGAAAGGTTTATGATCTGCATACTTACATGGAATGTTGCATCTTGAATTTAGTTAATTGCATCCCTTAGGAAAAGTACTCGCATCTCTTCTACGCAAAGACCATTCTCGATGTGAGAAAATTAGATCATTTTAGGTAGATCACTTGTAAGGGTATAACCTTCAAGGGATTCGTAAAAGCATAACTAGTCGGTACGATGAATACTTGATCAAAGTGCTAGGTAGGGTTTAGCATGTTAAAAGAATTCTACCTAGTATCGCACTTGGGAGGCAATGTCAAGACTTTCGAACCCAAGGGTCCTACCCACATTCACGGAATGATTGGGTTAATCGGACATCCATACAATAACAATTTAGGATTTTTACCTTAGTGCGAATTGGCCTAATATTAGATTAGAAACCCTAGGGCCAATCGTTATCGGCTTAGTAAGATTAGGAATTGGGTTGGGTCAAGAGGACACTCCAAACCCTACATCTTGACTAAACATAATTCTTGACCGAGGAATGTCATTGGTGGGAGATTGATCCCACAAGCTAGATGCGACTCCTATGCAACAAGTTGCAACGTTGCATGGCTTTGTGTTTAAGTCACAAGATGGATTTGCCACTCTTTAGAACAAGGTTGTCAGGTTCTAGTGCAAGAGAATGAGTAGTCATCCTGCTACATCACCCTTCTTGGGTTGAGTTGCCAAGTAAGGGGAAGATATGTATTGCCTAACAAACAAAGGATCAATCAAGATGGGGTGACAAAGTTGCCTAGGATTTACTGTCTTAACTTAACGAACCTAAGGTGTTTGCTAATTTGGGTTAGTAGGGTATAAACCCTAACCCAAGGATAAAAGGGAAACAAGCAACGAATCCCTTGGAGATCTTGGCAAGTTGCTATTGATCCCGTATCAAATGCTGAATGCATTCGGAGAGAAAGATTCACTTCTTAGGAGTTGGCCAAGTAAAGGACCACAGGATTGATTGTGTTTGTATAGTTAGGAGCACTGTTTGTATTGCTTTGCTCAAAGAACTAAAGATGGAAAAATAATTAATGCTTCAGGTTGAAGGCATGGAGGGAGAGGCAGCATCAGTTACCCCCGACTGTCTGCCTGCTGACCCTAACCAAGGGGGTTGTTTGCCGCGCCGGGAACGTGGACCGAACTCGCCACGAGAGGTCTCTCTGTTGGATGCTACTTGGAGCAGGAGGACGCTTGGCTGCTAGGGGGGGCTCTGGCCATAAATCCCTTGCCTTCCTGGTCCTGCACAAGAGGTCGACGTGACTTGGGATTGGATCTCGAGGCCGGCATACTAGTCTGTAGGAAGAAACTTGGATTAGTAATCCCTGAGGATTATTGGATTGCCTTTGGGCAGATTATGGATTGCCTTCGGGTGGATTATGGATTAGCCTTTGTGCTGGATTATTATGATGTATTTGAAAGACTGATTAATAAGATAACTTGTTGAAAATGAACTTTTTTGACACTGTTTTTCTATGTCAAGTACTAACATTACGTTAAGGAACCGATGATTAACTGGCTAATTAAGAAAGCTATATTTGCGTGTCAAACTAAATGTGGTAGGTAATTAGACAACTAAAGCAAGCTTGAGGAAAGTGCGGTGGATGTGGCCATGGGTCCGTCCTATGGATAGGTAGTCCCGATTTGCCGGGAACTTTTCTTGAAGGAATTTGACAGTAAGGAACATTGACCTAGAATCTAGGATACTAGAGTCCCAATTTATGCTGTTTTAGGGGGAACGGAATGGGACAACCCTACATGTCAGAGGTTGGAAGGTCAAGAAAAACACGTATGCGTACGAGGAAGTGACTTGAATAATCCCTGCCAACAGAATCAAGGTGTTGGGACGTTATGAGAAGAACGGGTACCAAAGGAAAGGATACCCTAATCTTCCAATGACCTATTGATTCCTGAAATTTTATGACCCCAATCCATACTATTTTTCAGTTTTCGTAGCTAAATGTAACACAATCTTATTCTCCCTGAATTAATGTATCAGCTTGCTCTACCATCCCAAGAATAATTGTACTCTGAAAGGACTATGCCCATATGGATGAAATAAGTCTCTTTTTATCAATGATTGTGTTGACTGTGAGTATTGATAAAAAAAGTTAAGTCATTAGATCTCTTGGCTGAAAGCTGAATTGGACATAAAATGTAATGTGAGAAACATTTAGCAAGTTGTTAACATTAAGAATCTCATATCCAAGCACAATCTCAGGTGCAGATTTCTAGTCCGATCCCTACACCAAGTACGACCGTGATTCAGGAGAAGAAGTTTCTTCTCAAGCAAATCAAGCCACCAGAATTTGATGGCAAGGGAAGGTCCATCCAAATTGATGCCGAGATCTGGATCAAATCCATGGAGAATTACTTTGAAGCGGCAGTTACCGCACCTGCTAACCATGCTATGTTCGCCAAGTTGAAGCTTACCAGCAAAGCCAGACTTTGGTGGAAGCAATGGTGCAAAGACCAAGGGATCTCAGAAGGGTCAGCTACTTCGGAGAAGCTTAAAAGAGTTGTGCGAGGAAGATATCTACCACGTGCCTACCACATGTAGAAAATGAACGAGTTCTATGAGATGAAATAACTTGGTTTATCTCTTGATGCTTACTATTCAAAGTTCGTCTCTCTTTTGAAGTATGCACCACAAATCAACAGGTGTCGAAGTTTTGTGCCAGATTAAACCCACCTGTAAACACCCGCCTCGAGTCAATACGCCCAACAGACCTTCAAGATGCGCTCATTCGATCTGCGCCCATAATTCAGGAGGTGCAGACTAGGCCAAGAAATAACAAGACTTGGTCTTACAAGGATCAGAACAAAGGAGTGTATAGGTCCCAGGCGAAGAGAGTTCAAGGTCAAAACCAAGGACAAAGGAAGAAAGCTAGGACCAATAATGTCAATAATTTTGTTCCTACCCAAGGTAATGGCCACAATCTCCATTTTTTCCATTGCAACGAGCCCGGTCATTTCACAAGGCAATGTCCCAAGCTTTGCGGAGGACAACATCAAGGACCATCCCAAGGAACCGCCCATGGCCAAGGAGCCGCCACCCAGGGCAAAGGAAGAACTGCTTGTGTTGCCAACAGGGAGATGTGCAATGAAGAAGACTCGACCATGGAAGCAGACTTTGAGAGGGCAACAGTCCATGCCGCCCTTCACAAGAAAGGCCCAAATCACCAATTTTCGGTGATTCAGACACCATCAAACTATCAAGGTAAAGGCTTCAAAACCTTCATTGATTGTGATAGTACGCATTCCTTTATTTCACCAGCTTGTGCAAGAAGACTAGGAATAGCCACAATAGATGCACCTACCTTGTTTGTGGAATTAGAAAATGGTCGTGAGGTCACTTGTACCAGGCAAATTGCTAAGTTGAAATTCCTACTGGGAGGAAAGTCGACTTCAGTCAGATTCAAGGTTATGAACCTAGGTATGCATGAGTGTTTGCTCGGAATGGATTGGCTTAAACCTAATGATGCCCACATTCACTATGAAAAGGGCTAAGTTTCCTTTTAAAACTCTGAAGGGAAATTGGTCACAACTCAAGGAGAGGCTGGTAGGCCAAAAATTCAACTGGCCAAAGCAACTCGGATAATAAAGGGAGTTAGAAAGGGACTACTTGTCTATTTGATTAAGCTTAATAAGCTAGATCAGAATCAGGAGTCTAGTGAAGAACCTTCATGGCTAAAGGAGTACGCAGAAGTATTTCGTGAAGAGCTGTCAGAACTTCCTCCTCAAAGGGAAGTTGATCATGAAATCAAGCTAGCGCCAAGAGCCGCGCCAATTGTAAAGAGACCATATAGAATGGCCATTCCGGAAGTGATTGAGTTGAAGGAGCAACTAAAGTAACTATTAGATTAGGGTTACATCCGTCCTAGCAGTTCGCCATGGGGAGCTTCAGTACTGTTCCAGAAAAAGAAGGATGGAATGCTTCGGCTGTGTATTGATTACAAAGAGTTGAATCAATCAATCATTAAGAACAAGTACCCTATTCCAAGAATAGCTAAACTTCTTGACCATCTTCAAGTTGCAAAGATCTTCTCCAAGATTGATCATAGGTGTGGTTAGTATCAGATAAGGATCAAGGAAGAGGATATCCCAAAGACGGCATTCAGCACAAGATATGGACACTTTGAGTTCTTAGTCATGTCATTCGGGCTGACAAATGCTCCTGCCACCTTCAACAGGCTAATGTAGGATATCTTTAGGCCATATCTTGATGACTTTGTACTCGTCTTCTTTGATGATACCTTAGTCTACTCCAAACAGGAAGAAGATCATGAACCCTAGCTTCGCATCATCCTTGAGACAATGAGGGCACACAAGCTTTATGCTAAGAAGAAGAAGTGTGCATTCTTCAAGTGACAGATTGAATATCTGGGATTCATTGTATCTACGGAAGGAATCTCAGTGGATCCGGCTAAGGTCAGAATGTCCAACACCAACAACTGTCAAAGAAATACGTAGTTTTCTTAGATTGACGGGATGGTACAGGGTCTTTATCAAAGACTATGCTTTGATTGCCGTGCCACTGACCGATCTACTGAAGAAGCAAACATCAATTGTATGGTCACCTGCTGAATAATCGAGCTTTGATAAACTAAAACAAAGTTTGGTCTCAGCACCTATCCAGAAACTTCCGGACCTTAGTAAGGAATTTGAAGTGATAACTAATGCTAGCACACTTGCCTTAGGATGTACGCTTATGCAAAAAGGTCATCCTGTAGCATATTCTTCGAGGAAATTGAAGAGCCATGAAAGGAACTATGCTACCCATGATCTGGAGTTGTTAGCTGTCATCCATGCTCTCAAGCTTTGGAGACACTACTTGCTGGGTAATAAGTTTACCCTAGTGATGAATCATAAAAGTCTTAAGTGGATCTTTACCCAGAATGAACTCAATATAAGGCAACGTCGATGGATTGAAGTGCTGGAGAAATACGATTTTGAAATCAAAAAACGGCCTGGAAAGGAGAATGTAGTTGCCGATGCACCCAGTCGTAAGGCTTTTCTAAATTCTCTAACCTTGCAAGATCCATCAACAGCTAGATCTCTAGCCACAAAGGTATCCATGCCAAACAACCCAATACTTGAGCTAGCTAGAGAAGAGGCATGCCATGATCCAACCTATCAGAAGTTGCTAAGGGAGATCCCCATCAAGGACCAAGACTTGTCTACTATAAAAACGAGATTATATATACCGGCAAGCCAGTCACTCAAGCAAACCCTACATCTTGACTAAACATACTTCTTGACCAAGGAATGTCATTGGTGGGAGATTGATCCCACAAGTTAGATGCGACTCCTATGCAACAAGTTGCAACATGGCATGGCTTTGTGTTTAAGTCACAAGATGGATTTGTGACTCTTTAGAACAAGGTTTTCAGGTTCCAGTGCAAGGCTAAATTGCAAACGGATGAGTAGTCATCCTGCTACATCACCCTTCTTGGGATGATTTGCCAAGCTAGGGGAAGATATGTATTGACTAGCAAAAAAAGGATCAATCAAGATGGGGCGATGAAGTTGCCCAGGATTTACTGTCTTAACTTAAGGAACCTAAGGTATTTGCTAATTTGGGTTAGTAGGGTATAAACCCTAACCCAAGGATAAAAGGGTAAACAAGCAACGAATGCCTTGGGGATCTTGCCAAGTCGCTATTGATCGCGGATCGAATGTTGGATGCATTCGGAGAGAAGAATTCACTCCTTAGTAGTTGGTCAAGTAAATGACCACTAGATTGATTATGTTTGTATAGTTAGGAGCACTGTTTGTATTGCTTTGCTCAAAGAACTAAAGATGGAAAAATAATTAATGCTTCAAGTTGAAGGCCTGGAGGGAGAGGCAACATCAGTTACCCCCGACTGTCTGCATGACGCTAAGCAAGGGGGTTGTTAGCTGCGCATCAAGAGGAACGTGGACCGAACCCACCACGAGAGGTCTCTCCGTTGGGCGCTACTTGGAGCAGGAGGACGCTTGGGTGCCAGGGGGGTCTCTGGCAGTAAATCCCTTTCCTTCCGGGTCCTGCACAAGAGGCCGACGTGACTCAGGATTGTAAAAAATTCATGTTCTTATCCTATTATTTTGGGGCAGCCATTTATTGTTGAGTCTTGGATGGAGATTAAGGTTATGGATGATGGGTCTGCCTATGCACGGATCTGAAGCAAAGATGGGAAGAGAGTTGTCCAGTTCATGACTCTTTGCATTAATCATCAGAGAAATATAGATTCTTTGAGGGATTCCCCTCTTCCATAGGAGAGACGGATTTTTTCTATGTACCACTATCTTGCAAGACGATAGTGGTACGAGTCAAGGAAAGCTCTTGCCTCCTGGCAGCGGCAAATTTTCCTCATGTGTTTATGGTGTATCCACTGAAAGTACTTTGTATTTTTAGCATATTTCTAATATGCCTAGAGCTGCTAGGCAGTATATAAAATGAAAAGAAAAAGAATTAATGATTGTAGGTGTTTTGTAGGAAGAAGACCTGATAGATGGTCTCTATGATGGCAGATAGTGGTATGAGTCTTTGTAGATTGGACAATATTTGAGTACCATGTTTAGATAGGATTGATGGATTGATGTAGACTTCAAGAAGAAAAGCTTATGGTTTCTTATTATGAAATGAGATACTTTAGAAGCATCTATGAAAGCGAGGAGGACAACCATTGAGAGTTGTTTGTGATAGAGCTTCACAGGTGCATATCATGAAAGAATTCCATGAAAGTCTTTGGGCTGGACATCGAGCTGTATGGGCAACCTATGAGAATATCAAAGAGCGCTATTGGTGGAGAGGCATGTATAGAGATATCTCACTGTTTTTTGAGACATGCCTTGATTGTTAGTTATTCTATTCAGTGAGGCATAGAGATGAGCTTCATCCTGTTACAACTATATATATCATCTCTCACTTGACTTGGGTCTCACCTATATATACTAACTCTACATCAATATGAATCATTCTTTGGGAGCATGTCTTGTGTATCTCTCTCGTGCTCTCTCTCTCTCTCTCAACATGGTATCAGAGCTATGGATGTGTAGCAATAACAAGGAAGATATGTTGTTTCATTGTTTATATTTGATTGAATTCTTTGCACAAGTGATGATTTGATACATGAAATTGTTCAAATTAGAAGTATTAGTTAATTTTGTCTTTAAAAACAAAACCAGGTCAAGGTGCGTAGCTCTCGTCATGCGCTCCTGTTGCTAAAAATCAGATTGTTCCTCAACTTCTTCATACCATCAAAGATCCTTTATATGACAATATCATCACTATTTTGTCTAACAAGGATGATATCCACTTTGACAAAGCATGTATATCTCTTATTGAATATTCTCAACCTCATGAGCATCATTTGGAAAAATCTGATGGTGTTTTGGTCACTCGCAAACAAAGGGATTTTGATGCTGCTTTTGTTGCTCGCAAGCGTCCTGCTTCACGTTTTCAGCAGGGTGGACGCCCTAATCCAGGTTATGTGGCTTCTGATTTTGCTGGGCACATCAATATGATGAGGAGGATGGAGTTACTACAAAGCAACCTCCCTCGTCCAAAAGTTTTCCTCGTGATTATTGTGCACATACAGATCATCCATCTCGTCGTTGTTATAAACACGGATATGATGAAGAACGTTCTTGAGCTTATATTATTCAACAAACTATAATTGATGATGATCATACTCATCATGAGCTCAATTTCGTCCATTATGATATCTCTCCAGAAAAGGTACTTCATGTTCATGATGGTTCTCTATTCATCGTTGATTCAGGTGCCACTGGAAACATGACATACCAATCGCAGTGGCTTCACAATTATCATTCTCTTCCTGTCAAGAAGTTTGTTTACCTTGCGGATGATACGACTTGTCAAGTCAAAGGAGTGGGTGATTTATATCTGGGGATTGTTTCATCCACTAGAATATTAAGAGGAGTTCTTCATGTTCCAGATTTGCAAAGAAATCTTCTTTCTGTTGCTCATCTAGTTGATCTTGGTTTGATTGTTGGCTTTGATCATAATCAATGTCGTATAGAGAAAGATGGGCATACTATAGCAGTGGCTCCTCGACATGGTAATCCATTTGAGCTATCATTGAACGATACAGTTGCAAATGTTGTTACTGCCCGTGGAGATGCAGATTGCAAATTATGGCATCAACGATTTACACACTCCGATTTTGCCAAAATTCTTAATCTTCATCGTTATGGTCTTGTGCAAGGTATGGATCTTAAATCTCATCCACGTATGGGAATATGTGAGTATTGTGCACTTGGAAAAACCATCATTCGCCTTTCCACACTTCTACTTCATCACATTCCTGTCCTCTCTTGGATTTGGTTCATACCGATATTTGCGGTCCTTTTCCTACCTCAAAGTCTCAATATCGATATTTTATAACTTTCATTGATGATTTCTCACGATACACACATGTCTATCTTCCTCGACATAAGTCTGAGGCTTTACCTATATTTAAACAATACAAGATACGTGTGGAGCTTCAAACTAGATTCTCTATAAAGGCGCTTCACAATGACAATGGCGGTGAATATGTATCCAATCTATTTGATGACTTCTGTAAGGATCAAGGTATTCATCATGAGTTTACAGTTCCTTATTCTCCTCAGCAAAATGGTGTTGTTGAGCGCAAAAATCACACGATTCTTAATGCTATATGTTGCATGCTCGTACACTTTGGTTTGTCTCGAAAGTTTTGGACTGAAGCACTTCTAACAGCTGTTTTTATTCAAAATCATCTTCCAACTACTACACCTGCTGGTGGTAAAATTCCTATAACAATTTGGACAGGGAAGACACCTTCAGTCTCTCACTTTCGCACATTTGGCTGCATTGCTTATATTCATATGCCCAAGGATACTCGGGATCCTCCAGGTTTGAAGGTTATTTTTCTTGGTTATTCAGATCATTCCAAAGGTTACAAATTTTATGATCCTTCTTCTCAAAAGGTTATCATTAGTCGTGATGCTATATTTGATGAGAAGACTATGGGTGGCACATGGTCGTCAGATGTTTCAGATGATACACAGTCTTTGCTTAGTGCATTTCCTTACTTGCTTTGTGATTCTACTAATTCTGATGATCATAAACCTCCTTCACCTCCAAAAAAGATTGATGAAAATTTGGAGATCTATGTCGATCTTCCTATTGAGATAGAGTATGGATTCTATTCTATTGAATATGATGTCTTTGATAATGCTATGTCTGTCCAAGAGGATCCAATATCATATATGGAAGCTATCAATTCGTCTCAAAGGGATCAATGGCAAGAAGCTATGCAAGCTGAGTACGATTCTTTAATCTCCAAAGGTACATGGATTTTTACTGAACTCCCACCAAATCGTGTTCCTATCAAATGTAAATGGGTTTATAAAACCAAGACCAAAGCTGATGGCTCATTTGATAAGTTCAAAGCACGACTTGTTGCAAAAGGTTACTCATAGGTTGCAGGAGTAGATTATCAAGAAACATTTTCTCCCATTGTGCGCTCCACAACTGTTCGTATGATTTTGGCTTTTGCAACACTATTTGATCTAGAAATTCACCAAATTGATGTTAAAATGGCTTTTCTCAATGGAGATCTTGAAGAAGAAATCTATATGGAGCAACCTGAAGGTTTTATGATTGCAGGAAAGGAGCATCTTGTATGCCAGCTTCATCGTGCATTACATGGATTGAAGCAAGCCTCTCCTGCTTGGTATATTAAGATTGATCAGTTCCTCACATCTAAAGGTTTTGTTGCATGTTCTGCTGACCCAAATCTTTACATCAAAAGGGAGGACAAATATTTTATTATTCTTACTCTATATGTTGATGATACTATTCTTGTGTCAAATAATATTGCTTTTTTGGATGCTATGAAGAAGCTTTTATCGATTGCATTTGAAATGGTTGATCTTGGTGAGATACATTCTTGTTTGGGTATTCAAGTTCAACGACACCGACAACAAGGCATTCTTCTTATTTGCCAGACAAAGTTTATTAATGATATTGTTAAGAAGTTTGGGTTGACAAATGCGCACTCTGCCAACACTCCCATTCTTTCAAGCTCTACCAAGGGTACATCTACAACACGCAATGAAGAATCAGCCATTCATCAACCTTTTGCTAATCTTGTTGGTTGTCTTCAATTTATTGATTTAAACATAAGACCAGATATTTTATTTTCAACTAATTTTTTGGGACAGTATCTTTCTTCCCCTTCCACTATTCATTGGAGTGCTGCAAAACGTATTCTTAAGTACCTCAAGGGTACTAAGAATTTTGGTCTTATTTATCGTCGTCGAGAGGATTCTTCTTCAACTTCTCTTGACCTTATTGGATATGCAGACGCTGATTGGGCAAGTTTACACTTATCCATGCGTTCTACAAGTGGGAATTGTTTCTTTGTTAATGGATGTTTGGTTTCTTGGTCCAGCAAGAAACAACGATGTGTTGCGATTTCTACAACTGAAGTCGAATATGTTGCTGCATCATTAGCAGCTCGCGAGCTAGTTTGGCTTCGACAACTACTTGCAGATTTGGGACATCCATCATCATCTAGTACACCTCTTCGATGCAATAACCAAAGTGCTATTAGTCTTACCAAAGACTATATACAACATAGTAAATCAAAGCATATTGCTACTTATTATCATTATGATTGACATGAAGTCAAGAAAGGTTCCATTATGGTGGAGCATGGTCCCAGTGATCAAATGGTTGCAGACATCTTCACAAAAGCTCTTAGTGAAGCTCGCTTTAGCTCATTAAGACATTCACTTGGTATTGTTCCAAGTTCTTGTCTCACTGATTGAGGCATGTATCATTGTATTCAAGAAAACTTTATAGTAAATCATTTTTGTATCGTAGGTATGTGTAGGGGCTCGGGTTTTTCCCTTGTTCTCCCCAAGGGTTTTTTCCCTCGCAGCCAGAGACCTTTGTTTGAGTGGGGATGTTACAACTATGTATATCATCTCTCACTTGACTTGGGTCTCACCTATATATACTAACTCTACATCAATATGAATCATTCTTTGGGAGCATGTCTTGTGTAACTCTCTCGTACTCTCTCTCTCTCTCTCAACACATCCTACCTACTCATTATGTATTCATTACAAGTTCTTGATTTGATTACTATGCATGTTGGTTTATGGTAGATGTGTTACATTGTTTTGGCACGAGAAGATCTCACAAATCAAGTGGAAGGAAGAGCATTACCAACAAAGTCTACTTCAGTGGTTTATAAGTTTCTATCAGAGGATGTAATTTGCAGGCATGGATGTATAGGGAAAAGTTACTGCAGATAGAGGTGAGTTGGATGCTGATGAGGCTAGGGAGTTTTTCTTTCACCTTAGCATTAAACTTGCTTTGACTTCAATATATAATCTAGAAGGCAACAGGAAGAGTGAAAGAGGCCATTTGCCGATTGTGAAAGCCTTGGTCAAAGCATGTGGTGGACAGGTTTAAGAGTGGCCTAGGATGTTGCCTTATGCCTTGTGGGCCGATCGCACTACTCACAGTGTGACTACAGGATATATGCCAGTTGAGTTGATGTATAGACAGAAGCTAGTCATGCCTTCACAGATTTGCACAATTACTTGGAGTGCTTTACCATGGCAACTGAAACAGATATCTAGAGAAGATCTTTTGGCTCTTTGTATTCGTCATTTGGAAAGAAGACCTAAAGATATTGAGAGAGCAATTCAAAAGCTCAAAGAGGCCAGAATTCGTAACAAAGAACACTTTGATAGCAGACATCGATTGAGGCCTAAAGAGATTAAAGAGGGAGATTGGGTGTTGGTTTATGAGAGCAGTCTAGACAACCAGTATAGTGCTATCTGCAAGGTTTCCAGATGATGGTTTGGGCCTTATCTAGTGTAGCATGTCCATGATAATGCTAAATATTCCTTAGTAGAACTTGATGGTAGGGCCTTGTGGATTCTGATTGTAGGGAAGAGAATTAAACTCTTTAAGAGAAGAGATGCTCCAGCCTATGCAGTCGAGGAATTGAATGATGTGATTTACAATGGACTTGAACCAAGAGAGAGGATGAAGATGATATTCTTGTGCTTCCACATCTTTGGGAACAAATGTCAGCTTAACATTTTAGCTCCTTTTATGCTAGTTAGGATCTTTAAGGATTCCATTGCTGTTGCAATTGCTTCGACCTCAATGTCTTAGCTGGAAATTGCATCGTGTCCATAGTCAGAATCATCACCATAGACCAGTTGAGTCTCAAGGGAAGGTGCATCATCAAAAGGTATGCTTTCTTATTCAATGGAGCCACCAGCCAATGCATTTCTGTGAATACGAATACAACATCGGGTATGGATAATTCATATCCGAATATCCAGGTACAGATTTCCATCTTCACTATTCGTTGAGGCATAGGCATGCGTATGAATTCATTCCAACAAGTAGCTTGAATTTATTTTTTCGTTGAACTCATAGCGGGTCATAGCTAATTCTTTCCACAACCATAGATGGCCTCACATAGATTTATGCATGTGCCGCATTGAGATTCACACATACCCATGTACTCAAATACTTTGCATCCCATTGCTATGCAATGAAGTCATACATGGCATAAAGATCATAAAGGGTACTTAAGGGTTATGCACATAGTCGGTGCATGCATGGGAAAGACTATATGAAACATGCATCGATGGTACTCAAATAAATTCTTGCATCCATCCTATGAAGATTTTGCATTGAGTAATGGTTAAAGAGTTGTCTTGTGCTGCCAAATCATGAGTTGAGGACAACTCACGTGATAATTCAAGAATTATTAAATATACACAAACCTTTATTTAACTAAAAAGTCACATGATATAAGGACATACAATCAACCATGGTATCATTGAACAGAGATAGTCTCAAATGCAGGGGCTCATGTAGGATGTCCAAAGCTAGATACTCAACAGGAAGATCCAAAAATCCCTACACCTGGTAACTTGAAGAACAAGAACTATGTGCAAATACAATACAGTTGGGTTGTATGACCTGAGTGACCCTACGATATACCCACTGGTCTTGAGTCATCTCCTTGCCCTCATAAAGCTCAACATGTCCTGGGAGACTAGAGTAAAAGGTAAAAAGTCATACTATGCTAAGTCTCTCGGCCCAATGTATTCTCGATAGCTCATACTCTAGGTTAGTGACGCAATTGATGTGCATACAATAGGTTTGGTACCAATCCATATACTATGTCCATTCTTGCGTGGGAAAGAACTGGTATCATGGAGGTGTAAAAATCCAATCCATTAGGTGATAAATACGCTCTCTCAAAGGTACATTGTATTGTGCGCCAACCTAGTAGACCAAAGGAAACATAACACGAAAGCTCTCATACACAAAATAACAAGGTAAGAATGTGTCCTAATCTTTTTCCCTATTTGTTATGACTTTAAATAACTACAATGTTTCTGAATTATTTTAATTCCATTCCCTTATCAAATGCAAGCCATATAAATATCTTAGATTATTTATAAGTTCGTTTAATCTTTTTTTTACAAAAGGTTGGCCAGTTTAAATTTATACTCGGATGGCAAACTAAGAACCGTCTCATTAGGGTTGACTACATATTTTTCAAGGGACTCTTAGAATTCACATCATTGGCCAAAAGAAGATAATTGAGATGGCTTTATATATTTAGGTTGGGAATAAAATTTTTAAGGAAATTTATATCAATTGAGTTAAATAAAATATAATTTTTAATAATATTATTACTTTTAATTCTTATTCCACTCTTTAAAAAGAAAATTGATATTATTTTAGTAATTAAATTATTACTTTTTTAATATCTATTTAAATTTTCATGAAAATTGGACAATATTTTAACTACTTAATATCAATAAATAAATAAATATTATACATCAACCTTATTGATAGCCGAAATTTCGACATCATGGTGGCTACTTCAAGGTTCCGTTATGTTGATGCATTGGTGAGGGCCATAATGGATAACAAGGATAGGAAGAATGGTTTTTTGAAGAAGGGGATGGCACATGAAGGGCCTTTGGCTTCCTCATTAAGAGTTTTCTCGCCTCTAACTTGAGACTATCGCTTCCTCAGTCATTCAATATTTTTGACTCTTTATCCTTGTGTATTGAAAATGAAAAGAGGGGCACTTCTTTATATACTCTCTTGAAGGGGAGAGGGGTTTTGTCTTTTTATGAGCTTATAGAAGAAGGAGACTTCTTTTGTTTTATTATAAAAGGATCCCCTTTATTAAAAATACTTTTTTTGTTTTAGCTTCACTAAAAATTAAACCCCATTGATATTCTTCTATAATAAATGTCTACCACTCACAATCACATTAATGTCCCATGAGCATAGATTCACTGCATGAGGCCATGTTTTGTGTAAAATCCATTAAATCTTATTCCATAAGGAGGTGTAAATTCATTGCATGAGATTGGCCATTCTTGTAGTTTACTTTATTTTATTAAATGAGAATAATAGCTTGTTAATCCCCCAAGAAATTTTATGGAATTATGATAATCAAAATATTTTATTAAAATTCAATATGAAAATACAATTTTTTTTATTTTATTGTAAATTTTATTTATTTTTTGCAAGATTTGTGACTTATTGCATGAGCACATATATGTGACACTAGTCTCATTATGTGTGGTAGATAGATTGAAAGATACTAATGTGCTTTTATGATGTGGTGAGCAAATGATTATATAAATAAACTTTAGGTAAATTTATATAATATGCATAATATATAATTGTATATATTCATATGATATTGTGTGTAATTAAAGCTATTAATTTATTTGTAAATTAGAATTTTAAGTTTTTTAGTGGAAAATTCAAATGAATCATTTTTCTTTACTATTAACTTATTTAATTTAATATATTTAGCATAAATAATATGAAGATAATATATTTAAGATATGATTTGATTAAACTAAGCTTTCTTTATAGAACTCTTTGCAATCTGTTTACATGGTTTAAGCTTTCTTAGCTTTCTTTACAAAACCAAGAGGATTGAGTGAAAAATAGGAGAATAATGTAAAATTTTAGTTTTGTTGTTTCTCTCTCATCTAGAGTCACAATTTTGATATTTCAAAGTCATCTTGGGGGAATTCGCATGTTCTAGAGTGATGATGATATCAAAATATCATTATTTGGCACATAAAATTTTCTATATCAACAACTATAGGAAGTTACAAAAAATCTCTTAATATATAAAACTCTATAGTTTGATTAGTATTTATCTTTCAAAGTTTGTTTGATATTTGTATTTTCTCTGTAATCAGATATATGATATAAACATAAATAGTTATGTAATCAATATTTCATAGTCATGGGGGAGATTGGGCCTTATTGTGTGTTTTTCTCTTGTTCTTTGTGGATTTCTAACTTATTCAAAATTTTTAATGTTTAATTCACTTTTTTATTTCTAAGATTTAAAATGCTAGATTTGCCACATGGTTCACTTCGCAACACACCTAATCTATAATAAATAAGAATCCATGCATGACACAATTTTTATTTCCTTCAAATTATACAAACCAAAAGACTTGTGTAATGCATTTAAAATTGAATTACTTCATCCATAATTTTTTTGTACATTTAGCAACTCAAGCGAAGCACATAAAATTGAGTACAAAAAAAAGTTATAAACCATATCATCTAATGCATCATTCTCTATAATATGATGAGACAAGGGTGGAATCTCTTTATCTTCAAATTCATCCATCTTTGTAGATTACAAAGCCTTCATCTCTTCTTGTTCAACACTTGGCCTCTTTGTGTCTTACGTAAGGTAGCATATATGGGTGTGGTGTGACATTCTACATTCAACAAATAGAATCCCAAAACAAGTGTCAATATATTTTTTAATTAAAGAGAGATTCATATTCTCATTGTCTAAATAAGTGATTACCAATTATTTTTGGGAGTCCCATACATATCACTCTGTTTCATTGTGATTCTACATAAAGCATGCATGCTTGACAATGGTCACATGGACATTTAATGATTTTCTTCAACCAACTCAAGCAATGATGCATACATAAGGTTTCTTCATTCATATGACTAGAGGAGAAGGAGACCAATAATATTAGGTACTTGTTCCCCAAGGATGTGGAGATCTTTCCTATAAAACTAATGTTTCTTGGAAAGCATGTTTTGAATAAAGATCTATTCCCCTATACTATGTTTGCCTATTTCTCAATCTCCGTGTTCTTTTCTACATATTCATGTTTAAATCCATGTAACCTTGCATTCAATTGTGCCTTAAAACGTGAAGTTAGATGTGATGCATTTTAACAACCCTTTCATCGGGACTGATATCCAAACTTTTTTCTACTATACTCTTTGAAAGAGTAGAGGACAAGAAGAAACAAAGATATCATAGGAGGGAAAGCGTTACCTTACATAATTTGTACACATGAAGAGCTCTTCCTATTGTACTTTGATTCCTCTTCTTCAAAAGATACATGAGGTATGCTTCCTCTTAGTTTTCCTCTCTTTATTATTGAAGCATTAAGATTTGTCATTTAGTGGTTGACTTGCTCTTAGTTCCCTCTCCATTCTTGTATGTTGTTTTGTGATTAGTTAATAAGAGAATTAGTAGTCATAGGTGAATTTTATAGTTAAACATTGCATAATATGTTACCCTTGGTTGGATAGAGATATGGTTTTTTTCATCATGGAGGAAATTGAAAAGTAAATGCGATTGTGCATATGCATGCCCTATAAATTTTCCATAGAGGAAAATTTATTAAATACTTATTCACATAGTACTGTAAGCATGTAGTTAAACATGCTAGCAAACATATAGAAGAATTTGTTTTTTCATGTGATAAAAGGAACATATTTATAAAAGATTTGTTTATTTTAGATTATTGCTCTAGTGAATGTGCATATAAACTTGCTTGTAGGGAGAAGTAAAACTAATGTTACAAAGCTAAGTAGGAGTTGTGTTTTACAGTGCATATTTATTTGATTATTTCAATGGTGTAGATATCTTCAATTTCATCATTACAGATTTTCAATCATGAAAATATCGTAGTAGAGATACTAGCTTCCTTTGGGGGCCCCCAATCCTAAGAAGATGTTTGACTATATCTCAACCCTCCCTCCCCCATCTTGCACTTATGGTATATAACTAGCTACAAGGACTAGTCATCCTTATTCTCAACCAAATCGATTGTTGATAGTTGCACAAGGTCTCCGTTGTCAATGTTAGAGCACTTATAGCAGCATAGACAGCCACATAGACTCCTCTAGTAGGTTCTTCTATCATACAAACTACTCTATTCATAGTGTATATATAATGCCTCCATCAACTAGTCACAGATCTCATAGTAGAAGGGGGAGTGTGGAGGATCCTCAAGGGTAGTAGGGAGACAAGATATATCAATCTTTAAAGATAACAAAAGCCCCTAGGGAATATCACATGTACTATGATGTAGATGCAAAACGTGGCATCAGGTACTATGATGTAGATGCAAAGGGTGGCATCAAGATGGATGCACATGAAAGGGAAGTAGTAGCTTATCTTCATGGTGTTTTAGAGGCTATATACAAATATTTTATCTTATTCTTCAAGCAAAAGAAATCAAACTTGTTGATGGAAACCATAAATACTATGCATAATATATTCTCAAATTCTGAGGATAAAATATTTATAAGTAGATTGGCTAGAAATAGGACACGAATCATTATATATAATAAGAGATCATTTTTTATGCGGCAACTATATATCCATGAGAAAAGGACAAAGCAAGGGATTCATCCATTGGAACATTCCGACGTATGCTACTTACTTATAAAACATAAAAATAACATTAATTCTTAAAATATTCAAATTCTCTTACCTTGTTATGATTCAAGGTAAATTTTGGCTTTTAAATCTTTATGTATACCCTTAAATTTTGTGATAATGCAATAAGGTCTACTATTTGGATATTCTCAAGTTTTTCTATTTACCCTTGTATTTTGTGATAATGCAACAACGTCTACCATTTATACATTTTCAATTCTTCTTATATATTTGTGTGCATATCTTCTCATTTTTTCTAATCTATTTGCATTGTATATTTTCAATGTGCAAGCTACATATTTGCTTGTTGTTATTTTTGAATGGGTTTGATTCATATACGTAATGCTTACTTTATAGTTGAAAGAGCAAAAAAAAAGCCTAGGGAGCTACTAGTTCCATAATTTTGGCTTAGCTATAGTTTTGGGACCAAAATCTACTTATTTTTATTTCTTTCTTGCAGGCATCATGTTTAAAAGCCGGTGCATCATTGTGTTAAAGTTAGAGAGGGTAAATACCTGCTTGAACTAGCACTTGTGGAGATTCACATAATGCATTTAAATTTGTGTTTCATATCATGCTTGCTATTTTTAAAATATGCATGACATTAGATAAAATTTATTTGATCATATCATCATACTTATGACTAAAGATGCCCTCCTAAGTTTTTTTTTTAAGTTTAAAAATATTTTTATTTTTTACACACTACAAGACTTAATCCTTGTAATGCATTCTTATGAGTGTGAGCTTGATAATTTGAGTATTTGTAAGTATTTGAAAGGATTTGGAAAATGGGGATACCATGCTCACATGAACAACCACCCCAAAGTGCAATGGGACTTCACATTCAAGTAAAAAAAATTAAGGAGCCTTATGTTTAGAAGAATTGATGTTTGAGTATTCTTTTAAACACAGATATATTTGAGTATTCCTTATGTGTAGAGAAATTGATGTTTGAGTATTCTTTTAAACACAAATATGATGTTTTCACATTCATATTTGTGTTTGGGTATTCTTTTAATAAACTTAGATTATGTGTGTATGCATGTATGCGTACCTATGTGCATGTGATCATAAATAGATGTAAAGAGGATTTCTTAGCTAAGGTGGTGAAGCAAAGAGTACTATGAGAATGCTCATAAATCCCACCAAGTTGCAATCCATAGAAATTAGTTCTAATTTACATATCAATCTATTCGGATTTCCACTTTGGTGTGTGCATGGGCCAATTGATGAGAAAGTGTGTGTGGGCCATGCTACCATATCCAAGTCACACACCCAACAATGATAAAGACTTGGTGTCCATGGCAACTCCTTGGGGACATCACTCATAAGTATATGTAAGTACATCACGTGGATTCAAAAGAAGGGATTTTTAAAGTACCTTTTTTACATAGGTTTTACATATAGAAGAGTGCCATATAAAGGGGTTATTCATAGATATTTGAATAGAAAAGGGGTGTGTCTTATTTAGAGAAAGTTCATAGATAAAGGTATTGTTAAATAAACCTTCAATGCACATGATATAGAGGGTTTACATGTAATGAACCCCCCAAGGAAAACTTCAAGCATTATAATATTGATCTACCTACCAAATGCTAGCAATACAACAAGAGTTTTCAACTTTATACTTGGGTGATAAGTACAACAATGTAGCCTAGTTCTCTTCAATAAGTTTTCGCTTCATGGTTTGACTCTCCAAAATCATTATAAGTCATTCTCTTCACAATAACTATCTCTTTATGATTGATCCTACATAATTGCTCTAAGGCAGTGCCTAGGTCTCTACTTCTTTACCTATATTTAACTCATTACATAGAAGTGAGTATGAGAACGAGTGCATGCCATGCACTCACCCTTGTGTATCTATGTCACGAAGTTCAAACTGAGGGGTGAGTGTATGCCAAACCTTCTCTATTAGTGCATGTGTTTATACTAATAAGGGTCATGCCTATACATGAATATTACCATAAGTGCCCTATAAAAACATTGATATATGATCTCATTCTTTATTATTTACTAAAGAACCAAATATTCCCTTGAAAAAGGTTAGAGCAATAAGGTAAATTTCAACTAGAAACTTCAACCTGTCAAATGTTCCATCATTAAGTGAATCTATAGTAGTAGTTGGTTAACTTTACAATATTATACAATTTCTTTGGCATAAATGTAGGCCTTTCTAATGCGTAATATACAATCTCTCTCTCTCTACATAGTCGGAAATATTGCTCACAAAAGAGTGAGGTTGAGTGTAAGGTGAATTGGTGATTTTGAAAAAACAAACCTTGTAATTTTTATAGAGAGGGTTTTATAATTGTAAGACTTGTAGTAAATTTGGATAGAGTATGACCAAGACACGTATAAAAACTAGGAGAAAACCTACAAATCTTGAAGGTTTAATTAAGGATCACATTGACATCAAAAACTTTTCTCATACATAACTCGCCTAAATGCCCTAAAAAAAGAATCAAGCAATTCACTTAAAAAGCATGTTATGTTTTGGGGCGCGTTGTTTAGTACACGACTAAGCTCATCTGATGTTGGGGTGTTACAAGTGCGACCATGTAAGTGACACGTGCGACCGTGTGATCACAGGTGTCGCGTGGTCCACCGTCCAGGAGAGGGGGACCATCAACCCTGAGAACATCTGAGTTGTGTACTGCAGTGTATTTCTCCAAGACTTCAGTTAGTATGATGTTCGTGAAATCGGAGTTGAGGAGGGGACTCATGAGAAACATGATAGGATCAGCGGCCCCAAGAGAAGAGTCTCCACGAATCAGAACGGCGAGGGCTTCCATACGGTTGGTTAATCTTCTGACCCACTTATCCTCCCGGCCCTCCAGGCTGCATGTGGACTTCGGAGTACTGATGGGAGACTCAGAAAGCAGCTCTTCGACATGTGATAATTTGGGTCGCCATCTAGACTCTCGAGTCTCCATCAGTCTTTGGCCTATTGCCGGACGCTTACTTTGCCATGTGTGTATTTGGTGTGGCAACTGGTCAGAGACGCCGCTTACTGTGACACGTGGATCCGTATGACCGTATGGCTCTCTGATTAAACTCGGGTCGAGCCTCGAGGAGAGGAGAATCATGATATGTGCAGGTTATGCACTTTGCTAATCATGAATTGGAGACGCTACACAACAAACCGCACCAGTGAGTGCCTCACTGTCTATTTAAACTCATACCAGTTGATCCTCCCTCGTCGCGGTTTCTGGCCCTTCATCCATGTACAATTGACTACAAGCTTCAGTAGCTAGCTAGCACCATCAATATGCTGCAGGCAGCTGCTGCGTCGTCTTTGGCTACCCTGGGCACCGCCCATTCGTCATCGCTGCTCCAACTCCATGCCTTCCCTATAGGACACTCTCGGACACAGCTTGCGTCTCCAATATCCCTGCATTCGCATTCCATTCTAGCTGCAATACCGCCTGACCGATCATTCAGCAGCTCGTTTCTCCCGGCTTTTCCTGCAGGCTCTCGAAAACCAGCGCCGCCGCCATCTATCACCACCCCCCGTTCGCATTCAGTAATTCGCAGCTCCGCTTTAACAATGAAAGTTCAAGACGTTTCTTCGGCCGCCAAGGAGCTCTATGCAAACGTCACGTTGGCCCTCTCAGACGCGGCTAGAAGGGAGCTAGAGTCATGGTATACCACGCTTGGTCAGTATGTTGATCTTCACGTAACGAATAGCCCCGCACGGGTTGCCGCTTTCTTCATTGCGTCCGCCCCAAAGGAAACAGCTTCTGGCTGCGTGGAGTTCTTGATCCACGATGTCCCAGATTCCACCGCACACGAGCTGATAAATAGTGCCAAAGGTACTCAGGTTGAATTAACCACCCTATCGTATTCCCACGGTTTCGACGTGCAGCATTTGTATCCCGTTCAGGACGTTGAGACGGTGTTACTATTTGCTAGCGGCTATGGCCTCGGGTGCGTGCAGCTGCCACCGACCCACTCTTAATTCCTATTATGCGCCAATTTGAGAATTTCTTTCTTTTTTTTCCCTCCTTATTTGTATCTTGGATGTGCGAGTCTTTGTGTGTGTACGTATATATATAATATTATACATGAAAGGTATATGCACTGTAGTGCACGACCTGCCTGGAGTAATAGTAATAACAGTTTCATAAGGAAGATCACAAAAAGATTTGTATATAGCCTTACCACATGCTAAATTGCTGTTGTTGTCAAGGAAGTGCTATTCGTGCACTCATAGAGGAGGGATTTGAAGCCACAAAGAGACGCGACGTTAAGCTGTATCACCTCTTCGGCACACCTGATCAACAGTCGTATAAGGTATTAAGTGAATACAATATATGCTACGTCATGTTAGATCATGACCGTTCACGATCAATACCTAACCACCATTACAACTAATTTGCCTCACATCCCTCTGATTGTCAATAAAATTGATTGCTATATTCCTTTCTTGGCTCGTGCAGGATAAGTATCCAGAATGGGAGAAATCCGGCGTGACGGTTATCCCTTGTCCTGGGGTGATGCTCTCATGCTCAAAAAAGCAGCATTCATTCATTCCTCTCTCTTTTTCCCCAATCCAACCGAGTAGCATCGCTTATCATTTTCCTTGCACTTTTCTTGAATCTCCGATTCATTTAGCGCTTTGTTTGATTTCAATTTTACTTAAGAGATCAAACCTCCGCTCCTTCTTTGATATCATTGCGCTCCTACGCGGCGCTCAGCAAAGAATGCAATTTCTGAATGCATGCTACACCACTTAACGTGAACGTTCTTGCGATTTCTCAATGCAGGGTGTGATTCCTCCTCTGATTATTAGCGATCCAAGCAAAACTTGTGCAGCGCTTTGCGCATCTAAGGTCCTACAAGAGGTATGCACTTCTCTTAAGAATTTATGTAGTTGCTTCAATGATGTGAAAACACACATTTGTCACACACTTTGAATGCCTCGTGTTCTTATCTAGGCCATCACAAGCCAGCTGCTCATACATGGAGTATCGTCGAACAAGATTCTAACCGTTTTTGGCGGATATTCATTGGAGGGTAAGGAAAATGTCATTGCTATGTCTTTTGCTCTTTGCATTTCCCCTCCCCCTTGATACCATATATATAGACGAGCATATAGATTAGGGAGTAGCGAGGGCGTGGGGTGTTTCTTAAAAGTGTTATAGGATAAAGGGGCCAATAGAGTGACATGTAACGGCACCTCATTATATATATTTTTTTGCTTCGAGTGGGTTACACGTCTGTTCTTTATATAGTTGAATTATATAAATCATATGGTGGTCTAACAAAAAATTTGATACTTGTATTGGATAATCTTATTTATAAGTGAAGGTTTCAGAAAAGAGTGACAATGGTGGGCTAATCGAGCTTATTTATAAGTGAAGGTTTCATAAAATAGTGATAATGGTGGGCTAATCAAGTGACAGTAAAAGATACATTTAGATTCCCTAAGAGAGAGAGTGTGTGTATATGTGCACATGTGAGTGAATGAATGTATTTTCCGTGAGAGAGTGTGTGTATGTGTGCACATGTGAGTGAGTGAATGCATTTGCATGTGCATGAGCACATTTGTATGCATACTAGTTTTGCTTTCCTTCCATACACTCTTCTCATGGAATACATGTTGTAAAGAATATAAAGATGATTTTTTAATGAAAATGGGACATTTCTTAAGGTGGAAATTATTTTTGCAGAAAATACAAAGGTGGAGACAACTTCAAATGAAAGTGTGGGGTTTCTTAAGATGGGACCTAAATATATTCCTTGTGGCATCAAGATAACTGCATGAGGACTCAAACATAAGCTTCTTCTTGCAAAATAAGTGTTGGTATATGCTAAGGGACTTTGTGTCAACCCTAGCCTCAATGCCAAAGCACATGTTGAAGAAATATTTTCCTTTATAAAGGTTTATGACTTTGATGGTTGCACAATATTTAGTAATGTAGCTTATGAGACTTTGGTGCTGGTGCACAATGGATCTTTCTATGTTCCCTAATTCTTTAGAAAGGTGGCTAAGCTCATTATACATTACAAGGAAGTAGGGCCATAGACGATCACATTGATGCATTTTTTGAAATTTAGAAAGAAAACTTACAAGTGCATCTATAATCATAATTATTAAAAACCCATGATCAAAAGGCCTACATTAGAGGCTTCATTTATTTTATGTGTAATAGAATTTATATTTTGAGCTCTTATGAGTACATGTTTTCTCCAATTTTAACGCTTTGAATGAGGCAAATATAAAAGCACTATGGCATGAAAAAAAAGGAACTTGGGAACTATTAGTTATAGAGTTGTGGTTGAATGCATAGTTATGCAACTAACAACTCCTTGGTTTATTTCTCCCTTCCTTGCATGCACATTGGACATTGTTTATATGAATCTAATCCACATTGTATCAAAATATACACATACTAATATTTCTTAAGACAAAAAAATGTTGAAGAAAAAAAAAGATTCACAAAATAGTACTCTTGTTTGCATTAGAATTGGAATAGAAGTTTACATAAAGCGCAATTTTGGCTTGCATATAATATTCAAGGAGATTGAAAGCTACCAAAGATTGGCATGTATCTTTAAGTACCGCTTCTACCAAATCTTAACTTACATTTTTAAGTACAAGTTCCAGCACATCTTAACTTACATGACTTGGTACATTAGGGTGTGCTCCTAAGAAGTTGTAAAATTTTTGCTCGAAATATTAAAGAACTTTGATCACCGCACACCCGCACAAAAGCTGTGCAAGGTCATCTCCCGCGTTGATTAATGTCGGTGGCTAAGTGTTCCCTCCGCGCACAATGTTAAATTTCGGCTCCGTGTCGTGCAAAAGAGGCTGAGGCTTGAAGATCGCAGGCCGCACGGGAACACCTCTCCAAAAGGGAAAAATAGGATAATGGTAAAAATTTAGGCAAATTTTTTTATTAATTACCCCCTCCCCTCAGCCAATGCATGGCAGGGGAGAGGTGTGCGAGAGGGAGTGTGAGAACTCCTTGTGAGGTGGAGAGCGTGGTGGGAGAGAGAAGGCATGCAAAGCATGCCACGAGGGTGGCTATTTTCCCCCCTCAAAGGCTATATAACCTCCCCCTTAAGCTTGGGGGAGGCACGAAGAGAGAGAAGAGGGAGACCATGACTATAAGAGGATCGCTGCCGCCGTGAAGACCGCCAGGCTGCCACCTGCTACCGCGCTACTACCGCCGCCCATCCCACCGCCATCATCGTCCATTAATCTTCCCCCCCCTTTGTCGTCAATCCTCTCCTCCCTAATCATTTCCCTCCACGTCACATTCTGTGACAGAGTATAAGTGGTGCATAGATCGGATGCCGTAAGCGTGCGTAGTGAGCATCAAAAGGTCCCCAAGAACAAAAGAACTCTACTTTTTGCACACAAATCAATGTAGAAAGCATGCACGACATGAACAAGAGACCAATTGGGTGCAATCTCCCCCCATGCCTTATGTGAGCGCTGCACAAAGTATGTATTTTATGTATTAATCATCTTCAAGCTCAAATAATAGCCCAAATTACAAAATAGCATGCTTTTGGCTTTTGAGTTTACTTTAGTGCCAAGTAGAAATAAAGCTAATGGGCGGGCGCCCAAGAAGTCAGGCATACCCAATACAATCTCCAAATACAAATATTTAAATCGTGCACCCATGCGCATACAAAAACAATATATAAATATCCAATGCCTTAATAAATAGGCGCGACAAAATATAGGCGCCATGCCTAAGGTATGTGCCCATCAAAATATAGATGATAACTTAAATACACGCTATCCTCCAATGCTTTCCACCGCCACTGCTGCTATCTCTACACATCAACTGAAGCATTCACAATCGTTAGTAAAGTAATACAATTAAACCGATGTCAAAGGGTTTTGAAAGTAAAGTCGCAACCACAGAGGTTCTTAAGAAATTCCAAGATACAAGATTAAACAAGTGAGATCAGGCTATGCCATAGTAAACTCCAGACTCTTCATATTGAATGCAAAGATTGTTGATTTAACATGCATATGTTCAATAAACTTGCTGTTCACAGCCTGAAGAGCTATTGAATCCAAACACCACCGGTTCCAGTAATCAAAGACCAGTTTCTGATCAGCAATTATTAAACCCTGTGCGAGTTTAACATACTCTATGGCAATTCTTTATTGCTGGATTCTATAATTCTGCAAAAGGTTAGGTTTGTCTCTAACAAGCTTTCTAACACCAAAAGATACATATAAGATTTCCAACAAGGGCTGTCACTGGCATGCTTCACTTGTGTTAAACTCTTCACTGTTTTACAAAGAGCATAATACTTCAAAATCTAATTCTTTGTAATCATTGAGAAGTGATTCAATGTCCTCAACCAGTAAATATCCAACTTTAGCATATAGAAAAGGGATTTCACGTGCAAGATGATCTACTTTATTGGCTTCTAGAATAGCACTAGATCCATCAGTCTACAACTCTTCCAATCTGTTATCAAAGGTGATACTTCTTGGGTATGGTGAACCTCTTTTGAAGCATTCAGTCTGACAGAATTCTTCACCCTCAGAGCTTGTGTAAAGAACAGTCTTCAATGTTTCATCTTTCAGCACTACTTGAACAGTCATCGAATTGTTGTAACACCAACTTAAGGCTTCTTCAATGTAAACATCCGGAGGTCCTCCACAGCTTTCTGAAATTGATCCAGTACAGCACGAATGCGTTCTATTTCATCCAGACTTCCCGAGGTTAAAGCTCCATGCATTTCCTGGATTGAAACATGCGCATTTGCGGGATCATCTTGCTGTGTATTGGACGGGCAAATGGTAGGTGGCGCTGAATGACAATGTATAAAGTCTAGGCTGGAAAAGCATCTCAAATTGTCCCCGCACTTCAAACCAACATACAGTTTTCAGGTAAGCACCCTCTTAAAACCATGAATTTGCAATAGGTTCCCACTTCCAATAACGTAGATCCTCAATCCAAACTATGGATAATGCTCTGGCGGTAGCATGAAGCATCCTTCACATGCATTTCAATCGACCCAATAAGCCAGACGGCCATCATTGAGGATGATCCCGGAGAGCAACTACCAGTACAGATGTTTTCTGGTGAGCGAGAAAAGGGCATGGCTATCCCTGAGGCTATCTTGGATGTGCAGACATTACGAGGTCCCTCCCACATTCATCCTTTCAATCCGCCGATCCAGGTCCATGAGAGCAGACCAGACTATATTCTGTTCTGAGGCTTTTTCAAACTATCTTTTGCAACAACTTCAACACAAAAGCAGCATTGAGTCTATTACACCATGTAACTGTCCTTAAAGCGCTCACCCTGGGTGTCGAAATAAGCTTGCCTTCAGTAATAGCAATATTGTAAAGACCTCAAGACTGTTGTAATCAAGATCTACGAAATCGCCCATAAAGATGTAATTTGTGCTGGATACATGACCACCTGTCTGGAATAGCTTCATTAAATCATGAAATTGCCCGTGTATATCACCACAGACAGTGACAGGGCTATTTACAGGCTGTACATTCGACTCTTCTACTAGAATCTCCTTAACATATTCACAGAGTTGCTTGAGTTCATCTTCCAGTAAACGCTCCCCTTGTTTCACCCTTTCCTTCTGGCATGATCGCTGTGCAGTGCACGTCTCTGAATTTCCCCACGCTCACAGGGCGCCATCATTCCTTTTCTCCCTCCAAAAAGCCCCCCCATTTGAAAATAGTCATCCCCTTCTTGCTTTTTTCCTTCGGCTCCTCTATTCCTGCCCCATCATATACAACCAAGGTACCACTATTGTAGATTCCTAGAGAAGATATAGCAGTAGAAAAAGCTGATTGTGATGGTAACATGTGGGCAAATTGAAGGTGGGATCTACCACTCCATCAACATCAAAGAAGAGAGCACCTGGAATATCAGAAACCTTGTATTCTTGAAAAGATCGCTTTTCTCATTTGGCATGTACCAAGATGCATTCAATACCTTTCACAAATTGAAGCCTAAAATTCTTTCCTTCATGATTCAACCGCAATGTTTTATGGAATACAGCAGCAATCATAGATAATCTAATGCAGAAGCTAGCATGCATGACATTCTGAAAATATTGAGCTTCACAAAGAACTCCACCAACCACACCTACGAATATCAGAGCACCATATACATAACCAATCTCAGAGTCTATGCTAGTCTCAGCCACATCTCCCAAAGCTCCTGTGAGCTGTTGATCAAAACCTCCTCATCTAGGTTGACTGACCACTTGGCAAGACATGCCAACTAGAGCATTACAGATAAGTTCCTCTTGCTCCAAACCCTCTTCACCATACTGCCCACGCAGAACAAAAGTATAAACACAACAACTAAATATGTACAAAGTATCAAACCCCACACACACAACTTTTGGGTGGATTTCACACCTCGGATGCGCAGCAGTATGACACCGATAAAAGTGAATACCTAGCAGTCTTCAGCTACACAAATAAATCAATTGGTTAGAAGTCAATCCTAACCTTAATTTATCACGAGTGCGTATTCTAAACTCATAAACGTTTATTAATTTAATATGTATTTTGTGGAATCACCCACTATGGAATCACCCATGTACACACTAAATTAACGAAATGCCCAAAAAGGATAGGCGTCCCCATCGACTTCTCGCACAAAGAATCCACTTTGTGTATGAGCCCCGGTAATAAAAGTTTACGGAATCCACCGTGTAATATGCCTCCTGGCATCATACCCCGGGGGTGGGATAAAAATTGTCCTCAATTGCTATTAGCTCAATGTGGAGCTAACAGAGTGGGGAAAGCATTTAAGTCTCTAGCGTGCACACTTGATAATAACCAGATTTAAGATCTATCTTACTGAATATAGTAGAACCTTGTAGTTTATCCATAAGATCATCTACCCTAGGAATCAAATATCTATTCTTAACTGTAATTTTATTCAGGGCATGATAATCAATACACATGCGATAAGTATTATTATTCTTCTTTACTAATAAAACAGGTGCACCAAATGGAGAACTACTAAGTCTGATTAATCCTTTGTTTAACAACTCTTCTACTTCATTTTGAATTTCTTTCTGTTCAATTTGATTATGCCTATATGGTGCTTTACATGGTGGTTTTGTACCAGGAATTAAATCTATTTTGTGATCTTCAGGTCATGAAGGAGGTAGTCCAGGTGGTAAATCATCAGCAAAACAATCTTTAAATCGAGCAAGAAATTGTTTATGCCTAGGATACATATGTTTCTCTTTAGCTTGAAGTTCATTGACCCAAATTAAATAAGATTTGGTACTTTTACGTAATGCACATTTAGCTTGAGTATGAGTAAGCAGTGGAAAATTATTGGATGTGTGCATACCATGCAATGTGATTTGTTTTCCTTGAAAATGAATTTTAATTGAATGCATGGAATAATCCATGTCAGGATTATACTGATGACGCCAAGGCATACCTAGGATAATATCACTAGGCTGTAAAGGTACAACTAGAAAATTTCTACGTTCAGTGTATTCACCAATTTTAATCTCTAAGTTATGCACCTCTTGTGTTCCATTATATCTTGTGCCTAAGAATGCTGCTTTAATGCGATAATGTGTAGAAACAGTTTGTAAATTCAATTCTTTCAATAACTCTGCAGAAATAAAATCATGTGTACTACCATCATCATGCAAAATAATCTTTTCTTTACTATGCACTAAACATTTCATTGTCAACAAAGAATGTGAAGTTGGCATACCTGGTAAAGTATCTAAAGGAGTAGTAATGTTGTCATCATCTTCTTTAAAGTCATGCAGTTCCTCATGTTCTTTATCATCCATTGCTCCAAGATAATTGATATGGACAGATGGTTTC
Organism: Lygodium microphyllum; assembly: GCF_053477565.2. Taxonomy (NCBI): domain Eukaryota; kingdom Viridiplantae; phylum Streptophyta; class Polypodiopsida; order Schizaeales; family Lygodiaceae; genus Lygodium; species Lygodium microphyllum. The sequence continues at coordinate 80,176,060 of NC_141163.1, read as the reverse complement.
TTCGATTGGCAATTGGCTGCTAGATGTCTAGGTTAATGGCATTTGTAACAAACTATTGGTTTGGCTTTAGATACATTTTTGGCAATGGCAGGAAGTCTAGGAATATTAGGATTTGGCTGTGAGGATGGCTTAAGGTTTTGATTGGTGTTTGATGGCAAAGCAGGTGGTCGTGTCCAATACTTACGGAATGGTAATGGAAGAAAATGGCTTTGATTGAATCTTCTAAAATTTGAATTGAATTGTTTGGAACCATAGTTACCATTTTCTTGAAATTGTTGTGGACGCTTGTCTCTTCCTTGAATCTTGTCTTCAGCGTCATGAGGCAAAGAAATTTCATCTTCAAGGGTTGTTGGCTTGAACATATTAACTTCAACGTAGTAATGTCCAAGTAAGTCGGACGTAAACTTGTGTTTGTGAGTCGCTTCAGGTATGTCTTCTAGCATGCATAGTTGCAGTAGGGCATTCCAAAAATGTTCGGTGTATTGGGAAATAGGTTCACGATCTCTTTGCTGTAGAAGATCCCATTGCTTTATGGCTTTTTCATGGAATTGAGGAGGAAGGAAATTCTGCAAAAACTTCCTTTGGAAACTCTCCCAGGTAGTAGGACAATCAATGCTCTTGCGAATCACAGTCCACCAAAGAGATGCTCGATCGACTACAGGATTAGTGACACATTTAATTTTATCTTTTTCAGTGTATGTCTCTTCATGAAAGTAATCATCAAACTGATTGATAAATGCAAATACAGTCTTTCCATCTGGAGTTCCATTGAAAGTACGAAATTTAAAATTTCTTTTACTTATTTTTGTTTCTTTGCGGATGGATTGAGCTTCAAGCGTCGCATTGATGGTACGTCGTATAAGATCTTCGGGTTGCGGTCCATCTTTGTCGGTGGTAGATCATTTTAAATTGTCCAATTGAACTTGCAAAGCTTGTCGGGCTCTTCGTTCTTCATCAAGCTGCATCATAATCAAATCTAATTTTTGTTCCATCGTAGGTTCGGGAAGATCACCTTCGGCCATTAAATCATCCATGTTTTGTTTCATCATCCTGTAAAAATCCAAAAGACCTCACTCTCTCAAAATTTGATTAGCGGGATGAGGTAGCTCAAAGTCGGGCATACAAGGCTTATAGATTTTTGTTTGGCTTTTACAGTCTTTATCTTTTGCGGTTGCGGGATTTGTAGTCTTCTTAAAAACTGCGTATGACCATCTGCATGTGCTGAAACTGGTTCAGCAAGTCTGCTGTGTGAATAGAGTCTTCCAGGGAACAATTTTGTAATTCTGTGCTTCTGCGTAGGAACAGTTTTTATGGGAGTAATTAAGATAAGTCGGTTTTGATCCTCTGTGACTTACAGGACTTGCAGAAGTATGAAGACTTGCAGAACTTGAGTAATTAAGCTTGTTTAAAGCTTAAGTGACTTAGGTTTAAGAGAGGACTTAAGTTGATCGACGAATTTTGAGGGGGGCTCCATTTTTTGCGCCGCCGATTCCGTTCAGAAGGTGCCGCGGCCACAGTCATTGAATTTTATGGGGCTTAAGCTTTATAATAAGCTTTTTAATCTTTTAGATAAACCTTCTAAACTTCTTGGCTATGGAAGTAAAGCTTACTGTATTGTGGAAAAACGACTTGTAGAGGGAGATGTAGGAGTGGTCCTCCGCCTTCTCAGGCCGGTCCTTCGCGATCAAAGGCTGCAGGCTAAGGTTCTTGAGTTATCGACTGTTCGCGATGAAACTCACTGTAGAGCTCAATCGTTCTAGGAGCTCCACCTTCGCACAAGATGGATAGCGATTGGAAGCTCTCGATCTCAGCTTTGCTCTGATACCACTAGTGCACAGATCGGATGTCGTAAGTGCATGTAGTGAGCGTCAAAAGGTCCCCAAGAACAAAAGAACTCTACTTTTTGCACACAAATCAATGTAGAAAGCATGCACGACATGAGCAAGAGACCAATTGGGTGCAATCTCCCCCCATGCCTTGTGTGAGCACTCCACAAAGCATGTATTTTATGTATTAATCATCTTCAAGCTCAAATAATAGTCCAAATTACAAAATAGGATGCTTTTGGCTTTTGAGTTTGCTTTAGTGCCAAGTAGAAATAAAGCTAATGGACAGGTGCCCAAGAAGTCAGGCATACCCAACACAATGTCCAAATACAAATATCTAAATCGTGCACCCATGCGCATACAAAAATAATAAATAAATATCCAACGTCTTAATAAATAGGCACGATAAAATATAGGCGCCATGCCTAAGGTATGCGCCCATCAAAATATAGATGATAACTCGAATACACGCTATCCTCCAAAGCTTTCCACCGCCACTGCTGCTATCTCTACACATCAACTGAAGCATTCACAATTGTTAGCAAAGTAATACAATTAAACCGACAAAAGTCAATACCTAGCAGTCTTCAACTACATAAATAAATCAATTGGTTAGAAATCAATCCTAACCTTAATTTATCACGAGTGCGCACTCTAAACTCATAAACCTTTATTAATTTAATATGTATTTTGTGGAATCACCTGCTATGGAATCACCCATGTACACACTAAATTAACGAAATGCCCGAAAAGGATAGGCGTCCCCATCGACTTGTCGCATAAAGAATCCACTTTGTGTATGAGCCCCGGTAATAAAAGTTTACGGAATCCATCATAAAACCTTACGGAATCCACCGTGGCATGGAATCCACTATGTAATATGCCTCATGGCATCAATAAGAAGCTTCTAAAGACAAGCTTCCATAAGCCTAGTGCATATGGCTTATCCCCGGGAATTAAAATCCAAGCCTCGAAGGCCCTGATCCTGTGTAGGAGAGAAATATCGCGGACTGTGAGTTTTCAGGACGCGTGAGTAACCCAAGGGAAGCTGCTGCAACAAAAAGAAATACGCTACAGAAATGGCCCCAAAACAAAAGATGCAAGGCGCATGCGCGGAAGTCTCGAACCCAAGTTTACACGTGGACATTCCTACGAGTTCTCATGCCTAGGTTCTAGGAGCTTAATTCCGCATAAAAGGAATGCATTAGGCACGTTAAATTTTCATTAGAAGAATGCATTTACGCATGTTTCTAATTCACGTAGTCTAGTTAAAATGCATTTGGGAAATTATCTGCTTGAAAAATTTACAAGAGTTAGAGCATGTCATGCAATTGGGTTGCTTGCATTTCCAAGTTGCAAATCCTAAGTGCATATTGCTTAGGTTTAAAAGATGAAATTGTTTAAATGCATCTTTGATTGGCTATGGAAAAGAAAAGCGCGTAAGGCATTTAGGTAGTAATTTTCTACTTGTAGATTCGTATGACATTATCGTTGTCGATGTTTCCCAAGTAGTTGCATTGCATGGAAATGAAATCATGGACTTGCATGTTGCATGTGAAGATGCTTGTATTTTAAGACGGATTAAGTGCCATAGAATGGATTAAGTCAACAATAGTCTTATGATATTTGTCATGCATGAACTTCATTTATCAAAGTTGTATCTAGAAAAGGGTGTATGTCATATTAAAGTCTGAAATTCAACTGCATTAAACAAAAGGTTGTAGGCAAAGTTCTTAATGTAAATCTATGTAGTTTTATGCAAGTTATCCCCCAAAATGTCAATCATTATGATTCTAGCAAGGAAGAGAAATGGTCAATTGCAAGCCCTATAGTTGCATTGAAGGAAAGGTTTATGATCTGCATACTTACATGGAATGTTGCATCTTGAATTTAGTTAATTGCATCCCTTAGGAAAAGTACTCGCATATCTTCTAAGCAAAGACCATTCTCGATGTGAGAAAATTAGATCATTTTAGGTAGATCACTTGTAAGGGTATAACCTTCAAGGGATTCGTAAAAGCATAACTAGTCAGTACGACGAATACTTGATCAAAGTGCTAGGTAGGGTTTAGCACGTTAAAAGAATTCTACCTAGTATCGCACTTGGGAGGCAATGTCAAGACTTTCGAACCCAAGGGTCCTACCCACATTCACGGAATGATTGGGTTAATCGGATATCCATACAATAACAATTTAGGATTTTTACCTTAGTGGAAATTGGCCTAATATTAGATTAGAAACCCTAGGGCCAATCGTTATTGGCTTAGTAAGATTAGGAATTGGGTTGGGTCAACAGGACACTCCAAACCCTACATCTTGACTAAACATAATTCTTGACCGAGGAATGTCATTGGTGGGAGATTGATCCCACAAGCTAGATGCGACTCCTATGCAACAAGTTGCAACGTTGCATGGCTTTGTGTTTAAGTCACAAGATGGATTTGCCACTCTTTAGAACAAGGTTGTCAGGTTCTAGTGCAAGAGAATGAGTAGTCATCCTGCTACATCACCCTTCTTCGGTTGAGTTGCCAAGTAAGGGGAAGATATGTATTGCCTAACAAAGAAAGGATCAATCAAGATGGGGTGACAAAGTTGCCTAGGATTTACTATCTTAACTTAACGAACCTAAGGTGTTTGCTAATTTGGGTTAGTAGGGTATAAACCCTAACCCAAGGATAAAAGGGAAACAAGCAACGAATCCCTTGGAGATCTTGGCAAGTTGCTATTGATCCCGTATCAAATGCTGGATGCATTCGGAGAGAAAGATTCACTTCTTAGGAGTTGGCCAAGTAAAGGACCATAGGATTGATTGTGTTTGTATAGTTAGGAGCACTGTTTGTATAGCTTTGCTCAAAGAACTAAAGATGGAAAAATAATTAATGCTTCAGGTTGAAGGCATGGAGGGAGAGGCAGCATCAGTTACCCCCGACTGTCTGCCTGCTGACCCTAACCAAGGGGGTTGTTTGCCGCGCCGGGAACGTGGACCGAACTCGCCACGAGTGGTCTCTCTGTTGGGCGCTACTTGGAGCAGGAGGACGCTTGGCTGCTAGGGGGGGCTCTGGCCATAAATCCCTTGCCTTCCTGGTCCTGCACAAGAGGTCGACGTGACTTGGGATTGGATCTCGAGGCCGGCATACTAGTCTATAGGAAGAAACTTGGATTAGTAATCCCTGAGGATTATTGGATTGCTTTTGGGTAGATTATGGATTGCCTTCGGGTGGATTATGGATTAGCCTTTGTGCTGGATTATTATGATGTATTTGAAAGACTGATTAATAAGATAACTTGTTGAAAATGAACTTTTTTGACACTGTTTTTCTATGTCAAGTACTAACATTACGTGAAGGAACCGATGATTAACTGGCTAATTAAGAAAGCTATATTTGCGTGTCAAACTAAATGTGGTAGGTAATTAGACAACTAAAGCAAGCTTGAGGAAAGTGCGGTGGATGTGGCCATGGGTCCGTCCTATGGATGGGTAGTCTCGATTTGCCGGGAACTTTTCTTGAAGGAATTTGACAGTAAGGAACATTGACCTAGAATCTAGGATACTAGAGTCCCAATTTATGCTGTTTTAGGGGGAACGGAATGGGACAACCCTACATGTCAGAGGTTGGAAGGTCAAGAAAAACACGTATGCGTACGAGGAAGTGACTTGAATAATCCCTGCCAACAGAATCAAGGTGTTGGGACGTTACGAGAAGAACGAGTACCAAAGGAAAGGATACCCTAATCTTCCAATGACCTATTGATTCTTGAAATTTTATGACCCCAATCCATACTATTTTTCAGTTTTCGTAGCTAAATGTAACACAATCTTATTCTCCCTGAATTAATGTATCAGCTTGCTCTACCATCCCAAGAATAATTGTACTCTGAAAGGACTATGCCCATATGGATGAAATAAGTCTCTTTTTATCAATGATTGTGTTGACTGTGAGTATTGATAAAAAAGTTAAGTCATTAGATCTCTTGGCTGAAAGCTGAATTGGACATAAAATGTAATGTGAGAAACATTTAGCAAGTTGTTAACATTAAGAATCTCATATCCAAGCACAATCTCAGGTGCAGATTTCTAGTCCGACCCCTACACCAAGTACGACCGTGATTCAGGAGAAGAAGTTTCTTCTCAAGCAAATCAAGCCACTAGAATTTGATGGCAAGGGAAGGTCCATCCAAATTGATGCCGAGATCTGGATCAAATCCATGGAGAATTACTTTGAAGCGGCAGTTACCGCACCTGCTAACCATGCTATGTTCGCCAAGTTGAAGCTTACCAGCAAAGCCAGACTTTGGTGGAAGCAATGGTGCAAAGACCAAGGGATCTCGGAAGGGTCAGCTACTTCAGAGAAGCTTAAAAGAGCTGTGCAAGGAAGATATCTACCATGTGCCTACCACATGTAGAAAATGAACGAGTTCTATGAGATGAAATAACTTGGTTTATCTCTTGATGCTTACTATTCAAAGTTTGTCTCTCTTTTGAAGTATGCGCCACAAATGGACATGACACAACAGGTGTTGAAGTTTTGTGCCAGATTAAACCCACCTGTAAACACCCGCCTCGAGTCAATACGCCCAACAGACCTTCAAAATGCGCTCATTCGATCTGCGCCCATAATTCAGGAGGTGCAGACTAGGCCAAGAAATAACAAGACTTGGTCTTACAAGGATCAGAACAAAGGAGTGTATAGGTCCCAGGCGAAGAGAGTTCAAGGTCAAAACCAGGGACAAAGGAAGAAAGCTAGGACCAATAATGTCAATAATTTTGTTCCTACCCAAGGTAATGGCCACAATCTCCATTTTTTCCATTGCAACAAGCCCGGTCATTTCACAAGGCAATGTCCCAAGCTTGGCGGAGGACAACATCAAGGACCATCCCAAGGAACCGCCCATGGCCAAGGAGCCGCCACCCGGGGCAAAGGAAGAACTGCTTGTGTTGCCAACAGGGAGATGTGCAATGAAGAAGACTCGACCATGGAAGCAGACTTTGAGAGGGCAACAGTCCATGCCACCCTTCACAAGAAAGGCCCAAATCGCCAATTTTCGGTGATTCAGACACCATCAAACTATCAAGGTAAAGGCTTCAAAACCTTCATTGATTGTGATAGTACGCATTTCTTTATTTCACCAGCTTGTGCAAGAAGACTAGGAATAGCCACAATAGATGCACCTACCTTATTTGTGGAATTAGAAAATGGTCGTGAGGTCACTTGTACCAGGCAAACTGCTAAGTTGAAATTCCTACTGGGAGGAAAGTCGACTTCAGTCAAATTCAAGGTTATGAACCTAGGTATGCATGAGTGTTTGCTCGGAATGGATTGGCTTAAACCTAATGATGCCCACATTCACTATGAAAAGGGCTAAGTTTCCTTTTAAAACTCTGAAGGGAAATTGGTCACAACTCAAGGAGAGGCTGGTAGGCCAAAAATTCAACTGGCCAAAGCAACTCGGATAATAAAGGGAGTTAGAAAGGGACTACCTGTCTATTTGATTAAGCTTAATAAGCTAGATCAGAATCAGGAGTCTAGTGAAGAACCTTCATGGCTAAAGGAGTACGCAGAAGTATTTCGTGAAGAGCTGTCAGAACTTCCTCCTCAAAGGGAAGTTGATCATGAAATCAAGCTAGCGCCAAGAGCCGCGCCAATTGTAAAGAGACCATATAGAATGGCCATTCCAAAAGTGATTGACCTGAAGGAGCAACTAAAGTAACTATTAGATTAGGGTTACATCCGTCCTAGCAGTTCGCCATGGGGAGCTTCAGTACTGTTCTAGAAAAAGAAGGATGGAATGCTTCGGTTGTGTATTGATTACAAAGAGTTGAATCAATCAACCATTAAGAACAAGTACCCAATTCCAAGAATAGCTAAACTTCTTGACCGTCTTCAAGTTGCGAAGATATTCTCCAAGATTGATCACAGGTGTGGTTAGTATCAGATAAGGATCAAGGAAGAGGATATCCCAAAGACGGCATTCAGCACAAGATATGGACACTTTGAGTTCTTAGTCATGTCATTCGGGCTGACAAATGTTCCTGCCACCTTCAACAGGCTAATGTAGGATATCTTTAGGCCATATCTTGATGACTTTGTACTCGTCTTCTTTGACGATACCTTAGTCTACTCCAAACAGGAAGAAGATCATGAACCCTAGCTTCGCATCATCCTTGAGACAATGAGGGCACACAAGCTTTATGCTAAGAAGAAGAAGTGTGCATTCTTCAAGTGACAGATTGAATATCTGGGATTCATTGTATCTACGGAATGAATCTTAGTGGATCCGGCTAAGGTCAGAATGTCCAACACCAACAACTGTCAAAGAAATACGTAGTTTTCTTAGATTGACGGGATGGTACAGGGTCTTTATCAAAGACTATGCTTTGATTGCTGTGCCACTGACCGATCTCCTGAAGAAGCAAACATCAATTGTATGGTCACCTGCTGAATAATCGAGCTTTGATAAACTAAAACAAAGTTTGGTCTCAGCACCTATCCAGAAACTTCCGGACCTTAGTAAGGAATTTGAAGTGATAACTAATGCTAGCACACTTGCCTTAGGATGTACGCTTATGCAAGAAGGTCATCCTGTAGCATATTCTTCGAGGAAATTGAAGAGCCATGAAAGGAACTATGCTACCCATGATCTGGAGTTGTTAGCTGTCATCCATGCTCTCAAGCTTTGGAGACACTACTTGCTGGGTAATAACTTTACCCTAGTGATGAATCATAAAAGTCTTAAGTGGATCTTTACCCAAAATGAACTCAATATAAGGCAACGTCGATGGATTGAAGTGCTGGAGGAATACGATTTTGAAATCAAAAAACAGCCTGGAAAGGAGAATGTAGTTGCCGATGCACCCAGTCGTAAGGCTTTTCTAAATTCTCTAACCTTGCAAGATCCATCAACAGCTAGATCTCTAGCCACAAAGGTATCCATGCCAAACAACCCAATACTTGAGCTAGCTAGAGAAGAGGCATGCCATGATCCAACCTATCAGAAGCTGCTAAGGGAGATCCCCATCAAGGACCAAGACTTGTCTACTATAAAAACGAGATTATATATACCGGCAAGCCAGTCACTCAAGCAAAAGATACTTTGGGAAGCTCATGACTCCCCTTTTTCAAGACATCTTGGCTATGCCAAGACCCTCAATACAGCCAAAAAGAGCTATTATTGGGAAAGGCTTAAAGGTGACGTTCTCAAATATGTCATAGAGTGTTTGTATTGTCAACGCATTAAGGGTGAACATGTCAAAATGCCAGGGAAGTTGCAACCACTTGACATTCCCCAAATGAAATGGGAATTCATCAGAATGGATTTTGTTGTTGGCTTGCCCTAAGTTTGGGGAGGATACAACTCCATTATGGTTGTGGTTGATATGCTCACCAAGGTTGCACATCTTATCCCTGTTAAGACAAACTATAAGCCTCAGACATTGCAAGGTTATTTATCAAGGAGATATTCAAACTGCATGGGTTACCCAGAAGAATCATTAGTGATCGTGACTCTCTCTTTACATCACACTTCTGGAGGGCTATCTTCAAATCCATTGAAACTCAACTCTGTTTCAGTACAGCTTACCATCCCCAAACCGATGGTCAAACAGAGCGAGTCAACCAAGTCATTGAGGATATGCTAAGGGCATATTGTTGCCGTGAATCCAAAAAATGGATTCAATATTTTCCACTGGTTGAGTTTGCCTGTAATGCTTCCTACCAACAAAGCATTCAGATGACCCCTTTTCAAGCATTGTACGGGCACGACTGTTGAAGTCCTTTAAACTTCTCGGATCCAACCTTGAGGGTTGAAGCTTCAAAGCAAATGCTGAAAGATGTGGATGACCAAATGAAGTCAATAAGACAGGATATCCAACCGCCAAGGATAGACAAAAGGCATACGCAGATTTGAAACGTGAAGATAGATCCTTCGCTGAAGGAGATATGGTCTTCATTCGCATACACCAAAAGAAGAGTTCCCTATCCTTGGGAGAATGCAAGAAGCTAAGTCCAATGTATTTTGGACCCTACAAGATTCTCAAGTGCCTAGGGCCTAATGCCTATAGACTACAACTCCCTGAGAACCTAAAGGTTCATAATGTATTCCATATCAGTCTATTGAAGAAGTATGTGCCTAAACCTAGACACATACTTCATGATCAACAAGTTGTAATGCCTAGCCAAGGAGTCCTTGAGCTACAGCGGCCTGACAGGATCTTAGATGTTAGGGAGAGACATTTGAGATCCAGGACCTTGAGAGAATATCTTATCCAATGGTAAGATTATCCCAAGGAGGATGCCGCTTGGATGGATGAAAGTACTCTCAACCAACAATACCCCCAGTTCTTCTCAAGATGAGGACATTTCGATTCCTCTAAGGGGGAGAGAATGTAATATTTCCGCTTAAAATATTAAAGAACTTTGACCACCGCACGCCCGTGTAAAAGCTGTGCAAAGTCATCTCCCGCATCGATTAATGTCGGTGGCTAAGTGTTCTCTTCACACACAATGTTAAATTCCGGCTCCGTGTCGTGCAAAAGAGGCCGGCGCTTGAAGACTACAAGCCGCACGGGAACACCTCTCCAAAAGGGAAAAAGAGGATAATGGTAAAAAGTTAAGAATTTTTTTTTATTAATTACCCCCTCCCCTCACCCGATGCATGACAGGGGAGAGGTGTGTGAGAGGGAGTGTGAGAACTCCTTGTGAAGAGCATGGCGGGAGAGAGAAGGCATGCAAAGCATGCCATGAGGGTGGCTATTTTCCCCCCTCAAAGGCTATATAACCTCCCCCTTAAGCTTGGGGGGAGGCACGAAGAGAGACAAGAGGGAGGCCGTGATTGTCAGAGGATCACCGTGGTCGTGAAGACCGCCAAGCTGTTGCCTGCTGCCGCGATAGTACGGTCGCCCATCCCACCACCATCATCGTCATTAATCTTCCCCCCCTTCGTCATTAATCCTCTCCTCCCCAATCATTCCCCTCCACGTCACGTTCTATGACAGAGTATAAGAAGCTTCTTTAGAAGCTTCTAAAGACAAGCTTCCATAAGCCTGGTGCATACGGCTTATCCCTGGGAATTAAAATCCAAGCCTCCAAGGCCCTGATCCTGCACAAGAGAGGAATATCGCAGACTCCGAGTCTTCACGATACACGAGTAACCCAAGGAAAGCAGCTGCAACAAAAAAAAAATGTTGCATAAATGGCCCCAAAACAAAAGATGCAAGGCGCAAGCGCGGAAGTCTCGAACCCAAGTTTACATGTGGACATTCCTACGAGTTCTTATGCCCAGGTTCTACGAGCTTAATTCCGCATAAAAGAAATACATTAGGCACGTTAAATTTTCATGAGAAGAATGCATTTACGCGTATTTCTAATTCACGTAGTCTAGTTAAAATACATTTGGAAAATTATCTCCCTGAATGATTTACAAGAGTAAGCGCATGCCATGCAATTGGGTTGCTCGCATTTCCAAGTTGCAAATCTTAAGCGCACATTGCTTAGGTTTAAAAGATGAAATTATTTAAATGCATCTTTGATTGGCTGCAGAAAAGAAAAGCGCGTAAGGCATTTAGGTAGTAATTTTCTACTTGTAGATTCGTATGACATAATCGTTGTCGATGTTGCCCAAGTAGTTGCATTGCATGGAAATAAAACCATGGACTTGCATGTTGCATGTGAATATGCTTGTATTTTAAGACAGATCAAGTGCCGTAGAATGGATTAAGTCAACAATAGTCTTATGATATTCGTCATGCATGAACTTCATTTATCGAAGTTGTATCTAGAAAAGGGTGCATGTCATATTAAAGCCTAAAATTCGACTGCATTAAATGAAAGGTTGTAGGCAAAGTTCTTAATGTAAATCTATGTAGTTTTATGCAAGTTATCCCCCAAAATGTGAATCATTATGATTCCAACAAGGAAGAGAAATGGTCAATTGCAAACCCTATAGTTGCATTGAAGGAAAGGTTTATGATCTGCATACTTACATGGAATGTTGCATCTTGAATTTAGTTAATTGCATCCCTTAGGAAAAGTACTCGCATCTCTTCTAAGCAAAGACCATTCTCGACACGAGAAAATTAGATCATTTTAGGTAGATCACTTGTAAGGGTATAACCTTCAAGGGATTCGTAAAAGCATAACTAGTCAGTACGACGAACACTTCATAGGGTTTAGCACGTTAAAAAAATTCTGCCTAGTATCGCACTTGGGATGCAAAGTTAAGACTTTCGAACCCAAGGGTCCTACCCACATTCACGGAATGATTGGGTTAATCGGACATCCATACAATAACGATTTAGGGTTTTTACTTTGGTGCAAATTGGCCTAATACTAGATTAGAAACCCTAGGGCCAATCGTTATCAGCCTAGTAAGATTAGGGATTGGGTTGGGTCAAGAGGACACCCCAAAGCCTACATCTTGACTAAACATACTTCTTGACCAAGGAATGTCATTGGTGGGAGATTGATCCCACAAGTTAGATGCGACTCCTATGCAACAAGTTGCAACATGGCATGGCTTTGTGTTTAAGTCACAAGATGGATTTGTGACTCTTTAGAACAAGGTTGTCAGGTTCCAGTGCAAGGCTAAATTGCAAAAGGATGAGTAGTCATCCTGCTACATCACCCTTCTTGGGATGATTTGCCAAGTTAGGGGAAGATATGTATTCCCTAGCAAAAAAAGGATCAATCAAGATGGGGCGATGAAGTTGCCCAGGATTTACTGTCTTAACTTAAGGAACCTAAGGTATTTGCTAATTTGGGTTAGTAGGGTATAAACCCTAACCCAAGGATAAAAGGGTAAACAAGAAACGAATCCCTTGGGGATCTTGCCAAGTCGCTATTGATCGCGGATCGAATGTTGGATGCATTCGGAGAGAAGAATTCACTCCTTAGTAGTTGGTCAAGTAAACGACCACTAGATTGATTATGTTTGTATAGTTAGGAGCACTGTTTGTATTGCTTTGCTCAAAGAACTAAAGATGGAAAAATAATTAATGCTTCAAGTTGAAGGCCTGGAGGGAGAGGCAACATCAGTTACCCCCGACTGTCTGCCTGACGCTAAGCAAGGGGGTTGTTAGCTGCACATCAAGAGGAACGTGGACCGAACCCGCCACGAGAGGTCTCTCCGTTGGGCGCTACTTGGAGCAGGAGGACGCTTGGGTGCCAGGGGGGTCTCTAGCCGTAAATCCCTTTCCTTCCGGGTCCTGCACAAGAGGCCGATGTGACTCAAGATTGTAAAAAATTCATGTTCTTATCCTATTATTTTGGGGCAGCCATTTATTGTTGAGTCTTGGATGGAGATTAAGGTTATGGATGATGGGTCTGCCTATGCACGGATCTGAAGCAAAGATGGAAAGAGAGTTGTCCAGTTCATGACTCTTTGCATTAATCATCAGAGAAATATAGATTCTTTGAGGGATTCCCCTCTTCCATAGGAGAGACGTATTTTTTCTATGTACCACTATCTTGCAAGACGATAGTGGTACGAGTCAAGGAAAGCTCTTGCCTCCTGGCAGCGGCAATTTTTCCTCATGTGTTTATGGTGTATCCACTGAAAGTACTTTGTGTTTTTAGCATATTTCTAATATGCCTAGAGCTGCTAGGCAGTATATAAAATGAAAAGAAAAAGAATTAATGATTGTAGGTGTTTTGTAGGAAGAAGACCAGATAGATGGTCTCTATGATGGCTTTTCATGCTCAAATACCATGGAAGAACTTTCAGTATTGCTAAATGCTAACAATCAAGAGTTGTTATATGTCTTACAGGTTCATTCTCTGGCAATGTATTGTGGGATTGCTGATTTCGTGCTTCAAAAGAATTTGGGTGATGAGGATTCTCAGCAAAAAGTATTCTTTGTTGACATATTCGAGCAAAAAGATTTGGATGTTGCTATTTATATACATCAAAATTTGTGTTTTCCAGGTTATTTTCATCAAGAGGTGAAATTTTTAGGTTGTAGCAATGAAGCAAGCGTTCAAACAAAATATAAGACACTTGACAAGAAGGTTAGACCAGTTGTAGGACCACTGCCTTTGGACAGTGATGAGATGATGAGGAGAGCTGCTATGCAATCTCCTTTGCAAGATCCTACACATATCGGGTGTAATTTTTCAGCTAATACATTGAAAGAGATGAAGATTGGGACTAAAGATTTTCTGCTTCGTGAAGAGGCAAGATTTTTTGAAGAGATGTTATGAAAACATGAAAAATCTTTTGATTTCTTTCCACATGAGATTGGTTGCATTGATCCTAGGGTTGTGACACCTATGGTTATTTTTACCATTCCACATGTCCCTTGGAATCTGCGACCCATTCGAGTGCCGAGGGCTCACTTGCCCAAACAGGTAGAGCTCTTACATGAGTGGATTAGGATGGGAATTCTAGAGACATCTTCAGCTCCATATTCCAACAGATGGTTTACGGTTCCTAAGAAGAATGGGACACTCAGATTTATACAGGACTTGTAGCCAGTAAACAAGGTCACTATTTGAAATGTTGGTGTTGGACCTATTGTGGATCAGTTCAGTGAAGCTTTTATTGGATGTGCTATCTATTCTCTTGGTGATCTTTATTCAGGATATGATACATTTCAGTTTGTCCTTGAAAGCAGAGATTTGACTACAATGAAGACACCCTTCGGCCATGTCTGAATGTGTACGCTTTCGCAAGGAGCCACTAATTCAATTGCTCATATGATGGATAGGATGAATAAGGTTCTACGAGATTTTATTCCTGAGCTTACTATGCCTTTCATTGATGATTTACCTATCAAGGGTTGCTTGGAAGAAGGAAAAGATGATTCTTTAGATTATCATGGATGCATGTTCTTCGTGGCTTCACATATTAGAGATGTTGAGAGGATTCTTTGCAGGCTGAAAGAAGTGAATTTGACCTTGTGAGGGTTGAAGTCTATTTTTGGTGCCAGAGAAGTTTTGATTGTTGGTCATATGTGTGGATATTATGGCAAAAATCCTTCTCTTGCGAAGGTTGATGCCATAGAAAAGATTGTGGAGACTTACTCTTCTACTTTGGAGGTTTGCAAGTTTCTTGGAGCTTGTGTGTTTTATCTTATTGGATTCCTCACTTTGCTCATATTGCAAATGATCTTTATCAACTCTTGAGGAAAAGGAAACGTTTTTCTTGGGAGATAAAACATACTAAAGCCATGAAGAAATTGAAGAAATTATTGAGAGCTGCTCCGACTCTTCGAAATGTAAATTATGAGTGTGGGAGACCTTTTGTTCTTATTGTTGAAACTAGTCCTATCGGCATTGGATGGGTTGTTGGCCAAGATGATGCAAATGGGAATAGGTATGCTATTCAGTTTGGGATGGAAGTCCTAAACAAGTGACAATGAAGGTATCCACAAGTTAAAAGAGAGCTCTTGGGAGTTGTCATGACTCTCAAAAATGATAGAGAGAATACTTCATTGGAGCTGTTGTGGTGGTCGAGACTAATTGTTTGCCTCTTTTAGGTATGATCATGAGTTGTTCTACTCTAGATATTGCTATGCTTAGGTTGATTGGGTACATAAAATCCATGAATCCTGAGTTTAGGCACATAGCATGTAAAGACAACCTAGTAGCTCATATGCTTTAACACCATATTGGGGAATATGGGAATTTCCCATCAGTTTGGGACACAGGGTCAAATCTTTGGATTTGTCATAACTTGAATATTATAACTCCAAATTGAGCGCTCTAAAGGTCAATAGATTCAATTTTTCAAGCTCTTTCTAATGATAGGTCACATCATATGGTTTTGAGAAACTTATGGGCATGTCATCCAAGCGCCACCTTTTTAGTATTCAAAAAATGGAAATTGTAAACTTACTAATATTGTGTTCTTTCATGAGCAATGTATGATGATATGGATTTTTCTTGTATTGATGATGTTGATAATGGGGCTAATCTTTCAGCCATGCATGGTGATCATATTTGTCGTGTGTCTGCTTTGGAAAGCTTTGATGAGACTTTGTATACAAGAGAGTCTTTGCAGATTGGACAATATTTGAGTACCATGTTTAGATAGGATTGATGGATTGATGTAGACTTCAAGAAGATTAGAAGAAAAGCTTATGGTTTCTTATTATGAAATGGGATACTTTAGAAGCATCTATGAAAGCGAGGAGGACAACCATTGAGAGTTGTTTGTGATAGAGCTTCACAGGTGCATATCATGAAAGAATTCCATGAAGGTCTTTGGGCTGGACATGGAGCTGTATGGGCAACCTATGAGAATATCAAAGAGCGCTATTGGTGGAGAGGCATGTATAGAGATATCTCACTGTTTGTTGAGACATGCCTTGATTGTTAGTTATTCTATTCAGTGAGGCATAGAGATGAGCTTCATCCTGTTACAACTATATATATCATCTCTCACTTGACTTGGGTCTCACCTATATATACTAACTCTACATCAATATGAATCATTCTTTGGGAGCATGTCTTGTGTATCTCTCTCGTGCTCTCTCTCTCTCTCTCTCAACATGGTATCAGAGCTATGGATGTGTAGCAATAACAAGGAAGATATGTTGTTTCATTGTTTATATTTGATTGAATTCTTTGCACAAGTGATGATTTGATACATGAACTTGTTCAAATTAGAAGTATTAGTTAATTTTGTCTTTAAAAACAAAACCAGGTCCAGGTGCGTAGCTCTCGTCATGCGCTCCTGTTGCTAAAAATCAGATTGTTACTCAACTTCTTCATACCATCAAAGATCCTTTATATGACAATATCATCACTATTTTGTCTAACAAGGATGATATCCACTTTCACAAAGCATGTATATCTCTTATTGAATATTCTCAACGTCATGAGCATCATTTGGAAAAATCTGATGGTGTTTTGGTCACTTGCAAACAAAGGGATTTTGATGCTGCTTTTGTTGCTCGCAAGCGTCCTGCTTCACGTTTTCAGCAGGGTGGACGCCCTAATCCAGGTTATGTGGCTTCTGATTTTCCTGGGCACATCAATATGATGAGGAGCATGGAGTTACTACAAAGCAACCTCGCTCGTCCAAAAGTTTTCCTCCTTGTGATTATTGTGCACATACAGATCATCCATCTCGTCGTTGTTATAAACACGGATATGATGAAGAACGTTCTCGAGCTTATATTCTTCAACAAACTATAATTGATGATGATCATACTCATCATGAGCTCAATTTCGTCCATTATGATATCTCTCCAGAAAAGGTACTTCATGTTCATGATGGTTCTCTATTCATCGTTGATTCAGGTGCCACTGGAAACATGACATACCAATCGCAGTGGCTTCACAATTATCATTCTCTTCCTGTCAAGAAGTTTGTTTACCTTGCGGATGATACGACTTGTCAAGTCAAAGGAGTGGGTGATTTATATCTGGGGATTGTTTCATCCACTAGAATATTAAGAGGAGTTCTTCATGTTCCAGATTTGCAAAGAAATCTTCTTTCTGTTGCTCATCTAGTTGATCTTGGTTTGATTGTTGGCTTTGATCATAATCAATGTCGTATAGAGAAAGACGGGCATACTATAGCAGTGGCTCCTCGACATGGTAATCCATTTGAGCTATCATTGAACGATACAGTTGCAAATGTTGTTACTGCTCGTGGAGATGCAGATTGCAAATTATGGCATCAACGATTTACACACTCCGATTTTGCCAAAATTCTTAATCTTCATCGTTATGGTCTTGTGCAAGGTATGGATCTTAAATCTCATCCACGTATGGGAATATGTGAGTATTGTGCACTTGGAAAACACCATCATTCGCCTTTCCACACTTCTACTTCATCACATTTGAGTGCTCTCTTGGATTTGGTTCATACCGATATTTGCGGTCCTTTTCCTACCTCAAAGTCTCAATATCGATATTTTATAACTTTCATTGATGATTTCTCATGGTACACACATGTCTATCTTCCTCGACATAAGTCTGAGGCTTTACCTATATTTAAACAATACAAGATAAGTGTGGAGCTTCAAACTGGATTCTCTATAAAGGCGCTTCACAATGACAATGGCGGTGAATATGTATCCAATCTATTTGATGACTTCTGTAAGGATCAAGGTATTCATCATGAGTTTACAGTTCCTTATTCTCCTCAGCAAATTGGTGTTGTTGAGCGCAAAAATCACACGATTCTTAATGCTATATGTTGCATGCTCGTACACTCTGGTTTGTCTCGAAAGTTTTGGACTGAAGCACTTCTAACAGCTGTTTTTATTCAAAATCATCTTCCAACTACTACACCTGCTGGTGGTAAAATTCCTATATCAATTTGGACAGGGAAGACACCTTCAGTCTCTCACTTTCGCACATTTGGCTGCATTGCTTATATTCATGTGCCCAAGGACACTCGGGATCCTCCAGGTTTGAAGGTTATTTTTCTTGGTTATTCAGATCATTCCAAAGGTTACAAATTTTATGATCCTTCTTCTCAAAAGGTTATCATTAGTTGTGATGCTATATTTGATGAGAAGACTATGGGTGGCACATGGTCGTCAGATGTTTCAGATGATACACAGTCTTTGCTTAGTGCATTTCCTTACTTGCTTTGTGATTCTACTAATTCTGATGATCATAAACCTCCTTCACCTCCAAAAAAGATTGATAAAAATTTGGAGATCTATGTCGATCTTCCTATTGAGATAGAGCATGGATTCTATTCTATTGAATATGATGTCTTTGATAATGCTATGTTTGTCCAAGAGGATCCAATATCATATATGGAAGCTATCAATTCGTCTCAAAGGGATCAATGGCAAGAAGCTATGCAAGCTGAGTACGATTCTTTAATCTCCAAAGGTACATGGATTCTTACTGAACTCCCCCCAAATCGTGTTCCTATCAAATGTAAATGGGTTTATAAAACCAAGACCAAAGCTGATGGCTCATTTGATAAGTTCAAAGCACGACTTGTTGCAAAAGGTTACTCACAGGTTGCAGGAGTAGATTATCAAGAAACATTTTCTCCCATTGTGCGCTCCACAACTGTTCGTATGATTTTGGCTTTTGCAACACTATTTGATCTAGAAATTCACCAAATGGATGTTAAAATGGCTTTTCTCAATGGAGATCTTGAAGAAGAAATCTATATGGAGCAACGTGAAGGTTTTATGATTGCAGGAAAGGAGCATCTTGTATGCTAGCTTCATCGTGCATTACATGGATTGAAGCAAGCCTCTCCTGCTTGGTATATTAAGATTGATCAGTTCCTCACATCTAAAGGTTTTGTTGCATGTTCTGCTGACCCAAATCTTTACATCAAAAGGGAGGACAAATATTTTATTATTCTTACTCTATATGTTGATGATACTATTCTTGTGTCAAATAATATTGCTTTTTTGGATGCTATGAAGAAGCTTTTATCGATTGCATTTGAAATGGTTGATCTTGGTGAGATACATTCTTGTTTGGGTATTCAAGTTCAACGACACCGACAACAAGGCATTCTTCTTATTCGCCAGACAAAGTTTATTAATGATATTGTTAAGAAGTTTGGGTTGACAAATGCGCACTCTGCCAACACTCCCATTCTTTCAAGCTCTACCAAGGGTACATCTACAACACGCAATGAAGAATCAGCCATTCATCAACCTTTTGCTAATCTTGTTGGTTGTCTTCAATTTATTGGTTTAAACATAAGACCAGATATTTTATTTGCAGCTAATTTTTTGGGACAGTATCTTTCTTCCCCTTCCACTATTCATTGGAGTGCTGCAAAACGTATTCTTAAGTACCTCAAGGGTACTAAGAATTTTGGTCTTATTTATCGTCGTCGAGAGGATTCTTCTTTATCTTCTTCAACTTCTCTTGACCTTATTGGATATGCAGACGCTGATTGGGCAAGTTTACACTTATCCATGCATTCTACAAGTGGGAATTGTTTCTTTGTTAATGGATGTTTGGTTTCTTGGTCCAGCAAGAAACAACGATGTGTTGCGGTTTCTACAACTGAAGTCGAATATGTTGCTGCATCATTAGCAGCTCGCGAGCTAGTTTGGCTTCGACAACTACTTGCAGATTTGGGACATCCTTCATCATCTAGTACACCTCTTCGATGCGATAACCAAAGTGCTATTAGTCTTACCAAAGACTATATACAACATAGTAAATCAAAGCATATTGCTACTCATTATCATTATGTTTAACATGAAGTCAAGAAAGGTTCCATTATGGTGGAGCATGGTCCCAGTGATCAAATGGTTGCAGACATCTTCACAAAAGCTCTTAGTGAAGCTCGCTTTAGCTCATTAAGACATTCACTTGGTATTGTTCCAAGTTCTTGTCTCACTGATTGAGGCATGTATCATTGTATTCAAGAAAACTTTATAGTAAATCATTTTTGTATCGTAGGTATGTGTAGGGGCTCGGGTTTTTCCCTTGTTCTCCCCAAGGGTTTTTTCCCTCGCAGCCAGAGACCTTTGTTTGAGTGGGGATGTTACAACTATGTATATCATCTCTCACTTGACTTGGATCTCACCTATATATACTAACTCTACATCAATATGAATCATTCTTTGGGAGCATGTCTTGTGTAACTCTCTCGTACTCTCTCTCTCTCTCTCAACACATCCTACCTACTCATTATGTATTCATTACAAGTTCTTGATTTGATTACTATGCATGTTGGTTTATGGTAGATGTGTTACATTGTTTTGGCACGAGAAGATCTCACAAATCAAGTGGAAGGAAGAGCATTACCAACAAAGTCTACTTCAGTGGTTTATAAGTTTCTATCAGAGGATGTAATTTGCAGGTATGGATGTATAGGGAAAAGTTACTGCAGATAGAGGTGAGTTGGATGCTGATGAGGCTAGGGAGTTTTTCTTTCACCTTAGCATTAAACTTGCTTTGACTTCAATATATAATCTAGAAGGCAACAGGAAGAGTGAAAGAGGCCATTTGCCGATTGTGAAAGCCTTGGTCAAAGCATGTGGTGGACAGGTTTAAGAGTGGCCTAGGATGTTGCCTTATGCCTTGTGGGCCGATCGCACTACTCACAGTGTGACTACAGGATATATGCCAGTTGAGTTGATGTATAGACAGAAGCTAGTCATGCCTTCACAGATTTGCACAATTACTTGGAGTGCTTTACCATGGCAACCGAAACAGATGTCTAGAGAAGATCTTTTGGCTCTTTGTATTCGTCATTTGGAAAGAAGACCTAAAGATATTGAGAGAGCAATTCAAAAGCTCAAAGAGGCCAGAATTCGAAACAAAGAACACTTGATAGCAGACATCGATTGAGGCCTAAAGAGATTAAAGAGGGAGATTGGGTGTTGGTTTATGAGAGCAGTCTAGACAACCAGTATAGTGCTATCTGCAAGGTTTCCAGATGATGGTTTGGGCCTTATCTAGTGTAGCATGTCCATGATAATGCTAAATATTCCTTAGTAGAACTTGATGGTACGGCCTTGTGGATTCTGATTGTAGGGAAGAGAATTAAACTCTTTAAGAGAAGAGATGCTCCAGCCTATGCAGTCGAGGAATTGAATGATGTGATTTACGATGGACTTGAACCAAGAGAGAGGATGAAGATGATACTCTTGTGCTTCCACATCTTTGGGAACAAATGTCAGCTTAACATTTTAGCTCCTTTTATGCTAGTTAGGATCTTTAAGGATTCCATTGCCATTGCAATTGCTTCGACCTCAATGTCTTAGCTGGAAATTGCATCGTGTCCATAGTCAGAATCATCACCATAGACCAGTTGAGTCTCAAGGGAAGGTGCATCATCAAAAGGTATGCTTTCTTATTCAATGGAGCCACCAG
This sequence comes from Lygodium microphyllum, assembly GCF_053477565.2. Taxonomy (NCBI): domain Eukaryota; kingdom Viridiplantae; phylum Streptophyta; class Polypodiopsida; order Schizaeales; family Lygodiaceae; genus Lygodium; species Lygodium microphyllum. The sequence goes on along the minus strand of NC_141163.1, from coordinate 80,154,471 downwards.
CCAATGCATTTCTGTGAATACAAATACAACATCGGGTATGGATAATTCATATCCGAATATCCAGGTACAGATTTCCATTTTCACTATTCGTTGAGGCATAGGCATGCGTATGAATTCATTCCAACAAGTAGCTTGAATTTATTTTTTCGTTGAACTCATAGCGGGTCATAGCTAATTCTTTCCACAACCATAGATGGCCTCACATAGATTTATGCATGTGCCGGATTGAGATTCACACATACCCATGTACTCAAATACTTTGCATCCCATTGCTATGCAATGAAGTCATACATGGCATAAAGATCATAAAGGGTACTTAAGGGTTATGCACATAGTCGGTGCATGCATGGGAAAGACTATATGAAACATGCATCGATGGTACTCAAATAAATTCTTGCATCCATCCTATGAAGATTTTGCATTGAGTAATGGTTAAAGAGTTGTCTTGTGCTGCCAAATCATGAGTTGAGGACAACTCACGTGATAATTCAAGAATTATTAAATATACACAAACCTTTATTTAACTGAAAAGTCACATGATATAAGGACATACAATCAACCATGGTATCATTGAACAGAGATAGTCTCAAATGCAGGGGCTCATGTAGGATGTCCAAAGCTAGATACTCAACGGGAAGATCCAAAAATCCCTACACCTGGTAACTTGAAGAACAAGAACTATGTGCAAATACAATACAGTTGGGTTGTATGACCTGAGTGACCCTACGATATACCCACTGGTCTTGAGTCATCTCCTTGCCCTCATAAAGCTCAACATGTCCTGGGAGACTAGAGTAAAAGGTAAAAAGTCATACTATGCTAAGTCTCTCGGCCCAATGTATTCTCGACAGCTCATACTCTAGGTTAGTGACGCAATTGATGTGCATACAATAGGTTTGGTACCAATCCATATACTATGTCCATTCTTGCGTGGGAAAGAACTGGTATCATGGAGGTGTAAAAATCCAATCCATTAGGTGACAAATACGCTCTCTCAAAGGTACATTGTATTGTGCGCCAACCTAGTAGACCAAAGGAAACATAACACGAAAGCTCTCATACACAAAATAACAAGGTAAGAATGTGTCCTAATCTTTTTCCCTATTTGTTATGACTTTAAATAACTACAATGTTTCTGAATTAATTTAATTCCATTCCCTTATCAAATGCAAGCCATATAAATATCTTAGATTATTTATAAGTTTGTTTAATCTTTTTTTTACAAAAGGTTGGCCAGTTTAAATTTATACTCGGATGGCAAACTAAGAACCGTCTCACTAGGGTTGACTACATATTTTTCAAGGGACTCTTAGAATTCACATCATTGGCCAAAAGAAGATAATTGAGATGGCTTTATATATTTAGGTTGGGAATAAAATTTTTAAGGAAATTTATATCAATTGAGTTAAATAAAATATAATTTTTAATAATATTATTACTTTTAATTCTTATTCCACTCTTTAAAAAGAAAATTGATATTATTTTAGTAATTAAATTATTACTTTTTTAATATCTATTTAAATTTTCATGAAAATTGGACAATATTTTAACTACTTAATATCAATAAATAAATAAATATTATACATCAACCTTATTGATAGCCGAAATTTCGACATCATGGTGGCTACTTCAAGGTTCCGTTATGTTGATGCATTGGTGAGGGCCATCATGGATAACAAGGATAGGAAGAATGGTTTTTTGAAGAAGGGGATGGCACATGAAGGGCCTTTGGCTTCCTCATTAAGAGTTTTCTCGCCTCTAACTTGAGACTATCGCTTCCTCAGTCATTCAATATTTTTGACTCTTTATCCTTGTGTATTGAAAATGAAAAGAGGGGCACTTCTTTATATACTCTCTTGAAGGGGAGAGGGGTTTTGTCTTTTTATGAGCTTATAGAAGAAGGAGACTTCTTTTGTTTTATTATAAAAGGATCCCCTTTATTAAAAATACTTTTTTTGTTTTAGCTTCACTAAAAATTAAACCCCATTGATATTCTTCTATAATAAATGTCTACCACTCACAATCACATTAATGTCCCATGAGCATAGATTCACTGCATGAGGCCATGTTTTGTGTAAAATCCATTAAATCTTATTCCATAAGGAGGTGTAAATTCATTGCATGAGATTGGCCATTCTTGTAGTTTACTTTATTTTATTAAATGAGAATAATAGCTTGTTAATCCCCCAAGAAATGTTATGGAATTATGATAATCAAAATATTTTATTAAAATTCAATATGAAAATACGATTTTTTTATTTTATTGTAAATTTAATTTATTTTTTGCATGATTTGTGACTTATTGCATGAGCATATATATGTGACACTAGTCTCATTATGTGTGGTAGATAGATTGAAAGATACTAATGTGCTTTTATGATGTGGTGAGCAGATGATTATATAAATAAACTTTAGGTAAATTTATATAATATGCATAATATATAATTGTATATATTCATATGATATTGTGTGCAATTAAAGCTATTAATTTATTTGTAAATTAGAATTTTAATTTTTTTAGTGGAAAATTCAAATGAATCATTTTTCTTTACTATTAACTTATTTAATTTAATATATTTAGCATAAATAATATGAAGATAATATATTTAAGATATGATTTGATTAAACTAAGCTTTCTTTATAGAACTCTTTGCAATCTGTTTACATGGTTTAAGCTTTCTTAGCTTTCTTTACAAAACCAAGAGGATTGAGCGAAAAATAGGAGAATAATGTAAAATTTTAGTTTTGTTGTTTCTCTCTCATCTAGAGTCACAATTTTGATATTTCAAAGTCATCTTGGGGGAATTCGCATGTTCTAGAGTGATGATGATATCAAAATATCATTATTTGGCACATAAAATTTTCTATATCAACAACTATAGGAAGTTACAAAAAATCTCTTAATATATAAAACTCTATAGTTTGATTAGTATTTATCTTTCAAAGTTTGTTTGATATTTGTATTTTCTCTGTAATCAGATATATGATATAAACGTAAATAGTTATGTAATCAATATTTCATAGTCATGGGGGAGATTGGGCCTTATTGTGTGTTTTTCTCTTGTTCTTTGTGGATTTCTAACTTATTCAAAATTTTTAATGTTTAATTCACTTGTTTATTTCTAAGATTTAAAATGCTAGATTTGCCACATGGTTCACTTCGCAACACACCTAATCTATAATAAATAAGAATCCATGCATGACACAATTTTTATTTCCTTCAAATTATACAAACCAAAAGACTTGTGTAATGCATTTAAAATTGAATTACTTCATCCATAATTTTTTTGTACATTTAGCAACTCAAGCGAAGCACATAAAATTGAGTACAAAAAAGAAGTTATAAACCATATCATCTAATGCATCATTCTCTATAATATGATGAGACAAGGGTGGAATCTCTTTATCTTCAAATTCATCCATCTTTGTAGATTACAAAGCCTTCATCTCTTCTTGTTCAACACTTGGCCTCTTTGTGTCTTATGTAAGGTAGCATGTATGGGTGTGGTGTGACATTCTACATTCAACAAATAGAATCCCAAAACAAGTGTCAATATATTTTTTAATTAAAGAGAGATTCGTATTCTCATTGTCTAAATAAGTGATTACCAATTATTTTTGGGAGTCCCATACATATCACTCTGTTTCATTGTGATTCTACATACTCAAAGCATGCATGCTTGACAATGGTCACATGGACATTTAATGATTTTCTTCAACCAACTCAAGCAATGATGCATACATAAGGTTTCTTCATTCATATGACTAGAGGAGAAGGAGACCAATAATATTAGGTACTTGTTCCCCAAGGATGTGGAGATCTTTCCTATAAAACTAATGTTTCTTGGAAAGATAATGTTTTGAATAAAGATCTATTCCCCTATACTATGTTTGCCTATTTCTCAATCTTCGTGTTCTTTTCTACATATTCATGTTTAAATCCATGTAACCTTGCATTCAATTGTGCCTTAAAACGTGAAGTTAGATGTGATGCATTTTAACAACCCTTTCATCGGGACTGATATCCAAAATTTTTTCTACTATACTCTTTGAAAGAGTAGAGGACAAGAAGAAACAAAGATATCATAGGAGGGAAAGCATTACCTTACATAATTTGTACACATGAAGAGCTCTTCCTATTGTACTTTGATTCCTCTTCTTCAAAAGATACATGAGGTATGCTTCCTCTTAGTTTTCCTCTCTTTATTATTGAAGCATTAAGATTTGTCATTTAGTGGTTGACTTGCTCTTAGTTCCCTCTCCATTCTTGTATGTTGTTTTGTGATTAGTTAATAAGAGAATTAGTAGTCATAGGTGAATTTTATAGTTAAACATTGCATAATATGTTACCCTTGGTTGGATAGAGATATGGTTTTTTTCATCATGGAGGAAATTGAAAAGTAAATGCGATTGTGCATATGCATGCCCTATAAATTTTCCATAGAGGAAAATTTATTAAATACTTATTCACATAGTACTGTAAGCATGTAGTTAAACATGCTAGCAAACATATAGAAGAATTTGTTTTTTCATGTGATAAAAGGAACATATTTATAAAAGATTTGTTTATTTTAGATTATTGCTCTAGTGAATGTGCATATAAACTTGCTTGTAGGGAGAAGTAAAACTAATGTTACAAAGCTAAGTACGAGTTGTGTTTTACAGTGCATATTTATTTGATTATTTCAATGGTGTAGATATCATCAATTTCATCATTACAGATTTTCAATCATGAAAATATCGTAGTAGAGATACTAGCTTCCTTTGGGGGCCCCCAATCCTAAGAAGATGTTTGACTATATCTCAACCCTCCCTCCCCCATCTTGCACTTATGGTATATAACTAGCTACAAGGACTAGTCATCCTTATTCTCAACCAAATCGATTGTTGATGGTTGCACAAGGTCTCCGTTGTCCATGTTTGAGCACTTATAGCAGCATAAACAGCCACATAGACTCCTCTAGTAGGTTCTTCTATCATACAAACTGCTCTATTCATAGTGTATATATAATGCCTCCATCAACTAGTCACAGATCTCATAGTAGAAGGGGGAGTGTGGAGGATCCTCAAGGGTAGTAGGGAGACAGGATATATCAATCTTTAAAGATAACAAAAGCCCCTAGGGAAGATCACATGTACTGTGATGTAGATGCAAAACGTGCCATCAGGTACTATGATGTAGATGCAAAGGGTGGCATCAAGATGGATGCACATGAAAGGGAAGTAGTAGCTTATCTTCATGGTGTTTTAGAGGCTATATACAAATATTTTATCTTATTCTTCAAGCAAAAGAAATCAAACTTGTTGATGGAAACCATAAATACTATGCATAATATATTCTCAAATTCTGAGGATAAAATATTTATAAGTAGATTGGCTAGAAATAGGACACGAATCATTATATATAATAAGAGATCATTTTTTATGCGTCAACTATATATCCATGAGAAAAGGACAAAGCAAGGGATTCATCCATTGGAACATTCCGACGTATGCTGCTTACTTATAAAACATAAAAATAACATTAATTCTTAAAATATTCAAATTCTCTTACCTTGTTATGATTCAAGGTAAATTTTGGCTTTTAAATCTTTATGTATACCCTTAAATTTTGTGATAATGCAATAAGGTCTACTATTTGGATATTCTCAAGTTTTTCTATTTACCCTTGTATTTTGTGATAATGCAACAACGTCTACCATTTATACATTTTCAATTCTTCTTATATATTTGTGTGCATATCTTCTCATTTTTTCTAATCTATTTGCATTGTATATTTTCAATGTGCAAGCTACATATTTGCTTGTTGTTATTTTTGAATGGGTTTGATTCATATAAGTAATGCTTACTTTATAGTTGAAAGAGCAAAAAAAAAGCCTAGGGAGCTACTAGTTCCATAATTTTGGCTTAGCTATAGTTTTGGGACCAAAATCTACTTATTTTTATTTCTTTCTTGCAGGCATCATGTTTAAAAGCTGGTGCATCATTGTGTTAAAGTTAGAGAGGGTAAATACCTGCTTGAACTAGCACTTGTGGAGATTCACATAATGCATTTAAATTTGTGTTTCATATCATGCTTGCTATTTTTAAAATATGCATGACATTAGATAAAATTTATTTGATCATATCATCATACTTATGACTAAAGATGCCCTCCTAAGTTTTTTTTTTAAGTTTAAAAATATTTTTATTTTTTACACACTACAAGACTTAATCCTTGTAATGCATTCTTATGAGTGTGAGCTTGATAATTTGAGTATTTGTAAGTATTTGAAAGGATTTGGAAAATGGGGATACCATGCTCACATGAACAACCACCCCAAAGTGCAATGGGACTTCACATTCAAGTAAAAAAAATTAAGGAGCCTTATGTTTAGAAGAATTGATGTTTGAGTATTCTTTTAAACACAGATATATTTGAGTATTCCTTATGTGTAGAGAAATTGATGTTTGAGTATTCTTTTAAACACAAATATGATGTTTTCACATTCATATTTGTGTTTGGGTATTCTTTTAATAAACTTAGATTATGTGTGTATGCATGTATGCGTACCTATGTGCATGTGATCATAAATAGATGTAAAGAGGATTTCTTAGCTAAGGTGGTGAAGCAAAGAGTACTATGAGAATGCTCATAAATCCCACCAAGTTGCAATCCATAGAAATTAGTTCTAATTTACATATCAATCTATTCGGATTTCCACTTTGGTGTGTGCATGGGCCAATTGATGAGAAAGTGTGTGTGGGCCATGCTACCATATCCAAGTCACACACCCAACAATGATAAGGACTTGGTGTCCATGGCAACTCCTTGGGGACATCACTCATAAGTATATGTAAGTACATCACGTGGATTCAAAAGAAGGGATTTTTAAAGTACCTTTTTTACACAGGTTTTACATATAGAAGAGTGCCATATAAAGGGGTTATTCATAGATATTTGAATAGAAAAGGGGTGTGTCTTATTTAGAGAAAGTTCATAGATAAAGGTATTGTTAAATAAACCTTCAATGCACATGATATAGAGGGTTTACATGTAATGAACCCCCCAAGGAAAACTTCAAGCATTATAATATTGATCTACCTACCAAATGCTAGCAATACAACAAGAGTTTTCAACTTTATACTTGGGTGATAAGTACAACAATGTAGCCTAGTTCTCTTCAATAAGTTTTCGCTTCATGGTTTGACTCTCCAAAATCATTATAAGTCATTCTCTTCACAATAACTATCTCTTTATGATTGATCCTACATAATTGCTCTAAGGCAGTGCCTAGGTCTCTACTTCTTTACCTATATTTAACTCATTACATAGAAGTGAGTATGAGAACGAGTGCATGCCATGCACTCACCCTTGTGTATCTATGTCACGAAGTTCAAACTGAGGGGTGAGTGTATGCCAAACCTTCTCTATTAGTGCATGTGTTTATACTAATAAGGGTCATGCCTATACATGAATATTACCATAAGTGCCCTATAAAAACATTGATATATGATCTCATTCTTTATTATTTACTAAAGAACCAAATATTCCCTTGAAAAAGGTTAGAGCAATAAGGTAAATTTCAACTAGAAACTTCAACCTGTCAAATGTTCCATCATTAAGTGAATCTATAGTAGTAGTTGGTTAACTTTACAATATTATACAATTTCTTTGGCATAAATGTAGGCCTTTCTAATGCGTAATATACAATCTCTCTCTCTCTACATAGTCGGAAATATTGCTCACAAAAGAGTGAGGTTGAGTGTAAGGTGAATTGGTGATTTTGAAAAAACAAACCTTGTAATTTTTATAGAGAGGGTTTTATAATTGTAAGACTTGTAGTAAATTTGGACAGAGTATGACCAAGACACGTATAAAAACTAGGAGAAAACCTACAAATCTTGAAGGTTTAATTAAGGATCACATTGACATCAAAAACTTTTCTCATACATAACTCGCCTAAATGCCCTAAAAAAAGAATCAAGCAATTCACTTAAAAAGCATGTTATGTTTTGGGGCGCGTTGTTTAGTACACGACTAAGCTCATCTGATGTTGGGGTGTTACAAGTGCGACCATGTAAGTGACACGTGCGACCGTGTGATCACAGGTGTCGCGTGGTCCACCGTCCAGGAGAGGGGGACCATCAACCATGAGAACATCTGAGTTGCGTACTGCAGTGTATTTCTCCAAGACTTCAGTTAGTATGATGTTCGTGAAATCGGAGTTGAGGAGGGGACTCATGAGAAACATGATAGGATCAGCGGCCCCAAGAGAAGAGTCTCCACGAATCAAAACGACGAGGGCTTCCATACGGTTGGTTAATCTTCTGACCCACTTATCCTCCCGGCCCTCCAGGCTGCATGTGGACTCCGGAGTACTGATGGGAGACTCGAAAAGCAGCTCTTCGACATGTGATAATTTGGGTCGCCATCTAGACTCTCGAGTCTCCATCAGTCTTTGGCCTATTGCCGGACGCTTACTTTGCCATGTGTGTATTTGGTGTGGCAACTGGTCGGAGACGCCGCTTACTATGACACGCGGATCCGTATGACGGTACGGCTCTCTGATTAAACTCGGGTCGAGCCTCGAGGAGAGGAGAATCATGATATGTGCAGGTTATGCACTTTGCTAATCATGAATTGGAGACGCTACACAACAAACCGCACCAGTGAGTGCCTCACTGTCTATTTAAACTCATACCAGTTGATCCTCCCTCGTCGCGGTTTCTGGCCCTTCATCCATCTACAATTGACTACAAGCTTCAGTAGCTAGCTAGCGCCATCAATATGCTGCAGGCAGCTGCTGCGTCGTCTTTGGCTACCCTGGGCACCGCCCATTCGTCATCGCTGCTCCAACTCCATGCCTTCCCTACAGGACACTCTCGGACATAGCTTGCGTCTCCAATATCCCTGCATTCGCATTCCATTCCAGCTGCAATACCGCCTGACCGATCATTCAGCAGCTCGTTTCTCCCGGCTTTTCCTGCAGGCTCTCGAAAACCAGCGTCGCCGCCATCTATCACCACCCCCCGTTCGCATTCAGTAATTCGCAGCTTCGCTTTAACAACGAAAGTTCAAGACGTTACTCCGGCCGCCAAGGAGCTCTATGCAAATGTCACGTTGGCCCTCTCAGACGCGGCTAGAAGGGAGCTAGAGTCATGGTATACCACGCCCGGTCAGTATGTTGATCTTCACGTAACGAATAGCCCCGCACGGGTTGCTGCTTTCTTCATTGCGTCCGCCCCAAAGGAAACAGCTTCTGGCTGCGTGGAGTTCTTGATCCACGATGTCCCAGATTCCACCGCACACGAGCTGATAAATAGTGCCAAAGGTACTCAGGTTGAATTAACCACCCTATCGTATTCCCACGGTTTCGACGTGCATCAGTTGTATCCCGTTCAGGACGTTGAGACGGTGTTACTATTTGCTAGCGGCTATGGCCTTGGGTGCGTGCAGCCGCCACTGACCCACTCTTAATTCCTATTATGCGCCAATTTGAGAATTTCTTTCTTTTTTTTCCCTCCTTATTTGTATCTTGGCTCTGCGAGTCTTTGTGTGTGTACGTATATATATAATATTATACATGAAAGGTATATGCACTGTAGTGCACGACCTGCCTGGAGTAATAGTAATAACAGTTTCATAAGGAAGATCACAAAAAGTTTTGTATATAGCCTTACCACATGCTAAATTGCTGTTGTTGTCAAGGCAGTGCTATTCGTGCACTCATAAAGGAGGGATTTGAAGCCACAAAGAGACGTGACATTAAGCTGTATCACTTCTTCGGCACACCTGATCAACAGCCGTATAAGGTATTAAGTGAATACAATATATGCTACGTCATGTTAGATCATGACCGTTCGCGATCAATACCTAACCACCATTACAACTAATTTGCCTCACATCCCTCTGATTGTCAATAAAATTGATTGCTATATTCCTTTCTTGGCTCATGCAGGATAAGTATCCAGAATGGGAGAAATCCGGCGTGACGGTTATCCCTTGTCCTGGGGTGATGCTCTCATGCTCAAAAAAGCAGCATTCATTCATTCCTCTCTCTTTTTCCCCAATCCAACCGAGTAGCATCGCTTATCATTTTCCTTGCACTTTTCTTGAATCTCCGATTCATTTAGCGCTTTGTTTGATTTCAATTTTACTTAAGAGATCAAACCTCCGCTCCTTCTTTGATATCATTGCGCTCCTACGCGGCGCTCAACAAAGGATGCAATTTCTGAATGCATGCTACACCACTTAACGTGAACGTTCTTGCGATTTCTCAATGCAGGGTGTGATTCCTCCTCTGATTATTAGCGATCCAAGCAAAACTTGTGCAGCGCTTTGCGCATCTAAGGTCCTACAAGAGGTATGCACTTCTCTTAAGCATTTATGTAGTTGCTTCAATGATGTGAAAACACACATTTGTCGCACACTTTGAATGCCTCGTGTTCTTATCTAGGCCATCACAAGCCAGCTGCTCATAGATGGAGTACCGTCGAACAAGATTCTAACCGTTTTTGGCGGATATTCATCGGAGGGTAAGGAAAATGTCATTGCTATGTCTTTTGCTCTTTGCATTTCCCCTCCCCCTTGATACCATATATATAGACGAGCATATAGATTAGGGAGTAGCGAGGGCCTGGGGTGTTTCTTAAAAGTGTTATAGGATAAAGGGGCCAATAGAGTGACATGTAACGGCACCTCATTATATATATTTTTTTGCTTCGAGTGGGTTACACGTCTGTTCTTTATATAGTTGAATTATATAAATCATATGGTGGTCTAACAAAAAATTTGATACTTGTATTGGATAATCTTATTTATAAGTGAAGGTTTCAGAAAAGAGTGACAATGGTGGGCTAATCGAGCTTATTTATAAGTGAAGGTTTCATAAAATAGTGATAATGGTGGGCTAATCAAGTGACAGTAAAAGATACATTTAGATTCCCTAAGAGAGAGAGTGTGTGTATATGTGCACATGTGAGTGAATGAATGTATTTTCCATGAGAGAGTGTGTGTATGTGTGCACATGTGAGTGAGTGAATGCATTTGCATGTGCATGAGCACATTTGTATGCATACTAGTTTTGCTTTCCTTCCATACACTCTTCTCATGGAATACATGTTGTAAAGAATATAAAGATGATTTTTTAATGAAAATGGGACATTTCTTAAGGTGGAAATTATTTTTGCAGAAAATACAAAGGTGGAGACAACTTCAAATGAAAGTGTGGGGTTTCTTAAGATGGGACCTAAATATATTCCTTGTGGCATCAAGATAACTGCATGAGGACTCAAACATAAGCTTCTTCTTGCAAAATAAGTGTTGGTATATGCTAAGGGACTTTGTGTCAACCCTAGCCTCAATGCCAAAGCACATGTTGAAGAAATATTTTCCTTTATAAAGGTTTATGACTTTGATGGTTGCACAATATTTATTAATGTAGCTTATGAGACTTTGGTGCCGGTGCACAATGGATCTTTCTATGTTCCCCAATTCTTTAGAAAGGTGGCTAAGCTCATTATACACTACAAGGAAGTAGGGCCATAGACGATCACATTGATGCATTTTTTGAAATTTAGAAAGAAAACTTACAAGTGCATCTATAATCATAATTATTAAAAACCCATGATCAAAAGGCCTACATTAGAGGCTTCATTTATTTTATGTGTAATAGAATATATATTTTGAGCTCTTATGAGTACATGTTTTCTCCAATTTTAAGGCTTTGAATGAGGCAAATATAAAAGCACTATGGCATGAAAAAAAAGGAACTTGGGAACTATTAGTTATAGAGTTGTGGTTGAATGCATAGTTATGCAACTAACAACTCCTTGGTTTATTTCTCCCTTCCTTGCATGCACATTGGACATTGTTTATATGAATCTAATCCACATTGTATCAAAATATACACATACTAATATTTCTTAAGACAAAAAAATGTTGAAGAAAAAAAAAAGATTCACAAAATAGTACTCTTGTTTGCATTAGAATTGGAATAGAAGTTTACATAAAGCGCAATTTTGGCTTGCATGTAATATTCAAGGAGATTGAAAGCTACCAAAGATTGGCATGTATCTTTAAGTACCGCTTCTACCAAATCTTAACTTACATTTTTAAGTACAAGTTCCAGCACATCTTAACTTACATGACTTGGTACATTAGGGTGTGCTCCTAACAAGTTGTAAAATTTTTGCTCGAAATATTAAAGAACTTTGATCACTGCACACCCGCACAAAAGCTGTGCAAGGTCATCTCCCGCGTTGATTAATGTCGGTGGCTAAGTGTTCCCTCCGTGCGCAATGTTAAATTTCGGCTCCGTGTCGTGCAAAAGAGGCTGAGGCTTGAAGATCGCAGGCCGCACGGGAACACCTCTCCAAAAGGGAAAAAGAGGATAATGGTAAAAATTTAGGCAATGTTTTTTATTAATTACCCCCTCCCCTCAGCCAATGCATGGCAGGGGAGAGGTGTGTGAGAGGGAGTGTGAGAACTCCTTGTGAGGTGGAAAGAGTGGTGGGAGAGAGAAGGCATGCAAAGCATGCCACAAGGGTGGCTATTTTCCCCCCTCAAAGGCTATATAACCTCCCCCTTAAGCTTGGGGGAGGCACGAAGAGAGAGAAGAGGGAGACCATGACTATAAGAGGATCGCCGCCGCCGTGAAGACCACCAGGCTGCCACCTGCTGCCGCGCTACTACCGCCGCCCATCCCACCGCCATCATCGTCCATTAATCTTCCCCCCCCCCCCTTCGTCATCAATCCTCTCCTCCCTAATCATTTCCCTCCACGTCACATTCTGTGACAGAGTATAAGTGGTGCATAGATCGGATGATGTAAGCGTGCGTAGTGAGCATCAAAAGGTCCCCAAGAACAAAAGAACTCTACTTTTTGCACACAAATCAATGTAGAAAGCATGCACGACATGAACAAGAGACATATTGGGTGCAATCTCCCCCCATGCTTTATGTGAGCGCTGCACAAAGTATGTATTTTATGTATTAATCATCTTCAAGCTCAAATAATAGCCCAAATTACAAAATAGCATGCTTTTGGCTTTTGAGTTTACTTTAGTGCCAAGTAGAAATAAAGCTAATGGGCGGGCGCCCAAGAAGTCAGGCATACCCAATACAATCTCCAAATACAAATATTTAAATCGTGCACCCATGCGCATACAAAAACAATATATAAATATCCAATGCCTTAATAAATAGGCGCGACAAAATATAGGCGCCATGCCTAAGGTATGTGCCCATCAAAATATAGATGATAACTTAAATACACGCTATCCTCCAATGCTTTCCATCGCCACTGCTGCTATCTCTACACATCAACTGAAGCATTCACAATTGTTAATAAAGTAATACAATTAAACCGATGTCAAAGGGTTTTGAAAGTAAAGTCGCAACCACAGAGGTTCTTAAGAAATTCCAAGATACAAGATTAAACAAGTGAGATCAGGCTATGCCATAGTAAACTCCAGACTCTTCATATTGAATGCAAAGTTTGTTGATTTAACATGCATATGTTCAATAAACTTGCTGTTCACAGCCTGAAGAGCTATTGAATCCAAACACCACCGGTTCCAGTAATCAAAGACCAGTTTCTGATCAGCAATTATTAAACCCTGTGCGAGTTTAACATACTCTATGGCAATTCTTTATTGCTGGATTCTATAATTCTGCAAAAGGTTAGGTTTGTCTCTAACAAGCTTTCTAACACCAAAAGATACATATAAGATTTCCAACAAGGGCTGTCACTGGCATGCTTCACTTGTGTTAAACTCTTCACTGTTTTACAAAGAGCATAATACTTCAAAATCTAATTCTTTGTAATCATTGAGAAGTGATTCAATGTCCTCAACCAGTAAATATCCAACTTTAGCATATAGAAAAGGGATGATCTACTTTATTGGCTTCTAGAATAGCACTAGATCCATCAGTCTACAACTCTTCCAATCTGTTATCAAAGGTGATACTTCTTGGGTATGGTGAACCTCTTTTGAAGCATTCAGTCTGACATAATTCTTCACCCTCAGAGCTTGTGTAAAGAACAATCTTCAATGTTTCATCTTTCAGCACTACTTGAACAGTCATCGAATTGTTGTAACACCAACTTAAGGCTTCTTCAATGTAAACATCCGGAGGTCCTCCACAGCTTTCTGAAATTGATCCAGTACAGCACGAATGCGTTCTATTTCATCCAGACTTCCCGAGGTTAAAGCTCCCTGCATTTCCTGGATTGAAACATGCGCATTTGCGGGATCATCTTGCTGTGTATTGGCCGGGCAAATGGTAGGTGGCGCTGAATGACACTGTATAAAGTCTAGGCTGGAAAAGCATCTCAAATTGTCCCCGCACTTCAAACCAACATACAGTTTTCAGGTAAGCACCCTCTTAAAACCATGAATTTGCAATAGGTTCCCACTTCCAATAACGTAGATCCTCAATCCAAACTATGGATAATGCTCTGGCGGTAGCATGAAGCATCCTTCACATGCATTTCAATCGACCCAATAAGCCAGACGGCCATCATTGAGGATGATCCCGGAGAGCAACTACCAGTACAGATGTTTTCTGGTGAGTGAGAAAAGGGCATGGCTATCCGTGAGGCTATCTTGGATGTGCAGACATTACGAGGTCCCTCCCACATTCATCCTTTCAATCCGCCGATCCAGGTCCATGAGAGCAGACCAGACTATATTCTGTTCTGAGGCTTTTTCAAACTATCTTTTGCAACAACTTCAACACAAAAGCAGCATTGAGTCTATTACACCATGTAACTGTCCTTAAAGCGCTCACCCTGGGTGTCGAAATAAGCTTGCCTTCAGTAATAGCAATATTGTAAAGACCTCAAGACTGTTGTAATCAAGATCTATGAAATCGCCCATAAAGATGTAATTTGTGCTGGATACATGACCACCTGTTTGGAATAGCTTCATTAAATCATGAAATTGCCCGTGTATATCACCATAGACAGTGACAGGGCTATTTACAGGCTGTACGTTCGACTCTTCTACTAGAATCTCCTTAACATATTAACAGAGTTGCTTGAGTTCATCTTCCAGTAAACGCTCCCCTTGTTTCACCCTTTCCTTCTGGCATGATCGCTGTGCAGTGCACGTCTCTGAATTTCCCCACGCTCACAGGGCGCCATCATTCCTTTTCTCCCTCCAAAAAGCCCCCCCATTTGAAAATAGTCATCCCCTTCTTGCTTTTTTCCTTCGGCTCCTCTATTCCTGCCCCATCATATACAACCAAGGTACCACTATTGTAGATTCCTAGAGAAGATATAGCAGTAGAAAAAGCTGATTGTGATGGTAACATGTGGGCAAATTGAAGGTGGGATCTACCACTCCATCAACATCAAAGAAGAGAGCACCTGGAATATCAGAAACCTTGTATTCTTGAAAAGATCGCTTTTCTCATTTGGCATGTACCAAGATGCATTCAACACCTTTCACAAATTGAAGCCTAAAATTCTTTCCTTCATGATTCAACCGCAATGTTTTATGGAATACAGCAGCAATCATAGATAATCTAATGCGGAAGCTAGCATGCATGACATTCTGAAAATATTGAGCTTCACAAAGAACTCCACCAACCACACCTACGAATATCAGAGCACCATATACATAACCAATCTCAGAGTGTATGCTAGTCTCAGCCACATCTCCCAAAGCTCCTGTGAGCTGTTGATCAAAACCTCCTCATCTAGGTTGACTGACCACTTGGCAAGACATGCCAACTAGAGCATTACAGATAAGTTCCTCTTGCTCCAAACCCTCTTCACCATACTGCCCACGCAGAACAAAAGTATAAACACAACAACTAAATATGTACAAAGTATCAAACCCCACAGACACAACTTTTGGGTGGATTTCACACCTCGGATGCGCAGCAGTACGACACCGATAAAAGTGAATACCTAGCAGTCTTCAGCTACATAAATAAATCAATTGGTTAGAAGTCAATCCTAACCTTAATTTATCACGAGTGCGTATTCTAAACTCATAAACGTTTATTAATTTAATATGTATTTTGCGGAATCACCCGCTATGGAATCACCCATGTACACACTAAATTAACGAAACGCCCAAAAAGGATAGGCGTCCCCATCGACTTCTCGCACAAAGAATCCACTTTGTGTATGAGCCCCGGTAATAAAAGTTTACAGAATCCACCGTGTAATATGCCTCCTGGGATCATACCCCGGGGGTGGGATAGAAATTGTCCTCAATTGCTATTAGCTCAATGTGGAGCTAACAGAGTGGGGAAAGCATTTAAGTCTCTAGCGTGCATCCATTGGGCCTCTTCAACAGGATGGTTTTTAAACTTGACCAAATATCTAGAATATCTACGGCCAGTTCTAGTGGCCATAAAGTCAGTATCTATAATAGCTTCAGGCTCAAGGATTTCAGTCTCTTCATCTAACAAAGGTGGAATTTCATAAACAGGGTGTAAGAAATTCATAATGTCCAAATTGTGTTCTAAGTGCAGTTTTGAATATATCAGATTTATCTAATCTCACTTGATAATAACCAGATTTAAGATCTATCTTACTGAATATAGTAGAACCTTGTAGTTTATCCATAAGATCATCTACCCTAGGAATCAAATATCTATTCTTAACTGTAATTTTATTCAGGGCATGATAATCAATACACATGCGATAAGTATTATTATTCTTCTTTACTAATAAAACAGGTGCACCAAATGGAGAACTACTAAGTCTGATTAATCCTTTGTTTAACAACTCTTCTACTTCATTTTGAATTTCTTTCTGTTCAATTTGATTATGCCTATATGGTGCTTTACATGGTGGTTTTGTACCAGGAATTAAATCTATTTTGTGATCTTCAGGTCATGAAGGAGGTAGTCCAGGTGGTAAATCATCAGCAAAACAATCTTTAAATCGAGCAAGAAATTGTTTATGCCTAGGATACATATGTTTCTCTTTAGCTTGAAGTTCATTGACCCAAATTAAATAAGATTTGGTACTTTTACGTAATGCACGTTTAGCTTAAGTATGAGTAAGCAGTGGAAAATTATTGGATGCGTGCATACCATGCAATGTGATTTGTTTTCCTTGAAAATGAATTTTAATTGAATGCGTGGAATAATCCATGTCAGGATTATACTGATGACGCCAAGGCATACCTAGGATAATATCACTAGGCTGTAAAGGTACAACTAGAAAATTTCTATGTTCAGTGTATTCACCAATTTTAATCTCTAAGTTATGCACCTCTTGTGTTCCATTATATCTTGTGCCTAAGAATGCTGCTTTAATGCGATAATGTGTAGAAACAGTTTGTAAATTCAATTCTTTCAATAACTCTGCAGAAATAAAATCATGTGTACTACCATCATCATGCAAAATAATCTTTTCTTTACCATGCACTAAACATTTCATTGTCAACAAAGAATGTGAAGTTGGCATAGCTGGTAAAGTATCTAAAGGAGTAGCAATGTTGTCATCATCTTCTATAAAGTCAGGCAGTTCCTCATGTTCTTTATCATCCATTGCTCCAAGATAATTGATATGGACAGATGGTTTCTTCAATTGGCAATTGGCTGCTAGATGTCTAGGTTGATGGCATTTGTAACAAACTATTGGTTTGGCTTTAGATACATTTTTTGCAATGGCAGGAAGTCTAGGAATATTAGGATTTGGCTGTGAGGATGGCTTAAGGTTTTGATTGGTGTTTGATGGCAAAGCAAGTGGTCGTGTCCAATACTTACGGAATGGTAATGGAAGAAAATGGCTTTGATTGAATCTTCTAAAATTTGAATTGAATTGTTTGGAACCATAGTTACCATTTTCTTGAAATTGTTGTGGACGCTTGTCTCTTCCTTGAATCTTGTCTTCAGCGTCATGAGGCAAAGAAATTTCATCTTCAAGGGTTGTTGGCTTGAACATATTAACTTCAACGTAGTAATGTCCAAGTAAGTCGGACATAAACTTGTGTTTGTGAGTCGCTTCAGGTATGTCTTCTAGCATGCATAGTTGCAGTAGGGCATTCCAAAAATGTTCGGTGTATTGGGAAATAGGTTCACGATCTCTTTGCTGTAGAAGATCCCATTGCTTTATGGCTTTTTCATGGAATTGAGGAGGAAGGAAATTCTGCAAAAACTTCCTTTGGAAACTCTCCCAGGTAGTAGGACAATCAATGCTCTTGCGAATCACAATCCACCAAAGAGATGCTCGATCGACTACAGGATTAGTGACACATTTAATTTTATCTTTTTCAGTGTATGTCTCTTCATGAAAGTAATCATCAAACTGATTGATAAATGCAAATACAGTCTTTCCATCTGGAGTTCCATTGAAAGTACGAAATTTAAAATTTCTTTTACTTGTTTTTGTTTCTTTGCGGATGGATTGAGCTTCAAGCGTCGCATTGATGGTACGTCGTATAAGATCTTTGGGTTGCGGTCCATCTTTGTCGGTGGAAGATCATTTTAAATTATCCAATTGAACTTGCAAAGCTTTTCGGGCTCTTCGTTCTTCATCAAGCTGCATCATAATCAAATCTAATTTTTGTTCCATCGTAGGTTCGGGAAGATCACCTTCGGCCATTAAATCATCCATGTTTTGTTTCATCATCCTGTAAAAATCCAAAAGACCTCACTCTCTCAAAATCTGATTAGCGGGATGAGGTAGCTCAAAGCCGGGCATACAAGGCTTATAGATTTTTGTTTGGCTTTTACAGTCTTTATCTTTTGCGGTTGCGGTATTTGTAGTCTTCTTAAAAACTGCGTATGACCATCTGCATGTGCTGAAACTGGTTTAGCAAGTCTGCTGTGTGAATAGAGTCTTCCACTGAACAATTTTGTAATTCTGTGCTTCTGCGTAGGAACAGTCTTTATGGGAGTAATTAAGATAAGTCGGTTTTGATCCTCTGTGACTTACAGGACTTGCAGAAGTATGAAGACTTGCAGAACTTGAGTAATTAAGCTTGTTTAAAGCTTAAGTGACTTAGGTTTAAGAGAGCACTTAAGTTGATCGACGAATTTTGAGGGGGGGTCCGTTTTTTGCGCCGCCGATTCCGTTCAGAAGGTGCCGCGGCCACAGTCATTGAATTTTATGGGGCTTAAGCTTTATAATAAGCTTTTAAAGCCTTTAGATAAACCTTCTAAACTTCTTGGCTATGGAAGTAAAGCTTACTGTATTGTGGAAAAACGACTTGTAGAGGGAGATGTAGGAGTGGTCCTCCACCTTCTCAGGCCGGTCCTTCGCGATCAAAGGCTGCAGGCTAAGGTTCTTGAGTTATCGACTGTTCGCGATGAAACTCACTGTAGAGCTCAATAGTTCTAGGAGCTCCACCTTCGCACAAGATGGATAGCGATTGGAAGCTCTCGATCTCAGCTTTGCTCTGATACCACTAGTGCACAGATCGGATGTCGTAAGTGCGCGTAGTGAGCGTCAAAAGGTCCCCAAGAACAAAAGAACTCTACTTTTTGCACACAAATCAATGTAGAAAGCATGCACGACAGGAGCAAGAGACCAATTGGGTGCAATCTCCCCCCATGCCTTGTGTGAGCACTCCACAAAGCATGTATTTTATGTATTAATAATCTTCAAGCTCAAATAATAGCCCAAATTACAAAATAGGATGCTTTTGGCTTTTGAGTTTGCTTTAGTGCCAAGTAGAAATAAAGCTAATGGACGGGTGCCCAAGAAGTCAGGCATACCCAACACAATGTCCAAATACAAATATCTAAATTGTGCACCCATGCGCATACAAAAATAATAAATAAATATCCAACGTCTTAATAAATAGGCGCGATAAAATATAGGCGCCATGCCTAAGGTATGCGCCCATCAAAATATAGATGATAACTCGAATACACGCTATCCTCCAAAGCTTTCCACAGCCACTGCTGCTATCTCTACACATCAACTGAAGCATTCACAATTGTTAGCAAAGTAATACAATTAAACCGACAAAAGTCAATACCTAGCAGTCTTCAACTACATAAATAAATCAATTGGTTAGAAATCAATCCTAACCTTAATTTATCACGAGTGCGCACTCTAAACTCATAAACATTTATTAATTTAATATGTATTTTGTGGAATCACCCGCTATGGAATCACCCATGTACACACTAAATTAATGAAATGCCCGAAAAGGATAGGCGTCCCCATCGACTTGTCGCATAAAGAATCCACTTTGTGTATGAGCCCCGGTAATAAAAGTTTACGGAATCCATCGTAAAACCTTACGGAATCCACCGTGGCATGGAATCCACTATGTAATATGCCTCCTGGCATCAATAAGAAGCTTCTAAAGACAAGCTTCCATAAGCCTAGTGCATATGGCTTATCCCCGGGAATTAAAATCCAAGCCTCGAAGGCCCTGATCCTGTGTAGGAGAGAAATATCGCGGACTGTGAGTTTTCAGGACGCGTGAGTAACCCAAGGGAAGCTGCTGCAACAAAAAGAAATACGCTACAGAAATGGCCCCAAAACAAAAGATGCAAGGCGCATGCGCGGAAGTCTCGAACCCGAGTTTACACGTGGACATTCCTATGAGTTCTCATGCCTAGGTTCTAGGAGCTTAATTCCGCATAAAAGGAATGCATTAGGCACGTTAAATTTTCATTAGAAGAATGCATTTACGCATGTTTCTAATTCACGTAGTCTAGTTAAAATGCATTTGGGAAATTATCTGCCTGAAAATTTTACAAGAGTTAGAGCATGTCATGCAATTGGGTTGCTTGCATTTCCAAGTTGCAAATCCTAAGTGCATATTGCTTAGGTTTAAAAGATGAAATTGTTTAAATGCATCTTTGATTGGCTACGGAAAAGAAAAGCGCGTAAGGCATTTAGGTAGTAATTTTCTACTTGTAGATTCGTATGACATTATCGTTGTCGATGTTGCCCAAGTAGTTGCATTGCATGGAAATGAAATCATGGACTTGCATGTTGCATGTGAAGATGCTTGTATTTTAAGACGGATTAAGTGCCATAGAATGGATTAAGTCAACAATAGTCTTATGATATTTGTCATGCATGAACTTCATTTATCAAAGTTGTATCTAGAAAAGGGTGTATGTCATATTAAAGTATGAAATTCAACTGCATTAAACAAAAGGTTGTAGGCAAAGTTCTTAATGTAAATCTATGTAGTTTTATGCAAGTTATCCCCCAAAATGTCAATCATTATGATTCTAGCAAGGAAGAGAAATTGTCAATTGCAAGCCCTATAGTTGCATTGAAGGAAAGGTTTATGATCTGCATACTTACATGGAATGTTGCATATTGAATTTAGTTAATTGCATCCCTTAGGAAAAGTACTCGCATCTCTTCTAAGCAAAGACCATTCTCGATGTGAGAAAATTAGATCATTTTAGGTAGATCACTTGTAAGGGTATAACCTTCAAGGGATTCGTAAAAGCATAACTAGTCGGTACGACGAATACTTGATCAAAGTGCTAGGTAGGGTTTAGCACGTTAAAAGAATTCTACCTAGTATCGCACTTGGGAGGCAATGTCAAGACTTTCGAACCCAAGGGTCCTACCCACATTCACGGAATGATTGGGTTAATCGGACATCCATACAATAACAATTTAGGATTTTTACCTTAGTGCAAATTGGCCGAATATTAGATTAGAAACCCTAGGGCCAATCGTTATCGGCTTAGTAAGATTAGGAATTGGGTTGGGTCAAGAGGACACTCCAAACCCTACATCTTGACTAAACATAATTCTTGACCGAGGAATGTCATTGGTGGGAGATTGATCCCACAAGCTAGATGCGACTCCTATGCAACAAGTTGCAACGTTGCATGGCTTTGTGTTTAAGTCACAAGATGGATTTGCCACTCTTTAGAACAAGGTTGTCAGGTTCTAGTGCAAGAGAATGAGTAGTCATCCTGCTACATCACCCTTCTTGGGTTGAGTTGCCAAGTAAGGGGAAGATATGTATTGCCTAACAAAGAAAGGATCAATCAAGATGGGGTGACAAAGTTGCCTAGGATTTACTGTCTTAACTTAACGAACCTAAGGTGTTTGCTAATTTGGGTTAGTAGGGTATAAACCCTAACCCAAGGATAAAAGGGAAACAAGCAACGAATCCCTTGGAGATCGTGGCAAGTTGCTATTGATCCCGTATCAAATGCTGGATGCATTCGAAGAGAAAGATTCACTTCTTAGGAGTTGGCCAAGTAAAGGACCACAGGATTGATTGTGTTTGTATAGTTAGGAGCATTGTTTGTATTGCTTTGCTCAAAGAACTAAAGATGGAAAAATAATTAATGCTTCAGGTTGAAGGCATGGAGGGAGAGGCAGCATCAGTTACCCCCGACTGTCTGCCTGCTGACCCTAACCAAGGGGGTTGTTTGCCACGCCGGGAACGTGGACCGAACTCGCCACGAGAGGTCTCTCTGTTGGGCGCTACTTGGAGCAGGAGGACGCTTGGCTGCTAGGGGGGGCTCTGGCCATAAATCCCTTGCCTTCCTGGTCCTGCACAAGAGGTCGACGTGACTTGGGATTGGATCTTGAGGCCGGCATACTAGTCTATAGGAAGAAACTTGGATTAGTAATCCCTGAGGATTATTGGATTGCCTTTGGGCAGATTATGGATTGCCTTCGGGTGGATTATGGATTAGCCTTTGTGCTGGATTATTATGATGTATTTGAAAGACTGATTAATAAGATAACTTGTTGAAAATGAACTTTTTTGACACTGTTTTTCTATGTCAAGTACTAACATTACGTGAAGGAACCGATGATTAACTGGCTAATTAAGAAAGCTATATTTGCGTGTCAAACTAAATGTGGTAGGTAATTAGACAACTAAAGCAAGCTTGAGGAAAGTGCGGTGGATGTGGCCATGGGTCCGTCCTACGGATGGGTAGTCCCGATTTGCCGGGAACTTTTCTTGAAGGAATTTGACAGTAAGGAACATTGATCTAGAATCTAGGATACTAGAGTCCCAATTTATGCTGTTTTAGGGGGAACGGAATGGGACAACCCTACATGTCAGAGGTTGGAAGGTCAAGAAAAACACGTATGCGTACGAGGAAGTGACTTGAATAATCCCTGCCAACAGAATCAAGGTGTTGGGATGTTACGAGAAGAACGGGTACCAAAGGAAAGGATACCCTAATCTTCCAATGACCTATTGATTCCTGAAATTTTATGACCCCAATCCATACTATTTTTCAATTTTCGTAGCTAAATGTAACACAATCTTATTCTCCCTGAATTAATGTATCAGCTTGCTCTACCATCCCAAGAATAATTGTACTCTGAAAGGACTATGCCCATATGGATGAAATAAGTCTCTTTTTATCAATGATTGTGTTGACTGTGAGTATTGATAAAAAAGTTAAGTCATTAGATCTCTTGGCTGAAAGCTGAATTGGACATAAAATGTAATGTGAGAAACATTTAGCAAGTTGTTAACATTAAGAATCTCATATCCAAGCATAATGTCAGGTGCAGATTTCTAGTTCGACCCCTACACCAAGTACGACCGTGATTCAGGAGAAGAAGTTTCTTCTCAAGCAAATCAAGCCACCAGAATTTGATGGCAAGGGAAGGTCCATCCAAATTGATGCCGAGATCTGGATCAAATCCATGGAGAATTACTTTGAAGCGGCAGTTACCGCACCTGCTAACCATGCTATGTTCGCCAAGTTGAAGCTTACCAGCAAAGCTAGACTTTGGTGGAAGCAATGGTGCAAAGACCAAGGGATCTCGGAAGGGTCAGCTACTTCGGAGAAGCTTAAAAGAGTTGCGCGATGAAGATATCTACCACCTGCCTACCACATGTAGAAAATTGATGCCAGGAGGCATATTCCACGGTGGATTCCGTGAGGTTTTACGGTGGATTCCGTAAACTTAGATGACCGGGGCTCATACGCAAAGAGGATTCTTTGTGCGAGAAGTTGATGGGGACGCCTGTCCTTTTTGGGCGTTTCATTAATTTAGTGTGTACATGGGTGATTCCATAGCGGGTGATTCCGCAAAATGCATATTAAATTAATAAACGTTTATGAGTTTAGAGTGCGCACTCGTAATAAATTAAGGTTAGGATTTATTTCTAACCAGTTGATTTATTTATGTAGCTGAAGACTGCTAGGTATTCACTTTTGTCGGTTTAATTGTATTATTTTACTAACGATTGTGAATGCTTCAGTTGATGTGTAGAGATAGCAGCAGTGCGGAGGAAAGCATTGGAGTCTAGCGGGTTTTCGACCTTTCGACTATATTTTGATAGGCGTCACGCCTATATTTTGATTATGTCTATAGAGACATCGATTATTTATTATTATTTTGTATGCGCTTATGCGCCTGGATATGTTATTTTTATTTGGACATTGAGATTGGGCGTGCCAGACTCTTTGGGCACCGTCCATTAGCTTTATTTTCCTATTTTTGGTAGAAAG
Source organism: Lygodium microphyllum (assembly GCF_053477565.2). Lineage (NCBI taxonomy): Eukaryota > Viridiplantae > Streptophyta > Polypodiopsida > Schizaeales > Lygodiaceae > Lygodium > Lygodium microphyllum. The sequence continues at coordinate 80,130,092 of NC_141163.1, read as the reverse complement.
CAAACTCAAAATCTAAAAGCTTGTCATATTTTTGTAATTGGGCTATTTTTGAGCAAAAAGATTGGAAATATATATTAAATACATGCTTTGTGAAGCGCTCACACAAGGCATGGGGGAGATTGAACCCAATTTGTCTCTTGTCTCATGTCGTGCTTGCTTTCACATTGGTTTTTGTGCTAAAAAGTAGAGTGCTTTGTTCTTGGGGACCTTTGGGAATTCACTACGTGAGCTACCTGCGTCCGATCTGCGCACCAGTGGTATCAAAGCGGAGCAGAGATCAAGGGCTTCCAATCGCTACCAATCTCGGGCGAAGGCGGAGCTCTAGGAACAAACGGCCTCTACAGTCAATCTCGTCGCGAACTGTCGATACAGGCAGACTTCTGGCGATCAAGAACCCCTGTTTCCACTCTCAGATCGCGAAGGACCACTCTCTGTCGGCGGAGGACCACTCCCTCAACTCCATGAACAAGTCGTGATGAAACTGTGAGAAAAGCTCTTAATCCTATTAATCAAAAGCTTAATCATAAAGCTTAAGGGTATTAGAGAAGCTTGATTAGCTTCAAATCAACAAATCGATGCATCCTGGGAGGTCCGAAAATCACGCGGAAAAAAAAAACGGCCCCCCCCCCTCTTCACGAAAAAAACGGCGGACTGTAGCTTCTTACTTAAGCTTATTAAGCTTTAAGCTTAACTAATTAAGCTTAAATCCTACTATACTCTGCAAGTTCTACTGGTCAGACAAGTCTGCAAACTCCGGGTCACGCACTCCAGAAGACAAGTTTCGCAAGTCGACACTAATCAAGTACTGCAAGTCCTGCAAATCAGCTAAGTTCAGCAAGTCAACAACCCTGCAAGTCTGTTAAGTCTGCAACTCTGCAAGTCAGACTAAATCAGAACTGACTAACGCTCGAAACTCCTAGAAGACTTGTTCGTTTGCAAAAACTCAAAACTGGAAAGTTGTTCGCAGCAAGCTGTTTTACCTATCTACAAGTTCGTTGAAGTACTTTCAGCAAACGGAGACAGAAATATTTCAGAATTTCTGAAAATTGAAGAAGAAAATACCCAAAATACATAGCCTTGTAACCCCAAATTTGAGCTACGCTCATCCCGCTAACTGATTTTGAGTGAGAAAGGTTTGTTGAGTTTTACAAGATGACTACCCCACTTATGGATGATCCTATGGCTGAAGACGACCTACCCGAGCCTACCATGGAGCAAAAGCTGGATCTTATCATGTTGCAATTGGACGAAGAGCGAAGAGCTAGGCAAGCCTTGCAAGCGCAATTGACAAAGCTACAAGGAGCGTCCACTGATAAAGAAGAACCTCAAGCTGAAGATTTGATACGCCGTACCATCGACGCCACTCTTGAAGCACAAACCATTCGCAAGGAATCCAAGATAAGTAAACGAAGTTTCAAGTTTCGCACTTTCAATGGCATAAGAGAAGGAAAGACCGTTTTATCATTCATTAGCCAGTTTGATGACTATTTCCATGAGGAAACTTATCCTGAGAAAGATAAAATCAAGTGTGTTACTAATCATCTGATAGATAGAGCATCACTTTGGTGGACTGTCGTCCGCAAGAGCATAGAATGTCCTGCTACATGGGAAGATTTCAAGAAGAAGTTCATGCAAAATTTCCTTCCACCGCAATTTCATGAGAAGGCTATCAAGCAATGGGATTTACTTCAACAACGCGATCGTGAGCCTATTCCACAGTATACAGAGCGTTTTTGGAATGCACTCCTACAGCTACGCATGCTTGAAGACGTACCAGAGACGACACATAAGCGGAAGTACATGTCTGGACTTCTTGGACATTACTACGCTGAGGTGAATATGTTCAAGCCTGCTACCCTTGAAGACGCCATCTCCTTAGCTCACGACACTGAAGATAAGTTACGTGGAAGAGATCGACGACCATAGCCATTCCAAGCAAATGGTAATTATGGATCTAAACAATTTAATTCAAATTTCAGAAGGTTTAATCCAGGTCGTTTTTCATCACCATCTTTCCGCAAGAATTGGCCTAAACCACCTGCATTACCATCCACTGTCAATCCAAATCCTAAGCCTATCCAACAAGAAAATCCAAATATACCCAGACTCCCAGCCATTGCAAATAATGTGACCAAAGCCAAGCCTATCGTATGCTACAAGTGTCACCAGCCAGGCCATCTCGCAGCAAATTGTCATTCAAAGAAGCCATCAGCACATATCAACTACCTTGGAGATATGGACGAAGACGATCATGAGGATATGCCGGATTTCACTGAAGAAGAAGATGATCCTACTACTACTTCCGACACTTTACCAGGTATGCCTACTTTACATTCATTGTTGACTATGAAATGTATGGTGCATGGAAAAGAAAGAATTATATTGCATGATGACGGTAGTATGCATGACTTTATTTCAGCAAAATTGGTAAAGGAATTGAAATTTCATACAGTACCTACGCACTATCGCATAAAAGCTGCATTTTTAGGCACTAGGTACAATGGCACACAAGAAGTTCAAGATTTAGAAATTCAAATTGGTCCATATATTGAAAGAAGAAATTTCTTAGTTGTCCCATTACAATCTAGCGACATTATTCTAGGAATGCCATGGAGACACCAACATAATCCCAATATAGATTATTCCACACACACAATGAATATAAATTTTCAAGGAAAATCTATTACATTATTTGGTATGCATGCATCTCATATGTTTCCACTGCTTTCGCATACTCAAGCAAAACGTGCACTACGCAAGAATACTAAATCATATCTCATTTGGGTGAATGAATTGCACGCAAAAGAAACTCATATGCACCCTCAGCATAAGGAATTTCTTGCATATTTTAAGGACTGTTTTGCAGAAGACCTACCACCAGGTTTACCTCCATCACGACCAGAAGACCATAAGATTGACCTAATACCTGGCACACAACCACCTTGCAAAGCCCCATATAGGCACAATCAAATAGAGCAAAAAGAAATCCAGACTCAAGTAGAAGAATTACTAAATAGAGGTTTAATTCGACCTAGCAGTTCTCCATTCGGTGCACCTGTGCTCTTAGTCAAGAAAAAGAATAATACTTATCGGATGTGTATTGACTACCGAGCATTAAACAAGATCACTGTAAAGAATAGGTATCCTATACCTAGAGTTGATGACCTTATGGACAAACTGCAAGGATCTTCTATATTTAGTAAAATTGACCTTAAATCTGGATATCATCAGGTGAGGTTAGATAGATCTGACATATTTAAGACTGCACTCAGGACACAGTTTGGCCATTACGAATTCTTAGTTATGCCATTCGGATTAACTAATGCACCTGCTACTTTCAGTAGAATGATGAACCGTATTTTTCTAAAATATCAGTATTGTGTGATTGTTTTCTTTGATGATATTTTAGTGTTCAGTCAAAGTGAAAAAGAGCATTACGAGCATTTATCAATAGTTTTTCAATTACTGAAAGAAAATCAATTGTTTGCAAATCCTGACAAGAGTGAATTCTTTAAGACAGAAATAGAATATCTAGGTCATATTGTATCAGAAGAAGGAATAAAAGTTGATCCTAAGAAAATTGACGCAATATTGCATTGGCCTATTCCTAAAAATGTACATGAATTACGCTCATTCCTTGGTCTTGCTAGTTTCTATAGGAAGTTTGTACGTAATTTCTCATTACTTGCTTTACCACTGACCAAACTTCTTAAGAAAGGCATTGTTTATCAATGGACTGAAAACCAGCAGAAATCCTTTGATTTACTTAAACGTGCATTGACCAATGCCCCTGTCCTACAACTGCCTGACTTTAACAGACCATTCTTTTTAGTTGTGACTGATGCTAGCGGATCAGGAATAGGAGCCGTGTTAATGCAAGATAACCATCCAATAGCATATTCTAGTTCTAAGCTGAAACCCTCTGAGCTTAAATATTCCACCTATGACAAGGAACTCTTAGCAGTTGTCCAAGCATTGAAACAATGGAAGCATTATTTAATGGGTTCAGAATTCATGATAAAGACCGACCAGCAAAGCATTAGACATCTACTTAGCCAACCCCAAATTTCTGACCGTCATATCAAATGGGCTTCATTCATTCAAAGTTTCCATCCTATCATTCAATACCAACCTGGAAAAGAAAATGTAGTTGCCGATGCATTAAGTAGAAGACCTGCAATTCATAACATTTCTATCATATCTTTTGATTCTTTGATTGCTATGAAAGACGCATATCACCAGGATATTACTTTTCATTCTGATTGGCAAAAATTAGTTCAAAATAATTTCATTCCTGTTGATTCATTGTCATATAATGATGGATTCATGTTCTTTGAAAAGAGACTGTGTGTTACTATTCCATTCCGATCTTTTGTTTTAAATGAAATTCATTGTCCCCCATATCAAGGTCATAGAGGTATCATTTCTACATTACGCATGTTAACTGAAGATTTTTATTGGCCGCATATGGATGCAGATGTGTCTAATTTTGTTTCTGAATGTCTGATTTGTCAAAGAATAAAGAGACATCATGGTAAACAGTATGGGTTATTAATGCCTTTATCTATTCCATCTAAACCTTGGGAACATATATCTATGGATTTCATTACTGGATTACCAAATACTAAATCTAATCATGACATGATTTGGACAATTGTAGATAGATTTAGTAAGCAAGCATATTTCATTGCATGTAAGAAAACTTTAACAGCATCACAAGCAGCACAATTATTTTTGAAAACTGTTTTTACTAACCATGGATTGCCGAAAGTGATTATTTCAGATAGAGATTCTAGATTTTGTAATAATTTCTGGATTACACTGTTTTCAAATCTAGGCACAAAGATTGATTTCTCATCTGCATTTCATCCAGAAACAAATGGACAAACAGAAGCCACAAATAGCACTATTTTAGATCTTTTACGTGCATACACTATCTCTAAACCTCAGACATGGGATACTCATTTACATTTATTACAATTTGCATATAATAATACACCTCACACATCTACAAAGAAAGCACCTTTTGAAGTTATTTATGGACATAGATTATCTACACCTGTTGCATCTTTGTCTAATAGAATACAAAGTGCCGATGATATTGCTGTTATGCATAACACTATTTTTGATGAGGTAAAGGATATGATTGCTAAAGCCCAACAATCATATACCAAACAAGCCAACAAGAAAAGACAAGCCATGAATTTCAAAGTTGATGATTATGTTTGGCTTAGAATAGAAAAGCGTAGACTGCAAAGTGTAGATAGACATCCAGTTGTCAAATTAGCCCCTAGATTCTACGGACCATTTAGAATCATTCATAAGATTAATGACAATGCATTCAAGTTAGAACTGCCATCACATTGGAAAATTCATAATACATTTCATATTAGTTTATTGAGACCATTTAGAGGACAATTACCTATCCACCCTGTCTATGAAAACCCACCTTTACTAGAAGAAGAGACTGAAATACTTGAACCAGAAGCCATTATAGACATTGACTACATGACCACTAGAACTGGCCGAAGGTACTCTAGATATCTCGTCAAATTTAAGAACCATCCTGTAGAAGAAGCACAATGGATGCACGCTAGAGACCTAAATGCTTTTCCCACTCTGTTAGCTCCACATTGAGCTAATAGCAATTGAGGTCAATTGCTATCCCACCCCGGGGGTATGATGCCAGGAGGCATATTCCACGGTGGATTCCGTGAGGTTTTACGGTGGATTCCGTAAACTTAGATGACCGGGGCTCATACGCAAAGAGGATTCTTTGTGCGAGAAGTTAATGGGGACGCCTGTCCTTTTCGGGCGTTTCATTAATTTAGTGTGTACATGGGTGATTCCATAGCGGGTGATTCCGCAAAATGCATATTAAATTAATAAACGTTTATGAGTTTAGAGTGCGCACTCGTAATAAATTAAGGTTAGGATTTATTTCTAACCAGTTGATTTATTTATGTAGCTGAAGACTGCTAGGTATTCACTTTTGTCGGTTTAATTGTGTTATTTTACTAACGATTGTGAATGCTTCAGTTGATGTGTAGAGATAGCAGCAGTGCGGAGGAAAGCATTGGAGTCTAGCGGGTTTTCGACCTTTCGACTATATTTTGATAGGCGTCACGCCTATATTTTGATTATGTCTATAGAGACATCGATTATTTATTATTATTTTGTATGCGCTTATGCGCCTGGATATGTTATTTTTATTTGGACATTGAGATTGGGCGTGCCAGACTCTTTGGGCACCGTCCATTAGCTTTATTTTCCTATTTTTGGTAGAAAGCAAACTCAAAAGCTAAAAGCTTGTCATATTTTTGTAATTGGGCTATTTTTGAGCAAAAAGATTGGAAATATATATTAAATACATGCTTTGTGAAGCGCTCACACAAGGCATGGGGGAGATTGACCCCAATTTGTCTCTTGTCTCATGTCGTGCTTGCTTTCACATTGGTTTTTGTGCTAAAAAGTAGAGTGCTTTGTTCTTGGGGACCTTTGGGAATTCAGTACGTGAGCTACCTGCGTCCGATCTGCACACCAAAAATGAACGAGTTCTATGAGATGAAATAACTTGGTTTATCTCTTGATGCTTACTATTCAAAGTTCGTCTCTCTTTTGAAGTATGCGCCACAAATGGACATGACACAACAGGTGTCGAAGTTTTGTGCCAGATTAAACCCACCTATAAACACCCGCCTCGAGTCAATACGCCCAACAGACCTTCAAGATGCGCTCATTCGATCTGCGCCCATAATTCAGGAGGTGCAGACTAGGACAAGAAATAACAAGACTTGGTCTTACAAGGATCAGAACAAAGGAGTGTATAGGTCCCAGGCGAAGAGAGTTCAAGGTCAAAACCAGGGACAAAGGAAGAAAGCTAGGACCAATAATGTCAATAATTTTGTTCCTACCCAAGGTAATGGCCACAATCTCCATTTTTTCCATTGCAACGAGCCCGGTCATTTCACAAGGCAATGTCCCAAGCTTGGCGGAGGACAACGTCAAGGACCATCCCAAGGAACCGCCCATGGCCAAGGAGCCGCCACCCGGGGCAAAGGAAGAACTGCTTGTGTTGCCAACAGGGAGATGTGCAATGAAGAAGACTCGACCATGGAAGCAGACTTTGAGAGGGCAACAGACCATGCCGCCCTTCACAAGAAAGGCCCAAATCGCCAATTTTCGGTGATTCAGACACCATCAAACTATCAAGGTAAAGGCTTCAAAACCTTCATTGATTGTGATAGTACGCATTCCTTTATTTCACCAGCTTGTGCAAGAAGACTAGGAATAGCCACAATAGATCCACCTACCTTATTTGTGGAATTAGAAAATGGTCGTGAGGTCACTTGTACCAGGCAAACTGCTAAGTTGAAATTCCTACTGGAAGGAAAGTCGACTTCAGTCAGATTCAAGGTTATGAACCTAGGTATGCATGAGTGTTTGCTCGGAATGGATTGGCTTAAACCTAATGATGCCCACATTCACTATGAAAAGGGCTAAGTTTCCTTTTAAAACTCTGAAGGGCAATTGGTCACAACTCAAGGAGAGGCTGGTAGGCCAAAAATTCAACTGGCCAAAGCAACTCGGATAATAAAGGGAGTTAGAAAGGGACTACCTGTCTATTTGATTAAGCTTAATAAGCTAGATCAGAATCAGGAGTCTAGTGAAGAACCTTCATGGCTAAAGGAGTACGCAGAAGTATTTCGTGAAGAGCTGTCAGAACTTCCTCCTCAAAGGGAAGTTGATCATGAAATCAAGCTAGCGCCAAGAGCCGCGCCAATTGTAAAGAGACCATATAGAATGGCCATTCCGGAAGTGATTGAGCTGAAGGAGCAACTAAAGTAACTATTAGATTAGGGTTACATCCGTCCTAGCAGTTCGCCATGGGGAGCTTCAGTACTGTTCCAGAAAAAGAAGGATGGAATGCTTCGGCTGTGTATTGATTACAAAGAGTTGAATCAATCAATCATTAAGAACAAGTACCCTATTCCAAGAATAGCTAAACTTCTTGATCGTCTTCAAGTTGCGAAGATCTTCTCCAAGATTGATCACAGGTGTGGTTAGTATCAGATAAGGATCAAGGAAGAGGATATCCCAAAGACGGCATTCAGCACAAGATATGGACACTTTGAGTTCTTAGTCATGTCATTCGGGCTGACAAATGCTCCTGCCACCTTCAACAGGCTAATGTAGGATATCTTTAGGCCATATCTTGATGACTTTGTACTCGTCTTCTTTGACGATACCTTAGTCTACTCCAAACAGGAAGAAGATCATGAACCCTAGCTTCGCATCATCCTTGAGACAATGAGGGCACACAAGCTTTATGCTAAGAAGAAGAAGTGTGCATTCTTCAAGTGACAGATTGAATATCTGGGATTCATTGTATCTACGGAAGGAATCTCAGTGGATCCGGCTAAGGTCAGAATGTCCAACACCAACAACTGTCAAAGAAATACGTAGTTTTCTTAGATTGACGGGGTGGTACAGGGTCTTTATCAAAGACTATGCTTTGATTGCCGTGCCACTGACCGATCTACTGAAGAAGCAAACATCAATTGTATGGTCACCTGCTGAATAATCGAGCTTTGATAAACTAAAACAAAGTTTGGTCTCAGCACCTATCCAGAAACTTCCGGACCTTAGTAAGGAATTTGAAGTGATAACTAATGCTAACACACTTGCCTTAGGATGTACGCTTATGCAAGAAGGTCATCCTGTAGCATATTCTTCGAGGAAATTGAAGAGCCATGAAAGGAACTATGCTACCCATGATCTGGAGTTGTTAGCTGTCATCCATGCTCTCAAGATTTGGAGACACTACTTGCTGGGTAATAAGTTTACCCTAGTGATGAATCATAAAAGTCTTAAGTGGATCTTTACCCAGAATGAACTCAATATAAGGCAACGTCGATGGATTGAAGTGCTGGAGGAATACGATTTTGAAATCAAAAAACGGCCTAGAAAGGAGAATGTAGTTGCCGATGCACCCAGTCGTAAGGCTTTTCTAAATTCTCTAACCTTGCAAGATCCATCAACAGCTAGATCTCTAGCCACAAAGGTATCCATGCCAAACAACCCAATACTTGAGCTAGCTAGAGAAGAGGCATGCCATGATCCAACCTATCAGAAGTTGCTAAGGGAGATCCCCATCAAGGACCAAGACTTGTCTACTATAAAAACGAGATTATATATACCGGCAAGCTAGTCACTCAAGCAAAAGATACTTTGGGAAGCTCATGACTCCCCTTTTTCAAGACATCTTGGCTATGCCAAGACCCTCAATACAGCCAGAAAGAGCTATTATTGGGAAAGGCTTAAAGGTGACGTTCTCAAATATGTCATAGAGTGTTTGTATTGTCAACGCATTAAGGATGAACATGTCAAAATGCCAGGGAAGTTGCAACCACTTGACATTCCCCAAATGAAATGGGAATTCATCAGAATGGATTTTGTTGTTGGCTTGCCCTAAGTTTGGGGAGGATACAACTCCATTATGGTTGTGGTTGATATGCTCACCAAGGTTGCACATCTTATCCCTGTTAAGACAAACTATAAGCCTCAGACATTGCAAGGTTATTTATCAAGGAGATATTCAAACTGCATGGGTTACCCATAAGAATCATTAGTGATCGTGACTCTCTCTTTACATCACACTTCTGGAGGGCTATCTTCAAATCCATTGAAACTCAACTCTGTTTCAGTACAGCTTACCATCCCCAAACCGATGGTCAAACAGAGCGAGTCAACCAAGTCATTGAGGATATGCTAAGGGCATATTGTTGCCGTGAATCCAAAAAGTGGATTCAATATTTGCCACTAGTTGAGTTTGCCTATAATGCTTCCTACCAACAAAGCATTCAGATGACCCCTTTTCAAGCATTGTACGGGCACGACTGTTGAAGTCCTTTAAACTTCTCGGATCCAACCTTGAGGGTTGAAGCTTCAAAGCAAATGCTGAAAGATGTGGATGACCAAATGAAGTCAATAAGACAGGATATCCAACCGCCAAGGATAGACAAAAGGCATACGCAGATTTGAAACGTGAAGATAGATCCTTCGCTGAAGGAGATATGGTCTTCATTCGCATACACCAAAAGAAGAGTTCCCTATCCTTGGGAGAATGCAAGAAGCTAAGTCCAATGTATTTTGGACCCTACAAGATTCTCAAGTGCCTAGGGCCTAATGCCTATAGACTACAACTCCCTGAGAACCTAAAGGTTCATAATGTATTCCATATCAGTCTATTGAAGAAGTATGTGCCTAAACCTAGACACATACTTCATGATCAACAAGTTGTAATGCCTAGCCAAGGAGTCCTTGAGCTACGGCGGCCTGACAGGATCTTAGATGTTAGGGAGAGACATTTGAGATCCAGGACCTTGAGAGAATATCTTATCCAATGGTAAGATTATCCCAAGGAGGATGCCGCTTGGATGGATGAAAGTACTCTCAACCAACAATACCCCCAGTTCTTCTCAAGATGAGGACATTTCGATTCCTCTAAGGGGGAGAGAATGTAATATTTCCGCTTAAAATATTAAAGAACTTTGACCACCGCACGCCCGTGTAAAAGCTGTGCAAAGTCATCTCCCGCATCGATTAATGTCGGTGGCTAAGTGTTCTCTTCATGCACAATGTTAAATTCCGGCTCCGTGTCGTGCAAAAGAGGCCGGCGCTTGAAGACTGCAAGCCGCACGGGAACACCTCTCCAAAAGGGAAAAAGAGGATAATGGTAAAAAGTTAGGAATTTTTTTTTATTAATTACCCCCTCCCCTCACCTGATGCATGACAGGGGAGAGGTGTGTGAGAGGGAGTGTGAGAACTCCTTGTGAAGAGCATGGCGGGAGAGAGAAGGCATGCAAAGCATGCCATGAGGGTGGCTATTTTCCCCCCTCAAAGGCTATATAACCTCCCCCTTAAGCTTGGGGGGAGGCACGAAGAGAGACAAGAGGGAGGCCGTGATTGTCAGAGGATCACCGTCGTCGTGAAGACCGCCAAGCTGTTGCCTGCTGCCGCGATAGTGCGGTCACCCATCCCACCACCATCATCGTCATTAATCTTCCCCCCCTTCGTCATTAATCCTCTCCTCCCCAATCATTCCCCTCCACGTCACGTTCTATGACAGAGTATAAGAAGCTTCTAAAGACAAGCTTCCATAAGCCTGGTGCATACGGCTTATCCCTGGGAATTAAAATCCAAGCCTCCAAGGCCCTGATCCTGCACAAGAGAGGAATATCGTAGACTCCGAGTCTTCACGATACACGAGTAACCCAAGGAAAGCAGCTGCAACAAAAAAAAAAATGTTGCATAAATGGCCCCAAAACAAAAGATGCAAGGCGCAAGCGCGGAAGTCTCGAACCCAAGTTTACATGTGGACATTCCTATGAGTTCTTATGCCCAGGTTCTACGAGCTTAATTCCGCATAAAAGAAATACATTAGGCACGTTAATTTTTCATGAGAAGAATGCATTTACGCGTATTTCTAATTCACGTAGTCTAGTTAAAATACATTTGGAAAATTATCTCCCTGAATGATTTACAAGAGTAAGCGCATGCCATGCAATTGGGTTGCTTGCATTTCCAAGTTGCAAATCCTAAGCGCACATTGCTTAGGTTTAAAAGATGAAATTATTTAAATGCATCTTTGATTGGCTGCAGAAAAGAAAAGCGCGTAAGGCATTTAGGTAGTAATTTTCTACTTGTAGATTCGTATGACATAATCGTTGTCGATGTTGCCCAAGTAGTTGCATTGCATGGAAATAAAACCATGGACTTGCATGTTGCATGTGAATATGCTTGTATCTTAAGACAGATCAAGTGCCGTAGAATGGATTAAGTCAACAATAGTCTTATGATATTCGTCATGCATGAGCTTCATTTATCGAAGTTGTATCTAGAAAAGGGTGCATGTCATATTAAAGCCTAAAATTCGACTGCATTAAATGAAAGGTTGTAGGCAAAGTTCTTAATGTAAATCTATGTAGTTTTATGCAAGTTATCCCCCAAAATGTGAATCAGTATGATTCCAACAAGGAAGAGAAATGGTCAATTGCAAACCCTATAGTTGCATTGAAGAAAAGGTTTATGATTTGCATACTTACATGGAATGTTGCATCTTGAATTTAGTTAATTGCATCTCTTAGGAAAAGTACTCGCATCTCTTCTAAGCAAAGACCATTCTCGACACGAGAAAATTAGATCATTTTAGGTAGATCACTTGTAAGGGTATAACCTTCAAGGGATTCGTAAAAGCATAACTAGTTGGTACGACGAACACTTCATAGGGTTTAGCACGTTAAAAAAATTCTGCCTAGTATCGCACTTGGGATGCAAAGTTAAGACTTTCGAACCCAAGGGTCCTACCCACATTCACGGAATGATTGGGTTAATTGGATATCCATACAATAACGATTTAGGGTTTTTACTTTAGTGCAAATTGGCCTAATACTAGATTAGAAACCCTAGGGCCAATTGTTATCAGCCTAGTAAGATTAGGGATTGGGTTGGGTCAAGAGGACACCCCAAACCCTACATCTTGACTAAACATACTTCTTGACCAAGGAATGTCATTGGTGGGAGATTGATCCCACAAGTTAGATGCGACTCCTATGCAACAAGTTGCAACATGGCATGGCTTTGTGTTTAAGTCACAAGATGGATTTTTGACTCTTTAGAACAAGGTTGTCAGGTTCCAGTGCAAGGCTAAATTGCAAAAGGATGAGTAGTCATCCTGCTACATCACCCTTCTTGGGATGATTTGCCAAGTTAGGGGAAGATATGTATTGCCTAGCAAAAAAAGGATCAATCAAGATGGGGCGATGAAGTTGCCCAGGATTTACTGTCTTAACTTAAGGAACCTAAGGTATTTGCTAATTTGGGTTAGTAGGGTATAAACCCTAACCCAAGGATAAAAGGGTAAACAAGCAACGAATCCCTTGGGGATCTTGCCAAGTCGCTATTGATCGCGGATCGAATGCTGGATGCATTCGGAGAGAAGAATTCACTCCTTAGTAGTTGGTCAAGTAAACGACCACTAGATTGATTATGTTTGTATAGTTAGGAGCACTGTTTGTATTGCTTTGCTCAAAGAACTAAAGATGGAAAAATAATTAATGCTTCAAGTTGAAGGCCTGGAGGGAGAGGCAACATCAGTTACCCCTGACTGTCTGCCTGACGCTAAGCAAGGGGGTTGTTAGCTGCACATCAAGAGGAACGTGGACCGAACCCGCCACGAGAGGTCTCTCCGTTGGGCGCTACTTGGAGCAGGAGGACGCTTGGGTGCCAGGGGGGTCTCTAGCCGTAAATCCCTTTCCTTCCGGGTCCTGCACAAGAGGCCGATGTGACTCAAGATTGTAAAAAATTCATGTTCTTATCCTATTATTTTGGGGCAGCCATTTATTGTTGAGTCTTGGATGGAGATTAAGGTTATGGATGATGGGTCTGCCTATGCACGGATCTGAAGCAAAGATGGGAAGAGAGTTGTCCAGTTCATGACTCTTTGCATTAATCATCAGAGAAATATAGATTCTTTGAGGGATTCCCCTCTTCCATAGGAGAGACGTATTTTTTCTATGTACCACTATCTTGCAAGACGATAGTGGTACGAGTCAAGGAAAGCTCTTGCCTCCTGGCAGCGGCAATTTTTCCTCATGTGTTTATGGTGTATCCACTGAAAGTACTTTGTGTTTTTAGCATATTTCTAATATGCCTAGAGCTGCTAGGCAGTATATAAAATGAAAAGAAAAAGAATTAATGATTGTAGGTGTTTTGTAGGAAGAAGACCAGATAGATGGTCTCTATGATGGCTTTTCATGCTCAAATACCATGGAAGAACTTTCAGTATTGCTAAATGCTAACAATCAAGAGTTGTTATATGTCTTACAGGTTCATTCTCTGGCAATGTATTGTGGGATTGCTGATTTCGTGCTTCAAAAGAATTTGGGTGATGAGGATTCTCAGCAAAAAGTATTCTTTGTTGACATATTCGAGCAAAAAGATTTGGATGTTGCTATTTATACACATCAAAATTTGTGTTTTCCAGGTTATTTTCATCAAGAGGTGAAATTTTTAGGTTGTAGCAATGAAGCAAGCGTTCAAACAAAATATAAGACACTTGACAAGAAGGTTAGACCAGTTGTAGGACCACTGCCTTTGGACAGTGATGAGATGATGAGGAGAGCTGCTATGCAATCTCCTTTGCAAGATCCTACACATATCAGGCATAATTTTTCAGCTAATACATTGAAAGAGATGAAGATTGGGACTGAAGATTTTCTGCTTCGTGAAGAGGCAAGATTTTTTGAAGAGATGTTATGAAAACATGAAAAATCTTTTGATTTCTTTCCACATGAGATTGGTTGCATTGATCCTAGGGTTGTGACACCTATGGTTATTTTTACCATTCCACATGTCCCTTGGAATCTGCGACCCATTCGAGTGCCGAGGGCTCACTTGCCCAAACAGGTAGAGCTCTTACATGAGTGGATTAGGATGGGAATTCTAGAGACATCTTCAGCTCCATATTCCAACAGATGGTTTACAGTTCCTAAGAAGAATGGGACACTCAGATTTATACAGGACTTGTAGCCAGTAAACAAGGTCACTATTTGAAATGTTGGTGTTGGACCTATTGTGGATCAGTTCAGTGAAGCTTTTATTGGATGTGCTATCTATTCTCTTGGTGATCTTTATTCAGGATATGATACATTTCAGTTTGTCCTTGAAAGCAGAGATTTGACTACAATGAAGACACCCTTCGGCCATGTCCGAATGTGTATGCTTTCGCAAGGAGCCACTAATTCAATTGCTCATATGATGGATAGGATGAATAAGGTTCTACGAGATTTTATTCCTGAGCTTACTATGCCTTTCATTGATGATTTACCTATCAAGGGTTGCTTGGAAGAAGGAAAAGATGATTCTTTAGATTATCATGGATGCATGTTCTTCGTGGCTTCACATATTAGAGATGTTGAGAGGATTCTTTGCAGGCTGAAAGAAGTAAATTTGACCTTGTGAGGGTTGAAGTCTATTTTTGGTGCCAGAGAAGTTTTGATTGTTGGTCATATGTGTGGATATTATGGCAAAAATCCTTCTCTTGCGAAGGTTGATGCCATAGAAAAGATTGTGGAGACTTACTCTTCTACTTTGGAGGTTTGCAAGTTTCTTGGAGCTTGTGTGTTTTATCTTATTGGATTCCTCACTTTGCTCATATTGCAAATGATCTTTATCAACTCTTGAGGAAAAGGAAACGTTTTTCTTGGGAGATAAAACATACTAAAGCCATGAAGAAATTGAAGAAATTATTGAGAGCTACTCCGACTCTTCGAAATGTAAATTATGAGTGTGGGAGACCTTTTGTTCTTATTGTTGAAACTAGTCCTATCGGCATTGGATGGGTTGTTGGCCAAGATGATGCAAATGGGAATAGGTATGCTATTCGGTTTGGGATGGAAGTCCTAAACAAGTGACAATGAAGGTATCCACAAGTTAAAAGAGAGCTCTTGGGAGTTGTCATGACTCTCAAAAATGATAGAGAGAATACTTCATTGGAGCTGTTGTGGTGGTCGAGACTAATTGTTTGCCTCTTTTAGGTATGATCATGAGTTGTTCTACTCTAGATATTGCTATGCTTAGGTTGATTGGGTACATAAAATCCATGAATCCTGAGTTTAGGCACATAGCATGTAAAGACAACCTAGTAGCTCATATGCTTTAACACCATATTGGGGAATATGGGAATTTCCCATCAGTTTGGGACACAGGGTCAAATCTTTGGATTTGTCATAACTTGAATATTATAACTCCAAATTGAGCGCTCTAAAGGTCAATAGATTCAATTTTTCAAGCTCTTTCTAATGATAGGTCACATCATATGGTTTTGAGAAACTTATGGGCATGTCATCCAAGCGCCACCTTTTTAGTATTCAAAAAATGGAAATTGCAAACTCACTAATATTGTGTTCTTTCATGAGCAATGTATGATGATATGGATTTTTCTTGTATTGATGATGTTGATAATGGGGCTAATCTTTCAGCCATGCATGGTGATCATATTTGTCGTGTGTCTGCTTTGGAAAGCTTTGATGAGACTTTGTATACAGGAGAGTCTTTGCAGATTGGACAATATTTGAGTACCATGTTTAGATAGGATTGATGGATTGATGTAGACTTCAAGAAGATTAGAAGAAAAGCTTATGGTTTCTTATTATGAAATGGGATACTTTAGAAGCATCTATGAAAGCGAGGAGGACAACCATTGAGAGTTGTTTGTGATAGAGCTTCACAGGTGCATATCATGAAAGAATTCCATGAAAGTCTTTGGGCTGGACATCGAGCTGTATGGGCAACCTATGAGAATATCAAAGAGCGCTATTGGTGGAGAGGCATGTATAGAGATATCTCACTGTTTGTTGAGACATGCCTTGATTGTTAGTTATTCTATTCAGTGAGGCATAGAGATGAGCTTCATCCTGTTACAACTATATATATCATCTCTCACTTGACTTGGGTCTCACCTATATATACTAACTCTACATCAATATGAATCATTCTTTGGGAGCATGTCTTGTGTATCTCTCTCGTGCTCTCTCTCTCTCTCTCAACATGGTATCAGAGCTATGGATGTGTAGCAATAACAAGGAAGATATGTTGTTTCATTGTTTATATTTGATTGAATTCTTTGCACAAGTGATGATTTGATACATGAACTTGTTCAAATTAGAAGTATTAGTTAATTTTGTCTTTAAAAACAAAACCAGGTCCAGGTGCGTAGCTCTCGTCATGCGCTCCTGTTGCTAAAAATCAGATTGTTACTCAACTTCTTCATACCATCAAAGATCCTTTATATGACAATATCATCACTATTTTGTCTAACAAGGATGATATCCGCTTTCACAAAGCATGTATATCTCTTATTGAATATTCTCAACGTCATGAGCATCATTTGGAAAAATCTGATGGTGTTTTGGTCACTCGCAAACAAAGGGATTTTGATGCTGCTTTTGTTGCTCGCAAGCATCCTGCTTCACGTTTTCAGCAGGGTGGACGCCCTAATCCAAGTTATGTGGCTTCTGATTTTGCTGGGCACATCAATATGATGAGGAGCATGGAGTTACTACAAAGCAACCTCGCTCGTCCAAAAGTTTTCCTCCTTGTGATTATTGTGCACATACAGATCATCCATCTCGTCGTTGTTATAAACACGGATATGATGAAGAACGTTCTCGAGCTTATATTGTTCAACAAACTATAATTGATGATGATCATACTCATCATGAGCTCAATTTCGTCCATTATGATATCTCTCCAGAAAAGGTACTTCATGTTCATGATGGTTCTCTATTCATCATTGATTCAGGTGCCACTGGAAACATGACATACCAATCGCAGTGGCTTCACAATTATCATTCTCTTCCTGTCAAGAAGTTTGTTTACCTTGCGGATGATACGACTTGTCAAGTCAAAGGAGTGGGTGATTTATATCTGGGGATTGTTTCATCCACTAGAATATTAAGAGGAGTTCTTCATGTTCCAGATTTGCAAAGAAATCTTCTTTATGTTGCTCATCTAGTTGATCTTGGTTTGATTGTTGGCTTTGATCATAATCAATGTCGTATAGAGAAAGATGGGCATACTATAGCAGTGGCTCCTTGACATGGTAATCCATTTGAGCTATCATTGAACGATACAGTTGCAAATGTTGTTACTGCCCGTGGAGATGCAGATTGCAAATTATGGCATCAACGATTTATACACTCCGATTTTGCCAAAATTCTTAATCTTCATCGTTATGGTCTTGTGCAAGGTATGGATCTTAAATCTCATCCACGTATGGGAATATGTGAGTATTGTGCACTTGGAAAACACCATCATTCGCCTTTCCACACTTCTACTTCATCACATTCCTGTGCTCTCTTGGATTTGGTTCATACCGATATTTGCGGTCCTTTTCCTACCTCAAATTCTCAATATCAATATTTTAAAACTTTCATTGATGATTTCTCACGGTACACACATGTCTATCTTCCTCGACATAAGTCTGAGGCTTTACCTATATTTAAACAATACAAGATAAGTGTGGAGCTTCAAACTGGATTCTCTATAAAGGCGCTTCACAATGACAATGGCGGTGAATATGTATCCAATCTATTTGATGACTTCTGTAAGGATCAAGGTATTCATCATGAGTTTACAGTTCCTTATTCTCCTCAGCAAAATGGTGTTGTTGAGCGCAAAAATCACACGATTCTTAATGCTATATGTTGCATGCTCGTACACTCTGGTTTGTCTCGAAAGTTTTGGACTGAAGCACTTCTAACAGCTGTTTTTATTCAAAATCATCTTCCAACTACTACACCTGCTGGTGGTAAAATTCCTATAACAATTTGGACAGGGAAGACACCTTCAGTCTCTCACTTTCGCACATTTGGCTGCATTGCTTATATTCATGTGCCCAAGGACACTCGGGATCCTCCAGGTTTGAAGGTTATTTTTCTTGGTTATTCAGATCATTCCAAAGGTTACAAATTTTATGATCCTTCTTCTCAAAAGGTTATCATTAGTCGTGATGCTATATTTGATGAGAAGACTATGGGTGGCACATGGTCGTCAGATGTTTCAGATGATACACAGTCTTTGCTTAGTGCATTTCCTTACTTTCTTTGTGATTCTACTAATTCTGATGATCATAAACCTCCTTCACCTCCAAAAAAGATTGATGAAAATTTGGAGATCTATGTCGATCTTCCTATTGAGATAGAGCATGGATTCTATTCTATTGAATATGATGTCTTTGATAATGCTATGTCTGTCCAAGAGGATCCAATATCATATATGGAAGCTATCAATTCGTCTCAAAGGGATCAATGGCAAGAAGCTATGCAAGCTGAGTACGATTCTTTAATCTCCAAAGGTACATGGATTCTTACTGAACTCCCCCCAAATCGTGTTCCTATCAAATGTAAATGGGTTTATAAAACCAAGACCAAAGCTGATGGCTCATTTGATAAGTTCAAAGCACGACTTGTTGCAAAAGGTTACTCACAGGTTGCAGGAGTAGATTATCAAGAAACATTTTCTCCCATTGTGCGCTCCACAACTGTTCGTATGATTTTGGCTTTTGCAACACTATTTGATCTAGAAATTCACCAAATGGATGTTAAAATGGCTTTTCTCAATGGAGATCTTGAAGAAGAAATCTATATGGAGCAACGTGAAGGTTTTATGATTGCAGGAAAGGAGCATCTTGTATGCCAGCTTCATCGTGCATTACATGGATTGAAGCAAGCCTCTCCTGCTTGGTATATTAAGATTGATCAGTTCCTCACATCTAAAGGTTTTGTTGCATGTTCTGCTGACCCAAATCTTTACATCAAAAGGGAGGACAAATATTTTATTATTCTTACTCTATATGTTGATGATACTATTCTTGTGTCAAATAATATTGCTTTTTTGGATGCTATGAAGAAGCTTTTATCGATTGCATTTGAAATGGTTGATCTTGGTGAGATACATTCTTGTTTGGGTATTCAAGTTCAACGACACCGACAACAAGGC
The DNA here is from genome assembly GCF_053477565.2 of Lygodium microphyllum. NCBI lineage: Eukaryota > Viridiplantae > Streptophyta > Polypodiopsida > Schizaeales > Lygodiaceae > Lygodium > Lygodium microphyllum. The sequence continues at coordinate 80,110,529 of NC_141163.1, read as the reverse complement.
ATTCTTCTTATTCGCCAGACAAAGTTTATTAATGATATTGTTAAGAAGTTTGGGTTGACAAATGCGCACTCTGCCAACACTCCCATTCTTTCAAGCTCTACCAAGGGTACATCTACAACACGCAATGAAGAATCAGCCATTCATCAACCTTTTGCTAATCTTGTTGGTTGTCTTCAATTTATTGGTTTAAACATAAGACCAGATATTTTATTTGCAGCTAATTTTTTGGGACAGTATCTTTCTTCCCCTTCCACTATTCATTGGAGTGCTGCAAAACGTATTCTTAAGTACCTCAAGGGTACTAAGAATTTTGGTCTTATTTATCATCGTCGAGAGGATTCTTCTTTATCTTCTTCAACTTCTCTTGACCTTATTGGATATGCAGACGCTGATTGGGCAACTTTACACTTATCCATGCGTTCTACAAGTGGGAATTGTTTCTTTGTTAATGGATGTTTGGTTTCTTGGTCCAGCAAGAAACAACGATGTGTTGCGGTTTCTACAACTGAAGTCGAATATGTTGCTGCATCATTAGCAGCTCGCGAGCTAGTTTGGCTTCGACAACTACTTGCAGATTTGGGACATCCTTCATCATCTAGTACACCTCTTCAATGCGATAACCAAAGTGCTATTAGTCTTACCAAAGACTATATACAACATAGTAAATCAAAGCATATTGCTACTCATTATCATTATGTTTGACATGAAGTCAAGAAAGGTTCCATTATGGTGGAGCATGGTCCCAGTGATCAAATGGTTGCAGACATCTTCACAAAAGCTCTTAGTGAAGCTCGCTTTAGCTCATTAAGACATTCACTTGGTATTGTTCCAAGTTCTTGTCTCACTGATTGAGGCATGTATCATTGTATTCAAGAAAACTTTATAGTAAATCATTTTTGTATCGTAGGTATGTGTAGGGGCTCGGGTTTTTCCCTTGTTCTCCCCAAGGGTTTTTTCCCTCGCAGCCAGAGACCTTTGTTTGAGTGGGGATGTTACAACTATGTATATCATCTCTCACTTGACTTGGGTCTCACCTATATATACTAACTCTACATCAATATGAATCATTCTTTGGGAGCATGTCTTGTGTAACTCTCTCGTACTCTCTCTCTCTCTCTCAACACATCCTACCTACTCATTATGTATTCATTACAAGTTCTTGATTTGATTACTATGCATGTTGGTTTATGGTAGATGTGTTACATTGTTTTGGCACGAGAAGATCTCACAAATCAAGTGGAAGGAAGAGCATTACCAACAAAGTCTACTTCAGTGGTTTATAAGTTTCTATCAGAGGATGTAATTTGCAGGTATGGATGTATAGGGAAAAGTTACTGCAGATAGAGGTGAGTTGGATGCTGATGAGGCTAGGGAGTTTTTCTTTCACCTTAGCATTAAACTTGCTTTGACTTCAATATATAATCTAGAAGGCAACAGGAAGAGTGAAAGAGGCCATTTGCCGATTGTGAAAGCCTTGGTCAAAGCATGTGGTGGACAGGTTTAAGAGTGGCCTAGGATGTTGCCTTATGCCTTGTGGGCCGATCGCACTACTCACAGTGTGACTACAGGATATATGCCAGTTGAGTTGATGTATAGACAGAAGCTAGTCATGCCTTCACAGATTTGCACAATTACTTGGAGTGCTTTACCATGGCAACCGAAACAGATGTCTAGAGAAGATCTTTTGGCTCTTTGTATTCGTCATTTGGAAAGAAGACCTAAAGATATTGAGAGAGCAATTCAAAAGCTCAAAGAGGCCAGAATTCGAAACAAAGAACACTTTGATAGCAGACATCGATTGAGGCCTAAAGAGATTAAAGAGGGAGATTGGGTGTTGGTTTATGAGAGCAGTCTAGACAACCAGTATAGTGCTATCTGCAAGGTTTCCAGATGATGGTTTGGGCCTTATCTAGTGTAGCATGTCCATGATAATGCTAAATATTCCTTAGTAGAACTTGATGGTACGGCCTTGTGGATTCTGATTGTAGGGAAGAGAATTAAACTCTTTAAGAGAAGAGATGCTCCAGCCTATGCAGTCGAGGAATTGAATGATGTGATTTACGATGGACTTGAACCAAGAGAGAGGATGAAGATGATACTCTTGTGCTTCCACATCTTTGGGAACAAATGTCAGCTTAACATTTTAGCTCCTTTTATGCTAGTTAGGATCTTTAAGGATTCCATTGCCATTGCAATTGCTTCGACCTCAATGTCTTAGCTGGAAATTGCATCGTGTCCATAGTCAGAATCATCACCATAGACCAGTTGAGTCTCAAGGGAAGGTGCATCATCAAAAGGTATGCTTTCTTATTCAATGGAGCCACCAGCCAATGCATTTCTGTGAATACGAATACAACATCGGGTATGGATAATTCATATCCGAATATCCAGGTACAGATTTCCATCTTCACTATTCGTTGAGGCATAGGCATGCGTATGAATTCATTCCAACAAGTAGCTTGAATTTATTTTTTCGTTGAACTCATAGCGGGTCATAGCTAATTCTTTCCACAACCATAGATGGCCTCACATAGATTTATGCATGTGCCGGATTGAGATTCACACATACCCATGTACTCAAATACTTTGCATCCCATTGCTATGCAATGAAGTCATACATGGCATAAAGATCATAAAGGGTACTTAAGGGTTATGCACATAGTCGGTGCATGCATGGGAAAGACTATATGAAACATGCATCGATGGTACTCAAATAAATTCTTGCATCCATCCTATGAAGATTTTGCATTGAGTAATGGTTAAAGAGTTGTCTTGTGCTGCCAAATCATGAGTTGAGGACAACTCACGTGATAATTCAAGAATTATTAAATATACACAAACCTTTATTTAACTAAAAAGTCACATGATATAAGGACATACAATCAACCATGGTATCATTGAACAGAGATAGTCTCAAATGCAGGGGCTCATGTAGGATGTCCAAAGCTAGATACTCAACGGGAAGATCCAAAAATCCCTACACCTGGTAACTTGAAGAACAAGAACTATGTGCAAATACAATACAGTTGGGTTGTATGACCTGAGTGACCCTACGATATACCCACTGGTCTTGAGTCATCTCCTTGCCCTCATAAAGCTCAACATGTCCTGGGAGACTAGAGTAAAAGGTAAAAAGTCATACTATGCTAAGTCTCTCGGCCCAATGTATTCTCGACAGCTCATACTCTAGGTTAGTGACGCAATTGATGTGCATACAATAGGTTTGGTACCAATCCATATACTATGTCCATTCTTGCGTGGGAAAGAACTGGTATCATGGAGGTGTAAAAATCCAATCCATTAGGTGACAAATACGCTCTCTCAAAGGTACATTGTATTGTGCGCCAACCTAGTAGACCAAAGGAAACATAACACGAAAGCTCTCATACACAAAATAACAAGGTAAGAATGTGTCCTAATCTTTTTCCCTATTTGTTATGACTTTAAATAACTACAATGTTTCTGAATTAATTTAATTCCATTCCCTTATCAAATGCAAGCCATATAAATATCTTAGATTATTTATAAGTTTGTTTAATCTTTTTTTTACAAAAGGTTGGCCAGTTTAAATTTATACTCGGATGGCAAACTAAGAACCGTCTCACTAGGGTTGACTACATATTTTTCAAGGGACTCTTAGAATTCACATCATTGGCCAAAAGAAGATAATTGAGATGGCTTTATATATTTAGGTTGGGAATAAAATTTTTAAGGAAATTTATATCAATTGAGTTAAATAAAATATAATTTTTAATAATATTATTACTTTTAATTCTTATTCCACTCTTTAAAAAGAAAATTGATATTATTTTAGTAATTAAATTATTACTTTTTAAATATCTATTTAAATTTTCATGAAAATTGGACAATATTTTAACTACTTAATATCAATAAATAAATAAATATTATACATCAACCTTATTGATAGCCAAAATTTCGACATCATGGTGGCTACTTCAAGGTTCCGTTATGTTGATGCATTGGTGAGGGCCATCATGGATAACAAGGATAGGAAGAATGGTTTTTTGAAGAAGGGGATGGCACATGAAGGGCCTTTGGCTTCCTCATTAAGAGTTTTCTCGCCTCTAACTTGAGACTATCGCTTCCTCAGTCATTCAATATTTTTGACTCTTTATCCTTGTGTATTGAAAATGAAAAGAGGGGCACTTCTTTATATAGACTTCTTTTGTTTTATTATAAAAGGATCCCCTTTATTAAAAATACTTTTTTTGTTTTAGCTTCACTAAAAATTAAACCCCATTGATATTCTTCTATAATAAATGTCTACCACTCACAATCACATTAATGTCCCATGAGCATAGATTCACTGCATGAGGCCATGTTTTGTGTAAAATCCATTAAATCTTATTCCATAAGGAGGTGTAAATTCATTGCATGAGATTGGCCATTCTTGTAGTTTACTTTATTTTATTAAATGAGAATAATAGCTTGTTAATCCCCCAAGAAATGTTATGGAATTATGATAATCAAAATATTTTATTAAAATTCAATATGAAAATACGATTTTTTTATTTTATTGTAAATTTTATTTATTTTTTGCATGATTTGTGACTTATTGCATGAGCACATATATGTGACACTAGTCTCATTATGTGTGGTAGATAGATTGAAAGATACTAATGTGCTTTTATGATGTGGTGAGCAGATGATTATATAAATAAACTTTAGGTAAATTTATATAATATGCATAATATATAATTGTATATATTCATATGATATTGTGTGCAATTAAAGCTATTAATTTATTTGTAAATTAGAATCTTAAGTTTTTTAGTGGAAAATTCAAATGAATCATTTTTCTTTACTATTAACTTATTTAATTTAATATATTTAGCATAAATAATATGAAGATAATATATTTAAGATATGATTTGATTAAACTAAGCTTTCTTTATAGAACTCTTTGCAATCTGTTTACATGGTTTAAGCTTTCTTAGCTTTCTTTACAAAACCAAGAGGATTGAGCGAAAAATAGGAGAATAATGTAAAATTTTAGTTTTGTTGTTTCTCTCTCATCTAGAGTCACAATTTTGATATTTCAAAGTCATCTTGGGGGAATTCGCATGTTCTAGAGTGATGATGATATCAAAATATCATTATTTGGCACATAAAATTTTCTATATCAACAACTATAGGAAGTTACAAAAAATCTCTTAATATATAAAACTCTATAGTTTGATTAGTATTTATCTTTCAAAGTTTGTTTGATATTTGTATTTTCTCTGTAATCAGATATATGATATAAACGTAAATAGTTATGTAATCAATATTTCATAGTCATGGGGGAGATTGGGCCTTATTGTGTGTTTTTCTCTTGTTCTTTGTGGATTTCTAACTTATTCAAAATTTTTAATGTTTAATTCACTTGTTTATTTCTAAGATTTAAAATGCTAGATTTGCCACATGGTTCACTTCGCAACACACCTAATCTATAATAAATAAGAATCCATGCATGACACAATTTTTATTTCCTTCAAATTATACAAACCAAAAGACTTGTGTAATGCATTTAAAATTGAATTACTTCATCCATAATTTTTTTGTACATTTAGCAACTCAAGCGAAGCACATAAAATTGAGTACAAAAAAGAAGTTATAAACCATATCATCTAATGCATCATTCTCTATAATATGATGAGACAAGGGTGGAATCTCTTTATCTTCAAATTCATCCATCTTTGTAGATTACAAAGCCTTCATCTCTTCTTGTTCAACACTTGGCCTCTTTGTGTCTTACGTAAGGTAGCATGTATGGGTGTGGTGTGACATTCTACATTCAACAAATAGAATCCCAAAACAAGTGTCAATATATTTTTTAATTAAAGAGAGATTCGTATTCTCATTGTCTAAATAAGTGATTACCAATTATTTTTGGGAGTCCCATACATATCACTCTGTTTCATTGTGATTCTACATACTCAAAGCATGCATGCTTGACAATGGTCACATGGACATTTAATGATTTTCTTCAACCAACTCAAGCAATGATGCATACATAAGGTTTCTTCATTCATATGACTAGAGGAGAAGGAGACCAATAATATTAGGTACTTGTTCCCCAAGGATGTGGAGATCTTTCCTATAAAACTAATGTTTCTTGGAAAGATAATGTTTTGAATAAAGATCTATTCCCCTATACTATGTTTGCCTATTTCTCAATCTTCGTGTTCTTTTCTACATATTCATGTTTAAATCCATGTAACCTTGCATTCAATTGTGCCTTAAAACGTGAAGTTAGATGTGATGCATTTTAACAACCCTTTCATCGGGACTGATATCCAAACTTTTTTCTACTATACTCTTTGAAAGAGTAGAGGACAAGAAGAAACAAAGATATCATAGGAGGGAAAGCATTACCTTACATAATTTGTACACATGAAGAGCTCTTCCTATTGTACTTTGATTCCTCTTCTTCAAAAGATACATGAGGTATGCTTCCTCTTAGTTTTCCTCTCTTTATTATTGAAGCATTAAGATTTGTCATTTAGTGGTTGACTTGCTCTTAGTTCCCTCTCCATTCTTGTATGTTGTTTTGTGATTAGTTAATAAGAGAATTAGTAGTCATAGGTGAATTTTATAGTTAAACATTGCATAATATGTTACCCTTGGTTGGATAGAGATATGGTTTTTTTCATCATGGAGGAAATTGAAAAGTAAATGCGATTGTGCATATGCATGCCCTATAAATTTTCCATAGAGGAAAATTTATTAAATACTTATTCACATAGTACTGTAAGCATGTAGTTAAACATGCTAGCAAACATATAGAAGAATTTGTTTTTTCATGTGATAAAAGGAACATATTTATAAAAGATTTGTTTATTTTAGATTATTGCTCTAGTGAATGTGCATATAAACTTGCTTGTAGGGAGAAGTAAAACTAATGTTACAAAGCTAAGTAGGAGTTGTGTTTTACAGTGCATATTTATTTGATTATTTCAATGGTGTAGATATCATCAATTTCATCATTACAGATTTTCAATCATGAAAATATCGTAGTAGAGATACTAGCTTCCTTTGGGGGCCCCCAATCCTAAGAAGATGTTTGACTATATCTCAACCCTCCCTCCCCCATCTTGCACTTATGGTATATAACTAGCTACAAGGACTAGTCATCCTTATTCTCAACCAAATCGATTGTTGATAGTTGCACAAGGTCTCCGTTGTCCATGTTTGAGCACTTATAGTAGCATAGACAGCCACATAGACTCCTCTAGTAGGTTCTTCTATCATACAAACTGCTCTATTCATAGTGTATATATAATGCCTCCATCAACTAGTCACAGATCTCATAGTAGAAGGGGGAGTGTGGAGGATCCTCAAGGGTAGTAGGGAGACAGGATATATCAATCTTTAAAGATAACAAAAGCCCCTAGGGAAGATCACATGTACTATGATGTAGATGCAAAACGTGGCATCAGGTACTATGATGTAGATGCAAAGGGTGGCATCAAGATGGATGCACATGAAAGGGAAGTAGTAGCTTATCTTCATGGTGTTTTAGAGGCTATATACAAATATTTTATCTTATTCTTCAAGCAAAAGAAATCAAACTTGTTGATGGAAACCATAAATACTATGCATAATATATTCTCAAATTCTGAGGATAAAATATTTATAAGTAGATTGGCTAGAAATAGGACACGAATCATTATATATAATAAGAGATCATTTTTTATGTGGCAACTATATATCCATGAGAAAAGGACAAAGCAAGGGATTCATCCATTGGAACATTCCGACGTATGCTGCTTACTTATAAAACATAAAAATAACATTAATTCTTAAAATATTCAAATTCTCTTACCTTGTTATGATTCAAGGTAAATTTTGGCTTTTAAATCTTTATGTATACCCTTAAATTTTGTGATAATGCAATAAGGTCTACTATTTGGATATTCTCAAGTTTTTCTATTTACCCTTGTATTTTGTGATAATGCAACAACGTCTACCATTTATACATTTTCAATTCTTCTTATATATTTGTGTGCATATCTTCTCATTTTTTCTAATCTATTTGCATTGTATATTTTCAATGTGCAAGCTACATATTTGCTTGTTGTTATTTTTGAATGGGTTTGATTCATATAAGTAATGCTTACTTTATAGTTGAAAGAGCAAAAAAAAAGCCTAGGGAGCTACTAGTTCCATAATTTTGGCTTAGCTATAGTTTTGGGACCAAAATCTACTTATTTTTATTTCTTTCTTGCAGGCATCATGTTTAAAAGCCGGTGCATCATTGTGTTAAAGTTAGAGAGGGTAAATACCTGCTTGAACTAGCACTTGTGGAGATTCACATAATGCATTTAAATTTGTGTTTCATATCATGCTTGCTATTTTTAAAATATGCATGACATTAGATAAAATTTATTTGATCATATCATCATACTTATGACTAAAGATGCCCTCCTAAGTTTTTTTTTTAAGTTTAAAAATATTTTTATTTTTTACACACTACAAGACTTAATCCTTGTAATGCATTCTTATGAGTGTGAGCTTGATAATTTGAGTATTTGTAAGTATTTGAAAGGATTTGGAAAATGGGGATACCATGCTCACATGAACAACCACCCCAAAGTGCAATGGGACTTCACATTCAAGTAAAAAAAATTAAGGAGCCTTATGTTTAGAAGAATTGATGTTTGAGTATTCTTTTAAACACAGATATATTTGAGTATTCCTTATGTGTAGAGAAATTGATGTTTGAGTATTCTTTTAAACACAAATATGATGTTTTCATATTCATATTTGTGTTTGGGTATTCTTTTAATAAACTTAGATTATGTGTGTATGCATGTATGCGTACCTATGTGCATGTGATCATAAATAGATGTAAAGAGGATTTCTTAGCTAAGGTGGTGAAGCAAAGAGTACTATGAGAATGCTCATAAATCCCACCAAGTTGCAATCCATAGAAATTAGTTCTAATTTACATATCAATCTATTCGGATTTCCACTTTGGTGTGTGCATGGGCCAATTGATGAGAAAGTGTGTGTGGGCCATGCTACCATATCCAAGTCACACACCCAACAATGATAAGGACTTGGTGTCCATGGCAACTCCTTGGGGACATCACTCATAAGTATATGTAAGTACATCACGTGGATTCAAAAGAAGGGATTTTTAAAGTACCTTTTTTACACAGGTTTTACATATAGAAGAGTGCCATATAAAGGGGTTATTCATAGATATTTGAATAGAAAAGGGGTGTGTCTTATTTAGAGAAAGTTCATAGATAAAGGTATTGTTAAATAAACCTTCAATGCACATGATATAGAGGGTTTACATGTAATGAACCCCCCAAGGAAAACTTCAAGCATTATAATATTGATCTACCTACCAAATGCTAGCAATACAACGAGAGTTTTCAACTTTATACTTGGGTGATAAGTACAACAATGTAGCCTAGTTCTCTTCAATAAGTTTTCGCTTCATGGTTTGACTCTCCAAAATCATTATAAGTCATTCTCTTCACAATAACTATCTCTTTATGATTGATCCTACATAATTGCTCTAAGGCAGTGCCTAGGTCTCTACTTCTTTACCTATATTTAACTCATTACATAGAAGTGAGTATGAGAACGAGTGCATGCCATGCACTCACCCTTGTGTATCTATGTCACGAAGTTCAAACTGAGGGGTGAGTGTATGCCAAACCTTCTCTATTAGTGCATGTGTTTATACTAATAAGGGTCATGCCTATACATGAATATTACCATAAGTGCCCTATAAAAACATTGATATATGATCTCATTCTTTATTATTTACTAAAGAACCAAATATTCCCTTGAAAAAGGTTAGAGCAATAAGGTAAATTTCAACTAGAAACTTCAACCTGTCAAATGTTCCATCATTAAGTGAATCTATAGTAGTAGTTGGTTAACTTTACAATATTATACAATTTCTTTGGCATAAATGTAGGCCTTTCTAATGCGTAATATACAATCTCTCTCTCTCTACATAGTCGGAAATATTGCTCACAAAAGAGTGAGGTTGAGTGTAAGGTGAATTGGTGATTTTGAAAAAACAAACCTTGTAATTTTTATAGAGAGGGTTTTATAATTGTAAGACTTGTAGTAAATTTGGACAGAGTATGACCAAGACACGTATAAAAACTAGGAGAAAACCTACAAATCTTGAAGGTTTAATTAAGGAACACATTGACATCAAAAACTTTTCTCATACATAACTCGCCTAAATGCCCTAAAAAAAGAATCAAGCAATTCACTTAAAAAGCATGTTATGTTTTGGGGCGCGTTGTTTAGTACACGACTAAGCTCATCTGATGTTGGGGTGTTACAAGTGCGACCATGTAAGTGACACGTGCGACCGTGTGATCACAGGTGTCGCGTGGTCCACCGTCCAGGAGACGGGGACCATCAACCGTGAGAACATCTGAGTTGCGTACTGCAGTGTATTTCTCCAAGACTTCAGTTAGTATGATGTTCGTGAAATCGGAGTTGAGGAGGGGCCTCATGAGAAACATGATAGGATCAGCGGCCCCAAGAGAAGAGTCTCCACAAATCAGAACGGCGAGGGCTTCCATACGGTTGGTTAATCTTCTGACCCACTTATCCTCCCGGCCCTCCAGGCTGCATGTGGACTCCGGAGTACTGATGGGAGACTCGGAAAGCAGCTCTTCGACATGTGATAATTTGGGTCGCTTTCTAGACTCTCGAGTCTCCATCAGTCTTTGGCCTATTGCCGGACGCTTACTTTGCCATGTGTGTATTTGGTGTGGCAACTGGTCGGAGACGCCGCTTACTGTGACACGTGGATCCGTATGACCGTACGGCTCTCTGATTAAACTCGGGTCGAGCCTCGAGGAGAGGAGAATCATGATATGTGCAGGTTATGCACTTTGCTAATCATGAATTGGAGACGCTACACAACAAACCGCACCAGTGAGTGCCTCACTGTCTATTTAAACTCATACCAGTTGATTCTCCCTCATCGCGGTTTCTGGCCCTTCATCCATCTACAATTGACTACAAGCTTCAGTAGCTAGCTAGTGCCATCAATATGCTGCAGGCAGCTGCTGCGTCGTCTTTGGCTACCCTGGGCACTGCCCATTCGTCATCGCTGCTCCAACTCCATGCCTTTCCTACAGGACACTCTCGGACACAGCTTGCGTCTCCAATATCCCTGCATTCGCATTCCATTCCAGCTGCAATACCGCCTGACCGATCATTCAGTAGCTCGTTTCTCCCGGCTTTTCCTGCAGGCTCTCGAAAACCAGCGCCGCCGCCATCTATCACCACCCCCCGTTCGCATTCAGCAATTCGCAGCTCCGCTTTAACAACGAAAGTTCAAGACGTTACTCCGGCCGCCAAGGAGCTCTATGGAAACGTCACGTTGGCCCTCTCAGATGCGGCTAGAAGGGAGCTAGAGTCATGGTATACCACGCCTGGTCAGTATGTTGATCTTCACGTAACGAATAGCCCCGCACGGGTTGCCGCTTTCTTCATTGCGTCCGCCCCAAAGGAAACAGCTTCTGGCTGCGTGGAGTTCTTGATCCACGATGTCCCAGATTCCACCGCACACGAGCTGATAAATAGTGCCAAAGGTACTCAGGTTGAATTAACCACCCTATCGTATTCCCACGGTTTCGACGTGCAGCAGTTGTATCCCGTTCAGGACGTTGAGACGATGTTACTATTTGCTAGCGGCTATGGCCTCGGGTGCATGCAGCCGCCACTGACCCACTCTTAATTCCTATTATGCGCCAATTTGAGAATTTCTTTCTTTTTTTTCCCTCCTTATTTGTATCTTGGCTCTGCGAGTCTTTGTGTGTGTACGTATATATATAATATTATACATGAAAGGTATATGCACTGTAGTGCACGACCTGCCTGGAGTAATAGTAATAACAGTTTCATAAGGAAGATCACAAAAAGATTTGTATATAGCCTTACCACATGCTAAATTGCTGTTGTTGTCAAGGCAGTGCTATTCGTGCACTCATAGAGGAGGGATTTGAAGCCACAAAGAGACGTGACGTTAAGCTGTATCACTTCTTCGGCACACCTGATCAACAGCCGTATAGGGTATTAAGTGAATACAATATATGCTACATCATGTTAGATCATGACCGTTCGCAATCAATACCTAACCACCATTACAACTAATTTGCCTCACATCCCTCTGATTGTCAATAAAATTGATTGCTATATTCCTTTCTTGGCTCGTGCAGGATAAGTATCCAGAATGGGAGAAATCCGGCGTGACGGTTATCCCTTGTCCTGGGGTGATGCTCTCATGCTCAAAAAAGCAGCATTCATTCATTCCTCTCTCTTTTTCCCCAATCCAACCGAGTAGCATCGCTTATCATTTTCCTTGCACTTTTCTTGAATCTCCGATTCATTTAGCGCTTTGTTTGATTTCAATTTTACTTAAGAGATCAAACCTCCGCTCCTTCTTTGATATCATTGCGCTCCTACGCGGCGCTCAGCAAAGGATGCAATTTCTGAATGCATGCTACACCACTTAACGTGAACGTTCTTGCGATTTCTCAATGCAGGGTGTGATTCCTCCTCTAATTATTAGCAATCCAAGCAAAACTTGTGCAGCGCTTTGCGCATCTAAGGTCCTACAAGAGGTATGCACTTCTCTTAAGCATTTATGTAGTTGCTTCAATGATGTGAAAACACACATTTGTCGCACACTTTGAATGCCTCGTGTTCTTATCTAGGCCATCACAAGCCAGCTGCTCATAGATGGAGTACCGTCGAACAAGATTCTAATCGTTTTTGGCGGATATTCATCAGAGGGTAAGGAAAATGTCATTGCTATGTCTTTTGCTCTTTGCATTTCCCCTCCCCCTTGATACCATATATATAGACGAGCATATAGATTAGGGAGTAGCGAGGGCGTGGGCTGTTTCTTAAAAGTGTTATAGGATAAAGGGGCCAATAGAGTGACATGTAACGGCACCTCATTATATATATTTTTTTGCTTCGAGTGGGTTACACGTCTGTTCTTTATATAGTTGAATTATATAAATCATATGGTGGTCTAACAAAAAATTTGATACTTGTATTGGATAATCTTATTTATAAGTGAAGGTTTAAGAAAAGAGTGACAATGGTGGGCTAATCGAGCTTATTTATAAGTGAAGGTTTCATAAAATAGTGATAATGGTGGGCTAATCAAGTGACAGTAAAAGATACATTTAGATTCCCTAAGAGGGAGAGTGTGTGTATATGTGCACATGTGAGTGAATGAATGTATTTTCCGTGAGAGAGTGTGTGTATGTGTGCACATGTGAGTGAGTGAATGCATTTGCATGTGCATGAGCACATTTGTATGCATACTAGTTTTGCTTTCCTTCCATACACTCTTCTCATGGAATACATGTTGTAAAGAATATAAAGATGATTTTTTAATGAAAATGGGACATTTCTTAAGGTGGAAATTATTTTTGCAGAAAATACAAAGGTGGAGACAACTTCAAATGAAAGTGTGGGGTTTCTTAAGATGGGACCTAAATATATTCCTTGTGGCATCAAGATAACTGCATGAGGACTCAAACATAAGCTTCTTCTTGCAAAATAAGTGTTGGTATATGCTAAGGGACTTTGTGTCAACCCTAGCCTCAATGCCAAAGCACATGTTGAAGAAATATTTTCCTTTATAAAGGTTTATGACTTTGATGGTTGCACAATATTTAGTAATGTAGCTTATGAGACTTTGGTGCCGGTGCACAATGGATCTTTCTATGTTCCCTAATTCTTTAGAAAGGTGGCTAAGCTCATTATACACTACAAGGAAGTAGGGCCATAGACGATCACATTGATGCATTTTTTGAAATTTAGAAAGAAAACTTACAAGTGCATCTATAATCATAATTATTAAAAACCCATGATCAAAAGGCCTACATTAGAGGCTTCATTTATTTTATGTGTAATAGAATATATATTTTGAGCTCTTATGAGTACATGTTTTCTCCAATTTTAAGGCTTTGAATGAGGCAAATATAAAAGCACTATGGCATGAAAAAAAAGGAACTTGGGAACTATTAGTTATAGAGTTGTGGTTGAATGCATAGTTATGCAACTAACAACTCCTTGGTTTATTTCTCCCTTCCTTGCATGCACATTGGACATTGTTTATATGAATCTAATCCACATTGTATCAAAATATACACATACTAATATTTCTTAAGACAAAAAAATGTTGAAGAAAAAAAAAAGATTCACAAAATAGTACTCTTGTTTGCATTAGAATTGGAATAGAAGTTTACATAAAGCGCAATTTTGGCTTGCATGTAATATTCAAGGAGATTGAAAGCTACCAAAGATTGGCATGTATCTTTAAGTACCGCTTCTACCAAATCTTAACTTACATTTTTAAGTACAAGTTCCACCACATCTTAACTTACATGACTTGGTACATTAGGGTGTGCTCCTAAGAAGTTGTAAAATTTTTGCTCGAAATATTAAAGAACTTTGATCACCGCACACCCGCACAAAAGCTGTGCAAGGTCATCTCCCGCGTTGATTAATGTCGGTGGCTAAGTGTTCCCTCCGTGCGCAATGTTAAATTTCGGCTCCGTGTCGTGCAAAAGAGGCTGAGGCTTGAAGATCGCAGGCCGCACGGGAACACCTCTCCAAAAGGGAAAAAGAGGATAATGGTAAAAATTTAGGCAAATTTTTTTATTAATTACCCCCTCCCCTCAGCCAATGCATGGCAGGGGAGAGGTGTGTGAGAGGGAGTGTGAGAACTCCTTGTGAGGTGGAGAGCGTGGTGGGAGAGAGAAGGCATGCAAAGCATGCCACAAGGGTGGCTATTTTCCCCCCTCAAAGGCTATATAACCTCCCCCTTAAGCTTGGGGGAGGCACGAAGAGAGAGAAGAGGGAGACCATGACTATAAGAGGATCGCCGCCGCCGTGAAGACCGCCAGGCTGCCACCTGCTGCCGCGCTACTACCGCCGCCCATCCCACCGCCATCATCGTCCATTAATCTTCCCCCCCCCTTCGTCGTCAATCCTCTCCTCCCTAATCATTTCCCTCCACGTCACATTCTGTGACAGAGTATAAGTGGTGCATAGATCGGATGCTGTAAGCGTGCGTAGTGAGCATCAAAAGGTCCCCAAGAACAAAAGAACTCTACTTTTTGCACACAAATCAATGTAGAAAGCATGCACGACATGAACAAGAGACCAATTGGGTGCAATCTCCCCCCATGCCTTATGTGAGCGCTGCATAAAGTATGTATTTTATGTATTAATCATCTTCAAGCTCAAATAATAGCCCAAATTACAAAATAGCATGCTTTTGGCTTTTGAGTTTACTTTAGTGCCAAGTAGAAATAAAGCTAATGGGCGGGCGCCCAAGAAGTCAGGCATACCCAATACAATCTCCAAATACAAATATTTAAATCGTGCACCCATGCGCATACAAAAACAATATATAAATATCCAATGCCTTAATAAATAGGCGCGACAAAATATAGGCGCCATGCCTAAGATACGTGCCCATCAAAATATAGATGATAACTTAAATACACGCTATCCTCCAATGCTTTCCACCGCCACTGCTGCTATCTCTACACATCAACTGAAGCATTCAAAATCGTTAGTAAAGTAATACAATTAAACCGATGTCAAAGGGTTTTGAAAGTAAAGTCGCAACCACAGAGGTTCTTAAGAAATTCCAAGATACAAGATTAAACAAGTGAGATCAGGCTATGCCATAGTAAACTCCAGACTCTTCATATTGAATGCAAAGATTGTTGATTTAACATGCATATGTTCAATAAACTTGCTGTTCACAGCCTGAAGAGCTATTGAATCCAAACACCACCGGTTCCAGTAATCAAAGACCAGTTTCTGATCAGCAATTATTAAACCCTGTGCGAGTTTAACATACTCTATGGCAATTCTTTATTGCTGGATTCTATAATTCTGCAAAAGGTTAGGTTTGTCTCTAACAAGCTTTCTAACACCAAAAGATACATATAAGATTTCCAACAAGGGCTGTCACTGGCATGCTTCACTTGTGTTAAACTCTTCACTGTTTTACAAAGAGCATAATACTTCAAAATCTAATTCTTTGTAATCATTGAGAAGTGATTCAATGTCCTCAACCAGTAAATATCCAACTTTAGCATATAGAAAAGGGATTTCACTTGCAAGATGATCTACTTTATTGGCTTCTAGAATAGCACTAGATCCATCAGTCTACAACTCTTCCAATCTGTTATCAAAGGTGATACTTCTTGGGTATGGTGAACCTCTTTTGAAGCATTCAGTCTGACAGAATTCTTCACCCTCAAAGAACAGTCTTCAATGTTTCATCTTTCAACACTACTTGAACAGTCATCGAATTGTTGTAACACCAACTTAAGGCTTCTTCAATGTAAACATCCGGAGGTCCTCCATAGCTTTCTGAAATTGATCCAGTACAGCACGAATGCGTTCTATTTCATCCAGACTTCCCGAGGTTAAAGCTCCCTGCATTTCCTGGATTGAAACATGCGCATTTGCAGGATCATCTTGCTGTGTATTGGCCGGGCAAATGGTAGGTGGCGCTGAATGACACTGTATAAAGTCTAGGCTGGAAAAGCATCTCAAATTGTCCCCGCACTTCAAACCAACATACAGTTTTCAGGTAAGCACCCTCTTAAAACCATGAATTTGCAATAGGTTCCCACTTCCAATAACGTAGATCCTCAATCCAAACTATGGATAATGTTCTGGCGGTAGCATGAAGCATCCTTCACATGCATTTCAATCGACCCAATAAGCCAGACGGCCATCATTGAGGATGATCCCGGAGAGCAACTACCAGTACAGATGTTTTTTGGTGAGCGAGAAAAGGGCATGGCTATCCGTGAGGCTATCTTGGATGTGCAGACATTACGAGGTCCCCCCCACATTCATCCTTTCAATCCACCGATCCACGTCCATGAGAGCAGACAATACTATATTCTGTTCAGAGGCTTTTTCAAACTATCTTTTGCAACAACTTCAACACAAAAGTAGCATTGAGTCTATTACACCATGTAACTGTCCTTAAAGCGCTCACCCTGGGTGTCGAAATAAGCTTGCCTTCAGTAATAGCAATATTGTAAAGACCTCAAGACTGTTGTAATCAAGATCTACGAAATCGCCCATAAAGATGTAATTTGTGCTGGATACATGACCACCTGTTTGGAATAGCTTCATTAAATCATGAAATTGCCCGTGTATATCACCACAGGCAGTGACAGGGCTATTTACAGGCTGTACATTCGACTCTTCTACTAGAATCTCCTTAACATATTCACAGAGTTGCTTGAGTTCATCTTCTAGTAAACGCTCCCCTTGTTTCACCCTTTCCTTCTGGCATGATCGCTGTGCAGTGCACGTCTCTGAATTTCCCCACGCTCACAGGGCGCCATCATTCCTTTTCTCCCTCCAAAAAGCCCCCCCATTTGAAAATAGTCATCCCCTTCTTGCTTTTTTCCTTCGGCTCCTCTATTCCTGCCCCATCATATACAACCAAGGTACCACTATTGTAGATTCCTAGAGAAGATATAGCAGTAGAAAAAGCTGATTGTGATGGTAACATGTGGGCAAATTGAAGGTGGGATCTACCACTCCATCAACATCAAAGAAGAGAGCACCTGGAATATCAGAAACCTTGTATTCTTGAAAAGATCCCTTTTCTCATTTGGCATGTACCAAGATGCATTCAACACCTTTCACAAATTGAAGCCTAAAATTCTTTCCTTCATGATTCAACCGCAATGTTTTATGGAATACAACAGCAAGCATAGATAATCTAATGCGGAAGCTAGCATGCATGACATTCTGAAAATATTGAGCTTCACAAAGAACTCCACCAACCACACCTACGAATATCAGAGCACCATATACATAACCAATCTCAGAGTCTATGCTAGTCTCAGCCACATCTCCCAAAGCTCCTGTGAGCTGTTGATCAAAACCTCCTCATCTAGGTTGACTGACCACTTGGCAAGACATGCCAACTAGAGCATTACAGATAAGTTCCTCTTGCTCCAAACCCTCTTCACCATACTGCCCACGCAGAACAAAAGTATAAACACAACAACTAAATATGTACAAAGTATCTAACCCCACACACACAACTTTTGGGTGGATTTCACACCTCGGATGCGCAGCAGTACGACACCGATAAAAGTGAATACCTAGCAGTCTTCAGCTACATAAATAAATCAATTGGTTAGAAGTCAATCCTAACCTGAATTTATCACGAGTGTGTATTCTAAACTCATAAACGTTTATTAATTTAATATGTATTTTGCGGAATCACCCGCTATGGAATCACCCATGTACACACTAAATTAACGAAACGCCCAAAAAGGATAGGCGTCCCCATCGACTTCTCGCACAAAGAATCCACTTTGTGTATGAGCCCCGGTAATAAAAGTTTACGGAATCCACCGTGTAATATGCCTCCTAGCATCATACCCCGGGGGTGGGATAGAAATTGTCCTCAATTGCTATTAGCTCAATGTGGAGCTAACAGAGTGGGGAAAGCATTTAAGTCTCTAACGTGCATCCATTGGGCCTCTTCAACAGGATGGTTTTTAAACTTGACCAAATATCTAGAATATCTACGGCCAGTTCTAGTGGCCATAAAGTCAGTATCTATAATAGCTTCAGGCTCAAGGATTTCAGTCTCTTCATCTAACAAAGGTGGAATTTCATAAACAGGGTGTAAGAAATTCATAATGTCCAAATTGTGTTCTAAGTGCAGTTTTGAATATATCAGATTTATCTAATCTCACTTGATAATAACCAGATTTAAGATCTATCTTACTGAATATAGTAGAACCTTGTAGTTTATCCATAAGATCATCTACCCTAGGAATCAAATATCTATTCTTAACTGTAATTTTATTCAGGGCATGATAATCAATACACATGCGATAAGTATTATTATTCTTCTTTACTAATAAAACAGGTGCACCAAATGGAGAACTACTAAGTCTGATTAATCCTTTGTTTAACAACTCTTCTACTTCATTTTGAATTTCTTTCTGTTCAATTTGATTATGCCTATATGGTGCTTTACATGGTGGTTTTGTACCAGGAATTAAATCTATTTTGTGATCTTCAGGTCGTGAAGGAGGTAGTCCAGGTGGTAAATCATCAGCAAAACAATCTTTAAATCGAGCAAGAAATTGTTTATGCCTAGGATACATATGTTTCTCTTTAGCTTGAAGTTCATTGACCCAAATTAAATAAGATTTGGTACTTTTACGTAATGCACATTTAGCTTGAGTATGAGTAAGCAGTGGAAAATTATTGGATGCGTGCATACCATGCAATGTGATTTGTTTTCCTTTATGAAAATGAATTTTAATTGAATGCGTGGAATAATCCATGTCAGGATTATACTGATGACGCCAAGGCATACCTAGGATAATATCATCAGGCTGTAAAGGTACAACTAGAAAATTTCTACGTTCAGTGTATTCACCAATTTTAATCTCTAAGTTATGCACCTCTTGTGTTCCATTATATCTTGTGCCTAAGAATGCTGCTTTAATGCGATAATGTGTAGAAACAGTTTGTAAATTCAATTCTTTCAATAACTCTGCAGAAATAAAATCATGTGTACTACCATCATCATGCAAAATAATCTTTTCTTTACCATGCACTAAACATTTCATTGTCAACAAAGAATGTGAAGTTGGCATACCTAGTAAAGTATCTAAAGGAGTAGCAATGTTGTCATCATCTTTTGTAAAGTCAGGCAGTTCCTCATGTTCTTTATCATCCATTGCTCCAAGATAATTGATATGGATAGATGGTTTCTTTGATTGGAAATTGGCTACTAGATGTCTAGGTTGATGGCATTTGTAACAAACTATTTATTTGGCTTTAGATACATTTTTGGCAATGGCAGGAAGTCTAGGAATATTAGGATTTGGCTGTGAGGATGGCTTAAGGTTTTGATTGGTGTTTGATGGCAAAGCAGGTGGTCGTGTCCAATACTTACGGAATGGTAATGGAAGAAAATGGCTTTGATTGAATCTTCTAAAATTTGAATTGAATTGTTTGGAACCATAGTTACCATTTTCTTGAAATTGTTGTGGACACTTGTCTCTTCCTTGAATCTTGTCTTCAGCGTCATGAGGCAAAGAAATTTCATCTTCAAGGGTTGTTGGCTTGAACATATTAACTTCAACGTAGTAATGTCCAAGTAAGTCGGACATAAACTTGTGTTTGTGAGTCGCTTCAGGTATGTCTTCTAGCATGCATAGTTGCAGTAGGGCATTCCAAAAATATTCGGTGTATTGGGAAATAGGTTCACGATCTCTTTGCTGTAGAAGATCCCATTGCTTTATGGCTTTTTCGTGGAATTGAGGAGGAAGGAAATTCTGCAAAAACTTCCTTTGGAAACTCTCCCAGGTAGTAGGACAATCAATGCTCTTGCGAATCACAGTCCACCAAAGAGATGCTCGATCGACTACAGGATTAGTGACACATTTAATTTTATCTTTTTCAGTGTATGTCTCTTCATGAAAGTAATCATCAAACTGATTGATAAATGCAAATACAGTCTTTCCATTTGGAGTTCCATTGAAAGTACGAAATTTAAAATTTCTTTTACTTATTTTTGTTTCTTTGCGGATGGATTGAGCTTCAAGCGTCGCATTGATGGTACATCGTATAAGATCTTCGGGTTGTGGTCCATCTTTGTCGGTGGTAGATCATTTTAAATTGTCCAATTGAACTTGCAAAGCTTGTCGGGCTCTTCGTTCTTCATCAAGCTGCATCATAATCAAATCTAATTTTTGTTCCATCGTAGGTTCGGGAAGATCACCTTCGGCCATTAAATCATCCATGTTTTGTTTCATCATCCTGTAAAAATCCAAAAGACCTCACTCTCTCAAAATCTGATTAGCGGGATGAGGTAGCTCAAAGTCGGGCATACAAGGCTTATAGATTTTTGTTTGGCTTTTACAGTCTTTATCTTTTGCGGTTGCGGGATTTGTAGTCTTCTTAAAAACTGCGTATGACCATCTGCATGTGCTGAAACTGGTTCAGCAAGTCTGCTGTGTGAATAGAGTCTTCCACTGAACAATTTTGTAATTCTGTGCTTCTGCGTAGGAACAGTCTTTATGGGAGTAATTAAGATAAGTCGGTTTTGATCCTCTGTGACTTACAGGACTTGTAGAAGTATGAAGACTTGCAGAACTTGAGTAATTAAGCTTGTTTAAAGCTTAAGTGACTTAGGTTTAAGAGAGGACTTAAGTTGATCGACGAATTTTGAGGGGGGGTCCATTTTTTGTGCCGCCGATTCCGTTCAGAAGGTGCCGCGGCCACAGTCATTGAATTTTATGGGGCTTAAGCTTTATAATAAGCTTTTTAAGCTTTTAGATAAACCTTCTAAACTTCTTGGCTATGGAAGTAAAGCTTACTGTATTGTGGAAAAACGACTTGTAGAGGGAGATGTAGGAGTGGTCCTCCGCCTTCTCAGGCCGGTCCTTCGCGATCAAAGGCTGCAGGCTAAGGTTCTTGAGTTATCGACTGTTCGCAATGAAACTCACTGTAGAGCTCAATAGTTCTAGGAGCTCCACCTTCGCACAAGATGGATAGTGATTGGAAGCTCTCGATCTCAGCTTTGCTCTGATACCAGTAGTGCACAGATCGGATGTTGTAAGTGCGCGTAGTGAGCGTCAAAAGGTCCCCAAGAACAAAAGAACTCTACTTTTTGCACACAAATCAATGTAGAAAGCATGCACGACACGAGAAAGAGACCAATTGGGTGCAATCTCCCCCCATGCCTTGTGTGAGCACTCCACAAAGCATGTATTTTATGTATTAATCATCTTCAAGCTCAAATAATAGCCCAAATTACAAAATAGGATGCTTTTGGCTTTTGAGTTTGCTTTAGTGCCAAGTAGAAATAAAGCTAATGGACGGGTGCCCAAGAAGTCAGGCATACCCAACACAATGTCCAAATACAAATATCTAAATCGTGCACCCATGCGCATACAAAAATAATAAATAAATATCCAACATCTTAATAAATAGGCGCGATAAAATATAGGCGCCATGCCTAAGGTATGCGCCCATCAAAATATAGATGATAACTCGAATACACGCTATCCTCCAAAGCTTTCCACCGCCACTGCTGCTATCTCTACACATCAACTGAAGCATTCACAATTGTTAGCAAAGTAATACAATTAAACCGACAAAAGTCAATACCTAGCAGTCTTCAACTACATAAATAAATCAATTGGTTAGAAATCAATCCTAACCTTAATTTATCACGAGTGCGCACTCTAAACTCATAAACGTTTATTAATTTAATATGTATTTTGTGGAATCACCCGCTATGGAATCACCCATGTACACACTAAATTAACGAAATGCCCGAAAAGGATAGGCGTCCCCATCGACTTGTCGCACAAAGAATCCACTTTGTGTATGAGCCCCGGTAATAAAAGTTTACGGAATCCATCGTAAAACCTTACGGAATCCACCGTGGCATGGAATCCACTATGTAATATGCCTCCTAGCATCAATAAGAAGCTTCTAAAGACAAGCTTCCATAAGCCTAGTGCATATGGCTTATCCCCGGGAATTAAAATCCAAGCCTCGAAGGCCCTGATCCTGTGTAGGAGAGAAATATCGTGGACTGTGAGTTTTCAGGACGCGTGAGTAACCCAAGGGAAGCTGCTGCAACAAAAAGAAATACGCTACAGAAATGGCCCCAAAACAAAAGATGCAAGGCGCATGCGCGGAAGTCTCGAACCCAAGTTTACACGTGGACATTCCTACGAGTTCTCATGCCTAGGTTCTAGGAGCTTAATTCCGCATAAAAGGAATGCATTAGGCACGTTAAATTTTCATTAGAAGAATGCATTTATGCATGTTTCTAGTTCACGTAGTCTAGTTAAAATGCATTTGGGAAATTATCTGCCTGAAAATTTTACAAGAGTTAGAACATGTCATGCAATTGGGTTGCTTGCATTTCCAAGTTGCAAATTCCTAAGTGCATATTGCTTAGGTTTAAAAGATGAAATTGTTTAAATGCATCTTTGATTGGCTATGGAAAAGAAAAGCGCGTAAGGCATTTAGGTAGTAATTTTCTACTTGTAGATTCGTATGACATTATCGTTGTCGATGTTGCCCAAGTAGTTGCATTGCATGGAAATGAAATCATGGACTTGCATGTTGCATATGAAGATGCTTGTATTTTAAGATGGATTAAGTGCCATAGAATGGATTAAGTCAACAATAGTCTTATGATATTTGTCATGCATGAACTTCATTTATCAAAGTTGTATCTAGAAAAGGGTGCATGTCATATTAAAGTCTGAAATTCAACTGCATTAAACAAAAGGTTGTAGGCAAAGTTCTTAATGTAAATCTATGTAGTTTTATGCAAGTTATCCCCCAAAATGTCAATCATTATGATTCTAGCAAGGAAGAGAAATTGTCAATTGCAAGCCCTATAGTTGCATTGAAGGAAAGGTTTATGATCTGCATACTTACATGGAATGTTGCATCTTGAATTTAGTTAATTGCATCCCTTAGGAAAAGTACTCGCATCTCTTCTAAGCAAAGACCATTCTCGATGTGAGAAAATTAGATCATTTTAGGTAGATCACTTGTAAGGGTATAACCTTCAAGGGATTCGTAAAAGCATAACTAGTCGGTACGACGAATACTTGATCAAAGTGCTAGGTAGGGTTTAGCACGTTAAAAGAATTCTACCTAGTATCGCACTTGGGAGGCAATGTCAAGACTTTCGAACCCAAGGGTCCTACCCACATTCACGGAATGATTGGGTTAATCGGACATCCATACAATAACAATTTAGGATTTTTACCTTAGTGCAAATTGGCCTAATATTAGATTAGAAACCCTAGGGCCAATCGTTATCGGCTTAGTAAGATTAGGAATTGGGTTGGATCAAGAGGACACTCCAAACCCTACATCTTGACTAAACATAATTCTTGACCGAGGAATGTCATTGGTGGGAGATTGATCCCACAAGCTAGATGTGACTCCTATGCAACAAGTTGCAATGTTGCATGGCTTTGTGTTTAAGTCACAAGATGGATTTGCCACTCTTTAGAACAAGGTTGTCAGGTTCTAGTGCAAGAGAATGAGTAGTCATCCTGCTACATCACCCTTCTTGGGTTGAGTTTCCAAGTAAGGGGAAGATATGTATTGCCTAACAAACAAAGGATCAATCAAGATGGGGTGACAAAGTTGCCTAGGATTTACTGTCTTAACTTAACGAACCTAAGGTGTTTGCTAATTTGGGTTAGTAGGGTATAAACCCTAACCCAAGGATAAAAGGGAAACAAGCAACGAATCCCTTGGAGATCTTGGCAAGTTACTATTGATCCCGTATCAAATGTTGGATGCATTCGGAGAGAAAGATTCACTTCTTAGGAGTTGGCCAAGTAAAGGACCACAGGATTGATTGTGTTTGTATAGTTAGGAGCACTGTTTGTATTGCTTTGCTCAAAGAACTAAAGATGGAAAAATAATTAATGCTTCAAGTTGAAGGCATGGAGGGAGAGGCAGCATCAGTTACCCCCGACTGTCTGCCTACTGACCCTAACCAAGGGGGTTGTTTGCCGCGCCGGGAACGTGGACCGAACTCGCCACGAGAGGTCTCTCTGTTGGGCGCTACTTGGAGCAGGAGGACGCTTGGCTGCTAGGGGGGGCTCTGGCCATAAATCCCTTGCCTTCCTGGTCCTGCACAAGAGGTTGACGTGACTTGGGATTGGATCTCGAGGCCGGCATACTAGTCTATAGGAAGAAACTTGGATTAGTAATCCCTGAGGATTATTGGATTGCCTTTGGGCAGATTATGGATTGCCTTCGGGTGGATTATGGATTAGCCTTTGTGCTGGATTATTATGATGTATTTGAAAGACTGATTAATAAGATAACTTGTTGAAAATGAACTTTTTTGACACTGTTTTTCTATGTCAAGTACTAACATTACGTGAAGGAACCGATGATTAACTGGCTAATTAAGAAAGCTATATTTGCGTGTCAAACTAAATGTGGTAGGTAATTAGACAACTAAAGCAAGCTTGAGGAAAGTGCGGTGGATGTGGCCATGGGTCCGTCCTACAGATGGGTAGTCCCGATTTGCCGGGAACTTTTCTTGAAGGAATTTGACAGTAAGGAACATTGACCTAGAATCTAGGATACTAGAGTCCCAATTTATGCTGTTTTAGGGGGAACGGAATGGGACAACCCTACATGTCAGAGGTTGGAAGGTCAAGAAAAACACATATGCGTACGAGGAAGTGACTTGAATAATCCCTGCCAACAGAATCAAGGTATTGGGACGTTACGAGAAGAACGGGTAACAAAGGAAAGGATACCCTAATCTTCCAATGACCTATTGATTCCTGAAATTTTATGACCCCAGTCCATACTATTTTTCAGTTTTCGTAGCTAAATGTAACACAATCTTATTCTCCCTGAATTAATGTATCAGCTTGCTCTACCATCCCAAGAATAATTGTACTCTGAAAGGACTATGTCCATATGAATGAAATAAGTCTTTTTTTTATCAATGATTGTGTTGACTGTGAGTATTGATAAAAAAGTTAAGTCATTAGATCTCTTGGCTGAAAGCTGAATTGGACATAAAATGTAATGTGAGAAACATTTAGCAAGTTGTTAACATTAAGAATCTCATATCCAAGCACAATCTCGGTGCAGATTTCTAGTCCGACCCCTACACCAAGTACGACCGTGATTTAGGAGAAGAAGTTTCTTCTCAAGCAAATCAAGCCACCAGAATTTGATGGCAAGGGAAGGTCCATCCAAATTGATGCCGAGATCTGGATCAAATCCATGGAGAATTACTTTGAAGCGGCAGTTACTGCACCTGCTAACCATGCTATGTTCGCCAAGTTGAAGCTTACCAGCAAAGCCAGACTTTGGTGGAAGCAATGGTGCAAAGACCAAGGGATCTCGGAAGGGTCAGCTACTTCGGAGAAGCTTAAAAGAGCTGTGCGAGGAAGATATCTACCACCTGCCTACCACATGTAGAAAATGAACGAGTTCTATGAGATAAAATAACTTGGTTTATCTCTTGATGCTTACTATTCAAAGTTCGTCACTCTTTTGAAGTATGTGCCACAAATGGACATGACACAACAGGTGTCGAAGTTTTGTGCCAGATTAAACCCACCTGTAAACACCCGCCTCGAGTCAATACGCCCAACAGACCTTCAAGATGCGCTCATTCGATCTGCGCCCATAATTCAGGAGGTGCAGACTAGGCCAAGAAATAACAAGACTTGGTCTTACAAGGATTAGAACAAAGGAGTGTATAGGTCCCAGGCGAAGAGAGTTCAAGGTCAAAACCAGGGACAAAGGAAGAAAGCTAGGACCAATAATGTCAATAATTTTGTTCCTACCCAAGGTAATGGCCACAATCTCCATTTTTTCCATTGCAACGAGCCCGGTCATTTCACAAGGCAATGTCCCAAGCTTGGCGGAGGACAACGTCAAGGACCATCCCAAGGAACCGCCCATGGCCAAGGAGCCGCCACCCGGGGCAAAGGAAGAACTGCTTGTGTTGCCAACAGGGAGATGTGCAATGAAGAAGACTCGACCATGGAAGCAGACTTTGAGAGGGCAACAGTCCATGCCACCCTTCACAAGAAAGGCCCAAATCGCCAATTTTCGATGATTCAGACACCATCAAACTATCAAGGTAAAGGCTTCAAAACCTTCATTGATTGTGATAGTACGCATTCCTTTATTTCACCAGCTTGTGCAAGAAGACTAGGAATAGCCACAATAGATGCACCTACCTTATTTGTGGAATTAGAAAATGGTCGTGAGGTCACTTGTACCAGGCAAACTGCTAAGTTGAAATTCCTACTAGGAGGAAAGTCGACTTCAATCATATTCAAGGTTATGAACCTAGGTATGCATGAGTGTTTGCTCGGAATGGATTGGCTTAAACCTAATGATGCCCACATTCACTATGAAAAGGGCTAAGTTTCCTTTTAAAACTCTGAAGGGAAATTGGTCACAACTCAAGGAGAGGCTGGTAGGCCAAAAATTCAACTAGCCAAAGCAACTCGGATAATAAAGGGAGTTAGAAAGGGACTACCTGTCTATTTGATTAAGCTTAATAAGCTAGATCAGAATCAGGAGTCTAGTGAAGAACCTTCATGGCTAAAGGAGTACGCAGAAGTATTTCGTGAAGAGCTGTCAGAACTTCCTCCTCAAAGGGAAGTTGATCATGCAATCAAGCTAGCGCCAAGAGCCGCGCCAATTGTAAAGAGACCATATAGAATGGCCATTCCGGAAGTGATTGAGCTGAAGGAGCAACTAAAGTCACTATTAGATTAGGGTTACATCCGTCCTAGCAGTTCACCATGGGGAGCTTCAGTACTGTTCCAGAAAAAGAAGGATGGAATGCTTCGGCTGTGTATTGATTACAAAGAGTTGAATCAATCAATCATTAAGAACAAGTACCCTATTCCAAGAATAGCTAAACTTCTTGACCATCTTCAAGTTGCGAAGATCTTCTCCAAGATTGATCACAGGTGTGGTTAGTATCAGATAAGGATCAAGGAAGAGGATATCCCAAAGACGGCATTCAGCACAAGATATGGACACTTTGAGTTCTTAGTCATGTCATTCGGGCTGACAAATGCTCCTGCCACCTTCAACAGACTAATGTAGGATATCTTTAGGCCATATCTTGATGACTTTGTACTCGTCTTCTTTGACGATACCTTAGTCTACTCCAAACAGGAAGAAGATCATGAACCCTAGCTTCGCATCATCCTTGAGACAATGAGGGCACACAAGCTTTATGCTAAGAAGAAGAAGTGTGCATTCTTCAAGTGACAGATTGAATATCTAGGATTCATTGTATCTATGGAAGGAATCTCAGTGGATCTGGCTAAGGTCAGAATGTCCAACACCAACAACTGTCAAAGAAATACGTAGTTTTCTTAGATTGACGGGATGGTACAGGGTCTTTATCAAAGACTATGCTTTGATTTCCGTGCCACTGACCGATCTACTGAAGAAGCAAACATCAATTGTATGGTCACCTGCTGAATAATCGAGCTTTGATAAACTAAAACAAAGTTTGGTCTCAGCACCTATCCAGAAACTTCCGGACCTTAGTAAGGAATTTGAAGTGATAACTAATGCTAGCACACTTGCCTTAGGATGTACGCTTATGCAAGAAGGTCATCTTGTAGCATATTCTTCGAGGAAATTGAAGAGCCATGAAAGGAACTATGCTACCCATGATCTGGAGTTGTTAGCTGTCATCCATGCTCTCAAGCTTTGGAGACACTACTTGCTGGGTAATAAGTTTACCCTAGTGATGAATCATAAAAGTCTTAAGTGGATCTTTACCCAGAATGAACTCAATATAAGGCAACGCCGATGGATTGAAGTGCTGGAGGAATACGATTTTAAAATCAAAAAACGGCCTGGAAAGGAGAATGTAGTTGCCGATGCACCCAGTCGTAAGGCTTTTCTAAATTCTCTAACCTTGCAAGATCCATCAACAGCTAGATCTCTAGCCACAAAGGTATCCATGCCAAACAACCCAATACTTGAGCTAGCTAGAGAAGAGGCATGCCATGATCCAACCTATCAGAAGTTGCTAAGGGAGATCCCCATCAAGGACCAAGACTTGTCTACTATAAAAACGAGATTATATATACCGGCAAGCCAGTCACTCAAGCAAAAGATACTTTGGGAAGCTCATGACTCCCCTTTTTCAAGACATCCTGGCTATGCCAAGACCCTCAATACAATCAGAAAGAGCTATTATTGGGAAAGGCTTAAAGGTGACATTCTCAAATATGTCATAGAGTGTTTGTATTGTCGACGCATTAAGGATGAACATGTCAAAATGCCAGGGAAGTTGCAACCACTTGACATTCCCCAAATGAAATGGGAATTCATCAGAATGGATTTTGTTGTTGGCTTGCCCTAAGTTTGGGGAGGATACAACTCCATTATGGTTGTGGTTGATATGCTCACCAAGGTTGCACATCTTATCCCTGTTAAGACAAACTATAAGCCTCAGACATTGCAAGGTTATTTATCAAGGAGATATTCAAACTGCATGGGTTACCCAGAAGAATCATTAGTGATCGTGACTCTCTCTTTACCTCACACTTCTGGAGGGCAACTTCTGGAGGCCGTGAATCCAAAAAGTGGATTCAATATTTGCCACTGGTTGAGTTTGCCTATAACGCTTCCTACCAACAAAGCATTCAGATGACCCCTTTTCAAGCATTGTACGGGCACGACTGTTGAAGTCCTTTAAACTTCTCGGATCCAACCTTGAGGGTTGAAGCTTCAAAGCAAATGCTGAAAGATGTGGATGACCAAATGAAGTCAATAAGACAGGATATCCAACCGCCAACGATAGACAAAAGGCATACGCAGATTTGAAACGTGAAGATAGATCCTTCGCTGAAGGAGATATGGTCTTCATTCGCATACACCAAAAGAAGAGTTCCCTATCCTTGGGAGAATGCAAGAAGCTAAGTCCAATGTATTTTGGACCCTACAAGATTCTCAAGTGCCTAGGGCCTAATGCCTATAGACTACAACTCCCTGAGAACCTAAAGGTTCATACTGTATTCCATATCAGTCTATTGAAGAAGTATGTGCCTAAACCTAGACACATACTTCATGATCAACAAGTTGTAATGCCTAGCCAAGGAGTCCTTGAGCTACGGCGGCCTGACAGGATCTTAGATGTTAGGGAGAGACATTTGAGATCCAGGACCTTGAGAGAATATCTTATCCAATGGTAAGATTATCCCAAGGAGGATGCCGCTTGGATGGATGAAAGTACTCTCAACCAACAATACCCCCAGTTCTTCTCAAGATGAGGACATTTCGATTCCTCTAAGGGGGAGAGAATGTAATATTTCTGCTTAAAATATTAAAGAACTTTGACCACCGCACGCCCATGTAAAAGCTGTGCAAAGTCATCTCCCGCATCGATTAATGTCGATGGCTAAGTGTTCTCTTCACGCACAATGTTAAATTCTGGCTCCGTGTCGTGCAAAAGAGGCCGACGCTTGAAGACTGCAAACCGCACGGGAACACCTCTCCAAAAGGGAAAAAGAGGATAATGGTAAAAAGTTAGGAATTTTTTTTTATTAATTACCCCCTCCCCTCACCCGATGCATGACAGGGGAGAGGTGTGTGAGAGGGAGTGTGAGAACTCCTTGTGAAGAGCATGGCGGGAGAGAGAAGGCATGCAAAGCATGCCAAGAGGGTGGCTATTTTCCCCCCTCAAAGGCTATATAACCTCCCCCTTAAGCTTGGGGGGAGGCACGAAGAGAGACAAGAGGGAGGCCGTGATTGTCAGAGGATCACCGTCGTCGTGAAGACCGGCAAGATGTTGCCTGCTGCCGCACTAGTGCGGTCGCCCATCCCACCACCATCATCGTCATTAATCTTCCCCCCCTTCGTCATTAATCCTCTCCTCCCCAATCATTCCCCTCCACGTCACGTTCTATGACAGAGTATAAGAAGCTTATTTAGAAGCTTCTAAAGACAAGCTTCCATAAGCCTGGTGCATACGGCTTATCCCTGGGAATTAAAATCCAAGCCTCCAAGGCCCTGATCCTGCACAAGAGAGGAATATCGCAGACTCCGAGTCTTCACGATACACGAGTAACCCAAGGAAAGCAGCTGCAACAAAAAAAAAAATGTTGCATAAATGGCCCCAAAACAAAAGATGCAAGGCGCAAGCGTGGAAGTCTCGAACCCAAGTTTACATGTGGACATTCCTACGAGTTCTTATGCCCAGGTTCTACGAGCTTAATTCCGCATAAAAGAAATACATTAGGCACATTAAATTTTCATGAGAAGAATGCATTTACGCATGTTTCTAATTCATGTAGTCTAGTTAAAATACATTTGGAAAATTATCTCCCTGAATGATTTACAAGAGTAAGCGCATGCCATGCAATTGGGTTGCTTGCATTTCCAAGTTGCAAATCCTAAGCGCACATTGCTTAGGTTTAAAAGATGAAATTATTTAAATGCATCTTTGATTGGCTGCAGAAAAGAAAAGCGCGTAAGGCATTTAGGTAGTAATTTTCTACTTGTAGATTCGTATGACATAATCGTTGTCAATGTTGCCCAAGTAGTTGCATTGCATGGAAATAAAACCATGGACTTGCATGTTGCATGTGAATATGCTTGTATTTTAAGACAGATCAAGTGCCGTAGAATGGATTAAGTCAACAATAGTCTTATGATATTCGTCATGCATGAACTTCATTTATCAAAGTTGTATCTAGAAAAGGGTGCATGTCATATTAAAGCCTAAAATTCGACTGCATTAAATGAAAGGTTGTAGGCAAAGTTCTTAATGTAAATCTATGTAGTTTTATGCAAGTTATCTCCCAAAATGTGAATCATTATGATTCCAACAAGGAAGAGAAATGGTCAATTGCAAACCCTATAGTTGCATTGAAGGAAAGGTTTATGATCTGCATACTTACATGGAATGTTGCATCTTGAATTTAGTTAATTGCATCCCTTAGGAAAAGTACTCGCATCTCTTCTAAGCAAAGACCATTCTCGACACGAGAAAATTAGATCATTTTAGGTAGATCACTTGTAAGGGTATAACCTTCAAGGGATTCGTAAAAGCACAACTAGTTGGTACGACAAACACTTCATAGGGTTTAGCACGTTAAAAAAATTCTGCCTAGTATCGCACTTGGGATGCAAAGTTAAGACTTTCGAACCCAAGGGTCCTACCCACATTCACGGAATGATTGGGTTAATCGGACATCCATACAATAACAATTTAGGGTTTTTACTTTAGTGCAAATTGGCCTAATACTAGATTAGAAACCCTAGGGCCAATCGTTATCGGCCTAGTAAGATTAGGGATTGGGTTGGGTCAAGAGGACACCCCAAACCCTACATCTTGACTAAACATACTTCTTGACCAAGGAATGTCATTGGTGGGAGATTGATCCCACAAGTTAGATGCGACTCCTATGCAACAAGTTGCAACATGGCATGGCTTTGTGTTTAAGTCACAAGATGGATTTGTGACTCTTTAGAACAAGGTTGTCAGGTTCCAGTGCAAGGCTAAATTGCAAAAGGATGAGTAGTCATCCTGCTACATCACCCTTCTTGGGATGATTTGCCAAGTTAGGGGAAGATATGTATTGCCTAGCAAAAAAAGGATCAATCAAGATGGGGCGATGAAGTTGCCCAGGATTTACTGTCTTAACTTAAGGAACCTAAGGTATTTGCTAATTTGGGTTAGTAGGGTATAAACCCTAACCCAAGGATAAAAGGGTAAACAAGCAACGAATCCCTTGGGGATCTTGCCAAGTCGCTATTGATCGCGAATCGAATGCTGGATGCATTCGGAGAGAAGAATTCACTCCTTAGTAGTTGGTCAAGTAAATGACCACTCGATTGATTATGTTTGTATAGTTAGGAGCACTGTTTGTATTGCTTTGCTCAAAGAACTAAAGATGGAAAAATAATTAATGCTTCAAGTTGAAGGCCTGGAGGGAGAGGCAATATTAGTTACCCCCGACTGTCTGCCTGACGCTAAGCAAGGGGGTTGTTAGCTGCGCATCAGGAGGAATGTGGACCGAACCGGCCACGAGAGGTCTCTCCGTTGGGCGCTACTTGGAGTAGGAGGACGCTTGGGTGCCAGGGGGGTCTCTGGCCGTAAATCCCTTTCCTTTCGGGTCCTGCACAAGAGGCCGACGTGACTCAGGATTGTAAAAAATTCATGTTCTTATCCTATTATTTTGGGGCAGCCATTTATTGTTGAGTCTTGGATGGAGATTAAGGTTATGGATGATGGGTCTGCCTATGCACGGATCTGAAGCAAAGATGGGAAGAGAGTTGTCCAGTTCATGACTCTTTGCATTAATCATCAGAGAAATATAGATTCTTTGAGGGATTCCCCTCTTCCATAGGAGAGACGGATTTTTTCTATGTACCACTATCTTGCAAGACGATAGTGGTACGAGTCAAGGAAAGCTCTTGCCTCCTGGCAGCGGCAATTTTTCCTCATGTGTTTATGGTGTATCCACTGAAAGTACTTTGTGTTTTTAGCATATTTCTAATATGCCCAGAGCTGCTAGGCAGTATATAAAATGAAAAGAAAAAGAATTAATGATTGTAGGTGTTTTGTAGGAAGAAGACCAGATAGATGGTCTCTATGATGGCTTTTAATGCTCAAATACCATGGAAGAACTTTCAGTATTGGTAAATGCTAACAATCAAGAGTTGTTATATGTCTTACAGGTTCATTCTCTGGCAATGTATTGTGGGATTGCTGATTTCGTGCTTCAAAAGAATTTGGGTGATGAGGATTGTCAGCAAAAAGTATTCTTTGTTGACATATTCGAGCAAAAAGATTTGGATGTTGCTATTTATACACAGCAAAATTTGTGTTTTCCAGGTTATTTTCATCAAGAGGTGAAATTTTTAGGTTGTAGCAATGAAGCAAGCATTCAAACAAAATATAAGACACTTGACAAGAAGGTTAGACCAGTTGTAGGACCACTGCCTTTGGACAGTGATGAGATGATGAGGAGAGCTGCTATGCAATCTCCTTTGCAAGATCCTACACATATCGGGCGTAATTTTTCAGCTAATACATTGAAAGAGATGAAGATTGGGACTGAAGATTTTCTGCTTCATGAAGAGGCAAGATTTTTTGAAGAGATGTTATGAAAACATGAAAAATCTTTTGATTTCTTTCCACATGAGATTGGTTGCATTGATCCTAGGGTTGTGACACCTATGGTTATTTTTACCATTCCACATGTCCCTTGGAATCTGCGACCCATTCGAGTGCCGAGGGCTCACTTGCCCAAACAGGTAGAGCTCTTACATGAGTGGATTAGGATGGGAATTCTAGAGACATCTTCAGCTCCATATTCCAACAGATGGTTTACAGTTCCTAAGAAGAATGGGACACTCAGATTTATACAGGACTTGTAGCCAGTAAACAAGGTCACTATTTGAAATGTTGGTGTTGGACCTATTGTGGATCAGTTCAGTGAAGCTTTTATTGGATGTGCTATCTATTCTCTTGGTGATCTTTATTCAGGATATGATACATTTCAGTTTGTCCTTGAAAGCAGAGATTTGACTACAATGAAGACACCCTTCGGCCATGTCCGAATGTGTATGCTTTCGCAAGGAGCCACTAATTCAATTGCTCATATGATGGATAGGATGAATAAGGTTCTACGAGATTTTATTCCTGAGCTTACTATGCCTTTCATTGATGATTTACCTATCAAGGGTTGCTTGGAAGAAGGAAAAGATGATTCTTTAGATTATCATGGATGCATGTTCTTCGTGGCTTCACATATTAGAGATGTTGAGAGGATTCTTTGCAGGCTGAAAGAAGTAAATTTGACCTTGTGAGGGTTGAAGTCTATTTTTGGTGCCAGAGAAGTTTTGATTGTTGGTCATATGTGTGGATATTATGGCAAAAATCCTTCTCTTGCGAAGGTTGATGCCATAGAAAAGATTGTGGAGACTTACTCTTCTACTTTGGAGGTTTGCAAGTTTCTTGGAGCTTGTGTGTTTTATCTTATTGGATTCCTCACTTTGCTCATATTGCAAATGATCTTTATCAACTCTTGAGGACAAGGAAACGTTTTTCTTGGGAGATAAAACATACTAAAGCCATGCAGAAATTGAAGAAATTATTGAGAGCTGCTCCGACTCTTCGAAATGTAAATTATGAGTGTGGGAGACCTTTTGTTCTTATTGTTGAAACTAGTCCTATCAGCATTGGATGGGTTGTTGGCCAAGATGATGCAAATGGGAATAGGTATGCTATTCGGTTTGGGATGGAAGTCCTAAACAAGTGACAATGAAGGTATCCACAAGTTAAAAGAGAGCTCTTGGCAGTTGTCATGACTCTCAAAAATGATAGAGAGAATACTTCATTGGAGCTGTTGTGGTGGTCGAGACTAATTGTTTGCCTCTTTTAGGTATGATCATGAGTTGTTCTACTCTAGATATTGCTATGCTTAGGTTGATTGGGTACATAAAATCCATGAATCCTGAGTTTAGGCACATAGCATGTAAAGACAACCTAGTAGCTCATATGCTTTAACACCATATTGGGGAATATGGGAATTTCCCATCAGTTTGGGACACATGGTCAAATCTTTGGATTTGTCATAACTTGAATATTATAACTCCAAATTGAGCGCTCTAAAGGTCAATAGATTCAATTTTTCAAGCTCTTTCTAATGATAGGTCACATCATATGGTTTTGAGAAACTTATGGGCATGTCATCCAAGCGCCACCTTTTTAGTATTCAAAAAATGGAAATTGCAAACTCACTAATATTGTGTTCTTTCATGAGCAATGTATGATGATATGGATTTTTCTTGTATTGATGATGTTGATAATGGGGCTAATCTTTCAGCCATGCATGGTGATCATATTTGTCGTGTGTCTGCTTTGGAAAGCTTTGATGAGACTTTGTATACAGGAGAGTCTTTGCAGATTGGACAATATTTGAGTACCATGTTTAGATAGGATTGATGGATTGATGTAGACTTCAAGAAGATTAGAAGAAAAGCTTATGGTTTCTTATTATGAAATGGGATACTTTAGAAGCATCTATGAAAGCGAGGAGGACAACCATTGAGAGTTGTTTGTGATAGAGCTTCGCAGGTGCATATCATGAAAGAATTCCATGAAAGTCTTTGGGCTGGACATCGAGCTGTATGGGCAACCTATAGGAATATCAAAGAGCGCTATTGGTGGAGAGGCATGTATAGAGATATCTCACTGTTTGTTGAGACATGCCTTGATTGTTAGTTATTCTATTCAGTGAGGCATAGAGATGAGCTTCATCCTGTTACAACTATATATATCATCTCTCACTTGACTTGGGTCTCACCTATATATACTAACTCTACATCAATATGAATCATTCTTTGGGAGCATGTCTTGTGTATCTCTCTCGTGCTCTCTCTCTCTCTCTCAACATGGTATCAGAGCTATGGATGTGTAGCAATAACAAGGAAGATATGTTGTTTCATTGTTTATATTTGATTGAATTCTTTGCACAAGTGATGTTTTGATACATGAACTTGTTCAAATTAGTCCAGGTGCGTAGCTCTTGTCATGCTCTCGAATCCTGTCAAAACTGCTTGTCAATCGGAGTTCTAGATCAAAAGTTATGACAGTTCTGGATCAAAAGTTATGACAGTTCTGCTCGAATCTGCGATTCTTTATTTAAAACTGTATTTCTAATTACTGTTCGTTAATCCCCAATTACAGTTTATTAATCGCTCGTCTTCGTTAATGATGTTGATTACGACAAGCAAGCATCTTGCTATTTTTAGTGATGTTTTATTATCGTTCACGTTCTTTGCTCGACCGAAATAGCACTTTTCTTATATGCGTCATCTCATTTTGCACGTTACGCCTCTCTATTTTGGGCTTTCTTTTTAGTCACTCAATACTTTTCATCGTTCTTACGTGTGCATATCCCTATTTTGATTGTGATGCGCCTCAACTACACTTGTCTTGATCATGGTTTGCAAATTCCGCGATCTCATCTTATTTGTTTTCTCTCGACATACAGGCATGGCCAATTGTGTAATTGTTAACGGATATCTGTCTGGACAACGTTCGGTTCCCTTCTTCCAAGGACAAGGCAGATTTCTCACTTTATGTGAGAAAAACAGAGAAAGGTATTATGCTACTTGTCATTTATGTTGATGATTTGATTATGACAGGTGACAGTGATGAAGATATCCTTAATGTGAAAATGCTATTGAAACAGAAGTTTGAGATGAAGGATTTGGGAGAGCTGCGTTATTTCTTGGGCATTGAGGTGATTAGATCACCAAGTGGGATACGGCTCTTGCAGAGGCAGTATGGATTGGACATGCTGTCCAAATATGGGATGACAGGCTGTAAGCCTATTTCAGTTCCTTTGGAGCAGAATGTGAAGTTGAGCACAGATGCATGTGAGCTTCTCGAAGACCCTACTATGTACAGACGCATAGTAGGAAGTTTGATTTATATGACTATTACCAGACCAGATTTGAGCTATGCTGTTGGATTGGTAAGTCAGTTTATGCAGGCTCCAAGGAAACCACATTTGGATGCGGCTAGATGCATACTCAAGTAAGTGAAGTCCACATTGCAGTATGGACTACTTTATGGGACTGGGGTTCAAATATAGTTGCATGGATACACTGATGCTGATTGGGCTGGTAGTATTTTTGATAGATGATCTACCAGTGGATATGTGTTCTCTTTTGGAAGTGCTGCAGTCACTTGGAGCAGCAAGAAACAGCCTACAGTTGCCTTGTTGAGAATAGAGGCTGAGTGCAGGGGCGTAGCAATGGCTGCATGTGAGGTAGCTTGGTTGCATAAGCTACTTTATGATATGCATCAGCCTACAAATGGGCCAGTTGTCATTTATTGTGACAACATGAGTAGTATACACTTGGCAAATAACCCAGTCTATCATGCTAGCACAAAGCACATTGAGGTGCATTATCACTATGTGCGGGAGAGGGTTTTACTAGGTCTTATTGATCTAGTTTATGTCAGCACAGAGGATCAAGTAGCTGATATATTTACGAAGGCATTAGGTGCAGAGAAGCTGCGCAAGTTCAGAGACCTACTTGGTGTGCAGGAATTGGAATTGAGCTCGAGGGGGAGTGTTGAGATATCGAGCTCCACTAGTGATATGCTAGGGTGATCGTTGTGCATTTATGTCACCGACTTGTCAGTTACAGATGCGGTTGGTACACCGCCCATGAATAATAGCTAGATGACAGCTATCCTTATCTACTCTAGTTTGTGGCTCAGTTAGTATGTTACTTTAGTTAGTTGAGTTTGGTATGAGACCCATATATAGGGTTCTTCTATTTCTATGTACTAGAGTTGTTTTTGGCTTACACAACTAAGAAGAGGAAAACTGTTTTCAGCATCCACCTTTGTGTGTATTCCCCCATTGTGCAAGCAATAAAGCTACAAGTAAGACTCCTTCCTTCTCTCCCACAATCTTGACATGAGGTTCCTTCTTTCTCAAGGTACAAATAGTCTTACGATTTTAGGCGGGTCACTAGTATGTTGGAGGCAGCCCCTGAAAGGTTGCAACCCTAGATAGACAGAGTTCTAGGATATTTGGTATGAGTCCTAGACTCAGACGTCTGAGTGATCTGGCTTGGACTCAGATGAGGCATGCCCGTCTGAGTGCCTAAGGTTAGTCATCCAAGGCTAAGTATCCTAGGTTGGCCGTCTGAGGCCTAGACTCGCCGTTGAGGCTAAGTGGTTTTCATTCGAGTCTGTGATCGTTTGAGGAATGGCACAAATATGTTTTTCAATTATCTTATGTACACTATTCAATGCACCTAGAACTCTAGAACAGTACAACAATTAGCCATAGGTATTCTGAGCATACTTGCAAGGGATAAATGCGTCTAAGGTAAGGATCATAGATGTTGTAGCCTACAGACTTGTCACTCTCTATCTCTCTTTCACTAGCTCTCTCTCAATCTTCCTGAATGCAAATGAGCTCTCTCGTTGATTCACCTTTTGTGTTATGTCTTTCTCCCCTTACCTTTTGTTTTCCTTCTTGGACATGCAAAATCTAATTCCTTTATTCCCCTGTTTTCTTATTTCTTGGTTATCTAGAGAGTTATATTTTCCCTATTTTCATTTTTTTCCAAGCCTTAGTGTCTCAAATTTGATACAAAACACATAGCTCATACTCTAACCAATTGCATAGAAAGCTTCCTACACCTAAAGTAATATGTAAAAGAGATCAAATAACCTCTGACTCCCTTGCTTTCTACCAAAAACGAAGTGCCATTTTCTCAGAGTTAAACTCCTACTTCGTCACTCAATTTGAAGCACACAAACACTCAAGCTTGAATCCATTAGTCCTCGCAATGGAACCAAAATAATGTGAGCGCTTCTTGTTCAACTGCAAAGATCCAAGAACTGCTTATTGCTTCAAACATTTCAAGCCAAGTGCAATGGCTACCTCTCACATAGCCGTATGAACTCTCAAACCCACGAGTGTAGTGATTTTGCCTCCATGCTCAATTAAGTTACCTCCTCCCTCAAATACTCCAATAGCTCTACGATCCAAGGTACAAGCTCGATCCTCAAGCTCAAAGTTGCATGCTGCATTGCCACACGTGAGACAAGAGAAGAGAAATGAAGAGAAAAAGAAGAGAGGAGAAGATGTAGATCTTCTCCACCACGATCTCTCAGCCGAACACTCCCTCACACTCCCTCTCTCAAGCACAAGCTTAAGCAAGAAAGAACAAGAAGAAGAAGAAGAGAAGAAGAGAGCTAGTTTTGGCCACACACAAGAATGATCTTCTTCATTCCCTTTTTTACTTTTTATACATGTCCTCCTCCTCTTTGGGTGCCCATCCCTAGTTCCTTTGCTCGTGCCTATCTACATTTACAAATTGCATAGGAGGGAGCCTGGCACTCTTTTACAAAATGAAATACAATGTGCCCAACACTTTCTTTGATAGAATATTTGGTGCACTCATTATTGTGTGCTTCCTTTTACATTAGTGCTTTTTCCCATATTTTCTTGAGATTGCCTTCCTCTTTTGTTTTTATCGCATTGGGCTATCTTCTATTTTCATATTTTTTGGGGAGTTTTTTTCTTGGAATTCCTCTTGTGTTGTAACATTTAAGAGAGATTATGGCATGTAAGAGTGAGAATGTGAATTCATCCATGGATTACAACAAATTGAGAGTTTTTCACAAGCTACGACCATGTTGGAACACTTGTCTTCTTATTTGTAGGGCACACATCATGAGGGAGATATCAAATCATTTGTGGTATAGGATCTACAAAAATAGTTTTTAGTTGAAAAGGATAAAGTTGAGAGTTTGGACCAAAGATCTTAGGAAGAAAGCAATGCAACAAGGTATAAGTTGTGGCAAATGAAAAAATGTCTACTAATTTGTTTTAGGAATGGATGGAAGAGTTATACAACAAATGTATGGCTGAGGTGAAGAGTTTCATGGACTCTTATGCATGAATAAAGTGGATTATGAAATGATATTTAGCATGTTATGGCAAGTGTTTCAAGTGGAATAATAAATATTGCAAATTTTGAAAGTAGATGATAATGAGATAGTTATTATGTGATCCGAATATGTAGAAATCAAGAAGACATTAGTAGAGGAGGTGCATGATGCATTGAAGATTATTGAAGATACATTATGGGTTATGAATATTAACAAGCTTATGTTGTAAGAGTGTAATAGAATTGATGTGCACCATGGTGTAAAATCCATTCAAACTACAAGTTGTTTGGATCTTTGTATAATCAAGTTAGAATTTGACTATCTATAGTTTGGAGAAAATTACATAAAACTTATGAGTTCTAATTTCTCTTTTTCAAACTTTTAACTTTTAATTATCTCACTTTGTTCGTGTATGAGGAGAAGGCAGAGATGCACAATGAGGAGAAAAACATTGTGCTCACTCCACGTATGATGTGTACATTGCAATGAGGAGATTCAAATCCTCGTTCACAATAGGCACTTCTATAACATGTCCAGATGTTCACTCGTATGACATGTCTTAGCAC
The DNA here is from genome assembly GCF_053477565.2 of Lygodium microphyllum. NCBI lineage: Eukaryota > Viridiplantae > Streptophyta > Polypodiopsida > Schizaeales > Lygodiaceae > Lygodium > Lygodium microphyllum. Next base: position 80,069,909 of record NC_141163.1, on the reverse strand, counting down.
CCCATCGGGAAGAGAGTCCAGAAAGCGCCGCCCGGAACTCCCATGGAATGTCACGGGGTTTGTGATCTAGGTCCTCTTGAGTCTACTACAAAGGGGAAGCATTCCGACCGTTCCTACTTAGGACCGACCTGAATCAGGGTTTTCCTAGTGGTCAAATTCCTAGAACGGTAGCTAGCATCGAACCCCAGACGAACTACTTTATGAAGAAATGTCAGGGTCGAAGCGGATTCATGATGCACTTGGTTCAAGGAGAATGGGAAACGAGAGTGATGCAAAGCTCAACCTCTCTGCCCATAAGGCATAGTCCCATTGCGTTCCCCTAAAATAGCATAAATCGGCACTCTAGTATCCTAGATTCTAGGTCAACGTTCCTTGCTGTCAAATTCATTCCAGAAAAGTTCCCGGCCAATCGGGACCACCCATCCGTAGGACGGACCCATGGCCACATCCACCACACTTTCCTTAGGGTTGCTTTAGTTGTCTAATTAGCTACCACATTTAGTTTGACACACAAAAAAAACTTTCTTAATTAGCCAGTTAATCACCGGTTCCTTCACATAATCTTAGCACACTTGACATAGAAAAACAGTGTCAAACAAGTTCCTTTTCAACAAGTTATCTTATTAATTAGTCTTAGGAATACATCATAATAATCCAACACAAAGGCTAATCCATAATCCACCCGAAGGCAATCCATAATTTGCCCAAAGGCAATCCAATAATCCTCAGGGATTACTAATCCAAGTCTCTTCCTATAGACTAGTATGCGGGCCTAGAGATCCAATCCTGAGTCACGTCGACCTCTTGTGCAGGACCCAGAAGGCAAGGGATTTACGGCCAGAGACCCCCCTGGCACCCAAGCGTCCTCCTGCTCCAAGTAGCGCCCAACGGAGAGACCTCTCGTGGCGGGTTCGGTCCACGTTCCTCCTAATGTGCAGGTAACAACCCCCTTGCTTAGCGTCAGGCAGACAGTCGGGGGTAACTGATGTTGCCTCTCCCTCCAGGCCTTCAACTTGAAGCATTAATTATTTTTCCATCTTTAGTTCTTTGAGCAAAGCAATACAAACATTGCTCCTAACTATACAAACATAATCAATCTAGTGGTCATTTACTTGACCAACTACTAAGGAGTGAATTCTTCTCTCCGAATGCATCCAGCATTCGATCCGCGATCAATAGCGACTTGGCAAGATCTCCAAGGGATTCGTTGCTTGTTTACCCTTTTATCCTTGGGTTAGGGTTTATACCCTACTAACCCAAATTAGCAAATACCTTAGGTTCCTTAAGTTAAGACAGTAAATCCTGGGCAACTTCATCACCCCATCTTGATTGATCCTTTTTTTGCTAGGCAATACATATCTTCCCCTAACTTGGCAAATCATCCCAAGAAGGGTGATGTAGCAGGATGACTACTCATCCTTTTGCAATTTAGCCTTGCACTGGAACCTGACAACCTTGTTCTAAAGAGTCACAAATCCATCTTGTGACTTAAACACAAAGCCATGCCATGTTGCAACTTGTTGCATAGGAGTCGCATCTAACTTGTGGGATCAATCTCCCACCAATGACATTCCTTGGTCAAGAAGTATGTTTAGTCAAGATGTAGGGTTTGGGGTGTCCTCTTGACCCAACTCAATCCCTAATCTTACTAGGCCGATAACGATTGGCCCTAGGGTTTCTAATCTAGTATTAGGCCAATTTGCACTAAAGTAAAAACCCTAAATCGTTATTGTATGGATGTCTGATTAACCCAATCATTCCGTGAATGTGGGTAGGACCCTTGGGTTCGAAAGTCTTAACTTTGCATCCCAAGTGCGATACTAGGCAGAATTTTTTTAACGTGCTAAACCCTATGAAGTGTTCGTCGTACCAACTAGTTGTGCTTTTACGAATCCATTGAAGGTTATACCCTTACAAGTGATCTACCTAAAATGATCTAATTTTCTCGTGTCGAGAATGGTCTTTGCTTAGAAGAGATGCGATTACTTTTCCTAAGGGATGCAATTAACTAAATTCAAGATGCAACATTCCATATAAGTATGCAGATCATAAACCTTTCCTTCAATGCAACTATAGGGTTTGCAATTGACTATTTCTCTTCCTTGTTGGAATCATAATGATTCACATTTTGGGGGATAACTTGCATAAAACTACATAGATTTACATTAAGAACTTTGCCTACAACCTTTCATTTAATGCAGTCGAATTTTAGGCTTTAATATGACATGCACCCTTTTCTAGATACAACTTCGATAAATGAAGTTCATCCATGACGAATATCATAAGACTATTGTTGAATTAATCCATTCTACGGCACTTGATCTGTCTTAAAGTACAAGCATATTCACATGCAACATGCAAGTCCATGGTTTTATTTCCATGCAATGCAACTACTTGGGCAACATCGACAACGATTATGTCATACGAATCTACAAGTAGAAAATTACTACCTAAATGCCTTACGCGCTTTTCTTTTCTGCAGCCAATCAAAGATGCATTTAAATAATTTCATCTTTTAAACCTAAGCAATGTGCGCTTAGGATTTGCAACTTGGAAATGCAAGCAACCCAATTGCATGGCATGCGCTTACTCTTGTAAATCATTCAGGGAGATAATTTTCCAAATGTATTTTAACTAGACTACGTGAATTAGAAATATGCGTAAATGCATTCTTCTCATGAAAATTTAACGTGCCTAATGTATTTCTTTTATGCGGAATTAAGCTCGTAGAACCTGGGCATAAGAACTCGTAGGAACGTCCACATGTAAACTTGGGTTCGAGACTTCCGCGCTTGCGCCTTGCATCTTTTGTTTTGGGGCCATTTATGCAACTTTTTTTTTTTTGTTGCAGCTGCTTTCCTTGGGTTACTCGTGTATCTTGAAGACTCAGAGTCTGCGATATTCCTCTCTTGTGCAGGATCAGGGCCTTGGAGGCTTGGATTTTAATTCCCAGGGATAAGCCGTATGCACCAGGCTTATGGAAGCTTGTCTTTAGAAGCTTCTAAAGAAGCTTCTTATACTCTGTCATAGAACGTGACGTGGAGGGGAATGATTGGGGAGGAGAGGATTAATGACGAAGGGGGGGAAGATTAATGACGATGATGGTGGTGGGATGGGCGACCGCACTAGCGCGGCAGCAGGCAATAGCTTGGCGGTCTTCACGACGACGGTGATCCTCTGACAATCACGGCCTCCCTCTTGTCTCTCTTCGTGCCTCCCCCCAAGCTTAAGGGGGAGGTTATATAGCCTTTGAGGGGGGAAAATAGCCACCCTCATGGCATGCTTTGCATGCCTTCTCTCTCCCGCCATGCTCTTCACAAGGAGTTCTCACACTCCCTCTCACACACCTCTCCCCTGTCATGCATCGGCTGAGGGGAGGGGGTAATTAATAAAAAAAAATTCCTAACTTTTTACCATTATCCTCTTTTTCCCTTTTGGAGAGGTGTTCCCGTGCGGCTTGCAGTCTTCAAGCGCCGGCCTCTTTTGCACGACACGGAGCCGGAATTTAACATTGTGCGTGAAGAGAACACTTAGCCACTAACATTAATCGATGCGGGAGATGACTTTGCACAGCTTTTACACGGGCGTGCGGTGGTCAAAGTTCTTTAATATTTTAAGCGGAAATATTACATTCTCTCCCCCTTAGAGGAATCGAAATGTCCTCATCTTGAGAAGAACTGGGGGTATTGTTGGTTGAGAGTACTTTCATCCATCCAAGCGGCATCCTCCTTGGGATAATCTTACCATTGGATAAGATATTCTCTCAAGGTCCTGGATCTCAAATGTCTCTCCCTAACATCTAAGATCCTGTCAGGCCCTCGTAGCTCAAGGACTCCTTGGCTAGGCATTACAACTTGTTGATCATGAAGTATGTGCCTAGGTTTAGGCACATACTTCTTCAATAGACTGATATGGAATACATTATGAGCCTTTAGGTTCTCAGGGAGTTGTATTCTATAGGCATTAGGCCCTAGGCACTTGAGAATCTTGTAGGGTCCAAAATACATTGGACTTAGCTTCTTGCATTCTCCCAAGGATAGGGAACTCTTCTTTTGGTGTATGCGAATGAAGACCATATCTCCTTCAGCGAAGGATCTATCTTCACGTTTCAAATCTGTGTATGCCTTTTATCTATCCTTGGCGGCTTGGATATCCTGTCTTATTGACTTCATTTGGTCATCCATATCTTTCAGCATTTGCTTTGAAGCTTCAACCCTCAAGGTTGGATCCGAGAAGTTTAAAGGACTTCAACAGTCGTGCCCGTACAATGCTTGAAAAGGGGTCATCTGAATGCTTTGTTGGTAGGAAGCATTATAGGCAAACTCAACCAGTGGCAAATATTGAATCCACTTTTTGGATTCACGGCAACAAATAAGAAAAGAAGAAAAAACTACTACTACTACTATAACAACAACAAACAAGAAGACTAAACAACAATAAATAAGAAAAGAAAAAAAACTACCACTATCATAACAACAACAAACAAGAAAACTACTATTACTACTACTAGTACTACTACTACAATCATGACTACGATGACTACGACAATCACAATAACAACAAACAAAAGAGAAGAAATGGAACAACAACTACTACTACTACTATCATTACCACTACCACTACTACTACTACGACTATCACAACAACAATAAATAAGAAATTAAACAACAACTACCACTACCACTACCACTACCACAACAACAACAAACAAGAAAAAAAGAAAATAAGAAATAAAACAACAACAATAATAACAACAACCTCTCCTTCCTCTCTCTCTCCCTCCCTTTCTCCTTCCCTCTCCCTCTCTTTCTCTCTTTTCCTATTATGTTTAATGTTTTCTCCCTCTCTCTCTCGTTCCTTCTTTCCTTTTCTCTCTTCCTCTCCCTCTCTCAATACACATGATTTTTAACAAAAACAAGTAAAAGAAAATGAGAAAAAACAAAAACAAAGAAAAAAGGAACACTGCACTTACCGCAAAGTCCAGAGGATGGATTCGACGGCTTCTCTTCGCGATGGCGGCTCCTCTTCGCCCTCTGTACACTTCCTCCTCTTCTTTGCAAATGGCTATGGTGGTGGTGAGAAACGTTCCTTCTCCCTCTTTCTCTCTTTCTCTCCCTCTCCCTTTCAAATGCAAGATGGAGTTCACTCTCCCTTTCGCTCTCTCTTTTGTTTGTTCATACAAAATAACACGCTCGGGTTTTAGCCTACATTTTTTCGTCTGAGCATCGTCACTATTTGTGTCGCTATTTGCATTGCAAATAGCGACACCACTATTTTGCGCTGGAAAGCGCCATCGCTATGCCTTCGTATCCTTGTAGTGTATGCGTATATAGCGAGCACCGGAAGGTCCCCAAGAACAAAGAACTCTACTTTTTTCTCAAAATCTAAGAGAATAGACTTGCACGACATGAAGCAAAAAGACCAATTGGGCATAATCTCTCCCCATGCCTTGTGTCTACACTCCACAAAGCATGTATTTAATATTTTATTCATCTCCAAGCTCAAAAATAGCCCCAAATTTGCATTTAGCATGCTTTAGCTTTTGTGTTTTCTTTTGTCCAAATAAAGAATATAGTGGTTGGGCACCCCAAGAGTTGGGCTATGTCCAAATACAATGACCAATAATAATTTAAATCATGCACCCATGCACATAGAAAATAAAAAAAGTATGTCAAGTGCTTTAATAAATGTAACGTGTCCCCTAGTATAATCCAGGACACGTCTTAGCAGTCCATCGGAAAGGATGTCTAGAAAACTCCACCCGGCACTCCCATGGAATGTTACGAGTTTTGCGATCCAGGTCTTCCCGCGTCTGCCACGTAGCGGAAGTATCCTGGCCATTTCCCACTTAGGATCGACCCGAACTAGGGTTTTCCTATTTGGTCATTAGCTAACAGCAACTAGCGTCAAACCCAAGCGAACTACTTTATGCAGAAATGCCAGGTCCGAAGCGGATTCACGCTGCACTTGGTTCAAGGAGAATGGGAAACGAGAGGGATGTAAAGCTCAACCTCTCTATCATAAGGCATAGTCCCATTCCGTTCCCCTAAAACAGCGTAAATCGGGTAAAACATAACTCTAGGTCATTGCTTTCGATGATCCTCCCGCTGTTCTTCGAGCTTTTTGAGAGAAAGTTCCCGGCTAACCGGGACCACCCAACCGTAGGACGGACCCATGGTCCATCCTCCGCACTTTCCTCGGTTTGTTTTAGTTATGTAATTATCTAACACATTAATTTGACATATAACAATTAGCTTCTTTAATTAATCATGTTAAGCACAGGTTCCTTCATGTAATCTTATCACGTGACATAGAAAAACAATATCAAACAAATTCTTTATTATCATTTCATCATTTTATCTTTGAAATACAAGGAGTTCCGCCCGTAGGCTTGTCCATAATCCGCCCGAAGGCTATCCAGTAATCCGCCAGGGATCACTATTCCAAGCTTCCGCCCATAGACTAGTATGCGGGCCTCGAGATCCAATCCCGAGTCACGTTAGCCGCTTGTGCAGGACCCGGAAAGCGAGGGATTTACGGGCAGAGCCCCCCCGGCACCCAAGCGTCCTCCTGCTCCAAGTAGAGCTCAACGGAGAGACCTCTCGCAGCGGGTTCGGTCCACATTCCCGGCGCGGTCAACAACCCCCTTGGTTAGGGTCAGGCAGGCAGTCGGGGGTAACTGAAGCTACCTCTCCCTTCAGGATTTCAATTTGAAGCATTAGATATCATTTCATCCTTTAGTTCTTTGAGCAAACAATGCAAACAGTGCTTTCTAAACTGTTACAAGCACAATCAATTTCCAGTGATCATTTAATTGGCCAACTGTTACGGAGTGAATCCTTCTCTCCGAATGCATCGAGCATTCGATCTGGGATCAATTGCGACTTGGCAAGATCCCTAAGGGTTTGTTTGTTTACCCTTTTGTCCTTGGGTTAGGGCCATACCCTGTTAACCCAACTTAACCAATACCTTAGGTTTTATTAACAGTAAATCCTGGCGACCATGTCCCTCCAATTTATTGATTGATCATTTGCTTCCAAGCAAATACCTAATTTCCCTTTTACTTGGCAATTTTTCCCCAAGAAAGGTGATGTAACAGGATGACTACTCATCCTCTTGCAAGTTAAACTTGCGCAAGAACTTACCAACCTTATTTCAAGAAATGGCAAAACTCTCTTGTGAACAAACCACAAGTCTATGCGACGTTGCAACTTATTGCACAAGTGTCGCATCTATTCCATGGGATCATTTCACCCATTGAACGGCGTTTTCTGGTCACGGAATTATCTCCAGACGAGAAGCAGGGTTTAGGGCGTCTTCTTACCCAACCCCTTCCTAATTACACTAGGCCGACAATGTTTGGTCCTAGGAATTCTAACTTAATCCGAGTTTCATCATTTGAACGAGTGATCCTTAGGGTAGAAACCTTAGATCGTTTTATGCGTGAGCGCCCAATTGTCCCTACATTCTGTGAATGTCGGTAGGACCTTTGGTTCAAGGGTTCGTCTTGGTAACAAGTGCGTGAAACTAGGTCAAGTCCTTAACGTGCTAAACCCTAGTTAGCACTTGGGTTATTTATCGTATCGGTTGAGCCATCCTATGCGAATCCCTTGCGGGTTAGGCGATTTAGATAATTCGATCTACTTGTCTTGCGATAAGGACGAACCATCCCTAGAGATGTTAACTTGATCTTAAAGGAGAAAGCTAGTTGTAACATCTTCACAATTCACCTAAGCGCGTGATTCATTGCTTCTATGTACCCCTAAATTCGCAATAACCCTAACTTTTCTTGTTAAGATCAAAACGCATGTTAAATTGCGGCATAACTTCCATTGATCCTACCAGGACTTGCATTCAAGAATCATGCCCACAATTCTTTTCTAAGATTTTAAGATTTCATGCTTCAATAAACCATGCAGCCTTTCCCTAAATACAATTCTTGATGAATGAAAATTTTCATATGACAAATGTGCAACATGCACTCCTTTCCTGACTACAACGTAGTGAAATTCATGCCAAAAAAACTAGAGTTGACCTATTCCAATTTACAATCACATGCCACACGCAAATTCCTAGAATCATTTCCGCGCTCTTCTATTTTCTACGGGGTTAAGGACTTTCCCTAATGAATCATTCAATGAAGATTTGTCTAAAAATGCGACGTGCAATTAATCTTTCCATGTCTAGTCAAAGGTGCACTTTAATAGTATCAACCTTATATTGATAGGCAATAGGTGTTCTAGGCCGTCACTTTGACATGCACGACAAGCCAACATACTATTAAGGATGTTAAATGGATAGACAATTTCTTTATATGGAAAATACCAATGACCCAATTTCATGTCATGAACTAATTCTAATCATTGTTCGAATATTCAATTTATTTCGAGTTGCATTTAACTTGACTAGGTGATTTTAAGCATGCATAGGTGCTTCCTAATCCATGAAGTTATCGTGATTAATGCAATGCTTTTGCGTGGAATCAAAATTAGTAAAAACCTGGACTTGTGGGCTCGGGGAGATATCCACATGAATATTAGGAGAAGAACCTTTTGTGGTTGCACCTTGTGACTTTTTTTTAGGGCCCATCGCGAATTCGATCTTCGGTTAGCCTTCATGGATTTCGAACTTCTTGCCTTGGCTTGCAGTCTTTTGATCTTGGCCCGTCTCCCTCTTACGTGAAAATCCCCTATGAAGTACAGATCCTTGAAGAAGTACCAGCTTGCAAGATTTGGCTTACGGAAGGCCTGAGGGTTTTGAGCTTGGACCTTTTTGTGGGAGAGGAGGGAGTTCGCAAAAAGGGCTCTTGTGAATGGCCTTGGGGCAATGGAGACTTTGAGAGTTCTTCCTCTTCTTCTCTTAAAAATCTCGAGGCTAGGGATGGGCTTGTGGGTGATCGGTGGGAAGAGGCTTGTAGGCTTCCCCTTCTTCTCTTCAATGCCCGGGCTAGGGGGGCTTGTGGGTGATTGGTGGGAAGGGACTTGTAGCTCCCTCTCCTTCAAAGCCCCAGAAGAGTGTATTAGAGAACTATTGGGAAGACCTTATAGGCTTCCACTTCGAAGCTAAAGAGGGAAAAAAGATTTGGGCTCTCGGAGGGTTCCAAAAGGAAAGGGCCTTTAAAATCTTGGGTTATAATAGACTTTATAGGGTATCCATGAGTAGGGCCTTTAAAAGAAAACCGAGGGTAAAAAGGCTTGTGGGAGTTGCAATGGAAAAGGGGTTTTAAATTGAACCCGGGGGGTAATATGTACTTGTGTTGGGAATCCACAAGAAGGGGGGGACTTTATGGGGACTTGTGTGGGAAATCCACGGGAAGGGGGGACTTAAACCGGGCTAATATGGGTTGTGTGGGAATGCAATGGGAAAGGGGGATTGAATCCCGAGGGGGGAAAAATTGCTTGTGTAGGATCCAAATGGGAAGGGGGCTTAGGGAAGCCCCCTTAGAAGCTTCCTAGAGAAGCTTCTAAGAAGCTTCAGGGACAGCACATGACCGCGTGGCGACTTGGAGACTTACTGGCCGGCGGCTAAACGAGCCCAGGCAGCGGCAATCTAGACTGGCGTCTCCCTCTCCTCCACGGCGCAACACGGCATTTCAATTCGGTGGCAACTAGTGCAACTCCTCTTCCCTCATAGCCTCGATGTCTCTTCAGCCTCCCCTTTCACACAATGGTCTCCACAGTCTGTCAGCCTCTCCATTCTCTCATGCCTCCTTGATAGCCTCAGCACCCCTCCTCTCTCACGACGACCTCCAACAGCCTTACGCAGCCTTCCCCTCTCATAGCCTTCTCCTCTTCTACGGCCGCCTTTTCCCTGGCTATCCCATACCACTTATATAGGTGAGGGGAGGGGGTCCTCCCTCCCCCACGCGGCATCATGCATGCCTTCATCCCCTTGCGAGCTCCAGTAAAAAGGAGCTTAATAGCTCTTGCTATTCCCTTCTCCTCCAGCATGATAGTCGGCTGGAGGAGAGAGGGATAAAGAATAAAAAAATTTGTCTTAATTCAATTAATGACCTCCTATTAAGTAGAGGTTCATGCGAAGAACGCGTACTTGGTAATTGGGAATATTACAATAAATAAGCACGTCAAAATAAATATTGGCGCCACGCCTAAGACGCACACCCATCAAAAATGATAATTTCTTCTAAATAACTTGAATACACGCTATCACCCAATGCTTTCCAACGCTATCACCGCCTGCTCTACACATTAGCTGAAGCATTCATAATTGTTAGAAAATAATTAAAGTGACGAAAGTGAATACCTAGCAGTCTTCAACCACAAAATAAATAAATAGGTTGGAACTCTGTCTAACCTTAAATTAATATGAGTGTGCACTCTAAACTCATAAACGTCCATTAATTTAAATATGTATTTTGCAAAATCACCCACTTGCACATTAAATTACGTGATGCCCGAAAAGGACAAGCGTCCCCATAAACTTTTCGCACAAGGAATCCACCTTGTATACGAGCCCCGGCAAATAAATATAATTTTACAAAATCCCCCGCAAAACCTCACGGAATCCACCGTGGAATATACCTCCTGGCATCATACCCCCGGGGTGGGATAGTAATTGTCCTCAATTGCTATTAGCTCAATGTGGAGCAAGCAGTGAGGGGTAAGCACTTAGGTCACGAGTGTGTATCCATTGTGGCCCTTCAACATGATATTTTTTAAATTTCACAAAATATCTAGAATATCTACCGCCAATTCTAGTGGTCATAAAGTCGGTATCTAGAATAGTCTCAGGTTCAAGGATTTCAGTTTATTCTTCTAACAAATGAGGATTTTCATAGACAGGGTGGACAGGTAATTGGCCTTTGAAAGGTCGTAACAAATTGACATGAAAAGTATTCTGGATTTTCCAGTGTTGGGATAGTTCTAATTTGAAGGAATTGTCATTGATTTTGTGAATGATTTTAAAAGGTCCATAAAATCTAGGAGCTAACTTTACAATAGGGTGTTTCTCAACACTTTGTAGTCTTCGCTTTTCAATTCGTAACTAAACATAATCATCAACTGTGAAATTCATAGCTTTTCTTTTCTTGTTGGCTTATTTAATATATGATTGCTGGGCTTTCACAATCATATCTTTAACTTCATTAAAAATAGTTGCATGCATATTGGCAATATCATCAACAGCTTTAACTTTGTTTGACAATGAAGTAATAGGTGTAGGCAATCTATATCCATAAATTATTTCAAAATGTGCTTTTCGTATAGCTGTATATGGAGTGTTATTATATACAAATTGAAGTAAATGCAAGTGTGTATCCCATGTTTGTAATTTTAAAATTGTGTATGCACGTAAAAGATCCAAGATTGTACTATTTGTAGCTTTTGTTTGTCCATTTGTTTTAAGATGAAATGCAGATGAAAAATCAATCTTTGTTTCTAAATTAGCAAACATAGTCTAAAAATTATTGCAAAATCTAGAATCATGATAAGAAATAATAACATTTAGTAAACCATGGTTAGTGAAAACTGTTTTAAAAAACAATTGAGCAACTTGAGATGTAGTTAATGTTTTCTTGCATGGAATGAAATATGCATGTTTGCTAAACCGATCTACAATAGTCCAAATCATATCGTGATTAAATTTAGTGTTAGGCAAACCAATAATAAAATCCATTGATATATGTTCCCATCGTCTTTCAAGAATTGGTAAAGGCATTAACAAACTATACTACTTACCATGGTGTCGCTTAACTCTTTGACAAATTAAACACTCAAATACAAAGTTAAAAACATCAGATTCCATCTGTGGCCAGTAGAAATCTTCAACCAATGTATATAAAGTGAAAATAATACCTCTATGGCCTTGATATGGAGAATAATGAATTTCGTGCAACACAAATGATCTAAATGGAGCAGCTACACATAACGTTTTCTCATAAAACATAAATCCATTAGCAAAAGATAATGAATCAATTGGAATCCAATTATTGGAAATTAATTTATTCCAATCAGCTTGAAAACTATGGACTTGGTCATAGGTATCTTTCATAGGGATAAGGAAATCAAAAGATATCATAGAGATATTATGAATAGTTGGTCTTCTACTCAAGGCATCAACAACAATATTTTCTTTTCTAGGTTGATATTGGATAAGTGGATAAAAACTTTGAATAAAAGTAGCCCATTTAATATATCAGTCAGAGATTTTTGGCTAACTAAGGAGATTTTTGATACTTTGTTGGTCAGTTCTAATCATGATTCAGATTCCATTAAATAGTGTTTCCATTGACGTAAAGCTTATACTACCGCTAGCAATTCCTTATCATAGGTAGAATACTTAAGTTCAGAGGGTTTAAGCTTGTAGCTAGAGTAGGCTATGGGATGGGAATCTTGCATAAGAACAATTCCTATTCCAGATTGACTAGCGTCAGTGACTACTAGGAAAAATGGTCTATTAAAATCAGGGACTTGCAAAACAAAAGCATGGGCTAAGGCATATATTAGTAAATCAAAAGACTTTTGTTGATTTTCAAACCAATGATACACAATACCTTTCTTTAATAATTTTGTCAAAGGTAATGCAAGCAATGAGAAATTTCTCGCAAATTTTCTGTAAAAGCTAGCAAGACCTAAGAAAGAATGTAATTCATGCACATTTTTAGGTATCAGCCTATTCAAAATTGCTTCTATCTTTTTAGGGTTAACTTTAATACCTTCAGATGAAGCAATATGTCCTAAGTAGTCAATTTGGATTTGGAAAAATTCACTCTTTTTAGGATTTGCATATAATTGATTCTCTTTTAATAATTTGAAAACCAAAAATAAATGTTCATAATGCTCATTATCATTCTTACTGAAAACCAGTATGTCATCAAAGAAAATAATGTCACAATGCTGATGCTTCGAAAATATGCAATTCATCATATGACTGAATGTGGCTGGTGCATTAGTTAAACCAAAAGGCATAACAATGAATTCATAATGTCCAAATTGGGTTCTAAATGTAGTTTTGAAAATGTCAGATGTGTCTAGTCGTACTTGATGGTATCCAGACTTAAGATCTATTTTGCTAAATATTGCAACCCCTTGTAGTTTATCCATGAGGTCGTCTACCCTAGGGATCGAATATCTATTCTTGACAGTGATTTTATTTAGGGCATGATAATCAATGCACATCTTAGAAGTGTTGTTTTTCTTTTTAACTAATAGGACAGGTGTACCAAATGGAGAACTACTAGGCCTAATGAGTCCTTGGGTTAACAATTCTTCAACTTGAGTTTGAATTTATTTCTATTCAATTTGATTATATCAATAAGGTGCTTTACATGGTGGTTGAGAGCTTAGAATTAAGTCTATCATGTGGGTGGTAAACCAGGTGGTAAGTCAGCAGCAAAACAATCTTTAAATTGTGAAACAAATTGTGTGCGCCTAGGATGCATCTTATTTTCTTTAAGTTTAATTTTATTCACCCAGATTAAGTAGAATTTGTTACCTTTTCTTAATGAATGTTTAACTTGTGTATGACTAAGCAATGCAAAATTATCAAAAGTGTGCATACCATGCAATGTGATTTGTTTTCCATGAGAATGAATCTTCATTGAATGCATGGAATAATCTATATTTGGATTATACTGATAATGGCAATGCATTCCTAAAAGAATGTCACTAGATTGCAAAGGCACAACTAAGAAATTTCTACGTTCAACATAATCACCAATTTTAATTTCTAAGTTATGCACTTCTTGTGTTCCATTGTATCTAGTGCCTAAGAATGCAGCCTTGATGCAACAATGAGTGGAAACAGTATGTAAATTCAATTTTTTGACCAATTTTGCAGAAATAAAAATGTGTTTGCTCCCATCATCCTGTAAAATAATCTTTTATTTACCATGCACAACACATTTCATTGTTAATAAAGGATGGGGATTTGGTATACCTGGTAAAGTATCTAAAGTAGTGTCGTTATCGTCATCGTCTTCTGTGAAATCTGACATTTCTTCATGGTCTTTATCTTCAGTCGCTTCCAAGTACTTGATGTCAACAATTGGCTTTTTGGATTGACAATTCACCGCTAGATGTCCAAGTTGATGGCATTTATAACAGACTATGGATTTGGCTTCAAAAACATTATTGGTAATAGCGAAAAAGTTAGGAATGTTGGGATTTGGCTGAAGAGATCTTAGGATTTGGATTTGTGTTTGATGGTAAAGCAGGGGGCCGTGTCCAAGATTTACGGAATGAAGATGGAACAAAGCAGTTTTGATTGAATCTTCAAAAGTTAAAATTGAATTTCTTTGTACTGAAATTACCATTGTTTGAGAATAGTTGTGATCGCTTCTCTCATCCTTGAATTTTGTCTTCAGCATCATGGGCCAAGGAAATCACATCCTCGAGAATCGCTGGCTTGAACATGTTCACTTCAACATAGAAGTAACCAAGCAAACCAAACATAAACTTGCACTTATGGATCACCTTAGGTACATCTTCCAGCATTCGAAGTTGCAATAAATCTGGTGCGCAGATTGGTCGTTGTATGCTCACGTAGTGAATCCTGGAAGGTCCCCAAGAACAATGAACTCTACTTTTTGCACAAGTTACAAGGTAAAAAGCATGAATGACCAGAGCAAGAGACCAATTGGGTTCAATCTTCCCCCATGCCTTGTGTGAGCGCTTCACAAAGCATGTATTTTTTGTATATTCCATCTTTATGTTCAATAATAGCCCAATTTACAAAAATATATCAAGTTTTTAGCTTTTGAGTTTGCTTTTATAAAAATAGAAATAAAGCTAATGGACGGTGCCCAAAGAGTCTGGCACGCCCAATACAATGTCCAAATAGAAATAACATATCCATGCGCATGGGCGCATAAAAAATAATAATAAATAATCGATGCCTCAATAGACATGACAAAATATAGATCCAAAAGTTGTTACAAAATCTAGAATCACGATCTGAAATAATAACTTTTGGCAATCCATGGTTAGTAAAAATAGTTTTCAAAAACAATTGTGCTGCTTGTGATGCTGTTAAAGTTTCCTTACATGGAATGAAATATGCTTGTTTACTAAATCTATCTACAACTTTCCAAATCATATCATGGTTAGATTTAGTATTAGGTAAACCAGTAATGAAATCCATAGAAATTTGTTCCCAAGGTTTAGATGGAATAGAGAAAGGCATAAGTAATCCATACTGTTTACCATGATGTCTCTTAACTCTTTGACAAATCAAACATTCAGAAACAAAGTTAGATACATCAGCATCCATATGCGGCCAATAAAAATCTTCAGTTAACATACGTAAGGTAGATATGATACCTCATAAATCCATCATTATATGACAATGAATCAATAGGAATGAAATTATTTTGAACTAATTTATTCCAATCAGATTGAAAAGTAATATCCTGGTGATATGTATCTTTCATAGCAATCAAAGAATCAAAAGATATGACAGAAATATTATGAATGGCAGGTCTTCTACTCAATGCATGGGCCACTACATTTTCTTTTTCGGGTTGGTATTGAATGATAGGATGAAAACTTTGAATAAAGGAAGCCCATTTGATATGACGGTCAGAGATTTGAGGTTGGCTAAGTAAATGTCTAATACTTTGCTGATCAGTCTTTATCATAAATTCTGAACCCATTAAGTAGTGTTTCCACTGTCTTAATGCTTGTACAACTGCTAATAGTTCTTTGTCATATGTGGAATATTTCAGCTCAGAGGGTTTCAACTTACAACTAGAATATGCTATAGGATGATTGTCTTGCATAAGTATGGCTCCTATTCCTGATCCACTAGCATCGGTCACTACTAGAAAGAATGGTCTATTAAAGTTAGGCAACTATAGAACAGGGGCATGGGTTAATGCATGTTTCAATAAGTCAAAGGATTTTTGTTGATTTTCGGTCCATTGATAAAAAATTCCTTTCTTCAGAAGTTTGGTTAATGGTAAAGCAAGTAATGAAAAATTACGTACAAACTTCCTATAGAAACTAGCAAGACCAAGGAATAAGCGTAACTCATGCACGTTTTTAGGTACAGGCCAATTCAATATTGCATCAATTTTCTTAGGATCAACTTTAATTCCATCAGATGATACAATATGACCTAAATACTCAATTTCTGTTTTAAAGAATTCACTCTTTTCAGGATTTGCATACAGTTGATTTTCTTTCAATAACTGAAAAACCAATGACAAATGCTTATAATGTTCTTTCTCATTTTGACTAAACACCAAAATATCATCAAAGAAAACAATTACACAATACTGATATTTCAAAAATATACGGTTCATCATTCTACTAAACGTAGCAGGTGCATTAGTCAATCCAAATGGCATGACCAAAAATTCGTAATGACCAAACTGTGTTCTAAATGCAGTCTTGAATATGTCAGACTTATCTAGTCTCACCTAATGATAACCAGACTTAAGGTCAATTTTACTAAATATAGCAGATCCTTGCACTTTGTCCATAAGGTCATCAACTCTAGGAATAGGATACCTATTCTTTACAGTGATCTTATTTAAAGCTCGATAGTCAATGCACATATGATAGGTATTATTCTTTTTCTTGACTAACAATACAGGTGCACCGAATGGAGAACTGCTAGGTCTAATCAATCCTCTATTTAGTAATTCCTCAACTTGACACTGGATTTCTTTTTGCTCTATCTGGTTATGCCTATATGGTGCTTTGCATGGTGGTTGTGTGCTAGGGATAAAATCTATCTTATGTTCTTCTGGACGTGAAGGAGGTAAACCTGGTGGTAGGTCTTCTGCAAAACAGTCCTTAAAATATGCAAGAAATTCTTTATGCCTAGGGTGCATGTGATTTTCCTTTACTTGCTATTCATTTACCCAAATGAGATAGGATTTACTACTCTTGCGTAATGCATATTTAGCTTGAGTATGCGAAAGCAGTGGAAAGACATTAGATGCATGCATACCATATAATGTAATAGATTTTCCTTGAAAATTAATATTCATTGTGTGTGTGGAATAATCTATATCTGGATTATGCTGGTGTTGCCAAGGCATACCTAAAATAATGTTACTCGACTGTAATGGAACAACTAAGAAATTTCTTCTTTCAGTGTATGAACCAATTTGAATCTCTAAGTCTTGCACTTCCTGTGTACCATTATACCTAGTGCCTAAAAATGCAACTTTGATGCGATAATGCGTAGGTATAATCTGTAATTTCAATTCCTTTACCAATTTTGCTGAAATAAAATCATGAGTACTACTGTCATCATGCAAAATAGTATTTTCCTTTCCATGCACCAAACATTTCATAGTCAATAAAGAATGTGGAGTAGGAATACCTGGTAAAGTATCGGAAGTAGTAGTAGTGTCGTCCTCATCTTCAGTGAAATCAGGCATATCCTCATGTTCGTCTTCCTCCATGGCTCTAAGGTAGTTGATATGAGCTGGTGGCTTCTTTGAATGACAATTTGTTGCTAAATGTCCAGGCTGGTGGCATTTATAGCATACTATTGGCTTGGCTTTGGTTACATTGTTTGCAATGGTGGGAAGTCTAGGTACATTTGGATTTGCCTGTGGAATAGGCTTAGGGTTTTGATTGACATTGGATGGTAATGCAAGTGGTTTTGCCCAATTTTTGCGGAAAGATGATGAAGAGAAACGACCTGGATTAAATCTTCTAAAATTGGAATTGAATTGTTTAGATCCATAAGTACCATTGGCTTGGAATTGCTCTGGTCGTCTGTCTCTACCGCGTAGCTTTTCTTCAGTTTTGTGAGCTAGTGAAATGGCGTCTTCAAGAGTAGCAGGCTTGAACATGTTAACTTCAGCGTAGTAATGCCCAAGAAGTCCAGACATATACTTCTGCTTATGTGTCGCCTCTGGTACATCTTCAAGCATGCATAGCTGGAGGAGTACATTCCAAAAATGCTCTGTATACTGAAGTATAGGCTCACGATCCCGTTGCTGGAGAAGATCCCATTGCTTGATAGCTTTCTCATGAAATTGCGGTGGAAGAAAATTCTGCATGAACTTCTTCTTGAAATCTTCCCAAGTAGTAGGACAATTCTATGCTCTTGCGTACTACAGTCCACCAAAGTGATGCTCTATCTACCAAATGATTAGTGACACACTTGATTTTATCTTTTTCTGCATAGGTTTCTTCATGGAAATAGTCATCAAACTGACTAATGAATGCTAGAACAGTTTTTGCTTCTCGTATGTCATTGAAAGTACGGAATTTGAAACTTCGTTTACTTATCTTTGATTCCTTGCGAATGGTTTGAGCTTCAAAAGTGGCGTCGATGGTACGTCGAATCAAATCTTCAACTTGAGGTTCTTCTTTGTCGGTAGACGCTCTTTGTAATTTTGTCAATTGCGCTTGCAATGCTTGCCTAGCCCTTCGTTCTTCTTCCAATTGTATCATGATTAAGTCCAGCTTTTGCTCCATCGTAGGTTGAGGTAAGTCGCCTTCAGCCATAAGATCATCCATATGTGGTTCCGTCATCCGGTAAAACTCAAAAGACCTTTCTCACTCAAAATCAGGTTAGCGTGATGAGCGTAGCTCAAGTCCGGGGTTACAAGGCTTATGTGTTTTTGGGTATTTCTTTCTCAATCTTCAAAAAATCTGCGATTTTTTCCTTCTTCGTATGCTGAAAATGCTTCACATAACTCTGCAGACTTGCAGTTTGGAGTTGGGTATTACTTTCTCAATCTTCAGAAAATCTGTGAGATCAAGAAAACCTGCAGAGTTCTGCAAGTCTGCAACTCTGCAGCTCTTGATCTCAGCTCCGCTCTTATACCACTGGTGCGTAGATCGGTCGCTGTATGCTCACGTAGTGAATCCCGGAAGGTCCCCAAGAACAATGAACTCTAATTTTTGCACAAGTTACAAGGTAAAAAGCATGAATGACTAGAGCAAGAGACCAATTGGATTCAATCTTCCCCCATGCCTTGTGTGAGCGCTTCACAAAGCATGTATTTTTTGTATATTCCATCTTCATGCTCAATAATAGCCCAATTTACAAAAATAAATCAAGCTTTTAGCTTTTGAGTTTGCTTTTACAAAAATAGAAATAAAGCTAATGGACGGTGCCCAAAGAGTCTGGCACACCTAATACAATGTCCAAATAGAAATAACAAATCCGTGCGCATGGGCGCATACAAAATAATAATAAATAATCGATGCCTCAATAGACATGACAAAATATAGGCGTGGTGCCTATCAAAATATAATCCATAGATCGAATACTCACTAAACTCCAATGCTTTCCTCCACCACTGCTGCTATCTCTACACATCAACTGAAGCATTCACAATCGTTAGTAAAATAATACAATTAAACCGACAAAAGTGAATACCTAGCAGTCTTCAGCTACATAAATAAATCAACTGGTTAGAAATAAATCCTAACCTTAATTTATTACGAGTGCGCACTCTAAACTCATAAACGTTTATTAATTTAATATGCATTTTGCGGAATCACCCGCTATGGAATCACCCATGTATACACTAAATTAATGAAACGCCCGAAAAGGACAAGCGTCCCCATCAACTTCTCGCACAAAGAATCCACTTTGTGTATGAGCCCCAGTCATCAAAGTTTACGGAATCCACCGTAAAACCTCACGGAATCCACCGTGAAATATGCCTCCTGGCATCAAAATCATTCCAAAAACGCTCGGTATATTGTGAAATAGGCTTGCGATCTCTTTGTTTCAAAAGATCCCATTGCTTGATTGATTTTTCATGGAATTGGTGTGAAAGAAAATTCTGTAAAAATTTCTTTTGGAAAATCTCCCAAGTAGTAGGACAATTAATTCTTTTGCGGACAAAAGTCCACCATAGGGATGCTTTGTCCACTAAATTATTAGTGACGCACTTAATTTGGTCTTTTTCGACATATTGTTCTTCATGGAAATAATCATCAGACTGACTGATAAAAGCAAGTACAGTCTTTCCATTGCGTAACCCATTGAAAGTATAAAATTTGAAATTTCTTTTACTTATCTTGGCTTCTTTCTAAATAGATTGTGCTTCAAGTGTCGCATCGATCGTGCATTGTACATTATGTTTAGGTTGCAGTCCATCTTGATCGGCAGTAGATCATTGAAGACTGGCCAATTGGGCTTGCAAAGTTTGACGTGCTTTTCATTCCTATTGAAGCTGCATCATAATTAGGTGCAGTTTTTATTCCATCGTTGGTTCCGATAGATCACCTTCAACCATAAAATCTTCCATTTTTTTATGAGTCTTCCTACAAAATTTCAAACAACCTCACATACTTAAAATCTTGTTAGCGGAATGAGCATAGCTCAAGGTCGGGTTTACAATGCTTGTTCTTCTTTTTTTTTAAATGGCTTTTTAGCAATCTTTCTCCTTCACGGTTATAGAAATTGATGTCGGTCTTCTTCCAAGTGGATATGTCTTCCTATAGTCTAAGTGTGATTCTTTGATTGTTGGAATTCGTCTCTGTCACAACACAAGTGTGAATAGGGGCTTGTAGGGGTCAAAAACTAGTTCGGGATTAACCAGTGTGAACACCGGCTAACAAGAAAATTTTAAAGGTAGTAGTCTTTAAGCTTTAAGATTTAGTAAGCTTAAAAAGATTAATCTTTAATAAAAAAGAGCTTGACTTCTCTGAATCAATGCGGTAGGACACGAGGACGTTGGCGTTGAATTCGGCGACGTTCAGTACATCCTGCTGCGGCCGTCCGTCGAATTGGTGGAGCTTAGGATTATTTTAAGCTTTTATTAAAGCTTGAACTCAAACTTAATAAAGTTCTCCTCTGTTCTCTATTTTACTAAGAGACTTATAAAGGATCTTCCTGGGTGGATCCTCCATCAGTATAGGCTGGTCCTTCGCGATCCGACTACGTAGCAGGGGGTTCTTCACTGCCAGGAACACACTGGTATTGACGGATTGTCGTGAGACTGACAGTAGAGCTTGTTTCTTCCAAGATCTTCACCTTTGTGTGAGATGGTAAGCGATTCCAAGCCCTCGATCTCACCTTCACTCTGATACCAGTAGTATGCAAATCGGATGTTGTATGCGGACGTAGTGAGCACTGGAAGGTCCCCAAGAACAAAGAACTCTTCTTTCTACTCAAAATCCACGAGAATAGACTTGCACAACATGAAGCAAAAAGACTAATTGGGTACAATCTCTCCCCATGCCTTGTGTGTACTCCAAAAAGCATGTATTTAATATTTTATTCATCTCCAAGCTAAAAAATAGCCCCAAATTTACAATTAGTATGCTTTAGATTTTTTGTTTGCTTTTTTCCAAATAAAGAATAAAGAAGTTGGGCGCCCCTAAGAGTCGGGCTGTGCCGAAATACAATAACGAATAAAGAATATTTAAATCATGCGCCCATGTGCATACAAAATAATAAATATATGTCAAGTGGTTCAATAAATAATCTCCCCAAAATAAATATTGGCACCACGACTAAAACGCGCGCTCATCAAAAATGATAATTTCTTCTAAATAACTTGAATACACGCTATCGCCCAGTGCTTCCCAGCACCACCACCACCTGCTCTACACATCAACTGAAGAATTCACAGTTGTTAGAAAATAATTAAACCGACAAAAGTGAATACCTAGCAATCTTCTATTGGAAATTGCGAGGAAGACGAGAGACAAAAGGAAGAGAGGAGAGAAGAGAGATATGAGACACCGGAAGTGGAACCCCAGAAGTGTGTCAACTGAGCACACATGATAGGAATATATAGAGGGGACCTGGGGCGCTATATATAGACAGACTATATATAACTAACAATGAAGCCAATAGGAGAAGTATCCTGACCTGATGATCCAGTAGAACCAACAGAAGTATCATGACATTCCCTTGGAGTGACAGGACGCCATACTTTGGTGATTCCAAGCTTGCTTGAATTATTTGACCAATGGCTCTGTTTTACTATTTTCTCAACCAGTGGATTTGATTGGATCAAGCCACCATGACTTCCACCTTGCTCTATTACCTCTTTAGGGCTAGTAGATAACTCGCTAGAGGTGTCAAGAGAGGAAGCTCCTTGCAATGCAGCCTCTACCTCTAAACATGGAGGTGATTCTTTCTCCCTTACTGTGGGACAATTAACCAATAGTTTGTTCTCCCTTTGTAAATCAACTTCTGGCATATTTCTTGTTTCATGATGGGCCATGTAGTATCAAGTGGAATTGTCACTGATCCTACAACAAGAGCACCGCTTGAAAGGCCATTTCCAACTAAACCTGCTGGTTTTTCTGTGTCTGGGGGAGAGTCACGGATGGCTTGTCCAGGCGTATTTTCTGAGGGGCCTGTACTTTCTAAATTTGTTTGCTCTTCAATCCCGATCCTTGCAGATACACTTACAGAAGAGTAAGATGTAGCAGAATCAAAAGAGAGAGAGGATTCGTGGCTTAAACCTCCCTGCTTTTTTGGGCTGACAGTTGGGATGTCATCACTCCCTTTCGAAAAATCTAACCCGTTCACTGGCTCAACTGCAGTTGCACCTTTTCCATCAGGTTGTGATTCTCACAAGGGAGTTTGTGATGCTTTCCTTGCCCACACTATATGACTAGGCCCTGCATTGGGAGAAGGTATCTTCAAACTTGAGTATCTCTCCTGGAACTGACCAGAACATGAAGAAGGAATCCGATGAGGGGAGAAGGTCTCTTCAGACCTGAGTATCTCTCCCGGAACTGACCATAACGTGAAGTAGAAATCCGATAAAGAGTAACTAGAAGGGTTCCTTGTTCTCATCTCCTGCTGCCATTGAATCGAGGTGAGAGGTCTTGATAAGCAGAATTGCTCTTCTGCATTTTAGTATGTGAGAGTAGAGATAGTCATAAAAAAGGGCCCCTGTTCTGCTACCTTGCTGTTCTCCTAACCTGTTGCCATGAATTGAGGTAAGAAAGGGGGCACCAAATCTCCCATGGAGTAAGTCCCTAATGAACTGAGATGCAAGAGGTCTAATGGCAAGCAATGGAGGTGCTCTGCCCGGGTTGCTGCTACATGAAACCGTATTGTGTGTCCTCCTCAGATTTCTTTGGCCTCCATATGAATAATCATGATACCTCCTGCCATAGGTGTAGTAGGGTGGCAGAATCATCATCTGCTACATCGCCTTATGATTCTCTAGAACATGCTATTCCTATTCCTCGATACTGACATTGATAAGCAAGATGATGTTGATGTTGTAGAACCTCGCTCTGATACCATGTTGGAAACTGCAAGGAATATGAGAGATGAAAGGAAGAGATGAGAGAAGAAAAATATGAGACAGCGAAAGTGGAACCCTAGAAGTGTGTTACTGAGCACACATGATAGGAATATATAGAGGGGGCCTGGGGCGCTATATATAGACAGACTATATATAACTAACATCTTCAACGATAAAATAATTAAATAGGTTGGAACTATGTCCTAGCCTTAATTTCATATGAGTGCGCACTCTAAACTTATAAACGTCCATTAATTTAAATATGTATTTTGTAGAATCACCCGCTATGGAGTCACCCACTTGCACATTAAATTAACGTGATGCCCGAAAAGGATAGGCGTCCCCATCAACTTTTCGCACAAGGAATCCACCTTGTGTATGAGCCCTGGCAAATAAATATAATTTTACAGAATCCACCGCAAAACCTCATGGAATCCACTGTGGAATATGCCTCATGGCATCATCACTACCACTTTCTTAGGCTGTTGATGCATCTTGTCTTCATGGAATAATACATCATGGATGCAAAAGACTTTCCACATGCCTGCGGATCCCAGAGGCGGTAACCCATTTCGCGTGCATCTCCCTAGCCAAGGAAAATGCATTTGATAGTCTTAGGATCTAGCTTACTATGCTTATTTTTGGACACATGGCAGAATGCCTCACATCCAAAGACACGTAGATGTGCATAAGAAAGAGATTTTCTAGTCCATACCTTCTCGACAAATTGGAAATCCAAACTAGTGGAAGGTGATCTATTTAAGATATGCATAGCCATACTGACTGCCTCAGTCCAAAAGCTCTATGGTAGGGCTCCACGGCTAAGCATACTGTTTACACGCTCTTGGATGGTTCTATTCATTCGCTTAGCTAAACCATTCTGGGGTGGGATATAGGGGGTAGTCAATTAACGCTTAATACCCCTCTCCTCACATAGCTGCTCAAAGCCACATGGCATATATTCTCCCCCATTGTCAGTTGTCCGAAAGTGTTTCATCAACCTATGCCCAGTCTGGTTCTCACCCGATGCAAGCTATCTCTGAAACATAGCCAAGACATCTCACTTAAGCTTAATGGGATAAGCCTAGACTTTCCACAAAAAATCGTCAATAAATATCATAAAATAGTTTGCACCATCCATAGACTGACAAGGCATGGGCCCACAAACATCCGAATGTACCAATGCCATGGGTTCACTCATGTGTGTCCTACCATATTTCTTATGCATATTCCTAATCTATCTATCATAAAGAAAATGCTCACGTAAATTAATATATGCATAGTCAAGGGGCAATAAGTGCTACAAACTAAAAAGCATTTTCACCTTCAAAGACATATGGCCCAAATGGGCATGCTAAAGAGATACAAGCATAGAACCCACAGACAAAACATGATCAATAGAGGATCCATCAACAACAAGAGGATAGAGGCTGCCAATCATGGCACCTCTAGCAAGCACAAGTCTGCCATGAGTGAGCTTTGAGGCAAAATCTCCAAAAGAGATATGAAACCCAATATCATCAAGCTACCCCCCGCAGACATAAGACTGCATGTAAGTGCAAATACATGACATACATTCTATAACAACCTGTAACAAAAAAGTAATGGCAGTAGAGAACTGCAGCTCTACATCCCCAATGCCAACAATAGCAAGTGACCTATTATCACCCAAGTGAACGGAACCAGAAACACTGCGGTAGGAATGGAACCACTCACAACATGGCGTAACATGAAATGAAGCACCAAAATCTAAAAGACAGCATTGCACATACATAGAGTGAACCTCATTCAATGGCGTAGCATCAAAAGAACTAACTGCAAGTATGTACTCCCCATCGTAGTCCTCAGTCTGCATGACATTTATCTCCTCTATTTTCACACTGGATTTCGTAGGCACCATGTTGCGATCCAATGAATTTTCCTGTACTTTGTCTTTTCCTTTCTCTTTGCGCTTCTGATTGCACAACTCATGACACTGTGGACATATATGACCCTTCTTGCCGCAATGATGGCATGTCACATTAGCATTTCTCCCACGAGACTTGCTACATGACTTACCACACAACTTAGACCTAGACTTATGCGAGTCTCTTCCACGGCCATTCACACGGTCATTCTTTCCATTACCTCCTTTGCCCCTACAATCAAAGCATGCAACACATGAGAGGCATCCAAGTTCTTATGATTGATCTCTTCCTGCAGAAGAGCACTCTCTTCATGAGGCAAGTTCAAAATAGTAGTAGGAGCACATAAAGCAATGCGAAATACATCACATGACTCACTCAGAGTCCCAAGCAAAAAAAATGGAGTTACCTCATCATTGAAGGTAATTCCCTGCGAAGTCAAGTTCTTGAGAATAGCATGGAACTGGCTTAAATGAGTAGACATTGTCATATTCTCCTTTATGCATAGATCCATAAGTTGGTTTACCCAATATATCTGGCTTGTTGAGCTTTTCTTGTCATAGAGATTCTTGATCTTATCCCAAAGCTGCCAAGCACTTTGTGCTTCCTCAACCACATTGTAATGCACATGTTCAGTGAGAGACAAGATGAGGGTAGACTTGCATAACTAATCAAGCTCCATCCATTCATCATCAATCATAGTTTCAAGCTACTCTCCATGAAACCTTAGTGGTTTTATTTGCGATTTTGCACCAATACCTGTCAAAACTGGCTCTTCCAATAGGCATAATTCCTACCATCAAGCTTAGTGATATTGAAGATAGCACTGTGAGTGGAAGAAGATGCCATATTGCAATCCAAAATGGTGTAGACATTTCAAAACTACTTGCTCTTTTTTGCTATAAACAACCAAAATACCATAAAAAACAAGGCAAAATGACCACAAACTGATAACTAATTATACTGCCCACCAAG
Organism: Lygodium microphyllum; assembly: GCF_053477565.2. Taxonomy (NCBI): domain Eukaryota; kingdom Viridiplantae; phylum Streptophyta; class Polypodiopsida; order Schizaeales; family Lygodiaceae; genus Lygodium; species Lygodium microphyllum. The sequence continues at coordinate 80,043,869 of NC_141163.1, read as the reverse complement.
TACCATCAAAAGTACATAAAATCATGATGATTCAGCATGAAAGATATATCACAATCCATGCATAACTGCTTGCTGTAATAAATTACAACCAGGTACAATGAGAGCAAACTATAGGCAAAATGAATGCACCAAGTCAACCACTAATTGTCAAAGCATAATCAGCATCAAGCGGGCATAAATCAGCATGTGACAGTCATACAGACATAGAGACAACACCCAAGCATGTCAAATGAATTTGTCAGTAATCCGGCACACCCCCTATGTAATAGGGCAAAGTGTACACAGCACTGGCAAGACTTGACACAAAAAGATTTGTGCTTAGGGAGTGCAAAGCCCAAATCAACCCAAGTACATGTATGTGGACCACGGCATATCAACCATGCAACATCCAAGTGAGAGTCCCAGTCTCAATTATCCGAATGCTTAAGTAGCATAAACTACCCGCTCAAGGTCTGTCAAGCATCCAATGATGCTCCCATTGGCACAAAAGCCGTAAATATCAAGCACAGAAGCTCAACAAGGACATATGATAGCACCAATGACAGAAGATCCAAGATCGAGAATCTAAAAGCTAGCAATGCGCATACATAGAGTGAACCTCGATCAATGGAATAGCATCACAAGAACTAGCTAGAAGTATGTACTCCCCATTGGAGTCCTCAGTCTGCATGACATTTATCTCCTCTATTTTCACATTTGATTTCGCAAGCACCATGCTATTATCATATAGGCCGTGTAACATTGGTAAATAGCATCCATAAACATCAATTACATCCAAACTGTAACTCTGGCAAGCGAAGAAATATCCAAAGTAAGCTCAAGACGATCAAATGCCAAGGCTCAGTAGCATCCAACTTCGGAAAATGTAACTAGCATGTATAGAGATGGCATAAGCCAAGCATGTCAAGACCAGTCAGACATAAGCAAAGTACATGCCATAAGTATATCAAAGATGGAGATCCAAATGCTATGCAAAGCGAGCTCAAGCTCAACCAATGATTCGAGAGCAAATCCAAGCTCTATGTTGATCCACTAGAGTCACTGCATCAATGTATACATCCAAGATATAGATCAAAATTTCCAATAGGCATATCCAAACATAAGAAAATGATCTTTATCCCTGAATATTCTAGTAGCAAATAAATGTCCAAATTTGAGAAAATAGTGACTCAATCCGAGCTCAAAACCATAGGCATACTTTCCCGTATGTATAGGCATCAATCAGGCATAATCGAGCATCAAATGACCATGAAGCATAAGCATAAAATGTAATGATAGGGTGCTCCCCTATTTTGGGCTATGTTTGGACTCTGTAAAATAGTCAACGACTAAGAAAATTTAGCCCGAAAAGCATCTCACATTAGAGACATACATTCCTCTAGCATTCAAGGAGCATTTGAGACCAACAGGGGAACCAATGTCAATGCCAAAGTGGTCCATATATAAAATGCTAATGTAGCACTACTGTGGACTACTTGTAAAATGTGTATAACAGTTGTAGAATTGAATCAAATCACATCATTTATCAATGCTAAGGCTTGGGATCAAATGCCAAGCATAAACCAAGTGTATAATGTCTGAATGAGGCTGCCAATGACTAGGATGAGTTGTCCAGGGGCTACCATAAACTAGTGCAAATTCATGCTGACTGTATGGGATTTTTGCTCAAATTTTTGTGTTGGTTAGTGTGGAAGGAAGCTCAAGGGGGTATCAAATAAGGCACACAACAAGCCTAAGGTACCCCACAAAGGCCTATGTTAAGATATGGAGCCAACAAGATACAATGGTGCTACCCCCTTCTTCTTCTCAGACCTATAGACCTGTAACTAGCATGAAACCTTGAAGAAGATGAATGAATACCTTTGTTGGAATGCCCTAAGGGTGCCCAAAGGGGCTAGGTAGGTGCTCGGGAAGCTAGGAAGTGACAGGAGCTGAGAGAGTCAGCTATGGCTTTTGGGAAGGAGACCCAATGAGTGTATGTAATCAATAGGAAGATGAAGACGCCATGAACCAATTTGGAATGCTCAAGCAACCATGCTTTGATACCAGTTGAAAGGTGAGAAGGATCAAAGCTTGCTTGGAAGAGCTATGGTGGGAGAGCAAGAGCAAGAAAGAGAGAGACACAAAATGGGAACTCCAACAGTCACAATGTGTGACCCGACCTTCCTTTATTCAAACTGTCAGTAAAAGAATAAAGAATAAAGTGATGGTGATGGGTGCCCGCCACCTGCAGTGTGCAGTGGCAAGCACTGTCAGTATAGTAATAACGGGCAGCTACGGAGGCGCCTTTACCCCCAACACTCCCAACATGTTATACAATTGAGCTCTAGTGGCTCTACCTTTATTAAAACCTCCACTATCCCAAATCCTCAATTACCTTGTCCTTATCAATGTGGTGGATTTCTGTTCTTTGAGTATGCTTAAACCTAAATCTAACTTGAACAGCTTTCTCTAATATTCCTAGATTTTCTACACTTGAAGCATGGGAAATTGCCTAGCGTTATTTAAACTAAGGTTATTTTATAAACTTAGGCCTTTTAGTAGTTGAAATTGGAGCCTATTTAATAATTTGAATTTTACTTGGTGGATAGTTTCTACCTCCATTTCTTGATCAAATCCTCTTCTTGTTTGACTAGATCTAAATTTGTGTCTTATTAGACATTTAACTCTTATTAGGCATCTTTCTATGTGTTAGGCAGCTCAAAGAACTTTAGGCTATGCATGTTAGGTGTGAAATAGCTTATAAGAAATGATTGTAATATACTTTCCTTTCTTGCATGCCCATAATCCTTCCAAATATTAGGGAGGTGAGAAGGAGGAAAAATATATTTCCTCATGAATAAAGATTGGAGAGTTACTAGTTACGTTCATAGGTTAGTAAAGCTAAGTTATCTAAGTTACTTGATGAGATAGGTAGATATTAAATAATTTAATTTTTTAAAGAGAAAAATAAATTAAAATATTATTGGTCAAAGGTTTAAGCGCAAGGGCTTGTGTAGGAGGGTTGACAACCAACTTGGCATTAATTTATGATGCCCCCCACCCTCCATCATGTAGCAATCACAAGGACCCCAATTTGAATAGACTAAAAGTATAACTCTGTGTTTGTGTGTGTGTGTGTGTGTGTGTGTGTGTGTGTGTGTGTGTGTGTGTGTCATGCGTGCACACGCATGCACCCATATTTATAAATAAAGCTCTCCCTTGCTTAGTATATGAGGGTCTCCTCCCCTCCCTCAAATGGGCATCCTTGGTACTTAGCAAATTAGCCACACACACACACACACACACACACACACACATGCAAAGGATAATAAGAGAAGAAAAATATAGAGAGAGAAAATAAGAGAGAGGGAGAGAGAAACATAAATAGAGATATAGAGAATGTTTGAAAGAGATATTATGAGAGAAAGACAAAAGAAGACCTTTGCTAATTAACAAAAAAAGAAAGCTAATGAAGACCAGGTCCAATGGGAATAGGGTGCATCGCAATACAAGTTTTCATTGTCCAATAGTTTGGAAGATAGGATATGAAAAGTCAATGATCAAGCATATTTGGAAGATACATAAGACTCAAAATGACAAGGACCTTACTTTATGTACACTAAACTTGGCATTATTGTTGTCTAGAATGACTTGAGTATGGATTGCACTCAAATAAATTCCTTAAGTTTGAAATGTACCAATGATGTAAAGGCAAGTAATAAGGTTTGAATCCTTGATGATTGAAGGATTAGAGGAGATTATATTTGATAAGTAAAAGGAGGACTTTTGGGGCACTAGAGAAAAGCATGATAGGAGGAGAGATACCAGTGCAATTTATGGGCTACTCCAACATAGTTTAGGGCTACAACAATAGGCACACAAAGGGGCAAAGAAACAATGTGGATTGCAAGCTTAATAAAGGAGGGAAGAAAGAGCTAATAGAGGGGGGGATACAGAGACATAGAAAGGGAAGCGTATGTGTTGTTCAAGGACTATTATATGACATAAAAAGGGAGTCATTTAGGCTATTCAAGGACTACATTATGACAAAAGAACATGGCTGAATATTGACATAAAATAACTAAAAACTTATCTTTTCATAGAAAGAAGCAAGAAGGGTTTACTTTGAGTCTTCATAATAAGTCAGCTACTTTGCATCTTCATGTCAAGGCTAATCTACATTGATTATGGAGTGTTAAATTATCATAAATATGGCAAAACTATTCCAAAGAAGAGTAAATGTGATTTTTCAAGAAGAGGAATAGCTCATTGGTTGTCCTAAATCAAGAGGATTAGTGGGCTGATCTATAACAAGAAAAGTCTACTGCTATCCTCATGTCATAGAAGGATGTATTGAGCCAATCAAGAGAGCTATTCTTGATCTAATGTAGGGTAAAATAAGAGAATATGGATTGAATAAGAGTAGGGACACTTATAGACAAGAATAAGGTTGTTTTTAAACAATAAATGTATTCAAGATTGTCCATAACACTTTGGGATTTTCATAAACAAGTAGGCTAGTCATAGATTATGAATATGTTGTACATAAGCCTACTATGCTAAATCTTTTCCTTTATTTATATTAGATGCATATTCTTATTTGGATTGCAAGGATGTTACAAATATATTTTCAATATATTTGTCTATTGAAATGAATTAAACCCTATTGACATGGCAAGCTCAACATGTGCGGATATTGATGATGGACCGCTTGGCTAGATGGGTCTGCATGTCTACACTTAGCATGTTGGTGGTCATTATGATCCTCGCATGGCCATTGACTTATCACTTATTATATTTAGCTCATTGCACCTACTTACAATTGGTATAGTTATAGCTCCAATCGATTAGTAGAGTCAATTATGCAATGTTTGACTTTGTTGGCCACTTTACTTTATGTTGTACCTTATCTATACTTTGTATACATTGTATTGTGTGTGAAAGACACAGAAGAAACCATCAAGAAAACGTTTTTGGCTCCATATCTCTTCTTGTGTTCTTGAGTGAGCTTCCTCTTCTATATACGATTTGTGTTTGGCGCAGCATCTCAAGCAAGTCTCCCCACCACGTGATTCTTGAAAAAACCCTCTTCTTTTCTCTTCTTTAAATAGTGAAAATTGTCTATTCCTAAGAAGAACCCTCATAATCAATTTCTTCTAGGCAATACAACGAGAAGCAAAGCAAATCACTGTTTGGGAATGGCACTGCACTTTAAAGTAGCAGACCGAGAAAGAACCATATGGCTGATCACGATAATCTCAAGCAAGTAGAGTGACTCCTTAGGAGAAGTAAGCTAGCGTGGTTGTGCTAATTATAATAGAGATCGTTATTTGGGTGATTCACTTTCGTAGATGCATTCTTGGCACATGTAAAAGATGTGAAAATTAGGAGCAGGTGGATGTCATAGTGATTATCATCCTCCATGTGAAATCTCTTGATGCTGCATGTGTTGGGACAGTTTCACGATGAGGGGATCACATCAAAAACTTCACTTTGATAATCTTGATCTAGCTTATCATCTTATCTACTTAGAATTGTGTGGGACTAAAAGTGATTGAAGGGTATGGCTTATCTTGTAAGCCTTAGGGTTGAGAGTTGTAACTTTTGGAGCATGTTTTTAGTGCATGCATCCAAAATTTATGGAAAAAAAGGGCCTATTTTGAGATATAAATAGCTAGCTTTTGGGAGTATGACATTTTTTATGCATGGTGCATGGGAAAAGAAAGGCTATTATAAGCTTTAGAAAGCACCACACTCAAAAGAAAGATGAGGGAAGCCAATAAAAAAGAGTAGCCTGCTTAACTCTTGATGTGTGAGGTAAGATTTCGGAAAATGGAGTGGAAGGCATGGCCAAGGGATAAGAGAAAGAGACCAATCATCTAAGCAAAAATAGGCCTTATTTATATCTAGAGGTGAGCTAGGTGGAAGCGACACTCTGATCTCATGAGGAGAAGCACTCCATAATCAAGGAACCAATTGCTATAAGGGTGCTCTACCTCATGAAATCGTGGAGACCATCTCCTTGCAAGGAGAGAAAACATAAATAAGAGAGGCCGGAGTTTGTGTTTTTCAAGAAGAGTTTTTCTTTCCAAACAATAGTGACAATAGTTTCCATAGCCAGGGGATGCCAATCTTAGGATCATATTTCATGGAGGAGGTGCTTGTTCATTCTGAAAAGGTGTACAAGAAAGGAGCTGCTATGTTAGTGTGTTAAGCTGGTGGAGTTTTCATTTGCATGATAGAGCATGGGGATAAGTAGAAGCAAAGTAAATCACAGTTTGGGAATGACACTGCAGTCTAAAGTAGCAAGCCGAGAAAGAACCATATGGCTGATCACGATAATCTAGAGGAAGTAGAGGACTCCTTGGGAGCAATAAGCTAGTGTGGTTGTGTTGCTCCAATGGTTGCGTGTCATGCAATTACAAGTTGGAGTGATTGATGAGTCAAGGTGAAGTGCTGATGACATGAAATCAACCTGATAGGAAGGTGAAATCAGTCACCTGGAATATTATAGCGGTTAGGTGACCTTGCACTCGTGGACAGTAAGTGTCATCTGTGAACTGCAACGTGGAAGGTTGGAGGAGTGCCCATATTGAATACATGCAATTCTTGAGTATGAGAGTGGAAATTTGTGCATGTTTCTAGTGCTCAAGTGGTGGCCTAAATCTACTAGTTGAAAGAAAGGACTACTCGGTGTATGTAGAAAGGAGAAAAAGGGAGAGAAATCGAAAGGAGAGGAATTGTAGAGAGCCATGCAGTTGGCATCAAAGTAGAAGAAAGCAAGGTGACATGTAGGGACTAGCTTGCAATTGCTGACTCCCCTAAGCACCCATATTGAATACATGCAATTCTTGAGTATGAGAGTGGGAAATTGTGCTTGTTTATAGTGCTCAAGGAGTGGCCTAAAATTATTAGTTGAAAGGAAGGACTATCAGGGGTATGCAGGAAGGAGAAAAAGGGAGAGCGATCAAGAGGAGAGGAATTGTAGAGAGCTATGCAGTTGGCATCAAACTAGAAGAAAGCAAGATGACATGTAGGGACTAGCTTGTAGCAGTTGACTCATCTAGCTTGACCACTATCAATGGTGTAGAAGCATGCATCACCCACATCACTCATTCGACAGCCCTTGTCAAAGTTATAGATGCTATCAAACTATTTTCTATGGAGACATCTCAGTGATACTTCGATACATGACAACCAAGTCCTAAAGCTTTGTCAACTACAAGGATAAGGTGGCATTGATATGCAAAGGAAATTTCTTGGTTTAGGCTTTCAAGACTGATGTTTGAGAGACAAAAGTGTGCTAAAAGCCCTATTGTCTTTAGCCTAAAAATTTTTCCTTCTTAGCTTATTGAGTATGATTTCCTTCCTTGTTTGCCAAGGTATATGATTGAGTAACTTGAGCTTCCTTGTTTCTAACCGTGATTCCTTATGATTCAACTCTCGTCCAAGCCATGCTAGCCTAAAACACATATAAATGCATTGATTAGCTTGAGCTCATTGTGATGGCAAATTAAGAGTTCATCAGATTATATTATCTTGTCAAAGTCTATGCGAGATGAGTTATATGAGTATAGAAGAGTCAGTGTTCTCCTCATAGCGATTGCCAAGAGAGGAGCTGAGTAATAGGTAGTTGCCTAGAGTATGTCTAATGTGTATTGAGTTGCTCGGAGGCTCTGATAGGGCATAATTTTGCCAGTGTTCTCCTAGCTTCTCTTTCATTTTTCAAATGTATCAACTCCCTACTTGCTATGCATGCTTCACTAGACCGTATGTCTTATGGCTTCGACCACACAATTGACATTTGATGTCATATAGATTAGCATCGTCCGTGTGAAAGCTCCAGATGTAGTTGTGTTGGGGTGACTTCAAGATGATATGGTGGATATTGTAATACTATGTGTTCATACTTGAAAAACCTAGATTTTGTAAGAAGAAGATATTCTTACAAAGAAGAAGGAAAATCACACTAATCTCAAAAGTTCTTGAATGTCTTGTGCATTGCTATTAGCCATTATGACGCTAGGAAAAATGTGTAAATCTTATATATTTTGTAAAAATGGGAAGGAGCAAAAAAGAAGATAACAAAAATCTTGTATCTTTTTGCACATGCAAGAAAAGAATACACTGTTATGAACATTTCGCAAGCCTTCTTTTTGAGAGGTGGGCTGCCCAACTGGTTTGGACTAGCCGACCATTACATTTTCAACTTTCACTTCTTTAATTTTTGCATTCATGTTTTCTTTATCTTCAGCTTCAATTGCTGCAATTAATTCTTTAGTTGCTTCAAGATTAATTCCTTATGAAGTCAGCTTATCTTCATCCTGCACAAAAACTCGAAGAACTTGCAAAAAAGCATGCACTGTTTCTTCAGCTTCATCACCAACATATTGTCTTTTCCTTTTGATTGCATTAATAATTACATCATGGAATTCACGTTTAGCAATTCTAAGAATTTCGCCTAAGGTGATTTCAATTGTGCTTCCTAGAATTCTTTCTTGTAGGACTCATTTGAGATCGTTTGGAGATTCTATGTCAGACTGCAATTTGTAGCCTGGTTGCTTGCCTTTCTTCTTTCCTTCGGTGTTCTTTGTTTGTGGCGCATCTTCCATCTCTTGATCTGGGGTTATATTTTCAGCAAGCTTTGGTTGTTCAGACGTTCCTCTAGTTACCCATTTTGGAGGGCTAGAAGAGGAAGGCCCTGGTTCATCTTCTCTTTTCTTCAATCAAGACTTCTTTATGATTGACATCAACCGAATGTGCAAAGGTGAAAAAAGAATCTACCAATTATTTTCAACCAGTTATTCCTCGAATGCACTAACTAATGTTAGCCAAAACTTCTTTGGTTGCTTTACCACGTTCCATTTGATCTAGTGCTTGCATCCATACTTTAGATTGCACATTAGCTTTACATGCTTTCAAACTTGATTTAGTTGGCTCAATTTGCAGCCCATAGGTAGCTGCATCAATTGCTGCATAGGCATTCTTTACAATTAATTCTTCTAATATTTTCTACATTCTAGGATTGCCAAAATTTGGCTCCAATGGAAGACCAATTTGAGTTGCATGGATTTTTTTGTCTTTCCAAAAGACGAGCTTCTGTGCTTCAGCCTCACGGAAGACAGAAAACTCCCACTTGTCATGTTGTTGGCTGTCACACCACATACAACGCCTCTTAAAGCCTTCTCTCATGGGTCTTTGAGTTGATGATCGTCCTCATTCTTCAAATTTGACATCCAGCTTCTCTACTTTGGAACTAATTTCTGTAAGATTCAAATGAAGGTCACATATGCTTTTAATAAGTTCATCCATGACATCATTTTTAGAAGGAATAGAAGAAGAAAGAGTTGGTTGATTAGTCAAAGGAATAGGGGATTTTGAAGGTGGAACAAGCTCCATCAATGGAGTTGTTGAAGTAGAGCCCAATCTTCGTCGCATCCGCTCTCTTCGAGCAATCATGTTAATTGCATCAGTAACATTTCTCCATGCAGTCTTGAGTCCTAATTCGGAGGTAGCATCTTCTAGGCGACCAGCAAGCTTTTCTTGTAGAATGGGATCTGTAGCCTTAATGAATAATTTAATCTTCTGACCTTCTATACTTTGTTGGTCTTCAGCATCAAGTTATCCAAATTTACTTTCAAATTCATGGTATAGAGCTGTTGTAGCTAAACCTTTATTGGGTTTTTCAACCCATTCAGTGAAACTTTTCTTCGTCATAAGGCGAGAGTCTTCTAAGAATAATTCTTCATGTAGGGCTTTTTTGAATGCAGTCCAATCCGTATCTTGTTGGAAAAGACCATGGATTCTTTCTTGAAGACCATGCTTGGCTAGTTTGATAAAATAACAACTCCATGCATGTTGCGGTACACCAAAGAAGAGCATTTTCTCAACATACAAATGAATGAAAACATAGACATTTTGACCATTAAATTGTTTTAATTCATGGCCAACTTCTTCTAGGGCCTTGATAGCTATGGAATCAATCTTCTCTTCTTCTTGCCTTTGTTGTTTTTGTTGTAACATTTTTATTTGTTGTTGTTGAGTCTACTGCAGTATGCGCACCAATTATTGTAGAGTATCTCCTAGAGAATCCCCCATCTTGGAGTTCTCTTACACTGACATTCACGTCGGGCTTTGTCGCAGTGTGTAGGGTTGCAGGTCACCACTAGGGTTTGGCAAGAGAAGAATGTATGGGGGTTCAAGATCATTGACTCCAGAGATGGTAGAGATAAGAGAAGGGTTAAAGGTTTCAAGCCAAGTTCTTGAAGATAAGTGATATCAGGGTGAAGGTAGATTCAAGGAGAGGAGTAGATGGAAGAGAAGGGGTTCGAAGAGATTGAAGATGTAGAGGAATACTTCAAAAAAATAATTAGAAAATATAGAAGAATACTAACAGAGATGAAGCCTGTCAGTTTCTTTCAGCATTATGAGAAAATATAACTCTAATAGACAAAAACGTATACAAAATAATACCTTCCTCTATGCTGCTCAAATTGCCAATTTGATCCTTCCAATGGCTCCAAAAGGGGGGTTAAATACCAAGACACCTGGCCAGAATTCTGCCAGATCACTCCTTCTTCATCTCCCACTTTTGGAGTGCTATTCACTGCCTGAAAACAACAATCGCGCGTCGTGTGATTTTACTAATCTCTCTTTTTACATAAAATCCTCTCAAACTAGCTGAAAGCTACATGCTTTCTTTTACATGGCATCCTAATCTAGAAGTTGTCTATAGTTTTGTAGATTTTTTTTTACAAGAGATAATCTCTAGAATATTAAAAATTGACTAAAATCTAATATTTTTGAACCATGGACACTGACACTAATGTCTAAAAAGGCATTGGCTCTCCAAATCTAAAAGAAAGCCACACTCTAGATTTTTTTACACAGTGTGCACGTAGTGGCACGATAACGCTAATACTGACGCATTTCATGACAAATGGGAAATTTTTTCAATGAATATTTTTTGTCACTTTGAACGTCCGTATGAGGCCTATATCTTGTAGTGATCCAAGATTTATAAAAAAAATGACCTATTTTGAGAGTGAATAGCTAGCTTTTGGGAGTAAAAAAATTTTATGCATGGTGCATGGGAAAATAAAAGCTATTATTAGCCTTAGAAAGTAACACACTCAAAAGAAAGATGAGAGAAGCCAATAAAAAAGACAAACTTGCTTAACTTTGGATATGTGAGGCAAGAATTTGGGAAAAGGAGGGGAAGTGTGATTGAGAAATAAGAGAAAGAGAATAATTGTCTAAGCAAAGCCCTTCTTTATATCTGGAGGTGAGCTAGGTGGAAGTGGCACTCTAATAGCATGTGGAAAAGCAGTCCATAATTAGGGAATGGACTGCGATATGGGCACTCCAACTCATGAAATTATTAAAGAGCATCTCCTTGCAGGGAGAGACAGAGCATAAACAAAGAGGAGGGGGTGTGTGTTCTTCAAGCAAAATTCTACGTTCGAAACAATAGTGATGATAGTTTGCAATGGTGTGTTGAGTTGGTCAAGTTTTCCTTTGCATGACAAAGCATTGATATAAGCAAAAGCAAAGCAAATCTAAGTTTGGGAACATCACTATATTCTAAAGTAGCAAGCGAAGAAAGAACTATATGGTTGATCACAATAATCCTCGGGTAAGTTACTCATGAATATATGTGTGCATCAAGTGGGTTCAAAATAAGGTTTTTTAAAATACCATTTTTATACATTTTTTACATAAAAAAGGGTGTAATGTACAGGGTTATTTAGAGATTGAATAGAAAAGGATAATATTTTATTTAGGAGAAAATAATAGATAAGCATATTTATAAATAGGCCTTGAACACACGTGATGTAGACAATATACATATAGCAACTTCCCCGAGCTATAATCTAGTGGAAGTAGGGTGACTCCTTGGGAGCAGTAAGCTACTGTGGTTCTGATCCACTCATAGAGACTATTTTGAATGCTTGGTTTGATTTTGTGATAGGAAATTTAGACATGTTTCAAGATTCATGCTTCTATGTTTTCAATGATGGTTTGAGTGTGTTGGATGCACCGATTATGTGGGATGTGAGAAAAAAGGTAATCAGAAGTAGCTTCCCATGCCATGGATTCTAAAAGAGCAGGCACGCTACTATGTATTTGTTGATGGGCACATCTTTAGTATGACATAAATGCAAAGTCAAAAACCTCTAGCCTATGATCTAGGAGGGGGTGCTTGGTATGTTGCTAGAGTTATGCAAAGAATTCTCATTTTGATCTATGATCTAGGTGGATCGCTACTTCTATGCATGATCAAAGTAGATCTTGTTATTTGGGTGTTTGACTTGGGTGGATGCATTGTTGGCACATTGGGAGGATGTGCAGATTAGGAGAGGGTGGATCTCATGTTGATTATCATCCTCCATGTGAAATCTCTCAATGTTGCATGTGTTGGCACAACTTCATAATGAGGAGATCAGTACATCTAAAACTTCACTTTGATAATCTTGATCTAGCTTGTCATCCTATATACTTGGAATTATGTGGGACTAAAACTAATCAAGGTTATGGTTATCTTGTAAGCCTTAGGGTTGAGAGTTGTAGCTTTTGGAGCATGCTTTTAGTTCATGCATGGAAGATTTATGGTCCAAGATTTAGTGAAAAAAATGAACTATTTTCATAGGTGAATAGCTAGCTTTTAGGAGTATGACATTTTTTATGCATGGACCATGGGAAAAGAAAGTCTATTATTGAGACATCTAAGTGATACTTCCATACATGACAACTGATTCTTGAAGCTTTGTCAACTACAAGGACCAAGTGTGGCATTGATATGCAAAGGAAATTTCTTGGCTTAGGCTTTCAAGACCAAAGTTTGAGAGAGAAAAGAGTGCTTAAAGCCCTCTTGTTAGTCTAAAATATTTTCCTTCTTAGCTTATTGAGTTGTGTGAAGAACTCTCATTTTTATCTATAATCCAAGTGGATTGCTACTTTCTATGGGCATGATCAGAGTAAAGCTCGTTTTTTGGGTGTTTGACCCAAGTGGATGCATCGTTGGCACATCCGAAGGATGTACAGATTAGGAGGGCATGGATGTCGTGTTGATCAATATCATCCTCCATGTGAAATCTCTCGATGTTGCATGTGTTGGGACAACTTCATGATGAGGGGATCACTACATCTAAAACTTCATATTGGAATCTTGATCTAGCTTATTATCATATGTACTTGCAATTCTATGGGACTAAAAGTTGTCAAAGGTTATTGCCTATCGTGTAAGCCTTAGGGTTGAAAGTGGTAGCTTTTGGAGCATGCTTTTAGTGCATGCATCCAAGGTTTATGGAAAAAAAGGTCCATTTCGAGAGCAAATAGCTAGCTTCTGGGACTACAACATTTTTAATGCATGGTACATGTGAAAAGAAGGGCTATTATTAGCCTTAGAAAGAAACATATTCAAAAGAAAGATGAGGAAAGCCAATAAAAAAGAGTGGCACACTTAACTTTGGATGGGTGAGATGAGAATTCACAAAAAGGAGGGGGAAGTGTAATCAAGGGACAAGGGAAAGAAACCAATCCTCCAAGAAAAAATTACTCCTTCTTTATATCTGGAGGTGTGGTAGGTGGAAGTGGCATCCTAAGTGCATGAGAAAAAACACTCCATAATCAGGGAGTCAACTAATCTTGTAAGGGCACTCCACCTTGTGAAATTAGTGGAGAGCATCTCTTTGCAAGGAGAGACAAAGCATAAATAAGAGAGGTGGGGGTCCGTGCCCTTCAGGAAGACTTCTACCTTCAAGACAATAGTGATGACAATTGCCATAGCCACGGGATGTCAATCTCAAGATCGTGTTTCATGAAGGAGGTGCATGCTAGTTTTCAAAAGGTGTACAAGAAAGGAGCTGTTATGTTAGTGTGTTGAGCCAGCTAAGTTTTCCTTTGCATGACAGATCATGGGTATAAGTAAAAGTAAAGTAAATCATAGTTTGGGAATGACATTTCAGTCTAAAGCAACATGACGAGAAAGAACCATATGGCTAATCACAATAATCTAGAGAAAGTAGGTGATTGCTTGGGAGTAATAAGCTAGCATGGTCATGCTAATTAGAATAGAGCTCCTTATTTGGGTGTTTAACCTAGGTTGATACATCCTTGGCACATTTGGAAGATGTGAAGATTAGAGTAGAGCTCGTTATTTTGGGTGTTAACTTAGGTTGATACATCCTTAGCACATCTGGAAGATGTGCAGATTAGGAGCACGTGGATGTCATGCTAATTATCATCCTTCATTTGAAATCTCTCAATGCTGCATGTGTTCAGATAGCTTCACAATGAGGGGATCACTTTATCTAAAACTTAACTTTGATCATCATGATCTAGCTTATCATCCTACCTAGTTGGAATTGTGTAGGATTAAAAGTGGTCAAAGGTCATAGAATAGCTTATAAGCCTTAGGGTTGAGAGTGGTCCCTTTTGGAGCATGCTTTTAGTGCATGCACCTAAGATTTATGGAAACAAATGGACTATTTTGAGAGGTGAATGGATAGCCTTTGGGAGTACCACATTTTTAATGCAAGGTGGATGGGAAAAGAAAAGCTATTATTAGCCTTAGAAAGCAACACACTTAAAAGAAAGATGAGGGAAGCCAATCAAAAAGAGCAAGCTACTTAGCTCTGGACATGTGAGGCAAGAATTTGGGAAATGGAGGGGAAAGGGTAGCCAAGGAACAAGAGAAAGAGACCAATCATCTAAGAAAAAAACAGACCTTCTTTATATCTAGGGGTGAGCTAGGTGGAAGCAACACTCTAATCTCATGAGTAGAAGCACTCCATAATAACGGAACCAACTGCTATAAGGATGCTCCGTCTCATGAAATTAGCGGAGAGCATCTCCTTGCAGGGAGAGAGAGAGCATAAATAAGAGCAGTGGGAGTCCGTGTCCTTCAAGAAGACTTTTTCTTTCCAAACAATGGCAACATTAGTTGCCATAGACAAGGCATGTCAATCTCAGGATCATATGCCATGGAGGAGGCACATGCTTGTTCTAAAAAGGTATACAATAAAGGAGTTGCTATGTTAGTGTGTTGAGATAGTCAAGTTTTCCTTTGCATGACAGAGCATGAGATAAGCAAAAGCAAACCAGATCACAGTTTGGGAACAACACTGTAGTCTCAATCAGCATGCTAGGAAAGAACCACATGGCTAATCACAATAATCTAGAGGAAGTAGGGCAACTCCTTGGGAGTAGTAAGATAGCATGGTTTTGCTGCTTAAGGTGGTTGTGTGTCACATAATTATAGGCTAGAGTGGTTGATGAATCATGACAAAATTTTGATCACATGGAATCAAAATCATAGGAAGGTGAAATGAGTCATATGGGGGATTGCAGTGCTTAGGTGACCTCGCGCTAGTGGACACTCAACGTCATCTGTGAACTGCAACGTGGAAGGTTGGAGGAGTGCCCATATTGAATACATGCAATTATTGAGGATGAGAATTGGAAATTTTGTCTGTCTGTAGCACTCGAGGAGTGGCCTAAAACTACTATTTGAAAGGAAGGATAACTTGATGTATGCAGGAAGGAGAAAAAGGGAGAGTAATTGAGAGGAGAGGAATTGTAGAGAGCAATGCAATTGGCATCAAACAAAAAGAAAGCAAGGCGTCATGTTGAGACTAGCTTCGAGCAACTGACTCGCCTAGCTTGACCACTTTCAATGGTGCTCAAGCTTGCATCACCCACATCACTAGCCATCGAATAGCCCTTGTCAGAGTTATAAGTGCTATTGGAGTATATTTTATGGAGATATCTGAGTGATACTTCCATAAATAACAACCAAGGCTTGAAGCTTTGTCAATTACAAGGACAAGGTGGCATTGCTATGCAAAGGAAATCTCTTAGCTTTGGCTTTCAAGACCCATGTTTGAGAGAGAAAAGTGTGCTTAGAGCCATGCTGTCTTTACCCTAAAACCTTTTCCTTCATGGCTTATTGAATATGATTTTCCTTTCTTGTTTCCCAAGGTATATGATTGCATGACTTGAGCTTCCTTCTCTCTGACCTTGATTACCAGATATTCAACTCTCATCCAAGCCATGTTAGCCTAAAGCACATATAAAAGATTTGATTAGCTTGAGTTCCTCTTTGTGACGGTAGCCTAAGAGTTCATCGGATTATATTTCCTTGTCTAATTCTATGTGAAATGAGTTACATGAGTACCAAAGAGCCACTCTTCTCCCGAGAGAAATTGTTGGGACAGGAGCCGAGCTACAGGCCAGATTCCTAGATTATGTTTGATGTGTATTGAGTTCTCGCAAGATTGACAAGGCATGATTTCACCGGTGTTCTCCTAGCTTTTCTCTTTTATTTTCACAGGTACCAGCTCCCTACTTTGCGGTGCTTGCTTCACTAGACCCCACATCTTCTGGCCATCAAGCATGCAATGCCTTGACATATGATGTCGTACAAATTAGCATCCTCTGTGTGAAAGCTTTGAATGTAGTTGTGTTGGGGCAACTTCAAGATGATGTGGTGGATATTATAATACCACACATTCATACCTAAAAAACCAAGGTTGGGAAGTTTGAAGAAGAATGTGGTAATAAGATGTTTTTGGAAAGGAGAAGGAAAATCACACTAATCTTAAAATCCTAGAATGTCTTCACATTGCTATTAGCCATTAGAAGATTAAGAAAGAGGTGTAAATCTTATATGTTTTGTAAACTTTAACGGGAAGGAGCCAAAAATGAGATAACAAAAAGCTTATCGCTTTTTGTGCATGTGAGAAAAGAAATGGCTATTATGAGCCATTGAAAAATAAAGGAAGAGGCTATTTTGTATGGGGATTTGAGAGCCGTATTTTCTTAGTGCATATGAAGGGACTTGTGAAGCTCATGTTTTATTGGATGCATAGACTTAGAGGGAGATCAATGATTTGCTTGATGCACATGATTTGCAGGACATAGGTGCAATCCTTGAGACTGTTCATAAGCTAGAGGCTATGCAAATAGTGGATACTGGGTAGGTTGCTCCACTCGTAGAGATTATTTTGTTTGATGTTGTAATAGAAAATATAGACATGTTTCAAGAATTTTAAGAGCTTATTTTTTACTTTAATAAGTGCTTAAAATTAGCCGAAAAATCCAAATTTCAAGGAAAAAATAGACTTCATCAAAGGTGCAACTGCAATTCGTTCGATTTTAAGCAGCAAGCAGCCAACGGGTGCCAAAAGTGCTTTAAAGACCCACCGAGTGACGGTTGGTAAATTTTTATAATTTCTTGGGATGTCAAATGAGACTCCAGGAAATGCCAAGCAGTGGGGGACTTAAAGAAGGATGCACAATATTTTCCAAATCACGAATTGGAGGTCAGGAAGAATGCGAGAGGCCAGACATGTCAAAACCAAAAAGGGCCAACATTTGAATTAAATGGGCAAGAGTGGTGAGCATGCCCTTTAGGGGATCTTAAGGGGGGTCAAAAAAAAAAGAAATTTGGGGGGGGGGGGGGGGGGGCACCGTTTTGAAACGGCGGCCTACAGATCGTCATCCCCCCTCCATAGGGCGACAATTATGATGATAGGGAAGAGGGAAGCAAAGAACAACCGCCCAATGAGATCACACATATGATTTGCTGCCATTCTTTTCCTTTCATCACCATTCTCCACTCCTCCAATGGCTACCTGGACATGGAGATCAGAAATCGATATTTCTCTCTCCTCCCTCTCTCTCTCTATCGGTTGTTCATGCGCAATACCTTGAAGGAAGAATCAGGAAGGGAATTGAAGCAAATGATGATGGAGATTAATGGAGATGCTGAAGCTTGATATGTAGCATGGAATTGAGAGCAATGGAGGCTTAGTCCGTTGGTCATGCATTCATTTAATGTGTCTCAAGTTTCATAGAAACATGGTATGACTATTTTTCATGAAGGAAATGAAGCTTTTTTGACATTTTATGATGGAAATGATGTTCTTATGTGATGAAATTTTGTTTGATTGTTGGTTCCATTATGTTTAATTGTTGTCTATAAAAAAATTTTGATTTCATAATGATTTACATGCGCTATTTAAATCCCACAAAGCTTGAAATGCAGTTTAATAAGGGCAAAAGGATGGTTTTCTTGTTTCGGGTGGGTGAAATGTGTTTCTATGGGGAAAAATGGAAAATAAAATTGAATTTTAGTATGTTGAAATGTTTGATATAAGAAAAATTAGAAAATAATGGTGATTATTGACAAATAAATGCTTAAAAATAAGGAAAAGTAGAAATACGCATCATTAAAAAAAGGAAAAATACAATGAGTGTTTGTAAATGTATGGTAGTGGTGGAGCATGAGGTTTCTCTTTCTCTTTGTCAAAGTTCATGATTTATCACTTTTCATACATCAAAACATGACAATATGAACCCCTACATCTATGCAACGGAAGCAATACCTAAAAGCAGGGGTTGGGATGTTTCAATGATGCTATTGTGGTGTCGTTTATTGCTGATTTTGCTTATGTGTAACATTCCCACTCCTCAAATCACGGGACATGTCTTAGTAGTCCATCGAGAGATATATCTAGAAGACACCGCCCGTCATTCCTAAGGAATGACACGGGGTTTGCCAACTAGGGTCTCTCGAGTCTGCCCCACAACGGAACTTATCCGATCGTTTCCATTAGGATCAACGTGAAGTCCGGGTTCCTAGCCAACATTGTCTAAGGTCATAGACCAACTTTTTCCTACTTTTTCCTAACATTTCTCGTTAACATTTCTCGGCTAACCGTGACCACCCTTTCGTAGGATAGACCCATTGGTCACATCCACCACGCTTCCCTCGGGGGTTGTTTTGGTTATCTAATTACCTACCACATTATGTTTGTCACATAAAAGAAACTTCCTTAATTAAACCGTTAATCATAAGTTCCTTTACGTAATTTAGGCCATTGACACGAAGACAAGATAAAACAAAATCAAACACTTCCTTAACTTATCTTCAGATTAATGTTTGTCTCCCACCCATACATGAGAATTAAGTGTTCCTTTCTGCCTCTGCAGAAAAATCCTTTCGTCTCCTGGCAACAAAACGCGAAGGTTTATCCTACCAAGATTCCGCCTTGTAACTAGTATCAAGGCCTCGAGATCACATTCGAGTCACGTAGAACACTTGTGTAGGACTTGGAGGCATTGGGATTTACAACCAGAGCCCCCAGTAGCACCCAAGCGTCCTCCTATGCCAAGTAATTTCCACAGAGAGACCTCTTGTGGCGGGTTCGGTCCACATTCCCGGCGCAGATTCACAACCCCCTTGGTTAGAGTTTGGCGGTTCGTGGGGGGGGGGGGGGTAGCTAGCGCCATCCTTCCTTAATTATCCCTTTAGGAAATCAACCACAACTGAAGCACCCAGCTTAAAAACAATCACTAGGAAAAATATCCCTTTTGTTTCCATGGCAATCAGTCATCTCAGACCCAGCCATGCAATCATCAAACACACCCCACTTGGGTTAACATCCAAAACCACATTAACAAATAGTTGAATGCACAACCTCTTGCTTCAAGGCATCGCAATCCCATTGCATGTACAATCAGAATTTAACTTGGATGTATCAAAACACTTGCTCAAGGGATTTACAACATTTTCAAACAACCAAGCATAACTTGGGTCAAAAATCCATTTAGGGTTAGGTCACCAGCTTCAATTAAGCTAGGAGTGTATCCATTTGCGATAGTCCATAGCATGATCGATAAAACAATTCGTAGGCAATTATACTTATTCCTAATCCACTGGATGACGGTCTAGGTTTTGTATCCATCAGAAACTATCATTTCATGTGTTTCTTTTAGTCATGATCACGAAGCATGAATTCTAAATGACTATTCATGCACTGAACTAGTTTAAATGCTATTATTTTATGTGAAATAATGCAAAAACCTTATCATTTTATGTGTGTAAAAGCTATCATTTAATGCATATAAACTTATGCGAGCTCCATACTCTACCATTTCACGCATGCAACCGAGCACTTAGAGTAAACAAAAATCCTACGGCTCATCCTTGTTCCATGCATGTAGCTAACCCTTTTATCTCTTCCACGAGAAATAAATTAACTATAATGCTTAAAGAACCTAGGTTTGATTCATGTTCGTAGGGGCGTTTATTGCGTTGGTCACTCCGCTCGCCTCTCCCACATTACCGGTACCAACGGTAGCTTTGGCACCTATGCTTCCCACGATTTTCTTCTTGGGAGCAAATTCTACTCGGGTTTTGGATAGTCCGGGCCTTAGCGGCCTTCAAGATGACCTGTTTGGGAGGGAAAGGTTGTGGGCAAGGGATCCTTTGCCGATGAGGGGGTTGCTTGAGTGTAGCTCCTCAAACCATCTTCACTCTCCAACTTTATCCCTCTCTCTCTCTCTCTCTCTCTCTCTCTTCTTCTTCTCTTCTCCTTCTCCTTCTCTCTCTCTTTCTCTTCTTCTTCTTTTCTTCTTTCCTTCTCCTACTCTCTCTCTCTCTCCTTCTCTTCTTCCTCTCCTACCTCTTCTCCTTCTCCTCTCCTTCTCTTCTTCTTCTTCTCCCTTCTCTCTCTCCTTCTCTTCTTCTCCCTTCTCTCCCTCCTTCTCTTCTTCTTTCTCTCCTTCTCTTCTTCTCTCCCTCTCCTCTTCCTCTCCTACCTCTTCTCCTTCTCCCTCTCCTCTTTCTCCCTCTTCTTCTCCTTCTTCTTCTCCTCTCTCTCCCTCTTCCTTCTTCTCCTTCTCCTCTTCTCCTTCTTCTACTTCTTCTCTTCTTCTCTCTCTCCTTTTCTTCCTGTTCTACCTCTTCTCCTCCTCTCTCTCTCCCTCTTCTTCTTACCTTTCCCTTCTCCCTTCTCTCTCTCTCTTTCTTCTTCTCCTTCTCCTCTTCTTCTTCTACTTCTTCTCTCTCTCCTTCTCTTCCTCTTGTTCCTCTTCTCCTCCTCTCTCTCTCCCTCTTCTTCTCACCTTTCCCTACTCCCTTCTCTCTCTCTCTCTCAATGTTGATCACAGAAGGAGAGGGGGGGAATTTCCTGACGACTGAGCGTGATGGCGCAGGCCTGGGTGGGCTAGTTTTGACAACGAGGGGGGGCCTGCTGAAGAAGCTAGGGGAGGGGGCCTGGATCCGCTGACTAAATGCCAGGGAGAAGGGGTGCTTTTCCAAGATGACGGGGGGGCTGCATGTACGTCAGGCTAGAGAGGGGGTCCATGTGCTGCCACGGAGGGGGGGAGGAGCACTGCAGTAGTCGCCAGGGGACTGTTGCCTATCAAAGGGGCGCAGTGCAGGTGACGGGCCGGTGATGGAGGGAGGCCACCTGTGCCAGCGGAGGGAGGGGTGTGGTCTTTATAAGGTGGAGGGGAGGATGGCGCCTCTCGCCACCTAGGGGGCTGCATGCCCCCCTTTCTTCATCACTCCCACTCTCTCTCTCTCTCTCTCCCCACCATGCACATAGCAGGGGGAGAGAGAGGGAGAGTTTTAAAAAAAATTCAAAAAATTTTGAAAAATCTAGAGGGGGGTGAGTTCCTATGGGGGGAGGCACGGGGGTCACGGGGGGGGGGGAAAGGGGGGGGAAGGGGGGGGGGAAGAAATGAAATTTTGAAAAATCTAGAGGGGGGGTGAGTTCCTATGGGGGGAGGCATGGGGGTCACGAGGGGGGGGGAGAAATGTTACATTATGCATATCATGATATAGGGTTCGTAGTATTTTAATTAAGAGGATAGTAGCATGAGCATTGTCTCCATGCTATCCTTACATCACCACAATGAGTTAGTAAATGAGCATTGGAAAGCCTGGTTGTGCATGACACATTTCTGATTGAAAATTATGTTTGAGCATTCTACGATCATCCACTTTTTCATGTGTATATCAACCATGGTATCGGAATATGAAGAATTGGATGCATAGCACCTGTTTTTCGTTATGATGACCTATGCTTGAGTGTGTAAGACAACCTAATTCGTAGGCTAGTCGATCATTTTTGGAAATTGTTTGGGAGGGACACATGGTATCTTCTAGAATATGTTCAGAATGAAAGAGTGGAGCTTGTATCATGTGTACTTTATGTTGGAGCGATGTATCTTGGGGCCAATCCCTGAGGTGTAGGAGAGTCGTAGTGAAGCCATGGTAGTCAGCCACCAGGAGGTGCTTCCCTATGTTTGTGCTATGAGGCATTATGCCTATATGTTATGGGATCTCCCTCTGAGGAGAATGGATGGTAAACGTCGCGGACTATGACTTAATACAAACACAGAATCGACATTAGCATTTAGTGTAGAGTGAGTCTCAGACGCTCCTAGCATGCGAGGCTGTGTGGCGGGGTTTTTTGTTGTGTGCATGAGGTCCGGATAGTGCCATCACTAGTGTCGGCCCATTTTAGGTCCCATCAATTTTGCATGCTTTGATGATTTCAATGATTGTCTAAGTGTGTTGGATGTGATGATTATGTTGGATGTGTGAGTGAAAAATTCATCAGAAGAAGCTTCCCATGCAATGGATTCTGAAAGAGCAAGTATGTTGCTATATATTTGTTGATGGGCATATTTTAGGCATGTATATGAAGATTCAGAAGCCTCTAGTGTCATATCTAGGAGAGGGTGCTTGCTGTAGCACTAAGATTGTGCAAAGAATTCTCATTTTGGTCTATGATCCAGGTAGGGATCACTAGTTCTATGCATGATCAGAGTAGAGATTGTTATTTGGGTGTTTGACTTGGGCAATTGCATTCTTAGCACATCAGGAAGATGTCCACATTAGGAGTGGGTGGATGTCATAGTGATCATCATCCTTTGTGTGAAATCTCTCGATGCTCCATGTGTTGGGACAACTTCATGATGAGGGAATCACTAAATCTAAAACTTCACTTTGATAATCATGATCTAGTTGATCATCCTATCTACTTGGAATTGTATTGGACTAGAAGCGCACAAAGATTATACCTTATCTTATAAGCCTTAGGGTTGAGGGTGGTAGCTTTTGGAGCATGCTTTTAGTGCATGCATCCAAAATTTATGGAAACAAATGGCCTATTTTGAGAGTGAATAGCTAGCTTTCAAGAGTACAACATTTCTTATGCGTGGCACATGGGAAAAGAAAGGCTATTATTAGCCTTAGAAAGAAAACACTCAAAAGAAAGATGAGTGAAGCCAATCAAAGAGAATAGCCTACTTACTCTAGATGTGTGAGGTGAGAATTTGAGAAATGGAGTTGGAGGCATGACCGAGGATAAGAGAAAGAGACTAATCGTCTTATGAAAAAATAGGCCTTCTTTATATTTAAAGGTGAGCTAGGTGGAAGTGACACTCTAATCTCATGAGGAGAAGCACTCCATAATCAGGGAACTGATTGCTATAAGGGTACTTCGCCTCATGAAACTAGTAAAGAGCATCTCCTTGCATGGAGAGATAGAGCATAAAAAAGAGACGTAGGAGTCTATGTCCTTTAGGAATACTTTTGCTTTTTGAACAATAGTGGCAATAGTTGCCATAGTCACGGGATGTCAATCTCACAATCATGTTCCATGGAGGAAGCAGTTGTTGGTTCTGAAATGATATACAAGAAAGGATGTGTTATGTTAGTGTGTTGAGCCAATCAAGCTCTCCTTTGCAAGATAAAGTGTGTGGACAAGGACTAAAGTAAAGTAGATCAGATTTTGGGAATGACACTACAGTCTAAAGGAGTAGGTCAAGAAAAACCACATGGCTGATCACTATAATCTAGAGGAATCGAGGCAACTCCTTGGGAGTAGTAAGCTAGTGTGGTCATGCTACTCAAGGTGGTTGTGTGTCACACAACTATAGGCTAGAGTGATTGATGAGTCAAGGCTAAGTTTTGATGACATGGAGTCACACTGATAGGAAGGTGGAATGAGTTGTCTCGTGAAACACTGCAGCACATTGAGGTGGCATCATGCTAGTGGTTGGACAGTCAACAACATCCATGAGGTGCAATGTGGAATGTTGGAAGGGCACCCATATTGAACACATGCAACACTTGAATATGAGAGTGGGCAATTGTGCCTATTTGTAGTGTTGCAAGAGTGGCCTAAAACAACTAGTTGAAAACAAAGACTACTCGGTGTATGTAGGAAGGAGAAAAAGAAAGAGCAATCAAGAGGGGAGGAATCATAGAGAGCTATGCTATTGGCGTCAAACCAAAAGAAAGCAAGGTGACATGTTGGCACTAGCTTGCAGCCTGCTAACTCATCTAACTTGACCATTGTCAATGGGGCTAAAACTTCATGACCCACGTCACTCATGGGATAGCCCTTGTCAAATTTATATGCACTATTAGAGTATTTTTTATGGAGACATCTGAGTGATACTTCCATACATGAAAACCAAGACATGAAACTTTGTCAATTGCACGGACAAGGTGGCATTGATATGCAAAGGAAATTTCTTGGCTTTGGATTTCAAGACCCATGTTTGAGAGAGAAAAGTGTGTTTAAAGCCCTGTTGTCTTTAGCCTAAAACATTTTCCTTCTTAGCTTATGGAGTATGATTTTCCTTTCTTGTTTCCCAAGCTATATGATTGAGTGATTTGAGCTTTCTTCTTTCTAACCTTGATTGCCTATGATTTACCTCTTGTCCAAGCCATGTTAGCTTAAAGCACATATAAAAGAGTTGATTATCTTGAGTTCCTCATTGTGATGGTAGCCTAAGAGTTCCTTGTCAAATTCTATGCAAGATGAGTTATATGAGTAACAATGCATAATTGTTCTCCTCACAGTGATTGCCATGAGAGGAACTGAGTTATAGGCCAATCGCCTAGAATATGCTTAATGTGTATTGATTGGCTCACAAGATTTGGCATGGCATGATTTTATTGGTGGTCTTCCAGCGTTTCTCTTTTATTTTTTACAGGTACCAGCTCCGTACTTGTGGCGCCTACTTCACTAGACCTTGTGTCTTCCAACCATTGAGTGTGTAATGCCTTGACATGTGATGTCCTATAGATCAGCATCCTCCATATAAAAGCTTTGAATGTAGTTGTGATGGGACAACTTCAAGATGATGTCATGGATATTGTAATGCCATGCATTCCTACCTAAGAAACCTAGGCTTGGAAGTTTGAATAAGGATGTCGTAAGGAGAAGATGTTCTTAGAAAGGAGGAAAATCACACTAATCTCAAAAACCTTGAATGTCTTGTGTATTGCTATTAGCCATTATGAGGCTAGGAATAAGGTGTAAATCTTATATATTTTGTAAACCTTAATGGGAAGGAGCGAAAAAGAAGATAGCAAAGAGCTTGTAGATTTTTGTGTAAGAAAAGAAAAGACTATTGTGAACCTTTCGCAAATAAAGGAAGGGGCTATTTTGTATGGGGAATTGAGAGCCATATTTATTTAGTGAATATGGAGAGACTTATGAATTTCATGTTTTATTAGATGCATGGACTTAGAAGGAGATCAGTGACTTGCTTGATGCATGTGATTTGCAGGACGTAGGTGCAATACCTAAGATAGTTCATGAGTTAGAGGATATCCAGATAGCAAATGCTAGGTATGATGCTCCACTTGTAGAAACTATTTTGAATTCTTTGTTTGATGCATGATAGAGAATGTAGATATGTTTCAAGATTTTGCATGCTTTGATGTTCTCAATGATGGTCTAAGTGTGTTGGGTGCACTGATTATGTTGGATGTGGAGCAAAAAGGTCATCAAAAGCATATTTCCATGCGATGGATTCTTAAAGAGTAGGCATGTTGCTATGTATTTTTTTATGAGAAAATTTTGAGCATGTATATGGAGATTCCAAGGCCTATGTATATGACCGAGGAGGGGATGCTTGGCATATCACTAGAGTTGTTCAAAGATTTCTCTTTTTTATCTATGATCTAGATGAATCACTACTTCTATGCATGATCAGAGTAGAGATTGTTATTTGGATGTTTGACTTGAGTGGATGCATCCTTGGCACATCTAGAAGAAGAGCAGATTAAGAGTTGGTGGATATCGCGTCGATTATCATCCTCCGTGTGAAATCTCTCGATGCTTCATGTGTTAGGACAACTTCAAGATGAGGGGATCACTACATCTAAAACTTCACTTTGATAATCTTGATCTAGCTTATCATCCTATCTACTTTGATAAGAGTTTCCATAGCCAAATGATGCCAATGTCATGATCATGTTTCATGGAGGAGGCACATGTTGGTTTTGAAATGGTATGCAAGAAAGGATCTACTATATTGTTAGTGTGTGGAGCCGGTCGAGTTTTCTTTTGCATGATAGAGCATGGGGATAAGTGGAAGAAAATCATATCAGAGTTTGGGAATGACAATACAGTTTGAAGTAGCAAGCTGAGAAAGAACCATATGGTTGATCACAATAATATAGAGGAAGTAGGGCAACTCCTTGGGAGTAGTAAGATAGTGTGGTGGTGGTCCTCAAGGTGATCTTGTGTCATAGAATTAGAAGCTAGAGTGATTAATGAGTTAAGGAAAAGAATTGATGATGTGGAATCACTTCAATAGGAAGGCGAAATGAGTTGCCTAGCAGGATTATAGTGCTTAGGTGACCTTGCGCTAGTGGAAAGTGAGAGCATCATCCGTGAAACTGCAATGTGGAAGGTGGGGTTCCCATGTTGAATACATGTAATTCTTGCGAATGAGAGTGGAAAATCGTGCCTATTTATAGTGTTGCAAGAGTGAGCTAAAACTATTAGTTGAGAGGAAGGACTAAGCGATGTGTGCATGAAAGAGAAAAAGGGAGAGCGATCAAGAGGAGAGGAATTGTAGAGAGCTATGCAGTTGGCATCCAACCAAAAGAAAGCAAAGTGACATTTTGGGACTAGTTTTTAGTTTTTTGACTCACCTAACTTGACCACTATCTATGTTGCTAAAGCTTACATCACCCACATCACTCATGGGAGAGCCCTTGTCAAAGTTATAGGTGCTATTATAGTATTTTTTATGGAGACATTTGAGTCATACTTCCATACATGACAACCAAAGCCTGAAACATTGTCAACTGCATGGACAAGCTGGCATTGATATGCAAAGGATATTTCTTGGCTTAGGCTTTCAAGACCCATCTTTGAGAGAGAAAAGTGTGTTTAAATCCCTATTGTCTATAGAAAAAACCATTTTCCTTCCTATATGATTGAGTATGATTTTCCTTTCATGTTTCCCAAGGTATATGATTGAGTGACTTGAGCTTCCTTCTTTTTGACCTTGATTGCCTATGATTCAACTCTCATCCAAGCTGTGTTTTCCTAAAGCATACATATAAGAGTTGGTTAGCTTGAGTTCATTGTGATAGAAACCTAAGAGTTCATCAAATTATATTACCTTGTCAAATTCTATGCAATAGGAGCTATATGAGTATCAAAGCATCATTGTTCTCCTCAAAGCGATTGCTAGGAGAGGAACTAAGTTATATGCCAATTACCTAGATTATGTCTAGTGTGTATTGAGTTGCTCATAGGATTTGACATGGCATGATTTCAGTAGTGTTCTCCTAGGTTTTCTCATTTATTTTCCAGAGGTACCAACTCCCTACTTGCAATGTCTCCTTCACGAGACACCGTGTCTTTTGACCATCCAGCATGCAATGCCTTGACATATGATATCATGTAGATTAGCATCCTCCATGTGAAATCTCCAAATGTGGTTGTGTTGGGGAAACTCAAAGATAATGTGGTGGATATTGTAATACCATGCATTCATGCCTAAAAAACTTGGGCTAGGAAGTTTGAATAAGGATGTGGTAAGAAGAAGAACTTGCAAAAGGAGAAGTGCTGGGACCTCAAATGACCTCATACTCATGACAGACAAACACACCCACACGGCCTCGCGGGCCAGGAGCGTCTATCTGCTGCTAAAGGATGAACTGTTCTAAAGCCTAATCTATGCGTTTATAGTTTTGTAGTCCAACGTTTCCCTTTCTATAAACTCCACATAGAGGGATAACCCATACACATTGGAAATAAATGCCACGATAATCACATACATGGGAGGCAACCTCTTGGTGAGAAACACCGCGGCCCCACTACAGCTCTCCTAACATCATAGGGATTAGCCTCTTGATGCGCTGCTCAACATATAAAACAAACGAACAAACTCCACTCTTTCATCTTGGGAGCATTCTAGGAGATGCCATGTGTCCTTTCCAAATAATTCCCCAAGAAACGAACGTCTATCCTACGGCTTAGGTTGCCTTTCCACACTCAAGCATGGGTCATCATCATCAAAAATAGGTGCTATGCATCCAATCCTTTGTATTCTGATACCATGGTTGACATGCACATGCAAAAGTGGATGATCCTAAAGTTCTCAAACATAATTTTCAATCAGAAACATGTGGTGCACAACCAGGCTTTACAATGTTCATTCACTAACCCGTTACGATGATGTAAGGATAGCACTGAGACAACACTCCTGCTACTATCCTCTTAATTAAAATACACCAAACTCTATGTCATGATATGCATCAGAAAATCAGCAATAATTAGCATGCAAATCACACCATTCAAACATCCCAACCCCCTACGTTTAGGTATTGCTTTCGTTGTATAGGTGTAGAGGTTCATTTTGTCATGTTTTGATGTATAAAAAACAATAAATCACAAAATTTGACAAGGAGATAGGGCAAACTGATGCTAAACCTCATGCTTTTCCACTATCATACATCCACAAACAATCATTATATTTTTTCCTATTTTTGTGAGGCGTTTTTCTATTTTTTCCCTTATTTTTCCCTTTTCTTGCTTTATTTGGCAATAAAATATGCTATTTTCTGATTTTTCTTGTTCCAATCACTTCAGCATGCTAACATTTAATTTATCTTCCATTTTCCCCCCATGGGAATACATTTCACCCACCCGAAACGGAAAAACTATCATTTTATAACTTAAAAACCACATTTCGGGTTTACGGGAATTAAATAGCACATGTAAATCATTGCAAAATCAGAATTTTCTGATACACAGCAGTTAATCATGATGCAACCAGCACTCAAACAAATTTTCATTTAATAAAAACATCATTACTATCATAAACTATCAAAAAACTTCATTTTCCTCATAAAAATAGTCATACCATGTTTTTACGCAACCCGAGACGCATTAAATGACTGCATGACCAGCAAATGGAGCCTCCATTGCTCTCAATCCAATGCTGCACATCAATCTTTAGCATCTCCATCCATCTCCATCACCATTTCCTTCAATCTCCCTCCCAGTTCCTCCTTCAAGATGGTGCACATGAACAGCCCATAAAGGGGAGAGAGAGGGAGGAGAGAGAAAGAATAGATTTTGATCTCTTCATCCAAACAGCCATATCCTGCGTGAAGACCGGTGATATGATCAGCCAAGAGGGAGAAGTTGCCGGGTAATCTCTGTTACATGGGTTGCTTTCAGCCCAGAAATCAAGATCCATGAGGGGGGGCGAAAAAATCGGCGCCATATGCTCACGCCATGCTCCTCACGCTTTCTTCAGGTTTTTTGCATAAAAATTTAAGGGAAGGGGGGGGGGGGGGTTGAATCTCCAAAGGGCACTCCCCCTTTGGTCTAAAATTTTGTCCACCCTTTCAAATCTTGCCAATTTTTTGCCTCTTTCATGTCCGGGCTCCGATTCAGCCTCTTTGAAAAATCCTGTGCATCCGGCTCGGCATCCCACACTGATTGGCAGCTCCCGACATCACGTACGGCATTCGGTAAAATTATCAAAAATCTGCAAGTGTCACTCGGGCGTCTTTTAAAAGTCGTCTTTCACTTGGTGCTTAAAATCATCCTAGTTGTATTTGCCGCCTTCGATGTCGAATATTTTTCCCCTAAATTCCAGATTTTTTGGCAAAATTTAGGCACATCTCGGGCTCAAAACTCCACTCTCATTGGCAACCATGGGATAGGGCGACTCAGCCCGTCGAATCACACAACAAATCTGCACAAAACGACCAAAGGAAGCATCAAGTTGATACAAAATAGATACATATTAAAACCTAGCACCATGCTCACCCTACCCCTTAACAAAATCAAGGTATGAAATCCACAAGGAGTAGGCCAAGCATAATCTGATGGAAGGTCCGAAGCTAGTCACTAACCGACTGCTCCAACACGGCCAAACTGAAAAGAACTATCAAAGAGGTTGCCCTAAGTGGTGGTTTGAACTACCTACCTAACTAAGGACAACACAACCAGGAGCTCCTACTAGGCGAGGACTCCTATAGCCTAATCAAGAAGTATTTTCTTTTAGGACATTTCTTCTTTTAGGATTTAGTTTTTCCATACTCGGGCGTGTAAAAAGGAGGAAGCTGAGCGTAGTGACCCAAGGAGAATAGGGCATCGGCCTCAGGTCCTGTCTCGGTACCCAAGAACCTACCAAGCCCTCGTGAGGCGACACTTAATCCTTTTTTGACGCTCACTTTTATTTTTGCTCCAACCTTCCTTAGTTTATTCTTTTCCAGCGAGATACCACCCTTGGGAAGACAATGCATCGGCCCCGGGTGTGACTCATCCCCAGGAACCTACCAAGCCTTTCCAAGGCGATGAGCAACTGCTTATAAATTTTCCTCTCTTTTCTTTTCTATTTTCAGAGGGGTTAGAACCCCTTTTGACACACCTTTGTATATATATTTTTTGCTTTGAGATATTCAGGGTTTCTTTTTTTCCTCTCTATCAGCATCATTTTTTCCTCTGGCAGGCTTTTCTAACTGCCTCACAACTAACCAAGAACTCCTAAAATGGCTGCCTAGCAGGCTAGTAGAACAGGGTCACTAGGACTACTTTCTAAAACAGGTCGCTCGATGCATGGCAATGTCTTTACAGGAGGCAACGACTACTCATACCTCCCTTAGACATACCTAACCTAAACCTCGGACTTCATACCTTGGATGCCGGTCCCCAATCAAGAAAGAAAAATCCCCTACAAGTACACAAACACATATAGCATTAAAAAACGGTATTCGCAAAGGAGAGATATCACCTGGATAGGGCAACGAAAGTCTCCGCGCGACATAGGCTCCTTTGAAGCTCTTCTTTAAACCTGTCTAGCATAGGACTAAAACAAGAAACCATTAACCGCACCTGTACTAAACAGACGACTGGCCCTCTTGGTCTAATGAAATAAAAAATTTAAAACCTCACAAAACTGGCCCTCTTGGCCTAACGAGACAAAACAGAATAGCACCTACACATCCCTCCCTAAAATAGTACAGATATACAATAATATACTCCTTTCCTAGGAGAAAAAGGAGGGCTCGCGGCCCTAAACTAAATAGATAAGGTTATGACCCATCCCTCCTGCATATATAGCAAGAGGCGTATGCATAACATGTTGTCTAATCAACCTATGGGTCCAGGATAACAATGGTAGATGGATCTCGGCTACTCTTTGCATCACCCATATCAACCATCGCCTGCCATATATTGCATGCTCTGATAACATTCCCCACAAGCGACCGGGTCCTGTCTCATTATTGATAGCAATATCCAAACTAGGACCACAGTTGAAGAAAATGTTTTCTTCAAAAGCAAGGTTTGCGAGTGAATCCGCAAACTGATTCCAGTAACGTGGAATCAACTGAAGAGACACTCTCTCAAACTCCTCAAGTAGGGTCATGGCAGTTCGATTATACATACAAAGGATGGGATTCCACACTGTGTATGTCCCATCTAGCTTATTCAAGATCAACTGGGAATCCCCTTTTACTAACAACCACCGAATACCTCCTTGCTTGGCAATATGCAGTCCCATAATCAAGGCTTTATACTTCGCCATGTTGTTAGTGAATCCTACCCCGAGATAAGCAACTAACTTCATCATAACTCTACGTCGGGGATCTCGGATTACTACTCCAACACTCCCCTTTTTATAAGGGCCCCTGGACGCTCCGTCAAAATATAATGTGTACGTCCACAATGGGTTTACATAGCCTGCCATCACGAACTCCTCTATTCGCAATTATGATAGTCAAAATTTAGCATGTTTAGAGGGTGAACTGACGGCTCCATCCCTCCTTCTTCATTAAACTCAACAGGGATACTTGTCAACATTCATAAGCAGTGATGAGACAGAAGACTTTGATCTCCCACACAAAGGTTCCGTCTTCTTGCTCAATCACTTTGTATCCTTTGCTCCACCAGATAAGTTTCCCCTGATGGTATCTCTGCTCCAGATATGGGTGTTCCAAATAAGGAATTAATTGCCCCATCAACCAGCTTTAAGCTCTATGCAGGTCTCTAATCAGCCCTAGCATGGACCTACAATGCATTTCTCCATATTAGCATGCTCAGAAATAATAAGGTTTAATCTTATTAAGATTAACCTTATTTTTTAATTCTACTCCCTGTAGATCAGCTAGTAGAGCCATAGACCAATTTTCCCCTATCCTGAGAATCTTGTAGGGGCCATCCCATCTAGGTTCCAACTTCCCTGGAAATAGCTCCCTACGCACATCGTAGTACAAAACTAATTGCCCTTTTTTAAAGGTATACTTCTTTGCTTTAAGGTCATGCAACTACTTCATCCGACGTTTAGCTACCTCTTGGTGTAATAAGCTCTGCAATTTCAGCTCATCCAGGTGGGCTAGGGTCATGAAACGTTCAAAGAGTGAATCCTCATGTGGTTAATTGCAAATCGTATGGTTGGCAACTCGATTTCGAGGGGTAACACACACTCTTCCCCAAAAACTAATTTAAATGAAGTATGGTTGGTAGCTCGCTTGAACGTTGTATTGTATGCCCATACTGCCACATACAACTTCATGTCCCAGTCTTGTTTCTTCTTCGAGACTATTTTAGACAAGATACTCACAGGCTACTTATTAGTACTTTTGACTTGTCCGTTGGCTTGTGGATTGTAAGGGGTCGTTTTGTTATGCTTGATTTGCCAAGCTTCAGTCAAGACGTTGATTACTTTATTCAAAAAGTGGGTTCCAGGGTCCGACACTAATTCCTTCGGTGGACCGAAACGGCAGATAATATGCTCTAAAAGGAAACTTGCAGTCTCTATGCTCTAAAAGGAAACTTCGCCCGTGCTTCTGACCATTTTGTAAAATAATCAATTGCTACTATAATGTACCTCTTCTGCGTAGTAGACGACGGGGTGATAGGACCCACAAAGTCAATGCCCCACTTCTCAAATGGAAGGATAGCCATAATAGGCATAAATGGGCATTTCCTATTCTCTCTGCTATCATGTCTTTGACAGGTATCACACCTCTTAACGTACTCAAAGGAATCTTGGAAGATGGACAGCCACCAATATCCAGCTCTTAAAGCTTTTTGTGCCGTCAACCATCCAGCAAAGTGCCCTCCACATGCAAAGTCATGGCACTCTTCCAAGATGAAAGAAACCTCGTCAAGCATCACACATCGGCGATAGATATCATCAACACCTTGCCGATATAGTGTTCCTGCGATGATCAAGGAAAACTTCAAAGCCTGTTGTCTAATTTTCCTCTTTTCTGATTTTGATAAACCAGCTCCAGTCTCTCCCATTGATAGATAATGCGTGATAGCAGCATAACAAGATGGGATAGAAGCTGTACCAATTTTAAACATTTCCTCAATATCACTTCCTTCAGCCAAACTCTCTTTCGGCTACTCGAAGTCCACAAGGCATTCCACAATCCCCTGCAACCTCGGTGGCTTACTCTTAATCTCATAATCGAACTCTTGCAAAGTGATTAACCACTTTGCCAAACGATCAGGCAGTTGTTGCAGCTTGTTCATAAGCAATCTAAGCCCTTCTGCCTTCATATAGAAAACTACCTTCTCATAGAGGATGTAGTGCCTGAATTTTTTAGTCACAAAGACCATCGTAAGGCACAACGTCTCCATGTAGGTGTAGTTAATTTCTGATATGCCCAATTTTAAACTAGCAAAAGCTATCGGATGATACCACTTTTCCTCCCAGATTTGGACTAAATAGCAGCTGATACTATGCATGGTGGCTGCTGAAAATATGTAAAATACCTCGCCTCGTTTAGGTGATTTTAAAACTGGTGCTTTTACTACCTCCTGTGTCACATCCTCGAAAGCTACCTTACAAGGGTCGCTCCATACAAATAGACAACTAAAGGATAATAAGTTCGTTAATGGCAACGTCCTTTCTACCAAGGTATTTATAAACCTCCGACAGTACCGTATCGATGATAGAAAGCTATGTACCTCTTTCGGAGTGCGTGGTGGACTCATAGCGACTATAGCCTTGATCTTTTCAGGGTTAGTTGCGATCCCTACTGAACTGACCACATGGCCTAGCAATAGCCTATAAGGCACTCCAAAGACACACTTCCATGGGTTAAGAGTGATACAAAATTGTCTGCAGTACTCAAAACACTTTCTTAAAATAATCAACATCCTTTCCCTTACAGTGGCTACCCCCAGGTCATCGATAAATACTTTCAACTCATCTGGGAAGATGTCTCCAAAGGTCTTGTCTGATGTTTGTTGCCATGATCCAGGTGCATTGCACAATCCAAATGCCATCACATGGTATGCAAAAGTACCAAAGATAGTAATGAAAGTTATTTTCAACTCGTCCTCTTCTGCAATTGCCATCTGGTTGTATCCTGCAAAGTAATCCATAAACAAATATATTTCCCTACCTGCTAACTGATCCAAAATCTGGTCAATAAATGGCAACGGGTAGTAATCCTTAACCGTCCGCTTATTCATCTCTCTAAAATCTACTTAACCGTCCGCTTATTCATCTCTCTAAAATCTACACATAGTCGGATCTGGTTGTTTTTCTTCTTCTTAATGACAACTGGTGAACACCATTCTGTGTGTTGTACAGGGAAGATTAAACCAGCTTTCCTTAACTTCTGTAACTCCTCAAAAATCCTATCCCTCAATTCAAAAGGCATACGCCTTACTTTCTGACACACATGACGATTGCCTTCTGTTACAGGAATAGTATGAAGAGCCAGAGGAATGCCTCTCAGCTCGTCATAACTCCAAGCAAAGATGTCGCGGAATTCTTGAATCAAGGACATATAGTCCTCCCTTTCTGCTGAACTGAGTATGGAACCTAATTTAATTGGTCGCGAATCATTCGGCATGCCAAGGTCCAACTCAATCACATTTGTGTCTCTTATCCTATCTTGCGGCTCTATCGGCTCATTTAGAGTTATCTGATAAATATCCTCTGTAGTGGACCCCTCTTTAGATTCATCGCTGGATGATGTCTCACTACCAGATGGATCATCTACTATCTTTAATTCAGTAGAGGATAAAGGAGCTCTCTCACTCTGAGGAGACTTAGGGTAAGCATTGACTATTACTCGATTAGCAACTCTACCTAGAACCACTCGACCGGCGGGTATATCGAATTGATAGTCTATTCGTAAGATCCAAGGCCTACCTAGCAAGACTCGATAGCTAGGACGTCCTGCAAATCTTATCACCCTAAAGTCCAAAAAGCATTCTACACTTCAACTATAACATGGAATTTAGTAATGCAACCTTCTGGTTGCCGTAGACTATCATCAGCCATTCTAAGAAGGGTGGAGCTATCTTTTTGGATGCCTAGACCCAACCTCTCCATCAACTCTGAACTCATGATATTGACGGAGGACCCAATGTCTACGATAACATGCTCCACTAATTTTCCATCCATGTATGCTGGAACCCTAGGGCAATTCTTTTCAGTATGATCAAACCAATCTTCCCCTACTCCTGCTATGCGCAAAGGTTCTATAATATTCCCAATACCCTGGATCTTCTTGAATTCTTTGCGTATTCCTGGAGATAATTTAATCAAGTGTAAGAGGTTTACATCTGGTTTGACTTCGCAAAGAGAACTTGCTAAATCAAAATCATGATAAGTAGCCAAAGCTCTCTTTTCTCGCCAAACCATTCTCTCTTTTGGCCTCGAGACCGGCTTTGGTGCTTCTTTTTTAGCTCTTGCCTTCTTTCTTGGCTCTTCCTCATCCTTCTTAGGATCGACTTTTCTGTCAACAAGCCTTAGAGGTCTACCTTCCATGCCAGAATTCAGGACTTGCATCCCCTTATCCCCTTGCTGAGGGTTTTCCTCGACTAGTTTTGCATTATCCTTATTACCCTCTTTAGCCTTTTGGCCTCTTGTCATGGCTCGTAGGTTAGAGGTTTCAGCACCATTGATGTGTAGAGCCTCGATAAGGCTGACTCCATTGCCTTGTGGCAACTCCTCTATAGTGGTCTTTCCCCTTTGCAATATTTGTCTTGGTCCATCATTTTGCTAGAGGTTATTACCTTGCGCTCTATGATTAACTGGACCTGGCTGTTTACTCCCTTGTTGGAGGGAACTAATCTTACTCCAACAGGTAGCAGCTAAGTGGCCGGACTTCCCACAAATATCACATTTAACATTTGGAAAGTTTCTAGGAAAATGTTGTACGCCACACCACTTACAACTGAATCTTGAGGGACCACCCTCTTCAGGGCGCCGACTCCCTATCAGATTCTGCTGCTTCTTCAGGAAATTGACATCAACAGCTATTTGCTGATATTATTCAAAAATCATGTCGGTGTAGTGCTTCATCATATCCTTAACTTTGCCAAGGACATTAGAGGCACTCGACTCATAGCCTTGATTGTCTATCCGTCGTTCCATTGGCCTAACAATTTGATTGGGCATTGGTTGTTGGCTTACAGGAATACCATTAGGGTTCGTAACTTGGCCTCCAACATTTGGTGGAGCCAACTGTTGGAAACTGCGAGGAAGACAAGAGAGATATGAGACACGAGAAGTGGAACCCCAGAAGTGTGTCAACTGAGCATACATGATAGGAATATATAGAGGGGACCTGGGGCGCTATATATAGACAGACTATATATAGCTAACAACCCCACTCAAATAAAGGTCCCTTACTATGGATGAAAAAACCCTTGGGAGCTCAAGGGAAAACCCATAGCTCTATATAGGCCTACCGTTATATTAATATTCAAAATACAAAATTACAAAGTTGAACTTAGAAGAGCCTATTTATAGGCATCAAAGGAGCTACATCACTCGTGAATTACAACATCAATGGAGAAGGAGCTACATCAGTCCTGAATTACAACATCAACGGAGAAGGAGCTACATCAGTCCTGAATTACAACAACCTATTTAGAGGCATCAAAAGAGCTTTATTACTCCTAAATATACAACATGTAAAATAAGGATAAGCGACATCACTGCAAAAGATAAAATATCTAAGAAATTCCTTCAACTGAACTTGGGATATAAGCAATATATCTGTCACATCAAAACTTAAAGAAAAATGTTACAATGACATTAGAACAATACAAGGTCTATAGAGACGGTTCGCGAGCTCTATGGACAACATAACACATGTGGGGCCCCATGAACAAAATATAAATAACAAAATTTGTCATCAGCTAGAATATAGACGCTCATCAGCTGGAAATAATATAAACAAAATAATGTGTCATCAGCTGGAATATAGACCCTCATCAGCTAGAAAGAATATAAACGAAACAATGTATCATTAGCCATAATATAGACGCTCATCAATGGAATAACGAATGAGGACGATCATCATGAAGCATGGAAATATCAGGGAATGAAGCATCAATGAAATAACAAATGAGGGCAAGCATCATGAAGCATTGCAATACCAACATACCAAAGCATTGAATGAAATAGTAATTGAATGACATTGATTGAATGAAAAATATAAAATATAAGCTATGAAACTTATGAAACAATGACATGACAAAGAATCCATAACATAAGACATGACATTGCTATTGTTGGTTCTTTTCGTAATGTCGATGCTATTGATACTGAAGCTAATTAACAATAACCTGGATATAATAACATTATCACCTGACAAGGAGTATCCTTTTGAATCTGGGTAGCTTATACGTAGAAAGACAAAACCATAATTATAATCGCTTTGGTGATGCACTGATGTAAAGCTTTGGATAAAGCTTTTGAGAATAAATTCGCATTGTATCCAGGAATAGCGTGGATGCTTTTCCATGAAACGCTGATTGGAGAGGAAAGACTCGTGTCCTCTCCACCTCCCACGTCAAGTTTCTCTAGCACCCTCTCTGTCTCTCTCTCTCGCGTAATGCCCGGCTTATCTGCAGCTTGTGCCTACCATCGGGCACCTTCTCTCACGGGTCTCGCTCCCGTTGTTTACTCTTCAATACGTTCCTATCCCCTCCTCCTCCTCCCCTATCGGGCCTGCCATTCCCCTCCCCTCTAGCATGTAGCACTCCATGCTTGCCACGGCCGCCTGGCCGAGCCCCTCCCTCTACCAGCGGAAAAAGGAGAAGGACAGGGCATGGGGAGCACAAAAAGAAAGAAGGGCAGGGAAGGAACCTCCCTGCACACGATACGAGTCAAAAGGAGGAATAGAGGAGAACACGTACCATGAACGGGGCAAGTCGAGGAAAGAGCCCATGTAGACAAAAAAAGGGGCAAAATAGAGGCATAGTAATCCCGGATGGGAAAAGACGCCAAAGTCGAGATTTTTGTTTTTCCTTTTCTAATGTGGCTTGGGGCAAAAATGGAGGAACAGTGAACCCAGATGCTTTTTCTTATGTAGCCTATGTCAGGAGAAACCCAAATTTGTGGAAAAGCAGCGTCTATCTCTGGCACTGGAAAAGGTTGGCGTGCTTGCCGGCCGCCTGACCGAGCCTATGTGCACATGGGAGAGGCTCGACTATAGTCCAGGATTCTGGATGCCTAGAGCACAGATGTGGTGTCCTCGAAGAAGAGGAAAGCAAAGAAGAAACATGAAAAACCAAAGATGGTGCACAAGTGCCTAAACAGCAAGGACCCGCCTAGGTCACCTTGGGACTATGCCCTCATGGCTGCAGTGCTGCTGGCAATGCTATCCTTCTTCGGGGCCAACGTGCTGATCACAATGCACATGCGGTGGCGGCCGTACTTCATATGGCTCGTGTCAACATTCGTCACAACCTTGTAGATACCCCAGAACCGGATCCCCTTCCTTCGTGACTGCATCCTTTGGAGCTTCTGGCTCCGGCTTGCCTTTCGATTGTGCCTCTAGCTTATCTCCCTTGTCCTTCAGCTCCACCACCTCTACCTTCTGGTGTTATAACAAAAGATGAAAAACTATTACCTCAGCTTGAAAACAATTACCATGATTGAAAGTGGCATGACCCATCAATGAAATTAACAAAATGTCATGAAAAAGAGGTCTACTAATGAGCAAAGAAATAAAACAATAAAGAAAACTTATCTTTGTGATGTTATAGAACCTCGCTCTGATACCATGTTGGAAACTGCGAGGAAGACAAGAGACGAAAGGAAGAGAGGAGAGAAGAGAGATATGAGACACGAGAAGTGGAACCCCAGAAGTGTGTCAACTGAGCACACATGATAGGAATATATAGAGGGGACCTGGGGCACTATATATAGACAGACTATATATAGCTAACACCAACTGACTGGCCATAGGCATAGTCACACTGGGAGGAGCTGGCAGCAAAGGTACATTTTGAACCATGCTTCCTCTCCCATTAGGGTTATTCATAGGCATCCCTTGACTTCCATTGATCAATGGTAAATTGCCTCCAGGTACTAGAACCTCATTAAGATCTATTCGAGAGGAGTAGGCCATTTGTAATCGTGACTCTACTCCTTCTACCCGTGTGATGGCGGTGTCTATATCAGCCAAAGCCACACTGCTTAATTGTACCTGAATATTAAATTCCAATCCATGCAAGAAGTATTTCAATTGGGCAGGTGGTGAAATAGGAATGTAAGTTTGTAACTTACGAAACACTTCCTTAAGCTTCTTGGCATAGGCTTTCAGATTCTCATGGGGGTCTTGGCATGCTACATTCAAAATACGCAACCAGTATTGGCCACCTCTTTCAGGGGCATATTCTCCTCGAAAAGCTGCATAAAATTGGTTGATTGTGGTTATAGTTCCAGTCTCTATGCTATGATACCATACTGCAACCCTTCCTTTTAACGTCATATTAAAGAACATCATAAGATGTCCCTCATCTTGGATGCGGTAATTAAACATTAATCTTTGGAATTCACAAATGTGAAAGTCCGCGTCTTCTTTGGCTAACCCATTAAAAATGGGCAAAGGAACTCCTAAAGCTAGTAGATTTGGCGTCCCTACAGGAATTGCAATGGGTTATGCCATGACGACAATCAGATTGATAATAGGAGTTTGGACTAATGGGATCACACCCCTACTTGAAGTGGGTTGACTTGGTGGAAGAGAGGAAGAACTTGCGCTTCCTCCTGCACCTAAAGAACTATCTGCATCAGTTGGGTTACTAAGACCACTGCCTTTTATGCGTATTGGACTACTCCTTTGAGGAGAATAGCGACTTATAATCTCCAACCGCCGTCTAGCCCTCTCAGCACGTTTTGCTTTTTGTATTTCGGCTTGATGGTCCTTGTCAGAGGACATAAACCAACTTTTTGGTCAATAAAAACCCTAGATTCAAGAACTACCACTTGTTGGTAGCTCCCGAAAGACGCACCACTGATGGGACCTCAAATGGGCCCGCACTGGCTATGGCACTAACCGGACTTCATACTCATAACAGGAAAACACACCCGCACGGCCTCACGGGCCAGGAGTGTCTATCTGCTGTGCTAAAGGACGAACTGTCCTAAAGCCTAATCTATGCGTTTATAGTTTTGTAGTCCAACATTTCCCTTTCTATAAACTCCATAGAGGGAGAACCCATACACATCGGTAATAAATGCCACGATAATCACATACAAGGGAGGCAACCTCTCGGTGGAAACACCGTAGCCCCACTATAGCTCTCCTAACATCACAAGGATTAGCCCCTTGATGCGCTGCTCAACATATAAAACAAACGAACAAACTCCACTCTTTCATCTTGGGAGTATTCTAGGAGATACCATGTGTCCTTTCCAAATAATTCCCCAAGAACGGAACGTCTATCCTATGGCTTAGGTTACCTTTCCACACTCAAGCGTGGGTCATCATCATCAAAAGCAGGTGCTATGCATCCAGTCCTTTGTATTATGATACCATGGTTGACATGCACCTGCAAAAGTGGATGATGCTAAAGTGCTCAAACATAATTTTCAATTAGAAACATGTGGTGCACAACCAGGCTTTACAATGTTCATTCACTAACCCGTTGCGGCGATGTAAGGATAGCACTGAGACAACACTCGTGCTACTATCCTCTTAATTAAAATACACCAAACTCTATGTCATGATATGCATCTGGAAAATCAGCAATAATTAGTATGCAAATCACATCATTCAAACATCCCAACCCCCTACGTTTAGATATTGCTTTCGTTGTATAGGTGTAGAGGTTCATTTTGTACTCACTCACAAGCACTCTAGATGGTTTATTCATAGCACATGTTTTGATGTTAATCTTACAAAGCATCTCTTTCTAAGTTTACAAATGTTTTGACTCTAGTACATACACAAAAGGCAAGTTAACGACATCATTAAATCTTATTATATTCAATCATAAATAGTTGGAAGGCAATTCACCCTTGAATCCATGATGGATTATGCTAAAGAAGAGGGTCCTCCCACCATCCTCCTCATGAAATTAGTGGAGTGTAGGGGAAACAAAGCATAAATAAGAGAGGTGGGAGTCTGAGTCCTTCAGGAAAAATTCTACTATATCCGAACAATAGCGACACAGTTGCCATAGCCAAGGGATGTCAATCTCAGGATTGTGTTCCATGGAGGAGGTGCTTGCTAGTTCTTAAAAGGTATACAAGAAAGCAACTACTATGCTAGTTTGTTGAGCTAGCTGAGTTTTCCTTTGCATGAAAAAACATGGGGATAAGAAGAAGCAAAGTAGATCATAGTTTGAGAATGATACTACGGTCTGAAGCAATGGGCTTAGAAGGAACCATATGGCTGATCATGATAATCTAGAGAAATTAGGGTGACCCCTTGGGAGTAGTAAGCTATCGTGAATGTGCTATTCAACGTGGCTTTGTGTCATGGAATTACATGCTAGAGTGATTGATGAGTCAAGGAAAAGTGTTAATGACGTGGAATCAAGCTAATAGGAAGGTCAAATCAGTCGCTTGGTGGATTACAATGCTTAGGTGACCTTGTCCTAGTGGACAGTCATCTTTGAACTGCAACATGGAAGGTTGGAGGAGTGCTCATATTGAATATATGTAATTCTTGAGTATGAGAGTGGGCAATTTTGCCTATTCATAGTGCTACAAGAGTGGCCTAAAACTACTAGTTGAAAGGAAGTACTACACGGTGCTTGATGTGGTACCAAATTTGTGTGAAGAATTCTCATTTTGATCTATGATCTAGGTGGATCACTACTTCTGTACATGATCAAAGTAGAGCTCATTATTTGCATGTTTGACCTAGGTGAATGCATCATTTGGACATATCAAGGATGTGTAGATTAGGAGGGGGTGGATGTTGTGTTGATTATCATCCTTTGTATGAAATCTCTCAGTGCTACATGTGTTGGGACAGCTTCATGATGAGGGGATCACTACATCTAAAACTTCACTTTGATAATCTTGATCTAGCTTATCATCCTATCTACTTGGAATTCTCTAGGACTAAAAGTGCTCAAAGGTTATGGCTTATCTTGTAAGCCCTAGAGTTGAGAGTGGTAGCTTCTAGAGCATGCTTTTAGTGCATGCATCGAAGATTTATGGAAGGAAAGGGCCTATTTTGAGAGATGAATAGCTAGCTTTTGAGAGTATGAAATTTTTGTGCATGACACATGGGAAAAGAAAGGCTATTATTAGCCTTAGAAAGTAACTCAAAAGAAAGATGAGAGAAGCTAAACAAAATGAGCATCCCATTGAACTCTAGACATGTGAGCAAGTTTTTTGGAAAATGAGAGGGAAGCATGGCACGAGAGAAAGAGAGAAATGGTCTAAGCAAAAAATAGGCCACCTTTATATCTAGAGGTGAACTGATGGAAGCATCCCTTTGATATCATGAGGAAAAGCACTCCGAACCGACCACTATGAGGGTGCTCTACCTCATAAAATTAATGGAGAGCATCTCCATTTAGGGAGAGACAAAGCATAAATAAGAGAGGTGAGAGTCTATATCCTTTAAGGAGACTTCTGCCTTCAAAACAATAGCAATGGTTGCCATAGCTAGGGATGTTGATCTTTGGATTGTGCTACATGGAAGAGGTGCTTGCTAGATCTAAAAAGGTGTAGAAGAAAGGAGCTACTACGTTAGTGTATTGAGCCACCCGAGTTTTCCTTTGCATGATAGAATATGGGGATAAGTGGAAGTAAAGCATATCAAAGTTTGGGAATGACACTATATTCTGAAGCAACATTTCAAGAAAGAACCATATGGCTGATCATGATAATCTAGAGGAAATAGGGAGATTCGTTGTAGGAGTAGTAAGCTATTGCGGTCTTGCTTCTCAAGGTGGCTATGTGACATGCAATTATAGGCTAGAGTGATTGATGAGTCAAGGAAAAGTATTGATGATGTGGAATCAAGCTGATATGAAGGTAAAATCAGTCACCTGGTGGATTGTAGTGCTTAGGTGACCTCGTGCTAGTGGACAGTAGTGTCATATGTGAATTACAACGTGGAAGATTGAAGGAGCACCCATAGTGAATACATGCAATTCTTGAGTATGAGAGTAGGCAACTGTGCCTATTCATATTGTTGCAAGAGTGGCCTAAGTTTATAGGTTGAAAGGAAGGATAGAGCTCGAAGAGGAACACCAAGAAAATAGGAAATCTATTGCAAGAAAATCTATCTTGTATCATGCATGTTTCTCATATTTTAATCAACCACAACAATAAACAAAACACTAATCTTCTGAAATCTTCACGCAACTTCATATAACAATTCTCTCATGGATTTAGCACAATAAAACTTCAACAAACTCTTCATATTCTTCATCAAAAGAATAAGAGAGCACAAAGGAATGCTCTAGTTTGAATGAAAATCATCACATAGCATTCTTCTTCAATAGTTTCATAGTCTTCATAGTCTCTCTCATAATTTCTCACTCATAGATACATTGTTTTGCATAGATTTGGCTATCTTTCTCTCTCTCTCTCTTTGAATATCTCTCTCTCTCATACTCTCTCTCAATAATACATTAGAATAATCAATAATAATCATCCATAACCCATCTCTAGTCATCGATACCCCTCCTAAGAGGTATGTCTGATATGAAAGGTCACCATAGCTACTACAGTGTCCTT
Organism: Lygodium microphyllum; assembly: GCF_053477565.2. NCBI lineage: Eukaryota > Viridiplantae > Streptophyta > Polypodiopsida > Schizaeales > Lygodiaceae > Lygodium > Lygodium microphyllum. The sequence continues at coordinate 79,999,832 of NC_141163.1, read as the reverse complement.
TTGTAACTCAACAGTGTCATTGTCACTTCAATCTTTACTTGAGTCTTCAACAGGTATTTCTTCCACTTCTTTGAGCTATCTTGAACTTGTATTCATCTCTTCGCAAGGTTAGAAAACTTCCCCAAGCTACAGATTCATCCCACATAACACTTCTGGAGGCACATAGAATAGAAATAGAATAGAGACATAGGCTTTACAGAAGGTTAACATAGGGTCTACAATATCATATAAAAGGCCATCAAAAATCCTTTAGCTCAAGTAAAACCATTCAAAACCATCAAGAATCATTCAATAAGCTTCCAGACACTCTTAAAATCCATCAATCATTATTCCAACTTCTTATGCAGAAAGAAATCAAAACAAAACAAAAGCTAAACAGACTCAACACACACTATCGAGACATCAATAGAACATCATATCACCTCTAAAAACATCATGATATTTTTAAACCTATTTATCCTTATCCAAAACTCTCTCAAAAACTTCCAAAAGAACAAGTCATTTCAGTAGTCAAAATATCTCCACACTTAATCAGGGAGCATCCTTGGGACCTTAGAAAAAGAGAAAAAAACTTAAAAATATAGCTCAACTTGATCTTCTATAGCATCTTTAGGAAACACCATCCAAACACAACCCCAACTCATAACATGCATCTAATAAAGAATACAATGAAAGGAAAACACCTTTATCCATCAACACAACTTAGAAACAAAAAAGCATGACAAACTTGTAAAGGATATAAGAAGTTTTTCATCTTGAGCTATCCATCCAACATCATCACCACCACAAACCTTCAAAAATGTAGCTTCTTGAACAAGTTAAATAGCCAACCACCACAACCCCATCACCGAACAAAATAACAGTCACACATGGACACTTAACACAAAACAACCATTTGAATGGTTCCTCCAAAAGAGAGATATCATTATGAATCATTAAAAACTACATCCATGGGTATCAATGAAGATGATCCCACTTAAAAGCTTGGTGATTACGGAAACAATCCATAGATAGAGATTCATCTACAAAAGTCTTGGGAGGATTTTGAATAATTTACAAGCAACACATCCTCTCCACCAATACAAGATATTGGTTAGGAAAACAAAGGGTATGAAAGCACAATATATCTAGTAGTTGGGGATCAATAGTCACATTCACATTCAAAAACAACTTCAGGTTTGCCTTCTGATCATTATGTGAATGTCGGTGCATATATGCAAGATACCAAAGGAAAGTGAGCAAACAATCTCACTAAAGGATATTGTTGAGAAAAATATAGATAAGCTTGGCTAGCTATTGACTATTCTCCTAGAATCATTGGCCAATTTATTTGAGGCCTTGTAACAGAATTAACTGAACTCCATCCCTGTTGTCTAGAAATCTTTTTATCAAAGCCAGTATAACCACTAACCAACTAAGGGGGATGCAGGATAGAAGTGGTAGGAGAGGGAAGAGGAACAAGCAAGAGAGGATGAAGGGATGGGTAAGAAAAATCATAAAATGAGAAATGAGCTAAAGAGGGATTAGCTGATAATTAAGTGGAATCAACTAAAAAGATGCTAGAAAAGTGGAAAGAATATTTGTGGATGGGGAAGGACAAGAAGGAGAAGGGGAAAAAACACAATCCTCAATAAAAGAACAATGAGTGAAAATAGGGATTTGAGAAGCACCTTAGGGTTGAAATAGAAGGGGTAAAATAACCTATGGATTAGATTGATAAAGTGAAAGATAGGCTTCATATCTACTAATAATAAGATAAATAGGGCATTGATGGACCTAAGATAGATCTGCGATGATAGGCATCAAATAAAGATAAATAAAAAGGAGGTTTTTTGGAAAGGTGGGCTAAGAGGTCCACCTCACCCTCAGTTGGTTAGTATTTTTCATATGAGCAGAAGCTTTTTTTTGCTACTATGTCTCTAATTACTTTGACATGTACCTTGCTAAACATGGGATCAGAAGACAGTTAACTTACAGCTATACACTGCAACAAAATGGTGTAGCAAAAATGAAAAATAGGGCACTGATGGAATCAGCAAGAGCTGTGCTAAATGACAAGAGTTTGTCAAGTGGTTATTGGGCTGAAGCAGTAGTGACTGCTATCTATGTGTTGAATAGAATCCCTACAGTAGGAATTCATGATGTAACTCCATATGAGAGGTTGTATGGTCATAAGCCTGACATTTCACACTTGAAGGTATTCGACAACATTGCATATGTGCATGTTCTTGATGAAAAGAGGAAGAAATTGGATCCTAAATTTTTCAAGAGTGTGTTCCTTGGTTACGCAGCATAAGACCGAAAAGCTTACAAGTGTTATGTACCATCTACACATGAGATATTGATTAGAAAGGATGTTGTTTTTTATGAGCTGGCATTGTAGTATGGTAATCCTATTGCAGTGGATATTGATGGATCAGCTAGCACTAGTAATGCTAAAAATACACCTACACTGAGTACATCTATGAGTAGTCCTACAGGTGATGGGTCACCTACAGTAAGTCCTTGGTCAAGAAGCTTGCAGAGTCATACTCCTATGTCCACTCACACGGATATGTCACTGACGAGGAGATTGGATAAGGGATAAGAAAAGATACTTGAGGATATGATAGGTCCACTTACAACACGTTATAAGTCATCCAACAGTGATAGTTTGGATAGTGAGTTGGACATTCTATCTATTATGACACCTGGAGCAAGGCAGAGTCGTTATGTACCGCCTCATGAGAGGCAAGCTCAGAGTGAGCCATAGTTAGAGAGATATGAGAGAGTCAAAAAAAAAAGTTGACATGTTTACATACACTGGTTATTTAGCTCGCCATTATGTATATATGGTTAGTATGACACATTACAAAGAACCTACAAAGTTTAATGATGCAATTACAAATGATAATTGGTGTGTTGCCATGGATGAGGAGTATGCAGCCTTGGCTGAAAATGAGACATGGGAATTGGTTGAGTTACCTGAAGGAAAAGTCCCCATTGTTTGCAAATGGGTGTACAAGGTTAAGTGCAAGTCAGATGGTTCGTTAGAACGCTATAAGGCCACGTTGGTTGCAAAAGGGTATGCATAGCAATATGGCCTTGACTATGAGGAGACTTTTCGTCCGGTGGCTAAAATGGCAACAATCAAAACTGTCATTGCTTTGGCAACATGCAAAGGCTGGAAATTATGGCAAACAGGCATCAAGAATGCTTTCTTGAATAGTGATTTGGTTAAGGGAGTATATATGGAGCAGCCTAAAGGCTATGTTCACTCGGACTTTCCTACACATGCATGTAAGCTGAAAAAGGCTTTATATGGACTGAACTAGGCACCTAAAGCATGGAATGCTCAGATCAATAGTTATTTATTGCAACATGGGTTTAGATTAGGTGATGTAGATCATAGTCTATTCACGAAGAAGACAGATCATGGATATGTGTTTCTAGTAATTTATGTAGATGACCTTGTCATCACTCCAGATGATGAAGAGGGAATTGTTGAAATTAAATCATATTTACAGGATGAATTCAGAGTCAAAGATCTTGGTCAACTAAATTATTTTCTTGGGATTGAGATAGTCTCTATACCTCAAGGTATATGGCTGCTCTAGAGAAGTAGTATGCTCATGACACCTCTTGATCCGATTGTTAAGCTACAGATTGATGTTGGGAATGACATAGAGAATGTGACGATGTATTGACAGATGGTGAGTAGCTTGATATACTTGACTATTACTCATCCTGACTTATGTTATGTAGTGGGGCGGATTAGTTAGTTCATGCAGCAGAAGCCTCACAAATCACCTTTAGATGCAGTCATGAGGATCATGAGATATATAAAGGGTACTATAGATAATGGGCTATTTTATGCATATGGAGAATCCCTTGACTAATTAATAGGTTTATTGATGCCGATTGGGCTAGTTGTGCCTATGATAGGAGGTCAACCAGTGGTTATGCATTTGGATTGGATAGCAGTAAAATCAGTTGGTAGAGTAAAAAAAAACCTACTATTACATTGTCTAGTATAGAAGTTGAGTACAGAGGAGATGCCTTAGTGGTTTGCAAAGTAGTTTGGTTGATGAAAGTGGTGAAAGACTTGGGAATATAGCTGGAAAGCAGAGTGAGACTGCATTGTGATAACCTCAGCAGTGTTATGTTGGTTAGCAATCCTGTCTACCATGCTAGGTTCAAACATATTGAGGTTTACTACCATTTCATCAGAGAAATGGTTCTTACAAGGAAGATTGACTTGATTCATGTGAAGATTGAAGATCACGTAGCATATATATTTACCAAGTCTCTTGGTAAAGGAGATTTCATATATTTCAAACAGCTACTTGAAGTTTATCATATGGTTTGAGCTTGAAGGGGAGTGTTACAATATCAAGCTCCTGTTACTCTTCGATCAGTCTATCTTTATGTGTGTGACCCGACATTAGCTCGATACAGTTGTACATGTGTGTGACATTCAATAAGTTGGTGTAGTTAGTGACTTAACCACAATTAGTCTTGGTTAGTCATACCTATGCGTGTAAGTCTCTTTAAGTTAGTATGATGGAAGAATAATGGAAGAAGAACAACAACGACTTTAGGCTCATCTTCCGCTCCACTCTGTCTCTCTCCCTCTCTTCAAACAAAGAAAACCTTTCCAATGTGTGAAATTGGGTGGCATGAATCATCACCCGTCTGCACATAACCTAGATTTTGTAAGTCCTGCATCTCTCCAAACTATTCAACATCATTGGTCATATGATTGGATGTACCTAAATCAACATACCATACATCATCATGTGTCCCCTTTCCTATAACTTCATTCATCATATGCTGCATAACAAGCAGACACTCATTTTTGTCTTCATTCTATCGTGAAGAAGATGGATAGTTTTCTTGCTACAATTTATCACTATGAATATCATCCTTCTTAGCATAACAATAGGCTGCAATATGACCTATTTTGCCACAATAATGACAAACAATAGCAGAATTTCCAGAATCTCTTTTCTGCCATCCACCTCTTTCTCTAGAGCTCCCACTACCTCTAAAGTTTCCTTAGCCTCCTGAAACATGCATTTCACCAAATTGTTGATTGAACCTGTTTTGTTGGTTATCGCTAGCACATCCATACCACAACCTCTCAAAGAGGATCTACCACGTCCCCTTCCTTAACTTGAGTAAAATACTTGGACCTGTTCACCATTTATTTCAAATGAGTCACCTTGCATATTGATCTCTTCGATAATCATGAGAGAGATAAACTCATCAAAATATGAAAATGGCTTCTGTACATATACTGAAGTAATAAATGATTTCCTTGCCTTCTCATTATTAAGGCCACTCAAAGTGGATGAAACCAAATCATCATCATCATCAGGCATTGCATCAATCACTACTAAAGCATCTGCAATGCTTCTCACCTTCAAAACATACTCATTGACATACATTTTTATCTTTCTTCAAGGTATTCAACTCTTGCTTGAGTTGAGTCTTCCATGCCTTTGTATTTACTGAAAACATATTCACAAAAATTGTCCAAGTTGCATGTAAAGTTTTTGCATTCCTGATATATCCCAACATCATATTATCAATGATTGCAAATAGCCAGTACATCACCTTTTTGTCTTTTGTATTCCACTCTTTCCATGCCTTTAATTCATCTACAATCAAAGGGATACCAAGCTCTGGCTCATTTTCTTCACCTGAAACAAACTCATAATTGCCCTCTCCAATGAGGATGTTCGTCACACGGAACTTCCATGAAGGGTAGTTATTCTTGTCAAGCTTCTCAATAATGGGATTTCCACTATTCTTTGCCATTATCACAAAAAAGGATACAACAGAGCAAGCTAGTCTTCTGCAACTTGTCACAACAAGTGCACATGAATACACTAAGCAACCTTTTTCACTGATTGCTCAATAGTACATGTAATCTGCAACGTGTTTGTAGATAAACCTTATGTTTTCTTCCTAGCAAACACTTTAAAAATTACAGATTTGAAATCTGTAACCTATGCATCCACTTTCACTCAATACATCTGAAATCATAGTCTACCCTGAAACTGTTGTCCGCAATCTTGTGGCTCTAAAATGGGGCCTGAAACGGCCTCAAATGCCCAAAAAGAATGCGGCAAGCCTTGAAGGGCTTATTTGTAGAATATACATTGCTCTGCTCGTACACCAAATCTCACAGCAATCTGAGATTTTCACTCTACCTTGCTTCCAATGCCTCCATAGGCATTATCCAAGAGAGAGAGTGGAAGAATGGGAGAGCTTCTTACCCGTTGCTTGCTTGCTCGAACTTCTTCTCCTTCACTTCAGCCTTCAAAATCTACCTCTTTGAGTGGCACGGCTCTGATACCATGTCAAGAATTGTGTGGTGGGGAGACTTGCTTGAGTTGGTGCACCAAACACACATTGTATGCACAGGAGGAAGCTCACTCAAGAACACAAGAAGAGAGATAGAGGCCAAAACGTTTTCTTGTTGATTTCTTCTTCTTCTTCCACACACTATGCAATGTACACAAAGTATAGATAAGATACAACATAAAGGAAAATGGCCTATTAAGTCAAACAGTGCATATCAGACTACACTAATCAACTGGCACTATATCTTTGCCAACTGTAGGTAGGTGTAACAAACTAAATATAATAAGTGATAACTCAGTGGCCATGTGAGTATCATAATGTCCACCAACATGCTAATTGTACACACGTGGACTCATCTAGTCAAGCGGTCCATTATCAATGTCCGCATGTGTTGAGCTTGCCATCTCAACATTTCTCTCTCTCTCTCTCTCTCTCTCTCTCTCTCTCTCTCTCTCTCTCTCTCTCTCTACTTGTAGAAAGAAAGTAGAGAACTAAGTTTGCATACAAAATAATAACCATTTCTATTCAAACTCATTACTTTTATACATAAATTCTAGGGTTAGGGTTTTTCTTTTCCCTTGGGCATCCTACTCACCAACATTTGGCCAATTATTTGGTTTTCTCCCTTTTGCACACTCTTAATCCCTTCCCATGCAATTGTTGACAATTCGCAGGGAGAAGAGCCTAACTCTCGATAAAATTAATACAATACTTTGACTAATTGATATACTTTTCAAAAAATTGTGGCTATAATGTCCAATGTCTTTATGCTTTCAAAAATATGTTAACACCTAATTCATCTATGGTCTCCATATAAGTATGCGCACAAGCTTCCTTTATTAATTTATAGCCCTTTGCACTCTAGAACCACCCCTCAGTGAAAGAAATATTACTCCACTACACACCCTCACTCACAAGAACTCTAGATTATTTATTCATAGTACATGTTTTGACATTGAGATTACAAAATCTCTCTTTTTAAGTTTACAAATGTTTGGACTCCAATACATACACTAAAGGCAAGTTAAGGACATCCCTAAATATTATTATATGCAATCATATAGAGTTGGAAGGCAATTCACCCTTGAAGCCATGATGGATGATGCTAAAGAAGGGGGTCCTCCCACCATGTTGTAAAGGTGCTTTCCCTCATGAAGTTAGTGGAGTGCAGGGAGAGACAGAGCATAAATAAGAGAGGTGGGAGTCCATGTCCTTTAGGAAAACCTTTCATTCTGAATAATAATAGTTGCCATAGGAAACGGATATCAATCTTAGGATTATGTTTCATGGAGAAGGTTCTTTTGCTAGTTCTAAAGAGGTATGCTCCATGGAAGAGGCACTTGTTGGTTCTAAAAAGGTGTAGAAGAAAGGAGCTGCTATGCTAGTGTGTTGAATACTCGAGTTTTCCTTTGCATGATAGAGCATGGGGATAAGTGGAAGCAAAGTAGATCAAAGTTTGGGAATGATACTATATTCTAAAGCAACATGTTAAGAACCATACGGTTGATCATGATAATCTAGAGGAGGTAGGGAGACTCCTTGCGAGCAGCAAGCTAGTGCAGTCTTGCTTCTCAAGGTGGTTGTGTGTCATGCAATTATAGGCTAGAGTGATTGATGGGTCAAGGAAAAGTATTCATGATGTGGAATCAGACTAATATGAAGGTAAAATCAATCACCTAGATTGTAGTGCTTAGGTGACCTTGTGCTAGTGGCCAATCAATGTCATCTATGAATTGCAACATGGAAGGCTGGAGGAGCACTCATATTGAATACATGCCATTCTTGAGTATGATAATGGGAAATTGTTCCTGTTCATAATGCTGCAAGAGTGGCCTAAAACTACTTTTTGAAAGGAAGGACTATATGGTGTATTCAAGAAGGAGAAAAATGGAGAGAAATCGAGAGGAGAAGAATTGTAGAGAGATATGTAGTTGGCATCAAGCCAGAGGAGAAGAAGGTGATATGGTGGGACTAGCTTGCACTTGCTACTGACTTGCTAGACTTGACCGCTGCCAATGTGTTGAAGCTTGCGTCACCCACCTTACTCATGTGACATTTCTTGTCAAAGCTATAGGTGCTATTAGAGTAATGTTTTATAGAGACACCTGAGTGATACTTCCATACATGACAACCAAAGTGTTGAGAGTGGAAAAAGATTGAATTTTTGACTGATTTTTGTTGTTTTTGAGGTTTGAATGGTTTACTTTTGATGGATTTTGAGTGATTTTTGGTTGTTTTTGGAAGTGTTTGAGAGTTTTTTGGATGATATTGATTATGTTTTGGAAGCTCGTGATGATTCTTAGTGAAAATATGAAGCTCTGTGATGTTCTGATAGGTTCTGTTGAGGTTTTGATACCTTCTAATTAGCTTCTGTTTTGTTCTCATTTTCTTCTGTATGAAGCATGGATTGATGATTAATGAAGGTTGAGGTCTTTTAAAAGCTTATTGAATAGTTTTTGATAGTTTGGAATGGGTTTGGTATGATTTATGAGGATCTGATGTTCTTTGATGACCTTCTGTAACCCTTTGTAGAGCCTCTGTCTCTGCTCTATTCCTATTATGTTATGTTCTGTAGATCTTTTGTATAAGTATTTTGTCAAGTGTATGTGTGACTTTGGGAAAGATTTCTAGCCTTGAAAATAGGTGAATATAAGTTCAAAGGAGCTCAAGGAAGTGGAAGAAGTAGCTGTTGAAGACTCAAGAGAAGACTAGAGTGAAGTGACAGTAGTGAGCTATGAAGAGTCATTATGGTGGCTTTGGTGACCTTTCATATCACACACACCTCTTGGGAGGTGCATCCATGACCTAAGAAGGATTATTAAGAGTGATTATTGAATATTGTAGTATGAAGATGATGTACTATTGATAGAGAGAGAGAGAGAGAGAGAGAGCCAAAGATAGGCAATTCTATCAAAACAATGTGTCTGTCTATGAGAGATTAAGAGAGAACTATGAAGACATTAAAGATGAATACTATGTGATTGATTTCCATTCAAAAATGGTGTATTCTTTTGTGTTCTTGTTTAGTATGATGGATTCTATGAAGATGTTTAAGATTATGGTTGATTCTATCAAGTCCGTGGGAGATATCTACTATGTTGTTGCGTGAAGATTTGCTACTTTCCTTGTTTTGGTCATCAAAAGAATGAAACAAAAGCTTGTTTATGTTACAAGATAGATTTTCTTGTAGTAGAAACCCCTTTTCCTTGGTGTTCCTCTTTGGGCTCCATGTTTTTGGTGAGCAGCCGGAGAATCTTACCATCAACAAGCATCAGAAGAGGCTGAAAATGAAAGAATTGGCATTGTCAAGAAGATGAGAATTTAATGGATCCTTGCAAAGTTCCTTCTTCGAGTGAAGAGTTGGAGATTCTTATTGCCAAAGCCACTCACAACCTCTTGTTTGTTCAATTAACAACCCAGTCGAAGTTGTAGGCAGAGTATTCTTCACAACATACACTACTGAAACCATCAGAAGATGGCATTATTTTAATGATGGCACAACAATGATCTTAAGAAGAATGAGTTTTGATACTTCCAAAACGGAGTATCTCCCCCTATGTACTGATTTGAAAGCTGAATTCAGAGATGTTGAAAAGAAGGAAGTAGAAGAGATGTTGGCTAGAGAATCCTCCAGAGAGACTGAAGCCTCTTTCTGATTCTATTATGTTGAGTATAGACCAATTGGTTGGAGCCAACCCCTCGATGTATGACGCAATCAAAAGGCAAGCATTAGAATGAGTCTAGAGGTATGTGAGAAGAGAGAAGTCAAGAATTAAGGATGAGAACGAGATTTCAACAGAAGCCTCTTTTGATGCCCTAAAAGCACTCTTTACAGAAGTCCCCATGGCGACTCAAGGTCCCCTTCCTAGTCAGATTTGTCCTCGAAATATTGATGATAGGCCAGCAAATGTAGTTCCATTTCCATTTTTTAAGGGAGAGTACAATGAAGACCCTAATCTTTAGTAGTATATGTGGCTAACAATGCTAGAATGCATTGGTTAGCAATCTTCCCCACCACTTTCAAAAACCCAACTACCGAAGGAAGCAACGTCTTTGTCCATGGGAGAATACCTCCTGTCCCAACTCGAATTGACTTTTGAAATCACCTTTGGCAGCGAGATAGAAGCATGGATGTAATGTTCTCCCTGTTACATGGCAGTTTGCAGAGACATAGCCAGATACACAGGCAGAAGCAGAAGTAGACACCGAGGTAGAGGATCTATTCTTCTCCTACAGAGCCTCTACAGAAGTAGAGGCAGAGCCTCTAGAGGAAGAGGATGAAAATGATGAGGAAGAAAACGAAGCAGGTTATGAAAGTGCAGATGAAGAAGTTCCTTTGATAGCGGATGATCTTGTTGATGTCCCTACAGAGACCTCAGAGATTGAAGATCTCGGGGTATTGGATGGAATGACCATGGTTCCATTTGGGTTGACCAATGGACCACAAAGTATGTAGAATCTGCATAAGCAATGGATCAAAGGTATAAAAATTAGGTTCACTAGTGGCTCCCGCTGCCTTGACCATTTATTATGGAGAAAATATGATGATGATGCCCCTTGTCAACAGAAGCCAAAGCCATCAGAGCCACGGCTTATAGAAGGTCTGTGCTATGTGACATTCTTAGACACATTCTCTGAAGATGAATCTCTAAGTCCAGAAGAAATTACCACTCACACAAAAACAAACAAAGCTCTGATACCCTTCTAGCAATCTCAACAGAAAAATGAGTCATCTGTTCAAAAGGAGGACACTGGTTCTAGTGGAACATCAGATGATGACACTACTCCCTTGAAGGAGTCAGACCTCTATCAAGAAGCAATCCATGGGACATTTATCCACGAAGTGGAAGGTGAAAGGCAAGTGACGTTCTTGGATACTGACGGTACTGAATATCACCCGAAAGTGGGTCTCACCAGAAGAAGAACTAGTGATCCTATGAGACTTATTAAATGAGAACTTAGACGTGTTTGCTTGGTTGTACAAAGACCTAAAGGAGATTGATCCCACAATATGCTAACATCACATTGACCTAGAGCCTGATGTCAAACCTATAAGGCAAAGACAACAGCGTATGAATCCTAATTATTCTGCCCTGGTGAAGGCTGAATTATTGAAACTTCTTGAAGCCGAGTTCATTTATCCCGTGGCTAAAAATGAATGGGTTTCACCCATTGTGTTAGTATCCAAGAAGAACAGAAAACTTCGAATATGTAAGGACTTTCGAAAGCTCAACTCGAAGACAAAGAAGGATCATTTTCATATCCCTTTCATAGACCAAATGTTGGACATAGTGGCAGGCCATGAGCTCTATTCCCTCTTGGATGGATTCAACAGATATAACCGAGTCCAAGTTGCAGAAGAGGACCAATCCAAAACAACCTTCACCACAGAATGGGGGACCTATGCCTATAGAGTGATACCGTTTGGGCTCTTGAATGCTCCTTCCACCTTCCAACGAGTAATGATGGCTGCCTTCTAGAATCATCTGCATGATTTCATTAAGGTGTATCTTGATGACTCTTGTGTCTATAACTTAATCCCTGAGCATTGGGGACACCTAGAGCAGTGTTTTGATAGATGCCAAGAGTATGGGATTTCTCTCAACCCCGACAAATGTGTCTTTGGTGTCTCATCAGGAGTTCTTTTGGGGCATGTTGTCTCTGCACAAGGGATTGTAACAGACCCGGTGAAGATTGAGAAGATTTCCACCTTGATAGCACCAATAAACCTTAAGCAACTCAGAGGATTTCTTGGCCATGTGGGCTACTATAGAAGATTTATTGCACATTTTGCAGCCAGGGCAACCCCTTTGCACAAGCTCCTAAGGAAAAATGTGTATTTCCTTTGGATTGATGACGGCAAAGAAGCCTTTAATACCCTAAAATAGTGCATTATCCAAGCACCTATCTTGCAACCTCTTGACTGGATGAAGGAGTTCCATGTGCACACATATGCATCAGTTGAAGGACTAGGTGATGTCCTATGTCAAAAGGGCCCCTCTAAATTAGATCAACCAATATATTATGCAAGTCAAAAAGTAACCGATTGTGAGTGGAACTACACAGTGACAGAGCTTGAGTGCCTATCAATGGTATTTGCACTGGAGAAGTTTTGACACTATCTATTGTCAATACATTTCAAGTTCTACGTGGATCATAAAGCCTTGTCCTTCCTGATGAACAAAGAAGATGTCAAAGACGATTGATGAGATGGTTAATCCTGTTCCAGGAGTTCAATTTTGAAGTTGTCACTAAGCCCGAACGTTTCCATGTCCTAGCTGATCATCTATCACAAATCCCTCAAACTACAGAAGAGGAATAGGATGATCCAAACCTTCCTCATGCTTTGTTGTTTCTAGTTGAAATAGTTACTCCCTAGTATGCATACATAGCCAACCTCCTGGCAACTCAACAGTATCCTCCTGGCATCTCAAGCCGTGAGAAGAAGAAGCTTTTGTTAGAATCATCCCCCTATACCTTGCTAGGCGGTGCACTCTATAAGAGAGACAAAGAGGAAGTATTGCAAAGATGTGTTGCAGGAGACGAAATCGGCATAGTATTGAAAGCATGCCATGACGAACCATGTGGTGGACACTTTGCAAGAGAAGCAATAGTAAGAAAGGATCTGCTAGTAGGATACTGGTGGCTGACCCTCCATAAGAATGCATATGACTACTGCAAGAGATGCGATGCTTGCCAACGAATGGGAAAACCCACCAAAACAAGTGCCATGCCATTGCAACCTATTCTTCCCCTAAAGCTGTTTGAGAAGTGGGGGATTGATTTCATGGGTCCCATTGATTCGTCTACCAGATGGAAGTAGAATAGATACATCATGGTATGTACAGATTATGTCACAAAGTGGTGTGAAGCTAAAGCTCTGAAGCGGGATGATGGTAATAGCGTAGTCCTTTTCATGTATGAGAATATTATCACCCATTTTGGCAGTCCCCTCGAGCTGGTAAGTGACAGAGATACTCATTTCCTTAACAAGATCATGGAAGAGTTGACGGAACTGTATAAGATCTGCCATCATAAGTCCACTCCTTACTACCCTAGAGCCAACGGCCAAGTTGAAGTCACCAACCACATCCTCTGCTCGGTCTTGACAAGAAGGATTACCACACATCATCGCGACTAGGACGATTGACTTATAGAGGCCCTATGGGCATACAGAATCTCCCATAAAGTAGTTACAGGACAGACCCCTTTCCAACTAGTGTATGGTACAGAAGTCGTCTTCCCTGTTGAAGTGGAATTGCTCTCTTTGTGAGTGGCAGTTAAAGAACGCTTGGGAGATGATAAGTCACTGCAATGCTGCCTCCTGCACTTGAAATGTCTAGACGAGATTTAGCAGATGGCCCTGCAGTGCATGGAAACCACTCAAACCCAACGTAAGGCTTACTATGACAGCTTCATCAAGCACAAGGAGTTCAAAGAAGGTGATCTAGTTTTGGCCTATGATTCAAGATTTGGGAAGTTTCCTAGCAAGCTTCAACAACAGTGGATGGGCCCATACAAGGTACTTGCTGTCAATCCTAATGGCTATGTCCAGGTGCATGCTGTTGATGCCTCTGATGATCCCTTTCTGATTAATGACTATCGCTTGAAGAAGTACCTCTCTCCTTTGAGATCTTGACAATCACAGTCACCCGCTCCTTTCCCCCATTAGCGTGGCACTATAATTCTTCTAATGCTACTTTTGATAGCCGTTCTTCTGCTACTCCTAAAGAGGTGCATGCAACCCTTTGTCCCCTCCGGCCCACCTCCTACCCTTGATCTCTTATACTCTATTTTTAATCAGCCCCCGCCGTGGTGGAGAGGATGGTTCTGACAAATGGTGTTTCTACCATTCCCCTTCTAGAAAAAAAAAAGCAAAAAAAAAACTATTATGGGAGAAATGAAGAAACTCCCTGTCATAGTAGGCCTCATTCCAAGAAAAGGTGAAAACACCCTTGGGCGGGAAGCTGACCATGGAAAAGGTGGTAATACCCCGTAGTTCAGGATACTTGATTCATTAGCATAACCTTTCTATAAATAATTTGAAGCCACCTCCCTTGGTGCGTTATCTCTGCAATATTAGTCCGTCTGCCCTCCCTAATAGACGATCTTTCATATAAATTATTGAATTATCAGACATGTCAGCTACCTTTCTAGATACGCGTCATCTTCAACACTCTAGTGACAACAACAACTGACATGATCTTCATCACCAACCCCTTGAGTGATGTGAGATTTCATCCTAACAGGATGGGGACGTGAGTATGGGCTACCCTCTGATATATCAAAAGAGTGTGAGACAGAGGGTGGGGTGAATGACCAGTCTTTCCCTTCAAATCAAATGAGAGGTGAGATGTGTGAATGGAGTGTTGCAAGCACGGGCTGGGCCTCTCAATGCACAATACATGATCTGTTCCTGTGTACTCAACCATAAGGCTCCCTGGCCTTCCTTCTAGCACCGTATGCCGACATAGGGTGGGATACATTGTTGCACCATCAAATGCGCACAAGGCATACAACCTCTACACAAATGAATGTGAGGATTACATCAATGGGTTTCAGGAATGGGCTGCCCTCTGTATCTTTCAACAGAGTTTGAGATAGAGGGTGGGTTGAGGTGACTGGTGTTTCTCCTCAATCAATTCTAAGAGGTGAGATTGAGGGACGTTATGACAATTGGAGTCAGGTATGTTTCCATTTCCCTATGCACACATGGCATGGGTCTCTACCATCAGCACAGGACATGTCACTCTGTTCTGTACACTACATAATAAGGCTCCATGGCCTTTCTGCTTGCACCTATGCCAGATGGGTGGAACACACAAATACACCATCAATTGTGCACACTGGTATACTCCCTCCCAATCACTTTTTCCTTGTTCAATTCTAAACCGGCCGTGAGTTATGGAATTTCATGCTTATTCATTGAGCAATGTGCGTCATGGGGTGAGCGATTGTTCTATCATTCTCTTGAGTGCCTATGAGCTGAGAGTTCTATTCTTTGTCATCGACACTTGAATTGACGGACTTTATCGACAAAACTACCTCCCAGGGTGCTATTGCATGGTCCCTGCCATACTGGACGTGTTCTGTGCGTGCCCTGGTTTCTCTTACCGCCTGACGATGACTTCAATCTTCTTGCATCAAAAATGACGGTTCCCTTCAACCATTTACGAAATGGGCCAAGTGTTCCTAACCCTAATTTTTTGTTTTCATGTGTATGTTATGACTTGAGTGTGGGGACGCCAGTATCCAGTCGATTGGCAAGTTCGTGGTCGTGTCGATTAATCTACTCTAACCAGTAAGGTCTTAAGTGTGGGGACACATCCCTACGTGTCTTATGTGCATACCCCCTACATATGTCATTACCCAATCATGCGTGTCTACCCCATACTAGTTCTATTCTGATAGGGTCCCTTCCTCATCCACCCACCCTCGTACCCCCTATCATCGAGGCCGTTTCCCTTGTGGTTGCTTTTATTACACATTTTTCCCATTTTCTATGTAAACATCCCCTTTGTTCACCAAACTTCTGATCCAACCTTATAGCCCAATTTCTCCCTTTGAATGACACACTTTTCCTTTTTACATCCCTCTATTGCGGTTTATTGTTTTTGTGCTATTCATTTTTTAAATTTTTCATGCACAATTAGATGTATTTCCATGTGAATGCGTTGTTATCACTTCAGAACAGTGATCTAACATACTAGCCTTGTCCTATGCTTTCCCTGGGATGTTTTTTCTTTGAATTACCTATCATTTTGACGTACAATTTATTTGTAATTAATTTTTGTGTGGTTTCGTGCCTTTTTTGCATACGTTTTTGACATTTTTCCATGTGAGCCTGCCCTATTCTCCTTCGAATTCAATTCTGACTGGATTGCCTTGTCCAGCCACCTTTTTTGCACAATTCTCATTTTTACTCCACCCTATTTCGACCTCTCGATTTTTTTAATTAATTTTTATTGGTGTTATCAAGCTCCATTTTATTATTATTTCCATGTGAACGCCTCCTAGCCCCATCCAAACTGAAATTTGATGTGATGGCCTTGAAGATTCTATATGTCCTGGCCTTTTATCTTTTTCCCGCCCTCCCTTCTCGTGCACGGATCATTCGCTATTAATTTCTCAATCTCGTTTCGGATATGATTTTTGGGTTTTTCTCCATGCAAACGGGGCTTCTTTTGCTCAGCACTATGTTATTATGTTATAGACTTGTCGGGCACAATTTTTTGCACATTTTTTCTCTTTTCTTCACTTCGTTCCACCTAATGATTTTTTCGCTATTAATTCATGTATGCGTTTTTGGGATCGATTATCACCTTTTTCAAATGCAAACCCCTCCTAATCCCCCGGAACTGCATGTTGATTTGCCAGCCTTGTGAATCCCCTTTCCACGGACATTTTTCCTTTTTACTGCCCTTCGTTTCGATGACCATATCTTTTTCTATTAATTTCTGTATCTCGTGTTAGGGTCCATATTTGGGTTTTTTCCATGTGAACGGGTCTTATCTCCGTTGGAACTATGTTCTGACATGATAGGCTGTTCAGAATTACTTTTCTCACAATTTTCCTTTTTTTGATGTTGAATTTTAGTGAATGGATTCTTTGATATTAATTGTCGTAAAGGGTTTTCACACCTATTTTTTACCTTTTTCCCATGGGAATGCCTTGATTTGATCCCAAACACCCCGTTGTACTTTTTCACAGTCTCCCCCTCACCTTCCAACCCAGTTTTCCTTCTTATAGCATTGTGTTCCAATGAACGGTTTGTGCGTTATTAAATTTTCTTTGTTTTGCCATGTTCCCACGTCCCTTGCCTTACACGTGAACGTGTACGTTTTTCAATTTACATGCCTCGAGGCGCCCCATTTTCTTCGCACCCTTTCGTCCTGACGTCCCGCCCGTGTTGAATCCCATCACTGCAATTTTTTTTACCTCCCACCCCATGCATATGCACGGGACGGGGGCGCTCTTCTCTTTTTCGGCTTTTATTTTCTTAATTTAATTTATTTTTCCTTTTTTTCAAAAATTAATTATCCCCCCCACTCATTGTTTTTATTTACCAACTATCCAAAATAATAATAAAACAAACAAAACCACAATTTTTTTAAAAAAAAGCACAAACCCAAACACCAATACACAAAACCAACAAATATATATATATACACACACACACACATCACAAACACAAAATAATTTAAAAAAACAAATTAAACAAATTAAAAAATAAAAATCGAATAACAAAATAAAAATAACAAACAACTAATAAACAAAAAAACAAAGAAAATCCCACAAAAAAATAATAATTAACTTATATATTTAAAAAAACGGTTTCCTCCTTCCTCCGGCTCCCGCCCCTACGCCTCTCCTTCCTCTTCTTCTTTCTTTTTCTCTTCTTCTTCTTTTTCTTTGTCTTTCTCCCCCCTCCTTCCTTCTCTCTACCGCCTCCCTCCTTTCTTCACCCTGCCGTCGCCTCCATCCTCCTCGTCTCCTTTACTCCCTCCGCCAGTACCCTCCTTCTCCGCTTTCCTCTGTCTGTGCCTGCGACCTTGGCACCTCCCTCTCGCCTCTCCTCCACTCTCACTCTCACCCTCACCTCCCTCCTGCCTCTCCTCCACTCTCACTCTTGCCTCCCCCCTTCATTGCCCTCCTTTTCACCTCCTCCACTCCCGCGGTCCCTCCTCCTGTACCTTGCCTCCTCCTCATCTTCAACTCCTCCACCTCGTCTTCACCTCCTCCACCTCGTCTCCTCCACCTCCTCCTCATCTCCTCCACCTCTTGCACCTCGCCTCCTCCCTGTCTTCACCTCCTCCTCCCTCGCCACCTCCCCCGCGGGCAACCTCCTTACCCCCCCTCTAAATTTACCTCCCCCCCTAAATTTGACCCCCCCTCTAACTTTGGTCCCCCCCTTTCTAAACCCCTATTCCTAGCTCCCCTTTCTTTACCCCTATTCCTACCCCCCCTTCTAAGCCCCCTTCATGTGCCCCTCCTACCCCCCCTTCTAAGCCCCCTTTATATGCCCCTCCTAAGCCCCCCCACCTCCCCTTCTCCCCCAGCGGCCTCATAGCCCCCATTCCCACCTCGCTCTGTTCACCGGACCTACATGCGAAACTTGAGGTAGTCACGCGCGGGCGCAGAGGCGAGATCGAGTGTTCGCAAGTTGCCAGCGAGCGTTCATGCGCGAGGACGTGCATATCAACTTGTCCATGCGGTGGTGGGTGCTCAGTCATTTTCACGCAATTGTTCATACACAACCTCGGGTAAAAATTTTCTTTTAAAAATAAAAAAATCAATTTAAAAATAGAAAAATAGCTTGAAATTCCTTTACCAAATTGGGAAAATTTTTGGTTTATTTTCTTGGTTGAAATAGAGAAAATCAATTGCTAGCAAATTACAAATATTATTTTTTTAAAAAATCCATTTAAAATTGAACAAAATTCATTAAAAAATCAATAAAAATCAGAAATAATTTCAAAAAAAAAATCCACCAACTCATTTGAATATTTCTACAATGTTCCATACACTGAAAATGCTTTGCCAAATGGTTCAACTATTATTTAAAGGCAACAATGCTAAATTCAATACCTAAATTAATTGAAAAATAATTTTCAATTCCAGAAATATGTTTAAAAATACTAGATAAATCCAAAAACATTATTAAAACTTGATGGTCTAGTTTTCACTCATGGTGGACTATTGAAACCTCACCATAAAAATTTACCACATATTTATGTGTCTCATTTATTCCATTTTAATCATATTTTAAAAAAACAAACAAAAAAACATCCAATATCACCTCTAAAATAAATTTTTTAAAATAAAAAATAAAAAATAACCTAACAATACAATCAACAAAAACAAAAACAAAACAAATTGCACACATCAAATAAATATACCTCCACTAACCTTGCCTTAACATGTCAAATCATTTTCAATTCGTCGTTTTTCCCCTTTCTGGACTTCTGACTTGCATATTGGGATTGAGATGTGCACATTCCATTTCATTGCATATACACATACCCACTTCTAGGTACTTTTCTTTTTCCCTTCCTTTTTAAAAAAATTTTCCGCTACCCCAAAATTCACGATTAATTCTTAAAATGAATCCTAAACACCACCATGGCACATGCGCTCGTGCCAAACACATCTTTTTCTAATAAATTAAAATAAACCCACCGTTCACTTTGCACACACTACGTGTGCTTCAGAGGCACCTTAATTTTAAATAAAAATGAACTAACTGTCACAAAAATGCACGTGCTGAAAAAGAAGAGCGCTTCAAACACATTAAATTTTTAATCAATGAATATTCATTTAGAGACTTGAGTTTGAGTATCGAAGTTCAGGATTCATTAAAAGCATTATTTCACATTAATAAATTGTAACTAACAATTTAAAAATGAGCCGTCATTTTTTTATTAAAGTTTACAATCTAATAAAATTTCAATCATTGTTAATAATTTATTAAAATGAACCCTTCACTAAAATCATTCCTCTCATTGCACTTTTTTCCCTTTTTAATAAATGCACTTCGTGGGATGGGCATGTGCAGTCTTTCAAGTTGTCATTGCTTATCAAAGTCCTGGTTATGTCCTGAGTGGGTTATTGAGAAATTATGGTTTGATTTTATGATATGATTATGGGTGCAATCTGTAGTTTTCTTTTCTGCCTGATGCAGGGTCTTGGGTGCATGTTTGTTGCATCGCATGAAGCTTTCGTTCGCATATGTGTAGGGGTCATGTCGAATTTTTTCTAGGATATGGATTGTTTGGGATGGTCAATCAATTAGTCACACTTGTATGTGTTTATTTTGGTCGATTTGCTTTTGATAGATATTATGTTGTTTTGCAGGCATTCATTGTGATTGTCAGTGTGGGTGGTGTGTGTGTATATTCTATCTGAATGGCGCCTCAAGCTCCTCCTCGTGTTCAGTATGTCCCATTGATCAGTAGGGATTATTCTTCCCTGTTGACTTTCGAGCCTATTGCGAAAGCTGGCCTTGCATCTTTTGTGGTTGCTCCACTCCCTCTGATTCCAAATGATCCAGCCCTTTGTGATGAGTTTCTCGCATTATATAGTAAGAAATCGGGCTTGGTTCGTGGTACTTCCATGGTCCTAACACCTAGAGGGTTAGGGAAGGATTTGTCTCTTCCCTACAAAGGAGAACCCTTTGTCACAACCAGACAATTATTCTCAAATGAAGAGATCCTCAAGTTGTTACAAAAGCTGACTAAAAAGTTCCTCGATGTCAAGAAGGTGATTAACACTTCAAGAGTGTCTTTCTCAATGATCATTGATCCTCTCTGGAAGCTAGTCTGCCAATTTCTCCAAGACAGTTCATGCTTACCAAGACACCATCTCACTATTTGTCAAAGGAGCTCTTCACAGCCTCCAGGATGGTTTTAAAAGGGGTTGCCATTGACAGGAGTACTTACCTTCTTACGAAGATGGACTAGCATTTTGTCAAGGTGACTAGAGAGAATGCTACCAATGTAACCAATGGTTCATATTTATATGCTTTCCTGACATATTCAGGCCTTAAGAAGGGTGTTTTACCTCCTCCTCCATCTGATCGAGTCCCTCCCCCCTCCATCATTAGAAGATTCAGAACCCATTGACATAGAGGATACTGACTCCCCTCCTCTATTAGTCATTTAGTGGAAGCACTTGAAGCGTATAGCAATAGTGACAATACCTTTCATTTTGAACAATAGTGACAATAGTTGCCATAGCCAAGGGATATCAATCTGAGGATCATGTTGCATGGAGGAGGTTCTTTTGCTAGTTCTAAAGAGGTATACAAGAAAGTTAAACTAGGTGGGAGCATCCCTCTAAAATCAAAATTAATGGAGAGCATCTCCTTGTAGGGAGAGATAAAGCATAAATAAAAGAGGCGAGAGTTTGTCTCCTTCAAGGGGACTTCTACCTTCAAAAAAATAGTGACAATAATTGCCATAGCTAGGGGATGTTGATCTTAGGATCGTGCTCCATGGAAGAGACACTTGTTGGTTCTAAAAAGGTGTAGAAGAAAGGAGCTGCTATACTAGTGTGGTGAGCTACCCATGTTTTCCTTTACATGATAGAGCATGGGGATAAGTGGAAGCAAAGTAGATCAAAGTTTGGGAATGACACTATATTCTAAAGCAACATGTTAAGAACCATATGGTTGACCATGATAATCTAGAGGAGGTAGGGCGACTCCTTGGGAGCAGTAAGCTAGCACGGTCGTGCTTCTCAAGGTGGTTGTGTGTCATGCAATTATAGGTTGGAGTGATTGATGGGTCAAGGAAAAGTATTGATGATGTGGAATCAGACTAATATGAAGGTAAAATCAATCACCTAGATTGCAGTGCTTAGGTGACCTTGTGCTAGTGGCCAATCAATGTCATCTATGAATTGCAAAATGGAAGGTTGGAGGAGCACCCATATTGAATACATGCAATTCTTGAGTTTGATAATGGGCAATTGCTCCTGTTCATAGTGCTGCAAGAGTGGCCTAAAACTACTTTTTGAAAGGAAGGACTACACAGTGTATGCAAGAATAAGAAAACAAGAGAGAAATCGAGAGGATAAGAATTGTAGAGGGATATGTAGTTGGCATCAAACGAGAGGACATGAAGGCGATATGGTCGGACTAGCTTGCACTTGCTACAGACTCGCCAGACTCGACCACTGCCAATGTGTTGAAGCTTGCATCACCCACGTCACTCATGGGACATTCCTTGTCAAAGTTATAGGTGATATTAGAGTATTTTTTATGGAGGCACCTAAGTGATACTTCCATACATGACAACCAAGGCGTTGAGAGTGGAAAAATACTGAATTTTTGACTCATTTTTGTTGTTTTTGAGGTCTGAATGGTTGACTTTTGATGGATTTTGAATGATTTTTGGTTGTTTTTAGAAGTTTTTGAGAGTGTTTTGGATGATATTGATTATGTTTTGGAAGCTCATGATGATTCTTAGTGGAAATATGAAGCTTTGTGATGTTCTAATAGGTTCTATTGAGGTTTTGATACCTTCCATTTAGCTTCTGTTTTATTCTCATTTTCTTCTGTATATGAAGCATGGATTGATGATTGATGAAGGTTGAGATCTCTTGAAAGATTATTGAATAGTTTTTGATAGTTTGGAATAATTTTGGTATGAGTTATGAGGATCTGTTGTTCTCTGATGACCTTCTGTAACCCTCTATAGACCTTCTGTGGAGCCTCTATCTCTTGTCTGTCTCTGCTTTGTTTCTGTTCTATTATGTTCTGTTCTGTAGATCTTCTGTAAGTATTCTGTCGAATGTATGTGTGACTTTGGGAAAGCTTTCTAGCCTTGAAAAGAGGTGAATATAAGTTCAAAAGAGCTCAAGGAAGTGGAAGAAGTAGCTGTTGAAGACTCATGAGAAGACTGGAGTGAAGTGACAGGAGTGAGCTATGAAGAGTCATTATGGTGGCTCTGGTGACCTTTCATATCAGACACACCTCTTGGGAGGTACATCCATGACCTAAGAAGGATTATTATGAGTGATTATTGAGTATTTTAGTAAGAAGATGATGTACTATTGATAGAGAGAGAGAGAGAGAGAGAGAGAGAGAGAGATAGAAAGAGCGAGAGCCAAATATAGCCAATTCTATCAAAACAATGTGTTTGTCTATGAGAGATTGAGAGAGAACTATGAAGAAATTGAAGATGAATACTATGTGATGGATTTCCATTCAAAAATGGTGTATTCTTTTGTGTTCTTGTTTGTTATGATGGATTCTATGAAGATGTTGAAGATTATGGTTGATTCTATCAAATCTGTGGGTGATATCTACTATGTTGCTGCATGAAGATTTGCTATTTTCCTTGTTTTGGTCATCAAAAGAATGAAAAAAAAGCTCATTGATGTTACAAGATATATTTTCTTACAGTAGAAACCCCTTTTCCTTGTTTGGTGTTCCTCTTGGGGATCCACAAGGCCTAAATCTTTGTCAATTGCAAAGAAAATGTGGCATTGATATGCAAAGGAAATTTATTGGCTTAGGCTTTCGAGACCTAGGTTTGAGAGAGAAAAGTGTGCTTAAAGCCATGCTGTCTTTAGCCTAAAACCTATTCCTTCTTAGCTTATTGAATATGATTTTCCTTCCTTGTTTCCCAAGGTATATGATTGAGTAACTTGAGCTTCCTTCTTTGTGACCATGATCACCTATGATTCAACTCTCATCTAATCCATGTTATCCTAAAGCACATATAAAGAAGCTGACTAGCTTGAGTTTGCTATGATGGTAGCCAAAGAGTTCATCAGATTATATTACGTTCTCAAATTCTATGTGAGATGAGTTATATGAGAGTTAGTGGTCTCGTAAGAGCGATTTCCATGAGAGGAGTCAAGTTATAGGGTGATTTCCTAGAGTATATATGATGTGTATTGAGTTCCTCATAGGATCTAAGAGGGCATGATTTTGCCAATGTTTTCCTAGCTTCCTATCTTATTTTTCATGAGTGCTAGCTCCCTACTTACTATGCCTGCTTCACAAGACATGTCTTTTGGCCATCAAGCACACACATTCCTCGCGCAATACCCCAATAACAACCCTTGTCAAAATCTATGCGAGATTAGTTATATGAGAGTCAATGTTCTCCTAAGAGCGATTGCTAGGAGAGGAGTCAAGTTATAGGGTGATTTCCTAGAGTATGTATGATGTGTATTGAGTTACTCATTGAATATAAGAGTGCATGATTTTTCTAGTGTTTTCCTAACTTCCTATCTTATTTTTCACTAGTGCTAGATCATTACTTACCATGTGTGCTTCACATGGCCATGTGTCTTTTGACCATCAAGCACACACATGCCTCGCATAATACCCCAACAATGGCCCTTGTCATAGAAAAGAAGGCATGATAGACATGAGAGAATACTAGAGATGAGGCTAAAGGTTTCACTCTCCTTGTCCCTAACCTCTCACTCACTCTCTCTCCCTCAATCTCACGCACACAGACACACTCACACGCACACTATCTCTCTTGACTTGGAGCAAGAAAGTAGAGAAATAAGCTTGCACACACAAGAATAACCATTTCTATTCAAACTCATTGCTTTTATACATAAATTCTAGGGTTAGGGTTTCTGTTTTCCCTTGGGCATCCTACTCACGAACATTTGGCCAATTAACTGGTCTTCTTCCTTTTGTACACTCTTAATCCCTTTTCCTATGCGATTGTTGACGATTTTCATGGGACAAGAGGCCGTCTCTCGACAAAAGTAGTACAAGACTTTGACTAATTGATAAAATTTCAAAAATTTATGGCTACACTTTCCAATGTCTTTATGCTTCCAAAAACCCATTAGCACCTAATTTATCTATGCTACTGCATGTAAGTATGTGCACAATATTCTTTTATTAATTTATAGTCCTTTGCACTCTCTGAAACCACCCCTCAATATAAGAAATATTACTCCACTCTACATGCTCACTCACAATCACTCTAGATAATTTATTCATAACACATTTTTTGACGTTAAGCTTATAAAACCTATCGTTCTAAGTTTACAAATGTCTTGACTCCAATATAGTGCACAAAAGGCAAGTAAATGACATCCTTAAATCTTATTATATGCAATCAAAAAGAGTTGGAAGGCAATTCACCCTTGAAGCCATGATGGATGATGTTGAAGAAGGGGGTCCTCCCACCAACTTGCAACCATGGTCTTAAGGTTGATGAGGGAGCATTAGAACAACTCAAAACAACACATATAGGCCCTATCGAAGCACCTATTTTGGTACTTATTAAACATGATTGCTAAAGATGCATGTCTTTGAGGGTGCATTGCCCTAGGTACACCTATCACTTTTTTTAGGGGACTTGGATGCATGGCAAGTGGGGGTTTGAATATATCCAATGCATGTCTGCTAAGATACGACATACGGCCATAAGGAATAATGAGTGCAACACACTTCTCGATGCATCATACTGCCACCTATAATAGGAATTGGGTAATGAGACATAATTTAATAAGGACCATCTCACCATAAATGATGGTATCAAAATGAAATTCAATATAAATTCTAGAGAGAAAGGTAGATTTGAAAATGGGTATGGATATCTCAAAGACATGTGCCAAAACTAGTGCTATTGAGTCAAGATGGCACTCTAGAGTGAGCAACAAGGGGCACACCAGTCTGTCCACATAGTAGTGCTGCAATTAGGATCTGTTGATTGGCTAACAAGGAGATTTCTTTTAAACTTAGTAAGGCAAAAAAATTAGTTGTGGTTGAATGAAAAATCCAAAATGGGTTGCTCCATCACATCTTCAATTTTCTTAGAATCTTGCCCATCCGAGTTTAGAAGACTAGCACTACATGGCATTGCTTGAGGAGCCACTTCTTGGTGTTTTTTCCTCTACTAGACTTTGAATAAGGAGATAGGAACTCTGAATCTAGTCCTTCTCTAACTTTTCTAGATTATCCTGTCAAAAGAGAAGGGATTCCTAAGGAAGAAGATGATCTTCTATAGCAATCCAAAGAATGAGGACTATAAATTCCAGAGGCATGATTGCCTCAATGCCAAAGGTAAGCTTGTATGGAGTGATGCATGTTGCCAGTTTTAAGGAGCACTAAGCCCAAAATTGCAGTTGGAAGCTTCGTATCCCAATCTTTTCCACGATGCTTGACTATCTTTGTAAGTATTTTGCATAGGGTTTTATTGGTGGACTCTGCCAACTCTTGGGTTATGGATAGTACAAAGAAGATTTCTTATGGACTACCATGAATAAAAAAGTCATATGCTTGATGGCCTTATTTACAAAATGAATCCCTCAATAACTTACCAATTCTAGCACAAAACCATAATGGATGAGGATATCTTTGAAGAGGCACTTTGTTACTACATGTGTAAAATTATTTCGTAGTGCCCATGCTTGAACCCATTTTGTGCAACAATCAGTTAGGACATACATAGTTTTTATACAGGATGCCATAGGTTTCACGGGGCATCCCCATTTCTAAAAGGGCTCTAGTGGCAAGATCTGATGAAGGAACAATTGATCTCAAGATAGAGGTTGACCAATCTACTATTAGACATTACACCTCTGGACTAATCTATAGACATCTCCATGCATGGTACGCCACCATAGTCCTACTTGTTGAATTTTCCTGATTGTAGAATCTCCTACAAAGTGTCCTCCAATAATGCCCTGATGAGATTCTTCCATGATCGCATCTTTCTCCATTGGAAGAATGATACATTGGAGAACTCTAGATAATATTATTTGGTAGAGCTATCCTAGGATGGATTCAAAATGCCAGCACCACAAAGACAATCGTTTGTGTTGGTCCACATGAATATGGTCCAAGACTTGGCTCGAGCCTAGGAAAACCACGTTGTCATGCATATGTCTCACCACATATGGACCAAACTAGCACTTGTAAATCTTTTGAATAGTAGTATATTTTATTCTATTTCTCTCATAAATTAGCAACTAGTCACCCTCCTATATCTACCCCTATGAGCTCTTTCCAACCAAGCTCGGTGCGCTAGTCTTTGATCAACTGTAGGATTCATCTCTGGAATTTCAGGTTCAGCTTCAACACCTATCACCAAGTCCCAATATCCTTTTCCTATCAAGAAATTCTCTTTATGGAACTTTCATATGGCGTAATTATTGTTATCAAGATTTTCCCCCACTATCTGGGTTATGTTGTTGGTTCTATCTGCATTTGCCATGTTGCAAACAATGCTTAACTTCCTGCAAGAAGCCAACAAGTCTAACTAACTAACTGCAGACTTTGACTATTTATGACAATTTTTTGCAACAAATTCACTATTAAAACCAAAGTATTTCTGCCCATCAACATCTCAAAACCATCCACAACCATGTGGTATAACCCGTAGATACATTAGTCAATACATAGACCATGTAGTTGCTTTATCTTTGTCTCATGCAACCTTACTATCAGAGTACATACATGCAGTCTGAAATCTCTAAACTATCAGTGAGATGAGCAGGTGATTGAAAGATAAAATTGAGATGTATACATGACATACATGCTCCAAAGCTTCATAGGCATTTGCTAGTGCATGTAGCACCCCAAATATGACCATACGAGCACAAATCACTGCATAATTAGCAAGTACAAGTGTCAAAACTCTTTTTCATAGATTGTAGTCAATAAATATTCAGGAAAGCAAGGTTTATCTAGCTCAAAATTTTCTTCAAATCAATTCATACATTTGCTTCAGTGTGTCGGGGTCAATACATGACCATTCATACAACCATAGACACTCTGTCTTCAAGAAACAATGTCATGGACTGCATTCCCTGCTTGTAACAAGACAAGACACTTTAAATCCATTTGTTTTCAGCTCCAAAATTTAGTTTTCAATAGCATTCAATGCTTGTCTTAATGGTTCAGACATTCCCCCATACATTTGATAGGGACCAATCAATGTCATGTAGTGCTTAAGGCAAAGACTATGTTTGTTGTCCATAGTTTTATGATAGTTTTTAGCCTGTAATTTTCAGATCCATAAATGCATTCCAAAATTGAATTTTTAATCATTTTAATCATGCCCAAGTGTACAAGAGTATTTCTCAGACATTCACCCAACATTCTAGCTAGTCATAACCATCATTCCAAGGCATGTATGGATCAAACATTGCCCTATATTGGTGTTCAAAATTTCCAAGATAGATTTTAACCTTGTCAAATACTTCCAAATTTGAGTATTTTTGTCAAAAAATTTCAACCCATAAGCATGACAACCAATGTACATGTCACCTTGAGCATACCTATGCTCTAATGGTCTTCCAGACATGTCCAAGAGCTCCAAAACCTTTCCAATGTAAAGCATATGTTGTATATACCATGTATATAGCAATTCAAGAATGTTTCTAGGTATGCAATTCACTATTATATCTCATAGATGAGCTCCCACAAAGGCAATATCATAGTACAACCTTCAAGTACCTTCTAAAGTGAGTATACAAGTTGTAGATCACTTGATTAGTGATTATTTTACTGATTTGTAGTCATGAGGAACAGTTTGGGCAATAGGTGCAAACACGTGATGCAGCCTGGGGGTGTATTCAGCAAGTCTTCAGCACACTATTGATCATTGCTCTCTTTAATGTGATCAATGAAGGCTCCAAATGCTCCAAATAGGACCCAGACAACCTCCAATAGCAATGGCAAACCAAATGAAGCAATGCATACCTTCAACAAGAACAATTATAGTCAGCCCCTCTGTGTCAAGAACCTTGAATCTTCAAGTTCCAAATCTGCTTCACAAATGCTATCCACCATAGACCCATTCATGGCTCTGATACCATGTTAGAAGAGAGAGAGAGAGAGAAGGATTGGAGCCACATAGAGAGGAGCCATATGCACTCAACTCATTTTCTTCATATTCCATAACCCATATGACTAAAGTGGATACAACACTCTAAGGTCTGTAAGACC
This sequence comes from Lygodium microphyllum, assembly GCF_053477565.2. Classification (NCBI taxonomy): domain Eukaryota; kingdom Viridiplantae; phylum Streptophyta; class Polypodiopsida; order Schizaeales; family Lygodiaceae; genus Lygodium; species Lygodium microphyllum. Next base: position 79,971,046 of record NC_141163.1, on the reverse strand, counting down.
ACTCACACGTACAAACTAAGTCTAAAGTCACCAACTTATTTCATGTCCACATGTGGTACAGCTAGACAAGCTAAGTGTCAGGTACACAGAACCTAAAGATAGTAGAGCTGAGTTTGAAATCTTAATAATTCAATTTTTTGAAATTATGTTGGTGTCACAACAAGTAAAGACAACAACTCTCCTATGTTTCATGCTACTAGCTTGCTCAAACTCAAACTATAGTGCCATAGCCAAAATAATCTCAATGTTGGATCTATAAATATTGGTCACAACATGGCAACTTTGGACAAACAATATGCTAGGTGCCAGCTCCATCTCTATATCAACGTTGCTCTTTTGATAAACATGCAAGCTAGTACACATTGTATGAAAGCATATATGATGGCATCCTTAACTCCAACATGCGCAATCTACAAAAAACACAAGGAGCGTGTAGCCCCATAGCTCTTAGGTGGCTCTTATATATATCACTAATAAGGTGTCCATTCTATCTCATGACCACCCATCACCACTTCCACAAAAAACTTACCAGCCTAAGGTATAAGGCAATCACCCTCAATCAAGTTGAACAATCTCTGAAATTCACGTTGAAGTCCCTACTCCCATCATCATTTTTTTTCTGGCACATTGACTGTGATCAACATCCACTAGAAAATTCCTTGTCTTCATGGGCTTCCCTGCTACTTCATGTTCTTTTTGTTCCCTCGCTCAATCATGACAAACACCAGGCATATATATTGACTTGCACTACATTTTTTCATTTTTAAAAATTTTTGCTTTAGCTAAATCTCAATAGCAAGAAAAAGCCCAGACATACACATCTTTTCGATTATAAGGAGGAAACCATATCTCTAAAAGGTTCAAACCAACACATGTAGAAAAAACATGCTAGTCATAACCTTGCTACCACAATGTAGCAAAGCTTCAGAAAACATCATGGCATTGCTAAATTTGCATCATATTGATAACTTGAAAATGATTGGAATAGCTTGAGAGAGATGGATATAGAGAGAGATTATCAAGGCAAAAGAAAATAAGGAAGAGTGGAAAAATCCTTCAAGAAGAGAGAGAAAAAGGGAGAGTAAAAGTGGCTTACATCTCTATACAAGTCTAGCTTCAAACTTTCATCTCAAAGGGGAAACAAAAAGGGAGGAGCACGTCCATCTACAAGCTTCTGCCTCAAAAGGTATTACTCATGCCACCTTGTCAAGCTCGCATCATTCATTTTTCTCATTGTACAATTAAGAAACTTGTAATGATTATGTGCAAGGATACACTTTCAAATTGGCAAGCAACAATGCCCATGCTCATTCGTGTACTTGAGGGGCAAAGACTATTTAGAGGGAATCAAGACTATTCATAGTCATATGGTTCTATCCACATTCAAGTTTTCAAGGGGGCCAAGACAATCATATGTGTGCTTGTGGTTCAAAGCCTAAACTACTCCATGATGGCATGGAGTAGTTTAAAGCATCTCTATTTTTCCATGCGCAAAGTGGTTTAGAAAAGGAGATCATAAGCAAAGTCATTCCAACCAGTTGTCTTGCTTTGAATTTGATCCCTATGTGCAGAGTAGCCTCCTTCTACAAGAATGAATGTGATCTCCTTTGGCAAGGACGAGGAAAGATTTATTATCTATGTGGGTTGAAAGCCTTTTTGAAATTTAGTTGCCAGTAGATACTCTTTTGTCCTAATGACTTGGCCCAATGCTTAACAATGATGGCATTTAATACATTATCCAGGGGAGGGTTTTCCCTTTATGAAGTCATATTGCTACTTCTTTGACACATTTTTGCATAATGGGGGCAAGCTTGGAAACAATTTTTTTAGTGGGAAAGATACAAAGCTCATTTGGATAGATGACTATAAATAAGCCTTTAATACACTAAAGTAGTGGGAGCTGATTAAAGCACCCATCCTATGACCCCTTGATTGGAAGAAGGAGTTCCATGTGCACACTAATGCATCTATAGAAGTAGAAATTCTCTTCAAAGCTAGATCATCCCATCTATTATGCAAGTCAAAAGGTCACTAATAGAGAGAGGAACTATACAATGATAGAGCTTGGGTGTCTTACAATGGTGTTTGCCTTAGAGAAATTTCGACACTATTGGCTATCAAGGCACTTCAAGTTTTATGTGGATCATGAGGTATTGTCATTTCTAATGAAAAAAGTTGATGTAAAAGGTAAAATGATGAGGTGGTTACTCCTATTTGAGGAGTTTGATTTTGAAGTGATTAGAAATCCCAGTCGATTCCATGTTTTGGCCAGATCATCTGTCGCAAATCCCTTAGACTGAAGATGAGAAGCAGGATGATCCAGACCTTCCTCATGCTTCCCTATTTTTGGTTGAAACAATAACCCCATAGTATGCAAACATTACAAACCTCTTGGCCACACAAAAATATCCCTCGAGCATCTCTAGTAGAGAGAAGAAGAAGCTTCTATTATTGAAACTAGCCCCCTACATCTTGATTGGCGGCACATTGTACAAGTGAGACAAAGATAAAGTGTTGTGGATATGTATTTTGGGAGATGAAATCGAGATACCGCTGAAATCATGCCATGATTAGCCTTGTGACAGATAATTTGCAGAAGAAGCAATAGCTAGAAAGGCTCTATTCGCAGGTTATTGGTGGCCAACACTCCACAAGGATACCTATAATTACTGTAAGCACTATGATGCTTGTCAATGAATGGGAAAGGCCACCAGAATTAGTGCCATGCCATTATGATCCATTCTTCCTGTAAAGCCATTTGAGAAGCATGGCACTGACTTTGTGGGTCCAATCAACCCTTCAACTAGAAGGAAGCAGAACCGATACATCTTGGTACATACCAATTATGTGACAAAGTGGTGTGAAGCCAAAGCTCTCAAATGAGATGAGTGTAACAACGTGGCCCTGCTCTTGTATGAGAATATCATCACCCGTTTTGGTAGTCCCTTAGAGCTAGTAAATGATAGAGTGACATTGCCCTTGTGGGCAAACCACCAAGACCCACAGACTGCTTATTGCTTCACGTGTTTCAAGTCGAGAGCTATGGCTACCTCTCACATAGTCATGTGCACTCCTCCACATACCAATGTAGTGAGCTTACCTTCAAATCTAATCGAGTACCTACTCCCATGAATTCATTGATGGCTCTTGATTCAAGATGCAACCTCAAAAAAGCTCCATCTCCAAGCTCCAAGCTTTGACTTCCATAGCCATGTGTGCAAGAAGGAGAAAGGGAAGAATATGAAGAGCTTCTTCATAGTCCCTTACTCCCTCACACACACTCTCCCTTTCTCACACTCCCTCTCTCCCTCTATCATGCACAAGAAGGAAGTAAGATCAAGAAGCAAGAACATAGCAAGTTTGGCCATACACAAGAATGACCTTCTTCATTCATTTCTTAACTTTTATAAATTTCCTTATCCCCTCCTTGGGCGACCATCCCCCTTTTTGGTGTGCCGACCTTGCTCCCTTTCTCTACTCTCTTTTATTCTCATTTCTATTAGCACAAGCCTCAATTTGCACCTCTCATTCTTTTTACAATTTGCATGGGAGAGAGCCTGAAACTCTTTTGAAAAATGAATTACAATGCACCCAATGCTTTTTTTGCTAGCATATTACAATTCACTTATGATTAGATGCTTCCGTTTACATTCGAGGCTTTTTCTACACTTCATGTCTTCATATTTTTTCTAAGTAATGTGCCTTTCTCTTCTATTTTTCTTGCCTTGAGATTGTCTTCCATTTCCACTTTTTTTTCTTTCCTGTCTTGCACTTCCAAGGGTGTAACATTAACCCCCTCCTAGGTGGGTAGTACTAATCCCATGGCACCTGAGGGTATAGGCTGAGTTTGCAAAGGGTTGATGAGAATTTATGCTTAGGGTTGTTGGGAAGGTAGGCCACATTGGGCATGCTCTGTGAAGTGAGTTTGGGAGGTTGCCGATGGAAAAGATAGATGATTGGTTGACAAAGGCCTTCGTAGGTGTTGGCTTGCTGCACCTCCTTACAATGTTCCTGAAAAGAAAAAGAGTGCACTTCCTAGGGGGTCATGTCTACCTTACCGTGCAATGCATTGTGCAAGTGATGGGGGAACTTGGAGATGGGCATAGGCAAGCCTAAGGTGTTGTCCCACACTTGAGGATCCAGTTTGTGTAAATGGAGGTGTTGTGCGTGGCTCAAGGACACAAGTTTATCAATCATGTCCTCCCCTTGATGTGCCCTAAGTTGTGATGTGGATAAGGGGCTAGGGTGGTCCCTAGGTGCAGTGCTTGTGTCACTCGTAGAGTGCAGATGGGCTAATTTCATTATTGCATTTCTTTTAATTCCACTTTTATTCTTCTTGTCCTTTTCCTTTTTCTTTGTTCTCTTTATTTTTCTTTATTTTCTTATTTTTTTAAAAAATTTATAAAGGGAGCACATTAAAAAGCATCATGTTCATGAGCAGGGGCCAAGTGGTGTGAGGTGGCTTGAAGGATTTGCTTAGAAGGCCCTGCTCTACAAATACCCCTTCAAGTTAGTTCTTACATTGAGTGGAGTAGATAAGAAAAATGGGTGGTTACACCTAGTGAATCAATTGTCACTCATGTCTTCTAAGAGGTTCATATGAAATGCTAGCAAGAGGGTGGCTTCCATCATGAGATGCATCATTATACAACTATCTATTCCAACATCGATATAAAAAAAGAGGGGCGACAACCACTCTTCCTTTGTAGTAGGTTTTTATTTTAATAATATTCGTAATAGATGGAGATAGTTACATGTGGTGATGAAGGTAGGAACGGTGCATGAGGAGAAGCCTTTGAGGAAAGTTGCTATGGATAGGTGGAGATTCCTATCGGTGGTGAAGATTAGGCTTTCTTCAGGGGTTGAGGCATTTATGTCATTGATCAGAGTGAAGTCATATCTACCATGCACCTCTCAGTTGAAGTCAACTCCAATTTTCTTAGGTAGAGCATGTAGATAGGATTATCCTATTCATGTGGTACGGTGATGTAGAACATCTAGGCTTCTAAGTTTGAGTGCCAAATGTTTTTGCACCACCTAGGCTATGCCTCATATCCCTCCACCCTCCAAGGTACCTCCATCGCCTTCTCTTTCTAGTAATCTATAGGCTCATGCGGCCACCTCTCTGAGGTGTCTCATCTGTCCCTCTAGGAAACTCTTTCCTAGCCTTGCTGAAAGCTTAATGACATCCTCCACCACCCTTGGAGATAGCACTCTATCTAGTGTACAAGGGAACATGAAGGAGAACTTAAAAGATGGTGGCCACGGTTTTCCCATTGCTTCCACACTATAAGTTCCTAGCCCTAGTTGATAGGCTCACACTCCTCACTTTGAGGGATAGCCACTTATAGAATGTACAATGTCTTAGCTTGGAGCTTCTTGCGGGGTTCCACCTGCCTCTACATTTATGCCTCATTTCCACCATCCATTCAGGTGGCATAGCTTTCTCCCCTTGCTCTTCTAGCTATACTTGTGCTGCAGAGGGCAGCTTGGTTCATGCACTTATTCTTTCTCTTGTTGGTCTTGCTCAAAATTGGGCCCTTCTTCTTGAATCGGCTCCATTGGCTCTTATTGTGGTAGCTGCACTTGCTGCTCTCACTCATCGAGTCCTAGTAGCAAGGCAAGTTTCTATGAGGTTAAGCCAACTGATATTAGATGGGCTCATTACTCCTCTACTCCCAAGTTAGTGCTAGGATTGGGTGCCTTGGTGTGAAGTCCATATTGTAGCACCCTCATTGCTCATTTTGGTCTTCTTTCTACTTCTTCCACTATTTCTTCTCCACCTGACTACGTGACATTCAGCATTGTGCTAAAAAATGCACTCTCTTGCTCCAACATCATTCCTATCTAAATAGTGGTAGCTTTGCTCTTTGCCAAGAGGCGTTCATTCTCAAAATGTGCTAGCTTGTAATCTAAGTCTTTAACTCTATCTTCAATCTTAGCTACCCATTCCTTAGATTTCTCTTTCATCTACTCTAGCCCTTGATTTTGGTATCCCACCAGGGTGGTGATCACCTACTCCTCTTCTCACCACAATGTGTGTATCTGTTGTTGCTGCTTCTGATTTTAGCATTCTACTTGTTCCCTCAATAGCATGGCTTGCTTATGGAGATTTTCTTGAAGCTGGTTGTGTAGCTCTGTCAGCTTCTTTTTGGTCTTCTCATCTATTTGGGTCCTTTGCTGCCTATAGCTCTTTCTTTACCTCTTCTCTTTGCCTCTTCAACTCCTTTATTTCCAACTCTAGATGCCTTTTTTCCCTTGAGTTGAAGACACACATGTTTTCTAGGGAAATGCAGTTCTCTCTTTCTTCATCGTACAAACTCTTTAGGCTCTCTTCTCATTCCCTTACCTTTAAGGCCTCTTTTAGTGCAATTATCTCCCTATTTATGATGGTCATCACCCTCACTTATTCTACCCTATAGGCTATGAAGGCGATCTTCTCTTTGTCAAGCTCTGCAAGTGCGGCCATTGACTTTGAAGCTTTTTTACTAGTTCATCAAAATATTTAGTGGTGCACATGGTTAAAGGCACCAAGGTAGTTGACACTTCCAAACGAGGTACCTTCGGCCCTTGCCGTGATTTTGTGTTGGGAACTACTACTTGCCTCTTTGTTCCTACAAGGGGGTAATCCTTCGCTAGGTGCAAGTGTAATTTCTTACACTTTTCTTACTCAGTACTGCACATAGGCCATGATGTTTCTAGCATTGATCGCCCCTTTAGCAGTTCCTTGTGCCACGGTGATTGTAGGGGTGGCCATGACTGGTGGGGTTGTGTGTAGAGGGGATTTACCCTCCTTGCCTTCCACCATAATCTTAGTCCTACCTCTTCAGCTCTACTGCACTAGTGCTTGGCATGTCATCTCATACTAGGCTCATCATTGCCAATTCTTGTGATCATTGAGAGGATTGCTCCACTTATCTCCAAATTGCTAAGGCTATCTCCCCCCCTCCTACTGCCTCAATTGTTCTTCCTTCTCTTCTTGTTTCTTCCTATGCTCTTCTTCAAGCCTTTTTGATTCCTCCTCGACCCTTTGTAGCTCTCTGTTTTCTTTAGAGGTGGACCAAGTTCTTCTTATGGGGATTTTAAGAGTGATCTTTTTTCTCTCCACCTGGCTCAACAACTCTAAGTTTTGCTACTCATCACTCAGAATGTCCTCTGCTCAGGCTTCTTGCTATTGAGAGGATCTATCGGCCTCCTTTTCATTAGCAGCTCTTTTTGTATTATCCTACTATTCCTTGTGGAATTCTTCCTCCCCCTCTTCTCCTACTGAAAGTGAGATAGTTGGGCTTGCTGGGGTGGGGGAGTGATGCTTCTCTTAGATAGGGGACGGCTATGAGGTTTCCTCTACTACTTGTCTTTCTACCTCCCTAGAGCTTCTTGAATGATGGTTGTTAGTACTTCTCCAAATCCTATATTTGAAGCCTTGGAAGGAGATTTTTTCCTCTCTGACTCCACTCTAGTAGCTAGAGACTCCACTCCTCCTGCCGTTGGTGCTATGGCTAGTACCTTTGTCAATGCTTGGATTCTCTTCCAAATGTAGGTGTTCTAATTTATCTCATCCAGAGCATTTGTTGCAAGGCTCTCCAAGAAGGGTATACCTATTCTATTCATGAGAGTATTATATCTCTAGCTTGAGAAGAGGTTATGGACCATTTTTGCCTGCACTTGGATGGTGGGATCAGGAATGTCAGCTAGGCTGATCCCATCATTTGTATAGATATTCTTTTTGTCCATCCCCAGCATCTGGTATACATCCCTCTTTGGCCTCTTCTCTAGCTTCTCTACTAATCCCAGAGCCTTCTCCATAATCTCTAGATAAAGGATAACTTCCACCCTTCTAGAGATTTCTCATTGCTTGATGGTTACTGTATTGTTGTTCCTTTGGACATCAACATTTATCAGGAATTTGGTATATTTGCCATGGTCGATGTCTTGCCCCACCTTTTCTAGATACTTGACAAGATTATATCATTCTGTAATTTGTGCCACTACCTCTTAGGTTGTCATCATTTCTTCCAGATTGTGGATGCTACGGTATTTTAATTGATTGAACACTCAGATCTCCATGGAGAATCCATATCTTCTGTGCTCCTCCTATGGAAAGGGGAGCTTGCTCGCTTTATCCTGTTGACCTGCCATTTAGGTTTCTATCACCACAGAATATCCCACAATTTGTTCTCTTTAAAGGACACCTCTTGTAATGAAGGTGAAATTATTAGAAAGATTAGTGTCTGATAATGAAGGATATAATCCACAAAATGAGAAATCTCACACCAATCCATCGACACATTTTTAACATTCCTCCTTTCCTTTAAAATTTAATTTTTATTTTGAGTTTTCATCCATTTTCCACTTTTACCCCCTCCCACTTGGAAAGATGAAAATTCTTCTTAGGATTGTGGGAATCAAGGTGTATGGCCATTCAATGCATCCATGGTGTGTCTCACTTTCTCAAGAGCCAGTTGTAGAACTGGGGGTTATATTCTAGAGTGACATAACAGTCCATATGCTGTGGGTGAATGCCTACTTGCATGATATAAGTTAATACATCAATCATCAAGAGGTTACGAGAGTTGAGCCAACTTGCAATGTGGAGTTCCTCCTTTGTTATAATCTTATCCAAGTATGGATGAAGCTTGATGTTGTCTTCTTATGGCCAATTCCTAGTTATGGCTAACACTCTAAATGAGGTTGGGGGCCATATAGGTCTTGTCATACTCTGAAGTCTTGATGGCACATCGTTGCTCCACATTGGTTATGATTTGGTAACCCTCTTGAGCCCATGAAAGGCACAAATTATACCACTTGTGTAAGGAATTGGACTCAAACTCAACTAGTCATTCAAGTTTAGAAAAGTTCCTATGGTGGTATGGGAATGATTCTAGGATGCATATTTCACGATGGATTCCGTGACCACAGTGGATTTCGTAAAACTATTTATTTGCCAGGGCTTGTATACAAGGAGGATTCCTTATGCCAGAAGTTGATGGGGATGCCTATTCTTTTTAGGCATCACATTAATTTAATATGCACGTGGGTGATTCTGTAAAATACATATTAAATTAATGGACGTTTACAAGTTTAGAGTGTGCACTCGAATTAAATTAAGGTTAGAACAGAGTGCCAACCTATTTAATTATTTTGTAGCTGAAGGTTGCTAGGTATTCACTTTTTTTGGGTTTTATTTAATTATTTTCTAACAATTGTGAATGCTTTAGTTGATGTGTAGAGCAGGCAGTAGTGGCATTGGATAGCGCTGAGCAATACTGTGAATCCAAATGCCTAAAAGAAATACTATTTTTGATGGGTGTGTGACTTATCAGTAAAGACGTGGCGCCAATATTTATTTAAGTGCGCTTATTTTTTAAAGCACTTGAAAAAATATTTATTATTTTGTATGCATAAATGCACTTGGTTAAATATTTCATTATTTAATATTTGTATTTGGGCACAACCCGACGTCCAAACACTTTACTTTATATTTGGGCAAACGCAAACGCAAAAGCAAAACCATGCTATTTGTAAAGTGGGCTATTTTTTGAGCTTGAAGATAAATAAATCTATAAATACATGCCTTGTGAAGCACTCACAGGAGGCATGGGGGGAGATTGCACCCAATTTGTCTCTTTGGTCTCATGTCGTGTAAATTTCCTTTTGCTCTGTACTTGAGATTATGAAGTTTTGTAGATTTCTTTTTTCTTGGGGACCTTCTGGCATTCACTACACGAGTGTCCAGTATGTGATATGTGCACCAATGGTATCAGAGTGGAGCTGGGACCAAGAGCTTCCAATCACCGGCCATCTCACACTATCAGAGGGGTTTTTGTCGAAAGATTGAATCCACCAAGGATTAGAGGTAGAAGAAAGTAGAGATAGGAGATGGAAGAGAGGAAAGAGAATAGTCAAGAGGTAAACATGATAAAGACAAAGCACAATGAACTGAATCAATATGTATTAAAGGAACCTGGAATCTTTGCACTACTCAGAAGCAATCTCCAAGCATTAGATCTCGTGGAGCTTCTTCGTAGCACAAAACATGCATCAAAATTACAGGTCCTTCTCTACTACTTGAAACCCAAATCTGATGGCTTTGTTGCCTCCGAAAGGGGGGTAAAACCTCAGGACACCTACTAGGACACCTAGTCACGAATCTCCTAGATCACTCCTTCTTCTTCTTTCAGTTTAAAGTGCAATTTTCAACTTGTTTATAGCAATCGTGACATATGCGATTTCGTCGATCTGTCCTTCTTATGAAAATCCCATAATTAGCTAAAAAAGCAACTAGCTTTTTGCAAGCCATCCTATCTAGAAGCTTTTCTAACTTTTTCAGATTTTTACAATAAATAATATAAAAAATAAGCTAAAATTATAAAAAAATCTAGTATTTTTGGATAATCCATACAATTCACACTAGTATTAATGACTCAGATCACATTGACTCTCTTGATCAATAAGAAAGTCGGATGATGATACATTCCATGCTTTTTCACACTGTGTCTGCATAACATTACAACATCCACCCCCTCTGAACCTACACATCCTCTAGTATGTGCCAAAATCCTAGTTGTCACCAGATTCTGAGTCCTTCACGTAATCATAGCACTTGACATAGAAAAGCAATGTCAAACAAGTTCCTTTTCAAGAGCTTATCATATTTATCTTTGAAATATATTTATAAAGTCCAGCTTGTAGGCTTATCCATAATCCGCACGAAGGCTATCCAGCAATCCACAGGGATTACTAATCCAAGATTCCACCCGTAGACTAGTATGCGGGCCTTGAGATCCAATCCCGAGTCACATTGGCCTCTTGTGCAGGGCCTGGAAGGCGAGGGATTTACAACCAGCGCCCCCCTTGGTACCCAAGTGTCCTCCTGCTCCAAGTAGCGCTCAACGGAGAGATCTCTCGTGGCAGGTCTACCTTCTAGGCGTGGTTAACAACCCCCTTAGTTAGGGTCAAGCAGGCAGTTGGGGGTAACTGAAGCTGCCTCTCCTTTCAGTCCTTCAACCTGAAGCATTAGATATCCATTCATCCTTTAATTCTTTAAGCAAACAAAGCAAACAATGCTCTCTAAACTATTACAAGCACAATCATTTCCAGTGGTTATTATTTTGGCCAACTGCTAAGGAGCGAATCCTTCTTTTCAAATGCATCTAGCACTCGATCTGGGATCAATTGTGACTTGGCAAGATCCCCAAGGGTTTTTTTGTTAACCCTATATCCTTGGGTTAGGGCCGTACCCTATTAACCCAACTTAACCAAAACCTTAAGTTCTATTAGCAGTAAATATGTTATTCCAATTTACTGATTGGTCTTTTGCTTCCAAGCAAATATCTAATCCCTGTATCTTGGTCACTTTACCCAAGAAAGGTTCTATATCAGGATGATTATTCATCCTCTTGCAAGATAAACTTGCATAAGAATCTGCCAATCTCATTTCGAGGAATTGGCCATTCCCTTGTGATCAAATCACAAGATCATGCGACTCTGCAGCTTGTTGCCAAGTGTCGCACCTAATCCATGGGACTATTTTACCCATCGAATGGCGTCTTCTAATCATGAAATCATGATTAGATAGGAAAAAAGTTTAGGGTGTCTTCATAACAATTCGTTCCTAATTGCACTAGGCTAATATTGTCGGTCCTAAGGTTTTAATTTCAAATCCAGTTTCATCCTTTTAGCGAGTGAACCTTAGATTAAAAACCCTAGATCGTTTCTCACAAGTATGTCCTATTGTCCCTACATTCCGTGAATGTGGGCAACTCTTTAAGGTATAAGAGTTTTAGCTTTGGCAATAATAACGATTGGGTCACGTCCTCAATGTGCTAAACCCTAGTTAGCACTTGGGATATGTTGCATCGATTTAACCGTTCCTACGAGACCCTTGTGATTTAGGTGTTTAGATTAAGTCAATTTACTTGTCTATTCTTGAAGATAATTAGGCTACCATTCTCCTAATGTAACAATTCCAAACGCATAATTCCTTTTAATAATATGAAAGCAAAATTTTTTAATTTCCCCTCTCCTCCAGCCCGATAGTCGGGCTAGAGGAAGAGGGGGATTAGTAAGTAGGCAAGCTCCTTGCTGGAGCTTGCCAAGGGCATTAGTACATGCCCATTGACACGTTGAGGGGGGAGGATTCCCTCCCCTCCCCTATAAAATGGAGGGAGGGCCGCAGGCTACAGGGGAGAGGACATGGGAGACAAAGTTATTTGCTGCTGCCGCGTGATGTCCGTCTATCTGCTGTGAGAGAGAGAGGCCACCATAACGCCGTGCTGAACGAGGAGGGAGCTTGCTGAGGACACGGAGGAGCTCGATGGGACTGCCACCACATACGTCGTCACGGGCTGCCGTCGCTAACGCAGCTTAAAACGCCCCCCTCCTGCCACATGGAGTAAAGAAGCTTCCTTGAAGAAGCTTCTTAGGGGGGGCTAATTAAGCCCCCTTTCACCCCCCTCATATACCTTCATTAATCCTTTCACCCCCCCTCCCGGTTTTATCCCCTTAGAATCCTTTCACCCACCCCCCTGGGTCTTAAACCCTTAACCCCTTCTCGTGGGGCCATTAAACCCCCACACCCCTTGGCCTCATAAACCACCCCCCGTGCCTAAATCTATAAGTCCCTTCTTCTGTTTGAAACCCCGTGTTTCACCCCCCCCCCCCCCCCCCATATTCTTTGTTTAACACACACCCCTAAGCCCCTTTTTAATCCCCCTGTGTCCCCTTTTTCCTTACCCACCCTTTTCCTTCCCCGTGCTGTAAGCCTTCACCCTTCACCTTTCCCCTTCACCCGAGGTTAAAATCCCTAAAGCCTTTACTACTCCGTATCCCAAAACCTCTCCAAAAATCCCCCTTCCTATATCTTTTACCCCCAAGTCCAAAGATCTCCCAAGGTCCTTCATATGTTTTTTGAAACCGCACTCACACACACATTTTCACCGCGTATGAATCCCTATAGGGCCTTTTTCTTTTAGGCTTTATAAACATTTCCCTCTCCGAAGAATCTAAGACCTTAAAGGTCTTGTTATTCCTTCCTCATGGTTAATCCCTTAACGATTCCTTGCCTCGAAAGAGAGAAGAAGAGTATGGAAGTGACGGTGGAATTCCAAAAAGGAGGTAAAGCTGCTTTCACATTCGAAGGATCACAACTGCGATGCCGCCTAAGAAAGTCCAAGGAGTAGCTGCAGGAGGGTCATCTCCCGGTATCCATGTGGATATCTCACCCCAAAACCAGGTTTTTCCTTCTTGGTTTTATATCCGTTTTAATTTAATCATGCAAGATGAATTGTTAGGGATAAGATATATTTTGTCCTAGTTATTTACGATGAAGGAATTTAGTTTAGTTGAACATGCAAAATGGATAAAGTACAAACATAGTTTTCCTTCAAATAGCCTTATGCACTAAAACGAATTATGAGCAAGATTATTTACCCACTAAAGTAGTTAAATTTTGAAGGAATAAAAAAACTGCATCTTGCACCATTAACCCCTATTCTTTTTTTGCAACGAATCATCATAGAAGGTGAAATTCATGAAAGGTTTCTTACGTTGCTCAAACTCTAGGAAGTTATCATTGCTAACTACATATCTTAGCAAGGAAAAGATTGTTTATTTGGCATGAGTTTTGTTCACAAGGAAAAAGGAAGTTTAATTGAATTTACCTAACCTCAAAGCAATAAAGTTTAAGACTGAAAAATCAATTGTCACACAGATAACAAATCATGCCAAGGTGATCTCGATATTACATTCTAAAAGTTAACCAAATTAAAATAAACTCAGAAATACCTATGCTGTGAAATATGCATTGGGAATGATTTAAAAATCCAAGAAACATTTATACCTTAAATACTTGCCTACCTTCCCTGATTGTAGGGTCAATAAATCGTAAATGTAAAAGAACTAGGGTTTGTCCGTTAGGTTCTTAAAAAGAGATCCTAGGTCTGACAAACGTCAGCTTAAAGAAACTAAAACGGATTGTTTCATCGTATATTAGGATGCAGGACTTGCGCAGCAATTACTAAGTCATATGGTCTTGTGATTGATTCACAAGAAGAAATGTTAAATACCCTCAACAAGGATGGCGGATCCTTACTCAAGTTATCTTGCAAAAGGATGTATTCTTTGATATCCTTCTAAGTAAGGAAGGTTTTAAAAAAATAAACTGGAAACTAAAGTATCCAATGAACTTTAGGGTTGACCAAGTTGGGTTAATAGGGTATGCCCTAACCCAGAATATAAGGGATCTTGCCAAGTTGCAAGACACCCTGGAACGAGTGCTGATGCATTCGAAAGGAAAGAATCATTCCTTAGCAGTTTGCCAACAACAAGATCGGTTAATGGAAATATTTGTGCTTGCTAGAGATTTTAGAGCACTGTTTGATTTATGAATTACAAATTAAATGAATATCTATACTTCAGGTTGAAGACCTGAAGGGAGAGGCAGTTTCAGTTACCCCCGACTGACCCTAACCAAGGGGGTTATTGACCGCGTCGGGAATGTGGACTGAACCCGCCACGAGAGGTCTCTCCGTTGAGCTCTACTTGGAGTAGGAGGATGCTTGGGTGCCAGGGGGGGCTCTGGCCGTAAATCCCTCGCCTTCCGGGTCCTGCACAAGAGGCTAACGTGACTTGGGACTAGATCTCCAGGCCTGCATACTAGTCTATGGGCGGAAGCTTGGAATAGTGATCCCTGTGGATTACTGGATAGCCTTCGGGTGGATTATGGACAAGCCTATGGGCGGAACTCCTTGTATTTCAAAGATAAATATGATGATATGTTAATAAAGAACTTGTTTGATATTGTTTTTCTATGTCACATGATAAGATTACGTGAAGGAACCAGTGCTTAACGGATTAATTAAAGAAGCTAATTGTTACATGTCCAATTAATATGTTAGATAATTACATAACTAAAACAAACCGAGGAAAGTGCGGAGGATGGGCTATGGGTCTGTCCTAGGATTGGGTGGTCCCGGTTAGCCGGGAACTTTTCGCAAATCTCGAAGAATCAGCGAGATGATCATCAAAGGACACGAACAACGAAAGCGATGACCTAGAGTTATGTCTTACCCGATTTACGTTGTTTTAGGGGAACGGAATGGGACTATGCCTTATGGCAGAGAGGTTGAGATTTGCATCCCTCTCGTTTCCCATTCTCCTTGAACCAAGTGCAGCGTGAATCCGCTTCACACGTGACGTTTCTGCGTAAAGTAGTTTTCTTGGATCCGATGCTAGTTGCTGTTAGGTAATGACCAATCACGAAAACCTAATTCCGGTTGATCCTAAGTGGGAACAACCAGAATACTTCCGCTACGTGGCAGACGTGGAAAGTCCTAGATCGCAAATCCCGTAACGTTCCATGGGAGTGCTGGGTGGAGGTTTCTAAACATCCTTTCCAATGGACTGCTAAGATGTGTCCTAGACCATACTAGTGCACACGTTACAATTGGTATCAGAGCTGAGCAACAACGGAATTGTTTTTATGAGATCTCAATGAAATGAAGTAAAGAAATTGTTGCTGTCCAAATATTTTCTTACCTTCAATGCTGTCTTGCAGAATTACGAAGCGTGGAACAAGTTCTGGTATTTCGAGTCATGTTTATGACTATAATGCATTCTCCGCTTTATAGACAAAGGATTGGGATGATGAACATCCTGGAGCAGATCTATAATCCATCACCTTTGTACATGGAACAAAGATTGACGGGTGCTTCAGGAATCTACTATGTAACTACCCACCGGTTTACTTACCTACAGACCAACCTAAAGAGGATCAAGTGGTTGGAAGACCTGAAAGTCGTGAAGCTGTTCGTTTTTGTGGAGACATGGTCAAGAAAGAGTCTTTGAAGAAGGAGACATGGTCTTCATTTGCGTACACCCTAAAAAGAGTTCTCTATCCCTAGGAGATTGCAAGAAGCTACGTCCAAGGTATTGTGGGCCATACAAAATCCTCAAATGCCTAGGACCCAATGCTTATAGATTGCAACTCCCTGAGAACCTAAAGATTCACAATGTATTCCATATCAGCCTATTGAAAAATTATGTACCCAACCCTAATCACGTACTTGATGACTAACAAATTGTAATGCCTAGTCAAGGAGTCCTTGAACTAAGGCCTGATAGGATCTTAGATGTAAGGGAGAGACAATTAAGATCCAGAACCTTGAGAGAATGCCTCGTCTAGTGGAAAGATTATCCCGAAGAGGATGCCACTTGGATAGAAGAAGGTACTCTCAACCATGAATATCCCGAGTTTATCTCGAGATGAGGACATCTCGATTCCTCTAATGGGGAGAGAATGTAACAATTCCAAACGGATAATTCCTTTTAATAATATGAAAGGAAAATTTTTTAATTTCCCCTCTCCTCCAGCCCGACAGTCGAGCTGGAGGAAGAGGGGGATTAGTAAGTAGGCAAGCTCCTTGCTGGAGCTTGCCAAAGGCATTAGTACATGCCCATTGACACGTTGAGGGGGGAGGATTCCCTCCCCTGCCCTATAAAATGGAGGGAGGGCCACACGCTACAGGGGAGAGGACGTGGGAGATGAAGTTATTTGCTGCTGCCACCTAACGTCCGTCTATCTGCTGTGAGAGAGGGAGGCCACCATAACGCCCTGCTAAACAAGGAGGGAGCTTGCTGAGGATGAGGAGGAGCTCGATGGGATTGCCACCTCATACGCCATCACGGGCTGCCGTCCCCAACGCAGCTTAAAACACCCCCCTGCCACGTGGAGTATAGAAGCTTCCTTGAAGAAGCTTCTTAAGGGGGGATAATTAAGCCCCCTTTCACCCCCCTCATATACCTTCATTAATCCTTTCACCCCCCCTCCCTGTTTTATCCCCTTAGAATCCTTCCAAACCCCCCCCCCCCCCCCTCGGTCTTAAACCCTTAACCCCTTCCTGTGGGGCCATTAAACCCCCACACCCCTTGGCCTCATAAACCACAAATCCCCCCCCCCCCCATGCCTAAATCTATAAGTCCCTTCTTGTGTTTGAAACCCCGTGTTTCACCCCCACCATATTTTTTTTTAAACACACACCCCTAAGCCCCTTTTTAATCCCCCTGTGTCCCCTTTTTCCTGACCCACCCTTTTCCTTCCCCGTGCTGTAAGCCTTCACCCTTCAGCTTTCCCCTTCACCCAAGGTTAAAATCCCTAAAGCCTTTACTACTCCGTATCCCAAAACCTCTCCAAAAATCCCCCTTCCTATACCTTTTACCCCCAAGCCCCAAGATCTCCCAAGGCCCTTCATATGTTTTTTGAAACCACACTCACACACACCATTTTCACCGCATATGAATCCCTATAGGGCCTTTTTCTTTTAGGCTTTATAAACCTTTCCCTCTCCGAAGAAGCTAAGACCTTAAAGGTCTTGTTATTCCTTCCTCGTGGTTAATCCATTAACGATTCCTTGCCTCGAAAGAGAGAAGAAGAGTATTGAAGCGACAGTGGAATTCGGAAAAGGAGGTAAAGCTGCTTTCACGTACAAAGGATCACAACTATGATGCCGCCTAAGAAAGTCCAAGGAGTAGCTGCGGGAGGGTCATCTCCCGGTATCCACGTGGATATCTCACCCCAAAACCAGGTTCTTCCTTCTTGGTTTTATATCGATTTTAATTTAATCATGCAAGATGAATTGTTAGGGATAAGATATATTTTTTCCTAGTTATTTACGATGAAGGAATTTAGTTTAGTTGAACATGCAAAATGGATAAAGTACAAACATAGTTTTCCTTCAAATAGCCTTATGCACTGAAATGAATTATGAGCAAGATTATTTACCCACTAAAGTAGTTAAATTTTGAAGGAATAAAAAAACTGCATCTTGCACCATTAACCCCTATTCTTTTTTTGCAACGAATCATCATAGAAGGTGAAATTCATGAAAGGTTTCTTACGTTGCTCAAACTCTAGGAAGTTATCATTGCTAACTGCATATCTTAGCAAGGAAAAGATTGTTTATTTGGCATGAGTTTTGTTCGCAAGGAAAAAGGAAGTTTAATTGAATTTACCTAACCTCAAAGCAATAAAGTTTAAGACCGAAAAATCAATTATCACATAGATAACAAATTGTGCCAAGGTGATCTCGATATTACCTTCTAAAAGTTAACCGAATTAATCTAAACTTAGAAATACCTATGCTGCGAAATATGCATTGGGAATGATTTAAAAATCCAAGAAATGTTTATACCTTAAATACTTGTCTACCTTCCCTGATTATAGGGTCAATAAATCGTAAATGTAAAAGAACTAGGGTTTGTCTGTGAGGTTCTTAAAAAGAGACCCTAGGTCTGACAAACGTCAGCTTAAAGAAACTAAAACGGATTGTTTCATCGTATATTACGATGCAGGACTTGTGCAGCAAGTACGAAGTCATATAGTCTTGTGATTGATTCACAAGAAAGGTTAAATACCCTCAACAAGGATGGCGGATCCTTACTCAAGTTATCTTGCAAAAGGATGTATTCTTTGATATCCTTCTAAGTAAGGAAGGTTTTTTAAAAAAATTTAAAAAAATACCGGAAACTAAAGTATCCAATGAACTTTAGGGTTGACCAAGTTGGGTTAATAGGGTATGCCCTAACCCAGAATATAAGGGATCTTGCCAAGTTGCAAGACACCCTGGAATGAGTGCTGATGCATTCGAAAGGAAAGAATCATTCCTTAGCAATTTGCCAACAACAAGATCGGTTAATGGAAATGTTTGTGCTTGCTAGAGATTTTAGAGCACTGTTTGATTTATAAATTACAAATTAAATGAATATCTATACTTCAGGTTGAAGACCTAAAGGGAGAGGCACTTTCAGTTACCCCTGACTGCCTGCCTGACCCTAACCAAGGGGGTTCTTGACCGTGCCGGGAACGTGGACCGAACCCACCGCGAGAGGTCTCTCCGTTGAGCTCTACTTGGAGTAGGAGGATGCTTGGGTGCTAGGGGGGGCTCTGGCCGTAAATCCCTCACCTTTTGGGTCCTACACAAAAGGCTAACGTGACTTGGGATTGGATCTCAAGGCCCGCGTACTAGTCTATGAGCGAAAGCTTGGAATAGTGATCCCTGTGGATTACTCGATAGCCTTCGCGCAGATTATGGACAAGCCTACGGTCAGAACTCCTTGTATTTCAAAGGTAAATATGATGATATGTTCATAAAGAACTTGTTTGATATTGTTTTTCTATGTCACGTGATAAGATTACGTGAAGGAACCAATGCTTAACGGATTAATTAAAGAAGCTGATTGTTACATGTCCACTTAATGTGTTAGATAATTACATAACTAAAATAAACCAAGGAAAGTGCGGAGGATGGGCCATGGGTCCATCCTACGGTTGGGTGGTCCCGGTTAGCTGGGAACTTTTCTCAAATCTCGAAGAATCAACGGGATGATCGTCAAAGGACACGAACAACAAAAGCGATGACCTAGAGTTATGTCTTACCTGATTTACTCTCTTTTAGGGGAACGGAATGGGACTATGCCTTATGGCATAGAGGTTGAGCTTTGCATCCCTCTCGTTTCCCATTCTCCTTGAACCAAGTGCAGCGTGAATCTGCTTCGGACGTGGTGTTTCTGCGTAAAGTAGTTCACTTGGGTCCGACGCTAGTTGCTGTCAAGTAATGACCAATCACGAAAACCCTAATTCCGATCGATCCTAAGTGGGAACGGCGAGAATACTTCCGCTACGTGGCATACGCGGAAAGTCCTAGATCGCAAATCCCGTAACGTTCCATGGGAGTGCCGGGTGGGGCTTTGTAGACATCCTTTCCGATGGACTACTAAGACGTGTCCTGGACCATACTAGTGGACATGTTACACGTAATCACATGATTCATTGCCTATGCATGATTTGATTTACGAACCCTAACTTTTCAGGTTAAGATCAAAGCATATGTTAAGTTATAGCATAATTCCAATTGATCCTTTTATAACATGCATTCAAGATTTATGCTACTAAACTTTAGGGTTTTATGATTGAACCATGCAACTTTTTCTAACTTCTTTTCTAAATGAGATTTCCGTACACTGAATGAGCATTACAAAACCTTTCGTAACTATTTACGTATTTGATTGAGATTTAAGCCAATTGACTAGAGATTAATCTACTTCATGCAGCTCAAGAACCATTTTCATGCCTTGCAAATTCCTATGGATTATTAGCAACCTTCTTTTAATGAATCATTTCGAAGGAAAGATGCCTAATAATGCAACATGCAATTTATTCTTTCCATGCCTAATTGAAGTGCACAATAATAATTTTGACTTTATAAAGATGTTCTTTAATTGATCTAAATTCGTTATGTCTTATGTCCTTTCATTCGTTCCATTGGAAAAATACAAATGACCAATTTCTTGACCATAAGCTATTTCCTTTTAATTGATCCAAAGTATTTCAATCGAAAAAAATGCATCCTAATTCATAAATGATCCATGCACAATCGAAATATTACAACGTTAATCAAATTTAGGAAGAAAAACCTGGACTTGTGGTGAAATGTCTACATGGATGTTAGGGGATGATCCTCCTCTGCGGTTGCACCTTGTGCCTTCTTAGGAGCCATCGCGAATTCGGCCTTTTTGACTTGGACACAGATTAATGATCTTAGCCATCTCCTTCGCACGTGAAACTTCTTTTGTGATTCCGCTTCCTTGAATAATTTCTCCTTCTTTTGGAACCGGCTTTAGAAGTCTTTATAGGTTTCCTCCTTGAAGTAAGGATTTCATGATTAGGATATAATGGTTTTAAAAAGGCTTGAGTAGGAATGCAATGGAAGACCTTAAAAGACTTGTATGGGGGAAAAATCAACGGAAATGACTTTGTGGAAAAGCTAAGGGAAAGTTCTCAATTTCCAAGGATGCAAGGTGAAAGGATGCTTAAGTCCTTGGTTTGTAAAAACCGCTTTGTAGGGATAAAGGAAAAAGGGTCCACGGAAAAGGGGTTTAAAACCCAGGCCAATGGAATGACAAAAAACAAAGGGAAAAAGGGCCTTTTTTCTTAGGGTAACTGGTCTTTTAAACCCACTTGAGAGGGCAATAAGAAAGGCCCACAGGAACGGATTTAGCACTCGGGCTACTAGGAGCTTGTGGGAAATCCAGGGGGGAAAAGGGGCTTAATTTGGCTTTTAAAAGACTTGGATGGACCCCCACGGGAATGGGGTTTAAATCCTGGGGGGAAAAAAGTTTCAAAAAAACCTTCTAAAGGAAGGCTTAAGAAAGCCACAGGAAGGGGGGCTTAGCTTCTCCCCTTAGAAGCTTCTGAGAAGCTTATGTGGGCGTGGCCACTCCACATGGGAAAAGAGGGGATGATTATGAGGAAATAATGGCGGGCAGAAGGTGGGCTGAATCAGTGATTTGGGACTGCGTTTTGATGGCGTGTTCAACCCGTGGCGGCGGCGCTATTGCAGTAGCTGGTGGCTCAGTGTTATGGTCCTCTCCCTCTCTCGATTGGCTTGGGAGCGTAACACTCCTTACTCCCTCCTCAAACTAGCAGCATCATGGCTCCTTGCTCCCCCCTTCCAGCTCCCATGGTGATGGGTTTTATAGGGAGAGGGAGAGGTACCTCCCCTCCCCCACACGGCCTGATTCATGAGCATCAACCCTTCCATGAGCTCCAGCACGGTGCTTAGTCATCGTGCCTCCCCTCCCTCTGCTCCAACATGATTGTCCACTAGGGGAAGGAGGGGATAATTAAAAAAATTTGCCCTTATTGCACATTATCCTTTTGGCCTCGGAAATATTACAGTCTCTTCCCCTTGGAGGAGTCGAGATGTCCTCATCTCGGGTTAAACTGGGGATATTGATGGTTGAGAGTGCTTTCATCTATCCAAGTGGCATCCTCCTTAGGATAATATTTCCACTGGATGAGGCATTCTCTCAAGGTTCTGGATCTCAGTTGTCTCTCCCTAACATCTAAGATCCTATCACGCCGTAGTTCAAGGACTCCTTGACTAGGCATTACAACTTGTTGGTCATCAAGTACATGGCTAGGATTAGGTAAATACTTCTTCAATAGGCTGATATGGAATACATTATGAACCTTTAGGTTTTCAGGGCGTTGCAGTTTATAAGCATTAGGTCCTAGGCACTTGAGGATCTGGTATGGTCCACAATACCTTGGACTTAGCTTCTTGCAATCTCCTAAGGATAGGGAACTCTTCTTTGGGCGTACGTGAATGAAGATTCTATCTTGACGCTTCAAATCTGCATATGCCTTCTGCCTATCCTTGGCAGCTTGGATGTCCTGTCTTATTGACTTTATTTGGTTATCCATCTCTTCCAACATCTGCCTTGAAGCTTCAACCCTCAATGTTGGATTTGAGAAGTTTAGGGGACTTCGACAGACATGACCATACAATGCTTGAAAAGGGGTCATCCGAATGCTTTGTTGGTAAGAAGCATTGTAGGCAAATTCAACCAAAGGCAAGTATTGAATCCACCTCTTTGGTTCACGATAGCAGTGTGCCCTTAGCATATCCTCAATGACTTGATTGACTCGCTCCGTTTGGCCATCAGTTTGGGGATGGTAAGCTGTGCTAAAATAGAGTTGAGTCCCAATGGCTTCAAAGATAGCTCTCCAAAAGTGTGATGTGAATAGAGAATCACTATCACTAATGATTCTTTTGGGGGTAACCCATGTAGCTTGAATATCTCCTTGATAAAAAACCTTGCAATGTCTAAGGCTTTATAGTTTGTCTTTACTGGAATAAGGTGTGCAACCTTAGTAAGCATGTCAACCACAACCATGATGGAGTTGTATCCTCCCTAAACTTGGGGTAGGCCAACAACAAAGTCCATATTGATGAATTCCCATTTCATTTGGGGAATGTCAAGTGGTTGCAACTTCCCTGGCATCTTGACATGTTCGACTTTGATACGTTGACAACACAAACATTCAGTGACATATTTAAGCACGTCATCTTTAAGCCTCTCCCAGCTCTTCCTAACTGCATTGAGAGTCTTGGCATAGCCAGGATGTCCTGAGAAAGGGGAATCATGAGCTTCCCACAATATCTTCTGCTTAAGTGACTGGCTTGCCGGTATACATACTCTTGTTCTATAGTAGACAAGTCCACTATTGATAGAGAATTCATGATACTTAACATGTAGCTTTTGGTCCCGATCCTTGATAGAGATCTCCCTTAGCATCTTTTGATAGGATGGATCATGGCATGCTTCTTCTCTAGCCAGCTCAAGTATTGGATTGTTTGGCATGGATACCTTTGTGGCTAGAGATCTAGTTGTTGATGGGTTTTGCAAGATTAGAGAATTAAGGAATGCCTTGCGACTGAGTGCATCGACAACTACATTCTCCTTTCCCGGTCGGTACTTGATTTCAAAGTCATACTCCTCGAGCACTTCAATCCACTGACTTTGCCTCATGTTGAGCTCATTCTGGGTAAAGATCCACTTGAGACTTTTGTGATCAGTCACTAGAGTAAACTTATTACCCAATAGGTAGTGTTTCCAAAGCTTTAGTGCATGGATGACAGCTAACAATTCTAGATCATGGGTAGCATAATTCTTCTCATGGCTCTTCAGTTTCCTTGAAGAGTATGCTATAGGACAACCTTCCTGCATGAGCACACATCCTAAGGCAAGTGCGCTAGCATCAGTTACTACCTCGAACTCCTTACTAAGGTCTGGAAGTTTTAGGATAGGTGTTGATACCAAACTTTACTTCAATCTATCAAAGCTGGTTTGTTCGGGAGTTGACCATGCAATGGATGTTTGCTTCTTCAGTAAGTCCGTCAGAGGTGCTGCAATCAAAGCATAATTTTTAATGAAGACCCTATACCATCCTGTTAATCCAGGAAAACTGTGTATTTCTTTGACAGTTGTTGGTATTGGCCATTCTAGCACATCTTTGACTTTGGTTGGGTCCACTGGGATTCCTTCCGCTGATACGATGAATCCCAGATATTCAATCTGACGTTTGAAGAATGCACACTTCTTCATCTTAGCATACAGCTTATATGCCCTCATGGTCTCAAGGACAATCCAAAGTTGGGGTTCATGATCTTCTTCCTGTTTAGAATAGACTAAAGTGTCATCGAAGAAGATGAGCACGAAGTCATCAAGATATGGCCTAAAGATATCCTGTATTAACCTATTGAAGGTGGCAGGCACATTCGTAAGCCCGAATGATATAACTAGAAACTCAAAGTGTCCACATCTTGTGTTGAATGCCATCTTTGGGATATATTCTTCCTTGAACCTTATCTGATAGTAACTAGACCTGAGATCAATCTTGGAGAAGATCTTCCCACCCTGAAGATGATCAAGAAGCTCATCTATTCTAGGAATAGGGTACTTGTTCTTGACAGTTGATTGATTTAACCCTCTATAATCAATACATAGTCCAAGCATTCCATCTTTCTTTTTCTCAAATAATACTGGAGCTCCCCATGGTGAACTGCTAGGATGGATGTAGCCCTAATCTAACAGTTGCTTGAGTTGTTCCTTTAGCTAAATTGCTTCCATTATGGACATTCTATAGGGTCTTTTTGCAATTGGCGCAGCCCTTGGCACTAGCTTAACCTCATAATCCACTTCTCTTTGAGGCGGGAGTTCTGTTAACTCTTTAGGAAATACGTCCGCGTATTCCTTTAGCCATGAAGGCCCTTTACTAGACTCCTGCTTTTGATCTAACTTGTTGAGCTTAATCCGGTAGACAAGTAGTCCCTTTCTAACTCCCTTTATAATCCGAGATGCTTTGGCCAATTGAATTTTTGGCTTTCCTGCCTCCCCTTGAGTTGTGACTTAAATCCTCTTCAGAGTTCCGAAAGGAAATTTGGCCCTTTCCACAATGAATGTGGGCATCTTTAGTTTAAGCCAATCCATTCCAAGTAGACACTCATGGATACCTAAGTTCACGACTCCGAAGTCTTCTTTCCTCCCAGAAAGAATTCCAAATTACATTACATATTTACTTCAGCCTTTAGCCAAGTGACCAAATCACTTTGCTTCTTTATCAATATTCATAGTTAAGACAAAAAAGAAGTCTTATTCCATTCATGTGGGCATAGCCCTTTCAAAGTTCAATTATTCTTGGGGCGATGGAGCAAGCTGATACATTAATTCGAGGAGAATAAGATGTTGTTGCATTCAGCCTACAGGAACTCAGTAGTAGTACGGATTGGGGTGATCGATTTTCAGGAATTGATAGGTCATTGGAAGATTAGGGTATCTTTTCCTTTGATATTCGTTCTTCTCATGATGTTCCAACACCTTGATTCAGTCAGCAAGGATTACTCAAATCACTTCCCCGTACATGCACTTATTTTGATTAACCCTTCGACCTTCGACGTGTAGGGTCGCATTTCCATGAGCCTCAATAAAGACAAACAGCTTCACGATCTTTAAATCCTCCATCCACTTGATTCTCTTGAAGTTAATTTGAAGGTACGTAGGTCGATGGGCAACTATGTAATAGATCCCTAAAACACCCATCCATCTTCGTTCCATGTACACAGGCGATGGATTGTAAATGCGGTCTAGGATGTTCATCATTTCGACCCTTTGTCGATAATCCAAGGAATGCATCGCAGTCATAAACATGACTCGAAACACTAAGAACCTGTTTCATGCTTCATAATTCTGCAAGACAGCATCGAAATTAAGGAAATGTTCAGAACCCAACATTTGCTTTACTTCTTTTTATTAAGATTTCTCAAAACAAATCCTTCGTTGGTTCGCTCTGATTCCAATTGTAACGTGTCTGCCTGTTTTATTCAGGACACGTCTTAGCAGTCCATCAGAAAGGGTGTCTAGAAAGCTCCACCCAGCACTCCCATGGAATGTCACGGGGTTTGCGATCTAGGACTTTTCGCGTTTGCCTCGTAGTGGAAGTATTCTGGCCGTTCCCACTTAGGACCGGGATTTCCCTAATGGTCATTTCCTAAAATGAAACTAGTGTCGAACCCCAAGCGAACTACTTTACGCAGAAACACTAGGGCTGAAGCGGATTTACGCTGCACTTGGTTCAAGGAGTCTTGAACATGTCTAGGAAATGGTTTCCTTGCCTATTTTCCAAACTGACAGGCTTCACATACCTTATGCATTTCTGCAACCTTGAATCTAGGCAATCCTGCAACAATATTTTGGGCATGCATTGATTTAAGTCGTTGTACATTAACATGACCAATGTGTTTATGCGAGATATCAATATCTGCAACTACACCGGTCCCATGTGCAAACATTGCTGCACTCAATTCAGACATGTCTGCATCCAACGTAAACATTCTACCCTTCTTCTTCCCTTTTGCTATTAAGCGACCTTTATTTTTCATATCCTCAACAAAGCATCCATGAGGATTAAATCTGACCTGCAAGCCCTGCTCAACCATTTGACCAACAGAAACCAGATTGTTGGTGATATTTGGGACATGAAATACATTGGACAGGTATTTATTTTTCCCATCCTGCATAGACAAGGGAATTTTTTCAATCTGCACAATAGGATGTGCAGTATCATCACTAGTCTCCACAAATCCTGGTTTTTCCATTTTCCTTGCATCCTCCATCCATTCTGCATTACCTGTCATGTGGTTTGATGCACCTGAGTCAACATACCATACATCGTTGCTTTCTTCTGCACTTGTCACAGAATTGTTCATGTGTTGCACCATAAACAAATGCTCATTTCTGTCATCACCCTGTCTACTAGAAGATGCATAGATCCCTTGTTGCAGTTTTCCATTCATGATGTCATTCTGCTTTTTATAGTAGTCTTTAGCCATATGACCCATTTTACCACAGTAGTAGCATTCAACATTACTGTTTGCATTGTGGCCTCTTTGCCATCCACCACGACCTCTTTGGCTCCCCCTGCCTCTAGAGTTACCATGTTCTCCTCCATAGGACTGATTTTCTTGAGTTTGCTGCATATTCTGATTTCCACCACGGCCTCCAAATCGGCCTCCTCTACCTCTGCCTCTACCTCTTCCAGCATTTGAGTAGAAGACAGTTTCTTTTAAAGTTCCTCCTGAAGAAGATGCACCACCATTTCTTTGCTCCTCAGAAATTAGAAGAGCAATCAACTCCTCAAAATCAGGAAATCTTTCACGAACTGAAATGGATGTTTGAAACTGTGCATAATCCTTTCCTAGACCATTCAAGGTCACAGAAACTAAATCATCATCTTCCACTGGCGACCCAATGCATTTTCCTGGCTTGAGTATTTGTGTTATACATTTTTGAGAGAGTATCCCATGCCTCCTTTGGCATACTTACATCCTGAATATGCACAATCATAGAGTCTGAAATACTGATAGACAACCAGTACATAACTTTCCTGGCTCTCTCATGCCATGCTTTGAATGCCTACATTTGCTGTTGATTGGAAACATCATGAAGAACTGGTTCTTCTTCATTTCTTGCAACAAATTCCCAATATCCTTTTCCCATAACAAAATTTGTCATTCTAAACTTCCATGCTTGGAAGTTGTTCTTGTCAAGCTTTTCAGTTACAATCTGTGAAAGAGAATCAGATGCCATTATAGAACACTGGCAAAAAATTATGTCACTGCAAAAAACACAGCTTCACCCTCACAAGGGCAAATCTGTAAAACTGGTGAAAGTGATATTTGACCACACAGTCACTTCCTAGTGACGATTTTGCATCAACAGGAAACAAGGATGATTCTGTAACTCCCAATGTCTCTGCACACAAGCATACGATGCAATTTCTACAGTAACTTTTCTCCGACCTGTAGAACAGTGGTCGCATAGCATAAAACTGGGCCTTTTCCTGAGTGCGTGCAGAAAACTTTCGCCTCCAAAACAGGCCCCGAAATGGCCTTAAATCAAAAAATCAGGGTCGCTTGCAATTTCCGGCTGTGCTACCTGCAGAGATCTGCTCCCAAAACAGAAAATGAAAGCAACACTGCTCCTCTTACCAGAACGCCGCGAGCTTGGCTTGCTTTCTTGAGCTCCTTACCACGAACAAGGCTTTGATACCATGTCAAGATTGTGGGAGAGAAGGAAGGAGTCTCACTTGTAGCTTTCTTGCTTACACAATGGGGGAATACACACAAGGGTGGAGGCTCAAAACAATTTTCCTCTTCTTAGTTGTGTAAGCCAAAAGAACTCTAGTACAAAGAAATAGAAGAACCCTATATATGGGTCTCAAACCAAACTCAACTAACTAAGGTGGCATACTAACTGAGCCACAAACTAGAGTAGATAAGGATAGCTGTCATGTAGCTATTATTCATGGGTGGTGTACCAACCACATCTGCAACAACTGACACGTCGGTGACATAAATGCACAACGGTCACCCTGGCATATCACGAGTTGAGCTCGATATCTCAACACTCCCCCTCGAGCTCAATCCCAATTCCTACACACCAAGCAGGTCTTTGAACTTGCGCAGCTTCTCTGCACCCAATGCCTTCGTAAATATGTCAGCTACCTGATCCTCTGTGCTGACATAAACTAGATCAATAAGACCTAGTAAAACCCTCTCCCGCACATAGCGATAATGCACCTCAATGTGCTTTGTTCTAGCATGATAGACTGGGTTATTTGCCAAGTGTATACTACTCATGTTGTCACAATAAATGACAACTGGCCCATCTGTAGACTGATGCATATCATAAAGTAGCTTATGCAACCAAGCTACCTCACATGCAGCCATTGCTGCACCCCTGTACTCAGCCTCTGTGCTGGATAAGGCAACTGTAGGCTGTTTCTTGCTGCTCCAAGTGACTGCAGCACTCCCAAAAGAGAACACATATCCACTGGTAGATCGTCTATCAGAAATGCTACCAGCCCAATCAGCATCAGTGTATCCATGCAACTGTATCTGAACCCCAGTCTCATAAAATAGTCCATACTGCAATGTGGACTTCACATACCTGAGTATGCGTCTAGCCGCATCCAAATGCGGTTTCCTTGGAGCTTGCATAAACTGACTTACCAATCCAACAGCATAGCTCAAATCTGGCCTGGTAATAGTCATATAAATCAAGCTTCCTACTATGTGTCTGTACATAGTAGGGTCTTCCAGAAGCTCACCTGCATCTGCGCTCAGCTTCACATTCTGCTCCAAAGGAACTGAAATAGGCTTACAGCCTGTCATCCCATATTTGGATAGCATGTCCAATCCATACTGCCTCTGCAAGAGCTGTATCCCACTTGGAGATCTAATCACCTCAATGCCCAAGAAATAACGCAGCTCTCCCAAATCCTTCATCTCAAACTTCTGCTTCAATAGCATTTTCACATGAAGGATATCTTCATCACTGTCACCTGTCATAATCAAATCATCAACATAAATGACTTGGCAGTGTAACGCTCCTTACTCCCTCCTCAAACTAGCGGCATCACGGCTCCTCACTCCCCGCTTCCAGCTCCCATGGCGATGGGTTTTATAGGGAGAGGGAGAGATACCTCCCCTCCCCCACGCGGCCTGATGCATGAGCATCAACCCTTCCATGAGCTCCAGCACGGTGCTCAATCATCGTGCGTCCCCTCCCTCTGCTCAAGCACGACTGTCTGATAGGGGAAGGAGGGGATAATTTAAAAAAATTGCCCTTATTGCACATTATCCTTTTGGCCTCAAAAATATTACAACGAGCAAGTACAAGATACCTCATTTGCCAAAGACCTATAGACATTGTGACCAAATCCACCACCCACTTAAAATGAAGAGAGAATGGATATGTGGGCTGAAATCCATCCCGATGTCTCACAGATGAATACATTTGACATGTCATACATGTTTCCACAAAGTGAGTAACATTCTTATACATACCCTGCCACCAATATCTTTCTTTGATCTTTACAAAAGTACCCCAAACACCTCTATGACCAGCCCACAAGCTTTCATGAAATTCTTGCATATTATTTACTTGTGAAGCTCTGTCACCCAAAACTTGCAATGGCATACCTTGTTTATTTTTAGCATGTTTCCATAAGTATCCATCTTTTAAGAAAAACCCATAGGCTTTCCTCTTCATCTTCTTAAACTCCTCATCTGACCATTCATCTCTTTTTGTTAATGTATTGAGGTATTGACCAATTCTCAGCTACTCTCTTGCATATTTGTCTTCGAGAAACACTTCTACACAAGATGCAAAACATCTTAAGTGTCTTCTCTTTGTTTTCCAAGCTTCTATTAATACTATAGCAACACCTTGCATTGCTAAATTCACTCTTGCAACATCTTTTTCAGCCATAAGAAAGTCATCTTCTTCCTCCTCATCCATCATCCCATCTTCATTCTCATAGCGTGCTTGAGATAACATGTCTGCCACTGGGTTGTCTCTTCCTACAATATGCTAAAACTTAGGGTTCAAAGATTTTATATATGCAATCCATCGGAGCATAGCAATGTCCGGGGTAGCACAACTAGTAATCATAACCAATACCGGAAAACAATCAATCTCAATGACTACATGAGCACCCATAAAATACTCCCTATCACATTTAAGGGTTGTCATAATTCCCCATAATTCTCTTTTTACATGTGGATATCTTCTCTATCGTTTAGTCAATACTTTTTCACCAAAGAATATTGCATATCTTTGCCCTTCCTCATCTTCTTGCCAAATTGCCCATCCAATCATGATTGGGCTTGTATCAATAGTAATAATGATAGGCTTTCCATGTGAATAGTTAGTCTTTCTCAATGTAGGAGCAACTTTTAAGAGTTTCTTTAATTTCTTCATTGCTTTGTGATGCTTCCTTTCCAAATGAAATCTTTGACCTTTCCATAGAAGTTGATATAGAGCATCAGCTACATGTGCAAAGTGAGGAATTCATAGCATTTGTCATGTGTGCCACTGAGTTTGTTGCACCCTATGGGAGAGTACACATCCGTACTAACCCCAAGGGAGTCTTCATGGTTGTGATATCCCTACTTTCAATTACAAGATAAAACTAATCATAACCTGAGTAAAGATAACCCAAATAATAGATTGCTCTGCCTGCAAAAGCCTCTGCAAATTCATCAACCATAGGACATGCACCCACATTTCTTATGGTCACTTTATTGACTGGTTGCATGTCTTAAATAAATCTCAAAGCCCCATTCTTTTTGGGCATAGTAAAACAACGATTTGAGTACGAGGCTGAAGAAGGCTCCAAGATCTTCATGTAAATCTTTTCATTTAGCAAATCCATCAGCTTTGGCAAGTAAGCTTTAGGCACTGGAATAGGCCGCAAGTTCCATGGTACATGTGGCACAGTAAATATGACCATAGGAGAGACAACATTTGGATCCACACAATCTATTTCACTTGGCTGAAATGCAAATGCCTTTCCATGCCTAGCCAACATCCGCATAAAATAGTCTCTCTCAGTAGGCAAAAGAAACCCTTTTTCACCAACTTTCAATTCCTGTAATGTTTCATATATAAACTAATGACCTATATCTTTAGGATCCCGTAAGCTTAGTTGCCTTGACACTTTTTCATACTCTCTGGTGGAAGTGACAAAGCAATTGGTTTCACCTTTTTTTCAACTATCTTATACTTTGTCTCCATAAGTGCTTTAGCCCATTGTAATGATTCTTGCTGAGCAAACAATGCTATAACATCATACATATCCAAAGAACATACTGACAACACTCTGTTTTCAGCCTCATTTTCTACATGTATGGTTGCTGAAATTTCAGCCATAGTGTCATTAATATTCAGCCTATAAAATATGCATGAATGCCATCATTTTCAGCTAACAACCCCAATACTCTCAGGGCTTGTTTCATAAATGCGTTCAACCTTGCACATAGCTTCCATAGGCTTAAACCAACATGAACTGTTTGCTATAACCTGAGAATAACCAATATGAAATACATGCTTCATTTCATCAAGAGATGAGTACACCCTTTAAACAACACTATTGCAGCCCCGCATTACAGCAGTGCTTAATGAAAATCTAGGTCTTTGAATTCCCTTACATTTGGAGCCAAAGGAGACTCTCAAAGTGTATCCCGATTTCTAGGATGATTCACACAAACAATAATAGCACTCGTTGTCATGCCGCTACATGGATATAGTGTGAAAAACCCTAGAGTGCATCATCATCTGGATTTCTTATTAATCTAAGAATCAATGTCATATTAGTCATTAGTGTTAGTGTTGATAGTATGGATAATTCCAAAAAAAGGGATTTTTGGACAATTTTAGTCTATTTTTGATATTTTGGTTATTATTTTTTGTAAATATCCTCAAAAGGTATAGTAAACTTCTAGAATAGGGTGTCATGCAAAAAGCAAGTTGCTTTTCAACCATTTTTGGGAGATCTCATGCAAAAAAAAGGCCCCTAAATTCATGCAGAGTATGTGATCACAGCTTGCAAGCAACAAACAACACTCTGGATTGAAGAGAAAAAGGAGTGATCAAAGAGAATTCTAAGTAGGTGCACTATAGTTTTACCCCCCCTTTGGAGCCAATGGAACCACCACATTTGCCATCTGAGTAGAAGAGAAGAAGCTAGTATTTGGTGCACATTTTTGGTATGACAAGGAGCTCCAGGAGATCTAATGCTTGGAGATTGCTTCCATGTAGTAGTAGACATTGTCTAGATAATCCAAGAACTGTTAGTTAGAATTGTTTGTCTTGGATTCTAGCCATCAAACAATCAGCTTATGATGACTGCTATAATAATCAAGAATATACAAGGGTGAAGTGTATTTGGAGTTTGATACAAGGATTTAGTTTATCTTCTCAAGTTCTATCAATAGTGCTTCAAATCATTGAGATTTGTTGTAAAGTTCTAAATCTCCTTCCTCGTGTGAACTACCCCTTATAGGAAAGGGGGATAATGTTAAGACAATTTTATTAATTTCTTGATGATAAATGCAAATTTTTTTTCCTTATTTCCCCCCAGCCGACAGTCGTGCTGGAGGGGGAGGAATAGAAACCATGCGGAAGCTCCTCGGTGGGTGCTTGCAGGGTGTTATGGCCATGCCTCGCGACACATTGGAGAGGAAGCATCTCCCTCCCCTCCCCTATTTAAATCGAGGAGGACGAAGAGGGACGGGTGGGAGCGCTCCATTGATGCTTGAGGGGAGGACTGCGCCTGAGCCACCGAACTGCCATCATTGAGGAGGAGCCGAACGCTGTGAGAAGGAGAGGATGAGGCGTTGATCACCGCCAAAGGCCAGGATGGCATCGCCTCTGCTACCAGTCCGCGCCCAGCCGTCAAACGCCATCGTCCAGCGTTGTCTTTTTCCCCCCTCCCACGTGGCATTGAATCCTCGGAAGCTTCCTTGGGGGGAAGCTTCCAAGGGGCCTCATAGGCCCCCTTTTCCTCCCTTAGCCCTTCCTTTGGGACTACCCCCCCCCCCCCCCCCCCCCGTGTTTAAAATTTCCCTTAGCCCCCTTCCTATGGTTTTTTTTTTAGGATTACCTTCCCCCTCCAAGGTTACCTTTAAGGGCCCTTAGGCCTTTTTCCTCATTCCGAAAGGTATAGCCTTTAAAGGCTACTTTTTCCCCTTGGATTTCTCCCTTAAGATTCGATAGGAAAATTTTACCTTAGCCCTTTCCTTGCCCCATGCAAAAATACCCCTTGGAACTCTCCCGCACCTTGTTTCTTTTCCCACACGTAAAAGAAAGAAGAATGTTGAGGGTCGTTTGACACCTTCCTTTCCCACTCAAAAGCCTCGTAAGGGATTCGACACCTTTCTATTCCCCGTTCGTGCGAGCTTACAAAGGCCATTAAGCCTTCCCCATGGCTTCAATGGGTCTTAGTTGTAAAAGATTCTAAAACACCCTTTCAAATTCCCCAATTCAAGGAGGGAGCCTTTCAAAAAAAACTACTTTTGATGAACGGTGCAAGGGAGCGATGATGGAATTCTAAGGAGGAGTTGTAAAGCTGCTTCCATGTTCAAAAAACTACAATTGCGATGCCTCCTAAGAAAGTCCAAGGCATAGCCGCGAGAGGGTCATCTCCCGGTATCCATGTGGATATCTCACCCCAAAACCAGGTTTTTCTTCTTGGCTTTAATTCGGTTTTAAGTCGATCATGCAAAGAGAAATTGTTAGGGATAGGATATATTTGTTTGAGTTATTTGTAATGAAGGAGTTTAGCTTATTTGAATGAATGATAATGTATAGAACTTAGTTTTCTTCGAGTTGTATCAAGCATTATAAATTACGAGCAAGATTATCCATTTACTATATTAGTATATTTTAGTTAAATCCTAAAGGTATAGAAATTATATCTTGCACCATTAGTCTTATTCCTTTCGCAACAAATCATTGTAAATGATTAAATTCATGAAAGGTTTCTTTCGTTGCTCAAATTACTAGGAAGTTATCATTGCTAATTGCACATCATAGCAAGGGAAATGTTTGTTATTTGGCATGAGTTCATCTGCAAGGAAAAATGAAGTTTAAATTGAACTGTATTGACTGAAAGGTAAATTGTCACAAGGATAGCAAAATTGTGACAAGATGATTAATATTACCTTCCAAAAGTTATCCAAACCAATCTAAACATAGAAATATTCATACCCTAAGCACTTGACTATTTTCCTTATTGTAGGGTCAAACAAATTCATAAAGATAAAAAACTAGGGATGTCCCCGAGATCCCAAAAAAAAAAAAGAAACCCTACGTCAGCTTAAAGGATCTAAAATGGATTACTCCATCGCAAGACTTGCGCAGCAAGTACGAAATCAATTAGTCTTGTGATTGATTCACAAAGAGAAAGGATAAAAACCCTCATCAAGGATGGCAGATCCCTATGCAAGTTATCTTGCAAAAAGACGTATTTTTGGATGTCCTTCTACATAAGGAAAGTTGTAAACCGGAAATTAACATATCTAAGGAACTTTAGGGTTGACCAAGTTGGGTTAATAAGGTACGCCCTACACCAGAATATAAAAGATCTTGCCAATTTACAAGACACCTTGGGGACGAGTGCTAATACACTCAAAAGGAAAGAACACTTCCTTAGCAGTTTGCCAAACAACTCGGTTGATTAACGGAAATGTTTGTGCTTGCTAGAGATTTTAGGGCTCTGTTTGAATTATGAATTACAAATTAAATGAGTACCTATACTTCAGGTTAAAGGCCTGAAGGAAGAGGCAGTTTCAGTTACCCCCGACTACCTGCCTAACCCTAACCAAGGGGGTTGTTCACCGCGCCGGGAACGTGGACCGAACCCGCCGCAAGAGGTCTCTCCGTTGAGCTCTACTTGGAGTAGGAGGACGCTTGGGTGCCAGGGGGGGCTCTGGCCGTAAATCCCTCGCCTTCCGGGTCCTGCACAAGAGGCTAACGTGACTCGGGATTGGATCTCAAGGCCCGCATACTAGTTTACGGGCGAAAGCTTGGAATAGTGATCCCTGAGGATCACTGGATTGCCTTCGGGTGGATTATGGACAAGCCTACGGGCGGAACTCCTTGTATTTCAAAGATAAAATGATGAAATGTTAAAAAAAGAACTTGCTTGATATTGTTTTTCTATGTCACGTGATAAGATTACATGAAGGAACCAGTGCTTAATAGGATTAATTAAAGAAGCTGATTGTTATATGTCAAAATAATATGTTAGATAATTACATAACTAAAACAAACCGAGGAAAGTGCGGAGGATGGGCCATGGGCCCGTCCTACGGTTGGGTGGTCCCGGTTAGCTGGGAACTTTTCTCAAAAATCTCGAAGAACAGCGGGATGATCATTATCATCAAAACCAATAACGAGAACGATGACCTAGAGTTACGTCTCACCCGATTTACGTTGTTTTAGGGGAACAGAATGGGACTATGCCTTATGGCAGAGAGGTTGAGCTTTGCATCCCTCTCGTTTCCCATTCTCCTTGAACCAAGTGCAGCGTGAATCTGCTTCGAACCTGGCGTTTCTGCGTAAAGTAGTTCGCTCAGATTGCTAGTTGCTGTTAGCTAATGACCAATCAGGAAAACCCTAATTCCGGTCGATCCTAAGTGGGAACGGCTAGGATACTTCCGCTACGTGGCAAACGCGGGAAGACCTAGATCGCAAAACCCGTAACATTCCATGGGAGTGCCGGGCGGAGTTTTCTAGACATCCTTTCCGATGGATTGCTAAGACGTGTCCTGGATGATACTAGTGGACACGTTACAGTTGGTATTAGAGCCGACCAACAACGGAATTGTTTTTATGAGATCTCAATAAAATGAAGTAAAGAAATGGTTACTGTCCAAACATTTTCTCATTTTCAATGCTATCTTGCAGAATTATGAAGCGTGGAATAAGTTTTTGGTATTTCGGGTCATGTTTATGACTGCAATGCATTCTCCCCTTTATAGACAAAGAATTGGGATGATGAACATCCTGGAGCAGATTTATAATCCATCACCTTTATACATAGAACGAAGATGGACGGGGTCTTCAGGAATCTACTATATAGCCGCCCACCGGTTTGCTTATCTACAGACCACCAACCTAAAGAGGATTAAGTGGTTGGAAGACTTGAAAGTCGTGAAGCTGTTCATTTTTGTGGAAGCTCACTTAAATTCGACTTTGAATATTCAAGGTCGGAGGGTTGAAATGAACTCATATGTATATGAGGAAGTAACCTGTGTAATCCCAGCCGACAGGATTAAAGTGTTGGGCTGCCATGAGAAGTATGGATTCCAACGGAAAGGGTATCCTGAACTTCCAATGAACTATCGATTCCTAAAGATCCATGACCCAAAACCCTACTGTTACACAGTTCTTGTAGACAAATGCAATACAACATTGTTCTCCCCAAACTGAACGTAATGATTGGATTATCATCACAAGAAACATTGTATAAGGCTATGTCCATGTAAATACAAATAAAGACTTCTTTTTATCAATATCTGGCTGTGCATAAGAGTTGTTAAAAAGTTAAGTAGTTATATTGTTTACGAGATAGCTGAACTAAAAATGAAAGATAGGCTAACGTCGATTATCATATAATGATGTTGAGAAAACTTTTATCTAGGCACAACCCCAGGTACAGGTTCCAAATTCACCTCCTACATCAAGTACTGCTGTGACCCAGGAGAAAAAGTTCCTCCTCAAGCAGATAAAGCCACCCGAGTTTGATGAGAGAGGCAGATTCGTCCAGGATGATGCTGAAATTTGGATTGAATCCATGGAGGATTACTTTGAAGCAGCTGGTACTGCCCCTACCAATCAGGCCAAGCTCACCAAGTTAAAGCTCACCGGCAAAGCCAGACTTTGGTGGAAGCAATGGTGCAGGGATCAAGGGATTTCAGAGGGGTCCATTACCTGGGAGAAGTTGAAGAAAGCCGTGCAGGGAAGATATTTACCACCTGCATATCGTACGCAGAAAATGAATGAGTTCTACGAGCTCAAACAGCTAGGACTCACTCTTGACGCATACTACTCTAAATTCGTCTCACTTTTAAAGTATGCGCCACAGATGGACATGACGCAGCAGGTGTCCAAATTTTGTGCGGGCTTAAATCCACCCGTAAATACCCCTCTCGAATCTATGCGTCCATCAGATCTTCAGGATGCACTCATTCGAGCGGCGCCTATAATTCAAGAGGTGCAAGCTAGACCAAGGGGTAACAAAACTTGGTCCTATAGTGACCCGAACAGAGGAGCATTCGGACCTCAAATGAAGAGAGTTCAAGGTCAAAATCAGGGACAAAGGAAGAAATCAAGGACAGATAATGTCAACAACTTTGTTCCTACTCAAAGTAATGGCCGAAACCTCTGTTGTTTCCATTGCAACGAACCCGGTCACTTCAAGAGGCAATGTCCCAATCTCAGCGGAGGACATTGTCAAACGCCTTTCCAAGGTGCAGGCCGCGGTCAAGGAGCCGTTACCCGTGGAAGAGGAAGAACCGCTTGCATTGCCAATAGGCAAAGATGCAAAGAAGAGGAAGAGGAAGATCTGACTATGGAAGCTGAATTCGAAAAAGCAACAGTTCATGCCGCTTTACACAAGAAAGAGCCGAACCGCCAGTTCTCAGTGATTCAGACACCGTTGGCCTATCAAGGTAAAGGTTTCAAAACCTTGATTGATTGTGGCAGTACACATTCGTTTATCTCACCAGCATGTGCAAAAAGTTTAGGAATAACCACAGTAGAAGCACCTACCCTACTTGTGGAGTTGGCAAACGGTCATGAGGTAACTTGTACCAGGCAAACTACTAAGGTGGAATTCTTTCTGGGAGGAAAGAAGACTTCAGTCAAATTCAGAGTCATGAATTTAGGTATCCATGAGTGTCTACTTGGGATGGATTGGCTTAAGCCCAACGATGCCCACATGCACTGTGGAAAGGGTCAAGTTTCCTTTCGAAACTCTGAAAGGGAATTTGTCACAACTCAAGGTGAGGCAAGAGTGCCAAGAATCCAATTAGCCAAAGTATCTCGGATCATAAAAGGAGTCAAAAAAGGATTACCTGTTTACCTAATCAAACTCAACAGGTTAGATCAAAAGCAAGAGTCTCATGAAGGACCTTCTTGGCTAAAGGAATACACTGACATATTCCCTGAGGAATTGATTGAACTTCCGTCTCAAAGAGAAGTAGATCATGAGATTAGGCTAGTGCTTGGAGCTACACCAATTGCAAAGATACCTTATAGAATGTCCATACCGGAAGCAATTGAGTTGAAGGAACAACTCAAGCAACTGTTAAATCAGGGTTACATCCGGCCTAGCAACTCACCTTGGGGAGCTCCAGTACTATTCCAGAAAAAGAAAGATGGGACACTTTGACTATGTATTGATTACCGAAGGTTGAATCAATTAATAGTCAAGAACAAGTATCCTATTCCTAGAATAGATGAGCTTCTTGATCGTCTTCAAGGTGCAAAGATCTTCTCCAAGATTGATCTTTGTTGAGTGTTGAAATGACTTGTTTTTTGGCTGATTTTTGTTGTTTTTGAGAGCTGAATGGTTGATTTTATGGGATGATTGGTTGATTTGGAAGTGGATTGAGAGTGTTTTGGATGATATTGATTGTGTTTTGGAAGTTCATGATGTTTGTTGATGGTTCTGTGATGTTCTGATAGGTTCTGAATGGTTCTGTATACCTTCTGTTTTGCTCTATTTTGGTCTGTTTTGTTCTGATTGTCTTCTGTAAGGAGGGATGAAGTATTGATTGATGAAGAATGAGATATTGTGAAAGTTTATTGAATGGTTTGTGAGAGTTTTGAATAGTTTGAGAGTGAGTTATGTGGTTTTGATGACCTTCTGTAACCTTCTGTAGGTCTTCTGTAGAGCTTCTGCTTCTGTTCTGTTTTTGTTCTGTTCTGTACTGTAACTGTTCTGTAGACTGTTCTGTATGCTTCTGTAAGTGTTCTATGGAATGTATGTGTGACTTTGGGGAAAGTTTTCTAGCCTTGGAAAGAGGTGAATACAAGTGCAAAAGAGCTGAAAGAAGTGGAAGAAGTAGCTGCTGAAGACTCAAGAGAAGACTAGAGTGAAGTGACAGTAGTGAGCTGTGAAGAGACACTATAGTGGCTCTGGTGACCCTTCATATCAGACATACCTCTTGGGAGGGTATCCATGACCTAAGAGTGATGATTGAGAGTAATTTTTGAGAGATTGTAGTGAGGATATGATGTATTATTGATGGAGAGAGAGAGAGAGTCAGAGATAGCCAATTTTACTGAAACAGAGTGATTGTATATGAGAGATTGAGAGAGAAGATTATGAAGATATTGAAGATGAATACTATGTGATGTATTTCCATTCAAGGATGGTGTACTTCTTTGCTTTCTTTGTTCTATTGATGGATTTTATGAAGATGTTGAAGAATATGGTCGATTCTATCAAAACCGTGGGAGATCTACATGATGCTGCATGAAGATTTGTTGTGCCTGGTGTTCTTTTCTTCATTGTGATCATATGAAACATGATAAACAAGCTTGTTGATGTTACAAGATAGATTTTCTTGCAAGAGAATTCCCTTTTCCTTGGTGTTCCTCTCGGGGCTCCATGTTTTTGGTGCGCAGCCGGGGAATCTTGCCATCAACAAGCACCAAAAGAGGCTGAAAATGAAGGAAATGGCATTGTCAAGAATAGAAGAATTCAATGGATGTTTGTAAAGTTCATTCTTCCACTGAAGAGTTGGAATTTCTCATAATCAAAGCCACTTTCCATAAGAAGTTCATCCCACAATGGCGGAAACACATCACCATCATGATGCATGCTCTATGTGATGGACAGTTTCCTCTTCCTATTGAAGCAGCAGAAACTTGCATCTTGGTGGAAAACTATTTGGGAACAAACTGAAGAGCAGAAACAGAGAGAATGACCATCCATGGAAGATTTGGCATTCATTGAAAAGTTTCCAGACAACATCAAGTGGGAGATTGTGAAGAAGCTTCAGGAGTCTTGGTCTGTAGAGGTTCACAGGGACAAGAAGGAAAATAGTTGGAATTTGTTCGTGGATGCTCAACAGCAAGATACATGGGATGCTTGGTGTACTGATAATCTTCTGTTTGTTCAATTAGCAACCCACTGGAAGTTGGTAGACAGAGTGTTTTTCACAACATACACTGTTGAAACCATCAGAAGCTGGCATTACTATGATGATGGCACCACCACAATGCTCAGACGTATGCATTTTGACACCTTCAGAACCGAATACCTTCCCCTGTGCAGTGGCATGAAAGCAGAATTCAGGGACGTTGAAAAGAAAGAAGTAGAAGAAATGTTGGCAAGAGAGTCCTCCAGAGACTGAAGTCTTCTCTTAATCCTCCGGGGAGCACTAACAACCTAGTGGAGCCACACTCCTGATGAATGGTGCAATAAAGAGGCAAGCGTTAGAACGAGTCTAGAGGTACATGAGAAGAGAGAAAGCAAAAATCAAGGCTGAGAACGAGCTCGCAGCAGAAGCCGCCTTTGACGCCCTTGCGGAACTCTTTACAGAAGTCCCAATGGCACATCAAGCCCTTCCTCCTCCTACTGGAGGCCCACTTCCAAGCCAGATCCGTCCTGGAAATATTGATGACAGACCAGCGAATGTAGTCCCATTGCCAGTTTTTAAGGGAGAGTACAATGAAGACCCCGATCTTCATGTAGCAGAGTTTATGGTAGCGTGTGTGGCTAACAATGCCAGAACCCCTGAGCATTGGTTGGCAATATTCCCCGCCACTTTCAAGGGTGCGGCGTTTCAGTGGTATGAGAGACAAGCAACAGGAACTTTTGGCACATGGGACGACCTGAAGTTGGCCTTCCTCACTAAATTCAGGTGTGAAGGTTTTGAAGAGTGGATAAGAGAGGAATTTATGAACCTAAGTCAGTCCTCTGGAGAAAGAGTAGAAGCCTATGTCTCACGAATGGAATCCATCTTGAAGAGATGGACTAACCATAATCTAGATGATGGTATTCAGAAGGGAGTGTTTCTCAGAGGATTACAACCAGAAGTCCGTAAGTTTGTGGAGTTACAAAGACCAGCCACCCTGCAAGCTGCAACAGAAGGTGCAAGACTGTACGATGAAGTGGAAGCTAGATTAGCAATGAATACAGGAAGAGGAGTCCTACCTCCTCTGGTGCCAGGAATGATGTATCCACCAAATGCAGTTCCAGGGACTGTTCCCTATCCCTACCAACAGATGCCCCCGGTATCACAGTACAGTACACCAAATCCACAGTGGCCACAATCCATGCCTCAAATGATGGTTCAACCACAACAACAATGGTCCCAACCAATCTCCTCAATGCAAAATCAGCAGCAACAGTGGAACCCTACCAACTGGAGTCAACAGCCAACAATTCAAACAGGAGCTCTGAATCAGAACCAGAATAGAGACCCCTCTGTACCAGCCCAACCAGTTTATGCAGTGATTACAGAAACTCCTCAAAACCCTCCTACCAGTACGTCAGGAGGAGAAAGCTTGAAGGATTATTTATCCAATTCAGTTGCAAACATCAAAAAGGAGTTGATGGATGTGATTACAGAGCAACTACAGACGTTGAAAGTGAATACCGCTAGCATATCCAACGTTGCAGGAGCAGGAAGAGATGTGATGCGGTCAAATACTGGGTGTGGTAAGTGTCATCAAGCAGGCCATTTAGCCACTGAATGTACACGAAAACCAACTATCCCTGGAGCCTTCTGTTCCTACTGTTTGCGGAAGAACCATACAGAAGACATTTGCTCTCTGAAGGAGATGCATGATAGGAGAAGAAAGGAAGAAGACGCAAGATTTAACTTGCTAGAATCCAAAATGAAAACACAAGATATTGGACCCAAACCTAGAGAGTTTGGTCCTAATTTCGGACCCAGACGATTTCCTTCTCAAAGTTACAGAGGCAGACAGTCTGGCGGTGGTCAAAGATCAGAAGTGGAGTGTTACAGATGCGGAGAAAAGGGACACATCTCACCAAATTGTCCAAATCCTCGAAGGTCAGTGGATTACAAGCCCTTATGCAGTCGATGCAAAGGAGAAGGCCACACTGCAAAAGACTGTCCAAGCCCAGCCCCAGTGAAAAACAGTGCTATTGATAGTCCGTCAAAGGCCCAAGAGCCTACCTCCAATTTGGTGGAATTGGAAGTTGCTGCCATCACTCGTGCAAAGCAGAAGGACCCACCTATCCAGAAAGAAAATAACCCTCCTACCAGAACAGTGAAGTTCAATCTTCCACTAGAAGAACAGAACAGAACAGAGCCTAACAGTGCCGTACAGGGCCCTACAGTGCCACAGAGAGTTACAGAGATAGTTACAGAGACAGGACCAGAGGTCCAGGATACAGAAGAGGAGGAAGTGCCACAAGTGGCAGAAGAAGCTCCTGTAATGCCTCTGTTGGAAGAAAGAGGGAAAATGAAAATGGGTGTTGCCCCATTCCCTAACCGATTAGAAAAGCCAGTGGATCCTATTAAGGAATACGATCTGGTCAGAGATCTAGATACCTTTAAACCAAACCTTACATTCCGACAATTATTGATGTTGTCTCCTAGTTGCCGGAAAAGATTCAAAAGCATACTGACAAAAAGACGTGGTTTAAGGATTGCTCTCTCAACAGCGACAAAGTCCAACAAGGCTCCAGAGCCTGTAAAAGAAGTGGATGTGGCTAACGCTTTCCTAGATCCGGGTACTCCAGAGACTGGCGTATGGATAGAAGGTTGCTTCATCGCAAATGCACTGATTGATGGAGGCTCATCAGTAAACATTATGACGGATGTGACGATGAAGGATCTAGGCCTACAAGGTGTGCAACCAACCCAATGGCTCATCAGACTGGCGAATCAGAGTAGAATCAAGCCTTTGGGCATTCTTCCATATGTGAAGACTACAGTGGCTGGAAAAGATTATTGGTTAACCTATTTGGTGGTGAAGCCAAACTCTTATGGTACATCCTATCCTCTGTTACTGGGTAGACCATGACTTTTTGAAGCTAGAGCAAGGACGGATTGGTTCAAAGGAACTTTGACCTTGGGCAGAGGACCCAACAAAGTGGTGCTGAAACTGTATGGTTCTCAAAAAGGACATGGATCCACCTCCTTGGAATTATCTTCTGACTCCCCTAATGAGGCTACAGATGGAACATCAGCAGACGAAGATGCTGTCAAACAGATCCTTCCCAAGAAAGTAATGGCACATTCCTTAACAGTGGATACTGTAAGCCGACTTCCAAAAGATGCAAAGCCGTTATCAATGGGTGAATACTTCCTGCCAGAACCAGGCATGACTTCTGAAATCACTTCTGACAGTGAGATAGAAGCATGGATGTACTGCTCTCCCTGTTACATGGTCACAGCAGAAGCAGAACCAGAGATAGAGGCAGGAGAGGAAACAGAGAATCTATTCTTCTGTTACAGAGCTCCTACAGAGACAGAAGCAGACGCAGAGACAGAGACAGAGACAGAAGAGGATGGATATGATATGGACGAAGAAGATTATGAAAGTGAGCCAGAAGAATCTATCCCACCTGAAGAGGATACATTTGAGGAAGAAGTTCCAGAAGCATCAGAAGCAGACGAGCTCATGCTATGGGACAGAATGGCGATGGTACCATTTGGTCTGGTAAATGGATCTTCTCATATGCAAAACCATTATAAGAAATGGATTAAGAAGAGCAAGCCGTCTTTTAAGTGTGGCTCCTGCCGTCCTAACCTATCCTTGCC
Organism: Lygodium microphyllum; assembly: GCF_053477565.2. Taxonomy (NCBI): domain Eukaryota; kingdom Viridiplantae; phylum Streptophyta; class Polypodiopsida; order Schizaeales; family Lygodiaceae; genus Lygodium; species Lygodium microphyllum. Next base: position 79,927,046 of record NC_141163.1, on the reverse strand, counting down.
AAAGAAAGATGATGATGATGCACCGTGCCAACAAGCACCAATCCAACTAACCCAACAAGCATCAGAGGGTTCCTGTTATGTGACGTTCCTGGATGTGTCATCTTCAGAAGAGGAGTCTTCAAGTCAAGAGGTAATTAATCTTGAAACCAAACTCGGAACGGCTTTAATCCCATTCCAACATCTTAATGAGCAACCTAAGTCTCCACCAAAAGAAGAAGTTGGTTCTAGTGGGACATCAGAGGAGGACATCACTCCCTTGAAGGAGTCGGATCTGTATCCAGAAGCAGTCCGCGGGACCTTCATCCGTGAAGTAGAAGGTGAAAGGCAGTTAACCTTTGTGGATGCAGAAGGCACTGAACGCCACTTGAAGGTGGGTAGCAGTCTCCCAGAAGAGGAGTTGTTAACCTTGTACAACTTGTTAAAAGAAAATTTGGACGTGTTTGCATGGTCTTACAAAGACCTAAAGGGGATTGATCCCACAATATGTCAACATCATATTGACTTAGAGCCTGATGCCAAGCCAGTACGGCAACGACAGAGGCGAATGAACCCGAATTATTCCACATTGGTGAAAGCGGAGCTGCTGAAGCTTCTGGAAGCCGAGTTCATTTATCCAGTGGCAAACAGTGAATGGGTTTCACCCATCGTGGTTGTACCCAAGAAGAATGGCAAATTGCGAATATGTGTGGATTTTCGAAAGCTTAATTCCAAGACCAAGAAGGATCATTTTCCTATCCCTTTCACAGACCAACTGTTGGACACAGTGGCAGGACATGAGCTTTATTCTCTTCTGGATGGATTCAGCGGATACAATCAAGTGCAAATCGCAGAAGAAGACCAATCCAAAACAACCTTCACCACAGAATGGGGGACCTATGCTTACCGAGTGATGCCATTTGGGCTCTGCAATGCCCCTGCTACTTTCCAACGAGTCATGATGGCTGCATTTCAAAATCATCTGCACGACTTTATTGAGGTTTATTTGGATGACTTCTGTGTCTATAGCTTGATCCGTGAACACTGGGACCACCTGGAACAATGCTTTGACCGATGCCGGGAGTATGGGATTTCCCTCAACCCCGACAAATGCATCTTTGGGGTCTCTTCTGGAGTCCTGTTGGGCCACATTGTCTCTGCACAAGGGATATCAACAGACCCTGCAAAGATCGAAAAGATTGCAGCTCTGGCAGCACCCACCAACCTCTAACAGTTGAGGGGATTCCTAGGCCATGTGGGTTACTACAGAAGGTTCATAGCCCATTTTGCGACAAAGGCAACTTCCTTGCACAAGCTTCTGAGGAAAGATGCAGAGTTTACTTGGACAGAAGAATGTGACAAAGCCTTTCACACTCTGAAGCAGTGTCTGATAGAGGCACCCATTCTGCAACCTCCTGATTGGACGAAAGAGTTCCATGTACACACTGATGCATCAATTGAAGGTTTAGGTGCTGTCCTCTACCAGAAGGGCTCCTCGAAGTTGGATCAACCGATCTATTATGCAAGCCGAAAAGTCACTGATAGGGAACGGAACTATACAGTGACCGAGCTGGAGTGCTTGGCAATGGTGTTTGCCTTGGAAAAGTTTCGCCATTACCTCCTATCCACCCACTTTAAATTTTATGTGGATCATGAGGCTCTGTCCTTCTTGATGAACAAAGCAGATGTGAAAGGACGATTGATGAGATGGCTCCTTCTATTCCAGGAGTTTGATTTTGAGGTGATTACTAAGCCTGGTCGTTCCCATGTTCTGGCTGATCATCTGTCGCGTATCCCACAAACTGCAGACGAGGAGCAGGATGATCCAGACCTCCCTGATGTTTCCCTATTCTTGGTGGAAACTGTAACTCCGTGGTATGCAGACATTGCTAATCTGTTGGCAACCCAACAATACCCTCCTGGTATTTCTAGTCGGGAAAGGAAGAAGCTTATGTTAGAATCAGCCCCCTACACCCTGCTAGGCGGTGCATTGTACAAGAAAGGCAAAGATGAAGTGCTCCTTAGATGTGTTGCAGGAGAAGAGATTGGGATTGTTTTGAAGGCTTGCCACGACAAGCCATGTGGAGGTCACTTTGCAGGAGAAGCTACAGCCAGGAAGGCTCTGCTAGCAGGATATTGGTGGCCTACCATTCATAAGGATGCCTATGATTACTGTAAAAGCTGTGATGCTTGTCAAAGAATGGGGAAACCCACGAAGACAAGTGCCATGCCATTGCAACCTATCCTTCCTTTGAAGCCGTTTGAGAAGTGGGGCATTGACTTCGTAGGTCTGATCGACCCTCCTACCAGAAGGAAACAGAACAGATACATCCTCGTATGCACGGATTATGTTACAAAGTGGTGTGAAGCTAAAGCCCTTAAGCGGGACGATGGTAACAGCGTGGCCCTGTTTATGTACGAGAATATCATCACCCGTTTTGGCAGTCCCTTAGAGCTGGTAAGTGATAGAGGCACTCATTTCCTTAACAAAGTCATGGAAGAGTTGACAGAGTTGTATAAGATCCGCCATCGCAAGTCCACTCCTTATTACCCCAGAGCCAACGGCCAAGTCGAAGTCACCAATCGCATCCTTTGCTCGATTCTGACAAGAACAATTGCCGCACATCGTCGTGATTGGGACGATCGACTTACAGAGGCCCTCTGGGCGTACAGAACCTCCCATAAAGCAGCAACGGGACAGACACCTTTCCAGTTGGTGTATGGTACAGAAGCTGTTTTTCCTGTTGAACTGGAACTACCCTCTTTGAGAGTGGCTATCAAAGAGCGTTTGGGGGATGATGATTCACTGCAACGCCGTCTCCTGCACTTGGAATGTTTGGACGAAATTCGTAGGATGGCTCTACAGTGCATGGAAGCCACGCAAGCTCGACGTAAGGCTTACCATGACAGTTTCATCAAGCACAAGGAGTTCAAAGAAGGTGATTTGGTCCTAGCCTATGATTCACGCTTTGGCAAGTTTCCTGGCAAGCTCCAGCAGCGATGGATGGGCCCCTATCAGGTACTTGCCGTCAACCCGAATGGTTCTATTCAAGTGCAGACCATTGATGCCTCTGATGATCCCTTTCTGATCAATGGATATTGCCTGAAGAAGTACTTCCCTCCTTGGGGATCTTGACAATTACGGACACTTGATCCTTCCCCTCGTTGGCGCGGCATTGTACTTCTTATGATGTTACTTCTGATAGCCGTTCTTCAATCACTTCTGATGAGGTGGACGCAACCCTCTGTCCCCTCCAAACCCTCTTCCAGCCTTGATTTTTTATCCTCTATTTTCCACCAGCGACAGTGGCGAGGTGGGTCTTGACACATGGTCTTTCTACCATTCCCTTGTTCAATTTGAAGAAAAGAGAAAAAAAGAAAAAAAGAAAAACACAAAACATATCGGTCATGGGCGAAAAGGACTTAGGTCCCTGTCATGCCGACCTATTCTTCGAGAAAAGGTGGAAACACCCTCAGGAATAGGGGGGAAAAAAAAGAAAAAAAAAGAAAAAAAAAAAACAAATCTGTTATGAGAGAAAAGGAAGCAATTCCCTGTCATAGCGGGCCTCGTTCCAAGAAAAGGTGGTAAACACCCTTGGGCGAGAAGCTGGCTATGGAAAAGGTGGTAACACCCAGCAGTCCAGAAAGCGGATTCATTGATTGATATCCCTCGGATCCAATTCCGAAGCTGCCTCCCTTGGTACGCTGTGTCATGGGTCTCTCTGCAAAGTGACTAACTGTCCTCTAGCAGACGACATGTTCCTATCCAACACAATGTTCAATTTGATGGCTACCTCCCTAGGTACGCCTCTTCAACAACTGATGACGCGATCTTCATCGACAACCCCTTGAGTGATGTGAGCTTTCATCCTAACCGGATGGGGAAGTGAGTACGGTTACCCTCTATATCTATCAACAACGAGTGAGACAGAGGGTGGGGTGAGTGACCAGTCTTTTCCCTTCAAATCGAATGAGAGGTGAGAAGCGTGAATGAAGTGTTGCACGCACGGGATGGGCCTCTCAAAGCACAAAGCACGATTTGTTCTGTACACTGCACCATAAGGCTCCCTGGCCTTCCTTCTTGCACTGTATGCCGGCACAGGGCGGGATGCACAGTTGCACCATCAACTGCGCACAAGGCATACACCCTTTGCACAAGTGATTGTGAGGATTACATCAATGGGTTTCAGGAAAAGGCTGCCCTCCTGTATCTGTCAACAGAGAGTGAGACAGAGGGTGGGTTGAGTGTGACTGGAGTTTCTTCAAATCAAATACCGAGAGGTGAAGATTGAGGGACGTTACGACACTTGGAGTCAGGTATGTTTCCCTGTGCACCCACGGGATGGGTCTTTACCGTCAACACAAAACACATCACCCTGTTCTGTACACTGCACTGTAAGGCTCCCTTGCCTTCCTCCTTGCACTTATGCCAAATGGGTTGGATGCACTAATGCACCATCAACTGTGCACCCTGGCATACTCCTTCTGCACCATTCCCCCCTTGTCGATTCCTCAACCGGGCATGAGATATGGGGTTCCATCATTCTTCCTTGAGTGATATTAGTCATGGGGCAAGTGACTGTTCTTTCATTCCAATTGAGTGACTGTGAGTTGAGTGTAATATCCCTCATCATCGACAACGAATTTCCTACGATTCCTTCTATCTGCTACCTCCCTGGGTGCTGCCACGTGGTCCCTGCCATGGCAGACGTGTGCGCTGAGCAGATGCCTTGGTTCCTCCAAGCACTGACAACCACCGTGGACGTGCCATCGTCACTCAACCTTGATTCTTGACGAAACGGGCCAAGTTTTTCTAACCCTACAAACTTCTGTTTCTTAGTGATGGTCATGTTTTAAGTGTGGGGAAGTTAGTGGATGGTTTGTGGTGTGGTCCTAGGTCCCTGTTGCTCGGTTAACCCTATCCGTTAAGGTCTTAAGTGTGGGGACGCGTCCCTGCGCGTCTACCGTACATACCTTTCTGCATATGCCTTAACCTGCTCATGCATGTATACCATGACTTGCTTTTACCCTCCTGGGGACCCTTCCCACCCACCCATTCATTTTCCACCCACCCTTGGGGTTGTTTCCTTACAGTTTTCCTTCATTCCCTGATTTTGAGGTCCTTCCATGTGAATGCACCCTACGTTCACCAAAGTCCCAATCCACCCTTATAGCCCTGTTCCCCCCATTGAACTGACCATTTTTTCTTTTTACCTACCCCTGTTCCGGTGCACGGTTTTTGAGTTATTAATTTTTGAAGCATTTTACACAATTTAGCCGGTTTTCCATGAGAACGCGCTTTTCTTGCTTCGAAACCGTGATCTGACATCATAGCCCTGACCAACGCTTTTCCCCTGACATTTTTCCTTTTTATTCAGCATTATTCCGATACACGGTTTGTCCGTTATTAATTTTCCGGGTTTTTCGCGCCTTTTTCGTGTGTATTTTTGACATTTTTCCATGTGAACCTACCCTATTTGCATCGGAATTCCAATTTGATTTGACAGCCGTGTCCCCTGTGCCTTCCCCTACCTTTTTCCTTTTTTCTCCACCCTTTTTCGACTTCCGAATTTTTACTTATTAATTTTTAAATGACTTTTCGGGAGTATTTTTGGAGTTTTTCACATGTGAACCCCTCCTATTCCTGCCGAAACTGCGGTTTAACATGATAACCCTGTGCCACTTCTTTCTGTGGACATTTTTCCTTCTTAATGCATGTCATTCCGGTGAATGGTTTGTCCGATATTAATTTCCGATCCCATTTTCGGGTTTGTTTTTTGGGTTTTTCCCATGTGAACGCGTCTTATCTCAGTCGAAATTATGTTTTGACGTGATAGGATTGTCAGGCACATCTCTCTGCACAGTTTTCCTTTTTTCTGCACTTCATTCCGATGCACGAATCTTTTGGTATTAATTTTTAAATTGCGTTTTTGATTCGTTTTTTGTGTTTTTTGCACGTGACCGCCCTTTATCCCTCCCGAAACCCCCGTCCCATATTTTTCTTGTTTCCCCCCTGTCGTCCTGCCCACTTTTCGTTTTTACGATATTTCGTTTTGACGTCCGGATTGGGAGTTATTAATTTTTCTTTCTTTTTACGTTTTTTTCTCGCTCTCGTTTTGCGCGTGAACGCGCCTTTTTTCGATTTTACGAATCTCCACGCGCCTCGGTCGTGTCCGCGTACCTTGTATCGTCTTCCTCGCGCCATTTTAATCCCGTTACGGCAAATTTTTTTACCCCGCCGCGCGCACGTGCGCGGGCCGGGGATATGCCCCCTTTTTGACCCTGCCCACCACCCCCTGCCCACCCCAACCTGCCCGCCCACCTTTTATTTTTTATTTTTTTTAAAAAAACAGACACCCCCTCCCCCCAACCGTCTTCTTCTTCTCTCTTTCTCCCCCTCTCCCTTTCTCCCACCGTCTTCCTCCACGTCCCTTCCTTCCTCCTCGCGGTCGTCCTCTTCGTTGCAGGCGGTCCCTCCCCTCGGTCCTCCTTCCTTTCCCACGCAGGCACACGCCTCCCCTCCCTCCTCCTTCGCTAAGTGCCGCCTCCCTCCCTCTCTTTCCACACGCCTACCTCCCTCTCTTCCTACCCCACGCCCGCCGACTGCCTCCTTTGCTCCCTCCTTTGAATGCTCCTCCCCTCCCTCCTCCTTCGCCGAGTGCCGTCTCCCTCCCTCTCAGCAGCGCCACCTCCAGTGCCCTCCTCTCCCTGCGCCCTCTCCTCCTTCTCCTCCCCCCTCCACGACCTCCTCCTCCCTTCCTTCTCCCTCTCCACCCACTCCTTCTCCTCCCCCCAGTTCGCCTCCTCCTCCCTCCTCCTTCGCCTCCACACTGCCCTCCTCCAGCGCCCTCCTCCTTCCTCGCCCCCGCCCGCCGCCTTCTACTCCTCCCCCCGCCCCGCCAGTCTCGCCTCCTCCCTGTGGCCCGCGCCTCCTCCCTGTGGACAGCGCCGCCGCCCGCGCCTCGTCGTTCTGCCAGCCGCCGCCGGATCACCAGCAGCCGCCGCGCCTCCTCGCCTTCGACCACGCCTGCCGCCGCTGTGGCCGCCCTGTGAAACGCGCCGAACGCCACTCCACCTCCTCCGCCGCCCGCGACCTCCCCTTCTACCACCTCCTCCACTGCCTCCTCTCCCTCTGCCACCTCCTCCCACCCTCTCACCTGTCAGGTTAGAAACTAACCTTAGATTAGTAAAAACTAACCTCACTATGATTAATTCCTAACCTAGTTTAAATTTAACTTAACTAGAATTAGGTTAAAATTTAACTTAACTCGACTTAGGCTAACCACTAACCTAACTAGGGTTAGTCCCCTAACCACTAACCTAACCCCTAGTTAGTTTACACCCTACTAACTTAACCATGATTAGTTGACTACCCCCACTAACTAACCCTAGGTTAGTTAGTCTCACCTAGGTTAGTTAGAACTGAACCCAGACTAACCTAATTGCCTTAGTCCACCCTAGACTAACCCAGACTAACCTAAGCAACTTAGACTTACCTGACTAGACTTAGGTAGACTAACTTGACTTATCCTACTAACCAGACTTAATTGACTTATGTTTAATTGACTTATGTGATTAATGTGATTTAGGTGACTTAATTAATCACTACATTAATTTTTCCATAAAAAATTTCAGAAAAATTTCTACAAATTCCTTTTGCCTTTTGTCAATTTTTGGAACTTTGTCTGCTGGAAACTGCCTACCCTATAATTTTTGAAAATTCCACATTTCCTACATTTAACCCTAAAATTGCCCATAAATATAGAAATTTTATTTAAAAAATTGTAAAAAATTGTAAAAAATTCTAAAAACATTCTAAAAATTTCCCCTTACCTCCCTTCATCATTTTCCATTTATTTAACCATAAAAAATCACAACTAAAAATAAAATAAAATAAATAAAAATACAAAACCAACACAAACTAAATTAACACATCTGCTAAGGTGTTGTCCTTGTTGTTTCACCAGTGTTCTTTGCTTTTCCTTTACTGGAACTCTTCCGTGCGCATTCCTGCATTACATACACACCCCTTCCAGGTATTTATTTTATGTGATTTATTTATTTATTTTCCCCCTTAATCACAATTAATTGTTAAAATGAACCCTTTAATTCACCCACAGTTTCCACGCGCATTCGCGCTAAACACACATATTTTTTAATTAAAATCAACTAGCCATCACATGAGCACGCGCTGGCAAAAAAGCGCTCCACATCACCTTAATTTATAATTAATGAATTGCATTTAGAGACCCAGTCGGGAATCGAAGTCCGGGAATCGTATAACTGCACCGGTTTAACCTAATAATTGGTAATTAAATTTATAATAAGGAACCGCCGTTTTCTTATTAAGGTTTATCACCTAATAAAAATTCACCCATTTTTAATAATTGATTAAAATCAACTCTTCATTAAATTAATTCCCCCCTCACTGCACTTACTTCCCCTTTTTAATGAAGCGTTTCGTGGGATTGGTATACGCAGTCATTAGTGTTGTTTTCCATGGTCCAGTCTTGGTTCTATCACAGATGTCGTATTGATATGTGTCGGATATGGTATGGTTTTGGTTTCTTGTCTTTGTTACGGTTACGGGTACGGTATGCAGTTTTTTTTCTTTTATTGCCTGATACGGGGTTCAGGGTGTTTGTCTGATGCATCGCATGAAGCTTTCGGTCGCATTTGTCTCGAGGTCATGTCAAATTTTTTCTAGGATGTGGTTTGCTTGGGGTTAGTAGGTCGCGTCACGTTTTGATTGGTAATTCTCTTATCCTTGGTTTTTGTCTGTTGGTTTGCAGGCATTCTCCTTGATTGTCTGTGTTTGTGGTGTGTGTGTAACCATCTGAATGGTGCCTTCTCATGCTCCTCCCCCTATCCAGTACGTCCCATTAGTTAGTAGGGATTACTCATCCCTACTTACTTTTGAGCCCCTCACGAAGGCAGGACTTGCTGCTTTTGTGGCCACTCCTTTTCCATTACTTCTAGAGGATCCGTCCGTATGTGATGAGTTCCTGGCCTCTTACAGCAAGAAGACAGGTGTAGTCCAAGGCATGTCTATGACATTGACGTCTCGAGGCTTAGGGAAGGCTCTGTCTTTACCCTTCAAAGGAGAACCTTTTGTGACCACTCGTCAGCTCTTCTCTAATGAAGAGATTCTCAAGCTGTTGCAGAAGCAGACAAGGGAAGTCCTTGATGTTAAGAAAGTGATAAACTCTTCAGGAGTTTCGTTTTCTATGATTAGTGATCCTGTATGGAAGACGATGTGCCAGTTCCTTCAGGACAGGTTTATGCCTGCCAAAACGCCATCCCACTATTTGTCCAAAGAGCTTTTCACAGCTTCCAGGATGGTGCTAAAAGGAGTTGCTATTGATTGGAGCACATACCTCCTTACTAAAATGGATCAGCATTTTGTTAAAGTCACGAGGGGTAATGTTACCAATGTTACCTATGGATCATATTTGTCTGCCTTCTTGACCTATTCAGGTTTACAGAAGACTGTACCTCCACCTCCAGCATCAGATCCAATACCTCCTCCTCCACCTTCAGACGAGTCAGCACCTATTGACATTGAGGATGATGATTCTCCGCCTCCCCTGGTCATACAGCGCAAACGCTTGAAGAGGGTAGTCGACAAAGCCCCTGCTGTACTTCCCTCAGTGTCTATCCCTGCTACTTCTGGCAGTGAACTCCCTGGGTATCTCACTTGCAATAACCTGTTCAGAGCACATCGAGAAGGATCCTTGGAGATCTCAGTTCCCTCCCTGAATAGTCTCGTCTCAGGAGATGCCATTCCTTTCCTCTCCAAGGATATTCAAAGTTCCATTGAGTTGTCAGTGACAGCCTGTGTTCAACAGCTGTATGCATCTTTCTATGAAGAGCTCATGCAGTCCAAAGACCAGTTGCATAAGGCAACATCTGAGTTAGCTTCTGCTAAGGATACCCTAGCAGATCTATTTAAGCAAATGGAACAGCAAACCCAACTGGTTGCCATTCAAAGTGATGAGATTTCTTCATTAAAGACCCAGTTATTCGAGGCTCAGTCACAGGTTACTAGCCTTTCAGCAGAGAAGGAGAGGATGTCCAGTGAAGTGAAAGAATTCCAAGTTCTCTTAGATGACAAGCTTTCAGCTTTACAGATGGCTAATGACACAGTGGCCAACCAAGCCTCCCAAATCCAGCAGTTGCAAGATCAACTTGCAAAGTCCCGCTCTGTTCCTCCAAGCCCTCATGTTTCATTAATTCCTTCTCTTTCACAGCAGGACTTGGCTGCTCTACAGAGACAGGCTACTTTGTGCCCTCTATTCCAAGATAAAGTGGAAAGATTGCAGTCCAGAATGGACTTGTTATGGTCTACCTTTGAGCAGTTTCAGGAATATGTCTTACCAGACCATTCTTTCTTTGTCCACTACCACTTGCAGAAGTTGGTCTTCTATATGAAGCTTTCCATGATGGATTTACCTTTTCCAGAGGATGGCTGGAGTGGGGTTTGGTCTGCTGAATTGTTGACAGAGGTAGTCAGAATGATCTTTGAAGATTCTGTCACGCCAGACACCATGTTGATGTCATACATGTATCTCCGAGGAGATTTGTTAATTCCAGATGAGATAGATATGGCATGGTATGTGGGGGATGTGGTCTTACAGGCTGTTCTATATGTCAATCATTTGGAGTTGCGCATAGCTCATATGTTTCAGAGTTATTCCTCCAAAGTGGCTGATTGTCAGGATAATTCGTGGCATCCCATGATTGATTCGGTGGTCCTCAATCAAAGACAAAACACAGCTCCTACCTTTACCCAGAGTACTAACCAACTGAGGATGGATCTCTTAACCTATCTTTCCAAACATAATCCATTTGATGCTACTTTCTTTGATGCCTATCATAGACGATCTCTCTTAGGACCTTCTGTTCCTACCCTCCTCTATTACCAACAATTGGCTCACCGCTATGCTATATATTTTTCCCTTTGTCAAACTAATTCCACGGTAATTTTACCACTTCTTTTCCAACCTTCAAATTTCCCTCAAATTCCCATTTTCACTTACTATTCCTTTATTGAGGATAGGGTATTTTCCCCTTCTCCGCCCTGTCCTTCACCCCTCATTAATGTACCCTCTACATTTCCTATTTATCAGTTAACACCGTTCCTTAGTGATTCCTTACAAATTTCTGCCACTCCTTCTTTAACCTTTTCTTTCTTTTATGATTTTTCCTATCCTTCCCTACATCCACTTTCCCTTATTCCATTACCCTCTCCTAACACTTCCATATCTCAACCACCTCAGTTGGTTAGTGACTGTGACGGTTTTGATACTCAGATTTCCAGAAGAAGGGGATGGAGTTCGGATGATTGCCTTACAGGACCGCAGATTAATTGGCCAGTAATTCCAGGGGAATGGACAGCTTCCAGTCAAGCTTATCAAAACTATGTTCATTTTGCCCAACAATATTCACAGTTTGCAGATCCCTCAGTGAGATTAACTGCTCACTTTGCTTGGTATCTGGCGTATATGCATAGGCACTCTCATACTGATTCAAAGCCTATTCCAAAGTTGTGCATGAATGTCAATGTTAGCATTGATTCTCAACAGCTGGAGATACTGTATTTTCATGCCCTCTGTTTACCTAGCAGATACTTGGTCCTGTTGGAAATGATGTGCTGTCTCCAATTTTTTCAAAATCCTCCCAAAAACTTTGTAGATGAATCCTTATCTATGGATCGATTCCGACAACATCAATCTTTTAAGAGGGATCATCTTCATTGATACCTTTCCAATGTATACTGGAAGCTTTTTAATACCAAACTTTTCTTTTTGAAGAAGTCATTCAGATGGTTGTGTTGTGTATTAGTGTTTGTGTTGTGAGTTCATTTATGTCAAACGAACGTGGTGGTTTCCTATTGGATTTTGTGTACGAGCTATGTTTTGGAGATTTGTAGAGATGGGGTCATGGTTGGAGAATTGAAGCTGATGCAGATGACGAAGAAGCAAACTCTTATATCCTTTACAAATTTGTGATGCTTTTTAGTTTGATAAGAGGTGTTAATTTCAAACGAGTTTTCCTTTCTTTGTATTTTTTATATCAGAAACAGGTTATAAGTTGGGGTCGTGGTGGATGGATTCTTTTTGAGAAGATATTGAAGATCAAAGTTGCATTTTTTTTAAATGAACTTGTATTCCCTTTTTCCTGGGTCGCGAGGATGCTTCCTTATTAAGTGTGGGGATATGTTAAGTGTTGAAATGACTTGTTTTTTGGCTGATTTTTGTTGTTTTTGAGAGCTGAATGGTTGATTTTATGGGATGATTGGTTGATTTGGAAGTGGATTGAGAGTGTTTTGGATGATATTGATTGTGTTTTGGAAGTTCATGATGTTTGTTGATGGTTCTGTGATGTTCTGATAGGTTCTGAATGGTTCTGTATACCTTCTGTTTTGGTCTGTTTTGGTCTGTTTTGTTCTGATTGTCTTCTGTAAGGAGGGATGAAGTATTGATTGATGAAGAATGAGATATTGTGAAAGTTTATTGAATGGTTTGTGAGAGTTTTGAATAGTTTGAGAGTGAGTTATGTGGTTTTGATGACCTTCTGTAACCTTCTGTAGGTCTTCTATAGAGCTTCTGCTTCTGTTCTGTTTCTGTTCTGTTCTGTACTGTAACTGTTCTGTAGACTGTTCTGTATGCTTCTGTAAGTGTTCTATGGAATGTATGTGTGAATTTGGGGAAAGTTTTCTAGCCTTGGAAAGAGGTGAACACAAGTGCAAAAGAGCTGAAAGAAGTGGAAGAAGTAGCTGCTGAAGACTCAAGAGAAGACTAGAGTGAAGTGACAGTAGTGAGTTGTGAAGAGACACTGTAGTGGCTCTGGTGACCCTTCATATCAGACATACCTCTTGGGAGGGTATCCACGACCTAAGAGTGATGATTGAGAGTAATTTTTGAGAGATTGTAGTGAGGATATGATGTATTATTGATGGAGAGAGAGAGAGAGTCAGAGATAGCCAATTTTACTGAAACAGAGTGATTGTATATGAGAGATTGAGAGAGAAGATTATGAAGATATTGAAGATGAATACTATGTGATGTATTTCCATTCAAGGATGGTGTACTTCTTTGCTTTCTTTGTTCTATTGATGGATTTTATGAAGATGTTGAAGAATATGGTCGATTCTATCAAAACCGTGGGAGATCTACATGATGCTGCATGAAGATTTGTTGTGCCTGGTGTTCTTTTCTTCATTGTGATCATATGAAACATGATAAACAAGCTTGTTGATGTTACAAGATAGATTTTCTTGCAAGAGAATTCCCTTTTCCTTGGTGTTCCTCTCGGGGCTCCAATCTTAGGTCAGGTTACTATCAGATAAGGATCAATGAAGAAGATATTCCAAAGACGGCCTTCAATACAAGATATGGGCACTTTGAGTTCCTGGTTATGTCATTCGGGCTTACAAATGCACCTGCCACCTTCAATAGATTAATGCAAGATATCTTTAGACCATATCTTGATGATTTTGTGCTTGTCTTCTTCGATGACACTTTAGTCTATTCTAAACAGGAAGAAGATCATGAACCTCAACTTCGGATTGTCCTTGAGACAATGAGGTCTCATAAGCTGTATGCAAAAATGAAGAAGTGTGCATTCTTCAAGAGTGAGATTGAATATCTGGGATTCATGGTATCATCATAAGGAATATCAGTAGACCCAGAGATGTGCTTGAATGGCCAATACCAGTATCCGTCAAAGAGATACGTAAATTTCTTGGATTGACAGGATGGTATAGGGTCTTCATAAAAAACTATGCTTTGATTGTAGCACCTCTTACAGACTTACTAAAGAAGCAGACTTTCATTACATGGTCAACTTCCGAACAAAATAGCTTCGACAAATTGAAGCAAAGTTTGGTATCAGCACCTATTCTAAAACTTCCTGACCTCAATAAGGAGTTCGAGATAGTAACTAATGCTAGCATTCTTGCCTTGGGGTGTGTACTTATGCAAGAAGGTCATCCAGTAGCATACTCTTCAAGGAAATTGAAGAGTCATGAAAAGAATTATGCCACGCATGATCTGGAATTACTAGCTGTCATCCATGATCTAAAGCTTTGGAGACACTACCTGTTGGGTAACAAGTTTACTCTAGTAACCGATCATAAGAGTCTCAAATGAGACAGTGTCGGTGGATTGAAGTATTGGAGGAATATGATTTTGAAATCAAGTACTGACCAGGGAAGGAGAATGTAGTTGCCGATGCACTCAGTCGCAAGGCATTCCTAAATTCCCTAATCTTGCAGAATCCATCAACGGCCAGATCTCTGGCTACAAAAGTATCTATGCCAAACAACCTTATACTTGAACTAGCTAGAGAGGAAGCATGCCATGATTTGGCCTACCAAACAATGATAAAGGAAATATCTACCAAGGAGCAGAATCAGAAGTTGCAAGCTAAGTATTAGGAATTTTTCATTGATAATGGACCTGTCTACTACAAAACAAGGCTGTGTATACCAACAAGCCAGTCACTTAAGCAGAAGATATTATGGGAAGCTCATGATTCTCCTTTTTTAGGACATCCTGGCTATGCTAAGACTCTTAATGCAGTTAATTAGGAAGAGCTATCATTGGGAGAGGCTTAAAGGTGACATTCTCAAGTATGTCACTGAGTGTTTGTCTTGCCAACGTATCAAAGCCGAACATGTCATGATGCCAGGGAAACTACAACCGCTTGACATTCCCCAAAAGAAATGGGAATTCATTAGTATGGATTTTGTTGTGGGCTTACCCCAAGTCCAAGGAGGATACAATTCCATTATGGTTGTGGTTGACATGCTTACCAAGGTTGCATACCTGATTCCAATAAAGAAACTATAAAGCCTCCGACATTGCAAGATTGTTTATCAAGGAGATATTCAAGCTACATGGGTTACCTAGAAGAATCATTAGTGATCGAGATTCTCTCTTCACATCACACTTCTGGAGAGCTATCTTTGAAGCTATTGGGACTCAACTCTGTTTTAGCACCGCTTACCATCCCCAAACGGATGGCCAAACAGAGCGAGTAAATCAAATCATCGAAGATATGCTTAGGGCATACTACTGTTGAGAGTCGAAGAGGTGGATTAAATACTTGCCATTAGTTGAATTTGCCTACAATGCTTCTTACCAGCAGAGCATTCTGATGACTCCTTTCCAGGCATTGTATGGTCATGATTGTCGAAGTCCCCTAAACTTTTCTGATCCAACCCTAAGAGTTGAAGCGTCAAGACATATGTTGGAAGACATGGATGATCAAATAAAGTTAATAAGACAAGACATACAAGCGGCCAAGGATAGACAAAAGGCATATGCAGATTTGAAACGTCAAGATAGAGTCTTCGAAGAAGGAGACATGGTCTTCATTCGTGTACACCCTAAAAAGAGTTCTCTATCCCTAGGAGAATGCAAGAAGCTAAGTCCACACTACAACATATAGACCCAATAGCGACGTTTAAAGCGATGGAATTATTCATGGAAAAAATTATCCCCGTCATCGCTATTCTCGTCGCTATTAGCGACGCGATCGATTCATCGCTATTTGCGTCGCTATATGCGTCGCTATTTGCATCGCTATATACATTGCTATTTGCGTCGTTATTTGGGTTAGGGACGCTAATAGCGACGCATATCGCGACACAAATAGCGACGCTAATAGCGACGGTTGCAGAGTAAATTTGCGACGCAAATAGCGACGGTTATAGAGGGGAAAAAAAATAGGTGGTAGGGCATACAGCCCTACCACCCTTCTAGCTATATGTACTAAATATTCTTGCATAATTCATTTGCCAATGTCAGCTACATCTAATGTTTAAAAATTGTGTATCAGATTATTTAAAAAAATTTTGAATCCTTTGATTGCAAAAGCAAGATATAATTAATTCGAAAAGGTATTTCGCAAGGAGCTTTTTCATCACTTACTTAGGCCCGAGAAAAAAAAGAGATTGTGATTACAAAAGCTAGATATAATCAATTCAAAAAAGTATTAATCAAGGAGCTTTTTTATCACTTGTTAGGCCCAAGAAGAAGAGCTTCACTTCAAGATTTCATTATAGTCCCATTGAATAAGTCCCATTGATCTTCTACTTACTCCAGCTTATTCCAACATTGTTCAAGTCTTTTTGGGGGAGCATTTGGACATATGTAAGAGTTATACCATGGTGTTGGAGCCAGAAACCCTTATATAGGGAGTGGTAGTGTCTCTAAGCTCTACTTCTTCCTTTTTGTTTTTACCTATGTCTAAGTCATCTTCTATCTCTTCTTTCTTGTCTTCACCCTCAATCTCAATGGATGGAGGTGTTTTAAGATCAAAAGAATCAAGCTCATCCTCCCCCTTCTCAAACACCATTTTTTGAGCTCAGATTAGTTACTGTACGCCAAGTAGATCCATGAAACAAACAAAATTCTCTTTACCAAGTGATTTGGTAAAGATATCGGCTACCTCGTCTTGTGTCTTCACATGAACTAGATCAATCTATCCTACAAGTACCATTTCTCTAATGAAATCGTAATGAATCTCTATGTGTTTGGATCTAGCATGATAGACGGGGTTGCTAGCTAGTATCCATATACACCTGAGGTTGTATACATAACCCTCATGCTACTCCATATATACCTCTTCAAGCAAGTCACCATTCATGAATGCATTTTTGACATCCACTTTTCATCATTTTCAGCCCTTAGAAGCCACTAATGCAATGACTATTCTCACCATTTCCATCTTAGCAACCGAGCTGAAAGTCTCCTCATAATCTAGGCTGTATTGATGTGCATATCCCTTTGTAATGAGCCGGGCTTTATAACTTTCCAATGAACCATCTGACTTGCATTTCTCTTTATAAACCCATTTTCTTAAAGACATTGAGTACCTCATTCTTGTACTTCCGAATGTACAACCATGTATATCAGTTGAAATCATCTATCCAACCGACACTAGATTCTTGCAAATTTCGTTCTGCCATCTATCCAATCGACAATAGATTTTTGGTAATAGAAGCTACTCTCATTCTTCTTCTTCTCCTTCACGGGTTCCCTCCTTCTTCTTTGTAATTGTCCCTTCTCTTTTTGTGGTGGATTGGTGGTGGCAGCGACCTCTCTCTCTCTCTCTCTCTCTCTCTCTCTCTCTCTCTCTCTCTCAATCTCCCTTGCGCACGTTGATCTTTCTCACTTCTTCTCTCTATACACTCTTCATCAACAAAAAGAAAGAGAGAAGTAAAGAAAAGAGAAAAACAAAGAGAGAAGAGATAATGCACTTACCTCAAAGCTTGAAGAACAAAGAGAAAAACAAAGAGACAATAGATAATGCACTTACCTCAAAGAGAAAAACAAAGAGAGAATAGATAGTACACTTACCTCAAAGCTTGAAGAAGAATCCCTTCGCGCTTCTCTCCTTCTTCTTCTTCTCCTTCACGGGCTCCCTCCTTCTTCTTTGTAGTTGTCCCCTCTCTTTTTGAGGTGGATTGGCGGTGGCAGCGACCTCTCTCTCTCTCTCTCTCAATCTTCCTTGTACATGTTGATCTCTCTCACTTCTTCTCCCAATACACTCTTCATCAACAAAAAGAAAGAGAGAAGTAAAGAAAAGAGAAAAACAAAGAGAGAATAGATAATACACTTACCTCAAAGCTTGAAGAAGAATCCCTTCGTACTTCTCTTATTTTTTTCTCATTCGGGAGTTCCTTCCTTCTCCTTTACACTTGTCTCCTCCCTCTTCATGGATGGTGGCAGTGGCAACGGCCTCTCTCTCTCTCTCTTGCTTATTAACAAACTTGTAAAATGCCATTCTCGGGTTTTGATAAATTTTTATGAAGCCCCTCTCTCTCCTATTTTTTATTTCTCTCCATCTCTCTCTTCCTTCCCCCTTCTTCTCTCTATTTCTCTCCCTCCTTCCCTCCCCACTCTCACTCAACTCATCTCATTGCAAAGACAATCAAAGATAGAAAATAAAAGGCTTAAGAAGCAAAGATATTGAAAGAAATGTCACCCCACCTGTCTTTATCTCTCTCTCCCCCCTCTCCCTTTACTTTTCTTTATTAACCTTCTCTCTCATTCTCTCATTGTTTTCCTATTTCTCTCTCCCTCTCTCATGCTCTCTATTTTTTCTCTTTATCTCTCTTTCTCCCTCTCTCTCTCTCTTCTTTTCACTCTCCTTCCTCTCTTTACCTCACCCTTCTTTTCTACGTCCTCCTCCTCTCTTCCTTCCCTCTCCCTCTCTCTATTTCTCTCCCCCTCCCGTCTCCCTCTCTCTATTTCTCTCCCCCTCTCTTTATCTCTCTATTTCCCTTTCTTTGTTTCCTCTCTCTTTGTTTTTTCCCCCTCTCTCTCTCATTGTTTCTCTCACTCATCCTCTCCCCCTCCCTTCATCTCTCATTTCTCTCTTCCTCTTTCTCTTTATTTACTTTCTCTACCTTTTTCTCTCTTTCTCTCCCTTCATTCTTCTCCCTTCTTTCCTCCCTCCCTCTCTTTCCATGTATCTCTTTGCAAAGAAAAACAAAAAAAGAAAACAAGATAACACAAAAATAAAGCAAGAAGAGGCAATGTACCTACCTCAAAGGCCTGAAGATGAAACCCTTGTACCTTCTCTTTGCACCTTCCCTCCCTTCTCCGTTGCACACTTCTCTTTCTTCTTCATATATAGCGGCGGCGGCATGGTGATGAGCTCTCTCTCTCTCTCTCTCTCTCTCTCTCTCTCTCTCTCTCTCTCTCTCTCTCTCTCTCTCTCTCTCTCTCTCTCTTTCTCTCTCTCTCGCAAAGCTTTAAGCTCTCTCGCTCTCTCTTTCATTCTTTCTTGCAAATGTTTTCTCAGCGAATGTTATGCTCGGGTTTTCAAAACTTTTTCGCCAGACCGGCATCTCTATTTGCGTTGCTATTAGCATCGCTATATGCGTCGCTAATATTAGCGACGCAAATAGCGACGCAAATAGGACGCTAATAGCGACGCAAATAGAGACGCTAATAGTGACGCATATAGCGACGCTTTTAGCAACACCGCTTTTTTGCATCGCAAATGGCCGTCGCTATTGCCCCATTCCCTTGTACTGCCAAGGTATTGTGGGCCGTACAAAATCCTCAAATGCCTAGGATCCAATGCTTATAGATTGCAACTCCCTAAGAACCTAAAGGTTCACAATGTATTCCATATCAGTCTATTGAAAAAATATGTACCCAACCCTAATCATGTACTTGATGACCAACAAATTGTAATGCCTAGTCAAGGAGTCCTTGAACTAAGGCCAGATAGGATCTTAGATGTTAGGGAGAGACAGTTAAGAGCTAGAACCCTGAGAGAATGCCTCGTCCAGTGGAAAGATTATCCCGAAGAGGATAATCTTTCCACTGGACAAGGCATTCTCTCAGGGCACTCTCAACCATCAATATCCCCAATTTATCTCGAGATCAGGACATCTCGATTCCTCTCAGGGGGAGAGAATGTAAAGTTCTAAATCTCATTCCTTGTGTGAACTACCCCTTATAGGAAAGGGGGATAATGTTAAGACAATTTTATTAATTTCTTGACGATAAATGCAAATTTTTTTTCCTTATTTCCCCCCAGCCGACAGTCATGCTGGAGGGGGAGGAATAGAAACCATGCGGAAGCTCCTTGGTGGGAGCTCGCAGGGTGTTATGGCCATGCCTCGCGACACGTTGGAGAGGAAGCATCTCCCTTCCCTCCCCTATTTAAATCGAGGAGGACGAAGAGGGATGGGTGGGAGCGCTCCATTGATGCTTGAGGGGAGGACTGCACCTGAGCCACAAAAACTACCATCATTGAGGAGGAGCTGAATGCTATGAGAGGGAGAGGATGAGGCATTAATCACCGCCAAAGGCCAGGACGACATCGCCTCTACTCCCAGTCCGCGCCCAACCGTCAAATGCTGTCGTCCAACGTTGTCTTTTTCCCCCCTCCCACGTGGCGTTGAATCCTCGAAAGCTTCCTTGGGGGGAAGCTTCCAAGGGGCCTCATAAGCCCCCTTTTCCCCCCTTAGCCCTTCCTTTGGGACTATCCACCCCCCCCCCCCCCCCCCCGTTTAAAATTTCCCTTAGCCCCCTTCCTATGGTTTTCTTTAAGGATTACCTTCCCCCTCCAAGGTTACCTTTAAGGGCCCTTAGGCCTTTTTCCTCATTCCGAAAGGTATAGCCTTTAAAGGCTACTTTTTCCCCTTGGATTTCTCCCTTAAGATTCGATAGGAAAATTTTACCTTAGCCCTTTCCTTGCCCCATGCAAAAATACCCCTTGGAACTCTCCCGCACCTTGTTTCTTTTCCCACACGTAAAAGAAAGAAGAATGTTGAGGGTCGTTTGACACCTTCCTTTCCCACTCAAAAGCCTCATAAGGGATTCCACACCTTTCTATTCCCCGTTCGTGTGAGCTTACAAAGGCCATTAAGCCTTTCCCATGGCTTCAATGGGTCTTAGTTGTAAAAGATTCTAAAACACCCTTTCAAATTCCCCAATTCAAGGAGGGAGCCTTTTAAAAAAACTACTTTTGACGAACGGTGCAAGGGAGCGACGGTGGAATTCTAAGGAGGAGTTGTAAAGCTGCTTCCATGTTCAAAAAACTACAATTGCGATGCCTCCTAAGAAAGTCCAAGGCATAGCCGCGAGAGGGTCATCTCCCGGTATCCATGTGGATATCTCACCCCAAAACCAGGTTTTTCTTCTTGGCTTTAATTCGGTTTTAAGTCGATCATGCAAAGAGAAATTGTTAGGGATAGGATATATTTGTCCGAGTTATTTCTAATGAAGGAGTTTAGCTTATTTGAATGAATGATAATGTATAGAACTTAGTTTCCTTCGAGTTGCATCAAGCATTATAAATTACGAGCAAGATTATCCATTTACTATAGTAGTATATTTTAGTTAAATCCTAAAGGTATAGAAATTATATCTTGCACCATTAGTCTTATTCCTTTCGCAACGAATCATTGTAAATGATTAAATTCATGAAAGGTTTCTTTCGTTGCTCAAATTACTAGGAAGTTATCATTGCTAATTGCACATCGTAGCAAGGGAAATGTTTGTTATTTGGCATGAGTTCATCTGCAAGGAGAAAGGAAGTTTAAATTGAACTGTATTAACTGAAAGGTAAATTGTCACAAGGATAACAAAACTCTGACAAGACGATTAATATTACCTTCCAAAAGTTATCCAAACCAATCTAAACATAGAAATATTCATACCCTAAGCACTTGACTATTTTCCTTATTGTAGGGTCAAACAAATTCATAAAGATAAAGAACTAGGGCTGTCCCCGAGATCCCAAAAAAAAAAAGAAACCCTAGGCTCAACAACTTAAAGGATCTAGAATGGATTACTCCATCGCAGGACTTGCGCAGCAAGTATGAAATCAATTAGTCTTGTGATTGATTCACAAAGAGAACGGGTAGAAACCCTCATCAAGGATGGCAGATCCCTACACAAGTTATCTTGCAAAAGGACGTATTTTTGGATATCCTTCTAAATAAGGAAAGTTATAAACCAGAAATTAACATATCTAAGGAACTTTAGGGTTGACCAAGTTGGGTTAATAAGGTACGCCCTACACCGGAATATAAAAGATCTTGCCAATTTACAAGACACCTTGGGGATGAGTGCTGATACACTCAAAAGGAAAGAACACTTCCTTAGCAGTTTGCCAAACAACTCGGTTGATTAATGGAAATGTTTGTGCTTGCTAGAGATTTTAGGGCTCTATTTGAATTATGAATTACAAATTAAATGAGTACCTATACTTCAGGTTAAAGGCCTGAAGGAAGAGGCAGTTTCAGTTACCCCCGACTACCTGCCTAACCCTAACCAAGGGGGTTGTTCACCGCGCCGGGAACGTGGACCGAATCCACCGCGAGAGGTCTCTCCGTTGAGCTCTACTTGGAGTAGGAGGACGCTTGGGTGCCAGGGGGGCTCTAGCCGTAAATCCCTCGCCTTCCGGGTCCTGCACAAGAGGCTAACGTGACTCGGGATTGGATCTCAAGGCCCGCATACTAGTTTACGGGCGGAAGCTTGGAATAGTGATCCCTGAGGATCACTGGATAGCCTTTGGGCGGATTATGCATAAGCCTACAGGCGGAACTTCTTGTATTTCAAAGATAAAATGATGAAATGTTAAAAAAAGAACTTACTTGATATTGTTTTTCTATGTCACGTGATAAGATTACGTGAAGGAACCAGTGCTTAACAGGATTAATTAAAGAAACTGATTGTTATATGTCAAAATAATGTGTTAGATAATTACATAACTAAAACAAACCGAGGAAAGTGCGGAGGATGGGCCATGGGCCCGTCCCACGGTTGGGTGGTCCCGGTTAGCCATGAACTTTTCTCAAAAATCTCGAAGAACAGCGGGATGATCATCGTCATCAAAACAAATAATGAGAACGATGACCTAGAGTTACGTCTCACCTGATTTACGCTATTTTAGGGGAACGGAATGGGACTATGCCTTATGGCAGAGAGGTTGAGCTTTGCATCCCTCTCGTTTTCCATTCTCCTTGAAACAAGTGTAGCATGAATCCGCTTCGGACCTGGCATTTCTGCGTAAAGTAGTTCACTCGGATCTGACGCTAGTTGCTGTTAGCTAATGACCAATCAGGAAAACCCTAATTTTGGTCGATCCTAAGTGGGAACGGCTAGGATACTTCCGCTATGTGGCAGACACGGGAAGACCTAGATCGCAAAACCCGTAACATTCCATGGGAGTGTCGGGCGGAGTTTTCTAGACATCCTTTACGATGGACTGCTAAGACGTGTCCTGGATGATACTAGTGGACACATTACATTTGTCTTTATCCTGTGTACCTCCTGCCTATTCTTTTTCTTCTCTTCTATCTCCTATTCTCTACTTCCCTCTCTCTCTGATCCTCACTGGATATGACCTTTTGACTAAAACCCCTCCGATATTGGTAAACTCAACATGAAAGCTCGTCGGAAGGAAGGGCAGAATGGGAGAACCTTCAAGCATAATTTTTAGTGATATTTTCCAGCAATTAGTGCATAATATAAACATGCTTATGTAGTTTCAACAAAAACAACAAGTGATGCATACTTGTGCTCAAATGAAAAGTGTTGTAATGAATGCTTTGCATGCAGTAGAGGCGTGAGATGAAGTTGTTTACTAGCAAGAATGCATCTACATATTTGTATATCTATGCTCAAAAGATGGATTTATTTTAGGTGGCTCAACTTACATAGGGTGTGACATTCGCGATTTCTAAGCACGTGTTCTTCACATGAACCTCCTCTTAATAGGAGGTCATGAGAATAATAAATTGAAAATTATGGAATTTTTTTAAAATTATACCCTCCTTTCCCTAGCTGACGGTCGTGCTGGAGGAGAGGGAGGGGAGGCACGATGACTGTGCACCGTGCTGGAGCTCATGGAAGGCCACGTGGGGGAGGGCAGGTACCTATCCTTCTCCCTATAAAACCCATCGCCATGGGAGCTGGAGGGAGGGAGGAAAATAGAGTAGAAAGGCTATCAAAGAGGAGGAATATTTGAGGAAAAATTCGGCGTGAAGAGGGTCGTGAAGCTGACGAAAGGAGGGAGGAGGAGAGGGGCTAAAGGCATTGGAGTGTTGCGCCAGCTGCCGCCTGAAGCAATACGCCACCAGCGCTATTCGCTCCACATCGAGGCCGCCACTTGGGCAGTGAAGTCACCGCCCAGCTGCCAAATTTGCCGCCATGTGGTTTCTCCACGACTCCTTGAAGCTTCCTGGAAACTTCTAAGGGCCCCCTTAGAAAGCCCCCTTTCCTATTGCCTCATCAAGCGGGTTTTTTTATTACCCTGGGTTTCTTTAAAACCCCTCTTTCCATTTCACTCTTACACAATGACTTTTTATTACCTCGGCTTTTTAAGCCCCCTTTTTCCCCTTGCATCCCCTATAAAGCGCACCTTAGCCTGGGTTTTTAAACCCCCTTCCCCTGGATTCACACTAGCCGGGTTTTAACCCCTTTCCCATTGAATCTTCTTTAAGTCCCCTCTACCCTCCGGAATTAAAAGCCCTCCTTCCTATTGCTACTCCCACAAACCTATTCTTCTAAGCGGTTAAAAGGCCCTTCCCTTTTGAACCCTCTGAAAGTCCAAAATTATTTAACCTCTTAAGCTTCGTAGTGGAAGCCTATAAGGTCTTCCCACTAGTTCCCTAATACGTCTTTCCAAGGGTTTGAAGGAGAGGGAACTACAAAGCACTTCCCACTCGATTTTCCTCATAATTTCCTTAAAACCATGAGATTTTTAAAATAAAGAAGGCCCAAGCTCCGAACCCTAAGGCCTTCTAAAGCCCAAATTCTGAAAGACGGTGCTTCGGTCATGGAAGTCGTACCGAAAAGGGAATTTTGCGTACAAGGGAGAACGGACCAAGATCGTAAGATTGCGGCCAAAGCAAGAAGGTCGAATTCACGATGGCCCCTAAAAAGGAAAAAGGCGCAACCGCAAGAGGATCATCTCCTAACATTCATGTGGATATTTCATCGAACCCACAAGTCCAGGTTTTCTTCCTACTTTTAGTTTATGTCGAAGTATTGCAATTGTGCATGCATAATTTATGGAATTAGGATGCACTTTTATGATTGAAATAAATTGGCTATTTTAAAGGAAATAACTCACGAATGAAGATTGGTCAATTGTTTTTTTCTTTTTTAAGGGAATGAATGAAAGATGTTTATGCATTTTTAGCAAGTGGCTTCTGTGCATTGGAAAGTAACGAATCTAGAACAAACAACGATTATCATTTACAAAGTCGGAATTATTATAGTACACCTTTGACTATGCATGGAAAGATTAAATCACATGTCGCATTATTAGACGAATCTTTCTTAGTAATGATTCATTAAAGAAGATTGCTGACAACTGTAGGAATTTGCAAGGCATGGAAATAATTCTAGGGCTGCATGAAGTAGATTAAACTCTAGTCAATTGGCATAAATCTCAATCAACTACGTAAGTAGTTAGAGAAAGGTTGTGTAATCCTCATTCAGCGTAAGAATATTTCATTCAGAAATGAAATTAGGGAAAGATTGCATGGTTCGTTTTAACATAAAACCCTAAAAGCTTAGTAGCATGAATCATGAATGCATCAATGGAAATTATGTCGTAACTTAACATATGCTTTGATTTTAACAAGAAAAGTCAGGGTTATTGCGAATCTAGTGGTACGTAGAAGCCATGTATCACATGTTTACGTGATGTGACATGTTACAACTAGTTTTCTCCTTTAGATCAAGTTAACATCTCTACGAAGGGTTCGTCCTTGTCACAAGACAAGTAGATCGAATTATCTAAATCACCTAGCCCGCAAGGGATTTGCATAGGATGATTCAATCGATACGATAAGTATCCCAAAGAGCTAACTAGGGTTTAGCACATTGAGGACGTGACCTATTCGCTCTTATTGCCAAAGCTGAAACTCTTATACCCTAAAGACTTACCCTCATTCACGGAATGTAGGGACAATAGGACACATTTGCTAAAAACGATCTAGGGTTTTTACCCTAAGGATCGCTCGCTAAAAGAATGAAACTCGATTTGGATTTGGACCTTTAGGAACGGATTGTTATGAAGATACCCTAACCCTGTTTCCTATCTAATCATGATTTCATGATTAGACAACGCCATCCAATGGATAAAATAGTCCCATGAATTTGATGCGACACTCGCGCAATAGGTTGCAGAGTCGCATGATCGTGTGATTTGATAAAAAGGGAATGGCCAAATTCCTCAGAATGAGATTGGCAGATTCTTACGCAAGTTTATCTTGCAAGAGGAGAAATAATCGTCGTGATATAGTACCTTTCTTGGGTAGAGTAACCAAGATACGAGGATTAGATATTTGCTTGGAAGCAAAAGACCAATTAGTAAATTGGATTAACATATTTACTGCTAATAGAACTTAAGCTATTGGTTTAGTTGGGTTAGTAGGGTACGGCCCTAACCCAAGGATATAGGGTTAACAAACAAACCCTTGGGGATCTTGCCAAGTCGCAATTGATCCTGGATCGAGTGTTGGATGCATTTGGAGAGAAAGATTCACTCCTTAGCAATTGGCCAAATAAAACAACCCCACTGGAATTGATTGTGCTTGTAACAGTTTAGAAAGCACTATTTGCATTGTTTGCTCAAGGAACTAAAGGATGAAAAGATATCTAATGCTTCAGGTTGAAGGCCTGAAGGGAGAGGCAGCTTCAGTTACCCTCGACTGCCTGCCTAACCCTAACCAAGGGGGTTGTTGACCACGCCGGGAATGTGGACCAAACCCGCCACGAGAGGTCACTTCATTGAGTTCTACTTGGAGCAGGAGGACGCTTGGGTGCCAGGGGGGGCTCTGGCCGTAAATCTCTCGCCTTCCGGGTCCTGCACAAGAGGCTAATGTGACTCGGGATTGGATCTCAAGGTCCGCTTACTAGTTTACGGGTGGAAGCTTGGAATAGTGATCCCTATGGATTATTGGATAGCCTTCGGGCAGATTACGGACAAGCCTACGGGCGGAACTCCTTGTATTTCAAAGATAAAATGATGAAATGATAATAAAGAATTTGTTTCATATTATTTTTCTATGTCACGTGATAAGATTACGTGAAGGAACTAGTGCTTAACGCATTAATTAAACAAGCTGATTGTTACATGTCAAAATTAATGTGTTAGATAATTACATAACTAAAACAAACCGAGGAAAGTGCGGAGGATGGGCCATGGGTCCGTTCTACAGTTGGGTGGTCCCGGTTAGCCGGGAACTTTTCTCAAAATTCTGGAAGAACAGCGGGATGATCATCATCATCAAAACGAATAACGAGAGCGATGACCTAGAGTTACGTCTTACCCGATTTGCGATGTTTTAGGGGAACGGAATGGGACTATGCCTTATGGCAGAGAGGTTGAGCCTTACATCCCTCTCGTTTCCCATTCTCCTTGAACCAAGTGCAGAGTGAATCCGCTTCGGACCTGGCTTTTCTGCGTAAAGCAGTTTGCTCGGGTCTGACGCTAGTTGCTCTTAGCTAATGACCAATCAGGAAAACCCTAATTCCGATGGATCCTAAGTGAAAACGGCCAGGATACTTCCGCTACGTAGCAGACGCGGGAAGACCTAGATCACAAAACCCGTAATATTCCATGGGAGTGCCGAGCGGAGTTTTCTAGACATCCTTTCCGATGGACTGCTAAGACATGTCCTGGATGATAGTAGTGGACACGTTACAGTTGGTATCAGAGCAAACCAACAAAGGACTTGTTTTTAGGAAATTTTAATAAGAAGAAGTAAAGCAAATGTTATTGTCCCAAACATTTCCTTACTTTCAATGCTGTCTTGCAGAATTATGAAGCATGGAACAGGTTCTTAGTGTTCCGAGTCATGTTTATGACCGCGATGCATTCCACGGATTATCGACAAAGGGTTAAGATGATGAACATCCTAGACCGCATTTACAATCCATCGCCTGTGTCCGTGGAACAGAGATGGATGGGTGTTTCAGGGATCTATTACATAGCTGGCCATCGACCTGTGTACCTTGAAATCAACTTAAAGAGAATCAAGTGGATGGAGGATTTGAAGATCGTGAAGCTGTTCGACTTTGTTGAGGCTCACGCAAATGCGACCCTACAGGTTGGAGGTCGAAGGGTTAACCAGAATAAGTATGTGTACAGGGAAGTGATTCGAAGAATCCCTGCCGACCGAATCAAGGTTTTGGGACGTCATGAGAAGAATGGATATCAAAGGAAAAGATACCCTAATCTTCCAATGAACTATTGATTCCTGAAAATCAATGACCCCAATCCGTACTACTACTCAGTTCCTGTAGCTGAATGCAACAACATCTTATTCTCCTCGAATTGATGTATCAACTTGTTCCATCACCCCAAGAAATAATTGTACCTCTAAAGGGCTATGCTAATATGCATGGAATAAAACTTTTTTTAAATCAATGATTGTCTTGACTATGAATATTGATTAAGAAGTAAAGTGATTTGGTCACTTGGCTAAAGGAATACGCGGACATAGTTCCTGAAGAGTTAACAAAACTCCTGCTTCAAAGAGAAGTAGATCATGAGATCAAGCTAGTAATAGGAGCTGCGCCAATTGCGAAGAGGCCCTATAGAATGTCTATACTGGAAGCAATTGAGCTGAAGGAACAACTTAAGCAACTGCTAGATCAATCCGTCCTAGTAGTCCACCATGGGAAGCACCAGTACTATTCCAGAAAAAGAAAGATGGAACACTTCGACTATGTATTGATTATAGAGGGTTGAATCAATCAACAGTCAAGAATAAATATCATATTCCTAGAATAGATGAGCTTCTTGATCGTCTTTAGGGTGCCAAGATCTTCTCCAAGATTATCTTAGGTCTGGTTACTATCAGATAAGAATCAAGGAAGAAGATATCCCAAAGACGACCTTCAACACTAGATATGGACACTTTGAGTGCTAGTTATGTCATTAGGGCTTACGAATGCACCTGCCACCTTCAATAGGTTAATGCAGGATATCTTTAGACCATATCTTGATAAATTCGTGCTCGTCTTCTTTGATGACACTCTATTCTATTCCAAACAGGAAGGAGACCATGAACCCCAACTTCGGATTTTCCTTGAGACAATAAGGTCACACAAGCTGTATGCTAAGATGACGAAATGTGCATTCCTCAAACATCAGATTGGTTATTTGGGATTCATCATATCAGCAGAAGGAATCTCAGTGGAGCTGGCCTAAGTCAAAAATGTTCTAGGATGGCCATATACCAACAACTGTCAAAGAAATACGCAGCTTTCTTGGATTGACAAGATGGTATAGGGTCTTCATCAAAAACTATGCTTTGATTGCAGCACCTTTGACAGACTTACTGAAGAAGCAAACATTGCTTGGTCAACTACCGAACAAACTAGCTTTGATAGGTTGAAGCAAACTTTGGTATCAGCACCGATCCTAAAACTTCTAGACCACAGTAAGGAGTTTGAGGTAGTAACTGATACTAGCATGCTTGCCTTAGGATGTGTGCTCATGTAGGAAAGTCATCCTATAGCATAATCTTCAAGAAACTGAAGAGCCATGAGAAGAATTATGCTACCCATGATCTTGAACTTTTAGTTGTCAAGATTTGGAGACACTACCTGCTGGGTAACAAGTTTACACTAGTGACTGATCATAAAAGTCTCAAGTGGAACTTTACCTAGAACAAGCTCAACATGAGGCAATGTCAGTGGATTGAAGTGCTAGAGTATGACCTTGAGATCAAGTACCGACCTAGAAAGGAGAATGTAGTTGCTGATGCACTCAATCGCAGGGCATTCCTTAATTCACTAATCTTGCAAAATCCATCAATAGCTAGATCTCTAGCTACAAAGGTGTCCATGCCAAACAACCCAATACTTAAGCTAGCTAGAGAAGAAGCATGCCATGATCCAACCTATCAAAAGATGCTAAGGGAAATCTCTATCAAGGACCAGGAACAAAAGCTACAAGCTAAGTATCATGAATTCTCTGTCAATAGTGGACTTGTCTACTATAGAATGAGAGCATGTATACCGGCAAGTCAGTCACTTAAGCAGAAGATATTGCGCGAAGCTCATGATTTCCCTTTCTCAGGACATCCTGGCTATGCCAAGACTCTCAATGCAGTTAGGAAGAGCTACTATTGGGAGAGTCTTAAAGGTGGCATTTTCAAATATGTCACTGAGTGTTTGTCTTGTCAACATATTAAAATCAAACATGTCAAGATGCCAAGGAAGTTGCAACCACTTGACATTCCCCAAATGAAATGGAAATTCATCAGTATGGACTTTGTTGTTGGCCTACCCCAAGTTCAGGGAGGATACCACTCCATCATGGTTGTGGTTGACATGCTTACTAAGATTGCACACCTTAGTCCAGTAAAGACAAACTATAAAGCCTCAGATATTGCAAGGTTGTTTATCAAGGAGATATTCAAGCTACATGGGCTACCTAGAAGAATCATTAGTGATCATGATTCTCTCTTCAGATCACACTTCTGGAGAGCTATCTTTGAAGCTATTGGAACTCAACTCTATTTTAGCACAGCCTACCATCCCCAAATTGATGGTCAAACGGAGCGAGTCAATCAAGTCATCGAGGATATGCTTAGGGCACACTACTATCGTGAGCCAAAAAGGTGGATTCAATACTTGCCTTTGGTTGAATTTGCCTACAATGCTTCTTACCAACAAAGTATTCAGATGACCCCTTTTCAAGCATTGTATGGTCATGACTGTCGAAATCCCCTAAACTTCTCAGATCCAACCTTGAGGGTTTAAGCTTCAAGGCAGATGTTGGAAGAGAAGGATGACCAAGTAAAGTCAATAAGACAGGACATCCAAGCCGCCAAGGATAGACAAAAGGCATACGTGGACTTGAAGCAACAAGATAGAATCTTCGAGGAAGGAGACATGGTCTTCATTCGCGTACGACCACAAAAGAGTTCTCTATCCTTAGGAGATTGCAAGAAGCTAAGTCCAAGGTACTGTGGACCATACAAGATCCTCAAGTGCCTAGGACCTAATGCTTATAAACTACAACTCCAGAGAACCTAAAGGTTCATAATGTATTCCATATCAGCCTATTGAAGAAGTATGCACCTAATCCTAACCATGTACTCAATGACCAACAAGTTCTAATGCCTAGTCGAGGAGTCCTTGAACTAAGACCTGACAAAATCTTAGATGTTAGGGAGAGACAACTCAGATTCAGAATCGTGAGAGAATACCTCATCCAGTGAAAAGATTATCC
The DNA here is from genome assembly GCF_053477565.2 of Lygodium microphyllum. Taxonomy (NCBI): domain Eukaryota; kingdom Viridiplantae; phylum Streptophyta; class Polypodiopsida; order Schizaeales; family Lygodiaceae; genus Lygodium; species Lygodium microphyllum. Next base: position 79,896,329 of record NC_141163.1, on the reverse strand, counting down.
CGAGGAGGATGCCACTTGGATAGAGGAGGGAACTCTCAACCATCAATATTCCTAGTTTATCTCGAGATGAGGACATCTCGATTCCTCCAAGGGGGAGAGAATGTGAATATCCCGATTTCTAAGCACGCGTTCTTCACATGAACCTCCTCTTAATAGGAGGTCATGAGAATAATAAATTGAAAATTATGGAATTTTTTTTAAATTATACCCTCCTTTCCCCAGTCGACGGTCGTGTTGGAGGAGAGGGAGGGGAGGCACGATGACTGTGCACCGTGCTGGAGCTCATGGAAGGCTTGATGCTCATGCATCAAGCCGCGTGGGGGAGGGGAGGTACCTCTCCCTCTCCCTATAAAACCCATCGCCATGGGAGCTGGAGGGAGGGAGGAAAATAGAGTAGAAAGGCTATCAAAGAGGAGGAATATTTGAGGAAAAATTTGGCGTGAAGAGGGTCGTGAAGCTGATGAAAGGAGGGAGGAATGGGACGCCACCAGGCCGTGGAGGAGAGCGGCTGAAGGCATTGGAGTGTCGTGCCATCTACCGCCTGAAGCAGTACGCCACCAGCGCTATTCGCTCCAGATCGAGGCCCCCACTTGGGCAGTGAAGTCGCTGCCCAGCTGCCAAATCCGCCGCCATGTGGTTTCTCCACGACTCCTTGAAGCTTCCTGGAAGCTTCTAAGGGCCCCCTTAGAAAGCCCCCTTTCCTATTGCCTCATCAAGCAGGTTTTTTTATTACCCTGGGTTTCTTTAAAACCCCTCTTTCCATTTCACTCTTACACAATGACTTTTTATTACCTCGGCTTTTTAAGCCCCCTTTTTCCCCTTGCATCCCCTATAAAGGCCACCTTAGCCTGGGTTTTTAAACCCCCTTCCCCTAGATTCACACTAGCCGGGTTTTAACCCCTTTCCCATTGAATCTTCTTTAAGTCCACTCTACCCTCCAGAATTAAAAGCCCTCCTTCCTATTGCTACTCCCACAAACCTATTCTTCTAACCGGTTAAAAGGCCCTTCCCTTTTGAACCCTCTGAAAGTCCAAAATTATTTCCCCTCTTAAGCTTCGTAGTGAAAGCCTATAAGGTCTTCCCACTAATTCCCTAATACGTCTTTCCAGGGCTTTGAAGGAGAGGGAACTACAAAGCACTTCCCACTCGATTTTCCTCATAATTTCCTTAAAACCCCGAGATTTTTAAAATAAAGAAGGCCCAAGCTCCGAACCCTAAGGCCTTCTAAAGCCCAAATTCTAAAAGACGGTGCTTCAGTCAAGGAAGCCGTACCGAAAAGGGAATTTTGCGTACAAGGGAGAATGGGCCAAGATCGTAAGATTGCGGCCAAAGCAAGAAGGTCAAATTCATGATGGCCCCTAAAAAGGAAAAAGGCGCAACCGCAGGAGGATCATCTCCTAACATTCATGTGGATATTTCACTGAACCCACAAGTCCAGGTTTTCTTTCTAATTTTAGTTTACGTCGAAGTATTGCAATTGTGCATGGATAATTTATGGAATTAGGATGCACTTTTATGATTGAAATACATTGGCTATTTTAAATGAAATAACTCACGAATGAAGATTGGTCAATTGTATTTTTTTTAAAAAAAAGGGAATGAACGAAACATGTTTATGCATTTTTAGCAAGTGGCTTCTGTGCATTGCAAAGTAACGAATCTAGAACAAACAACGATTATCATTTACAAAGTCCGAATTATTATAGTACACCTTTGACTATGCATGGAAAGATTAAATCACATGTCACATTATTAGACGAATCTTTCTTAGTAATGATTCATTAAAGAAGATTGCTGACAACTGTAGGAATTTGCAAGGCATGAAAATATTTCTAGGGCTGCATGAAGTAGGTTAAACTCTAGTCAATTGGCATAAATCTCAATCAACTACGTAAGTAGTTAGAGAAAGGTTGTGTAATGCTCATTCAGCGTACGAATATTTCATTCAGAAATGAAATTAGGGAAAGATTACATGGTTCGTTTTAAGATAAAACCCTAAAAGCTTAGTAGCATGAATCATGAATGCATCAATGGAAATTATGTCGTAACTTAACATACACTTTGATTTTAACAAGAAAAGTCAGGGTTATTGCGAATCTAGTGGTACGTAGAAGCCATGTATCACATGTTTACGTGATGTGACATGTTACAACTAGTTTTCTCCTTTAGATCAAGTTAACATCTCTATGAAGGGTTCGTCCTTGTCACAAGACAAGTAGATCGAATTATCTAAATCACCTAACCCGCAAGGGATTTGCATAGGATGATTCAATCGATACGATAAGTATCCCAAAGAGCTAACTAGGGTTTAGCACATTGAGGACGTGACCTAATCGCTCTTATTGCCAAAGCTGAAACTCTTATACCCTAAAGACTTACCCTCACTCACGGAATGTAGGGACAATAGGACACACTTGCGAGAAACGATCTAGGGTTTTTACCCTAAGGATCGCTCGCTAAAAGAATGAAAATCGATTTGGATTTGGACCTTTACGAACGGATTGTTACGAAGATACCCTAACCCTGTTTCCTATCTAATCATGATTTCGTAATTAGACAACACCATCCAATGGGTAAAATAGTCCCATGAATTTGATGCGACACTCGCGCAATAGGTTGCAGAGTTGCATGATCGTGTGATTTGATAAAAAGGGAATGGTCGAATTCCTTAGAATGAGATTGGCAAATTCTTACACAAGTTTATCTTGCAAGAGGAGAAATAATCGTCATGATATACCTTTCTTGGGTAGAGTAACCAAGATACGAGGATTAGATATTTGCTTGGAAGCAAAAGACCAATTAGTAAATTGGATTAACATATTTACTACTAATAGAACTTAAGGTGTTGGTTTAGTTGGGTTAGTAGGGTACGGCCCTAACCCAAGGATATAGGGTTAACAAACAAACCCTTGGGGATCTTGCCAAGTCACAATTGATCCTCGATCGAGTGCTGGATGCATTCGGAGAGAAAGATTCACTCCTTAGCAATTGGCCAAATAAAACGACCACTGGAATTGATTGTGCTTGTAACAGTTTAGAAAGCACTGTTTGCATTGTTTGCTCAAGGAACTAAAGGATGAAAAGATATCTAATGCTTCAGGTTGAAGGCCTGAAGGGAGAGGTAGCTTCAGTTACCCTCGACTGCCTGACTAACCCTAACGAAGGGGGTTGTTGACAGCGCCGGGAATGTGGACCAAACCTGCTGCGAGAGGTCACTTCGTTGAGTTCTACTTGGAGCAGGAGGACACTTGGGTGCCAGGGGGGCTTTGGCCGTAAATCCCTCGCCTTCCGGGTCCTGCACAAGAGGCTAACGTGACTCGGGATTGGATCTCGAGGCCCCCATACTAGTTTACGGGTGGAAGCTTGGAATAGTGATCCCTATGGATTACTGGATAGCCTTCGGGCAAGCCTACGGGCGGAACTCCTTGTATTTCAAAGATAAATTGATAATAAAGAATTTGTTTGATATTGTTTTTCTATGTCACGTGATAAGATTACGTGAAGGAACCAGTGCTTAACGCATTAATTAAAGAAGCTGATTGTTACATGTCAAAATTAATGTGTTAGATAATTACATAACTAAAACAAACTGAGGAAAGTGTGGAGGATGGGCCATGGGTCCGTCCTACGGTTGGGTGGTCCCGGTTAGCCGGGAACTTTTCTCAAAAATCTCGAAGAACAGCGGTATGATCATCATCATCAAAACGAATAACGAGAGTGATGACCTAGAGTTACGTGTTACCCGATTTGCGATGTTTTAGGGGAATGGAATGGGACTATGCCTTTGGTAGAGAGGTTGAGCCTTGCATCCCTCTCGTTTCCCATTCTCCTTGAACCAAGTGCAGCATGAATCCGCTTCGGACCTGGCGTTTTTGCGTAAAGTAGTTCACTCGGGTCTGACGCTAGTTGCTCTTAGCTAATGACCAATCAGGAAAACCCTAATTCCGGTCGAACCTAAGTGGGAATGGCCAGGATACTTCCGCTACGTAGCAGACATGGGAAGACCTAGATCGCAAAACCCGTAATATTCCATGGGAGTGCCGGGTGGAGTTTTCTAGACATCCTTTCCGATGGACTGCTAAGACGTGTCCGGGATGATACTAGTGGACACGTTACATGGGGCTACTATTTTGTATGGGTCATTGTACATGAATTGAAAGCCCAAGTTACTAAATTGTAGATGTAGGATACCCTCTAGGTAGGTTTTAAGAAGACCCTTAGGGGAGAATTTTACATTGAAGACACTAGTTTGATAACCTACAAGACTTTATAGTAGTGGGTTCTACAGCCTAATGAGGGTCTTGTTGGGTACACAGTTATTAAGAGAATTTGAAATTTGGTTTAAGCAGTTAGATCGTATACAACATCAAGCTCTTGCAAGCCAAAAAATTGAATTGTTTCTACAAGAGGCAGATCCTGAGCTTCAAGAGAAGCTTGATGATTTATTGGAGGATTAGACTATAGAGACATGGCTTAAAAAAGAGTGGAGGCATGTTAAGGATGTTGTTACTGGATTGATAAAAGAGCATACACAAAAAGAAAAATTTCATGTATCTAGCTTGCCCAATGTTACAAGCAAAACAATTGATGTATCCAATAAGTCACCTATTTTTGTGGCTACACCTATTGTTCCCATTGTTAGGGAACATGTATTAGATGAGTTGGTTAAAAGAATGTGGGATCTTTAGTTGTAGGTCACAAAATTGAATGGGAAAGGACAAGAGGAAAGGGGATGTGTAGTAGTCCCTAAACCAAGGAAAAGATGTATATAGTGTGACAGCTTTCAACATGAAAGGAAGGATTGTGCTCCTCATTAGGACACCTTGGCACAACATCTCATCTTTTGGAAAGATGGCAAGATCCATGCACAAGAATTAAGATTGTCTCTTACTTTGAATTTTGAAAAGAGAGGTATGTAAGAGTTATTGGAAGACATGGCTATCCAAAAAGCTTATTTGGCTGTACATGCTATTACTTTTGGTCTATAATTGGATAGAATGTGTGGCCAAGTGGTCTGTTGCAATATGGACACATGCTTTGCATGTAGCTAAAAAGAGAAAAGCTACTAATAGTGAAATTTCTCATGCAGGGCAAGACATTTGTGACATAACTACCTAGGAATCATCGATAGATGCATATTTAGTGTATGCGTATCTAGCAAAAGTCCAATACATGGATATACTTGTGAAAGAGAAACAAACAAGAGATGAAGATAATCTAGGGACATATAAGAGAGTGCCAAGAAGAAGTGTGGATTAGCCTAAATCAGCAAATCAGCCACCTCCCAAGCATGTTATGGAAGAGGCTGGGTAGGAATAGAAATAGGATAACAAACAAGAGGGTAAAAAGAAGGACAAGCAGCCATGATATAAGTTGCAATTTGATATTGAGATAGCCACAAATCTCAAGAATTTTCTTGAAGAATTGATTTTAAACAAACAAGTGGAGTTCATCTTGGGAGAGGTACGTGGCATCACCAAGCGAGAATTTCATGATGATAATGTTGACATAATTAAGAGGAAGCATCAGTTTCATGGTGATACCACTAGTGCATTGCTGCAATTTGAGTAGAAAACTGGATTGTTGGGCATTTGGACTGAATATGGGCATGATGCAATGGAGGAGAGAAAAAAGTGGTTGAAAATGCATTGTCTTGTAACAATATGCATGGTGGAGTAGGGCAAATGCAACAATATAGGGAAGAGAGTCCAAGATTTATTCCTTCAGTCATTACACAAGAAATCATTGGGCAAGGGCTACCATTAAATGGTAGTAAAAATAGGGGAGCCTAAAACTCCTGGTGTTGCTTTTCTTGATTACGAGTTTGAGATTAATGTCATTGAGTGTGGATTGTATGTGAATGGTACATGGCCTATGGACAGTAATCATGGTTGGCATATGAGGGCTACAAACAATTCTTCGAGGAAGCTCTACGCAACATGCCCTAATGTAAAAGTGACGATTGGTGATGTACAACAAGAGTAATACTTCTTTCGGAAATATTATTCCTCATGTGATTTTGGGATAGCCCTATATTACAAAAGTGTGTGTATAGGAATAAAGGTTCTTGATGACGGTTCTACTTATGCAAGAGTTAGAAGCAAGGATGGGAGAAAAGTAATCAAATTTCTTACCATTTTTGTTAATCATCCTAGGAATCTTGAGAGTCTCCTTTGCCTCCAAATGCAAGGAAATTCAAAGAATTAGATTTTCAATGAGCACCACTGTAATGCGGGGCTACATTAGTGTTGTTTAGAGTATGTAATCATCTCACCTAATAGAATGAAGCATGTATTTACTACTAGTTATTCTCAGTTTACAACAAACAATTCATGTTTGTTTAAGCCTATGCAAGGTTGAATGCATATATATAAAATGAGCTACTAAGGAACTGAGAGCATTAGGATTGTTAGCTAAAATGGGTTGTGTGGATCTGAATGTTGTCTCTCCTATGGTAATATTTACTATGCCACATGTACCATGGAACTTGAGGCCTATTCCAGTGCCTAAATCTTACTTGCCAAAGCTTATGGATTTGCTAAATGAAAAGATACACATGAAGATCTTGGAGCCCTCTTCAGCCTGTACTCAAATAATTGGTTTACTATGCCCAAAAAGAGTGGGGCTTTGAGATTTATTCAAGGCATGTAGTTCAATAAAGTGACCATAAGAAATGTGGGTGCAGATCCTATGGTTGATAAATTTGCACTGGCTTTTTCAAGTAGAGCAATATATTCTTTGGGTGATCTTTATTTGGGGTATGATTAGTTTTAGATTGCAGTTGAGAGCAGTGATATTAAAACTATGAAGACTTTCTTGGGTTCAGTACAAATGTGTACTCTCTCACAGGGTGTAATAAAATCATTGGCACACATGACAAATGCTATGAATAGGATACTCATGAATTTTATACCAAAATTGGCAAAGCCCTTCTTGGATGATGTTTCGATTAAAAGGATGTGCAGTGGATAAAAAGAATGAAGAGATGGATGCTCATAGGTGTAGAGAGTTTGTTCTAAACCATATTATTGATTGCGAAAGAATTTTGACACGTCTAAAAGAGATGCATTTAACTCTTTCTGGGACAAAAGTCAGCCTTTGGAGTTGAAGAGGTTTTGATTGTTGGGCATATGTGTGGGCCCTATGGGCGAAGACTATTACCAGTGAAAATAGATGGGATTGATAGAATGAAATATGTATGCACGAATGTATCTAAGGTTTGTAGATTCTTGGATGCATGTGTGTTCTATTTGATATGGATCCCTCACTTTGCACATGTAGTTGATGCTCTATATTAGCTCTTGAGGAAAGGTTAGAGGTTTCACTAGGAATGAAAGCATCAGAAAGGAATGAAGAAATTGAAGGGCTCTTGAAATTTTCTTCTACATTGAGAAATGCTAATTATTCACATGGGAAGCCTATCATTATTACTATTGATATGAGCCCAATCGGGATTGGATGGGCAATTGGGCAAGATGATAAGGAAGGGCGAAGATATGCAAATTTAGTTTGGTGCTAAAGTATTGATCAAACGATAAAGAAGGTATCAAGAGGTAAAAAGGAAATTGTGGAGAATTGTGACAATCCTTAGATGTGTTAAGGACTATTTTATGGGTGCTCGTGTAGTCATTGAGACTAATTGTTTGCCAGTATTGGGTATGATTACTAGTAGTGCTATCTTAGATATCACATTAGGGGAGTTTTGAGATTTTGAAAAGGCCTTGTAAGCGATCCTAGAGAGAGAAAATATTTTAGAAAATATTTTTTTTATTTTTTTATTTTAGTAAACAAATATATTTAAAAATTTTAATAAGTCATTGTCATGATATTTTTGTGTCACATCAAACCTAGAAATCTAGGCCGCCATAAAGGTGACAAAGATTGTCATAATGAAAATCTTACTCATCCTCATTAAAGTGAAAACTAATATTCAATTGTATTTTTAATTCATATACTTTTTCAATCCAATCTTCTAATCATATCCTTAGCTATGGATAAGTCATCTAATGATCTCTATAGCTCTAGTAAAAGGCCTCTCTATCATCTTCATATTGAGTTGGATAGTGAGCATGAACTAATAAGGAAGAGAAAAAAACTCATTACTATTACAGAGTCTACGAAACATATACTCAGATTTCAAGAAAAGAAGAATCTTGATCTTCGGTTAGATGGCAGGCTATATCCCAAAGATCCTAGCAAAAATAGCACTCCACCTTTCTATAATAGCTCTTCATTGTTGAGGCTCATTGGTGATGGCTAGGCTATACACTTGGTTGTAGAAAAGGACGTTCTCAAATTGGAGAAACATCTTTTATCAAATCATTACAATGAGTTACTGTAGAAGGTAGCGGGCTATGAACAAAGAATTCATTTATTTGAGAAATGCATCAAATCTTATCAATGAAAGCATACTATTTTAGGACTTCAAAATTGACAAAAGGCTCTTAGAAATATTGAGAGTCTCAGACGAGCAGGTTGTTGTTGTAAAAGAATCCAAGCAGCAAGGTATATTTTTTTCCACTTTAAAAATATAAAATATGACTTTGTTTATAATTAATTGTATTGATTTTAATGTTGATTTTGTTTAGGTCTCTTCTTCAACCGAATGCAAGTGAAAGAGATTGTTTGAAAGCATCTCAATTTTATTATCATCTTCTTCCTTCAGTAGTTTCAAAATATATTCTGGAGAATAAGAAATTTAAAAAGGCTAAGAACTAATGTTTGGAGTTATTTATAAAGGATTAACCTTTGGATACTGAGTTACTGCAGAAGACACTAGATAATATTGGTATTAGTCAAGATGTTTATATACAACTTTTCCAACTTTTATAGTCAAATATAAAGCAAGAACAAGTATGTAATTGCAAAATTTCAAGGCCATCTGTGATTAGAGCTATTAGACAGAGAGTGAATAACAAAGCAATAGAGATTTTGGGTGAGCCTTTCTATATCAAGGATAACTTTAAGGGAAAGAAAAGAAAAGTTGTATTAAATTAATTTAACAATATTTTCATTGACTTTCCCACCCTACAATGCTTAATGATTAGATTCTATGACTTGTCACTAGAAGAGGCACAAGGAGTGGCTAGATTTGTGGTTACACTTGATGAAAGTGAGATTCTAAAATGTACAAAACTAGAGAGGGTATCTATTACCTTGATGAATAGAGAACTTTCATCAGATCATTATAATCACTCAATGTCATTTAGTGTTCAATCTGAATGCAACATCTAGTGGCTAGGAGCATTCAAAGTAGATACACAGGATTTTGATATATTGTATTGGGTTTTTCATTGAACACCAATACTTGATGTTATTACGAGACAACGAGAAACAGAAGAGCTATTTGTCGAAGGATTTGGGAACTATAAGATTGAGTGGCACATAGCTTGTGACTCAAATACACTTAAATGTATGTAAAACGTATCGAAGGGAGACAACTCTAGATCTCCTTGCCTATATTACAGCCTGCCATAGAGTTGAACTCAAGTGATTGGAATAGAGCTCCCCCTAGGCACAACAACGATCCACAGTTTAAGCTAGTCTTAGATATTCCTTTAGTGAATGCCCATATATTTACACTTCATGTGCTTTGTAGGATAATTGAAAAGCTTATTCATCTTTATATAGGATTTGCATGGAAGCTGAAGCCATTATCAGCTAGAACAGATATTCTAACAAATATTAAAAAAGTCTTATTTGCAATTGGTTTGCATGGTGGTAATGTTGTTATTGAACCACATCTTCACGAAAAAGTCATCTATTGGTGGAGTGAAGGCTAGAACATTCCTAGACTTTCATGGGAGACTTGTTAAGATAAACTTTAGAAATGGTGGCTTAACTATTAGATACAATCAGTGGAAGTTCCTACATAATGCTATTAAGGATCATGCTAATAATGGACAAGCTCGGAATAGAAAAACCAATCTTTGGGAAACACTAGACACAATATTTTTTTATTGTGATAAAATAAGGTGGAATGATGATGATCTCAAAGACTTCAAAAACCAATTGATTAACCTTTTTAAAAAGGTAATGACAGAAGCTTGGGGTAATCAACACTTCACTCACTATATGGTAAGAAGTTTGCATATGTATGTCTCTTTATTGTTTGACTCAAATAGGATTTTCTAATTGAATTTCTTTATTTGTTAACTATGCAGCATATTTTGTACAACCATGCTCCATATTTTATCAAGAAATATGGATCTCTATCTATTTGGTTAACCTAAGGTATGGAAAAATCATATTATCAATCAAGAACAAAATACTTTAGACACACAAGACATGGAGGTGAAGATACAAAGCAAAAAAATTATTAGAGGTCTTTCAAAGTTTCTATAGACAAATTTGGAACAAATTCAAGCTCAAAGACACAATCACATCATATAATGAATCATCTTTGGCAAGGACTATATCCACTGTTACCCAAAGAAGAAAAGAGGGATATTTAAACTCTTGTGCAAAGCAAAGATATTTAGAGTGGTTACAAACTAGACAAAGAGATGGAATAATATGGTTTTCAAGAAACTCTAAATATCTTTTAGTGTGAATCTATTGCAGAAGAGTTTTTAGTTTTAGGAAATTCACTAGGTCCTCTAAAGGAATCTTTTGTTTCATCCCACTTGATGAGACCTCTACATTTGAGGAACTCTTGTTTCCTATAGCCTAGAAGGAGCTTCAAATTCTTGGCATCTCCTACATGGGAGAGAAAATAAGAGGCAAGAACTCCAAAGTATCCTATCCTAGATCCAATGTATCTAGGCGTGAAGCCAAAAAATCTTACAACTTCTTCCTTCTACACCAAAATTATCTTGCCTGAACCTCTATTGAAAGCTTGGGATCCAATCACCTTGGAGATAGCTTTCAAAGCCATTATTGGTAAGCTTGGAGAGCTTGACAAGATGATATGATAAATTACAATTGTTTGATTATTTAAGCTTCCAATATAATGACCAGGAAGCTTCAATGGCCTTAAGCCCTTGGCACTTCCAAGAGATTTGTCTGCATCTTCAATTTCTATATGCACAATAAACCACAATAGTATAAGATGTCAGTAGATAAATATCCAATAATGTTTGTCTATAATGCATAACATACTCTAATATAAATCATAATGGATATCTTAGAATTATCTTTCATACCTGAGGATTTTCATCTTCTTCAAGAAGACTATCATCATACAGATTTATTGAACTTTTTGGTTTCTCCTCTAATGGAAACTTTAGTTTCTCTTCATAGCCCATGTTATCAATACCAAGTCACTGCTAAATTTGTAGGTACTCTTCCTCTGTAGGTATCCCCCCTTTTTATATTCCATGATCGGATTAATACAAGAATGTAAGGCTATAGAGCTGTCTTGAAAATTCTCTCCCTCAACATCAAGAGTTACTAGCAAATCGTCTTCATAACCTATAAAATTCTTATCATTTTGACCCCCATGCTGTAAGGCTTGCCAAGCACTAATATTCTCTAAGATAAAAAAGGTGTAGAATATCATTTAGCAATACATATCTCTTTTTTTTAATGAGATAATTGGGAAATGTTGGGACACATTCAAGAGGACCTATTTCAATCTCAACACTCAACTCTTATCTTTTGTAATGTTCTCACTTTTAAACAAAGCAACATCAAATCCTTGCACTAAGTGGTTCTCAATATCCTCTTGAAACATTTCACCCTTCTCTTCAACTTCTTTGCCTTTGCATGAAATATCCCCCATCTTCCTCTCTTGTATTGTATCTGAAGAACAACTATCCATATATTGAAGATATACAAGAAATCCAATTATATCTTGTACAAGTAGACATTGATGTTGATTCTGATAAAAAGTGAAATCTGCTTTCCACTTTTTGAATTCTTCAGCAATAAGGCTAAACCATGTTTGCAAAGTTGTTCTAGTAGCATTGGAAACTTCCATTACATCGCTATAATGGACAAATCCCTCAATCTCTAGACCTTCCACATGTCTATCATAAAACTCCCTAAAATCCTTTAGTTTATCTTCAAGATCATTCAAGAGCTCTTGCAAATCAAAGGGAACATTGATCATATCTTTGATGTAAATAAATCTAGATGAATTTCAAGTTGCATGAAGAAAATCAAACAGCTTTTCATTGCGGGTATCCTCCGGATCCTTCTCCTCCATTCCCTCTAAAGACAACTTCCTTTTAGTCATCTTCATTACTCACAAAACCAAATCCAAAAAAAAAGAGGCATAATATTAAAATCCACATTTGCTCATATCCAGAAGACTAAAGAAAGATTGCTAAAAATTTTAGTCAAAACCTACAAGGCAGTGCTTTTGTATTTTGACAAATCTAACATGTTTCTTATGTAAGAATATTTAGAAATACAAGATGAATGAAACGAATTCGCCCTTTATGTAGTAGAGAAAGCATGAAATTCCAAGTCTCATTGATCAAACTTTTTTTGACATAAAATCAATCAAATATGAAAACAATGATCCAAATGGCTTGACAGTTCATAAAATCACATTTCACACGTCACTGTGACAAACAAATTGACAAATTTGAATTTTATACATTTGAAAATTTTGAATAGAACAATGCATCAAGAACATCAAAACCCCATCATTTAATGTGTACGAGACTAATATTGTTAGAAAAACAAAGTAAAACCCTTATAGAATTTCTAAGTTCTTGATGTATCTTTCTCCTATTAAACCAACTTACATATTCAATGACTTGAAATTCAAGATTCCAGAGAAAAAATATTAAGAAAAGTGTGATACTTGATATGTGCAATCCCTGCTCTACTGCAAATAAATGATTTTTTGTAAGAATATGCTTGGTTTGTCTTGTGATGCTTACAAGATAAATAGCTCATCGAAGACAAGACAATATACGTGAAAGAAATAGTAACAAAAAACCCGACCCTGAGTGTTCATATATATATATATATATGCCAACAATCACTACAAGTTTGTTCAAAAAGTACATTGCAATAATTTAGAGGAAGTGCACTTAAAATGAAAAAAAAAATGCTAAGAACTTAAAAAGTGGAGCCATAAAAGCATTATCATGCCAAAAAAGTAAGTGACATGTGGCACAACTTCCCAAGAAAAAGCTGTCTGCCCGTCCCATGTGTGAAATTAACTATGCATTAGAGTAGCCACACATGTAAACCAACATCCTTATAAACCTGATTTTTTAACAAAAAAAGTTTTTTTTCAAAGACAAAGCTCTTTATATGCTCGACCACACCAACACAATGCTAATTTGATCAAAGTGTAGAATTATTCTTGAGCGCAAAAGGTGAGTAAAGAAGGCTTCATCGCCCAGCATAAGCATGAAACCCTCAAAAATGTAAGTTTTTTGACAAATAAGAGTTATCTCTAAATCATTTGACAATATATACCAAATGATCCCAAAAATTATTAAACATATGAAACGAAATTAGTCATGGCTCTTCACATCGGCAATAGTTATTTCGTGTTTCATACGTTGCTTGGAGGGCAAGTTTCTCTTTGATCAAATATATATGAAACATGATATTATATTGGTTTCTCTTGTCCATGTGGGGCCTCCTTGCGTTTCATACAACTTAGGCCTTGTAAAATAGTGGGGATAGACGGGTAGGACACACGTTAGCATGGGAATACCCAATTATACTGACAGGGTATATAAGATGTTGAGAGACCCAATAAGGGCATCATTTTTATCAATAATCAAGTCTCTTTTCTCCTTCCTTCCAGCTTTCATGGCTTTCCTCCTCTTTCTCTCTCTTTTCATGTCTTTCTCTCTCTTCTCCTAGTCTTTCTCTCTCCTCTAATCTCTTCTTCTCTCTCTTTTGTAGTCTTCTTGCTTCTCTCTCTCTCTTTTAGTTAGATTAGATAGGTCTCCTTCATTAGAGTTGGTATCAGAGCTTAGTTTTTAGATCCTTCCTTTCTCTCTCCTTTTAGATTTAGTTCTATTTTCAGTCTCAAGAAACCCTAATTTTCTTAGGTAGACCAGGACAAGTACAACATTGAAGACAATATCAGTCGAGGAGTACTATAGAGATGGCATCCTTCTTGGGAGTTTGAAAAGAGGTCTTCTCTTTCTTCCTTGTAAGCTCCCTTTTGCAGCTTCCATGGAGTACCAAGCCAAGATCATTTCATGTCTCTTAGACCTTGCTCCTCCCTTACAAACGGGTGCTGTCATGGATTTCTCCACTTCATCCTGAGCATCTAGAGTACCTGAGTTTCTAGAGTACCCTACTAAAGCCTCGGGGCTGATCGACCACCTCTTCAAGAGGCTTCTCACTTGCCTCTACAGCCTTGGTATATGCTACACCTGCATCATCTCTCAATATGTACAAAATGACGTTGGTCCCCTTGAGGGATGTGGGAGACTTTACATGGGGTCCAGCCTCCTTCGTTTCATCACAGAGCATCTCAGCAACTCTAAGCTTGAGGTGAGAATGGATAAGGAGAGTCTGGTCCTGTCTGGCCTTGTACTGAGGGTGTAGCAAATGTGAGACCTCTTCCGGGACCAAAGGCACACTTGTAGAAGGAGACGGCCTCAAAGGCGTGTTTGGGGGGGGAGGGGGGGGCTTCCACCATGAGGGGAGGTAGGCAGGCATAGTACAGAGAGGAACTTCATAAATTTTTTGTTCAAAGCAATGTCTACCTTTGCATCAAAGATGTTGGACCTCTCATCCCCAACAAAGTCAGTAGAGACCACATCATCCTTAGTATATCCAAGGATCCCCTTCATTGAGCTTTCTGAAGCAGCTTTGACTACTACCTTAACTTCAACCTAAGAAGCATCCTTTTTCAGTCGGCAAGTCAAATCAACAACTGAAACATTAGGAGATAGAACTTTGAATGGCATGCTAGTCAACTTGCCATTTAGCACAGGTAGAACCTTTCCCACTTGCCTTTTCATTGTCCAACCCGTCAATACAGGGTGCGATTCCTGTAGAGAAAAATGGAATGTAATAAGCCTCTTGAGGCTTTACTCCAGCCATGGTATTCGCCTTGATGTCCAAGGGCGTGCAGATAGCTCACAGAGCTGAGCGGCCTGCTGTGGCTTCACTGTCCCAGAGCTTCTCTCACTTGCTCAACAAGGTCTTTGCAACATTTTTCGAACTGCAATATCAAATCTAGAAACATCATAAATCCTTGTAAAGCAGCCTGCAACACAGCAACAAAGCGAGAGAAAGAAAACTCCCCATTTTCTGACAATTCCTTTGCTAAGACTAGCTCCAGGAATGGCAGATGCCTTGAATGTGCTAGCCTAGTTGAGACTGGTTAAGACCACTAAAGGCCAAATGTTAAGACCAATAAAGCCAAATGTTCTAGGTGATTGGATTAGAAGATGGATTCAAGAGGTGTAGCCTTCCTAGAAGCCGATCGAGTACCTGATCTCTAAGACTTGATAGATCAGAATGTCAAGGGAAATCTTCTGGTGTCTATGAATCCAAGGATGCATCAAAGTCTATGTGACAGTCATCTTTTGTGACACACAAAGGAGATTACTCATCTACCTCGTGAACAAGTCAATGAACACCATGCGAATGTTCCAGAGAATCTGCCTTTCTTGTCTCAGGAAGTTCAAGTCTCCAAATCCATACAGTTGGCCCAACATCACTAGCAATTCGTCTATCAAGACTGCAACTTTGCTTCAAGTTCATCTATTTCTTTGTTTATAAGCAATATAATGCTTGGTATATGGGAATTTATTATAGATTTGGGGTGCTTTGAAAGTATTTGGCCCAAATATTCAAATCTTGTGGGTAATCTTTGCCACCACTTTTGTCAGCAAATCTAGTTGCAGCTTGTCTAGCCAGGTCCATTCCTCTCAATCAAGAGGATTAATGTTTTTCTACCTGTAGACAATTTCTTTTTGTGTAAGGCACCAGCACACAGGGCAATTGTCACCATGGATGACTGAGATTGTCAGAGGTGAGTAGAGATCTCATTTGCCACTGAGCACAGGCAAGATCTATAGATATGTAAATCTTCTATTGTGACTGCCCCAATCTAGCATATGGTGCTACTGCTTCTCTGTAATCTTGATCATCAATTAGGAAGGGGATTATCAAGCCTGTCCTCTTCTTCAGGGCCAATATATCTGTGTGTAGCAGGAGGCATTGAAAAGAAGCTGCTCAAAATTTATGAGGAGTGCAAGGAGTTGTGCTATCTAGATCAAAGTGGTATGATGTGATCTCAATAACTGCAATCTGAGAAAAGCAATGCCACTCTTCTTCATGGGTTTGGGTTGTGGACCAGCAATGTGTACCCCCCAACCATGTTTTAGGTATGCAAACCTTCATCATCAATGTTGTGGCATGTAACTAAGCTCAGAGATTTCAAGAGTTGAAAGGTGCAATTAGCTTGTGTGATGGGATTTCAATTCCAAACACTATTGCTAGAATTTTAGATCTCTGATTGATGAGATTATCTAACTAGATAAAGTACTTGCTATTGGCTTTCATGGGACTTATTTTAATGTGACAGTGATGATATTTCTTGGTGGTACACATTGTGAGATTGCCCCATACAACTTGCAAAATAGAATATAGAATTGAAGCTTTCGATTGAAAACCTTAAAGGGAGTGGGATTTTTAATTTATAAGGGTGAGGCATTGAAATTTTGTGCAAAAATCCTGGTTTGGAGGGCTATTGATTTTGATAGCCATATCAATGGTGTTGTATGCAGTGGATACCAACCCATGTATGAGGGGATTCTTAGCATGACATGCAAGTCATATATATCATACAATGTGGATTATTCCTATGACAACATGAATATTTCTCAAGGAGAGCAGATGCCTAGGGGGAAGTCAGCAATCATTGGAAACATGGCTGCATTGGTTTGCAACTTGCAGTAGCTTGGGTCATGGAAATGAAGGGATTGACCCTCTTTTGAGTATTTGTGTCACATTGTGTCATTGAGATCTAACATCAATACTAGGAGCACCCAAGGAGCTTAGTTGTTGTTATTCAAAAGGATTCTAGCAAGACTTTGTAGTGTCGACTCCAGAGTGTACAACCAAATTTGAGTTAACAATAAGTGAACTTGACAATGGTACTCATAATGGTATGCCTATGCCTTTGATTGGAAATCTTGGTAATGATGCTTATGATTGGTCTTGAGATGTCATGTCTGGTAAGGTCAAGCTCTTTTTGGTCATGTATTAGCCCTAATCAGCAAGGATTTGGTTCATATTGGCAATGGTTCCCATGCACAGTGATGCATGGAAGTTGAGAAGTATTGCAAGGATGCAGACCCAGGAACTGCTGAAAAAAGTCAGTTACAAAAAAGCCTTCTTGTGTGACTGGGCGTAGGCCCCATAGCTCAATTCAAAGAGGGCATCGTCCCCTTCGATTTGAGTAAAAAATCTCTCCATTTTTCCCTAAGGTTTGGGAGATACACCCAATTTTGTGCTCAGAGGTACTGTGGGACAGGTAGCAGTCCTACACAGTCAGCCCACAAAAGTCAATTACAACAAAGCCCTAATAATTTATTGTCAAAGATATATTTACATAGCCTCATAGAAGGGATTGAGAGCTTTAATTTGAATCAGAAATTTTGGCAATCGAAGCTTCCTAGCTCAAGATATTTCCATTTCTGTAACAAGGGGTCTAGTGGACTGCACTTGGGATGGTAGGCCACACAAGGAAAAAGCAAAGGCCCAAGAGGACTTCTAGCATGAAATAAGGGACTCGCGTGCCTCAATGAATGATTATAGCTCAGCCCAAGAGGATCATGAAGACATGTTTGAAGATGGTACCCCTGAGATGGACTGCTTGGCTATGCTGAACCATACTTTATGCCAACATGAGACCCGTCATGCCGACCGCCGGCATCGAGAGTTGGAACAATGCCATAGGGAGATGGAAACCCACCAAGATTAGCGTCATTCTGAGATGATGGCCAAGATGGACTTACTCAATGAGTACATGGGTGCCCTCATCCCTACCATCGCACCATCCTCGGCTCAGCCCAAGGAGCATGTCCCTCCCCGTGAGGCCAACCCCCCTCCTACCTTGGAGACCGGGCATAGCCCACAAGGTTTTGGTGTTACCCATGGCTTTCCCCATGCATTACATCTTCCATGACAAACCCTTCTAGCCCATCCTTGGGACAATAGCTTCCCCGTAGTGGAAGCTATATGCAAGGGAAAAATGCAAATTTTGGGCAGCATAGTATGCAGGGTGTACATGGGCAGCATGCACATGGCAATTTTGGGCAGTAAGGACCCAATGTTCAGTTTGGTTTGCATGTATTGCATGGGCAGCATGAAAATTTTGGGTAGCATGGCCCTAAGGGACTGGCCCTAAGGGCTTGAATGTTTCTTACTTTTTACCTTGGTGATATTAACAAAAGATCAGATATTGTATTTTTTGACTTTTATTATGTTCAAATTCTCAAGAATAAAGTGAGAGAAGTAAATTACTCTATTCTTCTTACTGAAATGAGGTATAGTATACCAAAATTTGTTTTTACTCACTATATTTTTCTAGCAATAGACTTTCATGTTGATGCTTACTATCTCAATTCCTTCATTAGGTGTGTAATGCATGAGCTTCCCTTTGATATACAACAAAAGATTGAGGTTCTTGATCCATCTATCTCATACTATATGAGGAGTGAGCCTTATGCAAGTGCATTTGACCATTGGTTCAATTCAATTGACTTTGAAACTTTGGACATTTTTCTAATTCCATACAATGAAAAGTAAGTAATTTGATATTTTTCTAGATTTTATGAGATCTTGTTTTTCTAGATTATTAAAATATTTTTGTTTTCAGTTCTCATTGGAGCCTAACTGGAATAGAGTGTGTGGAGAGTTAATGTTTCCTCATCAATTCAAATGTTTCCTCATCAATTCTATAAAAGGAAGCCATGGAAATGCCAAGTTATAAGTTATATAATCTAGGGTCTCCTTGATTTTTTTATATTTTTGTTACCAGTACTCTAAATATTTTGATCTTTCTTTTGTAATAATTCTAAATTTTATTTCCTTTTTATTATAGAACTCTAAAAAGATTGATTGAAGTGCTAGAGAAAAGGCCTCCCATGCCTTTTGACTTACTTGCAACAATGCAATATAGACAACTTACAATAAGGTCTTAACTAATATGGTTGGAACATACTAAGAAAATTTATTCTAAAAACTAGCATAAACAAGTTTCATAGTTTTACTTTATAGTGTTGATTGTGGTGTCCTCATTAGGATTATAGTTACTCTTGTGGCTGGAGAGTAATTGTAAATGCCAGAAGATTGGTTTAGTTTATTTATCTCAATGACGATAAACTTATAAAGGTAATGTGAAACATACTAAACTTTAAGATAGAGGTTTATTGCAAAATAGTCCATTGATGATAATAATATAGTCCATTGTAAAAAATATCAATGAATTAAAAATATTTTCTTACAAATGTATGACAATTTACAAGGGATTGCTATACAAGTGAGCACATTTGGTATATAAGAGGACAATAGTGGGGGCTATGAAGGAGAGGAGGTGCATGTAACTACAGCAAGTGAAGCTATGCCTTCAACACCCAAGGAAACCAAAGCATCAAAGATAGACAAAAGGACTCCTAGAAAGGATGTCTCCTCTCCTAAGAAAAGTTCACAAAAAAAAGTAGCTTTGCCTTATTGATTGTAAGTCCTTCTATATAAGTCATGGAGATGACTAACAAAAATTTGTATATGTATTTTATATTGATCATAAATATATCTTTTTGTCAATATCATTGCATTGTATATTCTTCTATCTCCTCATTGATATCTCTTATAAAAAAAATGTTAGAAATGTTTCTTAATCAGGAAGTGAAATCAGATATACACCTAAGTGGATATAATATGATATAAAAACTTACTCATTTGTTATTAAGTTGGAACATAAATGAGTATGGTACTTCAATATCTTCATTCTCTAATCCATCCTCACTTGATGTAGCATACATGATGATATAACCTTTAGGATTGTATCCTCATTGAACCAAACATCAATATCCACTATGGGATCTTTGCTAAAATTATCAAGATTTTGGTCTAAAGCAACCAGACTACCACCAACATAATGCCATATACTATAATAAAATCTACAGATGAAATTTTGAGTAGCAATCATATATTTACAAGCTATAGAGTCTTGATCTATCTTACATATAATTTTTCCTACTATCCTAGTGTTCCATCCCTCATCAACAAATTATATAACATGATCATATGTTAGTCTCTTCATTGAAAGCATAGCCTTTGATTTTCTTATCGCAACATTAGAAAAGAAGTCAAAAAATATATGAATAGGCATGAACAAAGTAACTTTGCTTAGCCTACTTGAGATATTAGGTTTTAATACTCTCTATATCTTACAAAATATTTTACATATATAGCCCTCACTAGTAGCTAGACTTGGCAAAGGCCACTCAAAGCTTAAAAAATCGGGCAAAGAAAGGGGGGATATTGATCTCCATTGGCTACACTACATGGGGAGAATATAAGAATGGTCATAGAAGAATATTCCATTGTCTACAAGCTGTGTCTTCTTTATACCTTTGTACATCTCAGTTCTCCAATCAAGCCATGCATCACATCAATCATATCAACAATAGACTTGACCGGTTGCCATTCCTCAAGATTAGAGGGAAAGACATCTACAAGACAAATGAACAAATTCTATAATGGAAAACCTTAAACCAAGTTCAAGAAAAGAAAGAATTTAAGAATTAAATCCTTATAATCTAGTTTATGCATTAGAATATTTGAAGCTCCAAGTTCCAAATATAGCTCTTTATGCATAAATGCATACTGCACTAGAACCTCTTTTATGCTATTATTATTTTCTCCAAGCTTGAATTCTTCGATTCTACCCTTCCAAGTAGAGATGAATGAGCTCTTATATCTTTGCCTTTTCCCACATTTTGCCTATTGCATGGTGATCCAACTACCTTTGCTAATGATTGCAGGAATCCATCTTCCATCTTTTGGGTATGAGTTTAAACACTGATAGGGATGTGATTTGGAAGCTTAGACACCTTTTTGAAGGTTGAATTTCTATATCCATATCACAGAGAGAGAGAGAGAGAGAGAGAGAGAGAGAGAGAGAGAGGACTAAGCTACCACAAGAAAGGAGGTGTAACATGTCCACTTGTTCCCTTTGAGGACACGTCTTAGCAGTCCATCGGAAAGAGAGTCTAGAAAGATCTACCCGGCACTCCCATGGAATGTTACGAGGTTTGCAATCTAGGACTTCCCGCTTCTGCCACGTAGTGGAAGTATTCCGGTCGTTCCCACTTAGGACTGACCTGAATTAGGGTTTCCCCTAATGGTCACTTTCCTAAACGGTAGCTAGTGTCGAGCCCTGAGCGAACTACTTTATGCAGAAATGCGAGGGACGAAGCAGATTCATGTTGCACTTGGTTCAAGGAGAATGGGAAATGAGAGGAATGCAAGGCTCAACCTCTCTACCCATAAGGCGTAGTCCCATTTCGTTCCCCTAAAACAATATAAATTGGGGTTCTAGTAACCTAAACTCTAGGTCAACGCCCTTGCTATTCATTTCCTTTGAGAAGAGCTCCTTGATGTCCATTTCGATTGAGAAAAGTTCTCGGCCAACCGAGACCACCCATCCATAGGACGGACCCATGGCCACATCCACCACACTTTCCTCAAGGTTTCTTTAGTTGTCTAATTACCTACCACATTTAGTTGGACATGCATCAAGAAGCTTCCTTAATTAGCCAGTTAGACACTGGTTCCTTCAGGTAATCTTAGCACTTGACATAGGAAAACAGTGCCAAACAAGTTCCTTTTCAACAAGTTATCTTATTTATCTTTGGAATACATCCATAAAGTCCAGCCCGCCGGCTAATCCATAATCCGCTCGAAGGAAATCCATAATCCGCCTAAAGGCTATCCAACAATCCACAAGAATTACTAATCCAAGATTCGGCCCATAGACTAGTATGCAGGCCTCTGTAAAATATTACACGGCGCAGCGAACAGAATCTGAGAAAGAGATAGAGAGTACACAACAGATAAGAGGAGAATCAGTAAATTCTTTAACTCCAAACAACTGATACAAAGATGGCTCTGTCCACCCGTGCGCTTCCACTGTGTGAAGCTTAGATGGCGATCTAGACAGAAGATAGGTGAAGAGCTTAAGGCTAGCTGGAACAACAACTCTGACTGGGTGAAAGATGAGTGTCAGATGGCTGCGAAGGGGTTTAGCTTTTATAGCCCGCGAAGGTCGTTAGGTCGGCCTGCTGACCGACCTACCATATGAGCCTCCACTAGTCGGCCAGGGAATATTCCAGGGAATATTCCCTTTACCATCGGGCCGGGGGCGCTGCCCCCGGACCCCCGCCAGGGGGGCCGCTGGCCCCCCTGGGACCCCCCAGCCAGGGGCCGCTTCCGCGGCCCCCGGACCCCACAATAGGGGCCCCTTTTAACTCCCTTACCACGCAACTCAATGCAATGTGCCTCGAGTTGCTACCAGCTTAACCACTCCGTCTAACCCAAAGATTAGACCCACAACAGTCACCTTTTTGCCATCCGGTCACATAGACCTCATCTGATATACAAGTCAGGACTCAACCAATGTCCGGGCTCACATTTGGCTTCTCCTCATAATGGGGGCCTTACAACTTTGAGCACCATGGATCATTGGTAGCACCTAATGAGGGTGGTGCATTGATCATATCTAACACCCCCCCTCAATGTCCACCCATAGGTGAACTATCTCCTCGGCCCAATGCCGAGTCTCTGAAGATGAACTTGAAGCAGATCCTTCGTAAGTGCTTTGGTGAAGATATCTGCTCCATTCTCCTCTGTTGGACAGTAGACCAATTCCACTATCCCATCCTCCATCAAATCACGCACATAGTGATACTGGATCTCTATATGTTTGGTGCGTGCATGAAACACTGGATTTTTGGCAATGGCGATGCAACTCTGATTGTCACATCTCAGCACAGTTGGTTCTTCATCCTGCACTCCCATATGCCATAGAATCCTTCTCAACCATACGGCCTCACATGCAGCAAAACAAGCTGCCTTGTACTCTGCTTCGGTAGAAGACAATGCCACTGTTGGTTGCTTCTTACTAATCCAAGAGAAAATTCCTGAACCCAAAGAGAAACAATAACCAGAAACTGACTTCCTGGAATCAATGTCTCCTGCCCAATCTGAGTCACAGTTCCCCACAAGAGAAGTTCCGAAACTGTATGTGATACCATAGTCAAGAGTTTTCTTCAAGTATCTGAGCACCCGCATCCCAGCCTTCCAATGACTCTCATGAGGTTTGTTTGAGAACCTGCTCAAAACACCAACAGCAAAACTGATATCTGGTCTGGTGTTACACAAGTAGATTAGACTGCCGACCAACCTCCTATACCTCCCAATGTCTGCAAGTGCTGATGTATCCTCAACGGATAACTTTACATTCACCTCCATAGGTGTAGCTATCTCCTTGCACTCGGTCATGCCAAATGCCTTCAAGATCTCCCATGCATACTTCTTCTGAGAGATGAAGATCTTTCCTGGCTCTTGCCAGACTTCAATCCCCAAACAATAGTGCAGCAAGCCCAAGTCTGTCATTTCAAACTCAAAACTCAAAGCCTTTCGAGTTTGGTTGATCATATCTTCATAGTCACCTGTAATAAGAAGGTCGTCCACATATAGGACAATCACTACAGACTTTTTACCATCCCTGTAAACATACAAGTTAGCATCTGAGGCACATCTTTTGAAGTTTAGGTTTAAAAAGAACCTATCTATCCGCTGGTACCATGCTCTGGGGGCTTGTTTCAGCCCATACAATGCCTTCTTCAGTTTACACACTTTGTTCTCAGAATGGGGGGCCTCAAACCCTGGTGGCTGAGCCACGTACACCTCCTCCTTGAGGTCACCATTTAAGAACGCTGACTTAACATCCATTTGGTACACTGGCCACTTCTTGTGGGCAGCCACTGCAAGTACCGTGCGAATAGTGGTCATTCTGGCAGTTGGGGCAAATGACTCTTGAAAATCAAACCCTTCAACTTGTGAAAATCCTTGGGCAACCAGTCTAGCTTTGTACTTTTCTAAGGTACCATCAGCCTTGTACTTTACCTTCCAGATCCACTTGGTGCCAATAATCTTCCGCTTTGCTGGCCGATCCACTAGCTCCCAAGTGTCATTCTTCATTATGCTGTCATACTCCGCCTGCATAGCAGCCTTCCATGATGGATCTGCAAGTGCTTCTTCTAAGTCAGTTGGCTCCTTTACTTCTCTCATAATCTCAACCATCAAGGCCATGTTGACTATGTGAGCAGAAGCCCTCCTTTGCTCCTCTATTCTCTGAGACCTCCTTGGTCCGTCTGCCTTCTCCTCAACAGATGCAGGCATAGGATTATTGTGGTCATAGAGCTGCTTCACCCAGCGCGGCAATGGCTTTTCCGGTGGGGTGATGTCAGGTTGGTGAACTTTTTCCTCATCATCTGAAGATGATGCTTCCTCCTCCTTAAGGATAGGGATAGCTCTCGGGACAGGTTCATAGTGGACTACTTCTTCGCTTGATGATAAAGTGGAAGACCTTGCCTTCTCCTCCTCCACTGTATGCGGCTCCTCCTTGAACACCACATCACGGCTCGCGATGATCTTCTTTGCCTCTTGGTCATATAACTTGTAAGCCTTCTGCTCATCACTATAACCCAAGAAGATACATTTTCTGCTTTTTGGTTGTAACTTGTTTCTCTTCTCATCTGGAACATGTGCATAACATTCACATCCAAAAATTCTGAAATGTGAGACAGATGGTTTCTTACCAGTGTAAGCCTCATGAGGTGTTTTTCCCTTGAGAGCCTTTGTATAGCTCCGATTTAGAATGTAGACTGCAGTATTAACAGCTTCAGCCCAAAAATGGTTAGGCAATCCCTTGCCCTTTAGCATGCATCTTGCCATCTCCACAATGGTACGATTCCTGCGTTCCACAACACCATTCTGCTGAGGTGTGTGAGGCGTCGTCAATTGACGCTTGATCCCTTTGCTCTTGCAAAAGCCTTCAAACTCCTTTGAGTTGAACTCACCACCACCATCTGTTCTAAATTTCTTCACACTTTTCCCTGTTCCATTCTCAACAAGTATTAGCCATTCTTTAAACTTACCAAAAGCTTGAGCCTTATCACGAAGGAAGTACACCCACATCTTCCTACTGTAGTCGTCGACAATCAACATAAAATAAGAAGATCCCCCCAAGGCCTGTGTAGGCATCTTACCACACAAGTCAGCATGCACCAACTCTAGAGGAGCATGTGCTCTATTCTTGCTTTCTTGTGGAAATGCCTTTCTCTGTTGCTTGCCCATCATACAAGCTTCACATGGTTCCTTCAATTCAGTTATTGTAGGTAGGTGAGCAACCATACCTTGCTTTTGCATCTCCTTCAATACTGCAAATCCGATGTGTCCAAACCTTTCATGCCAAAGCTTACTTGTGCCCACTCCAGCGGTGGCTGTAAGAGCACTTAGCTCATACAGGTTGTTCCTCCTTTCTCCTTTGCCAACAATTGTGCCAGCACTATCAATAATTTCTGCACCTGTCTTCTTGAACCTCACTTCATGACCAAGATCAGTTATGGCAGCAACTGATAAGAGATTTCTTCTGATTTCGGGAACATACAACACATTTGAAAGCTTTTTGACTTCACCATTTGCAGCAACAAAAGAAATAGTACCTGTGCCCGCAGCAGGGCATTTAGCATCATTTCCAACCGTCACAGTGATGGATTCTTGTAGAGGCTGCATAGAACTGTATAGACCTTTCTTGTTGGTCATGTGACGGGAGGCCCCACTATCCAACACCCAAGAGTCAGTGGTAGATTCTTCTTGCGCCGAGGTATGATGTATTGCTATGGTCGCCATGAATAATTCCAACTCTGCTTCAGCCGTATTGGCTGTCTCTTTCCCTTTACTTTTAAGGGTACCATTCTTTTCATCTGCCTTCTTGACACGACAATCTGCAATTGCATGTCCTTTCTTCTTACAGTAGAAGCACTCTCCTTGAAACTTCTTCTTGCCGCCCTTCTTCTTTTTGTCACCATCATTTTTTGTGGAGGAAACACCTTTGCCTTTTGCATTGGCAGAGAATGCAGCATCTCCATTGTTGCTTCCTTCTCGGGCTTTCAGCCTCAACTCCTCCTCCATTAATAATGCACAAAACTCCTCAAAAGTCAAAGCTTGAGGTCTCACCTGAGTATTAAGGGCAGTTACTAGTCCATCAAACTTTTGTGGACAAATCCGAAGACACCTCCGAGCTAGCTCTTCGCTAGTCTTTTGTATCCCAGCGCCAGCCATCTGGTCGCGCAGATTCTTAATCCGAGTGATGAATGCTTCAACCGTCTCTCCTTCAGCAAACTTCTCCGCTGCTAGTTGATTCTCCAAGTTTTGAATCCTTGTTTGGTTTCGTGTTTCATACTGACTCCTTAGTACATTCCAAGCCTCTGACGCTTTGGTTGTATGCTGAATCAGAGTCAAAACACTGTCAGAACAGCTTGTAACTAAGGCACACAATGCATCTGCATTCCTTCGTTTCCAAGCTCGTAGAAGATCTGCATTCGGAGGAATCATCACACTAGGATTTGATGGGTCGGGGGTAGGCTGTGGTTCTGCGTCAGTCCCCAGCACAGTCTCCAGAAGCTCATAAGAATCAAGGATAGTAGTAATTTTGAACTTCCACAAGGTGTAGTTTGTACCATCTAACTTGCCTTCGCTGAAGGTTGGTGGACGAATCCTCAGTGTTTGAATAGCCGGTACAGCAGCACCACCTCCTGCACTGCTTCCTGATGCGCCAGAACTGCTTCCCGGAGTCGACATCGTTTCTCTTTGCTGTTGAAGCCTTTGCCTCTTGCACTCTCTCAGATCTCTAGAGCCCCCTGGGCTCTGATACCATGTAAAATATTACACGGCGCAGCGAACAGAATCTGAGAAAGAGATAGAGAGTACACAACAGATAAGAGGAGAATCAGTAAATTCTTTAACTCCAAACAACTGATACAAAGATGGCTCTGTCCACCCGTGCGCTTCCACTGTGTGAAGCTTAGATGGCGATCTAGACAGAAGATAGGTGAAGAGCTTAAGGCTAGCTGGAACAACAACTCTGACTGGGTGAAAGATGAGTGTCAGATGGCTGCGAAGGGGTTTAGCTTTTATAGCCCGCGAAGGTCGTTAGGTCGGCCTGCTGACCGACCTACCATATGAGCCTCCACTAGCCGGCCAGGGAATATTCCAGGGAATATTCCCTTTACCACGGGCCGGGGCGCTGCCCCCGGACCCCCGCCAGGGGGGCCGCTGGCCCCCCTGGGACCCCCCAGCCAGGGGCCGCTTCCGCGGCCCCCGGACCCCACAATAGGGGCCCCTTTTAACTCCCTTACCACGCAACTCAATGCAATGTGCCTCGAGTTGCTACCAGCTTAACCACTCCGTCTAACCCAAAGATTAGACCCACAACAGTCACCTTTTTGCCATCCGGTCACATAGACCTCATCTGATATACAAGTCAGGACTCAACCAATGTCCGGGCTCACATTTGGCTTCTCCTCATAATGGGGGCCTTACAACTTTGAGCACCATGGATCATTGGTAGCACCTAATGAGGGTGGTGCATTGATCATATCTAACACCCCCCCTCAATGTCCACCCATAGGTGAACTATCTCCTCGGCCCAATGCCGAGTCTCTGAAGATGAACTTGAAGCAGATCCTTCGTAAGTGCTTTGGTGAAGATATCTGCTCCATTCTCCTCTGTTGGACAGTAGACCAATTCCACTATCCCATCCTCCATCAAATCACGCACATAGTGATACTGGATCTCTATATGTTTGGTGCGTGCATGAAACACTGGATTTTTGGCAATGGCGATGCAACTCTGATTGTCACATCTCAGCACAGTTGGTTCTTCATCCTGCACTCCCATATGCCATAGAATCCTTCTCAACCATACGGCCTCACATGCAGCAAAACAAGCTGCCTTGTACTCTGCTTCGGTAGAAGACAATGCCACTGTTGGTTGCTTCTTACTAATCCAAGAGAAAATTCCTGAACCCAAAGAGAAACAATAACCAGAAACTGACTTCCTGGAATCAATGTCTCCTGCCCAATCTGAGTCACAGTTCCCCACAAGAGAAGTTCCGAAACTGTATGTGATACCATAGTCAAGAGTTTTCTTCAAGTATCTGAGCACCCGCATCCCAGCCTTCCAATGACTCTCATGAGGTTTGTTTGAGAACCTGCTCAAAACACCAACAGCAAAACTGATATCTGGTCTGGTGTTACACAAGTAGATTAGACTGCCGACCAACCTCCTATACCTCCCAATGTCTGCAAGTGCTGATGTATCCTCAACGGATAACTTTACATTCACCTCCATAGGTGTAGCTATCTCCTTGCACTCGGTCATGCCAAATGCCTTCAAGATCTCCCATGCATACTTCTTCTGAGAGATGAAGATCTTTCCTGGCTCTTGCCAGACTTCAATCCCCAAACAATAGTGCAGCAAGCCCAAGTCTGTCATTTCAAACTCAAAACTCAAAGCCTTTCGAGTTTGGTTGATCATATCTTCATAGTCACCTGTAATAAGAAGGTCGTCCACATATAGGACAATCACTACAGACTTTTTACCATCCCTGTAAACATACAAGTTAGCATCTGAGGCACATCTTTTGAAGTTTAGGTTTAAAAAGAACCTATCTATCCGCTGGTACCATGCTCTGGGGGCTTGTTTCAGCCCATACAATGCCTTCTTCAGTTTACACACTTTGTTCTCAGAATGGGGGGCCTCAAACCCTGGTGGCTGAGCCACGTACACCTCCTCCTTGAGGTCACCATTTAAGAACGCTGACTTAACATCCATTTGGTACACTGGCCACTTCTTGTGGGCAGCCACTGCAAGTACCGTGCGAATAGTGGTCATTCTGGCAGTTGGGGCAAATGACTCTTGAAAATCAAACCCTTCAACTTGTGAAAATCCTTGGGCAACCAGTCTAGCTTTGTACTTTTCTAAGGTACCATCAGCCTTGTACTTTACCTTCCAGATCCACTTGGTGCCAATAATCTTCCGCTTTGCTGGCCGATCCACTAGCTCCCAAGTGTCATTCTTCATTATGCTGTCATACTCCGCCTGCATAGCAGCCTTCCATGATGGATCTGCAAGTGCTTCTTCTAAGTCAGTTGGCTCCTTTACTTCTCTCATAATCTCAACCATCAAGGCCATGTTGACTATGTGAGCAGAAGCCCTCCTTTGCTCCTCTATTCTCTGAGACCTCCTTGGTCCGTCTGCCTTCTCCTCAACAGATGCAGGCATAGGATTATTGTGGTCATAGAGCTGCTTCACCCAGCGCGGCAATGGCTTTTCCGGTGGGGTGATGTCAGGTTGGTGAACTTTTTCCTCATCATCTGAAGATGATGCTTCCTCCTCCTTAAGGATAGGGATAGCTCTCGGGACAGGTTCATAGTGGACTACTTCTTCGCTTGATGATAAAGTGGAAGACCTTGCCTTCTCCTCCTCCACTGTATGCGGCTCCTCCTTGAACACCACATCACGGCTCGCGATGATCTTCTTTGCCTCTTGGTCATATAACTTGTAAGCCTTCTGCTCATCACTATAACCCAAGAAGATACATTTTCTGCTTTTTGGTTGTAACTTGTTTCTCTTCTCATCTGGAACATGTGCATAACATTCACATCCAAAAATTCTGAAATGTGAGACAGATGGTTTCTTACCAGTGTAAGCCTCATGAGGTGTTTTTCCCTTGAGAGCCTTTGTATAGCTCCGATTTAGAATGTAGACTGCAGTATTAACAGCTTCAGCCCAAAAATGGTTAGGCAATCCCTTGCCCTTTAGCATGCATCTTGCCATCTCCACAATGGTACGATTCCTGCGTTCCACAACACCATTCTGCTGAGGTGTGTGAGGCGTCGTCAATTGACGCTTGATCCCTTTGCTCTTGCAAAAGCCTTCAAACTCCTTTGAGTTGAACTCACCACCACCATCTGTTCTAAATTTCTTCACACTTTTCCCTGTTTCATTCTCAACAAGTATTAGCCATTCTTTAAACTTACCAAAAGCTTGAGCCTTATCACGAAGGAAGTACACCCACATCTTCCTACTGTAGTCGTCGACAATCAACATAAAATAAGAAGATCCCCCCAAGGCCTGTGTAGGCATCTTACCACACAAGTCAGCATGCACCAACTCTAGAGGAGCATGTGCTCTATTCTTGCTTTCTTGTGGAAATGCCTTTCTCTGTTGCTTGCCCATCATACAAGCTTCACATGGTTCCTTCAATTCAGTTATTGTAGGTAGGTGAGCAACCATACCTTGCTTTTGCATCTCCTTCAATACTGCAAATCCGATGTGTCCAAACCTTTCATGCCAAAGCTTACTTGTGCCCACTCCAGCGGTGGCTGTAAGAGCACTTAGCTCATACAGGTTGTTCCTCCTTTCTCCTTTGCCAACAATTGTGCCAGCACTATCAATAATTTCTGCACCTGTCTTCTTGAACCTCACTTCATGACCAAGATCAGTTATGGCAGCAACTGATAAGAGATTTCTTCTGATTTCGGGAACATACAACACATTTGAAAGCTTTTTGACTTCACCATTTGCAGCAACAAAAGAAATAGTACCTGTGCCCGCAGCAGGGCATTTAGCATCATTTCCAACCGTCACAGTGATGGATTCTTGTAGAGGCTGCATAGAACTGTATAGACCTTTCTTGTTGGTCATGTGACGGGAGGCCCCACTATCCAACACCCAAGAGTCAGTGGTAGATTCTTCTTGCGCCGAGGAGCACACTTCCTCAATGGTCGCCATGAATAATTCCAACTCTGCTTCAGCCGTATTGGCTGTCTCTTTCCCTTTACTTTTAAGGGTACCATTCTTTTCATCTGCCTTCTTGACACGACAATCTGCAATTGCATGTCCTTTCTTCTTACAGTAGAAGCACTCTCCTTGAAACTTCTTCTTGCCGCCCTTCTTCTTTTTGTCACCATCATTTTTTGTGGAGGAAACACCTTTGCCTTTTGCATTGGCAGAGAATGCAGCATCTCCATTGTTGCTTCCTTCTCGGGCTTTCAGCCTCAACTCCTCCTCCATTAATAATGCACAAAACTCCTCAAAAGTCAAAGCTTGAGGTCTCACCTGAGTATTAAGGGCAGTTACTAGTCCATCAAACTTTTGTGGACAAATCCGAAGACACCTCCGAGCTAGCTCTTCGCTAGTCTTTTGTATCCCAGCGCCAGCCATCTGGTCGCGCAGATTCTTAATCCGAGTGATGAATGCTTCAACCGTCTCTCCTTCAGCAAACTTCTCCGCTGCTAGTTGATTCTCCAAGTTTTGAATCCTTGTTTGGTTTCGTGTTTCATACTGACTCCTTAGTACATTCCAAGCCTCTGACGCTTTGGTTGTATGCTGAATCAGAGTCAAAACACTGTCAGAACAGCTTGTAACTAAGGCACACAATGCATCTGCATTCCTTCGTTTCCAAGCTCGTAGAAGATCTGCATTCGGAGGAATCATCACACTAGGATTTGATGGGTCGGGGGTAGGCTGTGGTTCTGCGTCAGTCCCCAGCACAGTCTCCAGAAGCTCATAAGAATCAAGGATAGTAGTAATTTTGAACTTCCACAAGGTGTAGTTTGTACCATCTAACTTGCCTTCGCTGAAGGTTGGTGGACGAATCCTCAGTGTTTGAATAGCCGGTACAGCAGCACCACCTCCTGCACTGCTTCCTGATGCGCCAGAACTGCTTCCCGGAGTCGACATCGTTTCTCTTTGCTGTTGAAGCCTTTGCCTCTTGCACTCTCTCCGATCTCTAGAGCCCCCTGGGCTCTGATACCATGTAAAATATTACACGGCGCAGCGAACAGAATCTGAGAAAGAGATAGAGAGTACACAACAGATAAGAGGAGAATCAGTAAATTCTTTAACTCCAAACAACTGATACAAAGATGGCTCTGTCCACCCGTGCGCTTCCACTGTGTGAAGCTTAGATGGCGATCTAGACAGAAGATAGGTGAAGAGCTTAAGGCTAGCTGGAACAACAACTCTGACTGGGTGAAAGATGAGTGTCAGATGGCTGCGAAGGGGTTTAGCTTTTATAGCCCGCGAAGGTCGTTAGGTCGGCCTGCTGACCGACCTACCATATGAGCCTCCACTAGTCGGCCAGGGAATATTCCAGGGAATATTCCCTTTACCATCGGGCCGGGGGCGCTGCCCCCGGACCCCCCGCCAGGGGGGCCGCTGGCCCCCCTGGGACCCCCCAGCCAGGGGCCGCTTCCGCGGCCCCCGGACCCCACAATAGGGGCCCCTTTTAACTCCCTTACCACGCAACTCAATGCAATGTGCCTCGAGTTGCTACCAGCTTAACCACTCCGTCTAACCCAAAGATTAGACCCACAACAGTCACCTTTTTGCCATCCGGTCACATAGACCTCATCTGATATACAAGTCAGGACTCAACCAATGTCCGGGCTCACATTTGGCTTCTCCTCATAATGGGGGCCTTACAACTTTGAGCACCATGGATCATTGGTAGCACCTAATGAGGGTGGTGCATTGATCATATCTAACAGCCTCGAGATCCAATCTCGAGTCACGTTGGCCTCTTGTGCAAAGCCCAGAAGGTGAGGGTTTTACGGCCAGAGCCCCCCTAGCACCCAAGCGTCCTCCTACTCCAAGCAGTGCTCAACGGAAAGACCTCACACGGCAGGTTCGGTTCACATTTCCAGTGCGGCTAACAACCCCCTTGGTTAGGGTCAGGGAGATAGTCGAGGGTAATTGAAACTGCCTCTCCCTTCATGTCTTCAACCTGAAGCATTAAATATATTTCCATCCTTTAGTTCCTTGAGCAGACAATGCAAACAGTGCTCCTAAACTGTTACAAGCACAATCAAATCCAGTGAGATCGATTATTTGGCCAACTGCTAAGGAGTGAATCCTTCTTTCCGAATGCATCCAGCATTCGATTCGGAATCAATTGTGACTTGGCAAGATCCTCCAAGGATTTGTTTATTCACTCTTTCATCCTTGGGTTAGGACCATACCATATTAACCCAACTTAATCAATACATTAGATTTCATAAATTAACAGTAAATCTTGGCAACCATGTCGCTCCAAATTATTGATTGATCCTTTGCGTCCAAGAAAATACCTAACTTTCCTTAACTTGACAAATTTTCCCCAAGAAAGGTGATGTAACAGGATGATTACTCATCCTCTTGCAAGTTAAAATTGCGCAAGAACCTGCCAACCTCATTCCAAGGAATGGCAAAACTCTCTTGTGATCAAACCACAAGACCATGCGACGTTGCAACTTGTTGCACAAGTGTCGCATCTATTCCATGGGATCATTTTACCCATTGAACGGTGTTTCCTAGTCAAGGAATTATGTTTAGACAAGAAGTAGGGTTTAGGGTGTCTTCTTACCCAACCCAATCCTAATTGCATTGGTCCAACAATGGTCCTAGGGATTCTAACTCAATCCGAGTTTTAGCATTTGAATAAATGATCCTTAGGGTAGAAACCCTAGATCGTTACTTGCATGAGCATCCAATTGGCCCCTACTTTCTGTGAATGTGGGTAGGTCCTTTGGGTATGAGGGTTTCGACTTGGCAACAAGTGCGAAACTAGGCCGAATCCTTAACATGCTAAACCCTAGTTAGCACTTGGGGGTATTTATCGTATCGAATGAACCATGCCTATATGAATCCCTTGCAGGCTAGGTGATTTAGATAATTTGATCTACATGTCTTGCGACAAGAACGAGCCATCCCTAGAGATAAACTTGATCTAAAGGAGAAAACTAGTTGCAACATGTCACAATACACGTAAACACACAATTCATTGCTTCTACGTACCACTAGATTCGCAATAACCATATCCTTTCTTGTTAGAAACACATGATAATTTGCAGAATAACTTTCATAGAACCTACTAGGACTTATATTCAAGAATCCTGCCTACAACTCTTTTTCTAAGTTTTAGAATTCCATGCTTTAATAAACCATGCAATATTCCCCTAAATGCAACTCTTGATGAATGAATTTTATGCACAACGAATGTGCAAGATGCAATCTTTTCCTAACTACACTGTAGTTAAATGAAGATCATGCTAATTAAATCTAGAGTTAACCTATTCCATTTTACAAGCACATGCCACATGCAAATTCATAGAATCATTTCCGTGCTCTGCTATTTCCTACAGGTGTTAACGACTTTTTCTAATGAATCATTACAATGAAGATATTGCGTAAAAATGCGACATACGCTTAATCTTTCATGTCTAGTCAAAGGTGCACTTAATAATTTCAACCTTATAGTGATAGGAAATAGGTGTTCTAGGCTGGTCACTTCGAAATGCATGACCACTACAATAGAAACGAGGCATAGACGCGCAAAGTCGGGCGCATCTATCAGAGCGTCTATAAGTGCGTGTAAACGTGCGTGTAAATAGACGCAAATTTTGCGTCTATATATCCGCGCAAATAGACGCTAATATAGACGCACCAGCAGACGCACAATTATTTAACCACCTAAAATTAGCAATTCAAATAATTAAAAAACCAAAGTTAATAATTATTTAACCACCTGAAATTGATTCTTGAGCATGCACATGTGCGCATGATAAAAACCATAGAATTAAGAATACACATTGAATCATTGAATTAAAAAAATAGAGTTAATAATTACTTTTTCATTTCTCTCTAATGAATGGCAGTTTCTCCAGTTGGCAAGCCTGATATAAGTAATTAGCGGCAAGCGACAGAAACCTTACAATTAGTAGCAATCATTGCAATATGTATCTCGTAATTTCTCTATACTTGAAGATGATAAAAGATACTTCCTTTTTATTATGGAAAATTCAATTTAGCTTTAAAATTGACTATTGATTCTTGAGTATGCACATGTGCGCATGATAAAAAGCATAGAATTAGGAATACACATTGAATCAATAAGCAAATTAAGTATGTTACAGTGAATGATCCATCTCATCTTCAATGAGATCAGCCCTTGCTAAACTATCTACTTCTAGGTCTATGTTACTAAGAGGTAACGAAACAAATAAGTCTATCCCACTATCAGATGTGTTGCTATATTGCTCAATAACTTCATCAATATCATCGACAATCACATTATTCTCTTCTTCTGCGTTTCCTTGAACATCCTCGCAAGGTTCATCTTGTACTATATCACACGTATCATCCATTATGGTGTCATCATGCACATCATCATTAATTGTTGAATTGTCATCTGCTATCTCCATGTCGATAATATTACCATATATTGGTTTTGAACTATTAGATATAGGGATGACATACCACCATCGGTTATTGTTTACCATTGGATGATACACAACCTGTATTTGAAAAACAAAAGCAAAAAACTTAAGTACTTATTATATTGTGTATGTGTATCACATGTATACATATAAAAAAATTAGCCTTTGCATATATACCTGCTCGCATTGTTGAGGTAGTACTAATGTGTCATTCTTGTTTTGGTGAAATTTTGTAGAGTCAATGATTACAAAACCACTTGGATGACATCTGATTGTGCAATGCTCACCATTTGTTACAACTTCTTTAAACCACTTCACATCCAGTACATATATAAAGAATCGTCTCAAGTCAAGCTTCACAATATCTTGGATCAAGCCACAATAACCTTCCATGGTACCATTGGCATCCTCGAAGTGAGCAAGGACACCATAATCTTGGGTATTTCTCTTTTCATCTATACATTGAGTTCGAAGATGTTTACCCTCACACCAAAGTGCATTGAATAATGTGCACTAGTAGTAAAAGATAAAAGATCAAACATGTCAATTATTTATATAAAATAAAACTTATAGAAACAAATTAATTGATAGTATGCCTCACCTTTGATAAGCAACCTCGTACGTATTCCCACTCTTCTTGAGATATATTAATTTCCTCCTCTTTTTCCATTCTCTCCATTTCCTCATGTAACCAATCTATATCAATATGACGTGGGAGCGCATTTAGATGATCCGGAAATGAGACATTACGTCCATATCTAGTGCAAAATTCTTGTCTTTTACTTTTTCTTCTTGCCCTTGCTTCATTATATAGTGTCACCCATTTGCTCATTACATCACTATTGAGCACACAAAAACTATTTAACTTACGAAGTTCTTCTTTTGTTAGCACTTTACTCATTCCTTTTCCTTGAGGTACTATAGAGGTCATCCTCAAGTCTTCATCATCTTTCCATAGTTGTGGTTGAGAGGGATCCACTTCAGCAAGATATTTAGAGATATAAACAAGGGATGATTGCACTAACCAACCCTTAGTCATGCTTCCCTCAGGCCATGCTTTTTGCCTCACAAAATCTTTCAAGGTTTTCATGAAGCGCTCAAGAAAAAACATCCACCTTACATGAACTACCCCACAAAGTGCGATCTCATCAATCAAATGTATGAGTAAATGTAATTGACTAGTCAAAATGGATCGAGGAAAATTTTTCTCCACCAAACAAACCACCTCAACAGATAATACTCGAGCATCTTGCAATGTGTTTGGATCAATTTCCTTCAAGCTCACGTATCTGTCAAGATGTATTTGAGAATTGTTTATTTTTGTGTAGAAATTCAAAGATATATAATGAAAAAATACAATGTATATACACCTCACAAGCTCTCCCATCTTGTAAATGATATCACGTACATCTTTGGATACACAATGGGATATGCTAGTAGGAAGTACGAAATGAATGTAAAAAATATTCATAGATCAAATGATTAGTTGAGGAAAAAGTCATCGTACCCCAAAGGTTACACATAGTTACTCCACTAATTACTATATTCATGGTTAGAGATACCCTTACTTGAATGATTTTGTGCCAATCGTGGGACTGCAAACCAGATAGTTGCTCCACACCTCTTTTCTTTTTCTTTATGAAGGTTCCCTTGAGACATCTCATACATCCTATGGGTGTTCAAAAGCTATATATTTGTTCATTCACTATTTTTCCCTTGTTCTTTGACAACATCAAAGGTGCATGGGATAGCTCAATCTTTCCTCTGGGCCCAATGCGTAGCCAGGCTCGTCTCATGCGACCAATGTTACGTAAATCCTCCCTTACATTAACTGAATCATGAGCCCCTATCAAGTGATCCCATAATGTAGACACAACATTTTTGAATATGTGCATGGAGTCCAACAAGTGATTGATCTTGAGTTCCGTCCAATACGGAAGACAAAAAAATATAGAGAACCTACCAAACAAACAATATATTATGTAAACAATTCATCATGATAAATATGCACTTCTTACCGACTCATGCCGAGTGGAGAGTGGCTGTCGGCATTAATCCATGCCAAGTGGAGGGTGGCTGTCGGCATTAATCCATCCTCCACTCATGCCGAGTGGAGGGTGGCTGTCGGCATTAATCCATCTCTCCTTCCAATCTTGAATGGTTAGAGATTGTGGAGTCATTCCATTAGTAGGGAGAACATATTTGGGATGGTCAATAGAAAGAAATCGATGATAATTGTCGTAGATAACCTTCTTTAAACGTGCCAGCCTAGAGGAAACTAGAGAGGGACCGCAAATAGGACATGCATGATATCGTGACGTGGTTAAACCTGAAAAAATAAGTGAATTAATAAAATGCAATTGATTCAAGTCTTGAATTTCAAATATAGAGTTATATACATGTACTTGAACACTCTCCGTATCCTGGAAAGTCGTGCATGGTCCACAACAACATGGCCTTCAATGTGAAATCTCTAGAGGATGCAAATGCACTTGTATCTTGCACCTCAATACCTTCCCATAACATTTCTAACTCTTCAATCAAAGGCTCTAAGTAAATGTCCATGTTTTTTACCTTGTGTTTCCAAGAATTAGAAGGGACAACATAACATGTCCCGTTTTAATTGCCATGGATGGAGGAATATTATAGTTCACCAATACCACTGGCCATACACTGTATGATGTGCTTTTGATGCCAAATGGATTGATTCCATCCATACCTAAACCAAATCTCAAATTTCTTAGCTCTTCTTTGAAAACATGCCACAAATTATCTATATGTTGCCATGCGGGTGTGTCTGCAAGGATCCTCCATTTTCCATCACTTGAACGATGACTAGCATGCCATGGCATGAGGTTTTCAATAGACTTACACTTGAACATAAGTTTTATACGTGGAACAATCGGAAAATGTCGCAAGACCTTACGACGCACATCCATTGACTTCATCTCCACTTCGTATCTTGATTCGCCACAAGTAGGACACTCTCGTGCGAACTCATGAATCCCACGAAATAAGATACAATCATTGACACATGCATGGATCTTGACATAATCGAGGCATCCCAGAGATGTCAAGTAATGTCTTGCTTGCTCTCTCTTAGTTGGCAATTTGTTTCCTTTTGGAAGCATTTGTGATAATAACCTACATATATTTTTAAAAGTGAGTTAAAAAACCACCAACATATATTTCTGTCTGATTTCAAAATAGAATTAACAATTAATATTATGATTCATAAGCCAAACTGAATTGATACCTACTTCAATAATGCATCCAAACTGACATTACTCCATCCATAAATTGTTTGCAAGTTAAGTATCTCGAGGGACGCACGAAGAATGGAGTACGTACAACCTTCATACAACGGAGTAGATGATGCTACATATAGTGGATCATCTGGCTTCGTAGAGTGACCTTCTCCCTGAACCGGCTGCGAAAATAGATGGTGTACCATGTTGTCCAAAATCTCATCCTCTACGACTTGATGGGGCATTTCATGAGGGCTACTATCATGGTCGTCAGTCTCTACTCTTCTTGAAGACTCTGCCTCCTCGCGTCGACGTTTTGCAGCCTCTCGATACTCGGGAGGGAGCATCTGAGGATGTGGCACCGCATCCTACTCAACCACAAAAGGGAGTTTCATGTACGTTGATATATAATTCATGTAACATAGACATGCAATCTTAGTGGCAAAAAAAAAACAATGAATACCGGTGATTTTTCTCAGTCCCATTCTCCATACAAACTGAGGTGTGACATTGCAATTTGACGTGGTCGAATAATACACCCTCGACAATGATCACACATGCATTTAATTTTTCATCGTAGCCATGCATCTCGATTATGAAGACGCAATGTTTCATCCTCACTTGAGGATGTGCTCATTGACTCACCAGCTTGCACCCCACTAGGTGATGACGACATCGACATGATTAAACCTAATTCATGACAACATCAAAATATTTGTCATTCATATGTTTACATAAGATCTTAATTTTAAATACACAAAAATCATCATAAATACATTAAAACTTATGATAAGAATTCACTATCAAAACTTATCTTAAAAACAAAAAATCATGATAAATCCCAAATGCGCGTCTATATCCGCGTTTAACTACACGTCTATATTCGCGTCTATACTCATGTCTATCTGAACAATAGATGCATATATACACGTGAAAATAGACGCACACGTCAAAATTCAAACCATACTTAAATCATTTCTTTTCAAACTGCGCCTTTCCTTTCCTGCGTTTTTTGCGGTTCTGAAGCTTGAGTTTAGCCGACATGCAGTCTCTTCATGCCTCACCTCCTCATGACTCACCTTTTCTTTCATTTCAAACACACAAGAAGGGAAAAAGGAAAGCCAAGGAGAGGAAGAAAGAGAGAACAAGAAAGAGGAGAACAAGAAGAAGCAGCAAGCAAGCAAGCAAACATCAAGGGAGGGTAACTTACCAAGGAGAGGAAGAAGGAGAAGGAAGAAGCACCACCACCCGCCACACCAAACACCCAAGGTGACTCTCTCTCTCTCTCTCTCTCTCTCTCTCTCTCTCTCTCTCTCTCTCTCTATTTCTCTCTTCCTCTCTCTGCTCTGTCTGTTTATTTAGGATTTGTGATTCCATTATGTATTGCATTTTGTAAATCATCAATGGTGGTCGTCGGTCTAAAATCGGCCGACCGAGCGCGTCTGATAACGCGTCTACATCTCAGTGTAGACGCAGACATAGACGCGAAAAATGTTTCCCCTCAGAGCGTCTGAGGACGCGTCTTACAGCGCCTGTGCTTTGCAGTGTACACGCGATGATACATGCGCTGTACAAAAGGTTGACCTGCAGTCTACACGTGATTATACACGCGCATTGACCTAGGATGCGTGTCTGACAGCGCATCTGTGCTGCATCTTAGATGCGCAGATAGACGCGCTGGATAGAAGGTTCACTCTGGAGCTCGTCTGAGGCCACGTCTAATCTGCAATGTAGACGTGGGGATACACGCACCAGGTCTCACAGTTCTGATAGCAAACAATATATTTTTGCAATGATGAATGTGACCAATCCCATGTTTGTGTTTATCAGTTTTCTTGTTTAAGAGAAGCATTAGCACTTAAGTGTTATGCTCAATGTCTAAAGAAAGCTCTTTGAAAATGTAGGTAATATATGATTTTTTGTATGCAAATAAATTTGTCTTTTTCCTGTGTTTTTTTGCAGATGTCGTATCCTGGTTCATCTAGCAATGACCCAGATGTGGATCGCATGAATGGTACATTGGCCTCCTTTGGCAAGGGGTTCAATACATTTTTTGGAGGTTTTCCTAGTAGGGAAGACTTCATGGGAGAGATGACCAGACACCTTGGCCGCTCTCCCATAGCGGATGAGGTGTTCAGTGTCATGTTTGGGATGCCTTTGGCGTCTTTTCCTGGCAGTACTTCCCAGACTCCACATGTAGGTACTCCACATACAGGTACTCCATATGTAGGTACTCCATATGGAGGTACTCCACGTGCTCCACGTGCATCGGCTGAAGCACAAGCATCTGTAGAGAAGCATGTGCATCTGCAAAAGCTCACGTGTCTAGCAAGGCAGAGGATAGTCGACAGAGAGGGAGGAGGGAGAGTCGAGGGGGAGGACAAGGCTTGTGTGGGGATTGCCTAGGAGGTGGCAAGCGATCACCCTCACCAGTAGATCATGTAGAGGAGGTTGTACGCCAGTACTATAGAGTTACAGATGCTGGTGGCATCTTTCATGATGATGAGGGAAGGGATGTAATGGCATACATGAGGAGTGTCGTGCATGCGACGTATAAAGATTGTTTCATTGCCTTCAAAAATCAGAAAAGCGGCTTGTGGTAGGAAGTGTTGAGGGAAGTCCATAGGAGGTACCCAAATCCTGAGGGTCAGCGATTCTCGGATGATTTGGGACGTACAAAAGTGAGGGATATGCTTCACAACAAAAGATCCCACCTCATGACATGGGCTAGGGACTCACTGTGGAGGCTGGAGGAGGGGCGTGGAGCCTATAGCCAACCACCTATATGCCACCGCATAGAGTGGAAGAAAGCCAAGAAGAAAGGAGTTGAGAAAGTGAAGAGTCACCAGCATGCAAAGGAGCGACGGATCCAAATGGAAACCATGAGATAGTCGCATTACGGATCGGGCGGTAGAGAGTCGTGGGAGGCACAGTTTGTAAGTATATTTTGATTTCTAGTTTTTTTAATTTATATTTCTTTCACTTCTTTATATATTTTAGTCTAATATATTGTGACTCATAATTGTTTGTATATCTCTAAATGTTTTGCAGACTACCATCGTTGGTAGGACACCTACTCCTAGAGAGGTAGGTTACCATCGAGGCCATAACCGCGCAGCAACATGGCTTCACTTTTATGAGGAGGGTCTCATCACTGAGGACCAATACAACCGGGCCATGAGGATTCGACAGCCAGAGGAGGTATGTTTTTCTTACTTTCCTATTAAAAGTATAACTAATTATAACTTTTTCTTCACCTTGTCTATGTAAGCAACCCTGATCTTTTGTGTGTGTAGGCGAACCCGGACGTGGAGCATAGTGAGGAGGGGGATAGCGACGCTAGTAGCCATGGTGGTACTAGCAAAGATGTTTCCTCTTCAAATTCGTAGAGGAGCACCATACCTCCTCATGAGGCCTTCTTTT
Source organism: Lygodium microphyllum (assembly GCF_053477565.2). NCBI lineage: Eukaryota > Viridiplantae > Streptophyta > Polypodiopsida > Schizaeales > Lygodiaceae > Lygodium > Lygodium microphyllum. The sequence goes on along the minus strand of NC_141163.1, from coordinate 79,854,379 downwards.
CTTGTATATGTATGATATCTCTTTGAGCCTATTGCTTGCGGCCATGCTTTAGGTCGCAAGAACTTAAACTTCCCTTGTAAATGCTTTGATATATAATGAATACATGGACTTTTATTTTCAATTATCGTGCCCGTAAGATACATTGTCTTTTTCCCAAATACACAATCTGATGTATGGTAGGGGGGGAAAAAAAAACCAGAGAGCATGTGATTGCTTTGCAAGGTTTTTTTTTTCCAGTTCTGTTTTGCGCATCTATCAGCGCGTCTAAATTGCAGATAATTCGTGTTTATTCGCGCGTCTATAATGCAGACTACACGGCTTATACACGCGCTTCATAATTCAAATTAAAAAAAGAAATTAAATATCTTTTTTTAAAATGACTTTTTTGTTTTCCATTTGCGTCTATCAGTGCTTGTAAAAGTGTGTCTACCAGTGTGTCTATATGCACGTGTATATGTGCGTCTATTGCGCGTCTATTTGTGCATGTAAATTTGTTGATACATGCGATTATAGATGCGAAATGGTAGACGCGCAAATAGACGGGTGGATAGATGCGTCCCTAACTTTTTCTCTATATTCAAAAATCGTGTCTAAATGTGCGTCTATGAGGCCTTTTTGTTGTAGTGGACAAGGCAACATACTATTAAGGTCCTAAGATGCATAGACAATTTGCGTTTATCACATTGAAAATACCAATGACCCAATTTCATGTCATGAATTAATTCTAGTAATTGTCAAATAGTCAATTTTTTTCCAATTGCATTTAACTAGGCTAGGTGAATTTGAACATGCATAGGTGCTTAAAGCATTACTTTTGCGTGGAATCAAAATAGTAAAAACCTGGGTTTGTGGGCTCGGGGAGATGTCCACGTGAATGTTAGGAGAAGAACCTCCCGTAGGCGCGCCTTGCGACTTCTTGGGAGCCATAGTTGAGGACTTGAACTCTGTGGATTCCTTGCTTCTACGCATTCTTCGAATAGCCTCAAGATGTGCCTTCTCCCTCGTACGTCGGAGATTCCTTCCCCGACTTTCGGATCTTTAAAAGGTTGGGGCTTGTGGGGATTTGGCTTATGGGATTTGGGCTTATGGGATTTGGAGCTTGGGGGGGAAATGGGGCTTTTACGAATGGAGCTGCGGGAATGGAGCATTTCAGAAAAACTTATGGGAATGGAAGCTTTAAGAGAAGGTTTTTAAACAACCCGGGGTGGAACCCGTGTGTACAAGGCCTTAAGCCTTGTATTTAGAAGCTTCCAAAAGCTTCTAGGAAGCTTATGCTTCCCCAGGCACCATGTGGGGTCAAAGGAGATGATTGAGGGTTAATAAGAAAAGGGAGGATGACGTCGAATGGGGGGAAAGAGGGTTGACTATGCTGTGGCAACGTGGAGCCACGGCCAACAGCACACTGCGATGGTGGCTTCAGCCCAGAGGTGGCCGCAGATTGAAGTAGGCAATGGCAACAACGGCGCTCCTCCACAATAGGCGGCGAGCCTCACGTAGCACAGCGGCCTGGAGGACTGGCCTGGGCGGCGACCCCCATGGCTAGGGCGGCAGTTCACCGTCCTCCCCTTCTCTCCCTATCCGTGTAACGGCAATCCCTTCCTCCCTTTGTGCAGCACGGCGTCGTCCTCTGCTCCCTCCTTATCCCCCCCCAAGGCTAAGGGGGGTTTATATAGGGCTTAAGGGGTGGGGAGAGAAGCTCCCCCACGTGGGCTATGCATGGCTCCCCCCCCCCCCTCTCATGCAGTCCACACCTCCCACCTAGCCCATCCCTCCCCACACTCCCTCTCCTCCAGCCATGCATCGGCTGGGGAAAAGGGATAATAATAAAAAAATTTGCATCAATATTATCCATTTTTCCCCCTCCCAAGAGGGTGTTTCCCCGTGGTTATGCAGATTTAAACCCCCGGGCTCGATTTCCCAATGCAAAGGTCCCATTTTTTTGCACGTGCGGGTTACGGATTAAACTGCCGGCAATTACAATGCGGAAGATATCCTTGCACAGGGTTTATGCGGCGTGCGGGGAGTCAAGTTTGGTAATATTTTTGAGCAGGAATATTACAGGAGGGAAAAGCGTGAGAGGGATAAAAGAAAGGAGAAAAAAAAATTGCCAAGATCTTTATTAATTTGAATTTAGATTAAACATGTCATTATCATTAATCCAGACATATCATTAAATAAAAGTTGACAGGGATTGCATATCATTAATGCAAAGAATATCATAATCACGAATATAAGAGGCTAAAAATTGATATTGATAGCACAAAGCTGTAATATTATTATATATATATCTTTTTGTAAAATGATTCTTGGTATTTTTAAAAATAGAACTTTTGTTATAGAGGCTCACTCCTATTGGTCTAGAGCACACTCTCTCTATCTCCTAAAAGGCATTTTTGAGACCTCAAAACTCCCCTAATACTATGCTCTAATGGATTACATACACAAAATATTTAAACCCTTAATTTCAACATATTGCCAGAAGAGATAACCGAATGGCAGACATGTTATCTCACGCAAGCTATGAAAATGAAGATGAGAAATGGATGAGGAAGAAGAAGATGAATTTCTTGCTACTAAAAATGATGTTTTGATTGGTGAAACTAAATTGGAAGATGTTGTAACTACATGTACAACTCTCATGAATGCAAGAATAATATTAGATATAGTAAATACATAAGCTAGTTTGTCAAGTACAAGTGCTCTAAGAGTGAATTTAGCAAGGTAGGGAGTTTCTACAACAGTATAGAAGCTTGAAAAGCAAAGAGAAAACACTTTAGATGCTATGTGTCTTGTGTAGAAGTGTTTCTAGAAGACAAATATGCAAGTGACTGGCTGAGAATTTATCAATACCTCAACACATTAACAAAGAGAGAAGAGTGGTCAAATGAAGAATTTAAGGAGATCAAGAGGAAATCCTATGGGTTTTCTTAAAACATGGGTACTTATGGAATCATGCTAAGAAGAAACATGGTATGCCATTGCGAGTTCTGGGTGATAGAGCTTTAAAAGTAAACATTATGGGCTGGACATAGAGGTGTTTGGGTTACTTTTGCAAAGATTAAAGAAAGATATTGGTGGCAAGTCTTGTATAAGGATGTTTCTCACTTTGTGTAAACATGTACGATATTTCAAGTGTATTCATCTATGAGACATTAGGATGGATTGCAACCCATATATTCATTGTGTCTTCATTTTAAGTGGGTGGTAGATCTAGTCATGATGCCTACAGGTCTTTGGCAAATGAGATTTCTTGTACTTGACCATGAAGACTTGACTAATCAAGTGGAAGGGAGAGCTCCATTACATACCAAGACAACAAATGTAGTATGTACTTTTTTCTTAGAAGAGATCTTTTGTTGGTATGTCTATGTGGAAAAATTTACAACAGATAGGGGTGAATTGAATGTAGATGAAGCCTATGATTTCTTTGCACGGTTGGGGATTAACTTTAGCTTATAACCCTGAAGGAAATGGCAAAAGGGAAAGAGGCCACCCACCTATTGTGAAGGGACTATCAAAAGCATGTGAAGAGAAGGTGAAAGAGTGGCTATGATTGCTCCCTTATGCTTTGTGGGTTGATAGAACAACTCATAGTGTTGTTACAGGATATATGCCTATTGAATTGATGTACAGTCAAAAACATGCCATGTCGATAGAAGAGATAGATCCAAAAGATGGGATTTTTGGACAATTTTAGCTTATTTGATACTTTGGATATTTATTTTTATAAATATCCTCAAAAGGTATAATAAACTTCTAGAATAGGGTGTCATGCAAAAAACAAGTTAATTTTTAGCCAGTTTTGGGAGATCTCATGCAAAAAGAAGGGCTCTTGAATTTGCGCAGAGCATGTGATCGCAATTTGCAGACAGTAAACAACATTCCAAAGACTGTTGAGGAGAAGAAGAAGGAGTGATCTCGGAGAATTCTGAGCAAGTGCCCTATGGTTTTACCCCCCTTTTGGAGCCAATGGAACCATCAGATTTTCCATCTGAGTAGGAGAGAAGAAGTTAGTATTTGGTGTATGTTTTTGGTATGAAAAGGAGCTCCGGGAGATCTAATGCTTGGAGATTGCTTCTGAGTAGTAGTAGACATTGTCTAGATAATCTAAGAATCATTTGTCTTGGAGTCTAGCCATCAAAATATTAGCTTATGACTGCTATAATAATCAAGAATACACAAGGCTAAAGTGTATTTGGAGTTCCATATAAGGATTTTGTTTATCTTTTCAAGTTCTATCAATATATAGTGCTTTGAATCATTGAGCTTTGTCTTTATCTTGGGTACCTCTTTCTTATTCTTTTTCTTCTCCACTTCCCCCTCTCTTTGATCCTTGGTGGATATGACATTTCGACTAAAACTCCTCCGACATCGTGTCCCAAGAAGCTACATAAGATGGGCCCCCTCGAGAACACAAAGGTGCCATTGAAGAGTGACTCGTATGGGTTTGTGCTCTATCAAGATGGCCCAATTGGTAGCCCAAAATAGCATTCATGGAATGGTGGCTAAATGAGGTTATCGATATTGATGACAAAAGTGCAATAATAGAAGGTGATAAATTAGCCATGAATTATGGCGAAAGGACTTCATGATATCATGGAGACACTAGAAGCTATAAAAAGATCAAAGAAGAAGTGTTGTGTGATGCTCTTCTTGCATCATCTCTTGATGTTCTACTCTTTCTTCTTCCTCTTTACTTCCTCTCTTTGATCCTCTGATTGGGTCTTGACCTTTCTAGAACCCAAAGATCAATCTTACATTCTCCAATATAGTGCAACATTGTGATGGCAACCAAGATTATCTAGTCCATTGTCATGTATGTATTTTGAGTGTTGAGAGTTGATTTTGAATCTAAAATTCTAGTGCAAAAGTGACCCAAGTTCTATAAAAGATGCATTTTTGGTAGAAAATGAAACGGTCATGAATCAAGAAACTGGAGTTTTTCTAGATGTGTTTTGATTTCAAACCACTTTCGTTCAAGTGTAAACCTACATAATTGAAACTAGATAGTTAGGGGGTTATGTTTTAATCATGCTTAAGAGAGCCACAACTCAAAAAATCACACAAGAGAGTGAGGCGTGTTTTTTTGGCGTCCCTTCTTCCCCATTAAAAAATGATATTTTGCACCTATTGTAATATTCTTCCTACTCTAACGCATGAGATCTCTTAATTCTTTGCCATCCAATGCTTCAATTTTTGCATAAAATGATGCAACAAATGAAAAGATCCATTTTCAATCTTTCTCTCTCCTCTTTGTTTCTTGTTCATATGGTTGCATATGAGAGAAAGAGAAAGGGTTGTTTCGATAAAATGGGAATGGATGATGATTCAAAAGTTTAATGGCACATAGATTAGGTGATTTAGATGCATCAATGGCGGCTAAAAAATATCATCAGCGGGGCTCCACTTTCTCGAAATACGAGGCATACATATGTGGATTTTAGAGTAAGCAGTCGTGATTTAATTTTTATGATGAATCGTTCGTATATATTATAGAAAGATGGTTGGAAATGGTTGAAATATATTCACACTGAGACCAACAATTTTAGAAATTCATTCATTTTCCTTGACACATATTGAAAACAATAAAATCATAAAATCTGAAACATGGGATTTAATGGAAAATGGTGTTGTTTTTTGGTTTTGGGGATCAAATGATATTTGCATGGTATGAAAATGAGTATCCTAATGGATCACACTTTATGTAAGTCATTCAAATAAAAAAATTAGAAAAATCAATAATTTAAGTTGAAATAAATGGAAAAATTCATGAAATTTTGTCAAATAAATAGAAAAATAAGGAAAATTGAGATTTTGCAAAATTTAAAAATACAAAAAACAAGGAGAACATTTGTGACTATGTAATAAAAATAAAGCATGAGGGTTTGTCTCCAATTGCCTTTATTTATATGTTAAAGTGCATGTTTAAGACTTGTTTCTATAAAATGTTATCACGAAATCTACTTACATTTGTGTAAGCAAGCAAAACGTAAATGCTAAGTGGTGTGGGACTGAAATGGAAAGATTTTTTATTAAGTTTCTAATTTCTTTATATGTCTTAGTATATAAGCCATGGTTTATATAAATTTTAAGGGGTTCAGTAGCACAGGTTAGTCTGATGATATTCCCTAGCGCAACGCAATGCACGACACTAGTAGAAAGAAATCATGAAAATATTGTTTGTGCAGTTCGCATTGGTTGGTTTTTAGTTAAGTTACTTAAGCATAAAGTATCATACACTTTGCATATGCAATCCAAATATGGTATCAGAAGATAAATTCTTGGATGCATTAAAATTTAATGTTTAGGTGAGGATCAACATTGAGAGTGTAAGATTCCCCTTTTCTATTGGATAGTATGATATCTTGGAAAATGGATTAAGTGAGGAATATATACAGTCTCTTGGATTGTTATGTTTATGTTATGAGAGGACTCTATTATGATTGTGTTCTATGTTAAGATGACATATCTTGGGGTCAATCCTCGGGATGTAGGAGAGCCATAAGAGCCACATCATTCTGTTGGGGGGAGCTCTTTGTGTATGTGAAACGAGATGCTAGTCATCTAAATGTTTGGATACTCTCTCGGTTGAAGTTGAGAATAAGGGAAAAGTGTTGGACTACAAATCAATACAAATGCATGATTTATTTAGAGTAGTGTATAGCCTTTAGATGCTCTTGGCCACAAGGCCATGATGAAGGTCATTTAATGAGCATGGAGGACCAACTAGAACCCTAGAGCCAATGTTAGGCCCGTTTTAGATCCCGATAGGTGGTGCACTTTTTGGAGAGCTCTTGATAAGTGATGGTTTTTGAGTCTTGATTAATTAGAGACTAGTTTTTAGTTTATGCCAGAGAGCATTGAAATAGAGTCATTATTTCTTGATAGACACCCTCAAGTTGAGATTAAATATCAAGAAAGAGATGAAAGGGTTGGATGGCAAGCTGAGATCATTAGGAGGTATTCTCCTAAGCATAGTAGTCCAATATCCTTGAGAAAGAGTGGTATTGTGTGGGTTGAATTAATATCCCAGTTAGTCCATCAAGTATTCATATTTCTATGAAAAGTCAACCTACTTTGAGTGCGAGTGTAACCCCACCGATACAGACTTTGAGAGAAAACTCAATCATCATGATGGTGCAACCTATTGTAATGCTTGCACAAACAAAGAATTTACTAGCCCTAGGTTTTCCTCTACCCATCTTTTATGAGTTAGCAAAGAAAGATGCGGAGCTCCACATAAGTGAGTTCTAAAAATTGATGTTTAATTTTTGAATTTAGGATGAATGACATCTCATGATGTTTTTCAACATGACTCTAAAAGGAAGAGCTGCAATGTGATATCATAGCTTGGAAGCCACAACCATAACTATGATAGACCTAATATATGTGGTCTTCCAAAGAGAGTTTTCCCTTGAGACAGGTGATCAGTATTGGTTGCATATCTTGAATGTGAGACATCAAGAGGCTCATGAGAATATTCAAGGCTTAGGCTAAGAAACTAAAAGAGGTGTTTTGTAAATTACAAACCTTGATTCCTATTCCAAATATTGCCCAATTGCAGTACTTTTTACATGGATTCACTACAAGATATAGACCTTATACAGACATTAAAAGTGACAAAAATGTAAATAACAAAATTTGCCCCCGTTGTCACAAAAAGCGTCATTATTGGCGACGGCATAGAATAGTCGGTATCAGCATCAATATTGGCATTGGTATCAGCGTCACAATCGACACCGATAACGATGCTGATATCGACGCTTTGCGACGCTAATAACAATGCCAATAATGATGGGAGTAGTAAATTTGTGACGCTAATAGCCACGGTAACAATAAAAAAATATTTTTTGTGGCAGGGCAGCAAGCTACCCTACCACATATAGCACTGTGTGCTTTATTTGGGCCATACAAAATAGTTTCTGCACTGTGTACAATGATCGTGTAAACAAAAACAAAGTATATTGAAATCATAACACTGATACATGAAATAAATACATGATCGCATAATGAAAGCGACTCGTACAATCATGACAATATATCGCTACTACATAGAAAATGTCTACACAGATCAAGCGACCAAAAAAGAAAGGTATGTGAGCTCCAGGGATCCAAGGGCGAGCTACATATCATCGCCATCCGAAAGCTCTTTTCGCTGCAAAGGAGCATCGAATGGACTCTGCAAAAAAGAAAATGACCACACATTAGTCCACCATACAATAATGCATTCTAATTAAACATGGTAACTACGGACAAGAAAGATGAGTGACTTACAGGGCCGTCGCGCCTATACAATCGGTCGATCAATGCAGTGAGACCATGCCTCTCTGCATATCGAGTCTCAAGGCTAGTCGTCGGATCGCAATTTGTAATGGAGTGCTGCAAAGAAAACAAAATACTAACTATTGGAAACATGATTGTCACTACAAAGGATATTGTAAAAAAATAAACAAGCAAATCAAAAGAAAAACTTACAAAGTCCTCCAGATATGTCCTATGGCAGCCACTCCCAAGATGATAGACCACTCTGGCCTCTAGTCATGCCCTCGCCGCCTCGCACTACTGACTCCAACATCCTAGAGAATCAGTAGCCTCCTCCCTCAGTCAGCACCAGTCGTCTGCGTCTAGCCACTCAAGCTTTGCAGCCCCATTCTTGAGTGCCTTGCGTGCGTCCGATCGTCAGTGTGACATATATGCATGACATATATGCACACATGCAGTCCATCATTCAACCCGTAGAAAATCTATCTACTAAGGTTGGAACCAGAAACTCCTCATGCAAGGATGCTACTATGTAGTCCTTGCTCCCCTTCGGTATGTTCTTCCAATGATCTAAGATGTTGTGCCAAAAAACTTGTTGGCACAACTCTCTCATGGGAGCCATCACCCTCCTCCCCTCATCATTCATGATGATGGCTCCTGAACTATCATCGACTAGATAGGAATATCCCCCTGGGGTATGCCTAAGATGGGTGCTCTCCCACCTATGTCCATGCTTCTAGGCATATCTAGGAGACCCCTGTGCATCCGGTGTACCGACTGGGGTAATATCAGTCGGAGTGGCACCCATAGGGGTGCCACTTGGAGACGGCTGGAGAAAAAGCTGAGCAAAAGCTAGAGTAACTAGAGTAGATGTCCCACAGGTGCGAGAAATCATGGAGGTGACACAACTCCATGATTTGCAGAACGACTAGACGGAGACACCGCGTTCGTGCCTCCACAGCATCCACCTGAGCCTGAGCCACGCTCTCTGGAACCGCCATGAGAGTGAGGAGTCACGCCTATATCCCATGCCGACCACGAGCTCACTGCCTCCGTATCTCTACAACATCCCCCTGACCCTAAAGCACTCCCTCCCTCTGGCCCAAGTTTGGACCGTCGACCTCGTCTGCTCGAAGTTGAAGCATCCGATCGCATTGAAGTAGATCTAGCAAAGCAGCCTGGCAATGTCCGAGACAGCTCCTAGTCTGTCATGTCTCTAAATCTTGCGATCTAGTCTAGAGACATGTGCGTGAAGATATCCTGTAACTCCTCATCACTCATCCCTTGACTCATCCTGAAAATGTCACCTGCACATACAAAAAATGATGTTAGCATAATCAATTTAAATCATACAAAGCACGGTAATATAAATCCTAAAAAAATGATCTTACTTAAAATGCATATCTTATGTACCCTTATAAGCAATTAGTCAATGAATTGAGTAATTGGATGCTCCAAGAATGAAGTATACTATGGTCCCATGTCAATCTCCTGACACAACTCTGCATGCACTGGAAGGTCGATAGACATGTCACCACAAAAGGATGAGTCCACCTCATTCTCAACTCCTATATTTCCATCATTGTTAGCGGATACTGGCTCCAAGCTTTTGGTGGCCTCCACCCCTTGTAATATCAACCCCTCTATTTGTATATTGGCCTCATCTATGCTCGAAACATCATTTTGATCATATACTCTCGCACTTCGGGGAGCTAAAGGTATAACATGCCACCATCGAGGTTGTCAGGGGTTTGGATAGAAGATTACATGTTCACAAACACGTACAAGAGAGTTTAAACTATTGTAACATGTACCATGTCGTAATACAATTAAAAAACAAATGAGTTCATGCACCTGTTCACAATGGGTCGGCAACACAAAGGTGTCGCGCAAATGTGTCCATTTTTTTTCAGAATCTATTTCGAGAAATCCAGATGGACCTGGTCGAATTGTTGCTCCAGCTACTTCAAATACCACTTTGAACCACTGCACATCGAATAGTATCATGGAGAAGCTACGGTAATCCACCGTAACAATACTTTGCAAGTTTCCAAAATACTCCATCTCATCTATAACCGTGTTTGGATCCGTTGCTCATCGCCGGCTCTCCTGCTCGAACCTTGCCATGATACCACAGTCCATTGTGGAGCACATTTTTTCAATATGCTCCACGCGAAAATACTGTCTGCACGACCACGCTGCACTATATATTTTGTACTATACATTGAAACACTCAAATTAGTTGTCGCATATAAAATATAGATACGACAAATCCTTAACACCTGATCATCACTTTTGGACTACATCCCCTCGAGAATTCCCATTTCTCCATTGAGACCTCTGCCCCTTCGCAAGATGCTGCGGTCAAAGCTCCATGTAACCATCACGTTGACATGAACTACGACATCTCCTCCATGCCCTCGGGATATCGAATCGGTGGATGATGCATACTACGTCAAAATTCAGATTGCGCTTTCTCTCGATCTTGCCTAGCAATCTGGTACTTGGCGAGCCACGTCTCCATAGAGGCATGGTGCAACATACAAAAGTGATTCACCTTCTCATCCATTGCAGCATCCATTTTTTTTCCACCCCATTTCCAATAATCACCACATCTCCGGTCAATCTATCATCGTCCTTCAGCAACCATAGCATTTTCTTGTTTGGATCCACCGTTGGTAGCCATTGTGAAATATGCACTAGCACCTCAGACACTAACCAACCTTCAACCATGCTACCTTCGGGCCGAGCTCGTTGTCGCACAAAGACTTTTAGGATTTTCATGAAGCGCTCCAAGAAGAACATCCATCGCATATGGATGGGTTCAACAATATCCACATCATCTATAAGATGCACAGGGAGATGGATTTGTATCGTGAGCATGCTAGTAGACAGGTATTTCTCAAAGAGATAGATCGTCTCCACTGCTTCTTGCCTTGCAGATTCACTAGAGGACATCTTAATCTCCTTTTATGAGATCCATTGCACCAAAGTCAAAAACCTATAAATGGCCTCGCGTATTTTTGGAGTAAGGCATCCTGCGATCGTGATTGGTAGTACAAACTACCACAAATGAGAAAGCATTATGAACAATGGCTACACTCCAAATAGCAAAATGCGCACGCCAATTACAATCCATTCATAGAACAAACCTAACATATCTTATGCTAGTCAGGGGATTCTAGCCCTAATAATTGGTTGTCTTTAGAAAATGCAGACCTGAGAGAATGCATCATACCCATCGGAGTGCGGATAGACTTGACTACTTGCTTCACAATGCGCTCTTCTTTAGTGGACAAAACCCAAGGAGGGTGAGGTAGTTGCACGTGTCTATCAGCACTCGACTGCAGCCAAAGCACCTCCATCTTGTCTACCTCCTTCAAATCCATTCGTGCCCCTGTAGTGTCTCTCTTTCCTATGATGTGGTCCCATAGCAAGCTGCCGACATTCTTGAAAATATGCATGGGATCCAATAAGTAGTTGACCTGTAAGTGGGTCCAATATGGCAACTTGTAGAAAACTGATAACAACCGCATTCCGTTTGGATGTGACTACACATGGACCATTTTTAGCTCGTACCAGCTTGCAGCATTCATATGTGTTGGAGGTCATCCAAGAAAATATTCCCTGAGTTCATGACCCTCTGGCAAGAAAGTGGCGTGTCCTTGATATACCATCTTCTTCATGGTTCGTGACCTTCAGGAGTCTAACTGTGGCCTGCACAATGGACATGCATGATAACCTGAGGTAACCAGACATGTTCCAATACCACAACCCAATGAATACAAGCTTGAACGAGATAAAATATAGATATTACCAACAAGAACGAAAGCTTATTTACCTGAGCACTCTCCGAGTCCCGGAAAGTCATGCATCGTCCACATGAGAATGGCTCAAATATTGGCGGACCGTCAACCATCACACTTGCTCATATCTTGCACGGTGACTCCCTCCTCTCACAAAATCTTAAGCTCATCGACTAATGGATGAAGATACACCTCCATATTTTTGACTTTGTAGCGGTCGGGGATGAGTAAGCTAAGGATGAAATGTCCTTTCTTTGTTGAGAGCCATGGAGGGATATTGTAGTTGACAAGGACTATAGGCCACACACCGTAAGAAGTTGAGCGCAGAACGAATGGGTTCACGCCATCCATTGCAAGACTGAGCCGAAGATTCCTTGGCTCTCGGGCAAAGCCTAAGAAGGTAGAGTCAATGTGGCTCCATGCCCATGAATCCGCGTGAACTCCATCTATGGACCTATTCTGCACATGCCACGTTGTCAAGCTTGCCATGTCGAATGTATAAAACCTGTGGTTTATGCGGGGGATAAGCAGAAAATGTGTGAGAACTTTTTGAGGGATGGTTTTCCCTTGCAAGTCCTGTCGATACCTGTGAGCACCACACTTTGGACATGTCTCCATAGTCTCGTATTCTCCTCGAAACAGTATGCAATCGTTGATACATACATGGATGTTGTTGTAGTCCATGCCAAGCTTTCGTAAAACATGTCGTGCATCATTATGAGACTCAAGCATGGTATTTGCAGGTGGTAATACATGATATTTCAATAACCTTAAAAAAATCATAAAACACCTTGAAAAAGCATAAATGTTTTTAATAATAGTGCCAAAAAGAAATCAACAAAGCGTATGTACAAGGTACCTAAACAACTCGGTCACACTCACATCGCTCCACCCATATTTTGTTGCCACACTTAAGAGTGCAAGCAATGTCTTCAGGCGAGATACTCACCACCCATCATATAATGGTATGGATGCTTCCTCTCTAAGTGGATCAAAAGTCTCGACATCCATAGAAATCAATGCATTGATCATGGCCTCCATCTTAGGCTCCAAGATTGTAGGTAGGTCTGGAAGGCTGCCTGTCTCCACTGGCATTGACGGTATAGATTGGCCTTGCAAGTGGTGGATTGGCTCATGCACTTCATCCATTGCATGCCCACAAACTCTTCTAATTGGCCGCAAAGGGTGCACTCCTCCTTGGGATGAGATGTCACCTCCCTGGATAGAAAATTTGCTAGCCAGACCCAATCTTATTGTATATGGTATTCAATTAGATTGTGAGTACAATGCATGATTGATATTAACTTTTCTTACCGTTTGCTGAAAATCCGCAATTGCCTGATCAATGATCTTAGATTGAACCTTGCCAAATTGTCGTACGTGTTCAAAAGACAATCCACGTTTTTGTCTAATTGCCAGCTTTTGATTAAGATACGCCTCGCGATCTTGAACAACAGGACAGGAGCTTCATCATTTTCCATTTTGTCTATGTTACGAAAAACAATTTGTTTTTGTTATCATTCTTTTTTTCTTTCTTACATTGTTCTCCTCTCCTTTCATCTCTCTCTTTTTTTTTCTTTCTTAAATTGTTATCCTCTCCTTCCATCTCTCTCTTTTTTTCTACGTTACGATTACAACCACGACCACAATGATGACCACGACTATGACTTCCACCACGACCATGACTATGACTACAACTATGACCACAACCACGACCACGACCATGACCACGACTACAACCACGACCACAACCATGACTATGACCATGACCACAACCATGACCATAACCACGACCACCACGACCATGACTATGACTACGACCACGAACACAACCACAACCATGACTATGACTACGACTACGATATGACAACCGCAACCATGACCCACGACCACGACCACGATTACAATGACCACGACCACGGCCACGACCACGACCACCACAACCACGACTATGACTACGACTACGAATACGACTATGAATACGACTACGACTATGACCACGACTACAACCATGACCACGACCACGACTACGAATATAGGAAGAGAGAAAGAGGGAAGATTGAGGAAGAGAGAAGGGTTGAGAAAAGAGAGAGGAGAGAGAGAGAGAGATCTGACTAGAGCATTTGACACCCATAGTCAACACACCATGGAAAACCCAAGCATAAATTGACATTGAATTATGGCAAGAAAATCCACCACAAAACAATAGTTATAATACTAGAGGTAGGATTTCAAAGTCTTACTGATTTCAATCGGTCATGGATGCCATACTATGGGTAGGTTGCACTCACTAAGAATAGAATTGGCGATTCACCTCATCTTCTCTCCATCATCAATAGAACTCTCCTTTACCATTTACAACTCACCCACCTTCTCTCCACACTATTGCACACTACAATCTCTATGAGGACATGAGATTGGGATCTCCACAGATACCAAAGCATAATCTCTAGCTTGATGGTTGCATATATACTACTACTACTCTTGGAATAAACCTTAAAATAGTTATTATGCTCAAATATATGCTTGTTAGAGGAGAAATTTGTTCCTAAGACTATTCTAAGGAAGAAAGAGGGTTAATGATAAAAGAGTGTCCTTGCTTGCAATTGATTTTATATTATATTTTTTAATTAAAATTAATAGTTAAAAATGATTTTTCTAAGAGATCTTGTGGTGATGCTGTTTTAGTTTTTTGTATTTGTCTTTTTAAGAAGAGATTGATTTTTATGGAATATCCAAAGTTATTTTTGGATTTACTTTATGAAATATGAATGTTTTTCTAATTGATAGGCTGATTGCCTTCATTGTATACTTGCGTGGTGGAGGCTAGGACAAGCCCCATGTATGAGAGGTCTCTTTGCAAGAAGAACATTATGCTAGGAGGCACAAGTATGCTAGGGTTCTCTAGCCATATATCCCTTAGGTTTGTTGAGGATCGGCCTAACTCTTAGGAGCCTAGGATAAGCTTATTGTAAGGTCTTATTTCCTTTTCTCTCTTTCACTCCCTCTCTCATATCCTCTCCCTCCCTCACCCTCACCCTCTCTTTCTCTCTTTCTCTCTTTCCCTATTAGGTTTAATGATTTTTCTTTTTTTTTCTCTCTCCTCTCCCTCTCTCATTTCCTTTTCTCTCTTTCTCTTCCTCTCCCTCTCTCATTTCCTTTTCTCTCTTTCTCTTCCTCTCTCATTTCCACTCCCTCCCTCACCCTCACCCTCTCTTTCTCTCTTTCTCTATTAGGTTTAATGATTTTTTTCTATTTTTCTCTCTCCTCTCTCTCTCTCTCTCTCTCTCTTTTTCTCTCTCCTCTCCCTCTCTCATTTCCTTTTCTCTCCCTCTCTCATTTCCTCTCCCTCCCTCACCCTCACCCTGTCTTTCTCTCTTTCCCTATTAGGTTTAATTATTTTTGTCTCTTTTTCTCTCTCCTCTCTCTCTCATTTCCTTTTCTCTCTTCCTCTCCCTCTCTCATTTCCTCTCCCTCCCTCACCCTCACCCTCACCCTCTCTTTCTCTCTTTCCCTATTATGCTTAATGTCCCTCTCCCTCTCCCTCTCTCATTTTCCTATTATGTTTAATGTCTCCTTATTATGTTTAATGTCTCCCTCCCTCTCCCTCTCCCTCTCCCTCACTCATTTCCCTATTATGTTTAATGTCTCCCTCTCCCTCCCCCTCTCTTTCTCTCTCCCTCCCTCTCCCTCTCTCTCATTTTCCTATTATGTCTAATGTCTCCCTCCCTCTTCTTTTCCCATTTCCTCCCCCTCTCCCTCTCTTTCTCTCTCCCTCCCTCCCTCTCCCTCTCCCATTTCCTCCCTCTCCCTCTCCCTCTCTCTCATTTCCTCTCCCTCTCTCATTTTCCTATTATGTTTAATGTATCCCTCTCCCTCTCCCTCTCTCATTTCTTCTCCCTCCCTCTTCATTTCCCATTTCCTCCCCCTCTCCCTTTTCCTCTCTTTCTCTCTCTCTCCCTCCCTCTCCCTCTCTCATTTCCTCTCCCTCTCTTTCTCTCTCAGTTCCTCTCCCTCCCTCTCCCTCTCCCTCTCTTTTTCTCTCATTTCCTCTCCCTCTCTCAATATACACAAATTATACAAAAAACAAGTAAAAGAGAGAGAGAATGCACTCTCCCTCCCTCTCCCTCTCTCATTTCCTCCACCTCCCTCTCCCATTTCCTCCCATTTCCTCCCTCTCCCTCTCCCTCTCCCTCTCTTTCTCTCTCTCTCCCTCCCTCTCCCTCTCTCATTTCCTCCCCCTCCTTCTCCCTCTCCCTCTTTCATTTCCTCTCCCTCCCTCTCCCTCTCCCTCTCTTTCTCTCTCATTTTCTCTCCCTCTCTCAATATACACAAATTATACAAAAAACAAGTAAAAGAGAGAGAGAATGCACTCACCGTAAAGACTCAAAGAAGGGTTTTGCGGCTCCTCTTCACGACGGCGGCTCCTCTTCGCTCTCTGTACACCTCCTCCTCTTCTTCGCGAATGACAGCGACAGTGGCGGTGGCAGCGGTGGCGGTGAGAAGCCTTCTTTCTCTCTTTCTCTCCCTCTCAGCAAAACGGTCGCTCTCTCTCTCTCTCACTCTCCCTCTCAAAAACTTTCGTGAATGTGCAAAATGAAACGCACTCGAGTTTCGGCCCACGTTTTTTTTCTCTGGGTACCGTTGCTATTTGTCGTCGCTAATTGGCGTCGCTATGGCCTGATATCCTTGTAGTGATTGGATATCAATATCCAAGTGCAATTGAGTAGTGTTGATCTTGTCGATATAAATACTACTATTATATGAGTAGAGGAGGTAGATTCATCAAGTGGCCTACTTATCTAGAGTAAATCTAAATTTGAGTATATGTCATCCTAGAAATAATGTAGCATTGATTAATGGAAGTTAAGGTGTGACTAGTACACTAATGACCCATTTGAATGGAAGAGGATCAAGCATAATAAGCCAAATGATGAATCATGTTAACTGGTCAGTAGCTAACTAATCCCTAAATCAGGTGGTTATACCAACTAAACGACAAGATGATGATCACAGTTGTGATTCTAGTGCATCAAATATTTTTGGCAAAGTGAAGGACATGATGAAGCATTATACAAATATGATAACCAAATAGTATAGAAAAATAGCCGTGGGTGTTAATTTTCTAAAGAAGTAGAAAAACTTGATACAAAATTGACATCTCGAATAGGGTGCTCCGTCAAGATTTAGCTATAAGTGGTGTGGTGGTCAGCAGTTTTCGAGAAACTTTAATGATATCAAATGCAACATATGTGGAAAGTATGGCCATCTACCTAGTACTTGTTGGAGTAAAATCAGTTCTCTTCAGCAAGGGAGTAAGAAACCAGCTCCAATTAATCATAAAGCACAAGGGAATAACCTTCAACAGGATGAGGGATCAAAGAAAATATTGTAGAGAGAAAAAGCTATCATAGAAGAGCTTCCTATGGTAGTGGTGTCAGTATTATTGAAGCTATGCATATGAACACCACTCGAGCTTCCAATTTGCAAGCCATTATAACAATACAGAAGGTTAAAGAAGGCATTAGAGATAACTGAAAACCTATTGAGGCAAACCCTAAACAAGATGATAAGGGGATACAAGCTCCTAACCTTGGTGTGGAAGTCGGTCTTGTAAAAGCTTTTCGTAGCGAAGTTGAATCCAATAAGGAGCTGCCAAAGAAAAAGGTGAAAGCTAAGAAAGAGGCACCTAAGCCTATTCAATGACAAAGAGAAATAATGGTTTGGCAAGAAAATATAATCATTGCTAATTATCATGAATTTCACTTAGCTATTTATCTTTGCAAGATAAAGCTTGAGGGTGGCAACATATATTGATGGCATATTAGTGGATCATGCCATTGTGGATATGCGATCCTTCATCAAAATTATGAGTTCAAAATTATTGGAAAGTCTAGGATTGGAAATCCAAAAGGATGCCTCCATAATTCTTCGGATGACTGATGACAGTTTAAGACAACTAAAAGGTTGAATTACCAAAGTCTACGTGATTGTTACTAATGTGGAATGCATTTTGAACTTTAGGATTATTAGGTTTCTAGGGTGGTCAAGTTATCAAGTATTATTAGGGAGGACATGGATCTTGCAATATGATTGTCAAGTTGATATACTTGCTAGCCATCTAATTTTTGTGCCAGACATGTAATAGTGGATGCATATCCTGAATCTCCTCTCAAAGAAAGAGAGTACCCTTATCTTTGATAGGATTAGATGCATTAGAGAATCGTTGTAGTATTGAGACTCCATCAAGCAATGAATCAAGAGAGGGATCCACTATAGAAGATGTCTAGGAAGTGACTCTAAATGACCCAACAAAGCTCAAGAAAGAATTAGATATGCAAATGTAATTGAGCTAAATCTCAGTACATTGAATGATCCATGATGGATTAAATTAGGATCTATGCTTAGTTTGGAAGAAAGGAAGGACTAGGTGTCCTTGATGGAAGAGAGGAAGGACTAGGTGTCCTTGATCCAAGAATTCTACAATATTTTGCATGGAGTTTTTGATGAACTGAGAGGTATTCCTCCTAGTCTAGCTGTGCATACTATTTCCCTAAAGGAACGTAGCCATCCTGTTCATAGACAAAAAGTGAGGTGTATGCCTTTTGAGCTAAGGGATGACTATTTGAGGAGCTTAAAATTTTGTGTAAGGTTTGCTTGATATTTCTTATACAACACATAGAGTGGTGTTCACCAATAGTTATTAGGAAAAAGGAAAAAAATCAAACCCATCTTTACGTAGATTTTAGGAAGCTTAATAAATAGATGGTCAAAGATTACTATCTAACAAATGGTAACATAATATTAGTGAGTTCGGGAATCTCCCAATTTCCATTTTTTGAATACTAAAAAGGTGGTATCCAGATAACATGCCCATAAGTCTCTGAAAACCATATGATGTGACCTATCATTGGAAAGCACTTGAAAAATGGAATCTATTGAGCTATAGAGCGCTCAATTTGGAGTTATAGTGTTCAAGTTATGACAAATCCAAAGATTTGACCACATGTCCCAAACTTATGGGAAATTTCCATATTTTTCAATATGATATTTGGTCAAAGATTAATATCTATGCTATTCATTTATCAAATTCTAGATTAATTAGCGGGTAGGAATATCTATTCATTTATGGAATGCTTTGCTGGTTGTAACCAAATGGGTATTACAGAGAAAGAAAAACTGAAATCAAAATTTATCACTGTATTTGATACCTTTCCGTATCATGTTATGGCATTTGAATTATGCAATGCACCAAGTTCTTGGCAATATATGGTGGATAAAACTTTTGGTGATATTTTCCTAGAGGAGTTGAAAGACTTTATTAATGACTTGGGGATAGCCATCACGAGGGAGAGACAACTGATCATTCTTAGTGTAATATTTCCGCTCAAAAATATTATTGAACTTAACTCCTCGCATGCCGCGTAAAACCTATGCAAGGTTATTTCCCACATCAAATTTATCAGCAGCTTAATCCGTATTCCGCACGTGCAAGAATGAGGCCTCCGCATTATGAAATCGAGGATGGGGTTGAAGACTGTAAAACCCCAGGGGAGAACACCCTTTCTGAAGGGGGCAATAGGGATAATGATGAAATTTAAGTCAAATTTTTTTATAATTATCCCTTCCCAGCCGATGCACGACTGGAGGAGAGGGAGTGTGGGGAGGGCCTAAGTAGATATGGTGTAGGGAACATGAGGATGGAATAGCCATGCGGATCCCATGTGGTGGAGCTTCCCTTTCCCCTCCCAAGGCTATAAAAACACCCCTTAGTGGGGGATAAGGAGGATAGGATCATACGAATTGTTGCCGTATTATGCACGATTAAAGGAGGAGGACAAACCCTGCCGCTGCCACCGTCATCCCAGCACCATACATGACCTTCCTGTGACAGAAGTTGGGGGAGAGGAGGATCAAAAGCACAAAAGAGAGGAAAGACTGGGGTGCTGAGGAGAATCGAAGGGAGGAGAAAAACAAGGAGCTATCGTGCTGATGGGAAACGCCGTTGCCTGTTGCAGATCACCGCCGCCCAGCTACCGTTGTAGCCACTACCACCCATACTCCCCGCCATTGTGTGAGACCAATTGGGTGCAATCTCCCCCCATGCCTTGTGTGAGCGCTCCACAAAGCATGTATTTTATATATTATTCATCTTCAAGCTCAAGAAATAGCCCAATTTACAAAATAGCACACTTTAGCTTTTGTGTTTGCTTTTGTGCCACTAAAGAATTAAAGCTATTGGGCACCCAAGAAGTCAAGCAGTACCCAGATACAATGTCCAATACAAATATTTAAATCGTGTATCCATGTGCATACAAAAGTAATAAATAAATATCAAGTGCTTTAATAAATAAGTGCGACAAAATATAGGTGCCATGCCTAAGATACGCACCCATAAAAAATTTGATGATAATTTGAATACACGCTATCCTCCAATGCTTCCAAATGCCACCGCTACTAGCTCTACACATCAACTGAAGCATTCACAATTATTAGAAAAATAATACAATTAAACCGACAAAAGTGAATACCTAGCAGTCTTCAGCTACAAAAATAAATTGGTTAGAACTCAATCCTAACCTTAATTTATTACGAGTGCGCACTCTAATATCATAAATGTTTATTAATTTAAATATGTATTTTATAGAATCACCCGCTATGGAATCACCCACTTACACATTAAATTAACAAAATGCCCGAAAAGGATAGGCATTCCCATTAACTTTTCGCACAAAGAATCCACTTTGTGTATGAGCCCTGGTAATAAAATTTTACGGAATCCACCGCAGAACCTCACGAAATCCACCGTGGAATATGCCTCTTGGCATCATACCCTGGGGTGGGATAGCAATTGTCCTCAATTGCTATTAGCTCAATGTGGAGCTAACAGTGTAGGGAAAGCACTTAGGTGTCTAGCATGCATCCATTGGGCTTCTTCAACAGGATGATTTTTAAACTTGAGCAAATATTTAGAATATCTACGGCCAGTTCTGGTGGTCATAAAGTCAGTGTCTATAATAGTTTCAGGCTCAAGGATTTTAGTTTCTTCGTCTAGCAAAGGAGGGTTTTCATAGACAGGGTGTACATGTAGTTGTCCTCTAAAGGGTCGTAATAAACTGATATGGAAGGTGTTGTGGATTTTCCAATGTTGTGGTAATTCTAGTTTAAACGCATTGTCATTGATTTTGTGTATGATGTTGAATGGTCCATAAAATCTAGATGCTAATTTGACAACGGGGTGTTTATCTACACTTTGTAATCTACGTTTTTCAATTCGTCACCAAACATAATCATCAACTTTAAAACTCATAGCTTGTCTTTTCTTGTTTGCTTATTTTGTGTATGATTGCTGGGCTTTGGCAATCATATCTTTAACTTCATCAAAAATAGTAGCATGCATGTTAGCAATATCATCAGTAGTTTGAATTTTGTTTGATGATGATGTAACATGTATAAGCAATCGATATCCATAAATACTTTCAAATGGTACTTTCTTTGTAGCTGTATGCAAACTGAAGTAAATGTAGATACGTATCCCATGTTTGTGGTTTTGAAATGGTGTAAGCACGCAAAAGATCTAAAATAGTACTATTAGTAGCTTTTGTTTGACCATTTGTTTCAGGATGAAATGCAGATGAAAAATCAATCTTTGTTTCTAAGTTAGCAAACAAAGTAATCCAAAAATTATTGCAAAATCTAGAATCACAATCAGAAATAATGACTTTTGGTAAACCATGGTTAGTAAAAACAGTTTTCAAAAACAGTTGAGCAGTTTGAGATGCAGTTAAGGTTTTCTTGCATGGAATAAAATATGCTTGTTTGCTAAACCTATCTACAACAGTCCAAATCATATCTTGGTTAGCTTTAATGTTAGGTAGACCAATGATAAAGTCCATTGAAATCTGTTCCCATGGTCATGATGGAATGGATAATGGCATTAATAAACCATATTGTTTACCATGGTGTCTTTTAACTCGTTGACAAATTAAGCATTCAGATACAAAGTTAGATACATCAGTGTCCATATGTGGCCAATAAAAATCTTCAATCAATGTATGCAAAGTAGATATAATTCGTCTATGACCTTGATATGGGGAACAATGAATTTCATGCAAAACAAATGATTGAAATGGAACAGTCACACATAATTTTTTTTCATAAAACATAAATCCATTAGTGTAAGACAACGAATCAATAGGAATCCAATTATTTGCAACTAGTTTATTCCAATCAGCTTGAAAAGTAAGATCTTGATGATAAGTATATTTCATAAGGATAAGGGAATAAAATGATAACACAGAAATATTTTGAATTGTCAATCTTCTACTCAAAGCATCAGCAACAACCTTGTCTTTTCCAGGTTGATATTGTATAAGGGGATGAAAACTTTGAATAAAAGCGGCCCATTTAATGTGTCGGTCATATATTTGTGGTTGACTAAGGAGATGTCTAATGCTTTGTTGGTCAGTTTTGATCATGAATTCAGATCCCATTAAACAATGTTTCCATTGGCGTAAGGCTTGTACTACGGCTAGTAATTCCTTATCATAAGTAGAATATTTAAGTTCAGGTGTTTTGAGTTTACAGATAGAGTAAGCTATGGGATGAGAATCTTGCATAAGGACTGCTTCTATTCCAGATCCACTAGCATCAGTAACTACTAAGAAGAATGGTCTATTGAAGTCAGGTAATTGTAATACAAGAGCATGAGTTAAAGCATGTTTCAGTAAATCAAAGGACTTTTGTTGATTGTCAGACCAATTATACACAATACCCTTCTTTAAGAGTTTTGTCAAAGGTAATGCAAGTAATGAGAAATTCCTCACAAATTTCATGTAAAATCTAGCAAGACCTAGAAAAGAACATAATTCATGCACATTTTTGGGTATCAGCCAATTTAAAATTGCTTCTATCTTTTTAGGGTCGACTTTAATACCTTCTAATGAAATAATATGTCCTAGATATTCAATTTTTGTGTAAAAGAATTCACTCTTTTCTAGATTAGCATATAATTGATTGTCTTTTAGTAACTTAAAAACTAAAGATAAATGTTCATAATGCTCATTCTCATTTTTACTGAAAACTAATATGTCATCAAAGAAAACAATGACACAATGCTGATGTTTCAAAAATATGCAATTCATCATATGACTGAATGTGGCTGGTGCATTAGTTAAACCAAAAGGCATAACCAGAAATTCACAGTGTCCAAATTGTGTTCTAAATGTAGTTTTGAATATATCATATTTATCCAATCTTACTTGATGATATCCAGATTTAAGATCTATCTTACTGAACATGGCAGATCCTTGTAATTTATCCATAAGATCATCTACCCTAGGAATGAGGTATCTATTCTTAACAGTAATTTTATTTAGGGCATGATAATCAATTCACATGCGATAGGTATTATTTTTCTTTTTCACTAATAAGACAGGTGCACCAAATGGAGAACTACTAGGTCTAATTAATCCTCTGTTAAGCAATTCTTCTATTTGGTTTTGAATTTCTTTCTGTTCAATTTGGTTATGTCTATATGGTGCTTCACATGGTGGTTGTGTTTAAGGAATTAAATCTATCTTATGATCTTCAGGACATGAAGGTGGTAATCCAGGTGGTAAATCAGTAGCAAAAAAATCTTGAAATTGGGCAAGAAATTGTGTATGCCTAGGATGCATATGTTCTTCTTTAGCTTGAATTTCATTCACCCATATTAAATAGGATTTGCTACTTTTACATAATGCACGTTTAGCCTGAGTATGAGTAAGCAATGGAAAATTATTGGAAGCGTGTATACCATGCAGTGTGATTTGTTTTCCTTGAAAATAAATTTTAATTGAATGCGTAGAATAATCTATATCAGGGTCGTATTGATGACGCCAAGGCATTCCTAAGATAATGTCACTAGACTGCAAAGGTACAATGAAGAAATTTCTTCGTTCAGTATAATCACCAATTTTAATTTCTAAATTATGCACCTCTTGTGTTCTATTATATCTCGTACCTAGGAATGCAATCTTGATGCAATGATGTGTAGAAACAATATGTAAATTCAATTCTTTGACCAATTTTACAGAAATAAAATCATGTGTGCTCCCAACATCATGTAAAATAGTCTTTTCTTTACCATGCACAAGACATTTCATTGTTAATAAGGAATGGGGAGTTGGCATACCTGGCAAAGTATCCGAAGTAGTACCAATGTCGTCATCATCTTCCGTAAAGTCCGGCATCTCGTCACGTTCTTCATCTTCTATTGCTCCCAAATAATTGATATGGACGGATGGCTTTTTGGATTGACAATTGGCTGCTAGATGTCCAGGTTGATGACATTTGTAACAAACTATGGGTTTTGCTTTGGATACATTATTGGTAATGGTAGAAAGTTTAGGAATGTTGGGATTTGACTGAAGAGATGGCTTAGGGTTTGGGTTTGTATTTGATGGCAAAGTAGGTGATCGTGTCCAAGATTTATGGAATGAAGATGGAAGAAAACGAGTTTGATTGAATCTTCGAAAATTTAAATTGAATTGTTTGGAACCAAAGTTACCATTAGTTGGGAATTGTTGTGATCACTTGTCTTGTCCGCAAATTTTGTCTTCAATGTCATGGGCCAAGGAAATTGCATCTTCAAGGGTTGTTGGCTTGAACATATTGACTTCCGCATAGAAATGTCCAAGTAGGCCAGACATAAACTTGTGTTTATGAGTTGCTTCAGGTACATCTTCAAACATTCATAGTTGCAATAGGGCATTCCAGAAACGTTTGGTATATTGTGAAATAGATTCGCGATCCCTTTGTTGTAGAAGATCCCATTGCTTGATGGCTTTTTCATGGAATTGGGGAGGAAGGAAATTCTGCAAAAATTTCTTTTGGAAAGTCTCCCAAGTAGTGGGACAATCAACGCTTTTGTGGACCACAATATACCATAAGGATGCTCGGTCAACTAAATGGTTAGTGACACATTTAATTTTGTCTTTCTCAGCATATGTTTCTTCATGGAAATAATCATCAAATTGATTGATAAAAGCAAGAACAGTCTTTCCATCGCGTGATCCATTGAAAGTACAAAATTTGATGTTTCTTTTACTTATATTTATTTCTTTTCGAATAGATTGGTCTTCAAATGTTGCATTGATGGTACGTCGTATAAGATCTTCAGGTTGCGATCCATCTTGGTTAGTGGTAGATTGTTGCAGATTGGCCAATTGAGCTTGCAAAGATTGTCGTGCTCTTTGTTCCTCTTGAAGCTGCATCATAATCAAATCCAACTTTTGCTCCATTGTTGGTTCGGGTAAATCACCTTTAGCCATAAAATCTTCCATGGTTTGATCAGTCATCCTACAAAATTCCAAAAGACCTCACACACTCGAAACCTTATTAGCGGGATGAGCGTAGCTCAAAGGTGGGTTTACAAGGCTTGTACTTTTTTTAAAGTTTGGCTTTTGTAGTATTTCTCCTTTCAATTGCGTAATTCGATGTCACAATCTTCTTCCAAGAAAGTAGTTTTGCGTATAGTCTGTGTGTGAACTTCTGCTTTTGCTGAAACTAGTTCAGTAAGACTACAAGTGTGAACAGGGACTTCTTGAGAGTAGTAAAGTGAATCGTATATTGCTGAGTATGAACTGCCTCTATGGTAGTTGGTGAAGATGACTTTGATGACCTTAGTGACTTGAGGAACTTGGAGAACTTAGAGCTTTAAGCTTTTTTTGACTAAGCATAAATTTTGAGGACTTGAGTATGTCCTCGCCAGAGTCAACGGCGGCCAGTTCATGCTGCCGCCGCGGACCCATAAATTCGTTTAATAAAGCTTTTAGTTAAGCTTCTTTTGAAGCTTAATAACTAATCCTTAAAGCTTTGAGAGCTATGGCTGAGATTTCTTATCTGTGAAGAAAAACCAATGACTTCTTCAAGGATCTTCCCGCGTGGTCCTCCGCTTACCTCGTGATCTGAGTGTACAACAGGGGGTTCTTGACTGCCAGGAACATGCTGGTATCGACCATTTGCCACGAGACTAACTGTAGAGCTCGATCATTCCAGGAGCTCTGCCTTCGCCCGAGATGGTAAGCGATTGGAAGCTCTCAATCTCAGCTTCGCTTTGATACCACTGGTGCACAGTTTGAACACCGTATGCGTGCATAGTGAGTGTCAGAAGGTCCCCAAGAACAAAAAAACTCTACTTTTTGCACAAAAAACAATGAAGAAAGCTTGCACGACATGAACAAGAGACCAATTGGGTGCAATCTCTCCCCATGCCTTGTGTAAGCGCTCCACAAAGCATGTATTTTATATATTATTCATCTTCAAGCTCAAGAAATAGCCCAATTTACAAAATAGCACGCTTTAGCTTTTGTGTTTGCTTTTGTGCCACTAAAGAATTAAAGCTATTGGGTGTCCAAGAAGTCAAGCGGTACCCAAATATAATGTCCAATACAAATATTTAAATTGTGCGCCCATGCGCATACAAAAGTAATAAATAAATATCAAGCGCTTTAATAAATAAGCACGACAAAATATAGGCGCCATGCCTATGATACATGCCCATAAAAAATTTGATAATAATTTGAATACACGCTATCCTCCAATGCTTCCAAATGCCACTACTACTAGCTCTACACATTAACTCAAGCATTCACAATTGTTAGAAAATAATACAATTAAACCAACAAAAGTGAATACCTAGCAGTCTTCAACTACAAAAATAAGTTGGTTAGAACTCAATCCTAACCTTAATTTATTACGAGTGTGCACTCTAAACTCATAAATGTTTATTAATTTAAATATGTATTTTATGGAATCACCCGCTATGGAATCACCCACTTACACATTAAATTAACAAAACGCCCGAAAAGGATAGGTGTCCCCATCAACTTTTCGCACAAAGAATCCACTTTGTGTATGAGCCCCGGTAATAAAATTTTACAGAATCCATTGCAAAACCTCACGGAATCCACCGTGGAATATGCCTCCTGGCATCACTGATCCCGCGAAGGAGAGGAAATTTGCAAACCGTAAGTCTTCGAGACACGTGTATAACTCAAGGAAAGCCACTGCAACAAAAGTACGCTGCATAACGATGGCTCTCAAGAAGACACAAGGTGCACCCGCGGGAGGTTTCTCCTCGAACTTACACGTGGACATCACCGTGGATCCACAAGCCCAAGTTTTTTGAATTTAATTCCACATAAAGAAATGCTTTAAACACGTTTAATTCCATAGGAAGAATGCATTTTACGTTTATCATTAATTCATGAAGTAGTGATAAAAGTACATTTGATAAATTATTCTCTTTGAACGATGGACAAGGGTTGGTGCATGTCATGAAAATTGGATCATTTGCATTTCCAAAAAGTTGAGAACATAAACTTCTTGTCCGTCTTAGGAGCTTAGTTGCATGTTGCTATTTTGGATGCATTTCCAAAGTAATGAGACACCTATTGCTTAGTGCAAAGGATGAAATTGTTAACTGCATT
This sequence comes from Lygodium microphyllum, assembly GCF_053477565.2. Lineage (NCBI taxonomy): Eukaryota > Viridiplantae > Streptophyta > Polypodiopsida > Schizaeales > Lygodiaceae > Lygodium > Lygodium microphyllum. Next base: position 79,826,838 of record NC_141163.1, on the reverse strand, counting down.
TTTTATTGGCCATGGAAAGAATAAAGCATATGTTACTTTTAGGCAATAACTTCCTTATTGTGATTTGCATGATGAAAAATCGTTATCATCTGTTAGTTGTTGTCCAAAAAATTGCATAGCATGGGATTGGAACCACCGACTTGCAAATTGCATGCAAAAGATGCTTGGAAATGGATTAACTCAACACTAGCCTAGTCTTGCATGAACTTCATTTACGATGTTGTATCGAAGGGTCGCTTGTTACATATTCGTCATGCGTAAATTTCATTTCATCAAGTTGCATTTGGAAAAGATTGCATGGCTTATCAAAGCATGAAATTCTAAAGCTTAGACAAAAGGGTTGTAGGCATGATTCTTTGATGTAAACCCTAATAGGTCTCATGCAAGTTGTCATTCGTCGTGACTTTAGCAATAAAAGATAGGGTTGTTGCGGATCTTGTGATGGATAGAAGCAATTAATTGCATGTTTACATGTATTATGAAATTTTTGCAACTATTTTTCTCCTTTAGATCAAGTTTATCATCTCTAGGAAAGGGTCGTTCTGGTCGCAAGACAAGTAGAACAGTTTACCCAAATCACTTGTAATATTATAATCGCAAGGGATTCATATAGGCATAACTAGTCGACATGATAAACACCTCAAGTACTAGCTAGGGCTTGGCACGTTGGAAGTGCTGCCTAAAATCGCACTTCAATGCCAAGTCGAAGCCCTCAAACCCAAAGGTCCTATTCACATTCACAGAATGTTTGGGTCAATTGGACGCTCATACAAACAATGATCTAGGGTTTCTACCCTAAGGATTGTTCGACCTAATACTAAAACCCAGATTGAGTTTGGAAACCCTAGGACCGAACATCGGCCTAGTACAATTAGGGTGGGGTTGGATAAGAAGACACCCTAACCCTGCGTCTTGTCTAAACAAAATTCCTTGACCAGGAAACGCCGTTCAATGGGTGAAATGATCCCATGAGTTAAGTGTGACACTTGTGCAAAAAGTTGCAACGTCGCATGGCCTTGTGGTTTAATCACAAGATAGATTTGTCATTCCTTGGAACGAGGTTGGCAGGTTCTAGCGCAAGTCTAACTTGCAAGAGGATGAGTAGTCATCCTCCTACATCACCTTTCTTGGGCCGATTTGCCAAGTTAAGGGAAGTTATGTATTTGCTTGGAAGCAAAGGATCAATCAAGTCAGAGCGACATGGTCGCCGAGATTTACTATTAATTTATGAAACCTAGGGTGTTGGTTAAGTTGGGTTGACAGGGTATGACCCTAACCCAAGGACAAAAGGGTAAACAAACAAATCCTTGGGGGGGATCTTGCCAAGTCGCAATTGATCCTGGATCAAATGCTGGATGCATTTGGAGATCCGGATTCACTCCTTAGTAGTTGGCCAAATAAACGACCACTGGTTTGATTTGCTTGTAACAGTTTAGGAGCATTGTTTGCTCAAGGAACTAAATGATGGAAAGTTAATTAATGCTTCAGGTTGAAGGCTTGAAGGGAGAGGCAGTATCAGTTACCCTCGACTGTCTGCCTGACCCTAACCAAGGGGGTTGTTAGCCGCACCGAAAACGTGGACAAAACTTGCGGCGTGAGGTCTCTTTGTTGGGCGCTACTTGGAGCAGGAGGATGCTTGGGTGCCAGGGGAGGCTCTGGCCGTAAATCCCTTGCCTTCCAAGCCCTGCACAAGAGGCCAACGTGACTCGGGATTGGATCTCGAGGCCCGCATACTAGTCTACGGGCGGAATCTTGGATTAGTAATCCTTGTGGATTGCTGGATAGCCTTCGGACAGATTATGAATAGCCTTCGGGCAGATTATGGATTAGCCTACGGGCTGGATTATATGGATGTATTCCAAAGATGAATAAGATAACCTATTGAAAAGGAACTTGTTTGACACTATTTTTCTATGTCAAGTGCTAAGATTACATGAAGGAACTGGTGTCTAACTAGCTAATTAAGAAAGCTGCTTGATGCATGTCCAACTAAATGTGGTAGGTGATTAGCCCACTAAAGCAAGCCTGAGGAAAGTGCGGTGGATGTGGCCATGGGTCCGTCCTACGGATGGGTGGTCCCGGTTGACCGGGAACTTTTCTCAAACGAAATGGGCAACAAGGAGCTCTTCTCGAAGGAAACGAATAGCAAGGAATGTTGACCTAGAATCTAGGTTACTAGAACCTGATTTATGTTGTTTTAGGGGATCGGAATGGGACTATGCCTTATGGGCAAAGAGGTAGAGCTTTGCATCCCTCTCGTTTCCCATTCTCCTTGAACCAAGTGTAGCATGAATCTGCTTTGACCCTGATGTTTCTACGTAAAGTAGTTCGCCTAGGGTTCGACGCTAGTTACCCTCTAGGAATTTGACCACAAGAAAAACCCTGATTCATGTCAGTCCTAAGTGGGAACAGCCGGAATACTTCCGCTATGTGGTAGACTCGAAAAGACCTAAATCATAAACCCCGTAACATTCCATGGGAGTGTCGGACGGAGCCTTCTAGACCCTCTTTCTAATGGGCTGCTAAGACGTGTCCTAAAAGGGAACAAGTGGAGACGTTACAGTTGGTATCAGAGTGAACCAATGAAGGATCTATCTTTATAAGAAAACTTAATAAGATGAAGTAAAGCAAATGTTGTTGTAAAGAACATTTCCTTACTTATCGATGATGTCTTGGAGAATTATGAAGCATGGAACAGGTTCATGGTGTTCCAGGTCATGTTTATGACCGCGATGCATGCCTCGGATTATCGACGAAAGATCGATATGATGAACATCCTAGACCGCATTTACAATCCATCGCCTCTGTACATGGAACGGAGATGGATGGGTGTTTCAGGGATCTATTACATAGCTGCCCACCGACTTGCGCACCTTCGAATCAACTTGAAGAGAATCAAGTGGATGGAGGACTTAAAGATCGTGAAGCTATTCATCTTTATTGAGGCTCTCGCAAATGCAACTCTACATGTTGGAGGTTGAAGGGTTAATCAGAATAAGTATGTGTATGGAGAAGTGACTCGAGTAATCCCTGCCGACCAAATGAAGGTGTTGGGACGTCATGAGAAGAATGGATATCAAAGGAAAATATACCCTTCCAATTACTTATCAATTTCTGAAAATCCATGACCCCAATCCGTACTATTTCTCAATTCTAGTAGCTAAATGCAACAACATCTTATTCTCCTCGAATTAATGTATCAGCTTGTTCCATCGCCCTAAGAATAATTGTACTCTGAAAGGGCTATGCCCATATGAATGAAGTAAGACTTCTCTTTATCAAGGATTGTCTTGAGTGTGAATATTGATAAAGAAGTAAAGTGATTTGGTCATTTGGCTGAAGACAAATGTAATGTAATGTGGAATTCCTATTGAGAGGAAAGTCGACTTCAGTCAGATTCAAAGTCATGAACCTAGGTATCCATGAGTGTTTACTTGGAATGGATTGGCTTAAACCTAATGACGCCCCCATTCATTGTGGAAAGGGCAAAGTTTCCTTTCAATACTCTGAAGGGGAATTGGTCACAACTCAAGGAGAGCTGAAAACCTGAAAATTCAATTGGCCAAAGCATCTCGGATTATAAAGGGAGTTAGAAAGGGACTACCTGTCTACTTGATTAAGCTTAATAAGCTAGATTAGAAGCAGGAGTCTAGTGAAGAACCTTCATGGCTAAAGGATTATGTGGACGTTTTTCCTAAAGTGCTGAGACAGAACTTCCGCCTCAAAGGGAAGTTGATCATTAAATCAAGCTAGTGCGAGGAGCCGCACCAATTTTGCAAAGAGGCCTTATAGGATGTCCATTCTAGAAGCAATTGAGCTGAAGGAGCAACTCAAGCAAGTGTTAGATCAAGGCTATATCTATCCTAGTAGTTCATCATGGGGACCTCCAGTGCTGTTCTAGAAGAAGAAAGATGGAACGCTTCAGCTATGTATTGATTACAGAGGGTTGAATCAATCAACCATTAAGAACAAGTATCCTATCAAGAATAGATGAACTTCTTGAATGTCTTCAAGGTGCGAAGATCTTCTCCAAGATTGATCTCAGGTCTAGATACTATCAAATAAGGATCAAGGAGGAAGATATTCCAAAGACGGCATTCAACACAAGATATGGACACTTTGAGTTCCTAGTCATGTTGTTCGGGCTGACTAATGCACCTGCTGCCTTCAATAGGTTAATGCAGGATATCTTTAGGCCATATCTTGATGACTTTTTACTCGTCTTCTTCGACAATACCTTGGTCTACTCCAAACAGAAAGAAGATCATGAACCCCAACTTCGGATTGTCCTTGAGACAATGAGGGCACACAAGCTTTATACCAAGATAAAGAAGTGTGCATTCTTCAAACGTCAGATTGAATATCTAGGATTCATCGTATCAGCGGAATGAATCTCAGTGGATCCGGCCAAAGTCAGAGATGTTCTAGAATGGCCAATACCAACAACTGTCAAAGAAATATGCAGTTTTCTTGGATTGACAAGATGGTATAGGGTCTTTATCAAAAACTATGCTTTGATTGCAGTACCTCTGACGGATCTACTGAAGAAGAAAACATTGATTGCATGGTCAACTGTTGAAAAATCTAGCTTTGATAGACTAAAGCAAAGTTTGGTATCAGCACCTATCCTGAAACTTCCGGACCTCAGTAAGGAGCTTGAAGTAGTAACCAATGCCAGCACACTTGCCTTAGGATGCATGCTTATGCAAGAAGGTCATCTTGTAGCATACTCTTCAAGAAAACTGAAGAGTCATGAGAAGAATTATACTACCCATGATCTAGAGCTGTTAGTTGTCATCCATGCTCTAAAGCTTTGAAGACACTACCTGTTGGGTAACAAGTTTACCCTAGTGACGGATCATAAAAGTCTCAAGTGGATCTTTACCTAGAACGAACTCAAAATGAGGCAATGTCAATGATTTGAAGTGCTGGAGGAGTATGATTTTGAAATCAAATACCTGCCTGGAAAGGAGAATGTAGTTGCCGATGCACTTAGTGGCAAGGCATTCCTTAATTCTCTAATCCTACAAAATCCATCAACAACTAGATCTCTAGCCACAAAGGTATCCATGCCAAACAACCCAATACTTGAGCTAGCTAGAGAAGAAGCATGACATGATCCATCCTATCAGAAGATTCTAAGGGAGATCCCTATCAAGGATCAAGACCCAAAGCTACAGACTAAGTATCAAGAATTCTCTATCAATAGTGGACTTGTCTACTATAGAACGAGATTATGTATACCAACAAGCCAGTCACTCAAGCAAAAGATACTTTGGGAATCTCATGATTCCCCTTTGAGGACATCCTAGCTATGCCAAGACCCTCAATGCAGTCAGAAAGAGCTACTATTGGGAGAGGCTTAAAGGTGACGTTCTCAAATATGTCACTGAGTGTTTGTCTTGTAAACCTATTAAAGCCGAACATGTCAAAATGCCAAGAAATTGCAACCACTTGACATTCCCCAAATGAAATGGGAATTCATCAGTATGGAATTTGTTGTTGGCCTACCCCAAGTTCAGGGAGGATACAACTCCATTATGGTTGTGGTTGATATGCTCACTAAGGTTGCACACCTTATTCCTATTAAGACAAACTATAAAGCCTCAAACATTGCAAGGTTGTTCATCAAGGAGATATTCAAGCTACATGGGTTACCCAGAAGAATCATTAGTGATCATGATTCTCTTTTCACATCACACTTCTAGAAAGCTATATTTGAAGCCATTGGGACTCAACTTTGTTTTAGTACAGCTTACCATCCCCAAACCAATGGTCAAACCGAGCGAGTCAACCAAGTCATTGAGGATATGCTAAGGGCACACTGCTGCCATGAACCAAAAAGGTGGATTCAATACTTGCCACTGGTTGAGTTTTCCTACAATGCTTCTTACCAACAAAGCATTCAGATGACCCATTTTCAAGCATTGTATGGGCAGGACTGTCGAAGTCCTTTAAACTTCTCAAATCCAACCTTCAGGGTTGAAGCTTCAAGGCAGATGCTGGAAGATATGGATGACCAAATGAAGTCAATAAGATAGGACATCCAAGCTGCCAAGGATAGACAGAAGGCATACGCGGATTTGAAACGTCAAGATAGAACCTTTGAGGAAGAAGACATGGTCTTCATTCGCGTACGACCAAAGAAGAGTTCCCTATCCTTAGGAGATTGTAAGAAGCTAAGTCCAAGGTATTGTGGACCCTACAAGATCCTCAAGTGCCTAGGACCCAATGCTTATAGAGTGCAACTCCCTGAGAAGCTAAAGGTTCATAATGATTCCACATCAGCCTACTGAAGAAGTATGTACCTAATCCTAGCCATGTACTTGACGATCAACAAGTTGTAGTGCCTAGCCAAGGAGTCCTTGAGCTACGGCCTGATAGGATCTTAGATGTTAGGGAAAGACAATTCAGATCCAAAACCTTGAGAGAATGTCTCGTCCCCAGTGGAAAGATTATCCCGAGGAAGATGCCACTTGGATGGATGAAAGTACTTTCAACCAAGAATACCCCCAATCCTTCTCGAGATGAGGACATCTCGATTCCTCCAAGGGGGAGAGAATGTAATATTTCTGCTCAAAAATATTATTGAACTTGACTCCCTGCATGCCGCATAAAACTTGTGCAAGGTTATTTCCCACATCGAATTTATCGGCAGCTTAATCCGTACCTCGCACGCGCAAGAATGAGGCCTCCGCATTGTGAAATCAAGGCCGGGGTTGAAGACTGTAAAAAACCGCAAGAGAACACCCTTTTTGAAGGGGGAAATAGGGATAATGATGAAAGTTAAGTCGAATTTTTAAATAATTATCCCTTCTCCCAGTCGATGCATGGCTGGAGGAGAGGGAGTGTGGGGAGGAATGGCCTAAGTAGGGGTGGTGTAGGGAACATGAGGAGGGAATAGCCATGTAGATTCCACATGGTGGAGCTTCCCTTTCCCCCCCAAGGCTATAAAAACACCCCTTAGTAGGGGATAAGGAGGATAGGATCAGACGAATTGCTACTATATTATGCACAATCAGAGGAGGAGGACAAACCCTGCCACTTCCACCGTCATCTCGGCACCATACATGACCTTCCTATGACATGAATTGGGGGAGAGGAGGATAAAAAGCACAAAAGAGAGGGAAGGCTGGAGTGCTGAGGAGAATTGTAGGGAGGAGAAAAACAAGGAGCCACTATGCTGCTGGGAAATGCCGTCGCCTGCAAATCGCCGCCGCCCAGCTGCCGTTTTAGCCGCTGCCACCCATACTCCCCGCCATCGTTCACTATCCATCATTACTTCCCCCTTTCCATCATCAATATCAATTCCAATTATTGGCCTCTTTTCTCCCACGTGGTTCCTGGGAAGCAGAAGCTTCTTGGAAGCTTCTAAAGGCAAGGCCTTAATCCTTGTGCACACAGATTGACCTCGAGGGTAAAAATCCCAACCCGCTTAGGCCCTGTGCATACATCTCATTCCCGGGGTTCAAGATCCAAGCTTCCAAGGGCCTGATCCCACAAAGGAGAGGAAACTTGCAGACCGTAAGTCTTCAGGACGTGCGTATAACTCAAGGGAAGCCAGTGCAACAAAAGTATGTTGCATAACAATGGCTTCCAAGAAGACGCAAGGCGCACCCACAGGAAGTTCCTCCCCGAACTTACACGTGGACATCACCACAGATCCACAAGCCCAGGTTTTTCGAATTTAATTCCACATAAAGAAATGCTTTAAACACGTTTAATTCCATAGGGAGAATGCATTTTACGTTTATCATTAATTCATGAAGTAGTGATAAAAGTACATTTGATAAATTATTCTCTTTAAACGATGGACAAGGGTTGGTGCATGTCATGAAAATTGGATCATTTGCATTTCCAAAAAGTTGCGAACATAAACTGCTTGTCCGTCTTAGGAGCTTAGTCGCATGTTGCTATTTTGGATGCATTTCCAAAGTAATGAGTCTAAACACCTATTGATTAGTGCAAAGGATGAAATTGTTAACTGCATTTTTAATTGGCCATGGAAAGAATAAATCATATGTTACTTTTAGGCAATAACTTCCTTATTGTGATTCGCATGACAAAAAATTGTTATCATCTGTTAGTTGTTGTCCAAAAAATTGCATAGCATGGGATTGGAACCACGGACTTGCAAGTTTCATGCAAAAGATGCTTGGAAATGGATTAAGTCAACAGTAGCCTAGTCTTGCATGAACTTCATTTACGATGTTGTATCTAAGGGTCGTTTGTTACATATTCGTCATGCGTAAATTTCATTTCATCAAGTTGCATTTGGAAAAGATTGCATGGCTTATCAAAGCATGAAATTCTAAAGCTTAGACGAAAGGGTTGTAGGCATGATTCTTTGATGTAAACCCTAAGAGGTCTCATGCAAGTTATCATTCTTCGTGACTTTAGCAATAAAAGATAGGGTTATTGCGGATCTTGTGGTGCATAGAAGCAATGAATCACATGTTTACATGTATTGTGACATTTTTGCAACTATTTTTCTCCTTTAGATAAAGTTTATAATCTCTAGGAAAGGGTCGTTCTGGTCGCAAGATAAGTAGAACAGTTTACCCAAATCAGTTGTAATATTATAACCGCAAGGGATTCGTGTAGGCATAACTAGTCGACACGATAAACACCTCAAGTACTAGCTAGGGCTTGGCATGTTGGAAGTGCTACCTAAAATCGCACTTGGATGCCAAGTCAACGCCCTCAAACCCAAAGGTTCTACCCACATTCACAGAATGTTTGGGTCAATTGGACGCTCATGCAAACAACAATCTAGGGTTTCTACCCTAAGGATCGTTCGATCTAACACTAAAAACCCGGATTGAGTTTGGAAACCCTAGGACCGAACATTGTCAACCTAGTACAATTAGGGTGGGGTTGGGTAAGAAGACACCCTAAACCCTATGTCTTGTCTAAACATAATTCCTTGCCCAGGAAACATCGTTCAATGGGTGAAATGATCCCATGAGTTAAGTACGACACTTGTGCAACAAGTTGCAACATCGCATGTGATGCCAGGAGGCATATTCCACGGTGGATTCCGTGAGGTTTTACGGTGGATTCCGTAAACTTAGATGACCGGGGCTCGTACGCAAAGAGGATTCTTTGTGCGAGAAGTTGATGGGGACGCCTGTCCTTTTCGGGCGTTTCATTAATTTAGTGTGTACATGGGTGATTCCATAGCGGGTGATTCCGCAAAATGCATATTAAATTAATAAACGTTTATGAGTTTAGAGTGCGCACTCGTAATAAATTAAGGTTAGGATTTATTTCTAACCAGTTGATTTATTTATGTAGCTGAAGACTGCTAGGTATTCACTTTTGTCGGTTTAATTGTGTTATTTTACTAACGATTGTGAATGCTTCAGTTGATGTGTAGAGATAGCAGGAGTGGCGGAGGAAAGCATTGGAGTCTAGCGGGTTTCCGACTTTTGGATATATTTTGATAGGCGCCACGCCTATATTTTGATTATGTCTATAGAGACATCGACTATTTATTATTATTTTGTATGCGCTTATGCACCTGGATATGTTATTTTTATTTGGACATTGAGATTGGGCGTGCCAGACTCTTTGGGCACCGTCCATTAGCTTTATTTTCCTATTTTTGGTAGAAAGCAAACTCAAAAGCTAAAAGCTTGTATATTTTTGTAATTGGGCTATTTTTGAGCAAAAAGATTGAAAATATATATTAAATACATGCTTTGTGAAGCGCTCACACAAGGCATGGGGGAGATTCAACCCAATTTGTCTCTTGTCTCATGTCGTGCTTGCTTTCACATTGATTTTTGTGCTAAAAAGTAGAGTGCTTTGTTCTTGAGGACCTTTGGGAATTCACTACGGGAGCTACCTGCATCCGATCTGCGCACCAGTGGTATCAGAGCGGAGCAGAGATCAAGGGCTTCCAATCGCTACCAATCTCGGGCGAAGGCGGAGCTCCAGGAACAAACGGCCTCTACAGTCAATCTCGTCGCGAACCGTCGATACAGGCAGACTTCTGGCGATCAAGAACCCCTATTTCTACTGTCAGATCGCGAAGGACCACTCTCTGTCGGCGGAGGACCACTCCCTCAACTCCATGAACAAGTCGTGATCAACCAGTGAGAAATCTCTAATCTACTTCATTAAAAAGCTTAGTTTTAAGCTTAAGAAGCTTATAAGCTTCATAATCTTCAACTCGTCGTCAAGAGGAGGACCCCCGAAATTTTCGGCGGAATCAAAAACGGCCCCCCCCCCCCCGACGATTGAAAAACGGCGGACTTAGTGCTGATCCTCTTAAGCTTATTAGCTTAAGCTTATTTATTAAGCTTAAGTCATTAAACTACTCTCAAGTCAGACAAGGCAGAGAAGTCACCAAACTCCGGGTCCTGCGCATCAGAAGTCAAGTTTCGCAAGTCGACACTAATCAAGTACTGCAAGTCCTGCAAATCGGCTAAGTTCAGCAAGTTCATAACCCTGCAAGTCTGTTAAGTCTGCAACTCTGCAAGTCAGACTAAATCAGAACTGACTAACGCTCGAAACTCCTAGAAGACTTGTTCGTTTGCAAAAACTCAGAACTGGAAAGTTGTTCGCAGCAAGCTGTTTTACCTATCTGCAACTTCGTTGAAGTACTTTCAGCAAACAGAGACAGAAATATTTCAGAATTTCTGAAAATTGAAGAAGAAAATACCCAAAAATACATAGCCTTGTAACCCCAAATTTGAGCTACGCTCATCCCGCTAACTGATTTTGAGTGAGAAAGGTTTGTTGAGTTTTACAGGATGACTACCCCACTTATGGATGATCCTATGGCTGAAGACGACCTACCCGAGCCTACCATGGAACAAAAGCTGGATCTTATCATGTTGCAATTAGACGAAGAGCGAAGAGCTAGGCAAGCCTTGCAAGCGCAATTGACAAAGCTACAAGGAGCGTCCACTGATAAAGAAGAACCCCAAGCTGAAGATTTGATACGCCGTACCATCGACGCCACTCTTGAAGCACAAACCATTCGCAAGGAATCCAAGATAAGTAAACGAAGTTTCAAGTTTCGCACTTTCAATGGCATAAGAGAAGGAAAGACTGTTTTATCATTCATTAGCCAGTTTGATGACTATTTCCATGAGGAAACTTATCCTGAGAAAGATAAAATCAAGTGTGTTACTAATCATCTGATAGATAGAGCATCACTTTGGTGGACTGTCGTCCGCAAGAGCATAGAATGTCCTGCTACATGGGAAGATTTTAAGAAGAAGTTCATGCAAAATTTCCTTCCACCGCAATTTCATGAGAAGGCTATTAAGCAATGGGATCTACTTCAACAACGCGACCGTGAGCCTATTCCACAGTATACAGAGCGTTTTTGGAATGCACTCCTACAGCTACGCATGCTTGAAGACGTACCAGAGACGACACATAAGCGGAAGTACATGTCTGGACTTCTTGGACATTACTACGCTGAGGTAAATATGTTCAAGCCTGCTACCCTTGAAGATGCCATCTCCTTAGCTCATGACACTGAAGATAAGTTACGTGGAAGAGATCGACGACCACAGCCATTCCAAGCAAACGGTAATTATGGATCTAAACAATTCAATTCCAATTTCAGAAGGTTTAATCCAGGTCGTTTTTCATCACCATCTTTCCGCAAGAATTGGCCTAAACCACCTGCATTACCATCCACTGTCAATCCAAATCCTAAGCCTATCCAACAAGCAAATCCAAATATACCCAGACTCCCAGCCATTGCAAATAATGTGACCAAAGCCAAGCCCATCGTATGCTACAAGTGTCACCAGCCAGGCCATCTCGCAGCAAATTGTCATTCAAAGAAGCCATCAGCACATATCAACTACCTTGGAGCTATGGACGAAGAAGAGCATGAGGATATGCCGGATTTCACTGAAGAAGAAGATGATCCTACTACTACTTCCGACACTCTACCAGGTATGCCTACTTTACATTCATTGTTGACTATGAAATGTATGGTGCATGGAAAAGAAAGAACTTTATTGCATGATGACGGTAGTACGCATGACTTTATTTCAGCAAAATTGGTAAAGGAATTGAAATTGCATACAGTACCTACGCATTATCGCATAAAAGCTGCATTTTTAGGCACTAGGTACAATGGCACACAAGAAGTTCAAGATTTAGAAATTCAAATTGGTCCATATATTGAAAGAAGAAATTTCTTAGTTGTCCCATTACAGTCTAGCGACATTATTCTAGGAATGCCATGGAGACACCAACATAATCCCAATATAGATTATTCCACACACACAATGAATATAAATTTTCAAGGAAAATCTATTACATTATTTGGTATGCATGCATCTCATATGTTTCCACTGCTTTCGCATACTCAAGCAAAACGTGCACTACGCAAGAACACTAAATCATATCTCATTTGGGTGAATGAATTGCACGCAAAAGAAACTCATATGCACCCTAGACATAAGGAATTTCTTGCATATTTTAAGGATTGTTTTGCAGAAGACCTACCACCAGGTTTACCTCCATCACGTCCAGAAGACCATAAAATTGACCTAATACCTGGCACACAACCACCTTGCAAAGCCCCATATAGGCACAATCAAATAGAGCAAAAAGAAATCCAGAGTCAAGTAGAAGAATTACTAAATAGAGGTTTAATTCGACCTAGCAGTTCCCCATTCGGTGCACCTGTGCTCTTAGTCAAGAAAAAGAATAATACTTATCGGATGTGTATTGACTACCGAGCATTAAACAAGATCACTGTAAAGAATAGGTATCCTATACCTAGAGTTGATGACCTTATGGACAAACTGCAAGGATCTTCTATATTTAGTAAAATTGACCTTAAATCTGGATATCATCAGGTGAGGTTAGATAGATCCGATATATTTAAGACTGCATTCAGGACACAGTTTGGCCATTACGAATTCTTAGTTATGCCATTCGGATTAACTAATGCACCTGCCACTTTCAGTAGAATGATGAACCGTATTTTTCTAAAATATCAATATTGTGTGATTGTTTTCTTTGATGATATTTTAGTGTTCAGTCAAAGTGAAAAAGAGCATTATGAGCATTTATCATTAGTTTTTCAATTACTGAAAGAAAATCAATTGTTTGCAAATCCTGACAAGAGTGAATTCTTTAAGACAGAAATAGAATATCTAGGTCATATTGTATCAAAAGAAGGAATAAAAGTTGATCCTAAGAAAATTGACGCAATATTGCATTGGCCTATTCCTAAAAATGTACATGAATTACGTTCATTCCTTGGTCTTGCTAGTTTCTATAGGAAGTTTGTACGTAATTTCTCATTACTTGCTTTACCACTGACCAAACTTCTTAAGAAAGGCATTGTTTATCAATGGACTGAAAACCAGCAGAAATCCTTTGATTTACTTAAACGTGCATTGACCAATGCCCCTGTCCTACAATTGCCTGACTTTAATAGACCATTCTTTTTAGTTGTGACCGATGCTAGCGGATCAGGAATAGGAGCCGTGTTAATGCAAGATAACCATCCAATAGCATATTCTAGTTCTAAGCTGAAACCCTCTGAGCTCAAATATTCCACTTATGACAAGGAACTCTTAGCAGTTGTTCAAGCATTGAAACAATGGAAGCATTATTTAATGGGTTCAGAATTCATGATAAAGACTGACCAGCAAAGCATTAGACATCTACTTAGCCAACCCCAAATTTCTGACCGCCATATCAAATGGGCTTCATTCATTCAAAGTTTCCATCCTATCATTCAATACCAACCTGGAAAAGAAAATGTAGTTGCCGATGCATTAAGTAGAAGACCTGCAATTCATAACATTTCTATCATATCTTTTGATTCTTTGATTGCTATGAAAGACACATATCACCAGGATATTACTTTTCATTCTGATTGGCAAAAATTAGTTCAAAATAATTTCATTCCTGTTGATTCATTGTCATATAATGATGGATTCATGTTCTTTGAAAAGAGACTGTGTGTTACTATTCCATTCCGATCTTTTGTTTTGAATGAAATTCATTGTCCCCCATATCAAGGTCATAGAGGTATCATTTCTACATTACGCATGTTAACTGAAGATTTTTATTGGCCGCATATGGATGCAGATGTGTCTAATTTTGTTTCTGAATGTTTGATTTGTCAACGAATAAAAAGACATCATGGTAAACAGTATGGGTTATTAATGCCTTTATCTATTCCATCTAAACCTTGGGAACATATATCTATGGATTTCATTACTGGCTTACCAAATACTAAATCTAACCATGACATGATTTGGACAATTGTAGATAGATTTAGTAAGCAAGCATATTTCATTGCATAGATTCCGTAAACTTAGATGACCGGGGCTCATACGCAAAGAGGATTCTTTGTGCGAGAAGTTGATGGGGACGCCTGTCCTTTTCGGGCGTTTCATTAATTTAGTGTGTACATGGGTGATTCCATAGCGGGTGATTCCGCAAAATGCATATTAAATTAATAAACGTTTATGAGTTTAGAGTGCGCACTCGTAATAAATTAAGGTTAGGATTTATTTCTAACCAGTTGATTTATTTATGTAGCTGAAGACTGCTAGGTATTCACTTTTGTCGGTTTAATTGTGTTATTTTACTAACGATTGTGAATGCTTCAGTTGATGTGTAGAGATAGCAGGAGTGGCGGAGGAAAGCATTGGAGTCTAGCGGGTTTCCGACTTTTGGATATATTTTGATAGGCGCCACGCCTATATTTTGATTATGTCTATAGAGACATCGACTATTTATTATTATTTTGTATGCGCTTATGCGCCTGGATATGTTATTTTTATTTGGACATTGAGATTGGGCGTGCCAGACTCTTTGGGCACCGTCCATTAGCTTTATTTTCCTATTTTTGGTAGAAAGCAAACTCAAAAGCTAAAAGCTTGTATATTTTTGTAATTGGGCTATTTTTGAGCAAAAAGATTGAAAATATATATTAAATACATGCTTTGTGAAGCGCTCACACAAGGCATGGGGGAGATTCAACCCAATTTGTCTCTTGTCTCATGTCGTGCTTGCTTTCACATTGATTTTTGTGCTAAAAAGTAGAGTGCTTTGTTCTTGAGGACCTTTGGGAATTCACTACGGGAGCTACCTTCATCCGATCTGCGCACCAGCATGGCCTTGTGGTTTAATCACAAGATAGATTTTTCATTCCTTGGAATGAGGGTGGCAGGTTCTAGCGCAAGTCTAACTTGCAAGAGGATGAGTACTCATCCTGCTATATCACCTTTCTTGGGCAGATTTGCCAAGTTAAGGGAAGTTATGTATTTGCTTGGAAGCAAAGGATCAATCAACTCAGAGCGACATGGTCGTCGAGATTTACTATTAATTTATGAAACCTAGGGTGTTGGTTAAGTTGGGTTGACAGGGTATGACCCTAACCCAAGGACAAAAGGGTAAACAAACGAACCCTTGGGGGGGATCTTGCCAAGTCGCAATTGATCCCGGATCGAATGTTGGATGCATTCGGAGATAAGGATTCACTCCTTAGTAGTTGGCCAAATAAATGACCACTGGTTTGATTGTGCTTGTAACAGTTTAGGAGCACTGTTTGCATTGTTTGCTCAAGGAATTAAATGATGGAAAGTTAATTAATGCTTTAGGTTGAAGGCCTGAAGGGAGAGGCAATATCAGTTACCCCCGACTGTGTGCCTGACCCTAACCAAGGGGGTTGTTAGCCATGCCGGGAACGTGGACCAAACCTGTCGCGTGATGTCTCTCCGTTGGATGCTACTTGGAGCAGGAGGACGCTTGGGTGCCAGGGGGAGCTCTGGTCGTAAATCCCTTGCCTTTCGGGCCTTGCACAAGAGGCCAACGTGATTCGGGATTGGATCTCAAGGCCTGCATACTAGTCTACGAGCGGAATCTTGGATTAGTAATCCTTGTGGATTGCTGGATAGCCTTCGGGCCGATGATGGATAGCCTTCGGGCGGATTATGGATGAGCCTATGGGCTAGATTATATGGTTGTATTCCAAAGATAAATAAGATAACCTGTTGAAAAGGAACTTGTTTGACATTGTTTTTCTATGTCAAGTGCTAAGATTTCGTGAAGGAACCGGTGTCTAACTGGCTAATTAAGGAAGCTGCTTGATGCATGTCCAACTAAATGTGGTAGGTAATTAGACAACTAAAGCAACCCTAAGGAAAGTGCGGTGGATGTGGCCATGGGTCCGTCCTATGGATGGGTGGTCCCGATTGACTAAGAACTTTTCTCAAACGAAATGGATAGCAAGGAGCTCTTCTCGAAGGAAACGAGCAGCAAGAAACATTGACCTAGAATCTAGGTTACTAGAACCTGATTTATGTTGTTTTAGGGGAATGGAATGGGACTATGCCTTATGGGTAGAGAGGTAGAGCTTTGCATCCCTCTCGTTTCCCATTATCCTTGAGCCAAGTGCAGCATGAATCCGCTTTGACCCTGATGTTTCTACGTAAAGTAGCTCACCTGGGGTTCGACACTAGTTACCCTCTAGGAATTTGACCACAAAAGGAAACCCTGATTCAGGTCGATCCTAAGTAGGAACGGCCGGAATACTTCCGCTACGTGGCAAACTCGGAAAGACCTAAATCACAAACCCCATAACATTCCATGGGAGTGCCGAGCGGAGCCTTCTAGACCCTCTTTCTGATGGGCTGCTAAGATGTATCCTGAAAGGGAACAGGCGGACACGTTACACTTAGAAAATGTTTTGAGTGGTGCATGCAATTTTGTAATGCTCTAAATGCAAGGAAATACATCTTTGGAGTACCCTATGGATTGTTGTTGGGGCATGTGGTTAGCTCAGTTGGTATTGTTGTGATTGATTTTGAAAAGATAAAGGTTAGCATTGCCATGCATCCACCACGTACTCCAAAGGAAGTGCATAGCTTTCTATCTTTAGTCAGATATTATCGAGATGCTTTATTAATGGACTGGCTCTAAGAGAAATTTGCCATTAATAAATCTATTGTCCTATTTAACTATTTGTTTATTTGGAGTGATCTATGTCAAGTATCCTTCAAGGATGTGAAGCAAGAACTAGCAAAAGTGCGAGTCTTGAAAGCACCTAAAAGGGGTGAGATATTTTATATAATGGTTATGATATATAGTATCTATTGCTATTTAGCCTAGATTTGGGAGGAGAAGTGGTGCCATGTGATTGCATTTGCCAGTTGCAAAGTCGAGCTCTTTGAGATTAATTATACTAACATGGAGAAACTGTGCCTTGGGATGGTCTTTGCAATGAATAAATTTAGGCACTACATCCTATATGAAAAGGTAGTATTTTGTATGAAGACAAAGGCGCTGAGGCTATTGTTGAATAAGCTGAAGCCACTTGACCATCTAGCAAAGTGACTGATCACTTTGCAGGAGTTTGACTATGAAATTAAGAGTAAGCTTCCAAAGTTACATGGCATCATTGACTGTCTTGTTGATTTCAGGGATTAGAAGGAAGACTTGGTTGAAGGTAGTGATCTCAAGGGTCTATTCAAAAGCGATACAACCTCCGTTCCATCCTGGTATATTGCTAAAACACACTATCTATGAGAGGCTAGAGTCATTTTTTGAAGGCTCAAAAAAGGAAAATTAGGCACCAACCCTTGAAATTTGCCTTGATTAAAGGAACACTATATCGATAAGGGGTTGATAATGTTTATTGCAGATGTGTCATGCTTGATGAGGTTCTATTTATCTTGGAAGAGTGTCATGACTCTATTTGCAGAGGGCACTTTGTTGAAAAATTGATTGCACAAAAAGTTTGAGAGCCAAATATTTGTGGTTGTTCATTTTCTAGGATGCATTTGCATATGTCAAGAGATGTGATACATGTTAGAGACATGATAATAGGGAGAACAGAAAGCATCCTCTAACTCTTATTATGGTGCGCAAATCGGATGTTGTACGGTCGCGTAGTGAATGCCGGAAGGTCCCCAAGAACAATAGAACTCTACTTTTTGCACAAATTACAAAGGTAAAAAGCATGAACGACAAGAGCAAGAGACCAATTGGGTGCAATCTCCCCCCATGCCTTGTGTGAGCGCTCCACAAAGCATGTATTTTATGTATTATTCATCTTCAAGCTCAAATAATAGCCCAAATTACAAAATAGCAAGCTTTTAGCTTTTGAGTTTGCTTTAACACAAAATAGGAATAAAGCTAGTGGGCGGTGCCCAAAGAGTCTGGCATGCCCAATACAATGTCTAAGTAGAAATAACATAATCGTGCGCCCATGCGCATACAAAATAATAATAAATATCCAACGCCTCAATAAATAGGTGTGACAAAATATAAGCGCCATGCCTAAGGTATGTGCCTATCAAAATATAATCAATAAATCAAATACTCGCTATCCTCCAATGCTTTCCTCCGCCACTGCTGCTATCTCTACACATCAACTGAAGCATTCACAATCGTTAATAAAATAATACAATTAAACCGACAAAAGTGAACACCTAGCAGTCTTCAGCTACATAAATTAATCAACTGGTTAGAAATAAATCCTAACCTTAATTTATTACGAGTGCATACTCTAAACTCATAAAATTTTATTAATTTAATATGCATTTTGCAGAATCACCCATGCACACAGTAAATTAATGAAACGCCCGAAAAGGACAGGCGTCCCCATCAACTTCTCGCACAAAGAATCCACTTTGTGTATGAGCCCCGATCATCAAAGTTTATGAAATCCACTGTAAAACCTCACGGAATCCACCATGAAATATGCCTCCTGGCATCATACCCCGGGATGGGATAGCAATTGACCTCAATTGCTATTAACTCAATGTGGAACTAACAGAGTAGGGAAAGCATTTAAGTCTCGAGCGTGCATCCATTGTGCTTCCTCTACAGGATGGTTCTTAAATTTAACTAGATATCTAGAATATCTTCGGCTAGTTCTAGTGGTCATAAAGTCAGTATCTATGATAACTTCAGGTTCAAGTATTTCAGTCTCTTCCTCTAATAAAGGTGAGTTTTCATAAACAGGGTGTACAGGTAATTGGCCTCTAAATGGTCTTAATAAACTAATGTGAAATGTGTTGTGAATTTTCCAGTGAGGTGGTAATTCTAACTTGAATGCATTGTCATTTATTTTATGAATGATCCTAAATGGTCCATATAATCTAGGAGCTAATTTAACAATTGGGTGTCTATCTACACTTTGTAGTCTACGTTTTTCTATTCTCAACCAAACATAGTCATCAACTTTGAAATTCATTGCTTGTCTTTTCTTATTGGCTTGTTTGGTATATGATTGTTGGGCTTTGGCAATCATGTGTTTAACCTCATCAAAAATAGTATTATGCATACTAGCAATATCATCAGCACTTTGAATTCTATTTGACAAAGATGCAACAGGTGTAGATAATCTATATCCATAAATCACTTCAAACGGTGCTTTCTTTGTAGATGTGTGTGGTGTATTGTTATATGCAAACTGTAACAAATGCAAATGTGTATCCCATGTGTGTGGTTTAGAAATAGTATAAGCACATAAAAGATCTAGAATAGTGCTATTAGTGGCTTCTGTTTGTCCAGTAGTTTCAAGATGAAATGCAGATGAGAAATCAATCTTTGTGCCTAGGTTAGCAAACAGAGTAATCCAAAAGTTGTTACAAAATCTAGAATCACGATCTGAAATAATAACTTTTGGCAATCCATGGTTAGTAAAAACAGTTTTCAAAAACAATTGTGCTGCCTGTGATGCTGTTAAAGTTTTCTTACATGGAATGAAATATGCTTGTTTATAAACCTATCTACTGCTGTCCAAATCATATCATGGTTAGATTTAGTATTAGGTAAACCAATAATAAAATCCATAGAAATTTGTTCCCATGGTCTAGACGGAATAGACAAAGGCATAAGTAATCCATACTGTGTACCATGATGTCTCTTAACTCTTTGACAAATCAAACATGCAGAAACAAAGTTAGATACATCAGTGTCCATATGTGGCCAATAAAAATCTTCAGTTAATGTATGCAAAGTAGATATGATACCTCTATGACCTTGATATGGGGGACAATGAATCTCATTCAAAACAAAAGATCGGAATGGAACTGTAACACATAATCTCTTTTCATAAAACATAAATCCATCATTATATGATAGTGAATCAATAGGAATCAAGTTATTTTGAACTAATTTATTCCAATCAGCATGAAAAGTAATATCCTAGAGATAAGTATCTTTCATAGCAATCAAAGAATCAAAAGATATAACAGAAATATTATGAATGACAGGTCTTCTACTTAATGCATCAGCCACTACATTGTCTTTACCGGGTTGATATTGAATGATAGGATGAAAACTCTGAATAAAGGATGCCCATTTGATATGTCAGTTAGATATTTGGGGTTGGCTAAGTAAATGTCTAATACTTTGCTGATCGGTCTTAATCATAAATTCTGAACCCATTAAGTAGTGTTTCCACTGTCTTAATGCTTGTACAACAGCTAATAGTTCTTGATGTGGAATATTTCAGTTCAGAGGGTTTTAGCTTACAACTAGAATAAGCTATGGGATGATTGTCCTGCATAAGTACGGCTCCTATTCCTGATCCACTAGCATCGGTCACTACTAAAAAGAATGGTCTATTAAAATCAAGCAACTGTAGGACAGGGGCATGGGTTAATGCATGTTTCAATAAGTCAAAGGATTTCTGGTGATTTTCGGACCAATGATAGACAATACCTTTCTTCAGAAGTTTAGTCAGTGGTAAAGCAAGTAATGAAAAATTACTCACAAACTTCCTATAGAAACTAGCAAGACCAAGGAATGATCGTAATTCATGCACATTTTTAGGTACAGGCCAATTCAATATTGCATCTATTTTCTTAGGGTCAACTTTAATTCCATCAGATGATACTATATGACCTAAATACTCAATTTTTGTTTTAAAGAATTCACTCTTTTCAGGATTTGCATATAGTTGATTATATTTTAATAACTAGAAAACCAATGACAAATGCTCATAATGTTCTTTCTCATTTTGACTAAACACCAAAATATCATCAAAGAATACAATTACACAATACTGATATTTCAAAAATATACGGTTCATCATTCTACGAAATGTAGCAGGTGCATTAGTCAATCCAAATGGCATCACTAAAAATTCATAATGACCAAACTGTGTCCTAAATGCAGTCTTGAATATGTCGGACTTATCTAGTCTCACCTGATGATAACCAGACTTAAGGTGTATTTTACTAAATATAGTAGATCCTTGCAGTTTATCCATAAGGTCATCAACTCTAGGAATTAGATACCTATTCTTTACAGTGATCTTATTTAAAGCTCGATAGTCAATGCACATACGATAGGTATTATTCTTTTTCTTAACTAACAGAACAAGTGCACCGAATGGAGAACTACTAGGGCTAATCAATCCTCTATTTAGTAATTCCTCAACTTGACTTTGAATTTCTTTTTGCTCTATCTGGTTATGCCTATATGGTGCTTTGCAAGGTGGTTGTGTACCAGGAATCAAATCTATCTTATGGTCTTCTGGACGTGAAGGAGGTAAACTAGGTGGTAGGTCTTCGGCAAAACAGTCCTTGAAATGTGCAAGAAATTCTTTATACCTAGGGTGCATATGATTTTCTTTTACTTGCAATTCATTCACCCAAATGAGATAGGATTTACTACTCTTGCGTAATGCACGTCTACTTTGAGTATGCGAA
This sequence comes from Lygodium microphyllum, assembly GCF_053477565.2. Taxonomy (NCBI): domain Eukaryota; kingdom Viridiplantae; phylum Streptophyta; class Polypodiopsida; order Schizaeales; family Lygodiaceae; genus Lygodium; species Lygodium microphyllum. The sequence goes on along the minus strand of NC_141163.1, from coordinate 79,805,167 downwards.
AGCAGTGGAAAAGCATTAGATGCATGCATACCATACAATGTAATATGTTTTCCTTGAAAATTAATATTCATTGAATGGGTGGAATAATCTATATCTGGGTTATGCTGATGACGCCAAGGCATACCTAAAATAATGTCACTCGACTATAATGGGACAACTAGAAAATTTCTTCTTTCAGTGTATTGACCAATTTGAATCTCTAAGTCATGCACTTCCTGTGTACCATTATACCTAGTGCCTAAGAATGCTGCTTTGATGCGATAATGCTTAAGTACAGTCTGTAATTTCAATTCCTTTACTAGCTTTGCTGAAATAAAATCATGAGTACTACCCTCATCATGCAAAATAATCTTTTCCTTTCCATGCACTAAACATTTCATAGTCAATAATGGTGCGCAGATCGGTCGCAGATAACTCACGTGGTGAATCCCGGAAGGTCCCCAAGAACAAAGTACTCTACCTTTTTGCACAAAAACCCATGTAAAAGCATGCACGACAAGAGGCAAGAGACAAATTGGGTTCAATCTCCCCCTTGCCTTGTGTGAGCGCTTCACAAAGCATGTATTTTATGTATATTTCCAATCTTCATGCTCAATAATAGCCCAATTACAAAAATATGACAAGCTTTTTAGCTTTTGAGTTTGCTTTCTACAAAAATAGGAAAATAAAGCTAATGGACGGTGCCCATAGAGTCTGGCACGCCCAATCTCAATGTCCAAATAGAAATAACATATCCGGGCGCATAAGCGCATACAAAATAATAATAAATAATCGATGTCTCAATAGACATAACAAAATATAGGCGTGGCGCCTATCAAAATCGAGTCCAAGAATCGAAAACCCGCTAGACTCCAATGCTTTCCTCCGCCACTGCTGCTATCTCTACACATCAACTGAAGCATTCACAATCGTTAGTAAAATAATACAATTAAACCGACAAAAGTGAATACCTAGCAGTCTTCAGCTACATAAATAAATCAACTGGTTAGAAATAAATCCTAACCTTAATTTATTACGAGTGCGCACTCTAAACTCATAAACGTTTATTAATTTAATATGCATTTTGCGGAATCACCCGCTATGGAATCACCCATGTACACACTAAATTAATGAAACGCCTGAAAAGGACAGGTGTCCCCATCAACTTCTCGCACAAAGAATCCTCTTTGTGTATGAGCCCCAGTCATCTAAGTTTACGGAATCCACTGTAAAACTTCACGAAATCCACTGTGGAATATGCCTCCTGGCATCATACCCCCGGGGTGGGATAGCAATTGACCTCAATTGCTATTAGCTCAATGTGGAGCTAACAGAGTGGGGAAAGCATTTAAGTCTCTAGCGTGCATCCATTGTGCTTCCTCTACAGGATGGTTCTTAAATTTTACTAAATATCTAGAATACCTTCGGCCAGTTCTAGTGGTCATGTAGTCAGTGTCTATGATGGCTTATGGTTCAAGTATTTCAGTCTCTTCTTCTAGTAAAGGTGGGTTTTCATAGACAGGGTGGATAGGTAATTGGCCTCTAAATGGTCTCAATAAACTAATATGAAATGTATTATGAATTTTCCAATGAGATGGCAATTCTAACTTGAATGCATTGTCATTAATCTTATGAATGATTCTAAATGGTCCATAGAATCTAGGAGCTAATTTGACAACTGGATGTCTATCTACACTTTGCAGTCTACGCTTTTCTATTCTAAGCCAAACATAATCATCAACTTTGAAATTCATAGCTTGTCTTTTCTTGTTGGCTTGTTTGGTATATGATTGTTGGGCTTTAGCAATCATATCCTTTACTTCATCAAAAATAGTGTTATGCATAACAGCAATATCATCAGCACTCTGAATTCTATTAGACAAAGATGCAACAGGTGTAGATAATCTATATCCATAAATAACTTCAAAAGGTGCTTTCTTTGTAGATGTGTGCGGTGTATTATTGTAAGCAAACTGTAATAAATGTAAATGAGTATCCCATGTCTGAGGTTTAGAGATAGTGTATGTACGTAAAAGATCTAAAATAGTGCTATTTGTGGCTTCTGTTTGTCCATTTGTTTCTGGATAAAATGCAGATGAGAAATCAATCTTTGTGCCTAGATTTGCAAACAATGTAATCCAAAAATTATTACAAAATCTAGAATCTCGATCTGAAATAATCACTTTTGGCAATCCATGGTTAGTAAAAACAGTTTTCAAAAATAACTGTGCTGCTTGTGATGCTGTTAAAGTTTTCTTACATGCAATGAAATATACTTGCTTACTAAATCTATCTACAATTGTCCAAATCATGTCATGGTTAGATTTAGTATTTGATAAACCAGTAATGAAATCCATAGAAATATGTTCCCAAGGTTTAGATGGAGTAGACAAAGGCATTAATAATCCATACTGTTTACCATGATGTCTCTTTATTCTTTGACAAATCAAACATTCAGAAACGAAATTAGATACATCTGCATCCATATGCGGCCAATAAAAATCTTCAGTTAACATGTGTAATGTAGAAATGATACCTCTATGACCTTGATATGGGGGACAATGAATTTCATTCAAAACAAAAGATCGAAATGGAATAGTAACACACAGTCTCTTTTCAAAAAACATAAATCCATCATTATATGACAATGAATCAACATGAATGAAATTATTTTGAACTAATTTTTGCCAATCAGAATGAAAAGTAATATCCTGGTGATATGTGTCTTTCATAGCAATCAAAGAATCAAAAGATATGATAGAAATATTGTGAATTGCAGGTCTTCTACTCAATGCATCGGCAACTACATTTTCTTTTCCAGGTTGGTATTGAATGATAGGATGGAAACTTTGAATGAAGGAAGCCCATTTGATATGACGGTCAGAAATTTGGGGTTGGCTAAGTAGATGTCTAATGCTTTGCTGGTCGGTCTTTATCATGAATTCTGAACCCATTAAATAATGCTTCCATTGTTTTAATGCTTGTACAAATGCTAAGAGTTCCTTGTCATAAGTGGAATATTTGAGCTCAGAGGGTTTCAGCTTAGAACTAGAATATGCTATTGGATGGTTGTCTTGCATTAATACAGCTCCTATTCCTGATCCGCTAGCATCGGTCACAACTAGAAAGAATGGTCTATTAAAGTCAGGCAATTGTAGAACAGGGGCATTGGTTAATGCACGTTTCAGTAAGTCAAAGGATTTCTGTTGAGTTTCAGTCCATTGATAAACAATTCCTTTCTTACGAAGTTTGGTTAATGGTAAAGCAAGTAATGAGAAATTACGTACAAACTTCCTATAAAAACTAGCAAGACCAAGGAATGAGCGTAATTCATGTACATTTTGAGGAACAAGCCAATGCAATATTGCATCAATTTTCTTAGGATCAACTTTAATTCCTTCTTTTGATACAATATGACCTAGATATTCTATTTCTGTCTTAAAGAATTCACTCTTTTCAGGATTTGCAAACAATTGATTTTCTTTCAGTAATTGAAAAACTAATGATAAATGCTCATAATGCTCTTTTTCACTTTGACCGAACACTAAAATATCATCAAAGAAAACAATCACACAATATTGATATTTCAGAAAAATACGGTTCATCATTCTATTGAAAGTGGCAGGTGCATTAGTTAATCCGAATGGCATGACTAAAAATTCGTAATGGCCAAACTGTGTCCTGAATGCAGTCTTAAATATGTCGGATCTATCTAGCCTCACCTGATGATATCCAGACTTAAGGTCAATTTTACTAAATATAGAAGATCCTTGTAGTTTGTCCATAAGGTCGTCAACTCTAGGTATAGGATATCTATTCTTAAGAGTGATCTTATTTAATGCTCGGTAGTCAATACACATACGATAAGTATTATTCTTTTTCTTGACCAAGACCACAGGTGCACCGAATGGAGAACTGCTAGGTCGAATTAGGCCTCTATTTAGTAATTCTTCAACTTGACTCTGGATTTCTTTTTGCTCTATTTGATTGTGCCTATATGGTGCTTTGCAAGGTGGTTGTGTGCCAGGAATTAGATCAATCTTATGGTCTTCTGGACGTGATGGTGGTAAACCTGGTGGTAGATCTTCTGCAAAACAGTCCTTAAAATATGCAAGAAATTCCTTATGCCTAGGGTGCATATGATTTTCCTTTGCGTGCAATTCATTCACCCAAATGAGATATGATTTAGTATTCTTGCGTAGTGCACGTTTTGCTTGAGTATGCGAAAGCAGTGGAAAAATATGAGATGCATGCATACCAAATAATGTAATAGATTTTCCTTGAAAATTAATATTCATTGTGTGCGTAGAATAATCTATATTGGGATTATGTTGGTGTCTCCAAGGCATTCCTAAAATAATGTCGCTTGACTGTAATGGGACAACTAAAAATTTTCTTCTTTCAATGTATGGACCAATTTGAATTTCTAAATCTTGAACTTCTTGTGTGCCATTGTACCTAGTGCCTAAAAATGTAGCTTTTATGCGATAATGCGTAGGTACAGTATGCAATTTTAATTCCTTTACCAATTTTGCTGAAATAAAGTCATGGGTACTACCGTCATCATGCAATATAGTTCTTTCTTTTCCATGCACCATACATTTCATAGTCAACAATGAATGTGAAGTAGGCATACCTGGTATAGTGTCGGAAGTAGTAGTAGGATCATCCTCTTCTTCAGTGAAATCTGGCATATCCTCATGCTCTTCTTCGTCCATGGCTCCAAGGTAGTTGATATGTGCGGATGGCTTCTTTGAATGACAATTTGCTGCGAGATGCCCTGGCTGGTGACACTTGTAGCATACTATTGGCTTAGCTTTGGTCACATTATTTGCAATGGCTGGGAGTCTGGGTATATTTGGATTTGCTTGTGGAATAGGCTTAGAATTTGAATTGACAGTGGATGGTAATGCAGGTGGTTTAGGCCAATTCTTGTGGAAAGATGGTGATGAGAAACGACCTCGATTAAACCTTCTGAAATTGGAATTGAATTGTTTAGATCCATAATTACCGTTGGCTTGGAATGGCTGTGGTCGTCGATCTCTTCCGCGTAACTTATCTTCAGTGTCGTGAGCTAAGGAGATGGTGTCTTCAAGGGTAGCAGGCTTGAACATGTTCACTTCAGCGTAGTAATGTCCAAGAAGTCCAGACATATACTTCCGCTTATGTGTTGTCTCTGGTACGTCTTCAAGCATGCGTAACTGTAGGAGTGCATTCCAAAAACGCTCTGTATACTGTGGAATAGGATCACGATCTCTCTGTTGAAGTAAATCCCATTGCTTGATAGCCTTCTCATGAAATTACGGTGGAAGGAAATTTTGCATGAACTTCTTCTTGAAATCTTCCCAAGTAGCAGGACATTCTATACTCTTGCGGACTACAGTCCACCAAAGTGATGCTCTGTCTATCAGATGATTAGTAACACACTTGATTTTATCTTTTTCGGGATAAGTTTCCTCATGGAAATAGTCATCAAACTGGCTAATGAATGATAAAACAGTCTTTCCTTCTCTTATGCCATTGAAAGTGCGGAACTTGAAACTTCGTTTACTTATCTTGGATTCCTTGCGAATGGTTTGTGCTTCAAGAGTGGCGTCGATGGTACGACGAATCAAATCTTCAGCTTGAGGTTCTTCTTTATCAGTGGACACTCTTTGTAGCTTTGTCAATTGCGCTTGCAAGGCTTGCCTAGCTCTTCGCTCTTCTTCCAATTGTAGCATGATTAGATCCAGCTTTTGTTCCATGGTAGGCTCGAGTAGGTCATCTTCAGCCATAGGATCATCCATATGTGGGGTAGTCATCTTATAAAACTCAACAAACCTTTCTCACTCAAAATTAGTTAGCGGGATGAGCGTAGCTCAAATTTGGGGTTACAAGGCTATGTATTTTTTGGGTATTTCTTCTTCAATTTTCAGAAATTCTGCAATATTTCTGTCTCCGTTTGCTGAAAGTACTTCAACGAACTTATAGATAGGTAGAACAGCTTGCTGCGAACAACTTTCTAGTTCAGAGTTTTTGCATACGAACAAGTCTTCTAGGAGTTTTAAGCGCTAGTCAGTTCCGATTTAGTCTGACTTGCAGAGTTGCAGACTTAGCAGACTTGCAGAGTTGTTGACTTGCTGGACTTAGGCCGACTTGCAGAACTTGCAGAACTTGATTACCGTCGACTTGCGGAACTTGACTTCAGAGGTACGAGACCCAGAGTTTGCGAACTTGTCGGACCTGTGTAACTTGCAGAGAGTTGTGTGACTTAGCTTAAGGAATTAAGCTTAAGCTTAATAAGCTTAAAGAGAACTAATCAGGCCGCCGTTCTTTTTCGTGAGGGGGGGGGACCATTTTTTGGCCGCGCGAGAAATTCAGAGGGCCCTTCTTGCAGATCGACGTGAAGTTTTGAAGCTTAATAAGCTTCTTAAGCTTTCTCTAAGCTTATTGAAAGAAATTATGATAAAAACAATGAAGCATATCTCTGGTTTTCAACGACTTGATGAAGGAGGTGTTTGCATGGTCCTCTGCCTGCAGAGCCTGGTCCTTCGCGATCTGACAGTGGAAACAGGGGTTCTTGATCGCCAGAAGCCTGCCTGTATCGATGCTTCGCGACGAGATTGACTGTAGAGCCCGTTTGTTCCTGGAGCTCCGCCTTCGCCCGAGATTGGTAGCGATTGGAAGCTCTTGATCTCTGCTCCGCTCTGATACCACTGGTGCGCAGATCGGTCGCAGATAACTCACGTGGTGAATCCTGGAAGGTCCCCAAGAACAAAGTACTCTACCTTTTTGCACAAAAACCCATGTAAAAGCATGCACGACAAGAGGCAAGAGACAAATTGGGTTCAATCTCCCCCTTGCCTTGTGTGAGCGCTTCACAAAGCATGTATTTTATGTATATTTCCAATCTTCATGCTCAATAATAGCCCAATTACAAAAATATGACAAGCTTTTTAGCTTTTGAGTTTGCTTTCTACAAAAATAGGAAAATAAAGCTAATGGACGGTGCCCATAGAGTCTGGCACGCCCAATCTCAATGTCCAAATAGAAATAACATATCCGGGCGCATAAGCGCATACAAAATAATAATAAATAATCGATGTCTCAATAGACATAACAAAATATAGGCGTGGCACCTATCAAAATCGAGTCCAAGAATCGAAAACCCGCTAGACTCCAATGCTTTCCTCCGCCACTGCTGCTATCTCTACACATCAACTGAAGCATTCACAATCGTTAGTAAAATAATACAATTAAACCGACAAAAGTGAATACCTAGCAGTCTTCAGCTACATAAATAAATCAACTGGTTAGAAATAAATCCTAACCTTAATTTATTACGAGTGCGCACTCTAAACTCATAAACGTTTATTAATTTAATATGCATTTTGCGGAATCACCTGCTATGGAATCACCCATGTACACACTAAATTAATGAAACGCCCGAAAAGAACAGGCGTCCCCATCAACTTCTCGCACAAAGAATCCTCTTTGTGTATGAGCCCCGGTCATCTAAGTTTACGGAATCCACCGTAAAACCTCACGGAATCCACCGTGGAATATGCCTCCTGGCATCAAATAAAGAATGTGGAGTTGGCATACCTGGTAAAGTATCCGAAGGAGTAGTAGTATCGTCCTCATCTTCTGTGAAATCAGGCATATCTTCATGTTCGTCTTCTTCCATTGCTCCAAGGTAGTTGATATGGGCAGGTGGCTTCTTCGAATGGCAATTTGCTGCTAGATGTCCAGGTTGGTGGCATTTATAGCATACTATTGGCTTGGCTTTGGTTACATTGTTTGCAATGGCAAGAAGTCTAGGAACATTAGGATTTGGCTGTGGAATAGGCTTGGGGTTTTGATTGACATTGGATGGTAAAGTAGGAGGTTTTGGCCAATTTTTACGAAAAGATGATGAAATGAAACGACCTTGATTAAATCTTCTAAAGTTTGAGTTGAATTGCTTAGATCCATAGTTATCATTGGCTTGGAATTGCTGTAGACGTCTGTCTCTACCTCGCAGCTTGTCTTCAGTGTCGTGAGCTAGTGAGATTGCGTCTTCTAGAGTAGCAGGCTTGAACATGTTAACTTCAGCGTAGTAATGCCCAAGGAGTCCAGACATATACTTGCGCTTGTGTGTCGCTTCAGGTACATCTTCAAGCATGCGTAACTGGAGTAATGCATTCCAAAAACACTATGTGTACTGAGGAATAGGCTCACGATCCCGTTGCTGAAGAAGATCCCATTGCTTTATGGCTTTCTCATGAAATTGTGGAGGAAGGAAATTTGGCATGAACTTCTTCTTGAAATTCTCCCAAGTAGTGGGACAATCTATACTCTTGCGTACTACAGTCCACCAAAGAGATGCTCCATCCACTAAATGATTAGTGACACACTTGATTTTATCTTTTTCTACATAGGTTTTCTCATGAAAGTAGTCGTCAAATTGACTAATGAATGCAAGAACAGTTTTTCCCTCTCGAGTGGCATTGAAAGTACGGAATTTGAAATTTCTTTTACTTATCTTTGATTCCTTACAAATAGTTTGAGCTTCGAGAGTCGCGTCGATGGTACGTCGAATAAGATCTTCAGATTGAGGTTCTTCTTTGTCAGTAGACGATCTTTGTAAATTTACCAATTGAACTTGCAATGCTTGCCTAGCTCATCGTTCTTCATCCAATTGCATCATAATTAAGTCCAGCTTTTGCTCCATCGTAGGTTCAGGTACGTCACCTTCAGCCACTAAATCATCCATATGTGGTTCCGTCATCCTGCAAAACTCAAAAGACCTTTCACTCTCAAAATCAAGTTAGTGGGATGAGCGTAGCTCAAGTTAGGGAATACAAGGCTTATGTATTTTTTGGTGTGGCTTTCACAATCTTCGGAAAATCTACGTTTTATCCTTCTTTGTATGCTGAAAATGCTTCAACAAACCTGTGTATGTGTAGAGTACCTTCCAATGAACAACTTTGCAGTTCGGAGTTTTTGCGCAGGAACAACCCTTCTATGATTTTTGAACAGAAGTCAGTTTTGACTCCAGTTGACTTGTCTAACTTGCAGAGTACTAGACTAATGTGACTTGCAGAGTTTGTAGACTTGCAGAACTTGGTTGCTTTATGGAACTTGCAGAACTTAGACTTGATAGACTTGTTGAATCTGAACTTTGCAGACTTGCAGTACTTGCTAAGTTGAGAGACTTAAGTAACTTGGAGCTTTGGTAAGCTTCAGCTTATTGATCAAAACGTGAAATTGTGGGGGGGGGGGGGGGGGGGGGGCGCCATTTTTTTCAGTCGGCGCAAAAATCGGAGGTCCCTTCTGTTACCACGCGATGACGATTTGAAGCTTTTAAGCTTCTTAAAGCTTCCTAAGATTTAATTTTTTTAAAGCTTGAAGATATGGAGTTATAACGTATCTCTCTGTTCTTGACGACTTGATGAAGAAGATGTAGGAGTGGTCCTCCGCCTCTACAGACCGGTTCCTCGTAGTTTGATGATGGAAACAGGGGTTCTTGGTCGCCAGGAATCTGCCTGTATCAACCGTTTTGCGAGGAGATTGACCGTAGAGCCCGATCGTTCCACAAGCTCCGCCTTCGCACAAGATGGGTAGGGATTGGAAGCTCTTGATCTCAGCTTCGCTCTGATACCACTGGTGCGCAGATCGGATGTTGCACGCTCGCGTAGTGAATGCCGGAAGGTCCCCAAGAACAATCGAACTCCACTTTTTGCACAAATTACAAGGTAAAAAGCATAAACGACAAGAGCAAGAGACCAATTGGGTGCAATCTCCCCCCATGCCTTGTGTGAGCGCTCCACAAAGCATGTATTTTATGTATTATTCATCTTCAAGCTCAAATAATAGCCCAAATTACAAAATAGCAAGCTTTTAGCTTTTGAGTTTGCTTTAACACAAAATAGGAATAAAGCTAGTGGGCGGTGCCCAAAGAGTCTGCCATGCCCAATACAATGTCTAAGTAGAAATAACATAATCGTGCGTCCATGCGAATACAAAATAATAATAAATATTCAATGCCTCAATAAATAGGCGTGGCAAAATATAGGCGCCATGCCTAAGGTATGCGCCCATCAAAATATAATCAATAAATCGAATACTCGCTATCCTCCAATGCTTTCCTCCGCCAGTGCTGCTATCTCTACACATCAACTAAAGCATTCACAATCGTTAGTAAAATAATACAATTAAACCGAAAAAAGTGAATACCTAGCAGTCTTCAGCTACATAAATAAATCAACTGGTTAGAAATAAATCCTAACCTTAATTTATTATGAGTGCACACTCTAAACTCATAAACGTTTATTCATTTAATATGCATTTTGCGAAATCACCCGCTATGGAATCACCCATGTACACACTAAATTAATGACACACCCGAAAAGGATAGGCGTCCCCATCAACTTCTCGCACAAAGAATCCACTTTGTGTATGAGCCCCGGTCATCAAAGTTTACGGAATCCACTGTAAAACCTCATGGAATCCACCGTGGCACGGAATCCACCGTGAAATATGCCTCCTAGCATCATATTATGGCTATACTACCATTTGAGAAGTGGAGCAGTGATTTTATTGGACCTATACATTCTTCATCAACTACACAAAAGTATTATATCATTGTTGTGGTGATAGACTATTTTATGAAGTGGTCCAAAGCTCATGCTATGATGAAGGATAATGCCAAGGAAACTGCTGGTTTTATTTTAAAACAAATTATTTGCCATTTTGGTCCACCTAAGGAGCTTGGTTCGACAGTGGGACATATTTTTTAAATAAAGTGATTGAGGCTTTGATAGAAGCTCTAAATATTAAACACAATAAGACCACATCTTATAACCCCCAAGCTAATGGGCAAGTAGAGAGTACTAATAAGTAGCTTGTGGGAATTTTATCCAAGACTTTATCTTAAGGAAAATGTGATTGGAATAAAAAGTTGTATGTGGATGTTTGGGCTTATAATATGATATTCAAAAGAGCCACATGTCACACCCCTTTTAAATAAGTATATGAAAAATAGTATTTTTTATATTTGGAGATTGAGCTACCTATAGTAAGGTTTACTCTAAAGTATGCTTTGGGTAAAGAGAAAGCATTGCAAGAAAGATTCACTTCCCTTGCATATCTTGACCAGGTTAGATTAGAAGCTTTGTTACATCAAGAAGTAGGGAAGAAGTTGATGAAAATACTTCATGACCTTTGGGCTAAGAAGTATAAGTTTGCCAAAAGTCAATTGGTTTTATATTATGATGTCGGTTGTGAGCTCTTCCTAGGCAAGTTGGAACCCCAATGGGATGGCCCTTATAAGACTGTTCATATAGGAAAGAATGGATCTATAGTCCTTTTAGCGGATTTACAAGGGGTAGAGTTCAAAACTATAGTAAATTTTAATGAACTGAAGACCTATTATGTATAGAGACTAATGTTTAACTTGGTGCCTCTACATGTTCTTTGGGATCCAACTTAAAATTGCAGAGGGTATCAAATACTATTGGATGGGAAAATTCATCCCTTAACTTAAACATCCATATTTAGAGTAGTGTTACCACCAAGGCAAGGTGATTTGGTGGAGTAACGATTATCATATTATTGAGTGGCAAGACAGATCATTTATGTGAGATATTAAGGTCTATTTCCACCACTTTCATAGAGTTCTTACTAGTGTCCATATTGATTTCAGTGATGATGAGGAAGGAGGGATTGTACCTATCTTACAACCTCTCTCTCGATTAGGTTTTGACTATCATAAGTACGAGTAGGTAAATTGCCATGGCAAGTTATATCAATGAAGCCTTGGTTTACACACTATATTTTGATAGAGCTTCTCGAAGACCTACTAAGTATATTGGAGCATTGGGGTTGTCATAAAAGATCCCCATCATTGAATGGTTATGAAAATGAGAGTGTATTTAGGCACTGCTTTTATGAATAACATGGAAAAATATAAGGACTTGCTTATGGGGTTGTATCTAGCCATACATAGTAGTATTTACTAGTTATTGGTGAAAGGAAACTTGCAGCTAGTAATCAACCAATTGAATGGAACCTATAGTGTGAGAGATCCGGTTCTAAGGATGTACCATCATGTAGCCTTGGACATCTTTGAGATCTTTGAGACATTGACTTGTTACCTAATTCCTCGATAGTGGAATCACTTTTTCTAGACTCCCTTACTAATTATGTCTTTTTTGAAGATGTCTTTTTTAACTATGGTACTCAAGGACTTTGACAATTTCATCTTGATGTTAGTCCATGGCTACTATGGTGACTGCTTGGCTGACATGTCTTGTTTTGTTGGCCACCGATGGTTAGTATGGGTTAGGAGCTAGGTAGCGATTAGCCATCTTTCTATTCTATCATGGATGCATTGGATCACATTCAACGTCATATCCATCAAACACCACTCGCTATTTATGTAGGGGGTAGGCTAATAATTTGATGCATTTAGTGTAGGGCTTGAGAAGTCCACCCCCTTGTTCTAGTTTTGTCCTTCAGTATGGTTTATATAGGGACCCAGGATTTCCTTTCAACCTATAGATTGCTTAATGTTATGCTTTATAGCTATATTTCCGTTAGTCCAAGAGGGCCATTTGTTTGTTTGATTTGGGTGTAGTCAATGATTTTTTTTAGTGTTGCACTAAATGGATTTGACAAAGCACTTGGAGAGAGCCTCTTATTGCCCCAAAGCTTCTCATATCCGTGGTGATATCCTTCCTCTATGAGTCCTTTCCCTTTATGTTGTATGTGTATATGTATGTGGGGAATTTTTCTTTTGTTGGGGACCCGCATTCAAGACATGGAGTCCCAAGGTTAGGTTAGGTGTATCTAGGGAAGTTTGAGTAGTTGTCTACCTCTTGTAAAAACATTATCGAGCACTTTAAGAGCTATTTTTGAGGGTAGTCCTAGTGACACTATTTTGCTAGCCTATTAGGCAACTATTTCTAGGAATCCATGTTAGTTGTGAGGTAGCTAGGGAAGCCTTCCAAATAAAAGAAAATAAATAATGAATATATCTAGAATATATAAAATACAAAGATATATAAAAAGGGATTCTAACCCCTAAAATAAGAAAATAAAAAAAGAAAAATTCCAAGATCAGATGATCATTTCCTTGTGAAGGCCTAGTAGGTTCCTAAGGATGAGTTTGACCCGGGGCCTCATCCATGCCTTGTCTTCTTAGGGGTAACATTTAGCCAGACAATAAAATAAGGATGGTTGGAGTTAAAACAAAAGTGAGTAGAAGAAAAGGATTTAGTATCACCTCACAAGGGCTTGGTAGGTTCTTGGATACCAAGACAGGACCTAAGACCGATACCCTATTCTCCTTGGGTCACAATACGCTCAGCTCGTTCCTTTTTATATGCTTGAATATAAAGTATTGAAGAAAAAAATATGGTTAAATGGAAAAATATATGTCTTTTTATAGATCAGATGGCTATAGGAACCAAATCATGGTGAAGAACCGCTAACCGATCCCACAGATTGACGACTTACTGGATGAGTTGAAAGGGGCATGCTTTTTTACTAAGATTGACTTGCACTCTAGTTACCATCAGATTTGTATGAGGGAGAGAGATGAGGTCAAAATGCTTCAGGACTGATCGTGGACTTTATCATTTTCTAGTGATGCCTTTTGGGTTAACTAATACTCTCGCCACATTTCAAAGCCTCATGAACAAAATCCTACAACCCTTTCTATTCAAATTTGTGCTTGTTTTCTTTGATGATATCGTCATTTACAGCAAGTCCTCCAAGGAGCACTTGACACATGTCAAAAGGTTGTTTGACATATTGAGAGAGCATCAACTCTTTGCTAAGGAGAGCAAATGCACCTTCATGCAGACATCTTTGGAGTACATGGGACACATTGTGAGAAAAAATGGCATACAGGCTGACCCGAAGAAGGTGCAATGTGTTAGAGACTGGCCCACTCCTTCCACCACCACTTCTTTGTGTGGCTTCCTTGGTCTCTCTTCATTCTATAGACACTTCATTAAGCATTATGCCACCATTGCAGCACCTTTGGCTGATCGCTTAAAAAAGGAGTCATTCTTTTGGGATGCCACTGCTGATCATAGCTTCAAACAGTTAAAGGACATACTTACTTCAGCCCCCATCCTTGTCTGCCCTAACTTCTCTAATCTGTTTTCCATTCATTGTGATGCCAGTGGTTGGGGTATTAGTGCAGTATTGTTGCAAGAGCATGGTGTGATTGCATTTGAGAGTCGCAAACTTGATGAGAAGGAGATTCAAATCAATGTATATGACCTTGAGATGATGGCCATCCTCCATGCCATCAAGAAATGGCACCACTATTTGTATGGTAGTCGCTTCCAAGTGAAAAGCGACCACCGAGTCCTCTATACTTCTTGAATCAATCCACTAACAAAGGCAATGGGTGTGGCAACCTTACAAAACTATGACTTTGACATTTTGTACACTCGGGGGGGTAAGTGTGGGAGCTTTCACTCAACCGCCAAGACCCACGGACCGCTTATTGATTCAAGCATTCCAAGCCGAGCACTAATGGCTACCTCTCACATAGCCGACGCGCAATGCATACCTTATGGGTGTAGTGAGCTTACATTGATGCCGTTCGAGTTACCTCCTCTCCCGCGCACTCCGGTAGCTCCACGATCCAAGTGCAAGCTTCAAGCAAGCTCCATCCTCAAGCTCCACACTCCAAGCTCCATGTCCGCGAGCAAGACAAGACAAGACAAGAGAAGAGAAGAAGAGAGGAGAAGATGGAGAGCTTCTCCTCCTTAGTCCCTCACCCTCACACACTCACTCCCTCACACTCTCACACTCCCTCTCTCAAGCACAAGCTTAAGCAAGCAAGAAGAAGGAGAAGAAGAAGAAGAGGAGAGCCACTTTTGGCCATACACAAGAATGAGCTTCTCATTCACTTTTCAACTTTATATACAAAATCCTAAATCCCTTTTGGGCGGTCATCCCCTTTTGCCCTTTTTTACATGGCCGGCCATAGCCTAGGCCCTTTTTCCCATTTTCCTTCTATCTTCCTAGCTTCTTTTCCACCGCCCATCTACATTTACAAATTGCACGGGTGAGAGCCTGGTGCTCCTTGAATTAAACCATGATGTGCTTGCGCTCTTTTACAAAAGTTTTGACTTGCGCTTTTCCTTGTGCGCCTTTCTCCCTTATTTAGGACTCTTCTCCTTGTGCGTCTTTGTCTTCCGTTTCTCTTTTCCTTGGCCTTTTTCTTTGTCTTCTGCTTTAGCTTTTCCAGATTTCCACCTACGTTCGTTTGAGGGTTAACATTACCCCCCTCCTAGACGAGTGCTAGTCCCATGGCACTCACCATCGCAGATAGTAAGCGTTTAGCATGCACCGAAGACGTGGGTGACAAGGACGCCTGTGGTTTCTGTGGAGTAGTGTTGGTGGTAGTGTGGCAGAAGGTTCTGGGGGACCTATTGGTGGCCAAGGTGGCTGGTGGAAGGTTGTTGGAGTTGGCGGTAGGGCTATTTTGTGTTGGGGATTGCATTGATGGCCAGCACAAGTGTTGGTTTGTTGGGGATTCTTCATATGATGATCCTTTGTAGGATTTTCGGATGGTAAGGGATAAGCATTCAGATTTGGGTGTTGATGAAGATCGAACAACACTTTTGTTGGAGTCTTCAACACCTGCAATTTGAAAACCTCTCGTGTGGTCTCTCCCTAAGGGGTAGTGCTAGTCTTCTTATCGTGCACAAGACATATTTGATTAGTTTGGGAGACAAGTCGAACTCTAAGCAAGCTGAGAGTATTGTCCTGCACTTAAGGACCCAAATTGTGTATATACTTTGGTGCAGATATTAGGCGAGTGCTCGTGCATACTTAGATATTACGTAGTTAGAAGGCCATGGGCTAGTTTCTTGTAACAATGTGTAGATGAAGCAAAGTTGTCCATATTGAGAATAAGTACACGTGAAGGTATATGAGACATCTTTTGCATTGTGACTGCACGAAGGAGCATAATTGAATACACAGACACTTCACTTTCGGTAGCTGGAAGCTATTGGACTTGCCTGATGAAGATGGTGTACATTTCATGGCCAATCGTGCGGTGCTTACCACAATTGATTGCAATGGTATTATGGCAGAGTGCAAGAGAGAATTGTGCAAGTGGGTCAGGGTGACAGGTCTAACCATAGGCGAGACAAGCTCCCTAGGTATGTCCTACCCTTGATGTGCCCTAAACAATTGTGGGTGATGCTAAAGGGCTAGGGGACTAGGGACGGAGCCAATCGATCAAGGTCACTAGACATACCTAATTTGAGGACCCCTAGGTGCTGTGATGTGATTATGGGTGCTTCTTTTTGTTCATTTCTTTTCTTTCTTCTTCTTCTTCTTCTTCTTTTCTCTCTTTTTTTTTTTGACCTGCCTGAGTACAATCATTACAATATCTTGAGGTTATCAGCCTTTCAATGGGTTGGAAAATGTTAAGCTTCGAAGGCTCAGAAAATGGATAGTACAATGATGATTGTGCCCTAGCCTCATTGTTAGAGAAGCAGTTGGCGAAAGGGGGAGATACACTTGAGATATTGCAAACCTCCTTGCGGCACATGCGATGTTGGTACAGTTGAGGTAACAATTTCCGTGAGCCAACTATAGAGCTTGACCCAGAAAGGGAGCGTGACCCGGGAATGTGTTTTGGGCCATGCAATGTGGGTGGTTGGCAAGGGTGATTCATGATTTCGGCAGCGTGGCTTTGCTGCGGCTCGTTGGAGGATCGATGGTCTTGCAGTGATCAGGCATTGAACACTTTCGCCCAAAGATCTGTCTCATCCTGTATCCACTTGTCGCATCATGAGAGTACATGCATGGCATATGCCGCAACTATAATAAACCGATGCAATGCAAGGAGACATCACTGATCTGAATCCTATGGTGTTGACTTAGACAGTTATCACCTGCGCTTGATTAGCTTTTTCTTTTGCTAAAGGCATGAAATATATTAAACGCAGATATAAAAAGTTCATACAAGTTGGGAATATGTCAACACTTAACAAGTCTGGAACACTTAACCATTTAAAAACAAAAAGTTATGGCCAGTTATCATTTGATAAGCCCTTTATGCATCATGGGCTATTCGATTTGTACGAGGCGGGGCGAGTCCGGTTGGCTAGGCGACCGGGGTGGTGCTAGTACAGGACTCCCATGGAGTTGAGCAAGGAACATGTCAGTCGGAACATGAATGGTGTAGTCCTGGGCCGCTACCATTTCCAGTATGTCTTTAAACAATTCATCAAATTCCGCCCTCTCCCTGGCTGCTTTGTCACTTCGTGAGCACCTGGTGCCCGAGCGTGCGTTGGGGGTCTGTGCAACTGGCATTGCCACATTTTGTGTGCCTCCCTGAGTGCCCGCTCCCCTGGCCCGTGGATTCTTCGGCCTTCGTCCGGGGCGGTGTCGCTTGGGGCCTCACTTCTTGGCATACCTCTTGAGGGTGGGCACATAGCACTCCGGTGGAGGGGTGCATGCCACATGCTCTCGTCGTCTGTGAAGAGCGTCTTTGCATGCGAGACGTCCATGGTTCTCCATGTGTTCCGTCTAGAAGTCTGCAAGATGCAATCCAAGGGTTAGATCCTGATACAGGATACAATTGTTCACATGGAAGGGATTTTAGTGTGGTTTATCAAGTGCATATGACAAGAAGGGGAGGGGTGAGGCATGCAGTGTTTGTCGTAAAGGGATAGCCCCCATGATGATGTTCATTTTGCCTCTAGCCATTATGTCAAGATTGTGGGAGAGAAGGAAGGAGTCTCGCTTGAACCTTTCTTGCTTGCACAATGGGGGAAGACACACAAGGGTGGAGGCTGAAAACAGTTTTTCTCTTCTTAGTTGTGTAAGCCAAAAAGAACTCAAAATACAAAGAAATAGAAGAACCCTAGATATGGGTCTCAAACCAAACTCAACTAACTAAGGTGGCATACTAACTGAGCCACGAACTAGAGTAGATAAGGATAGCTATCATGTAGCTATTATTCATGGGCGGTGTACCAACCGCGTCTGCAACTGACAAGTCGGTGACATAAATACACAACGGTCACCCTGGCGTATCACGAGTGGAGCTCGATATCTCAACACTCCCCCTCGAGCTCAATCCCAATTCCTGCACACCAAGCAGGTCTCTGAACTTGCGCAGCTTCTCTGCGCCCAATGCCTTCGTGAATATGTCAGCTACCTGATCCTCTGTGCTGACATAAACTAGATCAATAAGACCTAGTAAAACCCTCTCTCGCACATAGTGATAATGCACCTCAATGTGCTTTGTTCTAGCATGATAGACTGGGTTATTTGCCAAGTGTATACTACTCATGTTGTCACAATAAATGACAACTGGCCCATCTGTAGACTGATGCATATCATAAAGTAGCTTATGCAACCAAGCTACCTCACATGCAGCCATTGCTGCACCCCTGTACTCAGCCTCTGTGCTCGACAAGGCAACTGTAGGCTGTTTCTTGCTGCTCCAAGTGACTGCAGCACTCCCAAAAGAGAATACATATCCACTGGTAGATCGTCTATCAGAAATACTACCAGCCCAATCAGCATCAGTGTATCCATGCAACTGTATCTGAACCCCAGTCTCATAAAATAGTCCATACTGCAATGTGGACTTCACATACCTGAGTATGCGTCTAGCCGCATCCAAATGCGGTTTCCTTGGAGCCTGCATAAACTGACTTACCAATCCAACAGCATAGCTCAAATCTGGCCTGGTAATAGTCATATAAATCAAGCTTCCTACTATGCGTCTGTACATAGTAGGGTCTTCCAGAAGCTCACCTGCATCTGTGCTCAGCTTCACATTCTGCTCCAAAGGAACTGAAATAGGCTTACAGCCTGTCATCCCATATTTGGACAGCATGTCCAATCCATACTGCCTCTCCAAGAGCTGTATCCCACTTGGTGATCTAATCACCTCAATGCCCAAGAAATAGCGCAGCTCTCCCAAATCCTTCATCTCAAACTTCTGCTTCAATAGCATTTTCACATGAAGGATATCTTCATCACTGTCACCTGTCATAATCAAATCATCAACATAAATGACAAGTAGCATAATACCTTTCTCTGTTTTTCTCACATAAAGTGAGAAATCTGCCTTGGAAATCTGAAAGCCAATAGTGACAAGATACTATCCTATCTTGTCAGACCATGCTCTAGGTGCTTGCTTCAAGCCATACAAGGCTTTCTTCAACCTGCAAACAAACTCAGGATGAATAGCATGCACATAACCTGGTGGCTGCTCCATATAGACCTCTTCTTGCAAATCACCATGCAAGAAGGCATTCTTTACATCCATCTGATGTAAAGACCATCCCTTTGATGCAGCCATAGCAATGACTGCTCTTGCGGTTGCCATCCTTGCAACCGGACTGAATGTTTCTTCATAGTCAATGCCATATGTTTGTGCATACCCCTTGACTACTAATCTTGCCTTGTATCTGTTCACAGAACCATCTGCATTGTGCTTCACCTTATAAACCCACTTACAGCCAATTGCATTTTTACCTTTAGGCAAAGGTACCAATTCCCATGTAGCATTTGCTTCCAAGGCATCCATTTCTTCATCCATGGCTTTCTCCCATTTTTCTTTTCCCATGGCTTGCTCAAAAGAAGTGGGTTCTGGTTCCTGTATCACTTTGACCATATATGCATAGTGAATGGCTGTAAATCCATCATATTTCAGCCTATCCACAGGATACCTAACTCTGGTAGACCTGCGCAAAGTAGGTTCACTCCCAGGTGCTCTCAAAACATCCCTGGTCTTCCTTACTCCAGGTGTAACAATAGAAGGAATACCCAACTCATCATCAATGCTCTGTTCTGAGCCACTGGATTCACCATCCACATAAGAGTGACCTGCATTCACATCAAACATGGGCTGATCTACCTTCTCTTTTCCTTTTCGTGATACCTGCATACCACTATTTGCGCTGCCTTCAGAAGATTCTCCTGATCTCAATCTGCCTGTCCATGGCGAAGAATGTGAACCACTGCTAGAGGACGCTCCAGGTCCACTAATATTTTGTGACTGCTGCTTTGAATTCTGTGCAGCATTACCATTTTGTGCATCTACATCATCAATCACATTTACTGGTTTATACCAGCTACTCATCTCATCAAAAACAACATCTCTGCTCACTGTAAACTTACGAGTAGAAGGGTTATAGCATCTATACCCTTTTTGCTGCAGAGAGTAACCAATAAAGATGCACTTTTCAGCTTTTGGATCCAACTTGGATCTCAACTCATCTGGCACATGTACATAGGCAATGCAACCAAAAATTTTCAAATGAGAAATATCTGGTTTCCTACCAGTATACCTCTCCTCTGGAGTCATTCCATGTATTGCTGCAGTGGGAGTCCTGTTCATTATGTAGACTGCTGTAGCAACTACTTCAGCCCAATAAAAATCTGGCAAGTCTTTTTCATTGAGCATGGCACGAGATACCTCTCCAATATGCCTGTTTTTCCTTTCTGCAATTCCATTTTGTTGTAGGGTATAACTGTATGAATATTGCTGCTTTATGCCATGCTCCTGCAAGAACTTTGCAAACTCATTTGAGAGGTACTCTCCTCCTCCATCTGACCTTAGGCATTTTATTTGCAGACCTGTTTCTTTTTCAGCCATAGCTTTAAGAGTTTTGAAATGCCCAAAAACTTCACTTTTCTTTTTCATAAAATACACCCAAACTTTTCTGCTATAGTCATCAATAAAAGTGACAAAATAATGACAGCCTCCAAGAGATGCAGCTTTAGTAGTCCACACATCAGAGTGGATTAATTCCAATGGCTTCTCACTCTCTTGAACATGTCTAGGAAATGGTTTCCTTGCCTGTTTTCCAAACTGACAGGCTTCACATACCTTATGCATTTCTGCAACCTTGAATTTCGGCAAACCTGCAACAATATTTTGGGCCTGCATTGATTTAAGTCGCTGTACATTAACATGACCAATGCGTTTATGCCAGATATCAATATCTGCAACTACACCGGTCCCATGTGCAAACATTGCTGCACTCAATTCAGACATGTCTGCATCCAATGTAAACATTCTGCCCTTCTTCTTTCCTTTTGCTATCAAGCGACCTTTATTTTTCATATCCTCAACAAAGCATCCATGAGGATTAAATCTGACCTGCAAGCCCTGTTCAACCATTTGACCAACAGAAACCAGATTCTTGGTGATATTCGGGACATGAAATACATCGGACAGGTATTTCTTTTTCCCATCCTGCATAGACAAGGGAATTTTTCCAATCTGCACAATAGGATGTGCAGTATCATCACCAGTCTCCACAAATCCTGGTTTTTCCATTTTCCTTGCATCCTCCATCCATTCTGCATGACCTGTCATGTGGTTTGATGCACCTGAGTCAACATACCATACATCATTGCTTTCTTATGCACTTGTCATAGAATTGTTCATGTGCTGCACCATAAACAAGTGCTCATTTCTGTCATCACCCTGTCTACTAGAAGATGCATAATTCCCTTGTTGAAGTTTTCCATTCATGATGTCATTCTGCTTTTTATAGCAATCTTTAGCCATATGACCCATTTTACCACAGTAGTAGCATTTAACATTACTGTTTGCATTTTGGCCTCTTTGCCATCCACCACGACCTCTTTGGCTCCCCCTGCCTCTAGAGTTACCACGTCCTCCTCCATAGGACTGGTTTTCTTGAGTCTGCTGCATATTCTGATTTCTGCCACGGCCTCCAAATCAGCCTCCTCTACCTCTGCCTCTACCTCTTCCAGCATTTGAGTAGAAGACAGCTTCTTTTGAAGTTCCTCCTGAAGAAGATGCACCACCATTTCTCTGTTCCTCAGAAATTAGAAGAGCAATCAACTCCTCAAAATCAGGAAATCTTTCACGAACTGAAATGGATGTCCGAAACTGTGCATAATCCTTTCCTAGACCATTCAAGGTCACAGAAACTAAATCATCATCTTCCACTGGCGACCCAATGGAAGCAAGTGCATCTGCAATCTTCTTCACCTTCATGTGGTAGTCGTTGATGCTCATATTTTCTCTTTGCACATTGTGCAACTCCTGCTTGAGCTGCATTTTCCTGGCTTGCGTATTTATGCTATACATTTTTGACAAAGTATCCCATGCCTCCTTTGGCGTACTTGCATCCTGAATATGCACAATCATAGAGTCTGAAATGCTGATAGACAGCCAGTACATAACTTTCCTGGCTCTCTCATGCCATGTTTTAAATGCCTGCATTTGTTGTTGATTGGGAACATCAGGAAGAACTGGTTCTTCTTCATTTCCTGCAACAAATTCCCAATATCCTTTTCCCATAAGGAAATTCGTCATTCTAAACTTCCATGCCTGGAAGTTGTTCTTGTCAAGCTTTTCAGTGACAATCTGTGAAAGAGAATCAGACGCCATTACGGAATACTGCAAGAAATTCTGTCACTGCAAAAAACACAGCTTCACCCTCACAAGGGCAAATCTGCAAAACTGGCGAAAGTGGTATTTGACCACACAGTCACTTCCTAGTGACGATTTTGCATAAACAGGAACCACGGATGATTCTGAAACTCCCAATGTCTCTGCGCACAAGCATACGATGCAATTTCTACAGTAACTTTTCACCGACCTGTAGAACAGTGGCTGCACAGCATAAAACAGAGCCTTTTCCTGAGTGCGTGCAGAAAACTTCCGTCTGCAAAACAGGCCCTGAAATGGCCTCAAATCAAAAAAACAAGGTCGCCAAGGGCTAAAGCCCTGTCCCGCAGCATATACTGCCCTCTTGCTTCACCGCGAAGGGCGTCTCAACCTGAGACAATGCACTCCTGCAATTTTCGGTTGTGCTACCTGCAGAGATCTGCTCCCAAAACAGAAAATGAAAGCAACACTGCTCCTCTTACCAGACCACCGCGAGCTTGGCTTGCTTTCTTGAGCTCCTTACCACGAACAAGGCTCTGATACCATGTCAAGATTGTGGGAGAGAAGGAAGGAGTCTCGCTTGAAGCTTTCTTGCTTGCACAATGGGGGAAGACACACAAGGGTGGAGGCTGAAAACAGTTTTTCTCTTCTTAGTTGTGTAAGCCAAAAAGAACTCAAAATACAAAGAAATAGAAGAACCCTAGATATGGGTCTCAAACCAAACTCAACTAACTAAGGTGGCATACTAACTGAGCCACGAACTAGAGTAGATAAGGATAGCTATCATGTAGCTATTATTCATGGGCGGTGTACCAACCGCGTCTGCAACTGACAAGTCGGTGACATAAATACACAACGGTCACCCTGGCGTATCACGAGTGGAGCTCGATATCTCAACACATTAGCCGATATTGGCCTATGCTAAGTTGTGTGGACTGGTTGTCATGGAGTGGGACAGGGCACATCCTCGAAAGGACAGATTAAAAAGGGAAGAAGGTGTATAGAAAGGGACTACATCCTGCCTACACTATCAGAGTTGTTGGTCAAGGCTTCCTATGGCAGTAATGTGGGTTGCATGCCCTTCACTTGGAGGTGGGGATGGTCACACGGCTTTTAAATGCACAATGAGAGGAGGACTGGAGGAGCTTAGTTTGTCAGACCCAACTCTTCTCGTTGCACTTGACTATCATTGCTTATGTGTGGTGACATTGTTTATACACAGTGACACCAAAATTAGTGTTTATTTATATACATATTTATGAATCCATGTCACTTCATGAGGATAAGAACCAAGTGTAGAACTCGGGGTTGTACCGGAGCGTGGCACACGCATCTAGTACTCGTGGCAACTTACTTAGGACCAATAGATATTTTGCCACATCGAGCAGCATGGACCCTTGTCCGAGTCTACTGGCAACATGTAACTCCTCCTCAGTGAGAACCTTATCAAGTTGAGGGCTCTCTAGGCTAGTTTCAGCCAAGTCCCTACCCTGAATGGCAGTCAGCACTCGAAGGGAAGTTGGTGCCACATATGTTGGGTCCCTTTGGGATCGCCATTTGGCCAATCGCTCCTCAGAGACTGTCATGATCTGAGCCCCTAGTTCAGCCATTACAACGCGGCTTTCGCACCAACACTACTCGAATTGACTCTAGCCTGCTGACAGTCACTTTAGTTGCTCTACGTCTATGAGATTCGGTCAGTAGAGCACTTCAGAACGTGACAGTTAAGTGCAATTCATCTGCCTCCTCGTCAGAGATGAGTCACATGCGTTCATGCGAGAGCCTGTCGTAGTGCTCGTCAAGATGTTCTTGCTCTTCCCAGGATAGAGGAAAGGACAAGTAATCTCCAAGCTGCTCCTTGGGGATTGTGCCCATGTCCACGAGGACGTAGACACGTGCGACCACTTTGAGCTTAGCATCCAACTCAGTTAAGCATTCTGCAATACTTCTATGTTCGACAAGGGCTTGCTCGGTTGCTATCTCATGCAAAGTTCTAAGAGTTTCCTTAGGCTTTAGCATGGCTGGGGGCTCAGGCCTAGATGAGCAAGATTGGTCAACACTAGGATTTCTTATGCTCTTGGGGTTCTCATGTTTTTCCTGAGGTTTTGCTGCTATGTTATGGTTCTTCTTGGATGTGACTAGTATGGTCTTGTCACCTTGTTGTGACAGTATTGTATCCACTCTTAATTGATCAATGTAAAATCCATTATCAGTGGATAGAGTGTTGCAAGCAACTGTTGATGGCAACGATTGCTTTGGTTTTTCAGAGCACATGGATGTGTCTGAGGTTTCACTGGTATCAAGAGAGACATCAATGGGTTCATTGGTGGATGGACTTGATGCTTTATTCCTCCGCTCTCCCTCGCTCTTGGTCTCAATGCTCTTGGGGTCCACAACCACCTGTAGCTGCTGTTGTTTTAGATGTTTTCTCCTCTTTTTCTTGGTCAATGCAGGTGTATCTAACGTCTCAGGACCCTAGGCTACATCGACCGTTGATGTGCTTGGTCGGGCCTCTGTATTTTCCTTCTTTAGAGGGTCCTCATGGGACCTAGTCGTAGCCTGCGGAGTAGCCTTGCTAGGTTGAGTGGTCAGATGTGCCATCTCCTTGGCCACATCTTTGGGAGGTCTCTTCTCAAGCCTAGGCTCTAGGTGCTTTGGAAGTGCTGGAGTTGTCAAGGACACTGGTTGCGGCACCTCCTTCACAGGTGTACTACTAAGGTCATGCTCCGCCAAGGGCGTATTCATGGCCAAGGACTATGATTGCTGTGATCCCTGATTGGAAGTAGTAGCGGCTAGTCTAGTGGGTTGGCTACCCTTGGTGGATTGCAGTGTCAAGTCCCTAGGGTGATCGGAAGTGGTCGTGTCTTTTGTTGCCCTTTGAGCATTCATCTGTGTAGATTGAGCATGAGTTGATCTACTCACATTAGGTTGCACAGGCCTATCCTTGGGCCGAGAGCTACAGATGGCGTCATGTCCCACCTCTTGGACATTTGGAAGCTTAGATGGAGATGGAGATTGGGATTGAGCAGCCGCCCTTGATGACTGTTGTTGTGCTTCCTATGTCTGTTTGGCAAAAGAGGGTGTAGGAGATCTAGGACTCTTAGGTAGACTTGGCACTGGCTGATTGACTTTCTCAAGGCTATTAGACGATTGTGCCATTTGCTTTGTTGAGCGATCAGCCTTGCCTTGAGAAATGTTGTGCCTATGATGCTTGTTCTCCCCTTGGGAAATCAAAGGCTCTTTGGGCACTAATGATTTTTGTGCATGCTCAATGGCTACGCATGACATCTGTCTATTTAGCATGCTAGGCTGAGGCTCTTTCCTTCGAACAATAATGTCTGGTTTCTTGCCTCGAGACCTAGACTTTCTCTTAGATTTCCTCCTGTGCTTCATTGCTTTTGATGCAATCTGTCCTTCAGCTGATAGAGGCGGTTTAGCAGGGGATTTTGGTATCCAAATCCATCGGTTGCCTGCATAATACCCTTGAGCATGAAGCAATGCCTTGGATATCTATCGTGGCATTGTGCTAGCTCTCCATCGATGCCTTCTCCTATAAGGCTTGGGCTTCTTTCGTGGTCTTCTATGATATTTGTGAGTCCAAACCCTATCCTTGGCCTTGTCTCCTACCCTTTTTGTCTCAAGTATGGCCTCACTCACTGGTTCTCTCCGTTCAACCTACGCTTGTATCAACTCTTTCAACAACTCCTTGCTCTCATTACTAGGCTTGCTTGGTATGTCAGAATGCTCCTTTCCCTTCCCTTGAGGTTTGGTGAGGTCACTCTTGCTAAAAGTTGTGATTATCCTCACGCCTGGTAGTGTTAGGTGTATCCTCTGTGCTATATAGTCAACTTCACACTTCGTTGCCTTTTTGAAGGGCCTTCCTAGGAGGATTTCCTTTCCACAATTCTCGCTAGTTGGAGGAACATAGAACAAGACTGGCAAGCTTTTTGTTTCAATAGTTACAAGGATTCTGCACTTCCCAAGAAGTGTTTGTGGGTGTTCCCCGTAAGGGTTAAGAGTTGCATCAGTCGATTTGAGCTCTGGTTGACCTAGTAGAGTCCATGCTTTGTAAGTCAAGATATTGAAATCTGCTCCTTCATCAATGAGAGCATCAACACTATGCTCTCTTTCTGCGGTGAGTTTGACCCTAAGATACGCAGGTGGTACTATGTCTTCATCTTTTGAGTCTTGGCTTGTAAATTTAAGCCTTCTAACAAATGCCCTTGAGTCCTCGACTGTACGACCAGATGTGGATTCTCCACTGGTGCCTTGGATTGTCAGTGTAGTGCTATTCAAGGAGTATCTATCGTAAGGACTATCATATCTAGTCATTCTCGCTATTGTAGCTTGATGTTGTTGCTTTCCGCTTTGACTAGATGCAGTCCGAATGCAACACATATGTGTTTTTGCAGTGTGGCTTTTTTGCCCTTGTCGGCTAGATGGGCCCATTGAGGTTCTAGGGTCTCTGTTATTCGGGTATGGGCTTTTGGCTGCTCTTTTGCAAGTGAGAATCCATGCTCGTGTAGAGCCATTACTTCACTAGGGTCCAATTTGGAGGACCTGTCACGGTGCGCGTTTTCCCTCCAACCTACTTGGGGGAGGTGCGGAGGGGGCAGAGCCCCCTTTGCGGGGGTCTGGGGGGGCAGTCCCCCCCGGCCCGCAGGGCCATTACGGTAAAAGCCATGCACAATTTGGAGGACAATTTATAGCCAAATGTTGAACTACGTGCTGTAAATTTTAGCCCAGTGATGGATCTGTGATGTGCCTTTAGCTCTACATAGCCTTTGGGGTCAATCTCGGGGTTTAGATGTGTCAAAATTTTTGTTCTAAATACCTGTCCAATTTTGACACTTTTTTGTCCGATTCTCAGATGTCCAACTTTCAGGAGTCCGATTATCAGAATCGGACGTCCGATTTTGGGTTGGTCCGATCGGCCCAGTGGTCCGATTTTGGTCATGTCCGATTCTAGGACTCGGATCGAAAAAGTGGTCAGATTCTCAAAGTGGTCCAATTCTGGGAATCGGATCGGACAGGGTGGTCCGATTCTAGTAGTCGGACCAAAATCGGACAGGCTGGTCCGAGTGGTCCAATCGGACAAGATGGTCCGAGCGTCCGATTATGGACCGGTCCGAGTGGTCCGAGTCCGAGTGTCCGAGTATGGACTGGTCCTATTTTGGGACTCGGACGACCTGGTCCGACTACGCGGCCAACGGCCCACGAGTTGCACGCGATGCCTCTAGAATGATGTCTACTACACCGAATCGTCTAGCGCCTTCCAGATAGGTGCGAGACACTATAAGGGAATGCCAGACATGCTTGGAACCACTGTGGTGCTCGAATCGAATGGCACTCCAAGGATCTGTGCCCCTATTTCCTTGTTTTAGCCTGTTATATAACAACAGAGAACCCTACTGTTTGTTTCTTTTTCTTTGTTTTTTCCTATCCTAAATGCATCCAAAACACAAAGTAAATGCCTACACTACATCTCATAACATACATCTCAAAAAATCAAAAAACCTACTTGCCAAGAAGATCGAATACCATCTTCAACCCCCTCACTTCCTACCTATCTCAAGCACTGGTTCGAGGGAAACCCCTTACTTTGATGCTCGATTCGAAGCGCGCAAGCGCTCAAGGCTTGAAACCATTGCTCCCGGCAACGGAACCAAAATGTGGCCGCCAAGACTCATGGACCACTTATTGATTCAAGCGTTCCAAGCCGAGCACTAATGGCTACCTCTCACATAGCCAACGTGCAATGCATACCTTACGGGTGTAGTGAGCTTACATTGATGCCGTTCGAGTTACCTCCTCTCCCACGCACTCCGGTAGCTCCACGATCCAAGTGCAAGCTTCAAGCAAGCTCCATCCTCAAGCTCCACACTCCAAGCTCCATGTCCGTGAGCAAGACAAGACAAGACAAGACAAGACAAGAAGAGAGGAGAAGATGGAGAGCTTCTCCTCCTCGGTCCCTCAACCTCACACACTCACTCTCTCACACTCTCACACTCCCTCTCTCAAGCACAAGCTCAAGCAAGCAAGAAGAAGGAGAAGAAGAAGAAGAGGAGAGCCACTTTTGGCCATACACAAGAATGAGCTTCTCATTCACTTTTCAACTTTATATACAAAACCCTAAATCCCTTTTGGGCGGTCATCCCCTTTTCCCCTTTTTTACATGGCCAACCTAGGCCCTTTTTCCCATTGTCCTTCTATCTTCCTAGCTTCTTTTCCACCGCCCATCTACATTTACAAATTGCACAGGTGAGATCCCGGCGCTCCTTGAATTAAACCATGATGCGCTTGCGCTCTTTTACAAAAGTTTTGACTTGCGCTTTTCCTTATGCGTCTTTCTCCCTTATTTAGGACTCTTCTCCTTGTGCGTCTTTGTCTTCCGTTTCTCTTTGCCTTGGCCTTTTTCTTTGTCTTCTGCTTTAGCTTTTCCGGATTTTCCACCTTCGTTCATTTGAGGGTTAACAGTAATGATAATATTGTGGCTGATTCACTCTCTCGAATGTGGGCATATAGCATATCCTCTATCTCTGAATTGCACAATGATTGGATTGAAGAGCTTCAAGAGGCTTACTTGTTAGATGATCACTCCAGCCACATATTCCAAAAATTACAACATGGGATCATGGCAAAAAACTCCCAATATCAGCTTAAGCATGGCCATATTTGGTCCCATGGCAAGATTGACATCCCCCACACTTCCCCTTCATGTAGAAGATCATGGAAGAGATGCATTCTTGCCCCACTGCTAGTCACTTGGGTGTTTTCAAAACATATGACAAAACTGCCAAGAGCTTTCATTGGAAAGGCTTATGGAGGGATGTCAAGGACTTTATGACCAAATGTGTTCCATTCCAACAAAACAAGGACATTACACTCATACGCGCTGGCCTCTTGCAGCCTCTCCCTATCCTTGAAGGGAAATGGACTCACATCACAGTAGACTTTATCATTGGCCTTCCCACAACCAAGAAAGGGTTGAATAGTATCTATGTGGTAGTTGATAGCCTCAGCAAAGCTAGCCACTTTATCCCCACTAAGATCCAATACACAGCCTCTCAAGTGGCCACTCAATTTATGGAAAATGTCTT
Organism: Lygodium microphyllum; assembly: GCF_053477565.2. Classification (NCBI taxonomy): domain Eukaryota; kingdom Viridiplantae; phylum Streptophyta; class Polypodiopsida; order Schizaeales; family Lygodiaceae; genus Lygodium; species Lygodium microphyllum. The sequence continues at coordinate 79,775,695 of NC_141163.1, read as the reverse complement.
CAAGTTGCATGGCTTGCCAAAAGTCATAGTACATGATCGGGATGCAAAGTTTATGAACAAATTTTGGCAGACAATTTTCACCTCCATGGGGACCAAGCTTGCTCCATCCAGTGCATACCACCCTCAGGCTAATGGCCAGACTGAAAGAGTGAACAAATGGCTTGAGTCATATTTGAGGCACTTTTGCCATGATGTACAATAGAGTTGGGATACATGGCTCCACTTGGTTGAGTTTGCATATATTAGCTCCACACGCTCTAGCATTGGAGTTTCCCCTTTTGAGGCCTTATATGGGTATAAGGTTACCCTCCCCACAATCTTATTTAATGATAAGATCAATCCTCAGAGTTTGGATGAGTTGGATTGCATGCAAGCCTTACTTCAATAATGTGAAATGAACCTTCAAAAGGCCCAAACACACATGAAATTCTATGCTGATGAGAAAAGAAGGCATTTCGAATTCCAGAAAGGGGAATTGGTCCTTTTGAAAGTGCCTAAGTTCTGCTACTCAACTCTCAAAGAGGGCAGTAGTAACAAGCTAGTCCACCACTTCTATGGCCCTTAACAGATCTTGAAGAGAGTTGGTGACTTAGCCTACTACTTAGAACTCTCCCCTACCAGAAAAATTCAAGTTGAGTTTTATGTTAGCCAGATGAAACCCTTCGTGGGCTCCTAAGTGGACTATGTGGAAGACCTTCCCCCCATAAATGAAGAAGGCATCACTTAGTATATCCCTGAAGCAATCATTTGACAACGAGATAAGCACTTTTGGTCTCAATAAATTAAATAATACCTCATAAAATGGCAAGTCCTACCCCTAAAAGAAGCCTCTTGGTGCCCAGCAACCATTTTCAATGAATTCCCCTAACTCCAAGAGGCCCCACAGTTGGAAGACTAGCCGGTCATGCCCCATTACCCTTTTCCTACAGACTGCACACTATTTAAGAACAACTTTGTACTTATTCAATTCTTAGTCATGTGCATCCTACATCGGCTGAAAGTACTCGTCATAATCTCCATTTCGACATGTGATATGCCCTATTTGGAGCAGCCTATCAAAAGTTATGACCCATTTACTTCAATAGGCCCTAGACAGCATGCTATCCCTAGTCTTTACCCACACAATTTTCATTGTCAAAGGGCTGAGAGTAGTACTCTAGAATCCTCCTTAGCCCACCCATCACTTCCCTATACTTCTCCTTTTTTTTAATGGCAAAAACCTTGAGGGTGGGGATGGATTGTAACAAGTCGGATATACATCGACTAGGGTGGGGATGGATTGTAACAAGTCGGATATACACCGACTAGGGTTTAGACACCCAGTCACACTTACCGAGGTATATAAGGTGTAAGAGCCCTAGATTAGGGAAACCAATTATTATCAATAACATACTCTTCACCTTCATCTCGAGTTTCCATGGCTTCTTCCCTCCTTCTCTCCTATTTTCTGTCTTTCTCTCTCCTCTTCTAGTCTTCTTTATTCTTCTTCTTGCTCTCTTTCTCCCTCTTTAGCTCTTCTCCTCTCTTCTCTCTCCTTCATTCATTACAATATAGAAAAATTATTCAACACTTTTTCCAAGTGTTTTACCATTGACTTTGAACTTATATCCAGGGGATGTATTATCTAGCAACTCCAAGGTATGGCTTATATCCTTTGGACTCCAATTGGAAGTAACATTTACCTCCTTTTCTTCTTTATATTCTATAACTTGCACCAAATTCCTAGTTTAAGTTTGCATTTCCTATAATAATCAAAGCTCGAATCAAGAGTTTGGCATGAGATGTTGTAAGACAAAGACAAGGATTGGGGGCATACAATATACCTCATGGTATCGCCCTTATAGTTATATTCTCTACATTTCCAAAGTCCTCCTATAATGTTGTCCAGTTTCTCTTTTGTAAAATATCTACTTAGCCAAGATACCTTTGTCCTTTGTAAATGTGCTATTTTGAAGCACACCATAAAGATATGCAAGAGTAAAAACCATGAGAGGTGTATTCTTCTTGAGATTCTTCCAACCGTCATGGACTTTTGAATATCCTGACATATTTTGAATTTAAAACTGTGCATTGTTTCCTTACCAAGAATCTGCCAATTTAGACATGACAGACTTGGCAATGGTAAATCCTCGATATGTCCATATGTACTTGATCAAGAGGGAATCACATACTATGAATAATATATAATAACCCTACCCTCACTAGAATATTCCATGGTCTAATTAGTATAGATAATGTCTATGAATACCTTATGAATCACATGGAAGGTTCCACTTAAGCTTTCCATAGGTTGCCATTCAGTACTTGTTGACAAAAATATGTCTACAACCAAGAATTTGTTTCTAGTACTTGCTTAAATTAAAAAGCTATTACATACGTTATCAACTAAAGACTTACAATGTATCTTCTAGGAAACATGTTTGTTTGGAGGCAAGTGCATATCCTTGGCCATGTTAACATGTTGCACTTTGGCAAACCATCCTTCAAGCATAATTTTAAAAGCAATGATATGCCCCTTCCATTGATGTTTTATATCCTCTTATTTTCTTATTTTCACCTTTGTGAGAGCCCTTGCAAGAGGGCAGCATGGTAAACTAATTGTTTATGCTAAAAGTTTTCCACACCTAATTTTCGACAACTCCTTGACTACCATAGACAGTGCAAGAGTTTATAAATGAGAAGGATGCCTTGTGGATGCTATACACAGATTGAATTCAGAGAGAAAGAAGCTCAATGAGAAAGGTGAATGAACTAAAAAGGAATATTAAGAAGATTAATGAAAATATATTGGGCTTCAACAATAATATTGAAAGCTTTCAAATTTCCAAAAAGTCATTATTAACTTTACAACATCTTTATATGTCCTTTGTCAGATTTTATAAGTAAATAAGGACTTTAAGGATACCAAAACATGTTAAACTTTGGAGATTTTGGCTAAAAAGAAGAGAATCATAAAGTGGACTCTACTATCTTCAAAAAAGAGGAGACAAGAATACCATATTCTTGCATATGTGGCAAATGCTCTTTGGCCCTTTTCTTAATCTTGTGATGAACAAAAGTGTATTTTTTGAAGCGTTTTTTGCCCTAATGATTGAGGCATACTTGGATGATTTTTGTGTCTTTAGTCCACTTTCTAAACATTGGGGATACTTAGAGAATTGCTTTGATTGATACCAAGAATATGGGATCTCCCTCAACCTTCACAAATGTATCTTTGGAGTCTCTTCCAGCATCCCTTTGGGTCACATTGTCTCTACACAAGGAATAGTAGTAGACCTTGCCAAGATTGAGAAGATTGTAGCACTAACAACATCAATCAACCTCAAATAGTTGAGGAGCTTTCTCGACCATGTGGTCTATTACAAGCACTTCATTGCCCATTTTGTTGAGGAGCTTTCTTGACCATGTGGGCTATTACAAGCATTTCATTGCCCATTTTGTAACAAAGATGTCATCGTTGCATAAGCTCTTGAGGAAAGATGAAAAGTTCATTTGGATAGATAATTGTGAAGAATCCCTAAAGCAATGCCTCATCAGAGCACCCATCTTACAACCTCCTAATCGGATAAAGGAGTTTCATGTGCACATTGAAGCATTGTAGAAGGCTTAGATGCAGTCCTTTGCCAGAAAGGATTCTAAAAGTTAGATCAGCCCATCTATTATGTTAGTCATAAGGTCACTGATTGAGAAAGGAACCACACATTGATTGAGTTAGAGTGCCTCGTGATTGTGTTTTCCTTGGAGAATTTTTGACACTACTTGATGTTGACGCACTTCAAGTTTTATGGGGATCATGAGATATTGTCCTTAATGAATAAGGAAAATGTTAAAGGAAGAATGATAAGGTGGCCTCTTTTACTCTAGGAGTTCCATTTTGAAGTGGTTACCAAGCCTAGTTGCACCCATGTTTTGGTTGATCATTTGTTGCGGATCCCTTAGGCTAAAGAAGAGGAGTAGGATGATCCTAGCCTCCTTGATGCTTCCCTTTTCTAGTCGAAACAATAATCCCATGGTATGTAGACATTGCCAACCTCTTGGCCACACAAAAATATCCCCCGGGCATCTCTAGGAGAGAGAAGAAGAGGCTTTTGCCAAAATCAATCCCTTACATCTGCTAGGCAGTGCTTTGTACAAGAGAGGCAAAGATGAATTACTACATAGATATGTCAGAGGAGAAGAGATTGGGATAGTGCTAAAAGCATGCCATTATGAGCCCTATCGCAAACACTTTGTGAGAGAAGCCTAATAAATCTAGTACCACACCATTATAGCCAATCCTTCCCTTGAATCCAGTGCCATGCCATTATAGCCATTCAAGAAGTAGGCATCGACTTCATGGGACCAGTCAACCCTCCAACCATAAGGAAGAAAAATTGATACATCTTTGTATGTACGGACTATATGATAAAGTATTTGAATCCAAAGCTCTTAAATAATATGACAGCAACAATGTGGCCCTATTCTTGTACGAGAATATCATCACTCATTTTGGAAATTCCTTAGAGCTAGTAAGTGATAGAGGCACTCACTCTCTAAACAAGATTATGGAAAGTTGATGGATCTTTACAAGATTCTCCACTGCAAATCCACACCCTACTACCCCAAAGCCAATGGCCAAGTTGAAGTTACCAATTGCATCATCTGATTGATCCTGACAAGGGTGATTGCTGCACATTGCTATGACTAGGATGATCAACTTACAAAGGCCATCTAGGCGTACAGAATCTCCCATATTAAGGCTACTATAGGGGGAAAACATTTTCAACTCGTTTAAGGCACAGAGGCTATCTTTTCTATTGAGCTAGAAATACCCTCTTTATGATGGCTATCACAGAGCACTTGGAAGATGATGAGTCATTGTAGCATTGCCTCTTGCACTTTGAATATTTAGACGAGGCTCACAGGATGGCCTTAGAGTGTATGAAAGTCACACAGGCTCCATGAAATCCTTAACTTGATAGTTTCATCAAGCACAAAGAATTTAATGAATATGACCTAGCCCTCACATTTTGTTAGCCGCTGGCTTGACACTATATTTACCCTTAGAATGGTGTATTACCTTAGTCATTGTTATTTCTTATGTGAAGCAGCCTTTATATGTCTCATGAAGTTCATTGCTTCATGAAGTGCAGTTTTGGGTAGTTGTAAAAATGTGACACTACTTCCTACATGGGGCAAAATTCATGCATGAAGTAGTGTCACATTTGGGGCACTCGAGGATTCTTGGCTTCTTTGGCTCTTGTCCTCTCTCGCTCCCTTTACCTCAATCTTTGGCAAGAGACACCGCTTGGCTTCTTTGGCTCTTGTCCTCTCTCGCTCCCTTTACCTCAATCTTTGGCAAGAGACGGTGTCTCTTGCCAAAGATTGAGGTAAAGGGAGCGAGAGAGGACAAGAGCCAAAGAAGCCAAGCATCCTCGAGTGCCCCAAACCTCACAGAGCAACTTGCCAATGGGAGAGTGGATCATCATACACTTTGCATCAATAATCTTAATGTATTTTCCATATTTTGGTATTTTGCAAACTATCATAATAAATCTCCAGCCAGCTTTAATCAAGAAGAAAGCAAGCCAATAGTTATGTACAATGAAGATGATTAGATTGGTGATCAAGAAGATCAGTTATGTATTCAAGCAGATGGTATTGTTATGGATGACAAGTGTGAGGATTATGGTTGTTGCAATAAGGATGTCATTGTGCATGATTTTGTTGGTTCTCTTATTGATGCTAAGGAAGATAATGCAACTACTAAGTTGGATTTCAATGAAGGAACTTTGCCGGAACTTGAAGAAGTGTCACTACTTGTAGTGCAAAATGCACCATCTTTAGATGTATTTGTTCAAGATACCGAGGTTTCCAACATGCAAGATAATAATTTAAGTCACTACATTGCTGGATCTGAAGAATAAGTCAGTGTTCCACTCTTGAAATTGAGGAATTGCAAGACTAGAACTGTAATCCCTTTGCAAAAAGAGCAAGATTGCAAGATTTGCACTTCATTTCCTTTGCAAGAGTTGGTTGAATATGAAGCATTGCAGAATACAGTCAGTTTACATCGTTTTTCTAAAGTTTCCCATGAGGTACATTCTATGCTTCAATCTCCAACTGAGATGATTCATTGGTTTTCTATTGAAAATGAAAAGGAGACAAATGCATCCAATGTTGCAGCAATTGAAGCTTTGTCTGTTATTAATCGGCTTCAAGAGGAGAAAGCATTACTACAGCAAGAGGTTTCTCAACTGAGGAATGTAATGGATTTCCAAGTTTCTCATTATTTTTAAGTCATTCATGCTCTTGAGGAAGTTGTTCTGCAGAAGGATAATGAAATTGCTTATTTGCATACACAGTGGGTATTTGCTCATGATTCAAGTCAAGATGTTATTCTTGAGTATCTCTATGCATTGAATGATCAAGTTGTTGATGTTTCAATTCAAACTACTATTTCTGAAGTCTTTGAGGACTCTTATCAATCTATCACTGAAGTTGAAGTATCTGGAAGTATGCAAGTACCTACAGTGGATATCTATGCAGTTCATATTGTAGTAGGAATGGTTGATGTTATTCATGTTGATTGGTTTTTTAGCATGAAATTATTGATGTTGTATAAGGTCGATGCTTGTAGCAAGTGTATGTTACAGTTTTCTGTATCAAGAAAGCTTCAGAATGATCTATAAGAACCTAAATTTTAGCAATTCTTACTGCTAAATTTTGAATTCCTACAACAGTATCTTGACTTCATGTAGCAACAACCAAACTTCATGCAGTAGCAAGCTAAATTTCTGCAGTACCTACAGAAGGAAGTTGAATTCTCGTACTTCCTACAGCAGCGAAATGTACTACAACACGCTGAAATGCAGTTAGAAGTGCTACAACAATCTCAGAAATAGCAAATACAACAACCACATAATGATTAATGGCTCCAAGTATTTGAAAATCAACAATTGCAAGTTGTTGCGAATTATCTTACATATTTATTTCAAGATGCAGTGTCTTATTCAAGATCCAAATTGGGTGGTACATTTCCATGCATTTATTATGATGAAATTTCTAGAGCATCATTGATATTTTTTCAAGTCAATGCAATTATTCTTTGCAATTGGAGCTATAATCTACTTATTCTGCTATGGTTCTATATCTTCATTCTCTATGATATACTATGGATGTCATTGTATATGATGAGTTCTCAGCCCTGGCATATTTCATTGAAATAGTTGTACTATAGAACTATGGTTCCTTATCTGTCAATAGTTGCATATACTTTCATTCTAGCTAGAATGCAAGCAGATATTGTTCAAGTTGATTATGATGAGCCACTAAAAGATTCACAGGTTGAGCCACCAATAGTCGGAATCAATTTTATACAAGTCACAGTTGTAGTGCCTCACGCAGCAATAGTTCTTGTTGAGTTACCTACCGAAGTCACGGAGAGCGAGGCAATAAGCCATCAGCTGAACCACCAAGTTCAAGAAGTTTTACAAAAAGAGGTGCTAGGTAAGGGTGTCTCTATTGTATCTAAGCATGGTTTAGATCCACTGGTGGGCTGTGATTGCTCAAATTGCATAGTTGTGGAAGATTGTCTGGATGAGACAGCAATTTTGGCCATTACCAGGGCAAAAGCTCAACAAAAGATTAATTGGGAAGATCGGGAAAAGGCTAGGGAAGCAGCCTCCAAAGAATTTTTGAAGTTACAGAAGAAGCAGCATATGAAGCAACCTAAAGATGCTAAATTGCCTCATGAAGTGCAAGACAGTCAATTGCTTCATGAGAAAAATCAGCAAGATATGTTCATGATAAGAATGTAGTCCAATATGCAGCCTCAAAGTTTGGATTCATATGACGCATTGGAACAGATCTCAAAATGTTAAGCAATCATTCCCACACAAATGGAGGTGGTAGATTATAAGGTTCTGACTATTCAAGTTGACTACTTGGGTATCAAGTTTGATTATGTTCTTCTGGGAGGAGGTTTAGGAGTAAACATTCTACCTGAAGAGATGTATTTGGCATATCAATTGCAAGGACTTGTTGCAGCACCATTTCAGGTTAAAATGGCAGATCAAAGAAGATTATAGTCATTGGGAATATTAAAGAATCATCTTATTCGAGTAGCCAAGGCTGAAATTCAAGGTCAGTTTTGTTGTTCTCCGTATGGAAGGTTTAGGAGATTCCTATAATATGCTATTGGGAAGACCTTGGTTTAGACTTGCTAAATTGAAGCAGGATTGAGGTTCAGATAAAACAATTATTCCTCATGGAAGTAAAGAAGTCAAGTTGTCTACAATTAATCAAGTGTTTTGAAACCTAAGTATTGTCTGTTAGTTGCTCAAACAATTAATATTGCAACAGAGATTGAAGATGATGAGGAGGAGCTTTTTCTACAAGCTAATCCTACAATTGTACCAGTCTTTGAAGTGGATATTGAAAAGATTTTGTCTCAGTATAAGCTATCTCTAGCAATATTATCATCAGAAGTGGCTGTACCTCTAGAACAGTAAACTTACTTCATGAAGCAGCAAAGTAATTTTGTGAAGCAAGACTAATGCTTTATGAAGCAAAACACTGACTTCCTAGAGCAGAATAGTAATTTCCTACATCAAGATAGTAATTTGGTTATGGAAACTAGTGATACCTTTGAGGGAAGTCAAGACATTAGTTTGGAAAGTGTTAAAGATCAAACGAAGCCCTCTTTAGAGGCGGAGGCGGATCATGGCACATTACATTCATGGTGTGGTTCATTCAAGAAGACAGGCATGGATTAATAGACACATTAAAAAGAAGATAATTAAAGAAGGAAATTTGGTTATGGTTTGTAATTCACGACTTGGAAAGCATCTGGAGAAACTCAAGTTAAGGAAATTTGGTTATGGTTTATAATTCACGACTTGGAAAGCATCTGGGGAAACTCAAGTTAAGGTACACTGGACCTTATGAAGATGTAAAGGATGTTGGACAAGGTACTTTTGTGTTGGCTACTTTGCAGGGTGAACTAATTAAGCCAGCAATGAATGGGTTTCAATTAAGAAGATTAGTGCAACCAGTTTATGATGAATCATCCCGTGAAGATCAGAGTAATCCACACTTGTAGTGAATTTGATCCAAGTTCCAGCAGTGGTACTTTATGGAGCAAGTCATGGGATTTTACCCCATAAAGCAATTTTTTCTTCTTTGAATATTATGATTTTTTTGAGGGTTTCTTGGCTTGATTCTTTACACAAATAACCATTATTTTCTTGTCATATATTGGGAGATGATTTTATCTTCTACATTACTTGTGGAGTTCCTAAAGACAATATGCAAATTTACATGGTGCTTCATGAAGTGCAGGGTATTTTGGACTTGCTTTTGGTGATGATAGAAGTACAAAGAAGCTTCATGAAGTCATGGCACTATATGACATTAAAAATTGGTCATTGCAATTTGCCTTATGGAGACTCTATTTTCATATCTAGTTTTCAAGGTATTATGCCTTGGCGAAGTGATATCATGGTTGTGGGAGAATGTGTCCTGAAGTGACTTCTATCTTTCTATTTCAGATTTGTGTGTCATGATTTAGAGGGTCAACTGACTTTAACTCTAGTTCCTTTGTTACTTCAAGTGCGTGAAGTCACAAAATTTCAGTTGCGTGATGTCTTTTTGAGGAGACAAGAGACTTATGTCACATTCACTGTGAGTACAACTAGTTATTAGTGTAGTATCATCTCTCTCTTTTCAAGGAGTTTAACTCATTGTCAAGTAAGGCCAGAGAAAAAAGGGAAAAGTATGGCAAAGAAGGCTTGAGTGCTAACATCTACGCTGTCGTATTGCTGCGCATTCGAGGTGTGTAAACCACCCAAAAGTTGTGCATGGGATTTGGTACTTTGTACATATTTAGTTGTTGTGATTACATTTATTTTCTGCGTATGAGTATAGTGGCGAGCATGAAGGGTTGCTTTCAGGCAGGGTCAAGGAGAGAAGACATTACAACTATACAAACAAATGTAAGAGGAGGGCATTTTCTCAAATCTGTATACAATCAATCTTATTGCTGTGAATAGCAAATACTGCAATGTTTCCACTGACTCACAGAAAGAAAGTTGATTGTTTAAGATGGCTTTTGCGGAATTTGGTACAACAATGGTGGGAAGCATTACTTTTATTAGAAATGAATGGGATTGCATTATCAGATGTACAAAGAGTAGAAAAAGCTGAAATCTGCTGCTAAACCCACTAGTGCTGAACACCTTTTCGGTTCCATGTGATGATTGAAGGGTCTAAGAAGGTTCTAAGGCACTTGTTGGGACATGTTTTTTTTTGGGTTCTAGTGTTTCATATTTAGTGGAGGCATATTCGAGCTCATGAAAGGGGCCGTGCTTTGAGGGGAAAAAGGAGAAGCTTTTGGGCTATTTTTAAAAAGGGGCTTTTTGGAGGGAAGACGTATGATTGTCACGGGAATTTTGGGTGGTGTGGAGGGATGGATCTTACACAGGATGCGCGGAGTAGAGGAGAGTGAAGATACGACTGAAAATTCTATGTGATACAGAGGGGCATTCTGAATCATATCCTTGCCGCCAGAATAAGGATGATGACCTTAGCTTGGAATGGGGCTTAATCAGAAAATAGGGAAATGGAAAACAGGGAGGATCTCTGCAATTTGAAAAAGGGGAATCACAAACAGGGCATGATCGTTGAGGATGAAATCAATATAGCACTTGTCAGACCGTTGCGAAGGGGCTTGCGATTACATGCAATTGTTGATGTATGCCTCGTTCAAGGTTGTCGGCCTGGTGATTCGCTCGTTTTCCACTACTCAGGTCATGGGTCATAACAAAGGAATTACAGTGACGAAGTGGGAAGCTGAATTTGTGCTTCGACGGAGGAAGCCGTGACAAGAAACATCAACAAAGGAGGGCTGTTGGAGATTACGGACTAAAAATCTGAAGCTCAAGAGGAAAAACAACAACAAAGAAGGCCGATAGGCTACTGCGAAGAGAGGTTGAGACGAAGAAGAGCTGATAGAGTTGAAGTTGGAGGAGGACTATTGAAGCATCGATGAACGTACCGAACAAAATTCAAACCTGGAGTCAAAGAGGGGTGAAGTAGTTGCAGAAGATGAGGACTAGTGTTGACAAGAAGAAGATCAACCGTCAAACAGATAATTGAATTTCGTGCGGTACAGGGACCTGCTTTTGTATCAGGAAAGAGGTGTTGCAGGAGGATAAATCAAAGGTTCTGATTCAATCGATGGAGGTTCCACTCAGAGTGTATACCTTCCAGTGGCAAGGTTCGTTGAGTTCATGAGAGAGAGAACTGTAGTGGTTTGAACATCTCTCTGTATTGATCTGAAGATTACTGAATCTCAAAAGCTTGTGAGGAGGAGCACAATTTTTTATTGCGGTGTCTTGACTTGGAATAGTTTGTGCTCTATGTTGTAAAGGAGTTTGAGCCGTTGATGCAAAGGTCTTACACAGTTGTATATTTCCACTCTGCGGCAGCATGGCAAATGCAGCCTGATCTAGGCTGAATGAAATGACTTCAGCAACTATTAGTCCATAAACATAGAAAGAATTTGTATACAATTTATGTTCTCCATCCTACAGCGGGTTTGAAGGCCACAGTTCTGGGATTACAGCTGTTTGTAGAGATAGAGGTTTAGAGAAAGGTGGTTTATGTGGAAAGATTCCTTCAGTTGTTCAAGTATGCGTCCACGGAATCATCCCTTAGTCTCTAAAAGTGATGCCAGGAGGCATATTCCACGGTGGATTCCGTGCCACGGTGGATTCCGTGAGGTTTTACGGTGGATTCCGTAAACTTAGATGACCGGGGCTCATACACAAAGAGGATTCTTTGTGCCAGAAGTTGATGGGGATGCCTGTCCTTTTCGGGCGTTTCATTAATTTAGTGTGTACATGGGTGATTCCATAGCGGGTGATTCCGCAAAATGCATATTAAATTAATAAACGTTTATGAGTTTAGAGTGCACACTCGTAATAAATTAAGGTTAGGATTTATTTCTAACCAGTTGATTTATTTATGTAGCTGAAGACTGCTAGGTATTCACTTTTGTCGGTTTAATTGTGTTATTTTACTAACGATTGTGAATGCTTCAGTTGATGTGTAGAGATAGCAGCAGTGGCGGAGGAAAGCATTGGAGTCTAGCGGGTTTTCGACTTTTGGACTAGATTTTGATAGGCGCCACGCCTATATTTTGTTATGTCTATTGAGACATCGATTATTTATTATTATTTTGTATGCGCTTATGCGCCTGGATATGTTATTTCTATTTGGACATTGAGATTGGGCGTGCCAAACACTATGGGCACCGTCCATTAGCTTTATTTTACTATTTTTGTAGAAAGCAAACTCAAAAGCTAAAAGCTTGTCATATTTTTGTAATTGGGCTATTATTGAGCATGAAGATTGGAAATATACATAAAATACATGCTTTGTGAAGCGCTCACACAAGGTATGGGGGAGATTGAACCCAATTTGTCTCTTGCCTCTTGTCGTGCATGCTTTTACATGGATTTTTGTGCAAAAAGGTAGAGTACTTTGTTCTTGGGGACCTTCCGAGATTCACCACGTGAGCTATCTGCGACCGATCTGTGCACCAGTGGTATCAGAGCGGAGCAGAGATCAAGAGCTTCCAATCGCTACCAATCTCGGGCGAAGGCGGAGCTCCAGGAACAAACGGCCTCTACAGTCAATCTCGTCGCGAACCGTCGATACAGGCAGACTTTTGGCGATCAAGAACTCCTGTTTCCACTGTCAGATCGTGAAGGACCAGGCTCTGCAGGCGGAGGACCACGCATACATCTCCTTCATGAAGTCGTGGATATACAGTAAGAAGTTCATATCTAATTGCTTCAAAAAGCTTAGTCTTCAACTTTAAAGGCTTAAGGAATTGAAGAAGTCCCCAAAACTTGTCGACGTGCTCTCTGAGGATGTCCGAAATTCGCGCGACATCATCAAAGATATATTTTTGTACTCCACGAATCGCGCCGTTTTCTGACGGCTCTTCATCCCCACAAAGTCTAAGCTATTAAGCTTATTAAGCTTAATCTTAATTTCTTAAGCTAAGTCACACAATACTTTGCAAGTTACACTGGGCAGACAAGTTCAGTAACTCCGGGTCTCGCACTCCTGAAGTCAAGTTCCGTAAGTCGACGGTAATCAAGTTCTGCAAGTTCTGCAAGTCGGCCCAAGTCCAGCAAGTCAACAACTCTGCAAGTCTGCTAAGTCTGCAACTTTGCAAGTCAAACTAAATCAGAATTGACTAGTGCTTAAAACTCATAGAAGACTTGTTCGTATGCAAAAACTCTGAACTGGAAAGTTGTTCGCAGCAAGCTGTTCTACCTATCTGCAAGTTCGTTGAAGTACTTTCAACAAACGGAGACAGAAATATTGGAGAATTTCTGAAAATTGAAGAAGAAAATACCCAAAAATACATAGCCTTGTAACCCCAAATTTGAGCTACGCTCATCCCGCTAACTGATTTTGAGTGAGAAAGGTTTGTTGAGTTTTACAGGATGACTACTCCACATATGGATGATCCTATGGCTGAAGACGATCTACCCGAGCATACCATGGAACAAAAGCTGGATCTTATCATGCTGCAATTGGAAGAAGAGCGAAGAGCTAGGCAAGCCTTGCAAGCGCAATTGACAAAGTTACAAAGAGCGTCCATTGATAAAGAAGAACCGCAAGCTGAAGATTTGATTCGCCGTACCATCGACGCCACTCTTGAAGCACAAACCATTCGCAAGGAATCCAAGATAAGTAAACGAAGTTTCAAGTTCCGCACTTTCAATGGCATAAGAGAAGGAAAGACTGTTTTATCATTCATTAGCCAATTTGATGACTATTTCCATGAGGAAACTTATCCCGAAAAAGATAAAATCAAGTGTGTTACTAATCATCTGATAGACAGAGCATCACTTTGGTAGACTGTAGTCCGCAAGAGCATAGAATGTCCTGCTACGTGGGAAGATTTCAAGAAGAAGTTCATGCAAAATTTCCTTCCACCGCAATTTCATGAGAAGGCTATCAAGCAATGGGATTTACTTCAACAACGAGATCGTGAGCCTATTCCACAGTATACAGAGCGTTTTTGGAATGCACTCCTACAGTTACGCATGCTTGAAGACGTACCAGAGACGACACATAAGCGGAAGTATATGTCTGGACTTCTTGGACATTACTACGCTGAAGTGAACATGTTCAAGCCTGCTACCCTTGAAGACGCCATCTCCTTAGCCCACGACACTGAAGATAAGTTACGTGGAAGAGATCGACGACCACAGCCATTCCAAGCAAATGGTAATTATGGATCTAAACAATTCAATTCCAATTTCAGAAGGTTTAATCCAAGTCGTTTCTCATCACCATCTTTCCGCAAGAATTGGCCTAAACCACCTGCATTACCATCCACTGTCAATCCAAATTCTAAACCTATTCCACAAGCAAATCCAAATGTACCCAGACTCCCAGCCATTGCAAATAATGTGACCAAAGCCAAGCCCATCGTATGCTACAAGTGTCACCAACTAGGGCATCTCGCAGCAAATTGTCATTCAAAGAAGCCACCAGCACATATCAACTACCTTGGAGCCATGGACGAAGAAGAGCATGAGGATATGCCGGATTTCACTGAAGAAGAAGATGATCCTACTACTACTTCCGACACTTTACCAGGTATGCCTACTTCACATTCATTGTTGACTATGAAATGTATGGTGCATGGAAAAGAAAGAACTATACTGCATGATGACGGTAGTACCCATGACTTTATTTCAGCAAAATTAGTAAAGGAATTGAAATTGCATACTGTACCTATGCACTATCGCATAAAAGCTGCATTTTTAGGCACTAGGTACAATGGCACACAAGAAGTTCAAGATTTAGAAATTCAAATTGGTCCATACATTGAAAGAAGAAATTTCTTAGTTGTCCCATTACAGTCTAGCGACATTATTCTAGGAATACCATGGAGACACCAACATAATCCCAATATAGATTATTCCACACACACAATGAATATTAATTTTCAAGGAAAATCTATTACATTATTTGGTATGCATGCATCTCATATTTTTCCACTGCTTTCGCATACTCAAGCAAAACGTGCACTACGCAAGAATACTAAATCATATCTCATTTGGGTAAATGAATTGCACGCAAAGGAAAATCATATGCACCCTAGGCATAAGGAATTTCTCGCATATTTTAAGGACTGTTTTGCAGAAGACCTACCACCAGGTTTACCTCCATCACGTCCAGAAGACCATAAGATTGATCTAATACCTAGCACACAACCACCTTGCAAAGCACCATATAGGCACAATCAAATAGAGCAAAAAGAAATCCAGAGTCAAGTTGAAGAATTACTAAATAGAGGCTTAATTCGACCTAGCAGTTCTCCATTCGGTGCACCTGTGCTCTTAGTCAAGAAAAAGAATAATACTTATCGGATGTGTATTGACTACCGAGCATTAAACAAGATCACTGTAAAGAATAGGTATCCTATACCTAGAGTTGATGACCTTATGGACAAACTGCAAGGATCTTCTATATTTAGTAAAATTGACCTTAAGTCTGGATATCATCAGGTGAGGCTAGATAGATCCGACATATTTAAGACTGCATTCAGGACACAGTTTGGCCATTACGAATTCTTAGTCATGCCATTCGGATTAACTAATGCACCTGCCACTTTCAGTAGAATGATGAACCATATTTTTCTGAAATATCAATATTGTGTGATTGTTTTCTTTGATGATATTTTAGTGTTCAGTCAAAGTGAAAAAGAGCATTATGAGCATTTATCATTAGTTTTTCAATTACTGAAAGAAAATCAATTGTTTGCAAATCCTGACAAGAGTGAATTCTTTATGACAGAAATAGAATATCTAGGTCATATTGTATCAAAATAAGGAATTAAAGTTGATCCTAAGAAAATTGACGCAATATTGCATTGACCTGTTCCTAAAAATGTACATGAAATACGCTCATTCCTTGGTCTTGCTAGTTTCTATAGGAAGTTTGTACGTAATTTCTCATTACTTGCTTTACCATTGACCAGACTTCTTAAGAAAGGCATTGTTTATCAATGGACTGAAAATCAGCAGAAATCCTTTGATTTACTCAAACGTGCATTAACCAATGCCCCTGTTCTACAATTGCCTGACTTTAACAGACCATTCTTTTTAGTTGTGACCGATGCTAGCGGATCAAGAATAGGAGCCGTGCTAATGCAAGACAACCATCCAATAGCATATTCTAGTTCTAAGCTGAAACCCTCTGAGCTCAAATATTCCACTTATGACAAGGAACTCTTAGCAGTTGTACAAGCATTAAAACAATGGAAGCATTATTTAATGGGTTCAGAATTCATGATAAAGACCGACCAGCAAAGCATTAGACATCTACTTAGCCAACCCCAAATTTCTGACCGTCATATCAAATGGGCTTCATTCATTCAAAGTTTTCATCCTATCATTCAATACCAACCTGGAAAAGAAAATATAGTTGCTGATGCATTGAGTAGAAGACCTGCAATTCATAACATTTCTATCATATCTTTTGATTCTTTGATTGCTATGAAAGACACATATCACCAGGATATTACTTTTCATTCTGATTGGCAAAAATTAGTTCAAAATAATTTCATTCCTGTTGATTCATTGTCATATAATGATGGATTCATGTTCTTTGAAAAGAGACTGTGTGTTACTATTCCATTCCGATCTTTTATTTTGAATGAAATTCATTGTCCCCCATATCAAGGTCATAGAGGTATCATTTCTACATTACGCATGTTAACTGAAGATTTTTATTGGCCGCATATGGATGCAGATGTATCTAATTTTGTTTTTGAATGTTTGATTTGTCAAAGAATAAAGAGATATCATGGTAAACAGTATGGATTATTAATGCCTTTATCTATTCCATCTAAACCTTGGGAACATATATCTATGGATTTCATTACTGGTTTACCAAATACTAAATCTAACCATGACATGATTTGGACAATTGTAGATAGATTTAGTAAGCAAGCATATTTCATTGCATGTAAGAAAACTTTAACAGCATCACAAGCAGCACAGTTATTTTTGAAAACTGTTTTTACTAACCATGGATTGCCGAAAGTGATTATTTCAGATAGAGATTCTAGATTTTGTAATAATTTTTGGATTACACTGTTTGCAAATCTAGGCACAAAGATTGATTTCTCATCTGCATTTCATCCAAAAACGAATGGACAAACCGAAGCCACAAATAGCACCATTCTAGATCTTTTACGTGCATACACTATCTCTAAACCTCAGACATGGGATACTCATTTACATTTATTACAGTTTGCATATAACAATACACCGCACACATCTACAAAGAAAGCACCTTTTGAAGTTATTTATGGATATAGATTATCTACACCTGTTGCATCTTTGTCTAATAGAATACACAATGCTGATGATATTGGTGTTATGCATAACACTATTTTTTATGAAGTAAAGGATATGATTGCTAAAGCCCAACAATCATATACCAAACAAGCCAACAAGAAAAGACAAGCCATGAATTTCAAAGTTCATGATTATGTTTGGCTTAGAATAGAAAAGCGTAGACTGCTAAGTGTAGATAGACATCCAGTTGTCAAATTAGCTCCTAGATTCTACGGACCATTTAGAATCATTCATAAGATTAATGACAATGCATTCAAGTTAGAACTGCCATCTCATTGGAAAATTCATAATACATTTCATATTAGTTTATTGAGACCATTTAGAGGCCAATTACCTATCCACCCTGTTTATGAAAACCCATCTTTACTAGAAGAAGAGACTGAAATACTTGAACCAGAAGCCATTATAGACACTGACTACATGACCACTAGAACTGGCCGAAGGTATTCTAGATATCTAGTGAAATTTAAGAACCATCCTGTAGAGGAAGCACAATGGATGCACACTAGAGACTTAAATGCTTTCCCCACTCTGTTAGCTCCACATTGAGCTAATAGCAATTGAGGTCAATTGCTATCCCACCCCGGGGGTATGATGCCAGGAGGCATATTCCACGGTGGATTCCGTGCCACGGTGGATTCCGTGAGGTTTTACGGTGGATTTCGTAAACTTAGATGACCGGGGCTCATACACAAAGAGGATTCTTTGTGCCAGAAGTTGATGGGGACGCCTGTCCTTTTCGGGCGTTTCATTAATTTAGTGTGTACATGGGTGATTCCATAGCGGGTGATTCCGCAAAATGCATATTAAATTAATAAACGTTTATGAGTTTAGAGTGCGCACTCGTAATAAATTAAGGTTAGGATTTATTTCTAACCAGTTGATTTATTTATGTAGCTGAAGACTGCTAGGTATTCACTTTTGTCGGTTTAATTGTGTTATTTTACTAACGATTGTGAATGCTTCAGTTGATGTGTAGAGATAGCAGCAGTGGCGGAGGAAAGCATTGGAGTCTAGCGGGTTTTCGACTTTTGGACTAGATTTTGATAGGCGCCACGCCTATATTTTGTTATGTCTATTGAGACGTCGATTATTTATTATTATTTTGTATGCGCTTATGCGCCTGGATATGTTATTTCTATTTGGACATTGAGATTGGGCGTGCCAAACACTATGGGCACCGTCCATTAGCTTTATTTTACTATTTTTGTAGAAAGCAAACTCAAAAGCTAAAAGCTTGTCATATTTTTGTAATTGGGCTATTATTGAGCATGAAGATTGGAAATATACATAAAATACATGCTTTGTGAAGCGCTCACACAAGGCATGGGGGAGATTGAACCCAATTTGTCTCTTGCCTCTTGTCGTGCATGCTTTTACATGGATTTTTGTGCAAAAAGGTAGAGTACTTTGTTCTTGGGGACCTTCCGGGATTCACCACGTGAGCTATCTGCGACCGATCTGCGCACCAAAAAGCAGCAACTACAATAGAGCCTTATTGTCATCAGGCCTTTGGACAATTGCAACACACTCCCTTTCTCATGACATATCTTTGTCTTCCATGGCTCCAAATATGAACAATGACTACGAATTCTGAAGACATTGATAATCTTGGTGAATAAATACAGTTTCCACGCAGGATGGTCCACAGTTTGAGATATTAGTAAAGAGATTTTATTACACTTCATGCCTCTTGTTTGTAAACTCACTGATGGCAGTTTCCTGCACATTATTGATAACAGAATCCAAGAAGATCGCAATAGTGTTGTATATTGAATTCTGAATTTCTGCACATATGACTTGAGGTCAAGGATCTACAAATGCCAGTTGAAGTCATCCTGTATTTTGCAAACTTCATGGCAGAAATATGAATACTATTTGACATCATTTTTCTCATTTTTCTTATTCACCTGATTGATCTTCTATTCTGGAATTTATCAAGGACTTCTGTGGTTGCGACATTGCTTTCACAAACCCTTCGACAACGCCCATATAGCAGTGCCTTCCTAAAAATTCACACCATCATACTCCATCATTTTCTTCATCTCTAATTCACAGCAAGTCGTGACTGATGTTACCATGGTGAAGGCAATGCAAAGAAAGATTTCAAAGCTTCATGTGAAAAGAGGGCGACAGCAAGCTGAGGGTTGTTTATGAGCATGATGAGGGCTAGGTTCAACTTTCTGCAGTTTTGCCTCACAGAGCAGGCAGTGAAGTTTTGCCTCATAAAGCAGTTTATGATTTTCTTACTATTTCTTAGCCTTATGCAATTTTACAGCAATCCTTTGTGTCTAAGAATATGGAAGCATTGATTCATGAGAAAGACATGTTGCAAGAGAAGTTTGATGGTTTGCAAGTTGAGTATCATAGAATTGTGGCAATGGTTACTCCTTTGCAAAGTGTTAAGCGGATTGATCATGTTGAAAATCGGTCTTCTGATGTTGATGTTATCAAGATTGATATTAATGATGTATTGCATAATATTCATAACCAGGTGTAGATCAGGGAGCTTATAGTGTATAAGATTTATGCTATGGATGTTTTACCTTTTGGTTTGCACAAGCAGCATGACAGGAGTAGTACTGATTGCCATGATGCTCATGAGCCTCCTAGCTCATGAGTGATTTTGATGTTCCGATTGCCAAAATTTGTTTCTGTCTTTGTTCATCATACTTACTTCATATTTGATATATATGCCTCTAGGATTATGCCTTTATGTTTTGTTTTGATTGTCTTTTGAGGGGCTTATGCAACTGCAGTAGAAGGCAATAAGTACCCTACTAGAGAGGTTCTACTTATGGTTTTTCTTTGTGGCTTACTTCATGGTGCAAGGCTATGAGTAAGGCATAAATTTTCTCACTAGATATGTCAAGTTTTGGATAAGGCACTTTTGACTTCATGGATTATTCAAGGGTTTGAGTCATGGCTGTGCCAGCCATCCACTGGGCTGTGCCAGGTGTTAGCCATTGGCTTGACACTACATTTACCCTTAGAATGGTGTATTACCTTAGTCATTGTTATTTCTTATGTGAAATAGCCTTTATATGTCTCATGAAGTTCACTGCTTCATGAAGTGTAGTTTTGGGTAGTTGTATAAACTTGATCAGAGAGGCATTTTTGTGTATTCTTCTTGTCTATCTGATGATCTCTAATGTCTAGTTCTTATGTATGATGGATTTACTTCAAAATATGAAGGATTTGGCAGTTGATGCCATCATTTCTAGTGTATCTATTCTATTTACAGCATGCTTTATGCATTATGGTTCTTATTCTCTAATTTGTAGTGCTGAGTAGAGTAGATCTATGTTGTCATATGATTATTTCTGAGTTTCTATGATTTTTGGGCATGATATGGAGTATTTTATTTTGTGAAGTATTCTCTGTTCTTTTATGCATTCTGCATAGAAAGGGCAACAAACACATATGATTGACCCTTTGATAAGTTTCCTAAAAAGCTCCAACAACGTTGGATGGGCCCCTACAAGGTATTTCAAGCTTAATGGCTCTGTTGAAGTGTAAGACATGAACGCTCCAACAACGTTGGATGGGCCCCTACAAGGTATTTCAAGCCTAACGGCTCTGTTGAAGTGTAAGACATGAATGGCCGTGATGATCCCTTCAATATGATTAATGGTTACTACCTAAAGAAGTACTACTTCTCATGTTGCTACATAGTACTTATACCTATTACTCCCATTCTGATGAGGTGGCATTGTTCTTTTAGATCCTCATCTCTACCTCTTGTCTCTGTTTGGTTACCCTCCTATTTGATAAAACCGATGTGGCAAGGTTGATTCTAATATATGGTATTTCTGCAATTTAGAAAGAAAGAAAAGGTCATGAGAGAAAATGACTTTGATCCCTATCAAGCCAACTTGCTATTCAAGAAAATATGGAAACTATCTCATGATTAGGGAAAATAAAAGAAAGGAGAGATCAAAAGAAAAAAAATTATAATAAAAACTATTATTCAATAAAAGAAAGAAATTCCCTATCATAATAAGTCTTGTTTCAAGAAAATGTGACAAAAACCATTGGATAGGAAGGTGGCTGTGGAAAAGGTGACAACAACCTGATGTTGAAAATAGCTAGCTCCTCAATTAAAATCCCTAAGATGCATATCGGAAGCCACCTCCCTTGGTGTGCTTTTTCCTCAGCTTCCATTAGAATCTTTGACCCCTTCAGCAGATGACCTCTTCTACATGCCATTCAAGTTCCTAATTTATTGACTATC
Organism: Lygodium microphyllum; assembly: GCF_053477565.2. Lineage (NCBI taxonomy): Eukaryota > Viridiplantae > Streptophyta > Polypodiopsida > Schizaeales > Lygodiaceae > Lygodium > Lygodium microphyllum. The sequence goes on along the minus strand of NC_141163.1, from coordinate 79,754,023 downwards.
TCCCTAGATACACCTTTTTATCCGTCGACACTATTTGGCATTATTGACAAGACGAAGCCCACTATCATCCATAACCCCCTAAGTGATATGAGCTTTCATCCTAATTGAATGGGGATGTGAGCACGGGCTATCAAGAATTGTGTGGTGGGGGGACTTTCTTGAGCTACTGTGCCAAACACACACCATATACATAAGAGGAAGCTCACTCAAAACACAAAAAGAGAGATGGAGAAAAAAACTTTTTTTTGCTAGTTTCTTCTTCTTCTTTCACACACAATACAATATACACAAAGTATAGATAAGATACAACATAAAGGAAAGTGGCCTAATAAGTCAAATAATGCATAATTGACTATACTAGTCGATTGGCGCTATAATTATACCAGTTGTAGGTAGGTGTAATAAACTAAATACAATAAGTGATAAGTTAGTGGCCTTGTAAGGATCTTAATGACCACTGACATTATAAGTATAGATGTGCAGACCCATCTAGCGAGGTGGTCCATCATCAATGTCTGCACGTGTTGAGCTTGCCATCTCAACACTCCCCTTCAAGCTTAACTACATCTCTGCAACTCCAAGTAGGCTTCAAAACTTTCAAAGCTTCTTCGCACCCAATGCCTTTGTCAAAATATCAGCTATCTAATCTTGTGTGCTAACATATACCAAGTCAACTCTCTCCTACAAGTACCTTCTCTCTCACAAAGTGGTAGCGCACCCTAATGTGTTTTGTTCTAGCATAGAACACTAGGTTCCTAGCTAGTTTTATGCAGCTCATATTGTCACGGTGAATGACAACTAGACTGTCTCCCTACACATTCAAATTACCCAATAATTTTTGCACTCATATCACCTCACATGCTGCCATAAGTGGCAACTCTATACTCAACCTCTGTTGCTCGATAAAGCAACTATCGATTTCTTTTTGCTACTCCATGTAACTACTACAGTACGAAGGAAAAATAGGAATCCACTGGTAGATCTTTTGCCTTACAGGCTACCAACCAACCCTACATATGTGTATCCAGACACTTGTACATCCTTACCTACCTCATAAAAAAGTCCATAATGTAAAGTGGACATCGCATACATCAATATGTGTCTAATTTCATCCAAATGAGCCTTTCCAGGCATCTGCATAAACTGACTGACAAGGCCAGCAATATAGCTTAAATCTGCTGACCTTGCAATAGTCATGTAAATCAAACTTCCTACTATTCACATGAACATAGTAGGATCTTCTATCTCATCTCCAACATCAGCACTCGAATTCAAATTTTTCTCCAATGGTACTGAAAGAGGCTTATATGCTGTCATAACATACTTGGATAATATATCCAAGCCACACTGCCTTTGGTATGGATATATACCATCATCACATCTGATCACCTCAATACCAAGAAAGTACCTTAGCTCACCCAAATCCTTAATCTTAAACTTCTTCTTTAAAAAATCCTTATCTTCAATAATCCCATTGTCACTTTGACCTGTAATAATCAAGTCATCCACATAGATGACTGTGATGACCAAGCATGCATCTCCCTTTCTCACATAAAGTGAGTGGTCAGCATCAGAAATATAAAAGCCAATGTTAACAAGATACTCTTTGATCTTGTCAGATCATACTCTAGGTGCTTGCTTTAGCCCATAGAGTGCTTTCATTAACCTACACATACATTTTGGATGCTCTAAATCATCATAACCTATTGGCTACTCCATGTATACCTCTCCTTGCAATTCACCATGCAAAATGGCATTCTTGACATTCATGTGTTGCAAATTTCAACCTTTGGCTACTGGCAAAACAATGACATATCTAGCAATTGCGATCCTAGCAACTAGGCTAAATGTCTCTTCATAATCTATGCCATATGTTTGAGCATAGCCTTTTGCAAAGAGCCTAGCCTTATACCCACTAATCGAACAATTTTCATTATGCTTGATTTTGTAAAACCACTTATAACCAATAGGTTTCTTGTCCTTAGGCAAGGGTACCAAATGTCAAGACTTATTGGTTTCTAGTGTAACTATCTCCTCATCCATTGTTGCATCCCAATGACCATGACCAACAACATCCTCAAAATAAGTGGGCTCAACATCCTCAACTACATTTACTATATAAGTATAATGTTGAGTTCATAATCTTCAAAATTGAATCTTTTAACTAGATATCTGACCCTGCTAGACTTGGGTACCACTGGATTAGTTTATGGAGCCTTTACATTACCATATGATCTCTGTACACTTGGTGTCTTGACTGAAGGAATACTAAGCTCATCATACAAACTCTCTGAATCACTAGAATCTCCATCAAATCCCAAATGACTAGTAGGTGCATCATTATGATCAAACACTTTCTTCTTTCCTTTGTCTTTACCTGCAAAACTTGTAGATCCACCTGAAGATGTGGGGCTACTCCTTAGTCTCCTAGACCAAGGGCTAACTATAGATGTAGTATTAGATGATATTTTTGGTCCACTAAGGCTTCATAATTCTTTCTTTTATTTTTGTACATAACTATCATGATCATCATGCTTATCTAATGCATCACTATTAGATGTATACCAAGTGCTCATCTCATAAAAACTAACATTCCTACTCACTCTAAACTCATCTATCATAGGATTTTAGCAATGATACCTTTCTACTCTAAAGATTATCCTATAAAAATAATTTTTTTAGCCTTTGGATCAAGCTTCTTTCATAGATTATCTTGCACATGAACATATGCACTACAATCAAACACTTTCAAGTGTGATACATTAGGCTTCTTGCCTATAAAGCATTCCTCGGGGATCATCCCTGAACTGCAGCTGTGGGAGTTTTGTTCATAATATAGACAATAGTATGAACAACTTCAGAAAAAAAATGTTTTGGCTATTCTTTTCAGCCACATCAATGCTTAGTTAAATTTTGCAATATGCCTATTTTTTCTTTATACAACCCCATTCTGCTATGGGATATACCTACAAGTAAACTGTCCTTTTATCCCATGAGACCTTAAGAAGTCACTAAACTCACTAGAGAGATACTCTTTCCCTCCATCCAATCTCAATCGCTTAACTTTTAAGCATGTTTCTATTTTAACCGCAACCTTGAAACTTTTGAAGTACTCAAATACATCACTCTTTTCCTTCATGATCAAATATATCCAGAGATTCCTTGAATAATCATGAATGTAATAAAATATTTAGTACCACCAAGAGATCTATTCTATGAAAGGCCCCAAACATCTATATGTATAATATGAAGTGTGTTTTTACCCACATCTTTGTCATGCAAAAAGGGTTGTCTTGCTTGCTTACCAAATTGATATGCTTCACACACTTTATGAAAATCTGGAACTCTAAAAACAAGCAAACCTTGTAAACAATCCTTTGGACTACATTCATTTTACCCTTTGCAAATTTTCATGTTTAATATGTTTATGCCATATTTCAATGTTTGCAACCACCCCTTTTTCTTTAGCATACATAGGAGCATTCGTTGTAGGAAATCCAACATCTAAAGTAAATATGCGACCAACTCTACTTCTTTTGCGACCAATTTGCACTTATATTAAAGTCTTCTATTAAAAAACCTTGTGTATTAAATGTGACTTGTAAACCTTGCTCTACCATTTGGCCAAAAATTTGAAAATTCTTTGTGATTGATAGCGCATGTAACACATTTGATAGGCTCTTTGTCTCGCCGTCATGCAAAGACAAGGGAACCTTTTCAACGTGTAAAATTCAATGAATCCTAACCCATCTACACATAACCTGGATTTTATAAGTCTTGTATCTCTCCAAACCATTTAGTATAACTAGTCATATGATTAGATGGATTTGAATTAATATACCATACATCATCATGTGTCCCCTTTTCCATAACAACATTGACCATGTGTTGCATAACAAAAAAACACTCAATTTTGTATTCATTCTACCATGAACACGATGCATAGTTTCCTTGTTGCAATTTACTATTGCGGATAAAATCCTTCTTAGCATAGCAATGGGATGCAAAATGACCTATTTTACCACAATAATAGCAAAGAATAGAAAAATTTCTAGAACCTCTATTCTACTATCTAGCTCTTTCTTTAGAGCTCCCCCTACCTCTAAAGTTTCCACAGCCTCCTGAAACTTGCATTTCACCAAATTGCTAATTTAACATGTTTTGTTGGTTATCACCAACATGTCTCATCCCATGGCCTCTTAAAGAGGATCTACCGTGTCCTCTTCCTGAACTTGAGTAAAATGCTGGAACCTATTTACCATTTCTTTCAAGTGAGTCACCTTACATATTGATCTTTTTAATAATCGTGAGAGAGACCAACTCATCAAGATCTGGAAATAGCTTCCATATATATACAGAAGTGACAAATGATTTCTAAGCCTTCTCATTATTAGGGCCACCCAAAGTAGATGAAACTAAATCATCATCATGTCAAGGCATTGTATCAATTATTGCTAAAGCATCTGCAATGCTCCTTACCTTCAAAGCGTACTAATTGACAAACATTTTCCCTTTCTTCAAGGTATTTAACTCTTGCTTTAGTTGAATCTTTTGTGCCTTCGTATTTATTTAAAATATATTCTCAAAATTTGTCCAAGCTACATGTAAAGTTTTTTCATTCTTGATATATCCTTGCATAGTGCTATCAATGTCTGCAAATAGCCAATACATCACCTTTTTGTTCTTTGCATTCTATTCTTTCCACGAATTTAATTCAACTATTGCAGTCACAGGGGTAACTCAGCTCTTGGGTCCTTTTCTTTATTTGAAATGAACTTATAAATGCCCTTTCTAGTAAGAGAGTTCCTCACACAGAACTTCATGATGGGTAATTGTTCTTGTCCAACTTCTCAACGATAGAATTTTCACTATTCTATACTATTACGACAAAAATGATACAAAACAACAAGCAAGTCTTTTGCAGCCTTTCACAACAAGTGTACAACAATACACCAAGAGACCTTTCTCGAAATTGATTAACAGTATATGTAATCTGCAACTTGTTTACAAATAAATCTTATGTTTGCTTCATGGAAAATACCTTAAAATTTATAGGTTTGAAATTTTCAACTTATGCATCCACTTTTGGTCGACATAGTCGAAATACTATATACCCTGACTATCTGCAATCTTGCAGCTCTAAAATAGGGCATGAAACGACTTCAAATGCCCAAAAAAGCTACTAAAAAGCCCCGAAAAGCTCATCTCTAGTCACATCAAATCTCATAGCAATCTGAGATTTTTGCACTATCCTCCTTTCAGTGCATCCATAGGTACTATCCACCAAGAGAAAGAGTGAAATAATGGGAGAGCTTCTTACTTGTTCCTTGCATGCTCTAACCCTTCTTCTCCTTCACTCTAGCCTTCAAAACCAACCTCTCTTAGTGGCATTGCTCTAATACTATATCAAGAATCGCATGGTGTGGGGACTTGCTTGAGCTACTACACCAAATATACACCATAGACATAAGAGGAAGCTCACTTAAGAATATAAGAAGAGAGATGGAGACCAAAACGTTTTCTTTCTATTTTCTTCTTCTTCTTCCATACAGAATACAATGTACAAAGAGTATAGATAAGATACAACATAAAGGAAAGTGGCCTACTAAGTCAAACAGTGCATAACTGATTATACTAATCGATTAACATTGAAACAATGCCAAATGTAGGTAGGTGCAACAAACTAAATATAAAAGTGATAAGTCAGTGGCCATGTAGAACCATAACGATCATCAACGTGCTAAGTGTAGATGTGTGTACCCATCTAGCTAGATGGTTCATCATCAATGTTTGCACAAATTGAGCTTGCCATCTCAACATGGGCTATCCTCTATATTCATCAACAAAGAGTTAGATAGAGTAGGGACTGAACATGACTAGTTTTCCCTTCAATCAACTCCAAGAGGTGAGGATTGAGGGAGTTATGATAGTGGCACTAGGTACATTTCTATTTCCCTATGCACATATGGGACGGACCTCTACCATCACCAAAGGATATATCACTTTGCTCTGTGCATTGTAGTGCAAGGCTCCCTAGCCTACATTCTCGCACCTATGCTAGATGGATTGGAATGCATTGATGTATCATCAACTGTGTATGCTGGTATACTCCCTTTTTGCTATTCCTTTTTTCAATCTCTCAACTGAGCGTGAGATATGGGTTCTCTTTCTTCCTCCCTGAGTGAGTAAGTGTGGGGTGAGAGACTGATCTATCATTCTCATATGAGCGCTTGTTGAGTTGAATGTTGCATTCTTTGTCATCGATAACTTAACAGCTCTTCATTAACAATGCTACCTCCTTGGGTGCTACTACATGGTCCTTTCCATACTTGGCACATACTATGGCAAGTTGTGGTGCCTTCTATGGATGACCTCGATACCCAACGTGTAGGTGCCCTCAACCAACTAAATGGGCCATGTGTTTCTAATCCTATCTCTTTCGTTTATATATAGGTCATGTCTTGAGTGTGGGGACACAAGGGTTTGGTTCGTAATGAAGTGCTAGGCCCTTTTTGATTTGCTAAACTAGCCCGTTAAGGTTCTAAGTGTGGGGATGCGTCCTTGACTGTCTTGTCTACTTACACTCATGAACACATTGTTATATGATATTTAAACAATATAATGTCTTCTTTGTGCATTGTGGGAGTCCCTTTTCCACTCAACCATCCTGTTTCACCCCATCCTCGGGGTCTCTTCTTACCCATGATTTAGCCCTTCTTCTCATTTTTTTGTTCTTCCACATGAGCATATCCCACATTCATCAAGACTGACTTCTAACCTTAGAGGCTATTTTTCCCTTCAAAATCGATACTTTTCCTTTTTACTACCCTTTGTTCTAAGCAATGGTTCCTTAGTTATTAATTTTTGAAATTTTTTTCATGAATTAGACATGTTTCCATGCGTATATACCTTTGTCGCATCGAAACTGCATTTTGACCTGATAGCGTTGATCTTACCTTTCTCTCGGACATTTTCTCTTTTTATAATCTATCTTTTCGATATAGGGATTGGTGATTATTTGCTTTTTCATGTCTGCAAGTATTTTCTTACGTGATTTTTTTGTATTTTTCCATGTGAACACGCTTTCTTCTCATCCAAATAGTATGTTGCTTGAATAACCTTGAGATGCATTGTCAGAGGGGTTTTTGTCAAAAGGTCGAATCCACCGAGGATTAGAAGTAGAAGGAAGTAGAGATAGGAGATGGAAGAGAAGATAGAGAATCACCAAGTGGTAAACACTACAAAGACAAATCACAATGAATTGAATCAATATGTATTAAAGGAACCTAGAATCTTCACACTACTTAGAAGCAATGTCCAGGCATTAGATCTCCTGGAGCCTCTTCGTAGGACAAAACGTGCATCAAAATTAGAGCTCCTTCTCTACTGCTCGAAACCCAAATCTGATGGCTCTACTGGCTCTGAAAGGGGGGTAAAACCTCAGGACACCTGCATATGGATCTCCCAAATCACTCCTTCTTCTTTCAATTCAATCTACAGTTTTCAGCCTGTTTACAATGATCGCGAAGCGCGTGATTTCGTCAATCTATCGCTCTTGTGAAAATCCCATAATTGGTTGAAAAAGCAACAAGCTTTTTGCATGCCATCCTAATCTAGAAGCTTTTTTTCAACTTTTTCGGATTTTTATAATAAATAATATCAAAAATAGGATAAAATTATACAAAATTCTAGTATTTTTGGATAATCTATGCAACTCACACTAGTACTAATGGCTCAGATCACATTGAATCTCTAGATCAATAAAGAAGTCAGATGATGATGCATTCTATACTTTTTCACACTTTGTCCTCATAACATCACGACATCCACCCCTCTGAACATGCACATCCTCCGATATGTGCCAAAATCCTAGTTGTCACCTGATTTTGAGTCCTCCTCATCCTCTGCAACCATATCCTTTGCTTCTTCATCTTCCATATCTTCCTGGCTAGCCCCTGTATCAAGACCACTATTTTCTTCCAATTCTGGCAACTCATAGGTAGTAGATTCTCGACTTTTTAATAATTTAATTATTTTTCTTGCTACCAGAAGTTCGATGACTATCCTATCCAGCTCATTTAATGCATAAGTAGCATTATCAAATACCTGTCTTACCACATAGGGTCCAAACCATCTTTTGGAAACTTTACGCATGGCACTATGTTGGTTATCTAAACTACTATCATAAACCAATACCCAATCCCCATCTTGTATGGTTCTTGGTCTTAGTCTATGTCTTTTGTCAAACTGTTTCTTGTTCTGTATCCTTGCTGCCCTTAACTTTGCAGTTGGTGCCTCTATGTCTTCTGACTTTCTTTCCAACTATCTAATACGTAAGGCCAACAACTCCTCTCGATTCAACTCCTCCTCCCAAGGTAACACACTTCATGTGCCTGTCATCTCTTCTATCGGCATGATAGGTTTTTGACCATACTTCAATTTTGCAGGCATATATCCTGTAACAGCACTATGAGTTGTTCTGTCGGCCCACAAAGCATAAGGGAGCAATCATTGCCACTCTTTTACCTTCTCTCCACATGCTTTTTCCAATGCCTTCACAATGGGAGGAATACCTCTTTCATTTTTTCCATTTCCTTCAGGGTTATAGGTTGATGTTAAAGCAAGCTTCATCCCCAATCGTGCAAAGAAATCATGAGCCTCATCTGCATCTAGCTCACCCCTATCTGTTGTAATTTTTTCCACACAGCCATACCGACAAAATATCTCTTCTAAGAGAAAAGTACATACAACATTTGTCATCTTAGTACATAGACATCTCCCTTCCACTTAATGAGTCAAGTCTTCATGGGCAAGCACAATATATCTCATTTGCCAAAGACCTATAGGAGTCATGACTAAATCCACCACCACCTTAAAATGAAGAGACAATGGATATGTGGGTTGCAATCCATCCCGATGTCTTACATATGAATACATTTGACATGTTGCACATGTTTCCACAAAGTGAGCAACATCCTTATACGTACCCTGCCACCACCAATATCTTTCTTTGATCTTTGTTAAAGTACCCCAAACACCTCTATGACCAGCCCATATGCTTTCATGAAATTATTGCATAACAGTTACTTGTGAAGCTCTATCACCCAAAACTCGCAATGGCATATCCTGTTTCTTTTTAGCATGTTTTCATAAGTATCCATCTTTTAAGAAAAATCCATAGGCTTTCCTCTTGATCTTTTTAAACTCCTCATCTGACTATTCATCTCTCTTTGTTAATGTACTGAGATATTGACCAATTCTTAGCCACTCTCTTGCATATTTGTCTTCCAGAAACACTTCTACACAAGATGCAAAACATCTAAAGTGTCTTCTCTTTGTCGTCCAAGCTTCTATTAATGCTATAGAAACACCTTGCATTGCTAAATTCACTCTTGCAACATCATTTTCAACCATAAGAAAATCATCTTATTCCTCCTCATCCATTATCCCATCTTCATTCTCATAGCATGCTCGAGATAACATGTCTGCCATTGGGTTATCTCTTCCTGCAATATGCTGAAATTCAGGGTTCAAAGATTTGATGTATGCAATCCAAAGGAGCATAGAAATGTCTAAGGTAGCAAAAATAGTAATCATACCCAATACCGACAAACAATCAGTCTCAATGACTACATGAGCACCCATAAAATACTCTTTATCATATTTAAGGGCTGTCACAATTTCCCATAATTCTCTTTCAACCTGTGGATATCTTCTCTGTCGTTCACTCAATACTTTAGCACCAAAGTGAATTGCATATCTTTGCCCTTCCTCATCATCTTGCCCAATTGCCCATCCATTTCTGATTGGGCTTGTATCAACAGTAATAATGATAGGCTTTCCATGTGAATAGTCAGACTTTCTCAATGTAGGAGAGCAGATTTTGAGAGTTGCTTCAATTTCTTCATTGCTTTTTGATGCTTCCTTTCCCAATGAAATCTTTGACCTTTCCTCAGAAGTTGATATAGAGCATCAGCTACATGTGCAAAGTGAGGAATCCATATCAAATTGAACACACATGCTCCCAAGAATCTATGCACTTCTGATACATTCGTGCATACATCTTGCATTCTATCAATCCCATCTATTTTTTCTAGTGATGGTCTTCACCCATAGGGCCCACACATATGCCCAACAATCAAAACCTCTTCAACTCCAAAGACAGACTTTTGTCCAGAAAGAGTTAAATGCACCTCTTCTAGACGTGTCAAAATCCTCTCACAATCCACAATATGATCTGCAGCAACCTGTCTACATCCATGAGCATCCATCTCTTCATTCTTTTCATCCATTGCACACCCTTTGATTGGAACATCATCCAAGAAGGTCATACTCAATTGTGGTATAAAATCCATGAGTACCCTATTCATAGCATTTGGCATGTGAGCCTCTGAGTTTATTGCACCCTGTGGGAGAGTACACATCTGTACCAACCACAAAGGAGTCTTCATGGTTGTGGTATCCCTGCTTTCAATTGCAAGCTGAAATTGATCATAACCCGAGTAAAGATCACCCAAAGAATAGATCACTCTGCCTGCAAAAGACTCTGCAAATTCATCAACCACATGACCTCCACCCATATTACTTATGGTCACTTTATTGACCAGTTGCATGCCTTGAATAAATATCAAAGCCCCATTCTTTTTTGGCACAGTAAACCAACCATTTGAGTACGAGGTTGAAGAAGGCTCCAATATCTTCATGCAAAATTTTTCATTTAGCAAATCCATCATTTTTGGCAAGTAAGCTTTAGGCACTGGAATAGGCCTCAAGTTCCATGGTACATGTGGCACAATAAATATGACCATAGGAGAGACAACATTGGGATCCACACAATCTATTTCACTTGGCTGAAATGCAAATGCCTTCCCATGTTTAGCCAACATCTGCAGAAAACATTCTCTCTCAACGCGCAAAAGAAACTATTTTGCACCAACTTTCAATTCCTGTAATGTTTCAGATGTAAACTGATGACCTATATCTTTAGGATCCCGAAAGCTTGGCTACCTTGAAACCTTTTCATACATACCCTCACTCTCTGGTGGAAGTGGCAAAGCAATTGGTTTCACCTTTTTGTCAACTATATTATACTTTGTCTCCACAAGTGCTTCAACCTATTGTAATCCTTCATGTTGAGCAAACAATGCTATAACATCATACATATCCAAAGAGCATACTGACAACACTCTGTTTTTAGCCTCATTTTCTGCATATATAGTTGCTGAAATTTCAGCCATAGTGTCAGTAATATTCTGCCCATAAAAGATGCATGAAGTGCCATCATTTTCAGCTAACAATCCCAATGCTCTCAGTTTCTTAGTAACCCATTTCATAGATATGTGTTCAGCTCTACGCATAGCTTCCATAGGCTTAAACCAACATGAACTGTTTGCTCTAAACTAAGAATTACCAAAAGTAAATACATGCTTCATTTCATCAAGAGGCAAGTACACCCCACTGAGAACAGCACTACTGTAGCCCCACATTGCAACAGTGCTTAATGAAAATCCAGGTCTTTTAATTCCCTTGCATTTGGAACCAAAGGAGACTATCAAAGCATATTCCGATTTCTAGGATGATTAACACAAACAGTAAGAAATTGGACTGCTTGTCTCCCTTCCTTGCTTTTGACTCTTGCATAAGCAGAACCATCATCAAGCACCTTTGTTTCCATATGTAAACCTGTAATATAGGCTCTCCCAAAATCACTGCAAATGAGGAATTATCTTGCACAAAGAAGTGTTGCTCTTCCTGTACATCACCAATCGTCACTTTTACATTGGGATATGCAGCATAGAGCTCCCCTGAAGAATTATTTGCAGCCCTCATTCACCAACCATGATCAGTGTCTACATGCCATGCACCATTTTCATACAAACCCTGCTCAATGACATTTATCTCAGACCCATGCTCAAGTAAAGCAACACAAGGAGTTTCACGCTCCCCTATTTTCACTACCATTTCACTGCTAGATTTAGCTCATTTCTTGTGTAGTGACTTCGAGGAATAAATCCTAGAGTCTCTTCCCCATATTGTTACATTTGCCTTACTCCACCATGCATATTGCTACAAGACAATGCATTTTGAGCCACTTTCTTCTCTTTTCCACATGCTGTCCACTGATTAGTAGCATCCTATAGATAATCAAGTACTTACTTCATGCTCATATTCAGCCTGAATACCCAACAAACCAGTTTCCTCTTCAAATTGCAGCAATGCACTAGTGGTATCACCAAGAAACTAACGCTTCCTTTGAATTATGTCAATGATCTCATCATGAAATTCTCGCTTGAAAATGGCAAGCACCTCTCCCAAGGTAAATTCTAGCCGACTGTTTAAGATCCATTCTTCAAGAACCTTCTTAAGATCTGTGGCTGTCTCAATGTCAGATTGCAACTTATATCCTGGGTGCTTGCCCTTCATTTTGCCCTCTTGTTTGTTATCCTATTTTTGCTTGTGTGACTGACCTCTTCCATAACATGCTCGAGAGGTGGCTAATTTGCAGCTTTAGGCTAATCCACACTTCTTCTTGTCATTCTTGTAGATGTCCCTGCAATATCTTCATCTCTTTTTTGTCTTTCTTCTACAAGTACATCCGTGTTTTATACCTTTGCTAAATATGCATACACTAAATATGCATTTATCGGTGATTCCCAACCAGTTATGCCACGAATGTCTTGCAGTGCATGAGACATTTCACTATCAGTGACCTTTCTCTTTTCAGCTGCATGTAAAGCATGTGTCCATATTTTAGCCTTTGGACCAACCATGACTTGGCCATGCATTCTATCCAACTATAAACCAAAAGCAGAAGAATGTACCACAGCATAAGCATTTTGGATAGCCAAGTCTTCCAACAACTTTTGCATACCTTCCTTTCCAAAATTCAAAGCAAGAGGCAAGCTTGTTTCTTGTGCATGGATCTTTCCATCTTTCCAAAAGATAAGTTGTCGTGCCAAGGCCTCCTAGTAGGTAGCACAATCCTTTCTCTCGTGCTGCAAATTTTCACACTACATACATCTTTTTCCAAGCTTAGGGGCTACTACCCATTCCCTTTCCTCTTGTCCTTTTTCGTCCAATTTGATCCCGCATGCCTTTGACCAATTCATCTATGACATGTTCCCTAACAAAGGGAACAATAGCAGGTACAGCCATAGGGTTAGCCACAGAAGTGGGTGGCTTACTGAATACTTCAACTATTTTTCCCGTAACAGTGGGCAAGCTAGAGACATGCAATATTTTTCTTCTTCTATGCTTCTTCACAAGTGCAGTAACAACTCCCTTGACATGTCTCCACTCTGTTTTCAAACCTGTCTCTATAGTCTAATCCTGCAGCAAATCATCAAGCTTCTCTTGAAGCTTAGGATCAGCTTCCTGTAGAAACAATTCAATTTTCTGACTTGCAAGATCTTGCTATTCTGTGAGATCCAACTGCTCAAATTGACTTTCAATATCTCTTAACAATTCTATAGCCACAAGACCCTTATTGGGTTGTATAACTCACTCCTGAAAAGTCTTGCATGTATGTAATATTTCCGCTTGAAATATTAAAGAGCTTTGATCACCGCATGCCTGCGCACAAACCTGTGCAAAGTTATCTCCCACACCGTGAATATTGGCAGCTAAATCCTTACCCTGAACGCGCAATAATCAGTCCATCCGCATTGTGCAAGTGATGTCGGGGTTTAAGACCGCAAAGCCGCATCAAAACTCCCGTCTAGAAAAAAAGGAACCTAGGTATCCAAGAGTGTTTGCTTGGAATGGATTGGCTTAAACTTAATGACGCCCACATTCATTGTGGAAAGGGCCAAGTTTCCTTTCGAAATTCTGAAGGGGAATTGGTCACAACTCAAGGGGAGGCTGGAAAGCCGAAAATTCAATTTGCCAAAGCATCTTGGATAATAAAGGGGGTCAGAAAGGGACTACATGTCTATTTGATTAAGCTAAATAAGCTAGATTAGAATCAAAATTCTAGTGAAGAACCTTCTTGGCTAAAGGAGTACGCAGACGTATTTCCTGAAGAACTGACAGAACTTCCGCCTCAAAGGGAAGTTGATCATGAAATCAAGCTAGTGCCAGGAGCTACGCCAATTGCAAAGAGGCCATATAGGATGTCCATCCCAAAAGCGATTGAGCTGAAGGAGCAACTCAAGCAATTGTTAGACCAGGGCTACATCCATCCTAGCATTTCACCATGGGGAGCTCCAGTGCTATTCCAAAAGAAGAAGAATGGAACACTTCGACTATGTATTGATTACAAAGGGTTGAATCAATCAACCATTAAGAACAAATATCCTATTCCAAGAATAGATGAACTTCTTGACCATCTTCAAGGTGCGAAGTTATTCTCCAAGATTGATCTCAGATCTGGATACTATCAGATAAGGATCAAGGCAGAAGACATCCCAAAGACGGCATTCAACACAAGATATGGACATTTTGAGTTCCTAGTCATGTCATTCGGGCTGACGAATGCACCTGCCACCTTCAATAGGTTAATGCAATATATCTTTAGGCCATATCTTGATGACTTCGTACTCGTCTTCTTTGACAATACCTTAGTCTACTCCAAACAGTAAGAAGATCATGAACCCCACTTCGCATTGTCCTTGAGACAATGTGAGCACACAAGCTTCATGACAAGAATAAGAAGTGTGCATTCTTCAAGCGACACATTGAATATCTGGGATTCATTGTATCAGCGAAAGGAGTCTCAATAGACCCGCGGCCAAAGTCAAAGATGTTCTAGAATGGCCAACACCAACAACTGTCAAAGAAATACGCAATTTTCTTGGATTGATAGGATGGTACAAGGTCTTTATAAAAAACTATGCTTTGATTGTAGCACCTCTGACGAATCTACTGAAGAAGCAAACATCGATTGTATAGCCAACTGCTGAACAATCTAGCTTTGATAAACTAAAGCAAAGTTTGGTATCAACGCCTATCCTAAAACTTCCAGACTTCAATAAGGAGGTCGAAGTAGTAACCGATGCTAGCATACTTGCCTTAGGATGTGTGCTTATGCAAGAGGGTCATCCTGTAGCATACTCTTCAAGAAAACTGAAGAGCCATGAGAAGAATTATGCTACCCATGATCTAGAGCTGTTAGCTATCATCCACGCTCTCAAGATTTGGAGACACTACCTGTTGGGTAACAAGTTTGCCCAATAGCTGTCATCCACGCTCTCAAGCTTTGGAGACACTACCTGTTGGGTAACAAGTTTACCCTAGTGATGGATCATAAAAGTCTCAAGTGGATCTTTACCCAAAACGAGCTCAACATGAGGCAACGTCGATGGATTGAAGTACTAGAGGAATATGCTTTTGAAATCAAATACCAGCCTGGAAAGGAGAATGTAGTTTCCGATGCACTCAGTCATAAGGCATTTCTAAATTCTCTAATCTTGCAAGATCCATCAACAGCTAGATCTCTAGCCACAAAGGTATCCATACAAAACAACCCAATACTTGAGACAGCTAGAGAAGAAGCATGCCATGATCCAACCTATCAGAAGATGCTAAGGGAGATCCCTATCAAGGATCAAGACTCGAAGCTACAGGCTAAGTATCTAGAATTCTCTATCAACAGTGGACTTGTATACTATAAAATGAGATTATGTATACCGGCAAGCTAGTCACTCAAGCAAAAGATACTTTGGAAAGATCATGATTCCCCTTTTTCAGGACATCCTGGCTATGCCAAGACCCTCAATGCAGTTAGAAAGAGCTCCTATTGGGAGAGGCTTAAAAGTGACGTTCTCAAATATGTCACTGAGTGTTTGTCTTGTCAATGTATTAAGGCCGAGCATGTCAAAATGCTAAGAAAGTTGTAACTACTTGACATTCCCCAAATGAAATGGGAATTCATTAGTATGGATTTTGTTGTTAGCCTACCCCAAGTTCAAGGAGGATACAACTCCATTATGGTTGTGGTTGATATGATCACCAAGGTTGCACACCTTATCCCTATTAAGACAAACTATAAAGCCTCAGACATTGCAAGGTTATTTATTAAAGAGATATTCAAATTGCATGGGTTACCCAAAAGAATCACTAGTGATCGTGATTCTCTCTTCACATCACACTTCTAGAGGGCTATCTTCGAAGCCATTGGGACTCAACTCTGTTTTAGTACAGCTTACCATCCCCAAACTGATGGTCAAACGGAGCGAGTCAACCAAGTCATCTAGGATATGCTAAGGGCACATTGCTTCTGTGAACCAAAAAAGTGGATTCAATACTTGCCACTAGTTGAGTTTCCTACAATGCTTCTTATCAACAAAGCATTCAAATGACCCCTTTTCAAGCATTGTACGGGCACTATTGTGGAAGTCCTTTAAACTTCTCGGATCCAACCCTAAGAGTTAAAGCTTCAAGGCAGATGCTGGAAGATATGGATGACCAAATGAAGTCAATAAGATAGGACATCCAAGCCGCCAAGGATAGACAGAAGGCATACGCAAATTTGAAATGTCAAGATAGATCCTTCGTTGAAGGAGACATGGTCTTCATTCGCGTACGCACAAAGAAGAGTTCCCT
Source organism: Lygodium microphyllum (assembly GCF_053477565.2). Taxonomy (NCBI): domain Eukaryota; kingdom Viridiplantae; phylum Streptophyta; class Polypodiopsida; order Schizaeales; family Lygodiaceae; genus Lygodium; species Lygodium microphyllum. The sequence continues at coordinate 79,737,481 of NC_141163.1, read as the reverse complement.
ATCCTTAGGTGAATGCAAGAAGCTAAGTCCAAGGTATTGTGGACCCTACAAGATTCTCAAAATCCTAGGACCTAGTGCTTACAGACTTCAACTCCCTGAGAACCTAAAGGTTCATAATGTATTGCACATCAGTCTACTGAAGAAGTATGTACCTAATCCTAGTCACATACTTGATGATCAACAAGTTGTAATGCCTAGCCAAGGAGTCCTTGAGCTACGGCTTGACAGGATCTTAGATGTTAGGGAAAGAAAATTGAGATCCAGAACCTTGAGAGAATGTCTCCTCCAATGGAAAGATTATCCCGAAGATGATGCCACCTGGATGAATGCAAGTACTCTCAACCATCAATACCCCCAGTTAGATGAGGACATCTCGATTCCTCCAAGGGGGAGAGAATGTAATATTTCCACTCAAAATATTAAATAGATTTGATCACCGCACGCCTACGTAGAAACCTATGCAAAGTTATCTCCCACATCGTGAATATTGGCAGCTAAATCCTTACCTCGCATGCGCAATAATGAGTCCATCCGCATTGTCCAAGTTAGGCCAGGGTTTAAGACCGCAAAGCTGCGTGAGAACTCCCTTCCAGAAAAAAAGGGAAAATTGGAAAATGGGTAAGATTAAGGCAATTTTTTTAATTACCCTCCCCTCAGCCAATGCATGGCAAAGGGAGAGGGAGTGGGAGAAGGAGGCATAGTGGTGGAGTGCATAGAGAGAAGGGGGAAGGCATGAAGCCTCCACGTGGTGGAGCTCCCTCCCGCAAAGGCTATAAAACCTCCCTCTTAGGATTGGGGGGGAGGTACAAGGGAGAGAAGAGGATCAAAGGAGGCTGCCGTGCTGAGGAGTGAAGGGAGACAAAGGAGAGGGACTGCCGCATGCAGCCATGGAGATCGCCGCCACAGATCAGTCCACCACCACACGCCGCTGCTGCCGCCCATTGCAACTGCACTGCTGCCGCCACGATTTTCCTCATCATTATCCACCCTGGCAGTTAACGATCTCCTTTCCCCCCAATCATTACCACCTTCACGCTTTCTGGAAAAGGCGGTATCTTCTTAGAAGCTACTTGAGAATCTTCTAAGGATAAGGCTTCTTTAGGCCTTGTGCACATGGTTTTGGCCACGGTGCTTATAACCCACATCCGAAAAGGGTAATTCCTGCGTAAGGGAGAAGTAAACGGATTTTGAGATTGTTTGCCAAAGCTTGGAGGGAATTTAGAGATCACGCAAAGGGCGAGGACAAAACCCAGAGTCCAAATTCTTTACGTCTATGATGGCTCCAAAGCCAAAGTCGCAAGGCGCACACGTGGAGGTCTCAAACCCGAGCATATACATGGACGTCCCCACGAGCACTCAAGCCCAGGTGTTGAGTGTTGAAATGACTTGTTTTTTGGCTTATTTTTGTTGTTTTTGAGAGCTGAATGGTTGATTTTATGGGATAATTGATTGATTTGGAAGTGGATTGAGAGTGTTTTGGATGATATTGATTGTGTTTTGGAAGTTCATGATATTTGTTGATGGTTCTGTGATGTTCTGATAGGTTCTGTATACCTTCTGTTTTGTTCTGTTTTGGTCTGTTTTGTTCTGATTGTCTTCTGTAAGGAGGGATGGAGTATTGATTGATGAAGAATGAGATATTGTGAAAGCTTATTGAATGTTTTGTGAGAGTTTTGAATAGTTTGAGAATGAGTTATGAGGTTTTGATGACCTTCTGTAACCTTCTGTAGGTCTTCTGTAGAGCTTCTGCTTCTGTTCTGTTTCTGTTCTGTTCTGTACTGTCTCTGTTCTGGTACTGTTCTGTAGACTGTTCTGTATGCTTCTGTAAGTGTTCTGTGGAATGTATGTGTGACTTTTGGGAAAGTTTTCTAGCCTTGGAAAGAGGTGAATACAAGTGCAAAAGAGCTGAAAGAAGTGGAAGAAGTAGCTGCTGAAGACTCAAGAGAAGACTAGAGTGAAGTGACAGTAGTGAGCTGTGAAGAGACACTATAGTGGCTCTGGTGACCCTTCATATCAGACATACCTCTTGGGAGGGGTATCCACGACCTAAGAGTGATTATTGAGAGTGATTTTTGAGAGATTGTAGTGAGGATATGATGTATTATTGATGGAGTGTGAGAGAGAGAGTCAGAGATAGCCAATTCTACTCAAACAGAGTGATTGTATATGAGAGATTGAGAGAGAAGACTATGAAGATATTGAAGATGAATACTATGTGATGTATTTCCATTCAAAGATGGTGTAATTCTTTGCTTTCTTTGTTCTATTGATGGATTTTGTGAAGATGTTGAAGAATATGGTTGATTCTATTAAAAACCGTGGGAGATTTACATGATGCTGCATGAAGATTTGTTGTGCCTGGTGTTCTTTTCTTCATTGTGATAATATGAAACATGATAAACAAGCTTGTTGATGTTACAAGATAGATTTTCTTGCAAGAGAATTCCCTTTTCCTTGGTGTTCCTCTCGGGGCTCCATGTTTTTGGTGCGCAGCCGGGGAACCTTGCCATCAACAAGCACCAAAAGAGGCTGAAAATGAAGGAAATGGCATTGCCAAGAAGAGAAGAATTCAATGGATGATTGTAAAGTTCCTTCTTCCACTGAAGAGTTGGAATTCCTCATAATCAAAGCCACTTTCCATAAGAAGTTCATCCCACAATGGCGGTGTCAAAGAGATCGTGCGAGAGCTGCAGAACACGGGGTTCAAGATACAGCAAGAAATGAGGCTAACAAGAAGAATTCAAATATTGGAAGTCAATGATCACTATATTCCTTGTCATAATCATAGAGTTACAACAAAGAAACTGAGCAAATTCATGTTCTTGATAAGCTGTCATGAACAGTTTTTGTATTTCAACAAGTACAGCATCAAGTAAAGACTTGCTTGTGGTCGTTCAGCTGTAGCATGCCATGTTTGAAGATGAAAATTCTGTCGAGAGGTTTACTGGGAAAGAGTTCAGGGTTACTGAAATTTCAGCCTAAACAGAGCCTTTGGGATACTTGCAGCAAGGATGTTGGATGCACTTACAGATTTACTTTCCAAGGAAAGACCAATTCTCAATGTTATGCAGCATTCGAAGAGTTAAGGTTCTGCTTTGTAGTGTCTGGCTCATGCTCATGAAAGTACATAATACCTCCCATGCAAAGACAGAAAAAGGGCCACTTCAGCATGCCTGAAATCTGGTAGCAAATGCCTAATTCACCAAATTATACCACAGATAGTCTGCTGCACGTGGACGTACTTAGAGTGCCAATTCTGCTCTCCGACTCTTCTTCTCCAGTAGAGCAGACAAGGAAGCCAGAGATCTGAAGAAAGAAGACACTGCTATATCGGTGGTATCAACAGCAACCATCCCCTCCCCACTTTTGCCGAACTCTCTCAGAGTGCAGATCCTCGGAGGCAAATTGACCTTTGAAGATTCTCGTAGATGCTTAAACTGTCCAGAGAATCCACTTCGAAATCATCACTCGGCTTCTTCGATTGCTGCGTCTCGCTTTTAACCACCGAGACATTCAACCTTCTCAAGGCGTCTGCATCTAACCTTCTGAAATCATGCCGTGCAGGGAAAGAACGAGTGCGCTTGTTGTGTCCAGATCCATGGCGGAGGCAGAGGGATGGAGGCTTAATGAGTGATGCCATGTGAGGAGGCTCTTCTTTCTTCGATGAAACCAAGGGCGTTGGCTCACAGGGATAGAGGCGATGCGAAGGACAAGGAAGCAGGCAAGCGAGGGCAGGGTGGAGCGACCTTTAAGAAGGAGGAACGGCCAGAAGGAGAGTTAGAGGACGAAGCTGGACGCGATGGAGCAATTATTTTCTTTGAGAAAGGAGGACTGCAATAAGTCTTTTTGAAACAGCAGATGATGGCACCTCTGCAGGAAGAGAGCTATAGCGGATGGAACGATCGTTTGAGGAATGTATGGCGGATGGATCAGCCTGTTGACTAAGGACTTCTTGGTTGAAACGGCAGCGATGACGGCTCCTGACGTTCTTTTTCTCTCTTTCTTCCTTTCGTTCTTGCTTTCTGCTCTCTCCCTGTAGGTAAAGAGGCTGATAATTCACCTCAGAAAGGCCATCTATGGCCACAAGCATGGGCCCGTCATGTACAAACTGTTGGATGCCGCACAAGCTATCAGATTTGCTGTTGGGTGTCAAGCCAGGTGCTGTAGCTTATCGGATCCAGAGTTCTCATTTCCACGACGAGGATAACCAGCTAGAACTCTCCCGCCTCTAGAAGGTGTGCCTTGTGCAGACCGCCTGCTTCGAGTTTGAAAGATACGGGGTTGAGGCCCTTCACGCTGCGATTCTTGAGGATTAGATAGATCTGGGGGACTTTGACGACCGTTGAAGCAGCGACTTTGGTGTACCCAATGGCCTTCGAGACGAAAGGCAAGAGGCAATCGTGCAGGGGAGAGAGTTCTTCATGGCCGAATCATTGATGAAGATAAGGCTCTTTTCCAATCACTGATGCATTCGAAGATATTCCATTCCTCCTTCAAACCTCGTTCCTGTTGCTGTCCCGCACATTCCATCTGAAGCTCCCCTCTCTCCTTCCGAACCTCTCCTCTGTCCTCCTTTTTCCAATCCAAGCATTCCTCCCCCTCCTTTCGCCACAGAAGCCAAAAAAAAAGAACCTTTCCTCCTATTCAAGCACATGACAATCCGTCTTTTTCCCTCCCTTTTGCCATTCGAATACTCTTTTCCCCAATTAGCCTCCTTTTCTCCCTTTAGCATTTCTCCCTCTCCATTCGTGACCTCCCCATTCTTAGATGCTGATTTGCCTTAAAGGCGAACTTGATGTCCTTCCTAACAATACCACCTGTCCTATCACATTTATGGATCCCATACATGTACCAATAGGCAAGAGTGCGTGGCGTCAACCACCTAATAATAAGCCTGGTAATTTCTCTCGGTGCTCCATTACAAGTTTCAGCTTTGTCTTTTGAACTTCTTGTCCCTTCTTTAAGACAGGCCACACATTCGCAACTTTTGCCTTGTCAAACAAAGACTCCATTTCTTTTTAGCACTTCAATTGCTAATACATCTTCATGGCACTGTCAAAACATGGTTGGAGTGGTTTGAGGTCAGTCTTCTCAACTTCAGATAGTAACTCCAGAACATGATCAATGTGCAATACATTTAAGGGAATATATACATACATTGGATGTAGTTTATTAAAATGCACCACACAAACAATGAATCACACGCAGAAATTAACACAAATGCACAACAAAAATGGAGGTGTTCACGGCTCAGATGCGCAGCATCACGACATCCACCCCCTCTAAACCTGCGCATCCTCCGGATGTGCCAACTATCCAGGATCATTCAACTCCACAAACAAGTCAAGTCCATCTTCTGATTCTAATAAACCTGTTTCTCCATCAGCTTCATCATCTATGTTTTCTGTCTCTTCTGCTTGTCTTTCTTCTACTTGCTCTTCTTCTGTCAATGCTTCAAGTGCATATTCTTCATCCTCTCTTCTCTTGAAAATCTTGACTCGTTTTCCAGCAATAGGCACCCTCAATAATGTTCCATCTAATTCAGCCAGCTCATAGGTACCATTGTCAAAAACCTTTTTCACTTCATACGGTCCAAACCATCTTTGAACCATTTTTCTCATGCTACTATGCTGATTTTCTAGACTACTGTCGTAGACTAGAACCCAATCTCCTTCTTTTATGGCTCTAGGCCTCAAGCGATGCCTTAAATCAAACCTGTCTTTATTTCTGAGACGGGCTGCCTTCAAACGGTCAATGGCTAGCTGCACATCTTCTGTTCTTCTCTCTAGTTGACGAATCCGAAGGGCTAACAGCTCTTCCCTTGATAAATTCTCATGCCAAGGAAGAACACTCCAAGTGAGAGCACAAATTTCAGTAGGCATGACAGGTTTTTGCCCATACATCAACTCCACAGGCATGTATCCAGTAGTCACACTATGTGTAGAGCGATCAGCCCACAATGCAAAAGGTAGTAATCTCGGCCAATCTCCAATCCGACCTCTACAAGCTTTTGCCAATGCTTTAACTATCGGCGGATGTCCTCTTTCACTTTTGCCATTTCCCTCTGGATTATAGGCAGTAGTAAGAGCCAATTTAATCCCAAGCCGTGAGAAGAATTCTCTAGCTTCATCAGCATCTAGCTCTCCACGATCAGCTGTAATCTTGCCTATACATCCATACCTGCAAAATATTTCTTCCAATAAGAATTTACATACTGTAGCGGTGGTCTTCATCCTCAGTGGTCTACCCTCAACATAGTTTGTAAGATCCTCCCTAGCCAAGACAAGATATCTCATCTGCCAAAGTCCCACTGGCAAAGTAACCAAGTCTACCACCCACTTGTAATGCATACATAGTGGATAAGTCGGATGCAACTCATCACGATGTCGCACTATAGAGTAAAGCTGGCAATCCCTGCAAGTCTCCACAAAGCGAGAAACATTTTTATACATCCCTTTCCACCAGTATCTATCTTTGATTTTCTCATAGGTAGCCCACACACCTCTATGTCCTGCCCATGAGCTCTCATGAAACTCTCGCATAATCTGTATTTGCATCGCTTCATCACAAACTACTCTCAAGGGCAATCCTCCTCTCTTTCTTGGATGCTTCCAAAGAAAACCGTCTTTCAAGAAATACCCATAAGCCTTCCTTCTGATTTTCTTGAATTCATCATCTGTCCAATCAGCTCTTCGAGTCAATGAACTTAGATACTGTCCAATTTGCAGCCACTCATCAACATAAAGCTCTTCAATAAAAGCTTCAACAGTAGAAACATGACAATCATGAGTAAGGATAGAAGTAGCAAACTCTGTCTCATCATCTTCTGCAAGCATTGACTCCTCATCCTCATATCTCGCTCTAGAAAGCATATCAGCAACTGGATTATCTTTCCCTGCTATGTGTCGAAATTCTGGATTCAATGATTTGATATAGGCAATCCATCGAAGCATCGCTATATCTGGAGTCGAGCAACTAGTAATCATCCCAAGCAAAGGTAAGCAATCTGTTTCCACAATAACTGAAGCTCCAATAAAATACCCTTTATCACACTTCAGTGCAGTGACTACTCCCCACAACTCTCTTTTGATCTGTGGATATCTCCTTTGTCGCTCATTAAGAACTTTAGCTCCAAAGCGAATAGCATACCTATTTCCATCAGCATCATCCTGTCCCACAGCCCAACCTATGCCAATAGGGCTAGTATCAACTGTCAACATGATCGGCCGTCCACACTGATAATCCGCCTTGCGTAGAGTAGGAGCTGATTGCAACAGCTTCTTGAGCTTACGCATGGCTTTTGAATGCTTCTCATCCCAATGAAATTTCTGCCCCTTTCGAAGCAGCTGATAGAGAACATCTGCAATATGAGCAAAATGAGGAATCCAAATCATGTAAAATACACAAGCTCCCACAAATCTCCGCACCTCTGAAGTAGTTGAGCAATACTCTGCAATCCTGTTTATGGCATCCACCTTTGCAGGAGAAGGCTTTCTGCCATAATATCCAACCATATGCCCAACTATGATGACTTCATTAACAGCAAAGACAGATTTCAGCCCTGAAAGTGTCAAATTTACCTCCTCTAATCGTGTCAATATTTTCTCACAAGCATTCAAGTGATCAGCCACAAACTGTCTACATCCACGCAAATCAAGACTTTCATTCTTTTCTTCTTCTGCACAACCCTTAATAGGCACATCATCTAGAAAAGGCATGGTATACTGCGGAATATAGTCTCGAAGAACTCTATGCATAGCATTCATCATATGAGCAACTGAGTTTGTAGCACCTTGAGGTAAGGTACACATCCTCACAAGAGCAATAGGTGTCCGCATAGTAGTAATATCCCTGCTTTCCAAGGCAAGCTGAAACTGATCATAACCTGAATACAAGTCACCTAGTGAATAGATGGCTCGTCCTGCAAAAGCCTCAGCAAATTCATCCACAACTGGACCTGTACCCACATTTCTGATTGTCACCTTGTTCACGGGCTGCATATCCTGAATAAATCTCAAAGTACCATTCTTCTTTGGTACAGTAAACCACCTGTTAGAATAGGGTGCTGAAGAGGGCTCCAAAATCCCCATTTTAATCTTCTCATTCAGCAACTCTATCAGCTTTGGCAAGTGTGCTTTAGGCACAGGTATAGGGCGTATATTCCATGGTACATGAGGAACAGTGAAGATGACCATAGGTGCAACCAATTCGGGACTAATGCAGCCAATTTCATGTGGAAAGAAAGCAAATGCCTTACCATGACGTCCAAGCATCTCTCTAAAACATTCTTTTTCCACGGGAAGCAAAAAATCATCATTTCCAATCTTCAATTCTGCAAGAGTTTCAACTGTAAACTTATGTCCAATATTCGCAGGATCCCTCAACATAGGCTGCTTCATAGCTTTCTCAATCTGTTCATCACTGTCAGAAGGAAGCGGGCCTGCAACCGGCTTAACCTTCTTATCAACTGTTTTATATTTTGTGTCAACCTTGGCATCATTCAAGCACTCTTTTCTTTGCTGCAATTTCTGCAAATTTTCAGCATCTTTCAACTCTGTTGGCTGAAAAATTTCAGCCTTTAGCTCTATGGACTGCATGGGTGCAGCCTGAAACTCTGTATGCAGAAATTTTTCTGCATTCAACTCTGTTGGCTGATTGAATTCAGCCCTCGACTCTATGGACTGCATAGATGCATCCTGAAACTCTGTATGCAGAAATTTTTCTGCATTCAACTCTGTTGGCTGAATGGATTCAGCCCTCTGCAATTCTATTAGCTGATCAAGATCAGCCATAAATTCGGTTTGCTGAGTTTTCTCAGCCTCTAACTCTGTTTGCAGCATAAAACCAGAAATTTCCTGAAACATATCCAAGGTTTGCACAGGTATGATCTTTGAACCCTTGTATACATCAGTTTTCAGCATTGCACTCATCTCAAACAATGTGTCTGCATAAGACATCCCTTCACACAATCCATCCACATGTTCTTCTGCTTGCAAAATACCTGCATTCTTCAACTCTTTCTCCTTACGACCAATGTACTGCCTGGCAGCTCTAGGCAAATCTGAAATTTTCTGATAACTTACCGAACTATCTGAAGTAAACCCAACAAAGTTATTGGAGAAAGACTGACTGCCAGGAGGCGAGATCTCCTCTTTTCTCTGCTCCGTACCACTGGCGTCTCGCAAGACAGCGGTACCTAATGAAAATCCAACTCCTTCGCAGGTAGTGGTGCCTCACGCAAGGAGTCCCTGTTTCTCGGATGATTCACCCCAACAGTCATAAACTGAACAGCTCGCATACCATCTTTACTGCGTATCCGCGCATAAGCTGATCCGTCATCCATCACTTTTGTTTCCATTCTTGCTTCTGTAATGAAAGGCTGTCCAAGAATAATCGGATAAGAGCATGAATCCTGAACAAAGCAATGATAATCCTCTTCAACATTACCAATAGAAATTCTGATACTCGGACAAGCAGCATACATATCACCAGAAGTATTGTTGGCGGCTCTCATGCGCCAGCCATGCTCTGCATCCATAGGCCACTTGCCACTCTCATAAACACCTCGAGCAATAAGATTAATTTCAGAACCATGATCAACTAAGCAATCAAGGGAATTTGTTTCTCTCCAATCCTTACCACTATCTCAGTGGTTTCTCTAGCCCAATGACTTCGTGAAAAATGGCTGCGAGGAATGAGAATAGGGGTCTCATCATCTTCATACTGCATAGGCTGCACTATTTTCTCCAACTGCGAATTAGCAGAAGCATTCTCAACCATCACTGCATCATCATCATGCTCTTTCTCAAGAGCTCCATGCCACAATCCCTGTAAAGCAGGTCCTTCCATCGCATGTCGTTTCCTCCGCAAAAGATCCTGCATCTGATCCTGTATTTCTCTTCTAGCAATCCCAAGAGCCTCTCCAACAGTAAAAGTGACTTCACTATTCAAAATTCTTTCATGAAAAATCTTACTCATATCCGTTTGCATATCAAGATCTGACAAGAGCTTGAATCCTGGCTCTTTTCTTGGTTGCCTCTTTTCTTTCTGCTTGTCTCCCATTTGTTGATCAGAACCTGTTTGAGTTGGAGAATTTGGCATAGGTGGAGCAGGTGGTAAAACAAAGTCACCCCCTCTAGTCTTTTTGGAGGAGCTAGGACCCTCCTCATCTCTTCTTCTCTTTTCTTCAACCTTGGCATCTAAACCCTGCATTTTAGCCATATAAGCAAAAATAGAATACCTGTCAGCAGGAGAATCCCATCCTGTTTCTCCTCGGATGCTAGAGCCCACACAAGTCATAGTAGAAGTTTGAACTTTCCCTCTTCTCGCTATCTCCAAGGCAGAAGACCATAAAGCAGAGTCTCCATCAGATTTCTGCTCAAGCTGAACTCCAAAAGCTGAAGCATCTCCTCTAACACTCACATAAGCTGATCGCGCAGCCATATCATCAACAAGCTTCTTCATACCTCCCTTACCAAAGTTCGTGTCAAGAGGAGCGCCAGTCTCTGTCAGCCATATCTTCCCATCTTGTCCCCAGAACACTACATTCTTCTTACGTGCTTCCTGAAAAGCATCACAATCTCTGCAGTGTTGGTGCTCTGTACTATCACACCAAATACATCGTCGTCCTTTTCTTTGACCAGCTGGAAAAGCAGTCACTGGAGCAGGTACTACAGCAGGTACTGACATAAGTTGCTCCTTTAACTTACCAACTTCAGCTTTGACTACTTCAATCGTCAAATCCGCCAAGCCTTTAATAACATCATCTACAGATAAGGGCACTGGAGCAGCAGGAACTGGTGGATTCATAACAGGAAGAGTAGGCTTAGGCAAAGAAGCAGCAGGGGTAGAAGAAGAAGTCTCCAAGGATTTTTCAGGAACTGATCCTGTATTTCGATGCAATCTGACTCTCCTGCGCTGCTTCTTGACAAGAGCATTCACAGCATCAATGACATGTCTCCACTCAGTCTTTAAACCTGAATCAGTAGCTTGATCTTCCAAAAGATCATCCAACTTTTCCTGTAAATCAGCATCTGCAGCTTGCAAAAATAACTCCACTTTCTGCATCTCCAAAGCTTGCTGCTCAGTCCCATCCAACTGATCATAACGGCTTTCAAATTCTCGCAGAAGAGCGGTAACAGAAAGTCCCTTGTTGGGCATAGAAACCCATGCTAAAAAATTCCTGCGATTCATAAGACCTATATCCTCCAGGAAATATTCATCTTTTAATGCCTTTTTAAATTCAGCCCAACATGCATGTGCCTCTTGAATTTCTGCAATTCGACCTTCAAGAGCGCGCACCACGATCCGCAAGAAGTAGCGGCTCCAAACATCTTGAGAAACTCCAAAAAACTTCATCTTTTCTTCATACAAATGCAGGTAAGTTGACACTTGCTGACCATTAAACTGCTTCATCTCCTGTTGGACAGCTTTCAAAGCATCCATAGCATCACTGTCTCGCTTTGCATGAACTTGCTGCTGCATATACATGGTAAATGACTGAAACAGGTTCTTCATGACATTATTATCCGTCATCTCTTCTTGCGAGTCTCCCATCTTGCTGATGACGCAGCACTTTCACGTCGGGTTCACCAGAAATGTCAAAGAGATCGTGCGAGAGCTGCAGAACACGGGGTTCAAGATACAGCAAGAAATGAGGCTAACAAGAAGAATTCAAATATTGGAAGTCAATGATCACTATATTCCTTGTCATAATCATAGAGTTACAACAAAGAAACTGAGCAAATTCATGTTCTTGATAAGCTGTCATGAACAGTTTTTGTATTTCAACAAGTACAGCATCAAGTAAAGACTTGCTTGTGGTCGTTCAGCTGTAGCATGCCATGTTTGAAGATGAAAATTCTGTCGAGAGGTTTACTGGGAAAGAGTTCAGGGTTACTGAAATTTCAGCCTAAACAGAGCCTTTGGGATACTTGCAGCAAGGATGTTGGATGCACTTACAGATTTACTTTCCAAGGAAAGACCAATTCTCAATGTTATGCAGCATTCGAAGAGTTAAGGTTCTGCTTTGTAGTGTCTGGCTCATGCTCATGAAAGTACATAATACCTCCCATGCAAAGACAGAAAAAGGGCCACTTCAGCATGCCTGAAATCTGGTAGCAAATGCCTAATTCACCAAATTATACCACAGATAGTCTGCTGCACGTGGACGTACTTAGAGTGCCAATTCTGCTCTCCGACTCTTCTTCTCCAGTAGAGCAGACAAGGAAGCCAGAGATCTGAAGAAAGAAGACACTGCTATATCGGTGGTATCAACAGCAACCATCCCCTCCCCACTTTTGCCGAACTCTCTCAGAGTGCAGATCCTCGGAGGCAAATTGACCTTTGAAGATTCTCGTAGATGCTTAAACTGTCCAGAGAATCCACTTCGAAATCATCACTCGGCTTCTTCGATTGCTGCGTCTCGCTTTTTAACCACCGAGACATTCAACCTTCTCAAGGCGTCTGCATCTAACCTTCTGAAACCATGCCGTGCAGGGAAAGAACGAGTGCGCTTGTTGTGTCCAGATCCATGGCGGAGGCAGAGGGATGGAGGCTTAATGAGTGATGCCATGTGAGGAGGCTCTTCTTTCTTCGATGAAACCAAGGGCGTCGGCTCACAGGGATAGAGGCGATGCGAAGGACAAGGAAGCAGGCAAGCGAGGGCAGGGTGGAGCGACCTTTAAGAAGGAGGAACGGCCAGAAGGAGAGTTAGAGGACGAAGCTGGACGCGATGGAGCAATTATTTTCTTTGAGAAAGGAGGACTGCAATAAGTCTTTTTGAAACAGCAGATGATGGCACCTCTGCAGGAAGAGAGCTATAGCGGATGGAACGATCGTTTGAGGAATGTATGGCGGATGGATCAGCCTGTTGACTAAGGACTTCTTGGTTGAAACGGCAGCGATGACGGCTCCTGACGTTCTTTTTCTCTCTTTCTTCCTTTCGTTCTTGCTTTCTGCTCTCTCCCTGTAGGTAAAGAGGCCGATAATTCACCTCAGAAAGGCCATCTATGGCCACAAGCATGGGCCCGTCATGTACAAACTGTTGGATGCCGCACAAGCTATCAGATTTGCTGTTGGGTGTCAAGCCAGGTGCTGTAGCTTATCGGATCCAGAGTTCTCATTTCCACGACGAGGATAACCAGTTAGAACTCTCCCGCCTCTAGAAGGTGTGCCTTGTGCAGACCGCCTGCTTCGAGTTTGAAAGATACGGGGTTGAGGCCCTTCACGCTGCGATTCTTGAGGATTAGATAGATCTGGGGGACTTTGACGACCGTTGAAGCAGCGACTTTGGTGTACCCAATGGCCTTCGAGACGAAAGGCAAGAGGCAATCGTGCAGGGGAGAGAGTTCTTCATGGCCGAATCATTGATGAAGATAAGGCTCTTTTCCAATCACTGATGCATTCGAAGATATTCCATTCCTCCTTCAAACCTCGTTCCTGTTGCTGTCCCGCACATTCCATCTGAAGCTCCCCTCTCTCCTTCCGAACCTCTCCTCTGTCCTCCTTTTTCCAATCCAAGCATTCCTCCCCCTCCTTTCGCCACAGAAGCCAAAAAAAAAGAACCTTTCCTCCTATTCAAGCGCATGACAATCCGTCTTTTTCCCTCCCTTTTGCCATTCGAATACTCTTTTCCCCAATTAGCCTCCTTTTCTCCCTTTAGCATTTCTCCCTCTCCATTCGTGACCTCCCCATTCTTAGATGCTGATTTGCCTTAAAGGCGAACTTGATGTCCTTCCTAACAATACCACCTGTCCTATCACATTTATGGATCCCATACATGTACCAATAGGCAAGAGTGCGTGGCGTCAACCACCTAATAATAAGCCTGGTAATTTCTCTCGGTGCTCCATTACAAGTTTCAACTTTGTCTTTTGAACTTCTTGTCCCTTCTTTAAGACAGGCCACACATTCGCAACTTTTGCCTTGTCAAACAAAGACTCCATTTCTTTTTAGCACTTCAATTGCTAATACATCTTCATGGCACTGTCAAAACATGGTTGGAGTGGTTTGAGGTCAGTCTTCTCAACTTCAGATAGTAACTCCAAAACATGATCAATGTGCAATACATTTAAGGGAATATATACATACATTGGATGTAGTTTATTAAAATGCACCACACAAACAATGAATCACACGCAGAAATTAACACAAATGCACAACAAAAATGGAGGTGTTCACGGCTCAGATGCGCAGCATCACGACAGCGGAAACACATCACCATCATGATGCATGCTCTATGTGATGGACAGTTTCCTCTTCCTATTGAAGCAGCAGAAACTTGCATCTTGGTGGCAAACTATTTGGGAACAAACTGAAGAGCAGAAACAGAGAGAATGAACATCCATGGAAGATTTGGCATTCATTGAGAAGTTTCCAAACAACATCAAGTGGGAGATTGTGAAGAAGCTTCAGGAGTCTTGGTCTGTAGAGGTTCACAGGGACAAGAAGGAAAAGAGTTGGAATTTGTTCGTGGATGCTCAACAGCAAGATACATGGGATGCTTGGTGTACTGATAATCTTCTGTTTGTTCAATTAGCAACCCACTGGAAGTTGGTAGACAGAGTGCTTTTCACAACATACACTGTTGAAACCATCAGAAGCTGGCATTACTATGATGATGGCACTACCACAATACTCAGACGTATGCATTTTGACACCTTCAGAACCGAATACCTTCCTCTGTGCAGTGGCATGAAAGTAGAATTCAGGGACGTTGAAAAGAAAGAAGTAGAAGAAATGTTGGCAAGAGAGTCCTCGAGAGACTGAAGTCTTTTGTTAACCCTCTGTGGAGCACTAACAACATAGTGGAGCCAACCCCCTGATGAATGACGCAATAAAAAGGCAAGCGTTAGAACGAGTCCAGAGGTACGTGAGAAGAGAGAAAGCAAAAATCAGAGCCGAGAGCGAGCTCGCAGCAGAAGCCACCTTTGACGCCCTTGCGGAACTCTTTACAGAAGTCCCAATGGCACATCAAGCCCTTCCTCCTCCTGCTGGAGGTCCACTTCCAAGCCAGATCCGTCCTGGAAATATTGATGACAGACCAGCGAATGTAGTCCCATTGCCAGTTTTTAAGGGAGAGTACAATGAAGACCCCGATCTTCATGTAGCAGAGTTTATGGTAGCATGTGTGGCTAACAATGCCAGAACCCCTGAGCATTGGTTAGCAATATTTCCCGCCACTTTCAAGGGCACGGCGTTTCAGTGGTATGAGAGACAAGCAGCAGAAACTTTTGGCACATGGGACGACCTGAAGTTGGCCTTCCTCACTAAATTCAGGCGTGAAGGTTTTGAAGAGCGGATGAGAGAGGAATTTATGAACCTAAGTCAGTCCTCTGGAGAAAGAGTAGAAGCTTATGTCTCAAGAATGGAATCCATCCTGAAGAGATGGACTAACCACAATCTAGATGATGGCATTCAGAAGGGGGTGTTTCTCAGAGGATTACAACCAGAAGTCCGTAAGTTTGTGGAGCTACAAAGACCAGCCACACTGCAAGCTGCAACAGAAGGTGCAAGACTGTACGATGAAGTGGAAGCTAGATTAGCGATGAATACAGGAAGAGGAGTCCTACCTCCTCTGATGCCAGGAATGATGTACCCACCAAATGCAGTTCCCGGGACTGTTCCCTATCCCTACCAACAGATGCCCCCGGTATCACAGTACAATGCACCAAATCCACAATGGCCACAATCCATGCCTCAAATGGTGGTTCAACCTCAACAACAATGGTCCCAACCAATTTCCTCAATGACAAATCAGCAACAATAGTGGAATCCTACCAACTAGAGCCAACAGCCAACAGTTCAAACAAGAGCACCGAATCAGAACCAGAACAGAGACCCCTCTGTACCAGCCCAACCCGTTTATGCAGTGATTACAGAGACTCCTCAAAACCCTCCTGCCAGTACGTCAGGAGGATAAAGCTTGAAGGATTATTTATCTAACTCAGTTGCAAACATCAAAAAGGAGTTGATGGATGTGATTACAGAGCAACTACAGACGTTGAAAGTGAATACCACTAGCATATCCAACGTTGCAGGAGCAGGAAGAGATGTGATGCGGTCAAATACTTGGTGTGGTAAGTGTCATCAAGCAGGCCATTTAGCCACTGAATGTACACGGAAACCAACCATCCCTGGAGCCTTCTGTTCCTACTGTTTGCGGAAGAATCATACAGAGGACATTTGCTCTCTGAAGGAGATGCATGATAGGAGAAGGAAGGAAGAAGACGCAAGATTCAACTTGCTGGAATCCAAAATGACAACACAAGATATTGGACCCAAGCCTAGAGAGTTTGGTCCTAATTTCGGACCCAGAAGATTTCCTTCTCAAAGTTACAGAGGAAGACAGTCTAGCGGTGGTCAGAGATCAGAAGTGGAGTGTTACAGATGCGGAGAAAAGGGACACATCTCACCAAATTGTCCAAATCCTCGAAGGTCAGTGGATTATAAGCCCTTATGCAGTCGATGCAAAGGAGAAGGCCACACTGCAAAAGACTGTCCAAGCCCAGCCCCCGTGAAAAACAGTGCTACTGATAGTCCGGTCAAGGCCCAAGAGCCTACCTCCAATTTAGTGGAATTGGAAGTTGCTGCCATCACGCGTGCAAAGCAGAAGGAACCACCTATCCAGAAAGAAAATAACCC
The DNA here is from genome assembly GCF_053477565.2 of Lygodium microphyllum. Classification (NCBI taxonomy): domain Eukaryota; kingdom Viridiplantae; phylum Streptophyta; class Polypodiopsida; order Schizaeales; family Lygodiaceae; genus Lygodium; species Lygodium microphyllum. The sequence goes on along the minus strand of NC_141163.1, from coordinate 79,720,837 downwards.
TCCTGCCAGAACAGTGAAGTTCAATCTTCCACCAGAAGAACAGAACAGAACAGAGCCTAACAGTGCCGTACAGAGCCCTACAGTGCCACAGAGAGTTACAGAGACAGTTACAGAGGCAGGACCAGAGGTCCATGATACAGAAGAGGAGGAAGTGCCACAAGTGGCAGAAGAAGTTCCTGTAATTCCTCTGATGGAAGAAAGAGGGAAAATGAAAATGGGTGTTGCTCCATTCCCTAACCAGTTAGAGAAGCCAGTGGATCCTATTAAGGAATACGATCTGGTTAGAGATCTAGATACCTTTAAACCAAACCTCACATTCCGACAATTATTGATGTTGTCCCCCAGTTGCCGAAAAAGATTCAAAAGTATACTGACAAAAAGACGTGGTTTAAGGATTGCTCCCTCAACAGTAACAAAGTCCAACAAGGCTCCAGAGCCTGTAAAAGAAGTGGATGTGGCTAATGCTTTCCTAGATCCGGGTACTCCAGAGACTGGCGCGTGGATAGAAGGCTGCTTCATTACAAATGCACTGATTGATGGTGGTTCATCAGTGAACATTATGACGGATGTGATGATGAAGGATCTAGGCCTACAAGGTGTGCAACCCACCCAATGGCTCATCAGACTGGCGGATCAGAGTAGAATCAAGCCTTTGGGCATTCTCCCATATGTGAAGACTAAAGTGGCTAGAAAAGATTATTGGCTAACCTATTTGGTGGTGAAGCCAAACTCTTATGGTACATCCTATCCTCTGTTACTGGGCAGACCATGGCTTTTTGAAGCCCGAGCAAGGATGGATTGGTTCAAAGGAACCTTGACCTTGGGTAGAGGACCCAATAAAGTGGTGCTGAAACTGTATGGTTCTCAAAAAGGACATGGATCCACCTCCTTGGAATTATCTTCTGATTCCCCTAACGAGGCTATAGATGGAACATCAGCAGACGAAGATGCTGTCAAACAGATCCTTCCCAAGAAAATAATGGCACATTCCTTAACAGTGGATACTGTAAGCCGACTTCCAAAATATGCAAAGCCATTATCAATGGGTGAATACTTCCTGCCTAAACCAGAAATGACTTCGGAAATTACTTCTGACAGTGAGATAGAAGCATGGATGTACTGCTCTCCCTGTTACATGGTCACAACAGAAGCTGAAGCAGAGACAGAGGCAGGAGAGGAAACAGAGAATTTGTTCTTCTGTTACAGAGCTCCTACAGAAGCAGAAGCAGAAGCAGAGACAGAGACAGAAGAGGATGAATATGATATGGACGAAGAAGGTGATGAAAGTGAGCTAGAAGAATCTATCCCACTTGAAGAGGATACATTTGAAGAAGAAGTTCCAGAAGCATCAGAAGCCGATGAGCTCATGCTATGGGACAGAATGGCAATGGTACCATTTGGTTTGGTAAATGGATCTTCTCATATGCAAAACCTTTATAAGAAATGGATTAAGAAGAGCAAGCCGTCTTTTGAGAGTGGCTCCTGCCGTCCTAACCCATTTTTGCCGAAGAAAGATGATGATGATGCACCGTGCCAACAAGCACCAGTCCCACCAACCCAACAGGCATCAGAGGGTCCCTGTTATGTGACGTTCCTGGATGTATCATCAGAAGATGAGTCTTTAAGCCAAGAGGTAATTAATTTTGAAACCAAACCCGAAACGGCTCTTATCCCATTCCAACGTCTTAAGGAGCAACCTAAGTCTACACCAAAAGAAGAAGTTGGTTCTAGTGGGACATCCGAAGAGGACACCACTCCCTTGAAGGAGTCGGATTTGTATCCAAAAGCAGTCCGCGGGACCTTCATCCGTGACGTGGAAGGTGAAAGGCAGTTAACCTTTGTGGATTTAGAAGGCACTGAACGCCACTTGAAGGTGGGTAGCAGTCTCCCAGAAGAGGACTTGTTAACCTTGTATAACTTGTTGAAAGAAAATTTGGACGTGTTTGCGTGGTCCTACAAAGACCTAAAGGGGATTGATCCCACAATATGTCAACATCATATTGACTTGGAGCCTGATGCCAAGCCAGTACGGCAACGACAGAGGCGAATGAACCCGAATTATTCCACATTGGTGAAAGCGGAGCTGCTGAAGCTTCTGGAAGCCGAGTTCATCTATCCAGTGGCAAATAGTGAATGGGTTTCACCCATCGTGGTTGTACCCAAGAAGAATGGCAAATTGCGAATATGTGTGGATTTTCGAAAGCTTAATTCCAAGACAAAGAAGGATCACTTTCCAATCCCTTTCACAGACCAACTGTTGGACACAGTGGCAGGACATGAACTTTATTCTCTTCTGGATGGATTCAGCGGATACAACCAAGTCCAAATCGCAGAAGAAGACCAATCCAAAACAACCTTCACCACAGAACGGGGGACCTACGCTTACCGAGTGATGCCATTTGGGCTCTGCAATGCCCCTGCTACTTTCCAACGAGTCATGATGGCCGCATTTCAAAATCATCTGCATGACTTTATCGAGGTATATTTGGATGACTTTTGTGTTTATAGTTTGATCAGTAAACACTGGGACCACCTGGAGCAATGCTTCGATCGATGCCGAGAGTACGGGATTTCCCTCAACCCCGAAAAATGCATCTTTGGGGTTTCTTCTGGAGTTCTGTTGGGCCACATTGTCTCTGCACAAGGGATATCAACAGACCCTGCAAAGATCGAAAAGATCGCAGCTCTGACAGCACCCACCAACCTCAAACAGTTGAGGGGATTCCTAGGCCATGTGGGTTACTACAGAAGGTTCATAGCCCATTTTGCGACAAAGGCAACCTCCTTGCACAAGCTCCTAAGGAAAGATGCAGAGTTTACTTGGACAGACGAATGTGACAAAGCCTTCCACACTCTGAAGCAGTGTCTGATAGAGGCACCCATTCTGCAACCTCCTGATTGGACGAAAGAGTTCCACGTACACACTGATGCATCAATTGAAGGCTTAGGTGCTGTCCTCTGCCAAAAGGGCTCCTCAAAGTTAGATCAACCGATCTATTACGCAAGCCGAAAAGTCACTGATAGGGAACGGAACTATACAGTGACCGAGCTGGAGTGCTTGGCAATGGTGTTTGCCCTGGAGAAGTTCCGCCATTACCTCCTATCTACCCACTTTAAATTTTATGTGGATCATGAGGCCCTATCCTTCTTAATGAACAAAGCAGATGTGAAAGGACGAATGATGAGATGGCTCCTTCTATTCCAAGAGTTTGATTTTGAGGTGATTACTAAGCCTGGTCGTTCCCATGTTCTGGCTGATCATCTCTCGCGTATCCCACAAACTGCAGACGAGGAGCAGGATGATCCAGACCTCCCTGATGCTTCCCTATTCTTGGTAGAAACTGTCACTCCCTGGTATGCGGACATTGCCAATCTATTGGCAACCCAACAGTACCCTCCTGGTATTTCTAGTCGGGCAAGGAAGAAGCTCATGCTAGAATCAGCCCCCTACACCCTGCTCGGCGGTGCATTATACAAGAAAGGGAAAGATGAATTGCTCAGAAGATGTGTTGCAGGAGAAGAGATTGGGATCGTTCTGAAGGCTTGCCACGACGAGCCATGTGGAGGTCACTTTGTAGGAGAAGCTACGGCCAGGAAGGCTCTGCTAGCAGGATATTGGTGGCCTGCAATTCACAAAGATTCCTATGATTACTGTAAAAGATGTGATGCTTGTCAAAGAATGGGGAAACCCACCAAGACAAGTGCCATGCCATTGCAACCTATCCTTCCGTTGAAGCCGTTTGAGAAGTGGGGCATTGACTTCGTAGGTCCAATCGACCCTCCCACCAGAAGGAAACAGAACAGATACATCCTCGTATGTACGGATTATGTTACAAAGTGGTGTGAAGCTAAAGCCCTAAAGCAGGACGATGGTAACAGCGTGGCCCTGTTCATGTATGAGAATATCATCACCCGTTTTGGCAGTCCCTTAGAGCTGGTAAGTGACAGAGGCACTCATTTCCTTAACAAAGTCATGGAAGAGTTGACAGAGTTGTATAAGATCCGCCATCGCAAGTCCACTCCTTATTACCCCAGAGCCAACGGCCAAGTCGAAGTCACCAATCGCATCCTCTGCTCGATTCTGACCAGAACAATTGCTGCACATCGTCGTGATTGGGACGATCGACTTACAGAGGCCCTCTGGGCGTACAGAACCTCTCATAAAGCAGCAACAGGACAGACACCTTTCCAGCTGGTGTATGGTACAGAAGCAGTTTTTCCTGTTGAACTGGAACTACCCTCTTTGAGAGTGGCTATCAAAGAGCGTTTGGGGGATGATGATTCACTGCAACGCCGTCTCTTGCATTTGGAATGTTTGGACGAAATTCGTCGGATGGCTCTACAGTGCATGGAAGCTACGCAAGCTCGACGTAAGGTTTACCATGACAGCTTCATCAAGCACAAAGAGTTCAAAGAAGGTGATTTGGTCCTAGCCTATGATTCACGCTTTGGCAAGTTTCCTGGCAAGCTCCAGCAGCGGTGGATGGGCCCCTATAAGGTACTTGCAGTCAACCCTAATGGTTCTGTCCAAGTGCAGACCGTTGATGCCTCTGATGATCCCTTTTTGATCAATGGATATCGCCTGAAGAAGTACTTCCCTCCTTGGGGATCTTGACAATTACGAACACTTGATCCTTTCCCTCGTTGGCGCGGCACTGTACTTGTTATGATGCTACTTTTGATAGCCGTTCTTCAATCACTTCTGATGAAGAGGACGCAACCCTCTGTTCCCTCAAACCCCCCTTCCAGCCTTGATCTCTTATCCTCTATTTTCCACCAGCATCAGTGGAGAGGTTGGTTTTGATAAATGGTCTTTCTACCATTCCCTTGCTCACTTTGCAGAAAAAAAGAAAAAGAAAAAAAAACAAAACATATAGGTTATGGGAGAAAAGGACTTAGGTCCCTGTCATGCCGACCTATTCTTCGAGAAAAGGTGGAAACACCCTCGGGAATAGGGGGAAAGAAAAGAAAAGAAAAGAAAAGAAAAGAAAAGAAAAGAAAAAACAAACAAATCTGTTATGAAAAAAAAAAGGAAGCAATTCCCTGTCATAGCAGGCCTCGTTCCAAGAAAAGGTGGTAAACACCCTTGGGCGAGAAGCTGGCTGTGGAAAAGGTGGTAACACCTAGCAGTCCAGAAAGTGGATTCATTGATTGATATCCCTCGGATCCAATTCTGAAGCTGCCTCCCTTGGTACGCTGTGTCCTGGGTCTTTTTGCAAAGTGATTACCTGTCCTCTAGCAGACGCTATGTTCCTGTCCAATACAACGTTCGATTTGATGGCTACCTCCCTGGGTACGCCTCTTCAACAACTGATGACGCAATCTTCATCGACAAACAATAGAGTGATGTGAGCTTTCATCCTAACCGGATGGGGAAGTGAGTACGGTTGCCCTCTGTGACTATCAACAACGAGTGAGACAGAGGGTGGGGCGAGAGACCAGTCTTTTCCCTTCAAATCAAATGAGAGGTGAGAAGTGTGAATGAAGTGTTGCACGCACGGGATGGGCCTCTCAATGCACAAAGCACAATTTGTTTCTGTGCACTGCACCATAAGGCTCCCTGGCCTTCCTTCTCGCACCGTATACCGGCACCGGGCGGGATGCACAGTTGCACCATCAAATGCGCACAAAGCATACAACCTTTGCACAAGTGACTGTGAGGATTACATTAATGGGTTTTAGGGAAAGGCTGCCCTCCTGTATCTATCAACAGAGCGTGAGACAGAGGGTGGGCCGAGTGCGACTGGAGTTTCTTCGATCAATTACCGAGAGGTGAGATTGAGGGACGTTACGACACTTGGAGTCAGGTATGTTCCTGTTTCCCTATGCACCCACGGGATGGGTTTTTACCGTCATCACAAGACACATCACCCTGTTCTGTACACTGCACTGTAAGGCTCCCTTGCCTTCCTCCTTGCACTTATGCCAGACGGGTTGGACGCACTACTGCACCATCAACTGTGCACCCTGGCATACTCCTTCTGCACCATTCCCCCTTGTCGATTCCTCAACCGGGTATGAGATATGGGTCTTAATCCTTATTCCTCAAGTGATATTAGTCATGGGGCGAGTGATTGATCTTTCATTCCAATTGAGTGACTGTGAGTTGAGTGTAGTATCCCTCATCATCATCGACGAATTTCTTGCGATTCCTTCCACCAGCTACCTCCCTGGGTGCTGCCGCGTGGTCCCTTCCATGACGGACGTGTGCCGAGAAGATGCCTTGGTCCCTCCAGCGCCGACAACCACACTGGACGTGCCGTCGACACTCAATCTTGATTCTTGACGAAACGGGCCAAGTTTTTCTAACCCTACAACTTCTGTTTCTTAGTGATGTTCATGTTTTAAGTGTGGGGACGTTCGTGGATGGTCTATGGCGTGGTCCTAGGTCCCTGTTGTTCGATTAACCCTATCCGTTAAGGTCTTAAGTGTGGGGACGCATCCCTGCGCGTCTATATTGCATATCCTTTGCATATGCCTTATCTTGCACATGCATGAATGCCTTGCCTTGCTGTTACCCTGATGGGGTCCCTTCCCATCCACCCGGTTATGTTCCACCCACCCTTGGGGCTATTTCCTTGCAGTTTTCCTTCATTCCCTGATTTTGAGGTCCTACCATGTGAATGCACCCTACGTTCACCAAAGTCCCAATCCAACCTTATAGCCCTGTTCCTCCCTTTGAATTGACCATTTTTCCTTTTGACCTACCTTTGTTCCGGTGCACGGTTTTTGAGTTATTAATTTTTGAAGCATTCAATTTAGACGGTTTTCCATGTGAACGCGCTTTTCTTGCTTCCGAATCATGCTCTGACGTCATAGCCCTGACTAGCGCTTTTCCCCTGACATTTTTCCTTTTTATTCTGCATCATTTCGATACATGTTTTGTCCGTTATTAATTTTCTGGGTTTTCACGACTTTTTCGTGCGTATTTTTGACATTTTTCCATGTGAACCTGCTCTTTTTGCATCGGAATTCCAATTTGATTTGACAAGCGTGTCCCCTGTGCCTTCCCCTACCTTTTTCCTTTTTCCTCCACCCTTTTTCAACTTCCGGATTTTTACTTATTAATTTTTTAATGACTTTTCGGGAGTATTTTTGGAGTTTTTCACATGTGAACCCCTCCTACTTCCGCCGGAACTGCGGTTTAACATGATAACCCTGTGCCACTCCTTTCTCTGGACATTTTTCCTTCTTACTGCATGTCATTCCGGTGAATGGTTTGTCCGATATTAATTTCCGATCCCATTTTCGGGTTTGTTTTTTGGGTTTTTCCCATGTGCACGGGTCTTATCTCAGTCGGAATTATGTTTTGACATGATAGGATTGTCGGGCACATCTTTCTGCACAGTTTTCCTTTTTTCCACACCTCATTCCGATGCATGGATCTTTCGATATTAATTTTTAAATTGCGTTTTTGGTTCATTTTTTGTGTTTTTGCACGTGACCGCCCTTTACCTCCCGGAACTCCCGTCCCGTATTTTTCTTGTTTCCCCCCTGTCGTCCTGCCCACTTTTCGTTTTTACGATATTTCGTTTTGACGTCCGGATTGGGAGTTATTAATTTTTCTTTATTTTTCCGTTTTTCTCGCGCTCGTTTTGCGCGTGAACGCGCCCTTTTTCGATTTTACGAATCTCCACGCGCCTCGGTCGTGTCCGCGAAACCCGTACTGTCTTCCCGGTGCCATTTCAATCCCGTCACGGCAAATTTTTTTACCCCGTCCGGCGCATGTGCGCGGGACGGGGGTACCTACCCTTGTCCCTACCCTGCCCACCCCCTGTCCCTACCCTTCCCTACCCTTCCCCCCACCTGCCCACCCCATGGCCCCCCCCATGGGCCCCCCCACCCCTCCCCCCCCAACTGCCCATCCCCTTCCCCCCCAACTGCCCATCCCTTCCCCCCAACCGCCCTTCCCCCACTCGTTCTCTCTCCCTTTCTTTCCCTTCTTCTCCCTCCACTCCTCCTCCCCCCACTCCCCCGTCCTGCCTCCCCCCGCAGCCCTTCTTCTCCCTCTCCTCCTTCTCCTCCCCCCACTCCTTCTTCCTCCTTCCTCTCCCTTCTCTCCTGCCGACTTCAGCCCCTCCTCCTTCCTCCTCTCCTCCTCCCTCGCCTCCTCCTGCTTTCTCCTCCACCCTCCCTCCCCAGCGAGTCCCTCCTCCTCCCTCGCCTCCTCCTGCTTTCTCCTCCACCCTCTCTCCCCAGCGAGTCCCTCCTCCTCCCTCGCCTCCTCCTGCTTTCTAACCACCCTCCCTCCCCAGCGAGCTCCCTCCTCCTCCACCCTAACTCCCTGTGACCGCCTACCTCCTCCTTCCTTGCCCCCCAGCGACTTCCACCCCGCGAGTCTCCTCCCTCCTCCACCGCCCTTCAACGGACTCCTCTCCCACCTACCTCCTCCAGCGCGACCTCCGCCCGCGACCTCCCTCTCCTCCTTCTCCTCCCCCCACTCCTTCTTCCTCCACCTCTCCTTCTTCTCCCCTGTCCCGCCGCTGAACGCCGCCCCACTGTTGACATTGCCCCTGCCGCGCCGCCGTTCGGACTCCGCCGACTCCGCCGCCGTCGCCGTCGACTCCGCCACCGCCGCCGCCGCACCTCCTCCTCTTCTCCTCCTCCCCCACCCACCACCTCCACCTCCAACCCACCTCCTGGTTAGTCCTTAACTCTAGTTAGTTAGAATTAACTGCACCATGGTTAATTAACCCCCACCACCTAACCTTAGTTAGTCATAACCTAACCCCTAGTTAGTTTACCCCTACCCACTAACCTAACCCCTAGTTAGTTTCCACCCTACTAACTTAACCATAAGTAGTTGACTACCCCCACTAACTAACCCTAGGTTAGTTAGTCTCACCTAGGTTAGTTAGAACTAACCCAGACTAACCTAATTGACTTAGTCCACCCTAGACTAACCCAGACTAACCTAAGCAACTTAGACTTGCCTGACTAGACTTAGGTAGACTTACCTGACTTATCCCACTAACCTGACTTAATTGACTTATGTTTAACTCACTTATGTGATTAATGTGATTTAGGTGACTTAATTAATCACTACATTAATTTTTCCATTAAAAAAATTCAAAAAAATTTCTAAAAATTCCTTTTGCCTTTTGTCAATTTTTGGAAATTTGTCTGCTGGAAATTGCCTGCCCTATAATTTCTGAAAATTCCACATTTCCTAAATTTACCCCTAAATTGCCAATAAATATAGAAAAATCATTTAAAAATTTGTAAAAACATCCTCAAAAATTCTAAAAACATTCTAAAAAATTCCCCTCACCTCCCTTGCTCATTTTCCATTTATTCAAACATAAATAATCACAACTAAAAATAAAAAAATAAATAAAAATAAAAAACCAACACAAACCAACTTAACACATCTGCTAAGGTGTTGTCATTGTTGTTTCACCAGTGTTCTTTACTTTTCCTTTACTGGAACTCTTCCGTGCGCATTCCTGCATTACATACACACCCCTTCCAGGTATTTATTTTATGTGCTTTATTTAATTATTTTCCCCCTTAATCACAAATTAATTGTTAAAATGAACCCTTTAATTCACCCACAGTTTCCACGCGCATTCGCGCTAAACACACATACTTTTTAAATTAAAATTAACCAGCCGTTCACTTAGCACGCGCTACGTGCTCTACAGCGGCACTCTAAAATTTTAATTAAAATGAACCAGCCGTCACATGAGCACGCGCTGGCAAAAAAGCGCTCCACATCACCTTAAATTATAATCAATGAATTGCATTTAGAGACCCAGTCGGGAATTGAAGTCCGGGAATCGAATAAATGCACCGTTTAACCTAATCATTGGTAATTAAATTTATAATAAGGAACCGCCGTTTTCTTATTAAGGTTTATCACCTAATAAAAATTCACCCATTTTTAATAATTGATTAAAATCAACCCTTCATTAAATTAATTCCCCCCCTCACTGCACTTAATTTCCCTTTTTAATGAAGCGTTTCGTGGGATGGGTATACGCAGTTCTTAATGTTATTTTCCATGGTCCAGTCTTGGTTCTATCACAGATGTAGTTTTGATATGTGTCGGATATGGTATGGTTTTGGTTTCCTGTCTTAGTTACGGTTACGGGTACGGTATGCAGTTTTTTTTTTCTTTTATTGCCTGATACGGGGTTCAGGGTGTTTGTCTAATGCATCGCATGAAGCTTTCGGTCGCATTTGTCTCGAGGTCATGTCAAATTTTTTCTAGGATGTGGTTTGCTTAGGGTTAGTAGCTCGAGTCACGTTTTATTGGTAATTCTCTTATCCTTGTTTTTTTTTGTCTGTTGCTTTGCAGGCATTCTTCTTGATTGTCTGTGTTTGTGGTGTGTGTGTAACCATCTGAATGGCGCCTTCTCATGCTCCTCCCCCTATCCAGTACGTCCCATTAGTTAGTAGGGATTACTCATCCCTACTTACTTTTGAGCCCCTCACGAAGGCAGGACTTGCTGCTTTTGTGGCCACTCCTTTTCCATTACTTCCAGAGGATCCGTCCGTATGTGATGAGTTCCTGGCCTCTTACAGCAAGAAGACAGGCGTAGTCCAAGGAATGTCTATGACATTGACGTCTCGAGGCTTAGGGAAGGCTCTATCTTTACCCTTCAAAGGAGAACCTTTTGTGACCACTCGTCAGCTCTTCTCTAATGAAGAGATTCTCAAGCTGTTGCAGAAGCAGACACGGGAAATCCTTGATGTTAAGAAGGTGATAAACTCTTCAGGAGTTTCGTTTTCTATGATTACTGATCCCGTATGGAAGACGATGTGTCAGTTCCTTCAGGACAGGTTTATGCCTGCCAAAACACCATCCCACTATTTGTCCAAAGAGCTTTTCACAGCTTCCAGGATGGTGCTGAAGGGAGTTGCTATTGATTGGAGCACATACCTCCTTACTAAAATGGATCAGCATTTTGTTAAAGTCACCAGGGGTAATGTTACCAATGTTACCTACGGATCATATTTGTCTGCCTTCTTGACCTATTCAGGTTTACAGAAGACTGTACCTCCACCTCCTCCATCAGATCCAGTACCTCCTCCTCCACCTTCAGAAGAGTCAGCACCTACTGACATTGAGGATGATGATTCTCCGCCTCCCCTGGTCATACAGCGCAAACGCTTGAAGCGGGTAGCGGACAAAGCCCCTGCTGTACTTCCCTCAGTGTCTATCCCTGCTACTTCTGGCAGTGAACTCCCTGGGTATCTCACTTGCAATAACTTGTTCCGAGCACATAGAGAAGGATCCTTGGAGATCTCAGTTCCTTCCCTGAACAGTCTCGTCTCAGGAGATGCCATTCCTTTCCTCTGCAAGGATATTCAAAGTTCCATTGAGTTGTCAGTGACAGCCTGTGTTCAGCAGCTGTACGCATCTTTCTATGAAGAGCTCATGCAGTCCAAAGCCCAGTTGCATAAGGCAACATCTGAGTTAGCATCTGCTAAGGATACCCTAGTAGATTTATTTAAGCAAATGGAACAGCAAACCCAACTAGTTGCCACTCAAAGTGATGAGATTTCTTCATTGAAGACCCAGTTATTCGAGGCTCAGTCACAGGTTACTAGCCTTTTAACAGAGAAGGAGAGGATGTCCAGAGAAGCGAAGGAATTCCAAGCTATTTTAGATGACAAGCTTTCAGCTTTACAGATGGCTAATGACACAGTGGCCAACCAAGCCTCCCAAATCTAGCAATTGCAAGATCAGCTTGCAAAGTCCCGCTCTGTTCCTCCAAGCCCTCCTGTTTCATTAATTCCTTCTCTTTCACAGCAGGATTTGGCTGCCCTACAGAGACAAGCTACTTTGTGCCCTCTATTCCAAGACAAAGTGGAAAGATTGCAGTCCCGAATGGACTTGTTATGGTCTACCTTTGAACAATTTCAGGACTTTGTCCTACCAGACCATTCTTTCTTTGTCCACTACCACTTGCAGAAGTTGGTCTTCTATATGAAGCTTTCCACGATGGATTTACCTTTTCCAGAGGATGGCTGGAGTGGGGCTTGGTCTGCTGAGTTGTTGACAGGGGTAGTCAGAATGGTCTTTGAAGATTCTGTCACGCCAGACACCATGTTGATGTCATACATGTATCTACGAGGAGATTTGTTAATTCCAGATGAGGTAGATATGGCATGGTATGTGGGGGATGTGGTCTTACATGCTGTTCTATATGTCAATCATTTGGAGTTGCGCATAGCTGATATGTTTCAGAGTTATTCCTCCAAAGTGGCTGATTGTCAGGATAGTTCGTGGTATTCCATGATTGATTCGGTGGTCCTAAATCAAAGACAAAACACAGCTCCTACCATTGTACAGAGTACTAACCAACTGAGGATGGATCTCTTAACCTATCTTTCCAAACATAATCCATTTGATGCTACTTTCTTTGATGCCTATCATAGACGATCTCTCTTAGGACCTTCTGTTCCTACCCTCCTCTATTACCAACAATTGGCTCACCGCTATGCTATATATTTTTCCCTTTGTCAAACTAATTCCACAGTAATTTTACCACTTCTTTTCCAACCTTTCAATTTCCCTCAAATTCCTATTTTCACTTACTGTTCCTTTATTGAGGATAGGGTATTTTCCCCTTCTCCACCCTGTCCTTCACCCCTCATTAATGTACCCTCCACATTTCCTATTTATCAGTTAACACCGTTCCTTAGTGATTCCTTCCAAATTTCTGCCACTCCTTCTTTAACCTTTTCTTCCTTTTATGATTTTTCCTATCCTTCCCTACATCCACTTTCCCTTATTCCATTACCCTCTCCTAACACTTCCATATCTCAACCACCTCAGTTGGTTAGTGACTGTGACGGTTTTGATAATCAGATTTCTAGAAGAAGGGGATGGAGTTCGGATGATTGCCTTACAGGACCGCAGATTAATTGGCCAGTAATTTCAGGAGAATGGACAACTTCCAGTCAAGCTTATCAAAACTATGTTCATTTTGCCTAGCAATATTCACAGTCTGCAGATCCCTTAGTGAGATTAACTGCTCACTTTGCTTGGTACCTGGCGTATATGCATAGGCACTCTCATACTGATTCAAAGCCTATTCCAAAGTTGTGCATGAATGTCAATGTTAGCATTGATTCCCAACAGCTGGAGATACTGTATTTTCATGCCCTCTGTTTGCCTAGCAGATACTTGGTCCTGTTGGAAAGGATGTGCTGTCTCCAATTTTTCCAAAATCCTCCTAAAAACTTTGTAGATGAATCCTTATCTATGGATCGATTCCAACAACATCAATCTTTTAAAAGGGATCATCTTCATTGATGCCTTTCCAATGTATGATGCAAGCTTTTTAATGCCAAACTCTTCTTTTTGAAGAAGTCATTCAGATGGTTGTGTTGTGAGTTTCTTTATGTCACACGAATGTGGTGGTTTCCTATTGGATTTTGTGTACGAGCTATATTTTGGAGATTTGTCGAGATGGGGTCGTGGATGGAGAATTGAAGCTGATACAGATGAAGAAGAAGAAAACTCTTATATCCTTTACAAATTTGTGGTGATTTTTAGTTTGATAAGAGGTGTTAATGTGTAAAGAGTTTTCCTTTCTTTGTATTTTTATATCAGAAACAGATTATAAGTTGGGGTCGTGGTGGATGGATTCTTTTTGAAAAGATATTGAAGATCAAAGTGAAGCTTTTCAATGAACTTGTATTCCCTTTTTCCTGGGTCGCGAGGATGCTTCCTTATTAAGTGTGGGGATATGTTGAGTGTTGAAATGACTTGTTTTTTGGCTGATTTTTGTTGTTTTTGAGAGCTGAATGGTTGATTTTATGGGATGATTGATTGATTTGGAAGTGGATTGAGAGTGTTTTGGATGATATTGATTGTGTTTTGGAAGTTCATGATGTTTGTTGATGGTTCTGTGATGTTCTGATAGGTTCTGATAGGTTCTGTATACCTTCTGTTTTGCTCTGTTTTGGTCTGTTTTGTTCTGATTGTCTTCTGTAAGGAGGGATGGAGTATTGATTGATGAAGAATGAGATATTGTGAAAGCTTATTGAATGTTTTGTGAGAGTTTTGAATAGTTTGAGAATGAGTTATGAGGTTTTGATGACCTTCTGTAACCTTCTGTAGGTCTTCTGTAGAGCTTCTGCTTCTGTTCTGTTTCTGTTCTGTTCTGTACTGTCTCTGTTCTGGTACTGTTCTGTAGACTGTTCTGTATGCTTCTGTAAGTGTTCTGTGGAATGTATGTGTGACTTTTGGGAAAGTTTTCTAGCCTTGGAAAGAGGTGAATACAAGTGCAAAAGAGCTGAAAGAAGTGGAAGAAGTAGCTGCTGAAGACTCAAGAGAAGACTAGAGTGAAGTGACAGTAGTGAGCTGTGAAGAGACACTATAGTGGGTCTGGTGACCCTTCATATCAGACATACCTCTTGGGAGGGGTATCCACGACCTAAGAGTGATTATTGAGAGTGATTTTTGAGAGATTGTAGTGAGGATATGATGTATTATTGATGGAGTGTGAGAGAGAGAGTCAGAGATAGCCAATTCTACTCAAACAGAGTGATTGTATATGAGAGATTGAGAGAGAAGACTATGAAGATATTGAAGATGAATACTATGTGATGTATTTCCATTCAAAGATGGTGTACTTCTTTGCTTTCTTTGTTCTATTGATGGATTTTGTGAAGATGTTGAAGAATATGGTTGATTCTATTAAAAACCGTGGGAGATTTACATGATGCTGCATGAAGATTTGTTGTGCCTGGTGTTCTTTTCTTCATTGTGATAATATGAAACATGATAAACAAGCTTGTTGATGTTACAAGATAGATTTTCTTGCAAGAGAATTCCCTTTTCCTTGGTGTTCCTCTCGGGGCTCCACCAGGTTCCACGAGTTTAATTCCACATACAAGAAATGCTTTAAGCATGCTTAACTCCATAGGAAGAATGTATTTACGCTTGCCCTTAATTCGTGTAGTAAAGATAAAAGTACATTTGAGAAATTATCTCCTTGAACGATGGACAAGGGTTGATGCATGTCATGCAATTGGGTTGCTTGCATTTCCAAAGTTGTGAACATAAATTACTTGTCCGTCTTACGAGCTTAGTTGCATGTTGCCTTTTTGTGCATTTCCAAAGTGATAAGCCTAAACGCATATTGCTTAGCGTTAAAAGAGGAAATTGTTAAGAGCATCCTTGATTGGCCGTGAAAGAACAAGCATATCTTGCATTTAGTCAATAACTTCCTTTGTTATGACTCGCATGAGAAAATTGTTAACATCCATTGCACGGCATGAAAATGAAACCATGGACATTGCATGTTGCATGCAAAGACGCTTGTACAATGGATTAAAGGTTGCCTGTCACATATTCGTGATGCATGAACTTCATTTAACGAAGTTGTATCTAGAAAAGGTTGAATGTTACATATTCATCATGCATAAATTTCATTCATTGAAGTTGCATTTAGAAAAGGTTGCATGTCTTATCAAAGCATGAAATTCCATTGCATTAAATGAAAGGTTGTAGGCATAGTTTCTGGATGTAAATCCTTGTAGATTTTATGCAAGTTATTCTCCAAATTATCATTCGTCATGACTTTAGCAAGAAATGAAAAGGGTTATTGCAAACCTTATAGTACATAGAGGTCACGAATCACATATTTACACGTAATGTGATGTCTTGCAACTATTTACACCTTTAGATCAAGTTTAGCATCTCTAAGAAAGAATCGTTCCTTGTCGCAAGACAAGTAGACCAGTTTAGCTAAACCCCTTGTAATGTTATAACCCTCAAGGGATTCGTATAGGCATAACTAGTCGATACGATGAACACCTCAAGTGCTAGCTAGGGCTTAGCACGTTAGAAATTCTGCCTAGTTTTACACTTGGTCACCAAGTCAAGACCCTCAAACCCAAAGGTCCTACCCACATTCACAGAATTTTTGAGTTAATTGGACACTCGTGCAATAACGATCTGGGGTTTTACCCTAAGGATCGAACGACATCCAATCGAGTTTAGAAACCCTAGGCCCAAACGTTATTGGCCTAGCAAGGTTAGCGTTGGGTTGGGTAAGAAGACACCCCAAACCCTACACCTCGACTAAACAAATTCCTTGACCAAGAAATGCCATCTGATGGGTAAAATGATCCCATAAGTTAGGTGTGACACAACAAGTTGCATCGTCGCATGGTTGTGTTAAATCACAAAGTAGAGTTGCCACTCTTTAGAATAAGGTTGGCATGCTCTAGCGCAAGTCTAACTTGCAAGAGGATGAGTAGACATCCTATTACATCACCTTTCTTGGGCTGACTTGCCAAGTGAGGGGAAGTTATGTTTCGCCTAGTAAGCAAAGGATCAATCAAGTTAGAGCGACATGATCGCCAGGATTTATTGTCTTAACTTAAGAAACCTAAGGTGTTTGTTAATTTGGGTTGACAGGGTATGACCCTAACCCAAGCACAAAAGGGTAAACAAACAAATCCTTGGGGATCTTGCCAAGTCGCAATTGATCCCGGATTGAATGATGGATGCATTCTGAGAGAAGGATTCACTCATTAGCAGTTGGCCAAATAAACGACCACTAGATTGATTGTTTTTGTAACAGTTTAGGGGCACTATTTGCATTGTTTGCTCAAGGAACTAAAGATGGAAAGATAATTAATGCTTCAGGTTGAAGGCCTGAAGGGAGAGGCAACATCAGTTACCCCCGATTATCTGCCTGACCCTAACCAAGGGGGTTGTTAGCCGTGTCGGGAACATGGACGGAACCTGCCGCGAGAGGTCTCTCTGTTGGGCACTACTTGTTTGGAGCAGGAGGATGCTTCGGTGCTAGGAGGGGCTCTGGTTGTAGATCCCTTGCCTTTTGGGCCCTGCACAAGAGGCCGACGTGACTCGAGATTGGATCTCGAGGCCCGCATACTAGTCTATGGGTGAAATCTTTGATTAGTAATCCCTGTGGATTGCTGGATTTCCTTCAGGTAGATTATGGATTGCCTTCGGGCGGATTATGGATTAGCCTACGGGCTGGATTATTGTGATGTATTCCAAAGACTGATTAATAAGATAACCTGTTGAGAAGGAACTTGTTTGGCATAGTTTTTCTATGTCAAGTGCTAAGATAACGTGAAGGAATCAGTGATTGGCTAATTAAGGAATTTGTTTTATGCGTGTCCAACTAAATGTGGTAGGTAATTAGACAACTAAAGCAAACCTGAGGAAAGTGCGGTGGATGTGGCCATGGGTCCGTCCTACGGATGGGTGGTCCTAGTTGGTCGGGAACTTTTCTCAAACGAAATCGACAACAGCAGGGATCATTTCTCGAAGGAAATGAATAGCAAGGAATGTTGAACTAGAGTCTAGGATACTAGAACCCCGATCCAGTACGTCCCATTAGTTAGTAGGGATTACTCATCCCTACTTACTTTTGAGCCCCTCACGAAGGCAGGACTTGCTGCTTTTGTGGCCACTCCTTTTCCATTACTTCCAGAGGATCCGTCCGTATGTGATGAGTTCCTGGCCTCTTACAGCAAGAAGACAGGCGTAGTCCAAGGAATGTCTATGACATTGACGTCTCGAGGCTTAGGGAAGGCTCTATCTTTACCCTTCAAAGGAGAACCTTTTGTGACCACTCGTCAGCTCTTCTCTAATGAAGAGATTCTCAAGCTGTTGCAGAAGCAGACACGGGAAATCCTTGATGTTAAGAAGGTGATAAACTCTTCAGGAGTTTCGTTTTCTATGATTACTGATCCCGTATGGAAGACGATGTGTCAGTTCCTTCAGGACAGGTTTATGCCTGCCAAAACACCATCCCACTATTTGTCCAAAGAGCTTTTCACAGCTTCCAAGATGGTGCTGAAGGGAGTTGCTATTGATTGGAGCACATACCTCCTTACTAAAATGGATCAGCATTTTGTTAAAGTCACCAGGGGTAATGTTACCAATGTTACCTACGGATCATATTTGTCTGCCTTCTTGACCTATTCAGGTTTACAGAAGACTGTACCTCCACCTCCTCCATCAGATCCAGTACCTCCTCCTCCACCTTCAGAAGAGTCAGCACCTATTGACATTGAGGATGATGATTCTCCGCCTCCCCTGGTCATACAGCGCAAACGCTTGAAGCGGGTAGCGGACAAAGCCCCTGCTGTACTTCCCTCAGTGTCTATCCCTGCTACTTCTGGCAGTGAACTCCCTGGGTATCTCACTTGCAATAACTTGTTCCGAGCACATAGAGAAGGATCCTTGGAGATCTCAGTTCCTTCCCTGAACAGTCTCGTCTCAGGAGATGCCATTCCTTTCCTCTGCAAGGATATTCAAAGTTCCATTGAGTTGTCAGTGACAGCCTGTGTTCAGCAGCTGTACGCATCTTTCTATGAAGAGCTCATGCAGTCCAAAGCCCAGTTGCATAAGGCAACATCTGAGTTAGCATCTGCTAAGGATACCCTAGTAGATTTATTTAAGCAAATGGAACAGCAAACCCAACTAGTTGCCACTCAAAGTGATGAGATTTCTTCATTGAAGACCCAGTTATTCGAGGCTCAGTCACAGGTTACTAGCCTTTTAACAGAGAAGGAGAGGATGTCCAGAGAAGCGAAGGAATTCCAAGCTATTTTAGATGACAAGCTTTCAGCTTTACAGATGGCTAATGACACAGTGGCCAACCAAGCCTCCCAAATCTAGCAATTGCAAGATCAGCTTGCAAAGTCCCGCTCTGTTCCTCCAAGCCCTCCTGTTTCATTAATTCCTTCTCTTTCACAGCAGGATTTGGCTGCCCTACAGAGACAAGCTACTTTGTGCCCTCTATTCCAAGACAAAGTGGAAAGATTGCAGTCCCGAATGGACTTGTTATGGTCTACCTTTGAACAATTTCAGGACTTTGTCCTACCAGACCATTCTTTCTTTGTCCACTACCACTTGCAGAAGTTGGTCTTCTATATGAAGCTTTCCACGATGGATTTACCTTTTCCAGAGGATGGCTGGAGTGGGGCTTGGTCTGCTGAGTTGTTGACAGGGGTAGTCAGAATGGTCTTTGAAGATTCTGTCACGCCAGACACCATGTTGATGTCATACATGTATCTACGAGGAGATTTGTTAATTCCAGATGAGGTAGATATGGCATGGTATGTGGGGGATGTGGTCTTACATGCTGTTCTATATGTCAATCATTTGGAGTTGCGCATAGCTGATATGTTTCAGAGTTATTCCTCCAAAGTGGCTGATTGTCAGGATAGTTCGTGGTATTCCATGATTGATTCGGTGGTCCTAAATCAAAGACAAAACACAGCTCCTACCATTGTACAGAGTACTAACCAACTGAGGATGGATCTCTTAACCTATCTTTCCAAACATAATCCATTTGATGCTACTTTCTTTGATGCCTATCATAGACGATCTCTCTTAGGACCTTCTGTTCCTACCCTCCTCTATTACCAACAATTGGCTCACCGCTATGCTATATATTTTTCCCTTTGTCAAACTAATTCCACAGTAATTTTACCACTTCTTTTCCAACCTTTCAATTTCCCTCAAATTCCTATTTTCACTTACTGTTCCTTTATTGAGGATAGGGTATTTTCCCCTTCTCCACCCTGTCCTTCACCCCTCATTAATGTACCCTCCACATTTCCTATTTATCAGTTAACACCGTTCCTTAGTGATTCCTTCCAAATTTCTGCCACTCCTTCTTTAACCTTTTCTTCCTTTTATGATTTTTCCTATCCTTCCCTACATCCACTTTCCCTTATTCCATTACCCTCTCCTAACACTTCCATATCTCAACCACCTCAGTTGGTTAGTGACTGTGACGGTTTTGATAATCAGATTTCTAGAAGAAGGGGATGGAGTTCGGATGATTGCCTTACAGGACCGCAGATTAATTGGCCAGTAATTTCAGGAGAATGGACAACTTCCAGTCAAGCTTATCAAAACTATGTTCATTTTGCCTAGCAATATTCACAGTCTGCAGATCCCTCAGTGAGATTAACTGCTCACTTTGCTTGGTACCTGGCGTATATGCATAGGCACTCTCATACTGATTCAAAGCCTATTCCAAAGTTGTGCATGAATGTCAATGTTAGCATTGATTCCCAACAGCTGGAGATACTGTATTTTCATGCCCTCTGTTTGCCTAGCAGATACTTGGTCCTGTTGGAAAGGATGTGCTGTCTCCAATTTTTCCAAAATCCTCCTAAAAACTTTGTAGATGAATCCTTATCTATGGATCGATTCCAACAACATCAATCTTTTAAAAGGGATCATCTTCATTGATGCCTTTCCAATGTATGATGCAAGCTTTTTAATGCCAAACTCTTCTTTTTGAAGAAGTCATTCAGATGGTTGTGTTGTGAGTTTCTTTATGTCACACGAATGTGGTGGTTTCCTATTGGATTTTGTGTACGAGCTATATTTTGGAGATTTGTCGAGATGGGGTCGTGGATGGAGAATTGAAGCTGATACAGATGAAGAAGAAGAAAACTCTTATATCCTTTACAAATTTGTGGTGATTTTTAGTTTGATAAGAGGTGTTAATGTGTAAAGAGTTTTCCTTTCTTTGTATTTTTATATCAGAAACAGATTATAAGTTGGGGTCGTGGTGGATGGATTCTTTTTGAAAAGATATTGAAGATCAAAGTGAAGCTTTTCAATGAACTTGTATTCCCTTTTTCCTGGGTCGCGAGGATGCTTCCTTATTAAGTGTGGGGATATGTTGAGTGTTGAAATGACTTGTTTTTTGGCTGATTTTTGTTGTTTTTGAGAGCTGAATGGTTGATTTTATGGGATGATTGATTGATTTGGAAGTGGATTGAGAGTGTTTTGGATGATATTGATTGTGTTTTGGAAGTTCATGATGTTTGTTGATGGTTCTGTGATGTTCTGATAGGTTCTGATAGGTTCTGTATACCTTCTGTTTTGCTCTGTTTTGGTCTGTTTTGTTCTGATTGTCTTCTGTAAGGAGGGATGGAGTATTGATTGATGAAGAATGAGATATTGTGAAAGCTTATTGAATGTTTTGTGAGAGTTTTGAATAGTTTGAGAATGAGTTATGAGGTTTTGATGACCTTCTGTAACCTTCTGTAGGTCTTCTGTAGAGCTTCTGCTTCTGTTCTGTTTCTGTTCTGTTCTGTACTGTCTCTGTTCTGGTACTGTTCTGTAGACTGTTCTGTATGCTTCTGTAAGTGTTCTGTGGAATGTATGTGTGACTTTTGGGAAAGTTTTCTAGCCTTGGAAAGAGGTGAATACAAGTGCAAAAGAGCTGAAAGAAGTGGAAGAAGTAGCTGCTGAAGACTCAAGAGAAGACTAGAGTGAAGTGACAGTAGTGAGCTGTGAAGAGACACTATAGTGGGTCTGGTGACCCTTCATATCAGACATACCTCTTGGGAGGGGTATCCACGACCTAAGAGTGATTATTGAGAGTGATTTTTGAGAGATTGTAGTGAGGATATGATGTATTATTGATGGAGTGTGAGAGAGAGAGTCAGAGATAGCCAATTCTACTCAAACAGAGTGATTGTATATGAGAGATTGAGAGAGAAGACTATGAAGATATTGAAGATGAATACTATGTGATGTATTTCCATTCAAAGATGGTGTACTTCTTTGCTTTCTTTGTTCTATTGATGGATTTTGTGAAGATGTTGAAGAATATGGTTGATTCTATTAAAAACCGTGGGAGATTTACATGATGCTGCATGAAGATTTGTTGTGCCTGGTGTTCTTTTCTTCATTGTGATAATATGAAACATGATAAACAAGCTTGTTGATGTTACAAGATAGATTTTCTTGCAAGAGAATTCCCTTTTCCTTGGTGTTCCTCTCGGGGCTCCACCAGGTTCCACGAGTTTAATTCCACATACAAGAAATGCTTTAAGCATGCTTAACTCCATAGGAAGAATGTATTTACGCTTGCCCTTAATTCGTGTAGTAAAGATAAAAGTACATTTGAGAAATTATCTCCTTGAACGATGGACAAGGGTTGATGCATGTCATGCAATTGGGTTGCTTGCATTTCCAAAGTTGTGAACATAAATTACTTGTCCGTCTTACGAGCTTAGTTGCATGTTGCCTTTTTGTGCATTTCCAAAGTGATAAGCCTAAACGCATATTGCTTAGCGTTAAAAGAGGAAATTGTTAAGAGCATCCTTGATTGGCCGTGAAAGAACAAGCATATCTTGCATTTAGTCAATAACTTCCTTTGTTATGACTCGCATGAGAAAATTGTTAACATCCATTGCACGGCATGAAAATGAAACCATGGACATTGCATGTTGCATGCAAAGACGCTTGTACAATGGATTAAAGGTTGCCTGTCACATATTCGTGATGCATGAACTTCATTTAACGAAGTTGTATCTAGAAAAGGTTGAATGTTACATATTCATCATGCATAAATTTCATTCATTGAAGTTGCATTTAGAAAAGGTTGCATGTCTTATCAAAGCATGAAATTCCATTGCATTAAATGAAAGGTTGTAGGCATAGTTTCTGGATGTAAATCCTTGTAGATTTTATGCAAGTTATTCTCCAAATTATCATTCGTCATGACTTTAGCAAGAAATGAAAAGGGTTATTGCAAACCTTATAGTACATAGAGGTCACGAATCACATATTTACACGTAATGTGATGTCTTGCAACTATTTACACCTTTAGATCAAGTTTAGCATCTCTAAGAAAGAATCGTTCCTTGTCGCAAGACAAGTAGACCAGTTTAGCTAAACCCCTTGTAATGTTATAACCCTCAAGGGATTCGTATAGGCATAACTAGTCGATACGATGAACACCTCAAGTGCTAGCTAGGGCTTAGCACGTTAGAAATTCTGCCTAGTTTTACACTTGGTCACCAAGTCAAGACCCTCAAACCCAAAGGTCCTACCCACATTCACAGAATTTTTGAGTTAATTGGACACTCGTGCAATAACGATCTGGGGTTTTACCCTAAGGATCGAACGACATCCAATCGAGTTTAGAAACCCTAGGCCCAAACGTTATTGGCCTAGCAAGGTTAGCGTTGGGTTGGGTAAGAAGACACCCCAAACCCTACACCTCGACTAAACAAATTCCTTGACCAAGAAATGCCATCTGATGGGTAAAATGATCCCATAAGTTAGGTGTGACACAACAAGTTGCATCGTCGCATGGTTGTGTTAAATCGCAAAGTAGAGTTGCCACTCTTTAGAATAAGGTTGGCATGCTCTAGTGCAAGTCTAACTTGCAAGAGGATGAGTAGACATCCTATTACATCACCTTTCTTGGGCTGACTTGCCAAGTGAGGGGAAGTTATGTTTCGCCTAGTAAGCAAAGGATCAATCAAGTTAGAGCGACATGATCGCCAGGATTTATTGTCTTAACTTAAGAAACCTAAGGTGTTGGTTAATTTGGGTTGACAGGGTATGACCCTAACCCAAGCACAAAAGGGTAAACAAACAAATCCTTGGGGATCTTGCCAAGTCGCAATTGATCTCGGATTGAATGATGGATGCATTCTGAGAGAAGGATTCACTCATTAGCAGTTGGCCAAATAAACGACCACTAGATTGATTGTTTTTGTAACAGTTTAGGGGCACTATTTGCATTGTTTGCTCAAGGAACTAAAGATGGAAAGATAATTAATGCTTCAGGTTGAAGGCCTGAAGGGAGAGGCAACATCAGTTACCCCCGATTATCTGCCTGACCCTAACCAAGGGGGTTGTTAGCCGTGTCGGGAACATGGACGGAACCTGCCGCGAGAGGTCTCTCTGTTGGGCACTACTTGTTTGGAGCAGGAGTATGCTTCGGTGCTAGGAGGGGCTCTGGTTGTAGATCCCTTGCCTTTTGGGCCCTGCACAAGAGGCCGACGTGACTCGAGATTGGATCTCGAGGCCCGCATACTAGTCTATGGGTGAAATCTTTGATTAGTAATCCCTGTGGATTGTTGGATTTCCTTCAGGTAGATTATGGATTGCCTTCGGGCGGATTATGGATTAGCCTACGGGCTGGATTATTGTGATGTATTCCAAAGACTGATTAATAAGATAACCTGTTGAGAAGGAACTTGTTTGGAACAGTTTTTCTATGTCAAGTGCTAAGATAACGTGAAGGAATCAGTGATTGGCTAATTAAGGAATTTGTTTTATGCGTGTCCAACTAAATGTGGTAGGTAATTAGACAACTAAAGCAAACCTGAGGAAAGTGCGGTGGATGTGGCCATGGGTCCGTCCTACGGATGGGTGGTCCTAGTTGGTCGGGAACTTTTCTCAAACGAAATCGACAGCAGCAAGGATCATTTCTCAAAGGAAATGAATAGCAAGGAACGTTGAACTAGAGTCTAGGATACTAGAACCCCGATTTATGCTGTTTAAGGGGAACGGAATGGGACTATGCCTTATGGGCAGAGAGGGCGAGCTTTGCATCCCTCTCATTTTCCATTATCCTTGAACCAAGTGCAACATGAATACACTTTGACCCTAACGTTTCTACATAAAGTAGTTCACCTGGGGTTCGACACTAGTCACGCTCTAGGAATTTGACCACTAGAGGAAACCCTGATTCAGGTCGAGTCCTAAGTGGGAATGGCCGGAATACTTCTGCTACATGGCAGACTCGGGAAGACCTAGATCGCAAACCCCATAGCATTCCGTTGGAGTGCCGGGTGGCGCTTTCTACACTCTCTTCCGATCCGATGGGCTGCTAAGATATGTCCTGCAAGGGAAGAGGTGGACACGTTACAGTTGGTATCAGACCGAACCAACGAGGAACTTATGTTTACAAGAAAACTTAATAAGGAAAAGTAGAGAAATTATTGCTATTAAGAACATTTCCTTACCTACTTGTCAATGCTAACTTGCAAAGTTGGGAAGCATGGAACAAATTCTTCGTGTTCCTGGTCATTGCGGTCATGTTTATGACCGCAATGCGTGCCTCGGATTATCAACGGAGGATCAATATGATGAATATCCTAGACCGCATCTACAATCCATTGCCTTTGTACATGGAACGGAGATGGACAGGTGATTCAGGAATCTATTACATAGCTGCCCATCAATTTGCATATCTTCGAAACAACCTAAAGAGAATCAAGTGGTTGGAGAACCTGAAGATCGTGAAGCTATTCATCTTTGTTGAGGCTCACGCAAACACAACCCTACATGTCGGAGGTCGGAAGGTCAAGCTGAACACGTATGTGTACGAGGAAGTGACCCGAATAATCCCTGCCGACAGGATCAAGGTGTTGGGACGTTACGAGAAGAAAGGGTACTAAAGGAAAGGATACCCTAATCTTCCAAAGACCTATCGATTCCTAAAAATCCATGACCCCAATCCATACTATTACTCAATTCCAGTAGCTGAATGTAACACAATCTTTTTCTCCCTGAATTAATGTATCAGCTTGTTTCATTCCCCCAAGAATAATTGTACTCCGAAAGGGCTATGCCCATATGAATGGAATAAGACTCTTTTTATCAACGATTATCTTGACTATGAGTATTGATAAAAAGTTAAGTGATTAGGTCTCTTGGTTGAAAGCTGAATTGGGCATGAAACGTTTAGCGAGTTGTTAACGTTAAAGAATCTCATATCCAGGCACAACCCTAGGTACAGATTCCTAATCCGACCTCTACACCAAGTACAGCCATGATTCAAGAGAAGAAGTTTATTCTCAAGCAGATCAAGCCACCAGAATTTGACGGCAAAAGAAGGGCCATCCAAACTAATGTGGAGATCTGGATCAAGTCCATGGAAGATTACTTTGAAGCGGCTGGTATTGCTCCCACCAACCCTCACCAAGCTGAAGCTCACCGGCGAAGCCAGGCTTTGGTGGAACCAATGGTGGAGAGACCAAGGGATCTCGGAAGGGTCCATTACTTGGGAGAAGCTGAAAAGAGCTATACAAGGAAGATACTTACCACCTACATACCGCAGGAGAAGATGAACAAGTTTTATGAGCTGAAAATAGCTTGGTTTATCTCTTGACCCTTATTACTCAAAGTTCGTCTCTCTTCTGAAGTATGCGTCACAAATGGATATGACACAACAGGTGTCGAATTTTTGTGCCGGATTAAACCCACCTATAAATACCCGCCTCGAATCAATGCACCCAACAAATCTTCAGGACGCGCTCATTCGAGTTGCGCCCATAATTCAGGAGATGCAGACCAGGCCAAGAAGTAACAAGTCTTGGTCTTATAAGGATCACAAAAAAGGAGTATATAGGTCCCAAACGAAGAGAGTTCAAGGTCAAAACCAGGGACAAAGGAAGAAAGAGAGGACCAACAATGTCAATAACATTGTTCCGACCCAAGGTAATGGCCGCAATCTCTGTTGCTTCCATTACAATGAGGCTGGTCATTTCAAAAGGCAATGTCCCAAACTTGACAGAGGACAATGTCAAGGACCATTCCAAGGAACCGCCCGTGGCCAAGGAGCCGCCACCCGGGGAGCAGAGGAAGAACCGCTTGTGTTGCCAATAGGGAGATGTGTGAAGAAGAAGACCCAACCGTGGAAGCAGACTTTGAGAGGGCAACAGTCCATGCCACCCTTCACAAGAAAGGCCCAAATCGCCAATTTGCAGTGATTTAGATACCATTGGATTATCAAGGTAAAGGCTTCAAAACCTTGATTGATTGTGGTAGTACACATTCCTTTATTTCACCAGCGTGTGCTAAAAGATTAGGAATAGCCACAAAAGATGCACCTACCTTTCTTGTGGAACTAGAAAATGGTCATGAGGTCACTTGTACCAGGAAAACTGCTAAGGTGGAATTCTTACTGGGAGCAAAGTCGACTTCGGTCAGATTCAGGGTCATGAACCTAGGTATCCAAGAGTGTTTGCTTGGAATGGATTGGCTTAAACCTAATGAGGACCACATTCATTGTGAAAAGGGCCAAGTTTCCTTTCGAAATTCTGAAGGGGAATTGGCCACAACTCAAGGGGAGGCTGGAAAGCCGAAAATTTAATTTTCCAAAGCATCTTGGATAATAAAGGGGGTTAAAAAGGGGCTACCTGTCTATTTGATTAAGCTAAATAAGCTAGATCAGAATCAAAAGTCTAGTGAAGAACCTTCTTGGCTAAAGGAGTACACAGACATATTTCCTGAAGAGCTGATAGAACTTCCGCCTCAAAGGGAAGTTGATCATGAAATCAAGCTAGTGCCAGGAGCTACGCGAGTTGCAAAGAGGCCATATAGGATGTCCATCCCAGAAGCGATTGAGCTGAAGGAGCAACTCAAGCAACTGTTAGACCAAGGCTACATCCATCCCAGCATTTTGCCATGGGGAGCTCCAGTGCTGTTCCAAAAGAAGAAGAATGGAACACTTCGACTATGTATTGATTACAGAGGGTTGAATCAATCAACCATTAAGAACAAATATCCTATTCCAAGAATAGATGAACTTCTTGACCATCTTCAAGGTGCAAAGATCTTCTCCAAGATTGATCTCAGATCTGGATACTATCAGATAAGGATCAAGGAAGAAGACATCCCAAAGACGACATTCAACACAAGATATGGACATTTTGAGTTCCTAGTCATGTCATTCGGGCTGACGAATGCACCTACCACCTTCAATAGGTTAATGCAAGATATCTTTAGGCCATATCTTGATGACTTCTACTCATGTTCTTCGACAATACCTTAGTCTACTCCAAACAGGAAGAAGATCATGAACCCCACTTCGCATTGTCCTTGAGACAATGAGAGCACACAAGCTTTATGCCAAGAAGAAGGAGTGTGCATTCTTCAAGCGACACATTGAATACCTGGGATTCATTGTATCAGTGAAAGGAGTCTCAATAGACCCGCGGCCAAAGTCAAAGATGTTCTAGAATGGCCAACACCAACAACTGTCAAAGAAATACGCAATTTTCTTGGATTGATAGGATGGTACAAGGTCTTTATCAAAAACTATGCTTTGATTGCAGCACCTCTAACGGATCTACTGAAGAAGCAAACATTGATTGTATAGTGAACTGCTGAACAATCTAGCTTTGATAAACTAAAGCAAAGTTTGGTATCAACGCCTATCCTAAAACTTCCAGACCTCAATAAGGAGGTCCAAGTAGTAACCGATGCTAGCATACTTGCCTTAGGATGTGTGCTTATGCAAGAGGGTCATCCTGTAGCATACTCTTCAAGAAAACTGAAGAGCCATGAGAAGAATTATGCTACCCATGATCTAGAGCTGTTAGCTATCATCCACGCTCTCAAGATTTGGAGACACTACCTGTTGGGTAACAAGTTTGCCCAACAGCTGTCATCCACGCTCTCAAGCTTTGGAGACACTACCTGTTGGGTAACAAGTTTACCCTAGTGATGGATCATAAAAGTCTCAAGTGGATCTTTACCCACAACGAGCTCAACATGAGGCAACGTCGATGGATTGAAGTGCTAGAGGAATATGATTTTGAAATCAAATACCAGCCTGGAAAGGAGAATGTAGTTTTCGATGCACTCAGTCATAAGGCATTTCTAAATTCTCTAATCTTGCAAGATCCATCAACAGCTAGATCTCTAGCCACAAAGGTATCCATACAAAACAACCCAATACTTGAGACAGCTAGAGAATAAGCATGCCATGATCCAACCTATCAGAAGATGCTAAGGGAAATCCCTATCAAGGATCAAGACCCGAAGCTACAGGCTAAGTATCTAGAATTCTCTATCAATAGTGGACTTGTATACTATAAAATGAGATTATGTATACCGGCAAGCTAGTCACTCAAGCAAAAGATACTTTGGAAAGCTCATGATTCCCCTTTTTCAGGACATCCTGGCTATGCCAAGACCCTCAATGCAGTTAGAAAGAGCTCCTATTGGGAGAGGCTTAAAGGTGATGTTCTCAAATATGTCACTAAGTGTTTGTCTTGTCAATGTATTAAGGCCGAGCATATCAAAATGCTAAGAAAGTTGCAACCACTTGACATTCCCCAAATGAAATGGGAATTCATTAGTATGGATTTTGTTGTTAGCCTACCCCAAGTTCAGGGAGGATACAACTCCATTATGGTTGTGGTTGATATGATCACCAAGGTTGCACACCTTATCCCTATTAAGACAAACTATAAAGCCTCAGACATTGCAAGGTTATTTATCAAAGAGATATTCAAATTGCATGGGTTACCCAAAAGAATCACTAGTGATCGTGATTCGCTCTTCACATTTCACTTCTAAAGGGCTATCTTCGAAGCCATTGGGACTCAACTTTGTTTTACTACAGCTTACCATCCCCAAACTGATGGTCACACGGAGCGAGTCAACCAAGTCATCAAGGATATGCTAAGGGCACACTGCTTCTGTGAACCAAAAAAGTGGATTCAATACCTGCCACTAGTTGAGTTTGCCTACAATGCTTCTTATCAACAAAGCATTCAAATGACCCCTTTTCAAGCATTGTATGGGCACTATTGTGGAAGTCCTTTAAACTTCTCGGATCCAACCCTAAGAGTTAAAGCTTCAAGGCAGATGCTAGAAGATATGGATGACCAAATGAAGTCAATAAGACAGGACATCCAAGCCACCAAGGATAGACAGAAGGCATACGCAAATTTGAAATGTCAAGATAGATCCTTCGTTGAAGGAAACATGGTCTTCATTCGCGTACGCACAAAGAAGAGTTTCCTATCCTTAGATGAATGCAAGAAGCCAAGTCCAAGGTATTGTGGACCCTACAAGATTCTCAAAATCCTAGGACCTAGTGCTTACAGACTTCAACTCCCTGAGAACATAAAGGTTCATAATGTATTGCACATCAGTCTACTGAAGAAGTATGTACCTAATCCTAGTCACATACTTGATTATCAACAAGTTGTAATGCCTAGCCAAGGAGTCCTTGAGCTACGGCCTTACAGGATCTTAGATGTTAGGGAAAGAAAATTGAGATCTAGAACCTTGAGAGAATGTCTCCTCCAATGGAAAGATTATCCCGAAGACGATGCCACCTAGATGAATGCAAGTACTCTCAACCATCAATACCCCCAGTTAGATGAGGACATCTCGATTTCTCCAAGGGGGAGAGAATGTAATATTTCTGCTCAAAATATTCAATAGCTTTGATCATCGCACGCCTACTCAGAAACCTATGCAAAGTTATCTCCCACATCGTGAATATTGGCAGCTAAATCCTTACCTCGCATGCGCAATAATGAGTCCATCTGCATTGTGCAAGTTAGGCCAGGGTTTAAGACCGCAAAGCTGCGTGAGAACTCCCTTCCAGAAAAAAAGGGGAAATTGGAAAATGGGTAAGATTAAGGCAAATTTTTTTAATTACCCCTCCCCTTAGCCAATGCATGGCAAGCGGAGAGGGAGTGGGAGAAGGAGGCATAGTGGTGGAGTGCATGGAGAGAAGGGGGAAGGCATGAAGCCTCCACGTGGTGGAGCTCCCCCGCGCAAAGGCTATAAAACCTCCCTCTTAGGCTTGGGGGGAGGTACAAGGGAGAGAAGAGGATCAGAGGAGGCTGCTGTGTTGAGGAGTGAAGGGAGACAAAGGAGAGGGACTGCCGTATGTAGCCGTGGAGATCGCCGCCAGAGATCAGTCCACCACCACACGCCACTGCTGCCGCCCGTTGCAACTGCGCTGCTGCCGCCACGATTTTCCTTATCATTGTCCACCCTGGCAGTTATCGATCTCCTTTTCCCCCCAATCATTACCACCTTCACGCTTTATGGAAAGGGCGGTATCTTCTTAGAAGCTTCTTGAGAATCTTCTAAGGATAAGGCTTCTTTAGGCCTTGTGCACATGGTTTTGGCCACGGTGCTTATAACCCACATCCGAAAAGGGTAATTCCTGTGTAAGGGAGAAGTAAACGGATTTTGAGGCTGTTTGCCAAAGCTCGGAGGGAATTTAGAGATCACGCAAAGGGCGAGGACAAAACCCGGAGTCCAAATCCTTTACGTCTACGATGGCTCCAAAGCCAAAGTCGCAAGGCGCACACGTGGAGGTCTCAAACCCGAGCATATATGTGGACGTCCCCACGAGCACTCAAGCCCAGGTTCCATGAGTTTATTTCCACATACAAGAAATGTTTTAAGCATGCTTAACTCCATAGGAAGAATGCATTTACGCTTGTCGTTAATTCGTGTAGTAAAGATAAAAGTACATTTGAGAAATTATCTCCTTGAACGATGGACAAGGGTTGATGCATGTCATGCAATTGGGTTGCTTGCATTTCCAAAGTTGTGAACATAAATTACTTGTCCATCTTACGAGCTTAGTTGCATGTTGCCTTTTTGTGCATTTCCAAAGTGATAAGCCTAAATGCATATTGCTTGGCATTAAAAGAGGAAATTGTTAAGAGCATCCTTGATTGGCCGTGAAAGAACAAGCATATCTTGCATTTAGTCAATAACTTCCTTTGTTATGACTCGCATGAGAAAATTGTTAACATCCATTGAACGGCATGAAAATGAAACCATGGACATTGCATGTTGCATGCAAAGACGCTTGTACAATGGATTAAAGGTTGCCTGTCACATATTCGTGATGCATGAACTTCATTTAATGAAGTTGTATCTAGAAAAGGTTGAATGTTACATATTCATCATGCGTAAATTTCATTCATTGAAGTTGCATTTAGAAAAGGTTGCATGTCTTATCAAAGCATGAAATTCCATTGCATTAAATGAAAGGTTGTAGGCATAGTTCCTTGATGTAAATCCTTGTAGATTTTATGCAAGTTATTCTCCAAATTATCATTCGTCATGACTTTAGCAAGAAATGAAAAGGGTTATTGTAAACCTTATAGTACATAGAGGTCACGAATCACATATCTACACGTAATGTGATGTCTTGCAACTATTTACACCTTTAGATCAAGTTTAGCATCTCTAAGAAAGAATCGTTCCTTGTCGCAAGACAAGTAGACCAGTTTAGCTAAACCCCTTGTAATGTTATAACCCTCAAGGGATTCGTATAGGCATAACTAGTCGATACGATGAACACCTCAAGTGCTAGCTAGGGCTTAGCACGTTAGAAATTCTGCCTAGTTTTGCACTTGGTCACCAAGTCAAGACCCTCAAACCCAAAGGTCCTACCCACATTCACAGAATATTTGAGTTAATTGGACACTCGTGCAATAACGATCTAGGGTTTTACCCTAAGGATCGAACGACATCCAATCGAGTTTAGAAACCCTAGGCCCAAACATTATTGGCCTAGCAAGGTTAGCGTTGGGTTGGGTAAGAAGACACCCCAAACCCTACACCTCGACTAAACAAATTCCTTGACCAAGAAACACCATCTGATGGGTAAAATGATCCCATGAGTTAGGTGTGACACAACAAGTTGCATCGTCCCATGGTTGTGTTAAATCACAAAGTAGGGTTGCCACTCCTTGGAATAAGGTTGGCATGCTCTAGCGCAAGTCTAACTTGCAAGAGGATGAGTAGACATCCTATTACATCACCTTTCTTGGGCTGACTTGCCAAGTGAGGGGAAGTTATGTTTCGCCTAGTAAGCAAAGGATCAATCAAGTTAGAGCGACATAATCGCTAGGATTTATTGTCTTAACTTAAGAAACCTAAGGTGTTGGTTAATTTGGGTTGACAGGGTATGACCCTAATCCAAGGACAAAAGGGTAAACAAACAAATCTTTGGGGATCTTGCCAAGTCACAATTGATCCCAGATCGAATGCTGGATGCATTCGGAGAGAAGGATTCACTCCTTAGCAGTTGGCTAAATAAACAACCACTGGATTGATTGTGTGTGTAACACTTTAGCAGCACTGTTTGCATTGTTTGCTCAAGGAACTAAACATGGAAAGATAATTAATGCTTCAGGTTGAAGGCCTGAAGGGGGAGGCAGCATTAGTTACCCCTGACTGTCTGCCTGACCCTAACCAAGGGGGTTGTTAGCCGCACCGGGAACATGGACCAAACCCGCCGCAAGAGGTCTCTCCGTTGGGTGCTACATGAAACAGGAGGACACTTGGGTGCCAGGGGAGTTTGGTCATAAATCCCTTGCCTTCCGGCAGTGTTATGCTTCAAAAGTGGCTACTTGCCCTGACAATTCCTGGCACTCAATGATTGATTTTGTGGTCTTGGCAAGCTTGTGATTCCACTATGTCATGAGCAGTCTGTAAGGCTGAGAGTTTTGGATCTAAAAGAGTCAGAAACTCTTGAGCTTCTTTGGACATTCTCTCCTTCTCCTCTGAGATTTTAGTGACCTCTGATTGATCTTCTGTAACTGAATTTTCAAAGAAGATATCTCTTCTCTTTGAGTCTCAATCATTTGGGTTTTTTGCTCCATCTGCTTAAACAGATCTGCCAGTGTGTCTTTAGTAGAGGCTAATTCTGATGTTGCCTTATGCATCTGGTCTTGGGATTGCATCAATTCTTCGTAGAAAGAAGCATACAGGTGTTGAGCACAAGCTGTCACACTGAAAGTTCAATCGAACTCTGGATGTGTTTATAGAGGAATGGAATGGCATCTCCCGACACTAAACTGCTCAGTGAAGGGACTCATATGTCTAAATAACCCTCTCTATGTGCTCTGAACAAATTGTTACATGTGAGGTAAGTAGGGAGGTCACTGCCAGATGTAGCAGGAATTGTGACTGAAGGAAGAACTGCAGGAGTTTTATCTGCCACACGCTTCAAGCTCTTCCGCTAAATGACCAATGGAGGAGGAGAATCAAGATCCTCTATTTCAATAGGTTCTGACTCTTCTGAAGATGGAGGGGGAGGTATTGAATCTGATGGAGGTGGTAGCACACCCTTCTTTAAGCTTGAGTATGTCAAGAAAGCATACATGTAGGAACCACAGGTGACATTTGTAACATTTCCTCTGGTTACTTTGACAAAATGTTGGTCTATCTTTGTAAGCAGATAAGTACTCCAATCAATAGCCACCCCTTTTAACACCATCCTGGAAGCTATGAAGAGCTTTTTGGACAAGTAACGAGATGGTGTTTTGGCAGGCATAAACCTGTCTTGGAGAAAGTGGCAGACTAACTTCCAAAGAGGATCATTGGTCATGGAAAAAGATACACCTGAAGTGTTTATCACTTTCTTGACATCCAGAATTTCCTTGGTTTGTTTCTATAACAGCTTGAAAATCTCATTGTTGGAGAATAATTGTCTAGCTATAACAAAGGGCTCTCCTTTGTAGGGAAGATACAAAGCCTTTCCTAACCCTCGGGGTGTCAATATCATGGAAGCACCATGAACCAGGCCCGACTTCTTGCTGTATGAGGCAAGGAACTCATCACACAAGGATGGATCATCTGGAATCAGTGCGTATGAAGCAACCACGAAAGTCGCAAGTCCTGCTTTCGCTATAGGCTCAAAATCCAGTAGGGAAGAATAATCCCTATTGACCAGCAGGACATACTGGATAGGAGGAGGAGCGTGAGGTGCCATTCAGATGGAAAACACACACACCACAACACAGACAATCACAAAGAATACCTACAAAACAACCAAAGGACTACCAAAAAGAAATCAATCAAAAGAAGGACACACACACATAGACGTAACTAACCCATTTATCACCCCAAACAACCCACATCCTAGAAAAAATTCGGCATGACCTCTACACATATGCGACCCGAAACTTCATGCGATGCAACAAACATGGATCCAAAACCCCGTATCAGGCAAGAAAGAAATAAAACTACAAACCGTACCCGTAATCGTAACACATAGACAAACCATAATACCATAAAAATGTACATTAGGACCTAACCATAACCTTGACCAACAACTTTAACTTAGAGGACTTTACACGCCTATCCCATGAAGCGTATTTATTAAAAAGAGGGAAAAAAAGTGCAGTGAGGGGGAATTGTTTTAATGAAGGAAATCTCTCTCCTGGGACTCTGGTCCTGTCTCTGGAACTGTCTCTGTAACTCTTTGTGGCACTACAGTGCTATGTACTGCATTGTTATATTCTGTATTGATCAGTCCCTCTGTTGGTAGGTTGAACTTCACAGTCTTGGCAGGAGACGTATTTTCATTCTGAACAACTAGTTCCTTCTTCTTGGTGCGTGTAACAGCAGCAACTTCCAACTCTACCAAATTGGAGGCAAGCTCTTGTATCTTTGTTGGCTATTAGTGGCATTGGCCTTTATAGGAGCTGGACTTGGACAATCCTTTGTAGTGTGGCCTTCACCTTTGCATCTACTACATAAGGGCTTGTAATCCACAGATCATCTAGGGTTTGGACAATTCGGGGAGATACGTTCCTTTTCTCCACACCTATAACATTCCACCTCTGATCTCTGACTATCGCCAGACTGTCGTCCTCTGTAACTTTGAGAGGGAAATCTCATTGGACCAAAATTAGGACCAAATTCTCTAGGCTTTGGTCCAATATCCTATGTTGTCATTTTATATTCCAGCAAGTTGAATCTTGCATTTTCATCCTTCTATCTTCATTCATGCATCTCTTTCAGAGAGCAAATATCCTTTGTATGGTTGTTCTGCAAACAGTAGGAACATAAGGCACCAGGAATGGTTGGTTTTCGGGTATATTCAATGGCTAAATGTCCCACTTGATGACACTTTCCACACCATATATTAGAGCGCATCACATCTCTTCCAGCTCCTGCAGGAGTGGATATATTGGCAGTATTCACCTTTAGTGTCTACAGCTGCTCTGTAATCACATCTAGAAGCTCTTTCTTGATACTTGCAATTGAGTTGGATAAGTAGTCCTTCAGATTTTCACCTCCTGAAGTGCTTGTAGTAGGGTTTTGGGAAGCTTTGGTAATTACTA
The DNA here is from genome assembly GCF_053477565.2 of Lygodium microphyllum. Classification (NCBI taxonomy): domain Eukaryota; kingdom Viridiplantae; phylum Streptophyta; class Polypodiopsida; order Schizaeales; family Lygodiaceae; genus Lygodium; species Lygodium microphyllum. Next base: position 79,685,206 of record NC_141163.1, on the reverse strand, counting down.
CATACATTGGTCAGGTCAATCCAGAAGGTCCTCTGTTCTGGTTCTGATTCAGAGCTCCTGCTGATACTTGGGGTTGTTGAATGCAGTTAGTAGGGTTGCAGTGTTGTTGAGTTGCCATTGGAGGAACTGTTTGAGGCCACTGTTGCTATGGTTGAACCATCATTTGAGGCACTGTCGCCTATGGTGACCACACTAGATTAGGTGCATTATACTGTGGCACTATTTGCATCTAGGGATAGGGATAGGGAATTGTCTCTGGGACTGCATTTGGTGGGTATACCATTCCAGGCATGGGAGGAGGTAAGACTCCTCTTCCTGGAGTCATTGATAGCCTTGCTTCAACTTCGTCCGGTTGTTTTAGCTCTTTTGAACTTAGATTCATTCTTTCCAAAAGTTAGAAAACTTTCCCAAAGTCACACATACATTCTACAGAACACTTACAGAAGGTCTACAGAATAGTTACAGTACAGTACCAGAGCAACTACAGTACAGTTATAGTACAGAGACAAAGCAGAGACAAAGGATCTATAGAAGGTCTATAGAGGGTTACAAAAGGTCATTAGAACCTCATAACTCATACTCAAACCATTCCAAACTATCAAAAACTATTCAATAGGATTCCAAAAGATCTCAATCTTCATCAATCATCAATCCATACTTCATACAAAAGAAAATCAAAACAAAATAAAAGCTATACAGAAGGTATACATAACAATCAGAACCTCAACAGAACCTATCAGAACATCATAGAGCTTCATATCTCCACTAATAATCATCATAAACTTTCAAAAGATAATCAATATCATCTAAAACACTCTCAAATACTTCCATTATCAACCATACATCACTCTAAATTCATCAAAAATCAATCATTCAGACCTCAAAAACAACAAAAATTAGTCAAAAATTCAGTCTTTTTTCACTCTCAACATATCCCCACACTTAGAAAGGAAGCGTCGTCGCGACCTAAGGAAAAGAAGAATATAAGTTTATTAAAGAGCTCAATTTTATCTTCTGTAGGATCTTCAATAATCTTTCCAAATCACGACCCCAACTTTTTACCTGTATCTGATAGAGAAATACTACTAAAGGAAAACTTTCGTTATTCATTAACTCACCTGATTAATTATTTAAAATTCATAACAAATTTGTAAAGGATATAAGAGGTTCTCTTCAGCTTTGTACCATAGGCGTCCATCCTCCACATCAATAGTTTGAAAAGAGCTCTTGAACAAATTATTCTCAATCTGCACGAACTCATCACATACAATTATTACAACACACACACTAACACTAACACAACCATTTGAATAACACCTCGAAAAAGAGATATATATATATATAATTAAGAATCATCCAAAATACATTGCAAAGGCATTAATGAAGATGATCCCTTTTCAAGGCTTGGTGGTTTCGAAAACGATCCATGGAGAAGGATTCATCTACAAATGTCTTTAGAGGATTTTGAAATAACTACAGGCAGCACATCCTTTTTAGCAAAACAAGGTATCTGCTAGGTAGACATAGAGCATGAAAATACATGACATCCAACTATTGGGAGTCAATGTTCACATTGACATTCATATAAAGCTTTGGATTGGCCTTTTGATCATTATGGGAATGCCTATGCATGTATGCTAGATACCAAGCAAAATGAGCTGTCAATCTCACTGAAGGATCTAGAGATTGTGAATATTGGTGAGCAAAATGAAGGTAGTTCTGGTATGCTTGACTGGCAGTAGTCCAATCTCTTGGAATTATTGGCCAATTTATCTGAGGTCCTATAAGAGAATCAGTCGAGCTCTATCCTCTTCTTCTTGGAATATGCTGATCAAACCCTTCGTATTCACTAACCAACTGAGGGGGTTGAGAAATAGAAGTGGCAGGAGATGGAAGTGGAATAAGTAAAAGAGAATGAAGAGATGGGTAAGAAAAATCATAAAAGGAGGAATAAGATAAAGAAGGAGTGGCTGAAAATCTAAGGGAATCAATTTAGGAAAGGTGTTAATTGATAAACAGGAAAAGTAGAAAGTATATGAATAGATGGTGAAGGGCATGGTGGAGAAGGGGAAAATACTCTATCTTCGATAAAAGAGCAATAGGTAAATATGGTGAGAGCGGAGTTTTGATGCCGAGAAGTGCTTAAAAATAGCCAAAAGTTACGAATATCAAGGGAAAATATTCAACGTTGAAGGCGGCAGCTCCAGCTAGGACGAGTTTAAGCACCAAGTGAAATTCGACTCTTAAAAGGCACCCGAGCAACACTTGTTGATTTTTGATAATTTTTCAGACTACCATGCAGGTTTTCAGGAGTTGCCAACCAATGTGGGATGTCAAGCCGGACGCGCAGAAATTTACAGCACTCGATTTGGACACTGGACGCGGAAATGGCCAAGGAAACGGTCAAGATGCGAAGACGTGGACTTATTTTTGGCCAAATGGGCATGACCTTTGGGAGAGTTGGGCATTTTATGCCACTTAACATGTGGCATAAAAAAAACGTGGAATCGTGAGAAGATGAAGGCACCTGTTGACGCTGAAATTTGTGCCATGGAGAGGGATGATCCATCATGCTGCTTGTGAGCAACCCCCCAAGTGATCATGGGGCTTGACTACCTTCTCCCTGCTGATCATATCACCGCCTCTCGCTCGCGCAATGATGGCCTGGATGAAGATTTTTTATTTTATTATTTCTCTCTCCTCCCTCTCTCTCCCTTAAGGGGTTGTTCTTGTATGGAAGAAGACAATGAAGGATGGTGGAGGAAAGCTTGTCCGGATGAGACCAGATTGCTCCCGGATGGATAAAGACATGAAGAGGGCTGTTCTTGAAGATGTTGAGCATTAAATGCATGCTGGAAATCAGTCCCGTAATCAAGACCAAGAAACCGAGACCTGAAAATAAGCAGTAATGCTATTTTTACAAAGAAAAATGATCTTTTTATGCTATTTGCTTTATGAAACCTTGTTCATATGGGATGAAAATTTGTTATGATATTGTTTTCCATGAGTTTCAACTGTTTGCAACCTAAAAATAAAAAAATATAAGGCTACATGGCCGAAATTAGTGTCAAAATACATAAAAACACGCGTTTTAAGGGTAAAATTGGATTTTTTGCTATGTAAATGAGAAATATGATATGTCACACCAACTAAATCTGAGTTTTTTCTGTCAATGAACCTAAGGGCCACAACCCACAATCAACCTTCATTTTCAGTCATTATTTATTAAAGAAAAATAGGAAAAATCGCCCAAAAATGGGAAAAAAGGTTTTAAAATTAGGGAAAAATAGAAAATTGGCTGAGGAAATTTAGGAAAAATTATATCGATGTTTGTGCAATGTATAACGATGGCAAAGCATGAGGTTGGCCTCTATTTGTCCCTGTTTCTATGTTTTGTGCGTATTTATCGTTCTTTTAAAAGGGAGAAATGCATAGAAACCCTACCTAACCGATCAATGATGCAAAATGCTAAGAGTTGGATGAAGAGGGATTGAAATGCTGAAAGATAAAGAAAAGATTTAATTTATGCATTGCACTTGGCATATAGGAATGGTTTACATAAGGAGGATGGTAGCATGAGCATATGGCTCGGTGCCTCCTTTCAATGCAGCACACGCTAGTAAAATTCATGGAAAGAATGCTTTATGCACCATGCACGATACTAATCTTTCTTTTGTTTGAGCACATAGCCATACACGATTTGCATTAAGCATAATAATTAAAAGGTATCAGAAAAATCCTCCTGGATGCATGGCACCTGTTTTCCTTAGGTTGTGACCAACGATGAGCGTGAGAGGATGTCCTAAGATGTAGGTTAGTCATTGGGTCCTAAGGGAAAAGTGTAGTGAGGAATGGTACATCTTGGAAAGTAAAATATTGATACCTTGAGAGGAGTTTGTGCTCGTTTGTGTTATATGTTTAGCAACGCATCTAAGGGCCAATCCCTACGATGTAGGAGAGCTGCAGTGGGGCTCCGACTATTAGTCGGTGGAGTGCCTCTCCTGTGTGTATGTGACCAGGCATTATGCCTATGTAATTTAGGATATCCCTCTAAGGAGTTTAAGGGAAACATTGGACTATAAACCATAAACACAGGAATTAAGCTTTAGGGCAGTTTGTCCTTTAGCATTAGATTGACGCTTCTGGTCCGCGAGGCCGTGAGGGTGTTTGTGTGTCATGAGCATGAGGTCCGGCTAGTGCTATGGCCCATTTTAGGTTCCATCAGTGGTGCATCTGTCGGGAGCCGCCTATAAGTGGTGGTTTTCGGACCTAGGGTTTCTAGGGACCACAAGGAAGTTGGTTTATGTCCTCTAGCAAGGACCGTCAAGCCGAAATCCAAAAAGCAGAACGTGCTGAGAGGGCTAGCTGGCGGTTGGAGATTGTAAGTCCCTTGCCCATTTTTAATGGATTAGCGGAAGAGGATGCAGAATTTCACATTTGTGAATTTCAAAGATTGATGTTCAATTATCGCATCCAAGATGAGGGACATCTCATGATGTTCTTTAATATGACGTTAAAAGGAAGGGCTGCGGTATGGTATCACAGCATAGAGTCTGGAACCATAACCACAATTGATCAATTCTATGTTGTTTTCCGAGGAGAATATGCCCCCGAAAGAGGTGGCCAATATTGGTTGCGGGTCTTGAATATAACGCGCCAGGACCCTCATGCGAATGTGAAAGCATATGCTAAAAACCGAAGGATGTATTCTGTAAGTTACAAACTTACATTCCCATTCCGCCGCGGCTACCCAATTGCAATAATTTTTGCATGGGTTGGATTTTAATATCCAAGTACAATTGAGCAGTGTGGCCTTGGCAGATATAGACCCGCTATTACGCGGGCAGAGGAAGTAGAAGCACAATTACAAACGGCCTACTCCTCTCGAATGAATGTTAATGGGGGCTTAGTACCTGGAGTCAATCTACCATTGACGAATGGAAGTCAAGGGATGCCTATGACTAACCCTAATGGGAGAGGGAGCATGGTTCAAAATGTACCTTTGCTGCCAGCTCCTCCCAGTGTGACTATGCCTATGGCAAGTCAGTTGGCTCCACCAAATGTTGGAGGCCAAGTTTCGAATTCTAACGTTGTTCCTGTGGGTCAACAGCCAATGCCAAATCATATTGTTAGGCCAATGGAACGATGGGTCGATGATCGAGGCTACGAGTCAAGTGCATCTAATGTCCTTGGCGAAGTTAAGGACATGATGAAGCATTATACCGATATGATTTCCGAACAATATCGACAAATAGATGTGGACGTTAATTTATTGGAGAAGCAGTAGAATTTGATAGGGAGTCGACGCCCTGAAGAGGGTGGACCCTCTAGATTCAGTTGTAAGTGGTGTGATGGACAACATTTCCCTAGAAACTGTCCAAATGTTAAATGCCATATTTGTGGGAAGTCGGGCCATTTAGCTGCTACCTGTTGGAGTAAGATTAGTTCTCTTCAACAAGGGAGTAAATAGCCGGGCCCTGTTAATCGTAGAGCACAAGGAAATACCATGCAACAAAATGATATACCAAGGCAAATATTGCAGAAGGGAAAGACCACTATAGAGGAGTTGCCACAAGGCAACGAAGTTAGCCTTATTGAGGCTATGCAAGTCAATGATGTTGAAACATCTAACTTAAGAGCTGTGACAAGAGGCCAAAAGGCTAAAGAGGTTGACAAAGAAAATGCAAAACTGGTTGAGGGAAACCCTAAACAAGGGAATAAGGGGACGCAAGTCCAAAATCCTAGCATAGAAGGGGGACCTCTAAGGTCAGTTGACAGAAATGGCGACCCTAAAAAAGATGAAAAAGTGCCAAGAAAGAAGGCAAGAGCTAAGAAAGAATCATCAAAACCAGTCCAAAGACCAAAAGAGAGGATGGTGTGGCGAGAAAAGAGAGCTTTGGGTACTTATCATGACTTTGATTTGGCAAGTTCTCTTTGTGAAGTCAAACTAGATGTGAACCTCTTGCAATTGATTAAATTATCTCCAAGAGTACGCAAGGAATTTAAGAAGAACTTGCATATTGGGTATATTGCAGAACCTTTGGGCATAGCACGAGTAGGGGAAGATTGGTTTGATCATGCTGAAAAGAATTGCCTTAGGGTTCCAGCTTATGTGGATGGAATATTGGTGGAACATGCTATTGTAGACAGTGGATCCTCCGTCAATATCATGAGTTTAGAGTTGATGGAGAGGTTGGGTCTAGGCATCCAAAAAGACAGCTCCACCCTTCTTAGAATGGCTGATGATAGTCTAAGACAACCAGAAGGTTGCGTTACTAAGGTCCATGTTACAGTTGTGAGTGTAGAATGCTTCTTGGACTTTAGGGTGATAAGATTTGCAAGACGTCCTAGCTATCAAGTTTTGCTAGGTAGCCCTTGGATCTTACGAATAGACTGTTAAGTCGATATACCTGCTGGTCGAGTGGTTCTAGGTAGAGGTGCTAATCGAGTAATAGTCGATGCTTACATGAGTCTCCTCAGAGTGAGAGAGCTCCTTTATCTTCTATTGAATTAGAGGCAGCAGATGATCCATCTGGTAGTGAGACATCATCCAGTGATGAATCTAAAGAGGGGTCCACTATACAGAGGATATCTATCAAATAACTCTAAATGAGCCGATAGAGCTGCAAGATAGGATAAGAGATGCGGATGTGATTGAGTTGTACCTTGGCACGCCGAATGATTCATGGCCAATTGAATTAGGTTCCATGCTCAGTTCAGCAAAAAGGGAGGACTATGTGTCCTTGATTCAAGAATTCCCCGACATTTTTGCTTAGAGTTATGATGAGCTAAGAGGCATTCCTCCCAGCCTGGCTGTTCATACTATTCCTGTAAAAGAAGGTAGTCGTCTTGTGTGTCAGAAAGTAAGGCGTATGCCTTTTGAATTGAGGGATGGGTTGTTTGAAGAGTTACAGAAGTTATGAAAAGCTGGTTTAATCTTCCCTGTACAACACATGGAATGGTGTTCACCAGTCATTATCAGGAAGAAGAAAAACAATCAGATCCGGCTATGTGTGGATTTTAGAGAGTTGAATAAGCAGGTAGTTAAGGATTACTACCCGTTGCCATTTATTGACCATATTTTGGATCAATTAGTGGGTAGGGAAATATATTCATTCATAGATTGCTTTGTAGGATACAACCAGATGGCAATTGCAGAAAAGGACAAGTTGAAAACAACTTTTATTACTGTATTTGGTACTTTTGCATACCATGTGATGGCCTTTGGTTTGTGCAATGCACCTGGATCATGGCAACGAACAGCAGACAAGACCTTTGGTGATATCTCCCCAGACGAGTTGAAAGTATTTATTGATGACCTGGGGCAGCCACTGTAAGGGAAAGGATGTTGATTATTTTAAGAAACTGTTGTGAGCGCTGCAGACAATTTTGTATCGCTCTTAATCCATGAAAGTGTGTCTTTGGAGTGCCTTATGGGCTATTGCTTAGCCATGTGGTCAGTTCAGTAGGGACCATTGACCCTGAAAAGATCAAGGTTATAGTTGCTATGAGTCCACCACGCACTCCAAAAGAGGTTCATAGCTTTCTGTCATCGATAGGGTACTATCGAAGGTTTATCAATGCCTTGGCAGAAAGAATGTTGCCATTAACGAACTTATTATCCTTTAACTGTCTATTTGAATGGAGTGACCCTTGTAAGGTGGCTTTTGAGGATGTGAAACAGGAGCTAGTAAAAGCACCCATTTTAAAAGCACCTAAAAGAGGCGAGGTTTTCTGTATATTTTCAGCAGCCACCATGCATAGTATAAGCTGTTGTTTAGCCCAAATTTGGGAGAAAAACTGGTATCATCCGATAGCTTTTGCTAGTTGAAAATTGGACATTTCAGAGATCAATTATACCTACATGGAGAAGTTGTGTCTTGCGATGGTCTTTGGGACTAAGAAATTCAGGCACTACATCATTTATGAAAAGGTAGTGTTCTATACGAAGGCGGAAGGGCTTAGATTGCTTATGAACAAGTTGCAGCCGCCTGATCGTTTGGCAAAGTGTTTAATCACTTTGCAGGAGTTCGATTATGAGATTAAGAGTAAGCCATCGAGGCTGTAGGGTATTGTAGAATGCCTTATGGATTTTGGGGAGCCGAAAGAGACTTTTGCTGAAGGAAGTGATATTGAGGAAATGTTTAAAATTGATACAACTTCTATCCCATCTTGGTATGCTGCTATTACGCATTATCTATCGACAGGAGAGACTGGAGCTGATTTATCAAAGTCCGAAAAGAGGAAAATCAAACAGCAAGCTTTAAAGTTTTCCTTGATCGCAGGAACACTATATCGGTAGGGTGTTGATGATATCTATCACCGATGTGTGATGCCTGATGAGGTTCCTTTCATCTTGGAAGAGTGTCATGACTCTGCATGTGGAGGGCACTTTGCGGGACGGTTGACGGCACAGAAAGCTTTAAGAGCTGGATATTTGTGGCCATCTATCTTCCAAGATTCTTTTGAGTATGTAAAGAAGTGTGATACCTGTCAAAGACATGACAGTAGAGAGAATAGGAAATGCCCACTCACGCTTATTATGGCTATCCTTCCATTTGAGAAGTGGAGCATTGATTTTGTGGGTCCTATCAACCCATCGTCTACTACTCAGAAGAGGTACATTATAGTAGCAACTAATTATTTTACAAAATGGTCAAAAGCACAAGCAATGAGATAGGACAATGCAAAAGAGATTGCAAGTCTCCTTTTAGAGCAGATTATCTGCCGATTCGGTCCCCCGAGGGAACTAGTGTCGGACCGTGGCACTCATTTTCTGAATAAAGTGATCAAAAGCTTGACTGAAGCTTGGCAAATCAAATATAATAAAACGACTCCTTATAATCTGCAAGCAAACGGACAAGTTGAAAGTACTAATAAGCAGCTTGTGGGGATCTTGTCTAAAATAGTCTCTGAGAAGAAACGAGACTGGGACAGGAAGTTGTATGTGGCAGTATGGGTGTACAATACAACGTTTAAGCGAGCTACCGGCCATACTCCATTTAAATTAGTTTATGGGGAAGAGTGTGTGTTACCCCTCGAGATTGAGTTGCCAACCATACAGTTTGTAATCAACCACTCTTTGGGAGACGAGGATTCTCTCTTTGAACGTTTCACGACCATAGCCCACCTGGATAAGCTGAAGTTGCAGGGCTTATTACACCAGGAGGTAGCTAAACGTCGGATGAAGCAGTTGCATGACCTTAAAGCGAAGAAGTATACCTTTAAAAAATGGCAATTAGTTCTGCACTACGATGCGAGTAGGGAGCTGTTTCCAGGGAAGCTAGAACCTAAATGGGATGGTCCCTACAAGATTGTCAGGATACAGAAAAATAAGTCTACAGTTCTACTAGCTGATCTACAGGGAGTAGAGTTTAAAAATAAGGTTAATCTTAATAAGATTAAACCTTATTATTTCTAAGTATGCTAATACAAAATAAATGCATTGCGGGTCCATGCTGGGGATGATTTGAGACCTGCAAAATAGCTTAAAAGCTGGTTGATGGGGTGGTTAATTCCTTATTTGGAGCACCCATATCTAGAGCAGAGATACCATTAGGGGAAACTTATCTGGTGGAGCAAAGGATACAAAGTGATTGAGAAAGAAGACGGAACCTTTGTGTGGGAGATCAAAGTCTTCTGCCATCACTGCTTACAACTATTGACAAGTATCCTTGTTGAGTCCAATGCAGAAGGTGGGATGGAGCCGTCAGTTCATCCTCTCAACATGCTAAATTTTGATTATCATAATTACCAATAGAGGGGTTCGTGATGGCAGGCTGTGTAAACCCATTGTGGACGTACACATTATATTTTGACGGAGCGTCCAGGGGCCCTAATAAAAAAGGGAGTGTTGGAGAAGTAATCCAAGATCCTCGGCGTAGAGTAATGATGAAGTTAGTTGCTTATCTTGGGGTAGGATTCACTAACAATATGGGGGAGTATAAAGCCTTGATTATGGGACTGCATATTTCCAAAGAAGGTGGTATTCGTCGGTTGTTAGTAAAAGGGGATTCCCAGTTAATCTTGAATCAACTAGATGGGGCATACATGGTGCGGAATCCCATTCTTTATATGTATCATCGAACTGCTATGACCCTACTTGAGGAGTTTGAGAGAGTGTCTTTTCAGCTGATTCCACATTACTGGAATCAGTTTGCGGATTCACTGGCAAATATCGCTTATGAGGAAGACCTCTTCTTCAATTGTGGTCTTAGTTTGGATATTGTTATCAATGATGAAACATGACCCGGTCGCTTGTGGGGTATATTATCAGAGCATGCAATATATGGCAGACGATGGTTGATATGGGTGATGCAAAGAGTAGCCGAGACCAATCTACCATTATTATCCTGGATCCATAGGTTGATTAGACAACATGTCATGCTTGCTATATATGCAGGCGGGATGGGTCATAACCTTATCCATTTAGTTTAGGGCTGTGAGCCTGTTTTTCCTCCTTGGAAAGGAGCTTATTATAGCTAACGACTGATGTGGCAGCTACAAACTAACGATTGACGTGACTTGAGCAGGCTACGAAGTGCAAAGTTGACGAGCAGAACGCTAGCACCTGCTACACGTCATGGGGCAAGGTTGACCTGAGGAAGCTGAGCTGAAAAAAGCTTTAGCTCAGTAGAGCCACTACTGGTCTAATACCAAATGTGAGAGAGGACGGCAAGATCGAAGCTCAGCACAGAAAATAATAGACAGTCTAAGAGTAAAGCATGACACCCAATGCGATAGCTAAAAAGAGTGTAGAATGCAACTACAAAGTATAACCCTTAAACCTTAGGGTTGTAGGGGGTGTTCACACCTGAACACGATAAGTGCCCATAAGGGTGTGTCATAAGCTCATATGAAATAATACCATAAGTCTGGGGGGAAAAACCTCTCCTACCGAGAGTAAAAAGTGCCCCATTGTCCTACTGATCCACTAACACTCTTATGTGAGTGTAAACGTAAGTGAGGTGTGAGTGAAATACCCAACCCAACAACTTTGGGTTCCCCAAGGCCAGTTTTATGGTTCCATTATTGCAACAGGAAAATGTGCTTCCCAGCCTGCATGGGCATGAAATGCAAAGGAAAAGGGGTGACCGGTGCTAGAGTGCCATGTACATAGCATGCTGGCTAAACAAGGGGTAAGCCTAGAGAGGCCATGAACAAGCTAGAGAATGTAGTGGACAGAAATGTTGTGTCCATGGATGTGTCTAGGATGGCTCTTGTTGTAACATACAAAGATTGGTGGACAAAGGGTGTGTTAGAGTTCTGAATGTCCTCGTCCAACTCTCGCAGGTGCTCACAAACTAGAGATGTATTTCCACCCAACAAGTAGCATCCTTAGTAGTCCTTTCTTCCATCTTCTAGAGATTTATGTGCTGTCTTTTTTAATCCTAGAGAGTTCTTCCACAATTCTAGGTTGAATTTCTTCCTATTCCAACCTAGGGTTGGCCTGCGCCTCCTCTGGGTTATTCTTACACATTACCACCTCTTGGTAGACTTGAGCTGTGACTTTTGACCTCAATGAATCTGCAATCATTGATAGTACTATGCTAGGATATATCAAGAATGTGAAAACTTAACATGTAGCTTGGACAATTTTTGAGAACATACTTTAAATAAATACAAAGGCACAAAAGATTCAACTCAAGCAAGAGTTTAATACCTTGAAGAAAGGGAAAATGTCTATCAATTAGTACGTTTTAAAGGTGAGGAGCATTGCAGATGCTTTAGCAGTAATTGATACAATGCCTTGACATGATGATGATTTAGCTTCATCTACTTTGGGTGGCCCTAATAATGAGAAGTCTTAGAAATCATGCCGACTCGCTCTTCAAGAAAACATGGAAACACTCTCGTGACTAGGAAAAAGAGAAGAAAAGAAAAAAAAGGAGAGATAAAAGGAAAAAAAAGTATAACAAAAACTATTATTGGATAAAAGAAAGAAATTCCCTAAAATCATAATAGGCATCGTTCCAAGAAAAGGTGACAAAAACCCTTGGACAAGAAGCTGGCTATGGAAAAGGTGGCAACCACCCATAGTTTAGAATAGCTAACTCCTCAGTTAAAATCCCCAAGTTGAATTTCTGAGGCCACCTCCCTTGGTGTGCTGTGTCTCGTGCTTCCATTAGTATGTTTGACCCCTTCAGCAAATGACCTCTTCTACATGCCATTCAAGTTCCTGATTGGTTTGATCAAATAGGAGGGTAACCAAACAGAGAGAAGAGGGGCTAAAAGAACAATGCCACCTCATTCGGATGGGAGTAATAGGTATCGGTACTATGTAGTAGCATGAAAGTAGTACTTCTTCAGGTAGTAACCATTAATCATGAAGGGATCATCAGGAGCATTGATGTCTTACACTTTAATAGAGCCGTTAGGCTTGACAGAAAATACCTTGTAGGGGCCCATCCAATGTTGTTGGAGCTTTTTAGGAAACTTATCAAAGCATCAATTATATGCGAGGTATCATGAGGACAATGGTACCACGGATAGAGACCCAAATTGCTTGCTATAAGAGGTTAAGAATTCATCACACAAGGTAGGATCATCAAGAATGAGTGGCAATGAGAGAGCCATAAAATGGAATAGGGCAGCCTTAGTAATAAGGCTTGATTATGACAATTGAGAATAGTTGCGGCTAATCAAAGGAACATATTGGACTAGGGGAGGAGTTCCAAGTGCAGTTCAGATAAGAATGAGACACACACAACACAGATAGACACAATAAGCAAAGTAATAGAATTAAAAAAAATTTCAACAAAGTATAAACTCATACACAACATGAAATACCACCCCAAGAAACTCACATCCTAGGAAAAATTCTATATGACCTACCCACACATACGACTGATAGCTTCATGAGATGCAAACATATAGGCACACCCTGATCCTCATATCAAGCAAGAAAATAAAAAATTGTATACATCATGACCGTCCAAATGCCAGAGACATAACAAACTACACCCCATTGACACTAGAGAACCAAGATTGGTGGACTGCATCTAATAATAGGGCCTGATTAAGAGATTATGTCACCCTCATACCCACATGGTACATCCATCGATCAAATGATGGATGTGTAGTGTAGATAGATTCAGATTTAATGCAAAGTGAATTTTACAAGTTATTATCAATGGATTATTTGTTTTATTAAGTGATCAACCTTAAAAAGAAAACCATGATTCCTTTTATCTGTTAAAGAAAATTTTTACGTATTCATCGTGCATTAAACACTTTGAAATCAACTTTGAAGGTCTCTAAATGCATATTTATTTTTATAAATTTGTGTGTGAAGCACTTTTTTACTAGCACGTATATGAGTGATGGTTGATTTATTTTATCACAAATTACAATGTGCATGTTTAGCCCATGAATGCGTTGTCGTGATGTTATGAGGACACAGTGTGAAAAAGTATGAAATGCATCATCATATGTCTTCTTTATTGATCTAGAGAGTCAATGTGATCCGAGCCATTAGTACTAGTGTGAGTTGCATGGATTATTTGAAAATACTAGATTTTTGGATAATTTTAACCTATTTTTGATATTATTTATTGTAAAAATCTAAAAAAAGTTAGAAAAAGCTTCTAGATTAGGATGGCATGCAAAAAGGTAGTTGCTTTTTCAGCCAAATATGGGATTTTCACAAGAGGGACAGATTGATGAAATCGTGCGTGTTGCGATCGCTGTAAATAGGCTAAAAACTACAGATTGAACTGAAAGAAGAAAAAGGAGTGATTTGGTAGATCCGTGAGCAGGTGTCCTGTAGTTTTACCCCCCTTTTTGGAGCCAACTGAGTCATCAGATTTGGGTTTCGAGCAACAAAGAAGGAGCTGTATTTTTTATGCATGTTTCATTCTACGAAGAAGCTCCAAGAGATATAATGATTGGAGATTGCTTCTGAGTAGTGTGAAGATGCTAGGATATTTCAATACATATTGATTCATTTCATTGTGATTTGTCTTTGTAGTATTTACCACTTAGGTATTCTCTATCTTCTCTTCCATCTCCTATCTCTACTTCCTTCTACTTCTGATCCCCGATGGATTTGACCTTTCGACAAAAACCCCTTCGACATTGGTGAACCCGACATGAAAGGTCCTTAGAAGAAGGAAAGACAAGATGGGAGAATCTTCGAATACATTCTCTAGTGATGTTTTGCAACAGTTGGTGCAAAATATGAATATGCTTATGCAGGTACAACAACAACAACATGTGATGCAAGATTTAACTCAAACAGAAAGTGTTGTGATGAATGCTTGAGCATGAGGTGAAGTTACTCAATGGCAGGAATGTATCTACATATGTACATATCTATGCTCAGAAGATGGAATTCTTTGGAGTGGCTCAATATGTACATATCTATGCTCAAAAGATGGAATTCTTTGGAGTGCAAAATATGAATATGCTTATGTAGGTACAACAACAACAGGTGATGCAAGCTTCAACTCAAACAGAAAGTGTTGTGATGAATGCTTTGCAAGCAGTTGAGTTTGAGGTAAAGTTATTCAATGGCACGAATGTATCTACATATGTACATATCTATGCTTAGAAGATGGAATTCTTTGGAGTGGCTCAATCTGCATATACGTGTTACTGTTCATGAACTGAAAGAACGGATTTTCAAATTATACTTGCAGGACGCTGACTAGGTAGCCTTCAAGAAAACACTCAGGGAAGATTTTTATATTGAGAATGCCAGTTTGATTACATTGTAACGTGTCCACCTGTTCCCTTGCAGGACATATCTTAGCAGCCCATCGGGGAGAGAGTCTAGAAAGCACTAATCGGCACTCCCACTTAATGTTACAGGGTTTGCGATCTAGGTCTTCCCAAGTCTGCCACGTAGTGGAAGAATTCTGACCGTTCCCACTTAGGACCGACCTGAATCAGGGTTTCCTCTAGTGGTCAAATTCCTAAAGAGTGACTAGCGTCGAACTACTTTATGTGGAAACGTCAGGGTCGAAGCGTATTCACGCTGCACTTGGTTCAAGGAGAATGGAAAATGAGAGGGATGCAAAGCTTGAACTCTCTGCCCATAAGGCATAGTTCCATTCCATTCCCCTAAAACAACATAAATCGGGGTTCTAGTATCCTAGACTCTAGGTAAATGTTCCTTGCTATTCATTTCCTTCGAGAAAAGATCCCTGCTGTAGATTTTGTTTGCGAAAAGTTCCTGGCCAACTGGGACCACCCATCCGTAGGACGGACCCATGGCCACATCCACCGCATTTTCCTCAGGTTTGCTTTAGTTGTCTAATTACCTAACACATTTAGTTGGACACGCATAAAACAACTTCCTTAATTAGCCAATTAGTCAATGATTCCTTCACGTAATTTTAGCACTTGACATAGAAAAATAGTGCCAAACAAATTCCTTCTCAACAAGTTATCTTATTAATCAGTCTTTGGAATACATCACAATAATCCAACCCGTAGGCTAATCCATAATCCACCCGAAAGCAATCCATAATCTGCCTGAAGGCAATCCAGTAATCCACAGGGATTACTAATCCAAGATTCCGCCCGTAGACTAGTATGCGGGCCTCAAGATTCAATCCCGAGTCACGTCGGCCTCTCATCACAGAATCTTCAAACACCATATGGACCACTTCTGTCAGCAACTTAGGAGACCAAGCCCCACTCCAACCATCCTCTGGAAGAGGAAGATCCATCGTTGAAAGCTTTATATAAAAGGCTAACTTTGGCAATTGATAGTGAACAAAGAAAGAATGGTTCGGAGGAACATACTCCTGGAAGTGCTCAAATGTAGACCATAACAAATCCATCCGAGACTGCAATCTTTCCACTTTATCTTGGAACAAAGGACACAATGTGGCCTATCTCTGAAGAACTGCCATGTCCTGCTTAGAGATAGAAGGAATCAGAGGAACATTGGGGCTTGGAGGAATAGACCGTGACTATGTCAGTTGGTCTTACAACTACTTGATTGGGGAAGCTTGTGATTCCACTATGTCATGAGCAGTCTGTAAGGCTGAGAGTTTTGCATCTAAAAGAGTCTGAAACTCTTGAGCTTCTTTGGACATTCTCTCCTTCTCCTCTGAGATTTTAGTGACCTCTGATTGAGCTTCTGTTAACTGAATTTTCAAAGAAGATATCTCTTCTCTTTGAGTCTCAATCATTTGGGTTTTTTGCTCCATCTGCTTAAACAGATCTACCAGTGTGTCTTTAGTAGAGGCTAACTCTGATGTTGCCTTATGCAACTGGTCTTGGGATTGCATCAATTCTTCATAGAATGAAGCGTACAGATGTTGAGCACAAGCTGTCACTGAAAGTCCAATCGAACTCTGGATGTGTTTATAGAGGAATGGAATGGCATCTCCTGACACTAAACGGCTCAGTGAAGGGACTCATATGTCCAAAGGACCCTCTCTATGTGCTCTGAACAAATTGTTACATGTGAAGTAAGCAGGGAGGTCACTGCCAGATGTAGTAGGAATTGTGACTGAAGGAAGAACTGCAGGAGTTTTATCTGCCACACGCTTCAAGCGCTTCCGCTGAATGACCAGTGGAGGAGGAGAATCAAGATCCTCTATTTCAATAGGTTTTGACTCTTCTGAAGGTGGAGGGGGAGGTACTGAATCTGATGGAGGAGGTGGTAGCACACCCTTCTTTAAGCTTGAGTATGTCAAGAAAGCATACATGTAGGAACCATAGGTGACATTTGTAACATTTCCTCTGGTTACTTTGACAAAATGTTGGTCTATCTTTGTAAGCAGATAAGTACTCCAATCAATAGCCACCCCTTTTAACACCATCCTAGAAGCTGTGAAGAGCTCTTTGGACAAGTAACGGGATGGTGTTTCTTGGAGAAAGTGGCAGACTAACTTCCAAAGAAGATCAGTGGTCATGGAAAAAGATACGCCTGAAGTGTTTATCACTTTCTTGATATCCATAATTTCCTTGGTTTGTTTTTGCAAAAGCTTGAAAAATCTCATCGTTGGAGAATAATTGTCTAGCTATAACAAAGGGCTCTCCTTTGTAGGGAAGAGACAAAGCCTTTCCTAACCCTCGGGGTGTCAATATCATGGAAGCACCATGAACCAGGCTCGACTTCTTGCTGTATGAGGCAAGGAACTCATCACACAAGGATGGATCATCTGGAATCAGTGGGTATGAAGCAGCCACGAAAGTCGCAAGTCCTGCTTTCGCTATAGGCTCAAAAGCTAGTAGGGAAGAATAATCCCTACTGACTAGCGGGACATATTGGATAGGAGGAGGAGCGTGTTTGAGGCGCCATTCAGATGGAAACACACACACCACAACACAGACAATCACAAATAATACCTGCAAAACAACCAAAGGGCTATCAAAAAGAAATCAATCAAAAGAAGGACACACACAGATAGACGTAACTAACCCATTTATCACCCCAAACAACCCACATCCTAGAAAAAATTCGGCATGACCTCTACACATATGCGATCGAAAACTTCATGCGATGCAACAAACATGCACCCAAAATCCCGTATCAGGCAAGAACAAAACTACAAACCGTACCTATAATCGTAACACATAGACAAACCATAATACCACAAAAATGTATATCAGGACCTGACCATAACCTTGACCATCAATTTCAAGTAAGAGGACTGTACACGCCCATCCCATGAAACGTGTTTATTAAAAGGGGGAAAAAGTGCAGTGAGGGGAAATTGTTTTAATGAAGGGTTCATTTTAAGAAATGGAAAGGATGAATTTAAGTTCAAAAGAGCTAAAACAAGTGGAAGAAGCAGCTGGTGAAGACTGAGTGACAGTGATAGTGACAGTAGTGAGCTGTGAAAAGACATTGTAGTGGCTCTGGTGACTCTTCATATCAGACATACCTCTTGGGAGGTGCATCCACGACCTAAGAAGGATTATTGAGAGTTATTATGAGAGTATTGTAGTGAGGAGATGATGTACTATATATATATATATATATATAGAGAGAGAGAGAGAGAGAGAGAGAGCCAAAGATAGTCAATTCTATCAAAACAGTGTAATTGTATATGAGAGATTGAGAGAGAGAACTATAAAGACATTGAAGATGAATACTATGTGATTGATTTCCGTTCAAAGATGGTGTATTCTTTTGTGTTCTTTGTTATATTGAAGAATTCTATGAAGATGTTGAAGATTATGGTTGATTCTATCAAATCCGTGGGAGATATCTACTATGATGCTGTGTGAAGATTTGCAGTTTTCTTTGTTTTGATGATAAAAAGAATGAAATAAAAGCTTGTTGATGTTACAAGATAGATTTTCTTGCAAGAGAATTCCCTTTTCCTTGGTATTCCTTACTAAAGGTCAGTTAATCTAACTAGGGTTAGGGATACTAACTGTGGTTAGGGTAGACTAACTAGTGTGAAGTTAGGCTAACTAGGGGTTAGGTTAATTAACTGTGGGTTAGTCAATCTAACTAAGGTTAGTTAATTTAACCAAGGGTGAGTCAGCTAACTAGGGTTAATGTAGACTAACTAAGGGTGAGTTAGAATAATTAGGTTAGGAGTCAATTAACTAGGGTTAGTGAGCTAGGGTTAGGGGAAACTAACTAGGGTTAGTTGAATTAGGGTTAGTGGGAACTAACTAGGGTTAGTTGAATTAGGTTCTAACTAGTGTGAGGCTAGTTATTAACTAGTGTTAGGTTAGTGATTTACTAGGGTTAGTAACTAACAAGAAGGGGGTAGGGTGGTTGGAGGAGGAGGAGGAGGAGCGTGACGGCGCTCCTCGGGTGGCGAACAGCAGGAGGCAATGGGTTGGCATCACCGGTTGGAGTGGCAAACGCCGAGGGGGCTGGAGTCACTAGCGGCTGGAGCGGCAAATGGTGAGGGGGTTGGCGTCACCAGCGGCTGGAGCTGCGAACGGCAAGGGGGTTGGCGTCAGACAGCAACAGGGCAGCCGAGGAGGGAAGAGAAGAAGAAGGAGGAGGAAGAAGAGAAGGAGGGGGAGGAGGAAAGAAGAGGAAGGAGAAGAAGAGGTGGCAGGGAGAAGGGGAGGAGGAAGAAGAAGGGAGGAAGGGGGGGACACGGGCTCTCAACGACAAACATGTATGTTTTTTTTCCCCCTTTTTCTTTTTCTTTGTTTCTTTTTCTTTCTTTCTTTTTTTCTTCTTGCTTTGTTTTCTTTTTGTGTTGTCTTTTTTTTCTTCTCTCTCTTTTTTTAAAAAGTGTTGCTTTGTTGTTTCTTTTTTTAAAAATTATTTTTTTGATTTATGTATTATTATGATTATGTAGCCGATTGTTTTTTTCTTTCTTTCTTCTTCGTTTTGTGGTCATGTTGTTTGTTTTTTTTTTCTTTCTTTTTCGAGGTGGGTTTTTTTTTCTCTCCTTTTTTTTCTATGTTTTTTAAAAAGAAAAAAGAAAAATAAAATAAATAAAAAATGAAAAATGGAGGGGCAAGAAACACACCCCCGTCCCGTGCGCATGCGTGGGCAGGGGTAAAAGAATTTGCAGTGACAGGGTCAAACGGGCAAGGATAGCGAGGCGCGAGCCATAGACGCCATGAGGGCGTCTCAAGGCCCGTAAAACTGGAAACATGCGCGTTCACACGCGACACGAGAAACACGGTCACATAGGAAAAATAAAGAAAATTTAATAAAATCCAAACCGTTCATCGAATCAAAAATTTGTAAAAAGGAAAAATGTGCTGGGAGACGAGGGAAAAATGATGGAAACATGCAACATCAGGTCCGGGGAAAAATTAGGGTGTTCACATGGAAATAACCCCAAAAATAAACCCGAAGACACATACGTGTATTAATATTAGAAAATCTGTGCATCGGAATGAAGTACAAAAAGAAGGAAAATTGTGCAGAATAAGGTGTTCAACAACCCTATCATGATAAAACACAGTTTCAATTGAGATAGGACATGTTCACATGGAAAAAACCCAAAAAATGGGTATGAAAATGGACTCAAAAATTAATATGGGAAGAACCATGCGCCCGAATAGAGGATAGTAAAAAGGAAAAATGTCCGAAAGAAAGGAATTCAAAAGGTTGGTGCACCAAAACTTAGTTTGGGGGGAAATTAGGAGGGGTTCATGTGGAAAAAATATGAAAAATGCATCCGAAAACACTCGAAAAAATTAATAACTAAAAATCCGACTGTCAAAAGAGGAGAGAGGAAAATGGAAAAAGTGGGGGAAAGGCTGGTAGGACACGTTTGTCAAGTTAATCTCGAATTCGGTGAAAATAGGACAGGTTCACATGGAAAAATGTAAAAAATAAGCACAAGAAGGATCGAAAACCCGTAAAAATTTAATAATGGATGAACCGTGCATCGAAATGACATGGATTAAAAAGGAAAAATGTTAGGAGGAATGGGTAGGACAGGGCTGGCACATTAGACCAGGGTGCCGAAGCAATAAAGACGCGTTCACATGGGAAACCATCCAATTTACAAGAATTGCTTCAAAAATTAATAACTTGAGAACCGTCTGTCAGAACAAGGGTCGGTAAAAAGGAAAAAAAGCAATTCAAAGGGAAGAACAGGGCTGTAAGGTTGGATTGGGATTTCGGTGAATGTAAGATACATTCACATAAAAAAGTCACAAAACAAAGAATAAAGGAAAACGGTTAAAGAAACAACCCCAGGGACAGTGTAAAATAGAACAGAAGAGTGGGGAAGGGATCCCAGCAAGGTAAAATGAAGTCATGGCATGGATGCATGATCAGACAGGGTATATGCATGGGGTTATGCAGCATAGATGCGTAGGGACGCGTCCCCACACTTAAAACCTTAGTAGAAAGGGTAAACCAAACATCAATGACCTAGTACCTCACATCAAACCAACTATAAACGTCCCCACACTTAAGACATAACCATCACTGAGAAACAGAAGGTGTAGTGTTAAAAAAACTTGGCCCATATTGCCGAGGAGGAATGTCGACTATCGAGGTTGCGTCTGGTGTCGTTGTGTCGGCTGGAGGAGGTAACAAGGTGTCTTCACAACACTCTCCAACGTCCTTCATGGCAAGGACCACACGACAATATCCAGAGAGGTAGCTGGTTGAACGAATCGCAAGAAATTCATCAATGACAAAGGATATTGCACTCAACTCATGATCACTCAAATGGAATGAAAGAGCAGTCACTGGCTCCATTACTAACATCACTCGAGGAATAATGATGAAACCCATAGCTCACACCTGGTTTAGGTATCGACAAGGGGATGGTGCAGAGAGAGTATGCCAGGGTGCACAATTGATGGAGCATCAGTGCGTCCAACCCGTCTGGCATAGGTGCAAGGCAAAAGGCCAGGGAGCCTTGCAGTGTAGTGTACAGAATAGAATGAGGTGTCCTGTGTTGATGGCAAAGACCCAACCCATGGGTGCATAGGGGAACGGAAATGTACCTGACTCCAAGGGTCGTAACGTCCCTCAATCCTCACCTCTCAATAATTGATTGAAGAACCACCAATCACACTCAGCCCACCCTCTGTCTCACTCTCGGATAGATACAGAGAGCAACCCATTCCTGAAACCCATTGATGTAATCCTTACCATCACTTGTGCAAAGGTTGTATGCCTTGTGCGCAATTGATGGTGCAACTGTGCATCCCACCCTGTGCCGGTATACAGTGCAAGAAGGAAGGCTAGGGAGCTTGATGGTGCAGTGCACAGAAACAAATCGTACATTGTGCATTGAGAGGCCCATCCCGTGCATGCAACACTCTGTTCACACATCTCACCTCTCATTTGATTTAAAGGGAAAGATTGGTCACTCACCCCACCCTCTGTCTCAAGCTCTGTTAATACAGAGGGCAGCCCATACTCATGTCCCCATCCTGTTAGGATGAAAGCTCACATCACTCAAGGGGTTGGTGATGAAGATCACATCAACTGTTGTTGTCAGCAGGATCTTGAAGACGAGGCGTACCCAAGGAGGTAGCCAACAAGTCTCATACTTCAAGGACTTGTAAGAAGAGTCGTCTATTAAGAAGGATAGACATACTGATGTTACAGGGATAGTGCACCAAGGGAGGTTGCTTCAATTTACTTTCTGAAGAGGTTCTGCTAGTGAGTCAACTATCCTGAACTGTGGGGTGTTGCTACATTTTCCACAGCTAGCTTCCCACCCAAGGGTGTTTCCACCTTTTCTTGGAACGATGCCTATTATGACAGGGAATTTCTTCATTTTCTCCTATAATAGTTTCATTTATTTTTTTCTTTTTCTTTTTTTTTTCTTTTTTTTTTCCTTTTTTTTATTAAGAAAGAGAATGGTAGAAATACCATATGTCAGGACCAACCTCGCCACCGTTGTTGGTTCAAACGAGAAGAAAACAATGTCGGGTTGAGATGTTTCTGCGAGGAATTAGTAGAAGGAGACCGCCTCATGAGGAGAATCATAAGGGCTATCAGAAGTACGACAAGAAGGAAAGTGTGCCACCCAAAAGGGAAAGGGTAGGTCGACTGTGATTGTCAAGATCCCTAGGGAGGGAAATACTTTTTCAGGCGATAACCATTGATCAAGAAAGGATCATCAGAGGCATCAACGGTCTACACCTGAACAAAGCCGTTAGGATTGACAGCAAGTACCTTGTACGAGCCCATCCACTGTTGTTGAAGCTTGCCAGAAAACTTGCCAAATATGGAATCATAGGCCAGGACAAGATCACCTTTTTTGAACTCCTTGTGCTTGATGAAACTATCATGATAGGCTTTGCATCACGCTTAAGTGGTTTCCATGCACTGTAGGGCCATCCGCCATATCTCATCCAAGCATTCCAAGTGCAGGAGGCGATGTTGCAGTGACTCATTATCTCCCAAGTGTTCTTTAACTGCCACTCGCAAAGAGGGCAATTCGAGTTCAACATGAAAGACGGCTTCTGTACCATACACTAGTGGAAAGGGGTCTGTCCTATAGTTGCCTTATGGGAGGTTTTGTACGCCCAGAGGGCCTCTGCAAGTCGATTGTCCCAGTCACGATGATGTGCAGCAATCGTTCTCGTCAGAATCGAGCAGAGGATGCGATTGGTGACTTCAACTTGGCAATTGGCTCTAGGGTAATAAGGAGTGGAATTATGATGGCGGATCTTATACAGGTCCATCAGCTCCTCCATAATTTTATTAAGGAAATGAGTACATCTGTCACTTACCAACTCGAGGGGATTGCCAAAACGAGTGATAATATTCTCGTACATGAACAGGGCTACACTGTTACTATCATCCCATTTTAGGGCTTTAGCTTCATACCACTTTGTGACATAATCTGTACATACTAAGATGTATTTGTTCTGCTTCCGTCTGGTGGGTGGTTCAATGGGACCCACAAAATCAATTCCCCACTTTTCGAACGGTTGTAGGGGAAAAATGGGTTGCAATGGCATGGCACTTATTTTGGTGGGTTTTCCCATTCGCTGACAAGCATCACATCTTTTGCAGTAATCGTATGCATCCTTGTGGAGGGTCGGCCACCAATATCTTGCTAATAGAGCCTTCCTGGCTGTCTCTTCTCCTACGAAGTGTCCACCACATGGTTCATCATGGCATGCTTTCAATACTATGCCGATTTTATCCCTTGCAACACATCTTCGCAGCACTTCATCTTTGCCTCTCTTGTACAATGCACCACCTAGCAAAGTGTAGGGGGTTGATTCTAACAGAAGCTTCTTCTTCTCACGGCTTGAGATGCCAGGAGGATACTGTTGAGTTGCATACCAGGGAGTAACTATTTCAACTAGAAACGAGGAAGCATCAGGAAGGTCTGGATCATCCTGCTCCTCTTCTTCTGTTTGAGGAAACCGTGATAGATGATCAGCTAGGACATGGGAACGACCAGGCTTAGTGACCACTTCAAAATCAAACTCTTGGAAGAGGAGTAACCATCTCATCAGTCGTCCTTTAATATATGCTTTGTTCATCAAGAAGGACAGGGCTTCATGATCCACGTAGAACTTGAAATGTGTTGACAATAAATAGTGTCGAAACTTCTCCAGTGCAAACACCATTGCCAAGCACTCAAGCTTTGTCACTGTGTAGTTTCGTTCCCTATCAGTGACCTTTCGGCTTGCATAATATATTAGTTTATCTAATTTAGAGGGGCCCTTTTGACATAGAATAGCACCTAGCCCATCAACTGATGCATCTATGTGCACATGGAACTCCTTTGTCTAGTCAGGAGGTTGTAAGATAGGTGCTTGGATCAGACACTGCTTTAGGGTATTAAAGGCTTCTTCACAGTCATCAATCCAAAAGAAATCAGCTTCTTTCCTTAGAAGCTTGTGTAGAGGGGCTGCCTTGGTTGCAAAATGTGCAATAAATCTTCTGTAGTAGCCCACATGGCCAAGAGATCCTCTCAATTACTTGAGGTTTGTTGGTGCTGTTAAGGTGGCAATCTTTTCAATCTTCGCTGGGTCTATTGTAATCCCTTATGCAGAGACAATATGGCCCAAAAGAACTCTTGATGAGACACCAAAGACACATTTGTCAAGGTTGAGAGAAATCCCATACTCGCGGAATTTGTCAAAACATTGCTCTAGGTGTCCCCAGTGCCCGCGGATTAAGCTATAGACACAAAAGTCATCAAGATACACCTCAATGAAATCACGCCGATGATTTTGGAAGGCAACCATCATTACTCATTGGAAGGTGGTAGGAGTATTATAAAGCCCGAATGGCATCACTCTGTAGGTATAGGTCCCCCATTCTGTGGTGAAGGTTGTTTTAGATTGGTTCTCTTGTGCGATTTGGACTTGGTTATATCCACTAAATCCATCCAAGAGGGAATACAGCTCATGGCCTGCCACTATGTCCAACAGCTGGTCTGTAAAAGGGATAGGGAAATGATCCTTCTTTGTCTTCGAATTCAGCTTCCGAAAGTCGACACATATTCGAAGTTTCCTATTCTTCTTGGGTACTACCACAATGGGCGAAACCCATTCACTGTTAGCCACGGGATAAATGAACTCTGCTTCAAGAAGTTTCAATAATTCAGCCTTCACCAGAGCAGAATAATTAGGATTCATATGCCTTTGTCTTTGCCTTACAGGTTTGGCATCAGGATCTAGGTCAATGCGATGTTGACACACTGTGGGATCAATCCCCTTTAGGTCTTTATATGACCAAGCAAACACATCTAAGTTCTCCTTAAGTAGGTCTCGGAGGACCACTAGTTTTTCTTCTGGAAGATTGAGGCCCACTTTCAAGTGACGTTCAGTACCTTCAGTATAAAGAATGTTACTTGCATTTCACCTTCCACTTCACGGATAAGTGTCCCACGGATTGCTTCTAGGTAGAGGTCTGACTCTTTCAAGAGAGTAGTATCCTCATCTGATGTTCCACTAGAACTAGTGTCCTCCTTCTGAACAAATGACTCATTTGTCTATTGAGGTTGTTGGAAGGGTATCAGTTTCTTTTGTTTGAGTCGTGATTTCTTTTGGACTTAGGTATTCATCTTCGAAAGATGTGTCCAGGAATGTCACATAGCACGGACCTTCTAGAGGCCATGGCTCTAAGGGCTTTGGCTTCTGTTGTGGCAGGGGGCATCATCATCATCTTTTCTTTGGACTGAACGGTTAGGGCGACAGGAGCCACTAGTGAACTTAATTTTTATGCTTTTAATCCGTTGCTTATACAGATTCTGCATACTTTGTGGTCCATTTGTCTCTGTTGGAACATCAACAAGATCATCCGCTATCAGAGGAAATTCTTCATCTGCACTTTCATAACCTGCTTCCTTTTCTTCCTTATCATTTTCATCCTCTTCCTCTGGAGGCTCTGTCTCTGCTTCTGTAGAGGCTCTGTAAGAGAAGAACATGTCTTCTGCATCTGTAACTGCTTTTGCTTCTGTCACAGCTTCTGACTCTTCTTCTACCTCTGGCTCTTGCGCTGGCTCTGTGTTTGTTACTCTCTCTATGACTGTCTCTGTATCTGCTCTGTCTCTGTTCTGTATCTGCTCTGTATCTGTTCTCTCTCTGCTCTGTAACTGCTCTACCTTTGTATTGTCTCTGCGACTGTCATATAATAGGGAGAATAGTACATCCATGCTTCTATTTCACTGTCAGAGGTGATTTCATAAGTTAATTCTAGTTGAGGCAAGAGGTATTCTCCTATGGACAAGGATTTTACTTCCCGTTGCAGTTGGCTTACAGTGCCCACTGTTAGGGACAGTGCCTCTGTTTTCTTAGGAAGTCTCTTTGTCTCCTAATGTACCATATGTTACCTCGTTGGAGGAGTCAGTTATGACTTCAATGGATGTGGATTCGTTGCCTTTTTGTGATCCATACAGCTTTAACACTACTTTGTTGGGTCCTCTGCCTAGGGTTAGGGTTCTTTTAAACCAGTCCATCCTGGCATTTGCTTCAAAAAGCCAAGGTCTTTGCAACAACAAAGGATATGAAGTCCCATAAGAATTTGGTTTGACCACTAGGTATGTCAGCCAATAATCTCTTCCTGCAAGGGTTGTTTTTACGTATGGGAACATGCCCAACGGTTTGATTCTGCTTTGGTCTGCCAATTTGATAAGCCACTGTGTAAGTTGAATTCCTTGCAACCCTAAGTCCTTCATTGTCACATCCATCATTATGTTTACTGATGAGCCTCCATCAATCAATGCATCTGAAATGAAGCATCCTTATATCCATACACTAATCTCTAGGGTTCTAGGATCCAGGAAGGCGTTAGCCACATCTACTTCCTTTATAGGCTCTGAGGTCTTATTGGTCTTGGTCGCTGTTGAAGGAGCAATCCTTAGTCCATGTCTTCTTGTTAAGATGCTTTTGAATTTTTTTGGCAACTAGGAGATAGCATCAGCAACAACTGTCAGAATGTTAAGTTTGGTTTAAAAGTGTCTAGGTCTTTGACCAAGTCATAATCTTTTATAGGATCCACAGGCTTCTCTAGCCGGTTGGGGAATGGGGCTACATCCATTTTCATCTTTCTTTTTTCTTCTAGTAATTGCAGCATTGGCACTTCTTCTGTTTTTGGAAGTGCTTCTGTATCATCTATCTCCTGGACCTCTGTTCCTATCTCTAGGACTGTCTCTGTATCCCTTTGTGGCGCTACAGTGCTCTGTACTGCACTATCCCTCTGTTGGTAGGTTGAACTTCACAATCTTGGCAAGAGAATTATTTTCATTCTAAACAACTGGTTCCTTCTTCTTGGTGCGCGTAATAATGACAACTTCCAACTCTACCAAATTGGAGTGAAGCTCTTGTACCTTCTATTGGCTATCAGTGGCATTGGCCTTTACAGGGGCTGGGCTTGGACAATCCTTTGTAGTGTGTCCTTCACCTTTACATTGACTGCATAAAGACTTGGCTTGTAATCCACATATCGTCTAGGATTTGGACAATTCGGGGAGATATGACCCTTTTCTCCACACCTATAACATTCCACCTCTGATCTCTGACCACCGCCAGACTCTCGTCCTCTGTAACTTTAAGAGGGAAACCTCCTTGGGACCGAAATTAGGACCCAATTCCCTAGGCTTTGGTCTAATATCCTGTGTTGTTATTTTGGATTCCAGCAAGTTGAATCTTGCATTTTCATCCTTCTATCTTCGTTCATGCATCTCTTTCAGAGAGCAAATATCCTCTATATGGTTTTTTTGCAAACTGTAAGAACATAAGGCTCTAGGAATGGTTGGTTTTTGAGTACATTCAGTGTGGCTAAATGTCCCACTTGATGACACCTTCCACACCATGTATTAGAGCTGCTTTGTAATCATATCCAGAAGCTCTTTCTTGATACTTGCAACTAAGTTGGATAAGTACCCCTTCAGATTTTCACCTCTTGAAGTGCTTGTAGTAAGATTTTGGGAAGCTTCGGTAATTACTGCATACACTAGTTGGGTCGATCCAGAAGGTCCTCTATTCTGGTTCTGATTTAGAGCTCCTCTTGAGACTTGGGACTGTTGATTCCAGTTGGTAGGGTTCCATTGTTGTTGAGTTGCCATTGGAGGAACTCTTTGAGGCCACTGTTGCTGTGGTTGAACCATCATTTGAGGCACTGTCGTCTACGGTGACCACACTGGATTAGGTGCATTATACTGGGGCACTGTTTGCATCTGGGGATAGGGATAGGGAACTGTCCCTGGGACTGCATTTGGTGGGTATACCATTCCACACATGGGAGGAGGTAAGACTCCTCTTCTTGGAGTCATTGACAGCCTTGCTTCAACTTCGCCATACAATCTTGCACCTTCCACTAAAGCTTGCAAATTGATTGGTCTTCTCAATTCCACGAACTTGCGAACTTCTGGTTGTAGGACTCTAAGAAACACTCCTTTTTGGATTCCTTCGTCCAAATGATGGTTAGTCCATCTCTTCAAGATGGATTCCATTCGCGAGACATAAGCTTCTACTCTTTCTCTAGAGGACTGACTTAGGTTCATGAACTCCTCTCGCATCCGCTCTTCGAAACCTTCACTTCTGAATTTAGTGAGGAAGGCCAACTTCAGCGTCCCATGTGCCAAAAGTTCCTGCTGCTTGTCTCTCATACCACTGAAACGCCGTGCCCTTGAAAGTGGCGGGGAATATCGCTAACCAATGCTCAGGGGTTCTGGCATTGTTAGCCACACATGCTACCATGAACTCTGCTACATGAAGATCATGGTCTTCATTGTACTCTCCCTTAAAAACTAGCAATGGGACTACATTTGCTGGCCTTTCATTAATATTTCTAGGACAAATCTGACTAGGAAGGGGACCTTGAATCACCATGGGGACTTCTGTAAAGAGTACTTTTAGGGCGTCAAAGGAGGCTTCTGCTGCAAGCTCGTTCTCAGCTTTGATTTTTGCCTTCTCTCTTCTCACGTACCTCTAGACTCGTTCTAACGCTTGCCTCTTTATTGCATCATTCATTAGGGGGTTGGCTCCAACCAGTTGGTCTGGACTCAACATGATACTATCAGAGAGGGATTCAATCTCTGAGGGATTCTCTGGCCAACATCTCTTCTACTTCCTGCTTTTCAACTTCTCTGAATTTGGCTTTCAAACCACTACAGAGAGGAAGATATTCCGTTCTGAAAGTATCAAAACTCATTCTTCTTAGGATCGTTGTTGTATCATTATAATAATGCCAACTTCTGAGGGTTTCAATAGTGCATGTTGTGAAAAACACTCTGTCTACCAACTTCCAATGGGTTTCTAATTGGACAAACAGAAGATTGTCAGTGCACCAAGCATCCCACGTATCTTGCTATTGAGCATCCACCAACAAATTCCAACTCTTTTCCTTCTTGTTTTCGTGAACCTCCACAGACCACGACTCCTAAAGCTTCTTCACAATCTCCCACTTGATGATGTTTGGAAACTTCTCAATGAATGAAAAATCTTCCATGGATGGTCATTCTCTTTGTATTTGCTCTTTAGTGTGTTCCCAAACAGTTTGCCACCAAGATGCAAGTTTTTGCTGCTTCAACAGGAAGAGGAAACAGTCCACCACATAGAGCATGCATCATGATGGTGATATGTTTCCATTGTGGGATAAACTAATTATGGAAAGCGGATTTGATAATGAGAATCTCCAACTCTTCAGTGGAAGAAGGAACTTTGCAAACATCCATTGAATTCTCCTCTTCATGGCAATGCCATTTCCTTCATTTTCAGCCTCTTCTGGTGCTTGTTGATGGCAAGTTTTCCCGGCTCTGCACCAAAAACATGGAGCCCCAAGAGGAACACCAAGGAAAAGAGAATTCTCTTGCAAGAAAATATATCTTGTAACATTAACAAGATTTTATTTCATTCTTTTGATAATCGAAACAAAAAAAACAACAAATCTTCACACAGCATCATAGTAGATATCTCCCACAGATTTGATAGAATCAACCATAATCTTCAACATCTTCATAGAATTATTCAATAGAACAATGAACATAGAAGAATACAACATCTTTGAATGGAAATCAATCACATAGTATTCATCTTCAATGTCTTCATAGTTTTCTCTCTCAATCTCTCATATACAATTACACTGTTTTGATAGATTCGACTATCTCTGACTCTCTCTCTCTCTCTCTATCAATAGTACATCATCTCCTCACTACAATACTCTCATAATAACTCTCAATAATCCTTCTTAGGTCGTGGATGCACCTCCTAGGAGGTATGTCTGATATGAAGAGTCACCAGAGCCACTACAGTGTCTCTTCACAACTCACTATTATCACTGTCACTCAGTCTTCTCTTCAGTCTTCAACAGTTGCTTCTTCCACTTGTTTTAGCTATTTTGAACTTAGATTCATCATTTCCAAAAGTTAGAAAACTTTTCCAAAGTCACACATACATTCTACAGAACACTTACAGAAGGTCCACAGAACACTTATAGTACAGTACCAGAGCAGCTACAGTACAGAGACAGAGCAGAGACAGAGGCTCTACAGAAGGTCTAGAGAGGGTTATAGAAGGTCATCAAAACCTCATAACTCATACTCAAACCATTCCAAACAATCAAAAACTATTCAATAGGCTTCCAAAAGATCTCAATCTTCATCAATCATCAATCCATGCTTCATATAGAAGACAATCAGAACAAAACAAAAGCTATACAGAAGGTCTATAGAACCAATCAGAACATTGTAGAGCTTCATTTCTCCACTGAGAATCATCATGAACTTCCAAAACATAATCAATATCGTCCAAAACACTCTCAAATATCCTTAACAACCATACATCACTCTAAATCCATCAAAAATCAATCATTCAGACCTCAAAAGCAACAAAAATCAGTCAAAAATTCAGTCTTTTTCCACTCTCAACAAACCATGCTTTCCATGATTACCAAGTTCGCCATTTGTACCATATTTTCCTTGATGGGGCTTATTCATATGGGGTGCATGGGGGCTCCTAGGGAGAGCATGAGAAATTTGACCAAGGGTGGGAGAAGGCCTCAAATGGATGTTGGTTGCATGGTGGATGGGGGAATTCAATAGGGGCTAATCATGCGCATGAGAGGGTTCACCAATCTCTTAGGTAGAAGGGAAAATTCCCTTAGCACCAAGTATACCCTGTGGACCATGCAATGGTTCTTGATGTGGAGGACGTCTAGACTCATGCCTAGAGTCATTGGCCTTCTCTTGGGATGAAGCGATTGGTAATTGAGCAACAAGAGTGGTGAGCTGCTCCAAGGTCTGTTGAGTCTTCGAGTTTGCGATAGCCATGTGATCGATCACTTCATCAAACTTGGACATCATTTGGTGGTGGTTGGTGACCATATCATTATGTCGTTCCATATGACGAAGCTCATGCTAACAGAGGGTGTGATTGAGAAGGGTGTATGGATCCATTTCAGGAATTTCCTCTCGTATGTCACCATGGTAATCCTATGTGGAGCTTGGTTCCTCATTCATGGAGGTCTCTGAGTCTCTAATCTCCCTTTGTAGTTCCTCTTCAACCATGCTTTCGCCTTTCTGGCTAGCGATTTGGATGTAGTCCACAGGACCTACTATCAGTAAAAGGAGTGTAACTCTTTGTAGGAAACTCCAATTGATGAGATTTTTGGCTCAATCAAAGGGAAAAAAGTCCTCTTCAAGATGAGCTATTAAACTTTATGACAAAAAATGATTTCAATTTTCTGCAATGAATTTAATGTGCCCATCCTAGAGCTATCCACAATGACCCTAGAGCACAAAAATGGACATAACTTTCAAACTCTAGCTTTGATTGGGGAGGTTTTTGATTCAAACTAGAGAGGACAAAGCCCTCTTTGAGGTGATCTATAGGGTTCACTTCCAGTTTAAAAATAGAATTTTTGTGCAATAGGATCTTTGTGACTATCCTACAGGAGTGTGACCAAAAACACTGTCTGTCCCTCATTGCCAAAGCCTTACATGGATAGAGCATAGTCCAAGAGGCCAGATGAGCAACATCAATAGCATACTGAGAATCGTACCAAGCATCATTGGATACCCATATTCTCTTCCATCGATGCATGAGTAAATTCACTACCATACATCTCTTTTGAGTGCATGCACTTCAAGTGTCATACATGGGTGCCATTAGCATTGTGGGGGTATCCACGAGGGATGATTAGATCAGGGGGAGTGGGGCTCATGGGAAGTACCTACACCTCCATACAAGTATTGGGCTCCAGATCATCAAGAGGAAGGAAAAGTTCCCCCTAGGCCGGGTTGTGCACCCCTTCAGGATCTTAAGTGGTAAGGGAGGGTTACCTCTCTTTTGTCTTACCACCTCACTTTTGGTATCGGCCTTTTTCCTTAGATGAGTATATATGGCATATATTTTTATTAAGCAATCAGCATGGGATGCATGGAAATAAGAAATTTGGCCTTTTCATGAGATGCAATGAATGGCAAAGGTTGGGGTAGGGGTTACCTTTGTAGTCCAGTGACTCACTGGATCCTACTTACCTAATTTACAATGGCTATTATTCAATTTGGGCTCATCGAAGATCACAAGACAAATGGGGGTTAATGTTAGCCATTACAATGAATTTTATGAAGAGGTAGGATGCATGCACATAAAGGGGATTGAAATATTAAGCCTATGCAATCTTGAATCTCTCCAACAAGTGATTAATCTCAGCAAGTGGCTAAATTGAGAGATTAAGATGAGATTAGCATACCTCTTTAATGCTTTGGAAGACCGTTGAAGCATAAATCATCCTGATGCTCGATTGCTCCATTGATCAAGTCGAGTTGGTTGGGGGCATCCATGGAAGAAGATTTCAACATTTGAATGCTCTTATTGATGAGGAAGGCTCCCGTGCTTATCCTTGAGCTTGAGCTTCAAAGATGGGAAGCTTCAAGTGAAGCTTTCATGACTGCCCCACAAAGCTCCTATGCATGCTGAACTCCATGTCTTCATTTGGTTAAGAGAAATCATTCACGAGCAGAAGGGCTTATGGGGTGTGAGCTCTCAGGGTCACATATGGCTTCAGTTATAGAATCCATGGCTACCCAAACTGCTGTCCACCATGGGGAGGTTGATTAGCAGGGTTAGAAGGATCAAGAAGGAGGAGGTAGGACTGATGAACAGTGCCTGGAGTGGCCAAGGGAAGTAGGGAAGAAAGGTTGGGGTAGAGGGGGAAAAGCAGGCGGAGCACAAAACAATAGCGCAAAATGCACCGCAAATTGTGGGCTGTTCCTTGGGCTCTCTTCTGTCATGTAACCCTTCTCAAGAGTATAGCCCGTGGTCAAGGGCAAGTGAGGAAAGATCCTAGGGCTTCACATTTGCACTCCCATGGTTACTCCAAGGGGAAAAGAGGGAACCCTTAAAATTTGCATGAAAAGAAGTGAGGACATGCTATTTTAATTGTTTACCTCCATATATGTCTGAGTCTCTAGCCATAGCTCGTGCTTGCTCCAAAAAGCTGAAGTTAACTACAGTCCTTCTTATTGTGCATGTACCTATAAGCTGAGTAAGTAGGGTTTTTGGGATTTGGAAAGGAAGAAAGGGGAAAGGAGAAAAGGACCAAAGCATGAAGCTTTGATATCACTTGTAATGAATGAACTTGAGAGGAGAGAGGAGAGGAGCTGAAGAGAGAGAAAGAGAGGAAGAAGAAGAGAAAAGAATACTAGAAGAGGAGAGAGAAAGACAGAAAAGAGGAGAGAAGGAAGGAGGAATCCATGGAAGCTAGAGATGAAGGTGAAGAGTATAATCTTGATAATAGATGTTTGCCTTGATCTGGGGCTCTTACAACTTATATACCTAGGTCAATGTGACTGGGTGTCTAAACCCTAGTCAATGTGTGTCCCGCTTGTTACAAGCAATTAAAGCTTTAAGCTCCTGGGTTTCCTCAAAAGGACAATCTTTATCCTCATTGGGAACAGTAGCTACTTGAGCCTTCTCTTCAGTCAATTGGGCTTGCAAAGAGGATATTTTCCGTTTTTGGGATTCTAAAAATTTAGTCTATGACTCCATTTGTTTGAAAAGATGAAAAATAGTTTTCTTAGTATATCCAAGCTCAGTATTAGTCTTATATAACTCCTTAGA
This sequence comes from Lygodium microphyllum, assembly GCF_053477565.2. Classification (NCBI taxonomy): domain Eukaryota; kingdom Viridiplantae; phylum Streptophyta; class Polypodiopsida; order Schizaeales; family Lygodiaceae; genus Lygodium; species Lygodium microphyllum. The sequence goes on along the minus strand of NC_141163.1, from coordinate 79,651,309 downwards.
TTGCTACAACTTCTCATAAAGAGAAGAGTACAACTGTTGAACACAAGTTGTAACTAATATTTCTATTGATCTTTGAATGTCTTTAGACAAGAAAAGAATGGTGTCTCTTGCTACCAAGTAATGTAAATAAGAAATTGATATGTCCAAACTACCATCTCTATGTGCCGTAAATAAACTTGTAGATGTTAGGCATGAAGAATGCATGTACGAAGGGTACTACCTGATGTAGTAGGGATTAATACTAGAGAAAGTGGAGAAGGAACTGTTTCAATCAGATACTTTAAGTGCTTCCTCTGAAGGATCAGAGGAGGAGGGGAATCATGATCTATAGGGATAGGTTTAGAATCTTTGATAGAAGGAGGGAGAATCACTGAAGGATTTTCAAGAGATAATGGAATTTCCTTTGCAGGGGCAGAGTATGTCAGGAAAATATATAAGAAAGAACCATAAGTGACATTAGTCACATTACCCCTAGTAACCTTGATAAAGTGTGGATCCATTTTGGCAAGAAGATAAGAACTCGAATCAATGGTTATGCCCTTGAGCACCATTCCAAAAGTAGTGAATAATTCCTTGGGCATGTAATTAGAGAGAGTCTTGGTAGGCATGAACTTGTCTTGAAGGAAAAGACACAATGGTTTCCAAAAGGCGTCAGAGATCATGGAAATACAAATAATGCATGTAGTGATGACCTATTGAGCATCCAATAGGTCCTTGGTGTGTCTTTATGTAGGAGCTTTATCATCTCTACATTGGAAAAGAGCTGGTGGGCTACTGGAAAGGTCTCCTAATGATAGGGCTAAGACAAAGCCTTCCCCAAGCCTCAAGGTATCATGAGGAGAATGGTACCATGGATAGAGACCCAAACTGCTTGCTATAAGAGGTTAAGAATTCATCACACAAGGTAGGATCATCGAGATAGAGTGGCAATGAGAGAGCCACAAAATGGGATAGGCCAGTCTTAGTAATAAGGCCTGATTAGGACAATTGAGAATAGTTGTGGCTAATCACAGGAACATATTGGAATGGGGGAGGAGTTCCAAGTGTGCCATTCAAATAAGAATGATACACACACCACACAGATAGACACGAAAGAGGTCTGCAAAACAATAGAAGAAAAAAAAAGAATAGAGTATCAACTCATACACAACACGAAATACCATCCTAAGAAACTCACATCCTAGGAAAAATTCTAATATGACCTACCTACACATGTGACTTATAGCTTCATGAGATGCAAACATACAGGTAAACCTTGATCCTCATATCAAGCAAGAAAATAAAAGCTTGTACACATCATGACCATAAAAATACCAGAGACACAACAAACTACACCACACTAGCACTACAGAACCAAGATTGGCAGACTGCATTTCATAATAGGGACTGATTAAGAGACTGTGTCACCCTCATACCCACATAGCACATCCATTAATGAAATGATGGATGTGCAATGTAGATAGATTCAGATTTATGGCAAGTGAATTTTACAAGTTATTATCAATGGGTTAATTATTTTATTAAGTGATCAACCTTAAAAAGAAAACTATGATTCCTATTATCCATTAAAGAATTTTTTAACGTATGCATCATGCATTAAACAAACCCTACACTTTGAAATCAACTTTGAAGGTCTCTAAATGCATATTTATTTTTATAAATTCTTGTGTGTGAAGCACTTTTTTACCAACACGTATATAAGTGATGGTTGGTTTATTTTATCACATATTACAATGTGCATGTTTAGTGCATGAACACGTCCGTAAGGTGAACGACTGATTGATTTTATATTATTTAAAATGATGTGCATTGAGTGTGAATGCACGTGAAAAGGGAGATTGGCTGGTTTGTTTTAGCAAGTAAACGTGGTTTATGGTGAACTCAAAAGAAAAAATAATATTACATGTACGATGTGTGAATGCACCCTAATCTAAATGAGCACACGAAAATCAATTTATGGAGAGCAAACTGTAACTACAAAGCAATCCCAAAATACTATCCAATCAAGGTGAAAATTGACACCGTAGAGAAAAAGTACCAAAAATACCACATGTAAAATTTTTAAATATATTTTGGATTTTTTTCTCATATTTATTTGATTCTATTTTGGATTTTATTTTTATGCAAATACTAATAAATAGGTTGAAAATGGATCATAAATTATTTTTGATTTTTTTTCAAATTTTCAGATATTTTTTGAGTTTTAGGAAATTTTAATAAAATTGTTAGGTTTATATTAGATTTTTCAAAATTTTCTTATTTTTATTTGTAATTTTCAACTTATATTTGTGAGTAAAAATTTCAACAAACTATTGGCTTTTAATTACTTTTTTTGGTAATTTTTTTAGATTTTATTTAAATTTTTGTGGTTTATATGAATTTCTCGACTTTCTTTTTTCAACAATTTAAAATTGTGGAAAGGTGTGTCTTGCAATCTGCTTTGCTGCGCATGAACAACAATAGTTCCATGGCATGGCTCAGACACTACACGCGCATCCTCACACATTAACGGTAGCTTAAAAATCACACACTGAAACTAATAAAATCCTCACATGAACAATAATTAATGAAGACGGAGGGGAAACATGCAGGGTGCTACATGGGATGGTAGATCTATGTGAGAGGGGGCCTCACAGGGGGGGTTTGGAAGGGGAGGGTGTGCTTGTGGGGGGCTTAGTGGGAAAGGGGGGCAATGGGGGGTTGAGGGAGGAGATGGTGGGGAAGGAGAGGGTGGAGCAGAGAGGTGGTGGAGAAGGTGAGGGTGCGGTAGGGAGGTGGAAGAAGGGGTGGAGCTGGTGAGAGGGAGGAGGAGCATGGGGGAGGAGAAGGAGGATAGATGTGAAGGAGGAAGAAGGCGATGGTAGGAGGGAGGATAGGAGGCATCATGAGGAGGGTGGCACAGAGGTTAGGTGGAGCAGAGTGGAGTGGTGGATGAGGCACTCTAGAGCAATGGTGGGGCAGTGCGACGACGAAGGAGCAACACGGAGGGCGACGGGGGCAGTGCAGAGGATCGATGGGTGGGGATTGGTAGGAAAAGTGGGGGGGGGGGCTAAAGTGAAGGTGGGGAGGGTAGAAGGTGGAGGTGGGAAGGGAGAAGGGAGAGGAGAGGTGGAGATGGGGGTGGAGGTGGGGTAGGAGGACATGGAGAGAGAAAGGAGGAGAGAGACGAAGGAGAAGGAGAAGAGGAGGAAGAAGGGGAAACCGAACGGGGAGGGTTTTTTCTTTTCAATAAAGAAAAAGAAAAATGTGAAAACCCCCCCGGTCCAGCACACAAGTGTCGGGTAAAAAAATTTGTAGTGCCAAGAACAAATGGAAGGGGAGGAGCGTGGGTGGGTTGGCCGCAAGATAGTGGACTCAACGGCATGCATTTAAAGGCAAAAACTAGGCATTCACATGGTCACACAAGCGCAATGAGACAAAAAATTCTCAAAAATTTTAAATTAAAAAGATCCGAGGCTCAAATTGATGTGCGATTAGATGAAAAAGTGGGCTGGATGATATGGAAATAGGATGGACAACACAAAGGATACTTTCGACATGAAAAATAGGTATTCACATAGAAAATTTGTAAAAATACACAAAAAAATGTGATTAAAAATTAATAACAAAAAATCTGTTCACAAGAACGGAGTACAGGAAAAAGGAAAAGTATATCGTTTGACAAGACAGATAGGGCTAGCAAATCGAAACAAGGGTCTAGTGAAAAACAAGGGCATTTATATGAAAAAAAGGAAAAAAGACATATGAAAGTGGAACAGAAATTAATTCAAGACAATTCCTCATTTGAAACAAAGTGCAATAAAAAGAAAATGTGTGAGGGTAGTTGTGTTTGATAGGGTTGTTATGTCAAAATGCAATTCTAGCAGCAAGAGGATGCATTCACATGAAAAAAATATAAAAAATATGTATGAAAACACAAGAAAAAATTAATAACATGGAATTCGTGTGTTAAAATGAAGGACAGAAAAAAAAATCCAATTAGATAGCATCTCAAGGTTATTCAAGAAACATACCATTTCGATGAGAAGAAAGTTTGTTCACATGGAAAAATACAAAAAAATCATGTAAGAAAATACTTGCAAACATGAAAAAGTACATAAACACCAATCCGTGCATCGAAAAGATAGAGTATCAAAAGAGAAAATGTCTGAGAGAAAGGTAAGATCAGAGCTATTAGGTCAAACTGCAATTTTGATGCGAGAAAAGAACATTTGCATGGAAACATGTCTAATTCACAAAAAAAATTTCAAAAATTAATAACTGCAGAACCATTGCTTAGAACAAAGGGTAGTAAAAAGGAAAAGTATCGATTTTGAAGGGACAAATAGCCTCTAAGGTTAGAAGTCAGTCTTGATGAATGTAGGATGTGCTCATGTGGAAGAACAACAAAACAAGAAGAAGGGCTAAATGGGTAACAAAAGACCGCGAGGATAGGGCGGAATAGGATGGTTGGGTGGCGAAAGGGACTCCAACAATGCACAAACAAGACATTATATTGTATACAGATCATATAACAAGGTGTTCATGAGTGTAAGCAGACAAGACACTCAAGGACACATCCCCACACTTAGAACCTTAACGAAGTGGTTTAGCAAATCAACAAGGGCCTAACACTTGATCATAAACCAAATCCTTGTGTCCCCACACTCAAGACATGACCTATATATAAACACAAGAGATCGGGCTAGAAAAACATGACCTATCAACAAAGGTATCGGAGTCATCCACAAAAGGCACCACAACTTGCCATAGCATGTGCCAAGTATGGCAAGGACCATGTAGCAGCACCGAAGGAGGTAGCATTATTAATGAAGATATGTTAAGTTATCGATGACAAGTAATGCAACATTCACCTCAGCAGGCACTCATATGAGAATGATAGATTAGTCTCTCACCCCACACTTACTCACTCAGGGAAGAAGAAAGAGAATCCATATCTCACACTTAGTTGAGAAATCAATAAAAGGAATGGCACAAAGGGAGTATACCATTGTACACAGTTGATAGTACATCAATGCATTCCAATCCATCTAGCAGAGGTGCGAGAAGGTAGGCTAGGGAGCCTTGCACTATAGTGCATAGAGCAAAGTGATATATCCTTTGGTGATGATAGAGGTCCTGTCCCATATGTGCATAGGGAAACAGAAATGTACCTAGCACCAGTATCGTAACGTTCCTCAATCCTCACCTCTTAGAGTTGATTGAAGGGAAAACCTGTCATGCTTAGTCCCTACTCTATCTCATGCTTTGTTGATGAATACAGAGGATAGTCCATGTTGAGATGGCAAGCTCAACCTGTGCGAACATTGATGATGGACCATCTAGCTAGATGGGTACACACATCTACACTTAGCACATTGATGATCATTATGGTCCTCACATGACCACTACCTTATCACTTATTATATTTACTATGTTGCACCTACCTACATCTAGCATTATTTTAGTGTCAATCAATTAATATAATCTGTTATACACTGTTTGACTTAGTAGGTCACTTTCCTTTATGTTGTATCTTATCTATACTTTGTGTACATTGTATTATGTATGGAAGAAGAAAAAGAAACTAGCAAGAAAATGTTTCGGTCTCCATCTCTCTTCTTATATTCTTGAGTGAGCTTCCTCTTATGTATATGGTGTGTGTTGGCATAGCAGCTCAAGCAAGTCCCAACACCACACGATTCTTGATATGGTATTAGAGCACTGTCACTGAGAGAGGTTGGTTTTGAAGGCTAGAGTGAAGGAGAAGATGTAAGGATTAGAGTAGGCAAGGAACGAGTAAGAAGCTATCCCATTATGCCACTCTTTCTCTTGGTGGATAGTACCTATGGATGCAGTGAAAGGAGGATCGTGTAGAAATATTAGATTGCTATGAGATTTGATGTGCAAGAAAAGCACTATATACTGTGGGGATGAGCTCTTTAGGGCTTTTTAGCAGCTTTTTGGGGCATTTGAAACCGTTTTAGGCCCTATTTTAGAGCTACAAGATTGCATACAGCAGTAGTTTCACGGTATATGGTATTTCGGCCGTGTCGACCGAAAGTGGATGCATAGGTTGCGAATTTCAAACTTGTAAAATTTTAGGTATTTTCCATGAAGCAAACATAAGTTTTTTTCGTAAACAAGTTGCATATTACATATATTATTGATCAATCAATGAAAAAGGTTTCTTAAGGTTGCAAAAGACTTGCTTGCTGTTTTGTATCATTTTCATGATAATAGGAGAAAATAGTGAAAATTCCATCATTGAGAAGCTGGACAAGAACACATACCCACCATGAAGTTCTGTATAAGGAGATTTCTTATTGGAAAGGGCCTTTATGAGTTCATTTTAGGTACTAAAGAAAAGGAGCCAAGAGTTGAGTTACCCCTGTGACTACAAGAGTTGAATTAAATACATGGAAAGAATGGAATGCAATCTCTGTGAGCTGCTTCTTTAGTGTGTTAAGGACGTTATCTACTTCCTTTCTTGCTTTGTTGATGAAGGTAGTAATCAGTTGTTCAATCTCCATCCTATCCATCTTTGCACTGAAGGGAACATGCCACAAATCGGCTGGAGCAGCTGGTAGGAAGTTATAGGCTGGCCATATCAGGAAGGGACAAGGAGCGACATGAAGTGTAAGCAGGGCAGGGTAGGGTTGGCTTATAACAAAGAAAAGATAGAAGAAAATGCAAGCAAGAAGAAATGCAAATGGGCCAAAAACACAGCTGGACTGCAAACGCACAAAGAGAGAGAGAGAGAGAGAGAGAGAGAGAGAGAGAGAGAGAGGCTAATTTTTCTTATTTTCTCCTTCTCTCAGAGTTCTCAGCAATAATGCTTTGACAGGAGAAATTCCAAAGCTTAGCTCCCTAATCCATCTCAAGAAGTTGTGAGGATAAAGTCACTATGTATTCACTTCTATATACAATCATACTGATTAAATATTCACTTGGATGAATGGTTTGACCAGAGATATTCAAAACAACATGCTTATTGGATTCATACCATCTTCTCTTGGTGACATGGTCAACTTGACAAAGTTGTAAGTCTTTATGGTGGTAATAGTATTCAGTTTGCTTGGATGGTTCACATGTTATTATCACTTGAAGAATTTATTCAATCATGCCATTATTGATAGCGAATTTTGTTTGTAGATTTGTGCAAAACAACAATCTTAGTGGAAGTGTGCCAACAGATTTACTCCGAAGAAAGAAAGAAAAGACTTCAGTGTTTTGAGTAAATTCACTTGCGAGCTTTTGAACCTCGAGTGCTCTATACCTTAAATTGCTCAATAGAAAATAAGTAGAGATAAATGAATGCATGGATAGCTTGTGGGTGTGGGTGTATCTATGTTTTTGTATTTGTGTGTGTGTATGTATGTCTACTCATTCGCACATCTGCATGTGTATTTGTTGTTCTTTGCTTTCATACACTCTTCTCACGGAATATATATTGTAAATAATATAAAGATGAGGTTATTATTGACAAGAGACATTCCTTAAGATGGGAGTTATGTTTCGAGCAAATACAAAGCTGCAAACATCTTAAGATGAAAATATGGGGTTTCTTAGGATGGGACCTAAATATGTCCATTGTAGCATCAAGATAACTACATGAGGACTCAAATATAAGCTTTTTTTCGCAAAATAAGCCTTCGTGTATGCAAAGGGACTCAGTGTCAGCCCTAGTCTTAACACCAAAGCACACGTTGAAGAACAATTTTTCTTTGTAAAGGTTCATGATTTTGATAGTTACACAATATTTCCTAATGTAGCTTATGAGACTGTGATGGTGTACAATGGATTATTCCATGTTCCCTAATTCTCAAGTAAGGTGGATAAGCTCATTATGCTACAAGTAATTAGGCTCATTGATGCACATTGACGCATTTCTTGAACTTTAAAAAAACTTACAGGCACATCTACAATCATGATTAAAATTCCATTAAAAGATCTGCATTAGAACTTGCATTTCTTTTAGTGCACTAAATGACATATTTTGGGCTCTTATAAGCATGCATTTTTATAGATTTTACGCTTTTAATCACACAAATATAAACACACTATGGTATGAAATTTTTTTTGAGAACTCCTAGTTAAAAGAATTGTGGTCGAACACACAGTTCCACAACTAGCAACTTCTTGGTTTCTTTTTCCCCTTCCTTGCATGCATACTGGCCATTGTTTACACAAACATAATCAACGTTGTGTTAAAATATACGCACAACAATATTGCTTAACACAACAAAATGCTGAAGGACAAAAGAAAGATTGACAAAATAGTACTCTTATTTATATTACAATTGTAATTGCCATCAATGAGGATGTTGATTCTTTAACACTTCCTCTCATTTTCTTCCCAAGACAAATGAGGATTGAGAGATAGTCCTACCAAAGTTTGGTCTTGATGCTTTCCCCTTCTTTTGTGGCAACAACCTGAAGCCAAATACTTACACACGCCTTCCCTTGATCCTTAAGCAAGAGGCACATTGCATCAAGGTTGAGAGAAGCATAGGTGTGCTGAACACAACCACAATTTGAGGCACATTCTCACATTGATGTACAATAGAGCAAATGAGAAAATTTGGAATATGCATGGTTGAAGTGAAATGGTGTAAGAATAAAGGGTACAGTTACAGAACTGTGATGCAAATACACATGGAAGAGATTCAAATGCAGCTTACGTGTGGAAATTGTGATCTAGTAAGAAAGAATGTCATCAGTTATAGCCATGAGCACATTGTGGATATGTGAATGATGAATCATTTCCAGAGTTTATTTATCAAAAGCATTTGCACAGTCTCAAAGATTGTTATTATGAAGAATCATATTGGAAGATATTCTAAGGTCCAAGAAAGATGACCATGGGTTTAGGAAGTTTGTTCTCAAGGAAGAGAACTATGAAGAAAGGATCTTAAGTGGAGACAAATCTCTTGTTGCCCCTGCCTTCTTTTTGTGGTTAGGCACACTCAATTTAAAATCAATGTGTGGATGCAATAAGAAACCAAAAAGAGGGAAGCTATTCTTCAGTCCTTGGCTAAGAAATTGGTGAAAATTCTAATCCCCAAGAGGGTTAAAGAAGTAGCTAATGCTAAAGCTAGAACAAAGAAGCTCATTGTACTACGTGAGCATGGAACCTAGGACAAGTATCAAAAAGCTAAGGCAAGGAGCTAGCACACACTTAAAGTTGAAGGTTGAGCATGAGTGCATGTGGCTTGAGTGAGAGCAAGCTTAGCTAGTGTCTTTAACAAGCTGATGGAGAGAATGTATAATATTTTGCATCGGACTTCATAGAATTAGGTTTCTCAAGATTCTCTAGTTTCAGAAGTTTCTCGCTTAACTTTTTATTCTCCTTGAAGGCTTTAGATGGCTTGAAGTACAACATGCTATGTATCCATTGGAGTCTCAATAGATATGGTCAAACAACAATGCAATATAGTCAGACAGAAATAGCAAATTTATAATTGTAGGCACTAATAATATATAGGTGGAGTATTACCAAAAAAATTTGAGAAAAAGTAAGAAAAGCCACGAGTGTTTGTTGCTTGTCTTTGATTGTGCTTGGTTGGCCATAAGGCCTGATATAAATACCTTAATACATTAATTCAAACTTCTTCACAAAGAAGAAAGAAAGAAAGAAAGAAAGAACGAAAGATAGATAGATAGATATATTAACATCTACATAAGGCCAATGTGGCCTATGAGACAAAATCGAGAGTACATCCATGTCTAATGTCATCTCATCAGTAAGGTAAAGATAACATTACAAATAAGCGGGTGGCCTATGAAACAATACTGAGAATAACTATACAATGGGACTATACTAGGGTTGAACCATGTGTAGTGTTGTTCCATCAATAGGAAAGAAAAGGAAGGGAAAGGAGAACCAAATTTGATAGAACCATGTACAAAAGTGTGGTGGAGACTATGGGATGTAGCTAATCTCAAGATCTGCACATGATCTCAGCTATGATTCGGTCCCTAGCTGCTTCACCGATATGACTGGTAGTGGGTCTTCGATGTCGTGTGATAGTGGCTCTAATCCGATTGTGGTGTGGCCTCCTTAGACGTGGTCCTAGTAGACGGGATCGCCATGCTCAATGAAAGGAAATGGCTCCATCCAATCTGACTCCACAGCGTGTCCTGTAAAGTGTCTGGTGGGGTGGCTCTGTCTCTGCTAGGCTGGTAGTGTCAATAGGGTCGGCTCTATAGAAGAAGTCTGTCACTACTCTCTGTGTGTGTCCCTTTGGATGAGCTGGCCTCCTATCTCATAGTAGTGCAGTTTGGCACCTCTCGAGCTCTAAGAGGAAAATACCTAGGCATCTATGGTCCTCATACTCCATGGCGTGACGATAGGGTCCAAATCCATCACGAAAGAGGCAGTGGTGCCATCCTCGTATGTCGTCGTATACTATGCATCTGCATATGTAGTGCTCCAGTGTCTTAGGCTCTCGACCACAAACCTGGCAAGTCCTATCCTCTACTAGAGTATTTGTCCATCTACCTGTCTTCATTTGAAGCCTATGTTCGGAGGTGCAAATCTATCTAATAGCAACTCATACACTATGGGAGAGATGGGTGTCCATATATGGTAGCTGAATAGTGAAACCATCATCAGAGAAACACAAGAAATGACACCTGTAGAACTCCATCCTCGATCTAGAGGGAGTGGTGGATGGATCCATGTCCTTGATGTCTTGGGCCTATGCCCTCTGCCTCACTTGTATGTTCCTGCTTTTACCCTACCTCTCACTCTCTACATCACCTGCCTATGCCCTCCCCACCTACCTGTTCGCCAATTTCCTTGGTGATATCCCTGGTTGCCCTACGCCTGCACAGTGCAAGTGTAATATTCCCGCACACTGCGTACTGTAAATATTGACTTCCCGCATGCCGTGTAAATCCTATGCAAGGGTATCCCCTACATCATATTATTAGTAGCTTAATCCATACCATTCACGCTCAAAAATGAGGCCTCCACATTGTAAATTAGAGGCTGGGGTTGAGGACCGTAAAAGTCGCAAGGGAACACCCTTTTTGAAGGGGCAATTGGATAAATTTTAGGCAATTTTTTTTTAAAATTATCCCTTCCCCCAGCCGATGCATGGCTGGAGGAGAGGGAGTGTGGGGAGGAATGGTCTTAGGAAGAGTGAGTAGGGAATGCATGAGGAGGGAATGGCATGAGTCCTCCACGTGGTGGAGCTTCCCTTCATCCCCCCTTGCCTATATGAACTCCCATTAGGGAGAGAAGAGGGGGGAAGGGGACGGTGCTGTGAGAAGGAGGAGAAGACGCTGCTGCCCCGCCGTTGGGGAAAGGAGGAAGACCAGGCCATTGCCGTCGTGCAGGAAGCCGCCGCGCTGCCGCCACAGTCCGCCAGCCCGCCATAGTCCGCCGCCATTCCGCCCTCTTCACGGCGACCCCTTCCCAATCATTGGATACCCCCCCTCGACGTGCTGCAGGCCCAGAAGCTTCTTAGAAGCTTCTTAAGAAGCTTCTAAGGATTAAGGCCATAGGCCTTGATCCTACGCGACTTCTCGGTTTTAAATCCGGTTAGGGAAATCCCTATTCCCAAACAAGGAGAAGATATCGATTCCCTAGCCGTCTCAAAAAGCGAGAGTAAAGGAGTCCGTAACCACGACTACAATGGCTCCCAAGAAGTTGCAAGGCGGGACTGCGGGAGGTTCATCTCCAAGCATACAAGTGGATATCTCCCCGAGCCCACAAGTCCAGGTTTTTTTTTTTAAAAGTTTATTCTCGCATAAAGAAATGTTTAGGCACGCTTAATTCCATAAGGAAGAATGCATTTTACGCTTATTTTTAATGCATGTGGCAGTGTTAAAAATACATTTGATAAATTATCTCTTTAAACATTAGACAAGGTTGATGCATGTCATGAAATTGAAACGGTTGCATTTCCAGAGTTGTCCACCTTAGAAGACTAGCTGCATGTTGCTATTTTGGAACATTATCAAAGTAATGAGTCTAAACATATAGGGCAAAGAAGTGGAATTGATAAGTGCATTTGGTTACTAGACATGGTAGGAATATGCGTGTGCCGCATTTTAGGCAACATCTTCCTTGTAATGATTCATGAGGAAAAGTTAACACCCATAAGATATTATCCGAAAAGAAATAGAAGAGTACGAAAATGATCTTATGGACTTGCAAGTAGCATGTAACATGGAATAAGTTAACACTAGCTTTAGTTTGGTATGAACTTCATTAACTACATTGTAGCTAGGAGAAAGTTGCGTGTTGCATAGTCATGATGCAGGAATTTCATTCATCAGGAGCCGTATTTAGGAAAGGTCGCATGGTTTATCAAAGCATGAGATTCTAAAGTGTAGATAACAAGGTTGTAGGCATGGTTATTTGATGTAAGTCCTAGTAGGTCCTAGGAAAGTTAGTACCCAGATTATCATGCGTTTTTACTATACCAAGGAAAGATAGAGTTATTGTGAACCATGTGATGCGTAGAAGCAATGAATCACATGTTTACATGTATTGCGGTAGTTGCTGCTATTTTTCCTCCTTTAGATCTAGTTTATTGTCTCTAGGAAGGATTCATCCTTGTCGCGAGACAAGCATAGTGAATTACCCAAATCACCTAGTCACAAAGGATTCACATGGGTATGGTTCAGTCAATACGATAGATACCCAAGCACTAACTAGGGATTAGCACGTTAAGGATTCGGCCAAGTTTTCCCATTGTCGCTAAGTCGGAACCTTCAAACCCAATAGTCCAAACCATATTTCCAAAAATGTTGAGCTAATTGGATGCTCATGTAAACAATAATCTAGGATTCCTACCTTAAGGACCAAGCGTCCAAAATGATGAAACTCGAATTGAGTTGGAACCCTAGGACTAAACGTTGTCGATTTAGTGAAATTAGGGATGGGTTGGGTAAAAAGACACCCTAAACCCTCCTTCTCGCCTGAAGTTAATTTCGTGACCTGAATACGCCATTCATTAGGTGAAATGATCTCTTAGAATGGAGGCGACACTTGTGCAATAAATTGCAACGTCACTTAGCCCTGCGGGTTGATCGTAAGAAGTTTTGCCATTCTGTGGATTAAGGTTGGCAGGTTCTTGCGCAAGTTTAACTTGCAAGGGAAAAGGGTAGTCATCCTCTTACTCTATCCTCATTAGGAAAAATTTGTCAAGTTAAGGGAAGCTAGGTATTTGCTTGAACGCAAATGATTAGTCAATAAACTAAAGCGACATGGTCGCCGGAATCTACCACAAACAAAACCTAAAGTATTGACAGGGTATGACCCTAGCCCAAGGACGATAGGAATCTTGCCAAGTTGCAATTGATTCCGGATCGAATGCGGGTTGCATTCGGAGAGAAGGAGTCACTCCTTAACAGTTTGCCAGCTAAACGACCACTGGAATTGATTGTGCTTGTAACAGTTTAGAAAGCACTGTTTGCATTGTTTGCTCAATGAACTAAAGGATGAAAAGATATCTAAATACTTCAGGTTGAAGTCCTGAAGGGAGAGGCAACTTCAGTTACCCCCGACTGCCTGCCTGACCCTAACCAAGGGGGTTGTTGACCGCGCCGGGAACGTGGACCGAACCCGCCGTGAGAGGTCTCTCCGTTGAGTTCTACTTGGAGCAGGAGGACGCTTGGGTGCCAGGGGGGGCTCTGGCCGTAAATCCCTCACCTTTCGGGCCCTGCACAAGAGGCTAATGTGACTCGGGATTGGATCTCGAGGCCCGCATACTAGTCTACGGGCAGAAACTTGGAATAGTGATCCCTGGTGGATTACTGGATAGCCTTCGGGCGGATTATGATCAAGCCTACGGGCGGAACTCCTTGTATTTCAAAGATAAAAGGATAAAATGACAATAAAGAAGTTGGTTGACATTGTTTTCTTTATGTCCTGTGATAAGATTACGTGAAGGAACCAGTGCTTAACAGGGTTAATCAAGGAAGCTGTTTGTTATATGTCAAATTAATGTGGTAGGTAATTACATAACTAAAACAAACCGAGGAAAGTGCGGAGGATGGACCATGGGTCCGTCCTATGGATGGGTGGTCCCGGTTAGCCGGGAATTTTTCTCAAAAATCTTCAATGAACAGAGGGATGATCATCATCGCCGAGCAAATAACGAGAAGGATGACTTAGATTTACCTGTTACCCGATTCACGCTGTTTTAGGGGAACGGAATGGGACTATGCCTTATGGCAGAGAGGTTGAGCATTGCATCCCTCTCGTTTCCCATTCTCCTTGAACCAAGTGCAGCGTGAATCCGCTTCGGACCTGGCATTTTTGCGTAAAGTAGTTCGCTCGGGTCTGACGCTAGTTGCTGCTAGTTAATGACCAAACAGGAAAACCTTAATTCTGGTCGATCCTAAGTGGGAAACGGCCAGGACACTTCCGCTACATGGCAGACGCGGAAAGACCTAGATTGCAAAACCCGTAACATTCCATGGGAGTGCCGGGCGGAGTTCTCTAGACAGCCTTTCCGATGGACTGCCAAGACGTGTCCTAGAGGATTCTAGCGGACACGTTACAGCAAGAGTCGTCTGTGACAACATTCCCTTGTCAGATTGAGCTGGGTGTTTGTCTGTCAAGCTAGTGCGGGATCTAGAGCCGTTTGCACAGGGTGCCGCCTTGCAATTCTGCGACCTCCTGGAGCTTATATGCGATCTCATCTGCAAGAGAGATAGGTAAGTTTTGATAAGGCAAATATGCAGGAATCAAATGACATTAATGTGGCTTTTCTCAATCAGCATATAGGACATGGGGATGATAAAGATTCAGCGAAGTCAAGTGGTGACTCTTTGGTTGAGGACTCAAGGTAGTTGATGGATGGGGAGGAGATGGGAAAATGCCGTAAGATGTTCATTGATAAACCGTTTTCATGTGCTCTGAATTTGCTTCAGCAAAAGGTTCAAGTTCCATACTCACAGATCGATGGGTCTCTTCAGTTTATGCTTGCCACTGCCAACAATCTAATGTCATATTATGTTCATGCCAATGAGGGTAAAGCGAGTTCTTTACAGGAACGGGATCAAGTGGCTGTTGTCATGGGAATTGACTTGGTATTTCAGCAGATTGTTGCTTTCCATGAGAGAGCAGCCATCTCTTATTTTACAGGAAGGACTCCTTTGATTACTAAGATCAGTGCTTGGTGGCAGTCCATGCTTGTCAATGCTTATGTGCATCAAGAAGAGGTTTCAAGGTGGTGCGCAGATCGGATGTTGTACGCTCGCATAGTGAATGCCGGAAGGTCCCCAAGAACAATAGAACTCTACTTTTTGCACAAAATTCAATGTAAAAAGCATGAACGACATGAACAAGAGACCAATTGGGTGCAATCTCCCCCCATACCTTGTGTGAGCGCTCCACAAAGCATGTATTTTATGTATTAATCATCTTCAAGCTCAAATAATAGCCCAAATTACAAAATAGCAAGCTTTTAGCTTTTGAGTTTGCTTTAACACAAAATAGGAATAAAGCTAATGGGCGGTGCCCAAAAAGTCTGGCATGCCCAATACAATGTCCAAGTAGAAATAACATAATCGTACGCCCATGCCCATACAAAATAATAATAAATATCCAACGCCTCAATAAATAGGCGTGACAAAATATAGGCACCGTGCCTAAGGTATGCGCCCATCAAAATATAAGTAATAAATCCAATACTCACTATCCTCCAATGCTTTCCTCCGCCGCTGCTGCTATCTCTACACATCAACTGAAGCATTCACAATCGTTAGTAATACAATTAAACCGACAAAAGTGAATACCTAGCAGTCTTCAGCTACATAAATAAATCAACTGGTTAGAAATAAATCCTAACCTTAATTTATTACGAGTGCGCACTCTAAACTCATAAACGTTTATTAATTTAATATGCATTTTGTGGAATCACCCGCTATGGAATCACCCATGTACATACTAAATTAATGAAACGCCCGAAAAGGGCAGGCGTCCCCATCAACTTGTCGCACAAAGAATCCACTTTGTGTATGCGTCCCGGTCATCAAAGTTTACGGAATCCACCGTAAAACCTCACGGAATCCACCGTGGCACGGAATCCACCGTGAAATATGCCTCCTGGCATCATACCCCCGGGGTGGAATAGCAATTAACCTCAATTGCTATTAGCTCAATGTGGAGCTAATAGAGTGGGGAAAGCATTTAAGTCTCTAGCGTGCATCCATTGGGCTTCTTCTACAGGATGGTTCTTAAATTTAACTAGATAGCTAGAATATCTTCGGCCAGTTCTAGTGGTCATAAAATAAGTATCTATGATAGCTTCAGGTTCAAGTATTTCAGTCTCTTCCTCTAACAAAGGTGGGTTTTCATAAAGAGGGTGTACAGGTAATTGGCCTCTAAAGGGACTTAATAAACTAATGTGAAATGTGTTGTGAATTTTCCAGTGAGGTGGTAATTCTAACTTGAATGCATTGTCATTAATTTTGTGAATGATACTAAATGGTCCATAGAATCTAGGGGCTAATTTCACAATTGGGTGTCTATCTACACTTTGTAATCTACGTTTTTCTATTCTCAACCAAACATAGTCATCAACTTTGAAATTCATTGCTTGTCTTTTCTTATCGCTTGTTTGGTATATGATTGCTGGGCTTGGGCAATCATGGCTTTAACCTCATCAAAAATAGTATTATGCATACTAGCAATATCATCACCACTGTGAATTCTATTTGACAAAGATGCAACAGGTGTAGATAATCTATAACCATAAATCACTTCAAACGGTGCTTTCTTTGTAGATGTGTGTGGTGTATTGTTATATGCAAACTGTAATAAATGTAAATGTGTATCCCATGTCTGTGGTTTAGAAATAGTATAAGCATGTAAAAGATCTAGAATAGTACTATTAGTGGCTTCTGTTTGTCCATTAGTTTCAAGATGAAATGCAGATGAGAAATCAATCTTTGTGCCAAGGTTAGCAAACAGAGTAATCCAAAAGTTGTTACAAAATCTAGAATCACGATCAGAAATAATAACTTTTGGTAATTCATGGTTAGTGAAAACTGTTTTCAAAAACAATTGTGCTGCCTGTGATGCTGTTAAAGTTTTCTTACATGGAATGAAATATGCTTGTTTACTAAACCTATCTACTACTGTCCAAATCATATCATGGTTAGATTTAGTGTTAGGTAAACTAGTAATAAAATCCATAGAAATTTGTTCCCATGGTCTAGATGGAATAGAAAAAGGCATAAGTAGTCCATACTGTTTACCATGATGTCTCTTAACTCTTTGACAAATCAAACATTCAGAAACAAAGTTAGATACATCAGTGTCCATATGCGGCCAATAAAAATCTGCAGTTAATGTACGTAAAGTAGATATGATACCTCTATGACCTTGATATGGAGAACAATGAATCTCATTCAAAATAAAAGATCTGAATGGAACTGTAACACATAATCTCTTTTCATAAAATATAAATCCATCATTATAAGATAATGAATCAATAAGAGTCAAGTTATTTTGAACTAATTTATTCCAATCAGCATGAAAAGTAATATCCTGATGATAAGTATCTTTCATAGCAATCAAAGAATCAAAAGATATAGTAGAAATATTATGAATGACAGGTCTTCTACTTAATGCATCAGCTACTACATTTTCTTTACCAGGTTGATATTGAATGATATGATGAAAACTTTGAATAAAAGATGCCCATTTGATATGTCGGTCAGATATTTGGGGTTGGCTAAGTAAATGTCTAATACTTTGATAATCGGTCTTAATCATAAATTCTGAATCCATTAAGTAGTGTTTCCACTGTCTTAAGGCTTGTATAACAACTAATAGTTCTTTGTCATATGTGGAATATTTTAGTTCAAAGGGTTTTACCTTACAACTAGAATAGGCTATAGGATGATTGTCCTGCATAAGTACGGCTCCTATTCCTGATCCACTAGCATCAGTCACTACTAGAAAGAATGGTCTATTTAAATTAGGCAACTGCAGAACATGAGCATGGGTTAATGCATGTTTCAATAAGTCAAAGGATTTCTGTTGATTATTGGACCAATGATAAACAATTCCTTTCTTCAGAAGTTTAGTTAATGGTAAAGCAAGTAATGAAAAATTACGCACAAACTTCCTATAGAAACTAGCAAGACTAAGGAATGATCGTAACTCATGCACATTTTTAGGTGCAGGCCAGTTCAATATTGCATCTATTTTCTTAGGGTCAACCTTAATTCCATCAGATGATACAATATGACCTAAATACTCAATTTGTTTTTTTAAGAATTCACTCTTTTCAAGATTTGCATACAGTTGATTATCTTTTAATAATTGGAAAACCAATGACAAATGTTCGTAATGTTCTTTCTCATTTTGACTAAACACCAAAAAATCATCAAAGAATACAATTGCACAATACTGATATTTCAAAAATATATGGTTCATCATTCTACTAAATGTAGCAGGTGCATTAGTCAATCCGAAATGCATCACTAAAAATTCATAATGACCAAACTATGTCCTAAATGCAGTCTTGAATATGTCAGACTTATCTAGTCTCACCTGATGATAACCAGATTTAAGGTCTATTTTACTAAATATAGCAGATCCTTGCAGTTTTTCCATAAGGTTATGGACTCTAGGAATTGGATACCTATTCTTTATAGTGATCTTATTTAAAGCTCGATAGTCAATGCACATACGATAGGTATTATTCTTTTTCTTGACTAACAGAACAGGTGCACCAAATGGAGAACTACTAGGTCTAATCAATCCTCTATTTAGTAATTCCTCAACTTGACTTTGAATTTCTTTTTGCTCTATCTGGTTATGCCTATATGGTGCTTTACAAGGTGGTTGTGTACCAGGAATCAAATCTATTTTATGGTCTTCTGGACGTGAAGGAGGTCAACCAGGTGGTAGATCTTCGGCAAAACAGTCTTTAAAATGTGCAAGAAATTCTTTATGCCTAGGGTGCATATGATTTTCTTTAACTTGCAGTTCATTCACCCAAATGAGACAATATTTACTACTCTTGCGTAATGCACGTTTAGCTTGAG
This sequence comes from Lygodium microphyllum, assembly GCF_053477565.2. Classification (NCBI taxonomy): domain Eukaryota; kingdom Viridiplantae; phylum Streptophyta; class Polypodiopsida; order Schizaeales; family Lygodiaceae; genus Lygodium; species Lygodium microphyllum. Next base: position 79,632,304 of record NC_141163.1, on the reverse strand, counting down.
TATGCGAAAGCAGTGGAAAAATATTAGATGCATGCATACCATACAATGTTATATGTTTTCCTTGAAATTTAATATTAATTGAATGTGTGGAATAATCTATATCTGGGTTATGCTGATGACGCCAAGGCATACCTAAAATAATGTCACTGGATTGGAGTGGTACAACTAGAAAACTTCTTCTTTTAGTATATTCACCAATTTGAATCTCTAAGTCATGCACTTGTTGTGTACCATTATACCTAGTACCTAAGAATGCTGCTTTAATGCGATAATGCGTAGGTACAGTCTGTAACTTCAATTCTTTTACTAGCTTTGTAGAAATAAAATCATGAGTACTACCATCATCATGCAAAATAATCTTTTCCTTTCCATGCAGCACTAAATATTTCATAGTCAATAAAGAATGTGGAGTTGGCATACCTGGTAAAGTATCCGAAGGAGTAGTAGTGTCGTCCTCATCTTCCGTGAAATCAAGCATATCTTCATGTTCTTTATCTTCCATTGCTCCAAGGTAGTTGATATGGGCAGGTAGCTTCTTTGAATGGCAATTTGCTGCTAGATGTCCAGGCTGGTGACATTTATAACATACTATTGGCTTGGCTTTGGTTACATTATTTGCAATGGCAGGAAGTCTAGGTACATTAGGATTTGGCTGTGGAATAGGCTTGGAGTTTTGATTTGACATTAGATGGTAAAGCAGGTGGTTTTGCCCAATTTTTATGGAAAGATGATGAAGTGAAACGACCTTGATTAAATATTCTAAAATTTGAGTTGAATTGCTTAGATCCATAGTTACCATTGGCTTGGAATTGCTGTGGACGTCTGTCTCTACCTCGCAGCTTGTCTTCAGTGTCGTGAGCTAATGAAATTGCATCTTCAAGAGTTGCAGGCTTGAACATGTTAACTTCAGCGTAGTAATGCCCAAGGAGTCCAGACATATACTTGCGCTTGTGTGTCGCTTCAGGTACGTCTTCAAGCATGTGTAACTGGAGTAATGCATTCCAAAAACTCTCTGTGTATTGAGGAATAGGCTCACGATCCCGTTGCTGAAGAAGATCCCATTGCTTTATGGCTTTCTCATGAAATTGTGGAGAAAGGAAATTCTCCATAAACTTCTTCTTGAAATTCTCCCAAGTAGCGGGACAATCTATACTTTTACGAATCACTGTCCACCAAAGAGATGCTCTATCCACTAAATGATTAGTGACACACTTGATTTTATCTTTTTCTGCATAGGTTTCCTCATGAAAATAGTCGTCAAACTAACTAATGAATGCAAGAACAGTTTTTCCCTCTCGAGTGCCATTGAAAGTACGGAATTTGAAATTTCTTTTACTTATCTTTGATTCCTTGCGGATGGTTTGAGCTTCGAGAGTTGCCTCAATGGTACGTCGGATAAGGTCTTCAGATTGAGGTTCTTCTTTGTCGGTAGACGATCTTTGTAAATTTGCCAATTGAACTTGCAATGCTTGCCTAGCTCGTCGTTCTTCATCCAACTGCATCATAATGAGATCCAGCTTTTGCTCCATCGTAGGTTCAGGTAGGTCGCCTTCAGCCATTAAATCATCTATATGTGATTCCGTCATCCTTTAAAACTCAAAAGACCTCTCACTCTCAAAATCAAGTTAGCGGGATGAGCATAGCTCAAGTTCGGGAATACAAGGCTTATGTATTTTTGGGTGTGGCTTTCACAATCTTCGAAAAATCTGTGTTTTATCCTTCTTCGTATGCTGAAAATGCTTTAGCAAACTTGCGTTGTCGAAGGAATTCGAAAGCTAAGTCGCAACCACAGAGGTTCTTAAGAAATTCCAAGATAGAAGAGTCCTCAATTCCAAAGGTGTTCAAATGCAGGCGCTTACTTCCTTAGGTGTTAGAAGACATTAGGATGATGACAATAAAATTCATGTCACAGTTATACCTATCTCAATTTGCAAAATTCTCATAGCTGAAGACTTTTCACAACTTTCAGAATTGGCATTACAGCTCAAGCAACAGTCAAAGTCAATCAGAAATATAGTAGTTATATCTTGTTATAAAACTCCTTAATAACAAAGATGCTCCAGGCCATTACAATCAAATCTTGGCAATCCTTATTTTCGCTTAAAAGAGGTGAATTCAACATATCACTCTGTTTGGTTAAACTTGTAACATCTTTCACACTAGCAGCATAGTGTCCAGCTCTTACACACTCTAGTATGGTCTTTCCCTGCATCCCTGTTATGTTTTAGAGACTTTTCTGTTGTAAAGATGATTATCCTCCTTGTATAGATGCACGTATGTGAGTACCACAGAGACAAAAGGCAAGAAGTGTATTTCTGTTTCAGAATATCCTTTGAAATCTGATTAATGCATACATGGTACTGAATATGCTCTATTCTTGTGCCAATAAATCCTCCAAATAAGGTTAAGGGATTGAGATACAAAATCAAAGGGCTTTCCTTTGTATTGGCACCTCTGGCATGGACAACACGTTCAGAAATATTTTGTTTGTTTCAAAAGCAGTCAAACTGAGCAAGCTTTTCAATCAGGTGATAGTCCTCCAGAAGAACAGGACCTCTAGTGTTGATAATCAAAGATGAGTTAATATTTCATACTGGGCACTGGAGTTTGTGGTGAAGAAGGGAGGGAAGTTGTAAGCTCTGGACAGATGAAACTCATAGGGTTCATGGTGACAATACTATGGCAGTTTGGAATATCACATGCTGGCAATTGAAGAATGAATTCATCAAGCTAATTATGACATTCCAGCATAGTCCGTTTGTTCACCTCTAGAATGTGCATCATAGCGCTTGATATCGACAGCTTCAATCTCCTCAATGAAAATTATTGATGGGGAAGAGTCATCAGCAACTCTTGTGATGTCATTTTGAGCCTGAATTCAGCACATCAGGTCCCAGAATCCCTGACCGATTGAAGCTGAGTTGTGGCAGTGTGTAATCAAACTCAGGACTTTCAGTTTACAAGACTGACGCTTTCCCACTGAGTTACAGAGGCAATTAATCGTCAACCAGTAACAAGGACCCGTCTTCACAGGAGGGCAAAGCAGATCCGGTGTAGCACAAAAATCTTTTCTAAGCATATGACATGACTATGGTGGGAGGATCCAAGATCTCTCATAGCCAATCCCATTCACAGCATTCGTCCTGATGTTCCGCTTTCCCTTCGAATCACTTCCTTCAACTCTGCACCCCTTCGCATCAGCTTCAGCTCCCTAATTACATCATGAGTCATGCTTTCTGCTTCAGCAACTTCTTTTTGATCACACGTTTGTCGATTCCTCCCAGCTTGAAGATGAGATGATCCTGGCCGCTTTAAATGGAAGTTGATGATCGTTACGGTGAAGATACAAGCTATGACAGGGTCAGCTTTGTTTTTCAAAGAGGAGTAAAGGCTGAAGTAGATGGAAGCGACCTTCTGATTTCGGCTCCTACTTCACCTTATTTATCGTCCTTCCTCCTATCGTCATCTTCTCCAGATCTGAGATCGTCGTTGGCATCCTTTGCCTTTTTCCATAAGTTTTTTTTTCCTGCATATTAATGGCCATGACCATACTTCGCAATTTGGCAACTCTTTCTGCTCGATCTTATATCTCTGTGTATTGCAGGTTCTGCAAGCTCTTTGCTCCTCCCCTTCCATACAGAAAATCGCACCTTTTTTCTTCCCAGACCAGATGACGATCACCATGTTCCCTCTCTCCTCCTAAAAAAAACTTCGCCTGTCCAAAAAAAACAACGACCTTCCCCCAGTTCGTTTCGAGCGGCTCTTCTTTTTCCTTTAGACCCATAAAGTAGCCCCCCAATTTGGCTTTTCTCTCCACCAGGAAAGCAGGTCTTGGGAATATCATCTAGAGACAGTCTCTCTAATTGCATTTATGCAAAGCATTCGACTGCTTTTGAAGCCCTCCTATCTTCAATATATCCTGCTATCAGTGCATTCCACGAGACTACATTCCGAGTCCGCAGTTGGTCAAAGACTTTTTGTGCCTCAAGAAGAGAGCTACACTTGGCATACATATCTACCATAGTAGTGCCAATAAAGACATCTTTATCCAGTCCTTTTCTGGCAATCTCTTCACAAATTAGCTGGCCTCTTTCTTTGTCTCCCAAGGAGCCACATGCTTTCAAGTTGCAAACATATGTATAATCAACTGGAGATATGCCCCCCAGCAGCATCTGTTCATAGCATGTCAATACTTCCTTATCAAGCCCAACTTCACTATAGCCTGTAATTAATGCATTCCAAGACACTCCATCCTGGGCTGGAAGCCTGTCAAACACCTGACGGGATTCTCAAAGAGAGTCACATTTGCAGTACATGTTCACCAAAGTGTTGCCGATAAAGGCATCGACTGGCAATCCAATTTTGATGATTTCAGTGTGAAATGCAAGGCCACTTTCCCTGTCTTTTAATTTAGAATAGGCTTTGAGAAGGGCCACATATATATAGCTGTCAGTGGGTACAAACACATCTTCATCAATCAAGCTCTTGTTGCTACCTTTCTTGCTTATGTTGGAGACCTCAGAACTAAATGATTCATTATGACGTCCAGTCATGTTGCCACTAGATGATTTTATATGCCCATCTTCCCCTATCAAATTGATTGTATAATCAGAACCATTTTTATTTGACTGCTGGTCATTGTCATTACTGTCTAGATAGGACATCAAGTTCCCTATCAACTGGCCCTCCTTCTTTCCCTCTTTGGCTTTTTCAGAGAACAGAAAAATAGCAATCATTTTCCCACATTCTACATATCCTGAAAGCTTCGCAGTCTAAGGAACTGTGTTTCAAACTGGTAGCCTTGTCAAAAACTCGGCAGCATCTCCTTGAAAGCCACATTTGGTATACATTTCTACCAGCATGTTTCCCACAAGGAACTCCCTTTTCAAATCGATAAATGAAAGCATCTAGACGTACCTCTTCATCAGTCCCATGTTCAGCATATCTTTTTGATGGATTCCACATCTCGGATGCGCAGTAGTACGACATCCACCCCCTCTAATCCTGCGCATCCTCCGGATGGGCCAACTACCCATGATCGTTATCATCAAGATCCACAAACAGATCAATCTCTTCGTTATGCATTTCCGGTATATCAACAAGATTATCTGTCATATCATCTGTCTCTTCCATTGGAGTTTCTTCTCGTTGCTCTTCTCTTGCAAATTCTTCCAATGCATATTCTTCATCATCTCTTTTCTTGAAAATCTTGATTCTTTTTCCAGCAATAGGCACTCTAAGCACTGTTCCATCCAATTCTGTCAACTCATATGTTGCATTATCAAAAACGTGTCTGACTATGTACGGCCCAAACCATCTTTTCACCATCTTGCGAAGTGCAGTATGCCGATTTTCAAGATTGCTATCAAAGATTAATACCCAATCTCCCTCTTCTATTGCTCTAGGCCGCAACAAGCGATGCCTATTGTCAAACCTGTCCTTATTTCTTAGTCTAGCAAACTTCAACCTGTCAATAGCTAGCTGAATATCCTCTGGTCTTCTCTCCAACTGCCGAATCCGAAGAGCTAAGAGCTCCTCTCTCGTCAAATCCTCATGCCAAGGTAAAACTGACCAAGTCAAAGCACAAGTCTCAGTCGGCATAACCAGTTTCTGACCATACATCAACTCTGCAGGCATATATCCTGTGGTAACACTGTGAGTCGTACGATCAGCCCACAAAGCAAATGGTAGAAGTCTCAGCCATTCTCCAATCTGTCCTCTACATGCTTTGGCTAATGCTTTCACTATCGGCAGATGCCCTCTTTCACTCTTCCCATTTCCTTCTGGATTATATGCTGTAGTTAGAGCCAACTTGATTCCTAGCTGAGAGAAAAACTCCCTAGCTTCATCTACATCCAATTCACCGCGATTCGTAGTGATCTTACCCACACAACGATACCTGCAGAAAATTTCTTCCAATAGGAACTTACACACTGCACTAGTGGTCTTTGTTCTCAAAGATCTGGCCTCAACATGATTGGTAAGATCCTCTCTAGCCAAAACAATATACCTCATATGCCATAGACCCATAGGCATAGTAACCAAATCAACTACCCACTTATAATGAATGCATAACGGATAGGTCGGATGAAGCTCATCTCGGTGACGCACTACCGAATACATCTGGCAGTCTCTGCAAGTCTCAACAAAGTAAGAAACATCTCTATACATGCCTTTCCACCAATATTTCTCCTTGATTTTCTCATAAGTAGCCCACACTCCTCTATGACCAGCCCAAGGACTCTCATGAAACTCCCTCATCACCTATAACTGTGTCTCTCTATCACAGACAACCCGCAAAGGTAATCCGCCTCTTTTCTTCGGTTGCTTCCAAAGAAATCCGTCCTTGAGAAAATAACCATAGGCTTTCCTTCTGATCCTCTTGAACTCTTCATTTGTCCATTCATCTCTTTTGCTTAGTGTACTAAGATACTTGCCAATCTGCAACCAATCTCCAACATAGAGTTCTTCTATGAAAGCCACAATATCATAGACATGACAAACATGATCAACCATAGTGGCTGAAATTTCTGCATCATCCTCTTCTGCAAGTAGAGTCTCCTCATCATCATATCTAGCTCTAGACAACATATCTGCCACTGGATTATCATTCCCTGCTATGTGTTTAAATTCCGGATTTAATGACTTGATGTATGCAATCCATCTCAGCATAGCTATATCCGGAGTAGAGCAACTCGTAATCATACCAATCAATGGTAAGCAATCTGTCTCTACCACAACTAAAGCTCCAATAAAGTACTCCTTGTCACATTTGAGAGCCGTGACAATCCCCAATAGCTCCCTCTTGATTTGCGAATATCTCCTCTGTCTCTCATTTAGGACTTTCGCCCCAAACCGAATAGCATACCTATTTCCATCTACATCATCTTGACCTACAGCCCAACCTATGCCAATTGGACTAGTGTCAACTGTCAATACAATATGCTTTCCACAATTATAATCCGCTTTCCTGAGAGTAGGAGCATTTTGCAATAACTTCTTCAATTTCCACATGGCTCTAGTGTGGCTCTCATCCCAATAGAATTTCTGCCCCTTTCGAAACAGTTGATATAAACAATCTGCTATGTGTGCAAAATGAGGTATCCAAATCATATAAAACACACAAGCTCCAATGAATCTCCGTACCTTTGAAGTGGTAGAACAATACTCTGAAATCTTGCCTATAGCATTCACCTTATCAGGTGAGGGTTTCCTACCATAATATCCACACATATGTCCAACAATGACAACCTCATTCACTCCAAAAATAGATTTTTGCCTTAAAAGTGTCAAGTTCACTTCTTCTAACCTGGCCAAAATCTTCTCACATGCTGAAATATGATCAGCCACAAAGTATCTGCATCCCTGATCATTTAGACTCTCATTTTTCTCTTCTTCTGCACACCCCTTAATGGGCACATCATCCAAGAAAGGCATAGTAAGCTGAGGTATGTAATCTCGAAGGACATTATGCATGGCATTCATCATATGCACAACAGAATTAGTGGCACCTTGAGGCAAGGTACACATCCTGACAAGCCCAATAGGAGTTCTCATGGTGGTTATGTCCCTGCTTTCCAAAGCCAGCTGAAACTGATCATATCCCGAATACAAATCACCTAAAGAATAGATGGCACGTCCAGCAAATGCTTCTGCAAACTCATCCACAACTGGACCTATACCAACATTCCTGATAGTAACTCTGTTTACTGGCTGCATGTCCTATATAAATCGGAGAGTACCATTCTTCTTTGGAATCGTAAACCACCTGTTTGAGTATGGTGCAGATGAAGGCTCAAGAATTCCCATCCTGATTTTCTCATTCAATAAATCAATCAGCTTTGGCAGGTGTGCTTTAGGCACTGGAATAGGTCGGAGATTCCATGGAATATGAGGAATAGTAAAAATGACCATAGGAGCAACAATATCTAGATTCACACATCCAATCTCATGCGGGAAAAAAGCAAATCCCCTTCCATGTCGCTCAAGCATCTCCTAAAAGCATTGCTTCTCTATGGGTAACAAAAAATCACCATTTCCAATTTTCAATTCAGTAAGAGTCTCTGCTGAAAATTTATGACCAATATGCTCCGGATTTCTCAAAATTGGTTGTTTAGCAGCCCTCTCTATTTGATGATCACTGTCTGGTGGAAGCGGTACATCGTATCTGCACAAATCATACTATCATACATTCCATCGTATCTGCACAAATCATACTGTCATACATCCCATCTATGTGCTCATCATCCTCCAAAATTCCTGCATTTTTCAAATTTTTCTCCTTCCTGCATATGTACTGCCTGGCAGGTCTAGGCAACCTAGAAATCTTCTGATAGCTCATCAAACTGTTTGCTGAAATCCCAACAAAATCAGAGGAGAAAACACTGTTACTAGGAGGCGAGAACTCCAATCTCCTCTGCTCTGTACCACCGTCGTCTCGCGAAACGGTGGTACCTAATGAAAACCCGAATCCCTCACAGTGGGCAAAGGTGCATCTCTGAGAGTATCCCTGTTTCTAACATGGTTCACACACACAGTCATAAACTGAACTGCTCTCATACCATCTTTACTGCGAATCCGTGCACAAGCAGATCCATCATCCATTACCTTTGTTTCCATGCGCATCTTTGTGATGAATGGCTGTCCAAGAATTATAGGATAAGAGCATGAATCCTGCACAAAGAAATGAAAATCCTCCTCTACATCACCAATAGAAACCCTGACACTGGGACAGGCAGCATACAAATCACCTGCAGTGTTATTGGCGGTTTTCATACGCCACCCATGCTCTACATCCATAGGCCATCTGTTACTCTCATAAACTCCACGAACTATGAGATTAATCTCTGAACCATGATCCACCAATGCAACATAAGGCACCTATTTCTCTCCAATCTTTACCATCATCTCTGTAGTCGCCCTAGCCCAATGACTCCTCGAAAAGTGACTACGCAGTATCAAGACAGGCTCGTCAGTTTCAGCATAATGCATAGGCTGAACCCTCTTCTCTACCTGCGAAAAAACAGAAGCATTCTCAACCATAACCTCATCCTCATCCTCATCCAACTCCCTAATCAAAACTCCCTGTGTATCAGTGGTAGGCAATGCATGTCTTTTCCTCTTCAGGACCTCCTGAAACTAATCCTGAAACTCTCTTTTCGAGATGCCCAAAACCTCAGAAATAGTGAAAGTCACCTCACTGCCAAGTATCTTGTCATTAAAGATTTTCTTCATGTCTGTAGATGTCTCAATATCGGACATCAATCTAAACCCTGGCTACTTTCTCTCTCTAGGCTCTTGCCTCTTTTCTCTCTTTTGAGCATCTTCCATCTGTCGTTCTAGCCCTGGTCTCAAAGACGGTCCTGCAGTAGGTGGAGTAACAAACTCACCCCCTCTAGTCTTCTTAGCTGCACTTCGATTTTCTTCATCCCTCTTACGCTTCTCCTCAACAAGTACATCTACTCCATGAGACTTAGCCAAATAAGCATAAATAGAGTACCTGTCAATAGGCGAATCCCAACCTGTCTCTGATCTTATGCTAGAGCCTGCACTAGTCAAAACAGTTTGCTGAATTTTTCCCTTATTTGTAGTCTCCATAGCATAAGTCCATAGTGCTGACTGAGTCTCTGATCCCTTCTCAATCTGGACTCCATATGCAGAAGCATCACCTCTAGCTGTCACATAAGAAGTACGCACAGCCATGTCATCCACTAACTTCTTCATTCCACCTTTACCAAAGTTGGTAGCAAGTGGAGCTCTTGTCTCAGTCAACCAAATCTTACCATCTTGTCCCCAATATACCAAATTCTTCCTCCTTGCATCCTGAAAAGATTCACAATCCCTGCAATGCTGATGGTCCGTACTATCGCACCAAATACATCTCCGATCTCTCCTAGGTGCACTAGGAGCACTCCTAGGTGCAGTAGGAGCACTAGAAGAAGTAGTAGGCGCAGTCAAAGCAAACTGCTCTTTCAACTTTCCCACCAACTCCGCTTTAACAGACTCCAGTGTCAAATCTGTTATGCCTTTGATTATGTCATCAAGAGAGGTAGGCACCGATGGAGCGGATGGTTTTGGAGCAGAAGGTGCAGGCATCGGTCATGGAACAGGAGGAATAGGTGGAGTGGAAACAGTAGGCACTGGCATAGGCCAAGAAACTGGCTGAGGAGGAGAAGAAATAACAGGGATAGAAGCAGGCATAGGAGCAGATGATGGTGTAGGTGTCATGGAACCATTCTGTAGGCGAGTCTTCCATATCCTCCTCTTGGTCAAAGTCAAGACTGCATCCTGGGCATCCTGCCAATCCGTTTTAAGACCCATAGGCTTCGTGCGATCCTCAAGAAGCTCATCCAACTATTCCTGAAGAGCAGGATCTGTAGCTTGCAAGAAAAGCTCAACTTTTTCAATATCCAATGCTCTTTGTTCAATGGCATCAAGCTGACTATACCTCTCTTCAAATTCTCGAATCAACTCTGAAACAGCTACACCTTTGTTTGGCATGTAGACCCACTCTCGGAATGACCGCCGAGTAGCCATACCAAAGTCCTCAAGAAAATATTCTTCTTTCAAGGCCTTCTTAAAATCTTGCCAATGTGTATTTTGAATTAAAAAATCAGTCACTTTTGCCCTCAAAGCTGGTGTGACAAGACGAAGGAAGTACTTACTCATAAGTCCAGCTGGAACTCCAAAAAACCCCATCTTGATCTCATATGTCTTCAAATATGCTGAAACATTACGGCCATCAGATAGCTTCTTCTCATTCTCAACTGCTTCAATAGCCTTAGTCGCGCTATTTGCATTCTCCTGCTCCGAATAGAGTTGCCTTTGCTGAGACAACTGTTGTTGATGCGATTGTTGCTGCTGCTGCTGCATATACAATTGTGTCTGTTGATTTTGGAGCTGCATATACATGGACATATTCTGCAAAATCTGCTTTAGATCCTCTGTTGAAGTACTTGACGCAGCAGTCATTGATGGAGCTGAAGTAGAGGATGCAGCTAGAATCGTGGAAGAGGCTGAAATAGAGGCTGAAGTATCTTCGTCTTGAAATTTCTGCGACGCTTTCACGTCGGGTTCACCAAAGATGTCGAAGGAATTCGAAAGCAAAGTCGCAACCACAGAGGTTCTTAAGAAATTCCAAGATAGAAGAGTCCTCAATTCCAAAGGTGTTCAAATGCAGGCGCTTACTTCCTTAGGTGTTAGAAGAGATTAGGATGATGACAATAAAATTCATGTCATAGTTATACCTATCTCAATTTGCAAAATTCTCATAGCTGAAGACTTTTCGCAACTTTCAGAATTGGCATTACAACTCAAGAAACAGTCAAAGTCAATCAGAAATATAGCAGTTATATATTGTTATAAAACTCCTTAATAACAAAGATGCTCCAGGCCATTACAACCAAATCTTGGCAATCCTTATTTTCGCTTCAAAGAGGTGAATTCAATATATCACTCTGTTTGGTTAAACTTGTAACATCTTTCACACTAGCAGCATAGTGTCTAGCTCTTACACACTCTAGTATGGTCTTTCCCTGCATTCCTGTTATGTTTCAGAGACTTTTCTGTTGTAAAGATGATTATCCTCTTCGTATAGATGCACGTATGTGAGTACCACAGAGACAAAAGGCAAGAAATGTATTTCTATTTTAGAATATCCTTTGAAATCTGATTAATGCATACAGGGTACTGAATATGCTTTGTTCTTGTGCCAATAAATCCTCCAAGTAAGGTTAAGGGATTGAGATACAAAATCAAAGGGCTTTCCTTTGTATTGGCACCTCTGGCATGGACAACACGTTCAGAAATATTTTGTTTGTTTCAAAAGCAGTCAAACTGAGCAAGCTTTTCAATCAGGTGATAGTCCTCTAGAAGAACAGGACCTCTAGTGCTGATAATCAAAGATGAGTTAATATTTCATACTGGGCACTGGAGTTGGTGGTGAAGAAGGGAGGGAAGTTGTAAGCTCTGGACAGATGGAACTCATAGGGTTCATGGTGACAATACTGTGGCAGTTTGGAATATCACATGTTGGCAACTAAAGAATGAATTCATCAAGCTAATTATGACATTCCAGCATAAGTCCGTTTGTTCACCTCTAGAATGTGCATCATAGCGCTTGATATCGATAGCTTCAATCTCCTCAATGAAAATTATTGATGGGAAAGAGTCATCAGCAACTTCAAAAGCTCTCTATCCCGCCTTCACTCTTGTGATGTCATTCTGAGCCTGAATTCAGCACATCAGGTCCCAGAATCCCTGACCGATTGAAGCTGAATTGTGGTAGTGTGTAATCAAATTCAGGACTTTCAGTTTACAAGACTGACGCTTTCCCACTGAGTTACAGAGGCAATTAATCGTCAACCAGTAACAAGGACCCGTCTTCACAGGAGGGCAAAGCAGATCCGGCGCAGCACAAAAATCTGTTCTAAGCATATGACATGACTATGGTGGGAGGATCCAAGATCTCTCACAGCCAATCCCGTTCACAGCATTCGTCCTGATGTTCCGCTTTCCCTTCAAATCACTTCCTTCAACTCTGCACCCCTTCGCATCAGCTTCAGCTCCGTAATTACATCATGAGTCATGCTTTCTGCTTCAACAACTTCTTTTTTATCACACGTTTGTCGATTCCTCCCAGCTTGAAGATGAGATGATCCTAGCCGCTTTAAATGGAAGTTGATGACGGTTACGGTGAAGATACAGGCTATGACAGGGTCAGCTTTGTTTTTCAAAGAGGAGTAAAGGCTGAAGTAGATGGAAGCGACCTTCTACTTTTGGCTCCTACTTCGCCTTATTTATCGTCCTTCCTCCTATCATCATCTTCTACAGATCTGAGATGGTCGTTGGCATCCTTTTCCTTTTTCCATAAGTTTTTTTTTTCTGCATATTAATGGTCATGACCATACTTCGCAATTTAGCAACTCTTTCTGCTCGATCTTATATCTCTGTGTATTGCAGGTTCTGCAAGCTCTTTGCTCCTCCCCTTCCATACAGAAAATCGCACCTTTTTTCTTCCCAGACCAGATGACGATCACCATGTTCCCTCTCTCCTCCTAAAAAAAACTTCGCCTGTCCAAACAAAACAACGACCTTCCCCCAGTTCGTTTCGAGCGGCTCTTCTTTTTCCTTCAGACCCATAAAGCAGCCCCCCAATTTGGCTTTTCTCTCCACCAGGAAAGCAGGTCTTGGGAATATCATCTAGAGACAGTCTCTCTAATTGCATTTGTGCAAAGCATTCGACTGCTTTTGAAGCCCTCCTATCTTCAATATATCCTGCTATCAGTGCATTCCACGAGACTACATTCCGAGTCCGCAGTTGGTCAAAGACTTTTTGTGCCTCAAGAAGAGAGCTACACTTGGCATACATATCTACCATAGTAGTGCCAATAAAGACATCTTTATCCAGTCCTTTTCTGGCAATCTCTTCACAAATTAGCTGGCCTCTTTCTTTGTCTCCCAAGGAGCCACATGCTTTCAAGTTGCAAACATATGTATAATCAGCTGGAGATATGCCCCCCAGCAGCATCTGTTCATAGCCTGTCAATACTTCCTTATCAAGCCCAACTTCACTATAGCCTGTAATTAATGCATTCCAAGACACCCCATCCTGGGCTGGAAGCTATCAAACACCTGACGGGATTCTCAAAGAGAGTCACATTTGCAGTACATGTTCACCAAAGTGTTGCCGATAAAGGCATCGAATGGCAGTCCAATTTTGTTGATTTCACTGTGAAATGCAATGTCACTTTCCCTGTCTTTTAATTTAGAACAGGCTTGAGAAGGGCCACATATATATAGCTGTCAGTGGGTACAAACACATCTTCATCAATCAAGCTCTTGTTGCTACCTTTCTTGCTTATGTTGGAGACCTCAGAACCAAACGATTCATTATGACGTCCAGTCATGTTGCCACTAGATGATTTTATATGCCCATCTTCCCCTATCAAATTGATTGTATAATCAGAACCATTTTTATTTGACTGCTGGTCATTGTCATTACTGTCTAGATAGGACATCAAGTTCCCTATCAACTGGCCCTCCTTCTTTCCCTCTTTGGCTTTTTCAGAGAACAGAAAAATAGCAATCCTTTTCCCACATTCTACATATCCTGAAAGCTTCGCAGTCTAAGGAACTGTGTTTCAAACTGGTAGCCTGTGTCAAAAACTCGGCAGCATCTCCTTGAAAGCCACATTTGGTATACATTTCTACCAGCATGTTTCCCACAAGGAACTCCCTTTTCAAATCGATAAATGAAAGCATCTAAACGAACCTCTTCATCAGTCCCATGTTCAGCATATCTTTTTGGTGGATTCCACATCTTGGATGCGCAGCAGTACGACAGTGTATGCGTAGAGAACCTTCTAATGAACAACTTTGCAGTTCGGAGTTTCTGCGCAGGAACAACCCTTCTATGAGTTTTGAACAGAAGTCAGTTTTGACTCCAGTTAACTTGTCTGACTTGCAGAGTACCAGACTAATGTGACTTGCAGAGTTTGTAGACTTGCAGAACTTAGTTGCTTTGTCGGACTTGGAGAACTTGACTTGAAAGAATTTGCAGAATCTGATTGCTCTGGTGTGACCTGTGGCTTATGACTTAGCTTAGGAGACTTGGGATAACTGAGTAAAGGCATATGCAGCAAACGTCGAAATCGTGAGGGGGAGGGGGGCGTTTTTCAACGCGGCAGAATTTTCACTGACATCTTCCGAGACCTCGCAATGCAATTGTGAAGCTTTAAGCTTCTTTTAAGCTTTCTAAGGTTTAGTTTTTAAAGCTTGAAGATATGGAGTTTATGACTTATCTCTGTTTTTTTGACCACTTGATGTAGGAGAGATAGAAGTGGTCCTCTGCCTCTGTAGACCGGTCCTTCGCAATTTGATGATGGAAACAAGGGTTCTTGATCGCCAAGAATCTGGCTGTATCGACCGTTCGCGACGAGATTGACCGTAGAGCCCGATCGTTCCAGGAGCTCCACCTGCGCTCAAGATGGGTAGCGATTGGAAGCTCTTGATCTCAGCTTCGCCCTGATACCACTGGTGCATAGATCGGATGTTGTATGCTCGCGTAGTGAATGCCGGAAGGTCCCCAAGAACAATAGAACTCTACTTTTTGCACAAAATTCAATGTAAAAAGCATAAACGACATGAACAAGAGACCAATTGGGTGCAATCTCCCCCCATACCTTATGTGAGCACTCCACAAAGCATGTATTTTATGTATTAATCATCTTCAAGCTCAAATAATAGCCCAAATTACAAAATAGCAAGCTTTTAGCTTTTGAGTTTGCTTTAATACAAAATAGGAATAAAGCTAATGGGCAGTGCCCAATACAATATCCAAGTAGAAATAACATAATCGTACGCCCATGCGCATACAAAATAATAATAAATATCCAATGCCTCAATAAATAGGCGTGACTCGCTATCTCTACACATCAACTGAAGCATTCTCTATCGTTAGTAATACAATTAAACCGACAAAAGTGAGTACCTAGCAATCTTCAGCTACATAAATAAATCAACTGGTTAGAAATAAATCCTAACCTTAATTTATTACGAGTGCGCACTATTAACTCATAAACATTTATTAATTTAATATGCATTTTGTGGAATCACCCGCTATGGAATCACCCATGTACACACTAAATTAATGAAACGCCCGAAAAGGACAGGCGTCCCCATCAACTTCTCACACAAAGAATCCACTTTGTGTATGAGTCCCGGTCATCAAAGTTTACGGAATCCACCGTAAAACCTCACGGAATCCACCGTGAAATATGCCTCCTGGCATCACAAGGCAAGTGTAGGTTCCTCTTGTTGAAGAGATTTATGATGGACCGAGAGGGTTTTTTGAAGTTCTTTTTTATACCCCAAATGCACACGCGCGCATTATGCAACGTATTCTGTTATTCATGGATGGTCAGCTGGTACATATGGTCCCATGGAGGCCTATGGCTGAGTTTCAAGAGGTGCTTAGGCGATTAGGCATGCCCTATCTGGGTGGAGGTGGTTGATTTTCTTGCATATCTTTGGCGGGTTCTTCCCTTGGTTCTGAGAAACCTTGGGGAGGTGTTGGTTGAGCCCTGATTAGCCTCCCGCAATAGGAACAGGACATCTATTCTTTGGAATACAGGGAAACCTCCGCCATCTAAAATTATTTTTGAGGTCCTTCGGATGCAAACGTTGGTTTATGAGCTTCTGGGGAACACTTGCTAAACACTATTTTAGATGTGGTCAATTGGGTCATTTTATTTCCGAATGTGATAGAAGCCCTGAGGTATTGCAGTGTTCTTTGGATCTTGATATGGATATGCAAGAGCATGCTCCTTAGCAGATGGCTCAGCAGCAAGAGGTTTTTCCTATTCCTCTTGCTCTACATGGACATGATAATGGAAACAAGGATGTCTCCCAAGCTGGTATGGAGCATGCATCGCAGTCGATTGGTCAGAATTTGCCTCCTCAGGAAGATTCTTGGATCACTGTGGTTAGACGCAATGTTAGATAAGAATCTTGTTCGACTCCTGTTCACCCATCTCCTCAACCAATTACCCAAACTTTTCAACGCAGAGGTAAAGAGTTTTATTTATAACCTCAATCTTCATGGGTACCTGCAGTTGGTGTGGATGTTAAAAGGGATTTGATTCTACTTTGTGTTTTGATGCATGTGGGGGGCTTGTGCCTCCTCGGAATGTTTCTATTCTCATCATTATCAGTTTCCTTCTCGTGCTTCCATTATTAGTTTGCAAAGGGCGGATCTTGTAGATGTGATCTATAGTGAGATGGAGAGATTTCAAGCTGCGAAAGCTACGAATGTTAAAGGGAAAGAGAAAGTGGTGACTCATTAGTTTTTTCTTGTTGATCACCATGAGACTTGCTTTATGGAATGTTAAAGGTATTTCTTCATATAGTAAGTAGTATTAGTTGTGGAAAATTGTGTTAGCTGGTATTGGGATGTTTTTTGTGTTGTGGAGCACAAACAACATGCTTTGGTAGGATCTTCTTATGTATACAAGGATTATATAGTGCTTTTTAGTGGCCAGTCTCCATAGAAATTTGGAGTTATGTTGGTTGTTAGATATTCCCTGCAACCTTCCTTGGTTTCTCAAGATTCTCGTGGTAGATTTATGATGTTGGAAATCATGTATGAGGGGGAGGCTTTATGGCTGGTGGGCATGTACACTCCATCTACTGCTCAAGAATGCCATCAGCTTTGGGATGACTTGCACTACCTTTCCATGGCTCGTCAAGGATTTGTTATGGGTGATTTTAATGCATGTGTATCAAGAGATCATGCAACTTCACCGTATTCGATCATGGATGGTCCTGAGCGATAGGCTTGGGATGCATTGGTAGCTGTGTCTTTGAAATAATACATAGTTCTGGTTGCATCCTTCACAGTCTAGATATACTTATCATTCTCTTCAACATCCAAACACATGGTCTAGAATTAATAGGATCTATATTTGTCAAAGTGATTCTTTTCTTCAAGCAATCATTGATATGTGGGTGGAGCGACAACATGTCTTGTCAGATCACTGTCCTTTGGTTGACCCACATGCCTGTGATTTCCTTTAAGACTCTGCTTTCTCATTTGCCTCTTTGTTTCAACAAATCTTTTCTGCTACAAAATCAATTTTTGGAATGTATCTAACAATTGATTGTTTCTTTCAATTCGAGGGTTCTATCTGGAGGGATGAAAGCATGGGTTGTTTTTAGGGACAATGCACTGTCGTGTCATTATGGTATTCATCATCACGCTTCTTCTTTTCGATCTAAATTGCAACACTTGCAAACTTGTTGTCTTTGTGTCAGTCAAGGGATACCACTGATGACTTGTACACATGCATTGAATGGTTGAAATGTAGGGTTCAATCTCTTCAGGAGGAGGAAGGCCCGAGCAGAAGTCTTGTATGATAATAACTATCAATTTCATCAGTTTTTTGCTCATCTAAGCCAAAAATATGCCCGGAAAAATATTTTCCATTTGTTGGATGGGCAAGGTGTTATGGTGACAGATCTTGCATCCATCATCCAAAGGTGTGTTGCTTATTATAAGTCTTTGTTGGGACTGCAAGAGATCCTTTCAGATGCTGTTCACTCTGCTTGTTGATACATTTGGGATTTGGTTAGTAATCAGGTTAAGCTTGAATGGATTGATTTGATGGAGGTTGATATCACAGAGGCGGAAGTGGAGGATGTGCTATCCCATCTACCACGAAGAAAAGCCCTGGCTGGGATGGGCTTTCTAATGAGCTTTTTTCGGCCCATGTTGAGCAACTTAAGGACCTATTAACTTGCATGTCAAGTGTGGACTTTTGGTAGGATGCCTTCAGACTAGAAGATTGTTGTGATTCGGTAATACCTAAGGTTCCTTCTCCGACCTCTTTGAAACAATGGAGACCAATTTCTGTCATGGGTTCCTTATATTTAAAAATTTCTAAAATTATTGCAAATAGATTACAGAAAGTATTATTGCACTTGGATCAACAACGCCAATATGGTTTCATCAAGGGATGAAATATAATGCACAACTTTTTGAATGTTCAATAGGAAATTGATTATGCCAAAGACTCACGCCAACAGGTTGTTATGCTTCAATTGGATCTTGAAAAGACATTTGATCCTGTTAGAAGCTGGTCTTTCTTGTGGCAACTAATGTCCACCATGGGATTTCGTCCTCGCATGACTTCCCTTGTTGATACCATTCGTTAGGGTGTTGTGGCTCGTATTGCACTTAATGGAGAAATCACAAATGAAATTGCCTTGTCTTGGTCTCTTTGGCAAGGCTGCCCTCTCAGTCCTTTGTTTTTCGCTTTGGTCAATCACCCGATGCTCTCATTGTTGGATAAGTTGGCTGATCAAGGTGAGATTGTTGGTTTGTCTTTTCCCAGTGGTGCCCAACTTGTGGGTCAATATTTGGCAGATGATTCCTTTATGTTTCTAAAAGCTGATCGTACTAATGTTAATCGGGCAATGGCTATGAGGAATCTCTTTTCTTTAGCGTCGGGTCTTCATATCAATAGCCAAAAGTCTACACTTCTTTCTTGTACGGAGAGATATTTGCAAGTGTCGGATTGGCAAGGAGTTGTGATTTCTAAATGAGATATTACCTGACACTTGGGTTATCCCATTGGTGTGGATGTACCCCCCCCCCCCCCCCCCCCCCCCCCGTGCTTTGCTTGATTGGATGGTATCCTGCATACAGGATCGGTTCATGTATTGGAAATCTTAAGGCTAGCCTCTTCATGTGAGACTTAAATTTGCTCAATGTATCATGATCAATATGGTCTCGTTTTTCCTACCACTTCTTCCTTGGACTAAGAAGTCTCTTTTGGAATTGGTTCAGCCTATTCGCTTTATGTTGTGGAAAAAGAAAGGGAATCGTTTGGGCCAGGTATGGATCTTATGGCAACATGTGACTACCCCTAAAAGGATGGGGGGTGCAGCTTTATTGGATGCTAGTTTGCATATGGTTGCTTTGAGATTTGCATTTTTACAAGCATTGTGTGTATAGAGTCATCCTTGGTCAAATATGCAAAATTTTTCATAGAAAAGACTGGCATCTCTCATAGTAGCACAATTATTCATGTCTCTCAGTGGCATGTGCTTAACTCCACAAGGCCTATTAAGGTTTCCCAATTTTCTCTCCTTTCTCACTTGATTGCATCCTGACAGGAGATGCTACATTTTATAGTTTGATGAGTTGAGCTAAAATATACATTACTTTGCTGATTAACCTCTTAAACAGTCCCAAAACACACTAAAAATGCTCTTTTAGAGTAAAACCCTAAAATGGGAAGCGGTTCGAGAGAGTTCAATGGAAATCCTAAAATGAGAAGCGGTTCGAGAAAGTTTAGTGGAAACCCTAATTTTTGGGGTGCCCTTCCACATCTATAAATAGACAGGCTGCCCCCATTCAGTCACCATCCTTGCTTTGCACATTACACCAGTCCACACACCCTCTGCTACTGTTGGTGTCTAGTTTTGAGCCTGCAGTCCACCTCCATCTGCTATCCAGCCATCATCGACTGCATCCACATCATCTTCAGCCTGTCCATTGCTATAGGCAATAGCTCTCAACTGCTGGTGACTGCTCTCCAAACTGTCCTAGACTGTTGTTCAGCCTGCTGTCCATCATCTCCAGGGTCAGCCAGCTTGTGTTTTCAGCATTGCAGGCCTTGATACTCTCAGATACTGTTTCAGCTTGCTATTTACAGCAGATTGTTCATAGTTTCCAACCCTCGATCGGTGGTACACTGCTGCGTTTACCAATTTCCAGCCTCTAGACTGCTGTGTTTTGGTGACCAGCCTACTGCCATTCACTATTCAGCACTCCTACACTCCAACTGGTGGTCACAGACTTGGGATCTATCTTCGGTGGACGTCACACTCCAACATTGCTCTGCCCTTGAGCACACTATACACTCTAACATTCATTTACAACATTCATTCACTTCAGAGTTGTGTTCTCTCTCTCCCTTCTTTTGTTTATGTTTGAGGTTTTGTGTTTGAGTTTTGTGTTTAGGGTTTGAGTTTTGCCCTCTGTGTCTGTGTTTGTGTCTTTGTGTTTCTATCGTGGTCGTACACTCTATGTGTCCTCAGTGCAAACCCTAGTAGTCTTCTTAACATGATGCCCTCTTGATTTTCATAAGGAGGAGAATTTGTTGCAAGGAGAAGTGTTGGCTACCTCTAGGTTGTTGGATTGGCCAGATTAAGATTTGTTGTGAGATAAGTTTAATTGCATGGCTTGTTTGGGGTTGCAGACAGTCCATGATGGTGTTATTCTTGGGTAGCCCCGTCTTTATTCTTTCCGATGTATTCGTTAGCACTTTTGGGTGCCTTGTGGTTATCATGACATTTGGTTGTCCCAATAGGACAAGCTTTAGAGTCTTATTCCTTTGCCTAAATTACAGCCATCGTCTCCGTGGTGAGATTGAATGTTTATGATTTCTAATGATTTAGAGAAAAGTCAAGTAATCAAATCTATCATCAGATGGTTGAGGTCAGGAGATGGATTATTGGAAAGGCTAATAAATTATGGTATAACAAGGATAGTAAAAATAAGTGGCAGGAAAGACTTCTCCAACTTTGGAAGTCAAAGGTTCCTTATCAGGGTAAAGTATTCATGTGGAGGTTGCTTATTAGGGGTCTTCCAAATGGGGATGTGTTGCATTCTCGCAAGATCTCTCATGGTTGCTGTATATTTTGCACTACATACATGTGACAAGACATTGCTTCATCTCTTTGTCTCTTTCCATGTTGCTCTATAGATTTGGAGCTTTATCTTCCATGTGTGGTTCTCAGTGACTCAGTAGGAGATTTCAGCCCGTTTGTGGATCATGGAAAGGATGATTTCTAGCTGCTTTGCAATTAGATTATTCCTACCTCTTCCATTTCTATGTCTGCTTTGCAACTAGATTGTTCATGCCTCTTCCATTTCCTTAGATGGAACGCTCTGTGGCATATTTGGCATACTTGGAATACCTTTATTTTTTATTTGGCCTCAGGCATCCATGGTCATGTCCCCTGTGTTCATGGTTTAGTGCTATGGAAGATTTCCTATATGGTTTCAGTTGATCCGATTCTTCCAAACATTGATGCTCCCTGGTTGGATATTGTTTGCTCCACACCAGCTGTCCTTTCTGTGTGTTATTTGCATGTTAGAGGCTTGATGTTTTGTGTCTGAATTTTTTGAAATATGCCCCCTTTTGTTTGGTTGGCCTAAAGGCTTGACGTAAATATCTCCATATATTAATATACACTTATTCACGAGAGAGAGAGAGAGAGAGAGAGAGAGAGAGAGAGAGAGAGAGAGAGAGAGAGAGAGAGAGAGAGAGAGAGAGAGAGACATCTATTAACGTCTCTAGAAGGCCAGAATTGCCTATGAGACCATAACTAATACAATTGGTATCATCATCTCTCATGAGATAAGAAAATAGAAATATTTCTAGGTCTACATGATAAATTAAAATGGAAAAATGAAAAATATGGAAAACTGAAAAACTGAAGAGAGTATAGAGTATCTCCCTCTCAGTGTATGAAATCCACCAAGACTTTGCGAGCTAGCTATGACTAAGTCATCGTGATAATCTTCGTTTGTAACAAGCAATCGTGATGCGAATGTGTCGCATATGAGCATGCCTACGTTGCCAAGTAGGTAACCTAGGGCGTTGTGCTCTACATAATGTTGTAGCTTTGTCTACTGTGATATCACCTGATGATGTCCCTCCATGGCGCATGTCAGTAAAAGATGTAGTGTCTAAGGTGGCAGTGGTTGGGGTGTCAGATATATTGAAAAAGTCTGTAAGTGCTCTTTGGAGGGGTAGATGTGGCTATGGTTTCCTCCAATCCTGTAACAATGCTACTCTACACCATTGGAGCTCCAATAAGAAAAGGCCCATACATCTTTGGTCCTCATTTTGGCTGTGAATTGTGTTGGACAGGATTTTCTTGGCTGGCCAGAAGGCCTGATGTGAGACTTGTATCCTTTCTTTTTGTTTGGATGGCATGAAGGCCGGATGTAAATATTCCAACATTAATATACACTTATTCCACACACACACACACACACAGATTGGAATACCTCTCACAAGCATCCCAATTGGCTACGAGTGAATTCCTTTAGAATGCACACTTTGCATTTCCATCTCAAATGGGGAGCCTTTGTGGGACATTGCTTCAACTGTGGAAAATTGGGTCACTTAATGGTAGAATATATTGAAGCCAAAGAAGGAACAACATAGACAAATGAGGTTCCTATTGTTCAATAGGATGGTACTGCTATGCATATAGATGGCCAACCTGCAGGAGGAAATTTAGACAAGGGCAAACATTTGCTTTCACCCCCCATTGATGGTATCCATGATTGGGAAGAGATGCAATAGAAAAATGGCAAAAAGTTCAAGGATTCTCAAAACATTGGATCCTTGGAGGATACACAAAATGCCTTGAACACTTATGCACATTGTAAGGACAAGCCTTTATCCCGAGGTGCTAGGGTTGCACCTTTGAGCATTAAGGTAAATTGTAATTCTAGGGCTTGATAGGAGTCATTATGTATGCCCCCTAAGCATCTAGCCTTTGACAAGCATGATAAGGTCACTACTCCATGGGATTGCATATACCAACACATTAGCAAAATAGACGTGGATTAGCCCTTAACATCAAAAGCACGTGGTAATGGGACAAATGCCTTTACTATATTGGTAGATTTTTTGGATGAGGATGTGCTTGCTATTTTGGAAAATAAAGTTGCGGGATGAGGCAAGTGCAACCCCACCCTTCAACCCCCATCTCATCATCCCAACAAACCCCCTTGGAGTAAAAAGTGATCAGCATACAAGGGTCGTCCACCAAAGGAGATCAAATTTAAAGCATTGCGAAATGCTTCAAATTTGTCGCGAGGAAGAGCTTTGGTGAAGATGTTAGCAACATTGTTGTTAATAGGATAGCAAACAAGGCCGATATCTCCTGCATGTAGTCTCTCTTTAACAAAGTGATAATGTATCTCTATGGGTTTCGTGTGTGCATGAAACATTGGGTTCCATGCTACTGCAATGGCACTCTGACTCTCAATAAACAAAGGAGTAGGCTCTGTGATAGATACATCTGTTGAGAAACCCTTCACCCGCAGTCTGCGTTTTGCATTTAGGGTTTGCAGCCCCAAAAAGGGGCACCATCCTAGACTAACTCTACCTATTTATAGGCCACTCTCTCATTCATTCCTTACGGCTGATTCATTTAGTCCATCACCTCTTCTCTCCAGCCTCTCCACTACCCTCACACCCCTTCAGGAGGGCATTGCGGTTTGTGGTTCGTGGTTGTCTTCATCATCTTCCTTATGCTACGACACCCTTGTTCCCTTGTATCACATTCACTCTAT
This sequence comes from Lygodium microphyllum, assembly GCF_053477565.2. Taxonomy (NCBI): domain Eukaryota; kingdom Viridiplantae; phylum Streptophyta; class Polypodiopsida; order Schizaeales; family Lygodiaceae; genus Lygodium; species Lygodium microphyllum. The sequence goes on along the minus strand of NC_141163.1, from coordinate 79,608,423 downwards.
GATTCAGGTCTTCATGATTCCATTCATCATATTTTCTTCTCTCTTCTCTTCTCTTCTCCATGTTTGCCGAGTTCACTCCATATTCCTCCCCACAAATCCTACTATCTCACTGGTACGTCATCTTTTGACATGGTATCAGAGCCAAATCTACTCACCTAGCAACAAAGATCCTGCACTCCAATGAAGGCAAAGACTGGGGTGGCAGGTTCGGCATCCACCTCTTCTTCTTTTGCTGCACCAAAATCTCGTTTTTGCAGATTTTAGGTGTTTCAACTTGCTAGCCACACCCCGTTCGCGAAGGACATCTTAGCTGAAGCTGTCCATTGCTATCTCCATTAGTTGGCGCCTGATTTTCAGCCCTCTTCACGCAGTTTGGAGCTGATTCCAGCCAAGCGGCTGTTGTTCCTGTGCAGAACTGCTATCGTACAGCCTGCCATGTCATCATAGTCCTGCTGCTTGCATTTTTAGTATTTCTCTCTCTTGCAGGTTGTCATGCCTGCGTTTTTAGTCTTCCTCTCTTCTCACTTGCATTTTTCTACTGGTTGCAACCTCTTATTACTGGTCGCATCCTCCTCCCACATGTAGCTCACTTCCAACCCTTCCATTGCCCTTCCATCCCTTAAGGCAGACATTGCCATTTGTGCTTCACACTGCCCTTACACCCCTTGAGGAATAAATTGCGGTTCATGGTTCATGGTGGCTAATCTCTTACTTCTTTAGGAAGACACACTGGTATCCATGGCTTCTTTACCAACAGATGACCAGACCATTGGGTGCTCCTACTGTGGCATCACCGGACACACCACCGATGCTTGCCACCTTCGACCTTTGCTCCCCACCCCCTCGGAGTATATGCATCTTCCACCAGACACTCCTTGTGCCACCTCTCCTTTCTGGGTCATAGAGATCGTTTTGGATCAGCTATCAAAGTATTATGCTCAAGGCAACAAGCACTACAAGATATAGACCTTATACCGACGTTTAAAGCGACGAAAATACAAACAACAAAATTTGCCCCCGTCGTCGTAAAAAGCGTCGTTATTGACAATGCCATGGAAACGTCGCTATTGGCATCGCTATATGCGTCGCTATATAGCGACGCATATAGCGATACAACCAGTGATATTGCGACGCGTATAGCGAGGCCAATAGCGACGTGAGCAGTAGATTTACGATGCAAATAGCGACGGTAACAGGGAAAAAAAATTTGTGGCATGGCAGCTGTGTGCTGTATGAGAGCCATACAAAATAGTTTCTGCACTACTGCATACAATGCACTTGCAAACAAAAAGAATATATACTGAAATCATAAAACTGATACATGAAATAAATACATGATCGCATAAAATGCGATTGGTACAATCATGAAAGGATATCACTAATGCATAGAAAATGTCTACATAGATCAGGCGACTAAAAACTAAAGGTGTGTGAGCTCCAAGGATCCAAGGGCGAGCTAAAAATCCTCGTCCCCCGAAAGCTCATCCCGTCGTCGCAAAGGAGCATTGAATGGATTCTGCAGAAAAAGAAACAACATATCAATCCACCATACACTAATGCATTCAAATATCTCATGGTAACTACGGACAAGAAAGATGAGTGACTTACAGGGCCGCCGCATCTATACAATCGGTCGATCAATGCATTGAGACCGTGCCTCTCTGCATATCGAGTCTCAAGGCCTTGCAGATCATGATTTGTAATGGAGTGCTGCAAAGAAAACAAAATGCTAACTGTTAGAAACATGATTGTCAGTACAAAGAATATTTCAAAAAAACAAATAAGCAAAACATAAGAGAAACTTACAAAGTCCTCCAAATATGTCCTGTGGCGGCCACTCCCAAGATGATGGACCACTCCGGCCTCGAGTCGTGCCCTCGCGGCCTCCCGCTGGCTGACTCCAATGTCCTGGCAAATCTGTAGCCTCCTCCCTCAGTTGGCGCCGGTCGTCTGTATCTAACTACTCGGGCTTTGTAGCTCCACTCTTGATTGCCTTGCGTGCGTCCGATCGTCTATGTGACATATATGCACACATGCAATCCATCATCTAGCCCGTAGAGAATCTATCTACTGCGGCTGGCACCGGAAACTCCTCGTGCAAGGATGCTACTATGTAGTCCTTGCTCCCCTCCGGTATGTTCTTCCAATGATCTAGGACGTTGTGCCAAAAAACTTGTTGGCACAACTCTCTCATGCGAGCCATCACCCTCTCTCCTCATCATTCATGATGATGGCTCCTGACCTACTATCAACCAGGTATCCATAACCCCTAGGAGTTTGTCTAAGATGGGTCCTCTCCCATATCCGTCCACGCTCCTGGGCATATCCAGGAGACCTCTCTACATCCGGTGTACCGATGGGGGTAACCTCTCTCGGAGTGGCACTCAAAGGGGTGCCACCAAAGGGGGTGCCACCAAAAGGGATACCACCTACTGTTGACAGCTGCGCAAAAGCTGGAGTAGCTGGAGTAGACATCCCCACATGTGTGACAAATCCTAGAGGTGACGCAGCTCCAGCTGAACGATGAGATGGAGACACCACATCCATGTCTCCACAGTAGCACCGCCTGATCCCGATGCAATCTCTCCCTCTGGCCCAAGTCGTGAGCGTCGAGATCATCTGCTCGAAGCTGAAGCATCTGATCGCGCTGAAGCAGATCTAACAGAGCGCCCTGACGAAGAACGAGACAGCTCTTGGTCTGCCATCTCTCTGAATCTCGCGAGCTGGTTTGGAGACATGCGTGCCATCATGTCCTGAAACTCCTCATCGCTCATCTCTCAACTCATCCTAAAAATGTCACCTGCACAGATAAAAAATGGTATTAGAATAATCAATTTAAACTATACAAAGCACAATAATATAAATCATTTTTGAAAAATCCCTCTTAAAATGCATATCTTATGTACCTTTATGGAATATCTAAACAACGAATTGAGTAATACAATTCTCCAAGAATGAAGTATTCTATGGTCCCATGTTAATGTCCTGACACAACTCTACATACATTGGAAGGTCGATAGACATGTCACCACAAAAGAATGAGTCTGCCTCATTCTCAAAAAATTCTTGGACTATTGTATTTCCATCATTGTTAGCCGATGCAGGCTCCAAGCTTGCGGTGGCCTCCACCCCTTGTAATATCGACCCGTCTATTTGCATATTATCTTCATCTATGCCCGAAACATCACTTTGATCATATACTCTTGCACTTCGAGGAGTTGAAGGTATAACATACCACCATCGAGGTTGTCGGGGGTTTGGATAGAAGATTACATGTTCACAAACACGTACAAAGTGAGTTCAAACCATTATGACATAAACCATGTCGTATTACAATTAGTAAGCAAATGACTCTATGCACTTGTTCACAATGGGCCGGCAACACAAAGGTGTCGCACAAATCCATCCATTTTTTTTCGGAATCTATTTCGAGAAATCCAGATGGACCTCGTCGAACTATTGCTCCAGCTCCTCCAAGTATCACTTTGAATCACTGCACATCGAATAGTATCATGGAGAAGCTACGGTAATCCACCGTAATAATACTTTGCAAGTTTCCAAAATACTCCATCTCATCCACAACTGTGTTCGGATCCGTTGCTCGTCGTCAGCTCTCTTGCTCAAACCTTTCCATGACACGACAGTCCATTGTGGAGCACATTTTGTCAATACACTCCACGCGAAAATGTCGTCCACGCGACCACACTGCACTATATATTTTGTGCTGTACATTGAAATACTCAAATTAGATGTCGCATATAAAATTTAGATACGACATATTCTAAACCTCTCATCACCTTTGGACTACATCCCCTCGAGAACTCCCACTCCTCCATTGAGACCTCTGTCCCTTCGCTGGATGCTGCGGTCAAGGCTCTATGCAACCATCGTGTTGACATAAACCACGGCATCTCCTCCATGCCTTCAGGATATCGAATCGGTCGATGACGCGTACTGCGTCAGAATTCAGCTCGCGCTTCCTCTTGATCTTGCCTTGTAATCTGGTACTTGGCGAGCCACATCTCCATGGAGGCATGGTGCAACATACAAAAGTGATTCACCTTCTCTTCCATTGAGGCATCCATTCTTTTTTCTACCCCATTTCCAACCACCACATCTCCAGTCAGTCTATCATCGTCCTTCAGCGCCCATAGCATTTCATTGTCTAGTTCCACCGTTGGTAGCCATTGTGAGATATGCACTAATGCCTCTGACACCAACTAACCTTCCACCATGCCACCTTCTGGACGAGCTCATTGTCGCACAAAGCCTTTCAGGGTTTTCATGAAGCGCTCCAGGAAGAACATCCATCGCGTATGGACAGGTCCAGCAATCTCCACTTCGTCCACAAGATGCACAAGAAGGTGAACTTGTATCGTGAGCATGCTAGTGGGCAGGTATTTCTTAAAGATACAGACCGTCTCCACTGCTCCCCGCCTCACGAATTCAATAGAGGACGTCTTAATCTCTTTCTGTGAGATCCATTGCACCAAAGTCGACAACTTGTAAATGGCCCCGCGAATTTCTGGAGTAAGGCATGCTGCGATCGCAATCGGTAGGACAAACTGCCACAAATGAGAAAGCATTATGAATAATGGCCACTTTTCAAATTGCAAAATGCCCACGCTAATTACAATCCATTCTGTTCACAAACCTGACATATCTTATGCCAATCATGGGATTTTAGCCCCGACAATTGATCATCTTTAGAAAATACGGACCTGAGAGAATGCATCATACCTGTTGGAGTGCGGATAGACTTGATTACTTGCTTCACAATGTGCTCTTCTTTGGTGGACAAAACCCAAGGAGCGCGAGGAAGCTGCACTCCCCCTTCAGCACTCGACTGTGGCCAAAGCGCCTCCATTTTACCTACCTCCTTCAAATCCATTCGTGACCCTATAGTGTCTCTCTTTCCTGTGTTGTGGTCCCATAGCAAGCTGCCCACATTCTTGAAAATATACATGGGATCCAACAAGTGGTTGACCTGTAAGTGGGTCCAATATGGCAACTCGTAGAAAACTGAGAACCGTGGCATTCCATTTGGATGTGATTCCGGGTTTACCATTTTTAGCTTGTACCAGCTTGCAGCGTTCATACGTGTTGGAGGTCGTCCAAGAAAACCTTCCCTGAGTTCATGATTCTCCGGCAAGAAAGCGGTGTGTCCTTGATATACCATCTTCTTCATGGTTCGTGACCTTCGGGAGTCTAACTGTGGCCCACACAATGGACATGCATGATAACCTGAGGTAACCAGAACTGTAAGGCGAGCCACGACCTAGTGAATACTTGATTGAATGAAATAAAATATAGATATTACCAGCGAGAACGGTGTCGTATTGCTGCGCATTCGAGGTGTGAAGACCACCCAAAAGTTTTGTGTGATTTGATACTTTATACATACTTAGTTGTTGTGTTTACATTTATTTTCTACGTATGAGTATAGTGGGGAGGAGTTTGGAGGCATAGTGGTGAGCATGAAGGGATGCTTTCAGTCTATGTTAAGCAGTGGTTCACTGTATCCGGGCATACGAAAAGTCCGTCATCATCACGGAATCAAACGGGGAGCCATCTCCGCCATAGCAGGCTGCAGGACAAATACCTTAGATACATTCACATCAACAAATCAAGTTGAGCAATGATTCATGGTTGGTGGCCATAGTGGTGACAAGAAATGAATGTGAATGCTTTGCCAACAAATGATATATATTGAGTGATATGATGGAGGTCATTTACAAACATAGAATGGAGAAGATCTTGCAGGATTATCTGGTAACTAAATATAGGAGAGATGATAGTCTGCACTTCAAAATCATTGAGGGGTTGTACGTTGGATCGATTGGAGCAACTTACAATAAAGAGGAATTGCTAAGATTAGATATGACACATCCTTACAGTTGCAAACACGATCGAGCCACGTTATCCTTCAGATTTCAAGTACAAGCAAATCAGTGTGCTTGATAGTGCAGATGTTAACATGGAGGAGCACTTTGATGAGTGCTTTGCTTTCATAGATGAAGTCAGGCAAAGTGGTAGTGCAGTCTTGGTACAAAGTTCTCAGGTTTTTGATGTGTGAGCTGCCAGTGGTTGTATTAACTGGGGTGCTGGGGAAGAAAGCAAAAGAGAACTATTTTTGAAAGAGCCTTTTTGGGGGGAAAGAAAAAGAACACTATTTTTGAAAAGGGGATGATCAATAACTGGGAGACACAGGGGAAGGAAACGAGGAAGAAGGGGGAAGAGAGGATCGACTGTCGAGGACGATAATTCAACGGAGATAGAGGGAATGTTTTTCTCTGCGATGATTGGGAGGGCTCAGAGGAGAAAAATCTTGACTAATAACAATCAGAGGGGCTTTTCTAGTTCGGGAGGGACTGTGTTATAGGCCGCTTGGTGGGGAAAAAGGTGTTGGACAGACACACAGAAAAAAAAACTTATGCTTTCAATAGAAGGGCGGCACGTATCAAAAAGAGAGCGTGTGTTCGATGCAAGAGAAAGGAGGGATTGAACGAACTCAGGCTGTGGCGAGTAATGCAGACTGAAAACGACGGATCGAATTGCAGCTATGACGAAAAAGCTTATAATTCTCTTCTTTCAGACGAGCCACAGGACGAACCTAGCGACAACGAAAGAATCAATTGTATGGTCTAGTTGGAGGAATTATTCTTTCCTCTCGAGCTGAGCAGTCCAGAGAATAAATTGATCATGCTCTTCGTAATTATCTCTGCTGCAATACAGAGCGACGGATGTGGATGTTAGACATCTCTCTCTCATCACATGCGCTTCAACACTGAGCGGAGCTACAGTAGTTTCTGCTCTATCGGACCCCGCAACATTAATTCTGTGACGGGCTACATTGCTAATTATCCAGATGTTGGGTTGGGCTAGGCTAAAGATGGTCAATTTGTCAAAGTTACTGGGGTTGTAACATGTGGAAGCGTTCCCCTTGAATCATCTTTCCAAAGAGTGATCAGATGTGTTTATACATCATGTGGGCTTTATGAATATAGAGCTTGGAAAGCAAAGTTTGCAGGCCCAAAGCATCGCTTTTTCACTTGGGGATTGTGCTATTCAGAGCGCCAAGCAGTTGATTTTTACATATCGGATTTCCAGTCAGGCTGCCGGGCCTTAGTAAAAAGCGGGTTATGGTGCAACTGTTACACCATATGTAGAGGAGGAAATTGATTTGGAAGTCACCAGCAAAAAAAATGGATAGCTCCCTTCTAAATTTCTGCGCTGGCTATCAACCCATAATTTGTCTAGTGACGATCGTGTGATGAGACTGAAGGAAGGGTACATCAGAGAAGGGAATACAGTTACTGTTATGGGCATGGTTCAGAGGAATGAGAATATTGTCATGATTATACCTCCTACGGAGCCTGTATCTACTGGTTGTCAGTGGGAAAGATGTCTTCTGCCAACGACGATGGATGGGATTATTTTGAGATGCGAGGATAATGTAAAGGCTGATGTTATACCTGTTTGAACTGGAGGCCTAATTCTGAGCTCGGCTTTGGTCACTGATAATTGGTTAGCATGTCAATAAGCCCTCTCCAACATATACTTTAATTTCAAGAAGTATAGGTATTAGGCAACAGGTTCTTCATGTGGTGTCCAAAAGTATACAATACAGTTGCAACATCTGGCCAAACAATTTTTGACAATCTTTCAGTGATATAACTGCTTCTTGCAGTGGCTGTGTTATACAATGGTTGATGTACAGGTGCATGGAGAGGTTACAAAGCATTCAGAGTTGAGTTGGATGATATGAATGTGACGATTGTAGTCCTATTATGTCAGTCAATACTCCATCTACAGTATAAAAGGCTTTGTGCCTGTCGATCGTGTACTATTTTCAACGCTCTAGACTGTAAACTAACTGGTCCCATGCAGCAGCTTTTGTATGTTTTGCTTTGTGTCTCTTACAGACTGGAAAATGGCTGCTATCTCAATTGGTCACTATTAAAATAGTGACAACAACTTTGTACAAAGATTATTTCATCTTCACATCTTTGCTGATCTTCTATCCTGAAATTTATCAAGGACTTCTGAAGTTGCGACATTGCTTTCGAAACCCTTCGATATCTTTGGTGAACCCGACGTGAAAGCGTCACAAAAATTTCAGGATGGGAGATACTTCAGCCTCTATTTCAGCCTCTTCTACAATTCTAGCTACGTCTACTTCAACTCCATCAGTGGCTGCTGCATCAAGTACTTCAACAGAGGATCTAAAGCAGATTTTACAGAACATGTCCATGTATATGCAGCTCCAAAATCAGCAGACACAATTGTATATGCAGCAGCAGCAACAATTGCATCAACAGCAGTTGTCTCAGCAAAGACAACTCTATTCGGAGCAGGCGAATGCAAACAGCGCGACTAAGGCTATTGAAGCAGTTGAGAATGAGAAGAAGCTATTTGACAGCCGTAATGTTTCAACATATTTGAAGACATATGAGATCAAGATGGGGTTTTTCGGAGTTCCAGCTGGACTTACGAGTAAGTATTTCCTTCATCTTGTCACACCCGCCTTGAGGGCGAAAGTGACTGATCTTTTTATTCAAAATACACATTGGCAAGATTTTAAGAAGGCCTTGAAAGAAGAATATTTCCTTGAGGACTTTGGTATGGCTACTCAGTGGTCATTCCGAGAGTGGGTCTACATGCCAAACAAAGGTCTAGCTACTTCAGAGTTGATTCAAGAATTTGAGGAGAGGTATAGTGAGCTTGATGCCATTGAACAAAGAGCATTGGATGTTGAAAAAGTTGAGCTTTTCTTGCAAGCTGGAGATCCTGCTCTTCAAGAAGATTTGGGTGAGCTTCTTGAGGATCGCACGAAGCCTATGGGTCTTAAAAGGGATTGGCAGGATGCTCATGATGCAGTCTCGACTTTGACCAAGAGAAGGATATGGAAGACTCACCTACAGAATGGTTCCATGACACCTACACCATCATCTGCTCCTATGCCTGCTTCTATCCCTGTTATTTCTTCTCCTCCTCAGCCAGTTTCTTGGCCTATGCTAGTGCCTATTGTTTCCACTCCACCTATTCCTCCTATTCCACGACGGATGCCTACACCTTCTACTCCAAAACCATCCGCTCCATCGGTGCCTACCTCTCTTGATGACATAATCAAAGGCATAACAAATTTGACACTGGAGTCAATCAAAGCCGAGTTGGTGGGAAAGTTGAAAGAGTGGTTTGCTTCGACTGCGCCTACTACTTCTTCTAGTGCTCCTACTGCACCTAGGAGTGCTCCTAGTGCACCTAGGAGAGACCGAGATGTATTCAGCATTGCAGGGATTGTGAATCTTTTCAGGATGCAAGGAGGAAGAATTTGGTATATTGGGGGCAAAATGGTAAGATTTGGTTGACTGAGACAGGAGCTCCACTTGCTACCAACTTTGGTAAAGGTGAAATGAAGAAGTTAGTGGATGATATGGCTGCGCGTACTTCTTATGTGACAGCTAGAGATGATGCTTTTGCATATGGAGTCCAGATTGAGAAGGGATCAGAGACTCAGTCAGCACTATGGACTTATGCTATGGAGACTGCAAACAAGGAAAAAATTCAGCAAACTGTTTTGACTAGTGCAGGCTCTAGCATCAGATCAAAGACAGGTTGGGACTCGCCTGTTGACAGGTACTCTATTTATGCTTATTTGGCTAAGTCTCAGGGAGCAGATGTACTTGTTGAGGAGAAGCATAAGAGGGATGAAGAAAATCCAAGTGCAGCTAAGAAGACTAGAGGGGGTGAGTTTGTTACTCCACCTACTGCAGGACCATCTTCAAGACCAGGGCTAGATCGACAGATGGAAGATGCTCAAAAGAGAGAAAAGAGGCAAGAGCCTAGAGAGAGAAAGCAGCCAGGGTTTAGATTGATGTCCGATATTGAGACATCTACGGACATGAAGAAAATCTTTAATGATAAGATACTTGGCAGTGAGGTGACTTTCACTATTTCTGAGATTTTGGGCATCTCGAAAAGAGAGTTTCAGGATCAGTTTCAGGAGGTCCTGAAGAGGAAAAGACATGCATTGTCTACCCCACTGATACACAGGGAGTTTTGATTGGGGAGTTGGATGAGGATGAGGATGAGGTTATGGTTGAGAATGCTTCTGTTTTTCCGCAAGTAGAGAAGAGGGTTCAGCCTATGCATTATGCTGAAATTGATGAGCCTGTCTTGATACCGCGTAGTCACTTTTTGCGGAGCCATTGGGCTAGGGCAACTACAGAGACGATGGTAAAGATTGGAGAGAAACAAGTGCCTTATGTTGCATTGGTGGATCATGGTTCAGAGATTAATCTCATAGTTCGTGGAGTTTATGAGAGTAACAGATGGCCTATGGATGTAGAGCATGGGTGGCGTATGAGAGCCGCCAATAACACTGCAGGTGATTTGTATGCTGCATGTCCTAGTGTCAGGGTTTCTATTGGTGATGTAGAGGAGGATTTTCATTTCTTTGTGCAGGATTCATGCTCTTATCCCATAATTCTTCGTCAGCCATTCATCACAGAGATGTGCATGGAAACAAAGGTAATGGATGATGGATCTGCTTATGCACGGATTCGCAGTAAAGATGACGTGAGAGCAGTTCAGTTTATGACTGTGTGTGTGAACCATGTTAGAAATAGGGATACTCTCAGAGATGCACCTTTGCCCACTGTGAGGGATTCGGGTTTTCATTAGGTACCGTCGTTCGCGAGACGACGGTGGTACAAAGCAGAGGAGATTGGAGTTCTCGCCTCCTGGCAGCAGTGTTTTCTCCTCCGGTTTTGTTGGGATTTCAGCAAACAGTTCAATGAGCTATCAGAAGACTTCTAGGTTGCCTAGAGCTGCCAGGCAGTATATATGCAAGAAGGAGAAATATTTGAAAAATGCAGGAATTTTGGAGGATGATGAGCACATAGATGGGATGTATGACAGTGTGATTTGTGCAGATACGATGACAGAGATGGGAGATATGCTGAAAACTGATATGCAGAATTGTCACAGTAATGTATTAGTGCAGTCCCTGGACATGTTTCATGAAATTGCAGATTTTGTGTCACAGATTGAGTCAGAGGCTAAGGTAACTCAGCAAAGAGTGTTGAGTGCTGAAGAAATTCAGCAAACAGAGTTTCCAGCTGGTTATGATCAGCTTTCAGAGGGGCTGAAATCTTTCAGCCAACAGAGTTTACTGCTGAAATATTTCAACATTCAGAGTTTAGGGCTGTTCCTATGCAGTCCATAGAGCAGAGGGTTGAGGATATTCAGCCATTGAAGTGCAGAATTGCTGATTTACAGCAAGATTTGAGTAATGCAGAAGAGCATAATGAAGCCAGGGTTGACACGAAATACAAAACTGTGGATAAGAAGGTGAAGTCGGTTGCTGTACTGCTTCCACCTGACAGTGATCAGCAAATAGAGAGGGCTGCTAAACAGCCAATTTTGAGGAATCCGGAGCATATTGGTCATAAATTTTCAGCAGAGACTCTTGTTGAATTGAAAATTGGAAATGATGATTTCTTGCTACCCATAGAGAAGCAATGCTTTCAAGAGATGCTTGAGCGACATGGAAGGGGATTTGCTTTTTTCTCGCATGAGATTGGATGTGTGAATCCTGATATTGTTGCTCCTATGGTCATTTTTACTATTCCTCATATTCCATGGAATCTCCGACCTATTCTAGTGCCTAAGGCACACCTGCCAAAGCTGATTGATGTATTGAATGAGAAAATCAGGATGGGAATCCTTGAGCCTTCATCTGCACTATACTCAAACAGGTGGTTTACAGTTCCAAAGAAGAATGGTACTCTCCGATTTATTCAGGACATGCAGCTAGTGAACAGAGTTACTATCAGGAATGTTGGTATAGGTCCAGTTGTGGATGAGTTTGCAGAAGCATTTACTGGACGTGCCATCTATTCTTTAGGTGATTTGTATTCAGGATATGATCAGTTTCAGCTGGCTTTGGAAAGCAGGGACATAACCACCATGAGAACTCCTATTGGGCTTGTCAGGATGTGTACCTTGCCTCAAGGTGCTACTAATTCTGTTGCGCATATGATGAATGCCATGCATAAGGTCCTTCGTGATTATATACCTCAGCTTACCATGCCTTTCTTGGATGATGTGCCCATTAAGGGGTGTGCAGAAGAAGAGAAAAATGAGAGTCTAAATGAGCAGGGATGCAAATCCTTTGTGGCTGATCATATTTCAGCATGTGAGAAGATTTTGGCCAGGTTAGAAGAAGTGAACTTGACACTTTCAGCGCAAAAATCTATTTTTGGAGTGAATGAGGTTGTCATTGTTGGACATATGTGTGGATATTATGGCAGGAAACCCTCACCTGATAAGGTGAATGCTATAGGCAAGATTGCGGAGTATTGTTCTACCACTTCAGAGGTACGGAGATTCATTGGAGCTTGTGTGTTTTATATGATTTGGATACCTCATTTTGCACACATAGCAGATTGTTTATATCAGCTGCTTCGAAAGGGGCAGAAATTCTATTGGGATGAGAGCCACACTAGAGCCATGCGGAAATTGAAGAAGTTATTGCAGTATGCTCCTACTCTCAGGAAAGCGGATTATAATTGTGGAAGGCCTATTGTATTGACAGTTGACACTAGTCCAATTGGCATAGGTTGGGCTGTGGGTCAAGATGATGCAGATAGAAATAGGTATGCTATTTGGTTTGGGGCGAAAGTCCTAAACGAGAGACAGAGGAGATATCCGCAAATCAAGAGGGAGCTACTGGGGATTGTCACGGCTCTCAAATGTGATAAGGAGTACTTTATTGGAGCTTCAGTTGTGGTAGAGACAGATTGCTTGCCATTGATTGGTATGATTACGAGTTGCTCTACTCCGGATATAGCTATGCTGAGATGGATTGCATACATCAAGTCATTAAATCCGAAATTTAAACACGTAGCAGGAAAGGATAATCCAGTGGGTGGCAGATATGTTGTCTAGAGCCAGATATGATGATGAGGAGATGCTATTTGCAGAAGAGGATGATGCAGTAATTTCAGCCACTATGGTTGATCATGTTTGTCATGTCTATGATATTGTGGCTTTTATAGAAGAACTCTATGTTGGAGATTGGTTGCAGATTGGCAGGTACCTTAGTACACTAAGCAAAAGAGATGAATGGACAGATGAAGAGTTCAAGAATATCAGAAGGAAAGCCTATGGTTATTTTCTCAAGGATGGATTTCTTTAGAAGTATCCGAAGAAAAGAGGCGGATTACCTTTGCGGGTTGTTTGCGATAGAGACACACAGTTACAGGTGATGAGGGAGTTTCATGAGAGTCCTTGGGCTAGTCATAGAGGAGTGTGGGCTACTTATGAGAAAATCAAGGAGAAATATTGGTGAAAAGGCATGTATAGAGATGTTTCTCACTTTGTTGAGACTTGCAGTGACTGTCAGATGTATTTAGTAGTGCGTCATCGAGATGAGCTCTATCCGACCTATCTGCTATGCATTCATTATAAGTGGGTAGTTGATTTGGTTACTATGCCTACGGGTCTATGGCAGATGAGATACATTGTTTTGGCTGGAGAGGATCTTACCAATCATGTTGAGGGCAGATCTTTGAGAACGAAGACCACTAGTGCAGTGTGTAAGTTCTTATTGGAGGAAATTTTCTGCAGGTATGGTTGTGTGGGTAAGATCACTGCAGATTGTGGTGAATTGGATGTAGATGAAGCTAGGGAGTTTTTCTCTCAGCTAGGAATCAAGTTGGCTCTAACTACAGCATATAATCCAGAGGGAAATGGGAAGAGTGAAAGAGGGCATCCGCCGATAGTGAAAGCATTAGCCAAAGCATGCAGAGGACGGATTGGAGAATGGCCGAGACTTCTACCATTTGCTTTATGGGCTGATCGTACGACTCACAATGTTACCACAGGATATATGCCTGCAGAGTTGATGTATGGTCAGAAACCTGTTATGCCGACTGAGACTTGTGCTTTGACTTGGTCAGTTTTACCTTGGTAGGAGGATTTGACGAGAGAGGAGCTCTTAGCTCTTCGGATTCGATAGTTGGAGAGGAGACCAGAGGATATTCAGCTAGCTATTGACAGATTGAAGGTTGCTAGACTAAGAAATAAGAACAGGTTTGATAGCAGGCATCGCTTGCGGCCTAGAGCAATAGAAGAGGGAGATTGGGTATTGGTCTTTGATAGCAGCCTTGAAAATCAGCATACTGCACTTCGAAAGATGGTGAAAAGATGGTTTGAGCCGTACAAAGTCAGACATGTTTTTGATAATGCAACATATGAATTGACAGAATTGGATGGGACAGTGCTTAGAGTGCCTATTGCTGGAAAAAGAATCAAGATTTTCAAGAAAAGAGATGATGAAGATTATGCATTGGAAGAATTTGCACGAGAAGAACAACGAGAAGAAACTCCAATGGAAGAGACAGATGATATGACAGATAATCTTGTTGATATACCGGAAATGCATAATGAAGAGATTGATCTGTTTGTGGATCTTGATGATAATGATCATGGGTAGTTGGCCCATCCGGAGGATGCGCAGGATTAGAGGGGGTGGATGTCGTATTGCTGCGCATTCGAGGTGTGAAAACCACCCAAAAGTTGTGTGTGATTTGATACTTTATACATACTTAGTTGTTGTGCTTACATTTATTTTCTACATATGAGTATAGTGGGAAGGAGTTTGGAGGAATAGTGGTGAGCATGAAGGGATGCTTTCAGTCTATGTTAAGCAGTGGTTCACTGTATCCGGGCATACGAAAAGTCCGTCATCATCACGGAATCAAACGGGGAGCCATCTCTGCCATAGCAGGCTACATGACAAATACCTTAGATACATTCACATCAACAAATCAAGTTGAGCAATGATTCATGGTTGGTGGCCATAGTGGTGACAAGAAATGAATGTGAATGCTTTGCCAATAAATGATATATATTGAGTGATATGATGGAGGTCATTTACAAACAAAGAATGAAGAAGATCTTGTAGGATTATCTGGTAACTAAATATAGGAGAGATGATAGTCTGCACTTCAAAATCATTGAGGGGTTGTACGTTGGATCGATTGGAGCAGCTTACAATAAAGAGGAATTGCTAATATTAGAAATGACACATCCTTACAGTTGCAAAAACGATCAAGCCGCGTTATCCTTCAGATTTCAAGTACAAGCAAATCAATGTGCTTGATAGTGCGGATGTTAACATGGATGAGCACTTTGATGAGTGCTTTGCTTTCATAGATGAAGTCAGGCAAAGTGGTAGTGCAGCCTTGGTACAAAGTTCTCAAGTTTTTGATGTGTGAGCTGCCAGTGGTTGTATTAACTAGGGTGCTGGGGAAGAAAGCAAAAGAGAACTATTTTTGAAAGAGCCTTTTTGGGGGGAAAGAAAAAGAACACTATTTTTGAAAAGGGGATGATCAATAACTGGGAGACGTAGGGGAAGAAAATGAGGAAGAAGGGGGAAGAGAGGATCGACTGTCGAGGACCAAAATTCAATGGAGATAGAGGGAATGTTTTTCTCTGTGAACTGCGAGGGCTCAGAGGAGAAAAATCTTGACTAATAACAATCAGAGGGGTTTTTCTTGTTCGGGAGGGACTGTGTTATAGGCCGCTTGGTGGGGAAAAAGGTGTTGGACAAACACACAGAAAAAAAAACTTCTGCTTTTAATAGAAGGGCGGCACGTATCAAAAAGAGAACGTGTGTTTGATGCAAGAGAAAGGAGAGATTGAACGAACTCAGGCTGTGGCGAGTAATGCAGACTGAAAACGACGGATCGAATTGCAGCTATGATGAAAAAGCTTATAATTCTCTTCTTTCAGACGAGCCACAGGACGAACCTAGCGACAACGAAAGAATCAATTGTATGGTCTGATTGGAGGAATTATTCTTTCCTCTCGAGCTGAGCAGTCCAGAGAATAAATTGATCATGCTCTTCGTAATTATCTCTGCTGCAATACAGAGCGACGGATGTGGATGTTAGACATCTCTCTCTGATCACATGCGCTTCAACACTGAGCGGAGCTACAGTAGTTTATGCTCTATCGGACCCCGCAGCATTATTTCTGTGACGGGCTACATTGCTAATTATCCAGATGTTGGGTTGGGCTAGGCTAAAGATGGTCAATTTGTCAAAGTTACTGGGGTTGTAACATGTGGAAGCGTTCCCCTTGAATCATCTTTCCAGAGAGTGAGCAAATGTGTTTATACATTATGTGGGATTTATGAATATAGAGCTTGGAAAGCAAAGCTTGCAGGGCCAAAGCATCGCTTTTTCACTTGGGGATTGTGCTATTCAGAGCGCCAAGCAGTTGATTTTTACATATCGTATTTCCAGTCAGGCTCCCGGGCCTTAGTAAAAAGCGGGTTATGGTGCAGCTGTTACACCATATGTAGAGGAGGAAATTGATTTGGAAGTCACCAGCAAAAAAAATGGATAGCTCCCTTCTAAATTTCTGCGCTGGCTATCAACCTGTAATTTGTCTAGTGACGATCGTGTGATGAGACTAAAGAAAGGGTACATCAGAGAAGGGAATACAGTTACTGTTATGGGCATGGTTCAGAGGAATGAGAATATTGTCATGATTATACCTCCTACGGAGCCTGTCTCTATTGGTTGTCAGTGGGAAAGATGTCTTCTGCCACGATGGATGGGATTATTTTGAGATGCGAGGATAATGCAAAGGCTGGTGTTATACATGTTTGAACTGGAGGCCTAATTCTGAGCTCGGCTTTGGTCACTGATAATTGGTTAGCATGTCAATAAGCCCTCTCCAACATATACTTTAATTTCAAGAAGTATAGGTATTAGGCAACAGGTTCTTCATGTGGTGTCCAAAAGTATACAATATAGTTGCAACATCTGGCCAAACAATTTTTGACAATCTTTCAGTGATATAACTGCTTCTTGCAGTGGCTGTATTATACACTGGTTGATGTACAGGTGCATGGAGAGGTTACAAAGCATTGAGAGCTGAGTTGGATGATATGAACGTGACGATTGTAGTCCTATTATGTCAGTCAATACTCCATCTACAGTATAAAAGGCTTTGTGCCTGTCGACCGTGTACTATTTTCAACACTCTAGACTGTAAACTAACTGGTCCCATACAGCAGCTTATGTATGTTTTGCTTTGTGTCTCTTACAGACTGGAAAATGGCTGCTATCTCAACTCGTCACTGTTAAAATAGTGACAACAGCTTTGTACAAAGATTATTTCATCTTCGCATCTTTGCTGATCTTCTATCCTGAAATTTATCAAGGACTTCTGAAGTTGCGACAGTGCTTTCGAAACCCTTCGACAATGGAGGTCTGCTCACCTGAGCACTCTCCCAATCCCGGAAAGTCATGCATCGTCCACATGAGAATGGCTTGAATGTTGGCTGACCGCCGACCATCACGCCTGCTCATATCTTGCACAGTGATCCCCTCCTCCCACAAAATCTTAAGCTCATCGACTAATGTGGACGAAGATACACGTCCATATTTTTTACTTTGTAGCGGCTCGGGACGAGCAAGCTAAGGATGAGATGTCCTTTCTTCGTAGAAATCCATGGAGGGATGTTGTAGTTGACAAGCACTATAGGCCACACACTGTAAAAAGTCGAGCGCAGACCGAATGGGTTCACATCATCCATGGCGAGACCGAGCCGAAGATTCCTTGGCTCTCGCGCAAAGCCTGGGAAGGTAGAGTCAATGTGGCTCCATGCGCACGAATCCGCTAATATTCGTTGAACTCCATCCGTGGACCTATTCTGCACATGCCAAGTTGTCAAGCTTGCCATGCCAGACGTGCGAAACATGTGGTTTATGCGGGGGATGAGCGGAAAGTGTCTGAGAACTTTTTGAGGGATAGTTTGCCCTTGCAAGTCCTGTCAATACCTGTGAGCACCACACTTTGGACATGTCTCCATAGTCTCGTATTCATCTCGAAACAGTATGCAGTCGTTGATACATGCATGGATGTTATTGTAGTCCATGCCAAGCTTCCGTAAAACATATCGTGCATCATCACGAGACTCAGGCATGGTATTTGCAGGTGGTAATATATGATATTTCAATAACCTGAAAAAAATCATAAAACACCTTGAAAAAGTATAAATGTTTGCAATAATACTGTTAAAAAAAAATTTCAATGAAGCCTATGTGCAAGGTACCTGAATAACTCAGTCACACTCGTATCACTCCAACCATATTTTGCTTGCACACTTAAGAGTGCAAGCAATGTCTTCAACCGAGATACTCGGCACCCATCATATAATGGTATGGATGCTTCCTCTCTAAGCGGGTCAGATGTCTCAACATCCATGGGAATCAATGCATCGATCATTGCCTCCATCTCACGCTCCAAGATTGTTGGTAGGTCGGGAAGGTTGTCTGTCTCCTCTGGCATTGACGGTATAGATGGACCTTGCGAGTGGTGGATTGGCTCTTGCAATCCATCCATCACACGTCCACGAACTCTTCTAATTGGCCGCAAAGGGTGCACTCCCCCTTGGGTCGAGACATCACCTCCTTGGATAGAAAATTTGCCAACAAGACCCAATCTTATTATATATGGTTTTTAATTAGCTTGTGAGTACAATGCATGATTGATATTAACTTCAAATTACGTTTGCTAAAAATACGCAATCACCTTATCAATGATCTCAGATTGAAACTCGCCAAATCGTCGTACGTGTTCTATAGACAATCGGTGTTTTCGTCTAATTGCCAACTTGCATTGAGAGCAAGGGCATGGGACATGCTGATTAAGATACGTCTCGCGATCTTGAACAATAAGACCTTCTTCGTTTTCCATCTTATCTACATTACAGCAAACGAGGCTTAAATGGATAGCTTTATGGAGATGGACATCAAGTTGCAAGTTGACCATAAATCTTGCATTGTACATAGTAGTTGAGAGATTTTTTTATGTTATATCTCGGCCTTGTATCATGCTCAAGGATTTGTTTGTCCCGGTAGATAATTATTCGTTATTGTAAAAAATTACACTAGAGGGATTTGAGTATAAGTAATCCATTTATGAGCATCATTGAGGATCTCTTAGTCTAATAACAAATCAGTCTCAACAAAAAGCATCTTAGAAATGTGGTTTTTTTGTCCTAGGATCGCGTATTAAAATTAATGCCATCTATGAAATTTATCAACTATAGTAATAAAATTTATTTCAATCAATTCTACTCATAGTCATAAGACCTGAGAGAAAATATCATATACTCAATTTAAGGGATTCTTCTTCTATAACAATACTTTTGGGTTCATTTTGATGAAGTATCGTAATGACCATTAGCTAGGGTATCATTTTCTTTTAGTCCTTCCGTTGACTAGTTGGCATGATTTCTAATTTGTTATGCCTATAAAGTTAATACAAAAATAATGAATTATGCATATCACAATTAGATCCCCTACTTGGACATTATGAAGGACATGACCAATTTTAAGCCATCTTAAAGAGTCATCAATGTACGTGGCCCATGGCAAAGCACATTGCATACCATTATCAATAAGTCTATTGTCATGCATCTTAAATCTCCTAATTAGACTTTATAAACGGTATGACTAATTTTTAGCCCCCTTAAGGAGTCGATGTAATGGTACGCATAAAAAAAGTAAAGTGGATACCATTACCATAAGCATGGATATGCTATCATTCCAATATATGTTATCTTTCTCTTTCTCTTCCTCTCTCTCCCTCTCTTTCTCTTTCTCTCGTATTTCCTCTCCCTCTCACAATATATCTTAACACTCTCCAAAAGCAAAAGGGAGAGGGAGAGAGAGAATGCACTCTCCCTCCCGCTCCCTCTCCCTCTCGCTCTCTTTCTCTTTCTCTCCCTCTCTCATTTCCTTTCCCTCCCTCTCTCTCTCTTTCTCTCCCTCTCTCTCCCTCTCACTCTCTTTCTCTCTCATTTCCTCTCCTAAATAAGAAAAAAAGAAAGTGATTCAAACATTAAACAAGCAAGAGGGAGAGTGACAGAGAGAATGCACTCTCCCTCCCTCTCCCTCTCCCTCTCTTTCTCTTTCTCTCCCTCTCTCATTTTCTTCCCCTCCCTCTCCCTCTTCCTCTCTTTCTCTCTTTCTCTCTCATTTCCTAAACAAGCAAAAAATAAAGTGATTTAAACATTAAACAAGCAAAAGGGAGAGGGGAAGAGACAATGCACTCTCTCTCTCTTTCTCTTTCTCTTTCTCTCCCTCTCTCATTTCCTTCCCCTCCCTCTCCCTCTCCCTCTCTTTCTCTCCCTCTCTTTCTCTCTCATTTCCTCTCCTAAACAAGCAAAAAATAAAGTGATTTAAACATTAAACAAGCAAAAGGAATAGGGAGAGAGAGAATGCGCTCTCCCTCTCTTTCTCTTTCTCTCCCTCTCTTATTTCCTCCCCCTCCCTCTCCCTCTCCCTCTCTTTCTCTTTCTCTTTCTCTTTCTCTTTCTCTCCCTCTCTTTCTTTCTTACTCTCTCATTTCCTCTCCTAAACAAGCAAAAAAGAAAGTGATTTAAACATTAAACAAGCAAAAGGGAGAGGGAGAGAGAGAATGCACTCTCCCTCTCCCTCCCTCTCCCTCTCTTTCTCTTTCTCTCCCTCTCTCATTTCCTTCCCCTCCCTCTCCCTCTCCCTCTCCCTCTCTTTCTCTTTCTCTCCCTCTCTCTCCCTCTCCCTCTCTTTCTCTCTCATTTCCTCTCCTAAACAAGCAAAAGAGAGTAATTTAAACCTTAAACAAGCAAAAGAAAGAGAGAGGGAGACTCACCGATGAGATATGGTGAGCGTGGGGCAGCTCCTCTTTGCGATGAAGGCTCCTCCTACAATGCCAACAGCAATCTTCTCCCACTTATTTTCAGGTATAGTGGCTTCCACGGCCTACGGCTCTGCAATCCGCTCCACCGAGAGACAATGATTGTTTGATACTCAGTCCACTCCTTCACAAGACAATGGCTGCTCGACTCCTTTCTCTTCTTTGACTACCCAGTCTACTCCACTGAGAGATAGCGATTGTTACCCACCTCTTGCTCATTCTGAGCCTCACCCTTTCCCACCCTCGACTACTTAAGGTCGAGAGGCCACCTTTGGGAGCTCTTCAGCACCCTAGGTACCTTCTTCAGCACAACCGGCGGCACTTCTTTCATCATCAAACATTTCGGAGTCTGTGATCCATGAGTTTTTGGATTCCCTATCTACTTCAAAGAGGGATTCAAAGGGGGATATTATTTCTTTGCCCTCAAAGGGGGCATCTACTTCTTTGACTTCAACGGGGGACCCTCCACCTCCCACCTCAAAGGGGGAACCTACTCCACATGAAGTTCTTCACCCATCCTCTACTTTCTTGGGGTGGCTGTCTTCGACCAGTCATCTCTTCTACTGATACCCACGATCTTCAAGTACCACCTAGATCGGGACCTCAGAGGTTCACTTGGTAACAAGGCCTTCATATTCCTTCCAGCATGGATGCACGAAGCTAGTGGCTTCTCTCCCGAGATTGAGCTTCGAGTTCTCCAATTCACTCTATTTATTGTTCTTTACTACAAGTTCTCTTTCTGATGAAAATCTTGAATCTTAGGGATCCTCTACATCTTCTTCCTCCTCTTCTCTTCTTGCATTGGTCACTTGGTTAGCATGGAGCCACCTCCCAAGATCGAGTACGGATATATCCTTATGGTTCTCGGCACCACACAAAGTCCGACATTCCTCCTATGCATTGCATGTTTTCATCATCTTTGTACTAGGGCGCTTGGACAAGTAAATAATTTTTCCACAAGGGACACTATCCAAGTGGCACTTGCTGCATGAGCATTCTTCAGCATGTAGCATTGCATCTCCACCTCACTCTTCTCTTGTTTCCCTTTTTGGGCCTGAGAGGGGGTGTTGAAAAACCCTTCACCATTCACCCGCAGCCTATGTTTTGCGTTTAGAGTTTGCGTTTAGGGTTTGCGATCCCAAAAAGGGGCACCATCCTAGACTGACTCTACCTAATTATAGGCCACTCTCTCATTCATTCCTCACGGCTAATTCATTCAGTCCATCACCTCTTCTCTCCAGTCTCTCCACTACTCTCATACCCCTTTAGGAGGACATTGTGGTTCATGGTTCATGGCTGTCTTCATCATCTTCCTTATGCTACGGCACCCTTCTTTCCTTGTATCACATTCACTCTATGATTTAGGTCTTCATCATTCCATTCATCAAAGTTTCTTCTGTCTTCTCTTCTCTTCTCCATGTTTGCCGAGTTGACTCCATGTTCCTCCCCTCAAACCCTATTGTCTTGTTGGTACGTCATCTTTTGACATCAATATCAGCCAACAAATATCTCAGCCATACACATTCAATTATAGTAGTGAAAGCTACATCGTATTCAGCTTCACAAGACAATGTGGAAACAATGGATTGTTTCTTGCTAAGCCAAGAAATGCAAGATGAGCCAAGAAAGAAACAATCTCAACTTGTAGAGTGAGATGAATCAAAATCACCAACCCAGTTAGAATCACTATAAGCATATAATTGCAATGGTCCCACCTTTGCATAAAGCAATCCAATAGTCCTAGCACCCTGCAAGTAACGAAAAACACACTTCAAAGATAGCTTGAGTCTTGTCTCCATCAGTGTGCTAACTGGCTTGCAATCCTTTAAGACAAATCTCTCAAGGAGTTTACTAATATATCTAGATTGTGACAATCCAATGCCTCTAGCATTATGAATAAGTTGAATGCCCAAATAGTAATGCAAAGGCCCCAAATCTTACATTTCAAAAGTTCGCTGCAAATTTTTCTTGAATGCTGAAATCTGATCAGTATGTGTCCCTGTGAGCAGAGGACCATCCACATAAAGGCAAATGACTAGCAAGGATCCCCCTTCTTTTGTGTATATAAAGAGTAGACTCTAATGGGTTGATAATGAACCCTTGGTTGAGTAAAAAGGCATCAATTTTTGCATACCAAGCTTGTGGAGCTTGCTTCAAACCATACAAAGCCTTTTTCAACTTGCATACCAAGTGTTCAAATCCTTAAACTGCAAAACCCATGGGCTGCTGAACATACAATTCTTCTTGAAGTCCTCCGTATAAAAATACAGTTTTAATATCAAGCTAATGCACAATCCAAACATAATGGGCAGCCAAAGAAACCATACACCTAATGGTAGTCATACAGAATGTAGGAGCAAATATCTCCTCATAATCAATGCCCTTCTTTTGTGCATAGCCTTTTCCCACAAGCTTGGCTTTGTACTTATCAATGGATCCATCCACTTTTCTTTTCAGCTTATAGACCCATTTAATACCAATGGCTTTCTTCCCAATAGACAATGTAACTAAATCCCATGTCTGATTCTTCAAGATAGAATCAAATTCAGCTTGTATTGTTGCCATCCAAATTTCCAATGCACACTTTGTTGTGCATCCCCAAAACAATCAAGCTCCTCATCATCAAGTGTGTGTGGTGCCATAACAAACTCCATGGTATTAGCATGATCATGCAAATGTGCTTGTCTTCTAGTACGACCAGCAAAAGGAGCATCCAAATGACTATCTTTCAAAGTCTGCAAGTACCATCTAGGCATTTGTCTAGCCTCTTGATTATGTACATACTCTTGATGAATCTCACATTCAGCATCTTGCTGAATATTCAAATCATCCATAGGCTGAATTTGTGCTTTGTTTAATGGATTATTTGGCTGAACATTTTGTTCATTTAATGAAGCTCCAGCTGTATCGCCAAAAGAAATAGGCAGCGACCCTTCAAACACATCATTTGCAGCCTAATATTTGTCAAAAACGGTAAGAGATAATTCTGATTTTTCATCAAAAATCACATCGCTACTGACACAAACTTTCTTGGAAATAGGATCTACAATTTGTACACTTTTCTCTCCTTGTTGTACCCCACAAATGTGCACTTGAAAGCCTTATTGTCCAACTTCTTTCTCGATACTTTGAGAATGTGAGCATATGCAAGACGCCCAAAAGTATGAAAGTGACCAATTGAAGGTTTATGGCTGTTTCAAGCCTCAAAAGGTGTGATAGTTTTCAATACCTTGGTAGGGCACCTATTCAAAACGTGACAAGCACCCATAGCTGCTTCAATCCAAAAACCATGTGGCAAATTTTTAGCTTCCAACATACATCTGGTCATCTCCATGAATGAGTGACCAATTCTTTCTTTCCGCAACCCCATTTTGCTATGGAGTATATGCAATAGTATAATGATGTGCAAAGCCTTTTTTCTTCAAAAATTATTTAGCAAAGGAGATATGTATTCCCCCCCTCGGTCCGAGGGAGAGTCTTAATCCAACAGCCATATTGATTTTCCACAAGTGTAATAAAAGCCAAAAATGCATCATACATTTCTAACTTTTTCACCAATAAATAGACCCAACAAAAGCAAGTAAAGTCATCAATGAAGGTGGCAAAATAATAACATCCACCCAATGACTTTATCTGCATAGGCCCATATACATCTGAATGCACAATCTGCAACTTGGTTGTTGCCTTAATAAAAGTAATATCACAAGGAATTAAAGAGAATCAATGCATTTTTCCCAAAATGCATCTCTCACAAATATGCTCAAGAGGTCTCTCCAAGAGAGATAAACCATCTAACATTTGAGCATATTGCATAAGCATTAAATTTTCATAATTAATATGCCCCATGCGAGCATGCAATAATTGTGCTTATAACATAGCAAGAGTAATAGTAGATGCCAAATAAACTGATTGATCGATCGAATGAGCATCTAATTCATAGAGTCCGTAACAAAGTATGCCAGTCAATGCCAAAGTCAAGAATTCCTTATCCCTAACCATCCCAAAAATGCATCCCTCACAAATATGCTCAAGAGACCTCTCCAAGAGAGGTAAACCATCTAACATCTGAGTACACTGCATAAACATTAAACTACGATAGTTAATATACCCCATGCAAGCATGCCAGAACTCTACCTATGACATAGCAAGAGTAATAAGAGATACCAAATAGATTGATTGATCAATCGAATGAGCATTTAACTCATAGAGTTCATGACATAATGTACTGATCAATATCAAAGTCGAGAATTCCTTATCCCTGACTATGCATTTGTCATCATCAAATGTGACTTGCATTCTAAACTTTGCTAAAGAAGAAATGGACAACAAATTCTTCTTTATCCCTAGCACATATAATGCATCCTGCAAATAGAGAGTAGAGCCATCAATGGCTTTCAAGAAAATCTCTCCAACACCTCTAATAGGATAAAATGCATTGTTGGCACATTGTACAAATTTGCCAACAGGAGCTAAAACAATAGAGATAAACAAATCCATGAAGGATGTAATGTGCTTAGAAGCACCACTATCAAAGAACCAAGTACTAGCATCCTCTATACAGATAAATGCTCCATCTACCCAAGAATAATCATAACTGCAAGTGTAAAAATAGTAGTCATAGTCAACAACAAAGGACATGGACTCTATAGTAGCAGCAGAAGGTGCATCAGAAATAAACATCCGAAGCTCCTTTTTCTACTTGAAAATGTGTTTCTTGTATTCTGTGATGTAGTCACCTAGCTTTTTACAATAATGGCACTTTCCCTTCTTGGCTTGGATACTCCCCCACTTCTTGTTGTTTTGTAAAGTGCTTGAACTTCTAGAAATTTGCAGAGCATTTCTAGACTAACTGCCCTTGCTGTTGTCTTGCCATAAAAGCCTGTTCAAAGGCTACAACATCCATGCCGCATTTCTTCCTTGTTTGCTCTTCTTTCACCAACAAACTAATCAACTCAAGAAAGGTAAGTGGCTACAAAGAAATTCTCATTGTGCAATTCAATGCCATGTGAAAGGTCAAATAAGAAGGTGGCAAGGAATTCAAAGTAGTAGAGATCATCTATGCATCAGAATAATACTTATCTACATCCATCAATTGCTCACACAAGTCCCAAATTTTGTTAAGATGATCTTGCATAACATCACCTTCGTCTATCTTCACATTTTCAAGCTCATTTTTCAAGAAAAAAATGCATGTCTCATTTTTTCCAACAAACATTTATTCAGGTGTAAGCCATGCTACTCTTGAAGAAGTAGCAAATCATATATGCGACAGTATGGACCGCTGAACTACCAATGCAATAAGCGACAATGATTGGGCATCCCGAGTATCGCAAGCTTTCTTTGCAGTTGTTGTGTGGGGAAGTGGCTGAGCTAGAGCTGGCCAACTGACCATGTCCTCCTTAGGAAAAAGTTGCATGAGCCATAACTCTAGGACGGACTTCTTCACCACTAACATATTCCCAATGATCACCTTCTTCATCATGAAAGACCATAGAGAATAGTTACCGCCGTCCAATCTATCCTCTTTAGATACATAAGTGAATACATCACTTTGTCCTTGATTGGCCATGATAAATGTTACTCTTCCAAAAGGCACAAGAGCAATAACCAAAGCTACATTAACCTAGAAATCTGTAAATTTTCAAAAAGTAGAGTAAACACCAAACTATAATTAAGAAAACGGTGTCACACTTAATCACAACTATCCAATGTGCTTAAATTTCCACAAATTTCGGCGAATAACTTGCTGTCCAATGCACAAACAGTGCTCAGCAGCATGAGAAATGCAAAAGCCTCAAATTTTAATTGTCCAAAGTACACAATTTCAGTCAATTTCAAATTGAAATGTGAGTACATGTGCCAATGTCTACTAAACATACAAAAGCCCCAAATTTTCTAATCCAAATTCCAAGAAATTTCTGCAATGTGTGCCCAAAAGCACTTTCTGGAGGAGAAATGCACCTTTCTGGCAAAAGCCCCTTGTGGGAGCTCTTACTTCACGAATAAAAATAATAAAGTATACCTGTCAGCTCTGAGACGCGAACCGGGTCGACGCTCAAGCTGCCCGGACTGTTGCGGACCTAGAGAAGCAGTTGAAGCCGACACTGGAGCTGGTAGACATGGTGACGTACAGGCACATGGTGGCGGGACTGACGGGCACTGGTGGTACTGAACAAGCGCTAGCAGTGCTGGTAACAGGTGGCATAGGCTCGACAAGAAGGCGGGAGGGGGCCGCTGCAAAGCGCATAGGTGATGTTGGTTAGACCAGGGGGTGGTGCTACAGGCGACAGCTACTGGGGTACTGGTCAGGGGCAACCGCAAGGTGGCAGGCCTACTAGCTGTCTAGGAGTAGTTGGACCTAACAAAGCTGGAGTTGACGAAGAGCTCAACGAACCTGGGTGTTGTGATCACATCAAATGTTCAAGAAGGGAATGGCAGTTCCAAGCTCAATACACGAAGTGAACAATAGAGAGAGAGTAAGAGTGTAGACATAGGTCCACACACAATTCAATTTCAAGTGTGTAAGTGAAAGTACAAAGTACAACCCTTAGACCTTAGGGTTGTGTAAGTGCCTTAAGGTACATTCACATCCAAAAGTGTGTAAAGTGCAATAAGTGATCGAATTGTGTAACATAAACACACAAATAGAGAATAATGTGATTGGGGGAAAAAACCTCTCTTACAGATAGTAAAAAGTGCCCCAACGTCCTATTGCGGATCATCGACACTCCTATGTGAGCATAGGCATGAATCAAACCCAACACTATTATATTAGAAGAGGTTGTAGTTCCTCCATGGTTAGAGATAATTTACAAGGCTTTGATCAATGTCCATGCATGATAGTGAAGGATACTATTACTATTCAAGGGTTTCAACAAGTTCTCTCTTTTCTACTGTCATTCTTTTGACTGATTTTGGATTTGCAATGTGTGTGTGTGTGTGTGACAAAGAGAGAGAGAGAGAGAGAGAGAGAGAGAGAGAGTGTGTGTGTGTGTGTGTGTGTGTGTGAGATTTGTATTTATGAAATCCCTTCACCTTGAGTTGGTGTGTAGCTCTAATCTCCTCAACTCCCTAGTATGTCACCCCTCTTTGTGTGGGGACTGTGCATGTGATCACTGTTTGGAAAAATTTATTTACTTGTGATTGTCTTCGTCTCCTTTTGTGCAATGCTCGACTGGAGTAATAATGCATGGAGCCTCCGAATCTCAAGGATGAATTGACCCAAATATTTTTTATCCAAGGACACCATGATTAGTCTAGAGGGAGGTGTCCCCTTTGAATAAGTTAGGGTATCTCGATGGAATTGTGTTGTAGGCTCTATGTCTACATATTTTGTCACTTGCCTTGGCCTCTCACCACAAGTGACTAATCTATCAAATGGATGTCAAGAATGCCTTCTTGAATGGCTATTTGGATAAGGAAGTCTATATGCTTAGCAACCAAGGTTTTCAGACTTGGACCATGAAAGATAAGGGACTCTGATTGAACAAAGCTCTTTATGGACTAAAGCAAGTGCCTAGTTCTTAGTCCTATAGAATGGATGATTTTCTCAAATCACATAGTTTCCATTTTTTCCCTTATGATCCAAATCTAGATATACAATCTACTTGCAAGAGGATCAGTTATGTGCTGTTGTATGTCAATGATCTATTTATCACAAGCTCAAGTTCATCCACAATTTCATGTCTTGATGCACAACTTAGCTCCACTTTTGAGATAACCCAACCTTGGTCTTTTCTCCTATTTCTTGGGCATGGAGGTTGTGCACCATTTTGAGGGCCCGCATGCTTCCTTGACTTTAGCTCACAGGTGATGCAAAGCTACAATTTCCATGTGAGTCTCCTATAGTGATCTATTGTGATAGCTAGAATGCCATAGCACTTGCTAGCAACACTATTGTCAGAGTAACAAGGCAAAGCATGGACTCCTAGTTATCATTTTGCCAAAGAGCAGGTGGAGCAAGGCACCATTTGCCTTCAGTTTATGGCAACTTTAGAGAATCACATTGACATCTTGACCAAATTGACCAACTATTGAATTCTTGAGCATCTTCATTAGCCAATCATCTTTGGTTTATCCTCCTTCCGAACTCAATGTTGAGGAGAGGAAACCCCCATAGCTTTCCTTTCCATGATTCGATGGTGAGGCAGGGTGGCTTCTTCTCTTATTACTTATAGAATTTTGGTCACCTTCGTCATTGACCCATGTGCAATTGTACCATTATGTGTCTGCATCTTGATTATCATACTATAAAAGGGTGCTTGGGCAAGTGAACAATTCTCTTATGAGAGCGCTACTCAAGTGGCACCACTGCACTTCATATTTGATTATGTGCATGATACTTTGCATTACCCTTTGTATCTCCCGTTGGAGCCCCAAGAGGAACACCAAGGAAAAGGGAATTCTCTTGCAAGAAAATCTATCTTGTAACATCAACAAGCTTTTATTTCATTCTTTTGATCATCAAAACAAAGAAAACAACAAATCTTTACGCAACATCATAGTAGATATCTCACATTGATTTGATAGAATCAGCGATAATCTTCAACATCTTCATAGAATTCTTTAATATAACAAGGAACAAAAAAGAATACACCATCTTTGAATGGAAATAAATCACATAGTATTCATCTTCAATGTCTTCATAGTTCTCCCTCTCAATCTCTCATATACAGTTACACTGTTTTAATTGAATTGGCTATCTCTGGCTCTCTCTCTCTCAATAGTATATCATCTCCTCACTACAATGCTCTCATAATAACTCTCAATAATCCTTATTAGGTCGTGGATGCACATTCCAAGAGGTATGTCTGATATGAAGAGTCACCAGAGCCACTACAGTATCTCTTCACAGCTCACTACTGTCACTATCACTTCAGTCTTCAGCAGTTGCTTCTTCCATTTATTTTAGCTCTTTTGAACTTAGATTCATCCTTTCCAAAAGTTAGAAATATTTTCCAAAGTCACACATACATTCTACAAAACACTTACAGAAGGTCTACATAACAGTACAGTACAGGACCAGAGCAGATACAGAACAGTTATAGTACAGAGACAGAGCAGAGATAGAGGCTCTACAAAAGGTCTACAGAGGGTTACAGAAGGTCACCAAAACCTCATAACTCATACTCAAACCATTCCAAAATATCAAAAACTATTCAATAGGCTTCCAAAAGATCTCAATCTTCATCAATCATCAATCCATGCTTCATATAGAAGAAAATCAGAACAAAACAGAAGCTATACAGAGGGTATATAGAACCAATCAGAACCTTAACAGAACATCATAGAGCTTCATCTCTCCAGTAAGAATCATCATGAACTTCCAAAACATAATCAATATCATCCAAAACACTCATAAATACTTCCTTTAACAACCATACATCACTCTAAATCCATCAAAAATCAATCATTCAGACCTCAAAAACAACAAAAAACAGTCAAAAATCCAGTCTTTTTCCACTCTCAACATATCCCCCCACTTAGAAAGGAAGCTCCTCATGACCTAAGGAAAAGAAGAATATAAGTTCATTAAAGAGCTCAATTTTATCTTCCGTAGGATCTTCAATAATCTCTCCAAAGCATGACCCCAACTTATTACCTGTATCTTGAGAAAAAATACTAAAGGAAAACTTCAGTTATTCATTAACTCATCTGATTAATCATTTAAAAAGTCATAACAAATTTTTAAAGAATATGAGGTTTTTTTCAGCTTTCCACCATATGCTTTCCATCCACCATCACCATCAATATTTTGAAAAGAGCTCTCGAACAAATTATTCTCAAGCAGCACGAACTCATCACATACAATTATTACAACACACACACACAAACACTAACACAACCATCTGAATGACACCTCCAAAAAGAGATATATATCATTAAGAATCATCCAAAATACATTGCAAAGGCATCAATGAAGATGATCCCTTTTGACGGCTTGGTGGTTTCGAAAACGATCCATAGAGAAGGATTCATCTAGAAATGTCTTTGGAGGATTTTGAAAGAATTGCAGGCAGCACATCCTTTCTAGCAAAACAAGGTATCTCCTAGGGAGACATAGGGCATGAAAATATAGGATATCCAACTGGTGGGAGTCAATGTTCACATTGACATTCATACAAAGCTTTGGAATGGCCTTTTGATCATTATGGGAATGCCTATGCATGTATGCTAAATACCAAGCAAAATGAGCTGTCAATCTCACTGAAGGATCTAGAGATTGTGAATATTGGTAAGCAAAATGAAGGTAGTTCTGGTATGCTTGACTGGTAGTATTGGCCAGTTAATCTAAGGTCATGTAAGAGAAACAGTCGAGCTCCATCCTCTTCTTCTGGAAATCTGTTGATCAAACCCTTCATATTCACTAACCAACTGAGGGGGTTGAGAAATAGAAGTGGTAGGAGATGGAAGTGGAATAAGTAAAAGAGGATGAAGAGATGGATAGGCAAAATCGTAAAAGGAGGAATAAGTTAAAGAAAGAGTGGCTTAAAATTCAAGGGAATCAGTTAGAAAAGGTGTTAATTGAAAAATAGGAAAAGTAGAATGTATATGGATAGATGGTGAAGGGCACGGTGGAGAAGGGGAAAATACTCTATCTTCGATAAAAGAACAATATGTAAATATGGAAATTTGAGGAAAAGATTGAGGTTGGAAAAGAAGAGGTAGGATTGCTGTTGAATTGGTTTGATAAAGGGAAAGATAGGTATCATAGCGGTGAGCCATTTGTTGGTAGTATAATACGCTAGGAACAGAGGGACCTAAGACAAATCTTCTTTGATAGGCATAAAAAAGATTGAATCAAATGGATGATTTTTGGAAAGGTGAGCTAAGAGATCTACCCTTAGTTGGTTAGTGCTCTGTACATAGGTAGAAGCTATATTCTGACATTGATTCAGGACCATAGAATCAATCATTGAGTGCCAAGAATCGTCAAGGCAAGTAGCCACTCTTGAGGAGTAACACTAGAACATGTCATCTATTTGCAACTCCAAATAGTTGACATATAAAACAGCTTGCAAAACCACATCTACCACATACCAAGCCATATCTACTTCATCTGGAATCAACAGATCTCCCTGCAGATACATATATGACAGCAACATGGTATCCGTCATCACAGAATCTTCAAACACCATACGGACCACTTCTGTCAGCAACTCAGGAGACCAAGCCCCACTCCAATCATCCTCTGGAAGAGGAAGATCCATTATTGAAAGCTTCATATAAAAGGCCAACTTTTGCAATTGATAGTGGACAAAGGAAGAATGGTTTGAAGTAACATATTTTCTGGAAATGCTCAAATGTCGACCATAACAAATCCATCCTAGACTGCAATCTTTTCACCTTATCTTGGAACAATGGAAACAATGTGGCTTGTCTCTAGAGAACTGCCAAGTCCTGCTTAGAGATAGAAGGAATCAGGGGAACATTGGGGCTTGGAGGAACAGACTGTGACTGTGTCAGTTGGTCTTGCAACTGCTTAATTTGGGAAGCTTGTGATTCCATTGTGTCACGAGAAGATTGTAAGGCTGAGAGTTTTGCATCTAAAAGAGTCTGAAACTCTTGAGCTTCTTTGGACATTCTCTCTTTCTCCTCTGAGATTTTAGTGACCTTTGATTGAGCTTCTGTTAGTTGAATCTTCAAAGAAGATATCTCTTCTCTTTGGGCCTCAATCATTTGGGTTTGTTGCTCCATCTGCTTAAATAGATCTGCAAGTGTGTCATTAGTAGAGGCTAACTCTGATGTTGCCTTATGCAACTGGTCTTTGGATTGCATCAGTTCTTCATAAAAGGAAGCATGCAACTATTGAACACAAGCTGTCACTAAAAGTTCAATCAAACTCTAGATGTCTTTACAGAGGAATGGAATGGCATCTCCCGATACTAGACTATTTAGTGAAGGGACTGATATGTCCAAGGAACCCTCTCTATGTGCTCTGAACAAGTTGTTACATGTGAGGTAAGCAGGGAGATCACTGCCAGATGTTGCAGGAATTGTGACTGAAGGAAGAACTGAAGGAGTTTTATCTGCCACATGCTCGCTTTTGGTGAATGACCAGTGGAGGAGGGGAATCAAGATCCTCTATATCAATAGGTTCTGACTCTTTTGAAGGTGGTGGAGGAGGTACTGGATCAGATAGAGGAGGTGGTAGCACACCCTTCTTTAGGTCTGAGTATGTCAAGAAAGCATACAAGTAGGAACCATAGGTAACATTTGTAACATTTCCTCTTATTACTTTGACGAAATGTTGTCCATCTTTGTAAGCAAGTAAGTACTCCAATCAATGGCCACTCCTTTTAACACTATCCTAGAAGCTGTAAAGAGCTCTTTGGACAAGTAATGGGATGGTGTTTTGGCAGGCATAAACCCGTCTTGGAGAAACTGGCATACCAACTTCCAAGGAGGATCAGTGATCATGGAAAAAGATACGCCTGAAGTGTTTATCACTTTCTTGACATCCAGAATTTTCTTGGTCTGCTTCTGTAACAGCTTGAAAATATCATCGTTGGAGAATAATTGTCTAGCTGTAACAAAGGGCTCTCCTTTGTAGGGAAGAGACAAAGCCTTCCCTAACCCTTGGGGTGTCAATATCATGGAAGCACCATGAACCAGGCCCGACTTCTTGCTGTATGAGGCAGGGAACTCATCACACAGGGATGGATCATCTGGAATCAAGGGGAATGAGGCAGCCATAAAAGTCGCAAGTCATGCTTTCGCTATAGGCTAAAAAGCAAGTAGGGAAGAATAATCCCTATACTGACTAGCGGGACATACTGGATAGGAGGAGGAGCGTGAGGTCCCATTCAGATGAAAAACACACACACCACAACACAGACAATCACAAAGAATGTCTACAAAACAACCAAAGGGCTATAAAAAAGGAATCATTCAAGAAGAAGGACACGCATACATAGATGTAACTAACCCATTTACCACCCCAAACAACCCACATCCTAGAAAAAATTCGGCATGACCTCTACACATATGCAACCGAAAACTTCATGCGATGCAACAAATAGGCACCCAAATCCCCGTATCAAACAAGAAAGAAAGAAAAAACTACAAACCGCACTCGTAACCATAACACATAAACAAAGCATAATACCACAAAAATGTACATCAAGACCTAACCATAACCTTGACCATCCATGTCAACTAAAAAGACTTTTTGCGCCCATCCCACAAAGCGTGTTTATAAAAAAGGAAAAAAAAATGCAGTGAGGGGAAATTGTTTTAATGAAAGGTTCATTTTAAGAAATTAAAACAATGGGTGACATTTTATTAGGTTATAAACCTTAATAAGAAAACGAGGGTTCCTTCTTAAAATCTTAATTATAAATTACTAGGGTGAAACGATGCTTTATCGAAACCCGGACTACGATTCCCATACTAGGTCTCTAAATGCAAATTCATTGATTAAAAATTAATAGTGATGTGGAGCGTTTTTTTGCCAGTGCGTGTTTTTTTATGATGGCTGGTTCCATTTTATTAAAAATTAAGATGCCTCTTAAGTGCACATAGCGCGTGCAAAGTGAATGGTTGGTTGATTTTAAATTATTAAATTGTGTGTTTAGCGCGAATGCACGTGGAAAAGGTTGGTGAATAAAGTTTATTTTAGCAATTAATTGCGGTTAAGGAGTAATGAAAATGAATAAAGCTCACAAAATAAATACCTGGTAGGGGTGTGTTTGCAATGGACTGATGGCGCACGGAGTAGTTCCCCAAATGCAATGAATCCAGTCAAACAAAAACAAAGACTACTGACTGAAAAAAATACAGTACCTTAGTGTTTTTGTTTTATTTGGATTTGATTTTACTTTATATATATATATATATATATATATATATATATATATATATAGAGTTTATTTATGGTTTTTCTTCATTTTTAAATTTTAGATGTATTTGTATTTTGTGTATTGTTTGGTTTGGTTTATTTATTTTGTTATTTCTTTTTTTTTCTATTGGTTTTTTAAAAATAATAATAATAATTAAAAAAAGATATATAACATATAAATATTTTATGAAGTATAAGAGTGAATTTTCATCCATTTAGCAAGTATCCACAATGTATGTTAATTCATTCATGATTTTCAGCTGATTGTTAGGATTTAAAATGAATTTTTATAAAGTGTAGTATTAAAATTAGGGTTTTTTGGCTTCAAATAATATTTTTACCTTTTATGGAAACATTTTTACTTGAGAAATTAGTAAAAAAAGACGTAGGAATTTGTGGAATTTTTTGAAACTTTTTTGAATTTATTTCTAGATTTTTGCTAATTTTTAATGAATTTTACTCATTTTTCATATAATTTTGAATGCATTTTAGGATTTTAAATTTTTTACAATTTATTTGTTTGAATTTCCACCTTAAAAATATTCCAAATAATTTCAGCAATATTTGTAAATTTTCAAAAGAAAATGTAAATTTTCTTGATTTTAAATGAATTTTTAGAATTTTTATGTGTTTTCTATTTATTTTTAAATGTATTTTTATATAGTTGCGGGTTGAAAAATAAAAGTCGTTACCCAGGTTGCGTGTGAACAGCGAAGGATGACTGCATGTGAACGGCAGGTCTGCAGTACTCCACCGCACGGACAAGTCGGAAGCGCGTCCTTGCGCGTGAATGCCTGCTAGCACACCTATACTCAGTGAAAAAACAACGGAAGAGAAAAGGCAAGAACGGGGGCTAACTGAGTAGATTAAGTGGATTAGGTTAGCTTAGTGTAAGAGAGTTGATTAAGTTAATTTATTTGAGTAAATCAATGAAGTTAGTTAGGCTAGTCTAGTTCATTAAGTCAGGTCAATTAGGTCTAGTTAGTCTAGTTAGGTCAGTTAAGTTTGGGTAGGCCAGTTAAGTCTAGCTAGGTCTGGTTAGTCAGGTCCGGTTAGTCAAGTGAAGTCTAGTTAGTTTGGTGAATCAGGTTTGGTTAGTCAGGTGAAGTCTAGTTAGTCTAGTTAGTCAAGTCTGGTTAGTCAGGTGAGGTCTGGTCTAACTAGGTGAACTAGGTTAGGGTGGGGACTAACGAGGGTTAGTGGAGGGGGCTAGTTAGGACTAACTAGGGTTAGTTGGGGGAGATTAGTTAAGCTAACTAGGGTTAGTTGCGGGGTTAGTTAAGCTAACTAGGGTAGTTGTGAGGGTTAGTTAAGCTAACCAAGGTTAGTTGGGGGGTAGTTAAGCTAACTATGGTTAGTTGGGGGGTTAGTTAAGCTAACTAGGGTAGTTGGGGGGGGTTAGTTAAGCTAACTAGGGTAGTTGGGGGGTTAGTTAAGCTAACTAGAGTGAGGTTAATTATTAACTAGTGTTAAGTTAATTAGTAACTAATGTGAGGTTAGAAACTAACTAATGTGAGGTTAATACTAACTAGAAGTGGCTGTGGTGGTGGAGGTGGAGGTGGAGGAGGAGGGGGAGGAGGAGGAAGAGGTGGAGGAGAAGGAGGGTCTGGTGGAGGGTGGTGGTGGAGGAGGAGGGGGAGGAGGAGGAAGAGATGGAGGAGAAGGAGGGTCTGGTGGCAGTGTAGGTGGTGGTGGAGGAGGAGGGGGAGAAGGAGGAAGAGGTGGAGGAGGAGGGTCTGGTGGCAGTGGCACCGGCGCTGACGGGGGCGGCGGATGAGGGCCGACGACGAGAGGTGTTGGGGTGCTAGCAGAGGTGAACGACGAGGGCGCTGCTGGGCGGTAGACGAGGGTGGCACAGGCGTCATCGAGCAGGGGCGTGTGGCAGCGTCGGAGCAGGGCATCAACGATCCGGGCTGGTGGCATCAGCCACTAACGAGGGCGGCAACAGTAGTAGGGGGAAGAAGAGAAGAAGGAGGAGGAGGAGGAGGAGGAGAAGAAGAAAGAAGAGAAGGAGGGAGAGAAGGAAAGAAGAGGAAGGAGAAGGGGAGGAGGAAGAAAGAGGGAGGAAGGAGAAGAAGGAAGGAGGAAGGAGGAGACGCGGTTCGCAATGGGAAATGGGTAGGTTTTTTTCTCTTTTTTTTCCTTTAAAAAAATACTTCTTTTTCTTTATTTATTTCTTCTTTCTTTTCTTCCTCTTTTTTTTTTCTGTTTTCTGTTTTTCTTTTTTTTCTTCGTGCTTTGTTTTCTTTTTTTTCGTGTGTTTTGTTTGTTTTTTATTTTGTATTTTTTAAAATTATTTTGTTTTTTTGTTTTTTTTTTTCATTTTGTGTCCTTGTGGTTTGTGTTTTTTTAAATGGAAAAAGAAAAATAAAATAAATAATAAAATAAAAATGGAGGGGCGAGAAACACACCCCCGTCCCTTGCGCATGCGCGGGCCGGGGTAAAAAAATTTGCAATGACGGGGTCAAATGGGGCAAGGACGGTAACGTGCAAGCCACGGACGCCACGGGGCGTCCCGAGGCGCGTAAAACCAAAAACATGAACGTTCACGCGCGATACAAGAAACACGGTCACACAAGAAAAAGGAAGAACAACTAATAAAATCCAAACCATTCATCGGATAAAAAATCCGTAAAAGGGAAAAATGTGTTGGGAGACGAGAGGAAAATGTTGGAAACATTTAACATGGGTTCTGGGGCAAAATTAGGGTGTTTACATGAGAAAAACGCAAAAAACAAACCCGAAAACACCTACGTGCATTAATATTGGAAAATCTGCGCATCAGAATAGTGTGAAAAGAAGGAAATTTGTGTAGAACAAGGTGTCCAACAATCTTATCATGATAAAACACAATTTCGAGCGAGATAGGATGCGTTCACATGGAAAAAACCCCAAAAATGGGCCTGAAAATGGACTCGGAAATTAATACATGAAAAATCGTACACCGAAATAGAGGATAGTAAAAATAAAAAATGTCCGAAAGAAAGGGATTCACAAGATTGGTGCATCAAAACTCAGTTTGGGGGAAATTAGGAGGGATTCATGTGGACAAAACATAAAAAATGCATCCGAAAACACTCAAAAAAATTAATAACTAAAAATTCGGCAGTTGGAAGAGGGGAATGAAAAAATGAAAAAGGGGGGAAAGGCTGGCAAGACATGGTTGTCAAATTAAACTGGAATTTTGGTAAAAATTGGGCAGGATCACATGGAAAAATGTGAAAAATAGGCACAAAAAGGGCTTGAAAACCCACAAAAATTAATAACAGATGATCCGTGCATCCGAATGACATGGAGGAGAAAGGAAAAATGTCAGGGAGAAGGGGTAGGACAGGGCTGACACATCAGTTTAGGGTTCTGAAGCAACAAAGATGAGTTCACATGGAAAACCGTCCATTTTACAGGAATTATTTCAAAAATTAATAACTTGAAAACCGTCTGTCGGAACAGGAGTTGGTAAAAAGGAAAATTAACAAGTTCAAAGGGACGAACAAGGCTATAAGGTTTGACTGGGATTTCGGTGAACGTAGGGTGCGTTCGCATGGAAAAATCACAAGACAATGAATAAAGGAAAACGGTCAAGAAACAGCTTTGGGGACAAGGGGAAATAGAACGGAGGAGTGGGGAAGGGACCCCATCAGGGTAAAATGAAGTCATGGCATGGAGGTATGATCAGAACAAGGTATATGCATAGGGGTATGTAACATAGACCCGCAGGGACGCGTCCCCACACTTAGAACCTTAGCAGGAAGGGTAAATCCAACATCAAGAACCTAGTACCACATATCAGACCAACCAAGAACGTCCCCACACTTAAGACATAACCATCACTAAGAAACAGAAGGTGTAGGGTTAGAAAAACTTGGCCCATATTGCCGAGGAGAAATGTCGACTACTATCGAGGTTGCGTCTTGTATCATTGATGGCTGCAGGAGGTACCTAGGTGTCTTCACAGCCCACATCCTTTGTCCTTTGTGGAAAGGACCACATGGCAGCACCCAGGGAGGTAGCTGGTTGAAGGAATCACATGAAATTTGTCAATGACAAGGGATATTGCACTCAACTCACGATCACTCAAATGGATTGAAAGAGCAGTCACTCGCCCCATTACTAACTTCACTCAAAGAAAATAATGATGAAACCCAAAGCTCACACTCGGTTTAGGAATTGATGAAGCAATGGTGCAAAGAGAGTATGTCAGGGTACACAATTGATGGTGCATCAGTGCGTCTAACCCGTCTGGCATAAGTGCAAGGAGAAAGGCCAAGGAGCCTTGCAGTGCAGTGTACAGAACAGAGTGACGTATCCTGTGCTGATAGCAAAGACCCATCCCGTGGGTGCATAGGAAAACAGAAACGTACCTAACTCCAATGGTCGCGACGTCCCTCAATCCTCACCTCTCAAAAATTGATTGAAGAAACACCAGTCACACTCAACCCACCCTCTGTCTCATGCTTTGCTGATAGATATAGAGGGCAGCCCGTTCCTGAAACCCATTGATGTAATCCTCACAGTCACTTGTGCAGAGGTTGTATGCCTTGTGTGCAATTGATGATGCAACTGTGCATCCCACCCTGTGCCGGTATACAGTGCAAGAAGGAAGGCCAGGGAGCCTTATGGTGCAGTGCACATGAACAGATCGTGCTTTGTGCATTGAGAAACCCATCCCGTGCATGCAACACTTCGTTCACACATCTTCACCTCTCATTTGATTTGAAGGGAAAGATTGGTCACTCACCCCACCCTCTGTCTCACTCTCTGATAGATACAGAGGGCAATCCATACTCACGTCCCCATCCTGTTAGGATGAAAGCTCACATCACTCAAGGGGTTGGTGATGAAGACCATGTCGGCGGTTATTTTCATCAGGATCTTGAGAAGGAGGCGTACCCAGGGAGGCAGCCTACAAGTCTCATACTTCAAGGACTTGTAAGAAAAGTCGTCTGTTAAGAAGGGCAGCCGCACTGATATTGCAGAGACAGCGCACCAAGAGTTATCCTGAATTGCGGGGTGTTATCACCTTTTCCACAATCAGCTTCTTGCCCAAGGGTGTTTCCACCTTGTCTTGGAACGAGGCATGTTATGACACTTTCTTCCTTTTCTCCCATAACAGTTTGTTTGTTTTTTTTTTTTTTTTTAAATTTCTTTGTTTCTTTTTTATTTCTTATTTCTTTTTTCATTAAGAAAGAGAAT
The DNA here is from genome assembly GCF_053477565.2 of Lygodium microphyllum. NCBI lineage: Eukaryota > Viridiplantae > Streptophyta > Polypodiopsida > Schizaeales > Lygodiaceae > Lygodium > Lygodium microphyllum. The sequence goes on along the minus strand of NC_141163.1, from coordinate 79,568,621 downwards.
GGTAGAAATACCATATGTCAAGACCAACCTCGCCACCATTGTTGGATTAGACGAGAAGAGAACAATGTCAGGTTGAGATATTTCTGCGAGGGGGTAGCAGAACGAGACCATCTCATGAGGAGAATCATAAGGGCTATCAGAAGCACGAGAAGAAGGACAGTGTGCTGCCCAAAAGGAAAAGGGTAGATCAAATGTGATTGTCAAGATCCCCAGGGAGGGAAGTACATCTTTAGGCGATAGCCATTGATCAGGAAGGGATTATCAGAGGCATCAACAGTCTGCACCTGAACAGAGCCGTTAGGATTGACAGCAAGTACCTTGTACGGGCCCATCCATCATTGTTGAAGCTTGCTAGGAAACTTGCAAAATCTCGAATCATACGCCAGGACAAGATCACCTTCTTTGAACTCCTTGTGCTTGATGAAACTATCATGATAGGCTTTGCGTCGCGCTTGAGTGGTTTCCATGCAGCATTGCAGGGCCATCCGCTATATCTCATCCAAGCATTCCAAGTGCAAGAGACAGCATTGCAGTGACTCATTATCTCCCAAGCATTCTTTAATTGCCACTCGCAAAGAGGGCAATTCTAGCTCAACAGGGAATATGGCTTCTGTACCATATACTAGCTGGAAAGGGGTCTATCCTATAGCTACCTTATGAGAGATTCTGTATGCCCAGAGAGCCTCTATAAGTCGATCATCCTAGTCGCGAGGATGTGCGGCAATCGTTCTTGTCAGAATTGAGCAAAGGATACGATTGATGACTTCAACGTATCCATTGGCTCTGGGGTAATAAGGAGTGGACTTACGATGGCGGATCTTATACAGCTCAATCAACTCCTCCATGATTTTGTTAAGGAAATGAGTACCTCTGTCACTTACCAGCTCGAGGGGACTGCCAAAATGGGTGATAATATTCTCGTACGTGAAGAGGGCTATGCTGTTACCATCATCCCGCTTCAAGGCTTTAGCTTCACACCACTTTGTGACATAATCCGTACATACTAGGATGTATCTATTATGCTTCCGTCTCGCGGGTGGATTAATAGGACCCAAGAAATCAATCCCCCACTTCTCGAACATCTTTAGGGAAAGAATGGGTTGCAGTGGCATGGCACTTGTTTTGGTGGGTTTCCCCATTCTCGCTGACAAGCATCATATCTCTTACAGTAATTATATGCATCCTTGTGGAGGGTCCGCTACTAGTATCTTGCTAACAAAGCCTTCCTAGCTGTCGCTAAGTGTCCACCACATGGTTCGTCATGGCATGCTTTCAATAATATGCCGATTTCATTCCCTGCAACACATCTTCGCATCACTTCATCTTTGCCTCTCTTGTACAGTGCACCACCTAACAAAGTGTAGTGGGCTAATTCTAACAGAAGCTTCTTCTTCTCACGGCTTGAGATGCCAGGAGGATACTGTTGAGTTGTCACGAGGTTGGCTATATCTGCATACCAGGGAGTAACTGTTTCAACTAGAAACAAGGAAGCATCAGGAAGGTCTAGATCATCCTATTCATCTTCTTTTGTTTGAGGGATCCGTGATAGATGATCGACTAGGAATGGGAACGGCCAGGCTTAGTGACAGCTTCAAAGTCAAACTCTTGGAATAGGACTAACCATCTCATTAGTCCTCCTTTAACATCAGATTTGGAAGGACAGGGCTTCATGATCCTGGTGCGCAGATCGGATGCTGTACGTTCGCATAGTGAATGCCGAAAGGTCCCCAAGAACAAAATAACTCTATTTTTGCACAAAACTCAAGGTAAAAAGCATGCATGACATGAACAAGAGACCAATTGGGTGCAATCTCCCCCCATGCCTTGTGTGAGCGCTCCACAAAGCATGTATTTTATGTATTAATCATCTTCAAGCTCAAATAATAGCCCAAATTACAAAATAGCAAGCTTTTGGCTTTTGAGTTTGCTTTAGCACAAAATAGAAATAAAGCTAATGGGCGATGCCCAAAGAGTCAGGCATACCTAATACAATGTCCAAGTACAAATAACATAATCGTGCGCCCATGCGCATACAAAATAATAAACAAATATCCAACGTCTCAATAAATAGGCGTGACAAAATATAGGCGCCATGCCTAAGTTATGCGCCCATCAAAATATAAGTGATAACTCAAATACTCGCTATCCTCCAATGCTTTCCTCTGCCACTGCTGCTATCTCTACACATCAACTGAAGCATTCACAATCGTTAGTAAAATAATACAATTAAACCGACAAAAGTGAATACCTATAGCAGTCTTCAGCTACATAAATAAATCAACTGGTTAGAAATCAATCCTAACCTTAATTTATTATGAGTGTGCACTCTAAACTCATAAATGTTTATTAATTTAATATGCATTTTGCGGAATCACCCGCTATGGAATCACCCATGTACACACTAAATTAATGAAATGCCCAAAAAGGATAGGCGTCCCTATCAACTTCTTGCACAAAGAATCCACTTTGTGTATGAGCACCGGTCAACAAAGTTTACGGAATCCATTGTAAAACCTCACGGAATCCACCGTGGCACGGAATCCACCGTGAAATATGCCTCCTGGCATCATACCCACGGGTTGGGATAGCAATTGACCTCAATTGCTATTAGCTCAATGTGGAGCTAGCAGAGTGGGGAAAGCATTTAAGTCTCTAGCGTGCATCCATTGGGCTTCCTCTACAGGATGGTTCTCAAACTTGACTAAATATCTAGAATATCTTCGGCCAGTTCTAGTGGTCATAAAGTCAGTGTCTATGGTAGCTTCAGGTTCAAGTATTTCAGTCTCTTCCTCTAACAAAGGTGGGTTTTCGTAAACAGGGTGTAAAGGTAATTGACCTCTAAAGGGTCGTAATAAACTAATGTGAAATGTGTTGTGAATTTTCCAGTGAGGTGGTAATTCTAACTTGAATGCATTGTCATTAATTTTGTGAATAATCTTAAATGGTCCATAGAATCTGGGGGCTAATTTCACAACTGGGTGTTTATCTACACTTTGTAATCTACGTTTTTCTATTCTCAACCAAACATAGTCATCAACTTTGAAATTCATTGCTTGTCTTTTCTTATTGGCTTGTTTGGTATATGATTGCTAGGCTTTGGCAATCATGTCTTTAACCTCATCAAAAATAGTAGCGTGCATAGTAGCAATATCATCAGTACTCTGAATTCTATTTGATAAAGATGCAATAGGTGTAGACAATCTATAACCATAAATCACTTCAAACGGTGCTTTCTTTGTAGATGTGTGTGGTGTATTATTATATGCAAACTGTAATAAATGTAAATGTGTGCCCCATGTCTGTGGTTTAGAAATAGTGTAAACACGTAAAAGATCTAGAATAGTAGTGTTAGTGGCTTCTGTTTGTCCATTAGTTTCAGGATGAAATGGAGATGAAAAATCAAATTTTGTTCCTAGGTTAGCAAACAAAGTAATCCAAAAGTTGTTACAAAATCTAGAATCACGATCAGAAATAATAACTTTTGGTAATCCATGGTTAGTAAAAACAGTTTTCAAAAACAATTGTGCTACCTGAGATGCTGTTAAAGTTTTCTTACATGGAATGAAATATGCTTGTTTACTAAACCTATCTACTACAGTCCAAATCATATCATGGTTAGCTTTAGTATTAGGTAAACTAGTAATAAAATCCATAAAAATTTGTTCCCATGGTCTTGATGGAATAGATAAAGGCATAAGTAATCCATACTGTTTACTGTGATGTCTCTTAACTCTTTGACAAATCAAACATTCAAAAAAAAAGTTAGATACATCAATGTCCATATGTGGCCAATAAAAATCTTCAGTTAATGTACGTAAAGTAGATATGATACCTCTATGACCTTAGTATGGAGGACAACGAATCTCATTCAAAACAAAATATCTGAATGGAATTGTAACACATAATCTCTTTTCATAAAACATGAATCCATCATTATAAGACAGTGAATCAATAGGAATCCAGTTATTTCCAACTAATTTATTCCAATCAGCATGAAAAGTAATGTCCTGATTATAAGTATCTTTCATAGGAGTTAAAGAATCAAATGATATAACATAAATATTATGAATGGTGGGTCTTCTACTTAATGCATCGGCCACTACATTTTCTTTACCTAGTTGATATTGAATGATAGGATGAAAACTCTGAATAAAGGCTACCCATTTGATATGTCAGTCAGATATTTGGGGTTGGCTAAGTAAATGTCTAATACTTTGTTGGTCAGTCTTAATCATAAATTCAGAACCCATTAAGTAGTGTTTCCATTGTCTTAAAGTTTGTACTACAGCTAATAATTCTTTATCATATGTGGAATATTTAAGTTTGGAGGGTTTCAGTTTACAACTAGAATAGGCTATGTGATGATTATCTTGCATAAGTATGGCTCCTATTCTAGATCCGCTAGCATCAGTAACTACTAAAAAGAATGGTGTATTAAAATCAGGTAGTTGTAATACAGGAGCATGGGTTAATGCATGTTTCAATAAATCAAAGGATTTCTGTTGATTAGTAGACCAATGATAAACAATACCTTTCTTTAAAAGTTTAGTCAATGGCAAAGCAAGTAATGAAAAATTTCGCACAAACCTCCTATAGAAACTAGCAAGACCTAGAAAAGATCGTAACTCATGCACATTTTTAGGTGCATTAGTCAATCCAAAAGGCATCACTAAAAATTCATAATGACCAAATTGTATTCTAAATGCAGTCTTGAATATGTCAGACTTATCTAATCTTACTTGCTGATAACCAGATTTAAGGTCTATTTTACTAAATATGGCAGATCCTTGCAGTTTATCCATAAGGTCATCGACTCTAGGAATTGGATACCTATTCTTTACAGTGATCTTATTTAAAGCTCAATAGTCAATGCACATACGATAAGTATTATTCTTCTTCTTTACTAACAAAACAGGTGCACCAAATGGAGAACTACTAGGTCTAATCAATTCTCTATTTAGTAATTCCTCAACTTGATTTTGAATTTCTTTTTGCTCTATCTGGTTATGCCTATATGGTGCTTTACAAGGTGGTTGTGTACCAGGAATCAAATCTATTTTGTGGTCTTCTGGACGTGAAGGAGGTAAACCAGGTGGTAGATCTTCTGCAAAATAGTCTTTAAAGTGTGCAATAAATTCTTTATGCCTAGGGATCCATAGTTACCATTGGCTTGAAATTGTTGTGGACGCTTGTCTCTTCCTCGAAGCTTGTCTTCAGTGTCATGAGCTAAAGAAATTGCGTCTTCAAGAGTTGCTGGCTTGAACATATTGACTTCAGCGTAGTAATGCCCAAGTAATCCAGACATATACTTGCGCTTGTGAGTCGCTTTAGGTACGTCTTCAAGCATGCATAACTGGAGTAATGCATTCCAAAAGCGCTCGGTGTACTGAGGAATAGGCTCACGATCTCGTTTGCTGAAGAAGGTCCCATTGCTTTATGGCTTTTTCATGGAATTGTGGAGGAAGGAAATTCTGCATAAACTTCTTCTTGAAATTCTCCCAGGTAGTGGGACAATCTATACTCTTACGAACCACGGTCCACCAAAGAGATGCTCTATCCACTAAATGATTAGTGACACACTTGATTTTATCTTTTTCTGCGTATGTTTCCTCATGAAAATAATCATCAAACTGACTAATGAATGCAAGAACAGTTTTTCCATCTCGGGTGCCATTGAAAGTACGGAATTTGAAATTTCTTTTACTTATCTTTGTTTCTTTGCGAATGGATTGAGATTCGAGAGTCGCGTCGATGGTACATCGGATAAGATCTTCAGATTATGGTTCCTCTTTATCGGTAGTCGATCTTTGTAAATTAGCCAATTGAGCTTGCAATGCTTGCCTAGCTCGTCGTTCTTCATCCAACTGCATCATGATTAAATCCAACTTTTGCTCCATCGTAGGTTCAAGAAGATCGCCTTCAGCCATTAAATCATCCATATGTGGTTTCGTCATCTTGCAAAACTTCAAAAGACCTCACACTCTCAAAATCCAATTAGCGAGATGAGCGTAGCTCAAGATCGGGTATACAAGGCTTATATATTTTTGTGTGTGGCTTTCACAATCTTCATCTTTGGCTATTGTGGGATTTGTAATCTTTGAAAAATATCTGTGTTTTATCCTTCTGCGTGTGCTGAAACTGGTTCAACAAGCCTGCGTATGCGAACAGTACCTTCCAAAGAACAACTTTGCAGTTCGCAGTTTCTGCGCAGGAACAGTCCTTCTAGGAGTTTTGGACAGAAGTCAGTTCTGACTTCAGGTGACTTATCTGACTTGCAGAGTTGCAGATTATGTGACTTGTAGAGTGCCAGAACTTGCAGAACTTGAGCGACTTGATAGATTTATGTGATTGTGGACCAACAAAACTTGCAAGATAAGTAACTTTGAACTTGAGTAGTTGAGAAGCCTTAGTAGACTTAGAGTATTAAGAAGCTTTATGCTTCTTGATCAGTCGACGATTTTGAGGACATGAATATGTCCTCGGTGGAAATTTCGGTGCCCTAAAGATCCTCACGTCCTCGTTGATCAACGATTTTGAAGCTTTTATAAAGCTTCAAATTAGACTAAGCTTTTAAACTTTAGAACTTAAGCTTTTAAGCTTGACAATAGATATGGCTTATCTCTGTAACTCCACGACTTGTATGAGAGGATGTAGGAGTGGTCCTCCGCTGTTGCAGGCCAGTCCTTCGTGATATGAGGATGGAAATAGAGGTTATTGATTGCCAAGAATCCACCCGTATCGACCGTTCCCGATGAGATTGACTATATAGCTCGATCGTTCCAGGAGCTCCGCCTTTGCACAAGATGGGTAGCGATTGGAAGCTCTTGATCTTAGCTTCTCTCTGATACCACTGGGGCGTAGATCAGATGTTGTATGTTCGCGTAGTGAATGCCAGAAGGTCCCCAAGAACAAAAGAACTCTACTTTTTGCACAAAACTCAAGGTAAAAAGCATGCACGACATGAACAAGAGACCAATTGGGTGCAATCTCCTCCCATGCCTTGTGTGAGTGCTTCACAAAGCATGTATTTTATATATTAATCATCTTCAAGCTCAAATAATAGCCCAAATTACAAAATAGCAAGCTTTTGGCTTTTGAGTTTGCTTTAGCACAAAATAGAAATAAAGCTAATGGGGCAGTGCCCAAAGAGTCAGGCATACCTAATACAATGTCCAAGTACAAATAACATAATCATGCGCCCATGCGCATATAAAATAATAAAAAAATATAAGTGATAACTCAAATACTCGCTATCGTCCAATGCTTTCCTCCGCCACCACTGTTGCTATCTCTACACATCAACTGAAGCATTCACAATCGTTAGTAAAATAATACAATTAAACCGACAAAAGTGAATACCTAGCAGTCTTCAGCTACATAAATAAATCAACTCGTTAGAAATCAATCCTAACCTTAATTTATTACGAGTGCGCACTCTAAACTCATAAACGTTTATTAATTTAATATGCATTTTGCGGAATCACCCGCTATGGAATCACCCATATACACACTAAATTAATGAAACGCCCGAAAAGGATGGGCGTCCCCATCAACTTCTCGCACAAAGAATCCACTTTGTGTATGAGTCCCGGTCAACAAAGTTTACGGAATCCACCGTGGCACGGAATCCACCGTGAAATATGCCTCCTGGCATCAGATCCACATAGAACTTGAAATGCGTTGACAATAGATAGTGTCTAAACTTCTCCATTGCAAACACCATTGCCAAGCACTCAAGCTCTATCACTGTGTAGTTCCATTCCCTATCAGTGACCTTTCGGCTTGCATAATAAATTGGTTGATCTAATTTAGAGGGGCCCTTTTGACATAGGACAGCACCTAGCCCTTCAACTGATGCATCTGTGTGCACATGGAACTCCTTCGTCTAGTCAGGAGGTTGTAAAATAGGTGCTTGGATCAGGCACTATTTTAGGGTATTAAAGGCTTCTTCATAGTCATCAATTCAAAGAAATCAGCTTATTTCCTTAGGAGCTTGTGCAAAGGGGCTGCCTTGGTTGCAAAATGTGCAATAAATCTTCTGTAGTAGCCCACATGTCCAAGAAATCCTCTCAATTTCTTGAGGTTTGTTGGTATTGTTAGAGCGGCAATCTTTTCAATCTTCGCCGCGTCTATTGCAATCCCTTGTGCCAAGACAATATGGCCCAAAAGAACTCCTATTGAGATGCCAAAGACACATTTGTCGGGGTTGAGAGAAATCCCATTCTCTCAGCATCTGTCAAAACATTGCTTTAGGTATTCCCAGTGCTCTCGGATCAAACTGTAGACACAGAAGTCATCAAGATACACCTCAATGAAATCATGAAGATGATTTTGGAAGGTAGCCATCATTACTCGTTGGAAGGTGGCAGGAGCATTACAGAGCCCAAATGGCATCACTCTATAGGCATAGGTCCCCCATTCTGTGGTGAAGGATGTTTTAGATTGGTCCTCTTTTGCAATTTGGACTTGGTTATATCCGCTGAATCCATCCAAGAGGGAATACAACTCATGGCATGCCACTATGTCCAACAATTGGTCTGTAAAAGGGATAGGAAAATGATCCTTCTTCGTCTTTGAATTGAGCTTCCGAAAGTCGACACATATTTGAAGTTTCCTGTTCTTCTTGGGTACTACCACAATGGGCGAAACCCATTCACTGTTAGCCACGCGATAAATAAAATCGGCTTTAAGAAGTTTCAATAATTCAGCCTTTACCAGAGCAGAGTAATTAGGATTCATACGCCTTTGTCTTTGCCTTACAGGTTTGGCATCAGGCTCTAGGTCAATGTGATGCTGACATACTATGGGATCAATCCCCTTTAGGTCTTTGTATGACCAAGCAAACACATCTAAGTTCTCCTTGAGTAAGTCTCACAGGACCACTAATTCTTCTTCTGAAATATTGAGACCCACTTTTAGGTGATGTTCAGTACCATCAGTATCCAGGAATGTTACTTGCCTTTCACCTTCCACTTCATAGATAAATGTCCCACAAATTGCTTCTGGATAGAGGTCTGACTCTTTCAAGAGAGTAGTATCCTCATCTGATGTTATGCTAGAACCAATGTCCTCCTTTTGAACATATGACTCATTCATCTGTTGAGGTTGCTGGAAGGATATCAGAGCTTTTTTTGCTTTTGTGTGAGTGGTGATTTCTTATGGACTTAGGTATTCATCTTCAGAGGATGCGTCCAAGAATGTCACATAGCACGGACCTTCTAGAGGCCAAGGATCTAAGGGCTTTGGCTTCTGTTAACAAGGAGCATCATCATCATCTTTTCTCTGGACTGAATAGTCAGGACGACAGGAGCCACTAGTGAACTTAATTTTTATGCTTTTAATCCATTGCTTATACAGATTTTGCATACTTTGTGGTCCATTAGCCAACCCAAATGGAACCATGGTCATTCCATCCAACACCCTAAGATCTTCGGCCTCTGAGGTCTCCATAGGGACATCAACAAGATCATCCGCTATAAGAGGAAATTCTTCATCTGCACTTTCATAACCTGCTTCATTTTCTTCCTCATCATTTTCATCCTTCTCCTCTAGAGGCTCTGTCCCTGCTTCTGTAGAGGCTCTGTAAGAGAAGAACAGATCTTCTGCATCTACATCTGCTTCTGCTTCTATCACAGCTTCTGACTCTGCTTCTGTCTCTGGCTCTGGCTTTGGCTCTGGCTCTATGTCTGTTACCATCTCTGTGACTGTCTCTGTACTATCTTTGCTCTATTTTCTACTCTATATCTGTACTATATCCGCTCTGTCTTTGTATCTGCTCTGTAACTGTACTGTCTCTGTTCTATTTTTGCGACTGTCATGTAACAGAGAGAACAGTACATCCATGCTTCTATCTCACTGTTAGAGGTGATTTTAGAAGTTAATTCTAGTTGAGGTAGGAGGTATTCTTCCATGTTCAAGGATTTTGCTTCCCTTGGCAGTTGGCTTACAATACCCACTGTTAGGAACTGTGCCTCTATTTTCTTAGGAAATATCTGCTTAACAGCCTCTTTGTCTCCTATTGTACCATTTGTTACCTCATTGGAGGAGTCAGTTATGACTTCGATGGATGTGGATCCATTACCTTTTTGTGATCCATATAGCTTTAACACCACTTTGTTGGGTCCTCTGCCTAGGGTCAGGGTCCCTTTGAACCAGTCCGTCTTGGCTCTTACTTCAAAAAGCCAAGGTCTTCCCAATAGTAAAGGGTATGAGGTCCCATAAGAATTTCGTTTGACCACCAGATATGTCAGCCAATAATCTCTTCCTGCAAGGGTTGTTTTTACGTATGGGAGGATGCCCAACGGTTTGACTCTGCTTTGGTCCGCCAATCTGATAAGCCACTGTGTAGGTTGAATTCCTTGCAACCCTAAGTCCTTCATTGTCACATCCGTCATTATGTTTACTAATGAGCCTCCATCAATCAATGCATCTGAAATAAAGCATCCTTCTATCCATACACTAATCTCTGGGGCTCCAATATCTAGGAAGGCATTAGCCACATCGACTTCCTTTACAGGCTCCGGGGCCAATATCTCTGGCCAATATCTCTTCTACTTCTTTCTTCTCAACATCTCTGAATTCGTCTTTCAAACCACTACAGAGAGGAAGATATTCCGTTCTGAAAGTATCAAAACTCATTCTTCTTAGGATTGTTGTTGTGTCATTATAATAATGCCAGTTTCTGAGGGTTTCAACAGTGTATGTTGAGAAAAACACTCTGTCTACCAACTTTCAGTGGGTTGCTAATTAGACAAACAGAAGATTGTCAGTGCACCAAGCATCCCATGTATCTTGCTGTTGAGCATCCACGAACAAATGCCAACTCTTTTCCTTCTTGTTTTCGTGAACCTCCATAGACCACGACTCCCTAAGCTTCTTCACAATTTCCCACTTAATGATGTGTGGAAACTTCTCAATGAATGCCAAATCTTCCATGGATGGTCATTCTCTCTGTTGCTGCTCTTCAGTTTGTTCCCAAACAGTTTGTCACCAAGATGCAAGTTTCTGTTGCTTCAACAGGAAGAGGAAACAGTCCACCACATAGAGCATGCATCATGATGGTGATATGTTTCCGCCATTGTGGGATGAAATTATTGTGGAAAGTGGCTTTGATAATAAGAATTTCCAACTCTTCAGTGGAAGAAGGAACTTTGCAAACTTCCACTGAATTCTCCTCTTCTTGGCAATGCCATTTCCTTCATTTTCAGCCTCTTCTAATGCTTGTTGATGGCAAGTTTCCCCGGCTGCGCACCAAAAACATGGAGCCCCAAGAGGAACACCAAGGAAAAGGGAATTCTCTTGCAAGAAAATCTATCTTGTAACATCAAAAAGCTTTTATTTCATTCTTTTGATCATCAAAACAAAGAAAACAACAAATCTTCACGCAGCATCATAGTAGATATCTCCCACGGATTTGATAGAATCAACCATAATCTTCAACATCTTCATAGAATTATTCAATGTAACAAGGAATACAAAATAATACACCATCTTTGAATGGAAATCAATCACATAGTATTCATCTTCAATGTCTTCATAGTTCTCCCTCTCAATCTCTCATATATAGTTACACTGTTTTGATAGAATTGGCTATCTCTGGCTCTCTCTCTCAATAGTACATCATCTCCTCACTACAATGCTCTCATAATAACTCTTAATAATCCTTCTTAGGTCGTGGATGCACCTCCCAAGAGGTATGTCTGATATGAAGAGTCACCAGAGCCACTACAGTGTCTCTTCACAGCTCACTACTGTCACTGTCACTTTAATCTTCTCTTCAGTCTTCAGCAGCTGCTTCTTCCATTTGTTTTAGCTCTTTTGAACTTAGATTCATCCTTTCCAAAAGTTAGAAAAAATTTTCAAATTCACACATACATTCTACAAAACACTTACAGAAGGTCTACAGTACAGTACAGTACAGGACTAGAGTAGATACAGAACAGTTACAATATAGAGACAGAGCAGAGATAGATGCTCTACAAAAGGTCTACAGAGGGTTACAGAAGGTCATCAGAACCTCATAACTCATACTCAAACCATTCCAAAATATCAAAAACTATTCAATAGGCTTTCAAAATATCTCAATCTTCATCAATCATCAATCCATGCTTCATACAGAAGAAAATCAGAAAAAAATAGAAGCTATACAAAGGGTATACATAACCAATTGAAACCTTAACAGAACATCATAAAGCTTCATCTCTCCACTAAGAATCATCATGAACTTCTAAAACATAATCAATATCATCCAAAACACTCTTAAATACTTCCTTTAATAACCATACATCACTCTAAATCCATCAAAAATCAATCATTCAAACCTCAAAAACAACAAAAATCAGTCAACACCCATGCATAGGCATTGTATTAATATGAAATAGGCCCTCGGAATGGAAGAAAACTTGTGAAATTAAGCATGCATCCAAGGTGAAAACCATTGCATTGTATAAGTATACTTCCTTTTACCTCATCAAAGAGTGGTTGACTTGGATCCACCATATTCATAGCATACATTGGCACACTCAATATGGTAGTTCCACATCAACTTACTGTCATTTACCTCATCATTTCCTTCTTCTATACCTCTCCATAATACCCTTGCCTTCCAATTGTTCTTTTTATAAAAAAGAAAAGAAAAATTTAAGACCATTAAATTGGGCTATTCAAAAGAAGATATCCATCCCCTTACGATCATGGTAGGCCCTTGGGCAGCCTAGTGAGGCACGCTTGGTCCAATGCCTGAGATTCTTTGGGGTGGGACCTTTTAGATCAAAAGAGGGTGGAGACATGACTTTCTCTCCATCTTGGGACCTTTCTGGGCCTAGGGGGGTTGTTAAGCCACTAAAATTAAGGCATGCACTAATAAAGTATTAATCCGCATCAATGTTTATTTAAAAGATCCACAAAAAGAAATTAAATGCTAACTACCAAACATAAAAGGCTTTGTTTTGTAACAATAGAATAAATGACCAAACATCCTCTGGATTGGTGTAAAATGATCATTTACACCATTCAACCATCTCCACAAGCTGCTCGCATCCTCCAGATGACATTTTCAGCCTCTCAGACATCCCCCCTAGCCATCTCCCAACTTCACCCACCTTGCCCAATCTGCCCTCCCCAACCCATTTCTCTCATTCCAGCTATTGTCATCATCATTTTGGAGGCTTCCCCATTCTTTTCCAGCCATCACCATCATATTTAAGGTATCACCTTGTTGTTTCCTACCTCCACCAGCCATCACATATTTAATTTCTACTCCTAGATGTTTTGTTGCTACTACTCCAGACAGGGATCTGCTATACATTTCATTTTGGATCAGCATACTACATTTTACTACAGTTGGTCTGGTCAATCTGCAGTCCTCATCCTCTAACTCATCCTCTAGTTTCATTATACTATTCATGCAGCTACCAAGAAAGCCAACATACTTATGTTTTGGAGGCTGGAGAACCAGAGTCATCTGAGGCATCCTACTACCTACAGGAGTGTGTTTAACTCCTTCTACTGCAATCCTCATCCTCTAGTTTCATCATACTATTCATGTAGCTACCAACAAAGCCAACGTACTTATGTTTTGGAGGCTGGAGCCCAAAGTTGTCTGAGGCATCCTCTTGCCTTTGTTCAGAGACTAGAATGTCATCTAACTTTGGTGTGCCAATGGTGGTGAACTCAGCAAGTAAACAGTGATATTGATCTATCCTGACTTTTAGATCATGCCCTTAATGTCATACTCTTTGATCTTATGCTCAAAATTGTGTGTCATGTGCAATATCATGCTGCAGAGTGTCAGGGAAATGAGAGATGCAAGGAGAAAGTGCTTTAGTTGTGCATGAAACTCAGGCATAAGACCCTACATTATCTTGACATTTGTTGTAGAACAAGGATTTTTCTATTGCTAGACTAACTTAGGGTGGGACACACAATAACAAAAATGTGGCTCTCACCCTTGATGAGGTTTGAAAGACCTTGTGATTCTAGCAGTAGTTTCATGCCTTTGGACCAAGTTATTAGATTGAACCTGCAAGTGTCTAGGAGGGAGATAAGTTTGGGAAATGGAGTACACTTTGAGAGTAGGATGGGCAGTTGGAATAGCTATTGGATAAGTGTAGTAAGGCTGACTTGACATCACATGGCATGTGTGCAAATGAGTTGCCAAGTGAGAAATTGAAGGGGCTGCACATGGATGAGATTCCCAACAAGGTACCATCAAGATTTAGAGTGGTTCTTACTCGAGCATAGAGGTGGGGTGTCTAGTGTTGGAGTGGCATCCAACAAATGAAGCGCTGTAAGTTAGAGTGGTACTCACCTGAGAAGAAACAAAATCAAACTAAAAACCTACATTAGATACTAGACATACTATTACATTAGGTACTAGACCTATCTAATAGTAAAGGAGCTACACCTATATTATTGAAAGACACTAAATCTACTGAGAATATGCAATGAAACCAATGTGACAGCTATGAAAGAGCGGGAGTGGTGGGATTTGCGAATGTGAAGCACTAAAACCATGCACAGAAGAAAGAAAATAGAAATGCTAACATCTAAGCAACAAGTACACTTGACTGAGCAACAAGTGTATCTTCTTTCACTTGGAGATTCCTCATATGGTATGGCATTATATCTATGTGACAAGGCAATCCATTAGCCTTGTATTTGTACTTGACATCCTCTCCGGAGTAGAGAGCCAAGATGATAGCATTCTAGGTGTTTGTTCTGTATATTTACTATGTTGAGGAATGTTGTATGTACTTCTATCATGGCAGTAATTACCATTACGTGTGTCTTAATAGAACTTCTCTGCTTGGGGAAAAAAAGAAAGCCAAAGGAGAGGAAGATGACAAGGCCGTGATGATAGAGGGGAAATGGAATGCTTTACAAAAGCCCCATTAGTTTAGTCTGATAATAACCTTGGCTGACCAATCACTAATCTGCCAACCAATCTGTCTAGCCATCACCATATTGACCACACAAATTGTCACTAGTCCAACCCATCCAACCCATTAAGTTGTCATGCCCTTGGCCCCTTATGATCACCTTGATGCAGGTGGCTCCATGTATTACCCATATCCAATGCTTATAGGACAAAAACTACATCAAAATTAGTGGTCAAGTTAGAAGATGATGAAGCCATATGCACCTCTCAATGCTCCCAAATACCACTCCAATCTATACCCATAAACAAAGCAATTTCTAAAGGAGCCTTGCATGTTGTGGGGGGAGTGCAAATCATGTTCTTAAGATGTGTAAATACTAAAGGCTTTGGATCAATTTAAAGAGAAGGAAGCATTGTTTTTAATAGATCTTGCAATAAATGAAAATCTTAATTATAAGCAATTATGAAAAGATATTGGCCTAAAGAATGAAGAAATTGAGACCATGTCCACCATGCTATTAATGTGGAAGATGGTGATGCATTTGAGAGCTATAGAGCCTAACATCTGTGAGTTGAAACTTCAGCTCCAGAGCTACAACCAAGATATCTTCTGTATTCTTGATATGATGTAGAATAGACTCAACTATTTACTCTCAAAGAAAAGGTGGAGCTAAAGCACTAAGGCAAGCATAGCATCCAAAAATGTCAGTAATGTTTAGAAACAAAACGTCAAAAACGTGTTTCGTAAGTTTCTTTCAAGAGGGGGCAAAATAAGAAACATAGGTTTTTTTAATATAGGGATTTTTAATGGTTTTGACTAGGAAAGGAGGTTCTAAACCTCTATGGAACTCTCTCTTAAACAAAGAATGGCCAATTGAGCTTGAGTGATAATAGAGTCAATTGAGAATAATACGTTACATATCCATGATCCATTATTGACTTGTCACTTATGTCAAAGTTAGTCTTTGGACAAGCTATACTATGGTTTAGAACTCAAACATTATGATTCATATCATATAAAGACAATTGAAATTAACATGTAAATAGCCTATCTACAATACAGACTGAGTCAAGTTGCAACACCCATGATCCGCATTTCAAAACAAATTGAAAAAATCTCAAAATCGAGAATGAATCATAATATCTCTTAAATAACTCATAAATGAGACTAAAGTCGTATAATATTCAACTCTCAAGACAAGAATAGATACTAGATTGACAAAGTCCAATAACTAAACAAAGTCACAAAAAAATCAATCTCTCATCCAAAATCTTGAGCCCTCACGAGTCATTACACATCATCATCATCATGTTTAACATTGCCCAATAGTTTTTGTCAAAAAAACCATGTTTTGGGTTCCAATTCACTCTCAGAAACGTTTCATACTTTAAGAAACGTTTCATAACTTTCAATTTCATAGAAACACATTTCTTAGCTACTATGAAGGCAAGGAGTACAAGAAAGAGTAACCAGAGACATATCCCCATGGTAAGCCATATGCAAGTCTCTTGAGAAAAGTAAGGATTGTGTTCAATTTTGTTTACTCCATGTAAATGATGATGATCGATAACATGACTTAAAACTACCTTTGCTGACCCACACATGCTTGCATAAAGTAGTTGATGCCCACCATTGTAAATGTTGGTCGAAAGCTATGGATTCTGACTAATTGGGTACAATAATCGTGTCTATATGATCAATGGGACATAGTAACTCATCACAATTTAGTGTTTGGGATAATACACGTAATTGAATTGATTTTGAAGTCCCATTCAGGACGAATATCTAGGAGCACATGTTGATACAAATCGAACAATCGAACACAATGGATGCATATTATATGTTTTTTTAAGGATGTCAAAAGCTTCTTGGGGGATCATTAATAAGCGTTTCTATTAAAATTTAGTATCCCATAGGATATCTGGATGATAAGAGACTTATTCTTTAAACAAAGATGGTGACTAAATTGTGGATGTGTCAGTTGTGCATTTTCTTTGCATTTGTATTTTTTGCGGGGTTTGCTGACAAAATGGGATTGTAAAACATGTACGAGGGAAATCCAAGCTTGGGGTGCTACAGTGCTTTGTGCTTTCTGACTAGTGCTCCTAGTGATATATCCCCTCCCTCATCAACAACATATCCAAACTCTTCTAAATCGATGCATGCATCATCGATTGCCATTTCATTAAACAATTGTAACCTGATTCCATGGACAAATAACTTTTTTGTGTTTCTATTTTCTTATGTCTTGTAAGATGTTATTTTTATGGTGCTTAAAATTATTTCTAAACACATGCATATAGAACTTCACAATCTAGATTCATGACTTGAATGTGCTTCTCCAAAGTTCGAGAGTTGTGCCTTTTCTTAGTCAAATGTGATTACAATGTCTTTCAAAGATCCTAGTCCAAAAATTAATTAAGCAAACAGCCAAGGTCACTTCCTCTGTTGCATGACAATTAGTACATTATTAGAGATATTAAATACTAACTAAGGAGGTTTTGACATTTAAATAATCAAACAGGAGTTACCATCTTAGGGCAAATGTGGGGTCTATACATCTTCCATCATTTTAGGTAGGAGCACCTAGGCTTCCTTTTTCTTTTTCTTAAAGCAAACATCTTATGGTATTGTATCATAGATATGAGAATATTTACATCTTCCACTACGAAAATATCAAAACTTCATCAAGGCTTTAAGGAGCACGTTGTATAAATGCCCTGACCCGAAAACCCCTTGACTTCTACAAGGCACTTGCCATAACCATATTCTATAGTGTCGCTATTGTATCTAGGCCTGCCATGTGCCCTACTATTCCTAATAGCCAATAGCTGTTTCATGACCACCCCTTTAATCAAAGCCCAAACCCTCTAAGTCTCCTCATTTTGTGTCCATACAAAGCTTGCTTGCACTTGATGGAGCTGTGAAACACTACCTTGAACCTAACTTGCTCAAACATCTTCCATATCTTCTCTACCGCTGCACACTCACAAAAAGAAGGTGAAAGGTGCTTTCCTCTTTCCTTGAGAAGAAAATAGAGACGAGGGAGACATTGGAGGGACTTGTATAGTCTGTCATTTATAGGGAGATTCCTCATCAGGACTTTCCACATAAGGGGTAAGTCTAGTTCAAGGGGGTTGCTATCCGAACCTGCAGGCGTCTGGACTTCCATGCAGCTGCCAAATCATTAGGGAATAACTGCTTCCAATCTTCACTAGCTTTTATGTCCCCTTTCATAAGAATTAGCTCTAACTTTAGCTGTGGTAAGGCTCATTCCTCGTCTCGTGTGGTAGAAAGACAGCGGTTGCAAGTCCGCCATCCTAGCGGATGAAGGCCACCCATCCTTCTTCCTGTGAGATCTCCTGTCCTCCTGAGATTTCTTGTAGTCATTGGGACACTTTGTCCAGCCATGGATATATTCCTCCAGGCGCCCAGACTACCAATCCAGGTTGAAATGCCTTCAAGAGATAAAGACAGGATCTATGTTTTGCTTGAACTAATCTTGGAACCCCAAATAGCCGAGAGGGCTTCATAGATCTCCACTAACTTTCTGACATTTTTTTGGCTCCACTTCTAGTGAACATCTCGGCCGCAAGTTGTTTGCCGCACCAGATATGGAGATCCCTCTAAGAGTGATGGCATATTCAGCTCTCTTTACTTGCTATACATCCAAAAAGTAAAGCAAGTAGTGCATGTGACATCACCCTAAGAAACCCTTGCCTCCCTCTCGCTATCCCCCTCAATGGCCCTCAGAAGCAACTAAGTGGGCCTAACAAACTTGCACATAATTGAAACATTCACGCTACCTTAATTCAAGCATTCATGAATAAGGCCCCCACCATTCTCCTAACTAAAGTCGAAAGTTCCAAAGCACGCCGTGGTGCTTGTGATGGATATCCCCATGAAATCTTGTTATCGGCTTTCTCAAAGTCCATATTGATAAGCGTGAAATCCATCAATGTGAATAAGTTCAATATGTCATTCTAGATTTTACAACCATGAAGAAACCATATTGTTGTGGGTGCAGGATCTTTGGGAGTAGATGCTTGATCCTCAACGCTAACTTGGCCTTGGCCATTACTTTGTATGCTATGTTCAATATAGTCACAGGTCTTTGTGACTTTGGTTTCTTATCCTCATGTTATTATTGTTATGCCAATCATCCATATTCTATTAATAGAGGTCTTCCTTACAATCAAGAATCCCATTGGCATTACTTGCTCCTCTCTATCAAAGACATATAGTACCCAAAGCTAATATCAATCCATCATTACTACCAAGGCCACTTGACCCAATAATTATCTATTCACTATGTGGAGAAACTACAGGATGAAGAGTATTATACAAACCCATGGGGAGATCAATCATAAATATATAATATGTATTGCCTGGGTTCAACATAAGGGACTTTTAAAATACCATTTTTACACATTTTTTACATATAGAAGAGTCCCATATAAAAGGGTTACTTATAGATTGAATACAAAAGGTTATGTTTTATTAAAGCAAAATTCACAAATAACGATATTTATAGATAAGCCTTAAACGCATGTGATGTACAATATATTTATAAATAGACCTTAAATGCACGTGATATATAGGGTATACATATAGTGAATTACCTAAGTACAAACCCTTACATTATTCACAACAAAGTGGAAAATTTAGTCATAATGGACCACTCACCAATTCCACTTATGCTGTTATCTTATTATTATATTATTTTAGCTATAGGTTCGAAAAGCCCCAAACCTCCAAAGGGCTTCCCGAACCTACCTCCTTTTCCAAACCTCCTTTCTTTAATCAAAACCCCCTCCCCTCATCTCTTTCTCATGTGTAATATCTCATTTTCTCTTTCACTTCTCTTTTTTCATTAAAGCCTCCCCTCCTCACCTCCCTTTTTTAAATCTTATTACTATATTATTTTAGCTATAGGTTCGGAAAGCCCAGAACCTCCAAAGGGCTTCCTAAACCTACCTCCTTTTCCAAACCTCCTTTCTTTAATCAAAACCCCCTCCCCTCCTCTCTTTCTCACGTGTAATATCTCATTTTCTCTTCCCTTTCCCTTTTCTTATTAAAGCCTCCCCTCCTCACCTCCCTTTTTTAAATTAAAACCCCCTTCCTTTTTTAATTAAATCCCTCCCCCCTCCCCCCCTCTCTCTCATGTGTAGGGCCTAGGTTTTCTTTCTCTCTCTCTCTCTCTCTCTCTCTCTCAATTAGATTAAACTTTTTAATTTAAAATTTTTAATTAAACATTTTAAAAGTTTTTTTAATTTAAAAATTTTCAAACATAGTTTTTCACACACTTTGAGAAGGAGATAGAATAAAAGAGAGAGAGAGAGAGAAGAAGAAGAAGAAAAATGATAAAAAGAAGAAGATGGAGAGAGAAGGGGAGAAAGAGGAAAGAGAATAGTCTTTTTTTAATTAAACATTTTTCTTCTTCCCCTCCCCCTCTCTCTCTCTCTCATCTTCTTCCCCTCCCCTCTCTCTCATGCGTTTTTTTTCTCTCTCTCTCAGATTCAATTTTTTAATGAAATTTTTTGATTTAATTAAAATAAGGAGATATATATATATATATATATGTATATATATATATATATATACAAAGAGCAAAAAAGAAAGAAGAGGAGAGGGAGAGAGAGAGAGAGGGAACAAAGAGAAAGAGAATTATAGAGAGAGAAGATATAAAATTTAAGAGAGAGAGAGAGAAGAAAAGAAAAAAGAAAAAGAGAGGAGAGAGGGGGGAGAGAGACAGAGAGAAGAAAATGAGAGAGAGAAAATAAGAAGAAGAAGAGAAAGAATTATAGAGAAATGAAAGATAAAATTTAAAAGAAAGAGAAAATAAAAAGAAATAGAAAAATAGAAAAAAAAGAAACTTTCTTTTTAATTAAAATAAGGGGAGAGAGAGAGAGAGAGAGAGAGAGAGAGAGAAATACAAAGAGCAAAGAAGAAAGAAGAGGAGAGGGAGGGAGCAGAGAGAAAGAGAATTATAGAGAGAGGAAATATCAAATTTAAGAGAGAGAGAGAGAGAGAGAGGAAAAGAAAAAGGGAAAAAAGACGAGAGAGGGGGACAGAGACATAGAGAAGAAAATGAGAGAGAGGAAACAATAAGAAGAGAGAATTTGAACAGAGAGAGAATTATAGAGAGAGGAAATATAAATTTAAAAGAAAAAGAAAAGAAAAAAAATTAAAGCGAGAAGAAAAAACAAAAAAGAGGAGATAGAAGGAAAGGAGAGGAGAGGGGAGAGAGAGAGAGAGAAGAAGAATAAGAAGAAGAGAGAGAAAAAGAGGAAGAGAGATGGGAAAAAAGAGAAAAGAGAAAAGTCTTCTTAAAATTTAAATATTTTTTGAGAGAGAGAGGAAGGGAGAGAGAAGGACAGAGGGGGGAAGAGAGAGAGAGAGAGAGAGAATATAAAATTTAAAAGAGAGAAGGAGAGAAGAAAAAGATAAAATTTAAAAGAGAGAGAGGGAGAGAAGAAAAAAGGAAAATTAGGAGAAAGGGGAGAAGAAGAAAAGGGGATGGAGAGAGAGAGAGAGAGAGAGAGAGAGAGAGAGAGAGAGAGAATATAAACTTAAAGAGAGAATTATATATAAGAAAAATATAAAATTTACATACTTTAAAAGAGACTGAGGGAGGGGGGGAAGAAAGTGAAAAAAGAAGAAGAAGAGAGAGAGAACATGTAGAGAGAATTATAGAGAGAGAAAAGATAAAATTTAAAAAGAGAGAGAGAATAAAAAATAGAGGAGAGAGAGGGAGAGAGAAGAAAATTTTTAAAAAGAGAATGAAGAGAGAGAGAGAGAGAGAAGAAGAAGAAGAAGAAGAAAAAGGAAAAAAGAGGAGAGGGAGAGAGAAGGAAAAGAGAGGAGAGAGGGGGGAGAATAAAAGGAGAGAGAGAGAGAGAAGAAAAGTGGGGAGAGAAAAAAATGAGAGAGAGAGAGAACCAGGAGAGGGAAAAAATAAACTAAAATAGATAGAAGGCAAAGAGAGAGAGAGAGAGAGAGAGAGAGAGAGAGAGAGAGAGAGAGAGAAGAAAAGCGGGGAGAGAAAAAAAGGAGAGAGAGAGAGAGAACCAGGAGAGGGAAAAAATAAACTAAAATAGATAGAAGGCAAAGAAAGAGAGAGAGAGAGAGAGAGAGAATTAGACATAGAGAATTTTGGGGGGAGAGAGAGAGGAAAAAGAGGAGAGAGAAAGATGACAATCTCAAGACAAAATATCTTGCATTTAGCATAGGCATGTAGCTTCAAGATATTTAAAGATGCAAAACTCTAATATAAATAACACGACATTAAAACAAACATGCTTAGAGTATGGCATTACACACCTAGATAAATTTTGCCCTAAGTGGAAGACATCCACAAGCAAGGCAATTGTACCATTAGAACCCTTGATTGTATTTGGAATCAAGTGCCTTATTGAGGTTCCAATCCAATCCCCTAGACTATCATGATAAGAGCATAAAATATGAGGGCAATATCAAGCCTTTCCAGGCCATTTGTTATGGGTGGATCCCAAAGCAAAAATAGGAATGCCCAAAAGATAAGCTATCAATCCTCCTAAAGCATGAAAGTAAAACCCCATTACCCTCATACAAACCTGTCTCTAGTACAAAAAGCAATTCTAACATCACCCAAGATCCATATATCTCAAAGTGCAAAAGTGATGGAGTACCTTGATCCCAAAGATCAATTCAAATTGATAGAAAAGGGAAAATATTGGGTCAAGGACTCCCAAAAGGAGTTTCAAGACCGAGATGTGGTGTTAGACAAGTGTGCTCTAGGAATATTGGCATTGTGTCTTTATAGACCCTAATATAGTTAGAAACCATTGGGAGATTAGTGTCTAGCCCACCATATGAAAAATAGATAATGACAATGCCTTATCATGGGCAAAGCATTGTACCTCAAAAAACCATGACAAACACATTTGAAAAAACAACTTCAAGAGCAATCATCTACTATCTATGTTGTTAGGAATGCCACTCAACTGAAATAAAGTACTATGAAAAGCATCTAAGGCATGGATAAATGGGCTAGAAATAGCAATAATCAAGATTCATTTATAAGATTCCCAACCTAACATGGCTATGCCTAGCCTAGCACCTAGCTTTATGCATGCAATACTTTTTGGGAAGGAGCCAAAATACATAGTATTCTATTGGTGATGACCAAAAAGGGGATAATAGATGCAAGAGTAGGTGTTAACATTGTAAACTCAACAATACTTGATGTATGGGATAGTCCACATATACAGAATGTGCACTTCAATCTAATCATATCCAATAGATAAAAATGTAAATTGGTAGGAGTCTAGAAGGATTAGCTGGTCAAGATTGCAAGGATGCAGTTCTTGTTACCTTTAAGGATATGAAAGGAGTCCTCAAGAATTGGCTAGTCAAAATTGCTAGGGTATGGTTCTTTGTTACCTTTATGGTTATGAAAGGAGTGGACTAAGACCTATTATTCTTGGAAGGTCTTGGATGCAAAATAAATGACTCAGAGAAGATTAGACCAATGGTGTAGTGTTCTTTGGCAACAAGACAAAGACAATGTGAGAAGACATGGAAACTTGAAAAACTTGTCCTGTGGATCTAGTTGGTATATCGGAGATGCTATTTGGATATGAAAATAAGGCAACTAGAACCAATTGAACAAGCACATTCACTTTTCAAAGGATGAATGGGATTTGATGCATACATTAGCTAACCTAGACATATAATTCACAAACCAAGATTAAATTTGGTAAGCTAATGCTAAGTTGAGTATTTGAAATTCCATAGCATGGGCACTAATACATCTAATCACAATAGACTTGGGCTTGGAGTTTAGAAGAAAAGTCAAAGATGTACCCCTACTAATGTTGAACACAACACAAGAAACCAATGTAAAATTAGTTTAGACAGTGGACAACAATATAGTTAGATTGATTGAAGAGTAAAAATATGTCTTAAGCATTTTCATTAATCTGGTTTTCTTATCATAGTACCCTTCGATATGATGCTTGAATCCAAATTGAACAATAGGAGTTTGTGTTAACAAATGCTAATGCCAACCTGTACAAGGGCAAACTGTATCATTGTTAAGGAAGTGCAAGGTAATGACAACCATTAAAATAGAAAATTTACAAATACTTTTCTATGTGCTACTTAATCATGAATATGTTGGAAAAGTACTACTTGGCAATGTGAACTATGCTACAAAAAGAGCATATTTGATATTACCAAATGCAAGGATCATAGTGATATTTAGTCAAGGCAACTAAGTCAAGCAAGAACTAGACTAACCATAACAACCTCAAGTACTATCTAGGATGGGAGGAGGACTAGTCGTTTTTTTACAAAAAGCATGAAAGAATAATCTATATCAATGTGCCAAGTATCTCCCTTGCACATTAAAAAAAGCACAATATGAAGAGGAAAGAACACAAGATAGACTTTCAAAAGAAGAGTGACCAAAAGGTACAAAAGGTTGAGTACCATGCTAAGGTAGTTGCCAAAACTCTATTCTATGTGCAAGAATATTGCCAAAACAATTATAGACTTTGGCTACCCAAGCAAAGACAAAAGAAACCTCTTATAAGATCTTTAAAACAAGCTCCTAAGGATACAAAGTCCAAACCAAATCCTCCATTCAAAATAAACCAACCAATGTAATCTCCAATGAAGAAGTCGACACTATCTTTGCAAAGCCAAAAACTAGAAATCAATGGTTAGCTACAAGCCAAAGAGGCTAATGATAGAGGATCCACAATAGTACTAGCCATCAATTATTGCCACAATTGCACCTCAAAAGAAGAAAGATGCTCAAACCCCAACTATGGATCTAGAGGACTAGCAACTATTGACTGTTGCAAACCTTGCAACAATTAAGACAAAAGCCAAAGGAATCGAGAATGAGGACAAGCTTAAACCAACATTTGGTAAGCTTTTATAGTTGACCAACAAATAGATAACTCAATTCAACTTAACTAAATGTATACCTCCTATTTGATTAAGTCCAAGTTACCATAAATATCTCTTTCTAGAATGGCTAAAGATCTAGCTCAAAAAACAAGATTGCCCATGACTAAGTGCTTTCAAGAGATTGATAGAATGATGAACTTACCAACATGCAGCCAAGAGCTTGTGGACATAAGAGAGATTGATGAGAGCTTGGCTAAAGCAACAATAGCATTAGATTTCCTATGGTAGGATCAGGAACACAGCTTGAGTATACATACGCCTATAATTGAGGAGTTCAAAAAGACCATTGCCATATCTTCAACTAGGAAAGCACCTTATCACCTCGAATCAAATTAGTATACTCAAAGATATCGGTCTTTAAACAGTCAGATGCCCAACACACCTGCTGTAACAACCGCATCTTGATAATCATGGATGTTGAAGTGGCCTCTGGTGAAGCTCGTTCTGGGTTGCTTGGTTATCTTTGCCACACTCTCAAAAGCACGCCTGTTTCGACTGATCAGATAATATCAGAACATCAATACTTGGGACATGAGCTGGACTGATTAGGCATGATGAAGACACATTAATTAGGTTATCCTTCCTCTCGACGCCATTGCTCTTTGTGTTCAGTCGCAGTCTTATTTTGTGTAATATAATTACTTGATGCCGGGTGCGCAACAGGATGAAGTGTCGGAACCAGTGGCGGACTGCGCCTCTCATGCGGACTCGAATAAATATATCTATGTATATCATGTCACTCCTCAACATTTGATTCTCAGGAATCCAGGTAAGAGGAAGATCTGGGCTTGATGAAGAAGCTAGAATTGCACTGAAGCTTGTTACGTGTATCTGATTATTGTATCAACCCACCCAGCCGGAAAATCCAAATCATCTAGCAGTTAATATTGACTCGTTGAGCGTACATGTACTGCAGGCAGATTAATCTTCTCAAAGGGACAGTTGCCAATCACTTCTCAAAGGATCAGCTGCAATGGCATCGTTGGCGTCTCTGCAAGTAGGCATGCGCCTAGCTTCCTTCCACTTAACCTCATTTTGGTAGAGATGCAATCCATCGATAATTAAGTAAATACAAACTGTGATAGTATCTCATCAGGTTTTTTCTTTGTGGCTCCCTTATAAAGTAAATCTTAAATATTGGAACTGTTACCTGTGTTAAACGCAATTGGAAATCTTTTATTAGTTGTATACAATTAAATTGGGCAGTTGGGACATTTTAAATTACCACACTTTATGTTAAATTGAGGTTTAGCATAAAATAAGGTTTAAATTGGGCAGCTTGGACATTTTAAATTACCATAGTTTATGTTAAATTGAGACTTAACATAAAATGAGTCTTAATTTTTCAACAAGCCTTCAATTTTTTTTTTCAATGCTCAAATTATATTAGAAGTGAAGCAATATAAATAGTCTTACATGAAGTCAAACAAGCATGCACGCCTCAAAATCAAACAAAGAGACTTAGGCTCTTATAGACCTCTACAACCTAGCAACTATGATCTTCTACTAGTTAGCGCCTCCCTTCTTTCCTTTGAGTGATGCTATTACCCAATTACAAAATCTACTAGATCAACCAAGATCTAAGCTTTCCTTTGAAACAACATGTAATTTACCATCTAACCAAATTTCGGACAGGCCCATACTCCTGATGATTTGCCACACTTCAAACATCACACAAGATAGTCTCCCTTCCTGACCTAGTAAAGCAAGCTTCCAAGTGACAATAGCATGCAACTGAACCTTGATAAGCTAGTCTCGAATTTTCTTCCAAAATCTTCTAATAACCACTCTATAGGACCAAAACAAATGAAAGGGATTCTCTTCAAAGGCTCCACACAAAGAACAGTGAGGATAGATTTACTTCCATTTACTAATTGGTAATTTCAACAACAATCTCCATAGCAAATAGATCATACAAGGAAATGGTGTGGCCTTCCAAGCATCAAGCACTAAGCTTCTCAACTATTGGCTAGTAGAGGTTTGGAATATTTGCTCTAAAAGCCATGTGCCCTTACAACCCACTCTTTGAGTTGACCAAGAGAATACACAACATAGCTAGGGGAACATCTTTAATATTGTATTAACTCCAATTCAAATCCAACCTTCTCCTTAGAGAAGAAGTCTAACTGTCTTTCATCAGAGAAAGGGCTTGTGTAAAGTCATAAAGGGCTTCTATAAAGTCATAGAACCTCCTTCACATCATGATTGAACTTTTGCTGGTGTTGCCAAGTGGCACCTACGCAAAGGGATGAGCACCTTTAATGGTTCTCCTTTGTGTGTACGTTGGCGGGATGAGCGCCTTAAATGGTTCTCCTTTGTGTGTACGTTGGTGGGATGAGTGCCTTAAATGGTTCTCCGTCAATGTGGGGCACGTTCCTAAGAATTGTCTTAGGCGGAAGGTCGATGGGGATGCCTATCCTTTCCGAGCATCGATGCAAGTGTGAACGTGGGTGGTACCATTTTATCTACACGAGTATTAACATCTTCGTGAATTAATTATTGTATGGAATTCCAAATTAATTGATTTATGTGGCTAGCTGCAATTATTCAGTTGGTTATTATTCTAACATGATTTTCTGAATTATTGGCAATTATTGGATTATTCTATTAGACGCACTGCTATTTCTTATAAAGCATGCACATAGCCTTTGTAAATATTCATTAGCAAAATAGATTTTTAAAATATATGTCCAATAAAATATTAATGGTTCTAGAGAGTTGTGGGATGCACAATTGCTAGCATCCATTAATTCAGATTACTCTATCTCTTTTTTCCAGTTCACTCAAACTCTTTATGCAAAGAGTGATTGTAAAGGGCCTAAATCTTGGGCAAAGAAGATTTCATAATGTTATTATAAATACAGTATGAAGGGAGCTGCCCACTTCATGTAGGGGGGAGATTGAACCCAATCTTGAGTCGCTTCATCTTACTTTACCTTCTCTTTTAGTCTATTTTTAATTTCTCATGAGTTGTATGTAATTTTATGAGTAAAAGAGAGAAAGATGGAGCTTCTTCCATTCGCTACGCGCAAACCACACATTTGTTGTTTGCAACAGTGCTATCAGAGCCCAGCCTACCTCTTGGGCTTCCAATCGCCTACCCTCTGGGGTGAAGGTGAGTCCTCTGCTCTGCAGATGGGCTCCACGGTCTGTCTCATCGCGAACTCACTACACGATGGATTCCCAGGCCTTCAAAACCCCAAACCCCTCTATCACAATCAAGAAATTCTGTTATTTTCCCAGACATTGAAGAAGACCCACTCCTACATCATGGCACCATGTTTCGTGAAGAATTGGAGCTTTTAGATGATTAATAAGCTTAATTAAATCTTAATTAAAAGCTTTGCTTAAGCTTAATCAAGAGCTTAAGCTCTATTTTGATTTCGTGGGGAGGGAAGGGGGGTGTTTTTTGATGCCACGGCAGCATCCATGACGTCCTCTTATCCTAAAACGTCAAGTTTTTTTTAAAGGCTTAAAGCCTTATCAAGCAAGTTACATTACTAACTTACATAATCAACTTCAACCTCTCTTACTCCGTGTCATACATAGACTCTGCAAATCTTCACAAGTCACAGCTGACTATCTCTTCCATAGAGGCAGTTCTCGCGCAGTTCTTTCCAACTTCATAAATTTCACAAAATTCCCATAAAAATTTCCCACCTTTCTTGCCTACTTCCATCCATAATTTCTTGTCCAAAGACCGTTTAAAATTTTGGTCTTACACGCCAAAATTCTTCAACAACAAGTAAGGCGTCTTTTCATTTGCAAGGCATCCTAAATCTCCGCTAGTCCAAAGGAGTCCAAGATAAGCAAGCGTAAATTCAAATTTAATTCTTTTGATGGTCTTAAAGATGGTCGCAAAATTCTATCATGGTTAAGTCAGCTCAAAGTTTGTTTTGACAATGAGAAATACTCAGAAAGTGATAAAATTAAATGTGCACCTCATTATTTTATTGAGAAAGCTGCATTATGGTGGGATGTCATGCGTAAAAACATTGATCGTCCTCTCAAATGGAATGACTTTCGCAAGAAGGTTCTTGCAAATTTTCTCCCTGCACAATTCGAGCTCCGCATGCAACAACAATGGGACCTATTCATGCAACAGGAATGTGAGTCTATCCCTCAATACACAAAAAGATTTTGGAGCACTCTCTTGCAGCTCCAAATGGTGGAGCCAGTGGCCGAATCTACCTTCAAGAGAAATTATATATCCGACTTAATTCCATCCATCCAAGCCGAAGTCAACATGTTCAAGCCCAATAACCTAGACGAAGCCATATCCCTAGCTCACGATGCTGAAAAGAAGCAGTATAAAGACCTAAGGCAATTTCCAGCATCCAACAGTAACAACATGGGTAACAACTTTCATTTTAATTCTTTCTGTAACTTCAATTATCAATATGGAAAGAATTGTTTTAACTGACGGCCATGGATGCAAAATGTTCTTAATAATCATAGTCAATCAGTTTCCAATTCTAAACCTCCCAATCTACCTTCAAATTTTCCTAAATTTGGTGAGCCTTAAAATGTTAACCCAAGTGTCTCCAATACCATTTCCAAAAATGTAATTTGTTATAATTATAAGTGTCATAGTCATATTGCGAGTTGTTGTCCCATGGGCAACACCCGTGATTGGAAGAAACTGACGGTGCATCTAAATTTTATTGGAGCTGAAGAATCCAACAAAGACCTTGAAGCAATGCCTGTCTTCGATGAGGCTACACTTATCGGTGAAAATTCTAATGACGTGAAGACCTTGCTGGTAAAATTTCTATGCATGCCTTATTAAAGATGCGATGTAAAATCAATAATAATGATATGACTGTTTTGCATGACGATGGTAGTACTCATGATTTTGTTTTAGAAAAAGTAGTTAGAAACTTACAACTTAAAACTATTCCATTTGCCTATAAAATTAAGGCTGCATTTCTAGGACAACGATATAATGGTACTAAACAAGTTCATAATTTAGAAATTTGTATTGGATCTTATAAGGAAAAGCAAAAATTTTTAGTAGCACCTTTGCAATCTGCTGATGTAATTTTAGGAATGCCATGGCGTCACCAATTTAACCCCAATATAGATTACAACACACACTCAATGCACATTGAGCACAAAGGTAAACAAATTTTACTCGAAGGGTTAACAAAAACCGAATTATTTCCAATTATTAGTCACACACAGGCGAAGCGAGCTTTGCATAAACAATCAAAAGCTTTCTTAGTATGGATTAATAAAGTTGATGTTACAAAAACTGAACTAACTCCAAAGCAACAGCATTTTATTGCTAAATTTTCTGATTGCTTTTCTAATGATTTACCTTTACAACTTCCTCCATCCCAACTCGAAGACCACCAAATTGATTTACTTCCTGATAGTCAACCACCTTGCAAAGCTGCCTATTGCCATAACCAATTAGAACAGAAAGAGATTCATAAGCAAATTGAAGAACTTCTAAGTAGAAAATTAATTCGTCCAAGTAGTTCGCCTTTTGGAGCTCCTGTATTATTAGTTAAAAAGAAAAATCAAACTTACCGCATGTGTATAGATTATAGAGCACTTAATAAAATAACAGTTAAAAATAGATAGCCAATACCTAGAATAGACGACCTTCTAGAAATTACAAGGAGCAATAGTGTTTAGTAAAATTGATTTAAAATCGGGATATCACCAAGTTCGTATGTCTACTTCTGACATTTTTAAGACAGGCTTTTGTACATAATTTGGAAATTATGAATTCTTGGTAATGCCCTTTGGACTTACCAATGCACCAGCTATATTTAGTAGAATGATGAATAAAACATTTTTGCATTTTCAGCATTGTGTAATAGTCTTTTTTTATGACATTCTTATTTTCAGCAAAACTGAAAAAGAACACGAAGAACATTTATCCTTAGTGTTTAGTTTATTAAAACAAAACCATCTATATGCTAACCCTGACAAAAGTTCTTTCTTTCAATCTGAAATAGAATATTTAGGTCATATCGTGTTGTCTGCCAAAGGCATACACGTAGATCCATGTAAAATTGAAGTAATTAAGTCTTGGCCAACACCTAAAAATGTACATGAAGTTCATTCATTTCTAGGACTAGCTAGCTTTTATTGAAAATTTGCTAGAAACTTTTCATTGCTTGCTTTACCGTTAACTCTTTTGTTAAAGAAATGTCTTGTTTATCGTTGGGGCGACAGCCAACAACGATCACTTGAAATACTTAAGAATGCACTCACACATGCATCAGTTTTGCAGTTACCTGATTTCAATAGACCATTCTCTCTTGTGGTTACTGATGCAAGTGGTTCTGGCATCGGTACAATATTGATGCAAGACAATCATCCTATAGCATACTCTAATTGTAAACTGAAACCTTCTGAAGTTAAATATAGTACATATGACAAATAATTATTAGCCGTAGTTCATGCATTGTGCATATGGAGGCATTATTCAATGGGTTCGGAGTTTATGATTAAAACGGATCAGCAAAGTATTAAACATTTATTGTCACAACCACAAATATCTAATAGACACATACAGTGGGCATCATTTATTCAATCATTTCATCCACTCATTCAATATCAACCAGGTAAGGAAAATGTAGTAGCCGATGCACTTAGCCGTAGGCCATCATTAAAAAATATTTATGTCATTTCTACTTCTTCGTTAGACACAATGAAAAATACTTATATTCAAGATTCCAATTTTCATGATGTTTGGGTAAATTTATCTAACAATCAATGGATCCCTACTAATAACTTTTTTGTTTCCGATGGTTTTCTATTTGATGAAAAATGGTTATGTATTACTAATCCTTTTCATCATTTCATTATGCAAGAAGTACACGAGCCTCCTTATATGGGACATCGTGGTATTATCTCCACACTTAGAAATTTACATGAAGATTTTTTTTGGCATGTCTCTAATTTTGTTTCTGAATGCATTGTATGTCAATGCATAAAAAGACATCATGATAAGTCATATGGTTTATTACTTCCATTACCTATCCCTAATTCACCTTCGGATCAGCAAATTTCTATAGACTTCATTACAGGTTTACCACAAACTTCTTCATGGACCATAGTTGATAGATTTAGTAAACATGCTTACTTCATGGCTTGTAAAAAAACCTTAAGTGCTGCAAAGCCGCTAACTTATTTCTCAAGCATATTTTTGTGCACCATGGATTGCCAAAAATTATTGTGTCCAACCGAGATCCTCGATTCTGTAATAATTTTTGGATTACATTGTTTACTAACTTAGGAACTAAGATCGATTTTAGCTTTGGATTTCATCCAGAGACTAACGGTGAAACAGAGGCCACAAATAGCACAATTTTGGATTTAATCCGTGTCTACACAATTTCTTCTCTAGCCACATGGGATAATCATTTGCACCTTCTACAATTTGCTTACAATAATGCCACTCACACTGCTACACAAAAGGCACATTTTGAAATTGTTTATGGTCACAAATTGCCAACTCCCACATTCGTCTAACTCAGAAAATACATTCTGTTGACGATTGGATTCAAAATCATTCAAGTATTTATGAGCAAGTTAAACAAATACTAGCAAAGGCCCAACAATCATATGTGAAACAAGCAAATAAAAAGAGGCAAGCTATGATTTATAAAGAATGAGATTATATTTGGTTACGTGTTAAAAAACGTAGACTCCGTAGTGTAGAAAAGAACTCCAATGTAAAATTAGCTCCTTGTTTCTATGGACCTTTTAAAATTCTCCATTGTATTAATCCTAATGCTTACAAATTAGAGTTACCTCATCATTGGAAAATCCACAACACTTTTCACATTGGTCTTTTACGTCCCTTCAAATGTTCTCTTCCTGTTCACCCTGTTTATGAATCACCACCCTTGATTGCAAATGACCATGAAATCCTAATCCCTGAAACAATTATTGATGTTGACTATATGACCACTAGAACTGGAAATACTTATCCTTGTTATCTTGTCAAATTCCACAATCACCCTGTTGAGGAAGCTCAATGGATGCATACTCGTGATTTGC
Source organism: Lygodium microphyllum (assembly GCF_053477565.2). Classification (NCBI taxonomy): domain Eukaryota; kingdom Viridiplantae; phylum Streptophyta; class Polypodiopsida; order Schizaeales; family Lygodiaceae; genus Lygodium; species Lygodium microphyllum. The sequence goes on along the minus strand of NC_141163.1, from coordinate 79,535,760 downwards.
GACCTTTTTCCAATTTATTGTCTCCACATCTAGCCAATAGCAATTGAGGACAATTGCTATCCCACCCCGAGAGTATGTTGCCAGGTGGCACCTACGCAAAGGGATGACTGCCTTAAATGGTTCTCCTTTGTGTGTGCGTTGGTGGGATGGGCGCCTTAAATGGTTCTCCGTCTTCAATGCAGGGCACGTTCCTAAGAATTGTCTTAGACGAAAGGTCGATGGGGACGCCTATCCTTTCCGGGAGTTGATGCAAGTGTGAACATGGGTGGTACCATTTTATCCACACGAGTATTAACGTCTTCGTGAATTAATTATTGTATGGAATTCCAAATTAATTGATTTATGTGGCTAGCTGCAATTATTTAGTTAGTTATTATTCTAACATGATTTTTTGAAATTTTGGTAGCAGCTGATGTGTAGAGCAAGGAGAATTGGAAAGGCGCGCCGCGCGCAAGCATTCTAAAGATTATTTCCTCAAGAATTTATTTGGCAATTATTGGATTATTGTATTAGACGCACTACTATTTCTTATAAAGTGTGTGCATAGCCTCTATGTAAATATTTATTAGCAAAATAGATTTTTAGAAGATATGTCCAATAAAATATTAAATGTTCTAGAGAGTTGTGGAATGCACAACTGCTAGCATCCATTAATTTAGATTACTCTATCTCTTTTTTCCAGTCCACTCAAACTCTTTATGCAAAGAGTGATTGTAAAGGGCCTAAATCTTGGCCAAAGAAGATTTCATAATATTATTATAAATACGACATGAAGGGAGCTATCCACTTCATGTCGAGGGGAGATTGAACCCAATCTTGAGTTAGTTCACCTTACTTTACCTTCTCTTTTAGTCTATTTTTTATTTCTCATGAGTCGTATGCAATTTTATGAGTAAAAGAGAGAAAGAGGGAGCTTCTTCCATTCGCTATGCGCAAACCACACATTTGTTGTTCGCAACAGCTGGACTATATGCATCAAAAGCCAATCTAACTAATAATTGGGATCCCATATTTCATTCTAAGTAGCTAGCCTCTACTATGCAAATCAAGAGCCCTTTTCAGAGTTTAACCAAAATAGTGCTTTCCCATTCTAGTTGGGAAAATAAGATAGCCAAATAGATATGTTCGGCAATGCATCACCCCCCTCAAGGAGAGACCAAATCACCTAACCAAGAATATGTTTCAAATTTAGAAATAAGAGTTGATTAAAATATAATTATTTTGCATGATTTTTGGCTACAATAATTGGCTTTTCTAAAAATGTTAACATATGTATGTATTGAATATGCAAATACATGAGCATAGTGGGTTTTCCTCTCTTAGTTATTCTAACATAGTGGGAAACTAAGTTATTTAAATCATTTGTTGACTCAAAATTCAAAGGATATAGCTCATTAGTGTTTTCAAATCTCTCTCTCTCTCTCTCTCTCTCTCTCTCTCTCTCTCTCTCTCTCTCTCTCTCATATGGCTCCTCAAACTTCAAGTCTCACTTGATCATCATGGTGTAATGTTACTTTGGTTCTAAAGAATGGATGTGTAACTAATGCCATTATGGCAATAGAAAATATACTCTTGGAATAATGGGGACATTAGTGCACTTCACTCCAACTTAGTAACGTTTAAGTGACAATTTCATATAAAAGATGCAAATTTTAAAGCCACTTAAAGCTATGACACAACTAACAATGTATTATAATTAAGGCTAATTTGTGTCAAACAATTGAGTAATGTGAAAAAAAATTAGATTTCAGATTTTGTAAAACCTTTAAAAAATTACCTCCTTGAGTGTCACGCTCTTTTGTGAACTCTTTATTTATAATTAGCTCAATTAGATAAAATAGAAAATGCCTCAAATTTCTTATGAATACCATCTATAACGTAAGTCACTTGGAAAAAAAAGAAAGATTGGTGCACGGATCGGATGTTTTATGCTCGTGTAGTGAGCGCCGAATGGTCCCCAAGAACAAAAGAACTCTACTTTTTGCACAAAACTCAAGGTAGAAAGCATGCACGACATGAACAAGAGACCAATTGGGTGCAATCTCCCCCCATGCCTTATGTGAGCGCTCCACAAAGCATGTATTTTATGTATTAATCATCTTGAAGCTCAAATAATAGCCCAAATTGCAAAATAGCAGGCTTTTGGCTTTTGAGTTTGCTTTAGCACAAAATAGAAATAAAGCTAATGGGCGGGCACCCAAAGAGTCAGGCATACCCAATACAATGTCAAATACAAATATCATAATCGTGCGTCCATGCGCATATAAAATAATAAATAAATATCCAACGCCTTAATCAATAGGCGCGACAAAATATAGGTGCCATGCCTAAGGTATGTGCCCATCAAAATATAAGTGATAACTCGAATACACGCTATCCTCCAATGCTTTCCTCCACCACTGCTGCTATCTCTACACATCAACTGAAGCATTCACAATCGTTAGTAAAATAATACAATTAAACCGACAAAAGTGAATACCTAGCAGTCTTCAGCTACATAAATAAATCAACTGGTTAGAAATCAATCCTAATCTTAATTTATCACGAGTGCGCTATCGTAGATTTCGTGTAAGGGTTGTTGAACACGGAGTTCAAGTTGCAACAAGGAAAGAGGCTAACAAGAAGAAATCGAATTTTTGATGCCAAAGTTCACTATATTCCTTGTCAAGTAAATTACATGAGGTCCATGTTCAGAAAAATCTGTAGTATCTCATAACCTGTTTTGCATTCAGGTGTTTGAAGATAGTTATGCCATTGGCACATAGGCTTGAAGTGTCTTGAAAAGTTCAGCTGGGCAGTAATTCTGAGCCTTTTCTCGATCTAATCATTGAGCAATCAACCCATAAGTCTACCCAACATTCAACACCAGTTCAAGGCTATTCTCAGCATTCAAATTTCAGCAAGAGATTGCCACAGGAGAAGACAATAGCAGTGGACAGCAAAGAAGGCAAAACCTTCAACGGAATTGAAACTGAAGAGGGAAATGGGTTAAGGTTATATATCTCTGTGCAAATGAAGATGATGGCGCTTGGTGGAGACTTAGAGTTAGCCATGTCCTGCCATAGGCAAATTGCAGCTCCCAAGTCACAGCTTGCCTTGTCTGAACTTCAACTTGGGGTCATTTCAGAACATTGAGTAGGTCAGAAGATGCCGGCAGTGATCTTGTTGACTTGTTTTGAACAAGTTCCAGGAGTGATACACCAGCCTTGGCTTATGGAAGAGGCAGAGAGAAAAGACTCGGTTGCTGAAGTAGACTAGTGAGAGCCTTCACAAGAGATTCCCCATTCAAGTCCTCTAAGATCAGATTGTTCCGCCTGACAATGTCCCGAGTGGCTTCAGGAGCTAGATTATCCCAAAAGACTGCAAGTTGCTTCCTCTGTGCACTAAAGTCATCCTTTTCAGCAGTCGTCTGTAGTCTCCATCCTCCTATCTGAGTTGCAGCATGTAGCTTATACCAAGCTCATAGACCCAAGCATGTCACAGCTTGAAGAACTTTGATTCTGCACACAATTTCAGGCCCTCATCGAGCTTTAGAGAGTAACGAATAGACCCTTACAAATCTCCCTTTAGCCTTTGCAATCGACCTCTATAAAACCTTAGGAAGAAGATGTCTGGATATATCTTTTCTAACGTACAGAGGACCCATTGTGCTGATTGGACATGCTGCTGCCGTTCTTGAGGGATTGAGAATAACGCTGGCAGGATGACATGGTAGGATAGCAGCCAAAACCGAGATACAAATGCCTGCCTCTTGGAATTGATAGTCTGCCTATAACAAGCTTGCTCTGGTTGAACTATATATGATCTCCCCTTTTGTAGTAGGCTGAGGCCCTTCTACTTTTGTAGCCGTAGTAGTCGTACCTCAGGATGTAGATTGGTGACGACCTTCCTCCCTCGACCAGGGCTCCTCCTCTGCCATGTATCAGAAGATCATCAACACTCAGATAAGATACAAGTGGCACTGGCATGAAGTTCAAGAATCAGCTTCCTTCCCATGGTTTGTCCTGCTTCCCCATCAATTAAACTCGTAAGAATCATGAGTTAGGGAAAAGCCTCCCCAATTGCACACATCTCCCTGACCAGCTGTGGATTTGAGCCAACCGATGCCTCGTTCGGAATCCCTGGAAACATGTTGCAGTGTTTGCATGACGAAACCTGTCCTTATGCCTGTTTTATTGTTGTTTTACTTGACATTAGAGTGATCAACAACAATCTCCATTTGTATGGATAGGTCCGGCCTTTCTTTACAGTGTACAGCAGTGCAGCAGTGCCAAAACAGTCTTTTCTGGGTATCATGCACAGCTTGCTGACAGTATATGGGCCGCAGCTCCTAGTTCCCCCCAGCATTCGGCCGATTGTCTCCTTCCTCCAATGCGGACGCAGCCCGCCATTCATAGCGCCTTCAAAAATCCCCCCCCCCCCCCCCCCTTTTTTTTAAAGCTTTTTCCCCCTTCTAAATTCATAGCAATGTGCCCCTTTTGAATTCTGAGTGCCCTCATCTCAATTTAGCATTAATAAAGCTATTTTGAGGATGCAAACCTTTTTATCTTTCTCTCCAATTTTTGAAATGGAAATCCTTCTCTTTTACTACCTCAATGGTTTCTCCCATGAATCCATGGTATCAAATGCACCAATTTATAAGCAACCTTTGAAATCAGATGTAGCAAAGGATTTCTGTTGTGATCCAATCAAAGCAAGGTCCATAAGTTCAGCCATGGATGACATGAACCACAAGCATCAGAAAAATAGCACGATAGCACGATCTGATTCAATGCTTCAATGACCTTCGATGTCACAAAGCTCTCTGGTTCATCTCCCCCATCCGCCTCACTCAGCATGAGCTTCAAATGATGAACAGCTAACCACTTCATCGCAGCATCCACAGCGAATTCCCGAACCTTCCTTCGATTCCACGATATCCTGCACTTTTCTTGGAATTCATCATTGTAATTGCCAACATAATATTACTCTTTGGCATCAGTTTTTCATATTTTTCTGTCACACATACAACATGCATACAAACTAAAACACACACAAACACAAACACACAAGTGGAGTATGTACATTGGGTGCGGGTACTGAAAGGACGGATTATCTTAATGCATCAATCACACACGAAAAGATAACACAAATGCACAACAAAAATGGAGGTGTTTACGGCTCGCATGCGCAGCAGCACGACAGCACACTCTAAACTCATAAACGTTTTTTAATTCAATATATATTTTGCGGAATCACGCACTATGGAATCACCCATGTACACACTAAATTAATGAAACACCCGAAAAGGATAGGTGTCCCCATCACCTTCTCGCACAAAGAATCCACTTTGTGTATGAGCCCCGATCAATAAAGTTTACGGAATCCACCGTGGCACGGAATCCACCGCGCACTCATGATAAATTAAGGTTAGGATTGATTTCTAACCAGTTGATTTATTTATATAGCTGAAGACTACTAGGTATTCACTTTTGTCAGTAGTCAATCATTGTAAATTGGCCAATTGAACTTGTAAGGCTTGCCAGGCTCTTCGTTCTTCATCCAACTGCATCATAATTAAATCCAATTTTTGTTCCATCGTAGGTTCAGGAAGATCACCTTCAGCCATTAAATCATCCATATTTTGTTCCGTCATCCTATAAAAATTCAAAAGACCTCACACTCTCAAAATCCAATTAGCGAGATGAGCGTAGCTCAAAGTCGAGTGTACAAGGCTTATAGATTTTTGTTTGGCTTTCAAGGTCTTCGACTTTTGCGGTTGCGGGATTTAAAGTCTTTGTAAAATCTGCGTATGACCTTCTGCGTGTGCTGAAACTGGTTCAGCAAGTCTGCGTATATGAACAGAGTCTTCCAGGGAACAACTTTGCAGTTCAGTGCTTCTGCACAGGAACAGTCCTTATGGGAGTTTTTGGCATAAGTCAATTTTGACCTCTGCTGACTTGCAAAACTTGTAGAGTTGCAGAACTTATTGAACTTGTCCAACTTGAAGATTTGTGTGACTTGAGACTTGGTTGACTAAGCTTGTAGCTTAGTATGTTACAAACGATGAATTTTAGGGGGGGGGCATTTTTCAGCGCGAAATTCACACTGAGAACATCCTGATGCGCCGATTTGAAAAAAATGGATTGAGTAAGCTTTTTAAGCTTACTAGTAAGCCTTTTAAACTATCAAATAATCTTTTAAGCTTTTGGACTATGGAGTTACTGTCAAACTCTTGAGAAGTAAACGACTTGTAGGAGCTTTCCTTGTGGTCCTCTGCTTCCCAGGCCGGTCCTTCACGATCAGAGGCTGTAAACAGAAGTTCTTGACCGCCAAGAATCCACCCGTATGGACCGTTTGCGATGAAACTGACTATAGAGCTCGATCGTTCCAGGAGCTCCACCTTCATGCAAGATGGGTAGCGATTGGAAACTCTCGATCTCAGCTTCGCTCTGATACCACTGGTGCACAGATCGGATGATGTATGCTCGCGTAGTGAGCACCGGAAGGTCCCCAAGAACAAAAGAACTCTACTTTTTGCACAAAACTCAAGGTAGAAAGCATGCACAACATGAACAAGAGACCAATTGGGTGCAATCTCCCCCCATGCCTTGTGTGAGCGCTCCACAAAGCATGTATTTTTATGTATTAATCATCTTCAAGCTCAAATAATAGCCCAAATTACAAAATAGCACGCTTTTGGCTTTTGAGTTTGCTTTAGCACAAAATAGAAATAAAGCTAATGGGCGGCTGCCCAAAGAGTCAGGCATACCCAATACAATGTCAAATACAAATATCATAATCGTGCGCCCATGCGCATACAAAATAATAAATAAATATCCAGGTCAATAACTCCTCTGGATTTCCAACTATCTAATATGTAAGGTCAATATCTCCTCTCGATTCAACTCCTCTTTCCAAGGTAGCACACTCCTCTTTCCAAGGTATATATCCTGTAACAACACTATGAGTTGTTCTATCAGCCCACAAATAATAGGGGAGCAATCATGGCCAATATTTTACCTTCTCTCCACATGCTTTCGCCAATGCCTTTACAATAGGTGGATAACCTCTTTTACTTTTTCCATTTCCTTAAGGGTTACAAGGTGAAGTTAAAGAAAGATTTATCCCCAGCCGTGCAAAGAAATCATTGGCTTCATTTGCATCCAATTCACCCCTATCTATTGTAAATTTTCCCATACAACCATATCGACAAAAGATATCTTGTAAGAGAAAAGTATACACTGGAATTGTTGTCTTGGTATATAAAGCTCTCCCTTCCACTTGATTAGTCAAGTCTTTACAAGCAAGTACAAGATATCTCATTTGCTAAAGACATGTAGGCATCTTGACTAAATCCACCACCCACTTAAAATGAAGAGACAAGGGGTATGCGGGCTGCAATCCATCCCAATGTCTCACAGATGAATAATTTGACATGTCGTACATGTTTCCACAAAGTGTGCTCATCATTATAGATGCCTTGTCACCAATATCTTTATTTGATCTTTGCAAAAGTACCCTAAACACCTCTATGGCCAACCCATTAGCTTTCATGAAATTCTTGCATAATGTTTACTTGTGAACCTCTATCACCCAAAACTCGCAATGGCATACCCTGTTTCTTCTTAGCATGTTTCCACAAATATCCATCTTTTTAGAAAAACCCATAGGATTTTCTCTTGATCTTCTAAAACTCCTAATCCAACCACTCATATCTCTTTGTTAATGTACTTAGATATTGACCAATTCTCAACCACTCTCTTGCATATTTGTCTTCTAGAAACACTTCTACACAAGATACATAACATCTAAAGTGTCTTCTCTTTGTTGTCCAAGCTTATGTTAGTATTGTAGTAACTCCTTGCATTGCTAAATTCACTCTTACAACATTATTTTCACCCGCAAGAAATTCTTCTTCTTGCTCCTCATCCATCATCCCATCTTCATTCTCATAGTGCGCCTGAGGTAACATGTCTACCACTAGGTTATCTCTTCCTGCAATATGGTGAAATTCAGGGTTCAAAGATTGGATGTATGCAATCCAGTGGAGCATAGCAATGCCCGGGATAGCACAACTAGTGATCATACCCAATACCGGCAAACAATCAATCTCAATGACTATAAGAGCACCCATAAAATACTCCTTATCACATTTAAGGGTTGTGACAATCCCCCATAATTCTCTTTTTATATGTGGATACCTTCTCTGTCATTCAGCCAATACTTTAGCACCAAATCTAATTGCATAACTTTATGCTTCCTCATCATCTTGCCCAATTTTCCATCCAATCCCTATTGGGCTCATATCAAAAGTAATAATGATAGGATTTCCATGTGAATAATCAGTCTTTCTCAATGCAGGAGCAAATTTCAAGAGCAACTTTGATTTCTTCATTGCTTTCTGATGCTTCCTTTCCTAGTAAAACCTCTGACCTTTCCTCAAGAGCTGATATAGAGCATCAGCTATATGTGCAAAGTGAGGGATCCATATCAAATAGAACACACATGCACCCAAGAATCTATGCACCTCAAATACATTTGTGCATACATCTTGCATTCTATCAATCCCATCTATTTTTGTTGGTAATGGTCTTTGCCCATAGGGCCCACACATATGCCTAACAATCAAAACCTCTTCAACTCCAAAGACTGGCTTTTGTCTAGAAAAAGTTAAATGCACCTCTTCTAAACGCATTAAATCCTTTCACAATCAACAATATGGTCTGCAACAAACTGTCTACATCAATGAGCATCCATCTCTTCATTCTTTTCATCCACTGCACACCCTTTGATTGGAACATCATCCAAGAAGGGCATTGTCAATTGTGGTATAAAATCCTTGAGTACCCTATTCATAGCATTTGTCATGTGTGCCAGTGATTTTGTTGCACCCTGCGAGAGAGTACACATCCATACGAACATCAAGGGAGTCTTCATAGTTGTGATATCCCTGCTCTCAACTACAAGCTGAAACTGATCGTACCCAAAGTAAAGATCACCCAAATAATAGATCACTCGGTATATGAAAGCCTTTGCAAATTCATCAACCACAGGACATGCACCCACATTTCTTGGTCACTTTATCGATCGACTTTATGTCTTGAATAAATCTCAAATTCCCATTCTTTTTTGACATAGTAAACCAACGATTTGAGTATAGGCCTAAAGAGGACTCCAAGATCTCATGTGAATATTTTCATTCAGCAGATCCATTAGCTTTGGAAAGTAAGCTTTAGGCACTGGAATAGGCCTCAAGTTCCATGGTACATGTAGCATAGTAAATATTACCATAGGAGAGACAACATTCGGATCCACACAACCTATTTCAGATGGCTGAAATGCAAATGCTTTCCCATGCCTAGCCAACATTTGTATAAAAAAGTCTCTTTCAGTAAGGCAAAAGAAACCCTTCTGCACCAACTTTCAGTTCCTATAATGTTTTAGCTATAAAACTAATGGCCTAGATCTTTAGGATCCCATAAGCTTGGCTACCTTGACACTTTTTCATATAGACCCTCACGTCCTCATAGAAGCAGCAAAGCAACTGGTTTCACCTTTTTGTCAACCGTCTTATACTTTGTCTCCACAACCACTTCAGCCCATTGTAATCCTTCATGCTGAGTAAACAATGCTATAACATCATACATGTCCAAAGAACATACCAGACAACACTCTATTTTTAGTCTCTTTTTCTCTCGGGGGGTTCACTATATATATATTCTCTATATAATGTGTGTTCATGGCTTATTTATAAATATCCAAATCTGTGAATTTTTCTTGAATAAAACAAAACCCTTTTCTATTCAATCTGTAAGTAACCCCTTTATATGATATCCTTCTGTATGTAAAAAATGTATAAATTTTGTATTTTAAAAGCCTCTTATTTTAAACTCATGTTATATATACATATATTCATGAGTGACCCCCCCCCCCCCCCCCCCCCCGAGCTTTTTTTGCATGTATAGTTGCTAAAATTTCAGCCATGGTGTCATTAATCTTGAGCCCATAAAAGATGACTAAAATGCCTTTATTTTTAGCTAGCCATGGTGTCATTAATCTTGAGCCCATAAAAGATGACTAAAATGCCTTTATTTTTAGCTAACAACCCTAGCGCTCTCAATTCCTTAGTAGCCTATTTCATAGATATGTATTCAGCCTTGCACATTGCTTCATGATAGTCTTAAACCAACATGAATTGTTTGCTGCAAACTGAGAATAACCAATAGTAAACGCATGCTTCATTCCATCAAGAGGTGAGTACATCCTTTGAATAGCACTATTATAGCCCAGCATTACAACAACACTTAATAGAAATCTGGGACTTTTTTCCCTTGCATTTTGAGGCAAAGGAGACTCTCAAAGTGTATCCCAATTCCTACAATGATTAACACAAATGGTAAGAAATGGGAACCATCATCAAGTACCTTTATTTCCATACACACTCCTATAATATAGGGCTATCCCAAAATCACAGCATTGAAGGAATTAACTTGCACAAAGAAGTGTTTTTTTTCTTGTACATCACCAATCGTCACTTTTACATTAGGACATGTAGCATAGAGCTCTCCCGAATAATTATCTCTAGCCCTCATATGCCAACCATGATTAGTGTCCACCGGCCATGCACCATTCTCATACAATCCACACTCAATGACATTAAACACAAGGAGTTTCACACTCCCCTATTTTCACTAACATTTCAATGGTAGCTCTAGCCCACTGATTTCTTATGTAATGACTTTGAGGAATAAATCATGAAGCCTCTATCCCATATTGTTGCATCTGCCTTACTCCAACGTGCATATTGCTAAAAGACAATGCATTTTCAGCCACTTTCTTCTCTTTTCCACATGTTGTCTAACTAATTAGTTGCATCCTGCATAGATAAACCAACACTTGCATTATGCTCATGAATACCCAGTAAACTAGTTTCTTCTTCAAATTGCATTAATGCACTAGTGGTATCACCAAGAAACTCATGGTTCCTCTTAAGTATGTCAATGATTTCATTATGAAATTCTCATTTGGCAATGCCAAGCACCTCCCCAAAGGTGAATTCCACTCGACTTCTTAAAATCCTTTCTTCAAGAACCTTCTTAAGATTTGTGGTTGTCCCAATATTAGACTATAGCTTATATCCTAGCTGCTTGCCCTTCTTTTTGCCCTCGTGTTTTCTATCATGTTTCTACTCTTGACCAACCTCTTCCATATCATACTTGGGAGGTGGCTGATTTGCAGCTTCAAGTTGATCCACACTTCTTCTTGTCACTCTCTTGGATGTCCCTGCATTATCTTCATCTCTCATTCATTTATCTTCCACAAGTGCATCTGTGTTTTGCAGCTTTGCTAAATATGCATACATTGAATATGCATCTACTGGTGATTCCTATCCAGTTATGTCATGAATGTCTTGCCCTACATGAGACATTTCACTATCACTAACTTTTCTCTTTTCAACTGCATGCAAAGCAGGTGTTTATATTGCAACCTTTGGACCCTCACTTGACTAGGCATTCTATCCAATTGTAGACTAAAAGTAGAAGAATGCACAGTCACATAAGCATTTTGGATAGCCAAGTCTTCCAACAACTTTTGCATATCTCCTTTTCCAAAATTCAAAGCAAGAGGAAATCCCATTTCTTATGCACGGATCTTACCATCTTTCCAAAATATGAGCTCTTGTCTCTTGATAAGCAACATAATCCTTCCTTTCATACTACAAACTATCACACCACATACATCTTTTCCCTAGTTTAGAGGCTGTTACCCATCCCTTTTCCTCTTATCCTTTCTCATCAAATTTTGTGACCTTCAACTGAAGATCCCACATGCCTTTGACCAATTTATCTAATACATCTTTCCTAATAGTGGGAACAACAGGTGCAGCCATAAGGTTAGCCATAGAAGTGGGTGGCTCACTAGATACATCAACTGTTTTGCCCGTAACAATGGGCAAGCTAGATGCATGCAATCTTTCTCTTCTTCTATGCTTTTTTACCAATGCAGTAACATCTTCCTTAACATGTCTCCACTCTATTGTAAGCCCTATCTTTGTAGTCTAATCCTCTAACAAATCATCAAGCTTTTCTTAAAGCTCAAGATCTGCCACTTGTAGAAACAATTTTAATTTTTTGATTTGCAAGAGCTTGATGTTCTGCAAGATCTAACTGCTCAAACCAACTTTCAAATTCTCTTAATAACTCTATAGCCACAAGACCTTATTGGGTTTTAGAATCCACTCCTAGAAAGTCTTGCGGGTTACCAAATTGGTATCTTCAATGTAAAATTCTTCTCGGAGTGTCTTCTTAAAAGCTACCCAGTTAGCATCTTGCATGCACAATTCAGTAACTTGGGCTTTCAATTCATGTACAGTGACACATACAAAATATTGGCTCCATAAAAGTTAAGCCACCCCAAAAAACTCCATCTTTTGAGCATAGGTATGTAAATATGCATATACATTATTGCCATTAAACAACTTCATCTCACACTCTATAGCTTGCAGAGCATTCATCCCAACAATTTTTGTTTGAGCAGAAGCCTAAATCACCTATTGTTGTTGTTGTACATGCATAAGCATGCTCATATTCTGCACTAACAGCTACAAAACATCACTAGAAATTGTGCTTGAACATTCTCCCATCCTGTCTTTCCTTCCAATGACCTTTCACATTAGGTTCACCAATGTCGGAGGGGTTTTAGTCGAAAGGTCGTATCCACCGAGGATCTGGGATCTGAGATAGAAGAAAGTAGAGAATATGAGATAGAAGAGAAGAAAAAGAATAGACAAGAGGTACACAAGATAAAGGCAAAGCACAATGAATCAAAGCACTATGTATTGATAGAACTTAAGAAGATAAACAAATCCTTGTCTAGGACTACTCGAAAGCAATCTCCAAGCATTAGATCTCTTGGAGCTCCCTAGTAGACCAAAAACATACACCAAATATTAGCTTCTTCTCTGATGCTCAGAATGCAAATTTGATGGTTCTATTGGCTCTGAAAGGGGGGTAAAATCCCAGGGCACCTACTTAGAATTCTCCTAGATCATTCCTTTTTCTTCCTGTTCGTAGTTGTTGTTTGCTACCTATAAACTACATTGCGAGCGCGATTTTGAAAGCCGTTCTTTTTGCATGAGATTTTCCAAAATGGTTGAAAAAGCAACTTGATTTTTACATGCCACCCTATTCTAGAAGTTTTCTATTGCTTTTTAGGATATTTACTAGAAATAATATAAAACATAGGCTAAACTTATCCAAAAATCTCATCTTTTGAAACTAGCCATACTATGGACACTAGCACTAATGAATGTGATGACATTGACTCTCTAGATTAATAAGAAAGATGGATGATGATGCACTCCAAGGTTTTTTGCACTATGTCTGCGTAGCGGCACAACAACATCGCAGACTACATCCTTGATACTAGAGAAGACAGTGGGCCTTTCAGACCTTCCTCAAATCTTGGAGCCTGAGATGGAAGTAACGATCAATGAATTGCTGCCCATGGATACCGAATCATTTGATCCATTGTGAGAGGAAGTGTCCATACCATTGTATGATGGGTGCCGAGTATCTTGCTTGAAGATGCTGCTTGCACTCCTAAGTATACATGCAAAGTACGGATGAAGTGAGGCGAGTGTGACTGAGTTGTTCAAGTACATTCCATGCTCTGTTGATTTTTTAAAACTCCATTATAAAAAACACATCTTGTGCTCTTTAAGAATGCTTTGGTTTTTTTTTAAAGGTTTCTAAAGTACCACATATTACCACCTTAAAACACGATGCCTGAGTCGTGTGATGATGCATGATTGGTGTTATGAAAGCTTAGCATGGACTACAATAGCATCCACGCATGTGTCAACAATTGTGTGCTATTTTGAGGAGACTATGGGACTATGGAGACATGTCTAAAGTGTGGTTCTCACAGGTATTGATAAGACTTACAAAAGGAAAAACCGTCTCTTAAAAGGTTCTCAAATACTTTCCACTTATACCACATATATGTCACATGTTTCATACGTTGAACATAGCAAGCTTGACAACGTGGCATACTCAGAATAAATCCATAGATGGATTCCAATAAATATCAGTAGTTTTGTGTGCATGGAGCCATATTGACTTCACATTTCCAGGGTTTGCACGTGAGCTAAGGAATCTTTGGCTTGGTCTTGCTATGGATGGTGTGAATCCATTCAGCCTCTGCTCAACTTCTTACAATGTCTGGCAGGTAGTCCTTATTAACTACAACATCCTGCCATGGCTCTCTATGAAGAAAGGACACCTAATCCTTATATTACTCATTCCTAGGTGCTACAAAGTCTAGAACATGGATGTCTATCTCCGTTCATTAGTTGATGAGCTCAAGATTTTGTGAAAGGAGGGGGTCATTTTGAAAGACATGAGCAAGCCGGATGGTTGATGGGTCTGCTAATATATGAGCCATTCTGATGTGGACTATGCATGACTTTTCAAGATTCAGGGAGTGCTCAGGTTAGTGGGGTTCTATTCTCATTGTTGATATCTAACATGGCTCGTTCAAGATTGTGTTGACTAGATAGGAATATTGCGACAGGTCTGGTTACCTCAAATTATAATGGATTTCCATTGTGTGGGCCACAATTAGACTCCCAAATGTCATGGACCATGAAGAAGATCATATATCAGGGACATGTTGCTTTCTTACGGAGGGTCATGAATTGAGGAAAGGTTTTCTTGGATGACCTCTATCATGAATAGATGCCCAAATTTGTAATGAAAATGGTCCACAAGGAGTCACATCCAAGCGAACTACAATGGTTCTCACTTCTCTACGAGTTACCGTATTGGAATCACTTACAAATCAAACATTTGTTGGATCCCATGCATATTTTCAAAAATGTGGATAGCTTATTATTACAAGGCCATATTATAGAAAAAAGAGACACTATAAAGGCACGAATGGATTTGAAGGAGGTAGGCAAGATAGAGGTGCTTTGGCCATAGTAGCTAGCCTTGACAATCACTTGCAACTATCTCATGCTCCTTAGGTCTTTTCCACTAAAGACAAATGCATTGTAAAGCAAATTATCATGTTTATCCGGACCCCAATGGGTATGATGTGTTTCCTCATGTCTGCTTTTTCTAAAAATGACCAACTATCAGGGCTGAAATCCCATGATTGGCATAAGATATACTAGGTTTGTACTGACCTTCATAGCAAGTAACCTCAATATTTCACTATTTAGTGTTTACTCGATGTTTGTAATGCTTTTCCATTTCTAATAGTTTGTACTATCGATTGCAATCACGGGGTGTCTCACTCCACAAATATACTTAACAATTCATAGGTTGTGAAATTTAGTACAATGGATCTCATAGAAGGCGATCAAGACATCCTCTATTGAATCCACAAGGTGGAAAGCAATGGAGATGGTTTTTCTCTTTGAGAAGTACCTGCCCACGAGCATGCTCACGATGCAAACACACTTCTTGGTACATTTGGTAGATGAAGTGGAGATTGCGGTGAGAGTGCTTTATGAAAACCCTAAAGGGATTTGTGTGCAACAATGAGCTCGTCAGCCAAAAGGTAGCATGGCCAAAGGTTGACTAGTGTTGGAGACATTAGTGCATATTTTGAAGTGGCTACTGAAGGTGGATTCACACAACAATATGCTATGATCAATGAATGATAATGATAGATTGACAAGAGATGTGGTGGTTGGAAATGGGGTAGAAAAAAGGATGGATGCTACCATAGAGGATAAATTGAATTGTTTGTGTATGTTGCATCATGTATCCATGGAGAAGTGGCACGCTAAGTACGAGCAGGCCAAAAAAGAGTAGGAGGGAGTGCGATTAGAATTTTGATATAGTATACACTATCAACCGATTCGATATTCCAAGGACATGGACAAGATGCCGCGGTTTATGTCTATGTGGTGGTTGCATGAAGCTTTGATCACAACTTCTCACAAAGGGATAGAGGTCTCTACCAAAGGAGTGGGAATTCTCTAGGGGATGTAGTCTGAAGATGACCACATGCTTTATTTGCTATCATATCTAGATTTTATATGCAATAACTAATCTAACCATTTTGGTGTACAATACAAAATCTATAATGGGGCGTGGTCATATAGGCGACATTTCTATATTGAGCACATCAATAAAATGCACTCCGCAATGGATTGTGGTATCATGGCAAAGTTCAAGCAAGAGAGCCGACGGCTAGGCCACAAATCGGAATAATGTAATAGATGAGATGGATTATTTTGGGAACTTGCAAAGTGTTATCTTACTGGATTATTGTAGCTTCTCCATGATCATATTTGATGTACAATGGTTTAAAGTGGTATTGGAAGGATCTAGGGCAACCATTCGGCAAGGTCCATCTAGATTTCTGAAATAATTTCTCAGAAAAGATGGATGGATCTACATGATACATTTGTCATGTCGTGTCATTGTGAACAATTTTCCACGATGCAAAGTGGTCGCAAATGTTGATTCACTCTTATATGTGATATTGAACATGTAATCTTCTATCCAAATCCTTGACAACCTTGATGGTGGTATATTGTGCCATCAACACCTTGAAGTGTGCAAGTGTATGATGAAGTGTACACGAGAAGAGTATACAAGTAGAGGGGTTGATGTTGTAGAGTGTGAAGGGTGAAGAGGGCTTGTAACATGCAGGGGAGACAGACACGGGTAATGTAGATGAAGAGACATGAGGCCATGAATTTTTTGAGAGTGAAGTGGACTCCTCTTTCTGTGGTGACCTATCTATAGATCTTCCAAGCTATGCCAAGAGCTTGACATGAGGCCATAGGACGGGTCATATTTGCATCCACCTGCTCATTTTGTTGATGATTCACTTTTAAGGGTACTTTAGTATATGTATTTTAATTAGAATCTTTTTTTTCAGAGTTATGTTGTCATTCTTTACCTAAATCCTTATATTGATTATGTTAACATCATTTTCTATCTGTGTAAGCTACCTTTGTTGATGATATCCTAAGAGCAAGATGAGTCAAGGGATGACCGATGAGGAGCTATAAGAGACATTCACATGTATCTCTTGGATCAAATGGCCTACTTTAGAGATATGGCAGACCAAGAGCTATCATGGACATCATTAGGCCATTCTACGAGGTCTACTTCAGCATGATCAAATGCTTTGATCTCTAGTAGGCGAGTTCAATGCTCTAGATTGGCCCCAGATGGAGGGAGTGCTTCAGTGGGAGATGTTGTGAAGATATAGATGCTATGAGCGTGCAGTCGGTTCCAGAGAGGATAGATACTCCTCGCTCTTGTACTGTTTCCAGACACAGTGGCTTAGGTGGGTGTTGTGGAGGCACTGATGTAGTTTCTCTATCTCGTTGGTTTGTTGGATACTTGTTATCTCCAAGCTTTGTCACACCTATAGGGACATCTACTCCTATGACTATGGGTTTTGCTTAGCTATTTGTAGGTGGCACCCCTATGGGTGCTACTCCAAGAGATACTACCCCCAAAAATATGCCATATGTATAGGTGTCTCCTGGTTATGCCCAAGATCATAGTCGTATGTGGGCGAGGATTTGTAGCACACACTTGGATTTGTGGAGCACACATTATTTTCTTTTTTGGTCTTGTGATCCATGCTGAAGCACTTTGCATAATACTAGAGACAAGAAGGTGACCATTAAGGTAGCTCCTTACAAGGAATAAGATATAAGGAGATTAACAAGTGTCATTACTTTCACTATAAGTGGTTGGACTAGTATTCATTCTCATTCCATTGATGGTATTTTTTCTATTTTTAAAAATATGCATTTTATCACTTCTCTCTCAATTTTTCTAAAGCAATAGATACTAAATTAACTCATTCCTTAATTCAAAACTAAAAACATGTACATAATAGACATTTTCAAATATCCTAAACACTATTTTGGGATCTCTCTCTCTCTCTCTCTCTCTCTCTCTCTCTCTCTCTCTCTCTCTCTCTCTCTCTCTCTCTCTCTCTCTCTCTCTCTCTCTCTCTCTCTCTCTCTCTCTCTCTCTTAGTCCCACATGACATTGTGCGAGCAGAGCTTGCTACACCGCCTATGCTAGTCGAGGCATTATTTCAGACAGTCTGCTTCCTACACAAATTTCAGGATATGGATAGAGATTGCATTGCATATAGAGCATATATGGCATCTTAGGAGATGGCTCGAGCAGGGGATACCACATCATGGTATGCACAGACTAGAGCTTGGTTTGACAGACATGGGCTGGACATTGATAGACTCCCACCTCTTCTATATGATACTCAGGCTCCCACTTACACCCTCTCTCTCTCTGAGAGGAACAGAGTCATCAGACAGGAGATATGGCATATTTATATACAGAGGACATGGGTCAGCCCTACACAGCCACTGCCATCGAAGATGGCACATTATTATACACAATTCTTGAGCATATCAGAGCAGGGATTCATAGAGATTCCGAGATATATGCAGATCTATATGCCACATCGATTGAGAGTTCTTATTGGACAGCTCAGGGTATCATCACATCAGCTTATGATTGAGAGTGGCAGAGCCAGTGGCATCCCATGGGAGGAGAGGATATGCCCCCTTTGCAGATCAGAGGTGGAGAGTGAGGAGCATTTTGTTCTCAGATGCCCGGCATACTCAGAGTTGAGATCTAGATACACATTGAGCAGCTCACTTCAGGGATGTATGACTGATATGGATTAGAGATCATTTGGCCGTTTTCTAGGAGAGGCATGGCACATCAGAGAGCAGAGCACACAGCGGGTCCTAGTCAAAGAGGGGCCCACCCAGACAACTATTACATAGTTCTTTCAGACAGACAGAGTGAGAGCTACTGTACCAGCCTCCAGCCAGACCTCCGGGCTCACACTACAGCAGGCTGAGGACCAGGGTACCCGACGCCGCACGAGGATCCGTGGGTTTCGGACCCCACAGCCACACCGATAGGAGATCCGGAGGATTCTTGATCTACATCGACAGCAGACTGAGATCCGACGACACTCGACACATTGGATCTCAGATCTCCAGTTTGCTCTTTCTCCACCGCCGATGTACCACATCCTGCATCCAGGAGGGATCACCTGCTATTAGCAACTTCAACGACTGCTACTACATCCCAGGATAGTATATCTCCCTGCATCTGTTACATATACACATCGCACCACTTTATCACAGCCGACAGTTGTTCCCCTATCACAGCCGACATTTGTTCCCCTTTTGTACCCATTATCTGGAGTACCAGAGCTACATACGCACATACACATACACGACACTTATCACACTCACATCACCGTATTTTCAGTTTTCAGTTTTTAGCTTTTCATTCAGCACTTTTATTTTGGATAGCTGGACCTCATCAATTGTATCACAGTTTGTCTCATAGGCCAGTTTTGGTCTTTAGAAGACGTTAATATAACTTTCTTTCTTTCTTTCTTTCTCTCTCTCTCTCCATGGCTCTTGGAGCTTCAAGTTCACATAGAACACAATAGATCACTTGATTGTTCTAGGATAAACTTGACATTGACACCTCCAATGCACCAAATGGTGATCCTAAAATATGGAAGTATTCCTATGATGATAATAGTCCTCTGATTTATCTTTAAAAGAAGAGAGAGCCTCATAAAAGTAGCAATACATTGAAGCTCTAGCCCTAATGTTCTTGTATAAGTTTAGACGAGGATTGTTAGGGGTCAAAAAGCTTTCCCATTAAAGATTACTTCAACAACCAAATGGACTATGCTCTTAACAAGGTGATCTTATAACAACCAAAATTGATGCCGATTTTTCAAGAATCTCCTCCACCTATATGCAATTTGAACAATCACATTGGACCTGCAATACATTGAGATAGTCGCCTTGTTGTTTTTGCAACACATGTTTATTAACTTGCCTAGCTTCCTCCACAATGACTACATTAGCCTGTGGTGGCCTATTCTGTGTTGTGCCTGTGCAGGTGGCCTCTAATTATTATATCTTATAATAGGAATACCTCTCTCCTCTCTGTGTTTACACCACAATGAACAATTAGGATGATGGGACCTAAAATGGGCCGATGTGGGAGCTTTCGCTCAACCGGCAAGACCCACGGACCTCTTATTATTTCAAGCGTTCCAAGCAAGCTCTAATGGCTATCTCTCACCTAGCCGACATGCCGTCGATCCTACGAGTGTAATGAGCTTACCTTGATGCTTGATCGAGTACTCTCCTCTCTCTTGCACTCCGGTAGCTCCAGGATTCTTGATGCTAGCTCAAGCATCCTCAAGCCTCCTCCATCTCCAAGCTCCATCCTCCATAGCCGCACGTGCAAGAGAAGAGAAGAGAAGAGAAGAGAAGAGAAGAAGAGAAGAGGAGATGGTGAAGAGCTTCACCCTCTTGATCCCTCACTCCCACACACACTCGCTCCCTCACACTCTCACACTTCCTCTCTCAAGAGCACACACAAGCAAGAAGGACAAAAGAAGAGAGGAAGAAGAAGACTCTTTTTGCCACACACCAAAAGAATGAGCTTCTCATTCACTTTTCAACTTTATATACAAAACCCTAATTCCCTTTTGGGCGGTCATCCCCTTTTTCCCTTTTTTACATGGCCGGCCGTAGCCTAGGCCCTTTTTCCCTTTTCCCACCATTCTAATTTATCCTATTCCCAACCAATGCGTACACTTTGCACAGGAGCGAGCCTGGCGCTCTTGTACAAGGATTCGAGAGTGCTTCCATATTTAATGGTGCGCCTTTTACTCTTTTGTTGTCTCGGGGCGACACTGACACTTTCTAAGGGTCATGCCCGAACATTTAAATTTTTCAAGGTCTGGTTACCGGTCAAGGCGCCTTTTTTTGCTTTTATCCTGTGCCTTTTTTGCTATTTCCCTTTTTCCATTTTCCGCTCCTCTGTGCTGCGGGAAACACGGTAACATTACCCCCCTCCTAGCCAAGTGCCAATCCCATGGCACTGCGGTGGGAAGTAGTGGCTAGCTAGGTCTGCTGCTGGGCGGAACTGGTGGGTGGATGACACCGCTTCCAAGGTGGTTGTGTGAATGAGAGTTGATGGAGTTTAATGATGATGACCAGGAGAGCTTCCGGCGTGCTTTAGGCTCCATGAAGATGCTCGATATCTTTCACACAGTTGTGGCGTCCGTTGTGTAGCCGGTCGTCCCTTGAGCATCAGAAATGCTTGAAGCAATAAGCAATCCCTTAGGAGGATGGCATTGGAGGGATTTATCTTGGAGAAGCCCCCCCGAACTTTGTCTTGACAAAGGTCTGGTTTTTCTTGGCATTGAAAATCTGTGTCTTGGATTTGAAGATCTTTGTCTTTGAGTTGAAGGTCTTCAGTACTGCATTGAAGATCTTTAACTCTGCATTGGAATTCTTCAGGCTTGTGGAATCAATAAGCGATCCATAGATCTTGAGGCATTGGGCATGCATCTTTGGAAGACGAGGTTCCAAGATCTATGCCAATGGCAGATCTATCTTGACTTGGTTCAATCATGGTAGCCATCAGTGAGCAGATGGCTAAACACCGGCACATGGAAAAAGTTTTGGTCATTAAAGGATGCCGTGGGTGATCCTCTTCAGCGGAGTAGTCATTTCTTGAAACTCAAACATAACCTGCAAGAAAAGTTGTGCACTCCCTAAGGGGTGTGTCTACCTCTCCGTGTAGTGCGTGGTACCCGTGGCAGTGGAACTGGGAGACAAGCCCTTGGTAATGTCCCACACTTGAGGACCCAGTTTGTGTGTCGTTGGAGGTGCGGTGCAAGTCTTAGGGTGACAGGTCTGAAAGTCCTGCCCTTGATGTGCCCTAAGTGTGAAGTGGGGAGGGGGCCAGGAAGAACCCTAGGTGCAGTGTGACTGTGGTGCATTTCTCTTTTTTTCTTTTTCTCTTCTTCTTCTTCTTCTTCTTCTTCTTCTTCTTCTTCTTCTTCTTCTTCTTTTGGAATGATAACTAGGCCTACTTGTCTTCATCGGAATGAGAAGGGGAAGAGGGTCGGATAGATTTGCTCAAAAACTGGCGACTTCACATGTAATCTTTCAGATTCATGCAGACATGAAGAGAAATGGTGGAGAGGAAAGGGTGATTGTACCTAGTGAATTGGATGTCATTCATATCTTCTAGGAGGGCTAGGCAAAAAGAGGGAAGGAGACTAGCCCTCATCATAAGACGAGCCATAGTGCAGTTGTCTATAGCATTAGGGTCAAAGAATAGGGGAGGTAGACCGCGCTCTTGTGGAGTTGGGTCCTGCTTAAGGAGTAGCCTAAGTAACCTAAGATAATTACAGGTTGTTACAAAAGAGGGGTCAAGACATGAGGAGAAATCCGCAAGAAAGCGCGTCACAGACACATCTAGGCTTTCGGCGGTAAAGAGAAGGGCATGCTCGAAGGATACTACAGTGGAGTGATAAATAATAGGGAAGTTGTATCACCTGTGGAGGGTGGCATCAAAATCTACCCCTACCCTTCGAGGGTATGCCATGTAGGTAGGGTTGTTCTACTCGAATGGCAGGGTGTTACAAAACGCCATCCAGGCAAGCATGCTGATGTCGCATACTCGCCTCCTCCACAGGGGTTGGCTTTTGTAACCCTGTACAGTGTGTGGGACTTCAAAAACTTTATTTTGCTAGTAGTCAGCCGCTTCTGTGCCCCAAGAGGTTGGGGTCTTTTCTTGCTATTCTAGCCATCTTTCCCCCAACCGGCCACCGACCGCGATTACCTCGTCCATCACCTTGAGCGGCAGGACCCTCCGCAGACTGTTGGGTAGGAGGAAACTAAAGGTGAATGGATCCTTTCCTTGTTCCTGTATCTCCCACAACACCAGTTCTGCGTGGAATCCTGTGGGAAGATCATCAGGGCACGGTGGGAGAGGTGCGGACAGTAGCACGGCTGGTTTGGCTCTCAGCTGTTTCCTGGCTTCCTCTACTAGCTTTTTGCATTTTTCCCTAGAGGCCGCTTTTCTTTCCGCATATGGGTCCTCTTGTGGTGGCTCTATCTGCGGCGAGGGGGGTTGTGGGACTACATTCTCCCTGAATCGGTTCATGTTGATTTCCAGTTCTGCTTCCTCCCCCTACCGTTCTGCCTGTGTTGCTTCTTCCTTGAATCCGAGGGCGTCAATTTCCTATGGGGTTAGGCCGGCCAGCAATAGGTATTTTTGTTGCTCATCCAAGCTCAATCTAACCTCTGCAGGTAAGGGTGGCATCTGAAATCAAGCATGTAGGGCTCTCCGCACCATGCCAAGCTTTCTCTGCGTCACCTCCAATGACTCTCCTTGCACTGTGTGGGTGGCGTCTAGGATGGTGTCGAGGAAGGCCTTTTGTTGAGTGCTAAAGGCCACTTGGGCCGCTTTTGCCTTGCTCTCTGCGATGATTTTCTCATTTTCTGCCAGAGCAAGGCGCCGCGCCAGTGTCTTCACCCTCTTTTCATTGTGCGCAGCCTACTCCTCTGCTCTTTTGTTCATCACCTCTAATCTCTCTCCTTGCTTTAGGGTTAGCATCATGAGTTTATGCTCATAGTCTTCCAACTCCCTAACAAGCCTCTCTTGCTCTTCTTTTCTAGAGGTTAGTTGATTTGTCAGGTGCCCGTTCTCCTCTTGCTGCTCCTTCATGCCTTGTTGTCTCTCCTCGTCCCTGGCATTCAGCTCAGCCACAAGCGCACCCACCTGAGCAGATTTCGTAGCGAGCTCCTAATATTGCATTATCAGGAGCTTGTGCTCTCTTTGCATTTTCACTAGTTCCTGTCTCTCATTTTCAAGCTGTTGTATCCAATGCTCCTCCCTCTCATTCTTAGCCTTCATTTCTTGTTTGAGATATGCGATCTCCCTCTACTGCATGGCTATCATTCTTGTTTTATCCAACTGGAAGGTGGCCACTGATTCCTTCTCGGCTACCAACTCAGCCACGGCTATCTTGTGTTCCTCCTTAGCTTTCTCCAATTGGGAGAGTAGCTCGGCGACGTATTTGTCATAATTAGTCGATGGCACCATCGTTGTGTGGATGGGCGAGGTTGAGGCTTCTACCTTCTGCCTTTTGGGCTCTTGCCTGGATTCCGCATCCATAGCTGGCCTCTTTTGTCCTGTGGCCATGGTTTCTGTGCTCCATCTCTTGTTGATGAAGTACTGCATCCACGCCACGAAGTTTGACACGTCGGCACTGGTCGGGATGCTAGGGGTGATGGTGGTGGGTTCAGCAGAAGACACCAGGAGGGTAGGAATTGGATGAATCAGGGCCTTGCCCTTGCCCTCAGGGACTGGAGGTGGCACAAACTCTGGCACCTGGGTGCTAGACCCTGGCCCCTCTTCTCTATGTGGGCTCAGGCTCCTCAGTTCATCTACTCGGCTCTGTTGCTCGATGGACCAGCGTGTGGCTTTTGCCAGGTCCTCGTCCTCCTTCCTTCGTAGCTCTTCCTCTTCCTCATCCGCCTTTCTTTTCCTTTCCCTCTCCGCTTTTCTCTGCTCTTCCTTCTTCTTCCCTCTTTCTTCTTTTTCCTTCCTTTTCTTCTCCTCTGCTTCTTGTTTCGACGCCTTCTTTGCTTTCTGCAATTCTTCTTTTTCCTTCTCCTCCTGCTGTCTCTTCGTTCTCTCTCTCTCCTTGGCCTCTTTTAGGGACTCTTTCTTTGCCCTTTCCAAGTCTTCTCTCTCCTTCTTTCTGCCTTCATCATCCTTCTTCTTCCTCTGCGTTGTCTTCTTCTTGGGTCTCCTCGTTGTCTTTTTGCTTGTGTGTCCCTCCCCTTCTTCTTCTGTTTCAGTTTTGTCGGTGGACCTATCCTTGTCCTGGTGAGGAGGCGACCTCTCTAGTGTTTCTCCTTCTCCTTCTTCCACCTCCTGTGCTTCCTTCACTGCCTCCTGGATGAGTGCAGTCAAGACACCTCCATACCCGATGAAGGAGGCTTTGGAGGAGGCTTTCTTTCTTTCTGTAACTTTAGAAGCCGGAGATTCTCCTCCTGCCGGTACACTTCCTAGGGCCAATGCTTTGGCCACTTGATCAATCGTTTTTCACACGTACCCATTCCAATCTACTTCCTCTAGGGTATGGGTTGCTACATTCTCCAGCACTGGTATGCTAATTCGATGCATCAAGGAATTGTAACGGTGGCTAGAGAAGAGCACATGTATTAGATTGGCCTGCAACCTGGCTTCTGTGTCAGGGATGTCCTGGATGCTTATGCCGTCATTTGTGAGCACCTCTTCCTTCTTCATTTTCAGCATGGCATAAGCATCCCTTTTTTGTTTCCTCTCCGTCTTTGGTACCAATCGCAAAGCCTTCTCCACCAAGGCTGGATCTAACCGGACCTGTACATGCTTTGCACCTTCTCCTCTGCCCACTATTACAATACCACATTCTTGGTCTAGGTTGTATGTTTTGAGGAACTCCATGCAGTTTAGGTGGTTCGGCTCCTGTGAGAATTTTTCAAGATACTTTGTGAGGTTTCATTGTTCCACCACCCTCCTGGCTGCTTCCTCCTTGGCCACCACGACTTCTATGTTGTCGATGGTTTGGAATTTGAGCTGGCTGAAGGCGCGGTTCTCTAGATGGATGCAGTATTGCTCCCTTTCCTCGTCTGTGAACGGGAGTCGATGGGCCTGGTCTTGCTGCAACATTTTATGCTCCTACCATAAATCATAACTTTCATTAGTATTTTCCACATATCAATTCGTTGATTGCGGGAAAAGAAAAACTCTATGATTTTTGAATGAATTCCTTAGGAAGCCATGTAGATTTTCCTTCTTAAACTTGGACTTTTGCCCTTTACTTCAAAGTTTTTCCTGCCCATTTTCCTACCCCGTTCGTTTTTTTTCATACTACATGCTTATGCTTTTCACTAGCTTTACTTTATTGTATCCCTTTTGATTCATTTCTAATCTGATTCATTTCACCTTACCCTCCCCTTCCAACTTGAAAAGAATCCTTCCTAGGATTGAGGGTCAAAAGGTTGAGGGCTTTCGGCATGTTGGGGTAGGAGTTACTTGTGAAGGAACCAAGTATAGAAATTTGGATTGTATTCTAGTTGAGCTATGCGGTCCAAATCAAAGGGTCAAATTCCTACGTGCGTGATGCATGTGAGAACATCTGTGAGGAAGTCACCAAAGTCGACCCGACTCGCAATGTGGAGTTCTTCCTTTGTTAAGAGGCGGTCAAGGTAGGGATGCTCCTTGATGTGCTCTTCCATGGGTCGGCCCCGAAGAGTGGTTAACACTCTATACGAGGTGGACGCGACATAAATGAGGTCATACTCTGCTGTTTTGATGGCTCGGCGTTGCTCAACATTGGTCATTATGTGACATCCTTCAACTACCCATTGTAGCTTGAGAGTGTACCACTACCTCAAGAAAGATGATCCAGTGTCAGCAAGGTGTGATAACTCCATGATTTCTTAGTCAGTGATAGCAGAAGTGGTTCATGGATCATATGACGTGATAAGGCATTGTTTGATGGCTTGCTCCTTGGAGATTTCGCTGTGAATCAACTCAGCAACTGTTCAAATTCAAAGAGGCAGATAGATGACAGACAGAGTGAAGCAACTCGCTTCCTCTCTCACACTCTATATTTATACCACACTCAATAGTGAAAGATACAACCTACGGTCATAAGTCCATTCACACCAAAGGCACCGACTTATTTAATGTATCTAACTACTATGGCTAGACTATCTGTGTTGAGCTCATGTCGGTCAACACACACTAAATGAGCTTGATATTCTAACACTCCCCCTCAAGCTCAAGACAGCATATGTACTCCAAGTAGCTGTCTAAAACCACAGAACTTATCTTTACCCAGAGACTTGGTAAAGATATCTGCTACCTGCTCATCAGTCCTCACATGCATAAGATCAACCTTTCCTACAAGAACCATCTCACGAATAAAGTGGTAGTGTACCTCTATGTGTTTTGTCCTAGCATGGTAAACTGGATTCATGGCCAGGAGTACACTACTCAGATTATCACATAACAGTTTCACTGGAGCATCAACCTGAATATCCAAGTCAGCCATAAGCTTGAGCAGCCAAGCAATCTCACATGCTGCCAATGCAGCCCCCCTATACTCTGCCTCAGTACTAGATAAAGCAACCGTAGGCTGCTTCTTGCTGCTCCAACTGATCATGCCGCTACCAAAGCCAAAGGCATAGCCACTCGTAGATCGTCTGTCAGTTGAGCATCCTGCCCAATCTGCATCTGTGTATCCAATCAGTATCAAGGGCTTATCTCTGACATAGAACAGCCCATAGTCTACAGTGGACTTAACATACCTCATGATGCGTCTAACTGCATCCAAGTGCGGCTTTCTCGGCTTTTGCATAAACTGGCTTATCAGCCCTACTGCATAGCTCAAGTCAGGCCTAGTGATGGTCAAGTAAATCAGACTGCCGACCATCTGCCTGTACATAGTCACATCTTCTACTTCAGCCCCAGTGTTCATGTCTAGCTTTACATTCTGGTCCAGAGGTGTATCCAGTGGTTTGCATTCAGCCATGCCATACTTCTTAAGCATTTCCATGGCATAGTGCTTCTGCATCAGCCATAAGCCATTTTCAACTGGTACGACCTCAATACCCAAGAAATACTTCAGATCTCCCAGATCTTTCATGTCAAATTCAGATTTCAGCATCTTCATAGCATGCTGAATTCCCATGTCATCATTTCCAGTGATTATCAAGTCATCAACATATATGACCAGCACTACCAAGCCACTGTCAGTCTTCTTTGTAAACAGGCTGTGATCAGCCCTGCCAACAACAAATCCAAGACTCTGCAAGTAACTGCTGATCCTAGTATGCCAGGCTCTCGGAGCCTGCTTCAGCCCATACAGTGCCTTTTTCAGCCTGCACACATAATGCTGAAAATCAGGGTGCTCATACCCTTCCGGCTGAACCATGTATACATCCTCTGTTAAATCACCATTGAGGAATGCATTCTTAACATCCATCTGCCGCAATTTCCAGCCTTTTGCAGCAGCCAAGGCAATAACAGTTCGTATGGTTGCCATTTTTGCAACCGGGCTGAATGTTTCATCATAATCCAAGCCATACTGCTGAGCATATCCTTTAGCGACCAGCCTTGCTTTGTACCTTTCTACACTGCCATCAGACTTACATTTGATTTTATACACCCATTTGCAGCCAACAGGCTTTTTCCCTTCAGGCAGTGGTACCAAATCCCAAGTCTGATTTTCAACCAAGGCTTTCATCTCTTCGTCCATAGCCATGCACCAGTTTTCATCCTTTGCAGCTTCAGCATAAGTACCTGGTTCTTTGATCTCCATCACTTTTGTCATGTATGCATAATGCTTTGCAGAATAACCAGAGTACGTCAACCTGTCAATAGGGTATCTGACCCTCTGCGATCGTCTAGGCTGTGGTGCACTACTCGATTCACCTCTCTCATGAGGCGGAATGTACCTGTTCTGCCTCGTGCCAGGCGTATAGACAGTCGGAATACCAAGTTCGCTGTCTAAAGTATCACTAGACTCATAGCCCGAAGTCATTCTGCCAGGTGTCATCATACCATCACTAACTTTCTCTTTTCCTTTGATGTCCAAGACATCATGTCTCCCCCTCACTGACATACCCGTGTCAGTGGACGGTGAGCTCCTCAATCTCCCTGTCCATGGGGATACTGTCTGACTGATAGGGCCTGTCATAGCAGTGCTCTGCTGCATATCAACTGTAGAGACATGAGTGGAAGACAGATCGGATGGCACTGCAACTAGTGAGACATACCACGAGCCCAGCTCATCAAAGATGACATCCCTGCTTACCAAAGTCTCCCTGGTAGAGGGATCATAACATTTGTATGCCTTCTTCTCCTGCGAGTATCCAATGAACACACTCTTATGCGCTTTGGGATCCAGCTTTTTCCTCTTCTCATCTGGAATGTGCACATAAGCAAGACAGCCAAAGACCTTCATGTGTCTTACATCCGGCTTATAGCCATAGAGCCTCTCAAACGGTGTCATGTCATGAATGCCTGCAGTGGGAGTCCTGTTCAGAATATATGCGGCTGTCACAACAGCCTCTGCCCAATAGTAAAGCGGCATATGCTTCTCATTCATCATGGCCCTGGCAGCTTCCATTAGAACCCTGTTCTTCCTTTCAGCTACTCTGTTTTGCTGCGGAGAGTAGCTGCAGGTTAGCTGCCTACGAATGCCATTTTCAGCCAAAAAATCAGCAAATTCATTGGAGACATACTCCCCACCGCTATCAGATCTCAAGCAAGAGATGTAACACTCAAATTCCTTCTCAACCTGTGCCTTAAATTTCTGAAAAACAGCAAAGACCTCATCTTTTTTTTTCAATATGTAAAGCCAGGTATATCGACTGTAGTCATCAATGAAGGATACATAGTATCTGGAACCCCCCATAGATGCATTATGAGCTGGTCCCCAAACATCAGAGTGCACTAACTGCAGTGGTCGTGTACTCTGTCTTACATGCCTGACAAACGGCAATCGTGACTGCTTACCAAACTGGCAAGCCTCGCAGACATGACCAATATCTAAATATTGGAATCTAGGTAGCCCTGTTACCAGCTGCTTCTTCTGCATGGTCTGCAGCCTCTGCAAATTGACATGCCCCACTCTCTTGTGCCAAATCTCTAAGTCCCTGATAGTGCCAGAACCCTGAGCAAACATAGCGGAATTCAGCTCTGGCAGTGTAGCATCAAGAGTGAACATTCTTCCATTTCTGTGGCCTTTCGCGATCAACTTGCATCCATTGCCAAACTCTTCAATAAAGCAGCCATGCTTATTGAAGCGAACCTGCAAGTTCTGCTCTGTCATTTGACCCACAGACAATAGGTTCTTCGTAATCGAAGGAACATGCAAAACATCATGAAGATTCTTCTTCCTGCCATCATGTACAACCAGAGGCACTTTGCCTTTATGCTCAATGCTATGCTGCGTGTCATCACCTGTGCATACATAGCCATGCTTTTCAGCCACCATATCCGTGAACCAATCACCATGAGGGGTCATGTGATTCGACGCCCCCGAGTCAATGTACCACACTACATCATCAGATGATTTTTGAGCAGCCTTATCTTTGACATATTGCATGGCAAACAGTCTATCACCAGAGTCATCTGCCTGACTGGACGTAGCATAATGTCCATGCTGCTTGCCCTTCTGATTTCCCTGCTTCTTCCAGTAATCATTTGCAATATTCCCATACTTTCCGCAGTAGTGACAATCCTTGTCCTTATTTGGATTGTTTGACTGACACTGCTGCTGCCATGAGCCTCTGCCACGGGAGTTCGATCTCCCCCTACCTCGAAAGCTGCCACTACCTCTTGCATTTGATGACTGCTGATTGCTATTACTATAGGATGCATTCTATTGGCCTCCTCTGCCAGATCCATAGCCTCTACCATGGCTACCACGACCACGCTGATTCGAATAAAAAACTGCATCCTTATTCTTAGAGCTGCTTGACCCTGTAGCTAAGCCAAGCTTCACCTCTTCATGAATCAATAATGCAACCAGCTCATTAAAGTCAGGCATCTCAGCCCACACAGATACTGAAGTGTCAAAAGACTTATACTCCGGACCCAAGCCATTTAAGGTCACTGCAACCATATCCTCATCTTCTACCTGTGAGCCAACAGATGCGAGCTGATCTGCTAAGGTTTTAATCTTCGTGACATAGTCCTGTATGGATCTATTCTTCCTCTCTATGTTGTTGAATTTTTGCTTCAGTTGTATCTTCCTGGCACTCGTAGTTGTGCCATAGTACCTGACCAATATGTTCCATGCATCTGCTGGGGATTTACAGTTCATGATCTGCATCACCATAGCATCCGAGATACATAATGACAGCCAATGTAAAACTCTACAAGCTCTTTCTGTCCAAGCTCGATGTGCTCGTCTTTGATCAGCTGTAGGATTCCTATCTGGAACTTCAGGTTCAGCCTCAACACCTGTCACTAAGTCCCAGTATCCTTTGCCTATCAGAAAGTTCTCCATGCGGAACTTCCATATTGCATAATTGTTGCTATCAAGCTTTTCTCCCACAATCTCGGTTACGTTATCAGTTCTATCAGCATTTGCCATGTTGCAGACCTTGCCTGACTACCTGCAAACCAAGATTTTCTTAACAGTTCAACTTCAGCCCAGAACTGTTTATGACAGTTTTCTGCAATTAATTGCAGTAAAAAAACCAGAGTATTTCAGCCCACTGACACCCCAAAACAACCCACAAACAAGTGGTCTCAACTGTAGATATAACTATCAATACATAAGCTATGTGTTTGCTTCAGCTTAAGCTTATGTAACCTCACTGCCAGGGTACATACATGCAGTCTGAAAACTGTAAACTGTGAGTAACCAGCAGCAATTTCAAGTCCAAAACTGAGTGTGTCAACCAATTCAGTTTCAAGTTGCAGTCAACCAGAATTCAGCATACCAAGCTCCAAGCAGCTCCAAAATTGTAATTAGCCAGGACAGTGTAACTGCATTTACTTCAGCTTCAAAATTCAGTTTTCAATGATGCTCATTGCTTGCTTCAATTCTCCATGCATTAGCATGTATAGGCCAGTTCATATAGATGATGGAACCCCCAAGATGACCTGTGTTGCTTCAGTAATGCACAGTACTTGTCATTGACTGTGTATGACAGTTTTCAGTTTGTCATTGATTTTCAGATCTGAGTATTCTGTCATTGACTGTGTATGACAGTTTTCAGCCTATCATTGATTTTCAGATCTGAGTATTCTGTCATTGACTGTGTATGACAGTTTTCAGATTTTCAGATCTGAGTATTCTGTCATTGACTGTGTATAACAGTTTTCAGATTTTTAGATCTGAGTATTCTGTCATTGACTGTGTATGACAGATTTCAGATTTTTTAGATCTGAGTATTCTGAGCAAGAGATCTCAGCTCCAAGACATTTGATCCAATGTATACATGCTTTGACACATTCTTGTGCTCCAAAGATGCTTTCTGAGTGTAGTACAAGGCTCCTGTGTGTCAGTAATGACTGAATGCATGCTGTCCATTCATGTTTATAGCAGTTCAGAAATGATTACAGGTCTGTGTCTGTCACTCCAGCTCATAACAGAGCTCCCACACAAGCATTTACTCCTTGCACACTTCAAATACCTTCAATAGTGAGCATACATGCTCTATGAACCTTGTCCAGGTGCCCCACTGAAGATTGACAGGTTGCTATTCACTCAGATCAGCAAGCGCAGATTTTCAGATACAGGTTGCTATCCATTCAGATCAGCAGGCGCAGATTTTTAGATACAGGTTGCTGTCCATTCAGGAGGCAGTCCACGATTTCAGGACATAGATTTCAGGAGACAGTCCACGATTTTCAAACACAGGTTTCAGGAGGCAGTCCACGATTTTTCCTGATTCCTTACTTCCATCTCATTTGCACTGCAAGTTGTCATGCCCATTCTCCCACAGCCTCATGGATGAAGCTCTGATACCATGTTCAGATTCAAAGAGGCAGATAGATGACAGACAGAGTGAAGCAACTCGCTTCCTCTCTCACACTCTATATTTATACCACACTCAATAGTGAAAGATACAACCTACGGTCATAAGACCATTCACACCAAAGGCACCGACTTATTTAATGTATCTAACTACTATGGCTAGACTAGCTGTGTCCAGCTCATGTCGGTCAACACACACTAAATGAGCTTGATATTCTAACAGCAGCGGAGCGAGAAGCTTTTGCAAATGCGAACTCAAAGGTCTCCCAGGAGCAAGGCATATTGCGCACTTCCGTTGTAAAGGGTTCTGCTAATAGATCTAAGTCCAAGCGGTCGTAGCTGAGGGCTAGCGACACGAAGGTGGCATCGAGTCTTTTAATGCATTCCACCACATCATCCCCGGTGTCCTCCGCAAGGTCAACGGCTAGCGCTAGGAAGGATTTTTGTTCGTAGGATGGCGTAAGACTGATAGGTGGTTGCGGTTTGACAGAACAAGAACTTTTGACAATGAAGAAGGGCGGTTGGGAGTTTCCTTGAGCTTGCAGTTGGGCTGTTTGGAACATGGGTGGATTAGGGTCAACTTCAACAGATGGACTGCTGCATTCAGCTTTTCTTTGGGGAGTCGGATTGACTTGGTCGGATGATGCCTCCTGTGACAGTGGGCTGTTGCTTGGGCCGATAGGTTTGTGCAACTTTCTTGGGCCAAAGTGTAGATGAGTTGGATGGTCGGGGCTCTGGAGAGCACTCCGGCTTATGGTTTTGAGGTGTTAAGGGACGTGGGCTGATCAAGCTTGAGGATGGCATATGAATAGTGCCTTTGGCCATGGGGGCCTTAGGGATCCACAGTGAGGTATTTCCCTCATAGTAGCCTTGCACATGCAAGAGGGCTTTAGGGACCCATCTTTGCTTGATCACGCGGCTCTTCCTATGATTGCGTCTTGGCTTCCTAGGTTTAGAGTTCTGGGTCTTATGAGGATAGGCGCATCGACTCCTAGGCAGTTGCTGCGACTGTTTAGGCACCCATTGGAAGCGAGGCCATTGGGCCTTTGCTTTGGTCGCTGCGGGCTGCGGTTTATGGAAGTCGGGGAGCGGCAGCCACGCACTACCCCCCTCCTTAGTCTTGTCTACGGATGTTTCTATCGGTGGCTTTGCGGACAGTGATGGTGTTGCGTAGCCCTTGCTGAAAACTGTGACAATGCGCACATTGCCTATTGCTAGGTGGATGCGCTGCGACTCATAATCAACATTGTAGTGAGTCTGCTTTTTGAAGGTTCACCCCAACAATGACTCCGTGCCTGCGTCTGTAGCACTTGGCAACATGTAAAAAAGCATTGGAACAATCTAAGACTCAATAGAAACGGTGACTCTGCACTTGCCGAGAAGTGCGTATGATTGAGCCCCATATGGGTTTAATTTGGCAGTTGTGGGTTCAAGTAGTGGTTTGCCAAGTTGGATCCAATGATTGTGGGTTAAGACATTGAAGTCTGCTCCCTCGTCGATCAAGGCGTTGAAAGTGCATGTTTGCTTGGCAGTGACCGTGACACGGAGGTAAGCGTGCTCTACGGCTTCCTCATCATCTTCATTGATTTCAGCGATTGTAGCTACTTGTACTTTGATCGGTGGCTCTAACAAGGGTGGCTCATGGAAAGTATGTGTGGGAGGAAAGTACTTCTTGACACGACTGCCATTGAAGAAGCCTATTCCCTCACCGTCTAGTGTCTCAAGCTCGACATTGCTGGTTCGGCTGATCGCACGAACCTTGAAGGGTCCGAGACCTCTAAATTTCATTTTTTGCTTATGCCCCTTAACTAAATAAAGGAGCACTAAGTCACCTTGTTCAAACTCGTACTGCTTGACATGTTTGTCAAACCAGCTTTTGCATCAAGCTTTCTCACAAATCAGAACATGGGTGGCTAAAAGACGAGTTTCTGATAGGCATTCCAGCTCGACCAGGCATTGCATCCATGCCTCCTTCCCTTCCCATCGTTCTTGAAGTGCTATTCTAAGGCTAGGAACAAAGAATTCTAACGATAGAATTGCCTTAGTTCCATAGGTCAGCCTAAAGGGCGTTTGGCCGACAGCCGTTTTATAAGCTATGCGATAGGCCCATAAGGCTGCCATCAGCTTGTTGTCCCAATCGCTCGCTGCGTGAGGCTGAGACTACTTTAGTCAGGACATTGATAAGAATCTTGTTAGTTGATTCTGCCTGGCCATTAGCCTGAGGGTAGTATGGTGAGGATTTGTGATACATGATGAGAAAGGTCGATAGGAGATGTGCTATCACTTCATTGATGAAGTGTGTGCCTTGGTCGCTAACCAGTTCGATGGGGCAACCGAAGCACGAGATCACTTGCTCCCATAAGAACTTGGCAGTTTTCCTAGCGTCATTTTTTCGTGTGGCTCTTGCCTCTACCCATTTTGTGAGGTAATCTATGGCCACCATGATGTACTTGGCTTGTGAGTACTGTGCCGCAGGACTGATGGGTCCTATGAAGTCAATTCCCCATTTTTCAAAGGGTTGGCGAGCAATAATTAGGGTCAACTCCATTTGATCCTTACGAATCGGGACTTTTTTCCGTTGGCACTCATCACAATGCTTGACAAATCGCTTGGCATTGCGAAAAAGTGTGGGCCACCATAGTTGAGACTGCAGTACCTTCCGTGCTATCGTGTCTCCACCAAAGTGTCCTCCTGCAATGCCGTTGTGTGCCTTCGAGAGCACATCGTGCATCTCATGCTCACACACGCACCTACACAACAATCCGTCTTGCCCTAGCCTATAGAGTTGGCCTATAATCAGCTGGAAGGGCTAAATCTTCAGGATCAAGCGCCTGAGTCGGGCTTTTTCTATTGGTTGCTCAAGTAGTCTGTGCTCGAGCACTTGGACTATGTCGTCCGCCCAATATGGCATTAGGTCAGCCTTAAATAAATCTCTCACATTGGACAGGTGGAATAAGTGGGCGTCAAGTAACTCGTCAACGATGCCTTATCCAGCGGCTTCTCTGTGGGTATGTGTGACATGTGATCAGCCATGTAATGTTGTTTTCCCTTTCATACCACCATGGAGAATTCGAACTCTAGGAGCAGGAGGAGCCATCGAGCTATGCGTCCTGTAGCACAAGGTTTGTTTACTAAATAGAGCAGGGCTTGATGGTCCACGAAAAAGATGAAGGGTGTGACCAATAGATAATGCCAAAATTTCTTCACAGCGAACACCATGGCTAATCCCTCCCTCTCTGTTGTCGAGTAATTCATCTCCGTCTGAGTGAGTTGTCTACTAGCAAAGCTCATTGGATAATCTAAGTTGTGCTCACCAAGTTAGCACAACACTGCCCCCACGGCAAATTTAGAAGCATCGATGTGCACGTGGAAGGTAATGGTCCAATCTGGGGCTCGTAGAATTGGTGTTGTTGTGAGAGTCTTTTTCAATTCTTCGTACGCTCATTGGCATGCCTCGGTCCACTCAAAGACAATCAACAGCTTGTACAATGGTCTGACAATCAGCACATAGTTCAGTACAAACCGTCGATAGTATCTTGTATGGCCTAAGAAGCATTGAACTCCCTTGTAATTAATTGGGGGTGGAAGGTCAACAATAACCCTAACCTTTGAAGAAGTCAGTGGCAATGCCGTTCTTCGACACCACGTATCCTAATATGCATCCGTGCTTTACCCAAAATTGACACTTCAAGGGGTTCAAGGAGAGACGATATAAGCGACACCGTTCAAAGACTGCGTGGAGTTTGTCTAAGTGTTCGATCCAGGTCGAATAGACACACAGATCGTCGACAAAGACCTCTAACTCCTTGCGAAGCATGTCCTTAAAGATAGTGCACATGAGACGTTGAAAAGTGGCGGGGGCATTGGTCAACCTGAAAGGCATGACTATGTACGCGAAGACGCCCCACTCAATGGCAAAGGCGGTCTTGTTCCTATCTGCAAGATGCACTTGCACCTAGTTGTACCCTGAGAAGCCATCCAGAAAACTATAGGCTTCCTTGCATGCCACCCTCTCAAGCATGTGCTCGGTGTACGGCAATGGATAGTTGTCTCTCTTCATAGCAGCATTCACTTTCTTGTAATTGACGCACACTCAGATTTTTCCGTTCTTCTTCATCACAATGACTATGGGTGATACCCAGTCTGTGTGCTCAATTTCGTAAATGAATCTAGCTCTCATCATCTTGTCAATTTCCTCTTTGACAGCATGAGCGTGTTTTGGATTCATAGGGTACGGTCGCTGCTTGACCGGTGTCACGTCCGACGTCATGGGTATGTTGTGAGTTACAACACTCAAAACTACCCCCTGTAGCTCCTCTAAGGACTAGGCAAACACATCTACATACTCTTGCAAGAGAGCAACAAGACTCGTTTCTTCTTCACCAGTCAAGTCGTCGGCAATGAACACTTGTCGGGGTGTTTCCCCTTCCTGGGCTAGGTCTACCTCCTTGACCTTGGCTAGTCCTTCGATTGGTTTGCTCGTCTGCCCTTGACATTTGGCACCTAACAAAACTACTACCCTATCCCCTTTTTTGAATTTCGTGAAGCGTTTAGGGAGGTCTTGCAGCTTTTGCTATTCTTTTGATCGTGTATCCCTGGGTTACTTTGCCTTTTCTTGCCTTAACCGCCTCCGCCTAAGGTGGACGGGTAGGTCCCCCTTGGTACATCTGGTCATGGGCGGCGTAGGGATCTCTGGATCACTATCCAAACTAACTTCCAATTCAGAGTCAAACCCTCCATCTTCGTTGGAAGAGGTGGTCTCCCCTGGTGGCCGTAGTTCAGATGGCGATTCGGTCCTAAGTATTGATGTCATTCCTAGCTGGGCTAGGCCTGCTTGCTCAAGGTCTATGGCTCCTATGCATTCCAACCAAGCTCCATCACATTCCATTTGCATGACTCCTCACTCTACTCTAAGGGCCTACCTTTTCTGTGGCTTGACGTCTACTCGTATATGCTCAATTTCTCGTCCTTCAGTGTCATATTCTATGGTATCTATTTCACCCTTGCTCCCATCACTAAAGGATTGGCAGTCTTCGTATTTGTCACTGGAATCTTTGTCATCCGAGTGCTGTCGTCTCCTAGGGCTTGTGAAAGAGGCAGGATCTAGAGCATGGCAGAGGCGGAAGCTATGGAGGATGGAAGATGAAGATACTACTCATGTTGACATTGACAAAGAAGACAACTGTTACACAAGTGAATTAGGTTTCAAGATTGAGACTTGAACTCATAAACACAATCTTGTGTAGGCCTGACAATGACACAGACACTTGACAGAAAGAGACAAGTACTATTGCATTATCATCATATGAAAGTGATAGTCAAGTACATCATTATATAGGATTGCTTGGTAGCACACTACATCACTGTGCCTATGAGATCTGTCTCTCTTCCTAGAATGAACTGCATCTTCCTAGCCTAGTTGTTCCATACAAAGGGGCATACATAGGGTGTGATTGGCAGATTCTCAACACCCCTCCTCAATCACAACCTGAAAGTACAAAGTGTGTAGAGGCTTTAGCGAGAGCAACACCTGCAAAGTGTGGGCATACCACAAACATGGCAAAACACCAGAGGCTGTCGCGCAGAAAAGGCTAAGTGTGGGTACCATAAACATGGTGGACATCCAGAGGCTGTAACAGGGGCCTCACAAAGTGTACAGAGGTTGTAGTACAAGGTTACTTGAGGAGTTTTTACAAGCTTATGAAAGGAACATTAGGGCAGGTACAATGCTTTTAAAATAGAAAATGAGAGAGACAAGGACCGATAGGCCCTTGTGGTCTTTTTTAGCATATGCTTTCTCTTTGTCAGCATGGAAAATCTTCTTGTCTTTCATCTTTGGTTCTTCAGCTTTGAATGATGTGATCATTTGGTCTTCATGGCAGATCTTCTTCTTGTCCTTCTTTTCTTCTTCATTGTCTGTTTGGTCTACTTCTTCTTTGACTTTGCTTGCAACTTTAGTCTTCATGTCCATGTCCCTCTCAAGAAAAGGTATCATCTTTGAGGTAGTGGAAATGTCTTCAAAATCTTCTGATGGATTCATTGATTGAACTTTGATGTAGACAGCTCCATGTCTTTCTGCAAGTAAGATAGCCAAGTCTTGCATGCAATGTAAATGGGCAACAAGAGTAATGTTACTCTTTATGACATGTAATCACCCAAGAGACTTCATGCTTGGCATTTCCATGATGGAATCAGTTTAAATTTTCTGAAACTTTCTAGCACAAAGTTGAAATCTAATGTGTCAAAAGACACAACCAATGGTAGTGTGAAAACACACTATGTAGTATCAAAAGATACTATGGTTGAACTTGATGATGATTCTTGATGCTTTGATTTTGTTGATGCTTATCTTCTTGAATCTTTTTCTTACTGGGAACTTCAGTAACACAGTGGATCAGAGTGGCAGAGGCTTGGGTTGAGTGTCAGGAGAGAGAAAATGAAAGAAAAATGAGTTTGGGAGATTTTGGCTATGGTGGAATTAGGGTTTCTGAGACAAGGGCCTGGTTTTTTTCAGATTGCAGGAGCTGTACTTGATGATTTTCAAAAAAAAATTTATGGAAAGATAGCTTACTTCATGGGCTATCAAAGCCCCATAACAATCGATCAGATCGCAGGCAATACGACGCATGCAGAGAGCTCGATCAGAGACGGCACAGATCAGGACAACGACGATGAATTTTCACAATGCCAAGGTTGTCAGTTGCCAATGTGCCTCGGTGATGTGCCAGGAGAAGTGCAGGGAGTAGGAGAACAATCCCTAGAAGGAATCAGGAGCTGAAGTGGCCTGGTTGAGGAGTTATGGAAGCTCCAAGTGAGGTAGGTCATGTCTGGCTATGGTAGACACAGGGCAGAGATTGAGAATTTTCACAATGTTGAAGCTATGCTTGCCCAAAGTCAGTGATTGATGTGTCAAAAAGAAGCTCTGAAAGCAAGAGAACACTTTCCCAGAAGGAAGCTCCAAAAGATTTGACCTGTGGAGTGAGATATAAGAGCTTCAAGCTGACAGGGTGATGCTGGCTATGGCTGCCATGGAAGCTCAAGTGAAAGAGATAAAGTCATGGGCTAGAACTGTGGTGACCAGAGTTGAAGAGGAATTGAGAGAGAGCAGAGAAGAGCTAAGCCATGCTTAGTTGAGCTCTGATACCATGTGAAAGATGCGGGATCTAGAGCATGGCAGAGGCGGAAGCTATGGAGGATGGAAGATGAAGATACTACTCATGTTGACATTGACAAAGAAGACAACTGTTACACAAGTGAATTAGGTTTCAAGGTTGAGACTTGAACTCATAAACACAATCTTGTGTAGGCCTAACAATGACACAGACACTTGACAGAAAGAGACAAGTACTATTGCATTATCATCATATGAAAGTGATAGTCAAGTACATCATTATATAGGATTGCTTGGTAGCACACTACATCACTATGCCTATGGGATCTGTCTCTCTTCCTAGAATGAACTGCATCTTCCTAGCCTAGTTGTTCCATACAAAGGGGCATACATAGGGTATGATTGGCAGATTCTCAACAGGGCTTGGTATGCCTCGTGGCATTGGTCAGGAACTAGGGCCCAGTTATACATGAGGTTTAAGTCGTGCACCCTGGTCCATTGCCACTTGGATTCCTCTAAGAGATCCTGGAGTGGTTTGACATTTGCAGCTGGGTTGCCAGCTAGTTGGTCCGTCAGATATTCCATTATCCCCTGGAGTTCCCTTTTGTTGGATGGTACGTGGAGGTGACGGGCGTAGGCTTTCCATGGAGGCTTTCTGCCATCATGCAGACTAGTGTAGAGAGTGCTTCGTTGGATTTGCTGATTGTTTTGATGGCCTGCTCATATGCCTCATGATCTGAGAATGGCAGGTCGATTGTGGCAAGAACGTGCATCCAATCCCACTCATCCTCTAGGCATGGGATATACTTGGTCAAGGGCCCATAGGGCTTCTTGACCTAAGTGTTCCCCTTGAGCATAGCAGAGATGGCATCTAGGTCGACTGGTGAGGTCTTCCAAGTATCCATCTCTATTCTTACGGCGTCCGTTCTATTGCCAAGGAAGATCAAGTGGTTACCCCAATCTTTGATGACTCTAGCGTTGTGCATCCAGGGTCGGCCTAATAGGACATCGTAGTCCACTCCCTTCATGACTATAAAGTCGACAGAGAACTAGACACCTGCGATCTTCACTGGCCAATTTTTTAGTATCCCGAATGGCTTCACTCTCATACCGTTTGCTAGCGTGACATAAACCTAGCAGCTTTGATGGGCGGGTTTTCCCAAGTCTGAAGCACTGCATGGCTAACCACACTAATCCTAGCTCCCATGTCTACGATTCCCTTTCTTGTTGTGTCACCCAGGGCTAGGACCGACAAGACCGTGTGCATCTCAAAGTCTTCCCAAAAGGCGTTGACGTGCAAG
Organism: Lygodium microphyllum; assembly: GCF_053477565.2. Taxonomy (NCBI): domain Eukaryota; kingdom Viridiplantae; phylum Streptophyta; class Polypodiopsida; order Schizaeales; family Lygodiaceae; genus Lygodium; species Lygodium microphyllum. Next base: position 79,494,954 of record NC_141163.1, on the reverse strand, counting down.
GATTTAGGCACGGAGTGCAGCATCAAACTTGGCAATTGCGTTTCTGCATCATGGCCTTGAGGGTCTGCCGTGACCTGCTCTTGTGACCCTTTGACCCACTGCTTAAGATCCTGCCATAGGGTAGGATGCTGCTTAAGCATATCTCCCAGGCTAAATGTTACAGGGGTGGTCACTAGCGTGGTCAGGAGATTGTTAGATACTCGTCCTTCCCCTAACCTAGATTATCCGGGCCAATGGCCGTGGCTGATCTGCGGATCTGTTGCATCTAGGCTTGGTCTTGGCGGCACTACTTGTGGCCCGGTTTCTTTTGCTGACTTAGGTTGAGGTGGTGATATCGGCGTGCTTACACTGAAGAGGTCATCAATCTCATCCTCTACAATGGGCTCAGCGTCTTTGAGGTGTTGTTGAGCCTCCTTCACCCATTCCTTCACCTTTTCTATGGCCTCTAACTGTCGCTTCGGATGCGGGTATTCCCCTACCTTAGCGCTCCCCTTTTCGGCCGTCTTAGGGGATGAAGTCTCTACCTCTACATCTAAAACCTTCCTTCCCGTAGGCAGAGTCGTAGCACTCTCGGTTTTTAGTGCGACTTTAGCTTTCGATCTCTTCTTTTTCCGCCTGTGGCTTTTCTTCTCTATGGAGGTTGCGTCAAGATTGCTAGGTCCTAGCAGAGAGATGTCGGCCTGCTTCATTTGGGCTCGGGTCATGACCCGCAATGGAATAAGTGTAGCCTCCCCATCAAGGTTTTTGACACCAAACAGCCCCAATGGGACAGATGGCAAGTTGGCTGAGCTAGATGATGGCTTTTGCTTTGGGCAATCCATGAAAAGATGGGTGATTGTGTGAGCTTTCACTCAACCGCCAAGACCCACAGACCGCTTATTGATTCAAGCGTTCCAAGCTGAGCACTACTGGCTACCTCTCACATAGCCGACGCGCCATCCATATCTACGGGCTTACCTCCGTGCCATTCGAGTTACCTCCTCTCCCACGCACTCCGGTAGCTCCACGATCCAAGTGCAAGCTTCAACCAAGCTCGATCCTCCCACTCCAAGCTCCAAGCTCCATTGCCGTGAGCAAGACAAGAGAAGAGAAGAGAAGAGAAGAAGAGAGGAAAAGATGGAGAGCTTCTCCTCCTCGGTCCCTCACCCTCACACACTCACTCCCTCACACTCTCACACTCTCTCTCTCAAGCACAAGCTCAAGCAAGCAAGAACAAGAAGAAGAAGAAGAAGAGGAGAGCTACTTTTGGCCACCCACAAGAATGAGCTTCTCATTCACTTTTCAACTTTATATACAAAACCCTAAATCCCTTTTGGGCGGTCATCCCCTTTTTACATGGCCGGCCATAGCCTAGGCTCTTTTTCCCATTATCCTTCTATCTTCCTAGCTTCCTGTCCACCACCCGTCTACATTTACAAATTGCACAGGTGAGAGCCCATGCAACCGGCGCTCTTTTACAAGATTTCAAGGTGCGCCCTTTTATTTTAAAATGCGTCTTTCCCCTTTTGCCTTTTAAGGTTGCCCTTACACTTTTGGCCTTTTCTCCTTTTCTTTCTTCAGTCGGACTACCTTTTTTTCCGCCTTTTCCTTGTGTCTTTTCCACTTCCTTTTGCTTTCTTCGTGTTGGGGTTAACATTACCCCCCTCCTAGACGAGTGCCAGTCCCATGGCACTCACCGTCGTAGGTAGCAGGCTGTAGCATGCACCGAAGACGTGGGTGACAAGGACGCCTGTGGTTTCCGTGGAGGAGTGTTGGTGGTGGTGTTAGAAGGACCTGGGGGCCTGTTGGTGGCCCAGGTGGCTGGTGGAAGGTTGTTGGAGTTGATGGTAGGGCTATGCTGTGTTAGGGATTGCATTGATGGCCAGCACAAGTATTGGTTTATTAGGGATCCTGCACATGATGATTCTTTGCAGGCTTGTCGGATGGTAGTGGACAAGCATTCAAAGTTAAGTGTTGATGAAGAGCGAACAACACCTTATACCTGCAATTGGAAAACCTCACATGTGGTCTCTCCTTAAGGGGTAGTGCTAGTCTTCTCATCATGCACAAGACATATTTTGATTAGTTTGGGAGACAGGTCGAACGCTAAGCAAGCCTAGAGTATTGTCCTACACTTGAGGACCCAAACTATGGATATACTTTAGTGCGGATATCATGTGAGTGCTCGTGCATACTTAGATATTACATAGTTATAAGACCGTGGGCTAGTTTCTCATAACAATGCGTGGATGAAGCAAAGTTGTCCATGTGAAGAAGGAGTACACGTGAAGGTATATGAGACATCCTTTGCATTGTGACTGCACGTTGTAGCATAATCGATTACAAGGACACCACACTTTCAGTAGTAGCTCGAAACTATTGGACTTGCTTGATGAGTACGGTTTACTTTTCATGGCCAAGCGTGCGGTGCTTATCACCACTGATTGCAATGGTACTAAGGCAGAGTGCAAAAGAAAATTGTGCAAGTGGGTCAGGGTGACAGGTCTGGGACAAGCTCCCCAGGTATGTCCTGCCCTTGATGTGCCCTGAACAATTGTGGGTAATTGTAAGGGGCCAGGGAACTAGGAACGAAGCCGGTCGACCGAGGTCACCAGACGTACCTAATTTGAGGACCCCTAGCTGCTGTGCTGTGATCGTGGGTGCTTCTTATTTTTGCATTCACTTCTTTTTCTTTTCTTTTCTGTTTCTTTTCTTTTCTTTTCTTTCTTTCCTTTCCCCCTTTTTTTTTTTTTGCCTGAGTACAACCATTACAATATGTTGAGGCTATCAGCCTTTCAATGGGTTGGAAAATGTCAAGCTTCGAAGGCTCAGAAAATGAATGGTACAATGATGATGGTGCCCTAGCCTCGCTGTTAGAGAAGCAGTTGGCAAAAGGGGGAGATACACTTGAGATATTGCAACCCTCCTTGCGGCACACGCGATGTTGATACAATTGAGGTAACGACTGCCGTGAGCCAACTATAGAGCCTGACCCAGAAAGGGGGCGTGGCCCAGGAATGTTTTGTGGGCCATGCAATGTGGGCGATTGGCAAGGGTGCTTTCGGCAGCGTGGCTTTGCCGCGGCTCGTTGTGGGGTTGTGGGTGTTGCGGTGATTGGGCATTGAACATTTTCGCACAAGGACATGTATCATCCTGCATCCACTTGTCGCTTCATGAGAGCACATGCACTGTGTATGCCGCAACTATAATAAACCAGTGCAATGCAAGGAGACATCACTTATTTGAATTCTATGGTGTTGACTAGACATTAGCTTTTTCTTTTGCTAAAGACGTAGCATATATTAAACGCAGATATGATAAGTTCATACAAGTCAGGAACATATCAACACTTAACAAGTCGAGAACACTTAACCATTTAAAAACAAAAAGTCCCTCATTTGATAAGCCCTTTGTGCATTATGGGCTACTCAATTTGTACGAGGCGGGGCGAGTCTGGATGGCCGGGTGATTGGGGCTCTGCTGGCGTGGGGCTCCCTTGGGGGTGAGCAGGGAACATGTCGGCCGGGACATGAATGGTGTAATCTCGGCCCGCTACCATCTCCAGAATATCTTTAAATAACTCATTAAATTCTTCTTTTTCCTGAGCTGCCCTTTCTACCTTTGAGCGTCTGGGGCCCGAGCGGGAGCTGGGAGTGCGTACCACTAGTGTTGTGGCCTATTGCGGGTTTCGAGTCTCTACGTTCTTGACTCGAGTATTCTTCGGCCTTCGCCCTGGGCAACATCGCTTGGGGCCTCGCTTCTTGGCATACCTCTTGATGGTGGGCACATAGCGCTCCGGTGGAGGGGTGCATGCCACATGCTCCCGCCTTCTGCGAAGAGCATCCTTGCATGCTAGATCCCCATGATTCTCCATGAGTTCTGCTGCCAAAGGAAACCTACATGACCTAATCCAAGGGTTAGACCTGGATATAGGATACAACTGTTTGCATGGAAGGGATTTTAGTGTGGTTTATGAAGCGCATATGACAAGAAGGGGAGGGGTGAGGCATGCGGTGATTGTTGTAGAGGAATGGTCCTCATGCTGATGTTCGCGTTGCCTCCAGTCATTAGCGGATATTAGTTTGTGCTAAGTCGCGTGGACTGGTTGTCGTGGAGTGGGACAGGATACATCCTCGGAATGATAGACCAACAAGGGAAGAAGGTGTATAGGAAGGGACTACACCCTATCTACACCATCAAAGTTGTTGGTCAAGGCCTCCTATGGCGGCAATACGGGTTGCATGCCCTTCACTTGGAGGTGGGGCTGGTTATACGGTTTTTGAATGTGTGATGAGATGAGGACTTGAGGAGCTTAGTTTATCTAACCCCACTCTTCTGCCTGTGCTTGACTATCATTGCTTGTGTGTGTTGATATTGTTTATACAAGGTGACACAAGAATCAATGTTTATTTATATACATATTTATGAATCCATGTCACCTCATGAGGATAGAAACCAATTGTAGAACTCAGGATTGTACTGGAGCGTGGCACACGCATCTAGTATTCGTGGCAGCTTACTCAATACCGATAGATATTTTGCTTGTGACTATCCTCACACCCGGTAGTGTCAGGTGTATCCTCTATGCTACATAGTCAGCCTCACATTTGGTCGCCCTTTTGAAGGGTCTTCCCAGGAGGATTTCTTTCCTGTAGCTAGCACTTTTTGGAGGAACATGAAATAGGATAGGCAAGCTTTCCGTTTCAATCGTCGCAAGGATTTTGCACTTCCCTATGAGTGCTTGTGGGTGTCCCCCATAAGGGCTAAGAGTTGCACTAGTCGGTGTGAGCTCTGGTTGGCCTAGTAGGGTCCATGATTCATATATCAAGATATTAAAATCTGCTCCTTCATCAATTAGAGCATCAATAGTATGCTCTCTTTTTGCGGTGAGTTTGACCCTAAGATAAGCAGGTGGTACTATGTCTTCATCTTCCGGGTCCTGGCTTGTAAATTTAAGCCTTCTGACAGACGCCCTTGAGTTCTCGACTGCACGACCAGATGTGGATTCTCCACTGCTGACTTGGATCGTCAGTGCAGTGCTATTCAAGGTACATCTCTCATCAAGAGTGTCATGTCTAGTCATCTTGGCATTTGCAGCTTGCTGATGTTGCATTTCACTCCGACTAGACATGGTATGAACACAATGTCTTTGTGTTCTCGTGGCGTGGCCTTTTTGCCCTTGATGGCTAGATTGGCCCATTGAGGTTCTAGGGTCTCTATTTGTCTCTATTCAGGTATGGGCTTTTGGCTACTCTTTTGCAAGTGAGAATCCATGCTTGTGTAGAGCCATCACTTCACTAGGGTCCAATTTGGAAGACCTGTCACGGCACGCGTTTTCTCTCCAACCTACTCGAGGGAGGTGCGGAGGGGGCAGAGCCCCCTCTGCGGGGGTCCGGGGGGAGCAGTTCCCCCCGGCCCGCAGGGCCGTTACGGTAGACGCCATATGCAATTTGGAGGACCGTTTATAGCCAAATTTTGAGCTACGTGCTCTAAATTTTAGCCCGATTATGGATCTGTGATGTGCCTTTAGCTCTACGTAGCCTTTGGGGCCAATTTCGGGGTTTAGATGCGTCAGAATTTGTGTTTTGGATACCTGTCTGATTTGACAGTTTTTTTGGTCCGATTCTAAGATGTCCGATTTTCAAGAGTCCGATTATCAGAATCGTACGTCCGATTTTCAGAATCGTACGTCCGATTTTGGGTGGGTCCGATCAGACCAGTGGTCCGATTTTGGTCACGTCTGATTCTAGGAGTCGGATCAAAAAGTGGTCCGATTTTCAAGTGGTCCGATTCTGGGAATCACATCGGACCGAGGTGGTCCGATTTTGGCTTGGTCCGATTCTGGCTAGTCTGATTCTGGCTGGTCCGATCCTGTGGCTGGTCCAATCCTGGCTGGTCCGATTCTGACTGGTCCGAGTCTGGGACTCGGACGGCCTGGTCCGATTATGAGTGGTCCAATTATGGACTCATCCGAGTGTCCGAGTCGGACGGATTGGTCTGAGCATCCGATTCTCAAAATCGGATGGGTTGGTCCGAGTGCCATGTGGCACTTCCGATCGGGACGGTCCGATTCTGGGAATTGGACGGTCCGACTCCCGAACTCGGGTGGTCCGATTCTGGGAATCGGACCACAGCGAGTTGGTCCGAGTGCATCGACGGCGGGCGCGATTCCCGCGCGTTTGACCCCTCCTCACTATCTAGTGCACACGATCACCACAGCCTTTCTAGATCTAATCAGGGCACTTGTTGGAAAACACCAGACTCACCTGGAGCAGCAGGAAACACCGGCGCCTAGAAATCGGGGCAGTGCTTCCTCGTCCTGTGAACCAGAAATTCTCTCTCTCTCTCTCTCACACAAGGCAAACCAAGGAAATGAGGTCTGTCCTGGCCTCCTAAGCCTCTTAAGGTCCTTTCCCAGCACTGCAGAACCTCACAACTAGTTCCCTGTCCCTATCTCACCCAGAACTTAAATCTGGTCCCCTGTTTTCCTATTTTAGCCTGTTATACAGCAACAGAAAACCCTGTTGTTTGGCTGTTTTTTTCTTCTTTTTCTTTGTTTTTTCCTACCCTAAATGCATCCAAATCACAAAATAAATACCTATGCTACTCCATTTCACAACATAAATCTCAGAAAGCAACAAACCTACTTGCCAAGGAGATCGAATACCATCTTCAACCCCCTCGCTTCCTACCTATCTACCTCAAGCACCGGTTCGGGGGAAACCCCTTACTTTGATGCTCGATTCGAAGCGCACAAGCGCTCAAGGCTTGAATCCGTTGGTCCCGACACAACGGAAACAAAATGTGGGAGCTTTCACTCAACTGCCAAGACCCACGGACCGCTTATTGATTCAAGCGTTCCAAGCCGAGCACTAGTGGCTACCTCTCACATAGCCGACGCGCCATCCATATCTACGGGTGTAGTGAGCTTACCTCTGTGCCGTTTGAGTTACCTCCTCTCCCGCGCACTCCGGTAGCTCCACGATCCAAGTGCAAGCTTCAAGCAAGCTTGATTCTCCCACTCCAAGCTCCAAGCTCCATTGCCGCGAGCAAGACAAGAGAAGAGAAGAGAAGAGAAGAAGAGAGGAGAAGATGGAGAGCTTCTCCTCCTCGGTCCCTCACCCTCACACACTCACTCCCTCACACTCTCACACTCCCTCTCTCAAGCACAAGCTCAAGCAAGCAAGAACAAGAAGAAGAAGAAGAAGAGGAGAGCTACTTTTGGCCACCCACAAGAATGAGCTTCTCATTCACTTTTCAACTTTATATACAAAACCCCAAATCCCTTTTGGGCGGTCATCCCTTTTTACATGGCCGGCCATAGCCTAGGCCCTTTTTCCCATTGTCCTTCTATCTTCCTAGCTTCCTGTCCACCGCACGTCTACATTTACAAATTGCATGGGTGAGAGCCCGTGCAACCAGCGCTCTTTTACAAGATTTCAAGGTGCGCCCTTTTATTTTAAAATGTGCCTTTCCCCTTTTTCCTTTTAAGGTTGCCCTTGCGCTTTTGGCCTTTTCTCATTTTCTTTCTTCAGTCAGGCTACCTTTTTTTCCGCCTTTGCCCTACGTCTTTTCCACTTCCTTTTGCTTTCTTCGTGTTGGGGTTAACAGTGATTCCGCACTCTATGCACCTTTGGTCAGCCTTGTCTCTGTTTTGCTGCTCTCTTTTAGGGCAGCGTGATGAGACATGACCGAGGTGACCACAAGTCCAATAAGTGACTGGATCCTGCGGCTGCCCTCCTAGGCCTCTACCTCATCCTCGTCCTAACGCCATCACCGGCACGGGTCAATAATCCATGAGGACCACATTGCCCTCGTCGTCATGCGAGACGTAAGGGTATATGTAGGTCTCCTCATCATTCGGCTCCTCCACATAGTACACTGGAGCGTCACTTGATCAGTGGGTCACATAAGGACCAGGCGGTCTAGGAATGCCTGTAGGATTTATGTCCATTCTAGGGATGGCTGGTTTCATATTGTTAGGTGTGGGAAGAGCCAATGAGGCCTCCCCTTCCGAAGAATGGCTGTGGCTTGTTTGCTAGGTAAGGCTGGCTGTAGGGTTGCGAGTATGGAAGTCTTCTTGGTAATCTACAATGAGCGACATCATGGCCGAACCTACTGCAGTTAGCGCAAGGTCTTGACCTACGGTCTTGACACTCGGCCGACAAGTGGTTTCCTCCATAGTACACGCATTGGACGTGCGGGCGCGTTGGTTATCTCAACATGTCTTATAACTTGGCTAATTCCATCTTGACCTCAGCCAAGCCTTGGTCTGTCTCGGTGGCCTTCCCCTTATCTTAGGATGATGGGATTGACCGCTCACTAGAGGCTGACGTTCTCTTTGAGCTTCACGAGTTGGTTTCTTCTAGATTTGAGCTCGTGGAGCTCCACTCTTTCAGCTGATCATTAACTCTGATGGCTTCCTCAAACACTCTAGCCACCATGTCCCGCTGCAAGCTTGAAGTGCCTGCCAAAGCCTTATATAACTCCTCGTCTCGAATTCCGCTGATGAATACAGTCAAAACTGCTCTTTCAGTCGGTCGCTCGCCCAGAGGGATTCTCTTAAAGAGACTCCTCACATGGGTCACGTAGTCGCAAATGTCCTCCTTCTCTTTCTGCTTGACGTTCATCAAGCATACTAGCAGGTTATCCGAGTATCCGAGCTCGGTGAATCTCTTGACAAAGAGATCCTTGAGATCATTGAAGTTGGCTCGCTCTGCAGCATCTAGGCTCATATACCACGTCCTACCCTTGTCGCCTAGCAAAGCCCGAATGCTTGCGAGCGTTGAGTTTGGTCGTTGAGGCCGTTGGCTTTGCAGACTTGCTCAAACTACTCAACAAAGCTATAGGGGTCGTCATGAGGTTGGTACTTATCGAGTTGCTTGGCAACAATTGGCATTTTGGCCTAGCTTTTTGAGCCTTCATTCGCCCCTAATCCAGCGAACAATGACGTCGCTAGCGCGGTGGCACTCTGCTCTACTCCTGTATTATCGAGCATCCGTTTCATGAGAAGCTCGCTCAACATCAAGTCTCCCTCTAGTGCTCTCTCATGGTCCATTCAATTTCGGCCAGCTAAGTTCAGCACTCGCTGCACCTCGTGCAGCTTCATGCTTTGCCTTTGGCTCCTAGCCTGCTAATCCCTATTATACTCGGCTATGCCTTGCAATGCTTTGCAGGCTAGCCTTCTCTCCTCTTCTAGATCTGCAATGATTGTGTCTGCCCTCTTGCCATAGTGCTCGTACTGGGCGTGCGCGTCGTAACTGCTCACCAAGCTGAATAGCATATGGAAATACGTTCAAATCGAGCTCCTCATTAGACCGATGATCTGAGCTCTCTTCTATCATGGTCGAGTTCTCACGCTCCACTACACTGTCGATCAGGTTGAATGGACTTGATAGATCCTTGTCGTTGGCGCTCCTTGCTTGGTCCTATTCTGTGGTTTGATGGTTTGTCTATATCTTGGGTCCTCTCCTATTGGTGGGTTCCTTGAGTGGTTTATCTGAGTGAGTTCCTTTGGTTATTGAATACGACCCTCAATTTATGGTCACTGGTGCGTGTGTCATATTCTCGTGCACTTGTGCTCAATCAAGCTTTCAGCTTTCTTAAGTGTACTTCAAGTGCGGAAATTCAATGTGAGTGCAGAAAGCAATTCCTCAGCGTCTTACACTCGCTCGTTTCGGGCCTGATAGGCTTGTAGATCCATTTTCTGGCCGTTTTGTCAGGGTTTAGGGTTTCCTTGTATGTTGCCTTGTTCACTTTTGATCGATCAGGTTTTATGGCTCAACGGCTCGCGTCTAAGTCCTTGGGTCTCGCAATTGTCCACTTCTAGCCACTAAGCGACTGCGCACTACAATTTCTCTTATCACGTGTGCCATAATCAAGTTCTAAGCGCCCGAAGGGTTTCGACAGTTTGCGCTGCTGCGTATTTGCTGGGTCGGGTCAAATTTCTGACAAATTTGACAAAAAGTGGCACTCGGACCAATTGGTCCAAATTGCAGGGTCCGAGTAGGTCACTCGATGAGCCGAGGCACGGGGTCGAGGGCCGAATTTCCAAGTTTGACTCGAACGATTTTGATTTGGATGGGTCGAATGGTGAATTCGGACAGGGTGATTCGGACGGGCCGACCGGCTCTTGGCTGAGGGCAGAGGCATGGGGTCGAGGGCCGAATTTCCGGGTTTGACTCGAATGATTTTGATTCAGACGGGCCAAATTGCAAATTCGGACAGGGTGATTCAGATGGACCGAGCAGTGCTTGGCCAAGGGCCGAATCTGGGATGTGGCCAAGGGTCGAATTTGAGACTCGGACAGGTCACTCGAACGGGCCGAGGCCGGATGTGCCACGTGGCAAAAAACTTTGACTCAGACGACCGAGTGGGTTGACTCAAACAATTGCCTTGGATGGGTCCGAGGGCTGACTAGGGTTTGGTTGAGTGGGTCGAGGGCCGATTCTGGGACTCGGCCCAGGAGAGGCCACTCAGACAAGCCGAATGCGACGGGCATAACCCGCACGAATGCGATTTCAATCGTTTCACCAAATGTAGGCCGGCGCCATGGTCATGCACTTCCAAATCCTGTCTAGGGAAGTAGAGGGAGAGATTTGTATATCTAAACGGGTCGGTAAGTGCGTCAGTGATGCGATCCAATCGATACGGGTTGGAGCTCTCTATCTCTCTTTCTCTCACTCACTCAGTGAAATGGCACAAATGAGCTCTCCGTTGGCCTCCTGCCTCTTATATGCCTTCCCAAATGTGGCATTGATGCCCCCAATCACTCACTTGCCAATCTTAGGCATCACTAGCGAGCATTTTACCCATTTTGAACGATTTTTTTCCTGTTTTGCCCTGTTTTGAAATAGTAAACCCTACCCTTTTCCGGTTCGATTTCCTAACTCTAACATACGCTAAATGCAACAAAGATCGAAGGAAAAAACTGAAATAGATTCTCCATGCTTTCCAATCATCAAACAACCAAAATATCCCAAAATACTTACTTGTTTTGAAGATCAAAAACACCCAAACTTCCTACCTATCTCAAGCTCTGTTTTGGGGATGAATACCCTACTTCGATACTCTGTATGAGGCGTGTAAGTGCTCAAGCTTGAATCCGTTGGTCCCGGCAAACGGAACCAAAATGTGGGAACTTTCGCTCAACCGCCAAGACCCACGAATCGCTTATTATTTCAAGCGTTCCAAGTGAGCTCTAATGGCTATCTCTCACCTAGCTGATGCGCCGTTGATCCTACGAGTGTAGTGAGATTACCTCGATGCTTGATCGAGTACCCTCCTCTCTCTTGCACTCCGGTAGCTCCACGATTCTTGATGCTAGCTCAAGCATCCTCAAGCCTCCTCCATCTCCAAGCTCCATCCTCCATAGTCGCGCGTGCAAGAGAAGAGAAGAGAAGAGAAGAGAAGAGAAGAAGAGAAGAGGAGATGGTGAAGAGCTTCATCCTCTTGATCCCTCACTCCCACACACACTCGCTCCCTCACACTCTCACCCCCTCTCTCAAGAGCACACACAAGCAAGAAGGACAGAAGAAGAGAGGAAGAAGAAGACTCTTTTTGCCACACACCAAAAGAATGAGCTTCTCATTCACTTTTTAACTTTATATACAAAACCCTAATTCCCTTTTGGGCAGTCATCCCCTTTTTTGCTTTTTTACATGGCCAACCGTAGCCTAGGCCCTTTTTCCCTTTTCCCACCATTCTAATTTATCATATTCCCAACCAATGCGTACACTTTGCACAGGAGCGAGCTTGGCGCTCTTGTATAAGGATTTGGGAGCGCTTCCATATTTAATGGTGCGCCTTTTACTCTTTTGTTGTCTCGGGGCGACACTGAAACTTTTTAAGGGTCGTGCCCGAACATTTAACCGGTCAAGGCACATTTTTATGCTTTTATCCTGCGCCTTTTTTGCTATTTTTCTTTTTTCATTTTCCACTTCTCTGTGCTGCGGGAAACACGGTAACAGCCGACACTGGCTATAGCACTAGCCGGACCTCATGCATACGATAGACAACCCCACCACATGGCCTCGCGGGCCAGGAGAGTCTAAAACTCACTTTGCACTAAATGTTTATGACAATTTTGCGTTTCTATCCAATATGTAGTCCAAAGTTCATCTTCCCTTCTACTTAGAGGGAGATCCCATAACATATAGGCATAATGCCTCATAATACACACATAGGGAAGCACCTCTCGGCTGAATGCCGCGGCTCCACTGCGACTCTCCTACACCTCGGGGATTAGCCCCAAGATGTGTCGCTCCAACATATAAAACATAACGCACAAAATCCACTCTTTCATAATTTAACGTTCTAAGAGATTTTGATTTTGCCTCACAAAACTTTCCCCAACAGAAGTGCCGGTCTAACCCACGATTTAGGTTTCCTGTCCTCTCAGCGTTGGTCAAAGTTTATCAATCGATTGCAATGCATTCCAAGAGATACCATGTGGCATGCTTGATGCAAGGTGTATGACGATTGTACATAACCATTTTATGATTAAAAAACTAGCCATGTGAGGTGCGGAAAATAGCCCTTTCACGAATTTTAACTAAGCGTTACGTGCTGCATTGCTTTAGGGACTAGCACCGGAACTTCCATGCTACTAGTCGCCTATATTTAATTATGGAACAATCCCTAAATGCTATGCACAAAGAGGAAAATCTAAATTTGTATCTTTTCACTAATTATATCATCGCACAAACTTCATTCTTCCCTCACCGTTTAGGTATTGCTACATTGCATAGGTGTAAATGGTTGTTTTGTGTCATTTTTGTATGTAAAAATCAATAAACATGTACTATAACACAAAAGACAAGACCAAACTGAGACTTGATCTCATGCTTTAACCTCACCAAACAATCACGCACATAAATCTTATTTTTTCATATTTTTTGAGCACGAAAATCCCAATTTTCTTTGTTTTTTGCTATTTTTTCCTATTTATTATTCATGAAAAATAGGTATTTTCTTATTTATTTGTGTTGGCTTATTATTTTGACTGAAACTTAACATTTTCTATGATTTAATCCCATTTCCATTCCTTTTTCCCAACTCAAAATCGGAAAGAACCACTAATTTCCATTAAAAATGACATTTTGCGTGTTTTAAAGAATTAATAACGGCTCTAAATTATCACAGGTTCTGCATTTTTGTAGTTATAGCCCTCAAACATGATGCAAACAAGGTTTAAACAAAAATGATCACATATGAATAACATTTGGACCATGAAACAACAAAAACAAGCAAATTTCTTCATAAAATTGGAGCATACCATGTGTCTTGCGTGTTGCGGGTTTTTTAATAATTATTCCGGGCAGCCCACGGACCGACTAGCAACCATTCTTCAGTGTTGAACCTCTTTCCTCAGCCTCCTCTTCATCTTGAAGCAATCGGATCACAGTCGGATAAGCATCCTTCAGTCCCTCTTCTTCTTAATTTCTTGCACATGAATTGCCTCTATGCAAGAGAGGGAGGGAGGAGAGAGAAAGAATAGTTTTTTATCTCTTTGCTCAGTGCATCATTCCTTGATCCGTTTATGGCGATGGAGGGCGAAGGATAGAAGCATCTCAGGGCCAAGAGGATTCCTCCTACCTCAAACCGATCAGAAAATAATAAAAAATGGGGAAAAAATGGGTCGCCAAAAACTGAAACCCTCCCCCCCCCCCAACAACGTTTCATTTCGTGAGCTTCTTTTAAGCTCTTAATTAGAGCTTAAGCTTAAAACCCAAATTATCTGGTTCATGCTTTTTGCTTTCACACTTCCGGCAAGTGGTTTTTTTGCTTTTGGAGGGGCAAACGACATCAGATTCGAGATCTGTCTGGACAGGTGGTTTCATGGCATCGAAATCTACAAAGCTAGGCCCCATCACCCTCTTCTCGACTTCCAGATCTGGTAGCCGCTTCACAACCCCGAACCTTGTGGGGATTAAATGGAGGATCAAACGACCTTGGAATTGAGATCTGAGACTTGCGTTGGATTCCTGACGTGGTTTTGCATCTAGGAAAACTCCAGCTCGGCCATCCACCACCATTTGATTTTCCATGAAAATTATCATTAGCGCTTTAAGGACTTGCCGCTTAAAATCGTACTGATTGCTACCGCGGCCTTCGACGAATTCTATTTTTTCCCTGAAATTCGTAAATTTTGGCTATTTTTAAGCACTTCTGGGCATCAAAAATCATCTGTCATTGGCAACCACGGGATAGGGTGAGTCAACTTGTCGAATCCCATGAATAGATTTGTACATAAACAACAAAAAGGAGCATCAAGCTAATACAAAAAATACACACCACAACACATCACAACTCATAGTCCATCCCCTGACAAAACCAATGCATGAAATCCACGAGTAGGCCCAACATAATCTGATAGAAGGCCCGAAGCTAATCACTAACCAACTGGTGCAACACAGCCAAGCTAAAAAGAACTATCAAAGAGGCCACCCTAAGTGGTGGTCTGAACTACCTACCTAACTAAGGACAACTCAACTAGGAGCTCCTCCTAGGTGAGGACTCCTATAGCCTGATCAAGAAATATTTTCTTTTAGCATAGTTCTTCTTTTAGGCTTTTATTTTTCCATACTCGGGCATGTAAAAAGGAGAGAGCTAAGCGTAGTGACCCAAGGAGAATAGGGCATTGGCCTCAGGTCCTGTATCGGTACCCAAAAACCTACCAAGCCCTTGCAAGGCGACACTTAATCCTTTTTTAACGCTCACTTTTATTTTCGCTCCAATCTTCTTTTATTTTCTTCTTTTATGGCAAGATGTCACCCCAAGGAAGGGCAAGGTATCGGCCCATCCCCAGGAACCTACCAAGCCTTCGCAAGGTGATAAACACTGTACTAGAACTTTTTCTTTTCTTTTCTATTGTTATAGGGGTCAAACCCCTTTTTACACACCTCCGTATATTCATATATTTTCTTTCAGAGCTTTAGGGTTTTGTCTCTTTCCATCATTATTTTAGTAGGCTTCTCTAACTACCTCACAACTAGCAGGAACTCCTAGAATGGCCGCCTAGCAAATCCGTAGAACAGGGTCACTAGAAATCCCATCTAAAATAGGTCTTTCAATGCCTGACAATGCCTTGCAAGAGGCAATGACTACTCAGACCTCCCCCAGACATACAGAGCCTAAACCTAGGACTCCATGCCTTGATTGCCGATCCCCAACAAGAAAGAAAACCCTCACCCGCACATATATCATTAATTGCTTAAGGGAAAAACTTGAAAAGGGAACGAAACCACCTGGAATGGCTACAAGAAGCTCCTTTGTAGCAAAGCCTCTCTCTAGCGACTTCGTCAACCTATATGGCGCAATCACTAAAACAACAAAGCATCAAACATACCTGCACCAAATAGAGATAGGGCCCCCTTGACCTAAAGAAATAGCACATTTCGCTACAAACTAATTGGCCCTCTTGGCCTAAAGAGATAGATTATTAAAACCTGAAAACAACTAGCCCTCTTGGCCTAAAGAAATCAGACATTAACTACTTAAAGCTACTGGCCCTCTTGGCCTAATGAAACAAACAAACCAGCTCATAGAGATCCCTCCTTGGAAGAAAGAAGATATACGCAAATACACTCCACTCCAAGGGGAAAAATAGGGCTCTCAGCCCTAAACCAAATGCATCAAGTTATGACCCATACCTTCTACATATATCACAAGAGGCATACACATAACATGTCGTCGGATCAACCTATGGGTCCAAGATAACAACAGTAGATGGGTCTTGGCTACTCTTTGCATTACCCATATCAACCATCACCTGCCATATAACGTGTGGTCTGATAACATTTTCCACAAGCAACCAGGTCCCGTCTCATTATCAATAATAACATCCGAACTAGGACCACAATTGAAGAAGATGTCCTCTTCATAAGAAAAATTAGCTAAGGAATCCGTAAACTGATTCCAATAACGTGGAATGAGCTGAAAAGATATGCTCTCAAATTCATCAAGTAGGGTTATAGCAGTTTGATGATACATACGAAGGAGAGGATTCCAGACTATATATGTCCCATCTAGTTGATTCAAGATCAACTGGGAATCCCCTTTTATTAACAACCACCTAATATCACCTTTCTTAGCAATATTCAATCCCATAATCAGGGCTTTATACTTGGCCATGTTGTTAGTAAATCCTACCCCGATATAAGCAGCTAATTTCATTGCAACTCTACGTCGGGGATCTCGAATAACTACCCCAACACTTCCTTTTCTATTAGGGCCCCTTGGATGCTCCATCAAAATATAATGTATACGTCCATAATGGGTTTACATAGCCAGCCATCAAGAACTCCCCTATTCGTAATTATGATAATCAAAGTTCAACATATTTAGAGGATGAACTGACGGCTCCATCACACCTTCTTTATTAAACTCAACACGGATGCTTGTCAAGATTTGTAAGCAATGATAGCAGAAAACTTTAATTTCCCATATAAAGGTATCGTCTTCTTGCTCAATCACTTTATATCCCTTGCTCTACCAGATAAGCCTCCCCTGATGATATCTTTGCTCAAGATATGGGTGCTCCAAATAAGGGATTAACTGCCCCATCAACCAATTTAAGCTCTCCTGCAGGTCTCCACAATCAACCCCATCATGGACCTACAATGCATTTAGCGCATTAGCATATTTAGAAATAATAAGGTTTAATCTTATTAAGATTAACCTTATTCTTAAATTCCACCCCTTGTAGATCACCTAATAGAACTGTGGACTTATTTTTATCTATACGAACTATCTTGTAAGGGCCATGCCATCGAGGTTCCAGGTACAGCTATACTTGCTGTTTTCAGATTTGAACCTGCATTTACAGCATCATTTTTAGCAAATATATACTCTGATTCTTCCTCATCCGTCATTTCTTCTTCATCCTTATATCTGGCATGTGAAAGCATGTCAGCAACTAGATTATCTCTTCCTGCAATATGTTTCAAATCAGGATTTAAGGATTTAATATAGGCTATCCATTTTAGCATAGTTATGTCAGGAGTGGAATAGTTGGCAATCGTGCCCAAGAGTGGAAGGCAATATGTTTCAACTATTACATGTGCGCCCATGAAGTACTCCCAGTCACATTTCAATGCAGTTACTACTCCCCAAAATTCTCTTTTAATTTTAGCATACCTTCTTTGTCATTCATTAAGAACCTTCGCTCCAAAGCGAATTGCATATCTATTGCCTTCAAGGTCATCTTGACCGATTGCCCATCCTATTCCAATAGGACTTGTGTCTACTGTGAGTATAATAGGCTGTCCATTAGAGTAATTAGCCCTCTTTAAGGTGGGGGCTGAAATCAACAATTTCTTTAGTTTCCGAATAGCTTGAGTATGTTCTTTCTTCCATATAAACCTTTGGCCTTTCCTTAGCAGTTGATAAAGATTTCAGCAACATGAGCAAAATGTGGGATCCAAATAAGGTTGAAGACACATGCACCAAGAAATCTTCTCACCTCCGAAACATTTGTGCATATTTCCTCCATTTTGCTGATAGCATCAATCTTGGATGGAGAAGGCTTTCGGCCATATGGACCACACATATGCCCTACCACAAGAACTTCTTCAACTCCAAAAACAGATTTAGCACCTGAAAGAGTAAGATGGATTTCTTCTAATTTAGACAAGATTTGAGCACAATCATTAATATGATCGAAAACAAACTTGCAGCATACAAGTTCATTGAGTTCTTCATTCTTCTCATGAACTTCACATCCTTTGATTGGTACATCATCAAGGAAAGAAAGAGTTAATTGAGGTATATAATCTCTCAACACTTTATGCATGGCATTGAGAGCGGAGTTTTGAGCTCGGGATGTGCCTAAAATTTGCCAAAAAAATCTAGAATTTAGGGGGAAAATATTTAACATCGAAGGCGGCGACTCCAGCTAGGACAATTTTAAGCACCAAGTGAAATACTACTCTTAAAAGGCGCCCGAGAGATACTTGTTAATTTTTGATAATTTTTCAGACTATCGTGTAGGTTGTCAGGAGTTGCCAGCTAATGCGAGATGTCAAGCCGGACGCCTAGGATTTTTCAGAGCTTGATTTGGAGTCCAGACGGGGAAATGGCCAAGAAACTGGTCAAGATGCGAAGAGGTGGACAAAACTTGGGTCAAGATGCGAAGAGGTGGACAAAACTTGGGCCAAGTGGGTGGTGACCTTTGGGAGCCCCAAATTTTAATGTAACATGAAACTTTCATGCAAAATCGTGGTGAGAGAAAGGAGAAGGGAGCGTGGCAGTCTGGTGCTGAAAATTGCGCCCCAATCTTGGGGATGGAGATACCAGCCTCAATGCAACCCACCCAATGGACATTGGCCCTTGATTCCCCTCTGTCTGCTGATCTTATCAACATGCTTCACCCATCCAATGGTGGCCTGGATGGAGAATTCTGATTCTAGTCTTTCTCTCTCTTCCCTCTCTCTCCCTTAAGGGGTTGTTCTTGTATGCAAGAGGAAAATGAAGAATGGTGAAGGAAAGCTTGTCCGGATGAGACAAGATTGATTCTGGATCAATGAAGACATGAAGATTGCGAATTTTGAAGATGTTGAACATTGAATGAGGGCTAACCCGCAGTCCTGTAGCAAAACCGAGATCCCGAGACATGAAGCCTAAGCGGTCATTCAATTTTTATGAATAAAAAATGAGTTCTTATTCTATTTGATTGATGAAATATTGTTCCCATGGGCTGATTATGCATTATGATGTTTTTTGCTATGATTTGTATCAGCTTATGCTTTGAAAATCAGAAAATCATAAGTGATATGGCTGAAATTAATGGTATAAAACCCGTAAAACACGCGTTTAAGGGGTAAAATGGGGTTTTTTTTGCAAAATAAAGGGGAAATATGAGATATAACATCAACAAAACCTGAAATTTTACTGTTAAGAAACCTAAGGGCCACAGTTCATAATCAATCTTAGTTTTTAATCATTTTTTATTAAAGAAAATAGAGAAAAAAAATACCAAAAAATGGTGAAAATGGGTTTTAAATGGGAGAAAATTAAGAAACGATAAAAGAAAAATTTCAGAAAATTACATAAGTGTTTGTGCAATGTATAATGAAGGTAAAGCACAAGGTTGGCCTTGGTTTACCCTTGTTTCTATGTTTCTGTCTGTATTTATCGCTTTCTTATAAAGAAATACACATAAAACTACTCTTTCACCTATCAACGAATGCAAAACATTAAACGGTAGGGTGAGAGGGGAGTTTGGGCGTCAAAGTATAACCTTAAATCTGCTTTATGTGTTGCATCATGCCTATAGGCCATTTTTTTTAAATAAAGAAAAAGGCAGCATGAGCGTAAGGCTCGGTGTCTCTCCTCGTTTCGATATATAAACGCTAGTATGGAAATCATGAAAAGATTGGTTTCACACGATGCACAATGTTGATTTTCTTTTGTTTGTGTACTAAACCATTCACATTATGCACTACGCATGGTTCATGATATCAAAGAAAAATCTCCTAGATTGCATAGCAATTGTTTTCTTAGGACTTTGACCCATGATTGAGAGTGTGAGGTTATCCCCTTGCCGTAGGGTAGAGGGTCGGTTTCCTAAGGGACTGTTAAGTGAGGACACATGGTATATCTCCTAGAAATACGAGAAATATAAAAGAGAGGATTTTGTGCTCGTTTGTGTTATACGTTTAGCAGCGCATCAGAGGGCCAATCCCTGCGATGTAGGAGAGCTATAGTGGGGCCGTGGTATTTCTACCGTGAGGTTGCCTCCATATGTATGTGATCGTGGCATTGCCAATGTGTAAGGGTTCTCCCTCTGAGGAGTTTAAGGGAACCATTAGACTATAAACTATAAATGCATAGATTAAGCTTTAGGGCAGTTTGTCCTTTAGCATTAGATTGACGCTCCTGGTCCGTGAGACCGTGAGTGTGTTTGTGTGTCATGAGCATGAGGTCTGGCTAGTGCCATAGCTAGTGCCGGCCCATTTCAGGTCCCATTAGGCATTCATCATGTGAGCTACTGAATTCGTAGCCCCTTGAGGTAGAGTACACATGCGGACTAAGCCAAGAGGCGTCTTCATTGTGGTAATGTCTCGGCTTTCCAAAGCAAGCTGAAATTGGTCATAGCCTGAATATAAATCTCCCATGGAATAAATTGCTCTATCTGCAAAAGCTTCAACAAATTCATCAACAATTGGCCCCGAACCAACGTTTCTAATATTGACTTTATTAACAGGTTGTAAATCTTGAATGAATCGCAAAGATCCATTCTTCTTAGGCACGGTAAACCATCGGTTGGAATATGGAGCTGAAGATGGCTCCAATATTCGCATTTTTATCTTTTCATTTAGAAGCTCCAATAACTTAGGCAAATGAGTCCTTGGTACCAGAATTGGTTTAAGATTCCAAGGAACATGTGGGACCGTAAAAATCACCATTGGTGCCACAACGCTTGGATCCACACAGCCAATTTCATGTGGCTAAAATGAAAAAGCTTTACCATGATTCTTTAACATCTACATGAAGATTTGTGTTTTAGCTGGCAAGAGAAAAGAGTCTTCACCAATTTTCAGCTCTTGTAAACTTTCTACTGTAAATTGGTGACCAATATCTTTGGGATCACGAAGGCTTGGCTATTTGGATACCCTTTCTGCTAGTCCTTCACTTTCGGGTGGTAAAGGAGTAGCCACTGGCTTGACCTTTTTATCAACTGTCTTATACTTTGTTTCTACTCTTACCTCTTCCTTGTTCGGATGTCCAAAAGCTTCATGATCTGCAAATTCTTGAATTATGTCATACATATCCAATGTGCATACTTGTATGGACTGATTTTCAGCTCGATTTTCTGCATGAACAGCTGCATATATTTGAGCCATTGTATCATTATAAATCAGCCCATAAAATAGCCCTGAAATTTTTTCATCTTTAGATAAAATATCAATCTGCTTCAGTTCTTGTTCCACATGACATAGATGCTTTCTTTCAGCCCTATTCATGGGTGAAAACTGTTTATAACAGCCCACACTATTGGCCATAAAAACCTGCAAGTCAGCTTTTGGCCTTACCCCCTTTATATGTGAAGGCAATTTTTTATAACATGATGCACTGCTATAGCCTCCACTTATAGCAGTGCTACCCGAAAACCCTTAAGTTCTCGAGCATTAGGAGGAACAGGATGATCTCTCAATCGATATCTATTCCGGTGATGATTTACACATACAGTCAAGAATTGGATAGCTTTGTCATTATCCTTACTTCTTATCCGAGCATATGATGAACCATCATCAAGGGCCTTTGTCTCTAAACAAGACTCTGAAATAAAAGGTTGTCCAAGAATGATAGGATAGCTGGAGAAATCTTGAAGAAAGAAATGAAATTCATCTTTTACATTACCAATAGTAACTTGTACATAAGGGCATGCTGCATAAAGATCACCAGAGGAGTTATTGGCTGCTTTCATGCGCCATCATGGGTCCACATCAATGGGCCATCTGCCATTCTCGTAGAGACTTCTTGACATGATATTAATCTCCGAGCCATGGTCTATAAGGGTAATGCATGGAGTCTCTTTTTCTCCAATCTTAACAACAGTTTCAGTAGTCGCCCTTGCCCAATGGGTACGGGAGTAGTGACTACTAGGAATAAAGTGAGCATCACTTTCTTCTTGTATGTTGTGAAGATGAGCTTCTTTCTTAAGCATGGGTTACACTTTAGATTGAGAAGTCCCCACCATAATAGCTTCTTCAGTTTCTGCTTCATAGATGTCTTCATCTTTGGCTTCCATGGCTACAATCAATTCTTTGATTGCCTCCAATCGAATCCCTTGAGTTTTTAGCTTCTCTTCATCCTGCAAATACACATGAAGTGCTTGCAAAAAAGCATGCACAGATTCTTCAGTTTCCTCTCCAACATATTGTCTTTTTCGTTTAATTACATCAATTATTACATCATGAAATCCTCGTTTTGCAATTCTGAGAATTTTACCTAATGTAAATTCAATTCTACTTCCAAGAATCCTTTCTTCTAGGATCCGCTTAAGATCTGTTGCGGTCTCTATGTTAGACTGCAACTTGTAACTGGGATGTTTGCTTTTTCTTTTTCCTTCTGTCTTCTTTGCTTGAGGGGCATCTCCCATATCAAGCTTTGGCGATGATGGATTTTCAGCAGCCTTCTACTCATCTGGTTTACTTCTTGTCACACGTTTAGTTAGCCCTGAAGAAGAAGGACCGGCAACATCTTCTTCTCTTTTCTTCTATTATAGCTTCATGATTATTAATTTCAGCTAACCAAGCAAAAGCTGAAAGTGAATCAACTGGCTCGGTCCATCCGGTTCTTCCTCGGATGCATTGACTGGCAGTAGTTAAATCATCTTTGGTTGCCTTGCCTTGCTCCATGCAATCTAAGACCTGCATCCACACTTTAGATTTTGCATTAGTTTTACATGCTTTAACAATTTCATTAGTTGGCTCAATTTTCAGCCCATAGGTTGCTGCATCAACAGCTGCATAGGCTGTTCTTGTTGCCAAATCCTCCAATCTTTTCTTCATGCCACCGTTGCCAAAATTTGGCTCAAGAGGAAGCTCGGTTTCGGTTGCATGAATTTTACCATCCTTCCAAAAGACTAATTTTTGTGCTTCAGCTTCACGGAATGCACCACATTCCCTCTTAACATGATGTAGGCTATCACACTAGATACAACGTCTTTTGAAGCCTTCTTGTACAGGTCTTTGGGCAGTTGATCATCCCCTTTCTTCCACTTTCACATCAAGCCTTTCCACTTTGGAATTAATCTCCGTTAGATTAAGATGGAGATCCTGCATGCTTTTAATTAGCTCGTCCATGATATCCTTCTTTGGAGATGGAACAGCAGAATTTCTTGGTTGCTCGACCATAGAGACAGGAGGTCGAGAAACAGGAACATGCTCCTTCATGGATTCAGTTGGTGCAGGAGTTGATCCCCATCTTAGGCACAACCACTCTCTTCGAGCAATCATATTAATTGCTTCAATGTCATCACTCCAAGCAATCTTCAATCCCGTCTTAGAGTCAGGATCTTCAAGTCGATCAATTAGCTTTTCTTGAAGGAAAGGATCTGCAGCCTTTAGAAATAATTCAATCTTCTGGCTTTCCATACCTTGTTGATCGTCAGGATCTAGTTGAGCAAATTTGCTTTCAAATTCACGATGAAGAGCAGTGGCGGTTTGGGCCTTTCGACCCATTTAGTGAAAACTTTCTTTGTCATAAGGCCAGAATCTTCAAGAAAAAATTCTTCTCGAAGAGCCTTCTTGAACGCGGACCATCCCGCATCTTTTTGGAAAAGACCATGAATTCGGTCCTGGAGACCATGCATAGCCAAATGGGCAAAATATCGGCTCCAGGCATGTTGAGGAACTCCGAAGAAGACCATCTTGTCAATATAGAGGCGCATAAAAGAGAACACATTTTGCCCATTAAATTGCTTGAGCTCTTGCCCAACTATTTCCAAAGCTTTAATGGCAGCGGCATCATTCCGCTCTTCTTCTTGTCTCCGTTGTTGTTGCAATTGCAACTGCTGCTGAAATTGCAATTGTTGTTCTTGGCTTTCTTGCATCAGACGAACCAATTGTTGCAAGGCATCTCCTCCCGAACTTGATGATTCTCCCATTGTACTTCCTCTTCCACAGCGGACCTTTCACGTCGGGTTCACCACTGTCGTCGTGTTAGGGGTTGAAGGTCTACCACCGGGGCTTAGAGCAGAAGAAGAGTATGGGATTCAAGGTTTGGAGAAGGGAAAAAGAATGGAGTTTGACAAGATTCGGGTTTTAGAAATGACTTAGTTGAAGAAGAAGATATCAAGCTTTTTCTGTGTATTTAGCATACATGAATGGAATGAATATCACTATCTTGATTACATCAAATGCATTTGGAAAAATAAGCCATTACTTAAAAGGATATTCTCAGATTTTTAATCCAAATGCATATACCAAATGCAAGCTCAAATGGCTTTTAACTCATGTACATAGACAGATTACAACTCCAAGAAACTAGTATTTTGATGGTAGACTCAAGTACATTCAAGACATGGACCAATAGTACATGAAATGCATTGATGGAGCATAATTTTAACTTCAGCCCTGTTTTAAAACAGAAAATTCCAGCCCATAATCAAGCCCAAAAAGTGTACATAAACTCATGAATAAGCTCCTCTAATCATTAATGGGTAAAGCCATGATGTTAAGAGGTCAATTTCTTCTATTTCAATCACATGAATCACTTGTTTGTTCATCAAAATAGACAAGAACAGTGGGCTGCCCTATTTATGTGATTGGTTTTTTCAGCCCATAACAGCCCATACACCTTCAAAATCCTCCCCCTTTGCTTGCCCCAAAGTCACTCAAGTACTTGGGCTTCATTGGACCATGAATGAAGTAAATAAAAGAGAGAAGACGTATATAAGAGCAGGTTGAATCCTTTTCTCTCAAATTTCCCCCTTTTATAGACTGTCATACCATGCATTTTCATCAGACCAAATAGACGGGTAAGGGGAGCTCTCACCTTCCTTGTTTGTATCTTCATCTTCAGCTCTAGTTTATCTTCAGTTTGCATGCTCCAAAGTATGCACCATAGCTCCCAGTTTTCTCTAGATGTTGCAGGTTGTGTAGGCCCGCATTTTGTGCCGAAAAATGTGAACTGCATCCTGCTTAGCTCCACTTTACTTTTTGACCTACTTAGGTCACTTACAGGTCACTTTGGTTCATTACTTCAAGTCCCCCATGAACCTAGTGGACTTTTTGCATTTTTCATGATTTCTAACCATATTTTCCACTTGAATCAATGTGATTTTCCTACAAACTGTCAATTAATTCTAGCTGACCAAGTTGTAGGTTCCCATAGACTTTTTTTTTAATCAATATACATGGTGCGACTGAAAATTGTATGCTAAATACAAAAGAACTTATGTAACTAAGTTGGTTGTTGGGTAATAATGACTGAATTATGTATGAAAATTCCTCATATAAATCCTAGTAAAGTTCTTCTATGTTCACAAGCATCCCATGATTTATATTATGAACAATAAACTCTTTGGCAACGGTAGATGATTTGTTCGAGTAAGAAACTGGCAGTCTCTTTTGCATTGTCCTGCCTCGTCGCCCGTGCTTCTGACCACTTTGTAAAGTAATCAGTTGCTACTATAATATATCTCTTTTGAGTAGTAGACGACAGGGTGATATGACCCACAAAGTCAATGCCCCACTTCTCAAATGGAAGGATAGCCATAATCGGCGTAAGTGGACGCTTCCTATTCTCTCGACTATCATGTCTTTGACATGTATCACATCTCTTGACATAGTCAAATGAATCCTGGAAGATGGATGGCCACCAATAACCAGCTCGTAAAGCTTTCGATGCCGTTAACCGCCTAGCAAAGTGCCCTCCACAAGCGGAGTCATGGCACTCTTCCAAAATAAAGGGAACCTCATCAGGCATCACACATCCGCAATAGATTTCATTAACACCCTGTCGATATAATGTACCTGCGATCAAGGAAAATTTCAATGCCTGCTGTTTAATCTTCCTCTTCTCCGATTTTGATAAAGCACCTCTAGTCTCTCCCGTAGAAAGATAGTTCGTTATAGCAGCATACCAGGAGGGAATAGACGTCGTATCAATCTTGAACAAAGTTTCCATGTCACTTCCTTTGACCACGACCTCTTTTGGCTCTCCGAGCTCCACAAGACACTCTACAATGCCCTGAAGCTTCGGCGGCTTGCTCTTAATCTCATAATCAAATTCCTGCAAAGTGATTAACCACTTTGCTAAATGGTCAGGGGGTTGTAACTTATTCAACAACAATCGAAGCCCTTCAGCCTTCGTATAAAAAACCACCCTCTCATAAAGAATATAGTGCCTAAGCTTTTTGGTCACAAATATCATCACAAGGCACAACTTCTCCATTTAATTTCCAATATGCCCAACTTCCGACTAGCAAAAGCTATCGGATGATGCCACTTTTCCTCCCAGATTTGAGCTAAACAGCAGCTGATACTATTCATGGTTACTACTGAAAATATATAAAACATTTCGCCCCTTTTTTGTGCTTTTAAAATAGGTGCTTTGGCAAGCTCTTGCTCCACATCATCAAATGATACTTTGCAAGCATCACTCCATGTAAACTGACAGTTAAAGGACAATAGGTTGGTCAGCAGCAACATTCTTTCTGCCAAGGCATTGATAAACCTTCGATAATACCCTACTGATGATAGAAAGCTATGCACTTCCTTTAGAGTACGTGGCGAACTCATGGCGACTATGACCTTGACCTTTTCAGGATCAGTCGCAATCCCTACAGAACTAACTGCATGGCCTAACAAGAGCCCATAAGGGACTCTAAAGACGCACTTCCATGGGTTAAGAGCTATGCAAAATTGTCTGCAACGCTCAAAGCACTTGCGCAAAATGATCAACTATCTATCCCTTACGGTGCCTGCCCCCAAATCGTCAATGAATACTTTCAGTTCCTTTAGGAAGATGTCACCAAATGTCTTTTCGGCTGTTCTTTGCCACGAACCAAGTGCATCACACAACCCAAATGCCATCACATGGTACGCAAAGGTATCAAAGACTGTAATAAACGTCATTTTTAGCTTGTCTGGCTCAGCAATCACCTTTTGGTTATACCTTGCAAAGCAGTCCATGAACGAATATATTTTCCTACCTGCTAGTTGGTTCAAAATTTGGTCAATAAATGACAACAGATATTAATCTTTAACAGTTTGCTTATTCAACTCTCTAAAATCTACACAAAGACAGATTTGATTATTCTTCTTCTTCCTGATCACACCTGGTGAACACCATTCTGTATGTTGAATAGGAAAGATCAAACCTGCTTTCCACAACTTCTGTAGTTCCTCGTACAACTCATCCCTTAATTCAAAAGGCATACGCCTTACTTTCTGACATACAAGGCAGATACCTTCCTTTACAGGAATATTATGCACAGCTAGACCAGGAGGAATACCCCGAAGTTCATCATAGCTCCAAGCAAAGATATCGCGGAACTCTTGAATCAGGGACACATAATCCTTTCTTTCTTCCAAACTGAGCATGGACACTAATTTAATTGGCCACAAATCATTTAGCGTACCAAGATCCAGCTCAATAACATTTGCGTCTCTTATTCGATCATGAGGCTCTATTGGCTCATTCAAGGTTATCAGATAAATATCCTCTATAGTGGACCCTTCCTTAGATCCATCGCTCGATGACGTCTCACTACCAGATGGATCATCTACTATTTCTAGTTCAGTGGAGGATAGTGGAGCTCTCTCACTCTCAGGGGACTTAGGGTAAGCATATACTATTACACGATGGGCACCTCGACCTAGAATCACTCGACCAGCAAGTATATCGACTTGATAGTCTATCCGTAGAATCCATGGCCTGCTTAGCAAAACTCGATAGCTAGGACATCCTACAAACTTTATTACCCTAAAGTCTAGATAGAGTTCCACGCTCGCAACTGTAACATGGACCTTAGTAATGCAACCTTCTGGTTGTCTTAGACTATCATCAGCCATCCTAAGAAGTGTGGAGCCGTCTTTTTGGATCTCTAGACCTAACCTCTCCATCAAGTCTGAACTTATGATATTGACGGAGGATCCAGTATCCACGATAGCATGCTCCACTAATATTCCATCCACATATGTTGGAACCCTAGGGCAATGCTTTTCAGCATGATCGAACCAATCTTCCCCCACTCTAGCTATGCCCAAAGATTCTAGTATATACCCTATACGCAGGATTTTCTTGAATTCCTTGCATACTCCTAGAGAAAGTTTAATCAATTGCATGAGATTCACGTCTGGTTTGACTTCGCAAAGGGAACTTGCTAGATCAAAGTTGTGGTAATTAGCCAAAGTTCTCTTCTTGCGCCAAACCATTCTCTCCTTTGGTCTTTCCATCAGCTTTGGTGCCTCTTTTTTAGCCTTTACCTTCTTTCTTGGCAATCCTTTATCCTCCTCCGGATCGGCTTTACTACCAAAAGGTCTTAACGGTCCACCTTCCTTATCAGGATTCAGGACTCGCTTTTCCCTAGCATCTTGTTTAGGGCTTTCCTCAATAGGTTTTACAATTCCTTTGTCACCCTCTTTAATCTTTTGACCTCTTGTGATGGCTCGTAGATTAGAAGTTTCATCATCATTGACACGTACAACCTTAAAAAGGCCGA
Organism: Lygodium microphyllum; assembly: GCF_053477565.2. Lineage (NCBI taxonomy): Eukaryota > Viridiplantae > Streptophyta > Polypodiopsida > Schizaeales > Lygodiaceae > Lygodium > Lygodium microphyllum. Next base: position 79,466,798 of record NC_141163.1, on the reverse strand, counting down.
CTCCACTGCCATGAGGTAACTCTTCTACAATAGCCTTTCCTCTTTGCAGTATTTTCCTTGGTCCATCATCTTGCTGGAGACGAGACTATTCCCTTGTGTGTGATGGTTAATTGGACCCGATTGTTTACTCCCTTGTCAGAGAGAACTGATCTTACTCCAACAGGTAGCGGCTAAGTGGCCAGACTTCTTGCAAATATCACATTTGACATTCGGGCAATTCCTAGGGAAATGTTGGCCCCCACACCACTTACAGTTGAATCTTGAGGGGCCACCCTCTTCAGGGCGTCGGCTCCCTATCAAATTCTACTACTTCTTAACGAAATTGGCATCCATAGCTATTTGTCGATACTGTTCAGAGATCATATCAATATAGTGCTTCATCATGTCCTTAACTTCACCAAGGACATTAGAAGCACTCAACTCATAGTCGCGATCGTCAGTCTGTTGTCCCATGGGCCTAACCACTTGATTAGGAATCGGTCGCTGACCAACTGGGACAACATTAGGATTCATTGTTTGGTTTCCACCACTATTTAGCGAGGTTGCCTGACTAGCCATAGGCATAGTCATGCTAGGAGGAGCTAGTAACATAGGCAAATTTGACATAACACTCCCTCTGCCACCCGTATTTAACACGGGGTCCCCTTGACTCCCATTGGTCAAGGCCAAATTATTACCATTCTGATTTATCCTTCCTACATAAGCCACTTGCAAGTGCGACTCTACTCCTTCTGCTTGGGTAATGCAGTGTCAATATCAGCCAAAGCAACACTACTCAGCTACACCTAGATATTAAAATCCAATCCATGTAGAAAATATTGCAACTGTGTAGCTGTTGGAATGGAATATAAGTGTTAAGTTTACAAAGAACTTGCTTTAGTTTCTTGGCATATGCCAAGACATTCTCATTCGACTCTTGGCGTGTTACATTCAAAACACGCAACCAATATTGTGTTGAGATATCGAGCTCCACTCGTGATATGCCAGGGTGACCGTTGTGCATTTATGTCACCAACTTGTCAGTTGCAGATGCGGTTGGTACACCGCCCATGAATAATAGCTAGATGTCAGCTATCCTTATCTACTCTAGTTCGTGGCTCAGTTAGTATGCCACCTTAGTTAGTTGAGTTTGGTTTGAGACCCATATATAGGGTTCTTCTATTTCTATGTACTAGAGTTCTTTTGGCTTACACAAAAACTAAGAAGAGGAAAATTGTTTTCACCCTCCATCTCTGTGTGTATTCCCCCATTGTGCAAGCAAGAAAGTTACAAGTGAGACTCCTTCCTTCTCTCCCACAATCTTGGCATATTGCCCACCCTTCTCAAGGGCAAACTCTCTACGAAAAGCCGTAAAGAATTGGGCACTGCTAGTTATGGTTCCGGCTTCTAGACCGTGATACCACACTGTCGCTCTTCCTTTTAATGTCATGTTGAAGAACATCATTAGGTGTCCTTCGTCTTGGATTCGATAGTTGAACATGAGCGTTTGAAACTCCTTAATGTGGAGTTCTCCATATTCTTCTGTTAACCCATGAAAAATGGGCAACGGTGCTCCTAATGCTAATAAATCTGGTGTACCTACTAGAATTGTGATAGGTTGTGCCATGGCTACAACTGGATTGACAACAGGAGTTTGTGTAGGCAACACTACACCCCCACTTATTGTGGGTTGATTAACCGGAAATAGGAAAGTACCAAGACTTCCACTTGCACTCAAAGAGCTACTCGTAACACCTAGGTTACTAGACCCACTGTTACTTATGCGTAACGGGCTGCTCCTTTGAGAAGAATAGCGTCTTATAATCTCCAACCGCCGTCTAGCCCTCTCAGCACGTTTTGCTTTTTGTATTTCGGCTTGACAGTCCTTGTCAGAGGACAGAAACCAACTATTTGGTCCCTAAAAACCCTAGATTCAAGAACCACCACTTGTTGGCGGCTCCCAGCAGACTCACACTGATAGGACCTAAAATGGGCCGGCACTGGCTATAGCACTAGCTGGACCTCGTGCATATGACAGACAACCCCGCCACATGGCCTCACGGGCCAGGAGCGTCTAAAACTCACTTTGCGCTTGCTTATGACGATTTTGTGTTTCTATCCAATATGTAGTCCAACATTCATCTTCCCTTCTCCTCAGAGGGAGATCCCATAACATATAGGCATAATGCCTCGTAATACACACATAGGGAAGCACCTCTCGGCTGAATGCCACGGCTTCACTGCGACTCTCCTACACCTTGGGGATTAGCCCCAAGATGCGTTGCTCCAACATATAAAACATAACGCACAAACTCCACTCTTTCATAATTCATCGTTCCAGGAGATTTTGATTTGCCTCACAAAACTTTCCACAATGGAAGCGCCTGTCTACCCACGACTTAGGTTTCGTGTCCTCTCAGCGTTGGTCAAAGTTTATCAATCGATTGCAATGCATTCCAAGAGATACCACGTGGCATGCTTGATGTAAGGTGTATGACGATTGTACATAACCATTTTATGATTAAAAAACCAGCCATATGAGGTGCGGAAAACAGTCATTTCATGAATTTTAACTAAGCATTATGTGATGCACTGCTTTAGGGACTAGCATCGGAACTTCTGTGCTACTAGTCGCCTATATTTAATTATGGAACAATCCCTAAATGCTATACACAAAGAGGAAAATCAGAATTTGTATCTTTTCACTAATTATATTGTCGCACAAACTTCATTCCCCCCTCACCATTTAGGTGTTGCTGCATTACAGAGGTGTAAATGGTTGTTTTGTGTCATTTTTGTATGTAAAAATCAATAAACACGTACTATAACACAAAAGACGAGACCAAACTAAGGCTTGACCTCATGCTTTAACCTTGTCAAACATTCACACACATAAATCTTAATTTTTTCACATTTTTTGAGCGCGAAAACCCCAATTTTCTCTATTTTTGCTATTTTTTCTATTTATTATTCATGAAAAATAAGTATTTTCTTATTTATTTGTGTTGTCTTATTATTTTGATTGAAACTTAACATTTTCTCTGATTTTATCCCATTTCCATTCCTTTTTCCCAACTCAAAATCGAAAAGAACCACTAATTTCCATTAAAAATGACATTTTGCAGGTTTTAAAGAATTAATAACAGCTCTAAATCATCACGGGTTCTTAATTTTTGTAGTTACAGCCTTCAAACATGATGCAAACAAGGTTCAAGCAAAAATTCGTCACATATGAACAACATTTGGACCATGAAACAACAAAAACAAGCAAATTTCTTCATAAAATTGGAGTATACCGCGTGTCTTGCATGCTGCGGGTTTTTTAATAATTATTCCGGGCAGCCCACGGACCGACCAGCAACCATTCTTCAGTGCTGAACCTCTTTCCTCAGCCTCCTCTTTATCTTGAAGCAATCGGATCACAATTGGACAAGCATCCTTCAGCCCCTCTTCGATCTTCTTGATTTCTTGCATATGAATTGTTTCTATGCAGGAGAGAGAGGGAGGAGAGAGAAAGACTGGTTTTTTATCTCTTTCTTCAGTGCATCTCAAGGCCAAGAGGATTCCTCCTGCCTCAGACCGATCAGAAAATGATAAAAAATGGGAAAAAAATGGGTCGCCAAAAACTGAAACCCCCCCCCCCCCCCCCACAAGGTTTCATTTCATGAGCTTCTTTTAAGCACTTAATTAGAGCTTAAGCTTAAAACCCAAATTATCTAGTTCATGCCTTTTGCTTTCACACTTTCGACAAGTGATTTTTTCGCTTTTGGAGGGGCAAATGACATCGGATTTAAGATCCGTCTAGACGGGTGGTTCCGTGGCATCGAAATCTACAAAGCTGGGCCCTGTCACCCTCTTCTCAACTTCCAGATCCAGTAGCCGCTTCACAACCCCGAACCTTGTGGGGATTAAATAGGGGATCAAAGGACCTCGAAATTGAGATCTGAGACTTGCGTTGGATTCGTTACGTCATTTTGCATCTACAAAAACTCCAGCTCGGCCATCGCCACCGTTTGATTTTCCATGAAAATTAGCATTAGCGCTTTAAGGACTTGCCGCTTAAAATCGTATTGATTGTCACCGCCGCCTTCGACGAAGTCTATTTTTTCCCTGAAATTCGTAAATTTTGGCTATTTTTAAGTACTTCTTGGCATTAAAAATCATGTGTCATAGGACCCTACCTGTGATTCATTCCTCCATGGTATGTGCATGGGTCATCATTAGATTACCATTTCCTTGAGGATTAGGTGGTCCCCATTTATTTCTCCCCTGAAATCTTCAAGAGGTGGACCTTCCATTGCTCTATTTTTGTTTGGTTCTACTGCATTTGCAGCTGGTACATTTCCCCTTGGCACTTGCTATCTTGGGTTTGCCCTATTGTTAGGATTATACCAACAAGTAGCATATGTGTGCCCATGCTTCTGGCATGTATTACAATATGGTTTGCCCTTCTTCTGAGATTTTGAAATTCCCATACTCTTCAGAGTTTCAATAATTTGTTTATTTAGGTTCTAAGACTTGCTCTTTGTTTTTCCCTTTCCATTTTTGTCCTTCTTTCCCCTAGCTTTAATTCTCTGCTTCTCTTTCATTTTCTTCTTCATGCTTCTGGATTTCCTGTCATCATCTTTTGAATCTTTAGAGTCAGAATTTGAAATGTCATCTTCTGAATCTGAACTTGAGTCAAACTCTGAATTTGAGTTTGAATGCGAATCTGTGTCTGAATTTGAATCACTACTATACTACTTCTTCTTCTTCTTCTTCTTCTTCTTCTTCTTCTTCTTCTTTTGTTTGATGGTTCCCAACCTTTTCTTTGCTCTCTTGGTGGCAGCTGCTACTAACTAATTAATTCCTCATGCACCTCCAATAACATCTGTATTGGCTATTGCAATTCTCGAGGATTCCCTCAACCCATTATAGAAATATTCCCCCAGCATCTCATTGGTTGGCCTTTCAATGGATGCAAGTCCTCCATTCAAATCTAAAAATTGATGTGTATTATCCTCCACAAGGAGCCTCTTCTATTTCATTGTTTTAAGCTTCTTCAGAATATCAATGGGTGTTTTTCACCTTCTGAATCTTGCCAAAAATTGTGTTTGTAATGCTTGTGTATCAGCAAAATGGGCTACAACATACTATATAAACTAGTTCATAGCCTTACCCTCCAATGTGGCAGCAAATTGCTACCTTTTCACATCATCTCCATATAATACTCCTAGTCCACTTGCTTCCCATTTTGTGCTAAATTGAGCTACATGGGCATCGGGGTCTTTCTTTTTGGACTCACCCTTGAAATTTGCAAATTTGACTGGATTAGGGGGTTGTGCCATTGATCCTGGATGTTGTGTTACAGCAACCTTTCTTGTTGCTAGTTTTTTAGACAATGGTTGAAACCTTAGTTTTCTCCTTACCTATCTTTGTATTTGAGACCATGCTAGCAGTCCCACAAATCTGTTTCTGTTTCTCTCCTCCTCTCCTGGTGTAACCTTTAATTGTTGATCAGTAACAACATCTTCTGTTATATGACTAGGACCTAATTCTTCAGTCTATACTTCCTGATCACTCAGATACCCTAAATCTAGGATATCCACCTGACTGCCACTGCTAGACCTCTGTTTTTCTTTCTTCTTCTGTTTCTCTTCTTGTTCTAATTTTTCCTGTAGGTCTGGTATAATAGGTTTCAAAACCTTCACCCCTGTATTTTGCAGCAGCAAACATACACCATACACATGTTTTGTCTCATCAAATTATTCTACTGTTGAGATCCAGATGCACAATGTTCATAGTGATGACTTGCACAGCCACACTGATTTTTTCTCCTCTTTTTGTACAAGAATTACAAACCAACAGTCTCCTAAAATGATCCATATCTCCTCCTATTCTAGGTGCATAAGGACAATGTGTGCTTATATGTCCTCTCTCTCTACAATAATAAAAAACCAATAGTCTCCTAAAATAACCTCTTCCATTTCCTCGTCCTATGTTTTCTTAATTGGTCAGTCCTATAAATCCTCTATTACATCTTCCCAACAGCCTTCCTCTCTAATGCTCCCAACCTCATGTTTTGCATTTCCCAAGACTGTTGATTCATCTTCTAAGGAGCTAGTTGTGTATTTTGTCTTACTAATAGCTGATAGTTTTACCCATTCCCTTGCAAAGTTTGGTCTCAGTGTTTTGTGATTTAAAACTTTATCTATTTTTTTGGTTCCCAAATTTTATTTCTTTTTCAATTGCAATTATTACTACTTCCTCAAAAGTTCATGGTTCTTTAATTTCTAGTTTATTTCTCACCTCTCCCTATAAATTTTCCACAAAATGTTTTACTTTTAACATTTTAGGTGCTCTCTCTCCTATGCCTAGAGATGTGCTCCAACAATCCCAAAGCTGAGTGAATTCTAAGGCAAAAAATTCTATGGCCTATTTTTCTTTTTTCTGGCAAAGTTCTTTCTTTCCCCAAAGATCTTGGGAAGTCTCAATCTCTTTAAATCGATTAAGAAATGCCTGCTTGGTAGCTTTATATTCTAGAAGAACTAGGAGATTTCTTAGTCTCAAACTTTTTTCATAATCCTCAAACCAATTTCTACCTTCTTCCAATAATTGAACTTTCAAATTTTGTAGTTTCAAGACAAGGTTTGTGATATGTTGGATTATACATCCAAGCTTCAATTTTTTGAGGAATTGCTAAGGATTCTCTCCTTTTGAACCATGAAATTTGGGAAAAAATTTGGCCATTGTAAATGGTCATTATCAATTAGTAAAAAATAAAAAATAGTCAATTTCAGCACTTCTTAGCAGGGGCACCAAAAAAGAGATGTCACATGAGTGCTTATCGAATAAAATCTCTAATCACCACTTGAGGACACAAGAGAAAAGGAGTGCCAAAAAATTGAATGGCTTTGTCATGGTATTAAACCCAAGAAAATAAAAATACCAAACACGATTTTAAAAAAAACACTAATGCCTCTTGTAGCGAACACATACAAAATAGATAGTACTCTTCCATAAAAACAAACTTTGAAGGTCTTGAGTTAAATGTAAGAAATTCTCTTCACAAAAATTTTTATAAAAAAGGATCATCTACCTTTTTGACAAGAACAAATATTTGCAGTTACAATTGAATTTGTCTTTTAACTAAATCTCCTTTTTCCAACAAGTTATCAACTTCTCTTCTCCAACATAAATTTGAGAGCAAATCTCCTCTCACTTTGCACAAGCATACTTCACAAGGCAAGAGAAGGGCCCATGCTTCTTAATTCTCCCTCCTTATGTAATTGTTTTCCCTTCATAAACACATGACTTTCTAAAGCCTTTAATCTTTTCTCTATGTTTTACTTAGATACTTCAATCATAATGATGAACTTGATGGAATTATAACATTGAGTATTGGCATGAGCTTTTCTTTGAACTTGTCAACTTTCTTTCCTTGAATGTAAGCCTCCATCTTAACTTTGTTGCATTAATTTCATGCTTGGCACTGTTGGGCCCCAAATTCAGTGCTAGTCTTATAGCAAAGGGCACCATCATGCAATAGTGTGATCACCTTTCCATGTGCTATTGATACCAATCAACATGCATCATGTTTCTTTCAAATTTGCAAGCAATCGTTATCAATCATTGGGTTGCATTCATTATCACCACCTCAAGTTGTTGACTTTTATGGATGTATGCTATAGGTCAACACCTTTAATCCTCCAGCACTTGTTCATGGCGCTATGTGTTTTGATGACTTGCCTTCATCTCTGCCTTGGCATAGGTTGCCATTAGAGAAGCCAATGTTTCCTTGGAGGGTTTGATCTTTAGCCTTGTTAAATAAGCGAAGACAGACACCATTGCTTCTAGCTTACTAGAATTGTCAATCGTAAGCAACCTCTCTTTAGCAAACAAGTCAAGCCATAGCTTTGTTGGTAAAATTTCTATATCTTTGGAATGGTCTCCCTTTTCTCACCTCAATACAATCTCAGTTCTCATTCCTTGATTTCCCTCATAGCCTCAGAGGCTTCTCTTCATCTCAAATAATTTCACTAGTCATCCAAAACTCTATCACTTTCACTATCTCTAGAAAATTATATTTCACATTTGGACATAGGATAGTCATTCTTATTCTAGCCGTTGCATACTTCCATGGGCTTTGAAACTAGTTATTTGATTGAATTTTTTTTTTGCAATTTTGGTTACCCTGAATGCTTAGTACGATACACATCTTGATATTCATGCTTGTCTTGACATCTTGCTTTGCATCTTTGCTATTGAGAGTATCATTCCCAAAGTCTTGATCTAGTGATATTGAGAGAGATGTGGTGGGAGAATTAATATTTGCAAGAGTTCCTTTAGAAACTATTTTACCTTCTTTCCATGATGTGTATACATAGCCTTATATCACCAATGCCCACAAGACCTCACATGTTAGTAGATCATGCCCTTGATATCCCATGCATCTTTGTGATTACACCATTGTGCTTAAACCCAAGATACTCGAGCTCAAAATCCTTTGTTGTCATATAGTCTTGAAACTAAAATTAGTTATCCATAGCCCCAAGGAAAACCATGCTATTCATGGAGCAAAAAACATTGGAACATTTCCTCAAGAAACATAAAAAACTTTTTGTGCAAGGACCATCCAAATTTTGCTTGCCCCCCAAAGGCAAAAAACCATCTTCTTTGTCTCACATTGTGACTAATGCATCCATAGGCCCAATGAGGTCTTTGGAAGAAGCCTCTCACAAATGATACTTTAAACTTTTATAAGTCTAATTTCTTTCAAGGAATACTAGCACAAAAAAAAGGTTGATCTCAAATAACAATAAACACTTTGACGCTTCCAAATGCCTACTTATACTTCCAAACTTGTCATTTATCTATCCTTCAATTATTTCTCCCATCATAGTGCCTACAAAGGCTCTTTTGATGATAGTCTTCTTTTGTTTTTCTAATTTTAGTTCCATTCAATGTGTCCTAGTAAAAATATGCTTTTGAAGATAAACTTCATACTAAATCGTGCATGATTTGAGAAGAAGTGCAAAGTCATAACCCATGACATGCAATCACACAATCGATGAAATACGTGAAAAGATGAATGCACTGAAGGATTAGTGCCTAGCCTACCTACAAGTGCCTATTGTCGTGATGCTATGTGGACATAGTGTGAAAAAGCTTGGAATGCATCATCATCCGACTTTCTTATTAATGTAGAGAGTCAATGTGATCTAAGTCATTAGTGCTAGTGTTCGTGGCATGGATTATCCAAAAATACTAGATTTTTGGATAAATTTAGTCTATTTTTTATATTATTTATTGTAAAAATTCAAAAAAGTTAGAAAAGCTTCAAGATTAGAATGGCATGCAAGAAGCAAGTGGCTTTTTCAATCAATTATGGGATTTTCATAAAAAAGACAAATTGACAAAATCGTGCACGTTGCAATTGCTATAAATAAGCTGAAAACTGCACTTTGAACCAAAATAAGAAGAAGGAGTGATCTGGGAGATTCGTGATCAAGTGTCCTAGGGTTTTGCTCCCCTTTTGGAGGCAACGAAGCCATTAGATTTGGGTTCCGAGCAGTAGAGAAGGAGCTGTAATTTTTATGCACGTTTTGTTCTACAAAGAAGCTCCAGGAGATCTAATGCCTGGAGATTGCTTCTGAGTGGTGCAAGGATTCCAAGTTCTTTTAATACATATTGATTCAATTAATTATGCTTTGTCATTATTGTGTTTACCTCTTGTGTATTCTTTATTTTCTCTTTCATCTCCTATCTCTACTTCCTTCTACCTCTGATCTCCAGTGGATTCGACCTTTCGACAAAAACCCCTCTGACATTGGTGAACCCGATGTGAAAGGTCGTCAGAAGAAGGAAAGACAAGATGGGAGAACCTTTGAACACAATCTCCAGTGATGTTTTGCAACAATTGGTGCAAAATATGAATATGCTTATGCAGGTACAACAACGACAATAGGTAATGCAAGCTTCTGCTCAAACAGAAAGCGTTGTGATGAATGCTTTGCAAGCAGTTGAGCGTGAGGTGAAGTTATTCAATGGCAGGAATGTATCTGCATATGTACATAGCTATGCTCAAAAGATGGAATTATTTGGGGTGGCTCAACCTGCATGGAGCTGGTATTTTGTACGTGTTACTATACATAAAGTGAAAGCACAGATTACTGAATTATACATGCAGGATGTTGACTGGGTAGCCTTCAAGAAGACACTAAGAGAAGAATTTTATATTGAAGATACCAGTTTGATTGCACGCAAGACTTTTCAAAAGTGGGTTTTACAACCCAATAAGGGTCTTGTGGCTACAAAATTGTTAAGAGAATTTGAAAGTCGATTTGAGCAGTTGGATCTTGCAGAACAACAAGCTCTTGCAAGTCACAAAATTGAATTGTTTCTACAACCAGCTTATCCTGAGCTTCAAGAGAATCTTGATGATTTGCTAGAGGATCAGACTACAAAGACATGTTTGAAAATAGAGTGGAGACATGTCAAGGAAGCTATTACTGCACTTGTGAAGAAGCATAGAAGAAGAGAAAGACTGCATGCCTCTAGCTTGCCCACTGTTACAGGCAAGACAGTTGATGCATCCAGTAAGCCACCTACTTCTATGGCTAACCCTATGGCTGTACCTGCTATTGTTCCCTCTATTAGGGAAGATGTCTTAGATAAATTGGTCAAAGGCATGCGGTATCTTCAATTGAAAGTTACGAAATTGGATGAAAAAGGATAAGAGGAAAGGGACAGGCAGCAGCCCCAAAGCTAGAAAAAAGATGTATGTGGTGTGATAGTTTGCAGCATGAGAGAAAGGATTGTGCTGCCTATCAGGAGGCCTTGGTACGACAGCTCATCTTTTGAAAAGATGGCAAGATCCATGCACAAGAAACGGGATTGTCTCTTGCTTTGAATTTTGGAAAGGGAGGTATGCAGAAGTTGTTGGAAGACTTGGTAGTTCAAAATGCTTATGCGGTCATACATGCTTCTACTTTTGGTCTACATTTGGATAGAATGCATGACCAAGTGATGGTTGGTCCAAAGACTAAAATATGGACATATGCTTTAGATGCAGCTAAAAAGAGAAAGGTCACTGATAGTGAAATGTCTCGTGCAAGGCAAGACATTGGTGGCATAACTGGTTGGGAATCACCTGTAGATGCATATTTAGTGTATGCATATTTAGCAAAGGTACAAAACACGAATGTACTTGTGGAAGAAAAACGAAAAAGAGATGAAGATAATGCAGGGACATCTAAAAGAATGACAAGAAGTGTGGATCAACCTAAAGCTGCAAATCAGCCACCTCCTAAGCATTTTATGGAAGAGGTCAGTCAAGAGCAAAAACAGCAAGCAGCCAGGATATAAGTCGCAATTTGACATTGAGACAGCCACATATCTTAAGAAGGTTCTTGAAGAACAGATCTTAAACAGTTGGGTGGAATTCACCTTGGGAGAGGTGCTTACATCGCCAAGCGAGAATTTCATGATGAGATCATTGACATAACTAAGAGGAAGTGTCAGTTTATTGGTGATACCACTAGTGCATTGCTGCAATTTGAAGAGAAAACTGGTTTTTTGGGTATTCGGGCTAAATATGAGCATGAATTAAGTACTGGATTATATATGTAGGATGCTACTAATCAATGGATAGCATGTGGAAAAGAGAAGAAAGTGGCTGAAAATGCATTGTCTTGTAGCAATATGCATGGTGGAGTAAGGCAGATGCAACAATATGGGGAAGAGACTCTAGGATTTATTCCTCGAATTCACTATACAAGAAATCATTGGCCTAGAGCTACCACTGAAACAGTATTGAAAATAGGGGAACGTGAAACTCCTTTGTGTTGCTTTACTTGACCATGGGTCTGAGATAAATGTCATGGAGCGTGGATTGTCTGAAAATGGTGCATGGCCTGTAGATACTAATCATGGTTGGCGTATGAGGGATGCAAATAATTATTCGGGAGAGCTTTATGCTACATGTCCTAATGTGAAAGTGACGATTGGTGATGTACAAGAAGAGCAACACTTCTTTGTGTAGGATAATTCCTCATATGCAGTGATTTTGGGAAAGCCCTATATTACAGGAGTGTGTATGGAAACAAAGGTGCTTGATGATGGTTCTGCTTATCCAAGAGTCAGAAGCAAGGATGGGAGGAAAGCGGTCTAATTTTTTACTATTTGTGTAAAGCATCCTAGAAATCAGGATATGCTTTGAGAGTCTCCTTTGACTCCAATGCAAGGGAATTCAAAGACCTGGATTTTCATTAAGCACTGCTATAATGCAGGGCTACAGTAGTGCTATTCAGAGGGTGTACTCGCCTCTTGATGAAATGAAACATGTGTTTCCTATTGGTTATTCTCAGTTTACAGCAAACAGTTCATGTTGGCTTAAGCCTATGGAAGCTATGTGCAAGGCTAAACGCATATCTATGAAATGGACTACTAAGAAACTGAGAGCATTGGGGTTGTTATCTAAAAATGATGGCATTTTAGGCATCTTTTATGGGCTAAATATTAATGACACTATGGCTGAAATTTCAGCAACTATGCATGCAAAAAATGAGGCTGAAAACAGAGTGTTGTCAGTATGTTCTTTGGACATGTATGATGTCATAGCATCATTTGCTCAGCAGGAAGGATTACAATGGATTGAAGCATTTGTGGAGACAAAGCATAAGACAGTTGAAAAAAAGGTGAAACCAATTGCTTTGCTACTTCCACCAGAGAGTGAGGGTTTGTATGGAAAAGTGTCAAGGCAACCATGCTTACGAGATCCTAAAGATATAGGTCATCAGTTTACATATGAAACATTACAAGAATTGAAGGTTGGTGCAGAAGGGTTTCTTTTGCTTGCTGCGAGAGACTGTTTTATGCGGATGTTGGCTAGGCATGGAAAGACATTTGCATTTCAACCAAGTGAAATAGGTTGTGTGGATCCAAATGTTGTCTCTCCTATGGTCATATTTACTGTGCCACATGTACCATGGAACTTGAGGCCTATTCCAGTGCCTAAAGCTTACTTGCCAAAGCTGATGGATTTGCTCAATGAAAAGATTCACATGAAGACCTTGGAGCCCTCTTTAGCCTCGTACTCAAATTGTTGGTTTACTATGCCCAAAAACAATGGAGCTTTGAGATTTATTCAAGACATGCAACCGGTCAATAAAGTGACCATAAGAAATGTGGGTATAGGTCCTATGGTTGATGAATTTGCAGAGGCTTTTGTAAGCAAAGTGATCTATTCTTTGGGTGATCTTTACTCGGGGTATGATTAGTTTCATTTTGCAATTGAAAGCAAGGATATCACAACCGTGAAGACTCCCTTGGGGTTAGTACGAATGTGTACTCTCCCACAAGGTGCAACAAACTCAGTGTGGCACACATGACAAATGCTATGAATAGGGTACTCATGGATTTTATATCACAATTGACTATGGCTTTCTTGGATTATATTCCAATAAAAGGGTGTGCAGTGGATGAAAAGAATGAAGAGATGGATACTCATGGATGCAGACAGTTTGTTGCAGACCATATTGTGGATTGTGAGAGGATTTTGACACGTCTAGAAGAGGTGCATTTAACTCTTTCTAAAAAAAAGTCTGTCTTTGGAGTTGAAGAGGTTTTGATTGTTGGGCATATGTGTGGGCCTTATGGGCGAAGACCATCACTAGCAAAAATAGATGGGATTGATAGAATGCAAGATGTATGCATGAATGTATCAGAGGTGCGTAGATTCTTGGATGCATGTGTGTTCTGATATGGATTCCTCACTTTGCACATGTAGCCGATGCTCTTTATCAACTTCTGAGGAAAGGTTAGAGATTTCATTAGGAAAGGAAGCATCAAAAAGCAATAAAGAAATTGAAGCAACTCTTAAAATTTGCTCCTACATTGAGAAAGGCTAACTATTCACATGGAAAGCCTATCATTATTATTGTTGATACAATCCCAATCGAGATTGGATGGGCAATTGGGCAAAATGATGAGGAAGGGCAAAGATATGCAATTCGCTTTGATGCTAAAGTATTGACTGAACGACAGAGAAGATATCCACAGGTTAAAAGAGAATTATGGGGAATTGTGATAGCCCTTAAATGTGATAAGGAGTATTTTATGGGTGATCATGTAGTCATTGAGACCAATTGTTTGCCGGTATTTGGTATGATTACTAGTTGTGCTACCCTAGACATTGCTATGCTCTAGTGGATTGTATACATCAAATATTTGAACCCTGAATCTTAGCATATTGCAAAAAGAGATAACCCAATGCCAGACATGTTATCTCAGGCACGCTATGAGAATGAAGATGGGATGATGGATGAGGAGGAAGAAGATGACTTTCTTGCGGCTGAAAATGATGTTGTAAGAGTGAATTTAGCAAATGCAAGGTGTTGCTACAATATTAATAGAAGCTTGTATAACAAAGAGAAGACACTTTAGATGCTTTGCATCTTGTGTAGAAGTGTTTTTGGAAGACAAATATGCAAGAGAGTGGCTAAGAATTGGTCAATACCTCAGTACAATAACAAAGAGAGATGAATGGTCAGATGAGGAGTTTAAAAAGATTAAGAGGAAAGCCTATGGGTTTTTCTTAAAAGATGGATACTTATGGAAACATGCTAAAAAGAAACAGGATATGCCATTGCGAGTTTTGGGTGACAGAGCTTCACAAGTAAATGTTATGCAAGAATTTCATGAAAGCTTATGGGCTAGTCACAGAGGTGTTTGGGGTACTTTTGCAAAGATCAAAGAAAGATATTGGTGGTAGGGTATGTATAAGGATGTTGCTCACTTTGTGGAAACATGTACGACATGTCAAATGTATTCATCTGTGAGACATCAAGATGGATTTCAACCCACATATCCATTGTCTTTTCATTTTAAGTGGGTGGTGGATTTGTTCACAATGCTTACAGGTCTTTGGCGAATGAGGTATCTTGTGCTTGCCTGTGAAGACTTGACTAATCAAGCGGAAGGGAGAGATTTACATACTAAGACAACAAATGATGTGTGTACTTTTCTCTTAGAAGAGATCTTTTGTAGGTATGGCTGTGTGGGAAAAATTATTGCAAATAGGGGTGAGCTAGATGCAAATGAAGCTCATGATTTCTTTGCACGATTGGGGATAAAGCTTACTTTAACTTTAGCCTATAACCCTGAAGGAATTGAAAAAAGTGAAAGAGGTCATCCACCTATTGTGAAGGCATTGGAAAAAGCATGTGGAGAGAAGGGAAAAGAGTGGCCACGATTGCTCCCTTATGCTTTATGGGCTGACTGAACAACTCATAGTGCCGTTATAGGATATATGCCTGCAGAATTGATGTATGGTCAAAAATCTATCATGCTGATAGAAGAGATGACAGTCACATGGAGTATGCTACTTGGGAGGAGGAGTTGAATCAAGAGGAGTTATTGGCCTTACGCATTAGACAGTTGGAAAGAAAGTCAGAAGATATAGAGGTAGCAATTGCAAAGTTAAGGGCAGCAAGGATACACAACAAGAAACAGTTTGACAAAAGACATAGAGTGAGGCCAAGAACCATACAAGATGGGGATTGGGTATTGGTTAATGATAGCAATTTAAACAACTAGCATAGTGCCATGTGTAAAGTTTCCAAAAGATGGTTTGGACCCTATGTGGTAAGACAAGTGTTTGATAATGCTACTTATGCATTAAATGAATTGGATAGGACAGCCATAAAACTTTCGGTAGCAAGGAAAATAATCCAATTATTCAAGAGGTGCGAATCTACTACGAATGAGTTGCCAAAATGAGAAGAAAGCAGTGGCCATGACACAAGGGCTAGCCATGAAGATATGGAAGATGAAGAAGGAAAGGATATGGTTGCAAAGGATGAGGAGGACTTAGAATCTAGTGACAATTAGGATTTTGGCACATACCAGAGGATGTGCAGGTTCAGAGGGGGTGGATATCGTGATGCTATGCGGACATAGTGTGAAAAATCTTGGAATGCATCATCATCCGACTTTCTTATTAATGTAGAGAGTCAATGTGATCTGAATCATTAGTGCTAGTGTCCATGTCATGGATTATCCAAAAATACTAGATTTTTGGATAATTTTAGTCTATTTTTTATATTATTTATTATAAAAATTCAAAAAAGTTAGAAAAGCTTCTAGATTAGGATGGCATGCAAAAAGCAAGTGGCTTTTTCAGCCAGTTATGGGATTTTCATAAAAAATACAGATTGACGAAATCGCGTGCATTGCGATCGCTGTAAACAGGCTGAAAACTGCACTTTGAACTGGAAGAAGAAGAAGGAGTGATCTAGGAGATCCGTGAACAGGTGTCCTATGGTTTTACCCCCCTTTCGGAGCCAACGAAGCCATTAGATTTGGGTTCTGAGCAGCAGAGAAGGAGCTATAATTTTGATGCATGTTTTGTTCTACGAAGAGCTCCAGGAGATCTAATGCCTAGGGATTGCTTCTGAGTAGTACAAGGATTCCAAGTTCTTTTAATACATATTGATTCAATTAATTGTGCTTTGTAATTATTGTGTTTACCTCTTGTGTATTCTTTATCTTCTCTTCCATCTCCTATCTCTACTTCCTTCTACCTCTAATCCCCAATGGATTGGATCTTTCGACAAAAAACCCTCCGACACTGTGCATCATGCAAGATGCAAATGCAATTATTGGATTAAAGTACAATCCTTAACCTCACCTCTAATTTCTCTAAAAAATAAAAAATTATTACACGTTACTGCACCTACCCAAGTCTCACAATCACTTAGGAAAATAGTGGTCCTCACATAATGTTGACCAAATAGAAAGCCCATCTCACAATTGTAGAAGTCCTTCATGTCCCTCAAACTCACCCAACACCTTTCCCTCTCAGGTTGTTGAGGTGACTAATTCAATTATGAATATCTCAACTTTCCCTCTTAGGTTGAGGTGCTCTCTCAAGAACACGTGAATTTAAGTTTTACTACATACCTTAGGTTACACAAGTTCAGATATGATAAGTTATTGGTCCCATAAGGCATTATGGATAGCAAGATAAAGGGAATTTTAGAGATCCCTCCCCTAAAAAAGAGCAAGGAGGTGAGGGTGATTGATGTCACACCCTCAGATTCCCACAATGCAAGGCTAAATGCCTAGAAGTTTGCCTAGGAAAAGAAAGGGAGGCTCGTGAAACAGAGGCTAGGGAGACAGAGGCTGAGAGAGAGACCGCACAGAAAAGAGAGAGACATGTTAGCATGCATGAGAACAATCATGAGGCACTTGAGATGTTGGGTCCATTTTTTGATATTGTGATGCCTCTGAGAAGGCCACACCAGTAGTAGCTTGGTGCCATCTGCTTTAGCGAGGAGGATATTTGAGTCCTCTTAGACCTTCAAAAGAAGATCAACGATTGTGTAATGATTAAGGTATTGTGAAACTCTAAAAATTTTGCATGTTTTCCTCGTATGCATATGGCCTAAATCTTACTATTTATTTGCTTTTGTAGCTTAATTCTTGTAAGCCTTTCCTCTGATGTTCAAGAGAAGGTTTTCATCATAGATTCTCTCTTATCGACAATTTTGACCCAGAAGAGAACATCGTATCTAGATGTGTGCTCGTGGTACCGAGATTGCGATTTGGATCTCATACAACATCTAGTTATGGCATACCATGGAAGGTGAGGCCTTTTTTGTATGTTTCTTTTAAGTTATCTAAAAACGTTTTCTTTATTTTCCTCCTTACCTTGTAGATCTCATTGGAGCTTGATTGTTTATGATATTTTCACATGGAGATGCTTTCTAGCCAACTCAATTAAAGGATACCCTGACAATGTGAAGTAGTAGGGAGAGGGAGAGGGGGAGGGGGAGAAAGAAAAGCACTAGCTAGTTTTTCCTTTACTAAAACAATTCTATGGAAAAGCTAGTAAAGGGCTTCAAGGCAGTGGTTCAAGGCCATGAAATGTTGGACAACGCAAGAATTATTGTTTGGAGAGTACGGGAGCAGGGTGACGGCCATATATATGGATGGAGAGTTTGCTACAATGCAAAACTACTCCTGGAACATCTACTTGGGCAACAAATGAGCGATGTAAGTTTACTTTTTGTTAATTCAACCCTACATAGCCTTAAAAATTTTATACTTGGTCTCATTTCTACGATTTTATGCAAGGTGAGCACTTAGCAACTTATACAGATGATGACCTTCTTTTGTTTAGAGAAGAGATTATTGAAAATCTAATCAACTACGCTTCTCATTGAAATCTCTCAATACCACCTGCATATGACCCTCCAGCTCCATGCCTAAAACCCCGAGTCGGAATGCCATATCCCCATCCCAATGCCAGTGACTTACATGATGTGCACTCAACTGATGACACTGACTATTTGGACAATTCTGATACACAGAGAGGATACAAAGATTGTAAATATGCCAAACTTATAGTATTTAAATAAAAATTTTCCCTCTTGTACACAATCCAAAGTTTTGTAATCAAATTGCCATAATTGGAAATAGAATTCAAATAGTCTTTGTATTACTTTTCATCCTTCTTATAATTTTGCATATGTATTTTCATTTGTACTATTGGATAGGTTGAGTCAAGAGGAAAACTTGTGTAATGTGAATGTCCTTACATAAAGTATTTCTCTCTTCTCTATGGGGCACATAAGGTTCACTATGATTCATGTTATCTACAAACATGAAAAATGTATTTTAGACAATGTGCTACACTTTTGGATTACATTTTATATTTACCTTGTAACCATTGTACTTGAACA
Source organism: Lygodium microphyllum (assembly GCF_053477565.2). Classification (NCBI taxonomy): domain Eukaryota; kingdom Viridiplantae; phylum Streptophyta; class Polypodiopsida; order Schizaeales; family Lygodiaceae; genus Lygodium; species Lygodium microphyllum. The sequence continues at coordinate 79,448,094 of NC_141163.1, read as the reverse complement.
AATAAGCAGCATGGATATTTAGGTCCTCATTTGTTAGGTCCATTCGCACTTGACATAAAGAGATGTTTTCCCTTACATTGAGCACCATTAAGAGCTCATCCTCTAACCAAATCTCCAACACCATCACATGATTATCAATATCATCTTGTAAGTCTTGATCAATTGCCATGATCTTTCCATTCAAATAATGCCATCTCATGTAATATAGGGTCAAAATAAAATTTTGTATTGCACTCATATATTTGCAAACAATAGATTTCCATTCCACTTTGGACAATCCCACACACTTCTTTTATATCCCAGCTCTAACCTAGGAAGTCCATACATTTCTTTGATTTGCATATGAACATTGATGTTGTTTTCTGAACTACCTCATCATTAAAAAAATCCACAAAACATGTAATGGCATGAAGATTATGATCTTCACCTGTCTACTAGCTACATTAGGATGTACATATCTTTGAATATCTACATAAATCTTTAATCTATAAGATTCACATGTTTTCGCTTCCGAGATTGGCCACTCTGCACTATCCAAAGATGGGAGTGGAAGAGAGTTGAGAGATCCAAATCATGTTATGCTTAATGGTGCATTGTAAAATTTTTCATTTAAAAAAAACCATACTTGACCAATGACTTGTTATAGGTTGCTTTGTACAACTACTCACCAATAGAGTTGTGAATGGCATCAAAGATTCCAAGTATGCTTTCGATAGGTTGCCAATCTTCAAGGTTTGATGGATATATATCTACAACCCTAAAGAGACTTCAATAAATTCCTGAAACATAAAAACTCAATTTCAAGCCTATTGAAATTTTTAAACTTACAATTTGTTCTATGGCATGGCACGTCAATAGGCAAGTTCTGCAAATGCAGTTTTGATTGCATATATGCATGTTGTATAAGCATCTCCTTGATTATTGTCCCTGATTCTTAGACCTCAAAATCCTTGACTCGCCCCTTGTAGGTGTCAATGAATTCATTTCCACGTCATCTTCTCTTCCTTGTTTGCAACATAACCCAAGTGCTAATAGAGATGGTAGTAGGAATCCACCTATTGCTGTCAAGATCAAAGTTGTTGTAGATTGTGATCACTTAGATATAAGAGGAGGGACATTGAGGATGTGAGGCTTCCATTGACATAGAAGATGAAGCTGAAGAAGAGGTTGAGTGAAAAGGGAGAATAGAATAGAAAATCTTGTGCAAAAATGAAGGAAAAATATACACTTTGTTGAACTATTTGAGCTTTTTGAAAAAAAGGGAGGGTTACTACACGGGAGGGAAAACATTTGAGTGTATTATTCAATAATTTCAAGAAAATAACCGAGATACTATAAGATTATGTAGGACTAATAAGAAATGTATCCATCTATTGTCTTTAATTGTGCAAGTACCTCTTGTTTCTGGTGCCTCCATGAATTTATGCTCCAAAAACACCTAAAATGCTTCTTTTAAAAAATCTATAAAAATGAGATAAAATATTTCAAAATTGGAAAAGCCCTATTTTACTGGTAGCTCTTCTCTTATTGGTTGAGAGGCTTTCTCTCTCTAACAATAAAAGGCCCAAACTTGAGTCCAAATCTCCCCTAATGACTAATTGAGAGGATTTCTCTATCTAAAACTAAAAGGCCCAAACTTGAGTCCAAATCTCCCCTAATGACTAGTTGTAAAGTATTAGTGGGAATGATATGTGGATGTAGGTATCAACCACGTTAGTAATATGAATGTGAAAACCGTCATCTAGGTACGTGAGTGTTAGCTCGTGTTGAGCTTAACATCTTAACACATACTAGAAGGGCTTCATGCATGTGTGATTTCTCCATGCATACATCCTAAGGTAGCTAGTAAAACCCTAATTACTTGTAGGTCTAAAAAAGTAAATGAGGGTTGACTATACAAATTTGCAAAGGAAGAAGAAATGAGAAAATAATGAAGAAGAGATATAGAAAGAGATGGAGTTCTAATAGTAGTTGCCTATATTATCCAACAACTAAAAATTAGATTGCTATCATTCTTGATGCCTAAAGTACTATATCCTCTTGCAAAAATAGTAAAAAATGTTTCCCCTATGCCTTTTGGGTACACAACTAGGGGAGCCTAGATTGGATCTCTTGTTGCCCAAAATACCTGGCAGTAATTATCATTAAGCTTGTCCTTTTATTCCATGACTAGGGAAGTCCAAATTAAATAAATATTCTTCTATTGTATGCAAATTAGCCCTATTGGTAGACCTCTATAATCTCACTAAAACTATTATCCATAGAACATTGACATATGCATGAATGCAACCCAACATAGCCATGTGAACCCTAAATCTTGTTGTTTTCAAACTTGGGATTAGTAATTCCCAATCAACAACATTCAAATCCAAATTCAAGGATAAATTTTTCAATTTCTATCACTAAATTTCCTCTAGATTGCAATGCATTTGACCAAGATGAGAGTGACTAAGTGGGAAATAAAAAATTCTAATTTTCAGACCTAAATTCACAAGTTTAATAGTCATAATAGAATTAGATGCTCTACATACTGCCAGCATCAGTCATTGATGCTTAGGAAGTAGTCACCTAATCATGTCATTTTCTAGAAATTTGTCTTATTGTTGACAGTCTAAAAAATAGGTCCAAGCTTGGTTGCACGTCTATTGTGATTACTCAATTGCTCTCTTTTAGTGCACAACTAAAATTTCCACCCTCAAATCGACATGAAAAAGCTTTGAATCGCCTCACACAACCTTGAATGGCCACCAAACTTAGTTAACTGCCAAGTATAAAATCTCCCATGCAAACTTAGCCCCTAAACTTAATATCTAGCCAATAATAATCTCGTTGAATGAGATAAAATGGCCTCTACTTAAACTTTGGCCATGCCCAACCCCAATTTTAAATTCCTAAATTGTTTGAACTTGGAAGTGTTGAAACTTTCCATGAACTTTAGTCTAAATCATTTAATTCCTAACCATCATGACATGAAGAGTCATTTCCAAGGGGCTTTTCAAACCCCCTTGGAATATGTAGATTCCCCACTAACGCCTATCCACAACAACTTCTACCAATGTGATCCACTCCCCAAAATAGGATTGTCTTGTCATTGTGACACACATTACCCAACTTATGTGCCCAAAGAGCATTAAGCTAAAAAATTCATTACCCTACTGACAAGCCTCTTGCTCTAAATGGGATAAAGTACGATAGATTTGAAGATATTGAATCTTCTAACATAAAGGAGTTACATGTAATTGGTGAAGACCCAATTTAGCACCTCAAGCGCTCTAAATAAAAGGGCAAATTGGGAATATTTGCTGCTAGTCATTTGGGGTAGCTAAATGCTCCAAATTTTATAAGAGATTGTGCCTGTTGATAAAGAAAATTGAAAACTTTGAAACAAATTCATTGAGTTTATGGAAAGGCCTTCCATCTTCTCGAGGATTTGATAATTCTCTTATTTATACAAGATTTTGGAATATAAATCAAAGAAATACTACAATGGGGTGCTAGTTTTGGGATTGTTGACTATCTTTTGTGAATGGGTTACATGTGAATTTTGGTTTATTCATAAATTATTGTGTGCAATAGATTGTTGTAAATTAGGTTATCACCATCCTTTTTGTCAAGGAAGGTTGTGGATATCCTAGGGATAGTATTCATTAATCATTTCGCCTCTTTGTCAAGGAAAGATGTGGATATCCTATGGATAGTATTCATTGATCATTTTGATTATGAATTGAATTTTTCAATGTTCACATATGGTGCATTGATTTGGTGTTAAATTCTATCAAATGTATGGTTCATCTAAGGCTATTGTCACTTTCAAACGTTGCCAAGTATTTTATGCTAGCATGAAAACCTATTTTAAATGTCCTAGTTTCATGGATGAGTATAGTGCTCATGCTTTGTAAAGGTATCCTTGTGATAATTGTAGGGATTCAAATAAATGCTTATGTCATGCCTATCACATGTTGGCATGCCAATTCATGCTCACCCTCATATTCCAAGGCCTTTTCAAAAAAATAGAATCATATAATTTCGAGTATACAAATGTTGATCCTCATGCAGGACATATTTACATTTAATGAAAAATATGTGATGGGTAAAAGATTTTTTTTAAATTATAAAAAATGCGGATCCTCATGTGGGATATATTTAAGGCTTAAATGAATTCCATAATTTAATGGATAGGCGTTGGTGGGTTGAAATGCACTTATGTATATTATTGAGAAGTAGTTTTTCTTTAGGAAGGGCCTTTGGGAGTAGCCAAAGTTCAAATGAAACTCTCATATTAAGGCATGGACAACACTTTGAAGGTGATACATATAAAGTCCTTTAAAAAGTTGTAACACTCGTTTTTTGTCACGAGGAACATAAAGAACATTCAAAGGTCTTGGTCTTTTTGTCAACAGAAATACAATAAGGCTCATACCTTGTCTATTACATGTAGAGTAGTAGGATGCTCATGTGAGGTTTAGAGAGTTTTAGGAAATAAAACTTCCAACTCTTTTAGGAGATGTAAATGTGCACCTTCAATTACTCTTTAATTTATGCTTGAGGATTAGTAATTCTAAATGAAGTGATTGGATCGATGCTAAATAAAAGAAAAACACTATATTGGTGGATTTGTTGAACTTCCAATCTTTCCTACCTTTATTATTATCATAAAAAGGGCTACTCGATTAGATCTTGTCAATATATGCTTTTTCCTTGGACATTGCTTTTTTAAATAATGCAAGAATTTATATTAGATGAAGTAATTGTTTAAATAATGCAGTGAGAATTTATTAATATATAAACAATGAAGTAATTTCCTTCGACATTGTTGAAACTTTAATAATGAAGTTTTCCTTAAGAAGCCTCTTAACATTTTAACAATTGCCTTTTCCCATGGGCATGCAAATAGACCCGTAAACATGAAGAGTAAGAGATTAATCCATGTTGATTACCCATCCTTGCATTTTTAGACATTAGGGATGATTTGATAAAAGACACATATAAAGTTTTTAAATGTGGCCATCTTGAAGAGTTTTGAACGATGATCATGAGATGATGTTTATGGAGCTTCATCAAAGCCCCTTTGTAAACTTATGACCTTCTTTGGCGAAGTCTATAGCTACTACAATACACTATGTTATTTCATGTTTTGGAGAACCAATGATTTATGTAATAAATTTGAAGCATTACTTTTTTGACATCATGAGATATGATAGCAGGACAACTAATTTAGTTGCATAGAATTGTTGCATAGTTAACCCTTCTAGTATCTTTTTGTGTATTTAACAAAGGATACTTATCACATGTGGGTTTGGAGTGAAAGATGGAATCACAAAAACTTAAGAAGGTGATACATAACAACATAAATTATTATAGGGAACATGGAATAGCACTATGCAAAACTGAATCCCTAAACTATTACCCATGCCAAGAGAACCAAGCTGGGTTTTGAATAAATGGAGGAATGAGTTGAGCATCAAGCTTGTAAGAAAACATCATGGTAAGATAAGCTCCTCTTGGTGCCCACCAGTTGTAGGGATCCCCAAAAAGACTTTGAATGCGTCATAAATGCTCCATTGGGCAGCTGTCAGGGAGCCAACCATGATGATTCGCAGTGGCAAGCCTCTGGTGAACATTGTCATAAGACCCATTTGCTTGATGGCTTCACCCACAGTAGCACCCTTGGCATTGTTGAGGTAGGAGACTAGGTTATCAGCCGGATGTGACACCACTGCACACCCAACACCAGCGATATACCCACTGGCAAAGCTAACCCCTAGCTGCGTCACAACCGAGCAGTCCTCCTTGGGTGTGGGGATAACATGCACATAGAACGCTTCGACAACGTTCTCAAAGGTGGCAAACTTCATCATGGTGTAAGGGATTTGTCGGCCCCACAATGCACCTAGGCCTTTGTAGAGGCTGCCCAAGCCCTCGGTGCGGATAAGTTTGGGTAGGCCATCGGATAGGCCCCGGGCGAAGTTAGGTTGGGTTTGCACACGGACCTTTACAGCTTCAAAGGGGCAAAGTGCCACGTCAGCGATTACCTCGGCAGAGGCAGAGCCCGCTAAGTAGAGGGCGGTTTTGTACTTGTGGCCATACTCGGGGCCGGCAAGGTCGGTGTAGTACTTCTTGAAGAACTCATAGAAGCCGTATTTGCAAGTGCCTTGGGCGCTATAGCCCAGGAGGGTGGGCGCCCAGCCACGGGTGAGGCCGGCCAGGCCCTGTTCGACGATGACGGTGCGGAAGCCGGGCACAATGGCCTTGTATTTGGCCGGGTCGATCTGCATGTTGCACTTGAGGACATCGATGGGCGTCACGGCTGTGTGCGTGAGGCCGCACGCCAGGAGCCCGCCCAGGCTGCAACCCGCGTAGAACTCCCGCGAGTACAGCCTCACCTGCCGACGTGGCTCCTTGGGAGACGCCACCGCCAAAGCCCGCTGCGGCGACGTGGAGGCTCGGAGCGCCGATGACGTGGCGGTCCGCGCAGGCCTGTACAGGTGGTTCGGGAGGAGCGCGGCGGAACTGCGTCCGTCAGCGCCCATGGCGACTAGATGTATGGTATCTATGTATTATGAATGAGAGCGAAAGAGAGAAAGAGGCACGCTCGCGTGTGTTTTAATGAGAGGGAGTAGAATAACTCAAGATGGAAACACAAACAGACAGACAGACAGAGAGAATGGAGTGTCACAGAGAGTGGGTAGAAAGCCTTAATAGAAAGAAAACTTCCTCGTGCTGCCTTCCTATTTCTCACTTCGCACGTTTCAACCCGACGTATGACGTCACCCTTTGCGCACGAACACCAAGTTCCAACCCAACCCTCTCTACTTACCTACTACTTAGTCAATGGTCAATCCCTCCTTTCAGAAACGAACGGGTATTGGAAGGTTGACCACTTTCAACATCTCGAAAGTTTGACCAATTTCTCTCCATAAATTCCATGTCTTTATGTATACCTCAAATTTCAAAACTCTGCCCTGGGCGATCGCGGCTCCAGCCTCCATGCCCAGGCCACGCAAGGCACAATGTTAAAAAAAGGAGCGCCCTTTTTTGCGCGCACACGCACACACACTCTCTCGTACATCTCTTTGTGTGGTCCCTCTCCCCCCTTATTAAGTTTCAACATGTAAAGGTTAAAGGCCTTCATTAGTATGTACTAGTGTTTTGCGTGCATTTTGTATGCACGGAATGTTAGGTCACTTTGCAACTTCGCTTCCCTTGCTTCTTCTTTTATCTTCTCTCACCTCTTTTTTATTTTCTCTCTCCTTTTTTCCCCTCCTATATATATGCCTTTCTCTCTCTCTCTCTCTCCCCTTTATCTCTCCAATCTTTTCTTCTTCTTCCTCTCTCTCTCTCTCTCTCTCTCTCTCTCTCTCTCTCCCCAATTTTATATTCTCCTCTTCCCCCTATTTTCTTCTCTTTTTTTCCCTCTTCCCCCTCTCTCTCTCTCAATTTTTATCTATTTATTCTCTCTCTCTCTCTTTTCCATAGGGGGTAAGCTCTCTCTCCTCTTCTTTTCTTTTCTCTCTCTCTCTCTCTCAAATTTTCTCTTTATTTATTCTCTCTCTCTCCTCTTTTTTCTTTTCTACTTTCTCTTTTTCTCTCTCTCTCTCTCCACTTTTTTCTTTTATTCTCTCTCTCTCTCTCTCTCCCATTTTTTCTTTTTTCTCATTTTTTCTTTTCTCTCTCTTTCTCTCTGCCTTTTTTTCTCTTCCCTCTCTCTCTCTCTCTCTCTCTCTCTCTCTTTTCTTTTTTCTCTCTAAAAAAAGAGAAGACACCTCATATGTTTAGGGGAGCTATATTAAATAAGAGAGGACATGATACGTTTTCAACATTTGAATTTTAAACACCTTACATGTTTGGGGAAGGTCTCCGACCGGGGAGATCTCTAGTGGTTTAGTGGTTACTAAAACTCTAGTCAAAATAATAAGTTAGTATGGATTGTACAATGGTAAGATAAACCCAAATACGGATTTACAAAGTATAGTGTGCTTCTATTCACATCACATTGACAGTAATCTTGTAAATGTATGTTCGACACCTAGGTAGCTCTCTACCTTTTAAAAAATTGAACTCCTTATACACTGCCAAATAGAGGAGAGGTTAAGGACAATAGAACCCCAATCACACTCATGTGTATCCTTAGTGAGGTCTTCTAACAAAGTTACAACTTTGATGACAAAAACCACATAAACTATGTTGAATGAAACATGATTTAGAATGAAGTAGCAAAAATATTAAAGGGCAATTAAAACCCTAAGACATTAACTTTTTCAATAGCACTAAGAGCCAATGTTTAGTACATCATTATCCTTATCAGCAACCTAACAAACCCAAAGGCATATATGTACATCTCTAATTCTACTCTCATTCTATTAATAGAATTCATATCCACTAGTAGCCCTTTCACAAATAAATATTCAATATACTTAGCAAACAACTAGTATGGAGCTCATAATTTAGAGAGCTTTGACCCTCATTGCCAAGTCTAAAGTCACTAAGTTGAAACCTCAAGCATATTCTCTTATGTTTTTCCGTTATAAAGTATAAACTCTTTTTCCCACTTCTTCCCATCCATTTAATGCCATTTTGCACAAATTTCAAGTGGTATGAAACTTGTTTAGAGTCATTGTATTATTGTGGCTTCCTAACCTTTTCGTTGACTCAAAACTGTTTTTGTTTTCATTGGTCAAAACCACTTACCTCAAATTCCTATTAGCTATCATCTCTCTCTTTCTCACTCTATCTTTGCGTGTATGCATATATGACTAAAGTTAATTATACATTTTTAAAATACACATGCATCATGTGCTTTCATTAGAAGCATGTGTAAGAGAAACAAAGCCTCAAAAGTTAAATTGCTCATACTCTATTTGCAAAGAACATTCATGTTTTCACACCCCCCCCCCCCCACACACACACACATTTTGCACACAACTATGCTACTATTAGAAGATGATGGCATTCTAAAAGAATTATCTTTGCCACCCAAGGATAAAAATCAACCAAATTTGGTACATTACGTGGTCAGTCATTGGCAATACACATCATGCTTACCTTACTTGCTCAATGGTGCACAATTTAAAACATAAAACAAACCTTCCTCACATGGTAGATTTAAATTCCATTTCACTCACAAATTACAGAGTTAGCTACTACATGATCCCACAAAGACTTTATCGAAAAAGCAATAATGGACCTCTACCTTGTGTAGATATGAAGAAAGGTAAAAAGATTCAAACTTAATATGTTACATTTATTATGCCTTAGTTAATATGCCTTTAACAAGATTCTAGAAAGACCAAGTGAATGAATTGTATGCTTGTGAGAATGCTTAAAGATAGAGAAGAGAGATATTATTTTGTAACTTTAGGCCAAATTGCAAACAATGCAATTTTAAAAAAAGTGTTTCATGTTGCATGAATACTAGCATGAGAGTAACACAACCACCTTTCTAGAGATAATGGATTTCTCAACCACTTGATAGCCTTATATATGGACTAGCTTGAGCCAATGTAGTTCACACCCATGCTCTAGGGATCCCTCAATCATTTGTAAGAGCATCCCCTAAACTTTTGGCAAGATGTCTAGCCCCTGTCACATTTCTCATTATCAATGATTTTGACAAGAGCTTCAATCCCCTCAATCTTTGATGACAAAATCATATTTTTTGCATTGAAAGAGATGATGTAAATGGCTAATCTTTGCATAAGGGACACTAGCACAATTAGAAACATACGTCCACCAACACATTAGGGGAGTTTTGAGGTCTTGAAAATACCCTATAAGTGATCTTAGAGAGAGAAAATATTTTAAGAAATAAAATAATTTTTAAAATATTTTATATTTTCGTAAGTAAATATAAAAAAATTTATGAATAAGTCATTGTCGTGATATTCTCGTGGTCACATCAAACCTAGAAATCTAGGCCGCCATAAAGGTGACAAAGATTGTCATAATAAATATCTTACTCATCCTCATTAAAGTGAAAACTAATGTTCAATTTGAATTTTGTTCTACATTTGATTACTTCTCTCCATTCTCACTCTCTTCTTTCTTTTCCATCCTTACTAGTTTCTTCTTCATTTTCCTTCTTGTTTCTTATTTGCATACTTTTTCAATCCAATTTTCTAATCACATCCTTAGCTATGGATCAATCATCCAATGCTCTCTATAGCTCTAGTAAAAGGCCTCTTTATCATCTTCATATTAAGTTGGATAATAAGTATGAACCAATAAGGAAGAGAACAAAACCCATTACTATTACAGAGTCTATGAAACATATAGTCAGGTTTAAAGGAAAGAAGAATCTTGATCTTTGGTTAGATGGCAGGCTATATCCCAAAGATCCTAGTAAAAAAAGCACTCTGCCTTTCTATAATAGCTCTTCATTGTTGAGGTTCATTGGTGATGGTTATAATGGGTTTCTAGGCTATACACTTGGTTGCAAAAAATGATGTCCTCAAATTGGAGAATCGTTTTTTATCAAAACATAATAACGAGTTATTACAGAAGTTGGAGGGCTATCAAGAGGATTCATTTGTTGGAGAAACGCATCAAATCTTATCAATGAAAGCAAACTATTTTTGGATTTCAAAATTGACAAAAGGCTCTTAGAAATATTGAGAGTCTCAAATGAGGAGGAGGTGGTTGTAGTAAAAGAATCCAAGCAGCAAGGTACCATTTTTTCCACTTTAAAAATATAAATATGACTTTGTTTATAATTAATTGTATTGATTTGTGATGTTGATTTTGTTTAGGTCTCTTCTTCAACAGAATACAAGTGAAGGAGATTCTTTGAAAGCATCTAAGTTTTATTATCATCATCGACTTCCTTCAGTACTTTTAAAAGATATTTTGGAAAAGAAGAAATTTAAAAAGGCAAAGAAACAATGCTTGGAGTCATTTATAAAGGATCATTCTTTGGATACTGAGTTACTACAAAAGACACTAGATAATATTAATATCAGTCGAGATGCTTATATACAACTTTTCCAACTTTTATAGTCAAATATGAAGCAAGGACAAGTACGTAATTGCATACTTTCAAGACTATCTGCGATTAGAACTATTAGACATAGAGTGAATAACAAAGTAATGGAGATTCTAGGCAAGCCTTTCCATATCAAGGCTAGCTTCAAGGGCAAGAAAAAGGAAGTTGTATTCAATTAATTTAACAATATTTTCCTTGACTTGCCCACCCTACAATGCTTAATGATTAGATTCTATGACTTGTCACTAGAAAAGACACAAGGAGTGGCTAGATTTGTGGTTAAACTTAATGAAAGTGAGATTCTAAAATGTACAAAACTAGAGAGGGTCTCTATTACCTTGATGAATAGAGCACTTTCATCAGATCATTACAATCACTCAATGTCATTTAGTGTTCAATCAGAACACAACATCTGGTGGCTAGGAGCATTTGAAATAGATACAGAGGATTTTGATATATTGTATTGGGTTTTTCATCGAACACCAATATATGATTTTATTAAGAGAGAACAAGCAAGAGAATAGCTATTTGTTGAAGGATTTGGTAACTATAAGATTGAGTGGCACATAATTGGCAACTTAAAGATACTTAAATGTATGTACAATGTATCAAAGGGAGCCAACTCTAGATCTCCTTGCCCGTATTGCATGTCCTAGCCATAGAGTTGAACTCAAGCAATTGGAATAGAGCTCCCTCTAGGCACAACAAGGATCCATAATTTAAACCAGTCCTAGATATTCCTTTAGTGAATGCCTATCTCTGTACACTTCATAGTTTTACGGAATCCACCGTAAAACCTTACGGAATCCACCATGGAATAAAAACCTCACAGAATCTATCGTGGAATATGCCTCTTGGCATCATACCCTCGGGGTAGGATAGCAATTGTACTCAATTGCTATTAGCTCAATGTGAAGCGAGCAGTGAGGGATAAGCACTTAGGTCGTGGGCATGCATCCATTGGGCCTCTTCAACATGATAATTTTTAAACTTAACTAAATATCTAGAGTATCTACGGCCAGTTCTAGTAGTCATAAAGTCAATATCTAAAATAGTTTCAGGTTCAAAGATTTATATTTCTTCTTCTAATAAATGAGGGTTTTCATGAACAGGGTGGACAGGTAATTGGCCTCTAAAAGGTCATAACAAACTGATATGAAAAATATTATGAATTTTCTAGTGTTGTAGTAGTTCTAATTTAAATGCATTGTCATTGATTTTGTGAATGATTTTGAAAGGTCCATAGAATCTAGGTGCTAATTTAACAACAGGGTGTTTCTCAACACTTTGCAATCTTCTCTTTTCAATACATAACCAAACATAATCATCAACTTTGAAACTCATAGCTTCTCTTTTCTTATTTTCTTGTTTAGTGTATGATTGTTGGACTTTCGCAATCATATCTTTGACTTCAATAAAAATAGTAGCATGTGTATTGGCAATATCATCAACAGCTTTAACTTTGTTTGACAATGATGTAACAGGTGTAGGCAATCTATGTCCATAAATAATTTTGAAACATGCTTTATGTGTAGTTGTGTGTGGTATATTATTGTATGAAAATTGAAGTAAATGCAAGTATGTATCCCATGTTTGTGGTTTTGAAATTGTGTATGCACACAAAAGATCTAGAATTGTACTGTTAGTAGCTTCTATTTATCCATGGGTTTCAGGATGAAATGCAAATGCGAAATCAATCTTAGTACATAAATTAGCAAACAAAGTCATCCAAAAATTGTTACAAAATCTAGAATCACGATTAGAAATAATAACTTTTGGCAAACCATGGTTACTGAAAACAGCCTTCAAAAACAATCATGCAGCTTGAGATGCAATTAAAGTTTTCTTGCATGGAATGAAATATTCTTGTTTGCTAAATCGATCTACTATAGTCCAAATCATATCATGATTAGCTTGTGTGTTAGCCAAACTAGTTATAAAATCCATTGAAATATGCTCCCATGGTCATTCAAGAATTGGTAAAGGCATTGATAAACCATATTGCTTACCATGGTGTCGCTTGACTTGTTGATAAATTAAACACACAGAAACAAAGTTAGAAACATTAGATTCCATTTGTGGCCAATAAAAATATTCAACCAATGTACATAAAGTAGAAATAATACCTCTATGGCCTTGATATGGGGGACAATGAATTTCGTGCAACACAAATGATCTAAATGGAACAGTGACACACAATCTTTTCTCATAAAACATAAATCCATCAGAATAAGATAAAGAATCAATTGGAATCCAATTATTAGCAACTAATTTATTCCAATTAGCTTGAAAACTGGAGTCATGGTCATAGGTATCTTTCATAGGGATAAGGGAATCAAAAGATAGAACGGAAATATTATGGATACTTGGTCTTCTACTCAATGCATCAGCAACAACATTCTCTCTTTTGGGTTGATATTGGATAAGTGGATGGAAACTTTGAATAAAAGTAGCCCATTTAATATGGCGGTCAGATATTTGTGGCTGACTAAGGAGATGTTTGATACTTTGTTGGTTAGTTTTGATCATGAATTCAGATCCCATTAGATAGTGTTTTCATTGACGTAAGGCTTGTACTATATCTAACAATTCCTTATCATAGGTAGAATACTTCAGTTCAAAGGGTTTAAGTTTACAACTAGAATAGGCTATGGGATATGAATCTTGCATAAGGACAGATCCTATTCTTGATCCGCTGGCATCGGTGACTACTAGAAAGAATGGTCGATTAAAATTAGGTAATTGCAAAACAAGTGCATGTGTTAAAGCATGTTTCAATAAATCAAAAGACTTTTGTTGATTATCAGACCAATAATATACAACACCTTTCTTTAATAATTTCATTAAAGGCAATGCAAGTAATGAAAAATTTCTCACAAATTTTCTGTAAAAGCTAGCAAGACCTAAGAAAGAACGTAACTCATGCACATTTCTAGGGATTAGCCAATTCAAATTTTCTTCGATCTTTTTAGGATCAACTTGAATACCATCAGAAGAAACAATATGTAGGTATTCAATGTGGGTTTGAGAAATTTCACTATTTTTAGGGTTAGCATATAATTGATTCTCTTTCAATAATTTGAAAACCAAAGATAAATGTTCATAATGCTCATTCTCATTTTTACTGAAAACCAATATGTCATCAAAGAAAACAATTACACAATATTGATACTTCAAAAATATTTGATTCATCATATGAATGAATGTAGTTGGTGTATTAGTGAAACCAAAATGCATAACAAGGAATTCATAATGATCAAATTGAGTTCTAAATGCAATTTTGAAAATATCGGGTGTCAGATATCGTACTTGACGATATCTAGATTTGAGATCTATCTTGCTAAAAATAGTGACTCCTTATAGTTTATCCATGAGGTTGTCTATCCTAGGTATCGGATATCTATTCTTACAGTGATCTTGTTTAGGGCATGATAGTCAATGCATATCCTATAGGTGTTATTTTTCTTCTTAACTAACAGGACAGGTGCACCAAAAGGAGAATTACTGGGCCTAATGAGTCCTTGGGTTAACAGTTCTTCAACTTGTGCTTGGATTTCTTTCTGTTCAATCTGATTATGTCTATAAGGTGCTTTACATGGTGGTTGAGAACTTGGGATTAAGTCTATTTTATGAGCTTTAGGACGTGTAGGTGGTAAACCAGGGGGTAAATTAGCAGCAAAACAAATTTTAAATTGTGAAAAAAATTGTGTGTGCCTAGGATGCATCTGATTTTCCTTAGCTTCAATTTCATTCACCCATACTAAGTATAATTTGCTACCTTTTTTCAATTCACGTTTAGCTTGTGTGTGACTAAGCAGTGGAAAACTATCAAAGGTGTGCATTCCATGTAATGTAATTTGTTTTCCGTTAAAATAAACTTCCATTGAATGTGTGAAATAATCTATATCATGATTATATTTGTGATCCCAAGGCATTCCTAAAATAATGTCACTAGCTTGCAAAGGCACAGCTAAGAAATTTCTACGCTCAATATAATCACCAATTTTAATTTTCAAATCATGAACTTCTTGTGTACCATTGTATCTAGTGCCTAAGAATGCATCTTTTATGCGATAATGAGTTGGAACGATATGTAAATTCAATTCTTTTACTAACTTTGTAGAAATAAAATCATGTGTACTCCCATCATCATGCAAAACAATCTTTTCATGACCATGCACAAGACATTTCATTGTTAATAATAAATGAGGATTTGGCATACCTGGTAAAGTATCTGAAGTAGTACCGATATCATCATCATCTTTCATGAAATTTGGTATTTCTTCATGATCTTCGTCTTCAGTCGCTCCAAGTAGTTGATGCAAACAATTGGCTTCTTGGATTGATAGTTTACTCCTAAGTGTCTAGGTCATTGACACTTGTAGCAAACTATAAACTTTGCTTTGGAAACATTATTAGTAATGGCTGGAAGTTTGGGTATGTTGGGATTTGGCTGGAGAGAAGGCTTAGGATTTGAATTTGTGTTTGATGGTAAAGGAAGGGGTCATGTCCAGGATTTACGGAAAGAAGAATGAACAAAGTGATTTTGATTGAATCTTCAAAAGTTAGAATTGAATTGCTTTGTACCAAAGTTACTATTAGTTGGAAATTATTGGGGTCACTTTTCTCGTCCACAAATTTTGTCTTCAGCATCATGGGCCGAAGAAATCGCATCCTCCAAAGTTTTTGGCTTAACCATGTTCACTTCCGCAAAGAAGTAATCAAGCAAACTGGGCATATACTTGCACTTGTGGATCACCTCAGGAATATCTTCAAGCATTCGAAGTTGTAGTAGGGCACTCCAAAAATGCTCAGTATATTGCGGTATGAAAAATTCTGCAAAAATTTCTTTTGAAAAGCATCCCAAGTAGTAGGACAATCAATACTCTTGCGAACAACAGTCCACCATAACAAAGCTCTGTCCACTAAATGGTTAGTGACACATTTGAGTTTATATTTTCTAACATACTACTCTTCATGGAAATAATCATCAAATTGATTGATAAAAGAGAGAACACTTTTTCCGTCACGTTGCCCATTAAAAGTACGGAATTTGAAATTTATTTTACTTATCTTAGCTTCTTTCCTGAGAGATTGTGCTTCGAGTATCGCATCGATTGCATGTCGTATAACATCTTCGAGTTGCGGTCCATCTTGATTGACAGTGGATCATTGAAGAGTAGCCAGTTGAGCTTGCAAAGTTTAATGTGCTCTTCATTCCTCTTGAAGTTACATCATAAATAGGTCCAATTTTTGCTCCATGGTTGGTTCTGGCAAATCACCTTCAGCCATAAAATCTTTCATAATTTGATTAGACATCCTGCAAAATCTCAAACAACCTCACACACTCGAAATCTTGTTAGAGGGATGAGCATAGCTCAAGTTTGGGTTTACAAGGTTTGCTTTTCTTTTTTATAAATATATTTTTTTACAATCTTGCTTCTTTGCGGTTATGGTAATTGATGTCGGACTTCTTCCAAGAGAGAAATAGACTGTGTGTGACAGTTTGCTTGCTAAAAATCAACTCTACCAAGGTGTAGGTATGAACAGAGACTTGTTGAAGATTCGAAATAGGTTCGCGGGATTAGCTCGGTGTGAGCAGCTGCTATGGGAAGGTTTAAGATTGAAATTTTGAAGCTTTAGAAAAGCTTAAAAACCTTAAGCTTAAGCTTTTAAGAAAAAAGCTTAAATCAAATCGTTTTAGTAGCACGCAGGATAGGAGGATGTTGACATCAAATTTGGCAACGATCAGTATGTCATGTCACTACTGACGATGAAAATTGAGAGCTTAAACTTTTTATAAAGCTTATTAAGCTTCATAATCCCAATTAACTAATCTTTCTTCTCTGTTCTTTGAGAAAAAAAACGTGTTGATAGAGTTTGGAAAGTGGTCCTCTATCGCCAAAGAGTGGTTCTTCACCATCCAACAACACAACAGGGGGGTTCTTCACCGCCAAGAACACCCTGGTATTGATGGTTCCTGCCTATAGAGCCTATTCATTCTAGGAGCTTTGCCTTCACGCGAGATGGTAAAGTGATTGGAAGCCCTTGATCTCAGCTTCACTCTGATACCACTGGTATGCAAATCGGATGTTGGATGCACATATAGTGAGCGTCAGAAGGTCCCCAAGAACAAAGAACTCTACATAAACTTTATAAAAGCAAGAAGAGAGTTTGCACAATATGAGGCAAAAAGACAAATTGGATACAATCTCCTCCCATGCCTTGTGTGAGCGCTCCACAAGGCATGTATTTATAAATTTATTAATCTTCAAGCTAAAAAATAACCCAATTTACAATTAGCATGCTTTGGCTTTTGTGTTTGCTTTTGCCTAAATAAAAAATAAAGTGGTTGGGCGTCCCAAAAGTCGGGCTGTGTCCAAATACAATGTCCAATAATGAAATATTTAAACCGAGTGCCCATGCGTATACAAAATAATAAATATTTGTCAATCACTTCAATAAATAAGCGCGTCTAAATAAATATTAGCGCCACGCCTTTAATGATAAGGTGCACGCCCATCAAAAATGATGATTTCTTCCAGGTAATTTGAATGCATGCTATCGCCCAGTGATTTCCAACGCCATCGCTGCCTGCTCTACATATCAACTGAAGTATTCACAATTGTTAGAAAATAATAAAATTAAACCGACAAAAGTGAATACCTAGCAGTCTTCAGCTACAAAATAAATAAATATATTGGAACTCTGTTCTAACCTTAATTTAATACAATTGCACTCTAAAATCATAAATATCCATTAATTTAAATATATATTTTACAGAATCACCCACTGTGAAATCACCCACGTGCACATTAAATTAGCATTACGTCCAAAAAGGACATGCCTCATCGTCAACTTCTCGCACAAGGAATCCACCTTGTGTACGAGCCTTGACAAATATATATAGTTTTACAGAATCCATCGTAAAACCTCACGGAATCCACCGCAGAATAAAAACCTCATAACATCCACTGTGGTCTCACAGAATCCACCGTGGAATATGCCTCGTAGCATCACCAATGGCCTGCGTAGAGTCCTTCCCCTTAAAGTAGTGGAAGAGGTGATCGGCGTTGGAAGCCGGTTAGGCTAACAATGATTGGAAGAAAGAGAGAAGAATCCCACCCTTTGGGGCATCAAGGATGCAGAGTATTGGAAAAATAAGGTTTTTGAAGCGCCTTAGTCTGTGCCCGGATACAAGTACCAGCCACTGTGGTGGAGACGCATTTATGACGACAATGTGTTCTCCTAGATGGTTTTTTGTAATACCCTCCCCTTTGAGAAAAACAACCCCACCTTCATGGCGTATCCTCGTAGGATAGGAGTAGATTTTGATACAAACATCCATGGTTGCTAGGACTTCCCCATCATATATAACCCCCATAATACTACCTTAGCACAAGCCCTCACTTTCACCTTGGATAGCCTAGATGCTACCATGACCCACTTCATTGCTAACTTCTCCTCCTGTCCAAATCCCGTCTTCATTACCACACGCAACTACCTTAGGCTATTAAAAATCTTACTTAAGTAGGATCCCACCCCGCAAAAGTAGTCTCCCTCTACTCTTTTTTTATCCTAACACCATAGATAGCTATGCAATGACCCGCCTAATGATGCGAACCAGCCTTCTACCTTCTTTCTGTCTAGCTATTCTCGAGGATATGAGTGACATCCAATTCACCTGCTGTAACCACCCATTCCTCTCCACCGCCTCTCTCCATGTCCGCTTGAATCTCAAGGGTTACATGCAGAGCTAGAAATTTTTGAGTCACTTCATTCAATCCCCTTCCCCACCACATTCTGATGATGATAACTAGCAATTAGCTATTGTCCAAATCATGTAACTCAGCAAAAAAAAAAGCAAAGAAAAGAAAAGAGAAGGCCAAACACAAAGACAACAAACAAATAATAATGAAAGGAGCACACAACACGTCCAAACACAAGTCGCGGAACATAGCTCACAGTCACTGCACCTAGGGGTCCTCAAGTTAGGCATGTCCGGTGGCCTCGGTCGGCCGGCTCCATTCCTAACTCCCTAACCCTTTTTGACTCCCTACTTCATGCTTAGGGCACGTCAAGAGCAAGACATACCTAGGGAGGTAACACTCTCCTATGGTTAAGCATGTATCCCTAAGCTACACACACCACACCTCTCTTCACACGAACAGGGTTCTCAAGTGTGGGACATCACCCAGGCTTGCCTGTGGTTAGACCCAGCTCCTCGTTCCATCAGCACGAGCATAGAGCACTGCATGGTGAGGTAGACACTCCCCTTAGGTAGAGCACTTTCTCCTTTTAGGTACAATAAGATGTTGCAAACCACCACTTCGGAGGCCCCCATCATCCACTTGACATACCTTGGGTTCTCCATCCAAATAATTATGAAAGCTTTCCAATCAATAGAGTCCACATGTGGCCCTATCATCACCCCACCAGCCACTTGCCCAAAGCCCACCCTTCCACAACAAAGAGCTCGAAGTGCCATGGGATTGGCACCCGTCTCGGAGGGGGGTAATGTTAACCTCAATTCGAGATGGCAAAAATATGAAGCAAAGAGCAAAAAAATGACAAAAAAAGAGCAAAGGCGTAGAGGCGGCCCCTAAAGCTAAGCTGAGGCAAAAAGTGCAATTTTAAATGGAAGGCGTCTCAAAAACTCAAAAAACTCTTGTAAAAGAGTGCTAAGCTCCCTCCTGTGCCATTTGTAAAAGAATAGACGGGTGTGGGCTTAAGGCATGAGGCAAGAAGAGGGAAATAGGAAAAAGGACCTTGCCACAGTGGCCGGTCATGTAAAAAGGGATGGGTGCCTGTGGGATTTTAGGACTTGTATATAAAGTTCAAAAAGTGAATGGAAGCTCATTCTTTGGTGTGTGGCTAACTAGAGTCCTCTATTCTTCTCTTCTTCTCTTCACCTTGCTTGTGTGTGTGCTCTTGAGAGAGGGAGTGTGAGAGTATGTGGGAATGAGGGATCAAGAGGGTGAAGTGCTTCACCATCTCCTCTTCTCTTCTCTTCTATTTTCTCGCGCAGTCGGAGGGGTTTTTGTCAAAAGGTTGAATCCACCGAGAATCAGAAGTAGAAGGAAGTAGAGATAGGAGATGGAAGAGAAGATAGAGAATACCCAAGTGGTAAACACGACAAAAACAAATCACAATGAATTGAATCAATATGTATTGAAAGAACCTGGAACCTTCGCACTACTCAGAAGTAATCTCCAGGCATTAGTTCTCCTGGACCTCCTTCGTAGACCCAAAAACATTGATTAGAAAAATTTGCTTTTTCTCTGCTGTTCGGAACCCAAATCTGATGGCTCCGTTGGCTCCGAAAGGGGGGTAAAACTCCAAGACACCTGGTCATGGATATCCCAGATTACTCCTTCTTCCTTCAGTTCAATCTGCAGTTTTCAGCCTGTTTACAGCGATCGCAACGCATGCGATTTTGTCAACCTATCTTTTTTATGAAAAATCTCCTAATTGGCTGAAAAAACAACTAGCTTTTTGCATGCCATCCTAATCTAGAAGCTCTTTCTAACTTTTTTGAATTTTTATAATAAATAATATAAAAAATAGACTAAAATTATCCAAAAATCTAGTATTTTCAGATAATCCATGCAACTCACACTAATACTAATGGCTTAAATCACATTGACTCTCTACATCAATAGAGAAGTCGGATGATGATGCATTCCATACTTTTTCACACTGTGTCCTCATAACATCACGACATCCACCCCCTCTGAACCTGCACATCCTCCGGTATGTGCCAAAATCCTAGTTGTCACCGGATTTTGAGTCCTTCTCATCCTCTACAACCATATCCTTTACTTCTTCATCTTTCATATCTTCCTGGCTAGCCCCTGTATCATGGTCACTACTTTCTTCCAATTCTGGCAGCTCATAGGCAGTAGATTCCTACCTTTTGAATAATTTGATTCTTTTCCCTGCTATCGAAAGTTTGATGGCTATCCCATCCAGCTCATTTAATGCATAAGTAGCATTATCAAACACCTGTCTTACCACATAGGGTCCAAACCATCTTTTGAAAACTTTATGCATGGTACTATGCTGGTTATCTAAATTGCTATCATAAATCAATACCCAATCCCCATCTTGTATGGTTCTTGGTCTCAATCTATGTCTTTTGTCAAACCGTTTCTTATTCTGTATCCTTGCCGCCCTTAACTTTGCAATTGCTGCCTCTATGTCTTCTAACTTTCTTTCCAACTGTCTAATGTGTAAGGCCAATAACTCCTCTCGATTCAACTCCTCCTCCCAAGCTAACACACTCCATGTGAGAGTCATCTCTTCTATCGGCATGATAGGTTTTTGACCATACATCAATTCTGTAGGTATATATCCTATAACGGCACTATGAGTTGTTTTGTCAGCCCATAAAGCATAAGGGAGCAATCGTAGCCACTCCTTTACCTTCAATCCACATGCTTTTGCCAATGCCTTCACAATAGGTGGATGACCTCTTTCACTTTTGGCATTTCCTTCAGGGTTATAGGCTGATGTTAAAGCAAGCTTTATCCCCAACCGTGCAAATCCAACTCACCCCTATCTGCTGTAATTTTTCCCACACAGCCATATCGACAAAAGATCTCTTCTAAGAGAAAAGTACATACGACATTTGTCGTCTTACTACGTAGAGCTCTCCCTTCCACTTGATTAGTCAAGTCTTCACAACCAAGCACAAGATACCTCATTTTCCAAAGACCTGTAGGCATTGTGACCAAATCCACCACCCACTTAAAATGAAGAGACAATGGATATGTGGGTTGCAATCCATCCCGATGTCTCACAGTTGAATACATCTGACATGTCGTACATGTTTCCACAAAGTGAGCAACATCCTTATACATACCCTACCACCAATATCTTTATTTGATTTTTGCAAAAGTACCCCAAACACCTCTATGACCAGCCCACAAGCTTTCATGAAATTCTTGCATTACTTTTACTTGTGAAGCTCTGCCACCCAAAACTCACAATGGCATAACCTATTTCTTTTTAGCATGTTTCCATAAGTATCCATCTTTTAATAAAAATCCATAGGCTTTCCTCTTGATCTTCTTAAATTTCTCATCTGATCATTCATCTCTCTTTGTTAATGTACTAAGATATTGACCAATTCTCAGCCACTCTCCTGCATATTTGTCTTCTAGAAACACTTCTACACAAGATGCAAAACATCTTAAGTGTCTTCTCTTTGTTGTCCAAGCTTCTGTTAATGCTATAGCAACACCTTGCATTGTTAAATTCACTCTTGCAACACCATTTTCAGCCATAAGAAAGTCATCTTCTTCCTCCTCATCCATCATCCCATCTTCATTCTCATAGCATGCTCGAGATAACATGTCTGCCATTGGGTTCTCTTCCTATAATATGCTGAAATTCAGGGTTCAAAGATTTGATGTATGCAATCCACCAGAGCATAGCAATGTGCGACGTAGCACAACTAGTAATCATACCCAATACCAACAAACAATCAGTCTCAATGACTACATGAGCACCCATAAAATACTCCTTATCACATTTAAGGGCTGTCACAATTTCCCATCATTCTCTTTTAACCTGTGGATATCTTCTCTAACGTTCAGTCAATACTTTAGCACCAAAGTGAATTGCATATCTTTGTCCTTCCTCATCATCTTGCCCAATTGCCCATCCAATCCCGATTGGGCTTGTATCAACAGTAATAATTACAGGCTTTCCATGTGATTAGTCAGCCTTTCTCAACGTAGGAGCAGATTTTAAGAGTTGCTTCAATTTCTTCATTGCTTTTTTATGCTTCCTTTCCCAATGAAAATTTTGACCTTTCCTTAGAAGCTGATAAAGAACATTAGTTACATGTGCAAAGTGAGGAATCCATATCAAATAGAACACACATGCACCCAAGAATCTATGCACCTCTGATACATTCGTGCATATATCTCGTATTCTATCAATCCCATCTATTTTTGCTGGTGATGGCCTTCGCCCATAAGGCCCACACATATGCCCAACAATCAAAACCTCTTAAACTCCAAAGACAGACTTTTGTCCAGAAAGAGTTAAATGCACCTCTTCTAGACGTGTCAAAATCCTCTCACAATCCACAATATGATTTGCAACAAACTGTCTGCATCCATGAGCATCCATCTCTTCATTATTTTCATCCACTACACACCCTTTGATTGGAACATCATCCAAGAAGGGCATAGTCAATTGTGGTATAAAATCCCTGAGTACCCTATTCATAGCATTTGTCATGTGTGCCACTGAGTTTGTTGCACCATGTGGGAGAGTACACATCCGTACTAACCCCAAAGGAGTCTTCCTAGTTGTGATATCCCTACTTTCAATTGCAAGCTAAAACTGATCATAACCCTAGTAAAGATCACCCAAAGAATAGATCGCTCTGCCTGCAAAAGCCTCTGCAAATTCATCAACCACAGGACCTGCACCCACATTTCTTATGGTCACTTTATTGACCGGTTGCATGTCTTGAATAAATCTCAAAGCCCCATTGTTTTTTGGCACAGTAAACCAACGATTTCAGTACATGGCTGAAGAAGGCTCCAAGATCTTCATGTGAATATTTTCATTTAGCAAATCCATCAACTTTGGCAAGTAAGCTTTAGGCACTGGAATAGGCCTCAAGTTCCATGGTACATGTGACACAGTAAATATAACCATAGGAGAGACAAAATTTGGATCCACACAACCTATTTCACTTGGCTGAAATGCAAATGACTTCCCATGTCTAGCCAACATCTACATAAAATACTTTCTCTCAGCAAGCAAAAGAAACCCTTCTACACCAACATTCAATTCCTGTAATGTTTCAGATGTAAACTGATGACCTATATCTTTAGGATCCCGTAAGCTTGGCTGCCTTGACACTTTTTCATACATACCCTCACTCTCTGGTGGAAGTGGCAAAGCAATTGGTTTCACCTTTTTGTCAACTGTCTTATACTTTGTTTCCACAACTGCTTCAGTCCATTGTAATCCTTCCTATTGAGCAAACAATGCTATAAGATCATACATATCCAAAGAACATACTGACAATACTTTGTTTTCAGCCTCATTTTTTGCATGTATAGTTGCTGAAATTTCAGCCATAGTGTCAGTAATATTCAACCCATAAAAGATGCCTGAAATGCCATCATTTTCAGCTAACAACCCTAATGATCTCAATTTCTTAATAGCCCATTTCATAGATATGCGTTCAGCCCTACACATAGCTTCCATAGGCTTAAACCAACATGAACTATTTGCTATAAACTAAGAATTACCAATAGTAAATACATGCTTCATTTCATCAAGAGGCGAGTACACCCTCTAAATGGCACTACTGTAGCCTCGCATTACAGCATTGCTTAATGAAAATCCAGGTCTTTGAATTCCCTTGCATTTGAAACCAAAGGAGACTCTCACAGCCTATCACGATTTCTAGGATGATTAACACAAACAGTAAGAAATTGGACTGCTTTCCTCCCATCTTTGCTTCTGACTCTTGCATAAGCAGAACCATCATCAAGTACCTTTGTTTCCATACGCACTCATATAATATAGGGCTAATCCAAAATCACTGCATATGAGGAATTATCTTGCACAAAGAAGTGTTGCTCTTCATGTACATCACCAATTGTCACGTTTACATTAGGACATGCAGCATAGAGCTCCCCTGAAGAATTATTTGTAGCCCTCATACGCCAACCATGATTAGTGTCCATAGGCCATGCACCATTTTCATACAATCCCTGCTCAATGACATTTATCTCAGACACCCACGGTCAAGTAAACAAACACAAGGAGTTTCACACTCCCCTATTTTCACTACCGTTTCAGTGGTAGCTCTAGCCCAATGATTTCTTGTGTAGTGACTTCGAGGAATAAATCCTAGAGTCTCTTCTCCATATTGTTGCATTTGCCTTACTCCACCATGCATATTGCTACAAGACAATGCATTTTCAGCCACTTCCTTCTCTTTTCTATATGTTGTCACTGATTAGTAGCATCCTGCATAGATAATCCAATACTTACTTCATGCTCATATTCAGCCCGAATACCCAACAATCCAGTTTCCTCTTCAAATTGCAGTAATGCACTAGTGGTATCACCAAGAAACTGACGCTTCCTTTTAATTATATCAATGATCTCATCATGAGATTCTTGCTTGGCAATGCCAAGCACCTCTCCCAAGGTAACTTCCACCCGATTGTTTAAGATCCGTTCTTCAAGAACCTTCTTAAGATCTGTGGCTGTCTCAATGTCAGATTGCAACTTATATCATGGCTGCTTGTCCTTCTTTTTGCCCTCTTGTTTGTTATCCTGTTTTGCTTCTGACCTCTTCCATAACATGCTTGGGAGGTGGCTGATTTGCAGCTTTAGGCTGATCCACACTTCTTCTTGTCATTCTTTTAGATGTCCCTACAATATCTTCATCTCTTTTTCGTTTTTTTTCCACAAGTACATCCGTGTTTTGTACCTTTGCTAAATATGCATACACTGAATATGCATCTACCGGTGATTCCCAACCAGTTATGCCACGAATGTCTTGCCCTGCATGAGACATTTCACTATCAGTGACTTTTCTCTTTTCAGCTGCATGTAAAGCATGTGCCCATATTTCAGCCTTTGGACCAACCATCACTTGGCCATGCATTCTATCCAACTATAGACCAAAAGTAGAATCATGTATCGCCGCATAAGCATTTCGGACAGCCAAGTCTTCCAAAAACTTTTGCATACCTCCCTTTCCAAAATTCAAAGCAAGAGGCAATCCCGTTTCTTGTGCATGGATCTTGCCATCTTTCCAAAAGATAAGCTATCATGCCAAGGCCTCTTGATAGGTAGCACAATCCTTTCTCATGTGCTGCAAACTGTCACACCACATATATCTTTTTCCAAGTTTAGGGGCTGCTACCCGTCCCCTTTCCTCTTGTCCTTTTTCATCCAATTTTGCAACCTTCAATTGAAGATCCTGCATATCTTTGACCAATTCATCCAAGACATCTTCCCTAACAAAGGGAACAATAGAAGGTATAGCCATAGGGTTAGCCACAAAAGTAGGTGGCTTACTGGATACATCAACTGTCTTGCCCGTAACAGTGGGCAAGCTGAAGACATGCAATCTTTCTCTTCTTCTATGCTTCTTCACAGGTGCAGTAACAGCTTCCTTGACATATCTCCACTCTATTTTCCAACCTGTCTCTGTAGTCTGATCCTCCAACAAATCATCAAGCTTCTCATGAAGCTCAGTATCAACTGCCTATAGAAACAATTCAATTTTTTGACTTGTAAGAGCTTGCTGTTCCGCAAGATCCAACTGCTCAAACTGACTTTCAAATTCTCTTAACAATTCGGTAGCCACAAGACCCTTATTGGGTTGTATAACCCACTCCTGAAAAGTCTTGTGCGTAATCAAACTGGTGTCCTCAATGTAAAATTCTTCCCTGAGTGTCTTCTTGAAGGCTATCCAGTTAGCATCCTGCAAGTATAATTTAGTAATCCGTACTTTCAGTTCATGAACAGTAACACGTACAAAATACCAGCTCCATGCAAATTGAGCCACTCCAAAGAATTTCATCTTCTGAGCATAGGTATGTACATATGCAGATACATTCCTACCATTGAATAACTTCACCTCACGCTCAACTGCTTGCAAAGCATTCATCACAACACTTTTTGTTTGAGCTGAAGCTTGCATCACTTGTTGTTGTTGTTGTACCTACATAAGCATATTCATATTTTGCCCCAACTGTTGCAAAACATCATTGGAGATTGTATTCGAAGGTTCTCCCATATTATCTTTCCTTCTTCTGTGATGACCTTTCACGTCGGGTTCACCAATGTCGGAGGGGTTTTTGTCGAAAGGTCGAATCCACCGAGGATCAGAAGTAGAAGGAAGTAGAGATAGGAGATGGAAGAGAAGATAGAGAATATCCAAGTGGTAAACACGACAAAAACAAATCATAATGAATTGAATCAATATGTATTGAAAGAACCTGGAATCTTCGCACTACTCAGAAGCAATCTCCAGGCATTAGTTCTCCTGGAGCTCCTTCATAGACCCAAAAACTTCGATTAAAAAAATATGCTCTTTCTCTGCTATTTGAAACCCAAATCTAATGGCTTCGTTGGCTCCGAAAGGGGAGTAAAACCCTAGGACACTTGGTCACGGATCTCCCAGATCACTCCTTCTTCCTTCAGTTCAATTTGTAGTTTTCAGCTTGTTTACAGCGATCGCGATGCGCGCGATTTCGTCAATCTGTCTTTTATATGAAAAATCTCCTAATTGGCTGAAAAAGCAATGAGACAAACTGTGATACAACTGATGAGGTCCAGCTATCCAAAATAAAAGTGCTGAATGAAAAGCTAAAAACTGGAAACTGAAAATACGGTGCTGTGAGTGTGATAAGTGACGTGTATGTGTATGTGCTTATGTAGCTCTGGTACTCCAGATAATGGCTATAAAAGGGGAACAAATGTCTGCTGTGATAGGGAAACAACTGTCGGCTGTGATAAAGTGGTGCGATGTGTATATGTAACAGATGCAGGGAGATATACTATCCTGGGATGTAGTAGCAGTCGTCGAAGTCACTAATAGCAGGTGATCCCTCCTGGATGCAGGATGTGGTACATCGGCGGTGGAGAAAGAGCAAACTGGAGATCTGAGATCCAATGTGTCAAGTGTCATCGGATCTCAGTCTGCTGTCGATGTAGATCAAGAATCCTCCGGATCTCCTATCGGTGTGGCTGTGGGGTACGAAACCCACAGATCCTCGTGCGGCGTCGGGTACGCTGGTCCTCAGCCTGCTGTAGTGTGAGCCCGGAGGTCTGGCTGGAGGCTGGTACAGTAGCTCTCACTCTGTCTGTCTGAAAGAATTGTGTAATAGTCGTCTTGGTGGGCCCCTCTCTGACTGGGACCCGCTGTGTGCTCTGCTCTCTGATGTGCCATGCCTCTCCTAGAAAACGGCCAAATGATCTCTGATCCATATCAGTCATACATCCCTGAAGTGAGCTGCTCAATGTGTATCTAGATCTCAACTCTGAGTATGCCGGGCATCTGAGAACAAAATGCTCCTCACTCTCCACCTCTGATCTGCAAAGGGGGCATATCATCTCCTCCCGTGGGATGCCACTGGCTCTGCCACTCTCAATCATAGGCTGATGTGATGATACCCTGAGCTGTCCAATAAGAACTCTCAATCGATGTGGCATATAGATCTGCATATATCTCGGAATCTCTATGAATCCCTGCTCTGATATGCTCAAGAACTGTGTATAATAATGTGCCATCTTCGGTGGCAGTGGCTATGCAGGGCTGACCCATGTCCTCTGTATATAAATATGCCATATCTCCTGTCTGATGACTCTGTTCCTCTCAGAGAGAGAGAGGGTGTAAGTGGGACCCTGAGTATCATATAGAAGAGGTGGGAGTCTATCAATGTCCAGCCCATGTCTGTCAAACCAAGCTCTAGTCTGTGCATACCATGATGTGGTATCCCCCGCTCGAGCCATCTCCTGAGATGCCATATATGCTCTGTATGCAATGGGACCTCTGTCCATATCCTGAAATCTGTGTAGGAAGCAGACTGTCTGAAATAATGCCTCGACTAGCATGGGTGGTGTGGCAAGCTCTGCTCGCACAATGTCATGTGGGACTGAGGCCTTGCTGCGAATCAATCTAGATATCATGATCACCTGAGGTCTCTCCATCAATGTCCATACATAATTGGCAAGGCCTGGCCCCCATATAGCTGCTCCATACATCAGTGCTAGAGTGACTAGAGTATCAAAGAGCCACCCCTTGGTGCGGGGCTCCTGGAAATGTGCCTGATGACACTCTCGCTCCATAAGAGCCAATGCTGAGTATCCTCTAGTGAGGCGGTCACGAGCTGCCTGTGTCATCGAGAAAATCCCTGAAGCTGCTGTAAAGGTGACTCCCAAATATACATATGAGAGAGAGAGAAAGAGAGGGAGAGGGAGAGGGAGAGGAAATGAGAGAGAGAGAAAGAGAGGGAGAGGGAGAGGGAGAGGGAGAGGGAGGAAATGAGAGAGGGAGAGAAAGAGAAAGAGAGGGAGAGGGAGAGGGAGGGAGAGTGCATTCTCTCTCTCCCTCTCCCTTTTGCTTTTGGAGAGTGTTAAGATATATTGTGAGAGGGAGAGGAAATGAGAGAGAAAGAGAGGGAGAGGGAGAGAGAGGGAGAGAAAGAGAAAGATAACATATATTGGAACGATAGCATATCCATGATTATCGTAAATGGAATCCACTTTGCTTTTTTTATGGGTACCATTACATCGACTCCTTAAGAGGGCTAAAAATTAGTCATACACTTTATAAAGTCTAATCAGGAGATTTAAGATGCACGATAATGGTATGCAATGTGCTTTGCCATGGGCCACGTACATTGGTGATTCTTTAAGATGGCTTAAAATTGGTCATATCCTTCATAATGTCCAAGTAGGGGATCTAATTGTGATATGCATAATTCATTGTTTTTGTATTAACTTTATAGACCGTAGAGACCGTAGCTACAGACCGTAGCTAGGTACGTGGCCGTAGAGACCGTAGCTAGGTATATAAGGTATAATTAATTGTTTTTGCATAATTCATTGTTTTTGTACATAACCTAGAGACCGTAGCTAGGTATATAAGGTATAATGGTTGTACAAGAAGACACCTCAATAATTGACTTATCACCATTAAATCCCAAAGAAGAATTGTGTTCCATCCCCTTCAACTCTATATTCACCTCGTGAAGAACTTCATTAATCATAGCATCCTTGTCACCAATCTTTTTGTTGCAATGATGAAGTAACATATTCTTCACATTTCCTTTTAGCATCTAAGCCATTATCCAATCTTTTAGTCAAGTCCAAACATTTAGTCTTCGACTCATGAACCTTATGAACTAATGCTTTTTCTTTTTACAATAACGAATAATTATCTACCGGGACAAACAAATCCTTGAGCATGGTATATGGCCGAGATATAACATCAATAAATCTCTCAACTACTATGTACAATGCATTCTTTACATTAATCAGTAAAGCATTTCTTATATCTTGAAGTTTAGATTTCAACACCATGGATGCATCAATATCAACCTCAATGTTTTACAAAATTTGCTTCTCAAGCTCTTGCAGAGGCTAAAACCTCTCAAGCAAGAGCTTATGGTCAACTTGCAACTTGACATACATCTCCATAAAGCTATCCATTTGAGCCTCATTTGCTGTAATGTAGATAAGATGGAAAACGAAGAAGGTCTTATTGTTCAAGATCGTGAGGCATATCTTAATCAATGTGTCCCATGTCCTTGCTCTCAATGCAAGTTGGCAATTAAATGAAAACACCGATTGTCTATAGAACACATACGACGATTTGGCGAGTTTCAATCTGAGATCATTGATCAGGCGATTGCGGATTTTCAGCAAACAGTAATTTGAAGTTAATATGAATCGTGCATTGTACTCGCAAGCTAATTGAAAGCCATACACAATAAGATTGGGTCTTGTTGGCAAATTTTCTATCCAGGGGGGTGATGTCTCGTCCCAAGGGGGAGTGCACCCTTTGCGGCCAATTAGAAGAGTTCGTGGATATGCGATGGATGGATTGTAGGAGCCAATCCACCACTCGCAAGGCCCATCTATACCGTCAATGCCAGAGGAGACAGACAACCTTTCAGACCTACCTACAATCTTGGAGCCTGAGATGGAGGCAATGATCGATGCATTGATTCCCATGGATGTCGAGACATCTGATCCGCTTAGAGAGGAAGCATCCATACCATTATATAATGGGTGCCAAGTATCTCTGTTGAAGACATTGCTTGCACTCTTAAGTGTGCAAGCAAAATACGGGTGGAGCGATACGAGTGTGACCGAGTTATTCAGGTACCTTGCACATAGGCTTCATTGAATTTTTTTTTTGACACTATTATTACAAACATTTGTGCTTTTTCAAGGTGTTTTATGATTTTTTTCAGGTTATTGAAATATCATATATTACCACCTACAAATACCATGCCTGAGTCTCGTGATGATGCATGACATGTTTTACGGAAGCTTGGCATGGACTACAATAATATCCATGCATGTATCAACGATTGCATACTGTTTCGAGATGAATACGAGACTATGGAGACATGTCCAAAGTGTGGTGCTCACAGGTATCGACAGGACTTGCAAGGGCAAACCATCTCTCAAAAAGTTCTCAGACACTTTCCGCTCATCCCCCGCATAAACCACATGTTTCGTACGTCCAGCATGGCAAGCTTGACAATGTAGCATGTGCAGAATAGGTCCATGGATGGAGTTCAACGAATATCAGCGGATTCGCGTGCATGGAGCTACATTAACTCTACCTTCCCAGGCTTTGCGCGAGAGCCAAGGAATCTTCGGCTCGGTTTCGCAATGGATGGTGTGAACCCATTCGGTCTGCGCTCAACTTCTTACAGTGTGTGGCCTATAGTGCTTGTCAACTACAACATCCCTCCATGGCTTTCTACGAAGAAAGGACATCTCAAGCTTAGCTTGCTCGTCCCAGGCCGCTACAAAGTAAAAAATATGGACGTGTATCTTCTTCCATTAGTCAATGAGCTTAAGATTTTGTGGGAGGAGGGGGTCACTGTGCAAGATATGAGCAGGCGCGATGGTCAGCGGTCAGCCAACATTCGAGCCATTCTCATGTGGACGATGCATGACTTTTCGAGATTGGGAGAGTGCTCAGGTGAGCAAACCTCTGTTCTCGCTGGTAATATCTATATTTTATCTCATTCAATCAAGTATTCACTAGGTCGTGGCTCGCCTTACAGGTCTGGTTACCTCAGGTTATCATGCATGTCCATTGTGTGGGCCACAGTTAGACTCTCGAAGGTCATGAACTCAGGAAAGGTTTCCTTGGACGACCTCCAACACGTATGAATGCCGCAAGCTAGTACGAGCTGAAAATGGTAAACTCGGAATCACATCCAAATGGAATGCGACGGTTCTCAGTTTTCTACGAGTTGCCATATTGGACCCACTTACAGGTCAACCACTTGTTGGATCCCATGCATATTTTCAAGAATGTGGGCAGCTTGCTATGGGATCACATCACAGGAAAGAGAGACACTATAGGGGCACGAATGGATTTGAAGGAGGTAGGTAAGATGGAGGCGCTTTGGCCGCAGTCGAGTGCTGATGGTCATGTGCAGCTTCCTCACGCTTCTTGGGTTTTGACCACTAAAGAAGAGCGCATTGTGAAGCAAGTAATCAAGTCTATCTGTACTCCGATGGATATGATGCATTCTCTCAGGTCCGCATTTTCTAAGGATGACTGATTGTCGGGGCTAAAATCCCATGATTGGCATAAGATATGTCAGGTTTGTGCTACGAATGGATTGTAATTAGCGTGGGCATTTTGCAATTATACAAGTGGCCATTATTCATAATGCTTTCTCATTTGTGGCAGTTTGTCCTACCGATCGCGATCGCAGGATGCCTTACTCCAGAAATTCGCAGGGCCATTTACAAGTTGTTGACTTTGGTGCAATGGATCTCACAGAAAGAGATTAAGACGTCCTCTATTGAATCCGCGAGGCGGGGAGCAGTGGAGACGGTCTGTCTCTTTGAGAAATACCTGCCCACTAGCATGCTCACGATACAAGTCCACCTTCTTGTGCATCTTATAGATGAAGTGGAGATTGCTGGACTTGTCCATACGCGATGGATGTTCTTCTTGGAGCACTTCATAAAAACCCTGAAAGGCTTTGTGCGACAACGAGCTCGGCCAGAAGGTAGCATGGCCGAAGGTTGGTTGATGTCAAAGGCGTTAGTGCATATCTCACAATGGCTACCAACGGTGGAACCAGACAATGAAATGCTATGGACGCTGAAGGACGATGATAGACTGACTGGAGATGTGGTGGTTGGAAATGGGGTAGAAAAAAGAATGGATGCCTCAATGGAAGAGAAGGTGAATCGCTTTTGTATGTTGCACCATGCCTCCATGGAGACGTGGCTCGCGAAGTACCAGATTGCAAGGCAAGATCAAGAGGAAGCGCGAGCTGAATTCCGACATAGTACGTGTCATCGACCGATTCGATATCCCGAAGGCATGGAGGAGATGCCGCGGTTTATGTCAACACGATGGTTGCATGGAGCCTTGACCGCAGCATCCAGCCAAGGGACAGAGGTCTCAATGGAGGAGTGGGAATTCTCGAGGGGATGTAGTCCAAAGGTGATGAGGGGTTTAGAATCTGTCGTATCTAAATTTTATATGCGACATCTAATTGAGTGTTTCAATGTACAATACAAAATATATAGTGTAGCGTGGTCACGCGGACGGCATTTTCGCGTGGAGCGTATTGACAAAATGCACTTCACAATGGACTATGGTGTCATGGCAAGGTTCGAGCAAGAGAGCCGACGACGAGCAACGGATCCAAACGCAGTTGTGGATGAGATGGAGTATTTTGGAAACTTGCAAAGTATTATTACGGTGGATTACCATAGCTTCTCCATGATACTATTCGATGTGCAGTGGTTCAAAGTGGTACTTGGAGGAGCTGGAGCAACAGTTCGACGAGGTCCATCGGGATTTCTCGAAATAGATTCCAGAAAAAATAGACGGATTTGTGCGACACCTTTGTGTTGCCTGCCCATTGTGAACAGGTGTATGGAGTCATTTGCTTGCTAATTGTAATACGACATGGTTTATGTCACAATGGTTTGAACTTGCTTTGTACGTGTTTGTGAACAGGTAATCTTCTATCCAAACCCCCGACAACCTCGATGGTGGTATGTTATACGTTCAACTCCTCGAAGTACAAGAGTATATGATCAAAGCGATGTTCTGAGCATAGATGAAGATAATATGCAAATAGAGGGGTCGATATTACAAGGGGTGGAGGTCGTCGAAAGCTTGGAGCCTGCATCAGCTAACAATGATGGAAATACAGGAGTCCAAGAATTTTTTGAGAACGAGGCAGACTCATTCTTTTGTGGTGACATGTCTATCGACCTTCCAGTGTATGCGGAGTTGTGTCAGGAGATTAACATGGGACCATAGGATACTTCATACTTGGAGCATCCACTTACTCAATTCGTTGTTTAGATCTCTTATAAAGGTACATAAGATATGCATTTTAAGAGGGATTTTTTAAAAATGATTTATATTACTGTGCTTTGTATAATTTAAATTGATGTTTCTAACACCATTTTTTATCTGTGCATGTGACATTTTCAGGATGAGTCGAGAAATGAACGATGAGGAGTTGCAGGACATCTTCGCACTCATGTCTCCAGACCAGCTCGTGAGATTCAGAGAGATGGCAGACCAGGAGCTGTCTCGTTCTTCGTCAGGGCGCTCTGCTAGATCTGATTCAGCGCGATTGGATGCTTCAACTTCGAGCAGACGATCTCGACGCTCACGACTTGGGCCAGAGGGAGGGACTGCATCGGGATTAGGAGGATGCTACTATGGAGACACGGATGTGGTGTCTCCGTCTCGTCGTTTAACTGGAGCTGCGTTGCCTCTAGGATTTGTCACACCTGTGGGGATGTCTACTCCAGTTACTCCGGCTTTTGCGCAGCCGTCAATAGGTGCCACCCCTTTTGGTGCCACTCCGAGAGAGGTTAACCCCATCGGTACACCGAATGTGGAGGGGTCTCCTGGATATGCCCAGGAGCATGGACGGAGATGGGAGAGGACCCATCTTAGGCAGACTCCTAGGGGTTATGGATATCTGGTCGATAGTAGGTTAGGAGCCATCATCATGAATGATGAGGGGAGGAGGGTGATGGCTCGCATGAGAGAGTTGTGCCAACAAGTTTTTCGGCACAATGTCCTGGATCATTGGAAGAACATACCAGAGGGGAGCAAGGACTACATAGTAGCATCCTTGCATGAGGAGTTTTCGATGCCAGCCACAGTAGATAGATTCTCTACGGGCTGGATGATGGATTGCATGTATGCATACATGTCACATAGACGATCCGACGCACGCAAGGCAATCAAGAGTGGGGCTGCAAAGCCCGAGTGATTAGATGCAGACGACTAGCGCCGACTGAGGGAGGAGGCTACAGATTCTCCAGGGCGTTGGAGTCAGCAGCGCGAGGCAGCGAGGGCATGACTCGAGGCCAGAGTGGTCCATCATCTTGGGAGTGGCGGCCACAGGACATATTTGGAGGACTTTGTAAGTTTCTCTTTTGTTTTGCTTATTTGTTTTTTTTTAATATTCTTTGTACTGAAAATCATGTTTCTAACAGCTAGCATTTTGTTTTCTTTATAGCACTCCATTACAAATCGCGATCCGCAAGGCCTTGAGACTCGATATGCAGAGAGGCACGGTCTCATTGCATAGATCGACCGATTGTACAAACGCGGCGGCCCTGTAAGTCACTCATCTTTCTTGTCCGTAGTTACCATGAGATATTTGAATTCATTATTGTATGGTAGATTGATGTGTTGTTTCTTTTTCTACAGTTTCATTCTATGCTCCTTTGCGGTGGGACGAGCTTTCGGGGGATGAGGATTTCTAGCTCGCCCTTGGATCCTTGGAGCTCACACACCTTTATTTTTTAGTCGCCTGATCTATGTAGACATTTTCTATGTATTAGTGATATCCTGTCATGATTGTACCAATCACTTTTTATGCGATTATGAATTTATTTCATGTATCAGTTTTATGATTTCAGTATACATTCTTTTTGTTTGCAAGCGCTTTGAATACAGTAGTGCAGAAACTATTTTGTATGGCTCTCATACAGCACACAGTGCTATATGTGGCAGGGCAGCCCACAAAAATTTTTTTATCCCTGTTATCGTCGCTATTGCCATCGCAAATTTACTGCTCGCGTCGCTATTGCCGTCGCTATGCGCATCGCAAATTTACTGGTTGCCTCGCTATTGGAGTCGTTATATGCGTCGCATTTGTGACGTAAATAGCGACACATATAGCGACGCCAAAAGTGACGTTTCTATGGCGTCGTCAATAACGACACTTTTTGCGTATTTTCGTCGCTTTAAACGTCGCTATAAAGTCTATATCTTGTAGTGTCTCACTTATCACCTACTCACACTAACCAATTACTCCCACACTCCCACTTACACACACACACTACACCTCAAGGCTCAGTCATACTTGTCTTACTCACATTAGGAGAAATATGGACTCTCTTTTTTGCCCCTTAAGGGGTTTCTCTCACCTCTCTCTCTCTCTAAAAAGAGATTCCAAAATAATATTAGAATAAGAGATCTTTTACAATCAATCAAATCTCGTATTTGTATTTTCAATAGATTTTACCTATTATTTTATTCTCAAACTGTAGGATAAGGTCACTTTTTCTCAAAATCCTCATAACTTAAAAAATACAATTCTATTTTTTGTAAAAATGGAGTCAATCATTAATGTACGACTCTTTAATACCCTCATGACTTTTCAACATGAAAATATATTAGAATCATTCTCATTCTTGCTTCTTAAAAGGCCAGTTAAAAAACAATATAAAATGATGCACACATCATATTTTAAGATCACTTTTTACCCAGAGACACCTTTTTTGACTCGAGAGTTTCCTTGTAAAATTTTATTATTTTTGGATAAGTATATGCCCATTTCTGGGCATTTTTTCATTCCCTCTCAAAGCTTTAGTTTTGTCCGAAATTTTGTGTACTCTTCTTCTTCCCTCCAAAATATGGTTTCTTGCATACGAATTCTTCTGAAGCAATACTCAATACTATCTACAACACTCTCTACCCTGCTACAAGCAATCTCAAGAGTGGTTTTGATAGCATTTGCTAAAATCAAATAATGTCTATCTACAACACTCTCTACCCTACTACAAGCAATCTCCCTCTTCAGTATTGTGCTATAAGATATCTTCCTCTTCAACACTCTATACTACAACCAATCAAGTGATAATGGAGATATCTTTATTTTTTTAATCTCTGTGATGTTATTGTTATTCATAGTTGTTGTTTTAATCCTTAAGTGTCAATTCATAGAGAGAGAGAGAGAGAGAGAGAGAGAGAGATGGAAAGAGGGAGAAGGGAGGGGGAAGAGAGAGGACTGCGTGAGATGAACTAAGAAAATAAGTGATAGAATGACAAAGAGTAAATTAGGGTATAAGATAAGATGATGTTATTTTTCTCCATTAGCCAAGCTTTTGTATAAATGTGTTGTAACGTGTCCACTTGTTCCCTTTAGGACACGTCTTACCAGTCCATCGGAAAGGAGGTCTAGAAAGCTCCGCTCGGCACTCCCATGGAATGTCATGGGGTTTGCGATCTAGGACTTTTCGCGTCTGCCACGTAGCGGAAGTATTCTGGCCATTCCCACTTAGGACCGACATGAATCAGGGTTTTTCCCAATGGTCATTTCCTAAACGGAAACTAGCGTCGAAACCCGAGCGAACTACTTTACGCAGAAACGCCAGGGCCGAAGCGGATTCATATTGCACTTGGTTCAAGGAGAATGGGAAACGAGAGGGATGCAAAGCTCAACCTCTATACCATAAGTCATAGCCCCATTCCATTCCCCTAAAACAGCGTAAATCGGGATTATTATAATCTAGACTCTAGGTCAACACCCTAGCTATTCATTTCCTTTGAAACGATCCTCTTGCTATCCACCATGATTGAGAAATGTTCCCGGCCAACCGGGATCACCCATCCGTAGGACGGACCGGTTAGGATATCAAGCTCGTACTATTCTTCTGTTAGTATGTATGACCGACATTAACCTTGTCCAGCTGTATCAGCAAGTGTGGGACATTAAATAAGTTGGTAGTCTTAAACCTAGTGTGAATGGTCCTACGGACCTTAGTACTATTGTATACACTTACTCTATGTGTGTGGTTATGAGATAATGAATGAATGGAAGAAGGAGAGAGCATGCTTGCTCTTCACTTTGTCTCTGCCTCTCTCAATCTCAACATGGTATCAGAGCACCCATGATTGGGCTCTGTGGAAAGCATTTGTGAAGAAGGCTGGAAATTTGAAGCTTTAAGGTTCTTGAGAAGAAGGGCTAACTACTCCTGCTCCTGTAGAGGTATGCATCTACTCATTGTGAGGTCTATTACCATCATTGTCACCAATATAGGCTGTTGAATACATCAGCAGATCTGCGTGAACTGCTCCTGTCTAGAATGTGGACTTAGATGCTTGCAAATGATGATTATGATCAGCCACTCATTGGTAAAGAGATTGTCTGAACCCTTTGAAGGGTGATTGAAGGCCTGGAACCATTCTTGGTTGCTGTGAGCTCATCTGGGAGCTGAAATCACTAATTACAAGTCTGGGATTTTTTACCGTTTGTTGTATACAGGGTACATACAGCATGAATGCATGGTTAACATGAGTCTGAAGCTCTCAAACATGTCCAAAACAACCACTGGAGCATGGGTACATGTAAAGAAGACATATAAACTAGATGTTATGCATTGAAACTGAAATTTCTTACTGAAAATACACAGATCTGGAAGTCTAAAGCAGGCTGAAAAATTGTCAAAAAGTGTGGACAACAAGCATTGGCCTACTTGAAGCATTACATGACATTGCTTGGTTCATGTCAAATGTATGACTTGGGATATGCCTACTGAATGTTTGGAGGACTAAGAAAAGCATTAACTACTACTGAAAATTGAATTCTAGAGTTGGAAATTAATGCAGTTACATTGTTTTGGCTCGGTACAAACTATAAATGCAATCTATGACTTGGATTTGTGAAGACAAGATGTCTATGGTTACCCGAATGCTCATGTATTGAACCTAACACTTCAAAGTGAATGTATGACATGATTTGAGACTGTTTTGCAGCTGGATAGACAAGATTTTACTGAGCATTTGCTGACTGCAATCTATGAGCAAGAAGTTTGACACCTATACTTGCTGTCTATGCACTGTTTTGTGCCTGTATGGTTATGTTTGGACTGCTACATGTACTAGCAGCTATCTATGAAGGTTTGGGACATGTATGACATGTATATGACTCAGTTTTGGCTTTGAATAAGCTGCTAGTCACTGACAGTTTACAGTTTTCAGACTGTATGTATTTACCCTGACAGTGAGGTTGCAGGAGTTTAAGCTGAAGCAACTCTAAAGCATATGTATTGACTGTTATACTTATGAGTTAGACCACTGGTTGTGGACTATTTTGAGCTGTCATTGGGCTGAAATACCCTAGTTTTTTACTGCAATTAATTGCAGAAAACTGTCATAAACAGTTGAGGATTGAATTTGGTCAGTCATACTTGTTGGCTTGCAGGAAGTCAGGCAGTGACTAAATAGTGTCTGGTACAACATGGCTAATGTAGAGAGGACTGACAACATAACCTAGATAGTGGGGGAAAAGCTTGACAGTAACAATTATGCCATATGGAAGTTCCGCATGGAGAACTTCTTAATAGGGAAAGGCTATTGGGAGTTGGTGACTGGAGCGGAAGCTGAACCTGAGCTCCCATATTGGACCTACGACTAATTAGAGACGATTACACTGAGTTTAGACAGAAAGAGCTCGTAGAGTCTTGCACTGGCTCTCTTTATGTATCTCAGATGCCATGGTAATGCAGATAATGAACTGCAGCTCTCCTAAGAATGCATGGGACATTTTGGTCAAGTATTATGGCACAACCACAAGTGCCAGGAAGATACAATTAAAGCAGAAGTTCAACAACATGGAGAGGAAGAGCAGATCTATACAGGATTATGTCACGGAGGTTAAGACCATTGCGGATCAGTTGGCATCTGTTGGTTCACAGGTTGAAGATGAAGACATGGTTGCTATGACTTTGAATGGTTTGGGGCCTGAGTATAAGTCTTTTGACACTTCTGTGTCTGTGCGGGCTGAAATGCCTGATTTCAATGAGCTGGTTGCATTGCTTATCCATGAAGAGGTTAAGCTTGGCTACAGGATCTAGCAGTTCTAAAAACAAGGATGCAGTTTTTTATTCCAATCAAGGTGGCCGTGGAAACCGTGGTAGAGGCTATGGATTTGGTAGAGGAGGCCAGCAAAATGCATCTTATGGCAATAGTATCCAGCAGGTATCGAATGCAAGAGGTGGTGGAAACTTTAGAGGCAGGGGGAGATCTAGCCCTAGAGGTAGAGGCTCCTAGCAACAGCAGCGTTCAACTGACAATCCGAACAAGGATAAGGATTGTCATTACTACAGGAAGTATGGGCATATTTGCCAAGGACTGTTGGAAGAAGGAGGGCAATCAGAAAGGCAAACAACATGGACATTTTGCTACATCTAGTCAAGCAGATGATACTTCAAGAGATAGATTGTTTGCCATGCAGTATGTAAAAGACAGAGTTGCTGAAAAATGCACTGATGATGCAATTTGGTACATTGATTCAGGGGCATCGAACCACATGACTCCTCATGGTGATTGGTTCACTGATATGGTGACTGAAAAACATGGCTATGTCTGTACAGGTGATTACACACAGCATAGTATTGAGCACAAAGGCAAAGCGCCTCTTGTGGTTCATGATGGCAAAAAGAAAAATTTGCATGATGTATTGCATGTTCCTTCGATTACGAAGAACTTACTGTTTGTCAATCAGATGACGAAGCAGAACTTGCAGGTTAGATTCAATAAGCATGGTTGCTTTATTGAAGAGTTTGGTAATGGATGCAAGTTGATAGCTTGCGGTCACAGGAATGGCAGAATGTTTACTCTTGATGCTACCTTGCCAGAGCTGAATTCAGCTATGTTTGCCCATGGTTTTGGCACTGTCAGAGACTTGGAAATTTGACACAAGAGAGTGGGGCATGTAAATTTGCAAAGGCGGCAAATTATGCAGAAAAAGCAACTTGTTACAGGTTTACCCAAGTTTCAATATTCAGATATTGGTCATGTATGTGATGTTTGCCAGTTTAGTAAGCAGTCAAGGTTGCCATTTGTTAGGCATGTAAGGCAGAGTACACATCCATTGCAGTTAGTGCACTCTGATGTTTGGGGGCCAGCCCATAATGCATTCATTGGAGGCTCGAAGTATTATGTGACATTCATTGATGATTACAGTCGCTATACTTGGGTTTATATTTTGAAGATAAAGGATGAGGTGTTTGCTATTTTTCAGCAGTTTAAAAAGCAGGTTGAAAAGGAATTTGATTGCTATATCTCTTGCTTGAGATTGGATAGTAGTGGGGAGTATGTGTCAAATGAGTTTGACAACTTTCTGGCTGAAAATGGCATACGTAGGCAGCTTACTTGCAGCTACACTCCTCAGTAGAATGGGGTAGCTAAAAGAAAGAACAGGGTCTTGATGGAAGCTTCTCGTGCCATGATGAATGAGAAGAAGATGCCACTCTATTATTGGGCTGAGGCTGTTATGATAGCCATGTATATCTTGAATCGGACTCCCACTGCAGGTATTCATGAGATGACACCATTTGAGAAGTTGTATGGCTATAAACCGGCTGTAAGTCGCATGAAAGTCTTTGGCTATCTTGCTTATGTGCATATTCCAGATGAAAAAAGGAAGAAGCTGGATCCAAAAGCGCATAAGTGTGTTTTCATTGGATATTCGCAGGAGAAGAAGGTATACAAATGTTATGATCTCTCTACCAGGGAAACCTTGGTGAGCATGGATGTTATTTTTTATGAGATGGGTTCTTGGTATGTATCACCGGCTACAGTGCCATCGGATATGCCTTCCACTCATGTATCTACAATTTATATGCAGCAGAGCACTGCTATGACATGACCTAGTAGTCAGACAGTATCCCCATGGACACGGAGATTGAGGAGCTCACTGTCCACTGACACCAGTATGTCAGTGAGAGGGAGATATGATGATGTCATGGGCAAAGGAAAAGAGAAAGTTATTGAGGATGTACTTGGGATGATGACACCTGGTAGAATGACTTCTGGATATGAGTCTGCTGACACTTTAGACAGTGAACTTGGTATTCCGATTGTCTATACGCCTGGCGCAAGGCAGAGCAGGTACATTCCGCCTCATGAGAGAGGGGAATCGAGCAGTGCACCACAGCTTAGATGCTCAGAGAGGGTCAGATACCCTATTGACAGGTTGACATATAGTGGCTACACTGCAAACCATTATGCTTACATGACAAAAGTGAAGAAGATCAAAGAACCAAGTACATATGCTGAAGCAGTGGAAGATGAGAACTGGTGTGCAGCCATGGATATAGAAATGAATGCCTTGGCTGAAAATAAGACATGGGATCTTGTACCACTGCCTGAAGGAAAAAAGACCGTTGACTGCAAATGGGTCTACAAAATCAAATGCAAGTCGGATGGCAGTGTGGAAAGGTACAAAGCCAGGCTAGTTGCTAAAAGGGGTATGCCCAACAGTATGGACTTGATTATGTGGAAACATTCAGCCCTCTTGCCAAGATGGCAACCATATGCACTGTGATTGCCTTGGCTACTGCTAGAGGTTGGAAATTACAACAAATGGATGTGAAGAATGCCTTTCTTAATGGTGACTTAGCAGAGGGTGTCTATATGGTTCAGCCAGAAGGGTATGTTCACCCTGATTTTTAGCATTATGTATGCAAGCTGAAAAAGGCACTGTACAGGCTGAAGCAGGCTCCGAGAGCTTGGCATGCTAGGATTAGTAACTACTTGCAGAGGTTGGGATTTACTGTTGGTAGGGCTGATCATAGCCTATTTACAAAGAAGACTGACAGTGGCTTGGTAGTGCTGGTCATATATATTGATGATTTGATAATCACTGGTAATGATGACTTGGGCATACAGCATGCAATGAAGATGCTGAAATCTGAATTTGACATGAAAGATCTGGGTGAATTGAAGTACTTTTTGGGTATTGAGGTAATTAAGGATGAAAATGGTTTATGGCTGATGCAGAAACATTATGCCATGGAAATGCTGAAAAAGTATGGCATGGCTGAATGCAAACCATTGGATACACCCCTTGATCAGAATGTCAAGTTGGACATTAGCACTGGAGCTGAAATTCAGGATGTGACTATATACAGGAAGATGGTTGGAGGTCTGATCTATTTGACCATCACTAGGCTAGATTTGAGTTATGCAGTTGGGCTCATAAGTCAGTTTATGCAGAAGCCCAGGAAGCCACATTTGGATGCTGTTAGGCGGATTATGAGATATGTTAAGTCCACTGTAGATTATGGGCTATTCTATACGAGAGATAAACCCTTGAAACTGGTTGGATATACAGATGCGGATTGGGCAGGATGCTCATATGATCGCAGATCTACGAGTGGTTATGCTTTTGGCTTTGGAAGTGGCATGATCAACTAGAGCAGCAAGAAGCAACCAACTATTGCATTGTCTAGTACTGAGGCAGAGTACAAGGGTGCTGCATTGGCAGCATGTGAGATTTCATGGCTACTCAAGCTTATGGCCGATTTGGATATCCAAGTGGATGCTCGAGTGACCTTATTATGTGACAATCTCTGTAGTGTACTCCTGGTAACAAATCCAGTATACCATGCCAGGACAAAACACATAGAGGTACACTACCATTTTATCAGAGAGATGGTTCTTGCAAGGAGAGTAGATCTTATGCATGTGAAGACTGATGAACAGGTTGCAGATATCTTTACCAAGTCTTTGGGTAAAGATAAGTTTAGTAGTTTTAGACAGCTACTTGGAGTTCATCAGATGATTTGAGCTTGAGGGGGAGTGTTAGGATATCAAGCTCATACTATTCTCCTATTAGTATGTATGACCGACATTAACCTTGTCCAGCTGTATCAGCAAGTGTGGGACATTAAATAAGTCGGTGGTCTTAGACCCAGTGTGAATGGTCCTACGGACCTTAGTACTATTGTATACACTTTCTCTATGTGTGTGGTTATGAGATAATGAATGAATGGAAGAAGGAGAGAGCATGATTGCTCTTCACTCTATCTCTGCCTCTCTCAATCTCAACAAGACCCATGGCCACATCCATCGCACTTTCCTCAAGTTATTTTAGTTGTTTAATTACCTACCACATTTTTAGTTGGACATGCATCAACCAGCTTCCTTAATTAGCCGTTAGGCACTGGTTCCTTCGCGTAATCTTCGCACTTGACATAGAAAAGCAGTGTCAAACAAGTTCCTTTTCAACAGGTTATCATATTTATCTTTGGAATACATTCATAAAGTCCAGCTCGTAGGCTTACGCCCGAAGGCTATCCAACAATCCACAAGGATTACTAATCCAAGATTCCACCCGTACACTAGTATACGGGCCTCGAGATCCAATCCCAAGTCACGTTGGCCTCTTGTGCAGGGCTCGAAAGGTGAGGGATTTATGTCCAGAGCCCCCCCTGGCACCCAAGCGTCCTCCTGCTCCAAGTAGCGCTCAATGGAGAGACCTCTAGCGGTGGGTTCAGTCCACCTTCCCGGCGCGGATAACAACCCCCTTGGTTAGGGTCAGGCAGACAGTCGGGGATAACTAAGGTTGCCTCTCCCTTCAGGCCTTCAACTTAAAGCATTAGATATCTTTTCATCCTTTAGTTCCTTGAGCAAACAAAGCAAACAGTGCTCTCTAAACTGTTACAAGCACAATCATTTCCAGTGGTCGTTATTTGGCCAACTGCTAAGGAGTGAATCCTTCTCTCCAAATGCATCCAGCATTCGA
Organism: Lygodium microphyllum; assembly: GCF_053477565.2. Lineage (NCBI taxonomy): Eukaryota > Viridiplantae > Streptophyta > Polypodiopsida > Schizaeales > Lygodiaceae > Lygodium > Lygodium microphyllum. The sequence continues at coordinate 79,403,547 of NC_141163.1, read as the reverse complement.
TCCAGGATCAATTGCGACTCAGCAAGATCCCCAAGGGTTTGTTTGTTAACCCGTATGTCCTTGGGTTAGGGCTGTACCCTATTAACCCAACTTAGCCAATACCTTAAGTTCTATTAACAGTAAATATGTTGTTCCAAATTATTGATTGGTCTTTTGCTTCCAAGCAATTATCTAATCCCCTTATCTTGGTCACTTTTCCCAAGAAAGGTGCTATATCAAGATGACTACTCATCCTCTTGCAAGATAAACTTGCACAAAAATCTGCCAATCCCATTCCAAGGAATTTGGCCATTTCCTTGTGATCAAACCACAAGATCATGCGACTCTGCAATTTGTAGTACAAGTGTCGTATCTAATCCATGGGACTATTTTACCCATCGAGCGGCGTCTTCAAATCACGAAATCATGACTGGATAAGAATAGGGTTTAGGATGTTTTCATATCCAATTCATTTCCGATTGCACTAGTCCGATTCCGTCGGTCCTAGGGTTCCAACTCAATCCGAGTTTCATCTTTTTCATCTAGTGATCCTTAGGGTAGAATCCTAGACCGTTTCTTGCAAGTATGTCCTATTGTCCCTACATTCCATGAATGTGGGCAGGTCTTTAGGGTATGAGAATTTCAGGTTGGCAATAAGAGCGACTAGGTCACATCCTCAACATGCTAAACCCTAGCTAGCACTTGGGATATGTTGCATCGATTTAACCATTCCTAAGCGATTCCTTCGCAGTTTTAGGTGTTTAGGGTAAACCAATTTACTTGTCCACTCATGAAGATAATTACGATACCATTCTTGTAATCACATGATTCATTGCCTACGTATGATTAGATTTACAAACCCTAACTTTTCTGGTTAAGATCAAAGTGTAGGTTAAGTTACGGCATAATTTCCATTGATCCTTCTAAAACATGCATTCAAGATTAAGCTTTTAGGGTTTTATGTTTAAAATGAACCATGCAACCTTTCCCTAACTTCATTTCTAAATGAAATATTTGTGTGCGACCTTTCCTAGTTACAACATAGTTGAATGAAATTTACGTTAATTGACTAGAGTTAACCTACTTCATGCAGCCCTAGAATCATTTCCATGCCTTGCAGATTCCTACTGTTGTTAGCAATCTTCTTCAATGAATCATTGTGAAGAAAGAGATGTCTAATAATGCAACATGCAATTTATCTTTCCATGCATAATCGAAGTGTATAATAATTTCGACTTCGTAATGATGGTCATTAGTTGATCTAGATCCATTACCTTGCAATGCATAAAAACCACTTGCTAAGAATGCATAGAGATCTTATGCTCTCTTTTTTGTTCGTTTCATTGAAAAGTACAAATGATCGAGTTCTTTAATCGTGAGTTATTTCCTTTAAATTAGCTAATGTATTTCAAGCGCCAAAATGCATCTTTATCAAACTCGGTGGATTTGACAAGTATAAGCGCAACCTAATTCCATGAATTAACCATGCATGTTTGTAATACTTCAACATAAATCAAGAAATATGAAGAAAATCTGGACTTGTGGGTTCGATGAAATGTCCACATGAATGTTAGGAGATGATCCTCCTACGGCGGCTGCGCCTTGTGCCTTTTTAGGGGCCATCGAGAATTCGACCTTCTTGCCTTGGCCGCAGACTTATGATCTTGGCCGTTCCCCCTCATACGCGAAGACCTTATAGTCTTCCTCCTCGAAGCTTGGAGGAAAGAAAAGTTATATTTTAGGAGGGTTCAATGGGAAAGCCCTTGAACTCGACAAGGAGATTGGCCTTGTGATGCGGATGCAATGGAAAAGTTTTTTAAATTACGGATATAAAATGGCCTCCACGGGAAGGGATAAAATAGCTTTTAAAGGACTTGAGTGGGAAGGGCTTTTTTAAAGGAAACCGAGAGTAAAATGGCCTTGTGGAATGCAAGGGGGGAAAAGGGGGCTTAAATCCCGGGTTTGTAAAAACCGCTTTGTAGGGCCAATGGAAAAGGGGTTTTAATATTAGCTAGTGCGAATCCACAAGAAGGGGGTTTAAAAAAAACCCAGGCTAAGGGGGGAAAGGCTTAATTCCGGGGTTGAAAAAAAACCGCTTGAGAAGGGCAATAGAAAAAGGGGCTTAGAGAGCCCTCCCCTTAGAAGCTTCCAAGAAGCTTCTTGGAAGCTTCTATGGCCTAATGTAATCCACGTGGAGGAAGAGGAAACGATTTTTAATAATGGCTTGTTGGTAGTAGGAGTCGGAACGATGGCAGCGCGGGTCTTCTGCGGCATCTCTTCCTCACAGCACAGCACACGGTAGCTTCTTCCTCCCTCTTCTCACGATGCACTCAGAGCAACATTGCTCTCGTCTCTCTCTCTCTCGGCCTGGCGGCGTCCGACCCTCATCTCCTTCTCTCCCCCCTCACACAAGGGGTTTATATATTTCTAAGGGAGGGGGACCTCCCCCCCCCCCCCCCCCCCACGTGGCCTATTGCATGGCCATATCCCCCCCCACGACCTCCAGCACTGCGCTTACTCATCCGTGCTTTACTCCCTCCCCTCCAGCACGGCCTTTGGCTGGGGGGAAAGAAGGGGTAATGTAATATTTTTGCAATCAAATCTAACCTTATCCTCTTGACCTCCTCCCAAGAGGAGGTTCACATGAAGATATGCAGTTTCTTTAAACCTTAGTCTCGGTTTTTGCCAGTGGAGGGTCATGTTGTGTACAACATAAAGATCGCACCATTCGTATCTTCAATGCCGGCATTGTCATTTGCATGAGAGTCACATGGCTCGTAATATTTTTCAACAGAAATATTACATGTGTTTAAATATATTTAATCAATTATTTTGAGAGAGAGAGAGAGAGAGGGAGAGAATTTTGGATAGAACATAAGATAAGATTGGATGTTGATTAAAGGTAGATTAAAAGCTAAGATTACATGTAGATTAGGGTTTGATTAGGGTCTATCATGATTGAAATCAAGAGAAAGAGACAAGATCCAACTGGGTAAAAAAGAACACAAATATAGTGAATCAAAGGGGTGTAATTGTGTGATTTGAGCCAATCCAAAATTAGATGTATGCTGCTGGATTGATGCTGACCTACTACTCCCAGATATTTAGACGTTCTTGCTATTGATCAAAAAATTGGCATCGACTCCTTAGCTTACTATTAATCAAAGGGGTGTAATCGTGTAATGTTAAAGTTGGCATATATTTTTCTTTACAGGATGCAGGTACAGGACGTACCAATAGAAAGAGAGATATTCGCTTTCAATTGGAGGATGAATATGCACCAATGTTCAAAAGAACTGTAGAAAGGGATGATGCAATAAGATATAGGATGCAACAAGAAAGAAATGCAGGGGAAAAAAACATGGACCTTTGGTTTTATGGTTGCATTTATCCACCCGATCCAACCCTCTCAAAGGCCACCACAATTTGAAGGGCTTACATCATTTGTAGAGTTCGTTCATGAAGGCAATGAAGGATTTTATGGATACACATTCAGACTTGTCACACAAGGATTAGCAAGGGTTCATCAAGCCTTGAAAAATATACAGAAAAGATTACAAGGGAATATGCAGTCTTTGATGGAAAATGATAGATTATTGGCTAAGAAGGATAGGGAGAACCAAAGCCTACAACAAGCAATGTCTATAATTGAAGATGCTATGCAGTCTACACACATGCAAAATATGGAGTTATAGTCTAAACTTATGGATTTGGAGAAGGAGAATTGAAACATAAAGAGGAAGCTCACAAAATCTTTGGAGATTGGGTCCACTTTAAAAACCAAAGAAGCACGTCGGTGCATCCAATTAGTTAAACCAATTCACCAATTAACCAAAGGAAGTGGGCAATATTATAGACGGATGTATGCTCAATCTGCTAGAATGAGAAATATGTTCCCTTATGCAGAGAATGATATTATTGCCAAAATCCGAAGTAAGGATATGGTCAAAAATACATTGGAAAATCGTAAATTCAGGGACATTGTAAATGGTATCGCAAGTGAACAAACATCTTAGGGATGTGAGCAACTTGTTTACTACTATAGATGCTCAAGGATTATGTGACAAGGTGGGAATGAGTTCTAAGTCATATAGTATGCTCTATCAACAATTGGATATAGGATTTAAGCAAGTCTTCAAAACTAAGCGAGTAATGCCTCTGCCAAAACCATTTCACGTGAAGAAGGCTAGAAAACAACTAAATGAGAAAGTTTTAGAACTAATTGGTGAGCCAACGCATCTTGAAAATACACACATATTGAAGTATGGTTCCAAAGAAGTTGCATTTGTATTGAATGCATCCAACAACTTCATATTGGATATATGTAGGGTTCAGATTGTTATGGTCAAGTTCTACAATATGTCTATGGAAGAATGTAGAGGCAAGCTTAAGTTTGCCCTCAAACTTGATGAGATTGAGATTATTAAGGGGCAGAAACTTGAACATGTGAGTATGACACTTATGAATCGAGCATTGGATCCCAACATCGATGAAAACCATCCTTTATACTTCAGTGTACAGTCAGAGAATGAAATATGGTGGCTTGCAACATTTGAAGTACCAAAGGAGGACCATGAGGTACTTTAAAAAATTTTTAACCTCACTAATATGCTAAGTGTTATTCAACAGCAAAATAATGGAGCAATTTTACACATCTAGGGGTTTGGGGACTATCAAGTTGAATGGCATCTTGCAGGTGATTTAAAAACATTAAAGTGTACGTTTGGTTTATCAAATGTAGTGAATGCAAAATTTACGTGCATATACTGCATGCAAACTAGGAAGAAAGTAAAAGATGGAAAGAAAGAATGGCTTGCCAAGGCAGGACAACAAGGTACTCCAACACATGATCAAAAAGTCATGAGAAATGGAATGCTAGTTCCATTGGATCCAAAATGGCGCCCTATTTTGGAAATATCAGTAACAAGGGTTCACTTTTGCACATTGCATTGTTTGGTTAGAATAATTGAGAAGCTAGTATATGAATATATATGATTTGCATACAAGATGCATCTTGTGTCAGAAGCTGATGCTACATGCAAAAAAGTAGAATGAGTCCTCTCTGAGGTTGGATTGCACGGGGGCCAAGTAGAAATAAAAAAGGACGATAAAAATTTGGAAAATCGTGGAAATATCCCTTGTAAACCATGCTTTGGTGGACCCAAGGCTAGGAAGTTTATATCTCCACCTCGAGATGAGGAAGGCAATATACTTATAAAACAACCAAAGAAGTATGAAGCACGAAAAAAGTTACACCTTGCTGTTCCATTTTGGAGCAATGGGGGACGAACGAGGATTGCAAAGGTAGAAGTGTGGATACACCTAGATAGATTAGTAGCTCTTTTACAAAAGTTGAGTTTTAGGGATGGTGATGCCAATACATTTAAAGAGACAGTTGCTAAATTTCATAAGTCCATAGTGGAGGCATGGACTACAAATAGTATAACACACTACATGGTCAGTATTGTTGCCATTACAAAAAAATATCATCATTTCGAATTATTTGTGTTTCTAATCTCTCTTCTTGTGCAGCATATACTTGAAGCACATGGTCCATACTTTGCAGATCAAGGAAGTTTGGCAGTATGGTCAACTCAAGGCATGGAGTGATCTCATTGGCAAGCTCGCTATGCTTTTCAAAAGGCAACTAATCATGGAGATGGCATCAATGATTCCAATTCTATGAGAGGCAATTATTACAATGGTGGTATATGAGATTAGAGATATGGTACGAGGAAAAAGAAAAAAAGTCCAAAACCTCTCAAGTAGAATTTATAAGTAGGGCAATATATGAAGTGAGAAAAGCAATATATGAAAATAGCACAACTAGACAACACCACACAGCATGGTTGGCAACCCAAGAGATTTGGCAAGAAATGGAGACCTAGATAAAGATAATACTTTTGATGCATTTAGAGTCCACGAGAGAGCATAGGTACCCAGGATATGACACATCAATACTCCTATCTTTAACATGAGATGTCTTGCAAATTTTGTTTAAAATTTTGAAGGTTTGTCACTATGTTTTTCAAAGTCGATTTCAAACTATATTTTTTAATTTTAAAGTTCATTTACACCACAGTAAGTTTAAAAGTTTCGTACTTAAGTCAAGTCTCTCCTTTCATTTTTTCCCATTACTCTTCACTCTACCCTCCACCTTTCTATCCTTCATTATCACAACCATGGCACATTCCAAGCTTCCTATCAAGAAGGTGTCTACAAGAGCAAGAGCTCAACACTCTTCCAAATCTAGTGAGCATACTATGAGTAACAAAGGTTCCTTGGTGGTTGACCATGGTGGCCCTACTGCAACTAATAATGGTGGTGCTACTGTGTCCAACAATGGTGGCCCTAGTGTGGTCAATAATGATGGTTCGCCATTGTCCAGAAATGGTGGTCCACGTGCTCCAGTTGCTCCACCCTCCACTACTGCTCCAGCTAGTAATACACGTCCTCCAACACATAAGAAGTGAAGATGGAGACCATGCACAGCTGCCCTACGTGAGATAAGGAAATTCCATAAGAGTGACAACTTGATTATTCCTAAGGCACCATTCTCTAGGTTGGTGCGAGAAATACTGCAAGATTTGCAGTTAGAGCATCATCACAAGTTCTTTTCAAGGAACCAGGCAAGGAATCTAGGGCAATGGTCAAGCCAAGCCTTGCTTGCTCTCCAAGAAGCAACTGAAAGTTACTTGATTGATCTAATGGGTGATTCTCAAGTTTTAGCCATTCATGCCTGATGTATCACTATTAAGCCCATAGATATGATTCTTGTTCGTAGGATCAACAAGGATGCATTTAATCTTAATGTCAACAATATGCTTTGAAGCTACCTTATAATTGGATCTATGTTTTTAGCTCAGGTTTGCTTGTAGATTGTAAGAAGCTTAGTTTTGGTTTATCTTTCTAGTAGAACTTCAAGTATTTGATAGCAGTGGTCTACAAAATGGAGCTAAATTTTGCCTAGCTCTAGTTGTACTTCGTGCAATGCACTATCTACCATATATTTCATGGTTTCGTAATGCCAAATTTGATATTTGTTATTCTATTTTTCCATGATTTGCATTGTGTGTATTTTCAAGTTTCTAATTTTGAAAGCAGTTTTGTTAAGGATAAATTCAATGCGCAATCACGCACACATCAGTGATCAGTTGTACATATACCGATGCATTATATCTTTATTGTATTTAGCGATTTGGCAACACTATATCCGATATGCGATATTCCATTTTTTAAATTTTTAAGTTTCTAATATTTCATGTAGTTTAGTTGACAACACATTTAATATGCAGTTGCGTACACTCGATGCAATGGTGAGTTTTTCTATTATCAGTAAAGTATAATCCAGTTAATGCATTTTTTAAAAATGATTGAACCGTCAATTTTATAAATTGAAATCTTGTGAAACTTCACGCACATGCCAGGCATCATAAAGACTCATGGATATTTAAAAATTGGCCCCATCAAAGTATCTGGGACACCTGTCGGAGGCTGGCGTCGAGATTCAGGGCCTTAGACACCAGCCTCCGGACAGGTATCCTAAAGACTTCTGGTCAGGCCATTTTTTTTTTTGGTAGTTGATGTACCCAAGAGGAGTGCACATGTAAAATTTCATGTCAATTGGATCACTGGTCATATTTTTCCAAAGCCTAGATACATTAATTCAGGTTTAAGGGTTTTTGGAAAGTTTTGCTATAAGTTTAAAGTTTCACCTCATTTTACACATTTCACTTTTGAGTTTTGGGTTTTCTCTCCTAGAAGACATGGCATGCACCAAGAAAGTGGCCCGAAGACATCCCCTAGAAATCCTATGTAGAGGCCACATCCCCCAATTCTACCACTACCACCACCACCAAGCCAGCATCGCAAGCATCGATGGAAGCTAGGCACAATGGCTCTTCATGAGATCCGCCATTAGCAAAAGACCACACACCTCCTGATACCAACGGCTCCATTCTAGAAGCTAGTGCGTGAGATTATGGATGGCATACTCATTAAGAACAATAGGAGGCACTTCCCGGATGGAACATGCTTGCAACGACCTAATCGCTGAACTACCGAAGCCCTCCTTGCACTACACGAAGCTACCGAAGCTTACGTCATCGACTTGTTCGGAGACTCGGTCTATACAGCAGTACATGCAAGGAGAGTCACTATCACCGATAGGGATTTGTAGATAGTGAGGTTCTTCCGGTGATGGAAGGATAGTCCTCACGAAGATCAACAACGATAGGGGTGTACTACCAAAACATATATGGAATGTAGCTTCCAAAGAGATTTTGTAAAACCGTGGTTGTAATGGACCCCATGTAAAATGTTATGAATATGAATACAATTTTTTTGGTGCATCTTATTTTTGTTTGTTTGCTTGTTATTTGTTTTATTTATGTCTTTGAGTCATCATTACATGTGTTTGAATGACTACATATTGCGCACGAACTCGATAAAGCACTATGTATTAAATTTAGGGTATGAATTGTGTTGTGTATAAATCCCGATAAATAAATGTAATATCCAAGTAAAAAACAATAATAAAAGACGCGTATGACAAACTACATTGCACACAAATCCAACAAATATCGGTTTTCATTACTTTAAGAGAAGATTACAAATTACATTACACTGGTGATGATATATCATTTGGCACTAAGTACATCTACTCTCTCCTAGGCTTCTTTGAGCTAGACTCCCCATGGTCAGAGCTATTCTTAATCATAGGCAGCAACACATTTTGCCCTAGTAGTTCCTACCTAATGACATTGGGGCCTTCAACACGAGCAACTATGCCATGGGCCACCATGGAAAAAAGTGGCCCAGACCTAGTACTAGAGAATAAGTAGAGGAGCTTTGAACGTTGAAGCAACACTACTTTCTCCAAGCTAGAGTTCGTTGGGATGGTCTTGAAGGGCCCAGCCTTTATTAGTGCCCTCAACTTTAAGAAGTTCTCAGAAAAAACCGGAGAGCATGTCTTATGGAATACCAAAATGTCACTCACAAGCTGGCCGATATACTCCTTCAATGCCAAGTCTTGCAACCTTCCTTGGCTACCAAATCGGCCACCTTGTCTAAATGAAAATTTATCTATATAGACAATGTACTGCACCACACAAGTTCAATGTCAAACTCACTATGCATGGAGTGTGGTAAAGATATATACATCAAATTTGCATCAAATTTTACTAGTAAGGCCCCTAGGGCATTGGGAGTGTGCACATCAAATTTCGCCAGGATCGGGCCCCCAGAGCTACCTTGGTCGGAGACTCACATCTGGGGGCCTGAATCTGCATTAATCCGATAACATTACCTTCTATGCATCATCTATCTGTTGTTGTAATGGAGCATCCAAGTCTGCTCCTACAGCTTGGCCACCCTTGTCTCTCTCTTGGGAAGATACTGCGTAGTCAGGTCAAGGTCCAAAAATTCTTTCTTGCAACCGCTCGAACTCCTCATGTGAGATCTCATACTGTGGCGCCGCATTCTCAATCTGCTCTTGGATACTCACAATGGCCGAGATGTCATCAACACTTGTGCCATCATATCGAATCACCTCATCAACATGTGCTACCGCATCTTGTATATAAAAATCTATAAAATCATCAGGTGCATCATGCGCCATGATACAATATAGCTCTTCTTCCCTTAGCTCCAAAATTTCTAGTACATCTTGCATAAGTAAATATTCCACCCCCTCGATGATGATAGCATGAAGAGAAGCGAGGGGTGGCTCATCACTTGTCGGCATCTCAACAGGGCAAGGAGGTGGGTGCACAATGGCTAAGCTTTGTGTTGCCTCTACTCTCGGATCGAGTGTGATCTCTTCAGGCTCCCTCTCGAAATACTCTAGCTGTGGCCGAGAGGGTGTGTCGATGTCTTCCTCGCTGTCCTCTTGCACCTTAGTGCACAAAATATATACGGCAAATGCTGCATCATGCTCGATGAGATCCATCGTGGCGTGGTCTTGGGATGAGGTGGGCACTGCTCTGGCATGGAGATACTCCCCCACATGCACAAGGGCTCGATTTATTACCTTTGCATGGCTTGATCTAGTATGTAAACTATATAGGAAAAATGTGGGGACCCATTTGAGAGCAGAGTCGGAATAGAGCAGGTGAGAGGGTTTGCCGCATCACAAAACAATGCTAGTATACTAGAGCTAGGGTCTACAGTAAAAAGCGAGCTCTCTAGACTCAAGGTTGTGCAAAACCTAGGGTATATCTAGTCTCCTATGTGTGCGTAGCATGTGGAGCTAAAAGGCAAATCTTCGGACGTCAAATAAATGGCACACAAAGAGAGAAGGGAGGAGAGCACAAGTGTAGGGAAGTAGACAACGAAAGTGAAAATGAGTTTGGAGTTATAGCTTTTATGTATCTATGGTTTTAAATAAAGGTTTTTTTTTAACCCTAAAGTTTCAAATTAAAACTCTTACCTTAGTTTCTTTATTTTAATACTTTAAAGTAATCGTTAAAATTACTCATATAGACAAATGCTTTATTCTACATTATTATATCCTCGAATATACTTGGATCACTGAGTGTATTCAAGTCCAACTACTACAGAAAATATAGAAATTTTTTAAGAAAAAATTTTTGAAAGACTTTCAAAATCCCTTGAATCGAATTTAATATTTAATTTTAAGAAATAAGTAGAAGAGATGAGCTATAATATATCATTATGCAAAGACAATATTGCATAGATTATAGAACTCCAACCTGCAATTTAATTATGATTTTAACCAACACGATTGACTAATTACAGTATGTATTATTGCACGCTTGGATCATAATAAACTAAGATTATCTAAATTAAAAGTACTCAGAAGTTTTAAAAAAGTTTATATTTGTTCTTTATAAAAAAAAATTACAAGGATTCCACTATCTCAAGGATATGTGGAGAAGCACATTGTTTACATGTCATGGATTGCTCACTACGAATCCTGACTTTTCTATTATCTAACTTGAAATTATAGAAGTTGCAGAGGGGCTCATTGGATATTAATTGGATTTCTTGTCTTAGAAAAGAAATGGGCCAATGGCTCTCTGCGCTGACCACAAAAGGATTATGACCATTCCACAAGATAACCACATCTATGAGAGCTGTATGTGTCTCATCTCGAGTATCTTGATCCAAACTAATCCACTCCCCTCGCAAAAGTCGCCATATTCTATATCGAAAGCAAATGCACAGAGTTTGTCTAGCGATGAAATATCTGTAATAAAAATAGAAATAATGGTAAGTAAATGTGAATAACACAATATTTCATCTAAGTAAGACCTATGTCAATTAAATCAAGGCATTCAAAGTAGTAAAAAATATTTACCTGAATGTGAGATCAGATTGCTTGACCCTGCATTCAATCGTCTCATCAAAATGTGTTCTTTTGACTTGCCAAGACTCGCCCAATAGCTGACTCATCCATTCCTCGGATGGACACTTGCATTGATAAGTAATCTTTGTTTTCTTCAGAACATCACATGAACCAAACAAATGTGCAAACAATGAGAATGGAATAAACCAACTAAGATGCACATCTCTGGAGCTTGTGGTGGGTTTCATAGCACTATTGATGTCATATTTTATCTTGGACTTACATGCTCCTAACAACTCCAAGCTACCAATCAACCATTCACCACTAGATAGTGGCGACAATGGGACATGCTGCAATCTCTGGCTTTCTACTACATACAATGAATTATAAAAAAAAATATTTTGAGTTGCAAGTTGACTTGCAGAGTTATTATCATAGATCAAAGAACCTATGTCTTCATGGCAAACATGTATCTTGTCGGTCAAACATTCCACATTCTGCCATTCATGCAAAGTTGATGGATATAGAGCTGTTAGTAAAACAAGATTGAATTAGAACACTGCAAAGATTTTTAAAAACAACTCTGATGCAAAAGAATAAACAATGATAAAATTTAAAAACTTGCTATTTTATTTATAATTTGCAATGTAGTTCTTGTTGTGTACAAAGATTTGTTTGTGTGTATAAATATGTTGGATCAACACTTCTGTTATTGTACTTGTTCCATTGAACACTTTTCTAAACTCTAAAATTCTACCTTTTCAATGTTTTCTAGGGTTTGCAACATCCTTATGCCTAACCTTGAAACTCCCTCGAGTACTTGGGTGCATCAAAATCCAATCCAACTTATAGTACTTATAACAAATCCAATTATCGCCATTATCTTTCCTATTGAAGACCTCCACTACAAGTATGTTATTAATGTTTTTCCTCCATGAAGACATCTATGATAACCAAATAGAAAAGTTACCTATGAACATGTGTATAATTTGCAAATGTTCTCTCCAAATGAAATGAAATTTAAATGGAGCAATTTAAAAAAAACATTGTACCTACAATTCTTTTTCACAAAGAAGCCCAGAGATGTTGAACAAGAAGTTGACTTATAATAAGACAATTGTTCCTTCACTGACAAATTCCTAGAGTACAAAAACAAAAGAAATATCGAGTCAAAGCATACATATAAGTTACATAGGATTTGTCCAAATGAGTTGAAACTTAACCATGGAGCAATAGAAAAAGTGGCAATATACATGTGGCTCTCTTTGCAAAGAAGCCCAAAGATGTTGAAGAAGTTAAGTTTTTAAAAAATCATTGTTCTCCACCCTCAAAGACTCTGGGAGTAAAAAACAAAGGAAAACTTAGTATGCATATAGCTTGCATACATTTTGTCCAAACGAGATTAAATTTAACCGTGGAGCAACAAAAAAACAAGACAACATACCTGTAACTTTGTTTACAAAGAAACCATAAGATATTGAAGAAGAAGTTGAGTGTTCAAAAGATCGTTGTTCTTAACTGTAAGAGACTCCTAGAGTACCAAAGCAAAACAAATTACATGTCAGAGAATGCACATAACTTGCACAGGTTTTGTCCAAACGAAGTAAAACTTTACCATAGAACATCCATGGAAGAGAACAATATACGTGTAAAGTTTTGTGAAGAAAAGCTTAGGGCTTTGGCAGAACAAGCTCTGCTCTCATAAAATGTGTGAAACTCACTCTATGTTTGTGTAGAGGAAATGAAATTTCACAAGGTTATGGATAGGGCAAGCAACAATGAGGCTATAAGATTTCATCAGGAAAGAAGAAGCGGGGAAAGAGATATGATAAATTTGAGATCTGCCTAAGAAAGAGGGGGAAACTGAAAAGGGGAGAAATGAAAAGTCAAACATAAAAAATTAAGAAAATGAAAATTCGAGTCACAAACTTCCAGGAAGTGTCAGCATTGTATTCTCCATATTTCCCCTTGTTTTATTGCTAAGGGAAGATTTGGGCCAAGATATGACTAGAAGATTCATGTTACATGAATTTGGAATCCCATCTCTCTCATTGGTTAGGCCTATATTTCTTTATTCACTCCTTAAGGGGGAAAAAAGAGAGTCCATATTTCTCCTAATGCATTCTAAATTTAAACCTCTTGCTTTACATATTTGCATCAATGTGCCATCCTTACTTGCCATATTGTTAGCATGACATGGTTGTAATACTTTGAGGAATTGCTTGTACCCATGCACATTGCATTGGAAAGGAAAGCCTGATTTTACACACCTCACTCTTGCGAGTTTTTGAATCAAAGTGTTGCAAAGTGCCTTGATAACTTGTAGGTTTTGAAGTCAAGCATTCGAAATAAATATCTTAATGACTTAAGAACTCAACAGGGAGCTTGTTAAACGAAGTAACTACCTCCTCATATTGTAAGGACTTGGCACACATTGCACTTAGCACCTAGGCAACCTTGGCAACACACGCTAGACTGACGTTACCTTAGGTCATTTAGGATCATCATACACAACCACAAGAGTCACTTTCACATCTACATATAGGACAAACACTACAAGTCATTAGGGGGGAATCATCCAACCAAGCTGTCGTCATTATGTGCTCCATTTCAATCATTACAAGGGTGCAATGAGTAAAATATTTTCAACCAAGCTACCATAAGTCCTAAGCCCTCTTTGAATCATTTTGAGCCACATTCAAAGAAAGTGCCAATACCGCAATAGTTGAGACAAGAAGCCAACCACTCTGTGCCCATAGTTTCACCAATTGCACTTAGTACAAATCACAAGACCAATTGACCAACGAGAGAAAAATTTGAAGGATAGAAACTCCAAGTAATGAAGTTGCAAAATCCAAGAAGAATTGACAAGCGTAGCGAGTTGAACAAGAACACCCACACCAAGAAGCCTTACACTCTATTGATGTGCCTCATAGTGAACTCGACCTTAGGTCTTGAGTGTCCTAAAACTTGATGAGTCAACACAACTGAGTGAATATTCCTATCCATCTACCCATTCACATGTTGCTAGAGCTAGCAACACAAGAGCCTAGGCCAAAGCTGGCAGACTGGATGGTGCCAAATAAATTTCCAAAGGTTGACCTTAGATGCATTGAGTGTAGCATCACTCACATGTATCATAATTGTCCAACATGTAAGGTTTCATGTAGTACCCTAACTAGGTCTACCATGCCTAATATACGAAAGTTCCAAGCCATAAACACTAATGTAGAAGATGAGGAGCTAATCCCTCATGGATATCTTAGGGTCAAACTAACTAGCAAGTGAGAGCTCATCATTGACACTCTCATAGATGAAGGTTTAGATTACAACATCTTAACCAATGAGGTATGACAACCTGGACTCATCCCAACCAATGCAGCTATCAAGCCGTATGGAGGATCAGCCTATTCCCTCTTAGGATAATGTAAAATTCTCTTTACTGTTGAGACTAAAAGCATGCCCATAGTGTTTTGTGTGCTTCCAAATCAAGAAGATATGGGAAAGGAAGTCTTGCTTGGAAGACCTTTCTAGTGTGCAACCACATGCCTTGTGGACTACGAAGCACACTATATACACCTAAGCTTACGAGACATGGAGATAGCCACTACTTTCAACAAAGGGGACCTTGTATCTTCTTTAGAGAAGGGCAAGAAGCTTGTCTCAAAGTTATATCAAATGCCTAGAGAGGACAGCCATAGAGTTCTTAATGAACTACTCAATGCACACGAGAACAAGAGAGAACTGCTTAGTAGGAAGCCTCTTGGAACCAAAGGAAAGACCACATCTACTAGAAACACTACCATAGCTTCTAAAGCTGTTGGGAATAGAACTGCATCTAGAAGGGGAAAGAGATTTAGGGCAAGTAATCAGAAGCATCAATGGAGAGCTAGCACAAGGCCATGATGGGTGCCCGAAGTGTTGCTTCGTGCTCAAGGGTTTTGTGCGGAAAATTATTGGATCTGGTTACCAAAACCACCCGCAAAGCCACCTCTCGTGACCACAGATCAAGTCCCATCCAAATCCCAGAGAAAGAAAAAGAGATACACACACAGATCTAGGTCATGGACCAAGATACTTGAGGAGACAACACAAGATAAGTTAGTGACTAACGATCTAGTTCCTATGACACTTGAGGTCACAATTCCAAAAGAGCAACCACTTGAAGTTGTTGCTACTCCACAAGAGGAATTGATAGTGTCCAAAAATTCCTCAAGCAAGGGGGAAAAACGAGAGCCAAAGCAGCCACTTCCATGTGAGGCTGCTCAAGCTGAAAATGGAGAGGCCAAGGATAGATTAGCTAAAGCCCTCAAGTGTTGATAAGCAATAACCCCAGGTTGTTGCTGGTTCTTCAAAACCACCAAAATCTCCTTGAGCCCAAGAACCTTTGTCACCCAAACCAAAACAAAAAATCTGGCAACAGCAGCCTAGTGTAGTTGCTCAATCTAAGGAAAAGGATCCACAAGGGACAGTTATGAAAACATCAAAAGAGCGATGACCTCCCTCTACGAGTGTTGTCACAAACAAATTTGGAAATACCAGGACCATGAATACTTCCACTCAGTCTAAGGATCCAACTGCACAGTCATTTATGACTGTGCACGATTGACCACTCCACTGAATCAAAAGTTACTACTTTTAATTCTAAGATGGAACCCATACAATCATAGCCATTGGCTGTGACTGAGACTATCACTTCAACTAAAGAACAAGTCTCTAGTACTTCAGCTCCTCTGACTTTAGAAACAACGCTACATCTTATGCAAGGGCAAAAAATAAAAAACAAGAGATACAAGCTCAAACCCTTTCGCTCCTCGTGTGATGATGAAATTCAAAGCAAAAAAAAAGTTATTCATAATTCTTTATATCTTTTTCCCTTGAATCCACTGCATGGTACTCTCAAAGTTTCACCAAGTGAATGCAAGAAAACAATAGGTGACAAAGCAATGCAATGAGCCTCAAGGCTTGAAGACAATATCATTGGCAATCAAAGCTTCCTATGAATATCCTATGCTGCAACAACATTAATGACTTGAAGCTATCCCTAGCATCATAACCTCCCTAAAGATCTCAAGCTCGAGAGGCATCACGTCATGACATCAAAGGCCAATCAAGACAACGAGTTTATCTTGGAGCCTCACTGAAGAAACACAAAACTTAAAGAACTCGACAATGAGTTTCCCATTTCTTCAATGACAACATACCTTGACTACATCTTCCAATGGTCATCTACTTCCTTAGGAGTTGTTGCAAATTACTTCATCAATGAGCATACATGTCTTCATTGCCAAGTTCAGGTTCTTCTTCAACAAAAACTTCATCAACAATGCGGCAATGTGTTTCAATGTCCAGGTGCAATATTCAAATCTTCATTGTATGCACCTCAGTGCACCAATCATCTTATGCATCAAGTATTATTCTTTGCAGTCGGCCTTTTGATCTCATACTTCCATTTTGCTCGACTTGCCAATTTTTTTTTAAAAAAGAAGAATAAGGAGAGAAAAGAAAAAAAAAAGGAGTGAAAAAAAAAGAAAAGAAAAAAAAGCACTCGCATGCATTGCACCGCACCTAGGGGTCCTCAAGTTGAATGTGTCCAGTGGCTTCGATCAATCGGCTCTATCTCTAGCCCCCTAGCCCTTTTTCCATTTTCCCACACATTTTCTTGGGGCACATCAAGGTCAGGACATACCTAGGGAGTCTTGGCTCGCCTAGGCTAGACCTGTCTCCCTAAGTCACCTACACATTTCATCCCTTCATTTGATTTATCTAGTGTCGTCAATCCTCACTTCCTAGCAAGGTGGAAAAGGTTCTTCAACATAAAGCCAACCATTGCATCAGCTACCATGTGTGGTTGATCCTACAGAGACCCATGTTCTTCAAAAGTTTATTAGATTGGACACTTACTAACTCCTTTTCCCTCAGCCACAACAATTTTTCCCATCATCATCTTTTCAAGTTCCTTTGCTTCATCACGCATCATCATCAACAAAAGCACCCATGGAGAAGCCTTCTAACTATGTAAGCACGTGCACTCACTTATTATTTGCACCATAACCTATTCATGGTTTTGGGTCCTCAAGTGTGGGACAACACTTCAAGCTTGCCTAGAGTTCACAACCCATCTCCCAAACCAACATCACTATTTGTCTTGTGCACAAACAATAAACTAGCACTTTCCCCTAGGGAGTGATTGCATAAGAATTTTTACTTTGTAGGTTCAAAGTTTGTGGCGGTGTCGCACAGAATACGTGCACGGGGGTTCGCAAAAGTCGCTCATCGCAGGGATGCTAAGCAAGATGGGAATAAAGATAATGAAGAGTACTTAATGAAATCCAAAAGAGGATGCATAAAATTCCATTGAAGGCACATGCAATTGCTTTTTAAACATTGGATCCTTCTAAGGCTTCTCATGCTTTGGCTTGAATATAAAGAGTACAGGAATATCGAAACATATATAGTTTCAGTGAAAGCTTACTATGTCATTGATCAATCCCATGAGATGAAATTTCTCGCAATCAAAATGAGGTACATTTAGATTGATTGAAATACACTCCTTTTAGCATATGGTGATGACTTATATACTTTTATTGTAATACGAAGATCTTCACTCCATAATTTCCTTACGTTCTGCTTCTACACGGTGTTGCATTTCTTGTTGCAGCTTCAATTGAAGATCATTCCACTGTTCAAGTTGACACACAAATTCTATCTTCAGCATGTTCCACTTCTGAAATATACTTCTCTTGAACAGCCTTTTCTCGTGCACTTGATGCTGCTTCCACTTTGCTTTAGCCTCTTGACAAACTCCACTAAATCTTGCTTCTCCATTTCAACCATGTGAAGTGAATCTTGTAAAGGTTTTTGGGATGAGAGCTCCAAAATTCTTCTCTCTTTAATATCAAGCTTCTGTAGAAGCCCCAACTTCACCATTTGGTGACACCGGTAGGTGCACTGCATACCGTAAGGTTCAGGCAATGCGTAATCGAGGAGCTTGTCGCCATGGGAAGAGTCGTCCTAATGGTGAAGAGGATGGGTAAGGGTGAGGCTTTACTCCCCCTTCGGGTCAAGGGATGATGCCGGGAGACGAGGCCACTTCGAAGGAGGCATTAGCACAGGAGCGGTTGTCGCGAAGAGAATTGGATAGAAGACCAGTCTGCTTTTCCATCTTCGTCGTCTTCTTTTTTATCACCATCTGCCTTTTCTTCTCCTTCGTCACCATCTGCTTCATCTTCTCCTTCTATCTTCAGTTTCGTCTTCATCGTCACCTTGCGTCTTTAGCTTCGTCTTCGTCGTCACCTCGCATCCTTTTGAAGAGCTTGCTGATGCCGTTTTCAACAGCCTCCTCATTGCCTTTTATAATTGTCCACCACCTCGAAAAAGCTTCAGAAAAAGCAGTCGATGAAAGTGTCGTCGTTCTTTTTTTTCTGTTTGAGGCACCACAACAAAAGCTATTAAAAAAGCATTTCTTATTTTCATTTATCATTGACGTCAGAGATTACGTTGCTGTGTTGTCGTTGTCATCTCCTCCACGTCATTAACTTCGTCGTCATCCTATCCATCAGTTGGGTCTTTCTTCTGAATGCAGCCGTGCAGTTTCTCCCTCTCGCGCAAAGCACAAAGCTACGTATCCAAATTGCAAGGTGAAGCATCACAAAGCTTCTAATTTTGAGAAGTTTTAGAGCTTCCATGAAGGACACGAGTTGGCCTCTTCTCTGGGCCTTGCCGCTTTCTACAACAGTATTAAAGATGCTGCAGTTTAAATATTGAGAATGTTAACAAGTACGTGCATCAATATTCATTGCCAAAGGAGACCCCATGCACAAGCATGTGACAATCAAAGGAAGTATTGCTAGCAACGGCTTGACAATATGTGCAATTAGTGGCACAAACCTGTAGCAACTGGAGCTACTTCAGGGTAGATAGCTGCAAGTTGGCTTGATGCTTTGGTGAGGTATGGTCTTTGTACTCATGATTTGCAAAAGAAACTCTGACAATCGAGGACCCCTTCTTATCGCTGACTCTTGTCATCTCAATCAATACCAACTTTCTTGAAAATGTGTGGGCCTGAAACTACATCATCCCTCGTAAACTTCAACCCGCATTTTCACGGCATTCTGCTCAGTCTTCCATTAACATGCCGTTACCGTAGCATTGTTCCTTCCAATAGGTATTCTGATAGATTTTAGAGTGAAGAATCTTTTCCACCAAGTTCTGAGGATTGGTCCCATGGATACTACGAGCTGTAGGGTCGGTACGATTCGCCATAGTTTTCCTACGAACTAAAACACAGGAGATATAGACTGCTTAAGATTGGAGCTCCGATGATGATATCTAACGAAAGAACGCCATGACTCCAACAACTTGCTTGAACATAAATCACTTTCTCTTTTACAGAGGAGCAGTCTGCCTTATTACTACGTCAACAAGGCTTGGGAGCGCATATCTGGTTATACGTCTTTGTACAAAGTTCTCCAACAAGTCTTTGATGTTCATATGGTTGCTGCTAGAAGGGTACATGGATGGAGAAATTGGTGTTGACTTTGTACTAGCATGTATTTGAGGTGGAGGTGAGAGCTTTTCCCAGCCTTCATGCTACAATGATCTGGGACTACTCCACCCATCTCCACATTATACACATTCATGGGGAACTTCATACCTGCTTCACTTAAAACGTTTCACAAGTGACTCAATAGCATTGAGTGTTCATGGGAATGTGCATTTGTTTTGATGCATTACTCATCTTCCAAAAATCACGATCCTCAATATTCACAGCAGTACCATCTCAAGCCAACATAATGCAACCTATAGTGCCGTAATATATAGTCTTCCCTTTGTCCTGATAAACTGGCCACCTAACAAGCAAACGACCTCTTCCATTTACCCTCCTACTATCATCAAAGGCCTCCCTCTTCCTTTTTCTGCGATTAAGTAGGTCTACTATGTCCAAAGCATATGAGACCTTTGAAGTATTGCAAGAAAACTTGTATTCAAACCC
The DNA here is from genome assembly GCF_053477565.2 of Lygodium microphyllum. Classification (NCBI taxonomy): domain Eukaryota; kingdom Viridiplantae; phylum Streptophyta; class Polypodiopsida; order Schizaeales; family Lygodiaceae; genus Lygodium; species Lygodium microphyllum. The sequence continues at coordinate 79,383,265 of NC_141163.1, read as the reverse complement.
CTGCACTAAATAATGCACAATTAGTGTACTCCATACAGCTATATCTTGAAGTTGCAAGGTGCCAAATGCCTTGGTTACCTCTGCTTAATTCAAAAGCTCCCATTGTACTGCAAGCATGCTTTCGCAAGCAATCCGCATTTACCATTCATGTCCACAAATGTGTTGACCACAAAAAGCTCTCTTTTCAAACCCCATTTTGATTGATTCAACATATAAAAGATGACTTGACTCAAAATCTTTTGTAATGCCCACATCTTTTAAGCATAAAAGAAAAGTGACAGTATCAAGATACTCCAAAGTGCTTTGCAGTGATGGACGTGCAACGTCACGACAGCTGTCCCCTCCAAATCTACACATCCTCTGGATGGTTGGGCCAACTTGTTTACCACTTGCAGCATTGTTCCCACCAGGATCATATGGAAAATCATCAGGATAATATGACAAGTAGGTAAGTTGACATTGGTTATCAAACATCCTCCTGGATCATATGGACAAATTAAAGTGGGTAAGTTTTCATAGATCATCACAGCATTCAGAATTTCTTTGGCTAGTAGTTCATCAAACAATCTCGTGACTCCAAACTCTCTTTCCTCCTTCAATAGATCAAGGCTTGTTTATGCCTTTACCATATTGATGTTAATATCTGTATCCACCTCCATAAATGGTGTAAACAGTGAAAAATCCTCATCAGTGTCCAAAGGCAATTTAACCTTCTTGTCAACTATCTTATATTTTGTCTATACTCTGGCTTCTTTGCTACAATCTACAAATTTCAACCATTGTAGTAAATACCCTGGTAAACACGAATTTTGCTGTGTATAAATAGCACCCAACTCTTTTTGCTGAAATATTTCAACAAATAATACTTTTTGCTGAGAATTCTCAGCACACAAAATTTCTTGCAGCATGAAATCAGCAATCTCTCAATTCATCGCCAGAGAATTGACCTATAAGACATATGATAGCTCTTGATGTTCAAGTTTCAGCAATGCTAAAACATCCTCCATAGTATCCGAGCATAATAGCCCATCATCAATAACCTCCTCATCAGAATCAATCTCCTCACTCTTCTTCAAGTATGTAGTCATCTCAATGTCAGGAAGCAACTTGAATCTAGGTTACTTTTTCAGCTTTGGATATTTTGTCTCTGGGGATTTTTTATCTTCTTGTACTTTCAGCTTCTGAACATCGGCCATACTTTGCTCTGGTTCTGAAGAAGAAGGCTAAGAAAGTAGATCACTCCTCCTAGTCACCTTCTTCAAACCTTCAAACTAATCATCATTTCTTCTCCGCTTCTCTTCAACAAACACTTCAACTACCTAAGATTTCGCCATCCTAGAAGAATTTGCAGGGGTAGATGAAATTGGGACTGAAATTGGAGTTGGCTATTGCTCCCTTCTAGTCATCTCAATTTGTAGGTCTTTTAAGTTCTTTAAAATTCCCTCCATCATATCTTCAACAACCGATATTGCAGATGGTCTGTCAACCAATGTAGGAATAGGCATAGGCATAGGATGAGAAATAAGAGAAGTAGTGGTGCGCAGATCGGATGCTGTACGCACGCGTAGTGAATGCCGGAAGGTCCCCAAGAACAATAGAACTCTACTTTTTGCACAAAACTCAAGGTAAAAAGCATGCACGACATGAACAAGAGACCAATTGGGTGCAATCTCCCCCCATGCCTTATGTGAGTGCTCCACGAAGCATGTATTTTATGTATTAATTATCTTCAAGCTCAAATAATAGCCCAAATTACAAAATAGCAAGCTTTTAGCTTTTGAGTTTGCTTTAGCACAAATAGAAATAAAGCTAATGGGCAGTGCCCAAAGAGTCTGGCATACCCAATACAATGTCCAAGTACAAATAACATAATCGTGCGCCCATGCACATACAAAATAATAAATAAATATCCAACGCCTCAATAAAGAGGCGCGACAAAATATAGGCGCCATGCCTAAGGTATGCGCCCATCAAAATATAAATGATAAATCGAATACTCGCTATCCTCCAATGCTTTCCTCTGCCATTGCTGCTATCTCTACACATCAACTGAAGCATTCACAATCGTTAGTAAAATAATACAATTAAACCGACAAAAGTGAATACCTAGCAGTCTTCAGCTACATAAATAAATCAACTGGTTAGAAATCAATCCTAACCTTAATTTATTACGAGTGCGCACTCTAACTCATAAACGTTTATTAATTTAATATGCATTTTGCGGAATCACCCGCTATGGAATCACCCATGTACACACTAAATTAATGAAACGCCCGAAAAGGATAGGCGTCCCCATCAACTTCTCGTACAAAGAATCCACTTTGTGTATAAGCCCCTGTCAACAAAGTTTATGGAATCCATCGTAAAACCTCACGGAATCCACCGTGGCACGGAATCCACCGTGGCACGGAATCCACCGTGAGATAGGCGTTCCCATCAACTTCTCGCACAAAGAATCCACTTTGTGTATAAGCCCCGGTCAACAAAGTTTACGGAATCCACCGTAAAACCTCACGGAATCCACCGTGGCACGGAATCCACCGTGAAATATGCCTCCTGGCATCAAGTAGTGGATGGAGCAACAGGAGAAGTAGGAGAGGTAGAGGTAAGAGAAGACATCACTAGAGGTGATTGTATACCATTCTGCAAGTGAGCCTTCCATCTCTGCCTCTTTGTAAGTGCAGAAACCGTATCGATAGCATCCTGCCAATCCGTTTTTAATCCCATAGGCTATGTACAGTCTTCAAGAAGCTCTCCTACCTCATCTTGAAGTGGAGGATCAATTGCCTGCAAGAATAACTCCACTTTTTCTAAGTTCAAAGCTCTTTCCCCAAGTGCATCCAATTGGTTGTATCGCTCTTCAAACTCCCACAACAATTTAGAAGCAACAAGTCCTTTGTTGGGCCGATAGACCTACTCTCTGAATGTCTTCTTTGTAGCAATACCATAATCCTCCAGAGAATATTCATCTTTGAGCGCTTTCTTGAAAACATTCCAGTTAGAGTCTTGCACAAATAAATCAGTCGCTCTAACCCACAAAGCACGCCTGACAAGTCGTAGAAACTAGTGGCTCCAATTGGACGAAACTCTGAAGAAGCACATCTGGCTTTCAAAGGCTTTAAGATAGGCTGAAACATTCCGGCCATCAAATAATTTGCGCTCACTAACTATAGCATTGATTGTCTTGGTCACACCATGCGTATGCTCTTATTCTTGATGCAAGAGTCATTGTTGATCCAATTGCTGCTAATGTAACTATTGTTACTACTGCATAGATAACTACATCCATTGATTCTGGCTTGAATATAAAGAGTACAAGAATATCAAAATATATATAGTTTCAATGAAAGCTTACTATGTCGTTGATCAATCCCATGAGATGAAATTTATCACAATAGGTAAGAGGTACATTTAGATTGATTGAAATACACTCCTTTCAGCATATGGTGATGACTTATATACTTTTATGGTAATACAAAGATCTTCACTCCATAATTTCCTTACATTCTGCTTCCGCATAGTGTTGCATTTCTTATTGCGGCTTCAATTGAAGATCATTGCACTGTTCAAGTTGACACACGAATTCTATCTTCAGCATGTTCCACTTCTGAAATATACTTCTCTTAAACAGCCTTTTCTCGTGCACTTGATGATGCTTCCACTTGCTTCAGCCTCTTGACAAACTCCACTAAATCTTGCTTCTCCATTTCAGCCATGTGAAGTGAATCTTGTAAAGGTTTTTGAGATGAGAGCTCCAAAATTCTTTTCTCTTGAATATCAAGCTTTGTAGAAGCCCCAACAGAGTCGTCCTGATGGTGAAGAGGATGGGTAAGGGTGAGGCTTTACTGCCCCTTCGGGTCAAGGGATGATGCCGGGAGATGAGGCCACTTTGAAGGAGGCATTAGAACAAGAGCGGTCGTCGCAAAGAGAATTGCATAGAAGACCAGTCTGCTTTTCTATCTTCGTCATCTTCTTTTTCATCATCATCTGCCTTGTCTCTCCTTCGTCACCATTTGCTTCATCTTCTCCTTCCGTCTTCAGTTTCGTCTTCGTCATCACCTTGCCTCTTTAGCTTCATCTTCGTCGTCACCTTGTGTCTTCAGCTTCGTCTTTGTCGTCACCTTGCGTCCTTCTGAAGAGCTTGTCGATGCCGTTTTCAGCAGTCTCCTCGTTGCCTTTTATAATTGTCCACCACCTCGAAAAAGCTTTAAAAAAGTAATCGATGAAAGCGTCGTTGTTATTTTTTTTTGTTTGAGGCGCCACAACAAAAGCTTTGAAAATAGAATTCCTTATTTTCATCTTTGATTGACGTTAGAGATTACATTACTATGCTGCCGTCGTCATCTCCTCCACATCGTTAACTTCGTCGTCATCCTGTCTGTCAACTGGGTCTTTCTTCTGAATGCAGCCATGCAATTTCTTCCTCTCGCGCAAGCACAAAGCTACTATCCAGATTGCAAGGTGAAGCATCACAAAGCTTCCAGTTTTGAGAAGTTTTAGAGCATCCATGAAGGAGACGAGTTGGCCTCTTCGCTGGGCCTTGCCACTCTCTACAATAGTATTAAAGATGCTACAGTTTAAATATTGAGAATGTTAACAAGCAGCTACATCAATGTTCATTGCCAAAGGAGACCCCATGCACAAGCATGTGATAATCAAAGAAAGTATAGCTAGCCATAGCTTGATAATCTGTGCAATTAGTGGCACAAACCTGTAGCAATTGGAGCTACTTCACGCTAGATAGCTGCAGGCTGGCTTGATGCTTTAGGTGAGGTTTGGTCTTTGTACTCCTGATCTGCAGAAGAAACTCTGACAATCAAGATCCCCTTCTTATGGCTGACTCTTGTTGTCTCAATCAGTACCAACTTTCTTGAAAATGCACGGGCTTGAAACTACATCATCCCTCGTAAACTTCAACCCGCATTTTCACGGCATTCTGCTAACATCCTGTTACCGTAGCACTGTTCCTTCCAATAGGTATTCTGATAGATTTTAGAGTGAAGAATCTTTTCCACCAAGTTCTGAGGGTTGGTCTCATGGATGCTACAAGTTGTAGGGTCGGTACAATTCGCCATAGTTGTCCTACGAACTAAAACATAGGAGATATAGACTGCTTAAGATTGGAGCTCCGATGATGATATCTAACGAAAGAACGCCATGACTCCAACAACTTGCTTGAACATAAATCACTTTCTCTTTTGCAGAGGAGCAGTCTGCCTTATTACTACATCAGCAAGGCTTGGGAGTGCATATCTGGTTATAGGTCTTTGTAAAAAGTTCTCCAACGAGTCTTTGATGTTCATATGGTTGCTGCTAGTAGGGTACATGGATGGAGAAATCGGTGCTGACTTTGGACTAGCATGTATTTGAGGTGGAGGTGAGAGCTTTTCCCAGCCTTCATGCTACAATGATCTGGGACTACTCCACCCATCTCCACATTATACACATTCATGGGGAACTTCATATCTGCTTCACTTAAAGTGTTTCACAAGTGACTCAACAGCATTGAGTGTTCATGGGAATGTGCATTTGTTTTGATGCATTACTCATCTTCCAAAAATCACGATCCTCAATATTCACAAAAGTACCATCCCAAGCCAACATAATGCAACCTATAGTGCCGTAATATATAGTCTTCCCTTTGTCCTAATAAACTGGCCACCTAACAAGCAAATGGCCTCTTCCATTTACCCTCCTACTATCATCAAAGGCCTCCCTCTTCCTTTTTCTGCGATTAAGCAGGTCTACTGTGTCCAAAGCATATGAGACCTTTGAAGTATTGCAAGAAATCTTGTACTCAATCCCTTGCTCTAAATAATGCACAATTAGTATACTCCATACAACTATATCTTGAAGTTGCAAGGTGCTAAATGCCTTGTTTACCTCTGCTTAATTCAAAGCTCCCATTGTACTCTCATTGTACTACAAGCATGCTTTCGCAAGCAATCTACATTTACGATTCATGTCCACGAATGTGTTGACCACAAAAAGCTCTCTTTTCAAACTCCGTTTTGATTGTTTTAGCATGTAAAAGATGACTTGAGTCAAAATCTTTTATAATGCCAACATCTTTTAAGCATAAAATAAAAGTGACAATATCAAGATACTCCAAAGTGCTTTGCAGTGGTGGACGTGCAAATTCACGACAGTGGATCATGTGTCATCACTGCTACATCAACATCAAATCTCCCATCTTCTGCAATATCCCAATCATTTCCCACGACCATTCAAGCTGTCTCCATTAGAAGGACTAGCAATCAAGTTACTCTTCAACAACACCCAGTTCTACAAGATTTGTCACCAACAACAGCATCGGTCACCATCTACCATAGCATTAGCAACATCCTCTGTCCCAACGGCCGTAGCAAAAAGAATCATATCTTCCTCAGCAACCATAGTTCTTCATCAGCTATATTAATTACTCCTCCATCAGGCTTACTTCATCCACTATTTCCATCATTCTGCATCTTCAGTGCAAGCTACTACATGCTACCTACAACATGAGTGCCATGGGACTGGCACTTATCTAGGGGGAATAATGTTAACGGTATTTTGAGAAGGCAAATTGAAAGTGCAAGTGCCAGATCCTATTTTTTTGTGGATATTTATTTTGTGGAACTTCAATGTATTATTTTGGGCACTTGTGTATCATGGACATCGTCAGAATATCATGGATGTATTATTTTGTGAGAGCTAGCCTCATTCCTGTGCAAATTGTATTTATCACCCGCAGTTGTATTTGTCACATTGCAAGTGTTGTGTGGGTTGCACACATGGAATTGTGATTAGATTAGCATTGGCTTGGCCTATTTAGTCCAAGGTTGAAGCATGCAATGATGTTTGACCAGCCTAGAGCCCAGTAAGTGGGTAGGATGCCTAAGAGAGGGTGCAAACCCTAACTCACAGTTGTGGAAACCCTAAATGCAAAACGCAAAAGGGACGCAAAACCTTAATACAAAAAGGGCACAAACCCTAAAGACAAAACACAAACCCTAATTCTTGGTCTATATATGGGTGGGAGGTCTCAGTTGTATTTAACCCTTTTGGCACATCCATGCTGTAGAAGCTCTATTAGTGTGACTAATCAAGCTTTCTATTTTATCTTTCCATTCTATCATCTTGCTTCCACTGTGTTGAGAGTGACTAAGAGGGAGAGAGTGAGAGGTGTGTTGAGTGAGGGACTAAGGGAAGGTGAAGCTCTTCGCCATCGTCTTGCTTTTCTCATCTTCTCTACTAACTCGTCAACTCGTTGGTGTGCTCGGTGGTGGATGTGAAGGAGCGACAACATTGGATCATGTTGATCATGGTCATGGAACCATTTTCGAGTGTTCGAGCCATCAAACGCAAGAAGGTAAGTTAGAGTTTGCTACAACTCCAAGCTAGTCTTGTGTTCTTGTTGTATTGGGTTGGAGAGGAGGATGCTTGGTTAGTTAGAGTGGAGTGTTAAGAGAAAAGGTGAGAGATTATCGTCGAAGTGAGTTGCAGCTTCTGAAACAATGGAAGGCCATCTAAAGTCCCGATCGTTGGTGCATTTGGTTCAACAAAACTTGTCACTATTTAGCTCTAGACGATTAGTTAATCTTATGCTACATGATTGACCTCTATAGCTTGCATGCAAGTAAAGCTCCACTTTCACATATGTACTTCCAAGATAGCTTCCATGTGTGATGGGTATGCATACAAGGTGGCTCACCAACTTGTATACCATACAATTTTTCTATCTATGCATTAATGATGGGAAAGTTATACACGTGTCCTTTTGGTAGGAACTTCTTGTGGTCATGCCTCATTTGTGAGTTGCTTAAGAGACATTATTCTACTTGTAGTTGGTCAATTCTTTCTTTTATGTGGGTAGGTTGTTTGATTGGACATCTATTACTTGTATCGAGTTGGTGTTAAGCACCAAGACAACCATAGTCCAATTGTATGCTTATATTTTTTCTACATCTTGTCTTATAGCTAACACACTACCCTAATGGCATACATGATGCATGAATTGACTCTTTTACCCCTTGAAATACGAGTGTGATTATTAGAACTTTTGTCATAGTGTTTGGTGTTGTTGCTAGTGTCTGTTTATGAAGACAAAGTGGTGCACGTGGTGAGATTTAGAAAAAAATGATTTAAAAGATATTTGGGGCTTCTGTCTAGCCATAGAGTCACAAAAGTCCTTACATATACGAGGAGTTAAAGAAGGCCACCAAGCATTTTTTTGATAAACAGATTCTAGGAAATGGTGCCTTTGGCATAGTATATGCAAGAAAGCTTAACGATGGCTCATCCATTTGTTGTGAAAAGGATAAATTATTGGCATATGAAAAGGATTCCACAGGCGATTAATGCATTCAAGGTTAACCAATCAGGCATCCAAACTTAGTGCACTTGTTGGGATGTTGCCTAGAGTATGGAGACCCTCTTCATGTGTATGAATTTGTGCCCAATGGCACACCATCTAAGTATCTTCAAGAAAGAGGAGGAACTCCATTGACATGGCTAAGAGAGGAGACTACCCAAGCCCTTGCTTTCCTCCATTCATTTGACTATCCTATATTTCACAGGGATGTGAAGTCCAGCAACATTCTTCTAGATCATGCTTTCACAATAAAAATTGTAGACTTTGGCCTATCCCAACTTGTTCTAAGGTACCCCAAGATATTTGGACCTTGATTATCATCATAACTTTCACCTTTCTAAAAGAATGATGTGTACAACTTTGGAGTGGTGCTCATGAAGCTAATCATTTCCATGGAGCTAGTTGTTTTCTTAGGTGAAAAAGGTGAGATCAATCTAGCAACCTTTGCTCTCACAAAGATGGGTAATTGCACTCTTGAAGATACCATTGATGAGACTTTAGGAGCTAATTGAAACCTCCAAATGAGGATCGTGATTTGGGTGGTAGAAAAGTTTGTGTTTCGATATCTTTCTTTTGATAAGAATGCATGCCTACCTTGAAAGAAATTGCATTGGAGTTGAAGAGTCTGAAAAATGGACTTTTGAACACCAAAGGGTGTAGGCAATCTCTAGGAAAGATTTTGAGGCAATAAAATTGGAGCTCAAGAAGGGAGAGTTTTAGACGGTTCAATTTGTATCTTCATCTTCAATGGAAGATGCATATGAAAGCAATGACAACTTCAGGTCTTTTACATTATTCAGATGGTTGTTGCACCCTAATGCCTATGCTAGTGCTTGAGAATTGGTATGGCATGTTATTGGATGTTCTCGTGACTAATATACACAAAATGTTCCAAGGTAGGAGCAATCCTTACATTCTCTAGCTTTAGCAACTCACATAATTTTTCATCTCATCAAAACTTCAAGTTCAACAATTGTAGGCCTGAAATTGATTATGTGGAGAGATCTTAAATTTTAGTGCACTACTGCACAAATCATATGGGTCCTTCCATATCAATCATGACAATCACAGAGGTTTTTGCTATGTGTGAGTTTTTGTTGTTGAATATACTGTACTTTTTATATTGATTTTTATCATTTGTGTATCAATCCAGGATATTCATGTGCATTTAGAATGAGTGCTACTCACATTTCTCAATGGGTGCCTTCAAACTTTTCTGGAGACCTTTTCTGGTACTCCAGTAGAAACTATTGATTTTTGTCATTCATGTTTCAATCCAAGCTATACGTGTGCATTTAGAATGAATGCTACCCACATTTCTAAATGGGAGCCTTCACACTTTTCTAGAGACCATTTTTGGTAATGCAAGAGAAATTAACTTTTATCAAAACTCACAATGTGAAAGTGTTTCTCACACATAACCAAGTGTATTAAATTAAGAAGGTTCCTATTAGTATGCTAAGGGTTTGAATTTTGATTCAAGAAACTAGGCTTACAAGTTGGTGGCAAGTGGAAACTAATCAAGTGTTGACTATTCGCTTGTGGTTATGTGACAAATGCATGTGCTTGAAAGTATCTTTATGCTTGTGGTTATTTGACAAACGCATGTGCTTGAAAGTATCTTTAGATTCATGTATGGAAAGGCAAACCTGAATTGAAGACAACCAACTGTGTTTTCAGAGAGCTACATTGTCAGAGTAATTACATTCCTCCAAAGATTAGATCAGTTCTACTCTAATTTAAATTAGAAGAACAACTCAAATAAAGGTGTTTATAACCTTCAATACAGGGCCCTAGAATAACCTTCATTACAAAATGCTAACAAGACCTTTAAAGTCCACTAAGACATCTTATTAAATCTTGGCAAGGGCTCATTTTTCTTTTTGAGGGACTTGAACTTTGAAAGATGCCTCAAGGATGTATCCTTGAACACAGCAGCCTTAAGGGCTATTTGAGTCCTTGATTCTTCCCAAATAATGTGTAGTAATGGTCCTCGATTGATATTCCACATGCCTGAATAGCTCGATCTAACATAATGGGCAATTTGTTGGAACAAGGGGCCATTACAAAACAAATCGATACTAATGCCTTCAAACCACCTTTTGTTCTTTTCTTCCCATATGCTTTATCGGAAAAGATGCTTGCAAATGAGAGTTATGCTAATTGGTATGAATATTATATATTTTTCATGATTTTCATACTCCAATGCATGTGTCTACCACATCATAGGGAGGATAATAAAGGTAGAGGATGATACTCACCCAATCTCAATGATCCTCTAGTTGACAATATCCTTATAGAGTGTCCAAATGTGAAGTAGATCTGCATCTTTCTCCTCAATATCATGTGGAGGCTCCATGCATGCATGCATCCCTTGTGCATTATATAATTGATTCTTATTATGCAGACTATGTAATTGTCCATGATTCTTATTGTCATTGAGTCTCAAAAGCTACTTGTTGTATGTTATTATTACTTTCCTTAATAGTTGTCCCTAAGTTCAATCATGTAATTAATTTTGATGCATTCAATATTCATGTATTTTACATTTCTTGGGTATTGATACAAAATATATTCCAATCCTTTCAATTCACATAACATAAATTTGACAGCCTTTCTCCTTTTTGCTTCACTAATTACTCATGTATCACAATTGAATGATACAAGAAAATGGATGAAAACCATAAATACATCAACATTCACATGCTCCCATTCATGTCATCAAAAACTATGCTACATTGCCCTTTTCCCCCTTAAAACAATTCCATGATTTGGGAATGAATGTGCCTACACATGGATGCTCTTTCATAATGCATGCTTAGCAAACATGGATTGCTAGCAAAAATTTCCAATTCCTAGCACCATTTTTGATCATGTAGAATTCATCATCTTGCAAGCATTAACAATTATTACTACTTGGCAAGGGCATACATTTGCCTTTGATAAAGCTTTCGAGAATGCATCACATGTTTGCTTGATACTATAAAGTAGAAACATATAAGAAGTCAAGACTATGTTTGCAGTATGGTGAAATGGACAAGCTTCCTTTCTAAATTAGCAACTCAAAGGTCCAAGGTACTTTGCATTGTTAGATATATAAATTCTCATTTGCATCATTAGATAAACAATCCAAAGATGAATAGTTGAAGCACATGGGTCATAGTATGTAACATTTGTCATGAATGCGATGTTTCTACATTTGAAGTGTATGATGGACAATTTTCTACAAAATGTGAATGTTAGGGGGTAATCACAAGTGTAATTGGGTTTGGGGTGATTGATTTTTTTGAACAAACTAACAATGCAAAGTAACAAAATGAGTAACAAATTAAGTTTCAAGATACCCATTTGTTACATTTGTTGGGGTATACATAGAGGCTTAGCCCAATTACAAAAAGATTATTGGGGGTAAAGGTGCATGTGTGTAGCCGGCCTTGTATTACTACCCACATACCTGTATATTGCAAGTGGCAAGCACCCATCACTGTCACTTCATTCTTTATTCTTTCAGTGACATTTGAATAAAGGAAAGGCCGATCACACATTGTGACTATTGGAGTTCCCACATCTTGTGTCTCTCTCGCTCTTACTCTTGCTCCTTCCACCATAGCTCTTGCTTTCGCTCACGTGCTTCCACTCTAGACTCACTCACTTCAATTGGTATCAAAGCCAACCATTTGAGGAGCTTCTTCTTTCTTTGCTTCAGCCCGAATTCAAAGCTTCAATACAAGGTTTCATGGCAGCCATCGTTTCTTTCTTTCAAGGTATGCATTGAGTCTTTCCTTCATTTGGCTTGTTCCAACTTGCTGTGCGAATTTGAGCATACATTTGGCTATGTTTTCTCACAATATTTCATTGTTGTAATAGAAGAGCTAAATGTTGTTTATCAAGAAAAAGCTTATGCATAATGCTCATTCATGTTTTGTGGGATACTTAGTGGATATAGTGCTACTTCTATTGTTATGTATACTACCAAATATGCTATGGCATGCTTTTGAGATGATATTTGAGCTCTGTTCCATTGATATTTGTTGTGGTTACATGCCTTGGTTACTTCAACAACTTATGTAGTTACGGGCTTGAAGAATCCGTTTGGTTTTATGGTCCTAGCTTATGCTTCATGTATTTGGATACTTAGATGTCATTCACATGATATTTTGAGCTTTGCTTGCTCATTTGGCATTCAACTTTTGCTTCAATGAGAGCTACTTGGCTTTATGTACTGAACCACATTAGTACTTGGATGTACTACATAGCATTTGGTTTATGTGGTTGAGCTTTAGCTTATTACAGTGAGACAATGAGACTCATTGTGACATGTACACGCTCTCTTGATATTTATTGGATGTAGTTACCATATCATGGGCTAATTTGTTCTCTTGGCTTGGACCTAGTACTTGTATGTCTGCCATGGTGTTGTCAATGGTATTTATATGCTTTTGGGCTATGTATTGAGCTTTTGCTCCATGGGTTATGCGTTTGGCACACCTCTTCATTTACCCTTGAGACCTACCATGTGTATGACGTCTATGTCTATTGCATGTATAATTTCTGGCAAAGTGTAGTTGTGATAGTCTTCAATGCCGATTGTTCATGGCTTCTTCCTTCTTACTTTCTCACAATTTGTTGTTGGCATATTGCTATAGTTTATTACAGCAACATGTCATTTTAGTTTTATGTATTCTATTTGAGGGAAATCACCTGGACTCGAGACTCTTTTGCTTATAGTTTGTGGATAGCTCATTACTCTGGCAGTATCTCTTGTCCCCAGCTAATTTGCAAGGTATTATAGCAGCCCATCTTGCCCTTCTATGTACTTTCTTAGTCTCATTATGGCTAGTGATTCTCGCGATAGTGCTATCTTCAATATTGAGAAATTGGATGGGACCAATTATAGCTATTGGAAGACCCAGATATTGTAGGTTTTAGTGTAGAAATTGTAGGTTAGACAACTCAAAAATGAGGGTGCCAAACCTCAAAACATTGTAGTCAAAGATTGGGATAAACTAGATCAGCTATGCAACCACAATCATTTAATCACTCTCTAAGTAGGTACACTACAGTGTTGTAACTGGAAATTAGACTACATATGAGCTTTGGACACATGTTAAGAATCTTTATGACAAGCAAAGTCTTGCATCTCAAATGTATTGGCTAAAATAGTTGATGGATCATTGCATGAAGGAAGGGACTTCTATTTCTACACACTTGAATGAGTTTCATTCCGTCATTAGCCATTTAGCTTCATAGGAGATTGAGTTCAAGGATACTTTGCATCCTTTATTTCTACATGGTATGCTACCTGAGTCGTGGGACACTTTTCGTACGACTCTTTGTGCTAAGGATGGGTTGAAATTGTAGGATGTTGAGAGTGCCCTCTTGATAGAAGAGGTAAACAAAAAGAATATGGATGCTTTTCCTACATCTTATGCATTGACTATGAGAGGTTGGCAGGATTGAGATGGCCATGGTAGAGACTCTAACATGTCTTAGTCTAGGACACATGGATAGTCCCACAATAAGTCTACGACCAATATTATCTTGGTTGAAGGACCCCTTGAACCCAGGAATTGAAATTGATTGTTGCATGTATAATCCCGTGTATTCCCTAATATTATCCCAAGAGTACGAAGTTCCTTCATGAAAGAATAGATTATATATAGCATATTTTCTCAATTCTCCATAGATTGGAGCGAGAGCAAGGGGGTTGCACCTTTGAATTTGGAGTGGTTCTGCCTCATCCATCTGATTGTGCAGGCACCCATTGCAATCACATATTTATGGTGGGTAAGCAAGTCATATTCAACCACATTGCCATAAAATGTGCAAAGACTAGTGCAAGGAAAAGGGAAGAGTAAACTACAAGACAAGAATGATGATTGCAACATTGTGTCTAGCAAGTCTAGTGTTAAGATTGAGGAGATTAATGTAATGCATCCTAATATATCTGATGACCTTATCTTGGCAGCTTCTTCTTTGGATGCTTCACAACTTACTGATGCTTTGTCAAGATATACTCAGTGTTGGTCGATAGATTTAGGGGCTTCTTTTATGTGACACATCATAGAGAATGGTTTCACTCCTATTGCAGTACGATTGGATTTGTCCATTTGAATAATGACCTAGCATTGGAGATAGTTGGTATTCGTCATGTCCAATTGCATTTTGGTTTAGACAGCATGTTCATTCTTCATGATGTTCGTCATGTATTGGCTCTCATGAAGAGCCTTATTTGTGCGGCACCTTGGATGATGCAAGTTATGTTGTCCCTTTTGGTGATTCCTCATGGAAGATTTCCTATAGGATTCTTGTTATTGCACGTGGTGCTAAGTCTAGTACCCTCTATCATTTGCTTGTATTTGGGTCAGTTGGCCATGTTTTGGCTATGGTTGCAATTCCACATGTATCTCTTTGGCATCATCGCCTTAGGCACATGTCTTTGAAAGGAATGAAAATTCTTACTAGTTTGCAATATCTTTTGCCCCTAGACTATAAGTATTTTGAGTCTTGTGATCATTGTTAATATGGCAAGCAAAAACGTAGTACACATAAGAAGTTTGGCATGTATTGCATGGGTAAGCCTTTGGCTCTTGTTAATTCAGATATATGTGATCCCATGTCCTATCACTCGCTATAGGTGATACAAAGTACTTTGTCACATTCATTGATGATTACTCACATAAGGTATGGGATTACTCTATTAAGAAGAAATCAGATGTCTTATCTACCTTTCAGTATTGGCTTGCTCTTGTTGAGAACTAGTTTGGGTATAGGCTGAAATGCCTAAGGTTAGATAATGGGCTGAGTATGTCTTGAAAGCTTTTGAGCAGTTTTGCGATGAGTAGGATATTAAGCATCAGTTGATCACCTCCTATACCTCTCCCTAGAATGGTATTTTCGAATGCATAAACAGGATGATTTAGGAGAGAGCTTGTAATATGCTTAGCCAGATAGGCTTACCCTATCACTTTTGGACTGATGCAGTTACTATTGTTGTACACTTAATTAATGGGTCCCCTTACACTGTTATTGATTGCCAAGTTGCAGAGGAGGTATGGACTCAAAAACCTCCATCATATGCTCATTTGCACGTCTTTGGTTGTGAGGCATCCTACCATGTTCCCAGGAACGAGTGCAATAAGATGGATCCTAAGCCCATGAAATATATATTTCTTGGTTATGGATGTCACGAACATGCCATGAACAAGTGTACAAATTAATTCTTGCTCATGCCGTATGAATCCACACCCCATGTGAACACACCCTTAATAGGATATCCTCGAGCCAACCATGCAAATCCACCCTTGCCATGTTATCATAGAACCTTCTAAAAGATATGCCAGGTTATCGCTTGCATAATCAATGATATCACCATAGAACCTTCTAAAAGATATACCATGTCATCGATTGCATCATCAATGATGTCAACATGGAACATTCTAGATTATCTTTAGCTACTCTCCAACACCATAAAAGGAGGGGCTCGCCATAGAGCTCCTTAGTCTTGCCAAAACTGTTATGGAAACTGACCTACATGATATATCATATACCAGCTCAAGAATCTAGTAAGGATGAGTCAATCGAGCTACCAAGCCAATATCAAGAATTCCAAGATGACTTCGAAAAAAAGAATACAGATCTCTTACCCAAGCACAAACCATATGATTGTGCTATAGAACTCCATGAAGGGGCTCAACCACCTTTTGGACCCATCTACAAGCTATCCCCTGATGAACGACCTAAACTATGCAAGAACATTGATGAGAACTTAGCCAAGATATTCATTAGCTACTCGAAGTCTCTTGCTAGAGCCCCAATTCTATTCATGAAGAAGAAAGGCATGTCACTTTGAATGTGTGTGGATTATCGAGAACTCAATAAGGTAATAATTAAAAATCAATACTCTTTGCCATTGATACCAGAGCTCTTGGAACACCTTGGAATAGCCAAGATCTTCACAAAGATTGATCTATGAGAGGCTTACAATCTTGTACAGATCAAAGAAGGAGATGAATGGAAGATAGCCTTTCGCACAAGGTATGGTCACTTTGAGTATGTTGTTATGACATTTGGTCTCACCAATGCTCTTGCAGTATTTCAACGTATGATGAATGATATCTTCCGAGAGCATCTAGATGATTTTGTAGTTATATACTTTGGATGATATCTTGATATTCTCAAAAGATCCAAAGGAGCATGAGCACCATGTAAAATTAGTTTTGGAAAAGCTCAGAGAAAAAAGGACTATATGCAAAACTTGGGAACTTTTTTTTCCATCTGACAGAAGTGGAATTCCTAGGGTACAATGTCTCCCAACACGGAATCTTCCCAAGAAGATCAAAACTATTCTTGATTCGCAAATACCCACATGTGTCCGTGATGTCTAATGTTTCCTTGGTTTCGCCAACTTCTACAGGATATTTATCAAGGATTACTTAAAGATAGTCACACCACTCACCAGACTCACAAGAAACTCAACGTTCTCATGGACCTCGGAAGCCGAGAAGGCCTTCTAGACCTAAAACCTCTTTCATTATTGCCTCAATCTTAGTCCACCCAAATCCTACTAAGCCATTTTTCTTGGAGACCAATACATCAAAGTATGCCTTAGGAGCCATCTTGTCCCAGCATGGAGATGATGTCATGTGCATCTAGTGGCATTCCACTCAAGGAAGTTCTCCCCTCCAGAGATAAACTATGAGATCCATAAAAAAGAACTCCTTGCCATTGTAGATGCCTTTCATACTTGGTGTCATCATCTAGAGGGTGCATCCCATAAAGTTATTGTCTATACAGATCACAAAAATCTAGAATATTTTATGACAAACCGCATCCGTACTTGGAGATAATCTAGTTGGAGTAACTTCTTATCTAGGTTTGACTTTGTCATCACCTATCACCTAAGACGCCAACAATGCCAATCAAATGCTTTATTAAGAAGATCCTACCTAGCACCTAAGAAGCGATAAGAAGCTTTTGAAGAGCGAAGCTGAGATCAAGAGCTTCCAATTGCTACCCATCTTGTGCGAAGGTGGAGCTCCTGGAATGATCGAGCTCTACGATCAATCTCGTCGCGAACGGTCGATACGGGTGGATTCCTGGCGATCAAGAACCTCTGTTTCCATCATCAGATCGCGAAGGACCAGTCTGCAGTAGCGGAGGACCACTCCTACATCCTCTTCTTCAAGTCGTCAAGAACCAGACATAAGTCTCAATTTCCATAAGACTTAAAAGCTTAAAACTAAAGCTTTATAAGCTTAAAGAAGCTTTAAGCTTCTAAATTTCATTGCGAGGTATCAGAGGAGGAGTTTGTGATTTTCGAAGCGTTGAAAAAAGGCCCCCCCCTCTAAATTTCGCCGTTTTGATTCACTTAAAGCTCTAAGCTAAGTCTCCAAAGCTCCAAATCACATAACCCTCACAAACTCAGCAAGTACTGCAAGTCTTCCAAGTTCAAGTTCTGCAAGTCTCTCAAGTCTAAATCTTACAAGTCAGATAAATCAACCAAGTTCTGCAAGTCTTGGAACTCTGCAAGTCACATAAGTCTGCAACTCTGCAAGTCAGACAAGTCACCTGAAGTCAAAACTGACTTCTGTTCAAAAGTCATAGAAGGGCTGTTCCTGCGCAGAAACTCCGAACTGCAAAGTTGTTCATTGGAAGGTACTCTTCGCATACGCAGGTTTGCTGAAGCGTTTCCAGCATACATAGAAGGATAAAACTTAGATTTTTCAAAGATTGTGAATCCCGCAATAGCCAAAGACGAAGATTGTGAAAGCCACACACAAAAATATATAAGCCTTGTATACCCGATCTTAAGCTACGCTCATCCCGCTAACTTGATTTTGAGAGTGAGAGGTCTTTTGAGTTTTGCAGGATGGCAGAACCATATACGGATGATCTAATGGCTGAAGGCAACCTACCTGAACCTACAATGGAGCAAAAGCTGGACTTAATTATGATGCAGTTGGATGAACAACGACGAGCTAGGCAAGCATTGCAAGTTCAATTGGCTAATTTACAAAGATCGACTACCGACAAAGAGAAACCTCAATCTGAAGATCTTATCTGGCGTACCATTAACGTGACTCTCCAAGCTCAATCCATCCGCAAGGAAACAAAGATAAGTAAAAGAAATTTCAAATTCCGTACTTTCAATGGCACTCGAGAGGGAAAAACTGTTATTGCATTCATTATTCAGTTCGATGACTACTTTCATGAGGAAACATATGCAGAAAAAGATAAAATCAAGTGTGTCACTAATCATTTAGTGGATAGAGCATCTCTTTGGTGGACCGTATAGGAGAATTTCAAGAAGTTTATGCAGAATTTCCTTCCTCCACAATTTCATGAAAAAGTTATAAAGCAATGGACCTTCTTCAGCAACGAGATCGTGAGCCTATTCCTTAGTACACCGAACGCTTTTGGAATGCATTACTCCAGTTACGCATGCTTGAAGACGTACCTGAAGCGACACACAAGTGCAAGTATATGTCTGGACTACTTGGGCATTACTATGCTGAAGTTAATATGTTCAAGCCTGCAACTCTTGAAGACACAATCTCATTAGCTCATGACACTGAAGACAAGCTGCGAGGAAGAGACAAGTGTCCACAGCAATTCCAAGCCAATGGTAACTATGGATCTAAGCAATTTAACTCAAATTTTAGAAGATTTACTCAAGGTCTTTTTCCTTCATTATCTTTCCGTAAAAATTGGGCAAAACCACCTGCTTTACCATCCAATACCAATCAAAACCCCAAGCCTATTCCACAGCCAAATCCTAATATCCCTAGACTTCCTGCCATTGCAAACAACGTAATCAAAGCCAAGCCTATAGTGTGTTATAAATGCCACCAACCTAGACATCTAGCAGCAAATTGCCATTCAAAGAAGCCGCCTGTCCACATCAACTACCTTGGAGCAATGGAAGAAGACGAACATGAAGAAATGCCTGATTTCACGGAAGATGAAGACGACATTACTACTCCTTCGGATACTTTACTAGGTATGCCAACTCCACATTCTTTATTGACAATGAAATGTTTAGTGCATAGAAAGGAAAAGATTATTTTGCATGATGATGGTAGTACTCATGATTTTATTTCTGCAAAGCTAGTGAAAGAATTGAAATTACAGACTGTACCTACGCATTATCGCATCAAAGCAGCATTCTTAGGCACTAGGTATAATGGTACACAGGAAGTGCATGACTTAGAAATTCAAATTGGTCAATACACTGAAAGGAGAAATTTTCTAGTTGTACCATTACAGTCCAGTGACATTATTTTAGGTATGCCGTGGCGTCATCAGTATAACCCTGATATAGATTATTCCACACATTCAATTAATATTCAATTTCAAGGAAAACATATTACATTGTATGGTATGTATGCATCTAATGCTTTTCCACTGCTTTCGCATACTCAACTAAACATGCATTACGCAAAAGTAGTAAATCCTATCTCATTTAGGTGAATGAACTGCAAGTTAAAGAAAATCATATGCACCCTAGGCATAAAGAATTTCTTGCACATTTTAAAGACTGTTTTGCGGAAGATCTACCACCTGGTTTACCTCCTTCACATCTAGAAGACCATAAAATAGATTTGATTCCTGGCACACAACCACCTTGTAAAGCACCATATAGGCATAACCAGATAGAGCAAAAAGAAATCCAAAGTCAAGTTGAAGAATTACTAAATAGAGGATTGATTAGACCTAGTAGTTCTCCATTTGGTGCACCTGTTCTGTTAGTAAAGAAGAAAAATAATACCTATCGTATGTGCATTGACTATCGTGCTTTAAATAAGATCACAGTAAAGAATAGGTATCCAATTCCTAGAGTCGATGACCTTATGGATAAACTGCAAGGTTCTGCCATATTTAGTAAAATAGACCTTAAATCTGGTTATCATCAGGTGAGACTAGATAAGTTTGACATATTCAAGACTGCATTTAGGACACAATTTGGTCATTATGAATTTTTAGTGATGGCTTTCGGATTGACTAATGCACCTACGACATTTAGTAGAATGATGAATCGTATATTTCTGAAATATCAGTATTGTGTTATTGTATTCTTTGATGATATTTTGGTGTTTAGTCAAAATGAGAAAGAACATTACGAGCATTTATCATTGGTTTTCCAGTTATTAAAAGATAATCAACTATATGCAAATTCGGAAAAGAGTGAGTTCTTTAAAACAGAAATTGAGTATTTAGGTCATATTGTATCATCTGATGGAATTAAGGTTGACCCTAAGAAAATAGAAGCAATATTGAACTGGCCTATACCTAAAAATGTACATGAGTTACGATCATTCCTAGGTCTTGCTAGTTTCTATAGGAAGTTTGTGCGTAATTTTTCATTACTTGCTTTACCTTTGACCAAACTTCTGAAGAAAGGTATTGTTTATCATTAGTCCGATAATCAACAGAAATCTTTGACTTATTGAAGCATGCATTAACCCATGCTCTTGTACTACAATTGTCTGATTTTAATAGACCATTCTTTTTAGTAGTGACTGATGCTAGCAGATCAGGAATAGGAGCCGTACTTATGCAGGACAATCATCCCATAGCCTATTCTAGTTGTAAGCTGAAACCCTCCGAACTGAAATATTCCACATATGATAAAGAATTATTAGCTGTGGTACAAGCCTTAAGACAGTGGAAACATTATTTAATGGGCTCTGAATTTATGATTAAGACCGATCAACAAAGTATTAGACATTTGCTAAGCCAACCTCAAATATCTAACCGACATATCAAATGGGCAATCTTTATTCAGAGTTTTCATCCTATCATTCAATATCAACCAGGTAAAGAAAATGTAGTGGCCGATGCATTAAGTAGAAGACCTGCTATTCATAATATTTCTGTTATATCATTTGATTCTTTGATTGCTATGAAAGATACTTATCATCAGGACATTACTTTTCATACTGATTGGAATAAATTAGTTCAAAATAACTTGATTCCTATTGATTCACTATCTTATAATGATGGATTCATGTTTTATGAAAAACGATTATGTGTTACAGTTCCATTTAGATCTTTTGTTTTGAATGAGATTCATTGTCCTCCATATCAAGGTCATAGAGATATCATATCTACTTTACGTACATTAACTGAATATTTTTATTGGCCGCATATGGACACTGATGTATCTAACTTTGTTTGTGAATGTTTGATTTGTCAAAGAGTTAAGAGACATCATGGTAAACAGTATGGATTACTTATGCCTTTATCTATTCCATCGAAACCATGGGAACAAATTTCTATGGATTTTATTACTGGTTTACCTAATACTAAAGCTAACCATGATATGATTTGGACAGTAGTAGATAGATTTAGTAAACAAGCATATTTCATTCCATGTAAGAAAACTTTAATAGCATCACAGGCAGCACAATTGTTTTTGAAAACTGTTTTCACTAACCATGGATTACCAAAAGTTATTATTTCTGATCGTGATTTTAGATTTTGTAACAACTTTTGGATTACTTTGTTTGCTAACCTAGGCACAAAATTTGATTTCTCATTTGCATTTCATCCTGAAACTAATGGACAAACAGAAGCCACTAACAGTACTATACTAGATCTTTTATGTGCTTATACTATTTCTAAACCACAGACATGGGATACACACTTGCATTTACTACAGTTTGCATATAACAGTACACCACACACATCTACAAAGAAAGCAACGTTTGAAGTGATTTATGGTTATAGATTGTCTACACCTGTTGCATCTTTATCAAATAGAATTCAGAGTGCTGATGATATTGCTAGTATGCACAATACTATTTTTGATGAGGTTAAAGCCATGATTGCCAAAGCCCAGCAATCATATACCAAACAAGCCAATAAGAAAAGACAAGCAATGAATTTCAAAGTTGATGACTATGTTTGGTTGAGAATAGAAAAACGTAGATTACAAAGTGTAGATAGACACCCAGTTGTGAAATTAGCACCTAGATTCTATGGACCATTTAGGATCATTCATAAAATTAATGACAATGCATTCAAGTTAGAATTACCACCTCACTAGAAAATTCACAACACATTTCATATTAGTTTATTAAGACCCTTTAGAGGCCAATTACCTGTACACCCTGTTTATGAAAACCCACCTTTGTTAGAGGAAGAGACTGAAATACTTGAACCTGAAGCTATCATAGATACTGATTTTATGGCCACTAGAACTGGCCGAAGATATTCTAGATATCTAGTCAAATTTAAGAACTATCCTGTAGAGGAAGCTCAATGGATGCACGCTAGAGACTTAAATGCTTTCCCCACTCTGTTAGCTCCACATTGAGCTAATAGCAATTGAGGTCAATTGCTATCCCACCCCGGGGGTATGATGCCAGGAGGCATATTTCACGGTGGATTCCGTGCCATGGTGGATTCCGTAAACTTTGATGACCGGGGCTCATACACAAAGTGGATTCTTTGTGCGAGAAGTTGATGGGGACGCCTATCCTTTTCGGGCGTTTCATTAATTTAGTGTGTACATGGGTGATTCCATAGCGGGTGATTTCGCAAAATGCATATTAAATTAATAAACGTTTATGAGTTTAGAGTGCGCACTCGTAATAAATTAAGATTAGGATTGATTTCTAACCAGTTGATTTATTTATGTAGCTGAAGATTGCTAGGTATTCACTTTTGTCGGTTTAATTGTATTATTTTACTAACGATTGTGAATGCTTCAGTTGATGTGTAGAGATAGCAGCAGTGGCGGAGGAAAGCATTGGAGGATAGTGAGTATTCGATTTATCATTTATATTTTGATGGGCGCATACCTTAGGCATGGCGCCTATATTTTGTCGCGTCTATTTATTGAGGCGTTGGATATTTATTTATTATTTTGTATGCGCATGGGCGCATGATTATGTTATTTGTATTTGGACATTGTATTGGGTATGCCAGACTCTTTGGGCACCGCCCATTAGCTTTATTCTATTTTGTGCTAAAGCAAACTCAAAAGCTAAAAGCTTGCTATTTTGTAATTTGGGCTATTATTTAAGCTTGAAGATGATTAATACATAAAAATACATGCTTTGTGGAGCGCTCACACAAGGCATAGAGGGAGATTGCACCCAATTGGTCTCTTGTTCATGTTGTTCATGCTTTTTACCTTGAGTTTTGTGAAAAAGTAGAGTTCTTTTGTTCTTGGGGACCTTCCGGCATTCACTACGCAAGCATACGGCATCTGATCTGCGCACCAAGAGTTATAAGGCCTTAGAGCTTTTTTTAATAGATTTTTGGTGGCCTCATATGTGGAAAGAAGTTAAGGAATATATAAGATCATGTGATACCTACAACAGGGCCAAGGTACCTTGTCACAAACCACATGGCCTCTTGCAACCCTTGCCCATTCCAATGTGACCTTAGTCTTCTTTGTCCATGGATTTCATAAAAGATCTTCCCAAATCATACAAACATGACTCTATTCTTGTTGTGGTAGATAGGTTCACAAAAATGACACATTTCATCCCTATCACCAAGACCATCAAAGGCGCAGCTACCACTAGACTCTTCCTCAAACATATTTTCAGATTACATGGGCTCCCACATGAGATCCTCAACGATTAGGGTCCCCAATTCATATCTAGTTTTTGGAATAGCCTTTGCAACCTCCTTGGAGTCCAAATTAAGTTATCCATAGCCAATCATCATAGACTAATGGTTAAACAGAAATAGTAAATCAAGTCTTGGAACAATATCTCCGTTGCACCTCAGAATGATTGGTTTGAGCTCTTGCCCTTTGCAGAGTTTGCTTATAATAATAGTATCCATGTATCTACAAGCAAATTCCTTTCTTTGCAAACTATAGTTAGTATCTAAGGATGGATGTACATCTCTCCAATCAAGTAAAGAACCCTGCCACCCAAGATAAAGCCAAACACCTAGCAAATATACACCAAGAACTCAAGTAACAAATCCAAAAGGCTCAGAATCAATACAAGCACTATGTGGACCAGCATCGTCTCCAGCATCCAATATACGAAGTCTATTATAAAGTATGGTTACTCAAGCATAACCTCCAGAAAACAAGGCTCTCCACCAAGCTAGACCACCAAAGATTTGGGCTCTTCACTATCATAGTCCAGATCAACCCAGTTGCTTACTGACTCCAACTCCCCAACACCATGAAGATCCACCCAGTCTTCCACATTTCCTTACTCAAGCCATACCATAGCTCACCATTGAGGGAGGAGAGATCTAATTCCCCACCACTTATCTAGATTCAAGATCATGAAGAATTTGAGGTCGAGTATGTCTTAGACTCGAGGATCTCCTGAGGTCGATGAGAATACCTTGTTCACTGGAAAGGAGATGACATCAATGATCGCAATTGGGGACCTGCAAAATATCTCTAAAGAACACCTCTCAAAGTTAAATAATTTCACAAGAGGAATCCAACGAAACTTAGAACAAACCACCAAGCTGCTCCTCATGGAACTCCTCACTAGAGGAGGGGGTGATGTCACAAAGATGCCATGATCAAGTGTATGAGTTAATTCTTGCTCATGCCATATGAAACCACATCCCATGCGAACTCACCCTTAACATGACATTCTCGAGCCAACCATGCAAACCCACCCTTGCCATGTAATCATAAAATCTTCTAGAATATATACCATGTCATCACCTACATCATCAATGATATCATCATAGAACCTTCTAGAAGTTATGCCATATCATCACCTACATCATTGATGATATCATCATGGAACATTCTAGAGGATCTTTAGACACTCTCCAACACCTTATCTGTAGACATGATGTCATTTTTCGTGAGAAAAAGATACATAAGCATCTTGATTTGGTGGTTGAGGTACATATGGTAATCTTTCAAGAGGAGCATCCTACTCCCATACAGCCAACTAGATAGCCTACAACAACTGATGCTCTAGTGGCCCAAGCCCCACATGTTGTGCAAGCTCAACCTACTATGAGATGCTCTACTAGAGCTAGATGTCAACCTAAGTGCTTTATGCCCTCCAAGATTATGTTATGGTGATAGATGTAGGTGAGCCGCTCTCTTATGATGAGGCCATGCAAAGAGATGATAATCACTCATGGGACAAGGCTATGCATTGGGAGTTTAACTCCTTACAGACTAACCATATGTGGTATTTGGTTCCTTTGCCTAGTGGCAAGAAGGTATTGCAATGCAAATGGATATACAAGTTGAAAAGTATCCCTAGACACCCCAAACCTACTTGTAAGGCTAGATTGGTAGCTAAGGGTTTCAAGCAAGAATATGGTGTTGCTTTGATAAAGTCATTTCTTTTGTGGTAAAAATACTATCAAGGGTATCATGAGGTACTTGAAGGGCATAGCAACTATGTCCATATGTTATGGTGGCCAAGATACAAGAGTCCTGGGATACATTGACTCTGATTATGCAGGATATACAGACAATAGGAAATCCACCTTTGGCTATGTCTTTAGCTTTGCTAGAGGTGTTGTTTCTTGGATGTCCAAGGTGTAGAAATACAAGGCCCTATCTACTACCAAGGCCAAGTATATTGCAACCATTGAGGCTTGCAAGGAGGTTCTCTGGTTAGGCCATCTAGTGGTTATAACCTTGGTCTTGCTGATATGGTTCTCTAGTTAGGCCATCTAGTGGCAAACCTTGGTCTTGCTGATATGGTTCCTACATTGCATTTGGATTTTATGAGTGCTATCCAATTAGCCAAGAATCTGGTTTTCCATGTGAAGATGAAACTCATTGAGGTACATTACCACTTCATCAGAGAGGTTGTTGAGGATAAGTTTGTTGACCCTATCAAGATCTCAACTAACCAAAATCTTACATATCTTCTCACAAAAAGTCTTTTAGTGGAGCGTTTTGCCTTCCTTAGGAAGTTGATGGGTGTTGGATGAGATGATATCTTTCCTCATCCTATTGTACACTAAGGACATATTTGCCTTTAAGTGGCAGGTTATTGAGGGTAAAGGCCCATGTGCCTAGCCGCTTGTGTATTACTACACTAATAGTACCCACATACCTATACACTGTAGGTGGTGGGTGCCCATCACTATCACTTCATTCTTTATTCTTTTAGTGATATTTGAATAAAGGGAAGGTCAGTCACACACTGTGACTATTGGAGTTCCCACACATCTCTCTCTCTCTCTCTCTCTCTCTCTCTCTCTCTCTCTCTCTCTCTCTCTCTCTCTCTTTACTTGATGCCAAGAGGCATATTCCACAGTGGATTCTGTGAGGTTTTTATTCCACGGTGGATTCTGTAAAACTATATTTATTTGCTAGGGCTCGTATACAAGGTGGATTCCTTGTGTAAGAAGTTGACAGGGACGCCTATCCTTTTCGGGTGCTATGTTAATTTAATGTGCACGTGGGTGATTCCACAAAATACATATTTAAATTAATGGACGTTTATGAGTTTAGAGTGCACTCGTATTAAATTAAGGTTAGGACAGAGTTCCAACCTATTTATTTATTTTGTAGCTGAAGACTGCTAGGTATTCACTTTTGTCAGTTTAATTTTATTATTTTCTAACAATTATGAATGCTTTAGTTTATGTGTAGAGCAGGCATCGGTGGCATTGGAAGCACTAGGTGATTGCGTGTATTCAAATTACCTAGAAGAAATTATCATTTTTTAATGGGTGCACACTTTATATCAAAGGCGTGGCACTAATATTTATTTAGGCATGCTTATTTATTGAAGCACTTGGCAAATATTTATTATTTTGTATGCACATAGACACTCGATTTAAATATTTCATTATTGTACATGTATTTGGGCATAGCCCGACTTTTGGGATGCCCAACCACTTTATTTTTTATTTGGACAAAAGCAAACACAAAAGCCAAAGCATGCTAATTGTAAATTTGGGCTATTTTTGAGCTTGGAGATTAATAAATTTATAAATGCATGCCTTGTGGATGAGCATTCACACAAGGCATGGGGGGAGATCTTACCCAATTTGTCTTTTTGCTTCATGTCATGCAAAACCTTCTTCTTACTTTATGAGTTTTAGTAGAGCTCTTTGTTCTTGGGAACCTTCCCGTGTTCACTACGCACGCATACAATATCCGATTTGCGCACCACCACCATAGCTCTTGCTTTTGCTTGAGTGCTTCCTCTAAGCTCATTCCCTTCAAAGATGTGAACTTTTGTGAACAAATATAAGGTTATGGCAATAAATCCCTTCCTCTCTTGATATCATTAAAATCCAATCTTACATGGATGTAACACCATTCTATGAGCAATTTAGAGGTGGTTAGTTGCAACTCCATTTAGATGTACCTAATTTCTATCACTAGAAGATTTTAAGATACAAAATATATTATCTATGCGTGATCTTGGCTTTAGAACCATATCACTCGTGCAACAACTACACTTACTCAAGCATTGGTAGTAGTTATGAAAGAGGGAAGTATTGTTGCTAAAACATACCCTAAAATCCATGCAATCAAAGCTTTAAATAATACTAGAATCTCTTTCTTTACCTCTCTCTTCCCTTTTTTTGCCTTTAATAATATCCTTCTTGAAAAATTTTAATTAGGGCCTCAAACAATAAATTTTTAGGATCTTAATTGATTTTTATTTTGTAATTTAATCTTTTTATCATTTTTATTATTCACTTAATATATTTTTACTTTTATTTTATTCATTTTGTTTGAGTTTCTTGGCTTCTTTCTCTTCTCATCCCTTCTCTTTTAGCATTTTTATATTCAAAATGTAAGATTAAAAGAAGCTTTATAGGCATAATTTGTATTACAAGAAGCAAGAGACTCTTCAAGATATTGTTTGATATACTAGAAGTGCTATCTCTCTCTCTTTGTATTTACATTTGTAAAAGTTTTTGAAGTACTAACAAGCTTAGTTATTTCACACACTCACACTCACATGCGCACACGCACGCACGCGCACACACATATGCACACACACACACACACACACACACACACACACACTCTCTCTCTCTCTCTCTCTCTCTCTCTCTCTCTCTCTCTCTCTCTCTCTCTCTCTCTCTCTCTCTCTCTAGTTATTAAGTGCTTGGATATGCCATTAGGAAATACTTAAAGTTGTTATTTGGATTACCAAGAGCAATCTTTCCTTTTGAATCTAAGCAAACATTGTCTAAAGGAAGTTCTCATTTATACGAAGATCATTTTTTTCTCTTTCCATTTGTTATTATCATTGCCCATTATGGCATGCTTTTACAATGGTGCAGTGACAAGTTGGTGCCTATCCCCAAAAAATTGCCCCTAGGTAACTTAGAGTTAAGTGGCCTACTTTTAAATATCTAGTCAAAGTTAACTTTAGTTTCTTTGTTTGTGTGCATCTATGTGTGCATGCACATGCACATGCACATGTGTGTGTGTGCCCTCTTTGGCTCCATCCCTATCTTTTCCTCCATTTTTCTTTTGCAGCTTGCATATGCTCAATGAGTGTGCATGTGTCACACACACACACACACACACACACACACACACGTGTACCTCTTTTCTATCTTTTTCTCTCTTGTTGTAGTTAGCAAGAGGCTCGCCTCTCATCGTACACATGACGTAGCTTTCGCATGACCTATATGTATTGGTGGGTAGTCACGCGATTTGGGTAATCATAGTGGCAGTAGTGGTGTACTTTGATCACATGGATCACATGTTAAGAGCAACTCTAAGCTAGAGCTTTAATCAGGGGGCCATGACATTGCTAGTAGACTCGGCTACTTTGTAGGTAGCACAATTGGCTATGTGCATGGTAGGTGTAGGTTGCCATAGCTTGGTGCAGCTAGTTGTCATTGGCCTTAGTGTCTTCCTGACAAGAGGGGGCATGAGCTTCACCATAAGCCCTTCATCTTTGGCTGACACACCTTTCTCAACACCTTCAACCTTGTCATTGTGGTTGGTTCTCTTCAATTGCAAAAACATCCCAATTTGATTGTTTGAACTAGTGACATCCACCATATTTAGGCTTACATTCCTGAATATGGGAGCACTTGCTTGGAGTCTTATTAGCTATAGCTTAATTGGAGGAGTCTTATTGGCTATGTTCATGTTGTGTCTACATCTAACTTCTATGGGGGAAAAAGTGAAAGGCACCTTCCTTTCCACATTTGTCTGTAGTAACTAGCATTTGGAAAAACAAAACAAGCTACACAAAGAAGGTTTTGGACATTGACATCTATATTCACACAAGAAAAGACAAGAAACAAAGCCAAGCCATCTAATGTGGCTTCCAAACTTCTTTAGAAATCTAAATGTTGCATTACACAGTTTTTCCTCCCTCCATAAATGATTAACACAATGATGTTTTAGACGAGTTATATTGATGCAATATACATATCTCCATTGTGTTCTTGCAATCCTTTCAACACAATTATTAAACATAGTTAGTTTTAGCCTCTTTATTATTTTGAATTTGATTTTCAATCTTCTTGGAAACATAGCTCATAAACTCCTTTAAAATTTGTGGATTCATTATATTATCAAGTAGAGAAGAAAACATTTGTGGTCTGATTATATAGTATAGAACATGTGGAGAAAGTGATTACGTATCTATGTAGGTCAAGTTGTAATTGGCCATTTGGGTAAGACTGTTTTAAAGTTGCCATAATAGTGCTCCAAAAACTAGTATGGCAATGTTTCATAATGCAACCATTAATTTAGTAGATTTTCTACAATAATACCTTCTTATCGTTTGAACCATGGAACTTATCTCTCATTTCTTAAGGTTTTGTTTACAACTTATGATGAGTGCCACAAGTGGAGTCTGTTCATTTCTCAATTATTTGAGGTTAGTTGATATCTTGCACAAATGTACAAGACATAATTTAGTAATATCTTTTGTTTCTTAGCATCATCGAGGAAAAATGTATTGATAGGCTCGAGTAATTTCAACAAGTAAACTGCCTCAAGCTTCGTTATTTCAACAAGTGAACAACCTCAAGCTTTATGCAATAGTTTTATTTGCTCTTGCACTTTGCACATAATTTAGAATGTGCTAATATGGAATGTAGTAATTGTGGATTATACTTGTATCGGCCTACACACTATAGCTCTCATGTAGTTTGAAGGGTTGTGCAAATATGCTTGCTTGCCAATGAAGGTAAGATTCATAATTGCTATGAAAGCATCTTGTACTTTAGACAATATACATGTTTTCAAAATGCTAGGATACTGATAAATATAAGCAAACAAAATCAAACTACCCCAATGTATTTTGAACCAAGGAAAAAAAGGGGCAATGCTCTTGCACGTAGTAGTGTGCCCTTGTTTTAATATTAGCATTTTTAATAATAAAATTTAATATTTTAATTTGTAAATAATTTTGATAAAGGTATAATAAGCTTGAAAATTTTAAATATAAATATTCACATTTAAAACATTTTATTAAATATTTGTAATATATATTTATTATTAAATATAAAAAATTAATAATCAAATGCTTTATAATTAACATTAAAATAATTTAAAACGAACCTTACATTTTAAGAATATTTTAATATTAAAGCATTTTCAAAGTAAAAATTATTATTAAGTAATGCTATATTATTAAATATTTATTATAGTAAATTAATAATCAATCTCAATATTATGTTTGAATTATGAGAGAGAGAGAGAGAGAGAGAGAGAGAGAGAGAGAGAGAGAGAGAGAGAGAGAGAGAGAGAGTGTGTGTGTGTGTGTGTGTGTGTGTGTGTGATGATGGTACAATTTAATTTTGCATTTTATAATCAATACACAAGGTCTAGTTGGGTGCCCATCGCCACTTACCTGAGCTTGAGCCCCAACCACCCATTTGCATGTGTGCCCATCAATATTTAGTATGTATATTAATTTTAGGATCAATAAAAATATATATGTTAATTATTGAGAAAAAAATTGCTATTCAAGATGATGACAATGGAAGTTTATCTAGATGGCATGATAATGGGCGCGCCCAATCATGTCTCCTCTTTTAATGTACATTTATTTTAGTATAAATAAAAATATGTTAATTCTTGAGAAAAAATATGGCTATTCAAGAGGATGACAATGGAGAGTTTATCTAGATGGCATAATAATGGGCACCCAAGCATGTCTCCTCTTTTACAAACATGTAGGAACAACATCATGGTGTGAAGCAGTGGAGAATCTAGGTGTAGAGCCACATGAAATATGCATTCACGACCTTGATGCAAAGCACTAGTAGGAGAACTTCGACACGGAGTGTCGGGAGAATCTAGGTGCAAAGTGCCTAGTTCAACATTAAGAGCTATCACTCACAAAGCACTTCATACCTAACTAGGTATGGTTGGGGCATGGGGGTTGCTAACCCCTATACAATAATTCACAACGTGAGAATTAGAGCCATGCCATCCTATGGATAGTGGGACAAACGTAGGGTCCAACAAGGTTTTACAAGCATGTGGTTGCACCACTAGGTTTGTTGAAGATCATCATAAGAAAAGTCTGGCATAAAGTATCAAAGTTCATTGACAAAATGTTAGAGTGAGAGAGCAATTGGTTGAGGAACCACTTGTCTATTTTGTGGACCAATGGAAGTCAATAACATTACTAATCCTATGGTAAAACTTGATTTTTCACAAGGGTTTGTGGGGGATTTCTTGGGGTTAAGAAAATACTGCTAATATAGTAGGTGTTGGGTGGGACTGGGTGCTTGGGAGGGGGGGGGCGGGGGGGGGATTTGCTCCCCCCTCTAGTGCCACTCGGCCCTTACAAGTGGGAATTTGTCTAAAGCTTTTTTTGTGGACGACAGCAACAACATTCACGGAAGTTCTCCTTTGGTTTGTTCACCGCATGTGAAGCCACTGTTAAGAACTGGGACACGTAAACAAGATGGTATAACCGAGAGAGGTCGTGTTACTAAACGGGTTTGCGTGGCGCGGATCCAATCGCGAGTTTTTTAAAAAGCTCCTTTAAAAGAAAAGAAAGAAAAGAAAAGAAAGAAAAGAAAAGGGAGAAGCGAGCGAAGAAGAAAGAGGTCCTCGCTGGTGGCGGTGAAAATATATGAAAAAGGCGAAAAAAGAAAAAAGGCCAAAAATCAGGGATGCGATGCGCACGGGCCCGAACGATGGCCATTTGGACAATAATTGCGGGACACGTTGGCATCGACGATGGAGACGGGGCCGCCCACGCAAAAAAGAGAGAAGAAAGGACAGCAGCACCGCGGCTACTCTCTCTCTCTCTCTCTCTCTTTCCCTTGCCTTTCCTTTTAAAGTTTTCCGACTAGGTCTTCTCTCTCGGCGTCTCCTTCTGTTTACCTTCCTCCCCGCGCGGCTGCGTCGCCATAGCCGCGTCCTTGCAGGCGCGCCATATATTTCATCCCTCAAAACCATTTCCGTTTCTTGCTCACCTATTTCTTCTCTTCTCTCTCCGTCTCCTTATCCATCCGTTCCTGATCTTCCTTTTCCCTTCTTTCCAATCCATCCTCTGCGTTTCTCTTCCATTTGCATTCTTCTGCTGTAACACATTCTTCTTTTCAGCATATTCGTTTATCGGTATCTGTTTTCTTGCACATCTCCGTTTCTCCTCCATCTCCAAGTATTCGTCTGCTTTATATATTTCCTTCTGTTCAACATATTCCTTCACCGGTGCCTGTTCTGTTTTACATCTCCTCATCAGCCGCTTCCTTTCCTTCTCGCTTCCTTCCATGGCGCAGGAAAGCTGGAACCGCGATGGTGCCGAAGGTACCGATTGTCAGCCTCCTGAAGCCCCCCTCCTCTGCGTTAACAACTGTGGCTTCTTCGGCTGTGCCGCCACCATGAACATGTGCTCCAAATGCTATCGAGAGGTCGTCCTGAAGCAAGGTAACAGCTCTCCCTCTAGGTCGCAGGTGGAAATGGCCTCTCCTTTGCTAGGGGAGAAAGCCCTTATATCTGCTCTGTCCGAGAAGCCTGCTAGCATTACAGCATCTCAGACGATGAGTGAACAAGCCGATCTGCCATCTTTGAAGACAAACACAACAGAACTGATCCTTTATTCTCCTGAAGTATCGGATATATGTTCCTCGAGCCAGATTTTGCCACCGGTTGAGCCTGTATTATCATCGCTAGAAGATTCTTCGATGGAGATGCAGCATCAGCAGCTGCGCAGGCAAACAGCCAACAAATGCTTTGCATGCCGCAGGCGTGTTGGTCTCCTGGGATTCAAATGTCGTTGTGGTGATGTATTTTGTTCCTTGCATAGGTATTCAGAAAAACATAATTGCTCATTTGACTATAAGGCTGCTGGTAGAGATGCCATAGCAAAAGCTAATCCCCTTGTGAAAGCAGACAAGATCCAAAGGATCTGATTTGCCTCATGGAAGGGATCTAGATAGGTTAGAAGTCAGATTATTCAAAGTATAAGAATGAACATTTTATCCATGTCTTAGACGACTCAGACTTACTTGCAAAGTAGGGTTTCTTGTGACTTGTACAGATCTGAATTCTTGCACTTTATATATGAAAAACATTTTAAGATTCGTATAGCACCACTTTATCTTGTTCGATTTGGTCCTTTTGTTGTAAATAACAAAGTGCTTATACTCGTAATGTTTATAATCTATTCTTCATTTTTAAGTTGGTTACTTTGCAGCATATGAGAATCCTTTCCTTAATTGTAACTGAGATTTCTAGTTTTAAGTTAGTTGTTCTCTAACACAATTATTTACTCGGTGCTTCAATTTGGTGTTGATGTTGGATATTTCAATTTTGTTGATTGTGTTATCCAGAATCTGCTTTCTAGATTCATGGCAAACAGCTAACACGGTGGTGTGCAAAGCGCCTGTATGTAGCTTTTTTGGTAGGGAAAGTTCTTGTTCAATCTGCTTGTTTTATGTCGTATAAAAATCTTGGAAGTATGTAGCTTTACATTTCCGGTGTTCCTTGTCTGAGTCAGGTTGTGAGTTGGTGCGGTGCTCTGTTACATTTCCTGTTTTTGTTTGAGAATGATGTTGGATTGTCTCAGCTTCCAATATGCGTATTGGTCAAGCTTACAATTAAACTTGGTGCACTTCTTGAAGTTGTATTATGTTGGTTTGTGGATATAAAAATTAGTTGACCATATGCAACTGGTAAACTTTTAATGAAACCTTGATGCATTAATATCCAGTTTTTGCAAAACTAGTATATTTTTTATAGACATCTGATACGTTTCATCAAGCTGTGCGATGGAGACAAATATAAGGCAACTAAATACATTTCATAAGTTTCCTGGCTTTTTTAGGTAATTATGGTGGTCTTTCCTCAATGTCAGAAGATCGGCTTCATATAGATTTGTCTGCAATCTAGCTTGTTCACAGGGAAACAAGGTTTTAGTTATATTTCCAACATGTTGTGTATACCTTAGTGAGGCTGCAGCTAAAGGGCACCGCTGCTGAAACTTTCAGCCTCCAATCCCTTTAGACGCTTTGCTAGTGCACCTTGCCTTCTGTTGGTCATCTCATTAGGTTTACTTGTCTCTTTGGCACATTTTGTTTGCTAGTCATATATGATGCCTTCTATGACAGCTTATTTCTTGTGGTTTTATTATCTGGGTTAAGAGAGTTTAAGTGAATTAACACTATTCTGTTTAAGAGCACCACCTAGTGAATTAACACTGAAGTGATGTCAACATGCTGGACTGTCCACAATTTGTAAGATTCACTTAGTGTCTCCTTTGGTATTCAGATACCTTTAGTATTGCGTCTGCTGCTACACTGTTTTGAATGAAGAAACAAGGCTTCTGAGATAATTGTGGCTGGGGTAGTGACAAGTATGCATGCCCCATTACTTTCCAAGTCTGAGTATGTTTGCTTGAGTGTGCAAAAAAAGCGGCCAACCAATGTGCCAAAGCATTTAATGCAGGTAATAATGCTACAAATTGGTTGGCCTAGTGTGAATGCAACCTCCATTCATTGAACAAGAAACACATTGAGCTGGTTTCAGAAAATGGCCAGTGTGATCACACTAAAACTGATTGAAAAAGGAATACACTGAAAATGTATGCTCTAGATAGAGCTGCCTCTTTTGTCAAAACACATGAAATGATAAGACACAGAATGCAAACACAGATTGAGGCTCAAGCTCACAGGTCAAAATGGAATGATTGCCTGCTGCCCCTCTTAGATCTCAGATGTGGATGAAGGCTTGGTGTACATGTTAGATGTGGTTGAAGGCCAAAGAAGATGGAATGGATCTATGGGTCTATGTGCGGTAGGAGTATCAAAAGTCCATTGAGAAGAAGCTCCTCATGATCTTGGGAATCCCAATTTGAAACACAAGGGGCTAGGGAATTAGCAACGGCATAATTGATATTGTCCTCCTCAAAGGAATTAGGGGTTTGAGGAACCACTAGAGGGGTGGGAGGATGGAATTTGTGGGGTTGGTGGTGCATAATTAAGATGGGTGCAACAACAAACAATTTCCTTTGGAGGAATTTTCGTAATTGAAACTAGAAGAATCCTTGACAGAGATAGGTTGCTTGGTAAAAGACAACTGGGTGCTAAGTCTACTAAGGCCATGAATTGAGAGGAGTGGGCAGTTGAAATTTGGAATACGTAGAACTTCCAAAACAAAGCTTGATGGATAGTTAAACAATAGAGGTAAGGTGCCAACACCACAAATAGGCACCTAAGAAATGTCATTGATAGTGACTACTCTTTGATGGATGGAAATATTGGAGCCAATCTCATGGAGTTGAAAGCATTGTTGTTGATGAGCCAAGGCTTCTTGTAAGGCTAGATAGCTAAAGAGAGGCTCCATCTCATAGATGTGAAGTAACACAGACTTGTAAAAATGGGATGATGTAGCTTTGTTCGTCGGCTTTGGACTAAGATGAGGGTATTTCTTCCAAACACTTCTTGTAATGGGTGTTGTTGAATAGTGTGGGCATTTAGGCTTTGGACATAGATGAGGGTATTTCTTCCAACACTTCTTGCGATGGGTGTCGTTGAATAGTGTGGGCATTTAGGCTTTCCCTATATATCTATATTAGAGTACAAAGCAGTCTTGAGTCCATAGCTCATTTCTTCTTGTTCTTGGCCTTCTCTTGGTCTTCCTTGTTTCCCCCTCCCATACTTGTAGTAAAAGTGTCAATAGAGTCGAATCCACTAGCTCCAATCTTCTTGAGCCACTCTTCATGCTCCAAAATAAATGAGGCTAAATCCTCCCATAGAATGGTGTCCAAAACTTGGTGGTAAGTCGACTTCGAGGATGGGATATAAGTAATGAGAATCATTGCCTCTTACCATGGGATTCAAGCTCATCTCCTACCTCCATGTTGTTGATGTGGTCCTTCATGGAAGAACCATCAATGGAAAGTATTCAGAGCTTCTTCACTATGGTTATATAATGGGCAAAGGTCTTACGTTGGACAGAGATAATTTGATAGAACCTTGCAAACTCATAAAAAGAAAAGATTGGGCTCTAGAGTTGAGATGATCTTGAAGAAAAACTTGGTTTAGAATGAAACCAGTGTGGAGATTCTCCATTGGATGGGGTATTGGGGTAGTAACAAATGGCCATAGGTCAACAAGTATCAAGTACACACTTCACTTTGTAAGACAAAAGGGGGAATTTTTGCCATCAATGTGATATTCTTTGGGCAATGATGTAAGAATAGGCAATTGCATTGATGGTGCAAGAGTAATCATATGAGAACCTGCAATAGGGGCCTTGATTGAGAGAAACTTTGTGTTGTGTGCTCTTGAGATTTTTCTTCTCCAAGTTAGTGTGTGAATATTCTTGCAACTTGAAATCCAACGATAGGTATTGGAGTGAGCTTCCACATCTAGGATAGTCATTAGTACACATTGATAATCTCCTTTGATTGGGACAAGATTTAACGAGCATTCACAGGTTGACTAATATTATGATATTGCTTCTTGGACTCATTGATTTAGGTTCATTTGGACTCTATTTGCATTACTGTTAGTATTGTATAGGTTGTTAGAGACATGAACTTTGTGTTATGTGCTCTCCAACTTGTGCATGTATTCTTGCAACCTAAAATCCAATAACTAGTATTAGAGCAAGCTTCAACTTTTAGGGTATTCAACAACACCCTCCACTCATCTTCTTCGATTGAGACAATGTTTAACAAGCATTCATAGGCCGACTAATATCATGACACTACTTACAAGGCTTGATATTGTCAAAATTTTCATTTAGGTTCATTTTAGACTTCATTCAAAAAAGGATTTACTTTGTATTGTGCTATATAGCACATGTTGGTTTTATGCAAATTTTCTTATAAGCTTGAAATACAAGATTGAAATGAGAAACTTTTTTAAAAAAGTTATTGAAATAAGTAGGGGACAATTTGGTGGATAGAACGAACCAAGATGTTGCAAAATTCTCTTTTTGTTTTAGAAAAAGAAGGCTTACATATGCAACTTTTGTATATAGTGTAGTCATGAGCTGGCTGACAACAATGATGTATTCTCTATGTTGAGAGGAACAAGTTAGATGGAACTAATTATCCACTATGGGCTTATATGATGTGTCATGTATTGGTTGCAAAAGGGCTTTGGAACATTGTAAAGGGAATTGAAGTATGTCCTATTGTAGTTCAGGAAGTTGCAAGTATAATAAAAATGGGTGCTATTGAGGATGTTGTAGGTTCTAGCTCTACTCCAATACTAGTGCACCACCACCTACTCTTGAGAAAATTTGGTGGGATAGTAAGAGTTGTAGCGGCTCATTCGTTCGTTGCGGTATCCATTAGATGTATCATGATCCCACACATTTTCTTATATAAGAGAACTAAAGAGGCTTGGGATACACGTGTGTTTATATTAAGGAGAAAAGAGGGTCATATTGCTTAATGGACAATGCTTTAAAAAAGATTAGTTGATTTTGATGCAAATAAGATTTTGCTAAATAGTTTAATTGTGTAGATTATTCTTAATGGTTTGCCTAATTCTTATTAGAGTTTTTTGATGATGAGAAATTCCACATCTTTTTCATTTAGTGAGTTGGTTTTTGTTTTGTTGCAAGAAGAAAAGTTTCAGAAACATATGTCCATTATATATATTGCAGATAAAGGCTTTGTATCTAATCAGAAAGGTAAAGGAAAAGATATATTTTTTGCTAGCAAGTAGAAATATGCAAATATTGTTTGGACAAAGAAAATTTGTAAGGATAATAAAAATGATGGTAAAAACTATTGCAAGTACTATAAGGCAAAGGATCATGTCTATAACGTCTAAATTGACTCGAAAGAGATTGAGAAGAAAGAAACTAGTATAGCTATTGTAGATACCTCTATACAATTTAGAATATACAATTGTGGTGCAAGACAAAAGACTGGGCATTTAGTGCACAATGCAATGATGATCCTTTTCTACATGATTCTTGCATGTTTGTTATCGAGGGTGATATAATTATTTTATGTGATTTACTATATCGAGGGTTGTGTAAGCTCAATAGCTATGATAAATGTATAGAAGATATGATATATATATAGTTGTAGAGTCACATTGCTTCACATGCAAATAAAAGACACAATTGTAGATGATCTAAAATTTACTGTTGGATTCCAAGATAATGGAAGATAATAACAATATCCACTTTTGGCAGCTAATAACTCTCAAATGGTGTAGAAATTGAGTTTAAATTGAACTATAAAGTTATAACCAATCCTCTGGTCAAAACCCCTACAAAATCTCATAAATTAGTTGATTCCTCACCAAAAAGATATTATCTCTACAATCAACCCCTATCACATAAAGCAAACTATCTACTATCAACTTAAAGATAAGCCCATGGACCCAACAAATGTAAACATACAATGAAAGTAATCTAGGTAAGCCTGAGAACGAGCTAGTGTGAATATTACTAGTTTAGTATCAAAGATTGAATCAAATCTCCTTTTTGTTAGGTCTATTCCATAGTGTACTCACAATGTTATTGAGTATTAATACAAGCTTTTGTACTCCGATTTACACGTTTACTTAATAAAGCTCAATCTAAGATCAATTTATAAAGTGGTCTATATGTAATGCTAGTTCATTTGCTACATTAGTAGTGACAACTAGTGTGTAACCACTTCTGTCACATGACATTAGAGTTGCTTTTAGAGCTGTAATTTATACAAGCCCTTGAGTATTCATAGAAACCTTAGGAGTATCTTAGTTCAATTCTTCATAATCTTCATTTCACAATGGCTCCAAGTGATGTTCTTATGTGGTGATGCAAGAAAACTTAACAAGCCCAAGTACAATGCATGGAAGTTCAAAATGCAAATTCCTTTATGAGTAAGAATATGTGGAAGATTGTTATAGGTGAAGAAGCATGACAAGCTTATGGAGGAGAATAAAAATGATTGGGATAGAATATTAAGGCCTCATCAACGTAATGTCAATGACCACATACTTGGCTACATAAGAGTAGCAAGTGCAAAGGAGGCATGGGACACCTTATCAAATATACTATAGATTGAAAGTGTTGTTAGATAATTGCATTTGAAAGCTAAGTTGAATGAAACTACTAAAATTACAAGTGAAAGTTTTTGTGATTATCCTTTAAAGATTAAAGATATTCAAGATGGCATTGGAAGAGATGGTCAAAGATGAAGATATTACATAGCTTATTCTCAAGGGAGTAAAAAAACGAATACTAGCATTTTATCACCTCCATCTTTATTTCCTACACTTGAAGACCTTCACGCCCTTC
Source organism: Lygodium microphyllum (assembly GCF_053477565.2). NCBI lineage: Eukaryota > Viridiplantae > Streptophyta > Polypodiopsida > Schizaeales > Lygodiaceae > Lygodium > Lygodium microphyllum. The sequence continues at coordinate 79,343,285 of NC_141163.1, read as the reverse complement.
TTATCCAAAGGAAGAAAGATTTCAAGAAGACAAACCAATAAACAAACAAAAATCAACACTAATAGTCTATAAAGAAGACACCATGACCAAAGAAAAACAGGAGCATGCAATTTCTATGTTGTTCCAAGCCATTGGGAAATAGAATGCAAAAAGAAGATAGCAACAATTGAAAGACCTCAAACAATTAATGGACTACTCAATAGACAAAGTTCAAATCATATTATAACAAAGCCCCAAGCTCAAGGCTCTACTTCTCAACAAATATTTCTTGCTACCTCTTGTGTGACACATATACAAAATGTGGTTTAAGATCATGACATACCACAAATAATGGCTCACATTTGTTCAACCCATCCGAAATGATTCAATATCATTACTTGGTTGACAATGATTCAAATTAGTTCAACCCATCCAAAATGATTCAATATCATTACTTGAGATGGTTATAAACATGCAATACAAGGTCAAGTTAATGTTCCATTATAAACACTATTAAGTGAAGTGAAATACTTACAAAGTGCTTTTTTCTTTTCATGGCATTTAAAAAAATTGAGTCAGACAAATAGTAGAGCAAAATATGGAAGTAAGGCTTAATCCTAAAGGATATTTTGTTCACAAGTTTAAAGAAAAAGGATAGGTCATTGCAAATGGAGAAAAGGTTGGAAGACTCTTCAAACTTCATGTATTTTGCCCTCATCATGCAAACTTTTCATCACAATCTCCTTCAAGCTTACTTACACTATGGCACAAGAGGCACATAAACCACAATAATATCACACACTTGAGAAGAAAAAATATGTGAAAGGGTTGGTTACACTTTAGTTCAATGAGCATAAAAATAGATGTTCATCACGTATGGTTGGAAAATAACAAAGGACAAGGTTCAACAAGAGCACTTATAGAGCAAGGCACAAGCTAGAAATCATGCTCATTGACTTATGGGGACCATGCCAATAACCATGAATTGGAGGAGCTCACCACTTCATGACCTTTGTGGATGACATGATAAGGAAGGTGTTGTTTTTCTTCTTGAAACAAACATTTGATGCTCTCTCTTTTCTTTGGCAATTCAATGCATTGCTAGAGAAAGAATATGGCATCTACATTGAGACTTTGAGATCACAAGGCAAATAGAATATGTAATCCAAAAGTGTCCCCAGAGAATATTTTTTCTTTTTGCAAATAACATGAATCACGATGAACCTGATGTGCAAGTGTCCCCAGAGAAAAGAGAGAAATACATTATATAAGGATATTCACACTACACAAGTTTTCCTCTTGCCTCAACCTATCCAATAGTATAAATGCAAATACAAGTGCAAAATTGTAAGGAGGAAAATTGGTACAAAGACTATTTGAATTTTATTTTCAACGATGACAATTTGATTACAAAAGCTTTGGATTATATATAAGAGGGAAATTTTTGATTTGAATACTAAAATTTTGGCATATTTGCAATCTTTGCATCCTCTCTATATCAAAATTGTCCAAATAGTCAGTGTTGTTAGTTGAGTGTACATAATCTAAGTCCATGGCATTGGGATAGGGATATGGCATTCTCACTCGAGGTTCTCGGCATGGAGCTGGAGGATCATATGCAGGTGGTATTGATGAGAGATTTTGATGAGAAGTGCAATTGATTAGATTTTCAACAATCTCTACTCTAAACAGAAGAAGATCATCATCTGTATAAGTTGCTAAGTGCTCACCTTACATAAAATCGTAGAACTGAGACTAAGTATAAAATTGTTAAAGCTATGCGGGGTTAGATTAACAAATAGTAAACTTACATAGCCCATTTGTTGCCCAAGTAGATGTTCCAGGAGAAGTTTTGCATTGTAGCATACTCTCCATTTGCAGATATGGCCGTCACCCTGCTTGGGTACTCTCCAAAGAATAGTTATTGTGTTGTCCAACATTTCATGGTCTTGAACCATTGCCTCAAAGCCCTTTACTAGCTTTTCCAAGGAACTATTTTGGTAAATTAACAAACATTTAGTACTTTTCTTTCTCCGCCTCCCCCTCTCCCTCTCATGGAGCTTACTGCTTCACATTGTCATGGTATCCTTTAGTTGAGTTGTCAAGAAAGAATCTTGTGTGGGAATATCATAAACAATCATGATATAATGAGATCTACAAGGAGGACAATAAAGTTTGGCAATTAAAAAAATATTTGAGATAACTTAAAATATTCATACAAAAAAGACCTTACCTTTCATGTATGCCATAACTAGATGTTGTATGAGATCCAAATTGCAATATTGGTACCACAGGCACACATCCAAATACGATGTTCTCTCCTAGGTCAAAACTGTTGATAGGAGAGAATCTATGATGAAAACCTTCTCTTGAACATCGGAGGGAAGGTTTACAAGAATTAAGTTGTAAAAGCAAATAAATAGTAAGATTCAAGACATATGCATATGAGGAAAATATGTAAAATTTTCAGAGTTTCACAATATCTTAAGACTGTGGTCATTACACGATTGTTGACCTCCTTTTTAAGGTTTGAGAGGACTCAAATATCCTCCTCACTAAAGTGAATGGCACTGAGTTGTTGCTGTTGTGGCCTTCTTAGAGTGATGGGACCTAAAATGGGCCGGCACTGGCTATAGCACTAGCTGGACCTCATGCTCATGACACACAAACACCCTCACGGCCTCGCGGACCAGGAGCGTCAATCTAATGCTAAAGGACAAACCGCCCTAAAGCTTAATTTATGCATTTATAGTTTATAGTCCAACATTTCCCTTAAACTCCTTAGAGGGAGAACCCATACTTATTAGCAATGCCATGATTACACACATATAGGAGGCACTCCACCGACTAATAGTCAGAGCCCCACTGCAGCTCTCCTACACCTCAAGGATTGACCCTTTGATGCGCTGCAAAACATATAACACAAATGAGTACAAACTCCTCTCAAGGTACCAATATTTTACATTCCAGGATGTGCCATTCCTCACTACAATTTCCCCTTAGGACCCAACGACTAACCTACAGCTTAGGACATCCTCTCACGCTCATCGTTGGTCACAACCTAAGGAAGATAGGTGCCATGCATCCAGGAGGTTTTTTCTGATACCTTTTAATTATTATGCTTAATGCAAATCGTGTATGGCTATGTTCTCAGACAAAAGAAAGATCAACATCGTGCATAGTGCATAAAATATTCTTTCCATGAATTTCACTAGCGCATACTGCGTTGAAAGGGGGCACCAAACCATATGCTCATGCTACCATCCTCTTTATTTAAATCGTTTCCTATATGCCAAGTGCAATGCATAAATCAAATCTTTTATTTATCTTTCAGTGTTTCAGCCCCTCTTCATCTAACTCTTAGCATTTTGCATCATTGATCAGTTAGATAGGGTTTCTATGCATTTTTCCCTTTTAAAAGAATAATAAATACACACAAAACATAGAAACGGGGACAAACCGAGGCCAACCTCGTGCTTTGCCATCGTTATACATTGCACAAACATAGATATAATTTTTTCTAATTTTCCTCGGCCCATTTTCTGTTTTTCCCTAATTTTAAACCCATTTTTTCCATTTTTAGATTCCTTTAATAAATAATGACTGAAAATTAAATTTGATTGTGGGATGTGGCCCTTAGGTTCATTGATAGCAAAAACTCAAATTTAGTTGGTGTCACATATCATATTTCTCATTTATATAGCAAAAAATCCAATTTTACCCTTAAAACTCATGTTTTTCATATATTTTAATACTAATTCCGGCCATGTAGCCTTATATTTTTTGATTTTCAGAGCATAAACAAATCAAACTCATGGCAAACAATATCATAATGAACTTTCATCCCATATAAACAAGATTTCATAAAGCAAATAGCATAAAAAGATCATTTTTCTTTATAAAAATAGCATTACCGCTTATTTTCAGGTCTGGGTTTCTTAGTCTTGATTACGGGACTGATTTTCAGCATGCATTTAATGCTCAGCATCTTCAAGAACAGCACTCTTCATGTCTCCATCCATCCGGAAGCAATCCGGTCTCATCCGGACAAGCTTTCCTCCACCATTCTTCATTGTCTTCATCCACACAAGAACAACCCCTTAAGGGAGAGAGAGGGAGGAGAGAGAAAGACTAGATTTTCATCTCTTCATTCCCACAGCCATTTCACGAGCGAAGACAGGTGATAAGACCGGCAAGAAAGGAGAATATCAGCCCCATAATCGATTGTATGGGTTGCTTTCAGCCTGCATACTCCATCTCCATCATGAGAGGGCGCAAAAAACGACCGCCATGTTGCTCCACGTTTTTTCTTCATTCCTCATTCTCTCTCCACGTTTTTTTCTTCATAAGGTGCATAAAATTTTAGGGGGGTCCAAACTCAAAAGGCATGCCCAATTTTGGCCTCCCAAGTGTCCACCTTTTCATATCTTGACTATTTTGTGGCCATTTCCCCGTCCGGGCTCCAAATCGAGCTCTGAAAAATCTTGGGCGTCCGGCTTGACATCTGGCATCGGTTGGCAACTCCTGAAAACCCGCACGATAGTCTAAAAAATTATCAAAAATCAACAAGTGTCGCTCAGGTGCCTTTAAAGCACTTGATGCTTAAAATCGTCAAAGCACTTGACGCTTAAAATCGTCCTAGTTGGAGCCGCCGCCTTCGACGTTGAATATTTTTCCCTTGATATTCGTAATTTTTGGCTATTTTTAAGCACTTCTTGGCATTAAAACTCCGCTCTCATTGGTGACCACGGGATAGGGTGACTCAGCCCGTCAAATCCCACAGTAGATCTACACAAAACAACCAAAGGAAGCATCAAGCTGATACAAAATAGATACATATTAAACACATCACAATGCTCACCCTTCCCCCCGACAAAACCAAGGCATGACATCCATAAGGAGTAGGACTAGTATAATCTGATAAAAGGTCCGAAGCTAGTCACTAACCAACTGCTCCAACACGGCCAAACTAAAAAGAACTATCAAAGAAGTCGTCCTAAGTGGTGGTCTGAACTACCTACCTAACTAAGGACAACACAACCAGGAGCTCCTACTAGGCGATGACTCCTATAGCCTCATCAAGAAGTATTTTCTTTTAGCACATTTCTTCTTTTAGGATTTTATCTCCATACTCAGGCATGTAAAAAGGAGGGAGCTTAGCGTAGTGACCCAAGGAGAACAGAGCATCGGCCTCAGGTCCTGTCTTGGTACCCAATAACCTACCAAGCCCTCGCAAGGCAACACTTAATCCTTTTTTGACGCTCACTTTTATTTTCGCTCCAACCTTCCTTAATTTCTTCTTTTCCAGCAAGATGCCACCCCTAGGAAGACAAGGTATCGGCCCCGGGTTAGACTCGGCCCCAGGAACCTACCAAGCCCTCGCAAGGCGATGATCAAGTGCTCATAAATTTTTCTTTCTTTTCGATTTTTTGATAGGGGTTAGAACCCCTTTTTACACACCTTTGTATATATTTATTTTCTTTAAGATATTCAGGGTTTCTCTTCCCTCTATCATAATGATTTATCTTCTACAGGCTTCTCTAACTACCTCACAACTAACAGGAACTCCTAGAACGGCTGCCTAGCAGGCTAGCAGAACAAGGTCACTAGGACTACCTTCTAAAACAGGTCTTTCGATGCCTGGCAATGTCGTTATAGGAGGCGACGACTACTCAGACCTCCCTTAGACATACCTAACCTAAACTTGGGACTTCATGCCTTGGACGGCGGTCCCCAACAAGAAAAGAAAATCCCCTACAAGTACACAGACACATATAGTAGAAAAATACGGTACTCATAAAGGAGAGATATCACCTGGATAGGACCACGAGAAGCTTCTGCACAACAAAAGGCTCCTTCCAAGCTCTTCTTCGAACTTGTCTAGCACAGAACTACAACAAGAAACCATTAACCGCACCCGTACTAAACAGACAACTGGCCCTCTTGGCCTAATGAAATCTGGACGTAATATCCAAAGTATCTAGCCTTCCTAGCTTAAAACTAGATAGGTCATTTTAGTCCACATAATACTGATATCCTTGGCATATACATCACACCCTATCAGACTACCCAGGGTGCCAGGATAGCATATCATAGGTCGACTAGCCCCATGCTACTCATGCAAGTTAGCTAAAAGCTTGATCTTGTAGTTTTTTGATCTTAGGTTTTTTGTAGAGCTACAAATCCAAGCCTTTCCACAAATAACTCATCAATAAGGTCGATCCCTTCTTGGGCACTATGATCTGAATGAACGGCCTCAGTGGGCTCGCATGTCCCACATTTATTGTCATCCGAATAAACTGGTCATTCAAGCGGCTGAGTGGCTCCTTTGGCAGAAAGAATCATAGCTTTGTACTCATTGGAACCTCCCCTATTTGGGTTTTCACATAAATCAGTGCTGCGACCCAAACTAGGTAGAGCTTCAAGCCTAGGCCATTACATGGGTGTATCCCAAGGCAATGTATATTGTTAGATGTATATCCAGTCTTATCCTCTTGGGGCTTCAACAGAATATATCGAGATGGGATCCTTGGCCTTGCAAATTTGACACTCCTGCCACACTTTTGGAGATTTTGGGTCTCCAAACCCATCTCACATTTCCCTTAATATTCTTGCATTCCCTCAATTTGTTGCACTAGTCTAACGAACTCAATGCAAACTTATCCCTATGGCCAAATGGCCTCACATCCTTATGACCTTTGTGAAGCACAGGTGGACTTTTAGAATTTTGCATCCTCTTTACAAAAGATATCTTTACTTGTTTACGTCCATACTGCAAAATTTTCCCCCATAAGAACCAAGCTTTCACTGAAGGGAAAAACATCCACCCGGAAGCATGATTCCAACAACAAAGGTCTCTCAAGAGCCTTACTAGTAACAAAATTAGAACCACACACAATAATGCTTATCAGCACTCATAGGCCCATTGGTTCTATCCATGTTGCCATCACAACTACCTCTCGTGGACGTGTTGCAAGCCCTAATGGGACTTACATGGCTTGGCACCTATTCACTGAGAGGCATGTCATTACTACTCATTGGATGGCCATTTTCTGCTTTGAGATTTTGGCCACCAAGGTTCCCCTCATAGGCTGCCTTGTTATCAACAAGTGAGCTGTTTTCTTGCAGAAATGGTTGGAAACTAGGATGCACTTGTACTGAGCGGGGAAAACTCCAAAAGTTTCCCCAACATCTCTGAATATGACCCTCATAATCAATGGCATGCATTTTTGCTTCCCTTAACGACTTAGGATTCCGCAGTTCCACTTGGATTTGCGTATTAATCTCTAAGCCATTCAGAAAGAGATCACATAGCACATCATCCGGTAGTGCACTGGCTCTTCTTGGCCAAAGCCTAATAGTACTATCAAAGGCTCTAGCATACTCTTAAGCCATTCAGAAAGAGCTCACATAGCACATTATCCGGTAGTGCACTGGCTCTTCTTGGCCAAAGCCTAAGAGTACTATCAAAGGCTCTAGCATACTCTTTAACAGAAAGATAAGACTCCTGTCTAAACTGAATAAGCTACCCTAAGACCTGAATCATAGGGAGCTGCTTTTCATACTCATCTAGAAATCTATCACAAGACTCCTCAAATGATTTGATCGACCCTCTTGGGAGGCTCCAGTACCATTTCCTTGCCTCTCCCTTTAGGGTACTTGGAAATACGAGCATCCGATGTATATCGTCGAACCCACTTGCAATGCAAGTTAGGTTATATTCTCTTAAATTAATCATCGGATCCTCATTTGGCAACCCATAAAACAATGGGAGATCCCTATAAAGGGGAGGGCATTTAGTCCTCTCCTTTGGGATCAAGACTGGGTCATCAAAATCTTCATATTCCTCTTGACCTATTACCAATGTGTTAGGGTCTTTAATCTCTTCCATTTCCACCTTTACTGGTGTGGAAGAGTCACTAATTCCATGAACTTCCCTTTCCCTCAACTCACAAAGTTGTTTAGGGAGTCCAACACTATGCAATAGGGAATCTATCCTATCATCTACTAGTGGTGTTCTAGTAAGCCTATTCTCATCTGCCACCACTTTGCTAGAACTTAGGATAGTTCCTAATGAAATCTTCCTTACTAACAATGGTTTTCCACACACATGGACATCATCCAATGCTTTATGGATCTTGGGAATCACACTACGGTACCCAACTGCAACAGCCACTAGCATCGTATGTATCTTTAGATCATAATCATCATGTCCTCCTATGTGCATATTAACCATCGTTGTCACAGTCTTTTCTATGACATTATCATCATGAATGATCATAGATGACTGTGTCATCTTAGCACTACTTTCACTTTCCCTTTTCTCTAATCTCCATGGGCTATTAATCTTAGAGGTAGCTCCATGGGTATTTTTCCATAGTGACCCAAACTCAAGCATTGTATCACTTTCAGGGCAAATGGTAAAATAGTCAATCACCCGACGTGTCAAAGATCCCACTAGACTGTTCAAGATAGACAAAGTATCCTTTGGGTGTTGGGGATTTCTTGGATTGACCGTCATACTGATGACCAAGGTTTTTATTAGACTAACTTGATATCCACCGCTTCAAGGCGGCTATCGACCAATAGAATAAAGCTAACAGGTCCCTTATGAGACCAAAATTCGAACACCGCCACTTATCGACAGCTCCCGGCAGACGCACCACTGATGGGACCTAAAATGGGCCGGCACTGGCTATAGCACTAGCCGGACCTCATGCTCATGACACACAAACACCCTCACGGCCTCGCGGACTAGGAGCGTCAATCTAATGCTAAAGGACAAACCGCCCTAAAGCTTAATTCATACGTTTATAGTTTATAGTCCAACGTTTCCCTTAAAATCCTCAGAGGGAGAACCCATACTTATTGGCAATGCCACGATCACACACATATAGGAAGCACTCCACCGACTAATAGTCGGAGCCCCACTGCAGCTCTCCTACACCTCAAGGATTGACCCTTTGATGCGCTACAAAACATATAACACAAACGAACACAAACTCCTCTCAAGGTACCAATATTTTACGTTCCAGGATGTACCATTCCTCACTACAATTTCCCCTTAGGACCCAACGACTAACCTACAGCTTAGGACATCCTCTCACGCTCATCGTTGGTCACAACCTAAGGAAGATAGGTGCCATGCATCCAGGAGGTTTTTTCTGATACCTTTTAATTATTATGCTTAATGCAAATTGTGTATGGCTATGTTCTCAGAAAAAAGAAAGATCAGCATCGTGCATAGTGCATAAAACATTCTTTCCATGAATTTCACTAGCGCATACTGCGTTGAAAGGGGGCACCGAGCCATATGCTCATGCTATCATCCTCTTTATTTAAACCGTTTCCTATATGCCAAGTGCAATGCATAAATCAAATCTTTTATTTATCTTTCAATGTTTCAGCCCCTCTTCATCTAACTCTTAGCATTTTGCATCATTGATCAATTAGATAGGGTTTCCATGCATTTTTTCCTTTTAAAAGAACAATAAATATACACAAAACATAGAAACGGGGATAAACCGAGGCCAACCTCGTGCTTTGCCATCATTATACATTGCATAAACATAGATATAAATTTCTCTAATTTTTCTCAGTCCATTCTCTATTTTTTCCTAATTTTAAACCCATTTTTTTTATTTTTAGGCATTCTTTCCTATTTTCCTTTAATAAATAATGACTGAAAATGAAATTTAATTGTGGGATGTGGCCCTTAGGTTCATTGACAGCAAAAACTCAAATTTAGTTGGTGTCACATATCATATTTCTCATTTATATAGCAAAAAATCCAATTTTACCCTTAAAACGCATGTTTTCCATATATTTTAACACTAATTCCGGCCATGTAGCCTCATATTTTTTGATTTTCAGAGCATAAATAGATCAAACTCATGGCAAACAATATCATAATGAACTTTCATCCCATATGAACAAGATTTGATAAAGCAAATAGCATAAAAAGATCATTTTTCTTTATAAAAATAGCATTACCGCTTATTTTCAGGTCTCGGTTTCTTGGTCTTGATTATGGGACTGATTTCCAGCATGCATTTAATGCTCAACATCTTCAAGAACAGCACTCTTCATGTCTCCATCCATCCGGAAGCAATCCGGTCTCATCCGGATAAGCTTTCCTCCACCATTTTTCATTGTCTTCATCCACACAAGAACAACCCCTTAAGGGAGAGAGAGGGAGGAGAGAGAAAGACTAGATTTCCATCTCTTCATTCCCACAGCCATTTCACGAGCGAAGACAGGCGATAAGACCGGCAAGAAAAGAGAAGATCAACCCCATAATCGATTGTATGGGTTGCTTTCAGCCTGCATACTCCATCTCCATCATGAGAGGGCGCAAAAAACGGCCGCCATGTTGCTCCACGTTTTTTCTTCATCCCTCATTCTCTCTCCACGTTTTTTTCTTCATAAGGTGCATAAAATTTTAGGGGGGGGGTCCAAACTCAAAAGACATGCCCAATTTTGGCCTCCCAAGTGTCCACCTTTTCATATCTTGACCATTTTGTGGCCATTTCCCCGTCCGGGCTTCAAATCGAGCTCTGAAAAATCTTGGGTGTCTCGCTTGACATCCTGCATTGGTTGGCAACTCCTGATAACACGCACGGTAGTCTAAAAAATTATCAAAAATCAATAAGTGTCGCTCGGGCGCCTTTAAAGCACTTGACGCTTAAAATCGTCCTAGCTGGAGCCGCCGCCTTCGACATTGAATATTTTTCCCTTGATATTCGTAATTTTTGGCTATTTTTAAGCACTTCTAGGCATCAAAACTCCGCTCTCATAGAGGCAGCACAATATTAAAAGATGGACCCAGCATCTCAAGAGCCTCAAAATTGTCCTCATGCATGCTAACATGCCTCTCTCTTTTTTGTGTGGTCTCTCTCTCAACCTCTGTCTCCTTGGCCTCTGTCTCATGAGTCTCTCTTTCTTCTTGGGCATTTAGCCTTGTGTTCTGGGAATGTGAGGGCCTGCTATTAGTCACCCCCGTCACCTCCTTGCTCTTTTTGAGGGGAGGGATCTCTAAAATTCCCTTCATCTTCATATTTGCAATGTCTTATGGGACCAACAACTTGTCGTATATGAACTTGAGTAACCTGAGGGATGTGAAGTCCTTAGGCATCATTGTCGCCCTATGGGCATGAGTTGCCAAAATGCAGGAGTCCTGAAAAAAATTCTACTATAAAGTCCTAGATAGCTTCATGCAAGAAATTGAGTGGTGTGGCATGCCAACGAAAGTCCCCAGGTTATTTGTTTCACATATATATTTAATAATCCATGTAAATGGCATCTTTGCAATTGTAGGCTCATGGTAGTTTCATGGTCCTCCTTAGCTCTTTAAAGACTGAGGCATGAAGTTGGTACCACTTATTACGACAAGATTTGGTTTGCAAGGGGGTAATCCTCTTCTCGGAATTGGATCCCTACTGTGAGCTTGAGCCAAGGGCCGATGCATCATCGTGCACATTCTACCCACCTAGAGGATGCTCCCTGCTATGCAATGCGTGGGTCTCTGGATGATACTACCCTTGTGGTCTACTTTGTTCTAGCCATGTCTACAAAAGAGTATAAACATAGTATTAGAAATCCCAATGAGGAAAGGGTGAAAGACTAGAGAAATGGGATAAAAGAGACCAAACTCGCACAATGCAAGGGTGGGGGGTCCCAATATTAGGAGCCCCCCCTCGAATTGTAAGAGGCACGGGGGAAACTACAGAACGTGAGGGGCGGGGGGTCTTAAAATTAGGAGCCCCCCCACGTTGTGTGGTCTCGGGGATCATAGAATGTGGGGGGGTCCCAAAATTAGGAGGCCCCTCCTTGCATTGTGTGGGGCTAGAGGAAACCGCATAATGCAAGGGGCTAGGGGCCACTACATTAGGAGACCCCACCCTTGCGTTGTGCAACTCTCGTTGCCAAGGGGAACCACACAATGTGAGGGTGGAGTCACAACATAGGAGGCCTCCTCCTTGTATTGTGCATTTTCCGATGGGGTGGGGGAGGATTGCACAACACGAGGATGGGGATCACAAGATTGGGAGGGCCCCCCCTCGCCTTGTGCGGCTCTCGCTGGGGGGAGGGGGCGGCACAATGCGAGGGGGGTGGGTTGAGATTTTTCCACACCCTCCCCTTGCATTGTGCAGGACTTAGACTAGCATGATGCGAGGGGAGGGTCCTCTTTCAGCTCCTCGTTATGACCATATAGCATTGTGCGTGCTTCGTAGGGGGAGAGACTCATTGCCGTAGATGAGCACTGAGAGCTATGGAGGTTCGAGAGACTTGTGATGTGCAAAGTGAAGATCAACGACTATCAAATTTTGTGCTATATATGACGCTTACATGTTTTGATATCACTCGTTGCAACGTCAATAAGAATGTGCACTTACATATGTGAAATTTAAAAGCATATACCATGTGTCTATTGCCGTGGTCCCTTTGCATGTGTAGAAATGAGTGAGATGCCATGTGTCCACCAATGAGGCCCCTTGTACATGCAGTGAATGCACACGTAGTCACCACATGTGTAATATCTGAGAGGCTATAAAGAGCCTGAGCTAGGAGCAGATTCGCCCCTATTTTTGCACTCAATAGCTCCCTCTCTATCGCTCTACTCTCTCTCTCTCTCTCTCTCCTGGTCTCCTCATTGGCTCGTATTGCTTGAACGAAAGTGTGCTCTCACTCTTTGTCGGTGTGGCCCTCGTTGCACTCTCTTTTGGACTTCTATTATTTTGATATAGTATCTTGCAACCCCCGACCCCCCTCCCTTGGGAGTTGGAACCACACAATGCAAGGAGGGGGGTTTTAAAATCTCAAGGCTTACCCCCCCACATTGCGTGGTCCCCCCTCCCAAAAAAATCACCAAGGACTAACACAACACGAGAGGAGGGCCTCAAGATTTTGAACCTCCCCTTACGTTTGTCCAAAAATAAGAACTGGTACAATGTGAGAGAAGGACCTCAAGATTTTGAAACCCCTCCTTGCATTGTGTGGTCCCCTCGTCCCAAAATAACCACCAAGGACCAGCATAACATAAGGGGGAACTCAAGATTTGAACCTTCCCCCTCGCATTGTGCTATTTTTCCCCGTCCGCACCGCAAACCACCAACAAGGACCCACACAATGCAAGAGGGGGGCCTCAAGTTTTTGAAAACCCCCGCCCCCTTCGCATTGTGCTGGTTTGAGCCCCACCCCAAATTGCCAAGGACCCACACAATGCAAGAGGGGGACCTTAAGATTTTGGATGCCATCCCCCTTGCATTGTGTGGGTCCACCTCACCCCAAACTGCTAAGGACCTCCACAATGTGAGGGGGAGGGTCCTCGAGGTTTTGAAAACCCCCTCCCCTTCCCCTTGCATTGTCTAGGTCTCCCTTTTCCAATTGGTGTTTCTCATATAGTTGTGTTTGCAGATATGGATGCTACGCAGGTGCAATATATGGAGGAGACTCCTGAGCTTGCAAGGAGAGAAGCCAGTCCTAATTGTTGAGGGTTGATATGATTGTCTTTTTGGTAAATTTTTGTTAGATTTTTGGGTGATTTTTGTATGATTTTAATGATGATTGATTGTTTTGAAAGTATTTGAGAGAGTTTTGGATAAGTTTGAATAGGTTGAGAAGCTCATGATGTTTTTCAATGGAGATATGATGTGCTGAAAGGTTTCATTGAGTGTCTAATAGGTTTTGATTGCTTCTATTTAGCTTTTGTTTTGTTTTGATTTCTTTCTAGGTGAGAGGTTGGAATGATGATTGATGGAGTCTAAGAGAGTCTGGAAGCTTATTGAATGATTATTGATAGTTTTGAATGGTTTTAGTTGAGCTATATGCTTTATGATAACCTTCTGTATGGTACTATAGATTTTTTGTTGAGCTTCTGTAAAGCCTTTGTCTTTGTCTTGGTTCTATTTTTGTTTTATATGTCTCTGCAAGTATTATGTGGGACAAATGTATAGCTTGGGGAAGTTTTTTAGTCTTGGAAAGAGATGAATATAAGCTCAAAATAGATCAAAGAAGCAAAAAAAGTAGCTCTTGAAGACTCAAGTGAAGACTGAAGTGACAGTGACACTGTTGAGCTACGAAAGGACTCTATAGTGGCTCTAGTGACCCTTCATATCATGACATACCTCTTGGGAGGGATATCCACGACCAAAGAGAGATTACAGACGATTATTCTTCATTATTCCAATGTACTATTGAGAGAGAGCATATGTGAGAGAGGTAGAGTGTGAGAGATAACCGTTTCTCTATGAGAAACATTATATCTACATGAGAGAGATTATGAAGATTATGAAGATGATGAAAGATGAATACTATGTGATGATTTCTAGTCAAAGTTGATCTTTCTTTTGTGTCATTGTGGTTCTTTTGATGGTTTCGATGAAGAATATGTTGAAGTTCTATTGTGATAAATTCATGGGAGAATTATTATATGATGCTACGTGAAGATTTGAGAAGAATGGTGTTGTTTTTTAATCTTATGGTTGATTAAAATATGAAGAATATTCTTGTTGATGATATAAGACAGATTTTCTTACAGTAGATTCTCTGTTTTTCTTGGTGTTTCTCTTGGGACTCCATTTTTTTTAATGCGCAACCAAGGAAAATTGCCATCAATAAGCATCAATGGTAGAGACTCAAAATGGAAGAAGTGACACTATTGAAAATGAAAAAAAGCATTGGAAGATTGGAGAATTCCTACAATTGTTGAAGAATTGGAGACCTTCATTGCCAAGTCAACTTTCTACAAGAAGTGCATCTCTCAATGGCAGAAGCATGTCACTATCTTGATGCGAGGTCTATGTGACAGAATGATCCCTAAAGCTATAGAAAGTTGTATCATAGTAGCCAACTATTTTTCACAAAACTAAAGAGACAGAATAACCATCCATGGGAGATTTGGCCTTCATTGAAATAATTTTTAGATATCATCAAGTGAAAGATTGTGAAGAAGCTTTGGGAGTCGTGGTCAGCTGAAGTTCGCAAGAACAAGAATGAAAAGAGTTAGAATTTGTTTGTGGATGCTCAACAGTACGATATTTGGGATGCTTAGTGCATTGACAACCTTTTATTTGTCTAATTGGAAACACACTGGAAGCTAGTAGACAGTGTTTTTCACAACCTATGCTATTGAAAATCTTTGAAGATGGTATTATCATGACAATGGCACTATGGTGATCCTTAAAATAACGAGTTTTGATACCTTCAAAACTGAATATCTTCCCATGTGCAGTGGAATGAAAGCTGAATTTAGAGACATTGAAAAGAAGAAAGCAAAAGATATGCTGGCAAGAGAGTCCTCCAGAGACTGAAGCCCTTTTGATTTTGTTCTATTGAGTACAAACAAATTGGGTGGAGAAAACTCCATGATGAATAATGTGATCAAGAGGCAAGCAATAGAATGAGTCCAGAGGTATGAGAAGAGAAAACAAAAATCAAAGCTGAGAACAAGCTAGTAGAAGAAGCCTCCTTTGACACCCTTGCGGCACTCTTTATAGAAGTTCCCATGGTGACTCAAGGTCCTCTTCTTCCTAGTCAGATCCATCCTGGAAATATTGATGACAGGCCAGCGAATGTAGTCCAGTTACCCATCTTTAAGAGGGAGAATTTAATGAAGACCTTAATCTTCATGTAGCTGAGTTCATGGTAGCGTGTGTAGCTAACAATGCTAGAACCCTTGAGCATTGGTTGGCAACATTCTTTGCCACTTTCAAAGTCAAGGCGTTTCAGTGTTATGAGAGACAAGCAGTAGGAGCTCTTGGCACATGGGATGACCTAAACTTAGCCTTTCTTCACTGAATTTAGGCATAAAGGCCTTGAAAAGTAGATACAAGAGGAGTTTATGAACTTAAGTCAAACTTAAGTCACTCCTCTGGTGAACGAATGGAAGCATATGTCTTGAGAATTGAATCCATACTGAAGAGATGGACCAACCATCACTTGGATGAAGGCATCTAGAAGGGAGTTTTTCTTAGAGGCCTACAACTAGAAGTTCGTAAGTTTGTGGAATTGAGAAGACCAATTAATCTACAAGCTACAGTGGGAGGTGCAAGATTGTATGATGAAGTTGAAGCAAGGCTATCGATGATCTTAGGAAGAGGAGTCTTACCTCCTTCCATGCTAGGAATGGTATGTCCACCAATGCAGTCCCACGGATAGTTTCCTACCCCTACCCTCAGATGCAACTAGTGCCATAGTATAGTGCACCAAATCCACAGTGGCTGTAGACAACAATATTTCAAATGATGGTTCAACCACAACAATGGTGGCCCTAAATAGTTCTCCCAATGGTAACTCAACAACAATAGTGAAACCCTACCAATTGGAACCAACGACCATCAATCTCAATAGGAGCTCTAAATCAGAATCAAGATAGAGGACACTCTGGATCAACCCAACTAGATTATGTAGTGATTACGGAGGCTTCGCAAAATTCTACCATGAGTACTTTAGGAGGAGAAAATTTGAAGGACTATTTATCCAATTCAGTTCACAAGCATCAAGAAAGAGTTGATGGATGTGATTACAGAACAATAGACGTTGAAGGTAAATATTGCCAACATATCCAGTATCATGTAGGAGGTAAAGGAGATGTGATGCAATCTAATACATGGTGCAGAAAGTACTATGAGGCATGACATTTAAATACTAAATGTACCAAAAAACTAACTATCCATGGAGTCTTCTATTCATACTGTTTAAGGAAAAACCATATAGAAGATACATGCCGTCTAAAAGAGATGCTTGAAAGAAGGAAGAAAGACAAAGAAGCAAGATTCAACTTGTTGGAATCCAAGATGACAACCTAGGATATGAGACCAAAGGCTAGAGAGTTTGGTCCTAATTTTGGCTCAAGGAGGTTTCCCTCTCAAAGTTATAGAGGACAATAGTCTAGTGGTGGCCAGAGATCAGAAGTTGAGTGTTTTAGATGTGGAGAAAAGGGACATATCTCACCAAATTATCCAAACCCTAGAAGGTCCATGGACTATAAACCCTTATGCAGTTGATGCAAAGGAGCAGGCCACACTGCAAAAGACTGTCCCAGTCCAGCTCGTGTGAAAGCCAATAGAAGATCCAAGAACCTATCTCTAACTTGGTGGAATTAGAAGTTTCTGCAATAACACAAGCCAAGAAATGAGAACCTATAGTTTCAAAAGAGAATGTACCCTTTGCCAAAATGGTGAAGTTCAATCCTCCAAAAGAGAAACATAAAAATACAAAATAAATTGGTACAATATAGAGCAGTTTAGTACTACAGAAGAATACAGATATAATTATAGAGACATGAACAAAGGTTCAAGAGATAGAGAATGAAGAACAACTTGAAGACAACCCTTGCAAGAAGAGATTATTGGCTGACCTATCTAGTAGTGAAACCTAATTCTTATGGGACCTCATATCCTTTGCTACTAGGAAGACCATGGATTTTTGAAGTAAGAGCATGGACGAATTGGCTCAATCCTAGGTAGAGGACTTAACAAAGTGGTGCTGAAGTTGTATGGCTCGCAAAAAGATAATGGATTCACCTCCATTGAAGTATTAATAAAATCCTCCAATGAAGTTATAGATGGCACATTAGCAGATGAAGAAGCTGTCAAATGGATCTTTCCCAAGAAAATAGAGGCATAGTCTCTAATAGAGGGGATTGTAAGCCAACTTTTGAAAGAAGGAAAGTCCTTGTCGATGGGTGAATACCTACTGCCTAAACCGAGAATGACTTTTGAAATAACCTCTAACAGTGAGATAGAGACATGGATGTACTGTTCTCTCTCTATTACATGGCCATAACAGAGACAAACACAGGAGCAGAGCCAGAGACAAGCAAAGTCAGATGCAAAAGATAGAAGCAGAGGTAGAAGATGACACAAAGAAGTTGTTCTTTTCTTATAGATCCCCTACAGAGGTAGAGATAGAGTCTGAAGAGGACAATGATGATACTATAGAAGAAGATGATGAAAGAGAATTGAAATAATCTATCGAGCCTAAAGAGGATATAAATGAATGTGAAGTCCCAGTGGCTATAGAAGTTGAAGATCCCATGCTATTGGAAAGAATGAGAATTGTACCCTTTGGATTGGTTAATGAATTGCATCATATGAAAAACCTCCATAAGAAATGGATTAAGCTAAATAATCCTTCCTCTAGTAGTAGTTCTTGTCACCCTAATTTATCCTTCTCAAGAAAGGACGATGAAGATTCCATGTGCCAACAAACACAAATCCTATAGTCCAAGTAGAACTCAGATGGTTCTTATTGTGTTACATTTCTGGAGGCATCCTTAGAAGACGAGTCCTCGAGTCAAGAGAAAAGTAACCCTACCATAAATTCTAAAACAACTATGATATCATTTCAGTGTCTCAAAGGGTCAGTAGAATCCTTATTGAAAGAATAAGTTGGTTCCAGTAGAGTATCAAAATAGGAAACCACTCCCTTGAAGGAGTCGAATCTATATCCAAAAGAAGTTCGTGGGACCTTCATTTGGGAAGTGAAAGGTTAAAAGTAATTAACATTCATGGATACAAATAGTACTAAATGTCACCTAAAGGTGGATACCATTCTTTGAGAAGAGGAGTTGTCGATCTTGCATGACCTATTGAAGGAGAACTTGGACATGTTTACATGGTTGTATAAAGATCTAAAGGGGATAAATCCCATAGTGTGTCAACATTACATAGATCTAGAGCCTGATGCCAAGCCAGTGAGGCAAAGACAAAGGCATATGAATCCAAATTACTCTACCTTGATGAAAGCTGAATTGTTGAAGCTCCTTGAAGGCGAGTTCACCTTTCTAGTGGCCAATAGTGAATGGGTTTAATCCATCATGGTAGTACCCAAGAAGAATGGAAAGCTAGAATATGTGTGGACTTCCAAAAGCTGAACTCCAAGACAAAGAAGGATCATTTTTCTATCCCTTTCATAGAACAACTGTTGGACACAATGGCTGGATATAAGCTTTACTCCCTGTTGGATGGATTCAGTGGATATAACCAAGTTTGGGTCATAGAAGAAGATCAATCCAAAACAACCTTCACAACAAAATAGAGAACCTATGCTTATAGATCCGTGATGCCTTTTTTGGGCTTTGTAACTCTCCTACTACCTTTCAAAGAGTGATGATGGCCGCATTCCAAAAATTTCATTGAGGTATACCTAGATGACTTTTGTATCTATAGACTAATTCATAAGCATTGGGAATACTTGGATCAGTGCTTTGATAGATGTCGAGAGTATGGGATTTCTCTCAACCTTGAGAAATGCATTTTTGGAGTCTCTTCAAGAGCTTTTCTAGGCCACATTATTTTTGCATAAGGGATAGCAACAAACTTGCCAAGATTGAGAAGATTATAGGTTTAACATCACCAAACAACCTCAAATAGTTGAGGGGATTTCTTGGCCATCTGGGCTATTACAGAATGTTCATAGCACACTTTGCGACAAAGACAGCCCCCTTGCATAATCTTTTGAGGAAAGATGGAGAGTTTATGTGGTTGATTGTGATAAAGTATTCAACACTCTGAAGCAGTGTCTAATTGAAGCACCCATCTTGCAATCTCTTGATTGGATAAAGAAATTCCATGTGCACATTGATGCATTAGTAGAAGGGTTAGGTGCAGTCCTATGCCAAAAAGGCTTCTCAAAGTTAGATCATCCTATCTACTATGCAAGCCGAAAAGTAATTGATCGAGAAAGAAAAGACATAGTGACGGAGCTAGAGTACCTTGCTATGGTGTTTGTCTTGGAGAAATTTTGACACTATATACTGTCGATGCACTTCAAAATCTACGTGGACCATGAGGCCCTATCCTTCTTGATAAATAAAGTAGATGTGAAGGAAAGAAAGATGAGATGGCTCCTTCTATTCCAAGAGTTCCATTTTGAAGTGGATACCAACCTTGGTCACTCCAATGTCTTGGTTGATCATCTATCCCGAATCCCTTAGAGTGATGAAGAGAAGCATGATGACCCAAACCTCCATGATGCTTCCCTCTTTCTAGTAGAAAAAATCTAACCCCATGGTATCCAGATATAGCCAACATCTTGGAAACACAACATTATCCTCTTGGTATCTCCAGCCATAAGAAGAAGAAGCTTTTGTTAGAATCAGCCCCTACACCCTGTTTCAAGGTGCTCTATATAAGAGAGGCGAGGATGAAGTGTTGCACAAATGTGTTGCAAGAGATGAGATTGAGATAGTTCTAAAAGCATGACATGATGAGCCTTGTGGAGAACACTTTGCAGAAGAGGCGATAGCCAAAAAGGCTCAGGTTGTCTCATAGGATATTGGTGGCTTACATTACACAAATATGCCTATTGTAAACATTATGATGCTTGTCAACGTATGGAGAAATCCATCAAAACTAATGCCATGCTATTGTAGTCCATCCTTTCCCTAAAGCTGTTCAAGAAATGGGGAATTAACTTCATGGGCCCCATCTAACTAGAAGGAAGCAGAACAATTACATTATACCAACTATGTGACGGAGTGGTGTGAAGCCAAAGATCTCAAATGCGATGATGGCAACAACATGGCCTTGTTCTTATACAAGAACATCATTGCCAATTTTGGTAGTCCTCTAGAGCTACTAAGTAATTGAGGTTCTCACTTCCTCAACAAGATTATGGAGGAACTGATAGAGATTTATAAGATATGCCATTGCAAGTCCACATACTACTACCTAGAGCCAATGGCCAAGTCGAAGTTACTAATCATATCCTTTGCTTGATCCTGATGAGGACAATTATTGCACATCACCGTGACTGGGACAATCCACTTATAGAGGTCCTCTGGGTGTACAGAACCTCCCATAAGGCTGCTATAGGATAGACACCTTTCCAGTTGGTGTACGATATAGAAGCAATCTTTCTTGTCTAGGTGTAGAGATACTCTCTTTATGCGTGGCCATCAAAGAACACCTAGGCGATAATGAGTCTCTATAGTGGTTATCTCCTGCACTTGGAATGTCTGGAGGAGACTCATTGAATGGCCCTACAGTGTATGAAAGCCACATAGGCTCGAGGGAATGCTTAGCATGACAAATTCATCAAGTATAAGGAATTTAAGGAAGGTGACTTACTCCTGGCCTATGACTCAAGAATTGGCAAGTTCCTAGGAAAACTAAAACAATGTTGGATGGGTCCCTATAAGGTACTTGTTGTCAACCCTAATGGCTCTATCTAAGTGTAAGCCGTAGATACCTTTGATGATCCCTTTCTAATTAATAGCTATTTCCTAAATAAGTATTACCCTCCTTGGGGATCCTAATAATCACTATTGATAGCCCCTTCATCCCTTGTGAATCGATTGGTAAGGCTTTGCCTATTGATATTGATAACCATCGTGCACATTCTGATGAGGTAGCCTTGTTATTCTAGCCCCTCACAACCACCTCTCACCCCTACTTTGCTTCCTTCTTATTTGATCCAAGAGAGGTGGTGAGGATGGTTCTAATACATGGTCTTTATACCATTCTCGGCTTGGAATATATATATATATATATATAAGGTGAAAACACCCTTGAGAGAGTAGGAAAAAATGGAAAAAAATCAAAAGTGTTATGGGAGAAAAAGAAGAAATTCCTTGTCATAATAGGCCTCGTTCTCCAAGAAAAGGTGGCAAAAAACCTTGGATGGGAAGCTAGCTATGGAAAAGGTGGCAACACATTGTAGCACAAATCAGTTGATTCCTTAGTTGACCTTCTAAGATGCGGTTCCAAAGCCTCCTCCCTAGGTGCGTTGTATCTTGCAACTCCATCAATGCATCATTTGACTCCTATAACAGGTGACATATCTCACCTACAATCAGAGTTCTAGATCTCTTGGCTACCTCCCAGAATACACCTTTTCATCATCTGATACAAGTTGAGAACATCAACTAGAGGAAGCAGATCTTTATTGATAATCCTTTGAGTGATGTGAACTTTCATCCTAATTGAATGGGGAGGTGAGCATTGGGTTGTCCTTTATATTTATCAGATGAGTGTGAGATAGAGGGTGGGGTGAGTGACTAGTCCTTGCCCTTTGAATTCAAAAGAGAGGTGAGATGTGTGAATGGAGTGTTGTATGCATGGGTTGGACCTCTCAAATGCACAATGCACAATTTGTTCTTGTGTACTGAACTATAAGGCTCCTTGGACTTCCTTCTCGCATGTATGCTAGCATAGGGTGGGATACACTATAACACCATCAATTGTGCACAAGGCATACAACCTTCGCACAAGTGGCAGTGATGATTACATCAATGGGTGTGAGGAACTCAATTGCCCTCCTGTATCTATCAACAGAGCATCAAACAGAGGGGAGGCTGAGCATGCTTGATTTTTCCTTTCATCAATTGAGAGGTGAGGATTGGGGGACGTTACGACAATTGGCATCAAGTATATTTTTGTTTCCCTATGCACACATAGGACGAGCCTCTGCTATTACTACACACACATCACTCTGTTTGGCACACTGTACTATAAGGCTCCCTTGCTTTCTTGCACCTATGCCAAATGGTTTGGGATGCACTGATGCACCATTAATTGTGCACGTTGGCATACTCCTTTTGAACCATCCCTCTTGTCGATTTCTAAACCAGGTGTGAGATATGGATTTCAATCATTCTCTTCGAGTGATATAGCTATGGGGTGAGTGAGTGATATATCATTCCAATATAAGTGAGTGTCGAGATTGAGTGTCATCTTCTTTGCCATCGACGGCTTATTGAGTCTTCATCAACAATGCTACCTCCCTTGGTACTATTGCATGGTCCTTGCTATGCCAAAAGCATGCTAAAAATAGGATTCTATCAGTAGATTCTTACACTTGACTTTGGATAAAGTACTACTATTATTAATTTTGGCTTACTGTAATTGCAAGTTTATGCATCATCTATGAGGGTAGATGCTTTAACTTGGCCGTCATTTACTAGTAGTTCATGGACCCACCTTGTTCTTTGCAAAATTTCCTTTGTTAGGAAATATTTTGGCTTGTTTTGTTATCATCTATAGCAACTTATTTGTCTTGGACTATGCTTTCATTCATTGCATTATGGTTGGTGGATTGAATGATATTGCTATCTTCAAGATTGACGAGTTGAATGGCACAAATTGTAGCTATTAGAAAGCACAAATATCGTAGGTTCTAGTGTAAAAATTGCAAATTAAGCCATTGAGACATGAGGGTGTAATGCCCAAATGCTTTGATATAGAGGATTGGGCTATTCTGGATGAGTTATGTAAATCTATGATCATTTTGTCACTCTCTAAGCAGGTTTTCTATAATGTAATCTCTAAAGGGAAGACCATTTGGCAATTATGGGAGAAGATTCATGATATCTATGACAAGTAAAGTCTTACTTCACATATATATTAGCCTTCATATATATATATATATTAGCTGAAGCAAATCGACTTCCATGTCCACCCACTTGAATGAGTTTCATTATATTTTCAACCACTTGTCTTTGTAGGCGATTGACTTTAAGGAGAATTTTTCTTCCTTGTTTCTATTGGTTATATTACCCGAGTCATGGGATACATTTCATACTACTATGTATGCAAATATGCTTGTTTGTTGATGGGATGTAATTACAAGATGTAAAGGGTGCACTCTTGAATGAAGAGGTTAATATAAAGAATGTTGATGCTTTTCATATTTCTCATGCTTTGACAATCAGAGGCAATAATGGTAAGAGTGGTAATGACCACTATGGGAGAGACTCTGAGAAGTCTCATTCTCAGTCATGTGGACAATCTCAGAATAAGTCCCGTAGCTATAAAATGTGTAATGACAAGCATAAGGAAAAGGGAAAGAGCAAAGTGCAGGAAAAGACTCATGGCCACAACATTGTCTCTAACAAGTCCAGTGCTAAGATAGAAGGTATTAATGTTGTGCAAATTGATTTTGATGATGTTTGCATGCTTATAACTTCTCATCTTGATGTTTCATAGTTGACTGATGTGTTGAGATGGCAAGCTCAACACGTGCAGGCATTGATGATGGACTGCATGGCTAGATGAGTCCGTACATCTACACTTAGCACGTTGGTGGTCACTATGATACTCACATGGCCACTGACTTATCACTTATTATATTTAGTTTGTTACACCTACCAACAGTTGGCAAAGATATAGCGCCAGTCGATTGGTGTAGTCTGTTATGCACTATTTGACTTAGTAGGCCACTTTCCTTTATGTTGTAACTTATCTATACTTTTTGTACATTGTATAGTGTGTGGAAAAAGAAGAAGAAACCATCAAAATAACATTTTGGCCTCCATCTCTCTTCTTGTGTTCTCGAGTGAGCTTTCTCTTGTGTATATAGTGTGTGTTTGGTGTAGCAGCTCAAGTAAGTCCCCCCACCACACGATTGTTGACATGGTATCAGAGCCGCGCGGCTGATTTTGAAGGCTGAAGTGAATGAGAAGAAGCAAGGTTCGAGTAAGCAAGAAACATGTAAGAAGCTCTCCTATTCTTCCACTCTCTCTCTCTTGGATATAGTGCATGTGGAGGCACCGGAAGCAGGGTAGAGTGAAAATCTCAGATTGCTGTGAGATTTGGTGTGTGAGCAGAGCATTGTATATTCTACAAATTAGCCCCTTACGGCGTTCCTATAGTTCTTTTTGGCATCTGAGGCTGTTTTAGGCCTCGTTTTAGAGCCGCAAAGTTGCGGACAATAGTTTCAGGGTGCACTGTGATTTCGACTGTACTGATCGAAAGTGGGTGCACAGGTTATAGATTTTGAATCTGTAATTTTTGAGGTGTTTGCTAGGAAGAAAACATAAGGTTCATCTGCAAACAGGTTGCAGATTACATGTACTATTGAGCAATCAGTGAAAAAGGTTGCTTGGTGTATTGTTGTGCACTTATTGTGAAAGACTATAGAAGACTAGCTTGCTGTGTTGTATTCTTTTTTTGTGATAATGGCAGAGAATAGTGGAAATCCCATTACTGAGAAGCTCGACAAGAACAACTACCCTTCATGGAAGTTCCGTGTGATGAAATTTCTCATTGGAAAGGGCCTTTATGAGTTTGTTTCAGGTGAAGAAAAGGAGCTAGAGCTGGGTATCCCTCCAACTGCAGATGAATTAAAAGCATGGAAAGAATGGAATGCAAAAGACAAAAAGGTGATGTACTGACTATCTGTAGTCATTGATAATACGATGTTGGGATATATCAGGAATGCAGAAACTCCACATGCATCTTGGACAATTATTGAGAATATGTTTTCAGTAAATACAAAGGCACAGAAGATTCAACTCAAGCAAGAGTTGAATACCTTGAAGAAAGGGAAAATACATGTCAATGAGTATGTTTTGAAGGTGAGAAGAATTGCATATGCTTTATGAAATGCCTGATGATGATGATTTGGTTTCATCCACTTTGAGTGGCCTTAATAATGAGAAGGTATGGAAATCATTTGTTACTTCAGTATACATACGGAAGCCATTTCCAGATTTTGATGAGCTGATCTCTCTCATGATTACCGAAGAGATCAATATGCAATGTGACTCATCTAAAAAACTGATGAACAGGTCCAAGAATTTTACTCAAGTTCAAGAAGGGGATGTGGTAGATACTCTTTGAGAGGCTGTGGTATGGGACATGTTGGCGATAACCAGTGAAACAGGTTCAATCAGCAATTTGGTGAAATGGAGGTTTTAGGAGGCCGAGGAAACTTTAGAGGCAGGGGAAGCTCTAGAGGAAGAGGTGGATAGCAAGATAGAGGTTTTGGAAATTTTGCTATTGTTTGCCATTATTGTGGCAAGATAGGTCATATTGCTGTCCATTGTTATGCTAAAAAGGATGATATTCGCAGTGGTAAATTGCAGTAAGGAAACTATGCATCGTCTTCACGAAAGAATGAAGACAAAAATGAGAGTCTATTTGTTATGCAACATATGATGAATGCAGTTACAGGAAAGGAGACACATGATGATGTATGGTATGTCAATTCAGGTGCATCTATTCATATGACCAGTCATGTTGAATGGTTTGGAGAGATGCAGGACTTACAAAATCTAGGTTATGTGCAGACGGGTGATGATTCATGCCACCCAATTTTACACATTGGAAAGGTTTCCTTATCCTTGCATGATGGCCAAACAAAGAGTTTGATAAATGTATTACATGTGCCTTCAATCATGAAGAATCTAGTGTCTGTTGGCCAAATGGTAGAGCAAGGGTTGCAGATTGGATTCAATGCAAAAGGTTGTTTTGTAGAAGACTTTAATGATAAGTGTAGGTTGGTCGCAAAAGGAAGTAGAGTTGGCCGCATGTTCACTTTAGATGTTGAAATTCCTAGAATGGATGTTGCTATGTATGCTAAAGGAAAAGGAGTAGTTGCAGATATTGAAATATGACATAAACATATTGGATATGCAAATGTGAAAAGGGTGAAATTAATAGAGAAGTGAGCAAAAATAAGGGTGAAATTAAAGGGTGAAAGACAACCCTTCTCGCATGATAGAGAAGTGAGCAAAAATATACTTGATGCAGTCCATACAGATGTTTGGGGGCCTACACAAAATGTATCTCTTGGTGGTAGCAAATACTTTGTCACATTTATTGATGACTATTCAAGGAAGCTATGGGTATATTTTATGAAGGAAAAGAGTGATGTATTTAAGCAGTTCAAATCTTTCAAGGCAGCTGTTGAAACAGAAACATGCTTGAAAATGAAGTGCTTGAGATCAGATGGAGGGGGAGAGTACCTCTCTAATGAGTTTAATGGCTTCTTGAGAACTCATGGGTTAAAGAGGCAATTTAGTTGCAGGTATACCCCACAATAAGATGGGGTTGCAGAAAGAAAAATCAGGCATATTACCAAAGTTACACATGCATTAATGGCTGAAAAGAATATGCCAAAATATTTTTGGTCTGAGGCTGTTCATACTGCTATCTATATTATGAATAGAACCTCCACAGCTGCAGTTCATGGGGTGACTCCCGAAGAATGCTTTACTGACAAGAAGCATGATGTATCACACTTGAAGTTATTTGGCTGCATTGCATATGTTCATGTGCCAGATGAGCTATGGAAGAAGCTTGATCTAAAGGTCGAAAAATGTATTTTTATTGGATACTCTTTAGAGCAGAAAGGGTATGCTCAAACATATGGCATAGATTATGAAGAGACATTCACTCTAGTTGCTAGGATAGTAACTGTTAGATGTGTGATTGCCTTGGTAGTAGACAAATGTTGGAGTTTGTAGCAAATGGATGTTAAGAATGCCTTCTTGCATGGTGAATTGCAAGAAGAAGTGTATATGGAGCAGCCAGCAGGTTATGAGGATTTAGAGCATCCCACATATGTGTGTAGGTTAAAGAAGATGCTCTATGGGAGGCTGAAGCAAGCACCTAGAGCATGGTCTGACAAGATTGGAGAGTATCTTGTCAATATTAGATTTTGTATTTTCAATGCTGATAACTCACTTTATGTGAGAAGGGGAGATGCAACTTTGGTCATCATAGTCATTTATGTGGATGACTTGATTATTACAGGTGATAGTGACAATGGGATTGTTGAAGTTAAGGAATTCTTGAAGAAGAAGTTTGAGATGAAGGATTTGGGTGAGCTGAGATACTTTCTTGGTATTGAGGTGATCAGATGTGATGATGGTATATGGCTATCCCAAAGGCAATATGGCTTGGATATGTTATCTAAGTATGATATGACAGCATGTAAGTCTCTTTCAGTACCATTGGAGCAAAATGTAAAGTTGAGTGCCGACGTTGGGGATGAGATAGAAGACCCTACTATGTTTAGGAGGATAGTAGGGAGTTTGATTTACATGACTATCACAAGACCAAACTTGAGCTATGGTGTTGACCTTGTCAGTCAGTTTATGCAAATGCCTAAAAAGCCTCATTTGGATGTAGTTAGATGTATATTGAGATATGTGAATTCTACTTTACATTATGGACTTTTTTATGAGGGAGGTAAGGATGTACAAGTCTTTGGATACACAAATGCAAATTGGGCTAGTAGCATGTCAGACAGAAGATCTACTAGTGGATTCATGTTTTCCCTTGGTAGCGCAGCAGTTACATGGAGCAGCAAAAAGCAACTTATAGTTGCTTTATCGAGTACAGAGGCTGAGTATAGAGGTGTTGCTATGGTAGCATGTGAGGTGGTATGGCTACAAAAGTTATTAGGTGATTTGGATGTGCAGGGAGATGGTCCAATTGTCATTCATCGTGACAACATGAGCAACATACAATTAGCTAGGAATCCAGTGCTCCATGCTAGGACAAAACACATTGAGGTGCACTACCACTTTGTGAGAGAGAAGGTACTTGTAAGAGAGATTGACTTGGTATATGTCAGCACACAAGATCAAATAGTTGACATTTTCACAAAGGCATTGGATGCAGAGAAGCTTAGAAAGTTCTGAAGCTTACTTGGAGTTGCAGAGATAGAGTTGAGCTTGAGGGGGAGTGTTGAGATGGCAAGCTCAACACGTGCGAACATTGATGATGGACCGTCTGGCTAGATGAGCCGCACGTTTACACTTAGCACGTTGGTGGTCATTATGATACTCACATGACCATTGACTTATCACTTATTATATTTAGTTTGTTACACCTACCTATAACTGGATATAGCGTCAGTCGATTGGTGTAGTCTATTACACACTGTTTGACTTAGTAGGCCACTTTCTTTTACGTTGTATCTTATCTACACTTTGTATACATTGTATAGTGTGTGGAAGAAGAAGAAGAAATAAACAAGAAAACATTTTGGCCTCCATCTCTCTTCTTGTGTTCTTGAGTGAGCTTCCTCTTGTGTATATAGTGTGTGTTTGACACAATAGCTCAAGCAAGTCCCCCCACCACATGATTGTTGACATGATGCCTCATCCACCTATGCTCTATATTGGTTGATTGATTTAGGGGCTTCATTTCATGTTATCTCTCATTGAGAGTGGTTCTACTTTTATCATAGCAGCATGGCATGATCTATTAGATTATTGGGCAATAACTTTGCATTAGATATTGTTGGTATTAGAGATAGTCATATGTAGTTTCCTTCAGGTAGTGTGTTTATTGCATGATGTATGCCATGTTGGAGCCCCGAGAGGAACACCAAAGAAAAAGGAAATTCTCTTGCAAGAAAATCTATCTTGTAACATCAACAAGCTTTTTTATCATGTTTCATATGATCATAATGAAGAAAAAAACACCAGGCACAACAAATCTTCATGCAGCATCATGTAGATCTCCCACGGTTTTAATAGAATCAACCATATTCTTCAATATCTTCATAAAATCCATCAATAGAACAAAGAAAGCAAAGGAATACACCATCTTTGAATGGAAATACATCACATAGTATTCATCTTCAATATCTTCATAATCTTCTCTCTCAATCTCTCATATACAATCACTTTGTTTGAGTAGAATTGGCTATCTCTGACTCTCTCTCTCTCTCTCCATCAATAATACATCATGTCCTCACTACAATCTCCCAAAATCACTCTCAATAATCCTTCTTAGGTCGTGGATACCCCTCCCAAGAGGTATGTTTGATATGAAGAGTCACCAGAGCCACTACAGTGTCTTTTCATAGCTCACTACTGTCACTTCACTCTAGTCTTCACTTGAATCTTCAGCAGCTACTTCTTCCACTTCTTCCAGCTCTTTTGCACTTGTATTCATCTCTTTCCAAGGCTAGAAAACTTTCCCAAAGTCACACATACATTCCACAGAACACTTACAGAAGCATACAGAACAGTCTACAGAACAGTACCAGAACAGCTACAGTACAGAACATAACAGAAACAGATCAGAACAGAACAAAAGCAGAAGCTCTACAGAAGACCTACAGAAGGTTACAGAAGGTTATCAAAACTACATAACTCATTCTCAAATCATTCCAAACTCTCACAAACTATTCAATAAGCTTTCACAATATCTCAATCTTCATCAATCAATACTCTATCCCTCCTTACAGAAGATAATAAGAACAAAACAGACCAAAACAGAGCAAAACAGAAGGTATACAGAACCATTCAGAACCTATCAGAACATCACAGAACCACCAACAAACATCATGATCTTCCAAAACACAATCAATATCATCCAAAATATTCTCAAACCACTTCTAAACCAATCAATCATCTCATAAAATCAACCATTCAGCTCTCAAAAACAACAAAAATCAGCCAAAAAAACAAGTCATTTCAACACTCAACATATCCCCACACTTAATAAGGAAGCGTCCTCGCGACCCAGGAAAAAGGGAATACAAGTGCATTGAAAAATCTCAACTTTGATCTTCAATATCTTCTCAAAAAGAATCCATCCACCACGACCCCAACTTATAACCTGTTTCTGATATAAAAATACAAAGAAAGGAAAACTCTTTATACATTAATACCTCTTATCAAACTAAAAATCACAACAAATTTGTAAAGGATATAAGAGTTTGCTTCTTCTTCATCAGCATCTGCTTCAACTCTCCAACCACGACCCCATCACCACAAGTTTCCAAAACGTAGTTCCTACACGAAATCCAATAGGAAACCACCACATTCGTTTGACATAAATGAACTCACAACACAAACACTAATACACAACACAACCATCTGAATGACTCCTTCAAAAAGAGAGTTTTTCATTAAAAGCTTCCACCATACATTGGAAAGGTATCAATGAAGATGATCCCTCTTAAAAGATTGATGTTGTCGGAATCGATCCATAGATAAGGATTCATCTACAAAGTTTTTAGGAGGATTTTGAAAAAATTGGAGACAACACATCCTTTCCAACAGGACCAAGTATCTGCTAGGCAAACAGAGGGCATGAAAATACAGTATCTCCAACTGTTGGGAATCAATGCTAACATTGACATTCATGCACAACTTTGGAATAGGCTTTGAATCATTATGAGAGTGCCTATGCATATACGCCAGGTACCAAGCAAAGTGAGCAGTTAATCTCACTGAGGGATCTGCAGACTGTGAATACTGCTGAGCAAAATGAACATAATTCTGATAAGCTTGACTGGAAGCTGTCCATTCTCCTGGAATTACTGGCCAATTAATCTGCAGTCCTGTAAGGCAATCATCCGAACTCCATCCCCTTCTTCTGGAAATCTGATTATCAAACCCGTCACAGTCACTAACCAACTGAGGTGGATGAGATATGGAAGTGTTAGGAGAGGGTAATGGAATAAGAGAAAGTGGATGAAGGGAAGGATAGGAAAAATCATAAAAGGAAGAAAAGGTTAAAGAAGGAGTGGCAGAAATTTGTAAGGAATCACTAAGGAACGGTGTTAACTGATAAATAGGAAATGTGGAGGGTACATTAATGGAGGGAGAAGGACAGGGCAGAGAAGGGGAAAATACCCTATCCTCAATAAAGGAATAGTAAGTGAAAATAGGAATTTGAGGGAAAGATGAAGGTTGGAAAAGAAGGGGTAAAATAATGGGGGAATTAGATTGACAAAGGGAAAGATATATAGCATAGCGGTGAGCCATTTGTTGGTAATAGAGGAGGGTAGGAACAGAAGGTCCCAAAAGAGATCGTCTATGATAGGCATCAAAGAAGGTAGCATCAAATGGATTATGTTTGGAAAGATAGGTTAAAAGATCCATCCTCAGTTGGTTAGTACTCTGGGCAAAGGTAGGAGCTGTGTTTTGTCTTTGATTTAGGACCACCAAATCAATCATGGGATGCCACGAATTATCCTGACAATCAGCTACTTTGGAGGAATAACTCTGGAACATGTCAGCTATGCGCAACTCCAAATGATTGACATATAAAACAGCCTGTAAGACCACATCCCCCACATACCATGCCATATCTACCTCATCTGGAATTAACAAATCTCCTCGAAGATACATGTATGACATCAATATGGTATCTGGTGTGACAGAATCTTCAAAAACCATTCTGACTACCTCTGTCAACAACTCAGCAGACCAAGCCCCACTCCAGCCATCCTCTGGAAAAGGTAAATCCATCGTGGAAAGCTTCATATAGAAGACCAACTTCTGTAAGTGGTAGTGGACAAAGAAAGAATGGTCTGGTAAGACATATTCCTGAAACTGCTCAAAGGTAGACCATAACAAGTCCATTTTGGACTGCAACCTTTCCACTTTATCTTGGAATAGAGGGCACAAAGTAGCCTGTCTCTGAAGAGCAGCCAAGTCCTGCTGTGAAAGAGAAGGAATCAATGGAACAGGAGGGCTTGGAGGAACAGAGCGGGACTTTGCAAGCTGATCTTGCAACTGCTGGATTTGGGAGGCTTGGTTGGCCACTGTGTCAGTAGCAGTCTGTAAAGCTGAAAGCTTGTCATCTAAGATAGCGTGGAATTCCTTCGCTTCATTGGACATCCTCTCCTGCTCTTCTGAAAGGCTAGTAGCCTGTGATTGAGCCTCGAGTAACTGGGTCTTCAATGAAGAAATCTCATCACTTTGGGTGGCAACCAGTTGGGTTTGTTGTTCCATTTGCTTAAATAAATCTGCTAGGGTATCCTTAACAGAAGCTAACTCAGATGTTGCCTTATGCAACTGGTCCTTAGACTGCATGAGCTCTTCATAGAAAGATGCGTACAGCTGTTGAACACAGGCTGTCACTGACAATTCAATGGAACTTTGAATATCTTTACAAAGGAAAGGAATGGCATCTCCTGCAACTAGATTGTTCAGGGAAGGAACTGAGATCTCCAAGGATCCTTCTCGATGTGCTCTGAACAGGTTATTACAAGTGAGATACCCAGGGAGTTCACTGCCAGAGGTAGCAGGGATAGGCATTGAGGGAAGTACAGAAGGAGCTTTATCCGCTACCCGCTTCAAGCGTTTGCGCTGTATGACCAGGGGAGGCGGAGAATCATCATCCTCTATGTCAATGGGTTCTGACTCTTCTGAAGGTGGAGGAGGAGGTACTGGATCTGATGGAGGAGGTGGAGGCACAGTCTTCTGTAAACCTGAATAGGTCAAGAAGGCAGACAAATATGATCCGTATGTGACATTGGTAACATTACCCCTGGTGACTTTAACGAAATGCTGATCCATTTTAGTGAGGAGGTAAGTGCTCCAATCAATAGCAACTCCTTTCAGCACCATCCTGGAAGCTGTAAAAAGCTCTTTGGACAAATAATGGGATGGCGTTTTGGCAGGCATAAATCTGTCCTGAAGAAACTGACAGATCGTCTTCCATACGGGATCAGTGATCATAGACAAGGAAACTCCTGAAGAGTTTATCACCTTCTTAACATCAAGGATTTCCCTTGTCTGCTTCTGCAACAGCTTGAGAATCTCTTCATTAGAGAAGAGCTGACGAGTGGTCACAAAAGGTTCACCTTTGAAGGGTAAAGACAGAGCCTTCCCTAGGCCTCGAGATGTCAAAGTCATAGACATGCCTTGGACTACGCCTGTCTTCTTGCTGTAAGAGGCCAGGAACTCATCACATAACGACGGATCCTCTGGAAGCAGGGGAAAAGGAGTGGCCACAAAAGCAGCAAGTTCCGCCTTCGTGAGAGGCTCAAAAGTAAGTAGGGAAGAGTAATCCCTACTAACTAATGGGACGTACTGGATAGGGGGAGGAGCATGAGAATGCGCCATTCAGATGGTTACACACACACCACAAACACAGACAATCAAGGAGAATGCCTGCAAAGCAACAGACAAAAAACCAAGGATAAGAGAACAACCAATAAAACGTGACACGACTAACTAACCCCAAGCAAACCACATCCTAGAAAAAATTCGACATGACCTTGAGACAAATGCGACCGAAAGCTTCATGCGATGCAACAGACAAATACCCAGAACCCCGTATCAGGCAATAAAAGAAAAAAAACTGCATACCGTACCCTTAACCGTAACAAAGACAGGAGACCAAAATAAGATCACATCCGGCACATATCAAAACTATATCTGTGATAAATCAAGACTGGACCATGGAAAATAACACTAATGACTGCGCATACCCATCCCTCGAAACGGTTCATTAAAAAAAAAGGGAAGTAAGTGCAGTGAGGGGAAAATTAATTTAATGAAGGGTTGATTTTAATAAATTATTAAAAATGGGTGAATTTTTATTAGGTGATAAACCTTAGCAAGAAAACGACAGTTCCGTATTAGAAATTTAATTACCAATTATTAGGTGAAGCGGTGCAGTTATTCGATTCCCGGACTTCGATTCCCAACTGGGTCTTTAAATGCAATTCATTGATTACAAATTAAGGTGATGTGGAGCGCTTTTTTGCCAGCGCGTGCTCATGTGACGGCTGGTTCTTTTTAATAAAAAATTAAAGTGCCTCTTTAGCGCACGTAGCGCGTGCTAAGTGAACGGCGGGATAATTTTAATTAAAAAAAATGTGTATGTTGAGCGCGAATGCGCGTGGAAACTGTGGGTGAATTAAAGGGTTCATTTTAATAATAAATTTGTGATTAAGGGAAAAATAAAAATAAATAAAGCACATAAAATAAATACCTGGAAGGGGTGTGTATGTAATGCAGAAATGCGCACGGAAGAGTCTCCCAAAAGAAGTGAATCCAGTAAAGGAAAAGTAAAGATCACTGATGAAACAACAAACACAACACCTTAGCGGATGGGTTAATTTGGTTTTTGTTGGTTTTTGATTTTGATTTTTATTTTTATGTTTATTTTTTATTTTTTTATGTTTTTGTTGTGTTAAGTTGTGATTATTTATGGTTGAATAAATGGAAAATGATTAAGAGAGGTGAGGGGAAGTTTTTAGAAATTTTTAAATTTTTGTTAGAATTTTTGTACTAGTTTTAAATGAATTTTCTACATTTATTGGGAATTGGGGGTTAAATGAGGAAATATGTAATTTTCAGAAAATTTAGGGTGGGTAATTTCCAGCGGACAAACTCCCAAAAATTGGCAAAAAGCAAAGGGAATTTTGAGAAAATTTTTTCAATTTTTTTTGATGGAAAAATTAATTTAGAAATTAATTAAATCACATAAATCATGTTAATCAAATAAGTCAGTTAGAAAGAAGTCAGTTAAGTCTGGTTAGTGTGGGTAAGTCATGTTAGTCGAACTAATCAAGTCAGGTTAGGTTAGTCAGGGTAGGTTAGTCAGGTTAGGTTAGTAAACTAGGTTAGTCAGGGTAGTAAACTAAATTAGGTCTGTGGGGACTAACCTAAGGGGGGTTAGTGGAACTAGGCTACAGTTAGTTTAACTAGGGTAAGGTTAGTGGAACTAACTTAGGGTTAGAGTAACCTAACTAGGATTAGTAAACTAGGGTTGGGGTTCAGGGTTAGTAACTAGGGTTAGTAAACTAACCTGACTATGGTTAGTTAGAACTAACCTAGCTAGGGTTAGGGTAGGGGTAGCGAACTAGGGTTAGGTGGTTAGTGGGAGGGGTTAGGTTAGTGGGAGGGTTAACTAACTAGGGTTAGTGTGAGTTAACTAGGTTAGGGTTAATTTTTAACTTAAGTTAAGTTAATGGGGAACCTAGCGGAACTTAGGTTAGTTTTAATGAAACCAAGGTTAGGAACTAACCTAGGTGTGGTTAGAGGAGGAGGAGGTGGTGGGAGGTGGGTGGTGGGGAAGGAGGAGAGGCGGAGAAGAGGACGGTGGCGGCGGCGTCGACTAGAGGCTGGAGGGCGGGCGCGGCGGGCAGAGGCTGGAGGGCGGGCTGTCGGGGCGGCCTGCGACGAAGGCGGCGTGTGAACGGGCTGTCGACCGAGGCGGCGGCGATCGGTGGGCCACAGGCGGCCAGGGCAGGGGACGGGGGAGGCGTTGCAGGCTGACCGTGGAGGGAGTTCCTGGTGCTGCTGCGAGGGAGGGAACGGCAGGCGGGCGGCGATCTGCGGCTGGAGGGCGGGCGCCAGCGACAACCGCCAGGCGGCTGACGGGGCAGGCGGCCTGGGGCGCGACGGCGGCGGTCTGCGCTGCGACGGCGGCGGCCTGCACTGGAGGGAGAGGAAGGAGGGGAAGGAGAGGGGAGGAAGGAGGAGAAAAGAAGGAAGAAAGAAGGAGGAAGAAGGGGAGGGAGAAGGAGGGGAGGGAGAGGGAGGAGGAGGGTAGGAGGAGATGGAAGAGGAGGGTAGGAGGAGGGTAGGAGGAGTACGCAGGAAGAAGAGGGAGAGGGAGGGGGTTGGAGGGAAGGGGTGGGCGGTTGGGGTGGGCAGGGTAGGTGGTCAGGGCCCAAGGGGGGTGGGCAGGGCCAAGGGGGTTAGGCAGGGCCCAAGGGGAGGTAGAGGGTGGGCCAAGGGGGTTAGGCCGGGCCCAAGGGCGCATACCCCCGTCCCGCGCACGTGCGCGGGACGGGGTAAAAAAATTTGCCGTGACGGAATTGAAATGACGCTGGGATGACGGTACGGGTTATGCGGACACGACCAGGGCGCGTGGAGACGCGTAAAATCGAATAAGGGCGCGTTCACGCGCAAAACGGGCGCGCGAATACACGTAAAAATAAAGAAAAATTAATAACTCCCAATCCGAACGTCAAAACGAAATAGCGTAAAAACAAAAAGTGGGCAGGACGGCAGGCAGAAAACAAGGAAAATACGGGACGGGGTTCCGGGGGGGGGAAAGGGCGGTCACGTGCAAAAAACACAAAAAAACGAACCAAAAAACGCAATTAAAAATTAATATCGAAAAATCCGTGCATCGGAATGAGGTGCAGAAAAAAGGAAAACTGTGTAGAAAGATGTGCCCGACAATCCTATTACATCAAAACAGAGTTCGGACTGAGACAAGATGCGTTCACATGGGAAAAACCCAAAAAACAGACCCGAAAATGGGATCGAAAATTAATATCGGAGGAACCGTTCACCAGAATGACATGCCGTAAGAAGGAAAAATGTCCGCAGGAAGGAGTGGCACAGGGTTGTCACGTTAAACCATAGTTCCGGTGGAAATAGGAGGGGTTCACATGTGAAAAACTCCAAAAATACTCCCGAAAACTCATTTAAAAATGAATAATAAAAAATCCAGAAGGCGAAAGAGGGTGGAGGAAAAAGGAAAAAGGTGGGGAAAGGAACAGGGGACACGGCTATCAAATCAAATTGGAATTCTGATGCAAATAGGGCAGGTTCACATGGAAAAATGTCAAAAAGACGCATGAAAAAGTCGTAAAAAACCGGAAAATTAATAATGGACAAACCGTGTATCGGAATGATGCGGAATAAAAAGGAAAAATGTCAGGGGAAAAGCGGTGGTCAGGGCTATGATAGCAGATCAGGGTTCCGGAGCAAGAAAAGCGCGTTCACATGGAAAATCGGCTAAATTACGCAAAATGCTTCAAAAATTAATAACGCAAAAACCGTGCACCCAAACAAGGGTAGGTAAAAAGGAAAAATGATCAGTTCAAAGGGAGGAACAGGGCTATAAGGTTGGATTTGGACTTCGGTGAACGTAGGGTGCATTCACATGGAAGGACCTCAAAATCAGGGAATGAAGGAAAACTGCAAGGGAAGAGCCCCAAGGGTGGGTGGAACATAAACGAGTGGATGGGAAGGGACCCCATTAGGGTAAAAGCAAGGCATGGCCTACATGCATGAACAGGGTAAGGCATATACAGAGGGGTATGCAATATAGACGCGCAGGGACGCGTCCCCACACTTAAGACCTTAACGAATAGAGTTAACCGAGCAACAGGGACCTAGGACCACGCCACAGACCATCCACTAACATCCCCACACTTAAAACATGACCGTCACGAAGAAACCAAAGTGTAGGGTTAAAAAAACTTGGCCCGTTTCGTCAAGAATCAAGGTTGAGTGTTGATGGCACGTCCAGGGTGGTTGTCGGCGCTGGAGGGACCAAGGCATCTTTACAGCGCACATCCTTCATGGCAGGGACCACGCGGCGGTACCCAGGGAGGTAGCTGATGGAAGGAATCACAAGAAATTCGTCGATGATGATGAGGGATATTGCACTCAACTCACAGTCACTCAATTGGAATGAAAGAACAGTCACTCGCCCCATGACTAATATCACTCGAGGAAGAATGATTAAAACCCATATCTCATACCCGGTTGAGGAATCGACAAGGGGGGAATGGTGCAGAAAGAGTATGCCAGGGTGCACAGTTGACGGTGCATTAGTGCGTCCAACCCGTCTGGCATAAGTGCAAGGAGGAAGGCAAGGGAGCCTTAGAGTGCAGTGTACAGAATAGGGTGATGTGTCTTGTGATGACATCAAAGACCCATCCCGTGGGTGCATAGGGAAACGGGAACATACCTGACTCCAAGTGTCGTAACGTCCCTCAATCTCACCTCTCGGTAATTGATTGAAGAAACTCCAGTCACACTCATCCCACCCTCTGTCTCACTCTCTGTTGATAGATACAGGAGGGCAGCCTTTTCCTGAAACCCATTAATGTAATCCTCACGGTCACTTGTGCAAAGATTGTATGCCTTGTGCACATTTGATGGTGCAACGGTGCATCCCGCCCTGTGCCGGCATACGGTGCAAGAAGGAAGGCCAGGGAGCCTTATAGTGTAGTGTACAGAAACAAATTGTGCTTTGTGCTTTGAGAGGCCCATCCCATGCGTGCAACACTTCATTCACACTTCTCACCTCTCATTTGATTTGAAGGGAAAAGACTGGTCTCTCACCCCACCCTCTGTCTCACTCGTTGTTGATAGATACAGAGGGCGACCATACTCACTTCCCCATCCAGTTAGGATGAAAGCTCACGTCACTCTATTGTTTGTCGATGAAGATCGCATCATCAATTGTTAAAGAGGCGTACCCAGGGAGGTAGCCATCACATCGAATATTGTATTGGACAGGAACATGTCGTCTGCTGGAGGACAGGTAGTCACTTTGCAAAGAGACCCAGGACACAGCGTACCAAGGGAGGCAGCTTTGGAATTGGATCCTAGGGATATCAATTAATGAATCCACTTCCTGGACTGCTGGGTGTTACCACCTTTTCCACAGCCAGCTTCTCGCCCAAGGGTGTTTATCACCTTTTCTTGGCACGAGGCCTGCTATGACAGGGAATTGCTTCCTTTTCTCTCATAACAGATATGTTTTTTTTCTTTCTTTTCTTTTTCTTGTTTTCCCCTATTCCCGAGGGTGTTTCCACCTTTTCCCGAAGAATAGGTCGGCATGACAGGGACCTAAGTCCTTTTCTCCCATGACCGATATGTTTTGTTTTTTTTTCTTTGTTTCGAATTGAGCAAGGGAATGGTAGAAAGACCATATGTCAGAACCAACCTCGCCACTGATGCTGGTGAAAAATAGAGGATAAGAGATCAAGGCTGGAAGGGGGGTTTGAGGAGATAGAGGGTTGCGTCCACTTCATCAGGAGTGATTGAAGAACGGCTATCAGAAGTAGCATCATAAGAAGTACAATGCCGCGCCAACGAGGAAAAGGATCAAGTGTCCATAATTGTCAAGATCCCCAAGGAGGGAAGTACTTCTTCAGGCGATATCCATTGATCAGAAAGGGATCATTAGAGGCATCAACGGTCTGTACTTGGACAGAGCCATTAGGGTTGACGGCAAGTACCTTATAGGGGCCCATCCACCGCTGTTGAAGCTTGCCAGGAAACTTGCCAAATCGTGAATCATAGGCTAGGACCAAATCTCCTTCTTTGAACTCCTTGTGCTTGATGAAGCTGTCATGGTAAGCCTTACGTCGAGCTTGCGTGGCTTCCATGCACTATAGAGCCATCCTACGAATTTCGTCCAAACATTCCAAGTGCAGGAGATGGCGTTGCAATGAATCATCATCCCCCAAACGCTCTTTGATGGCCACTCTCAAAGAGGGTAGTTCCAATTCAACAGGAAAAATAGCTTCTGTTCCATACACCAGCTGGAAGGGTGTCTGTCCTGTTGCGGCTTTATGGGAGGTTCTCTATGCCCAGAGGGCCTCTGTAAGTCGATCATCCCAATCACGACGATGTGCGGCAATTGTTCTTGTCAGAATCGAGCAGAGGATGCGATTGGTGACTTCGACTTGGCCGTTGGCTCTGGGATAATAAGGAGTGGACTTGCGATGGCGGATCTTATACAACTCTGTCAACTCTTCCATGACTTTGTTGAGGAAATGAGTGCCTCTATCACTTACCAGCTCTAAGGTACTGCCAAAACGGGTGATGATATTCTCATACATGAACAGGGCCACGCTGTTACCATCGTCCCGCTTTAGGGCTTTAGCTTCACACCACTTTGTGACATAATCCGTACATACGAGGATGTATCTGTTCTGTTTCCTTCTAGTGGGAGGGTCGATCGGACCGACGAAGTCAATGCCCCACTTCTCAAACGGCTTCAACGGAAGGATAGGTTGCAGTGGCATGGCACTTGTTTTCGTGGGTTTCCCCATTCTTTGACAAGCATCACATTTGTTACAGTAATCATAGGAATCTTTGTGAATTGTAGGCCACCAATAACCTGCTAGTAGAGCCTTCCTGGCTGTAGCTTCTCCTGCAAAGTGACCTCCACATGGCTCGTCATGGCAAGCCTTCAGAACAATCCCAATCTCATTTCCTGCAACACATCTTCTGAGCACTTCATCTTTGCCTTTCTTGTACAGTGCACCGCCTAGCAGGGTGTAGGGGGCTGATTCCAGCATGAGCTTCTTCCTTTCCCGACTAGAAATACCAGGAGGATACTGTT
The DNA here is from genome assembly GCF_053477565.2 of Lygodium microphyllum. NCBI lineage: Eukaryota > Viridiplantae > Streptophyta > Polypodiopsida > Schizaeales > Lygodiaceae > Lygodium > Lygodium microphyllum. The sequence continues at coordinate 79,302,765 of NC_141163.1, read as the reverse complement.
GGGTTGCCAGCAGATTGGCAATGTCTGCATACCAGGGAGTTACAGTTTCTACCAAGAATAGGGAAGCATCAGGGAGGTCTGGATCATCCTGCTCCTCATCTGCAGTTTGTGGGATACGGGACAGATGATCAGCCAGAACATGGGAACGACCAGGCTTAGTAATCACCTCAAAGTCGAACTCCTGGAATAGAAGGAGCCATCTCATCATTCGTCCTTTCACATCTGCTTTGTTCATCAGGAAGGACAGGGCCTCATGATCCACATAAAATTTAAAGTGGGTAGATAGGAGGTAATGGTGAAACTTCTCTAGGGCAAACACCATTGCCAAGCACTCCAGCTCTGTCACTGTATAGTTCCGTTCCCTATCAGTGACTTTTCGGCTTGCGTAATAGATTGGTTGATCCAACTTTGAGGGGCCCTTTTGGCAGAGGACAGCACCTAAGCCTTCAATGGATGCATCCGTGTGTACATGGAACTCTTTTGTCCAATCAGGAGGTTGCAGAATGGGTGCCTCTATCAGACACTGCTTCAGAGTGTGGAAGGCTTTGTCACATTCTTCCGTCCAAGTAAACTCTGCATCTTTCCTCAGAAGCTTGTGCAAGGAAGTTGCCTTTGTTGCAAAATGGGCTATAAACCTTCTGTAGTAACCCACATGGCCTAGGAATCCCCTCAATTGTTTGAGGTTGGTGGGTGCTGTCAGAGCTGCAATCTTTTCGATCTTTGCAGGGTTTGTTGATATCCCTTGTGCAGAGACAATGTGGCCCAACAGAACTCCAGAAGAGACCCCAAAGATGCATTTGTCGGGGTTGAGGGAAATCCCATACTCCCGGCATCGGTCAAAGCATTGTTCCAGGTGTTCCCAGTGTTCACGGATCAAACTATAGACACAGAAGTCATCCAAATATACCTCAATAAAGTCGTGCAGATGATTTTGAAATGCGGCATCACCCGGTAAGCATAGGTTCCCCATTCTGTGGTGAAGGTTGTTTTGGATTGGTCTGCTTCCGCAATCTGCACTTGGTTGTATCCACTGAATCCATCCAGAAGGGAATAAAGCTCATGTCCTGCCACTGTGTCCAACAGTTGGTCTGTGAAAGGAATAGGAAAATGATCCTTCTTCGTCTTGGAATCAAGCTTTCGAAAATCCACACATATTCGCAATTTGCCATTCTTCTTGGGTACAACCACAATGGGTGAAACCCCTTCACTATTTGCCACTGGATAGATGAACTCGGCTTCCAAAAGCTTCAGCAGCTCCGCTTTCACCAATGTGGAATAATTCGGGTTCATTCGCCTCTGTCGTTGCCGTACCGGCTTGGCATCAGGCTCCAAGTCAATATGATGTTGACATATTGTGGGATCAATCCCCTTTAGGTCTTTGTAAGACCATGCAAACACGTCCAAATTTTCTTTCAACAAGTTGTACAAGGTTGACAACTCCTCTTCTGGGAGACTGCTACCCACCTTCAAGTGGCGTTCAGTGCCTTCTGCATCCACAAAGGTTAACTGCCTTTCACCTTCTACTTCACGGATGAAGGTCCCACGGACTGCTTGTGGGTAGAGATCCGACTCCTTCAAGGGAGTGGTGTTCTCTTTTGATGTCCCACTAGAACCAACTTCTTCTTTTGGTGGAGACTTAGGTTGCTCCTTAAGATATTGGAATGGGATTAAAGCTGTTCCGGGTTTGGTTTCAAAAGTAATTACCTCTTGGCTTGAAGACTCATCTTCTGATGATACATCCAGGAACGTCACATAACAGGGACCCTCTGATGCCTGTTGGGTTTGTCGGACTGGTGCTTGTTGGCACGGTGCATCATCATCATCTTTCTTTGGCAAGGATGGGTTAGGACGGCATGAGCCACTGCTAAAAGATGGCTTGTTCTCCTTAATCCATTTCTTATAAAGGTTTTGCATATGAGAAGATCCATTTACCAGACCAAATGGTACCATCACCATTCTGTCCCATAGCATGAGCTCGTCTGCTTCTGATGCTTCTGGAACTTCTTCTTCAAATGTATCCTCTTCAGGTGGGATAGACTCTTCCATTTCACTTTCATAATCTTCTTTGTCCATATCATATCCAACCTCTTCTGGCTCTGTCTCTGCTTCTGCTTCTGTCTCTGTCTCTGTAGGAGCTCTGTAACAGAAGAACAGATTCTCTGTTTCCTCTCCTGTCTCTGTCTCTGTTTCTGCTATGGCCATGTAACATGGAGAGCAATACATCCATGCTTCTATCTCACTGTCAGAAGTGATTTCAGAAGTCATGCCTGATTTAGGCAGGAAGTATTCACCCATTGATAATGGCTTTGCCTCTTTTGGAAGTCGGCCTACAGTATCCACTGTTAAGGAATGTGCCACTGTTTTCTTGGGAAGGATCTGTTTGACAGCATCTTCGTCTACTGACGTTCTATCTGTAGCCTCATTAGGGGAGTCAGAAGATAATTCCAAGGAGGTGGATCCATGTCCTTTTTGAGAACCATACAGTTTCAGCACCACTTTGTTGGGTCCTCTACCCAAGGTCAAGGTTCCTTTGAACCAATCCGTCCTTGCTCGGGCTTCAAAAAGCCATGGTCTACCCAGTAACAGAGGATAGGATGTACCATAAGAGTTTGGCTTCACCACTAGATAGGTTAGCCAATAATCTTTTCCAGCCACTGTAGTCTTCACATATGGAAGAATGCCCAAAGGTTTGATTCTACTCTGATCTGCCAGTCTGATGAGCCATTGGGTTGGTTGCACACCTTGTAGGCCTAGATCCTTCATCCTCACATCCGTCATAATGTTCACTGATGAACCACCATCAATCAGTGCATTTGCAATAAAGCAGCCTTCTATCCACACACCAGTCTCTGGAGTACCTGGATCTAGGAAGGTGTTAGCTATATTCACTTCTTTTACAGGCTCTGGAACCTTGTTGGACTTTGTTGCTGTTGAGGGAGCAATCCTTAAACCACGTCTTCTTGTCAGTATACTTTTGAACCTTTTCCGGAAACTGGGGGACAACATCAATAATTGTCGGAATGTGAGATTTGGTCTAAAGGTATCTAGATCTCTGACCAGATCGTATTCCTTAATAGGATCCACTGGCTTCTCTAACCGGTTATGGAATGGGGCAACACCCATTTTCATTTTCCCTCTTTCTTCCATCAGAGGAATTACAGGAGCTTCTTCTGCCAATTGTGGCACTTCCTCCTCTTCTGTCTCCTGGACCTCTGGTCCTGTTTCTGTAACTGTCTCTGTAACTCTCTGTGGCACTGTAGGGCTCTGTACGGCACTGTTAGGCTCTGTTCTGTTCTGTTCTTCTGGTGGAAGACTGAACTTCACTGTTCTGGCAGGAGGGTTATTTTCTTTCTGGACAGGTGGTTCCTTCTGCTTTGTACAAGTGATGGCAGCAACTTCCAATTCCACTAAATTGGAGGTAGGCTCTTGGGCCTTGACCGGACTATCAGTAGCACTGTTTTTCACTGGGGCTGGGCTTGGACAGTCTTTTGCAGTGTGGCCTTCTTTTTTGCATCTACTGCATAAGGGCTTGTAATCCACTGACCTTCGAGGATTTGGACAATTTGGTGAGATGTGTCCCTTTTCTCCGCATCTGTAACATTCCACTTCTGATCTCTGACCACCGCCATACTGTCTTCCTCTGTAACTTTGAGAGGGAAATCGTCTGGGTCCAAAATTAGGACCAAACTCTCTAGGCTTGGGTCCAATATCTTGTGTTGTCATTTTGGATTCCAGCAGGTTGAATCTTGCGTCTTCTTCCTTCCTTCTCCTATCATGCATCTCCTTCAGAGAGCAAATGTCCTCTGTATGGTTCTTCCGCAAACAGTAGGAACAGAAGGCTCCAGGGATGGTTGGTTTTCGTGTACATTCAGTGGCTAAATGGCCTGCTTGATGACACTTACCACACCAAGTATTTGACCGCATCACATCTCTTCCTGCTCCTGCAACATTGGATATGCTAGCGGTATTCACTTTCAGCGTCTGTAGCTGTTCTGTAATCACATCCATCAACTCCTTTTTGATGTTTGCAACTGAATTGGATAAATAATCCTTCAAGCTTTCTCCTCCTGACGTACTGGCAGGAGGGTTTTGAGGAGTTTCTGTAATCACTGCATAAACTGGTTGGGCTGGTACAGAGGGGTCTCTGTTCTGGTTTTGATTCAGGGCTCCTGTTTGAACTGTTGGCTGTTGACTCCAGTGGGTAGGGTTCCACGATTGCTGCTGATTTGTCATTGAGGAAATTGGTTGGGACCATTGTTGTTGTGGTTGAACCATCATTTGAGGCATGGATTGTGGCCACTGTGGATTTGGTGCACTGTACTGTGATATCGGGGGCATCTGTTGGTAGGGGTAGGGAACAGTCCCTGGGACTGCATTTGGTGGATACATCATTCCTGGAATCAGAGGAGGTAGGACTCTTCTTCCTGTATTCATCGCCAATCTAGCTTCCACTTCATCGTACAGTCTTGCACCTTCTGTTGCAGCTTGCAGGGTGGCTGGTCTTTGTAGCTCCACAAACTTACGGACTTCTAGTTGTAATCCTCTGAGAAACGCCCCTTTCTGAATGCCATCATCTAGATTATGATTAGTCCATCTCTTCAAGATGGATTCCATTCGTGAGACATAAGCTTCTACTCTTTCTCCAGAGGATTGACTTAGGTTCATAAATTCCTCTCTCATCCGCTCTTCAAAACCTTCACGCCTGAATTTAGTGAGGAAGGCCAACTTCAGGTCGTCCCATGTGCCAAAAGTTCCTGCTGCTTGTCTCTCATACCACTGAAACGCCGCACCCTTGAAAGTGGTGGGGAATATTGCTAACCAATGCTCAGGGGTTCTGGCATTGTTAGCCATACACGCTACCATGAACTTTGCTACATGAAGATCGGGGTCTTCATTGTACTCTCCCTTAAAAACTGGCAATGGGACTACATTCGCTGGCCTGTCATCAATATTTCCAGGACGGATCTGGCTTGGAAGTGGACCTCCAGTAGGAGGAGGAAGGGCTTGATGTGCCATTGGGACTTCTGTAAAGAGTTCCGCAAGGGCGTCAAAGGCGGCTTCTGCTGCGAGCTTGCTCTCGGCTCTGATTCTTGCTTTCTCTCTTCTCACGTACCTCTGGACTCGTTCTAACGCTTGCCTCTTTATTGCGTCATTCATCAGGGGTGTGGCTCCACTATGTTGTTAGTGCTCCACAGAGGGTTAACAGAAGGCTTCAGTCTCTGGAGGACTCTCTTGCCAACATTTCTTCTACTTCTTTCTTTTCAACGTCCCTGAATTTTGCTTTGATGCCACTGCACAAAGGAAGGTATTCGGTTCTGAAGGTGTCAAAATGCATACGTCTGAGCATTGTGGTGGTGCCATCATCATAGTAATGCCAACTTCTGATGGTTTCAACAGTGTATGATGTGAAAAACACTCTGTCTACCAAGTTCCAGTGGGTTGCTAATTGAACAAACAGAAGATTATCAGTACACCAAGCATCCCATGTATCTTGCTGTTGAGCGTCCACGAACAAATTCCAACTCTTTTCCTTTTTGTCTTTGTGAACCTCTACAGACCAAGACTCCTGAAGCTTCTTCACAATCTCCCACTTGATGTTGTCTGGAAACTTCTCAACGAATGCCAAATCTTCCATGGATGTTCATTCTCTCTGTTTCTGCTCTTCAGTTTGTTCCCAAACAGTTTGCCACCAAGATGCAAGTTTCTGCTGCTTCAATAGAAAGAGGAAACTGTCCACCACATAAAGCATGCATCATGATGGTGATGTGTTTCCGCCATTGTGGGATGAACTTCTTGTGGAAAGTGGCTTTGATTATGAGAAATTCCAACTCTTCAGTGGAAGAAGGAACTTTACAAACATCCATTGAATTCTTCTCTTCTTGGCAATGCCATTTCCTTCATTTTCAGCCTCTTTTGGTGCTTGTTGATGGCAAGTTTCCCCGGCTGCGCACCAAAAACATGGAGCCCCGAGAGGAACACCAAAGAAAAAGGAAATTCTCTTGCAAGAAAATCTATCTTGTAATATCAACAAGCTTGTTTATCATGTTTCATATGATCATAATGAAGAAAAAAACACCAGGCACAACAAATCTTCATGCAGCATCATGTAGATCTCCCACGGTTTTAATAGAATCAACCATATTCTTCAATATCTTCATAAAATCCATCAATAGAACAAAGAAAGCAAAGGAATGCACCATCTTTGAATGGAAATACATCACATAGTATTCATCTTCAATATCTTCATAATCTTCTCTCTCAATCTCTCATATACATTCACTTTGTTTGAGTAGAATTGGCTATCTCTGACTCTCTCTCTCTCTCTCCATCAATAATACATCATGTCCTCACTACAATCTCCCAAAATCACTCTCAATAATCCTTCTTAGGTCGTGGATACCCCTCCCAAGAGGTATGTCTGATATGAAGAGTCACCAGAGCCACTACAGTGTCTTTTCATAGCTCACTACTGTCACTTCACTCTAGTCTTCACTTGAATCTTCAGCAGCTACTTCTTCCACTTCTTCCAGCTCTTTTGCACTTGTATTCACCTCTTTCCAAGGCTAGAAAACTTTCCCAAAGTCACACATACATTCCACAGAACACTTACAGAAGCATACAGAACAGTCTACAGAACAATACCAGAACAGCTACAGTACAGAACAGAACAGAAATAGAACAGAACAGAACAGAAGCAGAAGCTCTACAGAAGACCTACAGAAGGTTACACAAGGTTATCAAAACTACATAACTCATTCTCAAATCATTCCAAACTCTCACAAACTATTCAATAAGCTTTCACAATATCTCAATCTTCATCAATCAATACTCTATCCCTCCTTACAGAAGATAATCAGAACAAAACAGACCAAAACAAAGCAAAACAGAAGGTATACAGAACCATTCAGAACCTATCAGAACATCACAGAACCACCAACAAACATCATGATCTTCCAAAACACAATCAATATCATCCAAAATATTCTCAAACCACTTCTAAACCAATCAATCATCTCATAAAATCAACCATTTAGCTCTCAAAAACAACAAAAATCAGCAAAAAAAACAAGTCATTTCTACACTCAACACATGTATTGGTTGTTTTGACTAAAAGTGTACTTTTTACTGGATAGTTGGATGATGGAGATTATATTATTCTTTTGGTGAATCCTCATAATAATTACATGTTGGAATTTTGTCATGGTATGAGGTGCCAAGTTTGGCACTCTTTATCCCTTGTATTTGGGTCTATCGACCATATTTTGGTAAGGGTTGTAGTACCACATGTCTCGTTATGGCATGATTGCCTTGTGCACATGTCCCTCAATGGAATGTAAATTCTTGTCCCCATTTGTAGTATCTTTTGCTCCTTGACTATAATTATTTTGATTCTTATTGTCTTTATGGTAGGCCAACCTATAGTTCACATAAGAAGTCTAGTATTACACACAAGGGTGAGCCTTTGGTTCTTTTTCACTAGTATTATACGTATGGGTGAGCCTTTGGTTCTTTTTCATTTTGATATTTGTGGATCTATGCCTTGCAAGTTGTTAGACGGAATGAAGTATTTCATTCCTTTCATTGATGATTACTCACATGAGATTTGGGCATATCCCATAAAGAAAAAATTGGAAGTCTTGGCTACATTTTAATGTTGGCTTGCTTTTGTTGAGAATCAATTTGGATATAGGCCAAAATGCATATGATCTAACAATGGAGATGAGTATGTCTCTAAAGACTTTGATTAGTTTTATGATGAGAGGGGGCATTAAGTGTCAGTTGAGAACCCCATATACCCCACCCCAAAATTGAATTATTGAGTGCATGAATAGGACAATTTAGGAGTGAGTCTGAAGTATGGCTTAGCAAGGCAAGCTTACCACATCACTTTTAGGCCAAGGTAGTTACTAGTACCCTACATTTAATTAATTGATCCTCATGTACTGCTCTTGATTATCAAGTTATGGAGTAGGCATGGTTTGGAAAACATCCATCATTTATTCATTTGCATGTCTTTGGCTATGAGACTTTTTCCATGTTCCCAAGGACAAGTGCAGTAAGTTGGATACTAAGTTTATGAAATGCATCTTTCTTGGTTTTGGAGATGAATATGAGATGGGCTATTGTTTATGGGATTCATAGGCTTGGAAGGTCATTTACAACTATGATGTTGTTTTCCATGAGAAAAAAATGCATAAGAAACTTGAGCGTATAATTAAGGTTTGTAGGGTGATATTTCAAGAGGAGCCTCTTGTTATTGTACAACTAGCTAGACAACCTACAATAGTTGATACTCCAGTGACCAAGAATCCTAATGTTAGACAGGATGTATAGGCCCCACAACCTATTTTTTACTGGTCTACTAGAGATAGATATTAGCCTAATTGGTTTGTGCTCTCTATAGATTATATTATGGTGATGCTAGTGAGCCTCTTACTAATGATGATGCTATGCGCAGAGGTGATAGTCACTCTTAGAAGAGAGTCATGTAGTCAGGGTATGAATCATTGTAGAAAAGTCATATGTGGGGTCCTTTTCCTAGTGGAAAGCATGCTTTGCCATGCAAGTGGGTATACAAGTTGAAGAGTACCCCTCGACACTCCATGCCAACATATAAGGCTAGATTAGTTGCTAAGGGTGTTAGGAAAGAGCATGATATTGACTTTGATGAAGTCTTTTCTTGTATAGGAAAGATGAATATTCTATGCTTGCTTTTGGCTTTGGTTGCATAGCTAGATTTGGACCTATATCAAATGGGTGCCAAGACGACTTTCTTACATGGAGACTTGCATGATGAGATTTATATGCAGTATCCTAAGGGCTTTGTGGAAAAAGGCACAAAGCACCTAGTGTGCAAGCTAAGAAAGAGCCATCATAGCCTTAAGTAGGCACCTAAGGAATGGTACCATAAGTTTGATGCTTTCATTCACTCATAGGGATATAATTACAGTAATATGGATCCATGTTTATATATGAAGAAGACCCATGATAGTAGCCTTATGATTTTGGTACTCTATGTGGATGATATGTTGATTATTGGGAGCACTCATGATGAGTTGTATATCTTGAAAAGCCAAATTAAGGAGAGCTTTGAGATGAAAAACATAGAACATGCCTTGCATATTCTTGGGATGTGCATCACAGGCGATGGATTTAAGGGGCTCCTTGTCACAAAAGAAGTATAGCTAGAAGGTTCTTGAGTAGTTTCATATGCAAAATGTTAAGCCTAATTCTTGTCCTCTACCTTCTCATATGAATGTTAATTAGGTTGATTGTCTGTAGTTTGAAGAGGACTAAGATGGCCAATATTCCTTGTGCATTTGTAGTGGGTAGTTTGATGTATGCCATGATAGCCACTCATCCTGACATATCATTTACAGTGGAAATTGTGGTACACTATATGGCTATACCTAGTAGGCGACATCAGGATATCATGAAGGATAACATGAGGTATCTTAAGGGCACTATAGATATATGTATATGTTATGGTGTCCATCATACAAGTACACTGATTCTGAATATGTAAGATATGTAAATAGTAGAAAGTCCACCTCTGGCTATGTCTTCACCTTTTTAAGGGTAGTGTTTCTTGGATGTCTAGGGTGTAGAAATATATGGTTTTATCTAATATAAACATAGGGTATGTTGTAGCTACCAAGGCTTGCAAGGAGGCTCTTTGGTTAGGCCATTTGATCATAGGCCTTGATATTATTGATGTAGTCTCTACACTACATTCAGATTCTATGAGTACTATTCAATTTCCCAAGAATCCGGTTTTCCATGTGACGACAAAGTACATTGATGTGCATTAATACTTTATTAGAGAGGTCATTGAGGTCAAGTCCATCGCACTTTCAAGATCTCAACTAATCAAAATCCTATATATCTAATCATTAAAAGTATTTGAGCAAAGTGTTTTTCATTCCTTAAGAAGTTGATGGGCATTAGATGAGATGATGTCTTTCCTTATCCTATTATACTTTATGTACATTTTTAGTTTGTCACTTTTTTCTTGTTCTCTCCTCTCTATTGGCACATTTTCCTTTAACTAGGAGGTTGTTGGAGGTAAAGGCACCTGTGCCTACACTACCAATGTATTACGATACACACATGCGTACACGATAGACACATAAACTCTAAGTGTCCCTATTTGTCATAGAATCGACCAAACCACTACAAATTGATTCTCTGGAAAAGATGAGATAAACAAGAATTTCGAGGATTTCTTCTTGCTCCACATAAATAAATAAAGAAATAATGGCAATTGCTGGAAACAAGAAACCCACTAGGGGCACAAAAATGGAGGGTAAATAGGACGCTATCTTAGAGTGGGATTATTGAGTACAATTGAATAAAAATGACTAATGAAATGAGTGTTGAAATGAGTGCCTTTTATATGCTTAAATTAGGTGGTATTAGTAGGTGGAGAAAGGTGGAAAGTGACCATGGTATTCACTAACTATGGTTTTAATAAACCATGCATACATGACCTAGTCTAAGGCTTTATTTGCAATGTGTTTCTTTGCCTTGTTGTTCCTTACAAAGAGGCTATAGTGGATGTGATTGCACATTTCTCAACACTCTATCGGTTAAAAGAATTATCTAGATCATGGTGTGACAAGATCGAAGAGTATCTTGTCAACATTAGCTTTTATGTTTCTAATGCTCATTACTCACTTTATGTGAGAAAGGGAGATACATGTTTGGTCATCATAGTCATCTATCTGAATGAGTTGATTATTACAAGTGATACATTATGTTTGGATAATATCACTTGTTCTTCTTTGTCATTACTTATGCCTCATTATGATTGTCTATTTGCTCATAAGTGATCCACCTTAGCATGCATTCTCAATATTTTAACATGATATCAGAGCAGGTTTCAAGTTAATGAGTCATTAGGCCACTAATTGGGTCACTTCAGTTTGAAATCTTGGCTCCATCCACTTTTCCATGAATCTCTCACCTACCTCCATAGCCACCCACCTTCATTGGAAGACTTGAATATCTCAAACGAGGCCATTTTAGCTTGTGCTTTCTTCTAGAAAACTCTTCCTCTACTCGAGGCACTCCTCCTTATCACCTCACATCTAGACATTGTCGCCTCTCCTCTCCAGCATTGCATCTCTGAATCATACTGCTCATTCCACTTGCACACGCAACGATTTGGTCCATTACCATAGGGAAATTGAAGCTATACATCTAAGTTATCTACACCTCATAGGGTTTCTCAAATGGTTATGTTTATGAGCAACAATAAGCAAAAAACCAGTCGCCTGTCAAAACCCTAAAGAGGGCAGCAATAGCCATTAATTTTCAAGCTCAGATTTTACTTCATTTTCTTACTTTCTTTGGCTCAGCAATGTCACCGATTCTCTGATCTAATACAACACTTAGTTCTTAGCTAAGCTACCACTTCAAATTAGCAAAAAGAAGATTCAATAACATCAAGTGCTTCAACTACATAGTATCTCTTGATACTACCTAGTGTTAATTAACACTAATCCTCTTGTGTCCTTTGACACACTCAAATTCAACTATTTTGTTGGACTATTCTCAATTATTTGTTACTACTCCTACCAACAAAATGGGCAAAGATTCACCCTTATGCCGATTCAATGGTGTTGGATACCATACATGGCAAACTAGGATCAAATTGATCCTGATGAAGAAAGGCTTGTGGTCAATCGCAAGTGGTCAAGAGAAGAAACCAAGGGAAGCTGCAGTCTTAGTCATACGGGATAAAAATGATGATAAGGTTCAAGTTATTATCAAGCTTGAACTTAATGACAACTACATTCATGATGTTGATGATTGTGAAACTTCTCAAGCAACATGGGATTGATTAGAAACCTTGTTTGGAGCTCACTCAAAATCCTCCAAATTTGGGTTACTAATTGAAATGTTTAGGCTTGACATGAAAAGTAGTACCTCACTTGCAACTCATTTGAATTATATAAAAAGCTTGTTGACACAACTTGCAAGAATCAACTTGAAGTTGGATGAAGACATTTGCATTGGAGTGCTTCTCAAGAGTCTTCCACCTAAGTTTGATAATGTATCTACCCCATTAATCAACATGCCAAAGCCAAATCTTGTGGATATCAAATCCTCTCTCTTAGAAGAAGAAAAGAAGATCAAGAGCAAGGGAGAAACATAACTCCTTTATGTGAAAGGGAAGAAGAGCATAGTTTGTGACTTTTGTAAGAAAACTAGGCATATTGAGAATTTTTTCCATGCTAAGAAAAGGTCTCAAAGAGCATATCTTGCAATAGTCAAAGAAGATGAAAACCAAAATGGAGAGGAAGAAGAAGATGAAGACACCTAAGAACAAAAGGATAGGACTCACCAGTCCCTCTTTTGTAGCTCATTTTTTGATAGACTTTTTTAAGTTTTAAATGTGGACTTGCCTAATGTTCTTACCATAAGCTCATGTACTCCTCATGGAACCTCTACACACCATAACCTCTAGACACTTAGTGAGGCCTTTTGACAGCCTCTAGATTTATATGGTTGTTTCTTTCCATGTCTACACTTAGCAAGGTTCTACTCATGACAACCTCTGTATGCTCACAGTGTCCTTCTTGGTTATGATTGAGGAGGGGTGTTGAGAAATGTGCAATCACATCCACTATAGTCTCTTTGTAAGGAACAACAAGGCAAAGAAACGCATTGCAAATAAAGCCTTAGACTAGGTCATGTATGCATGGTTTATTAAAACCACAGTTGGTGAATAACATGGTGGCTTTCCACCTTTCCCCACCTACCAATACCACCTACTATAAGCCTATAAAAGACTCTCATCCCCACACTCATTTCATCAATCATTCTCATTCAATTGTACTTGCATTATGCTTGGATAATATTAGTTCTTCTTTGTCATTACTTATGCCTCATTATGATTGTCCATTTGCTCATAAGTGATCCACCTTAGTATGCATTCTCAATATTTTAATACAGAGTGCATTTTTAAACCTGCACACATATGTGGGATGCTTTAAATCTTCATAATCTACTAGCTACTCCATATATACCTCTTCTTACAATTCACCATACAAGAAGGCATTCTTTACATTGATTTGCTGCAAACTACAACCTTTGGCTACTGCCAAAGTAGTCACATATCTAACAATTTCCATCCTAGCAATTGGATTGAATGTCTCTTCATAATCTATGCCATATGTTTGAGCATAGCCTTTTATAACCACCCTAGCTTTATAGTTGCTAACAAAATCATCTACATTATGCTTAACTTTGTGTATACACTTACAACCAATAGTTTTGTTGTCCTTAGGTAATGGTACTAGATCCCAAGTCTTATTAGGCTCTAATGCAACCACATCCTTATCCACCATTGCTACATCCCAATGAGCATGACTAAAAACATTCTTAAAATAAGTGCGCTTAATATCCTCAACCACTTTTACCATATAAGCATAATGAAGAGCAGCATAACCTTCAAAACCAAATCTTTTAACATGGTATGTGACCCTACTAGACTACGTATCACTAGATCAATTACTGGGCCTTTATACTATCATTTTCTCTTTGTACTCCTCGTTCATGACTAAAGAAATACCAAGCTCATCATCAAACTTTCTAAACCACTGGAATCTCCATCAAACCCCAAATGACTAGTAGATGTATCATTACGATCTAGCACTTTCTTCTTTTCTTTGTCTTTACCTACAACACTTAAAGATGTGGGCCTACTCCTTAGTCTCCTAGGCCAAGGACTAATTGTAGATGTAGTACTAGATGATGTTTCTAGTCCACTAAGGCTACACGATTCTTACTTTTTTGTCTACACATAACTATCATGATCATCATTATCATCCAATGTATCACTACCCACTAGATGCATACCACTTGCTTATCTCATAAAAAACAACATCCTTGCTTACTCTGAACTCACATGCAATATGGTTATAACAATGACATTCTTTTTGCTCTAAAGAGCATCCAATGAAAATACATTTTTGGGCCTTTTGGATCAAGCTTCTTTTGCATCTCATTTGACACACAAACATATGTAACACAACCAAACACTTTCAAGTGTGACACATTGGACTTCTTGCCTGTAAAACATTCTTTAGCGGGAGGGAGGGAGGGTCATCCCATGAACTACAACAATGGGAGTTGTGTTCATAATGTAGACAGTAGTATGAAAAACTTCATTCAAAAAATATTTTGGCAAATTCTTTTTAGCCCATCAATACTCGTGCAACTTCTGTAGTGCCTATTTTTTCTTTTTACAATTCCATTTTGCTATGGGGTATACTTGTAAAAGTAAAGGATCTCTTTATTCCACGAGACTCAAAAGAAATTGTTGAACTCATTAGAGAGGTACTCTCTCCCTCCATGTGATCTCAAGCACTTAACTTTTAAGCCTGTTTTTGTTTCAACAACGACCTTGACAGTTTTGAAAAAAAAGCTCAAACACATAAATCTTTTCCTTCATGAAATATACCCATAGCTTTCTTGAACAACCATCAATGTACATGACAAAATATTTGCTGCCACTAAGAGATATATTATGTGTTGATCCCCAAATATTTTTATACATAACATTAAGTATATTCTTGCTACTCACATCTCTATCATGTGAAAAACATTGTCACGTGCATGCCTAACAATTCCCTGGCAGCATGCTTTAGTGGTCCATCGGGGAACTATCCTAGATGGTTTTGCTCGATACTTGTGAGAATGCACGAGATCTATCATCTAATTTTCCTAGAGCCCACCCCATAATAGAAAGTACTCGCCATCCCCATGAGGATCGATCTATAAGTTCAAGGTCCTAATTTGACAACATTGAGGTCTTGATACATCAGTTAGCTCCATGGGAGGTGTTCCACAAGGGCATCTCGTCTGATTGGAGTGATTGTAGTTACCCTTTGATTCATGGAGTATAATACTTTTTTCCAGTAACTGGTTAGGATTCATAGAATTTTAACGAAGTTCTAGCATAGCTACCGTACCTTTCCCCTAAGATAATTACTAATCAAGGTCTTAAGACCTGACCCTAGATAAGTCAACGCTTGGCTCTATCTAATTTTTTCTAATTAACATTTCGTTCAATATCTTGAAGCTCCCAACTTACCAAGACCACCCATCCGTAGGACGGATCCGTTAGGGATCTCTCCCACTTGCTTTTCACAAATGGTTTTCTTTAGTTTTCTAATTACCTATCACATTAAGTTATGACATATGAAAACAACTTCGTTAATTAACTTGTTATCAGAGGTTCCTTCACGTAATTTTTAGGGCACAACATAAAGATAGAGAAAATAGTCTTTTGGAAAAATACATTTTGCAAAGTTATTCACAATGATTTTCCCCTTCTACCTATGCAAAAGATAAACCTCCGTTCATCGAAAAATCCCTTTTGTCTACCTAGAAGAAAAGAAACCCTCCAAGATTTCCGCCCCTTCACTAGTACCGGGGACTCTAGGATCCCATCTTGATTCATATGAGGGTCAATCAGTTCCTAGGAGCAATTGAGAGATTTACGGCCAGAGCCCCCTGGCACTCCCACCTCCTATTGCCTAACGGATTCCTCATTGAGCAACCTCTCGCCGTCAGGGCCAGTCCAAAGCTCCTTGTGGTGGTACAAAAAAATCCCCCTTGGAGTAGGGTTCCACGTCTAGCTATGGGGGAGGCGTAGCACAATCTTTCCTCTTATTATCCTAATGATATATTTACAACCAGATCTAATTGCTACAAGCACAATCAATCTTTCCTGTGCAACCATCAATGCATGCACAAATCAAAAGAAACATCAGCAAGTGTTTTCAGCATAGGAGTAGTCCCACCCAAATCTAGGGTTTCTCTTTTAAGGTCCCACCTTATTCTTAGGGTTTCACTTTGTACTTGCAACTCTTTTTTGGGATCTGCAAGTTATTTTGTGAATCTGAATTCTATTTTATCCTTATAAAAAATTTGGTATTTTCGCCCTAAAAGATAATATGGGCATTTATACCTTGCACATCAAAAGCATCTGCAATGATTGCTATACAATAATCCTCCCTAAGATTGAAGAGCCTTTGGATGTCTGCTAGCAATATGTATTCCTTGTCTTGATAGGGAAAGTTTGAAGTGAAGCAACAGTATAAAAAGAAGAGTCACATACAAGATGTGCATTTGCATGGTTTTCTTCAATAATGGTCTCAGCTTTGAATTGGGAAACATCTAGTTTGCCAGCAATACGTGCTTCTTGCTTAGGGTCCAAACATTCCTCTACATCCTTGTCATTTTCTACCTCATCCAAAAGGCAGAATCTGAAACATTTTGGATCCCCTAATTGTTGTTCATCAAATTTAACAGGATATTTAACAAGAGTATACGCAATGGATGTAGTTGTTTTTAACATTAGCTTGCATTTCCTAGAATGAGTAGAACAAAACAAATATGAGATACAAAACGTGTTAAGAGACACTTTCTTGAAAACAAAGCCTTCTCTGAAGGTGAGCTCCCAATAGGTATGTGAACATATTCCTTTGCATCCTTTTCAACTACCAGAAATGCAAGACTTTCAAACTTAGCAAACTCCTCCAGGAAAAACTTCTTGCATGAGTTCAATACATGGTCAATATCTTAGTCAGGGTTGCAAATATCTTTGCAGTTCCATGTAATAAGATAACTTCATGCCATTCTGAAAAAGAAAGTCTAGGAGCCTTTTTGATGGAGAAACCTCTGTGATATGAGACAATCCACAAACCCTCAATGGTGACTTGCCTTTGATTGGAGACTTCCTAGCCATTCCCACACTTGCTCTGCTGAACAAGGGGAGAAAGTTGTGGGAATTTTAGGGGAAAAGGTAGCACAACCAAAAGCCCTTGTTGACCCTGATGACAATCTTCTTCTTTTCTTATTAGGGGTTACTTGCTCTTGGGAGCCTACAACATCCTTAGGTTCAAACATGAGTGAAAGCATGATACAGTGCAAAAGTGTGTACCACCTACCTCATGAACAATGCCTCCTCGCTTTGTATTTGCGGATCTAGGATACGGTGCAAAAGTGCACAAGTGACCTCAAGAACAATACCTCCTCGCTTCGTATCAAGGGCTACACGAAATGACGCGAATTGACATATGAAAAACTAAAAGTGGACCTCAACTCTAGCTAGGCTTGATAATTTGCCAAAAAAATCATAAATGTCTTATTACTTGTTTATATAGATCGACAACTATTTGCCACGTGGAAAGCCACGTAGACATCCATGTGGATGGCCCACACAAACCCTAGCCAATAAAATAGTGCCACGTGTTGCCTATCCTATAGGTATAAAAGATCAATGCCAACTTACGTGGCTCACTTTTCAATCCACGAGTGCAAATACATAGCAACGTCGAGTTCGCTTTGCCCTGTATCGGTCATATGCAAATACGGCACGAGCTGGTGATTTTTGAATCTGCGCTTCATTGCATTTGCACCGTATTGATCATCCGCAAATATGGCGCGAGTATGTTAATTTTGTACCTGCGCTTCACTTCTTTCGTGTCGTATTGGTCATCCGCAAATATGGCGCGAGTAGGTTAATATTGAACCTATGCTTCACTCCTTTCGTGCCGTATCGGTCATCTACAAATATGACACGAGTAGCTTGATTTCGAACTCGCACTTCACTCTTTTCGCACTGTATCGGTCATCTGCAAATACGGCACGAGTAGCTCGATTTCGAACCTATGCTTCACTCCTTTTTCACCGTATTGGTCATCTGCAAATACGACATGAGTAGCTTGATTTTGAACCCATGCTTCACTCCTATCGCGCTATATTAGTCATTTGCAAATGTGACGCGAGTAGCTTGATTTCGAATCTGTGCTTCACTCCTTTTGCACCGTATCGGTCATTTGCAAATACGATGTGAGTAGCTTGATTTTGAACCCGCGCTTCACTCCTATCGCGTCGTATCGATTATCTGCAAATGCGATGCGAGTAGCTTGATTTCGAATCCGTGCTTCACTCCTATCGCACTGTATCGGTCATCTGCAAACATGGCACGAGTAGCTTGATTTTGAACCTGCACTTCACTCCTATCACACTATATCGATCATCTGCAAATACGGCACGAGTAGCTTGATTTCTAATCCACACTTCACTCCTTTCGTGCCGTATTTGTTGTTTCTGTTTGGGGTTTAAGGTTTCTTATTTATGGTTTTAAAATGTTCTAACTTGTATCATTTTCTAGTAGGTCATGGCTAGGACAAAACAGACTGCAAGGAAGGTGTATATAGACAGTAAAGATAAAGAGAAAGAGACAAGGCCATCGGCTCCTCAATCTTTCCCTCCTGAGATCCCTCCTACCCCTAGTTGCCCTCAGTCTCCTACCATGGAATCTAAGCAATCTAGTGCAGAGATAGTGTCTTCTCCTACCCATAGTAAGCTTCATCATGTACAGTCCTCCCCTACAACTGCCAAGTTTCCAACCTCCCTTAGAGCCCCTATTCAACAAATGAAGCAACCTGGACCCTCTTATGCCCATGTAGAAGAAGACACTTCCAAGTCCAAGAGAAAGAGAAAATCTAGATTTTATTATGTTCAGAAATGTTTTAGTGAGATAAGGAAGGCACAAAGAGCTACACAACATGTGATTCCAAAGACAACATTTATTAGAGTTGTCAAAGATATTTCTTATAGATTATCAAGGGTGTTCACTAAAGTTGGCATGCAAAAAAAAAAGGCAGCCTGCAACCATTCTTTGCCTTCAGGAGGCTCCTGAAGACTTCGTTATTGATTTTGTCTAGATTTTATTATGTTTAGAAATGTTTTAGTGAGATAAGGAAGGCACAAAGAGCTACACAACATATGATTCCAAAGATAACATTTATCAAAGTTGTCAAATATATTTCTTATAGATTATCAAGGGTGTCCATTGAAGTTGGCATGCAAAAAAAAAGGCAGCTTGCAACCATTCTTTGCCTTCAGGAGGCTACTAAAGACTTCGTTATTGATTTTATGAACGATGCTTACATTGTTGCTGCCCACGCTCACAGAGTGAATTTGATGAACAAAGACTTTAGCATGGTCAACCGAATCATGTATATGTTCGACAAGGTATTGAGGCCCTTGCCCACTATTGATAAAAAAGCATTTGAGATCCTTAATGTTCCTCCAAAATTGTCTAGGATGTGGCATATATTAGCAATAGGTAAGGAAGGTGTGTATAGGTGGGGAGCTTGCCCCTTTAACCCTAACCTTGTGAAGCTCTATCACCCAAAACTCGCAATGGCATACCCTATTTCTTTTTAGCATGTTTCCATAAGTATTCATCTTTTAAGAAAAACCCATAGACTTTCCTCTTAATATTTTTTAACTCCTCATCTGACCATTCATCTCTCTTTGTTAATGTACTGAGGTATTGACCAATTCTCAGCCACTCTCCTGCATATTTGTCTTCCAGAAACACTTCTACACAAGATGCAAAACATCTAAAGTATATTCTCTTTGTTGTCCAAGCTTCTGTTAATGCTGTAGCAACACCTTGCATTGATAAATTCACTCTTACAACCTCATTTTCAATCGCAGAAAGATATCTTCTTCCTCCTCATCCATCATCCCATCTTCATTCTCATAGTGTGCTCGAGATAACATGTCTGCCACTGGGTTATCTCTTCTTGCAATATGCTAAAATTTAGGGTTCAAAGATTTGATGTATGCAATCCACCAGAGCATAGCAATGTCCAGAGTAGCACAACTAGTAATCATACCCAATACTGGCAAACAATCGGCCTCAATGACTATATGAGCACCCATAAAATACTCCTTATCACATTTAAGGGATGTCACAATTCCCCATAATTCTCTTTTAACTTGTGGATATCTTCTATGTTGTTCAATCAATACTTTAGTACCAAAGCGTATTGCATCCTTCCTCATCATCTTGCCCAATTGCCCATCCAATCCCGATTGGGCTTGTATCAACAGTAATAATGATAGGCTTTCCATGTGAATAGTCAGCCTTTCTCAATGTAGGAGTAGATTTTAAGAGTTGCTTCAATTTCTTCATTGCTTTCTAATGCTTCCTTTCCCAATGCAATCTTTGACATTTTCTCAAAAGCTGATATAGAGCATCGACTACATGTGCAAAGTGAGGAATCCATATAAAATAGAACACACATGCACCCAAGAATCTACACACCTATGATACATTCGTGCATACATCTTGCATTCTATCAATCCCATCTATTTTTGCTGGTGATGGTCTTCGCCCATAGGGCTCACACATATGCCCAACAATCAAAACCTCTTCAACTCCAAAGACGGCCATACTTTTGTCTAGAAAGAGTTAAATGCACCTCTTCTAGATGCGTCAAAATCCTCTCACAATCCACAATATGGTCTGTAACAAACTGTCTGCATCCATCCACGAGCATCCATCTTTTCATTCTTTTCATCCACTGCACACCCTTTGATTGGAACATCATCCAAGAATGGCATTATCAATTGTGGTATAAAATCCATGAGTACTCTATTCGTAGCATTTGTTATGTGTGCCATTGAGTTTTTTGCACCTTGTGGGAGAGTACACATCCGTACTAACCCCAAGGGAGTCTTCATGGTTGTGATATCCCTGCTTCTAATTGCAAGCTGAAATTGATCATACCTTGAGTAAAGATCACCCAAAGAATAGATCGCTCTGCCTGTAAAAGCCTCTACAAATTCATCAACCACAGGACCTGCATCCACATTTCTTATGGTCACTTTATTGACTGGTTGCACATCTTGAATAAATCTTAAAGCCCAATTCTTTTTTGGCACAGTAAACCAACAATTTGAGTATGGGGCTGAAGAGGGCTGCAAGATCTTCATGCGAATCTTTTCATTTAGCAAATCCATCAGATTTGGCAAGTAAGCTTTAGGCACTGGAATAGGCCTCAAGTTCCATGGTACATGTGGCACAGTAAATATGAGCATAGGAGAGACAACATTTGGATCCACACAACCTATTTCGCTTGGCTGAAATGCAATTGCCTTTCCATGCCTAGCCAACATCCACATAAAACAATGTTTCTCAACAGGCAAAAAAAACCCTTTTGTACCAACTTCCAATTCATGTAATATTTCAGATGTAAATTGATGACCTATATCTTTAGGATCTCGTAAGCTTGGCTGCCTTGACACTTTTTCATACAAACCCTCACTCTCTAGCGGAAGTGGTAAAGAAATCGGTTTCACCTTTTTGTCAACTGTTTTATACTTTGTCTCCACAAGTGCTTCAGTCCATTGTAATCCTTCTTGCTGAGCAAACAATGCTATAACATTATACATGTCCAAAGAACATACTTACAACACTCTGTTTTCAGCCTCATTTTCTCCATATATAGTTGCTAAAATTTCAGCCATAGTGTCATTAATATTCAGCCCATAAAAGATGCCTAAAATGCCTTCATTTTCAGCTAACAATCCCAATGCTATCACTTCCTTAGTAGCTTGTTTCATAGATATACGTTCAGCCTTGCACATAGCTTCCATAGGCTTAAACCAACATGAACTGTTTGCTGTAAACTGAGAAGAACCACTAGTAAATACATGCTTCATTCCATCAAGAGGCGAGTACATCCTCTAAACAACACTACTGTAGCCCTGCATTACATCAGTGCTTAATGAAAATCCAGGTCTTTGAATTCCCTTGCATTTGGAGCCAAAGGAGACTCTTGAAGCGTATCCCGATTTCTAGGATGATTAACACAAACAGTAAGAAATTGGACTGATTTCTTCACATCCTTGCTTCTGACTCTTGCATAAGCAGAACCATCATCAAGCACCTTTGTTTCCATATGCACTCCTGTAATATAGGGTTGTCCCAAAATCACTGCATATGAGGAATTATCTTGCACAAAGAAGTGCTGCTCTTCTTGTACATCACCAATTGTCACTTTTACATTAGGACATGCATCATAAAGCTCTCTCGAAGAATTATTTGCAGCCCTCATATGCCAACCATGATCAGTGTCTATAGTCATGCACCATTTTCATACAATCCACGCTCAATGACATTTATCTCAGACCCATGGTCAAGTAAAGCAACACAAGGAGTTTCACGTTCCCCTATTTTCACTACCGTTTCAGTGGTAGCCCTAGCCCAATGACTTCTTATGTAGTGACTTTGAGGAATAAATCCTAGAGTCTCTTCCACATATTGTTGCATCTGCCTTACTCCACCATGCATATTGCTACAAGACAATGCATTTTCAGCCACTTTCTTCTCTTTTCCATATGTTGTCCCATTAATTAGTAGCATCCTGCATAGATAATCCAGTACTTACTTCATGCTCATGTTCAGTCCGAATACCTAACAAGCTAGTTTTCTCTTCAAATTGCACCAATGCACTAGTGCTATCACCAAGAAACTGACGCTTCCTCTTAATTATTTCAATGATCTCATCATGAAATTCTTGCTTGGCGATGCCAAGCACCTCTCCCAAGGTGAATTCCACCTGACTATTTAAGATCCGTTCTTCAAGAACCTTCTTAAGATTTGTGGCTGTCTCAATGTCAGATTGCAACTTATATCCTAGCTGCTTGCCCTTCTTTTTGCCCTCTTGTTTGTTATCATGGTTTTGCTCCTAGCTGACCTCTTCCATAACATGCTCGGGAGGTGGCTAATTTGCAACTTTAGGCTGATCCACACTTCTTCTTGTCATTCTTTTAGATGTCCTTGCATTATCTTCATCTTTTTTTCATTTTTCTTCCACAGGTACATCCGTGTTTTGTACCTTTGCTAAATATGCATACACTGAATATGCATCTACCGGTGATTCCCAACCACTTATGCCACGAATGTCTTGCCTTGCATGAGACATTTCACTATCAGTGACCTTTCTCTTTTTAGCTGCATGTAAAGCATGTGTCCATATTTTAGCCTTTGAACCAACCATTACT
This sequence comes from Lygodium microphyllum, assembly GCF_053477565.2. Taxonomy (NCBI): domain Eukaryota; kingdom Viridiplantae; phylum Streptophyta; class Polypodiopsida; order Schizaeales; family Lygodiaceae; genus Lygodium; species Lygodium microphyllum. The sequence goes on along the minus strand of NC_141163.1, from coordinate 79,279,878 downwards.
TGGTCATGCATTCTATCCAACTATAGACCAAAAGTAGAAGCATGTACCATCCCATAAGCATTCCGAACTGCCAAGTCTTCCAACAACTTCTGGATACCTTCATTTTTGAAATTCAAAGCAAGAGGCAATCCCGTTTCTTGTGCATGGATTTTTTCATATTTCCAAAAGATGAGCTGTCGTGCCAAGGCCTCCTTATAGGCAGCACAATCTGTTCTCTCATGCTGCAAACTATCACACCACATACATCTTTTTCCTGGCTTAGGGGCTGTTGCCCATCCCCTTTCCTTTTGTTCTTTTTCATCCAATTTTGCAACCTTCAATTGAATATCCCACATGACTTTGACCAATTCATCTAATACATCTTCCCTAACAGAGGGAACAATAGCAAGTACAGCCATAGGGTTAGCCACAGAAGTAGGTGGCTTACTGGATACACCAAGTGTCTTGCCCGTAACAGTGGGCAAGCTAGAGACATGCAATCTTTCTCTTCTTCTATGCTTCTTCACAAGTGCAATAACAGATTCCTTGACATGTCTCCACTCTATTTTAAGACATGACTTTGTAGTTTGATCCTCCAGCAAATCATCAAGCTTCTCTTGAAGCTCAGGATCAACTGCATGTAGAAACAATTCAATTTTCTGACTTGCAAGAGCTTGCTATTCTGCAAGATCCAACTGCTCAAATCGACTTTCAAATTCTCTTAACAATTTTGTAGCCACAAGACCCTTATTGGGTTGTAAAACCCACTCCTGAAAAGTTTTGCGCATAATCAAATGGGTATCTTTAATATAAAATTCTTCCCTTAGTGTCTTCTTGAAGGCTACCCAGTTAGCATCCTGCATGTATAATTCAATAATCCGTGCTTTCAGTTCATGTACTGTAACACATACAAAATATCGACTCCATGCAGGTTGAGCCATCCCAAATAATTCCATCTTTTGAGCATAGATACGTACATATGCAGATACATTCCTGCCATTAAATAATTTCACCTCACACTCAACTGCTTGCAAAGAATTCATAACGCTTTCTGTTTGAGTAGAAGCTTGCATCACCTCTTGTTGTTGTTGTACCTACATAATCATATTCATATTTTGCACCAATTGTTGCAAAACATCACTGGAGATTGTGTTTGAAGGTTTTTCCATTTTGTTTTTTCTTCTTCTGACGACCTTTCACGTCGAGTTCATCAATGTCAGAGGGGTTTTTGTCAAAAGGTTGAATCCATCAGGGATCAGAGGTAGAAGGAAGTAGAGATAGGAGATGGAAGAGAAGATAAAGAATACACAAGAGGTAAACACAATAATGAAAAAGAACAATGAATCAATTCAATATGTATTGATAGAACTTGAAATCCTTTGCCTGTCACTACTCAGAAGCACTCTCCAAGCATTAGATCTCCTGGAGCTTCTTCGTAGAACAAAAACGTAGATATGAGAATAACAGCTCCTTCTCTACTGCTCGAAACCCAAATCTAATGGCTACGTTGTCTCCGAAAGGGGGGTAAAACCTTAGGACACCTAGTCACGGATCTCCCAGATCACTTCTTCTTTCTCTTCCCGCTCAAACTGCAATTTTCAGCATGTCAACAGCGATCCCGACGCACACGATTTCGTCAATTTGTCTTTTTTATGAAAATCTCATAACTGGATGAAAAAGCCACTTGCTTTTTGCATGCCATCCTAATCTAGAAGCATTTTTAAAATTTTTGGATTTTTTACAATAAATAATATCAAAAATAGGCTAAAATGATCCAAAATTTAGTATTTTTGGATAATCCATGCCACGGACACTAGCACTAATGACTCAGAACACATTGACTCTCTTGATCAATAAGAAAGTCAGATGATGATGCATTCCAGAGTTTTTCACACCGTGTCCGCGTAGTAGTAGCAGGACAACGTGGGTTCAAAATAAGCTATTTTTAAAATATCATTTTTATATATTGTTTACATGCAGAAGGGTATAATATAAAGGGGTTATTTACAGATTGAATAGAAAAGGGTTATGTTTTATTCAAAAAACATTCACAGATAAGGATATTTATAAATAGGCCTTAAATGCACTTTTGTAGAGGATATACATATAGTAACTTCCCCAAGGTTATAGACAACAGGACTTGAAAGGATAAGAAGAATCTCACAACCTAGGACTATAGGTACGGATACAATATATCAAAGTTACAAGATCTCCCTCGACGGGGATGAACAAGACACAAGATAATACTAGACAATATCTTATATTGCGAGATTACAAGGTGACAAGACAACATGAGTATAATGGAAGATAAGACAAGACTAGATACCATGATAGACAAGAACTGGAATTGAAACTTGAAGTTACTTACTTGGAGGTCTCAACTCTTTGAGCTCCCACAAAACTATCATTGCAAGACTAAGGAGCTCTATAGCAAGTTCCTCCTTTTGTAGGTGTTGAAGGGCAGCTAAAGATATTCTAGAATGCTCCATGATGACATCATTGATGATGCATGCAATGACATGGCATATCTTTTGAAAGGTTCTATGATGACATAGCAAGGATGGGTTTGCATGGTTGGCTCGAGGATGTCCTTTTAAGGGTGCATTCGCATGGGATGTGGATTCATATGACATGAGCAAGAATTAATCCATACACTTGATCATGGCATATTTGTGACATCACCCCCTCCTTTAGTGACAAGTTCCACGAGGAGCGGCTTAGTGGTTTGGTCCAAGTTTCATTGGGTTTCTCTTGTGAAGTTCTTTAACGTTGAGAGGTGCTCTTTGGATATATTCTATAGGTTTCCAAGTGCAATCACGTACTTTGATTTTGATTCAATTGTACTTAAGTACATTTTCCTCTCATTTCTCTTTTGAATATCTTAACATGGTATCTTAGAGCAATGATAGGTGTGGATGCTTGAGTACCTTGAGTTGATGATGTCTTCTTGTTTATTGCTACTCTCTTCTTTGACAAGATCTATGTCCATCAGATTTTCTATTGAAGCTCACTGCCCTAATGGTGAAGAAATAGATAAAGTCAAGTGCTACTCACTAAGAATATCATGGCACTGAGTATGCATGCTTCTACTCATAGTATTGAACTTTATGCCATTATTACTAGATCTTCTATTTATGTTCCTATTGTTTACACATTCTTGTGAATGGAAATCATGCTACCTAGAAACTTGGGGGGTGGGTGTCAGGGGTCATTATGTATAAATCCTATGTATTATGTGCATTCATAGCATATTTTATATATCCCTATGTAACTTATTTTGTGACATTTTCTTAATCCTTATATTACTTTTTTACATAAATTATAAATCCCCTATTTGTAAGTTTTTTTTCATAGAAAAATTTAGTGGATCCTTATGTAATAGATACAAAACACTAGTTTTATCATAGAATTGATCATAAATTAGCTTTTAAGATTGCATAAAGGAAGTTTAATAGTCTTATGATGATAGATACAATCAACGGACCTTGAATCTCCGAGATTGGGGATAAAGGTGGCTAAAGGAATAGTTGTCAAAGTGTGTTGTATTCAAATAGCTCATGAAACATAGCAACAATAATTTGGATGTGTCTAATGATGTCTAAGTGATCTAGCAATAGTAGGGGCAACAAATCAACTACTACAAATACAATTGTCAAGTGGGTCTTTGATAACATTAATAGGCATATGTCCTCCAATAAGCAAACAACTCTAGTATGACAACCTATCCCAACAACGTGAGATTTTTCACTCTCTATATGTGTAAGGATTTAATCAAGATATATGTAAAGCTTTGGCTTCAAAATATCTATCTAGTAATAACTTAGAGTATTTCTATCAATGTGCTAGCCATGTTGAGATGTTTTGGCTAAGGAAAAGTCAAAAAAAGGGAGGAAATCACCAAACCCACTGACAAACCCCATTGTATGGATCTAGTGACTCAGATTTTGAATTTAAACCTAGAGTTAGAGAGTAGTAGTGAGAAGGAGGATTTTGAAGATGATGAAGGCCAAAAGCCCATAAGTCAAAGAGGAAGAATAAGGGCTACAAACCCTCAGAGGAGGGAGCTTGAAAACCTGCACTCATAACCCTTTTGGTGTACCAAGTGTAATAATCATGGTCACTTGGTTACCGAATGTAGCCTTAATTAGTCATGGTGTGGCGTTTCCATATGGCTATCCATGTTACATAGGTCTATTGGCTACTATAAGATGTGACAAGCTAGGATATAGCAAGATGCAAGAGGAATGTAGCCTGCCAATTTGAATACCCCTAGACCATTTGCTATTGCAGCCCCCGACAGTGGCTTATACACAACAAGACTATCGGTCTCCCAAAAATGGGCCAAGGAGGAAAATAAAGAAATTGAAGAGGCAGATGAGGATATTACCACCCCTCAATAAACAATGTTTCTTTTGTATACTACACAAAGGACATTGTAGATCAAAGTGTCTCTAAGCCTAGCACTAGGATACTCAAAAGTAGTAGAGTCAAGATCACTATCCGTCACCATCTATCAATACAATGGAAATTAAAGAGGTACCTGATAAAAAAGTCAATGTGGTCACTTGGTTAGGCAAAAATTTGAAAGGCTTGGCATAAAAGGCCACAAAAATCTCATGGGCTAACTAGGGGAATTTCCACCATTAGATGGTTGCATGAACATCAAAGGAACTAGCAATGAGACCCCTAGCCACTTCTTGTACCAGATTCAAGACCAAAAAGTGCAAACTAAACTAGAGGACCATTGGAAACATTGTAGAGATCGCAACCAATTTCATATCTGAAATCAACACCTTCTAGATCACAAGTGAGAATCACAACTGCAGGACCATTGGAAGCATTGTAGAGACTGCATCCAATTTCAGATCTAAAATCAACATCTTCTTGATCACAAGTGAACATCCAAGTATTAGCTATAATGTGGCATCCACAACTACCAAGTCCTGGTTCATGGCATTACTTGCTAAAAGTAAAAGGGAACCAACCCACTTCAATAGTAGCTGAGGCCTTGTCCTTGTCATTGGTAGTTTCAACCAAACCAGATGCACAACATGGGGCCTAGTCTCCATTAATATTACCTTGGGAGACTTACTAAATATAGTCCTAGCATTCAAGGGTCACTTGTTGCAGATGATTCAACCGAATCAACCTCTACTACCAAAACTCAAAGTTGCAGCCTTGATTGCATCTACACTGGAAGTTTGGAAGGTAAAGGAGGAGCCACTTCCATCAAGAAGTGTTTGTCTGAAAGTCTGGTGTACTTCTTGGAACTTTCCCTGCTTTGATAAAACACCCTAAAAAATTATGAAAAATCCGCAACCATTGCAAAGTCCAACTTTCAAAGTAATTTGAATTCCCATCTTTCACGACTACTTAAAATTCTTGAATCCACATACTCTGCCGCCCTAAATTCCCTACTTCACTAGTATTATCTTTAGCCTTGCTTCACCAACTGCTAATAATTTAGTCTAATCCTCAATCCCATGAAATGCATCTTTGCTATGAAAGGTGGTGTTCCTTTAGGTCACATTATTTCAAGTGATGACATTGCTATGGATCCCAATAAGGTAGCTACCATTATGCAGACCCTAATCTCAAATTCCCCATCTTTTGTGTTATTATTTCTTGGCCAAGTTTGTTGCCATGGATGACATTTACAACTCCTATCCCATGTGGCTATCCCTCTTAAGTAGCTAGTCCACATCCCTAAAGTAGCCTTCATGTGGAATGACACGATAGACTTAGCATTCTAATATATTTGGCTACTACTATCCACAAGGCCCCAATTTTGGTCATATTGGATTGGACAAAACCTTTGCATGTCTTTGGGGATATTCCTTGGGGATAATTCAATCTTTACCAAATTAGGGCCCAAAGAGAACAAACGTACTACCCTACATCATGGGACTCCTTACGCTCTCAACATGGGTCAATGTTTATAACAATCAAGTGCAATGTATTCAAGATTTATTTTTATGATACCATATGTATATGTGATGCAATACAAAGGTGAATGCCCTTAAGTGCACAAACATTTTACCTAATGAAATCAGCATCGTGGATGTGCACAACCAATTCTTTTCATGATTTTTTCCTACTGGCATAATGCGTCATTGCTAAGGCAGTGCTGGACTATTCCATGCCACTTTCTCTTTTAACACTTAAAATAATCAATCCCTATATGCAAAGTGCAATAAATAAATAAGATTTAATACCACAATCAACACTCACATATCCCCCCTCTCTCCCTGTCGTTTAATGTTATGCTTGTGGTGGTTAGTGTAGAGTATGTTTTCATGTTCTTTTCTTATTTAGAAAGCACTAAATCACGCACTATAACATAGAAATGGAGATAAGCTAAGGCTAAATATCATACCTTAGGCCTACCATACATCCACAAACACATTTATAATTTTTTGTAAATTTTGGTGCATAAAATCTAATTTTTTCTATTTAAAATCTATTTTTAATTTTCTTGATTTATTTCAAATAAATTACTTGATTTTTCTAATTCAACCAATTAAGTCACACTCTAATCCATCTTGACATTTAATTTTACCCCACACCACATGAACACAATTGGATTGCTTAAAATGATGAAAACAACATTTTTTCCTTTAAAAATTACGCGTTACGGGTTTTCAAAAATTAATAACTCATGATTACAAGCATAGGTTCTAAATTTTACAACATGCAACCCTCAAACATATTGCAATCAAGCATCAAACAATTTTCTATTGCATATGAATGAGAATTGCATCATGAATTGTCAAAAAAGAATTGAATTTTCATAAAAAAGAGTGTACTTCCTTTTCTGGGATTTCAAATTTAATTTTGGGCAGCCACCAAGCCTGTCATTGACCCTCAAACCATGATGTCCATCATCCCTCTACATCAACATAATCCCATCATGATCTAGTGCAAGCCAAACAACTGGTCTTCTTCATTTCAATATATTGTTCCAAGAATCATCCGCATGAACACACCGTAAGAGGAGAGAGAGAGGGCGGAGAGCGAAAGAGTGATTTCCAAATTTTCTATATAGTCCACCACTTTTTGTTAAAGAATGGGTGTTGGCAGGTGAAAATTTTGACAAATAGGCTAGTGTAACCAGATCATGGTCTTGCTTTCAGCCCCATAGCCCCTCTCAAGGAATCGTGATGATGGCACCCATTGAACCCCCCATCCCAACTCATCAATTTTTTTTTGAGGGGGCCCAAGTCACTGCAAAGGCCAAAGGCCATGCCTCTTCGAACTTCAAGCTAATGACACCCCAAGTGCCCGCCGAGATCACTCTCAGCTTTCATGTACGGTGACTAATTTCAATTATGAAAATTGCTACGTGTTTGTCTTAAAGTCCCGTGTACTGCTTGGAACTTTCCCTGCTTTGATACAACACCCTAAAAAATTATGAAAAATCAACAACCATTGCAAAGTCCAACTTTCAAAGTAATTTGAATTCCCGTCTTTCACGGCCACTTAAAATTCTTGAATCCACGTCCTCCGCTTCCGTCAATCTTTAAATTCCACCCTAAATTCCCTACTTCACTAGTATTATATTTAGCTTTGTTTCACCAAATGCTAATAATTTAGTCTAATTCTGAATCCCATAAAATGCAACTTGGATATGAGGGTGGTTTTCCTTTGCATCACATTCTTTCAAGTGATGGCATTGCTATGGAACCCAATAAGGTAGCTACCATTATGCAGACCCTAATCCAAAATTCCCCATCTGTTGTGCTACTCTTTCTTGGCCAAGTTTGTTGCCATGGATGGCATTTACAACTCCTATCCCATGTGGCTATGATGCCAGGAGGCATATTTCACGGTGGATTCCGTGCCACGGTGGATTCCGTGAGGTTTTACGGTGGATTCCGTAAACTTTGATGACCGGGGCTCATACACAAAGTGGATTCTTTGTGCGAGAAGTAAATGGGGACGCCTATCCTTTTCGGGCGTTTCATTAATTTAGTGTGTACATGGGTGTGATTCCATAGCAGGTGATTCCACAAAATGCATATTAAATTAATAAACGTTTATGAGTTTAGAGTACGCACTCGTAATAAATTAAGGTTAGGATTGATTTCTAACCAGTTGATTTATTTATGTAGCTGAAGACTGCTAGGTATTCACTTTTGTCGGTTTAATTGTATTATTTTACTAACGATTGTGAATGCTTCAGTAGATGTGTAGAGATAGCAGCAGTGGCAGAGGAAAGCATTGGAGGATAGCGAGTATTCGATTTATTACTTATATTTTGATGGGCGCATACCTTAGGCATGGCGCCTATATTTTGTCACACCTATTTATTGAGGCGTTGGATATTTATTTATTATTTTGTATGCGCATGGGCGCACGATTATGTTATTTGTATTTGGACATTATATTGGGCATGCCAGACTCTTTGGGCACTGCCCATTAGCTTTATTCCTATTTTGTGCTAAAGCAAACTCAAAAGCTAAAAGCTTGCTATTTTGTAATTTGGGCTATTATTTGAGCTTGAAGATGATTAATACATAAAATACATGTTTTTTGGAGCGCTCACACAAGGCATGGGGGGGAGATTGCACCCAATTGGTCTCTTGTTCATGTCGTTCATGCTTTTTACCTTGAATTTTGTGCAAAAAGTAGAGTTCTTTTGTTCTTGGGGACCTTCCGGCATTCACTACGCAAGCCTACAACATCCGATCTGCGCACCAGTGGTATCAGAACGAAGCTGAGATTAAGAGCTTCCAATTGCTACCCATCTTGTGTGAAGGCGGAGCTCCTGGAACGATCGAGCTCTACGGTCAATCTCGTCGCGAACGGTCAATACAGGTGGATTCCTGGCGATCAAGAACCTCTGTTTCCATCATCAGATCGCGAAGGACCAGCCTGCAGCAGTGGAGGACCACTCCTACCTCTTCTTCTTCAAGTCGTCAAGAACCAGAGATAAGTCACAATTTTCATATATTCAAAGCTTTAAAAATTAAAGCTTCGAAAGCTTAGAGAAGCTTTAAGCTTCTAAAAATCTCATCGAGAGGTATTTGAGTATGTTCGAAAATTGCGCCGCCTGAAGAAAAAGGGCCCCCCCCCCCCCCCCCCCCCACGATTCAACGTTTTTCTCATTAAGCTTACAAGCTTAATCACTTAAGCTCCAAATCACATAAGCCTATCAAATTCAACAAGTACTGCAAGTTCTCCAAGTTCAAGTTCTGCAAGCATTCTAAGTCTAAATTCTGCAAGTCAGATAAAGCAACTAAGTTCTGCAAGTCTGGAACTCTGCAAGTCACATAAGTCTGCAACTCTGCAAGTCAGACAAGTCACCTGGAGTCAAAACTGGCTTCTGTTCAAAACACATAGAAGGGCTGTTCCTGTGCAGAAACTCCGAACTACAAAGTTGTTCATTGGAAGGTACTCTACGCATACGCAGGTTTGCTGAAGCAATTTCAGCATACGCAGAAGGATAAAACACAGATTTTTTAAAGAATACAAATCCCGCAATAGTCAAAGACGAAGATTGTGAAAGCCACACCCAAAAATATATAAGCCTTGTATACCCGACCTTGAGCTATGCTCATCCTGTTAACTTGATTTTGAGAGTGAGAGGTCTTTTGAGTTTTACAGGATGACGGAACCATATATGGATGATTTAATGGCTGAAGGCGACCTACCTGAACCTACGATGGAGCAAAAGTTGGACTTAATTATGATGCAATTGGATGAAGAACGACGAGCTAGGCAAGCATTGCAAGTTCAATTGGCTAATTTACAAAGATCGACTACCGACAAAGAGGAACCTCAATCTGAAGATCTTATCCGACGTACCATCAACGCGACTCTCGAAGCTCAATCCATCCGCAAGGAATCAAAGATAAGTAAAAGAAATTTCAAATTCCGTACTTTCAATGGCACTCGAGAGGGTAAAACTGTTCTTGCATTCATTAGTCAGTTTGATGACTACTTTCATGAGGAAACCTATGCAGAAAAAGATAAAATCAAGTGTGTCACTAATCATTTAGTGGATAGAGCATCTCTTTGGTAGACCGTGGTTCATAAAAGTATAGATTGTCCCGCTACCTGGGAGAATTTCAAGAAGAAGTTTATGCAGAATTTCCTTCCTCCACAATTTCATGAAAAAGCTATAAAGCAATGGGACCTTCTTCAGCAACGGGATCGTGAGCCTATTCCTCAATACACTGAGCTTTTTTGGAATGCATTACTCCAGTTATGCATACTTGAAGACGTACCTGAAGCGACACACAAGTGCAACTATATGTTTGGACTACTTGGGCATTACTACGCTGAAGTTAATATGTTCAAGCTTGCAACTCTTGAAGACGCAATTTCATTAGCTCATGACACTGAAGACAAGCTGCGAGGAAGAGATAGACGTCCACAGCAATTCCAAGCCAATGGTAACTATGGATCTAAGCAATTCAACTCAAATTTTAGAAGATTTAATCAAGGTCGTTTTCCTTCATCATCTTTCCGTAAAAATTGGGCAAAACCACCTGCTTTACCATCCAATACCAACCAAAACCCTAAGCCTATTCCACAGCCAAATCCTAATGTCCCTAGACTTCCTACCATTGCAAACAATGTAACCAAAGCCAAGCCTATAGTCTGTTATAAATGCCACCATCCTGGATATCTAGCAGCAAATTGCCATTCAAAGAAGCCACCTGTCCATATCAACTACCTTGGAGCAATGGAAGAAGACGAACATGAAGATATGCCTGATTTCACGGAAGATGAGGACGACATTACTACTCCTTCGGATACTTTACCAGGTATGCCAACTCCACATTCTTTATTGACAATGAAATGTTTAGTGCATGGAAAGGAAAAGATTATTTTGCATGATGATGGTAGTACTTATGATTTTATTTCTGCAAAGTTAGTAAAAGAATTGAAGTTACAGACTGTACCTACGCATTATCGCATCAAAGCAGCATTCTTAGGCACTAGGTATAATGGTACATAGGAAGTGCATGACTTAGAAATTCAAATTGGTGAATACACTGAAAGAAGAAATTTTCTAGTTGTACCATTATAGTCCAGTGACATTATTCTAGGTATGCCTTGGCGTCATCAGCATAACCCAGATATAGATTATTCCACACATTCAATTAATATTAAATTTCAAGGAAAACATATTACATTGTATGGTATGCATGCATCTAATGCTTTTCCATTGCTTTCTCATACTCAAGCTAAACATGCATTACGCAAAAGTAGTAAATCTTATCTCATTTGGGTGAATGAACTGCAAGTTAAAGAAAATCATATGCACCCTAGGCATAAAGAATTTCTTGCACATTTTAAAGACTGTTTTGCCGAAGATCTACCACCTGGTTTACCTCCTTCACGTCCAGAAGACCATAAAATAGATTTGATTCCTGGTACCGAACCACCTTGTAAGCACCATATAGGCATAACTAGATAGAGCAAAAAGAAATTCAAAGTCAAGTTGAGGAATTACTAAATAGAGGATTGATTAGACCTAGTAGTTCTCCATTTGGTGCACCTGTTCTGTTAGTAAAGAAAAAGAATAATACCTATCGTATGTGCATTGACTATCGTGCTTTAAATAAGATCACTGTAAAGAATAGGTATCCAATTCCTAGAGTCGATGACCTTATGGATAAACTGCAAGGTTCTACCATATTTAGTAAAATAGACCTTAAGTCTGGTTATCATCAAGTGAGACTAGATAAGTCAGACATATTCAGGACTGCATTTAGGACACAGTTTGGTCATTATGAATTTTTAGTGATGCCTTTCGGATTAACTAATGCACCTGCTACATTTAGTAGAATGATGAATCGTATATTTTTGAAATATCAGTATTGTGTAATTGTATTCTTTGATGATATTTTGGTGTTTAGTCAAAATGAGAATGAACATTATGAGCATTTATAATTGGTTTTCTAGTTATTAAAAGATAATCAACTGTATGCAAATCCGGAAAAGAGTGAATTCTTTAAAACAGAAATTGAGTATTTAGGTCATATTGTATCATCTGATGGAATTAAGGTTGACCCTAAGAAAATAGATGCAATATTGAATTGGCCTGTACCTAAAAACGTGCATGAGTTACGATCATTCCTAGGTCTTGCTAGTTTCTATAGGAAGTTTGTGCGTAATTTTTCATTACTTGCTTTACCATTGACCAAACTTCTGAAGAAAGGAATTGTTTATCATTGGTCCGATAATCAACAGAAATCCTTTGACTTATTGAAACATGCATTAACCCATGCTCCTGTACTACATTTGCCTGATTTCAATAGACCATTCTTTTTAGTAGTGACCGATGCTAGTGGATCATGAATAGGAGCCGTACTTATGCAAGACAATCATCCTATAGCCTATTCTAGTTGTAAAGTGAAACCCTCTGAATTGAAATATTCCATATATGATAAAGAATTATTAGCTGTTGTACAAGCCTTAAGACAATGGAAACACTACTTAATGGGTTCAGAATTTATGATTAAGACCGATCAGCAAAGTATAAGACATTTACTTAGCCAACCTCAAATATCTGACCGACATATCAAATAGGCATCCTTTATTCAGAGTTTTCATCCTATCATTCAATATCAACCCGGCAAAGAAAATGCAGTGGCCGATGCATTAAGTAGAAGACTTGCCATTCATAATATTTCTGTTATATCTTTTGATTCTTTGATTGCTATGAAAGATACTTATCATCAGGATATTACTTTTCATGCTGATTGGAATAAATTAGTTCAAAATAACTTGATTCCTATTGATTCACTATCTTATAATGATGGATTTATGTTTTATGAAAAGAGATTATGTGTTACAGTTCCATTCAGATCTTTTGTTTTGAATGAAATTCATTGTCCTCCATATCAAGTTCATAGAGGTATCATATCTACTTTACGTACATTAACTGAAGATTTTTATTGGCCGCATATGGACACTAATGTATCTAACTTTGTTTCTGAATGTTTGATTTGTCAAAGAGTTAAGAGACATCATGGTAAACAGTATGGATTACTTATACCTTTGTCTATTCTATCAAGACCATGGGAACAAATTTCTATGGATTTTATTACTGGTTTACCTAATACTAAATCTAACCATGATATGATCTGGACAGTAGTAGATAGGTTTAGTAAACAAGCGTATTTCATTCCATGTAAGAAAACTTTAACAGCATCACAGGCAGCACAATTGTTTTTGAAAACTATTTTCACTAACCATGGATTACCAAAAGTTATTATTTCTAATCGTGATTCTAGATTTTGTAACAACTTTTGGATTACTTTGTTTGCTAACTTAGGCACAAAGATTGATTTCTCATCTGCATTTCATCCTGAAACTAATGGATAAACAGAAGCCACTAATAGCACTATTTTAGATCTGTTACGTGCTTATACTATTTCTAAACCACAGACATGGGATACACATTTGCATTTATTATAGTTTGCATATAACAATACACCACACACATCTACAAAGAAAGCACCGTTTGAAGTGATTTATGGTTATAGATTGTCTACACCTGTTGCATCTTTATCAAATAGAATTCAGAGTGCTGATGATATTGCTAGTATGCACAATACTATTTTTGATGAGGTTAAAGACATGATTGCCAAAGCCCAGCAATCATATACCAAACAAGTCAATAAGAAAAGACAAGCAATGAATTTCAAAGTTGATGAATATGTTTGGTTGAGAATAGAAAAACGTAGATTACAAAGTGTAGATAGACACCCAGTTGTGAAATTAGCCCCTAGATTCTATGGACCATTTAGGATCATTCATAAAATTAATGACAATGCATTCAAGTTAGAATTACCACCTCACTGGAAAATTCACAACACATTTCACATTAGTTTATTAAGACCCTTTAGAGGCCAATTACCTGTACACCCTGTTTATGAAAACCCACCTTTGTTAGAGGAAGAGACTGAAATACTTGAACCTGAAGCTATCATAGACACTGACTTTCTGACCACTAGAACTGGCCAAAGATATTCTAGATATCTAGTCAAATTTAAGAACCATCTTGTAGAAGAAGCCCAATGGATGCACGCTAGAGACTTAAATGCTTTCCCCACTCTATTAGCTCCACATTGAGCTAATAGCAATTGAGGTCAATTGCTATCCCACCCTGGGGGTATGATGCCAGGAGGCATATTTCACGGTGGATTCCGTGAGGTTTTACGGTGGATTCCGTAAACTTTGATGACCGGGGCTCATACACAAAGTGGATTCTTTGTGCGAGAAGTTGATGGGGACGCCTATCCTTTTCGGGCGTTTCATTAATTTAGTGTGTACATGGGTGATTCCATAGCGGGTGATTCCGCAAAATGCATATTAAATTAATAAACGTTTATGAGTTTAGAGTGTGCACTCGTAATAAATTAAGGTTAGGATTGATTTCTAACCAGTTGATTTATTTATGTAGCTGAAGACTGCTAGGTATTCACTTTTGTTGGTTTAATTGTATTATTTTACTAACGATTGTGAATGCTTCAGTTGATGTGTAGAGATAGCAGCAGTGGCGGAGGAAAGCATTGGAGGATAGCGACTATTTGATTTATTACTTATATTTTGATGGGCGCATACCTTAGGCATGGCACCCATGTTTTGTCACGCCTATTTATTGAGGCGTTGGATATTTATTTATTATTTTGTATGCGCATGGGCGCACGATTATGTTATTTGTATTTGGACATTGTATTGGGCATGTCAGACTCTTTGGGCACCGCCCATTAGCTTTATTCCTATTTTGTGCTAAAGCAAACTCAAAAGCTAAAAGCTTGCTATTTTGTAATTTGGGCTATTATTTGAGCTTGAAGATGATTAATACATAAAATACATGTTTTTTGGAGCGCTCACACAAGGCATGGGGGGGAGATTGCACCCAATTGGTCTCTTGTTCATGTCGTTCATGCTTTTTACCTTGAATTTTGTGCAAAAAGTAGAGTTCTTTTGTTCTTGGGGACCTTCCGGCATTCACTACACAAGCGTACAACATCCGATCTGCGCACCAGGCTATCCCTCTTAAGTAGCTAGTCCACATCCCTAAAGTAGCCTTCATGTGGAATGACATGATAGACCTAGCATTCTAATATCTTTGGCTACTACTATCCACAAGGCCCCAATTTCGGTCATATTGGATTGGACAAAACCTTTCCATGTCTTTGGGGATATTCCTTGGGGATAATTCAAACTTTACCAAATTAGGGCCCAAAGAGAACAAACGTACTATCCTACAGCATGGGACTTCTTACGCTCTCAACATGGGTCAATGATTTTAACAATCAAGTGCAATGTATCCAAGATTTATTTTATGATACCATATGTATATGTGATGCAATGCAAAGGTGAATCATGCCCTTAAGTGCACAAACATTTTACCTAATCAAATCAGCATTCTGGACGTGCACAACCAATTCTTTTCATGATTTTCTGCTACTAGCATAGTGCGTCATTGCTAAGGCAGTGCTAGACTATTCAATGCCAATGTCTCTTTTAACATATAAAATAATCAATCCCTATATGCGAAGTGCAACAAATAAATAAGATTCAATACCACAATCAACACTCACATATCCCCCCCTCTCTCCCTACCGTTTAATGTTATGCTTGTGGTGGTCAGTGTAGAGTATGCTTTCATGTTCTTTTATTGTTTAGAAAGCACTAAAGCACACACTATAACATAGAAATGGAGATAAGCTAAGGCTAAATATCATACCTTAGGCCTACCATACATCCATAAACACGTTTATAAATTTTTGTAAGTTTTGGTGCATGAAATCTAAATTTTTCTATTTAAAATCTATTTTTTAAATTTCTTGATTTATTTCAAATAAATACTTGATTTTTCTAATTCAACCAATTAAATCACACTCTAATCCATCTTGACATTTAATTTTACCCCACACCACATGAACACAATTGGATTGCTTAAAATGATGAAAACACCATTTTTTCCTTTAAAAATATGCATTACGGGTTTTCAAAAATTAATAACTCATGATTACAAGCATAGGTTCTAAATTTTACAACATGAAACCCTCAAACATATTGCAATCAAGCATCAAACAAATTTCTATTGCATATGAACGAGAATTGAATCATGAATTGTCAAAAAAGAATTGAATTTTCATAAAAAAGAGTGTACTTCCTTTTCTGGGATTTCAAAATTTAATTTTGGGCAGCCACCACCGAGCGTGTCATTGACCCTCAAACCATGATGTCCATCATCCCTCTACATCAACATAATCCCATCATGATCTAGTGCAAGCCCAACAACTGGTATTCTTCATTCCAATCTGTTGTTCCGAGAATCATCCGCATGAACACACCTTAAGAGGAGAGAGAGAGGGCAGAGAGAGAAAGAGTGATTTCCAAATTTTCTCTATAGTCCACCACTTTTTGATAAAAAATGGGTGTTGGCAGGTGAAAATTTTGACAAATAGGCTAGTGTAATCAGATCATGGTCTTGCTTTCAGTCCCATAGCCCCTCTCAAGGAATCGTGATGATGGCGCCCATTGAACCCCCCCTCCCAACTCATCAAATTTTTTTGGGGGGGGCCCAAGTCACTGCAAAGGCCAAAGGCCATGCCTCTTCGAACTTCAAGCTAATGACCCCCCAAGTGCCCGTCGAGATCACTCTTCTCAGGTTTCATGTACGGTGACCAAGTTCAATTATGAAAATTGCTACATGTTTGTCTTAAAGTCCCGTGTACTGCTTGGAACTTTCCTTGCTTTGATACAACAACCTAAAAAATTATGAAAAATCCGCAACCATTGCAAAGTCCAACTTTCAAAGTAATTTGAATTCCCGTCTTTCACGGCCACTTAAAATTCTTGAATCCACATCCTCCGCTTCCGTCAATCTTTAAATTCCACCCTAAATTCCCTACTTCACTAGCATTATCTTTAGCTTTGTTTCACCAAGTGCTAATAATTTAGTCAAATTCTCAATCCCATGAAATGCATCTTTGCTATGAAAGGTGGTGTTCCTTTGGGTCACATTATTTCAAGTGATGACATTGCTATGGATCTCAATAAGGTAGCTACCATTATGCAGACCCTAATCTCAAATTCCCCATCTGTTGTGCTATTGTTTCTTGGCGAAGTTCATTGCCATGGATGGCATTTACAACTCCTATGCCATGTGGCTATCCCTCTTAAGTAGCTAGTCCACATCCCTAAAGTAGCCTTCATGTGGAATAACACGATAGACTTAGCATTCTAATATCTTTGGCTCCTACTATATACAAGGCCCCAATTTCGGTCATATTGGATTGGACAAAACCTTTCCATGTCTTTGGGGATATTCCTTGGGGATAATTCAATCTTTACCAAATTAGGGCCCAAAGAGAACAAACGTACTATCCTAAAGCATGGGACTCCTTACGCTCTCAACATGGGTCAATGATTATAACAATCAAGTGCAATGTATCCACGATTTATTTTTATGATACCATATGTATATGTGATGTAATACAAAGGTGAATCATGCCCTTAAGTGCACAACCAATTCTTTTCATTATTTTTTGCTACTAGCATAGTGCGTCATTCCTAAGGTAGTGCAAGACTATTCAATGCCAATGTCTCTTTTAACACTTAAAATAATGAATCCCTATATGCAAAGTGCAACAAATAAATAAGATTTAATACCACAATAAACACTCACAAATCCCCTCTCTCTCCCTACCGTTTAATGTAATGCTTGTGGTGGTTAGTGTAGAGAATGCTTTCACATTCTTTTCTTGTTTAGAAAGCACTAAATCATGCACTATAACATAGAAATGGAGATAAGCTAAGGCTAAATCTCATACCTTAGGCCTACCATACATCCACAAACACGATTATAATTTTTTGTAAATTTTGGTGCATAAAATCTAAATTTTCCTATTTAAAATCTATTTTTAAATTTTCTTTATTTATTTCAAATAAATTACCTAATTTTTTAAGTCAGCCAATTAAGTCACACTCTAATCCATCTTGACATTTAATTTTACCCCACACCACATGAACACAATTGGATTGCTTAAAATGATGAAAACACCATTTTTTCCTTTAAAAATATGCATTATGGGTTTTTGAAAATTAGTAACTCATGATTACAAGCATACCTTTAGATTTTCAAATCTCATACATTAGGCCTACCATACATCCACAAACACGTTTATAATGTTTTGTAAATTTTGGTGCATAAAATCTAAATTTTTCTATTTAAAATCTATTTTTTAATTTTCTTAATTTATTTCAAATTAATTACTCAAAATTTTTAAGTCAACCAATTAAGTCACACTCTAATCCATCTTGACATTTAATTTTACCCCACACCACATGAACACAATTGGATTGCTTAAAATGATGAAAACAACATTTTTTCCTTTAAAAATAGGCATTACGAGTTTTCAAAAATTACAAACTCATGCTTACAAGCATAGGTTCTAAATTTTACAACATGCAACCCTCAAACATATTGCAATCAATCATTAAACAAATTTCTATTGAATATGAACAAGAATTGCATCATGAATTGTCAAAAAAGAATTGAATTTTCATTAAAAAGAGTGTACTTCCTTTTCTGGGATTTCAAAATTTAATTTTGGGCAGCCACCACTGAGCCTGTCATTGACCCTCAAACCATGATGTCCATCATCCCTCTACATCAACATAATCCCATCATGATCTAGTGCAAGCCAAACAACTGGTATTCTTCATTCCAATCTGTTGTTCCGAGAATCATCCGCATGAACACACCTTAAGAGGAGAGAGAGAGGGCGGAGAGAAAAAGAGTGATTTCCAAATTTTCTCTATAGTCCACCACTTTTTGATAAAAAATGGGTGTTGGCAGGTGAAAATTTTGACAAATAGGCTAGTGTAATCAGATCATGGTCTTGCTTTCAATCCCATAGCCCCTCTCAAGGAATCGTGATGATGGCGCCCATTGAACCCCCCTCCCAACTCATCAAATTTTTTTGGGGGGGGCCCAAGTCACTGCAAAGGCCAAAGGCCATGCCTCTTCGAACTTCAAGCTAATG
Source organism: Lygodium microphyllum (assembly GCF_053477565.2). Classification (NCBI taxonomy): domain Eukaryota; kingdom Viridiplantae; phylum Streptophyta; class Polypodiopsida; order Schizaeales; family Lygodiaceae; genus Lygodium; species Lygodium microphyllum. The sequence continues at coordinate 79,260,874 of NC_141163.1, read as the reverse complement.
ACCCCCCAAGTGCCCGCCGAGATCACTCTTCTCAGGTTTCATGTACGGTGACTAAGTTCAATTATGAAAATTGCTACATGTTTGTCTTAAAGTCCCGTGTACTGCTTGGAACTTTCCTTGCTTTGATACAACACCCTAAAAAATTATGAAAAATCCGCAACCATTGCAAAGTCCAACTTTCAAAGTAATTTGAATTCCCATCTTTCACGGCCACTTAAAATTCTTGAATCCACATCCTCCGCTTCCATCAATCTTTAAATTCCACCCTAAATTCCCTACTTCACTAGTATTATCTTTAGCTTTGTTTCACCAAGTGCTAATAATTTAGTCAAATTCTCAATCCCATGAAATGCATCTTTGCTATGAAAGGTGGTGTTCCTTTGGGTCACATTATTTCAAGTGATGACATTGCTATGGATCCCAATAAGGTAGCTACCATTATGCAGACCCTAATCTCAAATTCCCCATCTCTTGTGCTATTGTTTCTTGGTCAAGGTCGTTGCCATGGATGGCATTTACAACTCCTATCCCATGTGGCTATCCCTCTTAAGTAGCTAGTCCACATCCGTAAAGTAGCCTTCATGTGGAATGACACGTGTGGAATGACACGATAGACTTAGCATTCTAATATCTTTGGCTCCTACTATACACAAGGCCCCAATTTCGGTTATATTGGATTGGACAAAACCTTTCCATGTCTTTGGGGATAATTCAATCTTTACCAAATTAGGGCCCAAAGAGAACAAACGTACTATCCTACATCATGGGACTCCTTACGCTCTCAACATGGGTTAATGATTATAACAATCAAGTGGAATGTATCCAGCATTTATTTTTATGATACCATATGTATATGTGATGTAATACAAAGGTGAATCATGCCCTTAAGTGCACAAACATTTTACCTAATCAAATCAGCATCCTGGATGTGCATAACCAATTCTTTTCATGATTTTCTGCTACTAGCATAGTGCGTCATTGCTAAGGCAGTGCTAGACTATTCAATGCCAATGTCTCTTTTAACACTTAAAATAATCAACCCCTATATGCGAAGTGCAACAAATAAATAAGATTTAATACCACAATCAACACTCACAAATCCCCCCTCTCTCCCTACCGTTTAATGTTATGCTTGTGGTGGTCAGTGTAGAGTATGTTTTCATGTTCTTTTATTGTTTAGAAAGCACTAAATCATGCACTATAACATAGAAATGGAGATAAGCTAAGGCTAAATCTCATACCTTAGGCCTACCATACATCCACAAACATGTTTATAATTTTTTGTAAATTTTGGTGCATAAAATCTAAATTTTTCTATTTAAAATCTTTTTTTAATGTTCTTTATTTATTTCAAATAAATTATTTGCTTTTTCTAAGTCAACCAATTAAGTCACACTCTAATCCATCTTGACATTTAATTTTACCCCACACCACATGAACACAATTGGATTGCTTAAAATGATAAAAACACCAGTTTTTCCTTTAAAAATACGCATTACGGGTTTTCAAAAAGTAATAACTCATGATTACAAGCATAGGTTCTAAATTTTACAACATGCAACCCTCAAACATATTGCAATCAAGCATCAAACAAATTTCTATTGCATATGAACGAGAATTGCATCATGAATTGTCAAAAAAGAATTTTCATTAAAAAGAGTGTACTTCCTTTTTTGGGATTTGAAAAATTAATTTTGGGCAGCTACCGAGCCTGTCATTGACCCTCAAACCATGATGGCCATCATTCCTCTACATCAACATAATCCCATCATTATCTAGTGCGAGCCAGACAACTAGTCTTCTTCATTTCAATCTATTGTTCCAAGAATCATCCGCATGAACACCTTAAGAGGAGAGAGAGAGGGTGGAGAGAGAAAGAGTGATTTACAAATTTTCTCTATAGTCCACCACTTTTTGATTCATAATGAGTGTTGGCAGGTGAAAATTTTGACAAATAGGCTAGTGTAATTAAATCATGGGCTTGCTTTCAACCCCATAGCCCCTCTCAAGGAATCGTGATGATGGCACCCGTTGAACCCCCCCTCCCAATTCATCAAAATTTTTTTGGGGGGGCCCAAGGTGCTGCAAAGGCCAAAGGCCATGCCTCTTTGAACTTCAAGATAATGACCCCCCAAGTGCCTACCGAGATCACTCTCAACTTTCATGTTCGGCAACCAATTTCAATTCTAAAAATTGCTTCGTGTTTGTCTTAAAGTCCTGTGTACTGCTTGGAACTTTCCTTGATTTGATACAACACCCTTAAAAATTATGAAAAATCCACAACCATTGCAAAGTCCAACTTTCAAAGTAATTTGAATTCTCATCTTTCATGGCCACTTAAAATTTTCGAATCCACATCCTTCGCTTCCTTCAATCTTTAAATTCCACCCTAAATTCTCATGATTTGGCACTTGTCTAGCATTTTCCCAGTGTTTAAATTCCACTCTCATGACCAAGCTCTACCTCAAGGAAATCTTTAAGAGATAGTTGGCACTATCTTATGGACATGCTTTGCCCTCAATGAAATATTGAAGTGAAAGTTGAAACTATCTTACCAATAGGGCCAAGGTTGACCCTAAGGGAACCTTAAGAGAGAGTTCAAACTCTCTTGCCTTGAGGGGCTAAGCTTTGAGCACATGGCCAAGCTCTACCTTAAGGAGATATCTAAGGGATAGTTGAAACCATCTTACCCAAAGGGAAAGGATCGAGCACATGGCTAGCTAACCTCTACATCAAGAAGATCCCCAAATGACAACTAAAAATATCTTGCCCATTATACCAAGGCTTGAGCGGATGGTCAAGCTGTACCTTGATGAGAACTTAAAGAGAGAGCCGAAATTCTCTTTCTTGCCCATCATAAGACCATGCTTGAGCACATTATCAAGCTCTACCTCAAGTAGATCTTTAAATGAGAGGATTTGTATAGCCTTTTAGAATATAGACCACACTGTAGGACATCCTGAATGAGAGGATTCCTATATCTTAAGAAGATGTTTAAATGAGAGGACTCTTATAGTCTTAAAAATATAAGCTAGGCTCCATGACATATTGAATAGAGAGTTCAAGCTATCTTGACCCAAGGGCTAGGCTTGAATGCATGGGCAAAGGCAACCTCAAGGAGATCTCCAAGAGAGTGATGAAAATATCTTGCCCACCAGGCAAGATTTGAGTGCATCTCCAAGTTCTACCTCAAGGAGATCTCCAAGAGAGAGTTAAAAATATATTGCCCACAAAACTAAGCTTGTGCATATTGCCTAAGTATGCCCCCGAAGAGATATTGAAGTGAGAGTTGAATCTATCTTATTGAATGTCTTCCAAGCTCTACCTTAGAGAGAGAGGAGAAAATATATTGCTGATAGGCCAAGCTCTACGCATAATATATCTCAACGTTAGAGGGTTGATATAAGCATGAGCACTTGGGTTATAGGCTCACAGATATCTCAAAGAGAGAGCTAAGACTTCTTGCCCTTAGCATGAGGCTTGAGGGCATGGCCAATATCTACCTAAAGAAGATCTCTTGGAGAGAGTTGAAACTATCTTACCTACCATAAGGCTAGGCTTATAGCCAAGATTTGTCCTTAAAGGGATATTGAAGAGAGAGTTAAAACTACATTTCCCTTAGGGCCAAGCTTAAGCACATGCCCAAGCTCTACATTAATTGGATCTTGAAGAGAGTTTGAATCTACCTTACTCTCAAGGCTAGGCTTGAGTGCATGGCCAAGTTGTACCTTAAGAAAATCTCCAAGGAAATTTTGAAATTGTCTTGCCCACAAGGCTAGGCATGAATACATTGAAAAGATCACCAAGGGAGAGTTAAAATGATCTTACTATGATATGGCCAACCTTGCACATATAGGTAGACTCTACCTCAAGGAGATCTTGGAGAGAGGGTTCAAACTATCTTGGTAACAAGGCCAAGTTTGTGGACATTTGTTCTCTCAAGATATTAAACTGAGTTGTATAGCTTTGGACTATTGCATCACCTTATTTGGGAACATTTGTCCTCCCAAGATCTTAAACTAAGTTGTATAGCTATGGATTGTTGCATAACCTTGTTTGAGTCTATTGAGTCTCCCTAGCTTCTAGGCATTAGACTTGTCCACCTAGAACCATGAGTGGAATGATGCCCTGGCATTGTTAAACATTGCGTAGTTGTTTTTTGATGCAAGCCAAGACACTACCTCTTTTTGCATTGATGACTCAAATATAGCCACCTTATGGATGGGGTCCACTTGGGTAGAAAAATTGACTCTATATGCCACCTCAAATTACCTAAAGTATCCAATTTCTTGAGTGATGAGCCAAAAATATTTGAAAATGGAACTTGCGCTTTGCTAGTTATCCAAGTGTGGACTCGAATACCACAAGACAGAATGGGTACAACTAGGATTGGTTTAGCTAATACAAATGACCCTCTTACTAGCTTTAGAGGCATCATAGGAATAATTGGTAGACAAAAGCATGCATCCTAAGGTCTAGGAATAGAGCATGGGATCTATTTGTGGGATTGCAAAGTGGATTGCTCCACCTAAAGGTTGTCATCCTCACTAAGGAACGAAGTACCCTCACGAGATGGAATTTCATATGGTTGCTCACACCTAGACAATCATGAAAACATAAGATGGAAGTCCTCTAATGGATCCTAAGATCATGTGCACATACAAAAATATGTGGTTAGGAAAGATCAATGTGGTCACTATATGTAATCAGGTCCAAGTTTTAGTTGTGGTCACCACGTGCAAGCAGGTTGCACCAACTCTGCAGAACAATAGGGTTTTAACATGCTTGGATCCAACACACTGATATACTAGCATTGTAGATATAACAATCTATAGCATATTCAAAGTATGACTACCAAATGTATCACCAAGATAATAATTAATGAAAGAAAAGAATACTCATATATTCCAGTAATGCATTATAATGTTCAACAATAGACCCATACCATGGGGGTACATCTAAAGGGTAACCGCTTAGAGGAATATGTGATAATGAACTAGACAACCATGATTGCCATTGTAGTAATATGATAAATGAAAGAATGTGAGGTAATCTCAGAGCATGGGAAAGCTCAGGAAACAAAGAGCCAAGAAAAGAGAAGAGGAGGAACACAACACATCTTCTCTACTCCTTTTATATCTTATGGTGCCCTCGGTCTCATGAAGTCCATCTGCCATAATCTATGCCTAAGTTTCCACCTTCCATTACTATGACACTTATGCCAATATTAATTGCATCTTTTAGCTACCAATCTTTGAATGCTACTTTTGGGGCACCAATTGGGGCCGTGAACTTGACAATCTTACCCATGTGATCAATCTTTGCCCTAAGGGTAGTATAGTTTAGACTACCTCTTGGAGATATCCTTGAGGTAGATCTTGGCCATGCACTTAAGCCTAGACAATCCCTACCTTAGGCCGAGTGTGTAAGATGCTTTTAACTCTATTAAGCCTAGCTTTTGGATAAGATAGTTTCAACTATTCCTTGCATATCTCCCTAAGGTAGGGTGTATCTATGCACTCAACTTTTTCCTTGTTATCAAGATAGTTTGAACACTCTCTTCAAGATATTCTTGAGCTAGAGTCTTTCCATGCTTTCAAGGCTAGCCCTATCAAGGAGATCATTTTAACTCTCTATTAGAGATCTCCTTACTGTAGAGCTCTCAAGGGGTTTCACTATATATATATAATCCTCTATATAACATGCATTCAAGGTCTACTTATAAATATCCTGTTATGTGAATTTTTCCTGAGTAAAACACAATCATTTTTTAATCAATCTATAAGTAACCCCTTTATATGACACCCTTTTGTATTTAAAAAATAGATAAAAATGGTGTCTTTAAAATCCATTATTTTGAACTCACGTGATATATACATATATTCATGAGTGATCCCCCCGAGAATAGCATCTAGTTAGGAAAGGAGCTCTATATGCAAAATGCCTTCTTGCTTTGAGCGCCCTATTTTGTTTCATAACTAAAGATTTCAAAAAAAGCAACAATAAACTCTTACCCGGTTCACATCAACAACATTCAAATCACCAGCTGCCACATCTATTGTTACCAACACGGCAGTCCTTCCATCTCTAAAGGAAGTTAAAGCCTTCTCTCTTTGAGCATGATGAAATTCAGCAGGTAGTGCCTCACAACCCATCAACTAATTCAAGTGTGCGGCAGGTTCATCAGCATCCCTTTAAGTTTGGGTAAAAATAATGGATTTGCATCCCTTCCCATAGACCTGTAGTGCATAGTCGTCACTAACGGCATCCACTATTTTAGCTCAAACGGAGGCTAGGCGTTGTAAATATTGTGCTTACAGATACAAGATCACCCAAGATAGACCGCTTTGCTATTTGTGTTGTGGTGATAGACAGTACCATTATACCTTCGGCCAATCTGTTAGCCTTGAAAAAAGGTGACTGTGACTTCACAAAAACAATGAACAAGCATGTAGAGAGAATTCGCAATGTGGTGACTACTCACCAAGTCAGCTACTATGGCAGAGGCCTGCGTCTGCAATGCAGTCCCTGAGTGGAAAGGCCAGGGGGCCACAGGTCCACGGCTGGGCCAGGCAAGTGCCTTGAAAGCTCTCTTTTTTTAAGGATGTTGAATATTATGCCTGCCGCCAAAGTAATCCTCTTTGTAATCTCCCATTGAGATGAAATAAGGGCCTTCCATCCTGAGCTAGTGGATCGTAGAGAGATGGCGCCCAAGAGCAAACCTGGTTTTTCTGAGATGGATGGTTCCTGGTCCTGATTTCTTTTGGCCTTTTAGGGAAAAAAAGAACCAACCTTCAAGGTGGCTTAAAATTTGCTTGTAAAGCTATCATCGTCTCTATAGAGATATTGTAAAAATCAATATAATCTCGCTTTACATTTAAAAAAACAAGGCACAAGAGCATTTTCTTTTGTTATTAGCATTATTTCTCAAAAGTAGATGATTTAACTCAAGCTAACAATTTGTAATTTATCAAAGAAGAATCATGTTATCATTGTGCCAGTGTAATAACAAATGCCCTAACCAATAATGCTATGAAAATCTAGGGATATTCGAGTTGCTAACTAAAGTTTCCATAGAAGAATGGTCCTGTAACGTGTCCACTAGAATCATTCCGGACACGTCTTAGCAGCCCATCGGGAAGGATGTCTAGAAAGCTCCGCCCGGCACTCCCATGGAATGTTACGGGACTTGCGATCTAGGTCTTCCCGCGTCTGCCACGTAGCGGAAGTGTCCTGGCCGTTTCCCACTTAGGATCGACCGGAATTAAGGTTTTCTAGTTACTTGTTTCGGTGTTGACGATCATCCTCTGTTCGTTGAAGACTTTGAGAAAAGTTCCCGGCTAACCGGGACCACCCGTTGTCGTATTGCTGCGCATTTGAGGTGTGAAAACCACCCAAAAGTTGTGCATGAGATTTGTTACTTTGTACATAATTAGTTGTTATGTTTGCTCTTTCATTCTATGCCGAAGATGGAGAAGAATAAGGTTTTTGATAGATTGGAAACTCGAGATGCAATCTCATGGGCTACACTTATTTCAAGATATGTCGATTATGGGCTTCGTGAGGATGTTTCTAACATCTACAACTGGATGTTCTATGTGTGAAATGGCAGTAGTATGGGCACAAAAGATCTGGAAGTCAATATGGATTATCGTCTGCGACTCGCTAATGAACGATGGTCTCTGCATGAGAGCCTTGGTGCAGATGATGCGACTGTAGATAAGGAAATTCCAAGAAAAGGATTTGAAGTTTGGCTTGATGAAGAAGAGTTTTTTTAACTTGGATAAAAAGGGCCGTGCTGAGAGGCAGCTATGTGCTGTTGCTGCTTCGAATGTTCTCCGGAATTTTTTGTTCATGCCTGAAAATGAGATTTTCATGGCTCAGCATCGCCATTGTTTAGAAACCTTAATCCAATGTATGGAAGATCACCATATAGAAGATGAAGAATTAGTCATCAATGCAGTTGAGACAATTGTCAACTTAGCACCATACCTCAATCTGCGGATGTTTTCTGAACGAGTTTCAGACCCACAGGATAGAACCATGGAGAAAAGAGCAGTTGTAGCTTTCTACGATTCTGCTGAAGTCGGTCAATTAGGAGAAGGCCGCTTTTTGATATGCAAAAGTTACGTGGTATGCTATTAAAATGGGGAAAAAGCAAGTAGGCAAGGCCGTTCCATTCAGAGATGAGGCGAATCCTGTTTTGGGAAAAGGAGGAAGCTATTGTGGAAGGGGCATATGGAGCCTTGCTGTTTTGGCACGAATAATCCGGTACTGTGGGGAAGCTAAGGGTCGTTTTGCTAGTCCGCGAGCTAGAAGACTTACTTGTTAATGCTGAACTAGATGGACCACCAGGAGATGAAGTTGCTGAAGGTAGCACATTTGCACCAGAAAGAGAAGACGACGATGACGACTGGGGTCTTGAAGTGTATAGTTTCAGACCAGAGGGTCCAGTTTTCTACCCTGGAATGACGTATGACCCAGAGGATCTTGATATATCAAGACCTTATAAACCCGGGGGAGAGGAATTTGGTCGCGGATGATGCTGTGAATAGGGTGACAGGGAGGACGAAGACGTTGCTGTGAAGGAGGTGAAGCCGAAGGTTTACGACGACGAAGGAACAAAAAGGAGAAAAGACAGCATCAATTGAGGTGGCGAATCTCATCCCGAGCCTTGGAGGCCTTCTTGAGGATTCCATAGTACAGATTTTGAGTGAACGTGAAAAGGCAGAATTGAGCAGAGGGAGTGATACATTTTTAGCACCTGTGGAAGAACCAAAACGTCTTTTGAAGCCTAAAAGGACGAAGTCTGACGACAGGGTGCAGGTTGTGGTTTTGAATGACATGTTTCCTTCCATTGAGCTGGAGCAAACTGCCGTACAGTTTAAGCAAAGCCAGCTGTTTGGGAGCCGTGTTAAAAGGGGACTCTGCAACTGGGAAAGATGAATCAGGGCGGATGTTGCTGTGATGGGGATGGAAAAGAAGAAGACGCAGATAAAACGCAGGGATGATGATGATTCAGCCGTGCTTGTCTGCTTTGCTTCTCTCTCTCTCTCTATACTGGATTGACGCCCGCAGCTCTCAACAACGAACGAGCTGATAAGGCTCCCTTCATCCATGACAGATCCGAATATGCCATCTATCCTCGCTTCTCTGAATGGCAAAAGAAACCGTTGCCAGCATCTCTATGTTTAGATACTCAGAGCCTCTCCTTTGATTTCAACAGATATGTCGCCATAGTCTTGAAGAAAATAGAGCCTCTCCTTTGATGTCAACAGCCGCCATAATACTCTTGAAGAAATGATGAAATTCTTGGCATGAAGGAAGTGATCTTTTGGCCAAGATTTCTCGTAAGAAGCAGCACCTGGCTTTCTCGCAATCGGTATGTCACCATAATCTTGACGATACGATGAAATTGATGGCATGAAGGAAGACTTTTGGCCAAGAAATCTTGTATGAAGAAACACCTAGCTTTCTCCCACTCGGGTCTCTCTCTGCAGCTTGGCTTCGAAGCTCCAAGGCAACTACATAGGCACTGGCCAGCGGTCGCCCCTCGGAAAAATCGTCTATCGTTAATGCTTATTGCAGCTGAGGAATTGCTCAAGTGCTCAAATTCTTGACGGAACAACGATCACTACTTCGGCCCCATCTTGTTCCTTTGAGTGAACTTCTTTTACCCCAATGTGCTCTCCCTCAATCCACTGACACTGACTTTAGTGCTACACTAAAGACACAAACTAGCTGATCTATCAGTTGAAGAAGAGTCTATTTTGAAGATATTCTCTTGACGACTGGATGACATATCTGATGCTCTTGTATTCTGATTTATAACATAAAGTGGTTTTCTTGCGAGGTTTTTGGTTGCTCCGTCTTGTTACTTGTACTTGAACCAAAAATTGTAATACACTTAAACCCTGGCATCATATTCGTCTTGATTATTTGTTTCGCTTGATCTTTCATCTTGGAATTTCTCAAGAACCTCTGTGGTTGTGACTTTGCTTTCGCAAACCCTTCGACATCTTTGGTGAACCCAACGTGAAAGCGTCGCAGAAATTTCAGGATGGGAGATTCTTCAGCCTCTTCTTCAACTCCAGCTGCGTCTACTTCAGCTCCATCAATGACTGCTGTGTCCAGTACTTCAACGGAGGATCTAAAACAGATTTTGCAGAATATGTCCATGTATATGCAGCTCCAAAATTAGCAAACACAAATGTATATGCAGCAGCAACAACAATTGCATCAACAGCAGTTGTCTCAACAAAGGCAACTCTATTCGGAGCAGGAGAATGCAAACAGCGCGACTAAGGCTATTGAAGTAGTTGAGAGTGAGAAGAAGCTATTTGACGGGCGTAATGTTTCAGCATATTTGAAGACATATGAGATCAAGATGGGGTTTTTTGGAGTTCCTGCTGGACTTATGAGCAAGTACTTCCTTCGTCTTGTCACACCTGCTTTGAGGACAAAGGTGACTGATTTATTTATTCAAAATACACATTGGCAAGATTTTAAGAAGGCTCTTAAAGAAGAATATTTCCTTGAGGACTTTGGTATGGCTACTCGACGGTCATTCCGAGAGTGGGTCTACATGCCAAACAAAGGTCTTGCTGCTTCGGAGTTGATTCGAGAATTCGAAGAAAGGTATAGTCAGCTTGATGCTATTGAACAAAGAGCATTGGATGTTGAAAAAGTTGAACTTTTCTTGCAAGCTGCAGATCCTGCTCTTCAAGAAGAATTGGGTGAGCTTCTTGAAGATCGCACGAAGCCTATGGGTCTTAAAACTGATTGGCAGGATGCTCAGGATGCAGTCTCGACATTGACCAAGAGGAGGATATGGAAGACTCGCCTACATAATGGTTCTATGACACCTACATCATCATCAGCTCCTATGCCTACTTCTATCCCTGTTATTTCTTCTCTTCCTCAGCCAGTTTCTTGGCCTATGCCAGTGCCTACTGTTCCACGACCGATGCCTCCACCTATTCCTTCTGTTCCACGACCGATGCCTACACCTTCTGCTCCAAAACCATCCACTCCATCCGTGCCTACTTCTCTTGATGACATAATCAAAGGTATCACAGATTTGACACTTGAGTCAGTCAAAGCAGAGTTGGTGGGTAAGTTGAAGGAGCAGTTTACTTCAACTGCGCCTGCTACTTCTTCTAGTGCTCCTATTGCACCTAGGAGTGCTCCTAGTGCACCTAGGAGAGATCGGAGATGTATTTGGTGTGATAGTACGGAGCATCAGCATTGCAGGGATTGTGACTCTTTCCAGGATGCAAGGAGGCAGAATTTGGTATATTGGGGGCAAGATGGTAAGATTTGGTTGACTGAGACAGGAGCTCCACTTGCTACTAACTTTGGTAAAGGTGGAATGAAGAAGTTGGTGGAGGACATGGCTGCGCGTACTTCTTATGTGACGGCTAGAGGTGATGCTCCTGCATATGGAGTACAGATTGAGAAGGGATTGGAGACTCAGTCCGCACTATGGACTTATGCTATGGAGACTGCAAACAAGGGGAAAATTCAGCAAACTGTTTTGACTAGCGCAGGCTCTAGCATCAGATCAGAGACAGGATGGGACTCGCCTGTTGACAGGTATTCTATTTATGCTTATTTGGCTAAATCTCATGGTGCAGATGTATTTGTTGAGGAGAAGCGTAAGAGGGATGAAGAAAATCCAAGTGCAGCTAAGAAGACTAGAGGGGGTGAGTTTGTTACTCCACCTACTGCAGGACCGTCTTCAAGACCAGGGCCAGATCGACAGATGGAGGATGCTCAAAAGAGGGAAAAGAGGCAAGAGCCTAGAGAGAGAAAGCAGCCAGGATTCAGATTGATGTCCGATATTGAGACATCTACAGACATGAAGAAAATCTTCAATGATAAGATACTTGGCAGTGAGGTGACTTTCACTATTTCCGAGATTTTGGGCATCTCAAAAAGAGAGTTTCAGGATCAGTTTCAGGAGGTCCTAAAGAGGAAAAGACATGCATTGGCTACCACTGATACACAGGGAGTTTTGATTGGAGAGTTGGATGATGATGATGATGAGGTTATGGTTGATAATGCTTCTGTTTTGCCACAGGTAGAGAAGAGGGTTCAGCCTATGCATTATGCTGAAATTGATGAGCCTGTTTTGATACCGCGTAGTCACTTTTCGCGGAGCCATTGGGCTAAGGCAACTACAGAGACGATGGTAAAGGTTGGAGAAAAACAGGTGCCTTATGTTGCATTGGTTGATCATGGTTCAGAGATTAATCTCATTGTTCGTGGAGTTTATGAGAGTAACAGATGGCCTATGGATGTAGAGCATGGGTGGCGTATGAGAGCTGCCAATAACACTGCAGGTGATTTATATGCTGCTTGCCCTAGTGTCAGGGTTTCTATTGGTGATGTAGAGGAGGATTTTCATTTCTTTGTGCAGGATTCATGCTCGTATCCCATAATTCTTGGACAGCCATTCATTACAGATATGCGTATGGAAACAAAGGTCATGGATGATGGATCTGCTTATGCACGGATTCGCAGTAAAGATGGTATGAGAGCAGTTCAGTTTATGACTGTATGTGTGAATCATGTTAGAAACAGGGATACTCTCAGAGATGCACCCTTACCCACTGTGAGGGATTCGGGTTTTCATTAGGTACCGCCGTTTCGCGAGACGACGGTGGTACAGAGGAGAGGAGATTGGAGTTCTCGCCTCCTGGCAGCAGTGTTTTCTCCTCCGGTTATGTTGGGATTTCAGCAAACAGTTCGATGAGCTATCAGAAGACTTCTAGATTGTCTAGAGCTGCCAGGCAGTATATATGCAGGAAGGAGAAAAATTTGAAAAATGCAGGAATTTTGGAGGATGATGATCACATAGATGGTATGTATGACAGTGTGATTTGTGCAGATACGATGGCAGAGATGGGAGATATGCTGAAAACTGATATGCTGAATTGTCATGGTAATGTATTAGTGCAATCCCTGGACATGTTTCATGAAATTGCAGATTTTATGTCACAGATTGAGTCAGAGGCTGAGGTAACTCAGCAAAGAGTATTGAGTGCTGAAGAAATTCAGCAAACAGAGTTTCCAGCTGGTTATGATCAGCTTTCAGAGAGACAGAGGGCTGAAAATTTTCAGCCAACAGAGTTTACTGCTGAAATATTTCAGCATTCAGAGTTTGGGGCTGTTTCTATGCAGTCCATAGAGCGGAGGGCTGAGAATATTCAGCCATTGGAATGCAGAATTGCTGATTTACAGCAAGGTTTATGTAATGCAAAAGAGCATAATGAAGCCAGGGTTGACACGAAATACAAAACTGTGGATAAGAAGGTAGATTTTATAGGCAAGATTATGGAGTATTGTTCTACCACTTCAGAGATACAGAGATTCATTGGAGCTTGTGTGTTTTATATGATTTGGATACCTCATTTTGCACACATTGCAGATTGCTTGTATCAGCTGTTTCGAAAGGGGCAGAAACTATTTTGGAATGAGAGCCACACTAGAACCATGCGGAAAATGAGGAAGTTATTGCAGATTTTTTGGAAGATGGTGAAAAGATGGTTTGGGCCATACATAGTCAGACATGTCTTTGATAATGCAACATATGAGTTGACAGAATTGGATGGAACAGTGCTTAGAGTGCCTATTGCTGGGAAAAGAATCAAAATTTTCAAGAAAAGAGATGATGAAGATTATGCATTGGAAGAATTTTCGAGAGAAGAGCAACGACAAGAAACTCCAATGGAAGAGACAGATGATATGGCTGGATATCCTGTTGATCTACCGGAAATGCATAACGAAGAGATTGATTTGTTTGTGGATCTTGATGATAATGATCATGGGTAGTTGGCCCATCCGGAGGATGCGCAGGATTAGAGGGGGTGGATGTCGTATTGCTGCGCATTTGAGGTGTGAAAACCACCCAAAAGTTGTGCATGAGATTTGTTACTTTGTACATACTTAGTTGTTATGTTTGCTCTTTCATTCTATGCCGAAGATGGAGAAGAATAAGGTTTTTGATAGATTGGAAACTCGAGATGCAATCTCATGGGCTACACTTATTTCAAGATATGTCGATTATGGGCTTCGTGAGGATGTTTCTAACATCTACAACTGGATGTTCTATGTGTGAAATGGCAGTAGTATGGGCACAAAAGATCTGGAAGTCAATATGGATTATCGTCTGCGACTCGCTAATGAACGATGGTCTCTGCATGAGAGCCTTGGTGCAGATGATGCGACTGTAGATAAGGAAATTCCAAGAAAAGGATTTGAAGTTTGGCTTGATGAAGAAGAGTTTTTTTAACTTGGATAAAAAGGGCCGTGCTGAGAGGCAGCTATGTGCTGTTGCTGCTTCGAATGTTCTCCGGAATTTTTTGTTCATGCCTGAAAATGAGATTTTCATGGCTCAGCATCGCCATTGTTTAGAAACCTTAATCCAATGTATGGAAGATCACCATATAGAAGATGAAGAATTAGTCATCAATGCAGTTGAGACAATTGTCAACTTAGCACCATACCTCAATCTGCAGATGTTTTCTGAACGAGTTTCAGACCCACAGGATAGAACCATGGAGAAAAGAGCAGTTGTAGCTTTCTACGATTCTGCTGAAGTCGGTCAATTAGGAGAAGGCCGCTTTTTGATATGCAAAAGTTACGTGGTATGCTATTAAAATGGGGAAAAAGCAAGTAGGCAAGGCCGTTCCATTCAGAGATGAGGCGAATCCTGTTTTGGGAAAAGGAGGAAGCTATTGTGGAAGGGGCATATGGAGCCTTGCTGTTTTGGCACGAATAATCCGGTACTGTGGGGAAGCCAAGGGTCGTTTTGCTAGTCCGCGAGCTAGAAGACTTACTTGTTAATGCTGAACTAGATGGACCACCAGGAGATGAAGTTGCTGAAGGTAGCACATTTGCACCAGAAAGAGAAGACGACGATGACGACTGGGGTCCTGAAGTGTATAGTTTCAGACCAGAGGGTCCAGTTTTCTACCCTGGAATGACGTATGACCCAGAGGATCTTGATATATCAAGACCTTATAAACCCGGGGGAGAGGAATTTGGTCGCGGATGATGCTGTGAATAGGGTGACAGGGAGGACGAAGACGTTGCTGTGAAGGAGGTGAAGCCGAAGGTTTACGACGACGAAGGAACGAAAAGGAGAAAAGACAGCATCAATTGAGGTGGCGAATCTCATCCCGAGCCCTGGAGGCCTTCTTGAGGATTCCATAGTACAGATTTTGAGTGAACGTGAAAAGGCAGAATTGAGCAGAGGGAGTGATACATTTTTAGCACCTGTGGAAGAACCAAAACGTCTTTTGAAGCCTAAAAGGACGAAGTCTGACGACAGGGTGCAGGTTGTGGTTTTGAATGACATGTTTCCTTCCATTGAGCTGGAGCAAACTGCCGTACAGTTTAAGCAAAGCCAGCTGTTTGGGAGCCGTGTTAAAAGGGGACTCTGCAACTGGGAAAGATGAATCAGGGCGGATGTTGCTGTGATGGGGATGGAAAAGAAGAAGACGCAGATAAAACGCAGGGATGATGATGATTCAGCCGTGCTTGTCTGCTTTGCTTCTCTCTCTCTCTCTATACTGGATTGACGCCCGCAGCTCTCAACAACGAACGAGCTGATAAGGCTCCCTTCATCCATGACAGATCCGAATATGCCATCTATCCTCGCTTCTCTGAATGGCAAAAGAAACCGTTGCCAGCATCTCTATGTTTAGATACTCAGAGCCTCTCCTTTGATTTCAACAGATATGTCGCCATAGTCTTGAAGAAAATAGAGCCTCTCCTTTGATGTCAACAGCCGCCATAATACTCTTGAAGAAATGATGAAATTCTTGGCATGAAGGAAGTGATCTTTTGGCCAAGATTTCTCGTAAGAAGCAGCACCTGGCTTTCTCGCAATCGGTATGTCACCATAATCTTGACGATACGATGAAATTGATGGCATGAAGGAAGACTTTTGGCCAAGAAATCTTGTATGAAGAAACACCTAGCTTTCTCCCACTCGGGTCTCTCTCTGCAGCTTGGCTTCGAAGCTCCAAGGCAACTACATAGGCACTGGCCAGCGGTCGCCCCTCGGAAAAATCGTCTATCGTTAATGCTTATTGCAGCTGAGGAATTGCTCAAGTGCTCAAATTCTTGACGGAACAACGATCACTACTTCGGCCCCATCTTGTTCCTTTGAGTGAACTTCTTTTACCCCAATGTGCTCTCCCTCAATCCACTGACACTGACTTTAGTGCTACACTAAAGACACAAACTAGCTGATCTATCAGTTGAAGAAGAGTCTATTTTGAAGATATTCTCTTGACGACTGGATGACATATCTGATGCTCTTGTATTCTGATTTATAACATAAAGTGGTTTTCTTGCGAGGTTTTTGGTTGCTCCGTCTTGTTACTTGTACTTGAACCAAAAATTGTAATACACTTAAACCCTGGCATCATATTCGTCTTGATTATTTGTTTCGCTTGATCTTTCATCTTGGAATTTCTCAAGAACCTCTGTGGTTGTGACTTTGCTTTCGCAAACCCTTCGACACCGTCCATAGGACGGACCCATGGTCCATCCTCCGCACTTTCCTCGGTTTGTTTTAGTTATGTAATTACCTACCACATTAGTTTGACATATACAAACAGCTTCTTTGATTAACCCTGTTATGCACTGGTTCCTTCACGTAATCTTATCACAGGACATAAAGAAAACAATGCCAAACAACTCCTTTATTATCATTTTTTCCTTTTATCTTTGAAATACAAGGAGTTCCCGCCCGTAGGCGTATTCATAATCCGCCCGAAGGCTATCCAGTAATCCACCAGGGATCACTAATCCAAGTTTCCGCTCGTAGACTAGTATGCGGGCCTCGAGATCCAATCCCGAGTCACGTTAGTCTCTTGTGCAGGGCCCGAAAGGCGAGGGATTTACGGCCAGAGCCCCCCCTGGCACCCAAGCGTCCCCCTGCTCCAAGCAGAACTCAACGGAGAGACCTCTCACGGCGGGTTCGGTCCACGTTCCCGGCGCGGTTAACAACCCCCTTGGTTAGGGTCAGGCAGGCAGTCGGGGGTAACTGAAGCTGCCTCTCCCTTCAGGCTTCAACCTGAAGTATTTAGATATATTCTCATCCTTTAGTTCATTGAGCAAACAATGCAAACAGTGCTTTCTAAACTGTTACAAGCACAATCAATTCCAATGGTCGTTTAGCTGGCAAACTGTTAAGGAGTGACTCCTTTTCTCCGAATGCAACCCGCATTCGATCCGGAATCAATTGCAACTTGGCAAGATTCCTATCATTCTTGGGTTAGGGTCATACCCTACCAATACTTTAGGTCTTGTTGTGGTAGGTTCCAGCGACCATGTCGCTTTAGTTTATTGTCTGGTCATTTGCTTCAAGGCAAATACCTAACTTTCCTTTTCCTTGGCAATTATCCCCCAAGAAAAGTGAGTAACAGGATGATTACTCATCCTCTTGTAAGTTAAATTCTATCAATAACTTGCCAACCTCATTTCGAGAGATGACAAAACTCTCTTGTGGACAAATCTCAAGTCTATACGATGTTGCAACCTTTTTGCACATGTGTTGCATCATTCCACGGGATCATTCCACCCATTGAATGGCGTCCTTCGGCCACGGAATTACCTCTAGCCGAGTAGCAGGGTTTAGGGTATCCTCCAAACCATTCCTAATTATGTTGGCCCATGATCCTAACAATAGGCAACTCCGTCGGAGTTTCATCATTTTAAACGAATGATCCTTGGGATAAAACCTTAGATCATTTCATGCATGAACATCCAATTGATTCGACATTTCGTGTGTAAGATTCTTAGGTTTGCGGGTTTAGACTTGGCAACCAGTGTAAAACTAGGTCGAATTCTTATTGCACTAACCCCTAGTTAACACTTTGGATACCTATCATATCGACCGAGCCATGCCCATATGAGTCCCTTGTGGTTTAGGTTACTTAGTCAATTCAATTATACTTGTCTTGCGACGAGGATGATCCTTCTAAAGGTAATAAATTAAATCTAACGGAGAACAATAGTTATAACTCCACCAACACGCGTAAACATGCGATTTATTGCTTTTACGCATCACATGGTCCACGATAACTTTATCTTTCTTTGGTGCACGATAATCTGGATACTAACTTTTCCTAGGACCTACTAGGTCTTACATCAATAATCATACCTACAACCTTGTTGTCTACTTTCGAATCTTATGCTTTGACGAACCATGCAACCTTTCCTAAATGCGGCTTCTGATGAATGACGTTTTCGCATGATGACTATGCAATACGCAACATTCTCCTAGCTACAATGTAGTTAACGAAGTTTATACCAACCAAAGCTAGTGTTAACTCATTCCATTTTTACATGCTATTGCAAGTCCATAAGATCATTTTCGTACTCTATTATTTCTTTTCGGATAATATCTTATGGTGTTAACCTTGCCTCATGAAATCATTACGAGAAGGATGTTGCCTAACATGCGGCACACACTTATTCCTACCATGTCTCGGACGAAAAAGAATGCACTTATAAATTCCATTTCTTTGCCTAAGTTTAGACTCATTACTTTGATAATGTACCAAAAAAAACTACATGCGACTAGTCTTCTAAGGCGGATAACTCGTTCAAATTCATGACATATTTCCAATCCTGCCTAATGTTTCAAAGATACTTATCAAATGTATTTTTTTCCCAATTTCCACATGCATTAAAGTTACGCGTAAAAATGCAATCTCCCTTATGAACTAAGCGCGCCTAATCATTTCTTTATGCGAAAATAACTCAAAAGAACCTGGACTTGAGGGCGGGGAGATATCCGCTTGTATACTCGGAGATGAACCTCCCGCAGTCGCATCTTGTGTCCTTTTTGGGGCCATCGTAGGTGTAGAGTCGGCTTCTGATTTTGCCTTTGTGGTCTACAGATTTACTTGCCTCGGAATGCGGCCTTCCGACCTTTGCCTTTTTCCTCGTATGCGGGAAATTCCTTTGCGGGATGGCACTGGCGGCAAAGGGCTTTAGGAGTTCTTTTAGGAAAAACTCGAGTTGGCACGGAATTGATTCACGGATGGCTTGAGGGCTTTGAAGTCTTTTTGGCGAAAAGTCTTTTTCGATGGGTCTTGTGGGGGTCTTTACGGCTTCACCTTCTCCTCTTCACAGTCTCGGGGAGGGGTATGAATGGGCTAGTGGGAAGGGGGGCTTAAGAAGCCCCCTTAGAAGCTTCTTGAAGAAGCTTCTGGTTGACTGCAGCAGCGTCGAGGAGGGGGAGTTCGTCGTGAAGAGGGCGGGGATGGGGCGGACTGAGGTGGCCTGGCGGCTCCTGCACGGCGGCGGCTGGCGACTTCCTGCACGGCGGCGGCTGGCGACTTCCTACACGGCGGCGACCTCCACCTCCCTCTCACGGCCCGTCCACTTCTGCACGGCCCTTGCTCTCTCTAGCCTCCCCCCCTCTAGCTAGGGGGGTGTTTATATAGGCATGGGGGGAAAAGAGGGCATCCACCACGGGGCCCCCTTGCATGGGTCACCCCCCCCATGCAGGCCACGTCTGCCATATCCCCATCCTCCCCACACTCCCCCTTCTCCAGCCATGCATCGGCTGGAGAGAAAGGGGGAAAAATAAAAAAATTTGCCTTGAATTACTCAAAATGCCCCTCCCAAGAGGGTGTTTTTGTGAGACTTGCGGTTTTGAACTCCCGGTTTTGATTTACCAATGCGGAGGATCCCATTTCACGCGTGCGGGTCACACATTACACTGCCAATAATTTCAATGCAAACACCGCCAATAATTTCATGCAAAACAGACCCTTTGGCATAAGGTTCACCTCTGTGTGGATGACACTTGATCCACCAGTCTCAAACATCAACATCTTCGGCATAATCACATGTCCTCACTTCACATAAGTGCTGGCACAACACGACGTGTTTGTTTTTGATCATCAAGTACATCTTCGGGATAATCTTTCCACTGGACGAGGCATTCTCTCAAGGTTCTAGATCTCAACTGTCTCTCCCTGACATCTAAAATCTTTTCCGGTCTTAGTTCAAGGACTCCTTGACTAGGCATTACAATTTTGTTGGTCATCAAGTACATGATTAGGGCTAGGTACATACTTCATTCTTCAATAGACTGTTATGGAATACATTATGAACCTTTAGGTTTTCAGGGAGTTGCAGTCTATAAACATTAGGTCTTAAGCACTTGAGGATCTTGTATGGTCCACAATACCTTAGCTTTCTGCAATCTCCTAAGGATAGAGAACTCTTCTTTGGGCATACGTGAATGAAGACCCTGTCTCCTTCCTCAAATATTCTATCTTGACACTTCAAATCCATGTATGCCTTCTGTCTATCCTTCGCAGCTTTGATGTCCCGAGAAAGTGAAATTATGAGCTTCGCACAATATCTTCTATTTAAATAACTGGCTTGCTCGTATACATACTCTCGTCCTATAGTAGACAAGTCCACTACTGACAGAGAATTCACGATACTTAGCCTCTAGCTTTTGTTCCTGGTCCTTGATAAAGACTTCCCTTAGCATCCCTTGATAGGCTAGATCATGGCATCCTTCCTCTCTAGTTAGCTCAAGTATTAGGTCGTTTGGCATGGACACCTCTGTAGCTAGAGATCTAGCTATTGATAGATTTTGCAAGATTAGAGAATTAAGGAATGCCTTGCGATTGAGTGCATCAACAACTACATTCTTCTTTCCAGGTCAGTACTTGATCTTAAAATCATATTCCTCCAATACTTTAATCCATCGACGTTGCCTCATGTTGAGCTCGTTCTAGGTAAAAAAAAAATCCATTTGAGACTCTTATGATCGGTTACTAGAGTGAACTTATTTCCCAACAGATAGTGTCTCCAAAGCTTTAGAGCATGGATGACAGCTAATAACTCCAGATCATGAGTGGCATAATTCTTTTCGTGACTCTTCAATTTCCTTGAAGAATATGCTACTGGATGACCTTCCTGCATAAGAACACACCCCAAGGCAAGAATGCTGGCATCAGTTACTACCTCGAACTCCTTATTGAGGTCGGGAAGTTTCAGAATAGGTGCCGATACCAAACATTGCTTCAATTGGTCGAAGCTATTTTGTTCGGGAGTTGACCATGTAATGGAAGTCTGCTTCTTTAATAAGTCGGTAAGAGGTGCTGCAATCAAAGCATAGTTTTTGATAAAGATCCTATACCATCCTGTCAAGCCAAGAAAACTACGTATCTCTTTGACGGATACTGGTATTGGCCATTCAAGCACATCTCTGACTTTGGCTGGATCTACTGATATTCCTTCTGATGATACTATGAATCCTAGATATTCAATCTGAAGTTTGAAGAATGCACACTTCTTCATTTTTGCATACAGCTTATGAGACCTCATTGTCTCCAACATAATCCGTAGTTGAGGTTCATGATCTTCTTCCTGTTTAGAATAGACTAAAATGTCATCGAAGAAGACAAGCACGAAGTCATCAAGATATGGTCTAAAAATATCCTGCATTAATCTATTGAAGGTGGCCGGTGCATTTGTAAGGCCGAATGACATAACCAAGAATTCAAAGTGCCCATATCTTGTATTGAAGGCCGTTTTTGGAATATCCTCATCCTTGATCCTGATTTGATAGTAACCTGACCTGAGATCAATTTTGGAAAAGATCTTTGCACCTTGAAGGCGATCGAGAAGCTCATCTATTCTAGGAATAGGATACTTGTTCTTGACCGTTGATTGATTCAACCCACGGTAATCAATACATAGTCGAAGTGTCCCATCTTTCTTTTTCTGGAATAGAACTGGAGCTCCCCATGGTGAATTGCTAGGCCGGATGTAGCCTTGGTTTAACAGTTGCTTGGGTTGTTCCTTCAACTCAATAGCTTCCGATATAGACATTCTATAGGGTCTCTTCGCAATTGGCGCAGCTCCTATTACTAGCTTGATCTCATGATCTACTTCTCTTTAAAGCGGGAGTTCTGTTAACTCTTCAGAACTACGTCCACGTATTCCTTCAGCCAAGTGACCAAATCACTTTACTTCTTTATCAATATTCATAGTCAAGACAATCGGGAAAAAGTTTTATTCCATTCATATCGACATAGCCCTTTCGAGGTACAATTATTTCTTGGGGCGATGGAAACAAGTTAATACATTAATTCGAAGAGAATAAGATATTATTGCATTCAGCTACAGGAACTGAGTAGTAGTACGGATTGGGGTCATCGATTTTCAGGAATCGATAGTTCATTGGAAGATTAGGGTATCTTTTCCTTTGATATCCCTTCTTCACATGACGTCCCAAAACCCTGATTCGGTCGGCAGGGATTCTTTGAATCACTTCCCCGTACACATACTTATTCTGGTTAACCCTTCGACCTCCGACCTGTAGGGTCGCGTTTGCATGAGCCTCAATAAAGACGAACAGCTTTACGATCTTCAAATCCTCCATCCACTTGATTCTCTTCAAGTTAATTTGAAGGTACGCAGGTTGATAGGCAGTTATGTAATAGATCCCTGTAACACCCATCCATCTCCATTCCACGTACACAGGCGATGGATTGTAAATGCGGTCTAGGATGTTCATCATCTCAACCCTTTGTCGATAATCCGTGGAATGCATCGCGGTCATAAACATGACTCGGAACACTAAGAACTTGTTCCATGCTTCATAATTCTGCAAGACAGCGTTGAAAGTAAGGAAATGTTTGGACATCAACAATTTCTTTACTTCATTTTTCAATGAAATTTTTATGAAAACAATTCCATTGTAAGTTGGCTCTGATACCAACTGTAACGTGTCCACTAGAATCATTCCGGACACGTCTTAGCAGCCCATCGGGAAGGATGTCTAGAAAGCTCCGCCCGGCACTCCCATGGAATGTTACGGGACTTGCGATCTAGGTCTTCCCGCGTCTGCCACGTAGCGGAAGTGTCCTGGCCGTTTCCCACTTAGGATCGACCGGAATTAAGGTTTTCTAGTTACTTGTTTCGGTGTTGACGATCATCCTCTGTTCGTTGAAGACTTTGAGAAAAGTTCCCGGCTAACCGGGACCACCCGTCCATAGGACGGACCCATGGTCCATCCTCCGCACTTTCCTCGGTTTGTTTTAGTTATGTAATTACCTACCACATTAGTTTGACATATACAAACAGCTTCTTTGATTAACCCTGTTATGCGCTGGTTCCTTCACGTAATCTTATCACAGGACATAAAGAAAACAATGCCAAACAACTCCTTTATTATCATTTTTTCCTTTTATCTTTGAAATACAAGGAGTTCCCGCCCGTAGGCGTATTCATAATCCGCCCGAAGGCTATCCAGTAATCCACCAGGGATCACTAATCCAAGTTTCCGCCCGTAGACTAGTATGCGGGCCTCGAGATCCAATCCCGAGTCACGTTAGTCTCTTGTGCAGGGCCCGGAAGGCGAGGGATTTACGGCCAGAGCCCCCCCTGGCACCCAAGCGTCCCCCTGCTCCAAGCAGAACTCAACGGAGAGACCTCTCACGGCGGGTTCGGTCCACGTTCCCGGCGCGGTTAACAACCCCCTTGGTTAGGGTCAGGCAGGCAGTCGGGGGTAACTGAAGCTGCCTCTCCCTTCAGGCTTCAACCTGAAGTATTTAGATATATTCTCATCCTTTAGTTCATTGAGCAAACAATGCAAACAGTGCTTTCTAAACTGTTACAAGCACAATCAATTCCAATGGTCGTTTAGCTGGCAAACTGTTAAGGAGTGACTCCTTTTCTCCGAATGCAACCCGCATTCGATCCGGAATCAATTGCAACTTGGCAAGATTCCTATCATTCTTGGGTTAGGGTCATACCCTACCAATACTTTAGGTCTTGTTGTGGTAGGTTCCAGCGACCATGTCGCTTTAGTTTATTGTCTGGTCATTTGCTTCAAGGCAAATACCTAACTTTCCTTTTCCTTGGCAATTATCCCCCAAGAAAAGTGAGTAACAGGATGATTACTCATCCTCTTGTAAGTTAAATTCTATCAATAACTTGCCAACCTCATTTCGAGAGATGACAAAACTCTCTTGTGGACAAATCTCAAGTCTATACGATGTTGCAACCTTTTTGCACATGTGTTGCATCATTCCACGGGATCATTCCACCCATTGAATGGCGTCCTTCGGCCACGGAATTACCTCTAGCCGAGTAGCAGGGTTTAGGGTATCCTCCAAACCATTCCTAATTATGTTGGCCCATGATCCTAACAATAGGCAACTCCGTCGGAGTTTCATCATTTTAAACGAATGATCCTTGGGATAAAACCTTAGATCATTTCATGCATGAACATCCAATTGATTTGACATTTCGTGTGTAAGATTCTTAGGTTTGCGGGTTTAGACTTGGCAACCAGTGTAAAACTAGGTCGAATTCTTATCGCACTAACCCCTAGTTAACACTTTGGATACCTATCATATCGACCGAGCCATGCCCATATGAGTCCCTTGTGGTTTAGGTTACTTAGTCAATTCAATTATACTTGTCTTGCGACGAGGATGATCCTTCTAAAGGTAATAAACTAAATCTAACGGAGAACAATAGTTATAACTCCACCAACACGCGTAAACATGCGATTTATTGCTTTTACGCATCACATGGTCCACGATAACTTTATCTTTCTTTGGTGCACGATAATCTGGATACTAACTTTTCCTAGGACCTACTAGGTCTTACATCAATAATCATACCTACAACCTTGTTGTCTACTTTCGAATCTTATGCTTTGACGAACCATGCAACCTTTCCTAAATGCGGCTTCTGATGAATGACGTTTTCGCATGATGACTATGCAATACGCAACATTCTCCTAGCTACAATGTAGTTAACGAAGTTTATACCAACCAAAGCTAGTGTTAACTCATTCCATTTTTACATGCTATTGCAAGTCCATAAGATCATTTTCGTACTCTATTATTTCTTTTCGGATAATATCTTATGGTGTTAACCTTGCCTCATGAAATCATTACGAGAAGGATGTTGCCTAACATGCGGCACACACTTATTCCTACCATGTCTCGGACGAAAAAGAATGCACTTATAAATTCCATTTCTTTGCCTAAGTTTAGACTCATTACTTTGATAATGTACCAAAAAAAACTACATGCGACTAGTCTTCTAAGGCGGATAACTCGTTCAAATTCATGACATATTTCCAATCCTGCCTAATGTTTCAAAGATACTTATCAAATGTATTTTTTTCCCAATTTCCACATGCATTAAAGTTACGCGTAAAAATGCAATCTCCCTTATGAACTAAGCGCGCCTAATCATTTCTTTATGCGAAAATAACTCGAAAGAACCTGGACTTGAGGGGTCGGGGAGATATCCACTTGTATACTCGGAGATGAACCTCCCACAGTCGCATCTTGTGTCCTTTTTGGGGCCATCGTAGGTGTAGAGTCGGCTTCTGATTTTGCCTTTGTGGTCTACGGATTTACTTGCCTCGGAATGCGGCCTTCCGACCTTTGCCTTTTTCCTCGTATGCGGGAAATTCCTTTGCGGGATGGCACTGGCGGCAAAGGGCTTTAGGAGTTCTTTTAGGAAAAACTCGAGTTGGCACGGAATTGATTCACGGATGGCTTGAGGGCTTTGAAGTCTTTTTGGCGAAAAGTCTTTTTCGATGGGTCTTGTGGGGGTCTTTACGGCTTCACCTTCTCCTCTTCACAGTCTCGGGGAGGGGTATGAATGGGCTAGTGGGAAGGGGGGCTTAAGAAGCCCCCTTAGAAGCTTCTTGAAGAAGCTTCTGGTTGACTGCAGCAGCGTCGAGGAGGGGGAGTTCGTCGTGAAGAGGGCGGGGATGGGGCGGACTGAGGTGGCCTGGCGGCTCCTGCACGGCGGCGGCTGGCGACTTCCTACACGGCGGCGGCTGGCGACTTCCTACACGGCGGCGACCTCCACCTCCCTCTCACGGCCCGTCCACTTCTGCACGGCCCTTGCTCTCTCTAGCCTCCCCCCCTCTAGCTAGGGGGGTGTTTATATAGGCATGGGGGGAAAAGAGGGCATCCACCACGGGGCCCCCTTGCATGGGTCCCCCCCCCCCCCATGCAGGCCACGTCTGCCATATCCCCATCCTCCCCACACTCCCCCTTCTCCAGCCATGCATCGGCTGGAGAAAAAGGGGGAAAAATAAAAAAATTTGCCTTGAATTACTCAAAATTCCCCTCCCAAGAGGGTGTTTTTGTGAGACTTGCGGTTTTGAACTCCCGGTTTTGATTTACCAATGCGGAGGATCCCATTTCACGCGTGCGGGTCACACATTACACTGCCAATAATTTCAATGCAAGAGATAATCCTTTGCACAAGGTTTACGTCGTGTGCGGGACGTCAATATTTACGGTACGCAGTTGCGGAAATATTATAGGTCCAACTAATGTAATACATGCGTAAGTAGCACAAGGTGGCAAGTTTAATGCTTAGTTAGGTGGCTTGATAATGCATCTACGTTTCAATAAAAACATCTACACATGAAGAACCTAGAATGAAACCAAAACATTGTAATAACAAGCTAGTGTACCCTATCCTACATTGTTAGGACTAAGACTTGTGAGTCTAGCGCATTAATTAATACCATTGGAACTTATTCATTCTGCAACAAACTGGTCAACTACTATTCAACATGTCTTATATACCAATGCGTAGTTGCATGCATAAACATGAATCACAAACTAAGCTCTACATACATACATAGAATAGCAGAGACAATAAGAATGGTTGTGACTATGTTCATAAATTTGTACAAAATAATATTATGCCACTCAAAAGGGTGTTTGAATTTTCTTGCAACATAATGAATTAGATTACATATTTAAATAGATTTATACAATTTCAAAGAGCTGCACAATGTACTTAAACCAATTTACTTTTTAGTAAGGTGATCTTCATGATTCATTTACATAGAAGGTTTTTTTCAAGTGTTGCATTTTAAGAAAACCTAACTACATGGTTGCTAGATGTTTTTTTGGATACAACCATGATGTGAGACTTTGACTTGATATGCTGTGTGAGAATCGTATGCAAGTTTGACCTTGAAGGGCACAAATGCAACCATTTCTAATCATACTTGCATACAACTCATACTCTCCCTTTATCTTTGTAGTCATTTAATGTTGCCTCAATAAGCTCAAAATTAGATCCTGTATGATTTCAAGTCAAGACTCTCACAAATTCATCTCCAAAATGATTAGAATTTAGCCCTAAGATACATATACAAAAGTGATTTTAAAACAAATCCAAACCTTACTAAAGTTCAACTCTTTCATAAACCAGTAATTGTTGTATATGAAAATAACATTTTACTAGAGGTTTCAATGGTAAAAAAGATGTCACTTACCTTTATGAGTGATATTAAAAATATCCATCTCCTCTAATTCAGCTAGAACTGCAACCATATTATCTTCATTGCTTTCTTCTACATCTTTTGAGCTAGATGTCACTCCCATCTTCAACCCTCGATTTGTCAAATACCATACACTCACCCTACAATTCATGCACTCCAAGACACTACATAACCTTTTTCATATTATTATTATTTTTCTTAAACTACCTTACTCTCCAACTCCTCTATTCAATTTAATATATTCGTCCAATGCTTCAAAGTTCATACTAAAGCTTTCTTATCTTTTGAGGGCGGCTTCGAAGCTGAAACTTCATAGCTGACAATTTGTCAAAGGCCACCATTGGTCATTATGTCCGACTCCCTTATAGCTGTCACAACATACTGTTCACCTTGCGTCTGCTGGCAGCTCCAACTGGTAAGGTGGTCCTCTCTCAAGCAGTTCGACGAACCCTTCGCTACAACACAACACGCTCGAGCATACAGTCACACTCCCATCACTATCGTATAAATCCTCCCGGCCGGCCGCCCCCCATGGAAATATTTGTATCTTGCTGAATAACAGCTATCCTCTCCAGTTCGCTAGTGTTAACCACCCTGCTTCCTTCCCTTCAATTGAAGCTTCTCCTTCTGACAGTGTATGCACCTCAAGCCTTGTTCCTTACGGCAGCAGCTGCTCTGTACTTCATTTACTGCAATCGCCAGTGGGGCCTTGATCGTCTATGGTTGGTAAGTAATGTTGACTGGCGATATAGGCCACCCGTCCTGGTAGTAGCTGCAGTCTGTACTCTCTTCCTGTCCCCCAGTTAGAAGAAGCTTTCTCGGATAATCCGTCAACCTGCTCCTGCCATCTAGAACTGATGCTTTAAAGTCTGATTCTTCTGAAGCTCTCTAGAGGAGCCCTCCTAAACTCTCTCCAGCAATCCTCCAATCTCACACACACCGCCATCCAGAACCATCCTTCTCTCCTCCTCTAGACATCCATCCTGACCGTGTCATCGACTTTCTGTATCGGCTATTTTATTTTCTTCACCGGATGGCCTTACACTTTCTAAATGGGCCTTTTGGATAAGGCTTTCCTAGGTCTTTGTTTTTATGCAAGCACTTTACACAACCCTCACAACCTACATAT
The DNA here is from genome assembly GCF_053477565.2 of Lygodium microphyllum. NCBI lineage: Eukaryota > Viridiplantae > Streptophyta > Polypodiopsida > Schizaeales > Lygodiaceae > Lygodium > Lygodium microphyllum. Next base: position 79,232,408 of record NC_141163.1, on the reverse strand, counting down.
ACACCAATAATGCACACACACCCCCTATACATATGTAAAGCACAACGCATACTTTTCTTGTCCACACACACCCAAAATTCCAGCTTGTAGCCTATTCACTTATACTAACACATCACACTATTATACTCCAAATATTCTTACAACAATGCATACACTAGGCCCCTAAACAAGCATACAAATGAGAAAATATATATGTAGTTGCACAAAACCTTTGGGCCCTATTTACTTAAGGTACCCTTTCAATATTATAAAAACTCTCGTCTCTTACTCACCTCTCCAAGTGATAAAGGAACCATACTCCTCACAACTCCCCTCACAACACTCTTTGTTGGAAAAGAAGCCCTTGCTCTAATGCCCTTTGGACGAGCTTCTTCAAGACCCTATGTGGTCCTACCAAAAGATGCCAATGCCTTTGACGTACCACATGCTCATGCACAAACGCTCTTGAAGAAAGTGCATCTTGATGGAATAGGTTGTGCTCCTCAATCCCTCAATGCACACGAAGGAAAGATGTATGCATAGATAGCTTTGTGCCCAACCTACTCTAGTGTTAGTGATCTATGCATATGAGCACATAGAAGTTCCTTGATTATATTAAGTTCCTTTAACTCTCTTAGAACCTCACTCCTAATGAAGAGAATACATTTTGCTCCAACTCTTTCAAGCACTCTATATTGATAATTTGAACTCAAAGAACCCTCTCAAAGAACTCTTTCAAGCACTCTAGATTGATAATTTGAAATCAAAGAACCCTCTCTCAGTTGATGAAGACCTTCATGTCCCTCAACTCACCCATCCACCTAACTCTCTAACCCCAGAGTTTCTAAAAAGTAATGAACATCCCAATGTATAGTGTCAAAAGGTGTGTGCACAATGAAGGTGCTCTCTCTCATGCTCATGCATCTAAGTTTTAATGGATACAACCCTAGTGGGTCTCATGCCATGTAGTGGTTCAAGATGGTGCAATGTAGTGCTTTTGTAACATGCCTGCCCTTCAAATTGTGGGACATGTCTTAGCAGCCCATCGAGAGATCAATCTAGAAGACGGCATCCGGTACTCCCAAGGAATGACATGGGGTTTGCCAACTAGGGTCTCTCGAGTCTGCCTCGCAATGAAACTTAACCGGCCGTTCCCACTAGGATCGACCTGAAGTATGGGTTCCTAGCAGTCAAGTCTTCCTAACAGCCTTCTAGCATCGGTCGACAGCTGCTCCACTTTGCGTAGATACAACTGGACCCAAGCAGACTCATATCGCACTTGGTTCAAAGAGAATGGGAAATGAGAGGGAGGCATCGCTCGACCTCTCTACCCGTAGGGCATAGTCCCATTCCGGTCCCCTAAAATGGTATGAATCAGGGTTTCAACTTATAAGTTCTAAGGTCCTTGTCTAACTAACGTTCGCATTAAATAAATTCCATTAAGGAAAGCTCTCGGCTAACCGAGACCACTCTTTCGTAGGATAGGCCCATTGGTCACATCCACCACGCTTCCCTCGAGGGTTGTTTTAGTTATCTAATTACCTACCACATTATATTTGACGCATAAAAACAACTTCCTTAATTAACCCATTAATCACAGGTTCATTTACATAATTTAGGCCACAAACACGAAGACAAGATAAAACAAGATCAAACACTTCCTTAACTTATCTTCAGATTAATGTTTGTCTCCCGCCCATACAGGAGAATTAAGTGTTCCTTTCTGCCTCCGCAGAGTTAATCCTTCCGTATCTTGAAAATAAAAACCCAAAAGTTTATCCTACCAAGATTCCGCCTTGTAACTAGTATCATGGCCTCGATATCCCATCTCAAGTCACGTAGAACACTTGTGTAGGGTCCGGAGGCATTGGGATTTACGGCCAGAGCCCCCCTGGCACCCAAGCGTCCTCCTATGCCAAGTAATTTCCATGGAGAGACCTCTCGCGGCGGGTTCGGTCCTCATTCCCGGTGCCGATTCATAACCCCCTTGGTTAGGGTTTGGCGGTTCGCAGGGGGTAGCTAGTGCCATCCTTCCTTAATTATCCCTTAAGGAAATCAACCAAGTTGAAGCAACCAGCTTAATAACATTTACTAGGGAAAATATCCCTTTTGTTTCCATGGCAATCAGTCATCTCAGATCCAGCCATGCAATCATCAATCACAAACAACTTGGATTAGCATCCAAAACCACATCAAGCAATCACCTTGCTTATGATCCACCTATCCTTAGTAAGATTCTCTCCTCTTACAAACACAACCAGTCGACATTCACTTGGAGATACCCTTTTCAAACAATCAAGCATAACTTGGGAAAACAGTCCATCTTTAACAATATCAACCTTCGTTAAAACCATTTCAACAGCTCCAAGCAACATGCTTAGCATAAATCAACTACCCTAAAGTTTGCTTTCCCCCTTGAGTTAGGGCTTCGCAAGGTCAATTTAGCAAATTCCTTCTAGATCCTTTAAGTGATCTAAGTGATTTCACCTTGACCTTTATTAATCAAGGCTACCTATTTAGGGTAGAAGATCAACCCATCCTAAGTCCTTTAATGGCGAATACATGCAATTCTACCTTTATTTAAGAATTCAAGATGCGTGAGAAGAATCTAAATCTTGGTACAACCTGGGTACGAGCTATAGTTGTTGGAGGGTTGTTGGTGGTATTCATGTCTCCGCTTGCATTGGATATGTTCCTAGCTCCGTTTGCAACTTCAGCACTTGTGCTCCTCGTAACTCGTCTCTTGGGTGCCATCCTTGTGCGTTCCCGATCTTGCAACCCTTGAGGTAAATCGACCGCTCTTGCCCTGGCGGAAGGAAGTGGTACGCGGGTTCACAAGGAATCTAAGGCCAAACAATGTGACTTCAACATGCATAACTTTTCTTCTTCTTTTACCCTCTCCCCAATTTGTTTTCCTTCTTTCTCTCCCTTCCTCTTCTTCTTCTTCTTCTTCTTCTTCTTCTTCTTCTTCTTCTTCTCTCCTCTCTTCCTCTTCTTCTCCTTCTCTCTCTCCCTCTTCTCCTTGTTCTTCTTCTCCTCTCTCTCCCTCTTCCTCTTCTTCTTCTCCCTCTTCTTCTCTTCTTCTCCTTCTTCTCTCCCTTCCTCTTCTTCTTCTTCTTCTCCTCTCTTTCCCTCTTCTTCTCCTTCTTCTTCTTCTTCTCCTCTCTATCTTCTTCTTCTCCTTCTTCTTCTCCTTCTCCCTCTCCTTCTTCCTCTTCTCCTCCCTCTTCTCCTCCTTCTTCTTCTCCTTCTTCTTTTTCTCTTCTCTCTCCCTCTTCTTCTCCTTCTTCTTCTCCTTCTCTCTTTCTCCCTCTTCTCCTTCTTCCTCTTCTCCTCTCTCTCCCTCTTCTCCTCCTTCTTCTTCTTCTCTAGTCACTTGGGGGGGGAGGGAGGGGTACTTTGACAGAAGCCCCCAGGGGGGGGGGGGGCGCTGTAATCATGAGCAAGGGGGGCGCGCTGGCAACGAAGGGAGGAGCCACCGTCTGAACACCAGGGAGGAGGGGCCGCTCTATAGTTGAGGGAGGGGGATGAAGGCTCCCCTTTATAGGGGGGAAGGAGGTATGGGGGGGGAAGAGATGGCTGTCCGCCTCACTCACTCTCACTCACACACACACACACACACACACACACACACACACACACACACACACCTCTCTCTCTCTCTCTCTCTCTCTCTCTCTCTCTCTCTCTCTCTCTCTCTCTCTCTCTCTCTCTCTCTCTCTCTCACCATGCATACGGTAGGGGGAGAGAGGGGGAGGGTAACAAAATTAAAAAAAGTTTTAAAAATTTCTTTTGGGGGGGTTCTTATGGGAAAGACACAGGGGGGAGTACGGGGGGTCACGGGGGAACATTACAGCTTTCCCCATGGCATGGATGTATTTGATAAGAAGGGATATCTGAAGCACCAGTGTAGTGCCAAAGAAATCAATGTAGTGTCATGCTCAGTGATACCCCCTAGTGGGTGTATGATAGTAGGATAGAAAATACAAACCTTCATCATGCATTTGACTTTATCTCATTCAATAGGTCACATAAGGCAAATAGCTCCACTTCTTAAGACCATTTCCCACATTGAGATGACATTCTATTCTATCTACTTATATAAATGTCAATTGCTTCTCTTACCTTCCACGTCTATTGTCTAGGTTTCCTAGAGTCCACCTCGTAACAGAAGGTATTAACCGTCCCCACGAGGATCAACCTGCAAGCTTGGGGTCCTAATTTGACAACTGAGGTTTCGATGCATCAGCTAGCTCCATTGGAGATGTCCCACAAGGGCTTCTCATCCAACTGGAGTGATCGTAGTTACCCTTGATTCATGGAGTGCAACGTTTTTTTCCACAACTGGTTAGGATTCAAGGAACCTTAACAAAGTTCGAGCACAGTCGCCACACCTTTCCCTTAAGATAATTAATGATCAAGGTTTTAAGACCTGACCCTAGGTAAGTCAATGCTTGGCTCTACCTAATTTTTCCTAATTAATATTTCATTCAATCTTTTGAGAGAAGCTCCTAGCTTAGCGGGACCACCCATCCGTAGGACGGATCCATCAGGGATCTCGCCCACCTGCTTCCCACAAATGGTTTTCTTTAGTTTTCTAATTACCTATCACATTAAGTTATGACATGTGAAAGCACCTTTGTTAAATAACTCGTTATCACAGGTTCCTCCGCGTAATTTTACGGCACAACACAAAGACAGAGAAAACAGTCTTTTGGTAAAAAATATTTATTTATTATTTCACAAAGTTATCTATAATGATTTTTCCCTTCTGTCTACGTAAAAGATAAATCTCCATTCACTGGAAAAATCCCTTCTATCTGCGCAAAAGAAAAGAAACCCTCTAAGATTTCCGTCCATTCACTAGTACTAGGGACTCCAGGATCCCATCCTAATTCATATGAGGGTTAGACAGTTCCTAGGAGCAATCAAGAGATTTACGATCAGAGCCCCCCTCGCACTCCCGCCTCCTCCTACCCTCGCACTTCCTACTTGCAACTCTTTTTTTAAGATCTGCAATTTATTTCACGAATCTAAAGTCTATTTTATCCTTATGAAAAATTTGGTATTTTCACCCTAAAAGATAATATGGGCATTTACACCTATGGCAGGCAATTCATACAATGCCCTGCCCTAACCCGTGCTTAGTAGGATTTCAAATGCTTGTCCAAGTCTATTTAGACTTTAGAATTTGTATCGACAAATTCTTATCAATGTCCAACAAGTCCTACAGACTTCCTATATTTATTTAATTTCCTAACACTGATAGTTTCAGGGTTGTCAAGTATTTTGTAGTTGTTTTTACTTCAATATTCTTGATATTTTAGGTAAAGTTTTCTTGCTAACTCATACGTGGGTCAACTCATGATATTGATGCTCTCATTAATATTAACATTGCGTGTGTTTTTAGTAAGAAAATAATTTTTATTTTGTTCTACTCATATTCTATGGTTTAATCGACGATGTCTGACCATTTGCAAAACTTTCAACGTTATCTAGAAATAACAGTTTTCATTTAGTTATGTCCTAAGTGCAATGCTGATTGTTTTTCTGAAAACTTTATTCTAGGCAATGCAAATTCTTTTTCATATTTCAGACATTAAATTATATTACTACGCACCTAATTTATGCGTGTCTAGTATATATTTTTCTATACAATTTTCTGTTGATTTAATGCATTGATTATTTCATGAAATTATCTAAATGATTTTTTATAAATTATTATAAAACTTATATATATATGTTTATCATTAGCAAAATGAAATGGAGATAGTCACTTTCAAGAAAATTTTATAAAATATTCCCTTTTCTAACATCGTCTTCCTTTTTTTGTTATTATGATCACATGCATTATTAATGAAATAACAATAAATATCACGAAATAAACCATAATTAAGATATTTTCTTAATAACAAGGGTAATCATTTTTCAAGTGAAAGAGTCTTTTCACTTAATAACTAATCGCTATATTACTTAGGTTTTTTTCTAAGCAACAGTTCATATACATTTTCTTTAGAATGCGTTTATAATCATTTAAAGCCAAATATAGCAATAAGCTTATAAAATATTATTTTTTTCCAAACTGATGAGATGTTACCTCTCTCAGGTTTGTAGGGGTTTTCCCAATTCCTATTGCATCATTTTCTCCATCGGCCACATTCTTTGCTTCTCTTGCTCAAAATGGGCTTTTTAAATGTCTACAACCTCATGGAGCCATGGATATCAAGCAAAATTGGCATGGTAGTTCAAGGAGAGTTGGTGGTCATCCAAAATTTTTTTGCCAGTGTTTTACTCAGCAATATGGATGTATGGGAGGAAGGCGTAATAGGAGGTAGAAAAAATGAAAATGAGATAGAAGAGGGGTATTTCCCTCCTTCAAGGCTCAAGCTACAATGGAAAAGAGAAGTAGAGAATTTTTCCATCATCAAGAGGTCTTCCTTCTTACTTTATTTGTGAAGGAGAGGGGGTGTATTTATAGGCATGAGGGGGAGCATGCAACTGACTCATTCTTTTGGCTACTTGTCAAGAGCCAAGTAAACTTTATAAAAAAAGTATTTTGATTGCCTACCTATTGGATGGTAGCATGGGCATGATTATTTTATGTTTTCTCTCCCTCCAGGTGTCAAAAACGTCATGAATTTTGGCCTATTTTTTCAAAAACATCTTTTTTTCTTCAAAACTACTTCATCTGGTGGTTTTTGGCCAAGTTACCTCATGACTTATCTAGTTTATAAAGTCATGCCATACTCTTTGATACTTAACTTACTCAATATCATGCTTATTCTTGCGCATTCTTCGTCTACTGATTAAGGCTTTCACATTTTGTCTTGCGATTACAAAATCAATGCAATATTTTACGCAGTAAATGGAATTGGGAATACTAAATCAAATATAATACGGAAAAAATTATGATCAATCCATCATAAGATTATTTATGAGGTGTCTTTGCTTTTTGTTGGCTGAGAACATTGAGACATCTTCTCGTGTTGGATTACGGAATTGATTGAATGCAAGACTCGATATTAAGAAAATTATGTGTGGTCACTTATGTGATAGCTCAATGAGTTTTTTTAAAAAAAAGCCTTGATCCCGAATGCATATCTTGATATGAAGCACTGTGGCAGGAATATTACACTTGTTGAGGGTTAGGGTTCGTTTGAATCAATTAGTCCTTGTGCTTGCTTCAAATAACCACAACCTTTCCAACAAGTGTGGGTAAGAGATTTCATATGAGTTTGATTTCACCGCCAAATAAGTCAACCAGTACTCTCGTCTTGCTAGGGTTTTCTTGACATAGGGAAGGATACCTAAAGGGTTTATCCTAGTTTGATTTACCACTTGGATGAGCCACCACATTGGCTACATTTCTTGTAACCCAAATCATTCATTATCACATTTGTCATTATGTTTACTAAGGAACCTCTATCTATCAATGTATTGTCAATGAAACATCCTTTAATCCATATGCTAGTATTTAAAGTGCTCGATCCAAGAAGGCATTGGTAATATCCATCTCCTTCGTAGAATCCAAAGCTTTCTTGGATTTAGTTACAATTGTCTGATTGGTAGTTGTTAGCCTATATCTCTTTGTTAGGATTCTCTTGAATATTTTCTAGTATATACAAGGGACAACATGAATAGTTGATGGAATGTCATGTAAAGTGGGAATGTGTCAAGGTGTTTAATGAGGTCCACCTCTTCTGACTTTTGGATCACCTAGTCTACCCCTTGAACTGTCCACCTCTTCTAACTCCCGGACATCTTGGCTCACTTTGTGGATTCTCTCCAGAGTCTCTTATTACATTGGGATGCTCTACACTATATTTTTCTGTGCTTACTATTTTGTGGCTCTGTTGGAAGTTTAAATTTTATCATGTTTGTTAAGGAAATGTTTCTTTTGGAACTATTCTCTTTTTTCTTGGCATGGATAATTGTAGCTACTTCTAATTCCACCAGGTTGTTGGAGGTAGGTTATTGTATCTAAGGTTGGCTATCTTGGATGCTTACACTTTCAGGGGCTCAAGCAATCCTTTGTAGTGTGACTCTCTCCTTTGCATCTACCACATGGCAGCTTGTAGCCCATTGATCTTCTTAGATTAGGGACATTTGGGAGAATGCAGCCTTTTTCTCCATACCTATAGCATTCAAGGTTAGACCTTGGACCACTTCTTGACTAAGTCCTCTATAGCTTTGGGATGGGAATCTTCTAGAGTCAAAATTGGACCCAAACTCTTTTAGTTTCTTCTCAATGTCTTGAGTTGTTATCTTGGTCTCCAAAAAGTTAAACATTACTTCTTCTTCTTTCATTTTTCCTTCAAGTTCTGCTTAAACTTGCAAAGGGTATCAAGACTATTGGATGGGAAAAATCATTCCTTTTCTTAAACATCCATATTTAGAGCAATTACCACCAAGGCAGAGTGATCTAGTGGAGTAAGCGTTATCACATTACTAAGTGGCAAGTCAGATCTTTTACATGGGATATTAATCTCTCTTGCAAAGGGTATTTCCCTAACATAATGATAATGCATCTCAATGTGCCTAATACAAGCATAGAATACTAGTTTTGTGCAATTCCCAATGTATTCTAACTTCAGTGAAGATAGTGGTGGAAAATGATTGTGGAACAACAAAATCAACCAAAAGGTGTATGAGTGAAACACGCTCAACCATAGCTATGAAAGCTACCCTATTCTTAGTTTCAAAACTAGAAGTCACCACATTTGGCTACTTCTTGTTCAACCATGATATGTATGAGATGCCAAGCATGAAGCAAAAACCACTTGTAGTATACATGGGTATTATAACGACCAAGCTATTCAAAATTTAAAAAAGTATATAAATATGGAGATAATGGTCCTCCCTTCTTAGGTTAAAATAGCCCAAGGTGCCGAGTACGACCCAAATAGCAAAAGATAAGCCTCACTTCTTACTAGGTATAGACCAATGTTGAGAGTGTAAGATTTCCCTTTGTTGTAAGGTAGTTTGATATCTTAGGGAGAAAATTGATTAAGTAAGGAATATATATAATCTCCTAGATTGTTACGTTTCTATTATGAGAGGACTCTATTACATTTGTGTTCCATATGTAAGACTGTGCATCCTGGGGCCAATCCTCGAGTATAAAAGAGCCGTAGAAGCCATAGCATTCTACTAGGGAAAGCTCTTTATGTATCTGAATTGAGATGTTAGACACTTGTATGTTTTAATACTCTCTCTATTGGAGTTGAGAAAGGCAAAACCATTGGACTGCAATTGATACAAATGTGTTATTTATTTGAGAGTAGTGTACAGTCATCCAACGCTCCTAGGTGTGAGACGATGAGGGTGGTATAGTGAGTATAGAAGGTCCAGTTAGAGCCCTAGAGCCAAATGTAGGGTTGGTTTTAGGTCCTAGCATTCCTACATGATTTGACAAGTTGCAAAATCCATAAAGAATGACAGATTTGACCTTGTGATTGCAAGGTGTTAAGTAACCACTGATTTTATTGAGACGACAAGCTTAACATGTATGAACATTGATGATGGACTACCTGGTTAGATGGGTCCACACATTCACACTCAGCACATCAATGGTGGTCATTATGATTCTCACATAGCTGCTGATTTATTAGTTATTATATTTGGTTTGTTGAACCTAGCTACGTCTAACATACTTATATTGTATCATGTATGAAAGAAGAAGAAAAATCCAGTAATAAAATGTTTCGGCCTTCATCTCTCTTGTGTCCTTGAGTGAGCTTCCTCTTGTGTGTATGATGTCTATTTGGAGTGGTAGCTCAAGTAAGTTCTCCCACCATGTGATTCGTGGCTTGGTATCAGAGCAGTGTCACTAAGAGAGGTTGATTTTGAAGGTTGAAGTGAAGAAGAAAAAGAAAGAATTCAAGCAAGCAAGCAATGGGTAAGAAGCGCTCCCATTCTTTCACTCTTTCTATTGGATAGTACCTATGGAGGCATCAGAAGTAGTGCAAAGAAAAAATCTCAAATTACTATGAGATTTAGTGTGGGAGCAAAGCACCATATATTCTATAGACATGTCCTTTAGGACTCATCTCTTGATTTTTTGGCCACTCGATGCCGTTTTGGATCCAAAAACTACTTAGTGTATTGTTGTGCACTTATTGTGAAAGGTTGCAAAAGACTTGCTTGTTGTTTTGTATAAATTTGTACTAATGGTAGAGAACACTGGAAACCCTATCATTGAGAAGCTAGACAAGAATAATTACCCATCATGGAAGTTCCGTGTGATAAACTTCCTTATTGGGAAAGACCTTTACAAGTTCATTTCATGTGAAGAAAAAAAACTAGAGCAAAGTAATCATGTGATTGCATAAGATTTCATATTAGAATGCAAAAGGCAAAATGTGATATATTGGCTATCTGTATTCATTTATAACATTATGCTGGGACATATCAAAATTATAGAAACTTCACATGTAGTTTAGAATATTTTTTCAATAAATACAAAGATACAAAAGTTTCAACTCAAGCAAGAGTTAAATAGTTTGAAGAAATAGAACATGTCTGTGAAGAAGTATGTTTTAAAAGTGAGAAGCATTACACATGCCTTAAGAACTATTGATACAATGCTTGATGATGATAATTTGGTTTCTTCTATTGTGGGTGGTCTTAATAATGAGAAGGCCTAGAAATCATTTTGTAATGAACGGGGATCATGGGAACATGGCATGGGAACATACCAGTCACACTGACGGTATATAAGGTGTAAGAGGGTATTTTGAGGGATCACAAAAATTATCAAGAAACTCTCTTTTCACCTTCTCAAGCTTCCATGGCTTCTTCTTCTTCCTCTTCTTCTTCCTTTTTCCCTCTTTCTCTCTCTTCTTCTTGCCTTTCTCTCTCCTCTCCCTCTTCTCCTACAGTCCTTCTCTCTCTCTCCTTCCCCTTAGTTAGGACAGGTCTCTTTCACTACAAGTGGTATCAGAGCTTTGTCCTTGATCCTTCTCTTTTCCCATAGATTTAGGGCTCTGACAGTTTCCCACGGTTAGAAAACTCCAGTTACATCTCTCTCACAGGTACACAGGAGTACTCAGGCAGGCCGTCAGCCCTCTTGAAGACTATGGTAGCCTTTCTTGGAGCTTTCCCAAGAACCATGGACACATCTGGAGGCGGGCAGACAAATTTGACAAGTCGTCACTAATTTTCATGTAAGTTTCTTGAGGGTTTTGGGAAAAAAGGAGGGTAGCACAGTTAGAGAAGGCCAAAAGCTCAGTTACTTTTCAAGAAGTCCCTCTCTCCTCCTTCCACAAGCTGCCTGCAAGCTCCCATGGAGGAAACCAGCCCCAAATCTTTCTCTCCCCCTTCTTCCATGAAGCATCAGACTTGCCCCTTCATCTTTTGAAGCTCAGGAGCCACCGATCAAGCAAGGCTGAGCTGGGTGGTCATCCCCAACCCTCTAGGAGCAGCCCCAAAATTTGCGGTGCAAAAAATGGGCTGCTTCTTGGCCTACTGGATAGCTCCCCAGCCCTCCTCTCCTCCCTGGATCTCACTCCTAGCTCTTGGCAAGCCTCATGGGCAACATTGAAGGCTTCCTCCTCAGCTCTTGGACTCCCCTTTCCACTTCAAGAAACCCTGATCTGGTGCAGTCCATGGCAGCCATGGAACCTTGGCATCAAGCTCAAAAATCTTGAAGATTTTGGTCTTTTCTTGGTCCCCGGGAGTCCCTCTTCAAGCCTAGCTCAAGATTTCAGCCATCAAGAAGCAGGGGAAGAAGATTAAAAGCAAGATTTGAAGACATGCACTTGTGGGCAACCATGGCTATGGGAGTAGAGCTTCAATTTCAGCAAGAGCTCTTCATGGGAAGGTCCTGAGCCATCCTTCCCCAAGCTTGACTTCACCCTTTCATGACGGAGCACAACCATTTGAAGCTATGGAGCATGTGGGATCGAATTGGAGCTCTCATGAAGGACTGAAGTGGCATTAGTGGCTGCCTTCTTCTCCAAAAGACTCAAGGTAACCGATTCTTGGCTCTCATTCTCTCCATTTAAGCCTCTTGTTGAATCCTATCCACTTGTTTGAGAGAATGTATGAGTCCAAGTAGATAATAGGAGTCCCAGACATTGTATGGATGCTGAATATTAATCCTAGTCATTTTCCTTTGACCTTATGGCATTGGAATGGATTTTACTCATGCTGAAGCTTCATTGAGATTGTATTTTTGCTTACCCATAACCCGTTTGGCTTCTTGTGAATTGGTTGAGTCAATATTTGATAAAAAAAAATCCATTGTATAAGGGTGAGTAGGCAGTGAGTCACTGCTGGTAAGCTCTCTATCCCTATTCCCCATTCCAATTCCATGCACTTTATGAAAAGCCTAAAATTTTGATTCTTGAAATGCATCTCATGCTGGGTGTTTAATTAATAAATGTTTGCCATGTATATTCCGGGTGAGGAAAAGCCCGATGCCAGGAAAGGTGGCAAGACAAAAGAGGGGTGACCTCCCCTTGCCATCAAAGACCCTGAAGGGGTGCACAACCCGGCTCGGGGGGAACTTTGCCCACCTCCCGGTGATACGGAGCCCAAAGAATTATTGAAGGTGTAGGTACATACAATGGAATAGACCAAGCCCTGATCATTTGAGTCTATAGCCCTCTACATGCATTGGTAATGTCATGTATCACTTGGAAATGTATGGTGGATGCAATGCAAGAAGGGTAGGGTATGCAGTTATGGAACTGGTCTCAGCAATGAAATAAGGATGCAAATGATGTATGGCTCTATGTGGCATTGAGAGCCACCGTTGAGGCCCTAGATGTTTGGGATAAGACCCTCACCATTGGGATAAGGTATGCTCCTTGAGGGAGTCTTTGCAGGGTATTGCAGACAGTTAGTCCTACACAGTTAGCCCACAAAAGTTGATTACAGCAAAGCCTTCTTGTGTGACTAAGTGCAAGATATATAGCTTGATTTGAATAGGGCATCCTCCCCTTTGATTTGAACTAAAAACCTCCCCATTCCGCCTTACGGTGTGGGAGATACACTCAATTTTGTGCTTAGAGGTATTGTGGGATAGGCAGCAGTCCTACACAGTCAGCCCACAAAAGTTGATTACTGCAAAGACTTATTGTGTGACTGAGTACAATCTCTATAGATTCATTATAAGAGGGAATCCTCCTCTTTGATCTGAACTAAAAAACTCCCTATTTTTCCCTACGATTTGGGAGATACACTCAGTTTTGTGCCCAGAGGTACTATGGGACAGGCAGTAGTCCTACACAGTCAGCCCACAAAAAGTGATTACAGCAAAGCCTTGATCATCTATTGTCAAAGATATTTTTACATAGCCTCGTAGGGGGGATCGAGGGATTTCATTTGAATAAAATTTTTTTGCAATCGGAGCTTTCTAGCTCAAGATATTGTCATTTTTGTAACAAGGGGTCTGGTGGATTGCACTTGGGATGGCAGGCCACAAGGGTAAAGCAAAGGCCCAGGAGGACTTTCAGCATAAAATAAGGGACTCCAGTGCTTCAATGAACGATCCTAGCTCAGCCCAGGAGGATCGTGAAGATATGTTTAAAGAGGGTGCCCCCGAGATAGACCGCTTATCTCTGCTCATCCAAACCTTATGCCAACATGAGACCCATCATGTTGAACGACATCGAGAGATGGAGCAATGCCACAGGGAGATGGAAACCCGCCAAGATCACTGTCATTCCGATATGATGGCTAAGATGGACTTACTCATAGAGTGCATGGGTGCCCTCATCCCCGCCATTGCCCCCCGCTCGGATCGACCCAAGGAGTATGTCCCTTCCTGTGAGGCTAATCGCCCTCCCCCCTTGGAGACCGGGTGTAGCCCACAAGGTCTCGGTGGTACCCATGGCATTCCCCATAGCACTTATGAGATGCTTGTAATGAAAGAGACCTAACTGTCCTAACTAAGGGGAAGGAGAGAGAGAAGGATTGCAGGAGAAGAGGGAGAGCAGAGAGAAAGGCAAGAAGAAGAGAGAGAAAGAGGGAAAAAGGAAGAAGAAGAGGAGGAAGAAGAAGAAGCCATGGAAGCTTGAGAAGGTGAAAAGAGAGTTTCTTGATAATTTCTGTGATCCCTCAAAATACCCTCTTACACCTTATATGTTCCCATGCCATGTTCCCGTGATCCCCGTTCATTACACATTTGTTACTTCTATTTATATATGAAAGTTGTTTTCAAATTTTGGTAGCTTGGTCTCTCTCATGATCATTGAAGAGATCAACATGTAAGCTGAATGATTTGAAAGAAGTGGTGAGTAGATCCAAGCATTTTACTCAAGTTCAAGAAAAGTACTGGCAGATCCTCTTCAAAAGGCCGTGGCATGGGATCTTAAATCATTAAGATAGGTATAGGTATAACCAACAAACTAGATTAAATAAAAAATTTGGTGAAATGCAGCAAGAGGTCAAGGCAACTTTAGAGGTAGGGAGAGCTCTAAATGCTAAGGTGGATGGCAGAATAGAGATACTAGCAATTTTGGAATTATTTATCATTATTGTGATAAAATAATTCATATTGCAACCTAGTGTTATGCTAAGAATAATGATATTCATAATGGTAAATTACAACAAGGAAACTATGCATCATCTTCATGATAGAATGAAGACAAAAATGAGCGTTTATTTATTATGTAGTACATGATGAATAATGTTACAGAAAGAGGACACATGATGATGGTATTTTGACTTAAGTGCATCTAATCATATGACCAACCATGCTAAATTATATGTTTAGATAGGTGATGATTCATGCCACCCAATTTTACACATTGGAAAGGTTCCCTTATCCTTGTATGATGATCAGACAAAGAGACTGTCCAATATATTATATGTGCCATCCATTACAAAGAGTTTAGTATCTGTTAGTCTGATAGTATAGCAAGAAATATATGTTTAATTTAATATAAATGATTGTTTTGTAGAATATTTTAATGATATTTATAGATTGGTCACAATAGAAAGTAGAGCTAGTTGCACATTCACTTTAGATACTGAAATTCCTACAATGAATGCTACTATGTATGATAAAGACAAAGGAGTGGTTGAAAATATTAAAATATGGCACAAATATATTGGATGTATAAATGTGCAATGACTGAAATTAATGGAGTCCAAAGGGTTTGTTATAGGGTTACATGCTTTTATAGTTGTAGATTTTCATAAAGTGTGTGAAGCATGTTAATTTGGTAAGCATGTAAGAGAATCTTTGTAATATTCCCACTAGAGTGCTTCATATCGAGAAACGAATTTAGGCTTGAGGAATTAAAAAAAAATCACTCGTCGATCTATCACATAAGTGACCACACGTAATTTTCTTTATATCGAGTCTTACATTAAATCAATTCCGAGAGCTGACATGAGAAGATGCCTCAATGTTCCCAACCAACAAAAAGAAAAGACACCTCATAAATAATATTACGATGGCTTGATCATAATTTTTTCCGCATTATATTTGATTTAGTATTCCTGATTCCATTTAATGTATCAAAGATCGCATTGATTTCATAATCGTAAGACAAATCACAAAAGCCTTAATCGGTAGATGAATAATGCGCAAGAATGAGCATAATATTGAGTAAGTTAAGTATCAAAGAGTATGGCATGACTTTATAAACTTGATAAGTCATGATGTAACTTCACCAAAAACCACCATATGAAGTAGTTTTGAAGAAAAAAGACGTTTTTAAAAAAATAAGTCAAAATTCATGACGTTTTGTATGCCTGGAAGGAGAGAAATCATAAAATAATCATCCCCATGCCACCATTCAGCAGAGGTAGGCAATCAAAATGCATTTTTAATAAATCTCTCTTGGGTCTTGACAAGTAGCCAAAATAATGAGTCAATTGCATGCTCTCCCTCATGCCTATAAATACACCCCCTCTCCTTTACAAAGAAAGCAAGAAGAAAGACGTCCTGATGATGGAAAATTTTCTATACTTCTCTTATCCATTGAAGCTTTGAGCTTGAAAGAGGAAAATACCCCCTTTCTACCTCATTTCCACTCTCTCTATCCCCTGTTATGCCTTTGTTCCATATAGCCATATCGCCAAGCAAAACACTAGTTAAATTTTTCTAAACGACCACCAACTCTCCTTGAACTACCATGTCAATTTCACCTAACATCCATGGCTCCGCGAGGTCGTAGAAATTCAAAAAGCTCATTTAAAGCAAGGGAAGCAAAGAACGCGGCTGATAGTGAAAATAACGTGGTAGGAATTGGTAAAAACCCCATTACAACAAACCTAAGAGAGGTAACATCTCGTCAGTTTGGAAAAATTTTAATATTTTATAAGCTTATCACTATATTTAGCTTTAAATGATTATAAACTCATTCTAAATTAAATACATATGAATTGCAATTTAAAAAAATAACCTAAATAATACAATAATAAACTATTTAGTGAAAAGACTCTTTCACTTGGAAAATGATTATATGCCTATCATTAAGAAAATATCATAATTATGGTTTATTTCGTGATATTTATTGTTATCTCATTAATGACGTGTGTGATCATAATAATAAAAAAGGGTAGGTGGTGTTAGGGAAGGAAATATTTTATAATTTTCCCTTGAAAGTGACTATCTCTATTTCATTGTTCTCATGATAAACATAGTAATTTATAGAAAATCATCTAGATAATATCATAAAATAATCAATGCATTAAATCAACAAAAAAATGTATAGGAAAGCATAAATTAGGTGCGTAGTAATATAATTCGGTGTCTAAAAGATGAAAGAAATTTTACACTTATGATTTTTGTATTGCCTAGAATAAAGTTTTCAAAAAAACAATCCGCATTGCACTTAAGACGTAGCTAAATGAAAATTGCTCTTTCTAGATAACGTTGAAAGTTTGGCAAATGGTCGGCGGGCATCATTAATTAAACCATAGAATATGAGTAGAATAAAATAAAAATTATTTTCTTGCAAAAAATATACGTAATGTTAATATTAATGATTATATTAGCAAGAGCGTCAATATCATGAGTTGACCCACGTATGAATAAGCAAGAAAACCTAACCTAAAATATCGAGAATGTTGAAGCAAAAACAACTATGAAATACTCGACAACTCTAAAACTATCAGTATCAAGAAATTAAATAAATATCAAAAGTCTATAGGACTTGTTGGACATTGATAAGAAATTTTTGATACAAATTCTAAAGTCTAAAAAAACTTGGAAAAGCATTTGAAATCTTGCTAAGTGCAGGTTAGACAGTGCAGCGCATGAATTGCCTGTCATAGATATAAATGCCCATATTATCTTTTAGGACAAAAATACCACTTTTTTCATAAGGATAAAATAGACTTCAAATTCACAAAATAACTTGTAGATCCCGAAAAAGAGTTGCAAGTAGGAAGTGAAACCCTAAGAATAAGGTGAGACCTTAAAAGAGAAACCCTAGAATTGGGTGGGACTGCTTCCTATGCTAAAAACACTTGATGTTGTTTCTTTTGATCTGTGCATGCATTGATGGTTGCACAGAAAAGATTGATTGTGCTTGTAGCAGTTAGATCTGATTGTAAATATATAATCATGATAATAAGAGGAAAGATTGTGTTATGCCTCCCCCATGAGTAGATGCGAAATTTTGCTCCAATGGAAATTGTTTTGTACCGTCGTAAGAGGTCGCTCGGTGAGGAATCCGTTAGGCAAGAGGAGGTGGGAGTGCTTGGGGGGCTCTAGCTGTAAATCTCTCAATCGCTCCTAGGAACTGTGTGACCCTCATGCGAATCAAGATGGGATCCTAGAGTCCCTGGTACTAATGAAGGGGCGAAAATCTTGGAGGGTTTCTTTTCTTTTTGCGCAGATAGAAGGGCTTTTTCGGTGAACAGAGGTTTATCTTCTAGGTAGACAGAAGAGGAAAATCATTGTAAATAACTTTGTGAAATATGTTTTGCCAAAAGATTATTTTCTCTGTCTTTGTGTTGTGCCCTAAAAATTATGTGAAGAAACCTATGATAATGGGTTAATTAGCGAAACTTCTTTCATATTTCATAACTTAATGTGACAGGTAATTAAAAAACTAAAGAAAAGTATTTGTGGGAAGCGGGTGGGTGAGATCCCTGATGGATTCGTCCTACGAAAGGGTGGTCCCGGTAAGCTGGGAGCTTCTCTCAAGAGATTGAACGAAATGTTAGTTAGAAAAAATTAGGCAAAGAAAAGCATTGACTTACCTAGGGTTAGGTCTTAAAACTTTGATCAATAATTATCTTAGGGGAAAGGTGCAACGGCTATGCTAGAACTCTAGTAAGGTTCCCTGAATCCTAACTAGTTACTAGAAAAAGGTGTTGCACTCCATGAACCAAAGGGTAACTACAATTGCTCCAGTCGAATGAGAAGCCCTTGTGGAACACTTCCATGGACCTAACTGATGTATCGAGACCTCAGTTTTGTAAAATTAGGACCCCAGTTCTTTAACTGAAAACAATTGGGAATGAGCCTGGAGGCATATTACTCAAAGTTTATCTCACTACTTAAATATGCACCTTCCATGACTATTTCTCAGCAGGTTTCTAAGTTTTATCATGGATTGAATGCTCCTCTGAACACACACCTTGAATCTATGCGCCCAACTGATCTACAAGATGCTTTGATTCACACGATACCTCTTATTCAGGAAACTAAGTCAAAGCCAAGGAATAATAGGCTGATAGTGAATAATAGGCTATGTCAAGTGAGCCCAAGGTTAGCGTTCACTTGGTCAAGGAAAGAGGGCCAAAACAAGTGCAGTTGGGAACTTCATACCTAGCCACTTTAAAAGACAGTGCCAAAAGCTTTGCCAAATTCCTCACCAAGGATAGTACAGAGGTCAGAAAAACCAAGCTTCAATTGCAAAAGGAAAAGCATCTGTTGTAATTCTTAAAGAGATTGAAGAAGAGGGAAACCCAAATATGGAAGCTAATATGGAGAGGGTATTAGTTCATGACACCCTCCATAAGAAAGGCCCAAATCGCCAGTTTTTGGTGATTCAAACACCAATAGAATATCAGGGTAAGTCCTTTAAAATTTTGATTGACTATGGAAACACACACTTGTTCATGTTACTAAAGATTTCCAAGAAATTAGGTATAGACACAATACCTACATCTAGGTTACTTGTGGACTTGAAAATGGAAAAGAAATCATGTCTACTCAGCAAAATTGCAATGTGACATTTCACTTGGGAAGCAATCTCTTTGAAATGGGATTTAGGATCATGAATTTAGGAGCCTATGAATGTCTATTAGGTATGGACTGGCTAATCCCCAATGACACACATATTTAGTGCAGAAAAGGCCACATGACTTTTTAAAACCTAAAGGAGGAAAAAGTGATGACCCAAGGTGAGGCAAGAAAACCCAAGGTTCAACTAGCCAAATCATCTTGCATAATAAAAGGGTTAAGAAAATGATTACCTGTGTATCTCATAAAATTAAATGAGGTTGAGTAGAATAATCAAGACAAGGAAGAGCCATATTGGCTGAAGGAATATGATGACATCTTTCCAAAAGATCTAGCTGAATTACCACCTCGAATAGAAGTCGATCACGAGATCAAACTTAAACTAGGAGCCATTGCAATCTCTAAGAGTCCATATAAAATGTCTATCCTTGAAGCAATTGAGTTGAAAGAGCAACTCAAGCAGTTACTGAATCAAGAATACATCAGACCCAGTAATTCGCCATCATGGGGAGCCCTAGTATAGTTTCAAAAGAAAAAGGACAGAACTCTTTGCCTTTGCATTGATTACCGAGGTCTAAAACCAGGTAACAATCAAGAATAAGTATCCGAACCCAAGAATAGATGAGCTACTTGATACACTGCAAGGGGCAAAAATATTTTCCAAGATTGATCTCCGATCTGGTTATTACCAAATAAGGATCAAGGAAGAAAATACCCCCAGAACTACCTTCAATACAAGATATGGTCATTTTGAATTTCTTGTAATATCTTTTGGTCTAACTAATGCCCCTGCTACATTTAACAGATTAATGCATGACATTTTTTGCTCTTATCTTGATGAGTTTATCCTAGTCTTCTTTAATGACATCCTAATATACTCCAAGAAAGATGAGACCATGAGTTGCAATTACACATTGTGCTGGATACAATGAGGATGCACAAGCTCTATGCAAAGAAAAAGAAGTGTGCCTTTTTCAAAAGATAGATGGAATATCTCGAATTCATACTATCTGTTGAAGGAATATCTATAGACCAAGCCAAAGTTAGAGATGTTCAACAGTGGCAACCTCCAACTAAAAGTAAGGAAATGAGAAGTGTTTTAGGGCTAACTGGATGGTATATAATTTTCATTAAAAATACGCCCTACTAGCTACACCTCTCACTAATTTGCTGAAAAGGTAAACTTCTATTGTGTGGACACCCATTGAGCAAGCCAGTTTTGAGAAGCTCACAATAACAACACCCATTTCAAAGCTATCTGACCTAAGTCAAGAGTTTGAGGTCCTAACAGACGCATGTTCTCTTGCACTAATTTGTATGCTTATGCAGCAAGGTCATTTGATAGCTATTCCTCAACGAAACTAACAATCCATGAGAGGAATTGTGCTACTCATGATCTAGAGCTGTTAGCTGTGATCCATGCTCTCAAATTGTGGCGACACTATCTGCTTGGAAGCAAGTTTACTTTGGTCACTGACCACAAAAGTTTCAAATGGATCTTTACTCAACCATACCTCAACATGAGGCTGTCAAGAATCGCGTGGTGGAGGGGGTTGCTCAAGATGCTGCGCCGAACACACACAGAATGCACAAGGAGAAGCTCACTCAAGAGACAAGAAGAGAGATGGAGCTCTCTCTAGGCTCTTGCCTCTTTTCTCTCTTTTGAGCATCGTCCATCTGTCGTTCTGGCCCTGGTCTCACAGTAGGTGGTGTAACAAACTCACCCCCTCTAGTCTTTTTAGTTGCACTTGGATTTTCTTCATCCCTCTTACGCTTCTCCTCAACAAGTACATTTGCTCCCTGAGACTTAGCCAAGTAGGCATAAATAGAGTACCTGTCAACAGGCGAATCCCAACCTGTCTCAGATCTGATGCTAGAGATGCACTAGTCAAAACAGTTTGCTGAATTTTTCCCTTGTTTGCAGTCTCCATAGCATAAGTCCATAGTGCTGACTGATTCTCTGATTCCTTCTCAATCTGGACTCCATATGCAGAAGCATCTCCTCTAGCTGTCACATAAGAAGTACGCGCAGCCATGTTATCCACTAACTTCTTCATTCCGCCTTTACCAAAGTTGGTAGCAAGCGGAGCTCCTGTTTCAGTCAACCAAATCTTACCATCTTGTCCCCAATATACCAAATTCTTTCTCCTTGCATCTTGAAAAGATTCACAATCCCTGCAATGCTGATGGTCCGTACTATCACACCAAATACATCTCCGATCTCTCCTAGGTGCACTAGGAGCACTCCTAGGTGTAGTAGGAGCACTAGAAGAAATAGTAGGCGCAGTCGAAGCAAACGGCTCTTTCAATTTTCCCACCAACTCTGCTTTAACTGACTCCAGTGTCAAATCTGTTATGCCTTTGATTATGTCAGCACTGATGGAGCGGATGGTTTTGGAGCAGAAGGTGTAGGCATCGGTCGTGGAACACGAGGAATAGGAGGAGTAGAAACAGTAGGCACTGGCATAGGCCAAGAAACTGGCTGAGGAGGAGAAGAAATAACAAGGATAGAAGCAGGCATAGGAGCAGAAGAAGGTGTCGGTGTCATATAACCATTCTGTAGGCGGGTATTCCATATCCTCCTCTTGGTCAAAGTCGAGACTGCATCCTGGGCATCGTGTCAATCCGTTTTAAGTCCCATAGGCTTCATGCGATCCTCAAGAAGTTCTCCCAATTCTTCTTAAGACCAGGATCTACAGCTTGCAAGAAAAGCTCAACTTTTTCAACATCCAATGCTCTTTGTTCAATGGCATCAAGCTGACTATACCTCTCTTCAAATTCTCAAATCAACTCTGAAGCAGCTAAACCTTTGTTTGGCATGTAGACCCACTCTCGGAATGACCGCCGTGTAGCCATCCCAAAGTCCTCAAGGAAATACTCTTCTTTCAGGGCCTTCTTAAAATCTTGCCAATGCGAATTTTGAATAAAAAGATCAGTCACTTTTGCCCTCAAGGCAGGTGTGACAAGACGAAGGAAGTACTTACTCATAAGTCTAGCTGGAACTCCAAGAAACCCCATCTTGATCTCATATGTCTTCAAATATGCTGAAACATTACGGCCATCAAATAGCTTCTTCTCATTCTCAACTGCTTCAATCGCCTTAGTCGCGTTGTTTGCATTCTCCTACTCCGAATATAGTTGCCTTTGTTGAGACAACTGTTGTTGATGCAATTGTTGTTGCTGCTGCATATACAATTGTGTGATTTTGAAGCTGCATATACATGGACATATTCTGCAAAATCTTCTTTAGATCATCTGTTGAAGTACTTGACACAGCAGGCATTGATGGAGCTGAAGTAGAGGACGCAGCTGGAATTGTAGAAGAGGCTGAAATAGATGCTGAAGTTTCTCCCATCCTGAAATTTCTGTGATGCTTTCACATCGGGTTAACCAAAGATGTCGAAGGATTTCAAAGGAAAAGTTGCGACCATAGAGGACCTTGACTAATTTCCGGATAGAAGGTCAATAGTGACAGCCTTCACAAAGGATCATATTTGCATTCCAACAACTCTTTAGAAGACGCACATAGTTTTTGAGAATTCTGAATCCATTCTTCACGTCTAGAAGAACACTTGAATTCAGTCCTTCAAATGTAATAAACATGACCTTAACCTTCTTTGCAGTTTCCTGTGGTAGAACTTTGTTATTGGCTGTTGCTTACAAGAGAGGATGTGGCTAATTCAGCAGAGATGTTCTGAATAATATATTTATGCTTCTCCTCATGACTAACTTGTATCTTTACTCTTCAACCTCCAAAGACAGACTAGCATGTCAATTGCTGTTAGAGAACCTTAAGCTGATTGATCACTTCATCATGTACTTGTAAAAGAGATTATAAGGTCTGGGATTGATTTATCTAGACAATTTCTATCATTGCTGAGGACTATTTATGATTCTACTTAGCTGCAATGATCTTGTTGGTCCTTCCCTGTACTTGGTTCTGAATTTTTTCTGGTTAATAGGCTTGTAAATCTGTGCAGAATATCGAGGAAGTAGATAGATCTGTAGACGGGTTTTATATTTAATCTGGCATTATGGTTATATTGAAGAATTCCATGATCAAGGATGGAACAGTCATTTGAAATTATTGTTGCAGAGTACTCTTGGATACAATATCAATGGCTATTAGCTGGAGTGGGCTCGTCATGTCAGATTTTAAATGTAAGATAATTTGAATGTTTTAGCTCAAACGTTTAGGTGGTTGAATGCTTCCATCCGGCAAGAAGCGTGTGAATGATAGTTTCCCTTGAATATTCAGCATCGGAGAGAAAGGCAGGCTAAAGTACCCTGTTCTGCAATTTTTCATTTCTGGTTAATTGTCGAAATTCATGATAACAATCAATGGAAAGGTCTGGATACTTAGAATCAATTCTTGCCAGCGAGCATGCCAGTTCCAACTCTGGGATATTTGTGTACAGTCTGATAGATGTAAATGGTTGTTTGCCCTCAAACAATTCTGTATCTTTGCTCATCTCCAATAAACACCGCCATTGCAAATCTAGCTTTGATACATGAAGGGGCTATTGAATGTGCTAAAGCCAGACTTGAAGATGTATGCCTGGCTTTCAGTAGTCGTGAAAACGTTCAAGAAGCATACCGATTTCAGAGTGTTAGGAAGCAGGCAATCTGCCATGGAGAGATCTGAGAGAGTGGGGTTACAATTCTAATTAGATTTTAGCACACAGAGCGCATTGATAGCAGAAGTATATTCAAGGTCCATTTTGCCAAAGAGGGCACCGACTGCCTGATCAGACCAGCCGTGCCTTATACTTGTAGAACTCCCAGCCACCGATGCCTATACCAAACATGAGAAGGGAACCTGCAATATATGCAATAGGCACATGATATACTACATCCCCGATTAACAAGAACGTTGTGGGAAGAAACTCTGCTGCCTCCACGCAGATGTGTGTGAAATATGGCGTGAACAGGAACCCACAAGCACACAGCACCAAAAGAAGAATGACCACATCGACTGCTGCAGCTGAGGACCGTTCACATAACGAAGGAAAGGGCACTTTCTTCTTAGGCTTTGCGCCATACTTCTGATGGGAAGATGAATGGTCTGCGGCCTCATTCCCCTGCTTGTTTTTCCTCTTGCTTTTTCTCCCCTTCAGACTAGTAAAGCGGCCCCCAAATTGGCTTTTCTCCCCACCAGAAAAGTGGCCTAGCCACTCCTAATTGAGCACTCCCTCCGCAGTAAATTCCCATGTTACAATTTCAGCATGTATTATTTTGCCTTTTTCAGCTGCTCCTATGCTGCTACAGGCCTTCAAGGTGCAAGCAAAGGTCTATGCATCAGGAGAGAGGCCCTCATGTTGCATTCTCTCGAAACTGTTGATTGTTTCCTCACCCTGCCCATGTTGTGCATAGCCAGCAGTTAAAGCATTCCAGCACATAACATCTCGACTTGGCAACCTGTCAAAAACAACCTGTGCATCTGTAAGTGAGCTACACTTGCCATACATTTCGATCAGAGTGCTGCCAACAATAAGATCTCTATCAAATCCCTTCTTTGTAACCTCCAAGTGCATCTCTTGACCTCTTTCTATGGCTTCCACATTGCCACAAGCTTTCAAGCCACACACATAAGTAATAGCATCCTGACGGATGCTTTTGAGTGTCATCTCATCAAGGAATTCTAATGCTTCTCTATCACAGCCATGTTTAGCATATCTTGTCATAAGTGTCGTCCAGGATACGACATCTTGATCTGACATATTGTCAAATACTTCTTGGGCTTTTCCAAGCATACCAGATTTTACATACATGTCAACCAGAGCATTATTGATAAATTCCTCTTGCTCCAAACCCTCTTCACTATACTGCCTACGCAGAACAAAAGTATAATCACAACAACTAAATATGTACAAAGTATCAAATCCCACACACAACTTTTGGTTGGATTTCACACCTCAAATGCGCAGCAATACGACAACGGATCTACATTTCTTTTATGCACAACCATTAATCATAATGAAAAAAATATCCAAATAAATTTTTGTTCCATACGAATTCTATTTCAACCATCAAACATAAAAAGAAGCAAATTTCCTTTGTAAAAAATAATGCATATTGCTTACTTGCATGTTGCAGATTTTTTGATTACTTTTTCGGGCTGCTAACAGACCAACCAACAAAAAATCTTCAATGCTAAACATGTCCCCTCAGCCTCCTCTCGATCTTGGAGCAATTCGATTCATGCTGTACAAGCATCCATCATCTCATTCTCTTCTTGATTCTTGCCATGTGAAGCACCATTTAGAGGAGAGAGAAAAACTGAAACTGATTCTTTATGTCCAAGAAGCCATTGCTCGCCTGAAGACTAGCAATGGAGAGCATAGGGAAGCAAAAGATTAGGGATAAAATCAAAAGGAGGGGTTGTTCTTAGCCACCATAACCCCCCTCTCCCTCAAGATCACGTCGCAGAGAGTAGGACGTCGCCATTTTTCTTCCCACGAAAAAAATGGTGCCCCCCCCCACAAAATCAAAATTTTTAGGGGGCCCCAAGGGGAGTCCCCCAAGGGTCACACCCTTTTGCCCCTAAATTTCATTTATACTTGCTTCCTTTTGGGCTTTGGAACCTGGGCACTCCCATTTGATTGTTTGACGTCAAAATTGCAAGCTAAAATTTTTTGGACACTCGTCTCAAAATCCTGCACTGTCGAGCATCTCCTGAGGTCTCATTCAATAGTGGAAAAATTCATGAAAATTCCCCAACCGTTGCTCGGTGGGTCTTTTAAGCACTTTAGGGGCTTGTCGCTTAAAATTGTAGTGATTGCAGTTGCCGCCTTCTATGAAGTCTATTTTTCCCTTGAAATTTAAAAATTTCGACTATTTTTAAGCACTTCTCAGAGTCAAAAATCACCGCTCATTTCTCAAAAAATAATGTGAAAGATACTTGCATTAACCCCATCTATCTTGAGAATCTTTGAATGTATTATCCTACAAATATTTGAAATCACTCTCCATCCACAAGAATACGCATCATTCTGCAAGGGCACTTCTTATAAGAGAAAGCTATATGGTTTTTGAGGATCAGCAAGATCCTCATATGTGGTGTCCAAAAAGGTAACCACCAACCTGCCAGCACTGTAAATGGAAACAAGTTACTAAAAAAAGACAATAAAATAAAATAAACAATAAACCAAAAAGTGAGGATTATTGTATTAAATGCATGTTTTTGCTTGACCGTGGATACCATTGAGAGAGTTCATAAGGATAATTTCTCAAGTGAGAATATGAATATATATTAAGCTCCAATGTGCTCTGCAAAGTAAAATATTAGTAATAAACGCATACTATAAAGAAGTATACATTAAGTCCTTTGCAAAATTGCATACCTTTCAACATAAGGAAAAAAAATATGGTAGTTTGTGATCGGATCGAATGTTTTTAAAAATAATTCTATGTTTGAATGAGATCTTGAAAACAATTCCATTGATAATAGTGGATCAACAATAAATATAGTTTTAGAGATTTCTTGGCTGAGAGAAGCAATCAATGCCCTAAAACCAATAGCAAAAACAAAGGAATGTCAGTTGCAATGAAATCATTCCATTTTTAAAAAAATTATCGAAAAGCCTTACCTTATGCAACAAAAGACTACATAATTTGATAATTAAATATATTTCTTAACAAGCATGGATTTGTCCTCAGCGAAAATACTAAGATAGTCTTCTTTTGAAGAAGTGTAAGAGATATTCACAACCATTTGCCCGTATATCTCCCCCATTCTCTTCAGATTGACAGGACCAAGGACAGTGATTTTCCTCTTGCAAACTTCATCCTCTGACTCTATAATCTCTTGTGATCGTTCTTGTTTGGCAGATACTTGTTGGGGGGTAGTCTTTGCAGGGTATAAATGTGTCACCTCCTCAATCGCTGGTCGAAGCTTGTGGGCTGGTCATAGAGGTGTTTGGGGTACTTTTGCAAAGATCAAAGAAAGATATTGGTGGCAGGGTATGTATAAGGATGTTGCTCACTTTGTGGAAACATGTATGACATGTCAAATGTATTCATCTATGAGACATCGGGATTTGGTCACAATGTCTACAGGTTTTTGGCAAATGAGGTATCTTGTGTTTGCCCGTGAAGACTTGACTAATCAAGTGGAAGGGAGAGCTTTACGTACTAAGACACAAATGTTGTGTGTACTTTTCTCTTAGAAGAGATCTTTTGTAGCTGTGTGGGAAAGATTTCTGCATATATGAGTGAGCTAGATGCAGATGAAGCTCATGATTTCTTTGCATGGTTGGGGATAAAGCTTTCTCTAACTTTAGCCTATAACTTAGCCTATAACCCTGAAGGAAATGGAAAAAGTGAAAGAGGTCATCCACCTATTGTGAAGGCATTGGCAAAAGCATGTGGAGAGAAGGTAAAAGAGTGGCCACGATTGCTTCCTTATGCTTTGTGGGCTGAAGAACAACTCATAGTCCCGTTACAGGATATATGCCTCTAGAATTGAAGCATGGTCAAAAACCTATCATGTCAATAGAAGAGATGATAGTCACATGCAGTGTGCTACCTTTGGAGGAGGAGTTGAATCAAGAGGAGTTATTGGCCTTATGCATTAGACAGTTGGAAAGAAAGTCACAAGACATAGAGGTAGCAATTGCAAAGTTAAGGGCAGCAAGGATACAGAACAAGAAACGGTTTGACAAAAGACATAGACTAAGACCAAGAAACATACAAGATGGGGATTAGGTATGGGTTTATAATAGTAGTTTAGACAACCAGCATAGTGCCATGCGTAAAGTGTCCAAAAGATGGTTTGGACCCTATGTGGTAAGACATGTACTTGATAATGCTACTTATGCATTAAATGTGGTGGATGGGACAAACATAAAACTTCCGATAGCAAAGAAAAGAATCAAACTATTCAAGAGGTCGGAATCTACTGCCTATGAGTTGCCAGAATTGGAAGAAAATGGTGGCCATGATACAAGGGGTAGCTAGGAAGATATGGAAGATGAAGAAGCAAAGGATATGGTTGCAGAGGATGAGGAGGGCTCAAAATCTAATGACTAGGATTTTGGCACATACCGGAGGATATGTAGATTCAGAGGGGATGGATGTCATGCCACTACGTGGACACGGTGTGAAAAACTCTGGAATGCATCACCATCCGACTTTCTTATTGATCAAGAGATTGGGTGTTAGTCTATATGACAGTAGTCTTGACACTCAACATAGTACACTCAGAAATGTTTCTAAGAGATGGTTTGGTCCTTATATTGTGAAGCTTGTACATGACAATTCTTTGTGTGAGCTAGATGATACAAATTTGAAGATTCCTATTGTAGGAAAAAGGATCAAGAGTTTTAAGCGACGGAGTGTAAGCAAACCAATTGAAGAACATGTTTAGGATGAAGAACAGATTTATGTTGACTTGGATGATTAAGAGGATGATGAATATGTAGGGATAGAAGATGAATATATTGATCTAGATGAAGATTAACTATGTTGCACATATTGGAGGATGTGTAGATTCAGAGGGGATGGATGTCGTGTTGCTATGCAGACACAATGTGAAAAACCCTTGAGTACATCATCATCCGACTTTCTTGTCAATATCATATTTTTCATTATTATTAGTATCCATAGTATGGATGGTTCAAACTTACGATATTTTTGGAAAATTTAAGTGCATTTTGATATTTTGGACATTATTTCTTTTAAATATCCAAAAAGGTGTAGAAAACTTCTAGAATAGGATGTCAAGCAAAAAGCAAGTTGCTTTCAGCCAGTTTTGGAGATCTTATGCAAAAAGAAAGGCTCTCAAATTTGTGCAATGCGTGATCATAGTTTCTAAGTAGCAAACAACACTCCGGATGGTGAGGAGAGAGAAGGAGCGATCCAAGAGAAAATTGATCAGATGTCTTGGCATTTGACCCCCCTTTTGGAGCCAACAGAACCATCAAATTTGCCATCTAAGCAGTAAAGTAGAAGCTAGTTTTTTATGCAAGTTTTGGGGTATAACATGGAAAAATAGGACACAGTGAAGGGGAGACTCATTTTAAATAGGTTTTCTTAATCAAGGATTGATTTTGGGATACTTTGAGCCTTTGATATTTTTATGTGTGTTGTTTCATCTCTCTTGGTATTTACTCTATGTAATCTCTATCATTATCTCTACTCTCATATAAGAATCTGCCTAATCTCTTACTACTATTAATCCTAGCTTCAGAATCTCTCTAACATCATATGTATCTATCCATCCATTACTACTCTTATTCACTCCCATTCCCACATCTTAATGTTTTTGTTCTTGTAGTGTAGAGAGCCAAGAAGACACTCATTTTGATATGAAAAGAATGATGATTGGGTGTTTTGTAATAACGGGAGACCTTTTTCTAGCATTTTCTAAAGATTTTTCTAATTGGTTGGATGTTTTTGTGGATGGATCTAAATTTGACAATATAGAAAGGGTTGAAACCTTGTTAAAAACCCTTAGCATTGTCATGTTTTCTCTTAGGGTGGATGGGAAGGGCATAAGGATTGTTGTAGGTAATGTGGATTCCATTGATAGTTTAAGTTATTTTGAGGGTTTTGGATTGGGAAAATTTGCTGATATTGAAGAGAATTTCATGGATGGTTTTTGTGTGCTCATCAAGGAGTTGCTTGAGAGAGAGGTGATGTTTGTTTTTTGGATTTTGAGTTTGATGAGGAGCTTGTGATTAGATCACTGGACATAATTTTGATTGGCTTGTACATGTTTCATCATTTTATGAAAGCAAATACTATGCATAAATGCTTATAGACTATTTCTCATTCAGCATTGCCCTAACTGCTTCCATAATGACCCTATTTTTCCTTTTAGCCACTCCATTTTTCTGAGGAATATGGTTGCATGTCAACTATCTTATGATCCCATGCTTAGTCAAGTACATATCAAACTCCTTTGACACATATTCACCACCACCATCAAACTATAGCCATGAGACATAATACTTGAGCTCTTTCTCTTTGTGACATTTAAAATCCATAAAGCTGTCAAGAACCTCATCTCTATGTTTCAAAATGTATATCTAAGTGTACCTCCTAAAATCATCCACAAAAGTCACATAATACCTAGACCCTCCAAGAGATACATTATGAGTGGGTCCCCATATATCTGAGTGAACAAGCTATAAAGGTGTATTAATATTCCGTGTATGTCCGAGAAATGGAAACCTGGCTTGTTTTCCAAATTGACAAGCTAAATATGCCTATTCCAAATCAACATATTTGAACTTTGGTAATCTTGAAACAATATCCTTTTAATATGTATTTTTTAGCCTTTGTACATTTATGTATCCAATAGATTTATGCTAGATATCTATGTATCTGACACTCGCATCATCATGAGCAAAGATTGTAGCTTTTAGCTATGAATATTTGAATCCACAATAGGTAATTTTCCCTTTGCAATTAGCTTGTAGCCTCTGCCATATTTCTTTATAAAACATCCATCTTTGCTAAACCATACCTGCAGGTTTTGTTTAGCCATCTGGCCAACACATAACAAATTTTTCATGATTGATGAAACATGCAAAATATCATACAAAATATTCTTCTTACCATCACATATAACCAATGGAACAACTCCTGTATGAGCTATATCATGCTAAGTGTCATCTCCTATGCATACATAGCCATTTGTTCCTACTTTCATTTCATCAAACCACTCCCCATGTGATGTCATATGGTTTGATGCTGTGAATCAATATACCATATGCCATCTAACTTTTCTTGATGAGTAGCCTTGTTCCATACATAAGCAAATAACATGTCACTACTCTCATGCTCTACATGATTGGATGAGGCATAGTGACCCTATTGCCTACCTCTTTGATTTGCTTGCTTCTTCCAACATTCTTTGGGAATGTGTCTATACTTCCCACAGTAGTGACAATCCTTATCCTTGTTTGCATTGTTATGCGTAGTCTGCAATTGCCAGGATCCTCTATCTCTAGAGTTGGATCTCCCCCTCACTCTAGAGTATCCATCACCTCTAGCATTATGTCCTTGTTGCTGATTTTGCATATTCTAAAATTCATTTTGTTGAGTCCCTCAACCCCAAAAGAACTGCCTGCCACTGTTGCTATAATTTGAATAAAACACTTCATCTTTTCCTTTTGAGCTACTTGACCTAGTAGCTAAATCCAACTTAACCTCTTCATGTATAAATAATGAGACTAGCTCATTAATGTTAGGCATCTTAGATCTCATTGATATAGATGTATAAAACAACTTGTATTCAAGTCCAAGGCCCATTTAGGGTAACTACAACCAAATCCTCACTCGCTACTTCAGTTCCAATAGTTACCAACTGATTTTAGCAATTGTTTTTATCTCTATTACATACTCCTTCATGTGGAATTTCCATATTGCATAATTATTATTGTCCAGCTTCTCACCCACTATCTGTGTAATATAATTAGATATATCTATATTTGACATGTTTACAACTCTATGTATTTGCTGTAATATTCAAACAACTAGTGCTTGACTCCCTACAAACCAAGTTAATCTTTCACTGATCAAGATGCTTGTATAACATCCAAGTAACACATGTACATCTATTGGTATCCTAAAACTAGCTCAATCAAGCTCATCTAAACATGTTGCGTACATCAATTCACAAATGAGAATCCCAAAAACTTTCAATCAAGTAGTATAAGTATGCCACTACTCAAATAGGACAATTTTAGTCTAAGAGTTTATAGTAGTAAAATCTTTGCATTAACCAATGTATTTTAGCTCACAAACATGTTAAACATCTCTAAATATATGTCATAACATCTAGGACCCTTAACACTGCGTATAGATAGCATTGACTACATAGTGGACATGTAGGTATGTCTCAACATCCAGTGATAGACATCAGTATGCATAACCAACAGTATAAACTCTGCACAAATCAAAGCATTTTCAACTCAAAACACCTTCAAATCGTAGTAGTCATGTGCCAATGCATCTGGCGGTCAATACATAGCTAAAGAAGCATCTATCACTTCGCTATTAATTTCGAATGTTTGGGGTGGAATTTTAGGCCGCGAGACCTTAATTTGTGGAGGAATACGATTCGAGCAGCCAAGGAGGCAAAATAAAGGCTCCAAATTCAAGTAGGCATTTCAAATTTGAAGGGAACTTGGATAGTCTTCAAAGGGGTGCAATCTTTTAATCTACCTAATTGTTTTGAAGAGAAGAAGAAGGACAAAAGAGACACATAGAAGCAAAAAAATAAATTATGGCACTTGATTTCTTGTTCTCCTCCTCACGAATCTTCACTATTTGGCACTTTTAAATACATAATTAGAGCCTACTGATCTCTATGCAATAATATGAATATCACATGATGAAATAAGAATATTGGTTTTTAGTCTTTCTCTCTCCTACCTCAAAATAGTATTTCTCTCCTTCCTTTTCTCTTGCATAATGACTATTCATATGAGATAAGGGGGATGGGTGAAAGAGAGGGAGAGGTGAGAATTGTTTGAAAGAAATGGGTTGTGGCATATTTTTAGTCTTCATAGAAGTCTCCTCAAGCACGTCAACAACTATAGTAAGCATTAGCAATTTTCGGAACCACTTGTTGCACGACGTCTCGTTCAATGTAGGCGGCTAACGGATAAGTGACCTAGCTTTTATAGCAAATAAAATTCATTTGAAAATTTATTTTAAAGGCATATAAAGGAAGGTATGAACATAATTGTCCACACTTAACATTGGATATTCTGAGTTTTGATTTTCTATTAATGAAATAGTTGAAAATTAGGAAAAATAAAAAATAGTAAAAATTAAATAACCAATAAATAGAAGAATACTAAGAATGATCTACTAAACCTATAAATGTAAAAAAATCACACTTTTCTTCTCGTATTTTTAAAAATTTAAGGTTTTTTGGTGTGAAACATGTGTATTGGTAGCATCGGGTTGGCTCTCCAATTCCATGTGTAGTAATCCAAATGAAAGATGAGAGTGGAATTTTAAGCCTGAAAAAAAGCCAAAAAAATGTCAAATTTTGTTAATTTGAGGAAGAAAGAGAAGCTCGTTGGAAGCAACGAATGTAGATTTGACAATTTTAAGCAATCATGGAAAGCGATATTTAACAACGCTTTTGAAAATGAACCTTGCAGTAGTCTTGACTTTTTAGCAATTTTTCTAGGTGTTGAATGGAGTGAGACAAGTTCCAAGCAGTGGGAGACATCGAGATGATCATGGAAAAATTTTTGAACTTTGATTTGGCCGCCAAAAATAGGAGTTACAGGTGCCTGAGCACAAAGGACCAGAGACCAATGTGAAGAGGCTTAAGGGGAGGGAAGGGGTGTGACCCTTGGGGTCCTCCAAGTCCCTAAATTTCTCACATGATTGGGGGGGGGTAAAGGGAAAACAAAGGCACCATTGCTCTGCAAGGCGACAATGATGAAAATGGGGGAGGGGGGTAGAGAGCCAAAAAACACTCATAGCAATTGATTACATCAGTGAGCTCCTTCAAATTTTCACTTCTAATTGCCATCTCCACCTCTGCAAAAGATAGACTAATCAGAAAATTTAAAAAATACTATTTCTCTCTCCTCTCCTCTCTCCTCTCATAAGCTATTCATGTGGGAATTCTTCGGAAAAGATTGGGACGCAGATCGATTGTTTGGCTTAAATTGGATTGATATGGAACCATGTCGATGATGAGAATAGTGATGACCAATGTTGTTTGGAGACCAATGGTGCGTCCAGTCATTCTTGGCAATAAGCCTCTTTTTAAATAAAATTTTGGATTAGTTTTTATAAATCATATTCATACGTGATGAAAATTTATTTGAAGCTTGATTGTGATATATTTGAGGGTTGTGAACCGTAAAATATAGAAGCCATGTCCATAATTGTGAGTTATCAATTTTTAAAAACTCAAAATATGTGTTTTAAGAGGAAAAATAATGTTTTTTTAAGTTTCTAGTGATCAAATCATATTCACATTGGATGATATTAAATCATGTGATGATGGATTATAATTTAATTAATTTTTTGAATTTTAAAATTGGAAAAATTTAGCATTTTACATAAGAAAATAAAAAATAAAATTTTGAGACAAAGAAAAAAAGAAAAAAAGAAAATTTTTGCATGAAAAAGTATGGAAATTTAGGAATATGTTTGTTTAAGTATATGGAGGTAAGACATGAGAATTTACCTCAATTTACCTCAATTTGTATCTTTTAGTACACATTTATTGCTTTCATTATGAAAAAAAATACATGGAAAAACCTATTAACCTACCCATTGCAAGCAAAACCCTAAACAATAGGGAGAGAGGGGGTTTTATGTGATGTATATGGTTCAAAATCGGACTCTTTTGTTGCACTTTTCATATAAGTCTTGATTTTATTTTAAGTATTAAGAGGTATGGTGGCACGGAGTAGTCCAACGTGCTACCTTATCATTGTAGAAAAGCTATTAGTAAAGAAAAATCATGGAAAGAATATTTTGATCACATTCACAATGTTGATTTTACACTTAAGTAAAAATGTTTGTACACTTAAATCATCCACTTTTCCTTGCATGGCATTGACATGGTATAAAGAGAACTATCTCCTAAATATATAGCACTTGGTTTCAAACTATTGATGCATGATGAGTGTGAGGCTCATTATGCTATAGGTTTAGTACAATCATTTTCTAAGAGACTGATTTAGTGAGAAATTTACTATCTCTTAGAATGAATATTTTTAAGAGTGGACTTGTGTGTATGTGTTGTATGTTAAAACAATGTATCTTGCGGCCAATCCTTGGAATATGGGAGAGCCGTAGTGGGGCCACAGTGATAAGGTAGGGGATTCTCCCTTTGTTTATGTTACGAGGAGGTACTAGCCACCTATATGTTTGGATACTACCTCTACTTGGAGTTGAGAAGGGCATCACGTTGGACTACAATCTAGAGATTGTAACTACAGACATGTCCTTTCAATAAATCAATTCATAGTGTCTATATGCTTCTCGTTGTGAGGTGAAGGGGTGGTTTGGGTGAGTAAAAGAGGACCTGTTAGAGCCCTAGACTTAGTGTCTTGGTCTCGATAGGTGGTGCATTTTCTGAGAGTCGTTGATAAGTGGAAAATTTTGAATATTGGTTAATTAGGAACTAGTTAGTCTATTTATGTCAAAGAGCATCAAGATAGACCTATTATTTTCCGCCGATAAACACCATCAAGCCAAGATCCAAAAATAAGAAAGATCCAAAAGGGCTAGATGGCATGCAAAAATCGTTAGGAGGCATTCCCCTCAATGCAGTAGCCCGATACCCTTATGAGGGAGAGGTCATAGTGACCCTAGTGCCACAAATAGTCCATAGGAGGGATAAAGCTTGGCCATGTGCTCAAGCTTGGCCCCTATGGGTAGGATAGTTTTTCTAAAGCTCAGCCTTCAACTCTCTCCTTGAAATCATCTTGAGGTAGATATTGGCCATGTGGTCAAGCTTATCCATGTGCCCAAGCTTGGATGTATGAAAGATAGTTTCAACTCTCCCTTGGAGGTCTCCTTGACATAGATCTTCGACATGTGCTCTAGCTTGTTCCCTATGGGCAAAATAGTTTTGATCAAGCTCATTATTCAAGCTTAGCCATGTGCTCAAGCTTGGCTACCCTATGAGTAAGATAGTTTCAACTCTCCCTTGGAGGTCTCCTTGACATAGATCTTGGACATGTGGTCTAGATTGTTCCCTATAGGTAGAATAGTTTTGATCAAGCTCATTATTCAACTCTCTTCTTGAGATCTCCATGAGGTAGATTGGCCCTATGAGCAAGATAGTTTTAACTCTCCCTTTGAGGTCTCTTTCACATAGATCTTGGCCATGTGCTCAATATTATGTTGACTTTCTCTCTTTGAGATGTCTTTAAGAGAGAGCTTGGCCATGTCCTCAAGCTTGATACTATGGGTAATATCAACTCTCCCTTTGAAATGTAAGGAAAAGCTTGGCCATGTGCTCAAGATTATATTAGCTTCCTCTCTTTCAAATGACTTTGGGATAGATCTTGGTTAACCATGGCTCTATGGGAAATATATTTTAAACTCTCTCTTTTCATATCTTAGATAGAGCTTGGCCATGTGCTTAAGATTATATTAACTCCAACTCTCTAATCTCTGTGTTAAAGATCGAGCACATGTCTTTGATTCAAAACTTTTCTCTCTCCTTGAGATAGTTTCCCCATCCCTCTTCAAGATGTCTTTGAGTTAGATCTTGGCCATGTGCTCAATCTTAGCCTTGAACTCTCTCCTTAAGATCTTGTTGAGGTAGATATTGGCCCTCTTCTCAAGCTTTGTCCCATGAGCAAGATAGTTTCAACTCTCCCTTGGAGGTCTCCTTGACATAGAGAATGGCCATTTGCTCAAGCTTGATACCTATGGGCATGATAGTTTTTCTCAATCTCAGTCTTTAGCTCTCTCTTTGAGATTTTCTTGAGGTAGATATTGGCCATGTGTTCAAGCTTGGACCTATGAGAAAGATAGTTTCAACTCTCCTTTCAAGGCATCCTTGAGATCTTCTTAAGGTAGATATTGCCCATGTGCCCTATGAGTAAGATACTTTCAACTCTCCCTTGGAGGTCCCCTTGATATAGATCTTGGCCTTGTGCTCGAGCTTGGCCACTATATGGGTGGGACAACTTTTCTCAAGCTCAGCCCTCAACTCTCTCCTTGAGCTCTCATTGAGGTAGATATTTGCCATGTGCTCAAGCTTGGCTCTATGAGCAAGATTGTTTCAACTCTCTTTGATGTAGATATTGGCCATGTTCTCAAGATTCAACCTATGAGAAAGATAGTTTCAACTCTTTCTTGAAGGTTTCCTTGGCATTGAACTTGGCCATGTGCTCAAGCTTGGCTCCTATGGGTAGGATAGTTTGCCTCAAGATCCAACCTTCAACTCTCTCCATGAGATCTCCTTGAGGTAGATATTGGCCATGTGCTCAAGCTTGACCCTATAATCAAGATAGTTTTGACTCTCCCTTGAGATATCCTTGAAGTAGATATTGGCCATGTGCTCAAGCTTGGCTCTATGAGCGAGATAGTTTTGACTCTCCTTGAGGTAGATATTGACCATGTGCTCAAGCTTGGTCCTATAAGCAAGATAGTTTCCACTCTTCTTGAGATCTCCTTGAGGTAGACATTGGCCATGTGCTCAAGCTTGGCCCTATAAGAAAGATAGTTTCGACTCTCCCTTTGAGGTCTCTTTGACATAGAGCTTGGCCATATGCTCAAGATTATATTAAATCTCTCTCTTTGAGAGAGAGCTTGGCTATGTCCTCAAGCTTGATGCTATGGGAAATATCAAAATTCCCTTTGAGGTTTGAGATAGATCTTAGCCATTTCTCAAGATGTATTAAAATCTAACTCTCCAAGCTCTATCTTAAAGCTTGGGCACATGGCCAAGCACAAGCTTATATTATCAACTCCTTTGGGTAAATCTTGGACATGTACTCAAGCTTATCCCTGTCGATAAGATATTGAGATGGTTAATCAATTGTTTGGTTTTATGTATGTATTTACCTATTGATATTGTACATTTGTGTTTATTTCATGCTAGCATAGTCTAAGAAAATTGTCTTTTCTACTAGACAATAAAGAAGTTGGTTCTAGTTCCATATGTTCAAACTATCCATATGTATACTGTAGTGGGTCAAAGGTTGGGATGGGAAATGTATCTATGATAGTGAATGTATGTTTCAAGAAATTTTTGGTTCCTTTTCCTTCTTCAAATGTGAGAGAGTTGAAACATGTAGTGTGGAGAGCTATTCGATGGCCCTTGTTGGGTGCAAAGCTAGTAGTTGATCAAGATAGCAGTACAACATTAGTGTCTCCGATTGAGGATTGTTAAAAATAGGGAAATGTGATGTTACTTAGAATATGGATGTCTTGCATATGTATGGAGAAAGTGCACCCTCTAATGAAATTGTAGTTATTGATGTCACATCACTTATCTCTCTAGAAGATGAGAATTTAAGGATTTGTCAATCATGGAAGGAAAAGCATGTCACCCTACGGGATGAGAGTAAGGTTCACAAATTCCATGAAGGTATTATAGTATTTGAACACCTTAATAATGCTATACATTTTGAGTGCTTAGGAGAGAACTATTTTGGAGTTAGCATATAGCACACTTTTATAGAAGGCTCTCATGAGATTTCACATGTTGTCAATAATATTTATAAGGTTAGATGGCCACTTAATCAAGTGACCAATAATAATATGTGATTGATGGAATCCTAGAGATGGTTTCTAATAAACCGTTCTCTAAGAAAAGAAAGTATTATTTCATCAAGATGATTCCAAAGGACAAGGCCCCACATATACTACAATCAATCTAGTATAGCATGTGTCTACTGTAGATTGATGCTCTAATAGATATTGCCAACATGAAAATCCTGACATTGTGATGTAAATACATAAAAAATCTCTAAATCTTGAACTAATTATGTGTATGATATGATGTCCATTACTTTTGGCACCATGACACTACAGGAAAGATCAAGTATGATTTCAAAATAGGTGGTTCCATGGTATGTTGTACGGCATGGTTTATAGTGCATGGGATTCCCAAAACAACTTTCTATCATTACAAAACCAAATTTGAGAATGGAGCAAGGTGTTATGTCTATGAAAATACAAAGAGACTTAAGAGAATTCAAGCATATATGGGAATGTTAAGATCAATGCTAACTTACTTTGTTGAAAGTAATCGAGAATGTATGCCAAGTAGGACATTGCTTGATGGAGCTAGGGAGATTCAATTGGTTATTCCAAACACATATAAGTGGATTGATAGCAAAAGGCAAGGAGTACTTCCTCTAATAGGGAGTGCTCATTTCATAAGCTTCCTAAGAATCTATTACTACAAATGGAAAATTGTGCATTAGAGAATAAGAATTGATATGTGTTTGCATATCTCACTCTTCTTGTTGCGGGGGGGTTTTCAAGATAGTGCAACTTGGATTTTGGATGGTGGGTCATACACATGAGTATGTAAATGTAATGTTTGGTTGATATTCAAAAGCATTGAGAGTAGAAATAGTGTACACATTTCCACACTTGATGGAGATACTACAGATGTCTACATTATTAACTCCAGCCCTCTTTTTACTCACACATATCCCTAACTTTAATTTTTTTTTTGATGGATATCTTTGTGCTAGACATGATGCTCTTGTTGGCACCTCGAAACCGCTCCTATTTAGATTTTTTATGCAGGGAAATAATCCAATCATGCAATATAAAGTACATAAAAAAATAGTCAATTGGATGCCCAAGTAGGGGGGTATAGTGTTATGGAAGAAGGATAACCTTGGAAATTCATTCATTCCAAATGGATGTCCCAATTTGTAGCCAATGGATGATCTTATTAAGGATCATGAGGTAATTGTATCTAGAATAAAGGTTCATATGAGATTTTGGGAGAGTACACAAAAGGGTGATGATATCCCTTTGCACTTTAAACATATGTCATTGAATATTGGAACAATGTGATCAAAGAGATTGAGAGGTCTATTTCTCAAACAACAAAGGATTTTTCATTATATGCACACTTTTGGCCAAGGAAATATCAAACAGAATATCTTAGTATTAGGCTAGGAAGTACAGAGATAAAAGAGGAAGAAGGGCTAGGATTTGAGCAATGTAATGAACAATAATGTGGGCCATATTTCATGAAACCAAAGGAAAAATTCAAGCCATCTATTGATGTGTAACATGGAGACATTCTCCTATTATGTCCAAATGACACCACCATCTTTCCCATTTGGCTTGTCTATGCTCAGTCAAATGTTGAGGTAGATAAGGCATTACCAAACTACCAAAAGTTTTTTATACAGTATTGGGCACCATGTGCAAAAAGATAAGGTATGACGATGCAAAGGCATATCATGATTGTTGGAGTAAGTATTGGATGGAGAACAAGGTAGACCCAAAAGTATAGGAAAATATTGATTCAACTATTTGGACATGAAAATCAAATGGACAGACTCAACATGAAAGAGTGAAGATACCAAAGGATGTATGTGAGAAGACACAATCAAGCATGCTTTCTTAGTGAAAGTTTGAGAAAACACACCAAATAGCATGTCAATGTAAGTAAACATGTAGCTCAAACTATATGAAAATTCAAAAACTTTTTATAGTTTTAATTTTAATTTGGTCATCTTTTTACAAGAACTAGGTGATCTTTTGGCTCAAGAAGACTTTGTAAATGGAGCAATGAAACTAAAAATAAATTTATGAGATTGATTGAAAGAAATAATTCCAACATTGCTTCAAAATACCACTCTTTCTTGAGATTTATTACTAGATTTGATCAATGGAGCTCTTCTCTCATAAAACATGTAAAACTCACTCTGTGTTTGTGTAGAGGAAATGAAATTTCACAGGGTTAGAGATAGGAAAAGTGACAATGAGGCTATAAAATTCTGTCAAAGAAGAAGAAGAAGGGAAAGAGATATGATAAATTTGAGTTTCACCTAAGAAAGAGGGGAAAATTGAAAAGGGGGGAAATGAAAAGTCAAATAATCAATATTGTTCAAGTTAAAGCCATGGGAGAATTATTTCTATTAAGATGCGTGAAGATTTCTTGTTCTTAGTGTTCTTTTCCTTGTTGTGGACACATAAAATATAAGAAAGATATTTGTTGATGATACAAGATAGATTTTCTTGTTGTAGATTCCCTATTTTTCTTGGTGTTTCTCTTGGGGATCCATGTTTTGGTGTGTAGCCTTGGAAAATTGCAATCAATAGGCATCAGAAGAGGCTGAAAATAAAGAAAATGGCCATTGTTGAAAGGAGAAGAATTCAATGGATGCTTGCAAAGTTCCTTCTACCACTAAAGAATTGGAAATTCTCATTACCAAAGCCACTTTCTACAAGAAATTCATCCCACAATGGCAAAAACATATTACCATCTTGATATAGGCTCTATATGGTGGACTATTTCCTCTCCCCATTGAAGCAAAAGAGACGTGTATATTGGTGGTAAATTGTTTGGAATCAAACTGAAGTGCAAAAACAGAGAGAATGACCATCCATGGAAGATTTAGCATTCATTGAAGAGTTGTGTGACATCATCAAGTGGGAAATTGTGAAGAAGCTTTAGGAGTCATGGTCAGTGGAGGCTCACCAGAACAAGAAGGAAAAGAGTTGGAATCTGTTTGTGGATGCTCAATAGTAGGATACGTGGGGTACATGGTGCATTGACAACCTTTTGTTTGTTTGTAATATTCCCACCATAAAACTTCATATCAAGAAACAAATTTGGGCTTGAAATGTTTTAAAAAATTACTCCTTGAGTTATCACATAAGTGACCACACTTAATATTGAGTCTTGCATTAAATCAATTCTGCAATCCGACACGAGAAGACACCTCAATGTTCCCAACCAACAAGAAGCAAAGACGCCTTGTAAATAATATTACAATGGCTTGATCATAATATTTTCCACATTATATTTGATTTAGCGTTCTCGATTCCATTTAATGCATCAAAGATCGCATTGATTTCATAACGGCAAGACAAATTGCAAAAGCCTTAATCGGTAGACAAAGAACACGTAAGAACAAGCATGATATTGAGTAAGTTAAGTTTTAAAGAGTATGGCATGACTTTATAAACTAGATTAAACATTAGGTAACTTGGCCAAAAACCTCCAGATGAAGTTGTTTTGAAGAAAAAAACGTTTTTGAAAAAATAAGCAAAAAATCATGACATTTTTTATGCCTAGTGGAGTGAGAGAAAGCATTTTAAAATCATCCCCATGCCACCATCCAACAGGTAAGCAATCAAAAAACATTTTTGATAAAGCTTACTTAGCTCTTGACAAGTAGCCAAAAGAATGAGTCGACTGCATGCTCCCCCTCATGGCCATAAATACACCCTCTCTCCTTCACAAAGAAAGCAAGAAGGAAGACCTCCTGATGATGGAAAATTTTCTCTACATCTCTTTTCCATTCTAGCTTGAGCCTTGAAGGAGGAAAATACCCCTCTTCTACCTCATTTCCATTTTCTCTACCCCTTGTTATGCCTTTCTTCCATACAACCATATCACTGATCAAAACACTAGCGAAATTTTTCTGGATGATCACTAACTCTCCCTGAACTACCACGTTAATTTTGCTTGACATCCATGGCTCCACGAGGTCACAAAAATTCAAGAAGCCCATTTGAAGCAAGAGAAGCAAGAAACGCAGCCAATGGAGAAAATGACTCGGTAGGAATTGGCGAAACCCCCATTACTACATACCTAATAGAGGTAACATCTCATGGGTTTGGAAAAAATTAATTTTTCATAAGCTTATCGCTATATTTGGCTTTAAATGATTATAAACATATTTTAAAGAAAATGCATATGAATTACCACTTAGGAAGATAGCCTAAGTAAAATAGTAATTAACTATTTAGTGAAAAGACTCTTTTACTTGAAAAATGAATATATACCTATCATTGAGAAAATATTGTAATTATGGTTTATTTTGTGATATTTATTGTTATTTAGTTAATGACACATGTTATTATAATAACTAAAAATAGATAGATGTTGTTATGTATATGAATTTTATAATAATTTATACAAAATCATTTAGATAATATCAAGAAATAATCAATGCATTAAATCAACAAAAAATTATATAAAAAATATATTATAGTTTCAACCTTCTATATAATTTTCTATATAATATATTATATTATATAGAAGATATATTATAGCATTAGAAAAATATATTATAGTTTCAAGGTTGTCCAATATAAAATATCATGAGGAAACTATCAGTATTAGGAAATTAAATAAATATTGGAAGTCTGTAGGACTTATTGGACATTGATAAAAATTTTCCAATACAAATTTTAAAGTCTTAATAGACTTGGAAAAGCATTTGAAATCCTGCTAAGTGTCGGATAGGGTAGGGCAACGCATGAATTGCCTGTAATAGGTATAAGTGTCCATATTATCTTTTAGAGAAAAAATACCAAGTTTTCATAAAGATAAAATAGAACTCAAATTCACGAAATAATTTGCAGATCCGAAAAAAAGAGTTGCAAGTAGGAAGCTAAACCTTAAGAATAAGATGGGACCTTAAAAGAGAAACCCTAGAATTGAGTGGGGTTGCTTCCTATGCTAAAAACACTTGTTGTTGTTTCTTTTTTGATTTGTGTATGCATTGATGGTTGCACAGGAATGATTGATTACGCTTGAAGCAGTTAGATCTAATTGTAAATATATAATCAGGATAATAAGAGGAAAGATCACGCTATGCCTCCCCCATGGCTAGATTTAGAATCGTGCTCCAAGGGGGATTGTTTTGTACCACCGCAAGAAGCTTTGGACAAGCCCCAACAGCAAGAGGTTGCTCGGTGAGGAATCCATTAGGCAGGAGGAGGCGGGAGTGCCAAGGGGGCTTTGGCCGTAAATCTCTCGATCACTCCTAGGAACTGCCTAACCTTCACATGAATCAGGATGGGATCCTGTTGTCCTTGGTACTAGTGAAGGGATGGAAATCTTGGAGGGTTTGTTTTCTTCTACACAGACATAAGGGATTTTTTGATGAACAGAGGTTTTAT
Source organism: Lygodium microphyllum (assembly GCF_053477565.2). NCBI lineage: Eukaryota > Viridiplantae > Streptophyta > Polypodiopsida > Schizaeales > Lygodiaceae > Lygodium > Lygodium microphyllum. Next base: position 79,188,712 of record NC_141163.1, on the reverse strand, counting down.
CTTCTGCGTAGGTAAAAGGAAAAAAGTATTGTAAATAACTTTGCAAAATAATAAATAAATATGTTTTGCCAAAAGATGGTTTTTCTCTGTCTTTGTGTTGTGTCGTAAAATTACGTGAAGGAACCTATGATAACGGGTTAATTGACAAAGCTGCTTTCATATGTCATAACTTAATGTGATAGGTAATTAGAAAACTAAAGAAAACCATTTGTGGGAAGCAGGTGGGTGAGATCCCTGATGGATACATTCTACGAATGGGTGGTCCTAGTAGACTTGGAGCTTCTTTCAAGAGATTGAAGGAAACGTTAAATAGGAAAAATTAGGTAGATTCGAGTGTTGACTTACCTAGGGTCAGGTCTTAAAACCTTGATCAGAAATTATCTTAGGTGAAAGATGTGGCGGCTATGCTAGAACTCCGTTAAGGTTCCTTGAATCCTAACCAATTGTTGGAAAAAAACATTGCACTCCATGAACCAAGGGTAACTACGATTACTCCAGTCGAACAAGAAACCCTTGTGGGACACCTCCAATGGAGTTTGCTGATGCATCGAGACCTTAGTTGTCAAATTGGGACCTCAAGCTTGCAAGTTGATCCTTGTGGGGAGATGGCTGGTACCTTCTGTTACGGGGTAGAATTTGGAAAACCTAGATGATAGACCCTATGCATTTTTTATGTGCCAGGTGAAGCTGTCTAGGACAGTTCCCCGATGGACCACTAAAACATGCTGTCAGGGAAGTGTTAGGTAGGCATGTGACACGTGGTATTAGAGCATAATTGAAATTAAGAATATATGTCATTTTTAAGACCAATTGTTCTAAGTAATAATCAGTCTGTTGATTGTTAAGGGATAAACTTTGGCAGAATAATAAAACCTAGAACCAGTTCCTCGTCTTTCGAGCAATGTACACATCTGCATTGAACTCCATGGATGACAAGTGAAGAAGAGAAATGATTAGGATACTCGATCGCCTATATGATCCATCCCCCATGAATTGCGAAAGAAGATGGTTCTGGGATTAGTGTTATTCTTACATTGAGGCCGATCGATTCTTCAATATGCAGACTAATCCAAAACACCTTGAATGGATGGAAAATTTAAAAGTAGTCGAGGCCTTTATCTTTTGTCTGCCTAGAAAGAATCCATTTATGATTACTAGTGGTCAGAAGATACGTCTAGATCGTTATGTCTATGACAAGGTACTGAAGGTAATCCTAGCTAATAGGATTATAATCCAAGGACATCACAAGTATCGAGATTACCGTATCCATGGTTTTCCAGATCTGCCATTTCCACGTACAGGTTTCTAGACATAGACAGCAATTGGTCTACTTTCTTCTATATGAATGTAACTAATATCTATCCCTGAAAAAGAAATATATAATGATATCCTATTTTGGAAATGATACATAGCATCTATCCTATTCTATCGATGTTGATGTATCTCTACTCGTAAACATGTGTCATTTGTAAATATCCCTTGTAAAAATCATAGCATATGGCTACTAATAATAAAAGATAATAGCGACTAGATTTTGTAAAAATATTGTGCTCTTTGGCCCATCATTGTTTTACAAAACTAGTAAGATATGTTAATGTGGAAACGAAGCTGAAAAGTTTAAATCACTAAACTAATTTGTGAAACTTATGATAACCCAAGGTAATACAGTTATCGCTAGTTTGACTGACATTCAGGAGAAGAAGTATCTCCTTAAGTAGCTTAAGCCATCGGAATTTGATGGTAAGGGCAAAGATGTTGAAGCTGAGGTAGAGATTTGGATTGAGACCATGGAGGACTACTTTACTGCCATGGGAACTACCCCTCCTAATCAGGCTATGATCGCCAAGTTGAAACTAATCGGTGAGGCGCATGCCTGTGGTGGAAACAGTGGTATAAAGACCAATGACTTGCTGAGATAGCCAGTACCTGGGAAAAGCTGAAAGAAGCTATGTGTGGTCGATATTTGCCACCAACTTATCGCACACTAAAAATAAATGATTTCTTTAACTTAAGACAGCTGAGAATGAGCCTGGAGGTATATTACTCAGTTTATCTCACTGCTTGAATATGTGCCTTCCATGACTATTTCTCAACATGTGTTTAAGTTTTGTCACGGATTGAATGCTCCTTTGAACACATGACTTGAATCTATGCGCCCAACTGATCTGCAAGATGCTTTGATTTGCCAGCACCTCTTATTCAAGAGATTTAGTCAAAGCCAAGGAATAATAGGCTATGGAATCAAAATAAAGGGACTTCATGGGGCTACGTTAAGCGAGCCCATGGTCAGCGTCCGCCTGGACAAGGAAAGAGGGCCAAAACAAATGGAGTCGGGAACTTCATACCTACAAGAAGTAATTTAGGAGTACCTAGGTGTTTCCACTGTAATGATCCAGGACACTTTAAAAGATAGTGCCCAAAGCTTGGCCAAATTCCTCGCCAAGGATAGTATAGAGGTCAGAACCAAGCTTCAATTGCAAATGGAAAAGCATCTGGTGTAATTCTTAAAGATCTTGAAGAAGAGGAAAACCCAACTATGGAAGCCGATATGGAGAGGGCATCAGTTCATGCCACCCTCCATAAGAAAGGCCCAAATTACCAATTTTCAAAGATTAAAACACCAACAGAATACGAGGGTAAGTCCTTTAAATTCTGATTGATTGTTGAAGCACACACTCGTTCATGTCACCAAAGTGTGCCAAGAAATTAGGTATAGACACAAGACCTATATCTAGGTTACTTGTGGAACTTGCTAATGGAAAAGAAATCCTGTATACTCAGCAAACTTGCAAAGTGACATTTAGCATGGGAAGCAATCTCTCTAAAATGGGATTTAGGATCATGAATTTAGGGGCCTACGAATGCCTATTGGGTATGGATTGGCTAATCCCCAATGACGCACATATTCAATGCAGAAAAGGCCAGGTGACTTTTCAAAACCTAAAGGGGGAAACAATGATGACCCAAGGTGAGGCAGGAAAACCCAAGGTTCAACTAGCCAAATCATCTCGCATAATAAAAGGGTTAAGAAAAAGATTACTTGTGTATCTCATAAAATTAAATAAGGTTGAGCAGAATAAACAAGATGAGGGAGAGCCATATTGGCTGAAGGAATATGATGACATCTTCCCAGAAGAGCTGACTGAACTACCACCTCTCGAAGATAAGTCAATCATGAGATTAGACTTGAACCAAGAGCTGCTCCAATCGCTAAGAGTTCATATAAAATATCTATCCCTAAAGCAATTGAGCTGAAAGAGCAACTCAAGCAGTTACTGAATCAAGGATACATTAGACCCAATAATTTGCCATGGGGAGCCCTCGTACTATTTCAAAAGAAAAATGATGGAACTCTCTGCCTTTGCATTGATTACCGAGGTCTAAATCAAGTAACAATCAAGAATAAATATTCAATCCCAAGAATAGACGAGCTACTTAATAGGATGCAAGGGGCAAGAATCTTTTCCAAGATTGATCTCCAATCTGGTTATTACCAAATAAGAATCAAGGAAGAAGATATCCCCAAAACTGCCTTCAATACCAGATATGGTCATTTTGAATTTCTTGTAATGTCTTTTGGTGTAACTAATTCCCCTGCTACATTTGATAGATTAATGCAGGATATTTTTTGACCTTATCTTGATGAGTTTGTCCTAGTCTTCTTTAATGACATCCTAACATACTCCAAGAGAGATGAAGACCATGAGCTATAATTGTGCATTGTGTTGGACACAATAAGGATGCACAAGCTCTATGCAAAGAAAAAGAAGTATGCATTTTTCAAAAGATAGATGGAATATCTCGGATTCATACTATCTGCTGAAGGAATCTCTGTAGATCCAGCCAAAGTTAGAGATGTTCAAGAGTGGCAACCTCCAACGACAATTAAGGAGTGAGAAGTTTCTTAGGACTCAATGGATGGTATATAATTTTCATAAAAAATTACGCCCTAATAGTTGCACCTCTCATTGATTTGCTAAAAAGTAAACTACTATATTTGTGTGGAGGCCCATTGAGCAAACCAGTTTTGAGTAGCTCAAGAAAAGTTTGGTAACACCACCCATTTTAAAGCTACCTGACCTAAGTCAAGAGTTTGAAGTCGTAACATATGCAAGTTCTCTTGCACTAGGTTGTGTGCTTATGCAGCAAGGTCATCCAATAGTCTATTCCTCAAGGAAACTAAAAATCCATGAGAGGAATTATGCCACCCATGATATTGATATGCTAGTTGTGATCCATGCTCTCAAATTGTGGTGACACTATTTGCTTGGAAAGAAAGTTTACTTTGGTCGCTAATCACAAAAGTCTCAAATGGATCTTTACTTAACTAGACCTCAACATGAGGCAGCATTGGTGGATTGAAGTCTTGCAAGAATTTGATTTTGAAATCAAGTTCAAACCTAGGAAAGAGAATGTGATTGCTGATGCATTAAGTCATAAAGCATTTTTTAATGCACTTATCATGGAAGAGCCATCTAAAGGAGAGACTTTAGCTACCATGATATTGATGTGCCTAGCGATCCAATTATTGAGCTAGCCAAAGAAGAAGCAAACAAGGATCCTAAGTATCAGCTAATGCTTAGAGAAATCCTAGTTAAGGATGTCAAATACCAAAATTTCACTGTGGATGATGGACTTGTCTATTTCAGGACAAGGCTCTGCATTTTCCTTAGTCAAATGCCGAAAAAGAATATATTATGGGAAGCCCATGACTCCCCATTCTTAGGACACCTTGGCTATGCAAAAACTCTTAATGCAATCAAGAAAAGTTACTACTGGAAAAGACTGAAGCATGATGTACTCAGATATGTTACTGAATGCCTAAGTTGCTAGTGGGTGAAAGCTGAGCGTGTCAAAATGCTAGGCAACAAGCTCCAGCCACTTGACATTCCACAGATGAAATGGAAGTTTATCAGTATGGATTTCGTAGTTGGCTTACCTTCTATTCAAGGAGGATATAATTCAATCATAGTGATTGTGGATATGCTGACAAAGGTCACTCATCTTCAAGACCAACTACAAAGCTTTAGATATTGCATGATTATTTGTGAAAGAAATCTTTAGGCTTCATGGATTGCCTAAATGGATCGTTAGTGACAGTGACTCTCTATTTATGTCACATTTCTAGAGAAGCCTATTTGAAGCATTTGGAACCCAGCTTTGCTTTCGCATAGCTTATAATCCCCAAACTGATGGTCAAATAGAGCGGGTTAATCAGGCCATTGAAGATATACTGAGAGCTTACTGTTCTAGAGAATCGACAAGGTGGATACAGTATTTCCTCTTAGTAGAATTTTACTATAATGCGTCATATCATGAGAGTATTTAAATGACTCCATTTCAATCTTGTATGGACAAGATTGTTTCACACCACTAAATTTCTCCGATCCAACCCTAAAGGTTGAGGCTTCTAAGAAAATGCTAGAAGACATGGATGATCAAGTCAAAGAAAAGACATCCAAGCTGCCAAAGATCACTAGAAAGCTTATGCTGATCTAGGATGGAAAGAACATATCTTCCAAGATGGAGATATGGTTTTCATCCGTGTATGCCCAAAGAAGAGTTCTTTGTCATTGGGAAAGTTCAAAAAGCTGAGTCCAAGGCATTGAGGACCATACAAGGTTCTCAAATGCCTAGGAGTTAATGCCTACAAACTGCAACTTCCTGATCATGTGAAAGTCCACAATGCATTTCACGTTAGTCTTTTGACATATTATGTGGCAAATCAAGATCATATTCTTGATGACTAGCAAATCATAATGCCTAGTTAAGGAGCCCTTGAACTCCAACCTGATAAGATCCCAGATGTAAAAGAGAAACCTCTAAGAAACAAAACCATTAGAGAGTATCTTATTTAGTGGAAAGATTATCCTGAGGATGATGCCACTTGGATAGAAGAGATAGCTATAGAAAAACAGTTTTCCTAGTTCTTTTTGACATGAGGATATCTCAATTCCTCTTAGGAGGAGAGGATGTAATATTCTTTCCATAAAACTTCATATCAAGAAACAAATTCGGGCTTGAAATGTTTTAAAAAATTACTCCTTGAGATATCACATAGGTGACCGCACGTAACATCAAGTCTTGCGTTAAATCAATTCTGCAATCCGACAGAGAAGACGTCTCAATGTTCCCAGCCAACAAGAAGCAAAGATGCCTCGTAGACAATATTCCGACAATGATGGACCAAAAAACGGGCCGGCACTGGCTCATGCACTAGCCAGGCCTCGTCCCTATGCACAAGACAACCCCTCGGCCTCGCGGCCAAGAGCGTTTATCAAAATCTCTTCCTTCCTAAACATTGCGTTTGTAATACGTTGTAGTCCAACTGATCCTAACCCAATATTACTCCTCAGAGGGAGTCCCTTTCATATAGCCAAAAGGCTCGAATCACATACACATGGGGTTCCTCCTATGGCTGAGTGCCGTCAACCCTCTGCGACTCTCCTACACCTTGGGGATTGGCCCCTCAGTGCGTCACTCAACATATAGACATTTCGCACAAAAGTCGCTCAAGGTACCAAATAAGCGTGTCCAGGAATGTACCATTGTCCTTACTTGATTTCCCCTTTTGGACCCGCGTCTACCTACAGCATGGGTACCTCACTGCCTCTCATCATAGGTCAGGTTCTAATAAACCAATTGCAATGCATGTCCAGGAGTTGGTCATTGATACTTTTAAATTCTTTTCATGCTCTATGCATTTGGTGGATGCCTAGTGCTCAAACATTTAGCAAAACAGTATCGTGCACAAGTGCAAAAACATTCATTTAATGGTTTCCAACTACCGTTCGTGCTTCGTTGCATGGGCTTAGCACCGAGGTGATCCTCGTGCTACTAAGCTCTTAATTTTAATTATCATCCGTCCTAAATGCTATGCATAGAAATCAGCAACTTTCCCATTATCTCACACGGCATTTAGACATATTTCAACTCCTCTACCCTTCCCCGTTTAAATATTGCATCGTTGGATAGGTTTATAGGGTATTTTGACATCATTTTATGTGGAAAAAACGGAAAAAGACACACTAGAACAAGAAGGTGGGGTTGAACTGAGGCAAACCCTCATGCTTCAGTCCCCACAAACATTCACAAACATTGCTCTTATTTATCCTTATTTTTCGAAACCCAAAATGTATTTTTTTCCTATTTTTAAGGGTTTTTTCACCCTTTTTTTGTATTTTCCCTTATTTTCCTGCATTATTTAATTACTGAAAATTCAAAACAGATTATGGGCTGTGGCCCTTAGTTCCTTCTTGCAGAAAAATGAAAGTTTAGTTGGTGTTTCTATTTACTTTCCCATTTTTATGCCAAAAACTATCATTTCCCCTTGATTTTTCATATTTTACGTGTTTTAGTATGTTATTTTGAGCCACAAGATGCGTATTTTCCTTATTTTCTGATTATGACCAGCAAGAACTCATGGAAAATAGCAATATACACAATTTTTAGCCCACATGAACAACATTTCATCAATCAAAAGCTATAGAATCTCAAATTTTCTTTGAAAATTTTGAATTACCGCTTATTTGCGTGTTTCGGATTTCATGTCCATGGCTGCAAATTTGGAAATCAGCAGCACTTCATGTCCAGCACAATCACAAATCACCATTTCCAGCCCGTGGAGCAATCCGATCCATACAGGACAAGCCTCCACCATTCTTTCTTCTTCCTTCTTCTTCCCACATGAATTCCCCCTTAGAAGAGAGAGAGGGAGGAGAGAGAAAGACTGATTTTCTATCTCAGCATTCAGGCCATCAATTGAGGAGCGAAGGACGGTGATAAGATCCACAGACAGGAGGGAATGAAGCCCCATAATCCATTAGGTAGGGTGTTTGTAACATCCATGATGCCCTCTCTCCATCCATGGCGAAAAAAACGGTGCCCTCTGTTGATCACGTTTTTTCATTCCTCTTCATTCTCTCTCCACGTTTTTTGCTTCATAAGGTGCATAAATTTTTTGGGGGGGGTCCAAACTCAAAAGGTATGCTCAAATTTGGCCTCCCAAGTGTCCACCTTTTCATATCTTGACCGTTTCCTTGGCCATTTCCCCGTCCGGACTCCGAATTGAGCTCTGAAAAATCCTGGGCGTCCGGCTTGGCATCCCGCATTGGCCAGTAACTCTTGCCAACCTGCACGACTGTCTGAAAAATTATGAAAAATCAACAAGTGACGCTCGGGCGCCTTTAAAGCACTTTGACGCTTAAAATCGTCCTAGATCGAGCCGCCGCCTTTGACGGTGAATATTTTTCCCTTGATATTCATAATTTTTAACTATTTTTAAGCACTTCCTGTCACCTAAATTCCGCTCTCATTGGCGACCACGGGATAGGGCGACTTAGCCCGTCGAATCCACGAACATATCTACACATAAACAACCAAAGAAGCATCAAATTGATACAAAACAATTATATAATAACATTCAGTACAATGCTCCCCCTACCCCTGGGAAGAACCAAGGCATGTCATCCACAAGGAGTAGGCCTAGCATCATCTAATAGAAGATCCGAAGTGAGTCACTAACCAGCTGCTCCAACACAGCCAAACTAAAAAACCTACCGAAGAGGTTGCCCTAAGTGGTAGTCTGAACTACTTACCAATGAAAGACAACACCACTAGGAGCTCCTACAAGGCGAGGTCTCCTATAGCCTGATCAAAGAATATTTTCTTTCAGTACATTTCTTCTTTTAGGGTTGTTATTGGATGAACAGACTTGGGCATGTAAAAAGGAGGGAGCTGAGCGTAGTGACCCAAGGAGAATAGGGCATCGGCCTCAGGACCTGTCTCGGCACCCAAGAACCTACCAAGCCCTCGCAAGGTGACACTTAATCCTTTTTTAACGCTCACTTTTATTTTCGCTCCAACCATCCTTGTTTTGGTATTATTTTTGGCAAGAAGCCACCCCCAGGAAGACAAGGTATCGGCCCCGGGTCTGATTCGTCCCCAGGAACCTACCAGGCCTCCGCAAGGCAATGATCAACTACTTATATATTTTCATTTCTTTTCTTTTCTTTGATAGGGGTTAGAACCCCTTTTTACACACCTTCGTATCGATATTCATCTTTTAGGATGTACAGAGTTTCTTGGCATCATCATTATTATCTTCTGGCAGGCTTCTCTAACTGCCTCACTACTAACAAGAACTCCTAGAACGGCTGCCTAGCAGGCTGGCAGAACAGGGACACTAGGACGTCCTTCTAAAACAGGTCTTTCGATGCCTGACAATGTCTTTACAGGAGGCAATGACTACTCCGACCTCCCTCAAATATACTTAGCCTAAACCTGGGACTTCATGCCTTGGTTGCCGGTCCCCAACAAAAATGTGTCCCCTCAACAAGTACAAATACACATACAACAGGAAAGAAAGGTACTCGTAAAGGAGAAATATCACCTGGATTGACCACAAGAAGCTTCCATCGCAGCAAAGGCTCCTCCAGGCTCCACCAAATTCCACTAACCACGAAATCTGTCCAGCCCAACACTAAAAACAAAAACCCAATTAAACGCACCTGCACTAGATAGGGAAATGGCCCTCTTGGCCTAATGAAATCAGACATGACTTTGCTACAAAACTGAATCGGCCCTCTTGGCCTAATGAAATCAAACAATACTATGCATAACATCCTCCTGGAAACAACTATGATAGACATCAAAGCATACTATTCCCAGGGGAACAAAGGCTCGCAGCCCTAAACTAGGTGCATTAAATTATGACCTATCCCTCCTGCGTATATTGCAAGAGGTGTTCGCATCACATGTCGTCTAATCAGTCTGTGGGTCCCAGATAATAAAGGCAGATGAGTCTCACTTACCCTCTGCATCACCCAAATCAACCATCGTTTGCCAAAGAGGGCATGTTCAGAAAGCATACCCCACAAACGACCAGGTCCTGTCTCACCATCAATAGATATATCGGGACAAGGGCCACAATTAAAGAAGAGGTCTTCTTCATACACAAAATTAGCCAAAGAATCGGCAAACTGATTCCAATGCCGTGGAATCAGTTGAAAAGACACTCTATCAAATTCGTCTAGCAGGGCTATGGCAGTATGATGGTACATGCAAAGGATGGGGTTTCGTACCATGTACGTCCCATTGAGTTGATTTAAAACCAATTGAGAGTCCCCTTTCACCAATAACTGACGGATACCACCCTTCTTTGCAATATTCAAACCCATAATCAGGGCTTTGTATTCTGCCATATTATTTCGCCCCGAGATAAGCAGCTAACTTCATGACAATAAGTCGTCGGGGGTCTCGGATGACAACTCCTACACTTCCTTTTTTGCATGGACCCCTGGACGCCCCATCAAAGTACAAGGTGTACGTCCATAAAGGGTTTACATATCCCGCCATCCGGAACTCTACTCATAAATATGGTAATCGAAATTCAGCATATTCAACGGGTGGACTGTAGGCTCCATCCCTCCATCATCATTGAATTCAACAGGGATGCTCGTCAAAATTTGTAGGCAGTGATGGCAAAAGACCTTGATCTCCCAAATAAATGTCCCGCCTTCTTGCTCAATCACTTAATATCCTTTGCTCCACCAAATGAGCTTTCCTTGATGATACCTCTGTTCCAAATATGGGTGTTCTAAATAAGGGATCAGACGACCCATCAACCTCTATCACGATTTCCTTGCAGATGTTTGATCGATCTCTCCTAGACCTGCAAGGCAGTCATAGTATTAGTGCAATCAGAAATAATAAGGTTTAATCTTATTAAGATTAACCTTATTTTTAAATTCTATCCCCTCAAGGTCAGCTAACAAAACTGTGGATTTATTCTTTCCTATTCTAACGATCCTATAGGGCCCATCCCATTTGGGCGCTAGCTTGCCTGGAAATAATTCACGTCGTGCGTCATAATACAGAACAAGCTGTCCTTGCTTGAAGATGTATTTCTTGGCTTTGAGGTCGTGTAGCTGCTTCATTCGGCGCTTCTCCACTTCTTGGTGCAATAAGCTCTGCAACTTAAGCTCATCTAAATGTGCCAGTGTCGTCAAGCGCTCAAAAAGTGTGTCTTTATCGCTCAAAGAATGATTGATGGCAAACCGAATAGTCGGCAGCTCAATTTCTAAAGGTAAGACACACTCCTCCCCATATACTAGCTTGAACGGGGAATGGCCAGTGGCTCGTTTGAAGGTCGTATTGTAGGCCCACACTGCCACGTATAACTTTTTATCCCAATCCCGTTTCTTTTCCGATACAATTTTGGACAGGATGCCCACAAGTTGCTTGTTGGTGCTTTCAACTTGCCCATTGGCTTGCGGATTATATGGGGTTGTCTTGTTATGGTTAATTTGCCACATCTCTGTCAAACCTTTAATCACCTTATTCAGGAAATGGGTTCCGCGGTCCGACACTAATTCTTTCGGCGGACCAAACCGGCATATTATTTGCTCTAAAAGGAAACTAGCAGTTTCTTTAGCATCATCTTTCCTTGTTGCACGTGCTTCTGACCACTTTGTGAAGTAGTCAGTTGCGACAATGATGTACCTCTTTTGCGTAGTCGACGACGGAGTAATAGGACCCACAAAGTCTATTCCCCACTTCTCAAATGGAAGTATCGCCATAATAGGGGTGAGTGGTCGTTTCCTATTCTCTCGACTATCATGTCGTTGACAAATATCGCATCTCTTAACATACGCAAACGCATCCTGGAAGATGGCAGGCCACCAATAACCTGCTCTTAAAGCCTTTTTGCTATAAGCCGTCCAGCAAAATGGCCACCGCAAGCAGAATTATGGCACTCTTCCAAAATGAATGGCACCTCGTCAGGCATCACACACCGGCGATAGATATCATCAACCCCTTGCCGATATAATGTACCTGTGATCAAAGCAAACTTTAACGCTTGCTGCTTAATTTTCCTTCTCTCAGCTTTAGATAATTCGGATCCCGCCTCTCCCGTCGATAAATAATGCGTTATTGCAGCATACCAGGAGGGAATAGATGCCGTATCTATTTTAAACAACAACTCCATGTCACTACCTTCAGCCACCACAGATTCTTCCGGCTCCCCAAAGTCCACAAGACATTCCACGATGCCTTGCAACCTTGGTGGCTTACTCTTGATTTCATAATCAAATTCCTGCAAAGTGATCAACCACTTTGCTAGACGATCAGGCGGCTGTAACTTATTCATCAATAATCGAAGTCCCTCCGCCTTCGTATAAAGCACGACTTTCTCATAGAGAATATAATGCCTAAATTTCTTGGTCCCAAAGACCATCGCTAAACACAATTTCTCCATGTAAGTATAGTTGATTTCGGATACCCCCAGCTTTCGGCTGGCAAAAGCAATCGGGTGGTACCACTTCTCTTCCCAAATTTGGGCTAAACAGCAGCTGATACTATACATGGTGGCTGCTAAAAATATATAGAACACCTCACCTCTTTTAGGTGCTTTTAAAACGGGTGCTCTTGCTAGCTCTTGTTTCACATCCTCGAATGCTACCTTACAAGGGTCACCCCATACAAACGAACAGCTAAAGGACAATAAATTTGTAAGCGGCAACGTTCTTTCTGCTAAGGCGTTGATGAATCTACGATAGTAACCAACCGAAGACAGAAAGCTATGAACCTCTTTCGGAGTGCGTGGTGGACCCATGGCAACTATAACTTTAACCTTCTCGGGGTCTGTCGCAATTCCTACCGAACTGACCACATGACCCAACAACAGCCCATAAGGTACTCCAAAAACACACTTCCGTGGGTTTAGGGCGATGCAAAATTGTCTACAGCGCTCAAAGCATTTTCTTAAAATGAGCAACTGCCTCCCTCTCACGGTGGCGGCCCCTAAGTCATCAATAAACACCTTCAACTCTTCAGGGGATATGTCACCAAATGTCTTATCTACTGTTCGTTGCCACGAACTAGGCGCATTGCATAAACCAAAGGCCATCACATGGTACGCAAAAGTACCAAATACAGTGATAAAAGTTGTTTTCAACTTATCCTCTTCTGCAATTGCCATTTGGTTGTATCCTGCAAAGCAATCCATAAACGAATATATCTCCCTACCTACTAATTGATCCAAAATCTGGTCAATAAATGGCAACGGGTAGTAGTCCTTAACTGTCTGCTTATTCAGCTCCCTAAAGTCCACACATAAACGGATTTGATTATTCTTCTTCTTTCTAATTACAACTGGCAAACACCATTCCGTGTGTTGCACAGGAAAAATCAAACCCGCTTTTTGAAGCTTCTGTAACTCTTCAAACAGCCTGTCCCTCAGTTCAAAAGGCATACGCCTTACTTTCTGCCGTACAGGACGACTGCCCTCCTTCAACGGAATTGTATGAACAGCAAGACTAGGAGGGATGCCTCTCAACTCATCATAACTCCAGGCAAAGATATCATGGAATTCCTGGATCAAGGCCACATAGTCCTCCCTTTCTGCTGAGCTGAGCATAGAACCTAATTTGATTGGCCGCGAATCATCAGGCGTACCAAGGTCTAGCTCGATAACATTTGCATCTCTTATATAATCTTGGCCCTCTATCGGCTCATTCAAAGTGATCTGATAGATGTCTTCCGTGGTGGATCCCTCTTTGGACTCATCACTCGATGATGTCTCACTGGCAGATAAATCTTCTAATGTCTCCAATTCTGTAGAAGATAGAGGAGCTCTCTCACTCTGCGGGGACTCAGGATAAGCATCAACTACCACACGCTGGGCACCTCTGCCGAATATCAGTCGACCGGCAGGTATATCTACTTGGCAGTCCGCTTGCAAGATCCAAGGTCGTCCAAGTAATACTTGGTAACTTGGACGGCCTGCAAAACGAATCACCCTAAAGTCCAACAGGCATTCTACATTTGCAACAGTAACATGGACCTTAGTAATGCAGTCTTCCGGCTGTCTCAAACTATCATCTGCCATTATGAGAATTGTGGAGGTATCTTTCTGGATCGCAAGACCCAACCTTTCCATCAGTTCAGAACTCATAATGTTAATAGATGAACCTGTGTCGATAATGGCATAATCTACTAATATCCCATCGACATAGGCTGCAACCCTTGGGCAATGCTTCTCAGCATGCTCGAACCAGTCATCACCGACTCGCGCAATGCTCAAAGGTTCTACGATATAACCGGTACGCAGGATCTTTCTAAATTCCTTGCGTACTCCTGGGGAAAGCTTAATAAGCTGTAAAAGATTCACATCCGTCTTGACTTCACAAAAAGAGCTCGCCAAATCGAATTCATGATAGTTCGATAGAGCTCGCTTTTCACGCCAAACCATCCACTCTTTAGGTCGCTGAACCGGCTTTATTGCCTCTTTCTTAACTTTCACCTTCTTCTTTGATGGTTTCTTATTAGCTTTACTCTCTACGGGCTTCAAAGGTCCCCCTTCCATGGCAGGATCCAAAACTTGCGTTTCTTTGTCGCCTTGTTTAGGGTTTCCATCGACAGGCTTATCCTTGTCGGCCTCTCTACCCTTTTGACCTCTTGTAAGGACAGCTCACAGATTAGAGGTTTCAGCATCCTTAACGCGTACAGCCTCAATCAAACTAACCCCACTACCACTTGGTAGCTCCTCCACTGTAGTCTTTGGTCGTTGAAGTATTTGTTAAGGCCCGTCCTCTCATTGGGAATCATTTCCTTGGGCACGATGATTAACAGGCCCTGGTTGCCGACTTCCTCACTGGAGGGAACTGATCTTACTCCAGCAAGTAGCTGCTAAATGGCCAGATTTTCCACAAATGTCGCACTTAACATTTGGGCAATTTCTTGGATAGTGCTGGCCACCACACCATTTGCAACTAAACCTCGACGGTGCACCCTCCTCTGGGTATCTACTTCCTATCAAATTTTATTGTTTTTTAAGGAAGTTGACATCAACGGCTATTTGTCGATACTGCTCCGTAATCATATCGGTATAATGTTTCATCATGTCCTTAACCTCGCCAAGAACATTGGAAGCGCTCGACTCATAGCCTTGGTCATTACCATGTCGTTCCATCGGCCTAACAATTCGATTAGGCACTGATTGTTGAGCCACAGGCATGGTGTTAGAATTGACCGCCTGGCCTCCACCATTTGGAGCCATTTGACTGCCCGTAGGCATCGACATGCTAGGGGGAGCTGGTAATAAAGGGACATTCTGCATCATGTTTCCTCTCCCATTAGGATTAGCCATCGCCATCCCTTGACCACTACTGCCATAGGCCATTGCCGCATTATTTCCCAATACTAAACCCATGTTCGAATTTTCTCGAGAAGCATAGGCTGCCTGTAGTCGGGATTCCACCTCTTGTGCTCGTGTAATGGCAATATCTATATCCCCCAAGGGAACACTACTCAACTGCAATTGGATATTAAAGTCCAAACCATGAAGGAAATATTGCAATTGGGCAGCTGCAGGGATAGGAATAGAGGTGTCCAACTTACGGAAAACCTCTTTTATCTTCTTCGCATAAGCACGAATATCCTCGTGTGGTTCTTGGCGGGTCACGTTGAGTATACGCAACCAATATTGCCCACCCCTTTCAGGGGCAAACTCCCTTCGAAAAGCTCCATAAAATGCATCAATGCTCAATATGGTTCCGGCTTCTAAACCATGATACCATATAGCGGCTCTTCCTTTGAGAGTCATATTGAAGAACATCATTAAATGTCCTTCTTCTTGGATGCGGCAATTAAATATCAGCTTTTGAAACTCCCTAATGTGGAGTTCCGCATCTTCCTCAACTGGCCCATTAAAAATGGGTAGTGGGTAACCTAGAGCTGGCAAATCCGTCGTTCCTGTTGGAATTGCAATAGACTGCGCCATGACAAGGATTGGATTTGCACTAGGAATAGGGGACGATGGGGTTACACCTCCCGTACTTGACGTGGACTGGCTTATAGAAGGAAAGGGAGCACTAGAGCTTTCACCTTCTCCTAACTTACTGCTTGTGGCCCCAAGACCACTAGATCCACTCCCTCGTAAGGGTTCAGCGCCGCTACGCTTAGGAGAATATCTCCTAAAATTTTCAGCACGTCGCCTAGCTCTTTCGTCTCTTTCTTGCTTTTGGATTTCTGCTAGACGATGCTTATCAATAAATAACGGATCAATCTCAGTATCCTTTGGCATAAACTGCTAGTTGGTCCCTAAACAACCAGGATTCGAGAACCGCCACTTTTAAGCGGCTCCCGGCAGACGCACCACTGATGGACCAAAAAACGGGCTGGCACTGGCTCATTCACTAGCCGAGCCTCATCCCTATGCACAAGACAACCCCTCGGCCTCGCGGCCAAGAGCGTCTATCAAAATCTCTTCCTTCCTAAACATTGCATTTGTAATACGTTGTAGTCCAACTGATCCTAACCCAATATTACTCCTCAGAGGGAGTCCCTTTCACATAGCCAAAAGGCTCGAATCACATACACATGGGGTTCCTCCTACGGCTGAGTGCCATCAACCCTCTGCGACTCTCCTACACCTTGGGGATTGGCCCCTCAGTGCGTCGCTCAACATATAGACATTTCGCACAAAAGTCGCTCAAGGTACCAAATAAGCGTGTCCAGGAATGTACCATTGTCCTTACTTGATTTCCCCTTTTGGACCCGCGTCTACCTACAGCATGGGTACCTCACTGCCTCTCATCGTAGGTCATGTTCTAATAAACCAATTGCAATGCATGTCCAGGAGCTGGTCATTGATACTTTTAAATTCTTTTCATGCTCTATGCATTTGGTGGATACCTAGTGCTCAAAAATTTAGCAAAACAGTATCGTGCACAAGTGCAAAAACATTATTTTAATGGTTTCCAACTACCGTTCATGCTTTGTTGCATGGGCTTAGCACCGAGGTGATCCTCGTGCTACTAAGCTCTTAATTTTAATTATCATCCGTCCTAAATGCTATGCATAGAAATCAGCAACTTTCCCATTATCTCACACGGCATTTAGACATATTTCAACTCCTCTACCCTTCCTCGTTTAAATATTGCATCGTTGGATAGGTTTATAGGGTATTTTGACATCATTTTATGTGGAAAAAACGGAAAAAGACACACTAGAATAAGAAGGTGGGGTTGAACTGAGGCAAACCCTCATGCTTCAGTCCCCACAAACATTCACAAACATTGATCTTATTTATCCTTATTTTTTAAAACCCAAAATGTATTTTTTCCATATTTTTAAGGGTTTTTTCACCCTTTTCTTGTATTTTCCCTTATTTTCCTGCATTATTTAATTACTAAAAATTCAAAACAGATTATGGGCTGTGGCCCTTAGTTCCTTCTTGTAGAAAAATGAAAGTTTAGTTGGTGTTCCTATTTACTTTTCCATTTTTATGCCAAAAACCATCATTTCCCCTTGATTTTTCATATTTTACGTGTTTTAGCATGTTATTTTGAACCACAAGATGCATATTTTCCTTATTTTCTAATTATGACCAGCAAGAACTCATGGAAATCAGCAATATATACAATTTTTAGCCCACATGAACAACATTTCATCAATCAAAAGCTATAGAATCTCCAATTTTCTTTGAAAATTTTGAATTACCGCTTATTTGCATATTTCGGGTTTCATGTCCATGGCTGCAAATTTGGAAATCAGCAGCACTTCATGTCCAGCACAATCACAAATCACCATTTCCAGCCCGTTGAGCAATCCGATCTATGCCGGACAAGCCTCCACCATTCTTTCTTCTTCCTTCTTCTTCTCACATGAATTCCCCCTTAGAAGAGAGAGAGGGAGGAGAGAGAAAGATTGATTTTCTATCTCAGCATTCATGCCATCAATTGAGGAGCGAAGGACGGCGATAAGATCCACAGACAGGAGGGAATGAAGCCCCATAATCCATTAGGTAGGGTGTTTGTAACATCCATGATGCCCTCTCTCCATCCATGGCGAAAAAAACGGCGCCCTCTGTTGATCACGTTTTTTCATTCCTCTTCATTCTCTCTCCACGTTTTTTGCTTCATAAGGTGCATAATTTTTTTGGGGGGGGGTCCAAACTCAAAAGGCATGCTCAAATTTGGCCTCCCAAGTGTCCACCTTTTCATATCTTGACCGTTTCCTTGGCCATTTCCCCATCCGGACTCCGAATTGAGCTCTGAAAATTCATGGGCGTCCGGCTTGGCATCCCGCATTGGCCAGTAACTCTTGCCAACCCGCACGATTGTCTGAAAAATTATGAAAAATCAACAAGTGATGCTCGGGCGCCTTTAAAGCACTTTGACACTTAAAATCGTCCTAGATCGAGCCGCCGCCTTTGACGGTGAATATTTTTCCCTTGATATTCATAATTTTTACCTATTTTTAAGCACTTCCTGTCACCTAAATTCCACTCTCAGACAACTTGATCATAATATTTCCCGGATTATATTTGATTTAGCGTTCCTAATTCCATTTAATACATCAAAGATCGCATTGATTTTGTGATGGCAAGACAAATTGCAAAAACCCTTAATCAGTAGACAGAATGTGCAAGAACGAGCATGATATTGAGTAAGTTAATTATCAAAGAGTATGGCATGACTTTATAAACTAGATAAGACATGAGGTAACTTGGCCAAAAGCCACAAGATGAAGTCATTTTGAAGAAAAAAAAACGTTTTTGAAAAAATAAGCCAAAAATCATGACGTTTTTTACGTCTAGAGGAAGACAAAGCATTTTAAAATCATCCCCATGCCACCATCCAACATGACGGCAATCAAAGAGAATTTTTTATAAAGCTTACTTAGCTCTTGACAAGTAGCCAAAAGAACGAGTCGACTTCATGTTCCCCCTCATGGCTATAAATACACCCCCTCTCCTTCACAAAGAAAGCAAGAAGGAAGACCTCTTGATGATGGAAATTTTTCTCTACATCTCTTTTCCATTCTAGCTTGAGCCTTGAAGGAGGAAAATACCCCTCTTCTACCTCATTTCCATTTTCTCTACCCCTTATTACCCCTTTCTTCCATACAGCCATATCGCTAAGCAAAACACTTGCGAAATTTTTTTGGAGGATCACCAACTCTCCTTGAACTATCACCTTAATTTCACCTGATATCCATGGATCTAGGAGGTCACAAAAATTCAAGAAGCCCATTTGAAGCAAGAGAAGCAAGAAACACGGTCAATGTAGAAAATAACGCGGTAGGAATTGGTGAAACCCCCGTTACTACAAACCTGATAGAGGTAACATCTCCTCGGTCTGAAAAAAATTAATATTTAATAATCTTATCGATATATTTGGCTTTAAATGATTATAAACATATTTTAAAGAAAATGCATATGAGCTACCGCTTAGAAAAATAGCCTAAGTAATATAATAATGAACTATTCAATGAAAAGACTCTTTCAATTGGAAAAGGAATATATGCCTATCATTAAAAAAATATCGTAATTATGGTTTATTTCATGATATTTATTGTTATTTTATTAATGATGCATGTGATTATAATAACTGAAAAAATGTAGACGTTGTTAGGGAAGGGAATATTTTATAAATTTCCCTTAAAAGTGACTATATTTATTTTATTTTGCTAATGATAAACAGACACATATGAGTTTTACAATAATTCATAAAAATCATTTAGATAATATCAAGAAATAATCAATGCATTAAATCAACATAAAATTGTATAGAAAAATATATACTAGACATGCACAAATTAGGTGCGTAGTAATATAATTTGATATTTGAAAAATGAAAGAAAATTTACACTTATGATTTTCACATTGCTTAGAACAAATTTTTCAAAAAAACAACCAGCATTGCACTTAAGACATAGTTAAATGAAAATTGATCTTTCTAGATAACATTGAAAGTTCGACAAATGGTCGAATGTCGTCGATTAAACCATATAATATAAGTAAAATAAAATAAAAAATATTTTCTTGTTGAAAACACACACAAGGTTAATATTAATGATTATATTAGCGAGAGTGTCAATATCATGAGTTGACCCACGTATGAATCAGCGAGAAAACCTTACCTAAATTATCAAGAATAAAATAAAAAATATTTTCTTGTTGAAAACACACACAATGCTAATATTAATGATTATATTAGCGAGAGTGTCAATATCATGAGTTGACCCACATATGAATCAGCGAGAAAACCTTACCTAAAATATCAAGAATGTTGAAGCAAAAATAGCTATAAAATACTCCACAACCCTGAAACTATCAATATCATGAAATTAAATAAATATTGAAAGTCTATAGGACTTGTTGGACATTTATAAAAAATTGCTAATACAAATTCTAAAGTCTAAATAGACTTGGAAAATCATTTGAAATCCTACTAAGTGCCAGATAGGGCAGGCCAGCACATGAATTGCCTTCAGGGAAAAAATACCAAGTTCTCATAAGGATAAAATAGACTTTAGATTCGCGAAATAACTCACGGATCCGGGAAAAAGAGTTGCAAGCAGAAAGCGAAACCCTAAGAATAAGGTGGGATGTTAAAAGAGAAACCCTAGAATTGGGTGGGGTTGCTTCCTATGCTAAAAATACTTGCTGTTGTTTCTTTTTTTATTTGTACATGCATTGATGGTTTCACAGGAAAGATTGATTGTGCTTACAGCAGTTGGATCTGATTGTAAATATATAATCAAGATAATAAGAGGAAAGATCACTCTATGCCTCCCCCACCATGGCTAGACGCAGAACCGTGCTCCAAGGGGGATTGTTTTGTAGCGCCGCGAGGAGCTTTGGACCGGCCTTGACGCGGCGACAGGTCACTCGGTGAGGAATCCGTTAGGCAGGAGGAGGCGGGAGTGCTAGGGGGGACTTTGGCCGTAAATCTCTCGATCACTCCTAGGAACGGCCTGACCCTCACATGAATCACGATGGGATCCTGGAGTCCCCGGTATTAGTGAAGGGATGGAAATCTTGGAGGGTTTGTTTTCTTCTACACAAATAGAAGGGATTTTTCGATGAATAGAGGTTTTATCTTCTGTGTAGGCTGAAGGGAAAAAGCATTTTAAATAACTTTGTGAAATAATAATTAAATATGTTTTGCGAAAATATTATTTTTCTTTGTGTTTGTGTTGTGTCGTAAAATTATGCAAATGAACCTATGATAATGGGTTAATTGACAAAGTTGCTTTCATATGACATAACTTAATGTGATAGGTAATTAGAAAACTAAATAAAACCATTTGTGGGAAGCGGGTGGGTGAGATCCCTAATGGATCCATCCTACGGATGGGTGGTCCCGGTAAGCTAGGAGCTTCTTTCAAGAGATTCAAGGAAACGTTAATTAGGAAAAATTAGGTAGAGTCGTGCGTTGACTTACCTAGGGTCATGTCTTAAAACCTTGATCATAAATTATCTTAGGGGAAATGTGTGGTGGTTGTGCCAAAACTCCATTAAGGTTCCCTGAATCCTAACCTGTTTGCTGGAAAAAAGCGTTGCACTCCATGAACCAAGGGTAACTATGATCGCTCCAGTCAGACAAGAAGCCCTTGTGAGACACCTTCGATGGAGCTAACTGATGCATCAAGACCTCAGTTTGTCAAATTAGGATCCCAATCTTGAAAGTTGATCCTCGTGGGGACGATCGGTACCTTCCATTATGGGGTGGAATTTGGGAAACCTAGACAATAGACCCTGTGAATTCTCACGAGTGTCAAATAAAGCCATCTAGGATAGTTCCCTGATGGACCACTAAAACATGCTACCAAAGAATTGTTAAGTAGGCACGTGGCATTGTCCAATTAGCAACCCACTAGAAGTTGGCAGGAAGAGTGTTCTTCACAACGTACACTGTTGAAACTATCAGAAGTTGACATTACTATGATGATGGCACCATAACCATCCCCAGAAGAATGAGTTTTGATACATTCATAACTAAATATCTCCCCCTATGTAGCAGAATGAAAGCTGAATTTAGAGACATTGAAAAGAAGAAAGTAGAAGAAATGTTGGCAAGAGAGTCCTCCAAAGACTAAAGTCCTTCTCATTCTATTTTGTGGAGTATAGACCAATTGGGTGGAGCTAACTCCTTGATGAATGACACAATCAAGAGGCAAGCACTAGACGAGTCTAGAGGTATGTGAGAAGAGAAAAGAGGCAATCAAAGATGAGTCCAGAGGTATGTGAGAAAAGAAAAGACAAAAATCAAAGCTGAGAACAAGATAGCAGGAGAAGTCTCCTTTGACGCCCTAGTAGCACACTTTATGGAAGTCCCCATGGCGACTCAAGGTCCCCTTCCTAGTCATATCTATCTTGGAGATATTGATGGCATGCCAACAAATGTAGTCTCATTGCCCATCTTTAAGGGAGAGTACAATGAAGATCGTGATCTTCATGTAGCAGAGTTCATGGTAGCATGTGTAGCTAACAATGCCAAAATCGTCGAGCATCGGTTAGCAATATTCCCTACCACTTTCAAAGGTGCAGCATTTTAGTGGTATGAAAGATAAGCAATAAGAACTTTTGGCACATGGGATAACCTGAAGCTGGCCTTCCTCACTAAATTCAGGTGTGAAAAGAGAACCTGCAGTTTCAAAAGAGAACATTACCTCTGCTAAAATAGTGAAGTCCAATCTTCCCAAGGAGAAACAAAACAATATAGAGCAAAACAATGTAGTATAGAGCATTGTAGTGCCACAGAGCATCACAGAGATATTCATAGAGATAGGACCTCACATCTAGGAAATAGAGGATGCTAAAGTACCTCCAAAAGTAGAAGAAATGTAGAGGTTGATGCTCCTAGAGGAAAGAGGGACGATAAAAGTGGCCCTTATTAAAGAAAATGACTTGGTCAAAGACCTAGACACCTTCAAACCAAACTTAACATTAAGCCAATTGTTGATGTTGTCTCCTAGCTATCGAAAGAAATTAGCATACTGACAAGAAGAAAAGGCCTAAGGATTGCTCCCTCTACATCAACCAAGTCCAACAAAGCCCGAGAGCTTGTGAAAGAAGTGGATGTAGGTAATGCTTTCTTAGATCCAAGTACCCTAGAGATTGGTGTGTGGATTGAAGGATGCTTTATAGCAGGTGCATTGATTGATGGCAGCTCATCAGTGAACATAATGATGGATGTGACAATGAAGGATATAGACTTGCAAGGTATGTAGCCTACATAGTGGCTTATCAAACTGGTAGACCAAAGCAGAATTAAGCCTTTGGGCATTCTCCCATATGTGAAGACAACCCTCGAAAAAAGAGATTATTGGTTTACCTATTTGGTGGTCAAACCAAATTCCTATGGGACCTCATACCCTCTGCTACTAGGAAGACCTTATATTTTTGAAGCAAGGGCACAAATGGATTGGTTCAGAGGAACCCTAATCCTAGGCAGAGAACCCAACAAAGTGGTGCTGAAGCTATATGGATCGCAAAAAGGTAATGAATCTACTTACATTGAATTCGCAACAGATTCCTCCAATGAAGTAATAGATGGCATATTAGGAGATAAAGAAGCTGTCAAACAGATATTTCCCAAGAAAACAAAGGCACAGTCCCTAACAGTGGACACTATAAGCCAACTACCAAAAGAAGCAAAGTATTTGTCAATGGGTGAATACCTCCCACTTGAACCTTGATTTCTAAAGTCACTTCTGACAGTGAGATAGAAGCATGGATGTACTATTTTCCCTGTTACATGGCCTTAACAGAGATAAAGTCAAAGACAAAAGCAGAGATAGACATAGAAGCAAAGGTAGAGGACATAACAGAGAGCCTGTTCTTCTCTTATAGAGCCCCACCAGAGGCCAAAACAGAGTCTAAAGAGGTTGAAGATGATAGTAAAGAAGAAGACTATAAAAGTGAGCTAGAAGAATTTATCTTACTTGCAGAAAGGCACAAGTGAGGAAGAAGTTCCATGGGCCACAAAAGCAAAAGATCCCATGCTATTTAGTAGGATGACTATAGTACAATTTGGACTAGCTAATGAGTCACATAATGTGTAACAGATCCATAAGAAATGGATTAAGTAGAATAAGCCTTCCTTCAGCACTGGCTCTTTCCACCTTAATTTACCTTGCTTAAGAGAGGATGATGATGATGCATTGTGCCAACAACCACCAATGCGGTAGCTCAAACAAAACTCAGAAGGTTTATGTTATGTGATGTTCTTGGATGCATCCTCAGAAGATTAATCTCTGAGTTAGAGATAAATAAGACGGTCAATGAAGAGGTTGCAAGATGGATGCTTCAATTAGACACTGCTTTAGGGTGTTGAATGCCTCGTCATAATCAGTGGTCCATGTGAACTCTGCATCTTTTTTGAGGAGCTTATGCAAGGGAGCTTCCTTTGTCGCAAAGTGTGCAACGAACCTTTTGTAATAACCCACATGGCCAAGGTATCCCCTCAATTGCTTGAGATTGGTTGGTACTGTTAAGGTCGCAATCTTCTCAATATTTGCAGGATTTGTTGATATTCCATGTGTAGAGACAATTTGGCCTAGAAGAACTCCTAATGAGACTTCGATTGTCAGGGTTGAGAGAGATCCCATACTCTTGACATCTGTCAAAGTATTGTTGTAAGTGTCCCCAATGCTCACAAATTAGTCTATAGAGACAAAAGTCATCTAGGTACACCTCAATGAAGTCATGCAGATGGTTCTAGAATGCAGCCATCATCACTCGTTGTGGGAGGTAGCAGGAGTGTTACAAAGCCCAAACTCCATCACTATGTAAGTATAAGTTTTCCATTCTGATGTGAAGGTTATTTTGGATTGATCTTCTCCTACAATCTGGACTTGGTTATATCCACTGAGTCCATCCAAGAGGGAATATAGTTCATGGTCTACCACTGTGTTCAATAGTTGGTATGTGAAAGGGATAGGGAAGTGATCCTTCTTAGTCTTGGAATTCAGGCTTCAAATGTTCACACATATTCACAACTTTCCATTCTTCTTGGGTACTACCACAATGGGTGAAACCCATTCACTATTGGCCACTAGATAGATAAACTCAGCTTCAAGGAGCTTCAATAATTCATCTTTCACTATGCCAAAGTAATTTGGATTCATGCACCCTCCATGCACCTCTCTCTTTGCCTAAAAGTCTTGGCATTAGGCTCTAAGTTAATGTGGTGTTTGTATGACCATGCAAACACAACCAAGTTCTCCTTCAGTAGGTCATGCAGGACTCTTAATTCTTCTTCAAGAAGACTGATACCCACCTTTAGGTGATGCTCATTAGCATTAGCATCCATAAAAATTAATTACTTTTCACCTTCCACTTCTCAGATAAAGCTCCCATAGATTGCTTATGGGTATAGATCCGACTCCTTCAAGGGAGTGATCTCCTCATCTAATGCTCCACTGGAATCTAATTCTTCTGTCAATGGTGACTTAGCTCGCTCCTTGGGATGCTAAAAGGGTATCATTGCTATTTTGGGTTTTAAGCCATCCTTCCCCTAAAGCCGTTTGAGAAGTGGGAAATTGACTTCATGGGCCCTATTGATCCACCAACTAGAAGGAAGCAAAAGAGATACATCTTGGTCTATGTGGACTATGTGACAAAGTGGTGTAAAGCCAAAGCTCTCAAGCGGGATGATGGCAACAACATGACCTTGTTCTTGTACAAGAACATCATCACCCGTTTTGGCAGTCCCCTAGAGCTAGTTAGTGATAGATGTACGCACTTTCTCAACAAGATTTTGGAAGAATTGACAGAGATGTATAAGATATGCCATTGCAAGTCCATGCATTACTACCCCATATCCAACCACCAAGTCCAAGTTACCAATCGAATCCTCTACTTGATTTTGACAAGGACAATAGCTGCACATTGTCATGATTGGAACGATCAACTTATAAAGGCCCTCTAGGTGTAAAAAATCTCCCATAAGACTGCTACAAGACAAACCCCTTTCCAGTTGGTGTATGATACAAAAGCCATATTCCCTATTAAACTAGAGCTACCCTCTTTGGGCATGGCTATCAAAGAGCTCTTTGGAGATGATGAGTCCTTGCAACACTATCTCTTGCACATGGAATGTTTAGATGAGATCCGTAGGATGCCTCTACAGTGTATGGAAGCCACGCAAGCTTGCAGAAAGGCCTATCATGATAGCTTCATCAAGCAAAAAGAATTCAAGGAAGGTGACTTAGTCCTTTCTTATGATTCAAGATTCAGCAAGTTTCTAGGAGGCAAGCTTCAACAATGATGGATGTGCCCCTATAAGGTACTTGCCATCAACCCTAATGGCTCTATCCAAGTACAGACAGTCGATACTTTTGATGATCCCTTCCTAATTAATGGCTATCACCTCAAGAAGTATTACCCTCCCTGGGGATCATAACAATCACTACCAATAGCTCCCTCACTCTTTGTGCGTTGGTTAGTACGGATTTACCGATTGCTCCTGATAGCCCTTCTACTTATCCTGATGAGGTGGCCTCATTTTGTTAACCCCTCACAACCACCTTCCACCCCAACAGTGCTCCCTTTTCATCTGATCTAGCAAAGGTGGCACGGATGGTTCTAATACATGGTGTTCTTGCCATTCTCCTCTTTCAAAATGAGAAAAAGAAAAAAAAAGAGAATAAATATATATAAGCCATGGGAGAAAAGGACTTTGGTCCCTGTCATGCTGACCTCTTCTTCAAGAAAAGGTGGAAACACCCTCTCGAGAATAGAAAAAAGAAAAAAAAGAAGAAAAAAAAATAAAATCAAAACTATTATGAGAGAAAATGAAGAAATTCCCTATCATAACAAGCCTCATTCCAAGAAAAGGTGGCAAACACCCTTGGATGGGAAGCTGGCTGTGAAAAAGGTGGTAAAACCACATAGTCCAGGATAGCTGAACCATTCGTTGATCTTCCAGAAGCATTTCCAATGCTATCTCCCTTGGTGCATTGACTCCTCCAACTCCATTAGTGCTTCTCACTCCTACAATAGACTATTTCCAATGTGCAATCCAAGTATCATACTTGTTGGATACCTCCTTGGGTACACCTCTTTATCAACCAATCCGAGTTGACATCATCAATGAGATGAATCCAATCTTCATTGACAAACCTTGAGCAATGTGAGCTTTCATCCTAACCAGATGGGAATGTGAGTATGAATAGAATGTGAGATAGGGTGAGTGACTAGTCCTTGCCCTTTATAGTTCAAATGAGAGGTGAAATGTGTGAATGGAGTGTTTGTTGAGATTCAGCAATCACACTCACTGACAGCCTCTTTGTATGGAGTTTCAGGGCCAAGGACATGCAGGCTTACCTATCCCATATGCATAGTGGTGCCTACTGCAGTTTCCTACTTTCCTATAAAGCATTGTACTTGCTTCCTTTTCTTAATGCAATGATGGTACTCTTTTCTTATCAGTAAAGTGTCAATGTCATTGTCCACATACACAAGATTTTGTTTATGAGTCCAAGTCTCAATCTTGGAACCTAATTCACTTGTGTAACAAACAGTGTCTTTGTCTCCTCCATCATGAGTTTACTCTTCTCCTTTCATCCACCATAACTAACTGCCATGTCCTAGATCTGGCTCATTTCGACATGGTATCAGAGCTCAGTTGGGCATGGCCTAGCCTCGTCTCTGCTCTTCCAGCTCTTCTTTATCTTTCCTCAGCTCGGCTTGAGTTCATGACTTCACTCCCAGCTCCATTCTCACTCTACCTTCAATGAAGCTCCAATGGCTGCCATAGCCTGCAGGACTCTGCCTCCTTGGAGCTCTTAGATCTCTTCAACCAAGCAATATCTCCCCAAGCTCTCTTCTCAAGAATCATTCCTTGACTCCCTGCACTCCTTGCTGGCACATCACAGAGGCACATTGGCAACCGACAGCCCTGGCATTGCAATTTTTTGTCCTCGCTGTCCAGATCTGCACCAGTCCTGGTTCGTACAGCCGTTCATCTCCCACGCAACGCAATCTAGTCCACAACCTTAGGGCTTTGGAAGCCCATGTCATAAGCTCTCTATCCATAAAAATTTTTTGGAAAATGATCAAGGCTATAGCCCACACAAACTGAAAAACTAGGCCCCTGTCTCAGAAACCCTAATTCCACCATAGCCAAAATCTCCCAAGCTCATTTTTCTCTCATTTTCTCACTCTTGCCACTAAACCAAGCTAAAGTCTACTAAATCTGAAGTTCCTAGCATCAAATCAAGGAGGGGAAGATTTGGATTTTGAAGATCTTGAAGAATTTTGCAGATTTGGAAGACTCAAGGAAGAAGATACAAACATAGTGTCCCATTGACACTCATCTAGTGCTCTTAGCACTTGTATCTTGTGACACAACCAACTCTTCTGCTGCTAAAATCTGAGAAATTGGTGCTGATTTGCTATTGCTTCAGCCATCCAGCATGGGAAAAGACTCTCCAAATGCTCGGTTCAAGGGAGTCTGGTTTCACACTTGGCAAACCCGCATCAAGCTCATTCTAATGAAGAAGGGTCTTTGGGCCATTACCAATGGCAAAGAGAAGAAACCTCAGGATGCGGACCTTGCAGTTACTTGGCAGAAGAATGATGACAAGGCACAAGCCATCATTAAGCTGAAATTGGATGACAGCTACATCCATCATGTGGATGCTTGTGACACGTCCCATGACACTTGGGACAAATTGGATACCTTATTTGGTGCACAGTCAAAGTCGTCTAAGTATGGTCTATTGATTGAATTTTTCCTACTTGATATGAAGCCTCATGCATCCCTGGCATCCCATCTGAACTACATGGAAAGCCTGCTTACTCAACTTGCAGGGATAAAGCTAAAAATGGATGAAGATGTTTGTATTGGTGTCTTGTTAAAAAGTCTGCCTCCTGCCTATGATAATGTATCAACCACTCTAACCAATATGCTTGATCCTCAACTAATTGATATTAAAGCCTCTCTGATAGAGGAAAAAAAGAAACTTAAAAGCAAAGAAGAGCCTAGCACTTCAAAGGATGAAAAAATGTTATATGTCAACAACAGATACAAAGGTAAAAAGGAACTGCTCTTCTGTGACTTCTGCAAAAGGACCGGACACTGAGAAGTTCTGTCATGCTAGAAAGAGGTCCCAAAAGGCCTATCTTGCAGCTCTGAAAGAAGAAGAAGACCATGGACCAAAAGATGAAGATGAAGATGAAGATGAAGACCACCAGGATCGGAAGGACAAGCCTCATCAGTCCTTCTACTCTCATTACTCTGATAGACTATTTTAAAAGCCTTGTATTTCCTAGCCCTAATGCTTCTTGCCATAAGCTTTGTAAACTCCTCATGTAACTTGGCACTACAGTCCCTGTACACTTTGTGAGGCCCCTGTTATAGCCTCTAGATGTCCATCATGTTTTGGTGCCCACACTTAGCCTTTTCTGCGACAGCCTCTGGTGTCTACCATGTTTGTGGTGTGCCCACACTTTGCAAGTGGTTCTCATTACAGCCTCTACACACTTTGTGCCTTTTTTAGTTGTGATTGAAGAGGGGTGTTGAGATTCAGCAATCACACTCACTGACAGCCTCTTTGTATGGAGCTTCAGGGCCAAGGACATGCAGGCTTACCTATCCCATATGCACAGTGGTGCCTACTGCAGTTTCCTACTTTCCTATAAAGCATTGTACGTGCTTCCTTTTCCTAATGCAATGATAGTACTCTTTTCTTATCAGTAAAGTGTCAATGTCATTGTCCACATACACAAGATTGTGTTTATGAGTCCAAGTCTCAATCTTGGAACCTAATTCACTTGTGTAACCAATAGTGTCTTTGTCTCCTCCATCATGAGTTTACTCTTCTCCTTTCATCCACCATAACTAACTACCATGTCCTAGATCCGGCTCATTCCAATAGTTTTGCACACACGGGATGGGCCTCTCAATTCACCAAGCACAAATTTGTTTCTCTACATGGCATTATAAGGCTCCTTGGCCTTCCTTCTCACACAGTATGCTGGCACCGGGCAAGATGCACTGCTACACCATCAATTATGCATAAGGCATACAACTCTCACATAAGTGGCAGTAAGGATTCAATCAATAGGGTGTGAGGAACTCGGTTGCCCTCTTGTAATCATCAACAAAGTGTGAGACAAAGGGCGGGATTAAGCATGATTGATTTTCCCTTCAGTTGAGAGATGAGGATTGAGAGATGTTACAACAATTGGATATAGGTATGTTCTCATTTTCCTATGCACACACGGGACGAGCCTCTTCCACCATCATCAATATACACATGATTCGGTTTGGCGCACTACGCGATAGGGCTCCCTGGCCTTCCTTCTTGCACCTATGCCAAATGGGTTGGGATACATTGTTGCATCATCACCACTTGTGCACACTGGCATACTCCCTTTGAACCATCCCTTTTGTCAATTTCTAAACTGGGTATGAGATATGGGTTTTAATCATTCCCATCGAGTGACATGAGTAACGAGGTGAGGGACTAATCTAATATTCCAACATGAGCGATTGTCAAGCTTCAGTGTTGTATATTTCACCATTGACAACTAACCAACTCTTCATTAACAATGCTACCTCCCTAGGTGTTGCTGTATGGTCCCTACCATGCTGGATGAATGTGATATGGCGAGT
This sequence comes from Lygodium microphyllum, assembly GCF_053477565.2. NCBI lineage: Eukaryota > Viridiplantae > Streptophyta > Polypodiopsida > Schizaeales > Lygodiaceae > Lygodium > Lygodium microphyllum. The sequence goes on along the minus strand of NC_141163.1, from coordinate 79,158,293 downwards.
CGTGGTACCTCCTACTAAAAACTACAATCCTTTATGTGACAACGATAGTTTATCTTGACCATCTACAAAATTGGGCCAATTTTTTCTAACCCTCTCCCATTTGATTATGAGCCAGTCAAGTGATCAGGTATTAGGTCTTGTTGATTAGTCCATCCGATCTATTAAGGTTTTAAGTGTGGGGATGCATCCTTGCATGTCCATTTTGCATATCCTCATGGACACATTCCTATCAGACGATTAAGCATACCATATCCTAATTTTTCCATGATGGGGCCCCTTCCCCATCTACCCGTCCCATTTTCACCCCATCTGGGGGTTTTTTTGACCATTTGTCTTTATCATTTGTTTTGTTGCTTTTCTATGAGAATGCATCTTGCATTCTTCAGATTTGACATCTGACCTTATAGTCCTATTCTTCCCTTTGAATATGCCACTTTTCCTCTTTATAGCCCTCTGTTTTGAGCCAGGTTCATGCATTATTCATTTTTGTCCTTCAAGAAGCTTTTCATCCGAATGGAGAAGGGGTCATTACCCTTGGTTCATGGAGTGCAACACTTTTTTCTAGTAAAGGGCTCAGGTTTGTGGAACTCTAATGCGTTTTGGCACAGCCGTTGCATCGTTCCCCTAAGATAGTGATCAGCTCGAATTCTAAGACTTTGACCCTAGGGTAAGTCATCGTGTTGGCTCTTATCCTATTTTTCCCTTTCAGGAAAGCATTCGACTCATCCGGTCCACCCAGCCATCGAACGCCTTTCGTCGGGAAAGGTCGCTCGCCTACTTCCCTTTAAACGGTGTTTTCCTTTGTTATCTAAATAGAGCATACTACCACGCCGTTGAATACATAAAAACAGCGTCATTAATTACCCTTTTAGCATAGGGTTTGTTTCACGTCTCAGTTAATTCACGACACGAAAACGGTGAAACCAATCCTTTCAAAACATTGGATGAAAGTATATATTTTCAGTTCTGCCCTCAAAAACCAGAAAAACGTTTCCAATCTGTATTTCTAGGCTCCAATGCAAAACCACATTGATAACAATACAGATTTCTGCTCCCGTTAGGACTGACTACATATTCTAGGAATAAGTTCCGACTAGGGCCCCTCATGGTTATGAGTCGCCATAGGAGGTAACCTTCCGTACTTGACCGTCCGTCCTTTGCGCTGGTCATATGCTCTAGGCAGACCAAAAGAAATATATCCAGCTCATTCGAGCTCCAGTAGTTGACCCCAGGGGAAAGTCAACCACTAAAATTGACCTTAATCTGGGCAAAAATATTTCCTTCCATTAGTGAAGAATCACAATCACATCCATGTTTCAAAAAATCGGAAACCATCAACTATCCAGTCCTTTGCAATCAATATTTATTGAGCAATTAATGCTACTAAAAATAGTAATTTATAAAGTCAGTTATAGCTTTATCGAAAGGATTTTTCAATCACTTTGATTTTGACAACCAATAATTTATAAGGATTTCCATTCCGTGCTTCTTCCTTTTTGTGGCTATTCAATTTTCTATGGGACGACTTAGCTTGATTTATTTTGCTAATTTCCTAATTTTTCAAAATTATAGCAACCAATTCTTTTCTTTTTTACCTTCCATAGTTATCTGTTTTGTCACCCAAGAGTTAGGAAATCCATTTCTAAGTAATAATCTATATTTTATATGTCATCTAGAATAGTATATGATTACGAAAGCCTTTTCATGGCCAAATCGATAGACATTATTCTTATTTAAAGGATCCTTTAATTCTATTAAAAATTATCATTATCATAGAAATAACTCCTATACGTTTAAACGCTCATTGAAACTGTTAATTTTTAGTTAAGAGAATAACTTAACTTTTAGAGATGGACTTAACTAATTTATCCTTAGTTAATATTTAATATTTCTAAGGATTTCACTAATGTCATTCTTATAAGTGTGATACTAAAATTTATGGTTAGCTCAATCATGGAAAGAATTCTAATATTCTATATATGCTAGTTTTCTGATAGATTTCTTTGGCAAGCTCTAAACTAGATATCATGCTAGAAAATTTTCAAGCATACTTTCCATATATATATACAACTAATTTTCTAATTATTTCCAATGACTAGAACTTAATCTAACTTTAATTATAATTATCACTAATTTTTTCTTTCTAAAAAGAAATATCATTCGATTAAAAAAAGATCACCAAAATGCTAACATTAAAATTAATTTATTGAACTTTTCTAATTCATGCTTTTAAGAATAAAATAAATTTTATCATTTTTAAATATAAAAGAATATTTTTTAATTTATTTTAGAACCTAATTTTGGTTAGGATTATTCAGCTCCACATTAAGTGAGGATGTTGGCGGCGTAGTCACATTTGGGGGTGACGCCACACCTCGTCTTCTTGGTGGCATGATGAGGATATTTTTGGATTTTAGAGAAATAATAAAATTAAGAGAAGATTTTGGTAGCGTAAGGGTGTCGTTGTCGCTTCTTTGATTACCCTTCTTCACAACAGAGTCTGTTTAACTCTACACTCATGCTCTTACAATGGAGGGAAGGGGTCTTATTTATAGGAGAGGAGGAGGGGGGGTGTGGGATGATGCCTACATAAGCAGTATCTGAGGTGTCACATGGTGGCACCATGAAAATGATGGGTGATAGGTTGATTAATTGGGTGTCAGCTTGTTAAAATTTCCTAAATCCTTTTTAACATGAAAATGCCATGTGTAGGATATTTTCTAGTGAGGTGGTAGTTTGAGTTTTTTCAAAAAAAATCTTTTTTTGATTTTAAGAGAAATTTAGAAAGAGGGTATGAGCTGACCTGATGAGGTTGGAAGTAGCTAAAAATATCCCAAGATTTTTTTTAATGAAAATTGGCTAAATTAGAGGAGGAGTACTAATGTGGCAACTTAGGAATTTTCAATTAATAAAAAAGAATCTTGTTTTTGAGTTTTTCATGAAAATTTAGGATATGGAAATGAGGTGTCTTGTGGAGGTTAAAAAGTACTAGGATATTTCTAAATAGTTGAAAAAATAGGAGAATGAGTACTTATGTGGCAAGATATGGGAGGAAAAGTGCTCACTCTTTCCAACCATTGCTTATCTCTCTCTCACCATGTGTCATTCTTTTGTAAAGTCCTACTTACATTTGAACTCTTTCTTTCTTTTAGTGAACTACTCTTTGTCTTTTAGTTGGAATTGGACTAACTAGATGATTTCTCTTTTCTTTCCATTTTTCCTTATCATGCATGCATAATTTCTTACGTATTTTGTCAACGGCTAAGGTGGTGTTTTCATGATAAGAAATAACACACATACTCTATTGAAAATAACTAGCCAGTGTTTGCAAAAAGTATTCTTTTTGCACGTGTTTACGTGCTTTTAAGTAAATGGACAATCGTGCATCAAGTGTGAGTTCACAAGTATAAACTAATCTTTATTTATGAAATATGCATGCACGTGTTCACGTGTATATGTGTGAACATATGCCTAAGGAGGAGTTCACATGGATAACTTATCCCCACCAATTCGATACTTTTAAGGCTTAAGTCTTTTGGCTAGTGGGAGGGGAGGGGGGTTCATGCAAGGATCAACGATTTTGCTCGTGTATACAATGAAGAAAATTTCCATGGGAGATTTCTTAATTTTTGTGTGTGTATATTTTTGTGTTGTCAAGGCGGTTTGTTACATCCTCTTCCCCTTAGAGAAATCGAGATGTCTTCATCTCGAGAGAAACTCTGGGTGGTCTCTCTGGAGAATGGACTCCTCGATCCAGGTGGCATCTTCTTCAAGAAAGTCCTTCCATTGTACGAGGTACTCACGGAGAGTACGATTTTTGAGAGGCTTCTCTCTAACCTTTAGAGTTCTTTGAGATTAGACTTCTAAGATTCCTTGAGTTGCCATTACAATCTGTCCATCATCTAAGACATGATCATGACTTGGGACATATTGTCTTAGAAGATTTACATGGAAAACATTATGAACTTTGAGATGAGGGGGAAGTTCTAATTTGTAGGCATCCCTACCAAGACATTTGATAATTTTGTAGGGGCCGCAATATCTAGGGCTTAGCTTCTTGAATTTTCCAAGAGATAGAGAACTTTTCTTAGGTCGAACCCTTAATGCTTTATTTTCAGAATATCCTCAATGCTTTATTTTCAGAATATCCTAGCAATCAACAGAGGATTTCTTGCTAGCCTAATTTCCATGCCAATGCTTTATTTTCAGAAAATGTCTCTGTTGCTAGGATATTCTGAAATCCTTTCTAGGGTGGAACTTGATCTCAAAATCAAATTCATGAAGCACTTTAATCCATCTCCTCTGTCTCATGTTCAAATCTGGTTGTGTAAAGATCCATTTAAGACTTTTGTGATCAGTCACAAGTGTGAATCTTCTGCCCAGCAGATAATGATGCCAAAGTTTCAAGGCATGGATGACTGCTAAAAGATCCAGGTCATGGGTAGCATAATTCTTCTCATAAGGTTTTAGCTTTTGAGAAAAATACGCAACTGGACGACCTTCTTGGGTAGGGACACATCCCAATGCCATGATACTTGCTTGCATCTGTGATGATCTCAAATTCCATTAAGAAGCCTGGCAACTTTAGGATAGGAGCAGTGGTGAGACAGTCTTTTAGCTTATCAAAGCTTTCTTGCTCTCGTTCTGTCCATACAATCTTAACTTGCTTCTTGAGTAGCTCAGTGAGAGATGCCGCAATCAAAGAATAATCCTTGATAAAAATCCTACACCACCCTATCAAACCTAGAAATCCTCTGATTTCTCTGACGTTTTGAGGTGGTGGCCAATCTTGGACATTCTTGATCTTTTTGGGATCTATGGATATTCCCTCCTTCGAGACAATGAATCCCAAGTATTCTATCATCTTCTTGAAGAAAGAACATTTCTTCTTCTTAGTGAAGAGCTTGTTCTCGCGAAGCAGCTCGAGAAAAATCCATAGATGAACTGGATGTACTTCTTCTTCCTTGGAGTAAGTGAGGATGTCATAAAAAAATGTGGGTACAAACTCATCTAAATGGGGCTTGAAGATATATTGGACCAACCTGTTGAAGGTGGCAGGAGCATTTGTCAGCCCAAATGACATTATTGTGAATTCATAATGGCCAAAACTGGTATTAAAAGTTGTTTTGGGAATGTCCTCTTCTTTTATTCAGATGTGATAATATCCAGATCTCAAGCCAATTTTTGAGAAGATCACAGCTCCTTGTAATCTATCCAGCAAATTCATCAATTTGGGGAATTGGATATTTAATTTTTATTGTAACCTAATTCAGACCCCTATAGTCAATGCATAATCTAAGGATTTCGTCCTTCTTCTTCTGGAATAGGACAGTTGCTTAAACTGCTCTTTTAACTCAATAGCTTTGGGTATCGACATCTTGTATGGCCTTCTTGCCACTCATTCAGCTCCAGGGATTAATTTTATTTCATGGCCTACTTCCCGTTCAAGAGGTAGTTCAGTTAGCTCCTCAGGGAAGACATTAGTGACTTCACCCATCAACCATGAAGGTTTTTCTTCATCTTTGTTATCCTCCACTTTGTTTAATTTTCTCAAATAGATAGGGAGTCCTTTCCTAATACCCTTCAAGATCTAATTGGCTTTAGCTAGTTGGATTTTTGGCTTGCCTGACTGTCCTTGTGCTTGGACTGTTTCACCTAGGAGATTCTTAAATGTAACTCATCCTTCTCCATAATTAATATTTGCCTGATTGGGACTCAACCAATCCATTCCTAGCAGACAGTCATATACCCCTAAAGGCATAATTTGGAAATGTGCTTTTGTGGTTTCCCCATCTAACTCAAACTGTATGTTGTTTATGGCATGAGTTGAGACTGTTTCTCTACCATTTGCTAGCTCTACCATCAGTTTTCTAGCCCGCTCAGGGTTCAACTTCAGCCTCTTAGCACATTTTGGGAAAATAAGAGAATGAGTTGCGCCACAATCAATGGGGATTTTAAAAGGAATACCTTGATATTTTGCTGGTGTTTGGATGACAAAAAATTTCCGTCCAACACCCTGATTATTCATGGACACGTGAAAGGATCCTCTCTCGACTTCTTCTTCCATAGTTGGATCACATGTGCAGATTCCAGCTCCACGGCATGCTCCTTGCCCCATTCCATGACTAGTTCCTCGCCCTACTCCTCGCCTTGCTCTACATTTGCATCCTCTATTATTAAAATTATCATTTCTTTGAGGATATTGTGGGATGTTGGCATTGGCATTGGTCCCTTTATTTGGGCATTTAGAGCAAAAATGACCTAGCTGATTACATTCGTGGTTCATTATTCCAGTTTATATTTGTGTTGTTATCTCCGCCAGGATTTTGAGGAGCACTGCCTGCATTAGCTTGTCCTTGATTGTAACTCCTTTGCTGTTGATATCCTACCCATGCTCTTTTGGAGTAGGGAAATCTATTGTCTAACCTATTATTTGACTTAGAGTAAGCCTTCACCAAAGGTTGTGCCCTTAGTAGTGCATCTTCCAAGTCCGTAGGCCTCATTGCTTCCAACTGTTCATTAAGGCGAAAATTCAGACCTTGGCAGAAATGCTCCACTTGTTGCTTCATTGACAAGTGAGGAGCGTACTTTTGCAGGGTCACAAACCGAGAATAGTACCCTTCCAAGGTCATTCCTAATTTCTTGAGGTCAAAGAACTTGTTCATCTTGAGTGTTTGATAGGCAGGGGGTAAGTAGCAATTTTGGATAGCCTCCTTAATCTGATTCCAGGTAATAGTAGACTCAGAGACTGATTTGTCTCGACATCACTGTTTCCACCATAGTCTGGCTTCACTTGTAAGTCTCAACCTTGCTATCATTGACTGATTAGCAACACTTGTGCCAATAGCGGAGAAATAATCCTCCATCTGCTCTATCCAGGCTTTGGCATTAATGGCGACTTTCGCTCCTTTGCCATTAAATTCTGGCGGCTTTACTTGTTTGAGCAAAAACTTTCTTTCTTTCTCCTCAGCCACCGATTTCGTAGACTGGGACAACGATCTCCATCGATGTAGGATTAGGAGCTTGAAAATCAACAATTTCTTAGCGTTGAGAAATTCACGATGTATAATCCTTAGAGATGGTAAGTCTTCTTTATCTCAACCCAAGTTTTTTTTTGTACCATGACAAAAATTTTCCCCAAAAAAAGAGTATATTATATATTTCTAATAAGCACCATATGATTTTTTATTTTTTTTTCATGGGCTTATCCTGCAAACTACTAAAGCTCCATACATATTTTTCGGCTTCTTGTATTTAAGAAAATATACAAATTTATCCATGGATTCTGGATAAAGACAGCGAGTAATAAGTAGGAGGTTCTTTGGATGTATCGAATGCCAAATAGTTATGGGGAAGATCTGGCAGTTCCTCCACCTCATAATTATCTTGACGAGTACGATAGGCTACCATCACCTGATTTGGTTGGATGATGTTGACAATGGAACTCTAAATCCATTGATTTAGAGACATTGTCTCGCCACCATTGTTGTGCACTATCGGATTCATAACACTTCTATGAAATATATAGAGCATGACTAGTTGGAGTCTTTCTGCCCAACGTAATGTCCATAAGTTATACTCAATACTGCTTGTTCTATCAGCAAAAATTGGCTAGTAAGTAGGTGTATGTGCCCAATTTTCCTCTAGGGTCCACCACTCAGGATCAACCTGAATATCTAGGGGAATAAAAATATTCTCCATAATGCAAAAAATTTCCTCTCTCAATGAAAGAGAACATCGGTTTCCATGTTGATATATTTCCTGAAATATTTCATGGAATAATCGTTCTTCATCTTGCACATAATTTCTAGGATGAGCAATGTTATTTAAGAACAATTCCAGTACGAGATTAGTAATATTTTTATGACCAATAATCCTTGGCCTCAATTGCATCATTTTACTCATAGATCCATTCGTAAATAATTCCTACAAAATTCATTTCCATGATCTTTTCCAGGGATTGTGCTTATGGCAGTGTCATCCTCTCTTAATATGATTATTCTTTACAACATTTTTAAAAATATTTTCAAATTTTTAAAAAATAAAATTTTCTTGCTCTGATACCACGTGTGATGTACCAACCGCTAAATATAGTCGATAACGTTTGGTGGTCATTTGGGGTCTTTCCTAGTTGCCACCGTCCACACTCCACTGGAATGTTTGGACTTTGATCAGTCTAGGCGACCCGAGGTTCACCTCGCAGGGGAACGTCCTGCCTCATCCCACGAGGATCGACATGAGTGTTTCTTCCTAACCTAACAATCTCCTATCTTTGGCTAGCTCATGTTCAGAGGTGTCCTTCAAGAGGCTTCTCATCCGAATGGAGAAGGGGTCATTACCCTTGGTTCATGGATTGCAATGCTTTTTTCCAGTATAACGGGCTCGAGTTCGTGGAACTCTAACACGTTCTGGCATAGCCTCTTCATCGTTTCCCTAAGATAGTGATCAGCCCGGATTCTAAGACTGATCCTAGGGTAAGTCATCGTATTGGCTCTTATCCTATTTTTCCCTTTCAGGAAAGCACCCGACTCATCGGGTCCACCTAGCCATCAAACGCCTTTCATCAGGAAAGGTTGCTTGCCCGCTTTCCTTTAAACAGTGTTTTCTTTAGTTATCTAAATAGAGCATACTACTATGTTGTTGAATACATAAAAATAGCTTCATTAATTACCCTTTTAACATAGGGTTCGTTTCACGTCTCTGTTAATTCACGATACGAAAACCGTGAAACCAGTCCTTTCAAAACATTGGATGAATGCATATTTATATATTTTTAGTTCCACCCTCAAAACCAGAGGTGCATCTGCCCTAAAAAACTAGAGAAGCATTTCCAGCCTACATTTCCAAGCTTCAATGCAAAACCGCATTGATAACAATACGGATTTTTGCTCCTTCTTAGGACCGACTACATATTCTAGGAATAAATTCCGACCAGAGCCCCTCATGGTTATGAGTCGCCATAGGAGGAAACCTTCCATACTTGACTGTCCATCCTAGGCACTGGTCAGACGCTCTATTTCCTTCCATTAGTGAAGAATCACAATCACATCTAGATTTCGAAAATCAGAAACCATCAACCATCCAGTCCTTTGCAGTCAATATTTCTTAAGCAATTAATGCTACTAAAAAGAGTAATTTATAAAGCCAGTTATAACTTTATCGAAAGGATTTTTCAATGACTTTGATTTTGATAGCCAATAATTTCTAAGGATTTCCATTCCTTGCTTCTTCCTTTTTGCGACTATTGAATTTTCTACGGGAAGACTTAGCTTGATTTGTTTTGTCAATTTCCTAAATTTTCAAAATTATAGCAATCAATTCTTTTCTTTTTTACCTTCCATAGTTATCTATTTTGTCACCCAAGAGTTAGGAAATCCATTTCTAAGTAATAATCTATATTATTTTGTATTTCGTCTAGGATAGTATATGATTACGAAAGTCTTTTCATGGCTAAATTGATAGACATTATTATTATTTAAAGGAGTCTTTAATTCTATTAAAAATTATCGTTATCATAGAAATAACTCCTATATGTTTAAACGCTCATTGAAACCGTTAACTTTTAGTCAAGAGAATAACTCAATTTTCAATGAGCTATACTTTAGAGATAGACTTAACTAATTTATCCTTAGTTAATATTTAATATTTCTAAGGATTTCACTAATATCATTCTTATAAGTGTGATACTAAATTTTATGGTTAGCTCAATCATGGAAAGAATTCTAATATTCTATATATGTTAGTTTTCTAATAGATTACTTTGGCAAGCTTTAAACTAGATATCATGCTAACAAGATTTTTGACTTAATATTTTATGTGAAATTTCTTAGAGCATAATAGTTAGTATGGCATTTTAATTTAGAAGATTTTCAAGCATACTTGTTTATTTATTTGTTTATTTGACTTTATTATCCCATGTATATATACAACTAATTTTCTAATTATTTCCAATGACTAGAACCTAATCTAGCTTTAACTATAATTATGCAACCTACCCAAACATTTTATGCAACCAACAAATCGTGGTGAGAGAAGAGTAGCAAAAAACGTGGAGATGGCATGTCTGTTGGTGCCCGAAATTTGCGCCTAATCTCTTCATGATGGAGATGGTTGGCTGTAAGCAACCTACCCAACTGACAATGGGGCTTGACTACTCTATCACCGTCCTTCACCCTAGCAATGGTGGCCTGAATGCAGAGATGGAAATCTAGTCTTTTTCTCTCCTCCCTCTCTCTCCCCTAAGGGGCTGTTCCTGTGTGCAAGAGAAAAATGAAGAATGGTGAAGGAAAGCTTGTCCGATTGGGACCGGATTGCTTCCGGATCGATGTAGATATGAAGATTGCTGATTGTGAAGATGCCGGACATTGAACGTGGGCTGACCCACAGTCCCACACCAAAATCGAGATCCTGAACACAAAGCCTAAGCTGTAATTCAATTTTTATGAAGGAAAAATGAGTTTTTATGCTATTTGATTGATGAAACATTGTTCCCATGGGCTGAATATTCATTACAATGTTTTTTTCTATGAGTTTCAACAGTTTATAATCTGAAAATCAGAAAATCATAAGTGATATGGCTGAAATTAATGTCATAAAACCCGTAAAACATGTGTTTAAGGGGTAAAAATGGGGTTTTTGCAAAATAAATGGAAAATATGAGACATAGTGCCAACAAAACCTAAAATTTTGCTATCAAGGAACCTAAGGGCCGCAGCCCACAATCAATTTTAATTTTTGGTCATTTTTTATTGAAGAAAATAGAGAAAAAATACCAAAAAATGGTGAAAAATAGATTTTAAATGGGAGAAAATTAGGAAACGGTAAAAGAAAAATTTCAAAAAATTACATGTGTGTTTGTGCAGCGTATAATGAAGGTAGAGCACGAGGTTGGCCTTGGTTTATCCTCAGTTCTATGTTTCCATTCATGTTTATCACTTTCTTTGCAAGGAAATACACCTAAAACGACTCTTTCACCTGTCAACGAATGCAAAACATTAAACAATAGGGTGAGAGGGGAGGTTGAGCATCAAAATATAAACTAAAATCTGATTTATGTGTTGCATCATGCCTATAGGACGTTGTTTTAAAATAAAGGGAAAGGCAGCATGAGTGTAAGGCTCGGTGTCTATTCTCTTTGCAGTACATAAATGTAAGCATGGAAATCATGGAAAGATTTGTTTCGCACGATGCACAATGCTGATTTTCTTCTGTTTGTGCACTAAACCATTCACATTATGCACTATGCATAGTTCATGGTATCGACGGAAAAGCTCATGGACTGCATAGCAATTGTTTTCTTATGAATTTGACCCACGATTGAGAGCGTAAGGTTATCCCTTGCTATAGGATAGAGGGTCGGTTTCCTAAGGGACTGTTTGGTGAGGAAGCATGGTATATCTCCTAGATTCAAAATATAAAAGAGAGGAGTTTGTGTTATATGTTGAACATCACATCAAGGGGCCAATCCCTACGATGTAGGAGAGCTGCAGTGGGGTTGCGGTGTTTCCACCGAGAGGTTGCCTCCATGTATGTTATCGTGGTATTTATTGCCAGTGTGTATGGGTTCTCTCTCTGAGGAGTTTATAAAAAAGGAAATGTTGGGCTATAAACTATAAACGCATAGATTAGGCTTTAGGGTAGTTTGTCCTTTAGCAGTAGATTGACGCTCCTGGTCTGCGAGGCTGTGTTTGTCTGTCATGAGCATGAGGTCCGGCTAGTGCCATAGCCAGTGCCGGTCCATTTTAGGTCCCATCAGTGGTGCGTCTGCCAAGAGCCACCAACAAGTGGTGGTTCTCGAATCCAGGGTTTTTAGGAACCAAAAATTTGGTTTATGTCCTCTGACAAGGACCGTCAAGCCGAAATACAAAAAGCAAAACATGCTGAGAGGGCTAGACCACGGTTGGAGATTGTAAGTCGCTATTCTCCTCAAAGGAGTAGCCTGATACGCATAAGAGGTAGTGGTCTTAGTAACCCAACTATTGCACATAGTCCTTTAGGTGCAGGAGGAAGCGCAAGTTCTTCCCCTCTTCCACCAAGTCAACCCACTTTAAGTGGGGGTGTGATTCCATCACTTCAAACTCCTATTATCAATCTGATTGTTATCATGGCACAATCCATTGCTATTCTTGTAGGGACGCTGGATCTACCAGCTTTAGGAGTTCCTTTGCCCATTTTTAATGGGTTAGTTGAAGAAGATGCAGAGTTTCAATTTGTGAATTACAAAGATTAATGTTTAATTATCGTATCCAAGATGAGGGACATCTTATGATGTTCTTTAACATGACATTAAAAGGAAGGGCTACAGTATGGTATCATAGCATAGAGACTGGAACCATCACTACAATTGACCAATTTTATACAGCTTTCCGAGGAGAGTATGACCCTAAAAGGGGTGGCCAATACTGGTTGCGTGTTTTGAATGTAACACGCCAAGACCCCCATGAGAATGTGAAAGCATATGCCAAGAAGCTTAAGGAAGTGTTTCGTAAGTTACAAACTTACATTCCCATTCCGTCGGCTGCCCAATTGCAATACTTCTTGCATGGATTGGATTTCAAAATTCAGGTGCAATTGAGCAGTGTGGCTTTGGCTGATATAGACACCGCCATTGCGCGGTCTGAGGAAGTAGAAGCAAGATTACAAACGGCCTACTTCTCTCGAATAAATCTTAATGCGGGTCTAGTACCTGGAGGAAATTTACCATTAACAAATGGAAGTCAAGGGATGCCTATGAATAACCCTAATGGGAGAGGAAGCATGGTTCAAAATGTACCTTTGTTGTTAGCTCCTCCCAGTGTGACTATGCCTATGGCTAGTCAGTTGGCTCCACCAAATGTTGGAGGCCAAGTTTCGAATTCTAATGTTGTTCCTGTGAGTCAACAACCAATGCCCAATCAAATTGTTAGGGCAATGAAACGACGGGTAGACGATCAAGGCTATGAGTTGAGTGCATCTAATGTCCTTGGCCAAGTTAAGGATATGATGAAGCATTATACCGACATGATTTCTGAACAATATTGGCAAATAGCTGTTGACGTCAATTTCATGAAGAACCAGCAGAATCTGATAGGGAGTCCACGCCCTGAAGAGGGTGGACCCTCAAGATTCAGCTGTAAGTGGTGTGGCGGACCACATTTCCCTAGAAACTATCCAAATGTTAAATGTGATATTTGTGGAAATTCAGGCCACTTAGCCGCTACCTGTTGGAGTAAGATTAGTTCCCTCTAACAAGGGAGTAAACAGCCAGGTCCAGTTAATCATAGAGTGCAAGGCAATAACCTGCAACAACAAAATGATGGACCAAGGCAAATATTGCAAAGGGGAAAGACCACTATAGAAGAGTTGCCACAAGGCAATGGAGTCAGCCTTATTGAGGCTGTCCGCATCAATGATGCTGAAACCTCTAACCTACGAGCTATGACAAGAGGCCAAAAGGCTAAAGAGGTTGACAAAGAAAATGCAAAACCGATTGAGGGAAACCCTAAGCAAGGGGATAAGGGGACACAAGTCCTGAATCCTGGCATGGAAGGGGGACCTCTAAGGCCTATTGACAAAAAAGTCAATCCTAGGAAAGATGAGGAAGTGCCAAGAAAGAAGGAAAGAGCTAAGAAAGAAGCACCAAAGCCGGTCCCGAGACCCAAAAGAAAGAATGGTGTGGCAAGAAAAGAGAGCTTTGGCTACCTATCATGATTTTGATTTAGCAAGTTCTCTTTGCAAAGTCAAACTAGATGTAAACCTCTTACAGTTGATTAAATTATCTCCAAGAGTACGCAAGGAATTCAAAAAGATCCTATGTATTGGGTATATTGTAGAACCTTTGGGCATAGCACGAGTAGGGAAGGATTGGTTTGATCATGCTGAAAAGAATTGCCCTAGAGTTCTAGCATACGTGGATGGAATATTAGTGGAACATGCTATTGTAGACATTGGATCCTCTGTCGATATCATGAGTTCAAAGTTGATGGAGAGGTTGGGTCTAGGCATCCAAAAAGATAGTTCCACCCTTCTTAGAATGGCTGATGATAGCCTAAGACAACCAGAGCATTGCGTTACTAGAGTCCATGTTACAGTCGCAAGTGTAGTATGCTTCTTGGACTTTAGGGTGATAAGATTTGCAGGACATCCTAGCTATCGAGTTTTGCTAGATAGGCCTTGGATCTTACGAACAGACTGTCAAGTCGATACACCCGCTAGTCGAGTGGTTCTAGGTAGAGGTGCTAATCGAGTAATAGTCGATGCTTACCCTGAGTCTCCTCAGAGTGAGAGAGCTCCTTTATCCTCTACTGAATTAGAAACAGCATATGATCTATCTGGTAGTGAGACATCATCCAGTGATGAATCTAAAGAGGGGTCCACTACACAGGATATTTATGAGATAACTCTAAATGAGCCAATAGAGCCACAAGATAGGATAAGAGATGCGGATGTGATTGAGTTAGACCTTGGCACGCCGAATGATTCGCGGCCAATTAAATTAGGTTCCATGCTCAGTTCAGCAGAAAGGGAGGACTATGTGTCCTTGATCCAAGAATTCCACGACATCTTTGCTTGGAGTTATGATGAGCTGAGAGGCATTCCTCCCGACCTGGCTAATCATACTATTTCTATAAAAGAAGGCAGTCGCCCTATGCGTCAGAAAGTGAGGCATATGCCTTTCGAATTGAAAGACGGGCTGTTTGAGGAGTTACAGAAGTTACGAAAAGCTAGTTTAATTTTCCCTGTACAACACACAGAATGGTGTTCACCAGTTGTCATCAAGAAGAAGAAAAATAACCAGATCCGACAATGTGTAGATTTTAGAGAGCTAAATAAGCAGACGGTTAAGGATTACTACCCGTTGCCATTTATTGACCAGATTTTGGATCAATTAGCAGGTAGGGAAATATATTCGTTTATGGATTTCTTTGCAGGATATAACCAGATGGCAATTGCAGAAGAGGACAAGTTGAAAATAACTTGTATTACTGTCTTTGGTACTTTTGCGTACCATGTGATGGCCTTTGTTTGTGCAATGCACCTGTATCATGGCAACGAACAGCAGACAAGACCTTTGATGACATCTCTCCAGATGAGTTGAAAGTATTTATTGATGACTTGGGGGTAGGCACTGTAAGGGAAAGGTTGTTGATTATTTTAAGAAAGTGCTTTGAGTGCTGCACACAATTTTGTATCGCTCTTAACCCATGGAAGTGTGTCTTTGGAGTGCCTTATGGGCTATTGCTAGTTCAATAGGGATCGCAACTGACCCTGAAAATATCAAGGTTATAGTTGCTATGAGTCCACCACGCACTCCGAAAGAGGTACATAGCTTTTCGTCATCGATAGGGCACTATCGGAGGTTTATAATTGCCTTGGCAGAAATGACATTGCCATTAATGAACTTATTATCCTTTAGTTGTCTATTTGTATGGAGCAACCCTTGTAAGGTAGCTTTCGAGGATGTGAAGCAAGAGCTAGTAAAAGCACCAGTTTTAAAAGCACCTAAAAGGGGTGAGGTATTCTACATATTTTCAGCAGCAGCCACCATCCATAGTATCAACTATTGTTTAGCCCAAATCTAGGATGAAAAGTGGTATCATCCGATAGTTTTTGCTAGTCGAAAATTGGGCATTTCAGAAATTAACTACACCTACATGGAGAAGTTGTGCTATAACCGCCTGATCGTCTAGCAAAGTGGTTAATCACTTTACAGGAGTTCAATTATGAGATTAAGAGTAAGCCATCGAGGTTGCAGGGGATTGTGGAATGCCTTGTGGATTTCGGCGAGCCAAAAGAGACTCTGGCTGAAGGAAGTGATATTGAAGAAATGTTTAAAATTGGTACAACTTCTATCCCATCTTGGTATGCTGCTATTACGCATTATCTATCAACAGAAGAGACTAGAGCTGGTTTATCAAAATCAGAAAAGAGGAAAATCAAACAACAGGCTTTGAAGTTTTCTTTGATCGCAGGAACACTATATCGGCATGGTGTTAATGATATATATCAATGATGTGTGATGCCTAACAAGGTTCCTTTCATCTTGGAAGAGTGCCATGACTCTGCATGTGGAGGGCACTTCGCTGGACGGTTAAGAGATGCCATACCTGTCAAAGACATGACAGCAGAGAGAATAGGAAATGCCCACTTACGCCTATCATGGCTATCCTTCCATTTGAGAAGTGGGGCATTGACTTTGTGGGTCCTATCACCCCGTCGTCTATTACCCATAAGAGATACATTATAGTAGCAACTGATTATTTTACAAAATGGTCAGAAGCACGAGCG
Organism: Lygodium microphyllum; assembly: GCF_053477565.2. Lineage (NCBI taxonomy): Eukaryota > Viridiplantae > Streptophyta > Polypodiopsida > Schizaeales > Lygodiaceae > Lygodium > Lygodium microphyllum. The sequence continues at coordinate 79,142,027 of NC_141163.1, read as the reverse complement.
ATGAGGCAGGACAATGCAAAAGAGACTGCCAGTTTTCTTTTAGAGTAGATTATCTGCTGTTTTGGTTCATTGAGGGAACTAGTGTCGGACCGTGGAACCCACTTTTTGAATAAGGTGATTAAAATCTTGACTGAAGCTTGGCAAATCAAGCACAATAAAATGACCCCTTATAATCCGCAAGCCAATGGGCAAGTCGAAAGTACTAATAAGCAGCTTGTGGGTATCTTGTTTAAAATAATCTTTGAGAAGAAACGAGACTGGAACAGGAAGTTGTATGTGGCAGTATGGGCGTATAATACAACGTTCAAGCGAGCTACCGGCCATACTCCATTTAAATTAGTTTATGGGAAAGAGTGTGTGTTACCCCTTGAGATTGAGTTGCCAACCATACGGTTTGTGATTAACCACTCTTTGGGAGATAAGGATTCACTCTTTGAATGTTTCACGACCATAGCCCACCTGGATGAGCTGTAGCCCACCTGGATGAGCTGAAATTGCAGAGCTTATTACACCAGGAGGTAGCTAAACGTCAGATGAAGCAATTGCACGACCTTAAAGCAAAGAAATATATCTTCAAAAAAGGGCAATTAGTTCTGTATTAGGATGCCATAGGGAGTTGTTTCCAAGGAAGCTGGAACCTCGATGGGATGGCCCCTACAAGATTGTCAGGATAGGGAAAAATAGGTCTACAACTCTATTAGTTGATCTGCAGGGAGTGGAGTTTAAAAATAAGGTTAATCTTAATAATATTAAACCTTATTATTTCTGAGTATGCTAATACGGAAAAATGCATTGCAAGTCCCTGATGGGGATGATTTGAGACCTGCAAAAGAGCTTACAGCTGGTTGATGGGGCGGTTAATTCCTTATTTGGAGCACCCATATCTGGAGCAAAGATACCATCAGGGGAAACTTATTTGGTGGAGTAAAGGATACAAAGTGATTGAGCAAGAGGATAGAACCTTTGTGTGGGAGATCAAAGTCTTTTGCCATAACTGCTTATGATTGTTGACCAGTATCTCTGTTGAGTTCAATGAAGAAGGTGGGATGGAGCCGTCAATTCACCCTCTCAACATGTTAAATTTTGATTATCATAATTATGAATAGAGGAGTTCGTGATGGCAGGCTGTGTAAACCCATTGTGGATGTACACATTATATTTTGACAGAGCGTCCAGGGGCCCTAATAAAAAAGGGAGTGTTGGAGTAGTAATCCAAGATCCTCGACATAGAGTCACGATGAAGTTAGCTGCTTATCTCGGGGTAGGATTCACTAACAATATGGCAGAGTATAAAGCCTTGATTATGGGACTGCATATTGCCAAACAAGGTGGTATTCGTCGGTTGTTAGTACAAGGGGATCGGAGGGACATGCTCCTTGGGCTGAGCTAAGGAGGGTGCAATGGCGGGAATGAGGGCGCATATGTGCTCGATGAGTAAGTCCATCTTGGCCATCATCTTGGATTGACACTAATCTTGGTGGGTTTCCATCTCCCTATGGCATTGTTCTAACTCTCAATGCCGGTAAGCATGACGGGTCTCATGTTGGCATAGAGTATGGTTAAGTATAGCCAAGCGGTCCATCTCGGGGGTACCATCTTCAAATATGTCTTCACAATCCTCTTGGGCTGAGCTAGGATCATTCATTGAGGCATGGGAGTCTCTTATTTCACGTTGGAAGTCCTCTTGGGCCTTTTCTTTTCCCTTGTGGCCTTCCATCCTAAGTGCAGTCCACTAGATCCCCTATTACAGAAATGGCAATATCTTGAGCTATCTCTGAGGCTATGTAAAAATATATTTGACAATAAATGATTAGGGCTTTGCTGTAATTGACTTTTGTGGGCTGACTATCTAGGACTGTTGCCTGTTCCACAGTACCTCTGAGCAAAAAATTGGGCGTATCTCCCAAACCTTAGGGCGGAATGGGGAGAGTTTTGGCTCAAATCAAAGGGGACGATGCCCTCTTTGAATCGAGCTATGGGGTCTGTGCTCAGTCACACAAGAAGACTTTGTTGTAAATGACTTTTGTCAGTAGTTTTTCAAGTCTGCATCCCTGCAATATTTTGCAACTTCCATGCATCACTGTGCATAGGAACCATTACCAATATGAACCAAATCCTTTGCTAATTAGGGTTAATACATTGCCAACAAGAGTATAACCTTACCAAACATGACATCTCAAGACCAATCATAAGTATCATTACCAAGATTTCCAATCAAAGGCATAGGCATACCCCGTGAGTACCATTGCCACTTGCATAAACATCTTCATACCAACATGAGCATATAAGTGCCACTATCAAGAGAATCAAAGTGCCAAGCCTTAGCTTTGCAACTAAATCACTGCACTTTAGGCATACACCCCATGATTCCTCACACATCCAATGAATTCCATTGCTTCAAAACCCCCTGAATCTAAAGTTGGTAGTGCTTTTCCAATTTCCTTTTTGTTGAGCAGATCAATAAGCTGATGTGAAGCTTTGGTTTTCAGAGAGACCTAGAAGATTGTTGGGAATGTTTTTGAATAACAAAAACTAAGCTCCTTGGGTGCTCTTAGTATTGATGTCAAATCTCAATGACATAGCTTGACAAAAATATTCAAAAGAGGGTCAATCCCTTCCTTTCCATGACCAAAGCTACTGTAAGTTGCAAACCAATCTACCCATGTTTCCAATGATTGTTGACTTCACCCTAGGCATCTCCTCTCTTTGATCAATCTCCATGTTATCATAGGAATATTCCTATAGTATAATGTATATGTCTTGCATGTCATGCTAAGAATCCCTTCATGCATGGCTTTAGAACTTAGATGCTAGGGATATCCTCAAGATGAACTCCAATCAGAGCCTTCCTTTCACTTTAGCACCTGCCTATTCCTCCACAAATCGGGATAAAAGGTCCCTAAGGACTCCAATGCACATACAAGCTCATAAGCTACCATCATAATTTGTTCAGCCAGGAAAGAAGCAAGCTGTTGTGAGAGGTCTGATTCCTCTTGAAAAGCATGTTTCTATAGATTATTCAAAGATGAGACACGTTTATCTAACAATGAATTTGCACCAAGAGAACTTCAATACATTCCTTCACTTTCTATTCTCCTACAAGATCAAGCCCCATTGTTGTAAATGCAAGAACAAGAGCTGATGTTGGTCTCCATCTGCCCATCCATGTGAATACAGTTTCTACTAGGGAATAGCCACAGCATCTGCAATAGAGTTTGCATAAACAAACTCAAATCCACTACTGACAAAGAACTGAGTGACTTTTTCTCCTTATAGGCATAACTCTTGATTCAAATTTCATAGTCCTGGCAATGGTAGAAGGTTTCCTAATTCTTTTGGAGTCTCTTGAGTCCCTCCCTAAGATGGCTCTTGTGACGAGGGGGAGGCCTTTGTTGCAGTAGCACCAACAGGGATGGTTTGATCATCGGCTTAAGGTGAGATTGTTTTCTTTCAAAGGCTTCGTTGACTTGTTGTTGGCGCTTTTGCTCATTGGACTAGCACCCACCTTTGTCTGTCTAAAATCGCGGCTAATAAAGAAATTTAGCTGGTTAGATGTTTGATCATGCACAAATATCCTAAAATTGGCTATGATCCGATGACTTGAGGAGGAATTTCACCATTTGCTTCTTGCAAATAACGAGTATGTGGATTCAGAATATGTAATTCAACAAGTTGTAGGTCCTTATCCTTGTGAGAAAGAAGAAGCTGTGGTGAATTATTACACTCCATTGGATGAGACTGTTGCATCTCAAATCTTCAAGGGGGGATGGTGTGGATGAAGAGGTTATGGTAGTGCAAGGTATTTCAAATCTAAACTTCACAATTGATCTTCTTCTGGCAAATGTAACCATAGGTGAGAGAACTTTCGAGGATACCTATTGTAACCAGAGAAGAGTAGAAAAACTTTCCCAAAATAATAATGCAACTTTTGCAAATACAGAACCTTGTTAAGACTAAGAAGATTTTTGTTGTGTGCAACTAGGCGCGATCACCATCTGTATGAAGGAAAGTGGATTCCTGACATAGAGCCTACTTTTAAAACCTCGGAGGAGAAGGCTGATGTAGGTGTCAAGAATTGTGTGGTGGGGGGACTTGCTTGAGCTGTGGCGCCAAACACACACTGTATGCACAAGAGGAAGCTCACTCAAGAACACAAGAAGAGAGATGGAGGCCAAAACGTTTTCTTGCTATTTTTTTTCTTCTTCTTTCACACACTATACAATGTACACAAAGTATAGATAAGATACAACATAAAAGAAAGTAGCCTACTAAGTCAAACAGTGCATAACCGACTATACTAATCGACTGGCGCTATGTCTTTGCCAGCTATAGGTAGGTGTAACAAACTAAATATAATAAGTGATAAGTTAGTGGCCATGTGAGTATCATAATGACCACCAACATGCTAAGTGTAGACGTGCGGACCCATCTAGCCAGGCGGCCCATCATCAATTTCCGCACGTATTGAGCTTGCCATCTCAACACTCCCCCTCAAGCTCAACTCTATCTCTGCAACTCCAAGTAAGCTTCGAAACTTTCAAAGCTTCTCTGCACCCAATTCCTTTGTGAAAATGTCAGCTATCTGATCCTGTGTGCTGACATATATCAAGTCAATCTCTCCTGCAAGTACATTCTCTCTCACAAAGTGGTAGTGCACCTCAATGTGTTTTGTCCTAGCATGGAACACTGGATTCCTAGCTCACTGTATGATGCTCATGTTGTCACAATGAATGACAATTGGACCATCTCCCTGCACGTCCGTGCAGCCATACCACCTCACATGCTGCCATAGCAACACCTCTATACTCAGCCTCTGTACTCGATAAAGCAACTGTATGTTGCTTTTTGCTGCTCCATGTAACTGCTACACTACCAAGGGAAAACATGAATCCACTTGTAGATCTTTTGTCTGACATGCTACCAGCCCAATCTACATCTATGTATCCAAAGACTTGTACGTCCTTACCTACCTCATAAAAAATTCCATAATGTAAAGTGGACTTCACATACCTCAATATACGTCTAACTGCATCCAAATGGGGCTTTCTAGGCATCTGCATAAACTGACTGACAAGGCCAACAACATAGCTCAAGTCTGACCTTGTGATAGTCATGTAAATCAAACTCCCTACTATCCTCTTGAACATAGTAGGGTCTTCTATCTCACCTCCAACATTAGCACTCAACTTCACATTTTGCTCCAATGGTACTGAAAGATGCTTATATGCTATCATACCATACTTGGATAACATATCCAATCCATACTGCCTTTGGGATAGCCATATACCATCATCACATCTGATCACCTCAATACCAAGAAAGTATCTCAGTTCACCCAAATCTTTCATCTCAAACTTCTTCTTCAAGAAGTCCTTAACTTCAGCAATCCCGTTGTCATTGTCACCTGTACTAATCAAGTCATCCACGTAGATGACTATGATGACCAACCCTGCATCTCCCTTTCTCATATAAAGTGAGTGATCAACATTAGAAATACAAAATCCAATATTGACAAGATACTCTCCAATCTTGTCAGACCATGCTCTAGGCACTTGCTTCAGGCCATAGACCACCTTCTTTAACCTGCACATATATGTGGGATGCTCTAAATCCTCATAACTTGCTGGTTGCTCCATATACACTTCTTCTTGCAATTCACTATGCAAGAAGGCATTCTTAACATCCATTTGCTGCAAACTCCAACCTTTGGCTATTGCCAAGGCAATCACACATCTAATAGTTGTCATCCTAGCAACTAGATTGAATGTCTCTTCATAATCTATGCCATATGTTTGAGCATAGCCTTTTGCAACCAGCCTAGCTTTATACCTGCTAATTGAACCATCTGCATTATGCTTGACTTTGTAAACCCACTTATAGCCAATATCTTTCTTACCCTTAGGTAAGGGTACCAAATCCCAAGTCTTATTGGTTTCTAATGTAGCCATCTCCTCATCCATTGCTGCATCCCAATGAGCATGACCAATAGCATCCTCAAAACAAGTGGGCTCAACATCCTCAACTAGTTTCACCATATAAGCATAATGGTGAGCTGCATAACCGTCAAAACCAAATCTTTTAATAGGGTATCTGACCCTGCTAGATCTGCGTACCACCGGATCACTCAATGGAGCCTTTACATTACTATGAGCTCTCTGTACACCTGGTGTCCTGGCTGAAGGAATACCAAGCTCATCATCCAAGCTCTCTGAACCACTAGAATCTCCATCCAATCCCAAATGACTGGTAGATGTATCATTACCATCCAGCACTTTCTTCTTTCCTTTGTCCTTCCCTGCAACACTTATAGATCTGCCTGAAGATGTGGGGCTACTCCTTAGTCTCCCAGACGAAGGACTCACTGTAGGTATACTACCAGATGATGTTTCTGGTCTACTAAGACTCCATGATTCTTGTTTACCTTTATGCACATATCTGTCCTGATCATTATCATCATCCAAAACATCACTAGCAGGTGTATACCAACTTCCCATCTCATCAAAGATAACATCCCTGCTCACTCTGAAATCACCTATGTGATAGGATTATAACAACGGTATCCTTTCTGCTCTAAAGAGTATCCAATAAAAACACATTTTTACGCCTTTGGATCAAGCTTCTTCCGTAGCTTATCTGGCACATGAACGTATGTAACATAGCCAAATACCTTCAAGTGCGATACATCAGGCTTCTTGCCAGTAAAGCATTCTTCAGGAGTCATCCCATGAACTGCAGCTATGGGAGTTCTATTCATAATGTAAAGAGCAGTATGGACAGCCTTAGACCAAAAATGTTTGGGCATATTCTTTTCTGCCATTAATGCCCATGCAACTTCTGCAATATGCCTGTTTTTTCTTTTTGCAATACCATTTTGATGTGGGGTATACCTGCAAAGTAAATTGCCTCTTTATCCCATGAGTCCTCAAGAAGCCATTGAACTCATTAGAGAGGTACTCCCCCCCTCCATCTGATCTCAAGCACTTTACTTTTAAGCCTATTTCTATTTCAACAACTGCCTTAAAAGATTTGAAGTGCTCAAACACATCACTCTTTTCCTTCATGAAGTATACCCATAGCTTCCTTGAACAGTCATCAATAAATGTGACAAAGTATTTGCTACCACCAAGAGATACATTATGTGTAGGCCCCCAAACATCTGTATGCACTACATCAAGTATTTTTCTACTCACTTCTCTATCACGCGTGAAGGGTTGTCTTGCCTGCTTACCAAACTGGCATGCTTCACAGACTTTATGCAATTCTGCAACTCTAAATGAAGGCAACCCTATAACCAATCCTCTGGACTGCATTAATTTCAGCCTTTGCACATTTGTGTGTCCAATATGTTTATGCCATATTTTAATATCTACAACTACTCATTTTCCTTTAGCATACATAGCAGCATCCATTGCAGGAATTCCAGCATCTAAAGTTAACATTCGACCGCGACTCTACTTCCTTTTGCGACCAACCTGCACTTATCATTAAAGTCTTCTACAAAACAACCTTTTGCATTGAATCTGACTTGCAACCCCTGCTCTACCATTTGGCCAATTGATACTAGATTCTTTGTAATTGATGGTACATGTAATATATCTATCAAACTCTTTGTCTGGACATCATACAAGGACAAGGGAACCTTTCCAATGTGTGAAATTGGGTGGCATGAATCATCACCCATCTGCACATAACCTGGGTTTTGTAAGTCCTGCATCTCTCCAACAATTCAACATGACTGGTCATATGATTAGATGCACCTAAATCGACATATCATACATCATCATGTGTCCCCTTTCTTGTAACTGCAATCATCATATGTTGCATAACAAACAGATGCTCATTTTTGTCTTCATTCTGTCGTGAGGACGATGCATAGTTTCCTTGCTACAATTTACTGTGAATATCATCCTTCTTTGCATAGCAATGGGCTACAATATGGCCTGTTTTGCCACAATAATGGCAAACAATAGCAGAATTTCTAGAACCTCTATTCTGCCATCCACCTCTTCCTCTAGAGCTCCCCCTACCTCTAAAGTTTCATCTGCCTCCAGAAACCTGCATTTCACCAAACTGTTGATTAAATTGTTTTGCTAGTTATCGCCAGCATGTCCCATACCACGGCCTCTCGAAGAGGATCTATCACGTCCCCTTTCTAAACTTGAGTAAAATACTTGGACCTGTTCACCATTTCTTTTAAATGAATCACTGTGCATATTGATCTCTTCAATAATCATGAGAGAGATCAGCTCATCAAAATCTGTAAATAGCTTCCGTACATATACTGAGGTAACAAATGATTTCCATGCCTTCTCATTGTTAAGGCCACTCAGAGTGGATGAAACCAAATCATCATCATCCGGCATTGCATCAATCACTGCTAAAGCATCTGCAATGCTTCTCACCTTCAACACATACTCATTGACAAACACTTTCCCTTTCTTCAAGGCATTCAACTCTTTCTTGAGTTGAATATTTTGTACCTTTGTATTTACTGAAAACATGCTCTAAAAAATTGTCCAAGCTACATGTGAAGTTTCTGCATTCTTGATATGTCCCAGCATAGTATTATCAATAACTGCAAACAACCAGTACATCACCTTTTTGTCTTTCAAATTCCACTCTTTCCATGCTTTTAACTCATCTGCAGTCCCAGCTCTGGCTCATTTTCTTCACTTGAAACAAATTCATAAAGGCCCTTTCCTATGAGGAAATTTGCCACATGGAACTTCCATGAAGGGTAATTGTTCTTGTCGAGCTTCTCAATAATGGGATTTCCACTATTCTCTGCCATTATCACAAACAAGGATATAACACAGGAAGCTAGTCTTCTGCAATCTTCCACAACACGTGCACAGTAATACACCAAGTAACCTTTTTCACTGATTGCTCAATAGTACATGTAATCTGCAACTTGTTTGCAGATAAACCTTATGTTTAATGATGGATGTGACAATGAAGGATCTAGGCTTGCAAGGAATGCAACCTACACAGTGGCTTATCAAATTGGCAAACCAAAGCAGAATCAAACCATTAGGCATCCTTCCATACGTAAAGACAACCCTCGCAGGAAGGGCATCTACCACCACTTGCAACTGCCATTGTTTCCGTTGTTTTGTCCTCTTTTTCTTGGGCAACTGCAGTGTCTCCTTTAAGGACTCAGGGCCCTGAATTAGGTCGATCATTGATGTGCTTTGTTGAGCCTTAGCACTCTCTTTCTCTAGTGTGCTCTCATGGGACTTAGCTGCAACCTACTGAACAGCCTTGCTAGGTTGATTGGTCGGATGCGCCATCTCCTTGGCCACATTTTTGAGAGGTTTATCCTCAAGCCTAGCCTTTAGGTGCTTTAGCAGTGCTGGAGGTATCAAGGATGTTGGTTGCAACACATGTTCCACTGGTGAATGGCTAAGGACACATTTCGCAAGGGACGTCGTCACGGCCAATGGCTGTGACTGCTACAATTCCTGATTGGAAGTAGCAATGGCTAGTTCAGTGAACGGTCATTATTGGTAGGCTACAATGTCAAGTCCTTAAGCAGATCAAAAGTGACCATGTCTTTTGTTGCCCTTTGCACATTCACTCGTGCAGATCGAGAGCCTCAGTTGATCTACTCACATTAGGTTGCATAGGCATATACTTGGGCCGAGATCTACGGGTGGTGTCATGTCCCACCTCTTGGACATTTGGAAGCTTAGACGGAGATAGAGATTGGGATTGAGCAGCTGCACTTGACGACTATTGTTGTGCTTCTTGTGTCCGTTTTGGGAAAGAGGATGTAGGAGACTTGGGACTCCTAAGGGGCTTTGACACTAGCTAGAAGATTTGCTCGTGGCTATTAGATGATTTTGCCATTTGCTTTGTTGAGCATTTAACCTTACCATGAGCAATGTTGTGCCTATGATGCCTGTCATCCTCTTGGGAAATCAAAGGCTCCTCCAACACTAGTGGCTTTTTCTTACCCTCAATGTTTACATCTAATATCTGCTTGTCAAGCATGCTAGGCTAAGGATCTACCCTTCGAATAGTCCCGTTTGGTTTCTTGATTTCAATTGTGAGGGGCTCGGTCACTCCAATATGTTTGACTCGATACTTGGTTTTTCATTTAGATTTTCTCCTACTCTTCTTTGCTCTTGATACGATCTGGCCTTCAACTGATAGAGGAGGTTTAGCAGGGGGTTTTGGTATCCAAATCCATCGGTTACCTATGTAATACCCTTGAGAACGTAGCAATGCTTTGGATATCCATCTCGGCATTGCACTGGCTCTCCATCTATGCCTTTTTCTATAAGGCTTGGGCTTCTTTTGGGGTCTTCTACGATATTCATAAGTCTAAAGCCCATCCTTGGCATTATCTCCTAACCTTCTTATTTCAAGCATGGCCTCACTCACTGGTTCTCGTTGTTCAATCTGTGCTTGTATCAGTTCTTTCAACAAGCCCTTTCTCTCGTTACTATGCTTGCCTGTTATGTTAGCACCTTCCTTGCCTTTCCCTCGAGGTTCAATAAGGTCACCCTTGCTAAAGGTTGTGACTATCCTCACACCTTGTAGTGTCAAGTGTATCCTCTGTGCTACATAGTCGGCCTCACACTTGGTCGCCCTTTTGAAGGGTCTTCCTAGGAGGGTTTCCTTTCCGCAATTAGCACTATTTGGAGGAACATGAAATAGGATAGGCAAGCTTTCAGTTTCAATTGTGGCAAGGATTTTGTACTTCCCTACAAGTGCTTGTGGGTGTCCCCCGTAAGGACTAAGAATTGCATTAGTTGGTGTGAGCTCTGGTTGGCCTAGTAGGATTCATGCTTCATAGGTCAAGATATGAAAATCTGCTCCTTCATCAATCAGAGCATTGATAGTGTGCTCTCTTTTTGTGGTGTGTTTAACCCTAAGATAAGCAGGCAGTACTATGTCTTCGTCTTCTGGGTCTTGGCTTATAATTTAAGCCTTCTGACAAATGCCCTTGAGTCCCCAACTCCACAACTAGATGTGGATTCTCCACTAATGTCTTGGATCGTCTATGCAATGCTATTCAAGGTGCATCTATTGTTAGGGCTATCATATCTAGTCATCCTCACAGTTGTAGCTTGATGTTGTTGCTTTTTCCGGTTTGACTAGATGCAATCCGAATGCAACACATACGTGTTTTTGCGGTGTGGCATTTTTGCCCTTGTTGGCTAGATTGGCTCATTGAAGTTCTAGGGTCTTTGTTTGTCTTTTTTTGGGTATGGGATTTTGGTTTCTCTTTTGCAAGCGAGAATCGATGCTTTTGTAGAACCATTACTACACTAGGGTCTAATTTGGAGGACCTATCTCGGCGTGTGTTTTCTCTCCAACCTACTTGGGGGAGGTACATGCGGGGGTCTGAGGAGGGGGGGGGGAAGTCCCCCCTGGCCTGCAGGGCCATTATGGTAAATGCCATGCGCGATTTGAAGGACCATTTATAGCCAAGTTTTGAACTACTTACTCTAGATTCCAACCCAGTGATAGATCTATGATGTGGTTTTGGCTCTATATGGTCTCTCGATTAGTTTCAGGGTCTACATGTTAAAATTTGAAAAAATCCAAATTCAGCCCAATAGGTCTGAATTGTAGGGGCCAAATGCCCAATTCAGTGTGTCCGAATGGCCAAGGGCCAAATGAGAAAGGGCCGAATGTAACTGGTCCGAATGTCAAATTCAGCCAGTCTGAGTGTGGGTGTTCGAGTGGGCCGAGTGGACTGAGTAGTCTGAGGGCTAAGTGGGCCGAGTGGTCTGAGGGCCAAGTGGGTTGAGGGCTAAGTGGTCCAAGGGCCAAGGGCCGAGTGCCAAGTTGGGCCGAATATTACGTTCTACCGACTAGTCGATTCGGATGGGCCAAGCGATGGGTGTCCGAGTCGAGTGGGCTGAGGGCCGAATACATGAGGATGGGGCTAAGGGCCAATTTTGGGACTCGGCCCAAAATCGTCATCACTCATACGAACCGAACACGGCACATTTTTGGCTGACGCAATGATAAATCACTCAAATCACATGATTAAAGTCACGGCCTATCGTACACACCTCCAAATCAAAGGTATGGATGTAGGGGAAGAGTTGTATATACCTGGAATAGCCAATAAACTCCAAAATGCAATTCGGCAAACGAATCAAACCCTCATGTCCTGTTATGACAGTAGAAACCTTGATGCTTCTTTTTCTTATTTTTCTTTGTTTTTTCCTATCCTAGTGCATCCAAATCACAAAGCAAATACCTACACTACTCTAACATGCTTTTCTAAATCCAAAAAACCAAGAACCTACTTGCTAAGGAGATCAAATATCTCTTCAAACTCCCTCACTTCCTACCTATCTACCTCAATCACCGCTTCGAGGAAAATCCTACTTCAATGCTCAATTCGAAGTGCGCAAGCGCTCAAGGCTTGAATCCCCTGGTCCTAGCAATGGAACCAAAATGTAGAGGCAATCAACTTCCGAGACCCATGGACCGCTTATTGTTTTAAGCGTTCCAAGCCGAATACTAATAGCTACCTCTCACATAGTCGATGTGCCTTCCATCTCTACCGGTGTAGTGAGCTTACATCCATGCCTGATCGAGTTACCTCCTCTCCCGAACACCGATAGCTCCACGATCCAAGTGTAAGCTTCAAGAAAGCTCCATCCTCAAGCTCCACACTCCAAGATCCATTGCTGCGAGCAAGAGAAGAGAAGAGAAGAAGAGAGGAGAAGATGGAGAACTTCTTCTCCCTGGTCCCTCACCCTCACACACTCACTCCCTCACACTCTCACACTCCTCTCAAGCACAACCTCAAGCAAGCAAGAAGAAGAAGAAGAAGAAGAAGAAGAAGAGAGCTTCTTTTGGCCACACACAAGAATGAGCTTCTAATTCACTTTTCAACTTTATATACAAAACCCTAAACCCCTTTTGGGCAGTCATCCCCTTATCCCCTTTTTTACATGGCTGGCCATGGCCTAGGCTATTTTCCCCATTGTCCTCCTATCTTCCTTCCTACCACCCATCTACCTTTACAAATTGCACAGCGGAGTGAGAGCTTGGCACTCTTAAAATAAATCATGGTGTGCCCTGTGCCTTTTTTACAAAAGTATTGACTTTCACTTTTTCTCGTGCGTCTTTCTCCTTGCTTTAGGACTTTTCTGCACTTCTTATGTTTCCACATTCTTCTTGGTGCACCTTCGTCTTCTGTTTCACTTTTACCTTGGCCTTGTCTTCTACTTTAGATTTTCTGGCTTTTCCACCTTGTTTGTTTGAGGGTTAACACTTGAGCTTGTGCTTGAGAGAGGGAGTGTGAGAGTGTGAGGGAGTGAGTGTGTGAGGGTGAGGGTTCGTGGTGGAGAAGCTCTTCATTATCTCCTCTCTTCTTCTCTTCTCTTCTCTTCTCTTCTCTTCTCTTCTCTTCTCTTGCTCACAACAATGGAGCTTGCCTCTTGGAGTGTGGAGCTTGAGGATCGAGCTTTCTTGAAGCTTGCACTTGGATCGTGGAGCTACCGGAGTGCTTGAGAGAGGAGGCAACTCGATCGGGCATGAAAATAAGCTCACTACACTCGTAGAGAGAGATAGCGCGTTGGCTATGTGAGAGGTATCCATTAGTACTCACTTGAAACGCTTGAACATTAAGCGGTCTGTGGGTCTTGGCGGTTGTTGCCTCTACATTTTGGTTCCATTGTAGGTGAGGACAAACAGATTCAAGCTTGAGCGCTTGCGCGCTTCAAATCAAGCATTGAAGTAAGGGTTTCATCCCCGAACCAGTGCTTGAGGTAGATAGGTAGGAAGCAAGGGAGTTTGAAGAGGTACTCCATCTCCTTAGCAAGTAGATTTTTGGTTTTTTGGATTTGAAAAAGTAGGTTGGAGAAGTGTACATGTTTTCTTTGTGATTTGGATGCATTAGGGTTTTTGTTGTCATAACAGGGCAAGAGGGTTTGATTCGTTTGCTAATTTGTATTTTGGATTTTATTTGCTACTCTAGGTATACACAATACTTCAGTAGGGTCTACTCTTACGTTTTGGAAGTTTGTGCGACCCCTCATAACCAAAATTGTTAGAATCTAGTTGATTTTCATCATCCCTAAAACTCATCCATAGGAATTGGACACTGTTACCAGAGTGTGATTCCCAAAATCGGACACGAATGGTCTGATTCCCAAAATTGGACGGTGGTCCAATTTTCAAACTCGAACCAACCCATCCTGTCCAATCAGACATAATATGTCTGATTTCAAAGATCGGATACCCCATAATCGAATGTCCAATTTCTAGAATCGGACTCCCAGAATCGAATGCACGAAAATTGGACATATAAAAAACGGACACAAAAATCGGACCATCTAGAATCGAACACTTCAAAATCGAACACTTATCAAATCGAACGTCTAATTCCTAGAATCGAACACATCAAAATCGGACACACCAAAGTTGGACCAACCCATAAACCACCTGAATTGGACCATTAGGACTTAGACTGTCCGATCAGCTGATCGGACCAACCCAAAATCAGATGTCTAATTTTGATAATCAGACTCCTAAGAATCGGACCTTTGAGAATCGGATAGAAAACTATCAAAATTGGACAGGTCAATAAAATACAAATTTGGCATATCTAACCCCTAAAAACGACCCAGAGACCGTACAAAGCTAAAAGCACATCATAGATCTATCATTGGGCTGAAATCTAGAGGAAGTAGTTCAAAACTCGACTACAAATGGTCCTTCAAATCGTGTGTGGTGTTTAGCATAACGGCCCTATATCCCAGGGGGAACCCCCTCCCGAACCCTTGCTCTGCCCCCTCCACACCTTCCCCAAGTAGACTGGAGAGCAATACGCACCGCGGCAGTCCTCCAGATTAGATCCTAGTATAATAATGGCTCTACACAAGCATAGATTCTCACTTGCAAAACATCAACCAAAATCCCATGCCCGAACAAAGACAAATAGAGACCCTAGAACCTCAATGGGCCAATCTAGCCAACAAGGGCAATAAAGCCACACTGCAAAAACACGTATGTGTTGCATTTGGAATGAATCTAGTCAAGGTAAAATGCAACAACATCAAGCTACAATTGTGAGGATGACTAGACATGATAGTCTTGATGATAGATGCACCTTGAACGGCATTGCACAGACGACCCAAGACATTAGTAGAGAATCCACATCTGGTTGTGCAGTTGGGGACTCAAGGGCATGTATAAGAAGCCTTGAATTTATAAGCCAATACCCAGAAGATGAAGGCATAGTACCACTTGCTTACCTTAGGGTCAAACTCACCACAAAAGGAGAGCACTGTGTCAATTCTCTCATCGATGAAGGAGCTGAATTTAATATCTTCACCTATGAAGCATGGACCCTACTAGGCCAACCAGAGCTCACACCAACTGATGCAACTCATCAATAAAGGAGTTGATTTTAATATCTTCACCTATGAAGCATGGACCCCACTAGGCCACCAACCAGAGCTCATACCAACTGATGCAACTCTTAATCCTTACGGGGGACACCCACAAGCACTTATAGGAAAGTGCAAAATCCTTGTAACTATTGAGACTGAAAGCATGCCTATCCTATTCCATGTTCCTCCAAATAGTGCTAATTGTGGAAAGGAAACCCTTCTATGATGACCCTTCAAAAGGGAGAGGAAGTGTGAGGTTGATTATGCAGCACATAGAATACACTTGACACTATCGGGTGTGAGGATAATTACAACCTTTAGCAAGGATGACCTCATTGAATCTCGAGGGAAAGACAATGAACATTATGACATACAAGGAAAGCCTAGTAATGAGAGCAAGGATTTGTTGAAAGAGTTGATACAAGCGCATCTTTAACAGAGAGAACTAGTGAGTGAGGCCATGCTTGAAACAAGAAGGTCACAAGACAATGCTAAGGATAGGCTTTAGACTTACAAATATTGTAGAAGACCACAAAAGAAGACCAAGACTTATAGACAAGGGTATCGATGGAGAGCCAGCATAATGCCACAATGGATATCCAAAGTGTTGCTATGTGCTCAAGGGTATTACGCAGGTAACTGATGGATTTGGGTACCAAAACCCCCTGCTAAACCACCTCTCTTAGTTGAAGGCCAGATCATATCAAAATAGAAGCGCATGAGGAAATCTAAATGAAAATCCAAGTCTTGAGTCAGCAACATTGGAGTGACCGAGCCCCTCACGGTTGAAATCAAGAAACCAAATAGGACTATTTGAAAGGTAGATCCTCAGCCTAGTATGCTTAACAAGTAGATATCAAATGTGACCGTCGAGTGTGCACAAAGACCGCTAGTGCCCAAGGAGCCTTTGACTTCCTAGGAGGATGATGAGCACCGCAGGTGCAATGTTGCTCATGATAAGACCGATTGCTCAACAAAGAAAATGGCAAAATTGTTAAACAATAACGAGCAAATCTTCAAGCAATAGAAAGATCAACATTCAATGCCTCATTCTCCTCTCTTAGATTGAGAAGACCAGAGTCCCCCTTCTCTCTTCTGCTTCTCTACATGTTTCTCATAGGGCCCATACTACAATTCCTCACATAGCCCTAGTAGCACCTTCTACTCAAGTGCCCATGCCTCCTTCTTTCCCAAAAGAAGATTCACTTGATGGTGCAAACTACTCCCTTTGGTCCTATACAGAGTGGAGTGTATCCTTGACACCTTCGACTTGTAGGAGTTTGTTACTACCCCAATCCCCCATCCAATGGAAGATCCCTACAATGGTTCTACCATGGACCAAGCAACCCTTTGGGATCAGCTCAATTCTAGAGCACGATCATTTCTCTTCATGACTCTGTAGAACATCAGTCGTCAAATGTAGCTACTTAATCCCAATCTCTATCTCCATCTAAGCTTCCAAATGTCCAAGGTGCGGGACATGACACCACCCTTAGTTCTTAGCCTAAGGATATGCCTATGCAATCTAGCTTGACTAGCTTAAATGATGCTCAATATACACAAGTGAATGCGCAAAGGGCAACAAAATACATGACCACTTCTGATCTACTTAAAGACTTGACACCATAGTTTACCAACAGTAGCTAGTCCACTGAACTAGCTGCTACTACTTCCAATCAAGAATCACATCACTCACAACTTTTGGTCGTGATGATGCCTCTTGTAGAATGTGTCCTTAGTAATTCACCTATGGAAGAGGTGTCACAACCAACATCCTTGACACCTCCAGCACTTCCAAAGCACCTAAATCCTAGGCTTGAGGAGAAATTTCTCGAAGATTTGGCCAAGGAGATGACACATTTGACCAATGAACCAGATATGAAGGGTATGATGAAGCTTGATCGCAAGCTGATAGCCATCACATGTGTGTACATCCATGTGGACATTGGAAGGCCAACACTGGAGCACACAAAGCTCATGGCCAAACCCCTGACTTGGGATGAGCAACAACATGTTTGCTCCCACTATGTAGTTGTTGCTGAGGAAGTCATAAAGGACATCCCAAAGGCCACTACTAGAGAATTGTGCTTGATACCCTCACTCTATACTACTCAATGTGAGACATACAAACAAGGAAAAGCTCAAAGCAATTTAAACAAAAGGAAAAGGACAAGGCAACTTTGTGTAGAAATGGTACTCCAACAAGAGTTTGGAAGCTAAAATTGGCCACCGACTAATGACACTCATTGAGCAAAGGAAAGCCCTTTGGACATCAATACATGACCCCATGCACGTTGCCCTGACCTCATTAAGAGTGTTGGCAATGGTCCATGAGGTCCAGCTTTCTGCCAACCACTGTCCCAAAACATTCCTTGTACAATAAACTACTTCTGTAAGAGGATCTACACGTGGCTAGCAGGCTAGGGGTAGGGAGCATGGTTCTTGACATTAGTGCATATGTCTTTTGCCACACTCAAGACCCTGCAGTCCTAGATCTCTATGCTTCCCATCAATAAACCCTGACCTCTTCAGCTCGTTTCATCCAAGATTACATGACAAGAATCCTAAACTGTTTCTTGGTTCTACACTAGAGTCACCCATACCTCCTGAACAAGAGAAAAACAGCTCTAAACACAACCCCTGCACTTATATAAATCAATGGAGGAATATTCCAACGATGGGTAAGGACAAGAGCCTAGAGCAAATGCCCCCCAACCAGGAGCAACTGCCAGTGAAATTGAATGAGGGGCTAAACAAACGAGAATTGGCTAAAGAGCTAGACTCTCCACAAAGAGAGGTAGTTATACCTTCACAACCTAGTGAGCTGTTCAATAGGCTGCAGCTATGTCCCATGAGGACACACTAGAGAAAGAGAATGGTGAGGCCCAACTAAGCACATCAACAACTGACCTAGTTCACGGTCCTAATTCTTTAAAGGATACACCTCAATTTTGCAAGAAAAAGAGGAGAAAACAACGAAAACAATGACAATTGAAAGTAGTTGTAGATGTCAAGAAGATTGAGACCAAGAGTGCTAAAGAGCTAAGGAATAAAGCATCAAGTCCACCCACAAATAAATCCATTGCCATCTCTCCTAACAGTGGTGAAACCTCAGACAAACCCATGTGTTTTGATAAGTCAAAGCAACCATTACCATCAACAGTTGCTTGCAATGCTCAATCCACCGACATCAAAACTTGCATTGACCCATTAAGAGAATACAGCATTATCACAACAGGTTGACAAAACTATACCAGTCACATTCGAGGAGAACCATGACACAATAACAGCGAAGCCTCAGGAGAAACATGAAAGCCTCAAGGACATAAGCAATCCTAGCATTGACTAGTCTTGCTCATCTAGGCCTAAGCCCTCAGCTATGCTAAAGCCTAGGGAAACTCCCAGAACCTTGTAGGAGATAGCAACCGAGCAAGCCTTCATAGAACATAGAAGTGTTGCAGAGTGCTTCACCGAGTTGGAGGCTAAACTCAAATTCTTTGCACGTATGTCCTTGTAGACATGGGCACATTTCCTAGGGAGCAGCTTGAGAAATACTTGCCATATTTGTTATCCTGGGAAGAGCAAGAATATCTTAACGAGCACTATGACAAGCTCATACATGAACGTATGCAACTCATTTATGACGAGGAGGCTAATGAATTTCGCTTAACTGTGACATTCAATGAAGCGCTTTGCCAACCAAATCTCTTAGAGATAGAGCAACTAAAGCAACAATCATAGGTTCAAATTCAATTTGAACACCATATTAGGAAATATGGGAATTTCCCATAAGTTTGGGACATGCAATCAAATCTTTGGATTTGTTATAACTTGAACACTATACCTCCAAATTGAGCGCTCTATAGTTCAATAGATTCTATTTTTCAAGTGCTTTCCAATGATAGGTGAGATCATATGGTTTTGAGAAATTTATGGGAATATTATCCAGGTGCCACCTTTTTAGTATTCAAAAAATGAGAATTGGGAGATTCCCAAACTCACTAATATTGTGTTTTTGAAAAACATTGATTTGAAAACCGTGCTACAATGGCCGAACTTGGATCCCAGATTATGACACTTAGAGGAGCGATTGGCCAAATGGCGGTCTCAAAGAGACCCAATCTATGTGGCACCAACTTCATTTTGAGTACTAACTATCATTCAGCGTATGGACTTAGCCAGATCTAGCTAAGAGAACTCTCAGATTGATCAAATTCTCACTGAGGAGGAGCTACATGTTGCCAATAGACTTGGACAAGGTACCATGATACTCGATGTTGCAAAATATCTATTGTTATTGAATAGGCTGCCACGAGTACTAGATGCGTGTGCCACACTCCAGTACAATCTTGAATTCTACAATTGGCTTTTATCCTCACTGTGGAAGCTTTCGCTCGACCACCAAGACCCATGGACCGCTTATTGCTTAAAGCGTTCCAATCCGAGCACTAATGGCTACCTCTCACATAGCCGACGTGCCATCCATATCTACGAATGTAGTGAGCTTACCTCCATGCCAATTGAGTTACCTCCTCTCCCGCACACTCTGGTAGCTCCATGATCCAAGTGCAAGCTTCTCAAGCAAGCTCCATCCTCAAACTCCACGCTCCAAGCTCCGTAGCCACGAGCAAGACAAGAGAAGAGAAGAGAAGAGAAGAAGAGAGGGGAAGATGGAGAGCTTCTCTTCCCTAGTCCCTCACCCTCACACACTCTCTCCCTCACACTCTCACACTCCCTCTCTCAAGCACAAGCTCAAACAAGCAAGCAAGAAGAAGAATAAGAAGAAGAGGAGACCCAATTTTGGCCACACACAAGAATGAGCTTCCATTCACTTTTTGAACTTTATATATACAAACCCTAAAACCCCATGGGCACCCATCCCTTTTTACATGACCGGCCATTGTGGCAAGGTCCCTTTTTCTAATTCCCTCTTCTTGCTTCATGCCCTAAGCCTATATCCGTCTATTCTTTTACAAGTGGCACACGAGAGAGCCTGGTGCTCTTTTACAAGAGTTTTTAGAGTTTTTTAGGCGCCTTTCATTTAAATTTACACTTTTGGTCCCGGCTTAGCTTTAGAGGCCGCCTGCATGTCTTTGCTCCTTTTTCATTTTCTTCCCTCTTTTTCATTCATTCTTCTGCCTTCTCAGCTTGGGGTTAACATTACCTCCCTCCAAGACCGGTGCCAATCCCATGGCACTCTTGGCGACTGTTGGTGTTTAAGAGGTAGTTGGCGAAGTAGTCGTGTAAGGGAAAGGCCACGTGTAAACTCGGGTGCTCGTAGAAGCTTGGTAATAAGGTTTGTTGGAGAATCCAAGCGGATAGCAAGTGGTTGACAGGGGCCTCCGAAGTTGGTGGTTGGTCGCCTTTGTGATACTAGGAAGGAAAGGGTGCGATGCTCTACCTAAGGGGGGTGTCTACCTTATTGTGTAGTGCATTGTGCTCATGCTGGTGGAATGGGGAGTGGGGTCTAACCATAGACTAGCCTGGGTGATATCCCATGCTTGGGGACCCCATTCGTGCAAAGGGAGGTGTAGTGCAAGTAGCTTAGGGTGACAGGTCTAACCATAGGCGAGTGTTACCTCCCTAGGTATGTCCTACCCTTGATGGGCCCTAAGCGTGAAGTGGGGGAGCAAAAAGGGCTAGGGGGTTAGGAGCGGAGCCAACCGACCGAAGCCATCGGGAATGCCTAACTTGAGGACCCCTAGGTGTAGTGACCATGCTTTATGTAGTGCTAAGTGCTTCTATAAGTGAGTTGTTTTGTCCATTCCATGCGTAATGTTCCGCTTGCTCTTCCTTGGATGCTTTTTCTTTTTCTTTTTCTCTTTTCTTTTCTTTTCTTTTCTTTTCTTTTTTTTTTTTTTGTGGAATAGTATTACACTAGTAGAACGATAGCCTGTACCTAATCTTCCTCGTCTGATTTAGGCAAAGAAGGGGGTTGGATGGATTTGCTGAAAAATTGATGGCTTTGCATGTATCCTTTGAGGTCCATGCGGACGTGGAGGGAGGTGGTGGAGAGGAAGGGATGGTTGTGCCATGGCATAGCTCTCAATGGCATTAGGATCAAAAAAGAGGGGAGGTAGGCCATGCTCTTGTGGGGTCGGGTCCTGCTTGAGTAGTAACTTAAGTAACATAAGATAATTACAGGTAGTTATAAAGGCTGGATCGGGGCATGAAGAGAAGTCTGCGAGAAAATGCATCATGAAATCATTTAGGCTTCCCGAGTCGAAAAGGAGGGCATGTTCGAAGGAGGCGGCATTGGAGTTGTAGATGATGGGGAAATCATGACATCCATGGAGGGTGGCAACAAAATCCACACCTACCCTACGAGGATATGCCATGAATGTGGGGTCATTCCTCTCATAGGGTAGGTTGTTACAAAAAGCTATCTAGGCGAGCATGCTAATGTCGCACACTCGCCTCCTCCATAGGGGTTGACAATTGTAGCCCTATACAGTATGTGGTATTTCGAACACCTTGTTTTGCCAAAACTTTGCTTCTTCCCTTTCCTACAGAGTGGGGTTCCTCTCCCTTTCTTCCAGCCATTTCTATCCCAATAGCCCGCCAGTCGCGATCACCTCCTCCATCACCTTGATCGGTAGGACCCTCCACAGGTTGTTAGGCATGAGGAAGCTGAAGGTGAATGTGTCTTTTTCTTTTTCTTGCCATTCCCAAATCACCAGCTCTGCGTGGAATCTAGCAAGGAGGTCATCGGGGCACGGTGGGAGGGGTGCGGATGGCTACACAACCGGTTTGGCTCTTAGCTGCTTCCTACTTTCTTCAACTAATTTTCTCCGTCTCTCCCTTAGTGCGGCTTGTCTTTCCACAGATGGATCAATCTGTTGCTATTCTTGGACATGTGGCGAGGGGGGTTGTGGGATTACCTCTTCTCTGATTCTCCCCATAACGAATTCAAGGTTAGCCTCCTCCCCCTCTCGGTCTTCTAGTTGCACTCCTTCTTCAAAGCTCAGTGCGTCCAATTCTTGGGGGGTTAGGCCGGCCAATAGTATATACTTTCGTTGCTCTTCTAAGCCTAGTCTAACCTCTGCATGTTGGGGTGGCATCTGTAGCCCCGCATGCAGGGCTTTGCATGCGACGCTTAGTTTTTTCTGCACCACCTCCAATGACTCCTTTCCCTCTGGGTGGGTCGTGTCCAGTAGTGTGTTGATGAAGGCCTATTGTTGGGCACTGAAGGCGCTCTAGGCGGCGTCTGCTTTACTTTCTGCAAGGATTTTTTCTTTCTCCACCAAAGCAAGATGTTGTGCTAGTGTCTTCACCCTTTTTGTGTTCTGCGCTGCCCATTTCTCTACTCTTTTGTTCATTTCTTCCATACTTTTCCCCTGCTTTTGTGCGAGGGTTACGAGCTTCTGCTCCTGGGCTTTGAGTTTCCTGCTCATGTTCTTGTGCTCTTTCCTTCCCAAGTGTAGTTTATCAGTCGTAGACTCTTGATCTCCTTTTGTTGTTGCTCCCTCTCCTGCTTTCTCTCCCCTTCTTTGGCATTCAATTCCTCCATCATTTGCTCGATGTTGGCGGTTTTCGCCTCCAATTCCCCATGCTACATCAGGAGGAGCTTATATTCTCGTTGCATCTGCACTAATTCTTGATTCTCATCCTCGAGCCACTGCTTGTAGCTTTCTTCCATGTCCTCCTTTGCCTTTAATTCCTGCTTGAGGTCAAAGATCTGTCGTTGTTGCATGGCTATTATGTGGGTTTTTTCAAGCTGAAAAGCGGCTACTGACTCCTTTTCCGCCACCAACTCAGCCACCACAGCCATCCTCTTTTCCTCCTTAGCCCTCTGCAATTGGGAGAGCAACTTAGCAACGTACTCGTCGTAACTGGCTAGTGGGGTCATTGTTGTGTGGGTTGGGGCAGTCGAGGCTTCCACTCTCGGATGCTTCTGGTCCTATCTTGACTCAGCATCTGTGGGGCTGGTCTCTTTTGCCCCGTGGCCGTGGTCTCCGTGCTCTTTCCTTGGGCCATTGCTTTATTGATAAAATATTGCATCTAGGCCACGAAGTTGGAGACCTCCATGCTAGTGGGGATGCTAGGGGTGAGGGTGGTTGGTTTAGTGGAGGGCACCATGAGGGTGGGGATAGGATGGAGGAGGGCCTTGCCTTTGCCTTCAAAGACAATGGGCGGCGTGACTTCTGGTACTTGCATGCTAGAACTAGGCCCTTCTTCCCTCAGCGGGCTCTAGGCTTCCGGATCATCAGCCCTGCACTGCTGCTCAATTGACCATCGTGTGGCTTTGGTCAAGTCCTACTCCTCCTTCCTTCTTAGTTCCTCTTCTTCCTCAGCCAGTTGTTGACTTCTTCCTTTGTTTTTTCTTCTTCATGTTTCTTCTTCTTCTCCCTCTCCTCGGCCTCCTTGAGGGATTGTCTTTTTGCATTTTCCAAATTCTCTTTCTCCTTCTTGCGGCCTTCATCCGACTTCTTTTTCTTTTGTGCTATCTTCTTCTTGGGTTTCTTGGCCTACTTTTTGCCTGATTGTTCTTCTTGTTCCTACCCTTCCTTATCAGTCTTAGTCCTATCGTTGGACCTCTCTTGGGTCTTGGTGAGGGGGTGACCTATCAGGCATTTCTCCTTCCCCTTCTTCTACATCTTGTGTCTCTTCCACTACCTCCTCGATGAGCACGGTCAAAATGCTTCCATAGGCAATAAACAAGTCCTTGGACGAGGCCTTCTTTCTTTCTGTGGCCTTGGAAGCTGGGGACTCTCCTCCTACTGGTGTGCTTCCTAAAGCCAGTACTTTAGTCGCCTAGTCAATGGTTTTGCGCACATAACCGTTCCAGTCGACTTCATGCAGGGTGTGAGCTGCTACGTTCTCCAACATAGGCACGCTAATTCGATGCATTAAGGCGTTGTAGCGCTGGCTGGAGAAGAGTGTGTGTACTAGCTTTGCTTGCAATCTAGCTTCCGTATCAAGGATGTCCTAGATGCTGATGCCATCGTTAGTTAGCACATCCTCCTTTTTCATTTTTAGCATGGCATACATATCCCTCTTCTGCTTCTTCTCTACTTTGGCTCCAGTCCCAATGCCTTCTCCACCAAGGCAGGGGTTAAGTGAACCTATATCTATTTGGCATTTTTTGCCATTCCTACCATGATGCTACTGCACTCATTGTTAGGGTAGTAAGACCTGAGAAACTCCACACACTTTGTGTGGTCAAGTTCTTGCGCAAATTTTTTGAGGTACTTGGTGAAGTTGCATTGTTCAATGACTCTCTTGGCCGCTTCCTTCTTGGCCACCACACCCTCTACATTGTGAATGGTTCGGAACTTAAGCTAGTTGTAGGCGCGGCTCTCAATAGTGATGCTTTATTGCGCTCTTTCCTCTTCCATGAACAGAAGTCGATGGGCACGGTCTTGTTGCGACATCTTTTGTTCCTGTCATAATCCCAAGTTTCCATTAGTGCTTCCAAATTAATAATTCATAAGAAAAGTCATAGTTTAAAAAGAAAGACTCTATATGTTTATTGAATGGAAGCATTAAAATCCCATCCAATGTAGAATCTTCCATTCCGACTTTAACTTTTTGCCCTTTATTTCAAAGTTCTCTTGCCATTTTCCTACCTTGCTCATTGTTTACGTGTTTATACTCTTTACTTGATTTTCTTGGTTTTAATTTGATTCACCTCTCTCCCCTCCCCTCCCAGCTCAAGAAGAATCCTTCTTAAGATTGAAGATTTTGGAGGTTGAGGACATTCTGCAATGGGCCTAGGAGTTACTGGCATAGGAACCAAGTATAGAAATTGGGGTTGTACTCTAATTGAGCTGCGCGGTCTAGATCAAAAGGTCGAGTGCCCACGTACGTAATATAAGTGAGAACATTTGTTAGAAAGTCACCGGCGGCGACGCGGCTAGCAATATGTAGCTCTTCCTCAATCAGTAGGCAATCAAGGTAAGGGTGTCCCTTAATGTGCTTGAGCTTCGGGTCTTATGAGGTTGTGTGTGGTGACTCCTAGGTGGTGGTTGCGGCTGTTTATTGAAAAGTAGGCTGTTGGGCCTTAGCTTTTCTTATCCCTAGATTTGGTTGCTAACAGTTCTACTAGTGGCCGTGTAGACTGGGGTGAGGTCGGGCAGCCCTTGCTGAAAGTTGTAACAATGCAGATGTTGCCAATGGTGAGGTGAATGCACTGCAACTCATAATCAATGGAGCCCCAAGAGGAACACCAAGGAAAATGGATTCTACTGCAATAAAATCTATCTTGTAATATCAACAAGCTTTTATTTCATTCTTTTGATTACCAAAACAAAGAAAACATCAATTCTTCATGCAGCATCATAGTAGATATCTCCCACGGATTTGATACAATCAACCATAATCTTCAACATCTTCATGGAATCCATTAATTGAATAAGGAACACAAAAGAATACACCATTTTTGAATGGAAATAAATCACTTAGTATTCATCTCCAATGTCTTCATGGTTCTCTCTCTCAATCTCTCATATACAGTTACACTGTTTTGATAGAATTGAGTATCTCTAACTCTCTCTCTCTCTCTCTCTCTCTCTCTCTCTCTCTCTCTCTCTCTCTCTCTCAAAATAGTCCATCATCTCCTCACTACAATACTCTCATAATGACTCTCAATAATCCTTCTTAGGTTGTAGATGCACCTCCCAAGAGGTATGCATGATGCAAAGAGGCACCAGAGCCACTACATTGTCTCTTCATAGCTCACTACTGTCACTGTCACTCCAATCTTCTCTTCAGTCTTTAACAGTTGCTTCTTCCATTTGTTTTAGCTCTTTTGAACTTAGATTCATCCTTTCCAAAAGTTAGAAAACTTTCCCAAAGTCACACATACATTCTACAAAACACTTACATAAGATCTACAGAACAGTACAGTACAGAAATAGAGCAGATACAGAACAGTTACAGAGTAGAGACAGCGGCTCTACAGAAGGTTTACAGAGGGTTACATAAGGTCATCAGAGAATAGTAGATCCTCATAATTCATACTAAAACCATTTCAAACTATCAAAAACTATTCAATAAGATTCTAAAATATTTCAATCTTCATCAATCATCAATCCATACTTCATACAAAAAAAAATCAAAACAAAACAGAAGCTATACAGAAGGTATACATAACCAATCAGAGCCTCAATAGAGCTTATCAGAACATCACAGAGCTTCATATCTCCACTAAAAATTATCATG
Source organism: Lygodium microphyllum (assembly GCF_053477565.2). Classification (NCBI taxonomy): domain Eukaryota; kingdom Viridiplantae; phylum Streptophyta; class Polypodiopsida; order Schizaeales; family Lygodiaceae; genus Lygodium; species Lygodium microphyllum. Next base: position 79,115,496 of record NC_141163.1, on the reverse strand, counting down.
AGCTTCCAAAACATAATCAATATCATCAAAAACACTCTCAAACACTTCCATTAACAACCATACATCACTCTAAATCCATCAAAAATCAATCATTCAGACCTAAAAAACAACAAAAATCAATCAAAAATTCAGTCTTTTTCCACTCTCAACATATCCCCACACTTAGAAAGGAAGCATCCTTGCGACCTAAGGAAAAAAAGAATATAAGTTCAGTAAAGAGCTCAATTTTGATCTTCTGTAGTATCTTCAATAATCTCTCCAAATCACGACCCCAACTTATCACCTGTATTTCTAGAAAAAATACTACTAAACGAAAACTTTGTTATTCATTAACACATCTGATAAACAATTGAAAGTCATAACAAATTTGTAAAGGATATAAGAGGTTCTTCTTCAACTTTCTACCATAGCCGTGCCATCCACCATCAATAGTTTGAAAAGAGCTCTCGAACAAATTATTCAACCAGCACGAACTCATCACATACAATTATTACAACACACACACTAAACACAACCATCTGAATGACACCTCCAAAAAGAGAGATATATATCATTAAGAATCATCCAAAATACATTGCAAAGGCATGAATGAAGGTGATCCCTTTTGAAGGCTGGGTGATTTCAAAAACGATCCATGGAGAATGACTCATCCACAAATGTCTTTGGAGGATTTTGAAAGATTGAAGGCAGCACATTCTTTCTAGCAAAACAAGGTATTTGCTAGATAGACATAGGGCATGAAAATATAGGACATCCAATTGTTGGGAATCAATGTTCACATTGACATTCATTCAAAGATTTGGAATGGCCTTTTGATCGCTATGGGAATGCCTGTGCATATATGCTAGATACCAAGAAAAATGAGCTATCAATCTCACTGAAGAATCTAGAGATTGTGAATATTGGTGAGCAAAATGGAGGTAATTCTTGTATGCTTGACTAGCAGTTGTCCAGTCCCCTGGAATTAATGGCCAATTAATCTGTGGTCATGTGAGAGAATCAGTCGAGCCCCATCCTCTTCTTCTCGGAATCTACTGATCAAATCCTTCGTACTCACTAACCAACTAAGGGGGTTGAGAAATAGAAGTGGCAGGAGATGGAAGTGGAATAAGTAAAAGAGGATGAAGAGATGGGTAGGCAAAATCATAAAAGGAGGAATAAGCTAAAGGAGTGGCTGAAAATTTAAGTGAATTAGTTAGGAAAGGTGTCAATTGATAAATAGGAAAAGTAGAAGGTATATGAATAGATGGAGAAGAGCATGGTGGAGAAGGGGAAAAAACTCGATCTTCAATGAAAGAACAATAGGTAAATATAGGAATTTGAGAAAAACCTTGAGGTTGGAAAAGAAGAGGTAAGATAGCCAAGTTGGATTGATAAAGGGAAAGATAAGTATCATAGCAATGAGCCATTTGTTGGTAGTATAATAGGCTAGGAACAGAGGGACCTAAAACAGATCGTCTCTGATAGGCATCAAAAAAGGATGAATCAAATGGATGGTTCTTGGAAAGATAAGCTAGGAGATCCATCCTCAGTTGGTTAGTGCTTTGCACATAAGTAGAAGCTGTATTCTGACATTGATTCAGAACCACAGAATCAATCATTGAATGCCATGAATTGTCAGGGCAAGTAGCCACTTTAGAATAATAACACTGGAAATATCATCTATCCTCAACTCCAAATAGTTGACATATAAAACAGCTTGTAAAACCACATCGCCCACTGGCAGGGCGGCAGGGGAGGAGAGATGAAGGCGAAGACGGAGGTGCAGGAGGCGAGGTAGGGGAGGGAAGCGTGGGGGGGCGGCAAGGGAGATGGAGGAGAGGAGGTTGGGGAGGAGGTGCAGGAGGCAACTTTGGGAGAGGGAAGCGTGGGGGGGTGGAGGAGATGGAGGAGAGGAGGTGCAGGGAGTTGGAGGGGCGATGAAGGAGGGCGAGGAGGAGAGGGAGGGGAGGCACGATAGGAGGAGGAAGGACACAGCGCGAGTAGGAGAGGGTAGGGGAGACGGCGCTGTGGAAGAAGGTAGGGGGGAAGAGGCACGATGGACCGCGGCCGTTGAGGAGAAGGTAAGACAGTTTTTTTTTCGCTTTTTGTTTTTTTATTAAAAATATTTTTTGTTTAATTTCATTTGTGTTGTGCTCTTTCTTTGGGTTTTGTTTTTTTTTTTTCGTTTTTTTTAATTTTAAAGGTTGATTTTTTTTATTTATTTTTATAAAAATTTGATTGGTGGAGTTGTGTTGGTTATGGTTGTGGTTTTTTTTTTTAAATGTGGGTTGTTTTGTTTTTATGTGTGTTTGTTTTTTAGGTTATTTTATTTTATTGTTTGTTGTTTTTGTTGTGTGTCGTTTTTTTTTGTGTTATTTGTGGGTGTTGTTTTTTGTTTTTGTTTATTTTTTTGAAAAAGATAAATGTGTTATGGATGTAAAAAAGGAGCGCACCCTCGTCCCACGCGCATGCGCGGGGCGGGAATTTAAAAAATTGCATTGGCAAATTCAGACGGGGCAAGGATGACGACGCGGAAGGCACCAAGGCGAGGGGGCGTCCCGAGTCGTGTAAAACCAAAAACACGTGTGTTCACGCGCGACACGAGAAACACTGCCACACGACAAAAAGGAAGAAAATTTATTAAAACTCAAATCGCACGTCGGATTGAAAAACCATAAAAAGGAAAAATGTGCGAGAAGATGAGGGAAAAATGATGGAAAAAGGCGACACAGGTTCAAGGAAAAAATCAGGGTGTTCACATGGAAAAAACACGAAAAACAAGCCCGAAAACACTTACGTGTATGAATAGCGAAAAATTCGCCAGTCGTAATGAAGTGCGGAAAGAATGAAAAATGTTCAGAACAATGTTTCCAACAACCTTATCAAGGCAAAACACAGTTCTGATCAAAATAGGACACGTTTACATGGGAAAAACCCCGAAAACAGATCCGAAAATGGACTCAGAAATTAATACGGGAAGAACCGTGTACTCGAATAGAGGACAGTAAACAAGAAAAATGTCCGAAAGAAAGAGATTCACAGGGTTGGCGCATCAAAACTCAGTGTGGGGGAAATTAGGAGGGGTTCACATGGGAAAAACACGAAAAATACACCCCAAAACACTCGACAAAAGTAATAACTAAAAAACCAGCAGTTGAAAGAGGGGAAAAAAAGAAAAAAGTGGGGGAAAGGCTGGTGGGACATGGCTGACAAATTAAACTGGAATTTCGGTGAAAATAGGGCATGTTCACATGGAAAAATGTGAAAAATATGCACGAAAAATGCCCAAAAACCCGCAAAAATTAATAACGGATAAACCGTGCATCGAAAGGACAGAGTGTAAAAAGAAAAAATGTCAGGGGAAATGGGTAGGATAGGGCTAGCATGGCAGATCATTTTTCCGAAGCAATAAAGATGCGTTCACATGGAAAATCGTCCAATTTGTGGGAATTGCTTCAAAAATTAATAACTCGAGAACCATCTATCGAAACAGGGGCTGGTAAAAAGGAAAAATGTGTTCACATGGAAAAAAATGCAAAACAAAGAATAAAGGCAAACAGTCAAGGAACAGCTCCGGGGACAAAGTGAAATAGAATGAAAGAGTGGGGAAGGGACCCCATCAGGGTAAAATGAAGTCATGGCAGAGATGCATGATCATAGCACAGTATAGGCATGGGGGTGTGCAACATGGACACGCAGGGACGCGTCCCCACACTTAAAACCTTAGCAAGAAGGGTAAATCGAACATCAAGGATCTAGGACCACACATCATACCAACCACGAATGTCCCCACACTTAAGACATGACCGTTAGTGAGAAACAGAAGGTGTAGGATTAAAAAAACTTGGCTCATATTGCCGAGGAGGAATGTCCACTATCGAGGTTGCATCTTGTATCATTGTCGATTGTTGCAGAAGGGTAACAAGGTGTCTTCACAGCTCACATCCTTCCTGGCAGGGACCACACGGCAGCACCCAGGGAGGTAGCTGGTTGAAGAAATCGCAGGAAATTCATCGATGACGAGGGATATTGCACTCAACTCACAATCACTCAAATGGAATGAAAGAGCAATCACTCGTCCCATTACTAACATCACTCGAGGAAATAATGATGAAATCCAGAGCTCACACTCGGTTTAGGAATCGACAAAGGAATGGTGCAAAGAGAGTATACTAGGGTGCACAATTAATGGTGCATCAGTGCATCCAACCCGTCTGGAATAGGTGCAAGGAGGAAGGCCAAGGACCCTTGCAGTGCAGTGTACATAACAGAGTGACGTGTCCTGTGCTGATGGCAGAGACCCATCCCGTGGGTGCAAAGGAAAACGGGAACGTACCTGACTCCAAGGGTCGTAACTCCGTCAATCCTCACCTCTCGATAATTGATTGAAGAAACACCAGTCACACTCAGCCCAACCTCTGTCTCATGCTCACTGATAGATACAGAGAGTAGTCCATTCCAGAAATCCATTGATGTAATCCTCACCATCTCTTGTGTAGAGCTTGTATGCCTTGTGCGCAATTGATGGTACAACTGTGCATCCCGCCCCGTGTCGGCATACAGTGCAAGAAGGAAGGCCAGGGAGCCTTATGGTGCAATGCACAGGAACAGATCGTGCATCAGATCGTGCATCGTGCATTGAGAGGCCCAGCCCTGGGTGTAACACTCCATTCACACATCTCACCTCTCATTTAATTGGAAGGGAAAGACTGGTCAGTCAATCCACCCTCTGTCTCACATTCACACTGATAGATATAGAGGACAGCCCATACTCACGTCCCCATCCTGTTAGGATGAAAGCTCGCATCACTCAAGGGGTTGGTGATGAAGATCATGTCGGCTATTGTTGTAATTAGGATCTTGAAGACGAGGCATACCTAGGGAGACAGTCTACAAATCTCATACTTCAATGATTTGTAAGAAAGGTTGTCTATTAATAAGGATAGACTGACTAATATTGCAAATACAACACACCAAGGGAGGTGGCTTTAAATTACGTGCTGGAAAGATTCTGCTGGTGAGTCAGCTATCCTGAACTGCGGGGTGTTACCACCTTTTCCACAATCAGCTTCCCACCTAAGGGTGTTTCCACCTTTTCTTAAAACAAGGTCTGTTATGACACGGAATTTCTGTTAGGGGTAAAGGCGCTCTGCCTAGCTGCTCGTGTATTACTACACTGACAGTCACCACCACTACACACTACGGGTGGTGGGCGCCCGTCACCGTCACTTTATTCTTTATTCTTTTAGTGACAGTTTGAATAAAGGAAGGCCTGATCACACATTGTGATTGTTGGAGTTCCCATTTCTAGTATCTCCCTTTCTTGCTCTTGCTCTCCTGCCATAGCTCTCGAGTCCAACCTTCAATCCATCGCTCCCTTTCAACTAGTATGAGAGCTTTGCTTTCTAACTCTTGAGCTTAGTTCGTGGCATTCTCAGCATCCCATCGACTCCCTACTTGCATTGGGTCTCCTTCCCGGCAGCCATATCCGACTCCTTTGAGCTCCCATCAATCCATGGCTTCCCGAGCACCTTTTCGGCATTGTTGGGCACCTTTAAGGCACTACATCAGAGGTATTTGATCATTTTTTTCAAGGTTTACTTCAGTTCTCAGGTCTCACAGGCTATAAACAAGTTATGGGTAGTCATAGCTCACACCTCTTGGAGCTTCCTTCACTTGGATCTTGCTTCTAGCCTATCAAGGCTTGCTGAGGCTTGGTTTAGGCCTTATTTGGCTCTCATTTGCGCCCCATTGTTGACACATGGGACAGTAGACACCCCCAGCTAGCTCACGTTTTTTTTGCGCATGTTTCAAAATTTGGCCCAAAAATCACTCTTTTTGTCATATCTCGGGCATTCGGAACCCAATTCAGGCAAGGTAAGAGTCTAAGTTGGGGTTTTGGCACGCTCCAAATGTGATGGTGATGTCGGATTTTCCAAATTCTAATGACAGAATCTTCTGCAACAAATTTCAGGTCTGAGACAGCATGTATTTGTATGCCTATGCTTGTTTGGGCATGACTACATAACCAATTTGATGCCTATTGCATCCCAATTGATTGGGGGATTGAAGCTACATGTAATGCTATGATTTTGGCCTGATTTTGGGCCTAGAAATACACAATTTACAATAGTAAATGCATGCTGAATACTTTTGGGCTGAAGCTATCTTTCATGCTTTGACATATGTCTATTGGTTCCGGATGTATGTCTTGGGTTATGCTATGATGTATTGATCATCGAGGGATGACTTTGAGCTTGTCATTGAATCTATATGCTTTTGGAAGCTTGAGCTCATTTGAGCCCACCCTTATTGACATTGGTATATGCTTCTTGGGTTTATGCATACCTATTGCCTACGGCTTGATGCTGCTCAAGTCACGGTTGATTACCCCATACATACATTGAGCTTGAGTGCTCATTGAAACTCCACCTTGGATGCATTTTGGGTTATCTAGAGTAGTCTTCGATGTTACTTGGCTTGTCAAAGTTTGGATTGGGATGTACTTGATGTCTTACATGCTTATGGATGCTACATATGGATGCTCTACCGCCTACATGTTCGGGATGTACTATTGATGTATTGTCTTGGACTTATATCATTGGCACTGTGTCTTTCCTTGGCTTGAGATCTGGAGCTCGTCCATACAGCTTTTGTGCCTGTGGGAGCATTCTTGAATGCTTAACAGACATTGAGGAGGTGGTACTTTTATGCATTGAGCCATTACATGCCATTGAGCAGTTATAGACACTTAAGACTTTGAGACTTCTTACCATTTGGGATGATACATCATATGTCTTGGTTCACTGTATGGTTATGAGCTAAGTCTCAGTTTTGGATCCGTATCTTTGTGAACTGGCACCTACTTGTGTCAAGTTTTAGTAGTGGCAAGAATACTTTGCCCCGTTGACTGGGGGGTATGCCTACTCACTGGAAGATGTTTGTATGACATAATTGGGTGTTGGATTCATGCTTATCGACCATCATATGCTTATGCTATGCCCGCATGATGCCGACTTTGGTCTTGGCAATATCTGGTTGCCTTGGGATCCGATTTTGGCACTGTTAGCTCTTTTTTATTGAAATTTGAAATTTATTACAGCAAGCATATATGTATGGACTGACATGGATTTTTCATGCTAAAATACTCTGAAATGATGTACTTTCACTAGTACTTGGTGGGCAGTAGGTTTGGTTCCACTTTCTTCGCCATTTTTCCTCGATTTTGGTGATGTTTTGGTCATTTTCTATAGTAAACAACAAGCAGTTTTGAACTGTCTACAGTCTTCCAACCTACATTAGGGCGAGTTTGTCCACTGATCATGCTATTTTCAACATCACTAAGCTTGATTGTACGAATTACTCTTATTGAAAGAGCCAGATTTGGCAGGTGTTGGTGCAGAAATCATAGATCAAACCTTTGAGATTAAGCGGGCATCCGCGTGCAACTATGCCAGATGAGAAATGGCTTGAGCTTGATGAGTTATGCAAGTCCACCATTGTATTGTCTCTCACAGAACAGGTTCACTACAATGTATTTGAGGAAGAACAGAGTGCATAGCACTTGTGGAATAAAATCAAGAATCTGTATGACAAGAAAAGTCTAGCAAGTCAAATGTATTGGCTGAAGCAGCTTATGGATCTGCACATGAAGGAGAATGTGACTATGTCTGCTCACTTGAGCTAGTTTCATGCTATACTCAAGAACTTGAGTTCGCAGGACATCTCTTTTGTAGAGGATGTCACTCCTCTTTTCTTGCTTGGTACTCTTAATGAGTCATGGGATGTATTCCACACTGCATTATGTGCCTCTACTGCTACCTTGAAATTATCTGATGTTGAGAGTGCTCTTCTGCAGGAAGAGGTTAACTGTAAGAATTTGGATGCCTCTCATATGTCTTATGCTATGACAGTTAGAGGCAGGAATGATGGATATGGAAAGCATGGCAGTGGTAGTGGCCGTGGACGGGATTCTCAGAAATCGCGGTCCAAGTCTCGTGGGAAGTCATATAGCAAATCCTGTGGCAGGAATGCAGATATTACTTGTCACCATTTTGGGAAAAGGGGCCATATTAGGCCACAATGCCATGAATTGTGCAATGAAAGGCGCAAAGATAAGGGAAAAGAAAAAGTGCAAGATAAGTCTTCTGATCTTAGCATAGTACCTGCAAAGTCCAGTGTTAAAATTGAAGAGATCAATGTTATGTAGCCTGAGAATGTTGATGATGATGATTATATCCTAGCAACCTTTTCTAATGCTTTGCAGATGACAAAGATACACTCTATGAATGCACAGTGTTGGCTCTTGGACTCAGGTGCATCCTTTCATGTGACACCTTGCCGAGAGTGGTTTCATTCATACTGTACTGTTTCAGGTTTTGTGCGCTTGGGTGATGACAGTTCTCTTGATATTCTGGGCATTGGTGATGTTAGGCTGCAGTTTCCTTATGGCAACAGTTTTGTTATGCAGGATGTACATCATGTACCTACTTTGACACGCACTCTCATGTCAGTTGGACAGTTTGATGACGCAAGTTATCATGTATCTTTTGGAGACTCTGCATGGAAGATCACTCATGGTAGACTTGTGATTGTGAGAGGTGCCAAGGCTGGCAGTCTCTACCCCTTGATTGTATCAGCTTTTTCCCTTGATCATGTTTTGTCTATGGGTTCTATCCCACATGTATCTCTTTGGCATGCCCGTTTGGGCCATATGTCTTTGAAGGGAATGAAAATGCTTTCTAGTTTGCAGTACTTACCACCCCTTGATTATGCATGTTTTGATTCATGTGAGCATTGTCTTTATGGCAGGCAGACTAGGTCTATGCATAAGAAGTCTGGTAGGCCACGCATGAGTGAGCCCTTAGCATTGGTACATTCGGATGTCTGTGGGCCCATGTCTTGTCAGTCTATGGGTGGTGCAAAGTATTTTGTTACGTTCATAGATGATTTTTCACAGAAAGTTTGGGCTTATCCCATTAAGCTAAAATCCGATGTCTTGGCTATGTTTCAGAGATGGCTTGCATTGGTTGAGAACCAGTCTGGGTATAGGCTAAAATGCCTAAGATAATGGGGGTGAGTATGTCTCACGTGCTTTTAAGTAGTTATGTGATGAGAGGGGTATTAAGCGTCAGTTGACTGCCCCCTACATCCCCCCCAGAATGGTTTGGCTGAGCGGATGAATAGAACCATCCAGGAGCGTGTACGTAGTATGCTTAGTCATGCAAGCCTACCACAGAGCTTTTGGGCTGAGGTAGTTAGTACAGCTGTGCATGTCATAAACAGATCACCTTCTAGTGGTTTGTATTTTCAGGTTGCAGAGGAGGTATGGACTGGAAAACCCCCCTCTTATGCACATCTCCGTGTCTTTGGATGTGAGGCATTTTGCCATGTGCCCAAGGACAAGAGAAGTAAGCTAGATCCCAAGAGTGTCAAATGCATTTTCCTTGGTTATGGGGATGCAGGCGAGATGGGTTACCATCTCTGGGATCCGCAGGCGCGAAAAGTCATCCGTAGTCATGATGTAGTCTTCCATGAAGACAAGATACATAGGTAGCCTGAGAGAGTTGTTGGATCCGCAGGGTCATATTTCAGGAGGAGCCGAGAGCTCCCGCATAGCTAGTTGGACAACCTACAGCTGCAGTAGATGCTCATGGTCAAGGCGTTGGACAGGTAGCTGGGTAGGCAGCAGAGCCTGCCGTGAGACACGGTCTACTAGAGACAGACGTCCACTAGATAGATTTCAGTCCTTGATGCATTATGTCTTGGTTACAGATGTCGGAGAGCCTTTCACTTATGATGAGGCTATGCGCAGGGGTGATAGTCACTCCTGGGAGAGGGCTATACAGTCTGAGATAGACTCCCTGCATAAGAATGACACTTGGGATTTGGTTTCCTTGTCTATAGGCAAGAAGGCTTTGCCATGTAAGTGGGTGTATAAGGTAAAAAGTACCCCTAGACACCCCAAGCCGGCATACAAGGCTAGATTGGTAGCAAAGGGTTTTAAGCATGAGCATGGTGTGGACTTTGACGATGTCTTTTCTCCTATGGTTAAGATGACTCGTGGCTTTGGTTACTCAACTTGACTTGCATTTATACCAGATGGATGTCAAGATGGCTTTCTTACATGGGGACTTGCATGATGAGATTTATATGGAGCAGCCTAAGGGCTTTGCAGAACCTGGCAAGAAGCACCTAGTGTGCAAATTGAAGAAAAGCCTTTTTGGCTTGAAGCAAGAACCTAGGGAGTGGTATCATAAGTTTGATGTCTTTATGCAGTCAGAGGGCTACAGCCGGAGTGCTATGGATCTGTGTCTTTACACGAAGAAAGCCCGTGATGGTTCTTTAGTGATTTTGGTACTCTATGTGGATGATATGCTGATAGTAGGAAAAGCTCATGATGAGCTAGATGCTCTTAAGACTCAGCTCAAGAAGAGCTTTGAGATGAAAGATCTGGGACAGGCCGCTCACATACTTGGTATGCGCATTAGATGTGACAGGCATCAAGGACTCCTCTACTTGTCACAGAGGGAGTACATTCATAAAGTCCTTGAGCGCTTTCGCATGCAGGACGTAAAGCCTATTGTCAGAGGGCTGAGATGGCCAAGATTCCCTATGCATCCGCAGTGGGCAGTCCTATGTATGCCATGATAGCCACTCGTCCAGATATTACCTTTGTAGTTGGTGTTGTGGCACGCTATATGGCTACACCTGGCAAGAAGCATTGGGATGCTCTGAAGGGTATCATGAGGTACCTCAAGGGCACTACAGATATGTGCATATGCTATGGCAGCCAGGATACAGGAGTCGTGGGGTACACTAACTATGATTATGCAGAACATGCAAATAGTAGGAAGTCCACTTCTGGTTATGTATTCACATATGCTGGAGGTGTTGTTTCTTGGATGTCCAGGGTGCAAAAACGCACGGCTCTTTCTACTACAGAGGCCGAGTATGTTGCAGCCACCACTGAGGCTTGCAAGGAGGCCATTTGGTTGGGTCGTTTAGTTTTGCTGACCTTGGTATTGATGCGATCCCTACACTGCATTTGAATTCTATGAGTGCTATTCGATTAGCCAAGAATCCAATCTCCCTTGCGAAGATGAAACACATTGAGGTGAGGTATCACTTCATACGTGGGGTCATTGAGGACAAGTCTATTGATCTTGTCAAGATTTTGACTGACCAGAATCCTGTAGATCTGCTCACGAAAAGCCTCTCTACAGAGTGCTTTGCCTTCCTTAGGAGGTTGATGGGTGGGCTTGGGATGAGATGACGTCTTTCCTCATCCTGTTGTACATGTATACATGTTGTACTGTCTTTTTTCTTTTTCTTTTCACTCCTCACTAGGGTAGATTCGCCTTTAAGTGGGAGGTTGTTGGGGGTAAAGGCGCCTCTACCTAGCCAGTGATGTATTACTACACTGATAGTCACCACCACTGCACATTGCAGGTGGCGGGCGCGCATCACCGTCACTTTATTCTTTATTCTTTTAGTGATAGTTTGAATAAAGGAAGGCCTGGTCACACATTGTGACTGTTGGAATTCCCATTTCTAGTCTCTCCCTTTCTTGCTCTTGCTCTCCCGCCATAGTTCTCGAGTCCAACCTTCGATCCGTCGCTCCCTTTCAATTTCTTCCTTTTCTCCCATAATAGTTTTGTTTGTTTTTTTTTAATCCTCTTTATTTTGTCCCATAACAGTTTTGTTTTTTTTTTTAATAATCTTTGTTATGAAAAAGAATGGTAGAAATACCATGTGTCATGACCAACCTCGCCACCATTGTTGGATCATATGAGAAGAGAACAAGGTCAGGTTGAGAGGTATCAATGAGGGGGCAACAGAACGAAACCGCCTCATGAGGAGAATCATTAGGGCTATTAGAAGTACAAAGAAAAGGACGGTGCGATGCCCAAAAGGGAGAGGGTAGGTCGACTGTGATTGTCAAGATCCCCAGGGAAGGAAGTACTTCTTCAGACGATAGCCATTGATTAGGAAGGGATCATCAGAGGCATCAATGGTCTGCACCTAAAAAGAGCCATTAGGATTGATAGCAAGTACCTTGTATGGGCCCACCATGCACTGTTGTTGAAGCTTGCTAGGAAACTTGCCAAATCTCGAATCATAGGCTAGGACAAGATCACATTCTTAGAACTCCTTGTGCTTGATGAAACTGTCATGATAGGCTTTATGTCGCGCTTGAGTGGTTTCCATGGACTATAGGGCCATCCGTTGTATCTCATCCAAGCATTCCAAGTGCAAAAGATGGCATTGCAGTGACTCATCATCTCCCAAGCATTCTTTAGCTACCACTCGCAAAGAGGGCAATTCTAGTTCAACAGGGAAGACAGCTTCTATACCATACACTAGCTAGAAAGGGGTCTGTCATGTAGCTGCCTTATGGGAGGTTCTGTACGCCCAGAGGGTCTCTATAAGTCGATCATCCCAGTCAAGACGAGGTGCGGCAATCATTCTTGTTAGGATTGAGCAGAGGATGCGATTGGTGACTTCAACTTGGCCATTGACTCTGGGGTAATAAGGAGTGGACTTGCAATGGTGGATCTTATACAGCTTGGTCAGCTCCTCCATGATTTTGTTAAGGAAATGAGTACCTCTATCACTTACCAGCTTGAGGGGACTGCCAAAACGGGTGATAATATTCTCGTACATGAACAAGGCTACGCTGTTACCATCGTCCTGCTTCAGGGCTTTAGCTTCACATCACTTTGTGACATGATCCGTACATACTAAGATGTATCTGTTCTTCTTTTGTCTAGTAGGTGAATCAATGGGACCCACAAAATCAATCCCCCACTTCTCGAATGGCTTCAGGGGAAGAATGGGTTACAGTGGCATGGCACTTGTTTTGGTGGGTTTCCCCATTCGCTGACAAGCATCACATCTCTTGCAGTAGTCATATGCATCTTTATGGAGGGTCGACCACCAGTATCCTGCTAATAGAGCCTTCCTGGCTGTCGCTTCTCCTACGAAGTATCCACCACATGGTTCGTCATGGCATGCTTTCAATACTATGCCAATTTCATCCCCAGCAACACATCTTCGCAATACTTCATCTTTGCCTCTCTTGTACAATGCACCGCCTAGCAAGGTGTAGGGGACTGATTCTAACAGAAGCTTCTTCTTCTCATAGCTTGAGATGCTAGGAGGATACTGTTGAGTTGCCAGGTGTTTGGCTATGTCTGCATACCAAGGAGTAACTATTTCAACTAGAAACAAAGAAGCATCAGGAAGGTCAGGATCATCATGTTTCTCTTCTTCTGTTTGAGGGATCCGTGATGATCGTCTAGGACATGGGAACGGCCAGGCTTAGTGACCACTTCAAAATCAAACTCCTGGAATAGGATCAACCATCTCATCAATCGTCCTTTAACATCTGCTTTGTTCATTAGGAAGGACAGGGCTTCATGATCCACATAGAACTTGAAATGTGTTGACAGTAGATTGTCGAAACTTCTCCAGTGCAAACACCATTGCCAAGCACTCAAGCTCTATCACTATGTAGTTCCATTCCCTATCAATGACCTTTCGGCTTGCATAATAAATGGGTTGATCTAATTTAGAAGGGCCCTTTTGACATAGGACAACACCTAGCCCTTCAACTAATGCACCTGTGTGCACATGGAACTCCTTCGTCCAGTCAGGAGGTTGTAAAATAGGTGCTTGGATAAGGCATTGTTTTAGGGTTTTAAAGGCTTTTTCACAGTCATCAGTCCAAAGGAAATCAGCATCTTTCCTTAAGAGCTTGTGCAAAGGGGCTGCCTTGGTTGCAAAATGTGCAATAAATCTTCTGTAGTAGCCCACATGGCCAAGAAATCCTCTCAATTGCTTGAGGTTTGTTGGTGCTGTTAAAGTGGCAATATTTTCAATCTTCACCGTGTCTGTTGCAATCCCTTGTGTAGAGAAAATATGGCCCAGGAAGAACTCCTGAGGAGACGCAAAAGACACATTTGTCGAGGTTGAGAGAAATCCCATACTCTCGGCATCTGTCAAAACATTGCTCTAGGTGTCCCCTGTGCTCACGGATTAAGCTATAGACACAAAAGTCATCAAGATACACCTCAATGAAATCATGCAAATGGTTCTAGAAGGCAGCCATCATTACTCGTTGGAAGGTGGCAGGAGCATTACAGAGCCCAAATGGCATTGCTCTATAGGCATAGGTCCCCCATTCTGTGGTGAAGGTTGTTTTGGATTGGTCTGCTTCTACAATTTGGACTTGGTTATATCTGTTGAATCCATCCAAGAGGGAATATAGCTCATGGCCTGCCGCCACTGTATCCAATAGTTGGTCCGTAAAAGGGATAGGGAAATGATCCTTCTTTGTCTTCGAGTTCAGCTTTCGAAAATCTACACATATTTGAAGTTTCCCATTCTTCTTGGGTACTACCATAATGGTTGAAACCCATTCACTGTTAGCCACGGGATAAATGGACTCAGCTTCAAGAAGTTTCAATAAATTTTCCTTCACTAGAGCAGAATAATTAGGATTCATATGCCTTTGTCTTTGTCTTACTGGTTTGGCATCAGGCTCTAGGTCAATGTGATATTGACATACTGTGGGATCAATCCCCTTTAGATCTTTATATGACCAAGCAAACACGTCTAAGTTCTCTTTGAGTAGGTCTCGCAGGACCACTAGTTCTCCTTCTGGAAGATTGAGACTCACTTTTAAGTGGCGTTCAATATCGTCAATATCCAAGAATGTTACTTGCCTTTCACCTTCCACTTCGCGGATAAATGTCCCACGGATTGCTTCTGGATAGAGGTCTGACTCTTTCAAGGAAGTAGTGTCCTCATCTGATGTTCCACTAGAACCAATGTCCTCCTTCTGAATAGATGACTCATTTGTCTATTGAGGTTGCTGGAAGGGTTTCAGAGCTTTGTTTGCTTCTGTGTGAGGGATGATTTCTTCTGGACTTAGGGATTCATCTTCAGAGGATGCGTCCAAGAATGTCACATAGCACGGACCTTCTAGGGGCCATGGCTCTAAGGGCTTTGGCTTCTGTTGAGAAGGGCATCATCATCATATTTTCTTTGGACTGAATGGTCAGGGCGACAGGAGCCACTGGTGAACTTAATTTTTATGCTTTTAATCCATTGCTTATACAATGCCCAATGGTTTGATTCTGCTTTGGTCTGCTAATCTGATAAGCCACTGTATAGGTTGAATTTCTTGCAACCCTAAGTCATCCATTGTCACATCTGTCATTATGTTTACTGATGAGCCTCCATCAATCAATGCATCTGAGATGAAGCATCCTTCTATCCATACACTAGTCTCTGGGGTTCTAGGATCTAGGAAGGCGTTAGCCACATCTACTTCCTTTACAAGCTCCGGGGCCTTATTGGTCTTGGTCGCTATTGAAGGAGCGATCCTTAGTCCACGTCTTCTTGTCAAGTTGCTTTTGAATTTCTTTTGGCATCTGGGAGATAGCATCAGCAACTTCCAAAACATTAAGTTAGGTTTAAAAGTGTCTAGGTCTTTTACCAAGTCATAATCTTTGATAGGATCCACTGGCTTCTCCAGCCTGCTGGGGAATGGAGCTACACCCATTTTCATATTTCCTTTTTCTTCTAATAATTGCAGCATCAGAACTTCCTCTATTTCTGGAGGTGCTTCTATATCATCTATCCTCTGGGCCTTTGGTCCTGTTTCTAGGACTGTCTCTGTGACTCTCTGTAGCACTACAGTGCTCTGTACTGCACTGTTCTGTTCTGTATTGCTCCGCCGTCTCTCTATTGGTAGGTTGAACTTCACAGTCTTGGAAGGAGAGTTATTTTCTTCTTGCACGACTAGTCCCTTCTTCTTGGCGCGTGTGACAGCTGCAACTTCCAACTCTACCAAATTGGAGGCAGGCTCTTGTACCTTCTGTTGGCTATCAGTGGCATTGGCCTTGACAAGGGTTGGACTCGGACAGTCATTTGCAATGTGGCCTTCACCTTTGCATTGACTGCATAAGGGTTTGTAATCCATAGATCGTCTAGGGTTTGGACAATTTGGGGAGATATGTCCCTTTTCTCCACACCTGTAACATTCCACCTCTGATCTCTGACCATCGCCAAACTGTCGTCCTCTGTAACTTTGAGAGGGAAACCTTGTTGGACCAAAATTAGGACCAAACTCCCTAGGATTTGATCCAATATCTTGTGTTGTCATTTTGGATTCTAGCAAGTTGAATATTGCATTTTCATCCTTTTGTCTTCGCTCCTACATCTCTTTCATAGAGCAAATATCCTCTATATGGTTCTTCCGCAAACAGTATGAACAGAAGGCTCCAAGAATGGTTGGTTTTCGGGTACATTCAGTGGCTAAATGTCCCGCTTGATAACACTTTCTGTGTAAGATCCCCCCCGTGTGTCCCCCGCACCTTTGTCCACCCTCCTACTGCTCCACTAGTTGCAAATTGCCACAATCATCATTATCTTCATCATTTCTTGTTGTTCATCGCATTGTGGACTGCCCTGTTGCTACATCTAATATAGCACATCATCATCACTAGCATTATCAATATCTACTTCGCCCTCTTGCTATTCATCATCATCTTTCTTCTTGCAATTCATTAATCATGCCTTGTGGCATGCATGGGGCCTGTTGTTCATCAACACCATCGCTTTGCCATCATTGGTTGTGTCTCAATTGTGAAGAATCATTATTTCACTGCCAAGTATTTCGTAGTTGTTGATGCTTGCAGAGATGGATTGCTAAACGAGTCAACAGCAAGCACGGCACTATTGATCATGGACCATGGCACGATAAGGATAGTCTTTTGGCACTTGCAAAATATCCCTCTCTATAGCCACCTCCATCCCTTCCACTTATCCCGTATCTTCCTTGTCGCAACGTCTTCCCTCTCTTCCCTATCATTCTTACTCTCAAATCATTTTCCTTGCATAGTGACATGTAGGACCTAGCCACGAGACAGGAGCGCTCTCGAGGAGAGAACCAAGAGCCACCAATGCAGGAAGCAGCGCCACCAGGAGAGAGAAAGAGCTATCAGAAAAGAAACATAGAGAGAGAGAGAGAAGCAGCAATTGTCACCTCAATCAGCAAGGTATGAATTTTTGGCTACGTGCTTCCAATCATTAAAGTAAGTATGTGAATGGCAATCTTGATTAGGGTAGGGTGTGGTGCATTAAGAAGAGGGGAAGAGAGAAGGAAAGGGGTGTCCCTCTTTCACTCTAGCACCTTGTACGAAACGGAGGAAGAGAGAGACAAGCCAAAGATGAAGGGTCATGTTTACTAAAGTGTGTAACGGACTCAAAGGCTCACTCTGTAAAAGCTCCGCATATCTAAAAATGATAGAACGTGATAGGAGCCAAGGCCTTGGAGTTTAAGTTTTTATTTATGGCCTTTGATCAAATATAGCAATAGGAGGTCACCTTTCTTGAAGGATCATTGCTTAACAGGTAGGTATCAAACTAGGTCTTTTGTTTGTCTATTTTAGCAAGGAGGATATGAATTGCAAGGAAGTATATTTCTATAAGGCATTTAAGTATACTGGGTTCTAGGAGATAACCAACAACGGAGAACGATCGGGTTGTCCATGACCTATTTTTACCAGGAGACCTAAGATAAGGATAATTAGGGTCGGTGGGGTGCAAACCCTAACCCAAAGAGAAAGGGAAAATAAGCCACCTAGCTTGCCAAGCCCTTGGCATCTCGCCAAGTTGCGAATGATCTAGGATCGAATGCCGGGAGCATTCGGGAAGAAGGAATCACACCTTAGCAGTTGGTCGTATAAATGGCCTTCGAAATGTTTGTGATTGTACACTTATGTACATTATTTAATCTCCTTTGCTCAAGGAACTAATTCAAGGAAAAACACTTAATGCTTCAGGTTAAAAGCCTGGAGGAAGAGGCAAGAACAGTTACCTCTGACTGTCTGCCTAGCCCTATCTAAGGGGGTTGTTAGTCGAGCCAGGTATATGGGCCTAACCTATCGCAAGAGGTCTCTCTGTGGGTGCTGCTTGGAGTGGGAGGACGCTTGGGTGCCAAGGGAGGCTCTGGCTGTAAATCCCTTGCCTCAGGATCCCGTACAAGAGGCTGACGTGACTTGAGATGGGATCTCGAGGCCCGTGTACTAGTCTACGGGTGGAACTTGGAGCAACAATCCTGTAGATTGCTGGGACAGCCTTTGGGCATGATACTTGATGTATTCCGGGATAAGGAATGATTATTTCTACGGAGGCAGAAAGGGACACTTAATTCTCCTGTATGGGTAGGAGACAAACATTAATCTGAAGATAAGTTAAGGAAGCGTTTGATCTTGTTTTATTTTATCTTCGTGTTAGTGCCCTAAATTACATAAAGGAACCTGTGATTAACGGGTTAACTAAGGAAGCTGCTTTTATGTGTCAAACATAATGTGGTAGGTTATTAGATAACTAAAACAACCCCTGAGGGAAGTGTGGTGGATATGACCGTCGGGTCCATCCTACGGCAGGGTGGTCTCGATTAGCCGAGAGCTTTTCTCAATGGAATTTATTTGATGCAAACATTAGTTAGACAAGGACCTTAGAACTTGTAAGTTGAAACCCTAATTCATACCATTTTAGGGGACTGGAATGGGACTATGCCCTACGGGCAGAGAGGTCAAGCGATGCCTCCCTCTTGTTTCCCATTCTCTTTGAACCAAGTGTGGTATGAGTCTGCTTGGGTCCAGTTGTATCTACGCAAAGTGGAGTGGTTGTCGACCAACACTAGAAGGCTGTTAGGAAGACTTGACTGCTAGGAACCTGGACTTCACGTCGATCCTAGTGGGAACGGCCGGATAAGTTTCGTTGTGAGGCGGACTCAAGAGACCCTAGTTGGCCAACCCCATGTCATTCCTTAGGAGTGCCGGGCGGCGTCTTTTAGATTGATCTCTCAAAGGGCTACTAAGACGTGTCCCGCAATTTGAGGGGCGGGCACGTTACATTCTACACCATGTATTAGAGCACATCATATCTCTCCCAGCTTCCGTAGGGGTGGATATATTGGCGGTATTCACCTTCAACGTCTGTAGTTGCTCTGTAATCACATCCATAAGCTCTTTCTTGATACTTGCAACTGAGTTGGATAAGTAGTTCTTTAGATTTTCACCTCCTGAAGTACTTGTAGTAGGGTTTTGGAAAGCTTCTATAATTACTGCATACACTGGTTGGGTCAATCCAGAGAGTCCTCTGTTCAAGTTCTGATTCAGAGCTCCTGTTGAGACTTGGGTTAGTTGATTCCAGTTGGTAGGGTTCTAGTGTTGTTGAGTCGCCATTGGAGGAACTGTTTGAGGCCACTGTTATTGTGGTTGAACTATCATTTGAGGCACTATCATCTATGGTGACCACAATGGATTAGGTGCATTATATTGCGGCACTATTTGCATCTGGGGATAGGGGTAGGGAACTATCCCTGGGACTGCATTTGGTGGGTATACCATTCCTGGCATGGGAGGAAGTAAGACTCCTCTTCCTGGAGTCATTGACAGCCTTGCTTCAACTTTGTCATACAATCTTGCACCTTCCACCGCAGCTTGCAGATTGACTGGTCTTCTCAATTCCATGAACTTGCAAACTTCTGGTTGTAGGCCTATGAGAAATACTCCTATTTGAATGCCTTCATCCAAATGATGGTTAGTCCATCTCTTCAGGATGGATTCCATTTTCGAGACATAAGCTTCTACTCTTTCTCCAAAAGACTAACTTAGGTTCATGAACTCCTCTCGCACCCACTCTTCAAAACCTTCACGCTTGAATTTAGTGAGGAATGCCAACTTTAGGTCGTCCCATGTGGCAAAAGTTCCTCTACTGCTTGTCTCTCATACCATTGAAACGCCGCACCCTTGAAAGTGGTGGGGAATATTGCTAACTAATGCTTAGGGGTTCTAGCATTGTTAGTCAGACATGCTACCATAAATTCTACTACATGAAGATCAGGGTCTTCATTGTACTCTCCCTTAAAAATTGGCAATGGGACTACATTTACTGGCTTGTCATCAATATTTCCAGGATGAATCTGACTAGGAATGGGACCTTAAATCGCCATGGGGACTTTTGTAAAGAGTGCTTTTAGGGCATCAAAGGAGGCTTCCGATGTTGTGAAAAGCACTCTGTCTACCAACTTCCAGTGGGTTGCTAATTGGACAAACAGGAGATTGTTAGTGCACCAAGCATCCCACGTATCTTGCTGTTGAGCATCCACGAACAAATTCCAACTCTTTTCCTTCTTGTTTTCATGAACCTCCACAGACCACAACTCTTGGAGCTTCTTCACAATCTCCCACTTGATGATGTCTTGAAACTTCTCAATGAATACTAAATCTTCCATGGATGGTCATTTTCTCTGTTTCTGCTCTTCAGTTTGTTCCCAAACAATTTGCCACCAAGATGCAAGTTTTTGCTGCTTCAACATGAAGAGGAAACCGTCCACTGCATAGAGCATGCATCATGATGGTAATATGTTTCCGCCATTGTGGGATGAACTTCTTGTGGAAAGTGGCTTTGATAATGAGAATCTCCAACTCTTCAGTGAAAGAAGGAACTTTGCAAATATCCATTGAATTCTCCTCTTCTTGGCAATGCCATTTCCTTCATTTTCAGCCTCTTTTGATGCTTGTTGATGGCAAGTTTCCCTGGCTGCGCACAAAAAACATGGAGCCCCAAGAGGAACACCAAGGAAAAGTGATTCTACTGCAAGGAAATCTATCTTGTAACATTAACAAGCTTTTATTTCATTCTTTTGATTACCAAAACAAAGAAAACAGCAATTCTTCACGCAATATCATAGTAGATATCTCCCACGGATTTGATACAATCAACCATAATCTTCAACATCTTCATGGAATCCATCAATTGAACAAGGAACACAAAAGAATACACCATTTTTGAATGGAAATAAATCACATAGTATTCATCTTCAATGTCTTCATAGTTCTCTCTCTCAATCTCTCATATACAGTTACACTGTTTTGATAGAATTGACTCTCTCTCTCTCTCTCTCTCTCTCTCTCTCTCTCTCTCTCTCTCTCTCTCTCTCTCTCTCTCTCTCTCTCTCTCTCTCTCTCTCTCTCTCTCTCAATAGTACATCATCTCCTCACTATAATACTCTCATAATGACTCTCAATAATACTTCTAGGTCATGGATGCACCTCCCAAGAGGTATGTCTAATGCGAAGAGGCACCAAAGCCACTACAGTGTCTCTTCACAGCTCACTACTGTCACTATCACTCCAGTCTTCTCTTCAGTCTTCAGCAGCTACTTCTTCCATTTGTTTTAGCTCTCTTGAACTTAGATTCATCCTTTCCAAAAGTTAGAAAACTTTCCCAAATTCACACATACATTCTACATAACACTTACAGAAGATCTACAGAATAGTACAGTATAGGAACATAGCTGATACAAAATAGTTATAGAGTAGAGATAGAGGCTCTACATAAGGTTTACAAAGGGTTACAGAAGGTCATAAGAGAATAATAGATCCTCATAGTTCATACTAAAACCATTTCAAAATATCAAAAACTATTCAATAAGCTTCCAAAATATTTCAATCTTCATCAATCATCAATCCATACTTCATACAGAAGAAAATCAAAACAAAACAGAAGCTATACAGAAGGTATACGGAACCAATCGGAACCTCAACAAAACTTATCAGAACATCACAGAGCTTCATATCTCCACTAAAAATCATCATGAGCTTCCAAAACATAATCAATATCATCCAAAAAACTCTCAAACACTTCCATTAACAACCATACATCACTCTAAATCCATAAAAAATCAATCATTCAACCCTAAAAAACAATAAAAATCAGTCAAAATTTCAGTCTTTTTCCACTCTCAACAATCAATGTTGCAAAGAGTCTGCTTTTTGAAGGTTTGCCCTAGCAACATCTCCATGCCTGCGTCCTTGGAATCTTGCCGCACGTAGAAGTTCATTGGTACAGTCTCAGACTTGATAGAAACGACAACCGTGCACTTACCGAGAAGTGCGTATGAGCGACCCCCATATAGGCTTAATTTGGCGTTAGTGGGTTGTAGTGGTGGTTTGCCAAGTTGGGTCCAATGATCGTGAGTCAAGACATTGAAGCCCGCTCCCTCGTCAATCAAGGCATTGAAGACGCATGTTTTCTTGGCAGTGATCGTGATGTGCAGGTATGTAGGCTCCATGGTTTCCTCATCCTCGTCATCGACTTCGGTGATGGTGGCTACTCGTACCTTGACAGGCGGTTCCAACATTGGTGGCTCATGTAAAGGATGTATGGGAGGATAGTATTTCTTAACACGACTGCCCCATTGAAGAAGCTTATTCCCTCACCATCTAGAGTCTCGCGAGTTGATGTTGCCCGTTCGGCTGATCGCACGGCCTCTGAAAGGTCCAAGACTCCTAAACTTCATTTTTTGCTTATGCCCCTTAACTGAGTATAGGAGAGTAAATCACCTTGTTCGAAGTTGTGTTGCTTGACATGCTTGTCAAACTAGCTCTTGCATCGTGCCTTCTCACATATGAGTGCATGAGTGGCTAAAAGGTGAGTCTCCAAGAGGTGTTTGAGCTCAACTAGGCGTTGCGTCCATGCCTTCTTTCCTTCCCATCGCTCCTAAAGTGCAATTCGTAGGCTGGGCAACATGAAGAATTCTACGGGGAGAATTTCTTCAGTTCTGTAGGTCAACCTAAAGGGGGTCTATCCGATAGCCGTTTTATAAGCTATGTGGTAAGCCCACAAGGCTACCATCAGCTTATTATCCCAGTCACTGCGTGAGGCAGAGACTACCTTGGTTAGGACGTTGATAAGAATCTTATTTGTGGATTCTGCCTGGCCATTTGCTTGAGGGTAGTATGGAGAGGATTTCCGATGGATAATTAGGAAGGTGGATAGGAGATGCACTATCACTTCATTGATGAAGTGTGTCCCTTGGTCTCACTAACTAGTTCGATGGGGCATCCGAATTGTGAGATCACCTGCTCCCACAAGAACTTGGCAGTCATTTGAGCATCGTTCTTTCATATTGCTCTCGCCTCTGCCTACTTCGTTAGGTAGTCTGTGGCCACAATGATGTATTTGGCCTGCGAATATTGTGCAGCGGGGTTGATGGGTCCTATGAAGTCGATTCTCCATTTTTCAAAGGGTTGTCATGCAATGATTGGAGTCAACTCCATTTGATCCTTGCGAATCGAGACCTTCATCTGCTGACACTCATCACAATGCTTAACAAATCGTGCGGCATCACGGAACAACGTTGGCCACCATAGTTGAGACTACAACACCTTGCGGGCTGTCTTGTCTCCACTAAAGTGTCTACCAGCAATTCCACTGTGTGCCTCTAAGAGCATGTCATGTATCTCATATTAGCACACGCATCCGCGTATCAATCCATCTTGCCCTAAGCGATACAGTTAGCCTGCTACTAGTAGGGTGGGATTTTGAGAATAAATCACCTAAGCCTTGCCTTCTCTATCGGTCATTCAGGTAGTCTGTGCTCAAGCACTTGGACTATGTCATCTGCCCAATATGGCATTAGATCGGCCTTGAATAAATCTCTCTCACTGGAGAGATTAAAGAGGTGGACGTTTGGCAATTCATCGATAATACCTTCTCCAGCGGCTTCTTCTGTGGGGATACGTGACATATAATTAGTCGTGTAGTGCTGCTTTCCCTTCCGTACAACCATGGAGAAGTCAAACTCTAAAAGCAGAAGGAGCCATCAAGCTATGCATCCTATAGCGCAAGGTTTATTTACTAGGTATAACAAGGCTTGATGGTCCACAAATAAGGTAAAGGGTGTAGCCAATAGATAATACTAGAACTTCTTTACAGCAAATACCATGGCCAAGCCCTCTCTTTCTGTCATTGAGTAGTTCATTTCCATCTCAGTGAGTTTTCTGCTAGCAAAGCTCACTGGATAGTCTAGGTTATGCTCGCCAGGTTGGCACAACACTGCCCCCATAGCAAATTTAGAAGCATCGATATGCACGTGGAAGATAATGATCCAATCTGGGGCTCGTAGAATTGGTGCTGTGGTTAGAGCCTTCTTCAACTCTTCATATGCTCATTAGCATGCTTCAGTCCATTCAAAGACAATCAGTAGCTTGTACAAAGGTTTGGCTATCAATGCGTAATTCAGCACAAACCACCGATAGTATCTCGTATGGCCTAAGAAGCATTGAACTCCCTTGTAGTTGGTTGGGGGTGGAAGGTCGACAATAACCCTAACTTTTGAGAAGTTAGTGGCAATCATGTTCTTCGACACCACGTGGCCGAGGATGCATCCATGCTTCACCCAAAACTGGCATTTCAAGGGTTTCAAGGAGAGACGATATAGGCGACACCGCTCAAAGACTGCTTCGAGTTTGTTTAAGTATTCCATCCAAGTCGAGTAAATGCAGAGATCATTGACAAAGACTTCCAACTCCTTGCGAAGCATGTCTTTAAATATGGTGCACATGAGACATTGGAAGGTGGCAGGGGCATTAGTCAACTTGAAAGGCATGATTATGTAAGCAAAGACGTCCCACTCGGTGGTGAAGGCAGTCTTATGCCTGTCGGCAGGATGCACTTGGACCTGATTATATCCTGAGAAGCCATCTAGAAAATTGTAAGCCTCCTTGCCCACCACTCTTTCAAGCATGTGCTTGGTGTATGGCAATGGATAATCATCCCTTTTAGTAGCAGCATTCACCTTCTTGTAATTGACGCACACTCTAACTTTTCTGTTTTTCTTCATCACGATGACTATGGGTGATACCCAGTCCGTGTGCTCAATTTTGTAAATGAATCCTGCTCTCATTAGCTTATCAAACTCTTCCTTACTAGCATGAGCATGCTTTGGATTCATTGTGTACGGTCGATGCGTCTAGTGTCATGGGTATATTATGAGTCATTACACTCGGGTCTACCCCTTTAAGCTCTTTCAAGGACCAAGCGAATACATCTACGTACTCTTGCAAGAGAGCGACAAGACTCATTTCTTCTTCCTCAGTCAAGTCATCGGCAATGAAGGCCGGTTGGGGTGTCTCCCCTCCCTGGGCTAAGTTCACCTCCTTGACCCTAGCTGGTCCCTTGATTGGTTCGCTCATTTTCCCTTGCCGTTTGGCACCCAATAGGATCACTACCCTATCTCCTTTCTTGAATTTCGTAAATTGTTTAGGGAGGTCCCGTGGTTTTCATTGTTCGTCTATTCGTGTGTCCCTCGGTTGGTTCGCCCTTTCC
The DNA here is from genome assembly GCF_053477565.2 of Lygodium microphyllum. Lineage (NCBI taxonomy): Eukaryota > Viridiplantae > Streptophyta > Polypodiopsida > Schizaeales > Lygodiaceae > Lygodium > Lygodium microphyllum. The sequence goes on along the minus strand of NC_141163.1, from coordinate 79,090,317 downwards.
TGCTTCAATCATCTATGCCTCAGGTGGACGGGTAGGTCCCCATTGGTGTGTCGGGTCTTGGGCGGCCTAGGTATTTCTGGGTCGCTATTTGAGCTTACCTCTGACTCAGAGTTGAACTCGCCGTCTTTGCTAGAAGAGGGGGTCTCCCCTGGTGGTCGCAGTTCAGATGGTGATTCTGCCCTAAGCATCGGTGTCGCTCCTGGTTGAGCTAGACCTACTTCCTCAAGGTCTATGGCTTCTACGTGTTCTAACCAAGTGCGATCACAATCCATGCGCATGATTCCTCACTCTATCCTATAGACACTTCTCTTTTGTGGCTTGGAGTCCAGCCGTATTTGTTCTATTTCATGTCCCTCGGTGTCGTATTCTACCGTGTCCATCTCACCCTCACTTCCATCAACTGAAGGATTGGCAGTCTTCATACTTGTTATCAGATTCCTCTGCATTAGACTACTCATTTTCTCCCAGGGCTTGGTATATCTCTTGTCATTGATCAGGGACTAGGGCACAATTGTACATAAGGTTCAAGTCATGCACCCTAGTCCATTGCCACTTGGATTCGCCTAAGAGATCCTAGAGTGGTTTGAAGTTTGTTGTTGAATTGTCATCCAGCTTGTCTGCTAAGTACTCTAGAGCCTCCTAGAGTTCTCTCTTGTTGCTTGGCACTTGGAAGGTGACGGGCTTAGGTCTCCCAAGAAGGGTTCTTTCCATCATGCAAACTAGTACAGAGGGCTTGCCGTCAGTTGTGCCCATCATCTTGATAGCTTGCTCATATGCCTCTTGATCCGAGAATGGAAGGTCGACTATAGCAAGGGCATGCATTCAATCTCGCTCATCCTTTGGGCATGGGATATACTTGGTCAAGGACCCATAAGACTTCTTAACTTGAGCATCACCCTTGAGCATCGCGGAGATGGCATCCAAGTCGACTGGTGAGGTCTTCCAAGTGTCCATCTCTACCCTCACAACTTTCATCCTATTGCCTAAGAAGATCAAGCCATTACCCCAATCTTCGATAACTCTGGCATTGCGTATCCAGGGTCGGCCTAACAGGATATCGTAGTCCACCCTCTTCATGACTATAAAGTCGATAGAGAAGTGGACACCTGCGATTTTCACTGGCTAGTTTTTAAGTACCCCGAATGGCTTCACTCTCATGCCGTTTGCTAATGTGACATTAAACCAAGCGGTCTCAACAGGTGGGTTTCCCCAGGTCTGTAGTACTGCGTAGCTTAGCACACTAACCCTGGCTCTCGTGTCTACAATATCCTTTCTCATTGTGTCGCCTAAGGCTAGGACTGGTAACACTGCATGCATCTCAATGCCTTCCCAGAAAGCATTAACGTGTAAGGATTTTGGCACAGAGTACAACGTTAGACTCGGTATTTGTGTTTCTGCATCATGATCATGTAGATCCACAACTTGTTCTCGTGACCCCTCAACCCACTGCTTGAGGTCTTGCCATAGGGTGGGATGCTGCTTAAGCATGTCTCCCAAGCTTAACGTCACAGGGGTGGTCACTAGCGTGGTAAGGAGACTGTTGGCTGTTCGTCCCTCTCCTAAACCAAATTGTCCTGGCCAACGTCCGTGAGACTGATTTGTGGGCCTGCAGCATTAAGGCTTGGCCTAAGGGGTGCTGCCTGCGGTGCGGTTGCATCTCTTGACTTTGGTCGAGGGGGCGAGACTGTTGTGTTCATGCTGGTGAGATCATCAATCTTGTCCTCTAGGATGGGCTTAGCATCCCTTAACTGCTCTTGGGTCTCTTTCACCTAGCCCTTCACTTTCTCTATGGCCTCGAATTGGAGCTTCGGATGCGGGTACTCCCCTATCTTAGCACTTCCCTTTTCGGTCGTCTTGGGGGCTGAAGTTTCTGCCTCTGCATCTGTGACCTTCTTTCCAACAGGCAGAGTTGTAGCACTCTCAGTTCTTAGTGCGATCTTAGCCTCCGACCTCTTCTTCCTTCGCCTGCAGCTCTTCTTCCCTATTGAGGCTGCATCGAGGTTGCTGGATCCCGATAGTGATATGCCAGTCTGCTTTGTTTGGGCATGGGTCATGACCCACAACAGGATGGGTGTGGCCTCCCCATCAAGGTTCTCGGCACCAAACTGCCCCAATGGAATAGATGGTACGTTGCCTAAACTTGCAAAAGGTTTTCTCTTTGGACAATCGACAAAGAGATGGGTGATTCCGCACTCAATGCACCTTAGGTTAGCTTTGTCTCTATTCTGCTGCTCCCTCTCGGGGCAACATGATGAGACATGACCCGGGTGACCACAAGTCCAACAGATGATTGGATCTTGCGTCTGCCCTCCTAGGCCTCTACCTCGTCCTCTCCCCAACGCCATCACTGGTACTGGTCGATAGTCCATAAGGATTGCGTTGCCCTTGTTGTCATGAGAGACATACGGGTGTAAGTAAGTCTCTTCCTCATTTGGCTCTTCCACATAGTGGACTGGAGCGTCACTTGATGGATGGGTCACATAGGGACCAGGGGATCTAGGTATACCTGTAGGGTTTATGTCCATCCTAGGGACAACTGGCTTAATGTCATTAGTAGGTGCAAGAAGGGCCAATGGGGCTCCCCTTCTAAAGAGTGTGTATGGTTGGGAGTACGGAAGTCTCATGGGCAATCTGCAATGCACGATGTCGTGACCGAACCTGCCGCAGTTAGCACAAGGTCTCAACCAAGGGTCTTGACACTCGGTCGGCAAATGATTTCTACCACAGTACACACATTGGCGCATGTTGGTCATCTCCATAGGTCTTGTAGCTTGACTATCTCCATCTTGACATCAGCCAAGTCTTGGTTCATCTCGGTGGCCTTCCCCTTATCTTGGGATAATGGGGTTGGTCATTCACTAGAGGCTGACGCTCTTTGCGAACTTTGAGAATTGGCTTCTTCTAAGTTGGGGCTCCTGGAGCTCTACTCTTTCAGCTGATCATCAACTCTGATGGCTTCCTCAAAAACCCTAGCTAGCATGTCTCGCCGCAAGCTCGAGTTGGTTGCCAAAGCCTTATACAGTTCTTCGTTTCAAATTCTGCTGATGAACATAGTTGAAACTGCTCTTTCAGTCGATCATTCGCCTGTAGGGATTCTCTTGAAGAGGCTCCTCTCATGGGTTACGTAATCGTGAATGTCCTCCTTTCCTTCCGGCTTAACAATGATCATTCGTACTAGCAAATTGTCAGAGTATCCAGGCTCGGCAAATCTTTGATGAAGAGATCCTTGAGGCTATTGAAATTTGCTCACTCTGCAGCAGCTAAGCTTGTATACCAAGTCCTACCCTTATCACCTAAGCAGAGCACAAACGCTTGAGAGCGCTGAGTCAGGTCGCTGAGGCCATTGGCTTTGCAGACTTGCTCGGACTGCTCTATAAAGCTGTATGGATAGTCCTGGGGTTGGTACTTGTCAAGCTGCTTTGTGACTATTGGGATTTTAGACTGGCTCTTAGACCCTTGGGTTGCTCCTAATCATGCCACCAGTAGTGAGGTTCCCAATGCTGCAGCACTTTGCTCTACTACGGTGTTGTCTAGCAATCGCTTCATAAGAAGCTTGCTCAGCGTTAAGTCTCCTTCTAGGGCTCTCTCGTGATCCGTTCGATTTCTACCAGCTAAGTTCAGCACTCGCTGTACCTCACACAACTCCATGCTTTGCCTTTGACTCCTAGCCTGTTGGTCTCTATTGTATGCAGCTATGCTTTGCAACGCCTTGTGGGCTAGCTTTCTTTCTTCTTCTAAGTCTAGGATGATAGCATATGTTGTCCGACTGCGGTGCTTATACCGGGCGTGCGCATTGTAGCTGTTGACCAGTTTGCTGAATAGCCTCTGGGAAGATGCCTAAGTCGAGTTCCTCATTAGACCTACGGTCTAAGCTTTCTTCTACTATAGTCGAGTTCTCGTGCTTCACCAAGCTATCAATCAAGTTGAGTAGGTTGGTCAAATCCACTTCGTTTGCGCCGCTTGCTTGGTCCTACTTCACGTGTTGATGGTTTTTCTATGTCTGTCGGTTCCTTGAGTGTCTTATCTGAGTGAGTTCATTGACTTATTAAATATAGTCCTCAATTTATCTCCACTCAGTGCGTGTGTTCTTTCTAGTGCACTTGTGCTCAGTTAAGCTTTCAGTTTTCCTTAAGTGCACTTCAAGTGCGGAAATTCAAGGTGAGTGCGAAAAACATCCTTTAAGAGTCTTATGCACCCTCACTTAGTTTAGGGTTTGATAGGCTTTGTCGATCAATTCTCTCGCCGTCTAGACGGGATTTAGGGCTTTTCAATTACCTTGCCTTGCCTGTTTTTGGGTCCAATTGGGGTTTTATGGCTCAGCGGGTTGCCTCCAGGTCTCTAGGTTTCTAGGCATCGCGACAGCCCACTCAAATTGTTAAGCGACCTCTCCTTACGATTTTGTCTATTCCGCAGGCCAGAATAAAGTTCTGAGCGTCAGGAGTGCTTGTGAGAGTTTGCGCTACTGAGCTCTAGCTTGTCAGGTTAAATTTCTGAAAAGTTGAGGCAAATATGCACTCGGCTCAACTAGTCCGAATTGCAGGGTCTAAGTGGGTGACTCAGACGCTGAATCGCACTGGTCCAAGTACAAAAAAAAATTCGCAAGCCGAGGTCTGAATAGTGTGACTCGGACTCACCCAAGTCAAGTGCTGGGCTGAGGGCCAAGTCGGATCCTGTGCCGAGAGCCGAACTGGTAGATGGGGCCAAGTGGATTTTGGGCCAAGTGTCGAGTTGGTCAAGGGTCGAGTGCCATCACTCAAACGGGCCAAGTGGACTATGGGCCGAGGGCCGATTAGGGTTTTTGGGTCGAGGTCCGAATGGTAGGGTCCGAGAGCCGAGTCTGGGACTCGGCCTAACAAAGGCCGCTCGACAGGCCGAACACGGCACGATGAATACTGCACGACGACGATTTCAATCCAATCTCACAAGTCAGGCAATCACTCCAAGCATAAACTTCCAGATCCCAACTAAGGCACCAAGGGAAGTGATCGATATACCTGGGGTGAGCCGTAGGCTCTCCGATGACGAGATAGAATCGAATCTTTATGAGGGCTCTCTCTCTCTCTCTCTCTCTCTCTCTCTCTCTCTCTCTCTCTCTCTCTCTCTCTCTCTCTACAATGAGGCTTTGATGCTCCCAATAACTCACGTGTTGACATTAAGCATCCCAAGCAAGCTTTTTGTCATTTTTTGCATGATTTATGCCTTGTTTTGCAATAGTAAACCCTACCCTTTCCCGATTCGATTTCCTAATCCTATCCTACACTAAATGCAACAAGAATTGAAAGCAAAAAATTGAATTGATTTCTCCCTGTTGTCCAATCATCAAACAAACAAACTTACCCAAAATACTTACTTGTTTTGAAGATCAAAACACCCAACCTTCTACCTATCTCAAGCTCTGTTTCGAGGATGAATCCCTTACTTCGATGCTTGATATGAGGCGCACAAGTACTCAAACTTGACTCCGTGGTCCCGGAAATGGAACCAAAATGTGGGAGCTTTCGCTCGATTGCCAAGACCCACATACCGCTTATTGCTTCAAGCGTTCCAAGCTGAGTACTAATGGCTCCCTCTCACATAGTCAATGCGCCATCCATATCTACAGGTGTAGTGAGCTTACCTCAATGCCGATCGAGTTACCTCCTCTCCCGTGCACTCTGATAGCTCCACGATCCAAGTGCAAGCTTCAAGCAAGCTCCACTCTCCAAGCTCCATAGCCGCGAGCAAGACAAGAGAAGAGAAGAGAAGAGAAGAAGAGAGGGGAAGATGGAGAGCTTCTCCTCCCTGGTCCCTCACCCTCACACACTCACTCCCTCACACTCCCACACTCCGTCTCTCAAGCACAAGCTCAAGCAACCAAGAAGAAGAAGTAGAAGAAGAAGAAGAGGAGACCCACTTTTGGCCACACACAAGAATGAGCTTCCATTCACTTTTTGAACTTTATATCTATAAACCCTAAAACCCCATGGGCGCCCATCCCTTTTTACATGACTGGCCATTGTGGCAAGGTTCCTTTTTCTAATTCCCTCTTCTTGCTTCATGCCCTAAGCCTATACCTGTCTATTCTTTTACAAGTGGCACAGGAGGGATCCTGGTGCTCTTTTACAAGAGTTTTAAGAGTTTTTGAGGCACCTTTCATTTAAAATTGCCCTTATTGGCCCCAGCTTAGCTTTAAAGGCTGCTTGCATGTCTTTTCTCCTTTTTCATCTTCTTCCCGCTTTTTCATTCATTCTTCCGCCTTCTCGTCTTGGGGTTAACACTCACGAAGTGACATGGAGTTATAAACGTGTATATAAATAAACAATGTGTTTTGTGACTCTATATAGATAACACCAAAAAAAAAACAAAAACAGAAAAACAAAGCTAGCACACACACAAGCAATGATAATCAAGTGTAGGTGATATGTATCGAAGTCAACACCATGGGATTCAAATAAGTGATGTCTCTTTGAGCACACCCATTCATTATGGTTGAAGCATATGACTTGCATGTACTCTCACGTGTGGCCAAGGGAATGTAGGACGACACAAGTCTCTGTATGGAAGAGTTCAATGTCCAAGTCACCACAAGTCCACCAACCCCACAAAGAACCATTATGGAGAAAGAGACATAAATACTAAGAACAAAGAGCCATGACGGAAGCCCCATTTCTAGAAGAGAAAGTCACCCCTATAGAAAGCACACATTGCATTTGAGCATGGCCCAAAGCATAGTCATTGGCTACTCTCTCTTTCTTGGCTAGACTCTACATCCGAGGCAAGATTAACATGCCAAACTCCCATTCACGGTGGAAGAGCAAGCAAAGTATGGCTTGATGGTGGAAACGAGGGATTTCAGCTAGTTTACATTCAAGCTTACCCTAAACCTAAAATGCGCCATCATGGAGGAGACAACCGCAGTAAAACAACTCATGGACCAATGCAGTCTATAGAAGTATGCAGAGAAGATTGGTCATGCTATCGATTACAACAATTGAGCAGAATTTCTAAGGAACTTCAATGCCAAAAGAAATTGTGGCATGATGATGGTAAGAAGAGGAGAATAAGCTCGTCAAGTAGAGGTAGAGTGGAGCCCTGTGATGGTGAAGAAGGCCCTAGGTTTAGCCAGTAGTAGCACGATTAAGAAACACCCAAGGAGGGATGTGCTGGGGGTGAGCTGTCACCAATCCAAGAACAAGAGGGAGATAAAGTCCACAAGGAATGGCAGGACAACATGGAGAGAGTTATTAATAAAAAGGAGAATGACCAACCATCTCAACAGTAAGAAAGCAAGAGGATAATCCGTGAGCACCAAGGCTCTAAAATTGTCAAGTCAAGTGGAAAGGAAATATCGCACTCTCAAAATCCCCATAAGAAAAACTCGATCCATCTCCAAAGAAATGGAGAGCTGCAAAGGGTGGAGGAGGAATCGAAGAGATTAGAAGAAGAGTGCAAGCAAACACCAGAAGAGGAGGAAGAATGACTAAGGCAAAAAGGGAGGAGAAGATTACTCTAATGAAGATGGAATCAAAGATTTAGCCTACAAGCTGGCACATCACTACAACATGGAGTCCATGCCATGACACCTAAGCCTAATACTCTATTAGGTGCAAAGGAGCAATGTGCTCCCCTAATATCAAGTAGATGAACCTCACAGGAACTCTCCTTGCTAGTGGTTCGGGGAGCCAAAACAACAAATGCAGCTACCTCAACAGGAGCCATTGGAGCTGGTCCACAAAGAAGGGTGTGACTCTAAATCATACCAATGAAAGAAAGAATAAGTGTAGGAACCAAGCCCCTTCGTGGGCACAACAAGTATAGTTAGAAGAGAAAAGGGCTCCATGCCAAGCCATCCATTTCTTGGTAAATCTCTTTGGCCCCCTCGAAATGTAACTACTATAGAGCATCAGGATGATGTCTAGCATGCCCCCTCCCAATGCATCTCCAAAAAAAAAATACAAAATAAACAAAGACCCACTCAAATAAAAAGTAAACAAATAATGAGCTTTTCCATGTATATCAGAGTGCCACAAACACTACACTTAGGGGTCCTCAGGTTAGGCATGTTTGATGGCCTTGGTTAGTCAACTCCATGCCTAATCCCCTAGCCCTTCCTATCCCCCCCACTTCACACTTAGGGCACATCAAGCGCAAGACACACCTGGGGAGTTTGTGCTCACCTACGGTTAGATCTGTCTCCCTAAGTGACACCCACAACACCTCCCATGTACAAAAACTGGGTTCTCAAGTGTGGGACAACACCACATGCTTTCTTGAGGTTCGACCCAACTCCCAATTTTACTAGCATTGACACCATACACAACACTACATAGTGAGGTAGATGCACCCACAAGTAGTGCACTTCCTTTTTCTTTTTTTAGATATACTCAACAACCGTGATCAACCACCATCGACATTGAAGGCCCCGACTACCCAATCAAATCTAATCTCAGCCTCCACAATCTAATCTTGACGTTAATGAACTCAATTATCCTACATTGTGTCCACAAAAACACAAATAATGTCTCAAAAAGTCTTCAAGTGTACTTCTCCTCAACATTGACAATTTTTTCCACCCCATTGAACCCTCACTTCATCCACACACTGCTACAAGGAACCTAACCAGTAGTCTTCTAACTATGTACTATCTAAGCATGCACGTACACTCACATAATATTTGCACCACAATCTATACACAGTTTGGGTCCTCAAGTGTAGGACAATACTCTCAGCTTGCTTCGACCTGTCTCCCAAACTAATCAAACCATGTCTTGTGCACGATAAAAAAATTAGCACTAACCCCTAGGGAGAGACCATATGAGAGGTTTTCAATTGCAAGTATTGAAGACTCCAAGGAAAGTACCATCAGCTATTCATCAACACTCAACTTTGAACTCTTGTTCTTTATCATCATGCAAGCCCACTGTCATGTGTAGAATCCCCAAAAACCAACACATGTGCCAACCATTAGTACAATTCCCAACAAAGAACAGCCCTATCACCAACTCTAACAACCCTACTACTAGCCAACCAGGCCAACAACATGCCCCCAATGACCTTCATCCGCACCACCACCAAAACTCCTCCACAACAAACCACAGATGTCCCTACCACCCACATCTTTAGTGTGTGCCAAAGCCTGCTACCTACAACAATGAGTGCCATGGGACTGGCAGTCCTCTAGGAGGGCGGTAATGTTAACCCTTAGACAAACAAGGTGGAGAATTCGAAAAATCTAAAGCAGAAGACAAGGCCAAGGTAAAAGTGAAACAAAAGATGAAGGCACGCGAAGAAGAATCTGGAAACACAAGAAGTGCAAAAAAGTCCTAAATGAAGGAGAAAGGTGCACAAGAAAAAGTGCAAGTCAATACTTTTGAAAAAGAGTGCAAGGTGCACCATGATTTATTTTAAGAGCGCTGGGCTCTCACCCTACAATTTGTAAAGGTAGATGGGCGGTAGGAAGGAAGCTAGAAGATAAGAGGACAATGGGAAAAAGGGCCTAGGCTAACCATGTAAAAAAGAGGATAAGGGGATGACCACCCAAAAGGGATTTAGGGTTTTGTATATAAAGTTGAAAAGTGAATGAGAAGCTCATTCTTGTGTTTGGCCAAAAGTAGCTCTCTTCTTCTTCTTCTTCTTCTTCTTCTTCTTGCTTGCTTGAGCTTGTGCTTGAGAGAGGGAGTGTGAGAGTGTGAGGGAGTGAGTATGTGAGGGTGAGGGACCGTGGTGGAGAAGCTCTCCGTCATCTCCTCTCTTCTTCTCTTCTCTTCTCTTACTCCCGGCAATGGAGCTTGGAGTGTGGAGCTTGAGGATCGAGCTTGCTTGAATCTTGCACTTGGATTGTGGAGCTATCGGAGTACTCAAGAGAGGACGCAACTCAATTGGGCATGGAGGTAAGCTCACTACACTCATAGAGAGAGGTAGTGTGTCGGCTATGTGAGAGGTAGCCATTAGTGCTCGCTTGGAACACTTAAATAATAAGTGGTCCATGGGTCTTGGTAATTGAGCTTGAGCTCGTCTCTACAAAGCTCTATCAAGTTATTCTTGAAATATTCTTCCATATAAATACTAATCTTAATAGGTCTAGGACCCTCTAATGTATTCAAGTTAACTTCTTGAACCTCATCTTCAAACCCTCTTGCCAAATTTCCTCGAGAAAGTTTCTATATGTATATCCTCTACATCACGTAGGTTCATTGCCTATTTATAAATATCCTTATCTGTGAATTTTTTCTGAATAAAACATAACCCTTTTCTATTCAATCTATAAGTAACCCCTTTATATTACACCCTTGTAAAAAATGTATGAAAATAGTATTTTAAAAATACCTTATTTTGAACCCACGTGATGCACATATATATTCATGATAACTTACCCAAGAAATTTTCTCATGGTATGCTCATATCTTTGTTTACCTTGAATATAGTCAGATGCCCTTCTTCCTAAATATCTTTGTTTACCAAGTACTTCATTATCTTGAAATTGAACCTTGTTTTACTATTGATAACCTTATTCATTATCCCAAGAATCCTAAATAATACCACTTAGTTAAGTTCCTAAACTATAGGCTTCTGTTGCACTCCCGAATACTTTGCCTCAAACTTTAAACTTGTAATCCTGATTTGTTAATTCTTCAATATTAGTGGTTGCAACCTTCTTTGATCAACCATCTTGAGTTGAAAAGTGGTAGGTAGTAATTCACCCTTCTTATTAGCCAAGTATGTTTTTTCAGGAAGTATGTTTATCCTTAATAAGCTCCATACAACAAGACATCCTCATACTTCCTTGTTGCATATTTCACTTGAATGGTGGGGACTTGATAATCCATCACTTTTTTTTATTAGTGATCCTTAACAATCAAGAACTTGCCAAAATTATAGGGATTTTTTGTCAAAAATATCCTATTGCTTTTGTTGAATCTTTAGGAGAAGTTTCTCCTTAAATCTTAGAATCTTGTACAGTATATCTACTCCAGTGTTAGTTGCAAAAAGAATACCTTGCCAAAGCGTGAAACAATTAATCAAAACCTCCTTCTTGCATGTTTTTGAAACTTATTTATTCAAGTCGATCATTTCCGTGATTAGCATTCAAGTTATTTCATGCCACTCTTGATCACCAAAATTTTTGGGTTGTTGCTTTCTTACTTTATTTTGCAACCTTGAGGAGATTAGTCATAAATATATGTATGTATCACGTGGACTCAACATAATGGATTTTTTAAATACCATTTTTACACTTTTTTAACATACATAAGGGTCCTATATAAAGGGTTTCCTTACAAATTGAATAGAAATGGATTATGTTTTATTAAAAGGAAAAATTCACAGATAATGATATTTATAAATAGGCATTGAATGCATGTGATATAGAGGGTATACATATATTAAATTACCCAAATGTGCAACTCACTCACACGCCTTGACTTTTTCTTGTAAGTCCCAATCCATTTGCTTTGGGGCTTGACTTTTAGTCATTGCTAGTACTAAGGGATATTCATGGAATTCCTACGCCTTAATGCAACTAGAATAATCACATTGCACATGCATACTAGTGGCATTCATATTACCTAATAATTTTCTCATTTTGGTCAGGTAACTCAATCAAGACTAGTACAAATGGGATAGGTGGTTGTTGTTGATGAGATGCTCCTACATGTCTTCAATCATTGTGGTTCCTTGCTATTAACATTTCTCTCTTAGTCTTATGCCTTGCCCATAAGTCATAGTTGGGTCTCATTAAGTGTCTTTACCATACACAATAATGGCATGCTCATATTTGTGATTTTTGCTACTATCCTTGAAAAGTATTCCATGGCTATCTTATTAGAATCCTTATTGGTCCCCTAAAACCATTCTAAGGTGTTATGTTAGGAATAATCAAATTCACTATAGGTGCCTTTCGCAACTAACATTGGGGTTATACCAACATCCTCCAGTTTCATGACTATTCCTCTAGCATATCTCACAAAACTTTTCATTTCTCTATGTTCTGAACAATCCTAAATCCTTGATCTTTTGTCAAGCTTGCTATTTTTACACCTCTTACTCTCTTTGCCCTTCATGCACTTTCTACTCTTTTGGGAGTCTCTACTTGAACTTGCTTTTTTATTATGCATCCTCTTATTACTCTCATTCTTTGAGTCACTTGACTTATCATTAAAATCTAACTTTGAACCACTTCCTTCTTCTTCACTTTTACTTTTGGACCCAAAGCTTTTCTCTAAATCTGAAGAATCTAGCTCTTAAAAGGGCCACTATCAAGTCTCCTTTCTACCCTTATAGTATCCCTAACCATAGTATGACATCATTAGCTTAAGTTTCACATTTTCTATATTCCCCTTTATCTTTCTTTTCAAGCCCTTAATAAAGAAAGGAATCTGCATTTCCTTAGATAGTCTATCTCTTATATTTTTTATTTTTGAGCATAATCCTCTACTAAAAATAGACAAGAGGGGAGAAAGGTGAAGCACCTAAGAGCGCACACACACAAAAGCAATAGAGACTTGAGAACACGGAGAGATAGGGCTAAAATCTTCTTCTTATTATTTCATTTTCTTCACACAAAATAATTAAGTCTACAACATGATAAAAGACTAATATAAAAGTACCACAATGTATGTACACATGGTCATGAAGTATGAGCCTACTACTACGAAAGAAGAGGTAGCAAAATAAATATGACATAACCAAGGATGGGGACTATGAGGGTGTAGTCTAGCTATAGAATCATTAGTGTATCCTTGTGTCGATCACCTAACATCCCACTGAATTATATCATGCCACATCACCAAGGCACATAGTGGATGCTAGCTCATGTAGAGCTCGACATCTCAACACTCCCCCTCAAGCTCAGTAGTATGAGCTCATGAACTCCAAGCATAGTCCTGAAACATTGAATCTTCTCAGCTCCCAAGGCCTTGGTGAAAATGTCAGTAGCTTTATCAGCTATGCTGACATAAACCAAGTCAATATCACTTGCTAGAGCTCAGTCCTGAATGAAATGGTAATGGACCTCTATGTGTTTGGTTAGCATATGATACATTGGGTTCGTAGCCAATTGAATGCTACTAAGGTTATCGCAGTAGATGATAACCTTCTTATCCATCGACATTCCCAAATCACCAAGTAGCTTGTGTAACCAAGCTATCTCACATGCTACAATTGCAACACCTTCATACTCTATCTCTATACTAGACGAGGCAATTGTTAGCTATTTTTTGTTGCTCCAAGTAACAGTAACACTCCCAAAGGAAAGAATAAAACTAGTGGTTACAAATCTCCTGTCTAAAATACTACCAGCCCAATTTGCATCTCTGTAACCATGTAACTCTAATGGTACACTTGCACCATAGAATTAAGGCATAGTCGACATAGTGCAATGTATAGCCGCACTACATCCCAATGTGGCTTTCATGGAAGTTTCATAAATTGATTATGCAAACCAATCATGTAGTTTAAGTTTGTCCTAGTGATTGTCAAATAGATAAGGCTACCCACAATTTTTCAATACATAGTGACATCTTCAATTAAGTCACCCTCATGTGCACTAAGCTCAAAATTAACATCCAAAGGTACAGAAATAGGCTTGAAATCAGCCATACCATACTTCTTCAACATATCCAATAGATATTGTCTCTTTGATAACCATATACCCTCTGGAGTCATGATTACCTTTGTCATAACCATACATAGTGGTGAGCTACATAGCTATCATATGTCAATTGCTACATTGGCTTACTCACTCTACTTGATCTGTGTGGACCTGGATAACTACTAGGTGCTTTAACATCCTCTTTCCTTTTTCACAATAGGTGTTTTAATAGATGGAATCTTAAACTCCTCATCCAAGCTCTACTCATAGCCATCTATATCAACATCAACATGAGAGAAACCTAATGATACATTTGTCACTATAGGTGAGTCTCTAACTTTCTCTTTACATTTTCTTGACATCAGTGATGTACTTTGGGGAGTAACGTGTGACCTCAATCTTCCACTCCAAGGTCTATCAATAGCTCTTAAAGTGAGTGAATACCTCACTTTTCTCACACATAAAGTAAACCCATACTTTGCAAGTATGATCATTAATAAAAGAAACATAATACCTGCAACGAGTCAAAGTTGCAATCTTTGTAGGACCCCACACATTAGAGTGTATCAATTCCAGTGGCTTCTTGTATACATGCTTTTCATGTGGAAATGTATGCCTTGCTTGCTTTCCAAATTGACATGCTTCACACACGTGCATCCCATTAGCCCTAAACTTGGGCAAGCCATCCACAATCTGTTTTGACTGCATGTCTTTTAGCCACCCATTGCACATTCACATGAACAATTCTCTTATGCCAAATTTCAATGTCAGTGTCACAATACCTAAACCTTGTGCAAACACAACCGCATCCATTTCAGGGAGGCTCACATCAAGAGTAAATAGTCTTCCAATATATTTTCCTTTTTCAATCAACATGCAATCATTTTTTAGATCTTCTACATAACAACCATTAGATATGAACCAAACCTGCAATCCATGTTCTACCATCTGCAAACCAACAAAAACCAAGTTTTTTGTAATATTTAGTACATGTAGCACATCATCCAAGTACTTAGTTTTGCCATCTTGCATACTTAAAGGAACATTCCCAACATGAGTAATGGGGTGAGTTGTATCATCCCTTATCTCCACATAGCCCAAAGACTCTGGACTGCACATCTCTCTAAACCACTCTCCATGATAAGTCATGTGGTTAGAAGCACTTGAATCTACATACTATACATTATTCTTTGATGAACTGTTAGCAGTCATACTGTTCATAAAATGCTACATAACAAACAATTGTTCACTTCTGTCATCATTGTTTCTACTATTAGATGCATAGTTACCTTGTTGTTTTTTCCCATTTCTAATTTCAACCTTTTTAAAAAGCAAATTTTAGAAATGTGGCATTTCTAACCACAATGCCAGTACTCTCTGTTGTCACCAAAATTTTGTTTCCCATTAGAATATGCACCTTACCCTCTTTGGCTGTCCTTTCCCTCGGGACTGTCCTCCTATCTTTTGTTGTGTATCATGACCTTGACCACGACCACTACCTTTGCCTCTGCTCCACGACCTCTACCTTTGCTAGTAGAGTAAAACACATATTCCAACTTGTTCTTGCTTTGAGAAGAAGAGGAATCCAAACCAAGGTTATTCTCCTCAAGTATCAATATAGAAATCAAGTCTACAAAATCAAGGATATCATCCCTCGTATTCATAGATGACCTAAAGCTCTTGTATTCGTCTCCAATTCCATCTCAGCATGCGCGCACAACATCATCATCATCATTATCATCAACTACCACACTAATAGATCCAAGAGCTTGCACAATACTTTTGATCTTCAAGGCATAATCATTAATGGATAGGTTCCCTCTTTTCATTTGGTTTGAGCTATAGCATTCTTAGAGCCGTTGTATTTTCCTCAAACGGCCTTGCCAAATGCTTCCATGCAATAGCAGGGGTTTCAAATTCCTAAAAATAACCATCATGCTATCTGTGACACTAGTAGACAACCAATAATGACTTTACTCTGTGTCTCCCAATCTTTCTTAGCATGGACTTTAGGTGCTACTACCATGTCTCCTTCAATGTAATTCCAAACACATTTGTCCTTTAAGAAATTTGTCATCTTGAACTTCCATGTAGGATAATTATTATTATCAACCTTCTTGCTGACAATCTGGTTGAACTTGTCATATATTTTGACAAAACAAAAAACCTTTAAAAACTTGTAATTTGCAAGCAAGTTAATACCACGTGGACCACAACTAAACAGGCAGTCTTTGTTACTGACTGCACAATAATAACTACAATATGCAATCTGTATGTAAATGACTTTTGTGTAAAACCTTACAAATTTGAAATCTGTAACTAATGTACCTATAAATGGTGTGTACAATCAACACTGCAGTATACCCAAAAATTGTTATCAGGACCACTTGCAGCTCACAAAACAAAGACAAAATGATGTTGGATGCCAAAAATTACTATTCTTTGTGCTCACAAAGTTTCACTACAATCAGAGACTGAAACCCGGCCAACCTTAGGAGCCTCCTACGGTTATAACCCAAGGAAAATTAAGCAAGGTGGAAGAGCTTCTTATCCATTGCTTGCTTTCATGATCTAGCACCTTTATCTCAGCCTTCAATCAAACTCCACATAACCATGGGATGACTCTGATATCATGAAAACAGACAAGAGGAGAGAGAGGTGAAGCATCAAAGAGCACACATACACAAAAGCAATGCAGACTTGAGAACACAGAGAGAGAGGGTTGTAATCTTCTTCTTCTTATTTATACAAAAGAACTAAGTCTAAAATGTGATAAAAGACTAATATGAAAGTACCACAATGTATGTACATGCGGTCACTAAGTGCAAATCCATTTGGAAAGATGAGGTGGCACAATAAATGTGCCATAACCAAGGATGGTGGACTGCATCTACATGGGTGTAGTCCAACTGTAGAATCACTAGTATATCCTCATGCAAATCACCTAACATGCAAGTGAATAATACGGTGCCACATCACTAAGGCACATAATGGATGCCAATTCATGTAGAGCTCGAGATCTCAACATCTACCAACATATTCTTCTGATCCATGTCCTTGAGCTTTCTCAAGATGTCCCTAGATTTTTAACTTCTTGAACCTTTCCAAGAAAGCCATAACTACTAAACCAATCCATGTACTTATCATGTTGTGTGGCTGCAAATTGTTGCTTCTTAATCTAATCATCAAACATTTGACCAAATCCATTGGCTTTCGTCTTGTTTCAAATTGAGCAACATGACAATTAGGATCCTCTTTACTTCTTAAAAATTTGGATGTCTACATTTTATGATTTTGTGATGGTGGTGGTGGTGGTGGTGGATTAGACACCTTTGTTTTGGATCCAATGCCTAATAGGTTGAAAACTAACAACCTTTGAGTAGGAGGACACCTTTGTTTTGGATCCAATGCCTAATAGGTTGAAAATTAACAACCTTTGAGTAGGAGGACCAAAGAGATCAATTCCTTACAATAAGGATATCCCGAATTCCTTTCTTGATTTTATTAAGAGGAGTTTTCATATCCAAGTTAGGTTTAGATTCAACATTTGATCTTGATGCACTTGTGGGGGATACTTCAAGCACCCTTTCTTCAGCTTGCACTTCAACATTTTCACTTTGCAAGAGATACTAAGCCTCTCGCTTAAATACTTCCTCCATTTGCATGATCAAGTCCTTATGGCAATCCAATCTCCATGATAAGGGTATTAACCAGACATACATGCTACCCAACAAGGCACTTCAAACTTCATAACTACCATCACCATCCTACCCAACCATAGGTTAAACTTCATGGCTTCTTTCTTCGAGGCTTGATACCTAAATCATGAGCATATTGCACCATGAATCAAGTGGGATCGTCAAAGTATATTGGTCTATTCTATTATACAACATGGACATAGAACATTAGCTAATACAAAATGTCTAAATACTCACAAATATCCATAACTTAACCCACATATTGTATGAATCAGAAAGCAACATTAATCAACAAATATATTTTAGGAAACTATTACAAAAATTTAGAAAACATCATGAGGAGGAAAGAGAAGCCACATATCTAATTATTCTTGCATTAACGTGCCAGAAAACTAGTACATCATGATTAGTTGATTAAGAATAGCCAAGTATAAGCTAAAATATAAGGACTGCTTCACACCCAACATGCATATGAGTGAATATACTAAGTTTATGTAGTGGTAATCCAAGTCCTAACAATAAGGATCTTTGGACTATGACAAAAGTGACGACATCACTATAAAACTTTATTCAGATGATGAGGCTCATACTATGTTATTAAATAAGAAATAGGCATTTGTAAATGTAAGAGAAGCTCTTTAAATTGTATGTATGGATATAGATATGAGATCTTAATGTTTTGTTAATAGTTCATTGATTGAAAGAAAATCAAGGCAATGTATAGATGTGATGAGTTGCTAGAATAAGGTATTGTAAAATTTTCAACACAATAAAACTATCTATCTTTTCAATTTACATATAGCTTTGATATGTACATATAGAAAAATGTATCATTTCATTACTTTGTTTTCCTTTAAGTTTTGATTCTTAGGTTATATCATCCCTAGATGTGTTCTCTTTGTTTATCTCTTACTTTTTCTTATGTTGTGTGACCTTTTGCACTCTCCTTGCTCCCCTATCCCTCTTCCACCATGTATGCTTGGGGGCCTTTCTTGTTTTTGAAGTTCCCTTTGCCTTGTCAAGGTCAAGTGGTGGAGAAACTAGATCTTTAGTTAATCTTTAAACAATATCTACATGCTTATCGATAAGAATCTTGATTGCTTTGGCTTTTACGAGCGAAGCAAATGAAACAAATGAGATCATGGATGTTACAAACAACCTTTCTTTGCCAATGTATAGGGAACAACTAGGTAGATCGCTTATATTCATCCCAAAAACATAGATTTATTCTTGCAAAAACCGTCAAGTAGTTGTTATTACTCTCAATCTATAAGTATAGCTATCTAGTTGGTGAGAAACTTGAAGGGTGTACAATATTATTTTTTTATCCCTTTGAAGTTGGGAATGCTTCTTCTCTGGTGTAGCATACACTCTTCTTAATCACATTTAGAATTATATGAGAATCCACAAAATAGTGCAAATAGCTTAAGATATGGAAAATGAATGTGCACTCACAGTTTAACATCCCTCTGAAATCCACAAAAGGAATTCATGAAGCATATATCTTTCGAAATTCAAGGTCAAGTATTTCAATAATCCAATGTAGACTATATAGGCCACAACCAAGTTTAGGCTAGTGGAAGAGTTCACATCATTTAATGACTAACATCTTTTGGCACGCATGAATTGAAAACCCTAACTTGCCCCTCATGATAGAAAAGTATGATATGATAAACTTCCCATCTTTTTCTTGCAAGTACATGTTGCCTATACGAACATTTGTTGAGATTAGGGGATCGAAGCAAACATCTTGCTTTTTTTTTCAATTTGGAGTGTGACTATCAAACACCTTTATGAATTGCCTCCACTCCACTTTGTGGTTGCAACAAAACCTTTGTTGTGGGCAATTCAAGAAAGGATCCATAGTGGGTATTTTTGAGGCATTACAACACCAAATGACAAGCATTGTCTCCCAAATGTCTGCAGATCATTATATGTATACCATTGAAGCTAAGGAGGAAAATGTTAGAAAGCTTCTAGAGGTGTATCAAGACCTCAGTATTGCTTGACACCAAGATGAGTACAAGAAAGACCATGGTAATATGCCTCTCACTAGACGAATTGGCTGTTTGACTAGAGGGGCTTGGGTTTAAGATTGTCAAGCCATGAACCATGATGTGCTACATGGGGTGCCCTACGAATATGGACATCACAATGGCTTAGCATTTTGAGTGGGGTTACTTGAGAAGATCTAAGGCAAAATAATTAAATGGAAAGGGCAACTTGGGTCACTAGTGGGAAGATTCTTGTAGTTGAAACTACTCTCTCCTATGTCATCTTTATAAGGGGCTTATTCCCTTTGACTTGCTTTATGTTGTATGAGGTTGTAGTTCTTTACGTATTGAATGCTAGGTTTGCCACATGGTCTGCTTCCTAACACTTATATGAGGTTTTTTCCCAAACCCTAAGTGGAGTTATGGATGTGAAGTTGATGCATGGATTCATCACACAGGAGACATGGATGTTAAAACATTGAGGATGCATGCTAAGGAGGATCACTAATGAGCAAATAAACAATCATAATGAGGCATAAGCATTGGCAAAGAAAAACAACCTATATTATCCAAGCATAATGCAAGTACAAATGATGAGAATGATTGATGGAATGAGTGTGGGGATGAGAGCCTGTTATAGGCTTACAGTAGGTGGTATTGGTAGGTGGAGAAAGGTGGAAAGTAACCATGGTATTCACCAATTGTGGTTTTAATAAACCATGCATACATGACCTAGTCTAAGGCTTTATTTGCAATGTGTTTCTTTGCCTTGTTTGTTTCTCTCATAAAGGCCATGGTGGATGTGATTGCACTATTCTCAACACCCCTCCTCAATCACAACCAAGAAAAGACACTGAGTATACAGAACCTTGCTAAGTGTAGACATGGAAAGAACCAACCATACAAAGCTAGAGGCTGTTATAAGGCCTCACTAAGTGTGTAGAGGCTGTAGTGTGTGCAGAAGTTACATGAGGAGTATAGGAGCTTATGGTGAGAACATTAGGCAAGTCCACATTTTAAACTTAAAAAAGTCTATCAGAAAATGAGCTACAAAAGAGGGACTGGTGAGTCCTATCATTTTGTTCTTGGGGTTCTTCTTCTTCTTCTTCATTATTGTCTTCATCTTCTTTGTCTGTAACAAGATATGCTCTTTGAGACCTTTTCTTAGCATAGGAAAATTTCTCAATATGCCTAGTTTTCTTACAAAAGTCACAGACTATGCTCTTCTTCCCTTTCACATAGAGGAGTTGATGGTCTCCTCTTGGGATGCTTGTTTCTCCCTTTCTCTTGATCTTCTTTTCCTCTTCCAGGAGAGAGTCTTTGATATCCACAAGCTTCGGCTTTGGCATGTTGATTAATGTGGTAGTCACATTATCAAACTCGGGTGGAAGACTCTTGAGAAGCACTCCAATGCAAATATCTTCATCCAACTTCAAGTTGATTCTTGCAAGTTGTGTCAACAAGTTTTCCATATAATTCAAATGAGTTGCAAGTGAGGTACTACTTTTTATGTCAAGCCTAAAAAATTCAATCAGTAAGCCATATTTGAAGGATTTTGAATGAGCTCCAAACAAGGTTTCTAATCAATCCCATGTTGCAAGAGAGGTTTCACAATCATCAACATGATGAATGTAGCTGTCATCAAGTTCGAGCTTAATAATAGCTTGAGCCTTATCATCATTTTTATCCCATATGACTGAAAGTGCAGCTTCCATTGGTTTCTTCTCTTGACCACTTGTGATTTGACCACAAGCCTTTCTTCATCAGGATCAATTTGATCCTAGTTTGCCATGTATGGAATCCGACACCGTTGAATCGAGTTATCGGTGAGTCCTTGTCCATCTTGAGGTTGCACAATCAATAGCAAATTAGCTCCAAAAATCTTAGATTTTAGCAGCAAAAGAGTTGAGCACAAGTGCCAAGAAGCACTACGTGATTAGTATCAAGAGATACTAGGTGACTAGGTGACCAGTATCAAGAGATACTAGAAGACTTGGGATCTTCAAGGTCTTGCAAGTCCGTAGTCTAAGTCTTCCCCTCCTTTATTTCATGCTGGAGTAGCAAAAAAAATTAGATTTGATCAGAGGAAAAGCTGATTGTGTTAGATGACATGACTGCTAAAAGCACTAGATAGGTGTCAATGGACACCATTCTTGTATCTTCTTGGATTGAACTTGAATCTTCCAAAATGTCCCCTTCTTGCTGGTTTGATGCTTCAAATCTTACTGGAAACTGAGTAATAACTATAATTCAAGTGGCAAACAACTCCAATTGACTGAAAAAAATGTGAAAATGAAAGGAAATAGAAGCTTGATGTTGAAGGAGCTATGGCTTCTTAGTTAGCGTTTCAACAACCGTCTGATTTTTTGCTAATTGCAACACATAGACTCCATCATTTTCAAAACTTTTTATATGGATAAAGAGTCTATCTCATGGGCTTTGAAAGCCCCATGGTGGTCGTCAACATCACGGCATGCGCAGGTGGATTAAGCGGTACGAACAGACATGGCGCAGATCTAGGCAGCAGCGAGACTGAGAAATGGCGCAATGCTAGAGCATAGAGTCAACAATGTTGGGCTTTGAAGTGACAAGGAGGAGCGTCTAGAGTCAATAAAGGTTTGCCCACAAAGAAGCACGAGTTGAAATGGCCTGGGAAGAGAGATTCATGCCCTCCACTAAAGGTGGGTAGCTATGGAGGTAAGTGAGAGATTTATGGGAAAGTGGAGGGAGCCAAAATTTCAAACTAAAGTGACCCAATCAGTGGCCTAATTACTCATTACCATGAAACCCATTCTGATACCATGTTAAAATATTGAGGATGCATGCTAAGAAGGATCACTGATGAGCAAATAAACAATCATATGAGGCATAAGCATTGACAAAGAAGAACAAACGATATTATCCAAGCATAATGCAAGTACAACTGATGAGAATAACTCATGGAATGAGTGTGGGGGATGAGTGTCTTTTATGGGCTTACAGCTAGTGGTATTGGTAGGTGGAGAAAGGTGGAAAATGACCATGGTATTCACCAATTGTGGTTTTAATAAACCATGCATATATGACCTAGTCTAAGGCTTTATTTGCAATGTGTTTCTTTGCCTTGTTTGTTCCTTACATAGAGGCTATGGTGGATGTGATTGCACTTTTCTCAACAATGGAGGTGGGGGGACTAGGCCTAGATTTACTCCGATGAAAGTCTCGATGGCTGCGAGCTGGTGCATTCCGTACTATAGCATGTCAACGCCATCCAACCATGGAAACATCTACTCAAATCGTTCATCTCCAATTTCCAAAGGCCAATTTCTTCACCCTTTCATGCAAACGGCAAGCTCTTGGCCACGAACTTCAACTGCCCCATATCATTATAGCACCTTCCGTCAATGAATGTTTGGGCTGTTTGGACAAATTGGGATGCATGCAATCTCTCGATATAGTTTTTAGATAAATTGAGGATAGTACGCATCATACATTAAACCAATAATGTAATAAACAATAGCTTTAATCCAATTGATCCATGGTTTCCAAGGCGTTTGAATCATCCAAACCATGATCATTTGTAAAATAGATTTATAGAATAGAGCTTAATAAAGTTCCTATCCGTAGCTTGTGAGCTTGAAGACCTAGTTTAAACATGCTTCTCTTGAAAAATCCAGGACTTTAATGTTGGATATAGATAAGCACTATGAATTGATGGTTTAGATTGACTGTCAGTGGTTGGATACAGGCAAACACCATTGCTTGATGGTTTAGACTTAACCAATCTGTCAAACTAAGAAAACTTTGCCATGGGTTTGATGTTCCCACAGAAATTGTGCATTAAAGTCACTGTAGAAAAAATGATTTTGTTATATGTACATGTTAAGCTTGGTCATGGAAGCTCTTGTGCCGAGGTTTGGCTTCTGAGAGCATAGTAACCACATCTCGCATGGAGGGACGGTCCACCGGTGCTTTGCTGGTGCACAACAGGGCCACTCTGAGCACCAACATCATCTCCTCCCTGACCCACCTCAGTGAGGCGTCCCCCATGCTTGCATCCAACACCTCCCTCACTCCCTCTTCCACATCCTCATCATCCTCTGGATGGCTCTCTCTCTCTTTACCTGCACTCTCCAGTGGTTTTATCTTCCCCCTCACCCACTCTACTATGGTGACTGCCTGATCCCCAAATTCTGGCTCCGCTGGCCGCTTTCCAGTCAATAATTCCAGCAATACTATCCCAAAGCTGTAGATATCACTCTTCTCATCCACCTGCATTGTGTAGGCATACTCTGCATGCACAAATCCAGAAAGAACAAAAGTCAGCAAACTCTCACCAAACTCTTAAAACCTACCCTGAATGCAACACTCCACACAGTCACTGTTCACCATATGTCTTGGAAAGTTTAGCTTACCTGGAGCTATGTATCCATAGGATCCTGCCACCACCGACATGGACTCACTCGATTCAATCAGCTTTGCAACCCCAAAGTCAGCCACCCGCGCTTCCATATTAGCATCTAACAAGATATTGTTGGACTTGACATCTCTATGAATAACCACAGGAAAACAATCATGGTGGAGGTAACAAAGGCCTTGGGCTACTCCCATGGCAATTTTATACCTTGTCATCCAATCAGTCAATGTGTTGGCTTTTTTGTTGCCATGGAGGAGATCACCTAAGCTGCCATTGGGCATGTACTCATATATCAGCAATGTGGTGTCAACACTGCAACAGCAGCCCAACAATCTGACTATGTTTCTATGCCTCACACTACCTAGGACATCAACCTCTGCCAATATGTTGGTGTGCTGTCCTTTGGTTTCCCCTTCTTTTTGGCTAGTCCATAGTTTTTTCACTGCAACCACCTCCCCATTGGGCATGTCAGCTCTGTACACAGTCCCTGCTGCCCCCATGCCTATTATGTTGTCAGTGGAAAGACATTTCAAGATGTCATCTGTTGTGAAGCTCAGCCTCTGAAAGGCTGTTAGCTTCCAAACGCCATCATCGCCTCCCCTGCACCTACAACACCAGCAGAAATTCAATCTGAAATGCTTGTAAAAGAACCTGAATGCAGCCACTAGGACCACCAGGGTCATGGCAAAGATGGCACCCACTACCCAAGCCATGGGTGCAATGTTGATCCTTTTGCCTGATGAGGGAGAAGAGGCTTCACCCATGCGCTTGTCTGCAGCGGACCAAGGTGCATCACAAGCCCCCAGAACACCACCACAGAGGTTCTGATTGCCAGCAAGCATGGTAGGGGAGATGATCTTGAACAATCCGGCGGAAGGAAGGGTGCCGGAGAGGTTGTTGCAGGACACATCGAGGACTTCCAAGGCGGTGGCGTTCTCAAAGGCAAGGGGGATGCGACCGGAGAGACGGTTGTGGGAGAGGTCGAGGGTGGAGAGGACGCGGAGGGAGGCAAGAGGGCTGGGGATGGGGCCGCGGAGGCGGTTGGAGCTGAGGTTGAGAAGGATGAGCTGTTGGCAAAGGGCGAGTGAGGAGGGGAGGGAGCTATTGAGGAGGTTGCGGGAGAGGTCCAGGGCGATGACGGGGGGGCAGGCAGGAGGGGGAGGCAGGGGACCCCGCAAAAGACAGCCCGAGGCATAGAGCTTCTGGAGGTTCGGCATCCGCCAGAGGCTCGGGGGCAGGGGCCCCGCAACCGGATTGCGGGACAGGCCCAGGAACTGCAGGTTCGGTGAGGAGAATAGGTCCGGTGGCAGTGGGCCCGTTAGCTGATTATTCGATACGTCTAGGTACGTGAAATTCGGTAAGGTGCCGAGCCCAGCTGGTATGGGCCCCGCCAGCAGGTTACCCTCCAGCCGCAGCCGTACCAGCGCCCCGCACCGCCCCAGGCTCGCCGGTATCCTTCCGGTCAGTCGGTTGGAGAAGAGCATCAGCTTGTATAGCCGCCCCCTCTCGCATATCCCAGCCGGTATCCCCCCCTCCAGCCTGTTGGCCGATGCGTCGAACCACTCCAGCCCCGCAGTCCTCCCCAGCCCCTCCGGTATCCGCCCCGTCAGCGAATTATTCCATATCAGGAAAGTGGCGAGCTCCGGCAAGTCCCCTATCCCCGCCGGTATCTCTCCCCCCAGCCCGTTGTACATCAGGCTCAGAAGCGTCAGCCTCCGCAGCCCCGTGAAGCTCTCCGGTATCCTCCCGCTCAACTCGTTCTGCGACAGGTCCAGCGACATTAGCCTCGTCAGATTGCCGATCTCGGCAGGGATGTTGCCGGTGAGCCGGTTTTGATAGAGAAAGAGAGTCTGCAGCCGCCAGAGCTTTCCCAGCTCGGGCGGGAGATGGCCGGACAGATGCCCCCCGGCGAGGTCGAGGTACTCCAGGGTAGAGAGGTTGCCGAGTTCGGGCGGGATGCCGCTGGAGAAGGCGTTCCAGCCGAGTTTGAGGAAGCGGACGCAGGGCAGGTTTCCCAATTGGGGAGGGATGCTGCCGTTGAGGAGGTTGCCGGACAGGTCCAGGTAGCGGACGGAGGCGAGGGCGCCGTACTCCGGCGGGATAGGCCCCGCGAAGTAGCTGCCCCCGAGATCGAAGTGCTGAAGATTGGGCACGTGGACGAATTCGATTGGGAGGGGCCCGCCGAAGGAGTTGCTGTAGGCCGTGAAGTGGAGCAGGGCTTTGAGGCGGAAGAAGCCCGCGGGCACGCTGCCGTTGAAGGCGTTCCGGCTTATGTCCAGGTAGCAGAGGCGCGTGAGGTTAGTGAAGGCCACTGGCAGCTGCCCGCCGAGCCGGTTGCCGGAGATGTTGAGGCTGGCGAGGCTGCCCAGCTGCTGGATGGCGGCCGAGACGCTGCCGGACAGGTTGAGGTTGGAGAGGTCGAGGCCGACCACGTCGCCGGATGCGGACGTGGTGTTGCAGCGGACGCCGCGCCACGCGCACCACGGCGACGCCGCCCGGGTGCCGACCGGCAGCTGCCAATCGCGGAGGTTGCTGTCGGGGTCCTCCAGCTCGGCCTTGATGGCCAGGAGGGCGTCCACGTCGGCGGGGCGCGCAGGGATGGCAAATATCGACACTAATATTGTCCCAAACAATAAACTGGGTAAGGCTGCCATTATCACTTCTTCTGCTGGGATCAATGGCGCCTCTCCTGCAGCCTGTAACTACGCCTACTTCTTCTTCTTCTTCTTCTTCTTGCCCGCCGGCTAAGGTCGACTCTCTCTTTCATAGTAGGCCTCTTCTCGTCGTGAGAGCTCGACCCACACTCCAACATGAGCGGCCGAATTAGATGAGGCAGCTGCGCAAAGCCGATCTCGAAAACGAAAGTCCTGACTTGCCACAGAAGCCATGCAAGAGACGACTCTGAAGACTCTGAGAGTGAGAGAGAGAGAAAGAGGAATCAATGCTGCGTGTCTGCAGACATGGGAGAGTACGTACGAGAATCCGCAGGCAGCTTGAATCTTTGATTGTTGATAATTGAATTGGGCAGGCGTGACAAGTCGACACAAATCGATCCGGGCGGACGTCTCTATTGACCAGTCACCAATACTAAGCAACACGCTTGCCCATGAAAGTACGTGCGCGGGAGTCCACACCATTTGAACCTTCTTTCAATAGTAATGTAACATGTCTTAGGCTTAGGCCTGCTGGCCTAGTAGTTCTTTAGGACGCTGTGAGAGTGCTTGATTTCATAAGAGTTGAAGGGGGCGGTTTAAAGTTCAAACAGTTCACAAGAGGAAGCCACGGCGCAAGGAACTTACACTCGTGGCATGTGATTTGATGTTATCCCCTTTTATAGCAAGTATGAGGGGGTTTTGTCGTAATGAAAGCCAATTCGCGGATGTTTATGTGGGACTCGATCGAAATGAACCACTGAGAATGAGGGTTTCAAAAGATGCCACTATGCAACTCACTTTCTACACATGCACACATTTACCCTAACAAGCACTTGTTCCCACCACCATAATGGTTCCCAGCTAGTTTGAGCAATAGATGGGAGTCCATAAAGCTAACTTGTTTGCACATGCAAGATGATTTGTCATATAGAAAATACTAATGAAGAGAAAAACAACTCATAATATAAGACATGCAAGTTGATTGCAATCCTTTTTGGACCATGGCTTCACCCATGGCGCTCGAAAAGGTTTAAGGTTTGAAATCAATTGTGATTCAAGGCACCATAGAAACTTGCTAATTTGAGAACTAGTTTGCATATTCATTCCAAACCACTCCTTGTAAGAACAAGTCCTAGGTATCCACATGAGAGAAGGAAGTTGGTAGAATTCAAGGATCTTAGAGGCATGGATAACAAAAAAACTCTCCAAGATAGAGATTCATGAAAGAAATAATATTCTCAAGCTTTCTTGGAAACAAAGTGCATGAGCCAATCTATCATTTGGCTTAGGGCCATGACACATGTAGGTTGAATTGGCTTGTGTGAGTCTATGAACTTTAAATTATGTGTGTGTGGCGGCAAGTACTCTCCAACTTCAACTTCACAAAACATGGAACTCCAGCTAGTCAATCACTAAAGTACCTCTTAAATTAGTGGTACTGCATTAACTAAAACAAGTTAATCTTACGTGGAGAAAATCTATTTGCAACATAGGCCTTTCTCTCTCCTTGCTGAGTGTTTCTCTCTCCCCCCAAACATTGATACGCTTGTTGGCAATGGACATTAGCAAGGGACCCACCATTACTTTGCACCTACTCATGGCCAATTCTCTGGGAAAGCCATAACTTCCTTGCATAGGTCAATTGACCTATGCAAAAAGCACCAAAAACCTGAGCGAGGTATTTCTTGAAACCATTTGCAAAAGAGAATGAAAGAGAGAGTGAGAGAGCTCAAAACTTGAGAGAGAGAGAGAGAGAGAGAGAGAGAGAGGAAGAAAGAGAGAGAAAGAGGGATAGCTCATCACCTCCACCACCACCACTGCCATATGTGAAGAAGAAGAAGAGAGGTGCAAAGGAGAAGGGAGGCACAAATGGTTTCATCTTCAAGCCTTTGAGATAGATACATTGCCTATTCTAGCTTTGTTTTTATATTCCTTTCTTTTTATTCTTTATTTTTGTTTGTGGAGAGATGCATTGAGAGAGAGGGAGAGAGTGAAGGAGGGAGAGAAATAAATAGACGAAGGAAGGGAGAGGAATAGAGAAAGAGGAGAAGAGAAACAAAGAGAGGGAGGGAGGGAGGGAGGGGAAAAGAGAAATATAGAGATTGAAGGAGGGAAAGAAAAGGAGGGTGAGGGGGAGAAATAATGAGGGAGAGAGGGGGGAGGGAGAATTGAAGAGAGAGGAAGGAAGAAAACAAAGAAAGGGAAAGAGAGAGAGAAAGAGGGGTGAGGAGAGAAATAGAGAGGGAGGAGAGATAAAAATAGAGAGGGGGAGAGAGAAGTAAGGGAGAGAGAGAGAGAGAGAGAGGAGAGAGAAATGAAGGACAAGGAAAAGGAGAGTGCAAAGAAGAGAGAGGGAGGGAGAGACAAATAAAGACATGGAGAGAAAGAGAAAAAAAAAAGTAAAAGAGGGAGGAAGAGAGATATAGAGAGATAGAAGGAGATAGAAAAAGTGGGATGGAGGGAAAGAGAGAGAGAGAGAGAGAGAATGAGAGAGAGAAAAGAAAGAAAAGAAAGAAAAGCAAAGGGAGATGGGGGGAGAGAAAGATAAAGAGAGAGAGGGAGACATTGCTTTCCATTTCTTTATTTTTTAAGTTTCTTATTTTCTCTCTTTACTTTTATTTGTAGATAGATGCGTTGAGGGAGAGGGGGAGAGAAAGAAATAGAGAGAATAAGGGAGGGGAAGAGAGAAAGAAGGAGAGAAACAAAAAGGAGAAGAGAGAGGAGTTCATGAAAAATAGAGACATGGAGAGGGGGGAGGGAGAAATAAAGACAGAGAAAGAGAGAGGGAGGAAACAAACAAAGCGAAAGAGAGAGAGAGAAAGAAGGGTAGGGAGAGAAATAGAGAGGAAGGAGAGATACAAATGGATAAGGGGGCTTCATGAAAATTAAAGAGAGGGAGAGAAAGAGATAAATAGAGAGATGGAGGGAGGGAGGGTGAGAGAGAGAAACAATGAGAGAGAGAGAGAGAGGGGGGGAGGAAGGGAGAGGAAGAGAGAAATAGAGAGATAGAGGGAGGGTGAGGGAGAGAAACAATGAGGGACAGAGAAACAAATAGAGAGAAAGAGAGGGAAAGGAAGGGAGAGAGGAAGAGAGAACGAGAAGGAAGGGGAAGAGAAAGGAAGAGAGATGGAGGGAGAGACAATTAGAGAGATGGAGGGAAAGAGAAAAATAGAGAGAGAGGGGAAGGAGGTATAGAGAGATGGAAGGTGATAGAAAAAGAGACGTGGAGGGAAGAAGAAAAATAGAAAGATAGAAAGACAAAGGGAGGGAGGGAGGGAGAGGGAAAGAGAGAGAGATGAGAAAGAAATAGAGAGCGAGAGAGATACAACTAGAGAGATGGAGGAAAAGATAAAAATAGAGAGAGAGAAATAGGGAAACAAAAAGAGAATGAGAGAGAAGAGAAAGAGAGAGATAAAGAAAGGAAATGAGACATTGCTTCACATTTCATTGTTTTTTAAGTTTCTTATTTTCTCTCTTTACTTTTATTTGTGGAGAGATGGATGAAAAAGCAATAGAGAGGGAGGGGGACATAAATAGAGAGATGGAGGGAAGGATAAAAATAGAGAGCAAGAGAGGAGGAGAGAAATAGAGAAACAAAAGGAGAATAAGAGAGAGGGGAGAGAGAAAAGTGGAGAGAGATGGGAGAATAGAAACAATGAGGGAAACAAAAGCATATTGTTTGTCGTAACATAAACAGAATGGACAATGATGATGGCCATGATATTCAAGTTCATGAGGCATATCTCAATTATCATGTCCCATGCCTTTGCACTTAGTACAAGCTAACAATTCAACGAAAGTGTCACTTGTCTATAGACCACATGTGACACTTCAATAAGTTTCAATCAGAGATCATTGACCAAGCAATCTCACACTTTGAGCTAACGATAAGAAAAGTGTGTACCAATCATGCTTCACATTCAAACTGTAATTGAATATCATATACAATAATATTAGATGTGCCTTGGAAATATCTATAGAGATATACCATTCCATCCCAAGGAATGCACCTATTGCGGCTGTAAGAAGAGTTTGTGGGCATACAATGGATGGAGTGTTTGAGGTGATAAACCTATTGGAGGGCACGTTGCTAACTATGCGCTCAGATACCAAAAGAGATAGTTGGCCTTTTGGACCTTCCTTTAATTTTAGAGCTTGAGATGGAGGCAACGATCGATGCATTACTGCCCATGGATGTCGGATCATCTAATCCATTGAGAGAGGAAGCATCCATACTATTATATGATGGGTGTCGGGTATCTCGCTTAAAGATGTTTCTTGTACTCCTAAGTGTAAAAGTGATGTATGAATAGAGCGATGTGAGTGTGACTGAGTTGTTCAAGTACATACTATGCTCCTTTGTCTTTGACTCCAATATAATAATAATTTTTATACTTTTCAAATGTGCTTGGGTTTCTTTTTTAGGTTGCTAAAATATCACAAACTATCACCTGAAAACATGATGCTTGAGTCTCATGATGATACATGACTAGTGTTATGAAAGCTTAACATGGACTACAATAGCATTCATGCATGTATCAATGATTCATGTAAATGAGCTTCCATTCTCATTGTTGATATCGAACATGGCTCATTTACATTTGCATTGACTAGATAGGGATATTGTGACAGGTTTGGTTACCTCCAGTTATTATGCATGTCCATTTCTATTGTGTAGATCATAGCTCTATCAATTTACTTTTTCTAAACTTGACCAACTAACAAGACTAAAATCCCATGATTAGCACAAGATATGCCAAGTTTGTCCCATTCTTGATAGCAAGCATAATCAATGTCTCACTATTTTTTGTGTAGATTCAATGTTCATAATGCTTTAAATTTCTAGCAGTTCATATTACCGATTGTGATTGCGGGGTGTCTCACTCTAGAGATACATTCCATGATTTATAAGTTGTCGAATTTAGTGCAATGGATCTCACAAAAGAAGATCAAGATATCCTTTATTAAATCTCAAGGCAAGGAGACAATTTGTCTCTTTGAGAAGTACTTGTCCATGAGCATAATCATAATACAAACTCACCTCCTAGTACATCTCATGGATGAAGTGGAGATTGTAGAACATGTCCATACCTGATAGATGTTCTTCTTGGAGCACTTCATGAAAACCTTGAAAAGCTTTGTGTGATAACGAGCTCGTCCAAAGGGCAGCATGACTGAAGGTTGGCTCATGTTAGAGGCATTAGTGCATATTTCAGCATGGCTGTTGATAGTGGATTTAGATAACAGTATGCTATGGACACTAAAGGACGATGATAGATTAACAGGAGATGTGGTGGTTGAAAATTGATAGAAAAGAGGATGGATGGTGTCATGGAAAAGAAAGTGAATTATTTTTATATGTTGCACCATGCATCCATGGAGAAATAGCTCGGTAGGTACGAGCAGGTCAGAAGAGAATGGGAGAAAGTGCGATCAGAATTTTGATGTAGCACACACCATTGATTGGTTCAATATCCTAAGGGCATGGAGGAGATGTTGTGGTTCATGCCTATGAGATGGTTGCATGATGCTTTGACCACAGCTTCATACTTCTCCATGATTATATTCAATGTACAGTGGTTTAAACTGGTATTGAAAGGAGCAGGAGCAACCGTTCAACAATGTCCATCTAGATTTCTAGAGGTAGATTCTAAGAAAAGAAGGAACGATTTGTGCAATACATTTGTCTTGTCGAGTCATGTAAACATGTGCATTACCTTTTTTGTTAAAAATTTCATGACATGAAATAGCCACAAATGCTGATTCATTCTTTACGACACACTTATATGTAATATTGAACAAGTAATCTTCTATCCAAATCCCCAGACATCTCATTGGTAGTCCGCTGTACTATCAATACCGAGTGCTCCAATGTATGATGAAAGCAATGTCTCCAACATGGACGAGGGGAGTATTCAAGTAGAGGACTTGATGTAGCGGGGGTTGGAGGGTAGGAGGGCTTGGAGCGTGTGAAAGAGACAAGCACAGGTAATGTGGACAAAGAGACAAGAGGCCAAGAATTTTTCAAGAATAAAGTGGACTACTCTTTCTATGGAGACTCATGCACATACCCTCTAATGTATGTCGAGCTATGCCAAGAGCTTGGCATGGAGCTGTAGGACCGAACATATTTAAATTCACTTATCAAATCCGTTGATAATTTTCTCTTGTTGGTACTTTAGTATATGCATTTTAACTAACATCCTTTTTTACAGAGTCATGTTTTCGTGATTTACCTAAATCCTTGTATTGATTATGCTAACATCATTTTTTTGATTGTGCAAGTTACCTTTGATGATATCCAAAGAGTAGGATGAGCTGAGGGATAATAGATAAGGAGCATACCACCAGATGGATAGGGATCTCCTAGTTTTACCCAGGATGGTGGTTGTAGGTGGGATAGGGCCTATCTTACATGTACCCTAATAGGGTACGAATGCCTAGTGAATGAGAAAACATGTCCCAGGATCATGAATGATGAAGGGAGAAGGGTGATGGCTCACATGAGATATTCGTGCCAACAAGTATTTAGACACAATATTTTAGACCATTGGAAAAATATACCTGAGGGGAGCAAGGTCTACGTGGTAGTGTCCTTACATAAGGAGTTCCCGATACCTATGGTAATAGAGAGGTTTTCCACATGATGGATGATGGATTGTATGCATGTATGATGTCACGTAGACGATCAAATGCATACAAGGAAATCAAGAACGACGCTTCAAAGCCTAAGTGGTTGGATGTAGAGGATTGGCAAAGACTCAAGGAGGAGGCCACAGACTCTCTAGGATGATGGTGGCAATAGCGAAAGGAAGTAAGGGCATGGTTGGAGACATGGGTCATGCATCATTTGGGGAGTGGCGGCCATAAAACTTATTTGGAGGATTTTTTAAGTTTTCTTTTGGTTGTTTTCACTTTCTTATTTGGAATACCATTTGTACTAATAACCTTATTTCTAACAATGCTACTTTGTTTTCCTTGTAGCAATCCATCACAAAGCATGATACTATAGGTTTGGACTCAATATTCAGAGAGACATAGTCTCAGTGCACTTATCGATATATTGTATGTGCGTGGCAGTCTAGTAAGTTATGCCTCTTTCTTATTTTCAGTCTTTTTTTTTTTGTGATGCATTATGTATTGTGGATTAACCTCTGGTTATTTATATTGTAGAGTCTGTTCAACGTTCCATTGCATCAAGATGAGCTCTGAGATGGTAAGGAGCTGTAGGAGTTGCTTGGATTCATGGAGTACACATCCTTTTCTTTTTTGGCCCTATGATCCATGCAGACTCTTTCCATGTAACATTCCTTGGATATATTTCTTATCCTTTGTATGGACTCCCATTTTATGATATTTATAGATATATTTTCCTATTTATTTTGGACTCTCCTCTCCATCATTCTATGTAGGTCTATGAGTTGTCATCATCGGTCTTGTATTTATTTGAATATTGAATCAACGGCTCTTTTTTTTCCAACATCTCATGATGCATATGTTTCGATGACTATTGTGTACTCAATTTATAATTGATGTATGGAACATTGATCAGCACATGGTACTAGAAGGGTGGTACGACAGCATGCCTAGACACCTATTTTTTTCTCTATGTATAACAGTCACTATTAGCATCACTAATTTACTGCACGCATCGCTATCAATATCAAAAAGTGTTACTATTTGCATCGATTTTACAACACAAATAGCGATGGATTTGTAGAGATGTGTATACCGACATTTTTAATGATGACATGGGTAATTTTTTAGATGAATGTTTTTATTGCTTTAGATGTCGGTATATGGCTTGTATTATATCTTGTAGTGAAAGAGTCTCCCAAGATTAAGAAACCAAAACCAAAGAAATGCATGCACTAGAACCTTATTTTGGCAACCTCTAGCCATATTACCCTATCCCAAGAAAAACATACCATAGCTTACCTCCCCTTACTTCCACATACTTCTCCCTAAATAAGTGAGAATATGCCAATCTTCATTACTCTCTTTGATCATAAAATAAGACATGCTTACCCTCCAGAAGAATATGAATTTTATAATTAACAAAACTCATCTTGGAGGCATTAAATTCTTTGTGATGTTAGATTTTATGTAAATACATAACATTAAATAACTTTCCTTAGAGAAATATGATAAATCTTTTCATGCATACTCTAATAAGTACCAAACCTTTTAAATTCACGATTATCTAAATATAATCTGGCTTGTAACTTGGACGGTGTGTCATTTAGGCAAACAAGTTCCACTCCACAAAGAAAATCTTAATCGCATCTTCACTTCTAACTTTCCTGAAAGTAAATCACCTAATTTTGACCCTTAATTGATGATATAAATGTCACTCCTTTGAGCAAAATAATGGGTGGCGCAAGTGGATTGGATCTAAAGTATGACACTTATGTCTTTCACATGAGTTAAAAGCACATACTTACTTGTGAAAGGATGTTTGAAATTCAATCATCCATTCTTAATATGGAAATTAGTGTGTTTTGTATTGTACATGTGATTGAGCACCTTATTTTTTGTTGCAACTTGCTCTAGCACCTTAGTATTTTGTACTATCTTGATAGTTCCTCAAACCTAATTAGGATAGAGCGGATCAAATAGGCATCAATCACTTAAAGAAAAAGTGCAAATAAATGGAAATGTTGAGTGATAAATGAATCAATTGCAATCAAGCCCACTACAATAGTAAGTGATCATTATTTTTTCTTATAGTCCATCACAATGTCTGGCAACAGTCCTTGGCAATGTGATCATACTTACCACAGTAGTGACCATCCTTATCCTTGTTAGGATTTTCAGATGTCCTCTGTGGCTGCCAGGAGCCTCTGCCTCTAGGGCTAGATCTCTCCCTACCTCTAAAAATTCCACCTCCTCTTGCATTTGAACCCTGCTAATTATTATTTCCATTAGACACATTCTGCTGAGATCCTCTCTGCCAGAGCCATAACCTCTACCACGACTACCACGGCCATGTTGATTCAAATAAAAAACAACATCCTTGCTCTTACAGCTGCTAGAACGTGTAGCCAATCCCAGTTTAACTTTCTCATTAATGAGCAATGCAACAAGCTCATTAAAATTTGGCATTTCAGCTCGCACAGATATGGAAGTGTTAA
Organism: Lygodium microphyllum; assembly: GCF_053477565.2. Lineage (NCBI taxonomy): Eukaryota > Viridiplantae > Streptophyta > Polypodiopsida > Schizaeales > Lygodiaceae > Lygodium > Lygodium microphyllum. The sequence goes on along the minus strand of NC_141163.1, from coordinate 79,054,874 downwards.
ACAATTTATATTCAGGCCCCAAGCCATTTAATGCTACTGCAACCATGTCTGCATCCTCCACTTGTGTACCAATGGATGCTAACTAGTCTGCAAACGATCTTGATTTCAGTGACATAGTCTTGAATAGGCCTACCATTTCTGTCCATATTATTGAATTTCTGCTTCAACTGTATCTTTCTGGCACTTGTGGTTGTGCCATAATACTTGATCAAAATGTTCCATGCATTCCTTTTGGTGACTTGCAGTTCATTATCTACATCACCATAGCATCCGAGATACATAGTGACAGCCAATGTAAAACCCTACGTGCTCTTTCCATCAAAGCTCGGTGTGCCCGTCTCTGATCAGCTGTAGGATTCCTCTATTGGAGCTCGGGTTCAGCTTCAACACCTATTCCCAAATCCCAATATCCTTTTCCTATCAAGAAGTTCTTCATGTAGAACTTCCATATGATATAGTTATTGCTGTCAAGCTTTTCCCCCACTATCTGGGTTATGTTGTCGGTTCTATTTGCAATTTCCATATTGCAAACACTGCCTGACTACCTGCAAACCAAGGCTTTTTAATTGATCAGTTTCAGCCTTCCAATGCAATGACAGTTTTCAGCAGCAACCTTTGCTCACATCGCTGATATTTCAATCCAAAATACCTGTCACATACATCCCTGTCAAGTGACAAACCACCTAGGTATTACAACCCATTTACTTGAACTGCATTCACTGCATATTCAACATGCATTCAAGCTAACTAAGAGTAAACATACAAGCAGTTTGTGAGCATAAATTTTTAGTGACCAGCAGCCCTTTTCCAGCCAAAAATCGAGTATATATGCCTCAAAACACCCCTACAGCACTTCAGACAATTACCTCTGCATATGAGAGTCCATACATATCAATTTGGACACAAAGTAATTCATGTACAGCAAGTATAAGAGTCAAATAACCTTCTTATAGGTTGCAGCCAGCTCAAACACAGTCAAAACAAGGTGTATCTCAGCCCAAAAACTCCTCAAAATGTCATATACATATGCCACCACAACTGGAAATCAATACATGATCATTTCATCATCCAAAGAGGTCATGTCTTCAAGAGCTAGTATCATACAATGCATTTACTATTCATAAATGGCTAAATCCATGTCAATACATTTGTTTTCAGCTTCAAACATTAGCATTCAATCCCCTTCTCAATCCACAAGACATTTACCAAACATATGCCAAGTCATACATCTCACAGAAGCCAACCAAAGTCATGGAGTGCTTCAACATAAACCAATGCTTGCTACCAATAGTTTATGACAGATTTTCAGCCTACAATGAACTCTCATATCTGTGTATTTTCTTCAAGAAATTGCAATTTAAAGGCATGAAAAATAATGCATATGTCTTCTAGGATGTATGTATGCTTTAATGAGGTCTATACAGCAAGTCAAATAGCTCCAGTTTCCATCCAAGATCAAGTGTATGCTACCCTTTCCTTGTTTATAACAGCTGATCTGCACTTACTTTCAGATTTGTACCTCTGTCTCACAGTCCATAGTTGAGCTCCCAAGCAAGCAGTAGAGCTCTAGGGTCTTCAACAACCTTCCAAGGTATGTTTGCAAGCATTTCATAAGTCAACCAATGCTTGTTACCTTGATTTGCAGCCAAGGGAATCGCCTTATCAACAGAAGGCGCAATCACAATGGCACTGTGGAGTGTGTTTCGGCAGATCTCCATCACAATGATGATCAATGCTCTCTCTAATGTGGTCAATGAAGCCTCCAAATGCTCCAGACAGGACCGAGGCACACTCCAATAGCAAAGAGAAACACAATGACCTAACACTTACTCAGCATGAACAATGGCAGCCTGCTCCTCTTCACAGAGATCCTATCTCTTCAATCTTCAGGTCTTCTTCACTTTGTAAGCTGTAGAGAGCCCATCCAAGATGGCTCTGATACCATGTTGAAAGTCAGAGAAGGGTTAAGGCAACATAGAGTAGTAGTGTACTATCTCCTCTCATTTCTCATTATTCCATAATCACACATAACTTAAGTGAATACAACACTTAGGTCTAACTGACCATCTACACTAATTGTGATTACACCTAGAGTCACCGACGTATTCAATGTCCGCATATGGACACATCTGGCTAAGTGTCGGGTACACACTAACCAAAGGTGAAAGAGCTTGAAGTCTTAACAAGTCACTAATAAGATATGATAAGTAAGGAAAAACGAAGCTTTGTAAAGATAGGATAGACATATAGAGAGTTAGTGATAGTAACTAGATAGGATATTTGTATAGATGTAGAAGATGATAAGTAAGGAAAATGAAGCTTTATAATGTCAAGTTATAATCTCTTTCTAGTGCAAAGCTATCAAAGGCTTATTGTGTACATATCTTCATGAAAATTCCTATCCATTGCTAACCTTATGTAAAGTGGAGCTTCTCCATTTGCATAAGTGAGTTCTTGATTATGACTAACCCTCTATTAAGTAGATTTTCATAAAATCTTGCAAATTCCCAAAAGTGAAAAAGTTCTTTCCTCTCTCCTTTATAATCATGGGCAACTTCATATTTAAAGTCAACCTATTGAACATGTAGGTAAAGACTAACCTAATGACTATTATATAAGGCATCTAAATTTTAGTTCCTTCAAGAGGAATCTAGGTTGATTTGAATGAACCACTTTAGTTCTTAGCCACTTTATGTACACTATTGGCATTGCTTATGTTAGTCTTTTTTCTGGTCCATTTTGAGGCCATAAAGGAGTGCCTTATTGAAAAAAAGGGAACGGAATAGAGAATTTGAGAAAAAGAGAAGAAACAACACGGCATGAGGAAGAGTGTTCAACATAAAAAGCTTGTAAAAATGTACCTAGTTATTGTTCAATGCAATACAAAGCCTACATGGAGCCATCTTGTAAGTTCCTTTTTGCACAAAATCACATATATACATTGGATGGTTTAAATTTGGAGTGCATTTTAGACATAATGGGCATTTTGGGGATCAAAGGACTCTTAAGAGTCTTTGGGAAAGTTGTCATAAGTGAGGCCCAAAACATATGGTAAAGTGCCAAGGATGTGTTTGTGTGTGTGTGTGTGTTTACATCTTTATCTCTAAGTATATTGTGTAAATCTTCAGCATTAAAATTAGTTGAGTCACATAAATTGAGATTTTTTGGAAAGATTCTTATCTATAAATAAATACATACATACATACATACATAATACATGTGTATGCTCATAAATATATGAATATAGGCAACTTGTCAAACCTAGATACGAGGGCTATTTCAAAATTTCCAACTCTACAAAGCTATTGAAAGCGTCACGTTTTTTGAAAATTAAAAAAAAAAGACGAAGCCCGATACTAATGCGTCAAATTTATATTTAAATAGTGCATGATGATACATCTCTAGGAATCCACTTGACGCTACATGCATGACACATCACATGCATACACGCACCCTCTCTCGGTTCGGTGCGACCAGTGTTCAAAAGCGATGGGAGGGTCCTAGTCATCGACACGAATGATGAACACGCGCTCGTGGTGGCACTAGAAGAGCAGAGCTAGCGCAGGTTTTGAGCTGGAGCACCTGGTAAGTAACTGCTGGTCGATAGCTAGTAGCGAGAGAGAGAGAGAGAGAGAGAGAGAGAGAGAGAGAGAGAGAGAGAGAGCCAGCCAGCCAGCCGCAGGCTGCAGCCATAGCAGCTGTCGTTTAATTATAATCGGAGGCTTTGTCTGCACTGTGTCTGGATTCACGACAGTTGACTAGGACACACATATATATGTATGGGCCATGGCAGTGACAGTGGTGGTAGCAGTCACTGTGGTTCGAGCCACGTGAGGGGGTAGAGAAGATAATGTTGGTTTGTGGTCCTGCCTGTCATCAAACATCAAGTCACGAGGGGAGGCTTCGGGGCGAGAGCGCGACTCTCAAAAGGCTGCCGTTAGCTGTGCACCTCTCTCGTTGTTTGTGTCGTGAGTGTCTCGAGTCTCTCGAGACATTCCTTCTCTCTCTCTCTCTCTCTCTCTCTAGACTCTCTCTATTCCATGGAAATGTTTAAGCGTTCTTTCCGATATATAGTTTTGCAGAAAGCCATGGCCTTGCCAATGATGCATTCATTACCCTTCGTGGCTCCAAAGTTCCAAGTTCCAACTTCCAACCCTGATCGGTTCCAACACCTTCGGTCTTGACTCTTTACACATTACCCTCTCCGGCCTCTCCCAAATGGGCAAAGCCCGTTCACTCATAGCATTGTTTCATTTAAAAATGCCCACTTTAAATCTTGCTATTTACAGCTTCCAAAGAGAGGAAACAAAGAGGGTGTGCTGAGCTGCCCCACTCAACGCATTTTTCGCGGGCTAAATGCACCACTAAAAAAGAATAGCTACATGTGTTTACATTCTTGAATGGATCATTTCCAAGAAAAGAAAGGGGGAAAATGATGGTGAAGGAATAATCTCTCTTCAAGGGATCATTTTGTCCATTACTTTTTTGCCTTTCTGTTTGCTAGTGATTCGTCTGCTCAATAGATCTCCTTCTCCCCCAAGTGTGCCCTCCTTTTGACACACTGCATAGAAGATGCTTCAAATAGCCAAGTACTACAAAAAATTAATCGGGCAAAGTGAAGAAGATCATGGTGAGTAGGAAAAACACATTTTCTCCTAAGCTCTCCAAAACATAAAACCCATGAAAAGTAACGTGTAACTAACCAACAACCATTCATGGTTGGTGGAATTTTCCACATGCTAAGCATGTCTAGATGACAACTTGAAATGGTCCCCCTTTTTTAAAAAAAAGTAGGATTTAAAAAAGAGAAGAAATAAAAATAGCAATGGAATTTAAAAAAAGGGGGTAATGATCATGGATCCCCTCTCCTACCCCTCCCTCCTCCACATAGCCCCTTGATTGGACCTTCCCTTTGGCTACCCTTATCCACATCCCTCATCATGTCCTCACTATTTAGCTCCCTATCCACCAGCTACATGTATCTTCCCCTCCTCTCCCTCTCCTTTCCCCTCCCCCTCTTGCTACCCCCCCACAAAAAAGAGAGAGAGAAAAAACTCTCAAGGACACACAAATCCTTGCCCATGTTGCAACATGAGAGAGAGAGAGAGAGAGAGAGAGAGAGAGAGTGTGTGTGTGTGTGTGTACTGTATATATGTATGTATGTATATATGTACACACACACACACACACATACATCAGGGAGAAGAGAGATCGTCTCCATCTTCATCATCTCCATTGTTACTTAGCAATCTCTTAGTCATGCTCATGTGAGATCTATTATCTCTTGACCCTATCCACTTGAGACTAAGGAGTCAAAGCTCATTTGAGGCCACTATTAAAGCATTGTTTGTGAGTCGCAATTGTGCCCAATTGCAAGAGAAGCAAAACCCATAAAAATTGGAGATATCAAGCAAGCCAACAATATCACCATTGAAACAAACAATAAGGGAATAGTTGACTTTCCACCCTCTAGTCAATATGGCTAGGTTTTGCATAAAATTGCAATGCTATTATATTACTTCTGATATTATCAAATTACTTCCATTATTAGGAATTATTGAGGGGATTCCATACCTTGTCTTTGTATGGCTACTTCATGATTATATTGGTGATTTAAGAGAAGGTTGAAGTGGCTATATATAGTAGTTGCCTACTTTCTTCAAATCCATTCGTACCCCTACAATATCTCTCTTTCTTGTGATATGGTCTCACAATAAGCTGCCCATATGGGACCCAAAAAATGATTGATATGTAAGTGGGTCCAATATGGCAACTCATAGAAAACTCAAAACTGTCGCATTCGGCTTGGGTGTCTCCTCATGGACCATTTTCAACTCATACCAGCTTTGGGCATTCATTCGTATTAGAGGTTGTCCAAGAAAACCTTCCATTAGTTCATGACCCTCTGGCAAGAAAGCGGTGTGTCCCTGATATACCATCTTCTTCATAGTTTGTAACCTTCGCGAGTTTAATTGTTGCCCACACAATGGACATGTATAATAACTTGAGGTAACCAGACCTCTCACAGTATTCCTATCTAGTCAACACAAACTTGAATGAGCCATGTTAGATATCAACAATGAGAATTGAAGCCCACTTACCTGAGAAGTTCTCGAATCTTGAGAAGTCATGCATAGTCCACATAAGAATGGCTCATATATTAGTAGACCGTCGATCATTATGCTTTCTCATATCTTTCACAGTGATCCCCTCCTCCCACAAAATTTTGAGCTCATTAACTAATGGGCGGAGGTAGACATCCATGTTCTTGACTTTGTAGTGCCCAAGAATGAGAAAGCTAAGGATCAAGTGTCCTTTCTTCATAGAAAGCCATGGTAGGATGTTGTAGTTTACAAGGACTACAGGCCACACACGGTAAGAAGTTGAATGAAGATTGAATGGATTCGCACCATCCATAACAAGATCGAGCTAAAGATTCCTTGGCTCTCGTGCAAAGCCTAGAAAGATGGAGTCAATGTGACTCCATGCACGTGAATATGTTGATATTCATTGGACTCCATTTATGGATCTATTTAATATATGCCAGGTTGTCAAGCTCACCATGCTTGTTGTATGAAATATGTGACATATACATGATATAAGTGGAAGGTGTTTGAGAACCTTCTGAGAGACAATTTGTCCTTACAAGTTTTGTCGATACCTATGAGCAGCACACTTTGGACATATCTCCATAGTCTCGTAGTCTCCTCGAACATCAGATAATCATTGATACATGCGTGGATATTGTTGTAGTACATGCTAAAATTTTGTAACACCAGTTGTGCATCATCATGGAAGTCAGGCATCGTGTTTCTAGGTGGCAATATGTGATATTTTAGCGATCTAAAAAAAACCAAACACCTTTAAAGAGCATGAATTCTTTTTTTATAATAGACTAAAAAACAAAGGAGCAAAGTATGCTTGAACAACTCGATCACATTGGCATCGCTCCATCCATACTTTGCTTTTACACTTAGGAGTGCAAGTAGCATCTTTAAGTGAGATACTTGGTATCCCTCATACAATGGTATGTACGCCTCCTCTCTCAATGGATTAGATGACTCGGCATCCCTGGGCAGTAAGGCATCGATCATTGCCTCCACCTAAGACTCCAAGATTGAAGCTCTAAAAGGTCCAACATCCATTTTGGTATCGAGGGTGTAATTAGCGGTTTGCCCTCCAATGGGTTTAGCTTTTCAGGCACTCCATTCATCACATGCCTAAAAACTCTTCTTATGGGCCATAATAAATACATTCCTTGGGATGGAATGCCATCTCTTTGAAGATATTTCTAGAGTACATCTAATATTATTGTATGTGATATTCAATTACAGTGCAAATGTAAAGCATGATTGATATACACTTTTCTTACTATTAGCTCAAAGTCCAAGATTTCTTGATCAATGATTTCCAATTGAAACTTGCTAAAACATTGCACGTGGTTTATAAACAAGTGATATTTTTGTTGAATTGCTAGCTTTCACTAAGTGCAAGGACATGGGACATGCTAATTGAGATACGCCACACAATCTTGGACATCAGGATCATCATCATTGTTCATTTCATGTATGTTACGACAAACAATATGCTTTTGTTTCCCTCATTATGTCTTTTCCTCCATTTTAGTCTCTACTTATCTTTCTCACTCTCTATTCTAATATTTCCCTCCATTTCTTTTCTCTCCCTCTCTCTATTTCTCTCCCCACCCCTCTTTGTCTCTGATCTCTTTCCCTTTCATTTCTTGTATCCCTTTTCTCTAATTGTTTCTCTCTACCCCCCCTCTCTCTCCCCCCATATCTCTATTTCTCTCTTCCCATCCCTCTCTTTCTCTCTCCAACTTTCTATTTTTTAATGAAGCCACCTCTCTCTATCTCTCTTTCCATCTCTCTATATTTCTCTCTCTCTCTACCCCTCCTTTTCGCTCTCTTTCCTCTCTTTACCTCGCCTTTCTTTTCTATCTCCTCCTTCTCTCTTCCTTCCTTCTCTCTCCCTCTCTATTTCTCTCCCCACCCCTCTTTCTCTCTCTCTCTTGGGCCTTTCTTTTTTTCCTCTCTCTTTGTTTTTCTCCTCTCTTGCCCTCATTGTTTCTCTCACTCACCCTCCTCTCTTTTTCCCTTCATCTCTCATTTCTCTCTTCTTCTTTCTCTTTGTTTCCTTTCTCCCCTTTCTCTCTCTCTTTCCCTCTTCTCTGTCCCTTCGTTCCTCTCTTCCTCTTTTTCAATGAATCTCTTTGCAAACAAAAACAAAGGAAGAAAATAAGAAAACACAAAAACAAAGAAAAAGAGGTAATGTACCTAACTCAAGGGCCCGAAGATGAAACCCTTTGTGCCTTCTCTTTGTGGCTTCCCTTCTTTCTCCCTTGCATCCTTCTCCTTCTTCTTTGCATATGGCAACAATAGTGATGAGCTCTCCCTCCCCCTCCCCCTCCCCCCCTCCCCCTCTCTCCCCCTCTTCCTCTCCCTCTCCCTCTCAAAAATTTGACCTCTCTCGCTCTCTCTTTCATACTCTCTCAAATGTTTTTGGAAAATGACATGCTTGGATTTTCGACGCTATAAGAAGGGAGACTCTACTTTTATGATGCTAGGGAAGGCACAATATTTTAAGGTTAATGTCACTTCTTGTTGGGTTGATAATGTCATAAATATTCTAGAAAATGGTCTTTCAGAATGACTCATAGAGAATGCCTAACTCACTAATTTCTTGATTAGGACTTAACCCTACCAGATGGTTGCAAGTCAACTTTATAGGTTGGGGTAGGATGGTCTCCTTTGATGATGCATATGTGAGCATAAGAAAAGGCCGAGGATATTCTCCAAGAAGTACATGTAGGAATAGCTAGTGTCATTTTGATGCTAATAGCTATGAAAGTCTTGCAATCATAGTTATGATGACCCATCTTGTTTAGCATACAATATGAGATGCCAAACATTATGATGATAAGTGGTAATGCCCAAAACTTTTGATTCGAAAGAAAAATATAGAAATCTCACCTATTATTGCTAGATAACACTTCAAAAAGGAGGGTATTGACTTTTAGGACTAATTAACCCATTTGCTCAATACTCTCAATCATACTACGTTATCATGAGATAGCAAGCTCAACATGTACAAACATTGATGATGAATTGCCTAGTTAGATGGATTCACATATCTATACTTAGTCCATTGGTTGTCATTATGATTCTCACATGGCCATCGACTCATCACTTAGTTACATCTACCTACAACTAGCATAGTTATAGTGCTAGTTAATTAGTATAGTCAATTATATACTATTTGACTTAGTAGAGCACTTTTCTTATGTTGTATCTCATCTATACTTTTTGTATATTATATACTATACAAAAGATGAAAAAAAAAGCAAGAAACTATTTTGGCCTTCATCTCTCTTTTTGTTTTCTTGAGTGAGCTTCTCCTTGTATATATTATGTGGGTTCAATGCATCAATTCAAGGATGTCCCCCACCAAACTATTCACAATATGATATCAAAGTTGAATATTTTGGAGAGCTAGAGTTAGAAAGAAAAAGTAAGGATTCAAGCAAGCAATTGAACAGGTAAGAAGCTCTTCTATTCTCTCACTCTTTCTCTTGCATAGTATATCATGGAGGCATTAAAAGTAAGATAGAGCAAAAATCTCAGATTACTATGATATTTGGTATACAAGTAGAATGGCATATATTCTAAAGATATATTCTATAGGGTTATATGTCATGTTTTGGCTATTAGGGGCTATTTCGGGCCCCTTTTGGCTTTGCAAGGTTGTGGACAATAGTTTTGAGGGATATTGCAATTTTAGCTATATTAGTTGTCAAATGATGCACAAGTTACACAATTTTAATTCTGTAAGTTTTGAGGTGTTTTCCAAGAAGCAAACATAAGTTTTATCAGTAAAAAAGTTACAAATTACATGCATTATTGAGCAGTTAATGAAAAGAAATATATATGGTTTATTGTTGTGCACTTTTTGTGAAGATTGCAAATGACTTATAGTTTGGTACTCAATTTTATCATAATGATTAAGAACAATGTAAGCTCTCTTATTGAGAAGCTACACAAGAACAACTTTCCATCATGGAAGTGGTATGATGAGCTTTCTTATTGCAAAAGACTTGTATGAATTTGTTTTAGATAGAAAAAAGGAAGCAAAGATAAGCGATCCTCCCCCGTGAGAAATAACTAAAGACATGGAAGGAATGCAACACAAAAGACAAAAAAGTGATATATTGGTTGTCTATAGTCATTGATAATACTATGACGGGATATATAAAAAATGTAGAGACTTCACCTGTGGCTTGGTCCACCTTTGAAAATATGTTTTTAGTAAATGAAAAGGTACAAAAGATTCATCTCAAGAAAGAGTTGAAAATGTTGAAGAAAGGGAAGATGTTTGTAAATGAGTATATTTTGAAGTTGATAAGGATTATAGATGCTTTGACAACTATTGATGTAATGCCTAATGATGATGATTTAGATTTCTCTATTGTAGGTAGCCTTAATAAGGAAAAGACATATAAATCTTTTATGTATGTATGGATGTGGTTTCCAGATTTTAATGATTTGGTCTCTCTCAAGATTTTTGAAGAGATCAAGATGCAAGGTGAATCATCTAAAATAAGTGGTGAATATGTCTAGGAGGGAGCTCTAGTCAAGTTTAAGAAGAGGATGTAGCAAGTTCTCATTAAGGGGGTGTGATATGAAACATGTTAAGCAATAACAAACAAAATAGGTTAACGAATCAAGTTTTCATTAGGGAGCTGTGATATGGAATATATTGGAAATAACAAACAAAATATCTTAAATTAGGGGAGTTTGATGTTATACAATTTTTAGGAGGTCGTGATAATTTTAGATATAGAAGGAGCTCTAGAGGAAGAGGTGGATAGCAGAACAATTATTCTAGTAATTTTGATATTGTTTGTCATTATTATGGAAGAATATGCCATATTATTACAACCCATTGTTATGATAAGAAGAATGACATTTGTAGAGGTAAATTGTAGCCAAGAAACAATGATCATCTTCAAGACAATGATGAGATATCTGAGTATTTTGTTTTTCATGTAGTATATGATGAAGTTATTATAGAAAAAGGGATAAATAATGATGTATGGTATATTGATTCAAGTGTATCTAATCATATCACCAATCATCCTAAATGGTTTGAGATGTGTAGGATTTATAGAGCCTAAGTTCTGTAGAGACAAGTGATGATTCATGCTATCCAATTTTGCACATTAGAAAATTTTGTTTATTCTTGCATAATGGTTAGACAAAGTATTTGTTAGATGTATTATATCTGCCATTCATGAAAATTCTAGTATCTATTCGTCAAATGGTAGAGAAAGGGTGTGTATGGTGACAAGCGCAAGCTTGACACAAGAGAAAGTAGAGCTAGCCACATGGTTATATTGGATGCTAGAGTTATTACTATGAATGTTTCTATGTATAAGCAAAGGTATATAAACATTGAAATTTGGTACAAATATGTTGGTCATGCAAATGTGCAAAGGGTAAAATTGATACAGTCCAAAGGGTTAAAATTTTACCTATATTGAGATTACAAAATTACATAAGGTTTGAAAAACATATCAATTTCAGAAACACACAAGGTAACCTTTTTGGCATGATAAAGATATAAGTAGAAATATACTTGATGTTATAGATACAAATGTTTAGCGGTCTATATAGAATGTATCTCTTGGTAGCATCAAGTATTTTATTACATTTATTGATGATTACTCTAAAAAGATATGGGTATATTTCATGACGAAAAAGAGTGAAGTATTTGAGCACCTCAAAACCTTCAAGGCTATTGTTAAAATTGAAACACCCTTGAAAGTGAGTGTGTTATTTTTGTGAGCTTTCAATTTCGTACTTTTGCAATTGAAATTGATTTTTCGAGATTTTTGAAACAACCTTGGCTTTTTTCTACAAATGATATTCACATTATTGTTCACTACATAAAGGTATAATGAGAATTCAAATATAATAATCTCACAATGCCACACACTACTACTCTTTTTTAACATGAAGATATATGAAATATCATGCATACATCACCATGTGGGAGCTTCCAATGAAATGTATACTATCCAAAACAGAGGAAGCAATAGTACTAAATCACTATGGAAGAAAATGCTCCAAACTTTTGCATCACCCAAAAACAATACAATATCTAGAAAATTTCCACAATTTCTACGCACTAATCTTCTTGCAATAAAAGATGACATGCCACACCCTATTGATGTGAGCACAATGATGAGTAGGCCAAAACAATGAACAAGCCATGCTTAGCTATGGGCTTCCTATATGACTGGGCATACCTTATATGTTTGCCCTAACACAAAGGCAAGGTTAGTGGAAGTTATTGCAAGTTGATATATGACCATGTACTCCTTGGATTGAAGGCCAAGTATGTGCACGTACACATACTATATATGTTTCTAGGCAAGAAAATCCTTTTGGATAGATTCTCTTTTTTGAAAATCAATATAAGTGCATCTAGGCTCTTCTTTGATATGTACATCATAACAACGCTCCATCAAGACTCAAAATACTGAATGCTGCATCTCAAGTTCCACTATTTCCTCTAAGAAGGTCGCAACCATGCAAGCAATTGCCTCTATTCTCTTTGGTGCATCTTTGCAAATTCCATGCATCCACTTGTGTCTCCTCCCACTTGAACTACCTTCTGCAGAAGTAGGAGGTTTTCTCTTCTCATTCTTTGATGGTGTTGCAAAGTAGGCAAACTTAGAACTAGCTTCTTTTAGGTTGCTACACTCTTCCTTTGATATATTTGTTCTTCTATCAACTAGCCACAAAGATGGAACAATTGGTGATACTATCACTTGTTTCTGCACAACATTTGTATAATGCCTCATGTCATGATTACAAAACCATATCGATTGTGCAATGGCCTTGTCCTTATAGGCTCTGTTAGACCAAAAGCATGGTGCAACTAGCCACAGTTGGCAACTTTGTGGTTTGGTTCCTCATTTTTGGAGTGCTTGGGTATGATGAAGGTTGTCCAACAAGTGGTTTAGGTAACCATAATGAATGATTTCCTATGTAGTACCCTTAAGCCCACATTTATATAACAAACTCAACATAGAGAAAAAGCACATCTAAAATATCCACACTAACTATAAAATATAACAATTGGACTAAACATAGAATATCATTCACAATTATGTTTTAAAGTGTGCTAATGAGTGGGGTTAACCACATTGAGCTATACTTTTACACATGTATGTAAACATCAATGATGCGATCTCTAAGGGCCTAAAATAAGGAACAAAAGGAGAACTTATAGCATTTGAGGTAATAGCAACGAAATTGGTTGATACTATGGAGATTGCTCTATAGAGAGCATTGTAGTTGCATAGAGCTCTACAACACTACAAAATACAATATTTATTAGAAATATAAATACAATAGTTGAAGAATCTTGTTCTAATTATGCTTATCAACATGGCTAGCTAAGTATAGTCATATGTATATATGCATATATAAATGTGTTGCAGAATGTTATAAAAAAGCACCATAGAATGTCAACTAACATGTTTTGAAGTATAACAAATGAAAAGACTAATACTAAAAGTCTTAACCTTGTAGCAACATTAAAACTTCAATTTAAACACCTAGAATCTTTCAGGTAATCTTACACAACCCTTAGGAGGTCTTAGAATAGAAAATGACTCTTCAATCTAGACCAATATGGCCTCTATTCAAGGTCATGCTCACATATATAAATTGATTAATGCCTTATCCTCCCAAAATTTAGGAAATCCTTTCTTCTCTCTCTCTCTCTCTCTCTCCTTATATTGGGACATATGTCTTTTTGTTTTTTCCCTTTTTAACTCTCTTTACGATTATCTCTCTTTATCTCCCTCTTTTGCTTTTCATTTCTTCAGTACTCAAAACTAATTTGTCTCCGCCCCAGTAGTGCTTTCTTTACATGTTCCCTTTAACTCTCTTGCTTTCTTAACAAAGAGTATGTTTTCAATTAGGATAACTCGAACCCTTTGGTAGGTGCATATAATCTCTTATTTTAAAAATTCCCATGGGACCCCTCAATTGAAACCCTATTTTTCAAAGTCTTACAATAGATACACACAATTCTAATACAACCACTATATTCATTTTAAGAGAAACAAGGATATGGAATCACATCCCTTCTATATTCAAGAACTAACAAGAGTAACAAGAAACAAAATAAGTCGATAACCAAAACACCCCATAATGCTCATTGTTTGAGTGGTATATTGACTAATGACAAAGGTAGCATGTTTCTGCGATCCAAGAGTGCTCTCAACATGTCTATATGTAGGATTGACAACATATAAATGTTGAGCATTAGCAAGAAATTGGAGTTCTTATTACCTTTTTTAGGTGATTATGTTGGCACCTAAGCTTCCAACTTTTGAGTGGTCTAGCTATGATGCTCCAATCAATCCATATATATTTTGGTGCAAAATTTGAACATGAAACTCTAGCTATCATCTGAACTATTGTTGATTAAACAAAGCAAATGCCACCTTGAAGCAGTCACTTCTTGCACCACAAGGCTCCATGCTCCTGCCTTCTTCCATCCTTAGATTCATTTAGACCACCTTCTTCCCCTCCAAAACTGCTTCATTGTTTGCCTAGGCCCAAGCTTCAAAGAGTCTACCCTATGTGTTGATCACTTTAATAGGCCGGGCTCACCCTGCTCTGATTGTGCCCTATAGTGTGGCAACTGCACTCTTCCTTCATCGAAGCCTCATGGGCTTGCTCCAATATGTGGCCTCAAAATCGTTCTGTCTTCCCCTACAACAATAATCTTTCACCAAAAGGTTGCATCAGCTACTCAAGTTTGCAGCAACTCCCCTTGTAGTTCTAGATCACGACCCCTTTAGCAAGAGAAGCCCTCCCCTTTCATGAGCTAGAAGCTTCCCTTTCCTCCTTTTACTCTATCACCTGCATCAATGCTTCCAAGTAGTTCAAGCTTTGAATGTTGCAGCACTTCGCAAGGTCTTCTCAAATATTGCATGTAGAGAGGGTCCATGCAACACCCTCAAGAAATTGATCAGGCCACCCTATGCTCAGTAGTAGACCTTTCCTTTCATGAGTCCTCCTCTCGCACAGTTAGGTGGCATCTGAGTCATGTTCTCTTCCTTGTGAATGCAACCCATAGATTATTCTGACCCACTGAGTGTCTCTTAGTCGTGCGAGTCTTTAAGTGACGATGTGTTTGCGGGCTCTCAACATACCCTGTGAGCCCCCCCATCGTCCGCCCGGACGTCGTGGATGCAGACGCTGGAGTCCCTCGCACATTCAATTAATTAAATTAATCACATATTCCTAGAAAAAGCATAGCAACAAAAATTACGTGTCCCTGTGACACTAGTCTTGGCATTCCGAGCCATCCACGAGTCCATGTCTCAAAGTTGAATGCGATGGGTCAACACAGAGATTGAAATCTCCCATGAAAAAGCGAAGCCTTACAAGGGAGAGACATGCTCTCACCTAGCACCATAACTCACGACGACCAAGAGCATCATTAGGAGCATAGAGACCCACCAAGTTCCAACCATAACACTTCCCCTTCATACGTGATTTCCGTAACTATAAATCTACCCGATATATCTCTCTTGATCACTACTGGTTGAAATTTCTCTCTGATATGGTGACCAATGCGCAGTAAAGGTTCAACGTTCAATGCCAGCTCCATTTAATGCTTTTAAAAAATTATGTTTGCCTAACAAACAAAGCCAAGGTTTTACAAACAATTGCTCTTTGGCATATCGTTCCCAACAAAAGCTCCGTTGTACGAGATTTCATGTAAATTGCCAAACTAAGCCATGTGCAAAGAGCCTCCATGTCATTATTTCTCTCCATCTTAATTTTTTGGGAAAAAAAGGGGGAGAGGGGCCGAGCCTCCCCATCGTCTGCATCCACGCAGACGACGAGGGGGCTCTGCCCCCACTTTTTTTGCCCAAAAAATAAGTAATCCTAATGTCCCCCATGGTGATGGTTTGCATTTTATATCCCACCCATTTGGCCTACCACTAATGGTCCATCAAGTGTTCTTGATGTTGATCTACATCATGCTAGGTAGTAGGCCCCTTGAAGAAGTGTGCCATTGTTATTTCTACCATTAAATACATTGCATGCAAAGTATTTTCCCACCAATTGTTTCTTGTTTTTTTTGGTTGTATTAGCCCGCACAAACACACAACTAAAAATAAGCAAATAGAAGTTGCCAAGCATAGTCATTGTGACATTGTTTGGGTTTGTGTTGTGCCTATCTGCTGTGTGGATGCATGCATGCATGTGCATGGAAAGAAAACACATTTGAATGTGCATGATATGTTATTGATACACTTTGTTTCTAATTTATCTTTCGTTTCCAATTGATATTCGTAGGTTTTGTTAGTAGAAAATAATAATACATAGGCTAGTCTAGGCTATGCATAGGCGTTGGCTAAGCATATGCATTTAGATGCCCAAATAGACACACCCATATTTTTTCCAACTTCAAAAAACATGTTTATTGGCTCATTAACATACATATTTCCTTGCAATGTCAGTGTATCGTGTATAAAGACAAATACTGATGCATAGCAAATATACTCATCATGACCGAGTGCATTGAAATTTATCAAGCAATGGAGTACGCATACATTTTTCTTTTATGCTCTAAGGGGCTAGAGGACATTTGTTTCAATTCTTTGCTTGTGTACATAGGGTTGAAAATCACAATGGATTAATACATAGTTGGTATAAACCTTGAGCCTAGGCTTTGGCTTTTGCACTAGACTTCAATCAAAGTCTAGATCTTTAACATAACCTAGCTTGATCTAATCTTAAACTCTATTTATAAACCTACCCTAGCCCTAGCACTTGCCTAAGCCTAAGTTTGATGTAGCATATGCCTAGAGTATGCTTTGTCTAACCTAACATAAGTAAGCATATAGATACTTGGCTAGGCATATATATGTTAGGTTTGGGTAGGTTAGGACCTATGCCACTTATTTATCCTTATATTTGTCTCTTAAGGTTATTTTGCGAAAGAGAATAAATAAGTTTGCAAAGGCACCCTTAGGCTAATGAAGAAAAATAAGGAGCAATCAACTATACCATAAGCCCTAGACTAGCATATCAATCTATTTATACTAGTCCTAGCCTTTACATGCTTAGGCTCAGGCCATGTAAGACTAGGTTATATGAGTGCATAGGCTAGACACATCTATGCGAATACATACTACCTCAAATGCTTAATCAAAGGCATCATGATTGAGATAGATAGATACTTTGCCATTCATACATGGCGAGAGAGAGAGAGAGAGAGAGAGAGAGAGAGAGAGAGAGAGAGAGAGAGAGAGAGAGAGAGAGAGAGAGAGAGAGAGAGAGAGAGAGAGAGAGAGAGAGAGAGAGAGAGAGAGAGAGAGAGAGAGAGAGAGAGAGAGAGAGAGAGAGAGGGAACTATTTTTAGAAAGTGTCCGGTATGATTTAACATCTACAAGAGGGTTGCAAATATTTACATCTTACAATAAGAAATATCTTTCATGTTTTGTGTTCCAAAACCAATATTAAAGTGTACAAGACATTAGAAAGCATGGATATCTCAAGTTGGCAGACCATCAAATATCATAAACAAGTTTTAAATGTTCTTATATGAGTAAATGGTAATGCATAGGCTACAAGAATTACTTGAAAGAAATAGTCACTTTCTAGGGAGCCTAAGTAACCAAGTTGTTGTCTTCCATGATTGAACTTTCATGTGGTAAATATGATCTAGTTTGCAAAAATTAGTGCAAGTTGATGCAAGTTGTCCATATGGCTACAATGTGGTGAATTTGTAGCAATATCAAACATGGCAGTGTCGGCAAAGCTAATAAATTTTATTGCAAACAATAACTTTTGAATGTCTATTGTCATTTGAAATCCTTGGTAGATAAAATTTTGGCACCTAAGAGAGTGCTTGGCAAGAGAAAGAAATGTGTATCACCTCACAATAGGCATCAAGTTAGCATAAAGCAATGTTCAGGATGCGTTCTTGGGCAACTTATAGACCAAGAAGTATCATCATGTGTGAGACTTGTGGACAATCCTCCAACAAAGAAAGAATGTGGTCCAAAAAGATGTGTCTTCAATGACAACAAAGCATAGGTAGACGGGGACTCCAATACCATTGACGAAGTTGCTGGAGCACATATGTAGTCACTTATATACCTATTTCATTTATACATGATTGTTTGTTTATTTTTGTTTATTATTATTTCTTGTTTTTTATCCATGTGATATGATTGCTTTAATGCTATTTTTTAATTATTGTTTATTAACATTTGCATTACAATGACTAATATGAAATATAAGGGTCTAGCTGATAATGAAGAGGTGAGTGATGATAGTAGTCAAGGGGAGGATGATGATGGAAAAGAAAAGAAACACTCAAGTCACCTAGGCAAGCAAGTTTCTCTAGGCTTAATAAAGGATGTGCTAAGCTAGTTTTATGTTAAGAAGAGGACATTACCTCCCCATGTGCCTCTTTATAGATTGATGGCTCTTGAGGCAGTTAGATTTGCCATGGGGGTAATGCCAGTGGGGTTGATTCCTTCCTCAGGTAGTTCACTATATGTATACCCTCTATATCATGTGCGTTCAAGGCCTATTTATAAATATCCTTATCTGTAATTATTTTCTTAATAAAACATAGCCCTTTTCTATTCAATCTATAAGTAACCCCTTTATATGGGACCCTTCTATATGTAAAAAATGTGTAAAAATGGTATTTTAAAAATCCCTTATGTTGAACTCACATACGTAAATTTATGACTTATCTCCTCGGGATTCCTTCATTTGCTTCCACTAGTTATCTTGAGACTATGGGACACTTCCTTGTTTTAGTTGTAGGTCCTACACAGGGAAGACCATGCTTGTGACACAGAGTCTTTAGCTTTCTTTCTTCTTATCAAAGCTTCCTTTTTGCATGAGATTTTGCCTCCCTTCTCCACATGAATGTTGCTACCATGTTCAAGCTTGTTTGAATAAGTTTCACATTGCCTTTATTGCTTTAATAAGTGCATCTTTTCTCATATATTTCTTGCCCACAAGAAGTCCTTAACTTGCCTACCTACACCCCCCCCCCCCCCCCCCCCCCCCCAACATAAGGTCACATGCCTTCATACTCTTGGTCACAAACTTACTTGACTTTTCCTTCTCCACTTGAGTTAAACCTAAACACTATGATTAAACCACTAGATCAAGAATCTCTAGTGACTCAAGATCCCTTATAACCTTTCTTGTCATATCATGTATTTATAGACCTCTAAATGCATAGAGCTATGGGTTTTCATTTTCCTATATAGTATGGACATAAAATCATATGATATCCACCCCCTCTAAACTTGCACGTCCTCTTGCATTTGCCAAACTATCATTCTTTTGCAAGTTACCAAATTTTAGCTCATTAGTGTATTAATAGTAAATTTATGCCCAATGCCCCTTGGATCTCTCATTGGACTATCTAGACAGTAACTTATATATCCCATCACTATCAGATGGCAACGACATTGCAATTGACTTGATCTTTTTATCTACACTCTTGTATTTTTTGTCTACAGTTGCATCAGCCCATTTAATCATCCATAAAACCTTTTTATTGAGCAAACTCTTTTATGACTTGAAACATGTCCAAAGAGCAAACCTATAGTACATTGCTTTTAGCCACATTTTTAGAATTTACCACCATTGACATTCCAGCCATAGTGTCTACAAAAACTAGCCCTCATATAAGCTTGAAATGCGCTCATCAGCCAATAAACTATACTTTTTCAACTCTTTTTTAGGTTTACATATGTATACTCGTTTAGCCCTACATATGGAATCTTGTTTGCTGTAGACTTAGTAAAACTAGTAGAAAATACATATTTTCCTACACTAGGAGGCGAGGGCTTCCTCTAGGTAGCACTATCATAGTCCCACATTATAGCAATGCCTATTGAAAACTAGATTATCTTAAATTCCTTTGCATTTGGAGGCAATGGATAATCCATTAACATGTCTCTATTTCTTGGATGATTTACACATATAGTGAGAAATTGGACAACCCTTTTTCTATATTTACTTTTGACTCTAGTAAAGACCAATCCTTCATCCAACATCTGTCTCCATATGAACTGTTGTAGCATATATTTGTCCCAAAATCATTGTATAAGAAGAAGTGTCATGAAAAAAAAAAAGTTACTTCTCTTGTACATAAAAAATTCTTATCTTAATATTCGGACATGCTGCACAAAGATCTCCATGGGAGTCGTTTCTTGCTTGTATTCCCCAACTATGATCAACATCAACTAGCTGTCATGTATCATTTTCATATAAACTCCTAATAAGTACATTAATATTCGATCCATGTTCATGCAATGCAATACATGGAGTCTCAAGCTTCCTGGTGCATAGATCGGATACTGTATGCTTGCGTACTGAATGGCGGAAGGTCCCCAAGAACAAAAGAACTCTACTTTTTGCACAAAACTCAAGGTAGAAAGCATGCACGACATGAACAAGAGACCAATTGGGTGCAATCTCCCCCCATGCCTTGTGTGTGTGCTCCACAAAGCATGTATTTTATGTATTAATCATCTTCAAGCTCAAAAAATAGCCCAAATTGCAAAATAGCACGCTTTTGGCTTTTGAGTTTGCTTTAGCACAAAATAGAAATAAAGCTAATGGGCGGGTGCCCCAAGAGTCAGGCATACCCAATACAATGTCCAAATACAAATATCATAATCGTGCACCCATGCCCATACAAAAAATAATAAATAAATATCCAACGCCTTAATAAATAGCCGCGACAAAACATAGGCGCCATGCCTAAGGTATTCGCCCATCAAAATATAAGTGATAACTCGAATACACACTATCCTCCAATGCTTTCCTCCGCCACTGCTGCTATCTCTACACATCAACTGAAGCATTCACAATCGTTAGTAAAATAATACAATTAAACCGACAAAAGTGAATACCTAGCAGTCTTCAGCTACATAAATAAATCAACTGGTTAGAAATCAATCCTAACCTTAATTTATCACGAGTGCGCACTCTAAACTCATATACGCTTATTAATTTAATATGTATTTTGCGGAATCACCCATGTACACACTAAATTAATGAAACGCCCGAAAAGGATAGGCGTCCCCATCAACTTCTCGCACAAAGAATCCACTTTGTGTATGAGCCTCGGTCAACAAAGTTTATGGAATCCACCTCACGGAATCCACCGTGGCACGGAATCCACCGTGAAATATGCCTCTTGGCATCACTTCCCAACCTTAACCATGGTTTCTGTGGTTAGAGCCGAGCCCAATAGTTTTAAGAATAATGAATTTTAGGGATAAATCTTGAAGCCTCATTATCAGTATGTTGCATCTGCGTCTAATGAGTAGTTTTGCAAATAACTGAACTTTTGGCCAATATATCAACATTTTTACCCTCGACCAGCTTATGTACAACATCATCCCTTTCCAAAAAACAACACATGTATTTTTTCCATAATCAGTCTTTATGGCCTAAAAACCAAGCTCTTCTTCCATCTACACCATAGCATTTGATGGATAATTAATAAGCTATTGTTTCGTCTTTATAATTGCAATCATTTCATAATGAAACTCATGTTTTGCAATAAGAAGTACCACCCCCAATAGTAAATTCCACCCTTCTATTGAGAATATGCCCTTCAAGCACTTATATCCATCATAGTCTCAATGCCGGACTGTAGGTTGTAACCCAACTATTTATCCTTTTTCTTTCCATCCTATTTCTTTTCTTGAGATATATCCTCCACTACATGCTTAGAAGTAGGCTAAAATGAAGTCCTAAGTTGCTCAATATTTCAACATGTCACTCTTTTTGAAGTCCTTGTAGTATTTTCATCCCTCTTTCTCTTATTCTCCATAATTACATCTATGTTTTTAAACTTAGCATGATAAGTATATGTTGAAGGAATCATCTGGTGAGTCCCATTATGTCATGTCATGAATGCTTGTACTTGCATTAGTTAATTCACTCCTTGATACTTTGCTCTTCTCAATTGCATGCATTCCATCAGACCATATCTTAGCTCTTTGACTTGCCATAATATTCCTAGGGACTTTCTCTATCTGCAATCCAAATATGCATCATGATACACGTCACAATCATGCCTCTCATGTTGAGGGCTATCATATCATATACGACAACAAAAAAAACTATCCCAAGTAGGCTTAGGGACTATAACCCGCCCCCTTTCATCCAACTTTACAACCTTCAACTATAGGTCATGCATCCCCTTCACTAACTCCTCCACGATATGCTCTTTCACTGTAGATACAATAAGTACAGCCATAGGCAAATGTGGCTTAACTATAGATTTTATTGCCTTGCCAAATGTGATAGGCGTATTTCCAACATTCAATATAACCCTTCTTCTTTATTTCTTCATAAGTGCATAAACAACCTCTTTGCATGATGCCAATCTATCTTAAGTACTATTTTTGTTGTTTGATGTTCCAAAAGATCTTCCAAACTCTCATGTAGTAAGGTAGGATTCACTGCCTGTAAAAACTTATCAATTTTTTGTGCTTCTAGAGCATGTTGCTTTGCTACATCTAACTTATCATATCTACTTTCAAATTCATGTAGCAATTCAGTGGTGGCTACAAATCCTTTGTTGGGATTGGTTGCCCAATCTTGGAACATTTTGTGAGTAACTAAATAAGCATACTTTATCTAAAAACTCTTCCCTTAAATCCTTTTTTAATTCAACCCAACTTAGCTCCTTTAGGTAAAATTCAATAATGTGTGTTTTTTTACTCATACAGAATGAGCCAAACAAAGTATTGGCTCCATGCAAGCTGTGTAATCCAAAAAAAATTCATTTTCATTGCATACAAATGCAAGTAAGTTGAAACATTACAACCATTAAATAGTTTAACTCATTTTCCATAGCTTGCAAAGCTTAGCCACTCTACATATTCTAATATTGCAGAAGCTTGCATCCATAGTTTGTTGTTGCGTTATTGTGACTACAAATTTTAAATAAAGCGATTCATCTCATCACTTGCCCCTATAGAAGAACCCAAACCTAATGCATTACCCATCTTGCATCCTTTTAATGGCCTTCATTTTGGCTTTACCAAATGTTGGGGAGTATTAAGTTGAAGGACTTAAACATGAGGATTGAGAGAGAAGAATGTAGAGAGTATAGTTTGAAAAGAATAGGAAAAGAGAATATGGAACCAAATTAAGTTTAGATAAATATTGATTGAAGCTATCACAAAGCCCTTTGATTAATCTTATGCACAACAAAGCAAGTCCAATACATGCACTCAATGTATGAGTGTAATTATATCTTGTGTTGTGACGATGATTGCCCAAAAGCTATGACATGAGAACTTAGAGATAACCCTGTTGTAGGACAATACCCCATATGTAGGCTTTATGCATTCACATGAGCTTCAAGACTCATATCTAATCAAAGAAAATTCGTAGCATAAAGTAGGTACTATCAACTAGTTATATGAAACCAAGCAACAATAAGTAAAGAAACCAATGAAATCCTTGTATGGACCTTAATACATGATTTTGTCCTTGTTTTATTTCTATTTATAGAAATAAGAAACCACCTATATACTACCCCAAAAGCACCCTAGAGGGGCTCTTCATATACTTCAAACATCTACCCATTGTAGGTAGTAAATGCTTCAAGAGTTGATCCAAAGATGGTCCTACGGATGGTCTTGGCAACCACAACTAATGGTTTCTTACACAACACCCTTGAGTATGCATGAAAGATTTTGGAACCCATTGTTGTATTATGCTAGCTCTTTGTCGACGTCTTTGTCTATAAACTTTTGATCTTTTACTTCGTTTTCGCTAGTCCACTATTACTTTGTAGTAGTGGTTTGGGAGGTCATGGCTGCATCCTTAGCATCTCATTAACATCATTCACTAGTTTATCTGCTTGGGGAGGGGTTATGCTAATTGATTTTCTCGCTTCATTGTGTGCTCAAAGAAACTATGTAATAAGCATTGCCCTACTTTTTTCATTCGATTCATGAGTTTAGGATTTGCTCCTTGCCTTTTTCTTACACACCGATGAGATGACCCTTAGTGAAAATTTTAATTATCCTCAAATTTGGTAGCCTTAGATGATATATCCATTGCACTACATTATCAACCTCATATTTTGTTCCTTACTTGAAAGCTCTACTACAAGGAGTTTTTCCTTTCCCACATCTTGCAGTTAGGGAATAAGATGGTTAAACTTTCAGATTCGATAATTGTGAGGATTTTGCATTTTCTTAGGAGAGAATATGATTTTCCCCCATAGGGATTGGAGATTGCATTGGTCAATGTGAACTTTGTTTGGCCTATTTCAATCCATATTTTATAAGTCAAGATATTGAACTCCACTCCATCGATGAGAGCATTAATAAGATGGGTAAACTTTTAGATTCGATAATTGTGAGGATTTTGCATTTTCTTAGGAGAGAATATGATTTTCCCCCATAGGGTTTGGGGATTGCATTGGCCAATGTGAACTTTGTTTGGTCTATTTCAGTCCATATTTTATAAGTCAAGATATTGAACTCCACTCCTTCATCGATGAGAGAATTAATAGGATACACCCTTTTTGTGTTGTAAGTTTGACTCTAAGATAGGCACATGATATTATTTCATCATCTTCCTAGTCTAGGTTCATAAATGAAAACTTCCAAATGCAAATATTTTTCCTAGTTTCACTATTGGATGAAATCATGTCTCCTCCATGAAATGTTACTTGCAAAGCATTCAAGGTCAAGATTGTTGATCTCAATCATCTTCACCTTCATCTCTTGAGAATGTTGCGACTTGTTTCAATTGAGTACAAACTAAATAAGTTGTGCAAGTATTCTAGCATAGCCTTATTTCTCTCAATGATTAGCCTGTCCCATTATAGAGCTCCATGGTCTCCATTTTTAGTCATAATGTGTGGGCTTTCTTTGTATTAGAACGTTCTTTGATGTCTTCCATTCTACCTGAATTGTTATATTTATTTTTAGGTTTGTTTACTTGCTTGGTTCCTATTCTTTGAGTGTTCTTTGTGGTCCTTTAGTCCCTCTTCCATCTATGTTTTCTTTGGCATGGTTCATTATTACCCTATTATTGTCTTGCAATTGTGGCTAGTACTTTCTTGCACAATTAGTAGTGTTGCTAGTACTTTCCTTCCTAGGATTTTGATGTAAATATGCACATACAATCCAATCATGTGACTTTATCATTGATATAAAGTGCATCAACAGAGCCAAAAAATTAATCATAAGCCAATACCAAAAAAGCTGAGAAAAAACATTCTCTTGTCTCTCAATGTTCTAACAGCATATCTCATTAAACTTTCCATGCAAGATTCCATAATCATTAATCCATGTTTTGAGCTTTATACAAAGAATCCGAGACAAATTCTCCTTCTAGTTTAAATATCATGTGCTCAAACAACACATGCAAAAAAACACTCAATACTCACTTTAAGAGTTAAGCACCCATACCTCTTTTAAATGCTACTACAAGCTTGATGCATGGGTCAGCTTGCCGGATGCGCCCAAACCATCATTGACATATTCCCACGGAGCCCCACATAATGTCGACAAGCCTCACTAATACACAATAATAGCTTTTTTTGGGTGACATTTGCTGCCTTATTATCTCCGAATTACCACACCTTTGACCTCATCATTAGATGAACTCCTCCTACAATCATCGAAGGCCGCCCTTCAGACTGCAGCAGCATGCCTCACACAAACCCTCTCCACGTAGAGAAATACCTTCCGAAGGCAACGATGGCGGCTCTCTAGTTTCAGCACGTCAACCTGCGCTTCTCATCTCCAGTATGACAAACACGAACTGCTACCCTGCTCCACGTTCACCAGATTGACATCATGTTGTCTTCTCATGACAGCTCACCACCTTCCAGAGCAACACCCCTGGATATCGCAAGCAGCGCCTCCTTTAGCACTATATTGTCAGTGGCGCTCCGTCTCTACACGGCTTCTTCTTAGCTCCTTCTTTGTCAGCATCCCTTCACTAAAACGACAATGGCAGCCTCCTGATATTCATGCAGTCAGCCCAACAGCCCCTTAGGCCCACCATGATACTCGGCCATATCATGCAGAGTCAGCTTCCTTCGTCACGTTCCCCCCCGCCTCATGCATGCGACTAGCCCTCCATAAATATTCTCATTACCTGCGTTTTTCATTTTGCAAAGCTTTTTTCTTTAGCCACAACTCAATAGCCTTAGCTTTTCTCAAAATCATACACCCTTTTTTTCCTCCCACTGTTTTTGCCACTGTTTTCTCTTTCAAATATTACGAACTATTTTTAAATATTTTGATTTTTCGAAAACAATGACCATAGGCTTTGGGTATGCACTTGTGCTCTAGAATCTTTCACACCTCTAAGTATGCCCTTCAGCCCAATAATTTTCAAAATGCTCAGGTATGCTCTCACTAGAACCAACCCTTTGAAACTTCATAGCCGACCCTCTTCCAACATCACTCGGATCCTTGTCAAAGCATCTTAAAAACCCAAATCAAAGCTAGTGAAACTTCACACCAAACTAAATAAAATATTGATGCTGATCACAAGAGAATGTATGCCAAGAAGGACTCAGGTGTGTCTTAGCTCCCCTTCAGGCCTTCATCAACATCTTCAACTTCTCTAACACCTATTCATGCCATGCTCCTACTAAAAATATGCCTTGTTGATGTACCAAATGCTTAGCCAATCCTGCTTTGGAAGAAATGCAAAGAGAAATCGATGTCTACAGCAATCGAACGGTTGACGCAATAATACACAAAAAAATGCATGCATTGAAAGGATTTGTACCTAGCCTATTTATAAGTGCAAGTGCGTCATGCAAAATGCAAACGTAGTTACTTTATTAAATTATGATCCTTAATCTCACTTCGCCTTGGAAGAAATAAGTGTTGCACTTCACTCCACCCATCCAAATCTCACAAATACTTAGAAAATAATGGTCCTCAAGATATTTGACCAAGTAGACAACCCATCTCAAGGAGTCCTTCATGACCCTCAAACTCACCCAAGCACCTTTCTCTCTAAGCCTCAGGTTCCTAATTTAGTGACAAACATCCTAACTCTCATGTGTGCAAGAAGCAACGCGTGCACAATGAAGGTGCTCTCTTAAATGCGTGTGCATCTAAGTTTTAGTACATATAGCCCTAGTGGAAATCATGATGTGTTAGTGCTCAATGATGGTGCAATAC
Organism: Lygodium microphyllum; assembly: GCF_053477565.2. NCBI lineage: Eukaryota > Viridiplantae > Streptophyta > Polypodiopsida > Schizaeales > Lygodiaceae > Lygodium > Lygodium microphyllum. The sequence goes on along the minus strand of NC_141163.1, from coordinate 79,027,588 downwards.
ATACATTAACTCAACTAATGGCATGGAACTAATTCGAAAAATTTGGGGGATGGCCCCTGAGTAGAATGTATCCAACAAGTGCAATGTGAAAGTACTCATGAACCCATAACCCCTATGATGTGCAAAGATATTGACAGGATGTCTAGCAGTCTTCAATCAAAATTCAACTTTGATTTTTCCAAGAGAACACCAATCTCAATCAAGAAAATTAAGTTCTCAAGCTCAACAAATCTTAAAAAATGACATTAACAATTCCTAGTCTAATTAAACACAAAAAATCTAATTAAATACAACAAGACAAGTAGTCACACAAATAATCAAGCACAAAAAATCCTACCTACAAGATGCAATACTAGGGTTCCTCAGTTTACAAAAAAATGTGTGACATTTTAGTCAAATACCAAAATTTTATATGTATGTCATGAGATGTGTTTGTCAATGATAGTGAGAATTGTTTATATCCTATCCACTGTATATCATCAGGTAAATCAAAATCAGTTTATAGGTCCATGCAAGAATGTAAGTATGAAAAGGTATATCAAGATTTGCCAAGAGTAAGTTAGTGTATTTCAAGAGATTCTTAAGTTAGTTCTCATGTCTAAAGTAGCAAACCAAGTGGGAAAGGGGTTTAGAACATTTTTCGGAGTCCAAAGAAGTGACCAAGGGACCAATTGAAAAGAGAGGGTGCCTAAGATTAAGGTTGCAGAAAGTAGTGAGAAGAAAAGGAGGGTTGCACTAAAAATAGGGCTATTCATGATTATTGATGGCACTATGTTCCTACATTTTTAATGCATCAAATCTTGAGTAAAAGCTAGAATCAGAAGGGATGCAACTCATACTTTAGTTTTAGAAGGGAAAACTTAGTGTTTTGAAGGAGAGGAAGAATGATATATACTTGATTATCCTTGTCTCTCTTAAGAGAGCATTAACAAGGCTGAATAGAGGGTTCAAAATAGAGATATTATTGATGTAATAGCTAAAATTACAAGGCTGAACTAAAGTCTTCTCACTAGTCAAGTGATTTGGCTTAGATCTGAGTGCCTTTCTTCTCTATTTTGAATTAAATTTCAAGGCAGATTTGTATTATTGAATACCTACTACTATTTATAAATGATTCTTGATAGTAAAAAGAAATGTTTTTTATTAAGAAATTTAAGACTCTTTGGGCTGAATAGTATCCAAGTGGCTATGTATATCATCCAGATATTTTAGAGTGATATAGAAGCATTGTTTTAAGCAAAATACCTTGTATTACTTGTATAAGCTTTGGTTGACTAAGTTTATTGAGTTATACAAAGAAGAGTTTCTTAATAGCTACATTGTTTCATGGAATTCTTATTAAGAGGACTTGTTAGAGTTTTCTTTAATTTGATTCATAGAATTTCTTGAATCTCTTTCTCTCACTATTCTCTACATCCCTTCTATCCTAAAACCCAAAGGTAGAACTATGCATCTTATCATTGATGCGTAAGCCAAAATTTTGATCTTTTGGAAGGATGGTAAGACCCATTCAAGATAGACAAATTTTCCTCTTGAGAAAAGCTTTGGCATAGGTGTTATATAGAAGTGTCTTGAAGAAATGGAAGTAAGAAATGCATTTGTAACCATAGATGATATCCACATATGGTTTACAAATTGAGAAATCTCTTAGTTCTCTTGGTACATGCATGGTTGACACAATGTCTAAAGTATGGTCACATGCTTTGGATTGTGTAGAAAAGGGAAAGACATCTAATGCCAATCTATCATGTGTTGGTTAGAACATATAGAGTAATAGATTGGGATGCTATAGTTGACTCCTTTATGACTTGTGCATACTCAAAAAAAGTGCAAAATATTGATATAGTTGTGGAGAAAAAGAGACAATGATGTTGTAATTACCTCAAAGAGGATGACACGAGGTAAAGCAAAGCAGCACAAGGCTGTTGAAAAAGCAACACTCAAACACATAATGAATATGTAGCGTAGGAAAAGAAGCAAGAAGGAAAGAAGAAAGACAAGCAGCATGGGTATAACTTGTAGTCTGTGACATAGAGATTGCTACTAATATTAAAAAAATACTTGAGGAGCGGATCTTTAATATTAGGGTTCAGTTTATGCTTAGTGAGGTGTTGGAAATTTCCAAGTGCAAATCTCATGATGAAACTATAGATATTATTTAGATAAAAATATAGTTTGTGTGAGAGATCACATGCCTAAAAACTCTTCTTATGGGCCATAATAAATACATTCCTTGGGATGGAATGCCATCTCTTTGAAGATATTTCTAGAGTACATCTAATATTATTGTATGTGATATTCAATTACAGTGCAAATGTAAAGCATGATTGATATACACTTTTCTTACTATTAGCTCAAAGTCCAAGATTTCTTGATCAATGATTTCCAATTGAAACTTGCTAAAACATTGCACGTGGTTTATAAACAAGTGATATTTTTGTTGAATTGCTAGCTTTCACTAAGTGCAAGGACATGGGACATGCTAATTGAGATACGCCACACAATCTTGGACATCAGGATCATCATCATTGTTCATTTCATGTATGTTACGACAAACAATATGCTTTTGTTTCCCTCATTATGTCTTTTCCTCCATTTTAGTCTCTACTTATCTTTCTCACTCTCTATTCTAATATTTCCCTCCATTTCTTTTCTCTCCCTCTCTCTATTTCTCTCCCCACCCCTCTTTGTCTCTGATCTCTTTCCCTTTCATTTCTTGTATCCCTTTTCTCTAATTGTTTCTCTCTACCCCCCCTCTCTCTCCCCCCATATCTCTATTTCTCTCTTCCCATCCCTCTCTTTCTCTCTCCAACTTTCTATTTTTTAATGAAGCCACCTCTCTCTATCTCTCTTTCCATCTCTCTATATTTCTCTCTCTCTCTACCCCTCCTTTTCGCTCTCTTTCCTCTCTTTACCTCGCCTTTCTTTTCTATCTCCTCCTTCTCTCTTCCTTCCTTCTCTCTCCCTCTCTATTTCTCTCCCCACCCCTCTTTCTCTCTCTCTCTTGGGCCTTTCTTTTTTTCCTCTCTCTTTGTTTTTCTCCTCTCTTGCCCTCATTGTTTCTCTCACTCACCCTCCTCTCTTTTTCCCTTCATCTCTCATTTCTCTCTTCTTCTTTCTCTTTGTTTCCTTTCTCCCCTTTCTCTCTCTCTTTCCCTCTTCTCTGTCCCTTCGTTCCTCTCTTCCTCTTTTTCAATGAATCTCTTTGCAAACAAAAACAAAGGAAGAAAATAAGAAAACACAAAAACAAAGAAAAAGAGGTAATGTACCTAACTCAAGGGCCCGAAGATGAAACCCTTTGTGCCTTCTCTTTGTGGCTTCCCTTCTTTCTCCCTTGCATCCTTCTCCTTCTTCTTTGCATATGGCAACAATAGTGATGAGCTCTCCCTCCCCCTCCCCCTCCCCCCCTCCCCCTCTCTCCCCCTCTTCCTCTCCCTCTCCCTCTCAAAAATTTGACCTCTCTCGCTCTCTCTTTCATACTCTCTCAAATGTTTTTGGAAAATGACATGCTTGGATTTTCGACGCTATAAGAAGGGAGACTCTACTTTTATGATGCTAGGGAAGGCACAATATTTTAAGGTTAATGTCACTTCTTGTTGGGTTGATAATGTCATAAATATTCTAGAAAATGGTCTTTCAGAATGACTCATAGAGAATGCCTAACTCACTAATTTCTTGATTAGGACTTAACCCTACCAGATGGTTGCAAGTCAACTTTATAGGTTGGGGTAGGATGGTCTCCTTTGATGATGCATATGTGAGCATAAGAAAAGGCCGAGGATATTCTCCAAGAAGTACATGTAGGAATAGCTAGTGTCATTTTGATGCTAATAGCTATGAAAGTCTTGCAATCATAGTTATGATGACCCATCTTGTTTAGCATACAATATGAGATGCCAAACATTATGATGATAAGTGGTAATGCCCAAAACTTTTGATTCGAAAGAAAAATATAGAAATCTCACCTATTATTGCTAGATAACACTTCAAAAAGGAGGGTATTGACTTTTAGGACTAATTAACCCATTTGCTCAATACTCTCAATCATACTACGTTATCATGAGATAGCAAGCTCAACATGTACAAACATTGATGATGAATTGCCTAGTTAGATGGATTCACATATCTATACTTAGTCCATTGGTTGTCATTATGATTCTCACATGGCCATCGACTCATCACTTAGTTACATCTACCTACAACTAGCATAGTTATAGTGCTAGTTAATTAGTATAGTCAATTATATACTATTTGACTTAGTAGAGCACTTTTCTTATGTTGTATCTCATCTATACTTTTTGTATATTATATACTATACAAAAGATGAAAAAAAAAAGCAAGAAACTATTTTGGCCTTCATCTCTCTTTTTGTTTTCTTGAGTGAGCTTCTCCTTGTATATATTATGTGGGTTCAATGCATCAATTCAAGGATGTCCCCCACCAAACTATTCACAATATGATATCAAAGTTGAATATTTTGGAGAGCTAGAGTTAGAAAGAAAAAGTAAGGATTCAAGCAAGCAATTGAACAGGTAAGAAGCTCTTCTATTCTCTCACTCTTTCTCTTGCATAGTATATCATGGAGGCATTAAAAGTAAGATAGAGCAAAAATCTCAGATTACTATGATATTTGGTATACAAGTAGAATGGCATATATTCTAAAGATATATTCTATAGGGTTATATGTCATGTTTTGGCTATTAGGGGCTATTTCGGGCCCCTTTTGGCTTTGCAAGGTTGTGGACAATAGTTTTGAGGGATATTGCAATTTTAGCTATATTAGTTGTCAAATGATGCACAAGTTACACAATTTTAATTCTGTAAGTTTTGAGGTGTTTTCCAAGAAGCAAACATAAGTTTTATCAGTAAAAAAGTTACAAATTACATGCATTATTGAGCAGTTAATGAAAAGAAATATATATGGTTTATTGTTGTGCACTTTTTGTGAAGATTGCAAATGACTTATAGTTTGGTACTCAATTTTATCATAATGATTAAGAACAATGTAAGCTCTCTTATTGAGAAGCTACACAAGAACAACTTTCCATCATGGAAGTGGTATGATGAGCTTTCTTATTGCAAAAGACTTGTATGAATTTGTTTTAGATAGAAAAAAGGAAGCAAAGATAAGCGATCCTCCCCCGTGAGAAATAACTAAAGACATGGAAGGAATGCAACACAAAAGACAAAAAAGTGATATATTGGTTGTCTATAGTCATTGATAATACTATGACGGGATATATAAAAAATGTAGAGACTTCACCTGTGGCTTGGTCCACCTTTGAAAATATGTTTTTAGTAAATGAAAAGGTACAAAAGATTCATCTCAAGAAAGAGTTGAAAATGTTGAAGAAAGGGAAGATGTTTGTAAATGAGTATATTTTGAAGTTGATAAGGATTATAGATGCTTTGACAACTATTGATGTAATGCCTAATGATGATGATTTAGATTTCTCTATTGTAGGTAGCCTTAATAAGGAAAAGACATATAAATCTTTTATGTATGTATGGATGTGGTTTCCAGATTTTAATGATTTGGTCTCTCTCAAGATTTTTGAAGAGATCAAGATGCAAGGTGAATCATCTAAAATAAGTGGTGAATATGTCTAGGAGGGAGCTCTAGTCAAGTTTAAGAAGAGGATGTAGCAAGTTCTCATTAAGGGGGTGTGATATGAAACATGTTAAGCAATAACAAACAAAATAGGTTAACGAATCAAGTTTTCATTAGGGAGCTGTGATATGGAATATATTGGAAATAACAAACAAAATATCTTAAATTAGGGGAGTTTGATGTTATACAATTTTTAGGAGGTCGTGATAATTTTAGATATAGAAGGAGCTCTAGAGGAAGAGGTGGATAGCAGAACAATTATTCTAGTAATTTTGATATTGTTTGTCATTATTATGGAAGAATATGCCATATTATTACAACCCATTGTTATGATAAGAAGAATGACATTTGTAGAGGTAAATTGTAGCCAAGAAACAATGATCATCTTCAAGACAATGATGAGATATCTGAGTATTTTGTTTTTCATGTAGTATATGATGAAGTTATTATAGAAAAAGGGATAAATAATGATGTATGGTATATTGATTCAAGTGTATCTAATCATATCACCAATCATCCTAAATGGTTTGAGATGTGTAGGATTTATAGAGCCTAAGTTCTGTAGAGACAAGTGATGATTCATGCTATCCAATTTTGCACATTAGAAAATTTTGTTTATTCTTGCATAATGGTTAGACAAAGTATTTGTTAGATGTATTATATCTGCCATTCATGAAAATTCTAGTATCTATTCGTCAAATGGTAGAGAAAGGGTGTGTATGGTGACAAGCGCAAGCTTGACACAAGAGAAAGTAGAGCTAGCCACATGGTTATATTGGATGCTAGAGTTATTACTATGAATGTTTCTATGTATAAGCAAAGGTATATAAACATTGAAATTTGGTACAAATATGTTGGTCATGCAAATGTGCAAAGGGTAAAATTGATACAGTCCAAAGGGTTAAAATTTTACCTATATTGAGATTACAAAATTACATAAGGTTTGAAAAACATATCAATTTCAGAAACACACAAGGTAACCTTTTTGGCATGATAAAGATATAAGTAGAAATATACTTGATGTTATAGATACAAATGTTTAGCGGTCTATATAGAATGTATCTCTTGGTAGCATCAAGTATTTTATTACATTTATTGATGATTACTCTAAAAAGATATGGGTATATTTCATGACGAAAAAGAGTGAAGTATTTGAGCACCTCAAAACCTTCAAGGCTATTGTTAAAATTGAAACACCCTTGAAAGTGAGTGTGTTATTTTTGTGAGCTTTCAATTTCGTACTTTTGCAATTGAAATTGATTTTTCGAGATTTTTGAAACAACCTTGGCTTTTTTCTACAAATGATATTCACATTATTGTTCACTACATAAAGGTATAATGAGAATTCAAATATAATAATCTCACAATGCCACACACTACTACTCTTTTTTAACATGAAGATATATGAAATATCATGCATACATCACCATGTGGGAGCTTCCAATGAAATGTATACTATCCAAAACAGAGGAAGCAATAGTACTAAATCACTATGGAAGAAAATGCTCCAAACTTTTGCATCACCCAAAAACAATACAATATCTAGAAAATTTCCACAATTTCTACGCACTAATCTTCTTGCAATAAAAGATGACATGCCACACCCTATTGATGTGAGCACAATGATGAGTAGGCCAAAACAATGAACAAGCCATGCTTAGCTATGGGCTTCCTATATGACTGGGCATACCTTATATGTTTGCCCTAACACAAAGGCAAGGTTAGTGGAAGTTATTGCAAGTTGATATATGACCATGTACTCCTTGGATTGAAGGCCAAGTATGTGCACGTACACATACTATATATGTTTCTAGGCAAGAAAATCCTTTTGGATAGATTCTCTTTTTTGAAAATCAATATAAGTGCATCTAGGCTCTTCTTTGATATGTACATCATAACAACGCTCCATCAAGACTCAAAATACTGAATGCTGCATCTCAAGTTCCACTATTTCCTCTAAGAAGGTCGCAACCATGCAAGCAATTGCCTCTATTCTCTTTGGTGCATCTTTGCAAATTCCATGCATCCACTTGTGTCTCCTCCCACTTGAACTACCTTCTGCAGAAGTAGGAGGTTTTCTCTTCTCATTCTTTGATGGTGTTGCAAAGTAGGCAAACTTAGAACTAGCTTCTTTTAGGTTGCTACACTCTTCCTTTGATATATTTGTTCTTCTATCAACTAGCCACAAAGATGGAACAATTGGTGATACTATCACTTGTTTCTGCACAACATTTGTATAATGCCTCATGTCATGATTACAAAACCATATCGATTGTGCAATGGCCTTGTCCTTATAGGCTCTGTTAGACCAAAAGCATGGTGCAACTAGCCACAGTTGGCAACTTTGTGGTTTGGTTCCTCATTTTTGGAGTGCTTGGGTATGATGAAGGTTGTCCAACAAGTGGTTTAGGTAACCATAATGAATGATTTCCTATGTAGTACCCTTAAGCCCACATTTATATAACAAACTCAACATAGAGAAAAAGCACATCTAAAATATCCACACTAACTATAAAATATAACAATTGGACTAAACATAGAATATCATTCACAATTATGTTTTAAAGTGTGCTAATGAGTGGGGTTAACCACATTGAGCTATACTTTTACACATGTATGTAAACATCAATGATGCGATCTCTAAGGGCCTAAAATAAGGAACAAAAGGAGAACTTATAGCATTTGAGGTAATAGCAACGAAATTGGTTGATACTATGGAGATTGCTCTATAGAGAGCATTGTAGTTGCATAGAGCTCTACAACACTACAAAATACAATATTTATTAGAAATATAAATACAATAGTTGAAGAATCTTGTTCTAATTATGCTTATCAACATGGCTAGCTAAGTATAGTCATATGTATATATGCATATATAAATGTGTTGCAGAATGTTATAAAAAAGCACCATAGAATGTCAACTAACATGTTTTGAAGTATAACAAATGAAAAGACTAATACTAAAAGTCTTAACCTTGTAGCAACATTAAAACTTCAATTTAAACACCTAGAATCTTTCAGGTAATCTTACACAACCCTTAGGAGGTCTTAGAATAGAAAATGACTCTTCAATCTAGACCAATATGGCCTCCCAAAATTTAGGAAATCCTTTCTTCTCTCTCTCTCTCTCTCTCTCCTTATATTGGGACATATGTCTTTTTGTTTTTTCCCTTTTTAACTCTCTTTACGATTATCTCTCTTTATCTCCCTCTTTTGCTTTTCATTTCTTCAGTACTCAAAACTAATTTGTCTCCGCCCCAGTAGTGCTTTCTTTACATGTTCCCTTTAACTCTCTTGCTTTCTTAACAAAGAGTATGTTTTCAATTAGGATAACTCGAACCCTTTGGTAGGTGCATATAATCTCTTATTTTAAAAATTCCCATGGGACCCCTCAATTGAAACCCTATTTTTCAAAGTCTTACAATAGATACACACAATTCTAATACAACCACTATATTCATTTTAAGAGAAACAAGGATATGGAATCACATCCCTTCTATATTCAAGAACTAACAAGAGTAACAAGAAACAAAATAAGTCGATAACCAAAACACCCCATAATGCTCATTGTTTGAGTGGTATATTGACTAATGACAAAGGTAGCATGTTTCTGCGATCCAAGAGTGCTCTCAACATGTCTATATGTAGGATTGACAACATATAAATGTTGAGCATTAGCAAGAAATTGGAGTTCTTATTACCTTTTTTAGGTGATTATGTTGGCACCTAAGCTTCCAACTTTTGAGTGGTCTAGCTATGATGCTCCAATCAATCCATATATATTTTGGTGCAAAATTTGAACATGAAACTCTAGCTATCATCTGAACTATTGTTGATTAAACAAAGCAAATGCCACCTTGAAGCAGTCACTTCTTGCACCACAAGGCTCCATGCTCCTGCCTTCTTCCATCCTTAGATTCATTTAGACCACCTTCTTCCCCTCCAAAACTGCTTCATTGTTTGCCTAGGCCCAAGCTTCAAAGAGTCTACCCTATGTGTTGATCACTTTAATAGGCCGGGCTCACCCTGCTCTGATTGTGCCCTATAGTGTGGCAACTGCACTCTTCCTTCATCGAAGCCTCATGGGCTTGCTCCAATATGTGGCCTCAAAATCGTTCTGTCTTCCCCTACAACAATAATCTTTCACCAAAAGGTTGCATCAGCTACTCAAGTTTGCAGCAACTCCCCTTGTAGTTCTAGATCACGACCCCTTTAGCAAGAGAAGCCCTCCCCTTTCATGAGCTAGAAGCTTCCCTTTCCTCCTTTTACTCTATCACCTGCATCAATGCTTCCAAGTAGTTCAAGCTTTGAATGTTGCAGCACTTCGCAAGGTCTTCTCAAATATTGCATGTAGAGAGGGTCCATGCAACACCCTCAAGAAATTGATCAGGCCACCCTATGCTCAGTAGTAGACCTTTCCTTTCATGAGTCCTCCTCTCGCACAGTTAGGTGGCATCTGAGTCATGTTCTCTTCCTTGTGAATGCAACCCATAGATTATTCTGACCCACTGAGTGTCTCTTAGTCGTGCGAGTCTTTAAGTGACGATGTGTTTGCGGGCTCTCAACATACCCTGTGAGCCCCCCCATCGTCCGCCCGGACGTCGTGGATGCAGACGCTGGAGTCCCTCGCACATTCAATTAATTAAATTAATCACATATTCCTAGAAAAAGCATAGCAACAAAAATTACGTGTCCCTGTGACACTAGTCTTGGCATTCCGAGCCATCCACGAGTCCATGTCTCAAAGTTGAATGCGATGGGTCAACACAGAGATTGAAATCTCCCATGAAAAAGCGAAGCCTTACAAGGGAGAGACATGCTCTCACCTAGCACCATAACTCACGACGACCAAGAGCATCATTAGGAGCATAGAGACCCACCAAGTTCCAACCATAACACTTCCCCTTCATACGTGATTTCCGTAACTATAAATCTACCCGATATATCTCTCTTGATCACTACTGGTTGAAATTTCTCTCTGATATGGTGACCAATGCGCAGTAAAGGTTCAACGTTCAATGCCAGCTCCATTTAATGCTTTTAAAAAATTATGTTTGCCTAACAAACAAAGCCAAGGTTTTACAAACAATTGCTCTTTGGCATATCGTTCCCAACAAAAGCTCCGTTGTACGAGATTTCATGTAAATTGCCAAACTAAGCCATGTGCAAAGAGCCTCCATGTCATTATTTCTCTCCATCTTAATTTTTTGGGAAAAAAAGGGGGAGAGGGGCCGAGCCTCCCCATCGTCTGCATCCACGCAGACGACGAGGGGGCTCTGCCCCCACTTTTTTTGCCCAAAAAATAAGTAATCCTAATGTCCCCCATGGTGATGGTTTGCATTTTATATCCCACCCATTTGGCCTACCACTAATGGTCCATCAAGTGTTCTTGATGTTGATCTACATCATGCTAGGTAGTAGGCCCCTTGAAGAAGTGTGCCATTGTTATTTCTACCATTAAATACATTGCATGCAAAGTATTTTCCCACCAATTGTTTCTTGTTTTTTTTGGTTGTATTAGCCCGCACAAACACACAACTAAAAATAAGCAAATAGAAGTTGCCAAGCATAGTCATTGTGACATTGTTTGGGTTTGTGTTGTGCCTATCTGCTGTGTGGATGCATGCATGCATGTGCATGGAAAGAAAACACATTTGAATGTGCATGATATGTTATTGATACACTTTGTTTCTAATTTATCTTTCGTTTCCAATTGATATTCGTAGGTTTTGTTAGTAGAAAATAATAATACATAGGCTAGTCTAGGCTATGCATAGGCGTTGGCTAAGCATATGCATTTAGATGCCCAAATAGACACACCCATATTTTTTCCAACTTCAAAAAACATGTTTATTGGCTCATTAACATACATATTTCCTTGCAATGTCAGTGTATCGTGTATAAAGACAAATACTGATGCATAGCAAATATACTCATCATGACCGAGTGCATTGAAATTTATCAAGCAATGGAGTACGCATACATTTTTCTTTTATGCTCTAAGGGGCTAGAGGACATTTGTTTCAATTCTTTGCTTGTGTACATAGGGTTGAAAATCACAATGGATTAATACATAGTTGGTATAAACCTTGAGCCTAGGCTTTGGCTTTTGCACTAGACTTCAATCAAAGTCTAGATCTTTAACATAACCTAGCTTGATCTAATCTTAAACTCTATTTATAAACCTACCCTAGCCCTAGCACTTGCCTAAGCCTAAGTTTGATGTAGCATATGCCTAGAGTATGCTTTGTCTAACCTAACATAAGTAAGCATATAGATACTTGGCTAGGCATATATATGTTAGGTTTGGGTAGGTTAGGACCTATGCCACTTATTTATCCTTATATTTGTCTCTTAAGGTTATTTTGCGAAAGAGAATAAATAAGTTTGCAAAGGCACCCTTAGGCTAATGAAGAAAAATAAGGAGCAATCAACTATACCATAAGCCCTAGACTAGCATATCAATCTATTTATACTAGTCCTAGCCTTTACATGCTTAGGCTCAGGCCATGTAAGACTAGGTTATATGAGTGCATAGGCTAGACACATCTATGCGAATACATACTACCTCAAATGCTTAATCAAAGGCATCATGATTGAGATAGATAGATACTTTGCCATTCATACATGGCGAGAGAGAGAGAGAGAGAGAGAGAGAGAGAGAGAGAGAGAGAGAGAGAGAGAGAGAGAGAGAGAGAGAGAGAGAGAGAGAGAGAGAGAGAGAGAGAGAGAGAGAGAGAGAGAGAGAGAGAGAGAGAGAGAGAGAGAGAGAGAGAGAGAGGGAACTATTTTTAGAAAGTGTCCGGTATGATTTAACATCTACAAGAGGGTTGCAAATATTTACATCTTACAATAAGAAATATCTTTCATGTTTTGTGTTCCAAAACCAATATTAAAGTGTACAAGACATTAGAAAGCATGGATATCTCAAGTTGGCAGACCATCAAATATCATAAACAAGTTTTAAATGTTCTTATATGAGTAAATGGTAATGCATAGGCTACAAGAATTACTTGAAAGAAATAGTCACTTTCTAGGGAGCCTAAGTAACCAAGTTGTTGTCTTCCATGATTGAACTTTCATGTGGTAAATATGATCTAGTTTGCAAAAATTAGTGCAAGTTGATGCAAGTTGTCCATATGGCTACAATGTGGTGAATTTGTAGCAATATCAAACATGGCAGTGTCGGCAAAGCTAATAAATTTTATTGCAAACAATAACTTTTGAATGTCTATTGTCATTTGAAATCCTTGGTAGATAAAATTTTGGCACCTAAGAGAGTGCTTGGCAAGAGAAAGAAATGTGTATCACCTCACAATAGGCATCAAGTTAGCATAAAGCAATGTTCAGGATGCGTTCTTGGGCAACTTATAGACCAAGAAGTATCATCATGTGTGAGACTTGTGGACAATCCTCCAACAAAGAAAGAATGTGGTCCAAAAAGATGTGTCTTCAATGACAACAAAGCATAGGTAGACGGGGACTCCAATACCATTGACGAAGTTGCTGGAGCACATATGTAGTCACTTATATACCTATTTCATTTATACATGATTGTTTGTTTATTTTTGTTTATTATTATTTCTTGTTTTTTATCCATGTGATATGATTGCTTTAATGCTATTTTTTAATTATTGTTTATTAACATTTGCATTACAATGACTAATATGAAATATAAGGGTCTAGCTGATAATGAAGAGGTGAGTGATGATAGTAGTCAAGGGGAGGATGATGATGGAAAAGAAAAGAAACACTCAAGTCACCTAGGCAAGCAAGTTTCTCTAGGCTTAATAAAGGATGTGCTAAGCTAGTTTTATGTTAAGAAGAGGACATTACCTCCCCATGTGCCTCTTTATAGATTGATGGCTCTTGAGGCAGTTAGATTTGCCATGGGGGTAATGCCAGTGGGGTTGATTCCTTCCTCAGGTAGTTCACTATATGTATACCCTCTATATCATGTGCGTTCAAGGCCTATTTATAAATATCCTTATCTGTAATTATTTTCTTAATAAAACATAGCCCTTTTCTATTCAATCTATAAGTAACCCCTTTATATGGGACCCTTCTATATGTAAAAAATGTGTAAAAATGGTATTTTAAAAATCCCTTATGTTGAACTCACATACGTAAATTTATGACTTATCTCCTCGGGATTCCTTCATTTGCTTCCACTAGTTATCTTGAGACTATGGGACACTTCCTTGTTTTAGTTGTAGGTCCTACACAGGGAAGACCATGCTTGTGACACAGAGTCTTTAGCTTTCTTTCTTCTTATCAAAGCTTCCTTTTTGCATGAGATTTTGCCTCCCTTCTCCACATGAATGTTGCTACCATGTTCAAGCTTGTTTGAATAAGTTTCACATTGCCTTTATTGCTTTAATAAGTGCATCTTTTCTCATATATTTCTTGCCCACAAGAAGTCCTTAACTTGCCTACCTACACCCCCCCCCCCCCCCCCCCCCCCCCAACATAAGGTCACATGCCTTCATACTCTTGGTCACAAACTTACTTGACTTTTCCTTCTCCACTTGAGTTAAACCTAAACACTATGATTAAACCACTAGATCAAGAATCTCTAGTGACTCAAGATCCCTTATAACCTTTCTTGTCATATCATGTATTTATAGACCTCTAAATGCATAGAGCTATGGGTTTTCATTTTCCTATATAGTATGGACATAAAATCATATGATATCCACCCCCTCTAAACTTGCACGTCCTCTTGCATTTGCCAAACTATCATTCTTTTGCAAGTTACCAAATTTTAGCTCATTAGTGTATTAATAGTAAATTTATGCCCAATGCCCCTTGGATCTCTCATTGGACTATCTAGACAGTAACTTATATATCCCATCACTATCAGATGGCAACGACATTGCAATTGACTTGATCTTTTTATCTACACTCTTGTATTTTTTGTCTACAGTTGCATCAGCCCATTTAATCATCCATAAAACCTTTTTATTGAGCAAACTCTTTTATGACTTGAAACATGTCCAAAGAGCAAACCTATAGTACATTGCTTTTAGCCACATTTTTAGAATTTACCACCATTGACATTCCAGCCATAGTGTCTACAAAAACTAGCCCTCATATAAGCTTGAAATGCGCTCATCAGCCAATAAACTATACTTTTTCAACTCTTTTTTAGGTTTACATATGTATACTCGTTTAGCCCTACATATGGAATCTTGTTTGCTGTAGACTTAGTAAAACTAGTAGAAAATACATATTTTCCTACACTAGGAGGCGAGGGCTTCCTCTAGGTAGCACTATCATAGTCCCACATTATAGCAATGCCTATTGAAAACTAGATTATCTTAAATTCCTTTGCATTTGGAGGCAATGGATAATCCATTAACATGTCTCTATTTCTTGGATGATTTACACATATAGTGAGAAATTGGACAACCCTTTTTCTATATTTACTTTTGACTCTAGTAAAGACCAATCCTTCATCCAACATCTGTCTCCATATGAACTGTTGTAGCATATATTTGTCCCAAAATCATTGTATAAGAAGAAGTGTCATGAAAAAAAAAAAGTTACTTCTCTTGTACATAAAAAATTCTTATCTTAATATTCGGACATGCTGCACAAAGATCTCCATGGGAGTCGTTTCTTGCTTGTATTCCCCAACTATGATCAACATCAACTAGCTGTCATGTATCATTTTCATATAAACTCCTAATAAGTACATTAATATTCGATCCATGTTCATGCAATGCAATACATGGAGTCTCAAGCTTCCTGGTGCATAGATCGGATACTGTATGCTTGCGTACTGAATGGCGGAAGGTCCCCAAGAACAAAAGAACTCTACTTTTTGCACAAAACTCAAGGTAGAAAGCATGCACGACATGAACAAGAGACCAATTGGGTGCAATCTCCCCCCATGCCTTGTGTGTGTGCTCCACAAAGCATGTATTTTATGTATTAATCATCTTCAAGCTCAAAAAATAGCCCAAATTGCAAAATAGCACGCTTTTGGCTTTTGAGTTTGCTTTAGCACAAAATAGAAATAAAGCTAATGGGCGGGTGCCCCAAGAGTCAGGCATACCCAATACAATGTCCAAATACAAATATCATAATCGTGCACCCATGCCCATACAAAAAATAATAAATAAATATCCAACGCCTTAATAAATAGCCGCGACAAAACATAGGCGCCATGCCTAAGGTATTCGCCCATCAAAATATAAGTGATAACTCGAATACACACTATCCTCCAATGCTTTCCTCCGCCACTGCTGCTATCTCTACACATCAACTGAAGCATTCACAATCGTTAGTAAAATAATACAATTAAACCGACAAAAGTGAATACCTAGCAGTCTTCAGCTACATAAATAAATCAACTGGTTAGAAATCAATCCTAACCTTAATTTATCACGAGTGCGCACTCTAAACTCATATACGCTTATTAATTTAATATGTATTTTGCGGAATCACCCATGTACACACTAAATTAATGAAACGCCCGAAAAGGATAGGCGTCCCCATCAACTTCTCGCACAAAGAATCCACTTTGTGTATGAGCCTCGGTCAACAAAGTTTATGGAATCCACCTCACGGAATCCACCGTGGCACGGAATCCACCGTGAAATATGCCTCTTGGCATCACTTCCCAACCTTAACCATGGTTTCTGTGGTTAGAGCCGAGCCCAATAGTTTTAAGAATAATGAATTTTAGGGATAAATCTTGAAGCCTCATTATCAGTATGTTGCATCTGCGTCTAATGAGTAGTTTTGCAAATAACTGAACTTTTGGCCAATATATCAACATTTTTACCCTCGACCAGCTTATGTACAACATCATCCCTTTCCAAAAAACAACACATGTATTTTTTCCATAATCAGTCTTTATGGCCTAAAAACCAAGCTCTTCTTCCATCTACACCATAGCATTTGATGGATAATTAATAAGCTATTGTTTCGTCTTTATAATTGCAATCATTTCATAATGAAACTCATGTTTTGCAATAAGAAGTACCACCCCCAATAGTAAATTCCACCCTTCTATTGAGAATATGCCCTTCAAGCACTTATATCCATCATAGTCTCAATGCCGGACTGTAGGTTGTAACCCAACTATTTATCCTTTTTCTTTCCATCCTATTTCTTTTCTTGAGATATATCCTCCACTACATGCTTAGAAGTAGGCTAAAATGAAGTCCTAAGTTGCTCAATATTTCAACATGTCACTCTTTTTGAAGTCCTTGTAGTATTTTCATCCCTCTTTCTCTTATTCTCCATAATTACATCTATGTTTTTAAACTTAGCATGATAAGTATATGTTGAAGGAATCATCTGGTGAGTCCCATTATGTCATGTCATGAATGCTTGTACTTGCATTAGTTAATTCACTCCTTGATACTTTGCTCTTCTCAATTGCATGCATTCCATCAGACCATATCTTAGCTCTTTGACTTGCCATAATATTCCTAGGGACTTTCTCTATCTGCAATCCAAATATGCATCATGATACACGTCACAATCATGCCTCTCATGTTGAGGGCTATCATATCATATACGACAACAAAAAAAACTATCCCAAGTAGGCTTAGGGACTATAACCCGCCCCCTTTCATCCAACTTTACAACCTTCAACTATAGGTCATGCATCCCCTTCACTAACTCCTCCACGATATGCTCTTTCACTGTAGATACAATAAGTACAGCCATAGGCAAATGTGGCTTAACTATAGATTTTATTGCCTTGCCAAATGTGATAGGCGTATTTCCAACATTCAATATAACCCTTCTTCTTTATTTCTTCATAAGTGCATAAACAACCTCTTTGCATGATGCCAATCTATCTTAAGTACTATTTTTGTTGTTTGATGTTCCAAAAGATCTTCCAAACTCTCATGTAGTAAGGTAGGATTCACTGCCTGTAAAAACTTATCAATTTTTTGTGCTTCTAGAGCATGTTGCTTTGCTACATCTAACTTATCATATCTACTTTCAAATTCATGTAGCAATTCAGTGGTGGCTACAAATCCTTTGTTGGGATTGGTTGCCCAATCTTGGAACATTTTGTGAGTAACTAAATAAGCATACTTTATCTAAAAACTCTTCCCTTAAATCCTTTTTTAATTCAACCCAACTTAGCTCCTTTAGGTAAAATTCAATAATGTGTGTTTTTTTACTCATACAGAATGAGCCAAACAAAGTATTGGCTCCATGCAAGCTGTGTAATCCAAAAAAAATTCATTTTCATTGCATACAAATGCAAGTAAGTTGAAACATTACAACCATTAAATAGTTTAACTCATTTTCCATAGCTTGCAAAGCTTAGCCACTCTACATATTCTAATATTGCAGAAGCTTGCATCCATAGTTTGTTGTTGCGTTATTGTGACTACAAATTTTAAATAAAGCGATTCATCTCATCACTTGCCCCTATAGAAGAACCCAAACCTAATGCATTACCCATCTTGCATCCTTTTAATGGCCTTCATTTTGGCTTTACCAAATGTTGGGGAGTATTAAGTTGAAGGACTTAAACATGAGGATTGAGAGAGAAGAATGTAGAGAGTATAGTTTGAAAAGAATAGGAAAAGAGAATATGGAACCAAATTAAGTTTAGATAAATATTGATTGAAGCTATCACAAAGCCCTTTGATTAATCTTATGCACAACAAAGCAAGTCCAATACATGCACTCAATGTATGAGTGTAATTATATCTTGTGTTGTGACGATGATTGCCCAAAAGCTATGACATGAGAACTTAGAGATAACCCTGTTGTAGGACAATACCCCATATGTAGGCTTTATGCATTCACATGAGCTTCAAGACTCATATCTAATCAAAGAAAATTCGTAGCATAAAGTAGGTACTATCAACTAGTTATATGAAACCAAGCAACAATAAGTAAAGAAACCAATGAAATCCTTGTATGGACCTTAATACATGATTTTGTCCTTGTTTTATTTCTATTTATAGAAATAAGAAACCACCTATATACTACCCCAAAAGCACCCTAGAGGGGCTCTTCATATACTTCAAACATCTACCCATTGTAGGTAGTAAATGCTTCAAGAGTTGATCCAAAGATGGTCCTACGGATGGTCTTGGCAACCACAACTAATGGTTTCTTACACAACACCCTTGAGTATGCATGAAAGATTTTGGAACCCATTGTTGTATTATGCTAGCTCTTTGTCGACGTCTTTGTCTATAAACTTTTGATCTTTTACTTCGTTTTCGCTAGTCCACTATTACTTTGTAGTAGTGGTTTGGGAGGTCATGGCTGCATCCTTAGCATCTCATTAACATCATTCACTAGTTTATCTGCTTGGGGAGGGGTTATGCTAATTGATTTTCTCGCTTCATTGTGTGCTCAAAGAAACTATGTAATAAGCATTGCCCTACTTTTTTCATTCGATTCATGAGTTTAGGATTTGCTCCTTGCCTTTTTCTTACACACCGATGAGATGACCCTTAGTGAAAATTTTAATTATCCTCAAATTTGGTAGCCTTAGATGATATATCCATTGCACTACATTATCAACCTCATATTTTGTTCCTTACTTGAAAGCTCTACTACAAGGAGTTTTTCCTTTCCCACATCTTGCAGTTAGGGAATAAGATGGTTAAACTTTCAGATTCGATAATTGTGAGGATTTTGCATTTTCTTAGGAGAGAATATGATTTTCCCCCATAGGGATTGGAGATTGCATTGGTCAATGTGAACTTTGTTTGGCCTATTTCAATCCATATTTTATAAGTCAAGATATTGAACTCCACTCCATCGATGAGAGCATTAATAAGATGGGTAAACTTTTAGATTCGATAATTGTGAGGATTTTGCATTTTCTTAGGAGAGAATATGATTTTCCCCCATAGGGTTTGGGGATTGCATTGGCCAATGTGAACTTTGTTTGGTCTATTTCAGTCCATATTTTATAAGTCAAGATATTGAACTCCACTCCTTCATCGATGAGAGAATTAATAGGATACACCCTTTTTGTGTTGTAAGTTTGACTCTAAGATAGGCACATGATATTATTTCATCATCTTCCTAGTCTAGGTTCATAAATGAAAACTTCCAAATGCAAATATTTTTCCTAGTTTCACTATTGGATGAAATCATGTCTCCTCCATGAAATGTTACTTGCAAAGCATTCAAGGTCAAGATTGTTGATCTCAATCATCTTCACCTTCATCTCTTGAGAATGTTGCGACTTGTTTCAATTGAGTACAAACTAAATAAGTTGTGCAAGTATTCTAGCATAGCCTTATTTCTCTCAATGATTAGCCTGTCCCATTATAGAGCTCCATGGTCTCCATTTTTAGTCATAATGTGTGGGCTTTCTTTGTATTAGAACGTTCTTTGATGTCTTCCATTCTACCTGAATTGTTATATTTATTTTTAGGTTTGTTTACTTGCTTGGTTCCTATTCTTTGAGTGTTCTTTGTGGTCCTTTAGTCCCTCTTCCATCTATGTTTTCTTTGGCATGGTTCATTATTACCCTATTATTGTCTTGCAATTGTGGCTAGTACTTTCTTGCACAATTAGTAGTGTTGCTAGTACTTTCCTTCCTAGGATTTTGATGTAAATATGCACATACAATCCAATCATGTGACTTTATCATTGATATAAAGTGCATCAACAGAGCCAAAAAATTAATCATAAGCCAATACCAAAAAAGCTGAGAAAAAACATTCTCTTGTCTCTCAATGTTCTAACAGCATATCTCATTAAACTTTCCATGCAAGATTCCATAATCATTAATCCATGTTTTGAGCTTTATACAAAGAATCCGAGACAAATTCTCCTTCTAGTTTAAATATCATGTGCTCAAACAACACATGCAAAAAAACACTCAATACTCACTTTAAGAGTTAAGCACCCATACCTCTTTTAAATGCTACTACAAGCTTGATGCATGGGTCAGCTTGCCGGATGCGCCCAAACCATCATTGACATATTCCCACGGAGCCCCACATAATGTCGACAAGCCTCACTAATACACAATAATAGCTTTTTTTGGGTGACATTTGCTGCCTTATTATCTCCGAATTACCACACCTTTGACCTCATCATTAGATGAACTCCTCCTACAATCATCGAAGGCCGCCCTTCAGACTGCAGCAGCATGCCTCACACAAACCCTCTCCACGTAGAGAAATACCTTCCGAAGGCAACGATGGCGGCTCTCTAGTTTCAGCACGTCAACCTGCGCTTCTCATCTCCAGTATGACAAACACGAACTGCTACCCTGCTCCACGTTCACCAGATTGACATCATGTTGTCTTCTCATGACAGCTCACCACCTTCCAGAGCAACACCCCTGGATATCGCAAGCAGCGCCTCCTTTAGCACTATATTGTCAGTGGCGCTCCGTCTCTACACGGCTTCTTCTTAGCTCCTTCTTTGTCAGCATCCCTTCACTAAAACGACAATGGCAGCCTCCTGATATTCATGCAGTCAGCCCAACAGCCCCTTAGGCCCACCATGATACTCGGCCATATCATGCAGAGTCAGCTTCCTTCGTCACGTTCCCCCCCGCCTCATGCATGCGACTAGCCCTCCATAAATATTCTCATTACCTGCGTTTTTCATTTTGCAAAGCTTTTTTCTTTAGCCACAACTCAATAGCCTTAGCTTTTCTCAAAATCATACACCCTTTTTTTCCTCCCACTGTTTTTGCCACTGTTTTCTCTTTCAAATATTACGAACTATTTTTAAATATTTTGATTTTTCGAAAACAATGACCATAGGCTTTGGGTATGCACTTGTGCTCTAGAATCTTTCACACCTCTAAGTATGCCCTTCAGCCCAATAATTTTCAAAATGCTCAGGTATGCTCTCACTAGAACCAACCCTTTGAAACTTCATAGCCGACCCTCTTCCAACATCACTCGGATCCTTGTCAAAGCATCTTAAAAACCCAAATCAAAGCTAGTGAAACTTCACACCAAACTAAATAAAATATTGATGCTGATCACAAGAGAATGTATGCCAAGAAGGACTCAGGTGTGTCTTAGCTCCCCTTCAGGCCTTCATCAACATCTTCAACTTCTCTAACACCTATTCATGCCATGCTCCTACTAAAAATATGCCTTGTTGATGTACCAAATGCTTAGCCAATCCTGCTTTGGAAGAAATGCAAAGAGAAATCGATGTCTACAGCAATCGAACGGTTGACGCAATAATACACAAAAAAATGCATGCATTGAAAGGATTTGTACCTAGCCTATTTATAAGTGCAAGTGCGTCATGCAAAATGCAAACGTAGTTACTTTATTAAATTATGATCCTTAATCTCACTTCGCCTTGGAAGAAATAAGTGTTGCACTTCACTCCACCCATCCAAATCTCACAAATACTTAGAAAATAATGGTCCTCAAGATATTTGACCAAGTAGACAACCCATCTCAAGGAGTCCTTCATGACCCTCAAACTCACCCAAGCACCTTTCTCTCTAAGCCTCAGGTTCCTAATTTAGTGACAAACATCCTAACTCTCATGTGTGCAAGAAGCAACGCGTGCACAATGAAGGTGCTCTCTTAAATGCGTGTGCATCTAAGTTTTAGTACATATAGCCCTAGTGGAAATCATGATGTGTTAGTGCTCAATGATGGTGCAATACATACATTAACTCAACTAATGGCATGGAACTAATTCGAAAAATTTGGGGGATGGCCCCTGAGTAGAATGTATCCAACAAGTGCAATGTGAAAGTACTCATGAACCCATAACCCCTATGATGTGCAAAGATATTGACAGGATGTCTAGCAGTCTTCAATCAAAATTCAACTTTGATTTTTCCAAGAGAACACCAATCTCAATCAAGAAAATTAAGTTCTCAAGCTCAACAAATCTTAAAAAATGACATTAACAATTCCTAGTCTAATTAAACACAAAAAATCTAATTAAATACAACAAGACAAGTAGTCACACAAATAATCAAGCACAAAAAATCCTACCTACAAGATGCAATACTAGGGTTCCTCAGTTTACAAAAAAATGTGTGACATTTTAGTCAAATACCAAAATTTTATATGTATGTCATGAGATGTGTTTGTCAATGATAGTGAGAATTGTTTATATCCTATCCACTGTATATCATCAGGTAAATCAAAATCAGTTTATAGGTCCATGCAAGAATGTAAGTATGAAAAGGTATATCAAGATTTGCCAAGAGTAAGTTAGTGTATTTCAAGAGATTCTTAAGTTAGTTCTCATGTCTAAAGTAGCAAACCAAGTGGGAAAGGGGTTTAGAACATTTTTCGGAGTCCAAAGAAGTGACCAAGGGACCAATTGAAAAGAGAGGGTGCCTAAGATTAAGGTTGCAGAAAGTAGTGAGAAGAAAAGGAGGGTTGCACTAAAAATAGGGCTATTCATGATTATTGATGGCACTATGTTCCTACATTTTTAATGCATCAAATCTTGAGTAAAAGCTAGAATCAGAAGGGATGCAACTCATACTTTAGTTTTAGAAGGGAAAACTTAGTGTTTTGAAGGAGAGGAAGAATGATATATACTTGATTATCCTTGTCTCTCTTAAGAGAGCATTAACAAGGCTGAATAGAGGGTTCAAAATAGAGATATTATTGATGTAATAGCTAAAATTACAAGGCTGAACTAAAGTCTTCTCACTAGTCAAGTGATTTGGCTTAGATCTGAGTGCCTTTCTTCTCTATTTTGAATTAAATTTCAAGGCAGATTTGTATTATTGAATACCTACTACTATTTATAAATGATTCTTGATAGTAAAAAGAAATGTTTTTTATTAAGAAATTTAAGACTCTTTGGGCTGAATAGTATCCAAGTGGCTATGTATATCATCCAGATATTTTAGAGTGATATAGAAGCATTGTTTTAAGCAAAATACCTTGTATTACTTGTATAAGCTTTGGTTGACTAAGTTTATTGAGTTATACAAAGAAGAGTTTCTTAATAGCTACATTGTTTCATGGAATTCTTATTAAGAGGACTTGTTAGAGTTTTCTTTAATTTGATTCATAGAATTTCTTGAATCTCTTTCTCTCACTATTCTCTACATCCCTTCTATCCTAAAACCCAAAGGTAGAACTATGCATCTTATCATTGATGCGTAAGCCAAAATTTTGATCTTTTGGAAGGATGGTAAGACCCATTCAAGATAGACAAATTTTCCTCTTGAGAAAAGCTTTGGCATAGGTGTTATATAGAAGTGTCTTGAAGAAATGGAAGTAAGAAATGCATTTGTAACCATAGATGATATCCACATATGGTTTACAAATTGAGAAATCTCTTAGTTCTCTTGGTACATGCATGGTTGACACAATGTCTAAAGTATGGTCACATGCTTTGGATTGTGTAGAAAAGGGAAAGACATCTAATGCCAATCTATCATGTGTTGGTTAGAACATATAGAGTAATAGATTGGGATGCTATAGTTGACTCCTTTATGACTTGTGCATACTCAAAAAAAGTGCAAAATATTGATATAGTTGTGGAGAAAAAGAGACAATGATGTTGTAATTACCTCAAAGAGGATGACACGAGGTAAAGCAAAGCAGCACAAGGCTGTTGAAAAAGCAACACTCAAACACATAATGAATATGTAGCGTAGGAAAAGAAGCAAGAAGGAAAGAAGAAAGACAAGCAGCATGGGTATAACTTGTAGTCTGTGACATAGAGATTGCTACTAATATTAAAAAAATACTTGAGGAGCGGATCTTTAATATTAGGGTTCAGTTTATGCTTAGTGAGGTGTTGGAAATTTCCAAGTGCAAATCTCATGATGAAACTATAGATATTATTTAGATAAAAATATAGTTTGTGTGAGAGATCACTCAAGCAATGATACAGGTTGATGAGAATATGGGTTTGCAAGGGATTTAGTTAGAGTCTCATGATGAATCCATTGTTGTTTTAAAACACACTGAAGCTAAAAATGGGCTACTTAAGGAAATGTCGCTATATTGATTGAGAATGTTGTTGTGAATATCACTGCTCAAAGAAGTATTATGAAGCCATTATTCATGCACATGCTGGGCTAAAGCCACTACAAAAAATGTAGTGAAGATCGAATAATGAGAGACTCCATGTATTGTATTGCTTGATCATGGGTCTAGAATATATGTCATGATACATAATGTATATGAGAAAGGTGGTATGCAAGTTGATGTAGATCCTGGCTGGAGAATGCGGACTACTAATAACTCATCTAGAGATCTTTATGCTAGATGCCCAAATATTTAGGTAATTCTTGGGGATGTACAAGATGATCAACACTTCTTTGTGTAGGATACATTTAGTTAATCATTATTGCAACGAGGATGGAGACTTAAGTGCTTGATGATGGATCAACATTAGAAGTAGAGATGGTAGAAGAGCAATATCATTTTTGACTATGTGTGTCAAACATCCAAAAAATAGAGATACTCTCAAGGATTACCCAATGTCATCAAATCTCAAGGAATTTAAGGGATTTTACAAGGCACTATTGTAATGAGAGGCTATGATACTATTTACTAGAGGATATTCTTTCTTGCTAGTAAAGGAGAAAATGTTTTTACTACTGGCCTTTATGTATGGACAACAAATAGTTTGGGAAGATTCAGGAGGTTTGAGACCAATATTGTATATACATAAAGTTGAAGAAGAGTTGAGAAAATATGGGGTTTCAACTGTAGATGACTACATTTTAGGACTGTTTGATGGGATGATTTCTACTGATACTATGGTTGAAATTATAGTAGTCATTAATGCAAACAATATGGCTAAAAACTATGTCTTATAGGTACGAACCTTGCATATGTATGAAGCCCTAGAAGAATTTTCTCAAAGGAATGTACATGGCAGCAAGATTGGGTTGAAGCACTTGTAGAAACAAAGTATGACAGTTAATAAAAAGGTTAAGCTACTTGCTTTGCCTTTATCCCCTAATACTGATAGGATGTTTGAGACAATGTCAAAGCAACCGTGTTTGAGAGATCCAAGAGGGAGTATTTGGTTGTGTATAATTCTTTGGGCGTTTACAATATGGTAGTTTGACCCAAGTGGAGGGTATGGATGCATCTTGGATGCCTGCTACTGCAATTAGTTTTAGGCCAAATTTAGTATTTTAAAAATATGTTCTAAATCTGAGAGGTTTTATAGTGGCTAACACTTCTAGGATCAGCTTTCTTATTAGTATGTGAGAGTTATAGACTTTGGAAGGTCTAGGATTGTATGTAGGAAAATAGAGTTGTAAGTTGTACAAAATTTGTTTGGGCAAAAATATTATGGAATTTGATCTTAGTCTCTTCATGGTGTAGATCAAAAGTGGGACTATAGTTTTGTAGAAGAAAACTCGATTATCTGAGTTATGTATCAAAAGTTATAACAGATTTTTGCAAGTCCTAATTGAGTGTTTTCAGAGTAGGGAGTGCATAACCTTGATGGGTACAAAGTACTGTCACAGACATTTGGATGATGGTGCCACATGTAAGTGAGATGATGTAGAGTTGAGGAGCCTAGTTGTAGCTAAAAAGATATTCATATGGAGAGAATTAGAGGAGTATGAAGACCTAGATTTTGAAGAGGCAGAGTAGGATATTGATGAAGAAGAAAATGCAAAGCATGTAAAAGAGGATGAGAAAGAACTAACAAATGAACTTGTAGATGAAGAAGAGTGAAGGTGGCACATGCTATAGGATGTGAAGGTTTGGAGGGAGTGGATATTGTGACACTGTGTGTCCACTCAATAAAAACTTATGGGTTTCAATCAAAGTTGAGAATTTCACCTGTACATCATGAGATCTATTTGTGAGTGGTAATGAGAGTCATTTATATCTTATCTGGTGTATGCTAGGAAAATTAGAACTAATTTACAAGTCCAAGCAAGAGTGCAAGCGTATAGGGAATTCCAAAAGACCAAAATAATGGAGAACAATTGTCCTAAGAACTTGTACGGGTATTTACATCACTTGACAAGCGTACATGAATTTACATGACATGATAAGAGTATGATAGGGTATGTCAAGACATGACGAGAGTAAGTTGGTATATTTCAAGAGATTGGTAAGTTAGTTCTCATGTCTAAAGTAGTGAATCAAGTGGAAAAGGGGTTCAAGACATTTTAGGAGTCCGAAGAAGTGATCAAGGGACCAATTGAAAAGAGAGGATGCCTAAGATCAAGGTTCAGGGAAGTCATTGGAAGAAAAGGAGGGTTGCAACGTAAACATGGGCTATTTATGACTATTGAGGGCACCATGCTATTGCATTTTTATTGCATCAAATCTTGAGGAAAATTAAGAACTAGAAGAGAGTCAACTCCACTTTAGTTTTGGAAAGGAAAACTTAGTGTTTTGAAGCAAAGAAAGCAAGCCATACACTTTATTATTCTTATCTCTCTTCAAACATCATTCATAGGGCTAAATAGAGGGTTCAAAATAGAGATACACTGCAATAATAACTAAAATTGCACAATTGAACTAAAGTCTTTCCACTTGTCAAGTGATTTGGCTGGATTTGGGTGCCTTTTTTCCCAAAAGCTTGCCTAGGCAAAGAAAATTTCAAGATAGATTTGTAATGCTAAATACCTATTGCTTTAGTTGAGCCTTGATAGCAAAACAAAAGGTTTCTTATCAAGGAATTCAAGAGCTTTTGGGATGAATAGTATCTAGTGGCTCTATGCATCATTGTGACTATTTAGGGTGATCCAAAACCATTGTTTTGAGCAAAGTACTTTGTATTACTAGTATACGCTCCTTTTGGGCTAAGATAAGAATCTGAGGTATTGTCTCAGGAAGAGTCTTGTCTAACCTATTGACTTGGGTGCAAAGTTTCTTGGCTTGATTGAGTTTGTTCAATTATACAAAGAGAAGAGTTTATTAAGAGTTGGAGTGCATTGTGTGGAATTCTTGTTGAGAGAACTTTTAAGAATTTTCTTTAATCTAATTTACACAATTTCTTGGCTCTCTTTCTCTCTCTACTCTATACATCCCCTCTGTCCTAAAATCCTATGATTAGGCCTTCAACCCTACATGATCTAACAACACAAAAGGCCCACATAAACGTTTTGCAAGTGGGAGATGCTATAGGTTCTTCAAATGATGCCTTGCAGTTTTGAAGAGTTTCATTATGTATTTGTAGCAACATCAACCATTTGTAGTATTTTGTGAAGCATGAATCTAGTGTAGCCTAAGTATTGTAAGCTATAAAAGCTAGATTAAATTGTTTGTTATGTCTACAATTGCTTCAGTAAAAGAGAATGTGATGGATGATTTGGTTAAGGGTATGCATGACTTGTAATTGAAGCTTTCAAAGTTGGAAGAAAAGGGGTGTTCTATAGCTTCAAGGGCTCCAATTTGAGAAGGCTTTGTACATGTATTTGGTGTGATACCATCGAGTATGAGTGCATGGATTGCAAGGCATACAAGAATGGATTGGAAACAAACCTAATTTTCTTTAAGGGTAAGAAAATCCATCTTCATGAGGCAAGTTTACCACTTCATCTAGATTTTGGAAAGGGTGGAATGCAAAAGTTAGTTGATGACATGGATATACGGAAAGCTTATGCTATAGTGAAAGTTGCTACCTTTGGTCTATAAATTGGGAAAGATCCTAGTTGTATTGTTATGTCTGGTAAGAATGCTAAAATTTGGTCACATGCTATGCATATTGTAGGGAAGGAAAAGATCCCTAGAGCTAAATTGAATTATGAAGGCAGAGTGTTTGAGAGATGACATGGTGGAATACTCTAGTGGATCCTTTATCTGTCTATGCATATCTTCTAAGAGATGACAAGATGAGACAATCCACTAGATTCTTCTTTTGTCTATGCATATCTTGATAGGCTACAAAATACAAATGTTCTTGTGGAAGAAAAGAGAAAGAGGCATGATGTAAATCTAGGTACATCTAAGAGGGTCACTAGAGGGGGTGGTAGAGTTGATTTAGAGCAGCTCACCCCTTCCTAGGCCTACACTTAAGCATACCATGGCAAATATTTCCAAAGAAAGAAAGCAAGAACATGCAAAGTCAAAGGGGAAATAACCAAAGTACAAATTGCAATCAGGCATTGAGGTCACCACTAACCTTAAAAAGGTTCTTGAGAAACACAACTTAAATAGAAAATTGGAATTCACTCTAGGAGAGATTATTACCATTGTCAAGAGAGAATTCCATGAGGAAATCATTGTTATTATCAAGAGAAAGTGGTAGTTTATTGGAGGAGCCAACATGCTATAATGCATGATGAAGAAGAGCTCAAATTGTAGGTCATTCATGTAGTGATGATGTAGATGTTATAAGTGAATTTACTACTATTGAAAATGTAATTGTTGATGGTGAAAAACCAATTATTGTTATGGCTAAAAAAGATATTCTTTGTAACAATACAACAAAGGGAGTGTGATAGATGTATACAATGGCAAAGAGCATTCGAGTGTGATACCTAGGAGTCATTATATACACAATCATTGGGCTCGTGTGACTACTAAGACAATTGTCAAGTTTGGGGAACTTGAAACTCTTGTATTGCTCTTATAGATTGTGGTTCAAAAATCAATGCCATGCTCAAGAGTTTATATGAGAATGGAAGATGGTCGGTGGATGTAAGTCATGGATGGAGGATGCCAGTTGCTGCCAACAATTCTCTAGGGGATCTATATGCAACTTGCATGAATGTCAAGATTATTACTCTTGAAGATATCTAGGATGAGTAGCACTTTTTTGTGCAAGATTCCTTTTCTTAACCTATTATCCTTGGACAATAGTACATCATTGTTATATGTATGGAGATAAAATTTTTAGATAATGGATTAATCTATGCATGGATCTAGAGTCAAGATGGTAAAAAGCTTGCATAGTTTTTGTCGATTTATCAAGAATCAAAAGACACTAAGGGATTATCCATTGCCACCAAACGTTAATAAACTTAGAGAGCCAAGTTTTCAGTTGAGTACCATTGTAAAATGAAACTATGATGGTACTAGATGGAAAAAGCTCTCACCTCATTTAGTAGGATCTTGGAATTTTTCTATAAGATTCATTGGATTTTCAGTTAGGAATTTTTTATGCTTTTCCATAGGATTTGTTGGCTTTTCAGCAAGGAGTTGCATATTTTTTCTATAGGATTAGTTGACTCTTCAGCAAGTCTCATATGCTTTTAAAAGGTTGCGATTATAAATAGGGCTATAAAGCAATATGTCTTTAGGGTTGAAAAAGATATGAAAGAGTATGAATTATTGGAACTTGATGAATGTATATCTGGCATCATGTATGATGGATTGTCTTATATGAGTACATCACTTGGAATTTCAACTATGCTTAAATCTAAGGAAAATCTAGAAATAGAATGATACAAGTGAATTCTTTGGATATATACTAGGTGATAGAAAATTTTGCGATGCAAGAAGGTTTATGCTAAGATGGTAGGGCTGAAGCTAAGGTTGATACTAAGTATAATATTGTGGATAAAAAGGTAATATGAGTTCATTTCTAATGCCTCTGAATAGCGTGATGAGATGATTGAGTTGGCTTCTCTAACCCAAATTTGAGGGATCCAAAGAAGATTGTTAAAGGTTTATTGCAAATTCTCTCAAAGAGGTGAAAATTGGATGTGATGAGTTTCTTTCACCTATAGAGATGCAACATTTTGAGAAGATATTATTTGAGCATGGCAGGTCTTTTGTGTTTCAACTACATGAGATGGGTTGTGTGGATCCATGCATTGTTTTACCTATGCTCATTTTTACTATTCCACATGTATCATGGAACTTGCAGTCAATTCACATTAGGAAAGATTTTGAGGCCAAACGGGCCGTGTAAGGATAGGGATTAATCTTAATCATATCTTAACTAGATAAAATATGACAAAAATGACATCTTATTAGTTAATTGTTTTTCTCTAGTTTTAGGGCCAGATTAGCATTAAATAAGGACGACACCTCTTCCTTTTTTCTCTATTTCCTTTACATTCATATTTAATAATCTTATTCCTAAGGATTTCGACTAAGACCTCAAAAATGATCTCCCATTTCCCAAGAAACTTGATCACAATATCTAAATGCTCATTTTTCAAGTTCTAAGTATTTTTATTGTTATGATTATGTTATTTAATACTTTCACTTTTCTTTCTTCTACATATCCTTTTGTTATTTGGTTTACAATTTTCTCATCTTTGTTCTCTTTCTCCTCTTAGCATTTCTCTTTCTCTCTTTTCATGTGCACCATTGGAAGAATCTAGAGGTATCAAATCCCTAATGTTGGAGAAAGCTTAAGATATCATTTTCATTTAAATGTATTGTTAAGGGTTTTAGAAGTCTTGCTCTTTTTATATATTTATATGCCCTTTTAGAAAAATCTTGCCATGTTAATTGGATTGGAAGAAGAAATAAAGTTAATAAGGTATTGGAATGTTAAGGTTCTAAGGGTTTTCGAAGCCATTTTCCTTGATATGGGCTTTTCTCTTTGCTTTCTTTCTTTCTTACTATTGTTCTTGCTCTTTTTATATATATGTATGCCCTATTGGAAGAGACTTACCATGGCAATTGAAATGGAAGAAGCAATGATGTTGTGAAGCTAATAGTGTTGCTTAGTATAAGGGTTTTAAAAGTATTTCATTGCGACACACCTTTCTCTTTGTTTTCTTTCATTTTCACTATTGCTCTTGCTCTTCTCATGTATATGCATGCTCTATGGAAATGGGTTGACATGTTACTTGGATTAGAAGAAGCAAGAAGGTTGTGAAGGTAATTGGACTCTTGATTGTCAGGATTTTAGAAGTATTTCATAATACATGCCTTTATCTTCTTTCTTTCTTACTATTTCCCTTATGCTTTTTATATATTTCTATGCTCTAGTGGAAAAGCCTTGGCATGTTAGTTTGGAAGATGCAAGAAACTTGCTAATATAATTGGAATGCTAGGAGGTAAGAAACTAGATTAGCTTTTTCTCTTCACTTTTTTCTCTTTTTGCTTTGGAAAAAAAAAGTACTTCCCTTTTTTCTTAATAATATGCATAAAATGGTAAGTTTTTTCTTTTTGGTTCCAAACTACAAGGCCTCAAGTACAATCTTGTGCACAATCCTTGAGATGCCAAAAATATTATCATCGAGATATTCCCTTCAAAATTTCACTGCCAAATCTCATTCAATTTCTTTGAGGCTCCTTCAATAAGAACACAATTGTATACTAGGTCATCCTTAGGCCTTTGTAGCATTATTTAAAGTATTGATATGCATGTTCATGTGGTGCTCCTAAAAAAAGAATGCTTTGTTGATGAATAGCATGATCAAACAATTATGTTTTTGAGAAAATCTAAGGTGAGATCAATGTTCTTCAATCAAACAATCTATGAAACACACAAAGAGATGGATGCATTGAAAGGATTTGTGTCTAGCCTAGCTAGAGTACATGTGCATAATGCAGAATGCAAATACAGTTCCTTGATCAGAATTAGTATCCTTAGCCTTGTCCCTCAATGCTTATGGAAAGAAAAATGACTATGCTTGTCTTTGCCTGCCTAGAACTCATAGTCATTTTAGGAAAAAGGTGGTCCTTTAATATTTGACCAACAAAAATAGCCCATCTCACATTGAGAAAGTTCTACATGACCCTCAATCTCTCCCAAGCACCTTTCCCACTCAAAATCTAACATCAATTTGTCAAAGAAATCACCAATCTCAATTAAGAATATCAAGTCCATCAAGTAAAGATAAATCCAAACCGATGACAAAAGAACATTAGTTTAAACACACACAAAAAATTCAAGCTATTGATCAACAAAACATTCGTCATGAAAGCAAGGAAGCACCCAAAATCCTACCTATCAGAAGCATCACTAGGGTTTTTAGTTTTTCCAAAAATAGATGACAATGTCTAATAACATCCTTAAAGAAGGTGACCTAATGCTTTTCTAGTCAATCAAATGACATAAATACAAGCTTACTTTGAGGCCTTGGACCCTTTGTGTCCATTGTAATTAGTAGGACAAGTAACATAGAGTTGGAATCCTTGGAAGAGTAAGTATCAGACAGTATCATAGCAACCACTGTATTGAACAAAGAAGGGGTTTAGAATGAAAATACTACTAGGACACCCATTCAAATACCTTACAAATTATGATGTCAATTATGTTGACAATTGAATTCATTTTTAGTTCATTTAGATGTAAGGGTCATGTGTGCCTTTAGTCCTAATGATTTGACTATAGGGAACATGAAGATCATTAATTTCACTCCATCACCCTAATAACCATCCCAAATTGATCTACTAAAGAAACTCTTAATTGCCTAGGCTCAAAATTAGCAACTTGGGAGCATATATAGCCCACTTCTTTAAGTGTAATGGAGACTAGTGACCTAGCCAAAATGGAGCCTTTGAAGTCTACTTGGGCTACCAAATCTTTTTTATGGAGATCTCAAAGGCACAAACACACTTGAAAAAGGCTACACATGATGTCTCGATGGGTACCTAAGGCCCCACTGCACATGCAAGGATACTATCAAGGTTGTCAATATCTCACTAAGCAATCCAAGTCCATGCAATTGTGCCACTAGGAGCCATTTCCCCATACACCACAAGCTAGCATGAGCAATCAAAAATAGGAACCACAATAGCATCAATAATTTGTTGTTTCTCCCTCTATGGAAAAATAGCAAGAATGAGTCAAACAAACTCTATCCCCAAAGTCCCTAAAAAAGTCCAACCATTATTGGCACAAGACCTCCACAACATTTGAGTTTAATGGCAAATCCATGTCTATGGTGGTCTAAGCTAGAAACTAGGTGGGGGCCCTTGTACCTCCCCTTCCCATGAGGTCACCTATCCCAATATTTTTCACACTAGTGTGTGCTTAACCAAAAGATTTCCATAATTGGGCTAGCCATCTAGACCCCAAAACCTAAAGGTGATGGATGACCTCAATATATGCTCTTTCAGCTTCAAGAGATCCATGTGATTTTGCATCTTGATCTATAGCATGCTCTTCAAGATCATCAAGATCTATCATGTCAATCTCTTGTTTGTCTTCCCCAACTTCATCCTCTTCCTCATCTTTGTTGTCTACATTGGTAGCAATAATCAAAGTGTTCAATATTACATGGGCTAACCCCATTGGAGCATGCTACCCGAACTCATGTGAATGTGGCTTCAAGAAAGAAGAATGATCTACATCCAAAGAGGGCTTCCCATAAGAACAAGTACATCCATCAACTTGATGCTGATCCAAGGTATATGAACCCTCATAACCATAGCCATAAGCATGCTACTTGTTCGAGTCATGGTATCCATCATATGCATTATACCCAATATAGCCATGTTGCCCTTGATAAACATCAACTTGATACCGATCCAAGGTATATGAAGCATAATCATAAGCATAATGATGATCATATGGATGATTCCATTGCCCATGGCCATGCTAAACTAACCCTTGCTCCAGTAGGATACATCCATTCAAGATATCAGCATTAGCAACAAGCTGATCAAGGGTAGAGCATGCTTGGTGCATTTTATCCATCAAGTCCTTATTACTTTCTACATACCTTGCATCAAGCCACCGTAAAGTGTGGATCAAGGCCCTACATTATCGGTCACGAATCTTTATTTTACCCTTGTTCCCTACCATTAAAGGCGTAGTCCACACAAACCCCTAGTCACAAAATCAAATATAACTTTGGGTAGGGAGCTCGGATCAAGTAGATTTTTTATTTAAAACGGAGATGAGAGTGCCATCTATGAGAATATACAAAACATTTATGACAAAATAAATTTAAAATTGGATGTGAACAACCTTCAATGGTTGTACAGATGGGAATTGCAACCCCTATTCCATAGGACCATTGCACACAAAAGTGGTTGTAACTCTCCAAGGGGAGCTTTGATTGGAGAGTTTTCTAACTCTATTCAAAGGTATCAATCCCCTCTATGCAATGAGCATAGGCCTATTATTGCATAGGCGTGTTAACCTATTATTTGCAATAGGTATCAATCCCCTCTATGCAATAACAACATAGGCTTGTTATTTGCAACTGTGGGAGGCCTATTTTGAACTGTAGATATCTTGTAGGGTCTAACCAAGTTATGAAACTAAATGAGGACCTTTGAGAGACTTGTGAGCACCCTAGGGAATCAAAAAATACTTCCCCAAATCAAAAATACCTTTGCAAACACCTATAGAAGTCTATAATAGCATGTATAAGCCTATTATGAGTTGGAAGTTGTCCTATAAATCATTATGGATTGGAAGTCGCTACCAATATGATCCAAACCATTGTCACCATGGCCAAAGGCATTGCCAACAAGAGCATAAAATTTTCAAATATGATCATCTCATGACCAACATAAGGATCACTGCCAAAAAGGGGTATATAATTGCCAACATAGACATAGGCATACCACTATGAGTACCATTGTCAAGTTCATAGACATGATCTCAATATCTCAGCATGAGTATATGAGTGCCACCATAAGTGTCATTACTAGAAAAAATCAATGTGTCAATATCCTTTGCAATTATGATAGAATGTCTAAGGCATAATTATACCCTCTAGATGAGCTCCAATCAAGATGTGCCCCCCAGTTCAACACAAAACCTGACAGCATCTAGTGCAGTCTCATTGAGGTGTACTGCTAACTATCTTGCTTTGTTTGTCTTTTGTCCAAAAATTTCTCAACAGGTGGGATTTTTTGCCGCCACCACCACATATAAAATCTCAATAGTGTTTTATTTTCGCAACCTCATGTTGATGTTGCCAGAGACAAGATGAACCTCACGTTGATGTTCACACTTCATCTGCAAGTTGCCTATTTCTCTAAGAGAAGACCTCATCAGCCCAAGGCTACCATGAATTTGGCAGCTCATGCCTAGCATGATTCAACAAATGCAATAGGTTTTGTTATGACTTTCTTTATGAAGTTGATGAAGCACCTGATACCATCACTGGTGACATTGTCTTTGTTCTTCAACTCAAAGAGCATCCCAAATTTAAGAGGAAAGGTGATGATTTGTTCCTGGAGCATACTCTGAACCTTATAAGGACCCTATGTAGTTTCCAATTCATTGTCACCCACCTTGTCATCAACTTAAGTGGGTACCTAGGGAAATAGTGAAACTTGACCAAATCAAGCTATAAATGATGAAGGAATGCTTGTTTACCAAGATCGTTTTATGAAGGGTAAGCTACGCATCCACTTCTTTGTTGATCTCCTCGAGTTTGATTTACTTTCTCTAGACCAGTGTAAGACCATGGAAGCTATGTTATCTGACAGACTGGCCAATGAAATGAGTGATATGGAATTGGATGAGCGTGAGGAAACTATATTGCAAGATGTAAATATGAAGGAGGCTGAGCTTCTACTCCAAGCAGAGATGGAGCTTGCTGAACTTGAGAAGGAGAAGAAGGCTAGACAATCCACAACATTTGATGAACCTAAAGCCACTAAAGGGTTGTGCTCTTCCTCGTACATTTGCTTCTCAAGAGAGATTTTAGGATGATCTAAAAGTATATCTTGGTCAATCTTCTGCAAAGCAAGTTCTAGATAGTACTATATCTGAACTAGTTATCTACAATGTGACATCCAATGCAGAGCTTCTAGATAGATCAGACTTCTAGTAGATAATATTGGCTAAATGGATGAAGCTTCCAAGGATGGGAAAAGAAGGTCTCTTCAAGTAGTCCAACTTCTCCTGTAAGAACACCTTTGTACGACAATATTGAGAAGACTGGTGACCTAGCTCTAGGTTAAGATGAGGAAGATGCCCTTGAAGTAGCTCGATAGGTATATCAAAGGAAGTAGAATAAGAAGTTGAGCTTTATAGCAAGGTCGATGTATCAAATGTTAACTCTAGAAATCCTTACAAAAGTGAATCAATATGTATGGATGACTTGAAGCATGTTCTTTCACCTATTAGTGACACTTATGAGAGTGATAAACACTTGGAATAGAAAAGAGGCTCTACTGATGTCATATCAGCATTTGAAAATGGCAAAGAGAAGGCCAAGAAGAAGAAGGCTAATAGTGATAGCGAAGAGGATTGTAGTGATGAAGAGGCATTTCTTGTAAAGGCCTTGAGGAATATTCCTCGTGTAGAGATTCCCAGTGTGGATCATTAGAATTTGCTCCAACTTGCACCTGGGGGCCACTTGGGAAGATTTTTGGTCTAGACTAAGTGTGCTTTTAAGAAGCTTGATTAGATTTTTGGAACTTTGGAAGAGAATTCTTAGGCTAAGAAGAACTACTCACTTCCCCATCCTATCATGGCCGATTCTGATTTGTCTAAGATAATCAACTTTGACAAGATTTAGTCTATTGTGCATCCCGCCCAAGAAGGACGTGAAGTGATAGGTCTTGAAGAAGAATCCTCTTAAGAAACTTGGGGCCATGTTGAAGCTGAATCCTTATGCCAAGATAGCTAGAAGAATGGAGCTTCTTTACTGAAGCCCAAAGAGCCAAAGCGAAGAAAGAGAAGAAGGCTTGATACAAAAGCAACACCTAGCTAATGGCTTGAAGAAGCAAGTAAAACTCCACCCGGCTTTCCTCCCTTTTGCCTCTTTCTTTCTATTCTTCCAATAATCCTAAGCAAACTATTCTCCCCTCTCCCTTTTTCACAGTGGGATTCTCACAATAGTAGCGCTATCACAAAAACCAAGACAAGTTTGCACTAATAGATAATGGGTGCAAGCTAGTTGGCTTCTCTTTGATTGATATTCTTGAATTGACAGCTTCCAAATTGGTCGTTGCCATGACTTTGAATGAGGAAGAAGTCCCTAAGGTGGATGGCTTCTTTAATTAGTATAATGCAATGCTAGAGACCTTTGAGAAGACCCAACAAACTTGCAAGTCTGATGCCTTATTTGAATAAGAGAAATCTGATAGCAGTGTGAAAAAATCTTCAAAAGAAAGTAAGTTTAAGATGCCTTGATGGACATGGGAAAGCCAAGGAAGGGGTAGAACCAAGATTTCACCATGGAAGCTTTAGCCAAGCTTGAGAGAAGGAAGAAGAAGACCTCTTTTACAAAAAATAATTGTAACCAAAGTCCTCTCTACCTTTTATATCACTCTCTTTGACATAGATACCTTCAAAATGGCTTGAGAATGAAAAATGACCTACTAAGTTTGGTGGTTTGCCTCCTATTTGCCTCCAAATATTCCCAAAGGTTCTATGAAAACTCTAAGAAGGCTACCATATCTGGTTCTTCTTGACTCCTGCAGTCTTTCAATATTGTACCTGTGTAAAGTAGGGTTTCCTGAGACTAAAAAGAAACTAAATCTAAAGAAATGAGAGATAGAAGAAGGATCAAAGACTAGTGCTCTGATACCAACTGTAATGAAGAGAACCTAACATGACCTAAGAGAGAGAAGAAAGAGTGCAAAAGAGAGAGAAATAGCTTGATGAGGAGAGAGAAAGACTAGAAGAAGAGAGATAAAGATAGAAAGAGAGGGAAAGAGAAAAAAGAGGAAGGAAGCCATGGAAGCTTTGAAGGTGAAGAGAGAGTTTCTTGATTAATCCATGGTAATAACTGACCTAAGCCTCATACACCTTAAATATCGTCAAGACAATTGGTATTTTTCCCTTATTTTCTCATATATCCCGCTCATCACACTTAATAATTAGTCTTTCAAACTTTCTCCTCTTAATGCACTTGAAATTGGATTTTGGGATATCTCTATAATTATTATATACATAGGTTAGGTTGATGTAGAAAGAGCTTTATTTTGATTTTTGTTTTGACCTCTTGGTTGGATTGTCTACTACTATTGAGATGTTGAGCTCTACATGATATCGCATCCACTACGTGCCTTTGTGATGTGGCACGATATCATCCACTGGCGTGTTAGGTAATTGACATGAGGATATGTTAGTGATTCTATAGCTAGACTACATCCACGTAGTCCATCCTTGGTTATGGCACATTCATTGTGCCACCGCTTCCTTTTTGAGCGGGTTCACACTTAATAAATGCATGCACATATGTTGTGTATTTTCATATTATTATTTTATCTTATACTTAGTTTTTTATGTGAAAGAAGAAAGAAGAAGAAGAAGAAGAATATTTCATCCCTATCTCTATGTGTGCTTAGTCTCCTCTTTGGTTTTTTTTGTGTGTGTGCTCTTGGTCTCTTTATCTCTCTCCCCTCTTATCTATTTTCATGGTATTAGAGATGTCCCACAATTTTGTAGAGCTTGATTGAAGGCTGAGGTGAAGGCATTGGAGTACAAAAGAAAGCAAGTAAGTAATGGGTAACAAGCTCTTCCACCTTGGTTGATTTGCCTTAGGTTGTTATAGTTGCAAGAGGCCCTTAAGGTTGGCAAGGCTATAGTCTCCAATTGTAGTGAAACTTGGTGAGTAGAAAGAAAAGTGTATATATTGCAAATAATAATTTCATGACTTTCTCATTGTGATTCTGGGAGTTTGAGGTTATTTCAACCTTTGTTCCGGACTTGTAAGTGGTCATGACAACATTTTCTAGGTGTACTACAGTTTCGGCCATGTGTGTCATTTATAATTGCATAGGTTACAAATTTTGAATCTATAAGGTTTCAAGTATTTGTTGGGTTGCAAACACAAAAGGCATTTGCATATAGATTGCAAATTGTAGTTACTCTTGTGTAGTCAATGAAAAAGATTGTGTGTTTAGTTTTGTTACACCTGGTATCAACTTGATTGCAGATTGCAGGATTTTGTAAGACTTTCAATTTTGTCAAAATGTTTGATAACTTCAACGAGATTGTCAGCATGAGAAGCTTGATGAGAATAGTTATCTTACATGGAAGTTAAAGAATCTGACAAATTTCTTGAAGAGGAAAGGTTTACATTAAAGGAGACATGCAGTAGAACCTAAAGCTCATGTATGAAATACTACTATAGAACAGTTAAAAGCTAAGAAATATTGGAAAAGATATAGAGTAAAGCCATGTATTGGCTATTTCTCAGTATCTCAAATAGCATGATGGGCTCTTTTTGCATGGAAATTTTTGAAGAGACTATTCAAAGTAAATATAAAGGCTAGAAAGCTACAACTCAAGTTAAAGATGAACCAAGTGAAAAGAGGAAACCTGTCCATTAATGATTATGCCTTGAAGATCAAGAGTATTATGGAATCTCTTGGATCTATAAGTGTGGTAGTTAATGATGATGATGTTGTGCATGCATGCTTAGATAGACTTGGAGATGAATACAAGAGCTTCAACTCATCTATGAATACGAGGGATGATATCCTTGATTTTGTAGACTTGATTTCTATGATGATCCTTGAGGAGAAGAACCTTGGCTTGAATTTCTCTTCTTTTCAAAGAAAAAACAAGTTTGAACGGGTATTTTACTCTACTAGTAGAGGTAGAGATCATGGTAAAGGCCAATGTGGTGGCTATGGTCAAAGTTATGATGCACAACAAAATAGAGGAGGGTAGTCTTGAGGAAGAGGAAGTCAAAGAGGACAAGTTGCATATTCTAATAGGCTACATAATTCTAGTGATAATAGAAAATACTAGCATTGTGGTAAAATAGGCCATATTTCTAAAGATTTCTTCAAAAAGAAAGTTGAAATTAGAAATGAAAAAAGCAGCAAGGTAACTATGCATCCAATAGCAGAAACAATGATGACAAAAGTGAATAGTTGTTTGTTATACAACACTTCATGAATACTATGAGTGTTTTGATGGACCATCAAAGAATAATGTATGGTATGTAGATTTAGGTGCCTCTAACCACATGACTTCTCATGAAGAGTTGTTTAGAGAGATGCACAGTCCAGAGTTTCTAGGCTATGTGGAGACATGGGATGATACAACTTACCCCATTACTCATCTTGGAAATATTTCTTTGAGTATGTAGGATGGCAAAACTAAGTACTAGGCTGATATGCTTCATGTACCAAATCCCTACTAAATATTACCAAAAAAAGGTTTTTATTGGTTAGATGGTAGAATAGGAATCATAGCTTCAGTTCACATCTAATGGTTCTTATATTGAAGATATAAAAATTGATTACAAGTTGATTGCAAAGGGGAAACATGCTGGCACATTGTTCACTCTTGATGTAAATTGAACTAAAATGGATGTTTCCATGTTTGCACGAGGTTCAGGTATTGTGGTTGATATTGAAATTCGGTACAAGAGAATTGGTCATGTGATGCATCAGCGGATGAAAGACATGCAGTCAAAAAAGATTATGGATAGCTTTCCTAAGTTTAGAAAGTATGTGAAGTATGTCAACTTGGAAAGCAAGCAAGGTACACATTTTCACATCAAAAGTATGTATGTAAAAAGCCACTTGAATTGATACACTCCAATGTATGGGGTCCTATAAAGACTGCAACTTTGAGTGGTTGTGGGTATTATATTTCTTTCATTGATGATCATGCTCGCAAAATATGGGTTTACTTCATGTGTGAGAAAAGTGAGGTGTTTACTCACTTTTAAATCTTTAAGGATTTGGTTGAGAAGAAGATAGGGCTACATATTAAATACCTAAGTTTGGATGGAGGAGAATAATATCTTTCCAATGAGTTTTCTAATTTGTTGTTGAGAAAATGGTGTACAAAGGCAATATACATGTAGGTATACTTTGCAGCAAAATGGAGTTATTGAGCAAAAAAATAGGCATATTGCAAATGTGACTTATGCATTTATGTCAAAAAGAAACTTGCTTCATTACTATTGGGTTGAAGTAGTTCCTAACTGTTGTGTAAATTATGAATGGGACATTCGTTGCTACTGCACATGGTATGACACCCAAAGAGA
This sequence comes from Lygodium microphyllum, assembly GCF_053477565.2. NCBI lineage: Eukaryota > Viridiplantae > Streptophyta > Polypodiopsida > Schizaeales > Lygodiaceae > Lygodium > Lygodium microphyllum. The sequence goes on along the minus strand of NC_141163.1, from coordinate 78,986,297 downwards.
AGTTTACAAATAGAAAGCCAAATCTATCCTATATGAAAGTATTTGGATGTATTGCTTATGTGCATATTCTTGATGAGTTGCATGGTAAATTGGATCCCAAAGTAGAAAAGTATATATGTGTTGGATATTCTCTTAAGCAGAATGGATATAGATGTTACAACCCTATTACACATGAGTTGAGAGTTAGCAAGGGTTTTGTTTTTGATAAAATATTTTAACTGGTATGGTAATGTGAAAAATGCAATTGGGATTGATGAGCATGAGAGTGTGGCTATGCAGAAAACATGTCATTAGTCAAACATTGAGTAGACTAGAAGAGTCTCCTAGTCATGGTTTTGTTGATAGACCTTGGAGTGGCAAATTGAGGTCACATGTCACTCCACCAAGTACATCATAGATGTCAAGAAAAGGTAAAGAGAAAGTTGGGAATTCACCTATTGTGATAGATATATCATCATGTTTCTCTCTTGTTGATGCTTGTTCAAAGGGCCCTATTAAAATGGCTAGTGTGGAGAAGGTACAAGAGGATGCTAAAGCAATTGGTAGTTATCTAGGTCCAAGACATAGATAAAGTAGAGTATGAAACCCAATGTAATGATTGACATATGATAGCTATGTAGCTCATCACTATATGCATACATAGCTAAGGTTGTGTAGGATGTGGGATTGTAATATTCCACCCACAACACTTTCATATAAAGAAACACATTCAAGCTTGAGGCGTCTTAAAAATTACTTGTCGAGCTGTCACATAAGTGATTGCACATAATTTTCTTGATTAAGTCTCACATTAAATCAATTTCACAATCCGACATGAGAAGATGTCTCAGTGTTCCCAACCAACAAAAATCAAAGATGCCTTGTAAATAATATTACGATGGCTTGATCATAAATTTATCCGCATTATATTTGATTTGGCATTCTCGATTCCATTTAATGCATCGAGTATCACATTGATTTCATAACCGCAAGATAAATCACAAAAGCCTCAATCAGTAGATGAAGAATGCATAAGAACGAGCTTGATATTGAGTAAGTTAAGTATCAAAGACTATGACATGACTTTATATACTAGATAAGTCATGAAGTGACTAGGCCAAAAACCACCAAAAGAAGTCATTTTGAAGAAAAAATAAGTTTTTAAAAAAATAGGCAAGAATACATGACTTTTTTGCTCTTGGAGAGAGAAAAATCATTAAAAATTCATCCCCATGCCACCATCCAACATGCAAGCAATCAAAATGAATATTTAACAAAGCTCAATTGGCTCTTGACAAGTAGCCAAATGAATTAGTCGACTGCATACTCTCCCTCATGCCTATAAATACACCCCCTCTCCTTCACAAAAAAAGCAAGAAGGAAGAACTCCTGATGATGGAAAAATTTCTCTACTTCTCTTATTCATTGTAGCTTGAGCCTTGTAAGAGGAAAATAGTCCCCCTTCTACCTCATTTTCATTTTCTCTACCCCCTACTACGCCTTCTCCCCATACGACCATACTATTGAGCAAAACAATGGAATTTTTTTTTTTGGATGGCCACCAACTCTCCCTAAACTACCACATTAATTTTTCTTGACATCCCATGGCTGTGCGAGGTTGCAAAAATTCAAAAAGCATATTTGAAGCAAGGGAAGCAAGGAACACGACCGATGGAGAAAATGACATGGTAGGAATTGGCAAGACCCCTGTTACAGCAAACCTGAGAGAGATAACATGTTGTCGATTTGGAAAAAATTATTGTTTTATAAGCTTATCGCCTTATTTAGCTTTAAACGACTATAAACGTATTTTAATGAAAATGCATATGAATTGTCACTTAGAAAAATAACCTAAGTAATACAATAATTAGCTATTCAATAAAAAGAATCTTTCACTTGAAAAAGGATTATATGCATGTTATTAAGAAAATATCTTAATTATGATTTATTTTGCAATATTTATTGCTATTTCATTAATGATGCATGCGATCATAATAACAGAAAAATGGTAGACATTGTTAGGGAAGGGAATATTTTATAAATTTTTCCTAAAAGAGACTATGTCTATTTCATTTTTCTAATGATATATAGATGTACATGAATTTTATAATAATTTATAGAAATTAATTTAGATAATATCATGAAATAATCAATGGAAATTTACATAGGAAAATAATACTAGACATGCATAAATTAGGTGCGTGGAAATATAATTTGATGCCTGAAAGATGAAAGAAAATTACACTTATGATTTTTGCATTGCCTGGAATGAAATTACACTTAGGTCATAACTAAAAGAAAATTGATCTTTCTAGATAATGTTGATAGTTTCAAACATTGTTGATTAAACCATAAAATATGAGTAGAAAATTTATCTTTCTAAATAACGTTGATGGTTTGGAAAATGGTCAGACATTGTCGATTAAGCCATAGAATAGGAGTAGAATAAAATAAAATTTATTTTCTTACTGAAAACACGTGTAATGTTAATATTAATGATTATATTAGCAAGAGCGTCAATATCATGAGTTGATCCACGTATGAATCAACAAGAAAACCTAACCTAAAATATCGAGAATGTTAAAGCGAAAACAACTATGAAATACTCGAAAACACTGAAAGTATCAGTATCAAGAAATTAAATAAATATCGGAAGTCTATAGGACTTGTTGGACATTGATAAGAATTTGTCGATACAAATTCTAAAGTCTTTGGAAAAGCATTTGAAATCCTGCTAAGCGCGGGTTAGGGTAGGGCAATGCATGAATTACCTACCATAGGCATAAATACCCATATTATCTTTTGGAGCGAAAATAATAAGTTTTTTATAAGAATAAAATAGAATTATCATAATTAATCAAATTTGTGAAATAACTTGTGGATCCGAAAAAAGAGTTGCAAGTAGAAAGCAAAACCCTAAGAATAAGGTGGGACCTTAAAAGAGAAACCCTAGACTTGGGTGGGGCTACTTCCTATGCTAAAAACACTTGTTGATGTTTCTTTTTTATTTGTGCATGCATTGATGGTTGCATAGGAAATATTGATTATGCTTGCAACAATTAGATCTAATTATAAATATATAATCATGATAATAAGAGAAAAGATCACACTATGCCTCTCCCACGGATAGACGCGGAACCTTTCTCCAAGGGGGATTGTTTTGTACCGCCGCGAGGAGCTTTGGAGGACCAACCCCGATAGTGAGAGGTCACTCGATGAGGGATCCGTTAGGTAGGAGAAGGCAAGAGTGCCAGGGGAGCTCTGTCGGTAAACCTCTCGATTGCTCCTAGGAACTACCTAACCCTCACATGAATTTGGATGGGAACTTGGAGTCCCCGGTATTAATGAAGGGACAGAAATCTTGGAGGATTTCTTTTCTTCTGCACAAACAGAAGGAAATTTCTAGCAAACTAAGGTTTCTCTTCTGCATAGGCAGAAGGGAAAAATCATTGTATATAAATTTGTGAAATAATAAATAAATATGCTTTACCAAAATATTTTGATTTCTTTGTCTTTGTGTCGTGCCATAAAATTACGCGAAGGAACTTGTGATAACGAGTTAATTAACCAAGTTACTTTTATATGCCATAAATTAATGTGATAGGTAATCAGGAAACTAAAGAAAACCATTTGTGGGAAGTGGGTGGGTAAGATCCTTGACAGACCCGTCCTACGGATGGGTAGTCCTCGGTAAGCTAGAAGCTTCTCTCAAGAGATTAAATGAAATGTTAATTAGAAAAAATTAGGAAGCTGAGCATTGACTTACTTAGGGTTAGGTCTTAAAACCTTGATTAGAAATTATCTTAGGGGAAAGGTGCAGTGGCTATGCCAGAACTCCGTTAAGATTCCCTAAATCCTATAATCATTTACTGAAAAAAAGTGTTGCACTCCATGAACCAAGGGTAATTATGATCACTCCAGTCGGACAAGAAGCCCTTGTGGGACACCTCCGATGGAGCTAGCTGATGTATCGAGACCTTAGTAGTCAAATTAGGACCCCGAGCTTGTAGGCTGATAATCCTCATGGGGATGGCCGGTACATTCCATTATGGGGTGGACTCTGGGAAACCTACACGACAGACCCCGTGCATTCTCGCAAGTGATGCCGTGTGAAGCCATCTAGGATAGTTCCTTGATGAGCCACTAAAATGTGTTACCAGGGAAGGCTTGTGACACATGGTATCTGAGCATAATTGAAATTAAAAATATCTATGGTTTTTAAGACCATCTGTTCTAAGTAATAATTAGCTTGCTAATTCTTCAGGGATAAAATTTTGCAAAATAATGAAGCCTAGAACCAATTCCTTGTTTTTCGAGCAATGTACACATCTATGTTGAACTCCATGGATGACGAGTGGAGAAGAGAAATGATGAGGATACTGGATCGCCTATATGATCCATCCCCTCTGAATCGTGAAAGAAGATGGTTTTGGAATGAGTGCTACAATTACATCGAGGCTGATCGATTCTTCAACAAGCAAACTAATCTAAAAGGCCTTGAATAGATGGAAAATTTAAAAGTAGTTGAGGCCTTTATCTTTTGTCTGTCTAGAAGGAACTTACGAGTGGTCAGCAGATACCTCTAGACCGTTATGTCTATGACAAGGTATTGAAGGTAATTCTAGCTGACAAGATTATAATCCAAGGACATCGCAAGTATCGAGATTACTATATCCATGGTTTTCCAAATCTGACATTTCTACAGTATAGGTTTCTAGACATAGATAACAATCAGCCTACTTTCTTCTACATGAATGTAATTGATATCTATCCTTGAAACAAAAAGATATAATGATATCATGTTTTGGAAATTATACATAGCATCCAGCCTATCCTATCGACGCTAATGTATCTCTACTTATAAACATTTTCCATGTATAAATATTTCTTACTTGTAAAAATCATAGCTTATGGCTACTAATAATAAAAGGTAACAATGGCTAGATTTTGTAAAAATATTGTGCTCTTTGGCCCATCATTATTTTACAAAACTAGTAAGATATATTAATGTGGAAACAAAGCTGAAAAGTTTAAGCGCTAAACTAATTCGTGAAACGTATGATAACCTAGATTAATACAACTATCGCTAGTCCAACTGAAATTCAGGAAAAGAAGTATCTCCTTAAGCAGGTTTAAGCCATCGGAATTGGATGGCAAGGGCAAAGACGTTGAAGCCGAGGCAAAGATTTGGATTGAGACCATGGAGGACTATGTTACTGCCATGGGAAGTACCGCTGCTAATCAAGCTATCGGTGAGGCATGCCTATAGTGGAAATAGTGGTGTAAAGACTGGGGACTTGTTGAGACAGCTATTACCTGGGAAAAGCTGAAAGAAGCTGTGCATGGTCGATATTTTTCACCAATCTATCACACACTAAAAATGAATGAGTTCTTTAACTTAAGACAACTAGAATGAGCCTGGAGGCATATTACTCAAAGTTTATCTCACTGCTTAAATATGTGCCTGCTTCCATGACTATTGCTCATCAGTAGGTATCAAAGTTTTGTCATGGATTAAATGCTCCTTTGAACACAGCCTTGAATCTATGTGCCCAAGTGATCTGCAAGATGCTTTGATTCGTGCAACACCTCTTGTTTAGGAGATTCAGTCAAAGCCGAGGAATAATAGGCTCTAGAATCAAAACAAAGGGACTTCATGGGGTTATGTTAAGTGAGCCCAAGGTTAGCATCCGCATGGTCAAGGAAAGAGGGCCAAAACAAATGCAGTCGGAAACTTCATACCTACAAAAAGTAATTGAGGAGTACTTAGGTATTTCCATTGTAATGAGCCATGCCACTTTAAAAAACAGTGCCCAAAGATTGGCTGAATTCCTCACCAAGTACAGTACAGAGGTCAGAATCAAGCTTTAATTGCAAAAGGAAAAGGATGTACTGTAATTCTTAAAGAGCTTGATTTGTACACACATTGATGGTTGCATAGGAAAGATTGATTGTGCTTGTAGAAGTTAGATCTGATTGTAAATATATAATCATGATAATAAGAGGAAGATTATGCTATGCCTTCCCCACTGCTAGACACAGAACCCTGCTCCAAGGGGGATTATTTTGTACAACCACGAGGAGCTTTGGATAGGCCCCGATGACGAGAGGTCGCTTGGTGAGAAATCAGTAATAGGTAGGAGGAAGCGAGAGTTCCAAGGGGGCTCTGGCCTTAAACCTCTCAATCACTCCTAGGAATTGCCTAACCCTCACAAAAATCAAGATGGGATCCTAGAGTCCCCCGTACTATTGAAGGGATGGAAATATTGGAGGGTTTCTTTTCTTCTGCATAGACAAAAGGGATTTTCCGGTGAATAGAGGTTTCTCTTTTGCGTAGAAAGAATGGAAAAATAATAATAAATCAATTTGTGAAATAATAAATAAATATGCTTTGCCAAAAGATTGATTTATCTATCTTTGTATTGTGCCATAAAATTACACGAAGGAACCTATGATAACGGGTTAATTAACAAAATTGTTTTTATATGCCATAACTTAATGTGATAGGTAATCACGAGACTAAAGAAAACTATTTGTGCAAAGCGGATGGGCAAGATCCTTGATGGATCCATCCTACGGATGGGTGGTTCGGTAAGCTGGGAGCTTCTCTCAAGATATTGAACGAAATGTTAATTAGGAAAAATTAGGTAGAGCCAAGCATTGGCTTAGGTCTTAAAACCTTGATTAGAAATTGTCTTAGGGAAAAGGTGCGGCTGCTCTGCCAGAAATCTATTAAGGTTCCTTGAATCCTAACCAGTTATATTGGAAAAAAGCATTGCACTCCATGAACCAAGGGTAACCACGATCACTCCAGTCGGGAGACGAGAAGCCCTTGTGGGACACCTTTGTAACGTGCCTGCCTATTGGCTATCCAAGAACGTTTTAGCGGTCCATCGAGAAACAAATATAAGTGTCGCTACCCGGCACTCCCATGGAATGTTCCAAGGTTTTTCGCCTAGGGTTTCTTGAGTCCACCTCACAATGGAACGTTCGCGGCTGAACCCACTAGGATCAACCTGAAATCTAGGTTCCTAGTTGTCAAGATCTCCTAACAACATTCTAACGTCAAGTTTTGGACATCCTACTTTACATGGAGATACCCAATCCAAAGCAGACCCATGCCGCACTTGGTTCAATGAGAATGGGAAATGAGAGGGATGTGCTGCTCAACCTCTCTGCCCGTAGGGTGTAGTCCCATTTCGGTCCCCTAAAACCGCATGAATTGGATTCTAACCTAGCACTGCCTAAAGGTCAAATGATGGTAAAACCTTGTGAGAAGCCTCCCAGTTCTCTTGGACTACCTTGCCGTAGGACAAACCCATCGGGGTTCTGCCCACCTACTTCCCTTGATAGCTTTAGTTTTCTAATTAGGTCCCACCACATTTATGTGCGACACTTAAAATCAGCTTCCTTAATTAAACCTTTTAGGGAATAGGGTTTGTTCGCGTAATTTACAGCACTAACACAAAAACAAAACAAGCATTCCTTTTGATAAACAAGTTTCTTAACTTATCTTCAAGTTAATCTTCGTCTCTTACCCATGCAAGAGAAATTATATATATTCCCTTCTGTCCAACAGAAGTACTCAGTCCAAATCACATGGTACCATAGAATAGGATCTTCCAACACCCTAAACGTTGGGCTCATGGCAGTCTATAGCTCCATTTTGGACTCGGCAAGGGGTGTCTAGAGCTCCACTGACCCCGAGCAACCTAGGAGCGAGACACACTCTTCGTGGTTGGGCTTTTCACCACTCGACCTACGGCCCATGAATCGAGAAATGTCCTTTTGGGTTGAGACGTGGTGTGACCTTGGAGATGATCCACCCGCGTAAAATATCCTTCCTTAATTAATCCAATTAAGAATCAAGCACAATCAAGGCAATCAGCCTAATATCATCTTCAAAGGAACATTCCTTTATTTCCCATCGCAACTTGTCAACACTGACCCCTGCCATGCATTTACCATCAAAAACAAGCACGTGGAATAATCATCCAGATCACATCCCAACAATTAGTTTAACGCAAAAGCATTTAGAACGTTATTCGATCAGTCAACAAAAACAAAGCTATCCTTTTCCAAACATTGCAGGAATAGTCGCGATAACCTTCCATCATGTGTTCACTCTCCCCCTTGGGATCTAAGCGATTCCATGCAAAATTTACTTAACACTTCCTCCATTCGGCTAGGACATATGTCAAAGTTTCAACTTTGATGAAGACATGAGTTGTAATAATCCCTTATTTTAATTGATAACTGAACCCTCTTCCTAATGAGTAAAAAGGCATCAGTCTTCCCTTTGACTTAGGGTTTTCTAATTCCTTGAGCTCTTCGTTTGCCCTAGAGTTGTTGTTGCATCTGGCCCATCCCCAAATAGGTTTTGATAACATAATTGTTATCGGTGAGTCTCAAGGCATCGTAGTCTTAATCCCAATGATTGTTGTTTGTACTAGCTACGCATGACTTCAAGATCCCAATGAACTAATAGTTCGATATATTAGCAAGAATTTAATGCAAGATCAATTTGTGTACCATCGATGTATGTTTCATATAATCTTTCCCATGCATGTACCGTCTACGTGCATCTGCGAGTTTTAACAATATTGTCCTAGGTAAAGAATAATCGAGGACTTATCGATGCTTAACACTTTAGAAATATTATATGCTTCTTATGATATGCATGGATTTGTTGCATAGCAACTGGGGCAATTAACTTCCCTTTATACAAGCGCTTTGCAACTTCATCCTCAAATATTTGAGATGGACTTTATCCTTTCAACTAACCTATTCTCGCGTGGCATAGTATGGCTGAATGCACCTCGTGCAAAAATCAAAGCAGGTAGTCCTTTAATTCGGAAATAAAATACTTATGTCCGAAAGTACCGTAGTTGGATTGGTAGTGATACCATCACCCGAGGCTTCGTTGCTTGTTGTCATTTTCTGCTTGGGGAACATCCTCCATCATTGCAAATCGCACAAGACTCCTGCACCTTGTGCTCAATTAGTGGATCAATTAGGGAGAGAATTAGGCTTCGGGGTGGATGACAATCTTGTGGAAAGGATACGAGGAGTAGATAAAGGCGTGTGGCCACCCCCTCAGGGGGGAAGGAGGAGACCCTTCTAGGGGGTTTCTCTTTCTCTCTCTCTCCCTCTAGGTCACACACACTCCCTCTCTCCCACTTCCTCTTCTTTTCCTTCTCCCTTCTCTCTTACTCTCCCTCCCTCTCTCTCTTCTCACCTCTCCCTTCTTCTCCCTCTTTCTTTCTCTCTCTCTCTCCCTCCCTTTCTCTTCTCCTCCTCTCTCACTCCCTCTCTCTCCTTCTGCCTCTCTCTCTCCCTCTTCTTCTTCTCCTCCTCTTCTTCTTCTCTCTCTCTCCCTCTCTCTTTTCCTCCTCTCTCTCTCTCTCCCTCTTCTTCTTCTTCTTCTTCTTCTCCTCCTCCTCCTCTTCTTCCCCTCTTCTTCTTCTCTCTCTCTCCCTCTTTCTTTTCCTCCTGTCTCTCTCTCTCCCTCTTCTTATTCTTCTCTTCTTCTTCTTCTTCTCATGTTCTTCTCCTCATGTTCTTCTCCTGTTCTTCTTTTGTCTCTCTCCCTCTTTCTTTTCCTCATCTCTCTCTCTCTCCCTTTTTCTTTTCCTCCTCTCTCTCTCTCTCTCTCTCTCTCTCTCTCTCTCTTCTTTGCAGCGTCCTTGCCTGGCCATCCTCTAAGGCTTCCTCCCTATCTTCCTTATGTTTGGGGGGTTTTATAATGGGAAGGGTGTGGGGTATTATTGGGGGTGTGGGGAGGAGGTGGAGTCACTGGTGTCTCCCTCCACCCACCTCTCACAGTTGCATGGCGGTGGGGGTTTCAGGTGGTTGCAACTAGTCGGGGGAAATCAGGGGGGATGATAGGCTAGGTGGCCTCCCCCCTCCATCATCGTCATCTCTATCTGCGTCTTCTTCTCGATGTCATTGCCTTCCACATCATCCACGCATCGTCCTCCACTTCCGGCCATCATCCTTGCACCTTGCCACGTCAATTCCTTCTTTCCCCCCTCACCACCTGTCAGTGATGGCAAGGGGAAAATGAATTAAAATTTTTTCTTTTTTCTTTTATAAGGGGGGTTCTATGGGCCCCGAACACAATATTAGTGAGTTTGGGAATCTCCCAATTCCCATTTTTTGAATACTAAAAAGGTGGCACCCAGATAACATGCCCATAAGTTTCTCAAAACCATATGATATTACCTATCATTGGAAAGTGCTTAAAAAATGGAATCTATTGAGCTATAGAGCACTCAATTTGGAGTTATAATGTTCAAGTTATGACAAATCCAAAGATTTGACCATGTGTCCCAAACTTATGGGAAATTCCCATATTCCCCAATATGGTGTTCCCGGCCAGTAGGGATGTTACAACCTCTGATGGAGCCAGCTGATGTATCGAGACCTTAGTTGTCAAATTAGGACCCCGAGCTTGCAGGTTGATCCTCGTGGGGACGGTCAATACCTTTCATTACAGTTTGGACTCTGGGAAACCTAGACGATAGACCCCATGCATTCTCACAACGAGTGCTGGGTGAAGCCGTCTAGGATAGTTCCGTGATGAACCACTAAAACATGCTGCCAAGGAATTTTTAAGGTAGGCTCATGATCGGAATGAACCCACTTGTTTTAAGGATGCAATGGATAATGAGTATTGGGATCATGCTATGGATGAGAAAATGGGTGCAGTTATGGATAATGACACATGGGAGTTAATGCCTTTACGTGAAGGCAAGAAAGCTATTAGCTACAAATGGGTTTACAAGGTGAAGCATAAATTAGATGGATTTATTGAGCACTATAAGGCACGATTGGTTACCGACGTGTATGCGCATACTCATGGTATTGATTATGAGGAGACCTTTTGTCCAGTGGCTAAAATGGCCACTATAAGGGACTGTCATAGCACTGGCTACATCAAAAGGTTGGATCATGCATCAAATGGATGTTAAGGATGCCTTCTTGTAGGGGGAGCTGCAAGAGGAAGTTTATATGGAGCAACTACCTCGTTATGTGAGAATGAGAATCATCTAGATTATGTATGCAAGCTTTATAAGGTATGGTATGGACTAAAGCAAGCACCTAGGGCATGGCATGATAGTATTGCAAAATACCTTGTCAACATTGGATTTCATAGAGCACAAGATGATCACTCACCCTATGTATGTGAGAGTGATGTAGGTATTGTGATCATTACCATATATATGGATGATTTGATCATTGTGGTGGTGGGTGATACTGAGACAAAGATTGAAAATTTGAAGGGTCTTCTCAAGACTGAATTTGAGATGAAGGATTTAGGAGAGCTGCACTATTTTCTCGACATAGAGATCATCAGGACTGTGGAGGGCGTATAGGTATCACAAAGACAATATGCATTGGATATATTGAAGAAGTGTGGTATGGCTAATTGAAAGACTATTTCTATACCTTGGATGTTAATGCTAAGCTTAGTGTACATGAGGATGACTTGATTGAGGATGTCACTATGTATCATAAGATTGTGGGAAGCCTTATCTATTTGACGATTACTAGGCAAGATCTAAACCACACAGTTGGTTTGGAAACTCAATTTATGTAGCTTTCATGGAAGCCACATTTAGATGCAATGTAGTGTACATTGTGTTATGTCAAATCCACATTGGAATATGCCTTATTCTATGGTATAGGCATACCATTGAACTCACATGGTTACATAGATGTAGATTGGCCTCGTAGTATTTCAAATAGGAGATCTACCAGTGGTTTTATGTTATTCTCATCTACTATTATAACCTTAGCAACATTCAATTGGCTAGGAACCCATTCTATCATGCACGAACTAAACACATAGAGATCAATTAGCATTTCATTAGAGAGTGCGTTCTAGCATGTGATATTAACTTGGTTTATGTCAACACAGAGGATCAAGATAATGATATTTTTACCAAGGCCTTGGGAGCTGAGAAGCTTTGATGCTTTAGGACTATGCTTGGAGTTTATGAGCTCATACTGAGCTTGAGGGGGAGTGTTGAAATGTCAAGCTCTACATGAGCTAGCATCCACTACATGCCTTTATGATGTGGTACGATATTATTAACTAGCACGTTAGGTAACCGACATGAGGATATGCTAGTGATTCTATAGCTGGACTATACCCACATAGTACATCCTTGGTTATGGCACATTCATTATGCCACCTCTTCCTTTCTTAGCTATTTCACACTTAGTGACCGCATGTATGTATGATGTCTAAGGAGTTTTAGTACATAGTGTGAAAATGAACACTTAACCACCAGAGGTAGCAATAGTAGAGCTATTGTTTATTTCATCAAGTAATGATGATCTACTAGAATATTGACTTATCTTATAGCCTTGGTGGGAAGCACTTGAAAGGTCATGCTAGTGAGTGGTATAACTTGACAGGTCATGCTATGTGTCATGAGTACCATTAGTAGACTAATTTGGGACTATTTTGACAGCCAACATTAGAGCATACAAGGCTGAAGAGAACAAACTTTACTTATCCTCTTCTCTCTTTGAATCAACTATGTCATCATCTACTTGATACATAGCTGTTAACAATGGAAGATTGACCCTTGATCATTGGTGGATTGGTGTACGAGCTTGAAGCACCACTTGTGGGATGTTTTGATGACTATTTATAGTAGGGAAAAATAAGGTTGAATGCTATATATGGGTTTCAGGCACTCTCTTTGATCACTTTATGGTGGTTTATGCTTGGTTCATGGTCGCTAAGAGTAGGGGCACTTGTGCATTTCACCAAAAAGGAGTTTTCAGCCATGTATGGACTTGATTTGGGCTATTCTCTATAATAAACATTCAAAATCCAGGTAGCTTGTTGTGATTTTTGATTTGGATGCATCAAAGTAATCTTTTGAAGTGCTTTTGACTCGAACGGGGTCTTTAACAGTACTAAACATCGTCTAGATAGTTTTGACCATATTTATCTTGGAGTTTGAGCTTCTTATGGCTCTTGATTGATTGTTGTAAATACACAAAAATAATAGTGCTAATGTGCTTTGGCAGCCTTGGTTGGGATTTGGAAGGTGCTTTTGGTTTACTAGTTGCTTGTCTTGGTTGCACTAGATGAACTTTGCCATCTACCATTATTAGTTTAATGCCTACATGAGGAGTTGAGGTGAATACATAAAGCATTATATGGATTGAGTTAGCAAAGATCATGCCATGTAATTGTGTATAAGCTAAGCTATCACTCAATGCATCTTAGGCTATCATCCCACCTTCATGGACGCATCTATCTTGATTTGATTACAGGGTGATGTATTACATGTATATTAGGATGTATGCTCTATTGAGCTCTATGAAATAAAATGATAGGATTCATCTCTATTGGTATTATCTAAATATTCTTTTCTTCCAAACTCTTCTATTTCATTTGTTCCTATCTCTGAATTCTAATACACCCTTTTGTCTCATACCCCGATGATCAAACTTCACTAAACATGCTCCGACATTGGTTAACCTGATGTGAAGATTGACAAAAGCATTGTGGATATGATGGACTCATTAGATTTTGATCATGATGTATTGCAATAGGTTGTGCTATTGTTGCAAGCACAACAACAATAGTTACAATTGAAAAAATAGTTACAACAACAACAGCAACAACAACAGAGAATGCATGATTCAGATAAGATGGAAAATATAACCATGAATGCTTTGTAGGTTGTGGGACAAGAGATGAAATAGTTCAATGGTCAAATGTATTAGCTTTTATATGTATGTATGCTGAAAAGATGTTGTTTTATGGCGTTCTGAAATATGCATACAGTCAATACTTTTCATGTTTGGCTATGCATCTATTGCAAGAATGCATTGATGGTTTCTATAATTAAGATGTATATTGGGCACCATTTATGAAGGCTCTCAGGGAAGAATTCTTCCATGAGGACACAAGATTGGTTACCAAGAAGATTTTTCAAGATCGGGTCAAAAAGCCTCATAGGGGGCTTGCAACTATAGCCCTATTGCACAAACTTGAGAGCCACTATGCTTAGCTAGATGTTGATGATCAGCAGTCTTTGGAAAGCTAGAAGATTAAGATTTTCTTAAAAGATGCAAATCCTATATTGTAGGAGAAGCTAACTGACCAACTTGAAGATGCATCTGAATCAGACATTGGGTTGAAAACTTAGTGGCCTGATGTTACAAATGCTGTTAATATGCTTGTGAAGTGAGAAAGAATGAGATTGAGGTTTAGTACTACAGGCTCTATGCCTACAATTCTTATAAAAGGGGCTGAAATTATAGCTAAGCCAATTGTGTCTATGGTTGAACATTCGATTATGCCTACTAGTCTAGCCTTAAAAGTGGATGTTATGGATGAATTGGTCAAAGGTATGCAATACCTTTTCTTGAATTTGAAGAAAATTAGCTGAAATAGTGAAAAATTGGATGTTAAAGTGGAAGAGAAGGGGTGGATAGCAGCCCCCCAAAGGCCTAATAGAGAGGGGCTTAAGAGGAGATGTACTTGGTGTGATAGCTTACATCATGAAAAGTGGAATGCATGGCTTATTGGGAGGCAAAGGCCAATAAATTGGTATTCTGAAAGATGGAAAAATACATGCAACAAAAACAAGGCTTCCTCTTGAGCCCAACTTTGGGAAAGGAGCCATACAGAAGAGATTGGAGGAATTGGCATCTAGGACAACATTTGTAGCTATGGTGTGGATGCAGCCAATTATGAGGGTTGAAAATTGAAAGGGTTGATGGAGCAGTCAGTGTATGTAAGGTTGAAGAAATATCAAGAGTATGGTTGCAAGCTTTAGACTATGTGGAGAAGGGCAAAACAACAAGGGCTAATTTGAGTCTATACGAGTCAAGACTAGATGGAATGAGCCACTCGACTCATTTATATAACGAATGCATACTTGGTTGAGGTAAATAATGTGGATGCTATTATGGAAGAGAAGGAGGGATGAGGAGGTTGCATGAATTTTAGAAGTAGGACCTTCCAAACATATGACACAAAGAAAAGTTGAGCAACAGAAGGTCGCTAAAAAGACCATTCTAGAGCATGACATGGAAGATGCATTGTAAGAGAAGAAGGAAAAAGGAAAGTGGAGAGGCAAGTAGCATAGTTACAAGTTGCAATCAAATATTGAAACTACTACAAACATCAAAAAGGTATTTGAAGAGTGCATAGGGTTGAATTCACACTTGATGAAGTTCTTCGCATCGCTAAGCATGAGCTCCATGATGAGATTCTTAACATAATCAAAAGATAAAGGTAGTTTGTGGGAGAGCCACTCAAGCACACTTGCAGGTTGATGAGGGTATGGAAGCACAAGGCATTCAATTATAGAATATGTGGATGCATCAGTTGTTAAGGAATAGGCTGATGTTGAAAATTGACTGTATGGGAATGCTAAAGGTGAGGTTATGGATGAAAATGTAATGGTGGACACAGTACTAATCATAGGGGAGCACTATGTAGAAGAGAGATGTGCAACAACACGCACATGAGAAAGAGGATGTTCATTTTATTCCTAGTAGCCACTACTTGCATATACATCGGGCAAGAACAACACTAAAAACTATTGTGAAGGTTGATGAAAAGGAGATACCATGCATCACTCTCTTGGATCATGGGTTTGATGGCATGTAGTCTTTATGAGAATGGAGGATGGCCTATTAATGTAGATCCATGCTAGTGTATGAAAGTAGTAAAAAACTCATCCAAAGAACTCTACACAACATGCCCAAGTGTGCTGGTGACTATCAGAGATGTTAGAGAAGCTTATCACCTCTTTGTGCAAGAGTCATGCAATTACCCAGTTATTTTGAGATAGTCGTACATTGCAAAGTCAAGGATGGAAACTAAAGTGTTATATGATGTTTCTTCTTATGCTCATGTGTGGAGTAGGGATGGTAAAAGGCTGGTTGAATTGTTGACAGTATGTGTTAACGATCCCCACAATCGGGACATGGTGAGAAAGTATTCAGTTCCATCCAATGCTCATGAATTTAAGGGTTTTTAGATAGTATTGCTGTAAATAGGGAGTAATGGCAATGCTGCTAAGAAAATGTTTCTACCTCCAAGAAAAGGGGAGTTTGTCTTTGTGCCTAGCTTGCAAGGATGGATATCAAGCAATGAGGCAGATTGAAGAGTATTTCAACCGTTGTATGCAAGGATGAAGAGAGTTATGTATATCTCGCTAAAAAAGAGATGAAGAAAGATGATAGTTTGTTTGCAGATGAATGTGTTTTAGGACTCTTTACATGGTTGAATGCTATTGATAAAGTTGTTGAAATTATAACAGTTGTTAATGCTAAAAACATGGCTAAAAATTAGGTTATTCATATTTTTTGGGATATTCTTGACATTATCATAGATTCTACTGAACAAAAGTACAATGGGCTACAAAACAAGATTGAAGTATTGGTAAAAACAAAATACAAAACTATTGACAAAGATGAAGCCTATGGCTTTAGTTTTGCCTCTAGAAAGTGCTGGGATGATTTAAAAAGTGTCAAAATAGCCAAGCCTAAGAGATCCAAAGGGTCTATGCCATAATTTTACAGCAAATAGCTTGAAAGAGCTAAAAGTTGATGGTGATGGATTTCTCTTGTCACAACAGAGAGGGCTTGTTTTCTACATATGCTGGTGAAGTATGGTAAAGCTTTTGCATTTTAGCCTGATGAGATTGGTTGCGTTGAATCAAGTGTGGTTGCTCCAACAATTATCTTCACAATGCCAAAACATAAAGCCTATTATGGTGCCTCCAACATCATATTTGTTTAAGCTATCAGAGTTCTTGAATGAGAAAATCAAGATGTGGATATTGGAGCCATCTTTAGCTCAATATTCAAATCACTAGTCTATTATTCCAAGGAAGAATGAACTCCATATTCGGGATTTTGGGAATTTCCCATCAATATGAAAAAACCAAATCAAAATGGATTTCATGAATTTTGGGAATTTCATTAATTTGGAACTTGGTGCAATTAAACATATTACTGCTTATGGTTGTTTCCAAGAGATTGAAAAAAACTAAAAAAGGTGGTGTTAATAAACACCTTAGTTTTAATATCCTTGAAATATTCAAGGAAAATCTTCAGTTGATGGATTCATGTGGACTTTCTTTAGCCTTCAATACAACCTTTGGGGGAATTTTGATTTTTTTGGGAGATTTTGTACCTTTCTTCATCCAAGAGGAGACAATGGTATCTATTGTTTCCCATCGTTTAGGATCTCTTTTGTTGCACATCCAATATTTATCCCAACAATTAAAATACACCTCTGCATCTGTAGCATTTTGACGACTACAAACTAGTGCCCAATATTGTATACGTACCTTGTTGAAGTTTTTGGAATGTCTATTTGTATCGACCTCAGTTTGTGCAACACCAAGCCATATTGGATATATTGGATCTGAAGGTCTAACAAGCACAAAGTCATATTTCTTAACATCAAGCATTGGTTCAAATGCATGTTTGGGTCGTTTGCTCAGAGGACCACAATAGTGATCATTCAACTCTTCCAATCCAATGAATTCATCTGCATTATCTACATCTATATTGGTTACATCACTTTGTGTTCTTGGCCAAAAATCTACGAAAAATAAATCTTCTTGGACATTTGGAGTTTGAAGAGCGTAGATCATATGTTTCCAATAATCAATCACTGGTGTTATAAACTTTGTGAACTCTGCTTCAGGTCCTTGTACATTTGACCATCTTTCCCAATACTTCAAATAATCTTTAACTCCACTTACTACTTCTTGATGATCCTTAACGTACTCAAACATGGGCAGCAACATTGGAACACCCTTTGGAAGAGTAGGCTTTCCTGCAAGGTCTCTCTTCCACAATTCAATGCCACCTTCTCTTGAGAACCAGTCTGGGGACTTTGGATGCATCTTGTATTGCATGACAGGTGTATCTCCTTGCATATAAAACCGAAATTGAAGAGGTTTTGAGTGACCAAAAAGTGTATCTTTCGAATCACACAAGTATCCCTCAATGTATCTCTTAAAGTCAGGCACATGTGTCAATAAGAAAGGTGTAGGAATAGTCATCTGGCATGATTGAAAATGTTGCATAAGATGAGGAAAAGTGAAGGTCATGCTCGTCCTTAGCTTCTCTGAAAATTTGTATAACATTGCATCGATGTCTTCATGTGTATGACCCACCATGAGAAACCCAGGATGGATTATCTTGAATGTTCCTCATGCAACAAGCAATGATAGATATGCAAAGAGATAGCGATCTTTGTTTTCTGACCCACAATTATCAAGTTGAAGAAGTAAGTTCTCTGGCAATCATTTGAAATGATGATGGTCATCCTGTGGTGTATTATCTTCCATGCATGATTTATTTTGTGCAACACCTTGATGGTGGTCTAGTGCTTTTTTTGAGTTGAGGGCATTTAGTAGCACAGAGGTTGATCTTGGCATTCCATCAACTTGTAGATCACCATTTGCATGCCTATGTAGTCACTCCAAGTTCCTAAAGCACAATGACAATGAGGCAATTGTGAAGTTAGGATCATGAGGCCATAGATCGAGTGAGAAATGTCCATATCTACCTTCTCCATGTCCATGTGTAATCATGCCTGTTAAAGAAACTGGTAGTTGAGTAGATCTTTCAGTCTCTTTTGATCGAAGCCTTAACCTTGGGACAACTGTCTTTTGCTGGTCCATTTTATCATGTATGATGCACAAGTTTTTATCTGGATCTAATGCTAAGGCCAAGCGCCAACTGTAGTATATGTTCCGACAACTTTGTTGTTGTAGCATGTGACATTGATGCTTCTTTAGAAGCACATTTCGCTCTTGAAGACACTTTGTTGCTGCAAGTTGCTCTTTGACCTCTGAGCAAATACTACATTTGGAGAACTCACTTGTCTTTGCTAAGGTTACATGCTTGAACTCTGTGTTCCAAATACGATTGAAGGTGGACAAGGACATTTGCTTACATCCAATACCACTTAATGTTGTATTTACTTCTGCCCATATATCTACCTGCTTATAAACATCTGGGATGACCAATTGTGTCTCCCTTGATCCATCTTGCATTGTTCTACTCTTGTGTGGCATTTTCTCTGTATTCTTCTTAACAAAGTCTCTAAGGATGGCTCTTCCCATCTCTGTGTGATCCCAAGCTACTCTTGTTACCCCCTTGTTTCCATGCATTCCCTCCTCACGCCATGCTCAAATTGTGTTTTGTACCTATAAAAAGATGTCTTTGGGATTCCATGAATCTCATACCATGCCCTTCCATATACCACTTGTCCATTGAAGATAAAGCTGTACTTCCTTGTTCCTAAGTAATCAATCTTGCATGATGATTCAAACTTGTCATAAACATAGTTTGTGCGGTCTTCAAATTGCAATCCCCAAAAGTATTTAGGTAATTGTTGGATTGCTTCTCTATCAGCAAACTGACAACACTTTTCTTGGCAACAATCAATCATGGAAACGTGTGAAATGGAGTCCATAGAAGTCCTCAAGTTTGCACCTTCAGGGGCAATAATTTGAGGCTTTCTATTGACCATACAATATGATCTCTTCTGAACAAAAATTGATTTTTTTGCAGAAACATAATCTTCATTGGTATCTTCCATGTTTTTGGCACAAGCATTTGTAGAGACAAATTGCATGTATGATTGTTGTTGTAGCAGTGATGTTCCATCATCAAAGGTGACTTGTTTAATAGGCCATCTTTCCAAAGTGACATAGTGGAGGTTGTCATCTATGTATGTTCCTGTGGTTTGATCAAGGACTTTATCTACCACCACACCAACATACTCTTCTCCTAGCAATTCAAAGTTTATCACATTATATGGAAAAGCCAATAATATAACCCCTGTCCCAACACACACAGTGTTGCCTTCTGTCCATAGCATCACTCTACGTTCTCTCCAAGTTTCATGAATGCTAAGCACATCAATATCCTCAGAAGGTAGGACATGGTCTGATTCGTAATCATCTCCTCTGTCATGAATTGTTATTGAGTTTGAAACAACCACCACATCTTTCTTTCCCCATTTTGCAAAACCACCTACAGCTTCATGAACCTTCATTGCATCAATTGTTGGGAATGGCAAATACACTGCTACATTTAAACATTTATCAATAGCCACTGAAATATATCCATCTTCAAGTGTTTCTCCATGGCATTCTCATTTGGATGTATTGCATGCACTTTACCAAGTGCAACAATCTCATGATCAACTAGCAAATTCACAGTTTCTCCAAAATAAAATTGGTTATTCATGATACCTGTACAAGTGAGAAAATGGAGATTTTATCATTTGTATGTTGTCACCTCTCAGAAAGAAGAAAATAGTGATGAAATTGCTAAATACAATGAAGTATCAAATTTCATTGAAACAAAAAAAGTACTTAAACATTAGATAGAATGAGTCCAACTTCCATAATAGAAAGTATTAATGGAAACATTGTACAGAAAGAAGGGGATAGATTTGACCATATGGCCAAAAACAAACTTTCTCATGAACTGTGCCGCCCTAAAGTAAATAAGAAAAGTTTCTTCTATTATTTTTAGTTGCCTTGATTTTACTTTATTTTATTAGCTACTCTTTGAGTAAGCAAAAACTTCATTGTGTGTTCTCATTGGGAAAAGATATAGCAAATGTTCAAAACTTGTACTATATCTATTCAACACGAGAACAATGATTAAAATTATTTATAATATGTATAGAAAAAGATTTAGCCACATGGTAAAAAATCTATTGTATGTATTCCATACCATAGCAAATATAAAAATTATTTGTGATCCCCATAGGGGAAAACATAGTCAAATGATTGAAACCTTTGTTGTATGTATTTCACATGACAAAAAGGATAAAAGCTCATTGTGGTCTCCATAGAAAAATATTTAGCCAAATGGTCAAAACTCAAGCCAAATACATATAACAAGGATAAAAGTTCATTGTGATCTTTATGGAAAAGGATTTAGCTAGATGGTAAAACCTCTATTGCAACTATTTTACACAAGACTTAGGATTAAAATTCTTTGTGATATCCACAAGAAAAGATTTAGCCATATGGTGAAAACATATATTTAACCTAGATGATAGCAAGAATAATAATTTTTTGTGATGTCCATAGAACAAGATTTAGCCAAATGTTCAAAGCCTTTATTGTATATCAACAAGAATAAATAATTTATGTGATCTCCATTGGAAAATATTTGATCAAATGATCAAAATCTTTATTTCATGTATTTCACATGACAACAAGGATAAAGATATTTTTGAGAAACTTTGCCCTTGTGCTTAAATGTTGAAACCACAACGACCTCTAAAGAATAGGAGATTTCATTCACTATGACACAAAGTTATAAATATTGAGGAAATTTTAGCATCAATTAGAAGCTATTTAAGAAGGAAATATAATTTTTATCATGGTTGAATATTTATAAATCTTATACTACCTACTTGTTGATAATAATAAAATGTATCATATTACATTTTATTTTTAAGTTATACTATTTTAGTCTAAATCATGTTCTATTAGTATATCATACTATGTGCATATTATGGAATATATTATTAAAATATAATATAATATATATATATAAATTAATTTATTAATAATTAATAAATATATTTTAAATATATTAAATCATATTTTGTAAGATTATGTATATTAAATGTATCTAATATGTAATGTGTAATATCATTGATGATTTTGAACCCACCTTAGTGATAGTTCGAGAGTAGAATCTCTAGTAGGGTAGGATAGAGAGTATGTAGGAAAAATCTCTAGCTGTGGAAATAGGGGCAATATCACAATGGTGGGTTCTTAAGGAGGGGCGAGGGGGAAGGAGCTGGTCTAGGAGAAATGCCCCTAGTAAGAGTTTGAGGGCAATGTCTTCCTCAGTGGAGGTTTGGGAGCAATGCCCCTAGTTGGGGTTTCAAGATAGCGCTCATTGTAGGGATTTGAGGGCAAAGCTCCCAATGGGGGATTTAAGCGGTAGGGCCCTTGGTGGGGGTATGCGGGCAACACCCCTAGTAGGGGGTTGGGGGTAGTGTCCCTGATGGGGGTTTGGGGGCAATGTCCCTAGCGAGGGTCCGAGGGTAGTGCCCCTAGAGTTTTAAAAAAATCGCGACTTGAAATCTTTAATAAAATTAAAAAATAGACACAAAAATAAGATCTAAATCTACTCGTATTTCGTAACAAGTTATGGTTATTCGAATAGTGTGATACATTAAATGATTCGTTTTATGAGTCGGTCTTTACAACTAATCATGACGTTTTTCAAAATGAGTTTCTCTTCCCCTCCCTCTCTCTTCCACGTAACTCTCTAACCTGAGCATTTTCTTTGTTGCATTTTTACAGTTGCAGGTTTCGCATCTCTGATCCTCTGCGTTTTTATCTCGGCTCATGTCGCCCCTCTCTTACTACAGGTGTTGCAGCCCTAATCTTTGGGGGTTCTATCCCCCTCCTCTTCTTTGACTACTCTCCACTGTTTCATTTTCTCAAATTGAAACAGATTGTGCAGTGCAATTTCTGGTTTGAATCAGGGTATTTCTTTGACTACTCTCCATTGTTTCATTTTCTCAAACTGAAACAGATTGTGTAGTTCAATTTCTGGTTTGAATTAGGATATTTCTTTGACTACTCTCCACTGTTTCATTTTCTCAAACTGAAACAGATTGTGCAGTGCAATTTCTGGTTTGAATCAAGGTATTATGACCAAAACTACATGCGTCTTCAAATCAGAAATCTTGCTCCAAGGCTTCAGCAATTCAACAAGCTAGTGAATGATCGCTAGTCTACACCGTGCTTGATCCTACTTCACGGGTGATTTCTGTTACGTTGGCACACATTACTGACCTACTAATTACAACAGGTTTTCAACTTTTCCCTACTTCATTTCTGATTTTGAGTTAAACTACATTGATTATGACCATTTCAATCCATACAATTACTATAAATCACACTACTACTCTTTTGTATGATTAGTATTGAATAATATTAAGATCAAACACCAAAAGCATTTTCTAAATAAGAATCATGTATGAAAACTAATTTCAATATGTATTTCTGTAGCAATGAGATTAGGCACTCACTCTTGAGAATTCAATGTCTTCTTCTTCTTCTCGATTGCTTGATTGATCTCCTAGAGTGCTTGTGTTTTTTGTTGTCCAACCACTACCTTGCAAGTAATAGCTTCACTCTACGTCAATATTGAAAACATAACTTCTTGCACTGTTGAAAATACTCTTTTTGTTGTGAATATGAAGTATATGATTTGTGTAATGTTGAAAAAAGTCTCTTAGATGTGAATATGGAATAAATGGTTTGTGCAATGCTTTTATCAATGATGAGTGCTTTCAAAATACTAGCATTTCTTTCTATTCTGTGATGCTATATACCTCAAGATTTTGCCTCAAGGCTAAACCTAGCCTTATATTTGTTGTATCATTCTGTAATATTAGAGCATTTTATCAAGTTCTTATACATTGTATTATACTTTACTATATAGAACTTTCCATTATACTGTATTTTCATAGTAAAAGCATTACCATCAGATTTTATGGTTACACTTTTTATAATTTTGCAATAAGGATATGGCTATACAATACTTACAAATACTCAATATGATTTTACCATAGGATGTAATTTGATTTTCTAACAACACATATCATGATCTTTCATCAATTTATAGATTAGACCATATGGTCAAAAAATTTCTTGCAATATAAGAAGTACTTTTTGTTATTTTATTCAACACAATCTGAGATTTGGCCATGAGGTCAAATCTATTCTTATAATATAAGAAGTAATTTATGTTCTTTTTTCCAATATACTATGAGATTTTGCCATGTGGCCAAATCTTCTCCTTAAGCTATCTCTTGGCCAAAATAAGGATTCATGTAGTATCACAATATCTTGCAACCAATCAAGCACTTTGTTCATTTTACTACAAGAATGACATTTTGCCATTTGGTCAAATGCTTTCTTGTATTATCAACCCTTGCTCACTTCCAAAAGGAAAGGCTAGTTCCTACTTAGAATTCCTTACTTTCTATAATTTGGCCATGTGGTAAAATCTTGTCTTGCAACAAACGAGACACTTTTTTGGAATTTAATCATAGAAAATTAAGACTAAATCTATGGTGGGTTCAATCACACAAATTTTGGGTATGCTAGATTTGGTTATATGGAAAATATTCTAAGAAAAATATATTCTATATTATCTCCAAAAAAGGAAGACCATGTTCTACTTGGAACTCCTTGATTACCTACTATATTTATAGGAAGTCTTGCCATGTGGTCAAAACTTGTTGTGCAACAAACAAACCACTTTGTTTCCATTAACCATTTCTTTCATTTCAATTTTTCATAACTTCCTATAAATATCATATCATTTTAGCCACAAATTAGCCACTTTTTCCATTCCACTACAAAATAAAAATTGGCCATATGGTCAAATCTTTCATTTTGTTATCAATGCTAGCATCCAAGAATCCCCCATTCTTGTTTTGTTCAGCCATATGATCAAATCTAATCTCATAAATCTTGCAAACCATGAGACTACTTTTTCATTCCATTATAAACAATATTTGGCTATATAGTCAAATCCAATTTCACAACATGTTACAACAAATGAATTGCTTTCTTCATATGGTTATGAAACTAGATTTGGCCATATGGTTAAAACTAGTTTATAGAAATCGTCTTATCTTGTAGGTTTTGCCATGAGGTCAAATCTCCACCTTTCAAGTGTTTTTCACTTTATCTTATATTGATATCTATGGGATTTGCTACATAGCTATATTTGTTTATATGTGAATCTCATATCACAATAAACCGCATCTTCTCTTTAACTAGCCTTTAAGAACCCTATGGTAAAAAACCATGGCAAAGTTTCTAATCTGATAGATAAGTCTTATGACTAAATAGGATTTGACCACATGGCTAAAACCAATGACAATGTTTCTACAATTTAGCTCATTTCCAGGGAAACTTACATATGCAGTAATTAAAATGTTAACTTTGGGCCAAATGGAATCGTGAGATTGCTACATAACCACATTGATATATAGGTGGATCTCATATTGGACTAAATCTCATTCTTTGATTAAATAGGATTTGACCACATGGCCAAAAATCTTAGCAAAGTTCCTAGAGTATGATCCTTGCATAGGAAACTTACATGGAGAAGAAATCCAATATTAACTTAGGGACAAAATCATCCATGACATTTTCTACATAACCACAATGATTTTTCACTATATCTCATACCACACTCACACTCAACATTTCATTATCACTTGATCATTTGGTTAAGCCCATGGTCAAGTCTCACTATTAATAGAATTTGATATTCTCACCGAAGTCCATGGCAAAGTTTTTACTATATGATTCTTGCAAGAGAAACATAATTAATGCTAACTTAGGGCCAGGATAATCCATGAGATTTGATACATAAGCACACATATTTATGGTTGGATCTCATACCACACTTAATCTCAAATTTCAATATTTCATTTTATGGAAGAGTCCCTTTAGAGTACATTTGTCTTGTCTTTCGTAAAATCTTGTGTTGTTGTGTCTTCAATTTTCAACTTAGAAATCTTATACATTTATTTGGGTTTTGTGAATTTTGAATGTTTTTAAATCCACTTTTGTCTAACAACTTTTTCTCTTTGTAGAACTATTCAATGGCAAAGAAAGATAGCACATCCAAAAAGGAGACCCAAACCATTGATGGAATTAGTGGTGGTTTTGTGTATCCATGGTATGTGGATGTTTATCATAGTCAAGGAAAAAGGGCTGACAATGTTCTCTTATTCACTTTGAAGAGTGATATTGCATTTTTTCAACAAGATGGCATCATAGAGAAGATAACAGATGGATGTGTTGGGAAAGAGGGAATACCATGTAATCTTGTTAAGATCAAGGGGAAAAATGTAGTATACAAACTTGATCCTTTGTCATTTCACTTTGCCAGTATTAAAGAGGATGAAGAATATTCTTTGAAAACAATGGGATGGACCTTATTTGAGGAGGTAAAGGGCACAGAAGACATTATATTAGCATTCCAAGCTGTTCAAAATAGTGAGCTACTTTCCCTATCAAGAAAATGTGATCGCCCCAACAACAAGATAAACAAATAGACTTGAGATCTTCACCTTCTCCTCAAGAAGAAAATAATTCATGGAATCCCACAAGCTCAAAGTCAAAATCACCTCAACAAAGTTCCTTGTCACAAGCTCTTGTTGTTAGTATGGCTGCTAGCACTACTAAGAATGATGCCACTTTACCTTCCATGTTAGAAGTTACACTTGCAAAGCCAATAATTTCTCTTGAGGTCAAGGGAGTAGAAAGAACATTCGATTTTCCTGAAATAGTTAAGAAGAAGGGAAAGAAGGAAGAATCAGGATTTCACATGTTTGAAAAATTCTTTCCATTTGGTCCAACAACACAATTTCCTATTCTCGTTGATAGGTGTTATGAGGCACCTCCTTTGTATGCTTATAGGTCACTATGTTGGGATTATGTAGAGAAGCTAACCACGTCTTTCATAAAGACTCCCATGAACCCAGCAACAGCAGCATATCTTATGCCTTTTGTACAAGACAACAATGAGAAGAGACCCATGCATCGTGATGAGGTGGATGCTAATAAGTTGGACACTTATAGTTATTGGATTATATCAGGGCTTCACTCAATTCATGTGGCAAAGATATATATTCAGAGTAATACTAGATGTTGTCTAGCAACCAAGCATTTATACACCACAAGAAATGCTAGAATATTAGTTGATTGTCCTGCAGAAATGTGCATTGAGCTTTCACGAATGACAAATATGGAATCACATAATGTTATGAAGAATGCACCTTATGTTGAGTAACTTCAACAATTCAGAGATCAGTGGCTAGCATTTGGTTCTCTACCAGAACCC
Source organism: Lygodium microphyllum (assembly GCF_053477565.2). NCBI lineage: Eukaryota > Viridiplantae > Streptophyta > Polypodiopsida > Schizaeales > Lygodiaceae > Lygodium > Lygodium microphyllum. The sequence goes on along the minus strand of NC_141163.1, from coordinate 78,959,387 downwards.
CAACAAGGGATTTCTAAGACAAGCTCTCAAAAAGTACCATGGCAGGTAATCATATATAAGCTTACCTTCTTTTTTTGTGAAGATTAGTGTGATGCTCTTTCTTTTGTTCTATGCTCACTATTTTGATCTTTTTTTTGCAAAGATTTAAGGCATACATTGGAGAAAATTGTGCATCTAGAGATTGCCATATGATTGTTAGCTCCCAAGAAATATTTGATAGTTGGATCAAAATCATGAAGAGATACTCTAGAAGTGAACTTATATCCCAAGAGGAGAGTTCGAGAAAAAAGGGAAGGCAACCTTCTCTTGCTGCATTTCGTTACCTTATGGGTTTAAAGGATGGAGACATCCTTACACAACAAGAGGAGATCAATGAAGGTCATATCCTTATTCTTAGAAACAAATGGGATAAGGAAGATATGATTGACATGGAAACAAGGGCTAAGCAAATCAAGCAAGATAGGGTCCTAAAGGAGGAATTAGTCACTCTTTTCAATGCTTCAGTTCCAAAAAGTAGCGTTGTGATGAAGACTTGGGAAGAGCTTGTTGATGATTATGATATCAATGACGAAGTCTACACAAAGATTTTAGGCATTTGCAATGATTGGGTATCAAAGAAGCTCACGCGTGGAGCTGATATAGGGTCCCTACCAAATGGAGCAAAAGATATTGTGAATTTCCTAATTGGAAAAAAGTAAAATCCTCTTCAATCCTCCACTACTTCCCCTTGGCGTGTATGTGTTGTCAGATGCAATCTAGAAACCTTTGATCTTATACATAATGTTTACAGAGATCCAATTACCATTGGGGTTGTTGTTCTAGATACAGCACATGGGGTTGAGGGAATGAAATGGGACTCTATAAAGTTTGGAAAGGTTGTATCCACTCTACTACAAATGACATGTGAACCTAAACAATTCATATTGTTATCATTTCTTGATTGAAAGCAAATGGCAGCTTTGGAAAATGCTCTTGAAAGCATTTCTTGCAAGTATCACATGCTAGTTGGTAGTGTTGACTTCCTACCAATGGATAGAACGCTTGCTTTTGGATCTATAAATTCTTTTGTGGTTTTGACATTAGTGACCATGGAGAAAAGCTTCATCAATTTTGAGTGATATATAAACAATGTCAACAAGCCTTCCATTTTGGACTTTGAAGGCTTGGACAAGGAGTGCAATGATGAAGATCTTGAAGAAGAACAAAGGATTGCAAAGGCCATTTTGAGAAAGAAAATGAAAGTTACGGAAACTACAATCAAAGCATTCAATGTTGCTCATGAGGTTGTATTTGATGTATATGCAAGTGGACTTGCATCTAAGGTGGCATTGATAAATCATATGAAGACTATTGCAGTGGTTTGCAACACTCAAGAGCAAAGAGAGGTTGAAGCACAATTGTGGAGGGTCCATGAGAGTGCCAAACAAAATTCAAACTCCCAAGAGGTTCCTCCTACTGAAGTTCAAGCTCTTGAAGTACCACCTGAGGGCATAGAAGAATCAAGCCAAGATATAGCAAGTCTAATTATGAAAGAGAAATTAAGGGCTACTTCAAGTGTTTAAACTCCGTTCCTTCTCCTTTCATCAAGGAAGACACATTGATGTAATTTTGATTTTTTTCTTGAGAAGTTACTTCTATTAGCATTTGCAATATTTTCTTTCTTTGATGATATTAATTAAAGAAACTATGTCTTTGGTTTTTTAATTTTTTATAAAAGCTACCAAGCATGTTTGGTTTAAAAATTTTATTTAAGTAAATATTTTACCAAATCGGTATTAAAGAGCTCATTAAAATTTATCATCCTTTGTAAGGATAACTATTTAATTGTAATCTAGTGTGTAAGAATACTTATCATAATGAAAAGTTTGAGCTAGCTATGCAAAATTTACTTAAGTCTATTTTAGATCTTATTTTAATTAAACTCTTATATGTGTTGTGTTATGATCTTGTCATGTTAGTTTTGGTTAGATTTGTCCACATGGTCAAATCTCTTATCTCTTATAGCCTCTTTTATTACATCACTAGTGTATGTCTATGCATGTACCTTAGGATAGGAAAGCCAACAATATATTGCACACCCCAAAAAAGATTCATTGCACCTCCCAAAGGAGTTTTATCTCAGTTATAAATATTGCAACAAAGATGCACCTCCCAAAGGAGTTTTATCTCAGTTATAAATATTGCAACAAAGATTTCTCTCCAATGTATCTTTTGAGATGTGTATATGGAATATTAAGGTAAAATCCTTGTTACAATTCATAAGTTTAAATATCTATGGGATATAACTAGTTCAAAAATAGAATGGTTAGTCCTTAAGAAGAAATTATGAAATCTTATTCAAATAGAGTATAACTTATCTCAATTAAATTGTCATGTGTCACTTATATGTGACATAGTTTTGGTCACATGGTCAAAAGTATCATGTTTAAGTTTTCTTTTAATAATTAGGACTAATAAACATATTCTTTGTACATGCCATTTTGAAGGCCTTTTTAAAAATTGAGTATGTTAAATATTATAATGATAATATAATTTGTGCAACTAATTACAAGAATCTATTGTTAGTATCTCAAGTATACTTATAACTAGCGATAAAAAGTAGATATGGAAAAATGACTTTATTAGAATAGATTTTACTTCAAAAAATTTGTCAAATATAATTTTTTCACCTCATGATATTACTTTTGATTAGATTTGACCACATGGTCAACTGTCTCTTTTCTTAAGACATCATTTTTAAAGTAGTATCTATTTATGTATTTATCAATGTGAAGTTAAATTGCTTTAGTGTTCTATGCCAGTTTATAGCTCAAAAATTAGGTAGAATGATGAGGAAGTAAATGAATCTAATGTGCTTCTTTTTCTTCTTTGTAACTTCAACTAAGACATCTATGGTTGGATATCTAGCAGATTCAACAACAGTAGAGCACGATGATGTGATTGATGTTTCCTTGATAAGAAATGCAACACAATTATGTGTAATACTTGATCTCAATGGTCTTCTTTTACAACGATGCTTTGCTAAGTCTAAAAGGTTTCAAAGCTTTCAAATGGGAAAGCAATGGCTTGTTCTTCGACCAGGATGTATGGAGTTTCTTGAAGCCTTATTTGCAAGATTCCAAGTGGGAGTTTGGTCAACAGCTTTACATAAGAATGTCATGGCAGTTATTAAGTGCTTGGAGATCCATGTAAAAAGGAAGTATACTTTCTTCATGATTTGGGGCCAAGAACAATGTCATAGATATCGACTCAAAATCATATATAGGCCAGATAAGATGGGAGTAGAAGCAATGTTCAAGCCTCTGAAGTATGTATGGGATCAATATGGAGATGTTTGTCAGCATACCAAGACTATTCTCATAGATGATAGTCTTTACAAAGGAGGTCCAAATCTTGTTGAGAATTGCATTTATCCAAAAACATTTGATATTGATCGTGAAGACTCTATCTTGATCAAAGAACTTCTACCATACTTGACTCGCTTAAGCAAATACCATGATGCACGTGAAGTAATCAAGTTTGATCGATATGGACAGGATCCAGTTCAATATGGACATGAATTGTATGCTCAATTCAAGGTTGTCATTGATGAATGGACTAGAGCAGAGAATGATGGTATTTCATCTTCATCATCAGCACCGCACGAGACCATGATTGATAAAGATGGTATATATGTTCAATCTTCAATTACTTCTTGCTTCAAGAGACCATCTATCATACAAACATCCTCAAGAAATGCTTCACGTCATCCGTCTCTTACATTGAATAACTCACAATTATCCATGTTGAAGCAAACTCCTTTAGTCTCTACTTTGAAAGATATGGAAGCAATGCAACTTGCTCATGAGTTAGGATATCACAAACATTTCATAAATGGTAGTGCAGCTAAACGTTTTATACAAAATCTATAAAATTTGTATTTTTCCAATATACATGATGTAACAAGAAGGCGTTGACTCTATATGGATTAATTTTGACTTTCATAATAGATATATCCCTTACATTAAAGGCTTTTGTATGGCTATGAAATATATGCTTGTTAGAAATTTAAAGTGTTTTATGTAATTACCTTGGTGTTTCTAAACACCACCAATATCAATGAGAGAATCTACTTGATGTTTTTTATTGTTTCAATAACATTAGTTAATTGTATTGAAATTTCTTATAAAGTGGTTTAAATCCTATTTTGTACTTTATGATAGTCTACTATACAAACATACTCAACAAATGCCTCGCATCGTCTATCACTTACATTGAACAACTCACAATTATCCATGTTGAAGTAAACTCCTTTAGTCTCTACTTTGAAAGATATGGAAGCAATGCGACTTGCTCATGAGTTAGGATATTACAAACATTTCATAAATGATAGTGTAGCTAAATGTTTTATACAAAATCTACAAAATTTGTAATTTTTCAATATACATGATTAACAAGAAGGCGCTGACTCTATATGGACTAATTTTGACTTTCATAATAAATATATCCCTTACATTAAAGTATTTTGTATGGCTATGAAATATATCCTTGTTAGAAATTTAAAGTATTTTATGTACTTACCTTTGTGTTTCTAAACACCACCAATATCAATGAGAGAATCTACTTGATGCTTTTTATTCTTTCAATAACATTAGTTAATTGTGTTGAAATTTTTTATAAAGTGGTTTAAATCCTATTTTGTACTTTATAACCATCTAATATACAAGCATACTCAACAAATGCCTCACATCATCTATCACTTACATTGAACAACTCACAATTATCCATGTTGAAGCAGACTCCTTTAGTCTCTACTTTGAAAGATATGGAAGCAATGTAACTTGCTCATGAGTTAGGATATCACAAACATTTCATAAATGGTAGTGCAGCTATCTACAAAAGTTGTATTTTTCCAATATACATGATGCAACAAGACAGTGACTCTATATGGACTAATTTTGACTTCCATAGTAAATATATCCCTTACATTAAGGGCTTTTGCATGGCTATAAAATATATGCTTGTTAAAAATTTAAAGTGTTTTGTGTAGCTACCTTGATGTTTTTAAACGCCACCAAAATCAATGAGAGAATCTACTTAATGTTTTTTATTCTTTCAATAACATTAGTTAATTGTGTTGAAATTTCTTATAAAGTGGTTTAAGTCCAATTTTGCACTTTATGTCTTAGCTAACAAATAAGTCTTGATTGATTATAAAATTTATGTCTATTTCTTTGGAAACAAAAACCATTGGTCAAAGGTTAAATCTTTAGTCTTAGAAAAAACATAAACTTCTAGATTGGTATATAAATCTTTATTTTATGATATGAAAATTCATTTAGCTAGTCAAAGTGTGAAACTTGTTAATTTTGGCCAAAGTTAATATCCATCTTGTCCATATATTGTCAAAATAGATAGAAATTTTGAATAAAAGATATTTATATATCATGCATATACATACAAAAAATGTAAATGGGGTGAGCAATTATTTGACATACTTGTGTCTATTGGTTTACACAAAAAAAGAACCATCACATCATAGGTTATCCAAACTTATTACGATATGGTATTAGATCAAGTTATTAAACCACACCTAGTTAGTGGTGACTCTTTTAAGATCCTAGTTCATGAAACTTATACATGTCACTTTAAATGATGCTATATCTAAAAGAAAAAAATAGTATTATAATATCTTCAAATCCATAACATTATAAATTTTGGCCATGATAATATATTTTCATATAATGTTTAAGGCTCTTGTATTCTAAATTCTCTCTCCACTCCATCAAACCTTTGTATTCGTACATTAAACTTAGAAATTTCCTAGGTATATACTAGTTAAGCCTCCTTGATGTTTCCACCACCATACAACATCATATTTTGTTAGTATGCTAGAAAAGATAAAGGTGAAATCCAAATCTCGTAACAGCCACATAGCTTACATTCATCATTTAAGCTCTCAAGATGTGTGATCTCATATTTGTAACATACAAAGTGCCCTTTAAAGATAAACATAAACATAGTGCTCTCTTTCATTCACAAAAGTAAGACATTCATTCAAAGTGGGACTTGGGAAATTCCCAAAATCTCTAATATGGTGTTAATGGGACATTGCAATTTATACAAGATATGTAGCTGGTCAACAAGGTCACGATCATGAATGTGGGTGTAGATCCTATCATTGATGTGTGCAGCAGCCTTTGCTAGCAAGGCTATTTACTCTATGGGTGATTTTTACTTGAGATATGATAAGCTTCAACTTGCATTAGAAAGCAAGGATATCACAATTATGAAGACACTGCTTGGCTTGGTATGTTGAACCTATTCATCAATAGTGCAATCAAAAGGGTCGTGACTAACTAAGTTGCTCATATGGTGAATGCTATGCATAAGGTTTTGAGGGAGTACATTGTGCACTTGACTATGCCTTGATGATGTTCCCATTAAAGGATGTGAAATACATGAGAAGAATGAGGAGATAAATGAGAAGGGATGTAGGATATTTGTGGTTGCTCATATACATGACTTTGAGAAGGTTTTGACTTGACTTGAGGAAGTGCATCTCACTCTTTTAGGTGCCAAGTTTGTCATTGGTGTTGAGGAGGTGTTGATTATAGGGCAGATGTGTGGTACCTATGGTCCAAAGCCCTCACTAGTTGGAATTGATGGGATTAGTAGGATGCAGGAGAGGTGTACCAATGTCTCAGAGGTTAGAAAGTTTTTAGGCACATGTTTCTTTTATCTAATTTGGATCCCTCATTTTGAACATGTGGTTGAAACTCGAGGAAGTTACTACATGTATATCCTCTACATCACATGCATTCAAGGTCTATTTATAAATATCCTTATATGTAAATTTTTCTTGAATAAAGCATAAACCTTTCCTATTCAATTTGTAAATAACCCCTTTATATTACACCCTTCTGTATGTAAAAAATGTATGAAAATTGTATTTTAAAAATACCTTATTTTGAACCCATGTGATGCACATATATATTCATGAGTAACTTACTCAAGGGTTGAAAGCCTTTATCAACTATTGAGGAAGGAGCAAAAGTTTTATTGGTAAAGAAAACATACAAAAGCTATTTCAAAGTTGAAGAAGTTATTGAATTCTGCACCGATATCGAAGAAAGCTAATTACTCGACAAGAAGGCCTATCATTCTCACTGCGGATATGATCCCTATATGTATTGGATGGGCACTGGGTCAAGATGATGCTAAAGGAAATATATATGATATTTGGTTTGGAGAAAAAGTGTTGAATGGGAGGCAATGGAGTTATCTGCAAGCAAAGAGAGAGCTATGGGGAGTAGTCACCACTGTAAAATATGACCAAAAATATTTCATATTTGCTCATGTAGTGGTAGAGATTGATTATTTACCTCTTTTGGGCATGATTGCTAATTGTACAACCCTAGATATTGCCATACTACGTTGGATTGCTTATATTAAACTACTAAAACCTGATTTGTAGCATATTGGAGGTAGGGAGAATCCGATGGCTAATATGCTTTCACATGCATGTTTTGAAGATGAAGAGGAGATGATGGAAGATGAAGAGGCAGACATTGTGCTTGCTGCAAATGATTGTTTGATAGCATGAAGTGAGTTTTCAAGTGTTGTAAATGCATGTACAACTATCTTTAATGTAGGGCTAACATTGGATTTAGCAGGTATAGCACATATGTATGTAGGGAATGTTGTTATACAAACAAATTAATTGCAAAAAATGTGGTTTCAATTATAGGAAAAGCATGGACAAATGAAAGGAAACATCATAGGTGTTATGCTTCAGTTATGGAACATTTTTTGGAAGGACTGTTTATAGGTGTTTGGCTAAAAATAGGCCAATATATTAGCATGCTATCTAGTGGCTATCTAAGAGAGTTGAATGGCCTGAGGAAGAGTTTAAGAGGATCAAGAGGAAAGCTTATGGTTTCTTTTTGAAGGACGAATATTTATGGCAACCTACCAAGAAAAGGAAAGGAGCATCTTTGCATGTGCTAGGATCTAAAGCTACACAAGAGCAAATGATGCATGAATTTCATGAAAAATTATGGGCTAGACATAGAGGTGTTTGAGTGAATGAGGTGGGATGGTCCAGTGTGACAATGCACTAGGCGTGGTTAGCATGCAGGTACACTACATGTGACTAGGATGTGTAGGTTTCCAAAAGGTATAGTGGCATATCTGCATGCACAATGCACTATGGAGTGCAATGAGCATGCATGAATGGATGCTTTAAGTGTAGTCTTTGCACTTGGGGTGCTATGAGTGTATGCATACATGTGAATGGGTGCAAATAGTGTGCGTCATCATTTGGCTTTCTTATTAATCTAGAGAGTGAATGTCATTTTAGTCATTAGCATTAGTGTCCATAGTATGGATGGGTCAAAAATACGGGATTTTTGGACCATTTTTAGTCTATTTTTGATATTTTGGTACTATTTTTCGTAAATACCCTCGAAAGGTGTAGTAAACTTCTAGAATAGAGTGATATGTAGAAAGAAAGTGCCTTTTCAGCTATTTTTAAAAATTCTCATAGAAAAAGTAGGGCTTCCAAATTCATGTGTCATAGTTTTCACATAGTAAACAACACACCGAACTGTGAAGAAGGAGAAGAAGAGGTGTGAGAGAATTGTGAGGATGTGTCCTAAGGTTTTACCCCCCTTTCAAAGCTAACAGAACCATCATATTTTCCATTTGAGTAGCAGAGGGGAAGCTAATTTTTGGTGCCCATTTTTTGGGTATAACAGGGAGCTCCATGAGATCTAATGCTTGGAGATGGCTTCCCAATAGTAGTAGACATTGTCTAGAAAATCCAATAACCATTTGTCTTGGATTTTAGCCATGAAATGATCAGCTTATGGTTGTTGTAATAACCAAGAATACATAGGGCTAAAGTGTGTTTGGAGTCCTATAAAAGAATTTTTTTCCTTTCTCAGGTTGTATCAATACATAGTGCTCCCCAGGAGAAGTACTTGGGCTTCTCCTACCATGTGCTAAAATATAATACTTTGGCATACATCCAAGGATGTGTAAGTTTGGAGGGGATGGATATTGGAGGAGTTTCGATACTACACAATGTGAAAATGGATACTTAATTAGAAGTAGCAATAGTAGAGATATTATCTATTTCACCAAGTAGTGATGGTCTGCTGGAAGATTAACTTATCTTATCGCCTTGGGAAGCAATTGACAAATCATGCTATTAAGTGGCATAACTTAAGCCTTGATTAGTCACTCAAGTGGCTCAATAGATAATTAAGTGGCAGACAAGGAGTCATGGAGTATGGACAAGATATTTAGCATAATTTTTTGCCTCTTTTGATAGGTGCCATGGTGCTATCCCAGTCATGGAGAAAAGGGATGGAGGAGAGCTCATGGAGGCCATGCAACTCAAGTGGAAAGTAAGGAGGAAGCTCTCAACAATTGGAGCAGTAAAAAAATGACTTTTTATTCATGATGCAAAGGGGCTCTCTTGGAGAGGGTGTGTTGTTATATTCTTAGTTTAATCACATATTCAAGAATTTGGGAATTTTCATAAAGTTTGGAATTTCCTAATGTGATTAATAATTGGACACATGGTCAAGCCTTATCCCCTTACTTGAAGGTGAAATCTTCCCTAGATACTATATAAGCAATCCTCCCAAGTCCCACTCTCAAATATGGGGTTAAGATTTACCCACTTGATCAAATCTTTACTCCTTATTTGAAAGTGAAACTTGGGAGATTCCCAAATTCTCTAATATGGTATTGCTTTGGAACAAGGTTTTCAGGGTTGAATACTCAGATTTATTTTCTTCTTCTCTCTTTGCACTATCCATAGCTTCTTATATTTGCATCTTAGACTTTAACAATAGAATATTCATATTTGCTCATGGAAGGAGAGTGCTATGTGTCATGAGTACCATAAGTGGATAAATTTGGGTTTGTTTTGATAGGCAACAATAGAGCATACAGGGTTGAATACAAACTTTCGATTATCCACTTTTCTCTTTGAACCAACTATGCCATCATCTACCTAATACATAGCCTCTAATAATGGAAGATTGACCCTTGATCATTGGTGGATTGGTCTACAAGTTTTGAGCGCCATTTGTGGGCTATTTTGAATGTTTATGATAGGGCAAATAGGGTGAAATGTTGTATATGGGTTTCATGCACTCTCTTTGATCACTTTATGGTGGTTTATGCTTGGTTCATGGTCCCTAAGAGTAGGGACACTTTTATGTTTCACCAAAGAGGAGTTATTGGCCATGTATGGACTTGATTTGGGTTGTTCTTGGTTGTAATAAATAGTAAAAATCAGGTAGCTTATTGTGATTTTTTATTTTATTTGGATGTATCAAAGTGATTCTTTTGAAGAGCTTTTGACTTAAAAGGGGTCTTTAACAGCACTATACATAGTGTAGATAGTTTTGAGTATATTTATTTTGGAGTTTGAGCTTCCTATGGATCTTGATTGATTGATGTAAATACACAAAAATAATAGGGATGATATGCTTTGGCAGCCTTGGCAAGGATTTGGTAGGTGCTTTTGGTTTACTAGTTGCTTGTCTTGGTTACACTGGATGAACTTTTCCATCTACCACTATTAGTTTAATCTCTACATGAGGAGTTGAGGTGAATACCTATAACAACATATGGATTGATTCAATAGAGATCATGATGTGTAATTGTGTATAAGCTAAGCTATCATCTTATTGTGTCGAGGGGTATCGTCCTACCTTTATGGATGCATCTGTCTTGATTTGATTATGAGTTCATGTATTACATGTATATCAAGATGTATGTTTTGCTGAGCTCTATGAAATAAAATGATAGGATTCATCTCTATTGGTCTCGTCTAAATATTCTTTTCTTCCAAAACTCTTCTCTTTCATTTGTTCCTATCTCTAAATCCCAACGTGCCCTTTTGTCTTGTACCCTGATGGTCTCTGCTAAACACGCTTTGAAAACATTGTGTATTTTCATATTAGTATTTTATCATATTGTAGACTTAGTTCTTTTGTGTAGAAGAAGAAGAAGATTTAGCCCTATTTGTCTATGTGCTTAAGTCTCCATTGCTTTTTTGTGTGTGTGCTCGTGGTCTCTTTACCTATCTCTCCTCTTGTCTATTTTCAACCACTAACTCCAATTTTTTGGTAGGATTCTATTGTTGTTGTTGTGATACTAGCATTAGCTCCCTTTTTGTATTAGCAACCACATTTAACAATTAGTTTTTCAAACTTTCTCCTTCTAATGGACTTACACTGGGATTTTGAGATATCTCTATAATCATTGCATACACAAGCTAGGGTGATGTAGAAGGAGCTTTTTTTCTGATTTTGATTTTGATCTCATGGTTGGATTGGCTACTACTAACTCCAATTTTTTTGTAGGGTCCATTGTTGTTGCTATGGGACTATCTATGGCCACTACTAGTGTGGTTGAGGCATCATTGAAGGCACTGTTTACTAACAATGTTGGTTTGGAGTACCATACTAGGATATTGTGGGCACTTATTGATAGGAGCAGGATGCACTCCTTGAACTAGATTAAGTTTATACACCACTCTTGGAATTGAGAAAGGAAAATTTCCTAGATTCATGGCTAATATCACCTTGATTTCATCTTATAGTTTAGCACCTTTCAGTGCATCTTGCACATTTTTTAGCCTTCCCAATTCCACAAACTTTTGAACATTTGGTTGTAGTCCTCATCAAGGGAATTCTCCCTTCTAAATACCCTCATCTAGGTCATTTTTGGACTATCTCCTCAGTATTGATTTCATTCTAGAGACATAGAAATTGACCTATTCTTTAGCTAACTTAGGTTTATGAATTCTTCTCTCATCCGCTCTTCGAAGTCTTTACAATTGAAGTTGGTAAGGAAATTCCACTTCAATTCATTATATGTTCTAAAAGTTCCTACTACATGTCTTTGAAATTAGTAAAATGATGCAACTTTGAAAGTAGTGGAGGAATATTGCCAGCCAATGCTCTAGGTTCCTATCATTGTAGGCCATATACACTACTATGAACTCTACTACATGAAGATTGGGGTCTTCATCGTACTCTCCCTTAAAACTAGGCAATGGGACTATGTTGGCAGGATGATCATCAACAGTTATAAGTTGCATTTAACTAAGAAAGAGATCTTGGATTGGTTGTATAATTAGGACTTTTGTAGACTATTGCAAGGGCATCATAGAATTCATCTCTTGCTAGTTCATTTTTTTCTCTAGACTTAGCTTTCTATATTCTCATGTATCTTTGGATATGATCCAATGATTGTCTCTTTATTGATTCATTCATTAGAGAACTAATGCCACCTAGCTTATCACCTATCAATAGAAGGGAATAGAGGGATTTCTACCATCCTTAATATTTGGAGGACTCTCTAGCTAGCATTTTCTCTTCTTATTTCCCATAGTTTCTGAATTCAGCTTTCATGCCACTACAGAGGGGAAAGAAATTCATTTTGAATTTCTCAAAGTTCATCCATCTTAGGATAGCCATTGTACCATCATTGTGATAATAAGATCTTTTGAGGGTTTCAATAGTGTACATTGTGAAGAGAATACAATCCACCAACTTCCGATCCATTGCTAATTGGATGTTTGTCTTTACACCATGCATCTCACAAGTATCTTGCTATTGGGAATCTGCCACAAGAAATTACAACTCTTCTTTTTCTGGTTTTTGTGAACTTCCATTGACCATGACTCATGAAGCCAAAACAACCATTTCCAACCATTGCCCTTGCTTTTGTTTATTTAGATTATTCCCAAATAAATGGCTATGAAGATATACGTTTCTTCAACTTCTGTTGAAATTGTTGGGGGTAAAGGCCCCTCTGCCTAGCTGCCCGTGTATTACTACACTAACAGTCACCGCCACTGCACACTGCAGGTGGTGGGCGCCCATCACCATCACTTTATTCTTTATTCTTTTAGTGACAGTTTGAATAAAGGAAGGCCCGGTCACACATTTTGACTGTTGGAGTTCCCATTTCTAGTCTCTCCCTTTCTTGCTCTTGCTCTCCCGCCATAGCTCTGGAGTCCAACCTTCAATTCGTCGCTCCCTTTCAACTGGTATCAAAGCTTTGATTTCTGACTCTTGAGCTTGGTTCATGGCATTCTCAGCATCCCATTGACTCCCTACTTGCATTGGTTCTCCCTCTCGGCAGCCATATTCGACTCCTTCAAGCTCTCGTCACTCCCCGGCTTCCCGAGCACCTTCCCGCCATTGTTGGGCAAGCCTTCAGGGCATTACATCAGAGGTATTTGATCATTTTCTTTAGGGTTTACTTCAATTCTTAGGTCTAGCAGGCTGTAAACAAGATTGGGGCAGCCACCATTGAAGCTCCCTTGCTTCATATCTCACTTGCCTTTGAACAAGACTTGTTGGAGCTTGTTTGAGGCCTTCCTTGGCTTTAACCGGACCCCTCCGAAGCTTGGCCACTATTTTTTGCAGCCCTAGGACTAGCATTTATAGTTGGCAGAATGATGCAGCCCTCCCATATGTGTCTTCAGCATTGACAGTCACAACAGCAGCTCTCCCCCTCCATTGGCACTTGGAAAGGCTCCATTTCGGGCATATGAACATGCTTTGATGCTTGGTTTTGATGGGTGATGTGTTGGCATAGCATTTGGACTGATTTAACATTGTTTTGGGACTATCATAATAGTCCACATGCAGTTTATGACAATGTTACACTGACATTTGATGCTACAGCTTGTTTGGCATTGTCATTTGATGCCTGATTGGTCCCGTTTGATGCCCGGATGTTAGGGGAATGTATGACTATTGTTTGGAAACCATTTGGAGCTGATTTTGGTACTGAAAGTCTCAGTTTTGAACAATAAATCACTGCTGTACATAGTTGGGCTGAAGTCATTTTACTCATGTATACTTATGCCTATGCTTTTCGTGCTATGTTTCGGACATATATGGTGATGTATTGACACTTGGTGCTCGACATAGAGCTTGGTTTTGATTCGGGATCGTTGGTTGAGCTTGAGATCGCTTTGCCAAGAATTTGGATGCTCTGTCTTGGATGTACTTATGGCATGTATGTTGCTTATGTCTGACCGGTCTTGACATGCTTAGCCTATGCCATTACTACATGGTAGTTACATTATTTGGAGCCTATTGCTACTGGAGCTCGGTCTTGGCTTGACCTTGGATTCTTGGAGCTTACTTGAGCTATTTATTGGCTTGCCAGAGTTGTATCTTGGGATGTACTTGATGTCTTACATGCTTATGGATGCTACATACGAATGCTCTACTGCCTACATGTTCGGGATGTACTATTGATGTATTGTCTTGGACTTATGTCATTGGCACTGTGTCTTGCCTTGCCTTGGCTTGAGCTCTTGAGCTCGTACATATGGCTTTTGTGCCAGTGGGAGAATTCTTGAATGCTTATCAGACATTGAGCAGGTGGTACTTTTATGCATTGAGCCGTTACATGCTATTGAGCAGTTTTACACACACTTGAGACTTTGGGACTTCTTACCTTTTGGGATGATACATCATATGTCTTGGTTCACTATATTCTTATGAGCTAAGTCTCAGTTTTGGATCCATATCTTTGTGAACTGACACCTACTTGTGTCAAGTTTTGGTAGTAGCAAGACCACTTTGCCCCGTTGCCTGGGGGGTGTGCCTACTCACTGGCAAATGTTTGTATGAAATACTTGGGTGTTGGATTCATCCTTATCGACTGTCATATGCTTATGCTATGCCCGCATGATTTCGGCTTTGGTCTTGGCAGTATCTGATTGCCTTGGGATCCGATTTTGGCATTGTTGGCTCTCTTTTACTGAAATCTGAAATTTATTACAGCAAGCATATATGTATGCACTAACATGGATTTTTCATGTTGAAACACTCTAAAATGATGTACTTTCACTAGTGCTTGGTGGGTAGTAGCTTTGGTTCCACTTTCTTTGCCATTTTCCCTCAATTTTGGTGATTTTTTAGTCATTTTTTGCAGTAAACAGCAAGCAATTTTGAATTGTCTACAGTCTTCCCAGTACATGGATTTTTCATGTTGAAACACTCTGAAATGATGTACTTTCACTAGTACTTGGTGGGCAGTAGCTTTGGTTCCATTTTCTTTGCCATTTTTTTCTCAATTTTGGTGTTTTTTTGTCATTTTTTGTAGTAAACAGCAAGCAATTTTGAACTATCTACAGTCTTCCAGCCTGCATTATGGCGAGTTCGTCCACCGATCATGCTATTTTCAACATCACTAAGCTTGATGGTACGAATTAATCTTATTAAAAGAGCCAGATTTGGCAGGTGTTGGTGTAAAAATCGCAGATCGAACCTTTGAGGTTAAGCAGGCATCCATTTGCAACTATGCCAGATGAGGAATGGCTTGAGCTTGATGAGTTATGCAAGTCCACTATTGTATTGTCTCTAAGAGAACAGGTTCACTATACTGTCTTTGAGGAAGAACAGAGTGCATGGGAGTTGTGGGAAAATATCAAAAATCTCTATTAGAAGAAAAGTCCAGCGAGTCAGATGTATTGGCTGAAGCAGCTTATGGATCTGCGCATGAAGGAGAATGTGACTATGTCTGCTCATTTGAGCCAGTTCCATGCTATACTCAAGAATTTGACTTCGCAAGACATTGCTTTTGCAGAGGATGACACTCCTCTTTTCTTGCTTGGTACTCTTAATGAGTCATGGGATGTATTCCGCACTGCATTATGTGCCTCTATTGC
Organism: Lygodium microphyllum; assembly: GCF_053477565.2. Lineage (NCBI taxonomy): Eukaryota > Viridiplantae > Streptophyta > Polypodiopsida > Schizaeales > Lygodiaceae > Lygodium > Lygodium microphyllum. Next base: position 78,943,684 of record NC_141163.1, on the reverse strand, counting down.
TACCTTGAAATTATCTGATGTTGAGAGTGCTCTTCTGCAGGAAGAGATTAACCGTAATAATTTGGATGCCTCTCATGTGTCTCATGCTATGACAGTTAGAGGCAGGAATGATGGATATGGAAAGCATGGCAGTGGTAGTGGCCGTGGACGAGATTCTCAAAAATCTCGGTCCAAGTCTCGTGGGAAGTCACGTAGCAAATCCCGTGGTAGGAATGCAGATGTTACTTGTCACCATTGTGGGAAAAAGGGCCATATTAGGCCACAATGCCATGAATTGCACAATGAAAGGTGCAAAGATAAGGGGAAAGACAAAGTGTAGGATAAGTCTTCTGATCGCAGCATAGTACCTGCAAAGTCTAGTGTTAAAATTAAAGAGATCAATGTTATGCAGCCTGAGAATATTGATGATGATGATTATATCCTAGCAGCTTCTTCTAGTGCTTTGCAGATGAAAGAGATACACTCTATGTATGCACAATGTTGGCTCTTGGACTCAAGTGCGTCCTTTCATGTGACACCTTGCCGAGAGTGGTTTCATTTATACCGTACTGGTTTGGGTTCTGTGCGCTTGGGTGATGACAACTCTCTTGATATTGTGGGCATTGGTGATGTTAGGCTACAGTTTTCTTCCGACAACAGTTTTGTTATGCAAGATGTACGTCATGTACCTACTTTGACATGCAGTCTCATGTCAGCTAGATAGCTTGATGACGCATGATATCATGTATGTTTTGGAGACTCAGTATGGAAGATCACTTGTGGTAGACTTGTGATTGCGAGAGGTGCCAAGAATAACAGTCTCTACCCCTTGATTGTATCAGCTTCTTCCCTTTATCATGTTTGTCTGTGGGTTCTATCCCACATGAATCTCTTTGGCATGCCCATTTGGGCCATATGTCTTTGAAGGGAATGAAAATGCTATCTGGTTTGCAGTACTTAGTGCCCCTTGATTATGCATGTTTTGATTCATGTGAGCATTGTCTTTATGGCAGGCAGACTAGGTCTACGCATAAAAAGTATGGTAGGCTACGCATGAGTGAGCCCTTGGCATTGGTACATTCAGATGTTTGTGGGCCCATGCCTTGTCAGTCTATGGGTGATGCAAAGTATTTTGTTACGTCCATAGATGATGTTTCACGAAAATTTTGGGCTTATCCCATTAAGCTGAAATCCGATGTCTTGGCTATGTTTCAGAGGTGGCTTGCATTGGTTGAGAACTAGTCTGGGTATAGGCTAAAATGCCTAAGGACAGATAATGGGGGTGAGTATGTCTCACGTGCTTTTGAGCAGTTATGTGATGAGAGGGGTATTAAACGTCAGTTGACCGCCCCCTACACCCCTCAGAATGGTTTGGCTGAGCGGATGAATAGAACCATCCAGGAGCGTGTACGCACGCAGTATGCTTAGCCATGCAGGCCTACCACAGAGCTTTTGGGTTGAGGCAGTTAGTACAGCTATGCATGTCATCAACAAATCACCCTCTAGTGGTTTGGATTTCCATGTTGCAGAGGAGGTATGGACTGAAAAACCTCCCTCTTATGCGCATCTCTGTGTCTTTGGATGTGAGGCATTTTGCCATGTGCCTAGGGATAAGAGAAGTAATCTGGATCCCAAGAGTGTCAAATGAATTTTCCTTGGTTATGGGGATGCAAGCAAGATGGGTTACTGTCTTTGGGATCCGCAAGCACGGAAAGTCATCCGCAGTCATGATGTAGTCTTCCATGAAGACAAAATGCATAGGTAGCCTGAGAGAGTTGTTGAGATCCGAAGGGTCATATTTCAGGAGGAGCCGAGAGCTTCTGCACCATAGCCAGTTGGACAGCCTACAACTGTAGTAGATGCTCATGGTCAGGATGTTGGACATGCAGCTGGGCAGGTAGCAGAGCCTGCCGTGAGATGGTCTACTAGAGACAAATGTCCACCTGATAGATTTCAGCCCTCGATGCATTATGTCTTGGTTACAGATGCAGGAGAGCCTTTCACCTATGATGAGGCTATGCACAGGGGTGACAGTCACTCGTGGGAGAGGGCTATGCAGTCTGAGATAGACTCCCTACATAAGAATGACCCTTTGGATTTGGTTTCCTTGCCTATGGGCAAGAAGGCTTTGCCATGCAAGTGGGTGTACAAGCTAAAAAGTACGCCTGGACACCCCAAGCCAGCATACAAGGCTAGATTGGTAGCAAAGGGTTTTAAGCAGGAGCATGGTGTGGACTTTGATGAGATCTTTTCTCCTGTGGTTAAGATGACCACCCTGCACTTAGTCTTGGCTTTAGTTGCTTAGCTTGACTTGGATTTATACCAGATGGATGTCAAGACGGATTTCTTACATGGGGACTTGCATGATGAGATTTATATGGAGCAACCTAAGGCTTTGCAGAACTTGGTAGGCAACACCTAGTGTGCAAATTGAAGAAAAGTCTTTATGGCTTGAAACACACATCTAGGGAGTGGTATCATAAGTTTGATGCCTTTATGCAGTCACAGGGCTACAGCCAGAGTGCTATGGATCCGTGTCTTTACACGAAGAAAGCCCATGATGGTTCTTTATTGATTTTGGTACTCTATATGGATGATATATTGATAGCACGGAAAGCTCATGATGAGCTAGATGCTCTTAAGGCTCAGCTCAAGAACAGCTTTGAGATGAAAGATCTGGGATAGGCCGCTCACATACTTGGTATGCGCATTAGACGCGACAGGTATCAGGGACTCCTCTACTTATCACAGAGGAAGTATATTCATAAAGTCCTTGAGCACTTCCTCATGCAGGACGTAAAGCCTATTGGCTGTCCATTGCCTTCTTATGTGAAGGTATCATAGGCTGATTGTTCGCACACAGATGAGTAGATGGCCAAGATTCCCTATGCATATGGAGTGGGCAATCTTATGTATGCCATGATAGCCACTCGTCCAGATATTGCCTTTGCAGTTGGTGTTGTGGCATGCTATATGGCTACACCTAGCAAGAAGCATTGGGATGCCGTGAAGGGTATCATGAGGTACTTGAAGGGCACTGCAGATATGTGCATATGCTATGGTAGCCAGGATACAGGAGTCATGGGGTACACTGACTCTGATTATGCAGGACATGCAGATAGTAGGAAGTCCACTTCCGGCTATGTATTCACCTATGCTGGAGGTGCTGTTTCTTAGATGTCCAGGGTGCAGAAATGCACGGCACTTTCTACTACAGAGGCCGAGTATGTTGCAGCCACTGAGGCTTGCAAGGAGGCCATTTGGTTGGGTCATTTAGTTGCTGGCCTTGGTATTGATGCTATCCCTACACTGCATTCGGATTCTATGAGTGCTATTCAATTAGCCAAGAATCCGGTCTTCCATGAGAAGATGAAACACATTGAAGTGAGGTATCACTTCATACGTGGGGTCGTTGATGAGGATAAGTCTGTTGATCTTGTCAAGATCTCGACTGACCAGAATCCTGCAGATCTGCTCACGAAAAGCCTCTCTACAGAGCGCTTTACCTTCCTCAGGAGGTTGATGGGCGTGGGATGAGATGACGTCTTTCCTCATCCTGTTATACATGTGTACATGTTGTACTGTCTTTTTTCTTTTTCTTTTCACTCCTCATTGGGACAGATTCACCTTTAAGTGGGAGGTTGTTGGGGGTAAAGGCACCTCTGCCTAGTCACCCGTGTATTACTACACTGACAGTCACCGCCACTACACACTGCAGGTGGCGGGTGCCAATCACCGTCACTTTATTCTTTATTCTTTTAGTGACAGTTTGAATAAAGGAAGGCTCGGTCACACATTGTGACTATTGGAGTTTCCATTTCTAGTCTCTCCCTTTCTTGCTCTTGCTCTCCCGCCATAGCTCTCGAGTCCAACCTTCGATCCGTCTCTCCCTTCAGAAATAGGAACAATCTCATTGAAGGCTTGCATGAAGATGGCATTGTTCTTCTCCATTGATAAATGAATCTCTTATAAAAATTTAACCTTGCTATGAATATTATCAATTTATCATTGGTTTTAGGACTCCTACTATTTTTCATCATTCCCTCTTGTTCTAAACACTGCCCTTTTTTTCATTTTTAATCCTATTAGAATGCATGTTGATGATGGTTTTCCCTAGATACACACCAAAACATGACGCTCTTGAGAGAACACTAAGAAAATTGGGAAAGAACTGCCAAAATTTCTATCTTGTAACAACAATAAGTATCTTCTAAATCTTTTAATAGAACCACATAAGGAAAGCAAGAACAAAGGAAACAGCTTCACATATCATCATAATACAACTCTTCCATGGTAATGTCTTCAACAAAGCACATAATCTTCTTCATATTCACAAATCACAAGGCCAAATAACTCATATACAAGCCAAGATTTAATGAAAAATAATATCATACTATTGTTATAGTTGTCTTCAACTATATCTTCACTATTCTATTCTTTCACAATCTCTCAATCTCTCATAGATACAATAGATTGATATAACTAAAATGACTACCCCTCTTTCTCTTAGTCACTCTCTCACATCTCTCATAGAAATATATAATAGAACAATGATCCATAACTCTCTCTTGGTTATCTTTGCTTGAAATAGCTAACTAGAGCTTCTATTCCCATGTTTTGAGGTAAAGAAAAAATTTTCAAGCAATCATATAAAAAGTATATAGACTCATATAGAAGGCTATTGAAGCATATAAGAACTCAACAGAAGCTACAAAAGGCAATAAAACCACATAGTCAATACAAAACCTAGGTCAACCAATCAAAAACCATTCAAAGAATCTCGATTCATACCCTAACCCGTTAATTCACAACCAAAATACCTCAAACAAAAGGAAACAATAGCTCTAAAAAGGCAAACATAACATATTAAAACCATATAATCATCCATCAGAACTCATCGCAACGTAGCAAATCAGACAAAAACTTGAGTGAGCTACAAAAATATTCAATCCAAACCAACACTTTCCAAATGAGATACAAGTTAGAAAGCTACCCCAATGACATGTGGCAATGTGAATGCAAACATTGTGGGGCCAAATCTAGAGTCCTTTGTGCCAACAATTGAATAGCAAGGAATAAGAATGCATTATAATATCATTGAGACTATTAAGGTTTGTAGGCTACATAGGTGATGATTTTCTCAATAGACTTGGTCATTTGGATTGCTATATGCCTTACAAACCTATTAAATATGTTGACTATTGTAATGTATTGGCTCTAGATGTGGAGAAATATTGAACCTATTCATCAAGCTATGAGAAGACAAGAATTGCATGCAACAATGTGTCACTTTCCTTGATATTTGGAAGTGTAATTGTAGTTTTTCAAAAACCATGCCCTAATTAACACTATCCACCTTAATGGATCTACCTTTTCTGATTGTGAAAGCATGCCTTTGTTTACTATATGCTTCTTGTTGCTTCTTTCACATTAGTATATCATAATTGTAGTTTTTCAAAAACCATGCCCTAATTAAAGCTATCCACCTAGATGGATCTACCTTTTCTAATTGTGAAAGCATGCCTTTGTTTGCTATATGCTTCTTGTTACTTCTTTCACAGTGGTATATCATACTTTTTTTTTGGCTTGCAAATGATTCATGCTTTATTCCCAACTGATGTTTCTATTGAATTATGCATATGGTTGTAATGTGGCTTTTCCCATCCATGAATAATTGTAAAAACGTTTGACAATGTGCAATATATTTCTCAAAATACTTTGCAAACATTAAAATTACTTAAACTAATGGGACCTAGTATTTAAATGAAATTTTTTTGGTTGCTCAAAATTTTAAACAATAGCCCCTTACGTTTGTGGAGTTGAAAGACTTCTTGCTACAAGAGAAATACACTCGGAAGAATGTTATGGGGTTAAATAAGTTTTTTGCTTACCTTCTCAATGGTCTAAACAATTTTGCTAAGAAAATGATAATCACCCATATAGTCTTATAACACCCATGTGCTTAGGTCTATAATCAAATCTCAAATGATTGACCTTTTAGGTTGAGCATTTTTTTTAAAAAAAATTGGGAGAGTTGGAGGCTATTTTGGTGCATCTTATGAAGGATGAGTCCAATGGTATCACCAATGAGTTCTTCACCAAATATGGAGAGAATTGAAGATCCTTATTACAATTAGGATATTTCATGAAGTGAATGGACTAGTTGCAATGTTAGTCAATTAGAAGTTTATGATTGTTTAGTTTCTTCCTTAAGGTCTTAGTCCCAATTGATGCATGCTTTCATTAGGCTATCAATCTCGAAATAAAAAATTGTATACAAGAGGATTATGAAATTCTTTTGTTTCAAAATTAACTAGCCCACTTTTGAATTACCATAAACATGAAACTTATAATCAAAGTATTAAAAGTGCACCTAATTCTATTTTTAAAGCAACATGTGTGGCTATTTTAGCTTGATTTGTAGCTCTATGTTTTCAAGAGTGTTATAACTATCCACTATCTTCTCATGCTTCTTGTCAAGGCATGTCTTCTATGTTCATCTCTATCCACATCACTCGTTTCCTAAAGAGTATCATAGCCCAATCAGTTAGCCCAATTAGTTGTTATATAATTGGGGTAGGTGATACATAGTGACATGTTTGTAACTAGGGTTGGATCTTAAGGAGGTCTAGTATGTCATCTTGTGATGGAGGTCCTTGATCTTGGACAAAACAACTTGACAATGATAAGGGTTTCCTTGCATCTACAAGCTTTCCTTGCTTTGTTGCAACAATGATTAATTGTTTTGTTTAAGCTTGCACAACACTCATTTGATAGTTTTCATTTTTGTCATAGCTATCGGAGGCTTTGTTATATCATGAAGCACATCCTCATGGCCTTGACAACCATGGCTACTAGATGATGGTGACATATCGCAACTAGGTGGCCCCATTGCAGGAATATTGGAAGAAGCCTTGAAGATTCAAGACTTTAGTTAGCTCTCTCGGTGTTGTTGGGACTTGGACAACTAGATATTTGAGAGCACGAGTGAAAATGGAGATGAACAAGCAAAGCAAAACAAAGAGAACCCACAGTACAGTCGTGCATGCACACGCACATATGCGCTCTCTCTCTCTCTCTCTCTCTCTCTCTCTCTCTCTCTCCGTGGCTATGACCTGTCACACTGTCAATCACGTATATGCTACCGTCCTCAAACAACATTAATAATGAACATCCCCTTAAAAAGTAGAGCTAGCGTATTTTTGAGTTGGAGTCCCGGACAAGTAAGCACTGGTTGCTTGAGAGAGTCTCAATCACCTCTGTAGGGTATCACCTTTCACACTCTCTCAATCACCTCTAGTCCTGTACGCTATCCTCCACGACACTAATGATGAAGCTGCGCGTAAAAAGCAGAGCTAGCGTATTCACGGCGTGAGAGAGACAGAGACAGAGAAAGACATACAGAGAGAGAGAGAGAGGGAGAGAGAGAGAGAGAGAGCAATGCAGGCGCTGTAGTCACGACAGTCGACGTGGTAGGGCACAATATTTATATATCTGGATACATTGGTACCATGATCATGCCAATGGTATAAGGGGGGGTAGACTAATCCACGTGATCAGGGGCAGAGTCGAGACGATACCTAGTGTTGTTGTGCAGTCCTACTGCCATGGAGATGATCAGAGTCATAGCCTTCTCAGGAGCGGGCTAGGGGTGGTAGCGATTCGCAAAGAGGCTGCCTTTAGATGCCCGCCTCTCTTGAGAGGGTCGAGATATTCCTTGTCCATACATTCTCGATAACTTCTTGACACATATGCCATAAGCCACTTCTTTCCGTCGTGTTACCAAAACCGGCCACGCCTAATTCGCTGATGATGCATCCGTTATACTTCGCAATTCGCGATCCAAAATAGTGTTTGAGTGACACCTTTCGAGATAAGAAAGCACTCTAGTATGTAGATGAGTGAGACGTTTCTCGGTCACTATGCACTCTATATGAGCATGCAATATGTATGAGAGTTATGAGGATCACTTGAAAATATTTATGAGAGGATTTGGAAGCCTTGGACACATGTAGTCCAACCGCTTGATTTCCACATATATTGGTCTTTTGAAGTGGAAACTTCAAAGTCAAAACCGCCATATTTCCACATGTATTGGTCTTATGAAGTAGAAACTTCAACCACTTGATTTTCTTGTCACTATGACATCTTGATATGACATTGTTACAAGATGCACCATGGATATCAAGAATAAGTGTGGAAAGACAAATGACATGTAAGAAGACACAATATACAACAAAGATTTTTCTCCTAATGGTTGCTTCTTACAAGTACAACCGGAATCCTCTTGCTCATATGCTCAAGATCTCCCTTTTGATCCTTTATATAAGTACCTCTAGGCTAGGTTTAGGTGTCTTCTACTTAGGGGTTCAAAAAATACCCTAAGTCTTGGGGGTTAAGTGATAGATCCACTTAAGTCTTCAGTCATGCTGCTTTTCTTTGCTTGTTTATCCTCAAGTAGTAAACATGTAAAAAAAATGGTCACATGCCAATTAGAAGGATACTTATTACCTTGATCCTTCTACCACAAGGATTAATGCAAGATACCACTCATGTTTATTTGATTGATAAGGTAAACCATCATATGTGATCCTCCACTTTGTTCTCTGCATCCTCATCTGTCCAAAGATGCAACATCTCCTCCTTTGGCAATGACATCAAGGAAGCTCCTCCATTGGTAATGAGGATCTTCTTTGGAGTTTAGGCTATGAGGTATGGGCTAAGATACGATGGCAATCTAACCACTTGAATTATATCATGAAAGAGGAAAAAATCTAATCCACTTATAAAAAGAGAGCTTATGTTCATGATGTTTACATAGATACTTGGTGAATACACCTTAAAGAGTATGAATATAACATGTGCAACAACATGAGTGTTGCTTTTTTTTTAAAAGGTAAATTTATAGGATTCCATTCATTGTGATTTGAAAAAAAAAACCATAAGTTTCTTGAGGAAAATGGGTTATTTTACTATATTTTAATATATAAGTAAATGGGGTTTCTATATATGGCTAAGGAAGGTCTTCAACCTCTAGAAAGCCTCCTAAACCTATACCATATGTGAAACTATGAATTTAGAATTTGAAATCTCTCTCTCTCTCTCTCTCTCTCTCTCTCTGTGTCGTGCATACCGGTATTACCCACTTAGCTTTGAGGGGCAGTGTGGAATGGTTCTTAGGGCCTTTGGAGAGGTTGATCATATTTGTTGAGAAACACGGATCTAGAGCTAGTTGGCTATGGTGGACGCAAGTTAAACACACGATACATTTTCAGAGTGAGGGATTGTAACTCAAGTGAATTAGGTTCCAAGATAGATTAGCTTGGACTCACTTGAGTGACACAAAATGAAAGTACCATTACATTGAAATGAGTGTCAAGTACATGCTTATATAGCTTTTGGATAGTACCACTTTTCCTCTCTATGCTTATGGGATTTTGGACATCTCTTCCTAGAGCATTCTGGAGCATACAACTTTTGTCATCTCTCTTATACAAAGCCTCTTCTAGGCATACATCATTTGATTTCTCAACACCCCCCCTCAAATGATGAATCTCTACCCTTGTTGGCTTTTGCCCCCCCTTCATGATGACATGGCCCAGGAAACTGGCTCTCTAGCAGGCTAGTCGAGTTAAGACTTGAAACTTTACATTTTTGATAGGGTTTTTACAATATCCACTATGGGAACAAATTCCTTAAAATAGTTTGTCATAGTTGTTGATGGTAGCGGAAGTATCTTTTTCTTCTTCTTCATTCATGAATTGACTTTGGTGGTGGTTATTCTGCATCTACTGTGCTCTTTTCTTGTGGAAGCATTCACTAACAATATGGCCAGTTTTACCACAATAATAACATGTCATCTGATTCCTGTTGTCGGTGTTGAATCCTCGACCTCTTCCCTTGGGTCCAATAGCTCCTCTAGTGTATAAGAGGTTTTCCCTTGAGCTGGTCTCTTTTACATCTTTACTTTTAAATTTGCTTTCTCCATCAAGCAGTGAGTGCTCAATATCTTTGAGTGAGAGACTTGGAACATTACTTAGAGTGGACACAAGGTTTTCATATGGATCCTTGTTTACACTTGGAAGTAGTACGGCTATTGCTTCATCTTCATCAATATTCTTCTTAAGAGTTGCAAGCTGGGTTTTTAGGCTCTTGAACTTGTTAATGTGCATGGTCATGGAAGCATTGTCTTTGATATCTAGTTTATAAAACTGCATGAGTAGTTTTACCTTTGAGTTCTTTGCTTGCGTAATAAACATTATGTCAAGTTCCTCCCAAGCGGTTCTAGCATTTCTAATGCCATATATATGACGTAGCACATCATCACTTAGTCCCCAGGCAATGATGCCTAGTGCCTTGTTATTCATCTTCTTCCATTCTTTGGTTTTGAACTGGTCTTCTTCAACGAACCCATCTTCATCATCTTCCTTCTTGTTATCTGCATCATCTTCAAATAAGTCCCATAAGTCTTTTTGCATAAGATGGTACATGGTCTTCTCCTTCCAGGCATGGAAGCCTTCACCATTAAATTTTGCTATATGTTCCACTTAAGTCATCTTAGTAGGAGGTCTTACCACAAGAACTCTTGGGTAGTGTCTATCCTTTTACAATAAACTAGAGATTTATAAGGATTTTAATCACTGAAGCATAAACTCACTTTTGAGATCAAGATTATGACTAGAACAATAGGCCTTTTTCATTGCAAATAAATTTCAGTCCAAAATAGTTTAGTGTGAAAAGAGGTTCGATAGAGAGGGTGTGAATAGGTGTGAAAGAGGGCTTTTTGATTTTGTGAACCTTAGGATAAGGTTAAGAACAAATGATGAATTGTAGGCGTCGCTTCTCTATGGTTCACGATAGATTTGATGGCATATTTCGATTTGTTGATGCCGATTGTGATGAGGGCTTCCCTTTTAGGCTTCAGCAAGCTCCACAGTTCATGACTAGCTGAGATTGAACAACATGCTTCTTGTCATTCTTCAAGACTTGGTAGGTCTTAGAGATGTCCTAAGAGTGGCGTGTAGCAGAGTGCACTGCTGGTCCAATTGGGGAGGCCTGCGAGACGAGAGGCAATCCAGGTGGACCTATAGGGCGAGCTTGCGGAATGTCGCTTTAATGTCCTGTGTAGAAGCATTCCTGGAGACTCTGAGTAGCTTGTAGTAATCCATAGTGATGGAAATCCATTCATGGGACTACAGATAAACCTACTCTGGCTCTATCTCTTTCTCTTCTCTATTGTTCCCCCTACTTCTTTGAACTAGCTGGCCTGTTATAATGTCTGCAAATCAGCCTCAGTGATGGCTTCGAAGCAAGGCAACTTCAAGCAGGGCCAGGAGTTTGAAAAAACTAGGTAGGATTCTTATGCTATTTTAGAATAGCAACTGCCTTGTAGTGCTTCAATACTTGGACAAGAAGGGCTTTCATTGTATCTATCACCTCCAAAGCAAGCTCCAAGCTAAGCCTGAAGTGGCTCAACTTGCCCTCTTGCTTGATACTAGCCACCAACCAATTTTAGCTAAAGACCAGTCTTCCTGTCTTGAGCTCTATGACCTTGGACCTCTTGGGCTCCTTTACCTTGTTTGCAATGGTAGATGGCTTTGAGAAATAGAGGAGATGATAAAGAATGAGATTGAGAAAGGACACACCCTAGCTAACTAGCTTAGCCATGGCTCTGATACCATGTTTAGAAACACAGATCTAGAGCTAGTTGGCTATGGTGGATGCAAGTTAAACACACGATACATTTTCAGAGTGAGGGATTGTAACTCAAGTGAATTAGGTTCCAAGATAGATTAGCTTGGACTCATAAACACAATCTTGAGTGACACAAAATGAAAGTATCATTACATTGAAATGAGTGTCAAGTACATGCTTATATAGCTTTTGGATAGTACCACTTTTCCTCTCTGTGCTTATGGGATTTTGAATATCTCTCCCTAGAGCATTCTAGAGCATACAACTTTTGTCATCTCTTTTATACAAAGCCTCTTCTAGGCATACATCATTTGATTTCTCAATAATATTGGGGACACTCTATGAAGAAAGTTTTAAATGTTGTCGATGTTGAAGATAGATGGTTGGTTGAAGAAGGCCTCCATAGTTGTTGGCTTGTCACGCCGCTGCACAATGTACCTAAAAAGAAGAAGAGTACACTTCCTAGGGGAGTGTGTGTATCTTACAATGCAGTGCAGTGTTCAAGTGATGGTGGAACTAGGAGATGGGTTGCCTAAGGTGTTGTCCCATACTGGAGGACCAAATTTATGTCAAGGACCAAATAAATAGGACCAAATAAATAGGTCTATCAAAATGTCCTACCCTTGATGTGCCCTAAGTTGTGAAGTAGGTGAGGGCCAAGGTGGTCCCTAGATGCAATGATTGTGATGCTCATGAGTACCAATGGATGAATTTCATTTTTGTTTCTTTTTCTTTTCCATTTCTTTCTCTTCTCTTTTTTATTTTCTCTTTTTTATTTTTATCTTTTTTTATAAAAATTTACAAGGGAGCACATTAAGTGGCATCCTATTCATGGGTAGGGGCCAAGCTGTGGGAAGGCTTAAGAGATTTTCTTAGGAAGGTCCTATTTTGCATATAGCCCTTCAAGTTAGCTCTTACATTGAGGGGCGTAGATGACCAAAACGGGTGGTTGCACCCAATGAGCCTATTGTCACTCATATCCTCTAATAGGCTCATACAAAATACTAGCAAGAGGTTGGCTCTCATCATGAGGCAAACCAATGCATAGCTATCTATTCCTCCATTAATATAAAAAAAGAAGGGTGGTAACTGCATTTCCTTTAGAATAGGCTTTTGTTTTAGTAGTATTCGCAAAAGGCAGAGATAATCATAGGTGGTAATGAAATCAAGATCTAGGCACGAAAAGAATTCTCTGAGAAAGCCTTCTATTGATGGACGAAGGTCCCTTTTAGTGAAGGTTAAGCATTCTTCAGGAGACGTTGCATTCACATTGTAGATCATACTAGGGAAGTCATACCTACCATGTGCCTCTCCTGGTTGAAATCAACTCCAATCCTCCATGAGTAGGGCATGTAGGTATAGGACCATCCCTCTCATATGGTAGGGAGCTATAGAAAGCCATCCATGCCTCTAAGTTAGAGTCCTAGATGTTTCTATACCACTTAGGTTGTGCCTCATAACCTTTCACTTTCCTAGGCACCTCCATTGTCTTGTCTTCCCAATAATCTATAGGCTCCTATTGGCACCTTGTGGGGTATCTCATTCTCTCCTCTAGCTATCTCTTTCCTAGCCTCATGAAGAGCTTTATCATGTCCTCCACCACCCTTGGAGATAATACCTTGTCCAACGTTCTGAAGGTGTAGTTGAAGAGGCAGTTGTGATTTTTCCACTACTCCCACACTAAAAGTTCTTGGCCCCAATTTGTAAGGTCATACTTCTCTCCTGAGGGATGGCCACATGTGGAATTCACAATAGCTTGGATTGGAGCTTTTTGCACACTAGTTCTACATGATCCCTTCATTTGTGCCTCGTTTCTACCATTTTTTGAGGTGGTATGTCTTCCTCTCCTTGCTCTTCTTGTTGTGCTTGTGGTTGCCAAGGGGGGCTTGGTTCATATGGGTGCTCTTGTTCAATGTGTTCATGCTCAAACTCTACCCCCTCTTCATGGATTAGCTCTATCAGCTATTGTGGGAGAGGCTGTGCTCATTACTATAGCTTCCCAAACCCTAACAATTTGAGTTTTTGCATGGTTAAACTAGTTGTGATCAAATGGGCTCTTTGCTCCTCCACTCCTAAGTTGGTGCTAGTTTGGGTGCCTTATCATGGAGTCCATGCTTAAGTGCTCTCCTTGCTAGCTCTAATTTCCTTTTGACTTTCTCAATTATTGCTTCCTTTCTTGACTGAGGGTTACATTTAGCACTATGTTTAAAAGGGCTCTTTGTTACTCCAGCAAAATCTTCAAAGTTTGACATGTTTTAGTAGTGCCGAAGTCCTTATTTACTTATAAAATATGACAAAGGATATGATAAGATGTTGTGAAGTTAATAATGACTTTTTTTGAAGTTGAGAGCTTTCAATGTTCTTTTTGGCACCCAATATATTTTCGTTAGTCTTCTTAATATTCCTTTTTAGTTCATTCACCTTTCTTGTTGAGCTTCTTTCTCTACGAACTCGTTCTTTGTATAGCATCCACAAGGTGAAGAGCCTTCTCGTTTAGTAAACTCTTGCACCAGGGAGCTGACAAAAATTGGGAGCCCAAAACCTTTAGCATAAATCATTGGGTTACCATGATGTCCTCTTATAAGGGTTCTCACAAGGTGAAAATCAAAAAATGAGAGGATATAATACATCACTAGAAGGGATGTATCATTGCTTTTCCCTGATTGTTGCGTTGCTCTCTACAGCATTCACTCTCTAAATGGGCCAGTCATAAAGCTAAGTCTTTAATTCTACCCTCATTCTTAGCTATCCATTCTTCTGTGTTCTCTTTTATCTACTCTAAACCTTGGTTACGGTATTGGGCTAGGGTGGTGATGACCTTCTCCTACTCTTGCCATAACGTTTTCATACATTCTTTTTCTTGGTTTTGATGCTCTACTTGTTTCTTTAGGATTATCTATTCATGAAGAGCTACTTAGAGTTGGTTATGCAGATCTACCATCTTTTTCCTTGCTTCTTGCCCTATGAACCCTATGGTTGATGCCTTCGTTGTTGTTTTTTCCTTTCTAACTCTACGGTTGTACCCAAAGATACTCTCCCCCTGCCTTGGCACTATTGCTAGCACCTTTGCTAATGCTTGGATTTTTTTCAAACATAGGCATTCCAATTCACCTCATCCAATGCATTTGTTGCAAGGCTTTCAAGCAAAGGCATTCCTATTCTATTCATGAGGGCATTGTACCTTTGACTTGAGAAGAGGGTGTGGACCATCTTTGCTTATAGTCTGATTGTGGGTTTGGGGATATCAGCCAAGCTGATTCATGTGGGAGCTTTCGCTCAACCGCCAAGACCCACAGACCGCTTATTGTTTCAAGCATTCCAAGCCGAGCACTAATAGCTACCTCTCACATAGCCGACGTGCCATCCATATCTGCGGGTGTAGTGAGCTTACCTCCATGCCGATCGAGTTACCTCCTCTCCCGCACACTCCGGTAGCTCCAGATCCAAGTACAAGCTTCAAGCAAGCTCCATCCTTAAGCTCCACGCTCCAAGCTCCATAGCCACGAGCAAGAGAAGAGAAGAGAAGAGAAGAGAAGAGAAGAGAAGAAGAGAGGAGAAGAGAAGAGAAGAATAGAGGAGAAGATGGAGAGCTTCTCCTCCTCGGTCCCTCACCCTCACACACTCACTTCCTCACACTCTCACACTCCCTCTCTCAAGCACAAGCTCAAGCAAGCAAGAAGAAGAAGAAGAAGAAGAAGAGGAGGAGACCCACTTTTGGCCACACACAAGAATGAGCTTCTCATTCACTTTTTAACTTTATATACAAAACCCTAAATCCCTTTTGGGCGGTCATCCCTTTATCCCCTTTTTTACATGACCTGCCATGGCCTAGGCCCTTTTTCCCATTGTCCTCCTATCTTCCTAGCTTCCTTTCTACCGCCTGTCTACATTTACAAATTGTACGGGTGAGAGCCCGGCACACTTAAAATAAATCATGGTGCCCTTGCACTTTTTTTACAAAAGTATTGACTTGCGCCTTTCCTTGTGCCCCTTTTTCCTTTATTTAGGACTTTTTTGCACTTCTTGCCTTTCCATATTTTTCTTGGTGCGCCTTCATCTTCCGTTTCACTTTGCCTTGGCCTTTGTCTTCTGCTTTAGCTTTTCTAGATTTTCCACCTTATTCGTCTCATGGTTAACATTACCCCCCTCCTAGACGATTGCTAGTCCCATGGCACTCACCGTCGTAGGTAGCAGGCTTTAGCATGCACCGAAGACGTGGGTGGCAAGGACGCCTATGGTTTCCGTGGAGGAGCGTTGGTGGTGGTGTGGAAGAAGGTCCTTGGGGGCACCTTGGTGGCCAAGGTGGCTAGTGGAAGGGTGGAGCCCCAAGCGAAACACCAAGGAAAAGGGAATTCTCTTGCAAGGAAATATATCTTGTAACATCAAGAAGCTTTTATTTCATTTCTTTGATCGTCAAAACAAATAAAACAACAATTCTTCATGCAGCATCATAGTAGATATCTCCCACGAATTTATCTTTAACAAACTTGATCATGTTCTTCATATTCTTCATTAATAGACAAAGAGAACACAACTTTTGATGGAAAGAAAATCACATAGTATTTATCTTCATTGTCTTCATAGTCTTCTCTCTCATAGAAAGATACAATGTTTCACATAGAATCGACTATCTCTTGCATATGATCTCTCTCACAATAGAATGCTTTCAATACTACATCACATCCTCACTACAATCACTCAATAATCACTCACAATAACCCTCATTAGGTCGTGGATACACCTTCCAAAAGGTATGTCAGATATGAAAGGTCACCAGAGACTTCATAGTGTCCTGTGAGATCTATCTTCTGTCACTGTCCTTCTGTAACCTTCTGTAAATCTTCTGTAAATCTTCAGCAGTTACTTCTTCACTTCTTTTGACTTGAATAGAGCTTCCATTCATCCTTTCCCTAAGACAAGAACACTTCCCAAAACATCCATACATCCATCATAACACTCAACAGAAACAAACTGAACAGACCACAAAACAACAGAGCAACAGGACTACAGAGCTACAGAAGCACAGAAGCTACAGAACTTTACAAAAGATCAACAAAACCCATAAAAACCAAAACAAAACCAATTCAATCTTTCATAAACCTTTTCACACCACTTCAATCATCACTCAAAACATCCATTCAACCATCTCTACTACCAAAACAGAACAAAACAGAAGAAAATCAGGCCTTACAGAACCATATAGAGAGAATTATAGAACTCTTCAAAACAACATATTTCATCAAAAACCAACATAAACCCTTTCAAACATACTCAAACCACTCCAAACACTTCAAAACATCTTCAAACTCAAAGAATCAACCACCAAAAACAACCGTTCAGCAACAAAAATAACAAAAAATCAGCCCAAAAACCAATCATTTCCACACTCAACATATCCCCACACTTAATAAGGAAGCTTCCTCGCAACCTAAGGAAATGGAAGAATAAAAGCTCTATGATCTGCTAGAAAGAATCTTCAATTCAGCATAAATCACCCACTTTGATTACAACCCCAACATATCACCTTCATAACCTGGATCTGAAACACATATGAAAGGAAAACCAATAACACAAAAAAAAACAATTCCAATATTATAAAAACCAAAATAACTCAAATTATTAAAGGATATAAGAGTTCTGCATTCAAATCTGCAACTGCAACCATGTGATAACCAACTGCATCAATCTTCACAGCTTCATCTTCATCAGCTCCACACAATTGAAAAAAACATCACCCAATACAAAAAATACCCATATACAAATATAGTCTGAATGGCATAGATCCCCAAAAATTGGAGAGCAAAAAGAAAATTTCCATTAATAAAGGAGGAATGATACAATGAGGAAAAAGCTCCATTGCTAAGTAGGATGAAGGTATTTCTTCTTAAACTGCATATTAAGCTTTAAACGCTCCAACTCTAGAAGGAGAGAATAATCATGGACTGCGAGGGGAACATGCTGTACCACAATCGGAGGGGAAGAAGAAGAAGATGACGCCATTCAGACTATAGCAAAAACCACACTCACAAACCAGGAATCAAAGAGAAAACCTATAAAACCCACAAACAAAGCCACCACTGAGACCATCGATAGGAGAAAGATTTAGGACAAGACTTACTGGACTAAACCACCCCAAGCAAACCACATCCTACCGAAAATTCGACAT
Organism: Lygodium microphyllum; assembly: GCF_053477565.2. Taxonomy (NCBI): domain Eukaryota; kingdom Viridiplantae; phylum Streptophyta; class Polypodiopsida; order Schizaeales; family Lygodiaceae; genus Lygodium; species Lygodium microphyllum. The sequence goes on along the minus strand of NC_141163.1, from coordinate 78,925,845 downwards.
GACCTACGCACATATGCAACCGAAAGCTTCATGAATATGCAGTACAAATAGGCACCCAAAACCCCGTAATCAAGCACACAAAATAAAACAAAAGTGTCACACATACCGTAACCCAGACACTGACCAGACTCAAAATAGAATCACAGACTCGGACTAGTAAAATAGACATGAACAGATATGACCGACATCTTTGACCAAGAAAACCCAATCCCCGTAAACATTCAGGTCCTGTAGTGCAGTGAAGTGGATGGGTGAAACTAACGACTCATTTTGTTTAAATAATCAATTAAGCATAGTTCATTATTAATTTTTAATCTGTTAATGCATGGTGAGTCAGAAACATAGCCCAGTCCCTCTCAGACTTGACACGACTTTACTTGACTGGGTCTTTACTAATGCAGTTCATTGTTATAATTACATTATCTGTGGCACTTGAGTGCATGCATGCGCGACTTCGGGGGGTTCATTTTATTATAAGTTAAAGGTGTCTGTAACGCGTGTGCATGTGCATTGGTGAATGGGTTTTAATTTACAAAAATTAAGTGGGTTATGGTGCAAAGGTGCTCGTGCAATGGCAGGGTTCCTTTTACAATTAACGTTCGGGTTCGTTTTATTACAATTTTATGAAGTGCAGTCTGTTAATTTTGTGTATGTGCAATGGTCAATTGATTTTAATTACAATTTAAATGTGTGTTATGGTGCAACGTGAGAGAGGGAAAAAGAGAAAAAACTTGGCAATGTGTGGTTCTATCTACAAAGTCTGAGACGACGGCCTCGAAAAGGGAAAGACGTTGTCGTCACATTAAGAGTTGAAGGTCTACCACCGGGGCTTTTAGTGTAGAAGAAGAGTTTAGGATTCAAGATTCGGGAAGGGAAAATGGATTGGGGTTTAATAAGATCCGGGATTTAGAAATGATTTAGGTACGGAAGAAGAGTTCAAGCCTTTTCACTATGTACTTAGCATACATGAACAGAAGGAATAAGACTAACTTGATTACATCAAATGCCTCTGGATACATACATCATATCATAAAGGATATTTTCAGATTTTCAATTCATTTATGAATATCAAATGCAAGCTCTAATGGCATTTATTTCAAGTACATAGATGGATTTCAACCCTTTGGTTCAAGTATATTGTTGATAGATTCAAATGCATCCAAGATTTGGGCCAAAGATACATGAAATGAATTGTTAGCTTCATCCCTGTTTTAAAACATAAAATTTCAGCCCATAATCAAGTTCAAAATGAGTGCATAAACTCAAGAGGAAGCACTTCTAATCATTCATGAACAATGTCCTGAAGAAAAGAGGTCATTTCCTTCCATTACAACCATAAAAATCCCATTTTTGCTCATAAAAATGGACCATAACAGTGGGCTGCCCTGTTTATGACTAGTTATTTCAGCCCATAACAACCCATAAGTCTTCAATATCCTCACCCTTTGCTTGCCCCAAAGTCACTCAAGTACTTGGGTACAAGTGGCTTCATTGGACTAAGAATAAGGTAAACAAAATGAGAGAATTCGTGTATAAGAGAAGGTGAATACTCTTCTCTCAGATTTCCCTCTTTTATAGACTGTTTCAGCATGCATTTTCGTCAGACCAAAGAGGCAGAGAAGTGGAGCTCTCACCATGTTTACATCTTCAGTAGTTGGGCCTGTTGATCTTCAGTTTGCATGCTCCATTTCATGCACCATAGCTCCAGCTCTCTCCAGTTTGCCTCAGACAGTACAACCTGCATTTTGCACCGAAAAATGCGAACTGCTCCCTGCTCAGTCCCTAGACACTTTTTGACCAGCCTAGGTCACTTGCTGGTCACTTAAGTCTGTTACTCCTAGTCCCATGTGGACCTAGTGGACTTTTGGCAGTTTTTGGCATCTTTCTTGGGTTCTCACCATATTTTTGTACCTGAATTAATGTGATTTATCCTGCAGACTGTCAATTCCTTCCAGATGACCAAGTTGTAGGTTCCCATAGACTTATTTTTCATAAATATACATGGTATAATTGAAAATTATATGCTAAATACAAAAGAACTTGTATAACTAAGGTGGTTATTGGATAACCATGTCTGAATTTTGTATGCAAATTTTCTCATATAACTTCCAGTGAAGCCCTTCTGTGTTCATAAGAATCCCATGATTTATATTATGAACAGTAAACTCTTTGACATTCACCCCCTTCTAACCTACACATCCTCCGGCATGTGCCATTTCATAAGATTACAGGTCAAGGAGGATCTTCCTCATCATCTTCATTCTCTAAGTCTCTTTCTTCCTGCATGTCTTCAAGTAGAGGGCTTATATTTAAGTCTTCAAGCTCATATGTTGAAGATTCTCTTCATTTGAAGAGTTTGATTTGTTTCCCAGCTATTGGAATCTTTATCATGCTCCCATCCATTTCAGCCAAAGAGCAAGTAGCATTATTATGTACTACTTTTACAACATATGGTCCAAACCATCGCTTGGCTAACTTCCTATGAGCACTATATTGATTGTTCAGGCTGTTATCATAGACAAGAACCCAATCATTCTCTTGAATAGCTCTTGGACGGAGTCGATGATGCTTGTCAAACCTCTTCTTATTCTTTAGTCTTGCTATTTTTAGCCTTTCAATGGCTGTTTTGATATCTTCTGGCCTTCTTTCAAGTTGCCTTATGCGTAAAGATAGCAATTCTTCTCTATTCATGCCTTCATCCCAAGGCAAGATACTCCATATGACAATGGATTCCTCAATAGGCATAACGGGTGGCTGTCCATACATAAGTTCAGTTGGCATATATCCTCTCACTGCACTATGGGTAGTTCTATCAGCCCATAATGCGAATGGTAGCATTTTAGGCCATTCCCTCAACTTCCCTTTGCATGATTTTGCTAAAGCTTTAAGAATTGGTTGACGGCCTCTTTCACTTTTTCCATTGCCTTCAGGATTGTAGGCTGAAGTAAGAGATAGCTTAATTCCTAATTGAGAAAAGAAATGTCGAGCCTCATCGGCATCCAATTCCCCTCTATCAGCAGTTACTTTAGCAACACATCCATACCTGCAAAATACTTCTTCAAGTAGAAATCTACAAACAGCATGAGTGGACTTTGTTGTCAAGGCCTTTCCTTCCACTTGATTTGTGAGATCTTCCCTAGCAAGTACTAGATATCTCATGTTCCAAATTCCTGTAGGCATGGTTACTAAATCAATAACCCATTTATAGTGAATGGATAAAGGATAGGTAGGCTGAAGCCCATCTCTATGCTTTACCATAGAATACATTTGACAAGCATGACAAGACTCAACAAAATGCTCAATGTCTTTATACATGTTTTGCCACCAAAATTTTTCTTTTATTTTGGCAAAAGTGCCCCATATGCCTCTATGTCCAGCCAATAGGCTTTCATGGAATTCTTGCATGACCTATCTTTGTGTCTTTTTATCTCCTAAGTCACGAACAGGCGCCCTTCTTTTCTTTTTCGCATGCCTCCAAAGGTAACCATCTTTAAGAAAAAAACCATAGGCTTTTCTCTTAATTCTCTTGTACTCTTCATTAGTCCAACCTTCCTTCTTTGTCATAGTGCTAAAAAATTGGCCAATTTTTAGCCAATCATCTGCATAATATTCTTCTTTAAAGTGTGAACAAACCATAACAAAACATGGAATATGATGTTTACTAGCTGTCCATTGTCCTTCTTTGGTTGATTCATCCTTCCTTGCTAATGTAAAAGTTGTTTTAACAGCTGAACCTGTTGTTCTTGCTGTAATTTTTGTTGTACCTGCATTAACAGCATCATTTATAAACTCTGATTCTTCTTCATCCATATATCTGGCACGTGAAAGCATGTCAGCAACTGGATTATCTCTACCTGCAATATGTTTCAAATCAGGATTTAAGGATTTAATATAGGCTATCCATCTTAGCATGGCTATTTCAGGAGTGGAACAGTTGGCGATCATGCCTAAGAGTGGAAGGCAATCTGTCTCAACTATAACATGTGTGCCCATGAAGTACTCCCTGTCACATTTTAATGCAGTTACTACTCCCCAAAGCTCTCTTTTAATTTGAGCATACCTTCTTTGTCATTCATTAAGAACCTTTGCTCCAAAATGGATTACATATCTGTTGCCTTCAAGGTCGTCTTGTCCAACTGCCCATCCTATTCCAATGGGACTTGTGTCCACTATGAGTATAATGGGTTGTCCATTAGAGTAGTTAGCCCTCTTTAAAGTGGGGGCTGAAATCAGCATTTTCTTGAGTTTCCGAATAGCCTGAGTGTGTTCTTTTGTCCATAGAAACCTTTGGCCCTTTCTTAGAAGCTGATAAAAACTTTCAACAACATGGGCAAAATGTGGAATCCAAATAAGGTAGAAGACACATGCACCAAGAAATCTTCTCACCTCTAAAACATTTGTACATTCTTCTTGCATTTTGCCGATAGCATCTATTTTGGATGGAGAAGGCTTTCGGCCATATGGATCACACATATGTCTGACCACAAGGACTTCTTCGACTCCAAAAACAGATTTAGCTCCTGAAAGAGTAAGATGGACTTCTTCCAATTTAGACAAGATTTGAGCACAATCATTAATATGATCAGAGACAAACTTTCGACATCCAAGTTCATTGAGTTCTTCATTTTTCTCATGAACTTCACATCCTTTGATTGGAACATCGTCAAGAAAAGGAAGAGTCAATTGAGGAATATAATCCCTCAATACTTTATACATAGCATTCGTCATGTGAGCTACTGAATTTGTAGCACCTTGAGGTAGAGTACACATGCAGACTAGGCCAAGAGGTGTCTTCATTGTGGTAATGTCACGGCTTTCCAAAGCAAGCTAAAATTGGTCGTAACCTGAATATAAGTCTCCCATGGAATAGATTGCCCTACCTGCAAAAGCTTCAGCAAACTCATCCACAATTGGTCCTGATCCAACATTTCTAATAGTGACTTTATTGACGGGTTGTAAATCTTGAATGAATCATAAAGATCCATTCTTCTTAGGTACGGTAAACCAATGGTTGGAATATGGAGCTGAAGATGGCTCCAATATTCGCATTTTAATCTTTTCATTTAAAAGTTCCAATAACTTAGGCAAATGAGCCCTTCGAACTGGAATTGGTTTAAGATTCCAAGGCACATGTGGGACCGTAAAAATTACCATTGGTGCCACAATGCTCGGATCCACACAGCCAATTTCATGTGGCTGAAATGAAAAGGCTTTACCATGGTTCTTTAACATCTGCATGAAGATTTTCTTTTCAGTTGGCAAGAGGAAAGATTCTTCACCAATTTTCAGCTTTTGTAGACTTTCTATTGTAAACCGGTGACCAATATCTTTAGGATCAGGAAGGCTTGGTTGTTTGGATACCCTTTCTGCCAGTCCTTCGCTTTCAGGTGGTAGGGGAGTAGCTACCGGCTTGACCTTCTTATCAACTATTTTATACTTTGTTTCTACTCTTGCTTCATCCTTGTTTGGCTGTCCAAAAGCTTCATAATCTACAAATTCTTCAATTATGTCATACATATCCAATGTACATACCTATATGGACTGATTTTCAGCTTGATTTTCTGCATGAACGGTTGTATAAAATTCAGCCATTGTGTCATTATAATTCAGCCCATAAAATAGTCCTGAAATTTCTTCATCTTTAGGTAAAACATCAATTTGCTTCAGCTCTTGCTCCATATGACTTAAATACTTTCTTTCAACCCTGTTCATGGCTGAAAACTGTTTATAACAGCCCACACCATTGGCTGAAAAAACCTGCAAATCAGCTTTAGACATTGCCTCCTTCATATGTGGAGGCAATTTATTGTGGCATGATGCACTGCCATAGCCTCCACTTATAGCAGCGCTACCCGAAAACCCTTAAATTCTCGGGCATTAGGAGGAACAGGATGATCTCTCAATCGATCCCTATTCTGATGGTGATTAAGACAGACAGTTAGGAATTGAACAATTTTATCATTATCCTTGCTTATTATCCGAGCATATGATGAACCATCATCAAGAGCCTTTGTCTCTAAACGAGACTCAGAAATAAATGGTTGTCCAAGAATGATAGGATAACTGCAGGAATCTTGAACAAAGAAATGAAATTCATCTTTTACATTGCCAATAGTAACTTGTACATAAGGACACGCTGCATAAAGATCGTCAAAAGAGTTATTGGCTGCCTTCATGCACCATCCTGGGTCCACATCAATGGGCCATCCACCATTCTCATAGAGACTTCTTGACATAACATTAATTTCTGAACCATGGTCTATAAGGGCAATGCATGGAGTTTCTTTCTCACCAATTTTAACAATAGTTTCAGTAGTCGCCCTTGCCCAATGGGTACGGAAATAATGACTACTAGGAATAAAGTGAGCTTCACTTTCTTCTTGCATATTGTGAAGAATACTCTCCTTCTTATGCATGGGCTACACTTTAGATTGAGAAGTTTCCACCATTATGGCTTCTTCAGCTTTTGCTTCATAAATGTCTTCATCTTTGTCTTCTATGGCTGCAATCAATTCTTTGATTGCCTCCAATCGAATCCCTTGAGTTTTCAGCTTCTCTTCATCTTGCAAATACACATGAAGTACTTGCAAAAAAGCATGTACAGATTCTTCAGTTTCCTCACCAACATATTGTCTTTTTCATTTAATTACATCAATTATTACATCATGAAATCCTCGTTTTGCAATACTGAGAATTTCACCTAATGTAAATTCAATTCTACTTCCAAGAATCCTTTCTTCTAGGATCCGTTTAAGATCCATTGCGGTCTCTATGCCGGACTGTAACTTGTAATTGGGATGTTTGCTATTTCTTTTTCCTTCTGTCTTCTTTGCTTGAGGGGCATCTCCCATGTCATATTCTGGTGGCGGCAGATTTTCAGCAGCCTTCTGTTGGTCTAGTTTACTTCTTGTTATGCGTTTAGTCAGTCTCGAAGAAAAAGGACCGACAACATCTTCATCTCTTCTTCTCTTTACTTCTATCATGGCTTCTTGATTATTAATTTCAGCTAACCGGGCAAAAGCTGAAAATGAATCCGTAGGCTCGGACCATCTGGTTCTCCCTCGAATACATTGACTGGCAGTGGTTAAATCATCCTTAGTTGCCTTGCCTTGCTCCATGCGTTCCAACGCCTGCGTCCACACTTTAGATTTTGCATTAGTTTTACATGCTTTAACAATTTCATTAGTTGGCTCAATTTGCAGCCCATAAGTTGCAGCATCAACAGCTGCATAGGCCATTCTTGTGGCCAAATCCTCCAATCTTTTCTTCATGCCACTATTGCCGAAGTTTGGCTCAAGAGGAAGCCCAGTTTCGGTTGCATGAATTTTACCATCCTTCCAAAAGACTAATTTTTGTGCTTCAGCTTCACAGAATGCACCGCACTCCCTCTTGTCATGCTAAAGGCTATCACACCAAATGCAGCGTCTTTTAAAGCCTTCTCATGCAGGCCTTTGGGTAGTTGACCGACCCCTTTCTTCTACTTTTACATCAAGCCTTTCTACTTTAGAATTGATTTTTGTTAAATTAAGATGGAGATCCCACATGCTTTTAATTAGCTCGTCCATGACATCCTTCTTTGGAGAAGGAACATCATAATTTCTTGATTGCTCGGTCATAGAGATAGGAGGACGAGAAACTGGAACACGCTCCTTCATAGATTCAGTTGTTGGGGGGGTTGATCCCCATCTTAAACACAATCGCTCTCTTCGAGCAATCATATTAACTGCTTCAGTGACATCACTCCAAGTAGTCTTCAATCCCGACTCAGAGTCAGGGTCTTCAAGTCGGTCTGTCAATTTCTCCTGAAGAGAAGAATCTGCAGCCTTTAAAAATAATTCAATCTTTTGACTTTCCATACCTTGTTGGTCATCAGGATCTAGTTGGGAAAATTTGCTTTCAAATTCTCGATGAAGAGCAATAGCGGTTAAACCCTTATTGGGCCTTTCGACCCATTCGATGAAGACTCTCTTTGTCATACGGCTAGAGTCTTCAATGAAAAATTCTTCTCGAAGAGCCTTCTTGAACGCAGTCCATCCAGCATCTTTTTGGAAAAGACCATGAATTCAGTCCTAGAGACCATGCACAGGCAGGCGAGCAAAGTAACGGCTCCAAGCATGTTGAGGAACTCCAAAGAAGACCATCTTGTCAGTGTAGAGGCAGATCAAAGAGGACACATTTTGTCCATTAAATTGCTTGAGCTCATGCCCAACTACTTCTAAGGCCTTAATGGCAGCAATATCAATCCACTCTTCTTCTTGTCTCCGTTGTTGTTGCAATTGCAACTGCTGTTGAAATTGCAGTTGTTGTTGCTGGCTCTCTTGCATTAGACGAACCAACTGTTGCAAAGCATCGCCTCCCGAACTTGATGATTCTCCCATTGGACTTCTTCTTCCGCAATGGACCTTCATGTCGGTTTCACCACTGTTGTCGCGTTAAGAGTTGAAGGTCTACCACCGAGGCTTTTAGTGCAGAAGAAGAGTTTAGGATTCAAGATTCGGGAAGGGAAAATGGATTGGGGTTTAATAAGATCCGGGATTTAGAAATGATTTAGGTACGGAAGAAGAGTTCAAGCCTTTTCACTATGTACTTAGCATACATGAACAGAAGGAATAAGACTAACTTGATTACATCAAATGCCTCTGGATACATACATCATATCATAAAGGATATTTTCAGATTTTCAATTCATTTATGAATATCAAATGCAAGCTCTAATGGCATTTATTTCAAGTACATAGATGGATTTCAACCCTTTGGTTCAAGTATATTGTTGATAGATTCAAATGCATCCAAGATTTGGGCCAAAGATACATGAAATGAATTGTTAGCTTCATCCCTGTTTTAAAACATAAAATTTCAGCCCATAATCAAGTTCAAAATGAGTGCATAAACTCAAGAGGAAGCACTTCTAATCATTCATGAACAATGTCCTGAAGAAAAGAGGTCATTTCCTTCCATTACAACCATAAAAATCCCATTTTCGCTCATAAAAATGGACCATAACAGTGGGCTGCCCTGTTTATGACTAGTTATTTCAGCCCATAACAACCCATAAGTCTTCAATATCCTCACCCTTTGCTTGCCCCAAAGTCACTCAAGTACTTGGGTACAAGTGGCTTCATTGGACTAAGAATAAGGTAAACAAAATGAGAGAATTCGTGTATAAGAGAAGGTGAATACTCTTCTCTCAGATTTCCCTCTTTTATAGACTGTTTCAGCATGCATTTTCGTCAGACCAAAGAGGCAGAGAAGTGGAGCTCTCACCATGTTTACATCTTCAGTAGTTGGGCATGTTGATCTTCAGTTTGCATGCTCCATTTCATGCACCATAGCTCCAGCTCTCTCCAGTTTGCCTCAGACAGTACAACCTGCATTTTGCACCGAAAAACGCGAACTGCTCCCTGCTCAGTCCCTAGACACTTTTTGACCAGCCTAGGTCACTTGCTGGTCACTTAAGTCTGTTACTCCTAGTCCCATGTGGACCTAGTGGACTTTTGGCAGTTTTTGGCATCTTTCTTGGGTTCTGACCATATTTTTGTACCTGAATTAATGTGATTTATCCTGCAGACTGTTAATTCCTTCCAGATGACCAAGTTGTAGGTTCCCATAGACTTATTTTTCATAAATATACATGGTATAATTGAAAATTATATGCTAAATACAAAAGAACTTGTATAACTAAGATGGTTATTGGATAACAATGTTTGAATTTTGTATGCAAATTTGCTCATATAACTTCTAGTGAAGCTCTTCTGTGTTCATAAGAATCCCATGATTTATATTATGAACAGTAAACTCTTTGACAATGCAATCCACGATAATCCACAAAGCTGTCAAAAGACCGACTAAGACTAGTCGTTCTGTCGTACAGGAAAACGGAAAAACAACTAACACATTGACCAAAAAGAAATAATAAAACAAATGCGACATGTGACCAAAGAAAAAAAAAATGGAGATGTTGGGAGTTTGGATTGATTGGGATTTAAGATTATGATTGTTTGGTTTTGTGGGTTGTTTTTGTTTTTTTTTTTGTTTCGTTTGGTTGTATTGTTTGTTTGTTTATTTTTTTAAAGTGATGTGGACATGAAATTTCAGCAAACCAATCATGAGCATCAAGTGTAAAGAAGGTGATTGGATTTAATTCATTTTTTTCAGCTCATTTTTTGGATTAAAAATGATTTTTCATTGAATTTTGTTTTTTTTTAATTAGGATTTTGGATCCATTTAATACTTTTGCCAATTAAGGAAAGCATTTTCAATGAGAAAATATTGACAAAATGTACAAAAGAATTTGTAAAATTTTTAGAAAAAATTTTTGACATTATTTCAGCTTTTTTATGAATTTTTAAGGAAATTTTTTTGTTTTTTTCATGGTTTTGAAAAGAATTTCAATTTTTGCTTTTTTTTTAATATTTTAGTTTGGAAAAATATGTCAAGTGTTTGCAAAAATATTGGGAATTTTTTAGGAATGTTTATGTAATTTTTTAATTGATTTTTAAGGAATTTTTGAAATTTTAAATGTGTTTTTAAGGTTTTTCGGGATTTTAAATGAAAAGGGCAATACCCGGCTGCGTGTGAACAACTGACAAGGACTGCATGTGAACGGCTGGCTGCAGCACAACACCGCACGGACAAGTCCAAACGCGCGTCCCGCGCGTGAAGAGTCGCTAACAGACATGCTCTCACGTACACACACGCGAATAGCCACGTGCACGCAGCTGCACGTGAACAGCTGCTTGCAGACCCGCATAAATGCACAACAACCGAGTGCTGTGTGGAAACCATGTGGGGGAGGCGCTGAGGGTTTTTGGGTGTGTGTTATTTCCTGCAGGAACAGGGGCTAGGATGGGGGAGGGGGCTTAGGAAGAGCGTAGGGGAAAGGGGGGCTTAGGGAGAGGTAACTAGGGGGTTTGTGTGTGTGTGTGTGGGAATGGGGGCTTGGAGGGGGGGGGTTTTGTAGTGTGTGTGGTGTGCCTGGGGGGTTGGGGGTGGGGCTTGTAGTGTGTTTGGGGGGGTTTTGGAAGCGGTGGTGGGAATGGGGGCTTGGAAGGGGGGGGGGGGGGGGAGGGGGGGTTGGAAGTGGTGGTGGGAATGGGGGGCTAAGGGGTGGGTGGGGGTTGGAGGGTGTAAGGCGGCCGGGCCCAGGGAGGGCAGTGCAGGTGGGCGTCGCGGTAGAGGAGGCAGCGCCAGGCGGCGAGGCGACAACAACAGGTGGGCGGCGCCAGGCGCAGGCGGGCGGCGACCTGGTAGGCGGCGAGGCGCCCAGAACGGGCGACGTCAGCGAGCGTGGGCAGGGGGACCAAGGCCCTGGTGGGGGATGGAGAGGGGAGAGGAGGGAGGGGGGTTGAAGGGAGGAGGTGGGAGGGAGGAGGAAGCAGGAGGGGAGAGAGAGAGAGAGAGGGGGTTACTGGGAGAGAGAAAGAATAAGAAGAAGAAAAAGAAGAGAGAGAGGGGGGAGAGAGAGAAAAGGGAAGGGGGGGGGGAGGTGGTTGCAACAGACGCAGGAGGGGGGGTAAGAAATTTTTAAATTAATTAATTAATAAATTAAGAAATAGAGAAAAAGACGAAAGGTGTGCCCCCATCCCGCGCGCATGCGCGGAGCGGGGTAAAAAAATTTGCAGTGGCGGGATCAGAACGGCACCGGGACGTCGGCACAAGGTACGCGTACACGACTGGGGCGTGTTGAGATGCGTAAAATCGAAAACGGGCGCGTTCACGCGCGAGAGGAGTCGCGTGAAACACGTAAAAATAAAGAAAAATTAAGATCGCACAATCTGATCGTCAAAACGAAATAGCGTTAAAACAAAAATTGTGCAGGACGGCAAGGGGAAGACAGGAAAAAAGTGCAATGGGGGTTCTGGGGGGAAGACAGGGCGTTCACATGCAAAAAACGCCAAAACGGGTCCAAAAACGCAAACGAAAATTAATATTAGTAGATCCCTGCATCGAAACGAAGTGCGGGAAAAAGGAAAAATGTGCAAAATAATGTGCCCGACAACTCTATCTTGTCAAAACACCGTTTTGACTGATATAAGATGCGTTCACATGGGAAAAACTCAAAAAACAGACCCGAAAAGGGATTTGGAAATTAATACGGAACGATCCGTGCACCGGAACGAAGTGCAATAAAAACGTAAAATATGTGAGGGACAGAGTTTCACAGGCTTGTCATGGTAAAATGCAGTTCGGATAGGGTTTGGAGGCGTTCACATGCAAAAAACACCAAAAAGACACTCAAAAACACATTTAAAATTTAATAATTAAAAATTCAGAAGTCGAAATAGGAGGGAGGAAAAAGAGAAAATGTAGGGAAAGTTGCGGTGGACACGACTGTCAAGTCAAACTAGAAGTCCGATGCAAACAAGGCAGGTTCACATGGAAAAATGTCAAAAAGACGCACGAAAAGGTCCCAAAAAACCGCAAAAACTAATATTGGACAAACCGTGCATCGGAATGACACGGAGTAAAAAGAAAAAATGTCAAGGGGAAAGTGCTTGGCAAGGCTATCACATTAGATCACTGGTCCGAAGTAAGAAAAGCACGTTCACATGAAAACCATCTAATATACGCAAAACCCGTCAAAAATTAATAACTCAAAAACGATGCATCGGAACAGGGGTACGTAAATAGGAAAATTGGACAGTTCATAGGGACGAACATGGCTATAAAGGTAGATGGGGATTTTGCCGAACGTAGGATGCGTTCACTTAGAAACACATCAAAATAAAGGAAAAAGGAAAATGAAGAAGGAACATCCCCAAGGGAGGGGTGACAGTGGACGGCTGGGTGGGGAAGGGACCCAAGAGTATAACAGAAAGTTATGGCGTACATGCATAAGCAAAGGGAGGCATATGCAGGCAGTATGCAAGGTAGACGCACAGGGACGCGTCCCCACACTTAAAACCTTAACGGATAGGGTTGACTAAGCACAGGGACCTAATACCACACGACAGACCAACCAGAACATCCCCACACTTAAAACATGAACATCTTTGACAACAAAAAGTGTAGGGTTAGAAAAACTTGGCCCATGTTGTCAAGAATCAAGGTTGACTGTCGATGACACATCCACTGTCATTGTCGGCTCTGCAGGAGGTACCAAGGTATTTTCACAACACACGTCCTTCATGGCAGGGACCATGCGGTAACACCCAGGGAGATAGCTGGTGGATGAATCACGTCGAGTCGGTGTCGCTGATGAAGGAGAGTCACTCAGCTTACAACACTCGAATGGGATGAGAGAGCAGTCACTCGCCCCATTATGAACATCACTCGATGAATAATGATTGAAACCCATATCTCACACCCGGTTTAAGAATTGACAAGGGGGATGGTGCAGAGGGAGTATGCCAGGGTGCACAATTGATGGTGCATCAGTGCGTCCAACCCATCTGGCATAGGTACAAGCAAGAAGACAAGGGAGCCTTATAGTGCAGTGTACAGAAGAGGGTGACGTGTCCTGTGATGACGGCAAAGACCGGGTGGGTGCATAAGGAAAAGAGAACATACCTTGTGCCAAAGGTCGTAACGTCCCTCAATATCACCTCTCGGTAATTGATTGAAGAAACTCCAATCACACTCAGCCCACCCTCTGTCTCACACTCTGTTGAAAGATACAGAGGGCAGCCATGTCCTGAAACCCGTTGATGTAATCCTCATGGTCACTTGTGCAAAGGTTGTAGCCTTGTGCGCATTTGATGGTGCAACTGTGCATCCCGCCCAGTGCTGGCACACTGTGCAAGAAGGAAGGCCAGGGAGCCCATCCTCTCATTTGATTTGAACACTTCATTCACACAGAAACAGATCGTGCTTTGTGCATTGAGAAGCCCATCCTGTGCGTGCAACACTTCATTCACACTTCTCACCTCTCATTTGATTTGAAAGGAAAAGACTGGTCACTCGCTCCACCCTCTATCTCACTCTCTGTTGATAGTTACAGAGGGCAACCATACTCACTTCCCCATCCGGTTAGGATGAAAGCTCACGTCACTCGATTGTTTGTCGATGAAGATCGTGTCGTCAGTTGTTGAAGAGGCATACCCAGGGAGGTAGCCATCAGATCGAACGTGGGGTTAGATAGGAACATGGCGTCTGTTAGAGGACTGTCAAACGCTCTGCAGAAAGGCACATGACACAGCGTACCAAGGGAGGCAGCTTCAGAACTGAATCTTGGGGATGTCAATTGATGAATCCACTTTCTGGACTGCTGGGTGTTGCCACCTTCTCCACAGCCAGCTTCCTGCCCAAGGGTGTTAACCACCTTGTCTTGTAACGAGGCCTGCTATGATAGGGAATTTCTTCATTTTCTCCCATAACAGTTTTTTTTCGTTTCTTGTTTTCTTTGTTTTGTTTTTCTTTTTTTTTTCTTGTTTTGTTGTTTTTTTTTTGTTTTTTCTCCTATCCCTGAGGGTGTCTCCACCTTTTCTCAAAGAATAGGTCGGCATGACAGGGACCGAAGTCCTTTTCTCCCATGACCGATATGTATATTTTTTCCTTTTTTTCAAATTAAGCAAGGGAATGGTAGAAATACCATTTGTTAGAACCAACCTCGCCACTGCCACTGGTGGAATATAGTGGATAAGAGATCAGGGCTTGAAGGTGGGGCTGAGGGGACAGAGGGTTGCGTCCACCTCATCAAGAGTGGTTGAAGAACGGCTATCAGAAGTAGCATCATAAGAATTACAGTGCCACGCCAACGGGGGAAAGGACCAGGTGACCGTGATTGTCAAGATCCCCGAGGGAAGTACTTCTTCAGGCGATATCCATTGATCAGGAAGGGATCATCAGAGGCATCAACGGTCTGCACTTGGATAGAGCCATTAGGATTGACAGCAAGTACCTTGTAGGGACCCATCCATCATTGTTGCAACTTGCCAAGAAACTTGCCAAATCTCGAATCATAGGCTAGGACCAAATCACCTTCTTTGAACTCCTTGTTCTTGATGAAGCTATCATGGTAAGCCTTACGGCGAGCTTAAATGGCTTCCATGCACTGTAGAGCCATCCTACGAGTTTCGTCCAAACATTCCAAGTGCAGGAGATGGCGTTGCAATGAATCATCATCCCCCAAGCGCTCTTTGATAGCCACTCGCAAAGAGGGTAATTCTAGTTCAACAGGAAAAATAGCTTCTATACCATACACCAACTGAAAAGGGGTATGTCCTGTTGCTGCTTTATGGGAGGTTCTGTACGCCCAGAGGGCCTTTGTAAGTCGATCATCCCAATCACGACGATGTGCAGAAATTATCCTTGTTAGGATCGAGCAGAGGATGCGATTGCTGACTTCGACTTGGCCATTGGCTCTGGGCTAATAAGGAGTGGACTTGCGATGGCGGATCTTATACAGCTCTGTCAACTCTTCTATGACTTTATTAATAAAATGAGTGCCTCTGTCACTTACCAGCTCTAAGGGACTGTCAAAACGGGTGATGATATTCTCGTACATGAACAGGGCCACGCTGTTACCATCGTCCTGCTTTAGAGCTTTGGCTTCACACCACTTTGTAACATAATCCGTACATACCAAGATGTATCTGTTCTGTTTCCTTCTAGTGGGAGGATCAATTGGGCCGACGAAATCAATCCCCCACTTCTCAAACGGCTTCAAAGGAAGGATAGGTTACAATGGCATAGCGCTGGTCTTGGTGGGTTTCCCCATTTGCTGACAAGCATCACATCTTTTACAGTAATCATATGCATCCTTGTGGAGGGTCGGCCCCCACCAATATCCTGCTAGTAGAGCCTTCCTGACTGTAGCTTCTCCTGCAAAGTGACCTCCACACGGCTCATCATGGCAAGCCTTCAAAACAATCCTAATCTCATCTCTTGCAACACATATTCTGAGCACTTCATCTTTGTAGGGTCCGTTGATATCCCTTGTGTAGAGACAATGTGGCCCAACAGAACTCCAGAAGAGACCCCAAAGATGCATTTGTCAGGGTTGAGGGAAATCCCATACTCCCGGCATCGGTCAAAGCATTATTCCAAATGTCCCCAGTGTTCACGGATCAAACTATAGACACAGAAGTCATCCAAATATACCTCAATAAAGTCGTGCAGATGATTTTGGAATGCGGCCATCATGACTCGCTGGAAAGTAGCAGGGGCATTGCAAAGTCCAAACGGCATCACTCTGTAAGCATAGGTCCCCCACTCTGTGGTGAAGGTTGTCTTGGACTGATCTGCTTTTGCTATCTGCACTTGTTTGTATCCACTGAAACCATCTAGCAAGGAGTAAAGCTCATGGCCTACCACTGCGTCTAACAACTGGTCTGTAAAAGGGATAGGAAAGTGATCCTTCTTCGTCTTGGAATTCAACTTGTGGAAATCCACACATATACGAAGCTTGCCATTCTTCTTGGGTACAACCACGATGGGTGAGACCCATTCACTGTTGGCCACTGGATAGATGAACTCGGCTTCCAGAAGCTTCAGCAGCTCTGCTTTCACCAATGTGGAATAATTCGGGTTCATTCGCCTCTGTCATTGCCGTACTGGCTTGGCATCAGGCTCCAAATCAATATGATGCTGACATATTGTGGGATCAATCTCCTTTAGGTCTTTGTGAGACCATGCAAACACATCAAAATTCTCTTTCAACAAGTTGTACAAGGTTGACAACTCCTCTTTTGGTAGGCTGTTTCCCACCTTCAAGTGGCATTCAATGCCATCTACATCCACAAAGGTTAACTGCCTTTCACCTTCTACTTCATGGATGAAGGTCCCACAGACTGCTTCTGGGTACAGATCTGAGTCCTTCAAGGGGGTGGTGTCCTCTTCTGATGTCCCACTAGACCCAACGTCTTCTTAGAGTAAGGACTTAGGTTGCCCCTTGAAATGGTGAAATGGGATCAATGATGTCTCAGTTTTGGTTTGAATGTTAATTACCTTAGAGCTTGAGGACTCCTCTTCAGAGGATGCATCCAGGAATGTTACAAAATAGGGGCTCTCGGAATTCTGTTGTGGCCTTGGGACTGGTACTTGTTGACAAGGATCATCATCATCATTCTTTCTTGACAAGTGTGGATGGGTGCGACAAGAACCACTGATAAATTTGCTTGATCCACTTCTTATATAGGCTTTGCCTATGGAAGGATCCATTTACCAATCCAAAGGATACCATTGCCATTATATCCCACAGCATGGAGTCTTCTGCTTCTGAAGCTTTTGGAACCCCCTCCTCATCTATGCCTTGTATGGGTGGAGTGGTTTCTTCTGTCTCACTTTCAAAGTCTCCTTCGTCAGATTCATCATCATCCTCTTCAGACTCCGGCTCTGCCTCTGTAGGCACTCTGTAAGAGAAGAACAGGTCCTCTGCTTTGCCTTCTGCCTCTGTCTCTGGCTCTGCTATGGCCATG
Source organism: Lygodium microphyllum (assembly GCF_053477565.2). Taxonomy (NCBI): domain Eukaryota; kingdom Viridiplantae; phylum Streptophyta; class Polypodiopsida; order Schizaeales; family Lygodiaceae; genus Lygodium; species Lygodium microphyllum. Next base: position 78,908,488 of record NC_141163.1, on the reverse strand, counting down.
TAACAGGGAGAGCAGTACATCCATGCTTCTATCTCACTATCAAAAGTGATCTCAGAAATCGTTCCTGGTTCAGGCAGGAAGTATTCACCCATTGATAATGGCTTTGCATCTTTGGGAGTTGGCTTACAGTACCCACTGTTAGGGAATGTGCCACTATTTTCTTGGGAAGGATCTTTTTGACAGCATCTTCGTCTGCTGATGTTCCATCTGTAGCCTCATTGGGGGAGTTAGAAGATAATTGCAAGGAGGTGGATCCATGTCCTTTTTGAGCACCATATAGCTTCAGCACCACTTTATTGGGTCCTCTACCCAAGGTCAAGGTTCCTTTGAACCAATCCGTCCTTGCTCTAGCTTCAAAAAGCCATGGTCTGCCCAGTAACAGGGGGTAGGATGTACCATAAGAGTTTGGCTTCACCACCAGATAGGTTAGCCAATAATCTTTTCCAGCCACTGTAGTCTTCACATATGGGAGAATGCCCAAAGGCTTGATTCTGCTCTGATCTGCCACTCTGATGAGCCATTGAGTTGGTTGCACACCTTGTAGGCCTAGATCCTTCATTGTCACATCCGTCATAATGTTCACTGATGAGCCACCATCAATCAGTGCATTTGCAATAAAGCAACCTTTTATCCATACGCCAGTCTTTGGGGTACCAGGATCTAGGAAGGTGTTAGCCACATCCACTTCTTTTACAGGCTCTCGAGCTTTGTTGGACTTTGTTGGTGTTGAGGGAGCAATCCTTAAGCCATGTCTTCTTGTCAATATACTTTTGAACCTTTTTCGGCAACTGAGAGACAACATCAACAATTGTTGGAATGTGAGGTTTGGTTTAAAGGTATCTAGATCTTTGACCAGATTGTATTCCTTAATAGGATCCATTGGCTTCTCTAACCGGTTAGGGAATGGGGAAACATCCATTTTCATATTCCTTCTTTCTTCCAACAGGGGCATCATGGGGACTTCTTCTGCCACTTGTGGCACTTCCTCCTCTTCTATCTCCTGGACCTCTGGTCCTGTCTCTGGAAATGTCTCTGTGACTCTCTGTGGCACTGTAGTGCTCTGTACGGCACTGTCAAGCTCTGTTCTTCTATTGAAAGATTGAACTTCACTGTTCTGGCAAGAGGATTATTTATTTTCTGGACAGGTGGTTCCTTCTTCTTTGCACACGTGATGGCAACAACTTCCAATTCCACTAAATCGGAGGTAGGCTCTTGGGTCTTGGACGGATTATCAGTAACACTGTTTTTCACTGGGGCTGGGCTTGGACAGCCTTTTGCAGTGTGGCCTTCTCCTTTGCATCGACTGCATAAGGGCTTGTAATCCACTGACCTTCTGGGATTTGGACAATTTGGTGAAATGTGTCCCTTTTCTCCGCATCTGTAGCACTCCACTTTTGATCTCTGACCACCGTCAGACTGTCTTCCTCTGTAACTTTGAGAGGGAAATCTTCTGGGTCCGAAATTAGGACCAAACTCCCTAGGCTTTGGTCCAATATCTTGTGTTGTCATTTTGGATTCCAGCAAGTTGAATCTTGCATCTTCTTCCTTCCTTCTCCTATCATGCATCTCCTTTAGAGAGCAAATATTCTCTGTATGGTTCTTCCGCAAATAGTAAGAACATAAGGCTCCAGGAATAGTTGGTTTTCGTGTACATTCAATGGCTAAATGGCTTGCTTGATGACACTTACCACACCAAGTATTTGACCGCATCACATCTCTTCCGGCTCCTGCAACGTTGGATATGCTAGCGGTATTCACTTTCAGTGTCTGTAGCTGCTCTGTAATCACATCCATCAACTCCTTTTTGATATTTGCAACTGAGTTGGATAAATAATCCTTCAAGCTTTCTCCTCCTGAGGCACTGGTGGTAGGGTTTTGAGGAGTCTCTGTAATCACTGCATAAACAGGTTGGGTTGGTGCAGAGGGGTCTATGTTATAATTCTCATTCAAAGCTCCTGTTTGAACTATTGGTTGTTGGCTCCAGTTGGTAGGGTTCCACTATTGCTACTGATTTGGCATGGAGGAAATCGGTTGGGACCATTGTTGTTGTGGTTGAACAATCATTTGAGGCATTGATTGTGGCCACTATGGATTTGGTGCACTGTACTGTGATACTGGGGGCATCTGTTGGTAGGGGTAGGGGACAATCCCTGGGATTGCATTTGGTGGGTACATCATTCTTGACATCAAAGGAGGTAGGACTCCTCTTCTTGGATTCATCGCCAATCTAGCTTCCACTTCATCGTACAGTCTTGCACCTTCTATTGCAGCTTGCAGTGTGATTGGTCTTTGCAGCTCCACAAACTTACGGACTTCTGGTTGTAATCCTCTGAGAAACACTCCCTTCTGAATGCCATCATCTAGATTATGGTTAATCCATCTCTTCAGAATGGATTCCATTCGTGAGACATAAGCTTCTACTCTTTCTCTGGAGGACTAACTTAAATTCATAAATTCCTCTCACATCCGCTCTTCAAAAACTTCAAGCCTGAATTTAGTGAGGAAGGCCAACTTCATGTCGTCCCATGTGCCAAAAGTTCCTGCTGCTTGTCTCTCATACCAGTGAAACGTCGCGCCCTTGAAAGTGGCGGGGAATATTTCTAACCAATGCTCAGGGGTTCGGGCATTGTTAGCCACACATGCTACCATAAACTCTGCTACATGAAGATCAGGGTCTTCATTGTACTTTCCCTTAAAAATTGGCAACGGGACTACATTCGCTGGCCTGTCATCAATATTTCCAGGATGTATCTGGCTTGGAAGTGGACCTCCAGCAGGAGGAGGAAGGGCTTGATGTGCCATTCGAACTTCTATAAAGAGTTCCGCAAGGGCGTCAAAGGCGGCTTCTCCTGCTAGCACGTTCTCGGCTTTGATTTTTGCTTTCTCTCTTCTCACGTACCTCTGGACTCGTTCTAACTCTTGGCTCTTTATTGCGTCATTCATCAGGGGGTTGGCTCCACTATGTTGTTAGTGCTCCACATAGGGATAACAGAAGGCTTCAGTCTCTGGAGGACTCTCTTGCTAACATTTCTTCTACTTCTTCCTTTTCAACATCTTTGAATTCAGCTTTCATGCCACTACACAGAGGAAGGTATTCGGTTCTGAAGGTGTCAAAATGCATATGTCTAAGCATTGTGGTGCCATCATCATAGTAATGCCAGCTTCTGATGGTTTCAACAGTGTATGTTGTAAAGAACACTCTGTCTACCAACTTCCAGTGGGTTGCCAATTGGACAAACAAAAGATTGTCAGAACACCAAGCATCCCACGTATCTTGCTGTTGAGCCTCTACGAACAAATTCCAACTCTGTTCCTTCTTATTTTTGTGAACCTCCACAGACCAAGACTGCTGAAGCTTCTTCACAATCTCCCACTTGATGATGTCTGGAAACTTCTCAATGAATGCCAAATCTTCCATGGATGGTCATTCTCTCTGTTTCTGCTCTTCAGTTTGTTCCCAAACAGTTTGCCACCAAGATGCAAGTTTTTGCTGCTTCAACAGGAAGAGGAAACAGTCCACCACATAGAGCATGCATCATGATGGTGATATGTTTCCGCCATTGTGGAATGAACTTCTTGTGGAAAGTGGCTTTGATTATGTGAAATTCCAACTCTTCAGTGGAAGAAGGAACTTTACAAACATCCATTGAATTCTTCTCTTCTTGGCAATGCCATTTCCTTCATTTTCAGCCTTTTCAGGTGCTTGTTGATGGCAAGTTTCCCCAGCTATGCACCAAAAACATGGAGCCCCAAGAGGAACACCAAGGAAAAGGGAATTCTCTTGCAAGAAAATCTATCTTGTAACATCAATAAGCTTTTATTTCATTCCTTTGATCAAACACAAATAAAACAACAATTCTTCACGCAACATCATAGTAGATATCTCCCACGGATTTATCTTTAACAAACTTGATCATGTTCTTCATATTCTTCATTAATAGACAAAGAGAACACAACTTTTTGAAAAGAAAATCACATAGTATTCATCTTCATGGTCTTCATAGTCTTCTCTCTCATAGAAAGATAAAATGTTTCACATAGAATCGACTATCTCTTGCATACGATATCTCTCACAATAGCATGCTTTCAATACTACATCATATCCTCACTACAATCACTCAATAATCACTCACAATAACCCTCATTAGGTCGTGGATACACCTCCCAAAAGGTATGTCAGATATGAAAGGTCACCAGAGACTTCATACTGTCCTGTGAGATCTGTCTTTTGTCACTGTCCTTCTGTAACCTTCAGAAAATGTTCTGTAAATCTTCAGCAGTTACTTCTTCACTTCTTTTGACTTGAATAGAGCTTCCATTCATCCTTTCCCTAAGACAAGAACACTTCCCAAAAAATCTATACATCCATCATAACACTCAATAGAAACAAACAGAACAGACCACAGAACAACATAGCAACAGGACTACAGAGCTACAGAAGCACAGAAGCTACAGAACTTTACAGAAGATTAACAAAACCCATAAAAACCAAAACAAAACCAATTCAATATTTCATAAACCTTTTCACACCACTTCAATCATCTCTCAAAACATCCATTCAACCATCTCTACTACCAAAACAGAACCAAAATAGAAGAAAATCAGGCCTTACAGAACCATACAGAGAGAATTACAGAACTCTTCAGAACAACATATTTCATCAAAAACTAACATAAACCCTTTCAAACATACTCAAACCACTCCAAACACTTCAAAACATCTTCAAACTCAAATAATCAACCACCAAAAACAACAATTCAGCAACAAAAATAACAAAAAAAACCCAAAAACCAATCATTTCCACACTCAACAAAGGGTTCTTGGAGTTGGTGGTAGGGTTGTTCTTTGTTGGGGATTGCATTGATGGCTAGCACAAGTATTGGTTTGTTGGGGATTTTGCATATGACGATTCTTTGCGAGCTTGCAAGATGGTAAGGAATAAGCATTCAGAGTTGGGTGTCAATAAAGAGCAAACGACATTTCGTTGGAGTCTTCAATGCTTGCAATTTAAAAACCTCTCATAAGTGGTCTCTCCCTAGGGGTAGTGCTAGTTTCCTCTATCGTGCACAAGACATGGTTCAATTAGTTTGGGAGACAGGTTGAACTCTAAGCAAGATGAGAGTATTGTCCTACACTTGAGAACCCAAACTGTGTATATATTTTGGTACAGATATTATATGAGTGCTCGTGCATACGTAGATATTACGTAGTTAGGAGACCGCGGGCTGGTTTCTCATAACAATGTGTGGATAAAGAAAAGTTGTCCATGTTGAGAGGAAGTACACGTGAAGGTGTATGCGACATCTTTGCATTGTGACTGCACGACGTAACATAATTGAACACAGGGACACTGCACTATCGGTAGCTAGTAGCTATTGGACCTGCATGATGAGGACAGTGTACTTTTCATAGCCATTTGTGCTGTGCTTACCACAATTGATTGCAATGCTATTAAGGCAGAGTGCAAGAGGGAATCGTGTGAATGGTCATGGTGACAGGTCTAACCACAGGCGAGAAAATCTCCCTAGGCATGTCCTGCCCTTGATGTACCCTGAACAATTGTGGGTGATGCTAAGGGGCTAGGGACTAGGGACGGAGCCAGCCGACCAAGGTCACTGGATGCACCTTATTTGAGGATCCCTAGGTGCTGTGCTGTGATCGTGGGTGCTTCCTATTTTTTCATTCTTTTCTTTTCTTTTGTCCTTTTCTGTTTGCTTTTTTTTTTCCTTTTTTGTATGATTTTTTCTTTCTTTCTTTCTTTCTTTCTCTTCTCTCTTTTTTTTTTTTTTTACTTTCTTGAGTACAACCATTGCAATATGTTGAGGCTATCAGCCTTTCAATGGGTTGGGAAATGTCAAGCTTCAAAGGCTCCAGAAATGGATATTAGAGTGATGATTGTGCCCTAGCCTCATTGTTAGAGAAGCAGTTGTTGAGATGGGGAGATACACTTGAGATATTGCAAACCCCTTTGTGACATGGGATGTTGGTACAATTGAGGTAACAACTGTCGTGAACCAACTGTAGAGCTTGACCCAAAAAGAGAGCGTAGCCCATGACTATGCTTTGGGTCATGCGATGTGGGCACTCGTAAGGGTGATTTTTCGCGTTCGACAGCATGGCTTTGTCATGGTTCTTTGTGAGGTTGGTGGTCTTGCGATGACTTGGGCATTGAACATGTTCGCATGGAGACCTATGTCATCCTGCATCCACTTGTCACTTCATGAGAGTATATGCAAGTCACATGCGTCGAGCACAACGAACAAATGCAATCATGTCAAGATATTACTTTTTCAAAATCATATGATGCTGATTGTGATGCCTATTCTGGTGCTTGTTAAAGACTTAGCATATATTAGCGATAGGTAAGGGAAGTGCGTGCAAGTGGGGAACCTGTCCCTTTAACCATTTAAAGACAAAAAGTTATGGCAGGATGGCCTTTGTTAAGTTGCTTATATATGATAGGGGCTACTCGATTTGCACGAGGCGGGGTGAGTCTGGGTGGTCAGGCGACTGAGGCTCTATTGGTTAGGGGCTCCTGTGAGGTTGGGCAGGGAAGATGTCAGTTGGGACCTGAATGGTGTAGCCCCTGGCCGCAACTGTTTCCAAAATGCTTTTGAACAATGCATCAAACTCTTCCTTGTCTCGAGCAGCCCTCTCCACTTTCGAGCACCTGGTGCCTAAGCATTTGTTGGGGGCCCGCACAACAGGTGTTGCCGTGCCTTATGTGCTCCCTTGAGCTTCTATTCCCTTGGCCTGGGGATTTTTCGGCCTATCTCTGGGGCTATGTCTCTTGGGACCTCGTTTCTTTGCATACCTTTTGAGGCTAGGCATGTAGTGTTCTAGCGAAGGAGCTTGTGCTGCATGCTCCCTTCGACGACGGAGAGCGTCTTTGCAAGCCAGTTGCACTGGGTGCTCCATGTTTGCTACATAAGGGGACCTAAAAAATATGAACCAAGGATTAGTTCTTGAGACAGAATAAAACCATTCGCGTGGAAGGGATTATACAATGGGTTATCAAGTGCATATGACGAGGAGGGGAGAGGTGAGGCATGCAATGTTTGTTGTAGAGGGATGGCCCCCATGATGATGTTCCTTTTGCCTCCAACCATTAGCAGATCTTGGCTCATGCTAAGTTGCGTGGACTTGTTGTCATGGAGTGGGGCAGGACTCATCCTCGGAAGGATAGATCGAAAAAGGGGAAAGGTGTATAGAAAGGGACAGTGCCCCAACTATACCATCAGAGATATTGGTCAGAGATTCATATGGCAATAATGAGGGTTGCATGTCCTCCACCTGGAGGTGGGAATGGCCACATGACTTCTCAATGTGTGGTGAGAGGATAACCTGAAGAGCTCAGCCTGTCAAACCTAACTCTTCTCCCTGCGCTTGACTATCATTGCTTTGTTAGAATATCAAGCTCATACATGTGTGTTTTACCGACATGAGATGGACACAGCTAGTCTGGCTAGATCAGTTAGGTATATTAAATAAGTCGGTTCTACTTCTAGTGTGAATGGTCTTTATGACCTTAGGTTGTATATGCACTATGAGTGTGCTAAATGAATAATGAGAAGAATAGAGAGAGGAAGCATGTTGCTTCACTCCGTGTTGCTCTCCTTCCTGCATCCATGAAATCTAACATGGTATCAGAGCCATGAATGGGCTCACTAGTGGAATGCACTAAAGAAGAAGACTTGAAGACTGACTTGAAGGGTTGGAAAAAGAAGAGGGCCGACTGTCATTTTTCATCAATGGTCTCACAAAGGTATGTAGTGTGGAGCATTGGAGTCTCATTGCTTGAAGCACGAGCTGTGGCTTGCTAAGGAGTCTTCCAAGGACTGATTGAGCACCAGTGAGTGCATTATTATTATAATAATAAGCAAGATGTGCAGCAACAGAGATCTGACCAGTCTGCATGTTTGCGCCTGCTATGTGGCTGAAGGCATATTCACCTGCAACACAAGGCATTTGCAGCTCCTGATGTAATCTACAGCCTGCCTATACATCTTGGGAAGGTGGTTGAAGGTCTTGGCATGCTATCACTTGGATGTATGCTCAGTTATGAGCTACAGATATGATCTACAGATCTGAAATAATAGCAATTCAGTTGTAAACAGTGATAGGGCAGCTTGTATCTGAACTAGATTGGAGCTTGAAGCTCTCTGATATGGTTTATGGGCCTCATTGGAGCCAAGGACCACTCTGGAAGACATATGTATCAGTTCTCATGCCTTTGAGCTGAAATTTCTTGAAGGAAGTACTCAAATCTGGAAGTGTAAACAGGCTGGAAACCTGTTTCAAAACAGTGGGCAGCAAGCATTAGCTTTCACTGAAGCATTACATGACACTTGGCTGGGATTTATCATATGTATGACATGGGATATGTATGTTGGAGGTTTATGGATTGGGTTAAGCATCAAGGGATCATGGAAGTTGAAGTCTAAGGCTGGTGATTACTGCAGTGACATTGTCTCAGTGGTTGCAAGCAGTAAATGCAATCTATGAATTGGATTCATGAAGACAGGATGCCTATAGTTACCCGAATGCTCATGTATTAAACCTAACACTTCAAAGTGAATGTCTGACATGATTTGAGGCTGTTTTGGAGCTAGATTGACTTTGGTTTACTGAGAAGTTTCTAATTGCAATTTGTAAGTAGAAGGCTCGATACTTATACCTGCTATCTATGCACTGATTTGTGCCCCATTGCTTATGCTCGGATTGCTACATGTACTAGCAGATGTCTATGAAGATTTGGGACATGTATGACATGTATATCACTCAGTTTTGGGCTTGAAATCACTGCTGGTCACTCACAGAATTACAGTTTTCAGACTGCATATATGTACCCTGGTAGTGAGGTTGCAGGAGTTCAAACCGAAGTGAATACATAGTATTTGCACTGACTGCTTTACTCACAGGTTAAGCCACTTGGTTGTGAGCTGTCTTGGACTGTCACTGGGCTAAAATACCCTGGTTTTTTACTGCAATTAATTGCAGAAAACTGTCATAAACAGTTCCGGGCTGAAGTTGAACTGTTAAGAAGGTCTTGGTTTGCAGGTAGTCAGGCAAGGTCTACAACATGGCAAATGCTGATAGAACTGATAATGTAACCCAGATTGTGGGAGAAAAGCTTGATAGCAACAATTATGCAATATGGAAGTTCCGCATGGAGAACTTTCTGATAGGCAAAGGATATTGGGACTTAGTGACAGGTGTTGAGGCTGAACCTGAAGTTCCAGATAGGAATCCTACAGCTGATCAAAGACAAGCATATCGAGCTTGGACGAAAAGAGATCACAGGGTTTTACATTGGTTGTCATTATGTATCTCGGATGCTATGGTGATGCAGATCATGAACTGTAAATCCCCAGCAAATGCATGGAATATATTGGTCAAATACTATGGCACAACTACAAGTGCAAGGAAGATACAACTGAAGCAGAAATTCAATAACATGGAGAGGAAGAACAGATCCATACAAGATTATGTCACAGAGGTTAAGACCATAGTAGATCAACTGGCATCTGTTGGCTCACAGGTTGAAGATGAGGATATGGTTGCAATGACCTTAAATGGCTTCGATCCGGAGTACAAGTCTTTTGACACTTCAGTATCTGTGCGGACTGAGATGCCTGACTTTAATGAGCTGGTTGCATTATTGATTCATGAAGAGGTGAAGCTTGGCTTAGCTACAAGGTCAAGCAGCTCAAAGAATAAGGATGCAGGTTTTTACTCGAATCAGCGTGGTCGTGGTAGCCGTGGTAGAGGCTATGGATCTGGCAGAGGAGGCCAGCAGAATGCATCCTATAGTAATAGCAATCAGCAGTCATCAAATGCAAGAGGTGGTGGAAACTTTCGAGGCAGGGGAAGATCTAACTCTCGTGGTGGCAGAGGCTCATGGCAGCAACAGCGTTAGTCAGACAATCCAAATAAAGATAAGGATTGTCACTACTACGGAAAGTATGGGCATATTGCAAAGGACTGCTGGAAGAAGCAGGGAAACTAGAAGGGCAAGTAGCATGGACATTATGCTACGTCCAGTCAGGCAGATGACTTTGGTGATAGACTGTTTGCCATGCAGTATGTCAAAGATAAGGCTGCTGAAAAATCATCTGATGATGCAGTGTGGTACATTGACTCGGGGGCGTCGAATCACATGACCCCTCACGGTGATTGGTTCACGGATATGGTGGCTGAAAAGCATGGCTATGTATGCACAGGTGATGACACGCATCATAGCATTGAGCATAAAGGCAAAGTGCCTCTTGTGGTCCATAATGGCAGAAAGAAAAATTTGCATGATGTATTGCATGTTCCTTCAATTGTGAAGAACTTGTTATCTGTTGGTCAGATGACGGAGCAGAACTTGTAGGTTAGATTCAATAAGCATGGCTGCTTTATTGAAGAGTTTGGCAATGGCTGCAAGTTGATAGCTCGTGGTCACAGGAATGGCAGAATGTTTACTCTTGATGCTTCTTTGCCAGAGCTGAATTCAGCTATGTTTGCCCATGGTTCTGGCACTGTTAGGGATTTGGAAATATGGCACAAGAGAGTGGGGCATGTCAATTTGCAAAGGCTGCAAATTATGCAAAAGAAACAGCTAGTTATAGGTTTACCGAAGTTCCAATATTCAGATATTGGTCATGTATGCGAGGCTTGCCAGTTCGGTAAGCAGTCACGATTGCCATTTGTCAGGCATGCATGATAGAGTACACGTCCATTGCAGTTAGTGCACTCTGATGTTTGGGGGCCAGCTCATAATGTATCTATGGGAGGTTCCAGATATTATGTATCCTTCATTGATGACTACAGTCGCTATACCTAGCTTTACATATTGAAAACAAAAGATGAGATCTTTGCTGTTTTTCAGCAATTTAACTTACAGGTTGAGAAGGAGTTTGAATGCTACATCTCTTGCTTGAGATCTGATAGTGGTGGGGAGTATGTATCAAATGAATTTGATGATTTCTTGGCTGAAAATGGCATTCTAGGCAGCTCACCTGCAGCTACACTCCACAGCAAAACGGAGTAGCTGAAAGGAAGAATAGAATTCTGATGGAAGCTGCTAGGGCTATGATGAATGGAAAGCATATCCACTTTACTATTGGGCAGAGGCTGTTATGACAGCCGTATACATTTTGAACAGGACTCCCACTGCAGGTATTCATGAGATGACATCGTTTGAGAAGTTGTATGGCTATAAGCCGGATGTAAGTCACATGAAAGTCTTTGGCTATCTTGCTTATGTGCATATTCTAGATGAGAAAAGGAAGAAGTTGGATCCCAAAGCACATAAGTGTGTTTTCATTGGATATTTGCAGGAGAAGAAGGCATACAAATGCTATGATCCCTCTACTAGGGAGACTTTGGTAAGCAGGGATGTTATCTTTGAGAGAGATGGTTTCTTGATATCTATCACCAGTTGCAGTGCCAACGGATATGCCTTCCACTCATGCCTCTACAATTGATTTATAGCAGAGCACTGTCATGACAGGACCTCGTAGTCAGATAGTATCCCCATGGATAGGGAGATTGAGGAGCTCACCGTCCACTGACACCAACATGTCAGTGAGGGGGAGACATGATGTCTTGGACAACAAAGGAAAAGAGAAAGTTATTGAGGATGCATCTGGTATGATGACACCTGGCAAAATGACTTCTGGCTATGAGTCTGGTGATACTTTAGACAACGAACTTGGTATTCCAACTGTCTATACGCTTGACACAAGGCAGAGCAGGTATATTTCGCCTCATGAGAGAGGGGAATCGAGTAGTGCACCATAGCTTAGACGTTCGCAGAGGGTCAGATACCCTGTTGACAGGTTGACATACAGTGGCTACTCTGCAAAGCATTATGCATACATGACAAAAGTGATGGAGGTCAAAGAACCAAGTACATATGCTGAAGCAGTGAAAGATGAGAATTGGTGTGTAGCCATGGATGAAGAAATGAATGCCTTGGCTGAAAATAAAACATGGGATTTAGTACCACTGCCTGAAGGGAAAAAGACCATTGGCTGCAAATGGGTCTACAAAATCAAATGCAAGTCAGATGGCAGTGTGGAGAGATACAAAGCTAGGCTGGTTGCAAAGGGGTATGCCCAACAGTATGGACTTGATTATGAGGAAACATTCAGCCCTGTTGCCAAGATGGCAACTATACGCACTGTGATAGCCTTCGCTACTTCTAAAGGCTAGAAATTGCAGCAGATGGACGTTAAGAATGCATTTCTTAACGGTGACCTAGCAGAGGATGTCTATATGGTTCAGCCAGAAGAGTATGTTCACCCTGATTTTTAGCATTATGTATGCAGGCTGAAAAAGGCATTGTACGGGCTGAAACAGGCTCTGAGAGCTTGGCATGCTAGGATCAGTAACTACTTGCAGAGATTGGGTTTTGCTGTTGGCAGGGCTGATCATAGCCTATTTACAAAGAAGACTGACAGTGGTTTAGTAGTGCTGGTCATATATATTGATGATTTGATAATCACTGGTGATGATGACTTGGACATACAGCATGTAATGAAGATGCTGAAATTTGAATTTGACATGAAAGACCTGGGAGAACTGAAGTATTTCTTAGGCATTGAGGTAATTCCAGCTGACAATGGGTTATGGCTGATGCAGAAGCACTATGCCATAGAGATGCTGAAGAAGTATGGCATGGCTGAATGCAAATCGTTGGATACACCTCTTGATCTGAATGTCAAGCTAGACATGAACACTGGGGCTGAAGTAGAGGATGAGACTATGTACAGGCAGATGGTTGGCAGCTTGATTTACTTGACCATCACTAGGCCTGACTTGAGCTATGCTGTAGGGCTCATAAGCCAGTTTATGCAGAAGCCTAGAAATTCGCACTTGGATGCACTTAGACGCATTATGAGATATGTTAAGTCCACTGTAGAGTATGGGCTGCTCTATGTCAGCGATAAGCCCTTGATATTGACTGGATACACGGATGCAGATTGGGCGGGTTGCTCATATGATCGTAGATCTACGAGTGGATATGCATTTGGATTTGGTAGCGGCATGATTAGCTAGAACAGCAAGAAGCAACCTATGGTTGCTTTGTCGAGTAAGTACTGAGGCAGAGTACAGGGGTGCTGCATTGGCAGCATGCGAGATTTCATGGCTGCTCAAGCTTATGGCTGATTTGGACATATAGGTAGATGCTCCAGTGAAGTTACTATGTGATAATCTGAGTAGTGTACTCCTGGCTATGAATCCAGTCTATCATGCCAGGACGAAACACATAGAGGTACACTACCATTTCATCAAAGAGATGGTTCTTGCAGGACGAGTTGATCTTATGCATGTGAAGACTGATGAACAGGTAGCGGATATCTTTACCAAGTCCTTGGGTAAACATAAGTTCTGTGATTTTAGACAGCTGCTTGGAGTACATATGCTGTCTTGAGCTTGAGGGGGAGTGTTAGAATATCAAGCTCGTACATGTGTGTTTTACTGACATGAGCTGGACACAACTAGTCTAGCTAGATCAGTTAGGTATATTAAATAAGTCAGTTCTACTTCTAGTGTGAATGGTCTTTATGACCTTAGGTTGTATATGCACTATGAGTGTGCTAAATAAAATGGGAAGTCAAAAGCTCCTTGAGCACTATTGGTCTATGTGCACGCTCAATGGTTACATATGACATTTGCTTAGTAAGCATGCTAGGCTGAGGCTCTCTCTTTTGAACACTCATGTTTGGTTTCTTGCCTTGAGACCTAGAGTTTCTCTTAGATTTCCTCATGTGCTTCATTGCTTTTGATGCAATTTGGCCTTCAGCTGATAGAGGTGGTTTAGCAGGGAGTTTTGGTATCTAAATCCATCGGTTACCTACATAATACCCTTGAGCACGTAGCAATGCTTTGGATATCCATCTCGGCATTGTATTGGCTCTCCATTGATGCCTTCGTCTATAAGGCTTGGGCTTCTTGGGTCTTCTACAATATTTGTAAGTCCAAAGCCCGTCCTTGGCATTGTCTCTTGACCTTCTTGTTTCAGGCATGGCCTCACTCACTGGTTCTCGTTATTCGAACTATGCTTGTATCAACTCTTTCAACAAGTCCTTGCTCTCATTAGTAGGCTTGGCTATTATGTCCGCACCTTCCTTGCCTTTTCTTCGAGGTTTGATGAGGTCGCCCTTGGTAAAGGTCATGACTATCCTCACTCCCGGTAGTGTCAGGTGTATCCTCTGTGCTACATAGTTAGTCTCACACTTGGTCACCCTTTTGAAGGGTCTTCCTAGGAGGGTTTCCTTTTCGTAATTAGCACTATTTGGAGGAACATGAAATAGGATAGGCAAGCTTTTAGTTTCAACTGTCGCAAGGATTTTGCACTTCCCTATGAGTGCTTGTGGGTTTCCCCCATAAGGGCTAAGAGTTGCATTAGTTGGTGTGAGCTCTGGTTGGCCTAGTAGGGTTCATGATTCATAGGTCAAGATATTAAAATTTGCTCCTTCATCAATCAGAGCATTGATAGTATGCTCTCTTTTCGCTATGAGTTTGACCCTAAGATAAGCAAGTGGTACTATGTCTTCATATTCCGAGTCTTGACTTGTAAATTTAAGCCTTTTGACAAATGCCCTTGAGTCCCCAACTGCACGACCAGATGTGGATTCCCCACCAATGTCTTGGGTCGTCTGTGTAGTGCTACTCAAGATACATCTCTCATCAAGAGTATCATGTCTAGTCGTCTTCACATTTGTAGCTTGCTGATGTTGCATTTTTCTCTGACTAGACATGGTCTGAACACAATGTCCTTGTGTTCTCGTGATGTGGCCCTTTTTCCTTTGATGGCTAGATTGGCTTGTTGAGGTTCTAGGGTCTCTTTTTGTCTCTGTTTGGGTGTGGGCTTTTGTTTGCTGCTTTGTAAGTGAAGATCTATGCTTGTGTAGAGCCATTACTACACTAGGGCCTAATTTAGAGGACCTATCACGGCGCGCATTTTCTCTCCAACCTACTTGGGGGAGGTGCAGAGGGGGCAGAGCCCCCTCTGCGGGGGTCCGAGGGGGCAGTCCCCCCCAGCCCGCAGGGCCGTTACAGTAAATGCCATACGTGATTTAAAAGACCATCTACAAACAATTTTGAACTACTTGCTTCTAGATTTCAGCCCAGTGATTGATCTATGAGGTGGTTTTGGCTCTATATGGTCTCTTGGTCAGTTTCAGGTCTACAGGTTAAAATTTGAAAAAATCCAAATTCGGCCCAACAAATCCAAGTTGTAGGGGTCGAATCCCCGACTTGGCCTGTTCCAGGGCCGAGTAGAAAGGGCCGAATGTAACTGGTTCGAATGTCGAATTCGGCCAGTCCGAGTTTGGTTGTTCGAGGGCCGAGTGGGCCGAGGGCCGAGTCAAGTGGGCCGAGGGCTGAGTCAAGTGGGCCGAGGGCCGAATTTCAAAGTTGGTCCGAATGCTCAATTCGGACGGGCCGAGCGGTGGCTCTCCGAGTCCAGTGGGCCAAGTCGGCACGGCCGAGGGCCGAATTTTCGAGCAGTCCTAGGGCTGAATTCTCGAGCGGTCCAAGGGCCGATTCTGAGACTCCAACCCAGAATCGCCGTCACTTGGATACGCCGAGAGCACAACGCCTTTTTTCACCGAACTTCACGAAATCCATCACGCCGAGAGTTGGAAGCCTTCCCCCTAGTCAAGCAGCTCCAGATCCAACCTACTCATGTAGGGGAAGGTGAAGAATTACCTGGGCTGGGCAAATATCTCCTGGATGGCAAGATCCAAGCTCATCCACTCAATGAAGCATTCTTCTTCTCTCCTGCTCTCTTGAAACCCTACAATGCACAATGTGGCCTTTCTTGCCACTCTTGGCCCCTTATCACCCTGTGCAGGCCTGCACTCACCTCAATATTGCTTCCTTTACTAACATTTAACCCAAAATTTCATTTCTTGTCCTTCTTTTCCCTGTTTCACCCTGTTATATAGCAATAGAAAACCCTACTATTTGCTTCAATGTTTTGCTCCTATCCTTCCTAAATGCAAGAAAAATACCTACACTACTCCATCATGCTTTCTCAAGTCCAAAACAACAAAAACCTACTTGCTAAGAAGATCAAATACCTCTTCAAACTCCCTCGCTTTCTACCTATCTATCTCAAGCACTGGTTCAGGGAAAACCCTACTTCAATGCTCGATTCGAAGCGTGCAAGCACTCAAGGCTTGAATCCGTTGGTCCTGGTAACGGAACCAAAATGTGGGAGCTTTCGCTCAACCGGCAAGACCCATGGGCCGCTTATTGTTTCAAGCATTTCAAGCCGAGCACTAATGGCTACCTCTCACATAGTCGACGCGCCATCCATATCTACGAGTATAGTGAGCTTACCTCCATGCCGATCGAGTTACCTCCTCTCCCGCGCACTCCGATAGCTCCACGATCCAAGTGCAAGCTTCAAGCAAGCTCCATCCTCAAGCTCCACGCTCCAAGCTCCATAGCCACGAGCAAGACAAGAGAAGAGAAGAGAAGAGAAGAAGAGAGGAGAAGATGGAGAGCTTCTGCTCCTCAGTCCCTCACCCTCACACACTCACTCCCTCACACTCTCACACTCCCTCTCTCAAGCACAAGATCAAGCAAGCAACAAGAAGAAGAAGAAGAAGAGGAGGAGGAGGAGACCCACTTTTGGCCACACACAAGAATGAGCTTCTCATTCACTTTTCAACTTTATATACAAAACCCTAAATCCCTTTTGGGTGGTCATCCCCTTATCCCCCTTTTTACATGGCCGGCCATGGCCTAGGCCCTTTTTCCCATTGTCCTTCTATCTTCCTAGCTTCCTTTCCACCGCCCGTCTACATTTACAAATTGCACAGGTGAGAGCCCGGCACTCTTAAAATAAATCATGGTGCCCTTGTGCTTTTTTACAAAAGTATTGACTTGTGTCTTTTTCCTTTATTTATGACTTTTCTGCACTTCTTGCGTTTCCATATTTTTCTTGGCGTGCCTTTGTCTTCCATTTCACTTTGGCTTGGCCTTTGTCTTCTGCTTTAGCTTTTCTAGATTTTCCATCTTATTCGTCTGACGGTTAACAATTCCATCATTTGTGTAGACTTTCTTCTTGTCCATTCCAAGCATCCTATAGACATCTCCCTTCAGTCTCTTCTCCAGATTGTCCAACTAGCCCCAATGCCTTCTCCATAATTTTTCGGCTAAGTTCAACTTCCACCCTTCTAGTGGCATATCCCTACTTGACTATTATCATGCCACTGTCCTTCTGGGAATCAAAGGTCTTCAGGAATTCAATGCATTTTCCATGGTTGATGTCATGCCCCACCTTCTCCAAGTACTTGGCAAGATTGCATTATTCTATTATCCACCTAATTTCCTCTTCATATGTCACCAATCCCCCTAGGTTGAGGATGTTGTGGTATTTTAATTGGTTGAATGCGTGTATCTCCATGGCTAAGCTATATTTTCTGTGTTCCTCCTTTGAGAATGGGAACTTGTTGGTTTTATCCTGCTAGCCTGCCATTTGGGTTCCTGTCACTGCACAAAAATCCACAATTAGTTCTCCTTGAAGGACATTTCTTACACAAAAGGTAAAGTTATTTTAAAAAACACTATCAGACCATGAAATATATAACTCACAAAATGAGAATTTCCACATCATTAGACCCATACATTTCACACAATAACTTCATGGAGCATTTTTACTAAATGAAGAAGAAAATTTATTCATCCTTTTCTTTGAAGTTCAACTCCAATTTTGATTTTTCATTCACCTTCCACTTTACCCCATTCCCCTTGAAAATGATGAAAATCATTTCTAGGATTGTGGAAGTAAAGGTGTAAGGACCTTTAGTGCGTCCATGGTGTACCTTAATTTTTCAAGAGCCTGTCATAAAATGTTGGGTTATACTCTAGTATCACATGGCAGTCATATCCTATGGATGAATGCCCATGTGTGTGATATAAGCCAATAGGTTGGTCACCTAAGTTGATTCAGCTTGCAATGTGGAGTTTCTTCTTGGTTAGGGTTCTATCCAAGTATGGATGTCACATGATATTGTTGTCTAATGCCCTATTTCTTGTCATGGCTAATACCCTAAATGAAGTTGGGGCCACATATGTCTAGTCATACTCGAAAGTCTTGATGGCACATCATTGCTTCGCATTGGTCATAATTTGATAACCCCCTTGATTCCATGAGATGTGTAGAGTATACCACTTGCACAAGAAATTGGACTCAGACTCAACTAATCATTGGAGCTTAGCAAGTTCTTGTGTTGGCATGGGAATTTTGCTCTTTTTGTAGGATGTAATTAAGCATTGTCTTAAGGCCTGTTCTCGTGAGATTTCATTGCCAATCACCTCTTCTGCAATGGTGGATGCCTTAATGAATATGAATTCATATTCTTCCCAGGAATACTGCAAGGAACATACCTCGTTTACTATGGGTTCGTCAAGTAAACCTAGGTCCAAACGTTCGTAGCTCTTATAGCAAACAATGTGAAAGTTGAGTCCAATCATTGGATGCACATTATTAAGTCATCCCTTGTATCCATGGCCACGTTGGAAGCCACTTCAAGAATGGATCATCGTTGCTACAACGGATTCAAACCTACTCATGGTTTTAGTTTAGTTGGGCTAGACAAGTTGGTTCATGGTGTTTTTAGTTTGGGATTCTCATTGGGTTTGGTGAGCATGGCTTGAGAAGTTTGGAGTTTAGTTGATGCTTTTTTGTCAAGTTTTGCATTGGTGACCACATCATAGTTATTGTGTGGGAGCTCATTAATGCTTGAGTGCACATTGCTGCTTGGTTGGTCGATAGACCAGTGCAATGCTCATGGATTAAGCACCCTTCCTCTTGGCTTTTTTCCTACCCTATTTTGATTTACATTTTTTAAGCCTTATTTTTTGGAGCATGAGGTTGAGGATCATACATGCAATTTGTGAGCTTAGACAACCATTCCAAGGTGTTACCTTCATAGTAGCCTTGGGCATGCAACAGGGATTTTGGAACCTGACATGACCTAGTCACATGTAAACCATAGGAGCGCCAACTCGTTTGTTTAGGTCTAGAGTATGGGGCATGTAAACTATGAGTTCTGAATGAGTGACTTTTGTGAACCTATGGTCTATGCTTGGGGACCCATTGTGTACATTATGGTGCACCACCCCTCCTTAAGGTTATCACTAGGTTTAACTAGCAATGGAACTACAGGCTTAGTGATGTCCATGGTACCCTTGCTGAAAGTTGTTATTATTCTAACATTGCCTATGGCAAGGTGAATGTGCTCCAAGTTATAGTCAACATTACAACAAACTTGTTTTTTGAATATGTGACCCAACAATGATAATTTGGCACAAAAGAAGAGCAAAAGAAGCAAAACAAATGTGCCAAAACTTGGACGTAGCTCTTCCATTACAAATGACAAAACAAAAGAGACAAAAATCTTACAATAATTCATGTGAATGAGAAGTTTTTACAATGGGTAGCCTCTAGAGAGAGATAAGGCTAGAAATGGGCCTCAAAGAGTGGATAATACAGGCTCTTATTCCTCCCTATGTGGACTCAAAGAGGATGATTTCATCTTCTTTACTAGAAATTTATTATCTTCATCTTCTCATCCTCTAAGATTGACAATTATATATGTGGTGTTATAGTTTATTTGGAGGTAGTGAATTCATAGAAACTCTACCTTTCATCTATTGCAAAATTCTCATTCTGAGTAAGAATGCAAATCATGCATATCCTCGATCCCTAGTGCAAATGGCATGAGTAGCATAGGATATGTAGTAAGGAGCCCTAAAATACTGGCATCCATGCAAATTTCTTTTCAACAAAAATTATTTTCTCTATATTCACTCGAAGGGAATAGCCTCCACAAAACTTGGTTATTAGCACCTTTAGTGATGAAAAGAGAGAAAGCCTTGCATTGTCAAGGGAATATTCATTTTGAAAAATGATACTTTGTAATGAAAAATATAATGTTCATCATTTGAGCATATGCATGTTATCTACCTTTGTATGATCCAATTTACCAATGTAATGTCAAACAACCAGATCTTTTATGTGCCCTATTGAATTGAAGCTATCGATGGGTCAATGTTCCTGAGCCCCTTGCATGAGTAAAAAAGCCATCACTATATACTAGGACTTGGTTGCAAGGATGCATTTTTAGATAATAAAACCAAGAATTATCATTGACTAAGAACAAGGAGAGCATCAACTAAATACCAATTTATTTTCATTGTTTTCAAGAAATTGTGGTATCTACAATGGTGTTCTAACACTCCCATCCTCATGTGTAGCTAATGCCTCATACTTTCCCATATGTGAATATATCCATATGTCTCTATGTTCACTACACCATTTGAAGTCATTCCTGGTATTTCTCCATGCGAACACTCAACACATTTGTACAAGAATGCAAAAAGTCTTGAATTAAAAGTGGTAAAGTAAACACACACAACAACTCATGAGCATGTGAATGAGTGGACACACTATGGAGGAAGATAAAAAGCTCCTCATTGAAGGTTTTCTCCATATCATTCTCAAACTCTAGCTCATACTTTATCTTGTTTCGTATTCATAAAAAATATAATAAGCAAAAAGGATTAATATCAAGCGATATAGTATCTCTCGGCAAGTGTAAAGGGACTCCCTAGCTCAATGGTGACCCGTGCAAGCTTCACCATACACAAGGGTTACTACAAAATGATACAAGGTCTCTCTGTAAAGTGGGAGATACCTCCCTTGCTTGGTGGTGACCTGTGTAGGTTTTAGTGCACATGAGAGTCAGTGGCAAGTGATATGGGGTTTATTCGCAAGTGGGAGGGTCCTCCCTCACTTGATGGTGACCAATGTGGGCTTCAAGGCACATGAGGGTCAACATGAAGTGATTTGGGGTCTCTCCACAAGTAGGGGGGTCCTTCATTGCTTGGTGGTAACCTTGTGGGCTTTATGACACACATGAGGGTTAGTACTTAGATATATGGGATCTCTTCACAAGTGGGATGGTTCTACCTTGCTTTTGGTGGTGATCTATGTAGCTTCACGACACACAAGGGTCACTAACAAGCTATAAATGGTCACTCTACGAGTGGGAGAGACCTCTAACACTTGATAGTAGACCATGCCAAATTCACCACACATGAGGGTCACCACTTAGGGACACTAGGGCCCTCCGCAACTAGAAGGCCCTCCGTGACTTGGTGCTAATCCATACAAGCTTCACCACACACAAGGGTTGCTATGAAGTAATACTGGGGCCTTTTGCAACTAGATAGGGGTGCCCCTCTTTACTTGGTGGTCACCCATGCGGGATTTACTACACACACGAGGGTTGCCACCAAGTGGTATGGGGGCCTTTACAATTGAACATGGTACCCTCCACAACTAGGAGAGGCTTCTCTAAATTTTGTAATGGCCAGTTAGGGTGAATCAAGGAAACTCTTACTTAGTGGTGTCCCATTGTGAATTTACACCACATGAGAGTCACAAACAAGTCATTGATGCCATACCCTTTTAGGAAGCCATACATAACTTTAATGAGCATCTAGATGTATGAAGTTGCTATTTAGTTTGGTTAGAAATAGCAAGCATTAGAAATAGCCCACACATGCTACATTGTCTGATGGAACCTCATGCAAAGAGTTGAGTTCCATCACTAGATTAGAGATCATTGATCTACTATACCTATATCACAACAATGAGAGTACAAGGGTGAAGCAAAAACCAATTGGACTACATGCAAGAGAGAGCAAGAGAGTTGGTGTGATCAAAGGAGATTGAAAGAGCATGAGTGTATTAAGAGAGGGCATCCTACCAATGTTTCAAACCCTAAAGCCCTCTTAAGCAATTCCCTCATATTGCAAGATACACTTGTACAGTTAGTGGTTCCTCTAGGAGTTAATGTAATTATCCCTTTTAATTATATTACTAGTCTCAAGGTTCCTTTTTGAACCATTTGGTATCTGGAATTAATGAAAAGGGACATTTTTTAAGAATTCTGTGTGTGTGTGTGTGTGTGTGTGCGTGCATGCACGCGCACGCGTGTGCGTGCGTGCGTGTGCATGTGTGTGTGTGTGTGTGTGTGTGTGTGTGTGTGTGTGTGTGTGTGTGTGTGTGTGTGTGTGTGTGTGTGTGTGTGTGTGTGTGTGTGTGTGTGTGTGTGTGTGTGTGTGTGTGTGTGTGTGTGTGTGTGTGTGTGTGTGTGTGTGTGTGTGTGTGTGTGTGTGTGTGTGTGTGTGTGTGTGTGTGTGTGTGTGTGTGTGTGTGTGTGTGTGTGTGTGTGTGTGTGTGTGTGTGTGTGTGTGTGTGTGTGTGTGTGTGTGTGTGTGTGTGTGTGTGTGTGTGTGGTTTTGGGGGAGAATTGTTAGCGTGCAATACTTTTTATTACATTTTGTTCCCCACCACGTGGCCAATCCATGTTCTCTCCTACTCCAATCACATCACCATATTGGCAATGGAGGTCTCTCTCGGTTGCATCCTTGAAGCTCTTTGTTGTTTAAAAAATGCTTTCATCATGTGAAAATATTACCGACTAATGCAAATGCATTTGATGCTCAATCCCCACACCCTTAACCAATTAATAAAAATGCACTAAATACTCTTGATAGCCTCACCCCCAAAACACATCTATGCAAAAGCTCTTCCATTAAAACTAGATTTTCCATGCATTTGATCACTTTCTTACTCTTGCATTCTAACTCTCACCTAGCGAACCATCTGTTAAGCCCTTGTGCCCTTCATTGCACCCACTAACACCGTGAGTCTCCTCTTAAAAAAAGATACTCTATGATGATAGCACCAATCCCATCATGACGACCTATTGATTGGTAAAGTCTTGTTTTTTTTAATTTTGTCATGATCTATTCATTGCATGTTCACTAGTGTTCTTGTCTTTGAGGCTACACTTTGCTACTACAAGGCAATCTCTATCACTTAGTGAGCCACCCTCATCTAGATTTCTAGTCTTTGATAGTCACCACCAAACGGCTCGTAGTAACCCTTTGCCCAAGGGCAACATCTATTTCTTGGTGGTGACCCTCATCTAGTCTCGTTGCCTTTAAGGGTTACCACCAAGCAATTTGTGGAAACCCTTTTCCCAAGGATAGCCTTTATCACTTCATGGTGACCCTCATCTACTATTCTAGTCTTTGAGGGTCACCACCAAGTGGTTCATGGTGGTGGAAACCCTCTTTCATTAGTGTATTTGCTATCGTTGGTCAGTGATACTCATCCAACATTCTCATATTTAAGGGTCACCACCAAGTGGTTCTTGGCAAGCCTTTGCCCAAGATCATCCTCTATCACTTGATGGAAATTTCCCTCTAGTATTTTAGTCTTCAACTGTAACCAAGCAATTCATGGCAACCCACCCTTTTCTGCAAGACAACCTCTATCACTTGGTGGGGTGACCCTCATCAAGTATCCTTTTCTTTGAGGATCAACACCAAGTGGTTATAGAAAACCTTTGTCCAAGGGTAGCATTTATCACTCAATAGTGACCCTCATCAAGTGTCCTTGTCTTTGAGGCTCCCCACCAAGAGATTCATGGTAACCTTTTTCTCATGTATAACCTCTATCACTTAGTGGTGGCCCTTGTTAAGTGTCCTTGTCTTCTAGGATCACCACCAAGTGATTCATAAATGCAATGGAGCACTCTCTATGGTCCATGGTAACTCTTTATGGTCTCTATTTTAGGTTTCATGGCATGCAAAGGTCCCTCCCATAGAAGGCACAAAAGATATTAGGCTTACGACACAATTCTTAGTGAGCTACACATGATAGAGCTGTGAATATAGAGTGTAACACCACACTTTCCCTTTAAAAAAATTAGTCTAAAAAATCTATGATCACTCGGCCATAGACATACAATGGATTGCATTGGTAATTCTCACACTTCAAGAGATTTCCAAAGAATTTCTCATCAAATCTTTTGAAGTTGCATATTTTCTTACAGCCCATCCCCATAGGGTAACGATCATGCCAAGAGATTTGGACAACTTGTGCCATTTATAACACTAGTATGACATGCTTCTGAATACTGTGGAGATTTCAAACCATTACACATGGGAAATTATTATTGTCGTATCTCTTCACTAATGATGAGCTAGGACAAGATGCCCTTATATACATGAGAGGAATACACACTTATAGAGAGCACTAGCTAAAAAGGGCCCATGCCTAGGATAGAGCTCACCAAATTGTGTTGATGTTGGTAAAAAGCATGGAAAATATCCCAACTTAACCACGAGATAGAGAGAGCCTCAGCCCGACTAAGCCCCATGAGCCTCAGCTTACCTCTAGTCCCAAGCCCACCAACCTAAGCCCCACGAGCTCGAGCTTGAGTCCAAGCCCTTGCCCCTAGCCCTAGCCCCAAGCCCAAGTGCCCTTACCCCATGAGCTTGGGCTTGAGCTCAACTCCTAGCCTCAACACCCAAGGCAAACTCCCAAATTTCAGTACCCTATGAGCCCAAGCTGCAACCTGTCAATGCTCTCAACATTGGGGTGCTCTCTCATCCTAATGAAGAGTCATAGAGAAAAAATTTAATCATGGTTTCCCTACAATAATAATTTCTTTTTTTTTCTAGGCATATTTATCCTTGATCTCAATAGATACATTGCTTCAACCATATTTTTATATCCCCTTGTTTTTAACAGCTATGTTGTAACTTTACTACCACTGCCCCCCTACACAATTCCATATATTGTTTGGATTCACTAATATCAAGTGCTCCACAAGATGATCGAGAATCATACTATTTGAAACTTTTGAAAAGGTTTTACTACATGAGGAATAATGATATGCAAGTCATTTTCATTTCCTATCATGAGTAATAAGTGCTTGATCAAGAGCATTGCTTGTTTGTATTCAGTAACGTCTCCTAATCTAGGTTTGGTGCTAGTGCTTTGGAATTCTCATATTGTTTGATGATTGAACGAGGAATAATGGAGTCTTATATTACACAACATATAAACAAATATATGTTAGTTTACAGATACTACTAGCAAAGGCTACCATATTGAAGAGACTAATAATAAGTATCTACATCTCTTCTTTTGAGGTTAGTTTGTGCCCTTTGAAGATATCTCAAGAACAAACTTGGGGCCTTGGTCTCTAGGGCCACATGCACGCTTGTTAGCTCCTTGTAGGGAACTCTTACTAATAAAGAGGACCTTTTGGGTACCATGAGCATATGGATTGTGTAAGTCCCACAACAACCCGATTAAGATGTCAATTGTGGATGGAGAACATGTTCCAACATATTTATTGTCCTCAACATTATATTTGATCTTACAAATGGTTTCTGCAATGCAAGCTTATTTTTGCTAATCAAATCTCACATTTTGTAACTTTGCTTCTAGTGCAGGATATTAATATATGAAGCTACTCCAATTTTGATGTTAAAAAGTTTAAGATTGCCACTCTTCAATTCAATGTAGCTCATATTGTGCCCAATGTCATATTGAGATGGCAAGCTCAACATGTGCAAACATTGATGATGGACCGCCTGGCTAGATGGGTCCACACATCTACACTTAGCATGTTGGTGGTCATTATGATACTCACATATCCAATGACTTATCACTTATTATATTTATTTTATTACACCTACCTACTGCTGGCAAAGACATAGTGCTAGTCAATTAGTGTAGTCCGTTATGCACTGTTTGACTTAGTAGGCCACTTTCCTTTATGTTTATCTTATCTATACTTTGTGTACATTGTATAGTGTGTGGAAGAAGAAGAAAAAATCAGCAAGAAAACGTTTTGGCCTCCATCTCTCTTCTTGTGTTCTTGAGTGAGCTTCCTCTTGTGTATACAGTGTGTGTTTGGCGCCGCAACTCAAGCAAGTCCCCCCACCATGCGATTCTTGACATGGTATCAGAGCCGTGCCACTGAGAGATGCTGATTTCAAAGGATGAAGTGGAGGAGAAGAAGCAAGGTTCGAGCAAGCAAGCCACGGGTAAGAAGCGCTCCCATTTTTCCACTCTCTCTCTTGAATAGTGCATGTGGAGGCACTGGAAGAAGGGTCAAGCAAAAATCTTAGATTGCTGTGAGATTTGGTGTGCAAGCAGACCACTGCATATTCTGCAGACATGTCCTTTAGGGCTATGCCGCAGTTATTTTGGGTGTCTGAGGTTGTTTCAGGCCCCATTTTAAAGCCACAAAGTTACAGACATCAGTTTCAAGGTACACTGTGATTTTGGCTATATTGACTGAAAGTGGGTGCACAGGTTACAGATTGCGAATCTGTAATTTTTGAGGTATTTACAGGAAGCAAACATAAGGTTTATCTGCAAACAGGTTACATATTACATGTACTATTGAGCAAATAAGAAAAAGGTTGCTTGGCGTAGTGCTATGCACATGTTGTGAAAGACTGCAGAAGACTAGCTTGTTGTGGTGTATCCTTGTTTGTGATAATGGCAGAGAACAGTGGAAATCCCATTATTGAGAAGCTTGACAAAAACAACTACCCTTCATGGAAGTTCTATGTGACAAACTTCCTCATTGGAAATGGCCTTTTTGAGTTTGTCTTTGGTGAAGAAAAAGAGCCAGAGATGGGTATCCCTCCGACTGCAAACGAATTAAAAGCATGGAAAGAGTGGAATGCAAAAGATAAAAAGATGATGTACCGGTTATCTACAGTCATTGATAATACTATGCAAGGACATATCAGGAATGCAAAAAATTCACATGCAGCTTGGACAATTTTTAAGAGCATGTTTTCAATGAATACAAAGGCACGAAAGATTCAACTCAAGCAAGAGTTGAATGCCTTGAAGAAAGGGAAAATGTATGTCAATGAGTATGTGTTGAAGGTAAGGAACATTGCAGATGCTTTAGCAGCGATTAATGCAATGCCGGATGATGATGATTTGGTTTCATCCACTTTGAGTGGCCTTAATAATGAGAAGGCATGGAAATCATTTGTTACTTCAGTATATGTACGGAAGCCATTTCCAGATTTTGATGAGCTGATCTCCCTCATGATTATTGAAGAGATCAATATGCACGGTGATTTGTTTGAAAGAAATGGTAAACATGTCCAAGAATTTTACTCAAGTTCAGGAACGGGACGTGGTAGATCCTCTTCGAGAGGCCATGGTATGGGATGTGCTGGCGATAACCAACAAAACAGGTTCAATCAATAGTTTGGTGAAATGCAGGTTTATGGAGGTAGAGGAAACTTTAGAGCTAGGGGGAGCTCTAGAGAAAGAGGTGGATGGCAAAATAGAGGCTCTGGAAATTCTACTATTATTTGCCATTATTGTGGGAAAATAGGCCATATTGCAGCCCATTGCTATGCAAAGAAGGATGATATTTGCAATGGTAAATTGCAGCAAGAAACTATGCATCGTCTTCATGACAGAATGAAGACAAAAATGAGCATCTGTTTGTTATCCATCATATGATGAATGCAGTTACAGGAAAGGGGACACATGATGATGTATGGTACGTCGATTCAGGTGCATCTAATCATATGACCAGTCATGTTGAATGGTTTGGAGAGATGCAGGACTTACAAAACCCAGGTTATGTGCAAACGGGTGATGATTCATGCCACCCAATTTCACACATTGGAAAGGTTCCCTTGTCCTTGTATGATGGCCAGACAAAGAGTCTGACATATGTATTACATGTCCCATCAATTACAAAGAATCTAGTATCTGTTGGCCAAATGGTAGAGTAGGGGTTGCATGTCCAATTCAATGCAAAAGGTTTTTTTGTAGAAGACATTAATGATAAGTGCAGGTTAGTCACAAAAGGAAGTAGAGTTGGTCGAATGTTCACTTTGGATGCTAGATTTCCTACAATGGATGCTGCTATGTATACTAAAGGAAAAGGAGTAGTTGTAGATATTGAAATATGGCATAAATGTATTGGACATGCAAATGTGCAAAGGCTGAAATTAATGCAGTCCAGAGGATTAGTTATAGGGTTGCCTTCTTTTAGAGTTTCAAAATTGCATAAAGTCTGTGAAGCATGCCAATTTGGTAAGCAGGCAAGACAACCCTTCTCACATGATAGAGAAGTGAGCAGAAATATACTTGATGTGGTACATACAGATGTTTGGGGGCCTACACAGAATGTATCTCTTGGTGGTAGCAAATAATCCTGGTGGCAGCAAATACTTTGTCACATTTATTGATGATTGTTCAAGGAAGCTATGGGTATACTTCATGAAGGAAAAAAGTGATGTGTTTGAGCACTTCAAATCTTTTAAGGCAGCTATTGAAACAGAAACAAGCTTAAAAGTAAAGTGCTTGAGATCAGATGGAGTGGGAGAGTACCTCTCTAATGAGTTCAATGGCTTCTTGAGGACTCATGGGATAAAGAGGCAATTTACTTGCAGGTACACTCCACAGTAAAATGGTGTTGCAGAAAGAAAAAACAGGCATATTGCAGAAGTTGCACGGGCATTAATGGCTGAAAAGAATATGCCCAAACATTTTTGGTCTGAGGCTATCCATATTGTTGTCTACATTATGAAGAGAACTCCCACAGCTGTAGTTCATGGGATGACTCCTGAAGAGTGCTTTACTGGCAAGAAGCCTGATGTATTGCACTTGAAGGTATTTGGATGTGTTACATATGTTCATGTGTCTGATGAGCTACGGAAGAAGCTTGATCCAAAGGCAAAAAAATGTGTTTTTATTGGATACTCTTTAGAGCAGAAAGGGTATCACTGTTATAACCCTATCACAGGTTGAGCAGGGATGTTATCTTTGATGAGATGGGAAGTTGGTATACACCTGGCTGGTGATGTTTTGGATGATGATAATGATCAGGACAGCTATGTGCAGAAAGATAAACAAGAATCACGAAGTCTTAGTGGACCAGAAACATCATCTGGTACTACACCTACAGTGAGCCCTTGGTATGGGAGACTAAGGAGTAGCCCCACATCTTCATGTGGATCTATAAGTGCTGCACGGAAGGAAAAAGGAAAGAAGAAAGTGCTAGATGGTAATGATGCATCTACCAGTCATTTGGGATTTGATGGAGATTCCAGTGGTTCGGAGAGTTTGGATGATGAGCTTGGTATTCCTTCAGTCAGGATACCAGGTGTACAGAGAGATCATAGTAATGTAAAGGCTCCATTGAGTGATCCGGTGGTACGCAGATCTAGCAGGGTCAAATGCACTGTTAAAAGATTTGGTTTTGAAGGTTATGCAGCTCACCATTATGCTTGTATGGTAAAACTAGTTGAGGATGTTGAGCCCACTTGTTTTGAGGATGTTGTTGGTCATGGTCATTGGGATGCAACAATGGATGAGGAGATGGCTGCATTAGAAGCCAATATGACTTGGGATTTGGTACTCTTATCTAAGGGTAACAAAGCTATTGGCTGTAAGTGGGTTTACAAAGTCAAGCATAATGCAGATGGTTCAGTTAGTAGCTATAAGGCTAGGCTGGTTGCAAAAGGCTATGCTCAAACATATGGCATAGATTATGAAGAGACATTCAATACACTTGCTAGGATGGCAACTGTTAGGTGTATGATTGCCTTGGCAGCAGCCAAAGGTTGGAGTTTGCACCAAATGGATATTAAGAATACCTTCTTGCATGTTGAGTTGCAAGAAGAAGTGTATATGGAGCAGCCAACAGGTTATGAGGATTTAGAGCATCCCACATTTGTGTGCAGGTTAAAGAAGGTGCTCTATGGGCTAAAGCAAGCACCTAGAGCATGGTGTGACAAGATTGGAGAGTATCTTGTGAATATTGGATTTTGTATTTCTGATGTTGATCACTTACTTTATGTGAGAAAGGGAGATGCAAGGTTGGTCATCATAGTCATCTATGTGGATGACTTGATTATTACAAGTGACAATGACAATGGGATTGCTGAAGTTAAGGACTTCTTGAAGAAGAAGTTTGAGATGAAAGATTTGGGTGAGTTGAGATACTTTCTTGATATTGAGGTGATCAGATGTGATGATGGTATATGGCTGTCCCAAAGACGGTATGGCTTGGATATGTTATCCAAGTATGGTATGACAACATGTAAGCCTCTTTCAATACCATTGGATCAAAATGTGAAGTTGTGAGAGTGGAGTTTTGATGCCGAGAAGTGCTTAAAAATATCTAAAAATTACGAATATCAAGGGGAACATATTCAATGTCGAAGGTGGCGGCTCGACTTAGGACAATTTTAAGCGTCAAGTGTTTTAAAGGCGCCCGTGTGACACTTCTGGATTTTTAGTAATTTTTCTGTGTGCGTGTGCGAGTCAGGGAAGTTGCCGACCAGTGTGGGATTCCGAGATGGATGCCCGAGATTTTTCGGATTGCAAATCGAACACCGGACGCGGGAGGTGGCAAAATTTGGCCAAATTTGAAAAGGCATGTATCTTGTGGCTAGTAGGGGGTGCCCTTTGGAACCCCCCAACCCCCCATTTCATTTTCGTGTATGGCGGCACATCGTGGATCAGATCAGCGGCGGAAAATTGATGCCCCCCTCCCCCCAAAATCGATTTGGTGGCTGTAATTAAGCCATAGCAATGATGCTACAGGACTGATGCACAAGTCCTTCGCTTCATATATCTGGTCTTCGCATAGACCATGGTGGCCTGGTTGGAGAGAGAGAATTTCAGTCTTTCTCTCTCCCCCCTCTCTCTCCTCTAAGGGGTGGTGCACGCGGGAAGAAGAAACAAGAAGAATGAATGGCGGATGCTCGTCCGGCAAAGATCGGATTGCTCCATGGATGAAGAGGGGCTGGAGACAGCAATGCGGGGTCATGCTGAGCATTAAATGCATGTTGGAAATCAGTCCCGTAATCAAGACCAAGAAATCGAGACCTGAAAATAAGTGGTAATGCTATTTTTATAAAGAAAAATGATCTTTTTATGTTATTTGCTTTATGAAATCTTGTTCATATGGGATGAAAGTTCTTTATGACATTGTTTGCCATGAGTTTGATCAGTTTATGCTCTGAAAATCAGAAAATATAAGGCTACATGGCCGGAATTAATGTTAAAATACATGAAAACACGCGTTTTAAGGGTAAAATTGAGTTTTTTGCTATATAAATGAGAAATATGATATGTCACACGAACTAAATCTGAGTTTTTGCTATCAATGAACCTAAGGGCCACAGCCCACAATCAATTTTTATTTTTAGTCATTATTTATTTAAAAAAAATAGAGAAAAATATCCAAAAAATGGAAAAATTGGGTTTAAAATTAGGAAAAAATAGGAAACAGGCTGAGGAAAATTAGGGAAAATTATATCTATGTTTATGCAATATATAACAATGGCAAAGCACGAGGTTGGCCTTGGTTTGTCCCTGTTTTTATGTTTTGTGCATATTTATCGGTTTTTTAAAAGGGAAAAATGCATAAAAACCCTATCTAACTGATCAATGATGCAAAATGCTAAGAATTGGATGGAGAGGGACTGAAACATTGAAAGATAAGAAAATATTTGATTGATGCATTACACTTGGCATATAGGAACCGGTTTAAATAAAGAGGATGGTAGCACGAGCATGTGGCTCGGTGCCTCCTTTCAACGCTGTCGTGTTGCTGCGCATCCGAGTCGTATACACCTCCATTTCTTTTGTTGTGCATTTGTGTTAATTTTCGCGTGTGATTCATTGTTTGTGTGATGCATTTTAATAATCCGCATCCAATGTATATATTCCCTTAGTGCATGCGCATGATTTTGTTTGGATGCATGATGTGCGTGTATTAGAAAAATATGAAAAACTGATGCCAAAGGATCTTTGTCCTGCTGCTATTTGTTCTAGCTCTATGTGCAATGACAGCCTTGGTGCAAGTGTTTTGAAGATATGCTACAAGAAGGACATTTAAAAGGAGGAAGCAGAGTTGCTGCAAGATATGCCTCTTGCAAATAATCTTGGTTGTTTAGATGTCAATGTTAAATTAATGCAAAAGGCATGGTGACATATTGCTAGCACAGCAATGCTTTGACAAAAATTATGCTCATGTCAGACTTTTATAAAAGTGCTGGAATGCGGGAAGAAGCTAATGAGATACAGAAGATGCGACAATGTTCCATGAGATTACATGAGAAGCATGGAGTTATCACTGTTACAGTGTGTGCTTGTTCTGGGTTACAAATGAAGAGACTACACACTATATTTTAGGGTCCGTAACTGGATCTCACCCTTATCCAATGCTGGTGAGAGATTTTCATGCCATTATTGGCAAAGAGACTTGACGACAGTGTTGCTAATGAGGGATTTCAAATGCTAAGAAGGGAGGGAAAAGAGGAGCGTGTGACGAAAAGGAAGGAAGAGGCAATGCTAATTGGGGGAGAAAATTCGAATGGTGAATAGAGGGAAGAACTGACGCCAGAGGAAAGAAAGCGAAAGGTATGGGGATCTCTTGGTTTTGTTGTTGTAGGTAGCATCCATTGATACAGGCATTCTTGATGACATCTTGGAATCTGGTGCAATCCCAGTGATTGCATCAGTGGCAGCTGATCACAATGGCATCCTATTGGATATGAAAGATCCACAGTCTCTCGTCAAGGTAATAGATATCAAAGGAATGCGAAAGCTGATTGCTGAGGGAAAGGAAACTGTAGATTGTGCTTTTTGATGGACATTATACAGAGGAAAACGAACCAAAGGGGGAAAGCAGAAATTAGTAGTTCTGATGGTGTTATTGGATCTGCTGGCCCTGCAATTTCAGCCCGAGTTGGGTTAAAAGCTTATCGATTGATGATTTGGGGATAAAAACTTCTCCATGATGAATTGGGGCAAAGACTTGTCTTCACGGGTTCCGATATGAGATGCTAACACAGTAGGACTTGCTGAATTGTTGCTGCAAATTTCAGCCAGAATTCGGTCACTTAGCGATTGATGAATTTGGGAAACCTATCAATCATGAATGGGGGGCTCGACTGAAGACCTGCATGTCATCATGGCGAAGACAGAAAGGGGAATCAAAAAATGAAGGCAAGAAGGAGGAGGAGTGTTGTGTAAATGACGATAATAAATCTCACGATTATTTAGCCAACACCGCCTGCTTCAAAGCCTCAAAGCATCGATGATTCCTATTCCGTTTTTATTTTGGGCAAGATATGAAGGTATTGTCGGCCTGTGCTGTTTTTGGGGATTGAACCTCTGGGCAAAATTTTAGGAATTTCGAAGCTTTGTTGTCATTCACCTATCCTATTGCGAGCTCCAAACTTGAATTCAGCCTTGACTTGCAAGCGCACACTACTAAGAGGGGAGCACTGATCAGTCCGGAGAGGGGGAAAAAAAGGCATGCTTTCTTCACAAGCACTCGGATTATTACTTATGAACAGTGGAGGCATACATACTCAAAAGATGACAGAAACTCGTCTCTTTCCAAACAAGCGCTTCTGGGTGGTGTATCTGGAATCATTGCGCAGGTCTTTGTGCCAGAATATCTCAATTCAATGTCATTACTAGCCCTGCAGTTTTGGTTAAAGTTAGAATGCAATCAGAAGGCCAACTTGTAAGTCTTGGATTTCAGCCTTGCTTTCTTTGCACAGAAAGAATCACCGCATTCTGACTCTTCTCACGAGACCCCCTGCCAATCTGAAACAGCAGCACACATTACTTTTCATCAAAACACACCTCGGATTCACGCCTGCCATGGGAGAATACAGTTGGGAAGTTGTGGCATTTACATAACGTGCAGTGTTTGGCTTGCATTGGCCTTTGAAAAAGGCATGGTAGCAGATGAACTACTGGAGCTGAGATTTTGCCTTACTGATATTGGTACAGATATTGGACCAAATAGATATGTACCTACAACAACTGTTGCATCCTTAAAGGAAAGCATTCCTGCACAAGTTGGATGTTCAGAATGAGCACTCATGGATCTCTTGTAATTTTTTTTGACAAGCAATATAGTGATCTTTGGCATTAAAACTTGAGATCTTCTTGTTAGCCTCTTTCCTTGCTATATCTTGAACCCCGTGTTCTGTAGCTCTTGCACGAACTCTACTACATTTCAGGTGAACCCGACGTGAAAGTGCTGCGTCATCAGCAAGATGGGAGAGTCGCAAGAAGAGATGACAGATGATAATGTCATGAAGAACCTGTTTCAGTCATTTACCATGTATATGCAGCAGCAAGCTCATACAAAACGAGACAGTGATGCTATGGATGCCTTGAAAGCTGTCCAACAGGAGATGAAGCAGTTTAATGGCCAGCAAGTGTCAACTTACCTGCATTTGTATGAAGAAAAGATGAAGTTTTTTGGGGTTTCTCAAGA
The DNA here is from genome assembly GCF_053477565.2 of Lygodium microphyllum. Classification (NCBI taxonomy): domain Eukaryota; kingdom Viridiplantae; phylum Streptophyta; class Polypodiopsida; order Schizaeales; family Lygodiaceae; genus Lygodium; species Lygodium microphyllum. Next base: position 78,874,301 of record NC_141163.1, on the reverse strand, counting down.
TGTTTGGAGCCGCTACTTCTTGCGGATCGTGGTGCGCGCTCTTGAAGGTCGAATTGCAGAAATTCAAGAGGCACATGCAGGTTGGGCTGAATTTAAAAAGGCATTAAAAGATGAATATTTCCTGGAGGATACAGATCTTATGAATTGCAGGAATTTTTTAGCATGGGTTTCTATGCCTAATAAGGGACTTTCTGTTACCGCTCTTCTGCGAGAGTTTGAAAGCCGTTATGATCAGTTGGATGGGACTGAACAGCAAGCTTTGGAGATGCAGAAAGTGGAGTTATTTTTGCAAGCTGCAGATGCTGATTTACAGGAAAAGTTGGATGATCTTTTGGAAGATCAAGCTACTGATTCAGGTTTAAAGACTGAGTGGAGACATGTCATTGATGCTGTGAATGCTCTTGTCAAGAAGCAGCGCAGGAGAGTCAGATTGCATCGAAATACAGGATCAGTTCCTGAAAAATCTTTGGAGACTTCTTCTTCTACCCCTGCTGCAATTTCTTTGCCTAAGCCTACTTCTCCTGTTGTGAATCCACCAGTTCCTGCTGCTCTAGTGCCCTTATCTGTAGATGATGTTATTAAAGGCTTGGCGGATTTGACGATTGAAGCAGTCAAAGCTGAAGTTGGCAAGTTAAAGGAGCAACTTATGACAGTACCTGCTGTAGCACCTGCTCCAGTGACTGCTTTTCCAGCTGGTCAAAGAAAAGGGCGACGATGTATTTGGTGTGATAGTACAGAGCACCAACACTGCAGAGATTGTGATGCTTTTCAGGAAGCACGTAAGAAGAATGTAGTGTTCTGGGGACAAGATGGGAAGATATGGCTGACAGAGACTGGCGCTCCTCTTGACACGAACTTTGGTAAGGGAGGTATGAAGAAGCTTGTTGATGATATGGCTGCGCGATCAGCTTATGTGAGTGTTAGAGGAGATGCTTCAGCTTTTGGAGTCCAGCTAGAGCAGAAATTTGATGGAGACTCTGCTTTATGGTCTTCTGCCTTGGAGATAGCGAGAAGAGGGAAAGTTCAAACTTCTACTATGACTTGTGTGGGCTCTAGCATCCGAGGAGAAACAGGATGGGATTCTCCTGTTGACAGGTATTCTATTTTTGCTTATATGGCTAAAACGCAGGGTTTAGATGCAATGGTTGAGGAAAAGAGAAGAAGAGATGAGGAAGGTCCTAGCTCCTCCAAAAAGACTAGAGGGGGTGACTTTGTTTCACCACCTGTTACAACTCCACCTATGTCAAATTCTCCAACTCAAACAGGTTCTGATCAACCAATGGGAGACAACCAGAAAGAAAAGAGGCAACCAAGAAAAGAGCCAGGATTCAAGCTCTTGTCAGACCTTGATATGCAAACGGATATGAGTAAGATTTTTCATGAAAGAATTTTGAATAGTGAAGTCACTTTTACTGTTGGAGAGGCTCTTGGGATTGCTAGAAGAGAAATACAGGATCAGATGCAGGATCTTTTGCGGAGGAAACAACATGCGATGGAAGGACCTGCTTTACAGGGATTGTGGCATGGAGCTCTTGGGGAAGAGCATGATGATGCAGTGATGGTTGAGAATGCTTCTGTTAATTCGCAATTGGAGAAAATAGTGCAGCCTATGCAGTATGAAGATGATGAGACCCCTATTCTCATTCCTCGCAGCCATTTTTCACGAAGTCATTGGGCTAGAGCAACCACTGAGACAGTGGTAAGGATTGGAGAGAAACAAATTCCCTTGATTGCTTTAGTTGATCATGGTTCAGAGATTAATCTTATTTCTCGAGGTGTTTATGAGAGTGGCAAGTGGCCTATGGATGCAGAGCATGGCTGGCGCATGAGAGCCGCCAATAATACTTCTAGTGATATGTATGCTGCTTGTCCGAGTATCAGAATTTCTATTGGTAATGTTGAAGAGGATTATCATTGCTTTGTTCAGGATTCATGCTCTTATCCGATTATTCTTGGACAGCCTTTCATTACAGAAGCAAGAATGGAAACAAAAGTGATGGATGACGGATCAGCTTATGTGCGGATACGCAGTAAAGATGGTATGCGAGCTGTTCAGTTTATGATTGTTGGGGTAAATCATCCGAGAAACAGGGACTCCTTATGTGAGGCACCACTACCTGCGAAGGAGTTGGATTTTCATTAGGTACCGCTGTCTTGCGAGACGCCAGTGGTACGGAGCGGAGAAAAGAGGAGATCTCGCCTCCTGGCAGCCAGTCTTTCTCCAATAATTTTGTTGGGTTTACTTCAGATAGTTCAGTGAGTTATCAGAAAATTTCAGATTTGCCTAGAGCTGCCAGGCAGTACATTGGTCGTAAGGAGAAAGAGTTGAAGAATGCAGGTATTTTACAAGCAGAAGAGCATGTGGATGGATTGTATGAAGGGATGTCTTATGCAGATACATTGTTTGAGATAAGAGCAATGCTGAAAACTGATGTATGCAAGGGTTCAAAGATCATACCTGTGCAAACCTTGGATATGTTTCAGGAAATTTCTGGTTTTATGCTGCAAACAGAGTTAGAGGCTGAGAAAACTCAGCAAACTGAATTTATGGCTGATCTTGATCAGCTAATAGAATTGCAGAGGGCTGAATCCATTCAGCCAACAGAGTTGAATGCAGAAAAATTTCTGCATACAGAGTTTCAGGATGCATCTATGCAGTCCATAGAGCCGAGGGCTGAATTCATTCAGCCAATAGAGTTGAATGCAGAAAAATTTCTGCATAAAGAGTTTCAGGCTGCACCCATGCAGTCCATAGAGCTAAAGGCTGAAATTTTTCAGCCAACAGAGTTGAAAGATGTTGAAAATTTGCAGAAATTGCAGCAAAGAAAAGAGTGCTTGAATGATGCCAAGGTTGACACAAAATATAAAACAGTTGATAAGAAGGTTAAGCCGGTTGCAGGCCCGCTTCCTTCTGATAGTGATGAACAGATTGAAAAAGCTATGAAGCAGCCTATGTTGAGGGATCCTGCAAATATTGGACATAAGTTTACAGTTGAAACTCTTGCAGAATTGAAGATTGGAAATGAGGATTTTTTGCTTCCAGTGGAAAAAGAATGTTTTAGAGAGATGCTTGGACGTCATGGTAAGGCATTTGCTTTCTTTCCACATGAAATTGGCTATATTAGTCCCGAATTGGTTGCACCTATGGTCATCTTCACTGTTCCTCATGTACCATGGAATATACGCCCTATACCTGTGCCTAAAGCACACTTGCCAAAGCTGATAGAGTTACTGAATGAAAAGATTAAAATGGGGATTTTGGAACCCTCTTCTGCACCTTATTCTAACAGGTGGTTTACTGTACCAAAGAAGAATGGTACTTTGAGATTTATTCAGGATATGTAGCCCGTGAACAAAGTGACAATCAGGAATGTGGGTACAGGTCCAGTTGTGGATGAATTTGCTGAGGCTTTTGCAGGACGAGCCATCTACTCTCTAGGAGACTTGTATTCAGGTTATGATCAGTTTCAGCTTGCCTTAGAAAGCAGGGATATTACTACTATGCGGACACCTATTGGTCTTGTGAGGATGTGTACCTTGCCACAAGGTGCTACAAACTCAGTTGCTCATATGATGAATGCTATGTATAGAGTTCTTCGAGACTATATTCCGCAGTATACCATGCCTTTTCTAGATGATGTGCCTATTAAGGGTTGTGCAGAAGAAGAAAAGAATGAAAGTCTTGATTTGCGTGGATGTAGACAGTTTGTGGCTGATCACTTGAATGCTTGTGAACAAATATTGACACGATTAGAGGAGGTAAATTTGACACTTTCAGGGCTGAAATCTGTCTTTGCTGTTAATGAAGTCATCATAGTTGGGCATATGGTTGGATATTATGGCAGAAAGCCTTCTCCTGCAAAGGTGGATGCCATAAACAGGATTGCAGAGTATTGCTCGACTACTTCAGAGGTGCGGAGATTTGTGGGAGCTTGTGTATTTTACATGATTTGGATTCCTCATTTTGCTCATATTGCAGATGTTCTCTATCAGCTGCTTCGAAAGGGGCAGAAATTTCATTGGGATGAGAAGCATTCAAAAGCCATGCGTAAGCTTAAGAAGCTGTTGCAATCAGCTCCTACTCTACGCAAGGCGGATTATCAGTGTGGACGGCCGATCATGTTGATAGTTGATACTAGCCCTATTGGCATAGGTTGGGCTGTGGGACAGGATGATGCTGATGGAAATAGGTATGCTATCCGCTTTGGAGCTAAAGTTCTTAATGAGCGACAAAGGAGATATCCGCAGATTAAAAGAGAATTGTGGGGAGTAGTCACTGCACTGAAGTGTGACAAAGGATATTTTATTGGAGCTTCAGTTATTGTGGAAACAGATTGTTTGCCTTTGCTTGGCATGATTACTAGTTGCTCCACTCCAGATATAGCGATGCTTCGATGGATTGCCTATATTAAATCATTGAATCCAAAATTTCGACACATAGCAGGGAAAGATAACCCAGTTGCTGACATGCTTTCTAGAGCGAGATATGAGGATGAGGAGTCAATGCTTGCAGAAGATGATGAGACAGAGTTTGCTGCTTCTGTCCTTATTCATGATTGTCATGTATCTACTGTTGAAGCCTTTATTGAAGAACTTTATGTTGATGAATGGCTGCAAATTGGACAATATCTAAGTTCATTGACTCGAAGAGATGATTGGACAGATGACGAATTTAAGAAAATCAGAAGGAAGGCTTATGGGTATTTCTTGAAGGATGGTTTTCTTTGGAAGCATCCAAGAAAGAGAGGAGGCTTGCCCTTGAGAGTAGTTTGTGATGTAGCGATGCAAATACAGATTATGCGAGAGTTTCATGAGAGCTCATGGGCTGGACATAGAGGTGTGTGGGCTACCTATGAGAAAATCAAAGAAAGATACTGGTGGAAAGGGATGTATAAAGATGTTTCTCACTTTGTGGAAACTTGCAGGGACTGCCAGCTTTACTCTTTAGTGCGACATCGTGATGAGCTGCATCCGACTTATCCACTATGTATGCATTACAAGTGGGTGGTAGACTTGGTTACTTTGCCAGTGGGACTTTGGCAGATGAGATATCTTGTCTTGGCTAGGGAGGATCTTACAAACTATGTTGAAGGGAGACCGTTGCGGACAAAGACCACCACTACAGTATGTAAATTCTTGTTGGAAGAAATATTTTGCAGGTATGGATGTATAGGCAAGATTACAGCTGATCGTGGAGAGCTAGGTGTTGATGAAGCTAGAGAATTCTTCTCACGGCTTGGGATTAAATTGGCTCTTACTACTGCCTATAATCCAGAGGGAAATGGCAAAAGTGAAAGAGGACATCCGCCAATAGTTAAAGCATTGGCAAAAGCTTGTAGAGGACGGATTGGAGATTGGCCGAGATTACTACCTTTTGCATTGTGGGCTGATCGCTCTACACATAGTGTGACTACTGGATACATGCCTGCGGAGTTGATGTATGGGCAAAAACCTGTCATGCCTATTGAAATTTGTGCTCTCACTTGGAGTGTTCTTCCGTGGCATGAGAATTTATCAAGGGAAGAGCTGTTAGCCCTTCGGATTCGTCAACTAGAGAGAAGGGCAGAAGATGTGCAGCTAGCCATTGACCGTTTGAAGGCAGCCCGTCTCAGAAATAAGGACAAGTTTGATTTAAGGCATCGCTTGAGGCCTAGAGCCATAAAAGAAGGAGATTGGGTTCTAGTCTATGACAGTAGTCTAGAAAATCAGCATAGTAGCATGAGAAAAATGGTTCAAAGATGGTTTGGACCGTATGAAGTGAAAAAGGTTTTTGACAATGGTACTTATGAGCTGGCTGAGTTAGATGGAACAACATTGAGGGTGCCTATTGCTGGAAAACGAGTCAAGATTTTCAAGAGAAGAGAAGATGAAGAATATGCACTTGAAGCATCGACAGAAGAAGAGCAGATAAGAGAAAGACAAGTAGAAGAGACAGAAGACATAGATGATGAAGCCGATGGAGAAACAGGTCTACTAGAATCAGAAGATGGACTTGACCTGTTTGTGGAGTTGAATGATCCTGGTTAGTTGGCACATCCGGAGGATGCGTAGGTTTAGAGGGGGTGGATGTCGTGTTGCTGCGCATCCGAGTCGTATACACCTCCATTTCTTTTGTTGTGCATTTGTGTTAATTTTCGCGTGTGATTCATTGTTTGTGTGATGCATTTTAATAATCCGCATCCAATGTATATATTCCCTTAGTGCATGTGCATGATTTTGTTTGGATGCATGATGTGCGTGTATTAGAAAAATATGAAAAACTGATGCCAAAGGATCTTTGTCCTGCTGCTATTTGTTCTAGCTCTATGTGCAATGACAGCCTTGGTGCAAGTGTTTTGAAGATATGCTACAAGAAGGACATTTAAAAGGAGGAAGCAGAGTTGCTGCAAGATATGCCTCTTGCAAATAATCTTGGTTGCTTGGATGTCAATGTTAAATTAATGCAAAAGGCATGGTGACATATTGCTAGCACAGCAATGCTTTGACAAAAATTATGCTCATGTCAGACTTTTATAAAAGTGCTGGAATGCGGGAAGAAGCTAATGAGATACAGAAGATGCGACAATGTTCCATGAGATTACATGAGAAGCATGGAGTTATCACTGTTACAGTGTGTGCTTGTTCTGGGTTACAAATGAAGAGACTACACACTATATTTTAGGGTCCGTAACTGGATCTCACCCTTATCCAATGCTAGTGAGAGATTTTCATGCCATTATTGGCAAAGAGACTTGACGACAGTGTTGCTAATGAGGGATTTCAAATGCTAAGAAGGGAGGGAAAAGAGGAGCGTGTGACAAAAAGGAAGGAAGGGGCAATGCTAATTGGGGGAGAAAATTCGAATGGTGAATAGAGGGAAGAACTGACGCCAGAGGAAAGAAAGCGAAAGGTACGGGGATCTCTTGGTTTTGTTGTTGGAGGTAGCATCCATTGATACAGGCATTCTTGATGACATCTTGGAATCTGGCGCAATCCCAGTGATTGCATCAGTGGCAGCTGATCACAATGGCATCCTATTGGATATGAAAGATCCACAGTCTCTCGTCAAGGTAATAGATATCAAAGGAATGCGAAAGCTGATTGCTGAGGGGAAGGAAACTGTAGATTGTGCTTTTTGATGGACATTATACAGAGGAAAACGAACCAAAGGGGGAAAGCAGAAATTAGTAGTTCTGATGGTGTTATTGGATCTGCTGGCCCTGCAATTTCAGCCCGAGTTGGGTTAAAAGCTTATCAATTGATGATTTGGGGATAAAAACTTCTCCATGATGAATTGGGGCAAAGACTTGTCTTCACGGGTTCCGATATGAGATGTTGACACAGTAGGACTTGCTGAATTGTTGCTGCAAATTTCAGCCAGAATCGGGTCACTTAGCGATTGATGAATTTGGGAAACCTATCAATCATGAATGGGGGGCTCGACTGAAGACCTGCATGTCATCATGGCGAAGACAGAAAGGGGAATCAAAAAATGAAGGCAAGAAGGAGGAGGAGTGTTGTGTAAATGACGATAATAAATCTCACGATTATTTAGCCAACACCGCCTGCTTCAAAGCCTCAAAGCATCGATGATTCCTATTCCGTTTTTATTTTGGGCAAGATATGAAGGTATTGTCGGCCTGTGCTGTTTTTGGGGATTGAACCTCTGGGCAAAATTTTAGGAATTTCGAAGCTTTGTTGTCATTCACCTATCCTATTGCGAGCTCCAAACTTGAATTCAGCCTTGACTTGCAAGCGCACACTACTGAGAGGGGAGCACTGATCAGTCCGGAGAGGGGGAAAAAAAGGCATGCTTTCTTCACAAGCACTCGGATTATTACTTATGAACAGTGGAGGCATACATACTCAAAAGATGACAGAAACTCGTCTCTTTCCAAACAAGCGCTTCTAGGTGGTGTATCTGGAATCATTGCGCAGGTCTTTGTGCCAGAATATCTCAATTCAATGTCATTACTAGCCCTGCAGTTTTGGTTAAAGTTAGAATGCAATCAGAAGGCCAACTTGTAAGTCTTGGATTTCAGCCTCGCTTTCTTTGCATAGAAAGAATCACCGCATTCTGACTCTTCTCACGAGACCCCCTGCCAATCTGAAACAGCAGCACACATTACTTTTCATCAAAACACACCTCGGATTCACGCCTGCCATGGGAGAATACAGTTGGGAAGTTGTGGCATTTACATAACGTGCAGTGTTTGGCTTGCATTGGCCTTTGAAAAAGGCATGGTAGCAGATGAACTACTGGAGCTGAGATTTTGCCTTACTGATGTTGGTACAGATATTGGACCAAATAGATATGTACCTGCAACAACTGTTGCATCCTTAAAGGAAAGCATTCCTGCACAAGCTGGATGTTCAGAATGAGCACTCATGGATCTCTTGTAATTTTTTTTGACAAGCAATATAGTGATCTTTGGCATTAAAACTTGAGATCTTCTTGTTAGCCTCTTTCCTTGCTGTATCTTGAACCCGTGTTCTGCAGCTCTTGCACGAACTCTACTACAACGCAGCACGCGTTAGTAAAATTCATGGAAAGAATGCTTCATGCACTATGCACGATGCTGATCTTTCTTTTGTGTGAGCACATATCCATACACGATTTTCATTAAGCATAATAATTAAAAGGTATTAGAAAAACCTCTTGGATGCATGGCACTTGTTTTCCTTAGGTTGTGACCAACGATGAGTGTGAGAGGATGTCTTAAGATGTAGGTTAGTCCTTGGGTCCTAAGGGGAAAATTGTAGTGAGGAATAGTACATCCTCGAACGTAAAATATTGGTACCTTGAGAGGAGTTTGTGCTCGTATGTGTCATATGTCTAGCAGCGCATCAAAGGGTCAATCCCTGCGATGTAGAAGAGCTGCAGTGGGGCTCCGACTATTAGTCGGTGGAGTGCCTCCTATATGTGTGTGGCGAGGCGTTATGCCTAAGTACTTTGGGATCTCCCTCTGAGGAGTTTAAGGGAAATGTTGGACTATAAACTATAAACGCATGAATTAAGCTTTAGGGCGGTTTGTCCTTTAGCATTAGATTGACGCTCCTGGTCCGCGAGGCCGTGAGGGTGTTTATGTGTCATGAGCATGAGGTCCGGCTAGTGCTATAGCCAGTGTCGGCCCATTTCAGGTCCCATCAAGTTGAGTGTTGATGTTGGAGATGAGATAGAAGACCCTACTATGTTCAGGAGGATAGTAGGGAGTTTGATTTACATGACTATCACAAGGCCAGACTTGAGCTATGCTATTGGCCTTGTCAGTCAGTTTATACAGATGCCTAGAAAGCCTCATTTGGATGCAGCTAGACGGAAATTTGAGTAATGTGAAGTCCACTTTACATTATGAACTTTTTTATGATGCAGGTAAGGACGTACAGGTCTTTGGATACACAGATGCAAATTGGGCTGGTAGCATGTGTCAGACAAAAGATCTACAAGTGGATTCATGTTTTTCCTTGGTAGTGCAGTAGTTACATGGAGCAGCAAAAAGCAACCTACAGTTGCTTTATCAAGTACAGAGGCTAAGTATAGAGGTGCTGTTATGGTAGCATGTGAGGTGGTATGGGTGCAAAAGTTATTAGGTGATTTGGACATGCAGGGAGATGGTCCAGTTGTCATTCATTGTGACATCATGAGCAGCATACAACTAGCTAGGAATCCAGTGTTCCATGCTAGGAAAAAACACATTGAGGTGCACTATCACTTTGTGAGAGAGAAGGTCCTTGCAGGAGAGATTGACTTGGTATATGTCAGCACAAAGGATCAGATAGCTGACATTTTCACAAAGGCATTGGGTGCAGAGAAGCTTCGAAAGTTTTAAAGCTTACTTGGAGTTGCAAAGATAGAGTTGAGCTTGAGGGGGAGTGTTGAGATGGCAAGCTCAACATGTGCCGGATGATGGACCACCTGGCTAGATGGGTCCGCACATCTACAATTAGCATGTTGGTGGTCATTATGATACTCACATGGCCACTGACTTATCATTTATTATATTTAGCTTGTTACACCTACCTACAATTGGCAAAGACATAGCGCCAGTCGATTAGTGTAGTCAGTTATGCACTATTTGACTTAGTAGGCCACTTTCCTTTATGTTGTATCTTATGTATACTTTGTGTACATTGTATAGTGTTTGGAAGAAGAAGAAAAAATCAACAAGAAAACGTTTTGGCCTCCATCTCTCTTCTTGTGTTCTTAAGTGAGCTTCCTCTTGTGTATATAGTGTGTGTTTGGCGTCACAGCTCAAGAAAGTCCCCCCACCACGCGATTCTTGACATGTCATAGAGAGAGTGAAGTTTAAAGAGGTGAAGTAGATAGAGATAGAGTGCAAAGGTTGTGTCATGTTGAAGAATCTCAATTAGCGATCGTGCATTGGTAAGAATAGGCTAGCAAACAACAATTTGAAGTTAATATGGTAGTTGTCAAAGAATGGATACAATTGAGGGGAGCTATGGAGAACAGGTTGCAATCATTGTACAAGTGACCACAATGGGTGAAGAGGGGTACCCGAGATTGAAAGCTTTATGGCATGATATGGAGAGCCTCACCACACTCAATCCCAATCCCAAATCCAACCCCAATCTCACCACTAATCCCAATCCCAACCTCACCCACCAACAATCACAAAACCAGCTTTGCCACCCATAATAATCTCATCACATATGCCACACCTACCTCCTGCTCGATCTTTCTATCCCTACTCTCAAGGGGACTTGTATTTTTGCATTAGCTCATCCATTTATCACATTGTACAATTTTATACTATGATGAGAAAATGGAAATGTCAAAAATGGATTCTCCTTCAAATTGCTAGATTTATCAATTACAACTTGTGGTAGCATTTTCTTTATGGCATCCAAATTCTAACTAAAATGTTTGTGTTACTTGTGTGGAAAAGTCTTGTCTAATGAACTCTACTAATACATGTTCACAAGTTGAACTAATGGCTGTCTAACACATAATAGAGCATGTTTGTTATCTCTTTGTACATAATGCCATTTTCCTTTCTCATTTTGTGACCTAACACACATCAAGAGAGAGTAATTAGAGATAATATGATGCAAATAAATCCTTTGACCATGTGAATATAAAGAAAAATAGGCAATGAAAATAACAATGTGCCTTTTTATTATTAGCACAGAATTTAAATGAAGTAGAAAGTTGGATATCTTCATTCTGTAGATCCCTGCTCAGTTTTCATAATGTGCACATTAACCCTAGGCTACGCTTCATAATGATCAATACTTCACCATTTAGCCAAACATCAATGTCTAGTACTAAACTTTCAAAAGTCCCTTGTGTCTTGTTCTAGTGGCACCAACTTCCCACAAACATGGTGCCATCTTCTATATGAGAATGTCATGATGAAGTTTTGATTGGTAATCATATACTTATAGAAAATAGAATCTAATTGTACCTTATAGGAGATTCCATCTTATTCCTTTGTATTCAACCTACATCCACAGACTCTAGGATGCTACCTACATCTGGGCACTTCACTAGGAATATGGTTTTTGAGGTTTGGACTTCAATGCTACTAAATAAGTCTACAAAAATGGCTATAGACATTTTCCTACTTGAAATATTGGGCTTTAGGCATTCTTGCATCTCGTAAAAAAAGTTCCACATGTAAGTCTCACTTATCCTTGAATCTACGAGTGGCCACTCTCTCCTCTTAAAATCTAGAAGGGAAAGGCTAGACAATTTCCCATTGATCATTGGAGGGAGGTGGTATATAAAAATAATCATAAAAGAATATACCCCTCTAAGCTAGTGTCATTTGGTCCTCCCCTTGTAAATCTCCTCTCCAATGGAGGTGTGGATGATAGCTAAAATATATACCATACATTCCACTAGCTACCATTCCTTGTGGCTTGATGGATACAAGTCTGTTAACATCAAGTAGTCTTATTAGTTACAAAATGAGTAAGAAACACAAACCTTCATTCATAACCAAAAAGTAAATGTGACAAAATCGCACTAACAATTGGGTCTATTCAAAGGGAAATTGGAGGCATTGAGCTCAAGCTAAAGCTCCTTATGCATTAAAACATGTTGCATGTGTACTTTATTGATTGTCCTCTTTGTGCCACTAAGCCTAAAATTCTTTTCCTTGCTCTTCCAACATAATAAGAAAGGGTTGGATACTATTGGGGGATCTCTTTTGCTTTTTTTACTACATGATTATTCAACTTCCCTTTGTTATAGTCAAGTGAACCCACATGTCTTGCTCATCGAGCCTATTCTATATTATTATGGCCTATTATAAGTGATTTATGGACTCAATGGAAGAATTGGACTTTTGACACTAAAAAAATGCCTCCATGGAGTAGGAAGATGGAGAGCAGAAACGTGCAGTAGAGTGGAGAGAAAACAAAGAGAAACTCCTAAGACTATCGAGTGGAGGGAAGAGAGAAGGAAATGAACACTAAAAGATTTCAAACATGAGGATTTCACCACCTTCTTTTTGCCTCAATAAGAGAAATACTTGAAATGCAATAGCATAACATTACTATTATAAAATGACAATGAGTCCAACCCATCTCATCGGAACTGACAGTTGTGTCACTTCATTATTGGAAAGTGACAATTAGTCAAGTTGCTTCAATAAAACTAACCATTTCAAAAAAGGAAAAAATATTTGTCAAAAATGCTAGAAGTATTTTCAAAAAATGCCCCAAAAATTTTTTAGTTACATATCGGAAGCCTTCTCCTCATTATTGGAGCGCACACTCGCTCCTCCCATTGAAAGGCCAAAAAGTGACCTCAAACTCTCATTAATGTCCATTGGTAAATCCTTGACATTCTTCCATAGGCCCTTCTAGTGAAATTTTTTGGCAACTTCCTATATGGAATTTTCACTCACAGTATGCCCCAAGTACTCCACTCATGTTTACATGAATATATACTTTCTTTCTTTACTAGATAACCTATTCTCTCTCAAGGTATCAACCATCCTTTGTACATGTGCCTAGTACTCTTCCAGTGATTTGCTATAAAATATGAGCATAACTTGAAGAGAAAGGGTGTAAGAATTTATTCATGAGGCTTTGGAATGTGGCTCAGGAAAATTTCAATTCAAAATACAATTAATAAATGATCAATGCCACAATAAATCCCAAATTCTATTTTTACCTCATCACCCTCTCTCATACGTAGTACATATCTTATTGAGATGTCAAGCTCTACATGAGCTGGCATCCACTACATGCCTTAGTGATGTGGCATGGTATTGCCAAGAATCGCGCCGAACACACACAGAATGCACAAGGAGAAGCTCACTCAAGAGACAAGAAGAGAGATGGATGCCAAAAAACGTTTTCTTGCTAGTTTCTTCTTCTTCTTCCACACACTTTACAATGTACACAAAGTATAGATAAGATACAACATAAAGGAAAGTGGCCTACTATGTCAAACAATGCATAACCGACTACACCAGTCGACTAGCGCTATGACTATGCCAGCTGTAAATAGGTGTAACAACCTGAATATAATAAGTAATGAGTCAGTGGCCATGTGAGAGTCATAATGACCACTGACATGCTAAGTGTAGACGTGTGGACCCATCTAACTAGGCGGTCCATCATTAATGTCCGCATGTGTTGAGCTTGTCATCTCAACACTCCCCCTCAAGCTCAACTACATCTTTGCAACTCCAAGTAAGCTTCAAAACTTTTGAAGCTTTTTTGTACCCAATGCCTTTGTAAATATGTCAGCTATCTGATCCTGTGTGCTGACATACACCAAGTCAATCTCACCTGCTAGTACCTTCTCTCTCACAAAGTGGTAGTGTACCTCAATATGTTTTGTCTTGGCATGGAACACAGGGTTCCTAGCCAACTGTATACTGCTCATGTTGTCACAATAAATGACAACTGAACCTTCCACCTGCACATCTAAATCAGCCAATAACTTTTGTAGCCATACTACCTCACATGCTGCAACAGCAGCACCTCTATACTCAGCCTCGGTACTCGACAAAGCAACTGTAGATTACTTTTTGCTGCTCCAAGTAACTGCTGCACTACCAAGAGAGAACATGTATCCACTGGTAGATCTTCTATCACACATACTACTAGCCCAATCTGCATCTGTGTAACCAAACACGTGTACATCTGTACCTGCCTTATAGAAAAGTTCATAATGTAATGTGGACTTCACATATCTCAATATGCGTTTGACTACATCCAAATGTGGCTTTCTAGGTACTTGCATAAACTGACTCACAAGACCAACATCGTAGCTCAAGTCTGGCCTTGTAATGGTCATGTGGATCAAACTCCCCACTATCCTCCTGAACATAGTAGGGTCTTCTGTCTCATCCCCAACATTAGCACTCAACTTTACATTCTACTCCAACGGGACTGAAAGTGGTTTGCATGCTGTCATACCATACTTGGACAACATATCCAAGCTATACTATCTTTGGGACAGCCATATATCATCATCACATCTAATCACCTCAATGCCAAGGAAGAACCTTAGCTCACCTAAATCCTTCATCTCAAACTTCTTCTTCAAAAAGTCCTTGACTTCAGCAATCCCACTATCACTATCACCTGTAATAATCAAGTCATCTACATAGATGACTATGATGACCAAATCTGCATCTCCCTTTCTCACATAAAGTGAGTGATTAGCATCACAAATATAAAAGCCAATATTGACAAGATACTCTCGATCTTGTCAGACCATGCTCTAGGTGCTTGCTTGAACCCATAGAGCGCCTTCTTCAACCTACACACATACGTGGGATGCTCTAAATCTTCATAACCTACTGGCTGATCCATATACACTTCTTCCTGCAAATCACCATGCAAGACGGAATTCTTCACATCCATTTGCTGCAACCTCCAACCTTTGGCTATTGCCAAAGCAATCACACATCTGACAGTTGCCATCCTAGCAACTAGACCAAAGGTTTCATCATAATCTATGCCATATGTGTGGGCATAGCCTTTTGCAACCAGCCTAGCTTTGTATCTACTAATAGAACCATCTGTATTGTGCTGAATATTATAAACCCACTTACATCCAATAGCTTTCTTGCCCTTCGGCAATGATACTAGATCCCAAGTCTTATTGGCCTCTAATGCAGCCATCTCCTCATCCATTGTTGCATCCCAATGAGTATGACCAACAGCATCCTCAAAACAAGTGGGCTCAACATCCTCAACTAGTTTCACCATATAAGCATAATGGTGAGCTGCATAACCTTCAAAACCAAATCTTTTAACAGGGTATTTGACCCTGCTAGATCTGCATACCACCGGATCACTCAATGGAGCCTTTACATTACTATGAGCTCTCTGTACACCTGGTGTCCTGACAGAAGGAATGACAAGCTCATCATCCAAGCTCTCTAAGCCAATGGAGTCTCCATCAAGAACTACATCAATGCCATCTGACACTTTATTCTTTCCTTTGTCTTTACTTGTAGTGCTACTAGATGCACCTGAAGATGTAGAGCTACTCCATAGTCTCCCAGAACAAGTACTACCAGATGATATCTCTGGTCCACTAAGAGTCCGTGATTCTTGCTTTTCAGCCTGCACATGAGTGTCATGATCATCATCATCATCCAATGCATCACCACTAGATGCATATCAACTGCTCATTTCATCAAAGATGACATCCTTGCTCACTCTGAACTTACATGTGACAGGGTTATAACAGCGATACCCTTTCTACTCTAAAGAGTATCGAATAAAGACATATTTTTTTGCCTTTGGATCAAGCTTCTTTCGTAGCTCATCTGGCACATGAACATATGCAACACAGCCAAATACCTTCAAGTGCGATACATCAGGCTTCTTGCCAGTAAAACATTCTTCAAGAGTCATCCCATGAACTGCATCTGTGGGAGTTCTGTTCATAATATAAATAGAAATATGAACATCCTCAGACAAAAAATGCTTAGGCATATTCTTTTCAGCCACCATCAAGGCGCGTGCAACTTCTACAATATGCCTGTTTTTCCTTTCTACAACCCCATTTTGATGTGGGGTATACCTGTATGTGAACTGTCTCTTTATCCCATGAGACCTCAGAAAATCACTGAACTCATTCGAGAGGTACTCTCCCCCTCCATCTAACCTCAAGAACTTTACTTTTAAGCATGTTTCTCTTTCAACTATAGCCTTGAAAGTTCTAAAGTGCTCAAACGCTTCACTCTTTTCCTTCATAAAATATACACACAACTTTCTAGAACAATCATCAATGAATGTGACAAAGTATGAACTGCCTCCAAGAGATACATTTTGTGTAGACCCCCAAAATGTCTGTATGCACAACATCAAGGATATTTCTACTTATTTTTCTATCATGTGAAAAGGGTTGTCTTGCTTGCTTACTAAATTGACATGCTTCGCATACCTTATGAAATTCTGCAACTCTAAATGTAGGCAAACTTGTAACCAACCCTTTGGACTGCATTAATTTCAGCCTTTGTACATTTGCATGTCCAATGCGTTTGTGCCAAATTTTAATATCTGCAACAACACCTTTTCATTTAGCATTCATAGTAGGAATTTCAGCATCCGGAGTAAACATACATCCAACTCTATTTTCCTTTGCAACTAACCTACACTTGTCATTGAAGTCTTCTACAAAGCATCCCTTTGCATTAAATCTGACTTGCAGCCCTTGCTCTACCATCTGACCGACTGATACCAAGTTTTTTATAATAGATGGCACATGTAATACATCTGAAATACTCTTTGTCTTACCATTATGCAAGGACAAGGGAACTTTTCCAATGTCTGAAATTGGGTGGCATGAATCATCACCCATCTGCACATAACCTACATTTTACAAATCGTGCATCTCTCCAAACCATTCTGCATGGCTGGTCATATGGTTGGATGCACCTGAATGAATATACCAAACATCATCATATGTTCCCTTTCCTGTAACAGCATTCAACATATGTTGCATAGCAAACAGATGTTCATTTTTGTCTTCATTCTATCGTGAAGACGATGCATAGTTTCCTTGCTGCAACTGACCACTGCGAATATCATCTTTCTTAGCATAACATTGGGCTGCAATATGACCTATTTTGCCACGGTAGTGACACACAATACTAGAGTTGTTAGAACCTCTGTTCTTCCATCCACCTCTTCCTCTAAAGCTCCCCTTGCCTCTAAAGTTACCATGACCTCCTGAAACTTGCATATCGCCAAATTGCTGATTCAATCTATTTTGCTGGTTGTCACTACCACGTCCTGTAACACGGTCTCTTGAAGAGAACCTGCCACGTCCCCTTCCTAAAGTGGAGTAGAAAGCTTGGACCTGTTCACCACTTCTTTCAGATGTCTCACTCTACATGTTGATCTCTTCAATGATCATAAGGGAGACCAACTCATCAAAATCTGGAAATGGCTTTGTGACATATACGGAAGTTACAAAAGACTTTCAAGCCTTTTCATTGTTAAGTCCACCCAAGGTAGATGTCACCAAATCATCATCATTGGACATTGCATCAATCGCTGCCAAGGCATCTGCAATGCTCCTTACCTTCAATGCATACTCATTGATAGACATCTTCCATTTCTTCAATGTATTCAACTCTTGCTTGAGTTGAATCTTTCGTGCCTTTGTATTTATGGAAAACATACTTTCAAGTATGGTCCAAGCTGCATATGAATTCTCTGTATTTCTGATATATCCTAGCATATTATTGTCAATTACTGCAGACAGCCAATACATGACCTTTTTGTCTTTTGCATTCCATTCCTTCAGTGCCTTTGTCTCTTCTGCAGTTGGAGGATCACTCACCTCCGGCTCCTTTTCTTCACCTGACACAAACTCATAGAGGCCTTTTCAAATAAGGAAGTTTGTGACATGCAACTTCCATGAAGGGTAGTTGTTCTTGTCGAGCTTCTCAATGATGGGTTTTCCACTGTTCTCTTCCATTATCACAAACTAATACCAAACAGCAAGCAAATCTTCTGCAACCCTTGACCTGTAGTGCATAGCAATACACAAGACAAGCTTTTTCACTGTCTGCTCAACAATACATGTAATCTGCAACCAGTTTGCAGATAAACCTTGTGTTTATTCACCGGTAAACACCTTTGAACTTACAGATCCGAAATCTGTAACCTATGCACATGTATACGACAGACACAACTAAAAATGCAGGGTATCTTAAACTGCTGTCCACAACCTTGTGGCTCTAAAACAGGCCTGAAATGACCTCGGATGGCCAAAATAGCAGCGGGAATGCCCTAAAGGGCTCATATGGGGTATACACAGTGCTGTTCGCGCACATCAAATCTCACAGCAATCTAAGATTTGTGCTTTGCCTTGCTTCTAGTGCCTCCACAGGCACTGTCCAAGAGAAAGAGTGGAAGAATGGGAGAGCTTCTTACCCGTGGCTTGCTTGCTCGAACCTTGCTTCTTCTCCTTCACTTTGGCCTTCGAAATCAGCCTCTCTTAGTGGCGCAGCTCTGATACCATGTCAATAATCGTGTGATGGAAGGACTTGCTCAAGATGTTGTGCCGAACACACATAGAATGCACAAGGAGAAGCTCACTCAAGAGACAAGAAGAGAGATGGATGCCAAAAAACGTTTTCTTGCTGGTTTCTTCTTCTTCTTCCACACACTTTACAATGTACACAAAGTATAGATAAGATACAACATAAAGGAAACTGGCCTACTAAGTCAAACAATGCATAACCGACTACACTAGTTGACTGGCGCTATAACTATGCCAGTTGTAAATAGGTGTAACAACCTGAATATAATAAGTAATGAGTCAGTGGCCATGTGAGAGTCATAATGACCACCAATGTGCTAAGTGTAGACGTGTGGACCCATCTAACCAAGCGGTCCATCATTAATATCCGCATGTGTTGAGCTTGTCATCTGAACAGGTATTATTCATTGGCGTGTTAGGTGGTAGACATGAGGATATGATGCCAGTAATTCTACAACTGAACTATGCCCACATAGTCCATCCTTAATTATGCACATTCATTGTGCCACCTCTTCCTTTCTTAGCGGATTCACACTTAGTGACTACATGTACATAGGATCATTGGACTCACATTGGTAGACTGGAGTTGTAGCCCACCAACGCCAAACTCAGTCCATATGGGGGCCAATCATATGCACTTTTGGAAAAGTGCAAGGCTGTTGTCTCTATCGAATATGAAACCATACCAATAATCTTTTTACGTGTTTCCAAACACCAAAGATGTAGGTAAGGAATCGATGTTAGGATGCACATTTAAAAAGCAATCTCATTGCAATATTGACTACGAGTCCCATCATATTCACCTTGCCATAGGCATGTACGTATAGTCACTGCTTTCAGCAAGATCTACATGACTCCTTCAAAGTCTGCAAAGCCACTAATAGAGAAACCCACCACCAAGTCTAAGGAGTGAGGTCATGACTTGCCACCACCCACCAAACCTAAAGGCCTGCAAACTGTTGAAGCCAAAACTAAGACTCCTGAACCATAGCTTCAATGGATACCTAAACATCAAGGCTTGCCCCTAGAAGAAAACATCCCTATCCCCGCACAGCTCAGAACCCACACTTCAAACTTAGACGGCTAAGACAAAACAATAGACATCAATGTAGGATCAAGCCATGATGGGTTCCCAAGACCTTATTGCAAGTTCAAGGCTGCTATGAGGGTAACACTTGGATCTGGGTACCTAAAGCCATAACGGCCAAATGCCCTACTCAAACACCACCCTCAAGCTGACCACACAAAACATCATGATAGATCAAGCACTCAAGCCATAAGAGACTCAGGCTACTAAATCAATAGAACCTCCAAAGCCCAGCCCAACAGAATCTAAAGCAATCTATAGGCCTAAACCACATCCCAATACTAACAAACTGTCTCAATCTATGCCTACTAGTGCCCCTCAAACCTCAAAAGCACCCTTAGCAGCCGCAACCTAGCCTATTGAACAAGAGGCCAAGCCACAACCATAGAAGCAACTAGAGCCACAAATAAAAATCAACTACTGAACTCTCTAGTTTAGTCAAAGCCCTAGTCACCTGCATGCCTTAGACCCTCTTATGAGTGGAGATCAATTCTAACCTTGGCCACGGACTTTTCTGAGAACACGGGGGATGACTTGGCTGCTTGCCTTAGATGCTTAGATGCCAACTTCTGGTCACTTGCTAAAAGTTATGACCTCTTGGACTTAGATCTTTTGGAAGAGACTTTCACAACAAAGGTGTGTACTCTACCTTGCTCATGGGAAGAATCTGAATTTGTATTCATTAAGGTTACTAAAGCAGCTGAGGAGTTAATCGCCACCAAAATTTCCTGCAACCATGCACCGAAATGACACCTCATCACGTCATATGGCAAGCACACTACATATGCCACTGACTAAGAAATCGAAGAGTTGAAGCAGCTCACCGACAATGACTCTTCTTTCTTGAGGAAATGGTATGCTCTCCAACTTCAATGGGAATTTGAGGGCTGTCAAATCTTGACTAATGTTGAATAGAGATGTGCTATCAAAAGCTCGAAGTATGAACCCACTTATGTAGCTCCAACCTCCTATAGGGTTTTGACAATAATTCATAATAGACCCCTAGAAGAGCACCTTCTAACCCATTCATCTTTACATCGTATTCTGGACTGATGAGGAGTTACACGTTGCTAGCTAAATTGACTCCAGTGACTTCCTAACAGATGTTCCTACCTACATCACTCATGTAGGCATTTGACCTATCGACATGGACCACTACGCTAAAATGGAATATAATCCAAACTTCTATTCTTGGCTCATGTGGAAGTGAAGCATCATGCACAGGTGTGCTAAATTCCCTTAACCCTTTAACCTCATCCTCAAAAGGATCCTTCTCATTCCCAGGGGGGAGGGGAAGGTGAAATCAAAAGGTAAAATAAAATAAGTAATGTAAATAAAATGTGCAAGGAAAACTAAAAATCCTCAGTCGATGCCCAAAATAGATGAAAATTTAATTTGTGAATTGAGGAAAAATGTCATGAAATCTTGGAAAGAAGAGATCGTTTGAAGGAAGTCTACTAATGTGCTTAAGCATCTCAAGCTAGCAAGCATGAAGTCTTTCCTTCTGTGACTAATTCTTTTGAAAAGCATTAATGATGAATATGGCTTCATGATAGGCAACCATCATGTTAGGCCAAGAAAAGATTGGCATATTGCCTTTCTCAGAAGAAGAACAGGTGAAATACGGCCTCTCAATGGAGATGAGGGCTTTCAATAAATTTAAATTTCGGCATATCTTTAACCAAGAGGATGTAGCCATCGAAGAACTAGCCGTGATGTAAATTATTGAGCAATGCAATATTTAGAAATACATGGAAGTAGTGAGTCAACGAGTGGAATACATCCATTGCGTAGAAATCTTACGAACATTTCACAAGAACCGTACACCGTGACCATGGGAGAGGGAGAAGAAACTCATCAGGTGCAGATTGAATTGACCCTAATGTTGGTAGAAAGAGAATTGGGCTTGGCAAAAAAAGTAGAGAGAAATCCAAAGAGAGACGTATACACCGTGCTAGGAATGGACAAGGTGAAGGTCCACACCAATGACAACATCAACTTGGCAGATATTTAGGATCTCAAAATCCAACTCCAAGTCAAGATGATGCATGCATTGTTCTCTAGTTAGAGGTACAACACAATCATGAGCCGTATTAATGTTCCCTTGCTAGAGAGCATTTTAGCACACTGGATGAGGTGAATCAGCACACATGAAGAGCGACAGAGAATGAAAAGAGAAATGGAAGATCAAGAATAGAGGCTAACAATACTAGCCCAGATGCATGGGGAAAGCCTCGAACGAGAAGATGATAAAAAGGATGGATTAATGGGTAATGCATAATGAAAGACGAGTCAAAGCCTTGGCCACCGTTTGGATTAGGCTGAAAAAGCTAAGGCACTAGCTGAAAGTCGAGCAGAGGCCACCCAAGTGGGCTTCGAAACCCAGCAACGTATCTTCCTCAATGCACTACTCAACATTACCCAGACGGAGGAAAGGGAGGCAATGAAACCATCAAGAAAAAGCTACAGATTGCACGCAGGGCCTTGAGATCAAGCCTGCAGATGCCGCCGCAACCTGTGGAAGTCAGCCTGACCTTGGAAGAGCAATGGAGATACCTACTGTTGGCAGGTCTAACCCCATAGGAAATAGATGAAATTGGGTTCGCGAACGGAGTCCAATAGAAAGCCTTGAAAGGAGATGAGGCTAGCCCAAGCTTTGAGATGATAGGGCCCCATGAAGAAGAGATATCCCCACACCCTCCTTCCCTACCACGGCCAGAAGACCAACATCAAGCAGACACATCCAAAGAAAGAAGGGGCGCGCTTAAGAAAAAAATAAAATAGATAGTGGAGGAAGCAAGAAGAAGGTTGAAGGCCATGCCAATACAAGTGTCATCTGAACCTATTTCACTGAGCCAGGATACTTGCCCAATGCACTTCCATGTTGATTTGGTGATCTGGAAACAATGGGAGACTTTAAGAAACCCCTTCGACCTAAACTTCCGATTCCTCTCGCTAGTTTGCATAGGGTTTTACCAATCAAGGTGGTGGAAGAAGTAATCAATATTAGAAGTAGGATCGAGGGAAAATGACTAGTGGAGAGAGAACAGAACGCCACTCTCTGGGCCATAGAGGATGTATAATTTTAGCAAGACAAGATTTTTGAGGTACCGAGATCAGTGTCGGGCTATGAGTGCTAGCCTACATGGAGAAGGCGCCTCTATGACATAAATATGGACACTTGGGTGGCTTTTTGCAACACCCTCCCATTCGAATGCAACAACTCGACATTCATGCCATACCCCTGAAGAATGGGAGTGGATTTTGACCCCAATGTCCACAGTCAATAGTACGACTTCCCCATGATCTACAATGTGAACTCTACTATGGCAGAGGAGGCCCTTATCTTCACCCTAGAAAATTTGGGTGACTCTATAGTCTGTTTTGTAGATGAAATCTCCTCGTGCCCAGAGCCTACATTCATTACTACCTATAATTACCTTAGGCTACTTAGAATACTACCTAGGCAAAATCCCACTCTACAAGAACGCAACCTTCCACCCCTTTACTTTGATCCCAATGCCATAGATAGTTGTGCCATGGCTAGAGTGATAATGTGGGTTGCTCTTTTCCCTTCGTTTTGTTTATCCCTTCTAGAATATATGAATGATAGCTGCTTTACATGTTGCAATCATCCATTTCTCTCTACCACCACTCTACAAGTCTATCTCAACCTCAAAGGGTACTTGCAGAGCTGACAATTCCTAAATAAGTCTCTTAGGCCCCCTTCTCCACCCCACTTGAATGATGAAGCTTAGCTCTTGTACTGCCTATGTAATAATAAAAAAAGAGAAGAATAAGAAGAATAAAAGAAAAAATAAAAGAAAAGAAATTGAACATGAAAGAGAAAGAAACAAAGAAAGAAAAAGAAAGCAAAGATGAGAAGTGAAGAAATCATAATGAACAGCAATTTGCACCATATAGGCCACAGTCATTGCACCTAGGGGTTCTCAAGTAAGGTGCATCTGGTGGCTTCAATCGGATGGCTCCATCCCTAACCCCCTAGCCTCATTTTGATTCCCCACTTCACGCTTAGGGCACATCAAGGGCAGGCCATACCTAGGGAGGTAGCACTTGCCTAATGGTTAGACCTATCACCCTAAGCTACACATACACCGCACCTCCCTTATACACAAACTAGGTCCTCAAGTGAGGGACAACACCTAGGCTTGGTTTCACCCAACTCCAGTTCCACTAGCATGAGCACAATGCACCACATGGTAAGGTAGACACTCCCCATAGGTAGCACACTTCTTCTCTTTTCAGGTAAAGACAAATGTTGCAAACCACCGATATATCGGAGGCCCCGCCATCCACTCTACATACTCTTAGCCTCCAACAACGCAACCATTTGCCAAAGCTTCTCACCCAATGCCAATCCACACAAGGCCCCACCATCTACTCTCAAGAACCACCCTTCAAAGAACCAAGCCCTCATCAATAAAGACCCGCAAGTGGCATGGGGCTGCTGGCACTCATCTAGGAGGGGGGTAATGTTAACCACAGTTTGAGACAGAGAAAAAAGAAGTCAAGAATGTGGATGCAATGGAAGAAGTGGATGGAGAATAGCCAAAAGCACAAGGGCGGACTCAAAAATCAAGTCAAAGACAAAGGCACATTTTTAAATGCAAGGCGCCCCTAAAACTTTTGTAAATGAGCACCAAGATCCCTCCTGTGCAGATTGTAAAAGGTAGACTAGCATAGGTAAAGAGATAGGGCAAATAGAAGGGAATGGGAAAAGAGGACCTTGCCACAATGGCCGGTCATGTAAAAACGGGGATGGTGCCCAAGGGATCTAGGGCATGTATAAAAGCCAAAAATTGAATAGAGAAGCTCATTCTTTAGTGTGTGGCAAAGTGAACTCTTCTTCTTCTCTCCTTCTCTTCACTTTGCTTATTGGTGAGTGCTTGAGGGAGGGAGTGAGAGTAAGTGAGTGAGTGAGTGTGTGAGGGTGAGGGATCTTGGAGGTGAAGCTCTCCATCATCTCTTCTCTTCTTCTTCTCTTATCTTCTATTCTCTCGTCTTGTGTGTGGCTATGGAGGATGGAGCTTTGAGGAAGAGGATTGAGAATGCTTGAGCTTGCATCATGAATCGTGGAGCTATTGGAGTACTCAAGGGAGGAGGTAAGCTCACTACACCCTAGTAGGATCAAAGGCGCATCAGCTAGGTGAGAGATAGCCATAGGTGCTTGCTTGAAATTCTTGAAACAATAAGTGGTCCGTGGGTCTTGGCGGTTGAGCGTGAGCTCCGCCTCTATAGTGTGGGTGGGAAAGGTGAGTATAATTGAACTTGCAATGGAGTATTGGTCTCTAAGACTTAAGGGATATGCAAAGTTCCTTCTCAAGCCAGGTTATATACCGCTTCCAAGTCATTAGTGGCAATGGAGGGTCACCTTACTCTTGTCTTGCCAACTTGCCTAGTATCAACCTTTTTTCTCAGTCATTAATAGACATGGTAGTAGCATACTATGTTAATCCAACAACATGCAATGTGAATTTATAAAAGAGCTTTGTGCTTTCAATGATATACAAGTACAATAGGAAATGGATTGAGGGAGGGATTATCTCAGTAGTAGTTGAGTGACTCATGGCTACCAACTTACCCTTTTACAATTTCCTTTAAGATTTTATCAAGGGGAGCATACAAATCAAAAGGGGTTACGGGTTAGGATACGAATTTGATTCAAGGATAGACCCTGATCATTAATGCATGCAGTGAAAGATTAGAAGTGATAATACTTTTAATTGATCCATCTCGTGTAATGCAAATGATTAAGTAAAGAAGAGAAATGAATGCCTAAAATCTCTCAAAACAATGGCATGGGTTAAGAAAATGGAGTAATAGAAATATTAGTATTCAATAAATATACTTCTTCCATGCTTGGATTGAGTGGATTAAGAGACCCAAATCCTTCACCAAATCAACTTGTGTGGAGCAAGATGTCTTCAATATGTTGTACCCTTGAATTGAGGCATCCACCAATGTATGGGACTCTCGTGAGCTTTTTCTAGCTCCCTCTTCAAGAATTGAAAGCTTGGAATAAGCTTTCATGGCTTCCCATAAAGAGTCCTTCCACTTGGAGCACCATGTCTTCAATCTCGAGCAAACTCGATTACGAATGGCTATAGGTGGGCTATAGGTGGACCATGGGGGTGAGATTCTTTTTTTTTTTTTAAGGGAATGCAAGCTTCAGTTGAGTGGTTATGGCTACCCTTGCTTCCCACAACAAGGTTTTCCCAAGAACAATGGAGAATGCTAAGAGGGTATTGCCATTTGTGCTAGGGATGAAACCTTGAAGCATTTTCCAGTGGGGGAGAAGTAGTACAAGACTAGTAGGCACCAATGCAATTTGCAATGCAAATTGTGGGCAAGAGCAGGGAACTAACTATGGGTTGTAGCACTAAGAAATGGTGCTCAAATTGCTCCTGGAGGGCAATGGAGGGAGACTCTTCTAAGCCCACTGATCCATGGTGAAGGAATATCTTGGAGAGTAATGGGGGTTTTCCTACTAAGAATCCATGGCACCCCTTGAGCAAGAAGAAAGACAAAAGGTCTTAAGTAGAAGTAACTGGAGTTTGTTCCTTCTCTAAGTCTTATGGAGGTCTCCTTTTCTAGAAACCCCTAAAATTGAGCAAAAAACTTAGTGATGATCTACTAACTTGACCATCTTATGAACTTAGTGATTACCGACTAAGTTGACCATGTTATCTCTAGATAAGTCAAAAGCTCTTGCCATAGCTCCTTCTTGTCTTCCATGAAAGCCATTAGCTATTTGTACTCCTCCTTCCTGTACAAGTACTTGCTACATGAGTAACCAGGGTTTTGTGTTTTGAAAAAAGAGCTAGATTGAGAAAGAGAAGGGGAAAAGGACCAAAGCACTAAGCTCTCATACCAATTGTAGAGAAGAGGATTGGAGAGAGAGAGGAGAATAGAGAGAAGACTGTAAAGAGAAGAGAGAAAGAGAGGTAAAAGGAGAGAGAAAGGCAAAAAGAGAGAGAAAGAAGGAGAGGAAGCCCTATAAGGTTGGTGAAGGAGAAGAGACTATTGCTTGATAATTTCTCGATGCCCTAACTAGGTCTCTTTACACCTTTATACCCCGATTAGTGTGTTTGGGTATTTACTTGTGGTTCCTATGCTCACTCCCTCTTTACATGACTCTTATGTTATAAATAATACTTAGTCTCAAATCCTTGCACCCCCACCTAATTAGTATCATATCACAACATAATCCTTATTTCAATCAAGGTCCATAACAAGTATGTGAATGTCATGCATTATG
Source organism: Lygodium microphyllum (assembly GCF_053477565.2). Taxonomy (NCBI): domain Eukaryota; kingdom Viridiplantae; phylum Streptophyta; class Polypodiopsida; order Schizaeales; family Lygodiaceae; genus Lygodium; species Lygodium microphyllum. The sequence continues at coordinate 78,847,463 of NC_141163.1, read as the reverse complement.
AAGATATCATGTTCAACTATCAACTCATTCAATCCTTATTAATGACGAGATTATACTTAACTTTCAACTCATTCAAATCTCATGTTTTCGTGATTTCAATTGCTAAGTTTCTTGATTTTCTCATTGCTCCTTGGTGACATCCATTACTCTGTGTGTGTGTGTGTGTGTGTGTGTGTGTGTGTGTGTGTGTGTGTGTGTGTGTGTGTGTGTGACTCAGAGAAAAAAAAAGTGGGCAAAACCCGAGTGCGGTATTTTGCCATAAAGTGTGAAAGAGAGAGTGAAAGAGATCATGCCTTTGGGAGGGAGAGGGAGAGGAAGAGAGAAAGAGAGAGAAGGAGAGCTTCTCACCACCACCACCGCCATAGTCACCATTCGCAAAGAAAAGGAGGAAGTGCATGAAGGAAGAAGAGGGGCCATCGCAAAGAGGAGACAAAAAATCCATCCTCGGGTCTTTGTGGTAAGTACACTGCCCCCTCTTGGTTTGTTATTGTTCTTTTTTCTTTTCTTTTGTTTGTTTTTGTTTAGAATGAGGTGCATTAAGGGTGAAAGAGAAGAAATGAGAGAGGGAGAAGAAGAAAGGAAAATAAATAGAGCATGAGAGAGAGATAAGATGGATATAGAACATGTGGATAAGAGAACCCACCATATCCACACCTTTATTGTATATATATGTGTACTCTCACCTATTCCAATCCAAGTGTCTAAGAAAGTGTGCAATACATGGTTCATTCTCCATCTCATTGTCTCATTGTCTCTCTCTCTTTCTCTCACCGTCACTTTCTGTAATATTTCTGTTAAAAATATTATGAGGCCGTGTGAAGTCTCGAAAAAAATGACAATGCTGCATTGTGGTTAGGGACGGTTTGGTCTTTACTAATACAATCTCCACTATGCCCAAACGAGACATGGCTTAATGAAACTGCATATTTTCATGAGAACCTCCTCTTGGGAGGAGTTTAAGGGAATAATATTGGATTTAATTCAAATTTTTTTAAATCCTCTTTCCCCCAGCCGAAGCGTGGCTGAGGGAAGAGGATTGTGCTAAATGGAGAGTGTAGAGGTGGAGGGGAGGGACTGCATGCAGGCTCCACGTGGGAGAGGGAGGCCCTACCCCCCCTCTTCCCATAAATACCTCCCCCTCCAAAGGACAATGGGAGGGAGAGAGGAAGATAATACGTAAAGCTGTCAGAGGGAAGGAGGAGGATTAAGTCATGAGGAAGGAAAGATTCCACCACCAGCTGCCGTCGTGAGGCTGAAGGAGTCGTGGAGGAGCATACGCCGCAGCCGTGTCGAGAGAGAGAGAGGTGGAGACGCCGCGTACCACCATCGTTGGCCTCCGCCATCACAGCCGTGACATTCGTCATGCGTCCACATTCCACTGTTGTTTTTTCTCCCTCCTGCCACACGTGAACGCCCTAGAAGCTTCTAAAAATAAGTTTCATAAGCCCCTATTCCCCCCCAAAGATCTAAGTCCTTGAAAGTCTTATTAAACCCCTCCCGGTTTTACCCTCTTAAGGGCCTTTCACCCCCCTTATTGTATTTTTCAAAAGCCTTATTAGTACCCCATGTCCTAAAAATCCCCAAGGCCCCCTTCTTATGTTTTTTGGAACCTCACCCCCCTCGTGTTTAAAGGATCATAAGCCCTTTTTTCCCCTATAAAGAGTGGGCTTAGAAGTCCTATTATTACTTTCCCATGTGCTTTTAAAAGTCACTTAGCCCATTTCCTTAATACCCCTTTTCGTATTTTATAAATCCTCAAGCCCCTTTTTCCTTGGAACCACACCCCCGTGTATTAACCCTTAAACCCTCCCCTTGTGGCGTATTGAAACCTTTTCCTCCAAGTTTGACCTAAGGTCCTTCGATCTTACTTATAACCTTTACAGTTACTCTAATTCCTTGGAGCTCTCATCCGCACCTTGTGTTTTATATCCCTTTTCGTTCCTCATTTGAACGAGTCATTAAAAAGGCCATTAAGCCTTTCCATGGCTTCAGTGAGTCTTAGTCGTAGAAGACTCTGAAACACCCTTTCGAATTTCCCCGACTTCCAAGGAGGGAGCCTTCCAAAAACTACTATCAACGGGTGGTGCAAGGGACCAACGGTGAATTCCAAAGAACAATTGTAAAGCTGCTTTCACGTCCGAACGACTACAATTGCAATGACTCCTAAGAAAGTCCAAGGCATAGCCGCGGGAGGGTCATCTCCCAGTATCCATGTGGATATCTCACCCCAAACCCAGGTTTTTCCTTCTTAATTTTATATCATTGTAATTCAATCATGCAAGATGAATTGTTAGGGATAGGATATATTTTGTCCTAGTTGTTCACGACGAAGGAATTTAGTTTAATGGAACATGCAAAATAAATAAAGCATAAACATAATTTTTTTTCAAAAATCTTTATGCATGAAAAATGCAAATCATGAAAGGATTCTTACGATGCATAAACTCTAGGAAATTATCTTTGCTAACTGCATAACTTAGCAAGGAAAAGGTTGCTTATTTAGCATGAGTTTGTTTGCAAAGAAAATGGAAGATTAGTTGGATTTAACCTAACCTCAAATCGATAAAGTATAAGATTGAAAAGTCAATTGACACGTAGATAACAAATCATACGAAAGTAATCTCGAAATTACCTTTTAGAGTTAACCAAATTAAAGTTAAAAATACCTATGATACGAAATATTTGTTGGGAATGAGTTAAAATTCCAAGAAACATCTATACCTTAATTACTTGTCCACATTCCCTGAATGTAGGGTCAGTAAATTGTAATCGAAAAAGGAACTAGTGTTTGTCCCTGAGATTCTTACAAGAATGAAGCTAGGAAACCCTAGATCTAACAAACGTCAGCTTAAAGAACCTGAAACAGATTGATTCGTGATTCCATTATCGCATAGTACGATGCGGCACTTGCACAGTAAGTATGAAGTCATATGGTCTTGTGATTGGATCACAAGAAGGAAGGCCAAATTCTCACAACGAGGATGGTGGATCCTTATGCAAAGTTATCTTGCAAGAGGATGTGTACTTTAATATCCTCCTTGGGTAATGAAGATTAATTGGAGATTAAAAACCAGAAACTGAAATACCCAATGAACTTTAAGATTTGACCAAGTTGGGCTAATAGGGTACGCCCCAACCCAGAATATAAGGGATCTTGCCAAGTTGCAAGACACCCCAGATCGAGTGCTGGATGTATTAAGGAAGGATTCATTCCTTGGCAGTTTGCCAACAACAAAAATCAATCAATGGAAATGTTTGTGCTTGCTAGAGATTTTAGAGCACTGTTTGACTTGTTTGACCAATGAATTACAAAATAAATGAATATCTATACTTCAGGTTGAAGGCCTGAAGAGAGAGGCAGCTTCAGCTACCCCCGACTGCCTGCCAGACCCTAACCAAGGGGGTTGTTGACCGCACTGGGAACGTGGACCGAACCCACCACAAGAGGTCTCTCCATTGAGCACTACTTGGAGCAGGAGGACGCTTGTGTGCTAGGGGGGCTCTGGCCGTAAATCCCTCGCCTTCCGAGTCCTGCACAAGAGGCTAACGTGACTTGGGATTGGATCTTGAGGCCCGCATACTAGTCTACGAGTGGAAACTTGGAATAGTGATCCTTGTGGATTGCTGGATAGCCTTCGGGCGGATTGTGGATAAGCCTACAGGCGGAACTCCTTGTATTTCAAAGATAAATATGATGACCTGTTAATAAAGAACTTGTCTGATATTGTTTTTCTATGTCAAGTGATAAGATTACCTGAAGGAACCAGTGCTTAATGGATTAATTAAAAAAGCTGGTTGTTACATGTCCAACTAATGTGTTAGATAATTACATAACTAAAACAACCCGAGGAAAGTGCGGAGGATGGGCCATGGGTCTATCCTACGGTTGGGTGATCCTGGTTGGCCGGGAACTTTTCTCAAATCACGAGGAACAGCAGGATGATCGTCAAAGGACACGAACAACAAAGGCGTTGACCTAGAAATATGTCTTATCCCGATTTACGCTGTTTTAGGGGAACAGAATGGGACTATGCCTTATGGCAGAGAGGTTGAGCTTTGCATCCCTCTTGTTTCCCATTCTCTTTGAACCAAGTGCAACGTGATTCCGCTTCGGACCTAGCATTTCTGCGTAAAGTAGTTTGCTTGGGTCTGATGCTAGTTGCTGTTAGGAAATGACCAATCTGGAAAAACCCTAATCCAGGTCGATCCTAAGTGGGAACGGCCGGAATACTTCCGCTATATGGGAGACGCGGAAAGCCCTAGATCGCAATTCTTGTAACATTCCATGGGGGTGCCGGGCGGAGCTTTCTAGACATCCTTTCCGATGGGCTGCTAAGCGTGTCCTGGATAATACTAGTGGACACGTTACAGTTGGTATCAGAGCTGACCAACAACGGAATTATTTTTATGAAATCATAATAAGATGAAGTAAAGCAAATGTTGCTGTCCAAACATTTCCTTACCTTCAATGCTGTCTTGCAGAATTACGAAGCGTGGAACAAGTTCTTGGTATTTGAAGTCATGTTTATGACTGCAATGCATTCTCCACTTTATAGACAAAGGATTTGGATGATGAACATCCTTGAGCAAATCTATAATCCATCACCTTTGTACATGGGACGAAGATGGAGGGGTGCTTCACGAATCTACTATATAGCCGCCCACCAGTTTGTTTATCTACAGACCAACCTAAAGAGGATCAAGTGGTTGGAAGACCTGAAAGTAGTGAAGCTGTTCATCTTTGTGGAAGCTCACGTAAACTCAACTTTACATATTCAAGGTTGAAGGGTTGAGATGAACTCATATGTATATGAGGAAGTAACTCGTGTAATCCCCATCGATAGGATTAAAGTGTTGGGCCACCATGAGAAGTATGGATTCCAACGGAAAGGATATCCTGAACTTCCAATGACTTACTGATTCCCGAAGATCCATGATCCGAAACCTTACTATTATACAGTCCCTATAGATAAATGTAATACAACGTTGTTCTCCCCAAACTAAATGTAACAGTTGGCTTATCATCGCATGAAACGTTGTATTCGAAAGGGCTATGCCCATATAAATACAAATAAAGACTTCTTTTTATGTCGGATTATACATAAGAGTTGATAAAAAGTTAAGTAGCTACATTGGTTAAATGATAGAAGAATTGAAGATGTAATATAAATTAACGGCGTTTATCATATAATAACGTTAAGAAAACCTTTATTCAGGCACAACCCCAGGTACAGGTTCCTAATTCGTCTCCTACATCAAGTACTATTGTGATCCAGGAGAAGAAGTTCCTTCTCAAGCAAATTAAGCCACCCGAGTTTGATGGGAGAGGCAAATTCGTCCAAGCTGATGTTGCAATCTAGATTGAATCCATGGAGGATTACTTCAAAGCAGCCAGTACTGCACCCGCCAATCAGGCTATGCTCTCCAAGTTAAAGCTCACCGACAAAGCCAGACTTTGGTGGAAGCAATGGTGCAGGGATCAAGGGATTACAGAGGGATCCGTTACCTGGGAAAAGCTGAAGAAAGCCGTGCAAGGAAGATACTTGCCACCTGCATATCGCACGCAGAAAATGAATGAGTTCTACAAGCTAAAATAGCTGGGACTCACTCTTGACGCATACTACTCTAAATTCGTCTCACTTTTAAAGTATGTGCCACAGATGGACATGGCACAGCAGGTGTCCAAATTTTGTGCGCGTTTAAATCCATTAGTAAATACCCGTCTCAAATCTATGCATCCATCAGATCTGCAGGATGCACTCATTCGAGCAGCGCCTATAATTCAGGAGGTGCAAGCTAGACGAAGGGGTAACAAAACTTGGTCTTATAATGACCCGAACAAAGGAGCATTCAGACCTCAAATGAAGAGAGTTCAAAGTCATAATCAAGGACAAAGAAAGAAAGCAAGGACGAATAATGTCAAGAACTTTGTTCCTACTCAAAGTAATGGCCGAAATATTCGTTGTTTCCATTGCAATGAACTCGGTCACTTCAAGAGGCAATGTCCCAAGCTTGGTGGAGGACATCTCCAAGCGCCTTTCCAAGGAACAGGCCGTGGTCAAGGAGCCGCTACCTGAGGAAGAGGAAGAACCGCCTGCATTGCCAATAGGCAATTGTGCGAAGAAGAAGAAGAAGAAGATCCGACCATGGAAGCAAAATTCGAAAGGGCGATAGTCCATGCCGCTTTACACAAGAAAGGGCCGAATCGCCAGTTCTCGGTGATTCAGACACCGTCAGACTATCAAGGTAAAGGTTTCAAGACCTTGATTGATTGTGGCAGTACACATTCCTTTATCTCACCAGCATGTGCAAAAAGATTAGGAATAACCACAATAGAAGCACCTACCCTGCTTGTGAGATTGGCAAATGGTCGTGAGGTTATTTGTACCAGGCAAACTACTAAGGTGGAATTCTTCGTGGGAGGAAGAAGACTTCGGTCAAATTCAGAGTCATGAATTTAGGTTTCCATAAGTGTCTACTCGAAATGGATTGGCTTAAGCCTAACGACGCCCACATTCACTGTGGAAAGGGTCAAGTTACCTTTCAAAACTCTGAAAGGGAATTAGTCACAACTCAAGGTGAGGCTGGAGTGCCGAGAATCCAATTGGCCAAAGTATCTCGGATCATAAAAGGAATCAGAAAAGGATTACATGTTTACTTGATCAAACTCAACAAATTAGATCAGAAGCAAGAGTCTCACGAAGGACCTTCTTGGCTAAAGGAATACGTGGACGTATTCCCTGAAGAGTTGACTGAACTTCCGCCTCAAAGAGAAGTGGATCATGAGATTAGGTTAGTACCAGGAGCTGTGCCAATTGCAAAGAGACCTTATAGAATGTCCATACCAGAAGCAATTGAGCTGAAGGAACAACTTAAGCAACTGTTAGATCAGGGCTACATCTGGCCTAGCAGTTCACCATGGGGAGCTCCAATACTATTCCAGAAAAAGAAGGATGGGGCACTTCGGCTATATATTGATTACCGAGGGTTGAATCAATCAATAGTCAAGAACAAGTATCCTATTCCTAGAATACATGAGCTTCTTGATCATCTTCAGGGTGCAAAGATCTTCTCCAAGATTGATCTCAGGTCAGGTTACTATCAGATAAGGATCAAGGAAGAAGATATCCCAAAAACGGCCTTCAATACAAGATATGGGCACTTTGAGTTCCTAGTTATGTCATTCGGGCTTACGAATGCACCTGCCACCTTCAATAGGTTAATGCAGGATATCTTTAGGCTATATCTTGATGATTTCATGCTTGTCTTCTTCGATGACACTTTAGTCTATTCTAAACAAGAAGAAGATCATGAACCTCAACTTTGGATTGTCCTTGAGATAATGAAGTCACATAAGCTGTATGCTAAAATGAAGAAGTGTGCATTCTTCAAGCGTCAGATTGAATATCTGGGATTCATAGTATCAACAGAAGGAATATCAGTGGACCCAGCCAAGGTCAAAGATGTGCTTGAGTGGCCAATACCAGTATCCGCCAAAGAGATACATAGCTTTCTTGGATTGACAGGATGGTCATCAAAAACTATGCTTTAATTGCAGCACCTCTGACGAACTTACTGAAGAAGCAAACTTCCATTGCATGGTCAACTCCCGAACAAAATAGCTTCGACAGATTGAAGCAAAGTTTGGTATCAGCACCTATTCTAAAACTTCCAGACCTCAACAAGGAGTTTGAGGTAGTAACTGATGCTAGCATTCTTGTCTTGGGGTGTGTACTTATGTTGGAAGGTCATCCAATAGCATACTCTTCAAGGAAATTGAAGAGTCATGAAAAGAATTATGCTATGCATGATCTGGAATTACTAGCTATCATCCATGCTCTAAAGCTTCAGAGACACTACCTGTTGGGTAACAAGTTTACTCTAGTAACTGACCATAAGAGTCTCAAATGGATCTTTACCCAGAATGAGCTCAACATGAGGCAACGTCGGTGGATTGAAGTGTTAGAGGAATATGACTTTGAAATCAAGTACTGACCAGGGAAAGAGAATGTAGTTGCCGATGCACTTAGTTGCAAGGCATTCCTAAATTCCCTAATATTGCAGAATCCATCAATGGCCAGATATCTAGCTACAAAAATATCTATGCAAAACAACCCTATACTTGAGTTAGCTAGAGAGGAAGCATGCCATGATTTGGCCTACCAAACAATGCTAAAGGAGATCTCTACCAAGGAGCAAAACCAAAAGTTGCAGGCTAAGTATCAGGAATTTTCCATTAATAGTGGACTTGTCTACTACAGAACAAGGTTGTGTTTACCAACAAGCAAATCACTTAAGCAGAAGATATTTTGGGAAGCTCATGATTCTCCTTTCGTAGGACATCCTGGCTATGCTAAGACTCTTAATGCAGTTAGGAAGAGCTACCATTGGGAGAGGCTCAAAGGTGACGTTCTCAAATATGTCACTGAGTGTTTGTCTTGCCAACGTATCAAAGCCGAACATGTCATGATGCCAGGGAAACTGCAACCGCTTGACATTCCCCAAATGAAATGGGAATTCATCAGTATATGGATTTTTTTGTAGGCCTACCCCAAGTCCAGGGAGGATACAACTCCATCATGGTTGTGGTTGACATGCTTACTAAGGTTGCACACCTTATTCTAGTAAAGACAAACTATAAAGCCTCAGATATTGCAAGATTGTTTATCAAGGAGATATTCAAGCTACATGGTTTACCCAGAAGAATCATTAGTGATCGTGATTCTCTTTTCACATCACACTTCTGGAGAGCTATCTTTGAAGCTATTGGGACTCAACTCTATTTTAGCACCACCTACCATCCCCAAACGGATGGCCAAACAGAGCGAGTAAATCAAGTCATCGAGGATATGCTTAGGGCATACTGTTGTCGTGAGCCAAAGAGGTGGATTCAATACTTGCCTTTGGTTGAATTTGCCTACAATGCTTCTTACCAACAAAGGATTCAGATGACCCCTTTCCAAGCATTGTATGGTCATGACTGTCGAAGTCCCCTAAACTTTTCTAATCCAACCCTAAGGGTTGAAGCTTCAAAGCTAATGTTGGAAGAGATGGATGACCAAATTAAGTCAATAAGACAAGACATACAAGCGGTTAAGGATAGACAAAAGGCATACGTAGATTTGAAGCATCAAGAAAGGGTCTTTGAAGAAGGAGACATGGTCTTCATTCGCGTATGCCCTAAAAAGAGTTCTCTATCCTTAGGAGATTGCAAGAAGCTAAGTCCAAGGTATTGTGGGCCATGCAAAATCCTCAAAAGCCTAGGACCTAATGCTTATAAATTGCAACTCCCTGAGAACCTAAAAGTTCATAATGTATTCCACATTAGCCTATTGAAAAATTATGTACCTAATCCTAACCACGTACTTGACGACCAACAAGTTGTAATGTCTAGTCAAGGAGTCCTTGAACTAAGGCCTGACAGGATCTTAGATGTTAGGGAGAGACAATTGAGATCCAGAACCTTGAGAGAATGCCTCCTCCAATGGAAAGATTATCCAGAAGAGGATGCCACTTGGATAAATGAAGGCACTCTCAACCATCAATATCCCCAGTTTATCTCGAGATGAGGACATCTCAATTCCTCCAAGGGGGAGAGAATGTAATATTTCTGTTAAAAATATCATGAGGCTGTGTGAAGTCTCGAAAAAAATGACAATGCTGCATTGTGGTTAGGGACGGTTTGGTCTTTACTAATACACTCTCCACTGTGCCCAAACGAGACATGGCTTAATGAAACCACATATTTTCATGAGAACCTCCTCTTGGGAGGAGGTTAAGGGAATAATATTGGATTTAATGAATTTTTTTTTAAAATCCTCTTTCCCCCAGCCGAAGCGTGGCTGAGGGAAGAGGATGGTGCTAAATGGAGAGTGTAGAGGTGGAGGGGAGGGACTGCATGCAGGCTCCACGTGGGAGAGAGAGGCCCTACCCCCCTCTTCCCATAAATACCTCCCCCTCTAAAGGACAATGGGAGGGAGAGAGGAAGATAATACGTGAAGCTGTCAGAGGGAAGGAGGAGGATTAAGTCATGAGGAAGGAAAGATTCCACCACCAGCTGCCATCGTGAGGCTGAAGGAGTTGTGGAGGAGCATACGCCGCAGCCGTGTCAAGAGAGAGAGAGGTGGAGACGCCGCGTACCACCATCGTTGGCCTCCGCCATCACAGCCGTGACATTCGTCATGCGTCCACATTCCACTGTTGTTTTTTCTCCCTCCTGCCACATGTGAACGCCCTAGAAGCTTCTAAAAATAAGTTTCATAAGCCCCTATTCCCCCCCAAAGATCTAAGTCCTTGAAAGTCTTATTAAACCCCTCCCGGTTTTACCCTCTTAAGGGCCTTTCACCCCCCTTATTGTATTTTTCAAAAGCCTTATTATTACCCCATGTCCTAAAAATCCCCAAGGCCCCCTTCTTATGTTTTTGGAACCTCACCCCCCTTGTGTTTAAAGGATCATAAGCCCTTTTTTCCCCTATAAAGAGTGGGCTTAGAAGTCCTATTATTACTTTCCCCCATGCTTTTAAAAGTCACTTAGACCATTTCCTTAATACCCCTTTTCGTATTTTATAAATCCTCAAGCCCCATTTTCCTTGGAACCACACCCCCGTATATTAACCCTTAAACCCTCCCCTTGTGGCGTATTGAAACCTTTTCCTCCAAGTTTGACCTAAGGTCCTTCGACCTTACTTATAACCTTTACAGTTACTCTAATTCCTTGGAGCTCTCATCCGCACCTTGTGTTTTCCATCCCTTTTCGTTCCTCATTTGAACGAGTCATTAAAAAGGCCATTAAGCCTTTCCATGGCTTCAATGAGTCTTAGTCGTAGAAGACTCTGAAACACCCTTTCGAATTTCCCCGACTTCCAAGGAGGGAGCCTTCCAAAAACTACTATCAACGGGCGGTGCAAGGGAGCAACGGTGAATTCCAAAGAACAATTGTAAAGTTGATTCCACGTCCGAACAACTACAATTGCAATGCCTCCTAAGAAAGTCCAAGGCATAGTCGCGGGAGGGTCATCTCCCGGTATCCATGTGGATATCTCACCCCAAACCCAGGTTTTTCCTTCTTAATTTTATAGTGGAAGGTGTAGAAATTCGGGCCATTATTATTATTCATGAGTGGAGACTACTTAAGGGAGTAGAGGGAATGCACTTTCTTGAATTATGAAGGATTTTTCCCAGAGTGTTTCTTTTTGGAACCCACCAACTTTGCTATACGGAGAATTTGCTCACTAGTGATTGTTCTTGCCTTGGTGTGTCCATCCTCAGTGATATATATTTCATAAGGTGTGATGGCCACCTTTTCAACCACACCCAACCTTCGAGCTAACAACAGTTGAAGTTAGTCTCCATACTTTGCACTTCTACAAAACTCCACACCGTTCATGCATAGTTGTCATCCTTTGATGTGGATTAGGCCAGAGAGAGAGAGGGATTTGATGATTTGGAGACGAGGACCTCTCGAAAAGGCCTTCACTTTGTTTGCAAAACACTCACCACAATTATGAGAATCTAGCAATTGATGGCAACATAATTTTTTCCGTTGTGAGAGAATGGAATTTCTAAAGTGAACACCTTTTACCCGCATGCGTGCCGTCATCCGATAGGCATACTTTCTTTCTTGGGCTTCTTTAGGAGACCATTCTGGGAGTCGTGGACTTCGACCAACTTCAAAAATAGTTGGTGAAGGCATTGAGGAAGAGCCACTTGGGAAACTTGTTATAGAGGATGCACCACCATGTGTTGTATCATTCCACATAAGTAGGTAGAGAATTATGGTTGAGAATGTCCTCAGCGGGGGCACCAAAAATGAGGGCTGAAATGATGAACGGGTTGCCTCTCACCCATCCAACCTCCAATCCTCACTAAGAGAACTAAAGAGGGGCACCACCTAGCCAAAGGGAGGATGGGCTAGGACATCCCTTTTCTCAAAGAGAATCAAGAGAACCAAGACACAAATTTACAAGAGAGAATATATGTACTAGACACCATATTGGAATATAAGAGAGAGAGATGAGAGGAGAGGGAGACAAGAGGAGAAGAGGTAGAGAAAGCTTGCCATTATGCTACATGGAATGAGAAGATGAGAAGAGAGGGAGATAATAGGAGAAGAGATAGAGGAAGCTTGCCATTATACTACATAATAAAAGAACTTACTCATAGCTTACCTGAAAGAGATAAGGATATTCTAGAGTGCTCTCATGGACTTGTCATTGTCCTTCTTTTCCCTCTTCATTCTCCATGGGCTTTTTATATAGCCTCCATGAGGGATTAGATTAAGCTAATTTTCTTGATTAACATAATCCTAGATAATGTATGGCATCTTTGAAAATATGGAGAGTAGTGGATGGGACAAGTCCCCACCTTGGTCATCATGCAAGAAGCCAAGGGTGGTGGTAGACAAAATAGAGAAATGGAGCTAGATTACAAGAGGTGGGTGCCCAAAGCACATTATTATAATATATTTACAAGAAGGATAGAGTGGAAAGTTGGTGTGGTGAAAGAGAGAAAAAAATTGCATGTAGTCAGCAGTCTGTGCCTTCGTAACTTCAAATCCATGAGGAATTTGAAAAACGTTTCTTCTGCAACTTTGTAGACCAGCTCGAAACCGATCGAGCATCATGGGAATTTTCTTGAAATTCACTTTTCCTTGGGAGTTATTGAGATTATAAAAAATGGATTTCAAAAGCTGCTTTGACTTTAGTCTCCCATATATATATATAAATACATATAAGCATGTGATAGAAGGGGTCCATGCTTGTAAGCTTTTGTGTAAGATCCAAATGACACCATGATGTGGATATTGACTTGTGTGCTAGTGTGAGGTGTCCTCTAATGATGGTGATAGATTCCAAATCTTAGTGATGCAAATGGAGCCCATGTGTATTTGGAGGCTAGTCCTTTGAAAAATCTATACATTCACTCAACTCCTCAGTGTAATCCATTTTAATCTTCACTAAGATAACCATCCCTTTTACCCTTTACATTGACATGCCTCCTAAGAACTTGTTCCCCCCTTTTGCTAGAGTTATCATAATCGAGAAGCAATGTAGTATACCTAGTGCTTGAAGAGTAAACCCAAAGTGATATGGTAAGCTCTTGATAGGGGCTTTGGCCAAATTTTGTGGTAATAATCCGGGTTGTAAAAAATCCGGATCACCAAGGAAGTACCTTAGCTCATCTAAATCCTTCATCTCAAACTTTTTCTTCAAAAAATCCTTGACTTCAGCAATCCCACTATCACTATCACCTGTAATAATCAAGTCATCCACATAGATGATATGATGACCAAACATGCATCTCCCTTTCTTGCATAAAGTGAGTGATCAACATCAGAAACATAAAAGTCAATATTGACAAGATACTCTCTGATCTTGTTAGACCATGCTCTAGGTGTTTGCTTGAGCCCATAGAGCGCCTTCTTCAACTTGCACACATAGTGGGATGCTCTAAATCTTCATAACCTACTGGCTAATCCATATACACTTCTTCCTGCAAATCACCATGCAAGAAGGCATTCTTCACATCTATTTGCTGCAACCTCCAATATTTGGCTGTTGCCAAAGCAATCACACATCTGTTAGTTGCCATCCTAGCAACTGGACTGAAGGTTTCATCATAATCTATGCCATATATCTAGGCATAGCATTTTGCAACCAGCCTAGCTTTGTACCTACTAATAGAACCATCTGAATTGTGCTTAATCTTATAAACCCACTTACATCCAATAGCTTTCTTGCCCTTCGGCAATGATACTAGATCCCAAGTCTTATTGGCCTCTAATGCAGCCATCTCCTCATCCATTGCTGCATCCCCATGAGTATGACCAACAACATCCTCAAAACAAGTGGGCTCAACATACTCAACTAGTTTCACCATATAAGCATAATGGTGAGCTGCATAACCTTCAAAACCAAATCTTTTAATAGGGTATCTAACCCTGCTAGATCTGCATACCACCGGATCACTCAATGGAGCCTTTACATTATTATGAGCTCTCCATACACCTGGTGTCTTAACAGAATGAATACCAAGCTCATCATCTAAGCTCTCTGAGCCACTGGAGTCTCCATCAAGGACTGCATCAATGCCATCTGACACTTTATTCTTTCCTTTGTCTTTACTAGTAGTGCTACTAGATGCACCTGAAGATGTAGAGATACTCCTTAGTCTCCCAGACCAAGGACTACCAGATGATGTCTCTGGTCCACTAAGAGTCCGTGATTCTTGCTTTTCAGCTTGCACATGAGTGTCATGATCATCACCATCATTCAATGCATCACCACTAGATACATATCAACTGCTCATTTCATCAAAGATGACATCCCTGATCACTCTAAACTTACATGTAACAGGGTTATAACAGCAATACCCTTTCTGCTCTAAAGAGTATCCAATAAAGACACACTTTTCAACCTTTGGATCCAGTTTCTTCCGCAACTTATCTGGCACATGAACATACGCAATGTAGCTAAACACTTTCAAGTGTGAGACATCAGGCTTCTTACCTGTAAAACATTCTTCAGGGGTCATACCATGAATTGCAACTGTGGGAGGTCTATTTATAACATAAAAAGCAGTATGAACAGACTCAGACCAAAAATGCTTAGGCATATTCTTTTCAGCCAAAGGCGCGTGCAACTTCTGCAATATGCTTGTTTTTCCTTTCTACAACCCTATTTTGCTGTGGGATATACCTACATGTGAACTGTCTCTTTATCCCATGAGACCTCAGAAAATCACTAAACTCATTTGGAAGGTACTCTCCCCCTCCATCTGACCTCAAGCACTTTACTTTCAAGCATGTTTCTCTTTCAACTGCAGCCTTGAAAGTTCTAAAGTGCTCAAAAGCTTCACTCTTTTCCTTCATAAAATATATTCATAGCTTTCTAGAACAATTATCAATGAATGTGACAAAGTATGAACTGCCTCCAAGAGATACATTTTGTGTAGGCCCCCAAATGTCTGTATGCACAACATCAAGGATATTTCTGCTTACTTCTCTGTCATGTAAAAAGGGTTGTCTTGCCTACTTTTACCAAACTGACATGCTTCGCATACCTTATGAAATTATGCAACTTTAAATATAGGCAAACCTGTAACCAACCCTTTGGACTATATTAATTTCAGCCTTTGTACATTTGCATGTCCAATGCGTTTGTGCCAAATTTTAATATCTGCAACAACACATTTTCCTTTAGCATACATAGCAGCATTCATAGTAGGAATTCTAGCATCAAGAGTAAACATACATCCAACTCTACTTCCCTTTGCAACTAACATATACTTGTCATTGAAGTCTTCTACAAAGCAGCCCTTTGCATTGAATCTCACTTGCAGCCCTTGCTTTACCATTTGACCGACTGACACCAAGTTCTTTGTAATAGATGGCACATGTAATACATCTGAAAGACTCTTTGTCTTACCATCATGCAAGGACAAGGGAACTTTTCCAATGTGTAAAATTGGATGGCATGAATCATCACCCATCTGCACATAACCTGTATTTTGCAAATCCTGCATCTCTCCAAACCATTCTGCATAACTGGTCATATGATTAGACGCACCTGAATCAACATACCAAACATCATTATGTGTTCCCTTTCCTGTAACAGCATTCAGCATATGCTGCATAACAAACAAACGTTCATTTTTGTCTTCATTATGTCGTGAAGACGATGCATAGTTTCCTTGCTGCAACTTACCATTGCGGATATTATCTTTCTTAGCATAACATTGGGCTGCAATATGACCTGTTTTGCCACAGTAGTGACACACAATACCAGAGTTGTTAGAACCTCTGTTCTGCCATCCACCTCTTCCTCTAAAGCTCCCCCTGCCTCTAAAGTTACCACGACCTCCTGAAACCTGCATATTGCCAAATTGCTAATTCAATCTATTTTGTTGGTTGTCACTACCACGTCCTATACCACTGCCTCTTGAAGAGAACCTGCCACGTTCCCTTCATGAACTGGAGTAGAAAGCTTGGACCTATTCACCACTTTTTTCAGATATCTCACTCTGCATGTTGATCTCTTCAGTGATCATAAGGGAGACCAACTCATCGAAATCTGGAAATGGCTTTCTAACATATACGGAAGTTACAAAAGACTTCCAAGCCTTTTCATTGTTAAGTCCACCTAAGGTAGATGACACCAAATCATCATCATCGGGCATTGCATCAATCGCTGCCAAGGCATCTGCAATGCTCCTTACCTTCAGTGTATACTCATTGATAGACATCTTCCTTTCTTCAATGTATTCAACTCTTGCTTGAGTTGAATCTTTCGTGCCTTTGTATTTACAGAATACATACTTTCAAGTATGGTCCAAGCTGCATATGAATTCTCTGCATTTCTAATGTGTCCCAGCATATTATTGTCAATTACTACAGACAACCAATACATGACCTTTTTATATTTTGCATTTCATTCCTTCCGTGCCTTTGTCTCTTCTGCAGTTGGAGGATCACTCACCTCCAGCTCCTTTTCTTCACCTGAAACAAACTCGTAGAGGCCTTTTCCAATAAGGAAGTTCGTGACATGGAACTTCCATGAAGGGTAGTTGTTCTTGTCAAGCTTCTCAATGATAGGGCTTCCACTGTTCTCTGCCATTATCACAAAATTAATACCAAATAGCAAGCAAATCTTCTGCAACCCTTGACCTGTAGTGCAAAGCAATATACCAGACAGTCTTTTTCACTGTCTGCTCAACAATACATGCAATCTGCAAAACCAGTTTGCAGATAAACCTTGTGTTTACTCACTGCTAAACATCTTTGAACTTACAGATCTGAAATACGTAACCTGCGCACCCACTTTCGGTCAATATAGTCGAAGTCACAATGTACCCTGAAACTGCTGTCTGCAAACCTTGCGGCTCTAAAACGGGGCCTGAAACGGCCTTAGATGCCCAAAATAACTGCGTACAAGCCCTAAAGGGCTTATCTGCAAAATACACAGCACTCTTCACGCACACCAAATCTCACTGCAATCTGAGATTTTTGCTCAACCCTACTTCCGGTGACTCTGCAGGCACTATCTAAGAGAGAGAGTAAAAGAATGGGAGAGCTTCTTACCCGTGGCTTGCTTGCTCGAACCTTGCTTCTTCTCCTTCGCTTCAGCCTTCAAAATCAGCCTCTCTTAGTGCTGTGGCTCTGATACCATGTCAAGAATCGCATGGTAGGGGGACTTGCTTAAGATCCTGCGCCAAACATACACAGAATGCACAAGGAGAAGCTCACTCAAGAGACAAGAAGAGAGATAGATGCCAAAACGTTTTCTTGCTGATTTCTTCTTCTTCTTCCACACTCTTTACAATGTACACAAAGTATAGATAAGATACAACATAAAGGAAAGTGGCCTACTAAGTCAAACAATGCATAACTGACTACACTAGTCGACTGTGGCGCTATAACTATGCCAGTTGTAAATAGGTGTAACAACCTGAATATAATAAGTAATGAGTCAGTGGCCACCGACGTGCTAAGTGTAGACGTGTGGACCCATCTAACCAGGCGGTCCATCTTCAATGTCCGCATGTGTTGAGCTTGTCATCTCTACACCCTCACATCCATCTCTTTGTGACTCTTCAATGTTGTGCTCTCAACTCATCCATCTTAGTATGTTCTAGCTCTCCTAGTTACTCTTAATACTACAATATTTGTCAACCCTGTGAGTCTCTCCTCTTACATCCTAAAATAGAGGAATCTACCTTTGTTGGAACAACAATTGAAGAAGGGGATGCCCTTCGTACCCAACATCTTGACGCCCAAGAAGGCATTGTCCGTGGCCTCTCTTTTGAATTGTGTTCTTCAATACTTTTTTATGGTACTTTAGTGGCAAAAAGATGGCAAAACCTAATCATTCTCTCAATTAATAACATGGATATAACTACTATTCCTCATCAATTCTTATTGGATATTTCTACCAACCTTCAAGATCGCTCCCTCATCAAGTACATTGCTTCCGCTTCTCTTACATCTCTATGTTCTATCGTATTTCCTTATATTTGTCACTCAGCATCTAGTCTTTATCTAAACTCTGCTTCAATCTCAAGATCACATCTTGGTCCTTATCTCACACTCTCTCTATGGGCTCAATATCCTCATATTCTAATGGTCACACACACACTCCACTTCACCTGTGTGCCACTATCTCTTAAGAAAATGCAATTGCACACACTCTTGGCTTCCTCCTACACATTCGAGATTCTCAAAATGTTTCCAACTGCACATAAAAATCCTATCTCCTTGAGTTTCTCATTTTCGCATCACTATTTCTCAATGTGCAATCATGAATCCCTACACATGATGTTATCCTACAATCACATTCCATCCACACTATATTTATTTATGTCCCATCAATCCCAATCTATCAAATCATCATTTCTTTCTATCCTATCCTATCCTACCTTCCTCTTGCAATCATCTTGCTCTAATTGTATACCCAAATCTCAATCATTATTCTATGTTACATGACAACAACCTCATCAAAAATCACAAGTACTCTCTCTTCCAATTTTCTCACAATACCATCATGAAATGGTCTATCTCTTGCCTTACCCAAATCATCATCTACAAATTATATCTTTCTCAAATTGGCCAACTATTTTGGCCTTCCAAAGGAGGGAAAAAGAATGTATAAACTACAAAGAAATACTTGTGCACATTTGCACAAACTACTTTGTATGGATAAAAGAGCACATTGACATGAAGTATGCTATTATTGAATATGTGATACTCAACTCTTAGAGTCCTCTCAAAGACAATATGCTTGAAATTACTCATCAATCACTTGTTATTTTACACTTTTGTATTCATCAACAACCTTTCCAAAGATCATGTCACAAGCACCTTATCAATCTCTATCTTACTATGGTATCTAGTGACATTGGGATCATATTTCCATCTACAAATATGCTCTCGCTTTACTCCACAACTATCAAGCTCCAATTAAAATACATCATCTATCTATATAATGAGCCCAAAGTCTATCATGAAGCAACCTATGGTGATCAATCTTCTGCAACAACAAGGAGAAGATATCATGCTATAGTCATCATTGTAATCTTACTTCTCTTGTAGCCAAAATGATTGGCAGAAATTCATTGTACTGCAAAAGAAAATCCTATTTTCTTTTGAGAAGGGGGGAAGAATGTTAGAAGATATTGTTAACCTTTTCTAGAGAGGGGGAATGTTATAATATTAGAATGTACTCATATGAACATGTACTTAGAGAATATCTAGGAAGACAATATCTAGATATTTAGGAGAACTAGATAAGATGGATCTAGAACATGTGGATAAGAGAACCTACCATATCCACACCTTTATTGAATATATATGTGTACTCTCACCTATTCCAATGCAAGTGTGTAAGCAAGTATGCAATACATGGTTCATTCTCTGTCTCATTGTCTCATTGTCTCTCTCTCTTTCTCTCACCATCACTTTCACTACAAACACCTTATTAGCATAGACAGAAAGAGGCAACCCTCGGTTGAATGTCCTGGCCCCACTACGGCTCTCCTACACCTTGGGGATTGGCCCCTCGATGCGCCGCTAACATAAGTAACACATACGTCACAAAATTCACTCTAGTTTTCAAACATTCCAAGAGATAAGATATTTCCTTACTTAACAATTCCCCAAGGAAACCGATCATCTAAACCTACAGCTTAGGTATCTCACACACTCCACGTGGATCATATGTATAAGAAAATAATTGCAATGCATCCAAGAATGACACCATGAGTTGTGTGCAATGCGAGTGTGTATGAACCATAGTGCTCAATCATTTTATCACATACAAATCAACATTGTGAGATGCAAAAACATTTCTTTCAATGATTTCAGCCTACACATAATGCTGCATTGCTAAGGGTTAGCAACGAACATTCTCATGCTACTAGACCCTCTTAAACTTAAATTATAAACATCCTATATGGTATGCACAAGAAAATATATTAGAATTTCAAATGTTATCAACAACTAATCACCCTCGAAATCCCCCCTCCCTCTACCGTTTAGGTTATGCATGGGTTGATAGGTGTAGAAGACATATTTTCATGTGTTTTTCTTGTAAAATGAGTAAAAACTATACTTTAACATAGAGACAAGGCTCAATTGATGCTGATCCTCATTCTCCAACCATGTCATACATCCACAAACATAAAGCATATTTTTTCTTGCTTTTCTAACACAAAAACCTTTTTTTATTTTTTTCACTATTTTTCTTCATTTTTTAGATAAAAATTTTGATATTTTAGATTTATGGATTGGGACTAATCACAATAACTGAGAATAGATTTTATATTCATTTCTAATCCACATGAACCCCAAAATCACGACAAAACTCTCAAAATTTATCATTTCTATGAAAATCGCATAATTGCAGATCTTGCATGTTTTGGTATAAATTATCATATGACTAAATTTTCTGGTTTTCTTCAAGATTTCTGATAGATTTCAGCATTAAGAACTAGAGGCAAACATTTTCAAACAATTTCCTCAAACATCTATCTCATAAAACAAATGGAATGATCACTTATGCATAGAAAGACACTTTTGGAGATGCATATTTCAAGGTTGGGAGGCCGCTGATGCTTATTCTTGGCCACTTACGCTATCTCAGAGCCCAATCTACGATCTCCTTTGCTCCAACACCATCATTCTATCAGCATCCTTTATCAAATTCCACCCCCTTCTCCCCATAGAATCACGCATGTGAACAGGCAACAAGAGGAGAGAGGAGGGAGGAGAGAGAAAGACTAATTCTGCATCTTCTCCACTAGGCATCCATTTTTTGTGTGGAAGGCGACGATAGAGAGAGGAAAAAATAGAAAATTGCTGAGTATTATCAGTTGGGTGGATTGTTCTCAGACCCCCACCCCTCCTCCATCCAAAACATCGACATGGGACTGGCGTCCTGCTGATCGCGCTATTTTTTAAATGCTCTCCCCTCCCCTAATGAAAAAAATTAGGGGTCTATGGGCCCCCTAAAGGACATGCCCAATGTTTTGTCCTCTTTTTGGTTAATTTTGACATTTGCAATGTTCGGCTTCTCACATTCCTTCTGTTCGGTGACTGATTGCAAATCTAAAAAATGATACATGTTTGGCTTGACATGCTGAATAGCCAAGGACCTTTCTTTCTTCAATCCAACCATCGAAACAATTATGATAAATCTACAACCATCAAAATGACCAAAGTTTTGCATTTTCATCTTTCTCAGTCTCTTAAAATTGTCGAATCCTCATGTTCCTCTTCCATCAGCTTTAAATTCTTGCATTAAATTTACATTAGTCCACTTCTTTTTGGCACTTCAAAGGTGTTTAAATGTTGCTCTCATTGGAAACCACGGGATATGGCAACTCAGCCCGTTGAATCCCACGAGCTGATCTACACAAACAATAATCAAATAAAGCATTAAGTTGCCACAAAAAATATACTCAACAGAGCACAAGAACGGCCCTCACCCTACCCCCTGAAAAAATCAAGGCATGAAAATCCACAAGGGAGAGGCCTAGCATAATATTATAGAAATCTAGAGCGAGTCGCTAACCAACTGCTCTAACACAGATTGTGGCTAAAAAGCCTATCAAAGAAGTCATCCTAGTGGTGGTCTGAACTACCTACCTAGCTTAGGACAATGGGACAAGGACCTCCTACTAGGTGAGGACTCCTATAGCTTGGTCATCATATTTTTCTTGTAACACATTTTCCTCCCAAGGTTTCCATACTCCCGTTTGTAAAAAGGAGGGAGCTGAGCATAGAGTGACCCAAGGAGAACAAGGCATCGGCCTCAGGTCCTGACTCGGTACCCAAGAGCCTACCAAGCTCTCGTAAGATGATACTTAATCCTTTTTTTTTCTCACTTTTTTTTTCACTCCAACCTTCCTTTTTTCTTTTTTTTTTCTGCCTAGCTACTACCCTTAGGAAGATAAGGCATTATCCCTCAGTCTCTAACTTATCCCCAAGAACCTACCAAGCCTCCGCAAAGACGATATTCAACTACTTGTAGGAATTGTCTTTCTTTTCCTTTTCTAATTGAGGGGTTAGAACCCCTTTTTACGCACATCTGTAGTTTTTTAGCTTTAGATATATTCAAAACTTTCTCTTCTTTGTTAGTTTGGTAGGCTTCTCTAACTGCCTCACACTAGCAAGGATTCCTAAGACAACTACCTAGCAAGCAAGAAAGATAGGGTCACAAGGACTACCCTCTATCACAGGTCTTTAATGACTAACAATGTCATAATAGAAGGTAGACGACTACTCAAATCTTACCCAGATATACCTAACCAAACCCTAGGAATTCATGCCTTGATTTCCATCCCCACAAACGAAAAGAAAATAGCCCCCACATACACATATAACACTATTAGCATAAGAGGAAAAACTCGGAATGGTGACGATACCACCTAGAATGGCCACAAGAAGCTCCTGCGCAGTAAGGCTCCCTCCAGGTACTTCATTCAACCTATGTGATGCAATCACTAAAACAGAAAACCATTCAACGTACCTACACCAAACAGACGTATGGCCCTCTTGGCCTAAAGAGATATAACATTTCACAACCAACAGAACGACCATCTTGGCCATATGAAATAAAGCATTAGAACTTGATAGACACGGCCCTCTTGGCCTTATGAAATAAAACACTTTACTATCATTCAACACAATGTACTATTGAAACAATCCCTTGGTCCTAACATCACTCTACTAAAGTACAAAAGTGACCAAGGATAAGGCTTCTTAGGCCCTACACTAAGTGCATCAAGTTATTTGCTAACCCCCTACACAAATAGCAAGGGGTGTCCGGTGAATATGACAATACACAATCCTATGCATCCATGATAGAGTAGGAAGGTGCTCACTTGCTACCTGACTCATAACCCAAACTAACCATCAGCGACCGAAATATGATGTAACAAAAACAAGAAGACTCCAAAGTAGTCCAAGGCTAATGTTAGGAGATAATTGTAAGGGCTCCCTTGGACCACAATTGAAAAAGACATCTTCCACAAAAGCATAGTTAGCCACGGAATCTACAAAGTGATTCCATTGTCGAGGAACTAACTGACAAGTCACCGTCTCAAAGATATGCAAGACATCCACCAAGGTTGCACGATGGTACATCGGTAAGATGGGATCCTACACACTGTAGGTCCCATTTAACTAATTAATTACTAACTGTGAGTCACCTTCAACCAATAATCAGTGGATACCACCACATTGGGTGACATTTAGCCCCATGATCAAGGCCTTGTATTCTACCATATTTTTGGTAAAGGAGGGTCCTAAGTAGACTTCCATATTCGTGACAACCCTACGTTGGGGATCTTTAATGACCACACCAATACTCGCGTGTTTAGCAGGCCCTCTAGCATGCCACGTCATAGTAATCAGCTCACTCATACTTATGATAATCAAAATCAAGCCGAGAGAGAGGATGTATAATAAGCACAATCCCTCCTTCCTCATTGAACTCGATAGGAATGCTAGCCACAATTCGTTGACAATGGTAGCAGTAGACCTTAATTCCACGTAACGGATCCATCTTGCCACTCAGTAACCTCATACCCTTTGCTACACGAGATCACTTGACTTTGGTGGTAACGTTGCTTAAGGTAAAAATGCTCCAGGTAGGGAATGATACGTCCCATTACTCGTCTTGATACCTACTACACGTTAATACTAACCTAAAGGACCTCCACAGGCACCAAGCCCCAATGTCAACCCTTACACATAGTAAGGCTTCAACTTATTAAAGTTAACTTTAGACTTAAACTCTACCGCTTGCAAATATGCTAGAAGGGACATAGAGCCATTCTTTCCTAAACATACAATCTTATATGGTCGATCCCATTTGGGTTCTAATTTTCTTGGAAAGAGCTCCCGACAAGCATCATAATATAGCACTAACTGACCCTTCACAAATTCTGATAAGATCATGAAGGGCTTTCATTCTCCTCTTCCCTATTTCTTGATGTAGTGAAGCCTACAATCGAATCTCATCAAGATGTGCCAGAGAAGTATTCGGTTATTGTAAAGCTTCTTCCTCTCCCAATGAATGATTAAGGGAAAAACACACAGTGGGAAGCTCTATTTCTAATGGCAAAATCCACTCCTCCCCATACACTTGCTTGAACGGGGTGTGGCATGTGGCTCTCTTGAATTTCATGTTGTGAGCCCCCATTGCCACATATAATTTCTTATCCCAATCACGCTTGCTTTCCGATACTATCTTGGATAAAATTCCCACCAATTGTTTATTTGTACTCTCAATCTAACCATTCGCTTAAGGATTATATGGGGTAGTCTTGTTGTGCTTAATCTTCAAAGCTTCAGTCAAGGCCACTATAATCTTATTCAAGAAGTGTGTCCTTGATTAGACACAATCTCCTTCGGTGGACTGAAGTAATAAACAATTTACTCCATAATGAAAGTGGCCCTCTCCTTAGCATTGTCCTTCACCGTTGCTCAAGCTTCAGACCACTTTGTAAAGTAGTCTGTTGCTACAATAATATACCGCTTTCGCATAGTTGATGAAGGGTATATTGGCCCCATAAAATCAATATCCCATTTTTCAAAGGGTAATGTAACCAAAATGGGATTTAGAGGTCGCCTACGATTTTTCCTCATATCATGTATTTGACAGACATCATAGCGCTTAACATAACTAAAAGCATCTTGGAAAATCGATGGCCACCAATATCCATCGCGGAGAGCTTTTTGGGTAGTAAGCCAGCCAGCAAAGTATCGCCCACATGCTGAATCATAGCACTCCTCAAGAATAAATGGTACCTCATCGGGTACTACACAAAATGCTGATAGATATCATCTACTCCTCTCCAATACAAGACACTTGCTATAATTGAAAATTGTAATGCTTGTTGCTTAATCTTTCTCTTTTCAGACTTTGATAGAGCAGCCTCAAATCCTCCTATAGATAAATAATGCATTATAGCCACATACCAGGAAGGGATGGAAGCTGTATCGATTTTAAATAGACCTTCAATATCACTTCCCTCAGCCAAATTTTCATTTGGCTCCCTAAAATCCACAAGACATTCTACAATACCCTACAACTTCAGTGGTTTGCTCTGAATCTCATAATCGAACTCCTACAAAGTGATTAATCACTTTGCTAAATGGTCAGGCGGCTACAATTTGTTCAACAACAATCTGAGTCCTTCCGCCTTCACAAAGAATACTACCTTCTCATAGAGAATATAATGCCTAAATTTCTTCGTCGCAAAGACCATTCCAAGGCACAATTTCTCCATGTACATATAATTAACTTCAGATATCTCCAATTTCCTACTAGCCAAGGCAACTGGATGATACCATTTCTCCCAAATTTGAGCTAAACACTAGCTGATACTATGCATTGTGGCTGCTAAAAATATATAGAAAACTTTATCTCTTCTAGGTAATTTTACAATTGGCACTTTTGCTATTTCTTGCTTCACATCCCCAAAGGATACTTGATAGGCTTCATTCCACTCAAACAGACAGTTAAAAGATAGAAGGTTTGTCAATGGAAACGCTCTTTCTGCAAATGCATTGATAAAACTTCGATAATATCCCACTAATTATGACAGAAAGTTGTGCACCTCTTTTGGAATACACAATGGGCATATAGAGATGATAACATTTATCTTTTCAGGGTCAATTGCAATACCAATTGAACTAATCACATGACCGAGCAACAACCCATAGGGTACTCCAAATATGCACTTTTTAGGGTTAAGAGCAATGCACAACTGTCTATAATGCTCAAAACATTTCCTTAGAATAACGAGTTGTCGTTCCCTTGTGGTGGCTACCTCGAAATTATCAAAAAAAAAATAACTCCTTTGGGAAAATATCACCAAAGGTCTTACCAGCTATTTGTTGCCAAGACCCAGGCGCATTGCATAAACCAAAGGCCATCACATGATATGCAAAGGTACTGAAGACAGTAATAAATGTCGGTTTCAATTTGTCTTCATCCGCAATAGCCAAAGCAATCCATAAACGAATAGATTTCCCTACCCCCTAATTGATCCAAAATTTGATCAATGAATGGCAATGGGTAGTAATCCTTAACTATCTGCTTATCATGCTCTCTGAAATATACGCAAAGCCAAATTCTTCTTCTTCCTAATAACAATTGGCAAACACCATTCTATGTGTTGAACCGGAAATATCAAGCCAACCTTTCGTAGCTTTGTCAATTCTTTGAATATCCCGTCCCTTAATTTGAAAGGCATACATCTTACTTCATGTCGCACAAGGCAGCTACCTTGCTTCAAAGGAATTGTATGAATTGCTAGGTTGGGAGGAATACCTCTCAGCTCATCATCACTCCAAGCAAAAGTATCACAGAATTCTTTAATCAATGACACATAGTCATTCCTTTCTTCTGAACTGAATATAGACCCTAATATAATTGGTCGTGAATCATTCATCATCGTACCAAGGTCAACAAGATCAAGTGCATCCACATCCCTTATTCTCTCTTGAGTCTCTATTGGCTCATTCAAAGTTACATGGTAGATATCCTCTATAGTGGACCCCTCGTTGGATTCATCACTTGATGACGTCTCACTAGCAGATGGAGCATCTAGCATATCAAACTCTAATGAAGATAAAGGAACTCTCTTACTCTGAGGAGATTTTGGATAGGCATTTACTACTACATGTCTAGCACCTCGACTAAAGATCAATCGCCCAATGGGTATATCAACCTAACACTGCTTGTAAGATTCATGGCCTGCCTAGCAATACTTGATAGCTAGGTCAACCTACAAACCTAGTAACCCTAAAGTCCAGAATGCATTCTATATTGGCAACAGTCACATGAACTTTAGTAATGCAACCTTCGAGTTGTCTTAAACTCTCATTAGCCATTCGGAGGATCATGGAGGCACCTTTTATTATTTCTAATCCCATTCTCTTTATCAATTCCAAGCTCATAATGTTGATGGAGAATCCTCTGTTCACAATAGCATGGTCCACTAATATTCTATCAATATATGCTACTACCCCCTCTGACAATGCTTTTTAGCATGCTCAAACTAATCATCTCCTAATTGCACTATTCCTAAGGGCTCAATGATATACCCAATGCATAGAATCTTCGTAAATTCCTTGCACACACTTGGAGACAACGTAATCAATTGTAGAAGATTTACATCTAGCTTAACTTCACAAAGAGAACTTGCTAAATCAAATTCATGATAGCTAGCAAGAACTTGCTTTTCTCACTAGACCATTCTTTCCTTTGATGTTTGAATCGACTTTGGTGCTTTTTTCTTGTCTTTTGCCTTCTTCTTTGACGACTCCTTATCCTTCTTGGGGTCGGTTTTACCATCTACGACCTTAAGAGGACCGCCTTCCATATTGGGATTAAGGACTTGCGTCCCCTTATCATCTTGTTTGGGGTTTCCCTCGACAAGTTTGGCCTTGGCTTTGTTGACCTCTTTACCCTTTTGACCTCTCACAACAACCCGTAGATTAGAAGATTCAATGCCATTGATGCAAACAGCCTCTATAAGGCTAACTCCACTACCACTAGGTAGCTCCTCTACCATAGCTTTCCCTCTTTGTAATATTTGTTTTGGTCCTTCATCTTGCTGGAGATTATTCCCTTGCGCTCGATGATTTAGAGGACCTAGGTTTTTACTTCCTTGTTGGAGAGAGCTAATCTTACTCCAACCAGTACTAGCTAAATGGCTAGATTTCCTACATATATCACATTTAACATTTGGACAATTCCTAGAAAAGTGTTGGCCACCACACCACTTACAACTGAATCTGGAGAAGGCACCCTCTTTAGGATGTAGACTCCATATCAAATTATGTTGTTTCTTAAGGAAATTGACATCAACCAATGACTATTTTTCTATCTTGTTTGCTAATCATATCAGTATGGTGCTTCATCATATCCTTAACTTCACCATGGACATTCGAGGCACTTAACTCATAGCCACAATCATCTACCTGTCATTTTATTAGCCTAACCACTTGATTAGGGATTAGCTTTTGATTCACTAGAACAATGGTGGAATTTATCATTGGGCTTCGAACAGTTGGTGGAGCCATCTAACTAGTCATAGGCATGGTCACACTAGGAGGATCTTGTAACATGGGCACATTTGGAATTATGCTTCCTCTCCCATTAGGAGGACTCATCGGCATCCCTTCACCTGCATTCATCAGTACTAAAGTATTTCCAAAACCTAAACTTGAATTCCAATTTTCCATAGAGGTATAAGCCGCATGTAATTGTGATTCTACCTCTTCTGCTCGTGTAATAGCTCTATCAATGTTGGCAAGAGAAACATTGCTCGATTGCACTTGAATGTTAAAGTCTAGCCCATTCAAAAATATTGCAACAATTGAGCAGCAGCTGGAATATGAATATAGGTTTGCAACTTACGAAATACCTCCTTCAGTTTCTTGGTATACCCACGAATATTCTTGTGAGGTTCTTGACGTGTAACTTTGAGGATATGTAGCCAATATTGACCTCCCCTTTCAGGGGCAAACTCTCTTCAAAATGCCGCAAAGAATAAATCAATCGTAGTTATGGTTCCGGCCTCTAGGCTATGATACCACATTGCAACTCGTCCTTTCAGAGTCATGTTGAAGAACATCATCAAGTGTCTATCTTGAATTCGACAGTTAAACATTAACTTTTGGAATTCATTGATGTGAATTTTTGCATCTTCCTTTGCTAACCCATTTAAAATGGGTAGACGAAACCTTAAGACTTGCAAGTCCGGCATCCCTCTATTGGGATTGCAATGGGTTCTCCCATGGTAATAGCTGGATTCGCTAAAGGAGTTTAAACAATTGTAACTATCACTCCACTTAAAGTGGACAGACTGATTGGAAGGGGAAAAGTACTAGAGCTTCCTCCCCCTAACGGACTATGCATTGACCTAGGGTTACTAAGACCCCTCCCTTGTAAGGATATTGGACCACTCCTTTGCAGAGAATATCTTCTAATTATTTTCGCCCACCATCTAGCCTGTTCGACTCTTTCTTGCTTTTGAAGCTCGGCTTGACGGTCTTGTAAGTCTATCACATTGACTTTTGGCATACACTAATGAATTGGTCCCGACTAATCGAGATTCGAAAACCGCCACTTATTAGCAACTCCTGGTAATTGCACCACCTTTCAGAACCTAAAACGGGCCCAAACACTGGCTCTAAGCACTAGCTGGGCCTCTCTACACTCAAAGAGCACACTCTCTCGGCCTCGCGACCAAGAGCCTCTAAGGGACACATTGCCCTAACTTCTATCATAAATTTCTCATTTGTTTTGGATTGTAATCCAACAATTAAACATTTTCCACACTCCTTAAAGGGAGTCCCTACACAAATATCGATGTAAAACACCTTGTAAGCACGAGACAGAAGGAGACACCCCTTGATTGAATGTTATGGCCCCACTGCGGCCCTCCTACACCTCAAGGATTGGCCCCTTGATATGCCGCTAACAAAAATAGCATGTACCTCACAAACTCCACTCTTGTTTTCAAACGTTCTAGGAGATAAGATATTTCCTCACTCAACAGCTCCCCAAGGAAACCGATCGTCTAAACCTACAACTTAGGTATCTCACACACTCCATGTGGGTCATATGTATAAGAAAACAATTGCAATGCATCCAGGAATGAGTTGCGTGCACTGGGATTGTATATGAACCATAGTGCTCAATCATTTTATCATTTTGAAATCAACATTGTGAGGTGCAAAGACATTTCTTTCAATGATTTCAACCTACATGTAATGCTCCTTGCTAAGGGTCAACACCGAGCATTCTCCTGCTGTGCTAGACCCTCTTAAACTTAAATTATAAACATCCTATATGGTATGCACAAGAAAATATATTAAAATTTCAAATGTTATAAAAAACTAATCATCCTCAAAAGTCCCCTCTCCCTACCGTTTAGGTTATGCATGGATTGATAGGTTTAGAAGACATTTTTCATGTGTTTTTCTTGTAAAAGGGGGTAAAAACTATACTTTAACATAGAGGCAAGGCTCAATTGAGACTTATCCCTTATGATCTAGCCATGTCATACATCTACGAATATAAAGCATATTTTTTCTTAATTTTCTAACACAAAAAGCTAATTTTTTTACAATTATTTTTCTTCATTTTTTAGACAAAATTTTTGATATTTCAGATTTAGGGGTTGGGACTAATCACAATCATTGAGAATCGATTTTATATTCATTTCTAATCCACATGAATCCCAAAATCACAACAAAACTCTCAAAATTTATCATTTCTATGAAAATCACATAATTACGAATTTTGCATGTTTTGGTATAAATTATCATATGACTAAATTTTCTAGTTTTCTTCAAGATTTCTTATAGATTTCAGCATTAAGAACTAGAGGCAACCATTTCCAAACAATTTCCTCAAACATCTATCATAAAACAAGTGGAATGATTGCTTACACATAGAAACACGCTTTCGGAGATGTGTATTTCAAGGTTGGGAGGCCGCCGCTGATGCTTGTCGTTCTTGGCCACTGACGCTCTCTCACAACCCAATCTACGATCTCCTTCACTCCAACACCATCATTCCATTAGCATCCTTTATCAAAAGCCACCCCCTTCTCCCATTCAATCACGCATGTGAACAGACAGCAAGAGGAGAGAGGAGGGAGGAGAGAGAAAGACTAATTCTGCATCTTCTCCACCGGGCAGTCATTTTTCGTGTGGAAGGCAGTGATGGAGAGTGGAAAAAACAAGAAATTACTGAGTATTGAGTTGGGTGGGTTGTTCTCAGACCCCCACCCCTCCTCCATCCGGCGTCCTGCTGATCGTGCCATTTTTGAAATGCTCCCCCCCCCCCTCCGCGGATGAAAAAAATAAGGGGCCCATGGGCCCCCTAAAGGCCATGCCCAATGTTTTTTCCTCTTTTTTGGTTAATTTTGACCTTTGCAATGTTCGGCTTCTCACATTCCTTCCGTCAGGTGACCAATTACAGATCTAAAAAATCCTACATGTCCGACTTAATATCCGAACAGTCGAGAAACTATCTATCTTCTATTCGACCATGCAAACGATTATGAAAAATCTGAAACCACCATAATGATAGAAGTTTTGCATTTCCGTCTTCCTCAGTCTGAATCCTCATGTTCCTCTTCCATCGGCTTTAAATTCCCACAAAAAATTTACATTAGTCCACTCCTTTTCAGCACTTCATGGGTGTTTAAATGTTGCTCTCAAGTGAGTATTGTTCTTGCTAGTTACACTTGGCGATCTCCACACAATGGATAAGAATCTCCATCCTTGTAGTCACATCTCTTTGTATCCAATCTTCCTTGCCTGCTCCTTGTTCAAGGCATTCTTCCTTGCCATTGATGATGTTCCATGGTTAGCTTGGGATATGTATAGTTCCATCCTTTGCTTCTGGACTTGATAGTTGTTGCCACTGAGTTTGTCAATCTTGATGTGGCTATTGTAAGAGGTAGTTGGATTAATGAGAGCCATTAGAGTAATGAGAGTAAAAGGAGATAAATTGTAATTTGGGAGATAATAGAGAAGATATGATAGGCTAGATGAAAACTACAAAACGAGCTATTCATGTGTGTGTAAACTTTACCTTCTTGCCTTCTTGCTACTATATTGCCTTGAGAGTGAGAGCAAAGGAGAGGGAGTAAAAGAGTACATGTCTGGAGTGAGGGACGTGGCAATGAGACGTTCCTTGCATCCTTTCTTCTCCTTCTCCATCCCATCTCTTTGGTGAGTGCAAACAAGGTAGCAAGAGTGCGTAAATTGAGAGTGTGAGAGAAATGATTTGTGAAGCTATCTTTTGCTCTTTGTCTCCTTGAGCTCATCATTGGCATCTCCTCTCATTCATGGGTATTAATGGCAGCAAGATCGAGAGTGAAGGATCATGCACATGGATTGAGGACATGGTTTTTCCAACATGACAACTACAATGTAGTGGATATTGGTGAGTGTGTTTTCTCATCATATCAAGTCATAAATCCGTATGATATATGTATAAACTAAGTGAGAGATAGACATTCATGTAGGTTGAAATCCTTGGAGGAATACATAGGTAATGTCTTAGAGAATTTTCCTAGATCCCAACTTAGTATTGTTTTAGGAAACCAGAGTGAGACTTTACCCTACAAGTAGAGGTGTCTGTGTATCTAGCTCCCCCTCATTTCTCACTCTCCTTAAACCACATGTAATATGGTTCCACTTTGATTCGGGTTGTCTTGCGTAAGTAACCACCTATAACAAACGCAAGAAACGTTTTTAAGAGATCCTAGGATCAACTAGAAACCCTTTTTATAGGTTGATCTATATGGAGATGAGACGAAGCTTCCCCTATAAGGGTAGACCCATGTGATGATAGGCCATGAAGTCTAGATACTCTATGGGAGTTCTTGATGAAACCTCCTAGGTGTGCAGACTACCAAAAATCATGCTATCAAGGATTCATTAGATAGTCATGTCACAATGTATAAGTGACCCCATGAGTATCATGCACTTTCATGTACCTTATTTTTTAAAGGAAATCTTTCTTAGCACAATTTTTTCCTTATGATAGGATCTTTCACATGACAAATTATTTTGGAAAAATGATAATTGAGTGATTGATAATGTTTAATCCCATAAGATAATCCCAATATTTTTTAATGTGTGTTCTACCATACATTGTATTTTCTATGACATTTTGTAGCAAATACACAACCCATAGTGATGAAATACATTTGCTCCAATGGGGCTGTTGAGTACCTCAAGGGTGGGTATTTATAAACTCTATAATTATGAAGTTTAATTTATCTAGCCAAAAATCAATGCCAATCTAAATTATGAAGTTTAGTTTATCCAACCTCCCAAATTATGATAATCTAAATGATTATTTAAGATGTAACAAAATCCGTATCGCACATGACACCTTGAAGCATCTCCTCTTGAACGTGCATATAACAAGTCCCAAAGCATACACTACAAATGTGCACAAGTAGATATTTCTCACAAGAATAGTAGAGAAGACTTTTAATTTATATTGTGTGTGTGTCTATGTGTTTGCGTGTATGAGAAAGCCTATAATATTCTTATTTTTGCCTTTAGATTGTTGCTTTGTTTGTAGATGTGAGAGGCTAGTATGTATATCTACATTAATTTTGTATATATAAGCACATGCACATGCGCATATGCATGTGCGTGCGTGCGTGCATGTGTGTGTGTGTGTGTGTGTGTGTGTACATATAGGCATGCTTGTATGCAACTCTTTGATTTTGCATTAATGTAAAGCAAAAAGGCTTAACTCCAATCTCTCAAATACTATTATGGGCCTAATGGTACAATGTCTCTATAAGCTTGTCACAACTCTTTTGACAAGTTCATAATGAATAATGAATAAGGTTGCCACTTTAGGTTACAAAAGAGATTGATGAGGTTGTTAAGGGTAAGAGTTCAGAGTTTTGAAAGGCAAGCATAATGGAATGAAAAATAGGGATAAGTATCAGTTTTGCACTTTTGCTTTGTAGTAGCTATGGTAGGAAAGAATGAATGGGTGAGGGAGGATAGGGTGCTTGGGACTTCTTTTGAGAGAGAGAGAGAGAGAGAGAGAGAGATGGAATTAGAAGGGTGATAGTTGGCACATTTGATTGAGAGGGAAATGAGGTTGGAAAAAGGATCCAGAGAGAATGTTCTTAGCCACAAAATGATTGGCGCTTTCTGTGAAATGAATCCCATCCCAACTAACATGGCTAGAGGGATCATCACAAGTTTCTGTAGCCACAATTTGTCCATCTTGGATCTTGCTATTAGTACATGTCACTGTTGGATCGTAATTGTAGCCACCCTCATTAGGCCCACAACAAGCACTCGTTGGATCTTTAAACCCTATATGTTTCATTTTTTGTTAGATTCGATTAGGGTAAGCTTTAAAAGTAAAAAAAATTGCTAGCACATTGTATCATGTTTATAAGTGATTTTTATAACCACATCTACTTTGTATCAAAGCTGAATATTTTAATGACACGCACTACTATTCTATGATGCTTCCCCAATCTGAGGTCTTGAACATTGGATTTTTAAAATAAAAACCACACAATCAAACTTATTATCTTCAAACAAAAAAAAAACGAATTTCTATCTAAGGAAAATGCTAATTCCAATACAACCATTATAAAGAAATCTTTCATTTCACCATGATATAACTTCTTACCTACAAATGTATAAAAATCTCTCCAAAAAAAATTCCAAGACAAGCATAATCAGGAACTTTTTTAAATCAACATTCAAAAAGAAAAATAGTTACCAAGGAATACATCTTGAGTTTTTTTAGCCATTCAAGTCCTTACAAAATGCTTTTTGCTTTTGGTGATTGAGGTGACTAGTTGTAAAGGAAATGATGGTATATTTATATGGTATAGATGTTCTTGTTCATAACTATTGTGTAATTGCCTGAATTGAACATTATAAAGATGGAAATCACCTAGTAAATATGGTTGTGATATTCGAGGGTGGCCTTTTGTGGTTGCCTTGGGGACATATATAAATTAATGGATTTCAAGGGTCAAAAGGGAAGTCTAGTTACCCTAACATATTTCAAAGACTCACTTATGTTGAAGTAATAATGTAAAGCTTCTTTTGATGTGCACCTCATATGATACAGATATATGTAAATATGCAAGTGCGTTTGTGTTATGCCTAAAGAGGTAGTTCCAATATCCCACTAAATTAGCCTACAATTGACTTAATTGTTCGTTAAAGAAAGGTCTAGAAGCAACTAGTTTTCTTAAAACGGTCAATGCGACAAACACATTACGATGTAGTCATCAAAGTCTTATGCATCTATGCCTCACATTAGTCTTAACAATTCATAGAAAGATGTGTATGAATGCAACCCTTTATGTATGAGTATTCCACACTAAATTTAAATACATTGTAACTTAACTCACATGATACCCTACAAGTGCCCTTGGGACAATGGCACCCATTAATCACATATGCAACCTACTCCAACCACACCAAGTGTCCATTCTTATAAATGAGGAAGCAACATAAAGGCATTGCAAAAATATGTAGGGAAAGTTTGTTTAAGAAAATTACCATTTGAGGATCCATTAGCCCATAGTTGAAATTTGATGGTATAAGAGTCCACATAGATGACAGATGCACCATACAGTTGAGTTTGAAGTAGGAAAGACTTGTTTCGTAGCAAGTCGTTGAAACTGGACACAATTGTATTGAACGAGACTAAACATCCGTACGCATCCACATCACTTGTATTATGTGCATAACTAGCCAATATACCAGGGTAGCAACCCAAAGGACCCATGTTGGTAATCATGAAGAAGCGTGCCCCATCAATATAAAGACTCTGCATATTATAAAATTAGCTCCAATGACTTGTATTCTAATTAAATTGACATCTCGATTTGATTCACATGTAGTGCACATTAGGAAAGACATGTCTCCTTGAAGGAGTTCTAGGTGTTCCATTTATAATTTTTTTTTTTATCAATTTGTATGTTGATATAAACCAAAAGAAGGTTGCTAAGTTTCACACATGCATTTCAATCATGACATGGGCTAAGGGGACCATTTTTATGCAAGCTACTATGATGAAGCATGGGACCTTTGGATTCTAGGTCTTGGGGACAAAGGATGTAGCCTTCATGGCATTCTAAAGGTAGGACTATATCAAAATTAGAACTACTTGCACAATCAACAATGCAAAAGTTTGACAAGACAACCTATCAATGATAAACTAAAGTAAACAAATTGAACATTTGCAAGGTGAGAACCAAGTTCATTTGACTTTGGAAGTATGGTTGTGAACAAGGAGCGGCAAGCTCAAAACAACTACTTATGCCTATGCATGTGGGTGTTGATTCTTTCAGTGTACTTGTCTATGACTCTCAAATTGGTATCACATAGGTGTGGATGTTGGAACTCAAGCTTTGTAATATACATTTGATGCCATGGTTGCGGAAAACAAGTTTTGTTAGTCCTTCCCCGAATCTTCACCTGTATAACCTATAGTCTCTTTACAATCTTAGAGCGGAACAACTAGACTAGCCTTGTTTTTATCAATTTTAGAAAGATACGACCAAAATAGCATCGTTTTCCTAAATTTTAGGGAGATACAAGTAAGATAGCATTGTTTATATTGATTTTGGAGAGATACAACTACAATAGCATTGTTTTTATCAGTTTTTTTTAATATTTAAAAACTTTACTCTTAGAAAATTTAGAGGTCTTTATACAATGTTCACAGTTCACTAGACACTAGACACTAAACCTCGGTTTTCTGGGAACACTGAATGATTGGTGGAAAACAAAATATATTTAATTGCTTCACCTTGAAATTCATAATTCTTTAATTGGTCACTTTCTAATGCATAATTTTGAAATTTCAATATCACCATCTAAGGGCCAATCTTAGACTTATATTTTCAATTAGTAAGCATGAAGATTGGACTTACATTTGCAATTACTAAGCATAATTTTTTTTGCAATGACTCAAATAATGTAGGGGCTTGATTATAAGCAGTAACAATAAGGTACCTGTATAGTGTTTCCAATTGCATCCACCACCTGAGGGAAGATGGCAGAGACTTGGTTGAGAGGAGTCCCAACAGACAACTGAGCAGAGAAATCATTCTGCCCCATATCAAACGTGTACAAGGCACTGTCAAAGGTGGATGGCAAGGGCAAAACATCTCTGAAAAGCCCTGTCCATCAGTCATTACAGCACAGTAGTATATATCACATTGACTGATCATACAGAAGAAGTTTTAGACAAATTCACACTATAATTTCCAGATTGTGAATTACGACAACATTGTCAGCTTATCCCGGGGAGGAACTGCATAGCTAGATAGGTGCGGTTGGGGGTGGGGGACTGCTGGCCCAGGGCCACAGCACTATATATCCATTGAATGTTCATAAAGAAAGTAGTTTTAGACAAATTCCCACTACAATTCCCACATCGTGAATTACAACAATGTCATAAGCTTGTGCGAGGAAGGGATGGCACACCTGGCTAGGTGTGGTTGGGGGCAGGGGGCTGCTGGCCCCCGCCACACCTAGCTAGGCATGCAGTGCCTCCTGGGCAGAAGCTCATGATGTTGAACACAAGAAAACAAGGGAAAAGAGCCCCTTTTCCCATGTCATGCTAAAATGTCAAAAACTTTCTGTGATATAAAGAAAGAAAATGATCGAATGCCAACCACAGTCTAACAGCACATTCCTCTTACATCTACAAAACCTGCAGCTTCACCTAATTCAGCATCGCATCGTATTGGAATGCTCACAAACGAATTGTTGGGCCATACATCGAGATCAAATTATCTGATTCACCATAAGGCTAACTTATAGTTGGGGGCGGAGCACTGACATCGAAATTGGATTCATCATGGCATCATACTAAGAATTACAGTCAGGCAGTACACTGAGATCAAATCTGCTTCAGCATGGCATCATACTGAAACCTATTTGAATGCTAAGATTATAAGTAGCCAGTAGATCGAGACGAAATACAAATGCAAGTCGTTAGAGCAAATAGTTTATACTGAGATCAAATTTGATTCAGCATGGCATCATAGTGAATGCTAAATACATTGAGATTACATTTAGATACAATCAATTGTGTTGCAGTATTAAAGGGAAGGCAAATGATGCTTTCAGAAAATCAAATGGGAGCTCAATGAATGGAAATTATTACCTTTGGAGTACAGCTCAAGGGTCTTGGCTTTGAGCTGGCTGAATTGGTTGAATTGGATTTGCAGGTAAAAGGGGCTTAACCAGCCTATGGGAGCTACTGGGGCTGTGGGCTTTAGGACTGAAGCACCAGCTGTTGCAAAGTTGGCGCCATTTGTGAAATTTGATCCAATTGCATCCAAGTAGGGGGTGAGAAAGGGCAATCCAAGACTTTGAGCTGCACATGATTAACACACAACACCATGTTTTCATGGATCAGCCACATGAGTAAACATCAAGGTTTCAGCCTGGCAATGCAGACTCCAGCAAGAAATCCTCAATCATCTTCAACCAAATAAGTTGTCCCATATGGATGCTCATGCATAGATAGCAAAATGCGATACATGCATAGATTCCGACAATATACACACATATCTGGGTGTGCAAGCACATATATATCATCACATGTGAATCCCCATGATTTTTTTCTCGAAACACAGAGTGCTCCAACAGCATCATGAGCCCTTGCAAGGGAGCTACCCATACTGAGCCTGTTACAATGTCTGCACACATGTGCCTCCTGTGATGGACAGACATACTTGCACACATGTGCTGCTATAGGAAAACCACAGGGGGGACTGATGAAATCAATTACATGCACATGTACACCACAGGCACCTGGTAAGCCGGCCCACCGTTCAATCAGCCATGCAATGTTTATAGCTGCCCATGTGCTGAGTCCCATAAGTAATGCAACTTCCAAAAGGTACATACTGTGTGAGCATAAAACCATCAATGTACACATGTACTGCAGCCTGCCACCTTCTGATATCTGTTGAAGTGCCCCTTGAATACCGCAAATTTGCATGTATCAGTTCTTTAGTTGCATACAACGAATGGTGTCAATTACCTATGAAGTCAATGACAAGCCTCCCATCACTGAATCTGCCAGCAGGCTCCTTGAAGTAGGTCTCACCATTCGGCCGAGCTTGGGCAGGAAAGGCAGCGACGAGGCCACCAGTATCAGAATTGGAGTCTCCAAAGTTGAAGATGGCAGGGAAAGGACAATCTGCAGTGGTAGGAGCAGCCAACAGCAGCAACAGCAATGGATAGGAGAGGAAGGGAGCTGCACTACGGGATGGAAACCACATGATGTATAAACTCTAATAATGATGGATACTCTGATGATGATGATGATATCTAGAAGGGAAGTAAGCTGGGAGTAGACTGGCAATTATGATGTATATATAGATGGGTATATGTCTATCTATGTGCATGTGCGAAGTGTACTGATGATGATGAAATATAGAATAGAAATTCGCTGGAAGCAGACTGGAAATTGTGATGTATGTATGTCTATGTGTGTGTGTGTGTATACACAGAGACAAACATAGATGTAGAATACAAATATTTACAGGAAAAGAAAAACAGAGAGCCTAAGGTGTAGCAAGCGGCTCTGGTAAGCTCTCTCTCTCTCTCTCTCTCTCTCTCTCGTCACATATAACCATCTTCTGTATCTACTTTCTAGAGTCCACACATAGAATATGATTAACATGTGTATATATATATGTGTGTGTGTGTGTGTGTGTGGTGGTGGGGGGGAGGAGAACACATGCATGAACAAGATCTTCTCTTTATTCTCTTTCAATACAACAACCTAGTCAAATGGTTTGATTGGAAGTCCCCCTGTGCCCTTCTTCCTTCCTTCCTACCTTCCTTTCTGTCTTGCTTTATGTTGCCCTGTGCCTGCCTGCTTGCCTGCCTGGCTCCCCTACCGTTCGTCCATCAGAGATCACATCCCCTTCACGGGATACGTCCTGAGAGAGGGAAGGGCTCGACTGATCTGCAAGGGAGTGGTTGCTTGGTCCTTGTCTCTCTCTCTCTCTCTCTCTCTCTCTCTCTCTCTCTCTCTCTGTAAAGCAATTATTCCGAAACCACCATAAAGGCAGGGGGCTCTTGTCGATTGGCTGGCTCCAATAGCCTACTACCACTACCCCGCCTTCTCTCCTCCCTTGCAAAAGTTGTCTTACCGACACGCATATAGCGTAGTCGTGGTAGAACCTTGAAATTTGACACATGCATTATCGGGGTGGGGGGGGGGGGGGGGGGGTGGTTGTATATTGGGAGGGTTACATATAGTATACCCTCTCTGTCATGTGTGTGCATTTCTCATGAATAATGTGGTGGTGGTGGTGTATTGGGAGGGTTACATATAGTAAACCCTCTCTGTCATGTGTGTGCATTTCTCATGAATAAAACACTGTTTTTTCCTATCCAACCTTTCTTCGCTTTTGAATATAAAAGGTGCACACAAATGGGATTGAAATACCCATTTGTTGAATTGACATTGCACACATATGTATGCGATAGTGAAGGTGTCACTCACCTCTTAATCGATTACCTACAACCTATTAGCCTTGCAAAATCTAGTCATATCATAGAACAACCTACAATAGAACTTTTGACAAAAATGAGATCTAGAAAGCTACATTCAAAAACCCAATACATTGTTTTCCACGATAAAGAATCCATACTTTAACATAGAAAGCAACATTGGACTCAACTACACATTCGAAATCCATCTTTCCAATCAACTCATAAAAGTGTGTTGGCTTATGGAAGAACCTACCCTTTGGAGCGATCAAGCCCATGAATTGGTTTTCAAGTCAATCAATACGTTCTTCTAGTACCTTTACTTTTGTGTGTGTCTATGTGAGTGTGTGTGGACTTTAGGTTGTCTATATCAATCATCTATTCACATGAATACGCGGTATAGGCTTTTGTTTTAATAATGCTTCATGCATGTGAACCACAATCCTCCATTTAGATTTGCTAGCTCACATTAAGTCAAATCAAGGCACAACTACAGAGATTGATTCTCTAACATCGACATGTTTTGTTTATGTATAAATGTAAGCCAATGCCATAAAGTAGGTGCTTTTTGTTTAGGTCTCCCATAAGAACAATGTATCTCAAAGTCTAATTACTTCATTGCTTATAGGACATGGAATAATGTTTCTCAAAGTCCAATTTACTTGTTTGGTTATAGAACTGTTCTTGGATTCTTACTGTATTCTATTAACATACTAGCTTGTTAGATTTGTTTTAATACTTTGATATGGAGATATGTGGCTTGATAGTTCTCAAATGCCTTTAGTGTGTTGAATGACATGGAACTTTTTTGGAAAGCTAGAACTATTGTTTGCAATATGTTGCTTATGCTTCTAGTGCCAACCATGTAAGGCGCAACAATATGTATATAATACAGACATACATACATACATGCACAAACATACATGCATATGTGTGTGTGTGTGTGTGTGTGTGTGTGTGTGTGTGTGTGTGTGTGTGTGAATAAAAAGTTGTATAGAGCTTTTAGGGTATGTATGGATTGAACATGAGTTCTATGGGGAGCTAAAGAAAAGGGGAGTACATAACTTCTATGTAATGTACAAATTGACCATGAGTTCTATGGGGTTGCCGGGAACAACACTATTTTTGAACACTTTGTTAGACTTCTTTTTTGCAAACTTCATGATAATTTGAATACAAGTAGACAAGATGCTATTATGTCTTAATTAGAGGCTAAAGATATCCTTATATGGTTTCTCTAATGAGGAATGTTTAATCCCAATATGAATCATAAATATGTAAGAAATAGACAATTGTGTCATTAAAATCTAGACATGAGTTTTTGCTAGCTTTGGATACATATTTGATGCTTGAAGTTCATACTTCATCGATCAAGGATGCCTATTTGCAACATATGGCAATTTGTGTCATTAAGCTAGGCAAATAAGTTCTTGGCCAACTTGGAGATATGGTTGATCCTTCACTCATGTAGTTCCTACTTCATTAGTGCCATGGGCTACAACCTTTCTTAGTGTTGTTTTCATCAAGTATTGTGATAGACCTATGCTAGCTAACCTCTCAATACATAATTGAGCATCATAGATATACACTCTATAGTTACTAAATGACTAGAGCATAGTTTATTTACTCTCTATTTACTCAACTCAATCTACTTTATCTTTGTTTATTGCATGTGCACCACCTATCTTTTGTACATGAAACCAAGTTCATGAAAAGTCTAGAGTCTAAATGAAAAAATTATGCTTTTAAAGTACCAAAAAATTTGCAAAATCATCATTACATTGTCAACTACTCAAGCAATTGTAACTTTTTCGTGTATACTTTCAATTAGATAGACTTATGCTTGAAAATGACTTTGTATGTGATTCACTTATGGGAAAATATGATTTATTTCCAAGCAGCCTTCAAAATGACATTTTGATATCCTACAATGTTACCAAAATTAGTGCCAACTAATCATAATGCCTCTAGTAAAAAACAGAAATTGCTTGCTCTTTCTTGTGAATGTGTCATATACACAAAATGTCACAACTTTCTTCTGCACTTTGAGTAACAGACATATCATCAAAACATTAAATTCCAAAGTACATAAACCATATAAATACTATCATGATAGTATAGTTATTCTCAACAATCTCTGTACATCCGGTTAGGCTCTTGTGTTATATAGCATAAAACAATATTGTAGTTTATGAGTCTTTATTATAAAATTTAGAGTTCTCATCAATTATAAGCCTTGTCAAAGCTCCACTAGTATACACCATTGTATTTACCTAGGGTTATGCAAACTTTCATTTTATCCAAACAAGTATGTGCAAATACAAATATCACTTCTATATACACACACTCTATAGGAAGTAGAGTATTGGGTAGTTTGACAACTTCAATGTCAGGTCACTTTTGTTTTGCTAGTTTCAATTAAGAAATTTTGATAGCCAACATTTGGTGATGCAATCAAAAAGGCCTACCATCACTAATTGTTATAATGGAAGGAGTAGTCATAGTAATTGTAGTAAGATCATTCAAGAGTAATTCAAATTACATGAAAGAAATGGATTGAAATATGAATCTCAAATCTCACATGAGAAACATAATGGGCATCTAAGGCATCAACAATTACCTTAACATTAGGGTTTCAAAAATGAATCAATTTAAGAACAAACTAATAATTTACTAACCAATACTACATTTCATGGGGCAACTTAAATAGTAATACATATGTTAGGGCCTTCAAAATTTTCTCCACTAGGGTATCATATTAGTTATTAGTTTAACCAAACCAATGAAGATGTATTTCATATGTGTGTGCAAGCATGCATATATGTGTGTTTGTGTGCAAACTAATGCCTTAGATAGTAGTGCTTTTAAAAAAAAAACCAATCATGTATGCAAATACATAAATCTTTATAGCTTCTTATATAAGCATATGTAGGCAATCATAAATGCAATTTTATGAACATTTGGGTAGGTACATGTAATGAAGTGCTTACTAAGCATTTAGACCAAGGTTTTGAGGCATATTTGATAAATGCTTTGGTGCCACAATGGCCCAAGTATAAAAGATGTAACAGACTCATTTTCCATTTTTACCATAGTAATACATTAAGAAGTCTCTTCATCTTTTACCTTCTTCTTCAAGCTTTTATGGCTTCCTTTTTCACTCTCCTCTTTGTCTATTCTCTCTCTTGTTCTAGTTTCTCTCTCTCTCTTCTTTCTCTCATACACTCATATTTTCTCTCTCCTCAAGCCCATTTCCTTATAGTACAAGTATGTTTGCAATTCTATATATGGTTTAATAAAGCTATGTGTAAGCTTCCATGGATGCAACAAGGTAGTTATGCATACATGCATCTGTATGCATGTATATACATACATACATGTGTAGTATATATATAGGGTTGGATAGTTATATGAATGTACAATATGGAGGTATACATGCTAATAAATAAACTAATATAGTATAAATAGTTAAAATGCTCTATCTAGATGAATGAAGGGGAGTGACTATATATCAACACAAGTTTGTCAAAAGAGAGGATATATGGAGTCTAACACCCAACACTCATGAGAATAAAAATAATAATATACAAGATATGTGTGTATGTGTGCATGTGCATATGCACATGCACTTGCACACTTGCATGAGAGAGAGAGAGAGAGAGAGAGAGAGAGAGAGAGAGAGAGAGAGAGAGAGAGAGAGAGAGAGAGAGAGAGAGAGAGAGAGAGAGAGAGAGAGAGAGAGAGAGAGAGAGAGAGAGAGAGAGAGAGAGATCCAAACAACTAGACTTTTTAACTAGAGAATCTTAAGAAATGTAAGAAGTGAGACCAATCAAAAGTTCTTTTTTCTTTGAAATTTCCATTATCTTGATACGTCATGTGTCCCCTCACCAAAAATGACCTAAGCTAAAAGAAGAAAACCAAACATTGACAAAAAAGTAACTCTGAGTTCTAGTCATGTTTTTAATGTTCAAGTTGAACACTAGTGATCCTTTACTAAGTCCAATCCATTCTACATGA
This sequence comes from Lygodium microphyllum, assembly GCF_053477565.2. Lineage (NCBI taxonomy): Eukaryota > Viridiplantae > Streptophyta > Polypodiopsida > Schizaeales > Lygodiaceae > Lygodium > Lygodium microphyllum. Next base: position 78,803,383 of record NC_141163.1, on the reverse strand, counting down.
AAGAAAGAGAGTAATGTTTTGCTAGTTATTGATTTTTCTAATGTTGCTATGCTTTCTTTAGTATATTTAGTACCATTTGCATCAAAAGATAAACAACAATTCCAATGATGAAATGGTGCCTATGATGTGACATCTAAATGCATAAAAGCAAACACATTACTATTATGATGCCATAATTGTTATATATGTAAAAAAACTAGTGAAAAAGTTTTATTGATGAGAAAGTGGCAGATTAGCTTCAATGATTGAAACTAAATAGAAATTAGAGATATACATAAAAAATAGAGAAAAACCTGCTTAATGATATAATGAAAAATCACATAATGAGAAAACTAAACACAAAAGAAGCCAACACATAGGCAAGGAAAATAATGAGAACACTTGAGTTGGGAGCTCCTAGTGCTACCAAGTTAGGATTGCTACAACAATAGCCTCCTTAAACCAAGGTTAGAATTTGTTTAAGTGAATGTAAGTGAAGGAATTAATGGTACAATGAAAAAACATACCATAGTCACCTCACACACACACACACACACACACACACACACACACACACATTAATACTCCAACTTTAGTTACTCACTATTAACTACATCAAGAGAGGCATTCAAAAGCTTAAAGTTATATTGGATTGCTTTGTTTATGGGATCTTTCATATCTAATCAAGCTAGTGAGTGGTGAGAACAAATGATCTTGCAATGAGACATGAACATTATAACATCTTTTGCACCACATTTATTTTTTAAATCAATTCAAACTCTAAGAAAAAATAGAAGCAATGTTAAGGATCATTTGCAAGTCAAAATTGATAGTCACCATAATACATAAGTTTGGTGTTGGTCGTGACCAAGATGAGAATACATGAGTTTAAAAGTATAGAAGCATCATCATAATAAGCAACATGTGAAAATAAAGCACTCTAAATCCATGACCATCTCCTTCACCAGAAATCCAATTTGATAGAGAACAAAAGTGGAAGGGGCCACCACACACAGAGGCAAATAGATAATATTGGTCATGTGATTAGAATATGTAGAACTCCATGCAATGCCATAGTGAATATGGGTGAACTATTGCTATGTGTTAAGAGGATTTCTAATCCTTGATATAGAATGTGGAATAGACTCCTTAGCAATGCCATGTTGCTTTTAGGATAAGGTTGATTATAGGTAGAGAGAGGAAGGTGTTTTAAGACTTGTAATACTTGGCTAATCTTCAGCACCGAGTCAATAGAAGTTCTCATTTTTATTTGAAGAGTGCACTACAATAGTTTATTATGATCCTTGATCACTTGCAGGTCGCACACTAACTACTCTTTGATGGAGCCAATAAGGTTCACAAAAGAACATAAGGGACACACACACACACATACTACAAGATATAGGTCTCATGCTCACGTTCAAAGTGACGAAAATATTCACAATAAAAATTGCCTGCCTTGTTGCTAAACATGTTGGTATTAGCATCTCCATAGAACTGTCGCAATTTGCATCATTGCTATTGGCATCACTATTTGCATCTCAAATAACAACAAAAATAGCGATATTTTGCAACAACAATAGCAACACGTGTAGTAAATTTGCGACGCTAATAGCGACGATTACAGAGAAAAAAAAATTTGTGGCAACAATGTGTTGTATTTACATTCTACAAATGGATTGCATGTAAAGTGTACAATGGTCATCAAAATGAAGGCAAAATGTACTTGAACCCACAAGATTGATACATAAAGTAAATATACGATCTTTGAATGAAAGCTCATGGAATCATGGCAAGATACAAAGGATGATAATAACATAATGCATAGAAAATGCCTACATAAATTACATGACTAAAAAGGAAGAGGATGTGCGCTCCATGAATCCAAGCACGAGCTATAGATCCTCGCCATCTGAAAGCTCATCTAGACGCAAAGGAGCATCGAACGGACTCTGCAAAAAAAAAAAAACCAACTACTACACATCAGTCCACCATACATAATGCATTTTAATAAAAATAGTAACTACGGACAAGAAAGATGAGTGACTTACTGGGCCACCGCGTGTATACAATCTATTGATCAATGCAGTGAGACCATGTCTCTCTATATATCGAGTTTGTAGGCCTATGGGATCATGGTTTGTAATAGAGTACTGCAAAGAAAAAAAATACAACAGTTAGAAACACGATCGTCAGTACAAGCAATATTGCAAAAAAATAAGTGAGAAGAACAAAAGAAAAACTTATAAAGTCCTCCAAATAAGTCCTATAGTAGCCGCTACTCCCAAGATGATGGACCACCCTGCCTCTAGTCATGCCACGCTGCCTTGTGTTGATGTCTCCAGCATCCTGGAGAATCTGTAGCCTCCTCCCTGAGTCTACACCAGCTATCTGCATCTAGCCACTCGGGCTTTGAGGCACCACTCTTAAGTGCCTTGTGTGCGTCCAATTGTATGTGTGACATGTACGTACATATGCACTCCATCATCCAACCTATGAAAAATCTATCTACTGCAATGGGTATCGAAAACTCCTCATGCAAGGATGCTACTATGTAGTCCTTACTCCTCTCTGTTATGTTTTTCCAGTGATCCAAGACTTTGTGCTGAAAAACTTGTTGGCACAACTCTCTCATACGAGCCTTTTTTCTCCTCCCCTCATCATTCATGATCATGGCTCTTGTTCTATTATCTACAAGGTATCCATACCCCTCTAGGGTATGTCTAAGATGTGTCCTCTCCCACCTACGACCACGCTTCTGGGCATAACAAGGAGACCCCTGTACATCTGGTGTATCCACGAGGGTGGTATCTCTCAGAGTAGCACCCCTAGGGGTGCCACATGGCAGACGACTGAACAAAAGCTAGAGTCACTAGAGTACACGTCCCCACATGTGTGACAAATACTACGGGTGATGCAACTCTACCAAAATGACAAGATGGAGACACTGCATCAGCGTCTCCACAACAACCACCTGAGGCTCCCTCTCTCAAACCTGCACAAGAGCGAGAAGTAGCACCTGTATCTCGAGCTGACCATGAGCTCAACCCATCCACGTCTCCCCAACATCCCCCAGAACACTCCCTCCATCGGGCCCAAGTCTGGAGCATCAACCTCGTCTATTGGAAACTGAAGCATCAAAGTGTGCTGATGTAGATCTAACAGAACGGCCCGATGGTGATCGAGCCATCTGATCTGGAGACATATATGTAAATATATCCTGCAACTCCTTGTTGCTCATTCATCGACTCATTGTGCTCTCCAAAATATTGTCAAAGGTCACCTATGTAGACAAAAAGTGATGTTAGCATAGTCAGTATAAAGATTCAAGCAAAGCATGATAATATAACTCTGAAAAAAATGATGTTACTTAAAATGTAGTTTCTAGAGTACCCTTATAAGTGATTCATCAATGAATTGTGTAGGCAGATTGTGCAAGTATAATGTAGCCTATGGTCCCATGTCAATTTCCTGGCACAACTCCGCATAGACTGGAAGGTCGATAGACAAGTCACCACAAAAGGATAAGTTCACCTTGTTCTCAAAGAATTCTTAGCCTCATATCTTTCCGTCATCGTTACCCAATTCTGTTGCCTCTACACGCTCCAAGCCATCTTCGACCTCCACCCCTTGCAATATCAACCCCTCCATTTGCATATTGTCCTCATCTACGCTAGGAACATTGCTTTCATCATACACTCACACTTTGGGAAGCTGAAGGTACAACGTACCACCATCGAGGTTGTCAGGGGTTTGGATAGAAAATTACATGTTCAAAATTACATACAAGAGAGATTCAACATTTGTGACATATACCATGTCGTAATAAATTTTTAAAAAATAGTTCATGCACCTATTCACAATGGGCCGACAAGACAAACGTGTCCCTTAGATTTGTCCATCATTTTTTGGAATCTATTTCAAGAAATCTAGATGGACCTCATCAAATGAATGCCCCCGACTCCTTCCAATACCACTTTGAACCACTACACATCGAATATGATCATGGAGAAGCTATGATAATCAATCGTGATAACACTTTGCAAGTTTCCAAAGTACTCCATCTCATCTATAACGGTGTTTGGATCCATGGCTCGCCATTGGCTCTCTTGCTTGAACTTTGCCATGACACCACAATCCGTTGTGGAGCACATTTTATCGATGCGCTCAACGTGGAAATGTTGCATGTGCGACCACGCCGCACTATATATTTTGTATTGTACATTGAAATGATTAGATTAGTTGTCACATATAAAAGCTAGATATGATAGCTTATAAAATATGTGGTCACCTTTGGACTACATCCCCTCGAGAATTCCCACTCCTTAGTAGAGATCTCTGCCCCTTCACAAGAGGCTGCGATCGAAGCTCTATGTAACCATCGCATTGACATAAATTGTGGTATCTCTTCCATGCCCTCAGGATATTGAATCGATCGATGGCACTTCTTCATGATCTTTCTTGGCTTGCTCGTACCTAGCAAGCCACGTCTCCATGGATGCATGGTGCAAAATACAAAAACGATTCACTTTATCCTCCATTGCAGTATTCGTCCTTTTTTCTACCCCATTTCCAACCATCACATCTTGGGTCAGTCTATCATCATCCTTGAGAAACCATAGCATATTGTTGTCTGAATCCACTGTTGGTAGCCACTGTGAAATATGCACTAATGCCTCAAACACCAACCAACCTTCAGCTATGCTACCTTATGACTGAGCTCATTGTTGCACAAAGTCTTTCAGGGTTTTCATGAAGCACTCCAAGAAGAACATCCATCGTGTATGGATAGGTCTCGCAATCTCCACTTCATCTATAAGATGCACTAGGAGGTGGGTTTGTATCATGAGCATGTTGGTGGGTAGGTACTTCTCAAAGAGACAAACTGTCTCCACTACTCCTTGCCTTGTGGATTCAATAGAGAATGTCTTGATCTCCTTTTGTGAGATCCATTGTACTAAATTTGACAACTTGTAAATCGCCCCGCATATTTTTGGAGTGAGGCATCTTGTAATCGTGATCGGTAGTATAAAATGCAACAATTGAAGAAGCATTACGAACACCGACTAGACTCCAAATAGAAAAATATGCATGCCACTTACAATCCATTCGTAGTACAAACCTAACATATCTTATGCCAACCATGGGATTTTAATTCGTGATTGTTGCTTGTCTTTAGAAAAAGCGGATATGAGAGAATGCATCATACTTGTGTCGGAGTGTGGATAGACCTAATAATTTTCTTCACAATGCACTCTTCTTTAGTGGGACAAAACCCAAGGATCACGAGGTAGTTGCAAGTGACCATCATCACTTGCTTGTTGACTGTGGCCAAAGCGCCTCCATCTAGCCTACCTCCTTCAAATCCATTTGTGCCCCTGTAGTGTCTCTGTTTCCTATGATGTGGTCCCATAATAAGCTGCCCACATTCTTGAAACTATGTATGGGATCCAACAAGTGGTTGATCTGTAAGTGGGTCCAATATGGAAACTCGTAGAAAATCGAGAACCGTTGCATTCCGTTTGGATGCAACTCTGTGTGGACCACTTTTAACTCGTACCAAATTTGGGCATTCATTCGTGCTAGAGGTTGTCCAAGAAAACCCTCCCTCAGTTCATGACTCTACGGAGAAAGAGGTGTGTCCTTGATATACCATCTTCTTCATGGTTCATGACCTTGGGAGTCTAACTGTGGCCCACACAATGGACATGCATGATAACCTGAGGTAACCAAACCTGTCCCAACACCTCTATTTAATGAACAAAAACTTGAACAAGTTATGATAGATATGACCAATGAGAATGGAAGCCTACTTACCTAAGCACTCCCCAAATCCCGAAAAGTAATGCATGGTCCACATGAGAATGACTCATATACTGGCGGGCCGTCGATCATCATGCTTGCTCATATTTTCCACGGTGACCCCCTCCTCCCACAAAATCTTAAGCTCATCGACTAATGGATAGAGATAGACATCCATATTCTTGACTTTGTAGAAGCCAGGAATGAGCAAGCTAAGGATCAGGTGTCCTTTATTTGTAGAAATCCACAGCGAGATGTAATTAACAAGGACTACAGGCCACACACTGCAAGAAGTTGAGCGGAGACCAAATGGGTTCACGCCATCCATAGCAAGACCGAGCCAAATATTCATTGGCTCTCGTGCAAAGCTTGGAAAGGTAGAGTCAATGTGGCTCCATGCACGTGAATCCATTGATATTCGTTGGACTCCATCTATGGATATATTCTACACATGCCACATTGTCAAGTCATCATGCCCAATGTACGAAAATGTGACGTATACGAGGGATAAGTGAAAAGTATCTAAGAACTTTCTGAGGGATGGTTTGCCCTTGCAAATCCTATCGATACCTATGAGCATCACACTTTGGACATGTCTCCATAGTCTCGTACTCTCCTCAAAACAACACGCAATCATTGACATATGCATGGATACTATGGTAGTCCATGCCAAGATTTCGTAAAACATGCTGCACATCATGAGGATACTCATGCATGGTATTTTCAAGTGGCAATATATGATACTTTAGCAACCTCAAAAGAAATCATAAAACACCTTGAAAAAGCACAATTGTTTTTTATAATGGTGTCGAAAAGAAATCAACAAAGCGTACCTAGTGTTAAGATTTAAAAAAAAAACCTCCCTCATTTAATGTACCTTGTATATATACAACCACTAGCAATGAAATGCTCAACCGTAGTTCACTACATTTTCTATATTGTCTCTATCTCTATCTCTTATTGTGCACATTATCCTCTTATCTTCAAGTTCTTAGTTTACACGACATGGTATCAAAGCACCAGGTCCTATCATTCTAGCTTATCATATTCTCCTCAAATTCACAAACTACTCGTCCTTCTTTAATCTCATTCTTACAATGGCTCTCGTTAATGCCACCCCCTCTCCTACAATCCACACATCAAGATCGACAAACTCAATGGCAGCAACTATCAAGCGTGGAATCTGAGGATGAAACTTTACCTATCTCAAGAAAATCTATGGAATATTATCAATGGCAAGGAAGACTGCCTTGAACAAGAAGGAGCAGACAAGGAAGATTGGATGCAAAGAGATACAGCTGTGAGAAAGGAAACACTTGTTCATTGTGGAGATCGCAAAGTACAACTAGTAAGAACAATACCCACTGCAAAAGGTATTTGGTAATTCTTCAAAATACATATGAACACACATATATTGTTTATCAAATGACCATGTTTAGAAAACTGTCTACTACCACTATGCATGAAGATCAATCTACCACTAAGTTCTTAGAATAGTGGCAATCTTTGCTAGATGAAACCATAATATTTGGTTTGGTCATCTTAGAGAAATACAATCCATTTTTGTACTTTCTTCTTTGCCTCTATCTTGGAGAGTCTATATTACTACTCAAATTTCCACTAACAAACTCAATCTTCAGCCACTGATTAATAGAATCAAGCAACAGCAACTCATGAGAGATACTCTTTCTACTTCTTCAAATCAAGAATCCAAGGCTCTAGCTATAATTGCTTATAACCCAAAACATTTTCACAAAAGAGCTCAACAGTTTCATCAAAAGCCCAAGTTTTCTTCTCAGTCTAACTTCAAAGGGATTCTTGGTAATCCTCAACATAAGCCCAACTCTTACCAATCTTTTCAATCCTCATCCTCAACAAGAAACCCTCATTATCATCTCATATGTAATGCTTGCAAAAGGCAAGGTCATATTGAAAAGGATTGTCGTCAAAAAAATAGATTCAACAAATATCAATCAAAAGGTCAGGCTCACTTTGTTAGTATCGGCAATTATGACATAGAAGAAGAACAAAAAAAAATCATCAGCCTAGCCACAAGTGTTTGGGCACCTTCATCAAACTCCAAAGAAGAATATACATGGTTTCTAGATTCTGGAGCTACTCATCATATGACTTTTCACAAGAAAAGGCTAGTCGACTTCAAAGAAATCTCTACTCCACTTCGTGTTGCCATGGGGGACAACAATATTCGACAAGCTCAAGGCTACAGCACAATTCAAGTGGAGCTTCCCTCCAATCACATCATCAAGGTACATAGAGCCTATTATGTTCCCAATCTCAAGAAAAATCTATTAAGTATTAGTGAGCTCACTTCTCAATCCTCTCTCACTGCATCTTAAATAAAGACCACTGCATCTTAAAGCTACTCTCACCTTCTCTCAAACTTACTTGCCCCAAAGAAGGTCGGTTTTATACACTTGGATATTCACTACTACAACCTTCTTCAAATGCTTCAGCCAACTCCACTTCACTCACAAGTCTACCACAGAACACCCTCCTATGGCACTCTAGGCTTGGCCATGCCTCTCATTATGTTCTCCAACAACTTATTCACAAGAAAATTGTCCGCGGCATTCCACCTTCTCTCTCTCAACTTCCATTTTGTCAAGCTTGTGCTCTCAGTTTAGCCACAAATCTTCCTTATCCCAAATCTTACTCCATTATGACTCAACCACTTCAATTAGTTCACTTCGACATTTGTGGTCCAATAAATCATGTTTCTCTCACTAGAGCAAAATACTTTATGGTGCTTATTGATGATTATTCAAGATATAATCTTTTATATTTTCTCAGGAAGAAGTCACAAGTCTTCTCCAAGTTCCAAGAATACAAGGAAGCAATTGAAAATAAGCATGAGTTACGACTCAAAGCTCTTCGTACAAACAATGGAGGAGAATATACTTCAAATGAATTCGAAGATTATTGCAAGGCCTTTGGCATTCAACATGAGCTTGCCATACCACATCAACCACAACAAAATGAAGTTGCCGAAAGAAATAATCGCACACTACTCAATGTTGCAAAAGCTATGCTATCACTAGCTCGTCTAGGAAAAGACTACTGGGAGGAAGCAATTGCTACTACAACATTTCTTCAAAATAGGTTGTATTCCAACTCCCTACAAAATAATACTCCTTAGGAGTTGTGGTTTGGTCACCCTCCTAACTTATCACTGTCAAGATTATGGGAGAGAAGGAAGGAGTCTCACTTGTAGCTTTCTTGCTTGCACAATGGGGGAATACACACACAGGTGGAGGCTGAAAACAGTTTTTCTCTTCTTAGTTGTGTAAGCCAAAAAGAACTCTAGTACAAAGAAATAGAAGAACACTATATATGGGTCTCAAACCAAACTCAACTAACTAAGGTGGCATACTAACTGAGCCACGAACTAGAGTAGAAAAGGATAGCTGTCATCTAGCTACTATTCATGGGCGGTGTACCAACCGCATCTGTAGCTAACAAGTCGGTGACATAAATGCACAACGGTCACCCTGACATATCACGAGTGGAGCTTGATATCTCAACATTCCCCCTTGAGCTCAATCCCAATTCCTGCGCACCAAGCAGGTCTCTGAACTTGCGCAGCTTCTCTGCGCCCAATGCCTTCATAAATATGTCAGCTACATGATCCTCTGTGCTGACATAAACTAGATTAATAAGACCTAGTAAAACCCTCTCCCGCACATAGTGATAATGCACCTCAATGTGCTTTGTTCTAGCATGATAGACTGGGTTATTTGCCAAGTGTATACTACTCATGTTGTCACAATAAATGACAACTGGCCCATCTGTAGGCTGATGCATATCATAAAGTAGCTTATGCAACCAAGCTACCTCACATGCAGCCATTGTTGCACCCCTGTACTCGGCCTTTGTGCTCGACAAGGCAACTATAGGCTGTTTCTTGCTGCTCCAAGTGACTGCAACACTCCCAAAAGAGAACACATATCCATTGGTAGATCGTCTATCAAAAATACTACCAGCCCAATCAGCATCAGTGTATCCATGCAACTGTATCTGAACCCCAGTCTCATAAAGTAGTCCATACTGCAATGTGGACTTCACATAGCTGAGTATGTGTCTAGCCGCATCCAAATGTGGTTTCCTTGGAGCTTGCATAAATAGACTTACCAATCCAATAGTATAGCTCAAATCTGGCCTAATAGTCATATAAATCAAACTTCCTACTATGTGTCTGTACATAGTAGGGTCTTCCAGAAGCTCACCTACATTTGCGCTCAGCTTCATATTCTGCTCCAAAGGAACTAAAATAGGCTTACAGCCTATCATCCCATATTTGGACAGCATGTCCAATCCATACTGCCTCTGCAAGAGCCGTATCCCACTTGGTGATCTAATCACCTCAATGCCCAAGAAATAACGTAGCTCTCCTAAATCCTTCATCTCAAACTTCTACTTCAATAGCATTTTCACATGAAGGATATCTTCATCACTATCACCTGTCATAATCAAATCATCAACATAAATGACAAGTAGCATAATACATTTCTCTGTTTTTCTCACATAAAGTGAGAAATCTGCCTTGGAAATCTGAAAGCCAATAGTGACAAGATACTGTCCTATCTTGTCAGACCATGCTGTAGGTGCTTGCTTCAAGCCATACAAGGCTTTCTTCAACCTGCAAACAAACTTGGGATGAACAGCATGCACATAACCTGGTGGTTGCTCCATATAGACCTCTTCTTGCAAATCACCATGCAAGAAGGCATTCTTTACATCCATCTGATATAAAGACCATCCCTTTGATGCAGCCATAGCAATGACTCCTCTTACGGTTGCCATCCTTGCAACCGGACTAAATGTTTCTTCATAATCAATGCCATATGTTTGTGCATACCCCTTGACTACTAATCTTGCCTTATATCTATTCACAGAACCATCTGCATTGTGTTTCACCTTATAAACCCACTTACAACCAATTGCATTCTTATCTTTAGGCAAAGGTACCAATTCCCATGTAGCATTTGCTTCCAAGGCATCACTTTGACCATATATGCATAGTGAATGGCTGTAAATCCATCATATTTCAGCCTATCCACATGATACCTAGCTCTGGTAGACCTGCGCAAAATAGGTTCACTCCCAGGTGCTCTCAAAACATCCCTGGTCTTCCTTACTCTAGGTGTAACAATAGAAGGAATACCCAACTCATCATCAATGCTCTATTCTGAGCCACTGGATTCACCATCCACATAAAAATGACTTGCATTCACATCAAACATGGGCTGATCTACATTCTCTTTTCCTTTTCGTGATACCTGCATACCACTATCTGCATTTCTTTGAGAAGATTCTCCTGATCTCAATCTGCATGTCCATGGCGAAGAATGTGAACCACTGCTAGAGGACGCTCCAGGTCCACTAATATCTTGTGACTGTTGCTGTGAATTTTGTGCAGCATTACCATTTTGTGCATCTACAGTATCAATCACATTTACTGGTTTATACCAGCTACTCATCTCATCAAAAACAACATCTCTGCTCACTGTAAACTTACGAATAGAAGGGTTATAGCATCTATACCCTTTTTGCTGCAGACAATAACCAATAAAGATGCACTTCTCAGCTTTTGGATCCAACTTGGATCTCAACTCATCTGGCACATGAACATAGGCAATATAACCAAAAATTTTTAAATGAGAAATATCTGGTTTCCTACCAGTATACCTCTCCTCTGGAATCATGCATGTATTGCTGCAGTGGGAGTCTTGTTCATTATGTAGACTGTTGTAGCAACTGCCTCAGCCCAGTAAAAATCTGACAGGTCTTTTTCATTGAGCATGGCACGAGATACCTCTCCAATATGCCTGTTTTTTCTTTCTGCAATTCCATTTTGCTGTGGGGTATGACTACATGAATATTGTTACTTTATGCCATGCTCTTGCAAGAACCTTGCAAACTCATTTGAGAGGTACTCTCCCCCTTCATCTGACCTCAGGTATTTTATTTACAGGCCTGCTTCTTTTTCAACCATAGCTTTAAGAGTTTTGAAATGCCTAAAAACTTCACTTTTCTTTTTCATAAAATACACCCAAAATTTTCTGCTATAGTCATCAATAAAAGTGACAAAATAATGAGAGCCTCCAATAGATGCAGCTTTAGTAGTCCACACATCAGAGTGGATTAATTCCAATGGCTTCTTACTCTCTTGAACATGTCTAGGAAATGGTTTCCTTGCCTGTTTTCCAAATTGACAGGCTTCACATACCTTATGCATTTCTGCAACCTTGAATTTAGGCAATCCTGCAACAATATTCTGGGCTTGCATTGATTTAAGTCGTTGTACATTAACATGACCAATGCGTTTATGCCAGATATCAATATCTGCAACTACACTAGTCCCATGTGCAAACATTGTTGCACTCAATTCAGACATATTTGCATCCAACGTAAACATTCTGCCCTTCTTCTTTCCTTTTGCTATCAAGTGACCTTTATTTTTCATATCCTCAACAAAGCATCCATGATAATTAAATCTGACCTGCAAGCCCTGCTCAACCATTTGACCAACAGAAACCATGTTCTTGGTGATATTCGGGACATGAAATACATCCGACAGGTATTTCTTTTTCCCATCCTGCATAGACAAATGAATTTTTCCAATCTGCACAATAGGATGTGTAGTATCATCAGCAATCTCCACAAATCCTGGGTTTTCCATTTTCCTTGCATCCTGCATCCATTCTGCATGACTTGTCATGTGGTTTGATGCACCTAAGTCAACATGCCACACATCGTTGCTTTCTTCTGCACTTGTCACAGAATTGGTCATGTACTGCACCATAAACAAATGCTCATTTCTGTCATCACCCTGTCTACTAGAAGATGCATAATTCCCTTGTTGCAATTTTCCATTCATGATGTCATTCTGCTTTTTATAGCAGTCTTTAGCCATATGACCCATTTTACCACAGAAGTAGCATTCAACATTGCTGTTTGCATTTTGGCCTCTTTGCCATCCACCACGACCTCTTTGGCTCCCCCTGTCTCTAGAGTTACCACGTCCTCCTCCATAGGACTGGTTTACTTGAGTTTGCTGCATATTCTGATTTCTACCATGGCCTCCAGATCGGCCTCCTCTACCTCTTCCAGCATTTGAGTAGAAGACAACTTCTTTTGAAGTTCCTCCTGAAGAAGATGCACCACCATTTCTCTGCTCCTCAGAAATTAGAAGAGCAATCAACTCCTCAAAATCAGGAAATCTTTCACGGACAGAAATCGATGTTCGGAATTGTGCATAATCCTTTCATAGACCATTCAAGGTCACAGAAACTAAATCATCATCTTCCACTGGCGACCCAATGGAAGCAAGTGCATCTGCAATCTTCTTCACCTTCATGTGGTAGTCATTGATGCTCATACTTTCTCTTTGCACATTGTGCAACTCTTGCTTAAGCTGCATTTTCCTGGCTTGCATATTTGTGCTATACATTTTTGACAAAGCATCCCATGCCTCCTTTGGCATACTTGCATCCTGAATATGCACAATCATAGAGTCTGAAATGCTGATAGACAGCCAGTATATAACTTTCCTGGCTCTCTCATGCCATTCTTTAAATGCCTGCATTTGCTGTTGATTGGGAACATCAGGAAGAACTGGTTCTTCTTCATTTCCTGCAACGAATTCCCAATATCCTTTTCCCATAAGAAAATTCATCATTCTAAACTTCCATGCTTGGAAGTTGTTCTTGTCAAGCTTTTCAGTGACAATCTATGAAAGAGAGTCAGGCGCCATTACAAAACACTGCAAAAAATTCTGTCACTGCAAAAAGCACACCTTCAGCCTCACAAGGGCAAATCTGCAAAACTGACGAAAGTGATATTTGACCACATCGTCAGTTCCTAGTGACGATTTTGCATCAACATGCAACAAGGATGATTCTGTAACTCCCAATGTCTCTGCGCACAAGTATACGATGTAATTTCTACAGTAACTTTTTACCGACCTGTAGAATAGTGGTCGCATAGCAAAAAATAGGGCCTTTTCCTGAGTGCATGTGAAAAACTTCCACCTCCAAAACAGGCACCGAAATGGCCTCGAATCAAAAAAATAGGGCAACCAAGGACTAAAGCATGCTCCCGCAGCGTATAATGCCCTCTTGCTACACTACGAAGGGTCTCTCAATCTGAGACAATGCACTCTTGCACTTTTTGGTTGTGCTACCTGTGCAGAGACTTGCTCCCGAACTCAAAAAATGAAAGCAACACTGGTCCTCTTACCAGAACACCGCGAACTTGGTTTGCTTTCTTGAGCTCCTTACCATAAACCAGGCTCTGATACCATGTCAAGATTGTGGGAGAGAAGGAAGGAGTCTCACTTGTAGCTTTCTTGCTTGCACAATGGGGGAATACACACACAGGTGGAGGCTAAAAATAATTTTTCTTTTCTTAGTTGTGTAAGCCAAAAAGAACTCTAGTACAAAGAAATAGAAGAACCCTATATAGGGGTCTCAAACCAAATTCAACTAACTAAGGTGGCATACTAACTAAGCCACGAACTAGAGTAGATAAGGATAACTGTCATCTAGCTATTATTCATGGGCGGTGTACCAACCGCATCTGCAGCTAACAAGTCGGTGACATAAATGCACAACGATCACCCTGGCATATCAGGAGTGGAGCTCAATATCTCAACAATCACATCTTAAAGTCTTTGGATGCATTGCATTTCTTGTCAATCAAAATCACAAATCCAAGTTTTCTCCTAGAGCCACACAACTGATTTTTACAGGATATGGAGAGCCACATGGTCACAAGGCCTATCGCTTCTATGATCCAATTGATAAAGTCTTTATTTATGGCCAAAGTGCCATCTTTTATGAAGATAATCTTCTTCCATCCAACACCACAACATGTCCATCTCTCACACTTTTTCCTGTCAAATAATTCTTGACATTAGATATGCCTCATACAGATCCAAACATCACTTCGACAACATCCTCTCCGTCCAGTTCTAGCCACACCAGCTCTTCACCTTTTTCATCAGCCTTATCTTCTTATAAAATTTTGAATCCCCTTAAATCATGTGAACAATCCTTATCTCCAAAGGATTCAAACATTAAAGATCAAGCCTTATCAAAACTTTCAGGAGCTATTAAAGCTCCAACCCATCGACTAGTGCAAATTACGATTGTAGTCAATCACGACGCAAAAATGATGTCTACTACTCTCTCAAATGGCGCTGACTGCCATCAGTCAACAACTTGCCCATTGACACATCACACAGGCCTAGACTCTTCACTTAGTCCAAACTCACTAGCAGATCCAATCCTTCAACAATAGGCGACTACATTACGGTAGCATTTGGCGCAGCATGGCGACTTAATAAATCCCTCTGCAAGACAACAAGCTGCCATCATTACCAAAATCAAATCTCATGCTCCACTTCAAACCCATTCTCTCAGTCTCATCCACAATTTGAAAGTTCCCAACATACTAAAGAAAATCTATATAAATATCAAGTTTCCATTCCACAAGCTTCATTTCCTCATTAACACTCGGCTCCTCTCCATGCCTCTATTCCCAACTTAGCTCCATGCACTGATGAACAAAAACCTTGGAGGTCCGCTCGCATAGCCACAATGTCTTCAGCATCAAGCAATACTTCTCCTACAGCTCTCATTGTTACGACTCTACGGCCTCCATCTCCAGCTTCTCCATCAATGCCGATTACTCTATTCAATACATCTGACTCCGACATTGAAGATGTACAATCACAATCAACTCCTACTTCAAGAACTTACATGATCTTCATCTTCAAGTCAACATTGCTCTTGGCCAAGCTCGAAATTCACCTCCAATCACTATTCCGGAAGCTCCAATTTTCCCTACTGTTACTCAAGCACTTCAAGGTACTTAAGTCTCTCAATGGCAAGCTGCTATACTTGATGAATACAAAGCTCTACTTCATAATAACACTTGGAAATTGGTAACCCTCCCTCTTGGAGAATCTGCAATAAGTTGCAAATGGGTACTTCGCAAAAAGCTCAAACTAGATGGCTCCATCAACAAGTACAAAGCTTGACTTGTGGCTTGTGGTTTCGAAGAAATTGAAGGCCTCCATTACGAAAATACATTCTCTCATGTACTTTCTTTGTCCTCTTTATGGGTATTACTCTCCATGGAAGCTCATTTTAAATTAATTCTTCACCACATTGATGTCAAGATTGCTTTCTTACATGGTCACTTAAAAGAAAAGATCTATATGTCTCAACCACCAAACTTTGTTGATCCCAAATTTCCTACACACATTTGCCTACTGCATAAAGCTCTTTATGGCCTAAAACAGGTACCAAGGCAGTGGTACACTCGTATTCATTCTCACTTACTCTACCATGGGTTTCGGACGCTAGAAATAGATCACAGCATTTATTCTCTTCTTCAAGGCAACATTGTACTTGAACAACTCTGTCACACTCGCATCTCTTGAAAGGTGAGAAGAATCAAAGCTTGCTTTGGAGAGCTATGGTGGAAGAGTAAGAGCAAGAGAGAGAGAGACTCACAATGTTGAAACTCCAATAGTCACAATGTGTGACTAGCCTTCCCTTTATTCATTTGTCACTAAAAGAATAAAGAATAAAGTGACAGTGGATGACTGTTCTCCGCCTGCAGTGTGCAAGCATTGGTATTGTTAGTATATTAATACATGGGTGGCTAGGCGGAGGCGGCTTTACCCCCAACAACCTCCCACTTAAATGCGAATCTTCCCCATTGAGGAGTGAAAAAGAAAAAGAAAAGACAATACAACATATACACATGCACAATAGGATGAGGAAAGACGTCATCTCATCCCATTCCCATCAATCTCCTGAGGAAGGCAAAGTGCTCCATAGAGAGGCTTTTGGTGAGAAGATCTATAGGATTTTGGTTAGTCGAGATCTTGACAAGGTCAATAGACTTGTCCTCAACAACCCCACATATGAAGTGATACCTCACCTCAATGTGTTTTGTCTTCACATGGAAGGCCGGATTCTTGGCTAGTTGAATAGCACTCATAGAATTTGAATGCAGTGTAGGGATATAATCAATACCAAGGTCATGAACCGAATGGCCTAACCATATGGCCTCCTTGCAAGCCTAAGTGGCTGCAACATACTTGGTCTCAGTGGTGGAAAGAGCCATACACTTCTGCACCCTAGACATCCAAGAGATATCACCTCCAACATAGGTGAACACATAGCCAAAAGTGGACTTCCTATTATCTGCATGTCTTACATAATCAAAGTTAGTGTACCCCACGACTCCTATATCTTGGTTGCCATAGAATATGCACATATCTGCAGTGCCCTTTAGGTACCTTGTGGAGCTTTCGCTCAACCGCCAAGACCCACGGACCGCTTATTGTTTCAAGCGTTCCAAGCGAGCTCTCATGGCTATCTCTCACCTAGCCGATGCGCCGTCGATCCTACAAATGCAGTGAACTTACCTTGATGCTCGATCAAGTACCCTCCTCTCTCTCACACTCCGGTAGCTCCACAATTCTCGATGCTAGCTCAAGCATCCTCAAGCCTCCTCCATCTCCAAGCTCCATCCTCCATAGCCGCGCGTGCAAGCGAAGAGAAGAGATGAGAAGAGAAGTTGGAAAGAGAAGATGGTGAAGAGCTTCACCCTCTTGATCCCTCGCTCTCACACACACTCACTCCCTTACACTCTCACACACTCTCTCTCAAGAGCATACACAAGCAAGAAGGAGAGAAGAATAGAGGAAGAAGAAGACTAGTTTTGCCACACCACAGAATGAGCTCTTCATTCACTTTTCAACTTTACATACAAAACCCTACTTCCCTTTTGGGCGGTCATCCCCTTTTTTCCTTTTTTACATGGCCGCCTAGGCCCTATTTTCCATTGTCCTTTTATCTTCCTTGCTTCCTTTTCATTACCCTTCTATATTTACAAATTGCACGGGTGAGAGCCTGGCACTCTTTTACAAGATTTTAGGGTGCCCTTTTTATGCCCCTTTCCCTTTTCGTGTTTGCCTTGGCCTTTTAAGGTTGTCCTTGCGCTTTTGGCCTTTTCTCCTTTTTTTTCTTTCGTTGGGCTACCTTTTTTCTGCCTTTTCCCTGCGTCTTTTCCACTTCTTTTGCTCTCTTCGTGTTGGGGTTAACATTACCCCCCTCCTAGACGAGTGCCAGTCCCATGGCACTCATTGGCGTAGGTAGCAAGTGGTAGCATGCACTGAAGACTTCGGGGGACAGGGGCGCCTGGGGCATGTACTGGTGACCGGTTTGCGTGGGGGTTTGTTGGGGATGCTGCGTAGGACGATCTTTCCGGCTTGTCGGATGCTGGATGGACAATCAGCATTGGACATTGATGAAGAACGAATGCCACTTGTGCTAAGGTCATCAACACCTGCAATTGAAAACCTGTCAGATGGTCTCTCCCTAAGGGTAGTGCTAGGCTCTGTATTGTGCACAAGACATTTTTTAGTAGTTTGGGAGATAGGTCGAACTCTAAGCAAGCTGAGAGTATTGTCCTATACTTGAGGACCCAAACTTGTGAATTAGTTCTGTGTAGGTATTATGTGAGTGCGGTGCTTGTGCATACTTAGATATTACTTAGCTAGAAGACTGGTCGGCGTGGGGCCATGTAGAACAGAACTGTGGTAATGAGAAGATGAAGTACACCTTTGACGCCTGCTTGGAGACGTCGTTAGGGGTTTGCCATTGTCGTCAAAGCTTGCTTTATTTTTCTTCTTCTTTTTTTTTTTTTTTGAATCAGATGGGTACATGGAGGCAGCGATACAAGGGATAACGGGAGCTCTACTCCTCATCATCCGAATGGTGGGTAAGGGTGGGCGGAGGGCGGGGGGCTTTGTTAAGGAATTTTCGGCTTAGCAAGTAGCCCTTAATGTGGAGGCGGGTTTTGAGGGTGGTGGTGGAGAGAAAGGGGTGGTTGCACTGTGTGAATTTGCTGTCATTCATGTCTTCCAGTAGTGCACCACAGAAGGATGGCAAAAGAGCAGCACGCATCATGAGACGGGTCATGGTGGTGCTGTCTATGGCATTGGGGTCAAAATAGAGGGGTGGAAGGTGGCGTTCTTGGGGTGTGGGTTCCTGGTGTACTAGGATTCTAATTAACCTAAGGTAGTTACAGGTGGTGATGAATGCTGGGTCGGGGCAAGAGGTGAATTCGTTAAGGAATTTATCTATAGAGCTGTACAAGTCGGGAAGGGTGAAGAGAAGAGGGTTCCTATGGGAAGTGGTATTGGCATTATAAATGACGGGGAAGTCGAACCTGCCGTGGATGGACGGGTTAAAATCCACTCCTACCCTTCGAGGATATGGCATAAAGGTGGGGTCATTCCTTTCTGAAGGGAGGGTGTTGCAAAATCTATCCATGCCTCCAAGTTGATGTAAAAAATGTGCCACCTCCAGGTGGGTTGGCAATTATAGCCTTCCACTGTGCGAGGTACCTAGAGGACTTTGTCTTGCCAAAACTCGCGGTCCTCGGCCCCCCAAGCAGTTGGGTGGACCTCACGCTGTGCTAACCATTTAGCCTTGAGCCGGGCCCCCATGGCAATGACATCCTCCACCAACTGAATGGGCAGCACCCTATTCAAGGCGGTGGGAAACTTGAAGCGTAGATCAAAGGGGTCTCGGCTATACTCCTGCTGCTCCCAGATAATCATTTCAGCGCGGTATTCAGCAGGGGAGTCTTGGGTGCGTAGCGGGAAAGGAGCAGGCTGTTTCTGGGCAAGTCTGGCCTTCATTTTTCTTCTTGCCTTCTCCACCATCTCCTTCCTTCGGGTGGTGTGGGCCGCTCTCCGCTCGGCAGATGTGTCGTGGGGTGGCACTTCGGTTTGTTGGGGTTGAGGGGGTGGTGGGACATATTCCTCTCCTTGAGGCCCTAGGTCAAGCTCTGGCTCACCCCCTTCCGCTTGCTCCTCCTGTGTTTTCTCCTCACTGAACCCAAGGTCGTCCATCTTCTATGTTGTCAGTCCTACTTGTGCCATATATTTTCTTTGTTCTTCTAGGCTTTGCGGCGGGCCTCCTAGCTGCAGTGGTACGTGCAGGCCTGTCGTGAGGGCCCTGCGCACAATGGTTAGCTTTCTCTGCAGAGCTGATCATTGGCCTCATCTGGTTCTGAGTGGGTGGTGTGGAGCAGCATGTTGATAAAAGTGCGCTGCTAAGCTATCATAGCGAGCTAGGCTTCCTCTGCCTAGTTTTCAGCCATCACTCTGTCTCCCTCAGCCTTGGCCAGCCGGCGTGCTAAGTCCCGCACTCTCTGCTCGTTATGACTGGACCATTCCTTTGCCCGCCTCTCCATGTCTTCCAGGCTTTCCCCCTGTTGGAGGGTCATCGCCATAAATTGTTGTTGCTGGGCTTCAAGCTCATGGCGCAAGCGGGACTGCTCTCGGTGCTCCTCTGTGATCTGCTCGTTGAGTTGGTCCCGCGTTGCCTGCAACCTGCGTACCTGTTCTGCCTTAACTGATCCAGCTTTGCAACCTCTTGTCCAATTTTCTCAAGCTGACTCTGCGCCTCCAAGTTGGCTGCAGATAACTGGTCATTCTTGCGTTGAAGGTGGGCAGTTGTCTCCCTCTCCCTGGTAAGACGCTCCATTAGGATTTTCCTTCTTCCCTCCCAAGTAGCGTCACGCTCCTTCAGGGATTTTAGCTCCTCCGCCTCCTTGGTGCTGGCCTCCTCCCTAAGCACAACGATTTCCTTTTGATATTCTGTTATCTGCCTTACTCTGTCCAATTGGAGGGCAGCTTGTGATTCGCGTTCCGCTACCAGCTCCTCCACCGCCATCCTCCTTTCTTGCCTGGCCGTTTGCAATTGCGCGAGCAGCTCCTTCATGTAGTCATCGTAGTGGCTTATCGGAGGTGGGGAGTGGGACATGATCGTAGTGGTGGCAATCTCCTCTACTCTTTGTCTTTTCACTTCTGGCCTTGGCTCCAGCTCGGCCGTCGCTACCCTTTTGGCACCTGAAACTGGGGTGGCCCCGGCCGCTTCCCTTGCCAACTCTCTTTCCACCAAGAATTGCAACTAGGTGACCATGTTGCTTTCATCGATCTTTGGGGTGTGCCCCAGGGCGGTTGTGGTAGGGGGTGTCACCCTGAGGGGAGTGGCTTGCATGGGTGGTACGAGGAGAGGGGAGACGGGCCTGACTAGGTCTTTTCCTTTCCCTTCTATAGGAGGCAGCTGCACAGGTTCCGTCATACCAGTGCTGGGGCCGGGTGCTTCAGGTTAGTATGGACTGCTCGCTCCTTCCACGTCTTTTCTCCGCTGTTCCTTGATGGAGCGACGGGTCGCCAGCTCCAATTCTTCTTCTTCCCTCCTCATCTCCTCCTCAACCCTCTTCCTTCTTTCCTCCTCTTCTCTTACCGACTCTCTTCGGGCCCATTCGAGCTCTTCCTTCTCTTTTCTCCTTCGCTCCTCCTCTCTCCTTCCGTGCAGGGCTTTAGTCCGTTGCTCCACTTTTGCTTTCTGGTGCAGCCTGGCATTCTCCCTCCTCGTTGGTGTCTATTTCTGTTTCATCCGACTGCTCTTCCGCCTGAGGCTGGGACTGCGACGACGATTCGCCACCTTTTCCGCCATCTCCCTGTTTGTCCTCTCCCGCTCGCCCCTGACCTATTGCCTCATGGATGATCGCAGTGAGGGCACCTCCAAAACCTATGGTGGAGGCCTTGGAGGATGAGGCTTTGCGGGTTGATCGAGGTGAAGGGGATTCTCCTGCTATGGCCCTTCCTCCTGTTGCCAGGGCCTTTGCCGAGGCCTCAATCGTCCTTCTTAGGAACTCGTTGAGGTTCACCTCATCCAGTGCCTGAGCCGCGATGCTTTCAGGTAGAGGCACATTGATCCTGGACATGATGCTATTGTACCGCTGACTGGAAAATAAGGTATGCATCATTTTTGCATGCAGTTGAATCTCTGGATCAGGGATGTCTGCCAGGTTGACTCCGTCGTTGGTGCGGACCTTCACTTTGTCCATTCCCAACATGGCGTAGACGTCCCTTTTTGGTTTCTTCTCCACCTTGTTCCGAAGCCCCAGTGCCCTTTCTATCAGTTCAGGGGTCAGTTCAACCTGCACCTGTCTAGTGGCTTCCCTGTCCCGCACCGTGACAGTGCCCCTGTTTTTGTTGAAGGTGCGCAAGAACTCGGCACACAGGGTGTAGTTTATCCTCTGGCCCACTGCGTCCAGATACCTTTGTAAGTGGCATTGCTCTATGATCCGTCGTACCGTTGGTTCCTCAATAACCACGTCTTCCAAGTTGAATATGTGGCGGAACTTTAGCTAATTGAATGCTCTGGTTTCCACAGTGAGGCCGTACTACACCTGTTCTTCCTCCGAGAAAGGGAGTTTGCCAGCTTTGTCCTAACCTGCCATGGTCACCACCTGTACATTCAGTCAATTCACTTCTTAGTATTTTTGGCAACTAATTTATTGGACGACCATAGCAGATTTTATCGTTCATAACTGTGATTTTTCCTTTCAAACTTCTATCACCTATTCCTGCATGGCATTTCAATTTGGAGCCTTTTCATGCTTGGTTCAGTTTTTAGTTTTAACTTTCATGCTTGGTTTACTTTTTAGTTTTAACCCCGTTTACTGCCCCATCCCCCTTGTGGAAAAGAAAAATCCGTCCCAGGATTGGAGGTTATGGGTCCAAGGCATTCATGTTTATTTGTGGAGGAGCCAATTGTAGAAGTTGGGGTTATATTCTAAGTGTGCAGAGTAGTCTAGGTCACAGGGTCGGATGCCTACATGGGTGATGTATGTGAGGACATCAGTGAGGAAATCACCGGAGTTAACCTGACTTGCAATGTGGAGGTCTTCTTATGTCAGGATGCGGTCGAGATAGGGGTGCCCTAAGATATGATCGTCCATGGTTCGACCTCGAAGAGTGGTTAACACTCGATACGAGGTGGGCGCGACGTATGTGGGATCATACTCAACCGTCTTGATGGCTCGCGGCGTTGTTCGGCGTTGGTCATTATGCGGCATCCCTCAACTGCCCATTTCAATCGAAGAGCGTACCACTGCTTCAAGAAGGGTGACTCCGTGTCCGCCAGGTGGGACAACCGTGTTGTTTCTTGGCTAGTGAGACCGAACATCGTGCGTGGGTCAAATGATGGGATGAGGCGTTGCTTAATGGCTTGCTCTTTGGAGACCTCGCGAGCGAGCAGCTCAGCGGTGGTAGAGCGAGAAGCTTGTGCAAAGGCGAATTCAAAAGTCTCCCAAGAGCAAGGCATAGTGCGCACGTCAGTTGCAAGGGGTTCTGCTAATAGTCCCAAGTCCAGGCGGTCATAGCTGAAGGCTAGTGCAACAAAGGTGGCGTCAAGCTGTTTGATGCAGTCCATGACATCATCCCCCGTGTCCTCGATGAGGTTAGCGGCCAACGTTAGGAATGACTTCCGTTCATAGGAAGGCTTAAGGCCGGCGGGTGGTTGGGGTTTGCTGGAGCTCGAGGTTCTATCAGTACAGAGCTGCAGCGGGGGGCTTGTTTGAGTCAACAACCCGGGCGTTGGTTGGACGGATGGGTCGGGTTTGATCTTAGGGGCTATGCTACTGCGGTAAGCAGGGTTGCTGAGCTGCGGGTTGGGTTGGTTGAGTGGTGCCTCCTGTGGTGATGGCCGTTGCTTGGGTCGTTGGGCGTGTGTGACGCCCGTGGGTTGACTCGCAAAGGAGTCGGATGACTGGGGTGGGCCCTGCGATTCGTGGTCTTGAGGTGTCAGAGGATAAGGCCTTGAGGTTGACATAGAAGCAGGGCCTGTGTCAGTTGGGATTTTGGGGATCCACAGCGAGGCATTCCCCTCATAGTAGCCTTGTGCACGTAGGAGGATTTTAGGGACCCATATTTGTTTAATCACGCGGCGCTTGTGATGATGGAGTTTTGGTCTCCTAGGCTTAGGTTTGTAGGTGCTTCGTGGACACGCACGTCTAGTTCTAGGCTGGTCTCGAGGCTTCTTAGGCACCCATTGCAAGCGAGTCTGTTGGGGTTTTGCTTTGGGTTTGGTGGGCCGCGATACGTGGGGATATGGGTGTAGTAGATATGCACGGCCCTCTTCCTTAGTCCTAGGTGTGGCTATTTCTATCGGTGGCCCCATGAGCGATGTTGGGGTTACAAGGCCCTTGCTGAAAGTTGTGACAACAGGCACACTCCCGATTGTTAGGTGGATGCATTGCGACTCATAATCAACATTGCAACGGGTCTGCTTTTTAAAAGTTCGCCCGAGCAATGACTCTGTGCTTGCATTCCTGGCATCGAGTAGGACATAAAATAGCATGGGAATAGTTTCAGTCTTGATAGAAATGGCAACTTTGCATGTGCCAAGGATCGGGTAGGATTGGGCCCTGTATGGGTTCAATCTGGCTGTTGTGGGATGAAGCATTGGTGCGCCAAGTTGGGTCCAATGCTCGTGCATCAAAATGTTAAAATCCGCCCCCTCCTCAATCAGGGCGTTGAAGGAGCACGTCTGCTTGGCCGTGACCGTGATGCGGAGGTAGGCGGGTTCTACAGGCTCCTCCTCATTCTCGCAGATTTCCGTAAGTGTGGCTACTCATATTTTAACGGGCATTTCCACCATTGGTTGTTCATGCAGCGGGTGAGTGGGCGGATAGTACTTCTTGATTCGACTGCCGTTGAAGAATCCTATTCCCTCACCATCCAGTGTTTCCAGCTCGACATTACCAGTTCGGCTGATTGTGCGGACCTTAAAGGGTCTGAGACCTCTGAATTTCATCTTTTATTTGTGTCCTTTAACTGAGTAGAGGAGTACTAGGTCTCCCGGCTCAAACTCTTGTTGCTTGACATGTTTGTCAAACCAGCTTTTGCGTCTAGCTTTCTCACAGATAAGCGCATGGGCGGTTAGGAGACGAACCTCTTACAGACGTTCTAGCTCGACCAAGCGTTGCGTCCATGCCTCCCTCCCTTCTCATCGTTCTTGGAGTGCTATCCGCAGGCTAGGGACGAAGAATTCTAATGGAAGAATAGCTTCAGTCCCATAGGTTAGCCTAGAAGGCGTTTGTCCGACGACCGTCTTATAAGCTGTTCGGTAGGCCCACAGGGCTACCATCAGCTTGTTATCCCAATCACTTCGTGAGGTTGAGACTACTTTGGTTAGGACAGTGATGAGAATTTTGTTGGTTGATTCAGCCTGGCCATTAGCCTGAGGGTAGTATGGTGAGGATTTGCGATGGATGATGAGGAAGGTGGATAGGAGATGGGCTATCACTTCGTTGATGAAGTGTGTTTCCTGGTCGCTAACCAATTCGATGGGGCAACCAAAACGCGAGATTACTTGCTTTCATAAAAACTTGGCAGTTGTCCTAGCGTCGTTTTTCCACGTGGCCCTCGCCTTTGCCCATTTGGTGAGGTAATCCATGGCCACCACGATGTATCTAGCCTGTGAATATTGTGCCACGGGGCTGATGGGTCCTATGAAGTCAATTTCCCATTTTTCGAAAGGTTGGCGAGCAATAACCGGGGTTAACTCCATCTGATCTTTATGGACTGGGACCCTTGTCCGTTGACACTCGTCGCAATGTTTGACAAATTGTGAGGCATCGCGGAAGAGTGTGGGCCACCATAGCTGGGACTGCAACACCTTTCGTGCTGTAGTGTCCCCGCTAAAGTGTCCTCCTACAATACTGTTGTGCACCTCTGAGAGCACATCGTGCATCTCATGCTCACATATGCATCTACGTAGCAGACCATCTTGCCCCAGCCTATAGAGCTGGCCTGCAATCAACTGATAGGGCTGGATTTTCAGGATTAAGCGCCTAAGCCATGCCCGTTCTATTGGTCGTTCGAGCAGCCCATGCTCGAGCACTTGGACTATGTCGTCTGCCCAGTATGGCGTCAGGTCGGCCCTGAATAGGTCTTTTTCGCTGGATACGTAGAATAAGTGGTTGTCTGGTAACTCGTCCACGATGCCTTGTCCAGCAGCTTCTCCTGTGGGTATACGGGACAGATAGTTAGCCATGTAGTGTTGTTTTCCCTTCCGTACCACCACTGAGAAGTCGAATTCCAGGAGTAGGAGAAGCCATCGGGCTATACATCCTGTAGCGCAAGGTTTGTTGACTAGATAGAGCAGGGCTTCATGGTCTACAAAGAAGGTGAAGGGGGTGGCTAATAGGTAATGCCAGAACTTCTTCACGGCGAATACCATGGCTAAGCCCTCCCTTTCCGTTGTCGAATAATTCATCTCTGTCTCAGTGAGTTGCCTGCTAGCAAAACTCACTGGGTAATCTAAGTTATGCTCACCAGGTTGGCACAGCACTGCCCCCACGGCAAACTTAGAGGCGTCGATGTGTACGTGAAACGTCATAGTCCAATCTGGGGATCGTAGGATAGGTGCCATTGTTAGGGCTTTTTTCAGTTCCTCGTAGGCTCGTTGGCAGGCTTCAGTCCACTCGAAGACAATTAGCAGTTTGTACAATGGCCTAGCGATCAGTGTGTAGTTCAGTACAAACCGCCAGTAGTATCCTGTGTGACCTAAGAAGCATTGGACTCCCCTATAATTACTTGGGGGTGGAAGGTCCACGATAACCTTGACCTTTGAGAAGTCCGTGGCAATGCCGTTCTTGGACACCACGTGTCCTAAGATGCATCCGTGCTTCACCCAAAACTGACATTTCAGGGGGTTGAGGGAGAGTCGGTATAAACGACACCGTTCAAAGACCGCGCTGAGTTTTTCGAGATGTTGGTTCCAGGCCGAATGGACACACAGGTCATCGACGAAGACCTCTAACTCCTTGCGAAGCATGTCCTTGAATATGGTGCACGTGAGGCGTTGAAAGGTAGCGGGGGCATTGGTTAGCCCGAATGGCATGACTACGTATGCAAAGACGCCCCACTCAGTGGCGAAGGCGGTCTTGTGCCTATCTGCAGGGTGCACTTGTACCTGATTGTACCCCGAGAAGCCATCCAGAAAACTGTAGGCTTCCTTACCTGTCACCCTCTCAAGCATGTGCTCGGTGTACAATAAGGGGTAGTTGTCTCTCTTTGTCGCGGCATTTACTTTCTTGTAATTGACGCACACTCGAATCTTGCCGTTTTTCTTCATCACAATGACTATGGGTGACACCCAGTCCGTGTGCTCAATTTCGTAAATGAATCCGGCTCTCATCAGCTTGTCAATTTCCTCCTTGACAGCATGGGCGTGCTTTGGATTCATGGGGTATGGTCGCTGCTTGACCGGCATTGCATCCGCTGTCATGGGTATGTTGTGAGTCACAACACTTGGATCTACCCCTCATAGCTCATCTAAAGACCAAGCAAATACGTCCCGGTACTCCCGCAAAAGAGTGACAAGGTTGGATTCTTCTTCGTGGTCAAGTCCTCGGCAATGAACACTAGTCGGGGTGCTTCCCCTTCCAGGGCTAGGTTTACCTCCTTGACCTTGGCTGGCCCTTCGATTGGTTCGAGAGTTTGCCCTTGGCGCTTGGCACTTAGCAAAACCACCACCCTGTCCCCTCTTTTGAATTTCGAAAAGCGCTTAGGGAGGCCTTGTGGCTTTTTTTGTTCCTTTGATCGTGCATCGTTGGGACGCTTAGGTTCATTCCGCCGTAACCGTCTGCACCTCAGGTGGATGGGTAAGTCTCCCTTGGTGCGTCTAGTCATGGGTGGCCTAGGGATTTCTGGGTCATCATTTGAAGTAACTTCAGATTCAGAGTCAAATTCCCCATTTTCACTAGAGGAGGTGGTCTCCCCTGGTGGCCGCAGTTCTGATGGCGACTCGGTTCTAGGCATTGCTGCCGTTCCTGGTTGGGCCAGGCCGGCCTGCTTAAAATCCACAGCTCCCATTTGTTCCAACCAAGCACGATCGCATTTCGCACACATGACTCCTTGGTCCATTCTAAGGGCCGGTCTCGGCTGCGGTTTAGCATCTGCTCGGATTTGCTCCATCTCTCGCCCTTTGGTGTCATATTCTACGGTGTCCATCTCACCCTCACTTCCTTCATCGAAGGGTTGGCAATCTTCGTATTCGTCACCGAAATCTGTCTCGCTAGACTGTTCATCGTCCCCCAAGGCCTGCTCTGCCTCGTCTTGTTGGTCGGGGACCAACGCCCAGTTGTATCTGAGTATGAGTTCGTGTACCCTGGTCCACTTCCACTCGGGTTCTTCCAAGAGGTCTTGGAGAGGCTTGAGATTGGCGGCTGCGTTGCGTGCCAGTCGGTCCGTTAGGTGCCCTAGTATTCTTGGAGTTCTCTCCTGTTGGTAGGCACTTGGAAAGTAGGCCTAGGCCTGTCATGGAGGCTTGCTACCATCATGTAGACAGGTGTAGGTAGTGTTTCTCTTGGCTTGCCAACTGTTTTGATAGCCTGCTCGTACGCCTCATGATCCGAGAATGGCAGGTCGAGTGTAGCGAGAACGTGCATCCAATCCCGCTCATCCTCCGAGCAAGGGATATACTTCGTTAAGGACCCATAGGGTTCCTTGTTCTGGGTGTTTCCCTTGAGTAGAGTAGAGATGGCATCCAGGTCGACTAGCGAGGTCTTCCAAGTGTCCATCTCTATTCTCATAGTGTTAGTTTGGTTGCCCAGGAAGATCAGGCTGTTACTTGAGTCTTTGATAACTCTAGCATTGCGCATCCATGGTCGACCCAATAAGATATCATAGTCCACTCCCTTCATGACAATAAAGTCGACAGAGAACTAGACTCCTGCAATCTTCACTGGCCAATTCTTCAAGACCCGGAATGGTTTCACTCCCATACCATTTTCTAGCGTGATGTTAAACCGAGCAGCTTCGACAGGCGGGTTTCCCCACTTCTGTAACACTGCGTGGTTAAGCACACTAACCCCAGCTCCTGTGTCTACAATCCCCTTTCTCGTTGTGTCTCCCAGGGCTAGGACTGGCAGGACTACTTGCATTTCCGAGCCCTCCCAGAAGGCATTGATGTGCAAGGATTTAGGGCCTGAGTGTAGCGTCAAACTTGGTAATTGCGTTTCCGCATCCTGGTCTTGAGCATCTACCGGAGCTTGCTCGTGTGGTCTCTTGACCCAATGTTTGAGGTCTTGCCATAGGGTAGAGTGCTGCTTGAGCAGCTCTCCCAGTCCAACCATTACAGGGGTGGTCACTAGCGTGGTTAGGAGATTGCTAAACACTCGTCCTTCCCTTCATTCAGACTGTCCGAGCCAAGGGCCACGGCTGTCTTGCGGGTCTGTTATGTCTAGGCTTGGCCTTGACGGCACTGCCTGTGGCGTAGCAGCCTCGGCAGACTTAGGTTGGGGTAGTGATAGCGGTGCACTCATGCTGGAGAGATCATCAATCTCATCCTCCATGATGGGTTTGACATCCTTGAGGTGCTGTTGAGCCTCCCTCACCCATTCCTTCACTTTTTCTATGGCTTCCAATTGCCGCTTGGGGTGTGGGTATTCCCCTACCTTAGCTCTTTCCTTTTGGGCAGTTTTAGGGGCTAAAGTCTCTACCTCTGCGTCTGAGACTTTCTTTCCGTGGGGTAAGGTCGTAATGCTGTCGGTTTTTAGTGCGACCTTAGCCTCTGATCTCTTCTTTTTCTGCCTACGGCTCTTCTTCCCTACTGAGGTCGCGTCGAGATTGCTAGGTCCTGGCAGAGAGATGCCAGCCTGCTTCGTTTGTGCTCAGGTCATCACTCGTAGGGGGATAGGTGTGGCCTCCCCATCGGGGTTTTCAACACCAAACAATCCCAGCGGGACGGACGAAAAATTAGCTGAACCAGAAGGCGGCTTTCGTTTTGGGCAGTCTATGAAAAGATGAGTGATTCCGCACTCTGCACACCTTTGGTCAGCTTTGTCCCTACTTTGCTGCTCTCTTTCTGGGCAGCGTGATGAGACGTGACCGGGATGTCCACACGTCCAGTAAGTGACCAGATCCTATGGCTATCCTCCCAGGCCTCTACCCCATCCTCGTCCTAATGCCATCACCAGTACCGGTCGGTAATCCATGAGGATTACATTGCCCTCGTCGTCATGCGAGATGTAAGGGTATATGTAGGTTTCTTCATCACTGGGATCCTCTACGTAGTGCAGGGGAGCATCGCTCGGTGGGTGGGTCACATAGGGACCAGGTGGTCTAGGAATACCAGAAGGATTTATGTCCAAGCTAGGGACCGTTGGCTTCATGTCGTTAGGTGCTAGTAGGGCTAGCGGGGCTCCCCTTCCGAAGAATGGCTGTGGCCTGTTAGCTGGGTAGAGCTGGCCGTAGGGTTGCGTGTATGGTAGTCTTCGTGCTAGTCTACAGTGTGTGGCATCGTGGCCGAACCTTCCACAGTTAGAGCAGGGTCTTGACCTAGGGTCATGACATTCTGGTGGCAGGTGGTTTCCTCCACAGTACACGCACTGGACGTGCGGATGCGTAGGTCGCCTCAACATGTCTTGTATTTTGGCCAGTTCCGTCTTGACCTCGGCCAATCCGTGGTCCGTCTCGGCGGCCTTCCCCTTATCTTGGGACGATGCGTTGGATGGCTCGCTAGAGGTTGGCGTTCGTTCTAAACTCCGTGGGTTGATTTCTGTTGGGTTTGAGCTCCTGGAGCTCCGCTCTTTTAGCTGGTCATCAACCCTAACGGCTTCCTCAAAAACCCTAGCCACCACGTCCAGTTGCAAGCCCGAGTTGCCTACTAGTGCCTTGTACAATTCCTCATCTCGAATCCCGCTGATGAATACGGTTGACACTGCCCTGTTAGTCGGTCTTTTGCCTAAGGGGATTCTCTTAAGGAGGCTTCTCACGTGGGTCACATAGTCGCGGATGCCCTCCCTCTCCTTCTGCTTAACGTTCATCAGGCGCACTAGCAGGTTGTCAGAGTATCCGGGTTCGGCAAACCTCTTGACGAAAAGGTCCTTGAGGTTATTGAAGTTGGCTCGTTCTATAGTATCTAGGCTCGTATACCATGTCCTACCCTTATCGCTTAAGCAGAGTTCGAATGCTTGGGAACGTTGGGCCTGGTCGTTGAGGCCATTGGCTTCGCAGACCTGCTCAAACTACTCGACAAAGCTGTGGGTCATCCGATGGCTGGTACTTGTCGAGTTCCTTGGCGACAATAGGTATTTTGGCTTGGCTCTTTGAGCCCTAGTTTGCCCCTAGTCCTGCAAGTAGCGAGGTCGCTAGCGCAGTGGTATTCTGTTCCACCACGGTGTTATCGAGCAGCCATTTCATGAGGAGCTCGCCCAGCGTCAGATCTTCCTCGAGTGCTCTTTCCTGGTCTGTCCGATTTCGGCCAGCCAAGTTCAGCACTCGCTGCACCTCATGCAGCTCCATGCTTTGCCTTAGGCTCTTGGCTTGTTGGTCCCTATTGTACTCGGCTATGCCCTGCAATGCCTTGCGGGCTAGCCTCCTCTCCTCCTCTAGGTCCGCAATGATTGCCTCTGCCGTCCTGCCACGGTGTTCGTACCTGGCATGCGCATCGTAACTGCTCACCATTTGTTGTATGGCTTCTGGAAATGCGCTAACATCTAGCTCCCCTGTAAACCGATGATATGAGCCTCCCTCTGTCATGGTGGGATTCTTGCGCCTGGTTGTAAGTCAGATCCTTGTTGTTGTCGCTCCTTGCTTGATCCTACCTTGCGCTCCGTGCGTTTGCTTACACCTTGGGTCTTCTTCTATTGGTGGGTTTTTAAGGCGATTTATCTGAGTGAGTTCTTTTTAATTTTTGAATGCAGCGCTCAACTTATGGTCACTCATGAGTGTGTTGTTCCTCGTGCACTTGTGCTCAATCAGGCTTTCGGCTTTCCTAAGTGTTCTTCAAGTGCGGAAATTCAATCAGAGTGTTGTGAGTGATTCCCCGGCGTCTTACTTACTCTTACTCGTTTTGGGCCTGACAGACTTGCTACTCTAGTCCTGGCCGCTCTACGGGTCCCAGGGTCCTATGCTGCTTCCTGTCGCTCATGTGGGGGTGGGTCGCTGGAGGAGTGCCCCAGTGTGTCCCTGGATGGGTCAGGTTTTGTTTTGGTTTGACTCTGGGAATCGGATGTCCGATTTACCAGTGGTCCGATTTACCAGTGGTCCGATTGTGGGGATCGGACTAGGTATGTCAGGGTGGAGTGGTCGTCTTAAGGTCCGCGTGTCCGATTCTCAAGAGTCAGACGGGCAGGTGTTTGAGGAATCAGTCCGATTCTAGGCGGTCCGCGATCCTGGGCGGTCCGATCGGACCGGGTGATCAGATTCCTAGTGGTCCGATTATGGATGGGCCTGATTCTGGGAATCGGACTGGACAGGTGGTCCGATTGGTGACGTGTATTACTTCATCCAATCGGACAGGGTGGGTCCGAGTCAGAGGGTTCGACTGGTCCGAATGTTTGAGTCGGACAAGTAGTTCGAGCGTCCGATTCTAAAAATCGGACGGTTGGTCCGAGTGCCACGTGGCACGTCCGATCGGACCAATTGTTCCGAGCCTAGCGATTGGATGGGTCGTTCCGATCGGACGGTTGTCCGAGTGTCCTATTCTAGGAATCGGACACTGGGTCGGACGTCTGATTCCACCGGTTCGATGAGTTGCGCACACAGATTTGCTCGATTTTCACTAGGTGTTTTATCCTATTGGTCGTGCGATTAACCAACGAGACGGAGTTGAAGTGGGGCGGAGGAGATCGGTTACCTGGGAGTCACCGAATGCGATGTCCTCCTAGCTCTAGTCGATCGGACGGCTACCCAGCTCGCTTACTCTCTCACTCTCTATCTCTCTCGCTCTCCGTTGGTTGGAAATGGGGTCCTCTTGCCCTCCCAGGGTTTATACCGTGCTAGTTCTGCCCTACACACTACAGATACCTTCCCTGGCGTTTCCTATGCCGTTACCTTTGGATTTACTCCATTTTTTCCTTTCGTTTCCTGTGGCTTTTCCCCTGTTTCACAGCAGCAGCCCTCTGCCTCTTCGTGTGTGATTTCCTACTGCTAATCTATCCTAAACACATCCTGAATCGAAAGCAAAACACTGAGCTAATTTCTCCATGTTTTCTAGTCATTAATAACCAGATTCTTCCAAAATACTTACCTGTTTTGAAGATCAAAAACACCCGACTTCCTACCTATCTCAAGCTCTGTTTTAGGGTGAATACCCTACTTCGATGCTCAATATGAGGCGCGTGAGTGCTCGAGCTTGAATCCGTTGGTCCCGGCAACGGAACCAAAATGTGGGAGCTTTCGCTCAACCGCCAAGACCCACGGACCGCTTATTGTTTCAAGTGTTCCAAGCGAGCTCTCATGGCTATCTCTCACCTAGGCGACGCGCCGTCGATCCTACAAATGCAGTGAACTTACCTTGATGCTCGATCGAGTACCCTCCTCTCTCTCACACTCCGGTAGCTCCACGATTCTCGATGCTAGCTCAAGCATCCTCAAGCCTCCTCCATCTCCAAGCTCCATCCTCCATAGCCGCGCGCGCAAGCGAAGAGAAGAGAAGTTGGGGAGAGAAGATGGTGAAGAGCTTCACCCTCTTGATCCCTCGCTCTCACACACACTCACTCCCTCACACTCTCACACTCCCTCTCTCAAGAGCATACACAAGCAAGAAGGAGAGAAGAAGAGAGGAAGAAGAAGACTAGTTTTGCCACACCACAGAATGAGCTCTTCATTCACTTTTCAACTTTATATACAAAACCCTACTTCCCTTTTGGGCGGTCATCCCCTTTTTCCCTTTTTTACATGGCCGGTCATAGCCTAGGCCCTATTTTCCATTGTCCTTTTATCTTCCTTGCTTCCTTTTCACTACCCTTCTATATTTACAAATTCCACGGGTGAGAGCCCGGCACTCTTTTACAAGATTTTAGGGTGCCCTTTTTATGCGCCTTTCCCTTTTCGTGTTTGCCTTGGCCTTTTAAGGTTGTCCTTGCGCTTTTGGCCTTTTCTCCTTTTTTTTCTTCCATCGGGCTACCTTTTTTCTGCCTTTTCCCTGCGTCTTTTCCACTTCTTTCGCTCTCTTCGTGTTGGGGTTAACATACATCATGATACCCTTCACGACATTCCAATGCTTCTTACCAGGTGTAGCCATATAGTGTGACACAACACCAATTGAAAATGCAATATCTGGATGAGTGGCTATTATGGACTACATAAGATTGTCCACTGTGGATGCATAGGGAATCTTGGCCATCTCGGCCCTCTGCTCATTTTTTTGTGGACAATCGAACTATGATACCTTCATATAAGTAGGCAATGGACAACCAATAGGCTTCACGTCCTGCATGCGAAAGTGCTCAAGAGCTTTGTGACTGTACTCCCTCTATGACAAGTAGAGGAGTCCTTGATTCATGTCGCATCTAATGCGCATACCAAGTATGTGAGAGGCATGCCCTAGATCCTTCATCTTAAAGCTCTTCTTGAGCTAAGCCTTAAGAGCATCTAGCTCATTATGAGCTTTTCCTACTAATAGCATGTCATCCACATAGTACTAAAATAAGCAAAGAACGATCACGGGCTTTCTTCATGTACAAGCACAGATCCATAGCACTACGGCTATAGCCCTATGATTGTATAAAGACATCAAAATTATGATATCATTCCCTAGGTGCCTGCTTCAAACCATAAAGATTTTTCTTCAACCTGCACACTAGGTGCTCCCTACCAAGCTCTGGAGAGCCCTTAGGGTGCTCCATGTAAATCCCATCATGAAAATCCCCATGTAAGAAAGCTGTCTTGACATCCATATGGTACAAGTCCAAGTCAAGCTGTGCAACCAAAGCCAAGACTAAGCACAGGGTGGTCATTTTAACCATGAGACAAAAGACCTCATCAAAGTCAACACCATGCTCTTGCTTAAAATCCTTTGCTACCAATCTAGCCTTGTATGCCAGCTTGGGGTGTCCAGGGGTACTTTTCAACTTGTACACCCACTTGCATGGTAGAGCCTTTTTGCCAATAGGCAAGGAAACCAAATCCAAGTCATATTCTTATGCAAGGATTCTATCTCAGACTGCATAGCCCTCTCCCAAGAATGATTGTCACCCCTGCGCATAGCCTCATCATAGGTGAGAGGGTCTCTTGCATCTGTAACCAAGACATAATGCATTGAGGGCTGAAATCTATCAGGGGGGCATCTATCTCTAGTAAAACGCTATACTATAGGCTCTGTTGCCTATTCAACATTATGTCCAAGACCTTGGCCATGAGTACTTATTGTTGTTGTAGGCTATCCAGCTAGCTCTACGGGAGCTCATGGCTCCTCCTCAAATATAACCATGCGTATCTCCACTATCTTCTCAGGCTACCTATGCATCTTGTCTTCATGGAAGACTACATCATGGCTGCAGATAACTTTCTGCACCTGCGGATCCCATAGATGGTAACCCATCTCTCTTGCATCTCCATAGCCAAGGAATATACATTTAACACTCTTAGGATCCAGCTTGTTACGCTTCTTGTTACACTTGTCCTTGGGAACATGGCAAAATGCCTCACATCCAAAGACACATAAATGTGCATAAGAGGGAGGCTTTCCTGTCCATACCTCCGCTGCAACCTGGAAATCAATAGCATTACAGGGCAATCTATTACTGATATGCGCGATAGTCGTAGCTATCTCATCCCAAAAGTGCTAGGGTAGGCATGCATGGCTAAGCATACTGTGAACCCTCTCCTGGATGATCCTATTTATCTACTCAACCCTAGAATTCTGGGGAGGGGTAGTAGGGGGCGGTCAACTAACGCTCAATACCCCTCTCATCACATAACTGCTCAAAAGCACATGAGACATACTCACCCCCATTATTTGTCCTTAGGCATTTCAGCCTATGCCCAGACTGGTTTGCCATCTCTAAAAAACTACCAAGACATCGGACTTCTCCTTTATGGGATAAGCCCATACCTTACATGAAAAATCATCTATGAACGTAACAAAATATTTTGCACCACCCAAAGACTGACAGGGCATGGGCCAATAGACATCAGAATGTACCAAAGCCAAGGGCTCACTCATGCGTGACATACTAGACTTATGCATAGACCTAGTTTGCCTACCATAAAGACTATGATCACAAGAATCAAAATGTGAATAGTCAAGGGGCGGTAAGTACTACAAAACCAAAAATCATTTTCATTCCTTTAACAAACATATGCTCCAAACGAGCATGCTTAAGAGATACATGAGGTAAAGACCACACCGAAAAAACATAATCAACTGTAGATTCAAAAACAACTAAGGGGTAGAGGCTACCACCCTTGGCATCTCTCACAAGCACAAGATTGCCATGAGTAATCTTCCATGCAGAGTCTCCAAAACATACATGATATCCTGCGTAATCAAGCTATCCATCGGACATGAGATAATAGTCTTCAAGCACCTTTCAAAGGGTCTAGGCCAGCATTTAACCACTTAGTATCCACTTTATGCGGTGTCTTTGCAAGCAAGGAAGTTCAACTTGCAACAAGCATAGTTCATGTAGCTTGATAGGTTGTGTTTGTAGCATGCAATCAGTACATGGTGCTCATTGACAACTTCTGCATGCTCAATGGAGCCTTGGTGCACTCCCAAACAAAGCCACAGAGAATGCTTGAGCAATGGCAAACTAAATGTCTCAATGCATACCTTTCAAGAACCAATGGTAGCCTACCTATCTTTAGAGAATCCTAGATCTTCACTTTGTTGAGGTCTTCTTCATTGCCTCCTACTCTAGAGAGCCCACCTAGCATGGCTCTCATACCATGTTGAGAGATAGAGACATAAAGAAGACTTGGAGCAACAAACAGGAGCCATATGCTGACACTCATTTTCTTCATATTCCATAACCCATTTAACTAAAGTGAATACAACACTCTAAGGTCTGAAAGACCATTCACACCAAGTATAGACTAAGTCTAAAGTCACTGACTTATTTAATGTCCGTATGTGGTACAGCTGGACAAGCTAAGTGTCAGGTACACACAACCTTAAGATAGTAGAGGTGAGCTTGAAGTCTTAACATTTAGGACCCTCTTTTACTAATAATATGGAAAAATAAAAGGCTTTGATCATGGGACTAAGTGTCACCCGATGTGGTGGTATCTGTTGATTATTGGCTAAAGGTGACTCACAGTTAGTAATCAATCAGCTAAATGGGATCTACAGTGTGTAGGATCCCATCTTATGGATGTACCGTCATGCAGCCTTGGATGTGTTGCATATCTTTCAAATGGTGACTTGTTAGTTAGTTCCTTGTTAATGGAATCACTTTGCAGATTCCCTGGCTAACTATGCTTTCATGGAAGATGTCTTTTTCAATTGTGGTCTAGGGGAGCGCTTAGAATTACCTCCTGACATTAGCCCTGGACTACTTTGGATTCTTCTTGTTGACATGTCATATTTCGGCCGTTGATGGTTAGTTTGGGTTCTAAGCTAGGTTGCAAGTGAGAACCTTCCTACTCTGCCATGGATGCATAGGATTGTGTATCATCATATTGATTAGACACTCCTTGCTGTTTATATAGGGTGGTTAGCTAATAACCTGATTAACTTAGTGTACGGCTTAAGAGGCCTTATCGTTGGTTGGTTTTTTGCTTTAATGGAGTAACGTTAGGACCAAGAGAGTGTTTTAACAGTACGTTGTGCTCAATGGTAGTAAAATGATTTATTTCACAAGGCCAAGAGGGCCATCTTGTCAAGAATCGTGTGGTGGGGGGATGTGCTCAAGATGCTGCATTGAACACACAAAGAATGCACAAGGAGAAGCTCACTCAAGAGACAAGAAGAGAGATGGAGGCCAAAATGTTTGCTTGCTAGTTTCTTCTTCTTCTTCTACACACTTTACAATGTACACAAAGTATAGATAAGATACAACACAAAGGAAAGTGGCCTACCAAGTCAAACAATGCATAACCAACTACACTAGTCGATTGGCGCTATAACTATGCCAGCTGTAAATAGGTGTAACAACCTGAATATAATAAGTAACGAGTTAGTGGCCATGTGAGAGTCATAATGACCATCGACGTGCTAAGTGTAGAGGTGTGGACCCATCTAACCAGGCGGTCCATCATCAATGTCTGCATGTGTTGAGCTTGTCATCTCAACACTCCCTCTCAAGCTCAACTGCATCTCTGCAACTCCAAGTAAGCTTCGAAACTTTTGAAGCTTTTCTGTACCCAATGCCTTCATGAAGATGTAAGCTATCTGATCCTGTGTGCTGGCATACACCAAGTCAATCTCACCTGCTAGTACCTTCTCTCTCACAAGGTGGTAGTGTACCTCAATATGTTTTGTCCTGGCATGGAACACAGGGTTCCTAGCTAACTGTATACTACTCATGTTGTCACAATAAATGACAACTAGACCTTCCACCTGCACATCTAAATCAGCCAATAACTTTTGCAGCCATACTACCTCACATGCTGCAACAACAGCACCTCTCTACTCAGCCTCTGTACTCGACAAAGCAATTGTAGATTGCTTTTTGCTGCTCCAAGTAACAGCTGCACTACCAAGAGAGAATATGTATCGGTTGGTAGATCTTCTGTCAAACATACTACCAGCCCAATCTGCATCTGTGTATCCAAACACTTGTACATCTGTACCTGCCTCATAGGAAAGTTCATAATGTAATGTGGACTTCACATATCTCAATATGCATTTGACTGCATCCAAATGTGGCTTTCTAGGTACTTGCATAAACTGACTCACAAAACCAATAGCATAGCTCAAGTCTGGCCTTGTAATGGTCATGTAGATCAAACTCCCCATTATCCTCTTGAACATAGTAGGGTCTTCTATCTCATCCCCAACATCAGCACTCAACTTTACATTCTGCTCCAACGGGACTGAAAGTGGTTTGCATTCTGTCATACCATACTTGGACAACATATCCAAGCCATACTGTCTTTGGGATAGCCATATACCATCATCACATATGATCACCTCAATGTCAAGGAAGTACCTTAGCTCACCTAAATCCTTCATCTCAAACTTCTTCTTCAAAAAGTTCTTGACTTTAGCAATCCCACTATCACTATTACCTGTAATAATCAAGTCATCCACATAGATGACTATGATGACCAAACTTGCATCTCCCTTTCTCACATAAAGTGAGTGATCAGCATCAAAAACATAAAAGCTAATATTGACAAGATACTCTCTGATCTTGTCAGACCATGCTCTAGGTGCTTGCTTGAGCCCATAGAGCGCCTTCTTCAACCTACACACATATGTGGGATGCTAATATTGACAAGATACTCTCTGATCTTGTCAGACCATGCTCTAGGTGCTTGCTTGAGCCCATAGAGCGCCTTCTTCAACCTACACACATATGTGGGATGCTCTAAATCTTCATAACCTGCTGGCTGATTCATATACACTTCTTCCTGCAAATCACCATGCAAGAAGGCATTCTTGACATCCATTTGCTGCAATCTCCAACCTTTGGTTGTTGTCAAAGCAATCACACATCTTATAGTTGCCATCCTAGCAACTGGATTGAAGGTTTCCTCATAATCTATGCCATATGTCTGGGCATAGCCTTTTGCAACCAGCCTAGCTTTGTATCTATTAATAGAACCATCTGCATTGTGCTTAGTCTTATAAACCCACTTACATACAGTAGCT
Source organism: Lygodium microphyllum (assembly GCF_053477565.2). Classification (NCBI taxonomy): domain Eukaryota; kingdom Viridiplantae; phylum Streptophyta; class Polypodiopsida; order Schizaeales; family Lygodiaceae; genus Lygodium; species Lygodium microphyllum. The sequence continues at coordinate 78,764,141 of NC_141163.1, read as the reverse complement.
TTTTTACCCTTCGGCAATGATACTAGATCCCAAGTCTTATTGGCCTCTAATGCAGCCATCTCCTCATCCATTGTTGCATCCCAATGAGTATGACCAACAGCATCCTCAAAACAAGTGGGCTCAACATCCTCAACTATTTTCACCATATAAGCATAATGGTGAGCTACATAGCCTTTAAAACCAAATCTTTTAATACGGTATCTGACCTTGCTAGATCTGTGTACCACCAGATCACTCAATGGAGCCCTTACATTATTATGAGCTCTCTGTACACTTGGTGTCCTGACAGAAGGAATACCAAGCTCATCATCCAAGCTCTTTGAGCCACTAGAGTCTCCATCAAGAATTGCATCAATGCCATCTGACACTTTATTCTTTCCTTTGTCTTTACCTGTAGTGCTACTAGATGCACCGGAAGATGTAGAGCTACTCCTTAGTCTCCCAGACCAAGGACTACCAGATGATGTCTTTGGTCCACTAAGAGTCCATGATTCTTACTTTTTAGCCTGCACATTAGTGTCATGATCATCGTCATTATCCAATGCATCACCACTAGATGCATACCAACTGCTCATTTCATCAAAGATAACATCCCTACTCACTCTGAACTTACATGTGACATAGTTATAACAGCGATACCTTTTCTGCTCTAAAGAGTATCCAATAAAGACATACTTTTCTACCTTTGGATCAAGCTTCTTCCTTAGTTCATCTAGCACATGAGCATATGCAACACAACCAAATACCTTCAAGTGAGATACATCAGGCTTCTTGCCAGTAAAGCATTCTTTAGGAGTCAGCTTATGAACTGCAGCTGTGGGAGTTCTGTTCATAATATAAACAGCAGTATGAGCAGCCTCAGACCAAAAATGCTTAGGCATATTCTTTTCAGCCATCAAGGTGTGTGCAACTTCCGCAATATGCTTGTTTTTCCTTTCTGCAACCCCATTTTGCTGTGGGGTATACCTGCATGTGAAATGTCTCTTTATCCCATGAGATCTCAAAAAATCACTGAACTCATTCGAGAGGTACTCTCCCCCTCCATCTGACCTCAAGAACTTTACTTTCAAGCTTGTTTCTCTTTCAACTGTAGCCTTGATAGTTCTTAAGTGCTCAAACGCTTCACTCTTTTCCTTCATAAAATATACCCACAGCTTTCTAGAACAATCATCAATGAATGTGACAAAGTATGAACAGCCTCCAAGAGATACATTTTGTGTAGGCCCCTAAATATCTGTATGCACAACATCAAGGATAATTCTGCTTACATCTCTGTCATGTGAAAAGGGTTGTCTTGCCTGCTTACCAAATTGATATGCTTCGCATACCTTATGAAATTGTGCAACTCTAAATGTAGGCAACAACCAACCCTTTGGACTGCATTAATTTGAGCCTTTGTACATTTGCATGTCCAATGCGTTTGTGCCAAATTTCAATATCTGCAACAATACCTTTTCCTTTAGTATACATAGTAGCATTCATAGTAGGAATTCCAGCATCCAAAGTAAACATACGCCCAACTCTACTTCCCTTTGCAACCAACCTACACTTATCATTGAAGTCTTCTACAAAGCAGCCCTTTGCATTAAATTTGACTTGCAGCCCTTGCTTTACCATTTGACCGACTGACACCAAGTTCTTTGTAATAGATGGCACATGTAATACATCTGAAAGACTCTTTGTCTTACCATCATGCAAGGACAAGGGAACTTTCCAATGTGTGAAATTGGGTGGCATGAATCATCACCCGTCTGCACGTAACCTGTATTTTGCAAATCTTGCATCTCTCCAAACCATTCTGCATGGCTGGTCATATGATTGGATGCACCTGAATCAACATACCAAACATCATCATGTGTTCCCTTCTTGTAACAGCATTCAACATATGCTACATAACAAACAGACGTTCATTTTTATCTTCATTTTGTCATGAAGACGATGCATAGTTTCCTTGCTGTAACTTACCATTGCAAATATCATCTTTCTTAGCATAACATTGGGCTGCAATATGACCTGTTTTGCCACAGTAGTGACACACAATACCAGAGTTGTTAGAACCTCTCTTCTGCCATCCACCTCTTCCTCTAAAGCTCCCTTTGCCTCTAAAGTTACCACGACCTCCTGAAACCTGCATATCGCCAAATTGCTAATTCAATCTGTTTTGCTAGTTGTCACTGCCATGTCCTGTACCACGGCCTCTTGAAGAGGACCTGCCACATCCCCTTCCTGAACTGGAGTAGAAAGCTTAGACCTGTTCACCACTTTTTTCAGATGTCTCACTCTACATGTTGATCTCTTCAGTGATCATAAGGGAGACCAGCTCATCAAAATCTGGAAATGGCTTTCTGACATATACAGAAGTTACAAAAGACTTCCAAGCCTTTTCATTGTTAAGTCCACCCAAGGTAGACGACACCAAATCATCATCATCAGGCATTGTATCAATTGCTGCTAAGGCATCTACAATGCTCCTTACCTTCAGTGCGCATACTCATTGATAGACATCTTCCCTTTCTTCAATGTATTCAACTCTTGCTTGAGTTGAATCTTTCATGCCTTTGTATTTACCAAAAACATACTTTCAAGTATGGTTCAAGCTGCATATGAATTCTCTGTATTTCTAATATGTCCCATCATATTATTGTCAATTACTGCAGATAGCCAATAAATGACCTTCTTGTCTTTTGCATCCCATTCCTTCCGTGCCTTTGTCTCTTCTGTAGTTGGAGGGTCACTCACCTTTGGCTCCTTTTCTTCACCTAAAACAAATTCATAGAGGCCTTTTCCAATAAGGAAGTTCATGACACGGAACTTCGATGAAGGGTAGTTGTTCTTGTCGAGCTTCTCAATGATGGGGTTTCCACTGTTCTCTACCATTATCACAAAAGTAATACCAAACAACAAGCAAATCTTCTGCAACCCTCAACCTGTAGTGCATAGCAATACACCAGATAGCTTTTTTCACTATCTGCTCAACAATACATGCAATCTGCAACCAGTTTGTAGATAAACCTTGTGTTTATTTACTGGTAAACACCTTTGAACTTACAAATCTGAAAGATGTAATCTGTGCATCTGTATACGGTAGACACAATTGAAATTGTCGGGTATCTCGAACTGTTGTCCGTAACCTTGCGGCTCTAAAATGGGGCCTGAAACGGCTCTAGATGCACAAAATAACTACGGGAAAGCCCTAAAGGGCCAATCTGCAGAATACACAGCGCTCTTCGTGCACACCAAGTATCACTACAATCTGAGATTTTTGCTCTGCCCTGCTTTTGGTGCCTCCACAGGCACTATCCAAGAGAGAGAGTGGAAGGATGGGAGAGCTTCTTACCCGTGGCTTGCTTGCTCGAACCTTGCTTCTTTTCCTTTACTTCAGCCTTCGAAATCAGCCTCTCTCAGTGGCGCGGCTCTGATACTATGTCAAGAATCGTGTGGTGGGGGGACGTGCTCAAGATGCTGCGCCGAACACACATAGAATGCACAAGGAGAATCTCACTCAAGAGATAAGAAGAGAGATGGAGGCCAAAACGTTTTCTTGCTAGTTTCTTCTTCTTCTTCCACACACTTTACAATGTACACAAAGTATAGATAAGATACAACAGAAAGGAAAGTGGCCTACCAAGTCAAATAATGCATAACCGACTACACTAGTCAACTGGCGTTATAACTATGCCAGCTGTAAATAGGTGTAACAACTTGAATATAATAAGTAATGAGTTAGTGGCCATGTGAGAGTCATAATGACCACCGACATGCTAAGTGTAGACATGTGGATCCATCTAACCAGGCGGTCCATCATCAATGTCTGCATGTGTTGAGCTTGTCATCTCAACACATCTTTGTGAAGTTCAAATTTTTTATTTCATTAGGCCAAGAGGGTCATTCTGTTGGTTGTGAAATGTTATATTCCTTTAGGCTAAGAGGGCCACATGTATATTTGGTGCAGGTATATTTAATGGTTTTTTGTTTTAGTGATTGCATCACACATGTTTAAGAAGTGCTTAGAGGGACCATTTGTGGCGCGGAAGCTTCTTGTGGTCATTCTAGGTGGTATCGTCATCTTTTCAAGTTTTTTCTTTAAGCTAATAATGTTATATTTTGGGGACATAAAACGGGCCCCAACACTGGCTATAGGCACTAGCTGGGCCTCTATAACACTCATAAGACAACCCCACACGGCCTCGTGGCCAGGAGTGTCCAAGGGTACACTACCCTAATTGCTACTAGAGACATTGCGTTTGTAATGGAATGTAGTCCAATGATTTCCCTTCCTTACTCCTTAGAGGGAGATCCCATACATCTTGGTATAATATACCACGTAACACAAACATAGAGGAGGCAACCTCTCCGACTGAATGTCCTGGCCCCATTGCAGCTCTCCTACACCGAGAGGATTGGCCTCCCGATTCGTTGCTCTAACACAAATAACACAGACATTACAAGCTCCACTCTTGTTTTAAATGATCCATGAGATAGAATTTTCCTCATTTTACAATCTCCCAAGGAACCCAAACGCGTAAACCTACAGCTTAGGTGCCTCATAACTCAACACGGGTCATGTATATCAGAAACCAATTGCAATGCATCCAGGAGTTACCATGTGATATGGGCAATGCTACTGTGAATGCCATAATGCTCAAACATATTATAAATCAGCTTTGTGTGGTGCAACAAACATGCCTTTTCATGATTTCAATCTACACATCATGCTTCGTTGCTAAGGGGTATCCCCGAGCCTTCTCGTGTGGCTTAACCCCCTTTTAACTTAATTTATAAATGTCCTATATGGTATGCACAACCAAATAGACAAGAATTTCATATATTTTCAACAACTAATCAGCATCAAAACCCATCTTCCCCCCTTCCGATTAGGTTTTGCCTCGTTGATAGGTGTAAATAGCGGGTTTTTTGTGTGTGTTTTTTTAATAAAAAGTAATAAAAATAGTCTTTAACATTAAAACATAGCTGAGATGAGGCTTATCCCTCATGCTACAGCCATGTCATACATTCATGGACATAAACCTTAGTTTTCCATAATTTTCTAGCATAAAAAACTTGTTTTTTTCCATGTTTTCACTATTTATCTTCATTTATTTCTTCATAAAAATGTGATATTTTAGAATTATGAGTTCTCATTGATAAAGGACACTCAACATTATTTTCATATCAATTTTTATCCCATATGATCCCAAAACACTCAACAAAACCTTGAATTCCATTATTTTTTATCAAAACCGCAACTTACAGATTTTGTATGTTTTGCAAAAAATTATTATATTATTATATTTTTTAATTTTCTTTCATATTTTCATAGAGAATGCAACATGAAAAATCAAGAATAATCAAAATCAAGCACTTTCTTCAATCATTTTCCATAAAACAAAAGAACCGCTCACTTACGCATAAAAACTGTGATTTTGAGGCTCGTATCTTGTAGATTGGAGGCCATTGACCCTTCTTCTTTGCCACTGATGCACTCTCTTAGCTTGATCTACGTCCTCCATCACTCTAGCATCATCATTTGCTCCGGATTCATCATCACAACCCTCCCCCTTCTCTCTTGAATTGATGCACATGAATAGCCACTAAGAGGAGAGAGGAGAGATAAAAATAGAAAATCAAAATTTTAAATCTTCCATTAAAATGGAAAAGCTTGTAGCCATCTTGTTTGTCTCTCTGCCTTGATCGAGAATCTCTCTCTCTCTCTCTCTCTCTCTCTCTCTCTCTCCAAACAGATGTGTATTGGAGAGGCACCGAGCTATTTGGAAGGGGTGCAAAAGCATTTGTGCCCCCCCCCCCCCCTCTATTCATTAAAATTTCATGAGTTTTTTAGGATTTTATTAAGCCTAAGGTTAAAACTTCAAAATAACCGGTTCATCTTTTTTGTGTTCACACTGCCCATAAGTGGATATTTCGATTTTGAGGGGGCAAATAGACTCGGATTTGAGATCCATCTAGATAGGTGACTTTGTTATGTCGAAATCTATAAAGTTGGCCCCTTCATTGTGCACTTTCTGACTGCTAGATCTAGTAGCTGCTTTATAGTACCAAACCTTATGGAGATTAAATGGGGGGTCAAACGACCTTCGATGGACGAATCGATACTTGCGTTGGATTCCTGACGTCGAGGTGCATCTATGAAAACTCCAGCTCAACTATTTGCTACCATCTAATTTTTCATGAAAATTTGGTCCTTAACACTTCGTGGGGAGTTCTTGCTCCAAAAACGACCTCAAATGCTTTAAGGATGGCTCACAATCAGCTCCTAAAATCTAGCTCTCATTGGCAACCATGGAATAGGGTGACTTAGCCCATTGAATCCCACAAATAGATCTGCACATGCATGATCATAAAGAGCATCAAGGTGATACAAAAAATACAAAACAAAACATTCCATAGCTCTCACCCTACCCCTTAACAAAGTCAAGGCAGGAAAATCAACAAGGGATTTGCCCAACATAATCTGACAGAAATCCAGAGCGAGTCTCTAACCAATTGCTTGAACATGGACCATCTAAAAATCCTATCAAAGAGGTCATCCTAGTGGTGGTCTCTGAACTACCTACCTAACTTAGGAAAACTGGACCATGACCTTCTACTAGGCAAGGACTCCTATAGTTTGGTCATCATATTTTTATTGTAGTACGTTTTTCATCCAGGGTTTCCATACTCGGGCGTGTAAAAAGTAGGGAGCTGAGAGTAGAGTGACCCAAGGAGAACAAGGCATTTGGCCTTAGGTCTTGACTCAATACCCAAGCACCTACCAAGCTCTTGCAAGAGGCGGCACTTAATCCTTTTTAATGCTCACTTTTATTTTTGCTCCAACCATCCTTTCTCTATTCTTTTTGCCTAGCTGCTACCCCTACGAAGACAAGGAATCGGCCTTGGGTTGACTCATCCCCACGAATCTACCAGGCCTCTGCAAGGCCATAATCAACTGCTTGTAGAAATTTTTTCATTTTCCTTTTTCTTTTCTTATTGAAGGGTTAGAACCCCTTTTTACACATCATTGTAAAATTTTTTTAAGAGATATATTTAGAACTTACTCTTCCTTTTATATTTTGGCAAGCTTCTCTAATTGCCTCACTCCAGCAAGGAGTCCTAGGACAACTTCCTAGCAAGCATGAAGAATAGGGTCAAAAGGACTACACTCTAGCATAGGTTAAAAGGTAGAAAACTACTCAAATCTCCCCCAAATATACCAAACCAATCCCTAGGACTTTATGCCTTGATTTCCGGTCCCCAACAAATGAAAAGAAATTAACCCCTACATACACATATAACATTATCTGCTTAAGGGGATAACTCAAAAAGGAGACGAAACCACTTGGAATGGCCACAAGAAGCTGCTTCACAATAAAGGCTCCCTCCAGTGACTTCGTCAACCTGTGTGATGCAATCACTAAAATAGAAAACCATTAAAGGTACCTGCACCAAATAGACACATGGCCCTCTTGGCCTAAGGAAATAACACAATTCACTTTTAACAAAACTGGCCCTCATGGCCTAATGCAATGAATCATTTAAACTCGACAGAACCGGCCCTCTTGGCCTTAAGAGATAGAACATTTTAATTAACCAAATACATGGTGACGAAGGAAATTTGGTATGGCAGCCTCTATACTATGCCAAACTCCCTTCAGCCACAAAGTGAATGAGGTAAGGGCACCACCTAGTCATGGAAGAGCGGACTAGGATGCTATGCAAGAGGGAGAGGAGCCTTGTGAGGGAGAAGAGAGGAAAACAGAGAGAGAGAGAGAGAGAGAGAGAGAGAGAGAGAGAGAGAGAGAGAGAGAGAGAGAGAGAGAACTACAAAAAATAGATGAATCAATAAAACTTAAGAGGGCACAAGAGATGGAGAACCCTCAAGACATAACCAATATACACAATATGGACACCAATAGCATGGGCTTATTACACTGTAGAGAATGCATAAGCTATAGTAAGGGAATGAACTGCATAAGCTCATGAGAGAGAATGGGGAAGGCTCAATAGGGCTGAAGAAGGCCTCTTGGCTCTCTCTTGCAAATTAAAAAGGAGAAGGCCTCTTTATATAGGCCTTGAGGGTGTTTAGGGAGGAGGTTAAGATAGAATAGGAATTAACACCACCAAAGCTGCATTAAGGCGGTTCCACCAATGTGGAAGCTCCATCTAGATGTTTTGTTGACCAATTGACTGGCCAAAAACCAAGCCACTTTTAACCCGGTTCTCAAGCCAACTCCTCAAAGTTGTTGCACTAAACAGGTGATCTTGATAACTAATTCTTGCAATTTAGTCTAGCCTTCCTTTTTATTCGTGACACTTATTAGCGATAGTCCAACTAATCATCTGAACAAAACTCGGTAAGCTTATTTAACCTCATATTTCATTTCTTTAAATAGCTAGGCCTCTGTGTTGGATCCTAGAATACTAACCTAGGAAAACTATGGCTTCTCCCCATCTCTCAGGGGCAGCTCCTCATAATTTGCTACTGCCAAACTAGTGGTGGTTTATCCAGGAAGTTTTGATGTTTGACTTTAAGAATTTTGTTTCAAGATATAGATCCCTTGGATCTATTTAAATATCCCCATTTAAATTCCTTTTTATATTTATCTTCTTCAACTGATTAAAATTAATTCGTTTTATTTATTTGATTAACAACAAACATTCAAATCAAAACAATCTAGCTTTCTAAAAACCCATAACTTTTAATTCCTTGTAACGTTTCCCAACTCCGTACTGCAATTTTATCATTGCTCTTTAGTGTTTAAATACTTAATCCATATTGCGAATATAACATCCTTTCTTTCTTCTTCTTTACTAAATACAAATCAGGATAAAGCCAAGTACTCTCCGCACTCTAACGTAAACACATACATAGTCTATTATACATTCCCATATTCCCCTTTAATTTATAAATTAGTCCTAGTGGCCCTCCACTCTTCCTTGCAATCATCAGATGATTTTTTTTTTGAAATATGCACAAAATGTAGATCCTAAATACGGATGCTGAGGCTTTCCCTCATGCCGTCAAAATGATTATCTTATTAAGATTTTTTGATATTTGTAATTTAATTTAAGGTTATAATTTTCTTATCATCAACAAACATCAATAAAATACTATTGTATCTCTCATTTGTTTTTTTTCCCATCCCTATGTTATTGAATAGTATATCACGTATCATTTTATTTTCTCAAAATAAAACATCATGTTTATACGAAAATGTTTCTTTCAGTAGAATATATTTAAACTATTGTTTCTTTTTATTTTAAAGCTTACAAAACTTCATCAGCAATCAAGAATTGTCTTTTCAGCTGTTCATGTAAAGATCCATATTTTAATTGATAGATAGCCCATTTCTTGTAAATGAAAACTGCTATTTTGCTTTAAAAATAACTATTTTTTGAATTTTTAAATATAGTAAATCATCTTTAAAATTTTTTAGAAAAATTCAGTAAATTTTTAGAGTCATAAAATTTATGGAGAAAATATCAAAACTTATAAATTTTCAATCATGCATTTTATAAAAATGTATTTGTGTCATTTTAAGTCATTTTTTAGCATTTTTGACTACTTTCTATTTTTAATAAATGAAAATAGGTCCACTTAAATGCAAAAAACCATTCAGCATAGGAAAACAAGTTTCAAAACATTTTCTAAAAATACTAAACTAAACATTTACTTATACTATATCATTTATTTTAGATAAACGGTTAGGCACGTACTTGTAAATCCCGCAGGTCGTTGTCGTGTCTTTGAAGACCGTGTCCTCCTGCAGTCCAGCCAATGTCTATCTTCTAGCCAGTCGTTTTGATTGTGAGTTCATCAATTTTGTTTTGCTTTCCCACAATTTCCCCATAGCTTCTCATTTTTCCTCTTTGATCAATTTCTTAGTTGTGTTAGTGTTTTGCAAACTTTCCTCTCTTCTCCATGGCACACAGCAAGAGAACGTTTCCTTTCTTTATAATTTGTTCCACAACCTCATTTGTAGCACCTGCTACTCTGGCGAGAGAAAGAAAAGAGGATTGTACTTTCTCTCTCTCTCTCTCAGATTCAAAGTCTCTTTTTGGCGATTTAAGTGACAATTTTTGGAACCCATTACAGATCAAGTTATATCACACCGCTTGTGACCCTCAATAGCTACTCAAAGCTTGTAATAGCACGTATATGAAAATTTCACTAAAGAAGCTCCTTTCTATCAATCAGCACTACCACAAAGGCCGTTTGATCATGGAATCATCCCAGCAAGTGCATCTAGGCCTTGATGAAGAGCATACGAGCAGAGGCGTGTTTTGTGCCTCAAGGAATCACCAAGCAGACGGACAGGGGCAATGACCCATGGGAAGGCTAGTAGTCATGTTAGACCATTACCCACGTGTAATCTGGCTAGACAGTAAATTATTCTATTATGTTGCCTTCTTCCTTGGTGTACATGCGGAAAAGGATTGGTTCCATTCAATGCATTAACAACGAAATAACCATTTCAAACTTACCCGAGGTTTCATATCCTCTGATCCAATCTATCCATGCCCGACTACTGTTCGTATATCTCTTTGTCAAATAAGGGTAGAATGGGCTTAGTAAGAGACACACTGCTTGCATGCTCCCTTTATTCTCCATTTTTATTTGCCATTGACATCGTACAAATGATGGATGCTCCTGCCACTACATGGAACATATTCTACCCCTCCTTTTCTTCATTACCAATAACTTTCGCCACATCTTTAATGAAAATGGATGCACAGAATAATCCGCACGCGCGTACCAACCACACAGAGAAACACGTCATGGAATAATGGGCGGACGACGGACCCAGAGTGGGAGATGAAGACCCACTGCAGAAAAGGGGGCGGAGGCCAAGCCCACCATGGAAGGAGGCCCCAATTCGCAAAACGCCAGAGACAGAGGGTCTAGGGCGAACAGAGAGAAGGGCTTGTAGGAATCGCGAGATACGCAGAGCAGGGAATTCGGCGACCAATCGAAGGATGCGAGAGAGAGAGAGACTCTCCAAAATGTAACTGCCGCCCTTACTATTATGAGTGACAATGTCCCATGAAAATGGCATGCCTAGCTTGGGCATCTCCTCTAGCCCACAAGAAGCGATTGAGTACCTCTCCAAGTTCATTCCATGCCTTTTTGCTGAAGGTAAAGATGCTAGCTACAAAGATAACTATAACCATTAGTATAGAACTTAAGATGAGGAACCTTACCCCTAAAGCAGTAGCTTCTACATTCCAATTTTGTAATTTTGAAGCCATTTTAGTCTTTAGCCAATTGAAGCACTAAGTAATAGTGATCCCCATGCCTAACAAGGGGCAATCCAAGGTATCTAAAAACCTCCCATTTCTTAATTATCTTCAAGCCTAATAGTGGAAGCCATTCAAGGGTGTCATTAGATACAACACTTCAAATTTGGTCTTGCTTATTATTGAACCTGATAGGTCAGAGAAGTCTTGAAAAGCTTCAAACAATGTGTTGAGTTAACTTCATTGGGCCCTGATGATGTTGGAGTTATCCTCCACAAAGAATTGACTTACTACTTGCCCTAACATCATGCATCCTTAGGCTTTGCAAGGTCCCTCTTGGTACTAATATCTGGTCTAATCTTCTTAGCAATGGCTGATTTCTATGGCATAGAGAAGCAGGGCTACGGGACAACCTTGTCTCATAGACCTTTTGAGCTCAAAGGATTTGGAGATCGCCCCATTAATGGATACTCTTAACTTCTACACTTGAAAGGAGTGCCATAATCATTCTAGAGAACTTCCTCCCAAAGACCATTGCTTCGAGGTAAATGCAGATGAAATCCTAAGGAATGTGATTATATGCCTTTTCAAAATCCATTCACTAGGAGGTAGTCCTGTCCACCAATCATTGCTTAGTCAATAGCTGTTGCAAGGCTAGGGATGGCATTTTCTATCTTCTGATAAAAAAATGAAGCCATAATGCTCGGGGTGGATGACTTAAGCTAGTAATACCTTAATTTTGAGTGCCAAAGCCTTGACAACAGGCTTATAAGACATATTCAACATGGTCAAAGGCTGCTAATGGTTACCTTGATGCACATGGGTGATTTACAAATTACCTTGATAACACCCATGTTGGCCTCCATAGGGAATTGCCTAGTAGCAAAGCAGTCCCCTTTGGATTACTTCGTCCTTGCCAAGAGTCTATTCTCTTGAGTCTGATATTCAACACCTCCCCAAAGAGATCTCCATAATAATCACCAATGATCTAATGATCACTGTTTGATCATCACTGCAGTATTACTGTAGACAATAATCACAATCATGATGCTGCGTATTTTTCTTAAAGAATTTAATCCTTAGGAGGTAGGAGGTAGCATAACTAATGAAATCCCCCATCCCTGAGATTAATACTAAGATATCCTATCAACCTGTCAAGACCTTGCCAAGTCTAAAATTCCCTCGAAAACTCCTAATTTATAACAAGGTCCTATCTCCTCTAAGTAATAATAATCCCTACAGGAAAATTTTAAACAGTCATAGCTGAGATTCACTAAGTAAACCTATCAGATTTTGTCTAAAACTCCACCTTCCTCTCATACAAGAACTTTCTCGTACCAACATCTCCTGGCTAGACTGCAAGGACACAGCCTCCAAAGACAGCAACAACGAACACCGCATCTGCATTAAATTCATGTAAAAATTTGGTAATAAGGTGTCAATTGTATACAGTTTTGCCAAAAAATTGTTGCAATAAATGGCATGTTTTTAGGTGTTTTCATTCTCCCCCACTTAATTGCGAAGTGTCCTCACGAGCACAGCTACATCATGAAACTGGCAGCATCACGAACACAGCTACCACGAACACTGCTACGCAACTTCGAAGAAAAAAGAAAAACTCTCCCCCACTTAATTGCGAAGTGTCCTCACGAGCACAGCTACATCATCTGCAAAACCACACAAGGACAACTAGTAGACACTACAAAGGTAGAAAAACTCATTGGTGTCATATTAAAACACAAACCATACAAACATTTCAAGTAAATTGTATAAAAACTTATGCAAACTAACATTCCCCCTTACTCATTCTCCCCACTAAAAGGTATAATAGAGCTTCATCCATTGCATAGAATATACCAACTAGGAAGCTGTGTAGAGCCGCTAAACAACAATAATCCCTAGAGGCAATAAATTACCACACTACTTTCCTACTAGAAATATTGCTTCAGAAATAGCCTCACTAATAAGATCGTTACTTAACAAAGAACCCAAACCATGCAAGCTAATACTATAACACCAAATAGGACCCCTAGGGTTTAGCTGCTAACCCTCCATGTTCTACTGGAACAACCAGCCAATGATCCCTTGCTTCCAAGTGTCGAAAGCTTTGCTTTTAATTTTAAGTTTTAATAGCATTCTTTTCAGTGTCAAAAGAGTATATACATTTATTCTCCTTCCAAAAGGTCCCACCCCAAAGAGATACAAGGCATCGGACACAGGGCACCCGTCAAGGAAATCCCTACAGCCTACCAGGACCTTAGAGGCGATGGTTATCTTCTTTTGGTTTTTTTTTTCAAACCCTACAGTCTCACGGCGTTGTTCTTTTTTTCTTTCTTTCTTTTTCTTTCATTTCATTTTTTTAATTTTTAAAATAATAAATATATAGACTCTTCTGAACTTATAATATTTGGATTGGATTTTAAGTAGTTTTTTTTTTGAAAAGGATCAAGTAGAAGGCTAAGAATACATCACTTAATTGAACGGTCAAACATTTCAGCTCAACAACTTTGCTCGAGGAATCTAATCTAGCGCATAATACTAGTCACCCTGCCTGGGTAAATGATAAGCAAAGAATACTCACCAGTTCAGCATCTCTCTTCCACGCTACTCCTAGTCCAAATTTCGTGGAGAGAACCTTGTTGCATCGCTACCCTTACATATTGCTAGAAAAGCGACTAAAAGATAGGGGAAAACTCATATAGGATTCCTAATCAGATATCCATACAATGGAATTCACTATGTTTTACACACACATCACCCCCTGTTTAATCTCTTTCTAGTGCTAGATCCCATCCCTTGTGAGTGGATTTCATATACACGAAACTAGATATGGGTCATTCATATTTGTTGGAAATATTTACTTATATTACTTCTATAATTACTTAGGCTGTTGAAATCTCTAAGTTATCTCAATCAATGTCTATTTTTGTACTTTGCCTTTATACCAAAGGAATATAAATAAAGAGTATAGATATGAAACAACCTGATTTGTACGTGGATATTGCAACTCCGAGAATCATCACCAGAAGCATGCAATAGTGAATAACTCAAAATCATAGTCAAATCTGCACATGAAACATACACTAGCCAATACAATGTTAAAGGGTTAGATAAATAAATGATAAAACTTTTCCCCAGACAAAAGAATTGTCATATGTTCATGTCACAATTTTGATCAACTAGGCTATCGTAATGCTCCCACTGCTTAGTTGTTTAGAGTAGTATAGTTCCCCACTTGATAACCATTCTTGCATATAGAACTGTCCATCTCGCTAACTTAAGTATCCCAAAATCCAGCACTGAAAGGAATACCCTAACCATGTGTGCAAGCTAACTACCTAACTATAAGAAGAATGAAACTAGAGTGCACTAAAACCTTAAAAAGTTTTTTTTTAAAATTTGTTTTTTTTAAAATGCAGAATAAAATAGGAACCTAAAAAACTAAGAAAACAAAATGTCTAAACTAAAATCCTCAAATTCTCTAAGATCTTCTAATGCAAACAATAATCCTAATCCGAAGTTAGCATCACTATCTAAGTTAAATCTACTAATGAAACTATCAGCTACTATAGGATGCTCAGGAATAACTTCTAGCATAGGCACATCAGAGGTCACAGATCCGCTATCAGGTGCATCACTAAGAACCTCCATCACATCATGGAGCGGAGCCGAAGCTTCATCATAATAGTAGGGCATAGGGGCCACTGGTAAAGCATCTAAAGAATGCCCCTCGATTGCATCCATATACCAACAGATATAATCCCAACATGGACATGGAACTCTAGTCTGCAAATCATGGTAAGATGGAGTAAGATGGTAGACAATGGAACGATATCTCGCAAATTCTGCTTGCTCTCTGCCTACCCTAGACTGACCAGCGCCACGCTCAGGAGAAAAAACACTAGTATAATCATGACGTTGGTAGGTATAACCAATCATATCCTACATGGCAGTGGTACCATAGCGTCGAAAGTATGTGCGACACTGCCAACACAAGAGCTGAGCACGCACAAATAAATGCCGCTGACAAGACCTACAACCAAAGGGTGGATGGCACTGTAAACAAAAAATAATCACAAAAGAAGAACCACAATAGGCCCCTCCCCTCCGTGCATATAAAAACCTGTCATGCATCTGAAAACGTGGAATATCGTAAGGCTCGGCATGAATAGGATCAGAACTATCAGCATCAAGACGAGGGTAAAGTGCATCCATCCACAAAAAAGCCATACATGCATCCCATGTAAAACCCCCCAAGAAAGAAAAGAAATCCAAAGGTAGATTAGTCAAAATATTATTTTAGCTACTAACCTAACTATACCTAGCTATCCTAAATCACAAAATGTTTAAGGTGCAGGCAATTGACCCTAAATATCTCATTTTCAGCATTAATATCCTGCACATCAAGAGAACCATTATCATAAACTTGAACAACCTTAAAAGGTCCTAACCAGCGAATTTTAAGCTTCCCAAGAAACTTATAATAATGGCTATCATAAAGTAAAACTAAATCATCTTCTTTAAACTCCCGTACTTTAATATTTTGGTCATGCCATGCTTTGCGACATTTTTGCATTGCTTCTAAACTTTGTAAAGCTAATAATCTCTCTTCATCCAACTTTACCAATTGTAAAACCCGTTGTTTCAAAGATTCAATCTCACCTAGTCGTAATGATAGAGCTACTCGTAAAGTGGGCAACTCTTGCTCAATAGAGAATATAGCATTGGTTCCATAAACTAAATTGAAAGGTGTATTTTGCACTGTCACCTTATAGGTAGTTCTATAGGCCCATAATGCTTCATATAAACGTTCATCCCAATCTCGCCTGTGAGAGGCAACCATTTTAGTTAAAATCCCACAAATAATGCGATTGGTTACTTCAACTTGACCGTAATCTCTGGGATAATAAGCCGTTGATTTGCGATGCCTAATTTTGTAGATTTCCATTAACTTGCTGATAAGACCGTTCAAGAAATGGGAACCTTGATCACTTACTAATTCTAGTGGGCAACCAAAACGTGTAATAATATTCTCATACATAAACTTAGCCACGTCAATGGCTTTATCTGTCTTCAGTGCTTTCGCTTCCATCCACTTTGTAATATAGTCAGTACAAACCAAAATATAACGATTTGATCGATATCTTGTAGGCGGATCAATTGGGCCCACAAAATCAATTTCCCACTTCTCAAAAGGTGCTAAGGCTAATATGGGTGTTAAAGGCGTTGTAAAACTCTTAGAAGGACGACCAGTCCTTTGACATACATCACATTTTCGGCAATAATAATAAGCATCTTTAAATAGGGTAGGCCACCAATAACCAGCTAATAGAACTTTCCTTGCTGTCAATTCACCGGCAAAATGGCCACAACACGGCTTGTCATGCAATGCCTTAAGAACCACTGGGACTTCATCTTCCCTTACGCATCGTCGATAGATACCCTCGTGTGGAAAAAATTTATAAAGATAACTTCCTAACAATCCATAGGAGAGTGCTTGCATTAATATCTGACGTTTTCGACGCTTATCAGCACTAGGTGGATATCGAGCAATACTAAGAAAATTTGCAATATCAGCATACCATGGAACTTGTGTCTCCACAATAAAAAGTGATGCATCCGGCAAGTCATCTTCCACACCTTCCTCCTTGTCTGATGTTAATAATCGTGATAGATGATCTGCTAAGACATGAGCTCTACGAGGACGAGTAACTATTTGAAAATCAAATTCTTGGAATAACAACATCCAACGAATCACACGTCCTGAAACTTCTTCTTTATTAAGCAAGTACTTTAACGCCTCATGATCAACATATATGGTAAATTTATTCCCTAATAAATAATGACGAAATTTTTCCACCGCAAATACCATTGATAGGCATTCTTTCTCAATGGTGGTATAATTCCTTTCTACATCACTTAAATTCCGACTTGCATAATAAATTGGATGATCCACATTATTATCATCTGCTTGGCACAAAACAACCCCTACAGCATACATAGATGCATCGGCATGAATATGGAATTCTCTTGTCCAATCTGGGGGTGCTAGTACTGGTCCTTCAATTAACTTTTGTTTAGGAAATTCAAATGCTTTCTGGCAGACGTCATCCCAAGTAAAAGGAGTATCTTTTCGTAGTAGATTTGTCAAAGGTGATGCCACATTTGCAAAATCTGAAATAAATCTTCGATAATAATTTAGATGTCCTAAAAAACCACGCAATTGCTTAAGATTTGTTGGAGGTGGATCTTTGCAATTTTAGTTGGATCCATAGCAATGCCCTCCTTAGAAACGATATGCCCCAATAACGTTCCTTTTGGCACTCCAAAAACACATTTATCAGGGTTCAAGGAGATACCTACGTCATCACTACGCTCAAACACTTGCATTAGTAGCTCAGGCATTTCTTTTGCCGTTCTATAGACACAAAAATCATCAAGAAAGACTTCCATCCATTGACGTAGAAAATCTTGATAGGCTGCAATCATAACCCTTTGAAATGTTGCAAGCGCATTGCACAAACCAAAAGGCATTACTTTATAAGCAAATGTACCCCATTCAGTAGTAAATGTAGTTTTGGATTGATCTTCAGGATGAATTAGTACTTGGTTGTAACCACTAAATCCATCCATGAAAGAATACAGTTCATGACCAGCAACCTTATCCAGTACCTGATCAGTAAATGTCAAAGGAAAATGATCCTTACGTGTTTTGCTATTCAGCTTTCTATAATCTACACAAATACAAATCTTCTTACTATTCTTCTTGGGTACTACCACAATAGGGGACACCCATTCACTATATGCAACAGGATATATAAACCCAGCATCTAAAAGTTTAGTGATTTTAGCCTTCACTAACTCTACATATACAGGGTTTGTCCGTCGTTGACGTTGACATACAGGTTTCGTGCCTGGCTCCAGATCAATATAATGCTGACATAATTCATCTTTGATACCCTTAAGGTCCTTATATGACCAAGCAAAAGCATCAACATGTGCTCGTAAGACTTCTTCAAATCTTTCACGATGTGGCGATTCCAATTGGTCTCCTAAATTTAAATATTTTCCTTCTGCCACTTTAAGCTTAACTACAATTTCAGGCTCTTCAATAAATAGAGAAGCTATTCTTTGTGGCTTAATTGTAGGCAAATCTTTGAATATTTGCATCGATACATTTTCAAGCAAACTATGCCTAGTACTTGATTCTGGTGCTTCTTCCCTCACATTCACAGAATGTACTAAGGGTAAAGCCCTATAGGGAATAATAGTTAGGTTATCTTGAGTAGCATCATCAACTTCTACTCCGTAAACATTTGCTATCTCAGGAAAGGATTTTTCAGTATTACTCTGCCAATATTTATCTAAAAAGCCATTATTGGCATTTAAGTCTTTATGAGATTTCATAATAAATGAAGTTTCTACAAAGTCAATTACACTAGGTATCTGCTCTAAACTACATGGATATTGAGCATGTAACCTACAATGATATCGACGTAAGATTTTGTTATTCTTTTCTAAACATTCTTGATCATCTACACTCCAAGACCATTGATTATCTTTAAGTTTGAGAATTAGCGAATGTAGATTCTCATCCTCCTCGCCCTGAATTCGACAGCCCAAATAATGTATGACTTGCTTCAGTTCCACAAAATTCCTAGGTGTTGCAGGTTCAAACCATCTAAGTTGGGGCTCCTGGCCAACCCCATAGATAGTAAAATCCATTACTCTTTCTTTTGGATGAGGCAACACCTCCTCTTGCATATTTTGCAATTTGACCTTGGTGGATTTAGATTGGACTCGTCGATAACCAACTAGTGGTTCCCTAGAATAGCGATACATCTTTTGCGTAATTCCGTTGGAACGCTTAAAAGAATGACACAACTTGGGAACACTCGTAGGGTTTTTCTCTTGAGTCTCTGGTTCAAAAGTACCCTTAAATTTATCTCTTTCCAAAAACCTATTAGTTTTTTCATATTCTTCCCAATAATTCATATCCCTAGGTAAAGCTTGTTCCATCTGTAACTCGCCACCACTAAATTTAGACTTCTGTTCTCCTAAATAAAATTCTAAAAGCGAGATCTCATCTAAATATCGCCTTTCTCTAAACTGAAATTCTGCCTTTTCCTTTTGCAACTCAGTAATCTTCTTCATTGCTTCATTTACAGCAGTCAATGCTGCCTTACGCTCTACTTCCAATGCCTCGTTCAATTCTCTAATAATCCTAACGTAATTACCATGATGTTTACGAGAAGTCTGTGAAAACCTATTAAAAGCCGAAGATGAATCATCCTCATCCTCACGAGATAGTGGTCTTTGTAAGGGTTTGCACCCATGCCTACTTCTCCTTTCTCTTTCCTTTCTTTCTAGCTGGTAATAATAAATCCTTTTGGCTCTATTTGGGAGTTGTCCAAATCCAAAGGGTAAAGCATTTTCCCCATAAGGGAGAGCTGCTAAGATCCTATTCTCAGACATACTATTATTATTATCAGTAACATCATCTTCCTCCATACTTTCTGAAGAGGTTATTGAGATGTCAGCCACATCAAATGTCATTAACTCAGGCATCTCTTCCTCTAATTCATCCATAGAAGCCTCTTCTGACCTGCTGTATGCAAAAAACACATTTTCTTGATTATTCTCTTCCTGATTCATGGATAACTGAAAACGTGTTTCAAGCGAATCATCAAAGTATTCTGCTTCCTTTGTAGAAAGCATTAAGCAGTCTAGGGTTGTATCTTCGGATGTAGATAACCAATGGGTAATATCACTGTCCGAATCGTTGTCAGATGAAAATGTTACAGCATATTCACCAATACCCATCTGTTCTACCTTGTGAGGCTGATGTACTATGTTGGCCTCTACTTTCTCTACTCCTGATGGGTGTTGTGTTTTAAATAACCAGGCATAAGGCCCTTCATGATCAGTCTTCTCCATTTCTGAATCATAAAACTCATTGTTGGATCTCTCATCCATTTCACTAACTCCCTCATCTCCTGACTCTTTCAAAAACCCTTTTGAAATAACTTGTATTTTAACCCTATCATTTCTAGGACCAATCACAATTGAACCTTTATACCAGTCTTGAATGCATCTTGCTTGGTATAACCAGGGTCTTCCCAGTAGCACAGAATATGATGAAATATTTGTCTGCGAACGAACGATCAAATAGTTCACATGAAATTCTAATCCAGCTACTACAGATTTCACATTTCGCATTAACCCCAAAGGAGTTACCTTTCTCTGATCAGCCACCCGTAAAACAATATGAGTAGGTTCTAGATCCTTCAACCCTAATTCTTGCATTGCCTGTTCTGTCATCAAATTAACTACTAAGCCACCATCCAACTGCACTTCATGTAGCAAGTGGCCATTAATAGTAGTATCGATGACTAGAGCTCCTGGATCCACAAACAAATCTACTATTTTAACATCCTTAGTTGTTTTTCTCTTAGAAGAATTTTCACTTACTTTGGAAGCATTAATCTCAATCCTCTTCCTTCAACGGAAAACTAATTTACGATAAAGTTGCTTCCAACAAACAGGCGCTATTTCTAGCAATTATCGAAGGTTAATGGTCAATGATATTTCTTCTAATGCAGCCCAAAGATCATAGGTCTGGTTTCCTACTTCTGATTGCTCTTTACTTCCTTCCTTAGGAGGAACCAATCTTTCAGGAAAAGGAGCTACTCCCACTTGAATCTTAGGATTTGCTAAAGGCACAGGTAATAATGGGTGGTCAGAGGAATGCTGTGGAGAATCCAATTCAGGTAGTTCTACATTAGGATCTATGTCTTTAGATTTATCCTTCATTGCTCCATTTAATTGTGGACTCTCTTCCTCTAAACCTTGCTCCTTTTGTTGTTGCTTTTGTGCCCTAGTAATGACACCAATCATAGGATCAGCCTTAAAGGTCACTTTACGAGGTATAAATTTTACCTTAACTCCAGTGTCTTTCCGTATTGTTTCTACTTCAACTAAATTTGCAGCAGACGTTGAAGGTTCATTAACGGCTTGTTTACATCTGTTAGTAATTTTGTTATCCTCTCTCTTAGGGCAATTCTCCTCATAGTGTCCTTCACCACTGCACTTCCTACAAAGAGGAGTATAGTCTTGATTTTTACGTGCATTTGGACAATACGGAGCTATGTGACCTTCTTGTTGACATCGATAACAAATTACTGGTCCCCTAGGCCGCTGTTGTCCACCCTGCCCCATTGGATTATGAAAATTTCCATTGTTTCTTTTAAAAGGAGAATTTTTCCCTCGATTGATATCACTATTATAATTGTTTCGGGGTACTGGAGGTCTACCCTGGGTTGGCAATCCTTGTGGCCTAAAAGGTTGATTGGCTGGTGGTCCAATCTCATAAGTTGTATTATTACAATCCATATAATTATAATTCGTTCGCATTGAACGAGCTTGTTGTTGCTCTTGCCCTATCTTATGCCAGCAATTGGTATCCAAATGCCCTGTTTTAAGGCAAAAAGTACAGAATGGTGGATAATCATGTATTAATCTTGAAGGTGTCAGACACTTTGTAGCCACATGGCTGTAACCATGACACTTACCACACCATATATTTGATCGAGGTGGGTTTGAAGTTGAATTTCCTGACGATTGTTGTGCACATAAGACACGTTCATAGATACCCTGCCTGAAGTGCTGGGAGGGTATTCCATCCGAGGTTCCTTGAAGAGATCCCTCCGTCGTTGTTGACTAAGCTGCACTTCTTCCCACCATCTAGCATGCATTCTAGCATCTGTCAACGTAGCTAGTCGTTGTAAACTAACATGCTGATGAACTTCAGGATTAAGCCCATCAATGAACTTACGTTTTTGCATGGGATCATTAGGAGTGGGATTCATCTTTCGAATAATCGTCTCCATACGCTCAATGTAATGTTCAACGCTTTCCGTTGCTCCTTGAGATAAATAATCTAATTGAAGAGCCAATCTATCTTGAAAACCTTGTCGCCTAAATTTTTTGAGAAAAGCCCTTGATAAAGCAGCATAGGTTCCTTTATGTTGAGCATCTAGGTTCTTGTACCACCTCGCTGCTTCATCTTTTAATGTTGCAAGGAAGATATGAAGCTTTTGATCGTCGTCTATTATCTCATTGGCGACACAAGTAACCTCAAATCGTTGCGAATGAGCATCGGGATCTTCGTCCCACAGTCCCCCGAATTGTGTAAAGTCAACTAATCTGACTGGATTTCGAGCCATTGTTTCCCTAAATAGTGTTCCTAGTCTAAAATCTGAAGTAGAGTCAGACCACACGGGTTCCTTGGCTTCTCTGAATAAGGATCTTAATCCAAAGTCATATACGGTTCTTGATTGCTCTCTTTGATGGGGAATATGAAACAAAGAACGTAATCCCAAATCTGTCACTCTCTCTATCCACAAGGGTTCTTTTGGTGCTTTAAATAAGTAGTTTAACCCAAAAGTAGATTCTGAATTCGAACTAAATGCAGATTCATTACTCCCTATAGTGGCATTAGCTTCACTTTCCACGCTCTCACTTTGCGTACTCTTTACCTTAGTAGGACTATCAGTGCTTGAAACCACTCGATCCCACTGGTATGAAGCTGCTTCACTTTTCTTTGATGGTATTTTATCAAATGAGATGCTAGGCTCTAAGGATTCTACGTTTGAGTTAGACACAACATCTATCCCCAAGTTCAGTAATGCGTTGACCCTCTCAAGCCTTTCTAATAACCAAGCCTCCTCTCGCGCCGCTCGTTCTCTAGCTCGCTGATCTCTAGCTTTGTTTTGCTGCCTCTGTTTCTCTTCTGAATTCATCCACGATTACTAAACTAACTCTTACTCTCATACTCCAAAATTACGCTCGTTTTATTAGAAGCTATAAAATTAGGTTTTCGCTTGTATGCACGCTTAGAAGGTTCAAAATAGTCGGCAACTTTGGGTCTATTTTCCCATAAGGAAACTTTTCTTCTTGCTTGGGGATTAAGCCTAAGATTTCAGCAACCTCTCTAACGTCTTTTGTGTCAAAAGTAATTTTTAGACCTCTGGATACACGTATCCAAGGCAGCACATCATACCAGACCACTCTTCTAAAGGTTCAATAAGAGCTGCGATAATACCAATCGAAGTGGTATGATACACTAATTGTATTTATCTCTACTGCGTCTATTAGCCCAAAGTGTGCTGCTAGTAGAACTATGGTTTGTGCACAATCGTTATAACCCCAACTCCAAGAGGATAATTGCTCTACGTCCACAGTTAATTTAGGGCCAAAATATTCACTTCCCTCTACTAATTCTGTATCTCTCGCCCAATCCAGCACTCTTCTTTGGCACTCTTGGGGCAAATTAGGAAAGTAGTCCCTTAGAAAAGAGACTGTGTATTCCCTCATAAATGACACCTAGGATTTAAATACCCTAAGAAAATTGAGCACCCATTCAAGCGCACTTGGCTCTCGGCAGACACACCAAAAAATGACTGGCCAAAGACCAAGCCACTTTTAACCCGGTTGTCAATCCAACTCCTAAAAGTTGTTGCACTAAACAGGTGATCTTGATAACTAATTCTTGCAATTTAGTCTAGCCTTCCTTTTTATTCGTGACACTTATTAGCGATAGTCCAACTAATCATATGAACAAAACTTGATAAGCTTATTTAACCTCATATTTCATTTCTTTAAACAGCTAGGCCTTTGTGTTGGGTCCTAGAATACTAGCCTAGGAAAACTGCGGCTTTTCTCCATCTCTCAGGGACAGCTCCTCATAATTTGCTCCTGCCAAACTAGTGGTGGTTTATCCAGGAAGTTTTGATGTTTGACTTTAAGAATTTTGTTTCAAGGTATAGATCCCTTGGATCTATTTAAATATCCCCATTTAAATTCCTTTTTATATTTATCTTCTTCAACTGATTAAAATTAATTCGTTTTATTTATTTGATTAACAACAAACATTCAAATCAAAATAATCTAACGTTCTAAAAACCCATAACTTTAATTCCTTGTAACGTTTCCCAACTCCGTACTGCAATTTCATCGTTGCTCTTTAATGTTTAAATACTTAATCCATTTTGCGAATATAACATCATTTCTTTCTTCTTCTTTACTAAATACAAATCAGGATAAAGCCAGGTACTCTCCGCACTCTAACGTAAACACATACATAGTCTATTTTAAATTCCCATATTCCCCTTTAATTTATAAATTAGTCCTATTGGCCCTCCACTCATCCTTGCAATCATCAGATGATTTTTTTTTGAAATATGCACAAAATGTAGATCCTAAATACGGATGCTGAGGCTTTCCCTCATGCCATCAAAATGATTATCTTATTAAGGTTTTTTGATATTTGTAATTTAATTTAAGGTTATAATTTTCTTATAATCAACAAACATCAATAAAATACTATTGTATCTCTCATTTGTTTTTTTTCCCATCCCTGTGTTATTGAATAGTATATCATGTATCATTTTATTTTCTCAAAATAAAACATCATGTTTATACGAAAATGTTTCTTTCAGTAGAATATATTTAAACTATTGTTTTTTTAATTTTAAAGCTTACAAAACCTCATCAACAATTAAGAATTGTCTTTTCAGCTGTTCATGTAAAGATCCATATTTTTATTGATAGATAGCCCATTTCTTGTAAATGAAAACGGCTATTTTGCTTTAAAAATAACTATTTTTTGAATTTTTAAATATAGTAAATCATCTTCAAAAATCTTGACAAAAATTCAGTAAATTTTTAGAGTCATAAAACGTATGGATAAAATATCAAAACTTATAAATTTTCAATTAACCATTTTATAAAAATGTATTTGTGTCATTTTAAGTCATTTTTAAAGCATTTTTGACTACTTTCTATTTTTAATAAATGAAAATAGGTCCACATAAATGCAAACAACCATTCAGCATAGGAAAACAAGTTTCAAATCATTTTCTAAAAATACTAAACTGAATATTTACTTATATTATATCATTTATTTTAGATAAACGGTTAGGCACGTACTTGTAAATCCTGCGGGTCGTTGTCGCGTCTTTGAAGACCCTGTCCTCCTGTAGTCCAGCCATTCTAGCCAATCGTTTTGATTGTGAGTTCATCAATTTTTTTTTGCTTCCCCACAATTTCCCCATAGCTTCTCATTTTTCCTCTTTGATCAATTTTTTAGTTGTGTTAGTGTTTTGCAAACCTCTTTCCTCTCTTCTCCATGGCACATAGCAAGAGAACGTTTCCTTTCTTTATAATTTGTTCCACAACCTCATTTGTAGCACCTCCTACTCCGGCGAGAGAAAGAAAAGAGGATTGGTCTTTCTCTCTCACTCTCAGATTCAAAGTCTCTTTTTGGCGATTTAAGTGACAATTTTTGGAACCCATTACAGATCAAGTTATATCACACCGCTTGTGACACTCAATAGCTACTCAAAGCTTGTAATAGCACGTATATGAAAATTTCACTAAAGAAGCTCCTTTCTATCAATCAGCACTACCACAATGGCCGTTTGATCATGGAATCATCCCAGCAAGTGCATCTAGGCATTGATGAAGAGCATACGACTAGAGGCGTGTTTTGTGCCTCAAGGAATCACCAAGCAGACGGATAGGGGCAATGACCCATGGGAAGGCTAGTAGTTACGTTAGACCATTACCCATGTGTAATCTGGCCAGACAGTAAATTATTCTATTTTGTTGCCTTCTTGCTTGGTGTACATGCGGAAAAGGATCGGTTCCATTCAATGCATTAACAACGAAATAACCATTTCAAACTTACCCAAGGTTTCATATCCTCTGATCCAATCTATCCATGCCCCACTACTGTTCGTATATCTCTTTGTCGAATCAAGGTGGAATGGGCTTAGTAAGAGACATACTGCTCGCATGCTCCCTTTATTCTTCATTATTATTTGCCATTGACATCGTACAGACGATGGATGCTCCTGGCACTACACAGAACATATTCTACCCCTCCTTTTCTTCATTACCAATAACTTTTGCCACATCTTTAATGAAAATGGATGCACAGACTAATTTGCATGCACGTACCAGCCAGACAGAGAAACACGTCATGGAATTATGGGCGGACGGCGGACCCAGAGTGGGAGATGAAGACCCACTGCAGAAAAGGGGGCGCAGGCCAAGCCCACCATGGAAGGAGGCCCCAATTTGTAAAACGCCAGAGACAGAGGGTTTGGGGCGAACAGAGAGAAGGGCTTGCAGGAATCGGGAGATACGCAGAGCAAGGAATTCGGCGACCAATTGAAGGATGCGAGAGAGAGAGACCCCCCAAAATGTAACTGCCCCCCTTACTATTATGAGTGACAATGTCCCATGAAAATGGCATGCCTAGCTTGGGCATCTCCTCTAGCCCACAAGAAGCGATTGAGCACCTCTCCAAGTTCATTCCATGCCTTTTTGCTGAAGGTAAAGATGCTAGCTACAAAGATAACTATAACCATTAGTATAGAACTTAAGATGAGGAACCTTACCCCTAAAGCAATAGCTTCTCCATTCCAATTTTGTAATTTTGAAGCCATTTTAGTCTTTAGCCAATTGAAGCACTAAGTAATAGTGATCCCCATGCCTAACAAGGGGCAATCCAAGTTATCTAAAAACCTCCCATTTCTTAATTATCTTCAAGCCTAATAGTGGAAGCCATTCAAGGGTGTCATTAGATACAACACTTCAAATTTGGTCTTGCTTATTATTGAACCTGATAGGTCAGAGAAGTCTTGAAAAGCTTCAAACAATGTGTTGAGTTGATTTCATTGGGCCGTTGTGATGTTGGAGTTATCCTCCACAAAGAATTGACTTACTACTTGCCCTAACATCGTGCATCCTTAGGCTTTGCAAGGTCCCTCTTGGTACTAATACCTGGTCTAATCTTCTTAGCAATGGCTGATTTCTATGGCATAGAGAAGCAGGGCTATGGGACAACCTTGTCTCATAGACCTTTTGAGCTCAAAGGATTTGGAGATCGCCCCATTAATGGATACTCTTAACTTCTACACTTGAAAGGAGTGCCATAATCATTCTAGAGAACTTCCTCCCAAAGACCATTGCTTCGAGGTAAATGCAGATGAAATCCTAAGGAATGTGATTATATGCCTTTTCAAAATCCATTCACTAGGAGGTAGTCCTGTCCACCAATCATTGCTTAGTCAATAGCTGTTGCAAGGCTAGGGATGGCATTTTCTATATTCTGATAAAAAAATGAAGCCGTAATGCTCGGGGTGGATGACTTAAGCTAGTAATAACTTAATTTTGAGTGCCAAAGCCTTGACAACAGGCTTATAAGACATATTCAACATGGTCAAAGGCTGCTAATGGTTACCTTGATGCACATGGGTGATTTACAAATTACCTTGATAACACCCATGTTGGCCTCCATAGGGAATTGCCTAGTAGCAAAGCAGTCCCCTTTGGATTACTTCGTCCTTGCCAAGAGTCTATTCTCTTGAGTCTGATATTCAACACCTCCCCAAAGAGATCTCCATAATAATCACCAATGATCTAATGATCACTGTTTGATCATCACTGCAGTATTACTGTAGACAATAATCACAATCATGATGCTGCGTATTTTTCTTAAAGAATTTAATCCTTAGGAGGTAGGAGGTAGCATAACTAATGAAATCCCCCATCCCTGAGATTAATACTAAGATATCCTATCAACCTGTCAAGACCTTGCCAAGTCTAAAATTCCCTCGAAAACTCCTAATTTATAACAAGGTCCTATCTCCTCTAAGTAATAATAATCCCTACAGGAAAATTTTAAACAGTCATAGCTGAGATTCACTAAGTAAACCTATCAGATTTTGTCTAAAACTCCACCTTCCTCTCATACAAGAACTTTCTCGTACCAACATCTCCTGGCTAGACTGCAAGGACATAGGCTCCAAAGACAACAACAACGAACACCGCATCTGCATTAAATTCATGTAAAGATTTGGTAATAAGGTGTCAATTGTATACAGTTTTGCCAAAAAGTTGTTGCAATAAATGGCATGTTTTTACGTGTTGTCATTCTCCCCCACTTAATTGCGAAGTGTCCTCACGAGCACAGCTACATCATGAAACTGGCAGCATCACGAACACAGCTACCACGAACACTGCTACGCAACTTGGAAGAAAAAAGAAAAACTCTCCCCCACTTAAATGCGAAGTGTCCTCACGAGCACAGCTACATCATCTGCAAAACCGCACATGGACAACTAGTAGACATTACAAAGGTAGAAAAATACTCATTGGTGTCATATTAAAACACAAACCATACAAACATTTCAAGTAAATTGTATAAAAACTTATGCAAACTAACATTCCCCCTTACTCATTCTCCCCACTAAAAGGCATAACAGAGCTTCATCCATTGCATAGAATATACCAACTAGGAAGCTGTCTAGAGCCGCTAAACAACAATAATCCCTAGAGGCAATAAACTACCACACTACTTTCCTACTAGAAATATTTCTTCAGAAATAGCCTCACTAATAAGATCGTTACTTAACAAAGAACCAAACCAGGCAAGCTATTACTATAACACCAAATAGGACTCCTAGGGTTTAGCTACTAACCCTCCATGTTCTACTGGAACAACCAGCCAATGATCCCTTGCTTCCAAGTGTCCAAAGTTTTGCTTTTAATTATAAGTTTTAATAGGATTCTTTTCAGTGTCAAAATAGTATATACATTTATTCTCCTTCCAAAAGGTCCCACCCCAAAGAGATACAAGGCATCGGATGCAGGGCACCCATCAAGGAAATCCCTACAACCTACCAGGACCTCAGAGGCGATGGTTATCTTCTTTTGGTTTTTTTTTTTCAAACCCTACAGTCTCAGGGCGTTGTTTTTTTTTTCTTTCTTTTTCTTTCATTTCATTTTTTTAATTTCTAAAATAATAAATATATGGACTCTTCTAAACTTATAATATTTGGATTGGATTTTAAGTAGTTTTTTTTATAAAAAGGATCAAGTAGAAGGCTAAGAATACATCACTTAATTGAACGGTCAAACATTTCAGCTCAACAACTTTGCTCGAGGAATCTAATCTAGCGCATAATACTAGTCACCCTACCTGGGCAAATGATAAGCAAAGAATACTCACCAGTTCAGCATCTCTCTTCCACGCTACTCCTAGTCTAAATTTCGTGGAGAGAACCTTGTTGCATAGCTACCCTACATATCGCTAGAAAAGTGACTAAAAGATAGGGGAAAACTCATATAGGATTCCTAATCAGATATCCATACAATGGAATTCACTATGTTTTACACACACATCACCCCCTGTTTAATCTCGTTCTAGTGCTAGATCCCATTCCTTGTGAGTGGACTTCATATACACGAAACTAGATGTGGGTCATTCATATTTGTTGGAAATATTTACTTATATTACTTCTATAATTACTTAGGCTATTGAAATCTCTGAGTTATCTCAATCAATGTCTATTTTTGTACTTTGCCTTTATACCAAAGGAATATAAATAAAGAGTATAGATATGAAACAACCTGATTTGTACGTGGATATTGCAACTCCGAGAATCATCACCAGAAGCATGCAATAGTGTATAACTCAAAATCATAGTCAAATCTGCACATGAAACATACACTAGCCAGTACAATGTTAAAGGGTTAGATAAATAAATGATAAAACTTTCCCCCAGACAAAAGAATTGTCATATGCTCATGTCACAATTTTGATCAACTAGGCTATCGTAATGCTCCCACTGCTTAGTTGTTTAGAGTAGTATAGTTCCCCACTTGATAACCATTCTTGCATATAGAACTGTCCATCTCGCTAAATTAAGTATCCCAAAATCCAGCACTGAAAGGAATACCCTAACCGTGCGTGCAAGCTAACTACCTAACTATGTGAAGAATGAAACTAGAGTGCACTAAAACCTTAAAAAGTTTTTTTTAAAATTTGTTTTTTGTAAAAATGCAGAATAAAATAGGAACCTAAAAAACTAAGAAAACAAAATGTCTAAACTAAAATCCTCAAATTCTCTAAGATCTTCTAATGCAAACAATAATCCTAATCCGAAGTTAGCATCACTATCTAAGTCAAATCTACTAACGAAACTATTAGCTATAGGATGCTCATGAATAACTTCTAGCATAGGCACATCAGAGGTCACAGATTCGCTATTAGGTGCCAAACTAACTCGGCGAGGATTGAAGGCAGCTTTCTTGCAGAGATTTCAGCAAACTAACTTAGCTGAAGAGTTATGGCAACTTGCCTTAGTGTGTCCATCCTCGGCGACATATATTTCATAAGGTGTGATGGCCACCTTTCAATCACACCCAACCTTCGAGCTAGCAACAGTTGAAGGTAGTCTTCATACTTTGCACCTCTACAAAACTCCACACCATTCATGCATAGTTGTCCTCCTTTGATGTGGATTAGGCCACAGAGAGAGAGGGATTTGATTATTTGGAGATGAGGACCTCCTGAAAGGGCCTTCACTTTGTTTGCAAAACACTCACCACAATAATGAGAACCTAGCAATTGATGGCAACATGATTTTTTCTGTTGTGAGAGAATGGAATTTCTAAGATGAACACATTTTACCCGCATATCTTGTCGTGATGTTATGAGGACACAGTGTGAAAAAGTATGGAATGCATCATCATCCAACTTCTCTATTGATCTAGAGAGTCAATATGATCTGAGCCATTAGTACTAGTGTGAGTTGCATGGATTATCCAAAAATATAAAATACTAGATTTTTGGATAATTTTAGTCTATTTTTGATATTATTTATTGTAAAAGTTTGAAAAAGTTAGAAAAAGCTTCTAGATTAGGATGGCATGCAAAAAGCTAGTTTCTTTTTCATAAAAAAGACAGATGGACGAAATCGCGCGCGTCACGATCTGCAGCAGATTGAACTTAAAGAAGAAGAAGGAGCGATCTGGGAGATCCATGATCAGGTGTCGTGGAGTTTTACCCCCCTTTCGGAGCCAACGAAGCCATCAGATTTGGGTTCCGTGCAGCAGAGAAAGAGCTCATTTTTCCAATCTACGTTTTTGGTCTACGAAGGAGCTCTAGGAGAACTAATGCTTGGAGATTGCTTCTGAGTAGTGTGAAGATTTCAGGTTCTTTCAATACATATTGATTCAATTCATTGTGATTTGTTTTTGTCGTGTTTACCACTTGGGTATTCTCTATCTTCTCTTCCGTCTCCTATCTCTACTTCTTTCTACTTCTGATCCCGGGTGGATTCGACCTTTCGACAAAAACCCCTCCGACATTGGTGAACTCGATGTGAAAGGTCGTCTCACAGAAGAAGGAAAGACAAGATGGGAGAATCTTCGAATACAATATCCAATGATGTTTTGCAACAGTTGGTGCAGATATGAATATGCTTATGTAGGTACAATAATAACAACAGGTGATGCAAGCTTTAGCTCAAACAGAAAGTGTTGTGATGAATGCTTTGCAAGCAGTTGAGTGTGGGCTGAAGTTATTCAATGGCAGGAATGTATCTGCATATGTACATACCTATGCTCAGAAGATGGAATTCTTTGGAGTGGCTCAATTGGCATGGAGCCAGTATTTTGTACGTGTTACTATTTATGAACTGAAAGCACGGATTATTGAATTATACTTGCAGGATGCTGGCTGGGTAGCCTTCAAGAAGACACTCAGGGAAGAATTTTACATTGAGGACACCAGTTTGATTACACGCAAGCCTTTTCAGGAGTGGGTTATACGACCCAATAAGGGTCTTGTGGCTACAAAATTGTTAAGAGAATTTGAAAGTAGATTTGAGCAGTTGGATCTTGCAGAATAGCAAGCTCTTGCAAGTCAAAAAATTGAATTGTTTCTATAGGCAGCTGATCCTAAGCTTCAAGAGAAGCTTGATGATTTGCTGGAGGATCAAACTACAGAGACAGGTTTGAAAACAGAGTGGAGACATGTCAAGGAATCTATTACTGCACTTGTGAAGAAGCATAGAAGAAGAGAAACATTGCATGTCTCTAGCTTGCCCACTGTTACAGGCAAGACAGTTGATGTATCTAGTAAGCCACCTACTTCTGTGGCTAACCCTATGGTTGTACCTACTATTGTTCCCTCTGTTAGGGAAGATTTCTTAGATGAATTGGTCAAAGGGATGCGGGATATTGAATTGAAGGTTGCAAAATTGGATGAAAAAGAACAAGAGGAAAGGGAACAGGTAGCAGCCCCTAAACTTGGAAAAAGATGTATGTGGTGTGACAGTTTGCAGCACGAGAGAAAGGATTGTGCTGCCTATTAGGAGGCCTTGGCACGATAGCTTATCTTTTGGAAAGATAGCAAGATCCATGCACAAGAAATGGGATTGCCTCTTTCTTTGAATTTTGGAAAATGAGATATGCAGAAGTTGTTGGAAGACTTGGCCGTCTGAAATGCTTATGCAGCGGTACATGCTTCTACTTTTGGTCTATAGTTGGATAGAATGCATGGCCAAATGATGGTTGGTCCAAAGGCTGAAATATGGACACATGCTTTACATGCAGCTGAAAAGAGAAAGGTCACTGATAGTGAAATGTCTCATGTAGGGCAAGACATTCATGGCATAATTGGTTGGGAATCACCAGTAGATGCATATTCAGTGTATGCATATTTAGCAAAGGTACGAAACACGGATGTACTTGTGGAAGAAAAATGAAAAAGAGATGAAGATATTGCAAGGACATCTAAAAGAATGACAAGAAGTGTGGATCAGCCTAAAGCTGCAAATCAGCCACCTCCCGAGCATGTTATGGAAGAGGTCAGTCAGAAGTAAAAACAAGATAACAAACAAGAGGGCAAAAAGAAGGGCAAGCAGCCAGGATATAAGTTGCAATCTGACATTGAGACAGCCACAGATCTTAAGAAGGTTCTTGAAGAACAGGTCTTAAAGAGTCGGGTGGAATTTACCTTGGGAGAGGTGCTTGGCATTGCAAATCGAGAATTTCATGATGAGATCATTGACATAGTTAAAAGGAAGCGTCAGTTCCTTGGTGATACCACTAGTGCATTGCTGCAATTTGAAGAGGAAATTGGTTTGTTGGGTATTCGGGCTGAATATGAGCATGAAGTAAGTACTGGATTATCTATGCAGGATGCTACGAATCAGTGGACAGCATGTGGAAAAGAGAAGAAAGTGGTTGAAAATGCAGTCTTGTAGCAATATGCATGGTGGAGTAAGGCAAATGCAACAATATGGAGAAGAGACTCTAGGATTTATTCCTCGAAGTCACTACACAAGAAATCATTAGCCTAGAGCTACCACTAAAACGGTAGTGAAAATAAGGGAGCATGAAACTCCTTGTGTTGCTTTACTTAACCATGGGTCTGAGATAAATGTCATTGAGCGGGGATTGTATAAAAATGGTGCATGACCTGTGGACATTGATCATGGTTGGCGTATGAGGGCTGCAAATAATTCTTCAGGGGAGCTCTATGCTGTATGTCCTAATGTAAAAGTGACGATTGGTGATGTACAGGAAGAGCAACACTTCTTTGTGCAAGATAATTCCTCATACGTAGTGATTTTGGGATAGCCCTATATTACAGGTGTGCATATGGAAACAAAGGTGCTTGATGATGGTTCTACTTATGCAAGAGTGAGAAGCAAGGATGGGAGAAAAGCAATCTAATTTCTTACTGTTTGTGTTAATCATCCTAGAAATCTGATACGCTTCGAGAGTCTCCTTTGGTTCCAAATGCAAGGGAATTCAAAGACCTGGATTTTCATTAAGCACTGCTGTAATGCGAGGCTACAGTAGTGTTGTTCAGAGGGTGAACTCTCCTCTTGATGGAATGAAGCATGTATTTACTATTGGTAATTCTCAGTTTACAGCAAATAGTTCATGTTGGTTTAAGCCTATGGAAGCAATGTGTAGGGATGAATGAATATCTATGAAACGGGCTATTAAGAAACTGAGAGCATTGGGGTTGTTAGCTGAAAATGATGGCATTTCAGGCATCTTTTATGGGCTAAATATTATTGACACTATGGTTGAAATTTCAGCAACTATACATGCAGAAAATGAGGCTCAAAACAGAGTGTTGTCAGTATGTTCTTTGGATATGTATGATGTTATAGCATTGTTTGCTCGGCAGAAAGGATTACAATGGGCTGAAGTACTTGTGGAGACAAAGTACAAGAAAGTTGACAAAAAAGTGAAACCAATTGCTTCGCCACTTCCACCAGAGAGTGAGGGTATGTATGCAAAAGTGTCAAGGCAGCCAAGCTTACGGGATCCTAAAGATATAGGTCATCAGTTTACATCTGAAACATTACAAGAATTGAAAGTTGGTGCATAAGGGTTTCTTTTGCCTGCTGAGAGAGACTATTTAATGCAGATGTTGGCTAGACATGGGAAGGCATTTGCATTTCAATCAAGTGAAATTGGTTGTGTGGATCCAAATGTTGTCTCTCTTATGGTCATATTTACTGTGCCACATGTACCATGGAACTTGAGGCCTATTCTAGTGCCTAAAGCTTACTTGCCAAAGTTGATGGATTTGCTAAATGAAAAGATTCACATGAAGATCTTGGAGCCTTCTTTAGCCTCGTACTCAAATCGTTGGTTTACTATGCCCAAAAAGAATGGGGCTTTGAGATTTATTCAAGACATGCAACCGGTCAATAAAGTGGCCATAAGAAATGTGGGTGCAGGTCCTGTGGTTGATGAATTTGCAGAGGCTTTTGCAGGTAGAGCGATCTATTTTTTGGGTGATCTTTACTCGGGTTATGATCAGTTTTAGCTTGCAATTGAAAGCATGGATATCACAACCATGAAGACTCCTTTGGGGTTAGTACGGATGTGTACTCTCCCACACAAGGTGCAACAAACTCAGTGGCACACATGACAAATGCTATGAATAGGGTACTCATGGATTTTATACCATAATTGACTATGCCCTTCTTGGATGATGTTCCAATCAAAGGGTGTGTAGTGGATGAAAAGAATGAAGAGTTTGATTATTGGGCATATGTGTGGGCCTTATGGGCGAAGGCCATCACCAACAAAAATAGATGGGATTGATAGAATGCGAGATGTATGCATGAATGTATCAGAGGTGCGTAGATTCTTGGGTGCATAAGTGTTCTATTTGAAATGGATTCCTCACTTTGCACATGTAGCCGATGCTCTTTATCAGCTTCTAAGGAAAGGTCAGAAATTTTAGTAGGAAAGGAAGCATCAGAAAGCAATGAAGAAATTGAAGTAACTCTTAAAATCTGCTCCTATGTTGAGAAAGGCTGACTATTCACATGGAAAGCCTATCCTTATTACTATTGATACAAGCCCAATAGGGATTGGATGGGCAATTGGGCAAGATGAAGAGGAAGGGGAAAGGTATGAAATACGCTTTGGTGCAAAATTATTGACTGAACGATAGAGAAGATATCCATAGGTAAAAAGAGAATTATGGAGAATTGTGATAGCCCTTAAATGTGATAAGGAGTATTTTATGGGTGCTCATGTAGTCATTGAGACTGATTGTTTGCCAGTATTGGGTATGATTACTCGTTGTGCTACCCCGGACATTGCTATGCTCCGGTGGATTGCATACATTAAATCTTTGAACCCTGAATTTCAGCATATTGTAGGAAGAGATAACCCAGTGGGGCAGACATGTTATCTCGAGTACATTATGAGAATGAAGATGGGATGATAAATGAGGAGGAAGAAGATGACTTTCTTATGGCTGAAAATGATGTTGCAAGAGTGAATTTAGTAATGCAAGGTGTTGCTACAGCATTAACAGAAGCTTGGACAACAAAGAGAAGACACTTTAGATGTTTTGCATCTTGTGTAGAAGTGTTTTTGGAAGACAAATATGCAGGAGAGTGGCTGAGAATCGGTCAATATCTTAGTACATTAACAAAGAGATATGAATGGTCAGATGAGGAGTTTAAGAAGATCAAGAGGAAAGCCTATGGATTTTTCTTAAAAGATGGATACTTATGGAAACATGCTAAAAAGAAACAGGGTATGCCATTGCAAGTTTTGGGTGATAGAGCTTCACAAGTAAAAGTAATGCAAGAATTTCATGAAAGCTTGTGGGCTGGTCATAGAGGTGTTTGGGGTACTTTTACAAAAATCAAAGAAAGATATTGGTGGCAAGGTATGTATAAGGATGTTGCTCACTTTGTGGAAACATTACGACATGTCAAATGTATTAAACTGTGAGACATCGGGATGGATTGCAACCTACATATCCATTGTCTCTTCATTTTAAGTGGTTGGTGGATTTGGTCACAATGCCTACAAGTCTTTGGCAAATGAGGTATCTTGTGCTTGCTCGTGAAGACTTGACTAATCAAATAGAAGGGAGAGCTCTACATACTAAGCCGACAAATGACGTATGTACTTTTCTCTTAGAAGAGATATTTTGTCAATATGGCTGTGTGGGAAAATTTACAGCAGATAGGGGTGAGTTGGATGCAGATGAAGCTCATGATTTCTTTGCACGGTTGGGGATAAAGCTTGCTTTAACTTCAGCCTATAACCCTGAAGGAAATGGAAAAAGTGAAAGAGGTCATCTACCTATTGTGAAGGCATTGGAAAAAGCATGTGAAGAGGAGGTAAAAGAGTGGCCACGATTGCTCCCTTATGCTTTTTGGGCCGACATAACAACTCATAGTGCTATTATAAGATATATGCCTGCAAATTTGACGTATGGTCAAAAACCTATCATGCCGATAGAAGAGATGACAGTCACATGGAGTGTGTTACCTTGGGAGGAGGAGTTGAATCGAGAGGAGTTGTTGGCCTTACGCATTAGACAATTGGAAAGAATGTCATCAGACATAGAGGTAACAACTACAAAGTTAAGGGCAGTAAGGATACAGAACAAAAAACAATTTGACAAAAGACATAGACTGAGACCAAGAATCATACAAGATGGGGATTGGGTATTGGTTTATGATAGTAGTTTAGATAACCAACATAATGCCATGTGTAAAGTTTCCAAAAGATGGTTTGGACCCTATGTGGTAAGACAAGTGTTTGATAATGCTACTTATGCATTAAATGAGCTAGATGGGATAGCCATAAAACTTCCGGTAGCAGGGAAAAGAATCAAATTATTCAAAAGGCAGGAATCTATTGCCTATGAGCTGCTAGAATTGGAAGAAAATAGTGGCCATGATACAGGGGCTAGCCAAGAAGATATAAAAGATGAAGAAGTAAAGGATATGGTTGCAGAGGATGAGGAGGACTCAAAATCCGATGACAACTAGGATTTTGGCACATACCGGAGGATGAGCAGGTTTAGAGGGGGGTGGATGTCGTGATGTTATGAGGACACAGTGTGAAAAAGTATGAAATGCATCATCATCCGACTTCTCTATTGATCTAGAGAGTCAATGTGATCTGAGCCATTAGTACTAGTGTGAGTTGCATGGATTATTCAAAAATACTAGATTTTTAGATAATTTTAGTCTATTTTTGATATTATTTACTGTAAAAATCCAAAAAAGTTAGAAAAAGCCCCTAGATTAGGATGGCATGTAAAAAGCTAGCTTCTTTTTTAGCCAATTAGGAAAATTTTCATTAAAAAGACAGATGGACGAAATCGCGCGCATTGCGATCACTGTAAACATGCTGAAAACTGTAGATTGAACTGAAAGAAGGAGTGATCTGGGAGATCCGTGAGCAGGTGTCCTGTAGTTTTGCCCCCCTTTCGGAGCCAATGGAGCCATCAGATTTGGGTTCCGGGTAGTAGAGAATGAGCTGATTTTTTTGATCCACATTTTTGGTCTACGAAGAGCTCGAGGAGAACTAATGCCTGGAGATTGCTTCTGAGTAGTGCGAAGATTCCAAGTTCTTTCAATACATATTGATTCAATTCATTGTGGTTTGGTTTTATCGTGTTTACCACTTGGGTATTCTCTATCTTCTCTTCCATCTCCTATCTCTACTTCCTTCTACTTTTGATCCCCAGTGGATTCGATCTTTCGACAAAAACCCGTCCGACAACGTGCCTGAAAGGGAGAGACGGACCGAAGGTTGGACTCAAGAGCTATGGTAGGAAAGCAAGAGCAAGAAAGGGAGAGATTGGAAATGGGAACTCCAACAGTCACAATGTGTGACCGGGCCTTCCTTTATTCAAATTGTCACTAAAAGAATAAAGAATAAAGTGACGGTGACGGGCGCCCGCCACCTGTAGTGTGCAGTGGCAGTGACTCTCAGTGTAGTAATACATGGGCGGCTAGGCAGAGGTGCTTTTACCCCCAACAACCTCCCACTTAAAGGCAAATCTGTCCCAGTGAGGAGTGAAAAGAAAAAGAAAAAAGACAGTACAACATGTACACATGTACAACAGGATGAGAAAAGACGTCATCTCATCCCACGTCCATCAACCTCTTGAGGAAGGCAAAGCGCTCTGTAGAGAGACTTTTCCTCAATTTGCACACTAGGTGCTCCCTACCAAGTTTTGCAAAGCCCTTAGGCTGCTCCACATAAGTCTCATCATGCAAGTCCCCATGTAAGAAAGCCATCTTGACATCTATCTGGTATAAATCCAAGTCAACCTGAGCAACCAAAGTCAAGACTAAAAGCAAGGTGGTCATCTTAACCACAGGAGAAAAGACCTCATCAAAGTCCACACCATGCTCCTGCTTAAAACCCTTTGCTACCAATCTAGCCTTGTATGCTGGCTTGGGGTGTCCAGGGGTACTTTTCAGCTTGTATACCCACTTGCATGGCAAAGCCTTCTTGCCCGTAGGCAAGGAAACCAAATCCCGTGTCATTCTTATGCAGGGAGTCTATCTCAGACTGCATAGCCCTCTCCCAGGAGTGACTGTCACCCCTGTGCATAGCCTCATCATAGGTGAAAGTCTCTCTTGCATCTATAACCAAGACATAATGCATCGAGGGCTGAAATCTATCAGGTGGACGTCTGTCTCTAGTAGACCGTCTCATGGCAGGCTCTACTACCTACCTAGCTGCCTATCCAACACCCTGACCATGAGCATCTGCTGCAGCTGTAGGCTGTCCAACTGGTTGTGCGGGAGCTTTCGGCTCCTCCTGAAATATGACCCTGCGGATCTCGACAACTCTCTCAAGCTGTCTATGCATTTTGTCTTCATGAAAGACTACATCATGACTGCGGATGACTTTCCGTGCCTGTGGATCCTAGAGACGGTAACCCATCTCGCCTGCATCCCCATAACCAAGGAAAATGCATTTGACACTCTTGGGATCCAGCTTACTTCTCTTGTCCCTTGGGCACATGGAAAAATGCCTCACATCCAAAGACACGGAGATGCGCATAAGAGGGAGGTTTTCCAGTCCATACCTCCTCTGCAACCTGGAAATCCAAACCACTAGAGGGTGATCTGTTTATGACATGCACAGTTGTACTAACTGCCTCAGCCCAAAAGCTCTGTGGTAGGCCTGCATGGCTAAGCATATTCCGTACACGCTCCTGGATGATTCTATTCATCCGTTCAGCCAAACCATTCTGGGGGGGTGTAGGTGGCGGTCAACTGACGCTTAATACCCCTCTCATCACATAATTGCTCAAAAGCACGTGAGACATACTCACCCCCATTATATGTCCTTAGGCATTTTAGCCTATATCCAAACTAGTTCTCAACCAATGTAAGCCATCTTTGAAACACAGCCAAGACATCGGATTTCATTTTAATGGGATAAGGCCAAAATTTTCATGAAAAATCATCTATGAACGTAACAAAATACTTTGCACCACCCATAGACTGACAAGGCATGGGCCCACAGACATCCGAATGTACCAATGCCAAGGGCTCACTCATGCATGGCCTACCACACTTCTTATGCATAGACCTAGTCTTCCTGCCATAAAGACAATGCTCACATGAATCAAAACATGCATAATCAAGGGGCGGTAAGTACTGCAAACTAGAAAGCATTTTCATTCCCTTTAAAGACATATGGCCCAAACGGGCATGCCAAAGAGATACGTGTGGGATAGAACCCACATACAAAACATGATCAAGGGAAGAAGCTGATACAATCAAGGGGTAGAGACTGTCAGCCTTGGCACCTCTCACAATCACAAGTCTGCCACGAGTGATCTTCTACGTAGAGTCTCCAAAACATACATGATATCCTGCGTCATCAAGCTGTCAAGCTAACATGAGACTGCGTGTCAAAGCAGGTACACGACGTACATCCTACATAATAAAACTACTGCTAGAAGGAAATTGTAGCCTAATATCACCAATGCCCACAATATCAAGAGAGCTGTCATCACCCAACCACACAGAACCCGAAATAGTACCGTATGAATGAAACCACTCTCGGCAAGGTGTCACATGAAAGGATGCACCTGAGTCCAAGAGCCAACACTGTGCATACATAGAGTGTATCTCTGTCATCTGCGAAGCACTAGAAGAAGCTGTTAGGATATAATCATCATTATCAACATTCTCAAGATGCATAACATTGATCTCTTCAATTTTAACACTGGACTTTGCAGGTACTATGCTGCGATCATAAGACTTATCCTGCACTTTGTCTTTCCCCTTATCTTTGCGCCTTTCATTACGCAATTCATGGCATTTTGGCCTAATATGGCCCTTTTTCCCACAATGGTGATAAGTAACATCTACATTCCTGCCACAGGATTTGCTACATGACTTCCCATGAGACTTGGACTGAGATTTTTGAGAATCCCATCCACGACCACTACCACTGCCATGCTTTCCATATCCATCATTCCTGCCTCTAGTTGTCATAGCATGAGACACACGAGAGGCATCCAAATTCTTACCGTTAACCTCTTCATGCAAAAGAGCACTCTCAATATCAAATAATTTCAAGGTAGCAGTAGAGGCACATAATGCAGTGCGGAATACATCCCATGACTCATTAAGAGTACCAAGCAAGAAAAGAGGAGCGACATCCTGTGCAAAAGTGATGTCCTGTGAAGTCAAGTTCTTGAGTATAGCATGGAACTAGCTCAAGTGAGCAGACAGTCACATTTTCCTTCATGCGCAGATCCATAAGCTGCTTCAGCCCACTAATACATTTGACTCGCTGGACTTTTCTTCTAATAGAGATTTTTGATCTTTTCCCACAACTTCCATGCGCTCTGTTCTTCCTCAAAGTCATTATAGTGAACATGTTCTGTCAGAGACAATACAATAGTGGACTTGCATAACTCATCAAGCTCAAGCCATTCCTCATCTGGCATAGTTGCAGGCGGATGCCCGCTTAATCTCAAAGGTTTGATCTGCGATTGCTGCACCAACACCTGCCAAATCTGGCTCTTCCAATAAGAGTAATTCGTACCATCAAGCTTAGTGATATTGAAAATAGCATGATCAGTGGATGAACTCGCCATAATGTAGGCTGGAAGACTATAGACAGTTCAAAACTGCTTGCTGTTTACTGCAGAAAATAACCAAAAAATCACCAAAATCTAGGGAAAATGGCAAAGAAAGTGGAACCAAAGATGCTGCCCACCAAGTACTAGTGAAAGTACATCATTTCAGAGTGTTTCAGCATGAAAAATCTATGTCAATCCATACATATATGCTTGCTGTAATAAATTTCAGATTTCAGTAAAAGAGAGCTAACAGTGCCAAAATCGGATCCCAAGGCAATCAGATACTACCAAGACCAAAGCCGGTATCATGCAGGCATAGCATAAGCATATGACGGTCGATAAGCATGAATCCAACACCCAAGTATATCATACAAACATCTGCCAGTGAATAGGCACACCCCCCAGTCAACGACTCAAAGTGTTCCTGCCACTACCAAAACTTGACATAGGTAGGTGTCAGTTCACAAAGATACGGATCCAAAACTGAGACTTAGCTCATAAGCATATAGTGAACCAAGACGTATGATGTATCATTCCAAAAGGTAAGAAGTCCCAAAGTCTCAAGTGTCTGTAATTGCTCAATAGCATGTAATGGCTCAATGCATTAAAGTACCACCTGCTCAATGTCTAATAAGCATTCAAGAATGCTCCCACTGGCACAAAAGCCACATGTACGAGCTCAAGAGCTCAAGCCAAGACAAGACATAGTGCCAATGACATAAGTCCAAGACAATACATCAATAGTACATCCCGAACATGTAGGCGGTAGAGCATCCATATGTAGCATCCATAAGCATGTAAGACATCAAGTACATCCCAAGATACAACTTTGGCAAGCCAATAAATAGCTCAAGTAAGCTCCGATAATCCAAGGTCAAGCCAAGATGGAGCTCCAGTAGCAATAGGTTCCAAACAATGTAACTAGCATGTAGTAATGGCATAGGCTAAGCATGTCAAGACCGGTCAGACATAAGCAACATACATGCCATAAGTACATCCAAGACGGAGCATCCAAATGCTTTGCAAAGTGAGATCAAGCTCACCCAATGATCCCAAATCAAAACCAAGCTCTATGTCGAGCCCCAAGTGTCAATACATCACCATATATGCCCGAAACATAGCCCGAAAAGCATAGGCATAAGTATACATGACTAAAATGACTTCAGCCCAACTGTGTACAATAGTGATTTACCATTCAAAATTGAGAATTTCAGCAAAAAAATCAGCTCCAAATGGTTGCCAAACAATAGGCATACACTCCCCTAACATCCGGGCATCAAATGGGACCAACCGAGCATCAAATGACAATGCCAAACAAGTTGTAGCATCAAATGTCAGTGTAACACTGTCATAAACTGCCTGTGGACTATTATGACAGTCCCAAAATAGTGTTAAATCAGCCCAAACGCTATGCCAACACATCAACCATCAAAACTAAGCATCAAAGCATGTTCATATGCCCGAAATGGAGCCTTTCCAAGTGCCAATGGAGGGGGAGAGCTGCTATTGTGACTATCAATGCTGAA
Organism: Lygodium microphyllum; assembly: GCF_053477565.2. Taxonomy (NCBI): domain Eukaryota; kingdom Viridiplantae; phylum Streptophyta; class Polypodiopsida; order Schizaeales; family Lygodiaceae; genus Lygodium; species Lygodium microphyllum. The sequence goes on along the minus strand of NC_141163.1, from coordinate 78,721,115 downwards.
GACACATATGGGAGGGCTGTGTGATTCCACCAACTATAAATGCTGGTCCTAGGGCTGCAAAAAATGGTGGCCAAGCTTGGGAGGGGTCCGGTTAAAGCCAAGGAAGGCCTCAAACAAGCTCCAGCAATTCTTGTTCAAAGGCAAGTGAGATATGAAGCAAGGGAGCTTCAATGGTGGCTGCCCCAATCTTGTTTACAGCCTGTGAGACCTGAGAACTAAAGTAAACCCTGAAGAAAATGATCAAATACCTCTGATGTAATGCCTTGAAGGTGCCCAACAATGCCGGGAAGGTGCTCGGGAAGCCAGGGAGTGACGGGAGCTCGAAGGAGTCAGATATGGTGGGAAGGAGACCCAATGCAAGTAGGGAGTCGATGGGATGCTAAGAATGCCACGAACCAAGCTCAAGAGTCAAAAGCAAAGCTCTGATACCAATTGAAAGGGAGCGACGGATCGAAGGTTGGGACTCGAGAGCTATGGCGGGAGAGCAAGAGCAAAAAAGGGAGAGACTAGAAATAGGAACTCCAAGAGTCACAATGTGTGACCAGGCCTTCCTTTATTCAAATTGTCACTAAAATAATAAAGAATAAAGTGATGGTGATGGGCACCCACCACCTATAGTATGCAGTGGCGGTGACTGTCAGTGTAGTAATACATGGGCGGCTAGGCAGAGACGCCTTTGCCCCCAATAGTGCCTTCATCCAATAGGCATACTTCCTTTCTTGGGCTTCCTTGGGAGACCATTGTGGGAGTCATGGATTTCGACCAGCTTCAAAAAGAGTTGGTGAAGGTTTTGGAGAAGAGCCACTTGGAGCACTTGTTGTAGAGGATGCACCACTATGTATTGTATCGTCCTGCATAAGGAGGTAGAGAATTGTGGATGAGAATGTCCTTAGTGGGGGCACCAATTTATGATGAAGGAAATTGAGCATGGCAGCCTCTATATTATGCCAAACTCCCTTCTGCCATAAAGAGAATGAGGTAAGGGCACCACCTAGTCATGGAAGAGCGGACTAGGACGCTATGCAAGAGGGAGAGGAGCTTGTGAGGGAGAAGAGAGGAAAACTAAGAGAGAGAGAGAGAGAGAGAGAGAGAGAGAGAGAGAGAGAGAGAGAGAGAGAGAGAGAGAGAGAGAGAGAGAGAGAGAGAGAGAGAGAGAGAGAGAGAACTACAAAAAATAGATGAATCAATAAAACTTAAGAGGACACAAGAAATGGAAAACCCTCAAGACATAACCAATATATACAATATGGACACCAACAGCATGGGCTTATTACATTGTAGAGTATGCATAAGCTATAGTAAGGGAATGAATGACATAAGCTCATGAGAGAGACTGGGGAAGGCTCAATATTGCTGAAGAAGGCCTCTTGGCTCTCTCTTGCAAATTATAAAGGAGAATACCTCTTTATATAGGCCTTGAGGGTATTTAGGGAGGAGTTTAAGATAGAATAGGAATTAACACCACTAAAGTTGCATTAAGGCGGTTCCACCAATATGGAAGCTTCGTCTAGATATTTAGTTGACCAATTTTCTACTTAATCAAGTTCCATCATGGGTGAGTTGTCTCCATTCTCCCCCCCATAGCTTGAGTCCAAGAGCTCTTCTATAAAAAAATATAGAGAATCTTCATAAAATAAGATCATATCTAGCAATAATGGAGAGAGAATAGTGAGAATTCATACATTACTACCACAATTAAGGATGATTTGAAGGTGATTTTGTAAAAATTACATGGTGTAGCGAACAGAATCTGAGAAAGAGATAGAGAGTACACAACAGATAAGAGGAGAATCAGTAAATTCTTTAGCTCCAAACAACTGATACAAAGATGGCTCAGTCCACCCATGCGCTTCCACTGTGTGAAGCTTAGATGGCAATCTAGACAGAAGATAGATGAAGAGCTTAAGGCTAGCTGGAACAACAACTCTGACTGGGTGAAAGATGAATGATAGATGGTTGTGAAGGGGTTTAGCTTTTATAGCCCGCGAAGGCTATTAGGTCGGCTTGACCGACCTACCATATGAGCCTCCACTAGTTGGCTAGGGAATATTCCCTTTACCATCACCCAAAGATTAGACCCACAATGGTCACCTTTTTGCCATCCGGTCACATAGACCTCATCTGATATACAAGTCAGGACTCAACCAATGTCTGGGCTCACATTTGGCTTCTCCTCATAATGGGGGCCTTACAACTTTGAGCACCATGGATCTAACAGATTTAGGAGGGAAATTCTAATGGTTTATTAACTTGAGGGAGAGGAGAAGAGAGGGGAAAGGATTGGGAGTCTAAATGGAAGTGTTAAGTGTGGAGAAGAAAGTATGGGTGTGTATAAAACTGGGAGGTGGTCTCCACCATAGTTGGAATAGTTGGCATCCACCATTTTGGCCATATCTCTAGACTCGTAGCTCCAAAAAATTATAGAAAAATACCAACCAAAACTTCAGCTCACGCGCTACAACTTTCATGTTGAAAAGTTTTTTTGGATTGGAGTGGAAGTATTTTTTAAAAATCTTACAAAATCATGTGCTTGATTTATCTTCCACTAATGCTTCCAAGAAGGGTCCCATTTGTTTGAATTATCACAAGGCTCCAAAGCCATGACATTATGAGCCTCACATGCCCTTTGGATGGCTCCAAATCCATTTCATGTCTTTTCTTTTCACATTACACATTTTCCCTTCACCTTGCTCCATTGATCTTTACTCTTCACCCCCCTTGGTAAACCGGTCCATGAAATATTTCCATCCAGTGATTTTTTGGATTTCCCAAGAGGTTGTTCCCACCCTCTTCTTTATTTCAACCTCCAAATGTACAAAAAATCAACAAAGTGTTAGACAAATATTTTTTTGTGATTTTCTCGGATCACATGGTTTTCTTGGTGTATACATTGCACCATATTTGGCTAGACAAGGTGAACCAAAGATGTCATGAGATGTAAGGGCTAGCCCCATCTCTTATGCCATGTAGCTCAAGGCTTGATCTTGGGCTTTTATAAATCCACTGGCCCAAGCCTTTCTACTAATATCTCAACAAAAAGGCCCATCCCTTCTTGGGTACTATGAGCTGAATGAGTGACCCTCTTGGGCTTATATATCTCATCTCCTTGGTTATTAATCAAATGATCTAGTCATCCCAACTTTCTAGAAACTCCCCCTATAAGGAGAATCATATATTTATGATCATTCAACCGTTCCCTAATTGGATCGTTACCTATTTCAATGATACGGTCCAAACTAGGTGGAGCTTCAAGACTAGGTCCATCACTTAGATGCATCTTAGGGCGGTGTATATCGTCAGATGAATCAATATGACCTTTGGCTTCCTCCTCGGAATTCATCAAAGCATAACCACATGAAATTCTTGGCCTTTCATCTGGCACACCAACCACACATTTAGAAATTTTGGGTCTCCAAACCCATCTTATGTTACTTTTTATATTCTTATATTGCCTCAATTTGCCACATTGGTCTAATGGACTCAATGCAGACTTGTTGCTATGGCTAGCTAGCCTCACATACTTATAACTTCCATTGAGCATAGGTGGACCTTTGGCATCATGTATCTTCTTCATATGAGATGTCTTTACTTGCCTTTGTCCACTCTGCACTAATTATTCATAGGAACCATGCTCTTATTGAAAGGAGTAGCATCTACTGGAAAAGCACGATTCATCCACAAATTGGAAATGTTTTTCAAGAGCCTTACTACTAGGAGCACAACTAGACCCACTCATAGCATGCTTATCCACACTAGTGCTTCCATAGCTACCTCTCGTGGAAGTATTGCAAGCCCTAATGGGACTTGTTTGGCTTGAAATGTTTTTACCACCAAGAGGCATCTTATTCCTGCTCATAGGATTTCCACTTCCTACTTTGAGATTTTGGCTACCAAGATCTCCTACTAAGGTTTTCTTGGCATTAACAAATGAGTTTTCTCCTTGAAAAATTGGTTGGATATTTGGATGTACTTGCACTGAATGGGGGAAACTCCAAAAGTTTTCCCAACATCTTTGAATATATTTCTCATAGTCTATTGCATGCATCTTAGCCTCCTTTAATGACTTAGGATCTCACATCCTCACTTGGATTTGTGCATCAAGCACTAGACCACTCATAAAGAGCTCACATAGCGCATCACCTAGCAACATAGTGGCGCTTCTTGGCCAAAGCCTGAGAATATCATCAAAGGCTCTAGCGTATTCTTTAGCAGAAGGGTAAGACTCGTGTCTAATCTATAGAAGCTGCCCTAAAATCTCAATCATAAGCACTTTCTTTTCGTATTCATCTAAAAATGTATCACATAGCTTATCGAGGGATTTAATTGACCCTCTTGGGAGGCTCCAATACCATTTCCTAGCTTCTCCCTTCAGGGTGCTAGAAAATACAAGCATCGAATGAATATAATTGAAACCACTTGCAAGGCAAGTTAGGCCATATTCTTTTAAGTGCAACATTGGATCCTCCTTTACCAACCCATGAAACACTGGGAGATCCCTATAAGGAGGAGGGCATTTAGTCCTCTCCTTTGGGATCAACAATGGGTCATTAAAATCTTCATATTCATCATGACCTAGTTCTAGTCTTTTAGCATATCTAGCCTCTTCCGTTTCCATCCTTTCTGGTGTAGGAAGGTTAATGTTATCCTTTCCATCCCTTTCTACCAACTCATAAAGTGGTTTGGGGAGGCCTACGCTATGCAATAGGGAGTCTACCCCATCACCTACTGATGATCTTTTGATAATTCTATCCTCATTTGCTATTGTTTCCCTAGAATCGAAGATAGGTCGTCCCAATAGAACCTTCCTCGCTGACAAGGGTTTTCCACATATATAGATATCATCCAATGCTTTATGGATTTTGGAAATTGTGCTTCAGTACCCAACTGCATCAGGTCCTAGCATTGGATATATATCTCGCTCATAGGCATGTATTACTCCAACCAATGGCATCGCAATCTTTTCCCCTAAAAACTTACCATTATTGAGGATCATAGATGACTATGCCCTCCTAGCCTCACTTTTTCTCCCTAATCTTTCCTCTAGTTCCTATGGATTATTACTCAAAATTACTCCATGGGTTTTTCCCCATAGCGACCCAAACTCAAGCATGGTGTCACTTTTGGGGCAAATAATAAAGTAATCGGTCACATGCCTAACTAAAAGTCCCACTAAACGATTTAAAATGGACAAAGTATCTTTTGGGTTATGGGGATTCCTTGGATTTGTTGTCATGCTAATAACCATAATTGTAATTGGCCAATTTTAACATCCACCGCTTCAAGGCGGCTCTTGATTATAGAATAAGACTAATAGGTCCTACGACCAAGATTCAAAAACTGCCACTTATAGGTAGCTCCCGGAAAATGCACCACCTGTCGGGATCTAAAACATGCCTAGCATTGGCTATAGGCACTAGCCAGTGGGCCTCTATAATACTCACAAGGCAACCCCACACGGCCTCCTAACCAGGAGCATTCAAGTGTACACTACCCTAATCGCTACTAGAGATATTGCATTTGTAATGGAATGTAGTCCAATGATTTACTCCTTCGAGGGAGATCCCATACATCTTGGTATAATATACCACATAACACAAACATAGAGGAGGCAGCCTCTCTGGCTGAATGCCGTGGCCCCACTACAGCTCTCCTACACTGAGAGGATTGGCCCCTCGATGCATTGTTCTAACACAAATAACATAGACGTTACAAGCTCCACTCTTTTTTTAAACAATCCATAAGATAGAAATTTCCTCACTTTACAATCTCTCAAGGAACCCAAACGCCTAAACCTACAACTTATGTGCCTCATAACTCAGCACGGGTCATGTATATTAGAAACCAATTGCAATGCAACTGTGAATGCCATAATGCTCAAACATATTATAAATTAGCTTTGTGTGGTGCAACAAACATGTCTTTCCATGATTTCAATCTACACATCATGCTTTGTTGCTAAGGGTTAGCCCCGAGCCTTCTCGTGTGGCTTAACCCCCTTTTAACTTGATTTATAAATGTCCTATATGGTATGCACAACCAACTAATCAACATCAAATCCCATATTCCCCCCTTCTGATTAGGTTTTGCCTCTCGTTGATAGGTGTAAAGAGCGGGTTTTTTGTGTGTTTTTTTAAAATAAAAAGCAATAAAAACAGTCTTTAACATGAAGACATAGCTAAGATGAGGCTTATCCCTCATGCTACAGCCATGCCATATATTCATAGACATAAACCTTAGTTTTCCATAATTTTCTAGCACAAAAAACTAGTTTTTCCAAAAGTTTCACTATTTATCTTCATTTATTTCTTCATAAAAATGTGATATTTCAGAATTATGAGTTCTCACTAATCAAGGACACTCAACATTATTTTCATATCAGTTTTTATCCCATATGATCCCAAGACACTCAACAAAAACCCTGAATTCCATTATTTTTTATCAAAACCGCAACTTATGGGTTTTGCATGTTTTGCAAAAAATTAATATATCATTATATTTGTTGATTTTCTTTCATATTTCACAGAGAATGCAAATGGAAAATCAAGAACAATCAAAATCAAGCACTTTCTCCAATCATTTTCCATAAAACACAAGAACTGCTCATTTATGCATAAAAACCGTGATTTTGAGGCTCGTATCTTGTAGATGGAAGGCCAGTGACACTTCTTCTTTGTTGATGGTTGCACTCTCTCAGCCCAATCTATGTCCTCCATCACTCCAACATCATCATTTGCTCTGGATTTGTGATCACAACACTCCCCCTTCTCTCTTGAATTGATGCATATGAATAGCCACTAAGAGGAGAGAGGAGAGAGAGAAAGACTAGAAAACCAGATTCTTAAATCCTCCATTAAAATGGGCAAGCTTACAGCCACCTCGTTCCTCTCTCTGCCCTGATCGAGAATCTCTCTCTCTCTCTCTCTCTCTCTCTCTCTCTCTCCCCCCAAACGCATGTGTGTCGTAGAGGCACTGAGCGATTTGGAGGGGGCACAAAAAAATTTCCGCCCTCCCCTCCTCTATTTGTCAAAATTTCATGAGTTTTTTAGGATTTTATTAAGCCTAAAGTTAAAACTTCAAAATAATAGGTTCAACTTTTTTGTGTTCACACTGCTCGCAAGTGGATATTTTGATTTTGAGGGGGCAAACAGACTCAAATTCGAGATCCATCTAGACAAGTGACTTCCTTACATCAAAATCTATAAACTTGGCCCTCGTCGTGCACTTTTTGGCTCTCGAATCTAGTAGCTGCTTTATAACATCAAACCTTGTGGGGATTAAATGGGGGTCATTGATAAACTGAGACTTACATTGGATTCCTGACGTCGAGATGCATTTAGGAAAACTCTAGGACGGTTATTTGCCACCATTTGATTTTTCATGAAAATTTGATCCTCAGTGCTTCCTAGGCACTTCTTGCTCCAAAACCAGCCTCAAACACTTCAAGCAAGCCTCACAATCAACTCCTAAATTCTAGCTCTCATATATGTGTATGTGGGGGTTATTTTATTTTTCGTTTGTGGGGATAAAAAATCAAGGCATGAATTCCTAGGGTTTGGTTAGGTATATCTGAGGGAGATTTGTTACCTCCTATTAGGACATTGTCATGCATTAAAGACCTATGCTGGAGGGTAGTCCTTATGACCCTGTCCTCCTTGTTTGTTAGGGAGCTGTAATAGGAGTCCGTACTAGTGTGAGGCACTTAGAGAAGCCTACCAAAATAGCAAAGAAGAGTAAGTGTTGAATATATCTAAAAATAAAAATTACAGAGGTGTGTAAAAAAGGGTTCTAACCCCTCAATAAGAAAAAGAAAAAGGAAGAAAATTCCTACCAATAGTTGATTATCGCATTGTGGAGGCCTGGTAGGTTCTTGGGGGACGAGTTAGAGACCCAAGGCCAATGCCTTGTCTTCCTAGGGGTAGCAGCTAGCTAGAAAAAAAAGAAAAAAGAAAGGTTGGAGTGAAAACAAAAGTGAGCAAAACAAAAAAGGATTAAGTATCGCCTCATGAGAGCTTGGTAAGTTCTTGGGTACTGAGTCAGGACTTGAGGCCAATGCCCCGTTCTCCTTGAGTCACTCTATGCTCAGCTCCCTCCTTTTTACATGCCGGAGTATGGAAACCTTAGGAGGCAAATGTGTTACAAGAAAAATAGGCTATAGGAGTCCTGCCTAGTAGGAGGTCCTGGTCTCGGTGTCCTAAGTTAGGTAGGTAGTTCAGACCACCACTATGACAACTTCTTTGATAGGCTTTTTAGTGAGTCCATGTTAGAGCACTTGGTTAGTGACTCGCTCTGGATTTCTGTCAGATTATGTTGGGCCTTTCCCTTGTGGATTTTCATGCCTTGATTCTGTCGGGGGGGGGGGGTAGGGTGAGAGCCGTTCTTGTGATTTGATGAGTGTATTTTTTGTGGCAGCTTGATGCTTTCTTTAGTTGTTGTTTCTATAGATCAGTTCATGGGATTCGACAGGTTGAGTCACCCTATCCTGTGGTCGCCAATGAGAGCAGATTTTAAGGACCATAAAGTGTAGAAACGAAGCGGATTAGTGTAAAATTTAGGCAGGAATTTAAAGCTGATGGAAGCGGAACCTAAAGATTTGAGAATTTTAGAGATCAGGAAATACGGAAATGCAAAACTTCGGCCATCATGGTGGTTTCAAATTTTTGGTAAATTTTTTTACCATTAGATTGAAGACAGGGTCGTTCAGGATATCGGGTCAGTTAGACAGGAATTTTCGTATTCGAAAACAGGTATCGAACATTTGAGATGCGAAGCCAGATAGTGCCGAGTTAAAATGGCCAAGATTCAAAAGACTTTGGGCATGGCCCTTTTGGGGGGGCCAATGCCAAAAAAGAAAAGTGATGGGGGGGTGTTTTGAAACGGCGCGGCTGTGCAGCTGCCACCCCTTTGTACTAAATTTTGGAGAGAAGGCCATAGCAGCCTGAGAAGAAGCCACCAAAGCAGAGCACAACAATGATAATCTTCAATTTTTTTCTCTTTGATGCCACCTTCAGATTGCATAATGGCTGCCTGATGGTGAAGCTATAATTCTAGTATTTCTCTCTCCTCCCTCCTCTCTCCTTTTGAGGGCTCTTCACATGCATGAATCTATGGAAAAAAGGGAAGGAGTTGGATACGAGATGCTGATGTAATAATGGTATCGCAGCAAAGTAGATCATAGATTAGAGTTGGAGAGAGTGTTAGTGGCAAAAAATAAGCATCAGTGGCCTCCCAACGATTAAATACATGTCTCCAAAACTTTATTCGTTTTATAAAAGATGCTTGATGAAATTATTTGTGAATGGATTCCTTTGATTGAAAATGCTAAAATTTATCATAATTCTTGAATAAAAGTAGAAAATTTAGTCATGTAATAATTTACATCAAAACATGTAAAACCCGCAATTATGTAGTTTTCATGAAAATGATAAATTTTGGGGTTTTTGTTGTGATTTTGGGGCTCATATAGAGTAGAAATGAATATAAAATCAATGTTTAGTAATTGTGATTAGTGTCAATCCATAAATCAAAAATATTAAAAAAAATTATTTAAATAAATAAAGAAAAATAGTGAAAATTAAAATTTTTAGTTTTTTTGTGCTAGAAAATTAAGAAAATATATTTTTTATGTTTGTGAATGTACGACATGGCTATGGCATGAGGGATCAGTCTCAATTCAGCCATGTATCTATGTTAAAGTTCCTTTTTACTTTTTTTTTTCAAGAAAAACATATGAAAAAACTACTCTTTATACTTATCAACATAACACAACCTAAATGGTAGGGGAGAAGAGGGGTTTTGATATTGATTAGTTGTTGAAAACATATGAAATTATGATCCATTTGTTTGTGCATACTATATAGGACATTTATGAATTAAGTTAAAAGGGGTTAAGCAACAGGAGGATGCTCGAGGCTGACCCTTAGCGACGAGGCATGACATATAGACTAAAATCATTGAAAGAAATGTTTGTTGCACTCCCCAACGCTGATTTTTAAATCATAAAATTTTTGAGCACTATGGCCTTCACAGTTTCAATACGCATACCACATGGTAACTCCTGGATGCATTGCAATTGGTTTCTTATACATATGATCCACGCTGAGTTATGAGACACCTAAGCTATAGGTTTAGGCATTTAAGTTCCTCAAAAAACTGTTAAGTAATGAAATATTTCATCTCCCAGATTGTTTTAAATAAGAGTGGAGTTTGTGATGCTTGTGTTATTTGTGTTAGCGGCACATCGAGGGGTTGATCCCCTCGATGTAGGAGAGCTACAATGGGGCCATGGCATTTAGCTAGAGGGGTGGCTCCTTTTGTTTGTGATTATGATGCATTTTATGTTGATTTATGTGTGGGGACTCCCTCTGAGGAGTGTGGGGGTTAATTGTTGGACTACAACTTTAAAAACAAATGCAAGATGATTCATGATAGCAGTTTAGGGTAGTGTGTCCCTTATACGCTTCTAGCCATGAGGCTGAGGGGTGTGTTTTTTTGAGTATAGAGAGACCCGACTAGTGCTTAGAGCCAGTGTCGGGCCCATTTTAGGTCCCAACACCATCTAATATGCAATGTTTGTAAAAGACAATATCATATAGAAAAGGGTTATTGGCAAAAAGATAAATTCAATAAAAATCACTCAAGGGGGCACACTCACTTTGTTAGAATGGGAAATTATGACACGGAAGATCGCTCAAACACCATCATTAGCTTAGTTATAAGTGTCTGGGTATCTCATCATCAAGACTCTTAAGAAGAATACACTTGGCTTCTAGACTTTGGAGCTACTCATCATATGACTTTTCACAAAGAATGGTTGTTCAATTTCAAAGAGATGTCTCTTCCACTCAATGTAGCCATGGGAGACAACATCATTCAACAAGCTAAAGGCTATAGTACCATTAAAGTGAAGCTTCCATCTAACCACATAATCAAGATACACAAAGTCTAATATGTTTCAAATTTGAAGAAAAATCTTTTAAGCATCAATGAGCTCACTTCTCAATCTTCTTTTACTACTCACTTCTTCAAGGACTATTGTATCTTGCAACTACTTTCACCTTCTCTCAAACTCACTTGTCCAAAATTATGCAGGCCTTATACACTTCGTTATTCAATTCTTAAGCCTCTTGCCAATGTTTCCACTTTCTTCAAGGACTATTATATCTTGCAACTACTTTCACCTTCTCTCAAACTCACTTGTCCAAAATTATGTAGGCTTTATACACTTCATTATTCAATTCTTAAACCTCTTGCCAATGTTTCCACTAATTCCACTTCACTCTCTAGTTCACCGCAAGACTCTCTTTTATGGCACTTTTGACTTGATCATGCCTCTTAACATGTTCTCCAATAAATTACCCATAAGAAACTTGTCCTAGGCATCCCACCTTCTTTCTCTCAACTTTTATTTTTTCAAGCATGTGCTCTTAGCAAAACCACACATCTTTCTTACTCTAGATCCTATTCAATTACAACTCAACCCTTTCATTTAGTATATTCTGACATTTGTGGTCCTATCAATCTTGCCTCTCTCATTGGAGCAAAATAGTTCATGGTGCTCATTGATGATTACTCTAGACATACTATTGTACATTTTCTCTCAAATACCATATTGGAAAATATGGGAAATTTCTATAAGTTTGGGACACATGGTCAAATCTTTGGATTTGTCATAACTTGAAAACTATAACTCCAAATCAAGCGCTCTATAGCTCAACAGATTCCATTTTTCAAGATCTTTTCAATGATAGGTGACATCATATGGTTTTGAGAAATTTATGGGCATGTTATCCGGGTGCCACCTTTATAGTATTCAAAAAATGGGAATTGGAAGATTCCCAAACTCACTAATATTGTGTTCTCAAAGAAGTCATAAGTATTTTCAAAGTTCTAAGAATACAAAGAAGTAGTGGAGAATATGTATAAGTTATGAATCAAGGTTCTTCAAATAGATAATGGAGGAGAGCAAACGAGTTTGATGACTACTACAAATATTTTGAAATTCATCATGATCTTGCCATACCATATCATCCATGATAAAATGGAGTTGTTGAATGTAAGAACCACACTATATTAAATGTTGTAAGAGCTACACAATCAGTAGCATGTCTTGAAAAAGGATTTTGGGAAAAAGCAATTGCTATAGAAACTTATCTTCAAAATAGGGTATATTCTACATCTCTTCGCAATCACACTCCCTAGGAATTATGGTTTGGCCACCCTCTTGACTTACCACATCTGAACATATTTGGATGCACTACCTTTCTTGTCAACATGGACCACAAATCAAAATTCTCCCTTAAAGACACATAACTTATCTTCACTGAATATGGTGAGCCTTATGGTCACAAAGCTTAAAGATTTGATGACCCACATCACAAAGTTTTTATCTATAGTAGGAGTGCCATCTTTAATGAACTCCATATCTTTCTGGCCTCTTCAACCACCACAAACTCTCAATCTCTTACTCTTTATCCAATTTCACCTTTTGCAACCACATCTTCCAATTCATCCCTTGCCACACACAACTCTAATGCTGGGTCCACTACTTAAACTTCATCCCCTGCACCACCACAAACTCTCAATCTCTTACTCTTTATCCAATTGCACCTTTTGCAACCACATCTTCCAATTCATCCCCTGCCACACACAACTCTAATGCTGGGTCCACTACTTAAACTTCATCCCCTGCAACACACTCATCTAATTCCAAGTCCACATATTCAAGTTTCTCTCCTACCACGTACAATGCCAAGTCCCACCTCTTCTATACACACTTGCCACTTCATACAACTTCTTACCCACTTGCCACATGAAACCTCCCTCTAAAAACCCAACAAATTAATATCCCTAAATCAATCATTACTTGCCAAAGATTATTACCTTATTGTTCCAGCTCATGATAGTCTGTTGGTGGCCATATTTTAGTTCTAGATTCAGTGCTATCTCTTCCTTTTTCTTCCATTATAATTGCTCTCTTTTATCCGCTAACTTAAGAAGTCCACTCCACCAATCAATCAAATTCACTCATGACTCAAATTAGCAAGAGATTTGCAATAGCCCAACATCTTCACACTAGTAGGCCATGCTAGTAGCATGTCACACTCCTATTGCTACAACTCTTCCCAAATCTTATCTCATCCACTAATCCTTTCAAAAATCCGTGCCAAACTAGCTCATTAGTTTTACTTCATAGTTCCCTCCATTTCAACTATCCAATGATCCTCAAACCTCAACTGTATCAGTAAGAAATACTCAGCATACAATCATGACAGACTTATTCACTCCATGCTCACTGGCTTTAGCTTCTCAACAATCTCCTTTTTCATTTTCCACTCCTAAGTAACCCCATTTAACAAAAGTAGGAAATACAAGGAGAAAAAAAACCTCTACATCTACCATTAATCTTTGCATGTCAAAAAGGATAGTTGCCATGTCTTTAACTTCCATCAACTCACCTCATTCTGCCCTAATTGTCACTACTCTCAAACCTCTATCTCCCATCTCCTTCTCCAAGCCCATCACTCTCTTTAGCTCCTCTGACTTTGAAGACAATGAAGTCATGTCCTTACCTAATCCATGCTACAAGAGCTTGGATGACCTGTATGTCCAAGCCAATATTGCAGTTGGACAAGCCAAAAATCCCCTCATGATAGCATTTCTAAGCCATAGAGTTGTCCCTCCATGACTTAAGCACTCCAAGGTCATGAAGCTCATTGATAAGCTACCTTGCTTGAGGAATACAAGGCTCTTCTTCAAAACCACACCTAGACATTGGTTCCTCTTCCTCCTATGCAATCACCAATCAACTACAAATGGGTGCTTTGAAAAGGCTCAAACTAGATGGTACCATTGACACGTATAAAGCTCGCCTAGTAACTCACAGTTTCGAAGAGATTGAAGATATCCACCATGGAAGAACATTCTCTCCAATACTCTCGATGACTTCCTTATGGATGTTAGTTTCCATGGCTTCTTATTTCAAATTACTTCTACATCATGTCAATGTCAAAACTGCCTTCCTACATGGTCACCTAGATGAATAAATTTATATATTCTAGCCTCCCAATTTTGTGGATCCTAAACTTCCTACCCATGTTTGTCTTTTACATAAAGCTCTATATGGCTTGAAATAGGCACCAAAGAAATGTCACACTTGCAATCATACTCACTTAGTACACCATGGCTTTAGAAGGTTGAACAAAAATCATAACATCTATTTTCTCATTCAAGGCAATACAATCATTGTCCTCAGTCTCTATATCGATGACATTCCTATCCTAGATAACTCTTATTATGCAATGTCCAAGTCCAAATCTATAATATCCTCTTGATTTGCTATAAAAAATTATGGTCCTATGCATTATTGTATTGGCATTGAAATTGAACAATCACCTACATCCATAAAAATGCATCAACATGCCTACATCATGTCTATCTCTCCTACTCTTCCATGCAAAATTGTAACCCCATGGTCACTCCTCTTGCTCAAAATCTCCAAGTCAATCCATGTTCATCTCATTCTCTCTCCAGTGAGCAAGCTTGTGAAATGGAAACGATTTCCTATATGGAAACACTTGGATAGCTCAGGTATTTGATTACTTGTACCCATCCATTCTTGTCTTATGCATGACACATTCTTTCCAAGGCTATGCATCAACCCACGTATGAGCATTGGAAGCAACTCAAAAGAGCCTTGAGATACCTCAAGGCCACATCTCATGTGGGGCTATGTTTTTCTAAATACAATAATGACTTTCTTTTAAAGGCCTATTCTGATGCAAATTGGGGTGGAGACCTTGCTACCAAAAGATCTTTCACATGTTTCATTGTTACTCTAACAGGTGGTCCTATCTCTTAGAACACTAAGTAGCAACACTTCATAGTACTTTCTACTACTACAGAAGTTAAATATGTGGCATGTAGCATGGCAGCCCAAGGAGCTATCTACATTAAGAAACTTTTGGAGGACATCAATTTTGGATCCCACCCTCAGCAAATTCCCATCTTCACTGACAACAACAAAGCATGTATCTTTGTGGTTCAAGGCCCCAAATTAAGTCTTAAACTCCACCACATTGATATGAGATATCATTTTGTAAGAGAGTTAGTAGAGAACTCTCGTATCATCCTTGATTATGTACCCTCCTATGGCAATGCTTCTAATTTTGTCACCAAATCAGTTCCACACTTAAAGCACAAAATTGCAATGCAAATCCTTTGCATGTTCTAAGGGGGGGAGCTCCACATGATATTATAAAAGAATGTAAATCATGATCTTCAATGGTACTCTCCTTTTTTTCAAAAGTTGTATCTAGTTGTATTCAATTAAATTCTCTATGGAATCCTTTTGAGAGGGGATGTTAAGATAAAGTCTAGATAAGATAAGGATATAAAAACATGTGGACAAAAGCATCCCTTAGTTATCCTCATTGTAAATATCCTAGATATGTAGAATAGGAGCTCACCTATCTCATTTAATGTACCATGTATATATACAACTACTACCATTGAAATAAAAAATAGCAATTCACTCTACTTTCCATATTGTCTCTGTCTCTCTGTCTCTGTCTCTCTGTCTCTCTCTCTCTCTCTCTCATTGTGCATGGTCTATTAGTCATCTACAACTCAGAGTTGGATCACAATCTAAGTTAACTTGGAATGTCATTCCATACTCAAAAAATCAATTTGGTTTGAAGCTACAGTACTATGCTAGAATTTGGTTTGAAGCTATAGTACTATGCTAGTCCTAGTGTGATAAGTCATCCAAGCATGCCTAGGATATCCTGCCCTTGATGTGCCTTAAGATTGTGATGTGTAGGAGTGCGCTAGAGGGTTACCCTAGGTGTCATGAATTATAGTGAGATTTTAAAAAAAAATCATCGTCCTCTCTGTATAAGGAAAGACACATCGCTTTGGAAGTGGCCTAGTTGTTCCATTGAAGGCATCCTTTGCTGAGAAGGTACTCCTTGAGTGATTCACATAGCTGCAACAAGAAATCCAGATAGTAAGAGTGTGTGCACATGGAAACTTTGCTATCCACCATGTCTTCTAGAAATTGTATACAAAAATGTGGGTAGTGATGTAGCTAGAAGGTGAAGCCTGACCAACACCACTCAATTGATGTCTCGAATGATATTTGCATACATATATCGAGGAATAGTAGTGAGATCTCTTGTTATTCTCTAAGATGGAGTATCACTATTCTAGTAGACCTAGCCATGCTTCTTTTGGCTTCATCTTGAGGTACCCACCCCTTGTCCCTTGTGCTTGATAGGATTTCCAATAGAGTGTGATATCTAATCTAGCCATTTCATTGTGCATTGTTTTAAAAAATCAGTATGAGTAGACACAACATGCATAAGAGAAGTGGTCTTCTCAACCTACTTTCTTTATTCACGTTAAAATAAAAAAATACTAAGATGGTAGATTCACTTCATCTATCTGCACTCATTCCATTTCCATTATTCTTGCTTTTCTTACGATCTCTATCTATTAGTCATCTGCTTTTGGCCCCAGAGTCATCCAATCATCCATATGCCATGGCAACCAAGGCTGCATGGGATCTCTTGGGCCTTTTTTTGCTTTTTTGGGGAAAAATAGCCCATCTACCAACAAATTTTTTCATAGCTTTAGTTCATAAAACATTTGAATATTGTGCTCATATTTTATACAAAAAAACAATCAAAAGAGAGAGCTTACACATAAAATATATTAATAGTAGTAAAAACATATTTCAAGGGGTGTTTTTTCCAAGGCTCATGTGATGTTTGGGAAAAAATACAATATTTATTTCATTTTGAAGCACTTGATTTTTTCATTGACCTCCTTGCATCTCTTCCTAACCTCTAATAATAGATCAATCATGGCACTCTCTTCCGTGGCCCCCTCATTCAGCCCTATGATCCTTCTAATGATCATGTCTTGAAGTGCTAGCCTACATACAAAACCATGCTTCACCAACTCATTTTTCACAAGAATTATCTTGTGTGTGTGTGTGTGTGTGTGTGAAATAGTAGTGGAAATGCATAGCATCTTCAATAAGGCCTTCAAAATTGAGAGGTGAGTCTGCTCATCCATGGTAAAAGTGGCACGTATGATGGCAATATCACCAAGCAAGATCCAATAATGTAGTGCTCTATTGAGGCATCCGTCCCTAAAGGTCCCCAACCCTTCTAGCAATTTGCAAATTCATCAATGTTGACCATAGCCTTCGTTAAAAAGTTAGCTCAAAATAGTATGCAAATAGTGTGTAACATAAAATAAAACCTCTAGATGGGAAATTGTTACACTTACTTCCTAGTCCATGAATTTTTGATACATTATCTATGTCCAAAAACATGTAAATTTGTTGTGGAGCACTTGATACCATACAATTCTTCTCAAATATTTTTCTTATTTAAAAAGAAAAAATATTTAATAAATCTCAACTCAAACAAAACAACAATAATATTAAACAATCTCACCTTCCTACCACCAATTCAAAAGTTAGAGCTCTCCATACTTGCACTTCCCATTACAATAAGATGCTCTTGCACATTTACTAGGCTTCAAAAAATACTTATTGGGACTAACCCAAGCATTCTAACAAGTATATAAATTTGAATATCAATGGCTTGTTCCATGACTTTGGAGGACTCCAAGGGAATTCATTGGTTCACCTTCTTCATCTAACCTTTGGTAATCAAAACCCTAGGGAGTTGGCCATGGGTAATGTATAGAATCAAATAAGTGCAGGGGAGGGGTGTATTTTTTAAAAGTGCATAAGTGTATACATTAGGGGTAGGCCCCCATTAATTTCCTCGAACCTAAAATTAAAGAGGGGGAGGTGGAGGAAGAAAAAGATCATATGTCATAAAATACAACATTTAGAGTACAACAACACATCACCTTTAAAGTGTAATGTGTAACTTTTTGTGTTAAAAATATTTTAGCCTTTTAAGCTTAATCTATATGAGAAACTAAATAGAATACAAAATCTTATATCTAAAAAAGGGGGTACTTTTTTTCTAATACATTATATAAGTGTAAAAAGAGGGATCGTATGACTCTTGCACAAGCTATAGATAGGACGTTTTCCATGATTCTTTGATTATAGATTTTGTGTTTTCTTTACTAAGAGTGAACTCCTCAGTATAGAAGTGCATGACATGTAATGATGAATGTGCAATCAAGTTACGAAAGGTAATACTAGGAAATGCCACTGTGCACAAAAAGATGTCACCTTGGTGCACCCCTTCCACCTCATCCCATGCTTTTTCAAAGTTGGAGTTAAATAAGTCCACATTTATATCCTTACAAATGAGCATGGAGAGACAACAATGTGTGATAGTGGTTTTGAAAACATAATCAAACAAAAGGATAATTATATAAATACAAAAACACAAGTAAAAGACTTCACACAAAAACGTATGATGAATCATGAAAAACCCACTGATCTTGAAGCTCTCGTAAATTTTATTAAACTAGAATTCCATGCATGATCTTCAACTCTAATTTCTAAAGCAACCACTCATGTGAAATAGGCCATTCCAAAGAATTGAGGGGTGGATAAGGAAAAATTTGAGAGAACATGTAAAGAAGAGGACTAGAGAGAGAGAGAGAGAGAGAGAGAGAGAGAGAGAGAGAGAGAGAGAGAGAGAGAGAGAGAGAGAGAGAGAGAGAGAGAGAGAGAGAGAGAGAGAGAGAGAGAGAGAGAGAGAGAGAGAGAGAGAGAGAGAGAGAGAGAGAGAGAGAGAGAGAGAGAGAGAGTAGAGGTGCCAATGAAGAGCTTCACTTAGGTAATATGAAACACATTTGAATCTTGGTTGAGAAGGGGAGTTCTAAGCAATAAGCCAAGTTACCAACTCTCTTGATGATTTGATATGGACTATAGAACTTGTGGCCAGCTTGTTGCTACTGCCATCCTTGAGAGTGGAGTAACAGGATTTTGACACTTTCAAAAGGACCAACTCTTCCTCTTGGAACTCCACGTACCCTCCCCTCTCATGAGTATCGAGCTTCATATGATCTTGTGCTTTCTGAAGATTCACGTTACATTGCTGAAGTAGGCTATGCATTCACTCTAGCTCATCTTTTCATTGAAGGTTATCTTGTCTCATTGAACAAGACTGTAGGGAGGGGAACCTTATGCCCATATAATGCCTCAAAAGAAGAAATCCTAATGATAGAGTGAGTGGATTTATTGTATGTAAACTTAGCCAAAAAATCCCAACTATACTATACATCATGGAAAAAGTACCTCACATAGGTCTCAAGCCATTTATTGACCCTCTCAATCTAGTCATTAGTCTAGGGTGGTGTGCTATAGATGGAGCAAGCTTGGTATCCATAGATGTGAAAACTGCTTGCCAAAAGTTTCTCATAAACTCAGCATCACTATCATGCACTATGACATGTGGTAATCCATGTAATTTAAATACATGCTTCATAAATTGAGTGGCCACTTGTGATGCATTATATTGTCTTAGTGGAAATAAATTGGATAGCTGTGGTGGGTTTGTCTATTACCATATATATGATGGTGCATTCTTTCTTTATTATGGGTAGGCCTATAATAAATTCCATAGTGATATGTGTCCATTTCTCCTCATGGATAGGCAAGGGCTACAATAAACCGTCTAGTTTAAGAGCGTTGTCCTTGTTTTGTAGGCATGGAACACATCTAGTCATAAAATCCTTGACATCCCTCCATAGGCCTTTCTAGTAAAAAAATTTGGAAATCATATCATACGTCTTGAAGACACCCAAGTAACTAGTAGTGGAGCAAGTTTGCATCTCTTTCATGATCTTCCATGTGAATGAAGAAGTGTGGGGGTGACAATCTTACCATGGACCATATGAGTCTATTCTGAAGTTGGTATTGGGAATTTCCTTCCATTACCCCATCTTGTAATCTCTAAAATATATGGCTAAATTCTTCATTCCAACAAGTAGGCTTCTTGGAGCTCCTCAATCCAATCACTATACAACTCTGATATGGATGACACTACGCAAGCACACATCCATGAGAGTGAATCAGGTACTACATTATCCTTGCTCCTAGTGTGGAAGATGTAAAAATCATAATTTTGTAAGGTTGCCACACATCTCCTCTCCTTAGAATTCAAAGCAGACTAAGTTAGGAAGTACTTGAGGACTCAATGGTCACTCATCACTCTAAACCAACTACCATAGAGGTAACGGTGTCGTTTCTTAATAGCAAGAAGGATGGCTAGTATCTCTTGGTCATAGACATTCATTTACATTTTGTTTTCATCAAGCTTACAATTCTGAAAAGCAATCATACCACATTCTTGCAGCAAAATAGTACATGTACCCTTGCTACTAACATCACACTAAATGGTGAATTCTTTTGAGGAGTGAGGGCATATGAGGATAGGGGCTAAGGTAAGCATTTCCTTTAGTTGACTGAAACTACAATTAGCAGCATCCCAAAAAAATGATTCCTTCACCCAATGTGTCAAGGATGTTGTAGTTATGACATAATGCTTAAAAAATCTCCTATAAAATAAGGATAGACCAAGGAAACCATGCAAAGAAGTGGTATTGAAGGGTTTGGGATAGTTATTTACACATTGTACCTTTCTGGAGTCAGACTTTATGCCATTTTTGCTAACTATATGCCCGAGGTACTCCACTAATTTCTACATAAACACACACTTTCTTTTTTTAGTAGATAACATATGCTCCCTCGAGACATCAAACACCATACTATTAATGCCTTCAAATGGAAAAAAGTGAGTGTGGGTGGAAAAAATGGGAGTTTATGTGCACCTACAAATGAGTATTGAGCTTTGAGACTTGAGGGCTATGAAAAGTTCCTCCTCAAGTTGTGTTGTGCACACTTTCAAGGTCGTTAATGGCAAGGAAGGGTCACCTCACTCTTGTCTTATCACCTTGCCTCACATCACTATTTTCCTTAGGTGGGTAATAGACATTGTAGTAGCATACTATGTTAATTAAACATGTAATGAAATTTTGATGAAAGAGATTTGTGCTTTTGATGATATGCAAGAGAAATAGGAAATGGACTGAGGGAGGGATTACCTCAGTAGCTTAGTGACTCAGTGGCTACTAACGTATCTTTTATAGTTTCTTTTCATATTTTATAAAAAAGGGAGCACATGAACCAAAAATATGGTTATGGGTTAGGATACAAATTTGATTTAAAGATAAAGATGAATCCATTCATTGATCATTGATCATTGATGCATGTAGTGAAATATTGGAAGGGCTAATACTTTTAATCAATCCCTTTCATACAATGAAATTGATTAAATGAAGAAGAGGATGGAATTCCTAATTCTCTCAAGTAAATGGCATAGGCTCAACAAATGGATTAATAGAGAGATTAGGATGGAATAGACATATCTCTTACATGCTTGAGTTGAGTGGATGAAACTTCCCTAATCAAGAGACATGAATCCTTCACTAGATCAGCTTGTAGAAGCAAGTTATCTTCAATAGGTCGTATCCTTCAAGGATTTGAGGCATGTACTCATATAAGGGACTCCCCTAAGATTTGTCCAACTTCCTCTTCAAGGTTTGAAAGCTTAAGTGAAGCTTTCATGGCTATCCATGTGGAATCCTTCCACTTGGAGCTCCATGTCTTCAATCTCAAGAAAACTTGATTAAGGAGGGTTGTAGAGGTGGTTGGACCCTAGGGCTCAAGTTCCAAGGTTTGGGGCTTTATGATCTTAGGGCTTAAAGCCTATGGCTTCCCTTTGTTGTACATAGTAGGGTTTGCTTCAAAATCAAGAAAAATGCCAAGAAGGGAGGAGAAGGAGGTCAATGCAAGTCAAGGGGATACCATTTGTTCTAGGGATTCAAGCTTGAAGAATTGCAAACTAGTGGGAAGTAATAGGAAAGTATTCCACTCAACACATTTTGCACCACAATTTTTGAGCAACAACCTGCAACTAAGTACGGGCTCTAGCACTGAGGTACGGTGCTCAAAATACTCTTGGCAAACTAAAGAATACTATTGTGAGCTCATTGATCCATGGTGAAGGAAAATCTTAGTGAGAAATATGGGTTTTCTTGCTAAGAATCCATGGCAACTTGAGCAAGAAGAGAAAAGGAGAAGGTCTTTAGCAAAACGTTATTGGGTTGTTTGTTCCTGTTACATGTCTACCTAACAATTCCCTGGCAGCACGTTTTAGTGGTCCATCGAGGAACTATCCTAGATAGCTTTGCTTGGCAGTTGCGAGAATGTGCAGGGTCTATCATCTAGGTTTTCCAAAGTCCACCCCATAGCAAAAGGTACCGGTCATCTCCACGAGGATCAACCTATAAGCTCTGGGTCCTAATTTGACAACTGAGGTCTTGATGAATTAGCTAGCTCCATCAGAGGAGTCCCACAAGGGCTTCTCATTCGACTCGAGTGATCATATAGTTACCCTTGGTTCATGGAGTGCAACACTTTTTTCCAGCAACTGGCTAGGATTCATGGAAGCTTAACCGAGTTCTCGCACAGCCACCGCACCTTTCCCCTAAGATAATTACTGATCAAGGTTTTAAGATATGTCCCTAGGTAAGTCAACACTCGGCTCTACCTAATTTTTCCTAATTAATTTTTCGTTCAATCTCTTGAGTGAAGGTTCCAGCTTACTAGGACCACCCATCTGTAGGATGGATCCATTAGGGATCTCGCCCACCCACTTTCTATAAATGGTTTTCTTTGGTTTTCTAATTACCTATCACATTAGGTAATGACATATGAAAGTAGCATCGTTAATTAGCTCATTATCATCACAGGTTCCTTCGCATAATTTCACGGCACAACACAAAGATAGAGAAAATAATCTTTTGGCAAAACATACAAAGTTATTTACAATGCTTTCCCTCTTCTGCTTATGCAAAAGACAAACCTCCATTCATGGAAAAATTCCTTCTGTCTGTGTAGAAGAAAACAAACCCTCCAAGATTTCTGCCCCTTCACTAGTACCTGGGACTAGGCAGTTCTTAGGAGCGATCGAGAGATTTATGGCCATTGCCCCCCTAGCACTCCCACCACCTGCTATACCTAATGGATTCCTCACCAAGCGGCCTCTCGCTATCGGGGCTACTCCAAAGCTCATTGAGCGACCTCTTGCCGTTGCGGCCAGGGTCCATTAATACATGCACAAATAAAAAAAAATAGCATTAAGTGTTTTTAGCATAAGAAGAAGTCCCACCCAAATCTAGGGTTTCTCTTTGAAGGTCCCACCTTATTGTTACAGTTTCGCTTCCTATTTGCAACTCTTTTTTAGGATCCACAAGTTATTTTGCTAATCTGCATTCTATTTTATCCTTATGAATAATTTGGTATTTCTTCCCTAAAAGATAATATAGGCATTTATACCTATGGCAGACAATTCATGTGCTGCACTGCCCTAACCTGCACTTAGCAAGATTTCAAATGCTTTTCCAAGTATGTTTAGACTTTAGAATTTTTATTGACAAATTCTTTTCGATGTCCAACAAGTCCTACAAACTTCTAATGTTTATTTAACTTCGTGATACTGATAGTTTTAGGGTTGTCTAGTATTTCATAGTTGTTTTTGCTTCAATATTCTTGATATTTTAGGTTAGGTTTGCTCACTGATTCATATATGGGTCAACTCATGATATTCACGCTCTTGCTAATATAATCATTAATATTAACATTCCATGAGTTTTCAATAAGAAAAATAATTTTTATTTAATTCTACTCATATTCTATGGTTTAATCGATGTTGTCTGACCATTTGCCAAACTCTCGAGGTATCCACTAGGGTTTACTGTATGGTACCATGTGAGTGTAAGGGAGGGGGGTTATTTAAGGGAAGGAAGGTACCTTTAATAAGGTAAGGTCCCATAAATAGGGGGTAGATAAGGGATATTTTCATATATTTCTTACACACAGGTGACATCTCCTTATTACTACTAGTGAATCCCTCGTGGCCAAACTTCAACGTTATCTAGAAAGGGGGATTTTAAAAAGCAAGCCCCCAATTTGAAGTTTTTTCACAAAATTTTCCAAAACTTGGAGTTTTTCAATGTATTTACCAAAACTTGGAGTTTTTTCACAAAATTTGTAACTTTATGAGGGATAATCTTGTTACCCATATTGAAAATTTGTATTAAACAAGCTATTCAAGGGACCATTTTTTTCAAACTTTCAAAATATACCGAAGAGAGAAAAATGAACAAAATTGGGTTTCTACCACACATCTCAAAAAGTACCCTTATCAATCAGACTAATCTCTAAAATTATGAGTCAATCTAAACAAAACACAAAAAGAACTCAATATAGGAAAATATAATTATTTCTCTCGCAACTATTTAGGCAAATTATGAAAGCCACTTATATATAACTATTATATAGTATCGATAAGTGGACTTGATAGCAACAAATGTCAATATCTTCCTCATCTTCTTTACTAATTACTCCAAAACTTCTCATATATGCAATGGTTGTAGGGAGCTTTAACTCTAACATATCTACAAGGGATATATCATTTTCATCCTCTTGTTGAAAAATTTGGCCAAGTATTACCTTTCCAATGGAAAAGGTTGCATCATTTATTGACCACTTCTCATCATAGTTTGTAGCTTTTAACAATGAATCTAGTTTACCATTTGCGGTTCTGAAGGTCTTTCTCATGTCTAGCTCCTCCTATGTAGGTTTAGGCATGATTTGACTCATGTAGATTTTAAAGAAAACATTGTGCTAAAAATAAAAATTAGTAGAATTGACTATGGAAAGTGAAAGGAAGAGAAATATGCAAAAGAGAAGCAAAGAGTAGAGTTGTTGCATAAGGATGGGAAGCAACCATATCATGGTTTGGTTCAACATCAAACTTGGCCATGGTTTATATCAATAGCAGACTTGCCAATTAAAGGTTAGATGAAACATGGTTTAGATAAAAAAACACCTTGATAACGTGATAAGGGGAAGCAAACAATTGAGAAGGTGTAACATGGGAAGGAGAAGCAACCATAATATATATTAGAAATGTGACTAGAGTAGATGATACATGATTAAATTCTATGTAACCATGCTTTCCATAATAGGAGTAAAGGACAAAGATCAAGATTACCTTAAGAAAAAAGTATCACAATCAACAAAAACGAACTTGGAACATCAATACCAGGAAAAATGAAAATGCTTTGCACACAAAACAAGAATGATTTATAAAGAGATATTTCACATATAAATAGACAATCCTCTGAGGGGAATTAAAACGAAGTGATCAACAAGCTTTATGAAACAAAATCGAGATTACCTTGAGAAAAAAATTATCACAACTAGCAAAAATGAACTTGGAGCATTAAAATTAAGAAAAATGAAATTTCTTTGCACACAAAATAAGCATGATTTATAATGAGATCCATCACCTACAAATAGGTACCCCCCTCAATGAATACCAAGCTTTATGGATGTATTCATCATAGCAAAAGGCAAAAATAAACTTGCATACTTTTCATAATAGGAGAAGAGGAGCAAGATCTAGATTACCTTGAAAAAAATTTGGCTCAATAAAAATGAAGTTGGAGCATCAAATCAGGAAAAATAAAATTACTTTGCATACTAAATAAGCATAGTTTATAAAGAGATCCCTAACCTATAAATAGATGGCCCCCTCAATGAATCAAAAAAGCATGATCAATAATTCCACTTTTAGATCCTCGTCCAATCATGTCCACAAATGGATAACTGGTCCATGATTAATAATGTCCACTTTTACTAGAGTTTTCATTATGCTCAAAAAGAAAAATACCAAATATGTGGTCCCTTCACATCATATATCCAAAATGAACGTCCACCTCCACTTCTTCATATGCCCTTTAAATCTTTTATTCAGTACTGCATGGTCCCCATCTCATTGAACAATAGCCAACATAAAACTCTCAAGTCTTTGATTTGCATTTTATGCGTTGCAGAAGGGCAAGTATAAAATTTAAATTAGTTTGCTTAAGGGAAGGTTGATGCATCATCATATGTTGATTTTTGTCCATCCCAAGCACATGAATGTAGACATAATACATGTGCTTGCAAGCCAGGAAGGGTTTACTTTCCAACTCTCTCTTTTGAAAGTCAGGACATGTGCAGAAGGGCTCGGGATGGACATGCACCTCATATAAATGCTCTGACATAACATAAAATATGACTTTCTCATTTGCCACCACTACTTTCTCTTCCATGAAAACTACATCCAATGCCTCAGCCAATGCAATTTTTCTTTCTGCATCCTTAGAAATACCATGTCTCCATTTTTTTCTTCGCTTGCCACTTGAAGAGGTAAGTGGTTCTGTCCCATGGGTCGTAGTATTTTTGGGGGCAGGTGGAATGCCATCATGCTTGAATACAAAACCTCCTTTTATAAGAATTGAAATCTCCTCTGTAGAAGCATTGGTGCCCTTGTCAATAGACCAAATCCTTGGTCGCAAGGGCACATGCTTAACTTATTTATAAACATCCCATGTATGCTCCACATCATGACTGCAAAACTAGAACCATTGTGCAATAGGCTTACCTTGAAATTCCCTCTCTGAACAAAATGAAGGGCATAGTAACCCAGGTGATCTACTTTCTATCAAGTTGCAACACTTCTTTCTATTTATAATACCAAAACATTTTCATTTGCAATGAACAGGCATTCTCTAGATGGCCCACAAACTTCTATGCATTTCCTCCTCTGAGACAATATTAGTTGGGAGATCCATTTCAATCAGCACTGCATGCACCTCATGGTCCAAGCCCACTTCTGTAGGTTGGCCATTTCTATTTTGAAAATTTATCTTGTGTGGTCATCCTTTTTGTTTTCTATCCCTTGACTCCATTACATAGCCAGGTTTATGAGAGCTACAACCATCTAGAGTTCTTCTTTTCCTTTGCATTGTTTCTTTGTTTCCAGAAATGAAAGGCTCTCCATACATGGGGGTGCCAAGAACTGCTCCTTGAACTGTTTGAGCTATGAATGCAGGTGAAGGGGTATTTCTTGCAACCACCCTATTAATAAGAGCATCCATGCCGGGACCACTTCTAGAGTATCTTGCAGTTGTGAAGGCCAGTTGCCTTGAACATTGAATATATGAGTTGATCAAGTCAGTGACGCATGCATCATACAAACCAATTTTCTTCTTTCCATCCTCCCCTGCCAACCAACTTGCATGCATGCTCTCAGAAAGATTTTTGTTGGGAATACAAGCCCTCTCCCAAGGACTCAAGGAAGCCTGCAACCCAATAAAAAACTCAGCAATTCCTCTTACATGTCTATTTTGTTCTCATACTTGGGTATTCCCACCCCAATGATATTAGTACATTTGTATGTAACAAATAGAAACAAAAAAAAACATTTACATGTGTAGTACTACCCCAATGGTCTATCCTATTCTCCCACCATTTGATCCATCTCTTCAATGGTACGGTACTATCTCGAGGTAGTCCTACTTGCTGCCACCAATTTCGTATAGCTATGGCATTCCTCTTGCCCTCTTCAATGGATTTTGAAAGGCGCCACCTCTCACATAAATTCAAGTGATGCTTCCGAAGGTTTGAAGGCACGTAATTTGTTGTGTGCTTTTGTAAGCTTTGTTCCCATGAAACAAACACGATTGCTCTCTTCTTTCCAAAACATTGTCAGGTCCCACATTGAAAACAGTGTGGATCGCCATCCAATTTGCACCAGCTTCATCCGCCATAAAACCTGCAAAGTCTGCAGGAGGGTGTCCACACTCGAGCATCACATTATTAAGGCATCTCCAAAAAAGAATTTGCGTTTCTGTATCCTCTTCCTTTGTATCACAAATAGCAATCACCATGATCCCCTTCAAGCTGCAATAAGAAATACAGTGATTAGCAACTAGAATATGTCAACGAAAATTGATAACAAGTAAGGTTCCCGAAAAAACCATGGATCGTACACAGAACAAGACATTGTTACCCAGTCATCTATTCTGTGTGTAAAGTCAAAGTGAACCCAAGACTTGCAAAGGTCTCCATTTCCTAAGCGTCGCATTCGATTAACCAATTCCACTCCAGAGCCGGGTCCTTTAGTAGACATATTGAAAGTGTAACTTTTTTAACCCACCCCTCCTTGCCCTGGAAATCTACTGCCATGAAAAAAAGGAAACATGCATCTTTTTTTCAACTCCAAAATGTTATCAAAGCCATCTCCAACAACACATGTTTCTTTTTTTTTCTGGCATGTCATGATACTATTGAACCTGCAACCTCAACAAACGAAAGTTTGTTAAACTAATAACAATGCTACAAACCATAGTTTGCAGACTTGAATAACTGAAACTAACCTCTGATTTTGAACCAATGGCATCAACTCCTCCAAAAAGTTTGTAAGCTCTTATTCTCCCTCCACCATTGAACCATTAGTTGTCAAAGATTCAGTGATAATTTGTTTTGCTACAATCATTTGAATCTTCCTAGCACCACAGTGTCGATTCACTTGCAAAACTGAGTGAAGTAGGGATCTAATTTTTTTAATTACAACCATTGAAGTCCCTGGTTGCACATTATGTGTGTGAGTGCCTACATGAAGCATCAATCTCTCCATGCTTGTGTCCTTTGGCAAAATGTAATAAACTTTGCAATCACAAGTTGCATAACAAGTGACAACTTTACTACAATAGTGACACATGATTGAATATTTTTCTTCACTTGCAAGTAGCCCCTTGCTCACTGTGCTATTGAGGTAACCATGAAAATACATTTTATTATGTTGATTGTTGCTCTCATAGTAAGGACAATTGACTCGATGGCATTGTAAGTCTCCAAGGCAATGGCTAATTCTCGAAGTAGCATCAAGGAAGATATTAGTTGGATGGGGTCTTGTCCAGACATGACCATCATACTGTTGCTGCATCCCATCCATGTTTGAAGATGTGCCATATGTTGGCAAAAGAACGAAAGCAACAGAACCATTGTACTCTCTTGGAATATCACTAACAAAAAAAGGGCCTTCACTCATCTGCAATAAACAACTTCTTTCCTCTGGGGCTATTAGCAATCCAAGGTAAAATCTCTTTCTTTATTTGTGGAAATGAATGAGGACTATCAAGTCCATCATCCAACTCTAAGTCAATAGTCGGAGTTGAGATAGGTGCACAAAAAGCATTTGTTATAAGAGGCGAAGAAGTTTGAGATGACGTCTCTAAGAAGGAATTGGATGTAATGTCTACAACAGGTCCTGAAAGTGAATGAGCTTGTTTGCTATTTTCTACAGTGTGTAGTCCTTCATCTTGGTCCATGGTGAAAGTGGTATCACAATGTACTATTTTATACTGGCATGAAAGAGAAGAATCGAGCAAAAATTGCTCCGCACCATTGATATCCGGTTGGCCATGAACCACGATCTCTTCATTGTAAGCATCAAGTTGGAAAATAGCATACAAACCTACCAGCTTCCGGTCAGGGGGTAGAAGTGATTGAAGAAAATAAGAGCTCACAAGAATCTTTCCATCCCTTAGGGGCACAACACGTTCCAGTGATTCAGAGCCGATTAACCATTGAAGAGTAACTTCTGCCATCGTCTCTCACAAAATCCGGTTTGAAACTCAGCAAACAATGGAGGTATGAAGGCGAAATATTATATCTAATAGCATGCCTATTGTTTATCAATTTCTTTGAACGTAGAAATAATAGTCCGTTACCCCCACCAAATATGGATTAAATGAGCTCTTACTCCATGGGCAAGTTCTTAGTGACGGTTGAAGTTGCAAATTAGTCCATTAATGAACCAAATCATAAAAAAAAATCTACATATTGAAAAATCACAAGATTTAGTTAAATAAATTTTTTAAAAAAACATGTCTTTTCGAAAATAAATCATGTCTTTTCGAAAATCATATCGTGTTGTAGCACATATTTTTATAAGCACGTTTTATTTTGTCAGATGTCAGGCACCATCAGCATTTACATTTTTTAGTAAATAATTTTTCGGTGTTTAAGAGAAACATTCTCTCATGATGGATGTTCAATATGCACGTACCGCTTGCCATTGAAAGTTGTGTGTAACGGTTTAAACATATCTTCTTATTTGTCCTTCTTCTTCTTCTTCTTCTTCTTCTTCTTCTTATTCTTATTCTTATTCTTCCTTTTCTCTTTTGTTTCCCTCTTCTTCTCTCCCATTGCAAGTTGGAAGGCATAAAGAAGAAGCAAGAAGGAGAGCAGCCCCTGCAACAAGCTCAAACAAGATCAACATTCTCCATCAAACTCATCGGATAAGCTCCACACTCCATCCTTATGGCTGAAAATCTATATTTCAAGTTTCATTTTTCCTCCATGGCTGAAAGAAATGGAAGAGCAAGTAGACAATGAGAGGACAACAATGGGAGGGGAGAGAAGGAAAGGGGAGGTAGAGAAGGAGACGGTAAATTGAAAAAATGGGAGAGGAGGAGACCTTTGGGACACCCGGGGCTGTCTGTCTCAATGCAGACAACTCTCAGGGGTTGGGCGCAGCCTCCTTTGGAGGGAGGAGGAGGAGAGGAAGAAGGCGAGGAGGGGAACCCTCAGTATCTGCCCGCTGTCTGCGTCAACGCAAACGACCTGGTGGGGGGGCGGGGTACCTTATGAAATGGGGTGGGTAGTGCACAGCCGCCACCCTCTCAGCCCCTCCTCCTTAAACTACTCCCCTCTTAGTCCATGCTCCCTAAACCACTCCCCTCTCAGCCCCTCATCCTTAAACCACTGCTCCTCCCTAAACCGCCCCTTAAACCTCTTCTATAGCCAAGTTACCTACAATTTTTGGCTTCGGGGGCACTGCCCCTGAAGCCAAAAATTTTTGGCGGGGGTTCAGGGGCGCTACCCGAACCCCCGCCAAGGGGGGCCTCATGGCTATTGCCGACCCCCCTTGGAACCCCCCAGTGACAGTAGTAGGGGGGCTGATGCCCCCCTCTACACCCCCCCTCCATATAGAGTGGGTGTAAACCGCGCGAGTCCAAGGCATGAAAAATTAAACCATTTTTAAATCGTACGCAAATCATCCTAAAGAAATAAGTGTGACATGATTTGATTTTTTGGGATAGGGAATTGTCAAACACTCAGTATTGTCTGCGTCAACGCAGACAGGAACAAGGGGTTGGGAATATCCCCCCTTTAGGGGTGCGGGGGTGAAAATGTGGTCAGGAGGTTCAAATGATTAAGAAAATTTAATACATTTATTAAAACCAAATAGCAAATGATATTAAAGTGTGTTGTCCGCGTTAAATGGTCATATTTTGGTGGAGATTAATTAATAGAACATGTGATTTAGTTGAGTTGTCTTCATTTTTAAAATGATTTGTGGTTTGTTTTAGTGCTTTTGAGCATGGCTAGAGGTCGGCGTGGTGGTGGTAGGAGAGGTCAAAGCAAAAGGGGCCATCCAAGTAAGTCATTCAATCACTCTTTTAAATTTACATATTCTATTCTTAATGGTTAAGCAACTCTTTTAAAGTTCCATATAAATGTTATATTCTATTTTCAAATTATTTTTGTAGATACTCTAATTACAAGGTTAAGATCCGGTCTATGCAATAGACTAGTAAGTATCGATCAAGAAGCATCCTCCCGTGCATTCTTTGAATCTCCAAATAACAAGGGTGGAAAACCAAGGAAAAAATGTCCTTTCATTGATGATGAAGCACTTGAGGATAGTATAGATGAAGCAAGCAATGACATTCATGCTGATCCTATGAGCACCCACACTACCACCACGGAGTGTGGTGAAACAACACAGGGGAGGTCTTTAGATTTGCAAACTGTACATGAGGAAAATGAAGAGGTGAATGAGAATGTTGCTAATGAAGAAAAGAAGAGGTCAGTGAGCATGATAGACACATTGGAGAGAATGTCAAGTTTGGGCTTATGTCAGATGTGTTGGCCTCATTTTTTGTAACGAGGTCTACTTCTCCTCCTCCTCCTATCCCTTTGTGTAGACTTGTGCCCTATGAGGCTATAAGGCTTGCATCTAGTTCTGCTACACGGTTGATTTCATCTTTTGATAATGCTTCGTATATGGAAACAATGGGGAAATTTTTGGTTTCTTTGAGAAGGCCCACTGGTGAGCTAATGGATGTATCTCCCCAAAATTTGGAAGAGTGGGGCCCTCTTTGGAGAGAAGTTAACCAAAGGTTTGAAGATGAATTGACTGATGAGTGGGTTGATTTAAGAGGGTGCAAGTTTTTGATATGGGACGGTAATCATAGGTTGAAGACATGGATGAAGAGGATAAAGGAAGGTAACTATGCATTGTCTTGCTTTCTCTTATTTATTGTGATGATACTTCCTTCTTTGACTAATTATTTATTTTATTATTTGATGTATGTAGTTTATAATGAAAATATTTTGCGACATGTTAGAGTTCTATGTTAATTCATTCAAGTGGAGAAGAAGAAAGAAGGAGAACTATTGTTAGCATTGGATACATCAAATGCGTAAGTATACTTATCACTATTAACTTTTTCAAATGGGTTAATAGATCATCAATTGTGTGTGAATATTGCCAATAGTTTTTATTTATGTGTGAATCTCAAAATATAAAGATAATTTATTTGTAAATGTCAAGATATTCTATTTATACCAATAGGTTTCATTTACGTGTGAATGCCAATAGGTTTCATTTATTAGTTATGTGAATGTGAATAGGTTTTATTTATGTGTGAATCTTAAAATTTAAAGACAAATTTCAATGTTGTAGTGTAACAAGAGCACATGTTAAACCCAACCTAGGCCATGAAATTTTCATGTTCCAAAAGTTTGGCATCGCTGATAAACAAAGCATTTTGGAAAGGATGAGCCCTTCTCAAAGACGGTGGGCTGAAATAGAGTATGAAATTGAGGGAAAAAGTAACCATGGCAATGATCCATGGTACAAGAACCCATGTTTGCTAATATCACTTTTGGTGTGGAAGGTAAAAAGTTTGGTATAGTATTTTAGTTTTCAGCATAACAAATTGTGGTATCTTGAATTTAACCATAACTAAGAATAGTGTATTGGTTTTTCTATTTAGGATGACTATAACTCTGCCATACTCAAAGAGGAGGCCCACCTCAAGGAGCTTTCATTTCCAGAGGCAAATTATGAGGCAAAAAGAAAACAATTCATAAACAAAGAGCAAGATAAATTGAGGGACAAAGGATACAAGTACCTTGGAATAGCTAATCCTGCGCATGGAGAGGATTTCTTTTCTATTTTGTTTGCATTGAATTGGGATGAAAAGAACATGATGGCTATTACCAAGGACAAATTGTATGCCATTTGTAGTGCTAATATTGCTGCGGAGAGGTATGTTTTCCTCATGGACTAATGTTCTCTTATTTTTTGGAATTGAACATAATTTGGTTCAACAATATTGAAGTTATGTTTTGTTCAATAACCAATATATTAGAAAATGGGAGATTTTACTTCTCATGACTGTCACAAAGGCAAAGGACTCCACTATGTCACACTTTGCGAATGTAAGGAGATTTCGTAGCTACATGAAGCAAGAGGTGTATTGGTTTCATATGATTGGAGAATGCTCCTTATTGATCAGGAGCTTACAAGTTGATGGCATTGAGATTCCAGGAGGCTTTGATGTTTTTTTAAAAGGCCAAAGACGTTTACATATTTTAAAGGCATTTGCAAATATTTTTGGTGAAATGAAGAATGTTGGAGACTCTGAGAAGGTTCCAGAGATCACACAATCAAGCAAGAGGGTGGTATACAGATATTTCTAGTATAAAGAAACCATATTTTCTAAATACCATATGTACAAATGTATTCTAACTTAAGAGTGCTTTTGTTGTTTGTTCTTATGTTTTTGGAAAAGATGGTTGCGTAGTCTATAGGAAAGTGGAGTGCTAGAAAGCCTCCCTCCTCTAGTGGAGGAGTGGATGGACTTGGGATGTGAAAATTGTATGTTCTCAAAAGCACTGCTTGAGAGGGGTCTATTGGAATGGGAAATGCGTATTTGTCCATGGTGGATAGACTATCCATTGGATGACATTCCACGGAAAGAGACTGAATTAAGAGAGAGTAAGTACTTTGAGAGCCAAACATAGTAAATATGTGGTAACTCTTGCTCTTAGCTATTTGTTTTAGTAATACTTGCCTTATATGCAGGATTTTTGGAACAAAATAGAGTAATTTCTAAGCACAAAGAAGAGGATGAAGGAAATGGTACTTTCTAAAAGTGTATTTGTTTAACATGAAACTTATCATAACTTTTTAGACTTTTGTGTTTTCTTAACTTTGTTGTTTTTGCAAATTAGAAATGTCCAATACAATAGACATGGTCCCTCATGTTGTGGGGATAAAGGCGACTTGTGGTGGTAGCATGGCAAAGGGTATATTGGATGGAATGAAAATTTTTAGTTTGATCCAAGTAGTCTTGTTTCTAATTTACATGAATATGATATTATATTGTGTTGACTTCATACTACTTAGGTGCCATTAGTGATGCAACTGTTGATACTACAATGAAGAAAAAGTCCATGGGAAAACGAAAGAATATCCCCACGATAGATGATGCGTTGAAGCATAGCAAGGGTAAGCCAATTTGCATGAATGATAGAGTTTAGGATTTTCATTTAACGAGTCAATTTATTAAAGTATTATTTTGTTGTCTTTATATTGCGTAGGTAATATAAGTGAATCAAATGAGGTTGGTACAACAAAGCGAAGGTCTAAACACAAAGAGAAAGTTGTTTCATTGGATGAAGAATTAAAAGGTGAATCAAGTATCATTTTTTGGATTATTAGAGTCATGTTAAAAGTACAATTTTATATTTTTTTGAAGATAATATAAAATCTAAACATTAAACGCTAAATAATTTACTTTCCTTCCTATTTTTCTTTATAACTTTAGGCAAAAAAGATGGTTTTGACATGCATAGCATTTGGAAAGAAAAGGAAAAAAGTAAGGGTCACTTTGAGGGATCTTTGCAACATACTACACCTTCTTGGGCTATGTCGTTCATGACTCAGTCATGAGAGCCTATACAAGAGTCTTGTAGATGTCCCGCTATACGCAAGACAGGTATGTAGATTTCTAGCTTTACATTCTGAGTCTTAACATTTAGCCAACATGAACATTTGTAAGTAAACTTTATTTTGATGATAGGATTTCAATACCAAACTATCGTAGATGCTCTGTTGGTAGACGTGACATCGATCGACGATTTTGCATTGGATGGGTATATTTTATCACCATTCTCTATATACACATCTATTGTAATGGTTACTTATGCTTTGTTATTGTGTTTTCAATTTTAGCATTAAGCGCTTCATGGAGGGAAATACCATCAACTCTTACCAGTGTAATGGTGTCCCATCATATGAGGTTGCTAAGTTGTTGTTTGCAGATTTTTCTACATCTTTGCTTGTTGTTGGCCTTGAGGCAGAAGGTATATGTGCTTGCATTAGTTTAGTTTATAAACTCATGTGATATTGCATGGTCTTATACATATTTACATTTGAAAGGGATTCCCGAATGGAATACATTTTCTAGTGCACTTGTCAAAGGTGTCATGGACCTAGCCCATAGATTCTTGGCAGATGAGGGGTTCTTGGTGACTTTGGGACTTGCACAACACTTTGGAAAAATGCTTAGAGGAGCTCATGCCATTGGTTTGAAGCTCCATCGCACATGGACTCTCGTGTGTGAGGGTGGATATAGACACCCTGATACTCGAGAGGAGGTAAGTGTATTGAAGACAAACTTGTAACTTTTTAAAATAAAAGTTTAAGTAGCTAACAAGATGATTCTGCATTGCTAGGTCATGGACCTTACTATTGGCTTGTTTTATCGAGGGATGCATGTCCCTTCATATGATAGAGAGGCTGGCGAGAGGGTTAGCCCATACAGGTTTCCTGCCTCTCGTAGCTTCCTCTTTGAGACAGACCTCCAGGGCACATCATTTGAGCACACTTATGTGGATGGTGTAGAGGTTCGAGTGGGTACAAAAAGATCACTAGTTTTTTATAGGTGCGTTATACACTCTTAGATTGGTTTATACTTTGCATTGAGATATGTCATGCTTTTGTTATGGATGTTACTAAATGGTTTCTTTTGTAGGTGGCTCCTTGCTACATTCACAGAGGATCTCGACTATGTGCTGGATATTTTTTCAGGTTGTGGCGGCCTTGGTAGAGCATGCACAGAGATGCATCATTTTTGCATGTGCCTTGAGGGTGATTTTAGCCTCTACAACCAGTGCTTGGTTGATGTGGCATGCGGACTGCCATCTGTTCATCCTAGTGACGATGATGATTTCACATGATTTGTAGTTGCATTATTTTTAATATGATGCCTTGTATTGGTAGTGCATGCCATGGGGCTTGATGATGCTCGAGAATTATGTATGACTCTATGGATTTTGGATCTCACTTAAATTGGGATTACTTCATAAACTTATAAAATTATGCTAAAACTTCATGCTTTAGAAGTAGTTGCATACCTATTTTTTGTTAGAGATCAAAGCATTCAATAGTTTGCGATTAGTTTGCAATTCAACATCCTAATATAATTGATCTAATTAGTTTGCAATTGCAAAATAATTAAATTCAAAGCGATAACATAATCAAACAAAAAGCTCCATAAAATAACCAAAAAAATCCAAGTGATGACCAAAAAGCTTCAAGAAGCACTTAAAAAGCTCCAAATAAAGAGCTTGCTAAATAATAGCACTCATTTAGAAAGATCATTTTTCATTTAGTTATGTCCTAAGTGCAATGCTCATTTTTTCTCTAAAAACTTTATTCTAGGCAATGCAAAAAATCATAAGTATGATTTTTCATTCATCTTTTGAGCATTGAATTATATTACTACACACCTAATTGATGCGCGTCTAGTATATATTTTTCTATACAATTTTTTGTTGATTTAATGCATTGATTATTTCATGATATTATCTAAATAATTTTTTATAAATTCTTATAAAACTCATATGCATCTATTTATCATTAGCAAAATAAAATAGAGATAGTCACTTTTAGGAAAAATTTATAAAATATTCCCTTCTCTAACACCATCTACCTTTTCTTTATTATTATCATCACATGCGTCATTAATGAAATAACAATAAATATCACAAAATAAACTATAATTATGATATTTTCTTAATGACAAGCATATAATCCTTTTCCAAGTGAAAGAGCCCTTTCATGGAATAGTTAATTATTATATTACTTAGGTTATTTTTCTAAGCGGTAGTTAATATGCATTTTCTTTAGAATGCGTTTGCAATTGTTTAAAGCCAAATATAGAAATAAGATTATAAAAAATTAAATTTTTCCAAACCAAGAAGATGTTACCTCTATCAGTTTTCCAATAATGGGGGTTTTACCAATTCCTACCGCATCATTTTCTCCATCACCGCGTTCTTTGCTTCCTTTGCTTCAAAAGGGATTTTTGAATTTCTGCAACCTCATGGAGCCATATATGTCACACAAAATTCAAGTGGTAGTTCCAGGAGAGTTGGTGGTTGTCAAAAAAAAAATGCTAGCATTTTGCTTAGCGATATGACTGTATGGGAGGAAGGTGTAACAACGGGTAGAGAAAATGAAAATGAGATAGAAGAGAGGTATTTTCCTCCTTCAAGGCTCAAGCTACAATAGAAAAGAGAAAGCGAGAAAATTTTCCATCATTAGGAGGTATTTCTTCTTGCCTTCTTTGTGAAGGAGAGGGGGTGTATTTATAGCCATGAGGGGGAGCATGCAGTCAACTCATTCTTTTGGCTACTTGTCAAAAGCCAAGTAAGCTTTATAGGAAATGCATTTTGATTGTCTACATGTTGGATGGTGGCATGGGGATGATTTTTAAATGCTTTCTCTCCCTCCAAGCATAAAAAAGGTCACGATTTTTTACCTATTTTTTCAGAAACATCTTTTTTTCTTCAGAACGACTTCATCTGGTGGTTTTTGGCCAAGTTACCTCATGACTGTGTAGTTTGTAAAGTCATGCCATACTCTTTGATACTTAACTTACTCAATATCATGCTCATTCTTGTGCATTGTTTGTCTACTGATTAAGGTTTTTGCGATTTGTCTTGTGGTTACGAAATGAATGCGATCTTTGACACATTAAATGGAGTTGGAAATACTAAATCAAATATAATGCATGAAAAATTATAATCAAGCCATCGTATTATTATGTATAAGGCATCTTTGCTTCTTATTGAATGGGAACATTGAGGCATCTTCTCATGTCGGATTGTGGAATTGATTTAATGTAAGACTCAATAGTAAACAAATTACGTGTGGTTACTTATGTGATGACTCGACAAGTATTTTTTAAAACATTTCAAGCTTGAATTTGTTTCTTGATATGAAGTGTTATGGTAGGAATATTACATCCTCTCCTTCTTAGAGGAATCAAGATTTCCTTATCTCGAAAAGAACTAGGGAAACTATTTTTCTAGAGCTGTCTCTTCTATCTAGGTAGCATCCTCCTCAAGATAGTCTTTCCATTGGATAAAATACTCTCTAATGGTTTTGTTTCTCAGAGGTTTCTCTTTTACTTCTAGAATCTTATCACATGAA
Organism: Lygodium microphyllum; assembly: GCF_053477565.2. Lineage (NCBI taxonomy): Eukaryota > Viridiplantae > Streptophyta > Polypodiopsida > Schizaeales > Lygodiaceae > Lygodium > Lygodium microphyllum. The sequence continues at coordinate 78,682,635 of NC_141163.1, read as the reverse complement.
TTCAAGGGCACCTTGACTAGGAATTACAATTTGCTCGTCATCAAGAATATGATCTTGATTGGCCATATAAGCTTTCAGAAGACTAATATGAAATACATTGTGTACTTTCACATGATTAGGAAGTTGCAGTTTGTAGGCATTAGCTCCTAGATATTTGAGAACCTTGTATGGTCCATAATACCTTAGACTCAACTTTTTGAACCTTCCCAATGACAGAGAACTCTTCTTTGGACGTACACAGATGAAAACCATGTCTCCCTCTTGGAAGATACACTCTTGTCATCCTAGATCAGCATAAGCTTTCTAGTGGTCTTTGGCAGCAGCTTGGATGTCTTGTCTAATAGTTTTGACTTGATCATCCATTTTTTCTAACCATTTGTTAGAAGCCTCAACTTTTAGGGTTGGATAAGAGAAATTAAGTGGTGTCAAACAATCTTGCCTCTACAATGCTTGAAATTGGTATCATTTGACTACTCTGGTGATATGAGGCATTATAGGAAAATAAATCTCTTCCGTCTGTGCAGAAGAAAATGAACCCTCACTACAAGATATAGGCCTTATACCGACGTTAAAAGTGACAAAAATGTAAATAAAGAAAATTTTCCTAGTCGTCGCAAAAAGCATTGTTATTGGCGATACCATAGAACAGTCGATATTAGCGTCGTTATTAGCATCGCTATTTGCGTCGAGATATCGACGCTTTGCGATGCTAATAACAATGGGTGCAGTAAATTTGTGACGCTAATAGGGACGGTAATAGAAAAAACAATTTTGTGGCATATAGCACTATGCTCTTTATTTGGGCCATACAAAATAGTTTCTGCACTGTGTACAATGCTCGTGTAAATAAAGACAAAGTGTAATTAAATCATAACACTGATACATGAATTAAATACATGATTGCATAATAAAAGTGATTGGTACAATCATGGCAAGATATCACTACTACATAGAAAATGTCTACACAGATCACATGACCAAAAAAGAAGGGTGTGTGAGCTCTAGGGATCCAAGGGCGAGCTATAGATCATCGCCATCCGAAAGCTCGTCTCACTGCAAAGGAGCATCGAACGGACTCTGCAAAAAAAGAAACAACTACACATCAGTCCACTACACAATAATGCATTCTAATTAAACATGGTAACTACAGACAAGAAAGATGAGTGACTTATAGGGCCCCTATCAGAGAGAGAACTAGGGAGAGAGAAGACTGCAGAAGAGAGAGAAAGACTGCAGGAAGAGAGAGAAGAAGAGTGACGAGGAGAGAGAAAGACTAGCTTTAGAGAGAGAAAGACAGGAAAAAAGGGGAAGCCATAAAAGCTGTGAGCAAGAAGGGAGAGAAAGATTATAATTGTATTAATGTGTCAAAAAGATGTGAAAAATTACATCTTCTCTCCTTTTATACCAATGTTAGTGTGACATGGCATAATATCAATATTATTAATACTAATTTGTTATTCCCCAGCTTCTTATAATCCATCCCTTCCCAAAAGTTTTTGTCCTAAAAAACAAACCTAGAAACAACTAGAAAGAAGATGGATAGAACAGAGTACTACTCTGTTTTACAGCTTTACAAATGGGAAATGAATGAAAAATGACCACTACATGAGCTGAATTTGAAGAATGGAAGTAAGCCCCAGCTATATACATGATTTGAAATACTTCAGAAGCAAATGGAGCCATAAAGCCTTCAACAAATAATCCCAGAACAAGTAGACAGCTTGCTGAGTAAACAGTCACTGTTGGACCAAATCTGCCATAACTTTTGATAGAAGTGTCCAAATGAGATGTACCATATATCAAAATGAAGCTCTTGAAGAGTAATTTAAGCCCATATAGATAGCTTAATTCTGAAAATTAGGTACGATAAAAACTGTTCTAAAACAGCGTGCTGTCCTGAACCAGTCTGCATCATTATTAGCTCCATAAGCAATAGGCTTTAGCCACCAATGTCTCCCTCAAGTATGGATACTCATCCAATATAGAATCAGGTCTCCAAGAAGCCTCTTCAGATGGTAAACCTCTCCATTTGATCAAATATTCCACAATAGAACGTGATCAAAGCTTATTTTTACGCTGACCTATAACAGCCTCTGGGATGTACTGAACAAGACCATCTTCATCAATGGGTGGCAGCTCATCAACTATATCCACTGGATCACCATAATAGGGCTTGAGCTGACTAACATGGAAGACGTTATGAATCTTTGTAGAAGAGGGAAGCTCTAGTTTGTGTGCCAAATCTCCAATTCGCTTAAGGATCCTGTAAGGGCCATAAAACCTGTGGGCAAGCTTATTACTGGATCCATCTTTTAACGTAGAGTACTTGGATTTGGGCACCTTCAATAAAACCAGCTCTCCTTCTTAGAACTCTAAAGGCCTCCTCTTCTCATCAGCATACATCTTCATTTGATCTTGAGCCTTCCTTAGATTCACCTTGCATTGTTGAAGAAGGGTCTGCATTCTTTCCAACTCCTCCTTCCCATGAGGATTGATCTTTTCATTAAAGATGACTGTGGGTAAGGGCACCTTGTAACCATATAAAGCCTCAAAGGGTGAAACTCCTATGCTCGCATGAGTGGAATTGTTGTAAGCAAACTCAGCCAGGTGTAACCAAGAATCCCATGAAGTTTGGACATCATAGCAAAAATGGCGAAGATAAGTCTCCAACCATTTATTAACTCTCTCTGTCTGTCCATCAGTTTGAGGATGATAAGTCGTAGATGGAGCCAATTTAGTGCCCATAGATGTAAATACCGCCTGCCAAAAGTTACTCATAAACTTTGAGTCCCTATCATGGACAGTCACCTGCGGTAATCCATGTAGTCTAAAAATATGCTCCATAAACTGGTTGGCCACTTGAGAAGCAGTAAACTGAATTTTTGTTGGGATAAAATGAGGTGCTTTGGTCAATGGGGTGATCCACCGCTCTCTTAGGAGGCAATGAAGTAGGTATTTCAAAAAAATCTCTATACTCCTCAAGAAGAGCTGTCAAGGCTGGATGGTTTGCTGAATTATTGAGCTAATCCTGTGTTTCTTTGTTCAAATGCAAAACAAATATTTGTGAGCGCTTCTTGTACTCTCGTTTGAGTTGTTGAATGGTGATAAGCTGAAAATCAGATCTACTAGGAATTCCCTGTAAATGGATAAGCTGTCCATTGGAGATAAACTCCATATATAACTGTGACAAATCCATAGTGATCCTACCTAATGTCATCAACCAATCACAACCAAGTACAATATCTATAGGCCCCATTTTCAGAGTGATTAGGTTTACTTTAGCTTCAAAATTTTTAGCCAACTGCAAAGAAACCTGTGGGCAAATCTGTGTGCTGATTTCTTCTTCACCATTAGCCACTTGTACTCTAATGGGCTGCTGTAAGTCTGTGGAAACACAATTTAACTTTTCCATGATGGACTTATTGACAAAACTATGAGTACTGCCACTGTCTATCAGGATGAACATTGGCTTTCCACATATGCTTCGCTTCATACGAAGTGTATTAGGGCTCTTAGATCCCGTCCAAGCATCCATAGAGATAGAACAATTAGTGGCAGCAAGCGACTCATCACAAGATCCACCAGGGTCAAACGGAACATTTCCACTTGGATCAAAAGGAAAAGAGTCGGTTGGATCATAAAAGTACTCCTGTCCAACTTTCTCCTCAAGATCTTCATTTTCAGCATTAATTGCCACTGCATTAGCTTCATCTATGTCATCTTCAAAGTCCTCAAAAACTAGCATACTCTGAAGCTTTGGCTTGACATTTTTGTATACACACTTTGAAGTATGATCAGGTGTATACTTTTCTCCACACTTGAAACATAAGCCCTTGTCCTTCCTTTCCTTGTAAAGATCCATGGGAATAGATTTGGGATTTGTATTAGCTAAAATGGACTTAGGCTTGTTGTCCCCCTGTTTGAATTCAACCTTTGGACTGTTTGCTGTCCTGAAATTACTTTGAGGCCTAGAAGCATTGAATGGAGGATAAGTTGGTACCCGTAAGCTCCCATTAGACACATGATTGCTGCCATAAGTATTACCAACTTGTCCCTACTTTAAAATAGTCCTTAGCTGTCCATAACTAGGCTGAAATGAAGATTCTTTCCTATACTTTCTTCCATAGCGCTCCGCAAGCTCAATAGCCTTGAAAAGTGAAGTAGGATTTTGCGTCATAACATCAGTTGACAAAGATGGCTCCAAACCATACATAAACTTGTGAAGCTTAGCCTCATCATTTATGCTTTCCACATACATGGTCAAGTTGAGGAATTGGTTTGTATAATCTCTTACACTTAGGCCCCTTTGTTCCAAGCCATACCATCTCCGTGCTAACTTCTCTTTCTCAAGAGGCGAAACAAAGAATTCAGCCATAAGTGCCTTGAAAGCTTCCCAATTCTCTACAAGTATATTCTCTTTCTTGATATACCTCCACCAAGTATGGGCAAATCCTTCTAGATGCAAGGAAGCAAAGTGAATCTTCATATCATCAGTTTTAGGGTATATATCAAAGTAGGACTCCATCTTAGAGGTCCATTCCTCTAAGTCTGATGGTAAAGATGATTGGCCATTAAATTTGGCTAAAACAATTTTGTCCTTAAACTCCCTTTCATGAAAGGGTTGCTGTCCCAAAATTGGCTGATCAGGATTACCAAGTACAGAGCCTCCAAATTGAGATTGAAATCTTCCAATAGGTGGCTGAGAATTACTATGTAATCTTCATGTTGGTAGATTACCCCTGGAATTTTGAGTATGCAATCCAAAAGCTTGAGTATTGGCCCCATTCAAACTACCCAAATAGTCATCATGCCTTTATGAAACTTCTCCTACTTCATACTGACTATTTGGAATGCCTCTTCTTCCAATAATCCCATTTCCATGACCAGTTTGGTTAGACAGCTGAAGTGGGACTGAAGGGCCACTGTTTGAACAAGCCTTCTCATTAACTTCTTTTGATGCTATTTGCAACTGCATGAATTTAGAGATGGCCTCATGTCGTTCCCTATGTCTTTGTTCATGGGCACACAAAGTATTATTGAGTATACTGACTTCTCCTTTTTGTTGAAGCTCTTCAGGGTTCTCTTGAAGTGTGCTATCCATCATGGAATCCTTGATTTGCCGAGCATAATCCTCCTGGACCTTTTTTTTGCCTTTATGTCCTGCCATATTAGTGCAGTCCTGTAGTACCCCTTGTCAGAAAAACGGCTATAACTTTGGCTAGGAAGCTCTGATTTCAGAAATTTTTTGTGCAAATCGAAGCTAAGAATTCCCTCTTCAAGATGAGCTATAGCACGCTATAATAGGTTTAGAACAAAAAATTCTGTAGCTGGATTTCAGAGTCTGAACTGTCCAGTCTTGCACCCTGTCTAGACCTGTAAGTGCCCTATTTTGACCCTGTAATGCAAGATAGTAACCCCAAATGGCTACCAAGCCCTGCAAAAGGGTATATAGGACCTGTGGGTACCCTGTAGTACCTGCACCTGTGCTTCAGTAATAAATGGTGTGCCTGTAACCACCTGTAAATACCGTGTAAGTGACCTGTAAATTCCCTGTTTTACCCTGTTTTGGTCCTGTAGGTACTTGAGTCCTTGGAAAGTCTTCAATCTTCAATCCTCCACTTGCTGTACCTGTGTGAGGGATAAAAAGGCATGATAGTCTCCCTACACGGGCTCCGAATCACCGGGAGGTGGGCAAAGTTCCCCCCGGGTCGGTTGGTTGCACCCCTTCCGGATCTTCGATAGTGAGGGAGGGTCACCTCTCTTTTGTCCCACTATCTCCCCCGGCATCCACCTTTTTCCTCGGTGGGAATATCAACATGGCAGAGGCTAGTATTCTAAGCAATCAGCATGATATGCATTTTTGAAATATTCATTCAGCCTTTCATGAGATGCAATTGAATGAGATTTTGAAAATTTGGGATAGGAGAAGGGTCTTACCGATGCAATTCAGTGACTCACTGATTGCTAGTACTTACCCTTTTACAATATTTCAACTTGGGCAAAAGAAATTCAGCTAATCAATCGGATTAGAGTAAACAAATTCATCAATCAATGGATTTAGTCAATAGGATTCAAGTATTATGCTGAAATTTCAAATTGACATTAGGGCAAAAAATGCTTCAAAAAATGCTTCAAAAAATGCACTTTTGTTAATCATGGGATTAAGGAAAGGGCCAAAGAGAGTTCGCCACGTGTGCAAGAATATGGTATTCTTGTCTCCTCTTTTTTAGCGATAGTGGAGTCCATTTCGTGATTCTCTCTTCTTTTTTAGCCAAAACCCCTAAAGTCTGACATGTTTTGGAGTCCCAAAGACGTTATTTACTTACAAATCTGACAAAATACGTGACAGAGATGTGATGAAATTAATAATGAGTTTTTTGAAAGTCGGGAGATCTTTCAATATTGTTTTTGGCACCCAATACATACTCATTTGTGTTCTTGGTGCTACTTTTTAGTTCATTCATCCCTCTTTGAGCTTCTTTGTCTGCGCTTTCATTCTTTTCATGGCTTCCTCCAGGCGCCCTTCTTGTTTAATACACTCTTGCACAGTCTATATCCAGGGAGTAGATGGAAATTTTGAGCCCAAAACCTTTGCTGTAAACGATTGGGTTACCATGCTGCCATCTTGCAAGGGCTCTCATAAGGTGAAAAGAAGAAAACGAGATGATATAAAACATCACTGGAAGGGGCATATCATTGCCTTCAAAATTATGCCCAAAGGCTGGTTTGTCAAGGTGCAACATGTTTACATGGCCAAGGATATGCACTTGCCTCCAAATGAACGTGTTCCCCAACAAACACATTGTAAGTTATTAGTTGAATAACGTATATAATTCTTTTCCATTTATGCAAGTTCTAACAAACGGTTCGTCATTGTAGATATCTTTCCGTCAACAAGTATTGAATGGCAACCTGTGGAAAGCCTAAGTGGGACTTTCCATGCCATTCATAAGGTATTGGCAGACATTATTTATGCCGATCAAACTATGTCTTTTTTTAGTGAATGCAAGGTTTTTATATATTATGCATAGTATGTGGTTCCCTCTAAAGCGGATAGGTATGGGAATATCGAAGATTTGCCATTTCCAAGTCTTTCATCTCTAAACTGGGAGATTCCTGACAAGGTAACAGTGCAGAGTTTCAAATTCAAAATATCTCAGGATATTAAAAAGTCCATGACAGCTGGAAGGATCTCAAGAAGAATACGTTTATCATGGTTTGTACCCCTCCATATCTTCGTGGCTTGCTTCAAAACAGCAAATTTACAAATAACGAAGGTATCCTGGCTAAGTAGAAACTTTTCGGAAGAGGATTTGGACAACACTATAGGGACGCTTTGGAAATCTAGAGAGTGCGACCATAAGGGTGATATCTTGAGGTGCAGTGCATGCCCTCAATCCTATGTTATGTGATAAAATTCATGCATAGCATAAATATCGTATAAAGTCCAAGGTGTTGTTGATTTTCCCTTCTTGCAAATCAATAGTAATGTTTTTCACCCCACTGAAGGTATGTTGTAGCTTGCACGCTTGACGGATTGCATAGTAGGCAGTCCAGCTTTGGCTTACAGTATCCCTCGCCAAACTCTTACTTTGGGCTTTGATTACAAGAGATACAAACTAAGATTGGGTATTTGGGTTCCCTTGGATTCTGATACAGATTCCACACCATATAAACTTGCGGTGCACGTTTTGCCGCATGAAGAAGTAAAGAAGGTGAATGTTACTTCCAATTGGAGTCTGAAAGATGTGAGGGATACCTTGGAATTGCTAGACAATACATCCCCTAGATATAAGTTCAAAGTGAATGGCATAACAATTGGTAAAAGAGCCGAGCGCTCTTTCTCTTGTACGAGTTGTTTGTCTTTTAGTGGGAACTCATAAGCTATCATGAAGCAAGTTGCCTTTCGAATGTATATAAATAAAATATACATTACATTCGATTTATAAGTGCAAAATTTTCATTATACCATGAGGTACAAAAATTTCATATAAATGTACAAAGCCAAAATAATAAGGCTCGTGTATGCTTATGTTTGCTATTTTGATTCTTTATCGATTTCTTCAAAGATGTTTTTTCTCACAGGGCCTTTCTTTGATTGTTGAAAGAATTTCACCTTTACAGGTAGTCTCTTTTCTTGGGGCTTAAGAGGGGATGGATCAAATTTCAGAGGAGAAAGCATTGGCATTCCTTTTTTTTTAGACTCTGCAGCAGTGGTCCCATTGCCTTTGCCCTTGCCCTTGCCCTTACCACTGCCATTGTCCTTACCCTTTCCCTTGCCATTTCCCTTGCTTGTGCCCTTGGCCATTGAAGTTCTGGGAGGAAGAGGGGAGTCATGATCATATGGTGTGATTGCCTTGTCTAGAATCAACTCAATGCATCTCTCCCTTATCCTGAAAACATATGAATCAGGATAGTCTCTACATTGTAAGAATAAATGTTATAAGTTAGTGAAAAGAAATCATGATAAGGGTTACACGAACATCAAATGAAATTAGCTTACATTCACTCCTTCTATTTGTAACAACTTTGAATCCACTGTTCTGCAAATATTTGAGATAACTCTCCATCCACAAGAATGCGCATCGCTTTGCAATGGAACTTCTTGTAGAAGAAACGTATAAGGCCTTTGAGGATCAGCAAGATCCTCATATGTAGTATCCAAAAATGTAGAAACAAGTCTACCAGCACTGCAAAAGGAAGCTTTGTAAGTTCAAAATATTTTTTGTAAATAAAATCAAAGTAAGTAATTTTCTTTCAACATACATTCGTGCTTGACCATGAACACCGCTGAGAGAGTTCATAAAGATAATTTCTCTTGTAAGACAATTAATGTAGATGAGACTCCAATGCCCTCTGCAAATTCATAATAGAGGTGAGTAGAAGGGTGAAAGCAAATGAATATAAATTTTCCTCTACAGAAAAAGAAAAATACATTTCTACATAAGGGAAAAAGATGTGGTAATTTGTTACACTATCGAAGCTACGAAAAATTGGTGAAATATTAGACCCAGATTTTGCAAATAATTCCACAGAGAGAAGTGGATCAATAATATATATAGTTCTACGGATATCGAGAGTGAGAGAGGAGACCAATGCCCTGTAGTCAATAGCAAAAGCTATTCAATACAAATTACATCCAAAATATACTTGAACCTATAAGACTTTACTTACCCAAAAAAAAAAACGAAAAATATAAGCCTTACCTTATGCAACAAAAAACAACGGAGTCAGATAGTTGGACATCCCTTTTTTCCAACATGGGCTTGTCCTCGAGAGATATACTAAGATATTCCTCCTCAGGTTCCACAGAAACATTCACAAGTATCTGCCCATACACTTTGCCCATCCTCTCGCTATTGACGGGAGCAAGTGATGCGGCTTTCCTCTTGTAAACTTCGTCTTTAGTTTCCAACACCTCCTGATTTTTTTCACTCAAGAAAGACTCCTGTTGGGTGGCACCCCTTGTAGAGTAAAGGTGAGTTATATCCTCAACCTTAAGCTTTTTCCCTTTCCTGGACAATTTCAGGGGAATGTTAAGGATTTCAAGGGCTTTTTGATCGTTGGAAGGCAAGGGCCTCAGCACTTTATCGAACCTATACCTGATTTTGCTAATGATGCTGAAATCCTTATTCATAAGGGTGATTCTATGAGCATGGGCGGCAGCAATGTAAGCATCGTTCATGAAATCAATAACAAAATCCTCTGTAGCCTCTTGTAGGGCAAGAATGGCTGAGAGTTGCCACTTCTTATTTAGACCAGAGATAGTTGCCACTTGAGACAATCTATCAGAGATCTCTTTAATGACTCTTATAAAAGCAGCCTTTGGAATGACATGCTGTGTAGCTCTCTGGGCTTTCCTGATCTTACTGAAACATCTCTACATATAGAAGAACCGAGACTTCCTCTTTCTCTTTTGTGGCTTGGGAGGTTCAGTGGCTTCAGCAGATGTAGGCTCAGGTGCAATTGTAGGGGATGAATCTTTCACAGGGCAAGTCTCACCCTTTGCTTCCTCAACTTTAGGAGAAGAAACATTCACTACACTAAAATTCTTTAACTCCATGGAAGATGTTAGGCCAACACCTGGTGTAGGGGGGATTTCTGTGGTAAAATGCTCTGGGGCCTGTGATGGCCCGGCTTTAGCAAAATTTGAAGAGGGCTCCTCCTCAGATTCATCAAATTGTAACTTTCTTCTACCCCCACTGTCCTTCCTATCCAGATACACTCTTCTTGCAGTTTGCTTTGTCCTTGCCATCTAGAGAAGCAAATACAAGAACCAGAAGGACAAAAACTGAAATAGCAAAAATCTGTAAACGCAACAGGCCTTATATGGCGTGAGAAGGGATGAAAAGACAAATGCCGATACGGCGCGATATGAACAATATGAACAGTATGGAAGTGCACCCTCGCTCCGTATTGGAGATTACAAGAGGAGAACTGCCGAAATGGTGCGATAGGAGGAATGCGAAGACAATGGAACCATGCCCTTGCTCCATATTGGAGACGACAATCGCGTCGTATCAAAGATGAGATGAAAAATCCCGATATGGCACGATATGGAGAAAAGGAAGACTACGTAAAGAAGCCCTTGCTCCGTATTGGAAATGACACAAGGCCGATATGACGCGAGGGGGAGGTTACGAAAGCCTCGAATGAACGTCCTCGCTCCATATCGGCACACCTTGTTTTGACCAGCGAAGCAAAGGACTCAGCAAAAACACCACCGATACAACGCAAGAGATTAGAAACGCAGAAGATGCAAGACTTGGATCGCACCGTATCGGCAAGCAAGGCGAAAGAGCTCGAGAAATGTAAAGTGTACACGTAGGAAAAATAGCCCCTTATATACCCACGTCAATCATGACACGTGTCAGACACGTGTCTGATGCTGATTGTGCCACATGTCTACGCATATTGTGCATATGCTACATGTGGACTAACGACCGGTCCACGTGTTTGCCACGTGTTTATCGGCCATGTGTTGGCCAATGGCTACTGCCACGTGTCGAAGCCCAACGGATAGTGCCAGGTGGCATTATTCCGCGCCTACATAAGGGTGTGTCCCTAATCCGTACGGCTTTTCTTGGTTTCTTTGTGGACCTCTATCTCTTCTCCTAATACGGCGCGAGAGCGAGTGTCTTCTGCGCTTTCGTCTATTCGCGCCATTTTGGGTGTTCTGCACAGTCTTCCTTCAGCTTGCGTCCTAAGCTCATAGTGCCCAAGGTTGGGTGATCACTGATTCTAGCTCTCTCTTCTCTCGTCCTTACGGTTGCAGCTCTTTCGTTAAGATTCTTGCTGGAATCACCGATACGGTGCGAGGAGGCACATCTGTCTAAAGCGTTTCAGTCTTATCGCGCCGTATCGGCACAAGTTGGAAACATGTCTGAACCCACAGAATTCCTAGGCTCCAAGGTTTTTCCATGAACTGGTAAAAGAAGAAGGCTTTCAAAAGGCTCAAGGGCATCAACATGTGATGAGCCTGTGCATTCTGTTTCTTCTCCATGCTCTGCCACCAGTGTGAGAATGCCAAGTACATCTCCAGGGAAGCGAATGTCGGTAATGAGAGGTCAAGGAGTATCAGAGCTTACTGATATCACTCCATCAGAGAGGCTTCTTGATTTTATCCTTCAGAATGGAATGGATCTCTCATTCTATGGAGTTGTGAAGAATGTTTTTAATCCTGATTGGGACCTTGACAATGTTTTGAAATCTTGTAAAAAATATATTTTGGTGGACTTTTTGGAGTTTGAAAATCTTGTAGGTCCTTCTATTGAAGTTGGCACAATTGAATATGTCCATGTTCCCATTGGGTCAACAGGAAATGAAAAGTCAGTGTTTACTAAGAAGTGTGGTGCCCACTCTCTGGAGAGGTTTTATTCAAGAGACATATTGTGCTCCACTCATTCCAAAAACTGCAAGATGATGAGAAAATCTGCTGCTTTTATTGTTTTCACCCTTGTCAAATATCCTGTGAAAGCTGAGGAGCAATAGTTGGAAGGAGCAAGGTCTGCCAGCTTTTGCATGTTAGATGATCTGGTAGATGAAAAGGAAACATAGGAGGTTGTAGATGCAGATTTTGAGGCTTATATTGCTGAGAATTTGGATGTTGCTCACTTCAAAGCTGAGACTATCATTGAGGAGAGCCAAGGAGATACAAACCCTCCAACTGATGAGAGTTCTAACCATATTGTTCCTTCTCTACCATCTATACCTTTCAAGGACAAGGAGTACATTTTACTGTCAGACATTCAAAAACTTTTTAATCTCAGTGAAGATTATTGTCTAGCAATTATTACAGAGGCTTCTGATGCTGCAAATGGGATAATTGACACAGAGAATGAATCAAAGGAAGAGATACTCAAACTTGATAAAGAAACTCTAGACGATAAGTTTATTGATGCTGGTGAGGCCCTCTCTCTTTGTTTTGAAAAGGCCAAAGAAGCTAAGAAAAAGTTGAGTATTACTGATGAGGACTTCGATCGCATTCAAAGCAAACTTGGGATTTCCAATTTTGGAAGAGAGGAGTCTGAATATGTTAAAGAATTGATTAACACCAATGAGACATCATCATCAATAAATTTATGGAATCCAGTTAAATTGGAGTACGATGAAAATCAGGTGGTAAGATAATTTTGAATTTGCTTACACATTGGTAGGTTTACATTTCATGCTCATTCAGTATGGGTTTTATTTGCAGTTGGAGATTGCTGATACAGATAACTTCTTGGGATATGGCAAAGGATCGAGAGCTGCTGGTAGTACATTCAAAGACATTGCACTCGGCCACTACTTGGCTAGGATTGACCCTGATTCCTTTTTAGTACTTCATAGTAGTTTCTTAGAGGATGCAGCATGGCCCATACTTTGTATTAAAGCTCTTACAAGGCTTCTAGGTTTCTCAGGAGTACAATATAATGCCCACAAAATAATTTTTTTGGAAAAGACTGCAACAATTAGGATTTTTGGCTACGGTCCAGGTTACTCTGCTTCTAGAGCAGGATACTTTTTGGTGTTCACATCCTACGCCTTGGCTGCAAACCGAACTGATGTAAAATCTATAGCTGGCTACAAGAAAAAAAAATTTCTACGTTATAGAGGAAAGATTCCTGAGGAGAAAGAGAATGTGAGAGTTTTGGAAAACTAGCTTTGTATATATTCTTTCTTATATATAAAAGTGCGATTGCTCATGTGCCATTGCCGTCTTTTATCTGCATTCTTTGAAGTTGTCGTTGAAAAAACCAATTGAATAGCTCCTCCAAAGCATTGCTTTTTGTAACTCCTCCCCCATGCCTTGTGCTTCGAAAATAACTTGTGCATGCTTGATAGTGGGATTTTTCCATGCCTTGGTTACTATAAGTTGCTAAGGGGCCATGCTCCTCCACAAAGTAAGGTCCATGAATATGAAGAATATGCTGCAATACAAAGTAACACTAATTTTATACCAATTGAAAAACATGTCAAAATAAGCCCATATTAAATAATTGTTACTTTACCGGATAAAAAGTGATATCTTTTTCTCCCCATGCCTCTTTTATCGCCTGAACAAGCTTTGTGATTGATCTTTTGAACTCTTCCCATATGTATATGTTGTCTTATGTTGCCTGAGGAGTTTCAGAAAAACATCAAGGTGTATCTAGACCTCCATTCTAAGAAACGCAAGCCTCGGCGTGCTTGCAACATTTGTTGTGATCTCACATAGCTCTCTCCAACACTCTCAAGCCACATTCACCTGCTTTCCTGAATGGTTTCCTAAGAATCGTCTAGCTTTTGAGCCTCCCATAGAGACATCGGCTAAGATATCTCTTGTTTTTCCTGAAAGTATTGGATCCTTTATCAAGTGAACTTGGCCCCCATGAAATCCCATTTTCGATAGTAATGCCTCGCATTTATCAATACACTCATTTGATAAAGATAATGGCTTAATGGAATATGCGTAGTCAAGATGCAACCTGAGAAGCTTATCGATTATTCTAATCTCTGCATGCAAAGTACAAATATGAACATTCTTAAGAGAGATGGAAAGAATGGGATCCCAGATGTCTTCTATGTTTTTAAATTTACTCAAATCTATAGAGTCTCTATTTGGGGCTCTTCTTACTGGTCGCAAACTACTCCAATCTTTGGATCCAATACTTTCCATGCAATAAATGCAAGGATATTTTGCATTTGCACCATTACATATTCCAAGCATACATTTGATAGTTTTCAAATCAGCACTCATATGCCATTCCACATTAAATTTACCAACCCCATCAACTACCAACATTTCGCCTTCACTTTGAGACTTAATGATATTTGGAATACTTGTATGGTTGAATAACCATTTCAACGTTTGATGATTTTCAATTGGTACCCGGGCTGCACCAATCCACCAAATCTCCATCTCGGATTGGATCTTATGCAATGGAGCTTGGCCCTCACCATTGCTATGGTCCAATGCCATGTTCATGAGGCAAATGCTAATTCTTTCCATCTTTTGTCCCTTTTGAATTTGTGCTTCATCCAACTTCAAGGCAAACTTTAGAACACCATAACTTTCTTCTACTGTGATTTTATACATGTGAACCATTGCAATTTGCACCTTTTTTACATCAACCCATATATTGTTAAACGCATTGTAATAAAAAATTGCCTGTTTTTTTTGTTTTTCATAGGACATAGACCTTTCGATGTGAATGTAATCTCCAAAAACATGTGGAATCTTGCGATTCATGGCAATTCTTGCAGTCGAAACTGCAAGGGCTCGGGGCAATCCAAATATAGTTACCCTATTGCGTTTAAGGTTTTTAAACCATAATCCAGAGATAGCACGATAATCTTTTCGACTTATACCCACAGTATCACATGTCTCTACGATTTCATTTGCTTTCACCGTGCCTTTTAAATCCTTCACTAACTCTTTGAGAGTTGGACCTCTCAAATCCGCATTTTCGGGTGACTTAAGAATCCTCAAAATATCTTTCTTATTCATGGTTTCCTTCAAAAGTTTGATTCTTTCCTCATTCTCTCGGATATTTATGCCTAATATGTTTGAGACATATTTCTTTGTAAGATTTAGTCTCCTTTTCTTTGCTCTCTCACACAAGCTGGCTATATTATTTAATGGTCTCTTCCTCTCTCTAAATCCTACTGGAGTTTCTCTCAAGCGTGTTAGCTTATCCTGCAATGAATTGTTAACATTTTTCAAAATATCAATCTGACTTGTCAACTCTAAAATATTTGTTTGTGTAGTTTCTAGTGCTTTTTTCATTTCGTGCATTTGAGCTATATATGTGTAAGACATAGAGTATAACCTCATACAGTAGCCAAGCATTCCATTGTAACCTTCTCCAACATATCTTATATAGTCATGGACATTGAGAAAAGGAGGTGGTTTACCTGTAGAAGGATCCCTAGGATAAATATTTCCATCCACCCACAAATCTATATGCTTCATTCCTTGTGTTCACAACCTGTTGGCTTCAATCTCATCTATCAATACTCGATGATGTATACTTCTCCAAGATGTGTAAATCGGATCTAGCTGAATAGATAGCTTGTATTTACGTGTGCTTGCACCTGTGTTATTTGAAGTAGTATTGCTAGACATTCTAGCAAATGAACCGAGCAAGAATCTCACAGTGATAGGAAGCAAGTGCAACAAAAGGAATGGTAAAAGAGAATAGTGTGTAGAAAGAAAACGCGGGAGCAAACAAATGCGAAGTTCGTACGAAAATCTCGAAAATACAAAATCTCTCGAGTTCCAAGACAAAAACGGCCAAAAAGGTGACCCCTGACCTGGATTAAAAGATGAGGGCAATTAATGGCTGACCTCTTCAATGAACCAAATATTCTCTCATTAATCACATCTGGATAACCAAATTTAGAGGTTTTATTCTTCCTAAACCTCAACTAATTAGCAACTTAATCACTTTCTTACAAGTGCCATTTTTGAAGCGTTTTTTGGCCCTAATGAGCCTCTAATTCACTGATTGGAACTGATATGCATAAAGCAAGCATTGTATTCATGAATAGATGGATTCAAGCAAAGATTGGCTGAGAATTTGATGAATAATGTTCAATTATTTAATCTCTCAATCAAATGGATTAAGCTCAACAATTGGATTAATGAGAGAGATTAAGAATTGAAGAAGAGTACCTTTGACATGGCTGAAGATGACTTGATCAATTTCATATACTTGATAGAGCCCCCGGTTGTCCAATGTTGGTAAAATAATCCCCAAGGCTTGTTTATCCGATGCTTAAGAACAATCTTGGAGCCTCAAATGCTTGAAATTGAAGCATTAAACCTGTTTCCCCCAAATTTTTGCTTCATAGAAGCTCTTGATCTTCAATCTTTAACCATTTCGTGCTTAATCTTTGCAATTTGTTGAAGAATCCTTGCTGAAATGATTCCACGGGCTAAAAGGATGAAGAATCTTCAAGAAATTGTTGAAAAATTGAAATGTCAGGCTGAAGCTTTCATGGCTGCCATGGAATGTTCACCTAGGGTTTAGGAAGGCTGAAGAATCTTGAAGAAGGCTGAATATCTCCACTTTGCTGAAGCTTAATGCTTGCCAAAAGATCAGAGAGAGTGCCAATGCCTGAAGAGGAAGCATCCACAGCAGGGGGCAGGTTGGAATCAGCCTGAAAATTGCGCCGCAATTTTCGGGGCTGTTTCTAGCTCCATAGCTGAGCCAAACTGGAGCAATCTTGTGCTCAACCTGAAGCTCTTGAAGAGAGGGATCTATTCCAGGCAATTTTTGGTCAGAAGATCAGGGGTTTGAGAGAGATGAACGGATCTTGGTGCTGAACTTCCATGGAACCTGCAGGAAACTCCAAGAAAGGGGAAAGAGAACCCCCTCTTTTCAAAGTAACCACAGTTTGTTCCCAAACTAAGCCCGATTAACCATCCTTTACCCTAATTACCTTCAATTTTGCATAAAATTTGATGACGTCCTACCATTTAAGCCATTACCCGCCATATCTGACCTTGGATATCTCCAGATGTAGTCTCTTACTAACTGTAGATGTCCTACATCATTCCACTAGTCACTGTCTTGTACCATTTTTGTCTGAAATTGATTTTGAAATAGGAAAATGGGGCTGAAATGGAAGAAAAGAATGGATCAAAGACTCAAGCTCTGATACCACTTGTCAGAGAGAGAACTAGGGAGAGAGAAAGAGGAGAGAGAAAGACTAGATTTAGAGAGAGAAAGATAGGAAAGAAGGGGAAGCCATAAAAGCTGTGAGCAAGAAGGGAGAGAAAGATTGTAATTGTATTAATGTGTCAAAAAGATGTGAAAAATTACATCTTCTCTCCTTTTATACCAATGTCAGTGTGACATGCCATAATATTAATATTATTAACACTAATTTGTTATTCCCCAGCTTCTTGCAGCCGCCGCGTCCATACAATCAGTAGATCAATGTAGTGAGACCATGCCTCTTTGCATATCGAGTCTCAAGACTGGTCGGATCACGATTTGTAATGGAGTGCTGCAAAGAAAAGAAAATACTAACTGTTAGAAACACGATTGTCAGTACAAAGGATATTGCAAAAAAAAAAGCAAGCAAAACAAAAGAAAAACTTACAAATTCCTCCAGATATATCGTGTGGCCACCACTCCCAAGATGATGGACCACTCCCGACCTCTAGTCATGCCCTTGCCGCCTTGTGCTACTGTCTCCAACGTCCTGGAGAATTTGTAGCCTACTCTCTCAGTTGGCACCAGTCGTCCACGTCTAGCCACTCGGGCTTTGCAACCCCACTCTTGAGTGCCTTGCATGCGCCCGCCGATCATCTATGTGACATATATGCGCGTATGCACTCCATTATCCAGCCCGTAGAAAACCTATCTGTTGCGGCGGCTGGTACTACAAACTCCTCATGCAAGGATACTACTATGTAGTCCTTTCTCTCCTCCGGTATATTTTCCAATGATCCAAGACGTGCCGAAAAACTTGTTGGCACAGCTCTCTCATGCGAGCCATCACCCTCCTCCCCTCATCATTCATGATGATGGCTCCTGACCTATCATCTACAAGTAGGCATATCCCTCTAGGGTATGCCTAAGATGGGTCCTCTCCCACCTGCGACCATGCTCCTTGGCATATCCAGGAGATCCCTATACATTTGGTGTACCGACCAGGGTAGTATTTATCGGAGTAGCACCCATAGAGGTTCCACCTACAGACAACTGAGCAAAAGCCAAAGTGACCGGAATAGACGTCCCCACAGGTGTGACAAATCCTAGAGGTGATGCAACTCTAGCAAAACAACGAGACGGAGACATCACATCCGTGCCTCCACAACAACCACGTGAGCCACACTCTCTAGAACTGCCACGAGAGCGAGGAGTAGCACATGTTTCCCGAGTCGACCGCAAGCTCACTGCATCTAGATCTCTGTAGCATCCCCCTGACCCTAAAGCACTCCCTCTGTTTGGCCCAAGTTTGGAGCATCGACCTTGTCTGCTCGAAACTGAAGCATGTGACCACGCCAAAGTAGATCTAATAGAGCAGCCTGACGATGTCTGAGACAGCTCTTGGTCTGCTATGTCTTCAAATCTCACCATCTGATCTGGGGACATGCGCATGAAGATATCCTGCAACTCCTCATCGCTCATCTCTCAACTCATCTTGATGATCTAAGTATCCACAAAGGTCACCTGCACTGACAAAAAATGATGTTAGCATAATCAATTTAAATTATGCAAAGCATGGTAATATAAATCTTTAAAAAATGATATTACTTAAAATGCATATCTTATGTACCCTTATAAGTGATTCGTCAACAAATTGAGTAAGTGGATATTGCTCCAAGTATGAAGTATCCTATGGTCCCATGTTAATCTCTTGACACAACTCGGCATAAACTGGAAGGTCGATACACATGTCACCACAAAAGGATGAGTCCACCTCGTTCTCAAAGAATTCTTGGACTCCTATATTTCCATCATTGTTACCCGATGCTGGCTCCTCTACATGCTCCAAGCTTTCGGTGGCCTCCAACCCTTGCAATATTGACCCCTCTATTTGCATATTGTCCTCATTTATGCTTGGAACATCGCTTTGATCATATACGCTTACACTTCGGGGAGCTGAAGGTATAACATACCACCATCGAGGTTGTCGGGGGTTTGGATAGAAGATTACCTATTCACAAACACATACAAGAGAGATTAAACTATTGTGACATGTACCATTTCGTAATACAACTAACAAACAAATGAGTTCATGCACCTGTTTACAATGGGCCAGCAACACAAAGGTGTCATGCAAATCCATCCATTGTTTTTCAGAATCTATTTCGAGAAATCCAGATGGACCTCGTCAAACTGTTGCTCCAGCTCCTTCAAGTACCACTTTGAACCACTACACATTGAATAGTATCATGGAGAAGCTATGGTAATCCACCGTAACAATACTTTGCAAGTACCCAAAATACTCTATCTCATCTATAATCATGCTTGAATCCGTTACTTCTCGTCAGATCTCTTGCTTGAACCTTGCCATGATACCACAGTCTGTTGTGGAGTGCATTTTGTCAATATGCTCCATGCAGAAATGTCGTCCGCGTGCCACGCTGCACTATATATTTTGTACTGTACATTGAAATACTCAATCAGTTGTCGCATATAAAATATAGATACGACAAACCCTAAACACATCATCACCTTTGGACTACATCCCCTCGAGAATTCCCACTCCTCGATTAAAACCTCCGCCCCTTCGCGAGACGATGCAGTCTAAGCTCCATATAACCATCGCATTGACATAAACCATGGCATCTCCTCCATGCCCTCGAGATATCGAATCGGTTGATGGCACGTACTATGTCGAAATTTAGATCGTGCTTCCTCTCGATCTTGCCTAGCTTGCTGGTACCTGGCAAGTCACATTGTTACGCGAGCGGTGATCGAGAGCAAGTCTCACTCACAACCCGATAACGAGACGTTAAGGAGTGTCGGTTGGGGTAATTGACTTTGTTGAATGCACAACACAACTTGAAAAATTAAAATATTTGACAAAACACCACAAACCACAGATGAAAACAAGACAACACACAATGCCTCTTGAAGCTCAAAACAACTAAAAACCTGAATGTGGGTAGAGCATCACACAACCACAACACAACGAAAATACCAACAATTCGAAAACAAACCAAGTGAGATATATTTTCGTACCTTAACAACCTTGAGCCGATGCTCGGCGCTTTGACACCCAAAAGCTCCAACTTTCAAATTGGCATGACAAGAGCTCACTCTAGCATGCAACCCTCCACTCTCCTCTCTCACAAAATACAATTGTAATCAAGGGGGAAGGCCCTTAACTCTCCATTCTCATCTCCTTATATAGTTTTCTATCCACACTCACACACATTAGGCTGTTTGCTTTCAGCTTTTGGCTTTTTCTTTTCTACTGCTTTTCACTATTTTCGTTTTTTCTGCCCTATGCATGTTTGTAACTTGTTTGGGTCATAACTTCGTCATTTGAACTCCGAATATAGTTGTTCGGGTACTCAAAACGATCAGAACACATCTGGTCAACAAGCCATTGCAGGCAAAATTATGAAAATCTAAAAAAAAAGGCAAAATATTGACTTTCGTAAATCGCATCATTTTTCTCCATCTTTTATCTTGGACGACTTATTCCCTTCCTTGGCCTATTGTTCTTGTAATTGCACAAACGTTCACCACACATGTCCTCTTTTTCTTCAAGAAATACTCGCTGACGATGTAAAATGTACGATCTTTTCCTTTGATCCTTGAGTCTTCAAAATAAATATTCTCTCGATATGAACCTGCTTTTTTATGCAGTGTGCCCTAGCAGGAATATGGTTTTTTGAAATGAACTCCGTGCCCAATCATACATGATTTGAGAAAACATGCAATATAAAATCGATGCTATGCAACCATTCAACCGATGCTACACACAAAAATAATGTATGCATTGAAGAAATTGTGCCTAGTCTATCTAGATGTGATCGTGCATCATGCAAAATGCAAAAAAGTTTCTTGATTAATTTAAAATTCATTATCCTCACCTCTCAACTCTCATTAAAAAAATATGATATACTTCTCTCCACCCATCCAAAATCTCATAATCACTCTAGAAAATGATGGTCCTCAAGATGTTGACCAGATAAGAACAACCCATCTCACAATTGGTGGCATCCTTCATGACCCTCTAACTCACCCAACCTCCTTACACACTCAATAAGAGGTTCCTAGCTTTGTGATGAGTATCCCAAATATCGTGTGTGCAAGAAATGTGCGTGTTCAATGACAGATGCTCTCTCATGTGCGCGTGCATCTAAGATTTATTGCATATAGTTGCAACGGACCTCATGCTGTGCTAGTGCTCAATGATGGTGCAAAATGTGCATAATCCCAACCCATGGCATGGAAGTATTTGATAAGAACAGGAGACGACCCCTGAGTGCAATGCATCAACAAGTGCAATGTGAAGTGTTCTTGAACCCATTATCCCTGTGATGTGCAAAAATCTCGACAAGAAAACATACCTAGCTCCTCAACGTTCTATAGCTATTGATAAACACAAGCTTCATCCTGTTTAAAAAAATACCAAGCTCAACCAAGGCTATCAAGTTTCACACTCAACAAATTAAACAAAATGGCAGAAACAAATCATATGCTAGTCAAATACAAGAAATCTAATTACAAACTAACAAAACAAACTGTCACGCAAATAACTAAGCTAGCAAAAATCAAACCTAACTACAATTTGACTAGGGCTTTTCAGTTTTCAGAAAAACACTTGATAACATCTCCATAGAGGCATGGTGCAACATACAAAAGCGAAACACTTTCTCCTCCATTGCAGCATCCATTCTTTTTTCTACCCCATTTCCAACCAGCACATCTCCGGTCAGTCTATCATCATCCTTCAGCGACCATAGCATATTGTTGTCTTGATCGACCATTGGTAGCCATTGTGAAATATGCACTAGCGCCTCAGACACCAACCAACCTTCAGCCATGCTACCTTCTAGTTGAGATCATTGTCGCACAAGCTTTTCATGATTTTCATGAAGTGCTCCAAGAAGAACATCCATCACGTATGGATAGGTCTAGTAATTTCCACTTCATCTACAAGATGCACAAGAAGGTGGATTTGTATCGTGAGAATGCTGGTAGGCATGTGTTTCTCAAAGAGACAGACTGTCTCTACTGCTCCCCGCCTCATGGATTCAATAGAGGACGTCTTAATCTCCTTCTGTGACATCCATTGCACTAAAGTCGACAACTTGTAAATGGCTCCATGTATTTCTGGAGTAAGGCATCCTGCGATCGTGATCGGTAGTACAAACTGTCACAAATGAGAAAGCATTATGAACAATGACTACACTCCAAATAGCAAAATGCACAGGCCACTTACAATCCATTCGTAGTACAAACCTGACATATCTTATGCCAATAATGGGATTTTATCCCTGATAATCGATCGTCTTTAGAAAATGCAAACCTAGTGAACGTATCATACCGGTTGGAGTGCGAATAGACTTGACTATTTGCTTCACAATGCGCTCTTCTTTAGTGGACAAAACCCAAGGAGTGCGAGGTAGCTACACGTGACTATCAGCACTCGAGTGAGGCCAAAGTGCCTCCATCTTGCCCACGTTCTTGAAAATATGCATGGGATCCAACAAGTGGTTGATCTGCAAGTGGGTCCAATATGGCAACTCGTAAAAGACTGAGAACCATCGCATTCCATTTGGATGTGACCGCGTGGACCATTTTCAGCTCGTACCAGCTTTGGGCATTCATATGTGTTGGAGGTCGTCCAAGAAAACCTTTCCTGAGTTCATGACCCTCCGGCAAGAGAGCGGCGTGTCTTTGATATACCATCTTCTTCATGGTTTGCAACCTTCGGAAGTCTAACTATGGCCTGCACAATGGACATGCATGATAACCTAAGGTAACCAGACATGTCCCAACACCTCTATCCAGTGAATAAAAACTTGAACAGGCTATGATAGATATTACCAACGAGAACGGGAAGCCTATTTACCTGAGCACTCTCCAAATCCCGGAAAGTCATGCATCGTCCACATGAGAATGGTTGGAATATTGGGGGACCGTCAACCATCGTGCTTGCTTATATCTTGCACGGTGATCCCCTCCTCCCAAAAAATCTTAAGCTCGTCGACTAATGGACAAAGATACACGTCTATATTTTTGACTTTGTAGCGACCGGGGACGAGTAAGCTAAGGATGAGATGTCCTTTCTTCGTAGAAAGCCATGGGGGGATATTGTAGTTGACAAGGACTATAGGCCACACACTGTAAGAAGTTGAGTGCATACCAAATGGGTTCATGCCATCCATTGCAAGACCGAGCCAAAGATTCATTGGCTCTCGGGCAAAGCCTGGGAAGGTAGAGTCAATGTGGCTCCATGCGCGTGAATCCAATGATATTTGTTGAATTCCATCTATGGACCTATTCTGCGCATGCCACGTTGTCAAGCTCACCATGCCGGACGTACGAAACATGTGGTTTATGCGGGGGATAAGCGAAAAGTGTTTAATAAATTTTTGAGGAATGGTTTGCCCTTGCAAGTCATGTCGATACCTGTGAGAACCACACTTTGAACATGTCTCCATAGTCTCGTATTCTCCTCGAAACAGTATGCAATCACTGATACATGCATGGATGTTGTTACAGTCCATGCCAAGCTTTCGTAAAACATGTCATGCATCATCATGAGACTCAGGCATGGTATTTGCAAGTGGTAATATATGATACTTCACTAACTTGAAAAAAATCATAAAACACATTGAAAAAGCACAAATGTTTTTAATGATAATGTTGAAAAGAAATCAACGAAGCGTACGTACAAGGTACCTGATCAACTTGGTCACACTCGCATTGCTCCACCCATATTTTTCTTGCACACTTAAGGAGTGCAAGCAATGTCTTCAGGCAAGATACTCAGCACCCATCATATAATGGTATGGATGCTTCCTCTCTAAGTGGATCAGAAGTCTCGACATCCATGGGAATCAATGCATCGATCATTGCCTCCATCTCAGCCTCCAAAATTGTAGGTAAGTCTCGAAGGCTGTCTATCTCCTCTGGTATTGATGGTATAGATTGGGTAGTACCTTCCAAGTGGTGGATTGGTTCAGGCACTCCATCTATCATACGCCCACAAACTCTTATAATTGGCCACAAAGGGTGCACTCCTCCTTGGGATGAGACGTCACCTTCCTAGATAGAAAATTTTCTAGCCACACCCAATCTTTTTGTATATGGTATTCAATTAGCTTGCGAGCACACTGCATGATTGATATTAACTTTTCTTACTGTTTGCTAAAAATCCAAGATCGCGTGATCAATGATCTCAGATTGAAACTCGATGAAGCGTCGTACGTGTTCTATAAACAATCGATGTTTTTGTCTAATTTCCAGCTTACATTGAGAGTAAGGACATGGCACACGCTGATTAAGATACGCCTCGTGATCTTGAACATCAAGACCTTCATCGTTTTCCATTTTGTCTACGTTACGACAAACAATTTGTTTTTGTTATCATTCTTTTTTTCTTTCTTAAATTGTTTGAGAAGGAATTTCTTCTCTTGTTACTCAGCAAAAATTAAAATATGTAAAGTCTCCACCTACCCACCCACAAATTAACATATGTCGGAGTGTTTTCCATCTTGTGGTATTGCACTGGACTTCATCGGATCTTGCCACCACTCTCTCTTTGTTTTTTATCCATTCATTATCTCCTCTCCTTCCATCTCTCTCTCTCTTTTTCTCTCTCTTTATTATGATGTATATTTATTCCCTCTCTCTCGTTCCTTCTTTCTTTTTCGCTTCCTCCCCCTCTCTCATTTTCTTTAACAAAACATATATCTCTCTCTACAACAACAACAACAACAACAATAACTACTACTACTACTACTACTACTACTACTACTATCACCACAAACAAGAAAAGAAAAAAACCTACTACTACTACCACTACTACAACAACAACAACAACAAATAAGAAAACTAGACAACACTAAACAAGAAAACAAAAAAAAAAAACTATTACTACAACAACAACAACAAACAAGAAAACCACCACTAGTACTACAACCACGACTATGATGACTACGACTATGACCACGACCACGACCACTATAATAAATAAGAAAAGAAGAAAAAACTACTACTACTACCACTACTACAACAACAACGACAAATAAGAAAACTAGACAACAATAAACAAGAAAATAAAAAAAACTATTACAACAACAAACAAGAAAACCACTACTACTACTACAACCACGACTACGATGACTACGACTACGACTACGACCACGACTATGACTACGACTACGACTACGACTACGACTATGACCATGACCATGATTATGACTACCACTACCACTACCACTATCACTACCACTATAATAAACAAGAAAAGAAGAAAAAACAACAACAACAATAACTACTACTACTACTACTACTACTACTACTACTACTACAAATAAGAAAACTAAACAATAATAAACAAGAAAAGAAAAGAAAAAACTACTACTACTACTACTACAAACAAGAAAACAACAACCTCTCCCTCCTTCTCTCTCTACCTCCCTCTTCCTCTCCCTCTCTTTCTCTCTTTCCCTATTATGTTTAATGTTTTTTCTCTCTCCTCTCCCTCTCTCATTTCCTTTTCTCTATTCCTCTCCCTCCCTCTCCCTCTCCCTCTCTTTTTCTCTTTCCCTATTATGTTTAATGTTTTTTTCCTCTTTCTCTTGTTCCTTCTTTCCTTTTCTCTCTTTCTCTTCCTCTCTCATTTCCTCTCCCTCCCTCACACTCCTCTCTTTCTCCCTTTCCCTATTATGTTTAATGTTTTTTCTCTCTTCCTCTCCCTCCCTCATTTCCTTTTCTCTCTTCCTCTCTCTCTCTCTCTTTCTCATTTCCTCTCCCTCCCTCTCCCTCTCCCTCTCTTTTTCTCTTTTCCTATTATGTTTAATGTTTTTTTTCTCTCTCTCTCTCTCGTTCCTTCTTTCCTTTTCTCTCTTCCTCTCCCTCTCTCATTTCCTCTCCCTCCCTCTCCCTCTCCCTCTCTTTCTCTCTTTCCCTATTATGTTTAATGTTTCCCTCTCTTTCCTCTCTCTCCCTCTCCCTCTCTCTCTCCCTCTCCCTCTCTTATTTCCTCTCCCTCTCCCTCCCTCTCTTTCTCTCTTTCCCTATTATATTTAATGTTTCCCTCTTTTCCTCTCCCTCCCTCTCCCTCTCCCTCTCTTTCTCTCTCATTTCCTCTCTCTCCCTCTCCCTCTCCCTCTCCCTCTCCCTCTCCCTCTCCCTCTCTTTCTCTCTCATTTCCTCTCCCTCTCTCAATACACATGAATTTTAGCAAAAACAAGTAAAAGAGAAAGAGAAAACATAAAAACAAAGCAAGAATGAACAATGCACTCATCGTAAAGGCTTGAAGATGGATTCAGCGGCTCATCTTCGCGACGGCGGCTCCTCTTCGCCCTCCGTGCACTTCCTCCTCTTCTTTGCGAACGGCGACGACGGCGGTGAGAAGCTTTCCTTCTCTCTCTTTCTCTCTTTCTCTCTTTCTCAAATGCAAGATGTTTGCTCTCCCTTTCACTCTCTCTTTCATGTATGCATGCAAAATAACGTGCTCGAGTTTCGGCCCATGTTTTTTTCGTCTGAGCACCGTTGCTATTTGTGTCGCTATTAGTGTCGCATTTACAACACAAATAGTGATGCCACTATTTTGCATCAGAAAGCGCCATCGCTATATCTCCATATCCTTGTAGTGCCTTCACGATTTTCATCCCTTCACTAGTACCCGGGACTCTAGGATCCCATCTTGATTCGCATGAGGGTCAGGCGGCTAGAGCTCCCCTAGCACCCCCGCCTCTTCTGCCTAACAGATTCTTATTGAGTGACCTCTCACTGTGGGGGCCGGTCCAAAGCTCTTTGCGGTGGTACAAAACAATCCCTCTTGGAGCAGGGTTTCGCGTCTAGCCATGGGAGAGAAATAGCGTGATCTTTCCTCTCATTATTCTGATTATATATTTAGAATCAAATCTAACTACTGCAAGCACAATCAATCTTTCATGTGCAAACATTAATGCATGTACAAATAAAAAAGAAACAATAGCAAGTGTTTTTAGCAAGGAAGCAACCCCACCCAAATCTAGGGTTTCTCTTTTAAGGTCCCACCTTATTCTTAGGATTTCGCTTCCTACTTGCAACTCTTTTTCAAGATCCACAAGTTATTTTGCGAATCTACAATCTATTTTATCCTTATGAATAATTTGGTATTCTTGCCCTAAAAGATTATATGGGCATTTATACCTATGGCAAGCAATTCATGTGCTGGCCTGGCCTATAATCTGCACTTAGCAAGATTTCAAATGCTTTTCTAAGTCTGTTTAGACTTTAGAATTTGTATTGACAAATTCTTTTCAATGTCCAACAAGTCCTACAAACTTCTAATATTTATTTAATTTCTTGATACTGATAGTTTCATGGTTCTCAAGCATTTCATAGTTGTTTTTGCTTCAACATTCTTGATATTTTAGGTTAGGTTTACTCACTAATTCATATATGGGTAAACTCATGATATTGACACTCTTGCTAATATAATCATTAATATTAACATTCCATAAGTTTTCAACAAGAAAAATAATTTTTATTTTATTTTACTCATATTATATGGTTTAATCGACATTGTTCGACCATTTGCCAAACTTTAACGTTATCTAGAAAGATCAATTTTGATTTAGCTATGTCTTAAGTGTAATGCTCATTATTTTTCTAAAAACTTTATTCTAAGCAATGCAAAAATCATAAGTGTGATTTTTCATTCATCTTTCAAATATTGAATTATATTACTATGCACCTAATTGGTGCGGTCTAGTATATATTTTTCTATACAATTTTTTGTTGATTTAATGCATTGATTATTTTATGATATTATCTAAATTATTTTCTATAAATTATTATAAAACTCATATGCATCTATTTATCATTAGGAAAATAAAATAGGGATAGTCACTTTTAGGAAAAATTTATAAAATATTCCCTTCTCTAACATTGTCTACCTTTTTTTTGTTATTATGATCACATGCATCATTTATGAAATAACAATAAATATCAAGAAATAAACCATAATTATGATATTTTCTTAATGACATGCATATAATTCTTTTCCAAGTGAAGTAATTATTATATTATTTAGGTTATTTTCCTAAGCGATAGTTAATATGCATTTTCTTTAGAATGTATTTGTACTCGTTTAAAGCCAAATATAGCAATAAGCTTATAAAAAATTATTTTTTTCCAAACCGACAAGATGTTACCTCTATCAGGTTTGCAATAATGGGGGTTTCACCAATTCCTACCGTATCATTTTCTCCATCGGCCGCATTATTTGCTTCCCTTGCTTTAAAAGGGATTTTTGAATTTCTGCAACCTTGTGGAGCCATAGATATCACATGAAATTCATGTGGTAGTTCAGGGAGAGTTAGTGGTTGTAAAAAAAAATTTTGCCAGCATTTTTCTTAGCGATATGGCTATATGGGAGGAAGACGTAACAGCGGGTAGAGAAAATGGAAATGAGGTAGAAGAGGGGTATTTTTCTCCTTCAAGGCTCAAGCTAAAATGGAAAAGAGAAGTGGAGAAAATTTTCCATCATCAAGAAGTCTTCCTTCTTACTTTCTTTATGAAGAAGAGGGGGTGTATTTATAGCCATGAGCGGGAGCCTGCAATCGACTCATTCTTTTGGCTACTTGTCAAGAGCCAAGTGAGCTTTATAAAAAATGCATTTTGATTGTCTACCCATTGGATGGTGGCATGGGGATGATTTTTAAATACTTTTTCTCCCTCCAAGCGTAAAAAGCGTCATGATTTTTAGCCTTTTTTTTCAAAAACATTTTTTTTTCTTCAAAATAAATACATCTAGTGGTTTTTGGTCAAGTTACCTCATGACTGTCTAGTTTATAAAGTCATGCCATACTCTTTGATATTTAACTTACTCAATATCATGCTCATTCTTACGCATTGTTTGTCTACTGATTAAGGCTTTTGCAATTTGTTTTGTGGTTATGAAATGAATGCGATCTTTGACACATTAAACGGAGTTGGAAATACTAAATCAAATATAGTAAATGAAAAATTATGATCAAGCCATCGTAATATTATGTATGAGGCATCTTTGCTTCTTGTTGACTGGAAACATTGAGGCATCTTCTCGTGTCGGATTGTGAAATTGATTTAATGCAAGACTCAATATTAAAAAAATTATGTGCGATCACTTATGTGATAACTCGATGAGTATTTTTTAAAACATTTCAAGCTCGAATTTGTTTCTTGATATGAAGTGTTATGGCGGGAATATTACATCCTCTCCTCCTTAGAGGAATCAAGATGTCCTCATCTCGAAAAGAACAGGGGAAACTATTTTTCCAGAGCTGTCTCTTCTATCTAGATAGCATCCTCCTCAAGATAGAGTTTCCATTGGATAAAATACTCTCTAATGGTTTTGTTTCTCAGAGATTTCTCTTTTACTTCTAGAATCTTATCACATGAGTTCAAGGGCTCCTTGACTAGGCATTATAATTTGTTGGTCATCAAGAATATGATCTTGATTGGTCACATAAGCTTTCAGAAGACTAACGTAAAATACATTGTGGACTTTCACATGATTAGAAAGTTGAAGTTTGTAAGCATTATTCCTAGACATTTGAGAACCTTGTATGGTTCACAATATCTTAGACTCAACTTTTTGAACCTTCCCAATGACAGAGAACTCTTCTTTGGACGTACACGGATGAAAATCATGTCTCCCTCTTGGAAGATATGCTCTTGCCGTCCTAGATCAGCATAAGCTTTCTGGTGATCTTTGGCAGCAGATTAGATTTCTTGTCTGATAGTTTTGACTTGATCATCCATGTCTTCTAAAATTTTCTTAGAAGCCTCGACTTTTAGGGTTGGATCAAAGAAATTCAGTGTCATCAAAGAATCTTGTCCATACAATGCTTGAAATGGTGTCATTTGAATACTCTAGTGATATGACGCATTGTAGGAAAATAAATCTCTTCTGTCTGTGCGGAAGAAAATGAACCCTTCAGGATTTCTGTCCCTTCACTAGTACTGGGGACTCTAGGATCCCATCTTAATTTGCATGAGGGTCAGGCAGTTCCTAGGAGCGATTGAGAGATTTACGGCCAGAGCTCCCTCGGCACTCCCATCTCTTCTGCCTAACAGATTCCTCACCAAGTGACCTCTTGCCCTCAAGGTTGGTCCAAAGCTCCTCGGGGTGGTACAAAACAATCCCCCTTTGGAGCAGGGTTCCGTATCTAGCCATGGGGGAGGCATAGCGTGATCGTTCCTCTTATTATTCTAATTATATATTTAGAATCAGATCTAACTGTTGGAAGCACAATCAATCTTTCATGTGCAACCATTTATGCATGCACAAATAAAAAAGAAACAATAGCAAGTGTTTTTAGCATAGAAAGCAGCCCCACTCGAATCTAGGGTTTCTCTTTTAAGGTCCCATCTTATTCTTAGGGTTTTGCTTCCTACTTGCAACTCTTTTTCAAGATCCACAAGTTATTTTGCGAATCTGCAGTCTATTTTATCCTTATGAATAATTTGGTATTTTTGCCCTAAAAGATAATATGGGCATTTATACCTATGGCAGGAAATTTATGTGATGTCCTGTCGTCCTAACCCGTGCTTAGCAGGATTTCAAATACTTTTCCAAGTCTGTTTAGACTTTAGAATTTATACTGACAAATTCTTTTCAATGTCCAACAAGTCCTACAAACTTTTGATATTTATTTAATTTCTTGATACTGATATTTTCAAGGTTGTGGAGTATTTTATAGTTATTTTTGTTGAATCAACATTCTTGATATTTTAGGTTAGTTTTACTTGTTGATTCATACATGGGTCAACTCATGATCAATGCTCATTGTTTTTGTGAAAACTTTATTCTAGGCAATGCAAAAAATCATGAGTGCGATTTTTCTTTATTCTTTTAGACATCGAATTATATTCCTACACACCTAATTTATGCTCATCTAGTATATACTTTTCTATACAAATTTTTTTTGATTTAATGCATTGATTATTTTATGATATTATCTAAATTATTTCCTATAAATTCTTATGAAACTAAATGACCTCATGGAGCCATGGGTGTCATGCAAAATTGACGTGGTAGTTCAGGGAGAGTTTGTGGTTGTCTAGGAAAATGTTGCTACCATTTTGCTTAGTGATATGGCTGTATGGAAGGAAGGCATAACAATGGGTAGAGAAAATAACACCATATTGGAAAATATGGGAATTTCTCATAAGTTTGGGACATGTTGGATTTGTTATAACTTGAACACTATAACTTCAAATCGAGCACTCTATAGCTCAATAGATTCCATTTTTCAAGCACTTTCAAATGATAGGTCGGATCATATGGTTTTGAGAAACTTATGGGCACGTTATCCGGGTGCCACGTTTTTAGTAGTCAAAAAATGGAAATTGGGAGATTCCCAAACCCACTAATATTGTGTCAAATGGAAATGAGATAGAAGAGGGCTATTTTCCTCCTTCAAGGCTCAAGCTACAATGAAAAAGAGAAGTAGAGAAATTTTTCTATCATCAGGAGGTCTTCGTTCTTGCTTTCTTTCTGAAGAAGAGGGAGTGTATTTATAGCCATGAGGGGAAGCATGCAATCGACTCATTCTTTTGGCTAGTTGTCAAGAGCCATGTCTTTTAACATTGTCTTAGAATCCTTAACCTTTAGGGTTGGATCAGAGAAATTCAATGGCATCAAACAATCTTGCCCATACAATGCTTGAAATGGAGTCATTTGAATACACTGTTGATATGACGCATTGTAGGAAAATAAATCCCTTTTGTCTATGTAGAAGAAAACAAACCCTCCAAGATTTTCATCCATTCATTAGTACCGGGGACTCTAAGATCCCATCCTAATTCACGTGAGGGTCAAGCAGTTCCTAGGAGTGATCGAGAGATTTATGGCCAGAGCTCCCCTGGCACTCCCACCTCCTCCCGCCTAAGAGATTCCTCATTGAGCGACCTCTTGCCGTCGGGGCTGGTCCAAAGTTTCTTGCGGTGGTACAAAACAATCCCCCTTAGAGCAGGGTTCTGTGTCTAGTCGTGGGGGAGGCATAGCATGATCTGTCCTCTTATTATCTTGAT
The DNA here is from genome assembly GCF_053477565.2 of Lygodium microphyllum. Taxonomy (NCBI): domain Eukaryota; kingdom Viridiplantae; phylum Streptophyta; class Polypodiopsida; order Schizaeales; family Lygodiaceae; genus Lygodium; species Lygodium microphyllum. The sequence continues at coordinate 78,650,449 of NC_141163.1, read as the reverse complement.
TATATATTTACAATCAGATCTAACTACCGCAAGCACAATTAATCTTTCATATGTAACCATTAATGCATGCACAAATAAAAAACAAACAGCATTAAGTGTTTTTAGCATAGGAAGCAAGCCCACCTGAATCTAAGGTTTCTCTTTTAAGGTCCCACCTTATTCTTAGGGTTTTGTTTCCTACTTGCAACTCTTTTTCAGGATCCAAAAGTTATTTTGCGAATCTCCAGTCTATTTTATCCTTATGAATAATTTAGTATTTCTGCCCTAAAAGATAATATGGGCATTTATACTATGGCAAGCAATTCATGCGCTGCCTTGCCCTAACCTGCGCTTAGCAGGATTTCACATGCTTTTCCAAGTTTGTTTATACTTTAAAATTTGTATTGACAAATTCATTTCAATGTCCATTAAGTCCTACAGAAATCTAATATTTATTTAATTTCATGATATTGATATTTTTAAGATTCTTGAGTATTTCATAATTGTTTTTGCTTCAACATTCTCGATATTTTAGGTTAGGTTTACACTGATTCGTACATGGGTCAAATCATGATATTGACACTCTCGCTAATATAATCATTAATACTAACATTGCGTGAGTTTTCAGTAAGAAAATATTTTTTATTTTATTCTACTCATATTCTATGGTTTAATCGATGTTGTCCAATCATTTGCCGACTTCAACGTTATCTAGAAAGATCAATTTTCATTGAGCTATGTCCTAAGTGCAATGCTCATTATTTTTTTGAAATCTTTATTCTAGGCAATGCAAAAATCATAAGTGTGGTTTTTCTTTCATCTTTTAGACATCGAATTATATTACTACACACCTAATTGATGCGCATCTAGTATATATTTTCCTATAGAATTTTTTGTTGATTAAATACATTCATTATTGATATTATCTAAATCATTTTCTATAATTCTTATAAAATTCATATGCATATGTTTATCATTAGTAAAATGAAATAGAGATAGTCACTTTCAAGGAAAAATTATAAAATATTCCCTTTCCTAACATTGTCTACCTTATTTCTATTATTATGATCACAAGCGCCATTAATAAAATAACAATAAATATCACAAATAAACCATAATTATGATATTTTCTTAATGAAATTCATATAATCCTTTTCCAAATGAAAGAGCCTTTTTCCTAAACTGTTAATTATTATATTAGTTAGGCTATTTTCCTAAGTGATAGTTAATATATATTTTCTTTAGAATGTGTTTTTAATCGTTTAAAGAAAAATATAGCAATAAGCTTATAATTTATTCGTTTTTTCCAAACTGACAAGATGTTACCTCTATCACCTCTGTAGTAATGGGGGTCTCGCCAATTCTTACCGCATCATTTTCTTCATTGGTCACGTTCTTTGCTTCCCTTGCTTCAAAAGGGCTTTTTGAATTTTTGCAACCTTGTGAAGCCATGGGTGTCAGGTGAAATTAACGTGGTAGTTCAAGGAGAGTTGGCGGTTGTCTAACCAAATATTTCCAGCGATTTGCTTAGTGATATGGCTGTATGGGAGGAAGGCATAACAACAGGTAGAGAAAATGGAAATGAGGCAGAATAGAGGTATTTTCCTCTTTCAAGGCTCAAGCTACAATGGAAAAGAGAAGTCGAGAAATTCTTCCATCATTAGGAGGTCTTCCTTCTTGCTTTCTTTGTGAAGGAGAGGGGGTGTATTTATAGCCATGAGGGAGAGCTTGCAGTGGACTCATTCTTTTGGCTACTTGTCAAGAGCCAAGTGAACTTTATAAAAAATGCATTTTGATTGCCTACCTATTGAATGGTGGTATGGGGATGATTTTTTAATGCTTTCTCTCCCTCCAAGCGTTAAAAAAATAACAATTTTTTGTCCATTTTTCCAAAAACGTCATTTTTTCTTCAGAACGACTTCATCTAGTTGTTTTTGGCCAAGTTACCTCATGACTGTCTAGTTTTTAAAGTCATGTCATACTCTTTGATACTTAACTTACTCAATATCATGCTCATTCTTGCGTATTCTTTTCCTATTGATTAACGCTTTTGCGATTTGTCTTGCGGTTACAAAATCAATGCAATCTTTGATGCATTAAATGGAGTTGGAAATACTAAATCAAATATAATGCAGGAAAAATTATGGTCAAGCCATCGTAATATTATGTATAAGGTGTCTTTGCTTCTTGTTGACTGGGAACATTGAGGCATCTTCTCATGTCGGATTGTGAAATTGATTTAATGCAAGACTCAAAATTAAAAAAATTACGTGCGATCACTTATGTGATAACTCGATGAGTATTTTTTAAAACATTTCAAGCTTGAATTTGTTTCTTGATATGAAGTGTTATGGCGGGAATATTACATCCTCTCCTCCTTAGAGGAATTGAGATGTCCTCATCTCAAAAAGAATTAGGGAAACTGTTTTTCTAGAGCTGTCTCTTCCATCTAGGTAGCATCCTCCTCACGATAGTCTTTCCACTGGATAATATACTCTCTAATGGTTTTGTTTCTTAGAGGTTTCTCTTTTACTTCTAGAATCTTATCGCATGAGTTCAAGGGCTCCTTGAATAGGCATTATAATTTGTTGGTCATCAAGAATATGATCTTGATTGGCCACATAAGCTTTCAGAAGACTAACATGAAATACATTGCTGACTTTCACACGATCAGGAAGTTGTAGTTTGTAGGCATTAGCTCCTAGTTATTTGAGAACCTTACATGGTCCATAATACCTTGGACTCAACTTTTTGAACTTTCCCAATGACAGATAACTCTTCTTTGGGCATACACGAATGAAAACCATGTCTCTCTCTTGGAAGATATGCTCTTACCGTTCTAGATTAGCATAAGCTTTCTGGCGGTCTTTGGAAGCTTGGATGTCTTGTCTGATAGTTTTGACTTGATCATCCATGTCTTCTAACATTTTCTTAGAAGGCTCAACTTTAGGATTGGATTAGAGAAATTCAGTGGCATCAAACAATCTTGCCCATAAAATGCTTGAAATGGAGTCATTTGAATACTCTAGTGATATGACATATTATAAGAAAATAAATCCCTTCTGTTTGTGTAGAAGAAAACAAACCCTCCAAGATTTCCGTCCCTTCACTAGTACCGGGGACTGTAGGATCCCATCCTAATTTGCGTGAGGGTTAAGCACTTCCTATGAGAGATCAAGAGATTTATGGTGAGATTCCCTCCTCGCACTTCCACCTCCTCCTGCATAATGGATTCCTCACCGAGCGACCTCTCGCCGTCCGGGCGAGTCCAAAGCTCCTCACGACAGTACAAAATAATCCCCCTTGGAGTAGGGTTCCGTGTTTAGCCGTGAGGGAGGCATAGCACAATCTTTCCTCTTATTATCCTAATTATATATTTATAATCACATCTAACTATTGCAAGCACAATCAATCTTTCTTATGCAACCATTAATGCATGCACAAATAAAAAAGAGACAACAACAAGTGTTTTTAGCATAGAAAGCAGTCCCACCCAAATCTAGTGTCTCTCTTTTAAGGTTCCACCTTATTCTTAAGGTTTCCCTTTCTACTTGCAACTCTTTTTAAAGATCGGCAAGTTATTTTGCGAATCTGCAGTCTGTTTTATCCTTATGAATAATTTAGTATTTCCGCCCTAAAAGATAATATGGGTATTTATACCTATGGTAGGCAATTCATGTGTTGCCCTGCCCTAACCCGCACTTAGTAGGATTTCAAATGATTTTCCAAGTCTGTTTAGACTTTAGAATTTGTATTGCAAATTCTTTTCAATGTCCAACAAGTCCTACTGACTTTCGATATTTATTTAATTTCTTGATACTCATAATTTCAGGGTTGTCAAGTATTTCATAGTTGTTTTTACTTCAATATTCTCGATATTTTAGGTTAGGTTTACTCGTTGATTCATTTATGGATCAACTCATGATATTGATGCTCTCGCTAATATAATCATTAATATTAACATTGCATGAATTTTTAGCAAAAAACAAATTTTATTTTATTCTACTCATATTCCATGGTTTAATCAACGTTGTCCAATCATTTGCCAAACTTCAACGTTATCTAGAAAGATCAATTTTCATTTAGCTATGTCATAACTGCAATGCTCATTGTTTTTTTGAAAACTTTATTCTAGGCAATGCAAAAATCATTAGTGTGATTTTTCTTTCATCTTTCAGACATCAAATTATATTACTATGTATTTATTGATGCGCGTTTAGTATATATTTTTCTATACAATTTTTTGTTGATTTAATGCATTGATTATTTCATGATATTATCTAAATGATTTTCTATAAATTATTATAAAACTCATATGCATAGCAAAATGAAATAGAGATAGTCATTTCCAAGGAAATACTATAAAATATTCCCTTCCCTAACACCGTCTACCTTTTTTTGTTATTATGATCACATGACGTCATTAATAAAATAACAATAAATATCACGAAATAAACCATAATCAAGACATTTTCTTAATGACAAGCATATAATCATTTTCCAAGTGAAAGAGCCTTTTCACTGAATAGTTAAATATTATACTACTTAGGCTATTTTCCTAAGCGATACTTAATATGTATTTTCTTTAGAATGCGTTTGTAATCATTTAAAGTCAAATGTAGCAATAAGATTATAAAAATTTATTTTTTTTCAAACTGACAAGATGTTACCTCTATTAAGTTTGCAGTAATGGAGGTTTCGCCAATTCCTACCGAGTCATTTTCTCCATCAACCGCGTTCTTTGCTTCCCTTGCTTCAAAAGGGATTTTTGAATTTCTGTGACCTCGTGGAGCCATTTGTGTCAAGCAAAATTAATGTGGTAGTTGAGGAAGAGTTGGTGGTTGTCTAAGAAAATTTTGCCAACATTTTACTTAGTGATATTGCTGTATGGGAGGAAAGTGTAACAATGGGTAGAGAAAATGGAAATGAGTTAGAAGAGGGGTATTTTTCACCTTCACGGCTCATGCTACAATGGAAAAGAGAGGTAGAGAAAAATTTTCATCATTAGGAGGTCTTCCTTCTTACTTTCTTTGTGAAAGAAAGGGGGGGGAGGGGGGGGGGATTTATAGCCATGAGGGGGAGCATGTAGTTGACTTATTCTTTTGGCTACTTGTCAAGAGCCAAGTGAGCTTTATAAAACATACATTTTGATTGCCTACCCGTTGGATGGTGGCATGGGGATGATTTTTAAATACTTTCTCTCTCTCTCTAGGTGTAAAAAAGTCATGATTTTTTGCCTATTTTTTCAAAAACATATTTGTTTCTTCAAAACGACTTCAATTGGTGGTTTTTGGACAAGTTACCTTGACATGACTTATCTAGTTTATAAAGTCATGCTATACTCTTTGATACTTAACTTACTCGATATCATGCTCGTTCTTGCACATCCTTTGTCTACTGATTAAGGCTTTTGCGATCTGTCTTGCGGTTACGAAATCAATGCGATCTTTGATGCATTGAATGGAATCGAGAATACTAAATCAAATATAATGCAAGAAAAAGTATGATCAAGCAATCGTAATATTATTTACGAGGTTTAAGTCATGCACCTTAGTCCATCGCCACTCCTTACTATCCATGAGATCCTTGAGGGACTTTAGGTTTACAACTAGGTTGCCAACTAGCTCACTTGACAAGTACTCAAGGATTCTATGGAGTTCTAATTTGTTAGTTGAGACACAATAGGTGATTGGTATTCGTAGCGACTAATGGAACTCTTGGCCATCATGCATAGGGGCACTATGGGTAGATTAGAAGTTATGGCTTTGTTGGGTTTCCTAGTTGAGTCAACAACTTGCCTATATTTATCCTTATCATTCATGAATGGAAGGTCAATGGTTGCCAACACATGTATCCAATTGTGCTCATCCTCAGGACAAGGAATGTACTTCATTATAGGCCCATAGTTGCTTCTGGACTTTGAGTCACCCGTTTCCATAGCATAGATGGCATCTAGGTCCATTGGTGAGATTTTCTAAGTGTCCATCTCTACTCAAACTGATTTTGATCTATTTCCTATGAATATCAGTCCATTACCCCAATCCTCTATCACTTAGGCATTCCTCAACCAAGGTTTGTCTAACAAGATATCATAATCCACTCCCTTCATGACTATGAAGTTCACGGAGAATTGGATTCCCGCTATATTTAAAGGCCAATCCTTCAGGACTCTCAAGGGTCTAACCTTCATTCCATTCGCAAGAGTGACATTGAACCATGTAGTTTCTACCTATGGGTTTTCCCAAGCTTGAAGGACTACATGGCTAAGTACACTAACTCTTGCTCATGTATCTATTATCCCCTTCCGCATAGTATCCCCTAGGGCATTGAGAGGTAAGACTGTGTACGTCTCAGTGCCTTCCCAAAAGACATTCACTTGTGGGAACTTAGATATTGGATTCAGCTTAAGGCTTGGTATGTGCACCACAATGTCATGATTAGGCAAGTGTTGCGGTTCATGTCTATTAGTTTGTTCTACCCATTGCTTCAACCCTTGCCATAGTGTAAGGTTTTTCCTAAGCAATTCTCCTAATGGTAATATTATAGAAGTTGATATAAGTGTGTTTAGCAAATTCCAACCATCTTTCCCTCATTGGCTTCATGGGCTTCTATCAGTACCTATCTACATTGTCTCTAAGCACTAGCTAGGCGTCTCTACACTTAAAGAACACACCCCCTCAGCCTCCCGGGGCCAGGAGTGTCTAAGGGACACACTGCCCTAACTTTTATCGTAAATTTTGCATTTGTTTTGGATTATAATCCAACGGTTAAACCTTTCCCACACTCCTCATAGGGAATCCCTACTACATATATATTGGTGTAAAAACAACTCATAAGCACAAACAAAAGGAGGTACCCCTTGGCTGAATGTCGTGGCTCCATTGTGGCTCTCCTACACTTCGGGGATTGACCCCTCGATGCACGACTAACACAAATAAACACAAACATCACACAAACTCCACTCTTTTTTTAATCTTTTTTGTGAGATAAGATATTTCCTCACTTAAAAATTTCCCAAGGAACCAGATCATCTAAACCTACAGCTTAGGTGTCTCACAACTCACCGTAGGTCATATGTATAAAAACCCAATTGCAATGCAACCAGGAATTACACCATGTGATATGTGCAATGCAATTGTGTATAAATCCTAGTTCTCAAATATTTTATGATTTAAAAAATGTAGTATTCTAAAGTGCAACAACATTTCTTTCAATTATTTCAACCTACACACAATGCTACGTTGCTAAGGGTCAGCACGGAGCATCCTCGTGCTGCTAGACCCTCTTAAACTTAAATTATAAACATTCTACATGGTATGAAAAAGTAAATATATCATAATTTTAAATGTTATCAGCAACTAATCAACATCAAAACGTCTCTTTCCCCCTACGGTTTAGGTTGTGCATCATTGGTAAGTGTAGAAAGCCGTTTTTTCATGTGTTTTTCTTATAAAAGTGGTAAAAACTATACTTTAACATAGAGATAAGACTAAACTGAGGCTTATCCCTCATGCTCTATCCATATCATATCTCCACGAACATAAAGCATATTTTTTCTTAATTTTCTAGCATAAAAACCTAAATTTTTTCATTTTTCACTATTTTTCTTTATGTATTTAGATAAAAATATTGATATTTTTTATTTATGGGTTGGGACTAATCACAATCATTGATATTTTCTAATCCACGTGAACCCCAAAATCACAACAAAATCCCAAATTTTATCATTTCTATGAATACTACATAATTGCGGGTTTTACGTGTTTTGATATAAATTATTAAATGACTAAATTTTTTTGTTTCCTTCAAGATTTTTGATAAATTTCAGCATTATTAATCAAAGGTAACCATTTACAAACAATTCCATCAACCATCTATCATAATACAAATGGATCTATTATTTATGCATGGAAACTCAGTTTTGGAGACGCGTATTTCATGGTTGGGAGGCTGCTGATGCTCATTCTTGGTGATGAGGCTCTCTTTCATATTGATCTATGATCTCCTTTGCTTCAACACCATCATGCTATTCACATCTTGCATCAAACTCCACCCCCTTCCCATAGAATCACACGTGTAAACAGGTAGCAAGAGGAGAGAGAAAGACTAAAAATCAGAATTTTCATTCCCTTCATGAAAATCAACATGCTTAAAACCAAAATGGAGCCCTCAAAGAGTGGATCAAGAATGTTCAGTCAATTCTCCCTCAAACCCCGGCATCCGAGAGGCACAGTTCTCAAGAAAAATGGGGCGCAAAAAAATTTGCACCCCCTCCCTCCTCACAACTAGTTTTTTTGGTTTTTCTTCATTAATCAAGGTTAGGGTTTTAATTTTAAAATATCTAGTTTATCTCTTTGTGTTCACACTATAACAACTAAAGTGGATTTTTCGGGCAAACGAGCTCGGATTCAAGATCCGTCTGGTTGGATGGCTTTGTGACGTTGATATCTATAAACTGGGGACATGTGACATACTTTTTGGCTCTTGGATCATGTAGCTGCTTCATAACGAGAAACCTTACGGGGATTAAATGGGGGGTCAAACGGACTCCGATATTGATGAACCGAGACTTGCGTTGGGTTTGTGGTGTTAGAAATGCGGGATCTAGAGCATGACATAACCGGAAGCTATGGAGGATGGAAGGAGAAGTGTAGACTCATGATGGAATGGACACTGTTTGTTACACAAGTGAATTAGGTTCCAAGATTGAGACTTGGACTCATAAACACAATCTTGTGTATGTGGACAATGACATTGACACTTTACTGAAATGAAAAGAGTACTATCATTCCATTAAGAAAGGAAGCAAGTACAATGCTTTATAGGAAAGTAGGAAACTGCAGTAGGCACCATTGTGCATATGGGATAAGTTAGCCTGCATGTCCTTGACCTTGAGACTCCATACAAAGAGGCTGTTTGAGTGTGATTGCTGATTCTCAACACCCCTCCTCAATCACAACTAGGAAAGGCACAAAGTGTGTAGAGGCTGTAATGAGAACCACCTGCAAAGTGTGGGTATACCACAGACATGGCAAAACACCAGAGGCTGTCGCAGAAAAAGCTAAGTGTGGGTACCATAAACATGGTGGACATCCAGAGGCTGTAACAGGGGCCTCACAAAGTGTACAGGGACTGTAATGCCAAGTTACATAAGGAGTTTACATAGCTTATGGCAGGAAGCATTAGGGCAAGGAAAAATACAAGGCTATTAAAACAGTCTATTAGAATTATGAGAGTACAAGGACTGATGAGTCTTGTCCTTCCGATCCTGGTGATCTTCATCTTCTTCTTCCTTTGCTTCATTTTCTTCTTCTTCTTTGACTGCGACTAGATAGGCCTTTTGGGATCTCTTTCTTGCGTGGCAGAACTTCTCGGTGTGTCCGGTCCTTTTGCAGAAGTCACAAAAGAGCTGATCTTTCTTGCCTTTGTACCTATTGCCAACATATAATGCATGCTCATCTCTAGAGGTACTTGGTTCTTCTTTAGTTTTTAGCTTCTTTTCTTCTTCTAACAGTGATGCCTGGATATCAACAAGTTCAGGATTTGGCATGTTGATTACAGTTGTTGATACGTTATTATATTCAGGAGGCAAGCTCTTAAGTAGAACACTGATGTAAACATCTTCATCCATTTTAATGTTGATTCCTGCAAGTTGGGTTAGGAGTCCTTCCATGTAATTAAGATGTGTGGCAAGTGATGTGCTGGACTTCATTTCAAGCCTGAAGAATTCAATTAGGAGACCATACTTTGATGATTTAGATTGTGCACCGAACAGGGTGTCAAGTCTTTTCCATGTATCCTGTGAGGTCTCACAGTTATCCACGTGATGGATATAACTGTCATCTAGCTCCAATTTGATAATGGCCTGGGCTCTGTCATCATTCTTTTGCCAAGTAGTTGCAAGGTCCGCGTCCCGCGGTTTCTTCTCTTTGCCATTTGTGATGGCCCAGAGACCCTTCTTCATCAGGATGAGCTTGATGCGGGTTTGCCAAGTGTGGAATCCGACTCCTTTGAATTGAGCATTTGGCGAGTCTTTGCCCATATTAGATTTACGGGAACAGTAGCAAATCAACTTCAGACTTTATTAGATTTGAGCAACAGAAGAATTGATTGAGAGACACAAGTGCTAAAAAGCACTAACTGAATGTCAATGAATAACAAATCTGCAAAAGTCTTTTACTCCAAGTGATCTTCCCCTTCTTGATTTGATGCTGATGTCTTCACATCTGAGTGATAGTACTTTAACGAACTTCAGAGAGTATTGCTCAGTGATTAAAATCACTGTTGATAACTTCAGTGAGAGAAACAGTGAAAAATGTCAAGATTTTGAAGTTTTTGGCTATGGTGGAATTAGGGTTTCTGAGACAGGGGCCTGGTTTTTTGCTTATTGCAGGAGCTACAGTGCATCATTTTCAAAATTTTTTACATATCTAGGAAGCTTATGTCATGGGCTACCAAAGCCCCATGGAGATTGTGTAGATCGCGGGCTGTACGGCGCACGCAGAGGCCACGAACAGAATCGGCGCAGATCTGGACAGCGACAGTCAATTTCTGCAATGCTGGAGCCAGGGAGCATCAATATCATCGATTATTGTGCCAAGATGAAGCGCCTTGAGCAGAGGAACAACTCTCCAGAAGAAATCGTGGGCTGAAATGGCCTGGTTGAAGAGTTATGGAAGCTCCAAGCAAGGTAGGTCCTGTCTGGCTATGGCAGACACAGAGCAGAGATTGGGGATTTTCACAATGCTGAGCTCCAGATGGTCCAATGTCCTGGATTGATGTGATACAGGGAAGCTTTATGAGTTGGGGAATACTTTTCCAGAAGGAAGCTCCAAGAGATTTGACCTGTGGAGTGAGATATAAGCAGTTCAATCTGACAGGGTGCTGGTGGCTATGGCTGCCATGGAAGCTTCAGTGAGAGTAGAGTTGAGAAAAGAAGTCATACACTGACACTGAGCTGGATGGAGATTCAGAAGAATCAAAAGAGGCTGGAGAAGCAATGCCATGCCCAACTGGGCTCTGATACCATGTTAGAAATGTGGAATCTAGAGCATGACATAACCGGAAGCTATGGAGGATGGAAGGAGAAGTGTAGACTCATGATGGAATGGACACTGTTTGTTACACAAGTGAATTAGGTTCCAAGATTGAGACTTGGACTCATAAACACAATCTTGTGTATGTGGACAATGACATTGACACTTTACTGAAATGAAAAGAGTACTATCATTCCATTAAGAAAGGAAGCAAGTACAATGCTTTATAGGAAAGTAGGAAACTGCAGTAGGCACCATTGTGCATATGGGATAAGTTAGCCTGCATGTCCTTGACCCTGAGACTCCATACAAAGAGGCTGTTTGAGTGTGATTGCTGATTCTCAACATGTGGCATCAAACTCCATCTAGTGAAACTCCAGGTCATCAATCTGCAACTATTTCATTTTGCATGAGAATTTGGTCTTTTACGGCCTCTTGGGCTTTTTTCCGCTTCAAAAATGGTCTTTAAAATCCACTCTCATTGGCAACCATAGGATAGGGCGACTCATCCCATTGAATCCCATGAACTGATCTTCACAAACAACAACAAAGAAAGCATCAAGATGTCACAAAAAGTATACTCAACAAAGCACAAGAACAGCTCTCACTCTACTCATTGCCTGAATCAAGGCATGAGAATCCACAAGGGATAGGCCTAGCATACTCTGATAGAAATCCAGAGCGAGTCACTAACCAACTGCTCTAACATGAACTGGTTAAAAAACCTATCAAAGAGGTCACCCTAGTGGTGTTCTAAACTACCTACCTAACTTAGGACAATGGGACCAGGACCTCCTACTAGGAAAGGACTCCTATAGCCTGGTCATCATATTTTCTTGTAACACATTTTTCTACCAAGGTTTCCATACTTGGGCATGTAAAAAAGAGGGAGTTGAGCATAGAGTGACCCAAGGAGAACAGGGCATCGGTCTCAGGTCCTGACTTGGTACCCAAGAACCTACCAGCGCTCGCGAGATGACACTTAATTCCTTTATGTTTCACTCACTTTTATTTTCGCTCCAACCTTTCTTATTATTTATTTTTAGTTAGCTACTACCCCTAGGAAGACAAGGCAACATCCATGGGTTTGACTCGTCCCCAGAAACCTACTAGGCCTCCGCAAGGTGATAATCAACTGCTTAGAAATATATATTTTTTTCTTTTTTTCTTTTCTAATTGAGGAGTTAGAACCCCTTTTTACACACCTCTATAATTTTAATCTTTAGATATATTCAAAACTTACTCTTCTTTGCTATTTTGGTAGGCTTCTCTAACTGCCTCATACTAGCAAGGACTCTGAGGGAGGACAGCTACCTAGTAGTAGGAAGGGCAAGATCACAAGTTCTACCCTCTATCACAGATCTTTAATGCCTGATAATGTCCTAACAAGAGGTAGACAACTACTCAAATCTCCCCCAGATATAATTAGCCAAACCCTAGGACCTCATGCCTTGATTTTCGGTCCCCACAAATGAAAAGGAAATAACCCCACATACACATATAACACTATTAGCTTAAGGGAAAAACTCGGAAAGGCAAGGATACCACACGGAATGGCCATAAGAAGCTTCTGTGCAACAAAGGCTCCCTCCATGTGCTTTGTCCAACCTGTGTGATGCAATCACTAAAATAGAAGACCATTAAACGTACCTACACAAAAAAGAGACATATGGCCCTCTTGGCCTAAAGAGATATAACATTTCACAAAAGAAACGGCCCACTTGGCCTAACATAAATCATTTTTTTCTAACCAAATATGTCCTACTTGGCATGTAAATTGTATCTTGTCAAACTAACCAAGCTAAACCAAAGTCACAAGTCTAAGCCTTCCTACTGATATAGCCTCAATATGGGCTATTCCTCTTTGTGTGTTATTAGTTGAACAAATGACCTCCTTATACTCGAGTGTCTTATCATCCAAATAGATTGTTGTTCCAGCTTTCCAAAGGCCTCTCTTACAGAGAGATCAATGGATTTCGGCTCATTTAACCCTTTCCTATTTGGATTTTTGAATGTGTCATTGTTCCAACCCAGACTAGGTAGGGATTCAATCCTAGGACCATCACAACGATGCATCCCAGAGTGGTGCACATTGCTAGATATATCATTATGCCCTCTAGTCTCATCCACTTGGGAATTAACCATAGTATATCCACCTGGAACTCTTTGCTTGCGATCCAACACACTAGCCACACTTTTAGAGATTTTGGGCCTCCAAACCCATCTCTTTCTAATCTTTGCATGGCTTGATTGGTTGCCACCACTCCTTCTATTTTGATATTATTTCATGATGATCGATCCATCTCAACTCACTTCCTTCCTATCACTTCCCTTGAAGTAGATCCTTCTACTAGATTCTTTACCATTGTAAATCCTAGGTTCCCTCTTATCTTAGTTCTCAATGATTGAGATAGCCTCCACATGGTAGCATATATCAGATATGTTGTGGAGCATCATCTCATTGACATGATTTTGTTTCAAACTTAGCGGGTTGCTTAATCACTCCACTTCCCCTATTAGGTCTACACCCATTTCTATCTAGCTCATGGCTTTGGAACATGGGATTGGCTACACTAGGATGCCAGGGTTCCTGGACCTCAAGATCATTATAGTTAATGCCATGATTCTCCCTAGTATACCTATCATTTGCACCTCCAACATGACTAACATTCAACAAATGTTGCTAATCCTTATCGATTTCAAGGGTGAGGGGAAAACTCCAATAGTTCTCCCAACATCTATGAATACATATCTCATAATCTTATGCTTGAATCTTTGCCTCCTTCAGTGACTTAGGGTTTCTCATCCTAACTTGGAACTGTGTATTTGTTTCCAAGCTGCTGACAAAGAGTTCATCAAGCATGTGACTTTCCTTGGCCAAAGCTTTAGAATGTCATCAATGACTCTTGTGTGTACTCTTTGATGGAGATATAACTCTTGTCAAGTCTGCATAAGCTGTCCCAAGACCTGATTCATGGGAACCTTCTTCTCATATTTTGGTGCGCAGATCGGATGTTGTACGCTCGCGTAGTGAATGCTGGAAGGTCCCCAAGAACAATAGAACTCTACTTTTTGCACAAATTACAAGGTAAAAAGCATGAATGACAAGAGCAAGAGACCAATTGGGTGCAATCTCCCCCCATGCCTTGTGTGAGCGCTTCACAAAGCATGTATTTTATGTATTATTCATCTTCAAGCTCAAATAATAGCCCAAATTACAAAATAGCAAGCTTTTAGCTTTGGATGTTGCTTTAACACAAAATAGGAATAAAGCTAATGGACGGTGCCCAAAGAGTCTGGCACACCCAATACAATGTCCAAATAGAAATAACATAATCGTGCGCCCATGCGCATACAAAATAATAATAAATAACCGATGCCTCAATAAATAGGCATGACAAAATATAGGCGCCATGTCTAAGGTATGCGCCCGTCAAAATATAATCCATAAATCAAATACTCGCTATCCTCCAATGCTTTTCTCTGCCACTGCTGCTATCTCTACACATCAACTGAAGCATTCACAATCGTTAGTAAAATAATACAATTAAACAAAAAAAAGTGAATACCTAGCAGTCTTCAGCTACATAAATAAATCAAACAGTTAGAAATAAATCCTAACCTTAATTTATTACGAGTGCACACTCTAAACTCATTAACGTTTATTAATTTAATATGCATTTTACGGAATCACCTGCTATGGAATCACCCATGTACACACTAAATTAATGAAACGCCTGAAAAGGACAGGCGTCCCCATCAACTTCTCGCACAAATAATCCACTTTGTGTATGAGCCCTAGTCATCAAAGTTTACAGAATCCACCGTAAAACCTCATAGAATCCACTGTGAAATATGCCTCCTGGCATCATATTTATCCAAAAATCTATCACATAATTTCTTGAATGATTTGATTGACCCTCTTAGGAGGCTCCAATACCATTTCCTGGCCTCACTCTTTAAGGTATTCAAGAACACAAGCATCCGATGTAGTTTATCAAACCCACTTGCAAGCCAAGTCATGCCATACTCTTTCAAATGTAGCATCGGATCCTCATCTAATAGCCCATGAAACACTGGGAGATCCTTGTAAGGATAAGGACAAGTCTTCTTCTTTGGGAAAAAGACGAGGTCATCAAAATCTTCATATTCATCTTGACTTAATACCCTCGTGTTAGGGTCTCTAATCTATTCTATTTCCACCTTTATCAGTGTAGAAGACTCACTAGTTCCCTGGGCTTCCCTCTCTGCCAACTCACAAAGTGGTTTAGGGAGTCCAATACGATGCAATAAGGAATCTACCCCATCACTGACTAGTGGTACTTTAGCAAGGATATTCTCATCTACCACCACTTTGCTAGAACCTAGGATAGGTCTTGATAGAATCTTTCTTGCTCACAATGGTCTTCCACACACATAGACATCATCCAATGCTTTATGGATCTTAGCAATTGCACTATGATACCCAACTATGTCAGGCACTAGCATCGGATGTATTATCGAATCAGAGTCATGTATTATTGTGTGGATATTAACCATTGTCATAACAATCTTTTCATCTAATGAGTCATCATCCTTAGTGGATGACTGTGCCCTCTTACCTCACTTTTACTTTCTAATGTTTACTCCAACTCCCATGGCCTATTAATCTCAAATGTCTCTCCATGGGTACTTTCCCATAATGGCCCAAACTTGAGCATGGTGTCACTTTTAGGGCAAGTGATAAATTAGTCAAACCAAAGATCCCACTAAAACATTTAGGATGAACAAAGTAACTTTTGGGTTATGGGGATTGTTGGGGGTAAAGGTGCCTCCGCCTAGCCGCCCGTGTATTACTACACTAATAGTCACCACCACTGCACATTGTAGGTGGCGGGTGCCCGTCACCGTCACTTTATTCTTTATTCTTTTAGTGATAGTTTGAATAAAGGAAGGCACGGACACACATTGTGACTGTTGGAGTTCCCATTTCTTATCTCTTTCTTTCTTGCTCTTGCTCTTGCTCTCCAGCAATAGCTCTCAAGTGAAAGCTTCGATCCTTCTCACCTTTCAACTGGTATCAGAGTACGGCTTCCCGACTCTTGAGCTTGGCTCATGGCATTCTCAGCTTCCCATTGACTCCCCACTCGCATTGGGTCTTCTTCTCATCAGCCATAGCTCATTCTCTTGAGCTCCCATCACTCCCCGCCGGCTTCCCGAGCTTCTTCCTAGCCTATTGAGGCACCGTCAAGGCATTGACATTGAGGCATTGCTTCATTATTTTAGAGTTTTACTTCAGTTCATAGGTCTAGGTAAACACAGTTTTCACAAGTTGTGGGTAGCCATAGCTCACACCTCTTGGAGCTCCCTTCACCTGGATCTTGCTTCCAGCCTATCAAGGCTTGCTGAGGCTTGGTGTAGGCCTTCTTTGGTCCCCATTTGTGCCCCCTTTGGGCTCCATTGTTGACACATGGGACAGCAGACCCCCTAGCCAGCTCACGTTTTTTTTGCGCCTATTTCAAAATCTGGCCCAAAAATCACTCTTTTTGTCATATCTCGAGCATTTGGAACCCGATTCAGACAAGATATGAGTCTAACTTGGGGTTTTGGCACACTCTGGATGCGATGGTGATGTCAGATTTTCCAAATTCTGATGACAGAATATTTTGCAACAGATTTCAGGTCTGAAACAACATGTATTTGTATGCCTATGGCTTATATGATGCTTCTACTTATGTCTATTAATATCGGATCACTTGTGGATGTTATGCCTCTTATGTGTCAGACGCATTTGGAGCTGATTTAGCTCAGCCATTGACTATTTTGAACAATCCCAGATCTGTCCAAAACAGGGAAGCCACTTGTTACTTCAATTTTATGCTTACAGGTCTTGGCATTTGATGCCCGATGCCTAGTTGGTGCCTATACATACGAGAATGTATGCCTATGGTTTGCCTATGGATTTGAGCTTGGATTGAGTACTGATTTGCTCAATTTACAGAGCTTATATGCTGCTGGAAACTTCAGGGCTGAAGCTATTTATGCTACAATTGGGTTATGCCTGTTGGTCATGGGGTGCTTCCGGCTACTCGGTATGATGTCATGATGTATTTGGACTATGCCACATGTCTTGTTTATGCTTCCGAATGCTTTTGAGCTGAGATTAGAGCTTGATTTGGGTTTGATTATCACTTCTTTGTAGCTGGCATTTCATCTATGACATGGTTTATGCCTAGGCTACCCAGTACGGGTTATGATGTCTTGGTGAATGCTTTATGCTTTGGTTGTGGATGGCAATTGTTTGAGCTCGTCTCAACATTCATTTGAGTATTCCCTTGAGCAGTTGGACATTGACTTGGATTTTTCCGTTACGACTTGGCTTTTTCCATTACGACCTTAGATGCTATTGAGGCATTGTCTTGGTTACCTATCTTTGGTACTTTGACTTGGTTTGCTTGAGCTATTGAGCTCGTTTATCCGCCTTTTGAGCCAGTGGGAGCATATCTTGTATGCTTGACCGACATTGAGCAGGAGGTTTATGCTATTTGAGCATTTTACAGATACTTGAGACTTTGGGATCTCTTACACTTACAAGTTGCATGGTTCATGCACTGATATCTTGGCATTGCTTTTGACCTGAGCTTGGGCTTTGCACTCTAGTGAGCATACACCTACTGGTGCCAGGTCTTGCCAGTGTTATGTATACTTTGCCCTACTGTCTAGGGGGTATGCCTACTCATCACACTGATGGATGCTTTGGTGACATGTTTGGGTGTTTACTCAGGGTCTTGATGACTGTTTGGTGCTGATTTATCCTCGTTTATGGCTAGTCATGTCTTGGATGTCATTTATTGACTTGGTGTAGTGATTTGGTTAGCAATTGACTCTCACAGTACCCTGCTGTCATTTATTACAGCAAGCATATAACTCCGGACTACATGGATTTTTCATGCTGAAATATTCTAAAATGATGTATTTTCACTAGTACTTGGTGGGCAGCAGCTTTGGTTACACTTTTCTTGCCATTTTCTCTCGATTTTGGTGATTTTTTAATCATTTTCTGTAGTAAACAACAAGTAATTTTGAACTGTATGTAGTCTTCCAGTCTGCATTTGGCGAGTTCGTCCACTAATCATGCTATTTTCAACATCACTAAGCTTGATGGTATGAATTACTCTTATTGGCAGAGACGGATTTGACACGTGTTGGTGCAGAAATTGCAGATCAAACCATTGAGGTTGAGCGGGCATCCGCCTGCAACTATGCCAGATGAGGAATGGCTTGAGCTTGATGAGTTATGCAAGTCCACTATTGTACTATCTCTCACAGAATAGGTTCATTACAATGTATTTGAGGAAGAACAAAGTGCATGGAAGTTGTGGAATAAAATCAAGAATCTCTATGATAAGAAAAGTCCAGCGTGTCATATGTATTGGCTGAAGCAGCTTATGGATCTGCGCATGAAGGAGAATGTGACTATGTCTGCTCACTTGAGCCAGGTCCATGCTATACTCAAGAAGTTGACTTCGCAGGACATCACTTTTGCAGAGGATGTCACTCCTCTTTTCTTGCTTGGTACTCTTAATGAGTCATGGGATGTATTCCGCATTGCATTATGTGCCTCTACTGCTACCTTGAAATTATCTGATGTTGAGAGTGCCATTCTGCAGGAAGAGGTTAATTGTAAGAATTTGGATGCCTCTCGTGTGTTGCATGCTATGACAGTCAGACGCAGGAATAATGGATATGGAAAGCATGGCAGTGGCAATGGCTGTGGACAAGATTCTCAGAAATCTCTGTCCAAGTCTCATGGGAAATCACGTAGCAAATCCTGTGGCAAGAATGCAGATGTTACTTGTCACCATTGTGGGAAAATGGGCCATATTAGGCCACAATGCCATGAATTGCGCAATGAAAGGCGCAAAGATAAGGGGAAAGACAAAGTGCAGGATAAGTCTTCTGATCGCAACATAGTGCCTACAAAGTCTAGTGTTAAAATTGAAGAGATCAATGTTATGCAGCCTGAGGATGTTGATGATGATTATATCCTTGCAGCTTCTTCTAGTGCTTCACAGATGAAAGCGATACATCCTATGTATGCACAGTGTTGGCTCTTGGACTCACGTACATCCTTTCATGTGATACCTTGTCGAGAGTGGTTTCATTCATACCATACTGTTTCGGGTTCTGTGCGCTTGGGTGATGACGGCTCTCTTGATATTGTGGACATTGGTGATGTTAGGATGCAGCTTCCTTCTGGCAGTAGTTTTGCTATGCACGATGTACATCATGTACCTGCTTTGACACGTACTCTCATGTCAGATGGACAGCTTGATGACGCAGGTTATCATGTCTCTTTTGGAGACTCTGCATGGAAGATCACTCGTGGCAGACTTGTGATTGGGAGAGGTGCCAAGGTTGGTAGCCTCTATCCCTTGATTGTATCTGCTTCTTTCCTTGATCGTCTTTTGTCTATGGGTTCTATCCCACATGTATCTCTTTGGCATGCCCATTTGGGCCATATGTCTTTGAAGGGAATGAAAATGCTTTCTGGTTTGCAGTACTTACCACCCCTTGATTATGCATGTTTTGATTCATGTGAGCATTGTCTTTATGGAAAGCAGACTAGGTCTACACATAAGAAGTCTGGTAGGCCACGCATGAGTGAGCCCTTGGCATTGGTACATTCAGATGTCTATGGGCCCATGCCTTGTCAGTCTATGGATGGTGCAAAGTATTTTGTTACGTTCATAGATGTTTTTTCACGAAAATTTTTGGCTTATCCCATTAAGCTGAAATCCGATGTCTTGGCTGTGTTTCATAGATTGCTTGCATTGGTTGAGAACCAGTCTAGGTATAGGCTAAAATGCCTAAGAACAGATAATGGGGGTGAGTATGTCTCACGTGCTTTTGAGCAGTTATGTGATGAGTGGGGTATTAAGCGTCAGTTGACCGTCCCCTATACACCCCTAGAATGGTTTGGCTAAGCGGATGAATAGAACCATCCACGAGCATGTACGCAGTATGCTTAGCCATGCAGGCCTACCACAGAGCTTTTGGGTTGAGGCAGTTAGTATAGCTATGCATGTTGAGAGCGGAGTTTTGATACCGAGAAGTGCTTAAAAATAGCCAAAAATTACGAATATCAAGGGAAAAATATTCAACGTCGAAGGCGGCGGCTCGACCTAGGACAATTTTAAGCGTCAAGTGCTTTAAAGACGCCCATGTGGCACTTCCAGATTTTTAGTAAATTTTCCATGTCCCTGTGTGAGTCAAGGAAGATGCCGGCTAGTCCAAGATGCTGAGGTGGACGCCCAAAATTTTTCAGAATGCGATTTGGACATCGGATGCGGGAAAGGCCAGGAAAAGGGCCAGAATCGAAGAGGTGGCCAAAGAGGAGGGCCAAAGGGGGTGCCTTTTGGGACCCCCTCCCCCTTAATTTTTCATGAGGTAGGGGGGCATTTCATCACGCTGATCAGCGCGACGCAAACTGACGCCCCCCCCCAAAAAAATGAGACATGGTGGCTGGACATAAGCCATGGCAATGACAATGCATGGCTGATGCACAAGTTCCTCGCTTCATATCGCCGGTCTTTGCGCAAACAATGATGGCCTGGTTGGAGAGAGAGAAAATCAGTCTTTCTCTCTCCTCCCTCTCTCTCCTCTAAGGGGTGGTGCACGCGAGAAGAAGAAAGAAGAAGAAGGAATGGTGGATGCTCGTCCGACGGATTGCTCCGTGGATGAAGAGGGGCTGGAGACGGCAATGCGAGAAGATGTTGAGCATTAAATGCATGCTGGAAATCAGTCCCGTAACTAAGCCCAAGAAACCGAGACCTGAAAATAAGCGATAATGCTATTTTTATAAAGAAAAATGATCTTTTTATGCTATTTGCTTTATGAAACTTTTTTCATATGGGATGAAAGTTCTTTATGACATTGTTTGCCATGGGTTTGATCAGTTTATGCTCTAAAAATAAAAAAATATAAGGCTACATGTTCGGAATTAGTGTTAAAATGCATGAAAAACACGCGTTTAAGGGTAAAATTGGATTTTTTGCTATATAAATGAGAAATATAATATGTCACACCAACTAAATATGAGTTTTTGCTGTCAATGAACCTAAGGGCCACAACCCACAATCAATTTTCCTTTTCAATCATTACTTATTAAGGAAAAATAGAGAAAAATGCCCAAAAATGGAAAAAATGGGTTTAAAATGAGGAAAAAATGAAAAATGGGCTGAGGAAAATTAGGGAAAATTATATCTATATTTGTGCAATGTACAACAATGGCAAAGCATGAGGTTGGCCTCGATTTGTCCCCATTTCTATGTTTTGTGCGTATTTATCATTCTTTTAAAAGGAAAAAAATGCATAGAAACCCTATCTAACCGGTCAATGATGCAAAATGCTAAGAGTTGAATGAAGAGGGTGCTGAAACACTGAAAGATATAGAAAGATTTGATTTATGCATTGCACTTGGCATATAGGAAACGGTTTAAATAAAGAGGATGGTAGCATGGGCATATGGCTTGGTGCCTCCTTTCAACACAGCACGCGTTAGTGAAATTCATGGAAAGAATGCTTTATGCACGATGCACGATGCTGATCTTTCTTCTGTCTGAGCACATATCCATACATGATTTGCATTAAGCATAACAATTAAAAGGTATCAGAAAAACCTCCTGGATGCATGGCACCTATCTTCCTTAGGTTGTGACTAACGATGAGTATGAGAGGATGTCCCAAGCTGTAGGTTAGTCGTTGGGTCCTAAAGGGAAATTGTAGTGAGGAATGGTACATCCTAGAACGTAAAATATTGGTACCTTGAGAGGAGTTTGTGCTCGCTTGTGTTATATGTCTAGCAGTGCATCAAAGGGCCAATCCCTGAGATGTAGGAGAGCTGCACTGGGGCTCCGACTATTAGTCAGTGGAGTGCCTCCTATATGTGTGTGATCATGGCATTCCCAATGTATAAGGGTTCTCCCTTTGAGGAGTTTTAGGGAAATGTTGGACTATAAACTATAAATGCAGGAATTAAGCTTTAGGGCAGTTTGTCCTTCAGCATTAGATTGATGCTCCTGGTCCGCGAGGCTGTGAGGGTGTTTGTGTGTCATGAGCATGAGGTCCGGCTAGTACTATAGCCAGTGTCGGTCCATTTCAGGTCCCATCAATGGTGCGTCTACTAGGAGCCACTTATAAGTGGTGGTTTTCAGATCTAGGGTTTCTAGGGACCAAAATGAAGTTGGTTTATGTCCTCTGACAAGGACCGTCAAGCCAAAATCTAGAAAGCAGAACGTGCTGAGAGGGCTAGGCGGTGGTTAGAGATCGTAAGCCATTATTCGCCTCAAAGGAGTAGCCCAACATGTATACAAAGCAGTGGTGCTAGTCACCCAGCTACTCCACATATTCCGTTAGATGCAGGAGGAAGCGTAAGTTCTTCCTCTCCTCCACCAAGTCTACCCACTTCAAGTGGGGGTGTGAATCCATCACTTCAAGCTCCTACTGCTAATCCGATTGTCACCATGCACAACCTATTGCGATTCCTACATGGACGCCGGATTTACCAGCCTTAGGAGTTCCCTTACCCATTTTTAATGGGTTACCGGAAGAGGATGCAGAATTTCACATTTGTGAATTTCAAAGATTGATGTTTAATTATCGCATCCAAGATGAGGAACATCTCATGATGTTCTTCAAGATGACGTTAAAAGGAAGGGTTGTGGTATGGTATCACACCATAGAGTCAGGAATCATAACCACCATTGATCAATTCTATGCAGCTTTCTGAGCGGAATATGCCCTTGAAAGAGGTGGCCAATATTGGTTGTGGGTCTTGAATGTAACGCGCCAAGATCCTCACGAGAATGTGAAAGCATATGCCAAGAAGTTGAAGGAAGTATTTCGTAAGTTGCAAACTTACATTCCCATTCCACCGGCTGCCCAATTGCAATACTTTTTGCATAGGTTGGACTTTAATATCCAAGTACAATTTAGCAGTGTGGCCTTGGCAGACATAGACACCGCTACTATGCGGGCAAAGGGATTAGAAGCACAATTACAAATGGCGTACTCCTCTCGAATGAATGTTGATGGGGGTTTAGTACCCGGCAGCAATCCGTCATTGATGAATGGAAGTCAAGGGATGCCTATGACTAACCCTATTGGGAGAGGGAGTGTGGTTTCGAATGTACCTTTACTACTAGCTCCTCCCAGTGTGACTATGCCTATGGAAAGTTAGTTGGATCCACCAAATGTTGGAGGCCAAGTTTCAAATTCTAACGTTGTTCCTGTGGGTCAACAGCCAATGCCAAATCAAATCGCTAGGCCAATGGAACGACGAGTTGACGATCGAGGCTACGAGTCGAGTGCATCTAATGTCCTTGGCAAAGTCAAGGATATGATGAAGCATTATACCGGCATGATTTCCAAACAATATCGACAAATAGCCGTCGACGTTAATTTTTTTAAGAAGCAACAAAATTTGATAGGGAGTCGACGCCCTGAAGAGGGTGGACCCTCTAGATTCAGTTGTAAATGGTGCGGTGGACAGCACTTCCCCAGAAACTATCCAAATGTGAAATGTGACATTTGTGGGAAGTCAAGCCATCTAGCTGCTACCTGTTGGAGTAAGATTAGTTCTCTCCAACAAGGGAGTAAACAGCCAGGCCCTGTGAATCATAGAGCACAAGGGAATAACTTGCAACAGAATGATGCACCCAGGCAAATATTGCAGAGGGGAAAAACAACTATGGAAGAGTTGCCACAAGGCAATGGAGTTAACCTTATTGAGGCTGTACGAGTCAAATATACTAAAACCTCTAACTTAAGAGCCGTGACAAGAGGCCAAAAGGCTAAAGAGGTTGACAAAGATAATACAAAACTGGTTGAGGCAAACCCTAAACAAGGGGATAAGGGGACGCAAGTCTAGAATCCTAGCATGGAAGGGGAACCGCTAAGGCCCGTTGACAAGAAAGTCGGCCCTAAAAGGATGAGGAAGTGCCAAGAAAGAAGGCAAGAGCTAAGAAAGAAGCACCAAAACCGGTCCAAAGACCAAAAGAGAGGATGGTTTGGCGAGAAAAGAGAGCTTTGGCTACTTATCATGACTTTGATTTAGCGAGTTTTCTTTGTGAAGTCAAACTAGATGTGAACCTCTTGCAATTGATTAAATTATCTCCAGGAGTATGCAAGGAATTTAAGAAGATCCTGCGTATTGGGTATATTGTAGAACCTTTGGGCATAGCACGAGTAGGGGAATATTGGTTTGACCATGCTGAAAAGAATTGCCCTAGGGTTCCAGCTTATGTAGATGGAATATTAGTGGAACATGCCATTGTAGACACTGGATCCTTTGTCAATATCATGAGTTCAGAATTGATGGAGAGGTTGGGTCTAGGCATCCAGAAAGACAGCTCCACCCTTCTGAGAATGGCTGATGATAGTCTAAGACAACCAGAAGGTTGCGTTACTAAGGTCCATGTTACAGTTGTGAGTGTAGAATGCTTCTTGGACTTTAGGGTGATAAGATTTGCATGACGTCCTAGCTATCGAGTTTTGCTAGGTAGGCCTTGGATCTTACGAACAGACTGTCAAGTCGATATACCTGCCGGTCGAGTGGTTCTAGGTAGAGGTGCTAATCGAGTAATAGTCGATGCTTATTCTGAGTCTCCTCAAAGTGAGAGAGCTCCTTTATCTTCTACTGAATTAGAAACAACAAACAATCCATCTGGTAGTGAAACATCATCTAGTGATGAATCTAAAGAGGGGTCCACTACAGAGGATATCTATCAGATAACTCTAAATGAGCCGATAGAACCGCAAGATAGGATAAGAGATGCGGATGTGATTGAGTTAGACCTTGGCATGCCTAATGATTCACGGCCAATTAAATTAGGTTCCATGCTCAGTTCAGCAAAAAGGAAGGACTATGTGTCCTTGATTCAAGAATTCCGCGACATCTTTGCTTGGAGTTATGATGAGCTGAGAGGCATCCCTCCCAGCCTGGTTGTTCATACTATTCCTGTAAAAGAAGGCAGTCGTCCTGTGCGTCAGAAGGTAAGGCGTATGCCTTTTGAATTGAGGGATGGGTTGTTTGAGGAGTTGCAGAAGTTAAGGAAAGCTGGGTTAATCTTCCCTATACAACACACAGAATGGTGTTCACCACTTGTTATCAGGAAGAAGAAAAACAACCAGATCCGATTATGTGTGGATTTTAGAGAGCTAAATAAGCAGACGGTTAAAGATTACTACACCCGTTGCCATTTATTGACCAGATTTTGGATCAATTAGCGGGTAGGGAGATATATTCATTCATGGATTGCTTTGCAGGATATAACCAGATGGCAATTGCAAAAGAGGACAAGTTGAAAACAACTTTTATTACGGTCTTTGGTACTTTTGCATACCATGTGATGGCCTTTGGTTTGTGCAATGCACCTGGATCGTGGCAACGAACAGCAGACAAGACCTTTGGTGACATCTCCCCAAATGAGTTGAAAGTATTTATTGATGACCTGGGGGCAGCCACTGTAAGGGAAAGGATGTTGGTTATTTTAAGAAAATGCTTTGAGCGTTGCAGACAATTTTGTATCGCTCTTAACCCATGGAAGTGTGTCTTTGGAGTGCCTTAAGGGCTATTGCTAGTCCATGTGGTCAGTTCAGTAGGAATCGCAACTGACCCTGAAAAGATCAAGGTTATAGTCGCTATGAGTCCCCCACGCACTCCAAAAGAGGTTCATAGCTTTTGTCATCGATAGGGTACTATCAGAGGTTTATAAATGCCTTGGCAGAAAGGACGTTGCCATTAACGAACTTATTATCCTTTAATTGTCTATTTGAATGGAGGGACCCTTGTAAGGTAGCTTTTGAGGATGTGAAATAGGAGTTAGTAAAAGCACCTATTTTAAAAGCACCTAAAAGGGGTGAGGTGTTCTATATATCTTCAGCAGCCACCATGCATAGTATTAGCTCTGTTTAGCCCAAATTTGGGAGGAAAAGTGGTATCATCCGATAGCTTTTGCTAGTCAGAAGTTGGGCATTTCAGAGATCAATTATACCTACATGGAGAAGTTGTGTCTTGAGATGGTCTTTGGGACTAAGAAATTTAGGCACTACATCCTCTATGAAAATGTAGTATTCTATACGAAGGCGGAAGGACGTAGATTGCTTATGAACAAGCTACAACCGCCTGATCGTTTGGCAAAGTGGTTAATCACTTTGCAGGAGTTCGATTATGAGATTAAGAGTAAGCCACCGAGGTTGCAGGGTATTGTGGAATGCCTTGTGGATTTCGGGGAGTCGAAAGAGATCTTGGCTGAAGGAAGTGATATTAAGGAAATGTTTAAAATTGATACAGCTTCTATCCCATCTTGGTATGCTGCGATTACGCATTATCTATCAATAGGAGAGATTGGAGCTGGTTTCTCAAAATCTGAAAAGAGGAAAATCAAACAACAGGCTTTGAAGTTTTCCTTGATCGTAGGAACACTATATCGGCAGGGTGTTGATGATATTTAACGCCGATGTGTGATGCGTGACGAGTTTCCTTTCATCTTGGAGGAGTGTCATGACTTTGCATGTGGGGGGCACTGTTGAGATATCGAGCTCCACTCGTGATATGCTAGGGTGATCGTTGTGCATTTATGTCACCGACATGTCAGTTGCAGATGCGGTTGGTACACCGCCCATGAATAATAGCTACATGACAGCTATCCTTATCTACTCTAGTTCGTGGCTCAGTTAGTATGCCACCTTAGTTAGTTGAGTTTGGTTTGAGACCCATATATAGGGTTCTTCTATTTCTTTGTAAGAGAGTTCTTTTTGGCTTACACAACTAAGAAGAGAAAAATTGTTTTCAGCCTCCATCTCTGTGTGTATTCCTCCATTGTGCAAGCAAGAGAGCTACAAGTGAAACTCTTTCCTTCTCTCCCACAATCTTGACATGGTATCAGAGCCTTGTTCGTGGTAAGGAGCTCAAGAAAGCAAGCCAAGCTCGCGGTGTTCTGGTAAGAGGAGCAGTGTTGCTTTCATTTTCTGTTTCGGAAGCAGATCTCTGCAGGTAGCACAACCGGATATTGCAAGAGTGCATTGTCTCAGGTTGAGACGCCCTTCGCGGTGAAGCAAGAGGGCAATATATGCTACGGGTAAGGGCTGTAGCCCTTGGCGACCCTGTTTTTTTTATTTGAGGCCATTTCGGGGCCTGTTTTGGAGGCGAAAGTTTTCTGCATGCACTCAGGAAAAGGCCCTGTTTTATGATGTGCAACCACTGTTCTACAGGTCGGTGAATAGTTACCACAGAAATTGCATCGTATGCTTGTGTGCAGAGACATTGGGAGTTACAGAATCATCCTTGGTTCTTGTTTATGCAAAATTGTCACTAGGAAGTGACTGTGTGGTCAAATACCACTTTCGCCAGTTTTGCAGATTTGCCCTTGTGAGGGTGAAGCTGTGTTTTTTGCAGTGACAGAATTTTTTGCAGTATTCTATAATGGCATCTAATTCTCTTTCACAGATTGTAACTGAAAAGCTTGACAAGAACAACTTCCAAGCATGGAAGTTTAGAATGACGAATTTCCTTATGGGAAAAGGATATTGGAAATTTGTTGCAGGAAATGAAGAAGAACCAGTTCTTCCTGATGTTCCCAATCAATAACAAATGCAGGTATTCAAAGCATGGCATGAGAGAGCCAGGAAAGTTATGTACTGGCTGTCTATCAGTATTTCAGACTCTACGATTGTGCATATTCAGGATGCAAGTACGCCAAAGGAGGCATGGGATACTTTGTCAAAAATGTATAGCACAAATACACAAGCCAAGAAAATACAGCTCAAGCAAGAGTTGCATAATGTGCAAAGAGAAAGTATGAGCATCAATGACTACCACATGAAGGTGAAGAAGATTGCAGATGCACTTGCTTCCATTGGGTCGCCAGTGGAAGATGATGATTTAGTTTCTGTGACCTTGAATGGTCTAGGAAAGGATTATGCACAGTTTCGGACATCCATTTCAGTTCTGAAAGATTTCCTAATTTTGAGGAGTTGATTGCTCTTCTAATTCCTGAGGAGCAAAGAAATGGTGGTGCACCTTCTTCAGGAGGAACTTCAAAAGAAACTATCTTCTACTCAAATGCTGGAAGAGGTAGAGGCAAAGGTAGAGGAGGCCGATTTGGAGGCTGTGGTAGAAATCAGAATATGCAGCAAACTCAAGAAAACCAGTCCTATGGAGGAAGACGTGGTAACTCTAGAGGCAGGGGGAGCCAAAGAGGTCGTGGTGGATGGCAAAGAGGCCAAAATGCAAACAGTAATGTTGAATGCTACTACTGTGGTAAAATGGGTCATATGGCTAAAGACTGCTATAAAAAGCAGAATGACATCATGAATGGAAAACTGCAACAAGGGAATTATGCATCTTCTAGTAGACAGGGTGATGACAGAAATGAGCATTTGTTTATGGTGCAGCACATGAATAATTCTGTGACAAGTGTAGAAGAAAGCAACGATGTATGGTATGTTGACTCAGGTGCGTCAAACCACATGACAGGTCATGCAGAATGGATGGAGGATGCAAGGAAAATGGAAAAACCAGGATTTGTGGAGACTGGTGATGATACTGCACATCCTATTGTGCAGATTGGAAAAATTCATTTGTCTATGTAGGATGGGAAAAAGAAATACCTATCCGATGTATTTCATGTCCCGAATATCACCAAGAATCTGGTTTCTGTTGGTCAAATGGTTAAGGAGGGCTTGCAGGTCAGATTTAATCCTCATGGATGCTTTGTTGAGGATATGAAAAATAAAGGTCGCTTGATAGCAAAAGGAAAGAAGAAGGGCAGAATGTTTACGTTGGATGCAGGCATGTTTGAATCGAGTGCAGCAATGTTTGCACATGGGACCAGTGTAGTTACAGATATTGATATCTGGCATAAACGCATTGGTCATGTTAATGTACAGCGACTTAAATCAATGCAGGCCCAAACAAGATTGCCTAAATTCAAGGTTGCAGAAATGCATAAGGTATGTGAAGCCTGCCAATTTGGAAAACAGGCAAGGAAACCATTTCCTAGACATGTTCAAGAGAGTGAGAAGCCATTGGAATTAATCCACTCTGATGTGTGGACTACTAAACCTGCATCTCTTGGAGGTTGTCATTATTTTGTCACTTTTATTGATGACTATAGCAGAAAAGTTTGGGTGTATTTTATGAAAAAGAAAAGTGAAGTTTTTGGGCATTTCAAAACTCTTAAAGCTATGGTTGAAAAAGAAACAGACCTGCAAATAAAATGCCTAAGGTCAGATGGAGGGGGAGAGTACCTCTCAAATGAGTTTGCAAGGTTCTTGCAGGAGCATGGCATAAAGCAACAATATTCATGCAGTCATACCCCACAATAAAATGGAATTGCAGAAAGGAAAAACAGGCATATTGTGTTAGAAATGAGAGATCTAGAGCATGACATAACCGGAAGGTATGGAGGATGGAAGGAGAAGTGTAGACTCATGATGGAATGGACACTGTTTGTTACACAAGTGAATTAGGTTCCAAGATTGAGACTTGGACTCATAAACACAATCTTGTGTATGTGGACAATGACATTGACACTTTACTGAAATGAAAAGAGTACTATCATTGCATTAAGAAAGGAAGCAAGTACAATGCTTTATAGGAAAGTAGGAAACTGCAGTAGGCACTATTGTGCATATGGGATAAGTTAGCCTGCATATCCTTGACCCTGAGATTCCATACAAAGAGGCTGTTTGAGTGTGATTGCTGATTCTCAACACCCCTCCTCAATCACAACTAGGAAAGGCACAAAGTGTGTAGAGGCTGTAATGAGAACCACCTGCAAAGTGTGGGTATACCACAAACATGGCAAAACACCAGAGGCTGTTGCAGAAAAAGCTAAGTGTGGGTACCATAAACATGGTGGACATCCAGAGGCTGTAACAGGGGCCTCACAAAGTGTACAGGAACTGTAATGCCAAGTTACATAAGGAGTTTACAAAGCTTATGGCAGGAAGCATTAGGGTAAGGAAAATACAAGGCTATTAAAACAATCTATCAGAATTATGAGAGTACAAGGACTGATGAGTCTTGTCCTTCCGATCCTGGTGGTCTTCATCTTCATCTTCCTTTGCTTCATTTTCTTCTTCTTCTTTGACTGCGACTAGATAGGCCTTTTGGGATCTCTTTCTTGCATGGCAGAACTTCTCGGTGTGTCCGGTCCTTTTGCAGAAGTCACAAAAGAGCTGATCTTTCTTGCCTTTGTACCTGTTGCCAACATATAATGCATGCTCATCTCTAGAGGTACTTGGTTCTTCCTTAGTTTTTAGCTTCTTTTCTTCTTCTAACAGTGATGCCTGGATATCAACAAGTTCAGGATTTGGCATGTTGATTAAAGTTGTTGATACGTTATTATATTCAGGAGGCAAGCTCTTAAGTAGAACACCGATGCAAACATCTTCATCCATTTTAATGTTGATTCCTGCAAGTTGGGTTAGGAGTCCTTCCATGTAATTAAGATGTGTGGCAAGTGATGTGCTGGACTTCATTTCAAGCCTGAAGAATTCAATTAGGAGACCATACTTTGATGATTTAGATTGTGCACCGAACAGGGTGTCAAGTCTTTTCCATGTATCCTGTGAGGTCTCACAGTTATCCACATGATGGATATAACTGTCGTCTAGCTCCAATTTGATAATGGCCTGGGCTCTGTCATCATTCTTTTGCCAAGTAGTTGCAAGGTCCGCGTCCCGCGGTTTCTTCTCTTTGCCATTTGTGATGGCCCAGAGACCCTTCTTCATCAGAATGAGCTTGATGCGGGTTTGCCAAGTGTGGAATCCGACTCCTTTGAATCGAGCATTTGGCGAGTCTTTGCCCATGTTGGATTTACGGGAATAGTAGCAAATCAACTTCAGACTTTATTAGATTTGAGCAACAGAAGAATTGATTGAGAGACACAAGCGCTAAAAAGCACTAACTGAGTGTCAATGAATACCAAATCTGCAAAAGTCTTTTTCTCCAAGTGATCTTCCCCTTCTTGATTTGATGCTGATGTCTTCAGATCTGAGTGACAGTACTTTAACGAACTTCAAAGAGTATTGCTCAGTGATTAAAATCACTGTTGATAACTTCAGTGAGAGAAACAATGAAAAATGTCAAGATTTTGAAGCTTTTGGCTATGGCTGACTTTTAGGGTTTCTGAGGCAGCCCTGATTTTTTACAGATTGTGGGAGCTGTGGTTGACCATTTTCAAAACTTTTTTTATGAAAATGTAGCTCTCATGATGCTCTACCAAAGCCCCATAGCAATCGACCAGATCACGTCGCATGCAGGCGGGCAGAATCGAAAATCAGAGACGGGCGCAGATTTCGGCCAGATCTGTCGATTTCTTCAATGCCGTCGTGTATGGACTCCAATGTCGTCGTGTATGGTGCCACGCTGCAGCGCCTTGAGGTGTAGAGCAATCCCCCATAAGGAATCGAAAGCTGATTCAGCTTCTATGATGAGATTGGAGTGCTCAAAGGTGGGCAGGTCAAATCTGGCTATGGTGGACCAAAAAACAGAGATTAAGAATTTGAGCAATGCTGAGCTGTGGTTAGGGCAATGTTGAGTTCTGAGTTGACACAGAGGAGCTATGGAAGCATAGGAATACTTTCCCAGAAGGAGTCACAGCAAGATATGACCTGTGGACAGAGATCCAGGAGCTTGAAGCAGGCAGGGTGCAGGGTGGCTATGGCTGCCAAGCAGTCCAAGATGAGAATGAAGTTGAAGATGAAGTCATGTACCCAAGCTGAGCTACCTAGAGTTGAAGAGGGACTGAGAGAGAGCAGAGGAGAGCTTAGCCATGCTCAACCCGCTCTGATACCATGTTAGAAATGAGAGATCTAGAGCATGACATAACCGGAAGCTATGGAGGATGGAAGGAGAAGTGTAGACTCATGATGGAATGGACACTGTTTGTTACACAAGTGAATTAGGTTCCAAGATTGAGACTTGGACTCATAAACACAATCTTGTGTATGTGGACAATGACATTGACACTTTACTAAAATGAAAAGAGTACTATCATTGCATTAAGAAAGGAAGCAAGTACAATGCTTTATAGGAAAGTAGGAAACTGCAGTAGGCACTATTGTGCATATGGGATAAGTTAGCCTGCATATCCTTGACCCTGAGATTCCATACAAAGAGGCTGTTTGAGTGTGATTGCTGATTCTCAACATATTGGAGAGGTATCTCGTGCCATGCTCAATGAAAAAAACCTGCCAGATTTTAACTGGGCTGAAGCAGTTGCTACAGCAGTCTACATAATGAACAGGACTCCCACTGCCGCAATACATGGCATGACTCCAGAGGAGAGGTATACTGGTATGAAACCAGATATTTCTCATTTGAAAATTTTTTGTTGCATTGCCTATGTTCATGTGCCAGATGAGTTGAGATCCAAGTTGGATCCAAAAGCTGAGAAGTGCATCTTTATTGGTTATTCTCTACAGCAAAAAGGGTATAGATGCTATAACCCTTCTACTCGTAAGTTTGCAGTGAGAAGAGATGTTATTTCTTATGAGATGAGTAGCTGGTATAAACCAGTAAATGTGATTGATAATGTAGATGCACAAAATGGTAATACTACACAGAATTCACAGCAGCAGTCACAAGATATCAGTGGACCTGGAGCGTCCTCTAGCAGTGGTTCATATTCTTCGCCATGGACAGGCAGATTGAGATCATGAGAATCTTCTCAAAGCAATGCAGATAGTGGTATGCAGGTATCACGAAAAGGAAAAGAGAAGGTAGATCAGCCCATTTTTTATGTGAATGCAGGTCACTCGTATGTGGATGGTGAATCTAGTGGCTCAGAATAGAGCATTGATGATGAGTTGGGTATTCTTTCTATTGTTACACATAGAGTAAGGAAGTCCAAGGATGTTTTGAGAGCACTTGGGAGTGAACCTACTTTGCATAGGTCTACCAGAGCTAGGTATCCTGTGGATAGGCTGAAATATGATGGATTTACAGCCATTCACTATGCATATATGGTCAAAGTGATACAGGAACTAGAACCCACTTCTTTTGAGCAAGCCATAGGAAAAGAAAAATGGGAGAAAGCCATGGATGAAGAAATGGATGCCTTGGAAGAAAATGCTACATGGGAGTTGGTATCTTTGCCTAAAGGTAAAAATGCAATTGGCTGTAAGTGGGTTTATAAGGTGAAGCACAATGTAGATGGTTATGTGAACAGATACAAGGCAAGATTAGTAGTCAAGGGGTATGCACAAATATATGGCATTGACTATGAAGAAACATTCAGTCCGGTTGCATGATGAGATTTATATGGAGCAGCCTAAGGGCTTTGCAGAACCTTGCAGGGAGAACCTAGTGTGCAAATTGAAGAAAAGTCTTTATGGCTTGAAGCAAGCCCCTAGGGAGTGGTATCATAAGTTTGATGCCTTTATGCAGTCACATGGCTACAGCAGGAGTGCTATGGATCCATGTCTTTACACGAAGAAAACCCGTGATGGTTCTTTATTGATTTTGGTACTCTATGTGAATGATTCGGTCGTTTGATTGCTGACCTTGGTATTGATGCTATCCCTACACTACATTCGGATTCTATGAGTGCTATTCAGTTAGCCAAGAATCCGGTCTTCCATGCGAAGACGAAACACATTGAGGTGAGGTATCACTTCATACGTGGGATCGTTGAGGACAAGTCTGTTGACCTTGTCAAGATCTCAATTGACCAGAATCCTGGAGATCTACTCACGAAAAACCTCTCTACAGAGCGCTTTGCCTTCCTCAGGAGGTTGATGGGCGTGGGATGAGATGACGTCTTTCCTCATCATGTTGTATATGTGTACATGTTGTACTGTCTTTTTCTTTTTCTTTTCACTCCTCACTAGGGCAGATTTACCTTTAAGTGGGAGGTTTTTGGGGGTAAAGGCACCTCCGCCTAGCCACCCATGTATTACTACACTAACAGTCACCGCCACTGCACACTGCAGGTGGCGGGTGCCCGTCAACGTCACTTTATTCTTTATTCTTTTAGTGACAGTTCGGTCACACATTATGACTATTGGCTTTCCCATTTCTTGTCTCTCTCTTTCTTGCTCTTGCTCTCCCACCATAGCTCTCGAGTGCAAGCTTCGATCCTTCTCACCTTTCAAGGATTCCTTGGATTAAGTGTCATGCTGATGACTGAAGGATTAATCAACCCACATTTAATATCCATCGCTTTAAGGCAGCTCCCAATTAGAAATTAAGAAAAATAATGGGTCCCTTATAGCCAAGATTCGAAAGTCGCCACTTATTAGCGGCTCTCGACAAATACACCACTTGTCAGGACCAAAATGGGCCCGCCAACATTGGCTCTAAGCACTAACCGGGGGCCTCTCTACACTCAAAGAACACACACCCTCGGCCTCGCTGCTAGGAGCATCTAAGAGGCACACTATCCTAACTTCTATCGTAAATTTTGTGTTTGTTTTGGATTGTAATCCAATTAAACCTTCCCTACACTCCTTAGAGGGAGTCCCTACACATATATTGGTGATAAAACACGTAAGCACAAACAAAAGGAGGCACCCCTTGGTTGAATGATGTGGCCCCACCATGGCTCTCCTCTACACATTGGGAATTGGCTCCTCGACGCGCTGCTAACACAAATAACATAGACATCACACAAACTCCACTTTTATTTTAATCCATTCCAAGAGATAAGATATTTCCTCCCTTAACAATTTCCCAAGGAACCCGATCGTCTAAACATATAGCTTAGGTATCTCATAATTCACCATATGTCATATGTATAAAAAAACCAATTGCAATGCATCCAAGAATTACACCATGTGATATGTGCAATGCAATTGTGTATGAATCCTATGCTCAAACATTTTATGATTTAAAAAAATGAACATTCTAAAGTGCAAATACATTTCTTTCTATGATTTCAGTCTACACGTAATGTTGTGTTCCTAAGAGTCAGCACAGAGCATCCTCGTGCTGCTAGACCCTCTTAAACTTAAATTATAAACGTCCTATATGATATGC
Source organism: Lygodium microphyllum (assembly GCF_053477565.2). Classification (NCBI taxonomy): domain Eukaryota; kingdom Viridiplantae; phylum Streptophyta; class Polypodiopsida; order Schizaeales; family Lygodiaceae; genus Lygodium; species Lygodium microphyllum. The sequence goes on along the minus strand of NC_141163.1, from coordinate 78,615,406 downwards.
ACAAACAAATAGATTAGAATTTTGAATGTTATTAGCAACTAATCAACATGAAAAGCCCTCTCTTCCCCAACCATTTAGGTTGTGCATCGTTGATAAGTGTAGAAAGTGGATTTTTCATGTGTTTTCTTGTAAAAGTGGTAAAAACTATACTTTAACATAGAGATTAGACTAATCTAAGGCTTATCCCTCATGCTCTAGCCACATCATATGTCCATGAATATAAAGCATATTTTTTCTTAATTTTCTAATGTAAAAACCTAAATTTTTCCATTTTTTCAATAGTTTTCTTCATTTATTTAGATAAATTTTTTGATATTTTCGATTTATGGATTGGGACTGATCACAATCACTGAGAATTGATTTTATATTCATTTCTAATCCACGTGAACCCCAAAATCACAATAAAACCCCCAAAATTTATCATTTCTATGAATACCGCATAATTGTGGGTTTTGTGTGTTTTGATATAAATTATTAAATGACTAAATTTTTTGGTTTTCTTCAAGATTTCTAATAAATTTCAGCATTATCAATCAAAAACAATTCCATCAATCATCTATCATAACACAAACTGATCTATTATTTACACATAGAAACCCGATTTTGGTGATGTGTATTTCATTGTTGGGAGACCGCTAACACTTATTCTTGGTTGTTGATGCTCTCTCTCAGCCTACGATCTACGATCTCCTTCACTGAAACACCATCATTCTATCCGCATCTTGCATCAAACTCCACCCCCTTTTCCCATAGAATCACGCGTGTGAACAAGTAGCAAGAGGAGAGAGGAGAGAGAAAAACTAAAAATCAGAATTTTCATTCCCTTCATAAAAATTAGCATGCTTACAACCAAAATGGATCCCTCAAAGAGTGGATCAGGAATGTGCAGTCAATTTTCCCTCAATCCCCAACATTGGAGAGACATAATTCTTAAGAAAAATAGGGCACAAAAAATTTGCACCCCTCCCTCCTCATGACTAGTTTTTTTTGTTTTCTTTCATTAATCAAGGTTAGGGTTTAAATTTTAAAATATCTAGTTCATCTCTTTGTGTTCACACTCCAAAATTGTAACGTGTCCACCTGTTCGCTTGTAGGACACATCTTAGCAGCCCATCGGGAAGAGGGTCTAGAAGGCTCCGCCCGGCATTCCCATGGAATGTTACGGGGTTTGCAATCTAGACCTTTCTGAGTCTGCCATGTAGCAGAAGTATTCCGGCCATTCTTACTTAGGACCTGAATCAGGGTTTCCCTAATGGTCAAGTTCCTAGAGAGTAGCTGGCGTCGAACCCCAGGCAAACTACTTTACGCAGAAACGTCAGGGTCGAAGCAGATTCATACTGCACTTGGTTCAAGGAGAATGGGAAACGAGAGGGATGCAAAGCTCGACCTCTCTACCCATAAGGCATAGTCCCATTCCGTTCCCCTAAAACAAGATAAATGGAGATTCTAGTAATCTAAACTCTAGGTCAGCGTTGCCTGCTGTTCATTTCCTTCGACAAAAGTTCCCTCCTGTCCATTTCTCTTGAGAAACGTTCCCGGCCAACTGGGACCACCCATCCGTTTAGGACGAACCCATGGCCACATCCACTGCACTTTCCTCAGGGTGGCCACATCCACTGCACTTTCCTCAGGGTTGCTTTAGTTGTCTAATTACCTACCACATTTACTTGGACACACAAAAACAGCTTCCTTAATTAGCCAATTAGACATCGGTTCCTTCACGCAATCTTAGTACTTGACATAGAAAAATAGTTTCAAACAAGTTCCTTTACATCAATTAATCTTATTTATCTTTGGAATACATCTAGCCCGAAGGCTAATCCATAATCTACCCGAAGGCAATCTAGCAATCCACAGGGATTACTAATCCAAGATTCCGGCCATAGACTAGTATGAGGGCCTCGAGATCCAATCCCAAGTCGCCTTGGCCTCTTGTGCAGGGCCCTAAAGGCAAGGGATTTACGGCGAGAGCCCCCCCTGGCACCCAAGCGTCCTCCTGCTCCAAGTATCACCCAACGGAGAGACCTCTCGTGGTGAGTTTGGTCCACGTTCTTGACGCGGTTAACAACCCCTTGGTTAGGGTCAGACACACAGTCGGGGGTAACTGATGGTGCCTCTTCCTTCAGGCCTTCAACCTAAAACATTAATTATCTTGCCATCTTTAGTTCCTTGAGCAAACAATGCAAATAGTGCTCCTAAACTATACAAACACAATCAATCCAGTGGTCATTTATTTGGCCAACTGCTAAGGAGTGAATCCTTCTCTCCAAATGCATCCAGCATTCGATCCAAGATCAATTCCGACTTGGAAAGATCCCTCAAGGGTTTGTTTGTTTACCCTTTTGTCCTTAGGTTAGGGTCATACCCTGTCAACCCAAATTAACCAATACCTTAGGCTTCTTAGGTTAAGACAATAAATCCTGGCGACCATGTCGCTCTAACTTGATTGATCCTTTGCTTACCGGCAATACATAACTTCCCTTAACTTGGCAAACCATCCCAAGAAAGGTGATGTAGCATAATGTCTACTCATCCTCTTTCAAGTTAGACTTGTGCTAGAACTTGCCAACCTTATTCCAATGAGTGGCAAATTTAACTTGTGATTAAACCACAAAGCCATGCGACGTTGCAACTTGTTGCACAAGTGTTGCACTAACTCATGGGATCATTTCACCCGTTGAACGGGGTTTCCTGGTCAAGGAATTTTGTTTAGAAAAGATGCAGGGTTTAGGGTGTCTTCTTACCCAACCCAACCCTAATTGTACTAGGCCGACAACGTTCGGTCCTAGGGTTTCCAAACTCAATCTGAGTTTTAATATTAGGCCAATCGATCCTTAGGGTAGAAACCCTAGATCATTGTTTGCATGGGTGTCCAATTGACCCAAACATTCCATGAATGTGGGTAGGGTCTTTGGGTTTGAGGGTTTCGACTTGGCGTCCAAGTATGATACTAGGCTGAATTTCTAACGTGCTAATCCCTAGCTAACATTTTGAGGTGTTCGTTGTACTAACTAGATTTGCTTATACGAATCCCTAGGGGGATATAACATTACAAGTGATTTAGCTAAATTGGTCTACTTGTCTTGTGACAATGAACGATCCTTTTGTAGAGATGCTAAACTTGTTCTAAAGGTGTAAATAATTGCAACATGTGATTCATTACTGTTAGGCAACTATAAGGATTGCAATAACCCTTCTCTTTCCTTGCTAAAGTTGTGACAAATGACAATTTGGAGAATAACTTACATAAGGCCTACTAGGATTTACATCAAGGAACTATGCCTACAACCATTTGTCTAAGCATTTGAATTTCATGCTTTGATAAGCCATGCAAGCTTTCCTAAATGCAACTCTTGATGAATGAATTTTTCGCATGATGAATATGTAACATGCAACCCTTTTCTTAGATACAACATTGTTAATGAAGTTCATGTGACATGCAACCTTTAATCCGTTCGACAAACATCTTCACATGCAACGTGCAAGTCTATGGTCCCATTTCCATGCTATGCAATTTATTTGGACAACATCTAGCAGATGTTAATGATTTTTTTTTCCCCATGTGAATCACAACAAGGAAGATGTTGCCTAAATGCAACATACGCTTATTCTTTCCATGGCCAATCAAAAATGCACTTAACAATTTCATCTTTTACCCTAAGCAATATGCATTTTAGGCTCATTACTTTGAAAATGCACCAAAAAGGCAACATGCAACTAAGCTCGTAAGATGAATAAGTGGTTTATATTCATAACTTTCCTATGAATTTTAAGCATGCCCAACGCGGAATTTAACTCCAAGAACCTGGTTATGAGGACTTGCGGAGATGTCCACGTGCAAGTTTGGGTCCGAGACTTCTGCGCGTGCGCCTTGCAACTTGGACTTTGGAGCCATCGTAGACGTAGTGTGTTTATGGACTCCGCAGATCCTTCTAGCCTTTATTCTCGCTCTCCGAGGCTGCCTGTAGGTCGATACCTTTTCCCTTGTGTAGGAATTGGAGCTACGAGTGTGGGTTATAAGCACCCAGCGGGAGAAAACCACGTGCACAAGCTTTATGGGCCTTATCCTTAGAAGCTTCCAAAGAAGCTTCTAAGAAGCTTCTGCTTAACAGCAGAATTGACGTGGAAGGAGGAGGCAATGATTGGAGAGAGGGAATGTCGACGAAAACAGGGGGAGGGATTTTGATGATGATGGCGGGGATGGGCGGTGGCTACAGGCGTTGTATGGTGGCGGCATCCTCACGGCGGCCTTTCCTTCTCGTGCTTTGTTCATGCCTCTCCCTTCGTTCCTCCAACACGACAACCTCCTTTCCCTTGTCTCTCTGATCGTGCCTTCCCCCAATGACTAAGGGGAAAGGTTATATAGTGCTAAAGGGGAGGGAGATGGTAGCCACCACGTGGCCTATGCATGCCTCTCCCTCCTCATGCTCCCCCACACACCACACTTACTTCTTCTCACACTTCCTCTCCTCCAGCCATGCATCAGCTAGGGGAAGGGATAATTAGAAAAAAAAATTGCCGTAATCGTACCCATTTTCAATTTTCCATTTTTCCCTAGAAGGGAGTTCTCACGCGGCTTTGCGGTTTTAAACCCCAACCTCAATTTCACAATGCGGATGGGCTCATTATTGCGCATGCGGGGTAAGGATTAAGCTACCAATATTTACAATGTGGGAGATAACTTTGCACAGGTTTTTGCATAGCGTGCAGTGATCAAAGCTCCTTAATATTTTGAGCGGAAATATTACAAAAACCAAAGTAGATTTTTTACTTTTGGAGAGGAAAATGAGCTCAAATTCAAGATCCGTCTAGCCAAATGGCTTTGGGATGTCGAAATCTATAAACCTAGAACTAGTGATGCACTTTTTGGCTCTCAGATCATGTAGTTACTTCATAACATGAAACCTTGTAGGGATTAAATGGGGGATCAAACAGACTTCGATCGACAAATCGAGACTTGCATTGGGTTCTTGGTATCGAACTCCATCTAGAAAAACTCTAGCTCATTGATCCTCAACCATTTCATTTTGCATGAAAATTTGGTCTTTTACGGCCTCTCGTGTTCTTTTTCACTTCAAAAATGGTCTTAAAATCTGCTCTCAGCTTCCTGTCAATACCCTTGGATAGTTTGTTCATTCATGGCATCCATGTTCTGCCTTTGCAGGTGTACATGTGGTGATGTTGCCTCTCCTACTCTCAAGTACATGGGAGAGATTGGTGGGCTCTTGGTTGAGAATTAATTAATCTCATCCTCAATTATAGGTTCAGCATCTCGTAATTGAAATTGTGCTTCTTCTATCCATTCCTTGACCTTATCCACACCCTTTAGTTGCTAGTTGGGGTCGGGTTACTATCCAACCTAAGCACTTCCCTTCTCCCTCATCTTAGGAGCAGATGTTTCTGCTTTTACATCAGTAATCTACTTTCCCTTTTTGAACATGGTCTCACTCTCAACTGTGAGTGTTATTTTAGCCTCAATCCTCTTTCTTCTTCTTTGCCGACTCTTCTTTTCCATAGAGGCTGCATCTAGGTTGCTAGATCCATGTATGAGATACTGGCTTGCTTTGTTTGGGATTGTATCATGATATTTATGGGGATTGGTGTGGCATCATTGCCAAGTGACTTGACACAAAAGAGTTTGAGTCTCACAAATGGTACGATTGCCAAGCTAGTGAAAGGTTTTTTATGGGACCTAAAGCGGGCCGGCACTAGCTCATGCACTAACCGGACCTCTATCATGCGCTCAACAACCCCATGGCCTCGCGGCCAGGAGCGTGGATGACACATACATCATCTTCCTAAACATCTTACGTTTGTATCACGTCTCATAGTCCAACTCTAACCCAATCAATACTCCTCAGAGGGAGTCCCTAGCATATTTCCAAATAGCACGAAGTACAAACATAGGAGGTCCTCCCACGGCTGACTATCGCTACCTCACTGCGACTCTCCTACACCTTGGGGATTGGCCCCTCCATGCGTCGCTAAACATATATAACATTTCGCACACAAACTTCTCTCTTTTATGATTTGCGTATTTCCAGGAGATATACCATGCTTCCTCACTTTCTTTTCCCTTAGACCCAACGCCTAGCCTACAGCTTGGACAACCTTACTCACTCAATGTTGGTCATGTCTCTAAAAAGCAATTGCCATGCATCCAGGAGGTATTGTCTGACACTTTTTAAATTTCATGCTTCATGCTTCATGCAAATTGTGAATGTCCATATGCTCAAATAATTAAGAAAATCAGCATTGGTGCACATGTGGAAAACCATTCTTTCAATGATTTCGACTATTGCTCGTATGCGGCGTTGCATGAACCTAGCACCGAGAAACCCTCATGCTACTAGGTTCTTAATCTGTAATTATCGACCAACCTAAATGGTATGCATAAAAACCAGCAAGCTTTCCATCATTTCATTCAGCATTTAAACACCTTTCATACACTCTACCCCCTCACCCATTTAGGTTGTGCATGGTGCATAGGTTTAGGGTTCATTTTTCACATTTTTATTGTATAAAAAGCCATAAAAACTCACTAGAACATAAAGGTAGGGTTGAACTGAGGCTAAACCTCATACTTCAAACCCCCCATACATCCACAAACATGGTTCTTATTTTTCCTTAATTTTCGGTACTCAAAATCCATTTTTCCCCTATTTTTAGTGGTTTTTTCCTATTTGTCTTGTATTTTTTGCAATATTAAATGACTGAAAATTCAAAGTGAGTTGTGGACTATGGCCCTTAGGTTCATTTTCAGCAAAAAAACAAATTTAGTTGGTGTGTCTTATTATATTTTTCATTGATATACCAAAAACACCCAATTTTCCCATATTTTGCATGTTTTACGGGTTTCACACTATTAATTTCATCCACAACACTTATGATTTTCTGATTTCAAACAGTTGGAAGACATTGCAAACAACATCATAATGCATAATCATCCCATGGGAACAAATATTTGTGAAGCAAATTGCATAAAACTTCAATTTCCTTTGTAAAAATGAGATTACCGTTCTTTGTGGGTTGCGGGTTTTTATTTGCCATATCTCGGGACTGATTTCTAGCCACCATTAATGCTCATGACAGTCCACAATCAACAATCTTCCTTCCTCTTGCACCACGAAGCAATCCGATCTTCATTGAACAAGCATCCATCATCCATTCTTCTTCTTCTTCTTCACCACATGAATCTGTCTTTAGGGGAGAGAGAGGGAGGAGAGAGAAATACTGAAATCACAGATCTTCATAGAGACCGTCAATGGAGGAGCGAAGCACGGCGATAGAGTCAGCATCCAGGGGGGATTGAAGCCCCATGATCATTTGGGTGGGTTGTGTTGAGCAGCCATGATGCCTCTCCATCCCTTGAAGCGAAATTTGGGCCCTCTTCCTCCACGCCTTCTCTCCACGATTCTTCATCTCTCATTTGCATGAAAGTTTCATGCCACATTTAAATTTGGGCTCCCAAGGGTCACTTGCCCATTTTGGCCAAATTTTGTCCACCCCTTCGCATCTTGACCGGTTTGTTGGCCATTTCCCCCCCGTCCGGACTCGGAATTGAGCTCTGAAAAATCCTAGGCATCCGGCTTGGCAGCCCGCATTGGCCGGTAACTCGTGTCAACCTGCAGGACTCTCTAAAAAATTATGAAAAATCAACAAGTGTCGGTCGGGCGCCTTTAAAGCACTTTGGCGCTTAAAATCGTCCTAGATCGAGCCGCCGCCTTCGACGTTGAATATTTTTCCCTTGATATTCATAATTTTTAGCTGTTTTTAAGCACTTCTCGGCACCAATATTCCTCTCTCATTGGCAACCACGGGATAGGGCAACTCAGCCCATCGAATCCCACACCATATCTGCACAAAAACAACCAAAGGAAGCATCAAGTTGATACAAAATAAATACATACTAAACACAACACAATGCTTTCCCTCCCCCTGATAGAACCAAGGCATTACATCCACAAGGAGTATGCCTAGCATAATCTGATAGAAGATTCGAAGCTAGTCATTAACCAATTGCTCGAACATAGCCAAACGAAAAAGAACTATCAAAAGAAGTTGCCCTAAGTGGTGGTCTGAACTACCTACCTAACTAAGGACAACACAACTAGGAGCTCCTACTAGGCGAGGACTCCTATAGCCTGATCAAGATGTATTTTCTTTCAGCACATTTCTTCTTTTAGGGTGTTTATTTTATTAACATACTTGGGTGTGTAAAAAGGAGGGAGCTGAGCATAGTGACCCAAGGAGAACAAGGTATCGGCCTCAGGACCTATCTCGGTACCTAAGAACATACCAAGCCCTCGCAAGGCGACACTTAATCCTTTTCTGACGCTCACTTTTATTTTCGCTCCAACCTTCCTTAATTTCTTCTTTTTCAACAAGATGCCACCCCTAGGAAGACAAGGTATCGGCCCTGGGTCTACTCGTCCCCAGAAACCTACCAGGCCTTCGCAAGGCGATGATCAACTGCTTATAACTTTTTCTTTCTTTTCGTTTCTTTGATAGGGGTTAGAACCCCTTTTTACACACCTTCATATATATTGATTTTCTTGAAGATATTCAGGGTTTCTTTTCCCCTTTATCATCATCATTTTTCTTCTACAGGCTTCTCTAATTGCCTCACAACTAAGCAAGAACTCCTAGAACGACCACCTAGCAGGCTAGCAGAACAGGGTCACGTGGACTTCCTTCTAAAACAAGTCTTCCAATGCCTAACAATGTCTTTATAGGAGGCAACGACTACTCAGACCTCCCTCAAACATACTAAACTGAAACCTCGGGACTTCATGCCTTGGACATCGGTCCCCAACAAGAAACGAAAAACCCCCCTTAACAAGTACACAAACACATATAACATAAAAACCACAGTACTCATAAAGAAAAAATATCACCTAGATAGGGCCACAAGAATCTTCCACGCAACAAAAGGCTCCTTCCAAGCTCGTCTTCAAACCTATCTAGCACAGAACTCAAACAAGAAACCATTAACTGCACCTGCACTAAACAGACAACTGGCCCTCTTGGCCTAATGAAATAAAACACTTCACTACAAAACTGATCGGCCCTCTTGGCCTAATGAAATGAAGCATTCAAAACCTCACAACACTGGCCCTCTTGGCCTAACGAAATAAAACAATAAAACCTCACAAAACCGGCCCTCTTGGCCTAACGAGATCAAACACAATAATACCTACACATCCTTCCCTGGAAGAATCCAGATATACAATAATAGGCTCCCTCCCAAGGAAGAAAAACAGGCTTGTAGCCCTAAACTAAATGCATGAGATTATGACCCATCCCTCATGCATAAATAGCAAGAGGCGTACGTATAATATGATGTCTAATCAACCTATGGGTCCGAGATAATAACGGTAAATTGGTCTTCGCTACTCTTTGCATCACCCATATCAACCATCGTCTGCCATATATTGCACGTTCTGATAACATACCCCACAAGCGACCGGGTCCTGTTTCATCATTGATCACAATATCCAAACTAGGACCACAATTAAAGAAGAGGTCTTCCTCATAAGCAAGATTTGCCAATGAATCTGCAAACTGATTCCAGTAATGGAGAATCAGTTGAAAAGACACTCTCTCAAACTCTTCTAGTAGGGTCATAGCAGTTCGATGATACATACAAAGAATGGGATTCCTCACTGTGTATGTCCCATCTACCTGATTTCGGATCAACTGGGAATCCCCTTTTACTAACAATCGACGAATACCACCTTGTTTGGCAATATACAATCCCATAATCAAGGCTTTATACTCTGCCATATTGTTAGTGAATCCTATCCCGAGATAAGCAGCTAACTTCATTGTAACTCTTCGTCGGGGGTCGCGGATTACTACTCCAACACTTCCTTTTTTATTAGGGCCCCTAGACGCTCCATCAAAATATAATGTATACGTCCACAATGGGTTTAGACAGTCGGCCATCACGAACTCCTCTATTCGTAGTTATGATAGTCAAAGTTTAGCATGTTGAGAGGATGAACTGACGGCCCCATCCCACCTTCTTCATTGAAGTCAACAGGGATACTCGTTAACAACCGTAAATAGTGATGGCAAAAGACTGTGATCTCCCACAAAAAGGTTCCGTCTTCTTGCTCAATCACTTTATATCCTTTGCTCCACCAGATGAGTTTCCCCTGATGGTACCTCTGTGCCAGATATGGGTGCTCCAAATAAGGGATTAACTGACCCATCCACCAGCTTTTAAGCTCTTTTGTAGGTCTCAGATCATTTCTAGCATGGACCTGCAATACATTTTCTTTGTATTAGCAGACTTAGAAATAGTAAGGTTTAATCTTATTAAGATTAACCTTATTCTTAAACACTACTCCCTGTAAATCAGCTAATAGGGCTGTAGACGTATTCTTCCCTAACCTAACGATCTTGTAGGGCCCATCCCATTTAGGTTCCAACTTTCCTGGGAACAACTCCCTACGCGCATCGTAATACAAAACCAGTTATTCTTTCTTAAAGGTGTACTTCTTTGCTTTCAGGTCATGCAACTATTTCATGCGACGTTAGCCACCTCTTGATGTAATAGACTTTCCAACTTAATTTCATCTAGGTGTGCTAAGGTCGTAAATTGCTCTAATAGGGCGTCCTCATTACCCAAAGAATGGTTTATTGTGAATCTAATGGTCGGTAACTCAATTTCTAAGGGTAAAACGCACTCTTCACCATAAACTAGTTTGAACGACGTGTGGCCAGTGGCTCGCTTGAACGTGGTATTATATGCCCATACTGCCACATATAGCTTCTTGTCCCAGTCGCGTTTCTTTTCAGATACGACTTTCGATAGGATACCCACAAGCTGCTTGTTGGTACTTTCAACCTGCCCATTTGCCTGTGGATTATAAGGAGTCGTTTTGTTGTGCTTGATTTGCCAAGCCTCTGTCAAGCTTTTGATCACCTTATTCAAGAAATGGGTTCCACGTTCCGACACTAATTCTTTCGATGGACCAAAACAGCATATTATTTGCTCTAAAAGAAAACTAGCAGTTTCTTTAGCATCATCTTTCCTTGTTGCACGTGCTTCTAACCACTTTGTGAAGTAGTCCGTCGGTACAATAATATACCTCTTTTGCGCAGTTGACAAAGGAGTAATAGGACCCACAAAGTCTATTCCCCACTTCTCAAATGGAAGTATCACCATAATAGGAGTGAGTGGTCTTTTCCTATTCTCTCGACTATCATGTCGTTGACAAATATTGCATCTCTTAACATATGCGAACGCATCCTGGAAAATGGTAGGCCACCAATAACCTTCTCTTAAAGCCTTTTGTGCTATAAGCCATCCAGCAAAATGATCTCCGCAAGTGGAATCATGGCACTCTTCCAAAATGAATGGCACCTTGTCAGGCATCACACATCGGCGATAGATGTCATCAACCCCTTGCCGATATAATGTACATGCGATCAAGGCAAACTTTAATGTCTGTTGCTTAATTTTCCTTCTCTCAACTTTAGATAGTTCGGATCCAGCCTCTCCTATCGATAAATAATGTGTTATTGCAGCATACCAGGAGGGAATAGATGCCATATCTATCTTAAATAACGACTCCATGTCACTACCTTCAGCCACAGATTCTTTCGGCTCCCCAAAGTCCACAAGACATTCCACAATACGCTGTAACCTTGGTGGCTTACTCCTGATTTCATAATCAAACTCCTGCAAAGTGATTAACCACTTTGCTAGACGATCAGGCGGCTGCAACTTATTCATCAATAATCAAAGCCCCTCCGCCTTCGTATAAAGCACAACTTTCTCATAGAGAATATAGTGCCTAAATTTCTTGGTCCCAAAGACCATCTCCAGACACAACTTCTCCATGTAGGTATAATTGATCTCTGATACCCCCAGCTTCCGGCTAGCAAAAGCAATCGGGTGATACCACTTTTCTTCCCAAATTTGGGCTAAACAACAGTTGATACTATGCATGGTGGCTACTGAGAATATATAGAACACCTCACCTCTTTTAGGTGCTTTTAAAACGGGAGCTTTTACTAGGCTTCACATCCTCAAATGCTACCTTACAGGGGTCGCTCCATACAAACAAACAGCTAAAGGACAATAGATTCGTAAGCGGCAACATTCTTTCTGCCAAGGCGTTTATGAATCTACAGTAATAACCAACCGAAGACAGAAAGCTATGAACTTCTTTCAGAGTGCGTGGTGGACCCATGGCAACTATGACTTTGACCTTCTCGGGATCTGTCGCAATACCTATTGAGTTGACCACATGGCCTAGCAAGAGCCCATAAGGTACACCAAAAACACACTTCCGTGGGTTTAGGGCGATGCAAAATTGTCTACAACGCTCAAACACTACAAGATATAGACCTTATAGCGACGTTTAAAGCGACAAAAATACAAACAACAAAATTTTCCCCCGTCGTCGCAAAAAGCGTCGTTATTGACGACGCCATAGAATCGTCACTATTTGCGTCGCTATTTGCGACGCCATAGAATCGTCGCTATTTGCGACGCATATAGCGACGATTGCAGAGATTTTGCGACGCTGATAGCGACGATAATAGCGACGCCTGCAGTAAATTTGCGACGCAAATAGCGACGGTAACAGAGAAAAAAAAAATTTTGTGGCAGGTTTCTGCACTGCTGCATACAAAGCGTTTGCAAACAAAAAGAATCTATACTGAAATCATAAAACTGATAGATGAAATAAATACATGATATCGCATAAAATGCGATTGGTACAATCATAAAACAATATCACTAATACATAGAAAATGTCTACATAGATCGGGCGACTAAAAACTAAAGGTATGTGAGCGCTAAGGATCCGAGGGCGAGCTACAAATCGTCGTCCCCCGAAAGCTCGTCCCTTTGCAAAGGAGCATCAAACGGATTCTGCAGAAAAAGAAACAACATATCAATCCACCATACAATAATGCATTCAAATATCTCATGGTAACTACGGACATGAAAGATGAGAGACTTACTGGGCCGCCACGTCTGTACAATCGGTCGATCAATGATCTGAGACCGTGCCTCTCTGCATATTGAGTCTCAAGGCCTTGTGGATCACGATTTGTAATGGAGTGCTGCAAAGAAAACAAAATGCTAACTGTTAGAAACATGATTGTCAGTACAAATAACATCTCAAAAAAACAAATAAGCAAAACAAAAGAGAAACTTACAAAGTCCTCCAAATATGTCCTGTGGCCGCCACTCCCAAGATGATGTACTGATCCGGCCTCGATTCGTGCCCTCGCCGCCTCCCGCTGCTGACTCCAACGTCCTGGTGAATTTGTAGCCTCCTCCCTCAGTCGGCGCCAGTCCTCTACATCTAACCACTCGGGCTTTGGAGCCCCACTCTTGATTGCCTTGCGTGCGTCGGATCGTCTATGTGACATGTATGCACGCATGCAATCCATCATCCAGCCCATAGAGAATCTATCCACTGCGGCTGGCACCGGGAACTCCTCGTGCAAGGATGCTACTATGTACTCCTTGCTCCCCTCCGGTATGTTCCTCCAATGATCCAGGACGTTGTGCCGAAAAACTTGTTGGCACAACTCCCTCATGCGAGCCATCACCCTCCTCCCCTCATCATTCATGATGATAGCTCCTGACCTGCCATCCACTAGGTATCCATAATCCCTAGGAGTGTGCCTCGTATGGGCCCTCTCCCATCTCCGTCCACGCTCCTGGGCATATCCAGGAGACCCCTGAACATCCGGTGTATCGACGGGGGTACCCTCTCCCGGAGTGCCACTGAAAGGGGTGCCACCAGAGGGGGTGCCACCAAAAGGAGTGCCACCAGAGGGGGTGCCACCAGAGGGGGTGCCACCAGAGGGGGTGCCACCAAAAGGAGTGCCACCAAAAGGCGTGACATCTGCCGACGGCTGCGCAAAAGCCGGAGTAACTGGAGTGGACGTCCCCACAGGTGTGACAAATCCTGGAGGTGACCGAGCTCTAGCTGAACGACGAGACGGAGACACCGCGTCCGTGTCTCCACAGCAGCACCCCCCTGATCCTCCTGCAGTCGCAGTCCCTCCCTCTGGCCCAAGTCGCGAGCGTCGAGATCGTCTGCTCGAAGCTGAAGCATCTGATCGCACTGAAGCTGATCTAGCAGAGCGCCCTGACGAAGAACGAGACAGCTCCTGATCTGCTATCTCTCTGAATCTCGCGAGCTGATCTGGAGACATACGTGCCATCATCTCCTGAAACTCCTCATCGCTCATCCCTCGACTCATCCTAAAAATATCGATACCTGCAGAGATAAAAAATAATGTTAGAATAATCAATTGAAACTATACAAAGCGCATTAATATAAATCATTTTTGAAAAATCCATCTTAAAATGCATATCTTATCTACCTTTATGGAAGATCTAAACAACGAATTGAGTAATACAATTCTCCAAGAATGAAGTATTCTATGGTCCCATGTTAATCTCCTGACATAACTCTGCATACACTAGAAGGTTGATAGACATGTCACTACAAAAGAACGAGTCTGCCTCGTTCTCAAAAAATTCTACGACTTCAGTATTTCCATCATTGTTAGCCGATGCGGGCTCTAAGCTTGCGGTGGCCTCCACCCCTTGTAATTTCGATCCCTCTATTTGCATATATTCTTCAAATATGCCTGGAACATCGCTTTGATCGTATACTCTCGCACCTCGAGGAGTTGAAGGTATAACATACCACCATCGAGGTTGTCGGGGATTTGGATAGAAGATTACCTGTTCACAAACACTTACAAACCGTCTTCAAACCATCGTGACATAAAGCATGTCGTATTACAATTAGCAAGCAAATGACTAGAAGATTACCTGTTCACAATGTGCCGGCAACACAAAGGTGTCGCGCAAATCCATCCATTTTTTTTTGGAATCTATTTCGAGAAATCCAGATGGACCTCGTCGAACCGTTGCGCCAGCTCCTCCAAGTACCACTTTGAACCACTGCACATCGAATATTATCATGGAGAAGCTACGGTAATCCACTGTAATAATACTTTGCAAATTCCCAAAATACTCCATCTCATCCACAACCGTGTTCGGATCCGTTGCTCGTCACCGGCTCTCTTGCTCAAACCTTGCCATGACACCACAGTCCATTGTGGAGCGCATTTTGTCAATACGCTCCACCCGAAAATGTCGTCCGCGCGACCACGCTGCACTATATATTTTGTACTGCACATTGAAACACTCAAATTAGATGTAGCAAACAAATTCAGATACGACACATTCTAAACCCCTCATTACCTTTGGACTACATCCCCTCGAGAACTCCCACTCCTCCATTGAGACCTCTGCCCCTTCGCTGGATGCTGCGATCAAGGCTCCATGCAACCATCGTGTTGACATAAACCGCGGCATCTCCTCCATGCCTTCGGGATATCGAATCGGTCGGTGACGCGTACTGCGTCGGAATTCAGCTTGCGCTTCCTCTCGATCTTGCCTTGCAATTTGGTACTTGGCGAGCCACGTCTCCATGGAGGCATGGTGCAACATACAAAAGCGATTCACCTTCTCTTCCATTGAGGCATCCATTCTTTTTTCTACCCCATTTCCAACCACCACATCTCCAGTCAGCCTATCATCGTCCTTGAGCGTCCATAGCATTTCATTGTCTGGTTCCACCGTTGGTAGCCATTGTGAGATATGCACTAATGCCTCTGACACCAACCAACCCTCCGCCATGCTACCTTCCGGACGAGCTCGTTGTCGCACAAAGCCTTTCAGGGTTTTCATGAAGCGCTCCAGGAAGAACATCCATCGCGTATGGACAGGTCCGGCAATCTCCACTTCGTCCACAAGATGCACAAGAAGGTGAACTTGTATCGTGAGCATGCTAGTGGGCAGGTATTTCTCAAAGAGACAGACCGTCTCAACTGCTCCCCGCCTTGCGGATTCAATAGAGGACGTCTTAATCTCTTTCTGTGAGATCCATTGCACCAAAGTCGACAGCTTGTAAATGGCCCCGCGAATTTCTGGAGTTAGGCATCCCGCGATCGCGATCGGTAGGACAAACTGCCACAAATGAGAAAGCATTAAGAATAATGGTCACTTTTCAAATTTCAAAATGTCCACGCTAATTAAAATCCATTCTGTTCACAAACCTGACATATCTTATGCCAATCATGGGATTTTAGCCCAGACATTTGGTCATCTTTAGAAAATGCGGACCTGAGAGAACGCATCATACCCGTCGTAGTGCGGATAGACTTGATTACTTGCTTCACAATGCGCTCTTCTTTGGTAGACAAAACCCAGGGAGCGCGAGGAAGCTGCACTCCCCCTTCAGCACTCGACTGCGGCCAAAGCGCCTCCATCTTACCTACCTCCTTTAAATCCATTCGTGACCCTATAGTGTCTCTCTTTCCTGTGATGTGGTCCCATAGCAAGCTACCCACATTTTTGAAAATATGCATGGGATCCAACAAGTGGTTGACCTGTAAGTGGGTCCAATATGGCAACTCGTAGAAAACTGAGAACCGTCGCATTCCATTTGGATGTGATTCCGGGTTTACCATTTTCAGCTCGTACCAGCTTGCAGCGTTCATACGTGCTGGAGGTCGTCCAAGAAAACCTTCCCTGAGTTCATGATCCTCCGGCAAGAAAGTGGCGTGTCCTTGATATACCATCTTCTTCATGGTTCGTGACCTTCGGGAGTCTAACTGTGGCCCACACAATGGACATGCATGATAACCTGAGGTAACGAGACCTGCAAGGTGATCCACGACCTAGTGAATACTTGATTGAATGAAATGTAATATAGATATTACCGGCGTGAACAAAGGTCTGCTCACCTGAGCACTCTCCCAATCCCGGAAAGTCATGCATCGTCCACATGAGAATGGCTCGAATGTTGGCTGACCGCCGACCATCGCGCCTGCTCATATCTTGCACCGTGACCCCCTCCTCCCACAAAATCTTAAGCTCATCGACTAATGGACGAAGATACACGTCCATATTTTTTACTTTGTAGCGGCCCGGGACGAGCAAGCTAAGGATGAGATGTCCTTTCTTCGTAGAAAGCCATGGAGGAATGTTGTAGTTGACAAGCACTATAGGCCACACACTGTAAGAAGTCGAGCGCAGATCGAATGGGTTCACACCATCCATGGCGAGACCGAGCCAAAGATTCCTTGGCTCTCGCGCAAAGCCTGGGAAGGTAGAGTCAATGTGGCTCCATGCGTGCGAATCTGCTGATATTCGTTGCACTCCATCCGTAGACCTATTCTGCACATGCCACGTTGTCAAGCTTGCCATGGCAGACGTGCGAAACATGTGGTTTATGCGGGGGATGAGCGGAAAGTGTCTGAGGACTTTTTGAGGGATGGTCTGCCCTTGCAAGTCCTGTCGATACCTGTGAGCACCACACTTTGGACATGTCTCCATAGTCTCGTATTCATCTCGAAACAATATGCAATCGTTGATACATGCATGGATGTTATTGTAGTCCATGCCAAGCTTCCGTAAAGCATGTCGTGCATCATCACGAGACTCAGGCATGGTGTTTGCAGGTGGCAATATATGATATTTCAATAACCTGAAAAAATCATAAAACACCTTTAAAAATCCATCCATATTTACAATAATACTATTTTTAAAAAAAACAATGAAGTCTGTATGCAAGGTACCTGAATAACTCAGTCACACTCGTATCGCTCCAACCGTATTTTGCTTGCACACTTAAGAGTGCAAGCAATGTCTTCAACCGAGATACTCGGCACCCATCATATAATGGTATGGATGCTTCCTCTCTAAGCGGGTCAGATGTCTCAACATCCATGGGAATCAATGCATCGATCATTGCCTCCATCTCAGGCTCCAAGATTGTAGGCAAGTCGGGAAGGTTGTCTGTCTCCTCTGGCATTGACGATATAGATGGGCCTTGCGAGTGGTCTATTGGCTCCTGCCATCCATCCATCGCACGTCCACGAACTCTTCTAATTGGCCGCAAAGGGTGCACTCCCCCTTGGGTCGAGACATCACCCCCCTGGACACAAAATTTGCCAACAAGACCCAATCTTATTGTGTATGGTTTTCAATTAGCTTGAGAGTACAATGCATGAAAAATGCTAACTTGAAAATACCGTTTGCTGAAAATCTGCAATCGCCTGATCAATAATCTCAGGTTGAAACTCGCCAAATCGTCGTACGTGTTCTATAGACAATCGGCGTTTTCGTCTAATTGCCAACTTGCATTGAGAGCAAGGACATGGGACACGCTGATTAAGATACGACTCGCGGTCTTGAACAATAGGACCTTCTTCGTTTGCCATCTTATCTACATTACAGCAAACGAGGCTTAAATGGATAGCTTTTTGGAGATGTACGTCAACTTGCAAGTTGACCATAAACCTTGCATTGTATATAGTAGTCGAGAGATTTTCCGATGTTATATCTCGGCCTTGTATCATGCTCAACGATTTGTTTGTCCCAGTAGATAATTTTTTGTTATATCTCGGCTTTGAGTATAAGTAATCCATTTTAAAATTAATGCGCGCCATCTATGAAATTTTACAACTATAGTAATAAAATTTATTTCAATCAATTCTACTCATAGTCATAAGACCTGAGAGAAATTATCCTATACTCAATTTAAGGGATCTCCACTTCTATAACAATAATTTTGGGTTAATTTTGATGAAGTACGTGGCCGTATGCAAAGCACATTGCATACCATTATCGATACGTATATTATCTTAAATTTCATTCCCTTCCCTCTCCCTCTCCCTCTCCCTCTCTTCCTCTCTTTCTCTCACCCTCTCCCTCACCCTCTCGTTCTCTTTCTCTCCCTCTCTCATTTCCTCCCTCCTCCTCCCTCTCCCTCTCCCTCCCTCTTTCTCCCTCTTTCTCCCTCTCCCTCTCCCTCGCTCCCTCGCTCCCTCTCCCTCCCCCTCCCTCTTTCTCTCCCTCTCTCATTTCCTTCCCCTCCCCCTCCCTCTCCCTCTCCCTCTCCCTCTCTTTCTCTTTTTCTCCCTCTCCCTGTCTATCTCTCTTTCTCTCTCATTTCCTAAACAAGCAAAAAATAAAGTGATTTAAACATCCTCCAAGCAAAAGGGAGAGGGAGAGATACAATGCACTCTCCCTCTCTTTCTCTTTCTATCCCTCTCTCATTTCCTTCCCCTTCCTCTCCCTCTCACTCTCTTTCTCTCTCATTTCCTCTCCTAAACAAGCAAAAAATAAAGTGATTCAAACATTAAACAAGCAAAAGGGAGAGGGAGGGAGAGAGAGAATGCACTCTCCCTCCTTCTCCCTCTCTTTCTCTTTCTCTCCCTCTCCTATTTCCTCCCCCTCCCTCTCCCTCTCCCTCTATTTCTCTTTCTCTTTCTTTCTCTTTCTTTCCCTTTCCCTCTCCCTCTCCCTCTCTTTCTCTCTTACTCTCTCGTTTCCTCTCCTAAACAAGAAAAGAAGAAAGTAATTTAAACATTAAACAAGCAAAAGGGAGAGAGAGAGAGAGAATGCACTCTCACTCTCTTTCTCTCCCTCTCCCTCTCTTTCTCTCCCTCTCTCTCCTTCTCCCTCTCCTTCTCTTTCTTTTCCTCTCCTAAATAAACAAAAGAGAACGATTTAAACCTTCAACAAGTAAAAGAAAGAGAGAGGGAGACTCACCAATGAGATATGGCGAGCGTGGGCAGCTTCTCTTTGCAACGAGGGCTCCTCCTCTCCTTCGCGAACAACGACGGTGGCGGTGGCGGTGGCGGCGGTGGCGGCGGCAGCAAGTCTCTTCCTCCTCTTCTCTCACAAAGCCTTGGCTCTCTCCCTCGCTCTCTCCCTCGCTCTCGCTCTCAAAAGGCGAAGAAAACAAAATGAAAACGGCGCTCTGGTTTCGGCCGCGCTTTTTTTCCCTGCGGCGTCGCTATTTGCGTCCCTATATGCGTCGCTATTTGCATCGCATTTGCGACGCAAATAGTGACGCATATAGCGACGCAAATAGCGACGCCAATAGCGATGCCAATAGCGACGCCGATAAACGCCGTCGCTAATCGGCGTCGCTATTGCCCCAGTCCCTTGTAGTGAAAGCATTTTCTTAAAATGATTAACTGCCTTTCTCTCACGGTGGCAGCCCCTAAGTCATCAATAAACACCTTCAACTCTTCAGGGGATATGTCACCAAATGTCTTATCTGCTGTTCATTGCCACGAACCAGGCTCATTGCATAAACCAAAGGCCATCACATGGTACACAAAAGTACCAAAGACAGTAATAAAAGTTATTTTCAACTTGTCCTCTTCTACAATTGCCATCTAGTTATATCCTGAAAAGCAATCCATGAACGAATATATCTCCCTACCTGCTAATTGATCCAAAATCTGGTCAATGAATAGCAACGGGTAGTAATCCTTAACCGTCTGCTTATTCAGCTCTCTAAAATCTACACATAATCGGATTTGATTATTTTTCTTCTTCCTGATAACAACTGGTGAACACCATTCCGTGTGTTGCATAGGAAAAATCAAACCCGCTTTCCGAAGCTTCTGTAACTCCTCAAACAGCCCGTCCCTAAGTTCAAAAGGCATATGCCTTACTTTCTTATGCACAGGACGATTGCCCTCTTTTACAGGAATAGTATGAACAGCCAGGCTAGGAGGAATACCCCTCAGCTCATCATAACTCCAGGCAAAGATATCGCGGAATTCTTGAATTAGGGACACATAGTCCTCCCTTTCTGCTGAACTCAGCATAGAACCTAATTTAATTGGCCGCGAATCATTTGGCATGCCAAGGTCTAGCTCAATAACATCTGCATCTCTTATATGATCTTGGGCCTCTATCGGCTCGTTCAAAGTGATCTGATAGATGTCTTCCGTGGTGGATCCCTCTTTGGACTCATCACTCGATGATGTCTCACTGGCGGATAAATCCTCTAATGTCTCCAATTCTGTAGAAGATAGAGGAGCTCTCTCACTCTATGGGGACTTAGGATAGGTTCAATCACCACACGCTGAGCACCTCTGCCAAATATCAGCCGACCGATGGGTATATCCACTTGACAATCCGCTTGGAAGATCCAAGGTCGTCCAAGTAATACTTGGTAACTTGGATGCCCTGCAAAACGAATCACCCTAAAGTCCAACAAGCATTCTACATTTGCAACAGTGACATGGACCTTAGTAATGCAACCTTCCAGCTGTCTCAAACTATCATCCGCCATTCTGAGAATTGTGGAGGTATCTTTCTAGATCGAAAGACCCAACCTTTCCATCAATTCAGAACTCATAATGTTAACAGATGATCCCGTGTCAACAATGGCATAATCTACTAATATCCCATCGACATAGGCTGCAACCCTTGGGCAATGCTTCTCAGCATGCTCGAACCAGTCATCACCAACTCGAGCAATACCCAAAGGTTCCAAAATATACCCGGTATGCAAGATCTTTCTAAATTCCTTGCGTACTCCTGGAGAAAGCTTAATAAGCTATAAAATGTTCACATCTGGCTTGACTTCGCAAAGAGAGCTCGCCAAATCGAATTCATGATAGTTCGATAGAGCTCGCTTTTCACGCCAAACCATCCGCACTTTAGGTCACTGAACCGGCTTTATTGCCTCTTTTTTAACTTTCACCTTCTTCCTCGGTGGTTCCCTATCCTTCTTAGCATCGGCTTTACTCTCCACGGGCTTCAGAGGTCCCCCTTCCATGGCAGGATCCAGAACTTGCGTTCCTTTGTCTCCCTGTTTAGGGTTTCCGTCGACAGGCTTATCCTTGTCGGCCTCTCTACCCTTTTGACCTCTTGTAAGGACAACTCGCAAATTAGATGTTTCTGCATAATTAACGCGCACAGCCTCAATCAAACTAACCCCAATACCACTAGGTAGCTCCTCCACTGTAGTCTTTAGTCATTGGAGTATTTGTTTAGGCCCGTCTTCTCGCTGGGAATCATTTCCTTGTGCACAATGATTAACAGGCCCTGGTTGCCGACTACCTCGCTGGAGGGAACTAATCTTACTCCAGCAAGTGGCTACTAAATGGCCGGATTTTCCACAAATGTCGCACTTGACATTTGAGCAATTTCTTGGATAGTGTTGCCCATCACACCATTTGTAGTTAAACCTCGAAGGTGCACCCTCATCTGGGTATCTACTTCCTATCAATTTTTTTTGTTTTTTAAGGAAGTTGACATCAACGGCTATTTGTCGATACTGCTCTGTAATCATGTCGGTATAATGCTTCATCATGTCCTTAACCTCGCCAAGAACATTGGAAGCGCTCGACTCGTAGCCTTGATCATTACCTTGTCATTCCATCGGCCTAACAATTCGATTAGGCACTGGTTGTTGAACCACAGGCATGGTATTAGGATTAACTTCCCGGCTTCCACCATTTGGAGCCATTTGACTACTCATAGGCATCGACATGCTAGGGGGAGCTAGTAATAAAGGCACATTCTGCATCATGTTCCCTCTCCCATTAGGATTAGCCATTGCTATCCCCTGGCTACTACTGCCATTGGCCGTCGCCATATTATTTCCCAATGCTAGACCCATATTTGCATTGCCTCGAGAGGCATAGGCTACTTGTAGTCGAGATTCCACTTCTTGTGCCCGTGTAATGGCAGTATCTATATCCCCCAAAGGGACACTACTCAACTGCATTTGGATATTAAAGTCCAAACCATGCAGAAAATATTGCAATTGGGCAGCTGCTGGGATAGGAATAGAGGTGCCCAACTTACGGAAAACCTCTTTTAACTTCTTCGCGTAAGCACGAATATCCTCGTGTGGTTCTTGGCGGGTTACGTTGAGTACACGCAAACAATATTGCCCACCCCTTTCAGGGGCAAACTCCCTTTGAAAAGCTCCATAAAATGCATCAATATTCAATATGGTTCCGGCTTCTAAACCATGATACCATATGGCAACTCTTCCTTTGAGAGTCATGTTGAAGAACATCATTAAATGCCCTTCTTCATGGATGCGACAGTTAAACATCAACTTTTGAAACTCCCTGATGTGGAGTTCCGCATCTTCCTCAAGTAGCCCATTAAAAATGGGTAGCGGGTAACCTAGAGCCGGCAAATCCGTTGTTCCTGCAGGAATTGCAATAGGCTGCGCCATGACGGAAATTGGATTTGCACTAGAAATAGGGGACGGTTGGGCTACACCTCCCGCACTTGATGTAGATTGGCTTATGGAAGGAAGGGGAGCACTAGAGCTTCCTCCTTCTCCTAACTTACTACTTGTGGCACCAAGACCACTAGATCCACTCCCTCGTAAGGGTTCAGCACCACTACGCTTAGGGGAATACCTCCTAAGAATTTCAGCACGTTTCCTAGCTCTTTCGTCTCTCTCTTGCTTTTGGATTTCTGCTAGACGATGCTTATCGATGAATAACGGATCAATCTCAGTATCCTTTGGCATATACTGCTAATTGGTCCCTAGACAACCAGGATTCGAGGACCGCCACTTCTAAGCGGCTCCCGGCAGACGCACCACTGATGGGACCTAAAATGGGCCGGCACTGGCTCATGCACTAACCGGACCTCTATCATGCGCTCAACAACCCCACGGCCTCGCGGCCAAGAGCGTGGATGACACATACATTATCTTCCTAAACATCTTGCGTTTGTATCACGTCTCGTAGTCCAACTCTAACCCAATCAACACTCCTCAGAGGGAGTCCCTAGCACATTGCCAAATAGCACGAAGTACAAACATAGGAGGTCCTCCCACGGCTGACTGCCGCTACCTCACTACGACTCTCCTACACCTTGGGGATTGGCCCCTCCATGCGTCGCTAAACATATATAACATTTCGCACACAAACTTCTCTCTTTTATGATTCGCATATTTCCAGGAGATATACCATGCTTCCTCACTTAACACTATATTGGGGAATATGGGAATTTTCCATAAGTTTGGGACACGTGGTCAAATCTTTGGATTTTTCATAACTTGAACACAATAACTCCAAATCAAGCCCTCTATAGCTCAATAGATTCCATTTTTCAAGTGATTTCCAATGATAGGTTATGGTTCTGAGAAACTCATGGGCATGTTATCCGGGTGCTACCTTTTTAGTATTCAAAAACTGGGAATTTGGAGATTCCCAAACTCACTAATATTGTGTTACTTTCTTTTCCCTTAGACCCAACGCCTAGCCTATAGTTTGGACAACCTTACTCACTCAACATTGGTCATGTCTCTAAAAAGCAATTGCCATGCATCCAGGAGGTATTGTCTGACACCTTTTAAATTTCATGCTTCATGCAAATTGTGAATGTCCATGTGCTCGAACAATTAAGAAAATCAGCATTGGTGCACATGTGGAAAACCATTCTTTCAATGATTTCGACTATTGCTCGTATGCGGCGTTGCATGAACCTAGCACCGAGAAACCCTCATACTACTAGGTTCTTAATCTGTAATTATCGACCAACCTAAATGGTATGCATAAAAACCAGCAAGCTTTCCATCATTTCATTCAACATTTAAACACCTTTCATACACTCTACCCCCTCACCCATTTAGGTTGTGCATGGTGCATAGGTTTAGGGTTCATTTTTCACATTTTTATTGTATAAAAAGCCATAAAAACTCACTAGAACATAAAGGTAGGGTTGAACTGAGGCTAAACCTCATACTTCAAACCCCCCATACATCCACAAACATGGTTCTTATTTTTCCTTAATTTTCGGTACTCAAAATCCATTTTTCCCCTATTTTTAGTGGTTTTTTCCTATTTGTCTTGTATTTTTTGCAATATTAAATGACTGAAAATTCAAAGTGAGTTGTGGACTATGGCCCTTAGGTTCATTTTCAGCAAAAAAACAAATTTAGTTGGTGTGTCTTATTATATTTTTCATTGATATACCAAAAACACCCAATTTTCCCATATTTTGCATGTTTTACGGGTTTCACACTATTAATTTCATCCACAACACTTATGATTTTCTGATTTTCTGATTTCAAACAGTTGGATGACATTGCAAACAACATCATAATTCATAATCATCCCATGGGAACAAATATTTGTGAAGCAAATTGCATAAAACTTCAATTTCCTTTGTAAAAATGAGATTACCGTTCTTTGCGGGTTGTGGGTTTTTATTTGCCATATCTCGGGACTGATTTCCAGCCACCATTAATGCTCATGACAGTCCACAATCAACAATATTCCTTCCTCTTGCACCACGAAGCAATCCGATCTTCATTGAACAAGCATCCATCATCCATTCTTCTTCTTCTTCTTCACCACATGAATCTGTCTTTAGGGGAGAGGGAGGGAGGAGAGAGAAAGACTGAAATCACAGATCTTCATAGAGACCGTCAATGGAGGAGCGAAGCACGGCGATAGAGTCAGCATCCAGGGGGGATTGAAGCCCCATGATCACTTGGGTGGGTTGTGTTGAGCAGCCATGATGCCTCTCCATCCCTTCAAGCGAAATTTGTACCCTCTTCCTCCACGCCTTCTCTCCACGATTCTTCATCTCTCATTTGCATGAAAGTTTCATGCCACATTTAAATTTGGGCTCCCAAGGGTCACTTGTCAATTTTGGCCAAATTTTGTCCACCCCTTCGCATCTTGACCGGTTTCTTGGCCATTTCCCCGTCTGGACTCGGAATTGAGCTCTGAAAAATCCTGGGCATCCGGCTTGGCAGCCCGCATTGGCCAGTAACTCGTGTCAACCTACAGGACTGTCTAAAAAATTATGAAAAATCAACAAGTGTCGCTCGGGCGCCTTTAAAGCACTTTGGCGCTTAAAATTGTCCTAGATCGAGCCGTCGCCTTCAACGTTGAATATTTTTCCCTTGATATTCATAATTTTTAGCTATTTTTAAGCACTTCTCGACAGCAAAATTTAGCTCTCATTTTTCCCCTAGGGAAATTAGCGAAAAGGTGTGTAACTCTAGATTCAAGACATGTCAAGTTAGTCTTCTCCCTATTTTCTTTCTGCTTTTCACAGCAATGGGATGAGATATGCCTTGGAGGGCCACACATGTAACATGCTATGGGCTCATGTTTCTAACCTCCTCTTAGGCCCGACCTCTCCCTCTCTCTCTACCTAAAGCCATGAATAGCACAAGCCTAAATTCCATTAATATGGGATAACCCTCCTCGTTATAAGAGACAAGGATTCACCTATGAGTCTTCCTCCAATGGTTCCTCTACAAAGTGCATTAGAGCATTGCTTGGTGGATGGATCACTATAGGTTCTAGTAGTCTAGGGATTCCTGTTGGGTTTATGTCTCGGTTGATGTCGATCCTTGGAGCAGCTGGCTTTGAATCATTAGGTGCGGGTACAACAAATTGGGCTCCCCTTCTGAAGTAAGTCTAGCTAACTCCTAGTGGATAGAATGGCTAAGCACAGGGTTTTTGTTATGGCAATTGTCTTGGCAATCGGCAATGCATAGCATCATGCTCCAATATTTCATAGTTAACCACATATTCAAGAATTTGGGAATGTTCATAAAGTTTGGGGATTCCTAATGTGATTAATATTTGAACACATGGTCAAATCTTATCCCCTTACTTGAAGGAGAAATGTTTCCTCTAGATATTATATAAGCAATCCCCCCAACTCCCACTCTCAAATATGGGGTTAAAATTTAGCCACTTGGTCAAATCTTTACTCCTTATTTGAAAGTGGAACTTGGGAGATTCCTAAATTCTCTAATATGGTATTAGTTCATTAGGGCCAAAAACGCTTCAAAAAATGCACTTTTGTTAATCACGGGATTAAGGAAAGGGCCAAAGAGAGTTCGCCACGTGTGCAAGAATATGGTATTCTTGTCTCCTCTTTTTTAGAGATAGTGGAGTCCATTTCGTGATTCTCTCTTCTTTTTTAGCCAAAACCCCTAAAGTCTGACATGTTTTGGAGTCCCAAAGACGTTATTTACTTACAAATCTGACAAAATACATGACAAAGATGTGATGAAATTAATAATGAGTTTTTTGAAAGTTGGGAGATCTTTCAATATTGTTTTTGGTGCCCAATACATACTCATTTGGGTTCTTGGTGCTACTTTTTAGTTCATTCACCCCTCTTTGAGCTTCTTTCTCTGCGCTTTCATTCTTTTCATGGCTTCCTCCAGGCGCCCTTCTCGTTTAATACACTCTTGCACAGTCTATAGCCAGGGAGTAGATGGAAATTTTGAGCCCAAAACCTTTGCTGTAAATGATTGAGTTACCATGCTGCCATCTTGCAAGGGCTCCCATAAGGTGAAAAGAAGAAAACGAGAAGATATAAAACATCACTGGAAGGGGCATATCATTGCCTTCAAAATTATGCCCGAAGGCTGGTTTGTCAAGGTGCAACATGTTTACATGGCCAAGGATATGCACTTGCCTCCAAACGAACGTGTTCCCCAACAAACACATTGTAAGTTATAAGTTGAATAACGTATATAATTCTTTTCCATTTATGCAAGTTCTAACAAACGGTTCGTCATTGTAGATATCTTTCCGTCAACAAGTATTGAATGGCAACCTGTGGAAAGCCTAAGTGGGACTTTCCATGCCATTCATAAGGTATTGGCAGACATTATTTATGCCGATCAAACTGTGTCTTTTTATAGTGAATGAAAGGTTTTTATATATTATGCACAGTATGTGGTTCCCTCTAAAGCAGATAGGTATGGGAATATCGAAGATTTGCCGTTGCCAAGTCTTTCATCTCTAAATTGGGAGATTCCTGACAAGGTAACAGTGCAGAGTTTCAAATTCAAAATATCTCAAGATATTAAAAAGTCCATGACAGCTGGAAGGATCTCAAGAAGAATACGTTTATCATGGTTTGTACCCCTCCATATCTTCGTGGCTTGCTTCAAAACAGCAAATTTACAAAGAACGAAGGTATCCTGGTTAAGTAGAAACTTTTCGGAAGAGGATTTGGACAACACTATAGGGACGCATTGGAAATCTAGAGAGTGCGACCACAAAGGTGATATCTTGAGGTGCAGTGCATGCCCTCAATCCTTGGCTTTGGCTTACAGTATCCCTCGCCAAAATCTTGCTTTGGGCTTTGATTACAGGCGATACAAACTAAGATTGGGTATTTGGGTTCCCTTGGATTCTGATATAGATAACACACCATATAAACTTGTGGTGCACGTTTTTCCGCATGAAGTAAAGAAGGTGAATGTTACTTCCAATTGGAGTCTGAAAGATGTGAGGGATACCTTGGAATTGCTAGACAATACATCCCCTAGATATAAGTTCAAAGTGAATGGTGTAACAATTGGTAAAAGAGCCGAGTGCTCTTTCTTTTGTACGAGTTGTTTGTCTCCCACAATTGTGAGTTTGGGGCCTTGAGAATGAAAACTTGGCAGGAATTTATCTTAATAGACTGTCCTTAAGATATTCTTTAATGGGAACTTCATAAGCTATCGTGAAGCAAGTCGCCTTTCGAATGTGTATAAATAAAATGTACATTGCATCCGATTTATAAGTGAAAATTTTCATTATTTATCTTAATAGACTGTCCTTAAGATATTTTTTAATGGGAACTTCATAAGCTATCGTGAAGCAAGTCGCCTTTCGAATGTGTATAAATAAAATGTACATTGCATCCGATTTATAAGTGAAAATTTTCATTATACAATGAGGTACAAAAATTGCATAAAAATGTACAAAGCCAAAATAATAAGGCTCGTGTATAAAATGTACATTACATTCGATTTACAAGTGAAAATTTTCATTACACAATGAGGTACAAAAATTGCATAAAAATGTACAAAGCCAAAATAAAAAGGCTCGTGTATGCTTATGTTTGCTATTTTCATTCTTTATCGATTTCTTCAAAGATATTTTTTCTCACAGGGCCTTTCTTTGATTGTTGAAAAAATTTGACCTTTACAGGTAGTCTCTTTTCTTGGGGCTTAAGAGGGGATGGATCAAATTTAAGAGGAGAGAGCACTGGCATTCCTTTTTTCTTAGACTCTGCAGCAGTGGTCCCATTGCCTTTTCCCTTGCCCTTGTCTTTACCATTGCCATTGTCCTTACCCTTTCCCTTGACCTTTCCCTTGCTTGTGCCCTTGGCCATTGAAGTTTTGGGAGGAAGAGGGGAGTCAGGATCATACGGTGTGATTGCTTTGTCTAGAATCAGCTCGATGCATCTCTCCCTTATCCACCAAACATATGATTCAGGATAGTCTCTACACTGTAAGAATAAATATTATAAGTTAGTGAAAAGACATCATGATAAGGGTTACACAAACATCAAACAAAATAAACTTACATTCACTCCTTCTATTTGTAACAGCTTTGAATCCACTGTTCTGCAAATGTTTGAGATAACTCTCCATCCACAAGAATGCGCATCGCTTTGCAATGGAACTTCTTGTAGAAGAAAAGTATACGGCCTTTGAGGATCAGCAAGATCCTCGTATGTTGTATCCAAAAATGTAGAAACGAGTCTAGCAGCACTGTAAAAGGAAGCTTTGTAAGTTCAAAATATTATTTATAAAAGAAATCAAAGTAAGTAATTTTCTTCCAACATACATTCGTGCTTGACCGTGAACACCGCTGAGAGAATTCATAAAGATAATTTCCCTTGAAAGACAATTAATGTAGATGAGACTCCAATGCCCTCTGCAAATTCATAAAAGAGGTGAGTAGAAGGGTGAAAGCAAATGAACATAAATTTTCCTCTACAGAAAAAGAAAAATACCTTTCTACATAAGGGAAAAAGATGTGGTAATTTCTCACACTATCGAAGCTACGAAAAAATGGTGAAATATTAGAACCAGATTTTGCAAAAAGTCCCACAGAGAGAAGTGGATCAACAATGTATATGGTTCTTCGGATATCGAGAGTGAGAGAGGAGACCAATGCCCTGCAGATAATAGGAAAAGCTATTCAATACCAATTTCATCCAAAATATAATTGAACCTATAAGACTTAACTTATGCAACAAAAAACCTTACCTTATGCAACAAAATACCACGGAGTCAGATAGTTGGAGATCCCTTTTTTCCAACATGGGCTTGTCCTCGGGAGATATACTAAGATATTCCTCCTCAGGTTCCCCAGCAACATTCACAAGAATCTGCCCATACACTTTGCCCATCCTCTCGCTGTTGACGGGAGCAAGTGATGCGGCTTTCCTCTTGTAAATATCGTCTTCAGTTTCAAACACCTCCTGATTTTCTTCACTCAAGAAAGCCTCCTGCTGGGTGGCACCCCTTGTAGGGTAAAGGTGACTAACATCCTCAACATTTAGCTTTTTCTCTTTCCTAGACAATTTTGGGGGAACGTTAAGGATTTCAAAGGCTTTTTGATCATTGGAAGGCAAGGGCCTCAGGACTTTGTCAAACCTATACCTCACTCTGCTGATGATGCTGAAATCTTTATTCATAAGGGTGATCCTATGAGCATGGGCGGCAGCAATGTAAGCGTCGTTCATGAAATCAATAACAAAATCTTCTGCGGCCTCTTGCAGGGCAAGAATGGCTGAGAGTTGCCACTTCTTATTTAGACCAGAGACAGTTGCCACTTGAGACAATCTATCAGAGATCTCTTTAACCACCCTTATAAAAGCAGCTTTTGGAATGACATGCTGTGTAGCTCTCTGGGCTTTCCTGATCTCACTGAAACATCTTTGCATATAGAAGAACCTGGACTTCCTCTTTCTCTTTTGTGGCTTGGGGTGTTCAGTGGCTTCAGCAGATGTGGGCTCAGGTACCATTGTAGGGAATGAATCTTTCACAGGGTAAGCCTCATCCTTTGCTTCCTCAACTTCAGGTGAAGAAACATTTATAGAAGATGTAAGGACAACACCTGGTGTAGGGGGGATTTCTGTTGTAAAATGCTCTGGAGCTTGTGATGGACCAGCTTCTTCTACCCCTTAGATTCATCAAATTTTAACTTTCTTCTACCCCCACTGTCCTTCCCATCTAGATACACTCTTCTTGCAGTTTGCTTTGTCCTTGCCATCCAGAAAAGCAAAAATAACAACCAGAAGGACAATAACTGAAAGACAAATTCGCGAGGAAAAATACGAAATGAGCAATTCCGATACGGCGCGATATGAACAAAGCGAGCAGAATGGAACAACGCCTTCGCTCCGTATTGGAGATCAGATGCCGATACGGCGCGATAGGGAGAAAACGAGCACACCGTTTGGACGCCCTCGCTCCGTATTGGAGATCAGATGCCGATACGGCGTGATAGGGAGGAAACGAGCACACCGTTTGGACGCCCTCGCTCCGTATTGGAGATCAGATGCCGATACGGCGTGATACGTAGGAAACGAGCACACCGTTTGGACGCCCTCGCTCCGTATCGGCACACCTCTTTTTGCTAGCGAAAGAAGGACTTGTATTGCACCGTATCAGCCAGCAATACGGGAAGAGCTCGAGAAATGAAAAGTGTACACGTTGGAAAAATGACCACTTATATACCCAGGTAAATCATGACACGTGTCAGACACGTGTCCGATACTCATTGTGCCACGTATCTGCATTTATGGTCCGTATGCTACGTGTCAAGTAATGACCGGTCCACTTGTTCACCACGTGGTTATCGGCCACGTGTTGCCCAACGGCTACTGCCATGTGTATGAGACTAACGGATACTGCCAGGTGGCATAATCCGCGCCTACATAAGGGTGTGTTTCTTATCTGTACGGATTTTTTTGGTTTCCGACCTCTGTTTCTATTGCTGATACGGCGTGAGAGCGACTGTTGGTTTTCTTCGCTCTCCTCTCTTCGCTTTGTTTTGGAGTTCTCTAGATCTAGTCTTCTTTCAGCGTTCCTCAAGCTCGTGTGACCACCTTTTTTGTGGCTCTAGCGCTTCTTACTGGGATCACCGATACGGCACGAGGGGGCCTTTCCGTCTGAGTCGTTTCTCTCTTATCGTGCCGTATCGTCAGAAGTTGGAAACATGTCTGAACCCATAGAATCCAAGGTTTCTTCAGGAACTGGTAAAAGAAGAAGGCTTTCAAAAGGCTCAAGTGCATCAACATCTGATCAGCCTGTGTATTCTTTTTCCTCTCCATCCTCTGCCACCAGTGTGAGAAAGCCAAGTACATCTCCAGGGAAGCGAACGTCAGTAGTGAGAGGTCAAGGAGTATCAGAGCTCATTGATATCACTCCATCAGAGAGGCTGCTTGATTTTATGCTTCAGAATGGAATGGATCTCTCATTCTATGGAGTTGTGAAAAATATTTTTAATCCTGATTGGGAACTTGACAAAGTTCTGAAATCTTGTGAAAAATATATAATGGAGGACTTTTTGGAGTTTGAAACTCTTGCAGGTCCTTCTGTTGAAGTTGGCACAATTGAATATGTCCATGTTCCCATTGGGTCAATAGGAAATGAAAAGGCAGTATTTACTAGAAAGTGCAGGGCCCACTCTTTGGAGAGGTTTCATTCAACAGACATATTTTGCTGCACTCATTCCAAAAACTACAAGATGATGAGAAAATCTGCTGCTTTTATTATTTTCAGCCTTGTCAAATACCCTGTGAAAGCTGAGGAGCAACAGTTGGAAGGAGCAAAGACTGCCAGCTTTTGCATGTTGGATGATCTAGCAGATGAAAGGGAAACAGAGGAGGTTGTAGATACAGATTTTGAGGCTTCCATTGCTGAGAATTTGGATGTTGCTCACTTCAAAGCTGAGACTATCATTGAGGAGAGCCAAGGAGATACAAACCCTCAACCTGATGAGAGTTCTCACCATATTGTTCCTTCCCTGCCATGTATACCTTTCAAGGACAAGGAGTACATTTTACTATCAGATATTCAAAAACTTTTTAATCTCAGGGAAGATTATTGTCTTGCAATTATTGCAGAGGCTTCTGATGCTGCAAATGGGATAATTGACACAGAAAATGAATCAAAGGAAGAGATTCTGAAACTTGATAAAGAAACTCTAGATGATAAGTTTATTGATGCTGATGAGGCATTCTCTCTTTGTTTTGAAAAGGCCAAAGAAGCTAAGAAAGAGTTGAGGATCACTGATGAGGACTTCGATCGCATTCAAAGCGAGCTCGGCATTTCCAATTTTGGAAGAGAGGAGTCTGAATATGTAAAAGAATTGACTAACACCAATGAGACAGCATCATCAATTAATTTATGGAATCCGTTTAAATTGGAGTACGATGAAAATCAAGTGGTAAGATAATTTTGAATTTGCTTTTACACATTGGTAGGTTTACATTTCATGCTCATTCAGTATGGGTTTTATTTGCAGTTGGAGATTGCCGATACAGATAACTTCTTGGGGCGTGGCAAAGGATCGAGAGCTGCTAGTAACACCACCAAAGACATTGCACTCGGCCACTACTTGGCTAGGATTGACCCTGAATCCTTTTTTGTACTTCATAGTAGTTTCTCAGAGGACGCAGCATGGCCGATACTTTGTATTAAAGCTCTTACAAGGCTTCTAGGTTTCTCAAGATTACAATATAATGCCCACAAAATAATGTTTTTGGAAAAGACTGCAGCAATTAGGATTTTTGGCTACGGTCCAGGTTACTCTACTTCTAGAGCAGGATACTTTTTGGCGTTTTCATCCTACGCCTTAGCTGCAGACAGAACTGATGTAAAATCTATAGCTGGCTACAAGAGAAAAAAATTTCTACGTTATAGAGGAAAGATTCCTGAGGAGGAAGAGAATGTGAGAGTTTTGGAAAACTAGCTTTGTATATATTCTTTCTTATATATAAAAGTGTGATTGCTCATGTGTCATTGCCGTCTTTTATTTGCATTCTTTGAAGTTGTCGTCGAAAAAACCAGTTGAATAGCTCCTCCAAAGCATTGCTTTTTGTAACTCCTCCCCCATGCCTTGTGCTTCGAAAATAACTTGTGTGTGCTTGGTAGTGGGATTTTTCCATGCCTTGGTTGCTATAAGTTGCTAAGGGGCCATGCTCCTCCACAAAGAAAGGTCCATGAATATGAAGAATATGCTGCAATACAAAGTAACACAAATTTTATACCAATTGAAAAACCTATCAAAATAAGCCCATATTAAATAATTATTACTTTACCAGATAAAAAGTGATATCTTTTTCTCCCCATGCCTCTTTTATCGCCTGAACAAGCTTTGTGATTGATCTTTTGAACTCTTCCGCATATGTTTATGTTGTCTTATGTTGCCTGAGGAGTTTCAGAAAAACATCAAGGTGTATCCAGACCTCCATTCTAAGAAACGCAAGCCTCAGCGTGCTTGCAACATTTGTTGTGATCTCACATAGCTCTCTCCAACACTCCCAAGCTGCATTCACCTGCTTTCCTGAATGATTTCCTAAGAATCGTCTAGCTTTTGAGCCTCCCATAGAGGCATCGGCCAAGATATCTCTTGTTTTTCTTGAAAGTATTGGATCCTTTCTCAAGTGAACTTGGCCCCCATGAAATCCCATTTTCGATAGCAATGCCTCGCATTTATCAATACACTCATCTGATAAAGATAATGGCTTAATGGAATATGCGTAGTCAAGATGCAACCTGAGAAGCTTATCGATTATTCTAATCTCTGCATGCAAAGTACAAATATGAACATTCTTAAGAGAGATGGAAAGAATGGGATCCCAAATGTCTTCTATGTTTTTAAGTTTACTCAAATCTATAGAGTCTCTATTTGGGGCTCTTCTTACTGGTCGCAAACTACTCCAATCTTTGGATCCAATACTTTCCATGCAATAAATGCAAGGATATTTTGCATTTGCACCATTACATATTCCAAGCATACATTTGATAGTTTTCAAATCAGCACTCATATGCCATTCCACATTAAATTTACCAACCCCATCAACTACCAACATTTCGCCTTCACTTTGAGACTTAATGATATTTGGAATACCTGTATGGTTGAACAACCATTTCAACGTTTGATGATTTTCAATTGGTACCTGGGCTGCACCAATCCACCAAATCTCCATCTTGGATTGGATCTTATGCAATGGAGCTTTGCCCTCGCCATTGCCATGGTCAATTGCCATGTTCATGAGGCAAATGCTAATTCTTTCCATCTTCTGTCCCTTTTGAATCTGTGCTTCATCCAACTTCAAGGAAAACTTTAGAACACCATAACTTTCTTCTACTGTGATTTTATACATGTGAACCATTGCAATTTGCACCTTTTTTAGATCAACCCATATATTGTTAAACTCATTGTAATAAAAAATTGCCTATTTTTTTTGTTTTTCATAGGACATAGACCTTTCGATGTAAAAGTAATCTCCAAAAACATGTGGAATCTTGCGAATTATGGAAATTCTTGCAGTGGAAACTGCAAGGGCTCGGGGCAATCCAAATATAGTTACCCTATTGCATTTAAGATTTTTAAACCATAATCCAGAGATAGCACGGTAACCTTTTCGACTTATACCCACAGTATCGCATGTCTCTACGATTTCATTTGCTTTCACTGTGCCTTTTAAATCCTTCACTAACTCTCTCAGAGTTGGACCTCTCAAATCCACATTTTCTGGTGACTTAAGAATCCTCAAAATGTCTTTCTTATTCATGGTTTCCTTCAAAAGTTTGATTCTTTCCTCATTCTCTCGGATATTTATGCCTAATATGTTAGAGACATATTTCTTTGTAAGATTTAGTCTCCTTTTCTTTGCTCTCTCACACAAGCTGGTTATATTTTTTAATGGTCTCTTCCTCTCTCTAAATCCTACTGGAGTTTCTCTCAAGCGTATTAGCTTATTCTGCAATGAATTGTTAACATTTTTCAAAATATCAATCTGACTTGTCAACTCTAAAATTTTTGTTTGTGTAGTTTCTAGTGCTTTTTTCATTTCGTACACTTGAGCTATATATGTGTAAGATGCAGAGTATAACCTCATACAGTAGCCAAGCATTCCATTGTAACCTTCTCCAGCATATCTTATATAGTCATGGACATTCAAAAAAGGAGGTGGTTTACATGTAGAAGGATCCCTGGGATAGATATTTCCATCCACCCACAAATCTATATGCTTCATTCCTTGTGTTCGCAACCTGTTGGCTTCAATCTCATCTATCAATACTCGATGATGTATACTTCTCCAAGATGTGTAAGTCGGATCTAGCTGAATAGATAGCTTGTATTTACGTGTGCTTGCGCCTGTGTTATTTGAAGTAGTATTGCTAGACATTCTAGCAAATGAACCGAGCAAGAATCTCACAGTGATAGAAAGCAAGTGCAGCAAAAGGAATGGTAAAAGAGAATAGTGTATAGAAAGAAAACGCGGGAGCAAACAAATGCGAAGTTCGTATGAAAATCTCGAAAATACAAAATCTCTCGAGTTCCAAGACAATAAACGGCCGAAAAGGTGACCCCTGACCTGGATTAAAAGATGAGGGAAATTAATGGCCAACCTCTTCAATGAACCAAATATTCTCTCATTAATCACATCTGGACAACCAAATTTAGAGGTTTTATTCTTCCTAAACCTCAACTAATTAGCAACTTAATCACTTTCTTACAAGTGCCATTTTTGAAGCGTTTTTGGCCCTAATGTGGCACAATGCTGGGATTTAGGATCGGGACATTCAGATGGTAGGTGGTTCCCTTCATAATGCACACACTACACGTGAGGTCGTGCTAGCCTTCATATTGACTCCTGCAGTTTGGTTAGCTTAGACTTGAGCTCATCTATCACTTGGGTTTGCTCGACATCTTTCCTTTATCTTTCTTCCTAGGGCCTACTCATTCACTAGAAGTGTTGAGGTTCTCTTGACATTTCTAAATGTGTTGCTCCCTTGCTACATAGCCTTAGAGCTTCTCTCTCTGAGCAAGTCATCTACTTGTATGTCCTCCTCAAAGACTCTTGTGAGCACACCCTTTGCATGTTTGAGTTGCTTGCTAAGGCCTTATAGAGTTCTTTGTTGTAGATCACATTAATGAATATGGTGGTGCTCTCATTGGGTCACTCAGCTGTAGGTATCCTCTTGTAGAGACTCCTCATGTGTGACATAGTCTCATATATCTTTGTCTTTTTGGCTGACATTCATAAGCTTAACAATGAGGTTATTGGAGTATCCTGCCTCTGGTTTTAATAAATTAAGTGAGAAATAATTTGAGTATCAAACTCTAATATTAACGCTATCCAATTTAGTAAAGTTTAAGCTGGGAATTGTTGAAAATTTCCTAGAATCTTGCACCCACAATAATTCCCAATGAAGCCCAAGAGAAAAGGAATATTTTGAAGCAAGTTAAACCTCCAAGAGAGTCGAGAATGTGGAAGCTGAGGCAGAAATTTGGATCAAGTTCATGGAAGATTATTTTACTACTGCTGGAGCTATCCTAGCCAACCAAGCCATGATAGCTAAGCTAAAATTAATTGGCAAAGATTGACTCTGGTGGAAGTAGTGGTGCCGAGATCAAGGTGTCCCTAAAAATACCATTACTTGGGATTTGAAGAAAGAAGCTGTAAGAGGAAGATATTTACCTCCAACATATTGCACCTAGAAGATGAATGAGTTCTTTAATTTGAAGCAAATGGGATTGACCCTGGAGGCATATTACTCTAAGTTTTTTTCACTTATTAAATATGCACCCTCCATGGATACTGCTCAATAAGTGTCCAAGCTCTACAATGGGATAAATTCTCCTCTGAACACTCATTTGGAATCAATGCGTCTTAACAGACCTCCAAGATGCTTTGATTAGAGATGCTCCTATTGTGTGAGAAGTACAATCAAAACCTAAAAATAATAAGTTCTGAAGCTACAATAACCAGAACAAAGGAGGATTCAAAGGTCAAGCAAAAGAACCCAAGGTCAAATTCACGAAGGTCAAAAGAAAAAGGAAAAATCCAATGCAGTTAGAAATTTTGTTCCTACCTATGGAAACAAGGATGGTCTTAGGTGCTTCCACTGTAATAAGCTAAGACATTTCAGGAGAGATTGTCCAAAGCTTGGCAGAAACCATCACCAACGCCAATTTCGAGGTTAAGGTAGAGTTGCCTAAGGATATGGTCAAATATCTATGGCAAGAGGAAGAACATCAAATATTACCCTTAAAGATATCAATAAGGAGGAAGACCCTACTATGGAAGAAGATATTGAAAAAGCAATTGTTCATGCTGCATTCCACAAGAAGAGTCCAAATCATCAATATTTGATAATATAGACACCAACTAGTCACCAAGGTATATCATTTAAAGTTTTGATTGACTATGGAAGTACACACTCATTTATTTTACCCAAGTGTGCTAAGAAGTAACTTTTAACTCAATCCACTAGTGATAGAAGAAATTCTTGGAATAAAAGTGGGAATAGGTTAATACAATAGAACATAAAAAAGACCTCAGGTTGCATAAAGATGGGACAGATAATGAAGTGTTCTTGAAGGCCATTAATGATGAGGAGCTTTGAGTCACATCATAGGTGTTCTAGCACCTCTTTACTTACAGTAAGGCCACCGCCATCCCAACTATAGTCCCAAAATGGCTAAAAGATACCATAACAAGGAACATTATCAAGTAAAACTTGAAAGTGCTTTAGTTGGAATGTGTAACATAATATTTAATATAACCTCATAAGGTTCTCTTGAAGGTACCAAATTTGAATTTAAATCACACGAAGACACACAATTGCATTGTCAATTATGGTAGTGCACGAACCCAAGTCATACCAGTCAATTGGGTATGCCTTTGCAAGATATCATGCCCTCAATGTTTATAGCCCAGCAATATTCGATAAAGGAGCACACAAGAGAACATAGCACCCAAGAGAAAGAGAAGAAGCAAATGGATAAAGTAAAAATTCCAAATCCTATTAAGGAGCTAGATAAGCAAAAAAATAAACAAAGGGAAGAGGTTGAGCTAAGCTTATCATCATCACGAGAGTCTGATAAAGATGAAAGAGCAGTGTATGATCATCAAAACTGTCAAAAAGAGATTAAAAAGAGAGCAAAAAGACTAAAGACTCAAATTAAGCAAAGACAATAAGAACATGAGAGAGAAATTATGGTTTCCATTGAGGAGGTCTTATGCAAGAAGCATTAGTCAATCTCCAATGAAGTAGCATAGATCCTAATAGAAAAAGGAGACTCATTCAACAGGAACTAAAAAGTCATGGAGGAGTCCATTGTTATTAGAGTTAACAAACCCCTTCATAAGCTAATAGGTTAGTTAGGGAGGTGCAAATAAATGAGCTCACAAAGGTAAGGGAAGCTACAATAGTAAGTCAGGAGCTAATGACTCAATCAATAAGGGTGAAGATGCAAATCAATGAGCTCACAAAGGCAAGACTAACTACAAAACTAAGTTAAGAAAATAGATTGCACCCAAAAGAACCCCGAAACCACCTATGAGAAGCTAGATAGAACACTCATAGAACAATGGGAGTATATATGCATAATTCTTTGTTAATTTCATGCACTCCATTGGCCACTCGTACCATTAAAGAAAAATCCACCTTTTGAGGATATAATTTAAGTCCATTCGTTTCAATAAGAATGTGAGCTATTTTGCCATTGTGGGAGCATTAGAGCACCTATGTGGGGAGCTTAAGAGAGACAAAGCTAAAGCTATAGCAAGCATGCAAGATCTTTAGTAGAAGAGATTGAATGACTTAGATCAAGGAAAGGGACTCGGACTTTAAGAAAAAGACTTTGAGCCTTGAGAGAAAGTACAATACTCAAGGTCAAGGAGGAAGATGTGGAAATGTTGTATAAGTAGTTGCTTGACATAAACCAAAAACTCGCAGAGACCTCCCATAAGTTAGCTCAAGAAAAAGGTAAAACAATCTTATATGAAAAATAGAAAAAAAAACATTAGTATAGTTAATATTAGAATAATGGAAAGCTACATATGTAAGATAAAAAGAACACTCCTTGCTAGCTTGATAAGTATTGTTGATCAAGTGGAAAGTGAAACACAAAGATGATATCAAATGGTCCTATGACGAAGATGTCTAATGACCTAGGTCCAACACCATACAATGAAAGCCAACATAATAGAAGCTTAAAAAGTGATGGCCAAGTAGTAGGAGCTATTTTGAGAAGTGGCATTGATGGCCTACAGCTCACATATAGATGAACTTGAAGAACTCAAGGCTGGATCTCAAGTACCTTCTTGGAGAGCATGGAGCAAACCAAGGAGATCAATCTAATGAATGAGAACATGATGACCAAAGGAAGACCTTTCCATAGGAATAAGAAAGGGATATGAGGAGCATGAATTAAAGGAAATAGGTCTCCTAGAATCCAACACCTCTCTCCTATCACTCTAGAGCCGCCTGTAGTCATGATATGAGGAGCATGAATTAAAGGCAATAGGTCTCCTACAATCCAACACATCTCTCCTATCACTCTAGAGCCACCCATAGTCAATCATATTCCCTATTGACATGCTAGAGTTATTAGAGTTTGACATAGGGGAGTTGGAAGAGTGCTCAAAAAAAGAAGAGGAAGACCTAGAGCAAAAGGAGGCATAGACTACTATGATACCTTGATGGATGCATCCACCTTCAAAGGGTATTTGGAAATACCCTTTCTTTATATGCTATAGGCCATAAAATGACCCCTTTTACATTACTGAACGTAGACTTTTTTCAAATTTTAATTAAATAACCCCTTTTGTAAATATAGACCTATAAATTTTACTAAATAAAATACCCTTTGTTTTGAACTCATGTGGTATCTTACATGTTCTATAAGGTGCAACCCCATAGGTATGATATAAAGCTTAAGGGCTCAATTCAGAAGGTAGCAAAGCATCCTAGTCCCCCTAATCTTCTACCATAGGAAGAGGAAGATAATCTAGAAGAGACCGTGGAACACAAAGATTATTTGAAATAGTCCTGGTGAAGCTGTGCAATGACTTAGATGCAACATTATGCAATGAAAGCCAGCATAAGGTGTAGTTTGAATCTTATAAAGTTGTGATGGCCAAGTAGCAAGAGCTATTTTGAGAAGTGGAATTGATGGCATGCACCTCACATATGGATTATCTTGAAGAACTCAAGGCTTGACTAGGATTAATCTTAAGTACCTTAGAGAGCATGGATTAGATTAAGGATATCAATCTAATGAATGAGGAGCTAATGACCAAAGGAAAACTTAGTCCACCACATGAGGAAAAAGGGACATGATGACCATAATTTAAAGATAATAGGTCTCTACAATCCAACACATCTCTCCTACCACTCTAGAGACACCCATAGTCATGATACCCCATATTGACATGCTAGAGTTACTAGAGTTTGACATAGGGAAGTTAGAAGAGTGCTCAAAAAAAGAAGAGGAAGACCTAGAGCAAAAGGAGGCATATACAACTATGATACAAAGCTTAAGAGCTCAATCATAGAAGGTAACAAAGCACCCCATTCCCCCTAATCTTCTACCACTGGAAGAGGAAGAGAATCCAAAGAGACTATACAAAGATACTAGGAGAAGTAGAAATCATGCACTACACTAGTGTTTGATTTTAAAGTTAATGAAGAAAGTAGGTATAGAAGGCCGCTTCTGTAACATATAGTATGACTACTTGTATGAATAACTAAAAGCATTGCAAAATGAAGTGGCTAGGTCCTCGAGATATCACAATCTATTGAAAATCATACAATGTACATGGAAGCAATGATAGATATCACTCTTTAGGCATGCTTAAAAAGGGGGTGTGACTAGGGAGGTTAAGTGGAATTATGGTCCTATTTAGAAATATCACTCTTTACATGCTTTTCAATGTCACAAAGAGGATCCAACTATAATTTTAACAAGGAAATCAACATGCTTTTGTAGTACATACATAAAGAATTGATTTCTATTGGAGTTGCTACACTAATAAAGCTCATGTGTAGCCTTGGGATTATCATGTCTTGGTATCCTTTCATTAATGTCTTTGATTTACATGATTTTGTATTACATGCATCAATTCCTATTGGAATCCCTACACAAATAAAGCTCATGTGCAGCCTTAGGATTATCATCTCTTGGTATCATTGCTTGATGATGCTGAGGATGATGTTGAGTTGCTAGAAGATTATCTCCTTGTAGGTGAATCAAGTAGTTAGATAGGTTCATGTACAGAGTACACCATGATGCATTAAGTAGTGCTTTGTGTGCTAGTGAAACCTTTGTAGTAAATATAGATGTTGCAACCAATATTGAGGATGCAAATTTTTACTTTGTCAAATGCATTGTAGCAAAAAATATGGTTGGAAAGGGGTACATTGATGGATGGAGCAATGAGATTGACCAAGGTTCTTATATTGCGGAAGTATTGTATTACAAGTAAGTAGATACAGGTAGCTTCAAACTAGATAACAAGTAGCATGATGTCCACATACTCTCACATCTTATGTGTTGTATCAAAATACCTATCGAGTCAGTCCCAACAAATTTCTGAATGTACATAATTACCCAAAGAGTTATGAGGAAATTACATCAGCATGTCCTATGGCATTTAAAATGTAACCATATGGGATGATATCTCTACTTTGAACTTCCAATCAATCACTCAGATTAAAGACAACCCAAACTGAGGTCCTTGGCTTTGATTTCATTACCCAGACTTAGTTTTGTTTCAAAGTTAAGTTGTATATTGAGACTACTTATAATCTTTCTTTTGCTATCTAAGATTCTTATTTATGGCCTTTAGACTTGGTGATTTGTTCATTTTCTTTTCAATATCATTTTAAAACTTTGTTTCATTCTATCTAAAAGTTTTAATGTATTTGGAAAGATGTTGTCCTTTTTCTTTCCATTCAGCCAACTAATAATGGGATGCTTCTTTCTCTTTCTTAAGATACTTTCTTTGTTTCAAAAAATCTCTCTAGCATTCCTTGATATTTAATTGGATGTCTCTACTATGTCTTTGAAAGTATTCAACTCAAGTTAGTTTATCAAGATACAAACATACTTATTTTATCCATACTATCCAATATATTCTAGAGGATAATTAGCATTCTCTATACTAGTTGACATACTATCGTACTTAATCATCTTCCTAACATAAGTCAACATACATGTGAAGCTCACACTCAAACTCAATAATGCTAGGCCTATAACACAAAGAGTGTATTGTTCCAATAGACTATATGAGGACATAAGCAAAAAGAAATATGTTTTTCATTAAAAAATTTCCAAGATTACAAAAGGCCCATCAGAGCAATAAGGTGATAGTTAGAAAGGGCATAATTGGTTATTCATTACAATTAACGCCAATAAATATTTTTGTGCATGCATGGGAGAAAGAGGCTTTCATTTCACCTATAGTGGTTTAGGAATTGTCCTACAACTCCTGAATGCCACCTTCAAAGGGTTCAGCCATAGGCAATACAGGTTTCACATCATGGCCCCGATAGAGGGTCATCATGAAGATGGGAGTTTATTTAGGACCCTCTTTTACTAATAATATGGTAGAATATAAGGCCTTGATTATGGGGCTAAATGTAGCCCAATATGGTGATATCCACCAATGATTGGTGAAAGGTGACTCACCGTTAGTAATCAATTAGTTGAATGGCACCTATAGTATGCAGGATCCCATCCTACAGATGTACCATCATGCAGCCTTGAATATATTGCATATTTTTGAGACAATGACTTGTTAGCTAATTTCTCGAACAATGGAATGACTTTGCGAATTCCCTAGCCAATTATGATTTCGTTGAATATGTCTTTTTCAATTGTGGTCCAGGGGAGCTCTTACAATTACCTCCTAACATTAGCCCTAGACTACTTTAGGGTCTTCTTGCTAACACATCCTATTTTGGTTGCCCATGGTTAGTTTGGGTTATGAGTCAGGTAGCAATTGAGCACCTTCCTACTTTGTCATGGATACATAGGATTGTTTATCATCATATTCATTGGACACCCCTTGTTATTTATATAGGGGGTTAGCTAATAACCTAATGCACTTAGTGTAGGGCTTGAGGAGCCCTTATCCTTGGTTAATCTTGTGCTTTTGTAGAGTTATGTTAGGACCAAGGGTTTGTTTCAACAATATGATGTTGAGTAGTTGTGATGTGGATTATCTCATAAGGCCACAAGGACCGTTTCTATTGGATTCTAATGTTGTATTTCATAAGGCCAAGGGGCCATTTTGTTGGTTGTGAGCTATTTTATTCCCTTAGGCCAAGAGGGTCATGTATTTGTTTGGTGCAGGTGTGTTTAATAGTTTTTTATTTTAGTGACTACATCAAACAAGTTTGCCGAAGTGCCTAGAGGGAGCCTTTGCTGCATGGAAGCTTCATGTAGCCATTCCAAGTTTTCCCCTTAAGCTAATAGTGTTATATAAATATATGTGGGGGTTATTTTATTTTCATTTATTGAGGACTAGCAATCAAGGTATGAAGTCCTAGGATTAGGCTAGGTATATCTAGGGGAGATTCAAGTAGTTGTCTAACCTCTTGTCAAGACATTGCTAGGCATGAAAGACCTATTTTAGAAGATAGTCCTAATGACCATGTTCTGCTAGCCTACTAGGCAACTATTCTAGAAGTCCTTGCTAGTGTGAGGCAGTTAGAGAAACTTGCCGAAATAAAGAAGATGGAAATTTTACTATACTTGAAAAATAAAAATACAAAGGTGTGTAAAAAGGGGTTCTAACCCCTTAAACTAGAAAAGAAAAGAAAGAAAATTCTCAAGAGCAATTGATTCTCGCCTTGCAAAAACCTAGTAGGTTATTGGGGGTGCTGAGTTAGGACCCGAGGTCGATGCCTTGTCTTCCTAGGGGTAGCAACTAGCCAAAATAAAGAAATAAGGAAGGTTGGAGTGAAAAAGAAAGTAAGCAGGAAAAGAGAATCAAGTGTCACCTTGCGAGAGCTTGGTATGTTCTTGGGTACCAAGCTAGGACCTGAGCCCATGTCGTGTTCTCATTGGGTCACTACACGC
Organism: Lygodium microphyllum; assembly: GCF_053477565.2. Classification (NCBI taxonomy): domain Eukaryota; kingdom Viridiplantae; phylum Streptophyta; class Polypodiopsida; order Schizaeales; family Lygodiaceae; genus Lygodium; species Lygodium microphyllum. Next base: position 78,570,682 of record NC_141163.1, on the reverse strand, counting down.
TTAGCTCTCTTCTTTTTATATGCATGAGTATGGAAACTTTGAAAGGAAAATGTGTTAAAAGAAAATTTATGATGACCAAGCTATAGGAGTCCTTACCTGGTAGGAGGTCCTGGTTAAGTTGTCCTAGTTAGGTAGGTAGTTCAAGCCACCACTAGGATAACCTCTTTGATGGTTTTCTTAGTCGGTCTGTGTTGGAGCAATTGGTTAGTGACTTACTCTGGATTTCTGTCAGATTATGTTGTACCTATTCCTTATGGATCTTCATGCCTTGATTTTGTTAAGGGGTAGAGTGAGAGCTATTCTTGTGTTTTTGTTCAGTATATTTTTTGTGGTTGGCATCTTGATGCTTTTTTTGGTTGTTGTTTGTGCAGATTAGTTCATCGGATTCGACGGGCTAAGTTGCCCTATCCCGTGATCACCAATGAGAGCAAATTTTAGAGGCCATTTTTTGAAGTGGAAAAGAGCTGAGGGGCCATAAAATATAGAATTTTCATGAAAATGAAACGGTTGCAAATCAATGAGCTAGAGTTTTCCTAGATGGAGTTCAATGCCAGGAACCCAACACAAGTCTCAGTTTTTTAATCAAAGTCCCTTTGATCCCCATTTAATCCCCACAATGTTTCGCATTATGAAGTAGCTATGTGATCCAAGAGCTGGAAAGTGTGTGACGATGGCCAAAAGGTTTATATATTTCAATGATGTGAAGCTAGTTGTTTAGATAGATCTCAAAAAACCACTTTCTCTGTGGTGTGAACACTATTGAAAAATAACAAATGATGTATGCTACAGGAAGAGATGTCCTGAATCCCATATGCATAGTGAAAAGAGATGTGTTGAGGTTGGATGGATCATCAGAGGACTTTGAAGAGTGTCAACATGCCTCTAATATTGAAAAATGTATGTCATAATGTGCAGTTTTAGAGTAAGTCGTCGATTTCATCGTTTCATGATCAATCTTGGTTGGAAATGGTTAGAAATGATTGTATTTGATTGTCAGTGCATGTTGAAGAAATCACAAAAAATTAGTCGTAGACTATGCGATTTAAGGAGAAATATATAGTTTTTGGTTTTTTGTCGTGTATATGTTGTTCCTATGGGTTAAAACATTCAAACATAATTATTTTCAATAGGATCAATCAATCTAAACAAAGAAATTAGTAAATATAAATTATTTTCTATAAAAAATAGAAAAAATCATTTTTTGCATTAGAAAAATAAGATTTATGTTTGTGAATGTATGGTAGAGCTGAAGCATGAGGTTTAGCCTCAATTTAGCCCTATCTCTTTGTTAGAGTGGATTTTTATCACTTTCGTAAAAGGAAAATATATGAAAAACACGCCTTAAACCTACCAACGAATGCATAACTCTAAACGATAGGGATGTAAGAGAGGGGGATTTAATAATGGGCAAATACTAGCTACACTGGCTAGTATATAAGGTTTAGGGACTTGATTTTTCATTATCAGATTATAATACAAGTCTCCTTTCATCTCCATCTCCTTCTCCAAGCTCTCATGGCTTCTTCCTCTCACTTTCTGTCTTTCTCTCTCTTTTTCTAGTATTTCTCTCTCCTCCTCACTCTCTTTCTCTCTCTTTCTGTAGTCTTTCTCTCTCTTCTACACCTTCTCTCTCTCCTCTCCTTTTCTCTCTCGTGCCTCCTTCATTACAAGTGGTATCAAAGCTCTAGTTCTGATCCATTTAGTTACTTTACATGCTAAATTACCATCATTTTTAGTTTTAAAATCCAAGAAGCTTCAGGTACACAGTGATGACAGACACAAAAATGGAGGAGCACTGAAGAGCCACAGGTCAAGGACCAAGAGGACAATAGTTAGGAGCATTAATGGAGTCCTTGGACCAAGATTGGAGGCTCGAACACCACATTTATAGGTCGTGGTTCATTCTGGGCCAAATTTGAAGGTAAAATTTTATGAACAGTGGTCACAAGAAGTAGGGAAGAGTTAGTCTTGGTTACTTTTCATATGTAGTCTTCTCTCTCTTCATTCTCAAGCTCCTGCCAAGTTTCCATGGAGGAGAACAATAGCATAGATCTTCTTCTTTCCATCCCCAGTGATCAAATGCCTTCTACCACAGCTTCCAGGGGGCCCTATGCTTCATTTCAAATACCTAATTGAGTGACTGAACTGCCTCCTTCCTTCCTGTGCATAGCCTATAATTTGCGGTGCAAATTTCGAGCAGCTACCTGAGCAAAATCAGTAGCATACCAGGCCTCTCCTTCATCTTGGCCTTCTTCCTCAGCATCTGGCAGTGTATTCTTGCAAGATTGAAGCCACCATTTCATCCTCTTGGACATCCTTCAGCCTTTGAAACCCTAACAGGTGCATGCCATGGATAGCCATGGTTTCTCCTTGAGCATTCACACTGATTCTTAAGGGCTTTTGCCTTCCTTGGTCCCAAGAACTTGTATCTACAAGAATCCTTGAAGAAGCAAGCATCTAGAGGCCCGTACTTGAAGATGGAAGCAAGAGTGCAAGCTGGACATTTGGGGCAGCCATAGCCATGGACCACGACCTTCATTTTCTTCAAGTTCCCTTCAAGATTGAGTCCCGGGGCTTCAAGATCGGACTCTTTACCGTCAATGGAGCTTGCTTACTCAATGGGAAGAGCTATGGAGCACGCGAAGGCATTATGGGGTGAGATTTTGGGGCATTCTTCTTCTATGATCTTCAAGGCATGCTGAGAACTACTGGAGTTCAACCTTTCATTTCCCCATTGAAGAATCAAGCTTGAAGAATCAATTCTTGGCTGAAGTTGTCATCATGGAGCTAATGGGAGCATTGGAGACCGATCATGGGGACATTGGCCACTGATTCTTAGCCGGCTTGACCAATTTCAGAGGTAATTGACTATTGAGCTCTCTTCTAAATTCATCCTCTTGCTGAGCCTAAGAAGCCTATTATTGGAAGAGATTCAAGTAGTCAATCATGCATTTTCTTCCAGATTTCAATGCTTACATGCTGCCAATTTAATTTCAATCCTCTCTTAGGCTTCCTTCCATTTAAGATGATCCATTCCATGCTGGAAATTCTCATTACTATTTACTAATTGCCTCACCCTAACCTCTTGACTTGTGATGATTGTTTGAGCAAATATTAATCCCTGAAATCCATTGTAAATGAGGTGAGTTAGCAGTGAGTCACTGCTCGGTAAGCCCTCTGCTTATTCCCAATTTAGTTCCATGCACTTCATGAAAAGAATTACTTCCAAGCCACCCTACATAGCATGCTGATTGCTTAAATAATAAATGTCTTCCATGTATACTCCGGGTGAGGAAAAAGCCTGATGCCAGGCGAGGTGGCAAGACAAAAGAGGGGTGACCCCCCTTGCCATCAAAGACCCTGAAGGGGTGTATAACCTGGCCCGAGGGGAACTTTGCCCACCTCCCGGTAATCTGGAGACCAAAGTTGCTTGCAGGTGCAGGTACTCACTTGAAGAATTGAGATATTGACTTGGCACTGATGTATGGATGTATTATTGTCTACAAATGTATGGAAATTTTATTGAGGATGTATTTGTAGACATGGGAGTACATATGCAGTCAATGGTAATGAATGCAATGCTTGGGATGTATGAGAGATGCCTATGCATGGAGAAATTGTGCTAAGAGATGCTTATGACATGCTCAGTTCTGGAATAAGGCTACAAACAGTGAAATTGGATGACTGATCAATGCATTATGTCATGTGGAATGACCCTTCAGTCATGAATTGACAAGATAATCCATTATAACACCTTTCTTAACCCTCACAGGGTTTTGTAAGTAGTTTGTTTGCATTTACAGGGGTAAACCTACTCCCAGGAACTGAGGTGTAGGTCTTGTAGAGTGCCCACAAGTCTTATAAGGGCTTGGATCAGTTTTGGAACTCTATTTGGACTCCATAAGATACTTACAGGTCAAAATAGGTCTCCTACAAGTGTAGACAGGTTGTTGGACTGTACAGTACAATAGTATTTTTCCTATTACAAAATTTTTTGTATAAAATCTAGGAGTGTATGCTTATGCTCAATTCGAAGAGGGTATCCTTGGCTCTAGTTTGAACAAAAAACTAGGTCCATCGGAGCTTCCTATCTCAAGTTACGGGCAAAATAGTGACACGTGGTCTAACGGGACTGCACCTAGGACTGCACCTAACCATGGCAAATGATGACCTTCAGCAAAAAAATAAGGTATGCACGTGCACCGAGGGCTAAAACTAACCCTAAGGTGGAAGATTAAGATTATTCTCATGGCATGGATAGCCTCAGTGCACTCACTAATACCCTCAGTTCGCATGAGACAAAGCATGCTAAGAGAATTGATGGAAGGCATTGGTCAAATGAAGACCACTATGGACACCCTTGCTGCCCAGATTACTAATTGGATGGAATTCTAAATGAAAGGGAAGGAACATGAGGATAGATCGGGTATGCATGTTGGCCCACCAGTGAATGCAGCAAATATGAGCTCTCAAGGCATTTTGGGGAGAATGGGCATCCCTAATAGCACTTTTAAACAGGGAAAGCCTTCACATAGACAGGAGGTGCCCACGAACAATGCAATGAGGGGAAATTTTCAGTCATCATCACAAGGGCCCATGCCATCTATGCAAGCTCAGCCATCTTTTGGTAGAAATTTCTCTGACAATGGTTCATTTTTAGGTAGTCACATGGATCAGCCTCAGTTTGGATATGTGGGACAGCCACCTAATCATGAAAGAGAGCTGAGAGACAAGATTGTCTTCTCAAAATTCAATGGTCAATCGTCATCCCCAGCTGAACTTGAAGAGTGGCTCTCCAAGCTTGAGGACTATTTTGGCATCCTACCCCATAATGATGACCAAAAGATCCATTTTGCAACGATCCACTTGGAAGGATTTGCACATACATGGTGGAGGTACATTAAAAGAGAAAATCAGTAAGTAAACTCATGGGAAGCATTCAAGGCACTCATGGTGCAAGTATTTGTCTCACTGGTGGAGAAAGAAAAGCTTGCCCGCATCGATGGTATGGCCTTGAACAACGTGGTCTGGCTGCTAGAGAATATACAAATCAGTTCCTCAACCTTACCATGTATGTTGAGTCGATTAGTGATGATGCCAAGTTACACAAGTATGTGTATGGGCTGGATCCCCAACTCTCGGCCAATGCTTCAGCTCAAGACCCATCAGATTTGTTCAAAGCTATTGAATTGGCTGAAAGGTACTCTCGCAAGTATCGTCGGGATGCTTCATTTCAGTATGGACAGCAAAGAGGGGCATCTCAGCTAGTGTTTGGGCAGCAAAGAGGACACATGCAGTCATATTCTGGATAGCAAAGAGGTGCTGTAAGGCTAGGGCAGTTTGGGGAAAGTTATGGTGGTGGTAACATGTCATTCAGCACTCCAAAAATCCTCGCATACCCCACTTTTAATGCCTCAAGACCACAAGGAAATTTAAGGACAGCAAACAGCCCAAGAATGGATAATAGGCAAGGGGACAACAGAAATAAAAATGCTTCAGCCTTTGGTCATCCAAGGTCCATTCCCATGGATTTGTATAAAGAAAGAAAGGAAAAGGGGCTTTGTTTTAAGTGTGGTAAGAAGTATACAGCTGATCATGCCTTAAAATGTGCTTTTAGAAATGCTAAGGCACGGGTTCACAGCATGTTGGTATTTGAGGACTTAGAGGAGGACCCTGAAGATACACATACTTTCATGATGACTACTGAAACAGATGATGCTGATGAAGAGTTTGCTCAAGAAGAGTTCTTTGACCCTACTGACTCATTTCCTTTTGACCCTGATGGCCATTTATCACAGAGTATGGGTAGAAAGATTAAACCACATGCTGAAACACATGCTGCCACTGCTTATACCATATCAATGGATGCTTGGACAGGATCCAGAAGCCCTAATACATTGTGTATTAAGGGCCAAATTCGTGGGAAGGATGTGTTTATACTCATGGACAGTGGTAGCACTTATCGTTTCATTAACAGAACAGTCATGGACAGGCTGAAGTGTTTTCCCACTGGTTTACAACAACCATTGAAGGTGCAAGTTGCCAATGGGGATGAAGAAATCAGCACACAAGTATGCCCTAATGTTCATATTCAACTTGCTGAAATTTTTGGACATCAATTGGATTTAAGTGCATTAGAAATGGGGCCTATAGACGTTGTCTTGGGTTGTGATTGGCTGAAAACTTTGGGCACTATAACCATGGAATTTTCCTTGCTGTATATGGAGTTTGTCAGTGCGAGACAGCTCATTCACTTGCAGGGAATTCAAAATGATAGTGAATTTCAGCTCATTACCAACAAACAACTCAAGAAAGAGTTCAAGAAACAGTCCCAAATTTTTGTATTACAGTTAAATAAAGAAAATTCAGATTAGTCCACTAAAATAGTAAAGAATTCAGCATTGAAAACTCTTCTAGAAGAGTACAAGGACCTCTTCCAAGTACCTACAGCACTACCCCCTAATAGGGCGGTTGATCATCCCATAGATATGGAGCCTCATTCAAAGTCTGTGAACAAGCCACCTTATAGATTGTCTAGGTGCGAAAGAGAAGAAGTTGCCAGAAAAGTCAAAGAATCACTTGACATGGGATTCATTGAGCCCAGTTCTTCACCGTATGCTTCCCCTGTGCTATTGGTCAAAAAGAAGGATGGATCTTTCAGGATGTGCATAGACTACAAGGATCTTAGTAAGATCACCATGAAGAATAGGTACCCTATTCCACGCATAGATGATTTGCTGGATGAGCTCAAGGAGGCTAAGTACTTTACGAAGATAGATTTGAGGTCAGGCTATCACCAGATTCGCATGAGGGCAGGGGGTGAGGTAAAAACAGCATTTCGGACTAATAGGGGGCTTTATCATTTCTTGGTTATGCATTTTGGGTTAACTAATGCACCAACCACCTTTCAGAGCTTAATGAACAAAATACTTCAGCCCTTTCTTTTCATATTTGTGTTGGTCTTCTTTGATGACATCCTCATCTATAGTAGATCACTGAAGGATCACCTTTGGCACATGAGGCAGGTGTTTGATGTATTGAGGCAGCACAGGCTCTTTGCCAAGGAAACAAAATGTTCTTTCATGCAGACGGAGGTGGAATACATGGGGCACATCGTTAGTGAAGATGGAATTAGGGCTGATCCTAAGAAAGTGCAATGTATAAAAGAGTGACCCACACCTGCAAATACCACTTCACTTAGAGGATTTCTTGGTCTCTCATCATTCTATCGCAGATTCATTAGGCATTATGCCACTATTGCAGCTCCCTTGACAGATAGGCTTAAGGAAGAGGCCTTTTCTTGGGATGCCATAGCTGATAAGAGCTATAATCAGCTCAAAGAATTGCTTACCTCGGTGCCCATCTTGGTTTGCCCAGATTTTTCAAAAGAATTCACCATTCAGTGTGATGTCAGTGGCGGCGGCAGAGGCATAGGGGCTGTATTGTTACAAGAGCATGGGGTTATAGCATTTGAGAGCTACAAACTTGCTGAAAATTAGATGACCATGAATGTATATGACCAAGAAATGTTGGCCATCCTTCATGCCATTAAGAAATGGCACCACTACTTGTATGGCAATAGATTTAGGGTCAAGAGCGACCACAGGGTCCTCAAATACTTCCTCTCTCAGTCTAATCTTACCCCCAAACAATGCATATGGGTAACTACATTGCAGAATTATGACTTTGACATTACACATACACGAGGAAAAGAAAATGTAGTTGCTAATTCATTATCAAGAATGTGGGCTTGTAAAGTTTCAGCCATTATGGAACTTCATAGTGATTGGATAGAAGAGCTTCAAGAGGCCCATTTGTTAGATGTTGATGTCAACCACATTTTTCAGAAATTACAGTAAGGGCATGTAGAAGGAAACTCTCCATATCATCTCAAGAACGGTCTCTTATGGTTTCAGGGCAGGATTGCCATCCCATACACTTCCCCATTCAAGCAAAAGATCATGCAAGATATGCATTCTTCACCTACAATTGGTCACTTGGGCACTCATGACAAAATTGCTAAAAGCTTCCATTGGAAGGGCCTATGGAAGGATGTAAAAGATTTTGTTTTGAGCTGCGTGTCATGTCAACAAAACAAAGACAGCACCTTAAAACCAGTTGGTTTACTACAGCCATTGCCTACGCCTGAAGGCAAATGGACACATATCACTATGGACTTCATAACCAACCTACAGGTGACCAAGAAGGGGTGGAACAACATCTATGTAGTTGTGGACAGACTCACCAAGGTAGCCCATTTCATTCCTACAAAGATTCAATATAGTGCTTCTTAAGTAGCTAGCCAATTCATGGAACATGTTTTCAAATTACATGGCTTACCACAGGTCATTGTGCATGACCGAGATGCTAAATTCATGAACAATTTTTGGCTGGCAGTTTTCAGCTCTATGGGCACTCAATTAGCCCCTTCCAGTGCTTATCATCCCCACAGACTGATGGCCAAATAGAGAGGGTTAACAAGTGGCTGGAAACTTACTTGAGGCATTTCTATTATGATGTGCAAAATACTTGGGACTTGTGGTTGCATCTGGCTGAGTTTGCCTATAACAACTCTATACACTCTAGCATTGGAGTTTCACCATTCGAGGCATAATTAAAAGAGTGGACTTTGTTTTGAATGTATTCTATGTGTTCACAATGCATCTTAGGGCCAATCCCTGAGGTGTAGGAGACCCATAGTGGAGCCGTAGTGATTAATCGAGGGGTGCTCCCTTTGTGTGTGCCTACACAATATATAACACTGATATGTTTAGGGACTCCCTTTGAGGAGTGGGGAAGAATCATTCGTTAGACTAAAAATCATCCAAATGCAAAGTTCTTAGACACTCAGGGTTGTGAGGCAATGTGGGGTGGTTTTAGGTGAGTAGTAGAGGCACAACTAGTGCCATAGAGCTAGTGTCATGCCCGTTTAGGTCTCAACAACCAACAATCTTTTCAGGTTCATAAATGATCAAACCATCTTTATCAAGAGGAGATAGTTCTTCAAGAACTTGAATTTCAGGACCAACATACTTGAGTTGGGATACATGAAAGACATTGTGGATGCGTGTAGTTGAAGGTAAATCAAGTTGATAGGAAAGTTCTCAAACTCGCTTATTTATTTGGTATGGACCATAATATCTATGAGCAAGTTTATTATGTTCTCCCTTAAGGCCACCTTTCAAGAAAACCCATTTACCTTTGTCAAACTCCACATGTCTTCTTTTCTCATCCGCATAGGCCTTCATTGTCTCTTGAGCTTTTCCAATATTATCCTTGCATTGCCTCATAAGAGCCTCCATCTTCTCTAACTTTCACGAGCATTAGGATTCATATCATCATGAAACAATGTGGAAGGCTCTTGAACCTTATAGCTATATAATGCTTCGAAAGGAGACATTCCAATACTCATGTGATGAGTATTATTATAACAAAATTTGGCAAGATGAAGCAAATGGTCCCATGAATTTTGTGTATCATGGAAAAAATGACGCAATTAAACCTCTAGTCGTTTATTGACCCTTTCAATTTACCCATCCATTTGTGGATGATAAGCCATACTAGTCCCCATAGAAGAGAAAAAACTCATCCAAAAGCTACCCATAAATTTAGTGTCACAATTCAGACACAATCTTCATCGGCATTCCATGAAGCTTAAAGGGCACATTCCATAAACTGATCAACCACTTGTGTTTTTGTAAATTGAGCCTTGGTTGGAATGAAATGGGTTCATTTAGTCAACTGATCTAGCACCATATAAATGCTAATCCACCCATGTTTTGTTGTAGGCAATCTCTTTATGAAATCCATGCTAATATCTATCCACTTCCCATGAGAAATAGGTAGTGGCTGAAGCAAACCAATGGAAAGAAGCATGGAATTATTATTTTGTTAACATAGAAGAAAGCTCATGATATAGTCTTTAACATCTCTCCAAATACCCTTCCAATAAAATCTCTTATGGATATTCTCAAATGTTTTGAACAACCCATGATGTCCCGCTAAAGGTGAAGAGTGCATCTCTCGCAAAATGTGGTCTTTGAAATATGATTGAGGAGTTAAGAAAACCTGTCCTTGATACCATAAAAGACCATTGTGTCATTTATAATTTGGATACTCTTCTCCTTTGCATCATTTTGGATGCTTGCTCATCAAGTAAATACTCTTCTGGAATGTCATGGACCCAATCCTTATGCATGGTTGAAATGGTAGAAATGGAACACGTCCACATTCTTGATAAGGCATCCACTACTACATTCTCTTTTCTAGCCATATAAAATATCTCAAAGTCATATCCTTGAAGAGTAGCTAACCATGTTCGTTGCTTGGGAGACAAATTTGGTTGTGAAAGGAAGTATTTCAACACACGATGATCACTTTTGACCTTGAAATGGCTGCCATAGATGTAATGATGCACTCTTTAATTTCATGCAATATTGCCAAAATCTCTTGTTCATAAACATGTAATTGATGCACCTTGTCATCTTCAAGCTTTTGGCTTTTATAAGCTATGACTCCATGATCTTGACATAAAATAGTCTCAATTCCTCTTCCACTAGCATCCACATATATGATAAACTCCTTAGAGAAATCCAGGCATACAAGGATAGGTACTAAAATTAAAAGAGATTTTAGCTCATTGAAACTTTTATCAGCGCGATGGAGTCCCAAAACAAATACTCTTTTTTAAGCCTATCCGTCAATGGAGCTACCACATGAGCATTATTCTTGATGAACCTCCTATAGAAATATGATAACCTAAGGGATCCTCTCAAAGAGGTCACATTTGTAGTACGAGTAGGCCATTCTTTAACACATTTCATATTGTTGGAATCCACTCGAATGCCTTTCTCTCCCACAAGAATGAACACTTTGTCATCTTAGCAAAGAGTGTATGTCTTCATAATGTGTCAAAGACCTCTCTATATGCTTCAAATGCTCATCCTTCAATTTGCTATAGATAAGGATATCATAAAAGAAAACAAGGATTGTTTGAACAAGAAGGGTTGTAATATTTTGTTCATGAGGGCTTGAAAAGTAGTGGGTGCATTGGGTGGAAAGCCCAAATGGCATAAACAAGAAGTGGTATAACACCCTTTCAGTCCTAAAAGCTATTTTGAACTCATCTCATTCCTTCATTTGAATTTGATGATAACCCAAATGAATATCTATTTTGGTAAATACCTTTTCATCTTTAAGTTCATCCAAAAGATCATCAATTCAAAGCATAGGATACCTATTCTTGATCGTTGATTCATTCAAATCCCTATAATCAATACACGCATGAAATGATCCATCCTTCTTCTTGACTAGGAACACGGGAGAGGCAAACAATGATTGACTTGGCTATATTAAAATATTTGTAGCAATTGTTTGACTTGTCCCTTCACCTCTTCCCTCTCAAACTTGGACAAGCAATAGGGAGTTTTGTTGATGGGCTTTATGTTGGGCAACAAGTCGATAGGCTGGTCAACCTCTCGCTTTGGAGGCAAAGATGATGGTGGCTAAAATAAATCCTTATATTCCTCCAATAGCTCTTCCAATTTTGGATCCCTTTTCTTTGTGGAAAATTATGGTTCATTTGGAGTGCTCTTCGTCTACTTTTGCAAGCAAAAGAGTGAAGATGCATGAGCTGGCATTGATTGCCTTTCACAATTTCTTCATGGAAATGAGTTTTATATATTTCTGGTCTATGCCTTTCAATTCTATGTGTTGTCCTTTCCAATTAAATTCCATTTGCATTTTTTCCAAATCTAAAGTAAATTTTTCTAGGGTTTTCAACCAATTACAACTAATAACAATATCAGTAGGTCACATATCCAAAGTGATCAAATCCACTTGTATTGTGCAAAAGGGCGATAGTTCAATTGAAGTACATGGACACACTTCTTCACTAGACTCATATGCACTGTTGGAAACTTGTATCCCCCGCAAGGATGATTCCATGTCCATGGGTAGCAACTTCAGCTCGTTCAAAGATTTGGTGTTGACGAAGCTATGAGTGTTGTCTGTATCTACTAAAATATATGCAACCTTGCCATTAATGATACCTTTGAGTCTAAGTGTACTTTCACATTTACATCATGTTTATGTATCATGTGAAATAGCACAAAAAGAAGAATGAGAGTCATGGGTGCCACATAGATAAAATGGAAACCCGTCCTTGGGTTCATAGAATCCTTCATTAGTGGCATCCTCTTTTTCATGAATTTCTTCGACCATTGAATAAGCATTAGCATGCAATAAATTGCCCTCTTGTTCCTCTTCTGCTTCAACTTCCACATCTTGAGTGATTGCCATATTGATTTTAGAATTCTTGGCTTTGTACTTCAGCTTATGGTCTTGTGACCACTTCTCTCCACATTTGAAACATAATCCTTTGGCGGCATGCATTTGCCTAAACTTATCGTGAGGAAGGAAGTTGTTGTTATAACTATTTTGGGAGAATTTAGAAGCACTTTCAGCTCTTGGAATTTCGCCTCTTGTCTCAACCACATTTTTTAACTTTTGGCCCTATTTTTATGTATAACTTCCACCCTTTTTAGAGGCATAAAAATTAGGGAAAGTTGGCACTTTGCTATTATAACTGTTACAACTGTTATAACCCCTATTTCTTTACTTTAAAGTGTCTCTTGATTGGCTAAAAACTTGCCTATATTTTGTAGGTTGATTGGAAAAATTATTGCCCAAGTTGTTGAGCTCCCACCTCCAATGATGATAGGGCAAGGTCAAGACCAAAAATATATTTATTCAGCTTAGCAAAATCTGAAACACCTTCAACATACATGGAAAGATTCAAGTAGGTGTTGGAGTAGTCTCTAACGGACATCCCTCTTTAAGCACATGCATACCATATTCTTTGAAGCCTTTCTTTTTCCAAAGGGAAAACAAAAATATCAATCATTGCTTCCTTGAACTCCTCCCAAGTGAGAAAATCTTATGCATGTAATGCCACCAAATATAGGCATAACCTTCAAGATGAAGGGCCGCAAAATGAATCTTGGCTTCTTCGCTTCAAGGATAAAAGGTGAAGTACAATTCAAGCTTTTTAATCCATGCCTATAATTTTGAAGAGGAAGTGTTATCCCCTTTGAAATTAGTGATATTGCTCTTTTCCTTATACTCCTTTTCATTGTAAAATGGCTGTCCATAAGAATGTCGCTTCCATGAATCTTTATTCCGAAAGTATTGCCTAAAAGTAGGTGGTCCAAAACCATGAGATGAGGATTGACCGTTTGAAACATGCTCTTTATTTGAGAGATCATAGTTTGATTTTCTATTATTTCTTCCACCTTCATGAAGTCAATTGTCAATTGCATTTTCTCTTTGCACATTAGAGGGCTAATAGTAAAAAGACTTGTAGAAGGGATTGCATCCATGATAATCATCATCCCATTGATTTTTATCTTGTTCCCATTCATGTCTAAGACTATCTTTTGGGTTGTTGAAGTGAGGCCTGAACTAAGGCCTTGTGGTATGAATGCCATGGATTTATGAAGGGTGATGGTTACCTCTTACTCTTAATGGTTCTCCTATTTCAAAAGTACATAGCTAGCTAAGAACTTCTTTGTTTGGATGGGATAAATTTCCAACAAGAGGGGTTGCATATGGATCTTCAATAGTTTGAGATTCCCTTTGTGGCTTGCTATCAATTTCTTTTATGGCTGAAATGAGTTCTTGAAATAAAGATTTGTTACTTTGCTGTAGAGATCAATGATACTCTTATTTACTTGTGCCATCCCTTGCAACAAACCTTGATTCATATGTATTAATCCTTCATTTAATGTCTTCAAATCTTTGGAAAGACCTTCATTCACATGTCCCAACTCTTTTGACAGTAATAGGTAATCATTCACTGCATGTACTTCATGTGTGTCCTCCCTTGGTTGTGCTATAAGCAATTCCAATGCTTAAGCCTTCATCTATTTGCTCAAAATTATTGGCTTCATTTGTGTAATTTTGATCCTCTTGGAAGTTTCTAATACCCTCATTCAATGCTTCTGTGATAGGGTCTTTCTTCTTATTCCTGGCCATTAGAAAACAATGTTGTAGTAGTAGACAGTTTGTCAATAAATCCCTTGTTTCTCTCAAAATGTAGCACCAATCCCAAAGCTCAATAGCCCAATGGGAAGCTTATTATATGGGAATATACAAATTTCAAAATATTTCAACTTGGGTTGGAAAATTTAGGTGAAACAATCATAAACAGTGTCCCCCTGTACACTGTCTAGGTGTTGTCTCATTGTACCTACTGTCAATAAATCAATAATAACTTGAGCTCTTGATATTGGATCAATTTTTTTTTACATTCAAATCAAATCTTAGGATCCCCTCTTCAAATGGAGCTATTAAATTTTTAGTATGGATTAGTATAGAATTTTTTGTAATAGAATCTTCAGTGCCAAATAGAAGTTTCTTGCACCCTATCCACAACCTATAAGTGCCTTGTTTGACCATGTGGGAGTTCCCTCAGCAAGAGTAACCCTTGTAAACCTATGTATCAATCTGAAGGGGGTTATGGGACACTTGTAGCTATATAAACCTATGAAACTGTGACCACCTGTTGTAGGTATCCAGAGAATAAGAGATGGTGTACCCATCTTCCAATATTGTACCAATGGAACTTCAACCACCTATATCTCTTTGAATAGGGCTGATCATTGTTGTGCTACTATCAAACTTTGACAATGTGCATGTACCTTCATCTAAACTTAAAATTTGCATGGGCTCCGAGACTTGAGGGGTGTGCAAAGTTCCTCCTCAAGCTAGGTTGTGCACCCCTTCAGGATTATAATCAGGGAGGGTCACCTCACTATTGTCTTCTCAACTCGCATGGCATCTTCTTTTCCTTGCAAGAATCAACATGGCAAGTACATTCTAATGGCTAATCAAACAAGGATGCTACTCATTGATTGAAAAAACCTTCAGATTCTTCAATGAAATGCAAGTGGGTATTAGGAAATGACTAAATTGAAAGGGATAAGGATATGGCATTACCCTTTTGCAGTGACTCACTACTTTTACAAGTATCCCACTTACCATTTTCATCATTATTTCAATCCTATAGCATCAATGTTCAATCATCCAACCAAATTCCAAGTTAGGTAGGCAATGAATAACATTTATGCAATCAATTTGGCATCAATATATGAATGGGTAGGAAAGAGAATTCATAAAGCAATCACAATTAGTCCTAGGTTGAATTCTACATGCCCTTAAATGGTGATTTAAGAGGATCTATTACATTCAATCTCTGTTTTATCAATAGTAGGATTGGTTCAACAATTGGATGGAAAGAGGTATTTAGCTAAAAGTAATAGAATTACCTCTTAATGTTGATGAAGAGTAGTAGATGAATCACAACCAATCAATACTAATCCATCATCAATGGATCAAGATTAAATATCATAAAGCCAGCTTCAAGAATAATTTGTCCCATGATGATTGCTTCCATGTAATTTCAACTCCCAATCATTAAGATTACTCCAATGCATTAAGAGAGTCCAAAACTTGAGTCAAAGTCCACAATGATTTGTTGGAGAAGACCCTTTGAGCCTTGAAGAATCCAAATTCTTCATAGAATCAAAAATTTTAGAAATTTTTAAACATTGTCATGTTCAAGAGGCTGAAAATGCCTTCATTCTTGATGGAGTGCTTCAATGTAAGTCAATCCTTTATAGAATAACTTCAATCTACCTTCCTCGGGTTGTAGACAATAAAATCCCCATGGATTGAAGCCTCAAGGAAGAAAATTTTGATGAATATTGATGGATGTCCTCTTTTGCCCCAATTTGAGATGGGAAAAATGCTTCCAATCTTGCTTTAAAGTTTCACAATTTATGCCCGATCTCGATTGTAGATACTTGCCTTTCACTTCATGAAGCTAAGAGACACCAAGATTGACTCAAAACTTCAAGAAATCTTTGAAATCTCCACGCTATCCACATTCAACCATAGTTAGGGTTATGATGAGAGCTCCAAGGCCAAAGAAGAGTGAAAGATCAAGTAAGAAATGGCTAGTACTTTAATTTAGGGTCACATTTGATCATGCATGGGAGGGCATAGCTTCAAGATGAATTCATGGATTGATTCAAAAGGACAAGATCATGCTGAAAATTAGTGCAAACTATCCTAGGCATCTTCTTGCATCACGTGATGAGAATCAGGCCAAAGATCAAGCACAATGGTAGTCTACAAGTTGCTTAAGATCTCAAGAATAATCCTTTGTAGTTAGCATGAGAAATGATGGCAATGGGAAAGAGATATGAGAAGAAAAATCCATGAAATCTCTCACATGGAAGCTTGAAAAGAGGAAAGAGAATCTTGCTCCAAAAAATAACTATAGCTTAACTCTTCCAAACCCTATTTAGATTTCAGTTAAGTCCAAGAACCTTCAAAATGGCCCCAAATTGACCACGAGCCACTAAAATAACCTTGAATCTACCATTATTCCTTTAGGCCTTCTTCAAGATCCTCAGATTTAGTCCCGACTTGCTGCAAACAACCTTAACTAGTCATGGTTTTGATTGTGTCAAATCCTGTGATTAATTCTTGATCTCTAGTTACCTTGTGCCTAGTCTTGTAACTAGATTCACCCATGAAAATTACCTTCCCATTGGATCAAAGATTGACTCTGATACCAATGTAAAGAAGTTAATTCCCACAAGAAATAATTAAACTTTTCAATACAAATAAATAGACTAATTTTCCAAGAAACCATAGCCAAGGTGGCTAGGCTTAAATGATATTACCATTAATGGCTAAGAATCAATTGATGAGAGGCTGCAACATGGTATGCACCCCAAGATATGGTTGCCAAGAGTATGCACCCTCTTAGATGGTGGGAGGTTGAGACCTCAAATATGAAATGTTAGAAATGGCAAAAAGATCCTTAGCTACTTATTACAACTTAGCCTTTTATACTTAACCCTAGTAGGCTATATCTTGGCTAAGGCATTAAGGCATTTTTACTCTATTACAATATTAGGAGTAGTATTAAGAAGGAAAATATAAATAGGGAGGCATTGGAAAATCTTCTAATAGGAAAGCATATTAATAAGATCAGATGGATTAATAGAAGTTTGATAATAAAATGCTTGAAATAAGACATTAGTGAATAAGAGATTGTTAGCATTATAGGAAAGAACTTTTTAGTGCAAAGGCTAGATATTAGATTTATAGAATGTACTCCACTACTAGTGTTGGACCGTCACTTCCTCCTCCAAATGTAGATGCAATCATGACCTTTACACTATAAAGTCATTTGGATATATGTACGAAAACCATCTAAAAGACTAAGCTCAATAGAGTGAACACAAATGGCTACCTATAGAACAACATCCCCCACAGAAAGTCACATATCCTCCTCACCATGAATTTGCAAGACTCCTTTGAGATACATGAATAATACTAAGTGTACCTCATTGTAAACAAGATCATTTATGGCACGATCAGAAAACTGATTTAAGTAAATTAGTTTACCTTGGTTATGCCATCTATCTTCTGGTGGTTTCAAGTCAATAGTGCTCAAGGACATATACATGGCTAACCTTTGCTGATAATATTTGATCCAAAAGGTAGGGGAAGGTGAGACAAGATTAGCATAGTAAAGAAAATCTACATATAAATAATCTATGTACTACTAAAGACATTCCACCTTAATATAAAGAGCATCAGACAACTTTGCTTATTGCTTTAGGTTTTCAAGCTCCTCTAAGGAGACCAGATGTCATTAGAGGAGCTTGAAAACCTAAAGCAATAAGCATTAGAAAACTTTGCTTATTGCTTTAGGTTTTCAAGCTCCTCTAAGGAGACCAAGTAGGGGAAGGTGAGACAAGATTAGCATAGCAAAGAAAATCCACATATAAATAATCTATGTACTACTGAAGACATTCCACCTTAATATAAAGAGCATCAGACAACTTTGCTTATTGCTTTAGGTTTTCAAGCTCCTCTAATGAAACAGAGGAGACCAAATGAGCAAGGGGAGGGATAGAAAAATCAAACAGTTTGTGTTGTAACTCTTCAATTGTCTTTTGCTGTGATGCAACAATCGCCTTACAATGCTACAACTCACCCTCATAAGTACCAAGTTTAGAAGCTAAAAGAACCATCTCAAAAAGGGTGAATCACACTCCTTTATAAGTGAGTCTTGAATATCCTTTATAGCAACTAGCGTATCTATCAATAGATGAGTACCATCTTTATGGAAATCCAATAGAGTCATAGCCTTCGTCATGTGTTTGTGAATGTCACTCACTGTAGCTCTTTCTAAGGCTAAGTTCTCCAAATCTTTACTTAGTTGACTAGTTAAGGACTCCATCTTATCTTCTAATAGAGAAGAAGCCACTACTATTTCCAAAGTAGCCTAGACATTAGAGACCAAAGACACTAATTATAAGAATGATGGAGTTTGAGGATCAAGTTGTTGTTTGGGCACTAGCTTTCTAGACATAAAATGATTTTGCAAAATTAGCAGAGTTTCTTCCATAATGGAAAATAAATAATATCCCCTCGAATACAGTTGAACTATTAGTAACCTTGCTTTGCATAAATGGTGTAGTGGTTTCCTTCTATAAGACCTCCACAATGTGCTCATTGGTAAGAGACAATCACCACTCAAGGATAGACGGAGTAGAGTGGGGTAGAGATAATGCCTAATTGAGATAACCAGAGGAGATAGGAAAATCACAACCATACACAAATCCTTGATGGCACTTGTAAGAAGCCAAAAAAGAATGGCAAAGTTTTGCATCCACTAGCAGAAACTTAAGAGCAACAAAATCAAGTAGACCCATGCGATGAATATAGCCAACCTCTAGAAGGAGGGAATAGTTGTGAATCAATAGTGGGATATACTAAACCACTATCAATGGTGGGGGTGCCATTCAAACTACATAAGATAGACCACACATACAAAAACCAAGAAGAATAGGGGAATTCTTACAAAAATACAAACCACCACTAAGACATCCCTAAGCAATCTACACCCTACATAAAAATTTTGACATGACCTATGCACATATTCAATTGAAAGCTTCATATTGTGTAGAAAAATAATCATCCTAAACCACATAGTCAAACACTTAAAACAAAATAAGGTAGCAAGCATACTGCACTCCAAAAACTAACCAAGCTATACAAACACTGACCAAACACTAACCAAACCATACAAACACTGACCAAACCATACCATAGTCCAAACACACTAACCAAACCATAAAATAAAGTCGCAAGCATACCACACTCCAAACACTAACCAAACCATACAAATCAAAATGGACTTGTACTAGAACCACTAACTAAAAGATAGAGTGGTCATGGACTAATAAGACCAAATTAACTAATAATTTCATTTATGTATGCATAGTTCATAAGCATATAATGTAGTGGAGTAGATGGTTGAAGTTAATGGAATTCATTTAATGAATTGAATATTATCCATCAATTCATTTAAGTTAACCCATTAATGCATGATTGAAAGTATCATGGCCCATGCCCACTCAAACTCAACAAGGAGTCTCTAAATGCAATTCATTGTTATGATTTAAATTATGTGTAGTGCAAAGTGTTGCATGCATGACGATAGGGATGACTTTTATTTACAAATTATACCATCTATAGCATGTGTGTACATGCATATCACTACAAGGATATGGAGGTATAGCGATAGCGATTTGCGACATAAAATAGCGCTATCGCTATTTGCATCGCTATTAGTGTCGCATTTGCGATGCAAATAGCGACGCAAATAGCGATGGTACTCAGACAAAACAAAAAAGGGCCGAAACCCAAGCGCGTCATTTTGCACGCATACACGAATGAGAGAGCGAAAGGGAGGGCGAACATCTTGCATTTGAGAGGGAGAGGGAGAGAAAGAGAGAAAGAGGGAGATAGAAGGCTTCTCGCCACCGTCACCGCTATTCACGAAGAAGAGGAGGAGGTGTACGGAGGGCAAAGAGGAGCCACCGTCACAAAGAGGAGCTACCAAACCCTTCGTCAAGCCTTTATCGTAAGTGCACTGTTCATTCTTGCTTTGCTTTTTTGTTTTCTCTCTCTCTTTTACTTTTTTTGGTATAATTCATGTGTATTGAGAGAGGGAGAGAAAATGAGAGAGAAAGAGAGGGAGAGGGAGAGGGAGGGAGAGGAAATGAGAGAGAGAGGGGGAGAGGGAGAGGGAGAGAGAGGAAGAGGAAGAGGAAGAGAGGGAAACATTAAACATAATAGGGAAAGAGAGAAAGAGAGGGAGAGGGAGAGGGAGAGGGAGAGGGAGGGAGAGGGAGGGAGAGGGAGGAAGAGAGAGGGAGAGGGAGAGGGAGGGAGAGGAAATGAGAGAGGTAAACATTAAAGATAATAGGGAAAGAGAGAAAGAGAGGGAGAGGGAGAGGGAGAGGGAGAGGGAGAGGGAGAGGGAATGAGAGAGGGAGAGGGAGAGGGAGAGGGAGGGAGAGGAAAGAGAGGGAAACATTCAACATAATAGGGAAAGAGAGAGGGAGAGGAAGAGAGAAAAAACATTAAACATAATAGGGAAAGAGAGAAAGAGGGAGAGGAAGAGAGAAAAAACATTAAATATAATAGGGAAAGAGAGAAAGAGAGGGAGAGGCTGAGGGAGGGAGCAGAAATGAGGGAGGGAGAGGAAATGAGAGAGGGAGAGGAGAGAGAAAGAGAGAAAAAACAGTAAACATTAAAGGGAAAGAGAGAAAGAGAATGAGAGGGTGAGGAAGGGAGAGGAAATGAGAGAGGGAGAGGAGAGAGAAAAAACATTAAACATAATAGGGAAAGAGAGAAGGAGAGGGAGAGGGTGAGGGAGGGAGAAAAAATGAGAGAGGGAGAGGAAGAGAGAAAAGGAGATGAGAGAGGAAGAGGAGAGAGAAAAAGAGAGAAAAAAATTAAACATAATATGGAAAGAGAGAAAGAAAGGGAGAGGGTGAGGGTGAGGGAGGAAGAGGAAATGAGAAGGGAGAGGAGAGAGAAAAGAGAGAAAAAGAGAGGAAAAACATTAAACCTAATAGGGAAAGAGAGAAAGAGAGGGTGAGGGTGAGGGAGGGAGATGAAATGAGAGAGGGAGAGGAGAAAGAAAAAGAAATGAGAGAGGGAGAGGAGAGAGAAAAAAGAGAAAGAGAGAAAGAGAGAAAGAGAGAAAGAGAGGGAGAAGGTGAGGGAGGGAGAGGAAATGAGAGAGGGAGCAGAAGAGAGAAAAGGAAATGAGAGAGGGAGAGGAGAGAGAAAAAACATTAAACATAATAGGGAAAGAGAGAAAGAGAGGGTGAGGGTGAGGGAGGGAGAGGAAGAGGAAAAAAATGAGAGAGGAAGAGGAGAGAGAAAAAAGAGAGAAAAAACATTAAACATAATAGGAAAAGAGAGAAAGAGATGGTGAAGGTGAGGGAGAGAGAGAAAATAAGAGAGGGAGAGGAAGAGAGGAGATAAGAGAAAAAACATTAAACATAATAGGGAAAGAGAGAAAGGGAGGGAGAGGGAGGGAGAATAAATGAGAGAGTGAGAGGAAAAGAGAAAAGAAAAGAAAGAACAAGAGAGAGAGAGAGAGAGAGCGGGAGAAAACATTAAACATAATAGGGAAAGAGAGAAAGAGAGGGAGAGGAAGAGGGAGGGAGAGGTTGTTGTTTTCTTGTTTGTTGTAGTAGTAGTAGTTTTTTCTTTTCTTTTATTGTTTATTGTTGTTTAGTTTTCTTGTTTTTTGTTGTTGTTGCAGTAGTAGTTTTTTCTTCTTTTCTTGTTTATTGTAGTAGTAATAGTAGTAGTTGTTGTTATTGTTGTTTTTCTTTTTCTTTTTCTTTTCTTATTTATTATAGTGGTAGTGGTAATGGTAGTGGTAGTGGTAGTGGTAGTCGTGGTCGTGGTAGTCGTGGTCGTGGTCATGGTCGTGGTCGTGGTAGTAGTAGTAGTAGTAGTTGTTGTTGTTGTTGTTGTTGTTGTTGTTGTTGTTGTTGTTGTTATTGTTTCTTCTTTTCTTGTTTATTATACTGGTAGTGGTAGTGGTCGTGGTCGTGGTCATGGTCGTGGTCGTGGTCGTGGTCGTGGTCGTGGTCGTGGTCGTGATCATCATCGCCATCATAATCGTGGTCGTGGTCATGGTCGTGGTCATAGTCGTAGTCGTAGTCGTAGTCGTGGTCATAGTCGTAGTCGTCGTAGTCGTGGTTGTAGTAGTGGTGGTGGTTTTCTTGTTTGTTGTTGTTGTTGTTGTTATTGTTGTAGTAATGGTTTTTTTTGTTTTCTTGTTTATTGTTGTCTAGTTTTCTTATTTGTAGTAGTAGTAGTAGTAGTAGTTGTTGTTGTTGTTGTTGTTGTTGTTGTTGTTGTAGAGAGAAATATATATTTTGTTAAAGATAATGAGAGAGGGGGAGGAAGAGAAAAAAGAAGAAGGAACAAGAGAGAGGGAATAAACATACAGCATAATAAAGAAAGAGAAAAAGAGAGAGAGATGGAAGGAGAGGAGATAATGAATGGATAAAAAACAAAGAGAGAGTGGTGATGAGGTCCGGTGCAACAGCACGAGACGGGAGCAAATTTTCTATCCAGGGAGGTAATATATTGTCCCAAGGAGGAGTGCAGCCTTTGCGGCCAATTAAAAGAGTTCATGGGCGTGTGATGGATGGAGTTCCTGAGCCAATCCACCACTTGGAAGGTACTACCCAATCTATACCCTCAATACTAGAGGAGACAGGTAGCCTTCCAGACCTACCTACAATCTTGGAGCTTGAGATGGAGGCAATGATTGATGCATTGATTCCCATGGATGTCGAGACTTCTGATCCACTTAGAGAGGAAGCATCCATACCATTATATGATGGGTGCCGAGTATCTCGCTTGAAGACACTGCTTGCACTACTAAGTGTGCAAGAAGAATACGAGTGCAGTAATGCGACTGTGAGACCGAGTTATTCAAGTACCTTGTAGGTACACTTTGTTGATTTCTTTTCAGCACTATCCATACGGGTGGAGCGATGCGAGTGTGACTTGTCCATACATGATGGATGTTCTTCTTGGAGCGCTTCATGAAAACCCTGAAAGGCTTTGTGCGACAATGAGCTTAGCCAGAAGTAGCATGGCTGAAGGTTGGTTGGTGTCTCAGGCGCTAGTGCATATTTCATAATGGCTACCAACGGTGGATCCAGACAACAATATGCTATGGTTGCTGAAGGACGATGAGAGACTGACTGGAGATGTGGTGGTTGGAAATGGGGTAGAAAAAAGAATGGATGCTGCAATGGAGAAGAAGGTGAATCGCTTTTGTATGTTGCACCATGCATCTATGGAAAGGTGACTCGCCAGGTACCAGCAAGCTAGGCAAGATTGAGAGGAAGTGCGATCTGAATTTCGACGTTGTACATGCCATCAACCGATTCGATATCCCGAGGGCATGGAGAAGATGCCATAGTTCATGTCAACGCGATGGTTGCATGGATCTTTGACCGCAACGGCTCACAAAGGGGCAGAGGTCTCAATCGAGGAGTGGGAATTCTCGAGGGGATGTAGTCTAAAGGTGATGGCGTGTTTAGGATTCGTCGTATCTATATTTTATATGCGATAACTAATTTGAGTGTTTCAATGTACATCACAAAATATATAGTGCAATGTGGTCGCACGGATGGCATTTTTACATGGAGCGTATTGACAAAATGCGCTCCACAACAGACTATGGTATCATGGCAAGGTTCGAGCAAGAGAGTCGATGACGAGCAACAGATCCAAACATAGTTATAAATGAGATGGAGTATTTTGAAAACTTGCAAAGTATTGTTACGGTGGATTACCGTAGCTTCTCCATGATACTATTCGATGTGTAGTGGTTCAAAGTGGTACTTGAAGGAGCTGGAATAAAAGTTCGACGAGGTCCATCTGGATTTCTCGAAATAGATTCCGAAAAAAAATGTACAGATTTGCGCGACACCTTTGTGTTGCCGGCCCATTATGAACAGGTGCATGAACTCATTTGTTTGTTAATTATATTACAACATGATACATGTCACAATATTTTAATCTCTCTTGTACATGTTTATGAACAGGTAATCTTCTATCCAAACCTCCCAACAACCTTGATGGTGGTATGTTATACCTTCAGCTCCTTGAAGTGCGAGAGCATATGATCAAAATGATGTTCGGAGCATAGATGAGGACAATATGCAAATAGAGGGGTCGATATTGCAAGGGGTGGAGGCCACCGAAAGCTTGGAGCATGTAGAGGAGCCAGCATCACGTAACAATGATGGAAATACAGAAGTCCAAGAATTCTTTGAGAACGAGGTGGACTCATCCTTTTGTGGTGACATATCTATCGACCTTCCAGTGTATGCAGAGTTGTGTCAAGAGATTGGCATGGGACCATAGGATACTTCATACTTGGAGCATCCACTCACTCAATTCATTGACTAATTGCTTATAAGGGTACATAAGATATGCATTTTAAGTGAGATCATTTTTTTAGGATTTATATTACCGTGCTTTTTATGATTTAAATTGATTATGCTAACATCATTTTTTGTCTGTGCAGATAACCTTTGTGGATACTTAGATTATCAGGATGAGTCGAGGGATGAGCGATGAGGAGTTGCAAGATATCTTCATGCGCAT
Organism: Lygodium microphyllum; assembly: GCF_053477565.2. Taxonomy (NCBI): domain Eukaryota; kingdom Viridiplantae; phylum Streptophyta; class Polypodiopsida; order Schizaeales; family Lygodiaceae; genus Lygodium; species Lygodium microphyllum. Next base: position 78,546,094 of record NC_141163.1, on the reverse strand, counting down.
GTCTCCAGATCAGATAGCGAGATTCAGAGTCATGGCAGACCAGGAGCTATCTCGGACATCGACATGCTGCTCTATTAGATCTACTTTGGCACGATCAGATGCTTTAGCTTTGAGCAGACGAGGTGGACGCTCCAGACTTGGGCCAGAGAGAGAGAGTGCTTCAAGGTCAGGGGGATGCTGTAGAGATACAAAGGTAGTGAGTCCGTGGTCAGCACAGAATATATGTGCTACTCCTTGCTCTCGTGGCGGTTCCAAAGAGCATGGCTCAGGTGGTTTTTGTGGAGACACGGACATGATGTCTCCATCTTGTCGTTCTGCTGGAGTTGCATCACCTCCAAGATTTGTCACACCTGTGGGGATGTCTACTCCAATTACTCCAGCTTTTGCTCAGCCATCCGTAGGTGTGGCACCCCTATGGGTGCTACACTGATAGATACTACCCGCGTCGGTACACCAGATGTACATGGGTCTCCTGGATATGCCCAGGAGCGGTCGTAGGTGGGAGAGGACCCATCTTAGTCATACCCCAGAGGGGTATGCCTATCTTATCGATGATAGGTCAGGTGCCATCATCATGAATGATGAGGGGAGAAGAGTGATGGCTCGCATGAGAGAGTTGTGCCAACAAGTTTTTCGGTACGATGTCTTAGATCATTGGAAAAACAAACCGGAGGGGAGCAAGGACTACCTAGTAGCATCCTCGCATGAGGAGTTTCTGGTTCCAGCCACAGCAGATAGGTTTTCTACGGGCTGGATGATGAAGTGCATGCGTGCATATATGTCACACAGACGATCAGACGCATGCAAGGCACTCAAGAGTGGGGCTACAAAGCCCAAGTGGCTACATGTAGACGACTGGCACCGGCTGAGGGAGGAGGCTACAGATTCTCCAGGACGTTGGAGTCAACAGCACGAGGCGGCAAGGGCATGACTAGAGCCCAGAGTGGTCCATCATCTTGGGAGTGGCGGCCACAGGACATATCTAGAGGACTTTGTAAGTTTTTCTTTTATTTTGCTTGCTTATTTTTTTGCAATATCCTTTGTACTGACAATCATATTTCTAACAGTTAGTATTTTTTTTCCTTTGCACCACTCCATTACAAATCGTGATCCAACCGGCCTTGAGACTCGATATGTAGAGAGCCATGGTCTCACTGCATTGATCGATCGATTGTATAGATGCTGTGGCCCTGTAAGTTACTCATCTTTCTTGTCCGTAGTTACCATGTTTAATTAAAATGCATTATTGTATGGTGGACTGATGTGTAGTTGTTTCTTTTTTTGCATAGTCTGTTTGATTCTCCTTTGCGGCAGGATGAGCTTTCAAATGGTGAGGATGTATAGCTCGCCCTTGGATCCCTGGAGCTCACACACCCTTCTTTTTTGGTCGCCTGATCTTTGTACACGTTTTCTTAGTAGTGATATCTTGCCATGATTGTACCAATCGCTTTCATTATGCGATCATGTATTTATTTCATGTATCAGTATTATGATTTAAGTACACTTTGTCTTTATTTACACGAGCATTGTACACAGTGCAGAAACTATTTTGTATGGCTAAAAGTTCAAGGCATATGTAGCCGATGTGTCCTACTGTGACTGTGGAAATTAGTTGCTCCTGCTGCAATTTAGGTTCATCGTTCCTTTCCTCTGACTCATTAGTAGAAGATCAATAACCTACGACAGAACAGCATCTACTTCTGTTCAATATTGAAATGCTCCTTTCATGATGAAGACCCTAAGCACCTATGCCAACCATACTTTTAGGTTTCAGAATCTGCAGATGATGGACATTTCTCTGTTTTTCTTATATTTTCTGTAATGCAAATCCATTTCTGGCAAACAGATTTCCTTCTGTGTCTTTTATTTTGAGAGAGTAGGAAACAGATTGAAGGCCCGGAATTGCATCAGTTGCACTTAAACGTAAGAAACCATTAATCCATGACGGCAGTAGCAGCACCATGACCAATAGTGTGTGTCAAAGCACTCAGTGCAAATGCCTTCCAAACTTCAAAATCCACTTCAGACGTTTCCACGATGCGTATAATCCAAGAGGAGAGCCCGATCACCATTATTCAAGAGGAGAACACGATCACAACCCCCTAAGGTTTCTAGGATGACTTCAATTTAAGCAGATGATTTCTCAAAGTCTGCGGATCTCATGGAATGCTCGATGCGCAATGAATTGATTAGGAGTATGTCCAGTTCAGTTTTTCCATCTGGAATTTGAATCAAGAAGTCCCTTTTTCACGAGAGCTTTAGAGCCCAAAACCTCAATCTGCATATCTTGCTCTGTTTAGCATCAAAACACCAGAATTTAGACTCTGTTTTCTGAATTGGATATAGCCATCGATTTCTCTGCTAGCCGCTAATGAAGCTTCCTCGCCTTCTTCAAGACTGTCCGTTCTCTCATCTTCCAATATCTCGTCTAGAGCACATCATAATGCTGGTGTCGCTGGAGCAGAACGTCGAGTTTCGAGAAGTTGAGAAGCAAAGAAAGAAAAGATTGATTTTAGACAGGAAGGCTGACCTCTTTGTGTAGAGACCAGTTGTTGCAGCCTCTCGTCATCTTCCTCCCGGAATTGTGCATACACATTGCCAACCTTCTTGAATTTGATAGAAAGGGCATCAAGCCAGTGTTTGAGGCTTCAACCTGCATTTTCCCCATCGCCGATTGACAGACGGCACCCATCAGAATTAGTCTCCACCCCCCCTAAACCATCGCAGGGCGAACCTTACTGGCCTCCCTTTTTCCCGCTTTTTCCGGGTTCTTAGCTTCTTTTATCGGTTTGATATTCTTGGACAAGTCTCAGAATATCTTTTGCTATTCTATCACCTTGTCTCTCTCTGAGACAGTGCAGAAAGCCAAGTCCCAGCATTTGGTATTACCAAAGCAACCTTTAAACTCACTCCATAAAGTGATGTTCCTATGCCACATCCAAGGTTCCCACCAGCAAACTACCCCAGAATATACCAATGAACATCAAGCCAAGGGAACTTCCCTACACTTGCAAACCCTATTGTCACTGCTGGGTTGACATGTGCTCCAGATATGTGCCCAAATGAAGAGATGACAATGATGATGCCAAATGCAGCACACTCAGCATACATATCCACCACAGCAGTCCCAAACAGAATATCACTTTGCAACCAACCTAGTCTAACAATTGCTTCATGAACTTGTTGACTCTTAGCAAGTGATCCTATGTCAGCACATGCTTTCAAGGCGCATATAAATGAGACTGCATTGGGAGAGTGACCCTCAGATTGCTTCTTATCAAATAACTTTAGCACCTCTTCACCTGGTCCATGCTGTGCATACCCAGAAGGGAACCCATTCAGCACTCCTTGAGCTTTTCCCATTGCACATGATATTCCTGAATTTACACCTTTGTCTTCATAGCTTAAATGTCAGCTTCTATAAAGCTTCCTTTGATTCCACGGTATCCTGCACTTTTCTTCGAGTTCATCATTAAAATTATCAGCTTGATAATGTCCTTTGGCATCAGTTTTTCATATTTTTCTAATACACACACACATCAGCATCCAAACAAATCATACACATGCACTAAGGGAATATATACATTGGATGCGGATTATCGTAATGCATCACACACAATGAATCACATGTAGAAAATAACACAAATGCAATGGAGGTGTATACGACTCGGATGCGCAGCAGCACGACATCCACCCCCTCTAAACCTGCGCATCCTCTGGATGTGCCAACTATCCAGGATCATTCAAGTCCACAAACAGGTCGAGTCCATCTTCTGTTTCTAGTAGACCTGTTTCTCCATTAGCTTCATCATCTATATTCTCTGCTTCTTCTGCTTGTCTTTCTTTTACCTGCTCTTCTTCTGTCAACGCTTCAAGTGCATATTCTTCATCTTCTCTTCTCTTGAAAATCTTGACTCGTTTTCCAGCAATGGGCACCCTCAATACTGTTCCATCTAATTCAGCCAACTCATAGGTACCATTGTCAAAAACCTGCTTCACTTCATACGGTCCAAACCATCTTTGAACCATTTTTCTCATGCTACTATGCTGATTTTCTAGACTACTGTCGTAGACTAGAACCCAATCTCCTTCTTTTATGGCTCTAGGCCTCAAGCGATGCCTTAAATCAAACCTGCCTTATTTCTGAGGCGGGCTGCCTTCAAACGATCAACTGCTAACTGCACATCTTCTGTCCTTCTCTCTAGTTGACGAATCCGAAGGGCAAGAAGCTCTTCCCTTGATAAATTCTCATGCCACGGAAGAATACTCCAAGTGAGAGCACAAATTTCTGTAGGCATGACAGGTTTTTGTCCATACATCAACTCTGCAGGCATGTATCCAGTAGTCACACTATGTGTAGAGCGATCAGCCCACAACGCAAAAGGTAGTAATCTCGGCCAATCTCCAATCCGACCTCTACAAGCTTTTGCCAATGCTTTAACTATCGGCGGATGTCCTCTTTCACTCTTGCCATTTCCCTCTGGATTATAGGAGGTAGTAAGAGCCAATTTAATCCCAAGCCGTGAGAAAAATTCTCTAGCTTCATCTGCATCTAGCTCTCCACGATCAGCTGTAATCTTGCCTATACATCCATACCTGCAAAATATTTCTTCCAACAAGAATTTACATACTGTAGAGGTGGTCTTTGTCCGCAAAGATCTGCCTTCAACATAGTTTGTAAGATCCTCTCTAGCCAAGACAAGATATCTCATCTGCCAAAGTCCCACTGGCAAAGTAACCAAGTCTACCACCCACTTATAATGCATACATAGTGGATAAGTGGAGCCCCGAGAGGAACACCAAGGAAAAGGGAATTCTCTTGCAAGAAAATCTATCTTGTAAGATCAACAAGCTTGTTTATCATGTTTCATATGATCACAATGAAGAAAAGAACACCAGGCACAACAAATCTTCATGCAGCATCATGTAGATCTCCCACGGTTTTTAATAGAATCAACCATATTCTTCAACATCTTCACAAAATCCATCAATAAAACAAAGAAATCAAAGAAATACACCATCTTTGAATGGAAAAACATCACATAGTATTCATCTTCAATATCTTCATAGTCTTCTCTCTCAATCTCTCATATACAATCACTCTGTTTGAGTAGAATTGGCTATCTCTGACTCTCTCTCTCACACTCCATCAATAATACATCATATCCTCACTACAATCTCTCAAAATTACTCTCAATAATCACTCTTAGGTCGTGGATACCCCTCCCAAGAGGTATGTCTGATATGAAGGGTCACCAGAGCCACTACAGTGTCTCTTCACAGCTCACTACTGTCACTTCACTCTAGTCTTCTCTTGAGTCTTCAGCAGCTACTTCTTCCACTTCCTTCAGCTCTTTTGCACTTGTATTCACCTCTTTCCAAGGCTAGAAAACTTTCCCAAAATCACACATACATTCCACAGAACACTTACAGAACAGTCTACAGAACAGTACCAGAACAGCTACAGTACAGAACAGAACAGAAACAGAACAGAGACAGAGGTTCTACAGAAGACCTACAGAAGGTTACAGAAGGTTATCAAAACTTCATAACTCACTCTCAAACTATTCCAAACTCTCACAAACCATTCAATAAACTTTCACAATATCTCATTCTTCATCAATCAATACTTCATCCCTCCTTACAGAAGACAATCAGAACAAAATAGACCAAAACAGAACAAAACAGAAGGTATACAGAACCATTCAGAACCTATCAGAACATCACAGAATCATCAACAAACATCATGAACTTCCAAAACACAATCATTATCATCTAAAACACTCTCAAACCACTTCCAAATCAATCAATCATCCCATAAAATCAACCATTCAGCTCTCAAAAACAACAAAAATCATCCAAAAAACAAGTCATTTCAACACTCAACATATCCCCACACTTAATAAGGAAGCGTCCTCGCGACCCAGGAAAAAGGGAATACAAGGCATTGAAAAGCTCAACTTTGATCTTCAATATCTTTTCAAAAAGAATCCATCCACCACGACCCCATCTTATAACCTGTTTCTGATATAAAAATACAAAGAAAGGAAAACTCTTTATACATTAACACCTCTTATCAAACTAAAAATCACCACAAATTTGTAAAGGATATAAGAGTTTGCTTCTTCTTCTTCAGCATCAGCTTCAATTCTCCATCCACGACCCCATCACCACAAATCTCCAAAACATAGCTCGTACACAAAATCCCATAGGAAACCACCACGTTCGTTTGACATAAATGAACTCACAACACAAACACTAATACACAACACAACCATCTGAATGACTTCTTCAAAAAGAGAGTTGTGCATTAAAAGCTTCCACCATACATTGGAAAGGTATCAATGAAGATGATCCCTCTTAAAAGATTGATGTTGTCGGAATCGATCCATAGATAAGGATTCATCTACAAAGTTTTTAGGAGGATTTTGGAAAAATTGGAGACAGCACATCCTTTCCAACAGGACCAAGTATCTGCTAGGCAAACAGAGGGCATGAAAATATAGTATCTCCAGCTGTTGAGAATCAATGCTAACATTGACATTCATGCACAACTTTGGAATAGGCTTTGAATCAGTATGAGAGTGCCTATGCATATACGCCAGGTACCAAGCAAAGTGAGCAGTTAATCTCACTGAGGGATCTGCAGACTGTGAATATTGTTGGGCAAAATGAACATAGTTTTGATAAGCTTGACTGGAAGCTGTCCATTCTCCTGGAATTACTGGCCAATTAATCTGCGGTCCTGTAAGGCAATCATCCGAACTCCATCCCCTTCTTCTGGAAATCTGATTATCAAAACCGTCACAGTCACTAACCAACTGAGGTGGTTGAGATATGGAAGTGTTAGGAGAGGGTAGTGGAATAAGGGAAAGTGGATGTAGGGAAGGATAGGAAAAATCATAAAAGGAAGAAAAGGTTAAAGAAGGAGTGGCAGAAATTTGTAAGGAATCACTAAGGAACGGTGTTAACTGATAAATAGGAAATGTGGAGGGTACATTAATGAGGGGTGAAGGACAGGGTGGAGAAGGGGAAAATACCCTATCCTCAATAAAGGAACAGTAAGTGAAAATAGGAATTTGAGGGAAATTTGAAGGTTGGAAAAGAAGTGGTAAAATTACTGTGGAATTAGATTGACAAAGGGAAAAATATATAGCATAGCAGTGAGCCAATTGTTGGTAATAGAGGAGGGTAGGAACAGAAGGTCCTAAGAGAGATCGTCTATGATAGGCATCAAAGAAGGTAGCATCAAATGGATTATGTTTGGAAAGATAAGTTAAGAGATCCATCCTCAGTTGGTTAGTACTCTGTACAAAGGTAGGAGCTGTGTTTTGTCTTTGATTGAGGACCACCGAATCAATCATGGGATGCCACGAACTATCCTGACAATCAGCCACTTTGGAGGAATAACTTTGAAACATATCAGCTATGCGCAGCTCCAAATGATTGACATATAAAACAGCCTGTAAGACCACATCCCCCACATACCATGCCAGATCTACCTCATCTGGGATTAACAAATCTCCTCGGAGATACATGTATGACATCAACATGGTATCTGGTGTGACAGAATCTTCAAAGACCATTCGGACTACCTCTGTCAACAACTCAGCAGACCAAGCCCCACTCCAACCATCCTCTGGAAAAGGTAAATCCATCGTGGAAAGCTTCATGTAGAAGACCAACTTCTGTAAGTGGTAGTGGACAAAGAAAGAATGGTCTGGTAAGACATATTCCTGAAACTGCTCAAAGGTAGACCATAACAAGTCCATTCTGGACTGCAATCTTTCCACTTTGTCTTGGAATAGAGGGCACAAAGTAGCCTGTCTCTGTAGGGCAGCCAAGTCCTGCTGTGAAAGAGAAGGAATTAATGGAACAGGAGGGCTTGGAGGAACAGAGCGGGACTTTGCAAGCTGATCTTGCAACTGCTGGATTTGGGAGGCTTGGTTGGCCACTGTGTTATTAGCAGTCTGTAAAGCTAAAAGCTTGTCATCTAAAAGAACTTGGAATTATTTCGCTTCGCGGGACATCCTCTCCTTCTCCTCTGAAAGGCTAGTAACCTGTGACTGAGCCTCGAATAACTGGGTCTTCAATGAAGAAATCTCATCGCTTTGGATGGCAACCAGTTGGGTTTGCTGTTCCATTTGCTTAAATAAATCTGCTAGGGTATCCTTAGCAGAAGCTAACTCAGATGTTGCCTTATGCAACTGGTCCTTTGACTGCATGAGCTCTTCATAGAAAGATGCGTACAGCTGTTGAACACAGGCTGTCACTGACAACTCAATGGAACTTTGAATATCCTTGCAGAGGAAAGGAATGGCATCTCCTGAGACGAGACTATTCAGGGAAGGAACTGAGATCTCCAAGGATCCTTCTCTATGTGCTCTGAACAGGTTATTGCAAGTGAGATACCCAGGGAGTTCACTGCCAGAAGTAGCAGGGATAGGCACTGAGGGAAGTACAGCAGGGGCTTTATCCGCTATCCTCTTCAAGCGTTTGTGTTGTATGACCAGGGGAGGCGGAGAATCATCATCCTCAATGTCAATAGGTGCTGACTCTTCTGAAGGTGGAGGAGGAGGTACTGGATCTGATGGAGGAGGTGGAGGTACAGTCTTCTGTAAACCTGAATAGGTCAAGAAGGCAGACAAATATGATCCGTAGGTAACATTGGTAACATTACCCCTGGTGACTTTAACAAAATGCTGATCCATTTTAGTAAGGAGGTATGTGCTCCAATCAATAGCAACTCCTTTTAGCACCATCCTGGAAGCTGTAAAAAGCTCTTTGGACAAATAGTGGGATGGTGTTTTGGCAGGCATAAACCTGTCCTGAAGGAACTGACACATCGTCTTCCATACGGGATCAGTGATCATAGAAAAAGAAACTCCTGAAGAGTTTATCACCTTCTTAACATCAAGGATTTCCCTTGTCTGCTTCTGCAACAGCTTGAGAATCTCTTCATTAGAGAAGAGCTGACAAGTGGTCACAAAAGGTTCTCCTTTGAAGGGAAGAGACAGAGCCTTCCCTAAGCCGCGAGATGTCAAAGTCAAAGACATTTCTTGGACTACTCCTGTCTTCTTGCTGTAAGAGGCCAGGAACTCATCACATAAGGACGGATCCTCTGGAAGCAATGGAAAAGGAGTAGCCACAAAAGCAGCAAGTCCCGCCTTCGTGAGGGGCTCAAAAGTAAGTAGGGACGAGTAATCCCTACTAACTAATGGGACGTACTGGATAGGGGGAGGAGCATGAGAAGGCGCCATTCAGATGGTTACACACACACCACAAACACAGACAATCAAGGAGAATGCCTACAAAGCAACAGACAAAAACCAAGGATAAGAGAATTACCAATAAAACGTGACTCGACCTACTAACCCCAAGCAAACCACATCCTAGAAAAAATTTGACATGACCTTGAGACAAATGCGACCGAAAGCTTCATGCGATGCATCAGACAAACACCCGGAACCCCGTAGCAGGCAACAAAAGAAAAAAAAAAACTGCATACCGTACCCGTAACCATAACTAAGACAGGAAACCAAAATAAGACCACATCCGACACATATCAATACGACATCTGTGATAAACCAAGACTGGACCATGGAAAATAACACTAAGAACTGTGCATACCCATCCCACGAAACGCTTCATTAAAAAGGGAATTAAGTGCAGTGAGGGGGGATTAATTTAATGAAGGGTTGATTGTAATCAATTATTAAAAATGGGTGAATTTTTATTAGGTGATAAACCTTAACAAGAAAACGGCGGTTCCTTATTATAAATTAAATTACCAATTATTATATTAAAACGGTGCTTTAATGTGATTCCCGGACTTCGATTCCCGACTGGGTCTCTAAATGCAATTCATTATTTACAAATTAAGGTGATGTGGAGCGCTTTTTTGCCAGCGTGTGCTCATGTGACGGCTGGTTTATTTTAATAAAAAATTAAAGTGCCTCTTTAGCGCACGTAGCGCGTGCTAAGTGAACGGCTGGTTGATTTTTAATTAAAAAGTATGTGTGTTTAGCGCGAATGCGCATGGAAACTGTGGGTGAATTAAAGGGTTTATTTTAACAATTAATTTGTGATTAAGGGGGAAATGAAAAATAAATAAAGCACAGAAAAGAAATACCTGGAAGGGGTGTGTATGTAATGCAGGAATGCGCACGGAAGAGTTCCAGTAAAGGAAAAGTAAAGAGCACTGATGAAACAACAATGACAACACCTTAGCAGATGTGTTGATTTGGTTTGTGTTGGTTTTTTATTTTTATTTATTTTTTTATTTTTAGTTGTGATTATTTATGGTTGAATAAATGGAAAATGAGCAAGGGAGGTGAGGGGAATTTTTTAGAATGTTTTTAGAAATTTTTAGAAATTTTTACAATTTTTTAAATGAATTTTCTACATTTTTTGGCAATTTAGGGGTAAATTTAGGAAATGTGGAATTTTCAGAAATTATAAGGTAGGCAATTTCCAGCAGACAAATTCCCAAAAATTGACAAAAGGAAAAATGAATTTTTAGAAATTTTTTTGAATTTTTTTTATGGAAAAAATTAATGTAGTGATTAATTGTCACCTAAATCACATTAATCAAATAAGTCAGTTAGGCATAAGTCAATTAAGTCTGGTTAGTGGGGTAAGTCATGTTAGTCTACCTAAAGCAAGGCAGGTTAGTCTAGGTTGCTTAGGTTAGTCAACTAGGCTAGGTTAGTCAACTAGGTAGGGGAATCAACTAAGTTAGGTTAATTAGGTAGGGGTTAGTTAAGTAAGTTGACTATGGTTAGGTTAGTCTAGGTTAACTATAGTTAGGTTAGTCAACTAACTAGGGGAGGGTTAGTAAACTAACTAGGGTTAGTTTAGGGAACTAACCTAAGGTTAGTTGGTTAGGGGGTGGGTTAGGTGTAAGGTTACTAGGGGGTTAGGTTAACTAGGTTAAGTTGGGGTTAGGTTAACTATGTTAAGTTGGGGTTAGGTAACTAAGTTAACTATAGTTAGGTAACTAAGTTAACTAACTAGGGTTAGGGTTGGGGGTTAGATTAGTTAACCTAACTCAGATTAAGTTAGGGTTAGGTTAACTTAATGAGGGGTTAGTTTAACTAAATTAAAGGGTAGTTTAACTAAATTAAAGGTTAGTTTAACTAAATTAAAGGTTAGTTTAACTAAATTAAAGGTTAGTTTAACTAACCTAATAAGGATTAGAGAGGGGGAGGAGGAGGAGGTGGTGGGGCGGCGGCGACGGCAGGAGGGCGGTGGCGGCTTCTGGCGGCAGAGGAGGTGGAGGTGGGCAGCCGACTTCCAGCGGCTCCTGGGGTGGCACGACGGCAGGAGGGCAGCGACGTGGCGGCTCGTCGACAGCGGCGGAGGAGGGAGAGACAGACGGGGGGGTCAAAACGCTGGGGGGAGGAGGAGAGGGAGAAGAAGGGCGGGCGGGGGAGGAGACAGCGGCGGGGCTGGGGAGTGGAGGAGGGGAGAAGAAGACGAGGGAGGCTGGGGGGAAGGAGAAAGAAGGCGGCGAGGGACGCTGGGGGGGTGCTGGGGGGTGGAGGAGGGGAGAAGACGACGAGGGAGGCTGGGGGGCACTGGGGGGTGGAGGAGGGGAGAAGACGACGAGGCTGCACGGGGGGTAGGAGGCGAAGGAGGAGAGGGCACGCACCGGGGGGTAGGAGGCGAAGGAGGAGGAAGGCGAGGAAGGGCGCAGGAGGGAAGAAGGGGAAGGCGCTGGGAGGAGGTGGCGAGGGAGGACGCAGGAGGGAAGAAGGGCGCGGGAGGAGAGAGAAAGAAAGAGAGAGAGAGAGAGAGAGAGAGAGAGAGAGAGAGAAAGAAAGAGAGAGAGAGAGAGAGAGAGAAAGAAAGACGGGCGGTTGGGGGCAGGGGTAGGCAGTTAGGGGAAAGGGGTGGGGGCCCATGGGGGGGCCATGGGGTGGGCAAGTGGGGGGAAGGGGTGGGGGCCCATGGGCGCGTACCCCCGTCCCGCGCGCGTGCGCGGGGCGGGGTAAAAAAATTTGCCGTGACGGGATTGAAATGGCGCGGGGAAGACGGTACGGGTTACGCGGACACGACCGGGGCGCGTGGAGACGCGTAAAATCGAAAAAGAGCGCGTTCACGCGCAAAACGGGTGCGAGAAAAAACGTAAAAATAAAGAAAAATTAATAACTCCCAATCCGGACGTCAAAACGAAATAGCGTGAAAACAAAAAGTGGGTAGGACGACAGGGGGAAAACAAGGAAAATATGGGACGGGGGTTCCGGGAGGGGTAAAGGGCGGTCACGTGCAAAAAACACAAAAAACGAACCAAAAACTCAATTTAAAAATTAATATCGAAAAATCCGTGCATCGGAATGAGGTGCAGAAAAAAGGAAAACTGTGCAAAAAGATGTGCCCGACAATCCTATCACATCAAAACATAATCCCGACTGAGAGAAGACGCGTTCACATGGGAAAAACCCAAAAAATAAACCCGAAAATGGGATCGAAAATTAATATCGAACAAACCATTGACCGGAATGACATGCAGTAAGAAGGAAAAATGTCCGTAGTAAGGGGTGGCACAGGGTTATCACAATAAACTGCAGTTCCGGCGGAAATAGGAGGGGTTCACATGTGAAAAACTCCAAAAATACTCCCGAAAACTTATTTAAAATTTAATAAGTAAAAAATCCAGAAGTCGAAAAAGGGTGGAGGAAAAAGGAAAAAGGTGGGGGAAGGCACAGAGGACACGGCTGTCAAATCAAATTGGAATTCTGATGCAAATAGGGCAGGTTCACATGGAAAAATGTCAAAAATACACACGAAAAAGTCGTGAAAACCCGGAAAATTAATAACGGACAAACCATGTATCAAAATGATGCGGAATAAAAAGGAAAAATGTCAGTGAAAAAGCGCTAGTCAGGGCTATGACATCAGAGCATGATTCGGAAGCAAGAAAAGCGCGTTCACATGGAAAACCGTCTAAATTGCGTAAAATGCTTCAAAAATTAATAACTCAAAAACCGTGCACCGGAACAGGGGTAGGTAAAAAGGAAAAATGGACCGTTCAATGGGAGGAACAGGTCTATAAGGTTGGATTTTGATTTTGGTAAATGTAGGGTGCATTCACATAGAAAAACCTCAAAATTAGGGAATGAAGGAAAACTGCAAGGGAACAGCCCCAAGGGTGGGTGAAACATAACCGGATGGGTGGAAAGGGATCCCATTAGGGTAAAAGCAAGGCAAGGCCTTCATGCATGAACAGGTTAAGGCATATATAGAAAAATATGCACGGGAGACGCGCAGGGACGCGTCCCCACACTTAAGACCTTAACGGATAGGGTTAACCGAACAACAGGGACCTAGGACCATGCCACAGATCATCCACCAACTTCCCCACACTTAAAACATGACCATCACTAAGAAACAGAAGTTGTAGGGTTAGAAAAACTTGGCCCGTTTCGTCAAGAATCAAGGTTGAGTATCGATGGCACGTCCAGTGTTGTTGTCGGCGCTGGAGGGACCAAGGCATCTTCTCGGCACACGTTCGTCATGGCAGGGACCACGCGGCAGCACCCAGGGAGGTAGCTGATGGAAGGAATCGCAGGAAATTCGTCGATGATGATGAGGGATACTACACTCAACTCACAGTCACTCAATTGGAATGAAAGATCAGTCACTCGCCCCATGACTAATATCACTCGAGGAAGAATGATTAAAACCCATAACTCATACCCGGTTGAGGAATCAACAAGGGGGAAATAGTGCAAAAAGAGTATGCCAGGGTGCACAGTTGATGGTGCATTAGTGCGTCCAACCCGTCTGGCATAGGTGCAAGGAGGAAGGCAAGGGAGCCTTACAGTGCCGTGTACAGAAGAGGGTGACGTGTCTTGTGTTGACGGAAAAAACCCATCCCGTGGGTGCATAGGAAAAGTGGAACATACCTGACTCCAAGTGTCGTAACGTCCCTCAATCTCACCTCTCGGTAAATGATTGAAGAAACTCCAGTCACACTCAACCCACCCTCTGTCTCACGCTCTGTGGATAGATACAGGAGGGCAGCCTTTTCCTGAAACCCATTGATGTAATCCTCACAGTCACTTGTGCAAAGGGTGTATGCCTTGTGCACATTTGATGGTGCAACTGTGCATCCCGCCCTGTGCCGGCATACATTGCAAGAAGGAAGGCAAGGGAGCCTTATGGTGCAGTGCACAGAAACAAATTGTGCTTTGTGCTTTGAGAGGCCCATCCCGTGCGTGCAACTCTTCATTCACACTTCTCACCTCTCATTCGATTTGAAGGAAAAAGACTGGTCTCTCCCCCCATCCCCTGTCTCACTCGTTGTTGATAGATACAGAGGGCAACCATACTCACTTCCCCATCCGGTTAGGATGAAAGCTCAAATCACTCGATTGTTTGTCGATGAAGATCGCTTCGTCAGTTGTTGAAGAGGCGTACCCAGGGAGGTAGCCATCAAATTGAACATTGTGTTGGATAGGAACATGTCGTCTGCTAGAGGACAATTAGTCACTTTGCAAAGAGACCCAGGACACAGCGTACCAAGGGAGGCAGCTTCGGAATTGGATCCGAGGGATATCAATCAATGAATCCACTTTCTGGACTGCTGGGTGTTACCACCTTTTCCCCAGCCAGCTTCTCGCCCAAGGGTGTTTATCACCTTTTCTTGGAACGAGGCCTGCTATGACAGGGAATTGCTTCCTTTTCTCTCATAACAGATTTGTTTATTTGTTTTTTTTTCTTCTTTGGTTTTTCTTTTTCTTTTTCTTTTTCTCCCCTATTCCCGAGGGTGTTTCCACCTTTTCTCGAAGAAGAGGTCGGCATGACAGGGACCTAAGTCCTTTTCTCCCATAACCGATATATTTTGTTTTGTTTTGTTATTCTTTTTTTTTTTCCTTCCAGTTGAGCAAGGGAATGGTAGAAAAACCATGTCTCAAGACCAACCTCGCCACTGTCACTGGTGGAAAATAGAGGATAAGAAATCAAGACTGGAAGGGGGTTTGGAGGGGACAGAGGGTTGCATCCACTTCATCAGGAGTGACTGAAGAACGGCTATCAGAAATAACATCATAAGAAGTACAATGCCGCGCCAACGAGGGAAAGGATCAAGTGTCCGTAATTGTCAAGATCCCCAAGGAGGGAAGTACTTCTTCAGGCGATATCCATTGATCAGAAAGGGATCATCAGAGGCATCAAGGGTCTGTACTTGGACAGAGCCATTAGGCTTGACTGCAAGTACCTTATAGGGGCCCATCCACCGCTGTTGGAGCTTGCTAGGAAACTTGCCAAAGTGTGAATCATAGGCTAGGACCAAATCACCTTCTTTGAACTCCTTATGCTTGATGAAACTGTCATGGTAAGCCTTACGTCGAGCTTGCGTGGCTTCCATGCATTGTAGAGCCATCCTACGAATTTCGTCCAAACATTCCAAGTGTAGGAGATGGCGTTGCAGTGAATCATTCTCCCCCAAACGCTCTTTGATGGCCACTCTCAAAGAGGGTAGTTCCAATTCAACAGGAAAAACAGCTTCTGTACCATACACCAGCTGGAAAGGTGTCTGTCCTGTTGCTGCTTTATGGGAGGTTCTGTACGCCCAGAGGGCCTCTGTAAGTCGATCATCCCAATCACGACGATGTGCGGCAATCGTTCTTGTCAGAATCGAGCAGAGGATGCGATTGGTGACTTCGACTTGGCCGTTGGCTCTGGGGTAATAAGGAGTGGACTTGCGATGGCGGATCTTATACAACTCTGTCAACTCTTCCATGACTTTGTTAAGGAAATGAGTGCCTCTGTCACTTACCAGCTCTAAGGGACTGCCAAAACGGGTGATGATATTCTCGTACATGAACAGGGCCACGCTGTTACCATCGTCCCGCTTTAGGGCTTTAGCTTCACACCACTTTGTGACATAATCTGTACATACGAGGATGTATCGGTTCTGTTTCCTTCTGGTAGGAGGGTCGATCGGACCTACGAAGTCAATGCCCCACTTCTCAAACGGCTTCAAAGGAAGGATAGGTTGCAGTGGCATGGCACTTGTCTTCGTGGGTTTCCCCATTCTTTGACAAGCATCACATCTTTTACAGTAATCATAGGCATCTTTGTGAATTGTAGGCCACCAATAACCTGCTAGCAGAGCCTTCCTGGCTGTAGCTTCTCCTGCAAAGTGACCTCCACATGGCTCGTCATGGCAAGCCTTCAGAACAATCCCAATCTCATCCCCTGCAACACATCTTCTGAGCACTTCATCTTTGCCTTTATTGTACAGTGCACCGCCGAGCAGGGTGTAGGGGGCTGATTCTAGCATGAGCTTCTTCCTTTCCCGACTAGAAATACCAGGAGGATACTGCTGGGTTGCCAGCAGATTGGCAATGTCTGCATACCAGGGAGTTACAGTCTCTACCAAGAATAGGGAAGCCTCAGGGAGGTCTGGATCATCCTGCTCCTCGTCTGCAGTTTGTGGGATACGCGACAGATGATCAGCCAGAACATGGGAACGACCAGGCTTAGTAATCACCTCAAAGTCGAACTCGTGGAATAAAAGGAGCCATCTCATCAATCTTCCTTTCACATCTGCTTTGTTCATCAAGAAGGACAGGGCCTCATGATCCACATAAAATTTAAAGTGGGTAGATAGGAGGTAATGGCGAAACTTCTCTAGGGCAAACACCATTGCCAAGCACTCCAGCTCGGTCACTGTATAGTTCTGTTCCCTATCAGTGACTTTTCGGCTTGCGTAATAGATTGGTTGATCCAGCTTCGAGGGGCCCTTTTGACAGAGGACAGCACCTAAGCCTTCAATTGATGCATCAGTGTGTACATGGAACTCTTTCGTCCAATCAGGAGGTTGCAGAATGGGTGCCTCTATCAGACACTGCTTCAGAGTGTGGAAGGCTTTGTCACATTCTTCCGTCCAAGTAAACTCTGCATCTTTCCTCAGAAGCTTGTGCAAGGAAGTTGCCTTTGTTGCAAAATGGGCTATAAACCTTCTGTAGTAACCCACATGGCCTAAGAATCCCCTCAACTGTTTGAGGTTGGTGCGTGCTGCCAGAGCTGCGATCTTTTCAATCTTTGCAGGGTCTGTTGATATCCCTTGTGCAGAGACAATGTGGCCCAACAGAACTCCAGAAGAGACCCCAAAGATGCATTTGTCGGGGTTGAGGGAAATCCCATACTCCCGGCATCTGTCAAAGCATTGTTCCAAGTGTTCCCAATGTTCACGGATCAAACTATAGACACAGAAGTCATCCAAATATACCTCAATAAAATCGTGCAGATTATTTTGAAATGCGGCCATCATGACTCGTTGGAAAGTAGCAGGGGCATTGCAGAGCCCAAATGGCATCACTCGGTAAGCGTAGGTCCCCCATTCTGTGGTGAAGGTTGTTTTGGATTGGTCTTCTTCTGCGATTTGGACTTGGTTGTATCCGCTGAATCCATCCAGAAGAGAATAAAGTTCATGTCCTGCCACTGTGTCCAACAGTTGGTCTGTGAAAGGGATAGGAAAATGATCCTTCTTTGTCTTGGAATTAAGCTTTCGGAAATCCACACATATTCGCAATTTGCCATTCTTCTTGGGTACAACCACGATGGGTGAAACCCATTCACTATTTGCCACTGGATAGATGAACTCGGCTTCCAGAAGCTTCAGCAGCTCCGCTTTCACCAATGTGGAATAATTCGGGTTCATTCGCCTCTGTCATTGCCATACTCGCTTGGCATCAGGCTCCAAGTCAATATGATGTTGACATATTGTGGGATCAATCCCCTTTAGGTCTTTGTAAGACCATGCAAACACGTCCAAATTTTCTTTCAACAAGTTGTACAAGGTTAACCATTCCTCTTCTGGAAGACTGCTACCCACCTTCAAGTGGCATTTAGTGCCTTCTGAATCCACAAAGGTTAACTGCCTTTCACCTTCTACTTCACGAATGAAGGTCCCGCGGACTGCTTCTGGGTACAGATCCGACTCCCTCAAGGGAGTGGTGTCCTCTTCTGATGTCCCACTAGAACCAACTTCTTCTTTTGGTGGAGACTTAGGTTGCTCCTTAAGACGTTGGAATGGGATAAGAGCCGTTTCGGGTTTGGTTTCAAGATTAATTACCTTGTGGCTTGAAGACTCATCTTCTGATGATACATCTAGGAACGTCACATAACAGGGACCCTCTGATGCCTGTTGGGTTGGTGGGATCGGTGCTTGTTGGCACGGTGCATCATCATCATCTTTCTTTGGCAAGGATGGGTTAAGATGGCAGGAGCCACTCTTGAAAGACGGCTTGTTCTTCTTAATCCATCCCTTATAAAAGTTTTGCATATGAAAAGATCCATTTACCAGACCAAATGGTACCATCGCCATTCTGTCCCATAGCATGAGCTCATCGGCTTCTGATACTTCTGGAACTTCTTCTTCAAATGTATCCTCTTCAGGTGGGATAGACTCTTCCATTTCACTTTCATCACCTTCTTCGTCCATATCATATTCATCCTCTTTTGTCTCTGTCTCTGTCTCTGCGTCTACTTCTGTCTCTGCTTCTGCTTCTACTTCTGTAGGAGCTCTGTAACAGAAGAACAGATTCTCTGTTTCCTCTCCTGCCTCTGTCTCTGCTTCAGCTTCTGCTGTGACCATGTAACAAGGAGAGTAGTACATCCATGCTTCTATCTCACTGTCAGAAGTGATTTCCGAAGTCATTTCTGGTTCAGGCAGGAAGTATTCACCCATTGATAATGGCTTTGCATCTTTTGGAGGTCGGCTTACAGTATCCACTGTTAAGGAATGTGCCATTATTTTCTTGGGAAGGATCTGTTTGACAGCATCTTTGTCTGCTGATGTTCCATCTGTAGCCTCATTAGGGGAGTCAAAGATAATTCCAAGGAGGTGGATCCATGTCCTTTTTGAGAACCATACAGTTTCAGCACCACTTTGTTGGGTCCTCTACCCAAGGTCAAAGTTCCTTTAAACCAATCCGTCCTTGCTCGGGCTTCAAAAATCCATGGTCTGCCTAGTAACAAAGGATAGGATGTACCATAAGAGTTTGGCTTCACCACCAAATAGGTCAGCCAATAATCTTTTCCAGCCACAGTAGTCTTCACATATGGAAGAATGCCCAAAGGCTTGATTCTACTCTGATCCGCCAGTCTGATGAGCCATTGGGTTGGTTGCACACCTTGTAGGCCTAGATCCTTCATTGTCACATCCGTCATAATGTTCACTGATGAACCACCATCAATCAGTGCATTTGAAATAAAGCAACCTTCTATCCACACACCAGTCTCTGGAGTACCCGGATCTAGAAAAGCATTAGCCACATCCACTTCTTTTACAGGCTCTGGAGCCTTGTTGGACTTTGTCACTGTTGAGGGAGCAATCCTTAAACCACGTCTTTTTGTCAGTATACTTTTGAATCTTTTCCGGCAACTGGGAGACAACATCAATAATTGTCGAAATGTGAGGTTTGGTAGAAAGGTATCTAGATCTCTAACTAGATCGTATTCCTTAATAGGATCCACTGGCTTCTCTAACCGGTTAGGGAATGGAGCAACACCCATTTTCATTTTCCCTCTTCTTCCATCAGAGGAATTGCGACTTCTTGCCACTCATTTTCTATTTTCCCTCTTTCTTCCATCAGAGGAATTCAGGAATTACAGTAACTCTCTGTGGCACTGTAGGGCTCTGTACGGCACTGTTAGGCTCTGTTCTGTTCTGTTCTTCTGGTGGAAGATTGAACTTCACTGTTCTGGCCGGGGGGTTATTTTCTTTCTGGATAGGTGGTTCCTTCTACTTTGCATGCGTGATGGCAGCAACTTCCAATTCTACCAAATTGGAGGTAGGCTCTTGGGCCTTGGACGGACTATCAGTAGCACTGTTTTTCACTGGGGCTGGGCTTGGACAGTCTTTTGCAGTGTGGCCTTCTCCTTTGCATCGACTGCATAAGGGCTTGTAATCCACTGACCTTCGAGGATTTGGACAATTTGGTGAGATGTGTCCCTTTTCTCCGCATCTGTAATACTCCACTTCTGATCTCTGACCACCGCCAGACTGTCTTCTTCTGTAACTTTGAGAGGGAAATCTTCTGGGTCCGAAATTAGGACCAAACTCTCTAGGCTTGGGTCCAATATCTTGTGTTGTCATTTTGGATTCCAGCAAGTTAAATCTTGCGTCTTCTTCCTTTCTTCTCCTATCATGCATCTCCTTCGGAGAGCAAATGTTCTATTATGATTCTTCCGCAAACAATAGGAACAGAAGGCTCCAAGGATGGTTGGTTTCCGTGTACATTCAGTGGCTAAATGGCCTGCTTGATGACACTTACCACACCAAGTATTTGACCGCATCACATCTCTTCCTGCTCCTGCAACGTTGGATATGCTCGCTGTGTTCACTTTCAGCGTCTGTAGTTGCTCTGTAATCACATCCATCAACTCCTTCTTAATGTTTGCAACTGAGTTGGATAAATAATCCTTCAAGCTTTCTCCTCCGGATGTACTGGCAGGAGGGTTTTGAGGAGTCTCTGTAATCACTGCATAAACGGGTTGGGCTGGTACAGAGGGGTCTCTGTTCTGGTTCTGATTCAGAGCTCCTGCTTGAACTGTTGGCTGTTGACCCCAGTTGGTAGGGTTCCACTGTTGCTGCTGATTTGATAATGAAGAAATTGGTTGGGACCATTGTTGTTGTGGTTGAACCATCATTTGAGGCATGGATTGTGGCCACTGTGGATTTGGTGCACTGTACTGTGATACCGAGGGCATCTGTTGGTAGGGGTAGGGAACAGTCCCTGGGACTGCATTTGGTGGGTACATCATTCCTGGCACCAGAGGAGGTAGGACTCCTCTTCCTGTATTCATTGCTAGTCTAGCTTCCACTTCATCGTCCAGTCTTGCACCTTCTGTTGCAGCTTGTAGTGTGGCTGGCCTTTGCAGCTCCACAAACTTACGGACTTCTGGTTGTAATCCTCTGAGAAACACCCCCCTCTGAATGCCATCATCTAGATTATGGTTAGTCCATCTCTTCAGGATGGATTCCATTCGTGAGACATAAGCTTCCACTCTTTCTCCAGAGGACTGACTTAGGTTCATGAATTCCTCTCGTATCCTCTCTTCAAAACCTTCACGCCTGAATTTAGTGAGGAAGGCCAACTTCAGGTCGTCCCATGTGCCAAAAGTTCATGCTGCTTGTCTCTCATACCACTGAAACGCCGCGCCCTTGAAAGTGGCGGGGAATATTGCTAACCAATGCTCAGGGGTTCTGGCATTGTTAGCCACACATGCTACCATAAACTCTGCTACATGAAGATCGGGGTCTTCATTGTACTCTCCCTTAAAAACTGGCAATGGGACTACATTCGCTGGTCTGTCATCAATATTTCCAGGACGGATCTGGCTTGGAAGTGGACCTCCAGCAGGAGGAGGAAGGGCTTGATGTGCCATTGGGACTTCTGTAAAGAGTTCCGCAAGGGCGTCAAAGGCAGCTTCTGCTGCGAGCTCGCTCTCAGCTCTGATTCTTGCTTTCTCTCTTCTCACGTACCTCTGGACTCGTTCCAACGCTTGCCTTTTTATTGCGTCATTCATCAGGGGGTTGACTCCACTATGTTGTTAGTGCTCCACAGAGGGTTAACAGAAGGCTTCAGTCTCTGGAGGACTCTCTCATCAATAAAACAAAGAAATCAAAGAAATACACCATCTTTGAATGGAAAAATATCACATAGTATTCATCTTCAATATCTTCATAGTCTTCTCTCTCAATCTCTCATATACAATCACTCTGTTTGAGTAGAATTGGCTATCTCTGACTCTCTCTCTCACACTCCATCAATAATACATCATATCCTCACTACAATATCTCAAAATTACTCTCAATAATCACTCTTAGGTCGTGGATACCCCTCCCAAGAGGTATGTCTGATATGAAGGGTCACCAGAGCCACTACAGTGTCTCTTCACAGCTCACTACTGTCACTTCAGTCTAGTCTTCTCTTGAGTCTTCAGCAGTTACTTCTTCCACTTCCTTCAGCTCTTTTGCACTTGTATTCACCTCTTTCCAAGGCTAGAAAACTTTCCCAAAATCACACATACATTCCACAGAACACTTACAGAACAGTACCAGAACAGCTACAGTACAGAACAGAACAGAAACAGAACAGAGACAGAGGCTCTACAGAAGACCTACAGAAGGTTATCAAAACTTCATAACTCACTCTCAAACTATTCCAAACTCTCACAAACCATTCAATAAACTTTCACAATATCTCATTCTTCATCAATCAATACTTCATCCCTCCTTACAGAAGACAATCAGAACAAAATAGACCAAAACAGAACAAAACAGAAGGTATACAGAACCATTCAGAACCTATCAGAACATCACAAAATCATCAACAAACATCATGAACTTCCAAAACACAATCATTATCATCTAAAACACTCTCAAACCACTTCCAAATCAATCAATCATCCCATAAAATCAACCATTCAGCTCTCAAAAACAACAAAAATCATCCAAAAAACAAGTCATTTCAACACTCAACAATAAGTCGGATGCAACTCATCACGATGTCGCACTAAAGAGTAAAGTTGGCAGTCCCTGCAAGTCTCCACAAAATGAGAAACATCTTTATACATCCCTTTCCACCAGTATCTTTCTTTGATTTTCTCATAGGTAGCCCACACATCTCTATGTCCAGCCCATGAGCTCTCATGAAACTCTCGCATAATCTATATCTGCATCGATTTATCACAAACTACTCTCAAGGGCAAGCCTCCTCTCTTCTTTGGATGCTTCGAAAGAAAACCATCTTTCAAGAAATACCCATAAGCCTTCCTTCTGATTTTCTTGAATTCATCATCTGTCCAATCAGCTCTTCGAGTCAATGAACTTAGATACTGTCCAATTTGCAGCCACTCGTCAACATAAAGTTCTTCAATAAAGGCTTCAACAGTAGATACATGACAATCATGAACAAGGACAGAAGCAGCAAACTCTGTCTCATCATCTTCTGCAAGCATTGACTCCTCATCCTCATATCTCGCTCTAGATAGCATGTCAGCAACTGGATTATCTTTCCCTACTATGTGTCGAAATTCTGGATTCAATGATTTGATATAGGCAATCCATCGAAGCATCGCTATATCTGGAGTCGAGCAACTAGTAATCATGCCAAGCAAAGGCAAACAATCTGTTTCCACAATAACTGAAGCTCCAATAAAATACCTTTTGTCACACTTCAGTGCAGTGACTACTCCCCACAACTCTCTTTTGATCTGCGGATATCTCCTCTGTCGCTCATTAAGAACTTTAGCTCCAAAGCGAATAGCATACCTATTTCCATCAGCATCATCCTGTCCCACAGCCCAACCTATGCCAATAGGGCTAGTATCAACTGTCAACATGATCGGCCGTCCACACTGATAATCCGCCTTGCGTAGAGTAGGAGCTTATTGCAACAGCTTCTTGAGCTTACGCATGGCTTTTGAATGCTCCTCATCCCAATGAAATTTCTGCCCCTTTCGAAGTAGCTGATAGAGAACATCTGCTATATGAGCAAAATGAGGAATCCAAATCATGTAAAATACACAAGCTCCAACAAATCTCCGCACCTCTGAAGTAGTCGAGCAATACTCTGCAATCCTGTTTATGGCATCCACCTTTGCAAGAGAAGGCTTTCTGCCATAATATCCAACCATATGCCCAACTATGATGACTTCATTAACACTAAAGACAGATTTCAGCCCTGAAAGTGTCAAATTTACCTCCTCTAATCGTGTCAATATTTGCTCACAAGTAATCAAGTGGTCAGCCACAAACTGTCTACATCCACGCAAATCAAGACTTTCATTCTTTTCTTCTTCTGCACAACCCTTAATAAGCACATCATCTAGAAAAGGCATGGTATACTGCGGAATATAGTCTCGTAGAACTCTATGCATAGCATTCATCATATGAGCAACTGAGTTTGTGGCACCTTGAGGCAAGGTACACATCCTCACAAGACCAATAGGTGTCCGCATAGTAGTAATATCCCTGCTTTCCAAGGCAAGCTGAAACTGATCATAACCTGAATACAAGTCACCTAGAGAATAGATGGCTCGTCCTGCAAAAGCCTCAGCAAATTCATCCACAACTGGACCTGTTCCCACATTCCTGATTGTCACTTTGTTCACGGGCTGCATATCCTGAATAAATCTCAAAGTACCATTCTTCTTTGGTAAAGTAAACCACCTGTTAGAATAGGGTGCAGAAGAGGGTTCCAAAATCCCCATTTTAATCTTCTCATTCAGCAACTCTATCAGCTTTGGCAAGTGTGCTTTAGGCACAGGTATAGGACGTATATTCCATGGTACATGAGGAACAGTGAAGATGACCATGGGTGCAACCAATTCGGGACTAATGTAGCCAATTTCATGTGGAAAGAAAGCAAATGCCTTACCATGACGTCCAAGCATCTCTCTAAAACATTCTTTTTCCACTGGAAGCAAGAATTCATCATTTCCAATCTTCAATTCTGCAAGAGTTTCAGCTATAAACTTATGTCCAATATTTGCAGGGTCTCTCAACATAGGCTGCTTCATAGCTTTTTCAATCTGTTCATCACTATCAGAAGGAAGCGGGCCTGCAACCGACTTAACCTTCTTATCAACTAGTTTATATTTTGTGTCAACCTTGGCATCATTCAAGCACTCTTTTCTTTGCTGCAATTTCTGCAAATTTTCAACAACTTTCAACTCTGTTGGCTGAAAAATTTCAGCCTTTCGCTCTATGGACTGCATGGGTGCAGCCTGAAACTCTGTATGCAGAAATTTTTCTGCATTCAACTCTGTTGGCTGAATGGATTCAGCCCTCGGCTCTATGGACTACATAGGTGCATCCTGAAACTCTGTATGCAAAAATTTTTCTGCATTCAACTCTGTTGGCTGAATGGATTCAGCCCTCTGTAATTCTATTAGCTGATCAAGATCAGCCATAAATTCAGTTTGCTGAGTTTTCTCAGCCTCTAACTCTGTTTTCAGCATAAAACCAGAAATTTCCTGAAACATATCCAAGGTTTGCACAGGTATGATCTTTGAACCCTTACATACATCAGTTTTCAGCATTGCTTCCATCTCAAACAAAGTATCTGCATAAGACATCCCTTCATACAATCCATCTACATGCTCTTCTGCTTGCAAAATACCTGCATTCTTCAACTCTTTCTCCTTACGACCAATGTACTGCCTGGCAGCTCTAGGCAAATCTGAAATTTTCTGATAACTCACTGAACTATCTGAAGAAAAACCAACAAAATTATTGGAGAAAGACTGTCTGCCAGGAGGCGAGATCTCCTCTTTTCTCCGCTCCATACCACTGGCGTCTCGCAAGACAGTGGTACCTAATGAAAATCCAACTCCTTCGCAGGTAGTGGTGCCTCACGCAAGGAGTCCCTGTTTCTCGGATGATTTACCCCAACAGTCATAAACTGAATAGCTCGCATACCATCTTTACTACGTATCCGTGCATAAGCTGACCCGTCATCCATCACTTTCGTTTCCATTCTTGCTTCTGTAATGAAAGGCTGTCTAAGAATAATCGGATAAGAGCAAGAATCCTGAACAAAGCAATGATAATCCTCTTCAACATTACCAATAGAAATTCTGATACTCGGACAAGTAGCATACATATCACCAGAAGTATTATTGGCGGCTCTCATGCGCCAGCCATGCTCTGCATCCATAGGCCACTTGCCACTCTCATACACACTTCGAGCAATAAGATTAATCTCAGAACCATGGTCGACTAAAGCAACTAATGGAATTTGTTTTTCACCAATCCTTACCACTGTCTCAGTGGTTGCTCTAGCCCAATGACTTCGTGAAAAATGGCTGCGAGGAATGAGGATAGGGGTATCATCATCTTCATACTGCATAGGCTGAACTATTTTCTCCAATTGCGGATTAACAGAAGCATTCTCAACCATCACTGCATCATCATGCTCTTCCCCAAGAGCTCCATGCCACAATCCCTATAAAGCAAGTCCTTCCATCGCATGTCGTTTCCTCCGCAAAAGATCCTGCATCTGATCCTGTATTTCTCTTCTAGCAATCCCAAGAGCTTCTCCAACAGTAAAAGTAACTTCACTATTCAAAATTCTTTCATGAAAAATCTTACTCATATCCATTTGCATTTCA
This sequence comes from Lygodium microphyllum, assembly GCF_053477565.2. Taxonomy (NCBI): domain Eukaryota; kingdom Viridiplantae; phylum Streptophyta; class Polypodiopsida; order Schizaeales; family Lygodiaceae; genus Lygodium; species Lygodium microphyllum. The sequence continues at coordinate 78,519,958 of NC_141163.1, read as the reverse complement.
AGATCTGACAAAAGCTTGAATCCTGGCTCTTTTCTTGGCTGCCTCTTTTCTTTCTGCTTGTCTCCCATTGGTTGATCAGAACCTGTTTGAGCTGGAGAATTTGACATAGGTGGAGCTGTAATAGGTGGTGAAACAAAGTCACCCCCTCTAGTATTTTTGGAGGAGCTAGGACCCTCCTCATCTCTTCTTCTCTTTTTCTCAACCATGGCATCTAAACCCTGTGTTTTAGCCATATAAGCAAAAATAGAATACCTGTCAATAGGAGAATCCCATCCTGTTTCTCCTCGGATGCTAGAGCCCACACAAGTCATAGTAGATGCCTGAACTTTCCCTCTTCTCGCTATCTCCAAGGCAAAGGACCATAAAGCAGAGTCTCCACCAGATTTCTGCTCAAGCTGGACTCCAAAAGCTGAAGCATCTCCTCTAACACTCACATAAGTTGATCGTGCAGCCATATCATCAACAAGTTTCTTCATACCTCCCTTACCGAAGTTCGTGTCAAGAGGAGCGCCAGTCTCTATCAGCCATATCTTCCCATCTTGTCCCCAAAACACTACATTCTTCTTACGTGCTTCTTGAAAAGCATCACAATCTCTGTAGCGTTGGTGCTCTGTACTATCACACCAAATACATCGTCGCCCTTTTCTTTGACCAGCTGGAAAAGCAGTTGCTGGAGCAGGTGATACAGCAGGTACTAACATAAGTTACTCCTTTAACTTACCAACTTCAGCTTTGACTGCTTCAATCGTCAAATCCGCCAAGCCTTTAATAACATCATCTACAGATAAGGGCACTGGAGCAGCAGGAACTGGTGGATTCACAGCAGGAGGAGTAGGCTTAGGCAAAGAAGTTGCAGCAGGGGTAGAAGAAGAAGTCTCCAAGGATTTTTCAGGAACTGATCTTGTATTACGATGCAATCTTACTCTCCTGTGTTGCTTCTTAACAAGAGCATTCACAGCATCAATGACATGTCTCCACTCAGTCTTTAAACCTGAATCAGTAGCTTGATCTTCCAAAAGATCATCCAACTTTTCCTCTAAATCAGCATCTGCAGCTTGTAAAAATAACTCCACTTTCTGCATCTCCAAAGCTTGCTGTTCAGTCCCATCCAACTGATCATAACGGCTTTCAAACTCTCGCAGAAGAGCAGTAACAAAAAGTCCCTTATTAGGCATAGAAACCCATGCTAAAAAATTCCTGTGATTCATAAGACCTGTATCCTCCAGGAAATTTTCATCTTTTAATGCCTTTTTAAATTCAGCCCAACCTGCATGTGCCTCTTGAATTTCTGCAATTCGACCTTCAAGAGTGCGCACCACGATCCGCAAGAAGTAGCGGCTCCAAACATCTTGAGAAACCCCAAAAAACTTCATCTTTTCTTCATACAAATGTAGGTAAGTTGACACTTGCTGGCCATTAAACTGCTTCACCTCCTGTTGGACAGCTTTCAAGGCATCCATAGCATCACTGTCTCGTTTTGCATGCGCTTGCCGCTGCATATACATGGTAAATGACTGAAATAGGTTCTTCATGACATTATCATCTATCATCTCTTCTTGCGAGTCTCCCATCTTGCTGAAAAGTGACGCAGCAGTTTCACGTCGGGTTCACCAGAATGTCGTAGAGTTCACGCAAGGGCTGTAGAACATGGGGTTCAAGGTACAGCAATGGAAGAGACTAACAACAAGAAGAAAAAAATTTGATGCCAAAGTTCACTATATTCCTTGTCAAATGAGTTACAAGAAGTTCATGTTCAGAATAAACTGAAGTTTATCATAAACTGAAGTTTATCATAAACTGAAGTTTATCATAAACTGAAGTTTATCATAAACTGAAGTTTATCATAAACTGTTTCCATTCAGGTGTATGTTGACAATTGCAGTAGGAAGAAAAACATTCTTCACTTCAGCATGTTCATTCATGGCAGTTTCCATGTTCTTCAATTTAGCATATATTGTAGTGATCACCTCTTTCATAGATGAAAAGTAGTTACAACAAGTTGTTCATCCTTTGAGTTGTTTAGGAATGACACAAGATTGACAGCTAGATGTGAGACAATGGTAGAAAACTCCTGTAATGTAGCCACCAGCAAAGCTAATTGCAAGCTGTATAGTATCACAACTTCCATCTTTTGTTGATTGGATTCATGGCTAAAGGAGAGGGCAATGTCACAGCTAAAAGTTCAAGGCATATGTAGCCGCTGTGGCCTACTGTGACTGTGGAAATTAGTTGCTCCTGCTGCAATTTAGGTTCATCGTTCCTTTCCTCTAACTCATTAGTAGAAGATCAATAACCTGTGACAGAACAACATCTACTTCTGTTCAATATTGAAAGGCTCTTTTCATGATGAAGACCCTAAGCACCTATGCCAACCATACTTTCAGGTTTCAGAATCTGCAGATGATGGACATTTCTCTATTTTTCTTATATTTTCTGTAATGCAAATCCATTTCTGGCAAACAAATTTCCTTCTGTGTCTTTTATTTTGAGAGAGCAGGAAACAGATTGAAGGCCCGGAATTGCATCAGTTGCACTTAAACGTAAGAAACCATTAATCCATGATGGCAGTAGCAGCACCATGACCAATAGTGTGTGTCAAAGCACTCAGTGCAAATGCCTTCCAAACTTCAAAATCCACTTCAGACGTTTCCACGATGCATATAATCCAAGAGGAGAGCACGATCACCATTATTCAAGAGGAGAACACGATCACAACCCCCTAAGGTTTCCAGGATGACTTCAATTTAAGCAGATGATTTCTCAAAGTCTGCGGATCTCATGGAATGCTCGATGCGCAGTCATCACGGACAAAGCTTCCAGTTTGGAATTGATTAGGAGTATGTCCAGTTCACTTTTTCCCTCTGGAATTTGAATCAAGAAGTCCCTTTTTCATGAGAGCTTTAGAGCCCAAAACCTCAATCTGCATATCTTGCTCTGTTTAGCATCAAAAAACCAGAATTTAGACTCTGTTTTCTGAATTGGATATAGCCATCGATTTCTCTGCTAGCCGCTAATGAAGCTTCCTCGCCTTCTTCAAGACTGTCAGTTCTTTCATCTTCCAATATCTCATCTAGAGCACATCATAATGCTGGTGTCGCTGGAGCAAAACGTCGAGTTGCGAGAAGTTGAGAAGCAAAGAAAGAAAAGATTGATTTTAGATAGGAAGGCTGGCCTCTTTGTCCAGAGACAAGTTGTTGCAGCCTCTCGTCATCTTCCTCCCGGAATTGTGCATACACATTGCCAACCTTCTTGAATTTGATAGAAAGGGCATCAAGCCCGTGTTTGAGGCTTCAACCTGCGTTTTCCCCATCGCCGATTGACAGACGGCACCCGTCAGAATTAGTCTCCGTCCCCCCTAAACCATCGCAGGGCGGACCTTACTGGCCTCCCTTTTTCCCACTTTTTCCGGGTTCTTAGCTTCTTTTATCGGTTTGATATTCTTGGACAAGTCTCAGAATATCTTTTGCTATTCTATCACCTTGTCTCTCTCTGAGACAGTGCAGAAAGCCAAGTCCCAGCATTTGGTATTACCAAAGCAACCTTTAAACTCACTCCATAAAGTGATGTTCCTATGCCACATCCAAGGTTCCCACCAGCAAACTACCCCAGAATATACCAAGGAACATCAAGCCAAGGGAACTTCCCTACACTTGCAAACCCTATTGTCACTGCTGGGTTGACATGTGCTCCAGATATGTGCCCAAATGAAAAGATGACAATGATGATGCCAAATGCAGCACACTCAGCATACATATCCACCACAGCAGTCCCAAACAGAATATCACTTTGCAACCAACCTAGTCTAACAATTGCTTCATGAACTTGTTGACTCTTAGCAAGTGATCCTATGTCAGCACATGCTTTCAAGGCGCATATAAATGAGACTGCATTGGGAGAGTGACCCTCAGATTGCTTCTTATCAAATAACTTTAGCACCTCTTCACCTGGTCCATGCTGTGCATACCCAGAAGGGAACCCATTCAGCACTCCTTGAGCTTTTCCCATTGCACATGATATTCCTGAATTTACACCTTTGTCTTCATAGCTTAAATGTCAGCTTCTATAAAGCTTCCTTTGATTCCACGGTATCCTGCACTTTTCTTCGAGTTCATCATTAAAATTATCAGCTTGATAATGTCCTTTGGCATCAGTTTTTCATATTTTTCTAATACACACACACATCAGCATCCAAACAAATCATACACATGCACTAAGGGAATATATACATTGGATGCGGATTATCGTAATGCATCACACACAATGAATCACACGCAGAAAATAACACAAATGCAATGGAGGTGTATACGACTCGGATGCGCAGCAGCATGACAACGTGGATTATGATGCATTGTGTTTGTGGCAATGGCAGAGGTTCATTTTACAAATTAATAGTCGTGTTGATTTTAATTCCAACTCACGACGTGCATTGTATTAATTTAGTGGTGTAACGGTTGGGTTAATTTTAATTAAAATAAAATGTGTGTTATGGTACATATGGAGGAAGGAAAGAAAAAGAACTTGGTGGTGTATGGGAGGACAACCACAAGGTTTGATGGCATGGCTATGAAGGAGACACAAATCCCATGAATACACATCGTCCAATAAATCCACAGAAAGGACAAATGGAAAATTAGCAAAACTAGCCGTCCTCTTGGAGGTTAATCTAAAACAAAACAATGGCTAACACAAATGCCAAAAGAAACCATAAGACGTATATGTGTTGTTTTGGGTGTATTGGTATTTGTTTTTTTTCTCTTTCTATTTTCTAAGTTTTGTTGTGTGTTTTTTTTAATTTTTACGAGTTTTTATTCAATTTTCCAACAAAGAAAATTTGTAGGATATTTGTTTAGGATTTAATTTCTTTTTTCAAAAAACTTTTGTCTTGTATGTGGATTAGTATATGTGTGTTGGTTCTTATTTTATTATTTTAGTTTTCTTCTTTTTATTTTAAATTTTAAAATTTATGAAGAGAACCAAATGAAATTTACGTAATTTTTTTGACTTTTCAAGATTTTTAAACCTAATTTGCCAAATTTTTGAAATTTTAAAGGGTTTTCATCTTTTTTGTTTTGTTTTTTGTTGTTTTGGTCTTTTTAAATTTTATATTGTGTATTTTTCAAGTTTTTAAGTCTTTGAATTTTTCTAATTTTTTGGAGATTTTTAATGATTTCTAAACAAATTTATGCATTTCCGTTTGGATTTTGAAATTTAAAAAGTGGGTAAATGGTGGCTACAAGTTATAATGTGTAAACATGGGTGCATGGAAAAAACCATATGCATGTTCCTGCACGTGAACAACATGGAAAGGCCTGGACATCTAAACATAAACTTACAATGGCACATGAATAGTATCTTAGAGAAATTTTCTACAATCCCGTGAGTAAACGATTGTGAGCACCTAGGCAGCACGAGAATAGTTGAGTTGCCCCCTTAGGAAATAAGGTGTATCTATAGGTTGATAAAAATAGTTTTTTTTTTACTTTTTATGTGTATGGGGAGGCATATGTGAGGGTCATGGGAAAGGGGGCTTGTAGAGAGGTGGTGGAGGGGAAAGGGGGACTAAGGAAAGGCAATTGGGGGAGGGGAGGGGGTAAATAGGGGTTTAGGGGTGTAGTTGGGGGGGAATGGGGAGAGCCGCCAGGGGGTGGTGGGGGGAGAGGGGAGAGAAAGAGGAGGAGGAGGATGAACAGTTGGATGGGGGGAAATAGGAGGGGAACGGCAAATGCTAATTCCAACACTGAAAAGGTATCTTCACATAAAAATGGATGAAAAAGGTGTTTGTAAACACAATCAAAAATTAATAATGGGAAACTTGTATGTCAAAATGAAGTGCAAGAAAAAGAAAAGATGTTTGTGAAAAGACCTAAATAAAGTTCTATAGTTGGAACAAAGTTACAATGACAAATGGATAGGTTTGAATGGAAAAATGGCAAAGACATGTAATAAAAATACCTCGGAACATTCAAAAATTAACAATGAATGAACCCTACATCCGAATAATGGGTTGTAAAAAGAAAAAATAACTTCTCTCATGGGATGGTGAATGTGCAAAGGAAAACATGTCCAATTTGTGTAAAATCATTCAGAAATTAATAAATAATGAACCTGACTCGAAACATGGGATTATAAAAAGAAAAAGTCTCTAGTCCAAAGGATAAACATGGCCATGCTATTGGATTTCAGTTCTGGTGAAATAAAGGTGCATTCACATGGAAGGACTAAAAAATAGAAAAATGATAAAATAGGAAAGGGGGAATCCCAAGCATGAGGTGGGATAAGACAAGCAGGTGGGAAAGGGACCCCAAGAGAATAGAGAACTAAAATTTGCATTGAGGAAAGATCCATTAAAGGCATGCTCACGTTGCATCTCTAAGGGGTTTGTGATAGATGATCACCTAGGACATCGAAACGATCAATTTTGGTAACATCTTCAAAATCAAACTCCTAGAATAGAATAAGCCATCTCATCATTTTTCCTTTTACATATTCCTTATCTATCATGATAGATAGAGCCTCATGGTCCACCTAAAACTTGAAATGAATTGACAAAAGGTTGTGTTGACGACGAACATTTTTCAAGGCAAATACCATCACCAAGCACTCTAGCTCTATCACTGTATAGTTCCACTCCCTATTAGTGACTTTAAAAACCTTGCATTAATAAATGGGTTGATCCAGCTTTAAGGAGTCTTCTTGATAGAGGACTACACTTGGCCTTCAACCAATGCATCAATGGTATGCACATGAATCTCCTTCATCTAGTCATCAAAGGAGGCTACAATATTGGCACTTTGATCATGACTTGCTTCAAGATGTTGAAAACTTCTTCACAATCATCTATCCAAACAAACTCTAATCTCTCTTGAGAATATTGTACAAGGGTACTATTTTTGTTGTGAAATGTTCAATGAACCTCTTATAGTAGGTCGCATGACCAAGAAATCCCCTCAACTACTTGAGATTGGTTGGTGAGATTAGAGCTACAATCTTCTCGATCTTCATTGGATCTATTACCATCCCTAGAAACAATGTGGCCGAAACAAATGTGTGAGAAGACTCCAAAGATACACTTGTTGAGGTTGAGGGAGATCTCATACTTGCGATAGCGATTGAAATGCTACTGCAGGTGTTCCCAATGCTTGTAAAATAGGCTAAAGACACAAAAATAATATAGGTAGACCTCAATAAAGTCATACAAGTGGTTTTTAAAAGCCACCATCATCACTAATTGGAAGGTGGTAAGAGCCCAAACATCATCACCCTATAAGCATAGGTACCCCATTCCATTGGGAAGGTTATCTTGGATTGATCTCCTACTACAATCTACACTTGATTATATCCACTGATTTTGTCCAAGAGAGAATGTAGGTCAGATCCTACAATTATATCCAATAGTTGGTCTATGAAGGGGATAAGAAAATGATCATTCTTTGTTTTGGAATTCAACTTACTGAAATCTACACATATGAGCAAATTTTCTTTCTTCTTGGGCATGATCACAATAGACAAAACTCATTCACCATTGGCTAATGTGTAGATGAACTCAACTTCTAAGAGCTTTAGCGACTCTATTTTCACCAGGGCTAAGTAATTTGGATTTGTTTTGCATTAGCATTGCCTTACTCACTTGGCATCTAGCTTAGATTAATGTGCTAATGACAAATAGTGGGGTCAATGCCCTTTAAGTCTTTATAAGACCATGCAAACACATCTAAATTCTCCTTTAGTAGGTCACCAAGGATCGATAACTCCCTGTCAAGTAGACTGTACCCACCTTTAGATGACATTCAATGCCTTTTGTATCAACAAAGGTCAACTACTTTTCACCTTCTACTTCTCAAATAAAGGTCCCATTCATGGATAGCTTCTAGATATAGGTCCGACTGCTTCAAGGGAGTAGTATTCTCTTCTAATGATCCACTAGAACTAGTTGCTTCTTTATTTGGCTACAACTCTTCAAATCATTGTGAATGTTGAAATGGCATAAGGGTTGTTTCTAATTTGGTTCGTGAGATACTCACTTCTTGACTCGAGGACTCATCTTTTGAGGATGCATTTAAGAAGGACACCATAACTAGGACTAGTTTGATTGCTCTTTTTTTGTGGAAATGGAACTTGTTGACATGGTGTATCATTATCATGCTTCTATGAAAAGGGTTGATAAGGGTAACAATGTCCATTGGCAAAGGAAATCTTCTTTTGCCAAATCCCTTTTCTATACATCTTCTACATATGATGGGATTCATTGATGAGTCCAAAGGGTACCATAGTCATTCTATCCAATAGTACAAGATATTCATGCTTTGAGGCTTTTGGAACATCATCTTCATTTGTATCCTCTTTTGATTGGACATTTTCTTCCTCTTCACTATCAAAATCTTGATCTTCTCTCTCACCATGTTCCTCTTTAGGATCTATTTTAGCTTCTATAAGGGCTTTATAAGTGAAGAATAGGGTCTCTATTACCTTTTTACTTTTGTTTTGGGGTTCTATTATGGCCATATAACAAGGAGAGCAATATGTCCAAGCCTCTATCTCACCATCAGAATTGATTTCATAAGTCATTCTTAGTTCAGACATTAGGAGATATTCACCCATCAACAATGAATATGCTTCTTTTGGAAGATGGCTCACAATTCCCACTATCAAGTATAGTGCCTCAAGTTTATTTGGAAAATTTTGCTTTACAACATCTTCATCGACTAATGTTCCGTTTGTGACTTTGTTCGAAGAGGCAGATGAGACTTCTATGGAGGTGGATCCATGTACTCTTTGCGAACCATAGAGCTTATCTTGCATAGGGTTACGATTCCTTTGAACCCATCTATCCTTGCTTGCACTTCAAACAACCATGGTATTTCGAGCAACAGGGGGTAAGAGGTCCCATAAGAGTTTGGCTTCACCACTAAGTATATTAGCCAGTAATCTCATCATGCACTTGTGGTCTTAACATATGGGAGGATACCTAAAGGCTTGATTTTGCTTTGATCTACTAGTTTAATGAGCCTTTGAGATGGCTGCATGCCCTATATGCACAAATCTTTCATCGTCACATCCATCATGATATTCATTGAAGAGCTTCCGTCTATCAATGCACTTTCAAGCAGGTATTGGCCATGTCTACTTCTTTCGCATGCTCTAGGGCCTAATTAGTTTTGTTAGCAATTGCATGGTGAACAATCCTTAGGCCATATCTTCATGGTGAGAATGCTTTTGAATCTCTTTTTGCAACTGGAAGGTAGCATCAACAATTGTTGGAATGTCAAATTGGGATAGAAAGTATCTAGGTCTTTCACCAAGTCATACTCTTTTATGAGATCCATTGTCTAAAAGAAATTGGATTATTTCTTGTTCAGTTGATTTTAGGGGCAATCTTGTGCACTACCTTCCATGGTTGGCCACTTTCTCTCTTGATGATGTCCTGCTATTTGTGTGCCCTGTCTAGGTCACCTTCCCCAACTTGCATGGAGTCTTCAAGAATGAAGTTAGAGACATTACCTGTAAAGAAATAATTTAGGGGCATATAAAAGGGCAAAGGTCACTTGTTTTGGTAATCAATTTTTACACAAAAATACATCTTTGTCCTTCATCTTTGTCTAGCTTCTCCTGCCCTTTCATGGCTTCCAGCCATCTCTCTTCTTCTTTCCAATCTTTCTTTCTCCATTTCTAGTATTTCTCTCTCCTCTTCACTCTCTTTCTATCACTTTTGCACCTCTTCTTCTCTCTCTTTTGCAGTTTTCTCTCTCCTCTTTCTCTCTCTCCAGTTCACTTCTTGACAATTGGTATCACAGCCATAGGTTCTTGATCTAGTTGGCCAACATTCCATTCAGTTATCCTTTTTCAGTCACACAGATCTAAGAGCCACAGGTACACAAGTACAGACATGACATGGAGCAACAATGGAGTTACCAAGGATCTCTAGACCATAAGGACTGTAGGTCAGGAGCATTAATGATAGCATGGACCAAGTTTGGAGGCTAAAAGACCAAATTTAGCAGCTCGTAATTTTGAGGTAAATTTTAGGGTTCTTGGTTAAAGAAGGGTTTCAGAGGACTTAGGGGAGACTATTTTCCCTTCTACCTTTTAAGAACAAGCATTTTCTTCTTCTTTGAGCCTTCTTCCAAGCTTTCATGGACAAAATCCCTTCTAGTATATTGATCACTTGCTCATTGTCGGAGAGATAACTATAAGAAATGCATTCTTGACATCATAAGCTTCTAATAGACAACCATCTTGATGATTATCCATGGAGTGATGGTAGCCATTTTCAGCTTGCAAGAGGTGCAACCTCTTGTGCCATTCTAATCGTCTCATTATAGGTTTCTTCCTCAAAATGTGGAGTTGTTGTCCACCATTTTCTTCATGTCTTGCTTTTTCCCTTTTATCAAACCTCCACAAAGAGATGCTATGGATGAAAGTGGACTGAGAATCAAATCTGCATCTGCGAGTTCTTAAGCTCTAAATGGCTCATGAGCCTCAGCTCTAGGCCACCATTTTTGCTATAGCCTTTGGTGGGTAGGGCTTGTTACTATTTTCGTCAAATTGATATCTACAAGGTAGGAAATGATTGCACTTTGTAATGACTGTAAGAGTCAAGTCAGTAAGGCTCGGGTAGTTTTCAAGTGAAAGAAAGCATAGGCAACAACTCAATGCAAGGCAGGATAAAGATGGCTGCATTTGAAAGATTAAGAAGGCAACTTAGCGAGATGTGCTGTAGACTAGGGCAACAATGTGCAAAGGATCTTGTCACAGCATGATCCCAAGCCCAATGACTACACATGTGCAAACCTTGGACCAGTCTATGTAAGAGGTAATTGGAGCGAATGGTGATGCCATTGGAACTTGAAACAATAGCCTCATTTCACATTTGGCACAATAGTCACACCTATCATCGATCATCGGCTGCACCCTTCTCAATGAGCCAACTTATGTTCTTGCCGCACTGCATGGCCTGACTCCATCCGACATCAGTGAGAGTGATCTTATTGTCAAGGATATTGGTAGCATTTCCATGGGTGGAATCAAGCAGAAATGATGTTCAAATGGAGTGAAAATGTTAAGTATCAAATCTCTTACGCAGCAAGCCAGTTCTCTTCTTTGCTTTGTCAAAACACCTATAAGCTTGGTACGCAATTGATGTAGAGCAAAACATCAATAACACACATAAGCAGCCTTCATCTTTCTTCTTGAGCTCTATACAAAATACCCTTGCCTATTTTGACACTTGTCTCTCATCAAAGTAGGACATAGGGATTACTGCTTGCAAGGGTTGTTCCAACAAAGGAGAGGTGAGGCACTTCCACTGCAAACCTGGAATCATCCTCGTTTGCATCTGTCTCTCAAAGAATTGCAAGCACTTCTAAAAGGCAATAGCTCGATTTTGGGCAAAGCCCCAATGCATAAGTTTGAATCTCATTGATATCTTTGCTAACTTCCGCAAAAGATTGAAGCACGAAAATAGAGTCCGTGGCCACTCTTTTACCTTCTCTCCACATGCTTTTGCCAATGCCTTCACAATAGGTGGATGACCTCTTTCAATTTTTCCATTTCCTTCAAGGTTATAGGCTGAAATTAAAGCAAGCTTTATCCCCAACTGTGCAAACAAATCATGAGCTTCATCTGCATCCAGCTCACCCCTATTTGCAGTAATTTTTCCCACACAGCCATACCAACAAAAGATCTCTTCTAAGAGAAAATTCTAAGAGAAAAGTACACACATCATTTGTTATCTTAGTATGTAAAGCTCTCCCTTCCACTTGATTAGTCAAGTCTTCACGGGCAAGCACAAGATACCTCATTTGCCAAAGACATGTGGACATTGTGACCAAATCCACCACCCACTTAAAATGAAGAGACAATGGATATGTGGGCTGCAATCCATCTCGATGTCTCACAGATGAATACATTTGACATGTCGTACATGTTTCCACAAAGTGAGCAACATCCTTATACATAACTGCCACCAATATCTTTATTTGATCTTTGCAAAAGTACCCCAAACACCTTTATGACCAGCTCACAATCTTTCATGAAATTCTTGCATAACATTTACTTGTGAAGTTGTGTCACCCAAAACTCACAATGGCATACCTTGTTTCTTTTTAGCATGTTTCCATAAGTATCCATCTTTTGAGAAAAACCCATACACTTTCCTCTTGATTTTCTTAAACTCCTCATCTGACCATTCATCTCTCTTTGTTAATGTACTGAGGTATTGACCAATTCTCAGCCACTTTCCTGCATACTTGTCTTCCAGATTCACTTCTACACAAGATGCAAAATATCTAAAGTGTCTTCTCTTTGTTGTCCAAGCTTCTATTAATGCTGTAGCAACACCTTGCATTGCTAAATTCACTCTTGCAACATCATTTTCAGCCACAAGAAAGTCATCTTCTTCCTCCTCATCCATCATCCCATCTTCATTCTCATAGTGTGCTTGAGATAACATCTGCCACTGGGTTATCTCTTCTTGCAATATGCTGAAATTCAGGGTTCAAAGATTTGATGTATGCAATCCACCGGAGCATAGCAATGTCTGGGGTAGCACGACTGGTAATCATACCCAATACTGGCAAACAATCAGTCTCAATGACTACATGAGCATCCATAAAATACTCCTTATCACATTTAAGGGATGTCACAATTCCCCATAATTCTCTTTTTACCTGTGGATATCTTCTTTGTCATTCAATCAGCACTTTAGCACCAAAGCGTATTGCATATATTTGCCCTTCCTCATCATCTTGCCCAATTGCCCATCCAATCCCGATTGGGCTTGTATCAACACCAATAATGATAGGCTTTCCATGTGAATAGCCAGCCTTTCTCAATGTAGGAGCAGATTTTAAGAGTTGCTTCAATTTCTTCATTGCTTTTTTATGCTTCCTTTCCCAATGAAATTTCTTACCTTTCCTTAGAAGCTGATAAAGAGCATCAGCTACATGTGCAAAGTGAGGAATCCATATCAAATAGAACACACATGCGCTCAAGAATCTATACACCTCTAATACATTCGTGCATACATCTTGCATTCTATCAATCCCATCTATTTTTTATGGTGATAGTCTTCGCCCATAGGGCCCACACATATGCCCAACAATCAAAACCTCTTCAACTCCAAAGACATACTTTTGTCCAAAAAGAGTTAAATGCACCTCTTCTAGATGCATCAAAATCCTCTCACAATCCACAATATGGTCTGCAACAAACTGTATGTATCCATGAGCATCCATCTCTTCATTCTTTTCATCCACTGCACACCCTTTGATTGGAACATCATCCAAGAAGGGCATAGTCAATTGTGGTATAAAATCCCTAAGTACCCTATTCATAGCATTTTTCATGTATGCCACTGAGTTTGTTGCACCCTGTGGGAGAGTACACATCCATACTAACCCCAAGGGAGTCTTCATGGTTGTGATATCCCTGCTTTCAATTGCAAGCTGAAACTGATCGTACCCCAAGTAAAGATCACCCAAAGAATAGATTACTCTGCCTGCAAAAGCCTTTGCAAATTCATCAACCACAGGACTTGCACCCACATTTCTTATGGTCACTTTATTGACCGGTTGCATGTCTTGAATAAATCTCAAAGCCCCATTCTTTTTGGGCACAGTAAACCAATGATTTGAGTACGGGGCTGAAGAAGGCTCCAAGATCTTCATGCGAATCTTTTCATTTAGCAAATCCATCAGCTTTGGTAAGTAAGCTTTAAGCACTAGAATAGGCCTCAAGTTCCATGGTACATGTGGCACAGTAAATATGACCATAGGAGAGACAACATTTGGATCCACACAACCTGTTTCACTTGGATGAAATGCAAATGCCTTTGCATGTCTAGCCCACATCCGCATAAAACAGTCTCTCTCAGCAGGCAAAAGAAACCCTTCTGCACCAACTTTCAATTCCTGTAATGTTTTAGATGTAAACTGATTACCTATATCTTTAGGATCCCATAAGATTGGCTGCCTTGACACTTTTTCATACATACCCTCACTCTCTGGTGGAAGTGGCAAAGCAATTGGTTTCACCTTTTTGTCAATTGTCTTATACTTTGTCTCCACAAGTGCTTTAGCCCATTGTAATCCTTCCTGCCGAGCAAACAATGCTATAACATCATACATATCCAAAGAACACACTGATAACATTCTGTTTTCAGCCTCATTTTTTGCATGTATAGTTGCTGAAATTTCAGCCATAGTGTCATTAATATTCAGCCCATAGAAGATGCCTAAAATGCCATCATTTTCAGCTAACAACCCCAATGCTCTAAGTTCCTTAGTAGCCCATTTCATAGATATGCATTCATCCTTGGACATAGCTTCCATAGGATTAAACCAACATGAACTGTTTGTTGTAAACTAAGAATAACCAATAGGAAATACATGCTTCATTTCATCAAGAGGCAAGTACACCCTTTGAATGGCACTACTGTAGCCCTGCATTACAGCAATGCTGCTTAATGAAAATCCATGTCTTTGAATTCCCTTGCATTTGGAGCCAAAGGAGACTCTCAAAGCATATCCCGATTTCTAGGATAATTAATGTCAAGATTGTGGGAGAGAAGGAAGGAGTCTCACTTGAAGCTTTCTTGCTTGCACAATGGGGGAAGACACACAAGGGTGGAGGCTGAAAACAGTTTTCCTCTTCTTAGTTGTGTAAGCCAAAAGAACTCAAGTACAAAGAAATAGAAGAACCCTATATATGGGTCTCAAACCAAACTCAACTAACTAAGGTGGCATACTAACTGAGCCACGAACTAGAGTAGATAAGGATAGCTATCATGTAGCTATTATTCATGGGCGGTGTACCAACCGCGTCTGCAACTGACAAGTCGGTGACATAAATACACAACGGTCACCCTGGCGTATCACGAGTGGAGCTCGATATCTCAACACTCCCCCTCGAGCTCAATCCCAATTCCTGCACACCAAGCAGGTCTCTGAACTTGCGCAGCTTCTCTGCGCCCAATGCCTTCGTGAATATGTCAGCTACCTGATCCTCTGTGCTGACATAAACTAGATCAATAAGACCTAGTAAAACCCTCTCTCGCACATAGTGATAATGCACCTCAATGTGCTTTGTTCTAGCATGATAGACTGGGTTATTTGCCAAGTGTATACTACTCATGTTGTCACAATAAATGACAACTGGCCCATCTGTAGACTGATGCATATCATAAAGTAGCTTATGCAACCAAGCTACCTCACATGCAGCCATTGCTGCACCCCTGTACTCAGCCTCTGTGCTCGACAAGGCAATTGTAGGCTGTTTCTTGCTGCTCCAAGTGACTGCAGCACTCCCAAAAGAGAACACATATCCACTGGTAGATCGTCTATCAGAAATACTACCAGCCCAATCAGCATCAGTGTATCCATGCAACTGTATCTGAACCCCAGTCTCATAAAATAGTCCATACTGCAATGTGGACTTCACATACCTGAGTATGCGTCTAGCCGCATCCAAATGTGGTTTCCTTGGAGCCTGCATAAACTGACTTACCAATCCAACAGCATAGCTCAAATCTGCCCTAGTAATAGTCATATAAATCAAACTTCCTACTATGCGTCTGTACATAGTAGGGTCTTCCAGAAGCTCACCTGCATCTATGCTCAGCTTCACATTCTGCTCTAAAGGAACTAAAATAGGCTTACAGCCTGTCATCCCATATTTGGACAACATGTCCAATCCATACTGCCTCTGCAAGAGCTGTATCCCACTTGGTGATCTAATCACCTCAATGCCCAAGAAATAACGCAGCTCTCCCAAATCCTTCATCTCAAACTTCTGCTTCAATAGCATTTTCACATGAAGGATATCTTCATCACTGTCACGTGTCATAATCAAATCATCAACATAAATGACAAGTAGCATAATACCTTTCTCTGTTTTTCTCACATAAAGTGAGAAATCTGCCTTGGAAATCTGAAAGCCAATAGTGATAAGATACTGTCCTATCTTGTCAGACCATGCTCTAGGTGCTTACTTCAAGCCATACAAGGCTTTCTTCAACCTGCAAACAAACTCAGGATGAACAGCATGCACATAACCTGGTGGCTGCTCCATATAGACCTCTTCTTGCAAATCACCATGCAAGAAGGCATTCTTTACATCCATCTGATGTAAGGACCATCCCTTTGATGCAGCCATAGCAATGACTGCTCTTACGGTTGCCATCCTTGCAACCGGACTAAATGTTTCTTCATAGTCAATGCCATATGTTTGTGCATACCCCTTGACTACTAATCTTGCCTTGTATCTGTTCACAGAACCATCAGCATTGTGCTTCACCTTATAAACCCACTTACAGCCAATTGCATTCTTACCTTTAGGCAAAGGTACTAACTCCCATGTAGCATTTGCTTCCAAGGCATCCATTTCTTCATCCATGGCTTTCTCCAATTTTTCTTTTCCCATGGCTTGCTCAAAAGATGTGGGTTCTGGTTCCTGTATCACTTTGACCATATATGCATAGTGAATGGCTGTAAATCCATCATATTTCAGCCTATCCACAGGATACCTAGCTCTCGTAGACCTGCGCAAAGTAGGTTCACTCCCAGGTGCTCTCAAAACATCCCTGGTCTTCCTTACTCCAAGTGTAACAATAGAAGGAATACCCAACTCATCATCAATGCTCTGTTCTGAGCCACTGGATTCACCATCCACATAAGAGTGACTTGCATTCACATCAAACATGGACTGATCAACCTTCTCTTTTCCTTTTCGTGATACCTGCATACCACTATCTGCATTACTTTGAGAAGATTCTCCTGATCTCAATCTGCCTGTCCATGGTGAAGAATGTGAACCACTACTAGAGGACGCTCCAGGTCCACTAATATTTTGTGACTGCTGCTGTGAATTTTGTGCAGCATTACCATTTTGTGCATCTACATCATCAATCACATTTACTGGTTTATACCAGCTACTCATCTCATCAAAAACAACATCTCTGCTCACTGTAAACTTAAGAGTAGAAGGGTTATAGCATCTATACCCTTTTTGCTGCAGAGAGTAACCAATAAAGATGCACTTCTCAGCTTTTGGATCCAACTTGGATCTCAACTCATCTGGCACATGTACATAGGCAATGCAACCAAAAATTTTCAAATGAGAAATATCTGGTTTCCTACCAGTATACCTCTCCTCTGGAGTCATTCCATGTATTGCTGCAGTGGGAGTCCTGTTCATTATGTAGACTGCTGTAGCAACTGCTTCAGCCCAATAAAAATCTGGCAAGTCTTTTTCATTGAGCATGGCACGAGATACCTCTCCAATATGCCTGTTTTTCCTTTCTGCAATTCCATTCTGTTGTGGGATATAACTGCATGAATATTGCTGCTTTATGCCATGCTCCTGCAAGAACCTTGCAAACTCATTTGAGAGGTACTCTCCCCCTCCATCTGACCTTAGGCATTTTATTTGCAGACCTGTTTCTTTTTCAGCCATAGCTTTAAGGGTTTTGAAATGCCCAAAAACTTCACTTTTCTTTTTCATAAAATACACCCAAACTTTTCTGCTATAGTCATCAATAAAAGTGACAAAATAATGACAGCCTCCAAGAGAAGCAGCTTTAGTAGTCCACACATCAGAGTGGATTAATTCCAATGGCTTCTCACTCTCTTGAACATGTCTAGGAAATGGTTTCCTTGCCTGTTTTCCAAACTGACAGGCTTCACATACCTTATGCATTTCTGCAACCTTGAATTTGGGCAATCCTGCAATAATATTTTGGGCCTGCATTGATTTAAGTCGCTGTACATTAACATGACCAATGCGTTTATGCCAGATATCAATATCTGCAACTACACCGGTCCCATGTGCAAACATTGCTGCACTCAATTCAGACATGTCTGCATCCAATGTAAACATTCTGCCCTTCTTCTTTCCTTTTGCTATCAAGTGACCTTTATTTTTCATATCCTCAACAAAGCATCCATGAGGATTAAATCTGACCTGCAAGCCCTGTTCAACCATTTGACCAACTGAAACCAGATTCTTAGTGATATTCGGGACATGAAATACATCGGACAGGTATTTCTTTTTCCCACCCTGCATAGACAAGGGAATTTTTCCAATCTGCACAATAGGATGTGCAGTATCATCACCAGTCTCCACAAATCCTGGTTTTTCCATTTTCCTTGCATCCTCCATCCATTCTGCATGACCTGTCATGTGGTTTGATGCACCTGAGTCAACATACCATACATCATTGCTTTCTTCTGCACTTGTCATAGAATTGTTCATGTGCTGCACCATAAACAAGTGCTCATTTCTGTCATCACCCTGTCTACTAGAAGATGCATAATTCCCTTGTTGCAGTTTTCCATTCATGATGTCATTCTGCTTTTTATAGCAGTCTTTAGCCATATGACCCATTTTACCACAGTAGTAGCATTCAACATTACTGTTTGCATTTTGGCCTCTTTGCCATCCACCACGACCTCTTTGGCTCCCCCTGCCTCTAGAGTTACCACGTCCTCCTCCATAGGACTGGTTTTCTTGAGTCTGCTGCATATTCTGATTTCTGCCACGGCCTCCAAATCGGCCTCCTCTACCTCTGCCTCTACCTCTTCCAGCATTTGAGTAGAAGACAGCTTCTTTTGAAGTTCCTCCTGAAGAAGATGCACCACCATTTCTCTGTTCCTCAGAAATTAGAAGAGCAATCAACTCCTCAAAATCAGGAAATCTTTCACGAACTGAAATGGATGTCCGAAACTGTGCATAATCCTTTCCTAGACCATTCAAGGTCACAGAAACTAAATCATCATCTTCCACTGGCGACCCAATGGAAGCAAGTGCATCTGCAATCTTCTTCACCTTCATGTGGTAGTCATTGATGCTCATATTTTCTCTTTGCACATTGTGCAACTCTTGCTTGAGCTGCATTTTCCTGGCTTGCGTATTTGTGCTATACATCTTTGACAGAGTATCCCATGCCTCCTTTGGCGTACTTGCATCCTGAATATGCACAATCATAGAGTCTGAAATGCTGATTGACAGCCAGTACATAACTTTCCTGGCTCTCTCATGCCATGCTTTGAATGCCTGCATTTGCTGTTGATTGGGAACATCAGGAAGAACTGGTTCTTCTTCATTTCCTGCAACAAATTCCCAATATCCTTTTCCCATAAGGAAATTCGTCATTCTAAACTTCCATGCCTGGAAGTTGTTCTTGTCAAGCTTTTCAGTTACAATCTGTGAAAGAGAGTCAGACGCCATTACAGAACGCTGCAAAAAATTCTGTCACTACAAAAACTCAGCTTCACCCTCACAAGGGCAAATCTGCGAAACTGGCGAAAGTGGTATTCGACCACACAGTCACTTCCTAGTGACGATTTTGCATAAACAAGAACCAAGGATGATTCTAAAACTCCCAATGTCTCTGCGCACAAGCATACGATGCAATTTCTACAGTAACTTTTCACCGACCTGTAGAACAGTGGCTGCACAGCATAAAACTGAGCCTTTTCCTGAGTGCATGCAGAAAACTTCCGTCTGCGAAACAGGCCCCGAAATGGCCTCAAATAAAAAAAACAAGGTCGCCAAGAGCTAAAGATCTCTCCCGCAGCATATACTGCCCTGTTGCTTCACCGCGAAGGGCGTCTCAACCTGAGACAATGCACTCCTGCACTTTCCGGATGTGCTACCTGCAGAGATCTGCTCCCAAAACAGAAAATGAAAGCAACACTGCTCCTCTTACCAAACCACCGCGAGCTTGGCTTGCTTTCTTGAGCTCCTTACCACGAACAAGGCTCTGATACCATGTCAAGATTGTGGGAGAGAAGGAAGGAGTCTCGCTTGAAGCTTTCTTGCTTGCACAATGGGGGAAGACACACAAGGGTGGAGGCTGAAAACAGTTTTCCTCTTCTTAGTTGTGTAAGCCAAAAGAACTCAAGTACAAAGAAATAGAAGAACCCTATATATGGGTCTCAAACCAAACTCAACTAACTAAGGTGGCATACTAACTGAGCCACAAACTAGAGTAGATAAGGATAGCTATCATGTAGCTATTATTCATGGGCGGTGTACCAACCGCGTCTGCAACTGACAAGTCGGTGACATAAATACACAACGGTCACCCTGGCGTATCACGAGTGGAGCTCGATATCTCAACAATTAACACGAACAATAAGAAATTGGACTGCTTTTCTCCCATCCTTGCTTCTAGCTCTTGCATAAGCAGAACCATCATCAAGCACCTTTGTTTCCATATGCACTCCTGTAATATAGGGATGTCCCAAAATCACTGCATATGAGGAATTATCTTGCACAAAGAAGTGTTGCTCTTCTTGTACATCACCAATTGTCACTTTTACATTAGGACATGCAGCATAAAGCTCTCCCGAAGAATTATTTGCAACCCTCATATGCCAACCATGATCAATATCTACATGCCATGCACCATTTTTATACAATCCACGCTCAATGATATTTATCTCAGACCCATGGTCAAGTAAAGCAACACAAGGAGTTTCATGTTCTCCTATTTTCACTACCGTTTCAGTGGTAGCCCTAGCCGCCCTAACCCAATGATTTTTTATGTAGTGACTTCGAGGAATAAATCCTAGAGTCTCTTCCCCATATTGTTGCATCTGCCTTACTCCACCATGCATATTGCTACAAGACAATGCATTTTCAGCCACTTTCTTCTCTTTTCCACATACTGTCCACTGATTAGTAGTATCCTGCATAGACAATCCTATACTTACTTCATTCTCATATTCTGCCCAAATACCCAACAAAATAGTTTCCTCTTCAAATTGCAGCAATGCACTAGTGGTATCACCAAGAAACTAACGCTTCCTCTTAATTATGTCAATGATCTCATCATGAAATTCTCGCTTGGCGATACCAAGCACCTCTCCCAAGGTGAATTGCACCCGACTGTTTAGGATCCCTTCTCAAGAACCTTCTTAAGATCTATGGCTATCTCAATATCAGACTGCAACTTATATCCTGGCTGCTTGCCCTTCTTTTTGCCCTCTTGTTTGTTATCTTGTTTTCACTCCTGACTGACCTCTTCCATAATATGCTTGGGAGGTGGCTAATTTGCAGCTTTAGGCTCATCCACACTTCTTCTTGTCATTCTTTTAGATGTCCTTGCAATATCTTCATCTCTTTTTTGTTTTTCTTCCACAAGTACATCCGTGTTTTCTACCTTTCCTAAATATGCATACTCTAAATATGCATCTACTGGTGATTCCCAACCAGTTATGCCAGGAATGTCTTGCCCTGTAGGAGACATTTCACTATCACTGACCTTTCTCTTTTCAGTTGCATATAAAGCATGTGTCCATATTTCAGCCTTTGGACCAACCATCACTTGGCCATGCATTCTATCCAACTGTAGACCAAAAGTAGAAGCATGTACCACCACATAAGCATTTCGAACTGCCAAGTCTTCCAACAACTTTTGCATACCTCCCTTTCCGAAATTCAAAGCAAAAGGCAATCCCGTTTCTTGTGCATGGATCTTGCCATCTTTCCAAAAGATGAGCTGTCGTGCCAAGGCCTCCTGATAGGCAGCACAATCCTTTCCCTCATGTTGCAAACTGTCACACCACATACATCTTTTTCCTGGCTTAGGGGTTGCTAATCATCCCCTTTCCTCTTGTCGTTTTTTAAATTTTGCAACCTTCAATTGAAGTTCCTGCATGCCTTTGACCAATTCATCTAAGACATCTTCCCTAACAAAGGGAACAATAGCAGGTACAGCCATAGGGCTAGCCACAGAAGTAGGTGGCTTACTGGATACATCAATTGTCTTGCCCGTAACAGTGGGCAAGCTAGAGACATGCAATCTTTCTCTTCTTCTATGCAAGTTGAGCCACCCCAAAGAATTCCATCTTTTGAGCATAGGTATGTACGTATGCAAATACATTCCTGCCATTGAATAACTTCACCTCACGCTCAACTGCTTGCAAAGCATTCATCACAACACTTTCTGTTTGAGTAGAAGCTTGCATCACCTGTTGTTGTTGTTGTACCTACATAAACATATTCATATTTTGCACCAACTGTTGCAAAACATCAATAGAGATTGTGTGCGAAGGTTCTCCCATCTTGTATTTCCTTCTTCTGGTGACCTTTCACGTCGGGTTCACCAATATCGAAGGGGTTTTTGTCGAAAGGTCGAATCCACCGGGAATCAAAGGTAGAAGGAAGTAGAGATAGGAGATGGAAGAGAAGAAAGAGAATAGGCAAGAGGTAAACACGACAAAGACAAAGCACAATGAACTGAATCAATATGTATTAAAAGAACCTAGAATCCTTGCACTACTCAGAAGCAATCTCTAGACTTTAGATCTCTTGGTACAATTGGTTATCTCTAGGAAGGGCACTTGATGCAATTTGCAAACTCGTCATAATTATCTTCAAGAAGGGCACCTGATGCTGTAGTCACTTCAGATTCATCAAAAGAAGCTCGGGACTTCCATTTTGGGACTAGTGCTTAAGTAGTTGATGGCTATCAAGCATATAAGGATTTGATAGTACCCTAGATTGAAAGAGCAAAAGATCTAGAGCTGAAGCTAAAGCTTCCTTGCTTCATGAAAAATATTCTTTGCTTGCATTCAACTTGATCAAAAGACTATGAAGATGGTTTAGCATCATCATCATCACTATCAGGATCATCTGCTGAGTGGCAGAGAAGCTTGTTCATTGAAACTTTTAAAAGGTGTGGGATTATAACCAATTCTTCTCAAAGACTCAAGTCTCGTAGCATTACAAAAGCTGTTGAAATAGAATCTGCATATGTTGAAGAAGTCATGTTATATACAGGAAGTCTCAACCAGCAATGGTTGTAACAAGAGAGGAGTAAATTGCTGTCCTTTCCAATTTTGAGGCTCATCCCTCTTTATTTTGTTCACATGTTATTGGAGAGGGCATTGTTGGGTTATTGCCTACAACATTGTTAGGTTTACAAGTACCAGCAATAGTGGCTTTGGCATCCATTGCATAAGGATTGGTATATATACTTGGTGAACTGGCCACTTTCATCATAACTTTGATACCTGTAATTGGGGTAGACCATTCAAAGAAGGAGGGTTTAAATTCTTATACTTGTTAAGTGAACAAAAAGTAACAACTAAATTGAGTTGTGGAACTAACTGAGGTGCATCAAGGACACTACCTTTCTATGTTGCTTTGGGTTTGGCTAGTTCAATCCTCAAGAGTGGCACCTTTCACTTCAGTTTAAGTGGCTTGTAATCAAATAGTGGAGTGCTCAGCATTCGTGCCACCTGCAGGCTACACTGAGTTAGAAATGGATATCAAGAAGCATACTGTTCTTCTAAATCTTGCAAGCTATGATTGGCAAAGCAGGAATGCAATGAGAGCTTAGATTGGAAACATCAGATGCTTCATCAAGAGTATTACTCACATGACAATATTGACTCTAAAGCATCTTATAGGATGCAAGTGACACCCAATCGCAATATTATGAGCATCATAAGAGCATTGGAATTCGGAAAGTCAATAGCTCATATGCTTGACATGATTGATGTATTGGCATATGCACTCATGGAGTTTGATGCAACCCTGATGGCAGCTGAAGTGATAGATGTCCTTCGGATAGAATGAGCACTTGTCAATCATTTGACATCTCATGTGGATCAGTTGGTATAGTCAGGCATCATGGAAGCTCTCATCAATCTTTATGGTAATGCTATTTTGCAGGAGGGTTTAGCGCATGTATATGACAAGTATATGCTGGTTGTATCGATTGCCATGGCTAATGCAGTAGTTCAACAAGACTTATTGCAATCATTGTTAAATATGTATAGCAATGAGTATAGCCAATCATTCTCTCATGGACGCCAATACCTATATGGACAACAATATGACTATGAGCAGCATTTATATACTTCTCAACCATATGCTTCTCATAAGTACCATGGACAACAATATGATTATTCTATTGTGCTGATCTATATAGTGATGATATGGGCAACATTGTGTCTACAACTCGTGAAGCTCAACAATTAACAAGTGATAATATCAGAGAGTTGCATGCTCAAGGGTTATGCTATAGATGTGCTGAACCAATGTATTCGAATCATCAAGATATGTGCAGAGTAAAGAATGCAAGGATATTTGAGGTACTTGAATATTTAGATGAAGAGGATAAAGACAGTCATGATGAAGACAATTTTGATGATGATCAAGAGGAAGATAAAGGGTTTGTAGTTGCAACCTATGAAGTTTCTGATAAGGAAAACCATGACCATGGGCTTCTATTTGATTTACATGTTGAAGACCATGAACATGGGCTTCTATTTGATTCAGTAGCTTATGCTTTTGTGGATTCATTCATAATATCTCTGATTTGGTGGTCATGATGCATGGACGGGATATTACCTTTCCTTTTGACCTGGGAGGTTAAGGTCTCCGCGTGGATGAGCATCACTTTGGAAATGATATCCTTACCTTCAAGAATTTTGAGACAACTATCATGCTAACTAGTGGTGGGCTTTGTTCCATTGCAGAACAGATCTCTGTTTTGGACCAGATTTCATGCTGAATTAACGACATATATGTTTGAGTCATATGGGCTAAAAGTACTTAAAGAGAGCTTTGTTTGGAGCTATAGCAGGTCTGATTTGGATTAGCCAATCCAAGTTATTACAGATTTAGTACAACAAGGTCTACAGTGGATAGCACAGAGTCTTCATATGGGAGGAGCTCTTAATGGCAACCTTAAGATTTCATTTTCATATTTCCCAATTGTTGTCAGTGCTTTGTACTTGATTCTCAGCCCTCTAGTTGTACTTGTTTCCTGAATCCTTGAAGATTAGGCCAATTTATTTTAGTCCATGTAGAGTACCCTGCCCCTTTCCATCACTTTTGGCAATTTGTAATAAGTCCTATTTTTGTTTTTGAGGACAAAAACATCTGAGTGGGGATGGAATGTACAGAACTGAATTAGGGGCATAAAAAAGGGCAAAGGCCACTTGTATTGGTAATTAGTTTTTACAAAAAATACATCTTTGTCCTTCATCTCTCTCTAGCTTCTCCTGTCCTTTCATGGCTTCCAACCATCTCTCTTCTTCTTTCATGTCTTTCTCTCTCCTCATCACTGTCTTTCTCTCACTTCTGCACCTCTTCTTCTCTCTCTTCTGCAGTCTTCTCTCTCCTCTTTCTCTCTCTAGTTCACTTCTTAACATTACCTCATCATTGGGAAAAGTCTTGTATGTTCATTTGTTCTGTGCTAACCCTAAGGAGGAGAGGTGTGCTTACATTTTGTGGGATCAAAGGGTGGAACCTCCTGGTGTGCTTGAAATACATGACATGTGGGGTTTGGATCTTATTTGTGAGGTTTGATTCTTTAACTTTTTGGACATGTGATATGTGTGTCATCAATCTAGCTACTTCACCAAACCATGCCCACAAAAGGACAACAAGGCTTATGGTGGTTAGTAGCACCTTCAAGAAGAGTAGGAGCAAAGTCAGGCACTAGAGCAAGGGGACAAGAAGATGGAGACCGAAGCTAATAATGTCACTAAATCAATAGGCATTACAGCCCTTGCCAAAGATCCTAAGGGAAAGCCTCTTAATGTGTTTGCTTGCAATGGTAGCAAACAAGCTTTGTAAAATGGAAGGGCTCCCCAACCACTAGATCCTAAAAAAGAGAGACCAAATAGAGTTAAAAGGGCAAGGAGCAAAGAGAATCAAAACCATGACAAGCTCATTGAAGTCAAGCACAAGGAGTCTAGTTCAAAGGTTTCCTTCAAGAAACTCAGGCAGAGGACAACAAACTTTTACTAATATGTATGTCCTCTCTTACTAATACCGATCTCACAATGAAGCTTTCATGGATATTGTCTCCTGTAAAGTCTCTATACTCACATGGAATGCTCGTGATTTGTGATCCAAGGAGCGGCAAAAGGTGCTGCAGGCCATGCTACACAGGTGCAAACTTGATGTTGTTAGAATTAAGGATGTTAAGCTTGGTAGCTCTAGTGTTACCTCCCTCAGCATTTCAATGTACTCTTGCTTCTCTAGCGTTTGTGGAAGAGGGAGAGGGGGGCTCCTCATATTTGTCAAGCAAAGTATCCAAGCCAATGAAATTGCTAATGATGGAAGGCGCAATGCCCTAGGGATCAAAGGCCTCATTGCAAGTGAGATGCTTGACTATGTATTGGTGTGTGCACCAAATGTGTCAATGCAAAGGGCTGACACGTGGCTGTGGCATAAATCACATGTGTCTAGTGATAATGCGGTATTGGTTGGTGATAGGAATACGACAGATGTCTTGAAGATCGGTCACATGGTTCCAAAAATATGATTGACGAGGAGAAGAGATAAAGGAGTGAGTTAATATCATCTCTCCGAATGGTTGATGCCGCTATGCTACTGATTGAGAAGGACGGAAGGTATGTGATGTAGAATAATCGGCACTTGGATGCTACCCGGAGAGGAGGAGGACTGGATTGCTTTGATGTTTCCTAGGAGGCAGAGTGGGTCTCTCCAGATTTGATATATCAGATCCTCTCTGAGCACTTGGAATCAGACCATTCTCCTGCCATCATCACCTTCAGGATGATCTACTCAAGTAGTCTCAATAAGGGCCGTCCCCCATTTCGATTCAATACTAGCTTTCTATCTGATAAGGCTTTTGTCTGTGAGGCTAAGAGTGTATGGGAAGCATGCAACGTCTTGTCTCTATCTCCTAGCGAGAGATGGGATTGCCACATGCAACTGATCACATACTTCCGTAAAAGTCATGGCAGCTGTCAGGCAAGGCGTAGAAGGTGGCTGTCTGCAGTTGCCAAGCTGTTCAAAAGAAGGCTGCCCTTTTTGCTCCACGTTCTACAAAATGTCGATGGGTTTATTAGTAGGAAGCTCCAACTATATGGGCGCTCTCGCACACATCTACAAACTTTTGAATCAGTTGAGATTGACTAGGGTTGTGTCTAAGATGGCCAACAAAGGGATTATCAAATGAATCCCCAAGTCTCCTTCTACGAGAAGGAAGCCTGAGCATTGGCAGCCACTTACTATGCTCAATGTCCCTTATAAGGTAACGGCCTTAGCTATGGCTAACCACGATCTTTGGTCAACATATTCATAGATGTCAATATGGCTTTGTCCATGAAAGACACATCCAGGATGCCATTCTTAATGTAGTACGATCTTGCACTATCATTGCAACATGATCATTCACTTCTAAACATGGATTTAGAGAAGACATATGATAGAGTCTATTGGGTGTTTGTGATAGCAACCCTAGAAAAAGTAGGTTTTGGTGAGTAATTTTGTCACATAATTTGAGCTTTGTCTAACACCTTTGTTTTTGCTTCAATCAATGGATATGCTACTAGTAACTTCAGTCTTTATTGAAGTATTAGGTAGGGATGTCCTATTGCACCCTTGTTGTTTGCTTTGGTCACTCATCCCCTACTCTATTGCATTAATCATGCTATTAGAAGCACTGCTATTTGCCCTTTGATTCTCTGGACGGTCAATACCTCTGCATGTGACTCTTTGCATAGATGACAATTCTAATTTAGTGAGAATAGATCCTCTTTGAGTAAGCACATTGCTTGGAATCTAGATTTCTTATTCCTCTCTAGCTCCAAGGTCAGTGCTTAAAGGGAAAATCATGAGGTAACTTGGGGTCCCTATTGGGGTTGGCATCTCTCTTAGGAGCAGTTTCAAATGATTCTTTAACAAGATGCAAGCTATGATCAGTGGTAGACTTGCACTCGTAGCTGGCTTTGCTAATAAGTTGGTGCCTGTAAAGAATATTCTCTCTTCCATTATTGTATTTGTGGCCTCCACATTTCCCTTTGCCAAAAGAGGGAGGGCTTGGGCTGGAGCACCTCAAGGAGAAGGCACAAAGGCTCTCTATCACTCTCCTTAAGAGGATTTAGGATGATTAACCTTGGGCTATCACGATTACTAGCTGGCTATTTGGTGCCTTAATTGCTGGCAAGGTTTGGCCAAATGTGAGATGGTTTGATGTGCCTTTTGCTAGCTGCTCCCCATATAACATTGTGGTACTCTAAGGTGGCACAATAGCTTGTTTTGACTTGGAGAGCCTAATTTGGGGAGGTGCAATGAGAGGAAGGGAGGATGCCTCTCTAGCAACCAACATTTGGTTGTCCTTGGATGCCTTTGATGGTGGCTTTGTTCCTGCTTGTCAAAATGCTAAGCTAAGCTTCAGGATTCAATGCAAATGTTTTGGCTACTAGCATGATATCTGGGACCATGCATCTATGTCCCTTCTACCGCACGAATAGATTGTTACTTAGTTTGGGTTGAATAGGAAGGAAGCGGAATGGGTGCAAGAGGTCCTCTCAAGAGTAAAGGAGGGGTAACCTACCTCTCCTTACATGAAGAGCCACTTGTTCCTAAGATACTTGGGCAATTCTCATGATACGTCTTTCCCTATAGCTTAAGGCAGGATTGACTTTCGTGAACCCAATGCCTAGTAGCTTCCAAGGAGTATGGACTCCTAGCCTAAAGCTGAGCCGATGAAGAGTTTCAAGAAATCTGTGGAGAAGTCCCACCTCCATCATGTGGTGAGCTGGAAGCAAGTTCTATCAGGGGATCAAGGTAATCTCAATGAGGTATCTGAGAAGATGTGGAATGCTGTTAGGGGCATCACTTTGCTTCACCTTTGGTGTCTTCACAACAATATCGTCTTTGGTAGAGTTAGAACCTTTTACGTCTCTCCTAGAAGCTTATGTAACAACATTTTTGTTGATGCTTATCTCTTGTTTGTTAGGATGGGCAGGGAGGATGAGTCCCTTAAGCTTGTAGCATAAGCCACTGTCCACATATGCACACATGCATACACAAACACACTTGCAAACACACATATATACATACACTCAAATACAAGCATATTGGACACATGAGTTGTGTGCACACACATATATCACAACAACATATACACAATCACACTTTTATAAATAGTTGGCATCCTTTGCACATATGCATGCAATCTAAAAGCTCATTATGTAGTGGATCTTTGTTAGGATTGAGAATAAGGACATATGCTGCTATAAAACTTAAAATTCCAAACAATTCTTGGTTAAACTACTTCAAGTCAACTAATTTTTTTAAAATAAAACATGGCCATTAAACTTTTAGAGGGCCTTCACATATTAATGAAGCCTATGCCCAGAGCATTTGATGCTTCTCTTCTCATGCCTTCACATAGCAAACAATGCCCTTGGTGTATAATTATTCCACATTTGGCATAGTTGCAAATTGATATGCTATGCACACTTTGTAGGTTCACTGTAAACTCCAAACTTTGCCAAATTCGAAGCCCGTATTTGCCAAGTTTGAATCCTCTACTAGACACTTTGGCTCACAAGGATTTCCTTTTTCAATTTGTATATTGTGGGCCCCCTATTTTTGTGATTCTTTGAGAGGCCCTTGGTGAAAAGTTGAGACCAGCACAACCACAAAGACCCAATACTCTTTGGATCATCTATTCTATACAAATATGAAGGTGAAATCCAAATGTCACATTGCTGATCTGTTTCAAAGGTAAACCTTTGTAATTCAAACTTTGGATTTCGACGCTTTGGAGACTTGATGTAGAAATACTGCTATAGCATAGACTGTCGTTGAAGCACCGGAAGAATCTCAGTGCAGAGCCCTTAGTCATCTCCTATATACAAATATGAGTGTGAAATCGAAATGTCGCATTGCTGATCTTTTCCAAGGTAAGGCTTTGTAATTCCAAGTTCCAACCGAGGATTCCGACGCTTTGGAGACTTGGTGTAGCCATACTGTCATCGCATCGGCTATCTTTGAATGTGATCTGTCATTATCTTATTTCCACAGCACGCATTGCGATTGAATCTAGAGGCAGATTATGGACTACAGCCGACAATTTGAGATAAAAACCCTTTGATTAGGTCTCCTATGGACAGGTGGCTGTCGCAATCGTTGGTGGCTATGGAAGACATAACAAGATTAGCTCACCAGCCAATCAAGATATCAACAGAGGAAGGAGAAGGGGGAAGACCTACAGAAGAGTTGAAATTCTCTGCAGAGAAGAGGAGGAGGAGGAGGAGGAGGATTAAGGCTGCAAACGTTAAATTACAGGAGAGACAGCTTAGTACCAGTAAAGAATCCAAACTGCAGCAGGCTCACATCCATGTGGCCTCACTCAAGGCCTGTGCCAAGCATAAAGACCTGCAAAAAGGCATCAGCATCCATGCTGATATTGAGAGCTTGGGGTTGCTGGAACATAGCATCTTCCTTGGCAGTACCTTGGTTAATATGTATGCCAAATGTGGCTCCCTTGCCAGAGCTCAGCAAGTGTTTGACAAGCTTCCAATCCGAAATGTGGTCTCTTGGAATGCACTTATTGCAGGATATGCCCAAAATGGACATGTGCAACAAGCCGTGGAATGTTTCGAACTCATGCAACTTGAGGGCTTTTCTCCAGATGCAGTCACCTATGTTTGCATGCTGAAAGTATATGGCAGAATAGGAGCTTCTGCAAAGGGTGAAGAAATGCATTCTCAAATTTGCAGAGAAGGGCTGCTGGAAAAGGACATTTTTGTTGGCAATGCTTTAGTAGATATGTATGCCAAATGTGGCTTGCTCATGAGAGCACGAGATGTTTTTGACAAGCTTCTGTCTCGAGATGTGGTGTCATGGAGTGCACTAATCACAGGGTACACTCAACATGGACATGGTGAGCAGGCATTGAATTGTTTCGAACAAATGCAGCATGATGGCCTTTGCCCAAATGCTGTCACATTTGTTTGCATCTTGAAGGCTTGTGGCAGCATTGGAGCCATAGACAAGGGCCAAGAAATACATGCTAAGATTGTTGGAGAAGGATCACTTGAAAAGAACATTGTTGTTGGCACTGTGCTGATAGATATGTATGGCAAATGTGGTCTGCTTACAAGAGCACAAGAAGTGTTTGACAAGATTCCATCTCGGGATGTGGTATCCTGGAGTGCACTAATAGCAGGATATGCCCAATATGGCCATGGTGAGCAAGCGTTGAAGTGTTATAAACAGATGCAATTTGAGGGCTTCTCTGCAGACACAGTCACATTTGTCTCCATCTTGAAAGCCTGTGCCAGCATAGGGGCTGTGGACAAAGGAAAAGAGATACACTCTGAGGTTGCTAGAAAGGGTTTACTAGAAAACAACATCCTACTTGGCAATGCTGTGATAGATATGTATGCTCGATGCGGCCTACTGTCAAAAGCACAAGAAGTGTTTGACAAGCTTCCAGTCAGGGATGTTGTCTCATGGAATTCTCTGATGGCAGGATATGCATTGCTTGGAAATGCTGAAATTGTTCTCTTTTTATCTGACCAAATGGTTAAAGAAAGTCTAAAGCCAGATCCGATCACATTCACAATTGTGCTTAATGCATGCAGTCATGCAGGTCTGCTAGAGAAAGGGCAAAAGTACTTTGAGAGCATGACTGTATGCTACGGTTTGAGCCCAACCTTAGAGCACTACACTTGCATGGTTGATCTCCTTGCCCGTGCAGGTCATCTAGACAAGGTAATAGCAGTGATTAAGGAGATGCCATGGTGTGCTGACCTTACGGTGTGGCTCTGTGTGTTGGGTGCTTGTCAAAAGTGGGGAAATACTAAGGTTGGAAGACTAGCCTTTGAACATGCAGTGCAATTGGATGACAAAGAAAATGCCATTTATATCTGTATGAGCAACATTTATGCCAATGTCGGCAGGCAAGACGATGCAGATAAGATTGAAGCTTTAAGAGTAAGGAAGCAAGCATGGATGAAACCGAAGTGTTCATTGACTGGTGCAGCTGGGATTAAGCAGTTGGTTTTCTGCCAGGCATGAAAAGTTTAAT
Source organism: Lygodium microphyllum (assembly GCF_053477565.2). NCBI lineage: Eukaryota > Viridiplantae > Streptophyta > Polypodiopsida > Schizaeales > Lygodiaceae > Lygodium > Lygodium microphyllum. Next base: position 78,488,142 of record NC_141163.1, on the reverse strand, counting down.
CATTTAGTGGAAGTGGACTCAAGAATGAAAAATTTGATGAAATGGTTCATTAAGGAACGGGAATCGCATTATGATGGCATCATGAGAAATTGCCTAGTGAATGGGCTTTCACGATACAGCTAAAGGTGGGAAGGACCTACAAGCCAGAGCATGGCCCTTGATGGACACAACTTTGCCAATGAGAGGGTGAGTGGGAGTCCTTCTGGAAAGGGCAAGACCTTCTGTTATGTGTGGAGAGGACTAGTGGCAGTTTTTCAATTGCTAACAATTCAGTCAGCATAATCTAATGTGTTGATGAGGGTGCTGAAAACAGTGAAGGCATATGAATGGAAAATTCCAAACTGAATCATCACCATAGACTCTTAGTTGGATGTTGAGATTCTTAATTCAGCTCCTTTCCATGGCTTCAATATAATTTTCAAGGACCTGCAGGAGCCTACAGAGAATCTTGTCAGAAGTGTCACGCTGAGAGCATAAATAACAAAATCTCTACATTTAGCAGCACTAGTTGAAAACTCTCTCCCGTGAATAGCTTCAATTCTGCTGTGGCTCTTAAATTGTTGGGTAGGTACTGAGATACTTGCATGCCAACTCTTTGCCGGTGACTGCCTTGCAAGCAATCAACCAGGCTCTTTTGACCTTGTTTATGAGTTCTGAGTCGCTGAGGAGGGTAGTGCTTAATTTAAAGAGGGATGGGCTATGACTGCTACAGTCAGATGCAGCAATCCTTATAGTGACAGCAATGGGGCAATGGCCAGATGATGTAATCTCTGGGATTATCTTTGCTCTTGTGCCTTTTGCAAGCCACCATTCTCCATGATTGACATAGATCATTTCCAAACATGCAGCGCTCTACATCTTACTTGTTATGCCACGTAAATTGCAGTATCATCCCATCATCTTTTATAGACCACAACTTGGAGACAGTGCTCCAATGAAAATATGTACTATTTCTGTCTCTCTTCCAGTGTCATCATTGATGAGGCATGTGACCTGTCAAGTTGGGACAGCATCATGTTCCAATCTCTCAACAAGACAGTGCTGCATGCTGAGACTCCCTTTTTCAGGTCCTCCCCCATCCTAGCATGGGCGATTGAGTTATTGAGTGCATAGGGATTGACTAGAACTTGGTCTCTCTATCAATCTCCATTTGATGCAGACCATGACCTTCTCTTTGGAAGCCCACTTCAGTAGTGGTTTCAACTCACATTAGTATAGAATTATAGTGCCTCTCCCTGTTTGGCAACCTCCTACAAATGTTGTGTAGCTCTCTGTGCAGAAGGCCACGGCTTCCTCTTCGCACAGATTAATTTCCTATAAAGCTTGGTTCATTAAGTAATGATAGTCATATGATGGTGGCACAGTGAGAAGTTGCCTAGTGAATGTGCTTTTGTGATACAGCTCAAGGTGAGGAAAGACCTACAATCCTGAGAATGGCCCTTGATGGATGCAACTCATCTTTGTCGCTTCTTTGTAAATATATTAATTTAGTTTAACCTCCCGACCTCTAGTGAATAAAGTTGAATTCACTTTGGCTTCATGGAATAAATAAACCTTCACAACTTTAAGGTTTTCCATCCATCTTATTCTCCTCAAATTGGTTTGAAGGAAGGCAAGACAGCTTGCGTCGATATAATAATATCCACTGCTTATCATCAAGCATCTTTCCCGGTATAGTTGAGAAGGATCATAGATGCGATTTAGAATTTGCATTACTTACATTCTCCATCCATAATCCGTAGAATGCATTGCCGATGTAAACATTGCTCAAAAGACTAGGAACCGCTTCCAATCTTCACCTCTCTGGGTAGGATAAAAATACATATTAGCAAGGGAAGGGAAAAACAACTCATATCTCAGGCTACAATTACCAAGTTTTTGATTTCTTTTGGCTCTGATACCAGTTGTAACGTACCCATCCTTGATTATGTGATAGATAACATTTTAGTAATTGCCCAAAGTTTGCCTTCCAGTCATCGCCATTTGTACTCTAGCCAAAATGATCAAATTTTGTCCGGCTAGTTAACCCTAGACCTTTCTCCACAGGGAAGCTCCTGCTGTTACCTATGGAGGACTGACCTAAAAATTCCTAATTGACCTAACAATCACCTGTCAGCAACTAGCTCACATTTGGAGGTGTCATTCGAGAGGCTTCTTGTCCGGAAGGAGCGATTGCCATTACCCTTGGTTCATGGACTACAACACTTTTTTCCACTAGCAAACTAAGGATTTATGAAATCCCTCATAGTGCTCTGGCACAGTTGTTGTATCTTTTCACTAAGATAATTTACAGTTCGGGTTCTGAGACCAAACCCTAGTTAAGTCAGTGAATTGGCCCTTTCTAGAGTTTTTTATTAGCATTTGTTTTTAGGAAAAAACCTCTCGGCTAACCGAGACCACCTTGCCATAGGACTGGAGTCATCGCAAATCCATCCACCCGCTTCTCTCTATGAAAGTTCTTAGTTATCTAATTACCTATCACATTACGTGAAACATATAAAAATAGCTTCATTAATTAAAAAGGATTCTTTTATACACAGTTGTTCGTTTGCGTAATTTATCACAGACATACAATTAGAATAAAACAAATTCATTGATTATGTTTCATAATGTGCGTTCTCGCCAATATATGAGAAAATTTACAATTTCACGTGTTGCCTCATCTGAAGTATCTACACGTCACCAAGATCAAATCCACCTATAGCTAGCATTTTTAGGTGTCCCAAGTAGATCTTGGATCATACAGGGGACCAAGTAGTCCCTAGGTGTGTAAAGGATTTACTAGTCAGAGCCCCCCTGGTACCTTAACCATCTCCTACTTAATAGGATTCCTACTAAAAGATGTCTCGCCATTGGAGTCGGTCCATGCTTTCATGGTGGTAAAAACATTCCCTCTTAGTATGGGGATTCAACACTTATCCTTAGGGAAGATATAGGGATCCTCAATTTTTATCTGTTCCAATAATTAATTCAATCAGGATTTAACCTAGAAAATCATAAACAAGATTGATGTTTTCAAGCAGTTATGACTTCAATCAATCATGCAACTTTCAAGTGATGATTAATCTAGTAGCAATCGATACTTGAATTTCACATAATGAACTCTTTTCCTTGGAATTTAACTAAGGGTATCTAGATTTTGGGGTCTCTAACTTCCTAGTTTAAGGTTTATTCTTGTAATCAAGTTTCTTGGCTTTAAGTCTTTTTTTAAACTTAGAGTTACTTCTAAAAAAAAAAAAAAAACTTCTATCAGAGTTTCTAGATTAAAACTATATCCTTAACTAGTTTCCTCAGGGTTTCGTTCTTAGTAAATTCATCTTAAATTCAGTAATATTTTTTTCTATGGGGTTAACATTAAAATTCCTCATGATTTCTCTTGAGTTCTAGGTTTTTGTAGTTCCCCTAATAGTTTCTAGCCTATAAGATGTTATAATAATTTACCAAGTGAATACTCTAAGATCGTAGTATTTTTCAAGAAACTTATCTTATTTCTATTGAATTCAGATAGAAATTTTTAGAAAAACCTGTAGTATCGCGATGAGTAAAGGGTTGTTATCTGCACCCATGACTTCGTTAGTGACTCGCGTACTCGTAACTCCAATTGTTAGTTCCACGTTGGTAGGGTCATTCACAATTTTTGCTTTTGGATTCTTTTTCTTCGGGGCCATGATGGAAATATGATTCGTAGAAGAAGCACACTGCAGTAACACTGGTTGGTAAGGGTGTAAGACTCTCAATGATGATGATGGTTATTGCGGGATTCAATGATGTAGGCCTCACGGATGGTTCTTTTTGCCTCATGGAGAGTAATACTTCTCTCTCTCTAGTAGAGGTATGACTTCTAATCGGAGTGATAGAATAGGGACAAAAGTAGAGGTATGACTTCTAATCAGATTGATAGAATATGATAAAGTTCTTGAGTGTCTTCTCTTCTCAGATTAGAGTAGAAGAGGGTGAGAGACCTTCAGCATATCTCCTTACTTAGGTTGAATGGGAATGATGTCTCTTCGTCTCGCGGAATAGAGTCTCCTCCTTATTTATCAGCATCTTATCCTCGTCAAGATTGCTATTGTCTCTCTTCCTGGTCATCCCCAAGCTCTCAATTTATAGTTTTGTAGGGGGGGTTAAAAGAAAGGACACTTGCTTTTTTAGTATTTTTTTAAATGACATAATTGATGACAAAGAGAGAACGCTTTCTTTTAGCGCTTATGATGACATCATTGATGACGTCAAAGAGGGAGCTCCATTTTTGTAGTGCGAAGATAAAAATTTACGAATCTATGGGCGAGCACCGCATGGTGCGTCGTCGGGCGGCCGTTACTCTTAGGCTTACGACCAAGGCTATGTTGCATGGGATTCGCGCGAGGATTTGTGAAAGTCGCTTGCCGTAGGGACGCTTTGAGATGAGAAAAGAACTTAATGAAATAAAACCTATTCAAAAGAATTTTTAATGTGAAAAATAAATTCTTGATTTAAAAATATAGGCAAAATACAGGTTAGATTTTGAACAAAGAGAGAAGAGAAGAATGTGAGATGTTATGATTTGTGGAAAGATCTTCAAGGAAGCCGAGGAGCATCAAGCTCGACTCAAGCCAATATTCATAGCGACTCGCGATGATGGAAACTTCGATGTAGGTGAGGCGCTTAAAGCTCATTCTCAAGCCTTCTCTCCAAAATTCGATGATGGTTTTTGAAGAAGGTGAGGGATACAAGCTCAACCTCTAGCCTCTCTCCCTTGATTTGATGGCCCCTTCTTCTCTCCTTCTCCTCCCTTTTATAGTTTTTGTCCACTCCCTTTCACTCATAAAAGCTTAAGGCATTTAGCTTTAAAGCTTATGCTTTTTTATTGATTTTCTCTATTTTCGTTCTTTTCTACTTTGTGCATGTCTGCAACTTGTTTGTATCATAACTTCATCATATGAACTTCGAATGTAGTCATCCATGTACTCAAAACGATCGGAACATATGTAGTTGACAAGCTAGCATGAAAAGAATTGTAAAAATCCATAAAAAATAGGAAAAAATATCAATTTTTGTGAGTCGCATCATTTTATTCTATCTTTCATCTTGGGCGACTTATTCTCTTCAAAATAAGTCATAGTATATGTTTGGATCCATCTAAGTGGGAATTAAGTCATCTAAACATGATACTAGAGATTTCAGACTGTTCTAGTAAACCAATCCTGCTTCCTTTGTGTACTTTGAAGTTCACACGAACTGGAGCTTTTGAGATCTAAGATAGGCATGTTCATGTACCAACCTTTATTGGCCTATTGTTCTTGTAGTTGCACACACTTTCAGTATATATTTTCTCTTTTTCTTCAAGAAATACTCGCTGACGATGTAAAACTTATGACATTTTTCTTTAATCCTTGAGTCTTCAAAATGGAAACCTTCATATGAACTTGTTTTTTCCATGGAATATGACCTATCCAGAATATGATTTGAAAGAGAATTTCATGCCAAAACATTCATGCGGTTTGCAATTTAAAATCCATGCAATGCAATCAATCAAATGATGCTACCACACACAAAAAATGCAAATGCTTTCAAAAAATTATGTCTAGTAACCTAACTACAGTGTTCCTGTGCCATGCAAATACAAACAAAGAGAGATACACAATGGAAAATAAATTCCTAATGACGTTGACTAATGTGTTCAAATTCTTGGCAAAAAACTCCGCCCTCAAATTTGCAGTGGTGGATGCACAGTGTCACAACAACAACAACCAAGGCATAGACCTTGGTATCTTGGCCTTGGCATACTTGGCAACGGGCTACGAAGGCTTTGTTGGTTGCGTGCAAGAAGCTCCCACTAGCTTGTAGGAAAAACTTCCCAGGAGGTCACCTATCCTGGCAGTGTTGTCACCCAAGTACACTTAACTGCCAAGTGACTATCCACTAGGCTAGTTCTTTATTGTTGTTCTATACTACAAACATAGTTTTAATAAGCTAGTCTTGGAAGGATCTCCCAAGTCTTTCTTCCATGAACTGGCACATAATACCTCATTAATAATAATAATTATCTTCATAATGAGAGTTAGTTTCATAATTAGAGCTAGTATTTTTTTAAAAATGTGCAACATAAATCAATTTTCTTCGAAATGTATACGCACATTAAAATAAACTAATGGGGACATTACAACAATCTCGTGTTTCACAACTTATGATTTAATGTGCTATTTATTTTTTATAATTTTTGTGCTCTTCGGATGTATTTCCATGGGCACATTCCCTATCCTCCTGCAATTAGAACCTGACCTTATAGCCCCTTTTTTCCTTTGAAGTGGATGTTTTTCCCTTTTACCACTCTCTCTTCTGAGCCTTGGTTTATACATTATCAAGTTTTAAAGGATTTTATGTGAATCTAACTTGTTTTCATGTGAACATGTCATTTTCACTCTGAAATTATGGTTTCATCCTATAATCTTGGTTCTCCCCTTCCTTTGGACATTTTTCATTTTCATAGCTCATCATTTCAATGCACAAATTGGATGTTATTAATTTTTGCATGTTTACGTGTATTTTTCTTTGCTTTTTTTGGTATTTTTTCCAAGTGAATGCCCCCTTTTTTCATCAGAACTATATTCTCATGTGATAGCCTTGTCCTTCACCTCCATTTGGATATTTTTTCTTAATATATGATAGGGAGACTCAATTGTGTAGATTATGTGAGATTTTCATGGGAGCTTATTGACTGGTCAAAGGGTTGTTTAGGCTACTTTTGAGAATATCAAAGAGAGATACCAATGTCTTCTTTTCTATTAATTCTCTTCTATTCTTATATGTTCTTATGCTCTATCTGAAAAGACTTGGTAGACCATTTACATTTGATGAAGCAATGAATTTTGTCGAGGTAATTAGAATGCAAAAGTAATTTCTATTTACATTAGCACTTATTCGTTTAAGAAGTCACTCATAACCATATCTTTCAATATTGCAGGTCTTTCACTTTCTTTTGCTTTCGAGAGACACTGATGAAGCTCCAATGAAAAAGAGAAGTCATATTCATATTAGTGTAAAAGAAGACTATCCACATGGACAGGAGAGAACCATAAGATTCTTTGCGATGAAGTTGAAACTGGAAGGTTGAGAGATGAAGGTAAGAAGTACATTGATATGTGGGTAAATGGAGGCTTATATCCAATATATTCATTAATAGGTCCAACCATTTAGATTTGAGACTTTTCATGACAGAATCAAGTTTATTGGAAATGGAATGGATGGCTTGTTGGGATATTGTAACTATTTGGAGTCTCAATATGTAAGAGAGATTCACAATTTGAGGAAATTGCTTTATTGCAAATATTCTTCTTAATAGGAGGAACATTATGGACAACAAGTGAATAGATTGGTCAAGATACACACAAAGTTAAAAACAATGAAGGAGGAAATGGAGAAGGTCAAGGAGGAAAATAAATAAAAAAAGGATCAATGCAGCTTTTCAAGCACACAACCATCCCAAGCATCAAAGAGTCACAAGGAAAAGGAGAGCTACTTGAGATAGAAGACATTGGGTCATTTGAAGTAGAATGGCATTTAAGTGTTGACTTGAAAGCCTTAAAATGCATATTTGGGATTTCTAGTGGAGTAACGATATCACATCCATGCTTGTATTGTATGGATGGAACTAACTTCTTGGGTTGCTCTGACACAAGAAGCATAGAAGTTGCCAAATCAAGGGACACAACAAATAGTTGAGCTAGGACTTTGAAGAATGCATGATGGCATTTACAAGATAGTGTCCTAAAAGAATTGTAGGATACAAATTGAGAGGTCATCTTACAAATTCCATTAGAAACAATACTTTTAGATGCCTACATCAAGAAATATGAAGCAATTCTTTCAAAAATAGACTTTCATGGTAGCCATGTATAACTTCAAAAAAATATAAAACAATCTAAAAAGTTAGATGATGTATTAGCCCCTATATCAATGGGAGGGGAAAAGGCTAAAATACTTCTCTCCAAATTTGATAATGTCCAAAAAAACATAATATGGGAATGCTAAAAAAGATTGTTTGAATATACCACGAATGTTATGAGTGATTCCACAATAGAAAATTATTGTATGAAGGTTTGGATAAAGGTCGATAACTTCATAAGACTTTTGCGGCAAGTAGAAATGGTGCAAGCTATTGTTTAGACTACAAGGAGGCTATAAAAAGTTGAGTGGAAAGAAATAGTTAAAGCTTGAAACAAACTCCACCTCCCTACCCATACAATCAATAACAATTCATCTTTGAGTCTTGAAAAAATCATATTCGATTGGAAGTGTCTATGAGTTCTCAAGATCCTTTTGTAGGTAAAGTTTAAGAATATCATTTATGTCAAAAAAATTTGAGGTGTTGGACATGTCTAGGATATGGAATTCCTCATTGGGATCATCAAGAAGGTTTGCTCATCCTCACAAGCCTTTGTAATTGCACAATGCAAAAATCATCCCTAAGTTTGATGATTTTTTTGATATCATTAAGTAAGAGGAAATCCTATCCAAGTATGGGAATGGAGGGGAGATTGGTAAGAGTGAGGGACTCAATGGACATTGCTATGAATTTTTGCTCCTCTTCCACAAGATTACCCACTTTCAAAATTAACTATGTCTAGCTCATTTGATATATTTTCCTCTTACTCAATAGGCAAGATCTCTTCCATATCCACATCAACTTTCTCAATATCTGTGATCCTCTTACAAGATAAATTGGTATCCTAAAGCCTTGTTGAGTCAGCATGCCCTTCCTCTGAAGCTAGGAAGCTTAAGGAACCATATTAGAATTCATAGAACTCTCAATACTATTTATGGAATAAACAATCCAATGTTTTCTTGCAATCCTCAAGAAGCTTTTGAAACCTTTTTCTTAGAAATATCTTAGGATTATACTTCTTTCCCTTGTATGAAAAGTGTATGAAGAACTTGGAATCTTCAACAACTTTTTAAACTCCATAAGGTCTTTGAAGGTGTTGAACTCATATTATATAAAACCCATGTTGGACAAAATGACCTCCTTTCAATTGAATGGAGCATTTAACATTATCTCGACACATTATCAAAGCTTGAACTATGGCTAGCTTTGTGAAGGAATGAGAATAGTCTCTTGTGGCTTTTTAAGGTTTTCTTTGGCTTCACACTCTCCTAGCAAAAAGGGTTCTTTGTTTGCCAATATCTTCTCCCAATGAATAATTCTTCAGATTTTGGGACATTAAGACCTATGATCTTCTCTTCATTAACCTCCATTGGCTCTATAAGTAAAGTAACAAAAAGAAAAATTTAAAAATATTATAAAATGACATTAAAAAACCAAACCAAATATAGGCAGAGTAAGAGAAATAAAAATTAAAAAATCTTACGAAACTACATTAAAAGACCAACCTAGACACTACAATACATAGGGAAACATTCTGAGTCTCTCAGAATGCCATCATGCATATTATAGGGTTCAAGTAAAAAAACATAATCATGAAAGGTTGGTGCATTGTTTAAGCTTGGAAAGATAAATAATATTAATTTTGAAGCACATGATTAATGAAATGAATCCTTAGAAAGAGAAAGTAGCAATTTTAAAGTAGGAAATCACATGATTAGATCATTGGATGCATTAAGATACATTGATTGCAACTCTTCTGAAGAACCATCACATCACTAAGTTAGAGACCTCAAAGTGTGTCATTGCATTTGATAAAACTTATAAAACCTTGATATTAATTATCTTGATTTTATATACTTATGCTGGATGCAAGTTGCTTTGAGGACATTCACTTATCACCCTCAGCCATGGATAATTTACATAAGTATAGTATCAATAGTTATAGTGATGATGCTATTTGGAAAGTATATATAGGATCTAGATGATGTGATACATATTGATGTGGAAACTTACAATATTGTGACATTGCAATGTGGTATTTTCCATTAGCATTCTAAAGATGCACATCAAAAGAGGATTCACCAAAGATACTATATTTTGAGAACATCATGAGGTTTTCACTTCTAGTCAAAATCTAAAATGCTCACAAGCAATAAGTTAACATCTTTCCATGGCAACACACAACCCATGTATCATACTTGGAAAATTGTGGATATTGAGACGCATATTCTTGAATTGGACTAAGTGGTCATGGACTAGCTCCATACCCACTCAATTACCATCTCAAAAATCCAAGGTACCACTTTACTTTTTAACCATGACCTAAATATATTGGTGATGTTAGATTATAGAACATAGACATCCAATGCTTATAGAATACAAACTACTATACATACACAAGAAGTGTATGTGTCAGTGTCAAATGAATATCTTACATACCAACTATTATAATAAGAACTATTACTCCATAGTATGTTCCCTCAAGTATGTTCGGTTGCCACACACTTTTGATGGAAAAACCGATGGCATTTTCTTGCATTTGGAAGTGCTCAATTGACCTTTAACATCCAAATTACAACATAATAATGGACATTATATGTGTATATCTAAGTGGTGGTGAAAGATAATATAACATGGACTCAAGTATAAGGCTTCTATGCAAGAATGATTATTATTGTTTTCATGACTAATATTGAGGCAATAGACTTTTTTAATGATAATTATGAAGGGATTTGGGGACCAAGTATTGAGTTTGATTAGGAAAAAATTAATAATTGTCATTATCAAAGCCTCATCAGTACAAGGAGTCCATTATGTTTTACTTGCAAGAGACTTGAAGACTTAGAATCACATGAATAAATATAGATTGGTAAGCCATAAAAGACAACTTCAAGAGATGGACCACCCTATATAATGTAGTGTGGGTTATTCAAATTGGCCATTTCTAGTTATTTGAACAAAAAAAAGAAGCAACAATACCACCTTCTACAAAGTTTGTTGAGAGATACATTAACTATTGTGGCCATGCCACACATCCTTCACCTCTAGCTTTGGTTGCAAAATAGCCTAAGCTTTGAATGAATGCTAGATAGAGCAACTATATGCTACTTTTCAAATCAAGTAAAATGCTAGCATGCATGCATGATTGTACTCGTGTTCATGATTGTGACAATGTGGTATTGGACTTTGCTTGATTAGGGACCTCTCGCCTTTTATACTCCAATTTAAAATAGGCTAATTACGTAACTAAGGTAGCATGAAAATTGCGTTATTACACTGGGGTATAGTGAGCTTACCTTGATGCCCAAATGAGTTGCCTCCTCCCTCAAGCACTCCGGTAGCTCCATGATTCGTGATGCAAGCTCAAGCATCCTCAAGCCTCCTCCTCGTTGCCATCCATGAGGTCAATAAGAAATCGTTTCAAAGAAAAAAAAGCAATACCACCTACACCATAGTATCATGAGAGATACTAGTGTGAGCATGCGAGATATTGAGAGATAAGCCAATTAAATATCATTTACCTCTAGCTATGGTTGCAAAATAACCTACTTTAGCTTTAGGTTCACAATCTACATCAACCAAATCTATGGAGTTAAACATGCTAAAGCAAGGGAAACTCACATCAAGAAACCCATGGTGTCAACTGCTATCTCAATCCTTAACCATACTTTAATGAGGATACATATTCACACCCAGAGAAAAACTTGGCTTCAAATGAGATTCAATAGAAAATTAATAATGGATCAAACAAATTTTGATACATCTAAAATGGAGGATTTGGGAAAAGACCAAAAGAGAATATGAATATCATGGTTAAATTGGTAATACATACACGAACCCTATAGTGTGTACGGAGTCATCCTAACATCATGAAAATTGGATCCCTACATGCCATAAAGTCTGAGTGCCATCCATGGTTTTTATGAAAAAATTACATCCACCATCAATGGATACATAATCTTGGATCAATCCATCCATAAGTCCACTTGGCTTTAGGTATATCAAGAAATGTAGCAAAGCAAGTAAAATGCTTGGTCAATTGTGGATATTGGGATACAAGAGACTTGAAGACTTAGTAGCATATGAATGGAGTAAGACTATTTAGTAGGTCACAAACACTAGATTTTTAGGGGCCACATCTATAGAAGGAGTTTTTCTACGTACTTGCAAGAAACATGTAGATTAAATAGCAAATGAATGGAGTTGGCAATATTTGCAACATTACCTCAACCATAGTATCATGAGAGATATATTAACTACTGTGATGGGCATATTGGTGATAGGTGCACATCACAACATTTTATTCTTTCTATGTGAACCTTCTCTTAGAATCCCATAAGGTGTACATAGCTTTGGGATGTGTAGTTTAAGCCTCATGTAGGAACCAATGTTTGTAAAAGCTAGACACTACCAAATAAGAGTGATCTACTTTTCTCTTAGGAGATTCCTTTCTAGAAGCAACCCTCTTTGGAAATATTTATCTACATTAATTCTAGCATTAGGATTGGATGAATTTGGAGATGGACCACATGACATTAAAAAAACCTTAGAGCTAAGCACAACAGTCTCCTCACATTTAAGAAAATGGTGTCAAGTATAGATGAAAGTCAATATGAGGATACCTTTTACAAAAGATTCAAACTTGTCACACTTGGAGCCAAGACCTTTGAAAATGAAAGGAGGAGGTGGGGCCAATCTTGGACACACGTCTTTGAGAACTTCAAGGAAATACTCCAATGGTCCTTCTCATAACTTTTCCATGTGGTGTATACATTCGATTCCCTTTTTCTTCTCTCTCTTATCTTTTCCTTTTTTCATCATCTCACTTTCCCTAGCCTATTATTAAATCAACAATGATATCTTTTTCTTTTGGAGGATGAGAATGTCTTGCAAGAAGTATATATACCTTTTCCCATTCTCTCCACTCAAACCCTTGTAAAATTATCCATCCCATGGTATAAAACTCCATGTTATGCTAGTAATGCATATGTATAGCTCTTCCTCACATTTTTCAATCTTTTTAGTTTATCTTCCTTTTTTAAATTATTTTCTTTGGGAAGATTAACTATGAAGACTCCTGCACACAAGACAGTCAAAGGCATTATGAAGGAGACTCTATGCATGCCTTATATCCCTTGGTGCCTCATCCAATTTGGGGCTCTCATCAATCAAGATTACACTTGATTAATTGGGATTAATAGATAATATAATCCACCCAAAAATCCACCCAAATGCCTATAAAAGGGAACCCCTTTGAGCCTTTAAGGGGGGACACACATATTTCACTATAATGTTGTTCTCTTCTTTACCATTCCCCCATCATTCTCTACTTTATTACCCTCCTATTATCAAATTTGATGTGAACTAAGTCTAAGATAATCAATAGACATGTGGATGGATAAGGATGGATGATTTGGCACCCAAAAGAGGCTACCTACAATGTATGAAATATATCTCGTAGACAAATAGAAGGGAGACTATGCAAGTTGAAAATATATAAATTTGTGTACTGCTCAAGTGTAATAAATCATCTCTCTTGCATATATTCTTACACGAATGGATCTCTTTCATACCCTCTATATTTTTTTCATGTGGTATCAGAGCCACCTTCCTAAGGCTTGTGAGGATGGGAGGCATCCATAATTGCTTATGAACTTCAAGAAGCTCAATATCAATATTCAAGTATTCGCTCAAGGTATATTATTCTAATTTAATCATTTTTCTATTCGATTTTTTGCTCAATTGAGTGTTCCGTTTTACAAAGAAAGGGGCTACCTATGGCAAGTATAGACTCTGGTGAAGGGGGTAGCTTGGAGAGAAGTTGACGAGCTACTTAGTCCAAAAGCAAGGGGTTTTTTCTTCTCAAAGAAATAGAGAAGAGAAGAACGAGAGATCTATTTGAGCTCAAATAACTAATCATCTTCTTCAAAAAGGAGAGTCTACATCAATTAGTTGTAGTCTAGTACACACTCTTGTCCTCTTGTGTTTAAGAAGCTAGTTGTTGATGCTGTTGCCAAGAAGCCATTTGTAGCTAAGAAGCATGCCACTATAACCAAGACTAAGAAGCCCACATTTGGAAAGGGTAAGACTAAGAAGCCCACATTTGGAAAGGGTAAGAGAATCATTACAAAAATGGTTAGTGCAACGAAGGAAATAGCCAACAAGAAATACAATCAAGGTGAAGGAATCAGTTTTAAAAATGCATAAGAAAGGACTAGCCAAAAAATTCTAAAAGGGGACCCACAAATAAGGAGTTTAAGAAAATCCCTCAAAGGCCACCACAAAGTTTCCCATAGAGAAATGAGAAAATGCCTCAAAGGGCACCACAAGGTTCCTAGAAAGTCCCACTTAAGACCACTCCACAAAAGGAAAGTGGATCCCACACCTCCCCTAAAAGATCTCCTATGACACCAAGTAAGCAACCATAGACTAGGGCATCTCCTTAGATACCTATGAATATCCCAACTTGGGATGTATCAAAGAATATTCTATGAATATACTTTTACATGTATATATTCGATTATATTCAATAAAAATTAATATTAACTCAATGATTTTTTGTCTTATTGATATGTTCTCTTATTTTCTTGTGAAATGTCAGTTTGGAGAATTCTCTTTATGATTATGAGTTTAGTTATGTTTAATAGAATATGTCATTTCAAGCATTCTATTCTTTTGTAAACTAAGGTGCCTTTTAAAAAAATCGAGAAATATTTATGAAAGTGGTAAGTTTACAGCTTTGAAAATCTTACAATACCCTCTCGAGGTAGCTCATCCCATAGATATGCTTTTTTCCCCCTTCATAAAATCAATTCACTATTTATCTCAAATTGAGATAATATATGTATGGTAGTTGATAGACAATCATTGTAAAGTGATCATTGCTTTCCTCAAAGTCCAAAGGTATCCATACACCTTTTGTCTTCTTCCATCTCTTATACTAGAGAGAAAGATATAATGTTTGCCTTGTAATGTTGTATAATAAGGTAGAAAGTTCCTTTGAACATTTTAAGATAAACAAATCATCCTTGTATACTTTCTCCACCAACATTAAATTATCTATGAAGATTTTAAATATTGTGTTGGATGACATTTTCTTATCCAACCACATTGTATTTATTTTGTGCAAACATGTTTCTTAAAAGGCTGATCCAAAAATATAAATTGGGATAAACCAAGATAAATTGGCTCTCCGTGGTATCCTCTCAATCTTTATGAAATTTTTAATACCTTCGATAATTTTTACCTTGGAGCCCTAGACAATTTCATTGTTGTGATTATTCCAATTTGTTAGTCCTTTAAGATCAAGTGGAGGAATCTATTTCAACCTTCCAAATGCATGTATGTTTGTTAGAATAATATACATAGTAAATATAAAATATAATTTATTTTCAAGAAAGAAGTAATTGCCATTCCATGCTTATTGATGGAAACATATCTACACAAACTAAAACTTAGTCTACATACTCAAAGAAACCCATATAAACCAAAGTAAAAATTCTTACAAGATGTTGATGTTCCTTGAAAAGTCAAAAATTTTGCCTATAATGAGGTGGGAAGTTTTGATGCATGGAAGGTGCCAAGTGAAAATCCTTTGTAGTATGTACATGTTAAATTTTTGCGTACTTAGTTTTTTTCATGTCTTTTGAATCCTAGAATTCATCATTTCCGAATGAAAGCTCATGTTTTCTCTTTTCCATTTGTTGCTCTTCTGAGGACATATACAAGAGTGAAACATTGTTATCCAATCCTAGAGCTTATAGGTTTTTGGATACCATAGATCATCCCCTCTTGTGTTATAGTGCATACATGCTTGTATAGAGTTAGGTCACTGTCTAGAAAAACCAATTGATGAAAAAGACATGGAAGAAGAAGGTTGAGGTATTGACAAGAAATAAAGTTGAAATAGAATAGAAATATTGCATAAATGAGTTTGGAGAAGCCCAGACAATTCAATAGTGAGAGCTATAAGATAAATGCATATAAAAAGGATGAGAACTACAAATACTTTTAAATAATCTATTGCATTGAGATGAAATGAAAAGTAATTTAGTTTTATTATTTTGAGGCAACTTTAAAGTACCTCACTTTTTAAAAGGTCAAACCAAGGAGTTGACAGCCATGTAAAGGACTTGAAAATAAGTCATTATCAAGCATAAGTCGCTTGATTGGAATTGCCTCGTGAGGATAGGTTTGGAGACTCCTTTTTACCTTTTTACTAGTGTTAAAAGAATTTTAGCCAAATTAGTAGGAGAGTCTAATGTTACATTGGACCACATATGGTAGTGTCCCATTGGCCTATTTACTAATCTTATCATTAGTGAGCACTAATTTAAAGGCTCTTTTTTTCAAAATTGGACATAATACATTTCTATGAGACATTTTCCTCTTTCCATCTTTCCATTGAAGTGTCGAAATTGTGCTCATGATCGTAGTATATATCAATTAGGAAGAGACCATCAATTTTGAAAATATATGTTTTTACAGAGGCTCTTGTTGTAACTCACATGTAGTCAATCACTACATGGTTGATATGCCTTATAAACCCTTTGTCAGTAGGATTTACACAAAAAGAGTTAGATTTTGGTGGTAGCACAAATAGATTGCATAAGCATCATGATTTACAATAGATTTCCTTTGATTGCATGTCATGTGTGACATAACTGTCATGCAATTCTTCTCAAAACAATATGTGGTTATAAGAATGTGCTTTAGGGGATATGTTTTTGAGCTCCATGGGTAGTGATAATACCAAACATTTGAAGGAGATTAACTCTATCACAAATTGAAATTTGAGAATATTCCTTATGATCTAATAATTGCAACATGTAGAGAACTAGTCCTATCCACTTCTTTTCTTCCAATTTAACTCCTTTCTATATCGAAAAGTTTACTTGATTATGTCCTATCCACTTCTTTTCTTCCTATTTAACTCCTTTCTACATCACAAAATTTACTTGATTCTATCCTCATGAGGGGATAAGCTCTCATTTTAAGAAGTCCCTTGGACTACTAAGAAATAGGTGGTAGTTTCTACAAGACCTAAACATGGGGGTGGATCATGCTTCTCATACTATTGTAGCATGATATGTGCTTCACATTCTTTATTAGATCTCCTAGACGTGCGAGGTACTTTTATTCAAAGATCTAATAAATAATGAAACCACAAGAAAGCCCTTGAGAAGTGAGAAATCCTTGAGTTTTGGTGAGAACAATGAACATTCATCAAGAAATTCTTGAATGCATATTAGAGAGACATTAGAGATGCTTACAAAAATGAATGATATTGGTGGTGGTTGGGTTGGGGGGACCATAATGAATGCCTTGGTGGAGACCTACTTTCCAAGGCTTTGTGCATAAGTAGATACATTTTTTCATTATTTTCTTATTGTCAAACTATACGCTTTGTTTATTAGATAGCAATTGATTATTGGTTGCATTATACCACTGTGTCAAGTTGAACCACCTCAAGGCAATTTGATGGATTGTTACAATGTTGGATTAAGTTACATCATTTTGGCCATTACAAATGGACACATGGCTCTATAAACCACCAAAGGTCTAATTGGACAATGCATATGTTTTGGTTGTTTTGTGCACAATATACAATTGCATGTGGTTATTCACTCTCCACTAAAAAATTCACACATAAAAAATCCTCAAGGGCAATGCTCACATGCACAAGTGCTCATGCACACTAGTGTCTCCCGATAAAGATACTCAAATGAATGTTTGGATTGGATACGTTGACATTTTTTAGTTACCAAGCAATAGCTTGTGGTTGGAAAATGGATTGGCATTATTTTGATTGTAATACATTGATCTTGTAGGATTCTCTCCCAATCACTTTATTGATACCCAAACTTTGATTACCATATCTAGAGAATCTAGGAAGCAAAAAGCCACCTAAAAGTTAATGTCAAGAGAGATTTCATTTTACAATACACACACATACACAAACACACGAATATATGGAGAGAGAGAGACTACATGAACATAAGCACTTACAAGGACACCGTCATGGGATAGATTATCAATAAAGTGGCATATCCACACACACACACACACACACACACACACACACACACACACACACACACACACACACACACACACACACACACACACACACACATAGAGACCATGTGCAGTGTTCATAAAAAATCGAGGTTTAATGTAAAGAGAATTGTAAAATGTTTTTAAAAACTTTGAAAATGGAAAGAATAAGGTTTAAACCCTCGAACTTTAAAAAAAAGATATAAAAATAGAAAATCTTACTACTATATTATTTTGGTTGTAGGTTTGGAAAGCCCCAAATCTCCTAAGGGCTTATCAAATCTACCCCCTTTTCCAAACCTCCCATTTTCAATTAAAAACCCCTCCCCTCCCCTCTCTCTCACGTGTAATCTCTCATTTTCTCTTCCCCTTCCTCTTTTTAATTAAAACCCTCCCCTCCTTCTCTCTCTCTCTCTTTCTCTTCTTTAATTAAATCAAAAGTTTTTTTTCTCTCAATTAGATTAAAATTTTTAATTTAAATTTTTAATTAAATATATTAAAATTTTTAATTTAATATTTTTAAATAGTTTCTCACACACTTTGAGAGAGAGAAAAATAAGAAGAAGAAGAAGAAGAAGAGAGAGAGAGAGAGAGACAAGAAGAAGAAGAAGAAGGATTAAAAGAAGAAGAAGAAATAGAAAAATACGGAGAGAGGGGGGAAAGAGGAAAGGGAATACTCTTTTTTAAATTAAATCTTTTTAAATATAGTTTTTTACTTAGAGAGAGAGATAAAGAGGAAATATAAAATTTGAAAGAGAGAAAATAGGGGAGAGAAAGGGGAAGAGAGGAAAGAGAAAAATAGAGAGAGAAGAAAAAATATATAGAGGGAAAAGAGAGCAGTAGAAAAAACTTGAAAGAGAAAGAGAGGAAAAAAAAGGATATATATATATATATATATATATATATATATATATATATATATATATATATATATATATATATAGATACAAAGAGAACAAAAAAGAAAGAAGAGGAGAGAGAGAGGAGGGATGGAGAGAAAGGGAATTATAGAGAGAAAATATAAAATTTAAGAGAGAGAAAGAGGAAAAGAAAAAATGATAAGAGTGGAGAGGGGGGGAGAAGAAAGGGGGGGGGAGAGACAGAGAGAGAAGAAAAGTGAGCAGAGAAGAAAATGATATAAAGAAGAAGAAGAAGAAGAAGAAGAGAGAGAATTTGAATACAAAGAGAGAGAATTATAGAGAGGAATGATAAAATTTAAAACAAAGAGAAAAGAAAAAATTTAAAGAGAGAATGGAGAAAGAGAGAGAGAGAGAAAGAAGAAAAAAAAAGAAAAAAGAGGAGAGGGAGAGAGAAGGAAAAGAGCGGAGAAAGGGGGAGAGAAAAGAAAAGCGAGAGAGAGAGACAGAGAGAGAGAGGGAGAGAGAGAGAGAGAGAAGAAGAAGAAGAAGAAGAAGAAGAAAGAGGAAAAGAGGAAGAGAGATGGGAAAAAAGAGAAAAAAAATATTTTTAAAATATTTTTGAGAGAGAGGAAGAGAGAGAGAAGATAAAATTATTTTGGTTGTACATTCGGAAAGCCCCAAACCTCTAGCGGGCTTTCCAAACCTATCCCCTTTTCCAAACCTCCTTTTTTCAATTAAAATCCCCTCCCCTCCTCTCTTTCTCATGTGCAATCTCTCTTTTTCTCTTCCTCCCCCTATTTTTAATTAAAAGCCCCTTCCCCCCTCCTCCTTCTCTCTCTCATTGTAGGGCATAGGCACACACACACACACACACACTCTCTCTCTTTTAAATTGAAACCCCCTCCCATCTCTCTCACGTATAATCTTCTCTTTTTAATTAATTTACTTTCCCTTCCCCATTCTCTCTTCCATGTGTAAGATCTAGGTTTCTCTCTCTCTCTCTCTCTCTCTCTCTCTTCCCTCTCCTTTAATTAAATCAAACTTATTTCTAAATCAAAAGTTTATCTCTCTCTCTCTCTTTGTTAGATTAAGTTTTTTAATTTAAACTTTTCACTAAATTTATTTTTAAAAGCTTTTGAAAATTTACTATTTTTTGGACATAGTTTATCACATACTTTGAGAGGAAGATAGAAGAATGAGAGAGAGAGAGAGAGAGAGAGAGAGAGAGAGAGAGAGAGAGAGAGAGAAAAGAAGAAGAAGAAGAAGAAGAAGAAGAAGAAGAGAGAGAAAAAGATGGAGAGAGGGGAAAAAAGAGAAAAGAGAAAAGAGTTTTTTAAATTAAATTTTTTAATATAGTTTTTGACTTAGAGAGAGACATAGAGGAAATATATAATTTGAAAGAGAGAGAAAATAGGAGGAGAGAAAGAGGAAGAGAGGAAATGAAAAAAAGAGAGAGAAGGAAAAATATATAAAGAGAAAAGAGAGAGCGGGAGGAAAAAACTTGAAAGAGAAAGAGAGAGGAAAAGAAAAATAAGGAGAGAGCGAGATCGAGTGAGACTGAGACTGAGAAAAAGATACAAAGAGAGTAAAAAAGAAAGAAAATGAGAGAGAGGGGGGAATAGAGAGAAAAAAATTATAGAGAGAGAAAATATAAAATTTGAGAGAGAGAGAAAGAAAAAAGGAAAAGATAAAAGAGAGGGGGGAAGAAAAGGGGAGAGGGACATAAAGAGAAGAAAAGTGGGGAGAGAAGAAAATAAGAGAGAGAAAAGAAGAAGAAAAAGAGAGAGAATTTGAGCGCAGAGAGAGAATTATAGAGAGAAAAAAGTTAAAATTTAAAAGAAACAGAAAAGAAAAAAAATTAAAGAAAGAATGAAGAGAGAGAGAGAAGAAGAAACAAAAGGAAAAAAGAGGAGAGGAAGAGAGAAGGAAAAGAGAGGAGAGAGGGAGGAGAGATAAAATAAAAAGAGAGAGAGAGAGAGAGGAGAGGAGAAGAGAAAAAGAAGAAGAAGAAAGAGGAAAAGAGTAAGAGAGATGGGGGAAAAGAGAAAAAATAAGTCTTTTAAATTTAAATATTTTGAGAGAGAGAGAGAGAGAATATAAAATTATTTTGGTTGTATGTTTGGAAAGCCCCAAACCTCTAGAGGGCTTCTCGAACTTGCCCCTTTTTCCAAACCTCCCTCTTCCAATTAAAACCCTCTCCCCTCCCCTCTCTCATATGTGTAATCTCTCATTTTCTCTTCCCCCTCCTCTTTTTAATTAAAAACCCCCTCCCCCTTTCTCCTTCTCTCTCTCATTGTAGGGCATAGGATCTCTCTCCCTCTTTTACCTCCCTTTTTAAAAGTAAAATTTAATTTTTAATTAAATATTTTAAAAGTATTTTTAATTTAATATTTTTAAGATATAGTTTATCACACACTTTGAGAGGGAGATAGAAGAAGAAGAACGAGAGAGAAAGAAGAAGAAGAAGAAGAAGAAAGAGAAAAAGATGGAGAGAGAGGGGAAAGAGAAAAATAATAGTATTTTAAAAATTAAACCTTTTTTTATATAGTTTTTGACTTAGAGAGAGAGAGAGACAGAGAGAAAATATATAATTTGAAATAGAGAGAAAATAGGGGGAGGGAAAGGAGAAAAGACAAAAAAAGAGAGAGATACAAAACAATATAGAGAGAAAAGAGAGTAGGAGAAAAAAACTTGAAAGAGAAAGAGAGAGAAAAAGAAAAATGAGAGAGAGAGAGAGAGAGAGAAAAATACAAAGAGAGTAAAGAAGAAAGAAGAGGAGAGAGAGGGGGAATGGAGGAAAACATAATTATAGAGAGAATATAAACTTGCGAGAAAGAGAGAGAGAGAGAGGAAAATAAAAAAAGAAAAGAGAGGAGAGAAGGGGGAGAGAGACAAAGAAAAAAAAGTAGAGAAAGAAGAAAGGAGAGAGAGAAAAGAAGAGAGAGAGAATTTGAACACACAGAGAGAGAATTATAGAGAGATTAAAAAAATTTAAAAAAAGAGAAGAAAAATTTTTAAAGAAAGAATGAAGAGAGGGAGAAGAAGAAAAAAATGAAAAAAGAGGAGAGAATGAGAGAAGGAAAAGAGAGGAGAGGGGGGAGAAGAAGAATAAGAAGAAGAATAAAGAGGAAAAGAGGAAGAGAGATGAGAGAAAAGAGAAAAAAGAAAACTCTTTTTTAAATTTAAATATTTTTTGAGAGAGGAGGGAAGAGAGAGAGAGAGAGAGAGAGAGAGATAGAGAGAGAAAAGATAAAATTATATTGATTGTACATTCGGAAAGCCCCAAACCTTGGAGAGCTTCCCGAACCTACCCCCTTTCCAAACCTCCCTTTTTTAATTAAATTAACCCCCTCCCCTCCCCTCTCTCTCACGTATAATCTCTCATCTTCTCTTTCCCCTCCTCTTTTTAATTGAAAGCTCCTTCTCCCCTCCTCCACCTCTCTCTTGTTGTAGGGCATAGGCTCTCTCTCTCTCTCTCTCTTTTACCTCCCTTTTTAAAATCAAAACCTCTTTTCCTCTCTCTCACGTGTATGATCTCTCTCTTTCTCTTCCTCCTCTCTTCTCTCTTTCTCGTGTGTAAGACCTAGGTTTCTCTCTCTCTCGGTTAGATTAAACTTTTTAACTTAAAAATTTCAATTAAATATTTTAAAATATTTTTTAAATTAATATTTTTTAGACATAGTTTATCACACCATTTAAGAAGAAGAAGAAGGATTAAAAGCAGAAGAATAAGAAAGAGAAAAATATTGAGAGGGAAGGAAAGATGAAAGAAAATAATCTTTTTAAGTTAAACCTTTTTTAATATAGTTTTTGACTTAGAGAGAGAGAGAGAATATATATAATTTCAAAGAGAGAGAAAATGGGGGCGAAAAAGGGGAAGAGAGGAAAGAGTAAAATAGAGAGAGAGAAGAAAAAATATATAGAGAGAAAAGAGAGGAAGAGAAAAAAACTTGAAAGAGAAAGAGAGAGGGAAAAAATAAGGAGAGAGAAAAACTAAGAAAAAGATACAAAGAGAGCAAAAAAGAAAGAATAGAAGAGAGAGAGAGGGGGAAACAAAGAGAAAGATAATTATAGAGAGAGAAAATATAAAATTTAAGAGAGAGAGAGAGAGAGAGAGAGAGAGAGAGAGAGAGAAAGAGAGAAGAAAAAGAGAGGAGAGAGGGGGGAGAGAGACAAAGAGAAGAAAAGCAAAGAGAGAGAGAAAAGAAGAAGAAGAAGAAGAGAGAATTGAAACACACAGAGAGAGAATTATAGAGAGAGAGAAAAGATAAAATTTAAAAGAAAGAAAAGAAAAAAATTTAAAGAAATAATAAAGAGAGATAGAAGAAGAAGAAAAATGAAAAAAGAGGAGAGGAAGAGAGAAGGAAGAGAGAGAGAGAGAGAGAGAGCGAGAGAGAGAGAGAGAGAGAGAGAGAAGAAGAAGAAAAAGAAGAAGAAGAAGAAAGAGGAAAAGAGGAAGAGAGATGGGGGAAAAGAGAAAAAAAAGTCTTTTATAAATGTAAATATATTTTGAGAGAGAGAGAGAGAGAGAGAGACAGAGAGAGAGAAGATAAAATTATTTTTATTGTAGGTTCGAAAAGCCCCAAACCTCCAGTGAGGGCTTCCTGAATGGACCTCCTTTTCCACACCTCTCTTTTTTAATTAAAACCCCCTCCTCTCGCCTCCCCTCTCTCTCATATATAATTTTTCCTTTTCTCTTTCCCCTCATCTTCTTAATTAAAAGCCCCTTCTCCTTCCCCCCTCCTCCTCCTCCTCCTCTCTATTTCTCTCTCTCTCTCTCTCTCTCTCTCTCTCTCTCAAATTAAAACCCCCTCCCCTCTCTCTCATGTATAATCTCTCTCTTTCTCTTTCCCCTTCCTTTTTAATTAAATTCCTCCCCCCTTTCCCCCCCTCTCTCTCTCTCCTTTAATTAAATCAAACTTCTTTTTAAATCAAAAGTCTCTCTCTCTTTGAAATTAAATTTTTTTAAATTAAATATTTTAAAAATATTTTTAAGACAAATTTTCACACACTTTGAGAGAGGGAAAGAGAGAAGAAGAAGAAATATAAAAAAAAGAAGAAAGAGAGAGGGGGAAAGAGGAAAGAGAATATTATTTTTTAAATTAAACATTTTTGTAGTTTTTGACTTAGAGAAAGAGACAGAAAGGAAATATATGATTTGAGAGAGAGAGAAAAAAAGGGGAGAGAAAGGGGAAGAGGGAAAAGTGAAAAATAGAGAGAGAAGGATATATATATATAAAAGAGCAAAAAAGAAAGAAAATGAGAGAAAGAGAGACGAGGGGGGATAGAGAGAAAGAGAATTATAGAGAGAGGAAATATAAATTTTAGGAGAGGGAGAGCGGAAAACAAAAAAGGAAAATAGATGAGAAGGGAGAGAGAGAGATAGAGAGAAGAAAAGTGCGAAGAGAAGAAAAGGAGAGAGAGAAAATAAGAAGAAGAGAAAGAATTTGAACACAAAGAGAGAAAGAAATATAGAGAGAGAAAATATAACATTTAAAAGAAAGAGAAAAATTAAAGAGAGAATGAAGAAGAGAGAGAGAGAGAGAGAGAGAGAGAGAGAAGAAGAAGAAGAAGAAGAAGAAGAAGCAAAAGAAGAAGAAAGAGAAAAAAAGAAAGAGAGATGGGAAAAAGAGGAAGAAGAAAATCTGTTTTTAAATTTAAATATTTTTTGAGAGAGGGGAAAGGGAGAGAGAAAAAGAAGAAGAGAGAGAGAGAGAGAAGATAAAATTTAAAAGAGAGAGAGAGAATAAAAAAAGAAAAATTAGAAAAAAGGGGAGGAGAAGAAAAGGAGGCATACATACACACACGGAGAGAGAGAGAGAGAGAGAGAGAGAGAGAGAGAGAGAGAGAGGAGAAGAAGAGAAAATATGAACATAAAGAGAGAGAATTATATATAGAAAAAATATAAAATTTACATACTTTAAGAGAGACTAAGGGGTGAAATGAAGTGAAAGAAGAAGAAGAAGGAGAGAGAAAGAGAGAGGGGGGAAACATGGAGAGAGAATTATAGAGAGAGGAAATATAAAATTTAAAAAGAGAAAGAGCTGGACAAGAGAGAGAGCGAGAGAGAGAGGAAGAAGAAGAAGAAGAGAGAATATAAACAGAGAAAGAAAGAGAATATTTTTGAGGAAAGATAAAATTTAAAAGAGAGAGAGAGAGAGAAGAAAAATTTATAAAGAGAATGAAGAGAGAGAGAAGAAGAATAAAGGAAAAAAGAGGAGAGGGAGAGAGAAGGAAAAGAAAAGAGAAAAGGGAGAGAGAGATAATCGGGCACGAAATGCTAGTACATATAATTTGATTCAAAAATCTTTGCAAAAAATTTGAGCTGAAGGTTTTTGTATATGCTACTAAAAATGTTTTTTGTGAGCATTGACCACGCGAAAACACTAACAAGGACACCATCTTGGGATAAATGATCAATAAAGTGGCGTATAAAGAGGAAATGTATGTGACATCGTGAACCAAGAGTTAATAATAGTCAGAGCCTATAGGTCAAGAGCTCCATCCATTATCGTCTTTTATGAGCAGAAAGGGCTTCGTGTCTGTGAAGCTAGCGAGGTGCAGCCTCGTGCAAGCTTCACAAACTCGCAAGTTGTGAAAACTGCGGTAACCGGCCGCGGGCCTGCTGCTAGTGCAGTAGGATAAACGACGGTACTATAGCAGATCACCCGGCCAGCTAGTGTAGGATAAATCACGTTATAACTGTAGCAGATTGCCCTCTCGCGTGTCCCGCACCGCTGCGTGCGCCAGCTTCTGTATCGGATTCCACTCGCCCACTTCTTTGCTCTTCTGCTGCGTCTTCTTCCATCTTCATTGTACCATCACAAGGAGTGCTCGCAGTCATCGCAGTCGTCGTATCTGTTGGGTGATGGCATGCCGTATCGCATTCTTGGTGTGCTCATGTGCAATCCCGTGTTCTGCAGGTAATATGTTTGAGATGAGTGTAGTGGGAATTGCGTAGGCACCATCCTGGAAGAAGGAGGTGAGACTGGAGAGGAGAGATGAAACTGATGGATGAATCCATACTGCAATACGCCTGCTGATCGCCGCCAGTTCAATCAACGACCAGACGTATGGGGCCGATCCCGCTATGCTCCTCTCAAAACACATCAGAAGCCGGGATTGCACATGAGCACAACAAGAAATCACACGGTTCGGAATTTGCAGTAACTCTGACATGTAGCGGAAGGAGGAGGTGAGAGCGCTGATCGTAGCCTGCAGGCTATACCTATATATTTCTGTCTGTCTGTACATACAAGTGCGCGCGCGCTGGCGTATGGAACCCCAGAATACGGCGACGTGTGGCATTTGAGAGGCATCTCCGGTGTGCGGCGCACGGGAAAGGCCCATATCCTTGTGGCGCATAATTTTCTTTGAATTTGATTGACAAGAGAAGGAACAAAATAATATAATCATTATGACTTTATACGTGAAGGGTTTCACGGATGCGACCCGTAAGTGATAAGGCATTCTGGCTAGTAATGGAAGCTTTTCTCAAGATGTTCTTGTTCTTGTAAGTGTTTAATATAATATTTGTCACAAAGTTCTTTGTTTTGTGATTAGTGAATGCTAACTGCAAAGCTATCATAATCTAAGCTAATAATTTACATGATGTCAGGTTACATGGTAGTATCCACAACAAAGCATAGCAAAAAGAAAATGTATACTTACATGCCACCTACCATGATTGTTGTGAATTAACTTATCTAAGGTTTTTGGGAGGAAAATTCATGCTATATTTTTGGTTAAACTAATTTTCCCATGGATCATGCCTTAAGCTTGTAGAAGTGACTTTGTATGGTCAACATGGACCTTGACAAAGCATATGATAGGGTGAATTGGTCCTTCATCTTCGGGTTACTCTCAACACTTAAGTTTGGCCTATATTTTATTGGATTAGTTCAAATCCTATCTAGGAGTACTCCTTCTATCAATATTAATATTTTGACCACTAGCACCATCATGTTGAGAAGATTCACTAGGCATGGGTGCCCATTGGCCCCCCTTCTTTTCTCCTTAATCAGATATCCCCTCTTGAGGAAGAAAAGAATTTAGGATGGTGTTATAAAAGGGTTATGTGTGCTAGGAGGCAACATCTTCACACTGCAATTCTTTGCCAATCATCATGCCAACATATAAGTGGTAGCTGATAAGTCAACAATGGATGTTCTTCTACAACTCTAAAAGGAGTTTATAAAACTCTCATTACCTAATTTTTGTCAAGAGATAATAGAGCTGGTGGTGCTTGGATGGGGCTCGTGCTTGGATAGTTAGGGAAATCATCTATATAACGTGCATTCAAAGGGTACTATTATGAAATACCCTTTCTTTACAAGCTATAAGGCTATAAAATAACTAGGCTTTTACTTTACAAAACTTGTTGATTTTTTCAAATTCTAATTAAAAAACCCCTTTTATAAATATAATCAAATAGATTTTACTAAATACCCTTTCATTTGAACTCGCATGGTGTCTTACATGTTCTACAAGTTGCACCCCTTGGGGGGACAACATGATGGCTAAGTAGTTACATAATTAAGGGCTTCAAACATGGGAGGACATTTCAGACTCTAGTCAAAAGTGCTTTGGTAGAATACAATCAAAAGGGAAGATTCGATCACTTTTGCTCAAGTCATTTGGAATCTCTAGGTGACAGACTTTTAGATATTTCAAAAAATAATTTTGTCACACAAGCGTTGATCAAAGATAATCCTCTTACACAATCCGAAGACACAAGAGAAAGGAGTGCTAGAAAGGGGTATAACTTTGCCAAAGTAAATAACTTAACCTTGGAACTTAACTAGATAAAATGACCAAACATGAGCAAACGAACAAGATCAATGCCTTTTCTAGCCATAAAACACATAGAACGTACAACATGCCTTTCCATAAACTTGAAAGTCTTAAGTTTGATATTTGAAACATCTCTACACAAAGATTTTTAATAAAAATATCTCCTATCTCTTCAACAAGGACATATCTCCGCAATCTCTGACTTCAACTTTAGGAAAAAATCTCATTTTCCAAGAGACCTATGTTAAGATGTTGAGCTCTACATGAGCTGACATCCATTACATGCCTTGGTGACGTGGCATGATATTATTCACTGGCATGTTAGGTGACTAACATGAGGATATGTTAGTGATTCTACAGCTGTGGACTACACCCACATTGTCCATCCTTGGTTATATCACATCTATTACGCTACCTCTTTTTTTAAGCAAGTTCACACTTAGTGACTACATGTACATACATTATGATACTTTCATATTAGTTTTTTTTTCATGTAGACTTAGTTATTTTGTGTAAAAGAAGATGAAAGAAGAAGAAGAAGATTTTAGCCCTATCTCTTTGTACGCTCAAGTCTCCATCACTTTTATGCGTGTGTGTGTCTGTGTGTGTGCTCTTGGGTGCTTCATCTCTCTTCCTTTTTTTCTGTTTTCATGGTATCAGAGCTATCCCATGGCTGCACGGAGCTCGATTGAAAGCTGAGGTGAAGATGTTGGACCACGAAAGCAAGTAAGTAAGCAACAAATAAGAAGCTCTTTCATCGTACTCGATTTGCCTTAGGTTATAGCCCCATAAGAAGCTCTCGAGGTTGGTTGGGCTACAATCTTTGATTGCAATGAAACTTGATGAGCAGGAAGAGCAGCACATATACTACAAATAAGCCCTTTCAGACTCTTACTGTTGTGATTTTTGACAGTTGAGGTTGTTTTGGCCTCCGTTTTGGACTTCTAATTGATCATAACAGTAGTTTTTGGATATACTGTAGTCTTAGCTGTATCTGTAGTCTACATGTGTATAGATTATAGATTTTCAACCTGTAAGGTTTTAAGTGTTTTTTGGGTTGCAAACACAAAAGTATTTTGCATAAAAGTTACTGATTGTAGTTATTGTTATACAATCAATAAAAAGGGCTACATGTTAAGTTTTGGTACACCTAGTAGTATAAACTTGCTTGTAGATTGAAGGCTTTTTATTTTGTTAAAATGTCTAACCACTTCAATCAAATCGTTAGTGAGAAGATTGATAAGAAAAATGATCTTGCATGGAAGTTCAAGACGACAAATTTCTTGAAGGAGAAAGGTGTTTTGATTAACATCGAAGGAGACATGGTAGTAGCACCTAAAGTTCTTACACGAAATGCTATTGCAAAATAGTTAAAGACTAAGAAATATTTCAAGCATACATAGAGTAAAGTTATGTATTGGTTGTCTGTCAGTGTTACAGATAGCATATGTGCTATCTATAGAAATCTAAAATCCCTATTATTGTATGAAAAAATTCAACAAGATTATTCTAAGTGAATACAAAGGCCAAAAAGCTACAGCCCAAGTCAGAGAACTGAACCAAGTGAAAAGAGGGAACCTATCCATTAATGATTATGACTTGAAGATCAAGTCTAGTATTGTGGAAGCTCTTACATCTATTAGTGGAGTAGTTGATGATGATGATATTGTGCGTGCATGTTTAGATGGACTTGGAGATGAATACAAGAGCTTCAAGTCATCTACGAATATAAGGGATGATATCCCTGTCTTTGCAAACTCGGTTTCTATGGTGATACTTAAAGAGAAGAACCTTGGCTTCGATTTCTCTTCTTCTCAAAGAAAAAACAAGTCTAAATATGTATTTTACTCTACTAATAGGGGCAAAGGTCATGGCAAAGGCCAAGATAGTGGTCATGGTCAAGGTTATGATTCACAGCAAGATAGAGGAGGACAATCTTGAGGAAGGGGGATCCAAAGAGGGCAAGGTGCAAATTCTAATAGGCAATAGAATTTTGGTGATAGTACAGAGTGCTGGCATTGTGGAAAAAAAGGCCACATTTCTAAAAATTGCTTCAAAAAGAAAGTTAAGATTAGAAATGGAAAAAAGTAGCAAGGTAACTATTTATCGAGTAGCAAAAACAATGATGACAGAAGCGAACAAATTTTTATTGTATAGCACTTTATGAACTTTATGACAGCTCATGGTTCATCAAAGAATAATGTATAGTATGTAGATTCAAGTGTCTCTAACTACTGACTTCTCATGGAGAGTGGTTTAGAGAGATACGTAGTCCAAAGTCTCTGGGCTATGTGGAGATAGGGGATGATACAACTCACCCCATTACTCATGTTGAAAATATTTCTTTGAGTATGTAGGAGGAAAAACTAAGTACTTGATTGATGTGCTACATGTACCATGGTAGAACAGGGATTGTAGGTTCGGTTCACATTTAATAATTGTTATGTAAAATATCTAAAAAATGATTGTAGATTGATTGCAAAAGAAAAACATGCTAGCAGATTGTTTAATCTTGATGTAAGTCTACCTAAAATGGATGTTGCTATGTTTACACAAGGTTCAAGTGTTGTGGCTAATATTGAAATTTGGTATGAGAGAATTGGTCATGTGAATGTGCATTGCGTAAAAGACATGCAGTCAAAATAGATTGTGGATGGCTTACCTAAGTTAAGAAGAGTTTATGGGATGTATAATGTATGTGAAGCATGTCAACTTGGAAAGCAAGAAAGGAATGCATTTCTATTGATGTGTGGGGTCATACAAAGGCTGCAACTTAGAGTAGTTGTAGGTATTATGTTTCCTTCATTGATGATCATACTCACAAATTATGGATTTACTTTATGCATGAGAAAACTAAGGTAAGTTACTCACTTTAAAAGCTTTAAGGATTTGGTTGAGAAGGAGACATGTCTACATATTTAATGCCTAAGATCAGATGGAGGGGGAGAATATCTCTCTAATGATTTTTCTAAATTTTTGCGAAAAAATAGCATCGAGAGGCAATATGCATGTTGATATACTATGCAACAAAATGGAGTTGCTAAGAGGAAAAATAAGCATATCAAAGAGGTAGCTCATGTATTAATATTTGAAAGAAACTTACTTCATTACTATTAGGCTAAGGCAATTGTTATTGCTATATATATTATGAACATGACATCCACTATTGATGTACATGGTATGGCAGTTGAAGAGAAGTTTATGGGTAGAAAGCCAAATGTATCCCATCTGAAAGTATTTGGATGTATTGCTTATGTGCATATCCCCGATTAGTTGTATAATAAATTGGATCCCAAAGTAGAAAAATTGTGTATTTATTGGATATTCTCTTGAGTAGAAGGGATATAGATATTATAACCATGTAACATGTGAGATGGAGTTAGCATGGATATTGTTTTTGTTGAAATGAGTAGCTAGTACAATAACGTGCAGAATATAGTTGGGATTGGTGAGCTTGACAGTGTGGTTGTGCAGAAAACAGATTAGTAGTGACAAACATTAAGTGGATCACAAGAGTCTCCTAGTTCTATTGATAGACCTTGGAGTGGCATATTGAGGTCACATGTTACACCACCAAGTACATCATAGTTATTAAGAAAAGATAAAGAGAAAGTTGGGGACTCACCTATTGTGATAGATGTATCATTAGGTTTTTCTCATATTGATACTTATTCAAATGGCTCTTGGATAAGGAGTTTAGGATTCCATATATTAAAACACTTGGTATGTGGAAGGCATAAGAGGATGCTAAAGCCCCTGGTAGTGATCCAGGTCCACGCAAGTCAAGTAGAGTAAGAAAGCCAATGCAACGTGATAGCTATGTAGTTCATTAGCTAAGGTTGTATAGGATTTGGATCCACTTGTTTTGAGTATGTAATTGATGCCAAGAGGCATATTCCACGGTGGATTTCGTGAGATTTTAAGGTGGATTCCGTAAAATTATATTTATTATCGGCGCTCATACACAAGGTAGATTCCTTGTGCGAAAAGTCACTCGGGACGCCTGTCCTTTTCGGGCATCTTGTTAATTTAATATGCAAGTGGGTGATTCCATAGCGGGTGACTCCACAAAATACATATTTAAATTAATAGACGTTTATGAGTTTAGAGTGCGCACTCGTAATAAATTAAGGTTAGGATTGAATCCTAACCAATTTATTTATTTTGTAGCTGAAGACTGCTAGGTATTCACTTTTGTTGATTTAATTTTATTATTTTCTAACAATTGTGAATACTTTAGTTGATGTGTAGAGCAGGCAGCGGTGGCATTTATATCAAATACATGCTTTGTGGAGCGCTCACACAAGGCATGGGGGGAGATTGTACCCAATTGGTCTTTTGCTTCATGTCGTGCAAGATTTGTCTATTGTTTTTTGTGTAAAAATACTCTTTGGACACTAGTGAATTTTGTGCACGCTCAATGGCTACGTATGACATCTGTTTATTAAGCATGCTAGGCCGAGGCTCTTTCTTTCGAACACTTGTGTCTGGTTTCTTGCCTCGAGACCTAGAGTTTCTCTTAGATTTCCTCTTGTGCTTCATTGCTTTTGATGCAATCTTGCCTTTAGCTGATAGAGATGGTTCAGCAGGGGATTTTGGTACCCAAATCCATCGGTTACCTGCGTAATACCCTTGAGCACGTAGCAATGCTTTGGATATCCATCGCGGTGTTGTGCTGATCCTCCATCGATGCTTTCATCTATAAGGCTTGGGCTTCTTTTGGGGTCTTCTAGGATATTTGTAAGTCCAAAGCCTGTCCTTGGCATTGTCTCTTGACCTTCTTGTTTCAAGCATGGCCTCACTCAATGGTTCTCGTTGTTCGACCTGTGCTTGTATCAACTCTTCCAACAAGTCCTTGCTCTCGTTAGTACACTTGATTGTTACATCAGCACCTTCCTTGCCTTTCCCTTGAGGTTCGATGAGGTCTCCCTTGCTAAAGGTTGTGACTATCCTCACACCTGGTAGTGTCAGGTGTATCCTCTGTGCTACATAGTCAGCCTCACATTTGGTCGCCCTTTTGAAGGGTCTTCCCAGGAGGGTTTCCTTACCATATTTAGCACTATTTGGAGGAACATGAAATAGGATAGGCAAGCTTTCAATTTCAATTGTTGCAAGGATATTGCACTTCTCTATGAGTGCTTGTGGAGGTTCCCCATAAGGGCTAAGAGTTGCATTAGTCGGTGTCAGCTCTCGTTGGCCTAGTAGGGTCCATGCCTCATAGGTCAAGACATTAAAATCTGCTCCTTTGTCAATCAGAGCATCGATAGTATGCTCTCTTTTTGCAGTGAGTTTGACCCTAAGATAAGCAGGTGGTACGATGTCTTCATCTTCCGGGTCTTGGCTTGTAAATTTAAGCCTTCTGAGAAATGCCCTTGAGTCCCCAATTGCATGACCAGATGTGGATTCTCCACTGATGTCTTGGCTTGTTCGTGCAGTGCTATTCAAGGAGCATCTATTGTTAGGACTGTCATATCTAGTCATTCTCGCTATTGTAGCTTGATGTTGTTGCTTTCCGCTTTAACTAGATGCAGTCCGAATGCAACATGTATGTGTTTTTGCAGCGTGGCCTTTTTGCCCTTGTTGGCTAGATTGACCCATTGAGGTTCTAGGGTCTCTGGGTCTCGCTGCTGCCTACTTCAAGCTGCTAAGCAGTTGCACCCTATGATTTCGTCTATTCCCTGTGCCAGAATCAAGTTCTGAGCGTCAAAAGGACTTTCAATAGTTTGCACTACTAAGCTCTAGCCGGGTCAGGTCAAATTTCTGAGAATTTGATAAAAATTTACACTTCGGCCTAGCTGGTCCAAATTGCAGGGTCCGAGTGGGTCACTCGCACGGGCCGAGGTACATGGGCCGAGGGCTGAATTCGTGACTCGGACAGGGTATACTCAGACGGGCCGAGGCGCAGACTCCGATAAAGTCGCTCGGACAGCTTGGCTCGGACGGGCCGAATGGTCAATTTTGAAGAGGTCACTTGGACGGGCCAAGGCAGTTGGGCCAAGGGCCGAATATGACACGTGGCCGAGGGATGAATCCTATGGCTCAGACAGTCTCGCCCACTCGGGCCGGGTCGGCCCGAGGGCCGAATTAGTTGATGGTCCGAATGGTCCGAGTAGGTCTCGCCAAGGGTTGATTAGGGTTTCGGGCCGAGTGGGCTGAACGAAAGAGGGCCAAGGGCCTATTCTAGGACTCGGCGCAGAAGCAACCGCTCGAACAGGCCGAACGCGGTGCGAGGATGATAGCGAGAGGTCGATTTTGCTCGATTCTTGCGATTTAATCAGTCATAGCAAGCATAAACCTCCAAATCCTATCTAGGGGGATAGGGGAAGGGATTCATATACCTGAAAAGAGCGGTGGGCTCATCGATGGCGCGATCGGACCGAATCGTGCGATGGCTCTCTCTCTCTCTCTCTCTCTCACTAAAATGGTCACAAATGAGCTCTCCCTTCGCCTCTTGGCTCTTATACCCCTTCCCGAGTATTGTGTTGATGCCCCCAATCACTCACTTGCTGATCTTAGGTATCACAAGTGAGCTTTTTACCATTTTTTGCACGATTTTTGCCCTGTTTTGGCCTGTTTTGCAACAGTAAACCCTTCCCTTCTTCGGTGCGATTTCCTAATCCTAACCTACACTAAATGCAACAAGAATCGAACGCAAAAAACTGAAATAATTTCTCCATGTTCTTCAATCATCAAACAAAGAAAATATCCCAAAATACTTACTTGTTTTGAATATCAAAAACACCCAAACTTCCTACCTATATCAAGCTCCGTTTCGGAGATGAATTCCTTACTTCGATGCTCGATATGAGGTGCGAAAGTGCTCAAGCTTGAATATGTTGGTCTCAGCAAACGGAACCAAAATGCGGTGGGTACTCACTCTCCCGCCAAGACCCACGGACTGCTTATTGCTTCAAGCGTTTCAAGCGAGCTCTAATGGCTATCTCTCACCTAGCCGACGCGCCGTCGATCCTATGAGTGTAGTGAGCTTACCTTCATGCCGATTGAGTTGCCTCCTCTCCCGCACACTTTGGTAGCTCCATGATCCAAGTGCAAGCTTCAAGCAAGCCCGATCCTCCTGCTCCAAGCTCCAAGCTCCATCGCTGCGAGCAAGATAAGAGAAGAGAAGACAAGAGAAGAAGAGAGGAGAAGATGGAGAGCTTCTCCACCCCACGGTCCCTCACCCTCACACACTCACTCCATCACACTCTCACACTCCCTCTCTCAAGCACAAGCTCAAGCAAGCAAGAAAAAGAAGAAGAAGAAGAAGAAGAAGAGGAGAGCTACTTTTGGCCACACACAAGAATGAGCTTCTCATTCACTTTTCAACTTTATATACAAAACCCTAAATCCATTTTGGGCGGTCATTCCCTTTTCCCCTTTTTTACATGGCCGGCCCTAGGCCCTTTTTCCCATTGTCCTTCTGTCTTCCTAGCTTCCTTTCCACTGCCCATCTACATTTACAAATTGCAGGGTGAGAGCCCGGTGCTCCTTGAATTAAACCATGATGCGCTTGCGCTCTTTTACAAAATTTTTGACTTGCGCTTTTCCTTGTGCTTCTTTCTCCCTTATTTAGGACTCTTCTCCTTGTGCGTCTCTGTCTTCCGTTTCTCCTTGCTTGGCCTTTTTCTTTACCTTTTGCTTTAGCTTTTTCGGATTTTCCACCTTCGTTTGTTTGAGGGTTAACATTACCCCCCTCCTAGACGAGTGCTATCTCATGCAAGGTTCTAGGAGTTTGCCTGGGCTTTAGCATAGCTGGGGGCTCAGACCAATGCTAGGATTTCTTATGCTCTTGGGGTTTCCATGTTTGTCTCGAGGCTTCATTATTGCATCATGGTTCTCCTTGGATGTGACTGGTATAGGTTTGTCACCCTGTTGTGATAGCATTATATCCACTCTTGATTGGTCAATGTAAGTTCTATTGTCAGTGGATTGAGTAATGCAAGCAGCCATTGATGGTAACGACTCCTTTGATTTTTCAGAGCACACGGATGTGTCTGAGGTTTCATCACTATTAGGAGAGGCATCAATGGGTTCATTGGTGGATGGACTTGATGCTTTATTCATCAGCTCTCCATCGCTCTTTGTCTCAATGTTCTTGGGGTTTACAACCACCTACAACTGTTGTTGTTTTTGCTGTTTTCTCCTCTTTTTCTTGGTCAGTGAAGGTGCATCTTTCAACGATTCAGGACCATGGACTAGGTCAACTGTTGATGTGCTTGGCTGGGCCTCAGCATTTCCTTTCTCTAGTGTGTCCTCATGGGACATAGCCGTGGCCTGTTGAATAGCCTTGCCAGGTTGTGAGGGTACAACTGTCTCCCTTTTGGGAGAGTCTAGCTCTTCAGCAAATTCCCATGTGTTTAACTCCTCTAGCCTAGGCTTTAGGCACTTTGGAAGTGCTGGAGTTGTCAAGGAAGTTGGTTGCGTCACCTCCTTCATAGGTAAACTACTAAGGAAACGTTCCGCAAGGGGCATTATCACAGCCAAGGGCTGTGACTGCTGTGATCCCTGATTGGAAGTAGTAGCGGCTAGTCCAGTGGGCTGGCTACTCTTGGTGGATTGTGATGTCAGGTCCCTAGGGCGATCGGAAGTGGTCGCATATTTTATTGCTCTTTGAGCATTCATTTGTGTAGATTGAGCATGAGGTGATATGGTCACATTGGGTTGCACATGCATATCCTTGGGCCGAGAGCTACGGCTAGTGTCATGTCCCCCCTCTTGGATATTTGGAAGCTTTGATGGAGATAGAGATTGGGAGTGAGCAGCTGCCATTGACGACCACTGTTGTGCTTCCTGTGTCCATTTGGAAAAAGAGGATGTAGGAGATCTAGGACTCTTAGGTGGACTTGGCACTGGCTGAATGGTTTGCTCGAGGCTATTAGACGATTGTGCCATTTGCTTTGTTGAGCGATCAGCCTTGCCATGAGAAATGTTGTGCCTATGATGCATGTTATCCTCTTGGAAAATCAAAGGCTCTTTGGACACTAATGAATTTTGTACACGCTCAATGGCTACGTATGACATCTGCTTATTAAGCATGCTAGGCTGAGACTCTTTCTTTCGAACACTCATGTTTGGTTTCTTGCCTCAAGACCTAGAGTTTCTCTTAGATTGCCTCCTGTGCTTCATTGCTTTTGATGCAATCTTGCCTTTAGCTGATAGAGATGGTTTAGCAGGGGATTTTGGTACCCAAATCCATCAGTTACCTGCGTAATACCCTTGAGCACGTAGCAATGCTTTGGATATCCATCGTGGTGTTGTGCTGATCCTCCATCGATGCTTTCATCTATAAGGCTTGGGCTTCTTTTGGGGTCTTCTAGGATATTTGTAAGTCCAAAGCCTGTCCTTGGCATTGTCTCTTGACCTTCTTGTTTCAAGCATGGCCTCACTCAATGGTTCTCGTTGTTCGACCTGTGCTTGTATCAACTCTTCCAACAAGTCCTTGCTCTCGTTAGTACACTTGACTGTTACGTCAGCACCTTCCTTGCCTTTCCCTCTAGGTTCGATGAGGTCTCCCTTGCTAAAGGTTGTGACTATCCTCACACCTGGTAGTGTCAGGTGTATCCTCTGTGCTACATAGTCATCCTCACATTTGGTCGCCCTTTTGAAGGGTCTTCCCAGGAGGGTTTCCTTACCATATTTAGCACTATTTGGAGGAACATGAAATAGGATAGGCAAGCTTTCAATTTCAATTGTTGCAAGGATATTGCACTTCTCTATGAGTGCTTGTGGAGGTTCCCCATAAGGGCTAAGAGTTGCATTAGTCGGTGTCAGCTCTCGTTGGCCTAGTAGGGTCCATGCCTCATAGGTCAAGACATTAAAATCTGCTCCTTTGTCAATCAGAGCATCGATAGTATGCTCTCTTTTTGCAGTGAGTTTGACCCTAAGATAAGCAGGTGGTACTATGTCTTCATCTTCCGGGTCTTGGCTTGTAAATTTAAGCCTTCTGAGAAATGCCCTTGAGTCCCCAATTGCATGACCAGATGTGGATTCTCCACTGATGTCTTGGCTTGTTCGTGCAGTGCTATTCAAGGAGCATCTATTGTTAGGACTGTCATATCTAGTCATTCTCGCTATTGTAGCTTGATGTTGTTGCTTTCCGCTTTAACTAGATGCAGTCCGAATGCAACATGTATGTGTTTTTGCAGCGTGGCCTTTTTGCCCTTGTTGGCTAGATTGACCCATTGAGGTTCTAGGGTCTCTGGGTCTCGCTGCTGCCTACTTCAAGCTGCTAAGCGGTTGCGCCCTACGATTTCGTCTATTCCCTGTGCCAGAATCAAGTTCTGAGCGTCAAAAGGACTTTCAATAGTTTGCACTACTAAGCTCTAGCCGGGTCAGGTCAAATTTCTGAGAATTTGATAAAAATTTACACTTCGGCCTAGCTGGTCCAAATTGCAGGGTCCGAGTGGGTCACTCGCACGGGCCGAGGTACATGGGCCGAGGGCTGAATTCGTGACTCGGACAGGGTATACTCAGACGGGCCGAGGCGCAGACTCCGACAAAGTCGCTCGGACAGCTTGGCTCAGACGGGCCGAATGGTCAATTTTGAAGAGGTCACTCGGACAGGCCGAGGCACTTGGGCCAAGGGCCGAATATGACACGTGGCTGAGGGCCGAATCCTATGGCTCAGACAGTCTCGCCCCCTCGGGCCGGGTCGGCCCGAGGGCCGAATTAGTTGATGGTTCGAATGGTCCGAGTAGGTCTCGCCAAGGGTTGATTAGGGTTTCGGGCCGAGTGGGCCGAACAAAAGAGGGCCAAGGGCCTATTCTAGGACTCGGCGCAGAAGCGACCGTTTGAACGGGCCGAACGCGGTGCGAGGATGATAGCGAGAGGTCGATTTTGCTCGATTCTTGCGATTTAATCAGTCATAGCAAGCATAAAACTCCAAATCCTATCTAGGGGGATAGGGGAAGGGATTCATATACCTGAAAAGAGCGGTGGGCTCGTCGATGGCGCGATCGGACCGAATCGTGCGATGGCTCTCTCTCTCTCTCTCTCTCTCTCACACTAAAATGGTCACAAATGAGCTCTCCCTTCGCCTCTTGGCTCTTATACCCCTTCCCGAGTATTGTGTTGATGCCCCCAATCACTCACTTGCTGATCTTAGGTATCACAAGTGAGCTTTTTACCATTTTTTGCACGATTTTTGCCCTGTTTTGGCCTGTTTTGCAACAGTAAACCCTGCCCTTCTTCGGTGCGATTTCCTAATCCTAACATACACTAAATGCAACAAGAATCGAACGCAAAAAACTGAAATAATTTCTCCATGTTTTTCAATCATCAAACAAAGAAAATATCCCAAAATACTTACTTGTTTTGAATATCAAAAACACCCAAACTTCCTACCTATCTCAAGCTCCGTTTCGGAGATGAATTCCTTACTTCGATGCTCGATATGAGGTGCGAAAGTGCTCAAGCTTGAATATGTTGGTCTCAGCAAACGGAACCAAAATGCGGTGGGTACTCACTCTCAACCGCCAAGACCCACGGACTGCTTATTGCTTCAAGCGTTTCAAGCGAGCTCTAATGGCTATCTCTCACCTAGCCGACGCGCCATCGATCCTATGAGTGTAGTGAGCTTACCTTCATGCCGATTGAGTTGCCTCCTCTCCCGCACGCTTTGGTAGCTCCATGATCCAAGTGCAAGCTTCAAGCAAGCCCCATCCTCCTGCTCCAAGATCCAAGCTCCATCGCTGCGAGCAAGATAAGAGAAGAGAAGACAAGAGAAGAAGAGAGGAGAAGATGGAGAGCTTCTCCACCCCACGGTCCCTCACCCTCACACACTCACTCCATCACACTCTCACACTCCCTCTCTCAAGCACAAGCTCAAGCAAGCAAGAAAAAGAAGAAGAAGAAGAAGAAGAAGAGGAGAGCTACTTTTGGCCACACACAAGAATGAGCTTCTCATTCACTTTTCAACTTTATATACAAAACCCTAAATCCATTTTGGGCGGTCATTCCCTTTTCACCTTTTTTACATGGCCGGCCCTAGGCCCTTTTTCCCATTGTCCTTCTGTCTTCCTAGCTTCCTTTCCACTGCCCATCTACATTTACAAATTGCAGGGTGAGAGCCCGGCGCTCCTTGAATTAAACCATGATGCGCTTGCGCTCTTTTACAAAATTATTGACTTGCGCTTTTCCTTGTGCTTCTTTCTCCCTTATTTAGGACTCTTCTCCTTGTGCATCTCTGTCTTCCATTTCTCCTTGCCTTGGCCTTTGTCTTTACCTTTTGCTTTAGCTTTTTCGGATTTTCCACCTTCGTTTGTTTGAGGGTTAACATTACCCCCCTCCTAGACGAGTGCTATCTCATGCAAGGTTCTAGGAGTTTGCCTGGGCTTTAGCATAGCTGGGGGCTCAGACCAATGCTAGGATTTCTTATGCTCTTGGGGTTTCCATGTTTGTCTCGAGGCTTCATTATTGCATCATGGTTCTCCTTGGATGTGACTGGTATAGGTTTGTCACCCTGTTGTGATAGCATTATATCCACTCTTGATTGGTCAATGTAAGTTCTATTGTCAGTGGATTGAGTAATGCAAGCAGCCATTGATGGTAACGACTCCTTTGATTTTTCAGAGCACACGGATGTGTCTGAGGTTTCATCACTATTAGGAGAGGCATCAATGGGTTCATTGGTGGATGGACTTGATGCTTTATTCATCAGCTCTCCATCGCTCTTTGTCTCAATGTTCTTGGGGTTTACAACCACCTACAACTGTTGTTGTTTTCGCTGTTTTCTCCTCTTTTTCTTGGTCAGTGAAGGTGCATCTTTCAACGATTCAGGACCATGGACTAGGTCAACTGTTGATGTGCTTGGCTGGGCCTCAGCATTTCCTTTCTCTAGTGTGTCCTCATGGGACATAGCCGTGGCCTGTTGAATAGCCTTGCCAGGTTGTGAGGGTACAACTGTCTCCCTTTTGGGAGAGTCTAGCTCTTCAGCAAATTCCCATGTGTTTAACTCCTCTAGCCTAGGCTTTAGGCACTTTGGAAGTGCTGGAGTTGTCAAGGAAGTTGGTTGCGTCACCTCCTTCATAGGTAAACTACTAAGGAAACATTCCGCAAGGGGCATTATCACAGCCAAGGGCTGTGACTGCTGTGATCCCTGATTGGAAGTAGTAGCGGCTAGTCCAGTGGGCTGGCTACTCTTGGTGGATTGTGATGTCAGGTCCCTAGGGCGATCGGAAGTGGTCGCATATTTTATTGCTCTTTGAGCATTCATTTGTGTAGATTGAGCATGAGGTGATATGGTCACATTGGGTTGCACATGCATATCCTTGGGCCGAGAGCTACGGCTAGTGTCATGTCCCCCCTCTTGGATATTTGGAAGCTTTGATGGAGATAGAGATTGGGAGTGAGCAGCTGCCATTGATGACCACTGTTGTGCTTCCTGTGTCCATTTGGAAAAAGAGGATGTAGGAGATCTAGGACTCTTAGGTGGACTTGGCACTGGCTGAATGGTTTGCTCGAGGCTATTAGACGATTGTGCCATTTGCTTTGTTGAGCGATCAACCTTGCCATGAGAAATGTTGTGCCTATGATGCATGTTATCCTCTTGGAAAATCAAAGGCTCTTTGGACACTAATGAATTTTGTACACGCTCAATGGCTACGTATGACATCTGCTTATTAAGCATGCTAGGCTGAGACTCTTTCTTTCGAACACTCATGTTTGGTTTCTTGCCTCAAGACCTAGAGTTTCTCTTAGATTGCCTCCTGTGCTTCATTGCTTTTGATGCAATCTTGCCTTTAGCTGATAGAGATGGTTTAGCAGGGGATTTTGGTACCCAAATCCATCAGTTACCTGCGTAATACCCTTGAGCACGTAGCAATGCTTTGGATATCCATCGCGGTGTTGTGCTGATCCTCCATCGATGCTTTCATCTATAAGGCTTGGGCTTCTTTTGGGGTCTTCTAGGATATTTGTAAGTCCAAAGCCTGTCCTTGGCATTGTCTCTTGACCTTCTTGTTTCAAGCATGGCCTCACTCAATGGTTCTTGTTGTTCGACCTGTGCTTGTATCAACTCTTCCAACAAGTCCTTGCTCTCGTTAGTACACTTGACTGTTACGTCAGCACCTTCCTTGCCTTTCCCTCCAGGTTCGATGAGGTCTCCCTTGCTAAAGGTTGTGACTATCCTCACACCTGGTAGTGTCAGGTGTATCCTCTGTGCTACATAGTCATCCTCACATTTGGTCGCCCTTTTGAAGGGTCTTCCCAGGAGGGTTTCCTTACCATATTTAGCACTATTTGGAGGAACATGAAATAGGATAGGCAAGCTTTCAATTTCAATTGTTGCAAGGATATTGCACTTCTCTATGAGTGCTTGTGGAGGTTCCCCATAAGGGCTAAGAGTTGCATTAGTCGGTGTCAACTCTCGTTGGCCTAGTAGGGTCCATGCCTCATAGGTCAAGACATTAAAATCTGCTCCTTTGTCAATCAGAGCATCG
Organism: Lygodium microphyllum; assembly: GCF_053477565.2. Classification (NCBI taxonomy): domain Eukaryota; kingdom Viridiplantae; phylum Streptophyta; class Polypodiopsida; order Schizaeales; family Lygodiaceae; genus Lygodium; species Lygodium microphyllum. The sequence continues at coordinate 78,446,131 of NC_141163.1, read as the reverse complement.
ATAATATGCTCTCTTTTTGCAGTGAGTTTGACCCTAAGATAAGCAGGTGATACTATGTCTTCACCTTCCGGGTCTTGGCTTGTAAATTTAAGCCTTCTGAGAAATGCCCTTGAGTCCCCAATTGCACGACCAGATGTGGATTCTCCACTGATGTCTTGGCTTGTTAGTGCAGTGCTATTCAAGGAGCATCTATTGTTAGGACTGTCATATCTAGTCATTCTCGCTATTGTAGCTTGATGTTGTTGCTTTCCGCTTTAACTAGATGCAGTCCGAATGCAACATGTATGTGTTTTTGTAGCGTGGCCTTTTTGCCCTTGTTGGCTAGATTGAGCCATTGAGGTTCTAGGGTCTCTGGGTTTGGCTGCTGCCTACTTTAAGCTGCTAAGCGGTTGCTCCCTATGATTTCATCTATTCCCTGTGCCAGAATCAAGTTCTGAGCGTCAAAAGGACTTTCAACAGTTTGTACTACTAAGCTCTAGCCGGGTCACATGTCAAATTTTTGAGAATTTGATAAAAATTTACACTTCGGCCTAGCTGGTCCGAATTGCAGGGTCCGAGTGGGTCACTCGTACGGGCCGAGGTACATGGGCCGGGGGCTGAATTCGTGACTCGGACAGGGTAGACTCAGACGGGCCGAGGTGCAGACTCCAACAAAGTCGCTCGGACAAGTTGGCTCGGACGGGCCGAATGGGCAATTTGGAAGAGGTCACTCGGACGGGCCGAGGCACTTGGGCCGAGGGCCGAATATGACACGTGGCCGAGGCCCGAATCCTATGGCTCGGACGGTCTCGCCCCATCGGGCCGGGTCGGCCCGAGGGCCGAATTAGTTGATGGTCAGAATGGTCGGGCCGAGTAGGTCTGGCCGACGGTTGATTAGGGTTTCGGGCCGAGTGGGCCGAACGAAAGAGGGCCAAGGGCCTATTCTGGGACTCGGCGCAGAAGCGACTGGTCAGACGGGCCGAGAACGGTGCGACGATGATAGCAAGAGGTTGATTTTGCTCGATTCTTGCGATTTAATCAATCATAGCAAGCATAAACCTCCAAATCCTATCTAGGGGTATAGGGGAAGGGATTCATATACCTGAAAAGAGCGGTGGGCTCGTCGATGGTGCGATCGGACCGAATCTTGTGATGGCTCTCTCTCTCTCTCTCTCTGTCTCACTAAAATGGTCACAAATGAGCTCTCCCTTCGCCTCTTGGCTCTTATACCCCTTCCCGAGTATTGTGTTGATGCCCCCAATCACTCACTTTCCGATCTTAGGTATCACAAGTGAGGTTTTTACCATTTTTTGCACGATTTTTACCCTGTTTCGGTCTATTTTGCAACAGTAAACCCTACCCTTCTTCGGTGCGATTTCCTAATCCTAACCTACACTGAATGCAACAAGAATCGAACGCAAAAAACTGAAATAATTTCTCCATGTTTCCCAATCATCAAACAAAGAAAATATCCCAAAATACTTACTTCTTTTGAATATCAAAAACACCTAAACTTCCTACCTATCTCAAGCTCCATTTCGTGGATGAATCCCTTACTTCGATGCTCGATATGAGGTGCGAAAGTGCTCAAGCTTGAATCTGTTGGTCTCAGTAAACGGAACCAGAATGTGGTGGGTACTCACTCTCAACCACCAAGACCCACGGACCGCTTATTGCTTCAAGCATTTCAAGCAAGCTCTAATGGCTATCTCTCACCTAGCCGACGCGCTGTCGACCCTATGAGTGTAGTGAGCTTACCTTCATGCCGATCGAGTTGCCTCCTCTCCCGCACACTCTGATAGCTCCACGATCCAAGTGCAAGCTTCACGATCCTCCTGCTCCAAGCTCCAAGTTCCATTGCCACGAGCAAGATAAGAGAAGAGAAGAGAAGAGAAGAAGAGAGGAGAAGATGGAGAGCTTCTCTACCCCACGGTCCCTCACCCTCACACACTCACTCCCTCACAATCTTACACTCCCTCTCTCAAGTACAAGCTCAAGCAAGCAAGAAGAAGAAGAAGAAGAAGAGGAGGAGAGCTACTTTTGGCCACACACAAGAATGAGCTTCTCATTCACTTTTCAACTTTATATACAAAACCCTAAATCCATTTTGGTCATTCCCTTTTCCCCTTTTTTACATGGCTAGGCCCTTTTTCCCATTGTCCTTCTATCTTCCTAGATTCCTTTTCACCGCCGGTCTACATTTACAAATTGCACGGGTGAGAGCCTGACGCTCCTTATATTAAACCATGATGTGCTTGCGCTCTTTTACAAAAGTTTTGACTTGTGCTTTTCCTTGTGCGCCTTTCTCCCTTATTTAGGACTCTTCTCCTTGTGTGTCTTTGTCTTCCATTTCTCCTTGCCTTGGCCTTTGTCTTTGTCTTCTGCTTTAGCTTTTTTGGATTTTCCACCTTTGTTTGTTTGAGGGTTAACACCTATGGCATTGATAGATCCCCCTGCTCCTCTTGACCAATTTTGGGCCTTCTTGTCCAACATTTGAACCCCCCTCCCTCCAGCAAAGCTCAGTTTGCTGCTGTACCCTACCATGAACATCCATTGAAGCTCCACTCGAGTCCTCAGTTCAGCCCATAGCATTTAGAAGCTCAGCCTTCATGAAATCCTTCAATCCCTTTTGCTTTTCCCTACCCACATTGCAGACATGGAGCTTAGCATACAGAGATTTCTTGTGGGTAGCCATGAAAGCTTCACTTGAAGCTTTCCATCCTTGAAGTTCAAGCTGGGAACAAGCACAGGAGCCTCCTCATCAGTGGAAGCATTCGAATGCTGAAGTCTTCTTCCATGGGAATGCCCCAACCAACCATGCTTGATTGATGGAGCAAACGGGTATCATGATGAGATATGCTTCAACGGTCTTCCCAAGCATTGAAGAGGTATGCCAATTTCTTCTTAATCTCTCAAATTTATCCACTTGCTGAGCTTAATCCCTTGTTGGAGAGATTAAAGATTCCATAGGCTTAGTAGCTCAATCCCCTTTGTATGCATGCATCATATCTAGTCCTAAAATTCATTATATTGGCTGACATTAACCCCCATTTTGTCTTGTGACTTTGGATAAGCCTCAAAGTGAATAATAGACATTGTAAATTGTTTAAGTAGTACCCAGTGGACTGCCAAGGTAACCCCTATCCCAACCCTTGTTCATTCCTTGCGTCTCATGAAAAGACCCAATGTCTCCTTTCCAATGCATCTCATGCTAATTTCTTAATAAAAATGTATTCCATGTATACTTTGACTGAGGAAAAAGGCCGATGCCAGGTGAGTTGGTAAGACAAAAGAGAGGTGACCCTCCCTTACCACTTAAGACCCTAAAGGGGTGCACAACTTGGCCCGAGGAATTTTGCCCACCTCCTAGTGATCGGGAGCCTGATACTTGTATGCAGGTGCAGGTACTTCCCCATGATCTCTACTTTCCCTGATGTAATGATCCCCCTTGGACACCTCCTTAATGCTAATGGCACCCATATATGAGACTTGAAGTGCATGTAATCAGAAGAGATGTATGGTAGTGAATTTACTTATGCATTGATGGCAGAGAAGATGGGTATGCAATGATACTTGGGATAGTGCTCAGTATGCTCAGGATGCTATTCATGTTACTATGATCAGGCTTCTCAAACTATGCTTCACTCATATAAAGCCTTTGCAATAAGAGCCAGGAAGTGTTTTTGGTCATAGTCTTGTAGGACAGTCAAGAAGATCCTATTGCAAAAACATTTGTTTTGAATGACAGTGGGAGTGAATCCTATAGCTCACCTTGAAGAGGGCTTTGTCCCTGTTTGAATCAAAAACCTCTCCAACTGGAGCTACGGTTTGGAAGTTATGTCCATTTTTGTGCACTAGGGTCACTGTGGACAGTGTGTAGAACATCACAGTAATTCCATTGCTAAAAATTCTGATCATTTTCTATCACAAAGATTAATATCTCATCTTGAAGAGGACTTTTTAATATTTGAATTAAACCAAAAATCTCATTAATAAGAGTTTCCTACAAAAAGTTACGCCCATTCACTAACAGTAGGTCTTGTGGACTGCATCCACATGTATGGCCAGAAGGGAAAAAGTAAGGCCCATGAGGAACTCTAGAGGGAGATTACAGACTCTCGGACCTCTATGAATGAGGAATTGAGCTTGGCATAAGATTACCATGGTGATGTATAGGAGGAAATGTCCAAAACGGACCCAAACACTTGCTCAATCACACCCTATGTAAGCATGAGATCCATCACATGGAATGGCATAATGACATGGTCACTTTAATACTTCCACGCAATTAAAAGTTAGTTGGTTAGTTCAAAAGTTAGTTAGCCAATTAATAAGTTAGTAAGGTTACTAACTAAAGACTAACTAAAGTAAAAAAATTAACTAGCATTACTAACTAACTAACATTTAAAAACATCGAGGATCGTAATCTGATATTTTTTTCTGGATTGACAAAGACTATAGTCACCCATCTCAAAAGTTACCACGTGAATGAGAGTTATGAGCCATATTAGTCACAAGTATTAATGTGTATAGTGTGGATGGTCCAAAAATATTAGATTTTTGGATAAGACTACCATTATTCAGATATTTTAGATATTATTTATTGTAAATATCCTAAAAAGATATGGCGATTTTTAAAACAAGATGTCATGTAAAAAAAAAGGTGGGTTTTTTCAGTTAGTTTTGGAGATTTAATTTTGAAAAAAGGGATTAGCAAAATCACACACGTCGCGATCGCAATTTACAGGCAGCAAACAACACTTCAAACAGGGAGAAGAAGGAGTGATTTGAAATATTTCTAACCAAGTGACTTGAGGTTTTACTCCCTTTTCGGAGCCAACAGAACCATCAAATTTGTGATTTGAGCATCGGATCGCATCCTAGAAGTTTTAGATTGTTAATTTTACCAAGTTTCCCTCCATAAAGAGCTCTTCTTCTCAACCACAACCCATATTCTCTTGTTTAGCTATAAATATGAGGCATAGGGAGTAGTTTAGAGAAGCACAAGGAGATCCTAAGAGGCTACAAGAGAGAGGTAGAGAGAGGGAGGTAGGAGGATATCTCTCCAAGAGGCTAAAAGAGAGAGAGAGAGAGAGAGAGAGAGAGAGAGAGAGGTTACCCCGAGAGGCAGTGAGGGAGAGACTTAGCTCAATTCCCACTGTCTTGGTTTTCAATTAAGCCATATTTTCTTACGCTGTCCCATCTCAAATTTATTGAGCCTTCTCTATCTCTTGAATACGCTCGTAGATGATAGCTCCAAAGAGACAAGGTGGAAAGACCATGGGAACCACCACAACTAGTCAAGGAATGGGTATTGCCAAAGATATGAGAGTGCTCGAGGTTGCCAGAGTTATCGCTACCAATGGAACATCGGGTGTGGCGAATGTAAGTGCAAGAAAAGATGAAATTCCCAATATCATCGTGCCAAACCAAGTTATTCATTACTAGGTTATTATTTTTCCACATAAAATAATTACATAAAATATTAGCTTCTATATTTTACACTTATACGAATTGATAGTTTTATCTAGAAAGCATACTAGTGCATGCATAAATGATTAATCACTATGAATTGCAACTAGAATAATTGAGATTCTAAATCATAAAATCATGTTGGAAATAGTTGCAAGACGTTATTGCACATATGTCTTTATGTGCACTTGATATACTTATGGTTAAACGTGACAAGGTTAAGGTTGATTAATGATTGTTATGAAAAGTGAATATTTATTTAAGAGTCTTATAAGTCATCTCATTAAGTTATTGGCACAATATATTTCTTTAAGAAAATTCACTTATGTTGGGTAAGATAGGCCAAACGGGAAATTCATGCCTTGCTTAACATGTTGTAAGAGATGTACTCAACACTTCTTTATGGGGACTCAGGAGAATCCTCATTAGAATCTAAGAGATAAACAAGATAAAAGGAAGGATCACGCTAGGCTATCCCCAAGCTAGTTGTGAGACCCTACTCCAAGGGGGTCATGGTTATCACTTTGAGAGGCTTAAGCCGGCTCCGTAGCGAAAGTTTTCTGTCTATAGGGATAGTCTCGGGCAATAGGAAATGTGGGTGCTAGGGGAGGATCTAGCTGTAAATTGTGCATTGTTCCTAGAATCTGGCGAGCCCCTTCATGACCCAGGATGGGATCCTAGAACCCTAAATACTAGTTACAAGGGTAGAATCTTGGTGGGTAGAATACCCTCGTGGAATTCTGTGTATCTTCCACAGGGTAAAAAAGATGGAAATTGTGATAAGCTTTCAATATAATAAACAAGTTTATTTTATTCAGGGATTGTTTGAATTGTATGCATGTTCATGAGATAAATTATGTGAAGGAACATGTGATTTAACAAACTAATTAAGGAAGCTGGTTGTATATGTTCCAATAAATGTGTTATAGGTAATTAAAAAACTAAAGATGATTTTGTCATTAAAGAAAAGCAGGTGGGCATAATCCCTGACGGGTCTGTCCAATGGTAGAGTGGTCCCGGTTAGGTAGGGGCTTTTGTAAATCAGTAATAGAAATATGAAGATGATAAATTTACCAACTAATGGTTAGGTAGAACTGACTTGCATTGCTTTAGGGGGTGGGAATGGGATTTTTCCTTATGGACAAGAGAGTTGACGTACCGCACTTCCTTTCGTCTCCCATCCTCTTTGAACCAAGTGCAATGGCAAGTCCACTTGAGATTGAGTAATCTAGTCAAAGTGGGAATTTGAAATTACTGATGCCAGCTGGATGTTAGGAGACACATCTGATTTTAGGAACCTGAAAATTCAAGTCAATCCTAGTGGTGGAACTCTCTTATTGTGAAGTAGACTTAGTAGGGCCTAAGTGACAAACCCCATGACATTCTAAGGGAGCGCCGGGCGGCATCATTTTGGAAAACCTATTGATGGACTACTAAAAGGTGTGCCGTGGATTGAGACTAGTGGACACCTCATAGTTGATATTAGAGCGCATGTTAGTATAGAATACGATGTAAGATTTTTTTTTGGGATGGTGAACATAGCTTAGGACATGTTTTCTTCTCTTTGTTAATGCATGTTTTTGAATTATGGTAGAGTAATGAATCTTGGAAACAATTCTTGTTCTTCCGAGTAATGTTTATGTCAGCTATGCATTTATCCAATTTTGCATGGAGAATTCAGATGATGCAAGTACTAGATCAGTTGTACAACCCCTTGCCTCTATATCATGAAAGACGGTGGATGATTAGCAAAGAATAGTACTATATCGATACAAGACGTCTACCTTATCTTTAGAATAATCTGAAAAGGGTAAAATAGATGGAAGATCTTAAAGTTGTCGAGATCTATCTATTTTATGAGACCAGTGTAAACTCAACCCTGTATACTAGGGGCAAGAAGATCAAACTGAACCAGTATATCTACGAGGAAGTTATGAAGATCTTTCTAGCTGATAGAATAAAAATCATAGGTCGCTCTAGCCATCGCAACTACAAAAAGGATGGATTTTCTGAACTCCCTAAAAAATATAGATTCCTAGATATCTGCTCTCCAAATCCAAGTTGCTTCATAAATGATGTATCAGAGTGTCATGCTTAGATTGTAGTATGGGAATCCTTTTTTGGAAGAAAATAATATGAGCTTGTGAGCTATTTGAATAATGTATTTCTTTCCATCTGATTATCTTGTACATCTATTGTAATAAAGATTGATAATCAGAGAAATAATGGAACCTTATTTTCCCTTGAAACCTCTAAAATTGCAGTTTAACTTTAGCAATGGGAAAAGAGTTTTAATTGAAAATTTTTCAAAAAAGTAAGTGAAAAATAATTTGAGTATTAGACTCTAATATTAACGCTATACAAATTTCCTAAAGTTTGACTTGGAAATTGTTGAAAATTTCTAATAATTTTGCATCCAGAATAATTCCCAACAAAGCTCAAGAGAAAATGAATCTTTTGAAGCAAGTCAAACCTCCGGCATTTGATGAGAAAGGCAAGAATGTGGAAGCTGATGCAAAAAATTTGGATCATATCCATGGAAGATTATTTTACTAGTGCTAGAACTATCCTAGCCAACCAAGCCATGATAGCTAAGCTAAAATTAATTGGTAAAGCTCGACTCTGGTGGAAGCAGTGGTGCTGAGATCAAGGTGTCCCTGAAGATACCATTACTTGGGATTTGCTAAAGAAGCTGTAGGAGGAAGGTATTTACCTCCAATTTATCTCTCCTAGAAGATGAATGAGTTCTTTAATTTGAAGCAAATAGGACGGGCCCTGGAGGCGTATTACTTCAAGTTTTTTTCACTTCTTAAATATGCACCCTCCATGGATATTGATCAACAAGTGTCCAAGTTCTACAATGGAAAAAATTATCCTCTGAACACTCATTTGGAATCAATGCGCCAATAGACCTCCAAGATGCTTTGATTTGAGCTGCTCCTATTGTGCAGGAAGTACAATTAAAGCCTAACAATAATAAGTTCTAAAGCTACAATAACCAAAACAAAGGAGGATTCAAAGGTCAAGCAAAAAGAACCCAATGCCAATTTTACCTAGGTTAGAAGAAAAAGGTAAAATCCAATGCATTTGGAAAAAAATTTTATATCCAGGGAAACAAGGATGGTATTAGGTGCTTTCACTCTAATGAGCCAGGACATTTTGAATAATTGCCTTCCAAGCACAAAAAACTCCCAGGAAAGGGAGGTTGTGAATACTGTCACGGACCTTGAAAAAACATAAAGAAAGAACCAAAGCTCTCTTCTCCACACAATAACCATGAACCTCTATGCACAATAGATTTCATAGGAAATTCCATCCTCAGTCCCTCTCTCATAAGATCAAACATGAAGCATTAGAGAGGGGAAGAGAGTTACGCAGATCGAGAGAGAGAGAGAGAGAGAAAGAATCGTCAACTTGGAGGATAAAGAAGAGAGGGAGAAAACCAACCCTTCCAACCACCTTCCCATGACTCTCACATCCCTCTTTTATTTATGATGTAAAATGATAAAATGCATAGTCTTGTTGATTAAGGTTTATAGCATTTAGTAGTGCATTAGGCCAAATACACCATAATTTGATGTGTCCAAAACAATCTGCAATTGCACCATACTTGACAATACATAACAATATAGAATTGAGAAATTTTACACCAATCATCACATTCTAGGAGAGATTGTCCAAAGCTTGGTGGAAACCATCACCAAGGCCAATTTCAAGGTCAAGGAAGAGCTGCCCAATGCCATGGTCAAGTAGCTATGGCAAGAGAAAGAACATCAAATATTACCCTAAAAGAGTTTAATAGGGAGGTAGACCCTACTATGGAAGAAGATATTGATCAAAGAGTAATTGTTCATGCTGCATTCCACAAGAAGGGTCCAAATTGTCAATATTCGGTAATACAGACACCAGCTAGTCATTGAGGTAAATCATTTAAAGATTTGATTTGACTGTGGAAGTACACACTTCTTTATTTCACCCAAGTGTGCTAAAAAGTTAGGAATAGATATAGTAAATGCATCAAAACTTCTTTGGAATTAGCAAACAGAAATGAAGTACTTTCTACATAGAAAATTGCCTTTAACCTAGGAGAAAACCTTTCAAGTATGAGGTTCAAAGTAATGAACTCAAGAGCTTATGAAAGCTTACCAGGAATGGATTGGCTCATTCCCAATGATGCTCATATCCATTGTGGAAAAGGTCAAGTCAAATTTCAGGATTTGAGCGGTGAAATAGCAACTACACAAGGTGAAATAAGAAAACCTAAAGTTCAATTAGCAAAAGCTTCTCGAATTGTGAAAGGCTTGAAGAAGGGATTACATGTTTACTTGGTCAAGCTTAACAAGGTAAATCAAGATGGTCAAACAAAAGAAGAACCATCCTGCTTCAAAGAGTACACTGATATATTTCCTGAAGAGCTAACTGAGTTACTTCCAGAAAGAGAAATTGATCATGAGATCAAACTTGTTCCAGGAGTCACTATTGTTACAAAAAGACCTTACAAAATGTCTATTCCTGAAGCCATCAAACTAAAAGAGCAACTCAAATAACTACTAGAACAAGGGTATATTCGGCCAAGTAGTTCATCATGGGGAGCCCTAATATTATTCCAAAAGAAGAAAGATGGAACTCTCAATCTTTTTATCGACTATCGAGGACTAAACTAGGTAATAGTAAAGAATAAGTACCCTATCCCAAGGATAGACGAGCTTCTTGACCATCTACAAGGAGCAAGGATCCTTTCTAAGATTGATCTTTGGTCAGGATATTACTAGATCAGAGTCAAGAAAGAAGATATTCCTAAAACTTCCTTCAACACAAGATATGATCATTTCGAATTCATTGTGATGTCATTTGGGTTGACAAATGCTCCAGCTACCTTCAACAGGTTAATGTAGGACATTTCAGACCTCATCTTGATGATTTTGTTCTTGTATTCTTTGATGATGTCCTAACTTATTCTAAGGAGGAAGAAGATCATGAACCACATCTTTGCATTATCTTGGAGACAATGAGAGCACATATATTGTATGCCAAGAAGAAGAAGCATACTTCTTCAAAAGGAAGATTGAGTACGTGGGATTCATAATGTCTGTTGAAGGTATATTGGTAGATCTTGCCAAGGTCAAAGATGTTCAAGATTGGCCACCCCCAACCACTATTAAGGAAGTGAGAAGTTTTCTAGGTCTAATAGGATGATATAGGATATTCATCGGAAACTATGTCCAAATTGCAATACCTCTTACAGATCTACTCAAAAAGAAAGTTGCCATTATTTGGATGCCAATTCAATAGTCTAGCTTTGAGCAACTAAAGCATAGTTTGATAACTGCTCCTATCTTAAGGCTACTGACTTAATCAAGGAATTCAAAGTTTTCACACACGCCAGCTCTCTTGCATTGGGATGCATACTAATGCAGGAAGGTCATCCTGTAGCTTACTCTTCAAGAAAGTTGAAAGTGCATAAAAAGAGATATGCTACTCATGACCTAGAGTTGTTAGCTCTAATTCATGCTCTCAAATTATGGAGATATTACTGGCTTGGAAATAAGTTTTCCTTAGTCACAGATCATAAAAGTCTTAACTGGATTTTTACTCAGTCTGATCTTAATACGAGGCAACGACGGTGGATCAAAATTCTGCAGGAGTATGACTTTGAAATTAAGTTCAGATCTGGTAAAGAAATGTAGTAGCAGATGCCCTTAGTCGTAAAACCTTCCTTAATGCTCTTATTGTTGAAGAACCATCCAGGGCAAAAACTCTGGCTACAATGGTATCAATGCCAACTAATCGTATCATTGAGTTGACTAAGGATGAAGTAAATAGGGACCCAAACTATCAACAATTGTTTCGGAAAGTTCAGAATAAGGAACAAGATCCCATACTCAAGATTAGGTATCAAGAATTTTCCATAGATGAAGAGGAAGGACTTGTTTATTTTAGAATGAGACTATGCATTCCTTCAAGTCACAAGAGAGGGATACTTTGGGAAGCACATGACTCTCCTTTTTCAGGACACCCCAAATATGCAAAAACTCTTAATGTTGTCAGGAAAAGCTATTATTGGTAAAAATTCAAGGGTGATGTACTTAAGTATGTCACTGAATGTCTAAATTGCCAAAGGGTAAAATCTGAACGTGTCAAGTTACTAGGAAAAATCTAGCCACTGTACATTCCCTAGATGAAATGGGAATTTATTAGCATGGACTTTATAGTTGGGTTACCTTATGTGCAAGGAGAATACAACTCAATAATGGTAATAGTAGATATGCTAACAAAGTTCGCTCATCTTATTCTAACAAAAACCAATTACAAAGCTTCATATATTGCAATATTTTTTGTAAAAGAGATTTTTAGGTTACATGGGTTACCTAAAAGGATCATCAATGATTGTGATTCTCTTTTCAAATTACATTTTTGGAAGAGTTTATTTGAAGCCATTGGAACCCAACTTTATTTCAATAGTGCTTATCATCCACAAATTGATGGGTAGACAGAACGAGTTAATTAAGTAATTGAGGATATTCTGCGTGCATATTGTAGCGAGGAACCTAAAAGGTGGATCTAGTATCTATCCTTAGTGGAATTTGCTTATAATGCCTCCTATCATCGAAGTATTCAGATGACTCCATTTCAGGCATTATATGGTCAAGATTGCCGTATGCCACTAAATTTTTCTGATCTTACTCCAAGGGTAGAAGCTTTGAGAAAAATGTTAGAAAAAATGGATGGCCAAATCAAGATTATCATACAAGATATTCAAGTTGCCAAGGACTGACAAACGGTGTATGATGATCTGAAAATGCAAGAACAAATCTTCAAAGAAGAAGACATGGTCTTAATCTGTGTCCATCCAAAGAAGAGTTCTTTATCTTTAGGAGAATTAAAGAAGCTAAGTCCAAGATATTGTGGACCCTATAAGGTTCTCAAGTGCTTAGGACCAAGCACTTATAAGATACAATTCCCTGAGAAAATAAAAACCCACAATGTATTTTATGTTAGCTTATTGAAAGCATACATAGCTAACCCGAACCATATCCTTGATGATCAACAAGTTGTAATACCTAGGCAAGGAGTCATTGAGCTACAACTTGATAGAGTAGTTGACATAAGGGAGAGAAAATTGAGGAGCAGAACCCTTAGAGAATACATTGTCTAGTGGAAGGACTATCCTAAAGAAGATGCGACATGGATAGATGAGAATGTTCTTTTTCAACAATACCCACGGTTTCTCTCGAGATGAGGAAATCTTGATTTCTCTAAGGGGAGGATGATGTAATACTTCCATGCAATTAAAAGTTAGTTGGTTAGTTCAAAAGTTAGGTAGTCAATTAATAAGTTAGTAAGGTTACTAACTAAAGTAAAAAAAATAACTAACGTTAATAACTAACTAACATTTTAAAAAAATTGTAGATCATAACCTGATATTTTTTTCCAGATTGACAAAGGTTGTAGCTACCCATCACGAAAGTTACCACGTGAACGAGAGTTATGAACCATATTAGTCACTAGTGTTAATGTGTATAGTATGGAGGGTCTAAAAATATTAGATTTTTGGATAAGACTAGCATATTTTAGATATTATTTATTATAAAGATCCTAAAAAGATATGGAAATTTCTAGAACAGGGTGTCATGTAAAAAAAGCAAGTGGTTTTTTCAGCTAGTGTTGGAGATTTAATTTTAAAAGAAAGGTATTAGTGAAATCGTGCACACCGCAATCACAATTTAGAGGTAGCAAATAACACTTCAAACAAGGAGAAGAATAAGGAGTGATCTGAAAGATTTCTATTAAGTGACTTGGGGTTTTATCCCCTTTTGGAGCCAACAAAACCATCAGATTTGTGATCTGAGCCTCAGATTGCATACTAGAAGTTTTAGATTCCTGCTTTTACTAAGATCCCCTCCATAAGGAGTTGTTCTTCTTAGCAAAAACCCATCTTCTTTTGTTTAGCTCTATAAATACGAGGCATGGAGAGTAGTTTAGAGAAGCATAAGGAGACCTTGAGAGGCTCTCAGAGAGAGCTAGAGAGAAGGAGGTAGGAGAATACCCCTCTAAGAGGCTGTGAGAAGAAGCTTGAGAGAGAGAGAGAGAGAGAGAGAGAGAGAGAGAGAGAGAGAGAGGAGTTACCTTGAGAGGCTGTGAGGGAGAGAGTTAGCTCAATTCCCCTTGCCTCGGTCTTCAATTAAGCCATATTCTCTTACGCTCTCCCATCTCAAATTCATTCCGCCTTTCCTATCTCTCAAACATGCTCACGGACGATGGCTCCAAAGTGACGAGGTGAAAAGACCATGGGAACCACCGCAACTGGTCAAGGAATGGGTATTGCTAGAGATACGGGAGTGCCCAAAGTTACTCGATTTGCACTACCAATGGAATATTGGGTGTGACGAACGTAAGCATGAGCAAAGACAAAATTTCCAATGTCCTCATGCGAAACTAGGTTATTCATTACTAGCTTATTATTTCACAACATAAAATAATTACATAAAAGATTAGCTTCTATATTTTACACTTACATGAATTGACAGTTTTATCTAGAAAGCATACTAGTACATGCATAAATGATTAATCACTATGAATTGCAGCTAGAATAATTCAGATTCTAAATCGTAGAATCATGTTGGAAATAGTTACCAGAGGTTATTGCACATATGTCTTTATGCACAAGTCTTGATATAGTTATGGCCAAATGCAACAAGGTTAAGGTTGATTAACACTTGTTATGAAAAGTAAATGTTTATTTAAGAGTCTTGTAAGTCATCTCATTAAGTTATTGGCACAATATATTTCTTTAAGGAATTTCACTTATGTTGGGTAAAATAGCTCAAACGGGAAATTCATGCCTTGCTTAATATGTTGTAAGAGATGTACTCAACACTTCTTTATGGGAAGGAGAATCCTCATCAGAATGTAAGGTTACCTTAGGATAAGGTCTACCTTGGCTATGTGAAGCTGTGAGCTACATGATGGTATGATTGTCATTGGATTATTTGATATACATTTGAAATGACAGTTTGTGTTTTCTAGAATCTAGGTCTTTGTTTGAAAATATTGATAAACAGGATAAAAGGAAGGATCGCTCTAGGCTACCCCCAAGCTAGTTGCAAGACCCTACTCCAAGGGGGTCATGGTTATCACTTTGAGAGGCTTAGACCAACTATGTAGCAAAAGGTCGGTCTTCATAGGGATAGTCTTGGGCAGTAGGAAGTGTGGGTGCCAGGGGGGGCTCTGGTTGTAAATCCTGCATTGTTCCTAGAATCTAATGAGCCCCTTCATGAGCCAGGATGGGATCCTAGAACCCTAAATACTAGTTACAAGGATGGAATCTTGGTGGGCAAAATACCATTGTGGAGTTCTATGTATCTTTTGTAGGGTCAGAAAGATAGAAATTGTAATAAGCTTCCAATATAATAAAGAAGTTTGTTTTATTCAGGGATTGTTTGAATTGTATGCGTATCCATGAGATAAATTACGTGAAGGAACATGTGATTTAATAAACTAATTAACGAAGCTAGTTGTATATATTCCAATAAATGTGTTGTAGGTAATTAAAAAATTAAAGATGATTCCGTCATAAAAGGAAAGTGGGTGGGCGTAACTGTCGATGGTCCATCCAATGGTAGGGTGGTGGTCATGGTTAGTTGGGAGCTTTCCTAAATTGGCAATAGAAATAGAAAGATGATAAATCGACCAACTAGTCATTAGGTAGAACCGACTTGCATTGTTTTAGGGGACCTGAATGGTATTTTTCCTTAACGACAAGAGAGTTGACGCACCACACTCCCCTCTGTCTCCCATTCTGTTTGAACTAAGTGCAATGACAAGTCTGCTTCAAGTGGAGTAATCCTATAGAAGTAGAAACTCGAAATTACTGATGCTAGCTGGCTGTTAGGAGACTCATCTAATTTTAGGAACCTGACAATTCAGGTCGATTGTAGTGGATGGCCGGAACTCTTCCATTGCAAAGTAGACTTAGTAGGGCATAAGTGACAAACCCCATGACGTTGCAAGGGAGCACCGGGTGGCATCATTTTGGGAAACCTATTGATGGACTACTAAAAGGTGTGTGCCATGGATTGAGACTGGTAGACACCTCACAGTCACCAACCACCACCAAATGATGTCCAAATTTGATGAAGCCATCGAGCACATGGCCCTCTCAAACTCGAGGACTCAACAGAACTTGGAGCAGCTCACTACTCTTGTTGCTCAATTAGCTATCGTGTCATCATCCCAAGAGAAGGTCAATGACTCTAGGCATGAATCTCGATGTCCTCCACATCAAGAGCCATTGCATGGTCCATAGGGTGTACTTGGTGCTAAGGGAATTCCCCCTTCTACCTACAAGATTGATGAATTCTCTCATGCGTAGGATGAGCCCCTATTGAATTCCCTCATCAACCATGTAGCCAACATCCCACTGAGGCCCTCTCCCATCCTTGGTCAAAATTCCCCCACTCTCCCTAGGAGTCCCCATGCACCCTATATGAATTAGTCCCATCATGGACAATATGGTAACAATGGCTAGCATGGAAATCATGGATGGCTTGTCTATAATGTACAACATGGGATTAATGAACCACATGGGATGTATGGACAACAAGCATGTATGGCCACTACGAGATGTATGGGCAGCAAGGATTTCATGGGCAATGTGGCCCTAATGATTTATATGACAAGATTATCCTAACGAAGTACAACGGGCAAATTTCCCTCACCATCTGACTTGGAGGAATGGATGTCCAAGTTGGAGTCCTACTTCAATACCTACTCTTGCACTGATGATCAGAAAATACTTTTTTCTTCCCTTCACTTGGAAGGATTTTCCCACACATGGTGGCACTATATCAATCGAGAGAATCATTAGTTCATTGATTGGGAATATTTTAAAATGTATATGGTCCAAGTTTTTGTGTCTCCTATGGAAAAAGAGTGATTGGCAAGATGATGGTACACTCTTGACCAATGTAACCTCACTGTATGTGAGTACACAAATTAGTACATGAACTTGACCATGTATGTGGAGAGCATTATCGATGATGCTAAATTTCACAAGTATATCTATGGGTCTATCGGCAGATGTCATGGCCCAAAAATCTACCACATTGTTTGATGCAATTGAACTAGCTGAGAGATACGCAAGAAAGTACCATAAGAATTAACATTTTCAATGGGGTTTTGGATAGCCCACATCCCTTCATGATCAGCCCCATATGGAGGTGGTTTCGGAGGCACTTCTATGCCTAATAATAGCCCCAAAGTACCCACTTACCCCGCCTTCCATGATGAAAGAAAAATGGGCACTTTTGGGATAGCATTTGGCTCTAATGTTGAGAATAAGTATACTAAAAATAAACAGTCCACTGCATCGCCTTCCCATGGATCCAGTAGCCAATGTTTCATTTCTTCGGATGCTGCGAAGGAACAAAAGGAAAAGGGCCTATGCTTTAAATGTGGAGATAAGTACATTGATGATCATGCCTCCAAATGCACGTACAAGTCAGCTAAGGTCAAGGTTCATAGCATGTATGTCATGGAAGATTGGCACAATGATGAGGATGACCTGCCCACTGACTAGGCTGAGCATACGGATGATGTTGATCACGAGCAGTTCTATGATCCGGAGGATGGGTTTCCTTGACCCAGGGTGGCGATCTATCATGGATACTTGATCTGACATCCCACCCACCTACCACTTCCCTTTGCTCTATCTCCTTTGACACTTGAATGAGTTCCTAAAGCCCCAGCACCCTTTGAATTCAAGGAAGTATCCATGGAAAGCATGGCTTCATCCTTGTGGAGAGTGGTAGCACTCATAGTTTTTTCAATAACTCAGACATTGATAAGTTGAAATGCACCCCTATGGTATTACACCACCCCTTGAAGGTCCAAGTAGAAAATGGAGAAGAATAAATCAGCACACATGTATGTCCCGCAGTTCCCTTATGCTTGGTTGAAAATTATGTGGCACTGGTTGATCTAATTGCCCTAGATATGGGCACCATTGATGTTTTCTTGGGCTATGATTGGCTGAAACGATTGAGGAAAATTATAATGGACTTCTCTTAGCTCTACATGGAGTTTATGATGCATGGATAGCCCATCCACCTAGAGGGAGTTCAAGATCATGTTGACTTTCAACTCATTACATCAAAGCAACTCAAAAGCGAGTTTAAGAAATGCTCACAAATCTTTGTCTTGCAATTGAATAAGGACAATTTTGGTCAGCCCTCTGCACTATCTAATGATTCAGCCTTGCAAGCCTTACTTGAGAAATACAATGACCTATTTCAAATGCTTACAACCCTTCCTCCTAAGAGGCAAGTGGACCACCCACTTGATTTTGAGCCCCATTCCAAGCTAGTAGCCCCCTTATAGACTCTCCAAGTGCGAGCGTGAAGAGGTTGCAAAGAAATTCAAGGATTTGTTGCAGATGGGTTTCATTGAACCAAGTTCTTCCCCCTATGCATCCCCTGTTGTCCTGTTAATCAAGAAGAAAGATGGCTCCTTTTGCATGTGCATTGACTACAGAGACTTGAACAAAATTACAGTGAAGAACCGCTATTCCATCCCACGAATTGACAATTTGCTAGATGAGTTAAAAGGGGCATGCTTTTTCATTAATATTGACTTACGCTCTGGCTATTATCAGATTTCTATGAGGGAGGGAGATGAGATCAAAACGGCCTTTAGGACTGATCGTGGTCGTTATCATTTTCTAGTGATGCCTTTTGGGTTGACTAATGCCCTCGCCACATTTCAAAGCCTCGTGAACAAAATCCTACAACCCTTTCTGTTCAAGTTTGTGCTTGTTTTCTTTTATGACATGGAGTCATGGCTAAAAACTCCCAATATCAGCTCAAGCATGGCCTTATTTGGTCCCATGGCAAGATTGTCATCCCACACACTTCCCCCTTCACACAAAAGATCATGGAAGAGATGCATTATTGCCCCACTGCTGGTCACTTGGTGTTTTTAAAACATATGAGAGGATTGCCAAGAGCTTTCATTGGAAAGGCTTATGGAGGGACGTTAAGGAATTTGTGACCAAATGTGTTCCATGAAAACAGAACAAGGATAGTACACTCAGGCCCGCTAGCCTCTTGCAACCTCTCCCTATCCCTGAAGGGAAATGGACTCATATCATGATGGACTTTATCATTGGCCTTCCCACAACCAAGAAAGGGTGGAATAGTATCTATTTGGTAGTTGATCACCTCATCAAAGCTACCCACTTTATCCCCACTAAGATCCAATACATTGCCTCTCAGGTGGCCACTCAGTTTATGGAAAATGTCTTCAAGTTGCATGGCTTACCACAAGTCATAGTACATGATTAGAATGCAAAGTTTATGAGCAACTTCTGGCAGACAATTTTCACCTCCATGGAGACCAAGCTTGCTCCATCCAGTGCATACCACCCTCAAACTGATGGCGAGAATGAAAGAGGACAAGTGGCTTGAGACATATTTGAGGCACTTTTGCCATGATGTACAACACAGTTGGGATACATGGGTCCACTTGGCTGAGTTTGTATATAATAACTCCATACACTCTAGCATTGGAGTTTTCCCTTTTGAGTCCTTATATGGGTATAAGGTTCCCCTCCCTATAGTATTATTTAATGATAAGATCAACCCTCAAAGTTAGGCTAAGTTGGATTGCATACAAGCCTTACTTCAGCAATGTAAAGTGAACCTTCAAAATGCCCAAACACACATGAAACTCTATGCTGATGAGAAAAGAAGGCATTTGGAATTCCAGGAAGGGGAATTGGTCCTTTTGAAAGTGCCTAAGTCCCGCTACTCGACTCTCAAAGAGGGCAGTAGCAACAAGCTAGCCCACCGCTTCTATGGCCCATACCGAATTTTGAAGAGAGTTGGTGACTTGGCCTACTGCGTAGAACTTCCCCTACCACTAGAATCCACAATGTGTTTCATGTCAGCCATGTGAAACCCTTCATGGGCTCCTTAGTGGACTATGTGAAAGAACTTCCCCCCATAGATGAAGAAGGCATCACTCAGTATATCCCTAAGGCAATCATTAGGCAACGAGATAAGCACTTACAGTCTTGATCCATTAAAGAATACCTCATCAAATGGCAAGGCCTACCCCTAGAAGAAGCCTCTTGGCACTTGGCAACCATTTTCAATGAATTCTTCTACCTCCAAGAGGCCGCACAGCCTGGAGACTAGTCGATCATGCCCCATTTGACCACCCTCTACCTACAAACTACACACTATTTTAGAAAAATTTTGTACTTATCGAAATCTTAGGCATGTGCATCCTACATAGCTTGAAAGTACTCGTCAAAAGCTCCATTTTGACATGAGGCATGCCCTATTTGGAGCAGCCTATCAAAAGTTATTACCCATTTACTTTAGTAGGATGGTCTTGGACACCCAATTTTCATTGTAAAAAGGTTAGAGTAGTAGTGTGCAACCCTCTCTTAGCCCACCCATCACTCCCCTCTACTTCTCCTTGTTTTTGAGGGAAAAAACATTTAGGGTGGGGATGGATTGTAACAAGTAAGATACACATCAACTAGGGGTTAGACACCCAGTCACATTGACCACAGTATATAAGGTATAAGAGTCCTAGATTAGGGCAAGAACATACTCTTCATCTTCATCTCTAGCTTCCATGGCTTCCTCCTTCCTGCTCTCCTCTTTCGTGTCTTTCTCTCTCCTGTTCTAGTCTTCTTTTCTCTTCCTCTTGCTCTCTTTCTCTCTCTTCAACTCTTCTGCTCTCTCCTCTTAGCTTCATTCATTACTACCCCCAAAGTTCAATAGTTTACATGCATCTCTTACATAATCAATTCCAAGTGACCTTAGCTATTTCTTTGGCTACAAGCCACATATCCCTTCAAGAGGTTCTTTTTTTCCTTGCCTTCCATAGATCTTGAAAAAAATACTCAAAATATATATGGATAACTTGTTCTTGATAAGATGCAATGTACCCCAACTAAAACATGCATTGAAAATTAACTTCGTGCTTAGTCACATATGATTTCAAGAAGTGAAAAGTCAGAATTTATGCCATGAAATCACACAATCGATACAAGGCACAAAAAGGAATGAATGCATTGATAGCTTGTCTACAAGTGCCACTACATCATGCAAAATGTAAACATAGTTCCATCATTAAATTATATTCTTTATCCTCACCTCTTATCACTTGATGGAAGAAATAATTGTAATATTATTGTGCTCCACTCAACCCTCCCAAATCTTACAAACACTTAGGAAATAATGGTCCTCTAGATGTTGACCAAGGTAGAAAGCCCCCATCTCACTGACAACACCTAAAAACATGCCATTTATTGCAACAATTTTTTTGGCAAAACTGTATACAATTGACACCTTATTACTAAATTTTTACATGAATTCAATGCAGATGCGGTGTTCATTGTTGCTGTCTTTGGAGACCGTGTCCTTGCAGTCTAGCTAGGAGATGAATCTATGGGAGAGTTCTTGTATGAGAGGAAGGTGGAGTTTTAGACAAAATTTGATAGGTTTACTTAGTGAATCTCAGCTATGACTATTTAAAAGTTTCCTTGTAGGGATTATTATCACTTAGAGGGGATAAGACCTTGTTATAAATTAAGGGTCTTCGAGGGAATTTTAGACTTGACAAGGTCTTGCCAAGTTGATAGGATATTTTTAGTATTAATCTCAGGGATGGAGGATCTCATTAGCTATGCTACCTCTTACCTCCTAATGATGAAATTCTTTATGAAAAATACATAGCATTATGATTGTGATTATTGTCTACAGTAATATTGTAGTGATGATCAAGGGGTGATCATTAAATCATTGATGAAAGATTTCTTTGGGGAGGTGTTGAATGTTAGATTCAAGAGGATGACTCTTGGCAAGGATGATGTGATCCAAAGGGACTTACTCGCAAAAGAAAGATCGGATGTACCATCTAGGATGTACTCTTGGTGTTAAAGGTTATAAGGATACACTATGTCATATGTGAATTTATCCTTGTGACATCTTAAAGGGTGCCAAAGGAAATTTTGCAATATCAATCCAAGATATGCAGTGGTTAGGAGTAGGGCAGATTTCTACTTGGAAACGACTTGATGATCATGATCTATCTACGATTGATTACTAAGTATTGTGGTCCTCATCAACTAATACTCTTATACAGTACATGTGGTAGTCTCTTTATATTTCAACGATTATTATTATTATTTAAAAAATAATATACATTACTACCATGGATTACACCTTGTCACAAGTATATCCAAAAGAAATTAAACATCATGATGTACAGGGTAGTAGGGGGGATGGAGAATTCAAGCAACAAACTAGTCACTTACATAGATGGATTTGGTAACTACCACTTAGAGGTACAAGGCCCATTGGGGTGAGAGCATGAAAGAAGAAGTGTCTTAAATCTTTACATGCTTGATAGTGGGGACTACTCCAAGGTTAGAGGATATTAAGTGTGAGAGGAAGGGAGAAAAGAAAAGAAAAAAAAAACAACAACCATCGTGGAAATTGGATGCGCTTATCACAAGGCCGTGGGAGGAGGAAAAAAAATGGTTACAAAGGGAAGTTTGGTCACGAGTAAAAGAGCTATGGTGGATCCTGATCTCGGCGAGTTTTTACGTCCGATACTATGTCGGCCACAAAGGGAAGAGGGAAGGTGAGAGTCGAAGAGAGAGGGAACCGCCACTAGCAGCATCGCCCCAGGGTCTGCGGTGCTGCGCAAGGCTATCCGTGTAGATCGACGTATTGCGCGGACGGAGAAGAGAGGTTGGAGGACTCGGGGCCAGCAGTCACAAGGCGATTTCAGATCGAAGAGAGAGGGAGCGCGCCCTCAACCCCGGCGGCTGGGAGGCTGTTGTCTGAGAGTTTGTGGAAAGCTAGGAAGGGCAGGGCCATCACGTTCGGTGCCACAAGCCCTCCAAATTGCTTGTTGTCCAACGCCAACGACGCCACCTTCCATTTTCGTCCGTGCGTGCCACGCCTAGCCACCGGTGGTGATGCATTCGAGGCCTGCAGAAACCCTTTCGAATCTGCCCCAATCAAGGATGGTGCGCCCCTTGGTCACCCTCATGTGGCTACCATAGGTGATGGTGAGGGACCCTGGCGTGGCAGCGAAGGCTTAATGCTTCCCCTTCCTAAAAACCTAAGAGAGTGAGGGAGAGATAGATGAGGGTGAAGAGACCCTCTCTTCCCACCAGAGAAGCAAGAAGATGAAGACATAATCGGTGGCATCACGAGATTAAAATCAAAGCAGCGCTACATTGCAACTATCGCCGCTGGAAAATCATGGAACGAAGCGACAGACAGTTTTCCAATCATCGATTTGTAGGAATAGCATATGGGGAAACTGTGGGGAAAAGAAAAAATGATGAGCTTCCATCTGAATCGACTGGATAGAAGACAGACATTGGCTGGATTGTAGGGGGACACGGTCTCCAAGGACGTGACGATGACCTGCGGGTTTTACAAGTAAGTGTCTAACTGGTTTATCTAAAGTAAATGATATGGCATGATAATTTCTTTAGTTTAATATTTTTAAAATATGTCTTTAAACCTGTTTTCTTATGCTACATGGTTGTTTGTATTTATCTGAACTGGTTTTTATTTATTAAAAATAAAAAACAATCGAAAACACTAAAAAATGACTCAAAAATTATCTTAAATAAAATTTTATAAAATTACTGATTGAAAATTTATAAGTTTGGATATTTTTCCTATAAAGCTTATGAGTCAAGAAATTTACTGAATTTCTATCAAGATTTTTAAAGATGTTTTGTTATATTTAAAAATTAGAAAAGAGTTATATTTAGGAAAAAGCATAGTTTTCCTTTACGTAAAATGTGTTATTTATTGATATAAACTATGGATTCTTAGTGAAAGTATTGGAAACAAAATATCTGATTTGTTAGTGCATTTTTGGTTGTAAGGGTTAAATAAAAGCAATGATGATTTAATAATATTTTACTTAAGAAATGCTCGTATAAAGATATGGTGTTTTGGTTTTGAAAGGAGAAATTATATACGGTATGAGCATTTAGGAAACATGGGAAATTACAAATAAAAAGTTTGACAACACTTTATAATGATTAATAATGTTAGGTTGCAGTTATAAAATTTAGTTTAAATTAAAACCAAAATAAAATCAAAACAATTTGATGATTTGATGGTATGAGGAAAAGCCTCAGCATCTATATTAAATTTTTACATGTTATTCATTTTACAACCAATTTCTTAAATATACGGAGTGGAGGGCTACTAGGACTCATTGATAAATTAAAGGGTGCTATGGGAATTTAAAATAAATTATGAATGTGGACGTGTGAGAGTATGGAAGAACTTGTTTCATTCTGGTTGATGTTTAATAATAGAAAAGAAGGAAAGGACGTTATATTTGCAAAATGAATTAAGTACTTAAAAAACTAATAAGCAACGACGAAATTTATATACAGAGTGGGGAATGTCTACCAAGGGAGATTAAAATTTAGGGGTTTATGGTATTTCAGAAAATTTGATTTGAATGTTTGTTTAAAATTAAACAAATAAAAAGAATTAATTTTAATCAGGTGGAGAAAAACATAAAAAGGAATTTTAAATGGAGATATACAAATAGATCTAAGAGATCTATATCCCTGAAACAACCTTTCCAAAGTCAAACATTAAAAACATTTCCTGGATAAACCGCCACTAGTATGGCAGGAGAACAGTATGAGGAGCTGCCTCTGAGAGATGAGAAGAAACCATAGTTATCTTAGGTTTAGCAATTTAGTGTCCAGTATAATTTATTGAAGTTTAGAATTTTTTGCAGTTGGACTACTACAAACAATGTTGTAGATTTTAGGGAAGGTTAAGTTGAGTCAAATTAAAACAATTAGTGAAATAATCACTTGTTTAGTACAACAACTCTTAGGAGTTGGCTTGTTAACCTGGGTAAAAGTGGCTTGGTCTTTGGCCAGTCATTTTTGGTGCGTCTGCCGGGAGCCAAGTGTGCTCGAACGAGTGATAAATCTTCCGAGGGTATTTTAGATCCTAAGTGTTATTTATGAGTGAATACGCAGTCTCTTTTCTAAGGGACTATTTTCCTAATTTGCCCCAGGAGTGTCAGAGAAAAGTGCTAGACTGGGCGAGAGATACAGAGTTAGTAGAGGGAGGCACATATTTTGGGCCACAATTAACTGTGGACATTGAACAATTATCCTCTTGGAGCTGGGGTTATAACGACTGTGCGCAAACAATAGTTCTATTAGCGACACACTTTGGGTTAATAGACGCAGTGGAGTTAAATACAATTAGTGTATCGTACCACTTTGATTGGTATCACCGCACAGCTTATCGGACGTTTAGAAGAGTAGTGTGGGATGATGTGTTGCCTTGGATACGTGTATCCAGAGGTTTAAGAATTTCTTTCGACACGAAAGACGTTAGAGAGGTTGCAGAAATTCTAGGTTTAATCCCCGAGCAAGAAGAAAAGTTACCTTTTGGGGAGATAGACCCAGAGCTGCCGATTATTTTGAACCTTCTAAGTGCGCATACAAGCGACAACCTAATTTTATAGCTTCAAATAGAACGAGCGTAATTTTGGAGTATGACAGTAACAGCTAGTTTTGTACTCGTGGATGAATTCAGAAGAGAGACGGAAGCAGCAAAACGAAGCTAGGGATCATCGAGTTAGAGAACGAGCAGTGCGACAAGAGGCTTGGCTATTAGAAAGGCTAGAGAGGGTCAACACATTGCTGAATTTGGGAGTAGACGCTGTGTCTAACTCAACGGTAGAACCTCTTCAACCTAGCTTATTAACTGATAGAACACCATTGAAAGAAAGTGAAGCAGCTTCATATCAATGGGATCAAGTTATCTCCAGTACTAGTAGTGTCACTAGGGAAAGAGGTAGGAAAAATAGTGAAACTAGGGAGAGTGAAGCTAATGCTATGGTCGGGAGTATTGAATTGCTCTTTGACTGGGACTTAGAGTCAAATTTCGGATTGCGTCAATTATTTAAGGAACCTCTGGAATCTCCGTGGTTTGATACTATCAACGATTTAGGGTTAGGGCTACTATTTAGAGAAACAATGGCTCGCAACCTAGTCAGATTAGCTGATTTCACGCAATTCGGGGGATTGTGGGACGAAGATCCCGATGCTCATTCGCAAAGATTTGAGGTGACTTGCGTCGCCAATGAGATAATAGATGACGACCAAAAGCTTCATATCTTCCCTGCAACATTAAAAGATGAAGTAGCAAAATGGTATGGGAATTTAGATGCTCAACATAAAGGGACCTATGATGCCTTATCAAGAGTTTTTCTAGAAAAATTTAGACGACAAGGTTTTCAAGATAGATTGGCTCTTCAATTGGATTATCTGTCCCAAGGAGCAACTGAAAGTGTTGAACATTATATTGAGTGCATGGAGACGATCATTCGTAAGATGAATCCTGCTCCTGACGATCCCACGCAAAAACGTAAGTTTATTGATGGACTTAATCCTGAAGTTCATCAGCATGTTAGTTTACAACGACCAGCTACGTTGGCAGATGCTAAAACACATGCTAGATGGTGGGAAGAAGTGCAGCTTAGTCAACAACGACGGAGAGATCTATTCAAAGAATCTCGGACAGAATACCCAAGCACTTCAGGTGGGGTACCTAAGAACGTGTCTTATGTGACCGTTCCTCTAAATTCCTCGGTAACCGCAAGCTCAAACATGTCGAGTGTACCTCTAAATCCGTACACTTCAATTCCAGCTTATATGATGCAGACATGAATGCCTTCTATGCCGCAATCTCAATCTCCTCTGGATGAAGCAAAAGTAGCAGATATTATTGCGAAATCTCTAGGAAAATTAAAAGAGGAAATTATGACTGCAGTACAAGCGCCTTTGAAAGAAATTTATTCGATAACGACACAAGGATCTAGTGCTCAACAATCGTCAGGGAATTCGACTTCAAATCCACCTCGATCTAATATCTGGTGTGGTAAGTGTCATGGTTACGGCCATGTGGCTACAGAGTGTTCGACGCCTTCAAGGTTAATGCCCGATCATCCACCGTTTTGCTCTTTTTGTCATAAGACTGGTCATTTAGAT
Source organism: Lygodium microphyllum (assembly GCF_053477565.2). Lineage (NCBI taxonomy): Eukaryota > Viridiplantae > Streptophyta > Polypodiopsida > Schizaeales > Lygodiaceae > Lygodium > Lygodium microphyllum. Next base: position 78,419,598 of record NC_141163.1, on the reverse strand, counting down.
ACAAATTGTTGGCATAAATTAGGTCAAGAGCAACAACAAGCTCGTTCAATGCAAATGAATTACAATTACATGGATCGTAATAATAGGACTTATGAGATTGGACCACCCAATCAACCTTTTAGGCCACGAGGATTGCCCACCCAGGGTAGACCCCCAGTGCCTCGAAACAATTACAACAGTGATGGTAATCGAGGGAGAAATTCTCCTTTTAGAAGAAATAATGGAAATTTTCGTAATCCAATGGGACAAGGTGGTCAACAAAGACCTAGGGGACCAGTAATTTGTTATCGATGCCAACAAGAAGGTCACATAGCCACATATTGTCCAAATGCGCGTAAAAATCAAGACTATACTCCTCTTTGCAGGAGGTGCAGTGGTGAAGGACACTATGAAGAGAATTGTCCTAAGCGAGAGGATAATAAAATGTCTGACAAAGGGAAACAAACCTCTAACGAACCTTCAACGTCTGCTGCAAATTTAGTTGAAGTAGACACAATAAGGAAAGATATTGGAGTTAAATCAAAATTTATACCTCGTAAGGTGACCTTTAGGGCTGACCCTATGATTGGTGTTATTACTCGGGCACAAAAGCAACAACAGAAGGAGCAAGGTTTAGAGGAAGAGAGTTCACAATTAAACCAAGCAGTGAAGGATAAGTCTAAGGACATAGATCCTAATATAGAACTACCTGAATCGGATTCTCCGCAGCATTCCTCTGACCATCCATTATTACCCGTGCCCTTAGTAAATCCTAAGATTCAAGTAGGAGTAGCTCCTTTTCTTGAAAGATTGGTTCCTCCTAAGGAAGGGAGTAAAGATTATGTAGAATCGGTAAATAAGACCTATGATCTTTGGGATGCATTGGAAGAAATATCATTGACTATTAACCTTCGGCAATTGCTAGAAATAGCGCCTGTTTGTCGGAAACAACTTTACCATAAATTAGTTCGGCGTCGAAGGAAGAGGATTGAGATAAACGCTTCTAAAGTCCGTGTAAATTCTTCCAAAGGAAAAACAACTAAGGATGTAAAAATAGTAGATTTATTTGTGGACCCAGGAGCTCCAGTTATAGATACTACTATTAATGGCCACTTGCTACATGAAGTGCAGTTCGATGGTGGTTCAACAGTTAATTTGATGACAGAACAAGCTATGCAAGAATTAGGGATGAAGGATCTAGAACCTACTCATATTGTTTTACGTGTGGCTGATCAAAGGAAAGTAACTCCTTTGGGGTTACTGCGAAATGTGAAATCTGTAGTAGCTGGATTAGAATTTCATGTGAACTATTTGATCGTTCGTTCGCAAACAAATATTTCATCGTATTCTGTCCTGTTGGGAAGACCTTGGTTATACCAAGCAAGATGCATTCAGGACTGGTATAAAGGTTCAATTGTGATTGGTCCTAGAGACGATAGGGTTAAGATACAAGTTATTTCAAAAGGATTTTTGAAAGATTCAGGAGATGAGGCAGTTAGTGAAATGGATGAGAAATCCAACAGTGAGTTTTATGATTCAGAAATGGAGAGGACTGATCATGAAGGGCCTTATGCTTGGTTATTTAAGACACCACACCCAGCAGGAGCAGAGAAAGTAGAGGTCAATATAGTACATCAGCCTCACAAGGTAGAACAGATGGGTATTGGTGAATATGCTGTAGCGTTTTCATCTGACAATGATTCGGATAGCGATATTACTCAATGGTTATCTACATCCGAAGATACAACTCTCGACTGCTTAATGCTTTCAGCAGAAGAAGCAGAATATCTTGATGATTCGCTTGAAACATGTTTTCAATTATCTACGGATCAAGAAGGAAATGATCAAGAAGATGTATTTTTTGCTTACAACAGGTCGGAAGTGATTTCTATGGATGAATTAGAGGAGGAAGAAATGCCTGAGTTAATGATATCTGATGTGGCTGATATTTCAATAACCTCTTCAGAAGGTATGGGAGAAGATGATGTTACTGATAATCATAATAGTATGCTGGAGAGTAGGATTTTAGAAGCTCTTCCTTATGGGGAAAATGTTTTACCCTTTGGATTTGGACAATTGCCAGATAGAGCTAAAAGGATTTATTACTACCAGCTAGAAGCGAAGGAAAGAGAGAGGAGAAGTAGGCATAGGTGCAAACCCTTACAAAGACCACTATCTCGTGAGGATGAGGATGATTCAGCTTCGGCTTTTAACAGGTTTTCACAGACTTCTTGTGAACATCATGGTAATTACGCTAGGATTATTAGAGAATTGGAAGAGGCATTGGAAGTAGAGCGTGAGGCAGCGTTGACTGCTGTAAATGAAGCAATGAAGAAGATTACTGAGTTGCAAAAGGAAAAGGCAGAGTTTCAGTTTAGAGAAAGGCGATATCTAGATGAAATCTCGCTTTTAGAATTTTATTTAGAAGAAGAGAAATCTAAATTCAGTAGGGGTGAGTTACAGATGGACCAAGCGTTATCTATGGATACAAATTATTGGGAAGAACATGAAAACACTGATAGGTTTTTGAAAAAATATAAATCTAAGAATACTTTTGAACCAGAGACTCAAGAGAAAAACCCTACAAATGTTCCCTGGTTGTGTCATTCTTTTAGGCGTTCGACCGGAATTGCACAGAAGATTTATCGCTGTTCTAGGGGACCCATAATTGGTTATCAACGAGTCCAATCTGAACCTACTAAGGTTAAATTGCACAATATGCAAGCGGTGGTGTTGCCTCATCCAAAAGAAAGAGTAATGGATTTTACTATTTATGGGGATGGGCAAGAGCCACAACTTAGATGGTTTGAACCTGCAGCACCTAGGAATTTTGGGGAACTAAAACAAGTTATACATTATTTGGGCTGTAGAATTCAGGGCGAGGAGGATGAGAATCTACATTCATTAATTCTCAAGCTTAAAGATAATCAATGGTTTTGGAGTTTAGATGATCAAGAATGTTTAGAAAAGAATAACGACATTTTACGTCGATATCGCCGTAGGTTACATGCTCAATATCCATGTACTTCAGAGCAGATACCTAGCGTAATTGACTCTGTAAGAACCTCATTTACCATGAAATCTCGTAAAAATGTAAATGTCAATAATGGCGATTTAGATAAATATGGGAAGAGATATACTGAAAAATCCTTTCCTGAGTTAGTAAATGTCTATGGAGTAGAAGTTGATGGTGCTACGCAAGATAACCTGGCTATTATTCCTTATAGGGCTTTACCCTTAGTAAATTCTGTGAATGTGGGAGAAGAAGCACTGGAATCAAGTGCTAAGAATAACCTGCTTGAAAATGTATTGATGTAGATATCCGAAGATGTGCCCACAATTAAGCCACGAAGAATAGACTCTCTATTTATTGAAGAGCCTGAAATTGAAGTAGTTAAGCTTAAAATGGCAGAAGGGAAATATTTAAATTTAGGAGACCAATTGGAATTGCCATATCGTGAAAGATTCGAAGAAGTCTTACGATTGCATGTTGACGCTTTTGCTTGGTCATATAGGGACCTTAGGGGTATCAAAGCTGAATTATGTCAGCATTTTATTGATCTAGAACTAGGCACAAAACCTGTATGTCAACGTCAACGATGAACAAACCCTATGTATGCAGAATTAGTGAAAGCTGAAATTACTAAGCTTTTAGATGCTGGATTTATTTATCCTGTTGCATACAGTGATTGGGTATCTCCTATTGTGGTAGTACCCAAGAAGAATAGTAAGAAGATCCGCATTTGTGTCGATTATAGAAAGCTGAATAGCAAAACACGTAAAGATCATTTTCCTTTGCCATTTACTGATCAGGTACTTGATAAGGTTGCTGGTCATGAGCTGTATTCTTTCATGGATGGATTTAGCGGTTACAACCAAGTACTAATTCATCCTGAAGATCAATCCAAAACTACATTTACTACTGAATGGGGTACATTTGCTTATAGAGTAATGCCTTTTGGTTTGTGCAATACACCCGCAACATTTCAGAGAGTTATGATTGCAGCTTATCAAGATTTTCTACGTCAATGGATGGAAGTTTTCTTAGATGACTTTTGTGTCTATGGTACGGCAAAAGAAATGCCTGAGTTACTAACGCAAGTATTTGAACGTAGTGATGAAGTAGGTATATCCTTGAATCCTGATAAATGTGTTTTTGGAGTACCAAAAGGAACCTTATTGGGGCATATCGTTTCTAAAGAAGGTATTGCCATGGATCCAGCTAAAATTATTAAGATTTCTGCACTTCCACCTCCAACAAATCTTAAGCAATTGCGTGGATTTTTAGGACATCTAAATTATTATCGGAGATTTATTTCCGATTTTGCAAAGGTGGCATCACCTTTGACAAATCTGCTACGAAAGGATACTCCTTTTATTTGGGATAATGTTTGCCAGAAAGCATTTGAATTTCTTAAACATAAGTTAATTGAAGGACCAGTACTCGCACCCCCAGATTGGACAAAAGAATTCCATATTCATGCTGATGCATCTATGTATGCTGTAGGAGCTGTTTTGTGTCAAGCAGATGATAATAAGGTGGATCATCCAATTTATTATGCGAGTCGAAATTTAAGTGATGCTGAAAGGAATTATACCACCACTGAGAAAGAATGCCTATCAATGGTATTTGCGGTGGAGAAATTTCGTCATTATTTATTAGGGAATAAGTTTACTATATATGTTGATCATGAGGCGTTAAAGTATTTGCTTAATAAAGCAGAACTTTCAGGACGTGTGATTCGTTGGATGTTGTTATTCCAAGAGTTTGATTTTCAAATAGTTACTCGTCCTGGTAGAGCTCATGTGCTAGCAGATCATCTATCACGATTATTAACATCAGACAAGGAGGAAGGTGTGGAAGATGATTTGCCGGATGCATCACTTTTTACTGTGGAGACACAAGTTCCATGGTATGCTGATATTGCGAATTTTCTTAGTACTGCTCGATATCCACCTGGTGCCGATAAGCGTAGGAAACGTCAGATATTAATGCAATCACGCTCTTATGGATTATTAGGGGGTTACCTTTATAAATTTTTTCCACGCGAAGGTATCTATCGACGTTGTGTAAGGGAAGATGAAGTACCAGTGGTTCTTAAGGCATTGCATGATGAGCCGTGTGGTGGCCATTTTGCCGGTGAATTGACTGCAAGAAAAGTTCTATTAGCTGGTTATTGGTGGCCTACTCTATTTAAAGATACTTATTATTATTGTCGCAAATGCGATGTATGTCAAAGGACTGGTCGTCCTTCTAAGAGTTTTGCTACGCCTTTGACACCTATATTAGCATTAGCACCTTTTGAGAAATGGGGAATTGATTTTGTAGGCCCAATCGATCCGCCTACTAGATATCGATCGAATCGTTATATCTTAGTCTGTACTGACTATATTACAAAGTGGGTGGAAGCGAAAGCGCTTAAAACGGATAAAGCCATTGATGTGGCTAAGTTTATGTATGAGAATATTATTACGCGTTTTGGTTGCCCACTGGCATTAGTAAGTGACCGAGGTTCCCATTTCTTGAATGGTCTTATTAGCGAGTTAATGGAAATCTATAAAATTAAACATCGCAAATCAACACCTTATTCTCCCAGAGCTAACGGTCAGGTTGAAGTAACCAATCGCATTATATGTGGGATTTTAACTAAAACGGTTGCTTCCCACAGGCGAGATTGGGATGAACGTTTATATGAAGCGTTATGGGCCTATAGAACTACTTATAAGGTGACAGTGCAAAATACACCCTTCAATTTAGTTTATGGCACTAATGCTATATTCCCTATTGAGCAAGAGTTGCCCACTTTACGAGTAGCTCTATCATTACGACTAGGTGAGGTCGAATCTTTGAAACAACGGATTTTACAATTGGTAAAGTTGGATGAGGAAAGATTACTAGCCCTACAAAGTCTAGAAGCAATGCAAAAACGTCGTAAAGCATGGCACGACCAGAATATTAAAGTACGGGAGTTTAAAGAAGGCGATTTAGTTTTACTTTATGACAGTCGTTATTATAAATTTCCTGGGAAGCTTAAAATTCGTTGGTTGGGACCTTTTAAGGTGATTAATGTTTATGATAATGGTTCTCTTGATGTGCAGGATATTAATGCTGAAAATGAGATATTTAGGGTTAATGGCCTGCGCCTTAAACATTTTGTGACTTAGGTTAGCTAGGTATAGTTAGGTTAGTAGTTAAAATAATATTTTGTCTAATCCACCCTTGGATGTCTTTTCTTTCTTGGGGGGTTTTTAAATGGGATGCAGGTATGGCTTTTTTGTGGATGGATGCGCTTTACCCTCGTATTGATGCCGATAGTACTGATCCTGTTCATGCTAGACCTTACGATATTCCGCGTTTTCAGACGCATGACAGGTTTTTATATGCACCGAGAGGGGAGGCCTGTTGTGGTTCTTCCTTTGTGATTATTTTTTGTTTACAGTATCATCCACCTTTTGGTTGTAGGTCTTGTCAGCGGCATTTATTTGTGCGTGCTCAGCTCTTGTGTTGGCAGTGTCGCACATACTTTCGACGCTATGGTACCACTGCCATGCAGGAAATGATTGGTTATACCTACCAGCGTCATGATTATAATAGTGTTTTTTCTCCTGAGCGCGGCGCTGGTCAGTCTAGGGTAGGCCGAGAGCAAGCAGAATTTGCGAGATATCGTTCCACTGTCTACCGTCTTACTCCATCTTACCATGATTTACAGACTAGTGTTCCCTGCCCATGCTGGGATTATATTTGTTGGTACATGGATGCGACCGAGGGGCATTTCTTAGATGCTTTACCAGTGGCCCCTATGCCCTACTATGATGATGCAGCTTCGGCTTCGCTCCACGATGTGATGGAGGTTCTTAGCGATGCACCTGATAGCGGATCTGTGACTTCTGATATGTCTACGCTAGAGGCTATTCTTGAGCATCCTATAGATGATAGTTTAGTTAATAGGTTTGACTTAGATGGAGTTGATGATTTCGGATTAGGATTATTGTTTTTACTAGAAGATCTCAGAGACTTTGAAGATTTTAGTCTAGATATTTTGTTTTCTTAGTCTTTTATGTTTTTTCTTTTATTCTACATTAAAAAAAAAAAACAAACAACCAAACAAACAAACATATATATAGCGTTAAAAAACATACAATGCTTTGAGTTATTGATATCCTGTAGGTTTTCATGCACTTTAGTTTTGTTTTCCACATAGTTAGGTAGTTAGTTGCACGCACGGTCAGGATATTCCTTTCAGTGCTGGAGTTTGGGATATTTAAGTTAGTAAGAAGGACAGTTCTATATGCAAGAATGGTTATCAAGTGGAGAAATATGCTGCTTCTTAAATAACCAAGCAGTGGGAGCGTTATGACAGTCTAGTTGATCGAGATTGTGACATGAATATTTGACAATTCTTTGGTACATGAAGAAGTTTTATTATTTATCTAACCCTTTAACTTTGTACTGGCTAGTGTATGTTTCATGTGCAGATTTGACTATGATTTTGCGTTATACACTGTTGTATGTTTCTGATTGATTCTAGGAGTTGCAATATCCACGAACATACAAGGTTGTTTCATACCTAAAATTTTTATTTCATATTCATTTTGAAAAATACATGAATAAAAAATTGATGGAATGGAATTAGAGATGTCGAAGAAGAAGAAAAAAAAGAAAAAACACTTAAGTAAATTACAGAGGCATTATAAATAGATATTTTAAACAAATATGAATGATATATATACATACAATTGTATATGAAGTCCACTCACAAGGGATGGGACTTAGCATTAGGGAGTGATTAAAAAGGGTGACATGTGTGCATAACATAGTGAATTTCATTGTATGGGTGTCCGATTAGGAATCCTATAGAGTTTTCCCCTATCTTTTGGTCGCTTTCCTAGTGATATGTGGGATAGCTGAATAACAAGGATCTACATCGAGAAATTATTCATTTTATAAAAAATATTTGTGATATTGTATCTAAGTTGTACTTCATTGATATATATTTTTACCATTGTAAATGCTTGGCTTGGAGCTATAAAAGCCATTGCATATGTTCCTTGATTTTAAAAACCTTAGGAATCTTGCCTAGAATACATGCTACACATAAGGGCTCCAACCTTAGTCTTTTTGTATGGTCAAAAATATTTGATTTAATAAAGGTTCAAAAGGGTGCAATTGGGGTTCTTGGGGGAAAGTGGTTGAGGAGGTTGGAGCACGGCAGATTGTGGTGCCTCTTTAACTTCCCTCTTCCCTCTTTTCCAAACTCTCTTTGTCCATCCTTCTTCTTGCTCTTCCTTTGTGCAGAAAGCTATGGATCTTGAGTGTGTAGAGGAAGAGGAGGAGCCTCCTGATCTTGTTTCTTGATTGGTGAGGGTGTGTTTTGAGTCTTTTGTGTGTGTGTATTCATGGCAAGAAAGGCTTGTTTGCAGGTTTCATGGTGAGGAGCAAAGCTCCAAGCATATACTTTGCTGCTCGGTACCCTGGCTTTGTGCTTGTTTGAGTGCTGGGTGAGAGCCAGTCACTCACAACTAGAAAAGTCATTCATAACCCTCAAACTCACCCATTCTCCTTACCCTCTCAACTTGAGGTTCCTAATTCAGTGATGAGTATCAAAACTCTTGTGTGTGTAAAGAATAATGTGTGCAAAATGAAAGATTCTCTCTCAAGTGCATGTGCATCTAAGATTTAGTGCATATAGTTGCAGTAGGCATCATACCATGCTAGTGCTCAATTATGATGTAATAAGTGCATTAACCCAACACATGGCATGGAAGTAATTAAAGAAAATCAGAAGATGATCCCCCGAGTGTAGTGTATCTAACAAGTGCAATGTGAAGTGCTTGTGAATTCATAATCCCTGTGATGTGCAAGGATATTGATTAAGAATTCAATCAAAATCTAGTCCATGAAAACACCAACCTCGACCAAGACAATCAAGTTCTCAAGCATAAAAGATTTAAAAACAATGTAAAAAACAATCCTAATCTAAACAACTACAAAAGTTTTGAGCTAAAAGTAATAAGACAAACAATCAAACATAAAAAAACCTTCCTACAAGATGTTTTACTAGGGGTTTTTATCTAATGTGAAAATGCGTGACAATGTGATTCATTGGGAAATCACTGAGAATTCTTATGCAAGCATGGCTAAAGTGAAAGAAAGAGTTCCCTCTCTCCAAGTTAAAAACATAGAAGAGATGTCTTGAGAGAGTCTAAAAGGCTACTCCATCCTATCCCTTGAAGGTACATCTTGAGAGAGTCTTGAAAGCTAGTTCACTAGTTCATCCTATCCCTTGAATTTACTTCGATGGAGATTTATGATGAAGGAGCTTCCATTGAAGAGGACTTTGGTGAGGAGGATGTTGATATGACCTTTCTGCATGTTTTGTAGGAGAGACAAAGAAATTGGGAAGCATCTATTTTGTAGTATGCTCACATATTTCCACTATGGGGCAAGCTAAAGAAATGACTAAATGATGAGAACCTGAGAGATTATTTTGGTATGACCATGCCCTTCTTTGGTGACTAAGGGTCCTTGGATGATGTAATGTGAAATTGCCTAGTCTAGTATGTGCTATTATTCTTAAGTATATTTGGATTAGGAGAAATGTTATAGCATTTGGTAAAGGTGCCAAGAGGCTATCTATGGAAAATATTAAGGCCCTTTTTGCTGATTGGTTAGCATGAATCAAGTCCAAACCTTGAATCTACAAGGTTTTGTGTAAGAAAATGGTGTCTATAAGCAATTAACCTTTGCTTGTTGCATCTCAATGTGATATGAGTTATTACTTTTCTATTGTAATACAATCTTACCACAATACAAAAACTTTGTTTTGGTTGGATAGAATTATGATCCTCACTTAATCTTGTGCATTACTTGTATTTATTTTAATGTGCTCAATGAGTGCAAATCAATCCAACCCAATTGAAGATTTTATGGACTATGATAACTTGCATAGATCATCTACTAAGCATCTTGTGATTTCCCCCTACTTGGGTAGCCATGTCTGTGTGTGTGTGTGTGTGTGTGTGTGTGTGTGATAAGTTTTTTACATTCAAAAGGATGTAATATAAATGGGTTATTTTATAGATTGAATAGAAAAGGGTTGTGCTTTATTCATGAAAAATTCACAGATAAGGATATTTATAAATAGGCCTTGAACGCACGTGATGTAGAGGATATACATATAGTAACTTGCTTAAGATGGATGTATGTATGTATGTATGTATGTATGTATGTATGTATGTATAATTGTGATCTATGTCAACTTGTCAAGAATATTGTAGCATCCTCTATTTTGGAAGCCATATCAACATTATTATTCTTATTCATTACTATCTATAGCAACTTTGATGACCTATTTCTTGTTTGAGATTCTAGTGCCTACTCTTTCTCATCCTCACTAAGGTATGAAGGATTTGGTTGCCTTGTATTGTGTCCATATTTGACATTAAGTTCATATTATAAGACAAAATAAGGTTTTGGTTGCATCTCATAATGCTACATATATTACATATGCTCATATCATTAGATCTCTTTTGTAGTTTTTGTATATGCTTTCTACAAAGACGATATCTTCCAATTACTATTGTTAGTTTAGAGGAGGCCCAAAATATTGTTCAATTTCCTACTTCCATAAACATCCCACAAGTTTTATGCAACCTAATAACCTTGGGGACATTGAAAAAGGGTTGTTTGCCTTGTGGGCAACTTACACATGGTACCAACATTCTTGCCCCATCATCTAGCAACCCCTCCAATACATGGTATTGGATAGTATATTTGGAGACTCAAATGAAGCACAAGAGTGATGGATACATAGCCACATCCTTTGGTTCTAATAATAGTTCAAGGAAACACTCTAGTTCGGCCATATCCTATTCATATCTAGACAAAATATATATGATATACCTAACATATTCTTAATAAATATTCTCCTAAACATATTATAGAGGTGAAGTATGGAAATTTTTGGAAAATCCAACATTTTTTGCCCAAAAATTTCAAAAGTATAGTGGATATTCTTTGAAAAAATTCTTACTTAACCTACTAAATGTTTGAATCCTAATTTTATTTTTTTTGAAAAAGAATAGCCAATAAACAAATGTTAGCCACTCTTAGTTCTAATGTGCCACCATGGTGATGTTGTTGCCTCTAAGAGGGTATACTTTGATATCTTATTTTCTTCCATTTTTCTCAATGCATTGGAGGTTAATGTTATTTCTACTCCATTAGTGCATAAGAATAAATGCCTCATATTATCTCAATCCATTTGTAAGGAGGTTGCAATGGTTCTTTAAGACATAGAAGCTCATGGCCTTCATATTGTGCCACTACAATATATATGGCAAATAATTGCATCTTTAACAACACAATTGGTATAGAAATAAATTCCCATGTCATCGCTATGCATTGCAGCTACTAGTATTGCCAAAGAAGAATATATTTTAACATCACTATATAGTGTCAATAATAACAATGCTAATACAGATACTCTTAGTGATAGTAATAGTAGTGGTTGTAGGAAAATAAAGTTGGTGGTAGGCTCTATAATCTTACCATCCTTCTAGACACATTAGGATTCTAAGCAAATCGTGCCATTGTTCAAATTTTTAGAGACTATATTTTTTAGCACATTAATAAAAACACTTGAATAAAAGCAACTACACTATAAAATCAAACACACACACACACACACACACACACACACACACACACACACACACACACACACACACACACACACACACACACACACACACACACACACACACACACACACACACACACACACACACACACACACACACACACACACACACACACACACACACACACACACACACACACACACACACACACACACACACACACACACACACACACACACACACACACACACACACACACACACACACACATGCACGCACACACGCACGCATGCACACATCAATATATATATATATATTAATTATAATCCATCTCCCATTGGAAATATCTCTCTCTCTCTCTATATATATATATGTGTGTGTGTGTGTGTGTGTGTGTGTGTGTGTGTGCCATCTTACCATCCTAGACATGTCATTCTTAAATTCTTCATCAATTTCAACTATTTATACAAGATATGTATTGATTATAGAGTTGTGACTCAAAAGATTAAGCAATCACAATTGAGATATGCATTCCAAGTGAACAAGACATATAAGCTATTACATTTAAAGAAATTGATTTAGTATAGTTGCAAATTGAAAAGAGAATTTTAAAATCCATTGAAAAGCACCTAAAAGTTAAATTATCTCCAAGGTATTATGGGCCACATGTGACACTAATCGCATTATGCTTGGTAGATAGATGGAAGGATATGCATTATGCTTGGTAGTGCATTTTAACATATAGGAATTTATTATGGTTAGGTGATTCATAGTGTAGAGGTATTGTATTTTTATGCACCTCTTAGAGCAAAGAAATTATAACACTTAGACCTAATCTATTTATTTAGACACAATTACTTTGTAAGCCTAGAAAAAATTATTATTATTATTATTGTAAACATTACTTTAGGTATATTTGATAGGAGCTAGAAATATTGGCATAAGAGCATGGTGTTCATGTAAGAAAAGTTACATGCTTTTCAATCTTATTTGTGCACACAAAGCTTAATAGAAATTATAAATACATGCACGGGGGAGGTGCTTACCCATGCATGGGAGGAGATTATACCCAATGATCTTATGTCATGCAAGTCTTATTTATTTTCTTCTCTCTTGCAATTTTTTCCATCTCTATTTTCTATCAATATTTGGCTATTATATGATTAATTCTATTAGTAGCTAATGTAAGGAACAAAATGAGTAGGAAGTTACCACCATTAATCTTGAATGTGAGTGTATCCATCCATAAAAGCTCCATCCTACACCCGATAAAAAACCCTTATTAAATAAATAGTGATAATAGCTAGAAAAAAGAAATCTAACAAACTATATTCACAATCCTACATTGACCCCTAATATAAGGACAAGATACTTCAAACAAATAATATTAACAAAAAATGATTCATGAGCCTTATCTTGGTATTGGATATCAACTGAACCATTCTCATAAACTTCTTTAACTTTAAAAGGATCCAAAAAATGCATGTGAAGTTTCATTAGAAATTTATCTTAGTTATTCTCAAATAATAAAGTTGATCATTCTTCAAAAAATCCTTTATCTTAAGTCATCTATCATGCCAAGTTTTCCTATATGTCAAATGTTCTCCTATACACTATAAGGAAGACATGTGATACTCCTTAAATGAGGCAACTCTCAAAGTTGGAACTTCCAATTCAATATGAAATATCATTTTAATCCCATATACTCAAATAAAGGATGTAGTATTAGTTGTGACCTTATAGATGTCTCTATATGCCCACAATACGTCTAGCAATCTTTCATCCAAATCATGCATATTCTAAGTAAGAGTTTTGGTCAAAATTATCACAATTCAATTAGTGACTTCTACAGTACCATTTGGTCAAGATATTAGGGTGTAGATTTCCAATTCATGATCTTATAAAGGTCAATTAGTTCTAAAATTTAACCATTCAAAAAAGATATTGATGATCAATGACAAGCTCTAGTTGGACAAGCAAAGTGAGTAATAACATTCTCATAAAGAAATTGAGCAACATCTTTTTCATCCTTAAGTGCTTTACTTTCCTACCATTTGGTAATTGTATGAAAATAACATCATGTTGGCGGATCAATAGGACCAATAAAGTATGTACCCCACTTTTCAAAAGATATTAGTGCCAACATAGGAGTTAACATCATTGTAGAGCACTTAGTTGGTCTATTAATACATTGACATTTATCCCACTTCCAACAATGATCATAAGCATTCATATATAATGTACGTCACCAATGGCCTCCAAAGAGAGCTTTCATTGCTATCAAATCTCTTGAAAAATAGTTGCCACAAGGTTCATCATATAAAGCTATAAAGATTCACAATACATTGTCTTCTTGAATGCACCTCAATAGACGTCATCATGAGAAAAATTATTAAATATATTTCTTAAAATACAATACATTTTACACTTGCTTGCTATGGATGGATACTTAGCCATGCTAAGAAAATTAGCAATATCAACATACTATGGTACTTTTGCAAAAAATTCAAACAATTGAGCATTAGGTGGCTCATTATCTACTCCCTTTTCTTTGTCCTCTAGGATTAATCTAGGAATATGATCCAAAAGAATATGTGATCATCTGACACAAGTGATTATTTCAACATCAAACTCTTAAAAGGGTAGCATCCATCTTGTTACTCAACCACTAAATTTTGATTTATTCAACAAATATTTCAATACTTCATTATCAATATTAAAACTAAATTAGTTACCCAATAAATAATGATGAAACTTAGTGATTATAAAAAGAATTGATAAGCACTCTTTCTTAGTTGTGGTATGATTTTTCTTAGCATAAAAAAGATTTTTAGTAGCATAATAATTCAATGATCAATGTTCTTACCATTTGCTTGACATAGAATTAATAACCCCATTATATCCATAGAAGAATCAACATGGATATGGAACTTCTTATTCTAGTTTGGCAATACCAAGGTTAAATTCTCAACTGGCTTATATTTTTCTTAACTATATCTTGCTACGCCAAGTCCCAATCATAAGCTTGGTTCTTTTAAAGTGATGTGGTTAAGGGTGAAGACATTGCTATAAAATACTAAATAAATTGATAATAAAAATATAAAGAAACCTTCATAATTGCTTCAAAGTTTGGGATGTGGCTAGATCATAAATCTTTAGAATCTTTGCCATGTCCATTGCAATTTCCTCATGAAAACTACATGTCCTAACAAAATACATCGTGTTACTCCAAAAACATTTAATGAAACTCCAGTACTTTCACAATGTTTAAGCACTTCTTCAAGCTGATCAACAATGTTAATGTCATCCCCATGTGTTTAAAAAATCATCTTAAAATACTTCCATTCATTTGTTTAAAAGGTCTTGAAAAATGGCCATCACTATGCTACATTACATAACCCAAATGCCATCATATATAAGCAAAAGTCCACCATTCTATGGTTAAATTAGTTTTAGGTTGATCTTTGGGATTAATTATGATATTATTCGAACAACTAAATCCATCCATAAAAGAGTACAACCAGTGGCCGTCCATGAAAGAGTACTAAATTTGATTGGAACCATGGAATCCATCCATAAAAGAGTATCCTTGGTGACTTCCCACTTGATCTAGTAGTTTTTTCAAAAAGGAAAAAGTCAAATAATCCTTATGGATATGCTTATTCAAGCTAGATTAATCTACACATATATGAATTTTATTAGATTTCTTCATAGGAACAATCACTATGTATGAAACCCATTCATTGTATGCTACAGGATATATAAATCCCACATCTAATAGTTTAGTAGTTCTAACATGCACCCTTTCAACATAATTTGGATTTGTATGTCGTTGATGTTAGAGTATTAGTCTTACACTAAGTTCAATATTAATAAAATGATGATACAGTTGTGGCTTCATACCTTTCGAATCTATAGAACTCCATGTAAACCCACGAGAATACTTCTTAAGAACATTCTACAACTTCTCCCAAGCTACACCTTGTAATTCATCTCCCAATAGTAAAAAATTATTAGATGCTAAATGGATTGTTTCAATCTTTGAGCTACGCACATAAGCAAATTGAACCTAGTTCAGGCTTGACAATTTGTATATCAGTAGAATTCATCATAACACATATAACTTAGATGATTACTCAAATCTTTAGGTTCTTTTACCATTATCATCAGCTTGCATATTTTGAGATGGATGCTTATCAGATGTTTGTACATTGGAAATATCCTTTGCCTAAGAAAGCTTCATGATTTCACCCATGTAACAATCTATTATATCTCGAATAGCTATTGAATTTTTATAGTTGTCCAAATGGTGGTCATCATAGCTATGCTTCTCCTTACCATGATCATGTAGGTGTTGATGATAATGTCATGAAATTTTATTATGGTGTACAAGATATTTGCTGGTCTTGAGAAGTTCATATCCATTGCTTATGTTTTAGCTTATGTATTAATGAGTGGAGATTTTCTCTTACCTTGAATTCAATAGCCTAAATAATGAAGAACTTGCCTATGCTCTATAAAATTTCTAAGGTGAGTGGTTCGTGCCACAAAAGACATGCATGCAATTCATCACCATAAAATATAGAATCCGTAATTGTCTCACTTGGATCTAGTAGAAATTTATTATTATCAAACATTTCACATGATTGTGGAGACATATCAAGCGCTCGTTGATCTCATCAAATAATAAGATGCACTTCATTTATTTTGATTTATGTGACATAGTTGATGATATAGATAATGAATAGTTGTAGCGTAAGCATGAAGTATTATACTTTTATCTTCTCTACTTAAAGAAGAAGATTTACTAGATATTGATCTTAGTCCCACTTGTAAAGCGCTAATTCATGCATCCTTAAGAGCTATTTTCTCTAGCAATTGAAATTGCATTTGTTCCATGTCTTTCTTTTCTGCAAAATTTATCTAGTAAGTATCTTGGTCTAATTTACCACATCCTTTAAGTGAATTATATCCTCATTATAATACAATTTTAATTTTTGAGTAAATTTCTTGCTCTTTATTTCCTCACCTTTTGTAACAGTAGCCTTATCTATTTAAAGTTGAGTAATTTTATCGTTGAATAATATTACCATCATCTATTAACTCATCTTCATCACATATAATCTCATCCTCACCATTTCTAGAGCAAATTTCATCCACCCATGTTTCTTCCAAATCTATTCTATATCCACAAGTAGTACTTATAACTTTCAAGGATTGGGATTTGCTTTGATTTGTTCTATAGGCCTTATCGTCATAATTGCAGTTTCTAGATTGATCATCTTTTTGTTCCTTGCTTCCTTAATTCAGTGTGTTGACGCATTTGTACATCATTGGTACAATCACATTTTTTTATATGTGCACAGAGAATCATGAAGGTTCCCATCAAGTCCTTGCGGAGTTCTCCTTGGGTAATTGATGGAATAACATAAGTGTAGGGGGGAGGGTTTTATTTTTTCAAAACGTGCATAAGCCTATACATTAGGGATAGGCCCCCATTGATTTTCCCTCCAAATCTTATAAGTGGAGGGAGGGGGTTTTGGGAGGGGGGTTGGGAAAGGAGATAGGGTAAAGGTCCTAGAAAGGGGAGGGGGGTGTGGGGAAATTGCATAAAGGTTTTCATATATAAGACCTTTTGTGTTATAAATTTTGTAGTCTTTTAAGCTTAGTGAATATGAGAAATTGAAGATAATACTAAACCTTGAATCTAAAAAGCAAGGTATGTAATAAATTTTTTGATACATCATATAAGGATAAAAGGGGGGTCATATGAATCTTGTACGAGCCATGGATAAGGGGTTTCAAGGATTCTTTGCTCATAGGTGATGTGTCTCCTTTACAAAGTCTAAACTCTCTAGGGTCCAATCAACCTAGTGCAAGGGGATTTGGGTCTTTTTGCAATCTAGAGTGTATTGTGAGGGGGAGAGGTAGAGAGTAGATTTCTTTCCTCGTCATTTATGAGAGGTAAGGTTAAATGGAGAGAATATTTGGGAGTACTTAAGTATATAATGACCCATAAACTTAGTTTAAATTATTGTAGTTATTATTATAATTGTTATTTTTACAAGGTAGTTGTTGTTCTATTCAAAAAATATTTTATATATAGCTAGATATGCTTGAAAAATACTTGGGGTAGCCATTCAAGTTAAAGGGATTTGGAAGGTGAGAGGATGAGGCCTAATATAAAATACCTAAGAATACACAATCATATTATATGAGAATAAAGAGACAACATCAAAAGTAAGAGACCCAATGGCTATATGAGGGGATCAAAAGAGATGGAAGGAGGAGATAGCCAATAACTTGAAGATGCTAGAATGTTGAGATTGGAAATAGCCACCATGACAAAGATAAAGGTTGGAAGAGGGTAGAAAGGACAAGAATCACAAGTTGTGGGGTTTCACATGAAGAGTAGAAGGAAGAAACTGAAAGGTGGGAAAAAAGAAGAGAAAGAGGTTAGCTTGTCTAGAGAAACTTTGATGATAGCATTTAGGATAGCATCTAGGTTAAGGATCAAGCCCTATATCGAAGAGGAAAGGATGGAAGGAGCAGCCACCCCATTGCTTTAGTTTGGTCAAGTTTGTAACAGCCTTCAAGTGAATATCAAGAGATCTATAACATAAATTACAATCAATAGATAGGATTAAAGAGAGAGCTAATTTAAATTCTGAAAAAAAGAGGTGGTGACTACGTACATCATAGTGCTACAAGCTACCATAAAGCATGCTAGAGAACTTAACACTAGACCATAATCAGATCAAGACCACCATCCTCTACACTAGTAGCCTCTATATAAAAGAAGGAAATTAGGTCATTCTTAGGAAGGAATCAACCACATCAAACAAATAAGAGACAACTGCAATTTAGGACATCTGTTGAGGCTCTATTAAAAGAAGAGGTAGACAAAACAAGTAGCATGATGGGATTGCAAGAAGGGTGTGAGTGTGATCCTAACACATGCAATGCCAATCATTAGGACTTGCTAGAACTTCAACAAAATGAAGAAAGAGCTTTGAAATTGAAAAAAAATATTCTTTGCTATATATGGATTTGCATCGTTGAGAATCATTAGAGGGAGATAAGATGGTAGTCAATGTTGTGCATGAAAATAACATTGCAAAGTCTTAGGGTGTCAAAATAACTTTGTGCATCATTCTTTAGATGATGATAGTGATAGTGATATAGCTAACTCATTGACAATTTTGGTAGTTGTCTATCAGACTTATTAGTAATTTATTTAGATGAGGAATATATAGATAATAAATGGAAAGTGAAGTCCATCTCTCATGATGGCTAATTGGTTGACACTTCTAGTAGTGGTCTATTAGATTTATTAGTAATTTATTTAGATAAGGAACATATAGATGATGAATGGAAAGTTACTAGCTCAGAAAATGAGGACCTACTGAGAGAGAGCTTTGTCTTTGTTCCAATTGGTATACAAGAAGAAGTTTATGTAGTAAGGTCTTTCTTTGAGTTTAATTGTCAAGAGATTCATGAGGAAGCAAAAGTAGAGGAAGAAACTATTGAGACCGAGGAAGAAACAAACAATGCAAAGTTATCACTAGTCTCTCAGGTTATTAATATGGCAACAAAAGATCCAAGTACAATGATTATTGTTGAGAAACACGGATCTAGAGCTATGCTAGCTATGACAGACGGAGGTTACAAATATAAAACATGACTAAGATAAATAATTGTAACTCAAGTGAATTAGGTTCCAAGATAGATTAACTTGGACTCATAAACACAATCTTGAGTGACTTAGATTGATAGTTTTATCACATTGAAATGAGTGTCAAGTACATGCCTTTATAACTTTTTCTGAATAGTACCACTCTCCTCACTATGCATATGGGATTCTGAACCCTCTTCGTAGAGCATACATCATTTGTCTATCTTCTAGCCTCTTTGGGGCATATATCTAGCCTCTGTGGGCAAGCATCATTTTCTATTCTCAACACCCCCCTCAAATGATGAGACTCTACCCTTGCTGGCTTTTTCCCACCACGCATATGAACATGGACCAAGAGACTAGCTCTTTGGTAGCCTAGTCAAGTTAAGGATTGAAACTTTACATCTTGGTAGGGTTTTTTACATCCACTATGGGAAACAAGATTCACTATGGGAAATAAAGATCCACTATGGGAAAACAAGATCCACTATGGGAAAACTTCTTTGTTGTTAGAAGTGGAAAGTTCTTCTTTATCTTTTCCATGCTTCTTTGGCATCCTTTGCTTTTCTCAATCTTCTGGGTGTCTTTGATCTTCTTGGACTTCTTCTTGGTCTTCTTAGTTTTTGTCTTCATACTCTTTACATTGGTTATGTTCTTTGTCCCTTTTGTTGATGTGTGGTACATGCTTTTTGCTCTAGTCTTCTTGATAGATTCTTTCTACTTAATGAACTTGAGATGGGTACACATGAATACATTGTTTTGGCTTAGAAAATTCTCTCTGACATACATGGCTTGATGATTCATTACATTAGTCTTGGGATACATGAATTTTGGGATTTTATATGGCTTTGACTCATGGCTTGACATTACATTAGATTTTCTTATGAGATCATACAACATCTTATCCTTCATTTTGCTCGCTTTGTCACTCTTTACGTTGCTTGTAGTTTCTTTGAATTTGACTTTTCGCTTCTTGTCCATGTCCCCCCTTAAGCAAAGATATCATCATTTTTGAGGCAGTAGAAATATCTTCAAAATCTTCTAATAGATTCATTGATAGCTCTTTAGAATAAGGAGATCCATCACCCATAGGAATTGAAGGCTCCACATTCATTTCTCTCACTTTTTTAACCTTCTTCTTTGAGATATTCCACAACTTGATGGTTTTATCATTTGTTGAGAGAAAAAAAGGACCACCATTAGCTATTTAGCACCACCTTATCTTGTTGATATCTTTTATCTCTAGACTTTTTAAGTAGTCAAAAACTCTGGTTGATGACTTTGGAATCCAGCTTTGTACTAATATTTTGGATGCCTAGAGATTGTGACATCTGTTCTCTCTAAGGTAGCACGAGGAAGCTTCTCTTTCTCATCAGTCCCTTCGAAAAGGACAACATGGCCTCCTCTATCTCCTATTGCAGGGTGCTCCCTAGACTTATCAAACTCGATGGCAGAAATTATATCTACTTCTTGTATTTTCTCTCCTTCTGCATGCTCCCCAAATACTTGAGAGAATTTCCGTTCAAGAGCTTGTGTCACTTGTTTGAATTCTAGTGCATGCACACTTGCTCCCTTGCAAGGAACCACCACAAAATTTCTCCATTGCTCATTGTTCTACTAAAATGAAATGTTTTCAGCTTCCACTTGTGTAGGATCTTACTTTCAACTGATGGTTGTCGTTTGCAAGATTGTATCCATATTGATATCATTTAGGCTAACAGGTCATTGCTTTCGAGATTTTTGGGGTGAGGGGGTGGAATAACCAAAAACAATAAGAAATTCGTAATGGATTTCTCAGTCCATGGGATGTACCACCATATCTCAACTAGTTGTCTCATGCAAGAAGTGTCAATACAAAAGGTGAGAAGGAAATTATACCACTATCATTGACAGCCTACTTGCATAAACATACTTCAAGAATCTCCAGGATTGATGATAACATGTCAGTCAGACAGAATCTCCAAAGGAGAGCCTGATGCCTACAAATCATTCACAACAAAGCACTTTAGTTATTCACAATTTTCATGTTACTAGCACCTGCACTCGCAATTGTGTCATGCATATGCTATGGAAGCCGTTGGTCGCCCTTGAATAAAAACTAATCTTCGTTGTCCCTTCAATCGAAGCTAACCTTGGACAGAGGCTAGCATGGTAGCATTAGAACTTGAACCCTTGACTTGATCTACTAGACAGAGATACTTTGTTTCTGGAATAGGTAAATCGATTGCAGTCAAGCAATGCTCTCTTCTCCTAAAGATAAGCAAGACCTCTGCTTACTAGACCAAACTGTCAAGAAGAAATCACACCACTAGCTACCTAGCTTAGCGATGGCTTTGATACCATGTTGAGAAACACAGATCTAGAGCTATGCTAGTTATGGCAGACAAAGGTTATAAACATAAAACATGACTGAGATAAAGAATTGTAACTCAAGTGAATTAGGTTCCAAGATAGATTAACTTGGACTCATAAAAACAATCTTGAGTGACTTAGATTGATAGTTTCATCACATTGAAATGAGTGTCAAGAACATGCCTTTATAGTTTTTTTTTGAATATTACCACTCTCCTCACTATGCATATGGGATTCTCAACCCTCTTCCTAGAGCATACATCATTTGTCTATCTTCTAGCCTTTTTAGGGCATATATCTAGCCTCTATGGGCAAGCATCATTTTCTATTCTCAACAATTATTTCATTTGACATGGAATGGTTTCCCTTTGGATTGAGCCAACTACATTGGAAGATTGGAAGGAGAAATCTCAAGAATCAAGTGATCATAAAGGTTTTAAATCTCCACAACGTATATATTTCAAAGATGTTAAAGATGATCCTTCCAATGGGATAATTGTTTCTTATCAAGGAAGTGAATCTTACTAGAAAGAGAATCTCCCGAACCATGTATATTATAGACAACATTTTGGAAGAGGATGAGATAAAAATCATTGCACTCCCTAAAGTTTTCAAGGATGCGTTCTCATTGTTGAGAATAGGAAATTATGCTTGCCCATAAGTGGCTTTTATGAGAGATAAGACAAATGGTGTATGCTCTAGAAAGAGATGTTCAGAATCCCATATGCACAATGAGGAGAGTGGTGCTATCCAAAAAGCTATAAAGGCATGTACTTGACACTCATTTCAAATAGAGGACAAATCATTTTGAGTCACTCAAGATTGTGTTTATGAGTCCAAGCTAATCTATCTTGGAACCTAATTCACTTGAGTTACAAATTCTCATTCCAATCATGTATTGTGTGTTTGATTTGCATCCACCATAGCTCATCTAGTTCTATCATTTTGAGTTACTCAAGATTGTGTTTATGAGTCCAAGCTAATCTATCTTAGAACGTAATTCACTTGAGTTACAATTTCTCATTCCAATCATGCATTGTGTGTTTGATTTGCATCCACCATAGCTCATCTAGTTCTAGATCCGTATTCTCAACATGGTGTCAGAGCCATGGTTGAGCTAGGTAGCTAGTGGTGTGATCTCATTTGTTTGGCTTTAGGCCCTTAGGCCAAATGACCTCAAGAGAGAGCCAAGCTCTAGTTCCGTGATGTTCCCATCTGCATCTCGATCAAACTTGAATTTTTTTTTCGTTCAATTTAACTAGCTTCTCTTGATCAAAAGGTGCACCAGCCATGGGGAGGGACTTCCTGACAAAATGGGTTGGAGCATAGGGATGGAGTACAACATCCCCGTTATTTTACCAGAAATGCCTCCTCAAATGCTAAAGAGATACACACCAGGTCTCATCAATATTCAATCACAGGGTATAATAACCCTGAGGCATAGAGATCATATGCTTTCTTCAAATGATCCACTGGAAGGATAGTGACGGTGGAGAGCACATGGCGCAGAGAGAAGATACTAATAACAACCATTTGATCAAGTTTCAAGAGTTTTTTGATCTTCTTGCCCTTGATTTGAGCAAGGAATAGCCATCATCATACACAAAAGAGTAGTTACAAGCTCTTTTTCGTGCATTTGACACCGATGGCAATGGATTTATTACTACAGCAGAGCTGTCTCATTCGATGGCACGGCTTGGACATGCATTCATAGCTAAGGAGCTCACCAAAATGATAAAAGAGTCTGGTGCTACCATCCTCGATGCCCACAGATTAGATCGAGAGGAGGAGGTGGAAACGACGCCAAAAGATGCCATGTGGTTCACGGTTGCATTATCCTTCTTTTTTAAAACTAAAACCCTATTTATTAAGGTTAAAAATCTCCCCTTTTTTCAACCTTTTTTACACTTAATCAATGTGTTATAAAGCCCATTCACATCTCCTTCTCCAAAACAATTCCATTCACAAGCCTATTTCACACTCTATCTCTTCAAACCAGCCTACTCATCTCACACTACATCATCAAATTTCTTTCACATTTAACTAACTCTCACACTATATGTGTCTCAAATTGGCTTGAACTAATAGAACATATTTTTAATACACTTGATAATTGTTATTAAAAATCCTAAGGGGTTACTTGTGATTAGAGTTTCTATTGAACTCCTATTCTTGTGAGGGTCTAGACATTGCTCAAGTATACTCGCGGTAAGACCTTCCCGCATGAAATGATTTTCTTGCACAAGAGCTCAAAAGGAAAGTCAATGCCAAATGAAAACCCAAAAACCATGTATCCCGAGATTCATCTCATGTGTGTGAGAGTTTGTCAAACAAAGCTCATGTTTCCATCAATGTACTCATGTGTAAAAGCATGAAGCAAAACGATCGTGTCAAGAAGATTGAAGCAAAAAGAGAAGTACCACACATCAGAAAAAGGGATAAGGAGCACAACAAAAGCCAAGGAGCATGAAGGAAAAGAAGTCCAAAAAGATGAAGAAGATCAAAGGTTGCAAAAGAAGCAACAAAACAAAAAGGATGAAGAAAATATTTTTTGCCGCTACAAAGAAACAAAATGTTTTGCAAAAATTTCCTATAGAGGATCTCAAATTCCCTGAGTGGATTTTCTTTCAATAGTGGATATAAAAACCCTACCAAGATGTAAAGTTTCAAGCCTTAAACTTGACTAGGTTGCCAAAGAGCTAGTCTCCTGGGCCATGTCATCATGTAGGGGGGGGCAAAAGCTAGCAAGGGTAGAGACTCATCATTTGAGGGGGGGTATTGAGAATAGCAAATGATGTTTGCCCATAAGTGGCTTTGTATGAGAGATAAGACAAATGATGTATGCTCTAGGAAGAGATGTTCAAAATCCCATATGCACAATGAGGAGAGTGGTGCTATCCAAAAAGCTATAAAGGCATGTACTTGACACTCATTGAAAATAGAGGACAAATCATTTTGAGTCACTCAAGATTGTGTTTATGAGTCCAAGATAATCTATCTTGGAACCTAATTGACTTGAGTTACAATTTCTCATTCTAATCATGTATCGTGTATTTGATTTGTGTCCACCATAGCTCATCTAGTTCTAGATTCGTATTCTCAACACTCACGAAATTACAAAAATATCAAAGGAATACCATTGCACGTACTCACCCACACTATCTTAATCAATTTGAAAGGTAAACCCACTAAGTAAAGATCATATCTAGTGAACCCTAGATATATACATCTTATACACAAAAAGTTGGAAGAAGTTCCCAAGATGTGGTTCATTTTCAAGGTAGAGCATATGAACTAGATATTGCCCATTGTGGTTATATTCAAGAGTAATAGAAAAATTTGAGTATAGTATAATTAACAAGGTGAATGTACATACCAAGAGGAACCAGTATCCATTTCCTTCTACTAAACATATGATCAATAACTGGGCTAGGGCAAGGACACCTATATATGTTCCAATGGTTTTTTAGGATATACAACCTAGATGAACAACATAAGACTACCTTTTCCACTAATTGGAGAGTGCTTGCATATATTTTCATTCCCTTTGGATTGACAAATATGCTTACAACTTTCTAGTGTCTAATGTGTATGATTTAAGGATATACTTTACAAGTATCTCACAATGTTTATGGGTATGACCTTTGTCTCAACTCCTCATATGATGAGCACTTGGGGAAAGTTTAATCAGTCTTATAATGATGTAAGCAACATCAACTCATATTGAAACTACTAACATGCTAGTTTTGGGTAAAACATGGTAGCATTTTAAGTCATGTTGCTATGTTACAACAAAGAATGAGATTGCAAGTGACACATCAAAGATTTGGCCTATCTTGGAGTTGCCACCACCACCAGAAAATACCAAAAGAGTACAATGCTTTCTAGGAGACATTGGTTATCTTAGAAATTTCATACTCAATTATGCAACTATCAGGAGATTATTATATAAGCTCTTGGTGAACTAGGAATAGATTTAATGTATACTCAATTATGCAACTATCAAGAGATTATTGTATAAGCTCTTGGTGAACTAGGAATATATTAATGTATGCTAGGAAGACTCGAGGGGTCACCAAAACTAAGTAAGTCTCTCATGTGGATTCAAAGAAAGAGATTTCCAGTTCTCTTTCTTATGAATTTTAACATATAGAAGGGTTTCATTTAAAGGAGATACTCATAGATTGAATTGGAAAAGGGTGTTTTTTATTCATAAAGACCTCAAAGATAAGGCATTTATTTAATAGACCTTGAATGCACGTGATAGGTACAATTTAGACATAGTGGATCCCCTTCAATAGCAATTCTATAAAGGATTATAAGAGGCTCTAATTATTTTGTCTATTGTATGAGCCCTTGATTAGAAAATAATGTTCCACATGTATATTAACACATCCAAAATTTCCAATGGAGTAGTGCTTTTCCAACTAGGAGAATACAACATGTATTTCCCTATGAGCTTTACTAGTCATCATATCATGAAAGTGGAGATTAACTACTCAACCATAGAACATGAGGGACTTAGCATGTTTTACATTGTTAAGAACTTTTGCCACTATCTCCTTGACATTCTCTTCACTTTCTTCATAGATCAGATTCAAGCTTTAGTGTATTTAGTAAATAAACCATACAGGGTAGAATGCATTGTAAGGTTGCCATTGTTGCTATTAAAATTATACTTTAATATTGTCATGAGAAAGAGTAAAGAATATGACATAGTAAACCACATGCCAAGAGTGATAAAAGTGGAAGAAAAGTAACATGGATCAATGAAAGTCTCACTAGTTCCTAATTTTTCATTATGCAATAGTAGCCTTAGCTTCAAAATATGACCTAGCATCTTATCGAGAAGATGATATCATAAACATATCCCAGAATAGACTGCATGAGCACCCACTGATAGAGAAGGCTTAAGTTGCACACCTACTCATTAATACTATCTCCTATATAGGCTAGGATAAGAGAGATTGATGAAAAGGTCTGTGTGAGCATGAGCAATTAGAGAATACTTTTCCTTTTCTCTAAGCACAAGCCTCTCACATTCCATGTGATAGTATTGGACTTTTGAGGCCTAAATGCCATTATAATAAATCACATAATAGTTTTTAGTGAAATATTTTACTTTCCCTTACCTACTTTGGCATTTTCACTACGAGAGTTTATATTTTCCTTATTCTTTGCCTATTTAGTACTATTGATCTTTGAGGTAGTCTCTGCATGTACTAGGTAGATGTAGAGGGTTGTGATGATACTTTTTTTCTCTTATCCTTGGGCTACTCAATTATGTTAGATTACCCCTGGTAATAGTCTTTTTGTGAACCCTTGGGTGCCGCTTTCTTCCTTTGCTCTTTCTTGTTAGATACTTGTCCCTCTTGTGCCATCAATATGATTTGGGAAATCCTTGGTAATGTGGCTCACCTTCTTGCACTAGTAGCATGCATTAGGGAGACTTTTGAGATCCAAGACTTCGAGGGGTTGAGATCTCTTGTCCCACAAGACACAAGCTTTCTTGTGAGGCTTGAGAGAATCATAGGAAGTAGCCATTGGTGCACAAACAAATTTTTTTCTAAAGTGTTTATGAGTGCATGGACTTCTTTGTCCAACCAAATTGGTAAATAGGGAAAGGTGACCCAAATAGGGCACTCAATCTACTAAATTGTGTTAGGTGAAAATGAAGGAGACCATGGCATTGTATGAACTAGATTGCCCTTAAAATCCACTCCACAACTCAAGAGCAAATCCCCCTTAGCTATTGTGTTGAGAAGCACCATGAGAAAATCTTTCCCAATGAATCTATACTATAGTAGCACTACTTTTCCTTGGTAATTAACACTCAAACATTTGTGGAACTCATCTTTGTTGGGGGTTTTATTCATGAAGTAGAAAAACATACCTACTCTTGTAAAGTCTCCAAATTGTCTTTTGCCTCTTTCAATTGAGATGTTAATTGTAGCCTTGACTGAGAACTTTCCTTCTACATGAGCTTGAGATCATTTCTTATCCTTGAAAGTAGCCCATGGAGTCCCATGTTTTGTATAAATTGTAGTTGCGCTAGTCCATAGCTCATAAGCCATAACTCTATCAAAATACATTCTCATCTCTTTGATTGATACCCTCCCCATCTCAAGATTTTCAACATTTATATGGAGAAATTGGTAATATTTTATCCATCAAATTTCTTCACTTCTACTATGGCCTTTTCCAAAGTGTCAGTCATAGCTTCTTCCTATTTGAACACCTCATAGGTCCTCATGAAGTTCATGAAGTCTCTCCATCTGACAACATCTTCATCCTATCTTCAAAGCATTAGCCATAGATTCTTCATATTTGAACATGTGATAGATCCTCATGAAGTCTTTGATTTTGATACCATCTTCATCTACACAGGTTCTTGTGAAGTTCATGAAGTCTTTGGGTCTAACAACATCTTCATCTACATAGGTCTTCATGAAGTTCATGAAGTCTCTAGGCCTCATAGCATATTCTTCTTGTTTGAATATCTCATAGGTCCTCATGCATGAAGTCTTTGGGTTTGACATCTTTATCTACATACATATTGTCTCCCATCTTGCCACGTTTGGACGTGGCTTTTCACATTAGGTTCACCAAATATCGGGGGGTATGTGTCAAGCTAGTAACCATTTGGGTTCAAGAGACAAGACAAGAGAGGCAAAATAATTAAGATGTAATCAAAAGACACTGAATACACTCTTAACGAAAACTCTATACACATGTAGTAGCACACATAGGTTACAAACTTTACATCCAAGGAAATGGCCCAAACAAACTCTATAAAGACTGTAGCTATTGCACTATACAACATGCAATCTCTTTCCTACTTCTCGATCAAAAAATATATTTGGAAAAAAATCTATTCTAGCAATAATACTCTTCTAGTTTAACACTTGGAGTATTAGGTATCTCTTCATGCAAAAAATTTCCAAATTTAGTACTGTTGTGCAAGGCTTTTCGAGCTAAAGGCACTTGAAAAGTTGTAGATTTACTATAACTTTTTGTAGTACAACAATAGAACACTCCTATGATTACCTAGTCCTTCATATATCAATCTATGCATCTTATATTGAAATTCATTGCCTTGCTTTTCATGCTAGAAATAGAAGTTTTTGCCCTCTATATATCTTGCTTTTTTCTTCTCCTTGTTTTCATTTTTGTGCAGGCCTTGAGTCTAGGCTACAACTTGGTTGGCCCTAATTTTGTCATAGGAACTTTGAATATTCTTTTGGTGTATTTATTAGAGAAAAACATCATTATTTCTGGTTGTAGAGCTATTTAGAATAGAGAGTGTTTGATTAATTTGCACAAAAATAAGTTTTGCAAGGAGAGAAAAAGAAAGAACTCAAAGAAAGATTCTTTTGATGTATTTATGCTTAATTGAATATTATAACTACATACATAGGGGAGGTGCAAATTTTGTAACTACATACAATCTTGTGGCATGCAAATTTTGAAGCTTTCTTCAACTATGCAATTTGGTCTTTTCTTATTTTGTTCTCAATTATTGGCTATTGTATGATGAGGGTTAGCAACATTGGTATCACAGGAAGATGATTGCTTTGCATGTCCATATCAAAGGAGAGGTACTCATCCATCTTGCATGGTTATTTCATCGTCAATATCAAGCATCCTTCTATTATCCATCATTCAGAAGCTTTGCATATAAAGTTTTTGCAAAAAAGAGTCTCATCATTATTAACTTCTTACTTTTAGACCTTTGGTGTGAAAAAGACATTCAAAAGGGTATCTTTTCATCTAATCTCCAAAATACATTAGTATCCTTCCATCTATCTATTAGGCATAATGTGACTAGTACCATATGTATGTATTCACATAATAAGTCGTAGATTATGTAGAAAATAGACAATATATATATATATATATATAAATCATTTAAATTTTTTAAATAAATATGATTTTTTCCTATTTACTATATAATTTGTGACTTATTACATGAACACATATGTATGGTACTAGTCATATTATGCTTGATATAGATAGATAAAATGATACTAACATGTTTTGCTAGATGGAGTTAAGTGGAATTATTAGAGTGTACATTTTAATGCATGGAATTTATGTGCTTCACATTGTGAAAAATAATTGTCGAAAACATTATATTTTGTAGGTACCTATTAGTCTAAGGATTTTATGTGTGTACATGTACAATAGATTTATTTCAATATATGTATTAGAGAAGAAAAAATATTATTTTATGTTGTGAAGCTATTGAGAATAGAGAGTGTTTGATTTACTTGCAAAAAAGCAAGTCATGTAGCAAGGAGAGGAAAAGTAAGAACACAAAAAGGGATGATTCGAATGTATTTTGAGCACAAAGCTTAATTGAATATTATAAATACATGCATGGTGGACATACTCGCCCATGCATAAGGAAATATTGCACCCAAGCATGTGTCATGAAAAATTTGGAGCTTTTTTCTTTTATGATTTTTTTTCTCTTCTTGTATGTCTCTCAAATTTTCAATATTGTATTATGAAGGTTAGTAATAATTATAATTTAATAATAGATATTTAGACTATTTTGGAAACTAATTGTGAGCCTAGAGAATCTTGTTTGTATCTTGATTAAATCTTCCATAATCATATATCTAAAATGCTTGCATAGATGTTTTTCTCTTGCTTTTCCTATACTAAACATGTAGCCATACGATAATGATTTTATTAGGCAATGGAGCTTTGTACTTCCTTGGACCATACGAAAGATTTGGATTTATCCTCTTTGCAAGAAGAGTGATGTATTCGATGTAGTTCAAAATTTATTTGCATTTGTGCAAGCCATGGTATCAAGAGAGAGTTGACACTCGTGAGAATCCTGCTCAAAATGGTGTGACTGGGAAGATGAGCATGATCATTCACGAAAGAGTCCATAGTATTTTCTCTAATAATGGTATCACTAATGGATTTTGGGTTGAATTTGTAAAGATATATTAGTGCATTTGATCAACAAGGCTCA
The DNA here is from genome assembly GCF_053477565.2 of Lygodium microphyllum. Classification (NCBI taxonomy): domain Eukaryota; kingdom Viridiplantae; phylum Streptophyta; class Polypodiopsida; order Schizaeales; family Lygodiaceae; genus Lygodium; species Lygodium microphyllum. Next base: position 78,388,960 of record NC_141163.1, on the reverse strand, counting down.
TGGAAAGCAATTAGATGTTAAGATATCATAGGAGTTATGGTCTAGCAAGAGACCTAGTTATGATCACTTGCGTGTTTTTGGTTGTGAGGCATTTATACATATACATAGGGACAAGAAAAGTAAGCTTAATCCTAAGCTTAAGATATTTGTTTTTCTTAGCTATGGAGAGTTACATGAAATGAGTTATTTCTTATGGGACCCTAAATTAAAGAAGGTGGTACATAGCCATTATGTCATCTTTAATGATGTTAAGATGCATAAGGAGCCTATCAAAATGTTTGAGATCTATAGATTGGTATTCAAGAGAATGGTCAACAAACACATGAGCAAATCATATGACTTGTTCCACATGTTGTAGGGCTTGGAAAACCAATAAATGTTGAGGTGGGAATGCTACAAGATGGTGGGCACTCTCATGTTTTATAAGATAGATAAGTGGGATAGCCCAAAGCCCTAGTTGAGCTAGTTTTACAAAGGCCTATGAGGGTTTCTAGCCCACTAGATATATATACTTTGTCTATAGACTATGTTATGGTAACAAATTGTGGTGAGCCTTCTTGTTATATAGATACTATGATTAGGGATGATAGTCATAAGTGGAAGAAGGATAACATACCACCAAATACCACCAGCACCAACACTCCCCCACGGCAACCACAGGCATCCTCGCCAAAGGGTAAGCATATATTTGGGAAAAGAATGCTACTTGGGAGTTAGTTTCTTTGCCAAAGGGTAAGCATATATTACCATGCAAATGGGTCTACAAGTTCAAGTTATCTCTAGATGATGCATTGCCTAAAGCAAGGTTAGTAGCCAAAGGATTCAAGCAAGAGAAGAAGGATCTTGATTCTTTAAGTAGATGGCATGCTAATTGTTAGAAAATTACATATGGATATGGATCGTTTAATGAAAAGGTCTCATGAGACCTTTGGCATGAAGGACTTGGGGAATGGTAGTCACATTTTTGGTATGCACATTATATGAGATTGAGATAAAAAGATACTTTATTTGTCTCAAAAGGAATACAATATTGGGAAGATATTAGAGCATCTAAATATGGAGAGGGGGAAGACTATTAATGTTCCAATACCCTTGCATTTTGAAACTTAGCCAAGATTATAATCCCAAGTCAAATGACTACAAGGCTAACATGTCCAATATTCCTAACGTATCCTTAGTTTGTAGCTTGATTTATACCATGGTTGCTACACGTCCATATATTGCATAGTACATAATGGGCATAGTTAGCAAGTATATGATAGACCCTAGAAAGAAACATTGGGAGGCAATAAAGAATATAGTGAGATAATTAAATGGTCCTAATTCTTTATATATATTCTTTGGAAGGAATCATGCATATGTTCTTGGATATAGAGATGCTAATTTTACAAGGAATGTAGAATCTAGGAGATTTGCTACAAGTTTTGTCTTTACATTCACAAATGGTATAATCTCTTGGGTCTCTCAATTGTAGCCATGTATGACTTTGTCTACCATCGAGGCAAAGCATATTCTAGCAACCATTGAGGCCTACAAGACAGCTATATGGATTACTCGTCTAGTGGAAACCTGAGGATTACAAAAGAGGTACCTACATTACATTGTGATACAATTAGAGAGGTTCCTGAGGACAGGCACATTGAGCTTGTCAAAATCCATGTAGATGGTAACCTTAAAGATCTTCTCATGAAGATTTTACCTTCTAAGTGCTTTATATACTATGGAGTGTTGATGAGCATTGGATAGTATCTTCACTTTCCTCTTTCACTCACATAAAGGCACATTACCCTTTAGGTGGGAGGCTTTTGGGGTGAAGGCCAATGGAAAATAGGTGAGTGGGCACTCCTTGCATATGTACACACTACAAGTGTGATGTGCCTCCTCCAACAGACCCAAAGGAGTCCTCTTAGTAGTTGACTAAAATTCATATCCATGCACATCACCATCCAATCTCCCCATGGGAAACCTCGGACTTAGTTGAACATGGGAATCTCAGTTTTAATTCACAAGGGAAGCATGGACAAGACACCCCTAATAGCAATCTAAGGCCCACCTAAGAAAGAGTACTTTATAATCAATCAAAGGTAGGAGTGAGGTTAACACTGCACTTGGTTCAAAGAGAGTGAGAGAGTGGGGAGAGTGTTAAACGATGTTAAACGTGGTAACTAATCCTACTGGTATTGGGAGGGTCACGATTTAATCAACTCTATCTATTGGGTCTACCCAGCCATAGGTGTTCGATCGTCAGGATCGAAGCCTTCCACTTTCCTTAATGGGGTTTGCTTAGATTTCCAATTAGTAAAGCATAATACCACACTATTTGGACATGTAAAATCAACTTCCTTTTATTACTCCATTAAATTGGGTTTGTTAAACTCAATCTTTAGCACATAACAAACAATTTGAAAATCAGATACTTTATTTCATAGTAACATCTAGAACCATTACTCTACAGAGTGGTACAAAACCCATATTTTTGTGGAAAGACACCGTCTAGCCTACGATAGGACCTTCCAATCCCTTAGGATTGAGTTGTATATGATCGCACTCCATCCATGGTGGTCAATAGGGAATTTACTAGCTCAGAGCCCCTCTAAGCTTCCTTGAGCCTCAGGAGTCATCCTACATAACAGGGGCACTTCTCACTCCGCCCTTTTTCCTCTTAGGTGCTCAAGTGATCAAAAAGAAAAATCATCTACCTCCCTTTGGAGCATAGGACCCCCACCCACAAGTGAGTTTTTCCACACAAAACACCTACCTCCCTCAGGAGCAAAGGACCCCCACTTGTAGGTGAGTTTTTCCACATTCCACAGTATTAGGGAGCATTGGGTTGGGGACCCCAATGTCCTAAACCACCACAATCCACAACTCGTCTGTCTAATACAAGCCCAGAACCATAAAAGACATAGTTCATAATTCACAAATCCAAAATAACCATAAAACAATTTTAACACACTTGTCAATGTATGCGATGTATAGAATCTATCCTCTTCATAAATTTCCATGCTCTTTTCCTTAAAAGTAATTGCTAATACTAACATACTTTTTTGTAAGTTTAAGTGTGTTCTAATTGATCGTAATGTATGTAACGAACTAACTTATACCTCATTAGGAATTTGTAGATTTATTACCTTAAAGTAATCATTTTCTTATGTACTAACTTGATTATCTTCATTCGAACACCATATTGGGGAATATGGGAATTTCCCATAAGTTTGGGACACATGGTCAAATATTTAGATTTGTCATAACTTGAACACTATAACTCCAAATTGAGCGCTCTATAGCTCAATAGATTCCATTTTTCAAGTGCTTTCCAATGATAGGCTACATCATATGGTTTTAAGAAACTTATGGGCATGTTATTCGGGTGCCACCTTTTTAGTATTCAAAAAATGGGAATTGGGAGATTCCCAAACTCACTAATATTGTGTTTTGGCCATCCATCGTGATTAGGGGTATGGCCGCAATCTTGGTTTGTTGTGGTCCTTCAGGTTGAATGGATTTGGGATTAACTCTTGTTTGTGCTTTAGTAGCGACTTCTTCCTCACATTGGGGAGCTCTTTGAGCATGACATTGCTTAGCATTTTGACATCTCTTGAGAGCTACGGAAGAAGCTTGATGGATTTGGGCAACACTTTCGCGTAGATGTGGAGATATATATATATATGGTTGATTGCAACAAAGCTTCATCGCATCAACAACAGAGAGACTTCTACACAGGTCATTGTGTGTCGTTGACATGATGCTCTACCCCTTTTTATATAGTAACGAGCAAGGGGTAAATAAGAGGACACTTTCTTTTTAGTGTTTTCGATGATATTATCAATGACAAAGAGAGAATGCTTTCTTTTGGCTTTTTTGATGACATCATTAATGACGTTAGAGAGAGGGCTCCATTTTTTAGGTGCAAATATTAAATTTACAAATATATGGGCGAGCATCGTGTATCACGTCATTGGGTGGTTGTCAATCCAAGCGGTGACTAAGGCGATGACCAAGGCATAGACCAGCTTGGCATCTTGGCCTTGGCATAATTGGAAACAGGCTATGAAGGCTTTATTAGTGTCGTTGGCTATGTGTGAGAAGATCCCACTAGCTTGTAGGAAAATCTTCTTGGGAGGTCACCCATCGTGGCAGTGTTGTCACCCAAGTGTACTTAACTACCAAGTGACTATCCACTAAGCTAGTTCTTTTTGTTATTCTATACTACAAACATAGTTTTAATAAGCTAGTCTTGGGAGGGTTTCCCAAGTCTTTCTTCCATGAGTTGGCATATAATAACTCATTAATAATAACAATTATCTTCATATTTAGAGCTAGTTTTAAAAATGTGTAATTTTGTTTTCAACATAAATCAATTTTTGAAATGTATACGCACATTGTCTATTAAAATAAACTAAGTAATGGGGACATTACAATAAGTGATAAATAAGTGAACATAACAAAGAACAAGGATACCATTCATTGTATATCCACATAAATCTCTTGTATCCTTCTCTCTCTCAACCTCTTGTACTCCATAGCTGGTACCTTATATTCCACCATTGCTCTCAAGGCTTTAGTGCATGGCCAAGCTCTACCTCAAGAAGGTATTTGAGAGAGAGTGGAGACTATCTTTTCCACTGGGCTAGGCATGAGCACATTGTCAAGCTCTACCTCAATAAGATCTCTAAGAGAAAGTTATAACTATCTTGCCCACAAAACCAAGCTTGAGCATATTGCTAAGTTGTATCCCTAGTGGGAAATTAAAGAGAGAGTTGAGATTGAAGGTATCTTACTATAGGCTAAGATCCATCTCAAGGAGAGATAGGAAACTATATTTCCCATAGGTCAAACTATACAAATTATGTGGGAGCTTTTGCTCAACTGCCAAGACCCATAGACTGCTTATTGTTTCAAGCGTTCCAAGCCGAGCACTAATGGCTACCTCTCACATAGTCGATGCACCATCCATATCTACGGGTGTAGTGAGCTTACCTCCATGCCGATCAAGTTACCTCCTCTCTTGTGCACTCCGGTAGCTCCATGATCCAAGTACAAGACTCAAGCAAGCTCCATCCTCAAGCTCCATGCTCCAAGCTAAATTGCTGCTAGCAAGAGAAGAAAAGAGAGGAGAAGAGAAGAGAAGAGAAGAAGAGAGGAGAGGATGGAGAGCTTCTCCTCCCCAGTCCCTCACCCTCACACACTCATTCCCCCACACTCTCACACTCCCTCTCTCAAGCACAAGCTCAAGCAAGCAAGAAGAAGAAGAAGAGAGCCACTTTTGGCTACACACAAGAATGAGCTTCTCATTCACTTTTCAACTTTATATACAAAACCCTAAATCCCTTTTGGATAGTCATCCCCTTATCCCCTTTTTTACATGGCCGGTCCTGGCCTAGACCCTTTTTCCCATTGTCCTTCTACCTTTCTAGCTTCCTTTCCACCGCCCATCTACATTTACAAATTGCACGGGTGAGAGCCCGACGCTCCTTGAATTAAACCATGATGCGCTTGCACTCTTTTACAAAAGTATTGACTTGCACTTTTCCTTGTGCGCCTTGTTCCCTTATTTAGGACTTTTCTCCTTGTGCATCTTTGTCTTCTATTTCACTTTGCCTTGGCCTTTGTCTTTTGCTTTAGCTTTTCCATATTTTTCGCCTTGTTTGTCTTTTGGTTAACATTTATCCCCCTCCTAGACGAGTGCTAGTCCCATGGCACTCACTGTCGTAGGTAGCAGGCTTTAGCATGCACTGAAGATGTGGGTGGCAAGGATGCCTGTGGTTGCCATGGAGGAGTATTGGTGCTGGTCGTTGGAGTTGGTGGTAGGACTATTCTTTGTGGGGGATTGCACTGATGGCTAGCACAAGTGTTGGTTTGTTGGGGATTCTGCACATGACGATTCTTGGCGGGCTTGTAGGATGATAAAGAATAAGAATTCAGAATTGGGTGTTGATGAAGAGCGAACGACACTTTCGTTGGAGTCTTCAATACCTGCAATTGAAAACTTCTCATAGGTGGTCTCTCCCTAGGGGTAGTGCTAGTTTTCTCTATCGTGCACCAGACATAGTTCAATGAGTTTGGAAGACACGTCAAACTCTAAGCAAGCTGAGAGTATTGTCCTGCATTTGAGGACCCAAACTGTGTATATACTTCAGTGCAGATATTATGTGAGTGCTCGTACATACTTAGATATTACATAGTTAGAAGACCATGGGCTGGTTTCTCGTAACAATGTGTGGATGAAGCAAAGTTGTCCATGTTGAGAAGAAGTACATGTGAAGGGGCATGAGACATCCTTTGCATTGTGATTGCACGACGTAGTCTAATTGAACACAAGGAAACCACACTTTCGGTTGGGAGCTATTGGACTTGCTTGATGAGGACGGTGTACTTTTCATGGCCATTCATGCAGTCCTTACCACAAGTGATTGCAATGATATTAAGGTAGAGTGAAAGAGGGAATTGTGCAAATGGGTCAGGGTGACAGGTCTAACCATAGTGAGACAAGCTCCCTAGGTATGTCATGCGCTTGATGTGCCCTGAACAATTGTGGGTGATGCTAAGGGGCTAGGGGACTAGGGACGGAGCCAGTTAACCAAGGTCATTGGACGCACCTAGTTTGAGGACCCCTAGGTGATGTGCTATGATCGTGGGTGCTTCCTATCTTTTCGTTGTTTTCTTTTCTTTTTTTCTTTTTTGTTTCCTTTTTTGTTTCTTTTTTTTTTTGACTTATCTGAGTACAACCATTGCAATATGTTGAGGCTATCAGCCTTTCAATGGGTTGGGAAATGTCAAGCTTCGAAGGCTCAGGAAATGGATATTACAGTGATGATTGTGCCCTACCCTAGTTGTTAGAGAAGCAGTTGTTGAGATGGGGAGATACACTTGAGATATTGCAAACCTCTTTGTGACACGCGATGTTGGTACAATTGAGGTAACAACTGTCATGAGCCAACTGTAGAGCTTGACCCAGAAAGAGAGCGTAGCCCATGACTATGATTTGGGTCATACAATGTGGACACTTGCAAGGGTGATTTTTCACATTCGGCAGCATGGCTTTGTCGCGGTTCTTTGTGAGGTTGGTGGTCTTGCAGTGACTTGGGCATTGAACACGTTCGCACAAAGACATGTGTCATCCTACATCCACTTGTCACTTCATGAGAGTATATGCAAGTCACATGCGTCAAGTACAACGAACAAATGCAATCATGCCAAGATATTACTTTTTCAAAATCCTATGATGCTGTTGTGATGCCTATTCCGGTGCTTGTTAAAGATGTGGCATATATTAGTGATAGGTAAGGGAAGTGTGTACAAGTGGGGAGTATGTCCCTTTAACCATTTAAAGACAAAAAGTTATGGCAAGTTGGCCTTTGTTAAGTTGCTTATATATCATAGGGGCTACTCAATTTGCACGAGGCGGGGTGAGTCCGGGTGGTCAGGCGACTGAGGCTCTGCTGGTGAGGGTCTCCTGTGAGGTTGGGCAGGGAAGATGTCGGCCGGGACCTGAATGGTGTAGTCCCTGGCCACAACCATTTCCAAAATGCTTTTGAACAATGCACCAAATTCTTCCTTGTCTCGAGTTGCCCTCTCCGCTTTCAAGCACCTGGTGCCCGAGCGTCTGTTGGGGGCCCGCACAACCGTTGGTGCCACACCTTGTGTGCTCCCTTGAGCTCCTATTCCCCTGGCCAAGGGATTTTTCGGCCTACGTTCGGGGCGGTGTTGCTTGGGGTCTCGTTTCTTTGCATACCTTTTGAGGCTAGGCATATAGTGTTCTGGCGGAGGAGCTTGTGCTGCATGCTCCCTTCGACGGTAGAGAGCGTTTTTGTAAGCTAGATGCACTGGGTGCTCCATGTCTGCTACATAGGAGGACCTCCAAAATGTGAACCAAGGATTAGGCCTTGAGATAGGATAAAACCATTTGCATGGAAGGGATTTATACAGTGGGTTATCAAGCGCATATGACGAGGAGGGGAGAGGTGAGGCATTCAATGGTTGTAGTAGAGGGATGGCCCCTGTGATGATGTTCGTTTGGCCTCCAGCCACCATTAACAGATCTTGGCGTATGCGAAGTTGCATGGACTAGTTGTCAGGGAGCGGGGCAGGGCTCATCCTCGGAAGGATAGACCATAAAGGGGAAAGATGTATAGGAACGGATGGTACCCTGTCCACACTCTCAGAGATGTTGGTTAGAGCTTTCTATGGTGGTGATGAGGGTTGCATGCCCTCCACCTGGAGGCGGGAATGATCACACAACTTCTAAATGTGTGGTGAGAGGACCTGAGGAGCTTAGCCTGTTGAACCCAACTCTTCTCCCTGCGCTTGACTATCATCGCTTGTGTGTGTTGATATTGTCTATACAGGGTCACAAAATTCATTGTTTATTTATATACATATCTACGAATCCATGTCACTTCACGAGGATAAAAGCCAATTGTAGAACTTCGGATTGTACTGGAGCGTGGCACATGCATCTAGTACTCATGGCAGCTTACTCAATACTGATAGATATTTTGCAACATCGAGTAGCATGGAACCTTGTCCGAGTCTACTGGAAACATGTAACTCCTCCTCAGTGAGAACCTTATCAGACAGAGAGTTCTCTTGGCTAGTTTCAGCTAAGTCCGTGTCCCGAATGGCAGTCAGCACTCAAAAGCAAGTTGGTGGCACATAGGTTGGGTCTCTTTGAGACCGCCATTTGGCCAATCGCTCCTCTGACACTGTTATGATCTGGGCTCCTAATTCGGCCATTGCAACACGGTTTTCACACCAACATTGTTCAAATTGACTAATGGCTATCTCTATCTCTAAGACCCATGGACCGCTTATCGTTTCAAGCGTTTGGTTGTTCAAATGCAACGTTTTTGCTCAACCGCTGAGACCCACAGACCGCTTATCGTTTCAAGCATTTCAAGACGAGCACTAATGGCTACCTCTCATATAGTCAACGCACCATCCATATCTACGGGTGTAGTGAGCTTACCTCCATGCCGATCGAGTTACCTCCTCTCCTGCGCACTCCGGTAGCTCCACGATCCAAGTGCAAGCTTCAAGCAAGCTCCATCCTCAAGCTCCATGCTCCAAGCTCCATTGCCACGAGCAAGAGAAGAAAAGAGAAGAGAAGAGAAGAGAAGAGAAGAGAAGAGAAGAAGAGAGGAGATGATGGAGAGCTTCTCCTCCCCGGTCCCTCACCCTCACACACTCACTCCCCCACACTCTCACACTCCCTCTCTCAAGCACAAGCTCAAGCAAGCAAGAAGAAGAAGAAGAAGAAGAAGAAGAGGAGAGCCACTTTTGGCTACACACAAGAATGAGCTTCTCATTCACTTTTCAACTTTATATACAAAACCCTAAATCCCTTTTGGGCGGTCATCCCCTTATCCCCTTTTTTACATGGCGGACCGTGGCCTAGACCCTTTTTCCCATTGTCCTTCTACCTTCCTAGCTTCCTTTCCACCGCCCGTCTACATTTACAAATTGCACGGGTGAGAGCCCAACACTCCTTGAATTAAACCATGATGTGCTTGCACTCTTTTAAAAAAGTATTGACTTGCACTTTTCCTTGTGCACCTTGTTCCCTTATTTAGGACTTTTCTCCTTGTGCATCTTTGTCTTCCGTTTCACTTTGCCTTGGCCTTTGTCTTTTGCTTTAGCTTTTCCAGATTTTCCGCCTTGTTCATCTTCTGGTTAACAAATTATATATCTCAAAGCTAGAGGATTGAGCACATGGGTCATGCTCGAGGATATCCCAAAGAGACAATTGAGACTATCTTGCCCTTAGTGGAAGCCTTGAGCACATGGCTAAGCTCTAATACAAGGGAATGTTAAAGAGAGAGTTGAAATTGTAATCTTTTCTCCAAGCTTGACCAAGTTATACTTGAAGGAGATCTTAAGAGAGGGTTAAACCTATCTTGCCCATGTAAGGGATTTGTAGGTACATAATGGCATTTCCTATAGAAAAAATATATAGGGAGTACGAGTCACTCAAGCTTTACTTCAGTTGTCCTTTACATGTGATTCCCTAGGCTCAGCGATAGTGAACCCTCACATGTGTAGTGTCATGAGGGTGTAACCCCGAGATGTGCCTCAACATTGTATCATTCTATATCATGAATACAAAGATTTCCTTATTATTAATATATCTTGTGTGCCTTTTCACAATGCCATTTCTATTCCTCATAACAAGTTATGACTTGAAGTCCTCGTAAAGGTCTATAATACTTGGTATCAGAACTCCAAACATGGGTGTCACCCCAAGTCCTTCAATGATGCCTAGTGTGACAATGTAGTTCATACTCCTCAAAGAACTTCAACTTCAAATAATGCAAAGACATGAAATGTACCAAGCCCACACCTTCTATGCAAAGAGACAAGTTGAACCAACTAGTTTGTCTACAATCCAAGCACACGAGAAAGATCTAATGAAGAGCCCAATGAAAATAGCCCAAGGACTTAACTTGACGATGATGGAAAAATGTCTTGCCCAAAGAAACAAGAGACCTAGGTCCCCAAGGCCCAAGCCGAATGGAAGGAAAAAGGGAGAAACTATTTAAGAAGCAACCCAATGGACTACCTCCCTTAAAATGTGGCACAATATGGCAACAATAGGGCTACCACACCTTGAGCCCAACAATGCAATAACTTGGGATCACACTTACAAAGCTTGGAATGCAAAGACATAGGCACCAAGCCAAATAAAGTTAGGACTATGAATCCTCCACTCCTCAAATGTAATTGAGTCGAGGGTGGATTGGAATGAAAAAAGAATAAAAAAACTAAGTCTAGATGGGCAGACCCTAGCTAGCTTGATAGGAAAAGCTGTGTTAAGACCCCCAAGTCATTGTGCAATAGACACTAGCTAGCTTGATAGAAAAGGCTACATTAAGACCCCACTAATGAGGCAATTCCTAAACTAGTAGATATACTAACAAGCTTGATAGAATGAGCTATACTAAGATCCCTAGAATGAGCCAAGAAGACCATCCTTAGATTTTTTAGGACATTAATATATTAGGCAAGGTTAGTGTAAGGGCTTTGTGGGTATATCTTGGTGTTGCCTATTGAAACATCTATGTAGAGAAGAGTAGTAGTCACTCAAGCTCTGCTTGGGTTATGCTTCTACATGTGATTCCCTAGGTTCAATGGTGAGTCCTTACATGTGTGGCATCACAAGGGTGGAGTTCTGAGATGTGCCTTAATATTGCATCTTTCTATATCATGAATTTAAAGGATTCATTATTGATATATTTCTTATACATTTTCATTGTGCCACTGTTGTGCCTCATGATAGGTTATGACTCAAAGTACAATGAAGGTCTACAACAGCCCATAGGGCAAGGCATGAGTACATGAACAAGGTCTACCCTCAAAGGGATATTGAAGAGAGAGATAAAACCTATCTTGCTCTTGGTCCAATATTGAGTGCATGTCAAAGATCTACATCAACAAGATCTTTAAGAGAATTTGAATCTACCTTACCCTTAGGGCCAAGCTTGAGTGCATGGCCAAGCTCCACCTCAAGGAGATATCCAAGGGATAGTTGAAACTATATTTCCCACAAGACTAGGTATTAGTGCATGGCTAAGCTCTACCTCGGGGGGGATCACTCATGAATATATGTATGTATCACGTGAGTTCAAAATAATGGATTTTAAAGACACCATTTTTATCTATTTTTTAAATACAAAAGGGTGTCATATAAAGGGGTTACTTATAGATTGAATAAAAAAGGATTGTGTTTTACTCAGGAAAAATTCACATATAAGGATATTTATAAGTAGACCTTGAATGCATGTTATATAGAGGATATATATATATATATAGTGAAACCCCTTGAGAGCTCTACAGTAATGAGATCTCTAATAGAGAGTTAAAATGATCTCCTTGATAGGGCTAGCCTTGAAAGCATGGAAAGAATCTAGCTTGAGAAGATCTTGAAGAGAATGTTCAAACTATCTTGATAACAAGGAAAAATTGGAGTGCATAGATACACTCTACCTTAGGGAGATATGCAAGGAATAGTTGAAACTATCTTATCCAAAAGCTAGGCCTAAGAGAGTTAAAATCATCTTACACACTCGGCCTAAGGTAGGGATTGTCTAGGCTTAAGTGGATGGCCAAGATCTACCTCAAGGATATCTCTAAGAGGCAGTCTAAACTATACTACCCTTAGGGCAAAGATTGATCACATGGGTAAGATTGTCAAGTTCACGGCCCCAATTGGTGCCCCAAAAGTAGCATTAGCTAAAAGATGCAATTGATACTGACATAAGTGTCATAGTAATGGAAGGTGGAAACTTAGGCATAGATTATGGCTGATGGACTTCATGAGACCGAGGGCACCATAAGATATAAAAGGAGTAGAGAAGATGTGTTGTGTTCCTCCTCTTCTCTTTTCTTGGCTCTTTGTTTCCTAAGCTTTCCCATGCTTTGAGATTACCTCACATTCTTTCATTTATTATATTACTACAATGGCAATCATGGTTGTCTAGTTCATTGTCACATATTTCTCTAAGTGGTTACCCTTCAGATGTACCCCCATGGTATGGGTCTATTGTTGAACATTATAATGCATTACTGGAATATATGAGTATTCTTTTCTTTCATTAAGTAGTATATTGGTGATACATTTGGTAGTCTTACTCTAAATATGCTACAAATTGTCATATCTACAATGCTAGTATATCAGTGTGTTGGATCCAAGGATGTTAAAACTCTATTGTTCTGCAGAGTTGGTGCAACCTGCTTGCACGTGGCGACAACAACTAAAACTTGGACCCAATTACATATAGTGACCACATTGATATTTCCTAGCCACATATTTTTGTATGTGCACATGATCTTAGGATCCATTAGAGGACTTCCATCTTATGTTTTCATGATGGTCTAGGTGTGAGCAACCATATGAAATTCCATCTCCTAAGGGTACTTCATTCCTTAGTGAGGATGACAACCTTTAGGTGGACCATTCCACTTTGCAATCCCACAAATAGATCCCATGCTCTATTCCTAGACGTTAGGATGCATGCTTTTGTTTTCCAATTACTCCTATGATGCCTCTAAAGCTATTAAGAGGGTCATTTGTATTAGCTAAACCAATCCTAGTTGTACCCATTCTGTCTTGTGGTATTCGAGTCCACACTTGGATGGCTATTGAAGCACGAGTTCCATTTTCAAAGAAATTTGGCTCATCACTCAAGGAATTGGATACCTTAAGTAATTTGAGGTGGCATATAGAGTCAATTTTTCTACCCAAGTGGATCCCATCCATAAGGTGGCTATATTTGAGTCATCAATGCAAAAAGAGGTAGTGTCTTGGCTTGCATCAAAAAACAAGTAGGCAATGTTTAACAATGCCAGGGCATCATTCCACTCATGGTTCTAGATGGACAAGTCTGATGCCTAGAAGCTAGGGAGACTCGATAGACTCAAACAAGGTGATGCAACAATCCATATCTATACAACTTAGTTTAAGATCTTGGGAGGACAAATGTTCCCAAACAAGGTGATGCAATAGTCCAAAGCTATACAACTCAATTTAAGATATTGAGAGAACAAATGTCCACAAACTTGGCCTTGTTACCAAGATAGTTTGAACCCTCTCTCCAAGATCTCCTTGAGGTAGAGTCTACCTATGCGTGCAAGGTTGGCCATATCATAGCAAGATCATTTTAACTCTCCCTTGGTGATCTTTTCAATGTATTCATGCTTGGCCTTGTGGGCAAGACAATTTCAAATTTTCCTTGGAGATTTTCTTAAGGTACAACTTGGCCATGCACTCAAGCCTAGCCTTGAGAGTAAGGTAGATTCAAACTCTCTTCAAGATCCAATTAATGTAGAGCTTGGGCATGTTCTTAAGCTTGGCCCTAAGGGAAATGTAGTTTTAACTCTCTCTTCAATATCCCTTTAAGGAAAAAGCTTGGCCATAAGCCTAGCCTTATGGTAGGTAAGATAGTTTCAACTCTCTCCAAGAGATCTTCTTTAGGTAGAGATTGGCCATGCCCTCAAACCTCATGCTAAGGGTAAGAAGTCCTAGCTCTCTCTTTGAGATATCTGTGAGCCTATAACCCAAGTGCTTATGCTTATATCAACCCTCTAACTTTGAGATATATTATGCGTAAAGCTTGGCCTATCAGCAATATATTTTCTCCTCCCTCTTTAAGGTAGAGCTTGGAAGACATTCAATAAGATAGCTTCAACTCTCGCTTCAATATCTCTTCAGGGGCATACTTTGGTAATATGCACAAGCTTAGTTTTGTGGGCAAGATATTTTTAACTCTCTCTTGGAGATCTCCTTGAGGTAAAACTTGGAGATGCATTCAAATCTTGCCCAGTGGGCAAGATAGTTTCATCACTCTCTTGGAGATCTCCTTGAGGTTGGCTTTGCCCATGCACTCAAGCCTAGCCCTTGGGCTAGATAGCTTGAACTCTCTCTTCAAGATGTCTTGGAGCCTAGCCTATATTTTTAAGACTATAAGAGTCCTCTCATTTAAACATCTTCTTAAGATATAGGAATCCTTTCATTCAGGATGTCCTAGAGTGTGGTTTATATTCTAAAAGGGTATACGAATCCTCTCATTTAAAGATCTACTTGAGGTGAGGATGTGCTCAAGCATGATCTTATGATGGGCAAGAAAGAGAGTTTCGGCTCTCTCTTTAAGTTCTCATTCAGGTACAACTTGACCATACGCTCAAGCTTGGTATAATGGGCAAGAAAGAGAGTTTCGGCTCTCTCTTTAAGTTCTCATCGAGGTATAGCTTGACCATATGCTCAAGATTGGTATAATGGGCAATATAGTTTTAGCTGTCATTTGGGGATCTTCTTGATGTAAAGGTTAGCCATGTGCTCCATCCTTTCCCTTGGGTAAGACGGTTTCAACTATCCCTTAGATATCTCTTAAGGTAGAGCTTGGCCATGTCCTCAAAGCTCAGCCCCTCAAGGCAAGAGAGTTTGAACTCTCTCTTAAGATTCCCTTAGGGTCAACCTTGGCCCTATTGGTAAGATAGTTTCAACTCTCTCTTCAATGTTTCATTGAGGGCAAAGCATGTCCATAAGATAGTTCCAACTATCTCTTAAAGATCTCCTTGAGGTAGAGCTTAGTCATGAGAGTGGAATTTAAACATTGGGGAAATGCTAGACAAGTGCCAAATCATGAGAATTTAGGGTGGAATTTAAAGATTGAAGGAAGCGGAGGATGTGGATTCGACAATTTTAAGTGGTCATGAAAGACGAGAATTCAAATTATTTTGAAAGTTGGACTTTGCAATGGTTGTGGATTTTTCATAATTTTTTAGGGTATTGTATCAAATCAGGGAAAGTTCCAAGCAGTACACAGGACTTTAAGACAAACACGTAGCAATTTTCAGAATTGGAATTGGTCACCGAACATGAAAGATGAGAGTGATCTCGGCAGAGGCACTTGGGCGGTCATTAGCTTGAGGTTCAAAGAGGCATGGCCTTTGGCCTTTGCGGCACCTTGCCCCCCCCCCAAAAAAAAAAAAATCATGAATTGGGAGGGGGGTTCAATGGGTGCCATAATCACGATTCCTTGAGAGGGGCTATGGGGCTGAAAGCAAGCCCATGATTTGATTACACTAGCCTATTTGTCAAAATTTTCACCTGCCAACACTCATTTTTATCAAAAAGTGGTGGACTATAGAGAAAATTTGTAAATCACTCTTTCTCTCTCCTCCCTCTCTCTCTCCTCTTAAGGTGTTCATGTGGATGATTCTTGGAACAATAGATTGAAATGAAGAAGATGAGTTGTCTAGCTTGCACTAGATCATGATGGGATTATGTTGATGTAGAGGAATGATGGCCATCATCGTTTAAGGGTCAATGATTGGTGGCTGCCCAAAATTAATTTTTGAAATCTGAGAAAAGGAAGTATACTCTTTTTAATGAGAATTCAATTCTTTTTTGACAATTCATGATGCAATTCTCGTTAATATGTAATAGAATCTTGTTTGATGCTTGATTGCAATATGTTTGAGGGTTGCATGTTGTAAAATTAAGAACCTATGCTTGTAATCTTGAGTTATTAACTTTTGAAAACCCATAATGCTTATTTTTAAAGGAAAAAATGGTGTTTTCATCATTTTAAGAAATCCAATTGTGTTCATGTGGTGTAGGGTAAAATTAAATGTCAAGATGGATTAGAGTGTGACTTAATTGGTTGACTTAGAAAAATCAAGTAATTTATTTGAAATAAATCAAGAAAAATAAAAAATAGATTTTAAATAGAAAAATTTAGATTTTATGCACCAAAATTTACCAAAAACTATAAACGTGTTTGTGGATGTATGGTAGGCCTAAGGTATGAGATTTAGCCTTAGCTTATCTCCATTTCTATGTTATAGTGCATGATTTAGTGCTTTCTAAACAAGAAAAGAACATGAAAACATTCTCTACACTAATCACCACAAGCATAACATTAAATGGTAGGGAGAGAGGGGGGATTTGTGAGTGTTGATTGTGGTATTAAATCTTATTTATTTGTTGCACTTCACATATAGGGATTGATTATTTTAAGTGTGAAAAGAGACATTGGCATTGAATAGTCTAGCACTCCCTGACGCACTATGCTAGTAGTAGAAAATCATGAAAAGAATTGGTTGTGCACATCCACGATGCTGATTTGATTAGGTAAAATGTTTGTGCATTTAAGGGCATGATTCACCTTTGTAGTGCATCACATATACATATGATATCATAAAAATAAATCATGGATACATTGCACTTGATTGTTATAATCATTAACCCATGTTGAGAGCATAAGGAGTCCCATGCTATAGGATAGTATGCTTGTTCTCTTTGGGCCCTAATTCTGTAAAGATTGAATTATCCCCAAGGAATATCCCCAAAGACATGCAAAGGTTTTGTCCAATCCAATATGACCAAAATTGTGGCCCTGGGATAGTTGTAGCCAAAGATATTAGAATGCTAAGTCTATCGTGTCATTCCACATGAAGGCTACTTTAGGGATGTGGACTAACTACTTAAGAGGGATAGCCAAATGGGATAGGAGTTGTAAATGCCATCCATGGCAATGACCTTAGTTAAGAAACAATAGCACAAGAGATGGGGAATTTGAGATTAGGGTAGCTACCTTATTGGGATCCATAGCAATGTCATCACTTGAAATAATGTGATCCAAAGGAACACCACCTTTCATAGCAAAGATGCAATTCATGGGATTCAGAATTACACTAATTATTAGCATGTGGTGAAACAAAGCTAAAGATAATACTAGTGAAGTAGGGAATGTAGGGTGGAATTTAAAGATTGAAGGAAGTGGAGAATGTGGATTCAACAGATTTAAGTGGCTGTGAAAGATGGGAATTCAAATTACTTTGAAAGTTGGACTTTGCAATGGATGTGGATTTTTCATAATTTTTTAGGGTGTTGTATCAAAGCAAGAAAAGTTCCAAGTAGTACACAGGACTTTAAGACAAACACATAGCAATTTTCATAATTGAAATTGGTCGTCGTACATGAAAGCTGAGAGTGATCTCGGCGGCGAGCAGTTGGGGGGTCATTAGCTTGAAGTTCGAAGAGGCATGGCCTTTGGCCTTTGCAGTGACTTGGCCCCCCCCAAATTTTTTTTGATAAATTTGTATAGGGGTTCAATGGGCACCATCATCACGATTCCTTGGCAGGGGCTATGGGGCTGAAAGCAAGACCATGATCTGATTACACTAGCTTATTTGTCAAAATTTTCACTTGCTAACACTGATTTTTTATCAAAAAGTGGTGGACTATAGAGAAAATTTGGAAATCACTCTTTCTCTCTCCTCCCTCTCTCTCTCTCTCTCTCCTCTTAAGGTGTGTTCATGCGGATGATTCTTGGAACAATAGATTGGAATGAAGAAGACCAGTTGTCTGGCTTGTAGTAGATCATGATGGGATTATGTTGATGTAGAGGGATGATAACCATCATGGTTTGAGGGTCAATGATAGGTTCGACGGCTTCCCAAAATTAAATTTTGAAATCCGAGAAAAGGAAGTACGGTCTTTTTAATGAAAATTCAATTATTTTTTGACAATTCATGATGCAATTCTCGTTCATATGCAATAGAAATTTTTTTGATACTTGATTGCAATATGTTTGAGGGTTGCATGTTGTAAATTTAGAACCTATGCTTGTAATCATGAATTATTAAATTTGGAAAACCCGTAATGTGTATTTTTAAAGAAAAAAATGGTGTTTTCATCATTTTAAGAAATCCAATTGTGTTCATGTGGTATGGGGTAAAATTAAATGTCAAGATGGGTTAGAGTGTGACTTAATTGGTTGACTTAGAAAAGTCAAGTAATTTATTTTAAATAAATCAATAAAATTAAAAAATATTTTAAATAGAAAAAATTAGATTTTATGCACCAAAACTTACAAAAAAATATAAACGTATTTGTGGATGTATGGTAGGCTTGGCCTAAGGTATGATATTTAGCCTTAGTGTATCTCCATTTCTATGTTATAGTGCATGATTTAGTGCTTTATAAACAAGAAAAGAACATGAAAACATACTCTACACTGACCACCACAAGCATAACATTAAATGGTAGGGAGAGAGGGGGGATTTGTGAGTGTTGATTGTGGTACTAAATCTTATTTATTTATTGCACTTTGCAGGTAGGGATTGATTATTTTAAGTGTTAAAAGAGACATTGGCATTGAATAGTCCATCACTGCCTTAGCAATGACGCACTATGCTAGTAGCAGAAAATCATGAAAAGAATTGGTTGTGCACATCCATGATGCTGATTTGATTAGGTAAAATGTTTGTGCACTTAAGGGCATGATTCACCTTTGCATTGCATCACATATACATATGGTATCATAAAAATAAATCCTGGATACATTGCACTTGATTGTTATAATCATTAACCCATGTTGAGAGCTAAGGAGTCCCATGCTATAGGATAGTACGTTTGTTCTCTTTGGGCCCTAATTTGGTAAATATTGAATTATCCCCAAGGAATATCCCCAAAGACATGCAAAGGTTTTGTCCAATCCAATATGACCGAAATTGGGGCCTTGTGGATAGTAGTAGACAAAGATATTAGAATGCTAAGTCTATCATGTCATTCCACATGAAGGATACTTTAGGGATGTGGACTAGCTAATTAAGACGGATAGCCACATGGAATAGGAGTTGTAAATGCCATCCATGGCAACAAACTTGGCCAAGAAACAATAGCACAACAGATGGGGAATTTTAGATTAGGGTCTGCATAATGGTAGCTACCTTATTGGGATCCATAACAATGCCATCACTAGAAATAATGTGATGCAAAGGAACACCGCCTTCATAGCAAAGATTTATTTCATGGGATTCAGAATTAGACTAAATTATTAGCATTTGGTGAAACAAAGCTAAATATAATACTAGTGAAGTAGGAGCATATGAAGAAACTAAATTCATCTAGAAATACCCGCATGAGGTCTATTAGGTAGGGATTAAAAAATTCCTACATATCTTGCTGGAACAAACTCACGACATTATTTAACCCAAACCACATTACCATGCATATAAGTACATCCAAAGCCATGATGGAAGTAGTCTTGGGTTGATCGTTTTGAGCGGGAAATTAATCCATCCAAGAAGGAATACATCTCATGATAGCAACATCCAAAATGTTGTCTAGGTAAAGAATGACAAATGGATCTAAAATGGTAACAACATTTAGCTTCCTATAATTTACACAGATCCTTGACTTCTTATTTTTCTTTGAGATAATAATAATGGGTGACACTCATTCTACTTGATCTACTGCAATAATGAAATTGACTCAAAGAAGTTGATCCATCTTCTTTGGCAAACTTTGCCATGTGTAGATTCATGCAATACTGCTACATGGAAACTAGCATAGCATCTCGTTTGAGAGGAATTCAATGTTGATAAAACCAAGGATCCAATCATCTCATTTGAGAGTAATCCCAAGTAGAGATATCTTTGAATTCTATTAGGAGAGTGACAAGCTAGTCTCAGAAGATGGTTGAGCACTAATCTTTATTGGCTTTGTTTTGTCCTAGTGAGGGTATCCTTCATGACCCTTATGACCTTTTACATTTTTTCTCCAAACTCTCTCTCTTGGCTAAGTACATCTAAAATTTCTGATTCCGGATTGAGCCGCTCCTCCTTTGGAGTCTAGATTTTAGATTTTCGCATCATTGGGATTTTGGTCCTATGTTGGAACTAGGTCTTGGGCAAGGTGAACTGGTGAATGTGGATTTAAGTACTACTAACTTATTTGCAGAATATCTACCAACTAAAATGATTCTAAATGGGCATTGGCTGCAAAGAATGCATCTTCCTCATCATCATCCAAGCCATCCATCATGTTGACTACTTTTATAATTATTGTTTTGCAAGCTCCTAATTGAGGTGGATTTTTTTTAAAGAAAATTTTCATTTTATTGTGATCTCAGTGAGAGTTGTTAGCTAGTCTCACAATTCCAATTATGACTGATCTATGCTTATTGCAACCAAGGCCATTCACGCAGTAGGCAATAATCTTCACATGGATGCTCCATGTTGAGTACTACCAAGGAAATTAGGAATGACACACTCACTACCTCCATGGAAATTGATTAGATGATGCCAAGTGTTTGCACTCTCTATTTGTTAGCCATTCAAACCAAGAAGGGGGATGACTTTCATTTCATCAACCCAAATTTTGTACAAGTATCCCTAATGATGATGTTGAGTCTTGACCCACTATCTAACATGATATTATTTATTACCTAATTTTGAAAATCTTGGGAGATGATTGGAATGGCAGGATCAGACAATGTTCTTGATGGAAGTGGCTCCTCCTACACCTTCCAAACTTCCTCCTCTAGTGTAGATGCAATCAAGATTGCAACTTTGAGTTTTGGTAGTAGAGGTTGATTCGGTTGAATCATCTGCGGCAAGTGACCCTTGAATGCTAGGACTATATTTAGTAAGTCTCCCAAGGTAATAGTAATGGAGACTAGGCCCCATGTTGTGCATCTGGTTTGGTTGAAACTACCAATGACGAGGACAAGGCCTCAGCTACTATTGAAGTGGGTTGGTTCCCTTTTACTTTTAGCAAGTAATGCCATGAACCAAGACTTGGTAGTTGTGGATGCCACATCATAGCTAATAATTGGATGTTCACTTGTGATCAAGAAGGTGTTGATTTTAGATTTGAAATTGGTTGCAGTCTCTATAATGCTTCCAATGGTCCTGTAGTTGTGATGTTCACTTGTGATCTAGAAGGTGTTGATTTCAGATATGAAATTGGTTGCAATCTCTACAATGTTTCCAATGGTCCTCCAGTTCAATTTGCACTTGTGGGTCTTGAATCTAGTACAAGAAGTGGCTAGGGGTCTCTAAGCATTGCTAGTTCCTTTGATGTTCATGTAGCCATCTAATGGAGGAATTTCTCCTAATTAGCCCATGAGATTTTTGTGGCCTTTTTTGCCAAGCCTTTCAAAATTTTGCCTAACCAAGTGACCACATTGACTTTTTTCTCATGTGCCTCTTTAATTTCCATTGTATTGATGGATGGTGATGGATAGTGATCTTGACTCTAATACTTTTGAATATCTTAGTGCTAGGCTTAGAGACACTTTGATCTCCAATGTCCTTTGTGTATACAAAAGAAACATTGTTTATTGAGGGGTGGTAATATCCTCACATCTGCCTCCTCAATTTCTTTATTTTCCTCCTTGGCCCATTTTTGGGAGACCAATAGTCTTGTTGTGTATAAGCCACCGTTGGGGGCTGCAATAGCAAATGGTCTAGGGGTATTCCAATTGGTAGCCTACATTCCTCTTGCATCTTGCTATATATCCTAGCTTGTCGTATCTAACAATAGCCAATAGACCTATGTAATATGGATAGCCATATGGAAATGTCACACCACGATTGATTAAGGCTACATTTGGTAACCAAGTGACCATTATTATTACACTTGGTACACCAAAAGGGTTATGAGTGCAGGTCCTCCTTCTCACTGCTACTCTCTACCTCTAGGTCTAAATCCAAAATATGAGTCACTAGATTCCATACGATGGGGTTTGTCAATGGATTTGGTTGATTTCCTCAAATTTTTTGACTTTTCCTTAGCCACAAACATCTCAAAATGGCTAGCACATTGATAGAAATACTCTAAGTTATTACTAGATAGATCTTTTGAAGCCAAAGCTTTACATATATCTTGATTAAAGCCTTACACATATAGAGAGTGAAAATTTTCACGTTGTTGGGATAGGTTGTCATACTAGAGTTGTTTGCTTATTGGAGGAGATATGCCTATTAATGTTATCAAACACCCACTTAACAATTGTATTTGTAGTAGATGATTTGTTGCCCCTACTATTGCTAGATCACTTAGACATCATTAGACAGATCCAAATTATTGTCGCTATGTTTCATGAGCTATTTGAATACAACACACTTTGACAACCATTCCTTTAGCCACCTTTATCCCTAATCTTGGAGATTCAAGGTCCGTTGATTGCATCTATCATCATATGACTATTAAAACTCCTTTATGCAATCTTAAAAGCTAATTTATGATCAATTCTATTATAAAACTATTGTTTTGTATCTATTACATAAGGATCCACTAAATTTTTCTATGAAAAAAAACTTACAAATAGGGGATTTATAATTTATGTAAAAAATTAATATAAAGATTAAGAAAATGTCACAAAATAAGTTACATAGGGATATATAAAATATGCTATGAATGCACATAATTCATAGGATTTATACATAATGACCCCCAACACCCACCCCCCAAGTTTGTAGGTAGCATGATTTCCATTCACAAGAATGTGTAAACAATAGAAGCATAAATAGAAGATCTGGTAATAATGGCATAAAGTTCAATACTATGAGTAGGAGCATGCATACTCAGTGCCATGGTATTCTTAGTGAGTAGCACTTGACTTTATTTGTTTCTTCACCATTAGGGCAGTGAGCTTCAATATCAAGTTTGATGGACATAAATCTTGTCAAAGAAGAGAGTAACAATAAGGAAGAAGACATCATAAACTCAAGGTGCTCAAGGATCCACACCTATCATTGCTCTAAGATACTATGATCCACACCTATCATTGCTCTAAGATACTATGTTTAGATATTCAAAAGAGAAATGAGAGGAAAATGAAGTACTTAAGTACAATTGAATCAAAATGAAAGTACGTGATTGCACTTGGAAACCTGCAGAATATATCCAAAGAGCACCTCTCAAAGTTCAAGAACTTCACAAGAGAAACCCAATGAAACTTTGACCAAACCACTAAGCCGCTCCTCCTGGAACTTGTCATTAAAGGAGGGGGTGATGTCACAAATATGCCATGATCAAGTATACGGATTAATTCTTGCTCATGTCATATGAATCCACATCCCATGCGAATGCACCCTTAAAAGGACATCCTCGAGCAAACCATGCAAACCCACCCCTACTATGTCATCATAGAACCTTCTACAAGATATGCCATGTCATTGTATGCATCATCAATGATGTCATCATGGAACATTCTAGAAGATCTTTAGCTGCCCTTCAACACCTACAAAAGGAGGGACTTGCTATAGAGATCCTTTGTCTTGCCAATGATAGTCTTGTGGGTGCTCAAAGAGTTGAGACGTCCAAGTAAGTAACTTCGAGTTTCAGTTCCAGTTCTTGTCTAGTCATGGTATCTAGTCTTTTCTTATCTTCCATTAAACTCATGTTGTCTTGTCACCTTGTAATCTCGCAATATAAGATATTGTCTACTACTGTCTTGTATCTTGTTCATCCTCGTCGAGGGAGATCTTGTAATTTTGATATCGTATATCCATACCTATAGTCCTAGCTTGTGAGATCCTTCATATCCTTTCGAGTCATATTGTCTATAACCTTAGGGAAGTTATTATATGTATATCCTCTACATCATGTGTGTTTAAGGCCTATTTATAAATATCCTTATCAGTAAATGTTTTTTGAATAAAACATAATCCTCTCTATTCAATATGTAAATAACCCCTTTATATTATACCCTTCTACATGTAAAAATTATATAAAAATGATATTTTAAAAATAGCTTATTTTGAACCCACGTTGTCGTGCCACTACGCGGACACGGTGTGAAAAACTCTGGAATGCATCAGATTTTTGGATAATTTTAGCCTATTTTTGATATTATTTATTGGAAAATTTTTGAAAAAGTTAAAAAAGCTTCTACATTAGGATGGCATGCAAAAAGCAAGTGGCTTTTTCAACTAATTATGGGATTTTCATAACAAAAGATAGATTGACGAAATTGTGCGCATCGGGATCGCTGTTGACATGCTAAAAACTGCAATTTGAGCGGGAAGAGAAAAAAGAAGTGATCTAGGAGATTCGTGACCAAGTGTCCTAAGGTTTTACCCCCCTTTCGGAGCCAACGGAGCCATCAGATTTGGGTTTCGAGAAGTAGAGAAGGAGCTGTTATTCTCATATCCACGTTTTTGTTCTACGAAGAAGCTCCAGGAGATATAATGCCTAGAGAGTGCTTTTGAGTAGTGCCAAACAAAGGATTTCAGGTTCTATTAATACATATTGATTTGATTCGTTGTTCTTTGTCATTATTGTGTTTACCTCTTGTGTATTCTTTATCTTCTCTTCCATCTCCTATCTCTACTTCCTTCTACCTCTGATCCCTGATGGATTCAATCTTTCAACAAAAAACCCTCCGACATTGATGAACCCAACGTGAAAGGTCGTCAAAAGAAGGAAAGACAAGATGGAAAAACCTTCAAACACAATCTCTAGTGATGTTTTGCAACAGTTGGTGCAAAATATGAATATGCTTATGCAAGTAGTACAACAACAAGAGGTGATGCAAGCTTCTGCTCAAACAGAAAGTGTTGTGATGAATGCTTTGCAAGCAGTTGAGCATGAGGTGAAGTTATTTAATGGTAGGAATGTATCTACATATGTACATACATATGCTCAAAAGATGGAATTCTTTGGGATGGCTCAACCTGCATGGAGTCAGTATTTTGTACGTGTTACTGTACATGAACTGAAATCATGGATTACTAAACTATACATGTAGGATGCTGACTGGGTAGCCTTCAAGAAGACACTAAGGGAAGAATTTTATATTGAAGATAACCATTTGATTATGTGCAAGACTTTTCAGGAGTGGGTTTTACAATCCAATAAGGGACTTATGGCTACATAATTGTTAAGAGAATTTGAAAGTCGATTTGAGTAGTTGGATCTTGCAGAACAGCAAGCTCTTGCAAGTCAAAAAATTGAATTGTTTATACATGCAATTGATCCTGAGCTTCAAGAGAAGCTTGATGATTTGCTAGAGGATCAGACTACAGAGTCAGGTCTTAAAAGAGAGTGGAGACATGTCAAGGAAGTTGTTATTGCACTTGTAAAGAAGCATAGAAGAATACAAAGATTGCATGTCTCTAGCTTTGCCCACTGTTACGGGCAAGACAATTGATGTATCCAATAAGCCACCTACTTCTGTGGCTAACCCTATGGCTTACTTGCTATTGTTCCCTCTATTAGGGAAGATGTATTAGATGAATTGGTCAAAGGCATGCGGGATCGTCAATTGAAGGTTGCAAAATTGGATGAAAAATGACAAAATGAAAGGGGATAGGCAGCAGCCCCTAAGCCAGGAAAAATATGTATGTGGTGTGATAGTTTGCAACATGAGAGAAAGGATTTTGCTGCCTATAAGGAGGCCTTGGCATGATAGCTCATATTTTGGAAATATGGCAAGATCCATGCATAAGAAATGGGATTTCCTCTTGCTTTGAATTTCAGAAAGGAATGTATGTAGAAGTTGTTGGAAGACTTGACAGTTTGAAATGCTTATGCGGTGGTACATGCTTCTACTTTTGGTTTACAATTGGATAGAATGCATGACCAAGTGATGGTTGGTCCAAAGGCTAAAATATGGACATATGCTTTACATGCAGTTGAAAAGAGAAATGTCACTGATAGTGAAATGTCTCATGTAAGGCAAGACATTCGTGGCATAACTGGTTGGGAATCACCGGTAGATGCATATTCAATGTATGCATATTTAGCAAAGGTACAAAACATGGATGTACTTGTGGAAGAAAAATGAAAAAAAGATGAAGATAATGTAGGGACATCTAAAATAATGACAAGAAGAAGTGTGGATCAGCCTAAAGATGCAAATCAGCCACCTCGTGAGCATGTTATGGAAGAGGTCAGTTAGGAGCAAAAACATGATAACAAACAAGAGGGCAAAAAGAAGGGCAAGTAGCTAGGATATAAGTTGCAATCTAACATTGAGATAGCCACAGATCTTAAGAAGGTTCTTGAAGAATGGATCTTAAATAGTTGGGTGGAATTCACCTTGGGAGAGGTGCTTGGCATCGCCAAGCGAGAATCTCATGATGAGATCATTGACATAATTAAAAGGAAGTGTCAGTTTCTTGGTGATAGCACTAGTGCATTGGTGCAATTTGAAGAGAAAACTAGCTTGTTAGTATTCGGACTGAATATGAACATGAAGTAAGTACTAGATTATCTATGCAGGATGCTACTAATCAGTGGACAACATGTGGAAAAGAGAAGAAAGTGGCTGAAAATACATTGTCTTGTAGAATATGCATGGTGGAGTAAGGCATATGCAACAATATGGGGAAGAGACTCTAGGATTTATTCCTCGAAGTCACTACACAACAAAATCATTGGGCTAGGGCTACCACTGAAACCATAGTGAAAATAGGGGAATGTGAAACTCCTTGTGTTGCTTTACTTGACCATGGGTCTGAGATAAATGTCATTGAGCATGGATTGTATGAAAATGGTGCATGGCCTGTAGACATTGATCATGGTTGGAGTATGATGGCTGCAAATAATTCTTCAGGAGAACTTTATACTGCATGTCCTAATGTAAAAGTGACAATTGGTGATGTACAAGAAGAGCAACACTTCTTTGTGAAAGATAATTCCTCGTATGCAATGATTTTGGGATAGCCCTATATCATAGGAGTGCATATGGAAACAAAGGTGCTTGATGATGGTTCTGCTTATGCAAGAGTCTGAAGCAAGTATGGGAAGAAAGCAGTCCAATTTCTTACTGTTTGTGTTAATCATCCTAGAAATCGTGATATGCTTCGAGAGTCTCCTTCGGCTCCAAATGCAAGGGAATTCAAAGACCTGGATTTTTATTAAGCACTGCTATAATGTAGGACTACAGTAGTGTTTCTTAGAGGATATACTCACCTCTTGATGGAATGAAGAATGTATTTACTAGTGGTTATTCTTAGTTTACAACAAACAGTTCATGTTGGTTTAAGCCTATGGAAGCTATGTGCAAGGCTGAACGTATATCTATGAAACGAGCTACTAAGGAACTGAAAGCATTGGGATTGTTAGCTGAAAATGAAGGCATTTTAGGCATCTTTTATGGGCTGAATATTAATGACACTATGGCTGAAATTTCAGCAACTATACAGGCAAAAAATGAGGCTGAAAACAGAGCATTGTCAGTATGTTCTTTGGACATGTATGATGTTATAGCATTGTTTTCTCAGGAGGAACGATTACAATGGTCTGAAGCACTTGTGGAGACAAAGTATAAAATAGTTGACAAAAAGGTGAAACCAATTTCTTTGCCACTTCCACCAGAGAGTGAGGGTTTGTATGAAAAAGTGTCAAGGCATCCAAGCTTATGAGATCCTAAAGATATAGGTCATCAGTTTACATCTAAAACATTACAGGAATTGGAAGTTAGTGCAAAAGGGTTTCTTTTGCCTGCAATGTTTTATGTGGATGTTGGCTAGGCATGGAAAGGCATTTGCATTTCAGCCAATTGAAATAGGTTGTGTGGATCCAAATGTTGTCTCTCCTATGCTCATATTTATTGTGCCACATGTACCATGGAACTTGAGGCCTATTCCAGTGCCTAAAGCTTACTTGCCAAATCTGATGGATTTTCTAAATGAAAAGATTCGCATGAAGATCTTGGAGCCCTCTTCAGTCCTGTACTCAAATCGTTGGTTTATTGTGCCCAAAAAGAATGGGGATTTGAGATTTATTCAAGACATGCAATCGGTCAATAAAGTGACCATAAAAAATGTGGGTGCAGGTCCTGTGGTTGATGAATTTGCAAAGGCTTTTGCAAGCAGAGCGATCTATTCTTTGGGTGATCTTTACTCGGGGTATGATCAATTTTAGCTTGCAATTGAAAGCAAGAATATCACAACCATGAAGACTCCCTTGCGGTTAGTATGTATATGTACTCTCCCACAGGGTGTAACAAACTCAGTGGCACACATGATAAATGCTATGAATAGGGTACTCATGGATTTTATACCACAATTGACAATGCCCTTCTTGGATGATGTTCCAGTCAAAGGGTGTGCAATGGATGAAAAGAATGAAAATATGGATGCTCATGGATACATATAGTTTGTTGCAGACCATATTGTGGATTGTGAGAGGATTTTGATGCATCTAGAAGAGGTGCATTTAACACTTTTTGGACAAAATTATGGCTACCTTTGGAGTTGAAGAGGTTTTGATTGTTGGGCATATGTGTGGGCCCTATGGGCAAAGACCATCACCAACAAAAATAGATGGGATTGATAGAATGCAAGATGTATGCAAGAATATATCAGAGGTGTGTAGATTCTTGGGTGCATGTGTGTTCTATTTGATATGGATTCATCACTTTGCGCATGTAGCAGATGCTCTATATCAGCTTTTGAGAAAATGTCAAAGATTTCATTGGGAAAGGGAGCATCAGAAAGCAATGAAGAAATTGAAGCAACTCTTAAAATCTACTCTTATATTGAGAAAGCCTAACTATTCACATGGAAAGCCTATCATTATTACTGTTGATACAAGCTCAATCGGGATTGGATGGGCAATTGGGCAAGATGATGAGAAAGGGCAAAGATATGCAATACACTTTGGTGCTAAAGTATTGACTGAACAACAGAGAAGATATCCACAGGTTAAAATAGAATTATGGGGAATTGTGATAGCCCTTAAATGTGATAAGGAGTATTTTATGGGTGCTCATGTAGTCATTGAGGTCCAATTTTTTGCCGATATTGGGTATTATTACTAGTAATGCTACTCCAGACATTGCTATGCTCCAGTGGATTGTATACATCAAATCTTTGAACCCTAAATTTCAGCATATTGCAGGAAGAGATAACCCAGTGGCAAACATGTTATCTCGAGCACGCTATGAGAATAAAGATGGGATGATGGATGAGGAGGAAGAAGATGACTTTCTTACGATTGAAAATGATGTTTTAAGAGTGAATTTAGCAATGCAAGGTGTTTCTATAGCATTAACAAAAGCTTGGACAACAAAGAGAAGACACTTTAGATGTTTTGCATCTTGTGTAGAAGTGTTCGTGGAAGAGAAATATGCAGGAGACTGGCTGAGAATTGGTCAATACCTTAGTAGATTAACAAAAAGAGATGAATGGTCAGATGAGGAGTTAAAAAATATTAAGAGGAAAGCCTATGGGTTTTTCTTAAAAGATGGATACTTATGGAAACATGCTAAAAAGAAACAGGGTATGCCATTGCAAGTTTTGGGTGATAGAGCTTCACAAGTAAAGGTTATGCAGTAATTTCATGAAAGCTTGTGGGCTGGTCATAGAGGTGTTTGGGGTACTTTTGCAAAGATCAAAGAAAGATATTGGTGGCAGGGTATGTATAAGGATGTTGCTCACTTTGTGGAAACATGTACGACATGTCAAATGCATTCATCTGTGAGACATCAGGATGGATTGCAGCCCACATATCCATAGTCTCCTCATTTTAACTGGGTGGTGGATTTGGTCACAATGTCTACAGGTCTTTGGCAAATGAGGTATCTTTTGTTTGCCTGTGAAGATTTGACTAATCAAGTGGAAGGGAGAGCTTTACGTACTAAGACAACAAATGTTGTGTGTACTTTTCTCTTAGAGGAGATCTTTTGTAGGTATGTCTGTGTGAGAAAAAATTATGTAGATAGGGGTGAGATGGATGCAAATGAAGCTCATGATTTCTTTGCACGGTTGGGGATAAATCTTGCTCTAACTTCAGCCTATAACCCTGAAGGAAATGGAAAAAGTGAAAAATAGGTCATCCACGTATTGTGAAGGCATTGGCAAAAGCATGTGGAGAGAAGGTAAAATAGTGGCCATGATTGCTTCATTATGCTTTGTGGGCTGATAGAATAACTCATAGTCCTGTTACAGGATATATGCCTACAAAATTGATGCATGTTCAAAAACCTATCATGCTGATAGAAGAGATGATAGTCACATGGAGTGTACTACCTTTGGAGGAGGAGTTGAATCGAGAGGAGTTATTGGCCTTATGCATTAGATAATTGGAAAGAAAGTCAGAAGACATAGAGGCATCAATTGCAAAGTTAAGGGCAGCAAGGATATAGAACAAGAAACAGTTTGACAAAAGACACAGACTAAGACCAAGAACCATACAAGATGGGGATTGGGTATTTGTTTATGATAGTAGTTTAGATAACCAGCATAGTGCCATGTGTAAAGTTTCCAAAAGATGGTTTGGACCCTATGTGGTAAGACAGGTATTTGATAATGCTACTTATGCATTAAATGAGCTGGATGGACAACCATAAAACTTTTGATAGCAAGGAAAATAATAAAATTATTCAAGAGGAGGGAATCTACTGCCTATGAGTTGCCAGAATTGGAAGAAAATGGTGGCCATGATATAGGGGGTAGCCAGGAAGATATGGAAGATGAAGAAGCAAAGGATATGGTTGCAGAGGATGAGGAGGGCTCAGAATCCGATGACAACTAGGATTTTGGCACATACTGGAGGATGTGTAGATTTAGAGGGGGTGGATGTCATGCCACTACATGGACACGGTGTGAAAAACTCTGGAATGCAAAGAGTCAATGTGATCTGAGTCATTAGTGCTAATGTTCGTGGCATGGATCATCCAAAAATACTAGATTTTTGGATAATTTTAATCTAATTTTGATATTATTTATTATAAAAAATCCAAAAAAGTTAAAAAAGCTTCTAGATTAGGATGGCACGCAAAAAGCAAGTGGCTTTTTCAGCCACTTATGGGATTTTCATAAGAAAGACAAATTGACAAAATCATGCGCGTTGCTATCACTATTAACAGGCTGAAAACTATAGTTTGAATGGGAAGAGGAAGAAGAAGTGATTTGGGAGATTCGTGAGTAGATGTCTTGTAGTTTTACCCCCCTTTTGGAGCCAATAGAGCCATTAGATTTGGGTTCTAAGTAGCAGAGAAGGAGCTGTTATTTTTTGATCCACATTTTTGTTCTATGAAGAAGCTCTAGGAGATCTAATGCCTGGAGAGTGCTTCTAAGTAGTGACTGACAAAGGATTTCAGGTTCTGTCATTACATACTGATTTGATTCATTGTTCTTTGTCATTATTGTGTTTACCTCTTGTGTATTCTTTATCTTCTCTTTCATCTCCTATCTCTACTTCCTTCTGCCTCTGATCCTTGGTGGATTCAACCTTTTGACAAAAACCCCTAGGACAACATGATGCACACACATGTTCATAAGTTACTTACCTGAGTCTATACCTACAGTCCTGAGTTGTGGGATTTTTCATATCTTGTTAAGTTATCATTGTACCTTATGCCCCTACATAGGATTATCTTATAATCGGAATTCTTGTTGAGCACTTTGACTAAGCAAGAGCGATGAACTAATCAGGAGCTCAAGAGAATCCAAAGAAAAGCATATGGGTATTTCTTGAAGAATGGCCAACTATGGAAGCATCCAAAGTAAAGAAATAGGATTCCACAAAGGATAATATGTGATAAGGAGACTCAACAAAAAATTGGGTATTTCTTGAAGAATGTCCAACTATGGAAGCATCCAAAGCAAAGAAATAGGACTCCACAAAGGATAATATGTGATAAGGAGACTCAACAAAAAATTATCAAAGATTTTTATGAGAGTCCATGAAACTCTACGGGCTGGTCATCGAGGTGTGTGGACCGCTTTTACGAAGATCAAAGAAAGATATTGGTGAAAAGGTATATACAAAGATGTGTTGTAGTTTCTAGAGACTTGTGCTACTTGCCAAAGTATTCCAATGTGCAATATCATGATGGTCTACATCCTACTACCTATCCATTACCCATGCATTACAAATGGGTGGTTGACTTAGTGACTATTCCTATGAGACTTTGGCAAATGTGATACATTGTACTTGCAAGGAAAGATCTAACAAATCAAGTGGAAGGTTGAGTATTAAGAACAAAGGCTATAAGTGCAATATGTAAATTTCTTTTGGAAGATGTTATTTGCTACTATGGTTGTGTTGGAAATTTAACTCTAGATCAAGGAGAGTTGGATGCAAAAGAAGCTAGGAAATTATTCTTGAGGTTGGGCATAAAGCTTGCTTTCACTTCAGCATACAACATTGAAGGCGATGGTAAAAGTAGATGCAAACACCTACCTATCATCAAAGCTTTAGCCAAGGCATGTAGATGTAAGATTCAAGAGTGGCCTAGGATACTTCCATATGCTTTATGGGTTGAACACACTACACATAGTACAGTGATAGGATATATACCTGTTGAGTTGATGTATGGCCAAAATCTTATTATGCATTTTATTGTGGATATTATTACTACTTGGAGTCTGCTATCTTGGGAGAATGATATGAACAAGGAGGACCTTTTTTCTTTGTAGATTTGATAGCTAGAAAGGAGACCTGAAGACATCAAGATTGTAACCATGTGGTTAAAATATGCCAAGTTGAAGAATAAAGATAGGTTTGACAAGAAACATAGGCTTCATCCAAAACCCATTGAGAAAGGAGATTGGGTGTTAGTCTATGATAGTAGTCTTGACACTCAACATAGTACACTCAGAAACATTTCTAAGAGATGGTTTGGTCCTTATATTGTGAAGCATGTACATGACAACACAAGGTGTTCTTTGTGTGAGCTAGATGATACAAATTTGAAGATTCCTATTGCAGGAAAAAGGATCAAGAGTTTTACGTGACGGAATGTAAGCGAACCAATTGAAGAACATGTTTAGGATGAAGAATAGATTTATGTTGACTTGGATGATTAAGAGGATGATGAATATGTAGGGATAGAAGATGAATATATTGATCTAGATGAATATTAACTATGTTGCACATATTGAAGGATGTGCAGAGGGGATGGATGTCGTGTCACTATGCAGACACAATGTGAAAAACCCTTGAGTACATCATCATCCGACTTTCTTGTCAATATCATATTTTTAATTATTATTAGTATCCATAGTATGGATGGTTCAAACTTATAAGATTTTTGGAAAATTTAAGCCTATTTTGATATTTTGGACATTATTTATTTTAAATATCCAAAAAGGTGTAGAAAACTTCTAGAATAGGATATCAAGCAAAAAGCAAGTTGCTTTTCAGCCAGTTTTGGAGATCTTATGCAAAAAGAAGGGCTCTCAAATTTCTGCAATGCGTGATCGTAGTTTTTAATTAGCAAACAACACTCCAGATTGTGAGCAGAGAGAAGGAGCGATCCAAGAGAATTTTGATTAGGTGTCCTAGCATTTGACCCCCCTTTGGAGCCAACAAAACCATCAAATTTGTCATCTAAGTAGTAGAGCATAAGCTAGTTTTTGGTGCAAGTTTTGGGCTATAACAGGGAAAAATAGGACACAGTGAAGGGGAGACTCATTGTAAATAGGTTTTTTTAATCAAGGATTGGTTTTGGGATACTTTGAGCCTTTGATATTTGTATGTGTGTTGTTTCATCTCTCTTGGTATTTACTCTATGTAATCTCTATCATTATCTCTACTCTCATACAAGAATCTGCCTAATCTCTTACTACTATTAATCCTAGCTTCAGAATCTCTCTAACATCATATGTATCTATCCATCCATTACTACTCTTATTCCCTCCCATAGCTAGAGACTTGGTGTCTTCTTGGCATACGTCATTATCTTGACAACGCAAAGGAAGAGCAACTATAGGTTATGAATAAGAAAGGAGAGTTGAATAATGGGATCAAGATCATGAAGAGGTAACTCATTCAATGGGGCAGCTTGATGCTATTAAGGGCTGATGTTGCTTTGTTGGAGGGAAGGGTGTTCTATAATGGATTTTGTGGGGGTTCATATGACAAGAAAAATCAACAAAGGTTCTAGCATGATTTTTGGAGGGATGATTTCATGCACGTAGTCTTATTCATCATCAGAAGGATCGCTATTTATGGGGTTTGCTTGCCCTCCTATACATAGTAGTCATCATCACATGTAGAAGTTGTCAATGCAGCTGTGTATTGGGAGACCTAGCATACAAGACATGATGAGAGTGCAAGTTTCCATGGAGGAAAGCAAGGAGCTAAATGGAATATTTTGTAGGTTGGCTATTGTCATGGTTGGAGAATTGGAGTAGAGCAAGTATGATCATGAAAATGTGATGGCACTTTTTTTAAAAAGCCTCAAGGCTTTCAAATAAAAAAGAAATAATGCTTTTTGATACAACCTTAAACAAAAAAGAAAAATCTTTAAGCTATAAGGACAAACACAAGTCGAGTATGTAGAGAAAAAACAATATAAGGAGAAGAAAACAAGAAGTATAGGCCCTTCTCTTATGGTTATCTCAAGTCTTGATTATGAGAAGAGGAGGGTGGAGTAAGATCTGTATTTTTTGAATGTTTTCAAGCATGGTACCAATTGCTCGATGTATCACAATAATCGAAATTAGAGGTATAAAGACTGAGTAAAGATATTTTTTATGAGCTCGTTGTTCTTTGCTTTTTGTAGATTTGAGGTCATAGATATTCTACATTGTGTGTGCTCTTCATGTATTTATGGTTAGAAGAAGCATTAAAGCTATATTGTGGATTGAGCGAGTTGGTATTTAGCCATGTCTAATTGATGTTTTCTAGATGAAATTAGCATTCTAACAAAGTCATTTACTTTATTAGCACTCCTTGCCATCTCCTTTTTGGGTTTTGTGAGAGGATTCTCTTCTGGCATTGCTCATGGAACATCTTTTTTTAGTGCCCCCAGTGAGGAGTGCTAAAAATATCGACTTTGTTTGAGATTGTTTTTCAAATGGCCTTGTTCTTTTTTGGAATTTCAAGGTACAAAAGGAAAGGATCCTCACCAATTCCTCAAAAAATTAGAGCCTGGATGTATAATCGAGTAAATTACAGGATTGACCTTAAAACTTTAAATTTTCAATTTTCAATTGTTGAATCAGGGTAGAAATTGGTTTGAAGATTATGAAAAAAAACTAAAATTGAGAAATCCTCATATTCCTATGGAACATGAAGCTACCAGACATATGTTTCTTAATTGACTGAAAGAAATTGAAACTTCCTAGGGCCTTTGGCAAAAAATAGAAACTTGCTAGTAAAAAGAAGATTGGACCATAGAAAATTTCACCCTAGAATACACTCAACTTTGGGATCATTGGAACACATCCCTAGGCCTAGGAGAGAGAACACTTAATATGTTAAAAATAAAACATTTTGTGAAAAAATTGCAAGGAGAGGTGACAACTAAGTTAGAAATTAAGTAACCAAGTACCTTTGAGGAAACAATAATGATAACTATAGAAAAAGGAAAAAAAATGAGAAAATAAAAAAAGAGAACCATAGAGAACACCTAACATTGAAAACAGAGACCAAAAATGGCAAGGAGATGGATGAAATTTTCAAATTTTAGTGAGACTAAATGCACAATTAGCTTTGGAGGTTGAGGACCAATTGTTTGGGTAAATGCAAAACATGAGGTTAGGAGCATTGAAAGGAAGACCTTGGGGAAGAGGTAGTGGGGGACCTATAGGACAAACTAGTCAATAAAATTAAGAAGTGGAAGAGGAGGGAATGGAAGAAGATATTTTACATGACCACTAATTTGATATTCTTGTGGGGAGATAGGTCACATAAGCACACATTGTCCATATCCACCTAGAGTAGGAGGGGATATGTATCATTTACCTCAAAACTTTCCGAGTAGAAAAATGCTTTTGAGATAGAAATAAAAGGCCATACCACATTCCAAACACCAAGACCAATAGAAGAAGAGAAATGACAAAGTGTTAACTATATTCTTCTAGAAAAGCAGAGTGAGAAAAATAAAATAGTTAATGTGATACCAATAAACAAAAGGAGGAGAAATGTAGAGAGAGATGAGCCTAAGACTAGTAAGGCCAGTGAGGAAAGAGAGAGAGATTAAAAAAGGAGACAAGAATAAATGAGAAATAAAAGAAAACCTAGGAAACATTATCATGCTTCTAACATTCCACTAGGGGAATGGAAAAGTGATTATGACCTAAAAATATATATGATGGGTAAGAAGGCTGATATATCTTTTTCTTAGTTAATGGATTTTTATCCTAGGATGAGAGGATAATGAAAGAAAATAGTGAAACTGAAGTCCAAGGAAAGAAAGAGAGGAATAGTAAGAGTTTTATGGATGCTCGATATAAGAATCAAAATATAGGGGAAGCATATATTCATGAAGGAGCACAAGTTAGTGTGATTACTCAAGCTTATGTAGATCACTTTGAACTTTGAATTATCAAGAATCAAAGTTTCAAATCATGCTTGGTAATCATGATAAAGCAAGGTGCCTAGGCATAATTCAAAATTTGGAGGTCAAAGTTTATGGTGTATCCATGAAGATCAATTGTCATGTTATGCCAATAGGGTTAGGGGGTTTTCCATTTATCCTTGGTAGACTGTGGCTTAGGAAGGTAGGTGTAATACATGATTGGGGAAAAGGAGCCATAACAATTTATTATCGTAGAGAAATAGCAAAAAAAATTGATATGCCTTTGAGAAAAGAATTGATGAATGAGGATGAAAATGAACAAAATGAGGAGAAGGGGAGTGATAGTTCTAAGGAAAATGATAGTAAAGATGAAAGTTTCAGAAGCGATTATGATCAAGAGGTGTCATCCATTGCAATAGAGTCAGTAAATCTTGAGAGAGATGGGGAGAGACAAGAGAATCAAGAATTTCTTGATGGTAGAATTGAGTGTTTGAGAGGTGAAGAGAAAATCGATGAGGATTTTTTTATTTTTTTAGAAGATCATGAGGGGGAGGGCTTAGAAATTGAAATATTTAATGATGAAGTTGAGGATTTGAATTTTTTTCCGAAAGAGATTGATGTGATTGAGTGTGAATGTGAGTTTTTGGATGTGAAGGATGATTGAGAAAGTATTGAGAAAAATTTTGGATGATTGAGAGAGTATTGAGGTTATGGATTTTTACTCTTTTTATGATGATGTTTTTGTGTGTGACTCTACTGATTCTTTTTTGGTTTTCAGTGAGTTGGATTATGATAATTTGAGTATCCCTAGAGAGACTTTTGTTTGTGAAGTTACTGATGTTGCTTTGAGTACACCTAACCTCATACTTCTTGATATTTCTATGGATGATTCGATGGTTGATTTGGGCAACAATGAAGAAGAGAAAACTTCATCTGATAGTTTGGTAGTTTCTTTAATATGTCTAGTATTTTCGATAATGATTGTGATGATTTTGATTGGGGTTTTGAGAATCTTGAGAGTAACAAAGATGAAAATATGAAGAGAATTTTGAAAAAGGCTATAAAAACAATTGAAATATTAAGAGAAGAGAGATCTATAACTAGGGGAAAGGAGATGAAAGGTAATTGTGAACTGGTAGTTGAGGAGGATTAGAGATTTGAGTATTTAGAGGAAGTTTATGGCCCTAATGATTTTCCTAGTGTTTATGTTTTTTATGTTGTTGAAGCTTATTGTGAGATATCTCATGAGATTGGGGATGTTATGTGCTGAGAGTGGAAAAAGACTGAATTTTTGTTGTTTTTGAGGTATGAATGATTGGTTTTTAATGGATTTAGAGTGATGTATGGTTGTTAAAGAAAGTGTTTGAGAGTGTTTTGTATGATATTGATTATGTTTTGGAAGCTCATGATGATTTTTAGTGTAGATATGAAGCTCTGTGATGTTCTGATAGGTTATGTTGAGGTTCTGATTGGTTCTGACACCTTCTGTATAGCTTCTATTTTGTTCTGATTTTCTTCTGTATGAAGCATGGATTTATTATTGATGAAGGTTGAAATATTTTGAAAGATTATTGAATATTTTTGATAGTTTGGAATGTCTTTAGTATGAATTATGAGGATTTGATGTTCTCTGATGACCTTTTGTAACCCTCTATTGTTTATCTACTCTGTCTCTGCTTTGTATCTGCTCTGTTCCTGTTCTATACTGTTCTGTAGATCTTCTATAAGTGTTTTGTAGAGTGTATGTGTGGCTTTGGGAAAGTTTTATAACTTTTGGAAATGATGAATCTAAGTTCAAAAGAGCTAAAACAAATGGAAGAAGTAGCTGCTGAAGACTGAAGAGAAGTGATAGTGACAGTAGTGAGCTATGAAGAGACACTGTAGTAGCTCTGGTGTCTCTTCACATTAGAAATACATCTTGGGAGGTGCATCCATGACCTAAGAAGGATTATTTAGAGTCATTATTAGAGTATTGTAGTGAGGAGATGATGTACTATTGAGAGAGAGAGAGAGAGAGAGAGAGAGCTAGAGATAGTTAATTCTATCAAAACAGTGTAACTGTATATGAGAGATTGAGAGAGAAAACTATGAAGACATTGAAGATGAATACTATGTGATTGATTTCCATTCAAAAATGGTGTATTCTTTTATGTTCCTTGTTCTATTGATGGATTTTATGAAGATGTTGAAGATTATGGTTGATTCTATCAAATCCGTGGAAGATCTCAGGGTGCTGGATGGAATGATCATGGTTCCATTTGGGTTGACCAATGGACCACATAGTATGCAGAATCTGTATAAAAAATGGATTAAAAGCATAAAAATTAAGTTCACCAGTGGCTCCTGTCACCCTGACCGTTCAGTCCGGAGAAAAGATGATGATGATGCCCCCTGCCAACAAAAGCTAGAGCTATCAAAGCCTCGGCTTCTAGAAGGTACGTGCTATGTGACATTCTTGGATGTATCCTCTGAAGATGAATACCTAAGTCCAGAAGAAATCACCACTCACACAGAAGCAAACAAAGCTCTGATAACCTTCTAGCAACCTCAACAGACAAACGAGTCCTATGTTCAGAAGGAGGACACTGGTTCTAATGGAACATTAGATGATGACACTATTCTCTTGAAAGAGTCAGACCTCTATCCAGAAGAAATCCTTGGAACGTTTATCCTTGAAGTGGAAGGTGAAAGACAAGTGACGTTCCCGGATAGTGATGGTACTCAACGTCATCTGAAAGTGGGTCTCAATCTTCCAGAAGGAGAACTAGTGGTCCTGTGAGACTTATTAAAGGAGAACTTAGATGTGTTTGCTTGGTCATATAAAGATCTAAAGGGGGTTGATCCCACAGTATGCCAATATCACATTGACCTAGAGCCTGATGCCAAACCTGTAAGGCAAAGAAAAAGACGCACGAATCCTAATTACTCTGCTCTAGTAAAGGCTCAATTATTGAAATTTCTTGAAGTTGAGTTCATTTATCCTGTGGCTAACAGTGAATGGGTTTTGCCCATTGTGGTAGTACCCAAGAAGAATGGGAAACTTTGAATATGTGTCAACTTTCGAAAGCTCAATTCGAAGACGAAGAAGGATCATTTCCCTATCCCTTTTACCGACCAACTGTTGGACATAGTGGCAGGCCATGAGCTGTATTTCCTCTTGGATGGATTCAGCGCGGATATAACCAAGTCCAAATTGCAGAAGAGGACCAAATCAAGGAGCTGATGGATGTGAATACATAACAACTATAGATATTGAAGGTGAATACAACCACTCGAGTAAGTTACTCATAAATATATATGTGCATCACGTGGGTTCAAAATAAGGTATTTTTAAAATACAATTTTATAGATTTTTTACACGCAGAAGGGTGTCATATAAGGGGTTATCACAAATTGAATAGAAAAGGGTTATGTTTTATTCATGAAAAACTCACTAATAATGATATTTATAAATAGGCCTTGAACGTATGTGATGTAGAGGATATACATAAAGTAACTTCCTCAAGTACATCCAACAAATCCACTCCTATGGGAGGTAGAAGAGATGTGATGTGATCAAGCGTAACATTTAGCCACCAAATGTACTCAAAAACCAACTATTTTTCGAGTCTTCTATTTTTATTGTTTAAGGAAGAACCATATAGAGGATATTTTCTCTTTGAAGAAGATGTACAAAAGAAGGAAGAAAGATAAAGAAGCAATATTCAACTTGTTGGAATCCAAGATGACCACCCAAGATATCATACCAAAGTCTAGAGATTTCGGTCCTAATTTTGGCCGAAGGAGGTTTCCCTCTCAAAGTTACTGAGGACGAAAGTAGAGATCACAGGTCGATTGTTACAAATGAGGAGAAAAGGAGCATATCTCACCGAACTATCCAAGCCCTAGAAGGTCCATGGACTATAAACCCTTATGCAATCAATGCAAAGGAGAAGGCCACACTACAAAAGATTGTCCTAGTCCAACTCTTGTGAAAGCTACTCCGGATACCCAACAGAAGACCCAAGAACCTACTTTCAATTTGATGGAATTGGAGGTTGCCACAATAACGTGTGTAAAGAAAAGAGAACCTACAGTTTCAAAAGAGAACATTACCTCTGCCAAAATAGTGAAGTCAAATATTCCCAAGGAGAAACAAAACAAAATAGAGTAGAACAATGTAGTATAGAGCATTGTACTGCTACAGAGCATCACAAAGATAGTCATAGAGATAGGACCTCACATCCACGAAATAGAGGATGCCGAAGTACCTCCAGAAGTAGAAGAAATGTAGAGGTTGATGTTCCGAGAGGAAAGAGGGATGATAAAAGTGGACCCTATTAAAGAATATGACTTGGTCAAAGACCTAGACACCTTCAAACCAAACCTAGCATTTAGACAATTGTTGATGTTGTCTCCTAGCTATCGAAAGAAATTCAAAAGCATACTGACAAGAAGAAAATTCCTAAGGATTGCTCCCTCTACATCAACCAAGTCCATCAAAGCCCCAATGCTTGTGAAAGAAGTGGATGTGGGTAACAGTTTCTTGGATCCAAGCACCCTAGATATTGATGTGTGGATTGAAGGATGCTTTATAGCAGGTGCATTGATCGATGGCGGCTCATCAGTGAACATAATGATGGATGTGACAATGAAGGATATAGGCTTGCAAGGTATGTAGCCTACATAGTGGCTTATCAAACTGGTAGACCAAAGCATAATTAAGCCTTTGGTCATTCTCCCATATGTGAAGACAACCCTTGTAGAAAGAGATTATTGGTTGACCTATTTGGTGGTCAAACCAAATTCCTATGGGACCTCATACCCTCTGCTACTAGGAAGACCTTATCTTTTTTAAGTAAGGGCACGAACGGATTGGTTCAAAGGAACCCTAACCCTAGGCAGAGAACCCAACAAAGTGGTGTTGAAGCTATATGGATCGCAAAAAGATAATGAATCTACTTACATTGAAGTCACAACAAACTCCTCCAATGAAGTAATAGATGGCATATCAGGAGATAAAAAAGTTGTCAAATTTATATTTCCCAAGAAAGCAAAGGCACAGTCCCTAATAGTGGACACTCCAACTATCGAAAGAAGCAAAGTATTTGTCAATGGGTGAATACCTCTCACTTGAATCTTGACTTTTGAAGTCACTTTTGACAGTGAGATAGAAGCATGGATGTACTATTTTCCTTGTTACATGGCCTTAGCAGAGATAAAGTCAAAGACAGAAGCAAAGATAGATATAGAAGTAGAGGTAGAGGACATAAGAAAGAGCCTATTCTTCTCTTATAGAGCCCACAGAGGCAAAAATAGAGTCTAAAGAGGTTGAAGATTGAAGAAGAAGACTATAAAAGTGAGCTAGAAGAATTTATCCTACTTGCAGAAAGGCACACATGAGAAAGAAGTTCCAGGGGCCACAAAAGCGAAAGATCCCATGCTATTTAGTAGGATGACTATAGTACCATTTGGACTAGCTAATGAGTCACATCATGTGTAACAGATCCATAAGAAATTGGATTAAGAAGAATAATCCTTCCTTTAGTACTGGATCTTTCCATCTTAATTTACCTTGCTTAAGAGAGGATGATGATGATGCATCATGCCAACAACCACCAATGCGGTAGCTCAAACAAAAATCAGAAGGTTTATGTTATGTGATGTTCTTGGATGCATCCTCAGAAGATGAATCTCAGAGTTAGAGATAAATAAGCCACCTATAAAACCCAAAATAGCAATGATACCCTTTTAGCATCCCAAGGAGCGAGCTAAGTCACCATTGATAGAAAAAGTAGATTCCAATGGAGCGTTAGATGAGGAGATCACTCCCTTGAAGGAGTCATACCCATAAGCAATCTATGGGAGCTTTATCTGAGAAGTGAAAGGTGAAAAGCAATTAATGTTTATGGATGCTAATAGTAATGAACATCACCTGAAGGTGGGTATCAGTCTTCCTGAAGAAGAATTATTAGTCCTGCATGACCTACTGAAGGAGAACTTGGTTGTGTTTGCATGGTCATACAAACACCACATTAACCTTGAGCCTGTGCCAAGACTTTGAGGCAAAGACAGAGGTGCATGGAGGGCACATGAATCCAAATTACTTTGGTCTAGTGACATATGAATTATTGAAGTTCCTTGAAGCTGAGTTTATGTATCCAGTGGCCAATAGTGAATGGGTTTCACCCATTGTGGTAGTACCCAAGAAGAATGGAAAATTTCGAATATGTGTGGACATTTGAAGGCTGAATTCCAGGACTAAGAAGGATCACTTCCCTATCCCTTTCACATACTGACTATTGAACATAGTGGCAAGCCATGAACTCTATTCCCTCTTGGATGGACTCAATGGATATAATCAAGTCTAGATTGTAGGAGAAGATCAATCCAAAATAACCTTCATAATAGAATGGGGAACCTATACTTAGAGAGTGATGGGCTTTGTAACACTCTTGCTACCTTCCAACGAGTGATGATGGTTGTATTGTAAAACCATTTGCATGACTTCATTGAGGTGTACCTAGATGACTTTTGTCTCTATAGACTAATTTGTGAGCATTGGGGACACCTACAATAGTACTTTGACAGATGTTGAGAGTATGGGATCTCTCTCAACCCCGACAATCGAAGTCTTGTTAGGAGTTCTTCTAGGCCACATTGTCTCTGCACAGGGAATAGCAATAGATCCTACAAAGATTGAGAAGATTGCGGCCTTAAAAGTGCCAACCAATCTCAAACAGTTGAGGGGATACCTTGGCCATGTGGGTTATTAAAAAAGGTTCATTGCACACTTTGCGACAAAGGCAGCTTCCTTGCATAAGCTCCTCAGAAAAGATGCAGAGTTCACGTGGACCACTGATTGTGACGAGGCATTCAACACCCTAAAGTAGTGTCTAATTTTGAAGCACCTATCTTGCAACCTCTTGATTGGCCAAAAGAGTTCCATGTGGACATTGATGCATCGGTTGAAGGCCTAGGTGCAGTCTTATGCCAAAAGACACTATATTAGAGAATTTGGAAATATCTCAAGTTTCACTCTCAAATTAGAAATAACGACTTGACCATATGGATAAATCTTAATCCATTTTTTGAAGGTGGAACTTGGTACTATCATCT
Organism: Lygodium microphyllum; assembly: GCF_053477565.2. Taxonomy (NCBI): domain Eukaryota; kingdom Viridiplantae; phylum Streptophyta; class Polypodiopsida; order Schizaeales; family Lygodiaceae; genus Lygodium; species Lygodium microphyllum. The sequence goes on along the minus strand of NC_141163.1, from coordinate 78,345,365 downwards.
ATATAGTAACTAGAAAAAGTTTCACCTTCAAGGAAGGGGGTAACAATTTGACCATGTGACCAAATATTGACAATCCTATAAATTCCCAAAGTATATGAAAATTCCCAAACTTACTAATATAGTGTTAAAAGGGCTCCTCAAAGCTAGATCAACCTATCTATTATGCAAGTTAGAAAGTGACTTAAAGAGAATGAAAATACAGAGTTATAGAGCTTGAGTGCTTGGCAATGGTGTTTGCCTTTGGAGAAGTTTAGACACTACCTACTGTCGACATATTTTAAATTCTATGTGGACCATGAAGCCCTATCTTTCCTGATGAACAAAGCTAATGTGAAGGGAAGAATGATTAAATGGCTTCTTCTATTTCAAGAGTTCAACTTTGAAGTGGTTACCAAACTCGGTTGCTCCCAGGTGTTGATTGATCATCTGCATGGATCCATTAGAGTGATGAAGAAGAGTAGGATGACCCAGACCTTCTCGATACTTCCCTCTTTCTAGTCGAGACTATAACCCATGGTACAAAAACATAGCTAATATCTTGACAATGCAATAGTATCCCCTTCGTATCTCTAGTCATGAGAAGGAGAAGCTCCTTTTGGAATCAACCTCCTATACCTTGGTAGAAGGCGGTGCATTGTAAAGAAAGGCAAGGATGAAGTACTGCGTAGATATATTGCAGGAGATGAGATTAGGATCATTCTAAAAGCATGTCACGACGAGCCCTATGGAGGACACTTCACAAGAGTAGTGACAACCAAAAAGGCCTTGCCTTGCTTGCAGGATATTGGTGGCCGACCCCCCACAAGGATGCCTATGACTATTGCAAACATTGTGATGCTTGTCAAAGAATGAGAAAGCCTATCAAATCCACTGCCATGCCATTGCAAGCCATCCTTCTCCTAAAGCTGTTCGAGAAGTGGGAAATTGACTTCGTGGGCGCTAGTGATCCCGCCAACTAGAAGGAAGCAAAAGAGATACATCTTGGTCTATGTGGACTATGTGAAAAAGTGATGTAAAGCCAAAGCTCTCAAGCGGGATGATGGCAACAATGTGGCCTTATTCTTGTACAAGAACATCATCACCCATTTTGGCAGTCCCCTAGAGCTAGTAAGTGATAGAGGTACGCACTTTCTCAACAAGATTTTGGAAGAATTGACAAAGTTTTGTAAGATCTGCCATTGCAATTCCATGCATTACTACCTCATAGCCAACCACCAAGTCAAAGTTACCAATCGAATCCTCTACTTGATTCTGACAAGGACAATAACTGCACATTGTCGTGATTGGGACGATTGACTTACAGAGGCCCTCTAGGCTTACAAAACCTCCCATAAAACTGCTACAAGACAAACCCCTTTCCAGTTGGTGTATGATACAGAAGCCATCTTCCCTATTAAAGTAGAGCTACCCTCTTTGGGCGTGGCTATCAAAGAGCTCTTTGGAGATGATGAGTCCTTGCAACATCGTCTCTTGCACATGGAATTTTTAGATGAGATCCATAGGATGCCTCTACAGTGTATGGAAGCCACACAAGCTCGTAGAAAGGTCTATCATGACAGCTTCATCAAGCAAAAGGAGTTCAAGGAAGGTGACTTAGTTATTTCTTATGATTCAAGATTCGACAAGTTTCTAGGAGGCAAGCTTCAACAACAATGGATTGGCCCCTATAAGGTACTTGCAATCAACCCTAATGGTTGTATCCAAGTACAAATAGTCGATGCTTTTGATGATCCCTTTCTAATTAATGGCTGTCGCCTCAGGAAGTATTACCCTCCTTGGGGATCTTAACAATCATTACCAATAGCTCCCTCATTCTTTGCGCGTTGGTCAGTATGGCTTTACCTATTACTCCTGATAGCCCTTCTGTTTATCCTGATGAGGTGGCCCCATTTTGTTAACTCCACCCCAACAGTGCTCCCTTTTCATGTGATCTAGCAAAGGTGGCATGGATGGTTCTAATACATGGTGTTCTTGCCATTCTCCTCTTTCAAAATAAGAAAAAGAAAAAAAAAAGAGAATAAATATATATCGGCCATGGGAGAAAAGGAATTTGGTCCTTGTCATGCTGACGTCTTCTTCGAGAAAAGGTGGAAAAACCCTCTCGAGAATAGAAAATAAAACAAAAAAAAACAAAAAAAGAAGAAAAAATAATATCAAAACTATTATGAGAGAAAATGAAGAAATTTCTTATCATAACAAGCCTCATTCCAAGAAATGGTGGCAAATACCCTTGGATGGGAAGCTGGCTATGAAAAAGGTGGTAACACCACGTAGTCCATGATAGCTAAACCATTCATTGATCTTCCAAAAGCAATTCCAATACTATCTTCCTTGGTGTGTTGACTCCTCCAACTGCATTAGTGGTTCTCACTCCTACAATAGACTATTTCCAATGGGTATGCCTCTTTATCAACCGATCCGAGTTGATCATCAATGAGATGAATCCAATCTTCATCGACAAACCTTGAGCAATGTGAGGTTTCATCCTAACCAGATGGGAATGTGAGTATGGGGTGCCCTCTATAATTATCAATAAAAAGTGAGATAGAGGGTAAGGTGAGTGACTAGTCCTTGCCCTTTGTAGTTCAACTGAGAGGTGAAATGTGTGAATGGAGTGTTGCACAAATGGGTTGGGCCTCTCAATGCACCAATCACAATTTTTTTCCTCTGCATGGCATTAGCCTTCCTTCTCATGCCATATGTTGGCATCGGACAGGATGCATTGCTGCACCATCAATTACGCACAAGGCATACAACTCTCACACAAGTGGCAGTAAGGATTCAATCAATAGGGTGTGAGGAACTCGGTTGCCCTCTTGTAATCATCAACAAAGCATGAGACAAAGGTGGGGATTGAGCGTGATTGATTTTCCCTTCAACTGAGAGATGAGGATTGAGAGAGGTTACAACAATTGGAGATAGGTATGTTCTCGTTTTCCTATGCACACACGGGACGGGCCTCTTCCACCATCATCAATATACACATCATTTTGTTTGGCACACTACACCATAAGGCTCCTTGGCCTTCCTTCTTGGACCTATGCTAGATGGGTTGGGATACATTGTTGCATCATCACCACTTATGCACATTGGCATACTCCCTTTGAACCATCCCTTTTGTCAATTTCTAAACCGGGTATGAGATATGGGTTTTAATCATTTCCATCGAGTGACATGAGTAATGAGGCGAGGGGCTGATCTAATATTTTAACATGAGCGGCTGTCAAGCTTGAGTGTTTTATATTTCACCATTGACAACTAACCAACTCTTCATTAACAATGCTACCTCCCTGGGTGCTGCTGTATGGTCCTTACCATGTTGGATGAATGTGATGTGGTGAGTCATGGTACCTCCTACTAACAACTACGATCCTTTACATGACAATGACAGTTTACCTCGACCATCTACAAAATTGGGACAAGTTTTTCTAACCCTCGCCCTTTTGATCATATTAGTTAGTCATGCTTTAAGTGTGGGGGCATATAGGTATACGTTGTGATCAGGTGTTAGGTCTTGTTGATTAGTCCATACAATCTATTAAGGTTTTAAGTGTGGGGATGCGTCCTTGCATGTCCACTTTCCATATCCTCATGGACACATTCCTATAAGACGATTAAACATACCATATTCTAATTTTGCCATGATGGGGTCCCTTCCCCATCCACCCATCCCATTTTCACCCCATCTAGGGGTTGTTTCTTGACCATTTGGTTTTATCCTTTGTTTTGTTGCTTTTCTATGAGAATGCATCTTGCATTCTTCAAACTTGACATTTGGCCTTACAGTCCTATTCTTCCCTTTGAATTGGCCACTTTTCCTTGTTATAGCCCTCTATTTCAAGCCACGGTTCATGCATTATTCATTTTTAATGAATTTTTTATCCATTAAACATGTTTCCATGTGAACATGCCTTTTTTGTGTCAGAACATCAATCTGATGTGATAGCCTTGACCTACCCCTTCCTTTTGATAGTTTTCCTTTTTATTGCCCATAATTTTGATGCACGAGTTTTTTGTTAATCAATAAAAATTCAAATGAAATTAAAAAAAGTACCAAAAAATCATAGAAAAAATTTGTACTTTTTGAAAAATGGATTACTTCATCTTAATGCAAAATGCCAATGATTTTTTTTCACAATATTAAAAAAAATAGAACTTCAACACGTCATATAAATTTTCTAAAATTTTTAAAAAAGTAATTAAATATTTTAGAAAATTTAAAATGAATTTCCATTATGATTATGACTCATTCAAAAATACCTAAAATTTAAAAAACATAGTGGAAATTATTTATTTGAAGAAAACAAACTTGAACAATGAGACATTACCAAAATATCCAAACATGGTTGTTTTAAATGTCTTGAAAATTTTTCCACAAAGTTTTTTTCATATTTCTAATATTTATTACTATGTGGGTACTCACATTCATTCATTCATTTTTAAAAAACAAGCAAACACCAAAATTAACAAAAAGAAGAAAACAAAACCAAACCCCACTTACCACACATAATGACACATTTATGAAGATCTATTTAAAAAAAGAAACAAAACAAAATCCCAATACATAATTACCCAAGTGCTAAACTCACATTTGTCCCCGCTATTTTTTATATTAGTATTTGTTTTTTTGTAGCTTATAGGAGGTTGACTACCACTTAGTCACCCTGTGGTTTGCGTAGGAGGATTTCCCTATTTTTTGGATCATCCATATGCCGCCATGTTTTTGCACATAGGACCTTATGGAAAAATAACTTCAACTTCAACAATGAGACATTACGGAAATGATTTTGCATGTAGGACCTTGCGAGTGTCCACATACTGCCATGTTTTTCTCTTTTCCTCCTTCATATGCATTGTAACACATGCATGTAATTGTAATTAAAAATCAACCAACCATTGCAATCACAAAATTAATAGAATACACATCCTAAATTGTTAATTAAAAAGAACATGATATTAATTTATAAAAGAAATCCCATCACTACATGAGCACATAGCATGATAACCCACTTAATTTGAAAATTAAAAATCCATTCACACATGCATGTGCATACGCGCTATATACACAATGAATTTGTAATTAATAATGAACCCCCCAAAGTCACACATGCATGCACTTTGTACCACAAATCATATAACTTTTTAAAAAATGAATTGTATTTGTAGAGGTCCTTAGTCCCCAGTCCAATCAAGTCAGTATAAGTAGGGGTTGGGATATGAATACAACTCACCATGCATTAACACAATAATTTAATAATAAACTATGATTAATTGATCATCTTTAAAAAAATAGTAGTGTAGTTTTCACTCACCCACTTCACCACATCATAGATACACACCATATGATTATAGGATTGGAATTTTTCTTAGTCAAAGATAAAGATCTTGTTTGTCTATCTTTATTGCGATGGTCGGCATCTATGGTTTTGTCTTGATTTATATATTATGTTTGGGATACAGAATGCATGGAATTTTCTTTTCTTTTTAGTGTTTGATTACGGGGTTTTTGATTGCTTGTATGTATGCATCGCATGAAGCTTTTAATAGCATATGTGCATAGGTCATATCGAATTTTTTGTAGGATGTGGAATGCCTGGGGAGGTTTGGTCTAGTCCAGTCAATGTGTTATTGTTGCTATTTTTGATTCCCCTATTATTTATCTCAATGGTGGTATGTGTGGATTTTATAGGAATCCTTCCTCCTTCTCCTGGTTTTGTGTGTGTGTGGATACTCTAGTGTGGTCTAAATTGAATCTTCTTCCACTCCCCCACTTGTGATCCAACATGTACTGTTACCGATTCATGATTATTCTCTTCTCTTGGATGTTGAATGTATTTGAAAGGTTGGCCTTTATCTCTTTGTGGCCTTGAAGTTCCCTCCAGTGGATGCAAAGTTCTATTACTATTTCCTAGAGACTTACAACAAGCTCACGCTTGGTATATGGCTGTCAATTTTGTTTATCCCTTGTTACTATCAATGAGACCTTGTTTCTGCCTTTTGCAACTTTCCCTATGCCTAGTGGCAATCATTTATCATCCACTACAAAAAACCTTGCCTTGTTGCATAAGGAAAGCTCTAGTCCTTTGGTAGCACATAAGGTTATCACTAGTTCATGAGTATCAGGTATGGCATATATTTCCTCTCCCTTATGGAAGCAATTATGACAATTTCTCCAAGACCACTTTATGTCAAGCAAGCTTGCTTCAAAGTATTTGTCTTGAGAACTCTTCATGGCCTCTATCAGGATCCTAGAAGGAGTTAAGCTTAATTGGAAAACCTTCTTGTTGGCTAAGATGGATCAAAATTTTTAGGAGTCACGAAAGGTCAACTTAGTAATGTGTCCTATTGGGTTTTTCTACAAAAAATCATTCATTTGGAACCTCTCCCAAGTGGCATTTTTGTGCCTGATCATGTATCACTTTCGCAGCACTCTCCTCCACCTGTTCCTTCTCCTCTTATGTAAGTCAATTCAAATCTAATGGATGTACCCTTTTCCAGAATCATTCTAAAGAAGCACACACACAGTGACCCTTGATCCTCTACATGTTCCAATTCTTGTGGTATAGATTTCGATCCCTGAGGTGTCTGGTAGCTCCCTTCCCTCGTTCTTGTCTTGTACCAATCTCTTTGCCGCCCAATGGGAAGGACAACTGGATCCACAAATTCCTCCTTCCTTGCAAACAATACTTTTTCGATCTATGCTATCACAACTAATTTCTAGTGTTTAGAATGCTTTGGAGTGTCAAGAATCACGTGGTGGGGAGACTTGCTTGAGCTACTGCACCAAACACATACTGTATACACAAGAGGAAGCTTACTCAAGAACACAAGAGGAGAGATGGAGACCCAAAACGTTTTCTTGCTAGTTTCTTCTTCTTCTTCTACACACTATACAATGGACATAAAGTATAGATAAGATACAACATAAAAGAAAGTGGCCTACTAAGTCAAACAGTGCATAACCGACTACACTAATCGACTAGCACTATGTCTTTGCCAGCTGTAGGTAGGTGTAACAAACTAAATATAATAAGTGATAAGTCAGTGGCCGTGTGAGTATCATAATGACCACTAACGTGCTAAGTGTAGACGTGCGGACCCATCTAGCCAGGCGGTCCATCATCAATATTCGCATGTGTTGAGCTTGTCATCTCAACACTCCCCCTCAAGCCCAACTCTATCTCTGCAACTCCAAGTAAGCTTTGGAACTTCCAAAGCTTCTTTGCACCCAATGATTTTGTGAAAATGTCAGCTATCTGATCCTGTGTGCTGATATGTACCCATCAATCTCTTCTACAAGTACCTTCTCTCTCACAAAAGTGGTAGTGCATCTCAATGTGTTTTGTCCTAGCATGGAACATAGGATTCTTAGCTAGCTGTATGATGCTCATGTTGACACAATGAATGACAACTGGACCATCTCCTTGCACATCCAAATCACCTAATAACTTTTGTAGCCATACCACCTCACATGTTACCATATTAGCACCTCTATACTCAGCCTTCGTACTTGATAAAGCAATTGTAGGTTGCTTTTTGCTGCTCCATGTAGCTGCTGCACTACTAAGGGAAAACACGAATCCACTTGTAGATCTTCTATCTGACATGCTACCAGCCCAATCTGCATCTGTGTATCCAAAGACTTGTACGTCCTTACCTGCCTCATAAAAAAGTCCATAATATAAAGTGGACTTCACATATCTCAATATATGTCTAACTGCATCCAAATGAGGCTTTCTAGGCATCTACATAAACTGACTAACAAGGCCAACAACATAGCTCTAGTCTGGCCTTGTGATAGTCATGTAAATCAAACTCCCTACTATCCTCCTAAACATAGTAGGGTCTTCTATCTCATCCCCAACATCAGCACTCAACTTCACATTTTGCTCCAATGGTACTGAAAGAGGCTTATATGCTGTCATACCACACTTGGATAACATATCCAAGGCCTACTGCCTTTGGGACAGCCATATACCATAATCACATTTGATCACCTCAATACCAAGAAAGTATCTCAGCTCACCCAAATCTTTAATCTCAAACTTCTTCTTCAAGAAGTCCTTAACTTTAGCAATCCCATTGTCACTGTCACCTATAATAATCAAGTCATCCACATAGATGACTATGATGACCAAACCTACATCTCCCTTTCTCACATAAAGTGAGTGATTAGCATCAGAAATACAAAATCCAATGTTGTTAAGATACTCTCCAATATTGTCAGACCATGCTCTAGGTGCTTGCTCCAGCCCATAGAGTGCCTTCTTTAACCTGCACACATATGTGGGATGCTCTAAATCCTCATAACTTGCTGGCTGCTCCATATACACTTCTTCTTGCAATTCACCATGCAAGAAGGCAGTCTTAATATCCATTTGCTGCAAACTCCAACCTTTGGCTGCTGCCAAGGCAATCACACACCTAACAGTTGCCATCCTAGCAACTGGACTGAATGTCTTGTCATAATCTATGCCATATGTTTGAGCATAGCCTTTTGAAACCAGTTTAGCCTTATACCTGCTAATAGCTATGTTGTTGGGCTCAACATCCTCAAAACAAGTTTAGCCTTATGTCTTGTCATAATCTATGCCATTATGCTTGACTTTGTAAACCCGCTTACAGCTAATAGCTTTCTTACCCTTAGGCAAGGGTACCAAATCCCAAGTCTTATTGGCTTCTAATGCAGCCATCTCCTCATCCATTGCTGCATCCCAATGAGCATGACCAACAGCATCCTCAAAAAAAGTGGGCTCAACATCCTCAATTAGTTTCATCATATAAGCATAATGGTGAGCTGCATAGCCTTCAAAACCAAATCCTTTAACAGGGTATTTGACCCTGCTAGATCTGCGTACCACCAGATCACTCAATGGAGCCTTTATATTACTATGAGCTCTCTGTACACTTGGTATCTTGATTGAAGGAATACCAAGCTCATCATCCAAACTCTCTGAACCACTGGAATCTCCATCAAATCCCAAATTACTGGTAGATGCATCATTACCATCCAACACTTTCTTCTTTCTAGCTAGTTGACACTCTCTTGGATGTATTGATCCTTTTTAATGGAAATCTTTCTCTTTGCTCTTTAGTTTTTGGGAGCATGTGCCATTCAGAAAACATTGGATTGTGTCCATGTGAGTTGTGTATTTATATTTTATGGTGTATATGTGGTATTTTATCCCTCTTTCTTGGAGTTGAAGATAAAGATGAAGTTGATTGAGAAGTTGAATGATGGTGGTTCATGCGTTTATCTGATGGATGGATGCTTATGGCAAAATAAAACAAACCTCTTATATCCTTTAAAGCCATGCTTTTATGTTTCTAAGCTATGATAATGGATAAATGTGTTTTCCTTTTGTTGCAATTCTTTATTAGATGCAAGTTATGAATAATTGGGGTCGTGCTTGGATGGTGTTTCTTAAAGATGTTGAAGAAGATCAAGCTAAGCTATATTTTGAACTCTATATTTTGAACTTCGAAAGCTCATGATGTTTTATAGTGGAGATATGATGTCCTAATATGTTCTGTTGATGTCCTGTTAGTGTCCAATTGGTTTTTCTTGAATCTGTTGAGCTTTTGTTTTGCTCTAGTTTCTTCTATATGAGAAGGTTGGAATAAGGATTGATGAAGTTTGAGAGTTTTTGGAAGCTTATTGATAAGTTTGAATGATCTAAGTTGAGAAAAAATGCTTTATGATAACCTTCTGTATGGTTCTGTAGACCCTCTATTGAGATTTTGTAGAGCCTCTATCTTTGTTTTGCTCTATTATGTATACCTTTGTAAGTGTGAGATGGGATGAATATGTAGCTTATGGAAGTTTTCCAATTGTGGGAGGAGATGAATATAAGTTCAAAATATCTTGAAGAAGTGGAAGAAGTAACTGTTGAAGATTTTGGAGTGACAATGACACTGTTGAGCTACGAAGGGATATTGTAGTGGCTCTGGTAACCTTTCATATCAAACATATCTCTTGGGAGGGGTATCCACAACCAAAGAGGGGCTATGAATGATTATTCCTGATTATTTCATTGTACTATTGAGAGAGAGCATGTATGAGAGAGAGTGTGAGAGATAGCCAAACCTATGCAAAACAATGTATCTATAAGTTAGAGATTGTGAGAGAAAGCTATGGAATCGTTGATGAAGAAGAATACTATGTGATGATTTCCATTCAAAGTGGTGTATTCTCTTATGTCTTTGTGGTTTCTTGATGAATTCTATGAAGAATATGAAGAACATAATCAATATTGTTCAAGTTAAAGCTGTGGGAGAATTATTTCTATGAAGCTGCGTGAAGATTTCTTGTTCTTGGTATTGTTTTCCTTGTTGTGGACACATAAAATATGAGAAAGATGATTGTTGATGATACAAGATAGATTTTCTTACAGTAGGTTCCCTATTTTTCTTAGTGTTCCTCTTGGAGCTTCACCAACTTGGTATAGGCATGGTGCAATGTAGTTGTGTCCCATACCAATGTGCTTGTGTCACAACAATTGTGATACAACATGCTCCTATCATATACCAATGTGCCTAAGCTAGAAATCTTCTAGGATTTGGAATAAAGGTTGTACACCCCCTAACAGACATAGGGTATGAAATTTGGTGTCCATCACATTATATCATTGAGATGTGGACACCCACACATACCTATGATAATGAATCTAACCATTAATAATTTAGCAAAATATTATTATAAAAAATTACAAGAATAAATGATTACATACTACTAATTGTGTTAAAAAAATAAAAATCCATATTAAGAATTATTTTAATAAATAAAATTAATTCTTTACTTAAATTTATAATTTAAATTTGTATCCATAGTTTAGGTCCATATAGCATGCACTGGTGAAAAGAAAAAAGAAAAATTGTGCATGGTACCAAAAGAATAGATTTCATTAGTGAAGTGATCAAGACAATGACATGTGTCACATGGTTCTCTATCTATAAATTAAAAATTGTGGTTTTATGTCTACAAACTAAAAACTTATAGGATGACTATGAGTGACACTATTTCATTTGTGTGATTAACTCAATGTTCATGCTAAAATTTATATTGTTTGTGACTATGTGGCAAGATCTTTGAGTCAGCATTATTTTACCTTATATGGTTAGGAGCCACCCATTGGAACCCCTCTTTTTGGTATTTTGACAATGCCAACCATATAAATGAATATATTTCCAATGACATAAATACCCCTCATCTTGATGTTTATTGCTAAGCCATGGTCTATAAATGCAACATATGGAGCTTCCAACTCTCCAACCTTCACTATGTGGTAGCATGAGCCCAATGGTTCCTAGAATATGCATCTTGGGTATCATCCATGAATCCACTTCATCCTCTATATAGTGTATATGTCATACATTTTTGTGACAAAAATATTCACTTTAGCATTGTCTATAGTAATCCCTTCTACTTCTTCATAAACAACCTGTAAATTTGCATCATCTTCAGAAACCAATTGTATGCCCTCTAAACCCATTTCCTCTCCACTTTTTATCATAACATAAATTGACTCATCTACAAATTGTTTTTTTCTTTTTATAATCAATAATCTCTTAATATAACTCTATTTTTTTAATTCCATGAATTTCACCAAATCTAAACTTCACTTTGCTTTCCAAAATCCTCTCTTCTAAAACCTTTTTAAGATCTCTAGCCATCTCTATGCTAGAGAGTATGTTATATCCTAGTTGCTTTTCCTTTGCTTTTTCTATTTCTATTCTTTTTTCTCTTTCTTCTTGTATATATCTTCCATGTTCTACTCTAGACCTGTGATGATTGACTCCTCTAGCAAGAGGTGTAGACTACTCTAGCTCGGTCTTGCCATTCCCTCTAGTAATCCTCTTTGAGGTCCTTGGATTCCCATGTTCTCTTTTTCTTTAATCCTCCACTCTTCACTCTAATACTCTGACTTTCATAATTTAGCTCTCTCTTTGGCACTTTAATATTACTTGCAATTTTCATGGCATGGGTCCATAGCTCTTCTTTCTTATGTGCATGGGAAACTAGAGATCTCTCTTGTCTCAATCCATAGGTAGCAAGCATCTATGATTACATATGCATTTTGTTCTATAATATTTTCAAGAATCTTCTACATACCTCCTTTCCCAAAGTCAGTAGAAAGGGGCATACTAGTTTCATTTGCATGAATCTTCCCATCCTTAAAAAAATAAAATTCTTTATTAAAGCATCTTTGCATATTACTTATAGTGTCTAGAGTCATGCTCTATACGATCATACCATATGCAATGGTGGACAAAATATTTCCTACAAGGGGTCTTCAAAAAGTAGAAGCTTTTTCTAAATCTTTAAGCTAGTAAGATTAATTTGTAAAACACACATGTTTTTATAATTTCATCCATAGAATTGCCTTTTGAAGATTTTGAAGGAGAAGGACATGGTTGCCTAATCGCTAGCTTCAATATCTGTGATTGAGAAAGTATAGACCTAGGCTTGACCAACAACTCTCTTCTTCTCTACTACTTTACTAGTTTAGACACAATATTCTATATGTCTTTCCATTTGGTCTTTATGCCTTGCTCTAGGCCTGACCAACAACTCTCTTCTTCTCTATCATTTTACTAGTTTAGATACAATATTCTATGTCTTTCCATTCGGTCTTTATGCCTTGCTCTATAGTATATTATCTAACATCTTCTCTAGCTCTAGCTACTGTGGAGTGTTTGTGTCCTATAAAATAAAATAACCTGATCTATAAGAAAAGGTAATTGCTCTATACTGTCTACTTCATCTCAAACTCTCTTTGTAAGAGTGGAGATGCCTTGTGAAGGTTTATGAACCCACTCTAGGAAAGTCCACTTGGGTCCTCTATCTACATCCTCTATGAAATGCTCCTCTTTTAGCACTCTCTTAAAACTAGCCCATATATTTTCATAATCATGTAGATGGACTCTATGTGGCTTCAAATTTGATATTAGACCATCATGGTAAAATATCTTGGTATCTCATCCACTTTAGCACACTCGGAAACTCTAGCTTCTCTGCATAAAGGTGAAGAAACCTAGAAATATTTTTATTGTCAAACTTCTCCTTCTTTTTGTGATCACTTCTTACAGATCTTGGATAAAAAAACTCTTCATGCTTGATCAATTCATAAGTCCTCATGAGATCTTTGATGTATGCTATCCTAAAAACAACTTCATCTTCAACTAGTTCTTCCCTCTTGTATACTCTGAAGTAGGCCTTTCACTAGACTCTAAGGTAGGCCTTTCGAGGTTTGGAAAGGCCTAGGCCTAAATCTATTGGATATCAAGAAAAAGAGAAGAGTAGTGGAAGAAAGAAATATTGGAGCAAGAACTCTTGAATATACAGTAGAATACAATTAAAAAAATACCCAATAAACTTTACTCTCATATACAACTACAATAAATCCCTTCAAGTTGAATATACTGCATCTAAGATGATAGCTTAGAAAAACTTTGTCTAAGAAATAGCTCAACACTACTCTTTCATCCTAAAAGAAATTACAACATAAGGAAAACTTGGAAGTACTATAGAATACTCTTGCAAAAAAGGCCTATGTATGCATAAAACAACTCGAAACTATTCAACTGTCCTCCTTTGTGAGTCCCTATGAGATCTCTTCAATTATAGCCTACATAAATACTCGCCATTCTCACATATAGTAGTAGGTAAATATTCCTTTATATTTTTCCCAAAAATAACCTCTTACAAGTAGGCATTTCTAGACTAAAGGCACCCGACCGTAAAGAGGTAGAATCACTTATATTTTACTTTAGCTCTGTTAATCATAACATAAAATCACTTGTTTATTTGCCCATACCTATTAGAATGGCTCTAAACTCATTTATAGCTGTAAGAAGCTGGGAATAAGGACTTAGTGTAAAATAATATTGATATTATGCCATGTCACACTGACATTGGTATAAAAGGAGAGGCCATGTAATTTTTCATATCTTTTTGACACATTAATACAATTACTATCCGTCTCTCCCATCTTGCTCACAGCTTCCATGGCTTCTCTCTCTTTCCTGTCTTTCTCTCTCCAAATCTAGTCTTTCCCTATCCTCGTCACTCTTCTTCTCTCTCTTCCTACAGTCTTATCTCTCCTCTTTCTCTCTCCCTAGTTCACTCTCTGACAAGTGGTATCAGAGCATTGGTCTTTGATCCATTTTTCCCTTCTATTTTTCAGTCCTATTTTCTTCCATCAAAATCAATTTCAGACAAGTATTGTACAAGACAGTGACTAGTGGAGTGCTGCAGACCATCTACGGTTAGTAAGAGACTACATCTGGAGATCTCCAAGGTCAGATATGGTAGAGGATGGCTAAAGTGGTAGGTCATCATCAAGTTTCATGCAAAATTGGAGGTAACTAGGGTAAAGGAGAGTTAACCGGGCTTAGTTTGGGGTTAAACTGTGGTTACTTTTCAAAAGAGGTCTTCCTTTCCTCTTTCTCCAAGCTTTGGCCAAGCTTCCATGGAGTTTTCTAGTTGAGATCTTCTCCTTATTCACTAATCATTGCTCACCTTCAACAATGGCTTGTATAATGGCATTCTAGGCAACAAATGCAACTGATTGCATACAATTTTATGGATTGGAAGATCAGTCACGTGTGCGGGACAGCAACCCAAAATTTGCAGTGATTTTTTTTAGCCTGGTTCTCATTGATCCTCAGAAAATCTTCAGCACTGATGCTTCTAAATGGTCTTTGGCATTGATTACTTCAACACTCTGATGTGTAGACTCCAAAATGGGGCTATATTCTTCATTCTTTCTCTCGCTTGAAACCCTACATGAACAGTCCATGGACAGCTATGAAAGCTTCATCCCAAGCTTTCATTTCTCAACAATTTCTTCAAGATTCTTCATCTTTTTGGCCCATGGGATCATTTTAGTAAGGATTCTTTAACAAATTGCAAGGATTAAGCATGATTGGTCAAAGATTGAAGCTCAAGAGCTTCCATGGAGCCAAAATTTGGGGAAAATGGGTTTAATGCTTCAATCTCAAGCATCTAAAGCTTCAAGATTGTTCTTAAGCATTGAATATACAAGTGTTAAAGATTATTTTGGCAACATTGGACCATTGAAGGCTTTATCAAGCATATGAAGATTGATCAAGTCATCATCAACCATATCAAATGTACTTTTCTTCAATTCTTGATCTCTCTCATTAATCCATTTGATGAGCTTAATCCATTTGATTGAGAGATTAAAGAATTGAATAATATCCATCAAATTTCAGCCAACCCTTGCTTGAATCAATCCATTCATGTAATGCAATGTTTGCTCTATGCATATTAGTTCTAATCAATGAATTAGAGGCTTCAATCTAAAATTTCCAGTATAACACTTGAATCCAATTGATTGAATCTATTGATTGATGAATTTTCTCACTCTAATCCATTGATTGTCTGAATTCTTTTACCTAAGCTGAAATATTGTAAAAGGGTAAGTACTAGCAATTAGTGAGTCACTGAATTACATTGGTAAGACCCTTTCCCTATCCAAAGTTTCAAGATTTCATTCAATTGCATTTCATGAAAGGGGCAGAATGAATATTTCAGAAATGCATTTCATGCTGATTGATTAGATTAGTAAGCTACTGCCACAAAAAGGTGGATGTTGGGGGAGATAGTGGGACAAAAGAGAGGTGACCCTCCCTCACTATCAAAGATTCCGAAGGGGTGCAACCAGTCGACCTGAGGGGAACTTTGCCCACCTCCCGGTAATTTGGAGCCCGTCTAGGGAGCCTGTCATGTTATTTTATCCCTCACACAGGTACAACGAGTGGAGAATTGAAGATTGAAGACTTTCCAAAGGCTCAAGTATCTTCAAGATCAAAATAGGGTAAAACATGGATTTTACAAGGTACTACAGGGCATTTAGAGGTTGTTACAAGTACACCCTTCATTTTTTAAGTACAGGTGCAGGTACTACAGGGTACCCATAGGTTCTATTCAGTCTTCTATAAGGTTTGGTAACCATTTGGGATTACTATATTACCTTACAGGGTCAAAACAAGGCACTTACAGGTTAAAACAAGGTGCAGGCCTAGACAGTTCAGACTCAGAAATTGAGTTGCAATTTTTTTCCCTAAATCTGTTATAGCATGATATAGCTCATCTTGAGGAGGGCATTCTTGGCTTCGATTTGAACTAAAAAGCTTTGAAATCGGAGTTTCCTAGCAAAAGTTATAGCCATTTTTTTGACAGGGGGTACTGCAAGACTGCACTATTATGGCAGGACATAAGGGTAAAAATAAGGTCCAGGAAGATTATACTCAACAAATTAGAGATTCCATGTTGGATAATGCACCTCAAGAGATCCTTGAAGAGCTCAACAACAAGGGAAAGTTAGTATACTCAATAATATCTTGTGCATACATGAACAAATACATAGGGAACGTCATGAAGCAAATGGAGCAAATGGTTTTGTCTACTGATCAAACAAAGTCTTCCATTGAGAAGTTAGTAGATTCAATGACTCAAACAAAGGCTTCTATTGATAAGTTAGTGGAATCTAATGCTCAAATTATGGCACAATTCTCCTAATGGATACAAATGCAAATGGGATCTAAAGAAGCTAAGGAGAAAGCTTATTCAAACAGTAAGCCTTCAGTCCCACTTTAGCCATCTAACCAAAACTGGTCATGGACATGGGATTATTGGAAGAAGAGGCATCCCAAATAGCCAATATGACGTAGACGAGGCTTCACAAAGGCATGATGACTATTTGGACAGTTTGAATGGAGCTAACTCTCAAGATTTTGGGTTGAATACTCAAATTCCTAGGGGTTCTCTACCAATAGGAAGATTGCATAGAGGTTCTCAGTCACCTATTGGGAGATTTCCATCTCAATTTGGGGGTTCAATGCATGTACTCATGATCAGTCTATTTTGGGACAGTAACCATTCCATGAAAGAGAGCTAAAGGACAAGATTATTTTAGCCAAATTTAATGGTCAGTCATCTTCACCATTTGATTTAGAGGAGTGGACCTCTAAGATGGAATCCTACTTTGACATATTCCCGAAAAACTGATGACATGAAGATTCATTTTTCTTCTTTGCATTTGGAGGGATTTGTCCATACTTGGTGGAGGTACATAAAAAAGAAAAACACAATTGTAGACAATTGGGAAGCTTTCAAGGCACTTATGGCTGAAGTATTTGTCTCCCCTCTTGAAAAAGAGAAATTGGCACAAAGATGGTATGGTCTAGAACAAAGAGGCCTAAGTGTAAGAGTACATTAACCAATTTCTCAACCTAACCATGTATGTAGAAACCATCAGTGATGAGGCTAAGCTCCACAAGTACATGTATGGTTTAGAGCCATCTTTATCAGCTGATGTCATGGCACAAAACCCTACTTCCCTCTTTAAGGCTATTGAGCTTGTGGAGTGCTATGGAAGAAAATATAGAAGAGAATCTTCATTTCAGTCTGGTTTTGGATAGCCAAGGACTATTTTTAAACAGGGGCAAGTTGATAACACTTATGGCAGCAATCATGTGCCAAATGGGAGTTTATGGGTACCAACTTATCCACCATTCAATGCTTCTAGACCTCAAAGTAATTTCAAGACAGCAAACAGTCCTAGAGTTGACTTCAAATAAGGGGACAACAAGCCTAAATCCATTTCAGAGAACATGAATCCTAAATCTATTCCTATGGATCTTAACAAAGAAAGAAAGGAGAAAGGCTTATGTTTCAAGTGTGGGGAAAAGTATACACCTGATCATGCCTCAAAGTGTGTATACAAAAATGTCAAACCCAAGCTTCAGAGTATGTTAGTCTTTGAGGATTTTGAAGATGAGATGGATGAAGCTAATGCAATTGCACTTAATGTTGAAAATGAAGATCTTGAGGAAGAAGTTGGGCAAGAGTATTTCTAGGATCCAGCTGACTCTTTTCCTTTCGATCCAGGTGAAAGTGTTCCTTTTGATCCAGGTGGGACTTGTCATGAGCCACTTTTGCTGCCATTAATTGTTCTATTTCCATGGATGCTTGGACAAAATCTAAGAGCCATAATACACTCCATATGAAGGGAAACATTTGTGGAAAGCCAGTGTTCATTCTGATAGTAGACAGTGGCAATATTCATAGTTTAGTGAATAGGTCCATCATGGACAAGCTAAATTGTGTTCCCACAAATTTACATCAGCCCATTAGAGTTCAAATGGCCAATGGTTAAGAGGAAATCAACACACAGATATGCCCACAAGTTTCTTTACAGCTGGCTGAAAATTTTGAAGCAAAAGTAAACTTGATCACTTTGGAAATGGGGCCTATAGACATCATAATCGGTTGTGATTGGTTGATGACATTAGGCAAGATCACTATGGATCTCTCACAATTGTATATGGAGTTTATCTTCAATGGACAACTCATCCATTTACAGGGAATTCCTAGTAGATCAGATTTTCAGCTTATTACCATTCAACAGCTCAAAAGGGAGTACAAAAGGCGCTCACAAATATTTTTTTTGCATTTGAATAAAGAAATGCAAGATCACCCCAATAATTCAGCAAACCATCTAGCCTTGACAGCTCTTTTTGAGGAGTATAGGGATTTGTTTGAGGTACCTACTTCATTGCCTCCCAAGAGAGCAGTTGATCACCCCATTAATTTGGAGTCCAACTCAAAGACAATCAATAAGCCACCTTACGGATTATCAAAGTGTGAATGAGAGGAAGTAGCCAAGAAAATTAAGGAACTTTTTGAGATGGGATTCATTGAACAAAGTTATTTACCTTATGCATCTTCAGTTCTATTATTCAAAAAGAAAGATGGATCTTTCAGAATTTGCATTGACTACAAGGATCTTAATAAGATCACAGTGAAGAATAGGTATCCAATACCTAGGATTGATGATTTGCTTGATGAGCTCAAGGGGGCTTGATTCTTTACAAAGATTGATTTGAGGTCAGGGTATCATCAGATTCGCATGCGAGAGGGTGATGAAGTCAAGACTGCTTTCAGGCCTGATCGGAGGCTTTATCATTTCTTAGTGATGCCATTTGGGCTTACAAATGCTCCACCTACCTTCCAAAGTTTGATGAATAAGAATTTACAACCTTTCCTCTTTCAGTTTGTCTTGGTGTTCTTTGATGACATTCTGATCTACAGTAAGACTTTATAAGATCACTTGGCTTATATGAGGAGGGTTTTTTATGTATTGAGAAATCACAAGCTTTTTGCTAAGGAGAAGAAGTGTTCTTTCATGCAGACTAAAGTGGAATACTTGGGACACATTGTTAGTGAAAAAGGAATACAAGCTGATCCTAAGAAGGTGCAATGTATAAAAGATTGGCCAACACCTACTACTACTACTTCTCTTAGAGGATTCCTTGGTTTATCTTCATTCTATCACCGATTCATTAAGCATTATGCGACCATTGCAGCTCCTTTGAGTGATAGGTTGAAGAAGGAGGCTTTCTTTTGGGATGCTCTTACAGATAGTAGCTTCAACCAGTTAAAGGGACTCCTTACCTATGCTCCTATCTTAGTATTCGAGGACTTCTCCAAAGAATTTACTATACAATGTGATGCTAGTGGTCATGGCATTGGGGCTGTTTTGCTACAGGAGTATGGAGTGATTGCCTTTGAGAGCTGTAAGCTTACAAATAAAGAAATGGCCATGAAAGTTTATGACTAGGATATGTTGGCTATCTTGCATGTAATTAAGAAGTGGCACCATTACTTGTATGGCAGCCGATTCAGAGTACATAGTGATCACAAGGTTCTTAAGTATTTCCTTACTCAATCCAATCTTACTCCTAAGCAGCGTCGTTGGATAGCTACACTACAGAAGTATGATTTTGACATCACTTATATGAGGGGAAAAGACAATATAGTGGTTGATTCTCTTTCTCGTATGTGGGCTTGCAAAGTTTCAGCTATGACTAAATTGCATAATGATTGGATTGAAGAATTACAGGAGGCTTATCTTTTGGATAAAGAATTAGCCCATATTTTTCAGAAATTATAGCAAGGTCTTATGGAAGAAAACTTGCATTGTCAGTTCAAAAATGGCCTTATTTGGTTGAAAGGTAAGATTGTTATTCCTTCTACCTCTTCTTTTACACGGAAAATTATGGAGGAACTATATTCTTCGCCTTTAACTGGATATTTAGGAGTTTTCAAGACCTATGATAGGATCAACAAAAGTTTCTATTGAAAAGGACTGTGGAAAGATGTCAAAGACTTTGCCATGAAATGTATGCCTTGTCAGCAGAATAAGGATAGCACCCATAAGCCACAAGGTTTGTTACAGCCATTACCTATTCCTACAGGTAAATGGACTCATATTACTATGGATTTCATTACTGACTTGCCTACTACCAAGAAGGGATGGAATAGTATATATATGATGGTAGATAGACTCACCAAGGCAGCCCATTTTATTCCAACCAAGATTCAGTTTACTGCTTCTCAAGTGGCGAGTCGGTTTATGGAGTAGATTTTTAGACTACATGGATTACCGTAGGTGATTGTTCATGATAGAGACTCAAAGTTTATGAGTAACTTTTGGCAGGCTGTATTTACATCTATGGACACTAAATTGGCTCCATCTATGGCCTATCATCCACAAACTGATGGACAGACAGAAATAGTCAATAAATAGTTGGAGACTTATCTTCGCCATTTCTACTATGATGTCCAAACTTCATGGGATTCTTGGTTACACTTGGCTGAGTTTGGTTATAACAATTCTACCTATGCTAGTATTGGAGTTTCACCCTTCGAGGCTTTGTATGGTTACAAGGTGCCCTTACCCACAGTCATCTTTAATGAAAGGATCAAACCTCATGGGAGGGAAGAGTTAGAAAGAATGCGGACCCTTCTTTAGCAATGCAAGATGAATCTTAGGAAAGCTCAAGACCAAATGAAGATGTATGCTGATGAGAAGAGGCGGCCTTTAGAGTTCCAAGAAGGAGAGTTGGTCTTACTGAAGGTGCCCAAGTCTAGGTACTCTACATTAAAAGATGGATCTAGTAATAAGCTTGCCCACAAGTTTTATGGTCCTTACCAAATCCTTAGCCGAATTGGAGACTTGGTATACAGATTAGAGTTTCCCTCTTCCACAAAGATTCACAATGTTTTGCATGTTAGTCAGCTCAAGCCTTTTTATGGTGATCCAGTGGATATAGTTGATGAGCTGCCACCTATTGATGAAGAAGATCTTATTCAGTACATCATAGAGGCTGTTATAGGTCAGCGTGAGAAGAAGCTTTGATCTCATTCTATCATGGAATATTTGATCAAATGGAGAGGTTTACCTCCTGAGGAAACTTCTTGGAGGCTTGATTCTATATTGTTTCTTTCTTAAGGGATATATTGGTGGCTAAAGCCTATTGATTATGGAGCTAGAGATGATGCAGACAGGATCAGGACAGCATGTTGTTTTAGAACAGTTTTTATCATGCCTAATTTTCAGAATTAAGCTATCTACATGGGCTTAAATTACTCTTCAAGAGCTCCGTTTTGATATATGGTACGCCTCATTTGGACACTTCTACTAGAAGTTATGGCAGATTTGGTCCAACAGGGTCTGTTTACACATCAAGGTGTCTACTTCATTTTGAGATTATCTGTTGAAGATTTTATGGCTCCATATACTTTTGAAGTATTCTAGATCATGTATATAGCTGAGGCCTACTCTTGTTCTTTAATTTTAGTCCATATGGTTGGTCATACTTCATTCATTTTCCCATTTGTAAAGTTGTAAAAACAGAGTAGTACTCTGTTCTATCCATCCTTTTCTAGTCTTTCAGGTTTGTTTTTTAGGGCAAAAACTTTTGGGAAGGGATGGATTGTAAGAAGCTGGGAATAAGGACTTAGTGTAAAATAATATTGATATTATGCCATGTCACACTAACATTGGTATAAAAGGAGAGGACATGTAATTTTTCATATCTTTTTGACACGTTAATACAATTACTGTCCTTCTCTCCCATCTTGCTCACCGCTTCCATGGCTTCTCTCTCTTTCATGTATTTTTCTCTCCAAATCTAGTATTTCTCTCTCCTCGTCACTCTTCTCTCTCTTCTACAGTCTTCTCTCTCCTCTTTCTCTCTCCCTAGTTCACTCTCTGACAATAACCATTTATAGTAATTTAGGCATGTGTTTCACTGTTTTCTTTTCATGCTTTTTTGCCTTCCAAAATCTTACTTGTTGCTTTTTCTATATTCATTTTTTATGTGCATGGTTGCATCTTCTTTCAAGTGTAACTTTCATATATGAACTCAGAATAGGGACATTAGGTACTCAAATAAAAGAAAACAAACCTATCAATAAGTCCAATACCAAAAGAAATGTGAAAATCCCTTCAGAATGGCAAAAAATGTTACTTTTTTATAAACGCATCACTTCTTGATACTTTTTGTCTTTGAAGACTTGTATCACTCAAAGTAAGTCTTGATACATTGGTAATTGTCTTTGACACTTGAATGTTTTGTCACTTATATGTCCGCCAACATATGATTTGGTACTTTACATTGTGTCGTACACTGACTTACTCTTCATAGGTCACTTCAATCATCAAATGCTCATCCCACATGCACAAACTAAAGTTTTGCAACATTGAAGAACCTATCCATTTTCACACTTTAGACACGCAGTGTATAGACACCGTCATGCCCTCATTCAAGTGAGTGTAGAACCCTAAATGAGGAAAAAATGGCATATCCTCATTAAAAGGGTGTGACAATATGTCTCATGTAAGAGAGTTTTAGAACTCCCTTAAGCACTACACTCTCATTTAGCAAAGTTAAATGAGAATGTATTTCCATGCCCTCATTAAGGGAAATTTTAGACTTGCTTCAAATGAGGGCATGGTGCAATGCCTTCGTCGGGGTGCTAGAGAATATGCTCAATATCAGATGTTGGACCAAAGGGTCATGAGATATTTGCAGGATATATCTTTTGGGAGCTAGAGATTGGGTAGTGTGGTTGTAACTGTAGATGTACTTGTATTTATTCACAATTTTCATGCATCTAAGGTAAAAATTGGGGGAGAATTTCAAGCAAAAGCTAGTTTTTGGAGGTTTTCTTGGTCATTGGGCTAAATTTCTAGGCTTCAAAACTCAAAAAATAGCTTATGCATACAAAATAGAAATCTACTAAAAAATAATATTTTTTCATAATATTTACCTAACTTTATAAAATCTTCACCTTTGATCGACCAAACATTTTCCCACCTATCTATGAACTAAAAATAATGAGAGTCTCTTATTTTTCACCCTACATGCATCATGTATACGATGATGTGCAATATATTCTAAGTCTTTAATGAAGATGGAAATTCCTATTCTATCCTATTTCTCTATTCACATCTCTATGCTTGTTCTATATTGTATTATGTTGTATAATTTATTAGGAATTTGTATAACTATTTTTGTATCAATTTCAAATATGTAGTATTATGATATATAATTGTTATATCCACACTAGATTACACTTGGAAACCATGATGATTTTTCCCTTAGTCATGAGTCTACATGCACACGTGCTCTCAAGGTCTACTAACACCTCCAGTGAGTCCTATGTGTGGATGGTGTTTCTAGTAAGAGCCATGGTGAACTATAACACCAAAGGTTTCATGATTACTCACTTTCCTCAATGACAATGCCCTTGGAGAATGACACTCTTGAGCACTCGCATGCAGTGGCCATAATCATTACCTCCAATTTGTGGGTCTCCTTTGTCTGCACTGATTGTTCTTGTGATATTGCTAAAGCTTATGAGTGAAAAATTTTTCCTTTCCAATCTTGATGGTGATTCCCTCTATCCTATCTTCTAGTAGCTCTATGGTGGTTGCAACTCAAATCCCTTTTCTTACATTCATGAAATCTTTCTTGCAAATCCCTCATGCTTTTATTGCAAAATTTGATATTAATTTTTCAACTGAGATGGATCTAGTGAATAAGGCTAGGATAGGTCTATATTGTTCGAATCTAGAATGTGGAAGAAGGTTGCTACATGGTTGGTATAGGAGCAATGATAGAATGATTTCCATAATGCGAAGGGAGCCTTCTTCAAATGGTTTTAGTAGGATAGATTGAATTCCTAGAAATTGGAACACGTTTGGAGCCTCAAGCAATGGTATTCTAATATATAACCCTATATTGCTCAATTTCAACTATTTTTGCTTCTATGAAGGAGGACCAGTGATAAGCACAATAAGTCTAAAGGAAACATTTTGCACACCATCTATATTGGGGGGTGAAATGATGAGCTCTCCTAAGATTTGGCAATAGAGGATATTGCTACCAATGATCTTTTGAATTTTTTTCAATAATCCCTATGGGTAGAAATGACATCATTACATGGTAAGAAAGAAAAAGGAAAGAAGTATCGCAAATCGGATAAGCAAAATTGCAAATTTAAAGATTGACTTGAATATGGACTTGGACCTGGAGAAAGACAATAACAACAATGAAATGGAATTTAAGGAGGAAGAAGCTTGAGAGTCCCAAGACAAGGATAAGGGCTAAAAATTCTCAAAGAGCACTTGAAAGGCCACAACCAAAACCCTCTATGTGCCAAATTTATAATCTAGGGTAACTGGCAGTAGATTGTGGTCTCAACTAGTTACTGTGTGGGACTTGCAAAACAATAACTCATACTATGGAGGTCTACTATTGTAATGCACACAATTTGATGGCCTAAATAAGGGATGGCAAGGAAGTAGAATGGACCCACTTGCTAATGGGAGTGCCTCGAGACCATCTACTCGAACCACATTTGTAGTCTCCTATACTCAGTAAGATAATCTACTGTTAGGGGTTAAAAAGGTCTAGGCCTAAATCCATTGGGGAGTACGTGAAAGAGAATACAAATAGAAGAAAGAGATACCAGAAAACAAGAATTCTTGACTACACTATAAAACACAAAAAAACAAATAGCCCAACAAGAAACTATATTACTCTTCTATACAATTGCAATAAAACCATTCAAGCTAAACACACTATGCTTAAGATGATAGCTTAGGAAAAATTTATCTGAGATGATAGCTCAGCATTACTCTTGCAACTCAAAAGAAAATTACAACACCAAGTACAAAGGAAAACTTCTTAGTCCTCACCTATAGTAGTACATAAATAAATCTTCAAATTTGTCTCAAAATATAACCTCTTGCATGCATGTCTTTTTGGGCCAAAGGCACCCATAAAGAGGTAGAATCCCTTGTCTTAGCCCTTTTAACCACAGCAACAGATCACTTATCTATTTACCCATGCTTTTAACAATAGCTTAGATAACTATTTTAACCATTTACAGCAACTCAAGTCTACTTTTCACTATTTTCTTTTCATTCTTTTTGCCTTCCAAACTCCTAGGGGGTCACTCATGAGTATATGTAAATATCATGTGGGTTCAAAATAAGGGATTTTTGTAATACCATTCTTATACATTATTTACATACAAAAGGGTGTCATATAAATGGGTTCTTTACATATTCAATTAAAAAGGGTTGTAATTAATTATTCAAGAAAAATTCACATATAAGAATATTTATAAATGTACCTTAAACACAAGTAATATAGAGGATATATATATATATATATATATAAATCCACTAGCCAAACTCTTCCTATTTGATTTTTCTATATTAATTTTTAAAAATTCATGGTTGCAACTTTTCTTAAACATAACTTTCACATACGAACTCAAAATACAGTCATAGGGTGCTCAAATCAAAGAGAATAAACTTATGAATAAATAATGCAGGTAGAATTACAAAAATCTTATCAGAATGGAAAAAAATATTACTTTTTCATAAATACATCATTTTTTTTATTTTTTTGGCTTAGAATAATTGTGTCACTCAAAATAAGTCTTGGTACATTGGTGAGACACTTAATTTTGGTCACTTATATGTCAGACATATGAACTAATCCTTGACACGATGTTGTAAACTAACTTACTCTTCACAAATCACATAAATAATTGAATACTCATCCCATAGGCACACACTGGATACTCATCCCACTAGAACAATAATTCTTAAATATATTGTAGAATACAAGAA
Organism: Lygodium microphyllum; assembly: GCF_053477565.2. Taxonomy (NCBI): domain Eukaryota; kingdom Viridiplantae; phylum Streptophyta; class Polypodiopsida; order Schizaeales; family Lygodiaceae; genus Lygodium; species Lygodium microphyllum. The sequence continues at coordinate 78,319,341 of NC_141163.1, read as the reverse complement.
ATACATAAATCCATCAAGCTACTTTATTACTCTTCAGTACAATTGCAATAAATCCCTCAAGGTGAGTACACTACACATAAAGCAATAGCTTAGGAAAACTTTGTTTGAGATGATAGCTTAGCATCACTCTTATAACTCGAAAGAAAATTGCAACAGTAAGTATACAGAGAAAATTTTTAGTCCTCACCTATAGCAGTAGGTAAACAAATCTTCAAATTTGTCCCCAAAAATAGCCTCTCACTACAACAAAAACGAGGCATAGACGTGCACGTTAGATGCGCAAAGTCGAGCGCATCTATCAGAGCATCTATAAATGCGTGTAAACGTGCGTGTAAATAGACGCGAATTTTGCGTTTATATATCCGCGCAAATAGATGCTAATATAGATGCGCTATCAGACGCACAATTATTTAACCACCTGAAATTAGCAATTCACATAATTGAAAAACCAAAGTTAATAATTATTTAACCACCTGAAATTGATTCTTGAGCATGCACATGTGTGCATGATAAAAACCATAGAATTAAGAATACACATTGAATCATTAAATTAAAAAAATAGAGTTAATAATTACTTTTTCATTTCTCTCTAATGAATGGAAGTTCCTCCAATTGACAAGCCTGATATAAGTAATTAGCGGCAAGCGACAGAAACCTTACAATTAGTAGCAAGCATTGCAATATGTATCTCGTAATTTCTCTATGTACTTGAAGATGATAAAAGATACTTCCTTTTTATTATGGAAAACTCAATGCTTGCTTTAAAATTGACTATTGATTCTTGAATATGCACATGTGCGCATGATAAAAAGCATAGAATTAGGAATACACATATATTGAATCAATAAGCAAATTAAGTATGTTACAGTGAATGAACCATCTCATCTTCAATGAGATCAGCCCTTGCTAAACTATCTACTTCTAGGTTTATGTTACCAAGAGGTAGCGAAACAAATAAGTCTATCCCACTATCAAATGTGTTGCTATATTGCTCAATAACTTCATCAATATCATCAACAATCACATTATTGTCTTCTTTTGCGTTTCCTTGAACATCATCGCAAGGTTCATCTTGTACTATATCACGCATATCATCCATTATGGTGTCATCATGCACATCATCATTATTTGTTGGATTGTCATCTGCTATCTCCATGTTGGTAATATTACCATATATTGGTTTTGAACGATTAGATATAGGGATGACATACCACCATCGGTTATTGTTTACCATTGGATGATACACAACTTGTATTTGAAAAACAAAAGCAAAAAACTTAAGTACTTATTATATTGTGTATATGTATCACATGTATACGTATAAAAAATTTAGCCTTTGCATATATACCTGCTCGCATTGTTGAGGTAGTACTAATGTGTCATTCTTGTTTTTGTGAAATTTTGTAGAGTCAATGATTACAAAACCACTTGGATGACGTCTGATTGTGCAATGCTCACCATTTGTTACCACTTATTTAAACCACTTCACATCCAGTACATATATAAAGAATCGTCTGAAGTCAAGCTTCAGAATATCTTGGATCAAGCCACAATAACCTTCCATGGTACCATTGGTAGCCTCGAAGTGAGCAAGGACACCACAATCTTGGGTATTTCTCTTTTCATCTATACGTTGAGTTCGAAGATGTTTACCCTCACACCAAAGTGCATTGAATAATGTGCACTAGTAGTAAAAGATAAAAGATCAAACATGTCAATTATTTATATAAAATAAAACTTAAACAAATTAATTGATAGTATGTCTCACCTTTGATAAGAAACCTCGTGTGTATTCCCACTCTTCTTGAGATATATTAATTTCCTCCTCTTTTTCCATTCTCTCCATTTCCTCATGTAACCAATCTATGTCAATATGACATGGGAGTGCATTTAGATGATCTGGAAATGAGACATTACGTCCATATCTAGTGCGAAATTCTTGTCTTTCACTTTTTCTTCTTGCCCTTGCTTCATTATATAGTGTCACCCATTTGCTCATAACATCACTATTGAGCACACAAAAACTATTTAACTTACGAAGTTCTTCTTTTGTTAGCACTTTACTCATTCCTTTTCCTTGAGGTACTATAGAGGTCATCCTCAAGTCTTCATCATCTTTCCATAGTCATGGTTGAGAGGGATCCACTTCAACAAGATATTCAGAGATATAAATAAGGGATGATTGCACTAGCCAACCCTCAGCCATGCTTCCCTCAGGCCGTGCTTTTTGCCTCACAAAATCTTTCAAGGTTTTCATGAAGCGCTCAACAAAAAACATCCACCTTACATGAACTTCCCCACAAAGTGTGATCTCATCAATCAAATATACGAGTAAATGTAATTAAGTAGTCAAAATGGATCGAGGAAAAATTTCCTCCACCAAACAAACCACCTTGATAGATAATACTCGAGCATCTTGCAATGTGTTTGGATCAATTTCCTTCGAGCTCACGTATCTGTCAAGATGTATTTGAGAATTGTTTATTTTTGTGTATAAATTCAAAGATATATAATGAAAAAATACAATGTATACACACCTCACAAGCTCTCCCATCTTGTAAATGATATCACATACATCTTTGGAGGCACAATGGGATATGCTAGTAGGAAGTACGAACTGAATGTAAACAATATTCATAGATGCAAATTGTCAGTAGAGGAAAAAGTCATCATACCCCAAAGTTTACACATAGTTATGCCACTAATTACTATATTCATGGTTAGAGATACCCTTGAATCATTTTGTGCCAATCGTGGGAATTCAAACCAAATTTGCTCCACACCTCTTTTCTTTTTCTTTATGAAGGCTCCCTTGAGACATCTCATACATCCTGTGGGTGTTCGAAAGCTATATATTTGTTCCTTCACTATTTTTTCCTTGTTCTTTGACAATATCCAAGGTGCATGGGGTAGCTCAATCTTTCCTCTAGGTCCAATTCGTGGCCAGGCTTGTCTCATGCGACCAATGTTACGTAAATCCTCCCTTATATTAATTGAATCGCGAGCCCCTATCAAGTGATCCCATAATGTAGATACAACATTTTTGAATATGTGCATGGGGTCCAACAGGTGATTGATCTTGAGTTCAGTCCAGTACGGAAGACGAAAGAATATAGAGAACCTAACAAACAAACAATATATTATGTAAACATTTCATCATGCTAAATACTTAAAAGTCAATAAAGAGAAATGCACTTCTTACCAACTCATGCCATGTGGAGGGTGGTTGTCGGCATTAATCCATCTCTCCTTTCAATCTCGAATGGTTAGAGATTGTGGAGTCATTCCATTAGTAGGGAGAACATATTTGGGATGGTCAATAGGAAGAAATCGATGATGATTGTCGTAGATAACCTTCTTTAAACATGCCGGCCTAGAGGAAACTAGAGAGGGACCGCAAATAGGACATGCATGATATCCTGACATGGTTAAACCTGAAAAAACAAGTGAATTAATAAAATGCAATTGATTCAAGTCTTGAATTTCAAATATAGAGTTATATACATGTACCTGAACACTCTCCGTATCCTAGAAAGTCGTGCATGGTCCACAACAACATGGCCTTCAATGTGAAATCTCTAGAGGATGCAGATGCACTTGTATCTTGCACCTCAATACCTTCCCATAACATTTCCAACTCTTCAATCAAAGGCTCTAAGTAAATGTCCATGTTTTTTATCTTGTGCTTTCCAAGAATCAGAAGGGACAACATCACATGTCCCTTTTTAATTGCCATGGATGGAGGAATATTATAGTTCACCAATACCACTGGCCATACACTGTATGATGTGCTTTTGATGCCAAATGGATTGATTCCATCCATACCTAAACCAAATCTCAAATTTCTTGGCTCTTCTTTGAAAACGGGCCACAAATTATCTATATGTTGCCATGCGGGTGTGTCTGCAGGGATCCTCCATTTTCCATCACTTAAACGATGACTAGCATGCCATGACATGAGCTTTCCAATAAACTTACACTTGAACATAAGTTTTATACGTGGAACAATTGGAAAATGTCGCAAAACCTTACGAGGCACATCCATTGACTTCATCTCCACTTCGTATCTTGATTCACCACAAACAGGACACTCTCGTGCGAACTCATGAATCCCACGAAATAAAACACAATCATTGACACATGCATGGAACTTGACATAATCGAGGCCTCCCAGAGATGTCAAGTAATGTCTTGCTTGCTCTCTCTTAGCTGGCAATTTGTTTCCTTTTGGAAGCATTTGTGATAATAACCTATATATATTTTAAAAGTGAGTTAAAAAACCACCAACATATATTTCTGTCTGATTTCAAAATAGAGAGGTTAATAATTAATATTATGATTCATATATAAGCCAAACTGAATTAATACCTACTTCAATAACGCATCCAAACTGACATTACTCCATCCATAAATTGTTTGCAAGTTAAGTATCTCGAGGGACACACGAAGAACGGAGTACGTACAACCTTCATACAACGGAGTAGATGATGCTACATACAGTGGATCATCTGGCTTCGTAGAGTGACCTTCTCCTTGAACTGGTTGTGAAAATAGATGGTGTACCATGTTGTCCAAAATCTCATCCTCTACGACTTGATGGGGCATTTCATGAGGGCTACTATCATGGTCGTTAGTCTCTACTCTTCTTGAAGACTCTGCCTCCTCGCGTCGACGTTTTGCAGCCTCTCGCCGCCCGGGAGGGAGCATCTGAGGATGTGGCACCGCATCCTGCTCAACCACAAAAGGGAGTTTCATGTATGTTGATATATAATTCTCGTAACATAGATTAGCAATCTTAGTGGTAAAAAAAAAACAATGAATACCGGTGATTTTTCTTAGTCCCATTCTCCATACAAGCTAAGGTGTGACATTGCAATTTGACGTGCTCAAAAAATACACCCTCGACAACGATCACACATACATCTAATTTTTCGTCGTAGCCATGCATCTCGATTATGAAGATGGAATGTTTCATCCTCACTTGAGGATGTGCTCATTGACTCACCAGCTTGCACCGCACTAGGTGATGACGATGTTGACATGATTAAACCTAATTCATGACAACATCAAAATATTTGTCATTCATATGTTTACATAAGATCTTAATTTTAAATACACAAAAATCATTGTCTTAAAACTTATCTTAACTTATCAAAACTTAAGAAGAATTCACTATCAAAACTTATCTTAAAAACAAAAAATCATGATAAATCCCAAATGCGCGTCTAAATACGTGTCTGTCTATGCGTCTATTTTCACGTCTATCTACGCGTCTATTTTGGCATCTATACTCGCGTCTATCTGAACAACAGATGCACATATACACGCAAAAAGAGACGCACACGTCAAATTTCAAACCATATTTAAATCATTTCTTTTCAAACTGCACCTTTCCTTTCTTGCGTTTTTTGCGGTTTTGAAGCTTGAGTTTAGCCGACATGTAGTCTCTTCATGCCTCACCTAGTCTCTTTATGCCTCACCTCCTCATGACTCACCTCTTCTTTCATTTCAAACACACAAGAAGGGAAAAAGGAAAGCCAAGGAGAGGAAGAAAGAGAGAACAAGAAAGAGGAGAACAAGAAGAAGTAGCAAGCAAGCAAACAAGCATCAAGGGAGGGTAACTTACCAAGGAGAGGAAGAAGGAGAAGGAGAAGAGCCACCACCCACCACACCAAACACCCAAGGTGAGTCTCTCTCTCTCTCTCTTTTTGTTTCTCTCTTCCTCTCTCTACTCTGTCTGTGTATTGCTCATTTGTGATTCCATTATAATGTATTGCATTATGTAAATCGTCAATGGCTGTCGTCGTCCAAAATCGGCCGACCTAGTGCGTCTGCTAGCGCGTCTACATCTCAGTGTAGACGCGGACATAGACGCACAAATATTGTCTCCTCTCAGTGCGTTTGAGAGGGCATCTTACAGCGCGTGTGCTATGCAATGCACACGTGCTGCACAGAAGTTTGACCTACAGCCTACACGTGATTTTAGATGCACATTGACCTGGGATGCACGTCTGGCAGCGCGTCTGTGCTGCAGGTTAGATGCGCAAATAGACGCACATTGACCTGGGATGCACGTCTGATAGCGCGTTTGTGCTGCATGTTAGATGCGCAAATAGACGCGCTGGACAGAAGATGAAAAGCAATGTTATGTCAAAGGCTAAAAAACTGCAATGTTATACTTTTATACGCATTAAAAACTACAAGGTCCTATTGTGTGACATCACTTAGAGCAGAATCTTGTTGCGTGGTATTGATTAACTCCTAAATAGAAGTCTAGTTAGATCTAAAAGTGACAAATTAGGAAATTGTATACTTTTATACACATTTATACAATGACATGTGTTTTTTTAACAGATGTCATATCCTGGTTCATCTAGCAATGACCCAAATGTGGATCGCATGAATGATACATTGGCCTCCTTTGGCAGGGGGGTCAATGCATTTTTTGGAGGTTTTCCTAGTAGGGAAGACTTCATGGGAGAGATGACTAGACACCTTGGCCGCTCTCCCACAGCGGACGAGGTGTTCAGTGTCATGTCTGGGATGCCTCTAGCGTCTTTGCCTGGCATTACTTCCCAGACTCCACATGCAGGTACTCCACATATAGGTACTCCATATGTAGGTACTCCTTTTGCAGGTACTCCACGTGCTCCACGTGCATTGGCTGAAGCACAAGCATCTGCAGAAGCACGTGCATCTGCAGAAGCACGTGCATCTGCAGAAGCTTGTGCATCTAGCGAGGTAGAGGGCAGTCGACAGAGAGGGAGGAGGGAGAGTCGAGGGGGAGGACGAGGGTTGTGTGGGGGTTGCCTAGGAGGTGGCGAGCGATCACCCTCACCAGTAGATCATGTAGAGGAGGTTGTACGCCATTACTATAGAGTTACAGATGCCGATGGCATCTATCATGATGATGAGGGAAGGGATCTAATGGCACACATGAGGAGCGTCATGCATACGATGTATAAAGATTGTTTCATTGCCTTCAAAAATCAGAAAAGCGGCTTGTGGCAGGAGGTGTTGAGGGCAGTCCATAGGAGGTACCCAAATCCTGAGGGTCAGTGATTCTCGGATGATTGGGGAGGTACAAAAGTGAGGGATATGCTTCACAACAAAAGATCCCACCTCATGACACGGGCTAGGGACTCACTGCAGAGGCTGGAGGAGGGGCGTGGAGCCTACAGCCAACCACCTATGTGCCACTGCGTAGAGTGGAAGAAAGCCAAGAAGAAAGCAGCTGAGAAAGTGAAGAGTCGCTAGCACGCAGAGGCGCGATGGATCCAAATGGAAACAATGGGATCGTCGCATTATGAATCAGGTGGCAGAGAGTTGTGGGAGGCACAGTTTGTAAGTATATTTTGATTTCTAGTTTTTTAAATGTATATTTCTTTAAATTCTTTATATATTTAGTCTAATATATTGTGACGTCTAATTGTTTGTATATCTCTAAATGTTTTACAGACTACCATCGTTGGTAGGACACCTACCCCTAGAGAGGTAGGTTACCATCGAGGCCATAACCGCGCAGCAACATGGCTTCACTTTTATGAGGAGGGTCTCATCACTGAGGACCAATACAACCAGGCCATGAGGATTCGACAGCCAGAGGAGGTATGTTTTTCTTACTTTCCTATTAAAAGTATAACTAATCACAACTTTTTCTCCACCTTGTCTATGTAAGCAACCCTGATCTTTTGTGTGTGTAGGCGAACCCGGATGTGGAGCACAGCGAGGAGGGGGATAGCGACGCTAGTAGCCATGGTGGTACTAGCGAGGATGTTTCCTCTTTAGATTCGTAAAGGAGCGCCATACCTCCTCATGAGGCCTTCTTTTCTTGTATATGTATGATATCTCTTTGAGCCTACTGCTTGCGGCTACGCTTTAGGTCGCAAGCACTCAAAACTTCCCTTGTAAATGCTTTGATATATAATGAATACATGGACTTTCACTTTCAATTCTTGTGCCCGTAAGATACATTGTATTTTTCCCAAATACACAATCTGATGTATGGGAGGGGGATTATAGACGTGGAATGATAGACGCGCAAATATATTATAGATGTGGAATGATAGACGCACAAATAGACGGGCGGATAGACGCGTCCGTAAGTTTTTCTTTGTATTCAAAAATCACATCTAAATGTGCGTGTATGAGGCTTTTTTGTTGTAGTGTCTATGCATGCCTTTTTTAGGCTAAAGGCACATGTAAAGAGGTATAGACCCTTGTCTTTTACTTTAGCCATGTTAATCACAATAGTAAATTACTTGATTATTCACCCATTCTTGTACCAATGGCCTACATCTTTATTTATAACCATTTATAAAGAGTTCAAACTTGCTTTTCATGATTACTTTTCGTGCTTTTTACCTTCCAAATTCTTATTCTTTTTTTTTCTTATATTCATTTTTTTATGTGCCTGCCTACAACTTGTTCCAATCATAACTTTCATAGAGGAACTTAGAATAGTGTCATTATTACTTAAATCAAAGCAAACAAACCTATAGATAAACCAATGTAGATAGAATTACAAAAATCCATTTAGAATACCCAAACATTTCTTTTTTGTAAGTATGTCACTTTTTAAATAATTTTAAGCTTGTAAGACTTATGTCACTCAAAATAATTCCTAGAACATTAGTAATGATCTCTAAAAATTTAAATTTGGTCACTTACATATCCTACATATGAACTGGTACTTTAAATTGTGTTATTTACTAACTTACTCTTGATATGTCATATAAATCGCTGAATAGATCATCCCATAGGCACACACAAAAGTCATGTAGCATTGAAAAGCCTATTTGTTTTCACACTTTAGACATGTAGTGTCTCGACTTCAACCCCCTCTAAACTTGCACATGCTTCGGTATGTGGCAGTTACTCTTTTTTGTAGGTTCTTGATATCTTCATTATTTTCCATAAGCCTTGAATATTCTTTTTCTTCAATATCATGCTCTACCTCTACATCTTCAAGCTCTATCTCTTCATATTTCTTTAATCCTCTTCTCTTAAATATCTTGATTCTATTACTTGTAACTTGAACCCTAAGCTCTGTCCCATCTAGTTCACACAAGGCATATGTAGTATTGTCAAAACCATCACAATGTATGGTGCAAACCACCTCTTGAATACCTTCTTGAATGTGATGTGTTGATTATCTAGACTATTGTCATATATCAACACCCAATCACAGCCTCTTTCATAACCTTGGGTCTCAACTTGTATCTCCTATCAAATTTGTATTTATTCTTTACTCTTTCCTCTTTCAATCTCCAGACTACATCTTTAGATTTTGAGTCTCCTCTCTAGTTGTTGCAGCTCCATATAGTGGTCATTAACTCAATAGGCATCACTGGCATCTCTATAACTTGTGGTAGCACTGTGCGTAGTACAATCTGCCCATAAAGGAAAAGGTGATTAATATGTCAACTCTTTCTCTGCAAGCCTTTGCTAAGGTCTTTACTACGGGCTAATGTCTTCTCTCACTCTTTCCATTACCCTCTTGATTATAAGATGAAGTCAATGCTAGCTTTATATCCAACCTTGAAAAGAACTCTTTGGATCTAACTCTCCTTTGTTGGTAGTCATGTTTCCTACACATCCATACTTGCAAAAGACATCTTTAAGAAGAAACTTACATACTATAGTGGTATTCTTGGTCCTTAATGCTCTTCCTTCAGCCTAGTCAATCATATCTTCTCTTGAAAGCACAACTTATCTCATTAGCCACAACCCTACAAGCATAGTAAGAAGGTTAACAACCCATTTATATTCTCTTGAAAGCACAATTTATCTCATTAGCCACAACCCTACAAGCATAGTAACAAGGTTAACAACCCATTTATGATGCATGCATAAATGATACGTAGGGTGTAACTCGTCTCTATGCCATACTAAAGATACATTTAGCACTCTCCACAAGACTATACAAACTCTAAAACATCCGTATCAATTCCCTTCCACAAGTAGCACTCTTTAATCTTCTCAAATTTAGCTTTTACTCCTTTATGTCTTGCCCACAAGCCTTCATGGAAATCCTTCATAATCTATACCTATCTATCTCTGCCTCACAAATTAATCTCAATGGTGATCCCCTTTTCTTCTTTGGATATTATAAATAAAAAATCATCTTTCAAGAAGTAGCAATAATACTTCCTTCTAATTCTCATGAATTTTGTCTCTATCAATTTTTCTATGTTGGGCCAGTGTACTTAGGTGTATTGGCCAATCCATAGTTGTTCATCCTCATAGAATTCCTATGTAAAAATATTCCTTAGAAAATACCAAGCATTTATGATGCATTGTAGAGGCTATATGAATTTATGATTCTCTTTAAATTGCAATATGAGAAATCCATCTTAATATGGTTATATCTAGAGTAGAACAACTCATGATCATGTCTAACAGAGGCAAAACAATCTCTATCTACTATCACTAGAGCATGATATAGTACTATTTATCACACTCTAATGCAGCCATAATGCCCCATAGCTCTCTCTTGATTTCTCAATATCTCATCTATCTTTCATTTAAAACTTTAGCACCAAACCTTACTACATATCCATTCCCTTCATCATCTCAACCTATAGCCTAACCAATTCCAATCGGACTAGTGACCACTATAATAATGATAGGCTTCCCATCTCCTTGCTCTAGTTTTCTCAATGTTGGTGCAATCCTTAAAACCTTCTTCACTTTCCTTATATATTTTCTATGTCTCTTATCCCAAAAGTATTGGAATATAATCCATGAGCACTAAAAGGAAAGTCTACTTGGTAACTTTGTATGCATCCTCTATGAAATCCTCATTTTTTAGGGCTATCTTGAAACCATCCCATATATTTCCATAATCCGTGTAGCTAGGCCTCTATGTAGCTCCATATTTCATAAGAAACAAACCTGGTAAAATATCTTAGTATATCATCTACCAGTACATTGATAAGCTCTAGCTTCTTCATATAGAAGCAAAGGAACCTCAAAATATTTTTGCTATCAAACTTGTCATCTCTACAATCACTTCTTATAGTGCCTCGACAATAGTCTCTTCACATTTAATCAATTTATAAGTCCTTATAAAATCTATGATACCTATGTCCTGACAACAACTTCATCTTCAACTGGTTTTCTCATCTTGTAAACTCTCAGGTAGGCTTATCACATCAGGTTCACTAGGGGTTGGAAGGGTCTAGGTGTAAATCTATTATGGATCAAAGCTGCAATAAATCCCTGCAAGTTAAATGGACTGCACCTAACTAAGATGATAGCTTAGGAAAATTCTATTTGAGACAATAACTGAATACCACTCTTATAGCCTAAAAGAAAATCGCAATAGTAAGTAAAAATGAAAACTTTTAAGTCCTCATCTATAACAATATGTACCAAAATCTTTAGATATATCCCAAAAAAACCTCTTTTAGGCAGGCCTTTCTGGGCTAAAAGCACCTCTATAAAGAGATATAATCACTTGCCTTTTACTTCAACCTTATTAATCACATTAGTAGATTTCTTGTTTATTTACCCAAGCTTGTAAAAATAGCTTAGATATCTATTTATAACCATTTATAGCAGTTCAAGCTTTCTTTTAACTGCTACTTTTTAAGATTTTTTCCTTACAAATTATCATTCTCTATTCTCTTCTTTTTTTTGTGTCGAGTTGCAACTTGTTTCAACCATAAATTTCATACATAAACTCATAATAAGGTTATTAGGGTACTCAAATTGAATTGAATAAATCCTTCGATTAGTATCAATCAAAGTGGAAGGTATCCCCTTTATGGTGTCATTAGTTGTCCTCAATATGAAATAAGTAGGAGAGGATTATTGCATTTTTCTAGAAATGGCTTTGGTAAGCTTTAGTTGCTCACAATTAGAACCAAATTGGCTAACATTACATCAAGGGCATAACCTGATTTTCCAAATAAGATCCCTCCACCCCATCAATGCTAGTTCAATTAGTGATAAGAGAAACAATCGATATAGTGAAAGGTTTGAATAAATATATCTTGACAACAACTAATTATTATACCAAATGGATCAAGGCATGGGTCTTGAAGGATAAGTCTTCTCAATCAGTAGCATTGTGTCTATTTAAAGATATTTTAAGTTGGTATGGCTACTTAATGGAATTGGTTCATGTGGGCACTTTTAAACAAGATCATCAAGTGTTTTACCTTCTTCCGAATGATTCATTAGAAGTCTTCACCATACCATCCTCAATCCAATGTGTTAGCTAAGTCTATTATCAAAAAATTATGCTATATCTTAACTAAGTTGGTGGAGCACCATCAAAAGCATTAGGATACCAATATTCTAGCAGCTCTATGGTCCTATCTACATCTTTCAAATTTGGGATTTCTCCTTACAAGTTGGCTTTCGGTCTACAAGTTGTTACACCATAGGAATTTTTGGCATCTAATATATGGATAGCAATTTCCAATCATCTCCTTTTAGAGGATTCTTTGCATAATTGGTTGGAAGCCATTGATCAAATAGATGGAAGATTAGATCTAGAGTGGTTATCTTTTGTTATAACTTCCATTGAGGTAGAAATATTAGATAGATTGTCTTCCTAACAAACACTTATTTAAATAGGACAAGCGATATTACTCTTTTTTAAGAGCTAGATGGCCAAGCTTCTTGAAAAGTTAAAGTTCTAATGGAGATATCCCTTTTGGGTATTCTGTATTTTCAACTCCAATGCATTTTATTAGACAGAATTGCAAGGGAACCTCCTTCGCATACAATGAATGGATTTAGGCTGTGACATTACCACAATGACTGATTGATGTGTCCATTCCCTATTTCTTATTTGTCTAAGGAGTCTCCCAATTCTATTGCTCTAAATTCTACCATTATTTTGGATTCCACTTCTCTCCCTCCTTTTGACTCCTAGGTTTTAATGGTTGTGTGAATTGTAGTCCAATTTGGGTTCACAAAACTCGATTAATGTAGCAAGCTTTCAATGCACTTACTCATTTTTTAGTAGGGGTGGTCACACTAGTGGTGATATGGTGTTTTGAGATGTGGGCAATGTTTTGGAACCATAATGGATTTTTGAGCTCATGTGGCACACATGCATTTGTGGAAATATTTTATGTCTTCTTGATTGTTCCATTAACATAGAAAATCCCAATTCTTTCTTCTTAATACTCAAAATTCACTCCTTGCATCGTTCTTGTAACTCTTTCCCTTAATTTCTACTTGGTTGGCATGTAAACAAGCTTGATTATCATAGAAAGAGGGTTCATACAAGGGCCACTAGGTGTCCTAGCCTCATTCACCTAATTCCTAAGAATTACACCCTAGGGATGATTAACAAACAATCTTTTAATCGTTGCAAAATTTAGTCCAAGAATCCTATGTTGGGTGACCTCTAAGAACTCGACCTTCTTCCTTGGTGATGATAAGTTTCTTCTAGGGAAGGGCATGCCACTGCTGCCACCCATCAAGTGAAGATCAAATACAATTGCAAATGATGATATCCATTTCACTCCAACATGCTTGAGAAAATAGAAATATAATGCAACAACACACAAGACATGAGAAGCGAGGACCACCTTGGTAGTATAGTGAAGCCCCCTCCCAAATTGAGTGAGGGTGGTGATCACTTTTTCAACTTAACCTTGATTCTTTGTCTAACGTGATTAAAGCATTATCTAAGAATAACCATGATACCTAAAGGGGATCTCAAGTATTTGAACATGTGTTTAGCTTGAACTAGTTGAAAGCCTACTACAAATTCATCATGAAAGCTTAAAGGCACCTCAAGCATAGGTTTATCCACTTGCATCATGTTTAGAATTATCATGTGAAACAATTTAAGATGCAAAGTACCTGTAAGAAGTCTGATAGAGTTGATGGATCTTTCTCTAAGCATGATCAATTTATCACCATGGCAAAGAGTAAAGGTGCAATCAACCAACTCTCATAGATGGATCTATAGAGGTGAAAGGACTTAGAAAGCATGCCACTAATCACCACCTTGGCAATAGCATTGGAAAAAAATGCTTTAATCATATGGCAAAATATTGCACCAAATCCCAAGTTAGTTAGGATTACAAAATCCAATGAACATGATCATATGCCTTATTTAGGTCCACATTGACATGTATTACCTCTTGACCATTTCTTGTTAAATATTAATGTGCAAATGTGAGACCTAGAATGACATCATGAACACTTGTCAAATGGGAAACCATAATGGTGTTGGTGAAGAATACATAGGATCACCTACTAGATTCTAAATGTTAGGACTCCACAATAAGAATTTATATGAAGGCCACAAGATGCCAGACAAGTTGACATGAATAATGATTACGAAGAAACATGATATCATTAGATGCTCATGAAATGATTTGACACAACTTATCATAATGTGAAGGATCAATTAATATGAATACCTTTCACTGGGATAGGATGGGTTTGCAGTTCTTATTGATGAACACATTGAAAATAATATAAGCAATGCACAATATGAAGTAATGATTGTAGCTCTATTCAACCAAAACTAAGCTAAATCCATCATTGTGATTCTTTTAAACGTAGCACAAATAAAAACAATAATGCAAAAAATGTAGGATGGTATTTTCTCTTTTATATATATTGTTGAGTTCTCTCTAGAATACATTGTTGAGCTCTCTCTCTCTCTCTCTCTCCCTCTCTCTCTTCCCATCATAGATAGGCACTTACAGTTTATGTGTCTACATACATATGCATGTGAATAACACACACACACACACACACACACACACCATGTTTAGATATGTCCAAAATAACAAACTATTTAGTCAACAATAGTGTTGGGGCAAAAACAAAGGGCCTAAGATGTCGAGAATGCCTTAAAATTTCAATTGCACACCCAAAAATGGTGTCTTGGTCTCTTTATCCTAGATTAGAATATATCTAGCTATACTACATGCCCATGGTTCTTTCTAACCTAGGTTGGAATACCTCTAGCTATACTATATGCCCATTGCCAAATTGCAATCTCCTACTCTCTCCAAGAGAAATAATCTATCTTCATGCCTTTGATGCTATCGAATTTCATGCCAAAGCCTTGGTGACCACACATCATCTTACACACATTCTCGGGGAAGTTACTATACGTATATCCTCTGCATCACGTGCGTTCAAGGCCTATTTATAAATATCCTTATCTGTGAATTTTTCATGAATAAAACATAACTCTTTTTTCTATTCAATCTATAAGTAACCCCTTTATATTACACCCTTATGTATGTAAAAAAAAGTATAAAAATGGTATTTTAAAATAATCTTATTTTGAACCCACGTGATGCACACATATATTCATGAGTAACTTACCCAAGCACACATTAATGATTGTAAACTCATCAAGCTACTCTATCCTCGACTCTACACCAATCCAAAGCAACATGCAATATAAATAGTACACATATATTAATAAATTTTACAAGCAAAGGATAGAGGATACTAGAATTAACACCACATGCAATAACAAGATTTCCATGTGAAATCTTCCACGAGGAATCACAAAAAGAGACATCATAACCTACATCTTCTAAGGTGCTAGCAAAGTTAAGGCTCTTTGAGAGAGCTGGTAGATGATGTACATCATGAAGAATGAATATGCTACCTAAACCAAAACATTATTGGACATCACCAATACTAATGATTTCCAATGCCAAGCAAATGGGTAGATCTAGTCATACTATAATAGGAGTGAAACTACTCTCTATGAGGGTTCACATGAGAAAGGAAGCCCCTAAATCTATCAACCAACATTGAGTATATCCTAACAAAGCATCAGTCAGCCCGAAAGCATCCAAAGAAGAAGCTACCAAGATAAGTTCATCAAATACATCAGTCTACACCACATTAATCTTCTTAATCTTGACATTAGATTTGCAAGGCATAATGCGGCAATCATCATTCTTATCCTGGACTTTACCCTTTCTATTTTCCTTGCACTTGTCTTCATGCATTTTATGGCACTATGGGCTGAATATGACCTGCTTTTCCATAATAATAACAAGTAAGATTGGACTTACAGCTGTGGGACCTAATGTGAGATTGTCCACATGTCTTATATTGAGATCTATTAGAGTATCTTTCATGGCCATTTCCATCCTAGCAATCTCCCATAGTCAATGCATGGGACATTTGAGAAGCATCCACATTCTTTATGTTCACCTCTTCTATCAAGAGGGCACTCTCAACATCCTTAGCATAAAGAGAGCCCATCCTTAGCATAGAGAGTTGCATGAGAAGTATTCGACAACTCAAGTAGAGTACCAAGCAGAAATAAAGGATACAAAGTATCCTTGAACTCAATCTCCTGTGAAGCTAAATGGTTGTTGATGGAGTGAAACTCATTCAAGTCTACAGACATAGAAGTCCCTTCCTTCATGCAAAGGTCCATCAAATTTTTTAATCAATACATTTGAGATGCAAGACTTTGCATGTCATAAAGATTCTTAATTTGCGTTCAAAGCTCATATGCAGTCTAATTTCCAATTACAACATTGTAGTGAACATGCTTAGAGAGTGATAAAATGATTGTGGACTTACATAGCTCATCTAGTTCATTGCAATCCTTAGTCGCATTGTTTTTGGGTTTGGCACCCCCATTTTTTAGTGATCTACCCTACAATTTTTGCACTAAAACTTGCCATATTTGGGTTTTTCAATAGTTATAATTGGTCTCATCTAGTTTCTCAATGAAAATAGCACTATCACAAGAATCACTAGCCATAATGAGACCAAGAAAGTACAAAGCAGGGCATGATGGACTGCCATAATATCTTGCAAATCAACCCCAAAACCAGTGCTAATCAAGTGAGAGATAGGAGATACTGGCAAAGTAATGAGATGTTCACAAACTGTCAGCAAAAAACTATCAACTTCAAGTGACTTCCTTCTAATAGAATGCATAGAGTTGAAATGACATGTTGATGTAACAAATTGCAGCAATATGCCAACAATCAATTATGGGTAGCCAAGAAGGAAGAAGCCAAGAACAACCAACACGGAAGATTATCACAGCTACAGTGTGTCAAAAACCATACATGCAATAGGCATAGACATTATTTACAGGGGTAGGTCTCAAAGGTAAATGAAGAGAAATGCCAAATGCATAACCCATTGAGCATAGCTCAATACATAGCTCAGAAACCCATAAATACTAATGATAACACCCTAATAGATATAAGTACCAGGTCCAAGCCAAGAGATCAAATCAACCCATGATAGGGTAAGTGCATCCAATAAATATCAAGAAAGCATGTACATGTCACAATGAGTCCCACTAGTATCTTAATGTAATAAGCTCAAGCTCAAGTGCATAAACCAAATGCTCTGTAGTACATCCAAGTGTCAATGTGGCTCAATACAAAAAGCCGAGTAGCTCCAACGGAAATAAAAGTCAAATGCCAAAAGAGTAAGCAAAACTAAAAACATCTTATGAATGATATCTAAGTATCCAAGATCCATAGGGCTTACATTGGAAATCATTGAAACCAAGTAGTCTGCAAGACTCTCACTATAGCATCCAAGGATAGGAATGATAGTCAATGTCAAAGCATCCAAGCTCCAATCTCAACTTAGGAGCATGTCATAAACATATCCATAGGCATACATGGTAATCAAAGTGTTTGTACATCCAATATGTGGTACTTGAGTAGCTTCAAAGCATAATGAGCATAATCTTTATCAAAGAATTGTTTGCTATCCACTATGAATACTAGTGAAATCTCTGCTAGAACTAAGCCAATGCAAGCTCAATCAAAACGCAAAAACATTCCAGGATATGTGTCGAGCATCCTCAAGTGTCAAACTAACATTCGGAGGTATCAATACCAAGCTTCGACATCATCAAATGACAAGAGGCATATGCTTTTCCTAGATAAGTGACACTCGCGGGTATCAATACCAAGCTTCAACATCATCAAATGACAAGAGGCATATGCTTTTCCTAGATAAGTGACATTCAACCCTATTATTATAACAATGAGATCTTTGGGGAAACTAAGCTAAATGTGTGCTCAAATTAGCCCAATTGCATAACCATACAATCCGAAATAGCATCCTCGAAGCATCAAACATGCATTATGGAATTTAGTATTGTTGTCCAAACCATAACAATTCAGAGAATAGAAAACTACACAGAATCAACAATTGAGTGCCCGTGTTTATAGATCTTATCGTGATTTTCATCTCTAGCTATAGAATTCCTAAATCCAATATCATATGCAAAACTTATGGACAAATACAACAATGATGTCAAGTTGCCATAATTGTCCACAACTTTTATAATATACTTTGTATCCACTCAACATGGACAAAATGGCTACTCCTTATCTCAATAAGCACTCAACAAGGGTCAGCCAAGCCTTGGAAAGCTCCTCAACAAGCATGGAGCAAGCTAGAACAAGCCAAAAGAAGGAAAGACTCAATGCATACCTTGAGAGAAAGCAATAATGGCTACAATTAAACCTTGAGTTAAAGCTTTGAATGCATGCCAAAGCAAAGGATGAAGAAGCTCCTTGAATGATTGGCTCTGATACGAGTTGAAAGGAGTGAACCCAGAGCGAGGAGCAAAAGCACGTGAGTGGAAGCAAGAGCTATGGTAGAGAGAGAGAGAGAGAGAGAGAGAGAGAGAGAGAGAGACACACACACACACACAGAAGTTGTGGGAACTCCAACTATCACAATGTTCGACAAGCCTTACATTTATTTAAATGTCACTAAAAGAATAAATAATGAAGTGACAATAATAATGCCCGGGGGTATGATGCCAGGAGGCATATTCCATGGTGGATTCCGTGAGGTTTTACGGTGGATTCCGTAAACTTTGATGTCCGGGGCTCATACACAAAGTGGATTCTTTGTGGGAGAAGTTGATGGGGACGCCTGTCCTTTTCGGGCATTTCATTAATTTAGTGTGTACATGGGTGATTTCATAGCGGGTGATTCTGCAAAATGCATATTAAATTAATAAACGTTTATGAGTTTAGAGTGCGCACTCGTAATAAATTAAGGTTAGGATTTATTTCTAACCAGTTGATTTATTTATGTAGCTGAAGACTGCTAGGTATTCACTTTTGTCGGTTTAATTGTATTATTTTACTAACAATTGTGAATGCTTCAGTTGATGTGTAGAGATAGCAACAGTGGCGGAGGAAAGCATTGGAGTCTAGCGAGTATTCTACCTATGGATTATATTTTGATAGGCGTCACGCCTATATTTTGCTATGTCTATTGAGGCATCAATTATTGATTATTATTTTGTATGCGCCTATGTGCACGGATATGTTATTTCTATTTGGGACATTGTGTTGGGCGTGCTAGACTCTATGGGCACCGTCCATTAGCTTTATCTCCTATTTTTGTAAAAGCAAACTCAAAAGCTAAAAGCTTGTCATATTTTTGTAAATTGGGCTATTATTGAGCATGAAGATGGAAATATACATAAAATACATGCTTTGTGAAGAGCTCACACAAGGCATGGGGGGAGATTGAACCCAATTGGTCTCTTGCTCTTGTCGTTCATGCTTTTTACATTGTATTTTGTGCAAAAAGGTAGAGTTCATTGTTCTTGGGGACCTTCTGGGATTCACTATGTGAGCATACAGCGGCCGATCTGCGCACCAGTGGTATCAGAGTGGAGCTGAGATCAAGAGCTTCCAATCGCTACCCATCTCGTGCGAAGGCGGAGCTCCTGGAACGATAGGGCTCTACAGTCAATCTTGTCGCGAACCGTCGATACAGGTAGACTTCTCGCGATTAAGAACCCCTGTTTTTAGTATCAGATCGTAAAGGACCAGGCAATACAGGCGGAGGACCACGCATTCATCTCCATCATTAAGTCATCAAAATAGAGAGATAAGCTTTCTAATGCCAAAGTTAATTCCTTCAAAAAAAGCTTAATACTAAGCTTATAAGCTTAAAAGAAGCTTCAAAGCTTCGAATTTTCATCGTGGTATAAGAGGATCTGCCCGCGTTTTTTGTCGCCAGGGAAACCCCCCCCCCCCCCCCCCACGAAATTCAACGATTAAGCTCCAAGCTTAATCCACTAAAGCTAAGCTAAATTACATAAGTCAGACAAGACAAGCAAGTCATAAACTCCAGGTCCTGCACTCCAGAAATCAAGTTCTGCAAGTCAACTGTGATTAAGTCCTGCAAGTTCACTAAGTCGGCTAAGTTCTGCAAGTCTGCAACTCTGCAAGTCACCTAAGTCTGCAACTTTGCAAGTCAGACTAGTCAACTGGAGTTAGAACTGACTTGTGCTCAAAACTCCTAGAAGGGTTGTTCCTGTGCAGAAACTCCGAACTGCAAAGTTGTTCGTGGCAAGGTATACTACCCATACGCAGGTTCGCTGAAGTATTTTCAGCATACGAAGAAGGAAATATCGCAGATTTTCTGAAGATTGAGAAAGAAATACCCAAAAACACATAAGCCTTGTAACCCCGAACTTGAGCTACGCTCATCCCGCTAACCTGATTTTGAGTGAGAAATGTCTTTTGAGTTTTACAGGATGACGGAACCACATATGGATGATCCTATGGCTAAAGACGATCTACCTGAGCCTACGATGGAGCAAAAGTTGGACTTAATCATGATGCAATTGGAAGAAGAACGAAGGGCTAGGCAAGCATTGCAAGTACAATTGACAAAATTACAAAGAGCATCTACCGACAAAGAAGAACCTCAAGCTGAAGATTTGATTCGACGTACCATCGACGCCACCCTTGAAGCTCAAACCATTCGCAAGGAATCAAAGATAAGTAAACGAAGTTTCAAATTTTACACTTTCAATGGCATACGAGAAGGAAAGACTATTTTATCATTCATTAGTCAGTTTGATGACTATTTCCATGAGGAAACCTATCCAGAAAAAGATAAAATCATGTGTGTTACTAATTATTTGGTAGACAGAGCATCACTTTGGTGGACTGTAGTACGCAAGAGTATAGAATGTCCTACTACTTGGGAAGATTTCAAGAAGAAGTTCATGCAAAATTTCCTTCCACCGCAATTTCATGAGAAGGCTATCAAGCAATGGGATCTACTTCAACAACAGGATCGTGAGCCTATACCACAGTATACATAGCGTTTTTGGAATGCACTCCTATAGCTATGCATGCTTGAAGACGTACTAGAGACGACACATAAGTGAAAGTATATGTCTGGACTTCTTGGACATTACTACGCTGAAGTGAACATGTTCAAGCCTGCTACCCTTGAAGACGCCATTTCACTAGCTCACGACACTGAAGATAAGTTACGCGGTAGAGACAGACAACCACAGCAATTCCAAGCCAATGGTAATTATGGATCTAAACAATTCAATTCCAATTTTAGAAGATTTAATCCAGGCCGTTTCTCTTCATCATCTTTCCGCAAGAATTGGGCTAAACCACCTGCATTACCATCCAATGTCAATCCAAAACCTAAGCCTATTCCACAGCCAAATCCAAATGTACCTAGACTTCCCGCCATTGCAAATAATGTAACCAAAGACAAGCCAATAGTATGCTATAAATGCCACCAGCCTGGACATCTCGTAGCAAATTGTCATTCAAAGAAGCCACCAGTTCATATCATCTATCTTGGAGCCATGGACGAAGACGAACATGAGGATATGCCTGATTTCATTGAAGATGAGGACGACACTACTACTTCCGATACTTTACCAGGTATGCCTACTTCACATTCATTATTGACTATGAAATGTTTGGTGCATGGAAAGGAAAAGACTATTTTGCATGATGACGGTAGTACTCATGATTTTATTTCAGCAAAATTGGTAAAGGAATTGAAATTACAGACTGTACCTACGCATTATTGCATAAAAGCTGCATTTTTAGGCACTAGGTATAATGGTACACAGGAAGTGCAAGCTTTAGAAATTCAAATTGGTTCATACACTAAAAGAAGAAATTTCTTAGTTGTTCCATTACAATCGAGTGACATTATTTTAGGAATGCCTTGGCGACACCAGCATAACCCAGATATAGATTATTCCACACACACAATGAATATTAATTTTCAAGGAAAATCTATTACATTATATGGTATGCATGCATCTAACGTTTTTCCACTGCTTTCGCATACTCAAGCAAAACATGCATTACACAAGAGTAGTAAATCATATCTCATTTGGGTGAATGAATTGCAAGTAAAGGAAAATCATATGCACCCTAGGCATAAGGAATTTCTTGCATATTTTAAGGACTGTTTTGCAAAAGACCTACCACCAGGTTTACCTCCTTCACGTCTAGAAGACCATAAGATTGATTGGATCCTTGGCACACAACCACCTTGCAAAGCACCATATAGGCACAACCAGATAGAGCAAAAAGAAATCCAGAGTCAAGTTGAAGAACTACTAAATAGAGGTTTAATTCGACCTAGCAGTTCTCCATTCTGTGTACCTGTACTCTTAGTCAAGAAAAAGAATAATACCTATCGTATGTGTATTGACTACCGAGCTTTAAATAAGATCACTGTAAAGAATAGGTATCCTATTCCTAGAGTTGATGACCTTATGGACAAACTGCAAGGATCTTCTATATTTAGTAAAATTGACCTTAAGTCTGGTTATCATCAGGTGAGGCTAGATAAATCTGACATATTCAAGATTGCATTCAGAACACAGTTTGGTCATTACGAATTTTTAGTCATGCCATTCGGATTGACTAATGCACCTGCTACTTTTAGTAGAATGATGAACCGTATCTTTCTGAAATATCAGTACTGTGTGATTGTTTTCTTTGATGATATTTTGGTGTTTAGTCAAAATGAGAAAGAGCATTATGAGCATTTGTCATTGGTTTTTCAGTTATTGAAAGAAAATCAACTGTTTGTAAATCTTGAAAAGAGTGAATTCTTTAAGACAGAAATTGAGTATTTAGGTCATATTGTATCATCTGAAGGAATTAAAGTTGATCCTAAGAAAATTGATGCAATATTGAATTGGACTGTTCCTAAAAACGTACATGAATTACGCTCGTTCCTTGGTCTTGCTAGTTTCTATAGGAAGTTTGTTCATAATTTTTCATTGCTTGCTTTACCATTAACCAAACTTCTCAAGAAAGGAATTGTTTATCAATGGACCGAAAATCAACAGAAATCCTTTAACTTACTGAAACATGCATTAACCAATGCCCCTGTTCTACAGTTGCCTGACTTTAATAGACCATTCTTTCTAGTCGTGACCGATGCTAGCGGATCAGGAATAGGAGCCGTACTAATGCAAGACAATCATCCTATAGCATATTCTAGTTGTAAGCTAAAACCCTCTGAGCTGAAATATTCCACATATGACAAAGAACTATTAGCAGTTGTACAAGCATTAAGACAGTGGAAACACTACTTAATGGGTTCAGAATTTATGATAAAGACCAATCAGCAAAGTATTAGGCATTTACTTAGCCAACCTCAAATCTCTGACCGTCATATCAAATGGGCTTCCTTTATTCAAAGTTTTCATCCTATCATTCAATACCAACCTGGAAAAGAAAATGTAGTGGCTGATGCATTGAGTAGAAGACCTGCAATTCATAATATTTCTGTCATATCTTTTGATTCTTTGATTGCTATGAAAGATACATATCACCAGGATATTACTTTTCATTTTGATTGGAATAAATTAGTTCAAAATAATTTCATTTCTGTTGATTCATTGTCATATAATGATGGATTTATGTTTTATGAAAAGAGACTGTGTGTTACTATTCCATTCCGATCATTTGTTTTAAATGAAATTCATTGTCCCCCATATCAAGGTCATAGAGGTATCATATCTACATTACGTATGTTAACTGAAGATTTTTATTGGCCGCATATGGATGCAGATGTATCTAACTTCGTTTCTGAATGTTTGATTTGTCAAAGAGTTAAGAGACATCATGGTAAACAATATGGATTACTCATACCTTTGTCTATTCCATCTAAACCTTGGGAACAAATTTCTATGGATTTCATTACTGGTTTACCAAATACTAAATCTAACCATGATATGATTTGGACAGTTGTAGATAGATTTAGTAAGCAAGCATATTTCATTCCATGTAAGAAAACTTTAACAGCATCACAAGCAGCACAATTGTTTTTGAAAACTGTTTTTACTAACCATGGATTGCCCAAAGTTATCATTTCAGATCATGACTCTAGATTTTGTAACAATTTTTGGATTACCCTGTTTGCTAATCTAGGCACAAAGATTGATTTCTCATCTGCATTTCATCCAGAAACTAATGGACAAACAGAAGCCACAAACAGCACCATTTTAGATCTTTTACGTGCATATACTATCTCTAAACCTCAGACATGGGACACTCATTTGCATTTATTACAGTTTGCATATAACAATACACCGCACACATCTACAAAGAAAGCACCGTTTGAAGTCATTTATGGATACAGATTATCTACACATGTTGCATCTTTGTCTAATAGAATTCAGAGTGCTGATGATATTGCTAGTATGCATAACAGTATTTTTGATGAGGTTAAGGATATGATTGCTAAAGCCCAGCAATCATATACCAAACAAGCCAACAAGAAAAGACAAGCCATGAATTTCAAAGTTGATGATTATGTTTGGCTGAGAATAGAAAAACGTAGACTGCAAAGTGTAGATAGACATCCAGTTGTCAAATTAGCTCCCAGATTTTATGGACCATTTAGAATCATTCATAAAATTAATGATAATGCATTCAAGTTAGAATTACCATCTCATTGGAAAATTCACAATACATTTCACATTAGTTTATTGAGACCATTTAGAGGCCAACTACCTGTCCACCTTGCTTATGAAAACCCACCTTTATTAGAGGAAGAGACTGAAATACTTGAACCAGAAGCTATCATAGACACTGACTTTATGACCACTAGAACTGGCCGAAGGTATTCTAGATATCTAGTAAAATTTAAGAATCATCCTGTAGAGGAAGCACAATGGATGCATGCTAGAGACTTAAATGCTTTCCCCACTCTGTTAGCTCCACATTGAGCTAATAGCAATTGAGGTCAATTGCTATCCCACCCCGGGGGTATGATGCCAGGAGGCATATTCCACGGTGGATTCCGTGAGGTTTTACGATGGATTCCGTAAACTTTGATGTCCGAGGCTCATACACAAAGTGGATTCTTTGTGTGAGAAGTTGATGGGGACGCCTATCCTTTTCGGGCGTTTCATTAATTTAGTGTGTACATGGGTGATTCCATAGCGGGTGATTCCGCAAAATGCGTATTAAATTAATAAACGTTTATGAGTTTAGAGTGCGCACTCGTAATAAATTAAGGTTAGGATTTATTTCTAACCAGTTGATTTATTTATGTAGCTGAAGACTGCTAGGTATTCACTTTTGTCGATTTAATTGTATTATTTTACTAACAATTGTGAATGCTTCAGTTGATGTGTAGAGATAGCAGCAATGGCGGAGGAAAGCATTGGAGTCTAGCGAGTATTCGACCTACGGATTATATTTTGATAGGCGTCACGCCTATATTTTGTTATGTCTATTGAGGCATCGATTATTGATTATTATTTTGTATGCGCCTATGCACACGGATATGTTATTTCTATTTGGGACATTGTGTTGGGTGTGCCAGACTCTATGGGCACCGTCCATTAGCTTTATCTCCTATTTTTGTAAAAGCAAACTCAAAAGCTAAAAGCTTGTCATATTTTTGTAAATTGGGCTATTATTGAGCATGAAGATGGAAATATACATAAAATACATGCTTTGTGAAGCGCTCACACAAGGCATGGGGGGAGATTGAACCCAATTGGTCTCTTGCTCTTGTCGTTCATGCTTTTTACATTGTATTTTGTGCAAAAAGGTAGAGTTCATTGTTCTTGGGGACCTTCCGGGATTCACTACGTGAGCATACAACGGCCGATCTGCGCACCAGCCACCTACAGTGTACATGTGGGCGAGTACTATCAGTGTAGTAAAGACACTCAGGTAAGTTACTCATGAATATATGTGTACATCATGTGGATTTAAAATAAGGTATTTTAAAAATATCATTTTTATACATTTTTTACATATAGAAGGATGTAATATAAAAGGGTTATTTATAGATTGAATAAAAAAGGGTTATGTTTTGTTTAAGAAAAAATCACATATAAGGATATTTATAAATAGGTCTTGAACACATGTGATGTAGAGGATAATATATATATAGTAGCTTCCCCGAGTAAAGACACAGGTAGCTAGGCATAGGCATCTTTATCCCCAACAAATGATAGAGAAAGAGAGAGAGAGATTCAGAACCTTTGACCCTGAGCATGATAGATTGTGTGATACTTAGTTGATGCAAGAGAGAGACACTGGCCTAGAGAGGGAATATAGCTCATATGCTAGAGTGCTTGCTTAGCATGCTTGAGTTAGAGGGATCCATCCCCCACATCTCCATACATGTACTGCTATAGGAATGACCGAGAGTACGTCTTTTAGGGCACATGTAGTCAAAAATGCTATTTCAGCTTCTCCCAATCATGCATACATTGACAAACCATCGGAAAAGTTGAAGAGTCGTGACCACAATCTACATTGGCAATGGCTTAAACTATCCATGCTCCACCACGACATCATCTTGAACCATATGGCCTTGCAACTCCCCATACCTGAGAGAGTGCATTAGCTTCTATGATCGTGTAGCTACAAGAGAGAGAGAGAGAGAGAGAGAGAGAGAGAGAGAGAGAGAGGAGGAGGAGATACAATTGTTCAGTCATTAAAACCCCCCCTTCATCTCGACTCCTCTTCAAAAAAATAAAAAATAAAAGACCAAGGAGGAAAGCCCTAAGCGAGTGGGACCATGTGGAGGAGAGAGAGAGTTGCGAAAACATACAAAGAAAAAGCATGATTGGATAGAATAGGTTTGGGAACACTCTTTACGTGCCATGTGAGCTTCGCATTAGGTTCGGTAGATTGGTGAATTATAACCTGAATAGACAAATTCTTTTCGAGTCATGCCATGCGGTAGTGAAAGTATATTAATATAGAACCATGGAGGCTTGGGGTTCAAACGCTGTGAACAATAGTTAATCAGTATCGGATGAGGATGGTTTTGGTTTTAGTATGATTATACTTTATTCTTTGCGAACCCCTTTTCTCTATAAGAGAACCCGATGATGTTAATGGGCGCCTGCCAACAATCACTGCGGGAATACGACAAAGCTGAGAGCCCAAGGAATTTATCCCTGCAGGCTGCAAGCGTCCAGGAGGACATGGAATCTCCCCTTGGGGCGTGCAATTCACCTACTGCTTTGGGAAAGACGTCGCGCGCCCCAGGCGGCTTGCCTGATCGAGCCGTTGGGGTGCGGCCGATGGGTGCCCTGCAGGCTGCGTCTCCTCCATCCACTCTATCACGCTGCTGTCTTCCACCGGCTAATTCTATATTGGGTTTCAACCCTCCACTTCTTTCCTCTTTCTGCAGCTTCTTCCGGATCGCCTTGGCCCTTAACCCATCATAAGAAGGGACTCCCGACAGTAGTCGTAGCTGTCGTGTGAGCTGGAGCTGTATAAGATATACTAGACGAGCAGGCGTAGCGACGGCGGTGGCCGAAATTAAGTGGACGTCTTACGAGGCTTCTGGCGCTGCAGGCCGCACGCATAATTCTTGTTATGCTCATGTGCAATCCCGGGTTCTCGTATGTTTTGACACGAGCGTAGTGGGGCAAGCCCTGTCCGGCCCGGTGGTCGGATTTGCGGCGATCAAGCTCACGGAAGTGTGGAATCGTCCGTAACCCACATCGTTCTCTCGCCGCCTCCTTCCAGGGCGCGAAGTCCTACATTCCCACTACACTCATCTCAAACATATTACTAGAGTACGGAACTGCACATGAGCGCAACAAGAAACGACATAGTGTGGACTTCCCTTATCTGGACAGTTAGCGGGAGGATAAGGTAGGAGCGCCCTCAGGAGGTTCGCTATTATGAACTATTCGTTCATGATATACATGCATTACCCCTTTGTGTGCTACTTTATTGATAATCTATCTCAGAATAGTGTCCCCATAAGTGCTCATGTTCCCATGGTCTCGCTCTCTCACCTTCACATAAAATATCTCTCAACATTAACTTATGAATTGTCGTTTGTTTCCTATATTCTCTATATATGGTTATTTATAGGACTAACATTAACTTATGTTTGGGTATCAATAGAGTGATTTATAGGATCGACATATTGCAGTCAAACATTCCACAATCCTGATATATTACAATCGAACATTCCACAGTCCATTTCCCAACTACAAGCTATCGATTGGGCAATGAGAACTAAAAAGAGTCTAAATATCCTATCTAATGATTGTGTTAGTATTTTTAGTCATCACTACTCTTTGACGTTGAACCTTCTTTGCAACCCCAATACTAAAGTGTTTGTGCCTAATGGAAGTAAAGGTAATGGAGTGGAAGATTTTAGTAGCCCAAAATCCATAAAGTTTAGTTATGACTATATCAATAGCATTAGATTTGATCTGATCTTTAGTTTACAAAAGGGAAATACAAAGACCAGCATATTAAGTACCTTAATAATTACATCTAGTATAGTGGATTTCCTATACACAATGTTCCTTTACCATATTAATGATATCTAGTATAGTGGATTTCATAAACACAATGTTCCTTTACCATATTAATGATTGCAAGTAGATTTTTAAAAGGATGCTTAATCGTTGCATATGTGCCATGTTCCTCATATGGAGTAACAAAGTCCCATCATCATTAATAGAATGAAGCATAATACTATAGCATAAATGCATATCAAAATGAAGCTACAAAACTTTGAACAACATAATACTCTCAAACAATCACCATATTTCTCACACCATTATCTTAACACTTTAGGTGGAGCCCAATATGTAAGCAATTGTGTGGGAATTTTGAATTATTGTTATTACCAAGCATATAAACATGAGCAACTTAAGCTCTCATTTGCAATCTAAAGAACTACAATTAGTGGAATCCAAAACATTATTCATAGGTTGCCTAGACTTTTCTCTACTTTAGCAAAATTTAAAGTTTACACAATCACCCTCTTTGAGCCAAGACAACTAAGCATGTAACAATGGGATCCAACAAATGAGTTAGAAGTCTTGTTTATAAGCATGGGGAATGTGGGCTCAATGGTTTCTCTAGATATTTGCATGTAAGGCTGGTTTAGGAAGCATCTACCCATGTGTGGATTAAAATTAATCACATGTGCACAAGTTTGTATATTTGTGGGCATGGTGTGTGGACTTAGATATTTTTGTTTAGGTGGGTGGGCATACATATATAAATCAAAGCATAAATGTAATGAGTGAGCCTTAAAATGTATTACTGTGTTTAATGAAGTTACTATGTAACTTATTTGATACTTCTATCATTGTTTCCTTTAGGTTTTTAACATAGTTAAAACACACATACATGTATGCATGCACATAACACCATAGAACATGAGAGAGAGAGAGAGAGAGAGAGAGAGAGAGAGAGAGAGAGAGAGAGAGAGAGAGAGAGAGAGAGAGAGAGAGAGAGAGAGAGAGAGAGAGAGAGAGAGAGAGTGTGTGTGTGTGTTGTGTGCACGGGTGATTAAATCCTTAGTTGCTACAAAAAAGATAAGTATGGGCAATGTTGATTGTCAACAACACATGTCAAGACACATGCAGAGGATAAAAACTAATGAAGTAGACCTTGTTTTTTTAGGATATGGTACAAATAATTGTGATACTTACTTCACAACTGCTACAATATAACACTCAAAGTTACATACTTATCTTATAAAGCCTATGGTGTGGGTCCAAAAATGTGTTAACAAATGCATGATGTTATGCTTGCTTCAATATTTGTGATGCCACAATATGCATAATGCATGTGATTAGTAATCAAATTGGACACATGTGATGCATTTAAAGGCTACAACAACACATAGTACATATTACACCATCTAAAATTGTTGACTTCTAGACAATTTAATTATATAACTTTTATATGTGAAAAAGAAGGAACAATTCAATATCAAAGCTTTCAAAATGATTGCATAGATTATACCATTTACAATTAGGAAGTTTGCATTCTCTCTTTTAACATGTATATATGGGTCTAGCAGCACATGCTTTCAAAGACACATAGATGTGTATGCATGCATATTCACATATTTGTACATTGTTTGAAAGCTATGTATATTTTAGTAGTGCCTATACACATGTGTGCTTTCTTTCTAAAAACTCTTGAGTGTGCCTTTATATATGTATATAAAGCATCAAGCATCGTGCCTTTGTGTGAGATATGATGTTGTAAACAACACATGAGTAAGAAAGGTGTGCAACCAACATCAAACATGACATGGAATAGAAGAATGGTAAGACTTTTGCTAGAGTTGAGATTGCAATAGAAAAGTTAAAAGCATCATGTAGTCTTTCTTAGAATCATGATTTCAATAAGTGTTGCTAGTAGCTACACATGAGCCATAAGAATATACACTCACCTCTTTTGTGTTTCATTGACCAATAATGCAACTATATTAACCGCAATGTAATGTTATCCAAATAGTTGTGCATTGTGATCTCAATGTACTTATGTGTATATAACATGCCACATGTGCATGAAAATACATTATACATTTATCAAATAAGTTATATGTTGCAAACTAATTTACACTTATGTTTTGTAGCCATGATACCATTCTTGGTTCCCTCAACTTTGTAGCTATTAAAGAAGAGCTCCCAATAGTTTTAGCATCCTTATAGCTAGTTACTACTTCATTGCTACCTTGTGGGCATCCTCTAACAATTTGGGAGATGCATTCTCACGTTTGATGGTTCTCTCACATGTTCAATGTATGTAAATCCTCTGTATCACATCATCTAAGGCCTATTCAAAAATATGCATGTCCATGAGTTTTCCCAAGATAAACATCCTTTTTCTATTCAATTTGTGAATGACCCCTATATATGGCACCCTTATGTATGTATAAATGTGTAAAAATGGCATCTTAATAATTCCTTCTTTTCCCACCCATGTGATATATTTACATATGTATGAGTGACCCCCTTCTTCAACAAGATATTTCTATACCTTGACCTTGTTCGATAGAGTTTTGGGTGGACAACCATTTGTAGCAATTGTATAGTTACACAAATCTTAAGAAGAAAATCAACATCTACAACCATTTGTAGCAATTGTATAGTTACACCAATCTTCACAAATCTTCATGCACCTTCATATAACAATTTTCCCACGGATTTATCACAACAAATCTTCAACATCTTACTACTATATTATTTTAGCTATAGGTTCGGAAAGCCCCGAACCTCCAGAGGGCTTCCTCAACCTACCCCCTTTTCCAAACCTCCCTTTTTTAATAAAAACCCCCTCCCCTCCTCTCTTTTCACGTGGAATATCTCATTTTCTCTTCCCCTCTCACCGCTCTTTTTTTAATTAAAACCCCCTCCCCTCTCTCTCACTTATAATCTCTCTCTTTCTTTTCCCCATCCCCTTTTTAATTAAATTCTTCTCCCCTTCCCCCTCTCTCTCTCATGTGTAGGGCCTAGGTTTTCTCATCTCTCTCTCTCTCTCTCTATTAGATTAAAAATTTTAATTTAAAATTTTATTTAATTAAATATTTTTAAAAAATAATTTAAAGTTTTTCAAACATAATTTTTCACACACATTGAGAATGAGAGAGAGAGAGAGAGAGAGAGAGAGAGAGAGAGAGAGAGAGAGATAAGAAGAAGGATAAAAAGAAGACAGAGAGAGAAGGGGGAGAAAGAGGAAAGAGAATAGTCTTTTTTTAATTAAATATTCCTCTTCTCCCCCTCCCCCTCTCTCTCATGCATAGGACCTAGGTTCTCTCTCTCTCTCTCTCTCTCTCTCTCTCTTAGATTAGACTTTTTAATGTAAATTTTTTGTTTAATTAAAATAAGGAGAGAGAGAGAGAGAGCAAAAAAAAGAAGAGGAGGGAGGGGTAACAGAGAAAAAGAGAATTATAGAAAGAGAATTTAAGAGAGAGAGAAGAGAGAGAGAGAGAGAGAGAGAGAGAGAGAGAGAGACATAAAAAGAAAAAAGGAAAAGAGAGGAGAGAGGGGGAGAGACAAAGAGAAGAAAATGAGAGAGAAAACAAGAAGAGAAAGAATTTGAACATAGTAAGAGAATCATAGAGAGAGGAAAGATAAAATTTAAAAGAAAGAAAGAGAATTATAAAGAGAGGAAATATAAAATTTTGAGAGTGAGAGAGAGAGAGAGAAGAAAATAAAAAAGGAAAAGAGAGGAGAGAGGGGGAGAGAGATAGAGAGAAGAAAATGAGAGGGAGAAAATAAGAAGAAGAATTATAGAGAGAGAATTTGAACATAGAGAGACAATTATAGGGAAAGGAAAGATAAAATTTAGAAGAAAAGAAAAAAAGAGAAACTTTCTTTTTAATTAAAATAAGGAGAGAGAGAGAGAGAGAGAGATACACAGAGCAAAAAAGAAAGAAGACCAAAGGGAGGGAGAGAAAGGGGGAATGGAGAGAAAGAGAATTATAGAGAGAGGAAATATAAAATTTAGGAGAGAGAGAGAGATACAAATAGCAAAAAAGAAAGAAGAGCAGAGGGAGGGAGAGAGAGGGAGAACAGAGAGAAAGAGAATTATAGAGAGAGGAAATATAAAATTTAGGAGAGAGAGAGAGAGAGAAAAAAAGGAAAAGAGAGGAGAGAGGGGAGACAGAGACAAAGAGAAGAAAAAAAGAGAGAGAAAATAAGAAGAAGAGAGAGAATTTTACCATAGAGAGAATTATAGAGAGAGGAAAGATAAATTTAAAAGAAAGAGAAAATAAAAAAATTAAAGAGAGAATAAAAAAAGGAAAAAAGAGGAGAGAGAAGGAAATGAGAGAAGAGGGGGGAGAGAGAGAGAGAATAATAATAATAATAATAAGAAGAAAGAGGAAAAGAGAAAGAGAGATGGGGAAAAAGAGAACATAGAAACTTTCTTTTTAATTAAAATAAGGAGAGAGAGAGAGAGAGAAATATACAAAGAGTAAAAAAGAAAGAAGAGGAGAGGGAGGGAGAGAGAGGGGGAACAGAGAGAAAGATAATTATAGAGATAGGAAATATAAAATTTAAGAGAGAGAGAGAGAGAGAGAGAGAGAGAGAGAGAGAGAGAGAAAAGAGAGGAGAGAGGGGGGACAGAGATAGAGAGAAAAAAATGAGAAAGAGAAAATAAGAAGAGAGAGAATTTGAACACAGAGAGAGAAAAGATCAATTTAAAAGAAAGAGAAAAGAAAAAAATTTAAAGAGAAGAAAAAAAGGAAAAAAGAGGAGAGAGAAGGAAAGGAGAGGAGAAGGGAGAGAGAGAGAGAGAGAGAGAGAAGAAAAACAAGAAGAAGAAAGAGGAAAAGATCAAGAGAGATGGGGAAAAAGAGGAAGGGAGAGAGAAGGAGAGAGGGGGAAGAGAGAGAGAGAGAGAGAGAGTGCGTGTGTGTGTGTGTGAGAGAGGATAAAATTTAAAAGAGGGAGAAGGAGAGAAGAAAAAGATAAAATTTAAAAGGGAGAGAGGGAGAGAAGAAAAAAAGGAAAATTAGGAGAAAGTGGAGAAGAAGAAAAGGGGACGGAGAGAGAGAGAGAGAGAGAGAGAGAATACAAACATAAAGAGAGAATTATATATAGAAAAAATATAAAATTTACATACTTTAAGAGAGATTAAGGGGGAGGAAAGAAAGTGAAAGAAGAAGAAGAAGAGAGAGAAAACATGTAGAGAGAATTATAGAGAGAGAAAATATAAAATTTAAAAAGAGAGAATAAAAAATAGAGGAGAAAGAGAGAAGGAAAAGAGAGAGAGAGAGAGAGAGAGAAGAGAACCGCAAAGAGAAGAAAAGGAGAGAGAGAGAGAGAAAAGGAAAATTTAAAAAGAGAATGAAGAGAGAGAGAGAGAAGAAGAAGAAATTAAAAAATGAAAAAAGAGGAGAGAGAGAGAGAGAGGAAAAGAGAGGAGAGAGGGAGGAGAATAAAAGGAGAGAGAGAGAGAAGAAAAGTGGGGAGAGAAAGAGAGAGAGAGATAACCAGAAGAGAAAAAAAACTAAAATAGAAGGCAAAGAAAGAGAGAGAGAGAAAATTAGACATAGAGAATTTAGGGGAGAGAGAGGGGGAGGAAAAAGAGGAGAGAGAAAGATGAGAAATGGATTGTTGAGCGAAGTTACCGTGCGATAGCACGGTAGCTTTGCTTGCCACTTCAAGGCAGTGAAGCTGCCGCGAAGCGGCCTAGCATTTTGTGCATGCGAAGCACGTGCGGAACGCTAGTATTCTTTATAGAAACTATCAAAGAACCAAAATAACACAAAGAAAATGTTAACTTTGAATAGAATTCATCACATAGTATTTATCTTTCATCATATTCATAGTCTTTCTATGTTCCTCATAGAAAATTGGCTATCTCTCATACTTTATCTCTCTTACGTATGCTCTCTCTCAATAGTACATTGGAATAACCAAAACTTACTCTCAATAATCCTCTCTTGGTCATGGATACCCCTCCCAAGAGATATGCTTGATATGAAGATTTCAAACTTGTGTTGTTCCTTTTTCAAGATTGCAAAATACTTCCTAATCTAAATATCCATCCATTAGAACACTTAGAGAAGTAAACAAAGGCTGACAAACCAAATACAGAAGCTCTTTAAAACACTATAGAAGGTCTGCAAAAGGCATAAAAACCATACAACTCAAACCAAAACTACTTCTATCCATCCAAAACTTTCTAGTACTCTCTTAATCATTCCTCAAAAGACTCATTCACAATCTCAACCTCACAAATAGAAAGAAATCAAATCAAAATAGAGGCAAAATAGAACTTACAAAACCAAACAGACACATTACATAACCTATCAGAACATCATATCTCAACCAAAAACCATCATGAGCTTCTCAAACCTTCACAACATATTCCAACATACTCTAAAATATTCTAATACATCCAAAATCAATCAATAAATCCTCAAAATCAACCATGTAGCTAACAAAAACAACAAAAATCATGCCAAAAAACAAGTCAATTCAACCCTCAACATATCCCCACACTTACTTAGGGAGTGTCCTTGAAAAATAAGAAAGAATAGTAAGCCCAAAAACTAGCTCAACACTTTTATCCCGAACATGAATCAATTAGGATCCATGAACCAACCTCGATCCCATCAATCTCTAAAATAACCTGGATCTATAAAAAAAGATTGACGAAAGGAAAACACCCTAAAGCATGAACCTATTATTAGTTGACAACCAAACAAATTAGTAAAGGATATAAGAGGTTCTTCTATTTCATCGCAAGTCTTCAAAAGTTTAGCCATATCCAAAAATTAGCATCTTCAAATCTTTTTCACTTTCTTGAACCATATCTCTAGATGGAGACACAAATCCAACACACCCATGTTGGGGGTAAAGGCGCCTATGCCTCTAGCCACCAGTGTATTATTGCACTCATAGTACCTGCCACTGCACACTGTAGGTGGTAGGCACCCGTCACCATCACTTTATTCTTTATTCTTTTAGTGACAGTTTGAATAAAGGAAGGCCTAGTCACACATTGTGACTATTGGAGTTTCCATTTAGTCTCTCTCTCTTTCTTACTCTTACTCTCCCGCCATAGCTCTTCCAAGAAAGCTTCGATCCTTCTCTCCTTTCAATTGGTATCAGACCATGGTTTCTCAAGCCTTTTGACTTCATTCGTGACTCCTTCATCTTCCTATCGATTACCTACACTCATTGGGTCTCCTTCTCGGCAGCCATAGCCGACTCTCCCAAGCTGCCGTCACTCTCGGGCTTTCCGCACCCTCAAGGCATTTCTTCAAAGGTATTGGAGCTTTCTTTTGTTATTTTACTTCAATCTAGAGGTTTTGTGAAGCAGGGCAGCCATGTCCTCTTGCTTGTTGTGATGCCTACTCTCTACTGGTGACTTTGCCCTTCAAGAGGGAGCTCCTGGGGATCCTTGACTACTCCCCCAACCTTTCCTTGACCTTGCCCATCCCTTCCACAAGTCCTAGATAAGTTTGGGCTAGCTTGAAGACTTGCAAAATTTTCCTTTTTTTACTTCCTTCGCACTCATTGGCAGCTTGAAAGCACTTCATTTGGCACCTGGGAACACCCCCTTAATGCTTGACATTGGTGCTTATCATTGGCATTGATTTGTGGACTGATTTACCTTAGTCTAGGACTATTTTCCACAATCCATAGGCAACCACAAATAGTGTTACATCAGCACTTTATGTTTATGCTTGGTTGGCATTGACATTGGTTGCTCGGTTGCTCCCCGAATGCTAGGGGAATGTATACGTATAATGTGAGATGCATTTGGGGATGAATTTACTCAGTCATTGAATGTTTTACATAGTCCATAGGAAGCCCAAAATAGGGCATCCCTTTATCATTACACTTTATGCTCATGCTACATAGTCATTTGATGCCCGATTATACCCGATTGGTGTCTATACATATGGGAAAGTATGCCTATGGTTTGTCTATGGTTTTTAGCTTGAATTGAGCCACTGTTTGCTCAGTTTTGTATGTTTATTTGCTACTGGAATATTCAGGGCTAAATCTTATTTACTTATGTTTGGATATGAGTGTTGGATTCAGGCTATGTCTTGGATGTATACATTGATGTAGTGACTCTCAGGGATCGACATAGAGATTGGATTTGCTCTCGAATCATTGGTTGAGCTTGAGATCTCTTCGCATAGCATTGGGATCTTCATCTCTGATGTACTTATGGCATGCACTTTGCTTATGTCTAACCGGTCTTGACATGCTTGGCCTATGCCACTACTACATGCCCGTTATATTGTTTGGAGTTGGATGCTACTGAGCCTTGCTTTGGCTTGACATTTGATTTCCCAGAGGTTACTTTGGCTATTTCTCAGCTTGCCAGAGTTACAGTTTGGATGTACTTGATGTCTATGGATGCTATGTATAGATGCTACACGGCCTATATGCTCATGAGGTCTTATTGATGCTTGATCTTGGATCTTCTAGCACTGGTGCTATCATATGCCCTTGTTGAGCTTCTTTGCTTGATATTTAGAGCTTTTGTGCCAATGGGAGCATCTTGATACACTTGATAGATGTTGAGAAGGTGGTTTATGGAACTTCAACATTTGGATACTTGAGACTGGCATCTTCACTTGGATGTTGCATGGTTGATATGCATGCTCCTCATAGATGTACTTGGGCTGATTTGGGCTTTGCACTCCCTGAGCATACACCTCTTTGTGTTAGGTCTTGCCAATGTTATGTACACTTTTCCCTATTACACAGGGGGTGTGTTGGCTTACTAACGGATTCTTTTGACTTGCTTGGGTGTTTATTTAATGTACATATGATTGTCACTTGTTGATTTATGCCTGCTTGATGCCGGTTATGCTTTGACAATCAGTGGTTGACTTGGAGCATTCATTTTGCTTATAGTTTGCTCTCATTGTACTTGCATGTAATTTATTACAGCAAGTAGTTATGCATGGAATGATGTGGAATTTTCACGCTAAATCATCCTGGTTTTATGTACTTTTGATGGTACTTGGTAGGCAACATCATTAGGTATCAGTTCGCGGTCATTTTGCCTTGGTTTTGGCTGTTTACATAAAAGAAAACAAGCAGTTTTGAGCTATCTACACTGTTTTGGACTATAGCAAGGCATCTTCTTTCACTGATAGTGCTATCTTCAATATCACTAAGCTTGATAGTACGAATTATGCCTACTAGAAGAGCTAAATTTGGCACGTATTGGTGTAGAAATCTTAGATAAAAGCCACTAAGGATGCATAGCGAATAGCCTGAAACTATGACTAATGATGAATGGGATGAGCTTGATGAGTTATGCAAGTCTACCCTCATCTTGTCTCTCATTGAACAATTGCATTATAATGTGGTTGAGGAAGCACAGAGTGCTTGGTAGCTTTAAGATAAGATCAAGAACCTCTATGACAAGAAAAGTTCGGCAAGTCAAATGTATTGGCTGAAGCAGCTTATGGACCTGCACATGAAGGAGAATATGACAACGTCTACTCATTTAAGCGAGTTCCATGCTATTCTCAAGAACTTGACTTTGCAGGGAATTACCTTTAATGATGGGGTTACTCCATTGTTTTTGCTTGGGACTCTAAGTGAGTCATGGGATATATTCCACACTGCCTTATGTGCTTTTGCTACTATTTTGAACTTGCCTGATGTAGAGAGTTCTCTTCTACAAGAAGACATCAACCATAAGAACTTGGATGCCTCTCGTGTGTCGCATGCTTTAACTATTAGAGGTAGAGATGGTAATGGAAATAATGACCGTGGGTATGGACGTAGCGGCAGAGACTTGCAAAAGTCTAGGTCTAAGTCGCGTGGTAAGTCGCACATCAAGTCTCATGGGAGAAATGCTAATATGACATGTCATCATTGCGGTAAGAAGGGTCATATATGCCCACAGTGCGCAAAGAGAAGGGGAAAGACAAAGTATAGAGGAAAATTCCTCTAATCTCAAAATTATGCCTATGAAATCCAGTGTGAAAATCGAGGAGGTAAATGCCATGTAGAGACTGATGACTCCGATGGAGAGTACATACTTGCAGCTAGTTCTTGTGATGCTACGCCATTGATCGAGATTCACTCAATGTATGCACAATACTGACTTTTGGATTCTGGTGTTTCATTTCATGTTACACCATGCCTTTAGTGGTTCCATTCCTACCACACTATCTCTGGTTCAGTTTGCTTGGGTGATGACAGGTCACTTGCTATTGTTGGCATTGGGGATGTATGATTACAGTTCTCTACTAGCAGTACCTTTCTGTTACAGGATGTACATCATGTACGTGTGCTTACACACAGTCTTATGTCTGTAGAAGGGAAACTTGATCATGCTGGATTTCATGTTTCATTTGGGGATTCTACTTAGAAGATCACCTGTGGCAGACGTGCTTGCTAGAGGTGCCAAGGCAGGCAGCCTCTATCCTCTTGTAGTTGATGGGTCCTCTATTGACCCTGTTTTTTCAGTCAATTCCATCCCACATGTATCTCTTTGGCATTGAGAGCGGAGTTTTGAGCCCAGGTTGGGCCTAAACTTTGCCAAAAAATTCCGAAATTTAGGGGAAAAATATTCGATATCGAAGGCGGTGGCTACAGCTATTAGGACGATTTTAAGCACCAAGTGAAAGACGGCTTTTAAAAGGTGCCCGAGCGACACTTGCAGATTTTTGATAATTTTTCCGACTGCAGTGCGGGATTCCGAGAGCTGCCAGTCAATGTGGGATGTCGAGACGGACGCACAAGAATTTTCAAAGGCCAAAATGGAGCCCGAACGCGGAAGAGGCAAAAAATTGGCCAAGATTTGAAAGGGTGGACAAAACTTAGGCCAAAAGTGGGGTGCCCTTTGGGAATTTAACCCCCCCCCTCCAATTTTTCCACGAATGGTGGCAGCATGTCATGAAGAAGATGGCGGCATAAATCCCCCCTCCCGCTCACAAATCATGAATGGAGGCTGCAAGTACCCCATGGATAGAGATTGGCCGGCAACTTCTTCTTTTTCCTGATTCTATCGCCGGTCTTCGCGTGAGATATGACTGTCCTGATGAAGAGATCAGAATCTAGTATTTCTCTCTCCTCCCTCTCTCTCCTCTCTATGGGCTGTTCATGTGGACTATCTTGAAGGAGGAATCGGGAAGGAGATTGATGGAGATGTTGAAGATTGAAGTGCAGCATTGGATTGAGAGCAATGGAGGCTTCGTCTGCTTGCTATGCAGTCATTCAAGGTATCTCGGGTTTTGTAAAAACACGGTATGACCATTTCTATGAAGAAAATGAAGTATTTTTGATAGTTTATGATGATAATTATGTTCTTATTAGATGAAAATTTGTTTGTGTGCTGGTTGCATCATGATTAATTG
Organism: Lygodium microphyllum; assembly: GCF_053477565.2. Classification (NCBI taxonomy): domain Eukaryota; kingdom Viridiplantae; phylum Streptophyta; class Polypodiopsida; order Schizaeales; family Lygodiaceae; genus Lygodium; species Lygodium microphyllum. The sequence continues at coordinate 78,279,480 of NC_141163.1, read as the reverse complement.
ATGTTCATTAGAAAATCTTGGTTTTGCAATGATTTACATGCTCTATTTAATTCTCCTAAACCCGAAATACGGTTTTTAAGCGGTAAAATTGTAGTTTTTCGTTTCGGGTGGGTGAAAGGTGTTCCCATGGGGAAAAAATGGAAGATAAATTGAATGTTAGTATGTTGAAGTGATTGGAACGAGAAAATTCAGAAAGTAGCATATTTTATTTCCAAATAAATCAAGAAAATGAAAAAAAAAGGGGAAAAATAGAAATGCGTCTTACAAAAATAAGGAAAAATATAATGATTGTTTGTGGATGTATGGTAGTGTCAAAGCATGAGGTTTAGCCTCAGTTTGCCCTATCTCTTTGTCAAATTTTGTGATTTATAGCTTTTTATACATCAAAACATGACAAAATGAACCTCTATACCTATGCAATGAAAGCAATACCGAAACGTAGGGGGTTGAGGTGTTTGAATGGTGTGATTTTCGTGCTGATTGTTGCTGATTTTTTTATGCATATCATGACATAGAGTTTGTTTTATTTTAATTAAGAGGGTAGTAGCACGAGTGTTGTCTCGGTGCTATCCTTACATCCCCACAACGAGTTAGTGAATGAGCATTGGAAAGCCTGGTTGTGCACATCACGTTTATGATTGAAAATTATGTTTGAGCACTTTAGGATCATCCACCTTTGCATGTGCATGTCAACCATGGTATCAGAATAAAAAAGACAGGATGCATAGCACCTATTTTCGATGACGATGACCTACGCTTGAGTGTGGAAAGACAACCTAAGCCGTAGGATAGATGTTCGTTTCTTGGGGAATTATTTTGGTAAGGACACATGGTATCTCCTGGAATACTTAAAAGTGAAAGAGTGGAGTTTGTTCTTTTGTTCTATATGTTGAGCAGCGCATCAAGGGGCCAATCCCTGCGATGTAGGAGAGCTGTAGTGGGGCCACGGTAATTCCACCGAGAGGTTGCCTCCCATGTATGTGATTATCATGGCATTTATTGCCAATGTGTGTGGGTTCTCCCTCTGTGGAGTTTATAGAAAGGGAAATGTTGGACTACAAAACTATAAACACATAGATTAGGCTTTAGGACAGTTCGTCCTTTAGCAACAAATAGATGCTCCTAGCCCGCGAGGCCGTGTGGGTGTGGTTGTCTGTCATGAGCATGAGGTCCGGCTAGTGCCATGCCCAGTGATGGCCCATTTGAGGTCCCATCAGGCATGCCCATTTGGGCCATATGTGCTTGAGGGGAATGAAACTGCTTTCTGGTTTGCAGTACTTACCGCTCCTTAAGTATGCATGTTTTGATTCATGTGAGCATTGTCTTTATGGTAGAGAGACTAGGAATATGCATAAGAGGTCTGGAAGGACATGCGTGAGTGAGGCCTTGGCATTAGTGCATTCGAATGTCTATGGACCCATGCCCTATCAGTCTATGGATGGTGCAAAGTATTTTGTGATGTTCATTGACAATTTTTTGCTTAAAGTCTAGGCTTACCCCATTAAGTTTTAAGTCAGATGTCTTGGTTGTGTTTCAAAGATGGCTTGCATTTGTTGAGAACCAGACTGGGCACAGGTTGAAATGCCTTAGGACTCACAATGGGGGAGAATATGTGTCATGTGCCTTTGAGCAACTATGTGACAAGAGGGATATTAAGCATCAGTTGACCGCTCCTTATATCCCACCCCATAATGATTTGGCTGAGCAGATGAATAGAACCATCCAGGAGCATGTACGTAATATGCTTAGCCATGTAGGCCTACCACAGAGATTTTAGGATGAGGCAGTTAGTACAACTGTGCATATCATAAATAGATCACCTTCTAGTGGTTTGGATTTCCAAGTTGCAGAGGAGATATGGACTGTCTTATGCACATCTATGTGTCTTTGGATGTGAGGCATTCTACCATGTACCCAAGGACAAGCGTTGTAAGCTAGATCCTAAGAGTGTCAAATGCACCTTCCTTGGCTATGGAGATGCAGGTGAAATGGGTTATCGCCTCAGGGATCTGCACAGGAGCAGAAAGTCATCCGCAGCCATGATGTAGTCTTTGGCAACCTGAGAAGGTGGTTGAGATACGCATGGTTATATTCCAAGAGGAGCCCCGTGCTCCAACATAGCCTACATAGCTTGATGGTCAGCCTGCAGCAATAGTTGGTACACATGGCCAGGGTGTTGGACAGGATGCTAGACATGCAATAGAGTTTGCCATGAGACAGCCAGTCTACTAGAGCTAGACATCCACCTGATTGATTTGAGCCCTTGACTCATTATGTCTTGGTTATGGATGCAAGAGAGCCTCTCACCTATGATGAGGCTATGCGCAAGGGTGACAATTACTCTTGGGAGAGGGCTATGCAGTCTGAGATGGACTCCCTGCGTAAGAATATGACTTGGGATTTGGTTGCATTGCCTAATGGCACAAGGATTTGTGGGTGTACACAACTAATTGGCATTCATACAAAAATTTGGTAATAGCCTTTGATCATTATGAGAATGACGATGCATGTACATTAGATATCAAGCAAAATGGGCATTTAATCTAGCTAACAGATTAGTAGATTGATGATAGATTTGGGAAAACTTTAAATAATTTTGATAAGCTTGTATAGGAGTCTGCTAATCCCCTAGAATCACAAGCCAATTAATTTGAGGTCCTATCAATGAATTAGTTGGACTCCACCCTCTTTGTCTAGGTATCTGCAAATCAAAACTAGAGTGGCTACTAACCAACTGAGGGGGCTACAAATAAAAGATGATGTGGTTAGAGCTGTGAGATTCTCAATCTTAGCAAGGTATATTGCTATTCCTTGTGTAGAGACAATGTGATCCAACAAAACTTTTGAAGAGACTCCCAAGATACATTTGTCGGGGTTGAGGGAGATCCCATACCCCTAGCATCAATCAAACCACTACTCCAAGTATTTTCAATGCTTACGGATTAGGCTATAAACAAATCCATATGTATCTCAATAAAATCATGCAAGTGATTTTGGAATGTGGCCATCATCGCTCTTTGAAATGTAGCAAGGGAATTGCAAAGTCCAAATGGCATCACTTTGTAAGCATAGGTTCCCAATACTATTGTGAAGGTTTTTATTGATCTTCTTTTGCAATCTAGACTTGGTTATATCCACTGAATTCATCTAGTAGGGACTAGAGCTCATGTCCTGCCAATGTCTAATAGTTGGTTTGTGAAAGGAATAGGTAAATGATCCTTCTTTGTCTTGGAGTTTAACTTGCAAAAGTCCACAGAGATCCGCAACTTTCCATTCTTCTTGGGTACTACCATGATGGGTGAAACCCATTCATTGTTAGTACCATATTTAGAGGATTTGGAAATCTCCCAAGTTCCACTTTCAAATAAGGATTAAAGAATTGACCAAATGGTTAAATCTTAACCGCATTTTTGAGAGTGGGGACTTGGGGAGAATCGCTTATATAGTATCCAAGAAAAATTTCACCTTCAAGTAAGGGGATAAGATTTTGACTATGTGTCTAACTATTAATCACATTAGGAATTTCCCAACTTTATGAAAATTCCTAAATTCTTAAATATGTTGTTTATTGGCCACTGGTAGGGTAAATAAACTCAACTTCTAAGAGCTTCAACACCTCTACTTTTACTAGAGCTCAATAATTTGATTTCATGTGCCTTTGTCGTTGCCTTATAGGTTTGGCATCAATTCGATGTGATATTGACACACACTGAAATCAATCCCCTTCAAATCTTTATATGACCATGCAAACATGTCCAAATTCTCCTTTAGTAGGTCATGCAAGACCAATCACTCCTTTTCTAGAAGATTGCTACCCACCTTCAGGTGACATTCCGTGTAATCTATATCCACAAAATTTAATTGCTTTTCATGCTTCACCTCATAGATGAAGTCTCCATTTATAACTTATGGGTATAAATCCGACTCCTTTGAGGGAGTGGCCTCCTCGTCTGATACTCCACAATACCTAGGAAGTTATGGTTGGCATGCCTCTAAAAAAACTCCATTTTAGATGCCATAATCCAAGTGATGGTTGGTCCATCTCTTCAGTATGGATTCCATTCTAGAGACATATGCTTCCATCCATTCACCAAAGGACTGACTTAAGTTTATGAACTCCTCTCGCATCCACTCTTCAAAACCTTCATGCCTGAATTTAGTGAGGAAGACCATCTTCAAGTCTTTCCATATGCCAAAAGTTTATGCTGCTTATCTCTCATACCATTGTAATGTTGTGCCTTTGAAAGTGGCAGGGAATATCTCCACCAACCAATGCTCAGGGGTTCTAACATTATTGGCTACACATGCTACCATGAAGTCAGCTACGTGAAGATCAAGGTCTTCATTGTACTCTTCCTTAAAGATTGGAAATAGGATTACATTTGTTGGCATGTCACATTAATATTTCTAGGATGGATCTGGCTAGGAAGGGACCTTGATTCACCATTGGGACTTTTGTAACGAGTACCGCCAGGGCACCAAAGGAGGCTTCTGCTCTACTATCTTATTCTTAGGTTTGATTTTTTTCTTCTCTCTTCTTACGTACCTCTAGATTCATTTTCATGCTTGCCTCTTGATCATGTCATTTATCATGGAGTCATTTCCATCGAACTATCTATACTCAATAGAAGGGAATTAGAAGAGCTTCAGTCTCTAAAGGACTATCTTGCCAACATTTCTTCTACTTCCTTTTTTCAACATCTTTGAATTCAGCTTTCGTTCCACTCCAAAGGAGAAAGTATTTAGTTTTGAAAGTATCGAATTTCATTCTTCTTAGGATTGCCATAGTGCCATCATCTTGATAATACTAACCTCAGAGGGTTTCGATAACATAGGTGGTGAAGAACACTATCTACTAGCTTCAAGTGGATTGCCAATTGAACAAATAGACGGTTGTCAATGCACCAAGCATCCCATGTATCTTGTTGTTGAGCATCCACAAACAAATTCCAACTCTTTTTCTTCTTATTCTTGTGAGCCTCAATTGACCACGACTCCTGAAGCTTCTTCACAATCTTCTACTTAATGATGTTTGCAAATTCTTCAATGAAGACCAAATCTTCCATGGATGGTCATTCTCTCTGTTTCTACTTTGCTCTTCAGTTTTGTGGGAAATAAGTAGCTATTGTGATATAACTTTCTGTAACTTTAGAGAAGACATTGGGATCAATTTGTCATCAAAGACCGCACATCACGATGGTGATATCCATTGAGGAATGCACTTCTTGTAGGAAGTGTCATTGGCAATGAAGATTTCCAATTATTTAATAGTAGAAGGAATTTTACAATCTTCCATTGCTTTTCTTCCTCTTGAACACTGTCAATTTTTCTATTTTTAGCCTTTGTTGGTGCTTGTTGATGGCAATCATTCCCTGGCTATGCATAAGAAACATGGGGACTCCAAGAGAAACACTAAGAAAATGAGGAAACTATTATAAGAAAATCTATCTTGTCACACAAACAAGCATGTTTTTCATACTTAAATCAATTGAGAAGAAAAACAAAAAACTTTACAAATCTTTATGTAGCTTCATATAACAATTCTCCCACGGATTTATCACAACAAATCTTCAACATATTCTTCATATTCTTCACAGAAACCATTAAAGAACCAAAAGTACACAAAGAAAAGAGAAAATTTGAATGGAATTCATAACATAGTATTCATCTTTTATCATCTTCATAGTCTTCATAGTCTTTTATCATCTTCATACGTCTTCATAGTCTTTATTATCTTCATAGCCTTTCTCTCATAATCTTTTATCATCTTTATAGTCTTCGTAGTCTTTCTCTCATGTAGATACAATGTTCCTCATACAAAATTGGCTATCTCTTATACTCTATCTCTCTCACATATGCTCTCTCTCAATAATACATTGAAAGAGCCAATAATTACTCTTAATAATCCCCTCTTGGTCGTTGATACCCCTCCCAAGAGGTATGCCTGATATGAAGAGTCACCATAGCCACTATAGTGTACCTTGGAAGTTTACTAGTATCATTGTTACTGCAACCTTCACTTCAAGTCTTCTTTAGCTACTTCTTCGAGCTATTTCAAACTTTTATTATTCCTCTTTCAAGATTGCAAAATTTCTCCAAGCCAAACATCCATCCATTAGAACACTTATAGGAGGAAACAAAGGCTTACAGAGCAAACAAAAAAGCTTTATAGAACACTATAGAAGGTCTATAGAAGGCATAAAAACCATAAAGCTCAAACCAAATCTACTTCAAATCATCCAAAATATCCTAACACACTCTCAATCATTCCTCAAAAGAATCATTCACAATGTCAATCTCACAAATAGAAAGAAATAAGATCAAAAGAGAAGCAAAATAAAGCCTATCAGAACCAAGGAGGCACATTATAGAACCTATTAGAACATCATATCTCAACCAAAAACCATCATGAGCTTCCCAAACCTTCTTGACCCATCCCAAAACACTCCAAAACACTTCTAACACATCCAAAATCAATCAATAGACACTCAAAATCAACCATTCAACTCACAAAAACAACAAAAATTAGCCCAAAAAGCAAGTCAATTCATCCCTCAACAACTATGGTGATTCTGCATTATGTTACATGGACTAATAGGTTGTCCCATATACACCTAGAATACTGAGAGGGGAAATTATACCTAGAGGATATCAAAGCTACTAATATTTTCCAATAACTACCAAATAATAGCCCAATAATTTCTCAATGACATGAAATAAGCAAATCATGCTTGGACTTGTAATTCACCCATGGCCACATATATTCCAAAATTCCAAAGTGACTTCTTTGACATCATCTTAAAATCCTCAAGAAATTAATATTATTCCATACCTTTAAGTAAATCTAATAAGATATGCAATACTATGATTCATTCTACTCATGATTATTGTAGTAACACTCAAGTTTGATTAGGGCATCATAGAAAATGATCCCCACATGGTATTGCTATATGTGTAGCCTCCATACCCTTTAGAGTCTTGCATATGCCCCCCTATACTCCCTTGTATATGATTGTTATTTTGATGAGTCCAACACCTTATAGATCTATATTCTTCTATAATTTCTTTCATAACTACTTGCCCCATGACTCCTAGACAATCCAAGCATGCAACCACTAAACCATCTTTATCAACCTACACTTTGATAGACCCAAGAGATTCAAAAAATGCTCTTAATATTCAATGCATAATCATTGATGGACAGATGGCTATCCTTAACATTGTTTAGCTATAATGTTTGCATCATGTAATCAACTCAATAAACAATGTACATATTAAAAAGAGCCAATTAATGTGCAAAAATGTGGAATAAGTGATTTCATCAAGGAAATGTGAATTTTGAATACATTTGCACATTTACAAGTTATTAAATGCAAGCACAATTGATAAAATTTTTACTTTTATGTTTTTGGAAGTTGATAGAGACGAACAACTTAAACTTCCATAGTCACTTACCTACACAAGGGAACCAAAAACCACAAAAACCAAAGCTCATAAAAATTTGACAGCTTGAGAATTTATACAAAGGGACATCATCCCTTCTTTACATTCTTCTTATTCTTTTATTAGTACATACATGACCACTAGAAAGTATTGACTTTCATAGACACTAACAACCTTCTACATAAGCCCTTGAGAAGGCAATCTCCTCTCTAGGAACCACAAATAGTCCATGTACCATATTTGGGAGCTCATTTGGAATCCTCCCACTCTCTATACAAGGAGGTTATTCTAGAATGAGCATTTAGTACTTGTTTGAAAAGGGCCAAGATGATACCTCCATGCATGTGATCAAAGCCGAAATTGTGGTTGCCACAAAAGTAAAAGAATACAAAGTCATAAAATTGTGTGGTAGATACAAAAAAAGATACAATTGACTTATTTCATATTGGCTCATGGTAGAAGATGATAGAGGAGGGATTTATGTATGAGCAAGAGTGTGCATTATAATAAGGCTTCAAAAAGTTAAACATATCTCATACAAAAACTCAAAGGGAACACCTCTTACATGAACTTTGTCGGAGGGTTTTTTGTTAAAAGGTCAAATCCACTGGGGATCAAAGGTAGAAGGAAGTAGAGATAGGAGATGGAAGAGAAGATAAAGAATACACAAGAGGTAAACACAATAATGACAAAACACAATGAATCAAATCAATATGTATTGAAAAAACCTGAAATCATTTGTTTAGCACTACTCAGAAGCACTCTCCAGGGATCTCCTAGAGCTTTCTCGTAAAACAAAAACGTGGATTAGAAATAACAGCCCCTTTTCTGCTACTCGAAACCCAAATTTGATGGATCCATTGGCTCCAAAAGGGAGGTAAAACTTTAGGACACCTGGTCACGAATCTCTCAGATCGCTCCTTCTTCTTCTTCCAGTTCAAATTGTAGTTTTCAGCTTGTCAACAGCGATCGTGACGCACACGATTTCACCGATCTATTTTTTTAATGAAAATTTCCATAACTGGCTGAAAAAGTAACTTGCTTTTTTCATGCCATCCTAATCTAGAAGCTTTTGTGACTTTTTTGGATTTATACAATAAATAATATAAAAAATAGGCTAAAATTATCCAAAAATCTAGTATTTTTGGATAATCCATGCAACTCACACTAGTACTAATGACTCAGATCACATTGACTCTCTGGATCAATAAAGAAGTCAGATGATGATGCATTCCATGCTTTTTCACACTACGTCCGCATAGCATCACGACATCCATACCCTTTGAACCTGCACATCCTTCGGTATGTGCCAAAATCCTAGTTGTCATTGGATTTTGAGTCCTCCTCATCCTCTGTAACCATATCCTTCGCTTCTTCATCTTCCATATCTTCTTGGCTACCCTCTGTATCATGGCCACCATTTTCTTCCAATTCTAGCAACTCATAGATAGTAGATTCCCACCTCTTGAATAATTTGATTCTTTTCCCTACTACCGAAAGCTTTATGGCTATCCCATCCTGTTCATTTAATGCATAAGTTCCAACACATGTCTTACCACATAGGGTCCAAACCATCTTTTGGAAACTTTACACATGGCAGTATGCTGGTTGTCTAAACTGCTATCATAAACCAATACCCAATCCCCATCTTGTATGGTTCTTGGTCTCAGTCTATGTCTTGTGTCAAACCGTTTCTTGTTCTATATCCTTGCTGCCCTTAACTTTGCAATTGCTGCCTCTATGTCTTCTGACTTTATTTCCAACTATCTAATGCATAAGGCCAATAAATCCTCTCGATTCAACTCCTCCTCCCAAGCTAGTACACTCCATGTGACTATCATCTCTTCTATCGACATGATAGGTTTTTGGACATACATCAATTCAGCAAGCATATATCCTGTAACGGCACGATGAGTTGTTCCCTCAGCCTACAAAGCATAGGGGAGTGATCGTGGCCACTCTTTTACCTTCTCTTCACATGCTTTTCCCAATATCTTCACAATAGGTGGATGACCTCTTACAAATTTTCCATTTTCTTCAGGGTTATAGGCTGAAGTTAAAGCAAGCTTTATCCTCAACCGTGCAAAGAAATCATGAGCTTCATCTGCATCCAACTCACCCCTATTTGTTGTAATTTTGCCCACACAGCCATACCTACAAAAGATCTCTTCTAAGAGAAAAGTACACACAACATTTTTTGTCTTAGTACGTAAAGCTCTCCCTTCCACTTGATTAGTCAAGTCTTCACAGGAAAGCACAAGGTACCTCATTTTCCAAAGACCTATATGCATTGTGACCAAATCCACCACCCACTCAAAATGAAGAGACAATGGATACGTGGGCTGCAATCCATCCAGATGTTTCACACATGAATATATTTGACATGTCGTACATGTTTAAATAAAGTGAGCGACATCCTTATACATACCTTGCCACCAATATCTTTCTTTGATCTTTGCAAAAGTACCCCAAACACCTCTATGGCCAGCCCACAAGCTTTCATGAAATTTTTTCATAGCATTTACTTGTGAAGCTTTGTCATCCAAAACTTGCAATGGCATACCCTGTTTCTTTTTAGCATGTTTCCATAAGTATCCATCTTTTAAGAAAAACCCATAGGCTTTCCTCTTGATCTTCTTAAACTCCTCATCTAACCATTCATCTCTCTTTGTTAATGTACTGAGGTATTGACCAATTCTCAGCCACTCTCCTACATATTTGTCTTCTAGAAACACTTCTACACAAGATGAAAAACATCTAAAGTGTCTTCTCTTTGTTGTCCAAGCTTTTGTTAATGCTGTAGCAACACCTTGCATTGCTAAATTCACTCTTACAATATCATTTTCAGCCGTAAGAAAGTCATCTTCTTCCTCCTCATGCATCATCCCATATTCATTCTCATAGCGTGCGTGACATAACATGTCTACCACCATTGGGTTATCTCTTTCTGCAATATGCTAAAATTCAAGGTTCAAAGATTTGATGTATGCAATCCACCGGAGCATAGCAATGTCTGGGGTAACACAACTAGAAATCATACCCAATACTGGCAAACAATCAATCTCAATGACTACATGAAATCCCATAAAATACTCATTATCCCATTTAAGGGCTATCATAATTCCCCATAATTCTCTTTTTACCTGTGGATACCTTCTCTGTTGTTCACTCAATACTTTAGCACCAAAGAAAATTGCATATCTTTGCCCTTCCTCATCATCTTGCCCAATTGCCCATCCAATCCCAATTGGTCTTGTATCAATAGTAATAATGATAGGCTTTCCATGTGAATAGTCATCCTTTCTCAATGTAGGAGCAGATTTTAAGAGATGCTTCAATTTCTTCATTGCTTTCTGATGCTTCCTTTCCCAATGAAATCTATGACCTTTCCTCAGAAGCTGATAAAGAGCATCGGCTACATGTGCAAAGTGAGGAATCCATATCAAATAGAACACACATGCACCCAAGAATCTACGCACCTATGATACATTCATGCATACATCTTGCATTCTATCAATCCCATCTATTTTTGCTGGTGATGGCATTTTCCCATAAGGTCCATATGCCCAACAATCAAAACCTCTTCAACTCCAAAGACAGAGTTTCATCTAAAAAGAGTTAAATTCACCTCTTCTAGATGTATCAAAATCCTCTCACAATCCGCAATATGGTCTGCAACAAACTATCTGTATCCATGAGCATCAATCTCTTCATTCTTTTCATCCACTACACACCCTTTGATTGGAACATCATCCAAGAAGGGCATTGTCAATTGTGGTATAAAATCCATGAGTACCCTATTCATAGCATTTTGATGTGTGCCACTGAGTTTGTTGCACCCTGTGGGAGAGTACACATCCGTACTAACCCTAAGGGAGTCTTCGTGGTTGTGATTTCCTTGCTTTCAATTGCAAGCTGAAATTGATCATACCCCGAGTAAAGATCACCCAAAGAATAGATCGCTCTGCCTACAAAAGCCTCTGCAAATTCATCAACCATAGGATCTACACCCACATTTCTTATGGTCACTTTATTGACCAGTTGCATGTCTTGAATAAATCTCAAAGCCCCATTCTTTTTGGGCACAATAAACCAACGATTTGATTACGGGGCTGAAGAGGGCTCCAAGATCTTCATGCAAATCTTTTCATTTAGCAAATCAATCAGCTTTGGCAAGTAAGCTTTAGGCACACTGGAATATGCCTCAAGTTCCATGGCACATGTGGCATAATAATTATTACCATAGGAGAGAAAACATTTGGATCCACAAAACCTATTTCACTTGGCTGAAATGCAAATGCCTTTCCATGCCTAGCCAACATCTGCATAAAACAATCTCTCTCAGCAAGCAAAAGAAACCCTTTTGCACCAACTTTCAATTCATGTAATGTATCACATGTAAACTGATTATCTATATCTTTAGGATCTCATAAGCTTGGATGCCTTCACACTTTTTCACAAACCCTCACTCTCTGGTGGAAGTGGCAAAGCAATTGATTTCACCTTTTTGTCAAATGTCTTATACTTTGTCTCCACAAGTGCTTCAGCACATTGTAATCCTTCCTGCTGAGCAAACAACGCTATAACATCATATATATCCAAAGAACATACTGACAACACTCTATTTTTAGCCTCATTTTTTGCATGTATAGTTGTTGAAATTTCAGTCATAGTGTCATTAATATTCAGCCCATAAAAGATACGTGAAATGCCTTCATTTTCAGCTAACAATCCCAATGCTCTCAGTTCCTTAATAGCTCGTTTCATAGATATGCATTCAGCCTTGCACATAGCTTCCATAGGCTTAAACCAACATGAGTTGTTTGTTGTAAACTAAGAATAACCAATAGTAAATGCATGCTTCATTCCATCAAGAGGCAAGTACATCCTTTAAACAACACTATTGTAGCACTGCATTACAGTAGTGCTTAATGAAAATCCAAGTCTTTGAATTTCCTTGCATTTGGATCCAAAGGAAACTCTCGAAGCATATCATCATTAACACAAACAGTAAGAAATTAAACTACTTTCCTCCCATTCTTGCTTTTGACTCTTGCATAAGTAGAACCATCATCAAGCACCTTTGTTTCCATACGCACTCCTATAATATAGAGCTTTCCCAAAATTGATGCATATGAGGAATTATCTTGCACAAAGAAGTGTTGCTCTTCTTGTACATCACCAATTGTCACTTTCACATTAGGACATGTATCATAGAGCTCTCCCGAAGAATTATTTGCAGCCCACATATGCCAACCATGATCAATGTCTACAGGCCATGCACCATTTTCATACAATCCACGCTCAATGACATTTATCTCAGACCCATGGTCAAGTAAAGCAACACAAGGAGTTTCATGTTCCCCTATTTTCACTACCATTTCAGTGGTAGCTCTAGCCCAATGATTTGTTGCAAGGAGTTGCAACCTGACATTGACAACCAGTTATGTCACGAATGTCTTGCCCTGCATGAGACATTTCACTATCATTGACCTTTCTCTTTTCAGCTGCATGTAAAGCATGTGTCCATATTTTAGCCTTTGGACCAACCATCACTTGGTCATGCATTCTATCCAACTGTAGACCAAACATTTCGGACAGCCAAGTCTTCCAACAACTTCTGCATACCTCCCTTTCCAGAATTCAAAGCAAGAGGCAATCCCATTTCTTATGCATGGATCTTGCCATCTTTCCAAAATATGAGCTGTCATGCCAAGGCCTCCTAATAGACAACACCATCCTTTCTCTCATGCTGCAAACTGTCACACCACATACATATTTTTCCTAGCTTAGGGGTTGCTGGCTATCCTCTTGTCCTTTTTCATCCAATTTTGCAACCTTCAATTGAAGATCCTGCATCCCTTTGACCAATTCATCTAAGACATCTTCCCTAACAGAGGGAACAATAGCAAGTACATCCATAGGGTTAGCCACAGAAGTAGGTGGCTTATTGGATACATCAACTGTCTTGCTCGTAACAGTGGGCAAGCTAGAGACATGCAATATTTTTCTTCTTCTGTGCTTCTTCACAAGTGCAATAACAGCTTCCTTGAAAGGTCTCCACTCTGTTTTAATACCTCTCTTTGTAGTGTAATCCTTCAACAAATCATCAAGCTTCTCTTGAAGCTCAAGATCAATTGCATCATGTAGAAACAATTCAATTTTTTGACTTGCAAGAGCTTGTTGTTCTGCAAGATCCAACTACTCAAATCGATTTTCAAATTCTCTTAACAATTCTATAGCCACCACAAGACCCTTATTGGGTTGTAAAACTCACTCCTAAAAATTCTTGTGCATAATCAAACTGGTATCTTCAATATAGAATTCTTCCCTTAGTGTCTTCCTGAAGGCTACTCAGTTAGCATCCTGCATGTAAAATTCAGTAATTCGCGCTTTCAGTTCATGTACAGTAACATGCACAAAACACTGAATCCATGCAAGACGAGCCATCCCAAAGAATTCCATTTTCTGAGCATAAGTATGTACATATGCAGATACATTCCTTCCATTGAATAACTTCATCTCACACTCAACTACTTGCAGAGCATTCATCACAACACTTTCTGTTTGAGTAGAAGCCTGCATCACCTGTTGTTGTTGTTGTACCTACATAAGCATATTCATATTTTGCACCAACTGTTGCAAAAAATCACTGGAGATTGTGTTCGAAGGTTTTCCTATCTTGTCTTTCCTTCTAACAACATTTCACGTTGAGTTCACCAATGTCGGAGGGGTTTTTGTCGAAAGGTCGAATCCACTAGGGATCAGAGGTAGAAGGAAGTAGAGATAGGAGATGGAAGAGAGAAGATAAAGAATACATAAGAGGTAAACACAATAATGACAAATCACAATGAATCAAATCAATATGTATTGACAGAACCTAAAAATCCTTTGTTTGGCACTACTCAGAAGCACTCTCCAGGCATTAGATCTCCTAGAGCTCCCTCGTACAACAAAAACGTAGATCACAAATAACAGCCCCTTTTCTGCTACTTGGAACCCAAATCTGATGGCTCTGTTGGCTCCAAAAGGGGGGTAAAACTTCAAGACACGTGGTCACGAATCTCTCAGATCACTCCTTCTTCTTCCAATTCGAATTGTAGTTTTCAGCCTGTCAACAGTGATCATGATGGGCACGATTTCACCAATCTGTATTTTTTATGAAAACTTCCATAACTAGCTGAAAATTAACTTGCTTTTTGCATGCCATCCTAATCTAGAAGCTTTTGTGACTTTTTTGGATTTATACAATAAATAATATAAAAAATAGGCTAAAATTATCCAAAAATCTAGTATTTTTGGATAATCCATGCAACTCACACTAGTACTAATGACTCAGATCACATTGACTCTCTACATCAATAAACAAGTCGGATGATGATGAAAGCTTAGTAACAACACTCTTTTAGATTTATAAGTCCCCGTTCACATGAGACTACTCATATAACTCATAAGTCAACAATAAAGGCCTTACCTTGCGATAGGTATAACCCCTCTATTCTCGGGCAGATCCAAATTCATTACAATTTCCATGAAAATGCAAAGTTTCTTTGAATTTCCTTTGGTCCTCTTCTCTCTCAAATGCTCTTGTACCTAAGGCCTAATTATATCATTGAAAAATAGATTGGAAGCTACATAATATCCCAAGATCTTGGTCTTCGTGTTAGGAAGCTTTGACAAACAAATTGACACCATATGCAAACAAATGTTACAAGCACTCCAAACTTATGTACCCTATCATCTATCTACTACAACAGTCCAAGACTATACAATATGTACAAGAGTTATTCCTCCTCAACTTTGCAAAAAAGAAAAAAAGCCCAAACATTTTAAAATGGCTTGCTTATTAGCATTGAAACTAGAAAAGACTAATATCATAAATGTGTTCACCTCAAAGATGTATTCGCTTTATGATTTTATGGCCTGTTAATCTGACACGAGGAGCGTATTATAAGGAACATGGAGAAAAGCCCTTTTGAGAAAACAAACTAATGGGGCAAAGGGAAAAAAATAGGTTTAAAAAATAAATGTAAATTTTTCTTTTTTTAAAGTGAAAATAGGAAGGCTAAAAGAAAGTATGCTTTCTAGGGAAAAGGTATGCTCAAGTAGGCTAATTTAAAAATAGAATGCTATAAAAGCAAGAAAGAGAGAAAATTATGTCAAGATCTTCCTCCTTAGACATCTATTTAAACCTTTGATATTGGATTAAAAACCATGGATTTACAAATTTTCTTCTGGAGGACCTTAATCTTCAAATGAGAGGATTCTAGCCATGCTATCAATTCTCTATGAAGTGCCTTATGCTGAGAGAAATCTCCGCTCACATATATCTAGAATGGCACCTATTTTCTAATGTTTCTTCTTTTATATCCACCCAACAACAATTTCTATAAAGTCTTGTCACATTGTACCCCGTCTTCCTACCTCAAGGGGTTACTCATAAATATATAAGTGTATCAAATGGACTCAAAAAAGGAACTTTAAAAATATATATTTAAGTGTTTTTTTATATATCAAACGATGCCATATCAAGGGGTTACGCATAGATTGAATAGAAAAGGACCATGTTTTATCTAGGAAAAATTCACATGTAAGAGTAGTTTTAAATAGGTATGGAATGTATGTGTGATATAGAGGGTCTACATAATGCGAACCCCCCACAATTCTTATGAACTCCCTAAAAATGATTTGAAGGTCCAAATGACTTCAAAGAGACTCAAGAAAATATATAAGTGCTAATATACCCTTGCTTTATCCTAAGCAATATAGTAAGTATGAGTTTTAGAGATTGTTTGCATACTTATCGTGAAGTTTATCACTTGAAGACTAGTTCCTATAGCCCTAGAAAATACATATAGATGATGCTCATTTTCTCATGAACAAATCTATTGATAAAGTTGAGACTCAAACCTATAGTGCAACATGAATAAATCTCCAAACTTGTGCAATTTGAAGTTACAATGTTTATTTATTGGCATGTGCTTGGCTAATAGAGAAAATCCTCACTTATACGCACAACTAAGAAACTCAGGAACATTGGTAGGATTAAGCAACTTAATGTTTTGGCTTGGTTATTTTGAGCTTTTTCTTAGTTTGAAGGAAAAGACACAAGGGACAACAATCCTAGGCTCAAATTTAGGGTTTTCTCTTGTCAAGATGTTGACTAGAATACCGATTTCAAAAGAGTGTTTTAGGTAAAGTGGGAAAGGTCCCATGATATGGGAAAATTAAAATTGCTAAGGGAACCTTTTTGGTAATAAGTTTGTGTAGATTTTTATTGTGCTTATCTTCTTTTAATTTTGAGCTTTTCCATGTGAACAAGCCTAGTAATATCTATGTTTCATATATGGTTGGTCTATGTGAATAAGGATGATTTATTTTTACATAGCTAACATTGATGGTGATATGGTGATAGCGTACAATATATTGGACCAATTCAACTTCTTTGCAAAGAGAGCCATAGGTATAGTGCCATTTTTTTCTGTTACTCCATGGTTAAGTTTCAACTCATTTGGACAAAACCTATGTAAGTTATATGGATGCTTTGACCTAAGATATCTTTTGTGTGTTTTGTACTCCAGGAATTTGTCATTGAAGGAACAATGGTCTTGTTATACGTCAACTTCTTGTTCAACATCTTTGGGCTTCTTTGTGAAAAGAATTATAGGTACAAGTTTTTTTAAAATTGCTCCATTTAAATTTTATTTCATTTGGAGAGAACATTTGCAAATTATACACATGTTGATAGGTAACTTTTCTATTTGGTTATGATAGATTTCTTCACAGAGAAAAAACACCAATAACAAACTTGCAGTGGAGGTCTTCAATAGGAAAGATAATGGTGGTAATTGGATTTGTGATTAGTACTATAAGTTTGATTGGATTTTGATGCACCCAAGTACTTGAGGGAGTTTCAAGGTCAAGCATAAGGATATTGCAAACCCCAGCAAACATTGGAAAGGTAGAAGTTTAGAGTTTAGAATGGAACAAGTACAGTAACTGAAGTGTTGATCCAACATGTTTATACGCACAAACAAATCTTTGTATTACGCGATGAGAACTACATTGCAAATTATAAACAAAACAATAATTTTTTAAATTGTATCATTGTTTATTATTTTGCATCAGAGTTGTTTTTAAAAATCTTTGTAGTGTTCTAATTCAATCTTGTTTTACAGCTCTATATCTAGCAACTTTGCATGAATGGTAGAATGTGAAATGTTTGAGTGAAAAGATACATGTTTGGCATGAAGACATAGGTTCATTAATCTATGACAATAACTCTGCAAGTCAACTTGCAACTCAAAAAATATTTTTTTATAATTCATTGTATGTAGTAGAAAGCCAAAGATTGCATCATGTCCCATTGCCACCACTATCTAGTGGTGATGAATGGTTGATTAGTCGCTTGGAGTTCTCAGGGAGCATGTAAATCAAAGATAAAATCTAACATCAATATTGCTATGAAGCCCACCACAAGCTCCAAAGATGTGCATCTTAGTTGGGTTATTCAATTCTCATTGTTTGCACATTTGAATGGTTCATGTGATGTTCTAAAGAAAACAAAGATTACTTATCAAATGTAAGTGTCCATCCAAGGAATGGATGAGCGAACTATTGGATGAGTCTTAGCAAGTCAAAAGAACACATTTTGATGAGATGATTGAGTGCAAGGTCAACCAATCTGATCTCACATTCAGATAAATCTTTTTTACTACTTTGAATGCCTTGATTTAATTGACATAGGTCTTGATTAGATGAATTCTTGTGTTAGTTGTATATATTTACTAATATTTTTGTTTTTATTATAGGTATTTCATTGCTAGACAAACTCTGTACATTTACTTTTGATATAGAAGATAACAACTTTTGCGAGGGGAGTGGATCAACTTGGATCAATATACTCGAGATGAGACACATACAGCTCTCATAGATGTGGTTATCTTGTGGAATGGTCATAATTCTTTTGTTATTAGTGCTTATAGAGAACCATTGGCCCATTTCTTTTCTCAGATAAGAAATCCAATTAATGTACAATCTCAGAGAAGTTACTACATATATATCCTCTACATCATGTGCATTCAAGGCCTATTTATAAATATTCTTATCAATGAATTTTTTCTAAATAAAATATAACCCTTTTCTATTAAATTTATAAATAACCCCTTTATATTACACCATTTTTTATGTAAAAAATGTATAAAGATGATATTTTAAAAATACCTTATTTTGAATCCACGTGATACACACATATATTCATGAGTGACTTACCCAAGTGTCTAATGAGCCCCTTTGCAACTTCTATTTCAAGTTAGATAATAGAAAAGTAAGGATTCATAGTGAGCAATCCTTGACATGTAAATAATGTGCTTCTCCACGTATCCTTGAGATAGTGGAATTTTGTAAATTGTTTTTATAAAGAATGAATAAAAACTTCTTTTAAACTTTTGAGTACTTTCAATTTTGATAATTTTAGTCTATTGTGATCCAAGCATGCAATAATACATACTGCAATTAGTTAATTGTGCTGGTTAAAATCATAATTAAATGGCAAGATAGATTTCTATAATCTATGGAATATTGTCTTTGCATAATGATATATTGTAGCTCATCTCTTCTACTCATTTCTTAAATTTAAATATTAAATTGGATCGAAAGGGATTTTGAAGGTCTTTTAGATTTATTTTCTTTAAAAATTTCTATATTTTCTCTAGTTGGACTTGAATATACTCATCAATCTAAGTATATTTGAGGATATAATAATGTAGAATGAAGTGTTTGTCTCTATGAGTAATTTTAACAGTGACTTTAAAGTATTGAAATAAAGAAACTAAGGTAAGAGTTTTAATTTGAAACTTTAGGGTTAAAAATTTTATAAGAACCTTTATTTAAAACCCTAGATACATAAAAGCTATAACTCCAAACTCATTTTTACTTTCATTCTCTACTTTCCTATACTTGTGATCTTCTTCCTTCTCTCTTTGTGTTCCATGGCTACCACTTCCACCTTCGTCGTATGGATTAACTCCATATGCTATACCTGCACATAGGAGACTCGATTTACCCTAGGTTTTGCATGACCTTGAGTAGTCTAGAGAGCTCACTTTCCATCATAGACCTTAGCTCTACTATAGTGGCGTTTTTTTCTATGTAGCAAACCCTCTCACTTGCTTGATTCCAAACTCTGCTCGAAGGTGGATTCCCATAGATTTCTTATATAGTCCACATGTTGGATTCAGCCATGCATAGGTGATAAATCAAGCCCTAGTGCATGTGGGGCAACATCTTTGTGCTAGAGCAATGCCCACCTTGTCCCAGGACCACACCACGATGGATCTTATCAGGCACAATGCAACCTTTGCCATATATCTTTTGTGCACTGAGGTGCAAGAGGACAATGACGAAGACATCAATGTACCCTCTCCATCACAGCTAGAGTATATTGAGAGGGAGCATGAGGAGATCACTCTCGATTCGAGTGTAGAGGCAACATAGAGCTTAGCCATTGTTCACCCACCTCCTTGCCCTAATGACATGTCAACGAGCAATGAGTAACCCCTCCCTTCTCTCCATGCGATCACCAACTATAGTATATCATTGTGTGTGATGCACTTGATGATTTTAGAAGTTTTTATATATAGGATGGCCCAGCACATGTTGATGAGGTGGCTTGATATGATGGTAGGAGCGTCAATGACATCTCTGCCATTGTGAGCATCCAAGAGCAGATTGAGGATGCAACACCATAGTATGAGATCACTGATGAGGAGTTTGAGTGGTTGCAAAAAAGCCTTTTTGGTCCTTGACCCGACTACACAATACCTTCCTAAGAGAGAGATGAGAGTGGCTCAATTGTAGGATGAGACTTAGATGCTCCATTATAGCAGCATATAGATGATGCAAAGAAGGTCATGTTCTCAGTTTTGCACACAACTTCACCAGTGGTGCCTCTAGGGGATCAGGCCCCTAGAGTAGCCCTGGACGGAGGCTCGTGTCTACAGGTCCACCAGACGGGAATCTCTGACCAAGATTGCTCTCGGGGCCTGATGTTGACAAAAAATTACATGGAGGGTCTCGATGCCCTAGAGAACCTGTTGGTGAAGTTGCACACAAATCCAATGTATATATCTTTACCATACTCCATGCATAGTGAGTATGACACTAAACTTGTGTGATGTAGGACATTGTCTATATAGATGATTTTTCATCCAGGCAAGGTGACGATCTGATAGCCAAGGAAGGGTGCAAGACTCAGAAATGAAGGAGTACATTGGCTAGCTTATGAGCAACATTATTGTGTTTCATAAGACTTGATCTCTGGCTTTTGCTAAGAACTTCTTGAAGTTGAGGGCACTAATGAAGGCTAGACCTTTCAAGACCATCTCCACTAACTCTAGCTTGGAGAAAGTAGTGTTGCTACAATGTTTGAGGCTACTCTACTAATTCACTAGTACTAAGTCTAGGCCACTTTTTTCCATGGTGGCCCATGGCATGGTTGTTGGTGTTCAAGACCCCAATGTCATTAGGCAGGAACTACTAGGGTAAAACCTATTGTTGCCTATGATCAAGTGACCATGGTGAGTGTAGCTCGAAGAAGCCGAGCTGGAGAGGGAGTAGATGTACTTATTGCCTAATGATATCTCATCACCAATGTAATGCACTTTGTAATCTTCTCTTAAAGTAATGAAAACCGATGTTTGTTAGATTTGCATGTAATGTAGTTTGTGATACATGTCATTTATTATTATTATTTACTTGAATGTAACATTTATTTGTCAGATTTATATGTAACACAATTCGTACCCTAATTTTAATACGTAGTGCTTTATCAAGTTCACGCTCAACACATGCATTCATTTGAATGCATGTAACGATAACATAAATACATAAATAAAACAAATAATAAGTGACTAAACAAAAATAAGATGTGCCAAAATTTGCCAAAAAATTTGTATTCATATTCATAACATTTTGCATGGGATCCATTCCACCATAAAACTTAAAATATATATGAAATCAATCCATATGAGCTCCAATATGATCAAGGTTTTACAAAATCTCTTTGGAAGCTACATTCCATATATGTTTAAGTAGTATACCCCTATCATTTTGTTGATCTCTGCGAGGACTATCCTTCCATCACTAAAAGACTCTCACTATATGCAGATCCCTGTCAGTGATAGTGACCCTCCTTACATGCATCGCTACATAGACCAAGTCTCCGAACAAGTCGATAAGGTAAGATTCGATAGCTTCTTGTAGTGTAAGGAGGGCATGGAAAATCTAGCAAGAGGGTTGTTGCAAGCATGATTCATCTGGGAAGTGCTTCCTGCTATTCTTAATCAGTATACCGTCCATAATCTCTCGCACCAGCTTCTAGAATGGAGCCTTTGGTATTAGGAGGTGTGTGGTCTTTTGTTAGTGGTAGATCTCACAAAGAGCCAATGTGCCTAGCCTCCATC
Organism: Lygodium microphyllum; assembly: GCF_053477565.2. NCBI lineage: Eukaryota > Viridiplantae > Streptophyta > Polypodiopsida > Schizaeales > Lygodiaceae > Lygodium > Lygodium microphyllum. The sequence goes on along the minus strand of NC_141163.1, from coordinate 78,257,575 downwards.
AATTCTTGCAATGCTAGCGTGGTGGTGGTGGTGGTGGAGCTGGGGGAGGTGACCTATGCATGGGATTCCTAGGGGGTGTCTCCAGGTCACTTGCTTGTGGTGCATGTCATGTCTTCTAGGAGAGAAAACTCAAAACTCAAAAGTGAAATGTGTAAAATGACGTGAAACTTTAAACTTATAGCCAAATTTTTTAAAAACCCTTAAACTTGAATTAATGTATCCAAGCTTTGGAAAAATATGACGAGTGATCCAATTGACATGAAACTTTACATGTGGGCTCCTCTAAGACACATCAACCACCCCAAAAAAATGGCCCCATTAGAAGCCTCTAGGACACCTATTCGGAGGCTCACGTCTAGGGATTCAAGGTCCCAGATGATGTGAGCCTCTGGACAAGATTTAGGGCCCCAGACACGAGCCTTCGGATAGGTGTTCCAAAGGCTTTTGATAGGGCCAATTTTTTAATATCCATGAGTTTTTATGATGCCCGGCATGTGGGTGAAGTTTCACCAGATTTTGATTTATAAAATGATGCTTCAATATTTTTTTGAAAATGCATTAACCAGATTATACTTCACTAATAAAACAAAAAAACTCACCAACAAGTGTGCGTAACTGTATATTAAATGTGTTATCAACCAAACTATGCGAAAATTTGGAAACTTAAAATTTTACAAGAAATAAGTCATGGGTAAAATGGAATATCGCATATGAGATATAGTGTTGCCAAACCACTAAATACAGTAAAGATATATTACATCAACCCATGTACAATTGATCACTGACATGTACGTGATTGTGCATTGAATTTATCCTTAACAAAACTACTTACAAAATTGGAAACTTGAAAATATACACAATGTAAATCATGGTCAAAATAGAATATCACATATCAGATTTAGCATTGCGAAACCATAAAATACATGGTAGATAGTGCATCACACCAAGTACAACTAGAGCTAGGCAAAATTTATCTCTATTTTTTAGGCTATTGCTATCAAACTTGAAGATCTACTGGAAAGATAACCCAAAACTAAGCTCCTTACAATCTACAACCAAATCTAAACTAAAAATATAGATCTAATCACAAGGAAGCTTCTCAAAGCATATTGTTGACATTAAGATTAAATGTATCCTTGTTGTTGCAGATCCTACAAACAAGAACCATATCTATGGGCTTAATAGTGATACGTCGGGCATGAATGGCTAATAGTTTACAATCACTCATTAGATCAATCAAGTAACTTTCAGCTGCTTCTTGGGAGCAAGCAAGGCTTGGCTTAACCATTGCCCCACATTCCTTGCTTGGTTCCTTGAAAAGAACTTGTGATGATGCCCTGATTGTAGATCTTCTAGCATGTATATACCAACCTAGATAATGGTGCCTTAGGAATAATCAAGTTAGCACTTTTTTGGAATTTACTTATCTCATGTAGCGCATTTTTGCCTAGTCTCCATCTTCGATTCTTATGTGTTAGAGGACATGTATTACTAGTTGGAGTAGTAGTGGGAGGTCGAGCAACTTGAGCATATGGACCACCATTTCTAGACAATGGTGAACCATCATTATTGACCACACTAGGGCCACCATTGTTGGCCATAGTAGTGTCACCATTATTAGTTGTAGTAGGGCCACCATTGTGAGCCACCGAGGGACCTTTGTCACTCACAAATTACTCACTAGATTCAAAAGGGTGTTGAGATCTTACTCTTGCAGGTGCCTTCTTGATAGGAAACTTGGAAGGTACCATGGTTGTGATGATGAAGGATAGAAAGGTGGAGGGTAGAGTGAAGAGTAATGGAAAAAATGAAAGGGGATACTTGACTTTAATACAAAACTTTTAAACTTATTGTGGTTAAATAAACTTTAAAATGATCACTTAATTTCATTTCTCCACCCCATCCCTACCTCTCTCTGTCTCCTGCCACCCCCCTCATGCTTCTCTCTCTCTAGGCTAGTGAATGTTCCAAGATTTGGAATTTTCATATCTTTGTCTTAGGATTTCGAAATCAAATTTTCATAATTAAAAAAGCAAAGTTTGAAATCGACTTTGAAAAACATAGTGACAAACATTTGAAAATTTAAACAAAATTTGTAAGACATATCATGTTAAAGATCGGACTATTGATGTGTCATATCCTTAGTACATGTGCTCTCTTGTGGAATCTAAACACATCAAAATTATTATCTTTATCTAGGTCTCCATTTCTTGCCATCTCTCTCTTGGGTTGCCAACCATTCTATGTGGCATTGTCTAGCTATGCTGTTTTCATATCTTGCTTTTCTCACTTCATATATTGCCCTACTTATAAATTTTGCTTGAGAGGTTTTGGACTTATTTTCTTTTTGTTGTTATCATATCTCTAATCTCCTACACCACCATTGTAATAATTGCCTCATAGAATTGGAATCATTGATGCCATCTCCATGATCTGTTGCCTTTTGAAAAGCACAGCAGACTTGCCAATGAGATTGTTCCACGCCTTGAGTTGACCATGCTGCCAAACTTTCTTGATCTACAAAGTATGGACCATGTGCTTCAAGTATATGTTGCACAAGAAGAGAGATTAGAAATACAAACTAATTCAAAATGATGATTTTTTTTGTAGTGGTGACAATACTCACCATGTAGTGTATTATGTTGTTTGTAGTCCATACCTCCACCATGGACTTATGAAATTTAGCAATTGTCTCTTTAAATGCATTGGCATCACCATCCCTAAACCTCAACTTTTGTAAGAGAGGTGCTAATCTATCAAGGTGTATCCACACTTTTTTCTTCCCAATCCTCGTTTGTCCCCCATTTCTCCATTCCAGAATAGCAAGGTGCAACTTTTTCCATGCTTCATACTTCTCTGGTTGTTTTACAAGCATGTTGCCTTCCTCATCTCGAGGTGGAGGTATAAACTTCCTAGCCTTGGCCGGTCCGCCAAAGCATGGTTTACAAGGGATATTTCCACTCTTGCCTCGATTTTTTCTCATCCTTTTTTATTTCTACTTGGCCTTCATGCAATCCAACTTCAGAGAGGACTTATTCTACCTTCTTGCATATAGCATCACCTTCTGACACGCGCTACATCTTGTATGCAAAGCATATATATTCATATACTAGCTTCTCAATTATTCTAACCAAATAATGCAATGTGTAAAAGTGAACCACCAATGTCAGTGGTATTTCCAAAATAGGGCACTAGTTTGGATCCACTAGAACTAGCATTCCATTTCTCATGATTTTTTGATTACGCATTGGAGCACCTTGTTGTCTTTCCTTGGTAAGCCATTATTTCTTTCCATCTCTCCCTTTCTTCCTAGTTTGCATGTAGTATATGCACAGAAATTTTGCATTTTTTGCATTTAACCACATATTGGGGAATATGGGAATTTCCCATAAGTTTGGGACACATGGTCAAATCTTTGGATTTGTCGTAACTTAACACTAAAACTCCAAATCGAGTGCTCTATAGCTTAATAGATTCCATTTTTCAAGTGCTTTCCAATGATAGGTCACATCATATGGTTTTCAAAAACTTATGGGCATGTTATCCGGGTGCCACCTTTTTAGTATTCAAAAATTGGAAATTGGGATTTCCCAAACTCACTAATATTGTGTTATTTGATAAATCAAACATACACTTCAATGTTTTTAAATCACATGCAAGATGCCATTTAACTTGGTAGTCCCCAATGTTAGAAACTGCGAGGAAGACGAGAGACAAAAGGAAGAGAGGAGAGAAGAGAGATATGAGACACCGGAAATGGAACCCCAGAAGTGTGTCAACTCAGCACACATGATAGGAATATATAGAGGGGACTTGGGGCGCTATTATAGACAGACTATATATAGCTAACATATATATAGACAAACTATATATAGCTAACACCCAAACCGCTCGATGTGTGAAATTGCTCCATTATTTTGTTGTTGAATAACATTGGGTATATTACTGAGGTTTAAAAAAACATTGAGTACTTCATGGTCCTCCTTTGGTACTTCAAATGCTGCAATCCACTATATTTCATTCTCTGATTCCACATTGAAGTATAAAGGATGCTTTTCATTGATGTTGGGATCCAATGCTCGATTCATAAGTGTTATACTCACATGTTCAAGTTTTTGCTCCTTTAATAATCTCACACTCATCAAGTTTGAGGACAATTGCCTCTACATTCTTCAATAGACATATTATAGAACTTGACCATAGAAATCTAAACCCTACATATATCCAATACAAAGTTATTGGATGCATTCAATACAAAGGAAACTTCTTTGGAACCATACTTCAATATGTGTGTGTGTTCCAGATGTGTCGGCTCACCAATTAATTCTAAAACTTTCTTATTTATTTATTTTTTAACCTTCTTCACATGAAATGGTTTTGGTAGAGGCATTACTCACTTAGTTTTGAAGACTTGCTTAAAACTTGTATCCAAATGTTGATAGAGCATACTGTATGACTCAAAACTCATTCCCACCTTGTCACATAATCCTTGAGCATCTATAGCAGGAAACAAGTTGCTCACATCTCTAAGATGTTCACTTGTAACACCATTTACAATGTCCTTGAATTTACAATTTTCCAATGCATTTTTGACCATATCCTTACTTAGGACTTTGGCAGTAGTATCATTCTTTGCATGGGGGAGCATATTTCTCATTGTAGCAGATTGAGCATATATCTGTCTATGATATTTTTCACTTTCTTTGGTTGATTGGTGAATTGATTTAACTAATGAGATTCGTCGATGTACTTAAACTGTAACTTCATACTCTGCACGTGTGTAGCATGCATAGCATCTTCAATGATAGACATTGCTTGTTGTAGGCTCTCATTCTGCCTATCCTTCTCATCCAATAATCTTTCATTTTCTATCAAAGATTGCATATTCCCTTGTAATCTTGCCTGCATATTTGTCAAGGCTTGATGAACCCTTGCTAATCCTTGTGTGACAAGTCTGCATGTATATCCATACAATCTCTCATTGCCTTCACAAACAAACTTTACAAATGATGTAAGCCCTTCAAATTGTGGTGGCCTTTGAGTGAGTGGATCAAGTGGATAAATGCACCCATCAACCCAAAGGTCCACATTTTTTTCCCTACATTTCTTTCTTATTGCATCCTTTATCTTATTGCATCATCCCTCTCCACAATTCTTTTGAACATTGGTGCATATTCATCCTCCAATTGAAAGTGAATATCTCTCTTTCTCTTGGTATGTCTTGTACCTACATTCTGCAAAGAAAAATGTCTGCCAATTTTAACTTAGATTAACATTCAAATCACACAATTACATCCCTTCAATTCGTTTTATCTCTATTCTTTTTTATCTAGTTGGATCTTGTCTCTTTATCTTGATTTCAGTCGTGATAGATCCTAATCAATCCCTAATTTGCATGTAATCTTAGCTTTTAATCCACCTCTAATTAGCATCAAATCTTATACTCTAGTGTATCCAAAATAATCTCTCTCTCTCTCTCTCCAAGAATTGATCAAAGATATTTAAACATATTTATACAGAAGCTTAGCTAGAGGAGAATAATAACATAACATTATCTTCTATCCTAATTTAATCTTTGTCACTCTATCACTTATTTTCTTAACTCATGTCACACAGTCCTCTCTCTTCCCCCCTTCTCTCTCTCTCTCTCTCTCTCTCTCTCTCTCTCTCTCTCTTTATGAATTGATGCTTAAGGATTAAACAACAATTTTGAAGAATAACATCAGGGAGATTAAGAAAATAAAGATACCTCCATTATCACTTGATTGCTTATACTATAGAATGTTGAAGAGGAAGATATCTTATAGCATAGTACTAAAGAGGGAAATTGCTTGTAGTGGGGTAGAGAGTGTTGTAGATAGAGATTATTTGATGCTAGAAAATGGTATCAAAACCACTCCTCAATGCTACTTTAGAAGATTTCATATGCAAGAAACCATATTCTAGAGGGAAGGAGAAGAGTACACAAAATTTGGGACAAAGCTAAAGCTTTGAGAGGAAATGAAAAAATACCCAAAAATAAGCATATACTTGTTCAAAGAAGAAAAAAATTTACAAGGAAATTATTGAGTCAAAAAGGTGTCTCTAGGTAAAAAATAATCTTAAAATATGATGTGTATGTCATTTTATATCATTTTTTAACTTTTCCCTTTTAAGAAGCAAGAATGATAATGATTCAAATATATTTTAATGTTGAAAAGTCATGAGGGCATGAAAGAGTCATATATCAATGATTGGCTTTGTTTTTAGAGAAAATAGAATTGTGTTCTTTTAGTTATGAGGATTTTGAGAAAAAGTTACCTTATCCTACAGTTTGGGAATAAAATAATAGGTGAAATCTAATGAGAATAAAAATACAAAATTTGCTTGATTGTAGAAGATCTCTAATGATAATATTATTTTGGAATCTCTTTTTAGAGAGAGAAAGAGAGAGAGAGAGAGAGAGAGGTTAGAGAAACTCCTTAAGGTGCAAAAAAGAGAGTCCATATTTCTCCTAATGATCAGCCATTTAGTCCTCAAAAATAACAAAAATCAAGTCATCTCAACCCTCAACAATTGGTGTCTAGTAAGGGTTTGAATATAGATTTCTACCTCATTCTAAACAACTTGGTGTAGGATGCAAGTAAAATGCACTAAGATATCCGATGCTAAGACATATTTTTTCCTAATCCTAAACTACTTGATGCATGATGGACTATTGAGATTTGATATGTGCATAGACTCAAGGGTTCCATATTCTCGACCCCCCTTGGGCAATATGTACTTGAAGTCATAAAAAAAACAAGGTCCTCTATGAGCTGCTTAGCTGTACGCCCCTCAAAGAGCAATCTACCAATTTTGAGGTGGTAACACTTAAAAGAACCTGTGAAACTCTCAACATTTTTCCACTTACAACAATTCGAAGGGTATACTTCTCTAAATACGAGACAAGTAGTTACATAGATATCATGAAATTTCTCATTCTCAATGAGTTGCAAATGCTTACTATTTGCAATGTTTCGTTGAAAGGACATAGTGGGCACAATATGTATATGTTTTGGCATGAATACTTGTTGTACAAATGCCTCTTTTACAAGGTGAGAATCAACATTCCTTTTTCTAAGAGATAAATTTTTACCCTTCCAGTGCTTTGATACATCTGCTATTGCAAATGCTTTCACCCTAAAAGCTCTCTTCATACTTGGATGCATATGTACCCAAGACAAGCAATGATATGTATCACTGAATGATCCAGTTCCCTTCTTCATCTTTTCTGTTATGTAATTCTATCAAGAGAATGCTTATTCTTCTCTCAAGCATTATAACCTATGCATTAGATGTAAAGAAGTATGTATTAACCCCTAAATAATAAGCAATTTAAGTTTGTCCAGTAATCACCAATATGCCATACAAATCAACATGGCATTAAGAGATGTTTACACTTTTGTAAACATAGACAAACATCGATATCAAAATGCATGTGGATATGTACGTTGACACAAAGTATAGATTCAATTTCAAGGCATCACTTTAATCATACCATTTACATGAAATATAATGAAAAGAATAGCATAAGAATACTCATAGAATTTTGTCAAAATAAATTATATTATAATGAATAGGAGTCTGATTTGACTCAATACATTGTATGAAATGTGGGTATTATAGAGTATTGTTACAAGGATAGCAGCCACATGGCATGCAAATCTTAGTAGACAAATTGGATTGACACTTGAGATATTCTATGAGTCAAAACATTGTGTGTTATATGGATGATATGATACAAGAGTTTCATGGATAATTTCCAATTGTCATAGAGATCCAAATGGACACACAAGACCAATAAAGCAGAGGATTTTTGAACCATCAACTTCCAGTAGATCCATATCATCCTGTAGAGAGAGAGCTCATGCTCAACTGCCAAGACCCACAAATCACTTATTGTTTCAAGTGTTTCAAGCAAGTTCTAATGGCTATCTCTCACCTAGTAGACACGCCTTTAAACCTACGAGTGTAGTGAGCTTACCTTGATGCCAAAATGAGTTGCCTCCTCCCTCGCACACACTAGTAGCTCCACAATCCTAGATGCTAGCTCAAGCCTTCTCCATCAAGCTTCATCCACCATATTCACACACACGCGAGAAGAGAGAAGACAAGACAAGAAAAGAGGAGATGGTGAAGAGCTTCACCCTCTTGATCCCTCACTTCCACACACTCACTCCCTCACTCTCACACTCCCTCTCTCAAGAGCACACACACAAGCAAGGTGAAGAGAAGAAGAGAAGATTCAGAGAGGACTCTTGTTAGCCATACACCAAAGAATGAGATTCCATTCACTTTTTGAACTTTATATACAAGCCCTAAAATCCCATGGGCACTAATATTGTGTTAGAAGAGAGAACTCTTGTTAGACATACACCAAAGAATGAGCTTCCATTCACTTTTTGAACTTTATATACAAGCCCTAAAATCCCATGGGCACCCATCCCCTTTTACATGACCGGTCGTTGTGGTAAGATCTTTTTCCCTATTTTCCTCTTCTTGCCTTATGGCATAAGTCTACACCCTTCTATTCTTTTACAAATGGCAGAGGAGGGAGCCTGGTGCCCTTTCACACGTGTTCTTAGAGTTTTTTGAGGTGCCTTCCATTTAAAATTGTTATTTTTTCCTCAGCTTAGCTTTAGGTGCCGCCTCTGTACCTTTGCTCTTTTTTTGTCATTTTTCCACTCTTTGCTTCATATTTCCACCATCTCGAATTGTGGTTAACATTACCCCCCTCCGAGATGGGTGCAAGTCCCATGGAACTTCAAGCTCTTTGTTGTGGAAGGGTGGGCTTTGGGCAAGGGGCTAGTGGGGTGATGATAGGGCCACATGTGGACTCCTTTGATTGGGAAGCTTTGGTAATGATTTGGATAGAGAACCCAAGGTATGTCAAGTGGATGATGGGGGCCTCTGAAGTTGGTGGTTTGCAGTATCTTGTTGTACCTGAAAATTGAAAGTGCTCTACCTAAGGGGAGTGTCTACCTCACCATGCAGTGCTATGTGGTCATACTAGTGGAATGGGGAGTTGGGTCTAACCAATCCTGGGTGATGTCCCACACTTGAGGACCCCGTTCATGGCGAAGGGAGGTGCGGTGTGTGTAGCTTAGGGTGACAGGTCTAACCATAGGTGAGTGTTACCTCCCTAGGTATGTCTTTCCTTAAGGTGACCTAAGCATGGGGAGTCAAACAGGCCTAGGGGGTTAGGTGGCACCAACTGACCAAGGCCACAGGATGTGCCTAGCTTGAGGACCCCTAGGTACAGTGACTGTGAGCTATGTGCCACAAATTGTGTTTGGACATGTCTTGTGCTCCTTTCATTGTTATTTATTTGTTGTCTTTGTGTTTGGCCTTTTCTTTTCTTTTCTTTGGTTTTCTTTTCTTTTCTTTTCTTTTATTTATTTTTTGCTTGTTGAGTTACATGATTTGGGTAGTAGCTAATTGCTAGTTATCATCATCAGAATGTGGCGGGGAAGGGGATTTAATCGAGTGACTAAAAAATTTCCGGCTCTACATGTAACCCTTAAGGTTCAAGCTAACATGGAGAGAGGTGGTGGAGAGGAATGGGTGGCTACAGTGGGTGAATTGGCTGTCACTCATATCCTCGAGAATAGCTAGGTAGAAGGAAGGTAGAAGGCTGGGGCTCGCATAATTAGGCGGACCATTGTGCACAACTATCTATTGCATTAGGATAAAAAAAGAGTGGGAGGAGACCAGTTCTGCCAAGGTGGGATCTTGATTAAGTAATATTTTTAATAGCTTAAGGTAGTTGCATGTGGTAATGAAGGCAGAATTGGGATAGTGGGATTGGGACAAGAGGAGAAGTCAACAATGAAGCGGGTCATGGTAGCATCTAGGCTGTCCAAGGTGAAAGTGAGGGCTTGTGCTAAGGTAGTAGTACGGGGGTTATATATGACGGGGAAGTCGTAGCAACCATGGATGTTTGTATCAAAATCTACTCTTACCCTACCAAGATATGCCATGAAGGTGGGGTTGTTTCTCTTAGAGGGGAGGGTATTACAAAAATCCATCCACGAGAACACATTGTCGTCACAAATGTGTCTCCATCACAGTGGCTGGCACTCGTATCTGGGCACAGACCGAGGCACCTCAAAAACCTTATTTTGCCAATACTCCACATCCTCAATGCCCTAGAGAATGGGATTCTTCTCTCTTTCTTCTAGCCATTGTTGGCCTAGCTGGCTTCTAACGTTGATCACCTCTTCCACTACTTTAAGGGGAAGGACTCTACGCACGCCATTAGGGAGGAGGAAGCTGAAGTTAAAAGGTTGTTTCTCTTTTTCTTGTCTCTCCTAGACTACGAGTTCGGCATGGAAGCTAGGCAGCAGCTCACCTGGGCATGGTGGAAGAGCTGTGGATGGTTATGTTATAGGTTTGGCCCTCAATCTCTGTCTGGATTCTTCCACTGTTTTCTTTCTCTTTTCCCTCAGGGCGGTTTTTCTTTTCGTGGATGTGTCTCTTGACTGTTGTTGTTCTTCAAAGTGGGGTGAAGGGGGTTGTGCGATCACTTTTTCTTCGAATCTACCCATGTCAAATTATAGTTCAGCTTCACCCCTTTGGTGATCTCCTTGTTATACCTCCTCTACAAACCCTAGTGTATCAATCTTCTGGGGGGTTAGGACGGCCAACAATAGGTACTTGCATTGTTCATCAAGGCTCAACCCAACTGCAATGGGTTGTGGTAGCATGTGTAGCCCTACTTACAAAGCTCTGTCTGCTATGCTCAACTTCTTCTTTACCACCTCAAGGGGTGAGTATTGAAGCCTAATTGGGCTACCTCTGCTTTTCTTTCTACTAGGAATTTCTCTTTTTCCATGAGAGCTAGGGGCCACGCGCCAAGGTCTTCACTCTTTGTTCATTTTGACATGCCCACTCTTCGGCTCTCTTTTTCATCTCCTCCATACTTTCTCCTTGTCTTTGTACCAAGGCCATAAGTCTCTACTCCTGGTCTTCCAATTCCCTACTCATTCTCTCATGGTCATATCTTTCAAGGCTCAACTTTTCGGTCATGGTTTCCATCTCTTTGTGGTGTTGCTCCTCTTCTTGCTTTCTTTTTTATTCCCTTGTGGCAAACTCTTCCATGCCCCTCATTCAATCAGATCTCTTTTTGTTGCCAAATCCTCATGTTGCATGATTAAAAGTTTATATTCTCTCTGGATTTTCACTAGCTCTTGAGTTTTATCTTTGAGCCATTGCCACCAGCTTTCCTCCTTGTCACCTTTGGCCTTTAGTTCTTGTTTTAGATCAAACATCTCCTTTTGTTGCATAGTTATTTGCCTCATATTTTCAAGCTGGAAGGCTACCACACCGACTCCTTTTCCACTTCCAACTCCGTCATTGCTATCTTTCTTTCCTCCTTTGCCTTCTCTAGCTGAGAGAGCAGTTCAGCAACATATTCATCATAATTTGCTGGTGGCGTCATAGTAGTAGGGATTGGAGTGGTCAAAGCTTCCACTTTTTGGTTTTTTGGATCCTGCCTAGACTTGGCATCTATGGCTAGTCTTTTCTTCCTAGTGGCCGTAGTCTCCACACTCTTTCCTTGGGCCAGTTCCTTATTAATGAAGTATTGCATTTAGGCCACAAAATTGTTTACATCAACGTTGTCCAAGGTGCTTGGAGTGAGAGTGGTTGCTTCGCTAGTGGGCATTAAGAGGGGTAGGAATGGAGCCTTTCCCTCGCCTTCAATGACCATAGGTGGTATGACTTTGGGTACATCAGTGCTTGAGCCAGGTCCCTCATCCTTGGGCAGACTTAAAGCCCCTTGGTCATCGAGTTGGCTTTGTTGTTCTATGGACTGGTGGCAAGTATGACTTTGGGTACATCAGTGCTTGAGCCAGGTCCCTCATCCTTGGGTAGACTTAAAGCCCCTTGGTCATCGAGTTGGCTTTGTTGTTCTATGGACTGGTGGCAAGTATGACTTTGGGTACATCAGTGCTTGAGCCAGGTCCCTCATCCTTGGGCAGACTTAAAGCCCCTTGGTCATCGAGTCGGCTTTGTTGTTCTATGGACTGGTGGCGAGTTGCTTCGGCCATGTCTTCCTCCTCCTTTCTCCTCAACTCCACCTCCTTTTTTGTAACTCCTCTCTCTCTCTCTTCCTTTGTTTTCCTTGATTCTTCTACCAACTTTTCAGCTTCTTCCTTCTCTTTCTTCTTCCTCTCGTTAGCCTCTTTTAGGGATTCCCTTTTGGCTCTCTCTACATCTTCTTTTTCCTTCTTCTTGCCCTCATCATATTTCTTCTTCTGAGCTATATTTTTAGTGGGATTATTTGCTTTTTTCCTTTTGGATTGAGCCTCCTAATCCTCCTTTTGTGTCTCACTTTCTATATTGTCACTCGATGGCTCTTTCTCCTGGTGGATTGATGCCTATCTGGAGTCTCATCCTCTCCTTCTTCTTCGTGTTGAGATTCTTTTACAGCCTCTTGGATGATGGTTGACAGCACTTCCATATCCGATGAAAGAGGCTTTCGAGGAAGGTTCTTTCTCTTGATACTATTAGAGACTGGGGGCTCTCCACTCTGTCAGGTCTACTCCCTAGGGCTAATGCTTTGGTTGCTTAGTCTATAGTCTTGCACACGTAGCCGTTCTAGTCTACCTCATCCAAGGTGTGGGCTGCCACATTCTCCAGCACAGGCACCATTGATTCGGTGCATGAGGAGGGAGTTATAACACTAGCTAGAGAAGAGTGAGTGCACTAAATTTGCCTACATGCAGGCCTCAGCATCAGGGATAGCCTGTATTTTGATGCCATCATTTGTCAAAACATCCTCCCTCTTCATATTTAGTATAGCATACACATCTCTCTTATGTTGCTTCTCCACCTTAGGTTCCAACCCCAGTGCCTTCTCCACCAAGGCCTCGTTCAATGGCACCTGTACCTGTTTAGCATTCTCCCCTCTTTCCACAGTCACCGTTCCACATTCTAGATCGGGGTTGTACGTTCTCAGAAATTCCACACACTTTGTGTGGTCAGGTTCCTTCGCAAACTTCTCTAGGTACTTTGAGAGGTTACACTATTTCACCACTCTCCTTGCAGCCTCCTCCTTGGCTACCACTTTCTCGAGGTTATGGATACTGCGGAATTTTAGCTGATTATAAGCACAGTTTTCTAAGCTGATGTCTATTGCGTCCTCTCCTCCTTTGTGAAAGGGAGTCGGTGAGCATGATCTTGCTGCAACATCTTTCATTCTTGTCATGAACCATGATTCCCATTAGTGCTTTCAAAATAATTATTTGTTGAAAAGCAAGTTCAAAATTTTTGTGACATTTTTCCTCAATCACAAGTTAACATGTTTCTTTTCTTTTTGCATTTAAGTGTAGACTGAGGTTTTCACGGCTGTGTGTTTTTTCTTATGTGTTTATGCATTGCTTGATTTTGATTGGTTCTAATTTGACTCACCTTGTCCCCTCCCCTTCAATATTTGAGAAGAATCCTTCCTAGGATTGAAGGTTAGCAAGCCAAGGGCATTCATTGTATAGGTTGAGTGTTTACCTTTGCATGAGCCAAGCATAGAAATTTGGGTTGTACTCCAATTGAGCTTCGCGGTCCACATCAAAGGATCAGTTGCCTATGAGTGTGATGTAAGTAAGAACATCCATTAAGAAGTTACCGGAATCAATATGGCTAGCAATATGTAACTCTTCCTCAGTCGAGGCAATCAAGGCAAGGGTGTCCTTTGATGTGCTCTTCCATGGGCCACAAATAGTTGTTAACACCCTATATGAGGTTGGAGCAACATAAGTTGGGTCATACTCTGATGTCTTGATTGCGCATCGCTTCTCAGCATTGATCATTATTTGGGCATCCTTTGAGTTCCCATTGCAATCGAAGAGCATACCAGTTCCATAAGAACGGGGATTCGAGCTGTTTCAACTCCTCGATTTCTTGATTAGTGATAGCAAAAGTAGCTCACTTATTGTATGATGTAATGAGATGATGTTTGATGGCTTGCTCTCTAGATATTTCAAGTGATGAGAAACTTTGCAGTTGAGTGGGGTGCTTTGTCAAATGCGAATTTGAATGTGTCCCATGAACAAGGCATCGTACAAACTTTGGTTGTTGCTGAGGGCTCTTGCAATAGGTCCAAGTACAAGCAGTCATAGCTCAAAGCCAGTGACATGAATTTGGCATATAAGCATTTAAGGCAAGGAATCACATCATCCCCTATGTCTTAAGCTAGATTTGCAAGGACAATGTCAAGAATGGTTTCTGCTCATAGGAGGTTCTAAGGCCTACGGATGGTTGGGGTTTGGCAGAACTAGAGAGTTTGGTAATAGATGGTTACAGTTTTGGTTGTTCTTGAGATTGCGGTTGGATTGCTAATGGGGCACTGCTACTTACAGATGCGGCTTCCTGAGTCTTGGTAGAGTTACGTGTGGTATTGTTTTGGGAGTAGCAGGCTGAGATTTGGGCCGATAGACTTGGTCAGTCTTCATGGGCATAATCAGTTGTGAGTCTATGGGCTTGGTATCTTGAGGCTTATGTGGCTTTAGGCATTGACACATTGTATGATTGGGTACGGTTAAGTGTGAAGGCGGCGTTTGATCAGTGCCTTTGGCTATTTTAGCCTTAGGGATCCATATCCAGGCATTAACCTCATAATATCCTTGTGATTGCAATAGGATCTTAGGAACCCATCATGGCTTCACCGTACGTCACTGTCTGTAGCTTTGTCTTGGTCTCCTAGGTTTTGAGGTTGCGTTCTTAGCCTTGCAAATACGTGATCGATTGCTCCTCGGTGGTAGGATTTGATATTTAGGTACCCATCTGAACTGGGGTTCATGGGCATTGGCTTTGGCCTTAGCAGGTTGTTGTTGGCATAGAGGCTTGGTGGATTGTAACAAGTCACAACCCCCTTCCTTATACTTGGCTATAGGTGTTTCTACCAGTGGCTTTGCGGATCTCATAGAAGTTGTGTAGCCCTTGTTGAAGGTTGCTACTATGTGGACATTGCCAATGGCTAGGTGGAATACCCTACGACTCATAATCAACATTGCAGTGAGCTTTCTTTTTAAAGGTTTGACACCTAGCAGTGACTCCATGCCTCCATCTTTAGTGTTTGGCAACACATAAAAGATCACTAGTATGCTCTTAGACTCAATAGAAATAGTGGCCCTGCACTTCCCTAGGAGTGCGTATGATCGGCCCCCATATGGGATTAGTTTGGTGGTAATGGGTTGTAATTGTGGTTTGCCAATGTGGATCCAATGATTGTGGGTTAAGACATTGAAGTCTACTCCCTCATTGTTCAAGGCATTGAAAGTGCATGTTTGCTTGGTAGTGACTGTGATGCAGAGTAAAGCAAGTTCTACGGCTTCCTCATTGTCATCATCAATATCCATGATTGTGACTACTCGTACCTTGATAGGGGGTTCTAACATTGGTGGTTGATGAAGAGGATGGGTGGGAGGGTAGTACTTCTTGATGTGACTACTATTGGAGAAGCATATGCCCTCATCTTCCAGAGTCTCGAGTTTGACATTACCAGTTTGGCTGATGGCACAAACCTTGAAAAGCCCTAGACCTTTAAACTTCATTTTCTATTTATGACCCTTAACGGAGTAAAAGAGCACTAGGTCTCCCTGTTCAAATTCATGTTGCTTGTGACATGCTTGTCAAACCAGCTTTTGCATCGTGCTTTCTCACATATGAGTGCATGGGTAGCTAGAAGTCGAGTTTTTGAGAGGTGTTCGAGTTCAACTAGACATTCTGTCTATGCTTTCTTTCCTTTCCATCGTTTGTGAAATGCAATCCTTAGGTTGCTGGGAACAAATAACTCTATAGATAGAATTGCTTCAGTTCCATAGGTCAACCTAAAAGGCATCTAGCCTACATCCATTTCATAGGCTATGCGGTAAGCCCACAAGGCTGCCATCAACTTGTTATCCTAGTCACTACAGGTGAAGCAGAGACTACCTTGGTCAGGATGTTTACTATAATTTTATTTCTGGATTCCGCTTGGCCGTTTTTCTGAGGGTAGTATGGTGAGGATTCCCGATGGAGAATTAGAAAGGTGGATAGAAGATGTGCAATCACTTCATTAATGAAGTGTGTGCCTTGGTAACTAACCAGTTCGATGGGGTAGCCGAATCATGAGATTACCTGCTCCCATAGGAACTTGGCAGTTGTTCTAGTGTCATTCTTTCTCATAGCTCTTGCTTTTTCCCATTTTGTTAGATAGTCAATGGCTACAATGATGTACTTGGCTTGTGAGTATTGTGCCGCCACAAGACTAATGGGTCCTATGAAATCAATTCCCCATTTTTTGAAGGGTTGTCATGCAATTATTGGGGTTAGCTCCATCTAATCCTTGCAAATTGGGACCTTTTTCCACTGACACTTATCATAGTGCTTAACGAATAGTGTCGCATCACAAAAAAGAGAGGGCCACCACAGTTGAGACTACAACACCTTGTGGACTGTTGTATCCCCACTAAAGTATCCTCTAAGGATTTTGCTGCGATGTGCCTAAGAGCGCATCATGCATCTCATGCTCACATATTCATCTAAGCAACAATCTGTCTTGCCCTAGCCTATATAGTTGGCCTCTAATATCAATTGATAGGGTTGGATCTTGAGGATAAGTTACCTAAGTCGGGCTTTCTCTATCAGTTTTTTAGGTAGTCCATGCTCAAGCACTTGGACTATGTCGTCTACCCAATATGGCATCAAGTTGGCTCAAAATAAATCTCTCTTGTGTTGGATAGGCTAAACAAGTGCGCATCTGGCAACTCATCAGTGATGCCTTGTCCAACAGTCTCTCCCTTGGGGATGCATGACATGTGGTCGGCCATGTAAAAAAGGGATGTTGTGGTTGTGGTCAAAGCCTTTTTCAAATCTTCATATGCGTTTTGGTATTTTTTTAGTCCATTCAAATATAATCAATAGTTTATACAGAGTACCAACAATCAATGCATAATTCGGAACAAACTGCCGATAATACCTCGTATGGCCTAAGAAGCATTGAACTCACTTATAGTTGGTTGGGGGTGAAAGATTAAGAATGACCTTGAATTTTGAAAATTCCATGGCAATGCCATTCTTTGACACCACGTGCCCTAGGACGCATCCTTGCTTTACCCAGAATTGGCACTTCAAGGGATTCCGAGAGAGATGATATAGGTGACACCATTCACAAGATTGCTTGGAGTTTGTCTAAGTGTTCTCTTCAGGTCAAGTGAACACACAAATTGTCTACGAAGACTTTTAACTCTTTTCTAAGAACGTCTTTAAATATAGTGCACATAAGGTGTTGAAAGGTGGCTAGAGCATTAGTCAACTCAAAAGGCATGACTATGTAGGCAAAGACACCCCACTCAATGGGGTGAATGTAGTCTTATGCCTATCGTCAAGATGCACCTGCACCTGATTCTATCCAGAGAAGCCGTCTAGAAAACTATAGGCCTCTTTGCCCACCACCCTCTCGAGCATGTGCTTGGTGTATGTCAATGGGTAGTTGTCCCTTGCAGCTTTCACCTTCTTATAATTGACGCACACTCTATGTTAACCCCAAATCGAGATGGCCCAAGGTCAAGATGGCAAAAAGAGGAAGAAAAAAAGCAGATAAACATGGAAAAAGAGCAAAGACACGTAGCCAACCTCCAAAACCAAGCCAGGACAAAAAAGCACAATTTTAAATGAAGGGCGCCTCAAAAAACTCGAAAAACTCTTGTAAAAGAGCTCTAGGCTCCCTCCTATGCCAATTGTAAAATACTAGACTGGTGTAGGCTAGAGGCATAATGCTAGAAGAGGGAAATGGAAAAAGGACCTTACCACAATGGCCGGTCATGTAAAAAAGGGATGGGTGCCCATGGGATTTTAGGGTTTGTATATATAAAGTTCAAAAAGTGAATGAGAGCTCATTCTTTGGTGTGTGGCACCAAGAGTCTTCTTCTTCTTCTCTCCTTCTCATATTCTTGCTTGTGTGTGCTCTTGAGAGAGGGAGTGTGAGAGTGTGAGGGAGTGAGTGTGTGAGTGTGTGAGAGTAAGGGATCAAGAGGGTGAAGCTCTTCACCATCTCCTCTTCTCTTCTTCTCTTCTCTTCTCTCTTCTTGTGCGCGCAGCTATGGAGGATGGAGCTTGGAGGTGGAGGAGGCAGCTCTTGCATCTAGGATCGTGGAGCTACCAGAGTGTGTGAGAGAGGAGGCAACTCATATCAGCATCAAGGTAAGCTCACTACACTCATAAGATCAACGGCGCGTCGGCTAGGTGAGAGATAGCCATTAGAGCTTGCTTGGAATGCTTGAAACAATAAGCGGTCCGTGGGTCTTGGCAGTTGAGTGAAAGCTCCCACATTTTGGTTCCGTTGCTGGGACAAATGGATTCAAGCTTGAGCACTTGCACGCCTCATATTGAGCATCGAAGTAAGGGATTCATCCCCGAAATGGAGCTTGAGATAGGTAGGAAGTTTGGGTGTTTTTTATCTTCAAAACAACTAAGTATTTTAGGTTAGTTAGTTAGTTTGATGATTGGGAAACATGGAGAAATATTTTCAGTGTTTTGCTTTCAATTCTTGTTGCATTTAGAGTAGGTTAGGATTAGGAAATTGCATCGGAGAAGGGTAGGGTTTACTGTTGCAAAATAGGGAAAAAATCGTGCAAAAATGGCAAAAAGCTCGCTTGTGATGCCTAAGATCAGCAAGTGAGTGATTGGGGGCATCAACACCATATACAGGAAGGGGAATAAGAGCCAAGAGGCCAAGGTAGAGCTCATTTATGACCATTTCAGTGAGAGAGAGAGAGAGAGAGAGAGCTATTACCCGATTCGATCTGATCCGATCGCACCAATGACGAGTCCACCACTCCATCCAGGTATATGAATCCCTTCCCTTACCCCCTTGGATAGGATCTGGAGGTTTGTGCTTGATACGATTGAGTAAATCACAAGGAACGATTGAAATCAAACTCGCGCTATCGACGTGCGCCGCACTCGGCCCGTTCGAGCAGTCACTTCTGGGCCGAGTCCCAGAATCGGCCCTCGACCCTATTTCACTCAGCCCACTTGGAAATCGGCCCACTCGGTCCAAACCTACTCAGCCCATCCGAGTCTACCATTCGGACCGTTGACCAATTCGGCCCTCTGCCACGTGTCAAACTCCTCGGCCCGTCCGAGCGACCTTGTCCGAATTGACCACTCGGCCCGTCCAAGCCAATTTGTTTGAGTGACTTTGCCCAAGTCCACTCCTCGGCCTGTCTGAGCCCACCCTATCCAAGTTCCAAATTCGGCCCTCGGCCCATGGGCCTCGGCCCGTTCGAGTGACCCACTCGGACCCTGCAATTCAGACCAGTTGGGCCAAGTGTAGATTTTTATCAAATTTTTAGAAATTTGACGTGACCCGGCTAGAACTCAGCAGCGCAAACTGTCGAAAGCCATTAGGACGCTTAGAACTTGATTTTGGCACACAGAATAGGTAAAATCGTAGGGCGCAGCTGCTTAGCAGCTAGAAGTAGGCAGTTGCAAGACCCAAAGACTTAGACGCAAACCGCTGAGTTGTAAGGCCTGATTGGACCAAAAACGAATGAGGCAATATATTAGGGAAACCCTAAACCCTGCCAAGACGACCAGAAAATTGACCAATAAGCCTATCAGGCCCAAAACACTGCACGAGTGCATAAGACATCTAGAAATTGGTTGCTGCACTCACCCTGAATTTTCACACTTGAAGCACACTCAAGGAAACTGAAAGCCTGATTGAGCACAAGTGCACAGGAAAAGACACACAAATTGAGTGGCCATAAATTGAGGATTGTATTCAATAACTGAAGGAACTCACCCAGATAAACCACTCAAGGAACCCACTAGTAGGAGAGAACCCAAGACATAGACAAACCATCAACGCGCAAAGTAGGACCAAGCAAGGGGTGCCAATGAAGTGGATTTAACAAGTCTATTGAACCTAATCGATAGCTTGGTGGAGCACGAGAACTTGACAATGGCAGAAGAAAGTTCAAACTGTAGATATAACGAGGAATTTGACTTAGGAGTCTTTCCAGATGCTATTCAGCAGCTGGTCAGCAGTTACAACGCTCATGCCTGGTATGAGCACCACGGCAGGACAACAGACACTATCATCGCAGATCTAGAAGAGGAGAGAAAGCTAGCCCACAAAGCATTGCAAAGCATGGCTAAATACAATAGGGATCAACAGGCTAGGAGCCAAAGGCAAAGCATAGAGTTGTGAGAGGTGCAGTGGGTATGCTGAACCTAGTTGGCAGAAATCGAACTGACCATGAGAGAGCACTAGAAGGAGACTTAACACTGAGTGAGCTTCTCATGAAGCAGTTGCTCGATAACATGGCTGCAGAGCAAAGTGCCACGGCTCTAGCGACATCGCTACTCGCAAGATTAGGAGCAAACCAAGGCTCAAAGAGCCAGTCTAAAATCCCTATTGGCAACTCGATAAGTACCAACCCCATGACAATCCATACAGCTTTGTTAAGTAGTTTGAGCAAGTCTACGAAGCCAATGATCTAACTCAGAACTCTCAAGTGTTTGGGCTTTGCTTGGGCGACAAGGGTAGGATGTGGTATACGAGCTTAGATACCGCAGAGCGAGCCAACTTCGATGGCCTCAAGGATCTCTTCATTAAGAGATTTTTCGAGCCCGGATACTCGGATAATCTACTAGTATACTTGATGAACGTCAAGCAGAAAGAGAAGGAGGACATTCGCGATTATGTGACCCACATGAGGAGTCTCTTCAAGAGAATCCCTACTAGAGAGTGGCCGATTGAAAGAGCAGTATCAACTGTATTCATCAGCGGGATTTGGAACGAGGAACTATATAAGGCTTTGGTAGGAAACTCAAGCTTGTAGCGAGACGTGCTAGCTAGGGTCTTTGAGGAAGCCATCGAAGTTGACGATCAGCTAAAGGAATGAAGCTCTAGGAGCTCAAACTCTAAGCAAACCAACTCGATAAATTCAGAGAGAGTGTTAGCCTTGAGTGAGCGATCAGCCCCATCATCCCAGGATAAGGGGAAAACCATCGAGACCGAACCAAGACTTGGCTGACGTTAATTGGAATTAGTCAAGTTGCAAGACATTGAGACGACCAACACGCCCACACGTCCAATGCATGTGCTGTGGCAGAAACCACTTGCCAGCCGAGTGTCAAGACCCTCGGTCAAGACCTTGCTCTAACTGCGGTAGGTTTGATCATGACGTCGCGCATTGCAGATTTCCAAGAAGACTTCCATACTCACAAGCATATGGCCAGCCTTACTTAGCAAACAGACCGCAGCCATTTTTTGAAAGGGGAGCCCCATTGGCCCTCCCTGCGCCTAACAATATTAAGCCAACTATTCTTAGGATGGAAATAAGGCATTCCTAGACCACCTGGTCCTTACATAACCCATCCACTGAGTGACGCTCCTGTCCACTACGTGGAAGAACCAACTGAAGAAGAGACCTACGTATACCCTTATGTCTCGCATGATGATGAGGGCAATGTAGTCCTCATGGATTATCGATCACTGCCGGTGATGGCGTTGGGAAGAGGGTGAGGTAGAGGCCTAGGATGGCAGATGCAGGATCCAATCATTTATTGGACTTGTGGTCACCCAAGACATGTCTCGTCACGTTGCCCTGAAGGGGAGCAGAAAAACAGAGACAAGGCTGACCAAAGATGTGCAGAGTGCGGAATCACTCATCTCTTCGTTGATTGCCCAAAGCGGAAGCCATCTTCTAGTTTAGCCAACGTGTCATCTGTCCCATTGGGGCTGTTTGGTGTCAAGAACCTTGATGGGGAGGCCACGCCTATCCCATTGCAGGTCATGACCCGTGCCCAAACGAAGCAGGCTGACATCTCTCTGCCAGGACCTAGCAATCTCGATGCAGCCTCGATAGGAAAGAAGAGCCGTAGACGGAGGAGGAAGAGGTCGAAAGCTAAAATCGCACTAAAAATGGAGAGTGCTACAACTCTGCCTGCTGGAAAGAAGGTCTCTGACGCAAAGGCAGAGACTTCAGCCCCTAAGACGACCGCAAGGGGAAGTGCTAAGGTAGGGGAATACCCACATCCAAAGCGACAGTTAGAGGCCATAGAAAAGGTGAAGGAATGGGTGAAGGAAGCTCAAGAGCATCTAAAAGATGTAGAGCCCATCATAGAGGACGAGATTGATGATCTCTCCAACATAAGCACTCCGGTCTCACCTGCTCAACCAAACGGTCAGCCAAAGTCGGGAGAAGCAACTGCACAACAAGTAGTACCGCTAAGGCCAAGCCTTGATGCTGCAGGGTCGCAGATCTGTCACAGCCATTGGCCAAGACAATCTAGGTTAGGAGACCAACGAGCACCCAACGATCTCCTGACCACATTGGTGACTACCCCTCTAATACTTAGCCTGAGAGATTTGCTTAGGTAGCATCCCACCCTATGGCAAGATCTTAAGCATTGGGTTGAAGGATCACGAGAGTAGGTCATGGCAGACTCTCATGACCATGACGCAGAGACACAAATATCGAGTTTGACGCTGCACTCTATGCCTAAATTCTTATACATCAATGCCTTTTGGGAAGGTTCTGAGATGCATGCGGTCTTACCGATTGTAGCCCTAGGTGACACAACGAGAAAGGAAATCATAGACACGAGAGCTGGGGTTATTGTGCTTAGCCATGCAGTGCTTCATACTTGGGGAAACCCACCTGTTGAGACAGCTAGATTTAATGTCACACTAGCAAATAGTATGAGAGTCAAGCCATTCAGGGTGCTTAAGAATTGGCCAGTGAAGATCGCAGGTGTCCAATTATCCGTTGACTTTATAGTCATGAAGGGAGTGGACTACGACATCCTATTAGGCCAACCCTAGGATGCGCAATGCTGGAGTCATCAAAGATTGGGATAACGGCTTGATCTTTCTTGGCAATAGGATGGACGCCGTGAGAGTAGAGATGGACACCTGGAAGACCTCATCAGTCGACCTAGATGCCATCTCCACTATGCTCAAGGGTAATGCCCAGGTCAAGAAACCCTATGGGCCCTTGACCAAGTATATCCCATGCCCAGAGGATGAGCGGGACTAGATGCATGTCCTCGCTACAATCGACTTGCCATTCTCAGATCATGAGGCGTATGAGCAAGCCATCAAAACAATCGGCAAGGCTAACGACACACCCTCCATACCAGTCTGCATGATGGTAGGAAGCCTTCGTGGAAAACCGAAGCCCGTCAACTTCCAAGTCCCAACCAACAAAAGGGAACTCCAGGAGATACTGGAATACCTAACGGACAAGCTAGCTGGCAAGCCAACTACAAATTTCAAACCACTCTAGGATATCTTAAATGAATCCAAGTGGGAATGGACTAGAGTGCATGACTTAAACCTCATGTATAACTAGGCCCTAGTTCCTGACCAACGACAAGAGATATACCAAGCCCTAGGAGATGACGAGCAGTCTGATGAAGAGGATTCTGATGACAAATACGAAGATTGCCAATCCTTCAGTGATGAAAGTAAGGGTGAGGTAGATACTGTGGAATACGACACTAAAGGACAAGAAATAGAGCCAATATGAGCAGACTCCAAACCGCAGAAAAACTTCACGATGGAGCGAGGAGTCATGCGCATGGAATGCGATCGCACCTAGTTGGAACACGTAGGAGCCATAGACCTTGAGCAAGCAGGCCTAGCCCAGCCAAGAACGACATCAATGCTTAGGACTAAATCACCATCTGAACTGCGCCCACCAGGGGAGACCACCTCTTCTAGTGAAGACAGAGGGTTCGACTTTGAATCGGAGGTTAGTTCGGATAGTGATCCAGAAATCCCTAGGCCACCCACAACCAGACGCACCAAGGGGGACCTACCCGTCCACCTGAGTTGCAAACCATTAAGGCAAGAAAAGGCAAAACAACCTAGGGATACACAAAAGGAAGAACAATGAAAATCGTAGGACCTCCCTAAATGATTTACGAAATTCAAAAAAGTGGATAGGATAGTAGTAATGTTAGGTGCCAAACGTCAAGCATAAAGGAGCGAACCAATCAAGGGACCAGCCAAGGTCAAGAAGGTGGACCTAGCCCAGGAAGGGGAAACACCCTAACCAATCTTCATTGCCGATGACTTGACTGATGAAGAAGAACGAGTCTTGTCGCTCTCTTGCGAGAGTACATAGACGTGTTCGCCTGGTCCTTAGAAGAGCTTAAGGGGGTAGATCTGAGTGTCATGACTCACAACATACCCATGACGCCAGACGCAATGCCCGTCAAGCAGCGATCATACCCTGTGAATCCAAAACACGCTCATGCTGTCAAAGAAGAGATTGATAAGCTGATGAGAGCGGGATTCATTTATGAAATTGAGCACACAGACTGGGTATCACCCATAGTCATCGTGATGAAGAAGAATGGAAAAATTCAAGTGTGTGTCAATTACAAGAAGGTGAATGTTGCTACCAAAAGGGACAACTATCCGTTGCCATACACTGAGCACATACTTGAGAGAGTAGCAAGCAAGGAAGCCTACAGTTTTCTAGACGGCTTCTCAAGGTACAACTAGGTGCAAGTGCATCCTGCAGACAAGCATAAGACTACCTTCGCCACTAAGTGGGGCATCTTTGCTTACATAGTCATGCCCTTTGGATTGACTAATGCCCCTGCCACTTTCCAACGCCTCATGTGCACCCATCTTTAAGGACATGCTTCGCAAGGAGTTAGAAGTCTTTGTCGATGACCTCTGTGTCCACTCGACGTGGATCAAAAACCTAGACAAACTTCGAGCAGTCTTCGAGCAGTGTCGCTTATATCGTCTCTCCTTGAATCCCTTAAAGTGCCAGTTTTGGGTGAAGCATGGATGCATCCTAGGGCAGGTGGTGTCGAAGAACGGCATTGCCACTGACTTCTCAAAGGTCAGGGTTATTGTTGATGTTACACCCCCAAACAACTATAAGGGAGTTCAATGCTTCCTACGCCATATTGGATACTATCAACGGTTTGTACTAAATTATGCATTGATCGCCAGACCCTTGTACAAGCTACTTATTGTCTTTGAATGGACCGAAGCATGCCAGCGGGAATACGAAGAGTTGAAGAAGGCTCTAATCACAGCATCAATCCTACAAGCCCCAGATTGGACCATTACTTTCCACGTGCCTATCGATTCTTCTAAGTTTGCCATGGGGGCAATGTTGTGCCAACCTGGCAAACACAATTTAGACTATCCAGTGAGCTTTGCTAGCCAACAACTCACTAAGACAGAAATGAACTACTCGACGATGGAAAGAGAAGCATTAGCCATGGTATTTGTTGTGAATAAATGCTGGCATTATCTTTTGGCCACGCCCTTTACCTTCTTCGTGGACCACCAAGCCTTGCTCTATCTAGTAAACAAACTTTGTGCTAAAGGACGCATAGCTCAATGGCTCCTTCTGCTTTTAGAGTTCGACTTCTCCGTGGTGGTACAGAAGGGAAAACAGCATTACATGGCTGATCACATGTCGCGCATTCCCACCGAAGAAGCCGCTGGACAAGGTATTGTTGATGAATTACCCAATGCCCATCTGTTTAACCTTTCTAGCGAGAGAGATCTATTTAAGGCTGATCTAACACCATATTGGGTAGATGACATAGTCCAAGTGCTTGAGCACGGACTGCCTGTCTGACCGATAGAAAAAGCTTGACTTAGGCAATTAATCCTTGAGATCCATCCCTATCAGTTGATTGTAGGCCAACTCTATAGGCTGGGGCAAGATGGATTGCTGCGTAGATGTGTTTGCGAGTATGAGATGCACGATATGCTCTCAGAGGCACACATCGGCATTGTTGGAGGGCACTTTAGCGAGGATACGACAACACAAAAGGTGTTGCAGTCTCAACTGTGGTGGCCCATGCTTTTTCGCGACGCAGCACGATTTGTCAAGCACTGTGACAAGTGCCAGTGGATGAAGGCTCTGATTTGCAAGGATCAAATGGAATTAACACCAATTATTGCTCGACAACCCTTCGAAATATGGGAAATTGACTTCATCGGACCCATCAGTCCTACGGCACAGTATTCGTAGGCCAAGTACATCATTGTGGCCACGGACTACCTCACGAAATGGGCAGAAGCGAGAGCAACACAAAAAAATGACGCTAGAATGACTGCTAAGTTCTTATGGGAGCAAGTGATTTCATGATTCGACTGCCCCATCGAATTGGTCAGTGATGACCAAGGCACGCACTTCATCAATGAAGTGATCGCGCATCTCCTGTCCACCTTCCTCATCATCCATCGCAAATCCTCACCATACTACCCTTAGGCAAACGGCCAGGCTGAATCAACGAATAAGATTCTTGTCAATGTCCTAGCCAAGGTTTGTCTTTGCTTCACACAATGACTGGGACAACAAGCTGATGCCAGCTTTGTGGGCTTACTACACAGCTTATAAAACGGCTATCGGGCAAACCCCTTTAGGCTGATATATGGAACAGAAGCGATTCTACCATTAGATTTCTTCATTCCTAGCCTGAGAATAGTGCTTCACGAATGATGGGAAGGGAAGGAGGCATGGACACAACGCCTAGTTGAACTCGAACGCCTCTCGGAGACTCGTCTTCTAGCCACCCATGCATTGATTTGTGTGAGAAAGCCCAATGCAAGAGCTGGTTTGACCAGCACATCAAGTAGTGCGAGTTCAAATAGGGTGACTTAGTGCTCCTCTACTCAGTTAAGGGGCATAAGCAAAAAATGAAATTTAGAGGTCTTGGACCCTTGAAAGTTCGTGCGATCAGTCGAATAGGCAATGTCAAACTTGAGACCCTAGATGGTGAAGGAATAGGCTTCTTCAATGGTAGTCCTGTCAAGAAGTATTACCCTCCTATGCATCCTTTGCATGAGCCACCGATGTTAGAACCACCTGTCAAAGTACAAGTAGCCACTGAAATTGACGATGCGAATGAGGAAGCCGTAGAGCTCGCATACCTCCATATTAGGTCACTGCCAACCAAACATGCACTTTTAATGCCTTGATCGACGAGGGAGCAGACTGCAATGTCTTAACTCACGATCATTGGGCCCAACTTGGCAAACCAGGACTTCAATCCACCACTGTCAAATTAAGCCCCTATGGGGCCCACTCATACGCACTTCTGGGCAAGTGTAGAGTCTCCATCTCTATTGTGTCTGTGACTGTACCACTGATTTTTTACATATTGTCAGACATTAAAGACACAGACATGGAGTCATTGCTGGGGCGAACTTTCAAAAAGCAGGCTCACTGCAATGTTGATTACAAGTCGCAGTGCATCCACCTCGCAATAGGCAACGTTCGCATTGTTACAGCTTTTAGCAAGGGCTGCGCAACCTCATCCCGGGCCACAAAGCCACTGATAGAAACATATGTAGTCAAGTCTAAGGAGGGGGATAGTGATTGGATGCCACTCCCCAAATTTCATAAACCGCAACCCATAATAGCCAAAGCTAAGGCCCAACAGCCTCGCCTTCAATGGATGCCTAAATAGCCGCAACAGCCGCCTAGGAGTCGAGGCTCCTACCCTCATAAGACCAGAAACTCTAAACCTAGGAGGCCCAGACGCAATTACAACAATAGATGCGTAATCAGTCAAAGATGGGTCCCCAAAGCCCTCTTTCACGCATAAGGCTACTATGAGGGAAATGCCTGGATATAGATACATAAGGCCCACACGGCTAAAGGCACCACTCGTACACCAGCCTCAAGCTTGATCATCCCAAAAATCGTAAAACCTCAAAACGACAAGCCGCAGAGCTTTCGTGACCCGCAACCATCAAGCTCATCTATGCGTGAACCCAAGAGAGTCTCCCAAGCCTATCGACCCAAGCGACAACCAACATCACAAGAGTCATCACCTGGCAAACTCAATCCGACTTCCCAAATCCATCCTGAAAGCAGTAGGCCGTCACTCGAGGCTGTTGCTAACCCAGCCATAGTCCCAGCGACCCAATCGCAAGCTCAAGAACACTCACAATCGCAACTTTTTGTTGCCAAAGGCTCAAGTCCTACCTGCTCAAAGAGGAGAGAGAGACAGGGAAAAACACCCATAACCATGAGCCTTCAGGCTCTCAAGCTCATTTTTTCATGTTCCACACTCTCAACTGAAAAGCACACACTCAACAAGATAAAGTGACCTAGTGTAAATGTAGACTAGACAGACTAACTCTAGTCAGGGTCACTAACTGACTACTAACCGGACTTATTTAATGTAGTCACATGTAGACAGCTGTGCACACTAGCTGTCATAGATGTCGGTCATAGATGAAGACACACTGACAGTGAGCTTGATTTCTAACACTCCCCCTCAAGCTCAAAAACAAAACTCAAATCATCTGCATCACTCCAAGTAGCTGTCTAATGTGAATGAACTTATCTTTACCAAGTGATTTGGTAAAGATGTCTGCTACCTGGTCTTCAGTCTCTTCACATGCTCCAAGTCAATCTGATCTGCTAAAACCATTTCTCTGATGAAATGGTAGTGAACCTCAATGTGTTTTGATCTTGCATGATAAACAGTATTGCTTGCTAACATAACACTGCTCAAATTGTCACAGTACAGATTGACTTTGCTGTTCAAGTGTACTCCCAAGTCATTCAACAACTTCTGTAACCACTTAGCTTCACAGGCCGCTAAGGCCGCACCACGATACTCTGCTTCTGTACTAGATAGTGCAACTGTAGGCTATTTCTTACTCTGCCAACTGATCATGCTACTTCCCAATCCAAATGCATAGCCGCTGGTTGATCTCCTGTCATACGTGCAACCAGCCCAGTCAGTATCTGTGTACCCCATCAAGTCAAGGGGTTTCCCATATGTATAAAACAACCCATGATCTGTGGTACTCCTTACATATCTCAGAATTCTTTTGACTGCATCCAAGTGTGGTTTGCGAGGCTTTTGCATGAACTGACTGATCAGCCCCACAGCATAACTCAAGTAAGGTCTAGTGATCGTGAGATAGATCAAGCTGCCTACCATTTGTCTGTACATAGTAGCATTCTAAATCTCTGTCCCAACATCAATCTGCAGCTTGACATTCTGCTCCAAAGGCATATCCATAGGCTTGCAATCAGCCATACCATATTTCTGTAACATGTCATGAGCATACTACTTCTGTAGCAGCCATATGCCTTGAGGTGTAGAGACAACCTCAATCCCCAAAAAGTATTTCAGCTCTCCAAGGTCCTTGACCTTAAATTCAGCCTGTAAACATGTCTTTATTTCAGCAATCCCATTTTCATCATCTCCTGTAATGATTAAGTCATCAACATAGAAAACTAGAAAAACGTAGCCATTATCTGTCTTTTTCACAAATAGACTATGATCAGCATCTCCCAATCGGAAACCATGTTGCTGTAAATAATTGCTGATGCGAGCATTCCATGCTCTGGGTGCCTATTTTAGCCCATATAATGCCTTTTTCAACCGACATACATGTGCTGGAAATTCTGGATGTACATAGCCTTCAAGCTGCTCCATGTAAACCTCTTCCTGTAATTCTCCATTGAGAAATGCATTCTTTACATCCATCTGCCATAGTTTCCAGCCTCTAGCTACTGCCAAAGCAATCATAGTTCTAACTATAGCCATCTTTGCTACAGGGCTGAAAGTCTCCTCATAATCAAGACCATACTTCTGTGCATACCCTTTTGCAACCAGCCTGGCCTTATATCTTTCCAATGATCCATCTAATTTACATTTTACCTTATACACCCACTTGCATCCAACAAGTGTTTTGCCCTCAGGTAATTGTACCAAATCCCATGTACCATTTTTCAGCCAAAGCTGAATATTCCTCATCCATAGCAGCACGCCAATTCTCATCTGCAACTACCTCATCAAACTTACTTGGTTCTCTAAAACCTGTTACTTTCGTCATATAAGCATAATGATGGGCTGAATATCCAATGTAAGTATACCTGTCAATAGGTCGTCTGACCCTCTCTGATCTCCTGAGCTGTGGCTCAATGTGAGCTTGCCTCTCATGAGGCGGCACATAACGGCTCTGCCTAGCACCTGGCGTCATAACAGACAGAATCCCCAATTCACTATCTAAGCTATCACTACTATATGAATCATAACCTGCAGTGAGTGGACCTGTTACATCTTCAAAAACTTTTTCTTTTCCCTTATCTGTTCTCCCCCTTAGTGACATATCCGTGTCAGTGGATGCAGTAGTGCGACTCCATAACCATCCTGTCCAAGGACTCACTGTAGATGATACATCACCTGTCTGACCACTCATGGAAGTACTCTCTGCAAGAGTATTTTCAACATGACTCATATTGGGTGAGCCATCAGTAGGCACTGCCACAGGATTCCCATACCAGGATGCTAACTCATCAAATACCACATCTCTGCTTATGAGTGTCTCATGCATAGAAGGTACATAACACTTATAAGCTTTCCGTTCTTGTGCATATCCTATAAACACACTTTTCACTACCTTAGGATCCAATTTCTTCCTCTTCTCATCTGGTATATGCACATATGCAATGCTTCCAAATACCTTCAAGTGTGAAATATCAGGTTTATGACCATACAGCCGTTCATATGGAGTGACATCATGAATCCCTGCTATAGGGGGTTCGATTTAGCACATATACAGCATTCACCACTGCTTCAGCCCAATAACCATTTGGCAGACATTTTTCATTCAGCATAGCTCTAGCTGACTCCATTAAAACCTTGTTTTTCCTCTCTGCAACAGTGTTTTGCTGCGGTGTATAACTGCATGTGAGCTGTCTTCTGATCCCATGTTTAGCAAGATACTTGTCAAAGTAGTTTGAGACATATTCACCTCCTCCATCTGATCTCAAGCATGATATGTAACAGCCCAATTCATTTTCAACATGTTTCTTGAAGTCTTTGAATGCATCAAACACATCATCCTTATGCTTCAAGATATAAAGCCAAGTGTACCTGCTGAAATCATCAATAAATGAGACATAATACCATGCACCGCCAAAAGAAGCATTATGTGAAGGATCCCAGACATCAGAGTGCACCAACTGTAAAGGCCTAGTGCTGTTTTTTACATGTCTCATGAAAGGAAACTGTGCCTGCTTCCCAAACTGACATGCAGGGCATACATGACCAAAATCATTATACTTGAATTTAGGTAATCCAAGTACTACTTCTTTCTGCTGCATGGATTTCAGCTTTTGTACATTGACATGTCCAATCCGCTAGTGCCAAATCTCTACATCCCGAATGGCACTCTTATCATGTGCAAACATGGCTGCCTTGAGTCTCGGAATGGTCGCTTCCAATGTAAACATCCTGCCATCCCGTCTGCCCTTGGCAATTAACTTGCAGCCATTTCCATACTCCTCAATGAAACACCCATCTTTGTTGAACCTCACTTGCAAATTCTATTCTGCCATTTGACCCATAGACAACAGATTCTTTGTTGTGGTTGGTACATGTAATACATCATGCAGGCCTTTCTTCTTGCCATCACGCATCATAAGAGGAACAATCCCTTTATGCTTTATGTCATGTTGGGTGTCATCCCCAGTACATACATGACCATGTGTACCTGCAACCATCTCATCAAACCACTCTCCATGCGGGGTCATGTGGTTTGACGCTCTAGAGTCAATGTACCATCTGTCATCTCTATCATGCTGCAAGGCAAAGAGTCTATCAATTGGCTCATTATGAGCACCACTGGAAGATGCATAGTGCCCATGCTGTCTACCCTTTGCCTTCATATCTCCCTGCTTCTTGTAACAATCCTTTGCAATATGCCCATACTGGCCACAATAATGGCAGTCCTTGTCCCTATTGGACTGATCAGACGAGTGCCATGAACCAGATCCACCACCTCTACCTCGGCATGATCTCCCCCTGCCTCTAAACCCACCAGATCCATGCTGGCCTTGTGTATTTGCACCATGCCAATTACTCTATTGGTGCTGCTGTCCATAAGTATTACGAGTGTCACCACGACCTCGAAATGAACCATGACCTCTAGATCCTCTGCCACGTTGGCTAGAGTATAACACAGTGTCTCTACTCTAAGATGCACTAGAACCTGTATTCAAACCAAGTTTGACTTCCTCATGCAGCAACAAAGCAACTAGCTCTTCTTAGCTAGGGGGCTCTTCTCTGACAGAAATGGAAGTGTCAAAAGCTTTGTACTCTTTGCCTAAGCCATTCAAGGAAACAACAATCATATCATCTTCTGATACACTTGAGCCAGTAGTAGAAAGTTGATCAGCTATGGTCTTAATCTCCATGGTATATGTCTGGATGCTCTTGCCATTCCTAGACATGTTGTTGAATTGTTGTTTCAACTGGATCTTTCTTGCATGTGTCATGGTTCCATAATTTTTCATCAGTATGTCCCAAGCATCCTTCGGAGTCTCACATCTAGTGATTTGAATTACCATAGCATCAGATATACATAAGGAAAACCAATGCAGCACCTTGCATGCTCTTTCATTCCATAGCCTGTAGGCTCTTTTCTGTTCATTTGTTGGATTGTGTGCAGGCAACTCAGGAGCAACTTCATCTCCTGTACATAAATCCCAATAACCTCTGCCAACCAGAATGTTTTTCATTCTGAATTTTCATAATGAAAAGTTCTTATTATCCAACTTCTCTCCAACTATCTGAGTGATATTGTCTGTCCCATGTGCATTAGCCATGATGCAATAGACTGTCTATCAAGTGCCTGACTCCCTGCAGTCCAATAAGTATGACTGTCCATAACAGTTTATGACAGTTTTTTGAACTAAATTGCAGAAAAAATACTAGGGTATTTCAGCCCACTGAGACCCCAAAACAACCCACAAAAAAGTGGTCTCAACTGTAGATATAACTGTCAATACATAAGCTATGTGTTTGCTTCAGCTTAAGCTTTTGTAACCTCACTGCCAGGGTACATACATGTAGTCTGAAAACTATAAACTGTGAGTAACCAGTAGCAATTTCAAGTCCAAAACTAAGTGGTAATCATGTCATACATGTTCCAAAATCTCCCAGGTAGCTACTAGTACATTTGGCAGTCAAGACATGAGCATAAAGGCACAGAACAGTGCATAACCAGCACATACAAGTGTCAACAAATTCAGTTGCAGGTTGCAGTCAACCAGAATTCAGCATAACAAGCTCCAAACACAAAACTCCTCAAAAGTCAAAGCTTGAGGTCTCACCTGAGTATTAAGGGCAGTTACTAGTCCATCAAACTTTTGTGGACAAATCTGAAGACACCTCCGAGCTAGCTCTTCGCTAGTCTTTTGTATCCTAGCACCATGGTCGCGCAGATTCTTAATCCGAGTGATGAATACTTCAACCGTCTCTCCTTCAGCAAACTTCTCCGCTGCTAGTTAATTCTCCAAGTTTTGAATCCTTGTTTGGATTCGTATTTCATACTGACTCCTTAGTACATTCCAAGCCTCTGATGCTTTGGTTGTATGCTTAATCAAAGTCAAAACATTGTCAAGAACAGCTTGTAACTAAGGCACACAATGCATCTGCATTCCTTCGTTTCCAAGCTCGTAGAAGATCTACATTCCGAGGAATCATCACACTAGGATTTGATGGGTCGGGGGTAGGTTGTGGTTCTGCGTCAGTCCCCAGCACAGTCTCCAGAAGCTCATAAGAATCAAGGATAGTTGTAATTTTGAACTTCCACAAGGTGTAGTTTGTACCATCTAACTTACCTTCGCTGAAGGTTGGTGGACGAATCCTCAGTGTTTGAATAGCCGGTACAGCAACACCACCTCCTGCACCGCTTCCAGAAGTTGACATAATTTCTCTTTGCTGTTGAAGCCTTTGCCTCTTGCATGCTCTCCAATCTCTAGAGCCCCCTGGGCTCTGATACCATGTAAAATATTACACGACGCAGCGAACAGAATCTGAGAAAAAGATAGAGAGTACACAATAGATAAGAGGAGAATCAGTAAATTCTTTAACTGCAAACAACTGATACAAAGATGGCTCTGTCCACCCGTGGGCTTCCACTCTGTGAAGCTTAGATGGAGATCTAGACAGAAGATAGGTGAAGAGCTTAAGGTTAGCTGGAACAACAACTCTGACTGGGTGAAAGATGAGTGAGTGATGGCTGCAAAGGGGTTTAGCTTTTATAGCCTGCGAAGGTCGTTAGGTCGGGACCTACCATATGAGCCTCCACTAGTCGGCCAGGGAATATTCTAGGGAATATTCCCTTTACCATCGGGCCGGGGGCGCTGCCCTCGGACCCTCGCCAGGGGGGCCGCTGGCCCCCCTAGGAACCCCCAGCTAGGGGTCGCTTCCACGGCCCCCGGACCCCACAATAGGGGCCCTTTTTAACTCCCTTACCACGCAACTCAATGCAATGTGCCTCGAGTTGCTACCAACTTAACCTCTCCATCTAACCCAAAGATTAGACCCACAATGGTCACTTTTTTGCCATCCGGTCACATAGACCTCATCTGATATACAAGTCAGGACTCCACCAATGTCTGGGCTCACACTTGGCTTCTCCTCATAATGGGGGCCTTACAACTTTGAGCACCATGGATCATTGGTAGCACCTAATGAGGGTGGGGCATTGATCATATCTAATAGGACTAACTCTAGTCAGGTCACTAACTGACTACTAACCCGACTTATTTAATGTAGTCACATGTAGACAGATGTACATACTAGTTGTCATAGATGTCGGTCATAGATGAAGACACACTGACGGTGAGCTTGATTTCTAACACTACCAAACCCCAACCACCCACAGGCCTTAGACCCTCTTACGAGAGGAAATCCTTTTTCACACTAGTAGATTTAGCTAAAGAAATAGGGGATGACGTGGTAGATTGCATGAAGCGACTGGATGCCACTTTTGTGTCGCTAGCTCTGTGCTACGATAACTTGGACTTAGGCCTATTGGACGAATCCTTTTTAACTGAAATTCAAACCATGCCTTGCTCCTGGGAAACCTTGGAATTAGCATTCGCAAACACTTCTCGCTCCATTGCTGAATTGCTCAACAATGAAATATCCAAGGATCAAGCCATCAAGCAACGCCTCATCCTGTCATACGATCAGCGAACCACTTCGGCGATCACTGAACAAGAAATCACAGTGTTATCAAAGCTCGCTGATAGTGACTCCCCATTCTTGAAGCATTGGTACACTCTTAGGTTGCAATGGGAAGTCAAAGGGTGCCGCATAATGACCAACACTGAGCAGCGCCGCGCTATCAAAATGGCTTCTTAAGTTGGAAGGGGAGGGGGAATTAGTGAAACACATAAACATATATTATGAAAAACATGCAAAAAGTTAAATTCTGAAAAGGAAAATCTACAGTGGTTCTTAATGAATTCATTCAATGACTCTCCTTTGTGCCACCTCCAACGATTCTCCCTCCTCTGGGCGGGTGGTATCCATGATGGTGTCGAGGAAGGCTTTTTGTTGGGCACCAAAGGCCACTTGGGTGGCTTCTGCCTTGCTCTCTGCAATGATCTTTTCCTTTTCTACCAGAGCAAGGCGTTGTGCCAGTGTCTTCACCCTCTTTTCATTACGCAGCGCCCACTCCTCTGCTCTCTTGTTCATTTCCTCCATGCGCTCCCCTTGCTTCAGGGTCAATATCATGAGCCTTTGCTCTTGGTCCTCAAATTCCCTGATCAGCCTCTCCTATTCTTATTTTTTAGAGTTAAACTGATCGATTAGGCGCTCAATCTCTTCTTGCTGCTCCTCCATGTCCTGCTTTCTTTTCTCATCCCTGGCGTTGAGCTTAGCCATGAGCTCTTCAACTTTAGCAGTTTTTGCAATGAACTCCTGATATTGCATTATCATGAGCTTATGTTCTCTTTGCATCTTCACCAACTCCTGTGTTTCATTCTTGAGCTACTGCCTCCAATGCTCTTCCCGGTCATCCTTAGCCTTTATTTCCTACTTGAGATCCACCATCTCCCTTTGTTGCATGGCTATCATCCTTGTTTTGTCAAGCTGGAAGGTGGCTATTGATTCCTTCTCAGCTACAACTCAGCCACAACTATCTTTCATTCCTCCTTAGCTTTCTCCAATTGAGAGAGTAGCTCGGCAACGTATTCATCCTAATTAGCTGTCAGCCTCATCATTGTTTGGATGGGTGTTGTTGAGGCCTCCACCTTCTGTCATTTAGGATCTTGCCTAGACTCTGCGTCTGTGGGGCTGGCCGCTTTTGCTTTGTAGCCGTAGTTTCAGTGCTCTTCCCCTGGGCTATCTCCTTGTTAATGAAGTACTGCATCCATGCCACAAGATTTGATACGTCTACTGGTGGGGATGCTGGGGGTGATGCTGGGGGTGATGGTGGTTGCCCTGTGGCAAAGGAGTGGGCGGTGCATAATGAAAAGAGGGTGAAGACACAACAATGTAGCAGCTCCTATAAGCACCTAAGACTCCAAGTAACCCTCACCATTGCACCACTTGGCCAATTGCCTACCAACCTATAACAACACAGAAGTGCCATGGGATTGGAACCCATTTAGGAGGGGGGTAATCTTAACCCCAAATCATCAAAATGGCAGAAAGATGAAGAAAAAAAGCAGATAAACATGGAAAAAGAGCAAAGACACGCAAGCGACCTCCAAAACCAAGCCATGGCAAAAAAGCGCAATTTTAAATGAAGGGTCCCTCAAAAAACTTAGAAAACTCTTGTAGAAGAGCGCTAGGCTCCCTCCTGTGCCAATTGTAAAATACTAGACGAGTGTAGGCTAGAGGCATAAGGCTAGAAGAGGAAAATGGAAAAAGGACCTTGCCACAATGGCCGGTCATGTAAAAAAAGGATGGGTGCCCATGGGATTTTAGGGTTTGTATATAAAAAGTTCAAAAAGTTAATGAAAGCTCATTCTTTGGTGTGTGGCAACAAGAGTCTTCTTCTTCTTCTCTCCTTCTTATCTTCTTGCTTGTGTGTGCTCTTGAGAGAGGGAGTGTGAGAGTGTGAGGGAGTGAATGTGTGAGAGTGAGGGATCAAGAGGGTGAAGCTCTTCACCATCTCCTCTTCTCTTCTTCTCTTCTCTTCTCTCTTCTCACGCGCACGGCTATGGAGGATGGAGCTTGGAGGTGGAGGAGACTTGAGGATACTTGAGCTTGCATCTAGGATCGTGGAGCTACCGGAGTGTGTGAGAGAGGAGGCAACTCATATCAAGGTAAGCTCACTACACTCATAGGATCAACGGCACGTTGGCTAGGTGAGAGATAGCCATTAGAGTCGCTTGGAATGCTTGAAACAATAAGCGGTCCATGGGTCTTGGCAGTTGAGCAACACACTCTAATCTTTCCGTTTTTCTTCATTACAATAAATATGGTTGACACCCAATCTGTGTGCTCAATTTTGAATCCCACTCTCATAAGCTTGTCAATCTCTTCCTTGATCGCATGAGCATGTTTTGGATTCATAGGGTATGATCGCTACTTGACTGGCATTGTGTCTAGCGTCATGGGTATGTTAGAGTCACTACACTTGGATCTACCCCCTTAATCTCTTCTAAGATGTCTATATACTCTTGCTAGAGAGCAATGAGACTTGTCTCCTCTTCCTCTCTCAAGTAATTGACAATAAAGATAGGTTGGGGTGTCTCCCCTTCCTAGGCTAGGTTCACCTCCTTGACTTTGGCAGGTCCCTCGATGGGCTCACTTACTTTCCCTTGATGTCAGGATCACTACCTTATCATCCTTCTTAAACTTCACAAATATGTTAGGGAGGTCCTCTAGTTTTCATCATTCGTCTGCTCTATTAGAAGATAGAACACAATATTAGAGAGTTTGGGAGTCTCCCAATTCCCATTTTTTGAATACTAAAATGGTGGCACCCCGATAACATGCCTAGAAGTTTCTCAAAACCATATGATCTGACCTATAATTGGAAAGCACTTAAAAAATGGAATCTATTGAGCTATAGAGTACTCTAGTAAATAAGTTATGACAATCCAAAGATTTGATCATGTGTCCCAAACTTATGGGGAATTTCCATATTCCCCAATATGGTGTTATAGGCATAGAAACCCACTGTAAGAAAGGGTGTATGAGGGCAAATGGGTATGAATAGCTTGAAGGATAAGGAAAACCCTAACCCTAGCTAGGCAGAGGCTATTTAAAAAACCTATGGGTCACTATCAAAGTGTGAGATTGAGTGTACCCAAGTTGTACCTTGAGTAACTTAGTAAACAAGATTTTGTTCTTGTACTTTGGGCTCTTATCTCCCTCTTGTGCATATTTTTTTCTTATTGCAACTTTAATCTTTCACATGGTATCACAGCCTCCTTTGATCCTATCAGCTTCCTTAAACCTTAGCCTCACTAAATGCATAAGAAAATCTTCATTTCTCTCATCTTGGACCTTCAAACTTCATAGCCAGCTTGACCCCTTGACCTTGGAGGACTTGGGCAATCCAAAAGAGAGAATTTTAACTCCTGGCTTCAACTAAGAACTTCTTCCCTGACACAAGGCAACCAGTCTTGGCACATCAAAGGGCAGCATTGGGCAGCATGGCAGACGGCATTGAAGAAATTATCAAAATGGTGCAAATCTATAGACATCGACTTTCAGAGATCACCGCGACCTTAAATACTCAATAATCTCTCCAATAATCATAGGGATTACAAATCCCCCTCAGTGGGGTATCTCCCTCTAAGAGGGTTTATTGAAATTCTTCTTGTATTGGCTGAATCAACTAAATCCTAACAGTAAGTTTCCTAGCAATCATAGCCAAGAAGCTTCAACCTTTTTCATCCTTCAAATTTTAATGTTTGAGCACTAACAATAATTCTAATCACTGAATAATCCTCTCCAAAGTTAGTTAATACCATATTGGGGAATATGGGAATTTCCCTTAAGTTTGGGACATGTGGTCAGATATTTGGATTTGTCATAACTTGAACACTATAACTCCAAATTGAGCGCTCTATAGCTCAATAGATTCCATTTTTCAAGCACTTTCCAATGATAGGCCACATCATATGGTTTTGAGAAACTTATGGGCATGTTGTCCGAGTGCCACCTTTTTAGTATTCAAAAAATGGGAATTGGGAGATTTCCAAACTCACTAATATTGTGTTAGTTGAAGGTCTGAAAGCTTCATTTCAATGCTCTTACACACGGTGGGTCCTTTTAATCTAGCAAACACTTCACATCTTACATCTCAAGTGGCATAAAACTTGAGATGAGTACTTGTAAGCACTAAAGCACATTGCTCAATCACTTTGCTACTAGTATTTACTCAATCCGAGTTTTTTCATCAAAAAATTAAAACCATTAAGTGCTCTACTTCATTTTGTAAGGCTATGTTTACAACTATAAACACATAGACCATCCTATCCTAAACTTGTGTTGCTTGCCGCATATCATGTGTGGTTTGTTTCAAATAACTTGGTTAATGAAATCAGAGAGAGGAGTGTTATTGTACTCTCCTCAGAGTCATCAACAACAAGCATTGAAATCATAGACCATCCTTATCCAACACAAGGTTCATCTACTAAACCATACCATGTCAAGGAGGAGCTAGAAGTCTAGTCTTGGTTCACATAATTGAAACCTAAAAAGACCATTAAACCTTAGAAGAAGATTGCACATAAGAAAGGACCACCAAAGTCATATTTTGAAATACTACATATGTATGATTTTCAACCTTTCTCTTCATTGCAACTTTGATATTAATTGTTTGTAAACCCACAACCACGACCACGACCACGACCACTACCACAGCTACGACTATGACCACAACCATGACCACGATAACCACGACCATGACCATGACTACGACTACGACCACGACTACGATCGCCACTACGACTACGACTATGACCACGGCCATGACCACAACCATAACTACGACTACGACGATCACAACCACGACCCACGACCCACGACCCACGACCACGACCACGACCACGACCACGACTACGACGACCACGACCATGACTACAACCATGACCATGACCACGACAGAGTTAGTCATTTTAGTAGTTTCTCTTATTTTCAACTTGTTTTGGCAATAGTTTTGGCTTGTTTACTGCTAATTATAGCATGCTATTTTTTGCATAGTTTGCCTCTATTTGTCTCATTATGAGTGGTCATCTCAAAGATACGGCTTTGTTTAACATTGCCAAGTTGGATGTCACTAACTATGGCTAGTAGAAGTCTCAAATATGGCAGGTTTTGGTTCAAAAATTGCAAACTAAGCCATTAGAAAACAAGGTGATTAAACTCAAGAACATAGATGATAATGATTGGGTTGATTTAGATGCACTATGCAAGTTCACTATCATTTTATCACTCTCTGAAGAGGTTCACAATAATGTTGTTGAAGATGAAAATTAGATGCATTCATTGGCAAGTTTGTAAGGGACTAGACACTAGCCTTGTCCTAACAAGTGGTAAGACCTTCCTAATGGCCACAATATATGTTGATGTTGGACCTCAAATTCCAAAATTTGATGGCAAAGATTTCCACTCATGGTAGGTACTTATCAAGTACAAGATGATGCAGAGAGGGTATTGGCCTCTCATACAAGGCACTAGAGCCACAGTAGAGTTGTAAATTCTACAAATTTGGTTGATGTAGAGGATGACCAATGTGCCCAAGCAACCATCATGTTACACTTAGATGAGTACTTGATTCATCATGTTGATCAACTAAATACTACTTAAGGAAAATGGGATGAGCTTGAAAAGCTCTATGGAGCCACATGTAAAAATACTAAAACCTTCCTTAAAATTGAATCCTTTAGCTTGGAATATAGATCAAGAGAAGACTTGGGAAAATTAATTTCTCACATGAAGGGACTCATGGCACAACTTGCCTCAGTACAAGATCCAATCCATGAAGAGGATGCTATTGATATTCCCCTAAAAGCTGTCAAAAAGGTGTTTCCTACCCTTGTAACCACCCTTACCAACATTCCAAATCCTACATTGGCAAGTACCATCCAATCCTATTTGGATGAAGAAAAGAGGAACCAAAAAGAAGGCAGCACCAGTCAGACATCTTCAACCTCCCATGATCAAGTTTTGGTACATACAGTTCTCACTAAATGTTCTTTTTGTAAGAAAAAAGAGCATATTGTAAACAACTGTTGGAAGAAGTATCCCGAAAAAATGAAATGTAACAAATACAAGAAGACAGAGCATATCACTAGTAAATGCTCCAACATTCCTGAGATACCCAAAGAATTGGTGGCCTACTATGCCTCCAATCCATTTGATGATCAACTTTTTTGAGTCTCTAAACCATCTACCTATAAACATTCTTGTAGTGCCTGATCTATAAAGGCGTCCCATTTGTTTGGGGGGGGGGCATTTTACATGCTTTGTAATCCAATGCCACCCTGGCATTGAGGGGAGGGTGCTAGAAGATAGGCATTGGAACCCACCGTAAACAAGGGTGTATGAGGGGAAATGGGTCTGAATAGCCTGAAGGACAAGGGAAACCCTAACCCTAGCTAGGCAGAGGCTATATAAACAACCTATGGGTCACTATCAAAGTGTGAGATAGAGTGTATCCAAGTTTTACCTTGAGCAACTTAGTAACAAGATTTTGTTCTTGTATTTTGAGCTCCTATCTCCCTCTTGTGCATATTTTTTCCTTGCTACAACTCTGATCTTTCACATGCTTGTGCATCCTTAGGCTATTTTTCCCTTTCTTCCTTCAATCATCTATGCCTTAGATGTATGGGTAGGTCCCCCTTGTTACATCTAGTCTTGGAAGACTTAGGTATTTCTGGGTCGCTCTTTGAACTCACTTCCGACTTAGAATTGAACTCCCCGTCTTCACTAGAAGAGGTAGTCTCTCCCAGTGGTCGCGTAGCTCAGAGGGTGACTCTATTCTAAGCATTGGCATGGTACTTGGTTGGGTTAGTCCTGCTTGTTTAAAGTCTATGGCTCCTATACGTTCCAACCAAGCACGGTCACAATCCACGTGCATGACTCCTCGCTCTATCTTGAAGGTGTTCTTTCTCTATGGCTTGGATTTTGCTCGTATTTGTTCTATCTCTTGTCCTTCAGTGTTGTATTCTATGGTATCTATCTCATCCTCACTTTCACAAAAGGAGCGATAGTCTTCGTATTTGTCATCGAAGCATCTTTGTCTAACTGTGGTCTTGGTATGTCTCGTGTATTTGATTGAGGACTAGGGCCCAGTTGTACATGAGGTTTAAGGTCGTGTCTTTGATTGAGGACTAGGGCCTAGTTGTACATGAGGTGCACCCTGGTCCATTGCCACCTTGATTCATTAAGAGATCTTGGAGTGGCTTGAAATTTGTTGTTGGATTGCCAGTTAGCTTACCAGTCAAATACTCTAAAATCTCGTGGAGTTCCTTCTTGTTGTTTGGCACTTGGAAAGTGACATGATTGGGTCTTTTGCAAATATTTCATGTCATCATCATGCAAACCGGTACCAAGGGTGTACCCTTAGGCATGCCGATCATTTTAATGGCATGTTTGTACTCCTCATTGAGTAAGGACATGTATCCAATCTCCCTCATCTTCATGACATGGGATATACTTAGTAAGGAGCCTGTAGGATTTCTTGATCAAAGCTCTTGATCAAAGCATCACCCTTAAGCATCGTGGAAATGGCGTCAAGGTTGACTAGTGTAGTCTTTCCGAAGTCCATTTCTACCCTTACAGCTTCTATTCTATTGCCTATGATGATGAGACCATTCCCACAATCACTCGATCATTGCGCATCTAGGGTTAGCCCAATAGGATATCATAGTCCACTCCCTTCATGACTATAAAATAAACTGAGAATTGGACTCTTGCAATTTTCACTGGACAGTTTTTTAGCATCTCGAATGCTTTCACTTTCATTCTATTAACTAATGTGGCATTGAATCTATCAGTCTCTATAGGTGGGTTTCCCCAAGTTTGGAGAATTGCGTGGCTCAGTACACTAACTCCTGCCCGTATGTCTACAATCCCTTTCCTTGTTGTGTCACTTAGGGCTAAGACCGGTAATATGGCATGCATCTTGGTGCCTTCCCAAAAAGCATTAACGTGCAAGGACTTAGGCATAGAGTGCAACGTCAAACTCGATATCTGCATCTCTCGATCATGTTCTTGTAGGTCTACAGAGGAGCTTGCTCTCGTGATCCTTCAATCCACTGCTTTAAGTCTTGCCATAGGGTTAAATGTTGCCTAAGTAGATCTCCCACGCTTAGTGTCACATGGGTGGTTACTAGAGTGGTGAGGAGGTCATTGGCTACTCGTCTTTCTCCTATTCTAGATTGTCTTGGCCAATGGCCATGACTGATTTGTTGGCCCGTAGCATTAAGGCTTTGCCTAAGCAGTACTACTTGTGGCACAATCGTATCTCTTGATTTTGGTCGAGTGGGTGAGAGTGGTGTACTTATGCTAGAGAGATCCTCAATCTCATCCTCTAAGATGGGCTCGGCATCTTTTAGGTGTTCTTGGGCCTCCTTTACCCATTCCTTCACCTTCTCGATGACCTCTAGTTTGCACTTTGGGTTGGGATACTCCCCAACCTTAGCACTCCCTTTTCAGCCGTCTTTGGAGCTCATGTCTCTACCTTAGTATTAGTGACTTTCTTTCCAGCAGGTAGCATTGTGGCACTCTTAGTTTTGAGCGTGACTTTAGATTTGGGTCTCTTCTTCATTCGCCTACACATGGCTCTTCTTTCCTATCAAGATTGTGTCAAGATTGCTAGTACTTGGCATCAAGATTGCTAAGATGAGGTAGAGGCCTAGGACATTAGCTGAACTCGAGGATGGTTTTTGCTCTAGATAGTCAATGAAGATTTATGTTCATTCTAGGAACAATCGACTTAACGTCATTTGGCGTGGGAAGGGCCAATGAGACTCCCCTTCCGAATAATTATTGTAGCCTATTTACTAGGTAAGGTTGTTCGTTTGGTTGTGAGTACGGAAGTCTACAATGTGCAATGTCATGACCAAACCTACCACAATTAGCACAAGGTCGTGACCTGGGGTCTTGACACTAGGCTGGCAAGTGGTTTCCACCATAGCACATAAATTGGACATATGGGCGTGTTGGTCATCTTAGCATCTCCTGTATCTTGGTTGTTTCCATTCTCATGTCAGCCAATTCCTGGTTGGTGTTTGTGGCCTTTTCCTTATCTTGGGTACTTGTGCTTGATCGCTCATTGAATGTTGAAGCTCTCTCTCAACTTCTAGAGTTGGTCTCTTCTTGGTTTGAGTTCCTAGAGCTCCTCTGCTTCAGCTAGTTGTCTACTTGAATGGCTTCTTCAAACAGCCTAGCTAGCACATCTTGCTGCAAGCTCGAGTTGCCTGCCAAGGCTCTATAAAGCTGCTCATTTTTTATTCCACTTATGAATACCGTCAACACTACTCTTTCGGTCGGGCATTGGGATTCTCTTGAAGAGACTCCTCACGTGGGTCACATAGTCGCGAATGTCCTCTTTTCCTTTCTGCTTGACATTCATAAGTCATTCTAGCAGGTTGTCAGAGTATTCAGGTTCAGAAAATCTCTTAATGAAGAGGTTTTTGAGGCCATTGAATTTTTCTGACTCTACGGCATCTAGACTTGTGTACCAAGTCCGAAACCCGAATGCTTGAAAGCACT
Organism: Lygodium microphyllum; assembly: GCF_053477565.2. Lineage (NCBI taxonomy): Eukaryota > Viridiplantae > Streptophyta > Polypodiopsida > Schizaeales > Lygodiaceae > Lygodium > Lygodium microphyllum. The sequence continues at coordinate 78,213,067 of NC_141163.1, read as the reverse complement.
GAGTCAAGTTGGTGAGACCGTTGGTCTCTCAAACTTGCTCTATGAAGTTGTATGGATCATTGTGGGGCTAGTACTTATCAAGTTTCTTAGCCACAACTGGTATCTTAGACTGGCTCTTGGAGCCTTGATTTACCCTAGCCCTACTAGTAGTGATGTCGCTAACACTGCAACACTCTTCTCTACTGTTGTGTTGTCTAGCAATCGCTTCATAAGAAGCTCACTTAGCGTCAAATCTCCTTCTAGCACTCTCTCATGGTTATTTCAATTCCTACCTACTAGGTTTAGCACTCAATGTACCTCTTGCATCTCTGCATTCTACCTCAGGCTCCTAGTTTGCTGGTCTCGTTTGTATTCCACTATGTCTGGTAGTGCTTTGTGGGCTAGCTTCCTTTCCTCCTCTAGGTCAGCTATGATGGCTTCTGTCATTCTATTGCAGTGCTTATACTGAGCGTGAGAATCATAGATGTTCACCAACTGCTAGATAGCTTCTAGGAAAACTCCTAAGTGGAGTTCCTCATTCTGCCTGCAGTCTAAGCTTTCTTTCGACATGTTGCATTCTCATGCTCCACCAAGCTATCAATGAGGTTAAGTAGGTCGAGTAGATTTACATCTCTGTCGCTATTCGCTTGGTCCTACATTGGGCTCCGATTGCCGTCTATGTCTTGGGATCTTGTGTAAAATATTACACGGCGCAGCGAACAGAATCTGAGAAAGAGATAGAGAGTACACAACAGATAAGAGGAGAATCAGTAAATTCTTTAACTCCAAACAACTGATACAAAGATGGCTCTGTCCACCTGTGTGCTTCCACTGTGTGAAGCTTAGATGGCGATCTAGACAGAAGATAGGTGAAGAGCTTAAGACTAGCTGGAACAACAACTCTGACTGGGTGAAAGATGAGTGAATGATGGATGCGAAGGGGTTTAGCTTTTATAGCCCGCGAAGGTCATTAGGTCGGCCTGCTGACCAACCTACCATATGAGCCTCCACTAGTCGGTCAGGGAATATTCCAGGGAATATTCCCTTTACCATTGGGCCGGGGGCGCTGCCCTCGGACCCCCGCCAGGGGGGCCGCTGGTCCCCCCTGGGACCCCCCCAGCCAAGGGCCGCTTCCACAGCCCCCGGACCCCACAATAGGGGCCCCTTTTAACTCCCTTACCACACAACTCAATGCAGTGTGCCTCAAGTTGCTACTAGCTTAACCACTCCGTCTAACCCAAAGATTAGACCCACAACAGTCACCTTTTTGCCATCCGGTCACATAGACCTCATCTGATATACAAGTCAGGACTCGGGCTCAAATTTGGCTTCTCCTCATAATGGGGGCCTTACAACTTTGAGCACCATGGATCATTGGTAGCACCTAATGAGGGTGGGGCATTGATCATATCTAACATATTGTCCTAATGGTAGGTTCCTTCAAGTTCTTTTATCTGAGCGAGTTTCTTAATTATTGCATACAATCCTCAAATTACCTCAACTTACCGTGTGTGTATGTGTCCTTTTCCATGCACTTGTGCTCAATCACACTTTCAGCTGTTCTTAGGTGTACTTCAAGTGTTGGAAATCAAGGTGAATGCAAAGAACAAGTGTCTAAGTGGCTTATGCACTCTCATTTTGTCTTAGGAATGAAAGGCTTGTGAGATCGATTTTTGGCTGTCTTGATAGGTTTTAGGGTTTCTTGGTGCATCACCTTACTTGTTTTAGGTTCCTTTCAGGGTCTATGAATCCATTGGCTATCATTAAGGCAGTGACTCTATCAACAACCTACTCAAACTGCTAACCAGTTGGGTCTTGCAAATTTGCCTATTCCTTATACCAAAATTGAGTTTTGGACGTTAGGATGGCTCACAAAGGTTTGCGTGATTGAAATCTAGCTAGGTTTGGTGCAATTTTCACAAAAAATCTACAAAAATCTGACTTGGCCCAACTCGTCCAAATTGCAAGGACCGAGTGGTGGATTCGGATGGGCCAAGGGCTGAATAGGAACGATGACCGAATTTGTGGCTCTGATGGTTGAATGGATGTGGCCAAGGGCCAGTCAGGTTGGTGGGCAAAGTCGATCGTTCGAACAGTGGGCCGAGTCAAAAAGGCCGAGTGGAAATGGCCAAGTTGATGTGGGCCAAATTGAGTTGGGCGAGGGTGGAATCCCTAAAAATGGCCAAATTGAGTTGGTTGAGGGCTAAATCCACAAACAGAGCCGAATGGTATGTTTGGACGGTGGGCCAAGGCACGAGGGCCAAGGGCCAAATTTGAAGGTGTTTTCCAAGTTGTCCATTCAGACAGGCCGAAATGGCCAAATGCAAGAGGACCGAGGGTTGATTTTGGGACTCAGCCCAGATCCAAGCCACTCGGATAGTGGGCCAAGTGTGTGCGACACCATCAATGCCGAGGACGATTTCATTAAATCTACCAATCCAAGCAATCACAAGGCACACAAACTTCCAGATCACAACAAGGACATAGGAGGAAGGGTTTGATATACCTGACGTGTGTGAAGAACCCCCCTAATGGCAAGCTTGAATCTAATCACCAATGGAAGCTCTCTCTCTCTCTCTCTCTCTCTCTCTCTCTCTCAATGCTAGGGTGAAAAATGAGCTCTTCTATGGTCTCCTAGCCCTTAAACCCCTTCCTGGGAAAGGTATTGCTATCCCAAATCACTCACTTGGCAACATTAATCATTTCAAACACTCTTTTTCCCGTTTATGATGATTTGTGCCCTGTTTTAAAGTAGTAAACCCTACGCTTTTCCAATTCGATTTCTTAATCCTAACCTACACTAAATGCAGCAAGAATCGAAAGAAGATAATTGAAATGATTTCTCCTTCTTTTCCAATCATCAAACAATCAAAATAGAAAAAATACTTACTTGTATCGAAGATAAAAAAACCCAAACTTCCTACCTATCTTAAGCTCCATTTCAGAGATGAATCCCTTACTTTGATGGTTGATATGAGGCGTGCAAGTGCTCAAGATTGAATCCGTGGTCCCGGCAATGGGATCAAAATGTAGAGAGAGAGCTCACTCCCAACTGCCAAGACCCATGGATTGCTTATTGTTTCAAGCGTTTCAAGCGATCTCTAATGGCTCTCTCACCTAGCCGACATGCCTTCAAACCTACGAGTGTAGGGAGCTTACCTTGATGCCAAAATGAGTTTGCTCCTCCCTCTCACACATCGGTAGCTCCATGATCCTAGATGCTAGCTCAAGAATCCTCAAGCCTCCTCCATCGAGCTTCATCCACCATAGCCGTGCACGCATGAGAAAAGAGAAGAGAAGATAAGAGAATAAGAGAAGAGGAGATGGTAAAGAGCTTCCCCTCTTGATCCCTCACTCCCACACACTCACTTTCTCACACTCTCACACTCCTTATCTCAAGAGCACACACACAAGCAAGGTGAAGAGAAGAAGAGAAGAAGAGAGGACTCTTGTTAGCCACACATCAAAGAATGAGCTTCCATTCACTTTTTAAACTTTATATACAAGCCCTAAAATCCCACGAGCACCCATCCCTTTTTATATGACCGGCCATTCTGGCAAGGTATTTTTCCATATTTCTCTCTTCTTGCCTCATGGCTTAAGCCTACACTCATCTATTCTTTTACAAATAGCAGAGGAGAGAGCCTGGTACTTTTTTACAAGAGTTTTTAGAGTTTTTTGAGGTGCCTTCCATTTAAAATTGTGTTTTTTGCCTCAGCTTAGCTTCATGGGCCGCCTCTATGCCTTTGCTCTTTTTTTTGTCATTTTTCCACTCTTTGCTTCATATTTTCGCCATCTCAAATTGAGGTTAACACATCTAGTACAAGGAATCACTCACCACATTAAAATAGTCGACCGAGAATTATATGCTTCACCTAAACCTTGTACAATACCTGCATGTACAAAAAAATACTTGCATGAATCTCTTTTAACAAACATACTTGCATTAATCTCTTTTAACAAAAAATATCTAGATAACTGCATGAATAGAAGTAATACAAAATAGGACCAATTTACCTATAAGCCAATCTGTTGAAGATAATATTGAATCGTCTGATCAAAACCCATTGCAAATGATGGACATAAGAAAACATCAATCCCATCAAACATAAAAGTCACTAATTAAATGAATAAATTTTGGAACAACAAAATATGGCATATTTACCCATAAATTGAGCTTCAGAATCTCTGCTCTACCTTGTGTTAAGTGCTGCAACAACAATTGATCCTTAAGTTAGAACTAGCATCAAACCTGATTATAAAGATAGTAGAAAAGGGATAATGTAGAGAGGAAGAAAGAGAGAGTGTGTAAGTACACGCAGATGAGAGAAAAAAATGAGCACTTATCCAATCTTTCCCAAATTGATCTTTGCAAAAGACAATTGATGGGACCTAAAATGGGCCGGCACTGGCTATAGCACTAGCCGGACCTCATGCTCATGACACACAAACACCCTCACGGCCTCGCGGACCAGGTGCGTCAATCTAATGCTAAAGGACAAACTGCCCTAAAGCCTAATCTATGTGTTTATAGTTTATAGTCCAATGTTTCCCTTAAACTCCTCTGAGGGAGAACCCATACACATTGGCAATGCCACGATCACACACATATGGAGGCACTCCACCGACTAATAGTCAGAGCCCCACTACAGCTCTCCTACATCGCACGGATTGGCCCTTTGATGCACTGCAAGACATATAGAACATTTCCACACATACTTCTCTCAAGGTACCAATATTTTACGTTCCAGGATGTACCATTCCTCACTACACTTCCCCTTAGGACCCAACTACTAACCTACATCTTAGGGCATCCTCTCACGATCATCGTTGGTCACAACCTAAGGAAAACAAGTGCCATGCATCTAGGAGGTTTTTCTGATACATTTTGATTATTATGCTTAATGCAAATTGTGTATGGCTATGTGCTCAAACAAAAGAAAGATTAGCATTGTGCATGGTGCATAAAGCACTCTTTCCATGAATTTTAATAGCGCATACTGCGTTGAAAGGAGGCACCGAGCCATATGCTCATGCTACCATCCTCTTTATTCATACCGCTTCCTATATGCCAAGTGCAATGCATAAATCAAATCTTTTCTTTATCTTTCAGTGTTTCAGCCCCTCTTCATCCAACTCTTAACATTTTGCATCATTGATCGGTTAGATAGGGTTTCTATGCATTTCTCCCTTATAAAAGAACGATAAATACGCACAAAACATAGAAACAGGGATAAACCGAGGCCAACCTCCTGCTTTTCCATCGTTATACATTGCACAAACATAGATATAATTTTCCCTAATTTTCCTCAGTCCGTTTTCTAAATTTCCCTAATTTTAAACCTATTTTTTTATTTTTTGGGTATTTTTCCCTATTTTTCTTTAATAAATAATGACACAAAATGAAATTTGATTGTGGGCTGTGGCCCTTAGGTTCATTGATAGCAAAAATCAGATTTAGTTGGTGTGACATATCATATTTCTCATTTATATAGCAAAAAAAATCCCAATTTTAATCCTTAAAACGCGTGTTTTCATGTACTTTGACGTTAATCTGGCCATGTAGTCTTATATTTTCTGATTTTCAGGTTGCAAACGATTGAAACTCATGGCAAACAATATCATAATGAACTTTCATCCCATATGAACAAGGTTTCATAAAGCAAATAGCATAAAAAGATCATTTTCCTTTCTAAAAATAGCATTACCACTTTTTTTCAGGTTTCGGTTTCTTGGTCTTGATTATAGGACTGATTTCCAGCATGCATTTAATTCTCATCATCTTCAAGAATAGCACTGTTCAAGTCTTCATCCATCCGGAAGCAATCGGGTTTCATCCGGACAAGCTTTCCTCCATCATTCTTCATTGTCTTCTTCCACACAAGAATAGCCTCTTAAGGGAGAGAGAGGGAGGAGAGAGAAAGATTAAAATCAGAATTCTTCATCCAGGCCACCATTGGACGGGTGAAGCACGACGATAAGATCAGTAGGGGAAAGAGAAGATCGGGGATATGATCAATTGGGTGGGTTATTTGCAGGCACTGATCATGATCATCCATCTCCATGGCGCAAATTTCGGCCGCCTGTTGCCCACGTTTTCTCCACACCTACATCACATTTTTTTCCCCAAAGTTTCATGTTACATCAAATTTTTGGGCTCCCAAAGGTCACTAGCCACTTGGCCCATATTTTGTCCACCTCTTGATATCTTGACCGGTTTCTTGGCCATTTCCTTGTCCGGGCTCCGAATCGAGCTCTAAAAAATCCTGGGCATCTGGCTTGACATCCCGCATTGGCTAGCAACTCCTGACAACCTGCACGGCAGTCTAAAAAATTATCAAAAATCAACAAGTGTCGCTCGGGTGCCTTTTAAGAGTCGTATTTCACTTGGTGCTTAAAATCGTCCTAGCTGGAGCCGCCGCCTTCGATGTTGAATATTTTTTTCCTAAATTCCACATTTTTTGGCAAATTTTAGACACATCTCGAGCTCAAAACTCCGCTCTCATTGGCGACCACGGGATAGGGCGACTTAGCCCGTCGAGTCCCACAACAAATCTACGCAAAACAATCAAAGATGCTTCAAGCTGATACAAAATAGATACACACTTAAACACAGCACAATGCTCACCCTAACCCCTTACAAAACCAAGGCATGACATCCACAAGGAGTAGGCCTAGCAGAATCTGATAGAAGGTCCGAAGCAAGTCACTAACCAACTACTCCAACACGGCCAAACTAAAAAGAACTATCAAAGAGGTTCCTAAGTGGTGGTCTGAACTATCTACCTAACTAAGGACAACACAACAAGGAGCTCCTATAATGTACCTCTTCTGGGTAGTAGACAACAAGGACCATTTTGTAAAATAATCAGTTGCTACTACAATGTACCTCTTCTGGGTAGTAGACGACAGGGTAATAGGACCCACAAAATCAATGCCCCACTTCTCAAATGGAAGGATAGCCATGATAGGCGTAAGTGGACGTTTCCTATTCTCTCGGTTATCATGTCTTTGGCAAGTATCACATTTCTTCACATACTCAAAAGAATCTTGGAATATGGACGGCCACCAATATCCAGTTCGTAAAGCTTTCTGTGCCGTCAACTATCCAGCAAAGTGCCCTCCACATGCAGAGTCATGGCACTCTTCCAAGATAAAAGGAACCTCATCAGGCATCACACATTGGCGATAGATATCATCAACACCCTACCGATATAGTGTCCTTGCGATCAAGGAAAACTTCAAAGCCTGATGCTTAATTTTCCTCTTTTTAGACTTTGATAGACTAGCTCCAGTCTCTCCTGTTGACAGATAATGTGTAATAGCAGCATACCAAGATGGGATAGAAGCTGTATCGATTTTAAACATTTCTGCAATGTCGCTTCCTTCAGCCAAAGTCTCTTTCGGCTCCCCGAAATCCACAAGGCATTCCACAATACCCTGCAACCTTGGTGGCTTACTCTTAATCTCATAATTAAACTCCTGCAAAGTGATTAACCACTTTGCCCAACAATTAGGCGGTTGTAGCTTTTTCATCAGCAATATAAGCCCTTCCGCCTTCGTATAGAAAACTACCTTCTCATAGAGGATGGAGTGCCTGAATTTCTTAGTCCCAAAGACCATTGCAAGACACAACTTCTCCATGTAGGTATAGTTAATCTCTGAAATGCTCAATTTCCGACTAGCAAAAGCTATCGGATGATACCACTTTTCCTCCCAAATTTGGGCTAAACAGCAGTTGATACTATGCATGGTGAGTGCTGAAAATATATAAAACATCTCACCCCTTTTAGGTGAATTTAAAGCAGGTGCTTTTACTAGCTCCTATTTCACATCCTCAAAAGCTACCTTACAAGGGTCGCTCCATTCAAATGAATAGCTAAAGGATAATAAATTTGTTAATGGCAATGTTCGTTCTGCCAATGCATTTATAAACCTCCAATAGTACCCTATCGATGACAGAAAGCTATGAACCTCTTTCGGAGTGCGTGGTGGACTCATAGCAACTATGACCTTGATCTTTTTAGGGTCGGTTGCAATCCCTACTGAACTGACCACATGGCCTAGCAATAGCCCATAAGATACTCCAAAGACAAACTTCTGTGGGTTAAGAGTGATACAAAATTGTCTGCAACGCTCAAAGCACTTTCTTAAGATAATCAACATCCTTTTCCTTATAGTGGCTGCCCCCAGGTCATCAATAAATACTTTCAACTCATCTAGGGAGGTGTCACCAAAGGTCTTGTCTACTTTTCGTTGCCATGATCCAAGTGCATTGCACAACCCAACGGCCATCACATGGTATGCAAAAGTACCAAAGATAGTAATAAAAGTTATTTTCAACTTGTCCTCTTCTGCAATTGCTATCTGGTTATATCATGCAAAGCAATCCATGAATGAATATATTTCCATACCCGCTAATTGATCCAAAATTTGGTCAATAAATGGCAACGGGTAGTAATCCTTAACCTTCTGCTTATTGAGCTCTCTAAAATCTACACATAATCAGATCTGGTTGTTTTTCTTCTTCCTGATAACAACTGGTGAACACCATTCTGTGTGTTGTACAAGGAAGATTAACCCAGCTTTCCTTAGCTTCTGCAACTCCTCAAACAGCCCGTCCCTCAATTCAAAAGGCATACACCTTACCTTCTGATGCACAGGATGACTGCCCTCTTTTACAGGAATAGTATGAACAGCCAAGCTGGGAGGAATGCCTCTCAGCTCATCATAACTCCAAGTAAAGATGTCGGGGAATTCTTGAATCAAGGACACATAGTCCTCCCTTTCTGCTGAACTGAGCATGAAACCTAATTTAATTGGTCACAAATCATTCGTCGTGCCAAGGTCTAGCTCAATCACATCCGCATCTCTTATCCTATCTTGCAGCTCTATCGGCTCATTTAGAGTTATCTGATAAATATCCTCTATAGTGGACCCCTCTTTAGATTCGTCACTGGATGATGTCTCACTACCAGATGGATCATCTACTATTTCTAATTCAGTAGAAGATAAAGGATCTCTCTCACTTTGAGGAGACTCTGGGTAAGCATCGAATATCACTCAATTAGCACCTCTACTTAGAACCACTCGACTGGCGAGTATATCAACTTGATAGTCTATTTGTAAGATCCAAGGCCTACCTAGCAAAACTCGATAGCTAGGACTGTTAGATATGATCAATGCCCCACCCTCATTAGGTGCTACCAATGATCCATGGTGCTCAAAGTTGTAAGGCCCCCATTATGAGGAGAAGCCAAATGTGAGCCCGGACATTGGTTGAGTCCTGACTTGTATATCAGATGAGGTCTATGTGACCGGATGGCAAAAAGGTGACTGTTGTGAGTCTAATATTTGGGTTAGACAGAGTGGTTAAGCTGGTTCGATGGTAAAGGGAATATTCCCTGGAATATTCCCTGGCCGACTAGTGGAGGCTCATATGGTAGGTCGGTCAGCAGTCCGACCTAACGACCTTCGCAGGTTATAAAAGCTAAACCCCTTCGCAGCCATCACTCACTCATCTTTCACCCAGTCAGAGTTGTTGTTCCAGCTAGCCTTAAGCTCTTCACCTATCTTCTGTCTAGATCGCCATCTAAGCTTCACACAGTGGAAGCGCACGGGTGGACAGAGCCATCTTTGTATCGGTTGTTTGGAGTTAAAGAATTTACTAATTCTCCTCTTATCTGTTGTGTACTCTCTATCTCTTTCTCAGATTCTGTTCGCTGCGCCGTGTAATATTTTACATGGTATCAGAGCCCAGGGGGATCTAGAGATCGGAGAGCGTGCAAGAGGCAAAGGCTTCAACAGCAAAGAGAAACGATGTCGACTCCGCGAAGCGGTTCTAGCGCATCAGGAAGCGATGCAGGAGGTGGTGCTACTGTACCGGCTATTCAAACACTGAGGATTCGTCCACCAACCTTCAGCGAAGGCAAGTTAGATGGTACAAACTACACCTTGTGGAAGTTCAAAATTACAACTATCCTTGATTCTTATGAGCTTCTGGAGACTCTGCTGGGGACTGACGCAGAACCACAGCCTACCCCCAACCCATCAAATCCTAGTGTGATGATTCCTCCGTATGCAGATCTTCTATGAGCTTGGAAACGAAGGAATGCAGATGCATTGTGTGCCTTAGTTACAAGCTGTTCTGACAGTGTTTTGACTCTGATTCAACATACAACCAAAGCGTCAGAGGCTTGGAATGTACTAAGGAGTCAGTACGAAACGCGAAACCAAACAAGGATTCAAAACTTGAAGAATCAACTAGCAGCGGAGAAGTTTGCTGAAGGAGAGACGGTTGAAGCATTCATCACTCGGATTAAGAATCTACGCGACCAGATGGCTGGCGCTGGGATACAAAAGACTAGCGAAGAGCTAGCTCGGAGGTGTCTTCGGATTTGTCCACAAAAGTTTGATGGACTAGTAACTGCCCTTAATACTCAGGTGAGACCTCAAGCTTTGACTTTTGAGGAGTTTTGTGCATTATTAATGGAGGAGGAGTTGAGGCTGAAAGCCCGAGAAGGAAGCAACAATGGAGATGCTGCATTCTCTGCCAATGCAAAAGGCAAAGGTGTTTCCTCCACCAAAAATGATGGTGACAAAAAGAAGAAGGGCGGCAAGAACAAGTTTCAAGGAGAGTGCTTCTACTGTAAGAAGAAAGGACATGCAATTGCAGATTGTCGTGTCAAGAAGGCAGATGAAAAGAATGGTACCCTTAAAAGTAAAGGGAAAGAGACAGCCAATACGGCAGAAGCAGAGTTGGAATTATTCATGGCGACCATTGAGGAAGTGTGCTCCTCGGCGCAAGAAGAATCTACCACTGACTCTTGGGTGTTGGATAGTGGGGCCTCTTGTCACATGACCAACAAGAAAGGTCTATACAATTCTATGCAGCCTCTACAAGAATCCATCACTGTGATGGTTGGAAATGATGCTAAATGCCCTGCTGCGGGCACAGGTACTATTTCTTTTGTTGCTGCAAATGGTGAAGTCAAAAAGCTTTCAAATGTGTTGTATGTTCCCGAAATCAGGAGAAATCTCTTATCAGTTGGCTGCCATAACTGATCTTGGTCATGAAGTGAGGTTCAAGAAGACAGGTGCAGAAATTATTGATAGTGATGGCACAATTGTTGGCAAAGGAGAAAGAAGGAACAACCTATATGAGCTAAGTGCTCTTACAGCCACCGCTGGAGTGGGCACAAGTAAGCTTTGGCATGAAAGGTTTGGACACATCGGATTTGCAGTATTGAAGGAGATGCAAAAGCAAGGTATGGTTGCTCACCTACCTACAATAACTGAATTGAAGGAACCATGTGAAGCTTGTATGATGGGCAAGCAATAAAGAAAGGCATTTCCACAAGAAAGCAAGAATAGAGCACAGGCTCCTCTAGAGTTGGTGCATGCTGACTTGTGTGGTAAGATGCCTACACAGGCCTTGGGGAGATCTTCTTATTTTATGTTGATTGTCGACGACTACTGTAGGAAGATGTGGGTGTACTTCCTTCGTGATAAGGCTCAAGATTTTGGTAAGTTTAAAGAATGGCTAATACTTGTTGAGAATGAAACATGGAAAAGTGTGAAGAAATTTAGAACAGATGGTGGTGGTGAGTTCAACTCAAAGGAGTTTGAAGGCTTTTGCAAGAGCAAAGGGATCAAGCGTCAATTGATGACGCCTCACACACCTCAGCAGAACGGTGTTGTGGAACGCAAGAATTGCACCATTGTGGAGATGGCAAGATGCATGCTAAAGGGCAAGGGATTGCCTAACCATTTTTGGGCTGAAGCTGTTAATACTGCAATCTACATTCTAAATCGGAGCTATACAAAGGCTCTCAAGGGAAAAGCACCTCATGAGGCTTACACTGGTAAGAAACCATGTGTCTCACATTTCAGAATTTTTGGATGTGAATGTTATGCACATGTTCCAGATGAGAAGAGAAACAAGTTACAACCAAAAAGCAGAAAATGTATCTTCTTGGGTTATATTGATGAGCAGAAGGCTTACAAATTATATGACCAAGAGGCAAAGAAGATCATCGCGAGCCGTGATGTGGTGTTCAAGGAGGAGCCGCATACAGTGGAGGAGGAGAAGGCAAGTTCTTTCACTTTATCATCAAGCGAAGAAGTAGTCCACTATGAACCTATCCCGAGAGCTATCCCTATCCTTAAGGAGGAGGAAGCATCATCTTCAGATGATGAGGAAAAAGGTCACCAACCTGACATCACCCCACCGGAAAAGCCATTGCCGTGCTGGGTGAAGCAGCTCTATGACCACAATAATCCTATGCCTGCATCTGTTGAGGAGAAGGCAGACGGACCAAGGAGGTCTCAGAGAATAGAGGAGCAAAGGAGGGCTTCTGCTCACATAGTCAATATGGCCTTGATGGTTGAGATTATGAGAGAAGTAAAGGAGCCAACTGACTTAGAAGAAGCACTTGTAGATCCATCATGGAAGGCTGCTATGCAGGCAGAGTATGACAGCATAATGAAGAATGACACTTGGGAGCTAGTGGATCGACCAGCAAAGCAGAAGGTTATTGGCACCAAGTGGATCTGGAAGGTAAAGTACAAGGCTGATGGTACCTTAGAAAAGTACAAAGCTAGACTGGTTTCCCAAGGATTTTCACAAGTTGAAGGGTTTGATTTTCAAGAGTCATTTGCCCCAACTGCCAGAATGACCACTATTTACACGGTACTTGCAGTGGCTGCCCATAAGAAGTGGCCAGTGTACCAAATGGATGTTAAGTCAGCGTTCTTAAATGGTGACCTCAAGGAGGAGGTGTACGTGGCTCAGCCACCAGGGTTTGAGGCCCTCCATTCTGAGAACAAAGTGTGTAAACTGAAGAAGGCATTGTATGGGCTGAAACAAGCCCCCAGAGCATGGTACCAGCAGATAGATAGGTTCTTTTTAAACCTAAACTTCAAAAGATGTGCCTCAGATGCTAACTTGTATGTTTACAGGGAGGTAAAAAGTCTGTAGTGATTGTCCTATATGTGGACGACCTTCTTATTACAGGTGACTATGAAGATATGATCAACCAAACTCGAAAGGCTTTGAGTTCTGAGTTTGAAATGACAGACTTGGGCTTGCTACACTATTGTTTGGGGATTGAAGTCTGGTAAGAGCCAGGAAAGATCTTCATCTCTCAGAAGAAGTATGCATGGGAGATCTTGAAGGCATTTGGCATGACCGAGTGCAAGGAGATAGCTACACCTATGGAGGTGAATGCAAAGTTATCCGTCGAGGATACATCAGCACTAGCAGACATTGGGAGGTATAGGAGGTTGGTCGGCAGTCTGATCTACTTGTGTAACACCAGACCAGATATCAGTTTTGCTGTTGGTGTTTTGAGCAGGTTCTCAAACAAACCTCATGAGAGTCATTGGAAAGCTGGGATGTGGGTGCTCAGATACTTGAAGAAAACTCTTGACTATGGTATCACATACAGTTTCGGAACTTCTCTTGTGGGGAACTGTGACTCAGATTGGGCAGGAGACATTGATTCCAGGAAGTCAGTTTCTGGTTATTATTTCTCTTTGGGTTCAGGAATTTTCTCTTGGATTAGTAAGAAGCAACCAACAGTGGCATTGTCTTCTACCGAAGCAGAGTACAAGGCAACTTGTTTTGCTGCATGTGAGGCCATATGGTTGAGAAGGATTCTATGGCATATGGGAGTGCAGGATGAAGAACCAACTGTGCTGAGATGTGACAATCAGAGTTGCATCGCCATTGCCAAAAATCCAGTGTTTCATGCATGCACCAAACATATAGAGATCCAGTATCACTATGTGCGTGATTTGATGGAGGATGGGATAGTGGAATTGGTCTACTGTCCAACAGAGGAGAATGGAGCAGATATCTTCACCAAAGCACTTACGAAGGATCTGCTTCAAGTTCATCTTCAAAGACTTGGCATTGGGCCGAGAAGATAGTTCACCTATGGGTGGACATTGAGGGGGGTGTTAGATATGATCAATGCCCCACCCTCATTAGGTGCTACCAATGATCCATGGTGCTCAAAGTTGTAAGGCCCCCATTATGCGGAGAAGCCAAATGTGAGCCCGGACATTGGTTGAGTCCTGACTTGTATATCAGATGAGGTCTATGTGACCGGATGGCAAAAAGGTGACTATTGTGGGTCTAATCTTTGGGTTAGACAGAGTGGTTAAGTTGGTAGCAACTCGAGGCACATTGCATTGAGTTGCGTGGTAAGGGAGTTAAAAGGGGCCCCTATTGTGGGGTCCGGGGGCCGCGGAAGCGGCCCCTGGCTGGGGGGTCCCAGGGGGGCCAGCGGTCCCCCCTGGCGGGGGTCCGGGGGCAGCGCGCCCGGCCCGATGGTAAAGGGAATATTCCCTGGAATATTCCTTGGCCGACTAGTGGAGGCTCATATGGTAGGTCGGTCAGCAGGCCGACCTAACGACCTTCGCAGGCTATAAAAGCTAAACCCCTTCGCAGCCATCACTCACTCATCTTTCACCCAGTCAGAGTTGTTGTTCTAGCTAGCCTTGAGCTCTTCACCTATCTTCTGTCTAGATCGCCATCTAAGCTTCACACAGTGGAAGCGCACGGGTGGACAGAGCCATCTTTGTATCAGTTTTTTGGAGTTAAAGAATTTACTGATTCTCCTCTTATCTGTTGTGTACTCTCTATCTCTTTCTCAGATTCTGTTCGCTGTGCCGTGTAATATTTTACAAGGACATCCTGCAAATCTTATCACCCTAAAGTCCAAGAAGCATTCTACACTCGCAACCGTAAGGTGGACTTTAGTAATGCAACCTTCTGGTTGTCTTAGACTATCATCAGCCATTCTAAGAAAGGTGGAGCTGTCCTTTTGGATGCCTAGACCCAACCTCTCCATCAATTCTGAGCTCATGATATTGACAGAGGACCCAGTGTCTACAATGGCATGTTCCACTAATATTCCATTCACATAAGCTGGAACCCTAAGGCAATTCTTTTCACCATGGTCAAACCAATCCTCCCCTACTTGTGCTATGCCCATAGGTTCTACAATATACCCAATACGCAGAATCTTCTTAAATTCCTTGCGTACTCCTGGAGATAATTTAATCAATTGTAGGAGGTTTATGTCTAGTTTAACTTTGCAAAGAGAACTTGCTAAATCAAAGTCGTGATAGGCAGCCAAAGCTCTCTTTTCCCGTCAAACCATCCTCTCTTTTAGTCTTTGGACCAGTTTTGGTACTTCTTTCTTAGCTCTTGCCTTCTCTCTTGGCACTTCCTCATCTTTCTTAGGATCGAATTTCTTGTCAACCGGCCTTAGCGATCCCCCTTCCATGCTAGGATTCTGGACTTGCGTCACCTTATCCCCTTTTTTAGGGTTTCCCTCGACCGGTTTTGCATTATCTTTGTCAACCTCTTTAGCCTTTTGGCCTCTTGTCACAGCTCTTAAGTTAGAGGTTTTAGTGTCATTAACTTGTACAACTTCAATGAGACTAACTCCGTTGCCTTGTGGCAACTCTTCTATAGTGGTCTTTCCCCTCTGCAATATTTGTCTTGGTACATCATTCTGTTGCAAGTTATTTCCTTGCGCTCTATGATTCACAGGACTTGGTTGTTTACTCCCTTGTTGGAGAGAACTAATTTTACTCCAACAGGTAGCAGCTAAATGGCCCGACTTCCCGCAAATGTCACATTTAACATTTGGACACTTTCTAGGGAAATGCTGTCCACCACACCACTTACAACTAAATCTTGAGGGTCCACCCTCTTCAGGGCATCGACTCCCTATCAGATTCTGTTGCTTCTTCAAGAAATTAATGTCAACAGCTATTTGTTGATATTGTTCGGAAATCATGTCTGTATAATGCTTCATTATATCCTTAACTTCGCCAAGGACATTAGATGCACTCGACTCATAGCCTCAATCGTCGACCCATCGTTCCATTGGCCTAACAATCTGATTTGGCATGGGTTGTTGACTCACAAGAACAACATTAGGGTTCGAAACTTGGCCTCCAACATTTGGTGGAGCCAACTGACTTGCCATAGGCATAGTCACACTGGGAGGAGCTGGTAGGAAGGATACATTCTGAACCATACTTCCTCTCCCATTAGGGTTAGTCATAGGCATCCCTTGACTTCCGTTCGTCAATGGTAGATTGCCTCCAAGTACTAAACCCCCATTAACATTCATTCGAGAGGAGTAGGCCATTTGTAATCGTGCTTCTACTCCCTCTGCTCATGTAATAGCGGTGTCTATATCTGCCAAAGCCACACTACTCAATTGTACTTGGATATTAAAATCCAATCCATGCAAGAAGTATTGCAATTGGGCAGCAGGTGGAATAGGAATGTAAGTTTGTAACTTACGAAACACTTCCTTCAAATTCTTGGCATATGCTTTCACATTCTCATGAGGGTCTTGGCGTGTTACATTCAAGACCCACAACCAATATTGGCCACCTCTTTCAGGGGCATATTCTCCTCGGAAAGCTACATAAAATTGATCAATTGCGGTTATGGTCCCAGACTCCATGCTGTGATACCATACCGTAGCCCTTCCTTTTAACGTCATATTAAAGAACATCATGAGATGTCCCTCATCTTGGATGCGATAATTGAACATCAATCTTTGGAACTCACAAATGTGAAATTCTGCATCCTCTTTCGCTAACCCATTAAAAATGGGAAAGGGAACTCCTAAGGCTAGTAAATCCAACGTCCCTACAAGAATTGCAATGGGTTGTGCCATGGCGACAATCGGATTAACAATAGGAGCTTGAACGGGTGGATTCACCCCCCCACTTGAAGTGGGTAGACTTGGTGGAGGAGAGGAAGAACTTACGCTTCCTCCTGCACCTAACAGACTATGTGGAGCAGTTGGGCTACTAAGACCACAGCTTCGTATACGTATCGGGCTACTCCTTTGAGGAGAATAATGACTTACGATCTCTAACCACCATCTAGCCCTCTCAGCACATTTAGCTTTTTGGATTTCGGCTTGATCGTCCTTGTCAGAGGACATAAACCAACTTCCTTTTGGTCCCTAGAAACCCTAGATCTGAAAACTACCACTTATAAGCAGCTCTCGGTAGACGCACCACTAATGGGGCCTAAAAAGGGCCGGCACTGGCTATAGCACTAGTCGGACCTCATGCTCATGACACACAAACACCCTCACGGCCTCACGGACCAAGAGCGTCAATCTAATGCTGAAGGACAAATTGCCCTAAAGCCTAATCTATGCGTTTATAGTTTATAGTCCAACGTTTTCCTTAAACTCCTCAGAGGGAGAACCCATACACATTGGCAATGCCACGATCACACACATATGGAGGCACTCCACTAACTAATACTCGGAGCCCCAGTGCAACTCTCCTACATCACAGGGATTGGCCCTTTGATGCATTGCAAGACATATAGAACATTTCCACACATACTCCTCTCAAGGTACCAAAATTTTACGTTCCAGGATGTACCATTCCTCACTACACCTCCCCTTAGGACCCAACGACTAACCTACAGCTTAGGGCATCCTCTCACGCTCATCGTTGGTCACAACCTAAGGAAAACAAGTGCCATGCATCTAGGAGGTTTTTCTGATACATTTTGATTATTATGCTTAATGCAAATCGTGTATGCCTATGTGCTCAGACAAAAGAAAGATCAGCATCGTGCATGGTGCATAAAGCACTCTTTCTATGAATTTTACTAGCGCATACTGCGTTGAAAGGAGGCACTGAGCCATATGCTCATGCTACCATTCTCTTTATTCAAACCGCTTCCTATATGCCAAGTGCAATGCATAAATCAAATCTTTTCTTTATCTTTTAGCATTTCAACCCCTCTTCATCAAACTCTTAACATTTTGCATCATTGATCGGTTAGATAGGGTTTCTATGCATTTCTCCCTTATAAAAGAACGATAAATACACACAAAACATAAAAACGGGGACAAACCGAGGCCAACCTCCTGCTTTGCCATCGTTATACATTGCACAAACATAGATATAGTTTTCCTAATTTTCCTCAGCCCATTTTCTATTTTTCCCTAATTTTAATCTCTCTTTTTTATTTTTTGGGCATTTTCCCCTATTTTTCTTTAATAAATAATGACTAAAAATGAAATTTGATTGTAGGCTATGGCCCTTAGGTTTATTGATAGCAAAAACTCAGATTTAGTTGGTGTGACATATCATATTTCTCATTTATATAGCAAAAAAACCCAAATTTTATCCTTAAAACGCATGTTTTCATGTATTTTGACGTTAATCTGGCCATATAGTCTTATATTTTCTAATTTTCAGGTTGAAAACAATTGAAACTCATGGCAAACAATATCATAATGAACTTTCATCCCATATGAACAAGGTTTCATAAAGCAAATAGTATAAAAAGATCATTTTCCTTTGTAAAAATAGCATTACCGCTTATTTTCAGGTTTCGGTTTCTTGGTCTTGATTATAGGGCTGATTTCCAGCATACATTTAATTCTCAGCATCTTCAAGAATAGCACTGTTCAACTCTTCATCCATCCGGAAGCAATCCGGTCTCATCCGGACAAGCTTTTCTCCATCATTCTTCATTGTCTTCTTCCACACAAGAACAACCCCTTAAGGGAGAGAGAGGGAGGAGAGAGAAAGACTAAAATCAGAATTCTTCATCCAGGCCACCATTGGACGAGTGAAGCATGGCGATAAGATTAGCAGGGAAAGAGAAGATCGGGGATATGATCAATTGGGTGGGTTATTTGCAGGCACTGATCATGATCATCCATTTCCATGGCACAAATTTTGGCCGCCTGCTGCCCACGTTTTCTCCACGCCTACATCACATTTTTTCCCCCAAAGTTTCATGTTACATCAAAATTTTTGGCTCCCAAAGGTCACTAGCCACTTGGCCCATATTTTGTCCACATCTTGATATCTTGACCAGTTTCTTGGCCATTTCCCCGTCCGGGCTCCGAATTGAGCTTTGAAAAATCCTGGGCATCCGGCTTGACATCCTGCATTGGCTGGAAACTCCCGACAACCGGCACCGCAGTCTAAGAAATTATCAAAAATCAACAAGTGCCGCTTGGGTGCCTTTTAAGAGTCGTATTTCGCTTGCTGCTTAAAATCGTCCCAATTGGAGCCGCTGCCTTCGATGTTGAATATTTTTTCCCTAAATTCCAGATTTGTTGGAAAATTTTAGGCACATCTCGATCTCAATAATCTACTCTTAACAATAGCAAGAGTTAGTATTTTCATGAAGGTATACTAAAAAAATAGCGGAAAAGAGAAGACATAGAGAGAGAAAGAGAGAGGGAGAGAGAGATGAGCACTTATTCAATGTCACCCAAAATGATATCTGGAATAAAACAACAATGAGGGTTAAAACTAACATCATGTTGTATTGAAAAGATAACAGCAAAAAAGAAACCAAACTCTTGCTCCAAATTAACATCTTTGTCTCGCTCCAAATAAACTATGCAAGAAAACAACAATTAGAACTAACATCAAATTCTATTGAAAAAACACAACATAAAAGAGAAACAACACATAGGGAGGGGGGGAAAGAAAGGGGAGAGAGAGAGAGACAGAGAGACAGAGAGATGAGAACTTATGCCTCCTGCCCAAATCAAACTCTGCAAACAATAGAACAACAATAATAGTAAGAAACGAAATCAAACCCTATTGAAGAAAAAATAGCAAACAAGAGAAAATGCAAATAGAGATGGGCACTTGTGTTTTTCCCAAAATCTGGAGTTGCATGGAAAAGAAAGTGCAAAGGTAAGAAAAATGCTCAAAACCCTAATTACTCTCATCAGTAGGTAGCTTCAATGGAGAAGAAAACTCACGAGTATAGAGAAGATAGGAAAAGTGGTTTGTTGCTCAACTTTTGGGTCAAACTGATTTCGTGAGGGAAAAATTTGAAATTGAAAATTCTCCAAAAAAGGGGGGAAATATCAGGTGAGAGAAACTCAAATTTTGTGGACTATTCATTCTCCCTTTTTTTAAATCCCCCATTATCCCTTTTGAATAGAAAACCCAAGATTTGGAGAGAGAAGATTCACCCCCCATGGATGTCAACATCTAGCCTTCCTACTAGACAATCCAAAAGGCCCACATCTTAAACTATATTATTTTTAAGGGCCCATTTGTGAGTTAAATTTTTTTCCTAATGTATTACAAAGATGTCTTTCTAGGGTAAAGGCCCT
This sequence comes from Lygodium microphyllum, assembly GCF_053477565.2. Taxonomy (NCBI): domain Eukaryota; kingdom Viridiplantae; phylum Streptophyta; class Polypodiopsida; order Schizaeales; family Lygodiaceae; genus Lygodium; species Lygodium microphyllum. Next base: position 78,192,929 of record NC_141163.1, on the reverse strand, counting down.
TGTAAAGAGGTAGAATCTCTTATCTTTTACTTTAGCCCTATTAATCACAATAGTAAATCACTTGTTTATTTTCCTAGACCTATTACAATTTTTCAAATGTCTATTTCGAATCATTTATAGTCGTTTAGGTCCGCTTTTACTATTTTTCTTGGTCATTTTTGCCTTCAAAACTCTTGATGTTTGCTTTAGTCATTTTCTTGAATTCGTTTTCTTTTCTACCTAATTGCAACTTGTTTTGACCGTAAATTTCACACAAAAACGCAAAATAGGGTCATCCAAAGTACTCAAATTAAAGAGAATCAATCTATTTGACAAGTTAACATATAAAGAATTGCAAAATTCCCTTCGAGTTAATAAAAACCACTACTTCTTTATTATAAGCATTTCATTTTTCAATATGTTTTGAGTTGGAAGTCTTGTATCACTCAAAATCCATCCTGGTACACTCATAATAGTCTCTAACACTTAATTTTGGTTTGTAATATATTTGACATATGAATTGGTATTCTATATAGTGTCATACATTGACTTACTCTTAATAGCTCATATAAATCACTAAAAAACTCATCCCATAAATACACGTTGAACTCTTATAATATTGAAGAACAAGTTTGTTTTTACACTTTAGGCATGTTGTCAAGCACTTTCATGTAAACTAAAAAACCCTAGAAAAACATTAGTTAGGTTAGATTTTTGTAGCTTAGTCATTTGTGTAACTATTTATTTTGTTATTTTGTAGATAGTTTTTTGTGTTTGACAAGATCAGGATTTACTTGCATCATTATTTTGGATTTTTTGAGTTTGAAAACTTGATAGCCTTGGTCAATATATATTGATGCATTTCTAGAAAACTTGGAGTAGGTTTTTGATAATAGCTACTAGACATCTTGAAACAAATATATTTTCTTACTAATACCTTTGCACATCATGGGGACTATGGGTCCATGAGTTCTTCACGTTGCACTTGTCAGATACATTGCACTTGAGGATTGTATCCTAATTTTATCAATTACTTCATGCCTTGGGTTGGGTTGATTCACTCATCATTGCACCATCTTTAAGCACTAGTACGACATGATGCATGTTGTCCAATAAACCTTAGATACATGTGCATTAGAGAGAGCAGCTTTCATTGAGCACATGCAATTCTTTGCACACACAAGATTTGGGATATTCATCACCAAAATAGGAACATCTAGATGAGTGGGAAGGCGGATGGGTGAGTTTGAGGGTCGTGAAGGATGCCCAAAGTTGTGAGATGGGTTATTTATTTGGTCAAATAGCACAAGGGCCTTTTTTTGTTAGGTGATTGTGAGATTTTTGGGTAGGTGGAGTGGAGTATAGTATTTCTTCTTTAATGAGTAATGAGAGTGAGGTTAAGGATCATAATTAAATCAAGAAATTGTGTTTCATATTGCATGATGCATGGGCACTTGTAGATAGGCTAGGCACTAAACTTATCAGTGGATCCATCTTTTTGCGTATGGTATTGCTTGTATGATTGCATGGCATACATCTAACCTTGCATTTGTTCTCAAATGTGGCTGAGCATGGAGTTTACCTTCAAAAGCATATTTTATTGCTAGGACACATTATATTGAGAAAAATCAAGTTCATCTAAACAAAAAGATTGTTGTCAAGAAAAGGAGATGTGAGGATTACAAATCTTGTCTACTCCGCATATGCTCATGGGATATGCATATACATGTATTATGAAAGTTATAAGGTGTCAAAGACAGGTAATGTTATGCTAGTTTTGGAGATTTTTGTGAAAATTCCAGGATCCATATTTCTTCCATAAGATGTTACAATAAATTGATGAGTTGAAAGAACTTTTTTGGAGGCAAGCATACAACTATGTTGATGTTGTAGAAAGTTAGCCACGAAAAAATAATGATAAGAAGTGTTTTTTCAAGATTAGCTAAGAACGGGCATTGGCATGAATTTTTTTGTTGCTTTGAGCATATGAAAAGTAGGGGTGAAAGCCCAATAATATCATATTTATCTCCATGATGAAAGCATGCACAAACTCAAAAGCTGGAAGATGGGAAAAACAATTTCATGCTAGTCTGAATGAATTTGTTCTTGAAACTAAATTATATAAAGGTAGCATTCATATAGATATGTATTCCAAGTGTGGATACATAGAAAAAAAATATGGGATACTTGCACATGATGACAAGATCTATAGCAACATTGATAAATAGTACATCTATTTGGTCACAATATTTTAGATATTGGCTCTTTATTTCACCCTAGGTTTGAGGAAATTGCCATTGGCATTGCTTGTTTGGAGCCAATCCAAAGAGCCATTTTGCAATGAAAATAATGGTTTAAAAAACCTATCAACATCAACAACCCCACAAGTTCAAGCTTTCATGGAGACATGGTCTTGAGGGAAACATGATAGGAGGCTTTTGTATACTGATATCAAATGTGGAATTAGTTGATAGAGAGGTGCTATCATCTTCTCAAAAAGAGAGGCTCCAAGCTGCCCTAAATGAGATAGATTCATTGAAAAGAAAGCTACAAATAAATGCTAGATTTCTTGATAAATGTCAGAGAAATAGTGCAGATTTGGAGACTTGCTTGCATTGAGCTCATGAGGAAACATTAACAAAAAAGTGTTATGCAAATCTACCATTTCTTATGTGCATTTAGCATAAAAATTGCATAGCTTGATTAAAAGACTCCAATAGTTAGTTTTTGTCTCTCTAGTATCAACACATTTTGAGGGATCTCTACAATCATTTGCAACATCTTTGGCCAACAGTGATACTAATGGAATAATGGAGTTTAGATCATGTGTAAGAGTGCTGGTCGGGAGGATTAGTAGGCTAGCACAATAGCAAATCAAAGTGCTACAACAAAGCTCCCATGTTAAAGAAAATCTAGCTGCGTGCTATAATGGTGAGATGGGAACTAGATTAAAATAACTTTTTGTTGAAGATGACCACTTCATGGAGCTCTTGCATGCTGATGAGATGCATAAAAAGTGGAAAAGTACAAGGAATAGCTTGAGGAATTTTTACAAGAGCACGTTGTGGAGGCTAGGATACTAGCAACATCTAAAGGTTACCAGGGTAGCAAATAGAGAAAGGAACTCTTTAGTACCAATTATAAACGCATTAGCTGACATAGTAGAGAAGCTTGGCACTACAGTAAATTAAGATTTCTAAGCTCATTATGACACCTTGTACAAGTCAATTGGAGATATGTTCTCAAGAACTAGTTTTCTTGAAGACTTCAATGGATCAGCGAGAGTATTGCCAAGCCTCAACATGGATTGATAAGAGGAGTGGCATCAATTTTGGCACCATTAGAAAAGCATAATTAGAATGAAGGTGGTGGCCTAATTTGATAAAAAATGCTAAAAAAGAAGAAATCTTTTAAACATTTTAAAAGCTTGAAATGTTAATAAAAATCTAAAAAGTTTTTTAACTCATGTCGTGAGAGAAGGAAACTATTTAAACCCTAGAAGAGTTAGACCAGAAAAGGGGACCTTCTCTCGGTAAGCTCAAGTCTTGATCAAGAGAAGAGGAGGGTCACATCAAAGTTTTATGGGGTTGAGAGTACATTTTATGAAATTTTCAAGCATGATGCAAAAATCTCAATGTATCAAGTGAAAATAGATGTATGAAGGTTGTGTGAGGTTAATTTTTTGAACTCAAGTTATTTACTTTGTTATTATGAGGTTGTCGATGCTCTACATTGTGTATGGTCTCATTGAGTTTGGATCTATAAGAGGTTTAGAAGTTATATTTTGAATTGAGCATATTGGTACTTTGTTGTGTTATGTCAAAAGTTTTCTAGACAAAATTAACATTTAGACAAAGTCATTTACTCTAGGGACACTCCTTGACATCTTGTTTTAAGCTTATATTCAAACACCACTCATGAAACAACATAATGTCTTGATATCCACCCTCTCCAAACTTGCATATCCTTTGGTATGTGTCACTTACTATTCTATAGATTTGAGGTCTTCACCATCATCCATAAGCTCTAAAACCTCTTCTTCTTCAATATCCTACTTTGCCTCTACATTTTCAAGCTTTGGCTCATCATATTTCATTGGCTCTCTTCTCTTGAATATCTTGATTCTTTTCCCTATTACTAGAATTCTAAGTTGTATCCCATCTAGCTCATACGAGGCATATATGACTAAAAGCAAGGTTTGGTGGTCCAAAAGAGGGGCCAATTAGAGTTTCACCTTCTTAGTACATATACCAAGAGTCCTTTGGAATTTCGGAGGGAATCCCTTGAAGGAGAATGAGTTTTAATATGTAAATGAAAGTATTCTTTAGAGTGCACTATTATTCTTTGGGCCAAGATAAGCATGCAAACCACGTCTTGTGAAAGAGGTGGTGTCATTACTTGAGTGGAGTTGTCAAGTTCTCAAGTTTTAACTCATGTGCTATTTTCACACACATGTCACACTCAACATTCCTCTTTCAACATGCTTGTTTGCTAACTCTATTCATTGTCCCCAAAACTAAGGGCCATTGCAAGGCTGGTAGGGAAATTGTAGGCACTATTTTCTGCTCTATTATGCCATGAAGACCCCAAGGATAAAGGGTGCTACTAGCAAAGCCTCATCAATGTCCAAATCCCCCCAAAATGTCAACAAGGACTTGACACCATTATCATCAAAAAATGAGGTATAGCAAAAAAGCACTCCCAATACAAGGGCAAGTGCTAAGACTAAAAATTGTTTGAGCTTGACTCTAAACGAGAACCTCTGTCCTCTTTGATGATGAGGAGACCAAGTCTATCAGTAAGCCAAGAGGTGAGTGGAGAGAATGATCAATCCAGTTTTACTTTGCATGTAAACAATCATGTAGTCTCTAATCAATCTTGTTGGTCAATGAATGTGGGCTATTTTCTACTTAAATTGCATGCACATGCTAAATCTTGCTAAAGAGGTTGGTGTCTTGTTTGATTGAAGATTGTGCATGTGCTATGATTGTTAAAAGTTCTATCAAAATTTGTATTCATAAAAATTTTCCAAATGATTTGAATTATCATGTTTTGATCTTAAGTATTTAATTTTGCATATTTTGAAATTCTAGATATACAAAACCAAGTTTAGTATATTCTTAATTTGCATGCTATTTGAATGCAACTAAGAATGTAAGAGTGTATGCCTGGAGAATTCAATATATGTATACCCTCTATATGACATGTGTTCAAGGCCTATTTATAAATATCCTATTTTTGAATTTATCCTTAATAAAACACAACATTTTTTATTCAATCTGTAAGTAACCCCTTTATATATGACCCTTCTGCTAAAACATGTGTAAAAATTTTATTTTCAAAATCCATGGTGCATTCTCTTCAGTGCAGATTCAAGTGTTGATGTCACATGCAACTTTGGATTAAACAAGGCAAGGAAAAATTTGTGCATGTATAGAATTTTCCTTGAGAGCTTTTGTAAATACCTCTCTCCATCCATGCTTGTGAGGCATGCATGTATGGAGCAACATGACCATTAACATATCAAGAGAAAGTATAAGATGAGTTCCACCATGATGCATTCTCTTTAGTGTAGCTTGAAGTGTTGATGTCACATGCAACTTCGGATTAAACAAGGAAAGGAAAATTTTGTCACATGTACATACTTGATCAAAGAGGACCTTGAGAGTGTGCTTTGGTCGTTGACGCACCTCTCATGGAAGTTCTGTTGTCCCCTACATGGCTATAGATCTCAACCTCTCCAACCCTAGTGAGAATGCATTCTACCTCTACATCAAATTGCAACTCTACAACTTTAGCCTTTAGTAGTGTTTCTAGTCTCCATAAAATGTTGTTGACTTATTCCAAGGGGAAGAAAACATGGTAAGGCTAGTGAACAATAGCAGTTTCTTTGTCAAAACTCAAGCATGAGGTGCACTTTCCTTCTGCTACCATGGTTAAGGGTTCTTTAGATGAAGCAAGGTTTTATATTTCCTAAATGTCTAATTATCAAGTCTAATTGTGCAAATGAACATGACAAATCATGTTGTCATGAAGTGCCCCTAGTAAAGGAGGCCTTTACATAATAGATTGTCAAACATAGAATGGGTAAGCACCTAAGTATTTCTTCCACAATAAATATTTTGATGCATAGAGCATCAACACACAAGGGGTTCCAAGACATACATGGGGCTGCCCGCCACTACAAGAAACATATCTCTTATGAATCAAGTGGACCCCATTGTATTAGGGAAAATAAATTGGGAAAATAGAACTTTTACATTAATTATCGAAACTTAATTGAGCATGTTTTAGAGATAATGAGCGTACTAGGAAAATTTTGTTCATCGCATTCATCTTAGGTGATCAATTAAAATTGCATGTAGAATTTGTTAAATTGCACATAAATTACATGGAAATTTCATGCTAATATATATATATATATATATATATATATATATATGAAAATTTTCAAGAATACACATTAAATTGTAATTAATTGAGCATGTTTTAGAGATAATGAGCGTACTAGGAAAATTTTGTTCATCGCATTCATCTTAGGTGATCAATTAAAATTGCATGTAGAAGTTGTTAAATTGCACATAAATTACATGGAAATTTCATGCTAATATATATATATATATATATGAAAATTTTCAAGAATACACATTAAATTGTAATTAAGCTAGATAGATTTTATGCATCCGCATCCATTTCCTTGTTTGAAATAATAGGAAATCCTATTACATCTCACAAAACATAGATTGAGCCTGTGATAGAATACATAGGGTTCCTAAGAAGTTGAAAGAATTTAAAACCCTCAAGTCTTAGAAGTTGAAAGGATTCTTCTCAAGGCCTATCTTTCTTGAAGCTAAAAGGAATACAAAGTCCTTAAGTAACTTTATGAATTACGTGACAAACCCTAGTTCAAATGAATACATAGGGGTTCGTTGTAGGGAAGCCAATGTCCCAAATTTCAATCAACATTGCAAGGATACTCCTTCATTCAAAATAATGAGGAAATTAAATTAGGTTATCTCTAGAAATCTCTGACAATAACGGGGATAAAGCCGAGACTAGATGCTATTGCATCAAATCGGAATTTCCTTCCGCACAGAGAACAAAGAATTGTCTTGCATATATTGTGTGCACTTCTACTTGTGTTTATACTTAGGAACACCTGTTTGGAAAAGGATTCATCTAACAAAGGAATTGATAAGAGGAAAATCTTTCAAATTGGATTCAAGTTCAAACACCTAGGAAAGGCGTGTTGAGTACCCCTAGCTAGCTGCCAACCCTATCCAATGGGGTTTTTTATAGCCACATCGGGAATGTGGATTGAACCCATCATGAGAGGTCTCTCCGTAGAAATGTATGATCGTAGGAGGATCTGTTACCTCCAGGTTCTACTCAGATGGTCTACGTGACTCAGGAAGGAATATCGAGGCCCTGTTACTAGTGCAAGGGTAGAAACTTAGAGGAAAATAAGATGCATCCTTATTGATTGTGGGAATCATCCCATGGATGGGATTTGTATCTCATTTGAAATTTTAATATAAAGTTTACTTTCAAGGAATTTGGCGATCTGTTTTCATGTCAATGCATTAAATTATGTAAAGGAACATGTGACTAACGGGCTAATTAAGGAATTTGCTTGTATGTGTTACCACTAATGTGCCCTTAGGTAAGTAGAACTAAAGCTATCAAGGGAAGAGGATGGGCGGAACCCCCGATGGGTCCGTCCTACGGTAGGGTGGTCCTAGAGAACTGGGAGGCTTCTCAACATTCAAATCATGATGATGTATTGACCTTAGATAATGTAGGGTAGAACCCTAGTTCATATTGTTTTAGAGGTCTGGAATGGAACTTTACCCTATAGATAGAGAGGTCAAGCAATGCATCCCTCTCATTTCCCATTTTCTTTGAACTGAGTGTAATATGAGTGTGCCTTGATTTAGATACTCTACGCAAAGTAGATGGTTCGACGTTAGAAGGATGTAGAATGACTTGACCAATAGAAACCTAGGAAGATTTAGGTCGATCCTAATAGGGTTGGCCGATACATTTCATTGCAAAGAGTAGAGTCAGGAGTCACTAACCGAAAAGCTCTGTGACATTCCATGGGAGTGCCAGGTGGCATCTTTTCTTCTAGATTAGGGACTACTAAAATGTGTCTTCATGACCTAAGCACGTTACAATTGGTATCAGAGCAAACCAACAAACAACATAAGCAAGATAAGAGTACATTAGGTAAGAATTTAAAAACCTTGATTGACTGTGGAAGTATGCATTCTTTTATTTCTCTTGCTTGTGCAAGAAGGCTAGTAATAACCACAATAGTTGCACCCACTTTACTTATGGAATTAGCAAATAGGCATGAAAACACTTGTACTAGACAAACTGCCAAAGTGAGATTCCTACTTGGTGGAAATCCAACAATTGTAAAATTCCAAGTAATAAACTTAGGGGCTCATGAATTCTTACTTTGCATGGATTGATTAATACCCAACGATGCCAACAGTCACTGTGGAAGAGGCCAAATTTCATTTTGAAGTTCTGAAGGGGAACTAGTCACAACTCAAGGGGAGGCATCACAGATAGTTAAGGGAATGTAGAAGGGTTTATCCATCATCTTGATCAAGGTGAATAAGCTAGAGCAGAGCAAGGAGTCTGAAGAAGAACCTTCATGGCTGAAGGAGTATGTAGATGTGTTTCCCAAAGACTTAATGGAGCTATCACCCCCAAGGGAGATTGATCATGAGATCAAACTCATACTAGGCGCTGCTCTAGTTGCAAAAAGACCTTACAAAATGTCTATTCCCAAAGCTATCAAATTAAAGGAGTAGCTCAAACAACTTTTAGATCAGGGGTTCATTCGGCCTAGTAGTTCGCCATGGAAAGCTCTTGTGTTGTTTCAGAAGAACTTAGGATGGAACGCTCCAGCTATGCATTGACTACAAAGGGCTAAATCAAGTAACCATCAAGAATAAATATCCTATCCCAAGGATAGATGAGTTACTCGATCGCCTACAAGGGGAAAAAATCTTCTCAAAAATTGACTTAAGGTCAGCGTATTACCAAATCCGCATCAAGGATGAGGATATTCCAAAGATAGCTTTCAACATGAGATATGGTCATTTTGAGTTCACAGTAATGTCCTTTGGATTAACCAATGCTCCTGCTACGTTCAATAGGCTAATGCAACCATACCTTGATGAGTTTGTACTTGTTTTCTTTGATGACACCCTGGTCTACTCCAAAGAAGAAGAAGACCATGAGCCTTAACTTTGCATTGTCCTTGAAATCATGAGGACGCACAAGCTTTGTGCCAAAAAGACAAAGTGTGCCTTCCTTAAACGACAGATTGAGTATCTAGGCTTCATTGTATTAGGAAGAGGGAATCTCCACGGATCCTACAAAGGGTAAGGATGTACAAGAATGGCACCCACCAATCACTATTAAGGAAGTGCGTAGCTTTCTTGATCTAACAGGATGGTATGGAATCTTTATCAAAGATTATGCCTTAGTTTTGGTACCCCTCATAGATCTACTGAAGAAGCAAGTTGCCATAGTGTGGACAACCACTAAACAAGCAAGTTTCCACCAACTCAAATATAGCTTAGTGACAACGCCAATTCTGAAGCTCCCAGACTTGAGCAAGGAGTTCAAAGTTGTTACACAGATGTCAGCTCACTTACACTAGGCTGTGTACTAATGCAAGAAGGTCATCCCATGGCATATTCCTCAAGGAAGTTAAAAACCATGAGAAAAATTATGCTACCCATGACTTGGAACTATTGGCTATCATTCATGTCCTCAAACTCTGGAGGCAATACTTGCTCATCAACCAATTCTCCTTGGTCACAGACCACAAGAGCCTCAAATGGATCTTCTCCCAAGCTGACCTCAACATGAATCAACGCCGCTTGATTAAGGTGCTACAAGGGTATGAATTTGAAATCAAATATAGACCTAGCAAGGAAAATGTGGTCATTGATGCCTTGAGTCGTAAAGCGTTCCTCAACTCTCTCATTATTGAGGAACCTTCGACGATACCGATGGATCACTAGCCACCAAGGTGTCAATGCCAAGCAACCTTATCCTAAAATTGGGTAGAGAGGACTCTAAACATGACCTACAATATCAAAAAATGATAAACGAGATCCTAGAAAAGGACCAAAGTCCCAAACTCAAAGGTTAAATACCAACAGTACTTTGTCTATGAAGGCCTAGCTTGCTTTAGGACAAGACTATGTATTCCTTCAAGCTAAAGACTTAAACAATGGATACTCTAGGAAGCACATGATTCCCCTTTATTTGGCCATCCAGGATATTTCAAGACTCTTAACATAGTCAAGAAGAGGTATCATTGGGAAAAACTTAAGGGACAAGTACTCAAATATATCATAGAATGTTTGTCTTGCCAATGCATCAAGGCAGCATGTTAAGATTCCTGGAAAGCTACAACCCCTCAACATACCTCAAATGAAGTGGGAATTTATCAGCATGGACTTTGTTGTTGGGTTACCTCCAGTTCCAAGTGGGTACAACTCAACTATGGTTGTAGTAGATATGCTCACCAAGGTTACACATCTCATCCCAATAAAGACAAATTATAATGCTTCAAATATTGCTAGATTGTTCATTAAGGAGATATTCAGACTCCATGGTCTACCCAAAAGGATCATCAATGATCAAGACTCCCTTTTCACATCTCATTTCTAGAGAGGGATATTTGAAGCTATTGGGACTCAGGTTTGTTTTAGTACTATAATGTGCCCACCTATCAGTTGTCCAAGCATGTTTTAGCAGTCCCCATTGAGAAACGAATCTAAGTGTCGTCACTCGGCACTCCCATGGAATATTTCGAGGTTTTTCTCGCCTAGGTTTTTCCCAAGTCTGCCTCGTAATGGAATGTTTGTAGCCAAACCCACTAGGATCGACCTGAAACTTGAGTCCCTACTAGGGGTCAAGGTCTCCTGGAAGTATTCTAGTGTCGGATTTTGGACACCCTACTTTATGTAGAGATACCCAATCTGAAGCAAACCCATACCGCACTTGGTTCAAGGATAATGGGAAATGAGAGGGATACTCCTCTCAACCTCTCTACCCGTAGGGCATTGTCCCATTCCGGTTCCCTAAAACGACATGAATCAAGTTCTAATTTAACAATACCTAAATATCAAACGACGATAAAACCTTGTGAGAAGCCTCCCAGTTCTCTGGGACCACCCTATCGTAGGACAAACCCACTGGGGGTTTTGTCCACCCGCTTCCCTTGATAGCTTTAGTTTTCTAATTAGATCCTATCACATTTATGTGTGACATTCAAATTTAGCTTCCTTAATTAGTCCCTTTAGGGAACAGGGTTCGCCTAATTTATAGCACTGACTTGAAAATAAAACAAGCAGTCCTTTTGATAAACAAGTTCCTTAACTTATCTTCAAGCTAATCCTTGTCTCCTACCCAAACAAGAGAATTATGTATCCCTTCTGTCCACCAATAGAACTACCTGGTCCAAATCACATGGCACCATAATTTCTATCTAGTATGTAGAATAGGATATTCCAATGCCCTAGACGTTGGGCTCACGACAGTCTACAGCTCCATTTTGGACTCGGCAAGGGTTGTCTAGAGCTCCATTGACCCCAAGCGACCTAGGAGTGAGACACACTTTCCATGGTTGGCCTTTTCACCACTCAACCTTCCGCCCCTGAATTGAGTAGTGCCCTTTTGGGTTGAAACGTGACATGACCTTGGAGATGGTCCATTCACTCAAAATATCCTTCCTTAATTAATCCAATTAAGAAATAAGCACAATCAAGGCAATCGGTCTAATATCATCTTCCAAGAGAACATTTCTTTATTCCCATGGCAACTTGTCATCACAGACCCCTGCCATGCATTTACCATCAATCACAAGTACTTGGAATAATCATCCAAATCACATCCCATAATCAGTTAAATGAAAAATCATTTAGGATGTTATTTGATCAATCAATAAAAACAATTCTATCATTTTCCAAACATTGCATGAATGCTCGCGATAACCTTCCATCGCGTGTTTGCTCTCTCCCTTGGGATCTAAGCAATTCCATGCAAAATGTACTTAACACTTCCTCCATTTGGCTAGGAAATATGTCAAATTCTCAACATTGCTCAAGACATGAGTTCTAATAATCCCTAACTTTGATTGGTAACCAATCCTTCTTCCTACGAGTACAAAAGCATTGGCCTTTCCTTTGACTTAAGGGCTTCCTAACTCTTGAGCTCTTCATTTGCCTTTGAGGCCTAGAGTTATTTGTATCTATTCCAGTCCCTGAATAGGATTGATAACATCATAGCCATCGGATGGATCTCAAGGCATCTCAGTTTTATCCCTTATGATCATTGTTTGTGTCAACTACGCACAACATCAAGACTCCCAATTTATCAAACATAAGCTATTAATGAGAGCTTGGACAATGGTCTAGAGCTTCGATAACAATTCTTTTCTAGACTAAGCTGTTTGTCATTCAATCCTTTAGGCATGCAAGTTGTGAAATTTACCTTCAAAGTGAGGAAAATGCACCTACTATTGCAAGGACATTCTTGAAGCCTTAAATTATGTTTATGAATTCATCATATGGTATCTAAATACAATTGACTTCTTTTGACACGCATATTTGGGAAATTCAATCCTTCGAACACTTGCGATGCAGTTTATCCTTTTTAATGTCCTATTCCCATATGGCATAACATGGGTCTAATGCATCTAATGTGGGAATCAAAGTAAGCATTTATCAATCTAGAAATACATTCCTTGTGACCGGTACTGCGGTTGGATGGGCAATGATGTCCTCACCTGAGGCCTCGTTGCTCATTGTGGGGTTTCCATCCACGCGCATCATTTTCCACTTGGGGGCCATCCTTGATCTTTGCGAGTCTCACAACACAATGTATAGCGATTTGCAGTCGAAGGGGAAAAAAGATGCCCACCCTCCTAGGAGGGGAAGAGAAATGAGTCCCCTCGGAGAGTCTCTCTCTGTCTCTCTCTCTCCCTCTTCTTATTCTTCCTCTTCTCTTCTTCTTCTCCTCACTATCTCCCTCTATCTTCTTCTCCCTCTCCCCCTCTTCTTCTCCTTCTTTTTCTCTTCTTCTTCTTTCTCTCTCTCTCCTTCCCTTCTCTCTCTTTCTCCCTCTCCTCTACTTCTCCTTCTCTTCTTCTTCTCATTCTTCTCTGTTGAGATATCGAGCTCCACTCGTGATATGCTAGGGTGACCATTGTGCATTTATGTCACCGACGTGTTAGTTGCAGATGTAGTTGGTACACCACCCATGAATAATAGCTACATGACAGCTATCCTTATCTACTCTAGTTCGTGGCTCAGTCAGTATGCTACCTTAGTTAGTTGAGTTTGGTTTGAGACCCATATATAGGGTTCTTCTATTTCTTTGTATGAGAGTTCTTTTGGCTTACACAACTAAGAAGAGGAAAACTGTTTTTCAGCCTCCACCTCTGTGTGTATTCCCCCATTGTGCAAGCAAGAAAGCTACAAGTGAGACTCCTTCCTTCTCTCCCACAATCTTGACATTCTCTTCTTCTTTCCTTCTTCTCTTCTTCTCTCTCTCTCCCTCTCCTTTCCTTCTTCTTCTTCTCTTTCTTGTCTTCTTCTCTCCTTGTCTTCTTCTCTCTCTCTCCCTCTCCTTTTCTTCTTCTTCTTCTCTTTCTTGTCTTCTTCTCTCCTCCGTCTCTTCTTCTCTCTCTCTCCTTCTCCTTTTCTTTTTCTTTTTCTCTTCTTCTTCTTCTTCTTCTTCTCTTCTTCTCTCCTTCCTCTCTCCCTCTTCCCTTCTCTCTCCCTCTCCTTCCCTGCAGTGTCCTGGCCCCCGTTAAGGCTTCCTATCTATCATTTTTCCTAAAATTGGGGGGGGGGGTTATATAGGGGAGAGGAGGGCTATTTTAGGGGGGAAATGAGGTAGTGGGAGGGGGGGTGAGGTGGCTTATTATCATCCTCAACTGATGTCGCCTCCAGCTCCTCGTTGAACTCACACTTCATCTCTCCCTTCATCTTTGTCAACTATGAATGCAGCTCCCTCGTTGACATCATCCTTTCCCTATCATCATCAACTTTGTCCTCTCCCCCTTGGGTCATCTGTCACTCCTCCCTTCTCTCCCTTCTCTCACCACCTATCAGCGATGACAGGTGGTAAAAAAAAAGTTTGATTAGTTATTAAGGTCCATTTCTGGGCTCTAGAATATTACAAGTATGGCCTATCATCCTCAAAGTGATGGCCAAAAGAAAGGGTCAATCAAGTTATTGAAGATATACTTAGACCATATTGTTGTCACGAACTCAAGAAGTATATCCAATATAACCCAAGAAGAGTTCCTTATCCTTGGAAGAATTTAAAAAGCTTAGCCCAAGGTATTGCGGGCCTCACAGGATCCTCAAAAGCCTAGGACCTAATGCTTACAAATTTCAACTCCCTGAAAAGGTAAAAGTTCACAATGTATTTCGTGTTAGTCTAGTGAAGAAATATATGCCTAATCCTATCCATGTACTAAGTGATCAAAAAATTGTAATGCCTAGCTAAGGAGTCCTTAAGTTGTAGCCAAAGAAGATCCTAGATACTAGGGAGAGACGATTGAGAAGTAGAACTCTTATGGAATATCTCATCCAGTGGAGAGACTACCCCGAAGAAGATACTAAATGGATAGATGAGAATGCTCTTCATCAATTATACCCATGGTTTCCCTCGAGATGGGGGCATCTCGATTTCTCTAAGGGGAGGAGAATGTCATACTTCCACGCAATTAAAAATTAGTTGGTTATTTCAAAAGTTAGTTAGTCAATTAATAAGCTAGTAAGGTTACTAGCTAAAGTAAAAACTAACTAACAATAATAACTAACAATTTTTTCAATTAAAAATATTAAAAAAACCAAGAGTCCTAATTCAATATTTTTCTTGGATTGACAAGGACTATAGCCACCCTCACAGAAGTTACAATGTGAATGAGAGTTATGAGCCATATTAGTCACTGGTGTTAATGTGTATGTTATGGATGGTCCAAAAATATTAGATTTTTGGGCAAAATTAGTATATTTTAGATATTTTGGATGTTACTTATTTTAAATAGCCTAAAAAGCTATTGATATTTCTAGAACATGATGTCATGTAAAAAAATCAAGTGGTTTCTTTCGGCTTGTTTTGGAGATTTAATACAAAAAAAGAAGAATTGACAAAATCGTGTGCGCCGCAATTGCAGTTAACATGTAGTAAACAACACTTCGAACAAGGAGAAGAAGGAGTGATTTGGAAGATTTCTAAGCAAGTGTCTTGGAAATTTACCCTGCTTTCGGAGCCAACAAAACTATCAGAATTTTGATTTGAGCATCAAATTGTTGATTTTTCCAAGACCCCCTCCATAAAGAGCTCTTCTTCTCAACAACAACCCTTTTTCTCTTGTTTAGCTATAAATATGAAGGCATGGAGAGCAGTTAGAGAAGCATAAGGAGACCCCAATAGGCTGTGAGAGAGAGGTAGAGAGAGGGAGGTAGAAGGATACCCCTCCAAGAGATTGCAAGAAGGATCTTGAGAGAGAGAGAGAGAGAGAGAGAGAGAGAGAGAGAGGAGTTATCCCAAGAGGTTGCAAAGAGGGAGAAAGTTAGCTCAATTCCTCCTATCTCGGTCTTCGACTAATCCATCTTCTCTTATGTTGTCCCATCTCAAATTCAATCCTCCATCTTTATCTGTTGAATCCACTTGCGGATGATGGCCCCCAACAAGTGAAAGATCTCTCTAAATGCTGAAACTCCCACCACAACCCACGGGACCACAACTACAGGAAACACATCTCTTATGAATCAAGTGCACCCCATTGTATTAGGGAAAAGAAATTGGGAGAATATAACATTTACATTAATTATTGCAACTTAATTGATCATGTTTTGAGATAATGAGCGTACTAGGAAAATTTTGCTCATCACATTCATCTTAGGTGATCAATTAAAATTGCACTTAGAAGCCATTAAATTACACATAAATTGCATGGAAATTTTATACTAATATATATATATGAAAATTTTAAGAATATGCATTAAATTGCAATTAAACTAGATAGGTTTTATGTATCTGCATCCGTTTGCTTGGTTGAAAAAATAGGAAATCCTATTACATCTCACAAAACATAGATTGAGCTTCTGATAGAATACGTAGGGTTCATAGGAAGTTGAAAGAATTTAAAACCATAAAGTGTTAAAAGTTGAAAGGATTCTTCTCAAGGCCTATTTTGCTTGAAGTTGAAAGGAATATAAAGTCCTTAAGTAACTTTATGAATTATGCGACAAATCCTAACTCAAATGAATACGTAGGGGTTTGTTGTAGGGAAGCCAATGTCCCAAATTGCCATCAACATTGCAAGGATACTCCTTCATTCAAAAGAATGAGGAAATTAAATTAGGTTATCTCTAGAAATCTCTGACGATAATGGGGATAAAGTCAAGACTAGATGCTATCGCATCAAATCAGAATTACCTTCAATAGAGAGAACAAATAATTATGTAGTACATATTGTGCACTTCTACTTGTGTTTGTACTTAGGAACACCTGTTTGGAAAAGGAGTCATCTAACAAAGGAATTGATAAGAAAAAAATCTTTTAAATTGGATTTAGGTTGAAACACTTGGGAAAGGCGTGTTGAGCACCCCCACCTAGCCGCCAACCCTATCCAAGGGGGTTTTCTATAGTGGACCAAACCCGTCGTGAGAGGTGTCTCCATAGAAATCTCTATCCATAGGAGGATGGTCAGATGCCAAGGGGGATCTGGCAATAAATCCCCTACCTTCGAGTCCTACTTAGATGGTCTACGCAACTCGAGAAGGAATATCGGGGTCCTATTACTAGTGCAAGGGGGCGGAAACTTAGAGGAAAATAAGATGCATCCTTACTAATTGTGGGAATCATCCCATGAATGGGATTTGTATCTCAATTGAAATTTTAATATAAATTCTACTTTCAAGGAATTTGTTTGATCTATTTTCGTGTCAATGCATAAAATTAAGTAAAGGAACATGTGACTAACATGCTAATTAAGGAAGCTATTTGTATGCATTACCACTAATGTGCCCTTAGGTAAGTAGAAAACTAGAGCTATCAAGGGAAGCGGGTGGGAGGAAACCCCGATGGGTCCATCCTATGGTAGGGTGGTCCCAGAGAACTGGGAGGCCTCTCGACATTCGAATCACGATGATGTATTGACCTTAGATAATGTAGGGTAGAAACCTAGCTCATATTGTTTTAGGGGACCGGAATGGGACTTTACCCTATGGATAGCGAGGTCGAGTGATGCATCCCTCTCATTTCCCATTGTCTTTGAACCAAGTGCGATATGAGTCTACCTCAGTTTAGATGCTCTACACAAGATGCTAGAAGATTCTAGAATGACTTGACCATTAGAAACCCAAGAAGATTCACGTCAATCCTAACACGGTTGGCCGATACTTTTCATTGCAGAGTAGACTTGGGAGTCACTAACTGACAAACCTTGTGAATTCCATGGGAGTGCCAGACGGCATGTTTTAGATCAGAATCCTGATGGACTACTAAAATGTGTCACGACCTAGGAAGGTTACAGATATATACATATATTAATGACTAATATTCCTAAGAGTGTATACAATCCACTACAAATGTTCTTTTATTATTTCATGAAACCATATGTGCAGTGAAATGTGATTATGTGAAATGCATATAGTACCAAATTTGTTATTCTAGAGTACCGATTTCGGTACTAGAAGTTATCACTTTGAAGATATGACACCAAAAATACATTATGTGAGTACATTATCAATTTTCAATAAGTAATTGTTTTGCATGTAGAAAGTACAAATATGTACTTTCTTAGAAAGGATGAAGAGGTTATTTCTAATTGCTTTTTTTTTAAATTTCAAGTTAAAAAAAATGGAAGAGGCATATTGTTTCTAAGGAAGGTATTACCATAGAATAGAATAAAATTACTAAGATTTTCATGTTGTCACCACCAAAAATCTTGAACAAATTTGAGGAGTTTTGAGATATTTAAACTATTATCGATTATTTATTTCTACTATTGCAAATGTTGTCAAGATTGTGGGAGAGAAGGAAGGAGTCTCACTTGTAGCTTTCTTGCTTGCACAATGGGGGAATACACACAAGGGTGGAGGCTGAAAACAGTTTTCCTCTTCTTAGTTGTGTAAGCCAAAAGAACTCTCATACAAAGAAATAGAAGAACCCTATATATGGGTCTTAAACCAAACTCAAATAACTAAGGTGGCATACTAACTGAGCCACGAACTAGAGTAGATAAGGATAGCTATCATGTAGCTATTATTCATGGGCGGTGTACCAACCGCATCTGCAACTAACACGTCGGTGACATAAATGCACAACGGTCACCTTCGCATATCACGAGTGGAGCTCGATATCTCAACACTCCCCCTCGAGCTCAATCCCAATTCCTGCACACCAAGCAGGTCTCTGAACTTGCGCAGCTTCTCTGCGTCCAATGCCTTCGTGAATATGTCAGCTACCTAATCCTCTGTGCTAACATAAGCTAGATCAATAAGACCTAGTAAAACCCTCTCTCACACATAGTGATAATGCACCTCAATGTGCTTTGTTGTAGCATGATAGACTGGGTTATTTGCCAAGTGTATACTGCTCATGTTGTCACAATAAATGACAACTAGACCATCTGTAGGCTGATGCATATCATTAAGTAGCTTATGCAACCAAGCTACCTCACATGCAGCCATTGCTGCACCCCTGTACTCAGTCTCTGTGCTCGACAAGGCAACTGTAGGCTGTTTCTTGCTACTCCAAGTGACTGCAGCACTCCCAAAAGAGAACACATATCCACTGGTAGATCGTCTATCAGAAATGCTACCAGCCCAATCAGCATCAGTGTATCCATGCAACTGTATCGGAACCCCAGTCTCATAAAATAGTCCATACTGCAATGTGGACTTCACATACCTGAGTATGCATCTAGCCGCATCCAAATGCGGTTTCCTTGGAGCCTACATAAACTGACTTACCAATCCAACAGCATAGCTCAAATCTGGCCTGGTAATAGTCATATAAATCAAACTTCCTACTATGCGTCTGTACATAGTAGGTTCTTCCAAAAGCTCACCTGCATCTGCGCTCAGCTTCACATTCTGCTCCAAAGGAACTGAAATAGGCTTACAGCCTGTCATCCCATATTTGGACAGCATGTCCAATCCATACTGCCTCTGCAAGAGCTATATCCCACTTGGTGATCTAATCACCTCAATGCCCAAGAAATAACGCAGCTCTCCCAAATCCTTCATCTCAAACTTCTGCTTCAATAGCATTTTCACATGAAGGATATCTTCATCACTGTCACCTGTCATAATCAAATCATCAACATAAATGACAAGTAGCATAATACCTTTCTCTGTTTTTCTCACATAAAGTGAGAAATCTGCCTTGGAAATCTGAAAGCCAATAGTGACAAGATACTGTCCTATCTTGTCAGACCATGCTCTAGGTGCTTGCTTCAAGCCATACAAGGCTTTCTTCAACCTGCAAACAAACTCAGGATGAACAACATGCACATAACCTGGTGGCTGCTCCATATAGACCTCTTCTTGCAAATCACCATGCAAGAAGGCATTATTTACATCCATCTGATTTAAAGACCATTCCTTTGATGCAACCATAGCAATGACTGCTCTTACGGTTGCCATCCTTGCAACCGGACTGAATATTTCTTCATAGTCAATGCCATATGTTTGTGCATACCCCTTGACTACTAATCTTGCCTTGTATCTGTTCACAGAACCATCTGCATTGTGCTTCACCTTATAAACCCACTTACAGCCAATTGCATTCTTACCTTTAGGCAAAGGTACTAACTCCCATGTAGCATTTGCTTCCAAGGCATCCATTTCTTCATCCATGGCTTTCTCCCATTTTTCTTTTCCCATGGCTTGCTCAAAAGAAGTGGGTTCTGGTTCATGTATCACTTTGACCATATATGCATAGTGAATGGCTGTAAATCCATCATATTTCAGCCTATCCACAGGATACCTAGCTCTCGTAGACCTGGCAAAGTAGGTTCACTCCCAGGTGCTCTCAAAACATCCCTGATCTTCCTTACTCCAGGTGTAACAATAGAAGGAATACCCAACTCATCATCAATGCTCTGTTCTGAGCCACTGGATTCACCATCCACATAAGAGTGACCTGCATTCACATCAAACATGGGCTGATCTACCTTCTCTTTTCCTTTTCGTGATACTTGAATACCACTATCTGCATTGCTTTGAGAAGATTCTCCTGATCTCAATCTGCCTGTCCATGGCAAAGAATGTGAACCACTACTAGAGGACGCTCCAGGTCCACTAATATTTTGTGACTGCTATTGGGAATTCTGTGCAGCATTACCATTTTGTGCATCTACATCATCAATCACATTTACTGGTTTATACCAGCTACTCATCTCATCAAAAACAACATCTCTGCTCACTGTAAACTTACGAGTAGAAGGATTATAGCATCTATACCCTTTTTGCTGTAGAGAGTAACCAATAAAGATGCACTTCTCAGCTTTTGGATCCAACTTGGATCTCAGCTCATCTGGCACATGTACATAGGCAATGCAACAAAAAATTTTCAAATGAGAAATATCTGGTTTCCTACCAGTATACCTCTCCTCTGGAGTCATCCCATGTATTGCTACAGTGGGAGTCCTGTTCATTATATAGACTGCTGTAGAAACTGCTTCACCCCAATAAAAATCTGGCAGGTCTTTTTCATTGAGCATGGCACGAGATACCTCTCCAATATGCCTGTTTTTCCTTTCTGCAATTCCATTTTGTTGTGGGGTATGACTACATGAATATTGCTGCTTTATGCCATGCTCCTGCAAAAACCTTGCAAACTCATTTGAGAGGTACTCTCCCCCTCCATCTGACCTTAGGCATTTTATTTGCAGACTTGTTTCTTTTTCAACCATAGCTTTAAGAGTTTTGAAATGCCCAAAAACTTCACTTTTCTTTTTCATGAAATACACCCAAACTTTTCTGCTATAGTCATCAATAAAACTGACAAAATAATGACAGCCTCCAAGAGATGCAGCTTTAGTAGTCCACACATCGGAGTGGATTAATTCCAATGGCTTCTCACTCTCTTGAACATGTCTAGGAAATGGTTTCCTTGCCTATTTTCCAAACTGACAGGCTTCACATACCTTATGCATTTCTGCAACCTTGAATTTAGGCAATCCTGCAACAATATTTTGGGCGTGCATTGATTTAAGTCGATGTACATTAACATGACCAATGCGTTTATGCCAGATATCAATATCTGCAACTACACCGGTCCCATGTGCAAACATTGCTGCACTCAATTCAGACATGTCTGCATCCAATGTAAACATTCTGCCCTTCTTCTTTCCTTTTGCTATCAAGTGACCTTTATTTTTCATATCCTCAACAAAGCATCCATGAGGATTAAATCTGACCTGCAAGCCCTGCTCAACCATTTGACCAACAGAAACCAGATTCTTGGTGATATTCAGGACATGAAATACATTGGACAGGTATTTCTTTTTCCCATCCTACATAGACAAAGGAATTTTTCCAATCTGCATAATAGGATGTGCAGTATCATCAGCAGTCTCCACAAATCCTGGTTTTTCCATTTTCCTTGCATCCTCCATCCATTCTGCATGACCTGTCATGTGGTTTGATGCACCTAAGTCAACATACCATACATCATTGCTTTCTTCTGCACTTGTCACAGAATTGTTCATGTGTTACACCATGAACAAATGCTCATTTCTGTCATCACCCTGTCTACTAGAAGATGCATAATTCCCTTGTTGCAGTTTTCCATTCATGATGTCATTCTGCTTTTTATAGCAATCTTTAGCCATATGACCCATTTTACCACAGTAGTAGCATTCAACATTACTGTTTGCATTTTGACCTCTTTGCCATCCACCATGACCTCTTTGGCTCCCCCTGCCTCTAGAGTTACCACGTCCTCCTCCATAGGACTGGTTTTCTTGAGTTTGCTGCATATTCTGATTTCTACCACGGCCTCCAAATCGGCCTCCTCTACCTCTGCCTCTACCTCTTCTAGCATTTGAGTAGAAGACAGTTTCTTTGGAAGTTCCTCTTGAAGAAGATGCACCACCATTTCTCTGCTCCTCAGAAATTAGAAGAGCAATCAACTCCTCAAAATTAGGAAATCTTTCACGAACTGAAATGGATGTCCGAAACTGTGCATAATCCTTTCCTAGACCATTCAAGGTCACAGAAACTAAATCATCATCTTCCACTGGCGACCCAATGGAAGCAAGTGCATCTGCAATCTTCTTCACCTTCATGTGGTAGTCATTGATGCTCATATTTTCTCTTTGCACATTATGCAACTCTTGCTTGAGCTACATTTTCTTGGCTTGAGTATTTGTGCTGTACATTTTTGACAAAGTATCCCATGCCTCCTTTGGTGTACTTACATCCTGAATATGCACAATCATAGAGTCTGAAATGCTGATAGACAGCCAGTACATAACTTTCCTGGCTCTCTCATGCCATGCTTTAAATGCCTGCATTTGCTGTTGATTGGGAACATCAGGAAGAACTGGTTCTTCTTCATTTCCTGCAACAAATTTCCAATATCCTTTTCCCATAAGGAAATTCGTCATTCTAAACTTCCATGCTTGGAAGTTGTTCTTGTCAAGCTTTTCAGTGACAATCTGTGAGAGAGAATCAGACGCCATTACAGAACACTGCAAAAAGTTCTGTCACTGCAAAGAACACAGCTTCAGCCTCACAAGGGCTAATCTGCAAAACTGACGAAAGTGGTATTTGACCACACAGTCACTTCCTAGTGACGATTTTGCATCAACAGGCAACAAGGATAATTCTGTAACTCCCAATGTCTCTGCACACAAGCATACGATGCAATTTCTATAGTAACTTTTCACCGACCTGTAGAACAGTGGTCGCACAGCATAAAACTGGGCCTTTTCCTGAGTGTGTGCAGAAAACTTCCGCCTCCAAAACAGGCCCCGAAATGGCCTCAAATAAAAAAAACAGGGTCGCCAAGAGCTAAAGCTCTCCCGCAACATATACTGCCCTCTTGCTTCACCGCGAAGGGTGTCTCAACTTGAGACAATGCACTCTTGCAATTTCCGGCTGTGCTACCTGCAGAGATCTGCTCCCAAAACAGAAAATGAAAGCAACACTGCTCCTCTTACCAGAACACCGCGAGCTTGGCTTGCTTTCTTGAGCTCCTTACCACGAACAAGGCTCAGATACCATGTCAAGATTGTGGGAGAGAAGGAAGGAGTCTCACTTGTAGCTTTCTTGCTTGCACAATGGGGGAATACACACAAGGGTGGAGGCTGAAAACAGTTTTTCTCTTCTTAGTTGTGTAAGCCAAAATAACTCTCATACAAAGAAATAGAAGAACCCTATATATGGGTCTTAAACCAAACTCAAATAACTAAGGTGGCATACTAACTGAGCCACGAACTAGAGTAGATAAGGATAGCTATCATATAGCTATTATTCATGGACGGTGTACCAACCGCATTTGCAACTAACACGTCGGTGACATAAATGCACAACGGTCACCCTGGCATATCACGAGTGGAGCTCGATATCTCAACAAATGTTACATCACCGCAAACAAATTTGTTCTCTTTTAATTGAGATAATGCTTGTGAAGAAAACTTTGAGTTTCTTAAACAAAAGTTAATTGAGGGACTATTATTAGTACCTTGAGAATGGATGAAGGAATTTCATGCTCCTGCTAGATACATCTATGCTTGCTATGGGGCTGTTTTATGTCAAGCAAATGACAATAAGGTGGATCATCCAATTTATTATGCAAGTCAAAGTCTAAGTGATGTTATACCACCGCTAATAAAGAATTATTATCAATGGTATTTTCGGTGAAGAATTTTCGTCATTATTTATTAGGGAATAAATTTACTATCTATGTTGATCATGAAGCCTTAAAGTATTCTCTTAATAAAATATCACTTACAATGAGCACCATATTAGAGAATTTGGGAAACTTGCAAGTACCACTTTCAAATAAGGGGTAAAGATTTGGCCATGTGGCTAAATCTTAACCCATGCTTCAAAGTGGGACTTGGAAAGATAACCTATATAGTAATTAGGATAGACTTCACTTTCAAGGGGTCAAGATTTGATCATGTGGCTAAATATTAACTATATTGGGAATTTCCAAACTATATGAGAATTTCCAAATTCTCTAATATAGTGTTTATGTGAGTGATTCATTGGATGTTATTGTTTCAAGAGTTTTTCTATGCATGTGTGTGGTAGAAATTGCTATTGAGGCTATGAAACAAAAGATATTCAACAAGGGAGTGAAGGAATGTTGTGGTCCTACCAAGTCAATTGCCAATAATATGTATTGGATAGATGATGCTTTACAAGAATGTACAAGATGTCTTATAGGACTTGGGTGCTAGTACTGTTGATGGAAAAGGAAGTGAGCTAGGGTTGGAGGGTATGGACAATGTGGTGGATATCTCAAATATTACTGATTTGGAGGACATGTGAGAGTTCTGACAAGGAGATATTAAGATTGATATGCAAGACAAGGCACAAAAGAAAGAAAAATTGGGGGAGAGAGTCTCTAAGACCATAGATTTGGATAAAGAGTTATCGAGTATAGTTGAAAAGGTTGATAAAGACATTGCCAATGATAAGATAATGCATGATGATGAGGGTAATATTGCTAATCCCAAGGTGATTGATGCAAAGGCTCCCACTACCAAGGCTATCAATCTATGTGCTAGTGATGCAAAGCCTAGCGATGCTAGGGCTCGTGATGTTAAGATTGTTGATGAGAAAGGGGAGTACACAAAGAACATAAAAGAAGAGGAGGAGGATGCAAAGTATGGATGTAGACAAAAGACTAGTAGGAAGGGAGATAAAGCCAAGAAGGTGGAGAGCACAATAGATGTCAGTAAGGGGGAGATTGCTGCAAGGTATACTGTTGAGACCAAAAGTGCAAAGGAAGATATACTGTTGAGCACAATAGATGTTAGTAAGGGGGAGATTGTTGTAAGGTATATTGTTGAGACCAAAGTGCAAAGGAAGATACATTAACGAGGGATATGGCTTCTGGGATGGACATAGATATAGGTGAGTGCATTGATTTAGCCATGATTTTTTCAAAGCTTTTTTGTGTCAAGGCAAAGAAGTGACCCATAGGTCATGGTCAAAAGATGTGTGCTTGCAAGATCTAGCCATTGTGAGAGCACCTTGTACTTCTTACCATGCTTTATATGAATTAATTAATAGCACTTTCCTTTGGTTTTTTCATTTCCTTTTATCTTTATTGTGTTGTATCATAATTCATATTGTCCTGCTTATGAGGTTTAGCAAATGAATTTTGTTGCTAATTCTATACTTTCGATTTGGTAGTTTGTTGTATCGTATGGATATTGCTTACAACAAACCTTGGTATTGTGGTGTTTCTATAGTTCAGGTAGAACTATTTTTTGCTATTTGAAACATTGTTATTAAATTTTTCCTCAATTTTCTCATTTGTTCTTTGGGTATTGTAGCAAGGTAGCCTTGGTGGCTAAATAAGTGACTCCTCGGATGATACACCACTCTTCAAGGATGTGTAAGCTAGTTTGGACTAGCTTTTAATACTTGACATCAACAATGTGTTGTTAAATGGTTGTCAAAAATATCCAAAAGAAAAGGGGAGTTGCCATTCCCGGATGGGGTTAGACCTTTAGGTGTGCAACTATCTTACTAAGCCCATTGTGTTGTGAGACTGGATGTAGAATAGTTTATTCTACAACTAAGGAAGAATGCATATGTGATATTGTGGTCATGCTTCACAAAGAATAATCTGTGTAAGATCATGAATGAGTGCTTCCCTTGACTGATGAAAATAAGAGGATTGTTTTTAGTTATTGTTATACTTAGCTTTTAATAATGCATTGCGTATGTTTTTTATTGTAAACTAATGTCTTACTTTACATTTACATACACATTTTCCCAAAATGATTGTGAAGTTTTTAGGTAGTGTTATACTTAGCTTTTAATAATGGATTGTGTATGTTTTTTTTACTATAAACTAACGTCTTACTTAACATTTACATACATATTTTCCCAAAATGATTGTGAGGTTTGGGCTCAGAGTCTCTAGTGTTGAGATATCGAGCTCCACTCGTGATACGCCAGGGTGACTGTTGTGTATTTATGTCACCGACTTGTCAGTTGCAGACGCGGTTGGTACACCGCCCATGAATAATAGCTACATGATAGCTATCCTTATCTACTCTAGTTCGTGGCTCAGTTAGTATGCCACCTTAGTTAGTTGAGTTTGGTTTGAGACCCATATATAGGGTTCTTCTATTTCTTTGTACTTGAGTTCTTTTGGCTTACACAACTAAGAAGAGAAAAAAAATTGTTTTCAGCCTCCACCCTTGTGTGTCTTTCCCCATTGTGCAAGCAAGAAAGCTTCAAGCGAGACTCCTTCCTTCTCTCCCACAATCTTGACATGGTATCAGAGCCTTGTTCGTGGTAAGGAGCTCAAGAAAGCAAGCCAAGCTCGCAGTGTTCTGGTAAGAGGAGCAGTGTTGCTTTCATTTTCTGTTTTGGGAGTAGATCTCTGCAGGTAGCACAGCCGGAAATTGCAGGAGTGCATTGTCTCGCGACCTTGTTTTTTTGATTTGAGGCCATTTCGGGGCCTGTTTTGCAGACGGAAGTTTTCTGCACGCACTCAGGAAAAGGCTCAGTTTTATGCTGTGCAGCCACTGTTCTACAGGTCGGTGAAAAGTTACTGTAGAAATTGCATCGTATGCTTGTGCGCAGAGACATTGGGAGTTTCAGAATCATCCTTGGTTCCTGTTTATGCAAAATCGTCACTAGGAAGTGACTGTGTGGTCGAATACCACTTTCGTCAGTTTTGCAAATTTGCCCTTGTGAGGGTGAAGTTGTGTTTTATGCAGTGACAGAATTTCTTGCAGTATTCTGTAATGGCGTCTGATTCTCTTTCAAAGATTGTCACTGAAAAGCTTGACAAGAACAACTTCCAGGCATGGAAGTTTAGAATGACGAATTTCCTTATGGGAAAAGGATATTGGGAATTTGTTGCAGGAAATGAAGAAGAACCAGTTCTTCCTGATGTTCCCAATCAACAACAAATGCAGGCATTTAAAACATGGCATGAGAGAGCCAGGAAAGTTATGTACTGGCTGTCTATCAGCATTTCAGACTCTATGATTGTGCATATTCAGGATGCAAGTACGCCAAAGGAGGCATGGGATACTTTGTCAAAAATGTATAGCACAAATACGCAAGCCAGGAAAATGCAGCTCAAGTAAGAGTTGCATAATGTGCAAAGAGAAAGTATGAGCATCAACGACTACCACATGAAGGTGAAGAAGATTGCAGATGCACTTGCTTCCATTGGGTCGCCAGTGGAAGATGATGATTTAGTTTCCGTGACCTTGAATGGTCTAGGAAAGGAATATGCACAGTTTCGGACATCCATTTTAGTTCGTGAAAGATTTCCTGATTTTGAGGAGTTGATTGCTCTTCTAATTTCTGAGGAACAGAGAAATGGTGGTGCATCTTCTTCAGGAGGAACTTCAAAAGAAGCTGTCTTCTACTCAAATGCTGGAAGAGGTAGAGGCAGAGGTAGAGGAGGCCGATTTGGAGGCCGTGGCAGAAATCAGAATATGCAGCAAACTCAAGAAAACCAGTCCTATGGAGGAGGACGTGGTAACTCTAGAGGCAGGGGGAGCCAAAGAGGTCGTGGTGGATGGCAAAGAGGCCAAAATGCAAACAGTAATGTTGAATGCTACTACTGTGGTAAAATGGGTCATATGGCTAAAGACTACTATAAAAAGTAAAATGACATCATGAATGGAAAACTGCAACAAGGGAATTATGCATCTTCTAGTAGACAAGGTGATGACAGAAATGAGCATTTGTTCATGGTGCAGCACATGAACAATTCTATGACAAGTGCAGAAGAAAGCAATGATGTATGGTATGTTGACTCAGGTGCATCAAACCACATGACAGGTCATGCAGAATGGATGGAGGATGCAAGGAAAATGGAAAAACCAGGATTTGTGGAGACTGGTGATGATACTGCACATCCTATTGTGCAGATTGGAAAAATTCCCTTGTCTATGCAGGGTGGGAAAAAGAAATACCTGTCTGATATATTTCATGTCCCGAATATCACCAAGAATCTGGTTTCAGTTGGTCAAATGGTTGAACAGGGCTTGCAGGTCAGATTTAATCCTCATGGATGCTTTGTTGAGGATATGAAAAATAAAGGTCGCTTGATAGCAAAAGGAAAGAAGAAGGGCAGAATGTTTACATTGGATGCAGATATGTCTGAATTGAGTGCAGCAATGTTTGCACATGGGACCGGTGTAGTTGCAGATATTGATATCTGGCATAAACGCATTGGTCATGTTAATGTACAGCGACTTAAATCAATGCAGGCCCAAAATATTGTTGCAGGATTGCCCAAATTCAAGGTTGCAGAAATGCATAAGGTATGTGAAGCCTGTCAGTTTGGAAAACAGGCAAGGAAACCATTTCCTAGACATGTTCAAGAGAGTGAGAAGCCATTGGAATTAATCCACTCTGATGTGTGGACAACTAAATCTGCATCTCTTGGAGGCTGTCATTATTTTGTCAGTTTTATTGATGACTATAGCAGAAAAGTTTGGGTGTATTTTATGAAAAAGAAAAGTGAAGTTTTTGGGCATTTCAAAACTCTTAAAGCTATGGTTGAAAAAGAAACAGGCCTGCAAATAAAATGCCTAAGGTCAGATGGAGAGGGAGAGTACCTCTCAAATGAGTTTGCAAGGTTCCTGCAGGAGCATGGCATAAAGCAGCAATATTCATGAAGTTATACCCCACAATAGAATGGAATTGCAGAAAGGAAACACAGGCATATTGGAGAGGTATCTCGTGCCATGCTCAATGAAAAAGACTTGCCAGATTTTTATTGGGCTGAAGCAGTTGCTACAGCAGTCTACATAATGAACAGGACTCCCACTGCAGCAATACATGGAATGACTCCAGAGGAGAGGTATACTGGTAGGAAACCAGATATTTCTCATTTGAAAATTTTTTGTTGCATTGCCTATGTACATGTGCCAGATGAGTTGAGATCCAAGTTGGATCCAAAAGCTGAGAAGTGCATCTTTATTGGTTACTCTCTGCAGCAAAAAGGGTATAGATGCTATAACCCTTCTACTCATAAGTTTACAGTGAGCAGAGATGTTGTTTTTGATGAGATGAGTAGCTGGTATAAACCAGTAAATGTGATTGATGATGTAGATGCACAAAATGGTAATGCTGCACAAAATTCACAGCAGTAGTCACAAAATATTAGTGGACCTGGAGCGTCCTCTAGTAGTGGTTCACATTCTTCACCATGGACAGGCAGATTGAGATCAGGAGAATCTTCTCAAAGTAATGCAGATAGTGGTATGTAGGTATCACGAAAAGGAAAAGAGAAGGTTGATCAGTCCATGTTTGATGTGAATGCAGGTCACTCTTATGTGGATGGTGAATCCAGTGGCTCAGAACAGAGCATTGATGATGAGTTGGGTATTCCTTCTATTGTTACACCTGGAGTAAGGAAGACCAGGGATGTTTTGAGAGCACCTAGGAGTGAACCTACTTTGCGCAGGTCTACGAGAGCTAGGTATCCTGTGGATAGGCTGAAATATGATGGATTTATAGCCATTCACTATGCATATATGGTCAAAGTGATACAGGAACCAGAACCCACATCTTTTGAGCAAGCCATGGAAAAAGAAAAATGGGAGAAAGCCATGGATGAAGAAATGGATGCCTTGGAAGCAAATGCTACATGGGAGTTAGTACCTTTGCCTAAAGGTAAGAATACAATTGGCTGTAAGTGGGTTTATAAGGTGAAGCACAATGCTGATGGTTCTGTGAACAGATACAAGGCAAGATTAGTAGTCAAGGGGTATGCACAAACATATGGCATTGACTATGAAGAAACATTTAGTCCGGTTGCAAGGATGGCAACCGTAAGAGCAGTCATTGCTATGGCTGCATCAAAGGGATGGTCTTTACATCAGATGGATGTAAAGAATGCCTTCTTGCATGGTGATTTGCAAGAAGAGGTATATATGGAGCAGCCACCAGGTTATGTGCATGCTGTTCATCCTGAGTTTGTTTGCAGGTTGAAGAAAGCCTTGTATGGCTTGAAGCAAGCACCTAGAGCATGGTCTGACAAGATAGGACAGTATCTTGTCACTATTGGCTTTCAGATTTCCAAGGCAGATTTCTCACTTTATGTGAGAAAAACAGAGAAAGGTATTATGCTACTTGTCATTTATGTTGATGATTTGATTATGACAGGTGACAGTGATGAAGATATCCTTCATGTGAAAATGCTATTGAAGCAGAAGTTTGAGATGAAGGATTTGGGAGAGCTGTGTTATTTCTTGGGCATTGAGGTGATTAGATCACCAAGTGGGATACAGCTCTTGCAGAGGCAATATGGATTGGACATGCTGTCCAAATATGGGATGACAGGCTGTAAGCCTATTTCAGTTCCTTTGGAGCAGAATGTGAAGCTGAGCACAGATGCAGGTGAGCTTCTAGAAGACCCTACTATGTACAGACGCATAGTAGGAAGTTTGATTTATATGACTATTACCAGGCCAGATTTGAGCTATGTTGTTGGATTGGTAAGTCAGTTTATGCAGGCTCCAAGGAAACCACATTTGGATGCGGCTAGACGCATACTCAGGTATGTGAAGTCCACATTGCAGTATGGACTATTTTATGAGACTGGGGTTCAGATACAGTTGCATGGATAGACTGATGCGGATTGGGCTGGTAGTATTTCTGATAGACGATCTACCAGTGGATATGTGTTCTCTTTTGGGAGTGCTGCAGTCACTTGGAGCAGCAAGAAACAACCTACAGTTGCCTTGTCGAGCACAAAGGCTGAGTACAGGGGTGCAGCAATGGCTGCATGTGACGTAGCTTGGTTGCATAAGCTACTTTATGATATGCATCAGTCTACAGATGGACCAGTTGTCATTTATTGTGACAACATGAGTAGTATACACTTGGCAAATAACCCAGTCTATCATGCTAGAACAAAGCACATTGAGGTGCATTATCACTATGTGCGAGAGAGGGTTTTACTAGGTCTTATTGATCTAGTTTATGTCAGCACAGAGGATCAGGTAGCTGACATATTCACGAAGGCATTGGGCGCAGAGAAGCTGCGCAAGTTTAGAGACCTGCTTGGTGTGCAGGAATTGGGATTGAGCTCGAGGGGGAGTGTTGAGATATCGAGCTCCACTCGTGATACGCCAGGGTGACTGTTGTGTATTTATGTCACCGACTTGTCAGTTGCAGACGCGGTTGGTACACCACCCATGAATAATAGCTACATGATAGCTATCCTTATCTACTCTAGTTCGTGGCTCAGTTAGTATGCCACCTTAGTTAGTTGAGTTTGGTTTGAGACCCATATATAGGGTTCTTCTATTTCTTTGTACTTGAGTTCTTTTGGCTTACACAACTAAGAAGAGAAAAAAAACTGTTTTCAGCCTCCACCCTTGTGTGTCTTTCCCCATTGTGCAAGCAAGAAAGCTTCAAGCGAGACTCCTTCCTTCTCTCCCACAATCTTGACATCTAGCATGTGCAAAGCATAAAAACAGACTATACCAATAAGCCTATTTTTCTGAAGTTTCCGAGAAGAAAGTATGGGAGAAGCACCCCTAGTTCAATTTTTCCAACCCAACTCTCATCAATAATTCTAGATATAAATCATTGAAGAATGACTATGAGTCATGCCTTTATATAAGATCATATGAGCCTACATAGTACCCTTCTAGCTTATGGATGTCATCTACTTGTGGCAATAGGATTGGATAAAAGATTTGTTCCCATCATTCTCTTACTCTCAAAGGAAGCCCATGTTTGATATAGAGAATGATATATTCTCATTTTTGGTTGACCATTTCATATAGCTAGAGGGGTATGCCTACATATTTGACCTCCCTTCCATCTAGTGAGCAATGCAACCAAAGTTTTGTACCCTTGGCAATATATAGATTAAGGAAATTCTACCTATCCTTTTTTTGTTACTTTGCCTATGCCAGTGTATATTGGTATCTGTGCACTATTTACTTTTTGGTTATTATCTATACTAGTTATTATACTTTGCCCAATTTCTATAGTATGTGATATTAATTTTCGTACCATGTCAATAACAACAACTTTATATGAATCTCATATTGTGCTAAATTAATATACCTATTTCTACGTTTTGGGTCCATTGACAACTATGAAACATGTATAGTACCAAAATTGGGTAATATTTTGCACAAAATTTGGTGCTATTATGTACTAAATTTGATACTATATAAATCATCTTGTGTAAATGGTAAGTTGTATATTGGAAATCTATACCTATGTCCATTTTGGTACTATGATGTACCAAAGTTGATATTATAGTATAGAGATTTTGTTAATGTCATACAGCTTATATATATGTTAAATGCAATGCTTAGCATCTGTATCTCTGTCTTAGGTTGTGGTTTTAGTAACAATTTAGGAATAATATTTTGCACAAGATTTAGTACTATTATATACCAATTTAGGTAGTGCTTGTACCAAATTCGGTACCATATAAAGAAACATGTGCAAATGGTAACCAATATGTTGAATAACTATATTTCTATCCAATTTGGTACTTGATATACCACATTTGGTTGTGCTAATGCACAAAATATGTGCAATTTGGTATTATGATGTACCAAATTTAGTTCCACATTTTGTACTATGGTTTAAAAATACTATTTTGTACCAAAATTTTGCATTAAACCTAAATTTTGTATTGTTATTTAGGATTACTCTTTTGTACTAAATTTGGTTTAGGGTTATTGTTTGTACCAAATTTGGGACTATAGTAAACAGTATTAAAAAGGTAGTCTTACTTGGGAAAGAGGAAACTAAGAAAAGACTAAAAGACAAGAAGTTTGCAAACTAAGATTCTATTTGGGAGAAGTACATATTTGGCCACTTGTAAGTATGGAAAATGGAGTCAAGGCTATTATGCTTGCATCTTGGTCACTTCCATCATCATATGGCATATTGTTGTATATATTCTCATATAGCTTAGTGAATAATGTAAATTGGTTATGGATTCTAGGGATAGCCTCCATGGGGAAGCATATGGGCTTATACAAGATGGGAGTAGATCATCAATGGAGGGGTCTTGTCCAACAGGGTAAATGTATCAACTTTGCCTTCAACCTGGTGGTGCACAGATCGGATGCCGTAAGCGCGCGTAGTGAGCATCAGAAGGTCCCCAAGAACAAAAGAACTCTACTTTTTGTACAAAAATCCATATAGAAGACTTGCACGACATGAACAAAAGACCAAAGCATGTATTTTATGTATTAATCCTCTTCAAGCTCAAATAATAGCCCAAATTACAAAATAGCACGCTTTTGACTTTTGAATTTTCTTTAGTGCCAAATAGAAATAAAGCTAATGGGCACTCAAGAAGTCAGGCATACCCAATACAATGTCCAAATACAAATATCTAAATCGTGTGCCCATGCGGATACAAAAATAATAAATAAATATCAAACACCTTGATAAATAGGCATGACAAAATATAGGTGCCATGCCTAAGGTGTGCGCCCATCAAAATATAGATGATAACTCGAATACACACTATCCTCCAATGCTTTCCACCGCCACTACTGCTATCTCTACACATCAACTGAAGCATTCACAATCGTTAGTAAAATAATACAATTAAACCGACAAAAGTGAATACCTAGCAGTCTTCAGCTACATAAATAAATCAATTGGTTAAAAATCAATCCTAACCTTAATTTATCACGAGTGCGCACTCTAAACTCATAAACGTTTATTAATTAAATATGTATTTTGCAGAATCACCCGCTATGGAATCACCCATGTACACACTCAATTAACAAAACGCCCGAAAAGGATAGGCGTCCCCATTGACTTCTCGCACAAAGAATCAACTTTGTGTATGAGCCCCGATAATAAAAGTTTATGGAATCCATCGTAAAACCTCATAGAATCCACCGTGAAATATGCCTCCTGGCATCATACCCCCGGGGTGGGATAGCAATTGACCTCAATTACTATTAGCTCAATGTGGAGCTAACAGAGTGGAGAAAGCATTTAAGTCTCTAGCGTGCATCCATTGGGCTTCTTCAACGGGATGGTTTTTAAACTTGACCAAATATCTAGAATATCTATGGCCAGTTCTAGTAGTCATAAAGTCAGTATCTATAATAGCTTCAGGATCAAGGATTTCAGTCTCATCATCTAACAAAGGTGGGTTTTCATAGACAGGGTGTACAGGTAATTGGTGTCTAAAGGGTCATAATAAACTAATATGAAAGGTGTTGTGAATTTTCCAATGTAGTGGTAGTTCTAGTTTAAATGCATTGTCATTGATTTTGTGTATGATCTTGAATGGTCCATAGAATCTAGGTGCTAATTTCGCAATTGGGTGTTTATCTACACTTTGTTATCTACGTTTTTCTATACATAACCAAACATAGTCATCAACTTTAAAATTCATGGCCTGTCTTTTCTTATTTGCTTGCTTTGTATATGATCGCTGGGCTTTGGCAATCATATCTTTAACTTCATCAAAAATAGTAGCGTGCATGTTAGCAATATCATCAGCAGTCTAAATCTTATTTGATAAAGATGCAACAGGTGTAGAAAATCTATAATCATAAATCACTTCAAATAGTGCTTTCTTTGTAGCTGTGTGTGGTGTATTGTTATATGAAAACTGAAGTAAATGTAGATATGTATTCCATGTATGTGGTTTTGTAAAAGATCTAAAATAGTACTGTTAGTAGCTTCTGTTTGATCATTTGTTTCAAGATGAAATTCAGATGAAAAATCAATCTTTGTTCCTAAGTTAGCAAACAAAGTAATCCAAAATTTATTACAAAATCTAGAATCACGATCAGAAATAATAACTTTTGGTAAACCATGATTAGTAAACATAGTTTTCAAAAATAATTGAGCTACTTGAGATGCTGTTAAAGTTTTCTTGCATGGAATGAAATATGCTTGTTTACTAAACATGTCTACAACATTCCAAATCATATCATGGTTAGCTTTAGTGTTAGGTAAACCAGTAATAAAATCCATTGAAATTTGTTCCCATTGTCGTAATGGAATAGATAATGGCATAAGTAAACCATACTATTTACCATGATGTCTTTTAACTCTTTGACAAACTAGACATTCAGAAACAAAGTTAGATACATCAGTGTCCATATGTGGCCAATAAAAATCTTCAGTCAATGTACACAAAGTAGATACAATACCTCTATGACCTTGATATGGAGGACAATGAATCTCATTCAAAACAAAATATCTAAATGGAACTGTAACACATAATCTCTTTTCATAAAACATGAATCCATTATTGTAAGACAGTGAATCAATAGGAATCCAGTTATTTGCAACTAATTTATTCCAATCAACTTGAAAAGTAAGATCCTGATGATAAGTATCTTTCATAGGGACTAGGAAATCAAATGATATCACAGAAATATTATGAATTGTTGGTCTTCTACTCAAAGCATCGGCTACTACATTGTCTTTTCCTGGTTGATATTGGATAAGGGGATGAAAACTCTAAATGAAAGCTGCCCATTTGATATGTCGATCAGATATTTGGGGTTGACTAAGGAGATGTCTAATGCTTTGTTGGTTAGTCTTAATCATAAATTTAGAACCCATTAAGTAATGTTTCCATTGTCGTAAGGCTTGTACTACAGCTAACAATTCTTTATCATATGTAGAATATTTAAGTTCAGATGGTTTCAGTTTACAGCTAGAATAGGCTATGGGATGATTATCTTGCATAAGTACAGCTCCTATTCCAGATCCACTAGCATCAGTAACTACTAAAAATAATGGTCTATTGAGATCAGGTATTTATAATACATGAGCATGGATTAATGCATGTTTCAATAAATCAAAAGATTTTTGTTGATTATCAGTTCAGTTATACACAATACCTTTCTTTAAAATTTTAGTCAAAGGCAAAGCAAGTAATGAAAATTTTCACACAAACCTTTTATAAAAACTAGCAAGACCTAGAAAAGAACATAACTCATGCACATTTTTGGGTATAAGCCAATTCAAAATTGCTTCTATCTTTTTAGGGTCAACCTTAATACCTTGTGATGAAACAATGTGACCTAGATATTCAATTTCTATTTGAAAGAATTCACTTTTTTCTAGGTTAGCATACAATTGATTATCTTTCAACAACTTGAAAACTAAAGACAGATGTTCATAATGCTCATTCTCATTTTTATTGAATACCAATATATCATCAAAGAATACTATAACACAATGCTGATACTTCAGAAATATGCGATTCATCATTCGACTAAATGTAGCAGGTGCATTAGTTAAACCAAAAGGCATCACTAGAAATTCATAATGTCCAAATTGTGTTCTAAATGCAATTTTGAATATATCAAAATTATCCAATCTCACTTGATGATAACTAGATTTAAGATCTATCTTGCTGAATATGGCAGAAGCTTGTAGTTTATTCATAAGATCATCTACCCTAGGAATCGGATATCTATTCTTAACAATAATTTTATTCAGGGCATGATAATCAATGCACATGCAATAAGTATTATTCTTCTTCTTTACCAATAAAACAGGTGCGCCAAATGGAGAACTACTAGGTCTAATTAATCCTCTGTTTAGCAATTCTTCTACTTGATTATGCCTATATGGTGCTTTACAGGGTGGTTGTGTACCAGGAATTAAATCTATTTTGTTGTCTTCAGGACGTGAAGGTGGTAGTCCAGGTGGTAAATCATCAACAAAATAATCTTTAAATTGAGCAAGAAATTGTTTATGCCTAGGATGCATATGTTTTTCTTTAGCTTGAAGTTCATTCATCCAAATTAAATAAGATTTGCTACTTTTACGTAATGCACGTTTAGCTTGAGTATGAGTAAGCAGTGGAAAGTTATTGGATGCGTGCATACCATGCAATGTAATTTATTTTCCTTGAAAATAAATTTTAATTGAATGTGTGGAATAATCTATATCAGGATTATACTGATGACACCAAGGCATACCTAGGATAATATCACTAAACTGCAAAGGTACAACTAGGAAATTTCTTCGTTCAGTGTATTCACCAATTTTAATTTCTAAGTTATGCACCTCTTGTGTTCCATTATATCTTGTGCCTAAGAATGCTACTTTAATGCAGTAATGTGTAGAAATAGTTTGTAAATTCAATTCTTTCACTAACTTTGCAGAAATAAAATCATGTGTACTACCATCATCATCCAAAATAATCTTTTCTTTACCATGCACTAAACATTTCATTGTCAACAAAGAATGTGGAGTTGGCATACCTGGCAAAATATCCGAAGTAGTGGTAATGTCATCTTCATCTTCTGTAAAGTCAAACATTTTCTCACGTTCTTCTTCATCCATTGTGCCAAGATAATTGATATGGACAGGTGGTTTCTTTGATTGGCAATTGGCTGCTAGATGTCCAGGTTGATGGCATTTGTAACAAACTATAGGTTTGGATTTAGATACATTGTTGGCAATGGCAGGAAGTCTAGGAATATTGGGATTTGGCTGTGAAGATGGCTTAGGGTTTGAATTGGTATTTGATGGCAAAGCAAGTGGTCGTGTCCAAGACTTACAGAATGTAGATGGAAGAAAATGACTTTGATTGAATCTTCTAAAATTTGATTTGAATTGCTTGGAACCATAGTTACCATTAGCTTGAAATTGTTATGGATACTTGTCTCTTCCTCGAATCTTGTCTTCAGTGTCATGAGCCAAAGAAATTGCATCTTCAAGGATTGTAGGTTTGAACATATTGACTTCAGCATAGTAAAGTCCAAGTAAACCAGACATAAACTTGCGTTTGTGAGTCACTTCAGGCACATCTTCTAGCATGCATAGTTGCAGTAGGGCATTCCAAAAACATTCAGTGTATTGGGAAATAGGTTCACGATCTCTTTGCTGTAGAAGATCCCATTGCTTTATGGCTTTTTCATGGAATTGAGGAGGAAGGAAATTCTGCAAAAACTTCTTTTTTAAACTCTCCCAGGTAGTGGGACAATCAATACTTTTACAAGCCATGGTCCACCATAGAGATGCTCGATCGACTAAATGATTAGTGACACATTTAATTTTATCTTTCTCAGCACATGTCTCTTTATGAAAGTAATCATCAAACTGATTGATAAATGCAAGTACAGTCTTTCCATCTCGAGTTCCATTGAAAGTACGAAATTTGAAATTTCTTTTACTTATCTTTGTTTCTTTGCAGATGGATTGAGCTTCGAGCGTCGCATCGATGGTACGTTGGATAAGATCTTTGGGTTGCAGTCCATCTTTGTTAGTGGTAGATCGTTGCAAATTGGCCAGTTGAACTTGGAAAGCTTGTTGGGCTCTTCATTCTTCATCAAGCTGCATCATAATCAAATCCAATTTGTGTTCCATCGTAGGTTCGGGAAGATCACCTTCAACCATTAAATCGTTCATATTTTGTTCCGTCATCCTATAAAAATCCAAAAGACCTCACACTCTCGAAATCTGATTAGCGGGACGAGCGTAGCTCAAAGTCGGGTATACAAGGCTTATAGATTTTTGTTTGGCTTTTACGGTCTTTGTCTTTTGGGTTGCGGTGTTCATAGCCTTTGTAGAAACTGCGTATGAACTTTGTGTGCTGAAACTTGTTCAACAAGTCTGCATGTGTGAATAGAGTCTTCCAAGGAGCAATTTCGTAATTCTATGCTTCTGCGCAGGAATAGCCTTTATGGGAGTTATTGAAGTTAGTCTGTGGTGACTTGATTAGCCTTTGTAACTTGCAGAACTTGGAGTAGTAAAGAACTTAGTTGATTAATCTTTTGTAAAGATTAAGTGACTTAGACTTAAGATGATTGTAGCTGATTGTTGATGAATTTTAGGGGGGGTCTGTTTTTTCCGCTGTTTTTTACACCAGGATGCCGCCAGTCGTTAAATTTGTGATTTGAAGCTTTTTATAAGCTTCTTATAGCTTATGACTAAGATTTAATGCTAAGCTTTAAAACTTTTGGAGATATGGAGCTTATCTGTTCTCTGTTGAAAAAAAAACGACTTGGAGATGGAGATGTAGAAGTGGTCCTCCGCCTCCTTAGGCCGGTCCTTCGGAATCAGAGGCTGCAGATAGAGGTTCTTGACCGCTAGGAATCCACCTGTATTGACCATTTGCGATGAAACTCACTCTAGAGCGCGATCGTTCCAGGAGCTCCGACTTCGCACAAGATGGGTAGTGATTGGGAGCTCTCGATCTCAGCTTCGCTCTGATACCACTAGTGCACAGATCAGATGCCGTAAGCGTGCGTAGTGAGCGTCAAAAAGTCCCCAAGAACAAAAGAACTCTACTTTTTGCACACAAATCCATGTAGAAGACTTGCACGACATGAACAAAAGACCAATTGGGTGCAATCGCCCCCCATGCCTTGTGTGAGCGCTCCACAAAGCATGTATTTTATGTATTAATTCTCTTCAAGCTCAAAGAATAGGCCAAATTACAAAATAGCATGCTTTTGGCTTTTGAGTTTGCTTTAGTGCCAAATAGAAATAAAGCTAATGGGCGCCCAAGAAGTCAAGCATACACAATACAATGTCCAAATACAAATATCTAAATCGTGCACCCATACACATACAAAAATAATAAATAAATATCAAATGCCTTGATAAATAGGTGTGACAAAATATAGGCGCCATGCCTAAGGTGTGCACCCATCAA
The DNA here is from genome assembly GCF_053477565.2 of Lygodium microphyllum. Lineage (NCBI taxonomy): Eukaryota > Viridiplantae > Streptophyta > Polypodiopsida > Schizaeales > Lygodiaceae > Lygodium > Lygodium microphyllum. The sequence continues at coordinate 78,153,077 of NC_141163.1, read as the reverse complement.
AATATAGATGATAACTCAAATACACGCTATCCTCCAATGCTTTCCATCGCCACTGCTGCTATCTCTACACATAAACTAAAGCATTCACAATCGTTAGTAAAATAATACAATTAAACCGACAAAAGTGAGTACCTAGCAGTCTTCAGCTACATAAATAAATCAATTGGTTAAAAATCAATCCTAACCTTAATTTATCACGAGTGCGCACTCTAAACTCATAAACGTTTATTAATTAAATATGTATTTTGCAGAATCACCTGCTATGGAATCACCCATGTACACACTCAATTAACAAAACGCCCGAAAAGGATAGGCGTCCCCATTGACTTCTCGCACAAAGAATCCACTTTGTGTATGAGCCTCGATAATAAAAGTTTATGGAATCCACCGTGGCACGGAATCCACCGTGAAATATGCCTCCTGGCATCACCTGGTCATAGTATAAGCCCTCAACTAATTTTCCACATCTGGCAATTTTGTTATGCTAAAGGTCATTATATGCCATTGTTGTCTAATATATTGTTTTGGCGTATTCTATAAGGTAGAAGTCCTTGTTGGGCTTGATTACCTTGACTACAAAGGTGTCGATGCATGGAGCACAACACTTTGGGGTCTCCCTCATAAATTTTCATGTTATGATCTTGACTCATTAGCATAGCAAATATATTCATTGTTATCCTCCATATCGTCTTTGTCACATTTGCTATCTACTTCTACCATCTCTATCAATGGCACAATGGAGACACATTTCCATTCTTCTATGTGTTGTCTATTCTTGCATTTCTTCCACTTCCCATTTACACATAGATCAAAAAAGCACAAGAGCGTTCAAAAGCATGCAACACATGGATCGTTCATTGAGTATCCATCAACACAATTGAGTGAGGGGGAGCCTATAATGCATTGAAAATTCCATGCTAGATTGCTTTGAATAACATCCTTTGAAGCCAACTAGAAAACTCTTTGAGTACTACATGTATGCACTTCTCCTATGGGCTAAAATATTGCATTAAGAAAATGTACGTTATTAGCTACACATTTCATAGGCCAATCATCTAGTTTTAGCTTCTATGAGTGATGGTTCTCTTTATAAAAACACTTGCACCATTTTGCTATCCTTTTTCGATGTAAGATGGAGAACTTATGCATCATGTGCAAGCCTGTTAGGTGATAGTATCTTGCCATGAAAAAGAAATGTTCGCATGCCTTAAATTAAGAAGGAGCACCATTTGACCATACCTAATGACATTGCACATGATGCCCCTATTGTTTTAGCCACTTGCGATGAAGCATAAAACAATGTTGAATAAACATGTCATGGAGCTTTTCATGTGATATGTAAAAATTTAGTGTTTTATCAATAGCACCTACTAATGTGTTTTTCACATCAGAAATGTGCACCAATATAGTTATCTAGGCTAACCACCAATGGATGGAATAAATCTCATTTTGCATTTTAAATGGATAATTTGTTGGAAAATCAATAATAGACATGACAACATTGCTAAGAAACTTAAGCAAGCAATCTTTGAATTGTTGGACCTGCTACCTAAACATGAAGTTATGCTTGACGAAGCTTTTGAGATGATAAAAAAAGAGATGGAAAAAAAAAACACTTTACATTCTTTTCACAACGAGATCTTTCTCTTCTTCTCACTTCTATTATCACCAACCTATCCTGTTCCCACATCCTTAAAGGCCTCATAGTCACCTCCCTAGTATATGTTGCAATCTCATTTGGGAAAAATGACAAATTTCTTACACTACATTGGGGGAAATTTCCAAGCAAGAATTCCTTTACATGATATTCACTTTCAACAACCCTTCAATACAATATGGGCTTATGTTGTGCTGACATATTGCATGGTTTGTAAAACTCTAACCTAAGCCACTACTTGCATAAAAAATGGAGCATGCATATAGATGACCTTTTCCATGATTTTCCAAACTTTTTTTGGTGCAATTGATTGAAATATTCTTTCAAATATATCATCTCTGGACATGATATACATAGCACCACGTAGACCGCAATATCTGAACAAAGAATGGTTTTAGTGTCTCAAGGGATCTAAGTGATAGTATCATTGTAGGATAAGTGATCTTGAATCTTTTGTAGAGCTCAACCTATCACATGAAAATTGCCCAGGTTAGAGCTCAAAATTTCACAACAAAACAACCCAAATATTTTTATGAAAACCCATGAATTCAGAATAGTACCAAATTCTAATATTGTTTACAAAGTACCAGATTTTGGTTTTGCCAAACTGGTATAGAGTACCAAATTGGTACTCCTTACCAAATTGGGATAGAGTACCAATTTGGTATTATAGAATACAAACTCCAATTCAAGGTAGGGAACCAAATCTATTTTAGTATCAATTTTAGTACTGTGTATAAAGCTAGTGCAACACAAAAAAAAACACCAAATTTAGTAATGTGCATATAATTTGGTATCAACAAAGGTACTTTTGGTACCATACGTCATTCCTATTATTCATTAGTTTATATTTGGTGTATATGCTTGGGTACTATATAGGGTACAATGAAGTTACTATCTCTTATCAAATGTCTATTTGTTCTTGATTATTTCCAATTTCAGTCTCTACACTAAAACTTCAATAGCTTTTGGTCTCCTCACTAGCTATCAAATCCTAAGAGTGAAGAGCTCTTCTTTGGTCAAATCTTCCTCCCATGGAATCATGCTCCATGTAGTGGTCATTGTGTCTCTAGACATCAATGGATTCTTCCCATGCATATGAGCTCAGTGAGCATAAAACTTGTGCTAGCACTATGCATGATACAATCTACCCATTAAGCATTTAAAGATAATAATCATGGCCACTCTTTGACTTTTCCTCTACAAGCCTTCATTATGGGTTGATGCCTTTTCTCACTATTTCCATTACCCTCTAGATAATAAGCTAAAGTAAATGCTAGTTTTATATCTAGACTTGAAAAGAACTCTCTAGCTTCTTTTTCATCTAGCTCTCCTTTTTCAGTAGTCACTTTTCATGTGGATCCATACTTGCAAAAGACATCTTCAAGAAGAAACTTGCATATTGCGTTAGTATTCTTAATCCTTAAGGTTCTTCCTTCAACCAAGTTAGTTAGATCTTCTCATGAAAGCATTATGTATCTCAGTTTCCACAACTCTATAAGCATAGTAACAAGGTCAACAACCCATTTATAATGCATATATAAATGATATGTAGGTGTAACTCATCTATGTGATGTGTTTAAGAGTACCTCTGGCACTCTCAACAAGAAGAGTCTAAAAACTGTGATACATCCATGTAAATTCCCTTCCATAAGTAGCTCTCTTTAATCTTCTTAAATATATATTTTACTCCTTTGGGTCCTTCCCACAAGCCCTCATGGAAATCATTCATAACCTGGACTTGTGTATCTCTGTACACTACTCTTGATGGTGATTCTAGTTTCTTCTTTTGATGGTTTCATAAAAAACCATCTTTCAAAAAGTAGCCATAAGACTTCCTTCTAATCCTTTTGAACTCTATCTCTTTCCATTCATCTCTCTTGGTCAATGTACTCAAATACTAGCTAATTTGTAGCCATTCATCCTCATAGATTTCCTTTGCAAAAGGTTCCATAGAAAATACTTGGCGTTCATGACCCGTTGTGGTGATGGCTAGAATCTTGACCTCATCATTCTCTACTAGCATACCCTCTTCATCCTCATATCTAGCTCCAAATAGCAGGTATGCTATGAGGTTCTCTTTGTTTTGATTGTGGATTCATTGACTTTATCTAAGCAATCCATCTTAACATGGCTATATCTAGAGTAGAGAAACTCATAATCATGTCTAGTAGAGATAAACAATTTGTTTCTACTGTTAGTGGAGCACCCATGAAGTACTCTTTATCACACTTTAGTATAAGCACCAAACCCCATATATGCCTCTTGATGTGTGTATATATCCTCCATCTTTCCTTTAAAACTTTTTTACCAACCCTCATTGCATATCTCTTACCTTCTTTATCATCTTTCCTCGTGGCACAATCGATTCCAATTGGATGAGTGTCCACTATAATAATGATCGGTTTCTCATCTACATACTCCACATTTCTCAATGTTGGTGCAGTCCTCAAAAGCTTCTTTAATTTCCTTATAGCTTTGGTAAATCTCTTGTCCCCAAAGAATTTCTATCCCAATGGTGCAAATCATCTGCAATGTGAGAAAAATGGGGAATCCAAATTAAGTAAGACACACATGGTCCAAGAAACCTTCTAACTTCAAACAATGATGAACATATTTCTTCTATTTTCTCTATTTTCTCTATTTCATCTAGTTTTGTAGGAGAATGTCTTCTTTCATAAGGCCCACAGATATCACCCACTATCAATACTTTATTGACTCCAAACACAAACTTTTTACATAAGAGGTTTAGATTCATTTCCTCTAACCTATTAAGGATTTTCATCACAATTTAATATATAATCTATAACAATATTTTTGCAACCTTTTTCATATTTCTTGTCATCCTTCTCTTTTTTTGCACACCCCTTAATGGGCACATCCCGCAATGACATAGTTAGACTTGGAATATAATCCTTCAGTACCTTGTTCATGGAAATCATTATATGAGCCACACAGTTTGTAGCTCCTTATGGCAACCTTATGGCAATATACACATACAAACCAAGCCAAGAGATGTCTTCATTATAAGCAAGTATATGCTCTCTAGTGCGAGCTACAACAGGTCATATCTTCAGTATGTCTCCCAAAGAATAAATAGCTTTGCTTATGAAGGCTTCAAGAGATTCATGCACCATTAGTCATACACCCACATTCTAGAAGGTGACTTTGTTCACTGGTGGGGCTGAAGATCCAGTCTAAACCTTAGTGTACCATTCTTCTTAGGCATTATGAGCCACTTGCTAGAATATGGTGTAAATGAAGGCTCTAGAATACCCACAGGTAGTTCACTATATGTATACCCTCTATATCACGTGTGTTCAAGGCCTATTTATAAATACCCTTATCTTTGAATTTTTTCTTAATAAAACATTACCCTTTTCTATTCAATCTATAAGTAACCCCTTTATATGGGACCCTTATGTATGTAAAAAATGTGCAAAAATGGTATTTTAAAAATCCCTTATGTTGAACTCACGTGATACATACATATATTTATGTCTGATCTCCCCGGGAGAATACCCATTTGTATTGTTTAATTGAACACATCTATAAGTTTGAATAAGTGATCACTAAGTAGTTTTATAAGTTGCAAGTTCCAAGGTATGTGTGGTATGGTAAAAATCACCGTGACTTACTACTCCTAGATCCACACAACCTATTTCATGTGGTTAAGATAGAATGTCCTACCATGCTTGAATAACATCTCTATGAGACTGTATCTCTCCATTAGTAAGAGAAACTCTCTATTGCCAATCTTGAGTTCTTTAAGATATTTCAATGTAAACTTATGGCCAATTTCCTTGGATCTCTTAGATTTGGTTGTTTAGAAGCCAACTTAATTAACTCTTTGCACTCTATAGACAATGGTACTACAACAAGCTTCATCTTTTTATCCAATGTTTTGTACCTTGTCTCAACTCTACCTTCATCCCAATTTTATCCATGCTGAAATAATAAATGGATACCCTAAGATCACTAGGTATGATGAAGCATTTTGCACAAAGAAATGATCAAATCTTGTCCCCTTACTTGAAAGTTGAGTCTACCCTAATTGCTATATAGGTTATCTTTCCAAGTCCCACTTTGAAGCATGCATTAAGATTTAGCCACATGGCCAAATCTTTACCCATTATTTGAAAGTGGCACTTGGGAGACTCCCAAATTCTCTAATATGGTGTTTGTTGATCATCCTATAAATGTTTAAGCTCTTTGTATTTTTAGTTTGTTGAAAACTAGAAGTTGTTCTTAATTTTTACAAGACCAAATGCATTTGTCATAAGAAGCTTGCTCTTTTGCAATTAAATTCTAAGTTGATAACACTATGAATTATTGAGATAAGATTCTTTTCCCATTCATGCAGAATATTCTCATAGCATTCTTTGATGTCAATTGAGCAAACAACTAAATATTTCATGAGGGATATTTATGAAAGCTTCATGCCTTGATTTCATGATCTAAAATGATCAAATATTTGTTCCAAAAGCCTACACTACTTTTTAAATTTAAATTAGTATAGATTTCCTTCATTGCTTCCAAGCATGTTGAAGGGATGTGCATAAGAAAAGTGGTATAATGTAAGTATATGAAATTAGAGGCTTTAACTAGCCATGTAAATTTGTGTAAGTAGAAATTTCAGTTCCATGAGCATGACCCTTAAGCTTGCTAGTGAAGATCACTAAGCATATTATCACCCACTATAAGACTATGTGCATTATCATGCCCTATGAAATGGACCTATGACTTTGAACACACAAAGTACTCAACAACAACAAATAAATGATTAAGATATGGAGAAGAGGCAAGATTTGAATGTACCCATAATAAATGGTAGCTTCTCATTATCTTGAGTGAGTGGAATACCCACTAATACAAGGGTATCTTTTATATTAAATAATATGTCCATGGATTCCAGGAGATATTCCTCAAAATCATTCCCATTGAATCTCTTTTTTGCTAGTGTTATGATAATTATTCTACAAAAAAAGATGGTTTTTTTAGGATTTGTCAATCCCTAAACGTGTAAAGTATATCAAGCATATCTATAGATAACAAATCTAGATGAATAGTAAAAAATTTTCACTTCATTGAAATCTTATCAAGATGTAACACAAGGCATAATGAATATGAGCTTGTAATTAAAGAAGGTAGCCATATTAAAGTGAAAACATATTGACTTTCTATGGCCCACAACTAAATTCTAGATTTATTTGTAGGATGATATAATTAAAGCATGTTGGTGGTCTTTTCTTATGCAAACCACCCAACATTACATTATTAACAAATTGCTCAACTCGTGAGTGAGTTTGTATGTATATTTATGGGATGTGCATTTCCTTTTATGTGCTAGTCATTGGGCATCAATTGATTGGTCTCTGATTTTGACCACTTAGCATAATTTAGTTTATTGATTGCTATTTTTGGTCATTTTGATGCTAATTGATTTGGTCTAGATTTGAGTATTTTTTTCCTATTTATTATTATGCTCCTCCCTGCTTCACAATCTATTAAGAATCGCGTGGTGGGGGGAGTTTCTCAAGATGCTGCGCCGAACACACACATAATGCACAAGGAGAAGCTCACTCAAGAGACAAGAAGAGAGATGGAGGCCAAAAAATTTTCTTGCTGATTTCTTCTTCTTCTTTCACACACTTTACAATGTACACAAAGTATAGATAAAATGCAACATAAAGGAAAGTGGCCTACTAAGTCAAACAATGCATAACCGACTATACTAGTCGACTGGCGCTATAACTATGCCAGCTGTAAATAGGTGTAACAACCTGAATATAATAAGTAATGAGTTATGGCCATGTGTGAGTCATAATGACCACCGCCGTGCTAAGTATAGACGTATGGACCCATCTAACCAAGCAGTCCATCATCCATGTCCACATGTGTTGAGCTTGCCATCTCAACACTCCCCCTCAAGCTCAACTGCATCTCTGCAACTCCAAGTAAGCTTTGAAACTTTGAAGCTTCTCTGTACCGAATGCCTTTGTGAAGATGTCAGCTATCTGATCATGTGTGCTGACATACACCAAGTCAATCTCACCTGCTAGTATCTTCTCTCTCACAAAGTGGTAGTCTACCTCAATATGTTTTGTCCTAGCATGGAACATAGGGTTCCTAGCCAACTGTATACTACTCATGTTGTCACAATAAATGACAATTGGACCTTCCACTTGCACATCCAAATCAGCCAATAACTTTTGCAGCCATACTACCTCACATGCTGCAACAGCAATACCTCTATACTCAGCCTCTGTACTCGACAAAGCAACTGTAGATTGCTTTTTGCTGCTCCAAGCAACTGCTGCACTACCAAGAGAGAACATGTATCCGCTGGTAGATCCTCTGTCAGACATACTACCAGCCCAATCTGCATCTGTGTATCCAAACACCTGTACGTCTATACCTGCCTCATAGAAAAGTCCATAATGTAATGTGGACTTCACATATCTCAATATGCATCTCACTGCATCCAAGTGTGGCTTTCTAGGTACTTGCATAAACTGACTCACAAGACCAATAGCGTAGCTCAAGTCTAGCCTTGTAATGGTCATATAGATCAAACTCCCCACTATCCTCCTAAACATAGTAGGGTCTTCTATCTCATCCCCAACATCAGCACTCAACTTTACATTTTGCTCCAAAGGGTCTGAAAGTGGTTTGCATGCTGTCATACCATACTTGGACAACATATCCAAGCCATACTATCTTTGGAACAGCCATATACCATCATCACATCTTATCACTCAATGCCAAGGAAGTATCTTAGCTCACCTAAATCCTTCATCTCAAACTTCTTCTTCAAAAAGTCCTTGACTTCAGCAATCCCACTATCACTATCACCTGTAATAATCAGGTCATCCACATAGATGACTATGATGACCAAACCTGCATCTCCCTTTCTCACATAAAGTGAGTGATCAGCATCAGAAACATAAAAGCCAATATTGACAAGATACTCTCTGATCTTGTTAGACCATGATCTAGGTGCTTGCTTGAGTGCCTTCTTCAACCTGCACACATACGTGGGATGCTCTAAATCTTCATAACTTGCTGGCTGATCCATATACACTTCTTCCTGCAAATCACCATGCAAGAAGGCATTCTTTACATCCATTTGCTGCAACCTCCAACCTTTGGCTTCTGCCAAAGCAATCACACATCTGACAGATGTCATCCTAGCAACTGGACTGAAGGTTTCATCATAATCTATGCCATATGTTTGAGCATAGCCTTTTGCAACCAGCCTAGCTTTGTACCTGCTAATAGAACCATCTGCATTGTGCTTAATCTTATAAACCCACTTACATCCAATAGATTTCTTTCCCTTTGGCAATGATACTAGATCCCAAGTCTTATTGGCCTCTAATGCAGCCATCTCCTCATCCATTGCTGCATCCCAATGAGCATGACCAACAGCCTCCTCAAAACATGTAGGCTCAACATCCTCAACTAGTTTCACCATATAATCATAATGGTGAGCTACATAACCTTCAAAACCAAATCTTTTAACAGGGTATCTTACCCTACTAGACCTGCGTACCACTGGATCACTCAATGGAGTCTTTACATTAACGCATGCTCTCTGCACACCTAGAGTCCTCACTGAAGGAAGGCTAAGCTCATCATCCAGCTCTCTGAGCCACTGGAATCTCCATCAAGAACTGCATCAATGCCTTCTGACACTTTATTCTTTCCTTTGCCTTTACCTGTAGTGCTACTAGATGCACCCGAAGATGTAGAGGTACTCCTTAGTCTCCCAGACCAAGGATTACCAGATGATGTCTCTGGTCCACTAAGAGTTTGTGATTCTTTCTTTTCAGCCTGCACATGAGTGTCATGATCATCATCATCATCCAATGCATCACCACTAGATGCATACCAACTGCTCATTTCATCAAAGATGACATCCCTGCTCACTCTGAACTTACATGTGACAGGATTGTAACAGCGATACCCTTTCTACTCTAAAGAATATCCAATAAAGACACACTTTTCAGCCTTTGGATCCAGTTTCTTCCACAACTCATCTGGCACATGAACATACGCAATGCAGCCAAACACTTTCAAGTGTGAAACATCAGGCTTCTTACCTGTAAAACATTCTTCGGGGGTCATACCATGAACTGCGGCTGTGGGAGTTCTGTTCATAATATAAACAGCAGTATGAACAGCCTCGGACAAAAAATGCTTAGGCATATTCTTTTCAGCCATCAAGGCACGTGCAACTTCTGCAATATGCCTGTTTTTCCTTTCTACAACCCCATTTTGCTGTGGGGTATACGTGCATGTGAAATGTCTCTTTATCCCATGAGACCTCAGAAAATCACTGAACTCATTTGAGAGGTACTCTCCCCCTCCATTTGACCTCAAGCACTTTACTTTCAAGCCTGTTTCTTTTTCAACTGCAGCCTTGAAAGTTCTAAAGTGCTCAAAAGCTTCACTCTTTTCCTTCATAAAATATACCCACAGCTTTCTAGAACAATCATCAATGAATGTGACAAAGTATGAACTGCCTCCAAGAGATACATTTTGTGTAGGCCCCCAAATGTCTGTATGCACAACATCAAGGATATTTTTGCTTATATCTCTGTCATGTGAAAAGGGTTGTCTTGCCTGCTTACCAAACTAACATGCTTCGCATACCTTATGAAATTCTGCAACTTTAAATATAGGCAACCCTTTGGACTGCATTAATTTCAGCCTTTGTACATTTGCATGTCCAATGCGTTTGTGCCAAATTTCAATGTCTACAACAACACCTTTTCCTTTGGTATACATAGCAGCATTCATAGTAGGAATTCCAGCATCCAGAGTAAACATACGTCCAACTCTACTTCCCTTTGCTACCAACCTACACTTGTCATTGAAATCTTCTACAAAGCAGGCCTTTTCATTAAATCTGACTTGTAGCCCTTGCTCTACCATTTGACCGACTGACACCAAGTTCTTTGTAATAGATGGCACATGTAATACATCTGAGAGACTCTTTGTCTTACCATCATGCAAGGACAAGGGAACTTTTCCAATGTGTGAAATTGGGTGGCATGAATCATCACCCGTCTGCACATAACTTGCATTCTGCAAATCCTGCATCTCTCCAAACCATTCTGCATGGCTGGTCATATGATTGGATGCACCTGAATCAACATACCAAACATCTTCATGTGTTCCCTTTCTTGTAACAGCATTCAGCATATGCTGCATAACAAACAAACGTTCATTTTTGTCTTCATTCTATTGTGAAGACGATGCATAGTTTCCTTGCTGCAACTTACCACTGCGGATATCATCTTTCTTAGCATAACATTGGGCTGCAATATGACCTGTTTTGCCACAGTAGTGGCACACAATACCAGAGTTGTTAGAACCTTTGTTCTGCCATCCACCTCTTCCTCTAAAGCTCCCCTTGCCTCTAAAGTTACCACGACCTCCTGAAACCTGCATATTGTCAAATTGCTGATTCAATCTGTTTTGCTGGTTGTCACTACCACATACTGTGCCATGGCCTCTTGAAGAGAACCTGCCACGTCCCCTTCCTGAACTAGAGTAGAAAGCTTGGACCTGTTCACCACTTCTTTCAGATGTCTCACTCTGCATGTTGATCTCTTCAGTGATCATAAGGGAGACCAACTCATCGAAATCTGGAAATGGCTTTCTGACATATACGGAAGTTACAAAAGACTTCCAAGCCTTTTCATTGTTAAGTCCACCCAAGGTAGACGACACCAAATCATCATCATCAGGCATTGCATCAATTGCTGCCAATGCATCTGCAATGCTCCTTACCTTCAATGCATACTCATTGATAGACATCTTCCCTTTCTTCAATGTATTCAACTCTTGCTTGAGTTGAATCTTTCATGCCTTTGTATTTACAAAAAACATACTTTCAAGTATGGTCCAAGCTGCATATGCATTCTCTGCATTTCTAATGTGTCCCAGCATATTATTGTCAATTACTGCAGACAACCAATACATGACCTTCTTGTCTTTTGCATTCCATTCCTTTCGTGCCTTTGTCTCTTCTGCAGTTGGAGGATCACTCACCTCCAGCTCATTTTCTTCACCTGAAATGAACTCGTAGAGGCCTTTTCCAATAAGGAAGTTCGTGACACGAAACTTCCATGATGGGTAGTTGTTCTTGTCGAGCTTCTCAATGATGGGGCTTCCACTGTTCTCTGCCATTATCACAAAACTAATACCAAACAGCAAGCAAATCTTCTGCAACCCTCGACTTGTAGTGCACAGCAATATACTAGATAGCCTTTTTCACTGTCTGCTCAACAATACATGCAATCTGCAACCAGTTTGTAGATAAACCTTGTGTTTACTCATTGGTAAACACCTTTGAGCTTACAGATCTGAAATTTCTAACCTGTGCATCCACTTTTGGTCAATACAGTCGAAGTCACAGCGTACCCTGAAACTGCTGTCCGCAACCTTGCGACTCTAAAACAGGCCCTGAAACGGCCTCAAATGCCCAAAATAACTACGGAAAGGCCTAAAAGGCTTATTTGTAGAATATACAAGCATCGTCATGCACACCAAATCTCACTGCAATCTGAGATTTTTGCTCTGCCCTGCTTTCGGTACCTCCACATGCACTATCCAAGAGAAAGAGTGGAAGGATGGGAGAGCTTCTTACCCATGGCTTGCTTGCTCGAACCTTGCTTCTTCTCCTTTGCTTCAACCTTCGAAATCAGCCTCTCTCAGTGGTGCGGCTCTGATACCATGTCAAGAATCGCGTGGGGGGGGAGTTTCTCAAGATGCTGCACTGAACACACACAGAATGCACAAGGAGAAGCTCACTCAAGGAGACAAGAAGAGAGATGGAGGCCAAAACGTTTTCTTGCTAATTTCTTCTTCTTCTATCACACACTTTACAATGTACACAAAGTATAGATAAGATGCAACATAAAGGAAAGTGGCCTACTAAGTCAAACAATGCATAATTGACTACACTAGTCGACTGGCGCTATAACTATGCCAGCTGTAAATAGGTGTAACAACCTGAATAAAATAAGTAATGAGTTAGTGGCCATGTGTGAGTCATAATGACCACTGACGTGCTAAGTGTAGACGTGTGGACCCATCTAACCAGGCGGTCCATCATCCATGTCCACATGTGTTGAGCTTGCCATCTCAACACAATCATCATTCACTCATAGTATTGGGAAACCTCTCTTATTCCTTGAATGCTTTGATAGAAAACCACTTTCCAAGAAATAATCATACACTTTCCTTTTGATTATTTTAAATTACACATCTATTTATTCATCTCTTTTAGCAAAAATATTGAAATATTGGCCAACTTGTAACTATTCACCTTCATGCAATTCTTCTACAAAGGTCTCTGCTGAAGGTACATAACAATCATGATCAATTGCAGTGGCTAAAATTCCTGCTTCATCATCATTTTCTAACAAAATTTATTCATCCTCATACTTGGCTCAAAATAACATGTTTGTCATTTGATTCTCTTTTCCTACAATGTGTCAAAACTCTAAATTCATTGATTTATTGTATGCAATCCATCGCACCATAGCTATGTTTGGAGTCAAACAATTAATAATCGCCCTCAATAGAGGCAAGCACTCCATCTCCACTATCACTAGTGCTCCAATGAAATATTATATATCCTAGTTTAGGGCTATCATAACTCTCCAAAACCCTCTGTTTATTTGTGGGTAGCTTCTCTACCTCTTGTTTAATACATTTTCTTAAAATTGAATTGTATACCGTTACCTTCATCATCATTCTGCCCAATAGCCCAATTGATATTAATCAAACTAGTATCAACTGTAATGATAATAGGTTTTCCACCTATATATTTTGATTTCCCTAGAGTGGGTGTAGTCCTCAATAGCTTATGCAATTTTCTCATGTCCTTCCAATTTTTCCTCTCCCAATAGAGCTTTTAACCCTTTCTTATAGCATTAACTAAGAGCTTAGATCATCTATGATATGAGTGAAGTGGGGTATCCAAATCAAGTAAAACACATAAGCACCTAAAAATATTCCTACTTTTATGATATTCTTGAGCCTTTGCATATGAATAGGGCTTACAAGGGGGGACAATTAGGAAAAAAAAGCTAAAGCTTTAGTTCTTTTAAAAAGAGATTACCTTAACTCTTATGGTGGCCATCTGACCCTATCCCCACTAATGTACCATCATGTCATCTAGAGCCCATCATGCACCATCGCCATGCCAAGGCATCATTGACTCCCCAACTCATGTAGACCTAGAATTCAAACCACTATATGATTTGGGACAACAAGTTGATAATGTGTAAAGGACGGATCCGCTTCAATGATTGTGAGGGAAGGGTATCCCCCCTACTAAGGCTATACAAATACTTAAGTATTAAGGCTATAAACATTTTTTTTAAAATACTAATACATTTTTGTAATATATATATATAGGCACAAAAAGGAAGAGAGGGAGGGGGAAAAGGGACACACACACACATAGGCAGAGATGGAGATAGAGATATAAATGAAGAGAGGAGAGAGAGAGATCAAAAGAGAGAGATAGAGATGGAGATAGAGGTAAAGAGAATGAGAGATAGAGAGAAATAGAAGACCTTAATTTTGTCTTCAAAGTGTGGTTAAGGATTGAAGCTTCAGAAGATGTGAGTATTAAGCCAAGCTAGAGGAGCTCTTTGGATCCAAAGCATCCAACAATAAATACAATAACTTCTTATGGTCATATCGCAAACCCAAATGCTCCCTATAATGTTTGACTTTCTTTGTCCTTAGAAAATGGTTAGAAGGATAAGTGCTATAAGAAAAGGTTAGACTAGTATGATTAATAGCACGGCTTACTTGAACATCAATTTAGTCAACATTTACATGGTACTAGTAGAGGAATTTAATTTAATAAGGAATACTAGAAAAAGTGGCATGTATCACTTTATGTGATTGCACTCTAAGGAATAATAACTTCTTGTGGATTGCATCTTCTTTTGAAAAGTATTCAAAGGACATTGGTTTGGTTTGTTGATGTTGTCTTTTTAAGAAAAGGCTTATTTGTTTTGGGAAAGAGATAGCCCTCCTAGCAAAGATAAGGTTTTTTTTATTTGTATTGAGCATTTGACAAAATGATTATTTAGATTGATGCTATGAAAAAAAGGAATTTTTTTCTAGCTAATGATGATAGGTTAGTTTCCTTGGTTGTATATGTTTAAAAAGATTAAAAGGAAGGATTGCACTAGACATTTCCCAAGGCTAATTGCAAGGCCCTACATGAAGGGGGTTGGTTTTGCCACTTCGGAGAGCTTGAACCAACCCTAATAGTGAAAGGTCACTCCGTTTCAAGAAAATTGCTAATGTGAAAAATTTCATAAAGTTTGGGATTTTGTAATGTGGAAAGGGTGCCATGGTGGCTCTAGCTAGTAAATTCCTTATGTACTTAGGAACTACCTACCTAAGCCCTTGTTAACCCTCAAACAAACAAGGTGGAAAATTTGGAAAATCTAAAGTAAAGACAAGGCCAAGGCAAAAGTGAAATGGAAGACAAAGGCGCACCAAGAAGAATCTAGAAACACAAGAAATGCAGAAAACTCCTAAATCATGGAGAAAGGCACACAAGAAAAAGTACAAGTCAATACTTTTGTAAAGGAGCGCAAGGCACACCATGATTTATTTTAAGAGTTCTGGGCTCTCACTGGTGCAAATTGTACTGATAGATGGGCGGTAGGAAGGAAGCTAGGTGGACAATGGGAAAAAGGGCCTAGACCGGCCATGTAAAAATGGGATAAGGGGGTGACCACCTTGAAGGGATTTAGGGTTTTGTATATAAAGTTGAAAAGTGAATGAGAAGCTCATTCTTGTGTGTGGCCAAAAGTAGCTCTCTTCTTTCTCTTCTTCTTCTTCTTCTTCTTCTTCTTCTTCTTCTTCTTCTTCTTCTTCTTCTTCTTACTTGCTTGAGCTTCTAATTGAGAGAGGGAGTATGAGAGTGTGAGGGAGTGAGTATGTGAGGGTGAGGGACCGTGGTGGAGAAGCTCTTCTTCTTCTCCTCTCTTCTTCTCTTATCTTTTCTTCTCTTATCTTACTCACGGCAATGGAGCTTGGAGCATGGAGCTTGAGGATGGAGCTTGCTTGAAGCTTGCACTTGGATTGTGGAACTACTGGAGTGCTCGAGAGAGGAGGTAACTCAATTAGATATGGAGGTAAGCTCACTACACTCGTAGAGATGGATGGTGCATCGGCTATGTGAGAGGTAGCCATTAGGCTTGGCTTGGAACTCTTGAAGCAATACGTGGTCCGTGGGTCTTGGCAGTTGATTACCTCCACATTTTGATTTTGTTGCCCGAACCAACAGATTCAAGCCTTGAGCACTTGCATGCTTCGAATCAAGCACTGAAGTAGGGTTTTCCCCAAACCAGTGCTTGAGGTAGATAGGTAGGAAATGAGGGAGTTTGAAGAGGTATTCAATCTCCTTAGCAAGTAGGTTTTTGGTTTTTAGATTTGGAAAAGCATGTTGGAGTAGGGTAGGTATTGTTTTTGTGATTTGGATGCATTAGGGTAGGAAAAAACACACAAAAACAAAGGAAAATAAGAAATAGGGTTTCTATTGTCATAACAAGGCATGAGGGTTTGATTTGTTTGCCAATTTGAATTTTGGAGTTTATTTGCTAGTCCAAGTATATACAACTCTTCCCCTCTATCCATAACTTTGATCTAGAGGTGTGCGATAGGCCGTGACCTAAATCATGTGACTCGAGTGATTTATTGTTGTGTTGGCCAAAATCGTGTTGCGTTTGGCCCGTCCGAGTGATGGAGATTTTGGGCGGAGTCCCAGAATTGGCCCTCAGTCCAACAGCCCTCGGCTCACTCGACTCGGACACCTACCGCTCAGCCCGTCTGAATTGACCATTTGGACCGACTTGGCATTCGGCCCACTTGACTCAACCCTCAAACAAATCCATTAGGACAAACCACTCGGCCCTCGTCCCGGTCCATTCGGCCCACTACCGTTTGGCCACTTGGCCCTCAGACAACCACATTTGCACTGACCAAATTTGACATTTAACTTGTTACATTTAGCCCTTTCTCATTCGGACCTCAACCACTTGGACAAACCAAATCAGACATTCAGCCCCTGCAATTCAGACTTATTGGGCCGAATTTTTATTTTTTCAAAATTGTAACCTATAGACCCTGAAATCGACCCAGAGACCATATAGACCCAACACCACATCATAGATCTATCACTCGGCTAAAATCTAGAGCAAGTAGTTCAAAACTTGGCAATGAACAATCCTTCAAATTGCACATGGTATTTACCACAACAGCCCTGCGGGCTAGGGGGGACTACCCCCCTTGGACACTTGCAGAGGGGGCTCTATCCCCTCCACACCTCCCCCAAGTAGGCTGGAGAGAAAACATGCACCATGACAAGTCCTTCAAATTAGATCCTAGTGTAGTAACGACTCTACACAAGCATGGATTCTCACTTGCAAAACAACAACCAAAAGCCCATACACGAACAAAGACAAACTAAGACCCTAGAACCTCAATGGGCCAATCTAGCCAACAAGGGTAAAAAGACCATACCACAAAAGCATGCATAGGTTGTGTTCGGATTGCATCTAGTCAAAGCAGAATGCAACAACATCAAGCTACAACTAGGAGGATGACTAGACATGATAGTCCTGACAATAGATGCACCTTGAATGGCACTGCACAGACAACCCAAGACATCAGTAGAGAATCCACATCTGGTTGTACACTCGGGGACTCAAGGGCATACATGAGAAGGCTTAAATTTACAAGCCAAGACCTGGAAGATGAAGACATAGTGCTACCTGCTTATCTTAGGGTCAAACTCACCGCGAAAAGAGAGCACACTGTCGATGCTCTCATTAACGAAGGAGGTGATTTTAATATCTTGACCTATGATGCATGGACCCTACTAGGACAACTAGAGCTCACATCGACTAATGCAACTCTTAGTCCTTATGGGGGATACCCTCAAGCACTTATATGGAAGTGCAAAATCCTTGTAAGGAAAAGAAGCTAAAAACTAAGGAAGAACCAAATACCTATAGAGATGAGCATGCATTATATGTTGGCAATAGGTACAAAGGCAAGAAGGATCAAGCTCTTTTGTGATTTCTACAAAAGGACCAGACACACCGAGAAGTTTTTCCATGCCAAAAAGAGGTCCCAAAAGGCCTATCTAGTTGCAGTCAAAGAAGAAGAAGAAAACAAAGAAAAGGAAGAAGAAGAAGAAGAAGACCACCAAGAGAAGGACAAGCCTCATCACTCCTTCTATTTAGACAAAAGGACCGGACACACTGAGAAGAAAACAGAAGGACCAGACACACCGAGAATTTTTGCCATGCCAAAAAGAGGTCCCAAAAGGCCTATCTAGTTGCAGTCAAAGAAGAAGAAGAAAATAGAGAAAAGGAAGAAGAAGAAGAAGACCACTAGGAGAAGGACAAACCTCATCACTCCTATTTAGACAGAATTTTTTAGATGCGTATTTCCTAGCCCTAATGCCTCAGACATAAACTTGTAAACTCCTCAGTTATCCTTGTACTACAGCCTCTGTACACTTTGTGAGGCCCCTGTTATAGCCTTTGGATGTCCATAATGTTTGTGGTACCCACATTTATCCTTTTTTGCGACAGCCTCTGGTATTTTTCCATGTTCATGGTGTGCCCACACTTTGCAGGTGTTGCTTTCACTAAAGCCTCTACACACTTTGTACTTTTGGTTGTGATTTAGGAGGGGTGTTGAGATATTTGCAATCACACCTACTTCAGTCCCTTTGTGAGGAGCAGTGTGAGGGCTTAAGACCAGAATTCCATATGCACAGTAGGAGAAAGTACCACCACTCAAATCCTATAAAGCATTGTACTTGCACTATTTTTCTAATGCAATGATAGTACTCTTTTCTTTCCAGTAAAGTGTCATGTCACTATCAATACGCAAGATTGTGTTTATGAGTCCAAGTTGTCGCAATCTTGGAACCTAATTCACTTGTGTAACAATTTGTCCTAGTCAGGGTCAATGTCTTCATGAGTTTCTTTTTTGTCTTTCAACCTCCATAGCTTCCGCATCTGCCATGCTCTAGATCCCGCGTATTTCACACTCAACAAGAGGATATCAGATGTAACCATCAAGTGTGCACAAAAACCGCTAGTGCTCAAGGAGCCTTTGACTTTCCAAGAGGATAACGAGCACCACAGGTGCAATGTTGCTTATGATAAGGCTAATTTCTCAATGAAGAAACTGGCAGAGTCATCTAATAGCCATGAGCAAATCTTTCGGCTAGTGCGAAGTCCACCTAGAAGTCCCAAATCTCCTACACCCTCTTTCCTTAAACGGACACATGAAGCACAACAGTAGTCGCCAAGTGTAGCTACTCAATCTTGATCTCTATCTCCATCTAAATTTCCAAATGTCCAAGAGGTGGGACATGACACCACCCTTAGCTCTCAGCCTAAGGATATGTTTGTACAATCCACTGTGACTAGCTCAATTGATGCTCGATCTACACAAGTGAATGCTCAAAGGGCAACAAAAGACATGACCAATTCTGATCTACTAAGGACTTGGCACCGCAGTCCACCAATAATAGCCAGTCCACTAAACTAGCGGCTATCGATTCCAATCAAGAATCAGAGGAGGAGCTAAACAAAGGAGAATTGACTAAGGAGCTAGACCCCCCAAGAGGAGCAGTAGTCATACCCTCACAGCCTCACGGGGCTTTTCAACAAGCTGCAACTATGTCCCATGAGGACACGCTAGAGAAAGAGAATGCTGATGCCCAACTAAGCACATCAAAACGACTCACCTAGTTCAGGGTTGGGATTCTTCAAGGGATACACCTCAATTGCCTAAGAAAAATAGGAGAAAACAATGAAAACAACAACGGCAATTGTAAGTGGTAGTAGACGCCAAGAAGATCGAGACTAAGAGCAGTGAAGAGCCGAGGAATAAAATGTCAAGTCCATCCACCAATGAACCCATCGCCGTCTCTCCTAATAGCGGTGAAACCTTAGATGCATCCATGTGTTCTGAGAAGTCAAAGCAACCATTACCATCAACAGTTGCTTGCAACACTCAATCCACCGACAACAGAACTCGCATTGACCAATCAAGAGTGGGTACAACACTGTCACAAGAGGGTGACAAAACTACACCAATCACATCCAAGGAGAACCATGAAGCAATAGCAAGAAAGCCTCAAGGGAAACATGAAAACCCCAAGAATATAGGCAATCTTTCTCATCTAGGCCCGCCGACCCCCCAACTATGCTAAATCCTCGAGAAAATCCTAGAACCTTGCATGAGATAGCACCTCATCCCCTGCCCTCATGGGGATCTGGTGATAGCTTGACCTCAAATCTATATTTGTAAAGTACTTAGCCCCCTTGAGCTCATCCAACAAGTCATCTATGCATGGAATAGGATACATGTTCTTCATGGTGATCTTATTAAGATCCTTGCAGTCTATGCACATCTTGAAAGATGCATCCTTCTTTTTTGCCAATAACAGAGGGAAAGCATATGGTGAAGAACTGGGCTCAATGAATCCCATGTCTAGTAATTATTTGACTTGTTTGGCAACTTCTTCTCTTTCGCACCTAGACAATCTGTAAGGTGGCTTGTTCACAAGCTTTGGCTGAGGCTCCAGATCTATGGGATGATCAACTGCCCTATTAGGGGTTAGTGTTGTAGGTACTTGGAAGAGGTCCTTGTACTTTTCTAAAAGAGTTTTCAATGCTAAATTCTTTAATGTTTTAGCGGACTGATCTGAATTTTCTTTATTTAACTGCAATACAAAGATTTGGGATCATTTCTTGAACTCTTTCTTGAGTTGTTTGATGGTAATGAGCTGAAATTCACTATCATTTTGAATTCCCTGCAAGTGAATAAGCTGTCCCACACTGACAAACTCCATATACAACAAGGAAAATTCCACGGTTATAGTGCCCAAGGTTTTCAACCAATCACAACCCAAGACAACATCTATAGGCCCCATTTCCAATGCAATTAAATCCAATTGCTGTCCAAAATTTTCAGCAAGCTGAATATGAACAGTAGGGCATACTTGTGTGCTAACTTCTTCATCCCCATTGGCAACTTGCACCTTCAATGGCTGCTGTAAATCAGTGGGAAAACACTTCAGCTTGTCCATGACTACTCTGTTAATGAAACTATGAGTGCTACCACTGTCCAAGAGTATAAACACATCCTTCCCATGAATTTGGCCCTTAATACGTAATGTATTAGGGCTTCTGGATCTTCTCCAAGCATCCATTGATATGGTATAAGCAATGGCATCATGTATTCCATCATGTGGTTCAATCTTTCTACCCATACCTTGTGATAAATGGCCACCGGGGTCAAAATGAAAAGAGTGAGCAGGATCAAAGAACTCTTCTTGACCAAACTCTTCATCAGCATCATCTGTTTCAACAGTCATCATAAAAGCATGTCTATCCTCAAGGTCCTCCTTTGAGTCCTCAAATACGAACATGTTATGAACCCATGCCTTAGAATTTCTAAAAGCATATTTTGAGGCATGATCAGCTATATAGTTCTCACCACACTTGAAACAAAGCCCTTTTTCCTTTCTTTCTTTATACAAATCCATGGGAATGGACCTTGGACTACCAAATGTTGAAGAATTTTTATTTTTGTTGTCCCCTTGCCTATTATCCATTCTTGGGCTGTTTACTATCCTTAAATTTCCTTGTCGTCTTGAGGCATTAAAAGTGGGGCATGTGGGGATTTTTGGAGTGTTGAATGACATGTTACCACCATAACTAGCCCCAAATTTCCCTAGCCTTACAGCACCTCTTTGATGTCCAAAATATGACTGCATGTGTCCTCTTTGCTGCCCAAACACTGGCTAAGATGCCCCTCTTTATTGTCCATACTGAAATAAAGCACCCTGGCGATACTTTCAAGAGTACCTCTCAGCCAATTCAATAGCTTTGAACAAATCTAATGGGTTTTGAGCTGAAACATCATTCAAGAGTTGAGGATCCTGCCCATTGATGCCAGGAGGCATATTCCACGGTGGATTCCGTGCCACGATGGATTCTGTGAGGTTTTACAGTGGATTCCGTAAACTTAGATGACCGAGGCTCATACACAAAGAGGATTCTTTGTGCGAGAAGTTGATGGGGACGCCTGTCCTTTTTGGGCGTTTCATTAGCTTAGTGTGTACATGGGTGATTCCATAGCGGGTGATTCCGCAAAATGCATATTAAATTAATAAACGTTTATGAGTTTAGAGTGCGCACTCGTAATAAATTAAGGTTAGGATTTATTTCTAACCAGTTGATTTATTTATGTAGCTGAAGACTGCTAGGTATTCACTTTTGTCGGTTTAATTGTATTATTTTACTAACGATTGTGAATGCTTCAATTGATGTGTAGAGATAGCAGCAGTGGCGGAGGAAAGCATTGGAGTCTAGCGAGTATTCGACCTTTGGATTATATTTTGATAGGCGCCACGCCTATATTTTGTTATGTCTATTGAGACATCAATTATTGATTATTATTTTGTATGCGCCTATGCACACGGATATGTTATTTCTATTTGGACATTGAGATTGGGCGTGCCAGACTCTATGGGCACCGTCCATTAGCTTTATTTCCTATTTTTGTAGAAAGCAAACTCAAAAGCTAAAAGCTTGTCATATTTTTGTAAATTGGGCTATTATTGAGCATGAAGATGGAAATATACATAAAATACATGCTTTGTGAAGCGCTCACACAAGGCATGGGGGGAGATTGAACCCAATTCGTCTCTTGCTTCTTGTCGTTCATGCTTTTACATTGTTTTTTGTGCAAAAAGGTAGAGTTCATTGTTCTTGGGGACCTTCCGGGATTCACAATGTGAGCATACTGCGACCGCTCTGTGCACCAGTGGTATCAGAGCGCAGCTGAGATCAAGAGCTTCCAATCGCTACCAATCTCGAGCGAAGGCGGAGCTCCAGGAACGATCGGGCTCTACAGTCAATCTCATCGCAAACCGTCGATACAGGCAGACTTTTGGCGATCAAGAACCCCTGTTTCTACTGTCAGATTGCGAAGGACCAAGCTGTGCAGGCGGAGGACCACGCATTCATCTCCTTCATCAAGTCGTCAAGAAACAGTGAGGAAATTTATAATCCATCTTTTCAAAAGCTTAATTGTAAAGCTTATGAGCTTTAAAGAAGCTTAATAGCTTCAAATTTCATAATCGAGGTCTCAGAGGGGCCTCTGATTTTTTCACGCGGTGAAAAAAACACTCCCCCCCACGAAATTAGTCGACGACCTACTGATTAAGCTACAAGCTTAATCTCTTAAGTCCAAGTTAAATCACTCCAGTCACACAGGGCAAGAAAGTCACCAAACTTCAGGTCCTGCGCAGTAGAATTCAAGTTCTGCAAGTCGATTGGAATCAAGTCCTGCAAGTTCATCAAGTCGGCCTAAGTTCTGCAAGTCTGTAACTCTGCAAGTCGGCTAAGTCTGCAACTCTGCAAGTCAAACTAGTCAACTGGAGTCAAAACTGACTAGTGCTTAAAACTCCTAGAAGGCTTATTCCTACGCAAAAATTCTGAACTGGAAAGTTGTTCATGGCAAAGTGTTTTACGTATCTACAGGTTGGCTGAAGTATTTTTAGCAAACGAAGAAGGAAATATTGCAGATTTTCTGAAAATTGAGAAAGAAATACCCAAAAATACATAGCCTTGTAACCCCGAAATTGAGCTACGCTCATCCCGCTAACCTGATTTTGAGTGAGAAAGGTTTATTGAGTTTTACAGGATGACGACCCCACATATGGATGATCCTATGGCTGAAGACGACCTACTTGAGCCTACCATGGAACAAAAGCTGGATCTAATCATGCTGCAATTAGAAGAATAACAAAGGGCTAGGCAAGCATTGCAAGTGCAATTGACAAAATTACAAAGAGCGTCTACCGACAAAGAAGAACCTCAAGCTGAAGATTTGATTCGACGTACCATCGGCGCCACTCTTGAAGCACAAACCATTCGCAAGGAATCAAAGATAAGTAAAAAAAGTTTCAAATTTCGCACTTTCAATGGCATACGAGAAGGAAAGACTGTTTTATCATTCATTAGCCAGTTTGATGACTATTTCCATGAGGAAACTTATCCAGAAAAAGATAAAATCAAGTGTGTTACTAATCATTTGGTAGACAGAGCATCACTTTGGTGGACTGTAGTACGCAAGAGCATAGAATGTCCTGCTACTTGGGAAGATTTCAAGAAGAAGTTCATGCAGAATTTCCTTCCACCGTAATTTCATGAGAAGGCTATCAAGCAATGGGATTTACTTCAACAACGGGATCGTGAGCCTATTCCACAGTATACAGAGCGTTTTTGGAATGCACTCCTACAGCTACGCATGCTTGAAGACGTACCAGAGACGACACATAAGCAGAAGTATATGTCTGGACTTCTAGGACATTACTACGCTGAAGTGAACATGTTCAAGCCTGTTACCCTTGAAGACGCCATCTCACTAGCTCACGACACTGAAGATAAGTTACGCGGAAGAGACAGACGACCACAGCAATTCCAAGCCAATGGTAATTATGGATCTAAACAATTCAATTCCAATTTTAGAAGGTTTAATCCAGGTCGTTTCTCTTCACCATCTTTCCGCAAGAATTGGGCTAAACCACCTGCATTACCATCCAATGTCAATCCAAATCCTAAGCTTATTTCCACAAGCAAATCCAAATGTACCCAGACTTCTAGCCATTGCAAATAGTATGCTATAAATGTCACCAGCCTGGGCATCTCGCAGCAAATTGTCATTCAAAGAAGCCACCAGCACATATCAACTATCTTGGAGCCATGGACGAAGACGAGCATGAGGATATGCCTGATTTCACTGAAGATGAGGATGACACTACTACTACTTCCGACACTTTACCAGGTATGCCTACTCCACATTCATTATTGACTATGAAATGTTTGGTGCATGGAAAGGAAAGAACTATCTTGCATGATGACGGTAGTACTCATGACTTTATTTCAGCAAAATTGGTAAAGGAATTGAAATTACAGACTGTACCTACGCATTATCGCATAAAAGCTGCATTTTTAGGCACTAGGTACAATGGCACATAAGAAGTACAAGATTTAGAGATTCAAATTGGTTCATATATTGAAAGAAGAAATTTCTTAGTTGTTCCATTACAGTCAAGCGACATTATTTTAGGAATGCCTTGGAGACACCAGCATAATCCAAATATAGATTATTCCACACACACAATGAATATTAATTTTCAAGGAAAATCTATTACATTATATGGTATGCATGCATCTAATATTTTTCCACTTCTTTCGCATACTCAAGCAAAACATGCATTATGCAAGAGTACTAAATCATATCTCATTTGGGTGAATGAATTGCACGCAAAGGAAAATCATATGCACCCTAGGCATAAGGAATTTCTTGCATATTTTAAGGACTGTTTTGCAGAAGACCTACCACCAGGTTTACCACCTTCACGTCCAGAAGACCATAAGATTGATTTAATCCCTGGCACACAACCACCTTGCAAAGCACCATATAGGCACAATAAAATAGAGCAAAAACATGAGGCATATTCCACGGTGGATTCCGTGCCACGATGGATTCCGTGAGGTTTTACAGTGGATTCCGTAAACTTAGATGACCGGGGCTCATACACAAAGAGGATTCTTTGTGCGAGAAGTTGATGGGGACGCCTGTCCTTTTCGGGCGTTTCATTAATTTAGTGTCTACATGGGTGATTCCATAGCGGGTGATTCCGCAAAATGCATATTAAATTAATAAACGTTTATGAGTTTAGAGTGCGCACTCGTAATAAATTAAGGTTAGGATTTATTTATAACCAGTTGATTTATTTATGTAGCTGAAGACTGCTAGGTATTCACTTTTTTCGGTTTAATTGTATTATTTTACTAACGATTGTGAATGCTTCAATTGATGTGTAGAGATAACAGCAGTGGCGGAGGAAAGCATTGGAGTCTAGCGAGTATTCGACCTTTGGATTATATTTTGATAGGCGCCACGCCTATATTTTGTTATGTCTATTGAGACATCGATTATAGACTATTATTTTGTATGCGCCTATGCGCACGGATATGTTATTTCTATTTGGACATTGAGATTGGGCGTGCCAGACTCTATGGGCACCGTCCATTAGCTTTATTTCCTATTTTTGTAGAAAGCAAACTCAAAAGCTAAAAGCTTGTCATATTTTTGTAAATTGGGCTATTATTGAGCATGAAGATGGAAATATACATAAAATACATGCTTTGTGAAGCGCTCACACAAGGCATGGGGGGAGATTGAACCCAATTCGTCTCTTGCTTCTTGTCGTTCATGCTTTTACATTGTTTTTTGTGCAAAAAGGTAGAGTTCATTGTTCTTGGGGACCTTCCGGAATTCACTACGTGAGCATATTGCGACCGATCTGTGCACCACCCATACACATACTTGTGTAACTTGGCATCACTACTAATCGACTCAACATACATGGTAAGGTTGAGGAACTGATTTGTGTATTCTCTAATAGCAAGCCCACGCTGTTCAAGGCTATAGTATTGGTGGGAAAGCTTTTCTTTCTCCACCGGTGAGACAAATACTTGCACCATGGGTGCCTTGAATGCTTCCCATGAGTTCACTTGCTGATTTTCTCTTTTAATGTACCTCCACCATGTATGTGCAAATCCTTCCAAGTGGATTGTTGCAAAATGAATCTTTTGGTCATCATTACTGGGCAAGATGTCAAAATAATCCTCAAACTTGGAGAGCCACTCTTCAAGTTCAGCTAGGGATGACGACTGACCATTGAATTTTGAGAATATAATCTTGTCTCTCAGCTCTCTTTCATGATTAGGTGGCTGTCCCACATATCCAAACTGAGGCTGATCCATGTGGCTACCCAAACTGAGGCTGATCCATGTGGCTACCCAAAAATGAACCATTGTTAGAGAAATTTCTGCCAAAAGATGGCTGAGCTCGCATAGATGGCATGGACCCTTGTGATGACTAAAAATTTTCCCTTATTGCTTTGTTCATGGGATCCTCCTATCTATGTGAAGGCTCTCCCTATTCAAAAGTGCTTTTAGGGATGCCCATTCTCCCCAAAATGCCTTGAGAGTTCATATTTGCTACATTCACTGGTGGGCCGATCACTCGTTCAACATGCATACCCGATCTATCCTCATGTTCCTTCCCTTTCATTTGGAATTCCATCCACTTAGTGAGCTGGGCTGAAAGGGTGTCCATAGTAGTCTTCATTTGACCAATGCCTTCCATCAATTCTCTATGTCTCTCAGCATGCCTTGTCTCATGCGAACTGAGGGTTTTATTGAGTGCACTGAGGCTTTCCATGCCATGAGAATAATCTTCATCTTCCATCTCAAGGTTAGTTTCATCCCTCCGGGCGCATGCATCCCTTATTTGTTGTTGAAGGTCATCATTTGCCTTAGTTTTTCCCTTATTCCCTGCCATGGTTAGGTGCAGTTCTGTTAGACCACCTATCACTATTTTACCTATAACTTGAGCTAGGAAGCTCCGATTGACCTAGTTTCTTGTTCAAACCGGAGACAAGGATGCCCACTTTGAACTCAGCATAAGCATGTGGTCCCAAATTTTATACTGAAAATTCTATAATAAGAAAAGTACTACTGTACTGTGCAGTCCAGCAGCCTGTCTACACCTATAGGAGACCTATTTTGACCTGTAAGTATCTTGTGGAGTCCAAATAGAGTTCCAAACCTGATCAAAGGCCTTATTAGAACCTGTGGGCACTCTGCAAGACCTGCACCTTAGTTTGTGGAAGTAGGTACACCTTTGTAAATGTAAAAAAATTGCTTACAACACCCTATTAGGGTTAAGAAAGGGGTTGCAATGGATCATCTTGTCAATGTATGACTGAAGGGTCATTCCACATGGCATAATGCATTTCAAGTCATCAAAATTCATTGTTTGTAGCCTTATTCCAAAACTGAGCATGTCATAAGCATCTTTTAGCACAATTTTCCCATGCATAGGCATCTCTCATACATCCCAAGCATTGCATTCACTGCTAGTGACTGTAAATGTATTCTCATGTCTGCAAATACATCCTCAATAAAATTTCCATACATTTTCAGCCATTAATACATCCATACATCAATGCCAAGTCAATATCTCAATTCTTCAAGTGGGTACCTGCACTTGTAAGCAACTTTGGGCTCTGGATCATCGGGAGGTGGGCAAAGTTCCCCCCGGTCCAGGTTGTGCACCCCTTCAGGGTCTTTGATAGCAAGGGGGAGTCACCCCTCTTTTGTCTTGCCACCTCACCTGGCATCGGGCTTTTTCCTCACCCAGAGTAGACATGGCAGGCATTTATTAATTAAGCAATCAGCATGCTATGCAGGGTGGTTTGGAAGTGATTCTTTTCATGAGGTGCATGGAATTGAGTTGGGAATAAGGAGAGGGCTTACTGAGCAGTGACTCACTCCTAACTCATCTCATTTACAATGGATTTCAGAGATTAATATTTCCTCAAGCAATCATCACAAGTCAAGAGGTTAGGGTGAGGCAATCAGTAAATAATAGTGAGAATTTTCAGCATAGAATGGATCATTTTGAATGCAAGTAAGCCTAAGAGAGAACTGAAATTAAATTGGAAGCATGTAAGCATTGAAATCTAAAAGAAAATGCATGATTGACTACTTGAATCTCTTTCAACAATAGGCTTTTTAGGCTCAGCAAGAGGATGGAATTAGAAGAGAGATCAAGAGTCAATTACCTCTTAGATTGGTGAGAAGACAAGCTAAGAGTCAATGGCCAATGTCCCCATGATCAGTCTCCAATGCTCCCATTAGCTCCATGATGACAACTTCAGCCAAGAATTGAGTCTTCAAGCTTGATTCTTCTATGGGGGAATGAAAGGTTGAACTTTAGTAGTTCTTAGTATGCCTTGAAGATCATAGAAGAAGAATGCCCCAAAATCTCACCCCATAATGCCTTCCCGTGCTCCAAAGCTCTTCCCATTGAGTAAACAAGCTCCATTGATGGTAAGGAGTCTAGTCTTGAAGCTCTGGGACCCAATCTTGAAGGAAACTTGAAGAAATTGAAGGTCGTGGTCTATGGCTATGGCTGCCCCAAATGTCTAGCTTGTAATCTTGCCTCCATCTTCAAGTATGGGCCTCTTGGTACTTGCTTCTTCAAGGATTCCTGTAGGTACAAGTTCCTGGGACCCAGGAAGGAAAAAGCCCTCAAGAATAAGTGAATGCTGAAGGAGAATCCATGGCTGTCCATGGCCTACACCTGTTAGGGTTTCAAAGGCTAAAGGATGTTCAAAAGGATGAAAAAGAGGCTTCAATCTTGCAAGAATCAAGTGTCAGATGATGGGGAAGAAGGCTAGGATGAAGGAGAGGCTTGGTATGCACCTAGTTTTGCTCAACATGCAACCCGAAATTTGCACCAAAAATTATGGGCTGCTTCCTAGAGAGAAAGGGAGGGTCAAACCAGCCCTTGGACAGCTTGAATTGATGGTTGTGATCCCTGTGAGGCTTTGGAAGAGTGATGAAGATCACTGGGGCTGAGGTTGAGAAGATCCAGGATGTTTCTCCTCCATGGGAGCTTGGCAGGAGCTTGAGAATGAGGAGAGAGAAGACTGCATATGAAAAGTAACCAAGACTAACTCTTCCCTACTTCTTGTAGCCACTGTTTCTAGAATTTTACCTTCAAATTTGGCCCAGAATGACCCACGACCTGCTAAATGTGGTGATCTAGCCTCCCATCTTAGTCCAAGGACTCCATTAATGCTCCTGACTGCTGTCCTCTTGGTCCCTGACCTGTGGCTCTTCAGTGCTCCTCCATTTTTGTGCCTATCGTCTCACTGTGTACATGCAGCTTCTTGGATTTTTAACTGAAAAGGATGGTAACTGAGCATGTAAAGTAACTAAATGGATTAGAACTAGAGCTCTGATACCACTTGTAATGAAGGAGGCAGGAGAGAGAGAAGGAGAGGAGAGAGAGGGTGTAGAAGAGAGAGAAAGACTATAGAAAGAGAGAGAAAGAGAGTGACGAGGAGAGAGAAAGACTAGAAAAAGATAGAAAGAGAGAGGAAGAAGCCATGAGAGCGATGAAGATGAAAGGAGACTTGTATTAAAATCAGATGATAAAAAATCAAGTCCCTAACACCTTATATACCAGCCACTAGTGTAGCTAGTACTTCCCCATTATTAAATCCCCCTCTCTTACAGAAAGTAAGCAGAGAGGTCCAATCAAATTTTCAAAATTTTCCAAACTTTTCTAACCATTTTTAAAGTGTAAAAATAATTTTAAGAAAAATAATTTACATAGAAATAAGAGTTTTTTAATTCAATTAAATCTTTCCAATGAATTGTAATAATTTTAGCACATGTAAGCAATTCAAAAATATAAAGAAATGTGAATATTATTTTCTCAAATTTTCTTAGAAGTTTCTTATTTTTTAAAACCATTTTTAAAATTTTAAAGGTAAATTTTCATGAAATTAAAAGTTTTTTATTATTTTTAAATTTTTTGTTTTCATTGTCAACTAAGAAAATTTCCTTTTTTTTTAAAAGTTGGTATATGATTTTAGAAAAATTTTAGCTTTTTTTCATAAAATTTTGGTATTTTTATGAATTTTTAGGGTTTTTATAAGGTTTATTGTATTTTCGATATTTTTTTACCTTTATGATTTGCTCATCATGTTTTGAAATTTAAATTTGAATTTCCAAGAATTGGTTGGATTTTTTTTTTTATTTTTAGTGTCATTTTTAATATTTTTATGTTTTTTAAATAGTTTTTACACATTTTTCCAATTTTCTAATGAATTGTACAGTTTTTTCTCATTTATGGGAATAAAATAATTAAAGTCGGGATAGCAAAGGTACTCGATAGTAGAGCTGTGCACACAAACCAACTCCACGTCACGGATGAAAGAAGACATGCATACTCCCACGTGAACGGGCACTTAAACATGACACGTATGCAACCACGTATGCACAACATGTGAACATCAGCAACCAACACGTAGAAAAGTTCTACACACCAATATGCAATGCAACACACAAACATGCACCAAAAAGGAAGACATCGAGGGTGTGATCAAGGGCCAACAAGGAGGCTCGAGGGCGAGGGTGGGAACGCTGGGGAAAAAGGGGCATGTGAGGGGGAAAGGGGGGGTGTGGGAAGGGGGGCTTAGGAGGGGAGATGGGTTAGTTAGGGGGGTTAATGGGTGGGTGGGGGGTAAGGGTAAGGGGGGAGAGGGTAAGGATAGTGGGGCATTGGGAGACAAGATGGCGGGGTTAATGGGGTGCTGGGAGGTGGGAGGTGGGATGGTGGGGGAATGGGGCATTGGGAGGTAGGATGGCAGGGGTAATGCAGTGCTGGGAGAGGCGGGGGGCAAGGCCGAGCGCCGGTGTCGGCAGAATTTGGACTTGATTGTATCCGCTGGATCCATCCAAGAGAGAATAGAGCTCGTGACCTACCACTATGTCCAACAATTTGTTTGTGAAAGAGATAGGGAAATGATCCTTCTTCGTCTTGGAATTCAGCTTTCAAAAGTCCACACATATTTGTAGTTTCCCATTCTTCTTGGATACTACCACAATGGGTGAAACCCATTCAATGTTAGCCAATAGATAAATAAACTCAACTTCAAGGAGCTTTAGTAATTCGGCCTTCACCACGACAGAATAATTTGGATTCATGCACCTCTGTCTTTGCCTCATAGGTTTTGCATCAGGCTCTAGGTCGATGTGGTGTTTGCATACTGTGGGATTAATCCCCTTTAGATCTTTGTATGACCATGCAATTATGTCTAAGTTTTCCTTTAGTAGGTCTCATAGGGCTAGTAGTTCTTCTTCCGGAAGATTTAGACCCACCTTTAGGTGACATTCAGTATTGTCAGCATCCACGAACGTCAACTTCTTTTCACCTTCCACTTCACGGATAAATGTCTCACGAACTACTTCTCGGTAGAGATCTGACTCCTTCAAGGGGTTGGTCTCCTCTTTTGATAATTCACAGGAATTGATGTTCTCTTTTAATGGAGGCTTAGCTTGCTCTTTGGAAAGCTGAAAGGGTATCATTGCGGTTTCGGGTTTGGGTTGGGGATGAGTTACTTCTTGGCTCAAGGATTCACTTTTGAGGATGCATCCAAGAATGTCACATAACAGGAACCTTCTACGTTTCATTTAAACTACAGGGCTAGGGGGTGACAAGAGCCATTGCTGAAGGAAAGTTTATTCTTCTTAATCCATTTCTTATAAAGGCTTTGCTCATGGCATGACTCATTAATGAGTCCAAAGGATACCATAATCATTCTGTCAAATAGAAAGGGATCTTTCTACTTCTATGGCTTTCAAAAACTTCAACAACTTCTTCCTCATCTCTACCTTCTGTGAGTAGGACAAACTCTTCTAGCTCACTTTCATCATCTTTGTCTACATTATCACCTTGTCCTCTTCGGATTTTGTTTTTTGCTCTATAGGGGCTCTGTAAGAGAAGAACAAGATCTATGTTATGTCCTCTGCAAGACTAACATGTAATAGTAGGGAGAATAATACATCCATGCTTCTATCTCATTGTTAGAAGTGATTTCAAAAGTCAGTTTAGGTTTAGGTAAGAGGTATTCACCCATCGATAAAGACTTTGTTCTTTCGGTAGTTAGCTTACAATGCCCATTGTTAGGACTGTGTCTTTGTTTTCTTGGGAAAGATCTGTTTGACGGCCTCTTTGTCTCCTAATGTACCATCTGTTACTTCATTGGAGGATTCGGTTATGACTTTGATGGACATGGATCCATCGCCTTTTTGCGATACATACAACTTCAACACACCACTTTTCTTGGGTCCTCTACCTAGGGTTAGGGTTCCTTTGAACCAATCTATCCTTGCTCTTGCTTCAAAAATCCAAGGTCTTTCCAAGAAGAGAGGGTATGAGGTCCCCTAGGAATTTGGTTTTACTACCAGATATGTCAAGCAATAATCTCTTCCTGCTGCGAGGGTTGTCTTTACGTATGGGAGAATACCCAACGGTTTGCTGCCAATTTGATAAGCCATTGCATAGGTTGCATTCCCTGGCAAGCCTAGATCTTTCATTGGCATGTCCATCATTATGTTTATTAGATGAGCCTGTTTCAATCAATGCATCTGCAATAAAGCATCCTTCAATCCATATGCCAATCTCTGGGGTCCCCAGAACTAGGAAGGTGTTAGCCACATCTACTTCCTTCACGAGTTCTAAGGTTCTATTGGACTTGGTTGCCATAGAGAGAGCAATTCTTAGGCCTCTTATTCTTGTCAATATGCTTTTAAATTTCTTTCGATAGCTAAGAGAGAACATCAACAACTGTCAAAATGTTAAGTTTGGTTTAAAAGTGTATAGGTCTTTGACCAAATCATATTCTTTGATAGGATCCACACACTTTTCCAATTGACTAGGGAATGAGGCCACACACACTTTTATCTTCCATTTTTCTTCTAGGATCAGCAACATCTACACTTCTCCTTGAGGAGGTACTTCACCATCCTCTACCTCTCGAACCTCTAGTCCTACCTCTGCAACTGTCTATGTGGCTCTCTATGGTTCTGTAGTGCTCTGTACTACATTGTTCTATACTACACTATTCTGTTTCTCCCTAGGAATATTGAACTTCACAGTCTTGGCAGAGGGAACATTCTTTGTTGGAACTAGGGTTTCTCCTTTCTTTGCACACATTATTACAGCCACTTCCAATTCCACCAAATTGGGCACAGGTTCTTTGGTCTTCTGTTGGGTATCAGTAGTTTTCACAGGAGTTGGGCTTGGACAATCTTTTGCAGTGTAGCCTTCTCCCTTGCATCAACTGCATAAGGGCTTATAATCCATAGACCTTCTAGGGTTTGAAAAATTTGGTGAGATATGACCCTTTTCTCCACATCTGTAACACTCCACCTCTGATCTCTGAACTGTCATCCTCTGTAACTCTGAGAGGGAAACCTCCTTGGACCAAAATTAGGACCGAACTCCCTAGGCTTTAGTCCAATGTCCTGCATTGTCATTTTGGATTCTAGCAAGTTGAATCTTGCATCTTCATCTTTATTTCTTCTTTCGTGCATCTCTTTTAGAGAGCAAATATCCTCTATATGGTTCTTCCTCAAACACTATGAGCAGAAGGCTCCATGAAGTTTTCGGGTACATTCAATGGATAAATGTCCCGCTTAATGCCACTTTCCACACCATCTATTAGACCGCATCAAATCTCTCCCACCTCCCGCATAAGTGGATACATTGGCGGTATTCACCTTCAATGTTTGTAGTTGTTCTATAATCACATCCATAAGCTCTTTCTTGATACTTGCAATTGAGTTGAATAGGTAGTCCTTTTCAAATTTTCACCTCTTGGAGTACTTGCAGTAAGGTTTTGAGAAGCTTCCGTAATCATTGCATACACTAGTTGGTTTGATCCAGAGGGTCCTCCATTTTGGTTCTGATTCAGAGCTCTTGTTGAGACTTGGGGTTGTTGATTCCAGTTTGTAGGGTTTCACTATTGTTGAGTCGCCATTGGAGGACCTATTTGAGGCCACTCTTGCTATGGTTGAACCATCATTTGAAGCACGTCATCTACGGCCACTGTGAATTAGGTGCACTGTACTATGGCATTGTTTGCATTTGGGGGTAGAGGTAGGAAATAGGCCTTGGGATTGCATTTTGGAGATGGGTATACCATTCCTAGCATAGGAGAAGGTAAGACTCCACTTCCTAAGGTCATTGACAACCTTGCTTCAACTTCATCATATAGTCTTGCACCTTCCACTGCAGCTTGCAGATTGATTGGTCTTCTCAATTCCACGAACTTGAAAACTTCTGGTTGTGAGCCTCTGAGAAAAACTCATTTCTAGATCCCTTCATCTAGATGATGGTTGGTCCATCTCTTTGGTATGGATTCCATTCGCGAGACATAAGCTTCTACTCTTTCACTAGAGGACTAACTTAGGTTCATGAACTCCTCTTGCATCCACTCTTCACAAAACCTTCATGCCTAAATTTAGTGAGGAAAGCCAACTTCAAGTTGTCCCATGTGCCAATAGTTCATGTTGCTTGTCTCTCATACCATTAAAACGCCGCATCTTTGAAAGTGGCAGGGAATATTGCTAACCAATGGTCAGGGGTTCAGGCATTGTTAGTCAAATATGCTACCATAAACTCTGCTACATGAAGATTAGGATCTTCATTGTACTCTTCCTTAAAAATGGGCAATGGGACAACATTTGCTAGTCTGATCAATATTTCCATGATGGATTTGACTAGGAAGTGGACCTTGAGTCACCATGGGGACTTTTGTAAAGAGTGCTTTTAGGGCGTCAAAGGAGGCTTTTGCTGCAAGCTCGTTCTTGGTCTTGATTTTTGCCTTCTCTCTTCTCACATACCTCTAGACTCATTCTAGTGCTTGCCTCTTGATTGCATCATTCATCAGGGGGTTGGCTCCAACTAGTTGGTTTGTACTCTATAGAATAGAATCAAAGGGGGCTTCAGTCTCTATGGGACTCTTTGGCCAACATTTCTTCTACTTCCTACTTTTCTACGTTTCTAAATTCAGCTTTCAAACCGCTACAAAGAGGAAGGTATTCCATTTTGAAGGTATCAAAACTCATTCTTCTAAGGATGTTGTTGTGGCATCATCATAATAATGCCATCTTCTAATGTTTTCAATAATATATGTTGTGAAGAAAATTTTGTCTACCAACTTCTAGTGGGTTGCTAATTAGACAAACAGGAGATTGCCAATGCACCATGCATCCCATGTGTCTTGGTGTTGAGTATCCACGAACAAATTCCAACTCTTTTCTTTCTTGTTTTCGTGAACTTTCACTGACTACCACGACTCCTGAAGCTTCTTCACAATCTCCCACTTGATGATGTTTGGAAACCTCTCAATGAATGCCAAATCTCCCATGGATGATCATTCTTCCTCTTTTTATGCACTTCAATTTGTTCCGAAACAATTTGCTACCAAGATGCACGTCTCTGCTTCAACAGGAAGAGGAAATAGTCCACCACATACAGCCTGTATCATGACGGTAATATGTTTCCCCCATTATGGGATAAACTTCTTGTGGAAAGTGGCTTTAGCAATGAGAATCTCAAATTCTTTAGTGGTTGAAAAAACTTTTCAAAATCCCATTAAATTCTTCACTTAACACCATATTGGGGAATATGGGAATTTCCCATAAGTTTGGGACACATGGTCAAATATTTGGATTTGTCATAACTTGAACACTATAACTCCAAATCGAGTGCTCTATAGCTCAATAGATTCTATTTTTCAAGCACTTTCCAATGATAGGTAACACCATATGGTTTTGAGAAACTTATGGGCATGTTATCAGAGTGCCACTTTTTTAGTATTCAAAAAATGGAAATTGGGAGATTCCCAAACTCACTAATATTGTGTTACTTCTTCACAATGTCATTTCCTTCATTTTTAGCCTCTTCTAATGCTTGTTGATGGCAGTGTTCCTCAGCTACGCACCAAAAACATGGAGCCCCAAGAGAGACACCAAGGAAATGGGGTTTCTATTGTATCTATATTGTGTCATCAACAACCATCTTTTTCATCTTTTATATAATCACAACAAGGAAAACAACACCAGGAACAAGAAATTTTCATACAGCTGCATAAAAACAATTCTCCTATAGCTTTATCGTTAACAAAATCCATCATTCTCTTCATATTATTCATATTGTCCTTTATTAGACATTGAAAACATAAAATTATGCTCCACTTTGAATGGAAAAATATCACATATGATTCATCTTCAAAGATTCCATAGCTTTCTCGCACAATCTCTCATAGGTAGATACATTATTTTTCATAGAATTGGCTATCTCTGACTCCCTCTCTCTCTCTCTCTATATATATATATATATATATATATATATATATATATATATATATATATAAATAATATTATATCATCTTCTCACTAAAATACTCAATAATCACTCATAATAATCCTTCTTTAGTCATGGATTCCTCTTCGAAAAGGTGTGTCTGATATGAAAGGTCACCAGAGCCCCTACAATAACTCCTCACAACTCATTACTGTCACTTCACTCCAGTCTTCTCTTAAGTCTTCAATAGCTACTTCTTCCACTTCCTTGAGCTCTTTTGAACTTACATTAACCTCTTTCCAAAGCTAGAAAAATTTCCCAAAGTCCCACCCTCATCCACCATAACACTTACAAAGGCATATAGAACATAACAGAATAGGAACAGAGGCTCTAGAGAAGCTCAACAGATGATTTACAAAAATTTAACAGAAAACATCAGAACCATATTACTCATACTAAAACCATTCCAAAATATCAAAATAATTTCAATGAGATTTCAAACAACCTCAACCTTCATCAATAATTACTCGATGCTTCATACAGAAGAAAAACATAACAAAACAGAAGCTATCAGAACCTCAATAAAACCTATCAGAACATCACATAACCTCATATCTCTACTCAAAAACATCATGAGATTCCAAAAAATAATCAACGTCATCCAAAATACTCTCAAACACTTCCAAAATAATCAATCATCACTCAAAATCCATAAAAAAGCAACCATTCAAACCTCAAAAAGAACAAAAACCAACCAGAAAACCAAATCATTTCAGCATTCAACACCCCTTCCCACCATCAAACCTATGCCCCTTATCCTCATCCCATGAGAGTTCAACTATGAAATGGCTCTTTGATCATTAAACTTCATTAACGAGTTCTTTACTCAGCAATAGCACTAGTAGTAGGACCTCATCACACACAGGTCGACTACTTAATGTATAAGGTGAACACTACTCTCTCTGAGCACATTCACCATAGAGATGTTGTCCTCCACGACCATTGGCAAACAATTGGAAGCATGACAAAACACCCAAATCACCTTTATCCTTCAATAATGTCCAGGAGCAGAGCCCAACAGGAGAGAGATAATGTGTTTCTCCAAGCTCAAGTGGCTGGAGTGGAGGATCTGGATAGTGTGACCACTAGGAGAAGCTGAAATGCAAACTCCAAGCTACCATGATGAACTCCTACTCCAAGCTTCCACCTTTTCCCAATAAGCTGGATGAATTGGATTCTGATGCTAAGTCCACCCCTCCCACCCTATCAGTGACTCTTGAGGCCTCTTCCCCTCCTTAGCAGCAAGGTGAGAGTGTCCCCACTAGCTTTGCCCCAGCGCACTCTGGCTTGGTGACCAAATTCAAGCTCATCACTCTGCTAAAATTTGAAGGTTTGAGAGAAGCTCTTGGAAAATGAAGGCGGCAAGTATTCCTTACCTCCACCAAAGCATTGTTGGAGTACTTGTCTCCATCTAAGCTCAAGATCAAGCTCCAATCAAGGGGATATATCTCCAAATCTTGGTGATCCAAGCTAAGGTCAAGGAGGTGGAGATCCTGATGGTCCACTATCTCAAAACTCGTTTGCACCTACCCATGACATAAATTTGAGATTAGCCACCACTAATGCTCAACTCTGGGCTCAAGTAGTTAAATCTAAAGCCCTCTTTCTTAAGTGATGACACCACATTCATGCCCTCCATATATAGTGTTGAGACCATGCACAATCAAGAGTTGGATGGCAAGTAGGCTCACCTTGCACGAGTGTCCTTCAAGTGAGACTAGCTCCAACAACAAATTTGACTTGGTGCAATCTACTCTTGGAGAAGCTCATAGTCAAGGCTCATCTTCTATATCACCCCACAACCACCCCTGTGGACCTACATGGACCTTTGGCTCTAGCAACACCACCTCCAATACAACCCTCTCCCTTCCCTGAGGCCATAGCCAACCAATCTTCTACCATTGGCCCCTACCAATGGTGGTGGACCCCAACCCAACCCACCCCTTAATCCCACTAACATATGATTTTTTATGCCAAGAAGTGCTTAAAAATAGCCAAAAATTCTGAATTTCAGGGGAAAAATAGACTTCGTTGAAGGCGGCGGTTGCAATCAGTACGATTTTAAGTGGTAATGCCCCAAAAGTGCTTAAAAGACCCACTAGACGATAGTTGGTGAATTTTCATAAATTTTTGGCATGTCAAAAGAGACCTTGGAAGATGCCTGGTAGTGGAGGACTTCAAGACAGATGCCCTGGATTTTTCAAACTTTGAAACAGACACCGGACAAGGAAATGGGAGCGCCCGAGAGGACAAGCCCAAAATGTCAGGTGTGAATATGACTTAAGAAGTCCCAAAAGTCATGACTTTTGGGGGCTCCTTTCAGGGATCCCAACCAAAAATCAAATCATGGGGGGGGGGGCACGTTTTTCCATGCAACAGTTAGGAAGAGGGCACCATGAATCCACATTTGATGGAGAGGGGGGTTGGAGAGCCTGAAAGCAACCCCCCCAACTGATTACATGCCCGGTCTACTCTCAATCTTCGCTCCCTATCGCTTGCTTCCATGCGTGGAATGGCTGCCTGGTTGTGGAGATCAAAAACCAGCCTTTCTCTCTCCCCTTTCTCTCTCCTGCATAGAGGATCTTCATGTGGCAAGAATCAAGAAGAGAATCGGGAGATGGATGCTTGTCTGAGATTGTTCCAAGAGGCTGAGGAGGCTGAAGGTTGAAGATCTACGCTGAAATCCATGGCTGTTGGATCGATTCACAGTCCCAATTAAATATTCAAAAAACCCGAAACACGCAAAAAGACAGTATGCTCTATTTTATGAAAGAATTTTACTTGTTTTTTATCGTTTATGGTCTAAATGGTATGCAAATGGGCTGAAATTTTATTTGAATGTTCCTTGCATTATGTTTGAGGGCTGCAATCATTGTCATGCAGATCCTGTATTGATTTACAACAATTATAAATTTTCAAAACCCAAAAAAACACTAATTTTGATGGAGATTGATAGTTTTTTTTAATTTTGAGTGGGGAAAGATGAGTGGACATGGGATAAAATAAGAGAAAATGTTGATTTTCAGTTCCAATGATCAGTCAGAAAAAAACTAGAAAATGTTTATTTTCTATTAAAAATAAATAGAAAAAATAGAGGAAAAATGAAAAAATGGATTTCTTGCATTTGAAAAAAATGGAAAAAATAAGATCTATGTATGTGAATGTCTGACGGGGCTAAACCATGAGGTTAAGCCTCACTTTGGCCTTGTCCTTTGTGTTAGAGTGCGTATTTATTGCTTTTACATATAAAAAATGACATTAAAAACCCTCTACACCTATGCATCACAGCAAAATTTAAACGATGAGGGGGACGATGATGTTATACCATAGTTTAAGTGTTGAAATAATAAAAAGTCTATTTTTTCTCTGCATAACATTTAGGATGCGGTTTATGTGAAAATAATGGATCTAGCAGCATAAGGTTAGCCTTGGTGCTAGGTTCCTACGATGAAGCATTGCATATGATCAAAAATTCATTAAAAGGGATGTTTTTGCACAACACATAGGCTGATTTCAAACCATGATTGTTTGTGCACAAGAAAAATAAGGCATCCACCATTGCATGAATCATATACACATGGTATCTATTCCTAGTATGCATAGCAATTGGTTGAAGTATAAATGACCCACGCTAGAGAGAGTAAGGCACCCAAGCTGTAGGTCTAGATGGTGGGTCCAAGGGGATAAGTAAGTGAGGATTGGTAGTAAGTGAGGACTAGTACATTCCTGGAACGATATAATATTGGTACAAAGAGCGGAGTCTATTTTGTATATGTTATATGTGTTAGTGACGCATCGAGGGGCCAATCCCCAAGGTGTAGGAGGGTCGTAGTGGGGCCACGGTAATCAGTCGTCGAGAGGTGCCTCCTATGCTGTTCTACATGGTGAATTACACCAAAATGTGTAGGGTCTCCCTTTGAGGAGTCTAAGAAGGTTAAGGGTTGGACTACTAAATATGATACAAATGCAAAATGTACGTACAATGGCAGGGCAATGTGTCTTGTAGATGTTCTTGACCGCGAGGCTGTGGGGTTATCTTGTGCATGTTAGAGGTCCACCTAGTGCTATATCCAATGCTGGCCCATTTAAGGTCCCATCAGTGGTGTGTTTGCGGAGAGCCGCCAACAAGTGGTGGTTCTCGAATCTAGGATTTTTAGAGACCAAATATTTAGTTTATGTCCTCTAACAGGGATCGTCAAGCCAAAATACAAAAAGTAGAACATGCTGATAGGGCTAGACAACGGTTGGAGATTGTAAGACGATATTCCCCTCAAAGAAACGACTCACTATGAATAAGTGGCAGTGGTTTTAGTAACCTAAGTGTTATGAGTAGCTCTTCAAGTGCAAGTGTAAGTCTTAGTACTTCACTTCTTTCAGTTAATCAACCCACAACAAGTGAGGGTGTAGTTGTACCTACACAAACTCCTATTGTCAATCTTGTTTTAGCCATGGCACAACCCATCACAATTCTAGCAGGTACACTAGATTTACCGGAATTAGGAGCACCTTTGCCCATTTTCCATGGGTTAGCAGAAGAAGATGGAGAACTCCATATTAAGGAGTTTCAAACGCTCATGTTCAACTATCGGATCCAAGACAAAGGACACCTAATGATGTTCTTCAACATGATGTTAAAAGGAAGAGTGGCAGTGTGGTATCACAGTCTAGAAGCTGGAATCGTAACTAGCCGTGCCCAATTCTTTATGGCTTTCTGTAGAGAGTTTGCTCTTGAGAAGGGTGGACAGTATTGGTTGCATGTCTTGAATGTAACACGCCAAGAACCAAATGAGAATGTCCAGGCCTATGCAAGGAAACTAAAACAAGTTCTTCGCTCACAAACTTAATGCTTATATTCCCATTCCAGCAGCTGCACAGTTGCAATATTTCCTACATGGATTGGATTTTAATATCCAAATGCAGCTTAGTAGTGTCACTTTGACCAACATTGACACTGCTATTACCCAAGCAGGAGTAAAGTCCTACTTGCAAGTGGCTTATGCAACAAGAATAAATTGGAATGGTAATAATTTGGCCTTGATGAATGGGAGCCAAGGGGACCCCATGTCAAATGCGAATGGGAGAGGGAGTATCATGCCAAATTTGCCTATGTTATCCACTCCTCCTAGCATGACTATGGCCATTGCTAGTCAGATAGGCCCACTAAATGGTGGAGGCCAAGCAATGGATCCTAATGTTGTCCTAGTAGGTCAGCAGCCAATTCCTAATCAAGTAGTTAGATCGATGGCATGATAGATAGATGATCGTGGCTATGAGTCGAGTGCCACTAATGTCCTTGGCAAAGTTAAGGACATGATGAAGCACTATATCGATATGATCTCTGAATAATAATAAAAAATAGCTGTGAATGTCGATTTTCTTAAGAAGTAGTAGAATTTAATAGGGAATCGATGCTCTGAGGAGGGTACCCCCTCAAGATTCAGTTGTAAGTGGTGTGGTGGCCAACATTTCCCTAGGAATTGTTCGAATGTTAAATGCAATATTTGCAAAAAGTCTGGCCACCTAGCTACTACATGTTGGAGTAAGATTAGTTCTCTCCAACAAGGGAGTAAACAACCAGGTTCAGTTAACCATCACGCACAAGGGAATAATCTCTAGCAAGATGAGGGACCAAGATAAATACTACAATGAGGAAAGGCTACTGTAGAGGAGTTGCCTCATGGTAGTGATGTCAGTCATATTGAGCCCGTGCATATCAATGATGCTGAAACTTCTAATCTATGAGCCATAATAAGAGGTCAAAATATCAAAGAGGGTGACAAAGGAATTGTAAAACCTGTCGAGGCAAGCCCTATGAAAGATGTTAGGGAAAAACGAGTCCTGAATCTTGATATGGAAGGTGGACTTTTAAGATCTGTTTGTAGTAAAGTTTATCTCGAGAAGGATAAAGGATTGCCAAGAAAGATGGTTTGGCGCGAGAAGAGAACTTTGGCTAACTACCACAAATTTGACCTAGCAAGTTCTCTTTGCGAAGCTAAACCAGACGTAAATCTCCTACAATTGATTAAATTTTCTCTAGGAGTATGCAAGGAATTCAAGAAAATCCAGCGTATAGGGTATATTGTAGAACCTTTGGGCATAGCTAGAGTGGGAGAAGATTGGTTTGATCATGTTGAAAAGCATTGCCCTAGGGTTCCAGTGTATGTGGATGTAATATTAGTGGAGCATGCTCTTATGGACACTCGATCCTCCGTCAATATCATGAGTTCAGATTTGATG
Organism: Lygodium microphyllum; assembly: GCF_053477565.2. Lineage (NCBI taxonomy): Eukaryota > Viridiplantae > Streptophyta > Polypodiopsida > Schizaeales > Lygodiaceae > Lygodium > Lygodium microphyllum. The sequence goes on along the minus strand of NC_141163.1, from coordinate 78,110,227 downwards.
GAAAGGTTAGGTCTAGAGATCCATAAAGACGGCTCCACACTTCTTAAGATGGCTGATGATACTTTAAGAAAATCGAAAGGTTGCATCACTAAATTCCACATTTCAGTTGTGCGAGTGTGGAATGCTATTTGGACTTTAGGGTGATAAGGTTTGCAGGACGTCCTAGTTATCAAGTTTTGCTAGGCAGGCCATGGATTCTGTGGACAGACTGTCAAGTCAATATACCCGCTAGTCAAGTGATTCTAGGTTGAGATGCCTATCGTGTAATAGTGGATGCTTACTCTAAGTCTCCTCAGAGTGAGAGAGCTCCATTATCCTCCACTAAACTAGAAATAGTAGATGATCCATCTGGTACTGAGACGTCATCAAGCAATGGATCTAAAGAAGGGTCTACCACATAGAGGATATTTATCAGATAACCTTAAATGAGCCGATAGAGCCTCAAGATCAAATAAGAGATGCAGACATTACTGAGTTGGACCTTGGCATGCCTAATGATTCGTGACCAATCAAATTAGGTTTCATTCTCAATTCAAAAGAGAGAGAGGACTATGTGTCCCTGATTCAGGAGTCCAGCAACATTTTTGCTTGGAGCTATGGCAAACTTAGGGGTATTCCTCTCAGTCTTTGGTTGTGAATACCATTCCTCTAAAGGAAGGTACTCGCCATGTACATCAGAAAGTAAGGCGTATGCCTTTTGAACTAAGGGATGGGCTGTTTGAAGAGCTTTAGAAGTTGCGGAAGGCGCGTTTGATCTTCCCAATTCAGCATACTGAATGGTGTTCGCCAGTTGTGATTAGAAAGAAGAATAATAATCAGATCCATATTTGTGTAGACTTTAGAGAGATAAATAAACAGACTGTTAAAGATTACTACACATTGCCATTTATTGACCAAATTTTGGATCAATTGGTGGGTAGGAAAATATATTCGTTCATGGATTACTTTGCAAGGTATAACCAAATGGCGATTGCTGAGCAAGACAAGCTGAAAATGAAATTTATCATTGTCTTTGGTACCTTTGCATACCATGTGATGGCATTTGGGTTATGTAATGCACCTAGTTTGTGGAAAAGAACAGCTGACAAGACCTTTGGTGACATCTCCCCAGAGGAGTTGAAAGTATTAATTGATGACCTGGGGGTAGCCACCGTAAGAGAAAGGCAATTGATTATTTTGTAGAAGCGTTTTGAGCTTGTAGACAATTTTGCATAGCTCTCAACCCATTGAAGTGCGTCTTTGGAGTGCCTTATGGGCTATTGTTAGGCCATGTGGTTAGTTCCGTAGGGATTGCGATTGATCTTAAAAAGATCAAGGTTATAGTCACCATTATTCTGCCATGTACTCTAAAGGAAGTACATAGCTTTTTGTCATCGGTAGGGTATTATTGAAGGTTTATCAATGCCTTGGCAGAAAGAACGTTGCCACTGACGAACCTATTGTCCTTTAGCCACTAGCCACACCCCATTTACATTATTTTATGGGGAGAAGTGTGTCTTGCCCTTAGAAATTGAGTTGTCGACCATAAGATTTGCAATCAATCATTCTTTGGGTGATGAAGTTGCCCTATTTGAGTGGTTTACGACTATAGCCTACTTGGATGAACTTAAATTGCAGAGTCTGTTGCACCAAGAGGTGGCTAAACATCAAATGAAGTAGTTGCATGATCTAAAAGTGAAGAAATATACCTTTAAGAAAGGGCAATTAGTTCTATACTACGATGCACATAGGGAACTATTTCCAGGAAAGCTGGAACCTAGATGGAATGACCCTTACAAGATAGTTCGGTTAGGTAAAAATAAGTCCACAACTTTATTAGCTGATGTATAGGAAGTGGAATTTAAGAATAAGGTTAATATTAATAAGATTAAACCTTATTATTTCTGAATATGCTAATGCACTAAATGCATTGCATGTCCATGATGGGGTTAATTAGACACCTACGGGAGAGCTTAAACTAGTTGATGGAGCAGATAATCCCTTATTTGGAGCATCCATATCTCGAGCAAAGATATCATCAGGGAAGCTTATGTGGTGGAGCAAGGGATACAAAGTGATTGAGCAAGAAGATGGTACCTTTGTGTGAGAGATCAAAGTTTCCTGCCATCACTATTTACAAATTTTGACAAGCAATCCTATTGAGGTTAATGAAGGTGGGATGGAGTCATTAGTTCATCCTCTCAATATGTTGAATTTTGACTATCATAATTATGAATAGAGGAGTTCTTGATGGTTGGATGTGTAAACCCATTATGGACGTACACGTTATACTTTGATGGAGCATCTCGAGGGCCTAATAAAAAAGGGAGTGTTGGAGTAGTTATCCGAGATCCCCGACGTAGGGTTGCAATGAAATTAGCGATTTATCTCGGGGTAGGATTCACTAACAACATGGTAGAGTATAAATCCTTGATTATGGGACTGAATATTGCCAAGATAGGTGGTATTCAGCGGTTGTTGGTAAAGGTGGATTCCCAACTAATTGTAAATCAACTCAATGGGACACATATAGTCCCGAATCCCATCCTTTGTATGTACAATCGCACTACTATAACCCTACTTGATGAATTTGAGAGCGTATCCCTTTAGTTGATTCCACGTTATTGGAATCAATTTGCAGATTCCTTAGCTAATTTTTCTTATGAGGAGGACCTCTTCTTCAACTGTGGTCCTAGTCCAGATGTTGCTCTTGATAACGAGACAGGACCTGGTCGCTTGTGGGGAGTGTTATCAGACCACACGTTATATGACAAGCAATGGTTGATATGGGTAATGTGCCGAGACCCATCTACCACTATTATCCTCGACCCATAGGTTGATCAAATGACATGTTATGCATAAGCCTCTTGCTATATATGTAGGAGGTATGGGCCACAACTTGATGCATTTACTTTAGGGCTGAGCGCCCTATTTTTCCCCTTGGAATTGAGTGTATTTTCGTATATCTGCCTTCTTCCACGGAGGGATCTATATGAGCTCGGTTGCTTGATTTCTTTAGGCTAAGAGGGCCAGTTGTTTTAAGGTTTTAATGATCTATTTCCTTAGGCTAGGAGGGCCAGTTAGTTTCATCGTCTCATGTTTGATTTCTTTAGTCCAAGAGGGCTAGCTAGTTTGCAATGAAATGTGCAATTTCTTCAGGCCAAGAGGGCCCCATGTCTGTTTGGTGCAGGTACAATTAATGGTTTTTTGTTGTAGTGATTGCACCATACAGGTTGACGAAGTTGTTGGAGGGAGCCTTTGCTATGAAGGAGCTTCCTGTGGCCATTCCAGGTGGTTTCATCCCCTTCCCGATTCTTTTCCCTTAAGCAATTAATGATATATGTGCATGTAAGGGTTACTTTCTTTTATTTGTTGGGGACTGGTACTTGAGGCATGAAGTCCCAGGTTTAGGCTCCGTATGTCTCGGGGAGGTCTAAGTAGTCATTGCCTCCTGCAAAGGCATTGTCAAGCATTGAAAGACCTGTTTTAGAAGGCAATTCTAGTGATCATGTTCTGCAGACCTACTAGGCAGTCGTTCTAGGAATTCCTATTAGTTGTGAGGTAGTTAGAGAAGCCTACTAAAATAATGATGGAAAGAGGAAAAACCCTAAATATCTGAAAGACAATATATGAATATATGGAGGTGTGTAAAAAGGGGTTCTAACCCCTATAAAAATAGAAAAGGAACGAAAGAAAAATCCTTGAGCTGTTGTTTATCGCCTTGCAAAGGCTTGGTAGGTTCCTGGGGATGACACAAGATGCGGGACTGATGCCTTGTCTTTTGAGGGGTGGCATCTAGCTGAAAAACAAAGAATACAAGAAGGTTGGAGTGAAAAGAAAAGTGAGTGTTTGAAAAGTATTCAGTGTCACCTTGCGAGGGCCTGGTAGGTTATTGGGTACCGAGACAGGACCTGAGGCTGATGCCCTATTCTCCTTGCGTCACTATGCTCAGCTCCCTCCTTTTTACATGCTCGAGTATGGAAAATAAGAGGCTAAAAGAGCACTATGCTAAAAGAAACTATGTCTTAATCAAGCTGTAGGAGTTCTCACCTAGTAGAAGCTCCTAGTTGAGTTGTCCTTAGTTAGGTAGGTAGTTTAGACCACAACTTAGGATAACCTCTTTGATAGGTTTTTTAGCTTGGCTATGTTGGAGCAATTGGTTAGTGACTAGCTTTAGACTTTCTGCAAGATTATGCTAGGCCTACTCTTGGTGTATTTCATGCCTTGGTTTTGTGAGGGGGTAGGGTGAGAGCTGTAATGTGTTTTGTTGTGTATCTTTTTTGTATCAACTTGATGCTCTTTGTGGTTGTGTTTATGTGCAGATCTTTTTGTTGGATTTGATGGGCTCAGTCACCCTCTCCCGTGGTCGCCAATGACAGATGATTTTTGATGCTGAGAAGTGCTTAAAAATAGCCAAAAATTTCAAATTTTAGGGAAAAAATAGACTTTGTTAAAGGCAGTGGTTGCAATTAGTATGATTTTAGACGACAATGCCCAAAAAGTGCTTAAAAGACCCATTGGACAATAGTTGGTGATTTTTCACAATTTTTTAGCATGTCAAACAAGACCCTAAGAGATGCCCGGAAGTTGAGGACTTCAAGATGGATGCCTAGGATTTTTCAGACTTTGAAACGGACACCGGATGAGGAAATAGGAGCGCCTAGGAGGCCAAGCCCAAAATGTCAAGTGTGAATAGGACTTAAGAAGTCCCAAAAGTCATGACTTTTGGGGGCTCCTTTAGGGAGCCCAACCAAAAATCAAATCGTGGGGGGGGGGGGGCATTTTTCCACGTGTCAGTCAAGAAGAGGGCACCATGAATCCACGTTTGATGGAGAGGGGGGTTGGAGAGCCTAAAAGCGACCCCCCCAATTGATTACATGCCCGGTCTACTCTCAATATTCACTCCCTATCGCTTTCTTCCATGCATGGAATGGCTGCCTCGTTGTGGAGATCAAAAACCAATCTTTCTCTCTCCTACATAGATGCACTTCATGTGGCAAGAATCAAGAAGAGAATCAGGAGATGGATGCTTGTCCGGGAGGCACTGAATTGTTCCAAGAGGCTGAGGAGGCTAAAGGCTGAAGATCTATGCTGAAATCGATGGCTAGTGGGTCGATACATAGTTTCAATTAAATATTCAAAAAACCCGAAATACGCAAAAAGACGGTATGCTCTATTTTATGAAAGAATTTTGCTTGTTTTTATCGTTCATTGTTTAAATGGTGCGCACATGGGTTGAATTTTTATTTGAATGTTCCTTGTATTATGTTTGAGGGCTGCAATCATTGTTATGTAGAACTTGTATTGATTCATAGCAATTATAAATTTTCAAAACCCGAAAAAACACTAATTTTGATGGAAATTGATAGTTTTTTTTATTTTGAGTGGGAAGAAATGAGTGAACATGGGATAAAAAAGAAAAAAATCTGATTTTTAGTTCATATGATTATTCATCAGAAAAAAACCAAAAAATACCTATTTTCTATTAAAAATAAATATAAAATATAAAATAAAAATAGAAAAAATGGGTTTCTTGCGTTCGAAAAAATGGAAAAAATAAGATCTATGTATGTGAATGTCTGATGGGGCTAAAGCATGAGGTTAAGTCTCAGTTTGGGCTTGTCCTCTATGTTAAAGTGCGTATTTATTGCTTTTACATACAAAAAATGACATTAAAAACCCTCTACACCTATGCACCACAACAAAATTTAAACGGTGAGGGGGAGGATGATGTTATACCATGGTTTAAGCATTGAAATAATAAAAAGTCTGATTTTTCTCTTTATGCATAACATTTAGGATGCGGTTTATGTGAAAATAATGGATCTAGCAGCACAAGGTTAGTCTTGGTGTTAGCTTCCTACAACGAAGCATTGCATATTAGCGAAAATTCATTAAAAGGGTTGTTTTTGCATGACACATAGGCTGATTTCAAACCATAATTGTTTGTGCACAAAAAAAATAAGGCATCCACCATTGCATGAATCATATACACATGGTATTTATTCCTAGTATACATAGCAATTGGTTGAAGTATAAATGACCCACGCTGGAGAGAGTAAGGCACCCAAGCTGTAGGTCTAGACGTTGGGTCCAAGGGGACAAGTAAGTGAGGACTAGTACATTCATGGAACGATATAATGTTGGTACCAAGAGCGGAGTTTTCTTCGTATGTGTTATATGTGTTAGCAAAGCATCGAGGGGCCAATCCCAAAGGTGTAGGAGGGTCATAGTGGGGCCGCGACAATCATTTGAGGGATGCCTCCTATGTTGTTCTACGTGGTGAATTACACAAAAATGTGTAGGGTCTCCCTCTGAGGAGTCTGAGAAGGTTAATGGTTGGAATACAAAATACGATACAAATGCAAAATGTGCGTACGATGCAAGGCAATGTGTCCTATTAGATGCTCCTGACCGTGAGGCCGCGGGGTTGTCTTGTGCATGTTAGAGGTTCGACTAGTGCTATAGCTAGTGCCAACCCATTTTAGGTCCCATCACCCACCTATTTCCACATGTCCAATCCCTCTTGCTCCACTTTAGTTCCAATGAAAAGAAGCACCCAACATTGAGGATGAAAGCACGATCAGTGAGTAAGACTGAGGGTTTGAATCCACTGTACATGCTAGTGTTAAAGGCAGTGGTGCATTAAGCACTGAAGCTGCCAATGGCACATTGGAGAGCCGATGGGTGTAGAGAAGCAAAGGTGGCCTGAGATGGCACATGGGAAATTACAATGTTCCATTGTAGGTCTTGGCATATATCATGGTAGGGAGTGAAGCATAGTCGTCGTTGTTGTTTGAGCATACTCATAGTTGTGAAGATCAAAAAGTAGCATGAGATCCTTTTGCTCTATCCTTTCTAAGTCTCTCTTCTAGCCTTCTTGACTGGCATCCTGAGTGCTCTCTCATAGTGGATCTTACATTGCATTGTCCTCAATCCTCATGTTAGATAGTAGTATTGCCTTGGTCATTGTATTCGCCATCGACTATCTCATCCTTATTCTCTTAAAGAATTATGTTGTGGCCAATTGGTCCCTAATTGATGTATCGATTTTAATTCTAGCAATACACTTTGGAAAATAATACCAATGTTTATCTAGATTAGCTTTGAGTGTGCTCATCATCATTCATGTGGCAGCTATGCTTGGATATTGATAACATTGATCACAAGTTGGAAAGAGAGAGAGAGAGAGAGAGAATGGGCGTGTGTGTTTAAAAAAAAAACGTCCCAAGCTATTAATGTAGGAGAAGCCCAAAGGTAGTAATGTAGTATTATAGGAGAGAATTACTAGAGTTATTTCAAGCCACCTACATCCAAAGCTATTAATGTGTAGAAAATGCCCAAAGATAATATTGTAAGAGAATTTTTCTAAACTATTTTTTACACACACACACACACACACACACACACATAGAGAGAGTGTGTATATGTGTTTTGATAAAGGTTCAAATATATTAATATAGAAAAAGCTTAAAGGTAGTATTGTGGTATTATAAGAGAGAGTTACTAGACTTTTTTAAAACCACACACACACACACACAAACTATATGTGTGTGTGTGGAGAAGGATCCAAGGTTATTAATGTAGGAGAGGATCTAAGGTAAATTATAGAAGAGAATGCTAGAAATTTATGAACAATAATACACATGCCTGTCAAGAATCGCATGGTGGGGCAACTTGCTTGAGTTTCTACACCACCAAACACACACCATACACATAAGAGGAAGATCACTTAAACACAAGAAGAGAGATATAGGCCAAGACATTTTCTTGATGGTTACAACATAAAGAAAAGTGGCATGCTAAGTTAAACAATGCATAATTGACTATACTAATTGATCGACACTACATCTATGCTAGTTATAGATAGGTGCAACAAACTGAATATAATAAGTGACAAGCTAGTGGTGGCCATGTGAGAATCATAATGACCATCGATGAATTAAGTGTAGATGTATTCAAGCCCATCTAGCTAGGCAATCCATCATGAAAGTCTAAACATGTTAAGCTTGCAATCTCAATACTCCACCTCAAGCTCAACTATATCTCTGTAACTCCAAGTAAGCCTCAAAACTTTTGAAGCTTCTCTACATCCAATGCCTTTGTGAAAATGTTAGCTATTTGATTTTGTGTGCTAACATATACCAAGTCTATCTCTCAGAGGCTTACATGATGTCACATCATACTTGGTCAACATATCCAAGCGATACTTCCTTTGCGATAGCCATAAACTATCATCACATCTGATCACCTTAATACCAAGAAAGTATATTAGCTCACCCAAATCCTTCATATCAAACTTATTCTTCAAAAAGTCCTGAACTTCAATGATCCCATTATTACTATCATCACTTGTAATAATTAAGTCATCCACATAGATGACTATGATGACCAAACCTACATCTCCCTTGCTCATATAAAGTGAGTGATCAACATCAAAATTATAAAAACCAATATTGATAAGATACTCTATGATCTTGTCAAACCATGCTCTAGGTGCTTGCTTCAACCCATAGAGCACCTTCTTTAACCTAGACACATATGTGGGATGCTCTAAATCCTTATAACTTGCTTGTTATTCCATATGCACCTCTTCTTGCAATTCACCATATAAGAAGGCATTCTTAGTATCCATTTTTTGCAAACTCCAACTTTTTGCTATTGCCAAAGCAATCATGCATCTAACAGTTGCCACCCTAAACATTATATTAAGGAATTTAGAAATCTCCCAAGTTCCATTCTCAAATTAGAATAAAGATTTGACCATGTGGCTAAATCTTAATCCCTTTTTTGAATATGAAAATTCGAACTATTATCTATATAGAACCTAGAAAGAAAAAGTTTCACCTCCAAAGAAGGGGGTAAAATTTTGATCATGTGACCAAATATTGACCGTTCTATAAATTTCCAAAATATATGAAAAATTCCAAACCCCTAGATTGAATGTCTCTTCATAATCTATGCCATATGTTTGAGCATAGCCTTTTGCAACCAACCTTACCTTATACTTGCTAACTAAACCATTAGCATTATGCTTGATTTTGTAAACCCACTTACAAACAATAGCTTTCTTTCTCTTAGGAAAGGGTACCAAATCCCAAGTCTTATTGACTTCTAATGCAACCATCTCCTCATTCATTGTTGCTGCATCCCAATGAGCATGACTTATAGCATCCTCAAAATAAGTGGACTCAACATCCTTAACTATCTTCACTATTATATATAAGCATAATGGTGAGCTACATAACCTTTAAATCCAAATCTTTTAACAATATATCTGACCCTGCTAGATCACTTACTAAATCCTTTACATTACTATATGCTCTCCGTACACTTGGTGTCCTGATTGAAGGAAGCTCATCATCCAAAATCTTTGAATCACTAGAATCTCCACCAAATCCTGAATGACTAGTAGATGCATCATTATTATCCAACACTTTCTTCTTTTCTTTGTCTTTACTTGCAACACTTGTTGTAGATCCACTCGAAGATGTGGGGCTCCTACTTAGTCTCCCAGACCAAAGACTAACTATAGGTATAGTAATAGATGATGTTTTTGATCCACTAAGGCTTTTTTATTCTTGTTTTTCTTTCTACACATAACTATCATGATCATCATCATCATCTAATACATCACCAGTAGATGCATATCAAGTGCTCGTCTCATAAAAAGTAATGTCTTTGCTCACTCTAAACTCACCTGTGACAGGGTTATAACGACAATAACTCTTCTACTCTAAAGAGTATCCAATAAACATACATTTTGCAATCTTTGGATCAAGCTTCTTTTATAGCTCATCTAGCACATAAACATATGAAATATATCCAAACACTTTCAAGTGTGATACATCAAGCTTCTTGCATGTAAAGCATTCTTTGAGGGTCATCCCATGAACTGCAATTCTGGGAGTTCTGTTCATAGTACAGGTAGCAATATGAACAACTTCAAACCAAAAATGTTTTGGCATATTCTTTTCAGTCATCTATGCCCGTGCAACTTCTACAATATGTCTATTTTTTCTTTTTGCAACCCCATTTTGATATGGGGTATACCTTCAAGTAAATTTTCTCTTTATCCCATGAGACCTCAAGAAGCTACTAAACTCATTAGAGAGGTACTCTCTCCCTCCATCTCATCTCAAGCACTTAACTTTCCAGTCTATCTTTGTTTCAACAACTTCCTTGAAAGATTTGAAGTGCTCAAATACATCACTTTTTTTCTTCATGAAACATACCCATAGCTTCCTTGAACAATCATCAATAAGCGTGATAAAGTTTTTGCTGCGACCAAGAGATACATTTTATATAGGCCCCCAAACATCTCTATGTATAACATTAATTATATTTCTCCTCATATCTTCATCATCCAAAAAGGTTGTCTTGCATTCTTACCAAACTGGCATGCTACATACAATTTATGAAATTTCTTAACTCTAAAAAGGAGACAACCATATAACCAATCCTTTGGACTGCATTAATTTCAGCCTTTGCATATTTGCATGTCCAATGCATTTATGCCATATCTCAATGTCTACAACCACTTCTTTTCCTTTAGCATACATAGCAGCATTCATTATAAGAATTTGAGCATCTAAAGTGAATATGCAACCAACTCTACTTCCTTTTGTGACCAACTTGCACTTATCATTAAAGTCTTCTACAAAGCAACCTTTTGCATTAAATCAAACCAACAACCCTTTCTCTACCATTTGCCCAAATAGACACTAAATTGTTTGTACTAATGGCACATGTAATACATCAGACAAACTCTTTGTCTAGCCATTGTGCAAGGATAAGGGAACCTTTCCAATGTGTGAAATTGTGTGGCATGAATCATCACCCAACTTTTCCCATAACTTGGATTTTGTAACTCGTGCATCTCTCTAAACCATTCAACATGATTGGTCAAATGATTAGATACACCTGAATTGACATACCATACATAATCATGTGTCCCCTTTTCTATAACACTATTTATCATATGCTACATATCAAGGAAACACTCATTTTTATCTTCATTCTATCCTAAAGATTATGCATAGTTTCCTTGCTGCAATTTACCACTCTGGTAATCATCCTTCTTAGCATAATAATGGGATGTAATATGACATGTTTTGCCACAATAATAGCAAACAATAGCAGAATTTGTAAAACCTTTATTCTACCATCCACCTCTTCCTCTAGAGCTCCCCCTTCCTCTAAAGATTCAATGGCCTCCTAAAACTTGCATTTTACCAAATTGTTGATTTAATTTGTTTTGTTGCTTATCACTAACACATCCCATACCACAACCTCTAGAAAGAGGCTTTGCCATGTTTCCTTCTTAAACTTGAGTAAATTTGGATCTATTTACTATTTCTTTCAAACAAGTCATGTAACGTGTCCACAAGTATCATCCCGGACACGTCTTAGCAGTCCATCGGAAAGGATGTCTAGAAAACTCTACTCGGTACTCCCATGGAATGTTACGGGTTTTGCGATCTAGGTCTTCCCACGTCTGCCACGTAGTGGAAGTATCCTGGCCGTTCCCACTTAGGATCGACCGGAATTAGGGTTTTCCTGATTGGTCATTAGCTAACATCAACTAGCGTCAGACCCGAGCGAACTACTTTACACAAAAACGCCAGGTCCGAAGCGGATTCACGTTGCACTTGGTTCAAGGAGAATGGGAAACGAGAGGCATGCAAAGCTCAACCTCTCTGCCATAAGGCATAGTCCCATTCTGTTCCCCTAAAACAGTGTAAATCGGGTAAGACGTAACTCTAGGTCATCGTTCTCGTTATTTGTTTTGATGAAGATGATCATCCCGCAGTTCTTCGAGATTTTTGAGAAAAGTTCCCGGCTAACCGGGACCACCCAACCGTAGGACGGACCCATGGTCCATCCTCCACACTTTCCTCGGTTTGTTTTAGTTATGTAATTATCTAACACATTAATTTGACATATAACAATTATCTTCTTTAATTAATCCTGTTAAGCACTGGTTCCTTCACGTAATCTTATCACGTGACATAGAAAAACAATATCAAGCAAGTTTTTTTTTTACATTTCATCATTTTATCTTTGAAATACAAGGAGTTCCGCTCGTAGGCTTGTCCATAATCCGCCCGAAGGCTATCTAGTAATCCCCAGGGATCACTATTCCAAGCTTCCGCCCGTAGACTAGTATGCGGGCCTCGAGATCCAATCTCGAGTCACGTTAGCCTCTTGTGCAGGACCCGGAAGGCGAGGGATTTATGCCCAGAGCTCCCCTTGGCACCCAAGCATCCTCTTGCTCCAAGTAGAGCTCAACGAAAAGACCTCTCGCGGCAGGTTTGGTCCACGTTCCCGGCGCAGTCAACAACCCCCTTGGTTAGGGTCAGGCAGGCAGTCGAGGGTAACTGAAGCTGCCTCTCTCTTCAGGCCTTCAACCTGAAGCATTAGATATCATTTTATCCTTTAGTTCTTTGAGCAAACAATGCAAATAGTGCTTTCTAAACTTTTACAAGCACAATCAATTCCAATGGCCGTTTATTTGGCCAACTGTTAAGGAGTGAATCCTTCTCTCCGAGTGCATCCAGCATTCAATCCGGGATCAATTGCGACTTGGCAAGATCCCCAAGGGTTTGTTTGTTCACCCTTTTGTCCTTGGGTTAGGGCCATACCCTGTTAACCCAACTTAACCAATACCTTAGGTTTTATTAACAGTAAATCCTGGCGACCATGTCGCTCCAATTTATTGATTGATCATTTGCTTCCAAGCAAATACCTAACTTCCCTTTACTTGGCAAATTTTCCCCAAGAAAGGTGATGTAACAGGATGACTACTCATCCTCTTGCAAGTTAAACTTGCGCAAGAACTTGCCAACCTCATTTCAAGAAATGGGAAAACTCTCTTGTGAACAAACCACAAGTCTATGCAACGTTGCAACTTATTGCACAAGTGTCACATCTATTCCATGGGATCATTTCACCCATTGAACGGCGTTTTCTGGTCACGGAATTATCTCCAGACGAGAAGCAGGGTTTAGGGTGTCTTCTTACCCAACCCATTCCTAATTACACTAGGCCGGTCCTAGGAATTCCAACTCAATCCGAGTTTCATCATTTGAACGAGTGATCCTTAGGGTAGAAACCTTAGATCGTTTTATGCATGAGCGTCCAATTGTCCCTACATTCTGTGAATGTGGGTAGGATCTTTGGTTCAAGGGTTCGTCTTGGTAACAAGTGCGTGAAACTAGGTCAAGTCCTTAACGTGCTAAACCCTAGTTAGCACTTGGGTTATTTATCGTATCGGTTGAGCCATCCTATGCAAATCCCTTGCGGGTTAAGCGATTAAGATAATTCGATCTACTTGTCTTGCGACAAGGACGAACCATCCCTAGAGATGCTAACTTGATCTTAAAGGAGAAAGCTAGTTGTAACATCTCACAATTCACCTAAATGCGTGATTCATTGCTTCTACGTACCCCTAAATTCGCAATAACCCTAACTTTTCTTGTTAAGATCAAAACGCATGTTAAATTGTGGCATAACTTCCATTGATCCTACTAGGACTTGCATTCAAGAATCATGCCCACAATTCTTTTTCTAAGCTTTTAAGATTTCATGCTTCAATAAACCATGCAGCCTTTGCCTAAATACAACTCTTGATGAATGAAATTTTTCATATGACAAATGTGCAACATGCACTCCTTTCCTGACTACAACGTAGTGAAATTCATGCCAAAAAAACTAGAGTTGACCTATTCCAATTTACAATCACATGCCACACGCAAATTCCTAGAATCATTTTTGCGCTCTTCTATTTCCTACGGGGTTAAGGACTTTCCCTAATGAATCATTCAATGAAGATTTGTCCAAAAAATGCGACGTGCAATTAATCTTTCCATGCCTAGTCAAAGGTGCACTTTAATAATCTCAACCTTATAATGATAGGTAATAGGTGTTCTAGGCCATCACTTTGACATGCACGACAAGGCAACATACTATTAAGGACGTTAAATGGATAGACAATTTCTTTATATGGAAAATACCAATACCCAATTTCATGTCATGAACTAATTCTAATCATTGTTCAAATAGTCGATTTATTTCCAGTTGCATTTAACTTGACTAGGTGATTTTAAGCATGCATAGGTGCTTCCTAATCCATGAAGTTATCGTGATTAATGCAATGCTTTTACGTGGAATCAAAATTAGTAAAAACCTAGACTTGGGGGCTCGGGGAGATATCCACATGAATATTAGGAGAAGAACCTTTTGTGATTGCGCCTTGTGACTTTTTTAGGGCCCATCGTGAATTCGATCTCTCTTTGGTTAGCCTTCATGGATTTCGAACTTCTTGCCTTGGCTTGCAGTCTTATGATGTTGGCACATCTCCATCTTACGCGAAAATTCCCTTTGAAGTACAGATCCTTGAAGAAGTACTGGCTTGCAAGATTTGGCTTACGAAAGGCCTGAGGGTTTGGAGTTTGGACCTTTTTTGTGGGAGAGGAGGGAGTTCGCAAAAAAGGCTCTTGTGAATGGCCTTGGGGAAATGGAGACTTTGAGAGTTCTTCCTCTTCTTCTCTAAAAATCCCGAGGCTAGGGATGGGCTTGTGGGTGATCGGTGGGAAGGGCTTTATACTTATTTTCTTCAAAATCACAAGGGTAAAGATCTTGTGGACAGGGAGTTTAAGAAAATCCTCCTCTTCTCTACAAGACCCGGGGGGAAGAAATAGGGATGGCTTATGGGGGGTTTAGTGGGAAGGGCTTAGAGAAACCCCTCTTCTTCTTTACAAAGAACCGGACCTAGGCCTTGTGGGAGATTTGGTAGGAAGGCCTTATAGGCTTCCTCTTCGAACCCCAGGGAGGAGAAAATGATCTAGTGGGAAATCTAGTGGAAAGGACCTTTTTCACCTCCTTTTCTTCAAATCCCGGGATGGGCTTATTGTGATTTGGTAGGAAGGGGTGTTATGGAAGCCCCTTAGAAGCTTCCAAATAAGAAGCTTCTAGCTTCTAATCATGGACAGCAGTGTGGTATTACCACGTGGGTTGAAATGACGTCGAAATGCTAGATGGGAAAGGATGGACGTTAACTTGGGATGGTGGCGGCGTGGAAGCCTATGGCTCAGTTGGCGGCTTTCAACGATGGCAGCGGCGGCCTCAGTCACAGGCGGCAGAAAACTTACGCAGCTCCTTCACCCCATGCAACTTTGACGTCTCCTTCAGCCTCCTATTCACACGATGGCCTTTGCAGACTGTCGCAACCTCTAGCTTCTTCCCCTTCGTCAATAATAGCCTCCATAGCCTGTCGCCTTCCTCCTCTCACCTCTCAAGTAGCATGTCGTAGCCTTTTTTTCCCCTCCCTTCAACACCTTAGAGGGTGTATTTATAGGACAAGGGGGGGAGAGGGCTCCCTCCCCCACGTGGCCCCCTTGCATGGTATCCTCCCTTCCACCTCCTTAGTTTCCCAATATAGCCCATCCCCTTCCCTCAGCCACGCTTTGGCTGGGGGGAAGGTAAATAAAAAAAATTTGCAATAAACTTATCATCATCCTCCTGACCTCCTCCCAAGAGGATGTTTCCCCGTAGGTGATGCGGTTTTTGATCCTCGGTCTCGGTTGACCAATGCGGAGTACTCCTTTTCTCGCGTACGGTCATAAATCAACTACCGGAAATGGAGATAATCTTTTCATGAATTTATGGTGTGCGGGAGGTTGGTCTAGTAATATTTTTATTCAAATGGAAATATTACAAGTTACTATGCATATTGATCTCTTCAGTAATCATGAGAGAGACCAACTCATCATAAATTGGAAATGGCTTCTGTACATATATAGAAGGAACAAATGATTTTCAACTCTTCTCATTATTAAGGCCATACAAAGTAGATAAAATAAAATCATCATCATAAAACATTGCATCAATTGTTGCTAAAGCATCTACAATATTCCTCATCTTTAGAAAATACTCATTGACAAACATTTTCCCTTACTTCAAGATATTTGAGTTGAATCGTTTGTGCCTTTGTATTTACTAAAAATACATTTTCAAAAATTGACCAAGCTGTAGTGAAGTTCCTGTGTTCCCGATATGTCCGAGCATAATATTATTAATAGTTGTAGATACCTAATATATCACTTTTTTTTGCATTCCATTCCTTCCATGCCTTTAATTAATCTACAGTCGCAAGGATACTTAACTCTGGCTCCTTTTCTTCACCTGAAACAAACTCATAAAGGGCCTTTCTAGCGATGAAGTTCATCACATAAATCTTTCATGAAGGGTAGTTGTTCTTGTCTAGCTTCTCAATGATGGGATTTCCACTGTTATCACAAAAATGATACAAAACGGCAAGCAAGTCTTCTGCAACCTTTTACAATAAGTGTACAGTAATACACAAAGCAACCTTTTTCACTGATTACACAATAGTATATGTAATTTGCAACCTATTCACAAATAAAACTTATGCTTGATTCTTGGTAAACACCTCAAAATTTATAAATTCAAAATCTACAACTTGTGTACCCATTTTTTTTAATACAACTAAAATCGTAGTATATCCTGAAACTACTATGTCTGCAACCTTGTGGCTCTAAAATGGAGCCCAAAAACGGTCTCAAATGCCCAAAAAAGCAGTGGAAAAGCCCTTTAAGGCTCATCTATTGAATATACGGTGCTTTGCTTACGTACTAAATCTCACATCAAGGTCAGTCATTGCAATCCCTAATGAACTCACCACATGGCCTAACAATAGCCCATGAGGCACCCCACAAATACACTTCCATGGGATAAGAGGTATGAAAAATTATCTGCAACAGTCAAAACACTTTTGCAAAATAATCAACTTCCTTTCTCTTATGGTGGCTACCCCTAGATCATCTACAAGTGCATCCCAGAAGAAAGCTTCCTTCTTCAACCTGTTAGTCAAAGGAGTTGCAAGAGCCAAGAAGAGAAGAAGAGAGGAGAAGATGGAGAGCTTCTCCTCCTCGGCCCCTCGCCCTCACACACTCACTCCCTCACACTCTCACACTCCCTCACAAGCTCAAGCAAGCAAGCAAGAAGAAGAAGAAGAAAAAGAAGAAGAGGAGGAGGAGATCCACTTTTGGCCACACACAAGAATGAGCTTCTCATTCACTTTTCAACTTTATATACAAAACCCTAAATCCCTTTTGGGCAATCATCCCCTTATCCCCTTTTTTACATGGCCATCGTGGCCTAGGCCCTTTTCCAATTGTCCTCCTATCTTCCTAGCTTCCTTTCCACCGCTCATCTACATTTACAAATTACACGGGTGAGAGTCTGACACTCAAATTAAATCATGATGTGCTTGTGCTCTTTTAAAAAAGTATTAACTTGTGCTTTTCCTTGTGCGCCTTTTTTCCTTATTTAGGAATTTTTTGTGCTTCTTGTGTTTTTAGATTTTTCTTGGTGCGCCTTGGTCTTCCATTTCACTTGGCCTTAGCCTTTGTCTTCTACTTTAGCTTTTTCAAAATTTCCACCTTCTTCGTCTGACGGTTAACATTACCCCCTTCCTAGACAAGTGTCAGTCCCATGGCACTCACCATCATAGATAGAGGCTTTGGCATGCACTAAAGATGTGGGTGGAAGGGACATCTATGGTTGTTGTGGAGGAGTATTGGTGGTGGTGTGGAGGAAGGTTGTTGGGGGCATGTTGGTGGCCTAGGTGGCTGGTGGTAGGGTTGTTGGAGTTGGTGGCCTGGCTGTTCTTTGTTGGGGATTGCACTAATGGCTAGCACAAGTGTTGGTTTGTTGGGGATTCTACACATGATGATTCTTGGAGGGCTTGCAGGATGATAAAGGATAAGAATTCAGAGTTGAGTGGTCGATGAAGAGCAAACGACACTTTCGTTGGAGTCTTCAATACCTGCAATTGAAAACCTCTCATAGGTGGTCTCTCCCTAGGGATAGTTCTAGTCTTCTTTATCGTGCTGGAAGTTGGTGCCACATAGGTTGGGTCTCTATGAGACAGGAATTTGGCCAATTGCTCCTCTGAGACTACCATAATCTGGGCTCCTAGTTCGGCCATTGCAACGCGGCTTTCAAACCAACATTTTTCAAATTGACTTCGACCCTCTGATTGTCGCTTTAGTTGCTCTATCTCTAAGAGATTTGGTTGGCAGAGCACATCATTGAATGTTATAGTTAAGTGTAGTGTGTCGGCTTCTTTGTTAGAGATGAGTCGCATGTGTTCATGCAGGAGCCTGTCATAGTGCTCGTCAAGATGTTCTTGCTCTTCCCAGGATAGGGAAGATGGCAAGTATTCTTCAAGCTGCTCCTTAGGGAATGCACCCATGTCTGCAAGGATGTAGACATGTGTGAATACTTTGAGTTTAGCATCCAACTCTGTCAAGCATTCAGCGGCATATCTATGTTCAACGAGGGCTTGCTCGGTTGCTATCTCATGCAAGGTTCTAGGAGTTTCCCTAGGCTTTAGCATAGTTGGGGGCTCACACATGAGCAAGATTGGTCAACGTTAGGATCGCTTATGCTCTCAAGGTTTGTGCATTTTTCCTGAGTTTTTGCTGCATTTTATCATGGTTCTCCTCGGATGTGACTGGTATAGATTTGTCACCATGTTGTGATAGTGTTGTATCCACTCTTGAATGGTCAATGTGAGTTATGTCACCCTATTGTGATAGTGTTGTATTCACTCTTGAATGGTCAATCTGAGTTCTGTTCTTGGTGGATTGAGTATTGCAAGCAACCATTGATGGTAACAATTGCTTTGATTTTTCAAAACACATAGATGTATCTGAGGTTTCACCGCTATTAGGAGAGACATTAATGGGTTCATTGGTGGACTTGATGCTTTATTCCCCAGGTCTCCAGTGCTCTTGGTCTCAAGGTTCTTGGGGTCCACAACCACCTGTAAATGTTGTTGTTTTTGTTGTTTCCTCCTCTTTTTCTTGGTCAATGAAGGTGCATAACTTAATGACTCGGGACCCTGAACTAGGTCAGTCGTTGATGTGCTTGGTTGGGCCTCAGCTTTCCCCTTCTCTAGTGTGTCTTCATGGGATGTAGCTGCACCCTGCTCGATAGCCTTGTTAGGTTGATTGGTCAGATGCGCCATCTCCTTGGCCACATATTTGAGAGGTTTCTCCTTAAGCCTAAGCTTTAGGTGCTTTGGAAGTGTTGGAGTTGTCAAGGATGTTGGTTGCAAAACCCCCCCTAGGTGAACTACTAATAAGGACACATTCCGCAAGGGTCGTTGTCACGACCAACGGCTGTGATTGTTGTGATCCCTGATTGGAAGTGGTAGCAGCTAGTCTAGTGGGCTGGCTAATCTTGGTGGATTGCGATGTCAAGTCCCTAGGGCGATCGGAAGCGGTCATGTCTTTTGTTGCCCTTTGAGCATCCACCTGTGTAGATCAAGCATGAGTTGAGCTAGCCATGGTGGCATGCATAGGCATATCCTTAGATTGAGAGCTAAGGGTGGTGTCATGTCCAGCCTCTTGGACATTTGGAAGCTTAGATGTAGGTAGAGATTGGGATTGAGTAGCCGCACTTGATGACTGTTGAGCATCCTGTGCCCGTTTATGGAAAGAGGGTGTATGAGACTTGGGACTCCTAAGTGGCCTTGACACTGGCTGGGAGATTTACTCGTGGCTGTTAGATGATTTTTCTATTTGATTTATTGAGCATTTAACTTTGCCATGAGCGATGTTGTGCCTATAATGCCTGTTATCCTCTTGGGAAATCAAAGGCTCCTTGGGCACTAGTGGCTTTTGCATATCCTCAACGATTACATCTGATATCTACTTGTCAAGCATGCTAGGCTGAGGATCTACCCTCTGATTGGTCCCATTTGGTTTCTTGATTTAGACCGTGAGGGGCTTGGTCACTCCACTATTGTTGACTCGAGACTTGGTTTTTCATTTAGATCTCCTCCTATGCTTCTTTTCTCTTGATACAATCTGGCCTTCTGTCGACAAAGGAGGTTTAGCAAGGGGTTTTGGCACCCAAATCCATCGATTACGTACATAATACCCTTGAGCACGTAGCAACGCTTTGGATATCCATTGTGGAATTATGTTGACCCTCCATCGATGCCGTCATCTATAAGGCTTGGGCTTCTTTTGGGGTCTTGTATGATATTTGTAAGTCTAAAGCCCATCCTTGGCATTGTCTCTTGACCTTCTTGTTTTAGACATGGCCTCACTCACTGGTTCTTGTTGTTCGACCTGTGCTTGTATCAACTCTTCCAACAAGTCCTTGCTCTTGTTAGTAGGCTTGACTGTTATGTCAACACCTTCCTTGCCTTTCCCTTGAGGTTCGATGAGATCACCCTTGCTAAAGGTTGTGACTATCCTCACACCCAGTAGTGTCAGGTGTATTCTCTATGCTACATAGTCAGCCTCACACTTGGTCTCCCTTTTGAAGGGTCTTCCTAGGAGGGTTTCCTTACCGTAATTAGCACTATTTGGAGAAACATGAAATAGGATAGGCAAGCTTTCAGTTTCAATTGTCGCAAGGATTTTGCACTTCACTATGAGTGCTTATGGGTGTCCCCCGTAAGGGCTAAGGGTTGCATTAGTTAGTGTGAGATCTGGTTGGCCTAGTAGGGTCCATGATTCATAGGTCAAGATATTAAAATATGCTTCTTCATTAATTAGAGCATTGATAGTATGCTCTCTTTTCACGGTGAGTTTGACCCTAAGATAAGTAGGCGGTACTATGTCTTCATCTTCTAGGTCTTGGCTTATAAATTTAAGCTTTCTAACAAATGCCCTTGAGTCCCCAACTGCACGACCAGATGTGGATTCTCCACTAATGTCTTGAATCACCTGTGTAGTGCTATTCAAGGAGCATCTATTATCAGACTATCATATCTAGCCATTCTCGCTATTGTAGCTTGATGTTTTTGCTTTCCGCTTTGACTAAATGCAATCCGAATGCAACACGTATGTGTTTTTGCAATGTGGCCTTTAATTTTCCCTTGTTGGCTAGATTGGCCCATTGAGGTTCTAGGGTCTCTGTTTGTCTCTATTCGAGTATGGGCTTTTGGTTGCTCTTTTGCAAGTGAGAATCCATGCTTGTGTAGCCATTACTACACTAGGGTCCAATTTGGAGGACCTGCCACGGCATGCGTTTTCTCTCCAGCCTACTTGGAGGAGGTGCGGAGGGGGAAGGGTCCGGGCGGTTTATGGCTTAGCAGGTTGTCTATAGAACTCTAGGTCTCGCGACAGCCTACGCAAGTTACTAAGCAGCTGCGCCTTACAATTTTTCCTATTCCTTATGCTAGAATCGAGTTTTGAGCATCAGGAGGACTCACGACAGGTTGTGCGGTTGTGAGCTCTAGCTGGGTCTGGTCTAATTTTTGAAAAATTTGGAAAAGTCCACACTCGGTCCAACTTGTCCAAATTGCAGGAGTCGAGTGGGTGACTTGGATGGGCCAAGGCACATGAGCCGAGGGCCAAATGGACGACTCGGACAGGGTGGACTCGGACGGACCGAGGTACTGACTTGGACGGGTCGAGGGAGTCTACATGGATGGGCCAAGGCACGTGGGCCATATCAAGTTTTTCCGAAGGTCAAATGGAGGAATGGGCTAAGGGCCGAGTTAGGTGCGTCAAGTCGGCAGGGCCGAGGACCAAATGGCTGAGCGGTCTGAGAATCCATTCTGGGACTCAGCCCCGAATCGCGGTCACTCGGATGGACCGAACGCGACACGTTTTTTTATTGGGCTTCAAAAAATTCGTCACACCAAGAAATGGAGGCCATCCATTGGTCGAGCAGCTTCAGATCCAACCTACTCATGCAGTGGAAGATGTGGAATTACCTGGGCTGGGCAAATAACTCCCGGATGACTAGATCGAAGTGGATCCACTCAATGAAGCTTCTTTCTTCCTCTCTCCTGCTCTTTTGAAACCCTACAATGCACAATGTGGTCTTTCTTACCACTCTTAGCCCCTTATCACCTTGTCATGGTTTGCACTTACCTTAATCTTGCTTCCCTTACTAACATTTAATCCAAAATTTCATTTCTTGCCATTCTTTTCTGTGTTTCAGCCTGTTATACATCAACAAAAAACCCTACTGTTTGCTCCAACGTTTTTCTCCTATCCTTTCCAAATGCAAGAAAAAACTATAAGGAAAATACCTACAATACTCCCTCATGCTTTCCCAAGTCCAAAATAACAAAAAACTACTTGCTAAGGAGATCAAATACCTCTTCAAACTCCCTCGCTTCCTACCTATCTACCTCAAGCACCGGTTCGGGGAAAACCCTACTTCAATGCTTGATTTGAGCCGCGCAAGCTCTCAAGGCTTGAATCCGTTGGTCTGAGAAACAAAACCAAAATATGGGAGCTTTCTCTCAATCGCCAAGACCCACGGATCGCTTATTGTTTCAAGTGTTCCAAGTTGAGCACTAATGGCTACCTCTCACATAGCCGACGCGCCCTCCATATCTACGGGTGTAGTGAGCTTACCTTCATGCCGATCGAGTTACCTCGTCTCCTGCGCACTCCCGTAGCTCCATGATCCAAGTGCAAGCTTCAAGCAAGTTCCATCCTCAAGCTCCACGCTCCAAGCTCCATTGCCACGAGCAAGAGAAGAGAAGAGAAGAGAAGAGAAGAGAAGAAGAGAGGAGAAGATGGAGAGCTTCTCCTCCTCAGTCCCTTGCCCTCACACACTCACTCCCTCACACTGTCACACTCCCTCTCTCAAGCACAAGCTCAAGCAAGCAAGCAAGCAAGCAAGAAGAAGAAGAAGAAGAAGAAGAAGAAGAGGCGACCCACTTTTGGCCACACACAAGAATGAGCTTCTCATTCACTTTTCAACTTTATATACAAAACCCTAAATCCCTTTTGGACAGTCATCCCCTTATCCCCTTTTTTACATGGCTGGCCATGGCATAGGCCTTTTTCCCATTGTCCTCCTATCTTCCTAGCTTCCTTTCCACCGCCGGTCTACATTTACAAATTGCACGGGTGAGAGACACTCCTTAAATTACATAATGATGCGCTTGTGCTCTTTTACAAAAGTATTGACTTGCACTTTTCCTTGTGCACATTTTTCCCTTTTTTAGGAATTTTCTGTGCTTATTGTGTTTCTAGATTTTTCTTGGCGTACCTTCGTCTTCCGTTTCACTTTGCCTTGGCCTTTGTCTTCTGCTTTATATCTTCCAGATTTTCCACCTTGTTCGTCTAATGGTTAACAATCCCTTTTTACTAACAACCATCGAATACCACCTTTCTTGGCAATATTCAGCCCCATAATCAAGGATTTATACTCTGCCATGTTGTTAGTGAATCCTACCCCGAGATAAACAACTAATTTCATTGTAACTCTATGTTGGGGATCTTGAATGACTACTCCAATGCTCCCTTTTTTATTAGGGCCCCTGGATGCTCCATTAAAGTATAATGTGCATGTCCAGAATGGGTTTACAGAACCATCCATCAAGAACTCCCCTATTCATAATTATGATAGTCAAAATTCAACATACTTAGAGAATGAACTGACGTCTCCATCCCACCTTCTTCATTCAACACGATAGGGATGCTTGTCAAAATTTGTAAATAGTGATGGCAATAAACTTTGATTTTCCATTCAAAGGTATCCTCTTCTTTCTCAACCACTTTGCATCCTTTTCTCCTCCAGATAAGCTTTCCCTGATGATATATTTTCTCTAGATATGGGTGCTCCAGATTGCCCCATCAACTAGTTTAAGCTCTCCTCTTGTAAGTTTGAGATCAATCCCAATATGGACTTGCAATTCATTTAGCACGTTAGCATACTAAAAAATAATAAGGTTTAATCTTATTAAGATTAACCTTATTTTTAAATTCCACTCCCAGTAGATCAGCTAGTAAAGCCATGGACTTATTTGTACCTATCCTATCTACCTTCTAAGGGCCATCCCATCTAGGTTCTAGCTTCCCTGGAAATAGCTCCCTACACACATCGTAATACAAAACTAACTATCCTTTTTTAAAGGTATATATCTTCACTTTTAGATCATGCAACTGCTTCATCTGACGCTTAGCCACTTCTTGGTGCAACAAACTCTACAATTTAATCTCATCCAAGTAGGCCAGAGTCGTAAAACGCTCGAATAGGGCATCCTTGTCACCCAAAGAATGATTGATTGTGAATCTTATGGTCAATAACTCAATTTCTAAGGGCAAGACACATTTCTCCCCATAAACTAATTTGTACACATGGCCCTCTTTCCCTAACAAGATCAAACATTATATCCAAAGAAATTTGTCTTAGTTGGAATAAAATGGGCTACTTTGGCGAGTCTATTCACCACCACATATATACTATTCCATCCCTTTTTGGTAATAGGCAACCCAATAATGAAGTCCAAGGTAATGTGCATACATTTGTCCATAGGAATAGGTAATGGCTGCAACAAACCACCTAGCTTATGGGTGATGTCCTTATTCTTTTGACAAGGATTACACTTCTTGACAAAATCTTTAACACCTTTCCAATAAAATCTTTTATTAATCTTGTCATATGTTTTAAAAACTCCAAGGTGTCCAACTAAAGGCACAAAGAATGCAACTCGTCCATAATTTTTCGTCTAAAAGAAGTAGAGAAAATAATAATCTTGCCATTTAACCATATTAGAAAATTTCTAAGAAGATAATGAGAGTTATCCTCTATGAGTCCTTGCTATTATTTCTAAAAAACATGGTTGAGGTCTTCATCCAAGAGATAGGCTTCGTGTAATTCTTCAATCGAATCACTATGTAGCTCAGCCATAGCTAAAACTTTACATGCTCACATACGACAAAGACAATCAACCACTACATTGCCTTTGCCCCTTATATGACTAATGTCAAAATCATAATTCTATAGTATAGCTAACCATCTACATTGCTTAGAGGTAAGATTGGACTAAGTGAGAAAATACTTTAGGACCCTGCAATAACTTTGAACTCTAAACCGGCTGCCATACAAATAATGGTATCATTTCTTCACATGTAAGATAGGCAACATCTCTTGATCATAGACATTCATGACCATTTTCTTATCTATAAGCTTGCAACTTTAAAAGGCAATCACTCCATGCTCTTTTAACAAAATAGCCCCTATGCTGTAAAAGTTGGATAGGACATGTGGGCAATATATAATACCTACATCTATACTTCAATGATGAAGGCGGTATCTGTAATAACTTGTAGTATTCTGAAATTCCATGTTTCAACCTATTTTAATCTTCAAGGTACTTGAGTCTTTAAAAGTGCTTCAATCTTCAATTATCCACTCATTGTACATATGTGAGGGATAAAATGCCAAGACAGGCTCCCTATATGAGCTATGAATCACTAGGAGCTGGGCAAAGTTCCCACGGGGGTCGATTAGTTACAGCCCTTCGGTATCTTTAATAGTGCGGGAGAGTCATCTTTGTATTATCCCACTATCTCCCTCAACATCCACCTTTTTCCTCATTGAGAATATCAACATGGCAATGGCATGCTACTCTAATCAATCAACATGATATGCATTACTAAAATTTTCATTCAATCCTTTACATGAAACGTAAGAGAATTGAAATTTGGCAAAATGAATGGGAAGAGAGTTATGCAATGTAGTGACTCACTACTAACTTACCCTTTTACAATGGATTATGATATATTTTTTCCATGAATAAAAATTTATTAAAAAATCAATGGATTAGAGTAAGCAATCTTATCAATTGGGGCTTAATCAATTGGATTGAATGCAATGTTGGGACTGTCAAAAGCTTCTAATTCACTAATTGGATAAAATATGCATCAAATAAACAATGCATTTCATGAATAGACTAAATTAAGCAATGATTGGCTGAAATTTGATGGATACTTTACCATTCTTTAATCTTTTAATAAATTGGATAAAGCTCAGAAATTTGATGAATGAGAGAGATTAAGAATTGAAGAGGAATACCATTTGTATATTTGATGAAGGCTTGAATGATCACCAAATGCTTGACGAAGTCTCCAGTTGTCCAATGGTGCTAAAATAATCTTCAATGCTTGTGCATTAAATGCTTGGAAGCAATTTCGAGGCTTCAAAATTTGAACTCCATAGAAGCAAAAAATTTCAAATTTGAACTCCATAGAAGCTCTCAAGCTTTAATCCTTGGTCATTCATGCTCAATCTTTACAATTTCTACAAGAATCTTTACTAAAATGAATTCCTAGGATAAAATGATAAAGAATCTTTAAGAAATTGAAAATAAATTGAAGCTTGAGCTAAAGCATTCATGGCTGTTCACTGGGGCTAGGGTTTCTTAGAAATGGGAGATAAAGAGAATGCCAACTTTGCCAACAATTTGTGGAACCTTTTGCATACAAAAGACCAATAACGAAGCCTTGGACCAAGTAGTGATCAACAACATGAGAAATCAACCAGAGAATAGCCTGAAAATTGCACCACAATTTCTTGGGACATTTACAGCAGTCCAATAGTCCAACTTTTGTGCAATCGGGTAGTCCTATTGAGGATGAAGAGTGGAAGAAAATTCAAGCATGAAATGATTGGAAAACTTCATGATCCGAGAGGTAGAAGGAGATCTCTATTGAAAAATCCATGGAAGCTTGACAATAGGTTGAGAAAGAGGGGAAAGAGAAGCCACCCTTGAAAAGTAACCATAGTTTGTTTTCCTTCCAAGTGTAGTTAACTCCTATGTGACCATGTTACCTTCACAATTGCATGAAAATTTGATGATGACCTGCTATTTTGTCATTCCATTGCCATATATGTCCCAAAGATTGCTAGATATAGTCTTCTTCCAACTCTGATGTCCTACAAGCCATTGCTAGCCTCTATCCATTTCTTGTTACACCTGTAGTACTTGTCTGAAATTGGTTTTTATGATGAAAAATTAGACTGAATATGAACAAAAGAGAAGAAAAATGGATCAAAGACCAATGTTGTGATACCACTTGTCAAGAATTCAACTGGAGAGAGAGAAAGAGGAGAGAGAAGACTACAGAAAAGAGAGAGAAAGAGAGTAATGAGGGGAGAGAGAAGAACTAGAAACTGAGAGAGAAAGATAGAAAGAGAAGACAAGCCATAAAATCTACAAACAAGGTGATTAGGAAGGTGACAGTAATGTATTATGTTTCAAAAAAACACCAAATTGGGGAATATGGAAATTTCCCATAAGTTTGGGACACTTAGTCAAATCCTTGGATTTGTCATAACTTGAACACTATAACTCCAAATCAAGCGCTCTATAGTTCAATATATTCCATTTTCAAGCACTTTTCAATGAGAGGTCACATCATATGGTTTTGAGAAACTTATGGGCATGTTACCTGAGCGCCACCTTTTTAGTATTCAAAAAGTGGGAATTAGGAGATTCCAAAACTCACTAATATTGTGCTAAAAGATTTAAAAATTTACATGTCACTCCCTTTTATACCTATGTCAGTGTGACATGGTATTACTATTATTTCTACACTCGGAATGTGTTCTTCCTAGCTTCTTACAATAATCAACCTACTCATACTTATGATAATTAAAGTCTAATCAAGAGAGAGGGTGTAGGATAGGTAAAATCCCTCCTTCCTCACTGAACTCAATGGGAATGCTAGTAAGAACCCTATGATAGTGGTGACAATAAACCTTAATATCCTACATAAAAGATCTATCTTGGCACTCAGTAATATGATGACCCTTACTCCACCAATCACTCTATCTTGATGGTAACACAACTCTAAATATGGATGCTCAAGATAAGAAATGATTTTACCTATACCAACCATTGCCTACTATATAACGTGTGGCATGATAAAATTCCCCACAAATGACCATGGCATGTCTCATTATCAATAGCAACATTCGGACTAGGACCGTAGTTGAAGAAGAGGTCATCTTCATAAGAAAAAATGGCTAATGAATCTGCAAACTGATTTCAAGAATGTGGGATCAGCTTAGAGAGACCCTCTCAAACTCATCAAATAGGGTCATAGCAATTTGATGATATATGGAAAGGGTGGGATTTCGGATTGTGTATGTCCCATTGAGTTGATTTACGATTAGCTGGGAATCTCCTTTTACTAACAACCCTTGAATACAACGTTTCTTAGCAATATTCAGCCATGTTGTTAGTGAATCCTACCCTGAGATAAATAGCTAATTTCATTGTAACTCTACATTGGGGATTTTGGATAACTACTCCGATGCTCCCTTTTTTATTAGGGCTGTTGGATGCTCCATCAAAGTATAATGTGTACAATGGGTTTACACAGCCAACCATCAAGAACTCGCATATTCATAATTATGATAATCAAAATTCAACATACTTAGAGGATGAACTGATAATAAGGTTTAGCCTTACTAAGATTAACCTTATTTTTAAATTCCACTTCCTTTAGATCAGCTAGTAAATTTGTGGAATTATTTTTACCTATCCTAACTACCTTGTAAGGGCCATCCCATCTAGGTTCTCAATTCCCTAGAAATAGCTCCCTATGTGCATCATAATACAGAATAACTGTCCTTTTTAAAATGTATATTTCTCCACTTTTAGATCATGCAGCCGCTTCATTCAATGCTTAGCCACTTCTTGGTGCAACAAAATCTGAAATTTAAGCTCATCCAAGTGGGCGAGAGTCCTAAAATTCTCGAATAGGGCATCCTCGTCACCCAAAGAATGATTGATTGTGAATCTTATGGTCGGCAACTCAATTTCTAAGGGCAAGACACACTCCTCCCCATAAACTAATTTGAATGGGATGTGGCCAATGGCTTGTTTAAATTTCGTATTATATGCCCACATCGCCACATACAATTTTGTATCCCAGTCACGTTTTTTTTCAAACACTATTTTTTATAAAATACCCACAAGCTACTTGTTAGTGCTTTCAACTTGCCCATTTTCTTGTGGGTTATAAGGAGTCTTCTTGTTATGTTTAATTTTCCATGCTTCAATCAAGCTTTTAATCACTTTGTTTAAGAAATGGGTTCCACGGTCCGATAGTAATTCCTTTAGCGGACTGAAATGGCAGATGATCTGCTCAAGTGGAAAACTAGCAATATTTTTTGCATTGTCTTGCCTAGGTACTCGTGCCTCTGACCATTTTTAAAAGTAATTAGTTCCTACTATAATGTATCTCTTCTGAGTAGTAGACGATGGGGTAATAGGATCCACAAAGTCGATGCCCTACTTCTCAAATGGATGGATAGCCATAATAGGGATAAGTGGGTGCTTCCTATTCTCTCTAATGTCATGTCTTTGGCAAGTATCATATCTATTAATATACTCAAATGAATCCTGGAAGATGGATAGCCACCAATATCCAGCTCTTAAAGCCTTCTGCGCCGTCAACCGCCTAGCAAAGTACCCCCCACAAGCAGAGTCATGCCACTCCTCCAAGATACATGGAACCTCGTCAGGCATCACACATTGATGACATATATCATCAACACCTTGCGGATATAGTGTTCCTGTGATTAAGGAAAATTTCAATGCCTGTTGTTTAATTTTCCTCTTCTTGGATTTTGATAGGGTAGCTCCAGTCTCTTCTGTAGATAAATAGTGCATTATCGTAGCATACCAGGAGAGAATAGATGATGTATGAATCTTACACAATGTTTCCATGTCACTTACTTCAGTCAATATCTCTTTTGGTTCTTCAAAATCCACAAGTTATTCTACAATGTCATGTAGCTTTAGTGGCTTGCTCTTAATCTCATAATCAAATTCTTGCAAAGCGATTAACCACTTTGATAAATGATCATTAGGCAGCTATAACTTGTTCAACAACAATAGAAACCCTTCCACCTTCATATAAAAAACCACCTTCTCATAAAGAATGTAGTGCTTGAACATTTTGGTCGCAAATACCATCTAGGCACAACTTCTCCATATATGTGTAGTTAATTTTTATATGCCCAATTTTTGACTAGCAAAGGCTATCGGATGGTACCATTTTTCCTCCCACATTTGGGCTAAACAGTAGCTGATACAATACATGGTGGGTGCTGAAAATACATAGAATACTTCACCCCTTTTAGGTGCTTTTATAATAAGTGCTTTGGCAAGCTCCTGCTTCACATAATCAAAAGATACTTTGCAAGCATCACTCCATGCAAATAGACAGTTAAAGGACAAAAGGTTCGTTAGTGGCAATGTTTTCTCTACTAGGGCATTGATATACCGCCGATAATACCCTACTAATGAGGACAGAAAGCTATGTACCTCCTTTGGAGTATGCAGTGGACTCATGGCAACTATGACCTTGATCTTTCGAGGGCCAATCGTCGCAATCCCTACTAAACTCACCACATGGCCTAACAATAGCCCATAAGGCACCCCAAAGACGCACATCCCTGGGTTAAGAGCTGTGCAAAATTGTCTGCAATGCTCAAAACACTTTCATAAAATAATCAAGTGCCTTTCTCTTATGGTGGCTACCCCCAGATCATCAATGAATACTTTCAACTCCTCTAGGGAGATGTCACCAAAGGTCTTATCTGTTATTCTTTGCCACGAACAGGAGGGTGCACAGATGTCGTAGAACTCTTGAATTAGGGACACATAGTCCTCTATTTCTTCCAAACTAGGCATGGAACCTAATTTCATTGGTCTCGAATCGTTTGGCGCACCAAGGTCCAACTCAATTACATCCGCTTCCCTTATTCAATCTTAAGGCTCTATCGGCTCTTTCAATGTTATTTGATGGATGTCTTCTATAGTGGACCCTTCTTTAGATCCATCGCTCGATGATGTTTCACTACCAGATGGATCATCTTCTATTTCTAGCTTATTAGAGGATAGAGGAGCTCTCTCAGTTTGAGGAGACTTAGGGTAAGCATCCACTATTACATGATTGGCACCTCTACCTAGAAATCACTCGACCAACGGGTATATCAACTTGACAGTCTGCTTGTAAAATCCATGGTCTACCTCACAAAACTCGATAGCTAGGACATCCTACAAACCTTATCACCCTAAAGTCCAAATAGCATTCCATGCTTGCAACGGTAATGTGGACTTTAGTGATGTAACCTTCTGGTTGCCTTAGACTATCATTAACCATCCTAATAAGTGTGGAGCCATCTTTTTTGGATGTCCAAACCTAGCCTCTCCATCAAGTCTAAACTCATGACATTGATGGAGGATCGAGTTTCCACAATAGTATGCTCCACTAATATTCCATCCACATATGCTGGAAACCTGGGATAGTGCTTTTCAGCATGATCAAATACAATCTTCTCCCACTTGTGCTATGCCCAAAGGTTCTACAATATACCCAATATGCAGGATTTTCTTGAATTCCTTGCGTACTCTTGGAGATAGTTTAATCAATTGTAGGAGATTCATGCCTGGTTTAACTTTGCAAAGAGAACTTGCTAGATCAAAGTCGTGGTAGTTGGCCAAAGTTCTCTTCTCTCACCAAACCATTCTCTCATTTGGTCTTTGGACCACAGTTTTGGTGCTTCCTTTTTAACTTTTTCCTTCTTTCTGGGCAATTTTTTATCCTTGTTGGGATCAAATTTACTATCAACAGGCCTAAGAGGTCCACCTTCCATATTAGGATTCAAGACTTGTTTTTCCCTAGCATCTTGCTTGGGGTTTCCCTCGACAGGTTTTACAATTCTTTTTTCACCCTCTCTAGTCTTTTGACCTCTTGTTATGGTTCATAGATTAGAAGTTTCAACGTCATTGACACATATAGCCTCAATAATGTCAAGATTGTGGGAGAGAAGGAAGGAGTCTCGCTTGAAGCTTTCTTGCTTGCACAATGGGGGAAGACACACAAGGGTGGAGGCTGAAAACAGTTTTCCTCTTCTTAGTTGTGTAAGCCAAAAGAACTCAAGTACAAAGAAATAGAAGAACCCTATATATGGGTCTCAAACCAAACTCAACTAACTAAGGTGGCATACTAACTGAGCCATGAACTAGAGTAGATAAGGATAGCTATCATGTAGCTATTATTCATGGGCGGTGTACCAACCGCGTCTGCAACAACTGACAAGTCGGTGACATAAATACACAACGGTCACCCTGGTGTATCACGAGTGGAGCTCGATATCTCAACACTCCCCCTCGAGCTCAATCCCAATTCTTGCACACCAAGCACGTCTCTGAACTTGCGTAGCTTCTCTGCGCCCAATGCCTTCGTGAATATGTCAGCTACCTCATCCTCTGTGCTGACATAAACTAGATCAATAAGACCTAATAAAACCCGCTCTCGCACATAGTGATAATGCACCTCAATGTGCTTTGTTCTAGCATGATAGACTGGGTTATTTGCCAAGTGTATACTACTCATGTTGTCACAATAAATGACAACTGGTCCATCTGTAGACTGATGCATATCATAAAGTAGCTTATGTAACCAAGCTACCTCACATGCAGCCATTGCTGCACCCCTGTACTCAGCCTCTGTGCTCGACAAGGCAACTGTAGGCTGTTTCTTGCTGCTCCAAGTGACTGCAGCACTCCCAAAAGAGAACACATATCCACTGGTAGATTGTCTATCAGAAATACTACCAGCCCAATCAGCATCAGTGTATCCATGCAACTGTATCTGAACCCCAGTCTCATAAAATAGTCCATACTGCAATGTGGACTTCACATACCTGAGTATGCGTCTAGCCGCATCCAAATGTGGTTTCCTTGGAGCCTGCATAAACTGACTTACCAATCCAACAGCATAGCTCAAATCTGGCCTGGTAATAGTCATATAAATCAAACTTCCTACTATGCGTCTGTACATAGTAGGGTCTTCTAGAAGCTCACCTGCATCTGTGCTCAGCTTCACATTTTGCTCCAAAGGAACTGAAATAGGCTTACAGCCTGTCATCCCATATTTGGACAGCATGTCCAATCCATACTGCCTCTGCAAGAGCTATATCCCACTTGGTGATCTAATCACCTCAATGCCCAAGAAATAATGCAGCTCTCCCAAATCCTTCATCTCAAACTTCTGCTTCAATAGCATTTTCACATGAAGGATATCTTCATCACTGTCACCTGTCATAATCAAATCATCAACATAAATGACAAGTAGCATAATACCTTTCTCTGTTTTTCTCACATAAAGTGAGAAATCTGCCTTGGAAATTTGAAAGCCAATAGTGACAAGATACTGTCCTATCTTGTCAGACCATGCTCTAGGTGCTTGCTTCAAGCCATACAAGGCTTTCTTCAACCTGCAAACAAACTCAGGATGAACAGCATGCACATAACCTGGTGGCTGCTCCATATAGACCTCTTCTTGCAAATCACCATGCAAGAAGGCATTCTTTACATCCATCTGATGTGAAGACCATCCCTTTGATGCAGCCATAGCAATGACTGCTCTTACAGTTGCCATCCTTGCAACTGGACTGAATGTTTCTTCATAGTCAATGCCATATGTTTGTGCATACCCCTTGACTACTAATCTTGCCTTGTATCTGTTCACAGAACCATCTGCATTGTGCTTCACCTTATAAACCCACTTACAGCCAATTGCATTCTTACATTTAGGCAAAGGTACTAACTCCCATGTAACATTTGCTTCCAAGGCATCCATTTCTTCATCCATGGCTTTCTCCCATTTTCTTTTCCCATGGCTTGCTCAAAAGATGTGGGTTCTGGTTCCTGTATCACTTTGACCATATATGCATAGTGAATGGCTGTAAATCCATCATATTTCAGCCTATCCACAAGATACCTAGCTCTCGTAGACCTGCACAAAGTAGTTCACTCCCAAGTGCTCTGAAAACATCCCTGGTCTTCCTTACTCCAGGTGTAACAATAGAAGTAATACCCAACTCATCATCAATGCTCTGTTCTGAGCCTTGTGCATCTACATCATCAATCACATTTACTGGTTTATACAAGCTACTCATCTCATCAAAAACAACATCTCTGCTCACTGTAAACTTACGAGTAGAAGGGTTATAGCATCTATACCCTTTTTGCTACAGAGAGTCACCAATAAAGATGCACTTCTCAGCTTTTGGATCCAACTTGGATCTCAACTCATCTGGCACATGTACATAGGCAATGCAACCAAAAAATTTCAAATGAGAAATATCTGGTTTCCTACCAGTATACCTCTCCTCTGGAGTCATCCCATGTATTGCTGCAGTGGGAGTCCTGTTCATTATATAGACTGCTGTAGCAACTGCTTCACCCCAATAAAAATCCGGCAAGTCTTTTTCATTGAGCATGGCACGAGATACCTCTCCAATATGCCTGTTTTTCCTTTCTGCAATTCCATTTTGTTGTGGGGTATAACTGCATGAATATTGCTGCTTTATGCCATGCTCCTGCAAGAACTTTGCAAACTCATTTGAGAGGTACTCTCCCCCTCCATTTGACCTTAGGCATTTTATTTGCAGACCTGTTTCTTTTTCAGCCATAGCTTTAAGGGTTTTGAAATGCCCAAAAACTTCACTTTTCTTTTTCATAAAATACACCCAAACTTTTCTGCTATAGTCATCAATAAAACTGACAAAATAATGACAGCCTCCAAGAGATGCAGCTTTAGTAGTCCACACATCAGAGTGGATTAATTCCAATGGCTTCTCACTCTCTTGAACATGTCTAAGAAATGGTTTCCTTGCCTGTTTTCCAAACTGACAGGCTTCACATACCTTATGCATTTCTGCAACCTTGAATTTTGGCAATCCTGCAACAATATTTTGGGCCTGCATTGATTTAAGTCGCTGTACATTAACATGACCAATGCGTTTATGCCAGATATCAATATCTGCAACTACACCGGTCCCATGTGCAAACATTGCTGCACTCAATTCAGACATGTCTGCATCCAACGTAAACATTCTGCCCTTCTTTCCTTTTGCTATCAAGCGACCTTTATTTTTCATATCCTCAACAAAGCATCCATGAGGATTAAATCTGACCTGCAAGCCCTGCTCAACCATTTGACTGACAGAAACCAGATTCTTGGTGATATTCAGGACATGAAATACATCGGACAGGTATTTCTTTTTCCCATCCTGCATAGACAAGGGAATTTTTCCAATCTGCACAATAGGATGTGCAGTATCATCACCAGTCTCCACAAATCCTGGTTTTTCCATTTTCCTTGCATCCTCCATCCATTCTGCATGACCTGTCATGTGGTTTGATGCACTTGAGTCAGCATACCATACATCATTGCTTTCTTCTGCACTTGTCACAGAATTGTTCATGTGCTGCACCATGAACAAATGCTCATTTCTGTCATCACCCTGTCTGCTAGAAGATGCATAATTCCCTTGTTGCAGTTTTCCATTCATGATGTCATTCTGCTTTTTATAGCAGTCTTTAGCCATATGACCCATTTTACCATAGTAGTAGCATTCAACATTACTGTTTGCATTTTGACCTCTTTGCCATCCACCACGACCTCTTTGGCTCCCCCTGCCTCTAGAGTTACCACGTCCTCCTCCATAGGACTGGTTTTCTTGAGTTTGCTGCATATTCTGATTTCTGCCACGGCCTCCAAATCGGCCTCCTCTACCTCTGCCTCTACCTCTTCCAGCATTTGAGTAGAATACAGCTTCTTTTGAAGTTCCTCCTGAAGAAGATGCACCACCATTTCTTTGCTCCTCAGAAATTAGAAGAGCAATCAGCTCCTCAAAATCAGGAAATCTTTCACGAACTGAAATGGATGTCCGAAACTGTGCATAATCCTTTCCTAGACCATTCAAGGTCACAGAAACTAAATCATCATCTTCCGCTGGCGACCCGATGGAAGCAAGTGCATCTGCAATCTTCTTCACTTTCATGTGGTAGTCATTGATGCTCATATTTTCTCTTTGCACATTATACAACTCTTGCTTGAGCTGCATTTTCCTGGCTTGCGTATTTGTGCTATACATTTTTGACAAAGTATCCCATGCCTCCTTTGGCGTACTTGCATCCTGAATATGCACAATCATAGAGTCTGAAATGCTGATAGACAGCCAGTACATAACTTTCCTGGCTCTCTCATGCCATGTTTTAAATGCCTGCATTTGCTGTTGATTGGGAACATCAGGAAGAACTGGTTCTTTTTCATTTCCTGCAACAAATTCCCAATATCCTTTTCCCATAAGGAAATTCGTCATTCTAAACTTCCATGCTTGGAAGTTGTTCTTGTCAAGCTTTTCAGTGACAATCTGTGAAAGAGAATCAGATCCCATTACGGAACACTGCAAAAAATTCTGTCACTGCAAAAAACACAGCTTCACCCTCACAAGGGAAAATCTGCAAAACTGGCGAAAGTGGTATTTGACCACACAGTCACTTCCTAGTGACAATTTTGCATCAACAGGCAACAGGGATGATTCTGTAACTCCCAATGTCTCTGCGCACAAGCATACGATGCAATTCCTACAGTAACTTTTCACCGACCTATAGAACAGTGGCTGCACAGCATAAAACTGGGCCTTTTTCTGAGTGCATGCAGAAAACTTCCGCCTCCAAAACAGGCCCCGAAATGGCCTCAAATTAAAAAAACAAGGTCGCCGAGGGCTAAAGCCCTCGCCCGCAGCATATACTGCCCTCTTGCTTCACCGCGAAGGGTGTCTCAACCTGAGACAATGCACTCCTGCACTTTCCGACTGTGCTACCTGCAGAGATCTGCTCCCAAAACAGAAAATGAAAGCAACACTACTCCTCTTACCAGAACACCGTGAGCTTGGCTTGCTTTCTTGAGCTCCTTACCATGAACAAGGCTCTGATACCATGTCAAGATTGTGGGAGAGAAGGAAGGAGTCTCGCTTGAAGCTTTCTTGCTTGCACAATGGGGGAAGACACACAAGGGTGGAGGCTGAAAACAGTTTTCCTCTTCTTAGTTGTGTAAGCCAAAAGAACTCAAGTACAAAGAAATAGAAGAACCCTATATATGGGTCTCAAACCAAACTCAACTAACTAAGGTGGCATACTAACTGAGCCACGAACTAGAGTAGATAAGGATAGCTATCATGTAGCTATTATTCATGGGCGGTGTACCAACCGCGTCTGCAACTGACAAGTCGATGACATAAATACACAACGGTCACCCTGGCATATCACGAGTGGAGCTCGATATCTCAACAAATAAGACTGACTCCACTGCAATGAGGCAACTCCTCTACAATAGCCTTTCCTCTTTGCAATATTTATCTTCATCCATCATTTTCCTAGAGATTATTTCATTGTGCGTGATGAATAACTAAAACTCATAGCCGCGATCATTTATCTATCCTCCCATTGGCCTAACCACTTGATTAGGAATCGACCGAGGCTGGCATAGTGGCACAACATTTGGGTTCATTGTTTGGCCTCCACCGTTCAGTGGGGTCATCTTACTAGCCATAGGCATAGTCATAGTGGGAGGAGTTGGTAACATAGGAAAATTTGGCATAATACTCCCTCTTCCATTTGCATTTGTCATGGGGTCCCCTTGACTCCCATTGGTCAGTGCCAAAATATTGCCATTCCAATTTACCCTTGCTACATAAGCTGCTTGCAAGTGCGACTCTATTCCTTCTACTTGGGTAATAGCAGTGTCAATGTCAACCAAAGAAACACTACTAAGCTGCACCTGGATGTTAAAATCTAATCCATGTAGGAAATATTGCAACTGTGTAGTTGGTGGAATGGGAATATAAGTATGAAGTTTGCAAAGAACTTGCTTTAGTTTCTTGGCAAAGGCCTAGACATTCTCATTTGGCTCCTAGGCATGTTACATTCAAGAAAACAACAACCAATATTGTCCTCTCATCTCAAGGGAAAACTCTCTATGGAGGGCCGTGAAGAATTGGTCAATGCTGGTTATGCTTCCTGCTTCTAGACCGTGATACCATACTACTTGCTTTGCTCTTAATGTCATGTTGAAGAACATCAGTAAGTGTCGTCTTGGATTCGATAGTTGGACATGAGTTTCTGAAACTCATTAATATGGAGTTCTCCATCTTCTTCTACTAACCCATGGAAGATGGGCAAAGGTGCTCCTAATACTGGTAAATCCAATGTCCCTGCTGGAATTGCAATGGGTTGTGGCATGGTTACAACGAGATTGACAATAGGAGTTTGTGTAGGTAAAACTACACCCCCACTTGAAATGGGTTGATTGACTGGAAGAGGGAAAGTATTAGGACTTCCTCTTGCACTCAAAGGGCTGATTGTGACACTTGGGTTATTAAAACCACTGCCGCTTATGTGTATCAAACTGCTTCTTTGAGGAGAATAATGCCTTAGAATCTCAACCTGCCATCCAGCCCTCTCAACACATTCCTCCTTTTATATTTCGACTTAACAATTCTTGTCAAAGGACATAAATTGACTATTTGGTTCCTAGACACCCTAGATTCAAAACCACCACTTATTGGCAACTCCCGCCAAACACACTACCTATCGAGACCTAATATGAGCCCAACACTAGCTCTCTAGCACTAGTTGGACCTAGAAGACACACAAGACACCCGATCTTGAGGGCTCTAGGAGTGTCTAAGGCTCACACTACACTAAACTCTAATATCAATCTTGCATTTGTAGTAGGATGACACTATCTAATGTCTACCTTTCCATACTCCTCAGAGGGAGATCCCATAACATATAGACATGATACCTCATAGGACAAAGATTGGGAATCACCTCTCGGTTTACTGCCACGGCTCCACCGTAGCTCTCCTACATCAAGGGTATTGGCTCCAAGATGTGCTATCTACTAACATATAAAACATAATGCACAAACTCCACTCTCTTCTTATTTTGTATGATCCAGGACTATATAGATCCTCACCAAATGGTCTCAAGGATACCGTACAACTAACCTACAACTTAGGCTCCTTTTTGCTCAATGTATAAGTCATGTCCTAGTAGGAAGACAATTGCTATGCAATCCGGGACTAATAACATGTCATGTGTCATGCATAGTGCATATGATCCTAGTGCACACACAATATTTATCAAATTAGTGTTTTGTGATGTGCAAAAATAGCCCTTTCATGATCTTCACTAAACATATGCTTTGATGTATGGAGACTAGCACCAATTTCTCATGCTATTAGCCCCTTAAACTAAAATGTCGCAATTCTAAATGAAATGCATAGTAAAATATTTCAAAGATTCGTATCCTCTCAGCCCTCTTAATCTCTTAACATCACCCTTTCTCGCTAACGTTTAGGTTGTGCTACATTATAGGTGTAGGGGTTTATTTCATATGCATTTTTCTCATAACATGGAAAAACCCACCAACTATGACACATAAACAAATCAAACTTCATGCCTTAGCTTTCTTATACATCCACAACCATGAATCATAATTTTCTAGATTTTTATAACATGAGAATCCTACTTTTTCTCATTTTTAGCTATTCTTTTATATTTATTTATACATAAAAATAGATTATGTTCTGATCTATGATTAGTGACTGATTATGACAGCTAAAATATAATTTTTATCAAAATTTTATCCCATGCATATCTCTTTTTTCCACCCAAAACCAAGAAAATCTTCTTTTTTACTCTAAAAATACACTTTTCGGATTGTAATTTATTTATTGCAACTACTTATCATTACCGTTCTACATTTATTTTATGCATAGCCCTCAATCATAATGCAAACAAGATTCAAACAAATTTTTGTTCCATATGAATTTCATTTAGACCATCAAACATAAAAAAGAAACAAATTTCCTTTGTAAAAATGAGGCATACCGCTTATGCACATGTTGTGGGTTTTTTTAAAATTTGATTTGGGACAGCAAAACAATCCAACATTGATGATTAGCCCTTCTCCAAACATCCATCTTCAGTCCCACTCAATTTGGAAGCAATCTAGTACCACGCTGGGACGCATTAATCAATTGGGCTTCTTCCACATGAATTGCCTCTTAAGGGAGAGAGAGGGAGAAGAGAGAAAGACTAAAATAGGATCTTCTTATTTAGGCATTTATTTGAGGAGCGAAGGGCAGTGATGGAGAGCAAAGAGAAGCAACATGGTAGAATCACTTCATAGGGTTGTATTGAGGTGGCATAGCCCCCCTCTCCAAAATCAGGTCGCTACTACACTGGCA
This sequence comes from Lygodium microphyllum, assembly GCF_053477565.2. Classification (NCBI taxonomy): domain Eukaryota; kingdom Viridiplantae; phylum Streptophyta; class Polypodiopsida; order Schizaeales; family Lygodiaceae; genus Lygodium; species Lygodium microphyllum. The sequence continues at coordinate 78,070,321 of NC_141163.1, read as the reverse complement.
TAGTTTCTTCTTCATGTGGGGCTGCTAAACCCCCCCCCCCCCCCCCCCCCCCCCCTATTCGCCAAATTTTGGGGTCCCAAGGGGCCCCCCAAGGGTCACACCCTTTTAGTTGTCATCTTGGCCCTCTTTTTTGGCCTATCTCTCGCGTTTGCAAACTAAAAAAATTTGCACATTGTACTTTGCTAGAATAATCTTATCCTTCAGCTCTCTTTCATGAAAGGATTACTCTTCCAAAATATACTATTCATGATTATTAGGCATTGAACCTCTAAAATAAGATGGTACTCTTCCAATAGGTGGTTGAGAAATAGTGTGAAACCTTCCCAATAGTAAAGGACCTCTAGGAGGTTGGGAGTTTAGTCCATAAGCTTGGGAATTAGCACTATTCAAATTGCCCAAATAGTCATCATGCCTTTGTGAAGTCTCACCTACTTCATATTGACTAATGGGAATGCCCCTTTGTCCAATGATACCATGAGCTTCACCATTTTGGTTAGGTGGCTAATTTGGGATTGAAGGTTTACTACTTGAATGATCTTTCTCCTTAGCTTCCTTGGTTCCCATTTGCACTTGCATCCATTGGGAGAACTGAGCTATTATTTGAGCATTGGATTCTACTAATTTATCAATTTAATCCCTAATTTAGGTAGTGGAATCTACCAACTTCTCAATGGAAGAATTCATTTCATTAGTAGACAATACCATATATTCTACTCTAGATGATAGCTCTATATGCCATTGAGCATGTATTTTCTCGTATTCACACATGATATTATTGAGTGCACTAATATCTCCTTGTATTTGAGGCTCTTTAGGGCCCTATGAATGTGTATTTTCTAGTATGGAATCTTTGATTTGTTGTGCATACTCATCATGGGCCTTACTCTTTCCCTTATGATTGCCATAGTAGTGCAGTCATATAGTACCCCCTATCAAAAAATTCGCTAGAATTTCAAGAAAACAATGCCCTTTTCAAGATGAGCTATAGCACATCATAACATGTTTAGGACATAAAATTCTGCAATTCAATCTATGAGGCTGAATTGTCCACGCCTGTTGCACCCTGTTCAAACCTATAAAAACCATGTTTCCACCTTTTGAGAGTAAATTGATAGTGTCTAATGGATACCAAACATTGTAAAAGCTAGATAGACATGTGGGCAACATATAATACCTATATCTATACTTCAATGATGAAGGCGGTATATTTGTAATAACTGGTAAATACCTTGTAGTGTGTCCTGTAAATTCCCTATTTCAACCTATTTTGATCTTCAAGATACTTGAGTCTTTAAAAGTGCTTCAATCTTCAATTATCCACTCATTGTGCATATTTGAGGGATAAAAGGTCAAGACAGGCTCCCTATATGAGCTCTGAATCACTAGGAGGTGGGCAAACTTCCCACGGGGTGAGAGCGGAATTTTGATGCCGAGAAGTGCTTAAAAATAGCTAAAATTTACGAATATCAAGGGAAAAATATTCAACGTTGAAGGCGGCGGCTCCAGCTAGGATGATTTTAAGCATCAAAGTGCTTTAAAGGAGCCCGAGCGACACTTGTTGATTTTTGATAATTTTTAGACTATCGTGCGGGTTGTTAGGAGTTTCTGGCCAATGCGGGATGTCAAGCTAGATGCCCAGGATTTTTCAGAGCTCAATTCGAAGTCCGGTCGGGGAAATGGCCAAGAAACAGTGAAGATTTGAAGAGGTGGACACAAAACTTAATGTAGCATGAATCTTTTCATGCAAGAAGATGAAAAAACGTGAGGAGGATGAGGGTGCCATGGAACGGCCGAAAAATGCGCCTAGGATGGATCCTCCTGCTTGCACACAACCCCCCACAATGATTATGGGGCTTCATTCCTCTCTACATGCTGACTTTGTCGCCGTGCTTCGCCCCTCAAATGGTGGCCTGGTTGGAAATCTCTGATTCTTTTCTTTCTCTCTCCTCCCTCTCTCTCCCTTAAGAGGCTGTTCTTGTGTGGAAGAAGACAATGAAGAATGATGGAGGAAAGCTTGTCCAGATGAGACCGGATTGCTTTCGGGTGGATGAAGACATGAAGAAAGCTGAATTTGAAGACGCTGGACATTGAATGAGGGCTGACACGCAATCCCATAGAAAAACTGAGATCCCGAGACACAAAGCTTAAGCGGTAATTCAATTTTTATGAATAAAAAATGAGTTTTTATGCTATTTGGTTGATGAAATATTGTTCCCATTGCTATGAGTTTGATCAGTTTATGCTCAAAAAATCAGAATATCATAAGTGTTATGACTGAAATTAATGGTATAAAACCCGTAAAACACGCGTTTAAGAGGCAAAATGGGGGTTTTTTGCAAAATAAAGGGGGAACATGAGATATGACATCAATGTATAATGAAGGTAGAGCACGAGATATAACATAAGTGTTTGTGCAATGTATAATGAAGGTAGAGCATGAGGTAAGCCTCGGTTTACCCTCATTTCTATGTTTTTGTCCGTATTTATCGCTTTCTCTACAAAGAAATACACATAAAACGACTCTTACACCTATCAACGATTGCAAAACATTAAACGGTAGGGTGAGAGGGGAGTTTGAGCGTCAAAGTACAATCTTAAATCTGATTTATGTGTTGCATCATGGCCATAGGACGTTGTTTTAAAATAAAGGAAAAGGAAGCATGAGCGTAACGCTCGGTGTCTCTCCTCATTTCAATACATAAACGTTAGTATGGAAATCATGAAAAGATTGGTTGCACACGATGCACAATGCTGATTTTCTATTGTTTGTGCACTAAACCATTCACATTATGCACTATGCATGGTTCATGGTATCGAAGGAAAAATCTCCTAGACTGCATAGCAATTTTTTTCTTAAGACTTTGACCCGCGATTGAGAGTGTGAGGTTATTCCTTGCCATAGGGTAGAGGGTCGGTTTCCTAAGGGACTGTGAAGTGAGGAAGCATGGTATATCTCCTGGAAATACGAGAAATATAAAAGTGAGAGCGGAATTTAGGAGACGGGAAGTGCTTAAAAATAGCTAAAAATTATGAAGATCAAGGGAAAAATATTCACTGTCAAAGGCGGCGGCTCGATCTAGGACGATTTTAAGCGCCAAAGTGCTTTAAAGGCGCCCGAGCGACACTTGGTGATTTTTCATAATTTTTCAGACAGTCGTGCGGGTTGACACGAGCTACTGGCCAATGCGGGATGCTAAGCCGGACGCCCAGGATTTTTCAGAGCTCGATTCCGAGTCCGGACGGGGGAAAGGCCACAAACCGGTCAAGATTTGAAAAGGTGGACTTATTTTTGGCCAAAGTGGGCATGACCTTTGGGGCCCAAATTTTATGCCACATGAAATGTGGATGAAAAAAACGTGATGAGGAAGAAGAAGGCGTGAGGAAACAGGCGCCGATTTTTTCGCCATGATCTTGGGAGATGGAGGATGGAGACTGCACACAACCCCCCCGAGTGATCATTGGCAGTGAATCCCCTCCGTATGCTGATCATATCGCCGCCCTTCGCCCGTGGAATGATGGCCTGGTTTGAAATTTCTGATTCTAGTCTTTCTCTCTCCTCCCTCTCTCTCTTCTAAGAGGCAGTTCATGTGTGAGAAGGAGCAATGAAGAAAGAATGATGGAGACTTGTCCGGCATGGACCGGATTGCTACACGGGCTGAGAATGGTGATTTGGGATGTTGCTGGACATGAAGTGTTGCTGTTTTCCAAATCTACAGCCATGGACACAAAACCCGAAACACGCGTTTAAGCGGTAAACCAAAAAATTACAAAGAAAATTTAGTGTTTTATGCTTTTGATTGATGGAATGCCGTTCATATGGACTAAGATTTGATTATATTGCTGATTCTTCTGAGTTCTTACTGTTTATAACCAGAAATTATGAAAAACATGCATTTCATGGCCCGAAATAATGTCAAGAAACCCGAAAACCATGAAAAATGGGGAAAAACAAGGGTTTTGGGCGTATAAAGGGGGAAAACTGTCGATACACATCAACTAATCTTTCAATTTTGTTGCAAATGAACTAAGGGCCACAGCCCACAAACTGGTTTTCATTTTCAGCAATTTAAGAAATACAAGAAAATGAAGAAAATGGGGAAAAAATGATAAAAACACCATGAAAAATAGGGGAAAAATACATTTGGGGCTACGAAAAATATAGAAAAATAGGATTTATGTTTGTTGATGTATAGCAAGGCTGGGGCATGAAGTTATGCTTCAGTTCAGCCTTGTTTATATGTTTTAGTGCGTGTTTCCTTCCTTTCTCCACATAAAATGACAAGGAAACCCTGGAAGAGATGAATGCAATGATGCACTATCAATGGGGAAGGGTAGAGTTGTGGAAAAAATGGTTAAATGCCGCTGAGCATGATGAATAATTTGCTGATTTTATATGTATTGCATCTAGGACGGAATAATAATGATAAAAATTAAAACCTAGTAGCACGAAGATCACTTCGGTGCTAGGTGTTGCAACGAAGCACAAAGCGGTTAGAAAGAAAAGCATGAAAGAGGTGTTTTGCACTTGCACGCTGCTGGTTTTTAAAATGTTTGAGCACTAGGCATCCACCTCTTTGCATGATCATTTAGAGGAAATTAAAAGTATCAGAGTTAGCTCCTGGATATGCATAGCAATTGTTTTCAGTAGGCCTGTGACCCACCGTTGAGAGCGTGAGGTTCCTATGCTGTAGGATAGACGAGGGTTATAGGGGAAGTCAAGTGAGGGAATGGTACATTCCTGGATACGTTTATTTGGTACCTTGAGCGACGTTTGTGCGAAATGTTTAAATGTTGAGCGACGCATCGAGGGGCCAATCCCCAAGGTGTAGGAGAGTCGCAAGAGGGTTGACGGCATTCAGCCGTAGGAGGAACCCCATATGTGTATGTGATTCGAGCCTTTTGGCTATGTGAAAGGGACTCCCTCTGAGGAGCAATATTGGGTTAGGATCAGTTGGACTACAACGTATTACAAACGCAATGTTTAGGAAGGCAGAGATTTTGATAGACGCTCTTGGCCGCGAGGCCGAGGGGTTGTCTTGCGCATAGTGACGAGGTCCGGCTAGTGCATGAGCCAGTGCCGGCCCGTTTTTAGGTCCATCAGTGGTGCGTCTGCCGGGAGCTGCTTAAAAGTGGCGGTTCTCGAATCCTGGTTGTTTAAGGACCAACTAGCAGTTTATGCCAGAGGATACTGAGCTTGACCCGTTATTTATTGATAAGCATCGTCTAGCAGAAATCCAAAAGCAAGAAAGAGACGAGAGAGCTAGGCGACGTGCTGAAATCTTTAGGAGATATTCCCCTAAGCGTAGCGGTGCTGAACCCTTACGAGGGAGTGGATCTAGTGGTCTTAGGACCCCAAGCAATAAGTTAGGAGAAGGTGGAAGCTCTAGTGCTCCCCTTCCTGCCATAAGCCAATCCACGTCAATTGCGGGAGGTGTAACCCCACCGTTCCCTATTCCTAGTGCAAATCCAATCCCCGTCATGGCGCAGCCTATTGCAATTCCAGCAGGAACGACGGATTTGCCGGCTCTAGGTTACCCGCTACCCATTTTTAATGGGCTAGTTGAGGAAGATGCGGAACTCCACATTAGGGAGTTTCAAAAGCTGATGTTTAACTGTCGCATTCAAGAAGAAGGGCATTTAATGATGTTCTTCAACATGACTCTCAAAGGAAGAGCTGCTATATGGTATCATGGTTTAGAAGCCGGAACCATATTGAACATTGATGCATTGTATGGAGCTTTTCGAAGGGAGTTTGCCCCTGAAAGGGGTGGGCAATATTGGTTGCGTGTACTCAACGTGACCCGCCAAGATCCACACGAGGATATTCGTGCTTATGCGAAGAAGATAAAAGAGGTCTTCCGTAAGTTGGACACCTCTATTCCTATCCCCGCAGCTGCCCAATTGCAATATTTCCTACATGGTTTGGACTTTAATATCCAATTGCAGTTGAGTAGTGTTCCCTTGGGGGATATAGATACTGCCATTACACGAGCACAAGAGGTGGAATCCCGACTACAAGCAGCCTATGCTTCTAGAGGCAATTCGAACATGGGTTTAGTATTGGGAAACAATATGGCAATAGCCAATGGCAGTAGTGGCCAAGGGATAGCGATGGCTAACCCTAATGGGAGAGGGAACATGATGCCGAGTGTCCCTTTATTACCCGCTCCCCCTAGCATGTCGATGCCTACGGGCAGCCAAATGGCTCCAAGTGGTGGAGGCCAGGCGGTCAATTCCAATACCATGCCTGTGACTCAACAGCCTCTGCCTAATCGAATTGTTAGGCCGATTGAAAGACACGGTAATGACCAAGGTTATGAGTCGAGTTCTTCCAATGTTCTTGGCGAGGTTAAGGACATGATGAAGCATTATACCGACATGATTACGGAGCAGTATCGACAAATAGCCGTTGATGTCAACTTCCTTAAAAAACAACAAAATTTAATAGGAATTAGATACCCAGAGGAGGGGGCACCTTCGAGGTTTAGTTGCAAATGGTGTGGTGGGCAGCACTATCCAAGAAATTGCCCAAATGTTAAGTGCGATATTTGTGGAAAATCTGGCCATTTAGCAGCTACTTGCTGGAGTAAGATTAGTTCCCTCCAGCGGGGTAGTCGGCAACCAGGGCCTGTTAATCATCGTGCCCAAGGAAATGATTCCCAGCGAGAGGATGGGCCTAAACAAATACTTCAACGACCAAAGACTACAGTGGAGGAGCTACCAAGTGGTAGTGGGGTTAGTTTGATTGAGGCTGTACGCGTTAATGATGCTGAAACCTCTAATCTACGAGCTGTCCTTACAAGAGGTAAAAAGGGTAGAGAAGCCGACATGGATAAGCCTGTCGACGGAAACCCTAAACAAGGCGACAAAGGAACGCAAGTTTTGGATCCTGCCCTAGAAGGGGGACCTTTGAAGCCCGTAGAGAGTAAAGCCGATAAGGAACCACCAAAGAAGAAGGTGAAAGTTAAGAAAGAGGCAATAAAGCCAGTGCAGCGACCTAAAGAGCGGATGGTTTGGCGTGAAAAGCGAGCTCTATCGAACTATCATGAATTCGATTTGGCAAGCTCTCTTTGCGAAGTCAAGCCGGATGTGAATCTTCTACAGCTTATTAAGCTTTCCCCCGGAGTGCGTAAGGAATTTAGAAAGATCCTACGTACCGGGTATATTGTAGAACCTTTGGGTATTGCGCGAGTTGGTGATGACTGGTTCGAGCATGCTGAGAAGCATTGCCCAAGGGTTGCAGCCTATGTCGATGGGATATTAGTAGATTATGCCATTGTCGACACGGGATCATCTGTTAACATTATGAGTTCTGAACTGATGGAAAGGTTGGGTCTTGCGATTCAGAAAGATACTTCCACAATTCTCAGAATGGCAGATGACAGTTTGAGACAGCCGGAAGGCTGCATTACTAAGGTCCATGTCACTGTTGCAAATGTAGAATGCATGTTGGACTTTAGGGTGATTCGTTTTGCAGGGCGGCCAAGTTACCAAGTATTACTCGGACGACCTTGGATCTTGCAAGCGGATTGCCAAGTGGATATACCTGCCGGTCGATTAATATTCGGCAGAGGTGCCCAGCGTGTGGTGGTTGATGCTTATCCTGAGTCCCCGCAGAGTGAGAGAGCTCCTCTATCTTCTACAGAATTGGAGACATTAGAAGATTTATCTGCTAGTGAGACATCATCAAGTGATGAGTCCAAAGAGGGATCCACCACAGAGGACATCTATCAGATCACTTTGAATGAGCCGATAGAGGCCCAAGATCGTATAAGAGATGCAGATGTTATCGAGCTAGACCTTGGTACGCTTGATGATTCGCGGCCAATCAAATTAGGGTCCATGCTCAGCACAGCAGAAAGGGAGGACTATGTGGCCTTGATCCAGGAATTCCGTGATATCTTTGCCTGGAGTTATGATGAGTTGAGAGGCATCCCTCCCAGTCTTGCTGTTCATACAATTCCGTTGAAAGAGGGCAGTCGTCCTGTACGGCAGAAAGTAAGGCGTATGCCTTTCGAACTGAGGGACGGGTTGTTTGAAGAGTTACAGAAGCTTCGAAAAGCGGGTTTGATTTTTCCTGTGCAACACACGGAATGGTGTTCGCCAGTTGTGATTAGAAAGAAGAAGAATAATCAAATCCGTTTATGTGTAGATTTTAGGGAGCTGAATAAGCAGACAGTTAAGGACTACTACCCATTACCATTTATTGACCAGATTTTGGATCAATTAGCGGGTAGGGAGATATATTCGTTTATGGATTGCTTTGCAGGATACAACCAAATGGCAATTGCAGAAGAGGACAAGTTGAAAACAACTTTTATCACTGTATTTGGCACTTTTGCTTACCACGTGATGGTTTTTGGTTTATGCAATGCGCCTGGTTCGTGGCAACGAACAGCCGATAAGACATTCGGTGACATATCCCCTGACGAGTTGAGGGTGTTTATTGATGACTTAGGGGCCGCCACCGTGAGAGAAAGGCAGTTGATCATTTTGAGAAAATGCTTTGAGCGCTGTAGACAATTTTGCATCGCCCTAAACCCACGGAAGTGTGCTTTTGGAGTACCTTATGGGCTATTGCTGGGTCATGTGGTCAGTTCGGTAGGAATTGCGACAGACCCCGAGAAGGTCAAAGTTATAGTTGCCATGGGTCCACCACGCACTCCGAAAGAGGTTCATAGCTTTCTGTCTTCGGTTGGTTACTACCGTAGATTCATTAACGCCTTAGCAGAAAGAACGTTGCCACTTACAAATTTATTGTCCTTTAGCTGTTCGTTTGTATGGGGTGACCCTTGTAAGGTAGCATTCGAGGATGTGAAACAAGAGCTAGCAAGAGCGCCCGTTTTAAAAGCACCTAAAAGAGGTGAGGTGTTCTATATATTTTCAGCAGCCACCATGTATAGTATCAGCTGCTGTTTAGCCCAAATTTGGGAAGAGAAGTGGTACCACCCGATTGCTTTTGCTAGTCGGAAGCTGGGGGTATCCGAAATCAATTACACCTACATGGAGAAGCTATGTCTAGCGATGGTCTTTGGGACCAAGAAGTTCAGGCATTACATTCTCTATGAGAAAGTCGTGCTTTATACGAAGGCGGAGGGACTTCGATTGTTGCTGAATAAGCTACAGCCGCCTGATCGTCTGGCGAAGTGGTTGATCACTTTGCAGGAATTTGATTATGAAATCAAGAGTAAGCCACCAAGGTTGCAAGGCATCGTGGAATGTCTAGTGGACTTTGGGGAGCCGAAAGAATCTGTGGCTGAAGGTAGTGACATGGAGATGATATTTAAAATAGATACGGCATCTATTCCCTCCTGGTATGCTGCAATAACGCATTATTTATCAACGGGAGAGGCGGGATCCGAACTATCTAAGGCTGAGAAAAGGAAAATTAAGCAGCAAGCGTTAAAGTTTGCCTTGATCGCAGGTACATTATATCGGCAAGGGGTTGATGACATCTATCGCCGATGTGTGATGCCTGACGAGGTGCCATTCATTTTGGAAGAGTGCCATGATTCTGCTTGCGGTGGCCATTTTGCTGGACGGCTTACAGCACAAAAGGCTTTAAGAGCAGGTTATTGGTGGCCTGCCATCTTCCAGGATGCGTTTGCGTATGTTAAGCGATGCGATATTTGCCAACGACATGATAGTCGAGAGAATAGGAAACGACCACTCATCCCTATTATGGCGATACTTCCATTTGAGAAGTGGGGAATAGACTTTGTGGGTCCTATTACTCCGTCATCGACTACGCAAAAGAGGTACATCATTGTAGCAACTGACTACTTCACAAAGTGGTCAGAAGCACGTGCAACAAGGAAAGATGATGCTAAAGAAACTGCTAGTTTCCTTTTAGAGCAAATAATATGCCGGTTTGGTCCACCGAAAGAATTAGTGTCGGACCGCGGAACCCATTTCCTGAATAAGGTGATCAAAGGTTTGACAGAGTTGTGGAACATCAAGCATAACAAGACAACCCCATATAATCCGCAAGCCAATGGGCAAGTCGAAAGCACCAACAAGCAGCTTGTAGGCATCCTGTCCAAAATTGTGTCGGAAAAGAAACGGGATTGGGATAAAAAGTTATACGTGGCAGTGTGGGCTTATAATACGACTTTCAAACGAGCCACTGGCCATACCCCGTTCAAGTTAGTATATGGGGAGGAGTGTGTCTTACCTTTAGAAATTGAGCTGCCGACTATTCGGTTTGCCATCAATCATTCTTTGAGCGATGAAGACGCTCTTTTTGAGCGCTTGACGACACTGGCACATTTAGATGAGCTTAAGTTGCAGAGCTTATTGCACCAAGAAGTGGCGAAGCGCCGAATGAAGAAGCTACATGACCTTAAAGCCAAGAAATACACCTTCAAGAAAGGACAGCTTGTTCTGTATTATGACGCACGACGTGAATTATTCCCAGGCAAGCTAGAACCCAAATGGGATGGGCCCTATAAGATCGTTAGGATAGGAAAGAATAAATCTACAGTGTTGTTAGCTGACCTTGAGGGGATAGAATTTAAAAATAAGGTTAATCTTAATAAGATTAAACCTTATTACTTCTGATTGTACTAATGCTATGACTGCCTTGCAGGTCTAGGCAAGATTGATCAAACATCTGCAAGGAAATCGTGATAGAGGTTGATGGGTCGTCTGATCCCTTATTTAGAACACCCATATTTGGAACAGAGGTATCATCACGGAAAGCTCATTTGGTGGAACAAAGGATACAAGGTGATTGAGCAAGAAGGCGGGACATTTATTTGGGAAATCAAGGTCTTCTGCCATCACTGCCTACAAATTTTGACGAGCATCCCTGTTGCATTCAATGATGATGGGGGGATGGAGCCTACAGTCCACCCGTTGAATATGCTGAATTTCGATTACCATAATTACGCGTAGAGTCCAGGATGGCAGGATATGTAAACCCTTTATGGACGTACACCTTGTACTTTGATGGGGCGTCCAGGGGTGCATGCAAAAAAGGAAGTGTAGGAGTTGTCATCCGAGACCCCCGACGACGCATTGTCATGAAGTTAGCTGCTTATCTCGGGGCGAATTTTACTAATAATATGGCCGAATACAAAGCCCTGATCATGGGTTTGAATATTGCAAAGAAGGGTGGTATCCGCCAGTTGTTGGTGAAAGGGGACTCTCAGTTGGTTTTAAATCAACTCAATGGGACGTACATGGTGCGGAACCCGATCCTTTGTATGTACCATCATACTGCCATAGCCCTGCTAGACGAATTCGATAGAGTGTCTTTTCAGCTGATTCCACGGAATTGGAATCAGTTTGCCGATTCATTGGCTAATCTTGCGTATGAAGAGGACCTCTTCTTTAATTGTGGCCCTTGTCCCGATATATCTATTGATGGTGAGACAAGACCTGGTCGTTTGTGGGGTATGCTTTCTGAACATGCCCTCTTTGGCAGACGATGGTTGATTTGGGTGATGCAGAGGGTAAGCGAGACTCATCTACCTTTATTATCTCAGACCCATAGACTGATTCGACGACATGTGATGCGAACACCTCTTGCGATATACGCAGGAGGGATAGGTCATAATTTAATGCACCTAGTTTAGGGCTATGCGCCTTTGTTCCCCTGGGAATAGTATGCTTTGATGTCTATCATGGTTGTTTCCAGGAGGATGTTATGCATAGTATTGTTTGTTTTCATTAGGCCAAGAGGGCCGATTCAGTTTTGTAGCAAAGTCATGTCTGATTTCATTAGGCCAAGAGGGCCATTTCCCTGTCTAGTGCGGGTGCGTTTAATTGGGTTTTTGTTTAGTGTTGTGCTGGACAGGTTTCGTGGTGCGTGGAATTTGGTGGAGCCTGGAGGAGCCTTTGCTGCGATGGAAGCTTCTTGTGGCCACTCCAGGTGATATTTCTCCTTTACGAGTACCTTTCTTTCCTGTTATATGTGTATTTGTACTTGTTGAGGGGATACTTTTTGTTGGGGACCGGCGACCAAGGCATGAAGTCCCAGGTTTAGGCTACGTATGTTTGAGGGAGGTCGGAGTAGTCATTGCCTCCTGTAAAGACATTGTTAGACATTGAAAGATCTGTTTTAGAAGGAAGTCCTAGTGGCTCTGTTCTGCTAACCTGCTAGGCAGCCGTTCTAGGAGTTCTTGTTAGTAGTGAGGCAGTTAGAGAAGCCTGCTAGAAGATAATAATAATGATGCCAAGAAATCCTGAACATCCCAAACGATGAATATAAATACGAAGGTGTGTAAAAAGGGGTTCTAACCCCTATCAATGAAAAGAAAAGAAATGAAAATATATAAGCAGTTGATCATCGCCTTGCGAAGGCCTGGTAGGTTCCTGGGGACGAGTCAGACCCGGGGCCGATACCTTGTCTTCCTAGGGGTGGCTTCTTGCTGGAAAAAATAATATCAAAACCAGGAAGGTTGGAGCGAAAATAAAAGTGAGCGTTAGAAAAGGATTCAGTGTCGCCTTGCGAGGGCTTGGTAGGTTCTTGGGTGCCGAGACAAGTCCTGAGACCGATGCCCTGTTCTCCTTGGGTCACTACGCTCAGCTCCCTCCTTTTTACATGCCCAAGTATGTTCATCCAATCAAAACCCTCAAAGAAGAGATATACTGAAAGAAAATATCCTTTGCTCAGGCTATAGGAGTCCTCGCCTTGTAGGAGCTCCTAGTTGCGTTGTCTTTAGTTGGTCAGTAGTTCAGACTACCACTTAGGGCAACCTCTTTGGCAGTTCTTTTTAGTTTGGCTGTGTTGGAGCAGTTGGTTAGTGACTCACTTCGGATCTTCTATTAGATGATGCTAGGCCTACTCCTTGTGGATGTCATGCCTTGGTTCTGTCTAGGGGTAGGGGAAGCATTGTGCTGAGTTTTATGATGATAATTGTTTTGTATCAGTTTGATGCTTCTTTCGTTGTTTATGTGCAGATATGTTCGTGGATTCGACGGGCTGAGTCGCCCTATCCCGTGGTCGCCAATGAGAGCGGAATTTAGGAGACGGGAAGTGCTTAAAAATAGCTAAAAATTATGAAGATCAAGGGAAAAATATTCACTGTCAAAGGCGGCGGCTCGATCTAGGACGATTTTAAGCGCCAAAGTGCTTTAAAGGCGCCCGAGCGACACTTGGTGATTTTTCATAATTTTTCAGATAGTCGTGCGGGTTGACACGAGCTACTGGCCAATGCGGGATGCTAAGCCGGACGCCCAGGATTTTTCAGAGCTCGATTCCGAGTCCGGACGGGGGAAAGGCCACAAACCGGTCAAGATTTGAAAAGGTGGACTTATTTTTGGCCAAAGTGGGCATGACCTTTGGGGCCCAAATTTTATGCCACATGAAATGTGGATGAAAAAAACGTGATGAGGAAGAAGAAGGCGTGAGGAAACAGGCGCCGATTTTTTCGCCATGATCTTGGGAGATGGAGGATGGAGACTGCACACAACCCCCCCGAGTGATCATTGGCAGTGAATCCCCTCCGTATGCTGATCATATCGCCGCCCTTCGCCCGTGGAATGATGGCCTGGTTTGAAATTTCTGATTCTAGTCTTTCTCTCTCCTCCCTCTCTCTCTTCTAAGAGGCAGTTCATGTGTGAGAAGGAGCAATGAAGAAAGAATGATGGAGACTTGTCCGGCATGGACCGGATTGCTACACGGGCTGAGAATGGTGATTTGGGATGTTGCTGGACATGAAGTGTTGCTGTTTTCCAAATCTACAGCCATGGACACAAAACCCGAAACACGCGTTTAAGCGGTAAACCAAAAAATTACAAAGAAAATTTAGTGTTTTATGCTTTTGATTGATGGAATGCCGTTCATATGGACTAAGATTTGATTATGTTGCTGATTCTTCTGAGTTCTTACTGTTTATAACCAGAAATTATGAAAAACATGCATTTCATGGCCCGAAATAATGTCAAGAAACCCGAAAACCATGAAAAATGGGGAAAAACAAGGGTTTTGGGCGTATAAAGGGGGAAAACTGTCGATACACATCAACTAATCTTTCAATTTTGTTGCAAATGAACTAAGGGCCACAGCCCACAAACTGGTTTTCATTTTCAGCAATTTAAGAAATACAAGAAAATGAAGAAAATGGGGAAAAAATGTTAAAAACACCATGAAAAATAGGGGAAAAATACATTTGGGGCTACGAAAAATATAGAAAAATAGGATTTATGTTTGTTGATGTATAGCAAGGCTGGGGCATGAAGTTATGCTTCAGTTCAGCCTTGTTTATATGTTTTAGTGCGTGTTTCCTTCCTTTCTCCACATAAAATGACAAGGAAACCCTGGAAGAGATGAATGCAATGATGCACTATCAACGGGGAAGGGTAGAGTTGTGGAAAAAATGGTTAAATGCCGCTGAGCATGATGAATAATTTGCTGATTTTATATGTATTGCATCTAGGACGGAATAATAATGATAAAAATTAAAACCTAGTAGCACGAAGATCACTTCGGTGCTAGGTGTTGCAACGAAGCACAAAGCGGTTAGAAAGAAAAGCATGAAAGAGGTGTTTTGCACTTGCACGCTGCTGGTTTTTAAAATGTTTGAGCACTAGGCATCCACCTCTTTGCATGATCATTTAGAGGAAATTAAAAGTATCAGAGTTAGCTCCTGGATATGCATAGCAATTGTTTTCAGTAGGCCTGTGACCCACCGTTGAGAGCGTGAGGTTCCTATGCTGTAGGATAGACGAGGGTTATAGGGGAAGTCAAGTGAGGGAATGGTACATTCCTGGATACGTTTATTTGGTACCTTGAGCGACGTTTGTGCGAAATGTTTAAATGTTGAGCGACGCATCGAGGGGCCAATCCCCAAGGTGTAGGAGAGTCGCAAGAGGGTTGACGGCATTCAGCCGTAGGAGGAACCCCATATGTGTATGTGATTCGAGCCTTTTGGCTATGTGAAAGGGACTCCCTCTGAGGAGCAATATTGGGTTAGGATCAGTTGGACTACAACGTATTACAAACGCAATGTTTAGGAAGGCAGAGATTTTGATAGACGCTCTTGGCCGCGAGGCCGAGGGGTTGTCTTGCGCATAGTGACGAGGTCCGGCTAGTGCATGAGCCAGTGCCGGCCCGTTTTTAGGTCCATCAAAAAGAGAGGATTTTGTACTTGTTTGTGTTATATGTTTAGCAACGCATCAAAGGGCTAATCCCTGAGACGTAGGAGAGCTGCAGTGGGGCTCCAACTATTAGTCGGTGGAGTGCCTCCTATATGTGTGTGATCGTGGCATTGCCAATGTATAAGGGATCTCCCTCTGAGGAGTTTTAGGGAAATGTTGAACTATGAACTATAAACGCATGAATTAAGCTTTAGGGTAGTTTGTCCTTTAGCATTTGATAGACACTCCTGGTTCGTGAGGCCATGAGGGTGTTTGTGTGTCATAAGCATGAGGTCTATGGCTAGTGCTATAGCCAGTGCCGGCCCATTTCAGGTCCCATCACGGGGGTCAGTTAGTTACATCCCTTCGGGATCTTTAATAGTGCAGGAGAGTCATCTCTCTATTATCCCACTATCTCCCTCAGCATCCAACTTTTTCTTGGGTGCGAATATCAACATGATAATGGCATGCTACTCGAATCAATCAACATGATATTCATTACTAAAATTTTCATTCAACCCTTTACCTGAAATGTAAGAGAATTGAAATTAGGAAAAAATGAATGGGAAGAGGGTTATGAAATGCAACGACTCACTACTCACTTACCCTTTTACAATGGATTATGATATTATTTTTCCATGAATAAACAATTATAATAAAATCAATGGATTAGAGTAAGCAATCTTATAAATCAATTGGGACTTAATCAATTGGATTGAATGCAATGTTGGGACTTTAGTCAAAACCTTCTAATTCACTGATTGGATCAAATATGCATGAAATAAACAATGCATTTCATGAATGAACTAAATTAAGAAATGATTGGTTGAAATTTGATGCATACTTTACCATTCTTTAATCTCTCAATGAATTGGATAAAGCTTAGTAATTGGATGAATGAGAGAGATTAAAAATTGAAGAGGAATACCTTTTGTATATTTGATGAATGCTTGAGTGATCACCAAATGCTTGATGAAGTCTCCTATTATCCAATGTTTCTAAAATAATCTTCAATCCTTGTGCATTTAATTCTTGGAAGCAATTTCAAGGCTTCATAAGCTCAAGATTAAAGCATTAAATCCATTTTTTCCAAATTTGGACTCCATAAAAGCTCGTAAGCTTTAATATTTGGATATTCCTTACAATTTCTACAAGAATCTTTACTGTAATGAATCCCCATGATGAAATGATAAAGAATATTTAAGAAATTGAAAAGAAATTGATGCTTGAGCTAAAGCTTTCATGGTTGTCCCATGGCTAGGGTTTCTTAGAAATGGGAGGTGAAGAGAATGCCAACTTTGCCAACAATTTGTGGAAGATTTTACATGAAAAAGACCAATAACCAAACCTTGGTGAGAGCGGAATTTAGGTGACGGGAAGTGCTTAAAAATAGCTAAAAATTATGAATATCAAGGAAAAAATATTCAATGTCAAAGGCGGCGGCTCGATCTAGGACGATTTTAAGCGTCAAAGTGCTTTAAAGGTGCCCGAGCGACACTTGTTGATTTTTCATAATTTTTCAGACAGTCGTGCGAGTTAGCAAGAATTGCTGGCCAATGTGGGATGCCAAGCCGGATGCCCAGGATTTTTCAGAGCTCAATTCGGAGTCCGGATGGGGAAATGGCCACAAAATGGTCAAGATATGAAAAGGTGGACACTTGGGAGGCCAAATTTGAGCATGCCTTTTGAGTTTGGACTCCCCCCCCCCCCCCCCCCCCCAAAAAAATTTTATGCACCTTATGAAGCAAAAAACGTAGAGAGAGAATGAAGAGTGATGAAAAAACGTGATCAACATAGGGCGCCGTTTTTTCGACATGGATGGAGAGAGGGCATCATGGATGTTACAAACACCCTGCCTAATGGATTATGGGGCTTCATTCCCTCCTGTCTGTGGATCTTATCGCCGTCCTTCACTCGTCAATTGATGGCCTGAATGCTGAGATAGAAATCTAGTCTTTCTCTCTCCTCTCTCTCTCTCTTCTAAGGGGGAATTCATGTGGGAAGAAGAAGGAAGAAGAAAGAATGATGGAGGCTTGTCCGGCATGGATCGGATTGCTCCACGGGCTGGAAATGGTGATTTGTGATTGTGCTAGACATGAAGTGCTGCTGATTTTCAGATTTGCAGCCATGGACATGAAACCCGAAACACGCAAATAAGCGGTAATTCAAATTTTTCAAAGGAAATTTGAGATTTCATGGCTTTTGATTGATAAAATGTTGTTCATGTGGGCTAAAAATTGTTTATGTTGCTGTTTTCCATGAGTACTTGCTTATCATAATCAAAAAATCAGAAAAATATGCATCTTGTGGCTCAAAATAATACACTAAAACACGTAAAATATGGAAAATCAAGGGAAAATGATATTTTTGGGCATAAAAATGGAAAAATGAATAGGAACACCAACTAAATTTTCATTTTTGTTGCAAGAAGGAACTAAAGGCCACATCCCATAACCTATTTTGAATTTTTGGTAATAAAATAATGCAAAAAATAAGAAAAAATACAAGGAAAATAGAGAAAAATCACTAAAAATAGGAGAAACATGCATTTTGGGTGCAAAAAATTAATGAAAATTAAGAGCAATGTTTGTGAATGTTTGTGGGGACTGAAGCATGAGTATTTTCCTCAGTTCAACCCCACCTTCTTGTTCTAGTGTGTTTTTCCCGCTTTCTACACATAAAATGATGGCAAAATACCCTATAAATCTATACAACAATGCAACATTTGATCGATGGGAGGGTAGAGTGGTTAAAGTGTGTCTAAATGTGGAGTAAAATGATGAAAAGATTGCTGTTTTTGTTTGCATGCCATATAGGTCGGTGAATAATTATAAAATAAGGGCCTAGTAGCACGAGGGTTCCCTTGGTGCTAAGTTCGTGCAACGCTGCATAAGAACCGTAGTTGAAAATCATTGAAAGAATGTTTTCCGTATGTGCACAATATCGATTTCATAATTGTTTGAGCACTTGGCATCCACAATATGCATAAATCATGGAAATATTTAAAGATATCAGAAATCCTAGATGCACAGCAATTGTTTTCATTAGGACATTGACCCACGTTGAGTGAGAGACAGGGCACCCTAAGCCATAGGCTAGTCGTGGGGTCTAGGGAAAAGAGAAGTAAGGACAATAGTACATTCCTGTATACGATTAAATGGTACCTTGAGTGGATTTTGTGCAAAATGTTTATATGTTGAGCGACGCATCGAGGGGCCAATCCCCAAGGTGTAGGAGAGTCGCAGAGGGGTGGCGGCATTCAGCCGTTGGAGGACCCCTATGTATGTGCTTTGTGCCATTAGGCAATGTGTAAGGGACTCCCTCTAAGGAGTAGTGGGTGAGAGAAGAGTGGACTACAAACAACGTATTACAAACGCAATGTTTAGGAAGGCAGAGATTTTGATAGACGCTCCTGGCCGCGAGGCCAAGGGGTTGTCTTGTGCGTAGTGACGAGGCCCAGCTAGTGCATGAGCCAGTGTCGGCCCGGTTTTTGGTCCATCAATGGTGCATCTGCCGGGAGCCGCTTAAAAGTGGCGATCCTCAAATCCTGGTTGTTTAGGGACCAACTAGCAGTTTATGCCAAAGGATACTGAGATTGATTCGTTATTTATTGATAAGCATCGTCTAGCAAAAATCCAAAAGCAAGAAAGAGACGAAAGAGCTAGGCAACGTGGTGAAATTTTTAGGAGATATTCCCCTAAGCGTAGCGGTGCTGAACCCTTACGAGGGAGTGGATCTAGTGGCCTTGGGGCCACAAGTAGTAAGTTAGGAGAAGGTGGAAGCTCTAGTGCTCCCCTTTTTGCCATAAGCCAGTCTACATCAAGTACGGGAGGTGTAACCCCACCGTCCCCTATTCCTAGTGCAAATCCAATCCTCGTCATGGTGCAGCCTATTGCAATTCCAGTAGGAACGACGGATTTTCCGGCTCTAGGTTACCTGCTACCCATTTTTAATGGGCTAGTTGAGGAAGATGCGGAACTCCACATTAGGGAGTTTCAAAAGCTGATGTTTAACTATCGCATTCAAGAAGAAGGACATTTAATGTTCTTCAATATGACTCTCAAAGGAAGAGCTGCTATATGGTATCATGGTTTAGAAGCCGGAACCATATTGAATATTGATTCATTTTATGGAGCTTTTCGAAGGGAGTTTGCCCCTGAAAGGGGTGGGCAATATTGGTTGCGTGTACTCAATGTGACCCGCCAAGAACCACATGAGGATATTCGTGCTTATGCGAAGAAAATAAAAGAGGTTTTCCATAAGTTGGACACCTCTATTCCTATCCCCGCAACTGCCCAATTGCAATATTTCTTACATGGTTTGGACTTTAATATCCAATTGCAGTTGAGTAGTGTCCCCTTGGGGGATATAGATACTGCCATTACATGATGCATAATGTCCCTTTATTACCAGCTCCCCCTAGCATGTCTATGACTACGGGCAGTCAAATGTCTCCAAATGGTGGAGGCCAGACGGTCAATTCTAACACCATGCCTGTGGCTCAACAACCACTGCCTAATCGAATTGTTAGGTCGATGGAACGACATGGTAATGACCAAGGCTATGAGTCGAGTGCTTCTAATGTTCTTGGCGAGGTTAAGGACATGATGAAGCATTATACCGACATGATTACGGAGCAGTATCGACAAATAGCCGTTGATGTCAACTTCCTTAAAAAACAACAAAATTTGATAGGAAGTAGATACCCAGAAGAGGGTGCACCTTCGAGGTTTAGTTGCAAATGGTGTGGTGGGCAACACTATCCAAGAAATTGCCCAAATGTTAAGTGCGACATTTGTGGAAAATCTGGCCATTTAGCAGCTACTTGCTGGAGTAAGATCAGTTCCCTCCATCATGGTAGTCGGCAGCCAGGGCCTGTTAATCATCGTGTCCAAGGAAATGATTCCCAATGAGAAGATGGGCCTAAACAAATACTTCAACGACCAAAGACTACAGTGGAGGAGCTACCTAGTGGTAGTGGGGTTAGTTTGATTGAGGTTGTACGCATTAATGATGCTGAAACCTCTAATCTGTGTGCTGTTCTTACAAGAGGTCAAAAGGGTAGAGAAGCCGACAAGGATAATCCTGTCGACAGAAACCCTAAACAAGGCGACAAAGGAATGCAAGTTTTGGATCCTGCCATGGAAGGGGGACCTTTGAAGCCCGTAGAAAGTAAAGTCGATAAGGAACCACCAAAGAAGAAGGTGAAAGTTAAAAAAGAGGCAATAAAGCCGTTTCAGCGACCTAAAGAGCGGATGGTTTGGCGTGAAAAGCGAGCTCTATCAAACTATCATGAATTCGATTTGGCGAGCTCTCTTTGCATAGTCAAGCCGGATGTGAATCTTTTTCAGCTTATTAAGCTTTCCCGAGGAGTACGCAAGGAATTTAGAAAGATCCTACGTACCGGGTATAACATAGAACCTTTGGGTATCGCGGGAGTTGGTGATGAGTGGTTCGAGCATGCTGAGAAGCATTGCCCAAGGGTTGCAACCTATTTCGATGGGATATTAGTAGATTATGCCATTGTCGACACGGGATCATCTGTTAACATTATGAGTTCTGAACTGATGGAAAGGTTGGATCTTGCGATCCAGAAAGATACCTCCACAATTCTAGAATGGCAGATGATAGTTTGAGACAGCCGGAAGGCTGCATTACTAAGGTCCATGTCACTGTTGCAAATGTAGAATGCCTGTTCGACTTTAGGGTGATTCATTTTGCAGGCCGTCCAAGTTACCAAGTATTACTCGGACGACCTTGGATCTTGCAAGCGGACTGCCAAGTGGATATACTCGCCGGTCGGCTAATATTCGGCAGAGGTGCCCAGCGTGTGGTGGTTGATGCTTATCCTGAGTCCCCGCAGAGTGAGAGAGCTCCTCTATCTTCTACAGAATTGGAGACATTAGAAGATTTATCTACCAGTGAGACATCATCGAGTGATGAGTCCAAAGAGGGATCCACCACGGAAGATATCTATCAGATCACTTTGAACGAACCGATAGAGGGCCAAGATCGTGTAAGAGATGCAGATGTTATCGAGCTAGACCTTGCTACGCCTGATGATTCGCGGCCAATCAAATTAGGTTCTATGCTCAGCACAGTAGAAAGGGAGGACTATGTGGCCTTGATCTAGGAATTCTGTGATATCTTTGCCTCGAGTTATGATGAATTGAGAGGCATTCCTCCTAGTCTTGCTGTTCATACAATTCCGTTGAAAGAGGGCAGTCGTCATGTACGGCAGAAAGTAAGGCGTGTGCCTTTCGAACTAAGGGACGGGCTGTTTGAAGAGTTACAGAAGCTTCGAAAAGCGGGTTTGATTTTTCCTGTGCAACACACGGAATGGTGTTTGCCAGTTGTGATAAGAAAGAAGAAGAATAATCAAATCCGATTATGTGTAGACTTTAGGGAGCTAAATAAGTAGACAGTTAAGGACTACTACCCGTTGCCATTTATTGACCAGATTTTGGATCAATTAGCGGGTAGGGAGATATATTCGTTTATGGATTGCTTTGCAGGATACAACCAAATGGCAATTGCAAAAGAGGACAAGTTGAAAACAACTTTTATCACTGTATTTGGTACTTTTGCGTACCATGTGATGGCCTTTGGTTTATGCAATGTGCCTGGTTCGTGGCAACGAATAGCAGATAAGACATTCAGTGACATATCCCCTGAAGAGTTGAAGGTGTTTATTGATGAATTAGGGGCCGCCACCGTGAGAGAAAGGCAGTTGATAATTTTAAGAAAATGCTTTGAGCGCTGTAGACAATTCTGCATCGCCCTAAACCCACGGAAGTGTATTTTTGGAGTACCTTATGGGCTATTGCTAGGTCATGTGGTCAGTTTGGTTGGAATTGCGACGGAAGCTGTCGTGTTGCTGCGCATCCGAGTCATATACACCTCCATTTCTTTTGTTGTGCATTTGTGTTAGCATTTTAATAATTCCCATCCAATGTATATATTCCCTTAATGCATTGCACACTGATCATGTTCTGGAGTTACTATCTGAAGTTGAGAAGACTGACCTCAAACCACTCCAACCATGTTTTGACAGTGCCATGAATATGTATTTGCAATTGAAGTGCTAAAAAGAAGTGGAGTCTTTGTTCGACAGGGCAAAGGCTGTGAATGTGCGGCCTGCACATGCTACTTTTAATATGCTTATAAAGGCTTACATAAACAGTGGACAGATGGAAAAGGCAGAACGTGTTTATCAAGAAATGAAGCAAACTGATGGTATTGGTGCAAATTCACTCACATACAATCTGATGTTAGAAGCCTATGGTGTGGCCTGTCTTAAAGATAAGGTACAAGAAGTTCTAAAGGAAAAGCTGAAACTTACAATGGAGCACCGAGAGATATTACCAGGCTTATTATTAGGTGGTGTCAAGCTAGTAAGTCCTGATAATGATCAAACTTATGAGCTCCACTTACAGTTTGACTGCAGAAAGCAGCGATGCCGAGGATTGGGAATGTTTGCTTTCAGATCAGTCTGAAGAGGTATGCTATAGCGGAACCAGGGGGTAAAAAGTTAGGCAAAATAGTGCAGAAGCAGCCATTCCTGCAGCAATAAAAGAGTCTATTCTGGGAGAAAAGGGGATTTTTTTTTTTGAAAAAGCTTGATATAGTGAAAGGAGGGAAATAGAGAAAAAAAAAGCAGAACAGAGTGGGACGCAGAATGACGAAAAGGAAGGGGGAGTAATGCTAATTGGGGGGAGAGAATTCAAATGGGGGAGAAAGGAGAGAAAAAGCGGGAGGAAGTTACGAACAAGAGCAGACAGTCGAGGAATACATGAAGGGAAGTTAGAGAGGGAGGCATGGGCTGTGCTTGCTGAAGAGAAAGGGAAAAGGCCCCTCCCGTTCATACTGAGCAAAATCGAGGGTATGAAGGGTGAACAGACCGCCTGTGGGGATGCCTATGAGAGAATTAGGATGAATCCTTGAGAGAAAACGATTTTAACTATGGTGACAAGGGGTAATTAATGGTAGGTGCTCAAGGTGTTCTTCGGCAGTCTCACCGGTTATTCACAGAGATGTGAAGCCCAGTGATAATCTTATTGATCAAAATCTAATAACAATGGAATCAGATCTGGGGAATTGACAAAAGTTGACTACAGTAAAACTTCAACTGGTGAAAGAGGTAGTGCGAAAAACGGAGGATTATCCTGTTAGACGGCACGAGTCGACGTAGAGCAGCAGTGTTGATGAAATTTACAGATGATGGGATGACAAGAAAGCTACTTTTGGTGTTCTGACGGAGAAAGATACAGGCTAACAGAGAAATCGATGGTGCTATCTCCAATTTAAAACACAAAACGGAATCTTGGGAAGTTTTGCTGATCTCATGCTTTGTCAAAGCTTGCTTTCGATGTGCTGTGCAGTAAAGGATTTACGCAAATTTTGTTTGAACCAGTAAAAATTAGTTTCTGATTGCTGTTTGGCAACTCTCGATGACCTGAGAATCAGAAGCTTCAGGTCTTGAGGATTCAATCTTTGTATTGCTTTGGAAGTCTATACACAAATCACGTCTGAGGAGAGATACAGTGAAAGATCGTGAACCAGACAGTCATCTTTCGAATCAAGCATTTATGATTTGCAAAAAATCGAGGCAATGCTTTTTCCTCTGCTCCGCATTTTTGTTGTTCATCTATGGATCATAGCGAATCAATCTCCCCTTATTCCTTTTCTTCAAATCCCCTGCCTTTCAGTCTACAAAGCATTAACGTTGGCCACCATCTGAAACACTGTGATTTCGTCCACTTACAACTGAGCATTTCATATCACATTCAAAGTAGAGAGATTTCGATGGAGATACAGCTTCTCCTTTTCTAGCCACATCTGATTGAGCTTTATCACCGAGCGTTTCCATAAGGAGGCTGTCAATTTCATGTCTCAAGTGATCATTTTGAAACATTCCGGTCAGATTGGAAATGGATATGTTCCGTCACATTGACTGATGCAATCCGTTGATGTTCAAATCGAGGTACTGTAGTTGTACGTATGACAGAGTAAAGCAGAAACTATATGCTTATTGCCAGGAATTTGTGGTCGACTCTACAGGAAGGGCTTGCAAATGAAGACAGAAAACCTTGCAAGCAGGTGCATTAACAACAGGAGAAAGCAACTGTTTTCGTACATTCTTTTGCACAGTTGGATCAAAAGATTCAAATGTCCATAAATATCAAAATGAGTATGCAAATGGATGACGATTCGGGGATATTATGTCTGACATGTATGAGCCAGGGATTAATCAATTCATTCTTGTCAGTTGCCTCATCTTCTTAGTAATTTGATTTGACAAACATACCAGCTAAACGCTTTGTGCCACTAAACCTGTCTGATGAGATGGAGGATTTAAGCCATGCATAGGTTTTCTCAATAATGTGAGTCAATGCATGATAGCATTGATGCACGATATGCTTTCAACACAGAAATGAAACACATGAAGGTACAGTGAGAGAACTATTAATGCAATGAGATTGGTAGCAGGAAATACTGGAGCCAGATTTGCATGTCTGTTGAAAATGGAGCAAATGTTGACAAAAGGCACTTGTATGTCTTTCGAGGTTGCCTTTGACTACTCAATGCTTTGATAATCTTCGAATCCTCCCTTCTCAGGCAGTATACATCAGCAGTGAAACATCAATGGCTTCATAAGGAACGAGAATGCTGTTTAGACTATGAGACATTCATTAGTGCAGCCAAGGAGGATTTAAAGACAGAGTTTGTTGAGGTATCTTTACAGAAGTCATAAAGGTACTGACAGGAAGAGTGCTGAAAGTGAATAGACTTGAAACTTATGTATCTTATGATAGCCAGTTTGACAAACATAGCATTTTCTGGTTTGTTGAAATGTTCAAAGTTCAAAATTGGCCATACTACTAGCACAGTGAACAGGGATACCCAACAGATTTTTAACAAGTCTAAGTGCCAAAGGCAAAACTGATCTCAAACACCTAGATGCAAAGCTGGATAAGAGATACTTTAGATTCTTCTGAACATGAACCTCATGTAACTCTCTTGACAAGGAATATTGTGAACTTTGGTATCAAATATTTGAGTTTTTCTTGTTAGCCTCATTTTCTTGCTGTATCTTGAACCCCGTGTTCTGCAGCCTTTGCGTGAACTCTACGACATTTCTGGTGAACCCGACGTGAAAGTGCTGCGACATCAGCAAGATGGGAGACTCGCAAGAAGAGATGACAGATGATAATGTCATGAAGAACCTGTTTCAGTCATTTGCCATGTATATGCAGCAGCAAGTTCATGCAAAACGAGACAGTGATGCTATGGATGCCTTGAAAGCTGTCCAACAGGAGATGAAGCAGTTTAATGGCCAGCAAGTGTCAACTTACCTGCATTTGTATGAAGAAAAGATGAAGTTTTTTGGGGTTTCTCAAGATGTTTGGAGCCGCTACTTCTTGCGGATCGTGGTGCGCGCTTTTGAAGGTCGAATTGCAGAAATTCAAGAGGCACATGCAGGTTGGGCTGAATTTAAAAAGGCATTAAAAGATGAATATTTCCTGGAGGATACAGGTCTTATGAATCGCAGGAGTTTTTTAGCATGGGTTTCTATGCCTAATAAGGGACTTTCTGTTACCGCTCTTCTGCGAGAGTTTGAAAGCCGTTATGATCAGTTGGATGGGACTGAACAGCAAGCTTTGGAGATGCAGAAAGTGGAGTTATTTTTGCAAGCTGCAGATGCTGATTTACAGGAAAAGTTAGATGATCTTTTGGAAGATCAAGCTACTGATTCAGGTTTAAAGACTGAGTGGAGACATGTCATTGATGCTGTGAATGCTCTTGTTAAGAAGCAGCGCAGGAGAGTCAGATTGCATCGAAATACAGGATCAGTTCTTGAAAAATCCTTGGAGACTTCTTCTTCTACCCCTGCTACTTCTTTGCCTAAGCCTACTCCTCCTGTTGTGAATCCACCAGTACCTGCTGCTCCAGTGCCCTTATCTGTAGATGATGTTATTAAAGGCTTGGCGGATTTGACGATTGAAGCAGTCAAAGCTGAAGTTGGTAAGTTAAAGGAGCAACTTATGTCAGTACCTGCTGTAGCACCTGCTCCAGTGACTGCTTTCCTAGCTGGTCAAAGAAAAGGGCGACGATGTATTTGGTGTGATAGTACAGAGCACCAACATTGCAGAGATTGTGATGCTTTTCAGGAAGCACGTAAGACGAATGTAGTGTTCTGGGGACAAGATGGAAAGATATGGCTGACAGAGACTGGCGCTCCTCTTGACACAAACTTCGGTAAGGGAGGTATGAAGAAGCTTGTTGATGATATGGCTGCGCGATCAGCTTATGTGAGTGTTAGAGGAGATGCTTCAGCTTTTGGAGTCCAGCTTGAGCAGAAATCTGATGGAGACTCTGCCTTATGGTCTTCTGCCTTGGAGATAGCGAGAAGAGGGAAAGTTCAAACTTCTACTATGACTTGTGTGGGCTCTAGCATCCGAGGAGAAACAGGATGGGATTCTCCTGTTGACAGGTATTCTATTTTTGCTTATATGGCTAAAACGCAGGGTTTAGATGCCATGGTTGAAGAAAAGAGAAGAAGAGATGAGGAGGGTCCTAGCTCCTCCAAAAAGACTAGAGGGGGTGACTTTGTTTCACCACCTGTTACAGCTCCACCTATGTCAAATTCTCCAACTCAAACAGGTTCCGATCAGCCAATGGAAGACAAGCAGAAAGAAAAGAGGCAATCAAGAAAAGAGCCAGGATTCAAGCTTTTGTCAGATCTTGAAATGCAAACGGATATGAGTAAGATTTTTCATGAAAGAATTTTGAATAGTGAAGTCACTTTTACTGTTGGAGAGGCTCTTGGGATTGCTAGAAGAGAAATACAGGATCAGATGCAGGATCTTTTGCGGAGGAAACGACATGCGATGGAAGGACCTGCTTTACAGGGATTGTGGCATGGAGCTCTTGGAGAAGAGCATGATGATGCAGTGATGGTTGAGAATGCTTCTGTTAATCCGCACTTGGAGAAAATAGTGCAGCCTATGTAGTATGAAGATGATGAGTCCCCTATTCTCATTCCTCGCAGCCATTTTTCACGAAGTCATTGGGCTAGAGCAACCACTGAGACAGTGGTAAGGATTGGAGAGAAACAAATTCCCTTGATTGCTTTAGTTGATCATGGTTCTGAGATTAATCTTATTGCTCGAGGTGTTTATGAAAGTGGCAAGTGGCCTATGGATGCAGAGCATGGCTGGCGCATGAGAGCCGCCAATAATACTTCTGGTGATATGTATGCTGCTTGTCCGAGTATCAGAATTTCTATTGGTAATGTTGAAGAGGATTATCATTGCTTTGTTCAGGATTCATGCTCTTATCCGATTATTCTTGGACAGCCTTTCATTACAGAAGCAAGAATGGAAACAAAAGTGATGGATGATGGGTCAGCTTATGCGCGGATACGCAGTAAAGATGGAATGCGAGCTGTTCAGTTTATGACTGTTGGGGTAAATCATCCGAGAAACAGGGACTCCTTGCGTGAGGCACCACTACCTGCGAAGGAGTTGGATTTTCATTAGGTACCGCTGTCTTGCGAGACGACAGTGGTACGGAGCGGAGAAAAGAGGAGATCTCGCCTCCTGGCAGCCAGTCTTTCTCCAATAACTTTGTTGGGATTACTTCAGATAGTTCAGTAAGTTATCAGAAAATTTCAGATTTGCCTAGAGCTGCCAGGCAGTACATTGGTCGTAAGGAGAAAGAGTTGAAGAATGCAGGTATTTTGCAAGCAGAGGAGCATGTGGATGGATTGTATGAAGGGATGTCTTATGCAGATACATTGTTTGAGATGAGAGCAATGCTGAAAACTGATGTATGCAAGGGTTCAAAGATTATACCTGTGCAAACCTTGGATATGTTTCAAGAAATTTTTGGTTTTATGCTGCAAACAGAGTTAGAGGCTGAGAAAACTCAGCAAACTGAATTTATGGCTGATCTTGATCAGCTAATAGAACTGCAGAGGGCTGAATCCATTCAGCCAACAGAGTTGAATGCAGAAAAATTTCTGCATACAGAGTTTCAGGACGCATCTATGCAGTCCATAGAGCCGAGGGTTGAATTCATTCAGCCAACAGAGTTGAATGCAGAAAAATTTCTGCATAAAGAGTTTCAGGCTGCACCCATGCAGTCCATAGAGCTAAAGGCTGAAATTTTTCAGCCAACAGAGTTGAAAGATGCTGAAAATTTGCAGAAATTGCAGCAAAGGAAAGAGTGCTTGAATGATGCCAAGGTTGACACAAAATATAAAACAGTTGATAAGAAGGTTAAGCCGGTTGCAGGCCCGCTTCCTTCTGATAGTGATGAACAGATTGAAAAAGCTATGAAGCAGCCTATGTTGAGGGATCCTGCGAATATTGGACATAAGTTTACAGCTAAAACTCTTGCAGAATTGAAGATTGGAAATGATGATTTTTTGCTTCCAGTGGAAAAAGAATGTTTTAGAGAGATGCTTGGATGTCATGGTAAGGCATTTGCTTTCTTTCCACATGAAATTGGCTGCATTAGTCCCGAATTGGTTGCACCTATGGTCATCTTCACTGTTCCTCATGTACCATGGAATATACGCCCTATACCTGTGCCTAAAGCACACTTGCCAAAGCTGATAGAGTTGCTGAATGAGAAGATTAAAATGGGGATTTTGGAACCCTCTTCTGCACCTTATTCTAAAAGGTGGTTTACTGTACCAAAGAAGAATGGTACTTTGAGATTTATTCAGGATATGCAGCCCGTGAACAAAGTGACAATCAGGAATGTGGGTATAGGTCCAGTTGTGGATGAATTTGCTGAGGCTTTTGTAGGACGAGCCATCTATTCACTAGGTGACTTGTATTCAGGTTATGATCAGTTTCAGCTTGCCTTGGAAAGCAGGGATATTACTACTATGCGGACACCTATTGGTCTTGTGAGGATGTGTACCTTGCCACAAGGTGCTACAAACTCAGTTGCTCATATGATGAATGCTATGCATAGAGTTCTTCGAGACTATATTCCGCAGTTTACCATGCCTTTTCTAGATGATGTGCCTATTAAGGGTTGTGCAGAAGAAGAAAAGAATGAAAGTCTTGATTTGCGTGGATGAAGACAGTTTGTGGCTGATCACTTGAATGCTTGTGAGCAAATATTGACACGATTGGAGGAGGTAAATTTGACACTTTCAGGGCTGAAATCTGTCTTTGCTGTTAATGAAGTCATCATAGTTGGGCATATGGTTGGATATTATGGCAGAAAGCCTTCTCCTGCAAAGGTGGATGCCATAAACAGGATTGCAGAGTATTGCTCGACTACTTCAGAGGTGCGGAGATTTGTGGGAGCTTGTGTATTTTACATGATTTGGATTCCTCATTTTGCTCATATTGCAGATGTTCTCTATTAGCTGCTTCGAAAGGGGCAGAAATTTCATTGGGATGAGAAGCATTCAAAAGCCATGCGTAAGCTCAAGAAGCTGTTGCAATCAGCTCCTACTCTACGCAAGGTGGATTATCAGTGTGGACGGCCTATCATGTTGACAGTTGATACTAGCCTTATTGGCATAGGTTGGGCTGTGGGACAGGATGATGCTGATGGAAATAGGTATGCAATCCGCTTTGGAGCTAAAGTTCTTAATGAGCGACAAAGGAGATATCCGCAGATTAAAAGAGAATTGTGGGGAGTAGTCACTGCACTGAAGTGTGACAAAGGATATTTTATTGGAGCTTCAGTTATTGTGGAAACAGATTGTTTGCCTTTGCTTGGCATGATTACTAGTTGCTCGACTCCAGATATAGCGATGCTTCGGTGGATTGCCTATATCAAATCATTGAATCCAGAATTTCGACACATAGCAGGGAAAGATAACCCAGTTGCAGACATGCTTTCTAGAGCGAGATATGAGGATGAGGAGTCAATGCTTGCAGAAGATGATGAGACAGAGTTTGCTGCTTCTGTCCTTATTCATGATTGTCATGTATCTACTGTTGAAGCTTTTATTGAAGAACTTTATGTTGATGAGTGGCTGCAAATTGGACAGTATCTAAGTTCATTGACTCGAAGAGCTGATTGGACAGATGATGAATTCAAGAAAATCAGAAGGAAGGCTTATGGGTATTTCTTGAAGGATGGTTTTCTTTGGAAGCATCCAAAGAAGAGAGGAGGCTTGCCCTTGAGAGTAGTTTGTGATGTAGCGATGCAGATACAGATTATGCGAGAGTTTCATGAGAGCTCATGGGCTGGACATAGAGGTGTGTGGGCTACCTATGAGAAAATCAAAGAAAGATACTGGTGGAAAGGAATGTATAAAGATGTTTCTCACTTTGTGGAGACTTGCAGGGATTGCCAGCTTTACTCTTTAGTGCGACATCGTGATGAGTTGCATCCGACTCATCCACTATGTATGCATTACAAGTGGGTGGTAGACTTGGTTACTTTGCCAGTGGGACTTTGGCAGATGAGATATCTTATCTTGGCTAGGGAGGATCTTACAAACTATGTTGAAGGTAGACCGTTGCGGACGAAGACCACCACTATAGTATGTAAATTCTTGTTGGAAGAAATATTTTGCAGGTATGGATGTATAGGCAAGATTACAGCTGATCGTGGAGAGCTAGATGCTGACGAAGCTAGAGAATTCTTCTCACGGCTTGGGATTAAATTGGCTCTTACTACTGCCTATAATCCAGAGGGAAATGGCAAAAGTGAAAGAGGACATCCGCCAATAGTTAAAGCATTGGCAAAAGCTTGTAGAGGTCGGATTGGAGATTGGCCGAGATTACTACCTTTTGCATTGTGGGCTGATCGCTCTACACATAGTGTGACTACTGGATACATGCCTGCGGAGTTGATGTATGGGCAAAAACCTGTCATGCCTACTGAAATTTGTGCTCTCACTTGGAGTGTTCTTCCATGGCATGAGAATTTATCAAGGGAAGAGCTGTTAGCCCTTCGGATTCGTCAATTAGAGAGAAGGACAGAAGATGTGCAGCTAGCCATTGACCGTTTGAAGGCAGCCCGTCTCAGAAATAAGGACAGGTTTGATTTAAGGCATCGCTTGAGGCCTAGAGCCATAAAAGAAGGAGATTGGGTTCTAGTCTATGACAGTAGTCTAGAAAATCAGCATAGTAGCATGAGAAAAATGGTTCAAAGATGGTTTGGACCGTATGAAGTGAAAAAGGTTTTTGACAATGGTACTTATGAGCTGGCTGAATTAGATGGAACAGTATTGAGGGTGCCTATTGTTGGAAAACGAGTCAAGATTTTCAAGAGAAGAGAAGATGAAGAATATGCACTTGAAGCATTGACAGAAGAAGAGCAGATAGGAGAAAGACAAGCAGAAGAGACAGAAGACATAGATGATGAAGCCGATGGAGAAACAGGTCTACTAGAATCAGAAGATGGACTTGACCTGTTTGTGGACTTGAATGATCCTGGATAGTTGGCACATCCGGAGGATGCACAGGTTTAGAGGGGGTGGATGTCGTGTTGCTGCGCATCCGAGTCGTATACACCTCCATTTCTTTTGTTGTGCATTTGTGTTAGCATTTTAATAATTCGCATCCAATGTATATATTCCCTTAATGCATTGCACACTGATCATGTTCTGGAGTTACTATCTGAAGTTGAGAAGACTGACCTCAAACCACTCCAACCATGTTTTGACAGTGCCATGAATATGTATTTGCAATTGAAGTGCTAAAAAGAAGTGGAGTCTTTGTTCGACAGGGCAAAGGCTGTGAATGTGCGGCCTGCACATGCTACTTTTAATATGCTTATAAAGGCTTACATAAACAGTGGACAGATGGAAAAGGCAGAACGTGTTTATCAAGAAATGAAGCAAACTGATGGTATTGGTGCAAATTCACTCACATACAATCTGATGTTAGAAGCCTATGGTGTGGCCTGTCTTAAAGATAAGGTACAAGAAGTTCTAAAGGAAAAGCTGAAACTTACAATGGAGCACCGAGAGATATTACCAGGCTTATTATTAGGTGGTGTCAAGCTAGTAAGTCCTGATAATGATCAAACTTATGAGCTCCACTTACAGTTTGACTGCAGAAAGCAGCGATGCCGAGGATTGGGAATGTTTGCTTTCAAATCAGTCTGAAGAGGTATGCTATAGCGGAACCAGGGGGTAAAAAGTTAGGCAAAATAGTGCAGAAGCAGCCATTCCTGCAGCAATAAAAGAGTCTATTCTGGGAGAAAAGGGGATTTTTTTTTTTGAAAAAGCTTGATATAGTGAAAGGAGGGAAATAGAGAAAAAAAAAGCAGAACAGAGTGGGACGCAGAATGACGAAAAGGAAGGGGGAGTAATGCTAATTGGGGGGAGAGAATTCAAATGGGGGAGAAAGGAGAGAAAAAGCGGGAGGAAGTTACGAACAAGAGCAGACAGTCGAGGAATACATGAAGGGAAGCTAGAGAGGGAGGCATGGGCTGTGCTTGCTGAAGAGAAAGGGAAAAGGCCCCTCCCGTTCATACTGAGCAAAATCGAGGGTATGAAGGGTGAACAGACCGCCTGTGGGGATGCCTATGAGAGAATTAGGATGAATCCTTGAGAGAAAACGATTTTAACTATGGTGACAAGGGGTAATTAATGGTAGGTGCTCAAGGTGTTCTTCGGCAGTCTCACCGGTTATTCACAGAGATGTGAAGCCCAATGATAATCTTATTGATCAAAATCTAATAGCAATGGAATCAGATCTGGGGAATTGACAAAAGTTGACAACAGTAAAACTTCAACTGGTGAAAGAGGTAGTGCGAAAAACGGAGGATTATCCTGTTAGACAGCACGAGTCGACGTAGAGCAGCAGTGTTGATGAAATTTACAGATGATGGGATGACAAGAAAGCTACTTTTGGTGTTCTGACGGAGAAAGATACAGGCTAACAGAGAAATCGATGGTGCTATCTCCAATTTAAAACACAAAACGGAATCTTGGGAAGTTTTGCTGATCTCATGCTTTGTCAAAGCTTGCTTTCGATGTGCTGTGCAGTAAAGGATTTACGCAAATTTTGTTTGAACCAGTAAAAATTAGTTTCTGATTGCTGTTTGGCAACTCTCGATGACCTGAGAATCAGAAGCTTCAGGTCTTGAGGATTCAATCTTTGTATTGCTTTGGAAGTCTATACACAAATCACGTCTGAGGAGAGATACAGTGAAAGATCGTGAACCAGACAGTCATCTTTCGAATCACGCATTTATGATTTGCAAAAAATCAAGGCAATGCTTTTTCCTCTGCTCCGCATTTTTGTTGTTCATCTATGGATCATAGCGAATCAATCTCCCCTTATTCCTTTTCTTCAAATCCCCTGCCTTTCAGTCTACAAAGCATTAACGTTGGCCACCATCTGAAACACTGTGATTTCGTCCACTTACAACTGAGGATTTCATATCACATTCAAAGTAGAGAGATTTTGATGGAGATAGAGCTTCTCCTTTTCTAGCCACATCTGATTGAGCTTTATCACCGAGCGTTTCCATAAGGAGGCTGTCAATTTCATGTCTCAAGTGATCATTTTGAAACATTCCGGTCAGATTGGAAATGGATATGTTCCGTCACATTGACTGATGCAATCCGTTGATGTTCAAATCGAGGTACTGTAGTTGTACGTATGACAGAGTAAAGCAGAAACTATATGCTTATTGCCAGGAATTTGTGGTCGACTCTACAGGAAGGGCTTGCAAATGAAGACAGAAAACCTTGCAAGCAGGTGCATTAACAACAGGAGAAAGCAACTGTTTTCGTACATTCTTTTGCACAGTTGGATCAAAAGATTCAAATGTCCATAAATATCAAAATGAGTATGCAAATGGATGACGATTCGGGGATATTATGTCTGACATGTATGAGCCAGGGATTAATCAATTCATTCTTGTCAGTTGCCTCATCTTCTTAGTAATTTGATTTGACAAACATACCAGCTAAACGCTTTGTGCCACTAAACCTGTCTGATGAGATGGAGGATTTAAGCCATGCATAGGTTTTCTCAATAATGTGAGTCAATGCATGATAGCATTGATGCACGATATGCTTTCAACACAGAAATGAAACACATGAAGGTACAGTGAGACAACTGTTAATGCAATGAGATTGGTAGCAGGAAATACTGGAGCCAGATTTGCATGTCTGTTGAAAATGGAGCAAATGTTGACAAAAGGCACTTGTATGTCTTTCGAGGTTGCCTTTGACTACTCAGTGCTTTGATAATCTTCGAATCCTCCCTTCTCAGGCAGTATACATCAGCAGTGAAACATCAATGGCTTCATAAGGAACGAGAATGCTGTTTAGACTATGAGACATTCATTAGTGCAGCCAAGGAGGATTTAAAGACAGAGTTTGTTGAGGTATCTTTACAGAAGTCATAAAGGTACTGACAGGAAGAGTGCTGAAAGTGAATAGACTTGAAACTTATGTATCTTATGATAGCCAGTTTGACAAACATAGCATTTTCTGGTTTGTTGAAATGTTCAAAGTTCAAAATTGGCCATACTACTAGCACAGTGAACAGGGATACCCAACAGATTTTTAACAAGTCTAAGTGCCAAAGGCAAAATTGATCTCAAACACCTAGATGCAAAGCTGGATAAGAGATACTTTAGATTCTTCTGAACATGAACCTCATGTAACTCTCTTGACAAGGAATATTGTGAACTTTGGTATCAAATATTTGAGTTTTTCTTGTTAGCCTCATTTTCTTGCTGTATCTTGAACCCCGTGTTCTGCAGCCTTTGCGTGAACTCTACGACAACGCCAAGAAGGTCAAAGTTATAGTTGCCATGGGTTCACCACGCACTCCGAAAGAAGTTCATAGCTTTCTATCTTCAGTTGGTTACTACCGTAGATTCATCAACGCCTTAGCAGAAAGAACATTGCCGCTTACAAATTTATTGTCCTTTAGCTGTTCGTTTGTATGGGGTGACCCTTGTAAGGTAGCATTCGAGGATGTGAAACAAGAGCTAGCAAGAGCGCCCGTTTTAAAAGCACCTAAAAGAGGTGAGGTGTTCTATATATTTTCAGCAGCCACCATGTATAGTATCAGCTGCTGTTTAGCCCAAATTTGGGAAGAGAAGTGGTACCACTCAATTGCTTTTGCTAGTTGAAAGCTGGGGGTATCCGAAATCAATTATACCTACATGGAGAAGTTGTGTCTAGAGATGGTCTTTGGGACCAAGAAATTCAGGCATTATATTCTCTATGAGAAAGTCGTGCTTTATACGAAGGCGGAGGGACTTCGATTATTGATGAATAAGCTACAGCCACCTGATCGTCTAGCAAAGTGGTTGATCACTTTGCAGGAATTTGATTATGAAATTAGGAGTAAGCCACCAAGGTTGCAAGGCATCGTGGAATGTCTTGTGGACTTTGGGGAGCCGAAAGAATCTGTGGCTGAAGGTAGTGACATGGAGTTGTTATTTAAAATAGATACGGCATCTATTCCCTCTTGGTATGCTGCAATAACACATTATTTATCAACAGGAGAGGCGGGATCCGAATTATCTAAAGCTGAGAGAAGGAAAATTAAGCAGCAAGAGTTAAAGTTTGCTTTGATTGCAGGTATATTATATCGGCAAGGGGTTGATGATATCTATCGCCGGTGTGTGATGCCTGACAAGGTGCCATTCATTTTGGAAGAGTGCCGTGATTCTGCTTGCGGTGTCCATTTTGCTGGACGGCTTATAGCACAAAAGGCTTGAAGAGCAGGTTATTGGTGGCCTGCCATCTTCCAGGATGTGTTTGCGTATGTTAAGAGATGCGATATTTGCCAACGACATGATAGTCGAGATAATAGGAAACGACCACTCACCCCTATTATGGCGATACTTCCATTTGAGAAGTGGGGAATAGACTTTGTGGGTCCTATTACTCCGTCGTCGACTACACAAAAGAGGTACATCATTGTAGCAACTGACTACTTCACAAAGTGGTCAGAAGCACGTGCAACAAGGAAAGATGATGCTAAAGAAACTGCTAGTTTCCTTTTAGAGTAGATAATATGTCTGTTTGGTCCGCCGAAAGAATTAGTGTCGGACCACGGTGTCAAGATTGTGGGAGAGAAGGAAGGAGTCTCACTTGAAGCTTTCTTGCTTGCACAATGGGGGAAGACACACAAGGGTGGAGGCTGAAAACAGTTTTCCTCTTCTTAGTTGTGTAAGCCAAAAGAACTCAAGTACAAAGAAATAGAAGAACCCTATATATGGGTCTCAAACCAAACTCAACTAACTAAGGTGGCATACTAACTGAGCCACGAACTAGAGTAGATAAGGATAGCTATCATGTAGCTATTATTCATGGGTGGTGTACCAACCGCGTCTGCAACTGACAAGTCGGTGACATAAATACACAACGGTCACCCTGGTGTATCACGAGTGGAGCTCGATATCTCAACACTCTCCCTCGAGCTCAATCCCAATTCCTGCACACCAAGCAGGTCTCTGAACTTGTGCAGCTTCTCTGCGCCCAATGCTTTCGTGAATATGTCAGCTACCTGATCCTCTGTGTTGACATAA
This sequence comes from Lygodium microphyllum, assembly GCF_053477565.2. Classification (NCBI taxonomy): domain Eukaryota; kingdom Viridiplantae; phylum Streptophyta; class Polypodiopsida; order Schizaeales; family Lygodiaceae; genus Lygodium; species Lygodium microphyllum. The sequence continues at coordinate 78,033,742 of NC_141163.1, read as the reverse complement.
ACTAGATCAATAAGACCTAGTAAAACCCTCTCTCGCACATAGTGATAATGCACCTCAATGTGCTTTGTTCTAGCATGATAGACTGGGTTATTTGCCAAGTGTATACTATTCATGTTGTCACAATAAATGACAACTAGCCCATCTGTAGACTGATGCATATCATAAAGTAGCTTATGCAACCAAGCTACCTCACATGCAGCCATTGCTGCACCCCTGTACTCAGCCTCTGTGCTCGACAAGGCAACTGTAGGCTGTTTCTTGCTGCTCCAAGTGACTGCAGCACTCCCAAAAGAGAACACATATCCACTGGTAAATCGTCTATCAGAAATACTACCAGCCCAATCAGCATCAGTGTATCCATGCAACTGTATCTGAACCCCAGTCTCATAAAATAGTCCATACTGCAATGTGGACTTCACATACATGAGTATACGTCTAGCCGCATCCAAATGTGGTTTCCTTGGAGCCTGCATAAACTGACTTACCAATCCAACAGCATAGCTCAAATCTGGCTTGGTAATAGTCATATAAATCAAACTTCCTACTATGCGTCTGTACATAGTAGGGTCTTCTAGAAGCTCACTTGCATCTGTGCTCAGCTTCACATTTTGCTCCAAAGGAACTGAAATAGGCTTACAGCCTGTCATCCCATATTTGGACAGCATGTCCAATCCATACTGCCTCTGCAAGAGCTGTATCCCACTTGGTGATCTAATCACCTCAATGCCCAAGAAATAACGCAGCTCTCCCAAATCCTTCATCTCAAACTTCTGCTTCAATAGCATTTTCACATGAAGGATATCTTCATCACTGTCACCTGTCATAATCAAATCATCAACATAAATGACAAGTAGCATAATACCTTTCTCTGTTTTTCTCACATAAAGTGAGAAATCTACCTTGGAAATTTGAAAGCCAATAGTGACAAGATACTGTCCTATCTTGTCAGACCATGCTCTAGGTGCTTGCTTCAAGCCATACAAGGCTTTCTTCAACCTGCAAACAAACTCAGGATGAACAGCATGCACATAACCTGGTGGCTGCTCCATATAGACCTCTTCTTGCAAATCACCATGCAAGAAGGCATTCTTTACATCCATCTGATGTAAAGACCATCCCTTTGATGCAGCCATAGCAATGACTGCTCTTACAGTTGCCATCCTTGCAACTGGACTGAATGTTTCTTCATAGTCAATGCCATATGTTTGTGCATACCCCTTGACTACTAATCTTGCCTTGTATGTGTTCACAGAACCATCTGCATTGTGCTTCACCTTATAAACCCACTTACAGCCAATTGCATTCTTACCTTTAGACAAAGGTACTAACTCCCATGTAGCATTTTCTTCCAAGGCATCCATTTCTTCATCCATGGCTTTCTCCCATTTTTCTATTCCCATGGCTTGCTCAAAAGATGTGGGTTCTGGTTCCTGTATCACTTTGACCATATATGCATAGTGAATGGCTGTAAATCCATCATATTTCAGCCTATCCACAGGATACCTAGCTCTCGTAGACCTGCGCAAAGTAGGTTCACTCCCAGGTGCTCTCAAAACATCCCTAGTCTTCCTTACTCCAGGTGTAACAATAGAGGGGATACCCAACTCATCATCAATGCTCTGTTCTGAGCCACTGGATTCACCATCCACATAAGAGTGACCTGCATTCACATCAAACATGGGCTGATCAACCTTCTCTTTTCCTTTTCGTGATACCTGCATACCACTATCTGCATTGCTTTGAGAAGATTCTCCTGATCTCAATCTGCCTGTCCATGGCGAAGAATGTGAACCACTGCTAGAAGACGCTCCAGGTCCACTAATATTTTGTGATTGCTGCTGTGAATTCTGTGCAGCATTACCATTTGTGCATCTACATCATCAATTACATTTACTGGTTTATACCAGCTACTCATCTCATAAAAAACAACGTCTCTGCTCACTGTAAACTTACAAGTAGAAGGGTTATAGCATCTATACCCTTTTTGCTACAGAGAGTAACCAATAAAGATGCACTTCTCAGCTTTTGGATCCAACTTGGATCTCAACTCATCTGGCACGTGTACATAGGCAATGCAACCAAAAATTTTCAAATAAGAAATATCTGGTTTCCTACCAGTATACCTCTCCTCTGGAGTCATTCCATGTATTGCTGCAGTGGGAGTCCTGTTCATTATGTAGACTGCTGTAGCAACTGCTTCACCCCAATAAAAATCTGGCAAGTCTTTTTCATTGAGCATGGCACGAGATACCTCTCCAATATGCATGTTTTTCCTTTCTGCAATTCCATTTTGTTGTGGGGTATGACTGCATGAATATTGCTGCTTTATGCCATGCTCCTGCAGGAACCTTGCAAACTCATTTGAGAGGTACTCTCCCCCTCCATCTGACCTTAGGCTTTTTATCTGCAAGCTTGTTTCTTTTTCAACCATAGCTTTAAGAGTTTTGAAATGCCCAAAAACTTCACTTTTCTTTTTCATAAAATACACCCAAACTTTTCTGCTATAGTCATCAATAAAACTGACAAAATAATGACAGCCTCCAAGAGATGCAGCTTTAGTAGTCCACACATCAGAGTGGATTAATTCCAATGGCTTCTTACTCTCTTGAACATGTCTAGGAAATGGTTTCCTTGCCTGTTTTCCAAACTGACAGGCTTCACATACCTTATGCATTTCTGCAACCTTGAATTTAGGCAATCCTGCAACAATGTTTTGGGCCTGCATTGATTTAAGTCGCTGTACATTAACATGACCAATGCATTTATGCCAGATATCAATATCTGCAACTACACCGGTCCCATGTGCAAACATTGTTGCACTCAATTCAGGCATGTCTGCATCCAATGTAAATATTCTGCCCTTCTTCTTTCCTTTTGCTATCAAGCGACCTTTATTTTTCATATCCTCAACAAAGCATCCATGAGGATTAAATCTGACCTGCAAGCCCTGTTCAACCATTTGACCAACAGAAACCAGATTCTTGGTGATATTCGGGCCGTGAAATACATCGGACAGGTATTTCTTTTTCCCATCTTGCATAGACAAAGGAATTTTTCCAATCTGCACAATCGGATGTGCAGTATCATCACCAGTCTCCACAAATCCTGGTTTTTCCATTTTCCTTGCATCCTCCATCCATTCTGCATGACCTGTCATGTGGTTTGATGCACTTGAGTCAGCATACCATACATCATTGCTTTCTTCTGCACTTGTCACAGAATTGTTCATGTGCTGCACCATGAACAAATGCTCATTTCTGTCATCACCCTGTCTGCTAGAAGATGCATAATTCCCTTGTTGCAGTTTTCCATTCATGATGTCATTCTGCTTTTTATAGCAGTCTTTAGCCATATGACCCATTTTACCATAGTAGTAGCATTCAACATTACTGTTTGCATTTTGACCTCTTTGCCATCCACCACGACCTCTTTGGCTCCCCCTGCCTCTAGAGTTACCACGTCCTCCTCCATAGGACTGGTTCTCTTGAGTTTGCTGCATATTCTGATTTCTGCCACGGCCTCCAAATCGGCCTCCTCTACCTCTGCCTCTACCTCTTCCAGCATTTGAGTAGAATACAGCTTCTTTTGAAGTTCCTCCTGAAGAAGATGCACCACCATTTCTTTGCTCCTCAGAAATTAGAAGAGCAATCAGCTCCTCAAAATCAGGAAATCTTTCACGAACTGAAATGGATGTCCGAAACTGTGCATAATCCTTTCCTAGACCATTCAAGGTCACAGAAACTAAATCATCATCTTCCACTGGCGACCCGATGGAAGCAAGTGCATCTGCAATCTTCTTCACTTTCATGTGGTAGTCATTGATGCTCATATTTCTCTTTGCACATTATGCAACTCTTGCTTGAGCTGCATTTTCCTGGCTTGCGTATTTGTGCTATACATTTTTGACAAAGTATCCCATGCCTCCTTTGGCGTACTTGCATCCTGAATATGCACAATCATAGAGTCTGAAATACTGATAGACAGCCAGTACATAACTTTCCTGGCTCTCTCATGCCATGCTTTGAATGCCTGCATTTGCTGTTGATTGGGAACATCAGGAAGAACTGGTTCTTCTTCATTTCCTGCAACAAATTCCCAATATCCTTTTCCCATAAGGAAATTCGTCATTCTAAACTTCCATGCTTGGAAGTTGTTCTTGTCAAGCTTTTCAGTTACAATCTGTGAAAGAGAATCAGACGCCATTACAGAATCCTACAAAAAATTCTGTCACTGCAGAGAACACAGCTTCAGCCTCACAAGGGCAAATCTGCAAAACTGACAAAAGTGGTATTTAACCACACAGTCACTTCCTAGTGACGATTTTGCATATACAGGAACCAAGGATGATTCTGTAACTCCCAATGTCTCTGCACATGAGCATACGATGCAATATCTGTGGTAACTTTTCACCGACCTGTAGAACAGTGGTCGCACAGCATAAAACAGGGCTTTTTCCTGAGTGCGTGCAGAAAACTTCCGCCTCCAAAACAGGCTTCGAAATGGCCTCAAATCAAAAAAACAGGGTCGCCAAGAGCTAAAGCTCTTGCCCGCAGCATATACTGCCCTCTTACTTCACCGCGAAGGGCGTCTCAACCTGAGACAATGCACTCTTGCAATTTCCGGCTGTGCTACCTGCAGAGATCTGCTCCCAAAACAGAAAATGAAAGCAACACTGCTCCTCTTACCAGAACACCGCGAGGTTGGCTTGCTTTCTTGAGCTCCTTACCACGAACAAGGCTCTGATACCATGTCAAGATTGTGGGAGAGAAGGAAGGAGTCTCACTTGAAGCTTTCTTGCTTGCACAATGGGGGAAGACACACAAGGGTGGAGGCTGAAAACAGTTTTCCTCTTCTTAGTTGTGTAAGCCAAAAGAACTCAAGTACAAAGAAATAGAAGAACCCTATATATGGGTCTCAAACCAAACTCAACTAACTAAGGTGGCATACTAACTGAGCCACGAACTAGAGTAGATAAGGATAGCTATCATGTAGCTATTATTCATGGGCGGTGTACCAACCGCGTTTGCAACTGACAAGTCGGTGACATAAATATACAACAGTCACCCTGGCGTATCACGAGTGGAGCTCGATATCTCAACACACGGAACCCATTTCCTGAATAAGGTGATTAAAGGTTTGACAGAGATGTGGCAAATCAAGCATAACAAGACAACCCCATATAATCCGCAAGCCAATGGGCAAGTTGAAAGCACCAACAAGCAGCTTGTGGGCATCCTGTCCAAAATTGTGTTAGAAAAGAAATGGGATTGGGATAAAAAGTTATACGTGGCAGTGTGGGCTTATAATACGACCTTCAAACGAGCCACTGGCCATACCCCGTTCAAGTTAGTATATGGGGAGGAGTGTGTCTTGCCTTTAGAAATTGAGCTGCCGACTATTCGATTTTCCATCAATCATTCTTTGAGCGATGAAGACACACTTTTTGAGCGCTTGACGACACTAGCACATTTAGATGAGCTTATGCTGCAGAGCTTATTGCACCAAGAAGTGGCGAAGTGCCGAATGAAGCAGCTACACGACCTCAAAGCCAAGAAATACACCTTCAAGAAAGGACAGCTTGTTCTGTATTATGATGCACGACATGAATTATTTCCAGGCAAGCTAGAGCCCAAATGGGATGGGCCCTATAGGATCGTTAGAATAGGAAAGAATAAATCCACAGTCTTGTTAGCTGACCTTGAGGGGATAGAATTTAAAAATAAGGTTAATCTTAATAAGATTAAACCTTATTATTTCTGATTGCATTAATGCTGTGACTGCCTTGCAGGTCTAGGTGAGATCGATCAAACATCTGCAAGGAAATCGTGATAGAGGTTGATGGGTCGTCTGATCCCTTATTTAGAACACCCATATTTGGAACATAGGTATCATCAAGGAAAGCTCATTTGGTGGAGCAAAGGATACAAGGTGGTTGAGCAAGAAGGCGAGACATTTATTTGGGAGATCAAGGTCTTCTGCCATCACTGCCTACAAATTTTGACGAGCATCCCTGTTGAATTCAATGATGATGGAGGGATGGAGCCTACAAACCACCCGTTGAAAATGCTGAATTTCGATTACCATAATTACGAGTAGAGTTCCGGATGGCGGGATATGTAAACCCTTTATGGACGTACACCTTGTACTTTGATGGGGCGTCCAGGGATGCATGCAAAAAAGGAAGTGTAGGAGTTGTCATCCGAGACCCCCGACGACGCATTGTCATGAAGTTAGCTGCTTATCTCGGGGTGAATTTTACCAATAATATGGCAGAATACAAAGCCCTGATAATGGGTTTCAATATTGCAAAGAAGGATAGTATCCACTAGTTATTGGTGAAAGGGGACTCTCAGTTGGTTTTAAATCAACTCAATGGGACGTACATGGTACGAAACCCTATCCTTTGCATGTACCATCATATTGCCATAGCCCTACTGGACGAATTTGATAGAGTGTCTTTTCAGCTGATTCCACGGCATTGGAATCAGTTTTCCGATCCTTTGGCTAATTTTGCGTATGAAGAAGACCTCTTCTTTAATTGTGGCCCTTATCCCGATATATCTATTGATGGTGAGACAGGACTTGGTCGTTTGTGGGGTATGCTTTCTGAACATGCCCTCTTTGGCAGACGATGGTTGATCTGGGTGATACAGAGGGCAAGCGAGACTCATCTGCCTTTATTATCTTGGACCCACAGACTGATTAGACAACATGTGATGCGAACACCTCTTGCGATATACGTAGGAGGGATGGGTCATAATTTAATGCACCTAGTTTAGGGCTACAAGCCCTGTTCCCCTGGGAATGGTATGCTTTGATGTCTATCATAGTTGTTTCCAGGAGAATGTTATGCATAGTATTGTTTGATTTCATTAGGCCACGAGGGCCGATTCAGTTTTGTAGTGAAGTGTTTGATTTCATTAGGCCAAGAGGGCCATTTCCCTGTCTAGTGTGGGTGCGTTTAATCAGGTTTTTGTTTTACGTGTTGTGTTGGACAGGTTTTGTGTTCGTGGAATTTGGTGGAGCCTGGAGGAGCCTTTGCTGCGATGGAAGCTTCTTGTGGCCAATCCAGGTGATACCTCTCCTTTACAAGTACCTTTCTTTCTTGTTATATGTGTCTTTGTACTTGTCGAGGGGATATATTTTTGTTGGGGACCGGCAACCAAGGCATGAAGTCCCAGGTTTAGGCTAAGTATGTTTGAGGGAGGTCGGAGTAGTCATTGCCTCCTGTACAGACATTGTCAGGCATCGAAAGACCTGTTTTAGAAGGACGTCCTAGTGGCCCTGTTCTGCTGGCCTGCTAGGCAGCCGTTCTAGGAGTTCTTGTTAGTAGTGAGGCAGTTAGAGAAGCCTGCTAGAAGATAAAAATGATGATGCCAAGAAACCCTGAACATCCTACAAGATGAATATAAATACGAAGGTGTGTAAAAAGGGGTTCTAACCCCTATCCCAAGAAAAGAAAAGAAATGAAAATATATAAGCAGTTGATCATTGCCTTGCGAAGGCCTGGTAGGTTCCTGGGGACGAATCAGACCCGGGGCCGATACCTTGTCTTCCTAGGGGTGGCTTCTTGCTGGAAAAAAAATGACAAAACAAGGAAGGTTGGAGCGAAAATAAAAGTGAGCGTTAGAAAAGGATTAAGTGTCGCCTTGCGAGGGCTTCATAGGTTCTTGGGTGCCGAGACAGGTCCTGAGGCTGATGCCCTGTTCTCCTTGGGTCACTACGCTCAGCTCCCTCCTTTTTACATGCCCAAGTATGTTCATCCAATACAAACCCTAAAAGAAGACATGTACTGAAAGAAAATACTCTTTGATCAGGCTATAGGAGTCCTCGCCTTGTAGGAGCTCCTAGTTGTGTTGTCTTTAGTTGGTAAGTAGTGCAGACTACCACTTAGGGCAACCTCTTTGATAGGTTTTTTTTAGTTTGGCTATGTTGGAGCAACTGGTTAGTGACTCACTTCAGATATTCTATTAGATGATGCTAGGCCTACTCCTTATGGATGTCATGCCTTGGTTCTGTCCAGGGGTAGGGGAGCATTGTGCTGAGTTTTATTATATATTTGTTTTGTATCAGTTTGATACTTCTTTGGTTGTTTATGTGCAGATATGTTCGTGGATTCGACGGGCTGAGTTGCCCTATCCTATGGTCGCCAATGAGAGCGGAATTTAGGTGACAGGAAGTGCTTAAAAATAGCTAAAAATTATGAATATTAAGGGAAAAATATTCAATGTCAAAGGCGGCGGCTCGATCTAGGACGATTTTAAGCGTCAAAGTGCTTTAAAGGTGTCCGAGCGACACTTGTTAATTTTTCATAATTTTTTAGACAATCATGCAGGTTAGCAAGAGTTATTGGCCAATGCAGGATGCCAAGCGGGACGCCCAGGATTTTTCAGAGCTCATTTCGGAGTCCGGACGGGGAAATGGCCACAAAATGGTCAAGATATGAAAAGGTGGACACTTGGGAGGCCAAATTTGAGCATGCCTTTTGAGTTTGGACCCCCCCAAAAAATTTTATGCACCTTATGAAGCAAAAAACGTGGAGAGAGAATGAAGAGGGATGAAAAGACGTGATCAACAAAGGGCGCCGTTTTTTTCGCCATGGATGGAGAGAGGGCATCATGGATGTTACAAACACCCTGCCTAATGGATTATGGGGCTTCATTCCCTCCTGTCTGTGGATCTTATCGCCATCCTTCGCTCCTCAATTGCTGGCCTGAATGCTGAGATAGAAATCTAGTCTTTCTCTCTCCTCTCTCTCTCTCTTCTAAGGGGGAATTCATGTGGGAAGAAGGAAGAAGAAAGAATGATGGAGACTTGTCCGGCATGGATCGGATTGCTCCACGGGCTGGAAATGGTGATTTGTGATTGTGTTGGACATGAAGTGCTGCTGATTTTCAGATTTCCAGCCATGGACATGAAACCCGAAACACGCAAATAAGCGGTAATTCAATTTTTTCAAAGGAAATTTGAGATTTCATGGCTTTTGATTGATAAAATGTTGTTCATGTGGGCTAAAAATTGTTTATGTTGCTGTTTTCCATGAGTACTTGCTGATCATAATCAAAAGATCAGAAAAATATGCATCTTGTGGCTGAAAATAATATACTAAAACACGTAAAATATGGAAAATCAAGAAAAAATGATATTTTTGGGCATAAAAATGGAAAAATGAATAGGAACACCAACTAAATTTTCATTTTTGTTGCAAGAAGGAACTAAAGGCCACAGCCCATAACCTATTTTGAATTTTTGGTAATAAAATAATGCAAAAAATAAGGAAAAATACAAGAAAAATAGAGAAAAATCACTAAAAATAGGAGAAACATGCATTTTGGGTGCAAAAAATTAATGAAAATTAAGAGCAATGTTTGTGAATGTTTGTGGGGACTAAAGCATGAGTATTTTCCTCAGTTCAACCCCACCTTCTTGTTCTAGTGTGTTTTTCCCGCTTTCTACACATAAAATGATGGCAAAATACCCTATAAATCTATACAACAATGCAACATTTGATCGATGGGAGGGTAGAGTGGTTAAAGTGTGTCTAAATGTGGAGTAAAATGATGAAAAGATTGTTGTTTTTGTTTGCATGCCATATAGGTCGGTGAATAATTATAAAATAAGGGCCTAGTAGCACGAGGGTTCCCTTGGTGCTAGGTTCGTGCAACGCCGCATAAAAATGGTAGTTGAAAATCATTGAAAGGATGTTTTCCGCATGTGCACAATATCAATTTCATAATTGTTTGAGAACTTGGCATCCACAATATGCATAAATCATGGAAATATTTAAAGGTATCAAAAATCCAGGATGCACAGCAATTGTTTTCATTAGGACATTGACCCACGTTGAGTGAGAGACAGGGCACCCTAAGCCATAGGCTAGTCGTGGGGTCTAGGAAAAAGAGAAGGACAATGGTACATTCTTGTATACGATTAAATGGTACCTTGAGTGGATTTTGTGCGAAATGTTTATATGTTGAGCGACGCATCGAGGGGCCAATCCCCAAGGTGTAGGAGAGTCGCAGAGGGGTGGCGGCATTCAGCCGTTGGAGGACCCCCTATGTCTGTGCTTTGTGCCATTAGGCAATGTGTAAGGGAATCCCTCTGAGGAGTAGTGGGTGAGAGAAGAGTGGACTACAAACAACGTATTACAAACGCAATGTTTAGGAAGGCAGAGATTTTGATAGACGCTCCTGGCCGCGAGGCCAAGGGGTTGTCTTGTGCGTAGTGACGAGGCCCGGCTAGTGCATGAGCCAGTGCCGGCCCGGTTTTTGGTCCATTAGTGGTGCGTCTGCCGGGAGCCACTTAAAAGTGGCGGTCCTCGAATCCTGGTTGTCTAAGGACCAACTAGCAATTTATGCCAAAGGATACTGAGATTGATTCGTTATTTATTGATAAGCATCGTCTAGCAGAAATCCAAAAGCAAGAAAGAGACGAAAGAGCTAGGCGACGTGCTGAAATTTTTAGGATATATTCCCCTAAGCGTAGCGGTGCTGAACCCTTACGAGGGAGTGGATCTAGTGGTCTTGGGGCCACAAGCAGTAAGTTAGGAGAAGGTGGAAGCTCTATTGCTCCCCTTTCTGCCATAAGCCAGTCTACATCAAGTACGGGAGGTGTAACCCCACCGTCCCCTATTCCTAGTGCAAATCCAATCCTCGTCATGGCGCAGCCTATTGCAATTCCAGCAGGAACGACGGATTTGCCGGCTCTAGGTTACCCGCTACCCATTTTTAATGGGCTAGTTGAGGAAGATGCGGAACTCCACATTAGGGAGTTTCAAAAGCTGATGTTTAACTGTCGCATTCAAGAAGAAGGACATTTAATGATGTTCTTCAATACGACTCTCAAAGAAAGAGCTGCTATATGGTATCATGGTTTAGAAGCCAGAACCATATTGAATATTGATTCATTTTATGGAGCTTTTCAAAGGGAGTTTGCCCCTGAAAGGGGTGGGCAATATTGGTTGCGTGTACTCAACGTGACCCGCCAAGAACCACACGAGGATATTCATGCTTATGCGAAGAAAATAAAAGAGGTTTTCCGTAAGTTGGACACCTCTATTCCTATCCCCACAGCTGCCCAATTGCAATATTTCCTACATGGTTTGGACTTTAATATCCAATTGCAGTTGAGTAATGTCCCCTTGGGGGATATAGATACTGCCATTACACGAGCACAAGAGGTGGAATCCCGACTACAAACAGCCTATGCTTCTCGAGGAAATTCGAATATGGATTTAGTATTGGGAAACAATATGGCAATGGCGGTAGTGGCCAAGGGATAGCAATGGCTAACCCTAATGGGAGAGGGAACATGATGCAGAATGTCCCTTTATTACCAGCTCCCCCTAGCATGTCTATGGCTATGGGTAGTCAAATGGCTCCAAATGGTGGAGGCCAGACGGTCAATTCTAACACCATGCCTGTGGCTCAACAACCAGTGCCTAATCGAATTGTTAGGCCGATGGAACGACATGGTAATGACCAAGGCTATGAGTCGAGTGCTTGCAATGTTCTTGGCGAGGTTAAGGACATGATGAAGCATTATACCGACATGATTATGGAGCAGTATCAACAAATAGCCGTTGATGTCAACTTCCTTAAAAAACAACAAAATTTGATAGGAAGTAGATACCCAGAAGAGGGTGCACCTTCGAGGTTTAGTTGCAAATGGTGTGGTGGGCAACACTATCCAATAAATTGCCCAAATGTTAAGTGCGACATTTGTGGAAAATCTGGCCATTTAGCAGCTACTAGCTAGAGTAAGATCAGTTCCCTCTAGCGTGGTAGTCGGCAGCCAGGGCCTGTTAATCATCGTGCCCAAGGAAATGATTCCCAGCGAGAAGATGGGCCTAAACAAATACTTCAACGACCAAAGACTACAGTGGAGGAGCTACCTAGTGGTAGTGGGGTTAGTTTGATTGAGGCTGTACGCGCTAATGATGCTGAAATCTCTAATCTGTGCGATGTTCTTACAAGAGGTCAAAAGGGTAGAGAAGCCGACAAGGATAATCCTGTCGACGGAAACCCTAAACAAGACGACAAAGGAATGCTTGTTTTGGATCCTTCCATGGAAGGGGGACCTTTGAAGCCCGTAGAAAGTAAAGCCGATAAGGAACCACCAAAGAAGAAGGTGAAAGTTAAAAAAGAGGCAATAAAGCCAGTTCAGCGACCTAAAGAGCGGATGGTTTGGCGTGAAAAGCGAGCTCTATCAAACTATCATGAACTCGATTTGGCGAGCTCTCTTTGCAAAGTCAAGCCGGATGTGAATCTTTTACAGCTTATTAAGCTTTCCCGAGGAGTACGCAAGGAATTTAGAAAGATCCTACGTACCAGGTATATCGTAGAACCTTTGGGTATGGCACGAGTTGGTGATGACTGGTTCGAGCATGCTGAGAAGCATTGCCCAAGGGTTGCAGCCTATGTCGATGGAATATTAGTAGATTATGCCATTGTCGACACGGGATCATCTGTTAACATTATGAGTTCTGAACTGATGGAAAGGTTGGATCTTGCGATCCAGAAAGATACCTCCACAATTCTCAGAATGGCAGATGATAGTTTGAGACAGCCGGAAGGCTACATTACTAAGGTCCATATCACTGTTGCAAATGTAGAATGCATGTTCGACTTTAGGGTGATTCGTTTTGCATGCCGTCCAAGTTACCAAGTATTACTCGGACAACCTTGGATCTTGCAAGCGGACTGCCAAGTGGATATACCCGCCGGTCGGCTAATATTCGGCAGAGGTGCCCAGCGTGTGGTGGTTGATGCTTATCCTGAGTCCCCGCAGAGTGAGAGAGCTCCTCTATCTTCTACAAAATTGGAGACATTAGAAGATTTATCTGCCAATGAGACATCATCGAGTGATGAGTCCAAAGAGGGATCCACCACGGAAGACATCTATCAGATCACTTTGAACGAACCGATAGAGGGCCAAGATCGTATAAGAGATGCAGATGTTATCGAGCTAGACCTTGGTATGCCTGATGATTCGCGGCCAATCAAATTAGATTCTATGCTCAGCACAGTAGAAAGGGAGGACTACGTAGCCTTGATCCAGGAATTCTGTGATATCTTTGCCTGGAGTTATGATGAGTTGAGAGGCATTCCTCCTAGTCTTGCTGTTCATACAATTCCGTTGAAAGAGGGCAGTCGTCCTATACGGCAGAAAGTAAGGCGTATGCCTTTCAAACTAAGGGACGGGCTGTTTGAAGAGTTACAGAAGCTTCGAAAAGCGGGTTTGATTTTTCCTGTGCAACACACGGAATGGTGTTCGCCGGTTGTGATAAGAAAGAAGAAGAATAATCAAATCCGATTATGTGTAGACTTTAGGGAGTTGAATAAGCAGACAGTTAAGGACTACTACCCGTTGCCATTTATTGACCAGATTTTGGATCAACTAGCGGGTAGGGAGATATATTCGTTTATGGATTGCTTTGCAGGATACAACCAAATGGCAATTGCAAAAGAGGACAAGTTGAAAATAAATTTTATCACTATATTTGGTACTTTTGCGTACCATGTGATGGCCTTTAGTTTATGCAATGCACCTGGTTCATGGCAACGAACAGCAGATAAGACATTCGGTGACATATCCCCTGAAGAGTTGAAGGTGTTTATTGATGACTTAGGGGCAGCCACCGTGAGAGAAAGGCAGTTGATAATTTTAAGAAAATGCTTTGAGCGCGGTAGACAATTCTGCATCGCCCTAAACCCACGGAAGTGTGTTTTTGGAGTACCTTATGGGCTATTGCTAGGTCATGTGGTTAGTTCGGTTGGAATTGCGACAGACCCCGAGAAGGTCAAAGTTATAGTTGCCATGGGTCCACCACGCACTCCGAAAGAAGTTCATAGCTTTCTGTCTTCAGTTGGTTACTACCGTAGATTCATCAACGCCTTAGCAGAAAGAACGTTGCCGCTTACAAATTTATTGTCCTTTAGCTGTTCATTTGTATGGGGTGACCCTTGTAAGGTAGCATTCGAGGATATGAAACAAGAGCTAGCAAGAGCGCCCGTTTTAAAAGCACCTAAAAGAGGTGAAGTGTTCTATATATTTTCAGCAGCCACCATGTATAGTATCAGCTGCTGTTTAGCCCAAATTTGGGAAGAGAAGTGGTACTACCCGATTGCTTTTGCTAGTCGAAAGCTGGGGGTATCCGAAATCAATTATACCTACATGGAGAAGTTGTGTCTAGCGATGGTCTTTGGGACCAAGAAATTCAGGCATTATATTCTCTATGAGAAAGTCGTGCTTTATACGAAGGCGGAGGGACTTCGATTATTGATGAATAAGCTACAGCCACCTGATCGTCTAGCAAAGTGGTTGATCACTTTGCAGGAATTTGATTATGAAATCAGGAGTAAGCCACCAAGGTTGCAAGGCATCGAGGAATGTCTTGTGGACTTTGGGGAGCCGAAAGAATCTGTGGCTGAAGGTAGTGACATGGAGTTGTTATTTAAAATAGATACAGTATCTATTCCCTCCTGGTATGCTGCAATAACGCATTATTTATCAACAGGAGAGGCAGGATCCGAATTATCTAAAGCTGAGAGAAGAAAAATTAAGCAGCAAGCATTAAAGTTTGCTTTGATTGCAAGTACATTATATCGGCAAGGGGTTGATGATATCTATCGCCGGTGTGTGATGCCTGACGAGGTGCCATTCATTTTGGAAGAGTGCCATGATTCTGCTTGCGGTGGCCATTTTGCTGGACGGCTTACAGCACAAAAGGCTTTAAGAGCAGGTTATTGGTGGCCTGCCATCTTCCAAGATGCGTTTACGTATGTTAAGAGATGCGATATTTGCCAACGACATGATAGTCGAGAGAATAGGAAACGACCACTCACCCCTATTATGGCGGTACTTCCATTTGAGAAGTGGGGAATAGACTTTGTGGGTCCTATTACTCCGTCGTCGACTACACAAAAGAGGTACATCATTGTAGCAACTGACTACTTCACAAAGTGGTCAGAAGCACGTGCAACAAGGAAAGATGATGCTAAAGAAACTGCTAGTTTCCTTTTAGAGTAGATAATATGCCGGTTTGGTCCGTCGAAAGAATAAGTGTCGGACCGCGGAACCCATTTCCTGAATAAGGTGATTAAAGGTTTGACAGAGATGTGGCAAATCAAGCATAACAAGACAACCCCATATAATCCACAAGCCAATGGGCAAGTTGAAAGCACCAACAAGCAGCTTGTGGGCATCCTGTCCAAAATTGTGTCGGAAAAGAAACGGGATTGGGATAAAAAGTTATATGTGGAAGTGTGGGCTTATAATACGACCTTCAAACGAGCCACTGGCCATACCCTGTTCAAGTTAGTATATGGGGAGGAGTGTGTCTTGCCTTTAGAAATTGAGCTGCCGACTATTCGGTTTGCCATCAATCATTCTTTGAGCGATGTTAGTGTGACATGGTATTACTATTATTTCTACACTACACATCTCTTCTTCCTAGCTTCTTATACTAGTCAGCCTACTCATTCTTATGATAATTAAAGTTTAATCAAGAGAGAGGGTGTAAGATAGGTAAAATCCCTCCTATCTCATTGAACTCAATAGAAATGCTAGTAAGAACTCTATGATAGTGGTGACAATAGACCTTAATATCCCACATAAAAAATCTATCTTGCCACTCACTAATGTGATGATCCTTACTCCACCAATCACTCTATCTTGATGGTAACACAGCTCTCAATATGGATGCTCAAGATAAGGAATTATTTTACCCATACCAACCATCGCCTGCTCTGTTTCCATATAACGCGTGCTCTAATAAAATTCCTTACAAATGACTAGGGTCTCATTATCAATAGCAACATCCTGACTAGGACCACAGTTGAAGAAGAGGTCCTCTTCATAAGAAAAATTGACTAATGAATCCGCAAACTAATCCCAAGAATGTGGGATTAGCTGAAGAGAGAGGCTCTCAAATTCATCAAGTAGGGTCATACCAGCTCGATGATACATGCAAAGGATGGGTTCTAGACTATGTATGTCCCATTTAGTTCATTTAAGATTAGCTGGGAATCCCCTTTTACTAACAACTGCCGAATACCACTTTTCTTGGAAATATTCAGCCCCATAATCAAGGCTTTATACTCCACCATGTTGTTAGTGAATTCTACCTCCAAATAAGCAACTAATTTTATTGTAACTCTATTTCTGGGATCTCAGATAACTACTCCAATGCTCCCTTTTTTGTTAGGGCCCCTCGACACTCCATCAAAGTATACTGTGAATGTCCATAATGGGTTTACACAACCAGCCATCAAGAACTCCCCTATTAGTAATTATGATAGTCAAAATTCAACATACTTAGAGAATGAACTAACTGCTCCATCCCACCTTCTTCATTGAACTCAATAGGGATGCTTCACAGAATTTGTAAACAACGATAGCAAAAAAAATTTATTTCCCACACAAAGGTACCGTCTTCTTGCTCAAGCACTTTGTATCCATTGCTCCACTAGATAAGCTTCCCCTAATGATATCTTTGCTCTAGATATGGGTGCTCTAGATAAGGAATTAACCACCCCATCAACCAATTTAATCTCTCCTGCAGGTCTCAGATCAACCCCAGTGTATGGACCTGCAATGCATTTATCGAGTTAGCATACTAAAAAACAATAAGGCTGAATCTTATTAAGATTAACCTTATTTTTAATTTCCACTCCATGTAGATCAGCTAGTAAAGCCGTGGACTTATTTTTACCTATCCTAACTGCCTTGTAATGGAAATAGCTTTGTATGTGCATCGTAATACAGAACAAACTATCCTTTTTTAAAGGTATATTTCTTCAATTTTAGATCATGCAACCCCTTCATCTGACGCTTAGCCACTTCTTGGTGCAACAGACTCTATAATTTAAGCTCATCCAACTAGGCCAGAGTCATAAAATGCTCGAATAAGATATCCTGATCACCCAAAGAATTATTGATTGCTAATCTTATGGTCGAAAACTCAATTTCTAAAGGCAAGACACACTCCTCCCCATAAACTAATTTGAATGGGGTGTGGCCAATGGCTCATTTAAATGTCATGTTACACACCCACACCACCACATACAATTTTGTATCCCAGTCACGTTTCTTTTCAGACAATATTTTTTATAAAATATCCACAAGCTACTTGTTACTACTTTCAACTTGCCATTTGCTTGTGGGTTATAAGGAGTCGTCTTGTTATGTTTAATTTTCCATGCTTCAATCAAGCTTTTAATCACTTTTTTTAAGACATGGGTTCCGCAGTCTGATACTATTTCCTTTGGCAAACCGAAATGGCAGATGATCTACTCAAGTAGAAATTTGGCAATCTTTTTTGCATTGTCTTGCCTCAGTGCCCGTACCTCTGACCACTTTGTAAAGTAATCAATTTCTACTATAATGTATCTCTTTTGACTAGTAGATGACGGGGTAATAGGACCCACAAAGTCGATACCCCACTTCTCAAATGGAAGGATAGCCATAATAGGCATAAGTGGTTGCTTCCTATTCTCTCTACTATCATGTCTTTGACAAGTATCGCATCTCTTAACATACTCAAATGAATCCTAGAGAAGATGGAGGGCCACCAATATCTAGCTCTTAAATCCTTTTGTGTCATCAACTACCTAGCAAAGTGCTCCCCACAAGCAGAGTCATGATACTCCTCCAAGAAAAATGGAACCTCGTTAGGCATCACACATTGATGATAGATATAATCAACACCCTACTGATATAGTGTTTCTATGATCAAGGAAAAAATCAATGCCTGCTATTTAATTTGTCTCTTCTTAGATTTTGATAGGGTAGCTCTAGTCTCTCCTGTAGATAAATAGCATGTTATAGTAGTATACCAGGAGAGAATAGACAGTATATCAATCTTAAACAATTTTTCCATGTCACTTCCCTCAATCAATACCTCTTTTGATTCTTCGAAATCCACAAGACATTCGACATTGCCTTGTAGCTTTGCTGGCTTTCTCTTAATCTCATAATCAAATTCCTATAAAGTGATTAACCAGTTTGCTAAATGATTAGTGATGGGACCTAAAATGGGTGGGCATTAGCTTTTTAGCACTAGTCGGATCTCTCAGATGCACAAGACAACCCGATGGCCTCACGGTGGAGCATCTACAGGACACATTGCCCTACCATCATACGTACATTTTGTGTTTGTATCGTGTTTATAGTTCAACCCTTAACCTTCTCAGACTCCTTAAAGGGAGACCCTACACATTTTGTTGTAATTCACCACGAAGAACAACATAGGAGGCACCCCTCGAACTGAATGCCGCGGCCCCATTGCGATTCTTCTACACCTTGGGGATTGTCTCCTCAATGCGTCACTAACACATATAATGCATATGAAATAGAATCCGCTCTTGGTACCAATATTATATCGTTCCAGGAATGTACCAGTCCTCACTTACTTGTCCCCTTGGACCCACCGTTAGACCTATAGCTTGGGTGCCTTACTCTCTCCAGTGTGGGTCATTTATACTTCAACCAATTGCTATGCATACTAGGAATAGATACCATGTGTATATGATTCATGCAATAGTGGATGATTGTGCACAAACAATTATAGTATGAAATCAGCCTATGTGTCGTGCAAAAACAACCCTTTTAATGAATTTCTGCTAATACGCAATGCTTTGTTGTAGGAATCTAGCACCAAGGCAAACCTCATGCTGCTAGATCCATTATATTCAAATAAACCGCATCCTAAATGTTATGCATAAAGAGAACAATCAAACTTTTAATTATTTTAGCACTTAAACTATTGTATAATATCATCCTCCCCCTCACCGTTTAAATTTTGTTGCAGTGCATAGGTATAGAGGTTCTTTTATGTTATTTTTTGTATGTAAAAGCAATAAATACACACTTTAACACAAAGGACAAGGGCCAACTTGAGGCTTAACCTCATGCTTTAACCCTGTCAGACATTCACATGCATAGATATTATTTTTCATTTTTTTCCAATGCAAGAAACTCATTTCTTCCTATTTTTCTCTATTTTTCCTATTTACTCTTAATAGAAAATAGGTATTTTCTAGTTTTTTTCAGAAAAATCATCATTTGAATTGAAACTCAATATTTTTCCTTATTTTATCCTATGTCCACTCATTTTTTTCCAACTCAAAATCAAAGGAAATATCAATTTTCATCAAAATTAGTGGTTTTTTGGATTTTCAAAATTTATAATTGTTGTAAATCAATACGGGCTCTATATAACAGTGATAACAACCCTCAAACATAATGCAAGGAACATTCAAATAAAATTTAAGCCCATGCACACACCATTTAGACCATGAACGATAAAAAACAAGCAAAATTCTTTCATAAAGTAGAGCATACCGCCTTTTTGCATGTTTTGGATTTTTTGAATATTTAATTGGGACTGTGTATCGACCAACCAGCCATGGATTTCAGCATAGGTCTTCAATCTTCAGCCTCCTCAGCCTCTTGGAACAATCCGGTTCCTCCCAAACAAGCATCCATCTCTCGATTCTCTTCTTGATTCTTGCCACATGAAGTGCCTCTATGCAGGAGAGAGAAAGACTGGTTTTTGATCTCCACAACCAAGAAACCATTTGATGCGCAGTCTGGAGTGATAGGGAGCGAAGATAGAATGTAGACAAGGTATCCGGTCAGTTGGGGGGTTGTTTGTAAGTGCCATAGCCCCCTCCTTCATCCATTAAAAAATGGTGCCCTCAAACAGTGTGCAGAAAAAAAACAACCACCTTCATCTTTCCATGATTTCCAAAAATGAGGGGGCCCCGAAGGGAGCCCCCTAAAGGCATGCCCTTTGGACTCTCTTAAGTCCTTTCCCACTTGCCCTTTTCGCCTTGGCCTCCCGGGCATCCCCATTTCATCGTACGGTGTCCAATTCGTAGTCTGAAAAATCCTGGGCATCTGTCTTGAAGTCCTCCACTGCGGGGCATCTCCTAGGGTCTTGTCTGACATGCCAAAAATTTATCAAAATTCACTAACTGTCGTCTAGTGGGTCTTTTAAGAATTTTTGGGCATTGTCGCTTAAAATCGTATTGATTGCCACCGCCCTCAACGAAGCCTATTTTTCCCATGAAATTCAAAATTTTTGGCTATTTTTAAGTACTTCTCAACATAAAAATTCATTTGTCATTGCCGACCATGGGATAGGGCGACTCAGCCCATCGAATCCCACAAACACATCTGCACATAAACATAACAACAAAGAGCATCAAGCTGATATAAAAGAGATACACATCAAAACACATCACATCTCTCACCCTACCCCCCTGTCAAAAGCAAGGCATGAAATACACGAGGAGTAGGTCTAGCATAATCCGACAGAAAGTTCAAATCTAGTTACTAACCAACTACTCCAACACAGCCAACCTAAAACGAACTATCAAAGAGTACATCCTAAGTGGTGGTCTGAACTACCAACCTAACTATGGACAACTCAACTAGGAACTCTTACTAGGCGAGAACTCCTATAGCCTAATCAACAAATAGTTTCTTTTAGCACAGTGGGTCTTTTAGCCTCTTATTTTCCATACTCGTGTGTGTAAAAAGGAGGGAGTTGAGCGTAGTGACCCAAGGAGAATAGGGCATCAGCCTCAGGTCTTGTCTCGGTACCCAAGAACCTACCAAGCCCTCACAAGGAGAAACTGAATCCTTTTCTATCGCTCACTTTTATTTTTGCTCCAACCTTCTTGTATTCTTTGTTTTTTAAACTAGATGTCACCCCTCGGAAGACAAGGCATCAGCCCTAGGTCTTGTCTCGTATTCCCAAGAATTTACCAAGCCTTTGCAAGGCGATAAACAACAACTCAAGGATTTTTCTTTCTTTCCTTTTATGGACATGGACATGAAGACTGAAGCTGTAAGAAAAGTAAATAACATGTACAAAATCAAAAAGAGCAAGCTGGACTACACCGACAAGAAGACCTACATCAAGATGAAGAAGGACAAGAAGTTTTGTTATGCTCATAATGCCATACCTAAAAATATAAAAAACCACAAGTGTGGGAGCTTTCGCTCAACCGCCAAGACCCACGGACCACTTATTGTTTCAAGCATTCCAAGCGAGCTCTAATGGCTATCTCTCACCTATCCAACACGCCGTCGATCCTACGAGTGTAGTGAGCTTACCTTAGTGCCAATATGAGTTGCCTCCTCTCTCCCACACACCGGTAGCTCCACGATCCTAGATGCTAGCTCAAGCATCCTCAAGCCTCCTCCACCTCCAAGCTCCATCCTCCATAGCCGTGTGGGCAAGAAGGGAGAAGGGAAGAGAAGAGGAGATGGTGAAGAGCTTCATCCTCTTGATCCCTCGCTCTCACACACACTCACTCCCTCATACTTTCACACTCCCTCTCTCAAGAGCACACACAAGCAAGAAGGTGAGAATGAGAGAAGAAGAAGAAGACTCCTTTGCCACACACCAAAGAATGATCTCTTATTCACTTTTTGAACTTTATATATACAAACCCTAAAATCCCATGGGCACCCATCCCTTTTTTTACATGATTGGCCATTGTGGCAAGGTCCTTTTTCTATTTTCCTCTTTTAGCCTTGTACCTCTAGCCTACACCCATCTAATATTTTACAATTGGCACAGGAGGGAGCCTGACACTCTTTTACAATAATTTTCTAAGTTTTTTGAGATGCCTTTTCTTTTAAGGCTACGCATTTTTCCCCTGTTCATCTTTAGAGGCTGCCTGCGTGTCTTTGCTCTTTTTCCATCTTCCTTTTGCTTTTTCCTCCATTTTTCGCCATCTTGACTTGGGGTTAACATTACCCCCCTCCTAGACGGGTGCCAGTCCCATGGCACTTTGGCATGGGTGTAAGGGTGAGGGCTACATGTAGACTCAGGTGCCCCCTGGCCCTTTTGGATCCCCCACGTCACGCTTAGGGCACATCAACAGTAGGACACACCTAGGGAGGTAACACTTACCTATGGTGAGACCTGTCCCCCTAAGCCACTAGCACCACACCCCCTTGGCACAAATGGGGTCCTCAAGTGTGGGACATCACCCGGGCTCACCTGCGGTTAGACCCACCTCCACATTCCACTAGCACGAGCACACCGCACCAACACATTGAGGATAGCACTCCCCTCAGGTTGAGCACCGCACCTTCTTCTTCAAGCACACAAAAAACACCCAACCACCAACTTCGGAGGCCCTCGTCCACCCATGCAATCCAGTGAGCTGCTCCGACGAACATCACATGGAGGCGGGTAGGCTTCATAGATAAAAAAGTAGAGCATCCTCAAAGGAATTGACATTGGAATTGTAGATGACGGGGAAGTCATGCCTCCCATGGAGGGTGGCGAAAAAATCCACACCTACCCTACGGGGATACGCCATAAACGTGGGGTCATTCCGCTCGTAGGGTAGGGTGTTACAAAATGCCATCGAGGTGAGCATATTGGTATTACATATTCGCCTTCTCTAGAGGGGTTGGCAGTCATAGCCCCTTACCATGTGTGGCACTTCGTATACTTTGTCTTGCCAAAATTCGGCCTCCTCCATGCCCCACAAGGTGGGGATCCTTGCCCTGTCCTCCAGCCATCTTTGGCCTAGTCGGCTGTGCCAGCCGCGATCACCTCCTTCGCCACTTTGATTGGCACGACCCTTCTCAGCTGTGAGGCATAAGGAAACTGAAAGAGAAAGGGTCATTTTCCATTTCCTGTTGTTCCCAGACCACTAGTTCTGCGTGGAATTGCATTGGGAGGTCTTCGAGGCATGGTGGGAGGGGTGCGGATGGCCACATGATTGGCTTGGCTTGGAGCCTTTTTCTAGCTTCTTCCACCAACTTTTTCTGTCGCTCCTTAAGGGTGGCTTGTCTGTCCATGGGCAGATTCCTGTTCATGCGGCAAGGGGGGCTACAGGATTACATCTTCTTTGAATCTGGTCATGTTGAGTTCGAGTTCAACTTTCTCCCCCTACCGATTTTCTTGTAGTGCTCTTTCTTCAAAGCCAAGGGCATCTGCCTCTTGGGGGGTTAGGCTGGCTAGTAGTAGATACTTTTGCTGCTTCTCTAAGCCCAACCTAACCTTCACATGTTGGGGTGGCATCTGCAGCCTCGCATGCAGGGCTCTGCGTGCAATGCTTAATTTCTTCTTCACCACCTCCAATGGCTCCTTACCCTCTGGTTGAGTTGTGTCCAGTAGTATATTGAGGAAGGCCTATTGTTGGGCAGTGAAGGCTGTCTGGGCGGCGTCCACTTTTCTTTCTGCCAAGATTTTTTCCTTCTCCACCAAGGCGAGGCGCCACACCAGTGCCTTCACCCTTGCCTTGTTCTACGTAGCCCATTCCTTGGCCCTTTTGCTCATTCCTTCCATGCTCTCCCCTTGCTTTTGAGCTAGGGTTACGAGCTTCTACTCCTGGGCCTTGATCTCTTTGGTCATGTTGTCTTGTTCTTTCTTCCTGAGGTGTAGCTGATCGGTCATAGACTCGATCTCCTTTCGTTGTTGCTCCCTCTCTTGGCTTCTCTTCTCTTCTTTGGTGCTTAGCTCCTCCATCATCTGCTCAATGGTGGCGGTCTTCGACTCCAGTTCCTTATATTGCATCAGGAGGAGCTTGTACTCCCGTTGCATCTGCACGAGTTCCTGATTCTCATCCTCCAGCCGCTGCTTGTAGCTTTCTTCATTGTCCTCTTTGGCTTTCAACCCTTGCTTGAGTTTGAATATTTGGCATTGTTGCATGGCGATGATGCGGGTTTTTTCTAGTTGGAAAGCCACCACTGACTGTTTTTCTATCACCAACTCAGCCATCGCCATTCTTTTTTCCTCCTTCGCTCTCTCCAGTTGGGAGAGTAGCTCAACGACGTATTCATCGTAATTGGCTGGTGGTGTCATTGTTGTGTGGGTGGGGGTGGTTGAGGCCTCCATACGCAGACGCTTTTGGTCTTGTCTTGATTTTGCATCTGCAGCTGGCTTTTTTGGTCTCGTGGTCATGGTTTTCGTGCTCCCTTGGGTCATTTCCTGATGAAGTATTGCATCCAGGCCACCAGGTTGGACACTTCCAAGCTGGTGGGGATGCTAGAGGTGAGCCAGTGGGTTCAGAGGGGGGTGCCATTAGGGTGGGGATAGGATGCATGGGTGCTTTGCCTTTTCCTTCTAGAATTGGGGGGGCGTGGGTTCTAGTGCCTGCATGATGCTGGAGCTAGGCCTCTCTTCCCTTGGCTGATTGGAGGCTTCTGGGTCATCTGCCCTGCACTACTATTTGATGGACGGGCGTGTAGCTTCGGCTAGGTTCTCCTCCTCTTTTCTTCTCAACTCCTGTTCCTCCTCTACGACTCTTCTTTTCCGTTTCTCTTCGGCCTTTTTGTATTCTTCCTCTAGTTTTTCTTTTTCCTTCTACTCTTCTCTTCTTCTCCTTTCAGCCTCTTGCTTAGACTCCTTTTTATCCTACCTAACTTGCTCCATTGTTTCTTGTTCTTCCTACTTCCTCTTCCTTTCTCTCTCCTCTGCCTCCTTGAGGGATTATCATTTTACTTTCTCCAAGTCTTCCCTCTCCTTTCTATGGCCTTCATTCTGTTTTTTTTCTGTTGCGCTGCTTTTTTCTTAGTCTCCTTGACCTGCTTTTTTCTCTTCTGTTCTTCCTCTTCTTCCTCAGTCTCCATCTTATCATCACTGGACCTCTCTTAGTGTTGATGAGGAGGTGATCTACCGGGTGTTTTCCCCTCCCTCTCTTCTACTTCCTTCACGACCTCCTGGATAAGTGCCATTAAGATGCCCCCATATGAGATGAATGAGGATTTGGAGGAGGCCCTCTTCCTTGCTGCGGCTTTTGACATCGAGGATTCTCCTCCTGCTGGCATGCTTCCTAAGGCTAGCGCTCGAGCTGCCTGGTCGATAGTCTTGCGCACGTAGCCGTTCCAGTCGACTTCGTGTAGGGTTTGTATTGGTACGCCGATCCGGTGCATCAACACGTTGTAGCGCTGGCTGGAAAAGAGCGCATATATGAGCTTCGCCTATAGCCTGGTCTCTGCATTGGGGATGTCCTGGATACTGATGCCGTCATTTGTTAGTACGTCCTCCTTTCTCATCCCCAACATGGCGTAGACGTCCCTCTTCTACTTCTTTTCCACCTTTGGTTCTAGTCCCAGTGCCTTCTCCAACAAGGCCAGGTTAGACGAACCAATACTTGCTTAGCATTCTGTCCTCTTCCCACTGTGACAGTGCCGCATTCGCTGTCGGGGTTATAGGACCTGAGAAATTCCACACAACTCATGTGGTCGGGTTCTTGTGCGAAACATTCCAGGTACTTCTTGAGGTTGCAGCTTTTCACGACGCTCCTGGCCGCCTCTTCCTTGGTCACTAATTCTTCCAAATTATAAATAGTTCAAAATTTCAATTAATTATAGGCACGGCTCTCCAGGTTGATGCTGCACCGCGTTCTCTCCTCCTCCGTGAAGGGGAGTGGGTGGGCTCGGTCCTACTGCAACATTTTTTGTTCCTGTCATAAACCATAATTTTCATTAGTGCTTGCAATTTAATAATTGTTGAAAAAGAAAAAACTTTATGCTTTTGAATGAATTCATTAAGGTCTACTATAGATTCCCTTTTTCAGACTTTGACTTTTTGCCCTTTAATTCAAGGTTTTCATGCCCTTTTCCTACCCCATCCGCTTTTCACAATGTATGTTTACATGCTTCACTCATTGACTTTGATTTGACTTACTGATTTTGATCTAATTCACCTGATTCTGATCTGATTCACCTTATTCTGATCTGATTCACCTTACCCTCGCGTGTTCCAGTTTGAGAAAAATCCTTCCTAGGATTGAGGGTTAGAAGGTGAAGGGCTTTCGGCATGGAGGTGTAGGGGCTACATGTGAAGGAGCCAAGTATAGAAATTGGGGTTGTAGTCCAAATGGGCTTCACGGTCGAGATCGGAGGGTTTAATCTCCACTTGGGTGATGTATGTGAGAATATTGGTTAGGAAGTCGCCCCCGAGTTGACTTAGCTAGCGATGTGTAATTCCTCCTCGGTCAACAAGCGGTCGAGGTAGGGGTGTCCCTTGATGTGTTCTTCTATAGGATGGCCCCACAGCGTGGTTAACACTCGATATGAGGTTGGCGTGACGTATGTGGGGTCGTACTCTGCTGTTTTAATAGCGCGTCGCTGCTCAGCGTTGGTCATTACTCGGCATCCTTCAACTTCCCATTGCAGCCTGAGAGTGTACCAATGCCTTAAGAACTGGGATTTTGTCTCAGCAAGTTTTGACAGCTCTGCCACTTCTTGGTTAGTGATGGCAGAGGTGGTTCGCTGATCATACAACATGATGAGGCGTTATTTGATTGCTTGTTCTTTTGGGATCTCACCGCTGAGCAACTTAGTAGCAGTGGTAGTGGTTTTTGGAAATGCAAATTCAAACGTTTCCCAAGAACAAGGTATCGTTTTAACTTAGTAGCGACACAAAAGTAGCATCCAATCGCTTAATGCAATCCACCACGTCATCCCCTGTTTCCTCAGCTAAATCAACTGCTAGTGAGAGAAAGGATTTCCTCTCGTAAGAGGGCCTAAAGCTTGCGGGTGGTTGGGATTTGGTAGGACTTGAGCCTTTGGCGAGACGGAAAGTTGCGATGGTGAGTGTTCTTGAGCTTGCGATTGGGTCGCTGCGACGGAGGCTAGGTTAGCAACGACCTCGAGTGATGGCTTGTTGCTTTAAGGATGGATTTGGAAAGTCAGATCGTTTCCTACTTGTGATGATTCTTGGGATGGCAGTTCTTGCTTAGGTCGACAATCTTGGGCGATTCGAGTAGGTTCGCACGTGGATGAACTTGATGGTTGCGGGTCGGGGAAGCTCTGCGGCTTGTGGTTTTGAGGTCCTACAGTTTTTGGGATGATTAAGCTTGAGGCTGGCATACAAGTGGTGCCTCTGGCCATGTGGGCCTTAGGTATCCATAGCCAAGCATTGCCCTCATAGTAGCCTTGTGCACACAAGAGGGCCTTGGGGACCCATCTTTGACTGATTACACCTCTATTCCTGTAATTGCATTTTGGCCTCCTAGGTTTAGAGTTTCTGGTCTTATGAGGGTAGGAGCGTCGACCCCTAGGTGGCTATTGCGGTTGTTTAGGCACCCATTGAAGGCGAGGCTGTGGGGCCTTAGCTTGGGCTGCTATGGGTTGCAGTCGATGAGACTTGGGGAGTGGTGGCCGCACACTACCCCCCTCCTTAGAATTGCCTACAGGTGTTTCTATCGGTGGCTTGGTGGCCCGTGATGAGGTTGTGTAGCCCTTGCTGAAGGCTGTAACAATGCGAAGGTTGCCTATTGCTAGGTGGATGCGCTGTGACGTGTAGTCAACATTGCAATGGGTCTACTTTTTGAAGGTGCGCCCTAGCAGTGACTCTGTGCCTGCGTTTCTAGCATTTGGCAACACATAAAAAATTATTGAAACAGTCTCAGACTCGATAGAAACAGCTGCTTTGTACTTGCCGAGTAATGCGTAGGAATGGGTCCCATATGGGCTTAATTTTGCAGCAATGGGTTGAAGTTGTGGTTGGCCAAGTTGAGTCCAATGATCGTAGGTCAAGATGTTGAAGTCTGCTCCCTCGTCGATCAAGGCGGTGAAAGCACATGTTTGCTTTGCTGTGGCCATGATACGGAGGTACGCAGGTTCCACGGCTTCCTCATCCTTGTCATCGATTTCAGTGATTGTGCTACTCGTATCTTGACAGGCGGTTCTAACATCGGTGGTTCGTGCAAGGGATGCGTAGGAGGGTAGTACTTCTTGACACGACTGCCATTGAAGAAGTCTATTCCTTCACCGTTTAGGGCCTCAAGTTCGATATTGCCTGTTTGGCTGATTGCATGAACTTTGAAGGGTCCAAGACCTCTAAATTTCATCTTTTGCTTATGCCCTTTAACCGAGTAGAGGAGCACTAAGTCACCTTGTTCGAACTCGTGCTGCTTGACATGCTTGTCAAACCAGCTCTTGCGTCGGGCTTTCTCACAGATCAGTGCATGGGTGGCGAGAAGACGAGTCTCAGAGAGGCGTTCGAGCTCAACTAGTCATTGTGTCCATGCCTCCTTCCCTTCCCATCGCTCTTGAAGTGCTATTCTTAGGTTAGAAATGAAGAACTCTAATGGTAGAATCGCTTCTTCTCCATATGTCAGCCTAAAGGGGGTTTGACCGATAGCCGTTTTATAAGCGGTTCAGTAAGCCCATAGAGCTGCCCCCATCAACTTGTTGTCCTAGTCGCTGCGTAAAGCAAAGACAACCTTGGCTAGGACATTGACAAGAATCTTATTCATTGATTTGGCATGGCCGTTTGCCTGAGGGTAGTATGGCAAGGATTTGTGATGGATGATGAGGAAGATGGACATGAGATGCGCGATCACTTCATTGATGAAGTGTGTGCCTTGGTCACTAACCAGTTCTATGGGGAAACCAAATCGTGAAATTACTTGCTCCCATAAGAACTTAGCCGTCGTTCTAGTGTCGTTTTTTTGTGTGGCTCTCGTTCTGCCCATTTAGTGAGGTAATCCATGGCCACAATGATGTACTTAGCCTGCAAATACTATGCCGCAGGACTGATGGGCCCAATGAAATCAATTTTCCATTTTTTGAAGGGTTGTCGAGCAATAACTGGGGTTAATTCCATTTGATCTTTGCGGATTGGGACCTTCGTCCACTGGCACTCGTTATAGTGCTTGACGAATCGTGTTGTGTCGCAGAAAAGCGTGGGCCACCATAGTTGAGACTGCAACACTTTTCGTGCTCTCGTGTCTTCCCTAAAGTGCCCTCCGGCAAAGCCGCCATGCACTTCTGAGAGCACATCGTGCATCTCATATTCGCACACGCATCTGCGCAACAATCCATCTTGCCCCAGCCTATAGAGTTGGCCTGCAATCAGCTGATAGGGCTAGATATTAAGAATTAATCGCCTAAGTCGGACTTTTTCTATTGGTCAGTCAGGCAGTCCGTGCTCAAGCACTTGGACTATGTAATCTGCCCAATACAGGATTAGATCAGCCTTAAATAGATCTCTCTCACTGGAAAGGTTAAATAGATGGGCGTCAAGTAGTTCATCAATAACACCTTGTTCAGCAGCTTCTTCGGTAGGAATGCGCGACATGTGGTCAGCCATGTAATGTTGTTTTCCCTTCCGTACCACTACAGAGAAGTCAAACTCTAAAAGCAGAAGGAGCCATCGAGCTATGTGTCCTGTAGCACAAGGTTTGTTTACTAGATAGAGCAAGGCTTGATGGTCCACAAAGAAGGTGAAAGGTGTGGCCAAAAGGCAATGCCGGAATTTCTTTACTGCGAATACCATATCTAGTCCCTCTCTTTCCGTCGTTGAGTAATTCATTTTTGAATCAGTGAGTTGTCTACTAGCAAAGCTCACTGGATAGTCTAAATTGTGTTTTCCAGGCTGGCACAACACTGCCCCCACGGCAAACTTAGAAGCATCGATATGCACGTGGAAGGTGATGGTCCAATTTGCAGCTCGTGGGATTGGTGTTGTGGTTAGAGCCTTCTTCAACTCTTCGTATGCCCATTGGCATGCTTTAGTCCACTCAAAGACAATAAGCAGTTTGTACAATGGTCTGGCCATCAATGCATAATTGAGTACAAACCGCTAATAGTACCCAGTATGGCCTAGGAAGCATTGAACTCCCTTGTAGTTGGTTGGGGGTGGAAGGTCAACAATGACCCTGACCTTCGAGAAGTCAGTGGCAATGCCATTCTTTGATAGCAAATGCCCTAGGATGCATCCGTGCTTCACCCAAAACTGGCATTTTAAGGGGTTCAAGGAGAGACGGTACAAATGACACCACTTGAAGACTTCTCGGAGTTTGTCTAAGTGTTTACAATCCAAGTCGAGTGGACACAAAGATTGTCGACAAAAACTTCTAGCTCCTTGCGAAGCACGTCCTTAAGGATGGTGCACATGAGGCGTTGGAAAGTGGCAGGGGCATTAGTCAACCCGAAGGGCATGACTATGTAAGCAAAGACGCCCCACTCAGTGGCAAAGGCACTCGTCCGTAGGATGCACTTGCACTTGGTTGTACCCCGAGAAGCCGTCCAAAAAACTGTAGGCTTCCTTGCCTGCCACTCTCTCAAGCATGTGCTCGGTGTATGGCAACGGATAGTTGTCCCTCTTGGTGGCAATGTTTACCTTCTTATAATTGATGCACACTCAGATTTTTCCTTTCTTCTTCATCACAATGAATATGGGTGATACCCAGTCTGTGTGCTCAATTTCATAAATGAATCCTGGTCTCATCAGCTTATCAATCTCTTCCTTGACAGCATGAGCATGTTTTGGATTCATAGGGTACGGTTGTTGCTTGACCGGTATTGAGTCTGGCATCATGGCTATGTTGTGAGTCACGACACGCGGATCTACCCCCTTAAGCTCTCCTAAGGACCAAGTGAACATGTCCATGTACTCTCTCAAGAGAGCGACAAGACTCGTTTCTTCTTCATTAGTCAAGTCATCAGTGATGAAGACTGGTCGGGGTGGTTCCCCTTCTTGGGATAGGTCCACCTCCTTGACCTTGGCTGGTCCCTCGATTAGTTCGCTTGTCTATGCTTGACGTTTGGCACCTAACAAAACCACCACTCTATCCCCCTTTTTGAATTTCGTAAATCGTTTAGGGAGGTCTTGAGATTTTCAATGTTCTTCTATTCGAGTATCCCTGGGTTGTTTTGCCTTTTCCTGTCTCAATCGTCTGCACCTCAGGTGGACAGGTAGGTCCCCCTTGGTGCGTCTGGTTGTGGGTGGCCTAGGGATCTCTAGATCACTATCCGAACTAACCTCTGATTTAGAGTCAAATCCCCCGCCTTCGCTAGAAGAGGTGGTCTCCCCTAGTGGGCGCAATTCAAACGGTGATTCAGTTCTAAATACTAATGTCATTCCTGGCTAGGCTAGTCTTGCTTGCTCAAGGTCTATGGTTGCTAAGTGTTCCAACCAGGTGCGGTCACATTCCACGCGCATGACTCCTCGCTCCATCCTAAAGATACTCTTTCTCTACGTCTTGGAGTCTACTCGTATTTGCTCTATTTCTTGTCCTTCAGTGTCATATTCCACGGTAACTACCTCACCCTCACTTTCATCATTGAAAGATTGGCAGTCTTCGTATTCATTGTTAGAATTCTCTTCCTCAGGCTGCTCGTCGTCTCCTAGGACTCCGTCTGTCTTTGGTTGCTAGTTAGGCACCAGGGCCCAGTTATACATGAGGTTCAGGTCATGCACTCTGGACCATTGCCACTTGGATTCATCTAAGAGATCCTGGAGTGGTTTGAGATTTGCAGCTAGATTGCCAGCTAGCTTGTCCGATAGATATTCCAATACCCCCTAGAGTTCCCTTTTGTTAGCTGGGATGTGGGGGTTGACGGGCTTTGGTTTCCCATGAAGGCTTCATGCCATCATACAGATTGGTACGGAGGGGGTGTCGTTAGCCTTGCCGATTGTTTTGATAGCTTGCTCATATGCCTCGTGATCAGAGAATGGCAGGTTGATTGTAGCGAGAACATGCATCCAATCCCGCTCATCCTGTGGACATGGGATATACTTGGTCAAGGGCCCATAGGACTTCTTGACCTAAGCATTACCCTTGAGCATAGCAAAGATGGCATATAAGTTGACTAGTGAGGTCTTCCAGGTGTCCATCTCTACTCTTACGGCATCCATCCTATTGCCAAGGAAGATTAGGCTGTCACCCCAATCTTCGATGACTCTAGAGTTGCGCATCCAGGGGCGGCCTAATAGGATGTCGTAGTCCACTGCCTTCATGACTATAAAGTCAACGGAGAACTGGACACCTGCAAACTTTATTGGCCAATTCTTAAGCACCTCAAATGGCTTGACTCTCATACCATTTGCTAGTGTGACATTAAACCTAGCAGTCTCAACAGGTGGGTTTCCCCAAGTCTGCAGCACTGCATGGCTAAGCACACTAACCCTAGCCCTAATGTCTACGATTCTCTTCCTCATTGTATCGCCTAGGGCTAAGACCGGTAAGACTGCATGCATCTCGGAGCCTTCCCAAAAGGCATTGACGTGCAAGGACTTTGGCGTAGAGTGTAGCGTCAAACTCAGTATTTGCGTTTCTGCCTCATGGTCATGAGGGTCTGTCGTGACCTGCTCTTGTGACCCTTCTACCCACAGCTTAAGATCTTGCCATAGGGTGGGGTGCTGCCTAAGCACATCTCCCAGGCTAAGTGTTACAAGGGTAGTCAGCAACATGGTTAGGAGATCATTGGGTGTTTGTCTCTCTCCTAACCTAGGTTGTCCTAGCCAAACCGTGGCCCTGTAGCAGCGCCGAGGCTTGGCCTTAGCGGCACCACGTGTGGTGTAGTTGCTTCTCTTGACTTTGGTCATGGGATCGAGGTAGGCGTACTCATGTTGGAGAGATCATCGATCCCATCCTCTATGACGGGCTCAGCGTCTTTTAGATGTTCTTGGGCTTCCTTCACCCATTCTTTCACCTTTACTATGGCCTCTAATTGTCGCTTTGGGTGCAGGTATTCCCCTACCTTAGCGCTTCCCTTTTCAGCTGTCTTAGGGGCTAACGTCTCTGCTTCTGCGTCAAAGATATTCTTTCCAGCGGGAAGAGTTGTAGCACTCTCCGTTTTTAGTGCGATTTTAGCTTTTGACTTCCTCCTCCGCCGTCTATGGCTCTTCTTCCCTATCGAGGCTGCATCGAGATTACTAGGTCCTGGCAGAGAGATGCTGGCCTGCCTCATTTAGGCACGTGTCGTCGCATTAAGAGTTGAAGGCTACCACAGGGGCTTTTAGTGCATAAGAAGAGTTTAGGATTCAAGATTCAGAAAGGAAAAATGGATTGGGTTTTAAGATTCAGGGTTTAGAAATGATTTAGGTACGGAAGGGAAATTCAAGCCTTCTCACTTTGTACTTAGCATACATGAACAGAAGGATTAAGGCTAACTTGAATACATCAAATGCTTTAGGATACATTCATCATTTCATAAAGGATATTTTTAGATTTCCAATTCATTTATGAATGTCAAATTCAAGCTCTAATGGCATATATTACATGCACAAACATGGATTTCAATCATTTGGGTCAAGTATATTGATGCTAGAATCAAATACATCCAAGATTTGGGCCAAAGATGAATGAAATGGATTGAAAAAGAATAATTTTAGCTTCAGCCCTATTTTAAAACAGAAGATTCCAGCCCATAAGCAATTCAAAATGAGTGCATAAACTCAAGAAGAAGCACTCTTGATCATCTATGAACAATGTCCTGAAGAAAAGAGGTCATTTTCCTCTATTACAACCATTAAAAACCCATGTTTGCTCATAAAAATGGATCAAAATAGTGGGCTGCCCTGTTTATGACTAGTTATTCCAGCCCATAACAGTCCATAAGTCTTCAATATCCTCACCCTTTGCTTGCCCCAAAGTCACTCAAGTACTTGGGCACAAGACGGGCTTCATTGGACCAAGAATAAGGTAGAGAAGATGAGAGAAGTCGTGCATAAGAGCAGGCTGAGTACTCTTCTCTCTGATTTCCCCTCTTTTATAAACAGTTTTAGCATGCATTTTCGTCAGACCAAAGAGGCAGAGAAGTGGAGCTCTCACCAAGTTAACATCTTCAGTTTTGGTGGCCTGTTAGTCTTCAGTTTGCATGCTCCATTCCATGCATCTCAGCTCCAGCTTTCTCCCAGTTTCCCTCAGGCAGAGCAGCCCGCATTTTGTATCGAAAATCGCGGGCTGCTCTCTGCTCTAACCCTGGGCACTTTTTGACCAGCCTAGGTCACTTGCTGGTCACCTTAGTCAGTTACTTTTGGTCCCATGTGGACCTAGTGGACTTTTGACAAATTTTTGGCAACATTTTTGGGTTTTGTCCATATTTTTGAACGTGAATTAATGTGATTTATCTAGCAGACTATCAATTACTTCCAGATGTCCAAGTTTTAGGTTCCCATAGACTTATTTTTCATAAATGTACATGGTATATCTGCAAATTATATGCTAAATGCAAAAGAACTTGTATAATTAAGGTAGATATTGGATAATAATGCCTGAATTTTGTATGCAAATATCTCATACAATCTTCGAGTGAAACTCTTCTGTGTTTATAGGAATCCCATGATTTATATCATGGACAGTAAACTCTTTGACATTCACCCCCTCCTAACCTGCACATCCTCCGACATGTGCCATTTCATAAGATTACAAGTCAAGGAGGGTCTTCTTCTTCATCTTCATTTCCTAAGTCTTCGTCTTCCTGCATGTCTTCAAGTAAAGGGCTTGTATCAAAGTCTTCAAGTTCATAAGTTGAAAATTCTCTTCGTTTGAAGAGTTTGATTCGTTTCCCAGCTATTGGAGCCTTTATCATGGTCCCATCCATTTCAACCAAAGAGTAAGTAGCATTATTATGTATTACTTTTACAACATATGGTCCAAACCATTGCTTGGCTAACTTCCTATAAGCACTATATTGATTATCCAGGCTGCTATCATAAATAAGAACCCAGTCATTTTCTTGAATAGCTCTTGGGCGAAGTCGATGGTGCTTATTAAACCTCTTCTTATTCTTTAATCTTGTTGTTTTTAGCCTTTCAATGGCTATTTTGACATCTTCTGGCCTTCTTTCAAGTTGCCTTATGTGTAAAAACAACAATTCTTCCCTATTCATGCCTTCATCCCAAGGCAAGATACTCCATGTGACAATGGATTCCTCAATAGGCATAATAGGTGGTTGTCCATACATGAGTTCAGCTGGCATATATCCTGTTACTGCATTATGGGTTGTTCTATCAGCCCATAATGCAAATGGTAGCATTTTAGGCCATTCCCTCAACTTTCCTTTGCATGATTTTGCTAAAGCTTTAAGAATTGGTTGATGACCTCTTTCACTCTTACCATTGCCTTCAGGGTTGTAGGCTGAAGTAAGAGATAGCCAATTGAGCAAAGAAATGGCAAGCTTCATCGGCATCCAATTCTCCTCTATCTGCAGTTACTTTAGCAACACATCCATACTTGCAAAATACTTCTTCAAGTAAAAATCTACAAACAACATGAGTGGACTTTGTTGTCAAGGCCTTTCCTTCCACTTGATTTGTGGGATCTTCTCTAGCAAGTACTAGATATCTCATGTTCCAAATTCCTGTAGGCATGGTTACTAAATCAAAAACCCATCTATAGTGAATAGATAAAGGATAGGTAGGCTGAAGCCCATCTCTATGCTTTACCATAGAATACATTTGACAAGCATGACAAGACTCAACAAAATGCTCAATGTCTTTATACATGTTTTGCCACTAAAAATTTTCTTTTATTTTGGCAAAAGTACCCCATATGCCTCTATGTCCAGCCAATAGGCTTTCATGGAATTCTCGCATGACCTATCTTTGTGTCTTTTTGTCACCTAGGACACGAACAAGCGCTCTTCCTTTCTTTTTTGCATGCCTCCAAAGGTAGCCATCTTTAAGAAAAAAACCATAGGCTTTTCTCTTAATTATCTTGAACTCTTCATGAGTCCACTCTTCATTCTTTGTCATAGTGCTCAAAAATTGGCCAATTTTTAGCCAATCATCTACATAATATTCTTCTTTAAAGTGTGAACAAACCATAACAAAACATGGAATATGCTATTTACTGGCTATCCATCATCCTTCTTTAGTTGATTCTTCCATCCTTGCTGATGTAAAAGTTGTATTATCAGCTGAACCTGTTGTTCTTGCTGTAATTTTTGTTGTACCTGCATTAACAGCTTCATTTATAAACTCCGATTCTTCTTCATCCATCATTTCTTCTTCATCCATATATCTGGCACCTGAAATCATGTCAGCAACTGGATTATCTTTACCTATAATATGTTTCAAATCAGGATTTAAGGATTTAATATAGGTTATCCATCTTAGCATGGCTATGTCAGGAGTGGAACAGTTGGCTATCATGCCCAAGAGTGGAAGGCAATCTATCTCAGCTATGACATGTGCGCCCATGAAGTACTCCATGTCACATTTTAATGTAGTTACTACTCCCCAAAGCTCTCTTTTAATTTGAGCATACATTCTTTGTCGTTCATTAAGAACCTTTGCTCCAAAGCGGATCACATATCTATTGCCTTCAAGGTTGTCTTGACCAACTGCCCATCCTATTCCAATAGGACTTGTGTCCACTATGAGTATAATGGGGTGTCCATTAGAGTAGTTAGCCCTCTTTAAAGTGGGAGCCGAAGTCAGCATTTTCTTGAGTTTTCGAATAGCTTGAGTGTGTTTTTTTGTCCATAGAAACCTTTGGCCCTTTCTTAGGAGCTGATAAAGACTTTCAGCAACATGAGCAAAATGTGGTATCCAAATAAGGTAGAAGACACATGCACCAAGAAATCTTCTCACTTCTGAAACATTTGTACATTCTTCTTGCATTTTTCCGATTGCATTTATTTTAAATGGAGAAGGCTTCCGGCCATATGGTCCACACATATGTCCAACCACAAGAACTTTTTCAAGTCTAAAAATAGATTTAGCTCCTGAAAGAGTAAGATGGACTTCTTCTAATTTAGAGAGAATTTGAGCACAATCATTAATATGATCAAAAACAAAATTTCGACATCCAAGTTCATTGAGTTCTTCATTTTTCTCATGAACTTCACATCCTTTGATTGGAACATCATCAAGGAAAGGAAGAGTCAATTGAGGAATATAATCCCTCAATACTTTATGCATGGCATTCATCATTTGAGCTACTGAATTCGTAGCCCCTTGAGGTAGAGTACACATACGGACTAGGCCAAGAGACGTCTTCATTGTAGTAATGTCACGGCTTTCCAAAGCAAGCTGAAATTGGTCATAGCCTGAATATAAGTCTCCCATGGAATAGATTGCCCTGCCTGCAAAAGCTTCAGCAAACTCATCCACAATTGGTCCTGATCCAACATTTCTAATAGTGACTTTATTAACGGGTTGCAAATCTTGAATGAATCATAAAGATCCATTCTTCTTAGGTACGGTAAACCATCGGTTAGAATATGGAGCTAAAGATGGCTCCAATATTCACATTTTTATCTTTTTATTTAAAAGTTCCAATAACTTAGGCAAATGAGCCCTTGGAACCGAAATTGGTTTAAGATTCCAAGGCACATGTGGGACCGTAAAAATTACCATTGGAGTCACAATGCTTGGATCCACACAACCGATTTCATGCGGCTGAAATGAAAAGGCTTTTCCATGGTTCTTTAACATCTCCATGAATTTTTTTTTTCAGCCGGCAAGAGAAAAGAGTCTTCACCAATTTTCAGCTTTTGTAGACTTTCAGCTGAAAATTGATGACCAATATCTTTAGGATCACGAAGGCTTGGTTGTTTG
This sequence comes from Lygodium microphyllum, assembly GCF_053477565.2. NCBI lineage: Eukaryota > Viridiplantae > Streptophyta > Polypodiopsida > Schizaeales > Lygodiaceae > Lygodium > Lygodium microphyllum. Next base: position 77,996,460 of record NC_141163.1, on the reverse strand, counting down.
GATACCCTTTCTACTAATCCTTTGCTTTCAGGTGGTAGAGGAGTAGCTACCGGCTTGACCTTCTTATCAACTGTTTTATATTTTGTTTCTACTCTTGCTTCATCTTTGTTTGGCTGACCAAAAGCTTCATAATCTGCAAATTCGTGAATTATGTCATACATATCCAATGTACATACCTGTATGGACTGATTTTCTGCTTGATTTTCTACATGAATGGCTGTATAAATTTCAGCCATTGTATCATTATAATTCAGCCCATAAAATATACCTGAAATTTCTTCATCTTTAGGTAAAACATCAATTTTCTTTAGTTCTTGCTCCATATGACTCAAATACTTTCTTTCAGCCCTGTTCATTGGTTGAAAATTGTTTATAACAGCCCACTCCATTGGTTGAAAAAACCTGCAAATCAGCTTTAGACCTTGCCTCCTTCATATGTGGAGGCAATTTTTTATGACATGATGCACTGCCATAGCCTCCACTTATAGCAGCGCTACCCGAAAACCCTTAAATTCTCAGGCATTAGGAGGAACGGGATGATCTCTCAATCGATCCCTATTCCGATGGTGATTAACACAGACAGTTAGGAATTGAACAGCCTTATCATTATCCTTGCTTCTTATCCGAGCATACGATGAACCATCATCAAGAGCCTTTGTCTCTAAACAAGACTCGGAAATAAATGGTTGTCCAAGAATGATTGGATAACTGCAAGAATCTTGAACAAAGAAATGAAATTCATCTTTTACATTACCAATAGTAACTTGTACATAAGGACATGCTGCATAAAGATCGCCAGAAAAGTTATTGGATGCCTTCATGCGCCACCTTGGGTCCACGTCAATGGGCCATCCACCATTCTCATAGAGACTTCTTGACATAACATTAATTTCTGAACCATGGTCTATAAGGGCAATGCATGGAGTTTCTTTTTCACCAATTTTAACAACAGTTTCAATAGTCGCCCTTGCCGAATGGGTACGGGAATAGTGACTACTTGGAATAAAGTGAGTTTCACTTTCTTCCTGCATGTTGTGAAGAAAAGTCTCTTTCTTTTGCATGGGCTGCACTTTAGATTGAGAATTTTCCACCATTATGGCTTCTTCAGCTTCTGCTTCATAAATGTTTTCATCTTTGGCTTCTATGATTGCAATCAATTCTTTGATTGCCTCCAATTGAATCCCTTGAGTTTTCAGCTTTTCTTCATCCTGCAAATACACATGAAGTGCTTGCAAAAAAGCATGTACAGATTCTTCAGTTTCCTCACCAACATATTGTCTTTTTCGTTTAATTACATCAATTATTACATCATGAAATTCTCGTTTTGCAATACCGAGAATTTCACCTAATGTAAATTCAATTCTACTTCCAAGAATCCTTTCTTCTAGGATCCGTTTAAGATCTGTTGCGGTCTCTATGTTTGACTGCAACTTGTAACTAGGATGTTTGCTTTTTCTTTTTCCTTCTATCTTCTTTGCTTGAGGGGCATCTCCCATGTCAAATTCTGGTGGTGGCGGATTTTCAGCAGCCTTCTGTTGGTCTGGTTTGCTTCTTGTTATGCGTTTAGTCGGTCCTGAAGAAGAAGGACCGGCAACATCTTCTTCTCTTCTTCTCTTTTCTTCTATCATGGCTTCTTGATTATTAATTTCAGCTAGCCGGGCAAAAGTTGAAAATAAATCCACAGGCTCGACCATCCGGTTCTTCCCGGAATACATTGGCTGGCAGTAGTTAAATCATCCTTAATTGCCTTGCCTTGTTCCATGCGCTCCAAGGCCTGCGTCCACACTTTAGATTTTGCATTAGTTTTACATGCTTTAACAATTTCATTAGTTGGCTCAATTTGCAACCCATAAGTTGTAGCATCAACAGCTGCATAGGCTGTTCTTGTTGCCAAATCCTCCAATATTTTCTTCATGCCGCCTTTACCGAAGTTTGGCTCAAGAGGAAGCCCGGTTTCAGCTGCATGAATTTTTCCATCCTTCCAAAAGACTAAATTTTGTGCTTCGGCTTCACGGAATGCTCCGCACTCCCTCTTGTCATGCTGAAGGCTATCACACCAAATGCAACATCTTTTAAAGCCTTCTCGTGGAGGTATTTGGGCGGATGACCGACCCCTTTCTTCTACTTTAACAGCAAGCCTTTCTACTTTAGAATTAATTTCTATTAAATTAAGATGGAGATCCTGCATGCTTTTAATTAATTCATCCATGACATCCTTCTTTGGAGAAGGAACATCAGAATTTCTTGGTTGCTCGGCCATAGAGACAGGAGGTCAAGAAGCTGGAATAGGCTGCTTCATAGAATCAGTTGTTACAGGGGTTGATCCCCATCTTAGGCACAATCACTCTCTTCGAGCAATCATATTAACTGCTTCAGTGACATCACTCCAAGCAGTCTTTAATCCCGACTCAGAGTCAGGGTCTTCAAGTCGGTCGGTCAATTTCTCTTGAAGAGAAGAATCAGCAGCTTTTAAAAATAACTCAATCTTTTGACTTTCCATACCTTGTTGGTCATCAGGATCTAGTTGGGCAAATTTGCTTTCAAACTCTCGATGAAGAGAAGTAGCAGTTAGCCCCTTATTGGGCCTTTTGACCCATTCGGTGAAGATTTTCTTTGTCATAAGGCCAGAATCTTCAAGGAAAAATTCTTCTCGAAGAGCCTTCTTGAACACAGTCCATCCAACATCTTTTTGAGAAAGACCATGGATTCGGTCCTGGAGACCATGCACAGCCGAACGCGCAAAGTAACGGCTCCAGGCATGTTGAGGAACTCCAAAGAAGACCATCTTGTTAGTGTAGAGACGGATAAAAGAGGACACATTTTGCCCATTAAATTGCCTGAGCTCATGCCCAACTGCTTCTAAGGCCTTAATGGCAGCAGCATCAATCAGTTCTTCTTCTTGTCTCCGTTGTTGTGCAATTGCAACTACTGCTGAAATTGCAGCTGTTGTTGTTGGCTCTCTTGCATTAGACGAACCAGCTGTTGCAAAGCATCTCCTCCCAAGCTTGATGATTTTCCCATTGGACTTCTTCTTTTGCAGCGGACCTTCACGTCGGGTTCACCACTGTCGTCGCGTTAAGAGTTGAAGGTCTACCACCGGGGCTTTTAGTGCATAAGAAGAGTTTAGGATTCAAGATTCAGAAAGGAAAAATGGATTGGGTTTTAAGATTCAGGGTTTAGAAATGATTTAGGTACGGAAGGGAAATTCAAGCCTTCTCACTTTGTACTTACCATACATGAACAGAAGGATTAAGGCTAACTTGAATACATCAAATGCTTTAGGATACATTCATCATTACATAAAGGATATTTTCAGATTTCCAATTCATTTATGAATGTCAAATTCAAGCTCTAATGGCATATATTACATGTACAAACATGGATTTCAATCCTTTGGGTCAAGTATATTGATGCTAGAATCAAATACATCCAAGATTTGGGCCAAAGATGCATGAAATGGATTGAAAAAGAATAATTTTAGCTTCAGCCCTGTTTTAAAATAGAAGATTCCAGCCCATTAAAAAATTCAAAATGAGTGCATAAACTCAAGAAGAAGCACTCTTGATCATCTATGAACAATGTCCTGAAGAAAAGAGGTCATTTTCCTCTATTACAACCATAAAAAAACCATGTTTGCTCATAAAAATGGATCAAAATAGTGGGCTGCCCTATTTATGACTGGTTATTCTAGCCCATAACAGTCCATAAGTCTTCAATATCCTCACCCTTTGCTTGCCCCAAAGTCACTCAATTACTTGGGCACAAGACGGGCTTCATTGGACCAAGAATAAGGTAGAGAAGATGAGAGAAGTTGTGCATAAGAGCAGGCTGAGTACTCTTCTCTCAGATTTCCCCTCTTTTATAGACAGTTTCAGCATGCATTTTTGTCATGCCAAAGAGGCAGAGAAGTGGAGCTCTCACCAAGTTAACATCTTTAGTTGTTGGCCTATTAGTCTTCAGTTTACTTGCTCCATTCCATGCATCTCAGCTCCAGCTTTCTCCTAGTTTCCCTCAGGCAAAGCAGCCCGCATTTTGCACCAGAAATCGCGGGCTGCTCTCTGCTCTAACCCTGGTCACTTTTTGACCAACCTAGGTCACTTGCTGGTCACCTTAGTAAGTTACTTTTGGTCCCATGTGGACCTAGTGGACTTTTGATAGTTTTTTGGCAACATTTTTGGGTTTTGTCCATATTTTTGAACCTGAATTAATGTGATTTATCTAGTAGACTATCAATTACTTCCAGATGTCCAAGTTTTAGGTTCCCATAGACTTATTTTTCATAAATTTACATGGTATATCTGCAAATTATATGCTAAATGCAAAAGAACTTGTATAACTAAGGTAGATATTGGATAATAATGCCTGAATTTTGTATGCAAATATCTCATACAATTTTCCAGTGAGACTCTTCTGTGTTCATAAGAATCCCATGATTTATATCATGGATAGTAAACTCTTTGACAATGGGTCATGACCCACAATGGGATAGGCGTGGCCTCCCCATCATGGTTCTTGACACCGAATAGCCCCAATGGGAGAGATGGCTCATTGGCTGAGCTAGATGACGGCTTTCGCCTTGGGAAATTGACAAAGAGATGGGTGATTCCGCACTCAGCACACCTTTGGTTAGCCTTGTCTCTGCTTTGCTGCTCCCTTGCAGGGCAGCGTGATGAGACATGACCTGGGTGGCCACAGGTCCAATATGTGATTGGATCCTGCATCTACCCTCCTAGGCCTTTACCTCGTCCTCTTCCTAACGCCATCACTGGTACGGGGCGATAACCCATGAGGACAACATTTCCCTCATCATCATGCGAGACGTAAGGGCATATGTAAGCTTCCTCCTCGTTTGGTTCTTCCACATAGTGGATAGGAGCGTCGCTTGGCGGATGGGTTACGTAAGAACCAGGCAGTCTAGGAATGCCTGTAGGATTTATTTCCATCCTAGGAATGGTTGGCTTCATGTCGTTAGGTGTACGGAGGGCCAATGGGGCTCCCCTTCCAAAAAATGGCTGCAGTCTCTTCACTAGGTAAGGCTGGCCGTATGGTTGTGAGTATGGAAGTTTGCTCGACAATCTACAATGTGTGACATCATGACCGAACCTACCGCAGTTAGTGCAAGGTCTTGACCTAAGTCTTGACACTCGGCTGGCAAGTGGTTTCCGCCACAGTACATGCATTGGATGTGTGGGCGCATTGGTCGTCTCAACATATCTTGCAACTTGGCTAGTTCCATTCTAACGTCATCCAAGTATTGATTTGTTTCGGTGGTTTTTCCCTTATCCTGGAATGATGGGGCTGATTGCTCACTTGAGGCTGACGCTCTCTTTGAGCTTCGCAAGTTGGTCTCCTCTAGGTTCGCGCCTCTGGAGCCCCGCTCCTTCAACTGATTGTCAACTCAGATGACTTCCTCAAAGACCCCGGCTAGTGCATCTCGCTGCAAGCTCGAGTTGCCTGCCAAAGCCTTGTATAGTTTCTCGTTCAGAATCCCGCTGATGAATACAGTTGGTACTGCTCTTTCAATCGGTTGCTCTCCGGTAGGGATTCTTTTGAAGAGACTCCGCACATGGGTCACATAATCGCGAATATCCTCCTTCTCTTTCTGCTTGACGTTCATCAAGCGTACTAGTAGATTATCGGAGTATCCAGGCTCGGCAAATCTCTTAATGAAGAGATCCTTGAGGCCATCAAAGTTTGCTCACTCTGTGTTATCTAAGCTCGTGTACCACGTCCTACCCTTGTCGCCCACCCAAACGCTTGAGAGCATTGAGTCAGGACAAAGTTGTATGGATCGTCATGGGGTTGGTACTTATCGAGTTGCTTAGCAACAATAGGGATTTTAGCCTAGCTCTTTGAGCCCTGGTTTGCTCCTAATCCTGCGGAGCAACGATGTTGCTAGAGCCGTGGCACTTTGCTGTGCAACCGTGTTATCAAGAAACCGCTTCATGAGAAGCTCACTCAGCATTAAGTCTCCTTCTAGTGCCCTCTCATGGTCCGTTCGATTCCTACCAACCAAGTTCAGTACCCGCTACACCTCTCGCAACTCCATGCCTGCCTTTGGCTCCTAGCATGATGATCCTTATTGTACTCATCCATGCTTTGCGGGCCAGCTTTCTCTCCTCTTCTAGATCTGCGATGATAGCGTCTGCTGTCCTACCGCGGTGCTTGTACCGAGCATGAGCGTTGTAACTACTGACCAGCTGCCGAACAACATCTGGAAAGGCTCCTAAGTCAAATTCCTTGCTAGATCTGCGGTCTGTACTTTCTTCTGCCATTGTTGAGTTGTTGTGCTCCACCAAGCTATCGATCAGGTTCAGTTGACTTGTCAGATCCACTTCGTTGGCATCCCTTGCTTGGTCCTACTTTCGCACGTTGATGGTTTGTTTATGTATTGGGTTCTCTCCTATTGGTGGGTTCCTTGAGTGGTTTATCTAGGTGAGTTCCTTCAGTTATTTAATACAACCCTCAATTTATGGCCACTCAATGTGTCTTTCCTTGTGCACTTGTGCTCAGTCAAGCTTTCAGTTTCCTTAAGTGTACTTCAAGTAGGAAAATTCAAGGTGAGTAGCAACCAATTCCTAGACATCTTACACACTCTCGCGTTGTTTTCGGCCGAATAGGCTTGTTGATCAATTTCCTAGCCATCTTGTCTGGGTTTAGAGTTTCTCTAAGGTGTTTCCTCGCTCGTTTCTGGTCCAATTAGGCCTTACTACTCAGCAGCTCGCGTCTAAGCCTCCGGGTCTTGCAACTGCCCATTTTTAGCTACTAAGCAGCTGCACCCTGTGATTTTGCCTATTCCGCATGCCAGAATCAAGCTCTGAGCGCCCTACGGACTTTCGATAGTTTGGGCTGCTAAGTTCTAGCCAGGTCCAGTCAAATTTTTGAAAATTTGGTAAAAGTCTACACTCGGCCCAACTGTTCGAATTGCAGGGTCTGAGTGGGTTACTCAGACGAGCCGAGGCACATGGGCCGAGGGCCGAATTTGGGACTTGGACAGGGTGGACTCGGAAGGAGTTGCTCAGACGGAGTCACTCGGACGGATTGGCTCAGACAGGCCGAGTGATTGATTCGGACAAGGTTACTCGGGCGAGCCAAGGCACATGGGCCGAGAGCTAAATTTGACACGTGGCAGAGGGCCGAATTTGTCCACGGTCCGAATGATAGACTCAGATGGGCCGATTAGGGTTTTGGTGGGATGGGCCGAATGGCGAGGGTACGAGGGCCGATTCTGGGACTCGGCCTAGAAGTGGCCGTTCGGACGGGCCGAGCACAGCGCACATAAACCGCACAAACTCGTACCAGGCATAATCCTCCAGATCCCTCCCAAGGGAGTAAGACAAGGGATTCATATACCTAGATGGAGTGGCGGGCTCATCGTTGGTGTGATCGAATCGAATCGGCCGGTAGCTCTCTCTCGCTCTCTCTCTCTCTCTCTCTCTTTCACACTGAAATGGTTGCAAATGAGTGCTTCCTTGGCCTCTTGGCTCTTATAACCCTTCTCGTGTATGGTGTTGATGCCCCCAATCACTCGCTTGCCGATCTTGAGCATCGCAAGTGAGCTTTTTGCCATTTTTGCACAATTTTTTTGCGCCCTATTTTGCCCTGTTTTACAATAGTAAACCCTACCCTTCTCCGGTGCTATTTTCTAATCTTATTCTACTCTAAATGCAACAAGAATCAAAAGCAAAATACTGAAATGATTTCTCCATATTTCCTGATCATCAAACAAACAAAATAACCCAAAATACTTACTTTTTTTGAAGATAAAAAACACCCCAACTTCCTACCTATCTCAAGCTCCGGTTCGGGGATGCATCCCTTACTTCGATGCTCGATATGAGGCGTGCAAGTGCTCAATCTTGAATCCGTTGGTCCCAACAACGGAACGAAAATGTGGGAGCTTTCGCTCAACTGCCAAGACCCACGGACCACTTATTGTTTCAAGCGTTCCAAGCGATCTCTAATGGCTATCTCTCACCTAACCAATGCGCCGTCGATCCTACGAGTGTAGTGAGCTTACCTTAGTGCTGATATGAGTTGCCTCCTCTCTCCCACACACTGGTAGCTCCACGATCCTAGATGCTAACTCAAGCATCCTCAAGCCTCCTCCACCTCCAAGCTCCATCCTCCATAGCCGTGCGCGCAAGAAGGGAGAAGGGAAGAGAAGAAGAGAAGAGGAGATGGTAAAGAGCTTCACCTTCTTGATCCCTCACTCTCACACACACTCACTCTCTCATACTCTCACACTCCCTCTCTCAAGAGCACACACAAACAAGAAGGTGAGAAGGAGAGAAGAAGAAGAAGACTCCTTTTGCCACACACCAAAGAATGATCTCTTATTCACTTTTTGAACTTTATATATACAAACCCTAAAATCCCATGGGCACCCATCCCTTTTTTTACATGACCGGCCATTGTGGCAAGGCCCTTTTTCTATTTTCCTCTTTTAGCCTTGTGCCTCTAGCCTACACCCTTCTAATATTTTACAATTGGCATAGGAGGGAGCCTAGCGCTTTTTTACAATAATTTTCAGAGTTTTTTGAGATGCCTTTTCTTTTAAGGCTGCGCATTTTTCCCTAGTTCATCTTTAGAGGCCGCCTACGTGTCTTTGCTCTTTTTCCATCTTCCTTTTGCTTTTTCCTCCATTTTTTGCCATCTTGACTTGGGGTTAACAACAAGGGCCTGCCGGTCCTTGATCCAATTTTTTACTGACTTCTTTAGCCTTATAATGTAGCCCAAATGTCTTTATCATAAGCTTGTAAAACTCCTCATGTAGCCTTGTACTACAGCCTCTGTAAGGCCCCTGCTACAGCCTCTAGATGACCATCATGTTTGTGGTACCTACACTTAGCCTTTTCTGCCACAGCCTCTGGTGTTTTGCGATGTTTATGGTGTGCCCACACTTTGCACGTGTTACTTTCACTAAAGCCTCTACACACTTTGTACTTTTTGGTTGTGATTGAGGAGGGGTGTTGAGATATTTGCAATCACACCTAATGTAGCCTCTTTGTATGAGGCAGTTTGGGCTTAGGACATGCAGGTTTTAGTAATCCCATATGCACAGAGAGGAAATATTGCTACCCACCCAACAACTATAAAGCATTGTACTTGACTACCACTTTTTAACATATGAGATGAATACAATATCATGATGCTTTTCTCTTTCAGTTAGTGTCATCCTCATTGTCTATCTAATACACAAGAATGTGTTTATGAGCTTAAGTCTCAATCTTGAAACCTAATTCACTTGTGTAATAGTCTTGTCTTCTTTGTCTATGTCATCATGAGGTTTATTTCTACCTTCCAACCTCCATAGATTTTGCCATGCTCTAGATCTCGTGTTTCTCAACATGGTATCAGAGCCTAGTCGGGCATGGCACTACTCCTCCAACTATGGTTCATACTCTCTCAACTTTGCTTGATCTCTCCCCAGCTCAGGTTGAAGGCATGACCTCATTTCTTCACCTGAATCTCATAGCCACTACTTGTTTGCCATAGCCTACAGGACCCTGCCTCCTTGGAGCTTCTTGATCTCCTCAACTAGCCAATATCTTAACCCGCTTCCTTCTAAATATTTGTTCCCCACTTCAGGGCGCTTCAACCTAGCACATCAACCCCTGACATTGATCGCTCCTATCTACGAAATTGTGATTTTTTGTCCTCGCTGTCCAGAACACGCTAGTTGTTGGTCGTACATCTGGATCTGAGTCTATGCTACACGGTTTGTCATGTGAGCATAGGGCAAAGAAAGCCCACTATCCAAGCTCTCTTCTCATTAAAGGGCTCATCAAATAATTACTTTTGTGAGTTGCTCTAGGTCGAAAACCAGTTTGGAGTTGTAATCCCTAAAAGCTCCACCATAGCTATTTTCTTTCAAGCTCTTATTTACTTCATTTCCCCACTTCCAACTCACTGGCATTCCTAACATTCAAATCAAACTGAGCAGCATTGAAGTGTCATGCATGATTTGAGGAGGGGAAGATTGAAGAATCAACAAGGAAAAGATTCAAGAGAAGTCCCGAGCCACTTTAACTCAAGCTTCTTCCTTCACTTTAAGCTCTTGTTTCTTCTCAATCAACTGAAGTATTTGTTACTCAGATCTGAAGTTTCTAGCCAGTATAAATTTTCAAGAAGAAGATTTGGAGCACACGCCTAAAGATCCAAGCACCCACCTAAAGATCAGGCAACCCACTTGAAGTTCAAGCATAGTATCTCTTCATACTAATTCAGTGCTTCTTGGCACTTGTGTTTTTTAGCACATTAAAAAATCAACTCATTGGTGGTCTAATCTCACTCATTTGATGCTGATGCATTTGCCAAACATGAAGATTTTTAAGTGGATACTTCTTATTAGGAGGGACATAACTACCCTTGTTGCTCACTGGTACTACATAGAAGATGTTTCTATTCTACTTGCAAAGAGACATGGAGCTACCTACATTAAAGTACAATCAATGAGCTCATTTGAAGAACTTGAAGATTGCTACCTTTGGGATAATGTAAGATTTTGAAGACATTTCCGCTGCCTCAAAGATGATAGTATCTTTGCTTGAGGGGGACATGGACATGGACATGAAGACTGAAGCTACAAGCAAAGTAAATAACAAGTACAAAATCAAAAAGAGCAAGTTGGACTACACCGACAAGAAGACCTACATCAAGATGAAGAAGGACAAGAAGTTTTCTTATGCTCATAATGCCATACCTAAAAATATAGAAAACCACAAGGGCCTGTCGGTCCTTGATCCAATTTTTTACTGACTTCTTTAGCCTTATAATGTCTAGCCCAAATGTCTTTATCATAAGCTTGTAAAACTCCTCATGTAGCCTTGTACTACAGCCTCTGTAAGGCCCCTGCTATGGCCTCTAGATGACCATCATGTTTGTGGTACCTACACTTAGCCTTTTGTGCAACAGCCTCTGGTGTTTTGCCATGTTTATGGTGTGCCCACACTTTGCAGGTGTTACTTTCACTAAAGCCTCTACACGCTTTGTACTTTTTGGTTGTGATTGAGGAGGGGTGTTGAGATATTTGCAATCACACCTAATGTAGCCTCTTTGTATGAGGCAGTTTGGGCTTAGGACATGCAGGTTGTAGTAATACCATATGCACTGAGAGGGAAGATTGCTACCCATCCAACAACTATAAAGCATTGTACTTGACTACCACTTTTTAACATATGAGATGAATACAATATCACGATGCTTTCCTCTTTCAGTTAGTGACATCGTCATTCTTTGTCTAATACACAAGAATGTGTTTATGAGTTCAAGTCTCAATCTTGAAACCTAATTCACTTGTGTAACAGTCTTGTCTTCTTTGTCTATGTCATCATGAGTTTTATCTCTACCTTCCAACCTCCATAGCTTTTGCATGCTCTAGATCCTGTGTTTCTCAACACCTTTTCTATTTTTATAAGGGTTAGAACCCCTTTTTACACATCTCTGTATACTCATATATTGTCTTTCAGATTTTAGGGTTTGGCCTCTTTCCATCATTATTTTAGTAGGCATCTCTAACTACCTCACAACTAGCAGGAACTCCTAGAATAGCTGCCTAGCAAGTCAGCAGAATAGGGTAACTAGAATTGCCTTCTAAAACAGGTCTTTCAATGCCTGACAATGCCTTTGCAAGAGTCAATGACTACTCAGACCTGCCTGAGACATACAGAGCCTAAACTTGGGACATCATGTCTCAAGTGCCGGTCCCCAACAAACAAAAGAAAGTAACCCTTACATGCACATATATAATTAATTGCTTAAGGGAAAAGACTCGGAAAGGGGACAAAACCACCTGGAATGGCCACAAGAAGCTCCTTCGTAGTGAATTCTCCCTCCAACGACTTCATCAACCTTATGATACAATCACTATAATAAAAAATCATTAGATGTACCTGCACCAAATACACATGGGGCCCTCTTGGCCTAAAGAAATGGCACATTTCACTGAAAACTAGCTAGCCCTCTTGGCCTAAACAAATCAAACATAACACGACAAAACTAACTGGCCCTCCTGGCCTAAGGAAATAGATCATTAAAACCTTAAAACAACTGGCCCTTTTGGCCTAAAGAAATCAAACAAACCAGCTCATATAGATCCCTCCTTGGAAGAAGGTAGATATACACTCCATTCCAAGGGAAAAAATAGGGCTCTCATCCCTAAACTAAATGCATCAAGTTGTGACCCATACCTCGTGCATATATAGCAAGAGGCGTACACATAACATGTCTTCTAATCAACCTATGGATCCAGGATAATAGTGGTAGATGGGTTTCGTCCACTCTTCGCATTACCCATATCAACCATCGCCTGCTATATAACTTGTGGTCTAATAACATTACCCACAAGCGACCAGGTCCTATCCCACCGTCAATGCATATATCCGAACTAGGACCACCGTTGTAGAAGAGGTCCTCTTCATAAGAAAAATTAGCTAAGGAATTTGCAAATTGATTCCAAAAATGGGGAATCAACTGAAGAGATACACTCTCAAATTCATCAAGTAGGGTTATAACAGTTCAATGATATATACGAAGGATGGGATTTCGGACTACACACATCCCATTAATTTGATTTAAGATAAGTTGGGAATCCCCCTTTACCTAAATACCACCTTTCTTGGAAATATTTGAGTCCCATAATCAAGGCTTTATATTCTACCACGTTGTTAGTGAATCCTACCCTGAGATAAACATTTAATTTCATTGCAACCCTACGTCATGGTTCTCGGATAACTACTCCAACACTCCCTTTTTTATTAGGCCCCTAGGACGGTCCATCAAATTATAACGTGTACATCCATAATGGGTTTACACAGCCAACCATCAAGAACTCCCCTATTCGTAATTATGATAGTCAAAATTCAACATATTGAGAGGATGAACTAACGGCTCCATCCCACCTTCTTCATTAAACTCAATAGGGATGCTTGTCAATATCCGCAAACAGTGATGGCAGAAAACTTTGATCTCCCACACAAAGGTACCATCTTCTTGCTCAATCACTTTGTATCCCTTGCTCCACTAGATAAAGATTCCCATGATTATATCTTTGCTTAAGATTTGGGTGCTCCAAATAAGAGATTAACCGCTCCATCAACTAGTTTAAGCTCTCCTGCAGGTCTCAAATCTACCCCAGCATAGACCTGCAATGCATTTAGTGCGTTAGCATATTCAGAAATAACAAGGTTTAATCTTATTAAGATTAACCTTTTTCTTAAATTCCACTCCATGTAGATGAGCTAATAAAGCTGTGGACTTATTTTTACCTAACCGAACTATCTTGTAAGGGCCATCCCATCTAGGTTCCATCTTTCTTGGAAATAGCTCCCTACGTGCATCATAGTATAGAACTAACTGCCCCTTCTTAAAGGTATATTTCTTTGCTTTTAGATCATGCAACTGCTTTATTCGATGTTTAGCAACCTCCTGGTGCAACAAACTTTGCAATTTAAGTTCATCAAAGCGAGCTATAGTCGTAAAACGCTCGAATAGGGCATCTTTATCACCCAAGGAATGATTGATTGCGAATCTTATGGTCAGCAACTCAATTTCTAAGGGCAAGATATAATCCTCCCCGTAAACTAATTTAAATGGGGTGTGGCTAGTGTCTCACTTGAACATCGTATTATACACCCATACCACCACATATAATTTTGTATCCCAGTCCCGCTTCTTTTCGGAGACTATTTTGGATAGGATACCCACAAGCTACTTATTGGTACTTTCAACTTGTCCGTTTGCTTGCAGATTATAGGGGATCGTCTTGTTATGCTTAATTTTCCATGCTTCAGTCAGGATTTTAATCACCCTGTTCAAAAAATGGGTTCCACGGTCCGATACTATTTCCTTTGGTGGACCAAAACGGCAAATGATCTGCTCAAGTAGGAAACTGGCAGTCTCTTTTGCATTGTCCTGCCTCATCGCCTATGCTTCTAACCACTTTGTAAAGTAACCAGTTGCTACTATAATGTATCTTTTCTGAGTACTAGAAGATGAGATAATAAGTCCCACAAAATCGATGCCCCACTTCTCAAATGGAAGGATAGCCATAATCGGCGTAAGTGGACGCTTCCTACTCTCTCTACTGTCATGTCTTTGACATGTATCACATCTCTTGACATTGTCAAATGAATCCTGGAAGATGGATGGCCACCAATATCCAACTCTTAAAGCCTTCTGTGTGCCAGCAACCGCCCAGCAAAGTGCCCTCCACAAGCGGAGTCATGGCACTCTTCCAATATAAATGGAACCTCGTCAGGCATCACACATCGGTGATAGATATCATCAACACCCTGCCGATATATTATTATTGCGATCAAGGAAAATTTCAATGCCTATTGTTTAATTTTCCTCTTCTTCGATTTTGATAAAGTAGCTCCAATCTCTCCCATAGAAAGATAGTGCATTATAGCAGTATACCAGGAGAGAATAGACGCCGTATCAATCTTGAACAAAGCTTCCACATCACTTCCTTAAGTCGAGACCTCTTTTGCCTCTCCAAAATCCACAAGGCACTCTACAATGCCCTATAGCTTCGGCGGCTTGCTCTTAATCTCATAATCAGATTCCTACAAAGTGATTAACCACTTTGCTAAATGATCAGGCAGCTGTAACTTATTCAACAATAATCAAAGCCCTTCTGCCTTTGTATAAAAAAACCACCTTCTCATAAAGAATGTAGTGCCGGAACTTTTTGGTTGCAAATACCATCACAAGGCATAACTTCTCCATATAGGTGTAGTTAATTTTCAATATGCCCCTAGCAAAAGCTATCGGGTGGTACCACTTTTGATCCTCCCAGATTTGGGATAAGTAGAAGCTAATACTATATAAGGTTGCTGCTGAAAATATATAGAACATTTTGCCCCTTTTAGGTGCTTTTAAAATAGGTGCTTTGGCAAGCTCCTGCTTCACATCGTCAAAAGTTACTTTGCAAGCATCACTCCATGCAAACTGACAGTTAAATGACAATAGATTCGTCAGTGGCAATGTTCTTTCTGTGAAGGCATTGATAATCCTCCGATAATACCCTACCGATGATAGAACGCTATGCACTTCCTTTGGAGTACGTGGCGGACTCATGGCGACTATGACCTTGATTTTTTCAGGGTCAGTTGCAATCCCTATGGAACTGACCACATGGCCTAACAACAGCCTATAAGGCACTCCAAAGACACACTTTCGCACGTTGAGAGCTATGCAAAATTGTCTACAATTCTTGAAAAACTTCCGCAAAATAATCAACTGCCTTTCTCTTACGGTGGCTGCCCCCAGGTCATCAATGAATACTTTCAACTCCTCTGGGGAAATGTCACCAAAGGTCTTATAAGCTGTTCTTTTCCACAAACCAAGTGCATTACATAACCCAAATGCCATTACATGGTACGCAAAGGTACAGAAGACGATGATAAATGTCGTTTTCAACTTGTCTTGCTCAGCAATTGCCATTTGGTTATACCCTGCAAAGAAATCCATGAACGAATATATTTCCCTACCCACCCATTGATCCAAAATTTGGACAATAAATAGCAATGGGTAGTAATCTTTAACAGTCTGTTTATTTAGCTCGCTAAAGTCTACACAAAGATGGATTTGATTATTATTCTTCTTTCTAATCACAACTGGCAAACACCATTCAGTATACTGAACTGGGAAGATCAAACTCGCCTTCCGTAACTTCTGAAGCTCTTCAAATAGCGCGTCCCTTAGTTCAAAAGGCATATGCCTTACTTTCTGACGTACAAGTCATGTACCTTCCTTTACAAGAATGGTATGCACAACCATACTGGGAGGAATACCCCTAAGTTTTTCATAGTTCCAAGCAAAAATGTCGCGGAACTCCTGAATCAGGGACACATTGTCCTCTCCCTCTTCCGAATTGAGCATGGAACCTAATTTGATTGGCCGCGAATCATTAGGCGTGCCAAGGTCCAACTCAATAACGTTCGCATCTCTTATTTGATCTTGAGGATCTATCGACTCATTCAAGGTTATCTGATAAATATCCTCTATAGTGGACCCTTCTTGAGATCCATCACTCGATGATGTCTTGCTACTAGATGGATCATCTATAGTTTCTAGTTCAATGGAGGATAATGGAGCTCTCTCACTCAGAGGAGACTAAGGGTAAGCATCCACTATTACACGATGGGCACCTTGATCTAGAATCACTCAACCAATGGGTATATCGACTTAATAGTCTGTCTCTAAAATTCACGGCATGCCTCTCGATAGGTAGGACATCCTGCAAGCCTTATTACCCTAAAGTCCAAATAGCATTCCACTCTCATAACTATAACGTAGAATTTAGTGATGCAACATTGTGGTTGTCTTAGACTATCATTAGCCATCCTAAAAAGAGAAGAAAAATGGATCAAAGACCAAGGCTCTGATACCACTTGTCAAGAATTCGACTAGAGAGAAAGAAATAGGAGAGAGAAGACTATAGAAAAGAGAGAGAAAGAGAGTAATGAGAGGAGAGAGAACAACTAGAAATGGAGAGAGAAAGATAGAAAGAGAAGAGAAGCCATAGAATCTATGAGCAAGGTGATGAGGAAAGAAACAGTAATGTATTATGTTTTAAAAAGATCTAAAAATTGACATGTCGCTCCCTTTTATACCTATGTTAGTGTGACGTGGTATTAATTCGAGAAAATCACAAAAAAATATTTGTCTAACACTTTGTTGATTTTTTGTACATTTGAAGGTTTGAAATAAAGAAGAGGGTGGGAAAAACCTCTTGGAAAATCCAAGAAATCACTAGATGGAAATATTTCATGGACCGGTTTACCAAGGGGGGTGAAGAGTAAAGATCAATGGAGGAAGGTGAAGGGAAAATCTGTAATGTGAAAAGAAAAGACATGAAATGGATTTGGAGCCATCCAAAGGGCATGTGAGGCTCATAATGTCATGTCTTTGGAGCCGTATAATAATTCAAACAAATGGGATCCTTTTTGGGTATGCAAGCTCTACAATGTAATAAGCCCATGATATTGGTGTCCATATTGTGTATATTGGTTATGTCTTGAGGGTTCTCCATCTCTTGTGCCCTCTTAAGTTTTATTAATTAATCTATTTTTTGTAGCTCTCTCTCTCTCTCTCTCTCTCTCTCTCTCTCTCTCTCTCTCTCTCTCTCTCTTAGTTTTCCTCTTTTCTCCCTCACAAGCTCCTCTCTCTTTTGCATAGCGTCCTAGTCCACTCTTCCATGACTAGGTGGTGCCCTTACCTCATTCACTTTGTGGAAGAAGGGAGTTTGGCATAGTATAGAGGCTACCACACCGAATTTCCTTCGTCATAAATTGGTTCCCCCACTGAGGACATTCTCATCCACAATTCTCTACCTCCTTATGTGGGATGATATAACACATAATGGTGCATCCACTACAACAAGTGCTCCAAGTGGCTATTCTCCAATGCCTTCAACAACTCTTTTTGAAGCTGGTCGAAGTCCACGACTCCCACAATGGTCTCCCAAGGAAACTCAAGAAAGGAAGTATGCCTATCGGATGCCAACACATATGCGGGTAAAAGGTGTTTACCTTAGAAATTCCATTCTCTCACAACGGAAAAAAACATGTTGCCATTAATTGCTAGGTTCTCATAATTGTGGTGAGTGTTTTGCAAACAAAGTGAAGGCCCTTTCGGGAGGTCCTCGTCTCCGAATCATCAAATCCCTCTCTCTCTCCGGCCTAATCCTCATCAAAGGAGGACAACTATGCATGAACTATGTGAGTTTTGTAGAGGTGCAAAGTATGGAGACTACCTTCAACTATTGCTAGCTCAAAGGTTGGGTGTGGTTGAAAATGTGTCCATCACGCCTTATGAAATATATGTCGCCGAGGATGGATACACTAAGACAAGAACAATCACTGGTGAGCAAAATCTCTATATAGCAAAGTTGGTGGGTTCCAGAAAGAAACACTCTGGGAAAAATCCTTTATAATTTAAGAAAGTGCATTCCCTCTACTCCCTTAAGTAGTCTCCACTTATGAATAATAATAATGGCCCAAATTTCTACACCTTTCACTTTGTACAAAACATCCGAGTTAATGTATGCATTAGTAGGAAGATTTTCTTCTAGTAACATCTTGTC
The DNA here is from genome assembly GCF_053477565.2 of Lygodium microphyllum. Taxonomy (NCBI): domain Eukaryota; kingdom Viridiplantae; phylum Streptophyta; class Polypodiopsida; order Schizaeales; family Lygodiaceae; genus Lygodium; species Lygodium microphyllum. The sequence continues at coordinate 77,978,366 of NC_141163.1, read as the reverse complement.
ATGTACTTTGGGGCTGAAATATTAAGGGAAATTCTTGTATCACCAGAACCTATAATCTTCCTAATGCTAGACTACAATGCATCCTTCAATATACATGTCTTTATTTTATTAAAATGGTTTCTCATGAATCACTGCAAGTTGTATGGACCAATCCAACCTCTTGCTATGCAAACTGTGCATATTGTAGCCATCACAAAGCTCAAATTCCAAGGCATTATTAGAAGCATACTGGGGCCTAGACGTCTTGCTGAAATCAATGCATCTGTGAACCCATTCGGGGATTTTATTTTTGCGAGCTTTCATTTTCGTTCTTTTGTACTCGATTCTTTTTTTTCGTGTTATTTTGTGCAATGTATCGAATCTACATATAAATATCTCTATGAAATATAACCTTACATGGAAGTATCCTAGGTCATGCATGATTTGGATACATATATTCATAGCATGATTACTAATTCATAGTCATACAAACTATAGACATGAAGTGGCACAAAAAAGAAGAAGCAAGTCTTCACTATTACTAAAAGAGTATGACTCTTTGCATTTACATGAACACACATCAAGAAAACAAAACCAACATGGTATATTCTCAACATCACCAACCAAAAACTAGTAAAACATACATACCATATAATCACAAGGTACACTCTCTTAAGCACAAATTAAATATTCTAATGCATGCAATCTCTTAGGTAGAGTCTCCTTTGTGCTAGCAAACATTTTTCAACATAATAATCTCTTAGTTAGTATCCCACTTTGATCAATAGGACTCTCTAGAAACATTGTACTCTCCTCCAGGCAAGAATGTCTCTCATGGGTGGTCCAAAACAATGGGTCCATTGAGAGGAGATACTCATGGTTGATGCTGGAGTAATGATGGCTTGAATACACAAAAGATAAGGATGTAGGATACAGTGAGAGAGAGAGGGAGGGGGGAGTGGGTGGGGTGAAAGCATGCATATTTGCGAATCACTCTATGCGTTCCATGTAGGGTAAGAGGTGGATTTGTAGATTCATGAATTTTAGTATAGACTGTATAAATTAATCCTATACTAGCGTTCCTTGCATGTTTCACATGTGCGGAAAGCAAGGTGTGAGGGAAACAACTTTACTTCCCTATCACACTACATTGTCTCCCCTCACTTTTTCCACCATACTTTGTGTTTCACTTTTCTCAACTTCACTCTCCTCACCATAGATTGTATTGCCTTGGCATAAGAGCAAGGTAATAGGTGCCTAGCTCTCTCTCTCTCTCTCTCTCTCTATATATATATATATATATATATATATATATATATATATATATATATATATATATATATATATATATATATATATATATATATTATTGTTCTTCACTGAATTTGTATTGTTTTATTGTAACTTAGAACCCTAAATTCTCTCTCTCTCCACTTTCTTTTTTATTTTCATTTATCTCATTTCTTTCTCTCTCTCTCTCTCTCTCTCTCTCTCGTGAGAGAGAGATGTGTAACATTTGTGTTGGTACATTTGATGTTCGAGGGGGGGGGGGGGGCTGGGATCCAAAAATTGGAATGTGTTTTGAGACTAACTTGGATGAGAGTTTACTTCTATCACCATTTCAAAGTATTGGTGTTGCTGCTACTGGTATTAGTTATGAGACAAAGTTGAGCAAGACTAAATCTTGGAGACTTTGGCAACTTCCTTGAATGGTCACCCTAAGAGAAATCTGACAATTTAGGAACAATGTGGTCTATGGTAGACCTAAGAAGTTTACAACTCTTTTGAAAGAATTTGTGGGCATCAAACCTCTTATTTGGTCCATCATAGATCTAAGAAGTTCAGAGCTCTTTCTAAAGGATTTGAGGTTATCAAGGAAAATTTATACCCCTTTTAAAAAGCTGAAGTCCAAGAGGCTTAAATTCATGATGACATTCAAAATATAGATTAATATATCTATTAGCCCCTTTTCATTAAAAAATAAATCTCAAGCAGGAGATTATTTGGTGCAACTCAAAATGCATGAGATTGTAGATTCATTTATGTCAATCTTGAGAATGTCACAAACAAACTGTGTAGTTCTTAAACATTTCTCATGAGTTTTATTACTATAACCTATACAGTTTTCAACCATTGATTCCTTAGTTTCATTGAGATCTCTCTCTCTCTCTCTCTCTCACACACACACACACACACACACACACACACACACACACACACACACACACACACACACACACACACACACACACACACACACACACACACACACACACACACACACACACACACACACACACACACACACACACACACACACACACACACACACACACACACACACACACACACACACATCATATTGCTTGTATTTGATCTTGTGTATCCACTATTTTAGATAAATTTTCAAACATATTTGGCAAATGACACTAATACAACATTTTTCTCACATTACACAATCACATTAGTCTCTAACTGAGTCACTCATTTTGAGTACATGATCAATGAAGAGAGCGAGTCTGATAGTTTAGTTTTTTACTTCACAGCATCAATGGGACTAAGGCAATTACAACAATAGCAGTAGTCGGAGGCCAACAGGGCAAGTGAGGGAATGATGTGATACAAGACAATTGATCATGGCATTGCATATGTTGTCCTCCATGAATCAACTACGAATTGCTCTACCTAACACTGCATATCTAGCCATTTTCAAGGTGTTTAGCAAGCCTAAGGCCCTTATCCATACCAAATATGCTTATTCTCATTTTTTCTTACATATACTAGAGCTCACGAGCATCATAGGATAGCACTTGGTGCTAGACCTAGCTCACTCTAGTGCTCTTGAGGATGCATATCATGTGTTTTTGTCCTTGCTCGATCGATTTTTTTTTTCATGGATATCCATGATATCTGGCTAGAGTGACTATGGTCAAGGTCGAGAAGCACTGCAAATGTATCACTCTATGGAAGTTTGTGGTGTGGTGCCAAACAAATACACTTACGTTAGTTTGTTTAAAGTATGTTTAACTTTGTTGGACTTGCAAGAAGCCTAGTATCTATTTTATTGATGTGGAGATGTAGGACCTTTCCGATAAAGTTTTTATTGGAAGTAGCTTAGTGATTTTTTATTCCAAATGTGGAAGCCTTGTGGAAGCTGAGGTAGTGTTTGACTACTTAGTGGAGCAGAATGTGGTATCATGGAATGCAATGATATCATCATATTTTGAACATGATGGAGAAGTGAATGTTTTGCTATTGTTTAGATGAGGTAATGGATTTGGATCAACAAGCCTTTTTTATGACAATTCAAGCATGTGGTACTCTTGCAAAGAAGGCTCAAAGTTCCATTTGTTAGGACCGATTGAACTTTGTCATGTGTATTGAAATTGAAAGGCTTTACATGGCGATGCCCAAAAGAGTGGATTTACAAATTTCTTTGTTTGTACTAAACTTTTAAACATGTACAACAAGTGCAAAACATTCTAGAGGTAGAGAATATGTTTTATAGATTGTCAAAATGCAGTGTTGTGTCATGGAATATAATCCTCTCTGCATATTCTGAGTAAGGCCAACAATAAAATGCTTTGCCATTTTATAGACAAATGCAAGAGGAGGGGGTGATCATAACTCAAGAGATAGTTACAATTACATTTTCTCAACACACAAATGAATAAGCTATTGGAGTAAGAATTCACAACATCCTATGCCAAAATGGGATTTAGTCCAGGTCCTACTATTATGCAATGCCTCAATCTTCTATCTCTTACAATACACTAACTTGAGCTTGACTGAATACACTTAATATTGGAATCAATACATAAGCTACGACAATCATGAGAATATTTAGGGAAGATGCGCGTAAGATCATAGACTAAATCTAGGCTCATAAGTTTATATAAGATCAAGCTTATGACATACATAGATACTTTAACACCATCCCATGAGAATACTTTAATACATAAGCTACGACAATCATGAGAATAGTTAGGGAAGATGCACGTAAGATCATAGAATAAATCTAGGCTCATAAGTTTATATAAGATCAAGATTATGACATACATAGATACTTTAACACCATCCCATGAGGGTAGTATCTTCCCATACCATGAACTATTTTATTTTGAGTACTAAAAACTCATTATCCACATGCATGAGCTACATATAAGCTGTGAAACCTATATAAGTTGTCAAATCTACACCATTAGAGCATAAGTAAGTCATCCATCAACATTAGATGAGAAGCACAACCAAAAGATATGCTAGGTGAATCAAAAGCCATATCAATCAGAATCAAAAGATATTTGTTTTTTCTTCTCTCTTTTTTCTCGTATCGTTAACATTAACAATAACAATCATGGAATTATTATGATTGCCCATAATTATTGCAAATTTTTAGGCCACACGTTTCTTTCATTTATATTTTTTGCTCTTACCATTGAGGACACTAATTATGACCTGGTTATGATCACCTGCATCACTTTAGACCTTGCAAGGCATTGGGCCGGTCACTTCTCTCTTTTCCCTCATAGAAAATATGAATGTTTCTTTCCCCTTTCTTTACCTATGTGACTACTAAGAAGGCTTGTACATGCACATATGCTTTCAATTTTCCAAAGTTACTGAGATTCATTTTCCAAAGAACACTAATCTTCATACTTCCTCTCTTGCTAATTGATCTAAGGTTCTTTGAAATTTCCATGGGAAGTCCCAAAATATTCTTGACAACTAGGTACTTGACAATGTCCATTACAGTAGAATATCTATATATTTAGGCCTAATCAAGCATTCATAATCTGAATAACACTTCAAAATATATTTGACATCACCCTCTCCTCAAAAATCAGTATCAATACCACACTATTTGATCAATATGACCATATAATTAAATGGATTATTGTAAACAAATTAGGCCCATCTAAAATTATTCTTCTCACACTAGCAGTTGTTTGGACTCGTTTCATGCTATGATCACATGCCAACAATGAAGCGCATATGGCTTACTCACTCTAAGTGGATAATTAAGGTTTATCGATTAATCTATAGAAAAAAAAGAGGGGGGTGACAGCCACCCCATCGTCTGCGTGCACGCGGACGATGGGGCGGCTATGAAGCGCATATGGCTTACTCACTCTAAGTGGATAATTAAGGTTTATCGGTTAATCTATAGAAAAAAAAGTGGGGGGTGGCAGCCACCCCATCCTCCGCGTGCACATGGACGATGGGGCGACTGCCACCTCCCTTTTTTCTTGGCTTGTGGAGCTTCTTGGGTCCATAGGGTAGTAGGGTCATGTGGAGACTCTTGGGTTCGTATGGTAGTAGGTAAGTAATGATTAAACGACACGGAAGCGCAACGTAAGGAATGAGCAATGAGCAATGCACAAAGATCAAAACCCATCATGAACACAATGTGCAACATAAGGAATATAAAACTATTTGACAAACCTTGTAAAAAAATGAGCACCATAATCGTGAAAGCTCCCTCATTATCTGCGCGTGCGAACGATCCTATAGCTTGATGATCATGATGAGGAGGATTTGTGGCTTGAAAACTTGCATTTGACCTAAGAGAGAGAGAAGGAATATAAAACGATTCAACAAACGTTGTAAAAAAATGGGCACCACAATCGTGGAAGCTCCCTCATTATCTGCGTGTGTGCGAACGATCCTATAGCTTGATGATCATGATGAGGAGGATTTGTGGCTTGACGACTTGCATTTGACCTAAGAGAGAGAGTGAATGTGTTTGTGTGTGTGAGTGAGTGAGAGACACACACACACAAAGGCTCAAAGGCTAAGTTGAGGCTTGGATACTTCACAGATACATTCTTACAAATATGGTGTTTCACTTACTAGTAAGGACATTGTCAAGAGTTAGCACAGCACACCATCAACCTCTTTTAGCTAGAACCCAAACATGTATGGTACCAACACACCAACAACAAGGCAACCAATAGCACTTTAGGAAACCCATATCTCATCTTGATCACCTAGACAACAAAGCCAAGAAATTCAAAAGGGCACCACCCTTGAATATTGGCAAGGGACCAAACCTAAATCAATATGGATTCACAAGACAATGCATACAAATGAGGCAAGGTTTATGGTTTCCCTTCCTTACTTTACAATAGAATTTTACATCATTTTGATCATCATGGCAAGGTAAGATACATGATACATACTCTTATCTACATGGACTTCATTTACATCAATAGTTTTGGTCTACATTGAAGGAAACATGCAAATGCTATAGTGTTACACATTATCCTTGTAGTTATCATTAAGAGAGGAAGCCAAATAGAGAAAGAAAACTAAAGCAAAACAAAACCCATCCATGTAGCTCCTTGAAGATACAAAGGTAGAACTAATCAATAGCTTCCAATCTTTAAGAGCGTTGTTTGGTTTATCACGATGTCGTATTGCTGTGCATTCAAGGTGTGAAAGCCACCCAAAAGTTGTGTGTGGGATTTGATACTTTGTACATATTTAGTTTTTGTGATTATACTTTTGTTTTGCGTAGGCAGTATAGTGAAGAGGGTTTGGAAGAGGAGGAACTTATCAATAATGCTCTAATTGGCATGCCTTGCCAAGTGGTCAGTCAACCTAGACGAGGAGGTTTTGATCAACAGTTCACAGGAGTTTCGCATTATGCTCAATGGAGAATCAGGGTGATAAGTATGAGTATCTGTGGGAATCTCAAGACTTCTTTGAGAAGATGAAGAGGGGCAAGTGGTTGCAGAAGAACTTGTTCGCCGACTTGGTCGAGAGAAATGCTAGCATGTAAACCGGCCAGCCAAGAGCAATGGATTCAAGTGCAAGAATGCACTTGAGGTGTTACAAATTCATGGAGAAGAGCCTTTATGGAGGATTTCTATGAGGCCCGATTTGCTCAAGTTGATGGGCACATTGTTGGCTTGTTTGGTGTATTTGATGGTCATGGAAGTTCTCATGCTGCAGATTATGTGCAAAGGAACCTTTTCGAAAATCTGATTAAACATGCTAAGTTTATTCTTGATACAAGAGGTGCAATAGTTGAAACATATCAACAAACGGACTCAAGAGTATTTGAAAGCTGAAAATAGTCAGCGCAGAGAGGCTGGCTCAACGGCATCAACTGCTGATTTGGTGGGTGATCGTCTCCTTTTTGCCAATGTGGATGATTCAAGAACAGTTATTTTCAGGGCTGGTAAAGTGAAGATGAAAAATGTAGCTATGGATTTTCAAGTTTAAGGGGGAGAAAAAACAAGAACGCAAATAGGCTGGGATTGGTTGCATCAATCCATCTCGATACGGTTCTGGAAAGGAGGAGCTTTTACGAGAGCAGGAAACGGAAACAGGGAAAAGGCCTTTGCCATGCTAGAAAAAGGGGGAATTCTTTTGGCTACCTCGACAACTATAGAGGAGTCTTACGTTGGCATATCAATTTCAATTTCGTTATGTTACGCATGGTTAGCTTTGGCTTGGATTATCATTGGACTTGCATATCTAAACCATCAACAGTCAATTGGGAGAAGCATAGCAAAATCTGTGAGGTTTGCAACTCTGGAGTTCCGTGCTATTTGACCAGCTCTTCTTTTCTGCTACTCATCACAGGAGGCAATTTTATACTGGTGAAGGTGTTGGCTGGCACTCCTGTATTTCCTTTTGTGTTGTGGTCATATAACCTATTTTTTTTCTCGTCTGCAACCGTGTCTATGAAGGCTATTTCTTTTCATCTCTGGGGGAGTTCACTTCAAGGCTAGTCTGGCTCCTTTGTGCTTCAACTCATAGGGAAAAATAGAGTCCAGAGCACTTTGTTTGATTCGAAGACTTCACATCGCTGTGTGTACTTGAAGGATCTTTGCATTGAGGTGCAGTGCGAACCCGTGCAGTAAAAGAAGACTACCTTTTGGCACGCTACCAAAGCGGAAAGATTTAGGTATGGAGGGATGAAACTTGTATCAACTCTGCTGTAGCTCATGAGGAGGACACACTCTGATATGTGTGAAGAAGAAGAACAACCTGCCCTGAAAAGAAGAAGAAATGCCCGTCCTGAGGAGAAGAAGAGTCATCATGGGGAGAAGAAAAATAGTCGTTCTGGGGAAAATTAGAACAGTCATCCTTGGAAGAATAACAGCAGTAATTACAACTGGTACTTGAGCTTGGGAAATAGTATGTTCTCCCATACGGTGTTAATAGTTATGGTCTGAAAAGCTTTTGAATTGGAAAGCCCTCATCCAGATGTTGCAAAGCTTTCTTCTAATCTAGATGATGGCATGTCAATGCTTCATGAAGAGCCGTGTATAGATGCTCATCCCACAGCAGATTTGTCTTGAATTAAGTACCATTAGTCCTTGAACCATACCATCAAACTATCTTGAAGAAAGAAGTCGTGCTGTCCAAATTTCCAGCTCACCGATTGTTATTTCTGCTTTTTATGCCTATGCATCATGGTTGATGAGAAAACATGAGATTTCAAGGCAGATTCTAAGCTTTCCTTTGATCATCCATATTCCTCAACAGAAATTATGTTTGTCCCTGATAAAGAGTGCCAGAAACCTGACTTATTAGCCACAACTGATGACTATCCATGGGTCTGACAGATCCAGGAACAGGGCAAATTGAAGGCTAACATAATATATAAATATGGAAAATTTGAAGACTGTCTCTAACCGTAAGTCATCTCAATATCAGTAAATAGTCACCATGATGGAACTTGGAACAGAAGATTATCTACGTTCATCCACTTTCTCACTCATCGATGAAGACCATACTCTTGGAAATTCTCTTTGATATGTATGGGTTTCCTATGCAATCCAGAGGCTACTCGGGTTTCTTCTTCTTGTACCTTGTATTTATTATTGGCAGAAATAAAACAGAGTCTTGGGATCATTTTCTCATATTGCTTATTCACCTGTTTGATCTTTTATCCTGAAATTAGTCAAGGTCTTATGCAGACACAACTTTGCTTTGCTTTGGCAAATCCTTCGACAACGAATATGGTAAGGTCTCCAAAAGTGATTGTCATAGTAGCTTGAGTTTTGTCTTCGTAGTACTTTGGCACATTTTCTCCCTTAGTGGGTTCGATGCTCCAAAAACCTTCCTGAATCTAGAAGGGAAAGAAGGATAAGGACAGCCCATGCCCATTTTCATCGTGGTTGGAAAGAGAAAATGGGTGCTTATGTGCCTATGAATAGTTTTGGGGCTATTGTGCAGCTACATGCATGTTATTGGCTAAGTCTTATGGAAGGTATGCTCCTAAACTAATGCTAATGGGAATAGTCTAAGGTAAGTGGCCAAGGTTTGTGGGTGTGGCTAGGATTAGAAATAGGTGACTGGAGTTTGGTCAATTATTTTGAGTTGTGGGATGGTTGTAGTGTTGGAGTACGTGTGGTTAAGTGCCTAGAACTTATCAAGTATGGAGGTCATCCACTTAAACTAAGAATAGGATGTGCAGCTTGTAAGGATGATAGCTAAACCTAATGTAGTTCCTACCATGTAGGTTAATAGCCAAGTGCACGGTTCTTATTTCTACCTTGCACCTAGGTGTGGGTGGCTCGTGGCAACTATAGCTAACCCAAGGGTTTGATGACATTTGGAATGTACATCCTTGAACTGGATTGCGCATGTATCCACCCTAAGTGCACTTATGCAAAGAGTGTTAATGTGCCTATGAAAGTCAAGAGTGGCATCTAGCCATGTGACTTAAAAAAAAGTGGATGTGAGTCTACACACTAATAGGTTTCCCTATGCAAGGGATGAGTGTGTGCATTATGTTATGATTGAGCATGCTAGGGATTTTTACCATTTTAAGAGAAAGGCTAGCTACTTCTATTTTAGCATTCTTGAATGCATTGTACCCTTGGATTTTGGTGTGGATTTCACTTTTTCTTTTTGTCTCGTTTTCTTTTGGCTTAAGTATAATACTACATTTAAATGAATGTCTTTATATCTATGACATTTTGGATTCATCTCGAGAGTAAATCAACACAATTGTGACTAGCACACCTAGTGGGAGCAAGTCAATTCAAGTGTGTGTTGATGGAGAATCTCATTGAATGGAGGTAGATGTCAAAGAATTGGAGGTGCATAAGAGAAGGTCTTTGGAGAAAGCTATTGATGTACTACATGTTGATAGTCAGAATGAAAAAATACCATTTTAGATAGAAAATTAGTTATTGATTGGATTAAGAGAAGCCTAGGAGCTAGTTGAATAAAGAAGCTATTGGATATGTATAAACTCCTAGTCTAAGTTGATGAACTTCCTATTGTATATAATGGTACTAAGTGTTTTGAGCTACTAGCTACATTTGGAAAAAAGAAATGGATGGTTGGAATAGAACAAAAGTTTGATAGTCTTGTTTAGACTAGGGCTTCACAATCAAACATGGCCATACAGTTTATTGTGCACTTGCGCTATTGTTTAGGTAGTCTAAAGTGTCACAAGGTAACATGCCTGTATTTTTCAAATAAAAAAAGATATAATGACACTTATTTTCATGGCCACGTGGATAGACAAGTGAGCAAGGGGTATCGTGTAGCTAAAGGCAACATAAGCATTACTTGTCACTATTGTCAAAAAGTTGTGTCTTACATTGCATTTTGTAATTGCATGATCTAATATGTCCTACCATTGGATGATAGCATGACGTGTTTGGCTATACATGTGGTGAGCATTCATAATGTCCAACAAGGAACACGAAGGGAAACTATTGAGAAAGAATGAAAGCTTGTAAGCATAGTATTGAAGATTGAGAAGTGAGGTCCTTTCGTAAAGTTCAAATGTTGGTTTCCTAGTTAGTGAGGAGTAGATTTCCAAGTTAGCGAGGAGCTAAGGACAAATGTTATTTTTTTAAAATGTCTACAAAAGGTCCTAATTCAAGGGTGGATTTAGTTAATTGCATGCAATGTATAGGCACAAGGGATCTAGAAATTCTTGGGTGCACTTTGATTACACTCACCATATAAATGGTTGGGCAACAATGTTGTGCTTAGTATAAAATCCTTGGTGAGTATCCCTTAGGCTTCTTTGATTAGTACTATCATGCATATACTATCTTTTCCTATGAACTAATTTGTAATTGTTTATATTATGAGACCATTACAAGTAATAGAAATATGTGAGATAAGGGAGGATTGTGAATCTCAAGTGTTGTTTTGGAAGACTCTAAACAATGTCATGGAACAATGTCGGCATGACCCTCCTGACTTTGTTGGATGACGTAGGGGCAAATTAGCTAGCTATAAGGATAGTGTATAATGAGGGGCCTCAAAATGTAATGGAAGGGAGAGAGTTGTCTTATCTTTTTCATTGGGAGTAAAGCCTACAGAAATACACCAATAAATTAGTTCCTTCAAATAGGTAGAGATATCATATAGCCTTGTGCAAATCATGGAGGCATGCAAGGATGACTCAACAAGCTACTTAGTAGGAAAATGTAATTGAAAATTGGTGGGTTATACATGTGACTTTGTAAAACATGAAACCCTTACAAAGATGGTTAAAATGGTGGGAGCAACCAATTGCATATTGGGGAGGCATTGAATTGGATGTAAATTTCTGTGCTGGAATCTCATGTTATGCATTTGATGTATGCATTTACATAACATAAAATACTAGATCTCTATACAAGCTAACATAAGTCCCTAGGATCATTCTCAAATTCCAAGTATTAACCTCTCTAAGAGTGTCCATGCTAGTTGGTTATTCAGTGAGGGTGGAAAGAGGAAGATATTGTTGTATGATGTATGTGTCATAGATGTTTTGAATTATGGTTAGATGGAAGAGAGATATATCCATGATGAGGAGGAGGATGAAGAGATACTAGTGAATCTCTTTGCAAGTGGAGTAAATGCGCCAAATGCACGAACATCAACCTATGTAGAAGAGGTAGAAGTGGCATGGGAGGAGTGGACTTTATGAAGGATGCCACCTAATTATGTGAGAAAGTGTTATGGTGTGGAGAGTAGAAAGAGTCATAGCACCAAATTACAAATTTGGTGAGTGGGGTTAGTTGTGCCATGCTTTTGGTTTGAGAGAGCCAATAAGGACAAGGCCATTGTACAATGGACATGGTTTGGTAATCATGACATCAGGCATACAAATGGTGTGTAGAAGAAAGTGATAGTATCACCAATTGTTCCATCTTTGTGGCCAATTGATACATTGAAGAACAAATATATCAAAGGAAGAGTGTAGTAGCTTAAAAGAGGCTGGTTTCAAGTTTTCCTACTTTGCAACACCATCAAGGAGCAAGAAGAGAAAACCTCCTACTTCTGGAGAAGATGGTTTAAATGGAAGGAGACTCAAGTGGAGGCATGGAATCTCCAAAGATGCACAAAAGAGAATAGAGCCAGCTCTTTGCATGGTTGTGACCTTCTTGGAGGAGATGGTAGAGCTTGAGAGGTAGCATTCAATATTTCAAGTCTTAATGAATAGCTAATATGATGAACACATCAAAGAAGAGCCTAGGTGCACTTGTCTTGATTTTCAAAAAAGAGAATCTACCCAAAAGGCATTTCTTTCCTGCAAACATATTTCTTATGTGTACATGCACATACTTGGCCTTCAACCCAAGGAGTACATGGTCATAAATCAGCTTGTACTAACTCCCACTAACCACCTTGCCTTTGTGTTAGGTGGCAAACATGTAAGATATGCTCTATCATGTAGGAAGGCATGACTCGTTCATTATTTTGGCCCACTTATCAGCGTGCTCACATCAATAGCATGTGGTATGTCAATTTTTATTGCAAGAAGATTAGGGTGTAGCAATCTTGGAAAATTTCTAGGTATTGTATTCTCTTTGGGTGATGTAGAAGTTGAGAATATTTTCTTTTGTAGTGATAATTTAGTACCACTACTTCCTCTATTTTGGATAGTATATGTTTTTTTGGGAGCTCACAATGATGCATGTATGATATTTCATATATCTTCATGTTAAAAAAGAGCAGTAGTGTGTGGCATCGTGAAACTATTGTATTTGAATTATCATTGAATTAGCATTCTACCTTTATCTAGTGAACAATAATGTTGATGGCATTTGTAGAAAAAACCCAAAGTTGTTTCAAAAAGCTCAAAAAATCGATTTCAATTGCCAAAGCACGAAATCAAAAGCTCACAAAAATAACACACTCAACCCATTCATCCTTCCCCTCATAAAATACAACTTAAGTCTAGACGTGTTCATCTTTGTACTCTTCTAAGGCAACATGGCATTTCCAAGCTTCTTTGGGCGCAATGGAAAAAATGCAGTGGATTTTTTGGACAACCTTGAGATGGCCTTCCTTGTCTCTGGGAGGGATGATGAAGAATTAAAGTTGAGGGCTTTTCCTTTGGTGCTCAAGGAAGAAGCTAGAATGTGGTTCCAAACTCTAAATCCGGCCCAAAGAGCTGAATGGGAGGGATTGAAGGTAGCTTTCTTGCAGATATTTTAACAAACTAACTCAACTGAAGAGTCATGGCAACGGCTTTTGGCCCTCCATCAAAGTGATCCTTATGGTTATGCAACTTATGAGAAAGGGTTTTTGAAGCTTTGGGAGTAGTGGTCAGACTCGTTGAATCCTGGTGAGAGAGATCCAAACTACCTTCAAAAGGATCAATTTATTTCAAGTTTGTACCCCTTGCACAAGGAGAAGGTAAAGGTGAAATTTCCAAACACTTTTGAAGATGCTTTGAGAATCACTAGGGAAAAGAATTGAAAGATTCTTTGCCAAGCCCAAGCTAGCCAAGCAATCTTGGGAAACATCACAACTATGGAGGCCTCTCAAGTTCCCCCAAATGTATCCAATGCACCAGGCCTTTTTAGAGGTCAAGAAGGTATGATCCAACAAATAAAAAATCTTACTAATCAACTAGAGGGTTTGAGAGTGCATCTTGTGCAAGGTGCAAGAAGACCTATCCAGGGGAATGGTGGGAATCGACCACAAATGTGGCGACAAGCAAGGGAGATGTTGTGTTACAACTATGGAGAAAATGGACATGGCATGTACAATTGTACTCACCCTAGAAGATATGATCACCCTGCCAAAGGTCCTTCACAACAAGTAAGCCCTCCTCGTGCTAGGACTCAAGAGCAAGAGCACTCACAACCTACAATTTTACAACCACCTTATGTTCAAGCTAAACCGCCTGCTATTCAACCAAATGTTAATGTCATAAAAATAGAGGAGGTGGTTAGGGATAGAAGGCTCCAAGAAGAAATAGCGAGAGGTAAGATGAAGGTAGATATAGTAGAGACCATGCCTATCAAGCAGGTATGTGTTCAAATTGAGACAAGCAAGGAAGCAATCAATGAGGCAAGTACATCACGAGTACCTAGAGATGAAGGAAAGAACACAAATAATCGAACTAGATCTAAAATTGATATCTCCGTTGGGTTCTCGAACACAACCTTATGATTTGATAGTAGATGTGAGCTCTCAAGGGCCAAAAATTACCTGGCCACAACTACTTCATGCCTTTCCAAAGCTATGACGACAATGGTGAAAAATGGTAAGCACAAGGGCAAGGCAAGGTAAAATGGTTAGTGCAATCAAGGCATATGGCCTCAAAGATATAGTGCCTTTAGTGGAGGCTCAAATCAAAGGTCAATGGATTTGAAAAACATACATCGATAGTGGAGCAGAGGTTTGTGTCATGATAGAAAAGCTTATGTATCAATTAGGCTTAGAAGTAATGGAATCCTCAACCTTTAGGGCAAAGATGGCCAACAATGATGCGGTCACATGTGTGGGTGTAGTGAAAGCTTTGAGAATTTCTATTTTTGGAATCAGTGCAGCATTGGATGTTTATGTGATGCAAGTAAAGGGAGAATGATATCCCCTCATCCTAGGGAAACCTTGGCTTATGGGCATCGGAGCTAGGCAAGATTGGGAAATAGGGGATCTGGAGTTGAGGCCACGTAAGGTGGGTGGCCACGATCAAAAGGTGGTTTACAATTTGAAGAAGGGGGTGTCAAGAGAACCTTGAACTAGAAACGTTTGCCCATGAGTGGAGCTCAAGTGGATGTTCCTCATCGATAGAAGAGGAAGAGAGTTCAAGTGGAGAGAGTGATAGCACTCTCGAAGATATGGGTGTCACCTTAAAAGAACATACCTCATCAGAAGAAAACCCAAGAATCCAAGGAGAATATGTGTGGGATGCTAGCCTAGAGAAGATGATATCCAAGGATATAAAAGATGAAGAAAGGGAGGATTATGTGAATTTTCTCAAGAAGCATGCATCATTGTTTATTTCTGATTATACTCACATTATAGGTGTCACTGTAGTGAAGCATCACATCCAACTCAAAGAAGGAAGCAAACCTGTAGTACAAAGATTGAGAAGATTGGGAGTTGTGCAACAGGATGCACTGTTGACGGAGGTGAAGAGACTCTTGAATGCAGGACTCATATACCCACTGGGAGATTCAAAATGGGTCTCCCCAGTAGTAGTGAGGCCAAAGAAAAATGGTAAGTGGCAAGTATGCATACATTACAAGCCACTAAATGCTGCAACAAAGAGGGACCACTTCCCTCTCCCATTTTAGGATGAAGTCTTGAATGAAGTAGCGGCACATGAGCGGTATACAGTGTGTGATGGCTACTCTGGCTACTTCCAGACTTGCATTGCAAAGGAGGATCAAAAGAAGACCACTTTCATCACACCATGGGGCTATTTTATCTTTCGAGTCATGCCCTTTGGTCTCACAAATGCCCCATCAACCTTTCAACGATTCATGAATATGGTCTTCCAACCTTACTTTGGTAAGTCCATAAGGGTTTTCATAGATGACTTTTGTATTTACAGCTCAAGGAACATACATATACACAAGGTTGATGAAGGATTTACTCGCTTAGCTAGGCATGTAGTGTCAATTGAAGGAATTGAGATAGATTCAACAAAGAAACTGATAGGCCAAGAAACACTTGTATGGAGTGAACAAAGTGAAGGACATTTTAAGGAGATAAAGAAAATGTTGGGGTCACTTCCTATAATTCTCTAGCCTTGTTGGGAAGAAACATTCTTTATAAACCCTAGCGTGGGAGAAGAGGCCATTTATGCTGCTCTCCTACAAAAAGATCCAAAAACATCTTTCATGAGGCCTGTGTATTTTTCCAGCCGCCTCATGAAAGCCTCAGAGAAGGCTTACACCTCCATGGAACAACTAGTGTTGGCCCTCATGTTTGGAGTAACCAAATTTCGGCCATATTTTCTTCCAAAGAGGTTTGTGATCATCAATGTCGAGGATATGTTTCCCTATGCACTACAATATATGGAAATCTCTGACAAAATAGCAAAGCGGTTTGTCCAACTTCAAGAGTTTGATTATACAGTGCAGGTTGAAAAAACAACTCGAGCATGCCTGGCTGATATTTTGACCAAAACAGGTGCTATGAGGAAAATCTCAGGGTGAAAAGAAAGGACCTTCCACCACCCCCATCCATAAAGACTCTTGTAGATGCTTATAGCCTCTACTTTGATGGTGCATACAAGAGAACTAAGGATAAGGCAGCCGCAAGCATTGTTGTTTTCTCTCCTTTAGGAGAGAAAATCTATGGTGAAGGAATCATCTTGGAAGGTATCCACTCTAACAATGAGGCAAATATCAAGCTTTAATTCATGATATCTTTGCTCTAGATATGGGTGCTCTAGATAAGGAATTAACCACCCCATCAACCAATTTAAGCTCTCCTACAGGTCTCAATTCAACCCTATTGTATGCACCTGCAATGCATTTATCGAGTTAGCATACTCAAAAACAATAAGGTTGAATATTATTAAGATTAACCTTATTTTTAAATTCCACTCCATGTAGATCAGCTAGTAAAGTCGTGGACTTATTTTTGCCTATCCTAACTGCCTTGTAATTGTTGAGTGTTGAAATGACTTGTTTTTTGGCTGATTTTTGTTGTTTTTGAGAGCTGAATGGTTGATTTTAAGGGATGATTGATTGATTTGGAAGTGGATTGAGAGTGTTTTGGATGATATTGATTGTGTTTTGGAAGATTATGATGTTTGTTGATGGTTCTATGATGTTTTGATAGGTTCTGATTGGTTCTGTATACCTTCTGTTTTGTTCTGTTTTGGTCTGTTTTGTTCTGATTGTCTTCTGTAAAGAGGGATGGAGTATAGATTGATGAAGAATGAGATATTGTGAAAGTTTAGTGAATGGTTTGTGAGAGTTTTGAATGATTTGAGAGTGAGTTATGTAGTTTTGATGACCTTCTGTAACCTTCTGTAGGTCTTCTGTAGAGCTTCTGCTTCTGTTCTGTTTCTGTTCTGTTCTGTACTGTAACTGTTCTGGTACTGTTCTGTAGACTGTTCTGTAAGTGTTCTGTGGAATGTATGTGTGACTTTGGAAAAGTTTTCTAGCCTTGGAAAGAGGTGAATACAAGTGCAAAAGAGCTGAAAGAAGTGGAAGAAGTAGCTGTTGAAGACTCAAGAGAAGACTAGAGTGAAGTGACAGTAGTGAGCTGTGAAGAGACACTGTAGTGGCTCTGGTGACCCTTCATATCAGACATACCTCTTGGGAGGGGTATCCACGACCTAAGAGTGATTATTGAGAGTAATTTTTGAGAGATTGTAGAGAGGATATGATGTATTATTGATGGAGTGTGTGAGAGAGAGTCAGAGATAGCCAATTCTACAAAAACAGAGTGATTGTATATGAGAGATTAAGAGAGAAGACTATGAAGATATTGAAGATGAATACTATGTGATGTATTTCCATTCAAAGATGGTGTATTTCTTTGTTTTCTTTGTGATATTGATGGATTTTGTGAAGATGTTGAAGAATATGGTTGATTCTATTAAAAACCGTGGGAGATTTACATGATGCT
Source organism: Lygodium microphyllum (assembly GCF_053477565.2). NCBI lineage: Eukaryota > Viridiplantae > Streptophyta > Polypodiopsida > Schizaeales > Lygodiaceae > Lygodium > Lygodium microphyllum. Next base: position 77,960,588 of record NC_141163.1, on the reverse strand, counting down.
GCATGAAGATTTGTTGTGCCTGGTGTTCTTTTCTTCATTGTGATCATATGAAACATGATAAACAAGCTTGTTGATGTTACAAGATAGATTTTCTTGCAAGAGAATTCCCTTTTCCCTGGTGTTCCTCTCGGGGCTCCATGTTTTTGGTGCGCAGCCGGGGAATCTTGCCATCAACAAGCACCAAAAGAGGCTGAAAATGAAGGAATTGGCATTGTCAAGAAGAGAAGAATTCAATGGATGTTTGTAAAATTCCTTCTTCCACTGAAGAGTTGGAATTCCTCATAATCAAAGCCATTTTCCACAAGAAGTTCATCCCACAATGGCGGAAACACATCACCATCATGATGCATGCTCTATGTGGTGAACAATTTCCTCTTCCTATTGAAGCAGCAGAAACTTGCATCTTGGTGGCAAACTGTTTGGGAACAAACTGAAGAACAGAAACAGAGAGAATGAACATCCATGGAAGATTTGGCATTCATTGAGAAGTTTCCAGACAACATCAAGTGGGAGATTGTGAAGAAGCTTCAGGAGTCTTGGTCTGTAGAGGTTCACAAAGACAAGAAGGAAAAGAGTTGGAATTTGTTCGTGGACGCTCAATAGCAAGATACATGGGATGCTTGGTGTACTGATAATCTTCTGTTTGTTCAATTAGCAACCCACTGGAAGTTGGTAGACAGAGTGTTTTTCACAACATACACTGTTGAAACCATCAGAAGCTGGCATTACTATGATGATGGCACCACCACAATGCTCAGATGTATGCATTATGACACCTTCAGAACCGAATACCTTCCTCTGTGCAGTGGCATGAAAGCAGAATTTAGGGACGTTGAAAAGAAAGAAGTAGAAGAAATGTTGGCAAGAGAGTCCTCCAGAGACTGAAGCCTTCTGTTAACCCTCTGTGGAGCACTAACAACATAGTGGAGTCAACCCCCTGATGAATGACGCGATAAAAAGGCAAGCGTTAGAACGAGTCCAGAGGTACGTAAGAAGAGAGAAAGCAAGAATCAAAGCTGAGAGCGAGCTCGCAGCAGAAGCCGCCTTGGATGCCCTTGCGGAACTCTTTACAGAAGTCCCAATGGCACATCAAGCCCTTCCTCCTCCTGCTGGAGGTCCACTTCCAAGCCAGATCCGTCCTGGAAATATTGATGACAGACCAGCGAATGTAGTTCCATTGCCAGTTTTTAAGGGAGAATACAATGAAGACCCCGATCTTCATGTAGCAGAGTTTATGGTAGCATGTGTGGCTAACAATGCCAGAACCCCTGAGCATTGGTTAGCGATATTCCCCGCCAATTTCAAGGGCGCGGCGTTTCAGTGGTATGAGAGACAAGCAGCAGGAACTTTTGGCACATGGGACGACCTGAAGTTGGCCTTCCTCACTAAATTCAGGCGTGAAGGTTTTGAAGAGCGGATGAGAGAGGAATTTATGAACCTAAGTCAGTCCTCTGGAGAAAGAGTGGAAGCCTATGTCTCACGAATGGAATCCATCCTGAAGAGATGGACTAACCATAATCTAGATGATGGCATTCAGAAGGGAGTGTTTCTCAGAGGATTACAACCAGAAGTCCGTAAGTTTGTGGAGCTACAAAGACCAGCTACACTACAAGCTGCAACAGAAGGTGCAAGACTGTACGATGAAGTGGAAGCTAGATTAGCAATGAATACAGGAAGAGGAGTCTTACCTCCTCTGATGCCAGGAATGATGTATCCACCAAATGCAGTTGCTGGGACTGTTCCCTACCCCTACCAACACATGCCCCCGGTATCACAGTACAGTGCACCAAATCCGCAGTGGCCACAATCCATGCCTCAAATGGTGGTTCCACCACAACAACCATGGTCTCAACCAATTTCCTCAATGCCAAATCAGCAGCAACAGTGGAATCCTACCAACTGGAGCCAACAGCCAACAGTTCAAACAGGAGCTCTGAATCAGAACCAGAATAGAGACCCCTCTGTACCAGCCCAACCCGTTTATGCAGTAATTACAGAGACTCCTCAAAACCCTCCTGCCAGTACGTCCGGAGGAGAAAGCTTGAAGGATTATTTATCCAACTCAGTTGCAAACATAAAAAAAGAGTTGATGGATGTGATTACAGAGCAACTACAGACACTGAAAGTGAACACAGCGAGCATATCCAACGTTGCAGGAGCAGGAAGAGATGTGATGCGGTCAAATACTTGGTGTGGTAAGTGTCATCAAGCAGGCCATTTAGCCACTGAATGTACACGGAAACCAACCATCCCTGGAGCCTTCTGTTCCTATTGTTTGCGGAAGAACCATACAGAGGACATTTGCTCCCTAAAAGAGATGCATGATAGGAGAAGAAAGGAAGAAGACGCAAGATTTAACTTGCTGGAATCCAAAATGACAACACAAGATATTGGACCCAAGCCTAGAGAGTTTGGTCCTAATTTCGGACCCAGAAGATTTCCTTCCCAAAGTTACAGAGGAAGACAGTTGGTCAGAGATCAGAAGTGGAGTGTTACAGATGCGGAGAAAAGGGACACATCTCACCAAATTGTCCAAATCCTCGAAGGTCGGTGGATTACAAGCCCTTATGCAGTCGATGCAAAGGAGAAGGCCACACTGCAAAAGACTGTCCAAGCCCAGCCCCTGTGAAAAACAGTGCTACTGATAGTCTGTCCAAGGCCCAAGAGCCTACCTCCAATTTGGTAGAATTGGAAGTTGCTGCCATCACGCGTGCAAAGCAGAAGGAACCACCTACCCAGAAAGAAAATAACCCTCCTGTCAGAACAGTGAAGTTTAATCTTCCACCAGAAGAACAGAACAGAACAAAGCCTAACAGTGCCGTACAGAGCCCTACAGAGCCACAGAGAGTTACAGAGACAGTTACAGAGACAGGACCAGAGGTCCAGGAGACAGAAGAGGAGGAAGTGCCACAAGTGGCAGAAGAAGTTCCTGTCATTCCTCTGATGGAAGGAAGAGGGAAAATGAAAATGGGTGTTGCCCCATTCCCTAATCGATTAGAAAAGCCAGTGGATCCTATTAAAGAATACGATCTAGTTAGAGATCTAGATACCTTTAAACCAAACCTCACATTCCGACAATTATTGATGTTGTCTCCCAGTTGCCGGAAAAGATTCAAAAGCATACTGACAAAAAGACGTGGTTTAAGGATTGCTCCCTCCACAGTGACAAAGTCCAACAAGGCTCCAGAGCTTGTAAAAGAAGTGGATGTGGCTAATGCTTTTCTAGATCCGGGTACTCCAGAGACTGGCGTGTGGATAGAAGGCTGCTTCATTGCAAATGCACTGATTGATGGAGGTTCATCAGTAAACATTATGACGGATGTGACGATGAAGGATCTAGGCTTACAAGGTGTGCAACCAACCCAATGGCTCATCAGACTGGCGGATCAGAGTAGAATCAAGCCTTTGGGCATTCTTCCCTATGTAAAGACTACAGTGGCTGGAAAAGATTATTGGCTGACCTATTTGGTGGTGAAGCCAAACTCTTATGGTACATCCTATCCTCTGTTACTAGGTAGACCATGGCTTTTTGAAGCCCGAGCAAGGACTGATTGGTTCAAAGGAACTTTGACCTTGGGTAGAGGACCCAACAAAGTGGTGCTGAAACTGTATGGTTCTCAAAAAGGACATGGATCCACCTCCTTGGAATTATCTTCTGATTCCCCTAACGAGGCTACGGATGGAACATCAGCAGACGAAGATGTTGTCAAACAGATCCTTCCCAAGAAAACAATGGCACATTCTTTAACAGTGGATACTGTAAGCCGACTTCCAAAAGATGCAAAGCCATTATCAATGGGTGAATACTTCCTGCCAGAACCAGGCATGACTTCTGAAATCACCTCTGACAGTGAGATAGAGGCATGGATGTACTGCTCTCCCTGTTACATGGTCACAGCAGCAGCAGAAGCAGACGCAGAGACAGAGGCAGAAGAGGAACCAGGGAATCTGTTCTTCTGTTACAGAGCTCCTACAGAGACAGAAGCAGAAGCAGAAGCAGAAGCAGAAGCAGAAGCAGAGACAGAGACAGAGACAGAAGAGGATGGATATGATATGGACGAAGAGGATTATGAAAGTGAAATGGAAGAATCTATCCCACCTGAAGAGGATACAATTGAAGAAGAAGTTCCAGAAGCATCAGAAGCCGATGAGCTCATGCTATGGGACAGAATGGCAATGGTACCATTTGGTTTGGTAAATGTATCTTCTCATATGCAAAACCATTATAAGAAATGGATAAAGAAGAGAAATCCGTCTTTTAAGTGTGGCTCCTGCCGTCCTAACCTATCCTCGCCAAAGAAAGATGATGATGATGCACCGTGCCAACAAGCACCAATCCAACTAACCCAACAGGCATCAGAGGGTCCCTGTTATGTGACGTTCCTGGATGTATCTTCAGAAGATGAGTCTTCAAGCCAGGAGGTAATTAATTTTGAAACCAAATCCGAAACGGCGCTTATCCCATTTCAACGTCTTAAGGAGCAACCTAAGTCTCCACCAAAAGAAGAAGTTGGTTCTAGTGGGACATCAGAAGAGGACACCACTCCCTTGAAGGAGTCGGATCTGTATCCAGAAGCAGTCCGCGGGACCTTCATCCGTGAAGTAGAAGGTGAAAGGCAGTTAACCTTTGTGGATGCAGAAGGCACTGAACGCCACTTGAAGGTGGGTAGCAGTCTCCCAGAAGAGGAGTTGTCAACCTTGTACAACTTGTTGAAAGAAAATTTGGACGTGTTTGCGTGGTCTTACAAAGACCTAAAGGGGATTGATCCCACAATATGCCAACATCATATTGACTTGGAGCCTGATGCCAAGCCAGTACGGCAACGACAGAGGCGAATGAACCCGAATTATTCCACATTGGTGAAAGCGGAGCTGCTGAAGCTTCTGGAAGCCGAGTTCATCTATCCAGTGGCAAACAGTGAATGGGTTTCACCCATCGTGGTTGTACCCAAGAAGAATGGCAAATTGCGAATATGTGTGGATTTCCGAAAGCTTAATTCCAAGACAAAGAAGGATCACTTTCCTATCCCTTTCACAGACCAACTGTTGGACACAGTGGCAGGACATGAGCTTTATTCCCTTCTGGATGGATTCAGTGGATACAACCAAGTCCAAATCGCAGAAGAAGACCAGTCCAAAACAACCTTCACCACAGAATGGGGGACCTACACTTACAGAGTGATGCCATTTGGGCTCTGCAATGCCCCTGCTACTTTCCAACGAGTCATGATGGCTGCATTTCAAAATCATCTGCACAACTTTATTGAGGTATATTTGGATGACTTCTGTGTCTATAGTTTGATCAGTGAACACTGGGGACATTTGGAACAATGCTTTGATCGATGCCGGGAGTATGGGATTTCCCTCAACCCCGACAAATGCATCTTTGGGGTCTCTTCTGGAGTCCTGTTGGGCCACATTGTCTCTGCACAAGGGATATCAACAGACCCTGCAAAGATCGAAAAGATTGCAGCTCTGGCAGCACCCACCAACCTCAAACAGTTGAGGGGATTCCTAGGCCATGTGGGTTACTACAGAAGGTTCATAGCCCATTTTGCGACAAAGGCAACTTCCTTGCACAAGCTCCTGAGGAAAGATGCAGAGTTTACTTGGACAGAAGAATGTGACAAAGCCTTCCACACTCTGAAGCAGTGTCTGATAGAGGCACCCATCCTGCAACCTCCTGATTGGACGAAAGAGTTCCACGTACACACTGATGCATCAATTGAAGGCTTAGGCGCAGTCCTTTGCCAAAAGGGCTCCTCGAAGCTGGATCAACCGATCTATTATGCAAGCCGAAAAGTCACTGATAGGGAACGAAACTATACAGTGACAGAGCTGGAGTGCTTGGCAATGGTGTTTGCCCTGGAGAAGTTTTGCCATTACCTCCTATCTACCCCCTTTAAATTTTATGTGGATCATGAGGCCCTGTCCTTCTTAATGAACAAAGCAGATGTGAAAGGACGAATGATGAGATGGCTCCTTTTATTCCAGGAGTTCGACTTTGAGGTGATTACTAAGCCTGGTCGTTCCCATGTCCTGGCTGATCATCTGTCGCGTATCCCACAAACTGCAGACGAGGAATGAGATGATCCAGACCTCCCTGATGCTTCCCTATTCTTGGTGGAAACTGTCACTCCCTGGTATGCGGATATTGCCAATCTGCTGGCAACCCAACAATACCCTCCTGGTATCTCCAGTCGGGAAAGGAAGAAGCTCATGCTAGAATCAGCCCCATACACCCTGCTAGGTGGTGCACTGTACAAGAAAGGCAAAGATGAAGTACTCAGAAGATGTGTTGCAGGAGAAGAGATTGGGATTGTTTTGAAGGCTTGCCACGACGAGCCATGTGGAGGTCACTTTGCAGGAGAAGCTACAGCCAGGAAGGCTCTGCTAGCAGGATATTGGTGGCCTACCATTCACAAAGATTCCTATGATTATTGTAAAAGATGTGATGCTTGTCAAAGAATGGGGAAACCCACGAAGACAAGTGCCATGCCGCTGCAACCTATCCTTCCGTTGAAGCCGTTCGAGAAGTGGGGCATCGACTTCGTAGGTCCGATCGATCCTCCTACCAGAAGGAAACAGAACAGATACATCCTCGTATGTACAGATTATGTCACAAAGTGGTGTGAAGCTAAAGCCCTCAAGCAGGACGATGGTAACAGCGTGGCCCTGTTCATGTACGAGAATATCATCACCCGTTTTGGCAGTCCCTTAGAGCTGGTAAGTGACAGAGGCACTCATTTCCTTAACAAAGTCATGGAAGAGTTGACAGAATTGTATAAGATCCGCCATCGCAAGTCTACTCCCTATTACCCCAGAGCCAATGGCCAAGTCGAAGTCACCAATCGCATCCTCTGCTCGATTCTGACAAGGACGATTGCCGCACATCGTCGTGATTGGGATGATCGACTTACAGAGGCCCTCTGGGCATACAGAACCTCCCATAAAGCAGCAACGGGACAAACACCTTTCCAGTTGGTGTATGGTACAGAAGCAGTTTTTCCTGTTGAACTGGAGCTACCCTCTTTGAGAGTAGCTATCAAAGAGCGTTTGGGGGATGACGATTCATTGCAACGCCGTCTCCTGCACTTGGAATGTTTGGATGAAATTCGTAGGATGGCTCTACAGTGCATGGAAGCCACGCAAGCTTGACGTAAGGCTTACCATGACAGTTTCATCAAGCACAAGGAGTTCAAAGAAGGTGATTTGGTCCTAGCCTATGATTCACGATTTGGCAAGTTTCATGGCAAGCTCCAACAGCGGTGGATGGGCCCCTATAAGGTACTTGCAGTCAACCCTAATGGCTCTGTCCAAATACAGACCCTGGATGCCTCTGATGATCCCTTTCTGATCAATGGATATCGCCTGAAGAAGTACTTCCCTCCTTGGGGATCTTGACAATTACGGTCACTTGATCTTTTCCCTCGTTGTCGCGGCACTGTACTTCTTATGTTGACACTTCTGTTAGCCGTTCTTCAATCACTCCTGAGGAAGTGGACGCAACCCTCTGTCCCCTCAAATCCCCCTTCCAGCCTTGATTTCTTATCCTCTATTTTTCACCAGCGACAGTGGCGAGGTGGGTCTTGACACATGGTTTTTTCTACCATTTCCTTGTTCACTATGAAGAGAATATATATATATATATATATATATATATATATATATCGGTCATGGGAGAAAAGGACTTAGGTCCCTGTCATGCCGACCTATTCTTCAAGAAAAGGTGGAAACACCCTCGGGAATAGGGGAAAATAAGAAAAAAAAAACCAAAGAAGAAAAAGAGAAAAAAAAAAAACAAAACAAATCCGTTATGAGAGAAAAGGAAGCAATTCCCTGTCATAGCGGGCCTCGTTTCAAGAAAATGTGATAAACACCCTTGGACGGGAAGCTGGCTGTGGAAAAGGTGGTAACACCCAGCAGTCCAGAAAGTGGATTCATTGATTGATATCCCTCGGATCCAATCCCGAAGCTACCTCCCTTGGTACGCTGTGTCATGGGTCTCTTTGCAAAAGTGACTAACTGTCCTCTAGCAAACGACATCTTCCTATCCAACACAATGTTCAAATTTGATGGCTACCTCCCTGGGTACGCCTCCTCAACAACTGATGACGCGATCTTCATCGACAAACAATCGAGTGATGTGAGCTTTCATCCTAACCGGATGGGGAAGTGAGTATGGGCTGCCCTCCTGCATCTATCAACAGAGAGTGAGACAGAGGGTGGGGCGAGAGACCAGTCTTTTCCCTTCAAATCGAATGAGAGGTGAGAAGTGTGAATGAAGTGTTGCACGCACGAGATGGCCCTCTCAAAGCACAAAGCACAATTTGTTTCTGTGCACTACACCATAAGGCTCCCTGGCCTTCCTTCTCGCACCGTATGCCGGCACAGGGTGGGATGCACAGTTGCACCATCAAATGTGCACAAGGCATACAACTTTTGCACAAGTGATTGTGAGGATTACATCAATGGGTTTCAGGAAACGACTGCCCTCCTGTATCTATCAACAGAGCGTGAGACAGCGGGTGGGTTGAGTGTGACTGGAGTTTCTTCAATCATTTACCGAGAGGTGAGATTGAGGGACGTTACGACACTTGGAGTCAGGTATGTTTCCGTTTCCCTATGCACCCACGGGATGGGTCTTTACCATCAACACAAGACACATCACCCTGTTCTGTGCACTGCACCATAAGGCTCCCTTGCCTTCCTCCTTGCACCTATGCCAGACGGGTTGGACGCACTAATGCACCGTCAATCGTGCACCCTGGCATACTCCTGCACCATTCCCCCTTGTTGATTCCTCAACCGGGTATGAGTTACGGGTTTTAATCATTCTTTCTCGAGTGATATTAGTCATGGGGCGAGTGACTGTTCCTTCATTCCAATTGAGTGACTGTGAGTTGAGTGCAATATCCCTCATCATCGACGAATTTCCTGCGATTCCTTCCATCAGCTACCTCCTTGGGTGCTGCTGCGTGGTCCCTGCCATGACGAACGTGTGCCAAGAAGATGCCTTGGTCCCTCTAGCGCCGACAACAACTCTGGACGTACCGTCGACACTCAACCTTGATTCTTGACGAAATGGGCCAAGTTTTTCTAACCCTACAACTTCTGTTTCTTAGTGATGTTCATGTTTTAAGTGTGGAAAAGTTAGTGGATGGTCTGTGGCATGGTCCTAGGTCCCTAATGTTCAGTTAACCCTATCCGTTAAGGTCTTAAGTGTGGGGACGCGTCCCTGCGCGTCTACATTGCATACTCATCTGCATATGCCTTATCTTGCTCATGCATGTATACCATGACTTGCTTTTACCTTCCTGGGGTCCCTTCCCACCCGCCCGGTTATGTTTCACCCACCCTTGAGACTGTTCCCTTGCAGTATTCCTTCATTCCCTGATTTTGAGGTTTTTCCATGTGAATGCACCCTACGTTCACTTAAATCCAAATCCAACCTTATAGCCCTGTTCCTCCCATTGAACGGTCCATTTTTCCTTTTTACCTGCCCCTGTTCCGGTGCACGGTTTTTGAGTTATTAATTTTTGAAGCATTTTACGCAATTTAGCTGGTTTTCCATGTGAACGCGCTTTTCCTGCTTCGGAACCGTGATCTGATGTCATAGCCCTGACCAAAGCTTTTCCCCTGACATTTTTCCTTTTTATTCCACTTCATTCCGATACACGGTTTGTCCGTTATTAATTTTCCGGCTTTTCGCGACTTTTTCGTGCGTATTTTTGACATTTTTCCATGTGAACTTGCCCTATTTGTATCGGAATTCCAATTTGACTTAACAGCCATGTCCCCTGTGCCCTCCCCTCCCTTTTTCCTTTTTCCTCCACCCTTTTTCGACTTCTCGATTTTCACTTATTAATTTTTAAATGAGTTTTCAGGAGTATTTTTGGAGTTTTTCACATATGAACCCCTTCTACTTCCGCCGGAACTGCGGTTTAACGTGATAATCCTGTGCCACTCCTTGTTACGGACCTTTTTCCTTCTTACTGCATGTTATTCCGATGAACGGTTTGTTCGATATTAATTTCCGATCCCATTTTCGGGTTTGTTTTTTGGGTTTTTCCCATGTGAACGTGTCTTATCTCAGTCGGAATTATGTTTTGACATGATAGGATTGTCGGGCACATCTTTCTGCCCAGTTTTCCTTTTTGCTGCACTTCATTCCGATGCACTGATCTTTCGATATTAATTTTTAAATTACGTTTTTGGCTCGTTTTTTGTGTTTTTTGCACGTGAACGTCCTTTACCCCTCCCGGAACCCCCGTTCCGTATTTTTCCTGTTTCTCTCCTGTCGTCCTGCCCACTTTTCGTTTTTACGATATTTCGTTTTGACATCCAGATTGGGAGTTATTAATTTTTCTGTATTTTTACGTTTTTTCTCGCGCCCGTTTTGCGCGTGAACGCGCCCGTTTTCGACTTAACGCGTCTCCACGCGCCCCGGTCGTGTCCGCGTACCCCGTACTGTCATCCCCGCGTCATTTCAATCGCGTCACGGTAAATTTTTTTACCCCGCCCGGCGCACGTGCGCGGGACAGGGATCCGTCCCCTCTTGAACCCGCCCATCCTCCCTAGCCCCTGCTCACCCCCTCCTGCCCGCCCACCCATTTCATTATTATTATTATTATTATTTATTTTCTTTTTATTTTTGTTTTTTAAAAACAAACCCCCTCCCGCCTCAACCGTCTCTCTCTCTCTCTCCCTCTCTGCACGTACTCTTCCTCCCTTCTCTCCTCCTTCTTCCTTCTCCCTCTATCTCCACCATCTCTTTCTTCTCTCCCCTCTCCTCTCTCTCCCTTCTTCTTTCTTCTCTCCCCTCTCCTCTCTCTTCCTTCTTCTTTCTTCTCTTTCCTCTCCCTTCTCTCTCCTCCTTCTCTCCTGCCCGCCATCCCTTCTTCTTCCTCCCCTCTTCCTCCTTCTTCTTTCCCTCTTCCTCCTTCTTCTTCCCTCTTCCTCCCCTCTTCCTCCTTCTTCTTTCCCTCTTCCTCCTTCTTCTTTCCCTCTCCCTCCTCCTCTTCCTCCCCTTCTCCTTCCTCTCCTTGCCCAGAGCCGCCCGCCGCCGCTGTCGTCTGCTGCAGTGCCGCGCCGCCTCGTCGTCGCCAGAGCCGCCCGCAGCATCCCCGTCGCCGCTGTCGTTGCCGTCGTCGCCGCCCTCTGCGCCAGACCGCCACGCTGCCGCCGTCGCCCGCCGCCGACGCCGCCGCAGCGCCCCCGCACTCTCCGCCTCCACCTCCCCTCCCTTCCACCTCCACCCTCCACCTAACCTAGGTTAGTAACCACCTAACCTAAGTTAGTCACTAACTAACCTAAGTTAGTCACTAACTTACCTAAGTTAATAACTAACCTAACTTAGTTAAAACTTAATTAACTAACTTAGTTAGTTAGAACTAACCTAGGTTGATTTCCATGACCACCATGACTAACCTAACTTAAGTTACTTAAGTAACCTAAGTAACTTAAGTAACTTAAGTGACTTAAGTGACTTGTGACTAATGTGACTTATGTGATTTATGAGATTAATGTGACTTAATTAATCACAACATTCATTTTTCCCTTAAAAAATTTAAAATTTTTTTAAAAAATTCCTTCTATCTTTTGTTAATTTTTGGACCTTCGTCTGCTAGGAATTGCCTTTCCTATAATTTTAGAAAAATCCATCTTTCCTAAAATTACCCTTAAATTGCCAAAAAAATAGGAAAAATCATTTAAAAATGGTAAAAAATTGTAAAAAATTCTAAACACATTCTAAAAAAATTTTCTCTCACCTCCCTTGCTTATTTTCCATTTATTCAAACATTAAAACAAAAAATTTTACAACTAAAAAATAAAATAAAATAAAATAAATAAATACAAAAAAAAAACCAACATCAATCAAATTAACACATCTGCTAAGGTGTCCTTGTTGTTTCATCAGTGCTTTTTGCTTTTCCTTTATTGGGACTCTTCCGTGCGCATTCCTGCATTTCATACACACCCTGCCAGGTATTTATTTTTTGTTATTTCTTTATTTATTTCCCCCCTTAATCACAATTAATTGTTAAAATAAACCCTTTAATCCACCCACCGTTTCCACGCGCATTCGCGCTAAATACACATTTTTTTAAATTAAAATAAACCAGCCGTTCACTTCGCACGCGCTACGTGCGCTACAGAGGCACTCTAAAATTTTAAATTAAAATCAACCAGCCGTCACATGAGCACGTGCTGGCAAAAAGCGCTCCACATCACTTTAATTATAATCAATGAATTGCATTTAGAGACCCAGTCGGGAATCGAAGTCCGGGACTCGTATAAAAGCACCGGTTTAACCTAATAATTGGTAATTAAATTTATAATAAGGAACCGCCGTTTTCTTATTAAGGTTTATCACCTAATAAAAATTCACCCATTTTTAATAATTGATTAAAATCAATCCTTCATTAAATTAAATCCCCCCTCACTGCACTTAATCCCTTTTTTAATGACCCGTTTCGTGGGATGGGTATACGCAGTCATTAGTGTTGTTTTCCATGGTCCAGTCTTGGTTCTATCACAGATGTCGTACAGATGATATATTGCTATGGTATGGTTTTGGTTTCATGCCTTAGTTACGGTTACGGGTACGGTATGTAGTTTTTTATTTTATTGCCTGATACGGGGTTCAGGGTGTTTGTTTGATGCATCGCATGAAGCTTTCGGTCGCATTTGTCTTGAGGTCATGTCAAATTTTTTCTAGGATGTGGTTTGCCTGGGGTTAGTAGGTCGAGTCACGTTTGATTGGTAATTCTCTTATCCTTGGTTTTTGTCTGTTGCTTTGCAGGCATTCTCTTTGATTGTCTGTGTTTGTGGTGTGTGTGTAACCATTTGAATGGCGCCTTCTCATGCTCCTCCCCCTATCCAGTACGTCCCACTAGTTAGTAGGGATTACTCGTCCCTACTTACTTTTGAGCCCCTCACGAAGGCAGGGCTTGCTGCTTTTGTGGCCACTCCTTTTCCATTACTTCCAGAGGATCCGTCCGTATGTGATGAGTTCCTGGCCTCTTACAGCAAGAAGACAGGAGTAGTCCAAGGCATGTCTATGACATTGACATCTCGCGGCTTAGGGAAGGCTCTGTCCTTACCCTCCAAAGGAGAACCTTTTGTGACCACTCGACAGCTCTTCTCTAATGAAGAGATTCTCAAACTGTTGCAGAAGCAGACAAGGGAGGTCCTTGATGTTAAGAAAGTGATAAACTCTTCAGGAGTTTCGTTTTCTATGATTACTGATCCTGTCTGGAAGACCATGTGCCAGTTCCTTCAGGACAGGTTTATGCCTGCCAAAACGCCATCCCACTATTTGTCCAAAGAACTTTTCACAGCTTCCAGGATGGTGCTAAAAGGAGTTGCCATTGATTGGAGCACATATCTCCTTACTAAGATGGATCAGCATTTTGTTAAAGTCACGAGGGGTAATGTTACCAATGTTACCTATGGATCCTATTTGTCAGCCTTCTTGACCTATTCAGGTTTACAGAAGACTGTACCTCCACCTCCTCCTTCAGATCCAGTACCACCTCCTCCACCTTCAGAAGAGTCAGCACCTATTGACATTGAGGATGATGATTCTCCGCCTCCCCTGGTCATACAGCGCAAACGCTTGAAGAGGGTAGCGGACAAAGCCCCTGCTGTACTTCCCTCCGTGCCTATCCCTGCTACTTCTGGCAGTGAACTCCCTGGGTTTCTCACTTGCAATAACCTATTCAGGGCACATAGAGAAGGATCCTTGGAGATCTCAGTTCCTTCCCTGAACAGTCTCGTTTCAGGAGATGCCATTCCTTTCCTCTGCAAGGATATTCAAAGTTCCATTGAGTTGTCAGTGACAGCCTGTGTTCAACAGCTGTACGCATCTTTCTATGAGGAGCTCATGCAGTCCAAAGACCAGTTGCATAAGGCAACATCTGAATTAGCTTCTACTAAGGATACCCTAGCAGATCTATTTAAGCAAATGGAACAGCAAACCCAACTGGTTGCCACTCAAAGTGATGAGATTTCTTCATTGAAGACCCAGTTACTAGAGGCTCAGTCACAGGTTACTAGCCTTTCAGCAGAGAAGGAGAGGATGTCCAACGAAGCGAAAGAATTCCAAGTTCAATTAGATGACAAGCTTTCAGCTTTACAAATGGCTAATGACACAGTGGCCAACCAAGCCTCCCAAATCCAGCAGTTGCAAGATCAGCTTGCAAAGTCCCGCTCTGTTCCTCCAAGCCCTCCTGTTTCATTATTTCCTTCTCTTTCACAGCAGGACTTGGCTGCATTACAGAGACAGGCTACTTTGTGCCCTCTCTTCCAAGACAAAGTGGAAAGATTGCAGTCCAGAATGGACTTGTTATGGTCTACCTTTGAGCAGTTTCAGGACTTTGTCTTACCTGACCATTCTTTCTTTGTCCACTACCACTTACAGAAGCTGGTCTTCTATATGAAGCTTTCCACGATGGATTTACCTTTTCCAGAGGATGGCTGGAGTGGGGCTTGGTCTGCTGAGTTGTTGACAGAGGTAGTCAGAATGCTCTTTGAAGATTCTGTCACGCCAGACACCATGCTGATGTCATACATGTATCTCCGAGGAGATTTGTTAATTCCAGATGAGGTAGATATGGCATGGTATGTGGGGGATGTGGTCTTACAGGCTGTTCTATATGTCAATCATTTGGAATTGCGCATAGCTGATATGTTCCAGAGTTATTCCTCCAAAGTGGCTGATTGTCAGGATAATTCGTGGCATCCTATGATTGATTCAGTGGTCCTCAATCAAAGACAAAACACAGCTCCTACCTTTGTACAGAGTACTAACCAACTGAGGATGGATCTTTTAACTTATCTTTCCAAACATAATCCATTTGATGCTACTTTCTTTGATGCCTATCATCGACGATCTCTCTTGGGACCTTCTGTTCCTACCCTCCTTTATTACCAACAATTGGCTCACCGCTATGCTATCTATTTTTCCCTTTGTCAAACAAATTCCACAGTAATTTTACCCCTTCTTTTCCAACCTTCCAATTTCCCTCAAATTCCTATTTTCACTTACTGTTCCTTTATTGAGGATAGGGTATTTTCCCCTTCTCCACCCTGTCCTTCACCCCTCATTAATGTACCCTCCACATTTCCTATTTATCAATTAACACCGTTCCTTAGTGATTCCTTACAAATTTCTGCCACTCCTTCTTTAACCTTTTCTTCCTTTTATGATTTTTCCTATCCTTCCCTACATCCACTTTCCCTTATTCCATTACCCTCTCCTAACACTTCCATATCTCAACCACCTCAGTTGGTTAGTGACTGTGACGGTTTTGATACTCAGATTTCCAGAAGAAGGGGATGGAGTTCGGATGATTGCCTTACGGGACCGCAGATTAATTGGCCAGTAATTCCAGGGGAATGGACAGTTTCAAGTCAAGCTTATCAAAACTATGTTCATTTTGCCCAACAATATTCACAGTCTGCAGATCCCTCAGTGCGATTAACTGCTCACTTTGCTTGGTACCTGGCATATATGCATAGGCACTCTCATACTGATTCAAAGCCTATCCCCAAGTTGTGCATGAATGTCAATGTTAGCATTGATTCCCAACAGTTGGAGATATTGTATTTTCATGCCCTCTGTTTGCCTAGCAGATACTTAGTCCTATTGGAAAGGATGTGTTGTCTCCAATTTTTCCAAAATCCTCCTAAAAACTTTGTAGATGAATCCTTATCTATGGATCGATTCAGACAACATCAATCTTTTAAAAGGGATCATCTTCATTGATACCTTTCCAATGTATGGTGCAAGCTTTTTAATGCCAAACTCTTCTTTTTGAAGAAGTCATTCAGATGGTTGTGTTGTGTATTAGTGTTGTGAGTTCATTTATGTCAAACGAACGTGGTGGTTTCCTATTGGATTTTGTGTACGAGCTATATTTTGGAGATTTGTAGAGTTGGGGTCGTGGTTGGAGAGTTGAAGCAGATGAAGATGATGAAGGAGAAGCAAACTCTTATATCCTTTACAAATTTGTGGTGATTTTTAGTTTGATAAGAGGTGTTAATGTGTGAAAGAGTTTTCCTTTCTTTGTATTTTTATATTAGAAACAGGTTCTAAGATGGGGTCGTGGTGGATGGATTCTTTGTAAGAAGATATTGACGATCAAAGTGAAGCTTTGAAATGAACTTGTATTACCTTTTTCTTGGGTCGCGAGGACGCTTCCTTATTAAGTGTGGGGATATGTTGAGTGTTGAAATGACTTGTTTTTTGGCTGATTTTTGTTGTTTTTGAGAGCTGAATGGTTGATTTTAAGGGATGATTGATTGATTTGGAAGTGGATTGAGAGTGTTTTGGATGATATTGATTGTGTTTTGGAAGATTATGATGTTTGTTGATGGTTCTATGATGTTTTGATAGGTTCTGATTGGTTCTGTATACCTTCTGTTTTGTTCTGTTTTGGTCTGTTTTGTTCTGATTGTCTTCTGTAAAGAGGGATGGAGTATAGATTGATGAAGAATGAGATATTGTGAAAGTTTAGTGAATGGTTTGTGAGAGTTTTGAATGATTTGAGAGTGAGTTATGTAGTTTTGATGACCTTCTGTAACCTTCTGTAGGTCTTCTGTAGAGCTTCTGCTTCTGTTCTGTTTCTGTTCTGTTCTGTACTGTAACTGTTCTGGTACTGTTCTGTAGACTGTTCTGTAAGTGTTCTGTGGAATGTATGTGTGACTTTGGAAAAGTTTTCTAGCCTTGGAAAGAGGTGAATACAAGTGCAAAAGAGCTGAAAGAAGTGGAAGAAGTAGCTGTTGAAGACTCAAGAGAAGACTAGAGTGAAGTGACAGTAGTGAGCTGTGAAGAGACACTGTAGTGGCTCTGGTGACCCTTCATATCAGACATACCTCTTGGGAGGGGTATCCACGACCTAAGAGTGATTATTGAGAGTAATTTTTGAGAGATTGTAGAGAGGATATGATGTATTATTGATGGAGTGTGTGAGAGAGAGTCAGAGATAGCCAATTCTACAAAAACAGAGTGATTGTATATGAGAGATTAAGAGAGAAGACTATGAAGATATTGAAGATGAATACTATGTGATGTATTTCCATTCAAAGATGGTGTATTTCTTTGTTTTCTTTGTGATATTGATGGATTTTGTGAAGATGTTGAAGAATATGGTTGATTCTATTAAAAACCGTGGGAGATTTACATGATGCTGCATGAAGATTTGTTGTGCCTGGTGTTCTTTTCTTCATTGTGATCATATGAAACATGATAAACAAGCTTGTTGATGTTACAAGATAGATTTTCTTGCAAGAGAATTCCCTTTTCCCTGGTGTTCCTCTCGGGGCTCCAGTAATGGAAATAGCTTTGTACGAACATCGTAATACAGAACAAACTGTCCTTTTTTAAAGGTATATTTCTTCAATTTTAGATCATGCAGCCGCTTCATCCGACGCTTAGCCACTTCTTGGTGCAACAGACTCTACAATTTAAGGTCATCCAACTAGGCCAGAGTCATAAAATGCTCGAATAGGGTATCTTGATCACCCAAAGAATTATTGATTGCGAATCTTATGGTCGAAAAATCAATTTCTAAAAGGCAAGACACACTCCTCCCCATAAACTAATTTGAATGGGGTGTGGCTATGGGCTCCTTTAAATGTCATGTTATACGTCCACGCCGCCACATACAATTTTGTATCTCAGTCACGTTTCTTTTCAAATACTATTTTTGATAAAATACCCATAAGATACTTGTTGTACTTTCAACTTGCCTATTTGCTTGTACGTTATGAGGAGTCATCTTGTTATGTTTAATTTTCCATGCTTCAGTCAAGCTTTTAATCACTTTGCTTAAGAAATGGGTTTCGTAGTCCGATACCATTTCCTTTGGCGGACTGAAACAGTAGATACTCTACTCAAGTAGGAGACTGGCAATCTTTTTTGCATTGTCTTGCCTCAGCGCCAGTGCCTCTAACCACTTTGTAAAGTAATCAGTTGGTACTATAATGCATCTCTTTTGATTAGTAGATGATGGGGTAATAGGACCCACAAAGTTGATGCCCCACTTCTCAAATGGAAGGATAGCCATAATAGGCGCAAGTGGTCGCTTCCTATTCTCTCTACTATCATGTCTTTGACAAGTATCGCATCTCTTAACATAAATAAATCCTAGAAGATGGATGGCCACCAATATCTAGCTCTTAAATCCTTCTGTGTTGTCAACTGCCCAGTAAAGTGCTCCCCACAAGCAAAGTCATGGCACTCCTCCAAGATAAATTGAATCTCGTCAAGAATCACACATCGATGATAGATATCATCAACACCCTACCGATATAGTGTTCCTATAATCAAGGAAAAATTCAATGCCTGTTGTTTAATTTTTCTTTTCTCAGATTTTGATAGGGTAGCTTTAGTTTGTCCTGCAGATAAATAGCCCGATAGCTTTGCTGGCTTGCTTTTAATCTCATAATCAAATTCCTACAAAATGATTAACCAGTTTGCTAAACGATTAGTGATGGGACCTAAAATGGGTCAGCATTGGCTATAGCACTAGCCAGACCTCTGACATGCACAAGACAGCCCACGGCCTTGCGGTCAGCAGCGTCTACAATAATGACACATTGCCCTGCCACCCATCATACGTACATTTTGCGTATGTATCTTGTTTATAGTCTAACCCTTAACCTTCTCAGACTCCTCAGAGGGAGACCCTATACATTTTAGTATAATTCACCACATAGAACAACATAGGAGGCACCCCTCGAGGCTGAATGCCATGGTCCCACTGCGACTCTCCTACACCTTGGGGATTGACCCTCGATGCATTGCTAACACATATAACACATATGAAACGGACTCCACTCTTGGTACCAATATTATATCATTCTAGGAATGTACCAGTCCTCACTTACTTGTCCCCTTGGACCCACCATCTAGACCTATAGCTTGGGTGCCTTACTCTCTCTAGCATGGGTCATTTATATTTCAACCAATTGCTATGCATGCCAGGAATAGATACCATGTGTATATGATTCATGCAATAGTGGATGATTGTGCATAAACAATTATAGTATGAAATTAGCCTATGTGTCGTGCAAAAACAACCCTTTTAATGAATTTTCGCTAATACGCAATGCTTCGTTGTAGAAACCTAGCACCAAGGCAAACCTCGTGTTGCTAGATCCATTATTTCAAATAAACCACATCCTAAATGTTATGCATAAAGAGAACAACCTAACTTTTAATTATTTCAGCACTGAAACTATTGTATAACATCATTCTCCCCCTCACCGTTTAAATTTTGTTGCGATGCATAGGTGTAGAGATTTTTTAATGTCAATTTTTGTATGTAAAAGCAATAAATACGCACTTTAACACAAAGTAAAAGGGCCAAACTAAGGCTTAACCTCATGTTTCAACCCCGTCAGACATCCACATATATAGATCTTATTTTTCCATTTTTTTCCAATGCAAGAAACCCATTTTTTTCTATTTTTCTCTATTTTTCCTATTTATTATTAATAAAAAAAGTGTATTTTTTGGTTTCTTATAAAACTAATAATTTTTATTGAAACTCAGTATTTTCCCTTATTTTATCCCATGTCCACTCATTTTTTCCCACTCAAAATCAAAGAAAATATCAATTTCCATCAAAATTAGTGATTTTTGAAAATTTATAATTGTTGTAAATCAATATGGGTTCTACATAATAGTGATTTTAGTCCTCAAACATAATGCAAGGAGCATTCAAATAAAATTCCAGCCCATGGGCACACCATTTAGATCATGAATGATAAAAAACAAGCAAAATTCTTTCATAAAATAGAACATATTGCCTTTTTGCGTGTTTCAAGTTTTTTGAATATTAAATTGGGACAGTGTATCAACCAACCAACCATGGATTTTAGCATAGATCTTTAGCCTTCAACCTCCTCAGCCTCTTGGAACAATCCCGTGCCTCCTGGACAAGCACCCATCTCTCGATTCTCTTCTTGATTCTTGCCACATGAAGTGCCTCTATGTAGGAGAGAGAAATAATGGTTTTTGATCTCCACACCCAGGCAACCATTTGACGTGTGGTCTGGAGTGATAGGGAGCGAAGATAGAATGTAGGCAAGGCATCCAGTCAATTGGGGGGTTGTTTGTAAGTGCCATAGTCCCCTCGTTCATCCATAAAAAATTGCGCCCTCAAACAGTTTGCGGTAAAAAAAATGGCCGCCTTCATCCTCCCACGATTTCCAAAAATGAGGAGCCCCAAAGGGAGCCCCCAGAAGGCATGCCCTTTGGATTCTCTTAAGTCCTTTCCCACTTGCCCTTTTGGCCTTGGCCTCCCGGGCATCCCTATTTCATCGTCCGGTGTCCAATTCGCAATCTGAAAAATCTTGGGCATCCATCTTGAAGTCCTACATTGTCAAGCATCTCCTAGGGTCTTGTCTAACATGCCAAAAAATTATCAAAATTTACTAACTGTCGTCTAGTGGATCTTTTAAGCATTTTTGGGCATTGCCGCTTAAAATCATACTGATTGCCATTGCCGCCTTCGACGAAGTCTATTTCTTCCCTGAAATTTGGAATATTTGGCTATTTTTAAGCACTTCTTGGCATAAAAATATCATTTGTCAATCAGACAACAATCGAATCCCTTCTGCCTTCATATTAAAAACCAACTTTTCATAAAGAATGTAGCGCTTGAACTTTTTGGTCACAAATACCATCGCAAGGCACAACTTCTCCATATAGGTATAGATAATTTCCAATATGCCAAACTTTTGACTAGCAAAGGCTATCGAATGGTACCTTTTCTCCTCTCAGGTTTTGGCTAAAAAGTAGCTGATACTATACATGGTGGGTACTGAAAATATATAGAATACTTCGCCCCTTTTAGGTGCTTTTAAAATAGGTGCTTTGGCAGGCTCTTGCTTCACATCATCAAAAGATACTTTGCAAGCATCACTCCATGGAAACAGATAGTTAAAGGACAAAAGGTCTATTAGTGGCAATGTTTTCTCTGCCAGGGCATTGATAAACTGCCAATAATACCCTACTGATAATAGAAAGCTATGTACTCGGGGGGGGGGGGGGGGGGGGGGGTCACTCATGAATATATGTATATATAATGTGAGTTCAAAATAAGGGATTTTTAAAACACCATTTTTATACATTTTCTACATACAAAAGGGTGTCATATAAAGGGGTTACTTGTAGATTGAATAAAAAAGGGGTTTTTTTTAATTCAAGAAAATTTTACAGATTAGGATATTTATAAAAAGGCCATGAATGCACATTATATAGAGAATACATATATAGTGAACCCCCCGAGGCTATGTACTTCCTTTGGAGTATGCAACGGAATCATGGCAACTATGACCATGATCTATTTAGGGTTAGTCATTGTGATCCCTAGTGAACTCACCACATGGCCTAACAATAGCCCATAAGGCACCCCAAAGACGCACTTACGTAGGTTAAGAGCTATGCAAAATTGTCTGAAATGCTCAAAACACTTCCGTAAAATAATCAACTTTCTTTCTCTTATGGTGGCTACCCCCAGATCATCAATGAATACTTTTAACTCCTCAGGGGAGATGTCACCAAAGGTCTTATCAGCTATTCTTTGCCATGAACCATGTGCATTACATAAATTCGATTCCACCACATGGTATACAAAGGTATCAAAGATAGTAACAAATGTTTTTTTCAGCTTTTCTTGCTCAACAATCGCCATTTGATTATACCCTACAAAGCAATCCATGAAGGAATATATTTTCCTACCCGCTAATTGATCCAAAATTTGGTCGATAAATGGCAATAGGTAGTAGTCTTTAATAGTCTGCTTATTGAGCTCTCTAAAGTCTATGCAAATACGGATTTGATTATTTTTCTTCTTTCTGATCACAACTCATGAACACCATTCAGTATGCTGAACAGGGAAGATGAAACCCACTTTCTGCAACTTCGGTAGCTCCTCGAACAACCCGTCCCTTAGTTCAAAAGGCATGCGCCTTACTTTCTGTCGTATAGGCCAACTTTCTTTCTTTAGAGTAATGGTATGCACAACTAGAGGCTAGGAGGAATGCCCCTAAGTTCGTCACAACTGCAAGCATAGGTGTCGCAAAACTCTTGAATTAGGGACACATAGTCCTGTCTTTCTTCCAAACTAGGCATGGAACCTAATTTCATTGGTCCCAACTCGTTTGGCATACCAAGGTCCAACTCAATTACATCTGCATCTCTTATTCGATCTTGAGGCTCTATTGGCTCTTTCAATGTTATTTGATAGATGTCTTCAGTGTGGACCCTTCTTTAGATCCATCGCTCGGTGATGTCTCACTGCCAAATGGATCAGGAGCTCTCTCACTCTAAGGAGACTTAGGGTAAGCATCCACTATTACATGATTGGAACCTCTACCTAGAAATCACTCAACCAGTGGGTATATTGACTTGACAGTCTGTTTGTAAAATCCATGGCCTACCTTGCAAAACTCGATAGCTAGGATGTCCTGCAAACCTTATCACCCTAAAGTCCAAATACCATTCCACGCTTGCAACGGTAATGTGGACTTTAGTGATGCAACCTTGTGGTTGACTTAGACTATCATCAGCCATCCTAAGAAGTGTGGAGCTGTCTTTTTGGATATCCAGACCTAGCCTCTCCATCAAATCTGAACTCATGACGTTGACAGAGGATCTAGTGTCCAGGATAGCATGCTCCACTAATATTCCATCCACATATGCCGGAACCCTGGGACAGTGCTTTTCAGCATGATCAAACCAATCTTCTCCCACTCGTGCTATGACCAAAGGTTCTACAATATACCCAATACACCAAATTTTCTTGAATTCCTTGCATACTCTTGGAGATAGTTTAATCAATTGCAGGAGATTCACATCTGTTTTAACTTTGAAAATAGAACTTGCTATATCAAAGTTGTGGTAGCTAGCCAAAGTTCTCTTCTCTCACCAAACTATTCTCTCATTTGGTCTTTGCATCAATTTTGGTGCCTCTTTTTTAACTTTTTCCTTCTTTCTTGGAAATTCTTTATCCTTCTTGGGATCAACTTTACTATCAACAGACCTAAGAGGTCCACCTTCCATATCAGAATTAAGGACTTCCTATCCCCTAGCATCTTGCTTGGGGTCTCCCTCGATAGGTTTTACAATTCCTTTTTCACCCTCTCTAGTCTTTTGACCTCTTGTTATGGATTGTAGATTAGAAGTTTCAGTGTCATTGACATGTATAGCCTCAATAAGACTAACTCCATTGCCATGAGGTACGTCCTCTACAATAGCCTTTCCTCTTTGAACTATTTGTCTTTGTCTATCATCTTGCTGGAGATTATTCCCTTGTGCACGATGATTAGCTGGACCGAACTATTTACTTGTTGTTGGAGAGAATTGATCTTACTCCAACAAGTAGTAGCTAAGTGGCCAGACTTTTTGAAAATATTATTAAAATACGCAAGATCTAGAGCATGGCTATGGCGGCTTGTAAGCATAGACTAAACTCATGATGACATTGACTGAAGACCACAACTGTTACACAAGTGAATTAGGTTCCAAGATGAAAGCTTGGACTCATAAACACAATCTTGTGTAGGACTGACAAGTACAAGACTGACACTAATTGATAAAGAAAAGCATTATCATGTATTCATTCATCTATCAAAAGTGGTAGTCAAGTACAATGCTTTATAGTTGTTGGATGGGTATAGTTTTCCCTTTCTGTGCATATGGGATTCTTGCAGCCTACATGTCTTCATCCCAAATTGCCTCATACAAAGAGGATACATTAGGTGTGATTGCTAATATCTCAACAAATATTGCATTTGACATTTAGACAATTCCAAGGGAAATGTTGGCCATAACACCACTTACAACTGAATCTTGAGCGGGGCACCCTCTTCAGGGCATCAACCCCCTATCAAATTCTACTACTTCATAAGGAAATTGACATGCACAGCTATTTGTCTATACTGTTTGCTAATCATGTCAGTGTAGTGTTTCATCTCATCCTTGACTTCACCAAGGACATTTAAGGCACTTGACTCATAGCCACGATGGTCTATCTATCGTCCCATCGGCCTAACCACTTGATTAGGAATCGGCCCCACTGACATACTAGGATAACATTTGGGTTCATTATTTGGCCTCCACCATTCAGTGGGGTCGTCTTACTAGCCATAGGCGTAGTCATAGTGGGAGGAGTTGTAACATAGGCAAATTTGGCATGATACTCCTTCTTCCATTTGCATTTGTCATGGGGTCCCCTTGACTCCCGTTGGTCAGTGTCAAATTATTGCCATTCCAATTTACCCTTACTGCATAAGCCGCTTGCAAGTGTGACTCTACTCCTTCTGCTTGGGTAATAGCAGTGTCAATGTCGGCCAAAGCAACACTAATAAGCTGCACCTGGATATTAAAATCTAATCCATGTAGGAAATATTGCAACTGTGTAGTTGGTGGAATGGAAATATAAGTATCAAGTTTGTGAAGAACTTGCTTTAGTTTCTTGGTATAAGCCTGGACATTCTCATTTGGCTCTTGGTGTCTTACATTCAAGACACACAACCAATATTTTCCACCCCTCTCAGGGGAAAACTCTCTATGGAAGGTCGTGAAGAATTGGTGAATGCTAATTATGGTTCCCGCTTCTAGACCGTGCTACCATACTGATGCCCTTCTTTTTAATGTCATGTTGAAGAACATCATTAAGTGTCCTTCTTCTTGGATTTGATAGTTGAACATGAGTTTCTCAAACTCATTAATATGGAGTTCTCCATCTTCTTCTTATAACCCATGGAAGATGGGAAAAGGTGCTCCTAATGCCGGTAAATTCGTTGTCCATGCTAAAATTGCAATGGGTTGTGCCATGGCTACAACCAAATTGACAGTAGGAGTTTGTGTAGGTAAAACTACACCCCCACTTGAAGTGGGTTGATTGACTAGAAGAGGGGAAGTATTAGGACTTCCTCTTGCACTCAAAGGGCTGCTTGTGACACTTGGGTTATTAGAACCACTGCCACTTATGCGTATCAAGCTGCTCCTTTGAGAACAATAATGCCTTAGAATCTCAACCGGCCGTCTAGCCCTCTTAACACGTTCCTTTTTTTGTATTTCAACTTTATGGTTCTTGTAAGAGGACATAAACAGATGATTTGGTCCCTAGAGACCCTAGATTCGAAACCACCACTTATTGACAACTCCTGGCAAACACACCACGTGTCAGGACCTAATATGGGCCCGACACTGGCTCTCTATCACTAGTCGGACCTCCAAGGCACACAAGACACCCCACACGGCCTCGCAGTCAAAGTGTCTAAGGCTCACACTACACTAAACTCTAATATCAATCTTGCATTTGTACTAGGACACAGTCCAACGTTTACCTTCCCATACTCCTCAAAGGGAGATCCCATAACATATAGGCATAATACCTCGTAACACAAACATAGGGAAGCACCTCTCGACTGACTATTGTAGCTCCACTGCAGCTCTCCTACATCAAGGGGATTGGCCCCAAGATGTGCTGCTTAACATATAAATCATAACAAAAAACTCCACTTTTTTCTTATTTTGTATGATCCAAGAATATATAGATCCTCACCAAACAGTCCCAAGAAAACCGTACAACTAACCTACAGCTTAGGCTCCTTCGCTCTACGTATAAGTCATGTCCAAGGAAGACAATTTCTATGTAGTCCAAGACTTGTATCATATCATGCATCATGCGTAGTGCATATGATTCTAGTACACACATAATATTTATCAAATCAATATTTTGTGATGTGCAAAAACATCCCTTCTTGATCTTCACTAAACGTATGCTTTGATGTATAGAGACTAGCATCGATTTCTTGTGCTACTACTAGCCCCTTAAACTAAAATGTCACAATTCTAAATGAAATGCTTAATCAAATATTTCAAATATTCAAACCCTCTTAGCCCTCTTGATCTCTTAACATCACCCTTTCCCTCTAACATTTAGGTTGTGCTATGTTGCATGGGTTTATTTTGTATGTATTTTTCTCAGAAAATGGAAAAACCCATGAAATAAGACACATAAAAAAATCTGACTACAGGCCTCAGCTTTGTTATACAGCCACAGCCATGAATCAAAATTTTCCAGATTTTTATATCGCGAAAATCCTATTTTTTCCCATTTTAGCTATTTTTTCATATTTATTTATACATAAAAATAAATTATGTTTTTGATCTATGATTAGTGATTAATTATGATAGCTCAAAGATTTTTTTATTAGATTTTAATCCCATGCACATCTCTTTTTCCCACCCGAAACCAACATAATCTTCATTTTTACTCTAAAAATGCACTTTTTGAATTGTAATTTAATTATTGCGACTATTTATCATTACAGATTTGCATTTCTTTTATGCACATCCCTCAATCATAATGCAAAAAAGATTCAAACAAAATTTTGTTTCATATGAATTTCATTTAGACCATCAAATATAAACAAGAAACAAATTTCCTTTGTAAAAATGAGGCATATTGCTTATGCGTGTGTCATACATTTTTTAAAATCTAATTCGGGACAACAAAACAATCCAACATTGATGATCAGCCCTTCTCCAATCATTCATCTTCAGCTCGAGTCAATATGGAAACAATCTAGTACCATGTTGGACAAGCATTCATCAATCGGGCTTCTTCCACATGAATTGCATCTTAGGGGAGAGAGAGGGAGGAGAGAGAAAGACTAAAGCAGGATCTTTTGATTTGAGCAACCATTGGAGGAGCGAAGGGTGGTGATGGAGAGCGAAGAGAAGCAGCATTTGCCGAGTAGCATCACTTCATAGGGCTATATTGAGGTGGCATAGCCCCCCCTCTCCAAAATCATGTCGTTGCAACAATGGCGTCGTTTTTTCTTCACGCGACTGCAAAAAACGCACCTCTTCCCCATTCATCAAATTTCGGGGTCCCAATGGGCCCCAAGGGTCACACCTTTTAGTTGTCAATGTTGGCCCTCTTTTCCTACCTATCTCCCGTATCCGGTGCCTGTTTTGCAAACTGAAAATTTCCACATACTCATCTCGAAGTCCCCCACTATTGGTTACCTCTGAGGATCCCTCAATGGAGTTTATTTTTTCCTTGAAAATTGGATTTTTTAGCAAATTTTAAGCACCTCTTGGGCTCAAAAATCAACTCTTAGTGATAGACTGTAGAAGGAGCCAATTTAGTGTCCATGGATGTGAATACTGCTTGCCAAAATTTACTCATGAACTTTGAATCTTTGTCATGAACAATCACCCTCGATAATGCATGTAATCTAAAAATATGCTCCATAAACTGACTGGCCACTTGAAAAGCAATAATAGGTCTTGGTTGGAATAAAATGGGCTACTTTGGTGAGTCCATTCACCACCACATATATACTATTCCATCCCTTCTTGGTAATAGTCAACCCAACAATGAAGTCCATGGTAATATGCATGAATTTTCCCATAGGAATAGGTAATGGCTGCAACAAACCATCCAACTTATGGGTGCCATCCTTATTCTTTTGACAAGGAATGCATTTCATGACAAATCTTTGACATCTTTCCATAGTCCTTTCCAATAAAAGCTTTTATTAATCTTATCATAGGTTTTAAAAACTCCAAGGTGTCCAGCTAAAGGCGCTAAGAATGCAACTCCTCCATAATTTTCTGTATAAAAGAAGAAGTAGAGGGAATAATAATCTTGCCACTTAACCATATTAGACCATTTTTAAGCTGATAATGGGAGTTATCCTCTATGAGTCCTTGTTTGCTATTATTTTTGAGAAACATGGTTGAGGTCTTCATCCAATAGATAGGCTTCCTGTAATTCTTCAATCCAATCACTATGTAACTCAACCATAGCTAAAACTTTACATGCTCACATATGAGAAAGACAATTAGCCACTACATTGCCTTTGCCCCTTATATGAGTGATGTCAAAATCATAATTTTACAGTGTAGCTAACCACCTAAGGTGCTTAGAGGTAAGATTGGACTGAGTGAGAAAATACTTTAGGACCTTGCAATCACTTTGAACTCTAAACTTGCTACCATACAAATAATGCTGTCATTTCTTCACATGTAAGATAGCCAACATCTCTTGGCCATAGACATTCAGGGAAATTTTATTATTTGTAAGCTTGCAACTTTCAAAGGCAATCACTCCATGATCTTGTAACAAAATAGCCCCTATGCCTCAACCACTAACATCACATGGTATGGTAAAATCCTTCAAAAAATTGAGGCATGCTAGAATAGGAGCAGATATAAGGAGCTCTTTTAACTGTTTGAAGCTACTATCTGCATGTGCATTCCAAAAGAAAGCTTCCTTCTTCAACCCTCTAAGTGAAGTAGTGCTACTAAGTGTTGGCTAATCTTTGACACATTGTACCTTCTTGGGATTAGCATGGATCCCTTTTACACTTACAATATGTCAGAAGTACTCCACTTCAATTTGCATGAGATCATTTATTCTCCTTAGAAAAGAGTCTTTGATGTCTCAATACATAAAAAACCTTCCTTATGTGTGATAAATGGTCTTGAAGTGTCTTACTATAAATCAAAATATTATCGAAGAATACAAGGACAAACTAGAAGAGGAAAGGCTACAAAATCTTATTCATTAGACTCTGGAAGGTAGCTAGAGCATTAGTAAGTCCAAATGGCATCACTACAAAATGGTAGAGCCCCCGATCAGTCCTAAAGGCAGTCTTGATTTCATCACCATCTTGCATATGGATCTAATGATTCCCTAACCTCAAGTCAATATTTATAAAGAATCTAGTCCCCTTGAGTTCATCAAGAAAATCATGAATTTTGGGTATTGGATACTTGTTCTTCATTGTGACCTTGTTTAGATCCTTGTAATCAATAACATCGTGAAAGATCCATCTTTCTGTTTTACTAACAAGACCAAAGATGCATAAGGTGAAGAAAAGGTTTCAATGAGTCCCATTTCAATAAGCTCCTTGATTTTCTTGGCTACTTCTTCACGTTCACACTTCGACAATCTGTAGGGTGGCTTATTAATTAGCTTTGACTTGGGCTCCAAATCAATTGGGTGATTTACTACTCTCTTAGGAGGCAATGAAGTAGGTACTTCAAATAAATCCTTGTACTCCTCAAGAAGAGCTTTCAAAGCTAGATGATTTTCTAAATTTATGGATTGATCTTCAATGGTTACCTCTTTATTCATAGGTGCAAAACAAAAATCTGTGAGTGCCTCTTGTACTCCTTCTTGAGTTATTGAATGGTGATAAGCTAAAAATCTACTACAGATTTCTTGTAAATGGATGAGCTATCCACATCAAAGATAAAATCCATATATAGCTGTGAGAAATCCATAGTAATTTTACCTAATGTCATCAGCCAATCACACCTAAGTACAATATCTATGGGCCACATTTCCAAAGTTATCAGGTTTACTTTTACTTTATAATTTTTAGTTGGCTATAAAGAAACCTGTGGATATATTTGAGTGTTGATTTCTTCTTCACCATTGGCTACTTGAACTCTTATGAGCTATTGTAAATCATTGGGAAGACAATCCATGAATGTTACCCTTTATACAAGTGTATTAGGCTCTTAGATCCTATCCAAACATCCATGGAAATGGAACAATTAGTGGTAGCAAGTGCCTCTCATCATGAGTTCCTCCTAGTTCAAATGGAACACTACTACCCATATGAAAAAGAAAATTGTTGATGGGATCATAAAAATATAATTACCCAACTTCTTCCCGAACATCCTCATTTTCAAAAATAGTTACAAATGCATTAACCTCATCAATGTCATCCTTTGAATGTTGAAAGACTAACATACTATGAACCTTGGCTTTTTCATTTTTTTATACACACTTTGTTGCATGATCAGCTGTATACTTTCCCCACATTTGAAGCATGAGCCTTTTTCCTTCCTTTCTTTCTAGAGTTCCATATAGGAATAGAATTTGGATTCATATTGGATAAAGTAGATTTGAACTTGTTGTCCCCTTGTTTAAGATCAACCCCCGGTTCTCTTTGCTATCTTGAAATTACTTTCAGGTCTTGAAGCATTGAACGATGAATAAATTGGCACTCTTAAGGTCCCACTTGGTGTCTCATTGTTGCCATAAACATTGCCAATGTGTACCTATTTTAAAATAGTCCTTAATTATCCATTACTAGGTTAAAATGGAGAATCCTTTCTATACTTTCTTCCATAATGTTCCGCAATATCAATAGCTTTGAAAAGATTGGTAGGATTTTTCACCATTACATCAGCTAATAAACAAGGTTCTAAACCATACATACACTTGTGGAGTTTAGCTTCATCGCTAATGTTCTCTACATACATGGTAAGGTTTAAGAATTGGTTTGTATAATCCCATATACTCAATTTTTTTTGCTCTCATTTATACCATCTCCATGCCAATTTCTCTTTTTCAAGAGGAGAGACAAAGACTTCAGCCATAAGAGACTTGAATGCATCCCAATTCTCTACAAGTATGTTCTCTTTCTTGATGTATCTCCATCAACTATATGAAAATCCTTCCAAATATAAAGATACAAAATTAATATTCATATCATCATTTCCAAGGAATATATGAAAATAATATTCCAATTTTGAAATCCATTCCTTTATATCGAATGGTGAAGATGACTGCTCATTGTACTTTGCCACGATAATCTTATCCTTCAACTCTCTTTCTTGAAAGGATTACTCTTCCAAAATAGACTATTCATGATTAATAGGCATTGAACCTCTAATATAAGATGGTACTCTTCCAATAGGTGGTTGAGAACTACTATGAAACCTTCCCAATAGTAAAGGACCTCTAGGAGGTTAGGAGTTCAGTCCATAAGCTTGAGAATTAGCATTATTCAAACTGCCCAAATAGTCATCATGCCTTTGTGAAGCCTCACCTACTTCATATTGACTACTGGAAATGCCCCTTCATTCAATGATACCATGAGCTTTACCATTTTGGTTAGGTGGCTAAAGTGGAATTGAAGGTTCATTTCTTGAATGATCTTTCTCCTTAGCTTCCTTGGTTCCCATTTGCATTTGCATCCATTGGGAGAAGTGAGCTATTATTTGAGCATTGGATTCTAATAATTTATCAATTGAATCCTTCATTTAGGTAGTAGAATCTACCAACTTCTCAATGGAAGACTTCGTTTGATTACTAGACAATAGCATGTATCCCACTCTAGATGATAGCTCCATATGCCTTTGAGCATGTCTTTTCTCATATTCACACATGATATTATTGACTGCACTAATGTCTCCTTGTATTTGAGGCTCTTTAGGGCCCTATGAAGCTGTATTTTCTAGTATGGAATCTTTGATTTGTTGTGCATACTCATCCTGGGCCTTACTCTTTCCCTTATGACCTGCCATAGTAGTGCAATCCTATAGTACCCCCTATCACAAAATTGGCTAGAACTTGGGCTGGGAAACTCTGATTCCAAAAATTTCTAATTCAAATTCAAGCCAACAATGTCTCTTCAAGATGAGCTATAGCACATCATAACAAGTTTAGGATGGAAAATTCTGCAATTCAATCTCCGAGGCTGAATTGTCCAAGCCTGCTACACCCTGCTCAAACCTTGTTTCCACCTTTGTGAGAGTAAAATGATAGTGCCTAATGGCTACCAAACATCGTAAAATATGGATAGGACATATGGGAAACATATAATACCTACATATGTACTTCAATGATGAATGCGGTATTTGTAAGAACCTGTATCTATCATGTAGTGTCCTCTAAATTCCCTATTTCAACCTATTTTGATCTTCAAGGTACTTGAGTCTTTAAAAGTGCTTCAATCTTCAATTATCCACTCATTACATATATGTGAGGGATAAATGGTCGAGATAGGCTCCCTATATGAGCTCTGAATCACTAGGAGGTTGGTAAAGTTTCTCCGGGGGTCGGTTGGTTACATCCCTTCACGATCTTTAATAGTGCGGGAGAGTCATCTTTCTATTATCCCACTATATCCCTCAGCATCTGAGAGTGGAGTTTTGAGCTCGGAATATGCCTAAAATTTTCCAAAAAATCTAGAATTTAGGGAAAAAATATTTAACATCGAAGCCGGCGGCTCCAGCTAGGACGATTTTAAGCACTAAGTGAAAGACGGCTTTTAAAAGGCGCTTGAGCGACACTTGTGGATTTTTTATAATTTTTCAGATTACCATGCGGGATGTTAGGAGCAGCGAGGCAATGCGAGATGTTAAGCCAAATGCCCAAGATTTTTCAGAGCTCGAATCGGATACCGAACGAGGAAGGAACCAACAAATGGTCAAGATTCGAAGAGGTGGACACTTGAGAGGTCAAAATTGGGCATGCCTTTTGGAGTTTGGACATTTTATGCCACATGAAACTTTTCATGTGATGGGACCTAAAATGGGCCGGCACTAGCTATGGCACTAGCCGGACCTCATGCTCATGACACACAAACACCCTTACGACCTCGCGGACCAGGAGCGTCAATCTAATGCTAAAGGACAAACTGCCCTAAAGCTTAATTTATGCATTTATAGTTTATAGTCCAACGTTTCCCTTAAACTCCTCAAAAGGAGAACCCATACTTATTGGCAATGCCACGATCACAGACATATGGAGGCAACCTCTCAGTAAAAACACCGTGGCCCCACTGTAGCTCTCCTATATCGCAAGGATTGGCCCTTTGATGCGCTGCTAAACATATAACACAAACGAGCACAAACTCCTCTCTTTTATATTTCTCGTATTTCCAAGAGATATACCATGCTTCCTCACTAAACAGCCCTTAGGAAACTAACCCTCGACCCTACGGTAAGGGATAACCTCACACTCTCAATCGTGGGTTAAAGTCCTAAGAAAACAATTGCTATGCAGTCTAGGAGATTTTCCTTTGATACCATGAACCATGCATAGTGCATAATGTGAATGGTTTAGTGCACAAACAAAAGAAAATCAGCATTGTGCATCGTGCAAAACCAATCTTTTCATGATTTCCATACTAGCATTTATGTATTGAAACGAGGAGAGACACCGAGCCTTACGCTCATGTTGCCTTTCCCTTTATTTTAAAACCACGTTGTCGTAGATTTCGTGTAAGGGTTGCTGAACACGGAGTTCAAGTTGCAATAAAGAAAGAGACTAACAAGAAGAAATCGAAATTTTGATGCCAAAGTTCACTATATTCCTTGTCAAGTAAATTGCATGAGGTCCATGTTCAGAAAAATCTGTAGTATCTCATAAACTGTTATGCATTCAGGTGTTTGAAGACAGTTATGCCTTTGGCACATAGGCTTGAAGAGACCTGAAGAGTTCTGCTGGAATGATTTGTGCTGGGCAGCAATTCTAAGCCTTTTCTCGATTTAATCATTGAGCAATCAACCCATAAATCTGCCCAATATTCAGCACCAGTTCAAGGCTGTTTTCAGCATTCAAATTTCAGCAAGTCTGTGTGAAGGAAGGTCAGTGATGTCTTTGTAATGACAAAACTCGGGATCATCAGCACAAACAACTATGATTTTGTCATCTTTTTCACCTTGATCTCTTTATTGTTTAACCATTTGATTTGTTCACTACCAAACTAGTTGTACAAAAAGGTCACTGTTTTGTTCCACAGATTGTGCCTTCCCTGGTTTGTAATTGTTGTTCAGCATAACTCTGAAGTGCTGCCTTCCATGTTAAGCTGTAGTTACACCTTCAGCTCTTCAAATTCTGAAGACGAAGATAAATCCTCCTCCTTCATCATCATCTACAAGCTCTCGTTATTCCTCTTTTGTAGTGCTTGTCGCCGGCTTTTCTTCAATTCTGCTTTATCATTGTTCCTCCTTCTATGCCTCTGAGCACGCAGAACATGCCCAACGGCCAAGCTGCTCCCATAGCATTGTAATGTCCACTGTTCGAAATGAAGCAGCATGTCTTGATCTCGTCTGCATCAGTCGAGAGCTCCTATCACGCTCAATGATTGCAAGAGCTTTACGAATTGGAATGTGTCCCCAAAACTCCATGTCCAGCACACCTTAGAAGTACTATATCAATAAAATACCACTCCATTACCCCTTCTTAGATCAAGACAAGAAATTGTTGCAACCAAAGCTACTCGGACCACCTTGTGATGACAGAAGTCATGAGGAGAAGGCGAGTGTCGTTCTGAGACAGGACTGATGCATTCGACATTGCCATTCTTCTTGAATTTTGGTAGAAAGGGCATCAAGCTTGTGTTTGAGGTCGTCGAGAGTACAGTCTAGTTAAGGCTCGTAAAGTTGCTCAGGGTTGGCACCCTTTGACGTCAGACTGAGCCTGCTCAGGGACACTAGAGAAGCCATATCCAAGTTTCAACTACGTATTCCATTAACTTTCAACCTGCGTATTCCATTCGTTGGTTGACAGACGGACGAGTGGGAATTAGTCTCTCCCTCCCCTCTGCTTTCATCCTCCACTTCCCTTTTTTCGCTAATTCCTTCGATTCCCTCCTTTATTTGCCTGGTAAAGAGCGAAAAAAAACTCTTTGACAAGAATAGCTTGACAAAAAAAAGCCCAACAAATTTAATTACATCCATCTTTGTAAGTAAGGGTCAATGCCTTGAGACGCTCTTGTTTGCTAGTTTCATTTTTCTGTCACAGACAAATCTTCACCATTCCCATTAGCAAGGGCCTATCCTTTGGCTCGGACCTGGTTTATTGATGACAAGAGAAGCTACTGAGCCTGAGTTTCTGCACCCTTTTAGAATGATATCACTAATATGTACCTTTACTCGCTCAAGCAGCTTTTGAGAGACTTCCTTCAACTCTATTTCATGGGAACTATTGAACTTAGATGATCGGCTTCCACAAAGCTTCCTTTGATTCCACGATTTCCTGCACTTTTCTTAGAGATCATCATTGAAATTATCAGCTTGATAATGTCCTTTGGCATCAATTTTTCATATTTTTTTGTCACACCATACAAACTGAAACACACATAAACACAAACACATAAGTGGAGTATGTACATTGCATGTTGGTACTGAAAGGATAGATTATCTTAATGCATCAATCACACACAATGAATCACACGCGAAAAGATAACACAAATTCACAACAAAAATGGAGGTGTTTACGGCTCGGATGCGCAACAGCACGACATCCACCCCCTCTAAACCTGCGCATCCTCCGAATGAGCCAACTATCCAAGATTATCCAAGTCCACAAACAGGTTGAGTCCTTCATCAGTTTCTAGTAGATCTGTTTCTCCATCAGCTTCATCATCCATATTCTCTGCTTCTTCTACTTGACTTTCTTCTACCTGCTCTTCTTCTGCCAATGCTTCAAGTGAATATTCTTCATCTTCTCTTCTCTTGAAAATCTTGACTCGTTTTCCAGCAATGGGCACCCTCAATACTGTTCCATCTAATTCAGCCAACTCATAGGTAGCATTGTCAAAAACCTGTTTCACCTCATACAGTCCAAACCATCTTTGAACCATTTTTCTCATGCTACTATGCAGATTCTCTAGACTACTGTCATAGACTAGAACCCAATCTCCTTCTTTTATGGCTCTAGGCCTCAAGTGATGCCTCAAATCAAACCTGTCCTTGTTTCTGAGTTGTGCTGCCTTCAAATGATCAACTGCTAGCTGCACATCTTCTGTCCTTCTCTCTAGTTGACGAATCCGAAGAGCTAGAAGCTCCTCCCTTGATAAATTCTCTTGCCATGGAAGAGCACTCCACGTGAGAGCACAGATTTCTGTAGGCATGACAGGTTTTTGCCCATACATCAACTCTGCAGGCATATATCCAGTAGTCACGCTATGTGTAGAGCGGTCTGCCCACAATGCAAAAGGTAGTAATCTCGGCCAATCTCCAATCCGACCTCTACAAGCTTTTGCCAATGCCTTAACTATCGGCGGATGTCCTCTTTCGCGCTTGCCATTTCCCTCTGGATTATAGGCAGTAGTAAGAGCCAACTTAATCCCAAGCCATGAGAAAAATTCTTTAGCTTCATTTGCATCTAGCTCTCCACGATCAGCTATAATCTTGCCTATACATCCATACCTGCAAAATATTTCTTCCAACAAGAATTTACATACTGTAGTGGTGGTATTCATCCGCAAAGATCTACCTTCAACATAGTTTGTAAGATCCTCCCTAGCCAAGACAAGATATCTCATCTGCCAAAGTCCCACTCGCAAAGTAACCAAGTCTACCACCCACTTATAATGCATACATAGTGGATAGGTCAGATGCAACTCATCACGATGCCACACTAAAGAGTAAAGCTGATAGTCCCTGCAAGTCTCCACAAAGTGGGAAACATCTTTATACATCCCTTTCCACCAATATCTTTCTTTGATTTTCTCATAGATATCCCACACACCTCCATGACCAGCCCATGAACTCTCATGAAATTCTCGCATAATCTGTATCTGCATCGCTACCTCACAAACTACCCTCAAGGGTAAGCCGCCTCTCTTCTTTGGATGCTTCCAAAGAAAACCATCTTTCAAGAAATACCCATAAGCCTTTCTTCTGATTTTCTTGAATTCATCATCTATCCAATCAGCTCTTTGAGTCAATGAACTTAGATATTGTCCAATTTGCAGCCACTCGTCAACATAAAGTTCTTCAATAAAGACTTCAACAATAGATACATGACAATCATGAACAAGGATAGAAGCTACAAACTCTGTCTCATCATCTTCTACAAGCATTGACTCCTCATCCTCATATCTCGCTCTAGATAGCATATCAGCAACTGGATTATCTTTCCCTACTATGTGTCGAAATTCTGGATTCAATGACTTGATGTAGGCAATCCACCGAAGCATCGCTATATCTGGAGTCAAATAGCTAGTAATCATGCCAAACAAAAGCAAACAATCTGTTTCCACAACAACTGAAGCTCCAATAAAATACCCTTTATCACACTTCAGTGCAGTGACTACTCCCCACAACTCTCTTTTAATCTGCGGATATCTCCTCTGTCGCTCATTAAGAAGTTTAGCTCCAAAGCGGATTGCATATCTATTTCCATCAGCATCATCCTGTCCCACTGCCCAACCTATGCCAATAGGGCTAGTATCAACTGTCAACATGATTGGCCGTCCACACTGATAATCCGCCTTGCGAAGAGTAGGAGCTGACTGCAACAGCTTCTTGAGTTTACGCATGGCTTTCGAATGCTTCTCATCCCAATGAAATTTCTGCCCCTTTCAAAACAGCTGATAGAGAACATCTGCTATGTGAGAAAAATGAGGAATCCAAATCATGTAAAATACACAAGCTCCCACAAATCTCCGCACCTCTGAAGTAGTCGAGCAATACTCTGCAATCCTACTTATGGCATCCACCTTTGCAGGTGAAGGCTTCCTGCCATAATATCCAACCATATGCCCAACTATGATGACTTCATTAACACCAAAGACACATTTCAGCCCTGAAAGAGTCAAGTTCACCTCCTCTAATCGTGTCAATATTCTCTCACAAGCAACTAAGTGTTCAGCCACAAACTATCTACATCCTTGCAAATCAAGACTTTCATTCTTTTCTTCTTCTGCACAACCCTTAATAGGCACATCATCTAGGAAAGGCATGGTATACTGCGGAATATAGTCTCGTAGAACTCTATGCATAGCATTCATCATATGAGCAACTGAGTTGGTGGCACCTTGAGGCAAGGTAAACATCCTCACAAGACCAATAGGTGTCTGCATAGTAGTAATATCCTTGCTTTCCAAGGCAAGCTGAAACTGATCATAACCTGAATACAAGTCACCTAGAGAATAGATGGCTTGCCCTGCAAAAGCCTCA
Organism: Lygodium microphyllum; assembly: GCF_053477565.2. NCBI lineage: Eukaryota > Viridiplantae > Streptophyta > Polypodiopsida > Schizaeales > Lygodiaceae > Lygodium > Lygodium microphyllum. The sequence continues at coordinate 77,922,832 of NC_141163.1, read as the reverse complement.
GCAAATTCATCCACAACTGGACCTGTTCCCACATTCCTGATTGTCACTTTGTTCACTGGCTGCATATCCTGAATAAATCTCAAAGTACCATTCTTCTTTGGTACAGTAAACCACCTGTTAGAATAGGGCGCAGAAGAGGGTTCCAAAATCCCCATCTTAATCTTCTCATTCAGCAACTCTATCAGCTTTGGCAAGTGTGCTTTAGGCACAAGTATAGGACGTATATTCCATGGTACATGAGGGACAATGAATATGACCATATGCGCAACCAATTCGGGACTAATGCAGCCAATTTCATGAGGAAAGAAAGTAAATGCCTTACCATGTTGTCCAAGCATCTCTCTAAAACATTCTTTTTCCATTGGAAGCAAGAAATCATCATTTCCAATCTTCAATTCTGCAAGAGTTTCAGCTGTAAATTTATGACCAATATTTGCAGGATCTCTCAACATAGGCTGTTTCATAGCTTTTTCTATCTGCTCATCACTATCAAGAGGAAGCGGCCCTGCAACCGGCTTAACCTTCTTATCAACTATTTTATACTTCGTGTCAACCTTGGCATCTCTTTTCTTTGCTGGAATTTCTGCAAATTTTTAGCAACTCTCAACTCTGTTGGCTGAAAGATTTCAGCCCTTTGCTCTATGGACTGCATGGGTGCAACCTGAAACTCTGTATGCTGAAATTTTTTAGCATTAAACTCTGTTGGCTGAATGGATTCAGCCCTCGGCTCTATGGACTGCATGGGTGCAGCCTCATACTCCATATGCTGAATTTTTCCAACATTTAACTCTGCTGGCTGAAAGGTTTCAGCCCTCTGCAACTCTGTAAGAAGCTGATCAAGATCAGCCATAGATTCAGTTTGCTGAGTTTTCTCAGCCTCTAACTCTTCAACATAAAATCATAAATTTCCTGAAACATATCCAAGGTTTTCACAGGTATGATCTTTGAACCCTTACATACATCAGTTTTCAGCATTGTTCCCATCTCAAACAATGTATCTGCATAAGACATCCCTTCATACAGTCCATCTACATGCTCTTCTGCTTGCAAAATACCTGCAATCTTCAACTCTTTCTCCTTACGACCAACGTACTGCCTAGCAGCTCTAGGCAAATCTGAAATTTTCTGATAACTCACTGAACTATCTGAAGAAAAACCAACAAAATTAGTGGAGAAAGACTGGCTTCCAGGAGGCGAGATCTCCTCTTTTCTCCGCTCCGTACCACTGGCGTCTCGCAAGACAACCGTACCTAATAAAAATCCAACTCCTTCGTAGGTAGTGGTGCCTCACACAAGGAGTCCCTGTTTCTCGGATGATTTACCCCAACAGTCATAAACTGAACAGCTCGCATACCATCCTTATTGCGTATCCGCGCATAGGCTGAGCCGTCATCCATCACTTTCGTCTCCATTCTTGCTTCTGTAATGAAAGGCTGTCCAAGAATAACTGGATAAGAGCAAGAATCCTAAACAAAGCAATGATAATCCTCTTCAACATTACCAATAGAAATTCTGATGCTCGGACAAGCAGCATACATATCACCAGAAGTATTATTGGCGGCTCTCATGCGCCAGCCATGCTCTACATCCATAGGCCACTTGCCACTCTCATAAACACCTCGAGCAATAACATTAATCTCGGAACCATGATCAAGTAAAGCGACCAAAGGAATTTGTTTCTCTCCAATCCTTACCACCGTCTCATTAGTTGCTCTAGCCCAATGACTACGTGAAAAATGGCTATGAGGAATGAGGATAGGGGTATCATAATCTTCATACTACATAGGTTGAACTATTTTCTCCAATTGCGGATTGATAGAAGCATTCTCAACCATCACTGCATCATCATGCTCTTTCCCAAGAGCACCATGCCATAATCCCTGTAAAGCATGTCCTTCCATCGCATGTCGTTTCCTCCGCAAAAGATCCTGCATCTGATCTTGTATTTCTCTTCTAGCAATCCCAAGAGCTTCTCCAATAGTAAAAATGACTTCACTATTCAAAATTCTTTCATGAAAAATCTTACTCATATCCGTCTGCATATCAAGGTCTGACAAGAGCTTGAATCCTGGCTCCTTTCTTGATTGCCTCTTCTCTTTCATCTTCTTGTCTCCCATAGGTTGTTTAGGACCTGATTGAGCTGGAGAACTTGTCATAGGTGGAGCTGTAACAGGTGGTGAAACAAAGTCACCCCCTCTAGTCTTTTTGGAGGTGCTGAGACCTTCCTCATCTCTTCTTCTCTTTTCCTCAACCATGGCATCTAAACCTTGTGTTTTTGCCATATAAGCAAAAATAGAATACCTGTCAACAGGAGAATCCCATCCCGTTTCTCCTCGGATGCTGGAGCCCACACAAGTCATACTGGATGCCTGAACTTTCCCTCTTCTCGCTATCTCCAAGGCAGAGGACCATAAAGCAGAGTCTCCATCTGATTTCTGCTCAAGCTGGACTCCATAAGCTGAAGCATCTCCTCTAACACTCACATAAGCTGATCATGCAGCCATATCATCAACGAGCTTCTTCATGCCTCCCTTACCAAAGTTCGTGTCAAGAGGTGCACCAGTCTCTGTCAGCCATATCTTCCCATCTTGTCCCCATAACACTACATTCTTCTTACGCGCTTCCTGAAAAGCATCACAATCTCTGCAGTGTTGGTGCTTTGTACTATCGCACCAAATACATCGTCTCCCTTTTCTTTAGCCAGCTGGAAAAGCAGTCGTTGGAGCAGGTGCTACAGCAGGTACTGACATAAGTTGCTCCTTTAAGTTTCCAACTTCAGCTTTGACTGCTTCAATTGTCAAATCTGCCAAGCCTTTAATAACATCATCTATAGATAAGGGCACTGGACCAGCAGTAACTGGTGGATTTACAACAGGAAGAGTAGGCTTAGGCATAGAACTTGCAGCAGGGGTAGAAGAAGAGGTCTCCAATGATTTTTCAGAAGCAGATCCTGTATTACGATGCAATCGTACTCTCCTGCACTGCTTCTTAACAAGAGCATTCACAACATCAATGACATGTCTCCACTCGGTCTTTAAACCTGAATCGGTAGCTTGATCTTCCAAAAGATCATCCAAATTTTCCTGTAAATCAGCATCAGCGGCTTGTTAAAATAATTCCACTTTTTGCATCTCCAAAGCTTGCTGCTCAGTTCTATCCAACTGATCATAGTGGCTCTCAAACTCTCGCAGAAGGGCGGTAATTGAAAGTCCCTTATTAGGCGTAGAAACCCATGCTAAGAAATTCTTGCGGTTCATAAGACCTATATCCTCCAGGAAATATTCATCTTTTAATGCCTTCTTAAACTCTGCCCAACCAGCATGTATTCCTTGAATTTCTAAAATTCGGACTTAAAGAGCGCGCATCACGATCCGCAAGAAGTAGCGGCTCCAAACATCTTGAGAAACCCCAAAAAACTTCATCTTTTCTTCGTATAAATGCAGGTAAGTTGACACTTGTTGGCCATTGAACTGCTTCGTCTCCTGTTGGACAGCTTTCAAGGCATCCATGGCATCACTATCACATTTCGTGTGAGCTTGCTGCTGCATATAGGTTGTAAATGACTGAAACAGGTTCTTCATGACATTGTAATATGTCATCTCTTCTTGCGAGTTTCCCATCTTGCTGAAAATTGACGCAGCACTTTCACGTCGGGTTCACCAGGAATGTCATAGATTTCGTGTAAGGGCTGCTGAACACAAAGTTCAAGTTGCAACAGGGAAAGAGACTAACAAGAAGAAATCAAATTTTTGATGCCAAAGTTCACTATATTCCTTGTCAAGTAAATTGCATGAGGTCCATGTTCAGAAAAATCTGTAGTATCTCATAAACTGTTATGCATTCATGTGTTTGAAGACAGTTATGCCTTTGGCACATAGGCTTGAAGAGACTTGAAGAGTTCTGCTGGAATGAGTTCTGCAGGGCAGCAATTCTGAGCCTTTTCTCGATTTAATCATTGAGCAATCAACCCATAAATCTGCCCAACATTCAGCACCAGTTCAAGGCTGTTTTCAGCATTCAAATTTCAGCAAGTCTGTGTGAAGGAAGGTCACTAATGTCTTTGTAATGACAAAACTCGGGATCATCAGTACAAACAGCTATGATTTTGTCATCTTTTTCACCCTGATCTCATTATCATTTAACCATTTGATTTGTTCACTACCAAACTAGTTGTACAAAAAGGTCACTGTTTTGAAACAGAGAGGTTTCTTTGCAAATAACTTTGAACAATGGCCTGCTTGCACCAAGTCCATGCTATCTCCCAAGACACTGAACCGTTATAGGATCTTTTGCTATCTAAACTGACTTGACCATATGAAGATACTGCATCAGAAGTGTCCAAAATTTGCGCAGAAAACTCAAGATCTTCAGCACAAAAATTCTCTATTGATTTGCATGGAATTCAAAGGCCCTCTTCAATCATGATGATTGGTTAACATACTGAAGTTCCACAGATTGTGCCTTCCCTGGTTTGTAATTGATGTTCAGCATAACTTTGAAGTGTTGCCTTCCATGTTAAGCTGTAGTTACACCTTTAGCTCTTCAAATTCTGAAGACGATGATAAATCCTCCTCCTTCATCATCATCTGCAAGCTCTCGTTATTCCTCTTTTGTAGTGCTTGTCGCCGGCTTTTCTTCAATTTTGCTTTATCATCGTTCCTCCTTCTATGCCTCTGAGCACGCAGAACATGCCCAACGGCCAAGCTGCTCCCATAGCACTATAACGTCCACCGTTCGAAACGAAGCAGCATGTCTTGATCTCGTCTGCATCAGTCGAGAGCTCCTATCATGCTCAATGATTGCAAGAGCTTTACGAATTGGAATGTGTCCCCAAAACTCCATGTCCAGCACACCTTACAAGTACTATATCAATAAAATACCACTCCATTACCCCTTCTTAGATCAAGACAAGAAATTGTTGCAACCAAAGCTACTCGGACCACCTTGTGATGACAGAAGTCATGAGGAGAAGGTGAGTGTCGTTCTGAGACAGGACTAATGCGTTCGACATTGCCATTCTTCTTGAATTTTGGTAGAAAGGGCATCAAGCTCGTGTTTGAGGTCGTCGAGAGTACAGTCTGGTTAAGGCTCGTAAAGCTACTCAGGGCCAGTACCCTTTGACGTCAGACTGAGTCTGCTCAGGGACACTGGAGAAGCCATATCTGAGTTTCAACTGCGTATTCCATTAACCTTCAACCTGCGTATTCCATTCACCTTCAACCTGCGTATTCCATTCGCTGGTTGACAGACGGACGAGTGGGAATTAGTCTCTTCCTCCCCTCTGCTTTCATCCTCCACTTCCCTTTTTTCATTGATTCCTTCGATTCCCTCCTTTATTTGCCTGGTAAAGAGCGAAAAAAAAACTCCTCTTTGACAAGAATAGCTTGACAAAAAAAAGCCCAACAAATTTAATTACATCCATCTTTGTAAGTAAGGGTCAATGCCTTGAGACGCTCTTGTTTGTTAATTTCATTTTTCTGTCACAGACAAATCTTCACCATTCCCATTAGCAAGGGCATATCCTTTGGCTCGGACCTGGTTTATTGATGGCTGAAGAAGCCGTTGAGCCTGAGTTTCCGCACCCTTTTAGAATGATATCACTAATATGTGCCTTTACTCGCTCAAGTAGCTTTTGGGAGACTTCCTTCAACTCTATTTCATGGGAACTATTGAACTTAGATGATTGGCTTCCACAAAGCTTCCTTTGATTTCACGATTTCCTACACTTTTCTTAAAGATCATCATTGAAATTATCAACTTGATAATGTCCTTTGGCATCAGTTTTTCATATTTTTCTGTCACACCATACAAACTAAAACACACATAAACACAAACACACAAGTGGAGTATGTACATTGGATGTTGGTACTGAAAGGACGGATTATCTTAATGCATCAATCACACACAATGAATCACACGTGAAAAGATAACACAAATGCACAACAAAAATGGAGGTGTTTACGGCTCGGATGCGCAGCAGCACGACAACGTCCTATAGGCATGATGCAACACATAACTCAGATTTAACCCTATATTTTGACGCTCAAACTCCCCTCTCACCCTACCGTTTAATGTTTTGCATTTGTTGATAGGTGAAATGATAGTTTTATGTGTATTTCCTTACAATGAAAGCGATAAACATGAATAGAAACATAGAAACAAGGGTAAACCAAGGCCAACCTCATGCTCTACCTTCATTATACATTGCACAAGCACTTATGTAATTTTTTGGAATTTTATTTTTATCGATTCCTAATTTTCTTCCATTTAAAATCTATATTTCATCATTTTTTGGTATTTTTCTCTATTTTCTTTAATAAAAACTAACTAGAAATGAAAATTGATTGTGAGCTGTGGCCCTTAGGTTCTTTGACAGCAAAATTTTAGGGTTTTGTTGGCATTATGTCTCATATTTTCCATTTATTTTACAAAAAATCCATTTTACCCCTTAAACGCGTGTTTTACGGGTTTTATACCACTAATTTCAGCCATATCACTTATGATTTTCTGATTTTTAGAGCATAAACTGATCAAACTCATAGCAAATAACATCATGATGCATCATCAGCACATGGGAACAATATTTCATCAACCAAATAGCATAAAAACTCATTTTTGCTTCATAAAAATTGAAGTACCGCTTAGGTTTTGTGTCTCGGGATCTCGCTTTTGGTACCGGACTACGTGTCAACCCTCATTCAATGTCCAGTGTCTTCACAATCAGCAATCTTCATGTCTTCATTGATCCGGAAGCAATCCGGTCTCATCCGGACAAGCTTTTCTTTACCATTCTTCATTTTCCTTTTGCACACAAGAACAACTCCTTAAGGGAGAGAGAGGGAGTAAACAGAAAGACTAGAATTGGCTCTCTTCATTCAGGCCACCATTGGATGGGCGAAGACAGGTGATAAGACCGGCAAAGAGGGAGAAGATCGGGGGTATGATTGATTAGGTGGGTTATTTGCAGGCTGCAATCATGATCTCCATCTCCACATGGCGCATTTTTTGGCGTGAAGATGGCGCCTTCTTCCTCCATTCTCTCTCCACGTTTTTTTATGGCCCCCAAACTCAAAAATTGAAGGGGGGTTAAAATTCCCCCAAAGGGCACCCCTTTTGGCCCATTCAAATGTCCACCTTTTCATATCTGGCCCCTTTTGTGGCCATTTCCTCGTCCTGGCTCCGATTTGAGTGCTATAAATTTCTGCGCGTCTGGCTTGACATCCCGCATTGACTGCAACTCCTAACAACCCACACGGCAGTCTGAAAAATGATCAAAAATCCACAAGTGTCGCTCGAGCGCCTTTTAAAAGTCGTATTTCACTTGGTGCTTAAAATCGTCCTAGCTGGCGCCGCCGCCTTCGATGCTAAATAAATTTTCCCTAAATTTCAGATTTTTTGACAAATTTTAGGCACATCCTGGGCTCAAAAATCCACTCTCATCATGAAATCCTGCAGAGAGAAGAAGCATGAATATGGCACCATCTGCACGCAACGAAAAATGCGCTTCAATCCATGGAGATGGTGATTGCTGGCTGCAAGCAACCTATGTAATGGACATTGGGGCTGATCTTCTCTCTGTTTGCTGGTCTTATCGCTGCCCTTCACTCGTGAAATGGCTGTGGGAATGAAGAGATGGAAATCTAGTCTTTCTCTCTCCTCCCTCTCTCTTCCCTAAGGGGGTGTTCTTGTGTGTAAGAGGAAATGAAGAATGGTGAAGGAAAGCTTGTCCGGTTGGGGATCGGATTGCTTCCGAATCGATGTAGACATGAAGATTACTGATTGTGAAGATGTTGGACATTGAATATGGGCTGACCCCTAGTCTTGTAGCAAAACCGAGATCCCGAAACACGAAGCCTAAGCGGTAATTCAATTTTTATGAAGAAAAAATGAGTTTTTATACTATTTGATTGATGAACCATTGTTCCCATGGGCTGAATATTCATTATAATGTTGTTCTCTATGAGTTTCAATAGTTTACAATCTGAAAATCAGAAAATCATAAGTGATATGGCTGAAATTAATGTTATAAAACCCGAAAAACATGCGTTTAAGGGGTAAAATGGGGGTTTTTGCAAAATAAATGGGAAATATGAGACATAATGCCTACAAAACCTGAAATTTTGATGTCAAGAAACTTAAGGGCCACAACACACAATCAATCTTAATTTTTAGTATTTTTTAATTGAAGAAAATAGAGGAAAAATACCAAAAAATGGTGAAAGATGGGTTTAAAATGGGAGAAAATTAGGAAACGGTAAAAGGAAGATTCCAAAAAATTACATGTGTATTTGTGTAGTGTATAATGAAGGTAAAGCACAAGGTTGGCCACGGTTTACCCTCGTTTCTATGTTTCCGTTCATGTTTATCGCTTTCTTTGTAAAGAAATACACATAAAATGACCCTTTCACCTATCAACGAATGCAAAACATTAAACGGCAGGGTGAGAGGGGAGGTTGAGCGTCAAAATATAAACTAAAATTTGGTTTATGTGTTGTATCATGCCTATAGGACATTATTTTAAAATAAAGGGAAAGGCAGCATGAGCGTAAGGCTCGGTGTCTTTTCTCATTGTAGTATATAAGCGCTAGCATGGAAATCATGAAAAAAGAATGGTTTTGCACGATGCACAATGCTGATTTTCTTCTGTTTGTGCACTAAACCGGTCACATTATGCACTATGCATAGTTCATGGTATCAACGGAAAAGCTCGTGGAGTGCATAGCACTTGTTTTCTTAGGAATTTGAGCCACGATTGAGAGCGTAAGATTATCCCTTGTCGTTGGATAGAGGGGCGGTTTCCTAAGGGACTGTTAAGTAAGAACACATGGTATATCTCCTAGATTCAAAATGAAGAGTGGAGTTTGTTCGTCCGTTTTATATGTTGAGCAGCACATCAAGGGGCCAATCCCTGCGATGTAGGAGAGTTGCAGTGGGGCCGCAGTGTTTCCACCGAGAGGTTGCCTCCATGTATGTGATCATGGCATTGCCAATGTGTATGGGTTCTCCCTTTAAGGAGTTTATGAGAAAGGGAAACGTTGGACTACAAAACGATGAAACTATAAATGCATGAATTAGGCTTTAGGGCGGTTTTTCCTTTGGCAGGCAGATAGACGCTCGTGGTCCGTGAGGCTGTGAGGGTGTGTTTGTCGGTTATGAGTATGAGGTCCGCCGGCTAGTGCCAAAGCCAATGCCGGCCCATTTTAGGTCCCATCAGTGGTGCGTCTACCAGGAGCTACCAATAAGTGGTGATTCTCGAATCTAGGGTTTTTAGGGACCAAAAAGTTGGTTTATGTCCTCTGACAAGGAACGTCAAGCCGAAATACAAAAAGCAAAACTTGCTGAGAGGGCTAGACTGTAGTTGGAGATTGTAAGTCGTTATTTTTCTTAAACGAGTAGCCCGATACGCATAAGAGGTAGTGGTCTTAGTAACCCTACTGCTACACATAGTCCTCATCTAATGTCCTTAACGAAGTTAAGGATATGATGAAGTACTATACTCACATGATTTTTGAACAATATCGGCAAAATAGCTGTTGACGTCAATTTTCTGAAGAAGTAGCAGAATCTGATAGGGAGTCGACGCCCTAAAGAGGGTGGACCTTGAAGATTCAGCTGTAAGTGGTGTGGTAGACAACATTTTTCTAAAAACTGTCCAAATGTTAAATGTGATATTTGTGGGAAGTCGGGCCATTTAGCCGCTACCTGTTGGAGTAAGATTAGTTCCCTCCAACAAGGGAGTAAATAGCCAGGTCCAATTAATCATAGAGCGCAAGGTAATAACATCCAGCAAAATGATGGACCAAGACAAATATTTCAAAGGGGAAAGACCTCTATAGAAGAGTTGCCACAAGGCAATGGAGTTAGCCTTATTGAGGCTGTACGCATCAATGACGCCGAAACCTCTAACCTACAAGCCGTGACAAGAGGCCAAAAGGCTAAAGAGGGTGATAAAGATAATGTAAAACCGGTCGAGGAAAACCGTAAGCAAGGCGATAAGGGGATGCAAGTCTTGAATCCTGGCACAGAAGGTGGACCTCTAAGGCTTGTTGATAAAAAAATTTGATCCTAAGAAGGATGAGGAAGTGCCAAGAAAGAAGGCAAGAGCTAAAAAAGAAGCACCAAAACTGGTCCCGAGACCAAAGAAAAGGATGGTGTGGCGAGAAAAGAGAGCTTTGGCTACCTATCATCATTTTGATTTATCAAGTTCTCTTTGTGAAATCAAACCAGATGTAAACCTCTTACAGTTGATTAAATTATCTCCAGGAGTACGCAAGGAATTCAAGAAGATCCTGTGTATTGGGTATATTGTAGAACCTTTGGGCATAGCACGAGTAGGGGAAGATTGGTTTGATCATGCTGAAAAGAATTGCCCTAGGATTCCAGCATACATAGATGGAATATTAGTAGAGCATGCTATCGTAGACACTGGGTCCTCCGTCAATTTCATGAGTTTAGAGTTGATGGAGAGGTTGGTCTAGGCATCAAAAAAGATAGCTCCACCCTTCTCATAATGGCTAATGATAGTTTAAGACAACCAGAAGGTTGCGTTACTAAAGTCCATGTTATAGTTGCAAGTATAGAATGCTTCTTGGACTTTAGGGTAATAAGATTTGCAGGACGTCCTAGCTATCGAGTCTTGCTAGGTAGGCCTTGGATCTTACGAACAGATTGACAAGTTGATATACTCGTCGGTCGAGTGGTTCTAGGTAGAGGTGCTAATTGAGTAATAGTTTATGCTTACCCTGAGTCTCCTCAAAGTGAGAGAGCTCCTTTATCCTCTACTGAATTAGAGACCCCGTAGATGACCCATCTAGTAGTGAGACATCATCCAGTGATGAATCTAAAGAGGGGTCCACTAAAGAGAATATTTATCATATAACTCTAAATGAATTGATAGAGCCGCAAGATAGGATAAGAGACGCAGATGTGATTGAGTTGGACCTTGGCACGCCGAATGATTCACGGCCAATTAAATTAGGTTCCATGCTCAATTCAGCAGAAAGTGAGGACTATGTATCCTTGATTCAAGAATTCCGCAACATCTTTGCTTGGATTTATAATGAGCTGAGAGGCATTCCTCCCATCTTGGTTGTTCATACTATTCTTGTAAAAGAAGGCAGTCATATTGTGCATCAGAAAGTACGGCAAATGCCTTTTGACTTGAGGGATGGGCTATTTGAAGAGTTACAAAAGTTAAGGAAAGCTGGTTTAATCTTCCCTATACAGCACACAGAATGGTGTTCACCAATTGTTATCAGGAAGAAGAAAAACAACTAGATCCAACTGTGCGTAGATTTTAGAGAGCTGAATAAGCAGACGGTTAAGGATTACTACCCATTGCCATTTATTGACCAGATTTTGGATCAATTAGCGGGTAGGGAAATATATTCGTTTATGGATTGCTTTGCAGGATACAACCAGATGGCAATTGCAGAAGAGGACAAGTTGAAAACAACTTTTATTACTGTCTTTGGTACTTTTACATACCATGTGATGGCCTTTGGTTTGTGCAATGCACCTGGATCATGGCAACGAACAACAGACAAGACCTTTGGTGACATCTCCCCAGATGAGTTGAAAGTATTTATCAATAACCTAGGGGTAGCCAGTGTAAGGGAAAGGATGTTGATTAGTTTAAGAAAGTTCTTTGAGCGTTGTAGACATTTTTGTAACGCTCTTAACCCATGAAAGTGTCTTTGAAGTGCCTTATGGGCTATTGCTAGGCCATGTGGTCAGTTTAGTGGGGATTGCAACTAACCCTGAAAAGATCAAGGTTATAGTCTCTATGAGTCCACCACACACTTCGAAAGAGGTACATAGCTTTTTGTCATCGATAGGGTACTATCGGAGGTTTATGAATGCCTTGGCAGAAAGGACGTTGCCATTAACAAACTTATTATCCTTTAGCTGTCTATTTGTATGGAGCGACCCTTGTAAGGTAGCTTTCAAGGATGTGAAACAAGAGCTAGTAAAAGCACCAGTTTTAAAAGCACCTAAAAGAGGTGAGATATTTTATATATTTTCAGCAGCCATTATGCATAGTATCAGTTGTTGTTTAGCCCAAATCTGGGAGGAAAAGTGGTATCATCCGATAGCTTTTGCTAGTCAAAAATTGGGCATATCTGAAATTAACTATACCTACATGGAGAAATTGTGTCTTGCGATGGTCTTTGGGACAAACAAATTCAGGCACTACATCCTCTATGAGAAGGTAGTTTTCTATACGAAGGTGGAAGGGCTTAGATTGCTTATGAATAAGCTACAACCGCCTGATCGTCCGGCAAAGTGGTTAATCACTTTGCAAGAGTTCGATTATGAGATTAAGAGTACGCCACCGAGGTTGCAGGGTATTGTGGAATGCCTTGTGGATTTCGGGGAGCCGAAAGAGACTTTGGCTGAAGCAAGTGATATTGAAGAAATGTTTAAAATTGATATAGTTTCTATTCCATCTTGGTATGCTACTATCACGCATTATCTATCAACGGGAGAGACTGGAGCTCGTTTATCAAAATCAGAAAAAAGAAAAATCAAACAACAATCTTTGAAGTTTTCCTTGATCACAGGAACACTATATTGGTAGGGTGTTGATGATATCTATTGCCGATGTGTGATGCCTAACAAGGTTCCTTTCATCTTGGAAGAGTGCCATGACTTTGCGTGTGGAGGGCACTTAGCTAGACGGTTGACGGCATAGAAAGCTTTAAGAGATGGATATTGGTGGTCATCCATCTTCTAAGATTCCTTTGAGTATGTTAAGAGATGTGATACCTGTCAAAGACATGACAGCAAAGAGAATAGGAAACGCCCACTTATGCTTATCATGGCTATCCTTCCATTTGAAAAGTGGGGCATTGACTTTGTGGGTCCTATCCCCCCATCGTCTACTACTCAGAAGAGGTACATTATAGTAGCAATTGATTATTTTACAAAATGGTCAGAAGCGCGGGTGACGAGGCAGGACAATGCAAAAGAGACTATAAGTTTTCTTTTAGAGTAAATTATCTGCCGTTTCGGTCCACTGAAGGAACTAGTGTTGGACCGTGGAACCCACTTTTTGAATAAAGTGATCAAAAGTCTGACTGAAGCTTGGCAAATCAAGCATAATAAAACAATCCCCTATAATCTGCAAGCAAACGGGCAAGTTAAAAGTACTAATAAGCAGCTTGTGGGTATCCTATCTAAAAAAGTCTCTGAGAAGAAATGAGACTGGGACAGGAAGTTATATGTGGTAGTATGGGCATACAATACAACGTTCAAGTGAGCTACCAGCCATACTCCATTTAAATTGGTTTTTAGGAAAGAGTGTGTTTTACCCCTTGAAACCGAGTTGCCAACCATAGAGTTTGTAATTAACCACTCTTTGGGAGATGAGGATTCCCTCTTTGAAGGTTTTATGATTCATAGCCCACCTGGATGAACTGAAATTGCAGAGTTTATTACACCATGAGGTAGCTAAACATCGGATGAAGCAGTTGCACGACCTTAAAGCAAAGAAGTATACCTTTAAGAAAGGGCAATTAGTTCTATATTACGATGCGCGTAGGGAGTTGTTTCTAGGGAAGCTGGAACCTAGATGGGATGGCCCCTATAAGATTGTCAGGATAGGGAAAAATAGAACTACGGCTCTACTAGCTAATCTGTAGGGGAGTAGAGTTTAAAAATAAGGTTAATCTTACTAAGATTAAACCTTACTATTTCTAAGTATGCTAACACGGAAAATGCATTGTAGGTCCATGCTGGGGATGATTTGAGACCTGCAAAAGAGCTTAAAGCTGGTTGATGGGGCAGTTACTTCCTTATTTGGAGCACCCATATCTGGAGCAGAGATACATCAGGGGAAACTTATCTGGCGGAGCAAAGGATACAAAGTGATTGAGCAAGAAGACGGAACCTTTATGTGGGAGATCAAAGTCTTCTACCATCATTATTTATGACTGTTGACAAGTATCCCTGTTGAGTTTAATGAAGAACGTGGGATGGAGCCATCAGTTCATCCTCTAAACATGTTAAATTTTGACTATCATAATTACGAATAGAGAAGTTCGTGATGGTAGGCTATGTAAACCCATTGTGGACGTACACATTATATTTTGATGGAGCGTCCAAGGGCCCTAATAAAAAAGGGAGTGTTGGAGTAGTAATTCGAGATCCCCGACATAGAGTTACGATGAAGTTAGCTGCTTATCTCGGGGTAGGATTCACTAACAATATGGCAAAGTATAAAGCCTTGATTATGGGATAGCATATTGCCAAACAAGGTGGTATTCGGTGGTTGTTAGTAAAAGGGGATTCCCAGTTGATCCTGAATCAGCTAGATGGGACATACACAGTGCGAAATCCCATTCTTTGTATGTATCATCGAACTACGATGACCCTACTTGAGAGTTTGAGAGAGTGTCTTTTCAGCTGATTCCACATTACTGGAATCAGTTTGCAGATTCACTGGCAAATCTTGCTTATGAAGAAGACCTTTTCTTCAACTGTGGTCCTAGTTTGGATATTGCTATCAATAATGAGATAGAACCCGGTCGCTTGTGGGGAATGTTATCACAACATGCAATATATGGCAGGCGATGGTTAATATGGGTGATGCAAAGAGTAGCCGAGACCAATCTACCATTGTTATCTTGGACCCATAGGTTGATTAGACAATATGTTATGCGTACACCTCTTGCTATATATGGAGGAGGGATGGGTCATAATCTTATGCATTTAGTTTAGGGCTATGAGTCCTATTTTTTCTCCTTGGAAAGGAGCCTATTATTGTATATCTGTACTATTTCGGAGAGGGATGTGTAGGTGCTATTCTGTTTGATTTCGTTAGGCCAAGAGGGCCAGTTTTGCGAGTTTTTAAATGTTTTCTTTCATTAGGCCAAGAGGGCCAGTTGTCTGTTTAGTGCAGGTGTGGTTAATGGTTTTTTGTTTTAGTTCTGTGCTAGACAGGTTCGAAGAAGATCTTGGACAGAGCCTTTGTTGCGTGCAAGCTTCTCGTGGCCCTGTCCAAGTGATATCTCTCCTTTATGAGTACCATGCTTTTATGCTATATGTGTTTGTGTACTTGTAGGGAATTTTCTTTTCTTGGTTGGGGACAAGCGTCCAAGGCATGAAGTCCTAGGTTTAGGTTAGGTATGTCTGAGAGAGGTCTAAGTAGTCGTTGCCTCCTGTAAAGACATTGCCAAGCATCGAAAGACCTGTTTTAGAAGATAGTTCTAGTGACCTTGTTCAGCTAGCCTGCTAGGCAGCCATTCTAGGAGTTCTTGTTAGTTGTGAGGCAGTTAGCGAAGCCTGTCGGAAGGAAAAATGATGATGATAAAAAACCCTGAATATCTCAAAGAAAATAAATATATACAAAGGTGTGTAAAAAGGGGTTCTAACCCCTATAAAAAGTAGAAAAGAAAAGAAATAAAAATTTATAAGCAGTTGATCATCGCCTAACGAGGACTTGGTAGGTTCATGGGGACGAGTTTGACTCGAGGCCGATGCCTTGTCTTCCTAGGGGTGGCATCTTGCTGGCAAAGAAGAAAGTAAGGAAGGTTGGAGTGAAAATAAAAGTGAGCGTCAGAAAAGGATTAAGTGTCGCCTCACGAGGGCTTGGTAGGTTCTTGGGTATCGAGATAGGACCTGAGACCGATGCCCTGTTCTCCTTGGGTCACTACGCTCAGCTCCCTCCTTTTTACATGCCCGAGTATGGAGCAATAAAACCCTAAAAGAAGAAATGTGCTAAAAGAAAATACTTCTTGATTAGGCTATAGGAGTCCTTGCCTAGTAGGAGCTCCTGGTTGTGTTGTCCTTAGTTAGGTAGGTAGTTCAGACCACCACTTAGGGCAACCTCTTTGATAGTTCTTTTTAGTTTGGCTATGTTGGAGAAGTCGGTTAGTGACTAGCTTTGGACCTTTTATCAGATTATGCTAGGCCTACTCCTTGTGGATTTCATGCCTTGGTTTTGTTAGGGGGTAGGGTGAGCATTGTGCTATGTTTTAGTATGTATCTATTTTGTATCAGCTTGATGCTTCCTTTGGTTGTTTTGTGCCGATCTATTGTGGGATTTGATGGGCTGAGTCACCCTATCCCGTGGTCGCCAATGAGAGTGGAGTTTTGAGCCCGGGATATGCCTAAAATTTGCCAAAAAATCTGGAATTTCGAGAAAAAATATTTAACATCGAAGGTGGCGGCTCCAACTAGGACGATTTTAAGCACCAAGTGAAAGACGGCTTTTAAAAGGCGCCCGAGCGACACTTGTGGATTTTTGATAAATTTTCAAACTGTCGTGCGGGATGTCAGGAGATTCAGATAATGCGGGATGTTAAGCCGGACGCCCAGGATTTTTAAGAGCTCAAATTGGATGCCGAACGAGGAAGGAGCCAACAAATGGCCAAGATTATAAGAGGTGGACACTTGAGAGGTCAAAATTGGGCATGCCTTTTGGAGTTTGGACATTTTATGCCACATGAAATTTTTCATGCAATCCTGGAGAGAGAAGAAGCATGAATATGGCGCCATCTACACACAGCGAAAAATGCGCTTCAATCCATGGAGATGGTGATTGCTAGCTGCAAGTAATCTATGTAATGGACATTCGGGCTAATCTTTTCTTTGTTTGTTGGTCTTATCGCCACCCTTTGCTCATGAAATGGCTATGGGAATGAAGAGATGGAAATCTAGTCTTTCTCTCTCCTCCCTCTCTCTTCCCTAAGGGGCTGTTCTTGTGTGCAAGAGGAAATGAAGAATGGTGAAGGAAAGCTTGTACAGTTGGGGACCAAATTGCTTCCAGATCGATGTAGACATGAAGAATACTGATTGTGAAGATGCTAGACATTGAATATGGGCTGACCCACAGTCTCGTAGCAAAACCGAGATCCCGAAACACAAAGCCTAAGCGGTAATTCAATTTTTATGAAGAAAAAATGAGTTTTTATGCTATTTGATTGATGAAACATTGTTCCCATGGGCTGAATATTCATTATGATGTTGTTTTCTATGAGTTTCAATAGTTTATAATCTTAAAATCAGAAAATCATAAGTGATATGGCTGAAATTAATGTTATAAAGCCCGAAAAACATGCGTTTAAGGGGTAAAATGGGGGTTTTTGCAAAATAAATGGGAAATATGAGACATAATGCCTACAAAACCTGAAATTTTACTGTCAAGGAATCTAAGGGCCACAACACACAATCAATCTTAATTTTTAGTCTTTTTTAATTGAAGAAAATAGAGGAAAAATACCAAAAAATGTGAAAATTGGGTTTTAAATGGGAGAAAATTAGGAAACAGTAAAAGGAAAGTTCCAGAAAATTACATGTGTGTTTGTGCAACGTATAATGAAGGTAAAGCACGAGACTGGCCTCGGTTTACCCTCATTTCTATGTTTTTGTTCATGTTTATCGCTTTCTAGAAATACACATAAAATGACCCTTTCACCTATCAACGAATGCAAAACATTAAACGACAGGGTGAGAGGGGAGGTTGAGCGTCAAAATATAAACTAAAATCTGGTTTATGTGTTGCATCATGCCTATAAGACATTGTTTTAAAATAAAGGAAAAGGCAGCATGAGCGTAAGGCTCGGTGTCTTTTCTCATTGTAGTACATAAGTGCTAGCATGGAAATCATGAAAAGAATGGTTTTGCACGATGCAGAATGCTGATTTTCTTCTGTTTGTGCACTAAACGGGTCACATTATGCACTATGCATAGTTCATGGTATCAACGGAAAAGCTCGTGGACTGCATAGCACTCTTTTCTTAGGAATTTGACCCACGATTGAGAGTGTAAAATTATCCCTTGTCGTAGGATAAAGGGGCGGTTTCCTAAGGGATTGTTAAGTAAGGACACATGGTATATCTCCTGGATTCGAAATGAAGAGTGGAGTTTGTTCGTCCGTTTTATATGTTGAGCAGCGCATCAAGGGGCCAATCCCTACGATGTAGGAGAGCTGCAGTGGGGTCGCAGTGTTTCCATCGAGAGGTTGCCTACATGTATGTGATCGTGGCATTGCCAATGTGTATGGGTTCTCCCTTTGAGGAGTTTATGAGAAAGGGAAATGTTGGACTACAAAACGATGAAACTATAAACACATGAATTAGGCTTTAGGGTGGTTTGTCCTTTAGTAGATAGACGCTGCTGGTCCGCGTGAAGCCGTGAGGGTGTGTTTGTCGGTTATGAGTATGAGGTCTGACTAGTACCATAGCCAATGCCGGCCCATTTCAGGTCCCATCAGCATCCACCTTTTTCATTGGTGGGAGTATCAACATGGCAATGGCATGCTACTCTAATCAATCAACATGATATGCATTGCTAAAATTTTCATTCAACCCTTTACATGAAATGTAAGAGAATTGAAATTTGGCAAAATGAATGGGAAGAGGGTTATGCAATGCAATGACTCATTGCTGACTTACCCTTTTACAATGGATTATGATATTTTTTTTCATGAATAAAAAATTATTTTAAAATCAATGGATTAGAGTAAGAAATCTTATCATTCAATTGGGGCTTAATCAATTGGATTGAATGTAATGTTGGGACTGTCAAAAGCTTCTAATTCACTGATTGGATCAAATATGCATCAAATAAACAATGCATTTCATGATTGGACTAAATTAAGCAATGATTGATTGAAATTTGATGAAAATTTTACCATTTTTAAATCTCTCAATAAATTGGATAAAGCTCAATAATTCGATGAATGAGAGGGATTAAGAATTGAAGAGGAATACCTTTTGTATATTTGATGAAGGCTTGAATGATCCCCAAATGCTTGATGAAGTCTCTAGTTGTTTAGTGTTGCTGAAATAATCTTCAATCCTTGTGCATTTAATGCTTGGAAGCAATTTTGAGGCTTCAGAAGCTTAAGATTGAAGAATTAAATCCATTTTTTCCAAATTTGGACTCCTTAGAAGCTCTCGAGCTTTAATTCTTGGCCATTCGTACTCAATCCTTACAATTTCTACAAGAACCTTTACTGAAATGATAAAAATTGAAGCTTGAGTTGAAGCTTTCATGGCTATCCAATGGCTAGGGTTTCTTAGAAATGGTAGATGAAGAAAATGCCAACTTTTCCAACAATTTGTGGAAGCGTTTGCATGCCAAAGGCCAATAACCAAGCTTTGGACCAAGTGGTGATCAACAACATGAGAGATAGACCAGAGAATAGCCTGAAAATTGCATCGCAATTTTTGGGGATGTTTACAACAGTCAACATTCTAGCTTTTGTGCAATTGGGTACTCCTATTGAGAATGAACAGTGGAAGAAGATTGAAGCATGAAATGACTAGAAAACTTCATGATCTAAGAGGTAGAAGGAGATCTCTACTGAAAAATTCATGGAACCTTCAAAATAGGTTGAGGAAAGGGGAAAGAGAAGCCTCCCTTGAAAAGTAACCATAGTTTGTTTTCCTTCCAAGTCCAATTAACTCTTATTTGACCATGTTACCTTCACAATTGCATGAAATTTTGATGATAACCTGCTATTTTGTCCTTCCACTGCCATATATGTCCCAAAGATCCCTAGATATAGTCTTCTTCCAACTTTGGATGTCTTGCAAGCCATTGCTAGCCACTATACATGTCTTGTTACACCTATAGTACTTGTTTGAAATTGGTTTTTATGATGAAAAATTGGATTGAATATGAAGAAAAGAGAATAAAAATGGATCAAAGACCAATGATGTGATACCACTTGTCAAGAATTCGACTAGAGAGAGAGAAAGAGGAGAGAGAAAACTATAGAAAAGAGAGAGAAAGAGAGTAATGAGAGGAGAAAGAAAAACTAGAATGGAGAGAGAAAGACAGAAAGAGAAGAGAAGCCATAGAATCTATGAGCAAGGTGATGAGGAAAGAGATAGTAATATATTATGTTTCAAAAAGATCTAAAAATTTACGTGTCACTCCCTTTTATACCTATGTCAGTGTGACATTGTATTACTATTATTTCTACACTAGACATCTCTTCTTCCCAACTTCTTACAGTAATCAACCTACTCGTACTTATGATAATTAAAGTCTAATCAAGAGAGAGGGTGTAAGATAGGTAAAATCCGTCCTTCCTTACTAAACTCAATGGGAATGCTAGTAAGAACCCTATGATAGTGGTGACAATAGACCTTAATATCCTACATAAAAGATCTATCTTGCCACTCAGTAATGTGATGAACCTTACCCCACCAATCTCTCTCTTGATGGTAACACAGATCAAAATATGGATTCTCAAGATAAGAAATTATTTTACCCATCGAACAGTCTTGGTACCCTCTATAAGTGTAAGCTGAAGTTTGAAGTACCCACAAAGGTACCAAGTTCAACATCAACCCATATATATAATTGAGCTTCACTTTATTAGAATTTACTTTAGTTTTGAACTCTACCCCTTGCAAAACTGCTAAAAGGATTGAAGAGCCATTTTTTGTTGTATGAACAATTTTGTAAGGACCAACCCATTTATGTTCAAACTTGCTTGAAAATAGCTCATGACGGGCATCACAATATAGAACCAATTGACCCTTAATAAATCTATACTTCTTAGCCCAAAGGTCATGAAGTATTTTCATCCATATCTTCCCTAGCTTCTGATCTAATAATGCTTGTAATTGAATCTCCTCAAGATGTGCAAGGGAAATGATCCTTTCTTGCAACACTTCTTCTTCACCCAAAGAATGATTTAGAGCAAACTTTACTATAGGCAGCTCAATCTCCAAAGGTAGAACACATTCTTCTCCATATATCAATTAAAAAGGGGTGTGGACTGTAGCTCTTTTAAATGTTGTATTATAAGCCCAAATAGCCACATACAAATTCTTATCTCAATCACACTTACCTTTAGATGCAGTCTTGGATAAAATCCCCACAAGCTGCTCATTGGTACTCTCTACTTGTCCATTAGCCTAGGGTTGTAAGGCAGCGTAGTCTCATTATATTTAATCTTCAAAGCTTCCATCAAATCCTCAATCGCTTTATTAAAAAAATTCATCCCACAGTCATACACAAGATTCTTAGGTGGACCAAAATGGCAAACAATCTATTCCAAAATAAAATTAGCAATTTCCTTGACATTATCATTCATCATAGTGTGGGCTTCAAACTATTTTGTGAAATAGTCTATCATCACAATGATATAACACTTTCATGTAGTTGACGAAGGACGTACAGGTCCAATGAATTCAATGTCCCACTTCTCAAATGGTAATATAGCCATGATAGAAGTTAGTGGACACTTCCTATTCTCCCTATTATCATGTCTCTAACATACATCACATCTCTTGACATACACAAATGCATCTTGAAAAATGGACGGCCACTAATATTCGACTCTCAACACTTTCTATGCAATCAACCATCCAGCAAAGTGCCCTCCACAAGTGGAGTCATGACACTATTCCAAGATAAATGGAGCCTCATTAGGTATAACACATCGATGATAAACATCATCGATCCCTTGCCAATATAGTATTCCTACAATCAATGAAAATTTCAAGGCTTGTTACCTAATTTGTTTCTTTTCAGCCTTTGACAAAGCAACTCCAGCCTCTCGTTTGGATAGATAGTGTGTTGTTATGGAAACATACCAGGATGAAATGGAGGCCATATTGATTTTGAATAGACCCTTAAGGTCATTACCTTTAGCCCAGACTTCCTTTGGCTCCTTGAAATCCACAATATATTCAACAATGTCCTACAACTCTAGTGGCTTACTCTTAATTTCATAATCAAACTCCTATAAAGTGATTGATCACTTCACTAGGTTGTCAGGTGGCTCCAACTTATTCAACAATAGACTTAGTCCCTCTTCCTTTGTATAAACTACTACATTTTTATACAGAATGTAGTGCTTGAATTTCTCCATTGCAAAGACCATCCCAAGGCATAGTTTCTTTGTGTAGGTATAATTAATCTTAGATACCTCCAATTTGCAACTAGAAAATGCAATTGGATGGTACCACTTCTCCTTCCATATCTAGGCTAGATAGTAGTTGGTACTATATATCGTAGCCATTGGAAATATATAAAATATCTCACCCCTTTTAGATGCTTTCAAAATTGGCATTTTTTCCAATTGTTGCTTCATGTCCTCGAAGGATACTTGATACAGATCACTCCAAATAAACTAATGGTTAAATGACAATAAACTCATTAATGGAAATTTCCTCTCAATCAGTGCATTAAAAATTTGTTGATAATAATCGATTGATGAATAGAGAGCTATACACGTCTTTGGAAATACATGTTGGACTCATAACGATGATCTTTTTAGGATCAAGTGTAATACCAGCGAAGATAGCCACATGGCTGAACAACAATTCATAGGACACTCCGAAGATACATTTCCTTAGTTAATAGCAATGGAAAACTACCTGCACCATTCCAAATATTTTCTCAAAATGATTAATTGTCTCTCCCTAATGGTGGATGCCCTTAGATCATCAATAAAGACTTTTAGCTCCTCTTGGAAAATATCACCAAAAGATTTATGAGTCATACATTGCTAAGAACCTAGCACATTGCATAGTCCAAAATCCATAACATGATATTCAAAGATACTAAATACAATGCTAAATGTTGCTTTCAACTTATCTTCTTCTATGATAGCCATTTGGTTATAACCAATGAAGTAATTCATAAACAAAAAGAATATCCCTATCTGCTAACTAATCTAGAATCTAATCAATAAGTGGATAATAATCTTTGATCTTTTGTTTATTGAGCTCCCTAAAATCTATGCAAAGTCAAATTTGATTTTTTTTCCTAATAACTATCGATGAAGCCGTAGTACAAGATGAAGTTGATGAAGACGATGATGGAGGGGGGGGAAGGCCACGTGGCTAAGCACCCCCCTTGAGCATATCGAGGCCGTGCCCACCTGGGAGGCCAAGGAGCCCCCCCCCCCCCCCCCCCACCCCACCCCCCAATCATGTAGAACAAGTGGGGGGTGGGGGGGGGAGACCACCACACCTCTTCCACATCCCCCCCCCCCCCCAATAATACACCCCCCACCACCTATAAAATCCTCCCCTGCCCCCATCATAAAGAGAGGGGACATTACCTCTTACCCCCCCTCCCCTCCTTGCTATTGAGAGAATGAGAGAGAGGAAGAGAAAGAGAGAGAAGAGAAGAAATAGGAGAGAAGAGAGAGAGAGAGAAAGAGAGAGAGAGAGAGAGAGAGAGAGAGAGAGAGAGAGAGAGAAGAAAGAAGAAGAAGAAGAGGGAGAGAGAGAGAGGAGAAGAAGAAGAAGAAGAAGAAGAAGAGAGAGAGAGAGGGAGAAGAAGAGAGGGAGAGACATAGGAGAAGAAGAAGAGATGGAGATAGGGAGAGGAAGAGAGAGGGAGAGAGAGAAGAAGAATATGAACATGAGAGAGAGATAGGGAGAGGAAGAGAGAGTGAGAGAGAGAAGAGAAGAAGAGGAGGAAAAGAAG
This sequence comes from Lygodium microphyllum, assembly GCF_053477565.2. Taxonomy (NCBI): domain Eukaryota; kingdom Viridiplantae; phylum Streptophyta; class Polypodiopsida; order Schizaeales; family Lygodiaceae; genus Lygodium; species Lygodium microphyllum. The sequence continues at coordinate 77,899,426 of NC_141163.1, read as the reverse complement.
AAGAGAAGAAGAGAGGGAGAGAGAGGAGGAGGAGGAGAAGAAGAAGAAGAAGAGGAAGAAGAGAGGGAGATAGGGAGAGAGAGAAGAAGAATAAGAACTTGAGAGAGAGATAGGGAGAGGAAAAGAGAAGGAGAGAGAGAGAAGAAGACAAGAAGAAGAAGAAGAAGGAGCCCTTCCCCTCCTTAGAGGGTGACCATGCGCGTTGCTCTTCTCCTCATCTCCCCGCAAGTCTAATCCTCATATCCTCATGAGTTTAGTCATCATCTCCCTGCAAGTCTAATCCTCGTCTCCCCATGAGTTTAGTCCTTGTCTCCCTATGAGTCTAATCCTTTTGAGAAGAATCACCCCGGCACACCATCTTTCTGATAAGATAAAAAAGTGATCTATAGGCTAGAAGTATGGCCCCCAAACGAAGAGAGGCACACATCAACAGTAATCCGACATCAAACAATGGAGCCATCGGCCAAGGCATTTCTGCGAATATGAATAAAATGTCGGGTATGGATAATTCATATTTGAATATCTAGGTAATAGATATGTGCATGAATTCAATTCAACAAGTAGCTTGAATTTATCTTTTTTGATAATTAATGAACTCATAGAGGATCATAGGTTAATTCTTTTCTCAACCATAGATGGCCTCGCATAGATTTATGTGTATGGAGGATTGAGGTTTGCACAAACCCAGGTACTTACATACTTTGCATCCCAATGCTATGCGACGAAGTCATACGTGGCATAAAGAACATAAAGGTTACTTAAAGGTTATGCACGTAGATGGTGCATGCATGGGAAAAATTATATGACACATGCATCGATGGTACACAAATTGACCTTGCATTAAAGTCTTGCTAATATCACGAGCTACTAGCTCATCGGGTTCTTGAAGTTATGCGTAGCTAGTGCAAATAACAATCATTAGGACAAGCAAAAAGTTTAAGGACTAGGAAACCCTAAGTTGACGAAAAGACCAATGCTTTTGTACTTGTTGGGGAAGAAGGTTGGGTTATCGATCAATGTAAGTGACTACTAGGACTTATGTCTTGTATAGTGTTTGAAACCTTAACATATGCTGAAAGAAGGGTGTGTTAAGTAAATTTTACATGGAACCACTCATGATTCCAAGGGAGAGAGTAAATACCCGGTCTGAAATAGAGTTGTGGACTGCAGTGAGCCCAACTTCTAGTGCATTGGAAGATCCTATTCTAGACAAAGGATAGAAATTATGGTGCCATGTGATTTGGACCGAGTACTTCTGTTGGACAAAAGGGATACATAATTTCTCCTGTATGGATAGAAGATAAAGATTAATTGGAAAATTAGTTAAGAAACGTGTTTGTCAAAAGGGTTTGCTTGCACTGTTTTCGTGTCTGTGCGATAAGTTACGTGAATGAACCCTCTTCCCTAAAAGGCTTAACAACTGAAGCTAATTTTAAATGTCACAAATAATTGTGGTAGGACCTAATTAGAAAACTAAAGCTATCAAGGGAAGTGAATGGGCAGAATCCTCGATGGGTTCATCCTACAGCAGGGTGGTCCCAGAGAACTAGGAGGCTTCTCACAAGGTTTTACAGTCGTTGGACTTTAGGTATTGTTAAGTTAGGGCCTTAGGGGACCGGATGGGACTATGCCCTATGGTTAGAGAGGTTGAGTAGCACATCCCTCTTGTTTCCCATTCTCTTTGAACCAAGTGCGGCATGCATCTGTTTTCAAGCCAGGTATCTCTGCGTAAAGTAGGATGTCCAGGACCCGCGACACTAAAATGCTCTTAGGAGACCTTGGTCCCTAGGAACCCAGATCTCGAGTCAACCTTAGTGGGTTATCAGTTGTGAATGTTCCGTTGGAAGGCGGACTTGGGAGACCCTAGGTGACAAACTCGAAACATTCCATGGGAGTGCGAGCGGTGACGCTTAGATTCGTTTCGATGGACCGCTAAAACGTGCCTAGACAGCCGATAGGCAGGCACATTACAGTATGTTGTATAGAAAATATTAAGCCAACCTTATGCCATTTTTGTAGCTCCTCAAATAGTCCCTTCCTTAGCTCAATAGGAATATGCCCCACTTTCTGTCAAACAAGATGGCTATCTTACTTCATAGAAATAATATGCACAACTAGACTAAGAGGAATACCCCTCAGCTCATCATAGCTCTAAGCAAAAATATCACGAAATTCCTGAATCAAGGAAACATAGTTCTTCTTCTAGACTAAGCATAGATCCTAATTTAATTAGTCATGGCTCATCCAACATACCGAGATCTAGCTCAATCACATCTGCATCACCGTTTCTATCTTGAGTTTCTATTGACTCATTCAGAGTCACCAGGTGGACATCTTCTATAATGGACCCCTCTCTTGATTCATCGCTTTGACAAAGTCTCAGTGCTAGAAGCATCCTATATCCCATCTAATTTTTTCAAAGATAAAGGCACTCTTTTACTTTGATAAGAATCAAGATATGCATCCACTATTTCATGTCTAGTACATTTACCAAAAATCGAATGACCAAGGAGTATATCAACTTGATAGTTGGATTGCAAGATCCATGGCTTTCTTAAAAACACTTGATAGCTTGGCCACCCTACAAACCTAATAACTCTAAATTCTAGAATGCATTCCATATTACAATAGTCACATGGAATTTGGTAATGCAACCTTTTGATTGCCTTAAACTATCATCTAGTTCCGGTCTTTTCATCAATTTTGAACTCATAATGTTGATGGAGTATCATGTATCCACAGTGGCATGATCCACTAATATGCCATCAATATATGTTGCCACCGTTGGGTAATGCTTTTTAGAATGTTCAAATGAGTCGCCTCCCACATGGGCTATTCCCAATGGCTCGATGATATACCCAATGCAAAGAATCTTCTTAAACTCTTTATACACTCCTGGAGATAACTTGATTAGCTATAGGGGACTCACATCAGGATTTACCTCATAAAGAGAATGTAATAAATAAAATTCATGGTAATTAGCAATGGTTCTCTTTTTCCACCAAAGGAGACAATTCTTTATCTTGGTTTGTTGCTACATAGGCTTAAGTGTCTCTTTTTTGGCTTTTACCTATCAAGAATCGCATAATGGGGGGATGTGCTTGAGCTGCTCCACCAAACACACACTATATACACAAGAGGAAGCTCATTCAAGAGCACAAGAAGAGAGATGGAGGCCAAAACGTTTTCTTGTTGATTTTTCTTCTTCTTCCACACACTATACAATGTACACAAAGTATAGATAAGATACAATATAAAGGAAAGTGACCTTCTAAGTCAAACAATGCATAACCGACTACACTAATCGACTAGCCTTATATCTTTGCCAGCTGTAGGTAGGTGTAACAAACTAAATATAAAAAGTGATAAGTCAGTGGCTATGTGAGCATCATAATGACCACCAACGTGCTAAGTGTAGACGTACGGACTCATCTAGCCAGGTGGTCCATCATCAATATCCGCACATGTTGAGCTTGCCATCTCAACACTCCCCCTCAAGCTCAATTCTATCTATGCAACTCCAAGTAAGCTTCGACACTTTTGAAGCTTCTCTACACCCAATGCCTTTGTGAAATGTCAGCTATCTGATCCTATGTGCTGATATATACCAAGTAAATCTCTCTTGCAAGTACCTTCTCTCTCACAAAATGGTAGTGCACCTCAATGTGTTTTGTCCTAGCATGGAACTCTGGATTCCTAGCTAGCTGTATATTGCTCATATTGTCATAATGAATGACAACTGTACCATCTCCCTGCACATCCAAATCACCTAATAGCTTTTGTAGCCATACTACCTCACATGCTGCCATAGCAGCACCTCTATACTCAACCTCTGTACTCGATAAAGCAACTATAGATTTCTTTTTGTTGCTCCATGTAGCTGCTGCACTACCAAGGGAAAACATGAATCCACTTATAGATCTTCTATCTAATGTGCTACCAACCCAATCTATATCTATGTATCCAAATACCTGTGCGTCCTTAATTGCCTCATAAAAAAGTCCATAATGTAAAGTGGACTTCACATACCTCAATATACGTCTAACTATAGCCAAATGAGGCTTTCTAAGCATTTTCATAAACTGACTGACAAGGCCAACATCATAGCCAAGTCTCACCTTGTGATAGTAATGTAAATCAAACTCCCTACTATCCTCCTGAACATAGTAGGGTCTTCTATCTTCCTTGAACAGTCATCAATAAATGCAACAAAGTATTTGCTGCCACCAAGAGATACATTCTGTGTAGACCCCTAAACATCTATATATACTACATCAAGTATATTTCTGCTCACTTTTCTATCTGCAAGAAGGGTTGTCTCGCCTACTTACCAAATTGGCATGCTTCACAGACTTTATGCAATTCTTCTGCTCACTTCTCTATCATGCGAGAAGGGTTGTCTCACTTGCTTATCAAACTGGCATGCTTCACAGACTTTATGCAATTCTGCAACTCTAAAAGAAGGAAACCCTATAACCAATCCTTTAGACTGCATTAATTTCATCCTTTGCACATTTGCATGTCCAATATGTTTATTCCATATTTCAATATTTGCAACTACTCCTTTTCCTTTAGCATACATAGCAACATCCATTGCAAGAATTCCAGCATCTAAAGTGAACATTCAGCCAACTCTACTTCCTTTTGTGACAAACCTGCACTTATCATTAAAGTCTTCTACAAAACAACCTTTTGCATTGAATCGGACCTGCAACCTCTGCTCTACCATTTGGCCAATAGACACTAGATTCTTTGTAATTGATGGCATATGTAATACATCTATCAGGCTCTTTGTCTAGCCATCATACAAGGACAAGGGAACCTTTCCAATGTGTGAAATTGGGTGGCACGAATCATCACCCGTCTACACATAATCTGGGTTTTGTAAGTCCTGCATCTCTCCAAACCATTCAACATGACTGGTCATATGATTATATGCACTTGAATCAACATACCGTACATCATCATATGTCCCCTTTCCTGTAACTACATTCATCATATGCTGCATAACAAACTGATGCTCATTTTTGTCTTCATTCTATCCTGAAGATGATGCATAGTTTCCTTGCTACAATTTACCACTGCGAATATCATCCTTCTTAGCATAACAATTGGCTGCAATATGTCTTTTTTTGCCACAATAATGGCAAACAATAGCAGAATTTCTAGAGCCTCTATTCTACCATCCACCTCTTGCTCTAGAGCTTCCCCTGCCTCTAAAGTTTCCTTTGCCTCCTGAAACCTACATTTCACCAAACTATTGATTAAACCTGTTTTGCTGGTTATCACAAGCACGTCCCATACCAAGGCCTCTCAAAGAGGATCTACCATGTCCCCATTCTGAACTTGAGTAAAATTCTTGAACCCGTTCACCATTTTTTTCAGATGAGTCTCTTCGGTAATCATGAGAGAGATCAACTCATCAAAATTTGAAAATGTCTTCCGTATATATACTAAAGTAACAAATGATTTCCATGCCTTCTCATTGTTAAGGCCACTCAAAGTGGATGAAACAAAATCATCATCATTAGGCATTGCATCAATTGCTACTAAAGCATCTACAATGCTCCTCACCTTCAACACATACTCATTGACAGACATTTTCCCTTTCTTCAAGGTATTCAACTCTTGCTTGAGTTGAATCTTTCCTGCCTTTGTATTTACTGAAAACATTTTCTCAAAAATTGTCCAAGCTGCATGTAAAGTTTTTGCATTCCTGATATGTCCCAACATTGTATTATCAATGACTAAAGTTAACTAGTACATCACCTTTTTGTCTTTTGCATTCCATTATTTCCATGCTTTTAATTCATCTGCAATTAGAGGGATACCCAGCTCTGGCTCCTTTTCTTTACCTGAAACAAAATCATAAATGCCCTTTCCAATGAGGAAGTTCGTCACACAGAACTTCCATGAAGGGTAGTTGTTTTTATCAAGCTTCTCAATAATGGGATTTCCACTGTTCTCTGCCATTATCACAAACAAGGATACAACACAACAAGCTAGTCTTCTGTAATCTTTCACAACACGTGCATAGTACTACACCAAGCAAACTTTTTCACTGATTGCTCAATAGTACATATAATATGCAACTTGTTTGTAGATAAATCTTATGTTTGCTTCCTGCAAACACCTCAAAAATTACAGATTCGCAATATGTAACTTGTGCACCCACTTCCAATTAATACATCCGAAATCATAGTGTACCCTGAAACTGTTGTCCACAACCTTGCAGCTCTAAAGCGGGGCCTGAAATAGCCTCAGACGCCCAAAATAACTACAGGGAAGCCCTTAAGGGCCAATCTATAGAATATATAGTGCTCTGCTCGCACACCAAATCTGACAGCAATCTGAGATTTTTTCTCGACCCTGTTTTCGGTGCCTCCACAGGCACTATCCAAGAGAGAGAGTGGAAGAATGAGAGAGCTTCCTACATGTTGCTTGGTTGCTCAAACCTTGCTTCTTCTCCTTGAATTCAACCTTCAAAATCATCCTCTCTCAATGGCATGGCTCCTCTGATACCATGTCAAGAATCGCGTGATGGGAGAATGGGCTTGAGCTGTTGCACCACATTGTATACTCAAGAGGAATCTCACTCAAGAACACAAGAAGAGAGATGGAGGCCAAAACGTTTTCTTGCTGATTTTTCTTCTTCTTCCATACACTATACAATGTGCACAAAGTATAGATAAGATACAACATAAAGGAAAGTGCCATTCTAAGTCAAATAGTGCATAACCGACTACACTAATCAATTGGCATTATATCTTTGCCAGCCATAGGTAGGTGCTATAGATAGGTGTAACAAAATAAATATAATAAGTGATAAGTCAGTGACCATGCAAGTATCATAATGACCACCAACGTGCTAAGTGTAGACATGTGGACTCATCTAGCTAGATGGTCCATCATCAATATCAGCACGTATTGAGCTTGCCATCTCAACATTACCTTCTTCTTTGGCAACTCCTTATTGGACTCAACTTTGCCATTAGTAGCTTTTAGAGGACCGGCTTGCACATTAGGATGATTAAGGACTTGTGTCCCCTTATCATCCTGTTTAGGGTTTGCCTTAGCATGTTTTATATTATCTCTAATGCCTTCTTTAGCCCTTCATTAGGGCAAAAAATGCTTCAAAAAATGCACTTGTAAGAAAATGATTAAGTTGCTAATTAGTTGAGATTTCTGAACAATGAAAACACCAAATTTGGTTGCTCAGATGTGATTAATGAGAGAATATTGAATTCATTAAAGAGCTCAGCCATTAATTATCCCTCATCTTTAATTTATGTCAAGGTCACCTTTTTGGCTGTTTTTTGTCTTGAAACTTGGGAGAATTTGTATTTTCGAGAAATATCCACCTATCTCACGGTTTGTCTACTCCCACATCCTCTTTTTACATGCTCTTTCTCCACACTCATTCTCCATTCTCTTTCGCCATTCTCTTCTTTGTGCTCACTTTCTTATCGATGTGATCATTGATCTGCTAAATGTTAAGCAATACCTCTGCAAGTAATGCAAATACGAGCACATGCAAGTAAAAACTCACCATCCAACTAGATCCAATTTATTCATCTTGGAGAAGTATACATCATCAAGTAAACAGATGAGATGGAGATCAACAGATTACAAACTCAAGGAAAAAAACATATAGATTTGTGGGTGGATGGAAATATTTATCCCAATGATCCTTCAACACATAAACCTCCTAATTTTTTTAATATTCATGACTACGTGAGATATGTTGGGGAAGGTTGATATGTTGGGGAAGGTTATAATGGGATGCTTGGCTATTGTAAAAGGTTATACTCTACATCTTACACATACATGCCTCAGATGAATGAAATGAGAAAATCATTATTTATTGCACCATAGACAAGCATTCAGGAGCTTACAAATAAGATTGATGTTTTGGAAAATGCTAATAAGTCATTACAATAGAATTCACAGAGAGAAAGAGACCATTAAAAAATATAACTAGATTCTGTGAGAGAGTCAAGAAAATCTTGCAACAAAGAAATATGTCTCTAACATGTCAAGTATTAATATTCAAGAGAGTGAGGAGAGAATAATTTTTTTAAAAGAGACCATGAATAAGAATGATCTTTTGAGGATTCTTAGGTTTCCTCAGAATATGGATTTGAGAGGCCCAACTCTCAAAGAATTGGTCAAGGACTTAAAGGACATAGTAAAACCAAACAAAATTGTAGAGACGTGATATTGTGGGCATTAGTAAAAAATATTATCAAAATCTCCCAAGATTATAGTTTAAAAATCTAAAATGTAATAGAATAATTGCATTTGGGATACCTTAAGCTCTAAGAGTATCGGTTGCAAGGACTGCCATGAATCATAAGATTCCACAAGTTTTCAAGGAATACATTCATATTGAAGCATCTATGCCATATAAAAAGACAAAAATAAAATCTAGTTTTGAATACATTTCCATTCCTTCACTAGTACCGGGGACTCTAGGAACCCATCCTAATTCGCGTGAGGGTCAAGCAGTTCCTATGAGCGATCAAGAGATTTATGGCTAGAGCCCCCTAGCACTCCCACCTCCACCTACCAAATGGATTCCTCACCAAGCGACCTCTCGCCATCGAGGCTGGTCCAAAGCTCCTTGCGGCGGTACAAAACAATCCCCCTTGGAGTAGGATTCTGTGTCTAGCCGTGGGGAGGCATAGTGCAATCTTTTCTCTTATTATCCTGATTATATATTTACAATCAGCTCTAACCGCTACAAGCATAATTAATCATTCTTGCGCAACCATCAATACATACATAAATTAAAAAAAGAAACGGCAACAAGTGTTTTTAGCATAGGAAGCAGCCCCACCCAATTCTAGGGTTTCTCTTTTAAGGTCCCACCTTATTCTTAGGATTTCGCTTCCTACTTACAACTCTTTTTTTCGGATCCGCAAGTTATTTCACGAATTTGAAGTCTATTTTATCCTTATGAAAACTTGGTATTTTCACCCTAAAAGATAATATAGGAAGTTATACCTATGGCAGGCAATTCATGCGCTGCCCTACCCTAACCCACACTTAGCAAGATTTCAAATGCTTTACAAGTGTTTTTAGACATTAGAATTTGTATCGACAAATTCTTATCAATGTCCAATAAGTCTTGCAGACTTTCAATATTTATTTAAATTCCTTGATACTGATAGTTTCAAGGTTGTCGAGTATTTCATATTTGTTTTTGCTTCAACATCCTTGACATTTTAGGTAAGGTTTTCTCGTTGATTCATATGTGGGTCGACTCATGATATTGATGCTCTCGCTAATATAACCATTAATATTAACATTGTGTGTGTTTTCAGTAAGAAAATTATTTTTATTTTATTCTTCTCATATTCTATGGTTTAATCGACGATGTCCGACCATTTGTCGAACTTTCAACATTATCTAGGAAGATCAATTTTCATTTAGCTATGTCATAAATGCAATGCTAATTGTTTTTCTGAAAACTTTATTCTAAGCAATGCAAAAATTATAAGTGTAATTTTTCATTCATCTTTCAGACATCGAATTATATTACTACGCACCTAATTTATGCGCTTCTAGTATATATTTTTCCATACAATTTTCTGTTGATTTAATGCATTGATTATTTCATGATATTATGTAAATGATCTTCTATAAATTATTATAAGACTTATATGCATCTATTTATCATTAGAAAAATGAAATAGAGATAGTCACTTTTAGGAAAAAATTATAAAATATTCCCTTCCCTAACACCGTCTACCTTTTTTTAGTTATTATAATCACACACGTCATTAACAAAATAATAATAAATATCACAAAATAAACCATAATTATGATATTTTCTTCATGATAGGCATAAAATCAATTTTCAAGTGAAAGAGTCTTTTCACTGAATAGTTTTTTATTATATTACTTAGGCTATTTTCTTAAGCGGTAGTTTATATGCAGTTTCATTAAAATGTGTTTATAATCATTTAAAGCAAAATATAGCAATAAGCTTATAAAAATTTATTTTTTTCCAAACCGATGAGATGTTATCTCTATCATGTTTATAGTAACGGGGGTTTCGCCAATTCCTACCGCGTCATTTTCTCCATTGACAGCGTTTCTTGCTTCTTTTTCTTCAAATGGGATTCTTGAAATTTTGCAACCTCGTGGAGCCATGGATGTCAGGCCAAAATAATGTGGTAGATTAGGGAGACTTGTTGGTCCTCTAGGAAAATTTTGCCAATGTTTTGCTTAGCGATATGGCTGTATAGAAGAAAGGTGTAACAGGGGGTAGAGAAAATGGAAATGAGGTAGAAGAGGGGTATTTTCCTTCTTCAAGGCTCAAGCTAGAATGGAAAAGAGCTGTAGAGAAATTTTTTCATCATCAGGAGGTCTTTCTTCTTGCTTTCTTTGTAAATGAGAGGGGTTGTATTTATAGCCATGAGGGGGAAGCATGCAATCACTCATTCTTTTGGCTACTTGTTAAGAGCTAAGTAAGCTTGATAAAAAATGTTTTTTGATTGCCTACCACTACAACAAAAAGGCTCCATAGATGCGCTTGTAGATGCAATATTTGAATTATGAAAAAAAATATTGGGCACACTTATTAACGCGTCTATTTTCACGTCTAAAAAATCACGTTTAAAAGCGTGCTTATGATCAGAGTTACACGCACACTTACACGCGCCTATAGACGCGCGTATAAACGCGCTACATAAATATATAATCATATTTATAAAAAAGTGGACATATTCATATTGTGCATCTATACAGGCGTGTATCTACGCATCTAAAACCACGTTTACTCTGAAAGTTTTTGATGAGAATAGACGCACATTTATCCTGCAATTTTGACGCGCTGATAGATGCACAAAATAGAGGTATAGAAAAAACCAGAGAGCATGTGGCTTTGCAAGCCACATGCTCTCTGGTTTTTTTTCCCCCATCAACATCAAATTGTATGCTTAGGAAAAACAGAGAAAGATTATTTCGAAGATTGGATACTGAAAACAAAACAATGTATGTAGCACACAAAATTTTATGTATATATATGAAACGTTTTTACATTATGAGTTCTAGTGCTTGTGACGTCATGGTCACAAGCACTAGCTGAAAGTAATACATATCAAAAATGAAAATTACAAGCCAAGGGGAGACATGCATGCATGGTGCTCCTCTATATCTCCTCAGAAGAGGCATCATCATCGCTACCACCACCGCTGCTTGTGCCGCTGCCATTGCCGCCACCGCTACTACTAGTCCCCCCTTTGCTATCCTCAACTGCATCAGGGTTCACCTACACAAAGGATCAAGGTATATAAATACCATTACAAATAATAAATTAGAGTCATCTATACTTTTCATGTAAAAAATAAAACATACCTCTTCTGGTTGTGGAATCCTCATGGCGCGATTATATTGCTCCTCCGTGATGAGTCCCTCCTCGTAGAAATGCTGCCAAGTGGATGCCCGGTTATGATCTCGATGGTAGCCTACCTCTCTAGGAGTAGGCATCCTACCAACGATATGATACTACAAAACAATTTGAACATACAATGTATTAAAACACACTACATAATGAAGTGAAACAAATTACAAATTTTAATTTAAAAAAGAAATCAAATAATACTTACAAACTCAGCCTCCCATGACTCCCTACCACCCGATCCATAATGCAGCGATCCCATGGTTGCCATCTGGATACATCGCGCCTTTGCATGCTGGCGACTTGTCATTTTCTCCGTTGCTCTCTTCTTGGCCTCTTTCCGCTCCTTGCGGTAGCAATTGGGTGGTTGGCCATATACAGGGCGCCCCTGCTCTTGTCTCCGCAATGACTCCTTGGCGCGCGTCATAAGGTGAGACCTCTTGTTATGAAGCGCGTCTCTCACCTTTGACCGTCCCCAATCATCTGAGAATCGTGAATTCTCAAGATTAGGGTACCTTTTATGTACTGCCTGCAGCACCTCTTGCCACAAACCATTTTTTTGGTGCTTGAAGGGAATCATGCAATCTTTGTATGTGGCATGCACGACACTCCTCAAGTAGGCTATCACTTCCCTCCCCTCAAAGTCATGCAAGATACCACCAATATCAGTGATAGAGTAGTACATTTGTGGAGGCTCACCTCTCTCATTTTCCGATGAGGGTGATCAAGAGCCACCACCTAGGCAACCCCCACAAAGCCCTCGACCTCCTCGTCCTCCTGCACCACTCTCCCTCCTCCCTCGATGTGCACTACCCTCTACCTCACTCGATATACGTGCTTCTGCAGATGCACGTGCTTCGGCCGATCCATGTACCTCAGTTGATCCCTGTGTAGGCAAAGATGTGATAGGTGTCCCAGACATCACACTGAAAACCTCCTCTGCAGTGGGAGGGCGACCAAGATAATTGGTCATCTCCCCTATGAATTGCTCCTTGTTGAATGGGGTGTTGGAGGATCCAGGATTCCACATCTACACAAGAAATATCATATCACCCTATGTAGATAAAACATATTACATGCAGCGTCTCTGTGCGCGTCTATACCTGTGTCTCTATGCGCGTCTATACCTCCGTCTCTGTGAGCGTCTGTCAGCACGTCTCTGTGGGTGTCTGTCAACATGTCTATTTCCGCATCTATAGCTACATCTACACTGTCATTTGGACGCGCTGATAGACGCACACAGTCGCACCATTTCTTCTCAAACTTGCTTAAAAAACAAAGCTAAAAAACCTCCATAGATGACAAGATCCATCATGTGAAGAGAGAGAAGAGAGAGACAAACAAACAGAGAAAGAAAACAAGATTGAGAGATAGAAGAAGAACTCACCTTCTTTACTTGTTCCAACGGGTGGTGGCTAGGTTGCAAGCTCCTTGTCCTCCTTCTCCCTTCCCTTGGTAAGTTGCTTGAATCTTGTTCTCTTCCTTGCTGTTTGGCTCTTGTTCTTTACACTTTGGCTCTTCTTTCCTCCTGTCCTCTTTTTACTCTTATTTCCTTCCCTCATTGTCTTCATGAAGTGATAGATAGACAGAGTAGTGATGTCGAGCTCGAACGGTAGAAAACGCGCAAAAAACGCAAGAAAGCACGAGTTTGAAAAGAAAGCCACAACTTTTTTTAAATTTTTCTATACTTGCATGGTGTGTCTGTCAGCGCATGTAATGGCATGTGTATATGCGCAGATAATTCCTGTTACACGCGCTTACAGACGCGTAGGAACAATTTAAGGAATCAATGCATGCATTTAGGGAATCAATTGACCTATGTGGTGACATATATAAAAAAGCTTGAGGATAAGAGATAACACATTGGCAAGTCAATTGGCACATATGCAGTGACTTACTAGACCATCCCACTTACAATTGGATGCAAGTATCAATAGGTGAATAAAGCACGAATGGTTTTTAGCTAGAGAGAGATAATGCAATGAAGGTGTACACGAAAGAGATAGAGAAAGGCATATTATCCATCAATCAATCAAAGATATGTATATAAAGTGACTTGATATAGTAATTAAAGTATCCTCATTTTTAGGATGCTCCATTGACTTCTGCAAGCTCCTATAACCTTGAAGTAGAATATAGCCAACCACACTGTCCATGGAAGGAAAACTTGGCCTCATCAAATTAACCAAGTTAATTTACTTATACATTTCATAGATAAGATATTTTTAGTTGGCTTGTTGGTATTAGTCACCAACAAGTGGACACACTGGCTAAAGATGATGAAAACAGGACATGTGCACATTGGTTACATGTGGTCCACCTTATCTAAAATTATATGTGAGCTATAAGTGCACCTTGACATGATTGGAATAGCTTGCATATGCACAAGCCAACTGATTTACATCAATCTACTCATGCTATGAATTGGCATGCATGGCTAGGTTAAGTGCACAACATTAAATGAGACGTGTGAGCGTATTGATCAGTTCTATATATATATATATATATATATATATATATATTGCAAATACACAAGTCAACCTTTGATTTATATATACATCCAATCATCATGCCCTATCCAATCACATTTGTATAGGGCATGATTGGATGTATATAGGGCATGAAATCACATATATGTAATTAGCTTTGAATGATTGGATGTATATTTGTAATACTCAGAAAGAAGTAAAGTTGGTAATGTATATCATGTCCTATGCATGTATATGCCCTATACATGTATATCATGTTGTGTATACATGTATATCATGTCCGTATGATCCTATACATGTATATCATGTCCTAGCGTATGTCGATCCAGGTGTAATTATGCCGTATATACATCCAATCATGCCCTATCCAATCATGCCATATTCAAAAAAATACTAGCTGTTAAGAGGTTTGGTCATATTCAGGGACTTTATGAGAAATGAAAAATATGTGCGTGTATTTTTACATCTATAAGCATGTTTATCAGTGCGGATATATAGACGCGTTTTTTATACTAGCGTGAATAGACGCGCTGATACACGCGCTTATAAACGCACCCCCTTTTTCGCGTGTACAGTGCGCGTCTATAGGGCCTTTCTCTTGTAGTGTACCTCTTGGATGGTGGCATGGGGATGATTTTAAAATGCTTTCTCTCCCTCGAGGCATAAAAAACATCACAATTTTTTGCCTATTTTTTCAAAAACGTTTTTTTCATCAAAATGACTTCATCTGGTACTTTTTGGCCAAGTTACCTCATGACTTATCTAGTTTATAAAGTCATGCATTGATACTTAACTTACTCAATATCATGCTTGTTCTTACGTGTTCTTTGTCTATCGATTAAGGTTTTTGCGATTTGTCTTGTCATTGCAAAATCAATGCAATCTTTGATGATAAACCAAATATAATGCAGGAAATATTATGATCAAGCCATCGTAATATTATTTACGAGGCGTATTTACTTTTTTGTTGGCTGGGTTCATTGAGGTGTCTTGTAGTGTCAGATTGTAGAATTGATTTAATGAAATATTTGCTATTACATGCAATCACTTATGTGATAGCTCAACAATTAATTTTTAAAACATTTCAAGCCCAAATTTGTTTTATGAAGTGTTATGGTGGGAATATTACATCCTCTCCTCCTTAGAGAAATCGAGATGTCCTCATCTCGAAAAGAACTGGGGAAACTGTTTTTCTAGCTGTCTCTTCTATCCAAGTAGCATCCTCCTCAGGATAGTCTTTCCACTGGATAATATACTCTCTAATGGTTTTGTTTCTAAGAGGTTTATCTTTTACATATAGGATCTTATCAGGCTGGAGTTCAAGGGCTCCTTGACTAGGCATTACAATTTGCTGGTCATCAAGAATATGATCTTGATTTGCCACATAAGCTTTTAGAAGACAAACGTGAAATACATTGTGGACTTTCACATGATCAGGAAGTTGCAATTTGTAGGCATTAGCTCCTAGGCATTTGAGAACCTTGTATGGTCCACAATACCTTGGACTCAACTTTTTGAACTTTCCCAATGACAGAGAACTCTTCTTTGGGCATACACGGATGAAAACCATGTCTCCCTCTTGGAAGATGCGCTCTTACCGTCCTAGATCAGTGTAAGCTTTCTGGCTATCCTTGGCAGCGTGGATGTCTTGTTTGATAGTTTTGACTTGATCATCCATGTCTTCTAGCATTTTCTTAGAAGCCTCAATCTTTAGGGTTGGATCAAAGAAATTCAATGGTGTCAAATAATCTTGTCCATACAATGCTTGAAATGGAGTCATTTGAATACTTTGGTGATATGATGCATTGTAGGAAAATTCTACTAAGGGCAAATACTTTATCCACTTTGTCGGTTCTTTGGAACAATAAGCTCTCAGTATATCTTCAATTACTTGATTAACCCGCTCTATTTGACCATCACTTTTGGGGATAGTAAGCTATGCTAAAGAAAAGTTGGGTTCCAATTGCTTCAAATAGGCTTTTCCAGAAATGTGACGTAAACAGAGAGTCATGGTCGCTAACAATCCGTTTAGGCAATCCATGAAGCCTAAAGATTTCTTTCACAAACAATCGTGCAATATCTGAAGCTTTATAGTTGGTCTTGGCTAGGATAAGATGAGTGACCTTTGTCAGCATATCCACAATCACCATGATTGAATTATACCCTCCTTGAACAGAAGATAAGCCAACTACAAAATCCATATTGATGAACTGCCATTTCATCTGTGGAATGTCAAGTGGCTGGAGCTTACTTGGCATTTTGACACGCTCAGCTTTTACCCACTAGAAACTTAGAAATTCAATAATATATCTGAGTACATCATACTTGAGTATTTCCCAGTAATAACTTTTCCTAACTGCATTAAGAGTTTTTGCATAGCCAAGGTGTCCTAAGAATGGGGAGTCATGGGCTTCCCATAATATCTTTTTTTTCAGCATTTAACTCAAGGGAATGCAGAACCTTGTTCTGAAGTAGACAAGTCCAGCATCCACATTGAAATTTTGGTATTTGACTCTGAGCTTAGGATCAGTGTCCTTAACTAGGATTTCTCTAAGCACTAGCTGATATTTAGGATCCTTGTCTGCCTCTTCATTGGCTAGCTCAATGACTGGATTGCTAGGCATCGATATCATGGTAGCTAAAGTCTCTCCTTTTGATGATTCTTCCATGATAAGTGCATTCAAAAAAGCTTTACGACTTAATGCATCAGCAATCACATTCTCTTTCCCAACTTGATTTCAAAATCAAATTCTTGCAATACTTCAATCTACCGACGATGCCTCATGAGGTCTAGCTGAGTAAAGATCCATTTAAGACTTTTGTGGTCAGTGACCAAAGTAAACTTGCTTCCAAACAGATAGTGTTGCCACAATTTGAGAGTATGGATCACAGCTAATAGCTTGAGATCATGGATGGCGTAATTCCTCTCATGGATTTTCAGTTTCCTTGAGGAATAAGCTATTGGATGACCTTGCTGCATAAGCACACAACCTAGTGCAAGAGAACTTGTGTCTGTTACAACTTCAAACTCTTAACTTAGGTCATGTAGCTTTAAGATGGGTGTTGTTACCAAACTTTTCTTGAGCTGCTCAAAACTGGTTTTCTCAATGGGCATCCACACAATAGCAGTTTGCTTTTTTAGCAAATCAATGAGAGGTGCAGCTTTTAGGGCATAATTTTTTATGAAAATTCTATACCATCCAGTTAGTCTTAAGAAGCTTCTCACTTCCTTAACTATCGTTGGAGGTTGCCACTCTTGAACATCTCTAACTTTGGCTCGATCTATAGAGATTCCTTCAGCAGATATACGATGAATCAGAGATATTCCAACAATCTTTTGAAAAAGGGCACACTTCTGTTTCTTCGCATAGAGCTTGTGCATCTTCATGGTGTCCAGCACAATGCGCAATTGTAGCTCATGGTCTTCTTCCTCTCTTGGAGTATGTTAGGATGTCAGGAAAGAAGACTTGGACAAACTCATCAAGATAAGGTCGAAAAATGTCATGCATTAATCTATTAAATGTAGTAGGGGCATTAGTTACACCAAAAGACATTACAAGAAATTCAAAATGACCATATCTGGTATTGAAGGTAGTTTTGGGGATATCTTCTTCCTTGATCCTTATTTGATAGTAACCAAAATGGAGATCAATCTTGGAAAAGATTATCACCTCTTGCAACCTATCAAGTAGCTCGCCTATTCTTGGGATTGGATATTTATTCTTGATTGTTAGTTGGTTTAGACCTCGGTAATCAATGCAAAGGTGGAGAGTTCTGTCCTTTTTTGAGAGCGGAATTTAGGTGACGGGAAGTGCTTAAAAATAGCAAAAAATTATGAAGATCAAGGGAAAAATATTCACCGTCAAAGGCGGCGGCTCGATCTAGGACGATTTTAAGCGCCAAAGTGCTTTAAAGGCGCCCGAGCGACACTTGTTGATTTTTCATAATTTTTCAGACAGTCGTGCGGGTTGACACGAGCTACTGGCCAATGCGGGATGCTAAGCCGGACGCCCAGGATTTTTCAGAGCTCGATTCCGAGTCCGGACGGGGAAATGGCCAAGGAAACGGTCAAGATATGAAAAGGTGGACACTTGGGAGGCCAAATTTGAGCATGCCTTTTGAGTTTGGACCCCCCCCAAAAATTTTTATGCACCTTATGAAGCAAAAAACGTGGAGAGAGAATGAAGAGGCATGAAAAAACGTGGAAGAAGATGGCGCCCGAAAAATGCGCCATGAATGGATGAGAGGCATCATGGCTGCTGCAAACAACCCCCCCAATGGATTATGGGGCTTCATTCCCCTCTGTCTGTGGACTCTATCGCCGCCCTTCGCCCGTGGAATGATGGCCTGGTTTGAAATTTCTGATTCTAGTCTTTCTCTCTCCTCCCTCTCTCTCTTCTAAGAGGCAGTTCATGTGTGGGAAGGAGCAATGAAAAAAGAATGATGGAGACTTGTCCGGCATGGACCGGATTGCTCCATGGGCTGAGAATGGTGATTTGTGATGTTGCTGGACATGAAGGGTTGCTGTTTTCCAAATCTACAGCCATGGACACAAAACCCGAAACACGCGTTTAAGCGGTAAACCAAAAAATTACAAAGAAAATTTAGTGTTTTATGCTTTTGATTGATGGAATGCCGTTCATATGGACTAAGATTTGATTATGCTGCTGATTCTTCTGAGTTCTTACTGTTTATAACCAGAAATTATGAAAAACATGCATTTCATGGCCCGAAATAATGTCAAGAAACCCGAAAATGCATGAAAAATGGGGAAAAACAAGGGTTTTGGGCATATAAATGGGGAAAACCGTCGATACACATCAACTAATCTTTCAATTTTGTTGCAAATGAACTAAGGGCCACAGCCCACAAACTGGTTTTCATTTTCAGCAATTTAAAAAAATACAAGAAAATGAAGAAAATGGGGAAAAATGATAAAAACACCATGAAAAATAGGGGAAAAATACATTTGGGGCTACGAAAAATATAGAAAAATAGGATTTATGTTTGTTGATGTATAGCAAGGCTGGGGCATGAAGTTATGCTTCAGTTCAGCCTTGTTTATATGTTGTAGTGTGTGTTTCCTTCCTTTCTCCACATAAAAATGGCAAGGAAACCCTGAAAGAAATGAATGCAATGATGCCCTATCAACGGGGAAGGGTAGAGTTGTGGAAAAAATGGTTAAATGCCGTTGAGCATGAGGAATAATTTGCTGATTTTATATGCATTGCAACTAGGACGGAATAATAATGATAAAAATTAAAACCTAGTAGCACGAAGATCACTTCGGTGCTAGGTGTTGCAACGAAGCACAAAGTGGTTAGAAAGAAAAGCATGAAAGAGATGTTTTGCACTTGCACGCTGCTGGTTTTTAAAATGTTTGAGCACTAGGCATCCACCTCTTTGCATGATCATTTAGAGGAAATTAAAAGTATCAGAGTTAGCTCCTGGATATGCATAGCAATTGTTTTCAGTAGGCCTGTGACCCACCGTTGAGAGTGTGAGGTTCCTATGCTGTAGGCTAGTCGTGGGATCCTAAAGGGGAAATTAAGTGAGGAAATGGTACATTCCTGGACACGCTTATTTGGTACCTTGAGCGACTTTTGTGCGAAATGTCTAAATGTTGAGCGACGCATCGAGGGGCCAATCCCCAAGGTGTAGGAGAGTCGCAGAGGGTTGACGGCATTCAGCCGTAGGAGGAACCCCATGTGTATGTGATTCGAGCCTTTTGGCTATGTGAAAGGGACTCCCTCTGAGGAGCAATATTGGGTTAGGATTAGTTGGACTACAACGTATTACAAACGCAATGTTTAGGAAGGCAGAGATTTTGATAGACGCTCCTGGCCGCGAGGCCGAGGGGTTGTCTTGCGCATAGTGACGAGGTCCGGCTAGTGCATGAGCCAGTGCCGGCCCGTTTTTAGGTCCATCATTTTTCTTTTGAAATAGTATTGGGGCTCCCCATGGAAAATTACTGGGTCTGATGTATCCTTGATCCAGTAATTGCTTGAGTTGCTCTTTCAACTCAATTGCTTGAGGGATAGACATTTTATATGGACTCTTAGCAATTGGAGCGGCTCTTGGTTCAAGTCTGATCTCGTGATTGACTTCTCTTTGAGGTGGTAATTCACTCAGCTCTTCTGGGAAGATGTCATCGTATTCCTTCAGCCAATATGGCTCTCCCTCGTCTTGTTTATTCTGCTCAACCTTATTTAATTTTATGAGATACACTGGTAGTCCTTTTCTTAACCCTTTTACTATGCAAGACGATTTGGCTAGTTGAACCTTGGGTTTTCTCTGCCTCACCTTGGGTGATCATTGTTTCCCCCTTTAGCTTTTGAAAAGTCACATGGCCTTTTCTGCACTGAATATGTGCATCATTGGGGATTAACCAATCCATACCCAATAGACCTTCATAGGCCCCTAAATTCATGATTCTAAATCCCATTTCAGAGAGATTACTTCCCAGTCTAAATGTCACTTTGCAAGTTTGTTGAGTATACATGATTTCTTTTCCATTAGCAAGTTCCACAAGTAACCTAGATGTAGGTATTGTGTCTATACCTAATTTCTTGGCACACTTTGGTGACATGAAAGAGTGTGTGCTTCCATAGTCAATCAGAATTTTAAAGGACTTACCCTCCTATTCTACTGGTGTTTGAATCACTAAAAATTGGCAATTTGGGCCTTTCTTATGGAGGGTGGCGTGAATTGATGCCCTCTCCATATCGGCTTTCATAGTTGGGTTTCCATCTTCTTCAAGATCTTTAAGAATTATAGCAGATGATTTTTCTTTTGCAATTAAAGCTTGGTTTTGACCTCTGTACTGTCCTTGGCGAGGAATTTGGCCAAGCCTCAAGCATTGTCTTTTAAAGTGACCTGGCTTATTACGGTGGAAACACCTAGGTACTCCTGAATTACTTCCCGTAGGTATAAGGTTTCCTATTGCATTTGTTTTGGCCCTCTTTCCTTGACCAAGTGGACGTTGACCTTGGGCTCGCTTAACATAGTCCCGTGAAGTCCCTTTGTTTTGATTCCATAGCTGATTATTCCTTGACTTTGATTGAGTCTCCTAAATAAGAGGTGCTCTGCGAATCAAAGCATCTTGCAGATTAGTTGGGCGCATAGATTCAAGATATGTGTTTAGAGGAGCATTCAATCCATGACAAAACTTAGACACATGCTGAGCAAAAGTCATGGAAGGAAAATATTTAAGTAGTGAGATCAACTTTGAGTAATATGCCTCCAGGCTCATTTCCATCTGCCTTAAGTTAAAGAACACATTCATTTTTAGTATGGGATAAGCTGGTGGCAAATATCGACCACACACAACTTCTTTCAACTTTTCCTAGGTGATAGTTGTCTCAGCAAGTCCATGGTCTTTACAATATTGTTTCCACCACAGGCGTACCTCACCAGTCAATTTCAACTTGGCGATCATAGCCTGATTAGCAGGGCTAGTTTCTGCGGTAGTAAAGTAGTCCTCCATGGTCTCAATCCAAATCTCTGCCTCAACTTCAACGTCTTTGCCCTTGCCATTGAATTCCGGTGGCTTAACCTGCTTAGGGAGATACTTCTTCTCCGAAATTTCAGTCGAACTAGCGATAGTTGTATTACCTTGGGTTATCATAAGTTTCACAAATTAGTTTAGTGCTTTAAACTTTTTAGCTTCGTTTCCACATTAACATATCTTACTAGTTTTGTAAAACAATGATGGGCCAAAGAGCACAATAATTTTTACAAAATCTAGTTGTTGTTATAAATTATAATCAGTAGCCATATGTTATGATTTTTACAAGTAATGAATATTTACAAATGACAGATGTTTACAAGTAGATATACATCAACATCGATAGGATAGGATAGATGCTATGTACAATTTCAAAAATAGGATATCATTATATCTTTCTTTTTCAGGGATGGATATCAATTACATTCATGTAGAAGAAAGTAGGTCAATTGCTGTCTATGTCCAGAAACCTATACTATGGAAATGGCAGATCTGGAAAACCATGGATACGATAATCTCGATACTTGGATTATAATCCTATTGGGACCTTGTCATAGACATAACGGTCTAGACGTATCTGTCGACCACTGGTAATTATAAGTGGATTCCTTCTAGACAAACAAAAGATAAATGCCTCAACTACTTTCAAATTTTCCATCCATTCAAGGCGTTTTAGATTAGTCTACATGTCGAAGAGTCGATCGGCCTTGATGTAACAATAATGCTCATTCGAGAACCATCTTCTTTCATGATTCACGAGGGATGGATCATATAGGTGATCGAGTATCCTCATCATTTCTCTTCTTCACTCATCATCCGTGGAGTTTAGCGTAGATGTGTACATTTCTCGAAAAACAAGGAACTGGTTTCACGCTTCATTATTCTGCCAAAATTTATCCCTTAACAATCAACACACTAATTATTACTTAGAACACTTAGTCTTAAAAACCATACATATTTTTAATTTCAATTATGCTCTGATACCACGTGTCATGTGCCTACCTAATAGTTCCCTAGTAGCACGTTTTAGTGGTCCATTGGGGAACTACCCTAGATGGCTTTGCCTAGCACTCGTGAGAATGCACATGGTCTATCGTCTAGGTTTCCGAGACTCCACCCCATAGCAAAAGGTACCGGTCGTCCCCACGAGGATCAGCCTACAAGCTTGGGGTCCTAATTTGACAACTGAGGTCTTGATGCATTAGCTAGCTCTATCCCAGGTGTCCCACAAGGGCTTCTTGTTCGATTGGAGAAATCATAGTTACCCTTGGTTCATGGAGTGCAACGCTTTTTTCCAACAACTAGTTAGGATTCAGGGAACCTTAATAGAGTTGTCGCACAGCCGCTGCACCTTTCCCCTACGATAATTATTGATCAAGGTTTTAAGACCCGACCCTAGGTAAGTCAATGCTCAGCTCTACCTAATTTCTCCTAATTAATGATTCATTCAATCTCTTGAAAGAAGCTCCCAGCTTAGGACCACCCATCTATAGGACATATCCGTTAGGGATCTTGCCCACCTACTTCCCACAAATGGTTTTCTTTAGTTTTCTAATTACATATCACATTAATTTATGACATATAAAAGCAGCTTCGTTAATTAATCCATTATCATAGGTTCCTTTGTATAATTTTACGACACAACACAAAGACAGAGAAAAATAATCTTTTGGCAAAACATATTTATTTATTATTTTGCAAAAGTTATTTACAATGCTTTTTCCCTTCTACCTATGCAAAAGATAAAACCTTTGTTTATCGGAAAACCCCTTCAGTCTGTGCAGAAGAAAGAAAACCCTCTAAGATTTTCGTCCCTTCACTAGTACCGGGGACTCTAGGATCCCATCCTGATTCATGTGAGGGTTAGGTAGTTCCTAGGAGCAATCGAGATATTTACAGCCAGAGCCCCCTCACATTCCCACCTTCTCTTGCTTAATGGATTCCTCACCAAGCGACCTCTCGCCATTGGGGCCGGTCCAAAGCTCCTTGTGGCAGTACAAAACAATCCTCCTTGGACTAGGGTTCCGTGTCTAACCATGGGGGAGGCATAGCGCAATCTTTTCTCTTGTTATCCTGATTATATATTTACAATCAGATCTAACTGGTACAAGCACAATTAATCATTCTTGTGCAACCATCAATACATGCACAAATTAAAAAAAGAAATGACAACAAGTGTTTTTAGCATTGGATGCAATCCCACCCAATTCTAGGGTTTCTCTTTTAAGGTTCCACCTTATTCTTAGGGTTTCGCTTCCTACTTGCAACTCTTTTTTCCGAATCCACAAGTTATTTCGCGAATTTGAAGTCTATTTTATCCGTATGAAAACTTCATATTTTCACCCTAAAAGATAATATCAGCATTTATACCTATGGCAAGCAATTCATGCGCTGCCTTGCCCTAACCCACACTTAGCAAGATTTCAAATGCTTTTCCAAGTCTATTTAGACATTAGAATTTATATCGACAAATTCTTATCAATGTCCAATAAGTCTTATAGGCTTTTGATATTTATTTAAATTCCTGATACTGATAGTTTCAAGGTTGTCGAGTATTTCATAGTTGTTTTTGCTTCAACATCCTTGATATTTTAGGTAAGGTTTTCTCGTTGATACATATGTGGGTCGACTCATGATATTGACGCTCTCGCTAATATAACCATTAATATTAACATTGTGTGTGTTTTCAGCAAGAAAATCATTTTTATTTTATTATTCTCATATTCTATGGTTTAATCGACGATGTCCGACCATTTGTTGAACTTTCAACATTATCTAGGAAGATCAATTTTCATTTAGCTATGTCATAAATGCAATGCTATTTGTTTTCTGAAAACTTTATTCTAAGCAACGCAAAAAACATATGTGTAATTTTTCTTTCATCTTTTATACATCGAATTATATTACTACGCACCTAATTTAGGCACGTCTAGTATATATTTTCCCATACATTTTTCTATTGATTTAATGCATTGATTATTTCATGATATTATCTAAATTATTTTTTATAAATTATTATAAGACTCATATGCATCTATTTATCATTAGTAAAATGAAATAGAGATAGTCACTTTTAGGAAAAATTTATAAAATATTCCCTTTCCTAACACCATCTATCTTTTTTGAATTATTATAATCACACACGTCATTAACAAAATAATTATAAATATCATGAAATAAACCATAATTACAATATTTTCTTCATGATAATCATATAATCACTTTTCAAGTGGAAGAGTCTTTTCACTAAATAGTTTTTTATAATATTACTTATACCATTTTCCTCAACGATGAATTTTCTTTAAAATACGTTTATAATCATTTAAAGCCAAATATAACGATAAGCTTATAAAACATTATTTTTTTCCAAACCGACGAGATGTTACCTCTACTATAAGGTTTGTGCCAAGGGGGGTTTCGCCAATTCCTACTGCGTCATTCTCTCCATCGACCGCGTTTCTTGCTTCTTTTGCTTCAAATGGGCTTCTTGAAATTTTGTGACCTCGTGGAGCCATGGATGTCAAGTGAAATTAACGTGGTAGATTAGAAAAATTTTGCCAGTGTTTTGCTTAGCGATTTGGCTGTATGGAAGAAAGACGTAACAAGGGGTAGAGAAAATGGAAATGAGGTAAAAGAGGGGTATTTTCCTTCTTCAAGGCTCAAGCTAGAATGGAAAAGAGATGTAGAGAAATTTTTCCATCATCAAGAGTTCTTCCTTCTTGCTTTCTTTGTGAATGAGAGGGGTTGTATTTATAGCCATGAGGGGGAAGCATGCAATCACTCATTCTTTTGGCTACTTGCCAAGAGCTAAGTAAGCTTGATTAAAAATGTTTTTTGATTACCTACATGTTGGATGGTTGCATGGGGATTATTTTAAAATGCTTTCTCTCACTCCAAGCGTAAAAAATTCATGATTTTTTGCCTATTTTTTTAAAAATGTCTTTTTTTCATCAAAATGACTTGATATAGTAGTTTTTGACCAAGTTACCTCATGACTTATCTAGTTTTTAAAGTTATGCCATACTCTTTGATACTTAAGTTACTCAATATCATGCTTGTTCTTGCTCGCTCTTTGTCTACCGATTAAGGCTTTTGCAATTTGTCTTGCCGTTGCAAAATCAATGCGATCTTTGATGCTAAATCAAATATAATATAGTAAATATTATAATCAAGCCGTCGTAATATTATTTACAAGGCATATTTACTTTTTTGTTGGTTGGGTTCATTGAGGCATCTTCTCGTGTTAGATTGCAGAATTGATCTAATGCAAGATTCGATATTATATGTGATTACTTATGTGATAACCCAACGAGTAATTTTTAAAACATTTCAAGCCCGAATTTGTTTTATGAAGCATTATGGTGGGAATATTACAAACTTGCGCCCTGTAAGAAGAGCCCTAACTAAAAACTCTGTAGATCTAAGTTTTTAAAGAAAACAAGGAAGATATATGGGATTCAAATCTTTTAATCCTCTTAAAAATGTTCATATATGTACTTTGCATGCAGAGATTAGAATTATAGATAAACTTCTCAGCTTGCATCTCGACTATGCATACTCAATTAAGCCTTTGTCTTTATCGGATGAGTGTATTGACAAATGTGAGGCATTACTCTCTAAAATGGGTTTTCATGGAGGTCAAGTTCACTTAAGAAAAGATCCAACACTTTCAGGGAAAACAAGAGATGTCTTAGCTGATGTCTCAATGGGAGGCTCAAAAACTAGACCTTTTTTAGGAAACCATACAGAAAAATAGGTGAGCATTACTTGGGAGAATTTGAGAGAGCTGTGTGGGTAACGAAAAACGTTGCAACTACACAAAGACTTGCATTTCTAAGGATGGAGGTTTGGAGACACCTTGATGTCTTCTTAAAGCTCCTCAAGCAACAAACGAAAACCTACATGTATCCAAAAGAGTTCAAATTTTCGATCATAAATATTGTTCAAGTAATAAAGGAGGCATGGGAAGAAAAAGATATCAAATGTTATTTTTTAAGAGAGAATATTTAATCCAAGATTTCTTTGATAAAATTTCCATTGGCATAAAATGATCATTACTCTTAGTCCAAGGCATGGAAAAATCTCACTATCAAGCACGTACAAGTTTTTTTCGAAGCACAAGACATGGAGGAGGATTTACAAAAAGCAATGCTCTTAAGGAGCTATTCAATTGGTTTTTTCAATGACAGCTTCAAATAATGAATACTTCAACTTGAGAATTCATAGTATTTTTCAAGAAAGAAAAGTACAAAGCTAGCTCTCAGGAGCCTTTACATCATCCTCCCCCTCCGGGATATTTCCTCTATAACAAAAAAAAAATCTTCTCTTGTAGCATTGATTTTATATTAGTTTGGTTTGCTGCCAAAGCATAAGATGAGAGGGCTAGAAAGTATCCTGCTCTAGAAGCAGAGAAACTAGGACCATAACCAAAAATCCTAATTGCCGCAGTCTTCTCCAAAAACATCACCTTGTGTGCATAGTACTGTAAGCCAGAGAAACCAAGTAGCCTTGTAAGTGCCTTCATACATAGTATAGGCCATGTTGCTTCCTCTGAGAAGATGTTATGGAATACCAAGAAAACATGTGGATCAATCCTTGCTAAGTAATGGCCAAGTGCAACATCTTTCAGTGAACTAATACCAAATCCTGTCCCTTCACCCCATCCCAAGAAGTTATCAATATCTTCAATCTCCAGTTGTAAAAAAAGATAAATGTCAAATGAATGTTAAAATTTAACATATTAATGTATATCTTATAGAATTCAAGATAATAATACCAATTGATTTTCATCATTCTCTAGCTTAGTTGAATTCCATATGTTAAATGATGGTTGTACCTTATTTGTATATTCCAATTCTTTAACATATTGTGACTCTTCTCTTCCAAAATTGGAAATTCCAAGTACTCTTTCTCAAGATTCTTTGCCTTATGAAAACAAAGAGAAAGAGCATCCCTTGCTTCAATAAACTTGTCGTTTGTAATTTTGGTGTCAAGGTTAAGTAACTCTTCTTTCGATTCATTTTTTATGTCAACAATGCCATTTGAAGTATTAAAAGCCTCTGTAATGATCGCTAAACAATAATCCTTCCTAAGATTGAAGAGCCTTTGGATGTTTGCTAGCAGTATGCATCCCTTGTCCTTGATAGGGAAAGTTGGAAGTGAAGCAACAATATAAAAAGAAGAGTCACATACAAGATCTGCATTTGCATGGTTTTCTTCAATAATGGTCTCAGCTTTGAATTGGGAAACATCTAGTTTACCAGCAATATATACTTCTTGCTTAGGGTCCAAACATTCCTTTGCATCCTTGTCATTTGCTATCTCATCCAAAAGGCAAAAGCTAGAACATTTTGGACCCTCTAATTTTTGTTCATCAAATTTAACAATAGTATATGCAATGAATGCATCTATTTTGACATTATCTTGCATTTCCTAGAATGAGAAGAACAAAACAAATCTATGGTACAAAACTGGTCAAGAGAATGAGATGTACACTTTCTTGAAAACAAAGCCTTCTCTGAAGGTGAGATCCCAATAGGTATGTGAACATATTCCTTTGCATTCTTTTCAACTATAAAAAATGCAAGACTTTCAAACTCAGCAAACTCCTCCAGGAAAAACTTCTTGCAGGAGTTCAATATCCAGTCGGTTGAAAATATCCTTTGTAGTTCCGTAATAAGATAACTCCATACCATTTTGAAGAAGAAAGTCTAGGAGCCTTTCTGATGGAGAAACCTATGTGATTTGAGACAATCTAGAAACCCTCAATGGTGACTTGCCTTTCATTGGAGAATTCCTAGTCATTCCCATACTTGTTGCTAAACAAGGGGAGGAAGCTATGGGAATTTCAAGGGAGAAGGCAACACAACCAGAATCCCTTATTAACCCTGATGACAATCTTCTTCTTTTCTTATTAGGGGTTACCTACTCTTGGGAGCCTACAACATCCTTAGCTTCAGACATGAGTGAAAGCACGATATGATGCGAAAGTGTGCACTACACCTGACTTCACGCACAATGCCTCCTTGCTTCATATTTGCAGATCTATGATACGATGCAAAAGTGGTCAAGCAACCTCAAGGAAACACCCCGACCAATATTCATTGCCGATGACTTGACTAAGGAAGAAGAAACTAGTATTGTCGCTCTCTTGCGAGAGTACCTAGGCATATTCGTCTAGTCCTTGGAAGAGCTTAAAGGGGTACATCCGAGTGTCGTGACTCGCAACATACCCATGACGCCAGATGCAATGCTGGTCAAGCAGCGACTGTACCCTATGAATCCAAAACACGCTCATGTTGTCAAAGAGGAAATTGACAAGTTGATGAGAGCGGGATTCATTTACAAAATTGAGCACACTGGGTATCACCCATAGTCATCGTGATGAAAAAGAATGGAAAAATCCAAGTGTGTGTCAATTACAAGAAGGTGAATGCTTCTATGAAGAGGGATAACTATCCATTGCCGTACACTGAGCACATGCTTGAGAGGGTGGTAGGCAAGAAAGCCTACAGTTTTTTGGATGGCTTCTCAGGGTACAACCAGGTGCAAGTGCGTCCTGTGGAGAGGCACAGGACCGCCTTCTCCACTGAGTGGGGCATCTTTGCTTACATAGTCATGCCCTTCGAGTTGACTAGCACCCCTGCCACTTTCCAATGCCTCATGTGCACCATCTTTAAGGACATGCTTCGTAAGGAGTTAGAAGTCTTTTTCGACGACCTGTGTGTCCATTTGACCTGGATCAAACACTTGGACAAACTCCGTGCACTCTTTGAATGATGTCGCTTATATTGTCTCTCCTTGAACCCCTTAAAGTGCCTGTTTTGGGTAAAGCACGGATGCATCTTAGGGCATGTGGTGTCGAAGAACGGCATTGCCACTGACTTCTCAAAAGTCAGGGTTATTGTTGACCTTCCACCCTCAATTAATTACAAGGGAGTTCAATGCTTCTTAGGCCATATGTGGTACTATCGGCGGTTTGTACTAAACTATGCGTTGATTGCCAGAACATTGTAGAAGCTGCTGATTGTCTTTGAGTGGACCGAGGCATGCCAATGAGCGTACGAAGAGTTGAAAAAGGCTCTAATCACAGCACCAATTCTACGAGCCCCAAATTGGACCATTACCTTCCATGTGCACATCAATGCTTCTAAGTTTGCCGTGGGGGCAGTGTTGTGCCAACCTCGTGAGCACAACTTAGATTATCCAGTGAGCTTTGCTAATAGACAACTCACTGAGAAGGAAATGAACTACTTGACAATAGAAAGAGAGGGATTAGCCATGGTGTTCGCTGTGAAGAAATTCCAGCATTATCTATTGGCCACACCCTTCATCTTTTTCGTGGACCATCAAGCCCTGCTCTATCTAGTAAACAAACCTTGTGCTACATGACGCATAGCTCGATGGTCATTCTACGCTTGGAATTTGATTTCTCCATGGTTGTGCGGAAAGGAAAATAGCACTACATGGCTAACTATATGTCATGCATTCCCACGGGAGAAGCTGTTGAACAAGGCATCGTTGATGAATTACTCGACGCCCATCTATTCCACCTGTCTAGCGAGAGAGATTTATTTAAGGCTGATCTAATGCCATATTGGGCGGATGACATAGTCCAAGTGCTTGAGCACAGACTACCTGAGCGACCAATAGAAAAAGCCCAACTTAGACACTTAATCCTTAAGATCCAGCCCTATCAGCTAATTGTAGGCCAACTGTATAGGCTAGGGCAAGATGGATTGCTGCATAGATGCGTCTGTGAGCATGAGATGCATGATGTGCTCTCGGAGGCACACAATGGCATTGCGGGAGGACACTTTAGCAGAGACACGATAGGTGCTACAGTCTCAACTATGGTGGCCCATACTTTTTCGCGATGCCACACGATTCGTCAAGCATTGTGACGAGTGCCAATGGATAAAAACCCCGATTCACAAGGATCAGATGGAGTTGACCCTAATTATTGCTCGACAACCCTTCGAAAAATGAAGAATCGACTTCATAGGACCCATCAGTCCTGCGGCGTAGTACTTACAAGCCAAGTACATCATTGTGGCCACGTATTACCTCATGAAATGGGTAGAGGCAAGAGCCACACGTAAAAACGATGCTAGGACGACTGCCAAGTTCTTATGGGAGCAAGTGATCTCACAATTCGGCTGCCCCATCAAACTGGTTAGTGACCAAGGCACACACTTCATCAACGAAGTGATAGCGCATCTCCTGTCCACCTTTCTCATTATCCATCGCAAATCATCACCATACTACCCTCAGGTGAATGGTCAGGCAGAATCCATGAATAAGATTCTTGTCAATGTCCTGATCAAAGTAGTCTTAGCCTCACGTAGCGATTGGGACAACAAGCTTATGGAAGCTTTGTGGGCTTACCATACAGCTTATAAAATGGCTGTCGGTTAAACCCCGTTCAGGCTTACCTATGGAACAGAAGCAATTCTACCCTTAGAATTCTTTGTTCCTAGCCTGAGAATAGCCCTTCAAGAATGACGGGAAGGGAAGGAGGCATGGACACAATGCCTAGTCGAGCTTGAATGCCTATCAGAGACCCGTCTTCTAGCCACCCATGCACTTATATGTGAGAAGGCCCGTCGCAAGAGTTGGTTTGACAAGCATGTCAAGTAGCGCGACTTTGAACAGGGCGACTTAGTGCTCCTCTACTCTGTTAAGGGACATAAACATAAAATGAAATTTCGAGGCCTTGGACCCTTCAAAGTTCATGCGATCAGCCGCACAGGTAATGTCAAACTCGAAACCTTAGACGGTGAGGGAATAGGATTCTTCAATGGCAGTCGTGTCAAGAAGTACTACCCTCCCACCCATCCTTTGCACGAGCCCCCGATGTTAGAACCGCCTATCAAAGTACGAGTGGCCACAATCACTGAGATTGATGACGAGGATGAGGAAGCCGTAGAGCTCGCATACCTCCATATATCGGTCATTGCAAAACAAACATGCGCTTTCAATGCTTTGATTAATGAGGGAGCAGACTTCAATGTCCTAACTCACGATCATTGGACCAAACTTGGCAGACCACCACTTCAGCCCACGAATGCTAAATTAAGCCCATATGGGGCCCATTCCTACGCACTCCTTGGCAAGTGCAAAGTAACCGTTTCTATCGAGTCTGAGACTATCGCAATGATTTTTTACATGTTGCCAAATGCTAAAGATGTAGGCACGGAGTCACTGCTAGGATGCACTTTCAAAAAGCAAACTCAATGCAATGTTGATTATGAGTCGCAGCGCATCCACCTCGAAATAGGCAACATTCGCATTGTCACAGCTTTCAGGAAGGGCTGCGCGACTTCATCACCATCCGCAAAGCCACCAATAGAATTCTCCATAACCAAATCTAAGGAGGGGGGTAGTGTGTTGCCGCCACCTCCCAGAATTCAGGAATCACAGCCCACAGTAGCAGAATATAAGGCTCAATAGCCTAGATTTCAATGGAAGCCTAAGCAGCCGCAACCACCGCCTAGGAGTCGACGCTCCTATCCTCATAACACCAAAAACTCTAAACCTAGGAGGCCAAGACGCAGTCATAGAAAATGCCACATGATCAAGAAAAGATGGGTCCCTAAAGTCCTCTTACGTGTGCAAGGCTACTACGACGGAAATACCTGGTTGTGGATCCCTAAGGCCCACACGGCCAAAGGAACCATTCATACACCGCCCTCCAACTTGATCAAACCGTGTTTCATAAACCCTCAAAACCACAAGCCGCAGTGCTCTCTTGAACCACAACCATCCACCTCATCCACGCATAGGCCCAAGAGAGTCCCACAAGCCTACCAGCCCAAACCACAGGCTCCGTCACAAGAGTCATCACCCGCCGCCGAAGTCAATTCACCTCCCCACCTCCAACTTGAATGCGGCAGCCCGTCCATCATGACTGCTCCTAATCCACTCAACATCTAAGTGGCCCAACCACAAACTCACGAACCCTCCCAACTGCCCATCTTCGTTGTCAAAAGCTCTTGTTTTGTCAAACCTCAACCACTTATCGGCCTTATGCCCTCCTATGAACGAAAATCCTTTTTAGCGCTAGCCACTGACCTCGTTGAGGACACTAGGGATGACATGGTGGATTGTATTAAAAGACTAGATGACACTTTCGTGTCACTCGCGCTAAGCTACGATTGCTTGGACTTAGATCTATTAGAAGAACCTTTTGCAACTGAAGTGCAAAATATGCCTTGCTCTTGGGAAACCTATGAATTCGCGTTCACAAAAGCTTCTCGCTCTGCTGACAGCGCCTTATCACATCATATGATCCATGAACCACTTCTACTATCACTGACCAAGAAATCGCAGAGTTATCACAACTTGCTGATACTGGATCACCTTTCTTGAGACAGTGGTATGCTCTTAGGTTGCAATGAGAAATTGAAGGAT
The DNA here is from genome assembly GCF_053477565.2 of Lygodium microphyllum. Lineage (NCBI taxonomy): Eukaryota > Viridiplantae > Streptophyta > Polypodiopsida > Schizaeales > Lygodiaceae > Lygodium > Lygodium microphyllum. The sequence goes on along the minus strand of NC_141163.1, from coordinate 77,866,611 downwards.
GTCGCATAATGACCAACACTGAGCAATGCCGCGCCATCAAAACAACAGATTATGATCCCACTTACGTCACGCCCACCTCGTATAGAGTGTTAACCACTCTTTGGGATCGACCCTTGGAAGAACACATCAAAGGACAGCCCTACCTCGATCGCTTGTTGACTGAGGAAGAGTTACACATTGCTAGCCGTGTCGACTCTAGTGACTTCCTCACAGATGTTCTCACATACATCACACACGTGGGAATTCGACCCTTTGATTTGGACCACGAAGCTCAATTGGAATACAATCCAAAGTTCTATACTTGGCTCCTTCACAAGTAACTCCTACACCAACATGCCGAAAGCCCTTGATCTTTTGACCCTCAATCCTAGGAAGGATTCTTCTCAAGATGGAAGGGGAGGGGGTAAGATGAAATGAATCAGATGAGAAATGAATCAAAGGGGGTAAATCAAAGCAAAATCAGTGAAAAACATAAACATATATTATGAAAAAACGGATGGGGTAGGAAAATGGGCATGAAAACTTTGAAGTAAAGGGCAAAAAGTCCAAGTCTAAAAAGGAAAATCTACATTGGTTCTTAATGAATTCATTTAAAAAGCATAGAGTTTTTCTTTTCGAGCAATCAATGAATTAATATGTGGAAAGCACTAATGAAAGTTACGATTTATGGTAGGAACATAAAATGTCGCAACAAGACCGCGCCCATCGACTCTTGTTCATACACGAGGAAAGAGAGCAATACCGCATCTACCTAGAGAACTGTGCCTTCAGCCAGCTTAAGTTTCAAACCATCCACAACGTAGAAGTTGTGGTGGTCAAGGAGGAAGTAGCTAGAAGGGTGGTTGAACAATGCAACCTCACGAAGTATCTTGAAAAGTTCTCACATGAGCCGGACCACCTGAAGTGCGTGGAGTTTCTCAGAACGTACAACCCAGATCAAGAATGTGACACTGTGACGGTGGCCAGAGGAGAAAATGCAAAGCAGGTACATGTCTGCTTAGATCTAGCCTTGGTGGAGAAGGCTTTGGGGTTGGAGCCAAAGACGGAGAGGAAACAGAAAAGGAATGTTTATGCCATGATTAAAATGAAGAGGGAAGATGTGCTCACAAATGACATCATAAGCATCCAAGATATCCCTGACGCAGAAGCCAGGATGCAAGCAAAGCTGATACATGTGCTCTTCTCAAGCCAGTGCTACAACTCATTGATGCATTGAATTAGCATACCTGTGCTGGAGAATGTAGTAGCCCATACCCTAGATGAAGTAAACTGGAACGGGTATGTGCAAAAAATGATCGACCAGGCAGCCAAAGCATTGGCCCTAGAAAGTGTGCTAGCAAGAGGAGAATCTCCAGCCTCTAAAGCTACAGAAAGAAAGAAAGCCTCCTTCATCGGGTATGGAGGTGTCTTGACTGCGCTCATCTAGGAGGCAGTGAAGGAAGCACAGGATGCAGAAGAAGGAGAAGGAGAAACACCAGAAAGGTCGCCCCCTCACCAGGACAAGGATAGGTCCACCGAAAGAACTGAGACAGAGGAAGAATAGACAAGTAAAAAGATAACCAAGAAGCCCAAAAAGAAGACAATGTAGAGAAAGAAGAAGGATGATGAAGGTAGAAAGAAGGAGAGAGAAGACTTGGAAAGGGCAAAGAAAGAGTCCCTAGAAGAGACCAAGGAGAGAGAGAGGAAGAAGAGACAGGAGGAAGAGAAGGAGAAAGAAGAATTATAGAAAGCAAAGAAGGCATCGAAACCGCAAGTAGAGGAGAAGAAAAGAAAGGAAAAACAAGAAAAAGAGAAAAAGAAGGAAGAGTAGAGAAAAGCAGAGGAGGAAATGAGAAGAAAGGCTGATGAGGAAGAGGAAGAACTAAGAAGGAAGGAGGAAGAGGACCTAGCTGAAGTCACACGCCAGTCCATCGAGTAACAAAGCCGAGCTGATGAATTGGAGAACTTGAGCCCACATAGAGAAGAAGGGCCAGGGTCCAGCACACAGGTGCCGGAGATCGTGCCACCTGCACTCACTGAGGGCAAGGGCAAGGCCCCAATTCATCCAATTTCTACCCTCCTGGTGCCTTCCACTGAACCCACCACCATCACCCCTAGCATCCCGACCAGTGCTGATGTGTCAAATTTTAAGGCATGGATGCAATACTTCATCAACAAAGAGATGGCCCAGGGACAGAGCACAGAAACCATGGCCACAAAACAAAAGAGGCTAACTATTGATGCGGAATCCAGGCAAGATCCTAAACGGCAGAAGGTGAAAGCCTCAACCTCACCCATCCACACAACGATGACGCCATTGGCTAACTACGACGAGTATGCCACTGAGATGCTCTCCTAATTGGAGAAAGCTAAGGAGGAATGCAAGATAGCCGTGGCTGAGTTGGCAGAGCTGAGAAGGAATCAGTAGCCACCTTCCAGCAGGATAAAACAAGGATGATAGCCATGTAGCAAAGGGAGATCGCAGATCTCAAACAAGCAGTCAAGGCTAAGGATGACAGGGAGGAGCACTAGAGACAATAGCTCGAGAATGAAACACAGGAGCTAGTGAAGATGCAAAGAGAGCACAAGCTCCTGATAGTGCAATACCAAGAGCTCATTACGAAATCCGCTTAGGTTGACGCACTTGTGGCTGAGATGAATGCCAGAGATGAGAAGAGAAAACAAGACATAGAGGAGTAGCAAGAAGAGATTGAGCGCTTGACATATCAACTAAACTCTGAAAAAGAAGAGCAAGAGAGACTAGTCAGGGAGTTGGAGGACCAAGAGCAAAGGCTCATGATACTAATCCTAAAGCAAGGAGAGAGCATGGAGGAAATGAACAAGAGAGCAGAGGAGTGGGCTGTGCATAATGAAAAGAGGGTGAAGACACTGGCACGGCGCCTTGCTCTAGTAGAGAAGGAGAAAATCATTGCAGAGAGCAAGGCGGAAGCTGCCCAAGTGGCCTTTGGTGCCCAACAAAAAGTCTTACTCGACACCATCATGGACACCACCCGCTCAGATCAAGGAAAGTCGTTGGAGGTGACATAAAGAAAGCTCAGCATCGCACGCAGAGCCTTACATGCTAGATTGCAGATGCCACCCCAACTTGTAGAGGTTAGGTTGAGCTTGGACGAGCAACGAAAATACCTATTGCTGGCCGGCCTAACCCCCCAGGAAATTGATGCCCTCGAATTCGAAGAGGAAGAACCATAGGGAGAATGACAAGGGGAGGAAGTAGAACTTGAGATCGACATGAACCAATTCAGGGAGGATGTAGTCCCACAACCCCCCTCACTGCACTCTCAAGAGCCACCACAGGAGGACCCATCTGCGGAAAGACAAGCCACATCTAGGGAAAGACGCAGAAAGCTAGTAGAGGAAGCCAGGAAACAACTGAGAGCCAAACTAGTCGTGTTGTCGTCCGCACCCCTCCCACTTTGCCCTGATGATATCCCCGCTGGATTCCACACAAAAATGGTGCTGTGGGAGAGACAAGAACAAGAAAAGAATCCATTCACCTTTAGTTTTCTCCTACCCAACAGTCTGCAGAGGGTCTTGCCGCTCAAGGTGATGGATGAGGTGATCGCGATTGGTGGTCGGTGTCAAGATTGTGGGAGAGAAGGAAGGAGTCTCACTTGTAGCTTTCTTGCTTGCACAATGGGGGAATACACACAAGGGTGGAGGCTGAAAACAATTTTTCTCTTCTTAGTTGTGTAAGCCAAAAGAACTCTAGTACAAAGAAATAGAAGAACCCTATATATGGGTCTCAAACCAAACTCAACTAACTAAGGTGGCATACTAACTGAGCCACGAACTAGAGTAGATAAGGATAGCTATCATGTAGCTATTATTCATGGGCGGTGTACCAACCGCGTCTGCAACTGACAAGTCGGTGACATAAATACACAACGGTCACCCTGGCGTATCACGAGTGGAGCTCGATATCTCAACACTCCCCCTCGAGCTCAATCCCAATTCCTGCACACCAAGCAGGTCTCTGAACTTGCGCAGCTTCTCTGCGCCCAATGCATTCGTGAATATGTCAGCTACCTGATCCTCTGTGCTGACATAAACTAGATCAATAAGACCTAGTAAAACCCTCTCTCGCACATAGTGATAATGCACCTCAATGTGCTTTGTTCTAGCATGATAGACTGGGTTATTTGCCAAGTGTATACTACTCATGTTGTCACAATAAATGACAACTGGTCCATCTGTAGACTGATGCATATCATAAAGTAGCTTATGCAACCAAGCTACCTCACATGCAGCCATTGCTGCACCCCTGTACTCAGCCTCTGTGCTTGATAAGGCAACTGTAGGCTGTTTCTTGCTGCTCCAAGTGACTGCAGCACTCCCAAAAGAGAACACATATCCAGTAGTAGATCGTCTATCAGAAATACTACCAGCCCAATCAGCATCAGTGTATCCATGCAACTGTATTTGAACCCCAGTCTCATAAAATAGTCCATACTGCAATGTGGACTTCACATACCTGAGTATGCGTCTAGCCGCATCCAAATGTGGTTTCCTTGGAGCCTGCATAAACTGACTTACCAATCCAACAACATAGCTCAAATCTAGCCTGGTAATAGTCATATAAATCAAACTTCCTACTATGCGTCTGTACATAGTAGGATCTTCTAGAAGCTCACCTGCATCTGTGCTCAGCTTCACATTTTACTCCAAAGGAACTGAAATAGGCTTACAGCCTGTCATCCCATATTTGGACAGCATGTCCAATCCATACTGCCTCTACAAGAGCTGTATCCCACTTGGTGATCTAATCACCTCAATGCCCAAGAAATAACGCAGCTCTCCCAAATCCTTCATCTCAAACTTCTACTTCAATAGCATTTTCACATGAAGGATATCTTCATCACTGTCACCTGTCATAATCAAATCATCAACATAAATGACAAGTAACATAATACCTTTCTCTATTTTTCTCAAATAAAGTGAGAAATCTGCCTTGGAAATTTGAAAGCCAATAGTGACAAGATACTGTCCTATCTTGTCAGACCATGCTCTAGGTGCTTGCTTCAAGCCATACAAGGATTTCTTCAACCTGCAAACAAACTCAGGATGAACAGCATGCACATAACCTGGTGGCTGCTCCATATAGACCTCTTCTTGCAAATCACCATGCAAGAAGGCATTCTTTACATCCATCTGATGTAAAGACCATCCCTTTGATGCAGCCATAGCAATGACTGCTCTCACGGTTTCCATCCTTGCAACCAGACTGAATGTTTCTTCATAGTCAATGCCATATGTTTGTGCATACCCCTTGACTACTAATCTTGCCTTGTATCTGTTCACAGAACCATCTGCATTGTGCTTCACCTTATAAACCCACTTACAGCCAATTGCATTTTTACCTTTAGGCAAAGGTACCAATTCCCATGTAGCATTTGCTTCCAAGGCATCCATTTCTTCATCCATGGCTTTCTCCCATTTTTCTTTTCGCATGGCTTGCTCAAAAGAAGTGGGTTCTGGTTCCTGTATCACTTTGACCATATATGCATAGTGAATGGCTGTAAATCCATCATATTTCAGCCTATCCACAGGATACCTAGCTCTCGTAGACCTGCGCAAAGTAGGTTCACTCCCAGTTGCTCTCAAAACATCCCTGGTCTTCCTTACTCCAGGTGTAACAATAGAAGGAATACCCAACTCATCATCAATGCTTTGTTCTGAGCCATTGGATTCACCATCCACATAAGAGTGACCTGCATTCACATCAAACATGGGCTGATCAACCTTCTCTTTTCCTTTTCGTGATACCTGCATACCACTATCTGTATTACTTTGAGAAGATTCTCCTGATCTCAATCTGCCTGTCCATGGCGAAGAATGTGAACCACTGCTAGAGGATGCTCCAGGTCCACTAATATTTTGTGACTGCTGCTGTGAATTCTGTGCAGCATTACCATTTTGTGCATCTACATCATCAATCACATTTACTAGTTTATACCAGCTACTCATCTCATCAAAAACAACATCTCTGCTCACTATAAACTTACGAGTAGAAGGGTTATAGCATCTATACCCTTTTTGCTGCAGAGAGTAACCAATAAAGATGCACTTCTCAGCTTTTGGATCCAACTTGGATCTCAACTCATCTGGCACATGTACATAGGCAATGCAACCAAAAATTTTCAAATGAGAAATATCTGGTTTCCTACCAGTATACCTCTCCTCTGGAGTCATTCCATGTATTGCTGCAGTGGGAGTCCTGTTCATTATGTAGACTGCTGTAGCAACTGCTTCAGCCCAATAAAAATCTGGCAAGTCTTTTTCATTGAGCATGGCACGAGATACCTCTCCAATATGCCTGTTTTTCCTTTCTGCAATTCCATTTTGTTGTGGGGTATGATTGCATGAATATTGCTGCTTTATGCCATGCTCCTGCAAGAACTTTGCAAACTCATTTGAGAGGTACTCTCCCCCTCCATCTGACCTTAGGCATTTTATCTGCAGGCCTGTTTCTTTTTCAACCATAGCTTTAAGAGTTTTGAAATGCCCAAAAACTTCACTTTTCTTTTTCATAAAATACACCCAAACTTTTCTGCTATAGTCATCAATAAAACTGACAAAATAATGACAGCCTCCAAGAGATGTAGCTTTAGTTGTCCACACATCAGAGTGGATTAATTCCAATGGCTTCTTACTCTCTTGAACATGTCTAGGAAATGGTTTCCTTGCCTGTTTTCCAAACTGACAGGATTCACATACCTTATGCATTTCTGCAACCTTGAATTTTGGCAAACCTGCAACAATATTTTGGGCCTGCATTGATTTAAGTCGCTGTACATTAACATGACCAATGCGTTTATGCCAGATATCAATATCTGCAACTACACCGGTCCCATGTGCAAACATTGCTGCACTTAATTCAGACATGTCTGCATCCAATGTAAACATTCTGCCCTTCTTATTTCCTTTTGCTATCAAGCGACCTTTATTTTTCATATCCTCAACAAAGCATCCATGAGGATTAAATCTGACGTGCAAGCCCTGCTCAACCATTTGACCAACAGAAACCAAATTCTTGGTGATATTCGGGACATGAAATACATCGGACATGTATTTCTTTTTCCCATCCTACATAGACAAGGGAATTTTTCCAATCTGCACAATAGGATGTGCAGTATCATCACCAGTCTCCACAAATCCTCGTTTTTCCATTTTTCTTGCATCCTCCATCCATTCTGCATGACCTGTCATGTGGTTTGATGCACCTGAGTCAACATACCATACATTATTGCTTTCTTCTACACTTGTCACAGAATTGTTCATGTGGTGCACCATAAACAAGTGCTCATTTATGTCATCACCCTGTCTACTAGAAGATGCATAATTCCCTTGTTGCAGTTTTCCATTCATGATGTCATTCTGCTTTTTATAGCAGTCTTTAGCCATATGCCCCATTTTACCACAGTAGTAGCATTCAACATTACTGTTTGCATTTTGGCCTCTTTGCCATCCACCACGACCTCTTTGGCTCCCCCTGCCTCTAGAGTTACCACGTCCTCCTCCATAGGACTGGTTTTCTTGAGTTTGCTGCATATTTTGATTTCTGCCACGGCCTCCAAATCGGCCTCCTCTACCTCTGCCTCTACATCTTCCAGCATTTGAGTAGAAGACAGCTTCTTTTGAAGTTCCTCCTGAAGAAGATGCACTACCATTTCTCTGCTCCTCAGAAATTAGAAGAGCAATCAACTCCTCAAAATCAGGAAATCTTTCACGGACGGAAATCGATGTCCGAAACTGCGCATAATCCTTTCCTAGACCATTCAAGGTCACAGAAACTAAATCATCATCTTCCACTGGTGACCCAATGGAAGCAAGTGCATCTGCAATCTTCTTCACCTTCATGTGGTAGTCATTGATGCTCATATTTTCTCTTTGCACATTATGCAACTCTTGCTTGAGCTGCATTTTCCTGGCTTGAGTATTTGTGCTATACATTTTTGACAAAGTATCCCATGCCTCCTTTGGCGTACTTGCATCCTGAATATGCACAATCATAGAGTCTGAAATACTGATAGACAGCCAATACATAACTTTCCTGGCTCTCTCATGCCATGCTTTAAATGCCTGCATTTGCTGCTGATTGGGAACATCAGGAAGAACTGGTTCTTCTTCATTTCCTGCAACAAATTCCTAATATCCTTTTCCCATAAGGAAATTCGTCATTCTAAACTTCCATGCCTGGAAGTTGTTCTTGTCAAGCTTTTCAATTACAATCTGTGAAAGAGAATCAGACGCCATTACAGAACACTCCGAAAAATTCTGTCACTGCAAAAACTCAGCTTCACCCTCACAAGGGCAAATCTGCAAAACTGGCGAAAGTGGTATTTGACCACACAGTCACTTCCTAGTGATGATTTTGCATAAACAGGAACCAAGGATGATTCTGAAACTCCCTATGTCTCTGCATACAAGCATACGATGCAATTTCTATGGTAACTTTTCACCGACCTGTAGAATAGTGGTCGCACAGCATAAAACAAGGCTTTTTCCTGAGTGCGTGCAGAAAACTTCCGCCTCCAAAACAGGCCCCCAAATGGCCTCAAATAAAAAAAAACAGGGTCGCCAAGGGCTAAAGCCCTCTCCCGCAGCATATACTGCCCTCTTGCTTCACCGCGAAGGGCGTCTCAACCTGAGAATGCACTCCTGCAATTTCCGGCTGTGCTACCTGTAGAGATCTGCTCCCAAAATAGAAAATGAAAGCAACACTGCTCCTCTTACCAAAACACCGCGAGCTTGGCTTGCTTTCTTGAGCTCCTTACCACGAACAAGGCTCTAATACCATGTCAAGATTGTGGGAGAGAAGGAAGGAGTCTCACTTGTAGCTTTCTTGCTTGCACAATGGGGGAATACACACAAGGGTGGAGGCTGAAAACAGTTTTCCTCTTCTTAGTTGTGTAAGCCAAAAGAACTCTAGTACAAAGAAATAGAAGAACCCTATATATGGGTCTCAAACCAAACTCAACTAACTAAGGTGGCATACTAACTGAGCCACGAACTAGAGTAGATAAGGATAGCTATCATGTAGCTATTATTCATGGGCGGTGTACCAACCGCGTCTGCAACTGACAAGTCGGTGACATAAATACACAACGGTCACCCTGGCGTATCATGAGTGGAGCTCGATATCTCAACAGCCGGTTGGGGCAAAGATGGCTAGAAGAGTGAGAAAAAACCCCGACCTCTTGGGGAACAAAAGTGGTTGATTAATGGCAGAACAAAGTTTTTGAAGTTTCACGCACTATACAGGGCTACAAAAGCCAACCCCTATGGAGGAGGCGAGTATGCGACATCAGTATGCTCGCCTGGATGGCGTTTTGTAACACCTTGCCATTCGAGCAGAACAACCCCACCTACATGGCATACCCTCGAAGGGTAGGTGTGGATTTTGATGCCACCCTCCACGGGCGGTACGACTTCCCTATTATTTATAACTCTAATGTAGTATCCTTCGAGCATGCCCTTCTCTTTAACTCCGAAAGCCTATATGATTCTATGACATGCTTTCTTGTAGATTTCTCCTCATGCCCTGACCTCGCATTTGTAACAACCTGTAATTACCTTAGGTTACTTAAGCTACTCCTTTAGCAGGACCCGACTCCACAAGAGCACGGCCTACCTCCCCTCTTCTTTGACCCTAACTCTATTGACAGCTGCGCCATGGCTTGTCTTATGATGAGGGCTAGTCTCCTCCCCTCTTTTTTCCTAGCCCTCCTAGAAGATATGAATGACAGCCAATTCACTAGGTGCAATCACCCTTTCCTCTCCACCACTTCTCTCCACGTCCACATGAATCTGAAAGGATGCATGCAAAGCTACCAATTTTTGAGCAAATCCATCCGACCCCCTTCCCCTCCTCATTCAGATGAAGAAAATTAGGCCTGGCTATCATTCTGCAACTGCAAAAAAAAAAAAAAGGAAAGTCAAAGCAAACAAAAGAATAACATGAAAGGAAAAGCACACAAGCACTCACTTGTAGAAGCACTTAAACACCACATAGAGCACTATCACTGCACCTAGGGGTTCTCAAGTTAGGCGTGCCCGGTTGCTTTGGTCGGCCGGCTCCACTCCTAACCCCCTAGCCCTTTTTGCTTCCCTACTTCATGCTTAGGGCACATCAAGGGCAAGACATACCTAGGGAGCTAACACTCACCTATGGTTAGACTTGTCACCCTAAGCCACTTGCACCGCACCTCCCTTAACACAAATGGGGTCCTCAAGTGTGGGACATCACCCAGGCTTGCCTGCGGTTAGACCCACCTCCCCATTCCACTAGCACGAGCACACTACACTAACACAGTAAGGTAGACACTCCCCTTAGGAAGAGCACTACACCTTCTCCTTTCAGGTATCACACAAGCGGCAAACCACCAACTTCGAAGGCTCCCATCAACCACTCGCTATCCATCTGGCTTCCCCAACAAACATTAGCTTCCACACGCACCTGAATCTACATGTGGCCCTTCCCTTTACACCATCATTGCCCAAGTGCCTACCACCCTACAACAACACAGAAGTGCCATGGGACTGGCACCTATCTCGGAGGGGGTTAATGTTAACCCCAAGTCGAGATGGCAAAAAATGGTGGAAAATGAAGGAAAAAGTGGGAAAAGCATGGAAGAAGAGAAAAGACACACGTGCAACCTCTAAAAGCTAAGCCGAGACCAAGGGCGCAATTTTAAATGAAAGGTGCCTCAAAAAACTTAGAAAACTCTTGTAAAAGAGCACCAGGCTCTCTCTTGTGCCAATTGTAAAATATTAGACGGGCATAGGCTAGAGGCATAAGGCTAGAAGAGGGAAATGGAAAAAGGACCTTGCCACAATGGCCAGTCATGTAAAAAAGGGGATAGGTGCCCATGGGATTTTAGGGCTTGTATATAAAGTTCAAAAAATGAATGGAAGCTCATTCTTTGGTGTGTGGCTAACAAGATCTTTCTTCTTCTTCTCTTCTTCTCTTCTTCTTGCTTGTGTGTGCTCTTGAGAGAGGGAGTGTGAGAGTGTGTGGGAGTGAGGGATCAAGAGGGTGAAGCTCTTCACCATCTCCTCTTCTCTTCTTCTCTTCTCTTCTCTTTTCTCGCGTGCGCGGCTATGGAGGATGGAGCTTGGAGATGGAGGAGGCTTGAGGATGCTTGAGCTAGCATTAAGAATTGTGGAGCTACTGAGGTGTGAGAGGGAGGAGGCTACTCACATCGGCATCAAGGTAATCTCACTACACTCATAGGATCGACGATGCATCGGGGCTAGGTGAGAGATAGCCATTAGAGCTTGCTTGAAACGCTTGAAGCAATAAGCGATCCATGGGTCTTGGTGGTTGAGCGTGAGCTCCCACTACACCGTGTTGGAGCAGTCGGTTAGTGACTAGCTTCGGACCTTTTATCAGATTATGCTAGGCCTACCCCTTGAGGATGTCATGCCTTGGTTTTGTCAGAGAGTAGGGTGAGCTTTGTGCTATGTTTTAATATGTATCTATTTTGTATTAGCTTGATGCTTCCTTTGGTTGTTTTGTGCAGATCTACTATGGGATTCAATGGGCTGAGTCACCCTATCCCATGGTCGCCAATGAGAGAGGAGTTTTGAGCTCGAGATGTGCCTAAAATTTGCCAAAAAATCTAGAATTTAGGGAAAATATATTTAACATCAAAGGCGGCGGCTCCAGCTAGGACAATTTTAAGCACCAAGTGAAAGATGGCTTTTAAAAGGCGCTCGAGTGACACTTGTGGATTTTTGATAATTATTCCGGCTGCCGTGCAGGATGTCAGTAGTTGCCAGTCAATACGGGATGTCAAGCCGAATGCCCAGGATTTTTTAGAGCTCGAATCGGATGTCGGACGAAGAAGGAGCCAACAAATGGTCAAGATTCGAAGAGGTGGACATTTGAGAGGCCAAAAGGGGTGGTGCCTTTTGGAGCTTGGACCACCCCCCCCCCCCCCCCCCCCCCCCTCCCCCCCCCTTTTAAATTTTTAACCAACATGAAGAAAAAAGGTGGATTCATGGCGTGGAATCATGGAGGAACAGGGCGCCAAAATTTGTGCTCCATGGATGGAGATGGAGATTCCATGTTGAATACAACCCATCTGACAAACATTGGCCCTTGATTTCTCCCTGTGGGCTAAGCATATCGCCAACCTTCGCTCGTGGAATGATGGGCTGAATGAAGAGAACTAGGTCTAGTCTTTCTCTCTCCTCCCTCTCTCTCCTTTAAAGGGCTGTTCCTGCGTGCAAGAGGAAATGAAGAACGGTGAAGGAAAGATTGTCCGGTTGGGACGGGATTGCTTCCGGGTCGATGTAGGCATGAAGATTGCTGATTGTGAAGATGTTGCTGTTCAAAGATGAGAGAGAGAGAGGGGGAAACACCATATCCATGAGCCTTTAGGCTCTCAAAGTCTCTTCTTCATACTTCAGAATGATACACCACCACACAATACAATGTAAAGTAAACTAGAGACTAACTAACTCTAATCAAGTCACAGACTAACTAACTCTAGTCAAGTCACAGACTAACTACTAACCCGACTTATTTAATGTAGTCACATGGAGACAGCTGTACACAATAGCTGTCATCATAGATGTCGGTTACACACCAAGACAAACTGACGGGTGGAGCTTGATTTCTAACACTCCCCCTCAAGCTCAAACCAAAAAACTCAAATGATCTGCATCACTCCAAGTAGCTGTCTAAAGTGAATGAACTTATCTTTACCAAGTGATTTGGTAAAGATATTTGCTACCTGGTCTTCAGTATTCACATGCTCCAAGTCAATCTGATCTGCTAAAACCATTTCCCTGATGAAATGGTAGTGGACCTCAATGTGTTTCGACCTTGCATGATAAACAGGATTGCTTGCTAACATGACATTACTTAAATTGTCACAGTACAGCCTTACTTTGCTGTCCAAGTGTATTCCCAAGTCATTCAGCAACTTCTGTAACCACATAGCTTCACAAGACGCTAAGGCCGCACCATGATACTCTGCTTCCATACTGGATAGTGCAACTATAGGTTGTTTCTTACTCAGCCAACTGATCATTCTACTACCCAATCCAAATGCATAGCCGTTGATTGACCTCCTGTCATAAGTGCAACCAGCCCAGTCAGCATCAGTATATCCCATCAAGTCAAGGGGTTTCCCATATGCATAAAACAACCCATGATTTGTGGTACTCTTTACATATCTCAAAATTCTATTGACTGCATCCAAGTGTGGTTTGCGAGGCTTCTGCATGAATTGATTGATTAGCCCCACAGCATAACTCAAGTCAGGTCTAGTGATCGTGAGATAGATCAAGCTGCCTACCATCTGTTTGTACATGGTAACATTCTCAATCTCTGTCCCAACATCAATCTATAGCTTGACATTGTGCTCTAAAGGTGTATCCATATGCTTGCAATTCACCATATCATATTTCTATAACATGTCCTGAGCATACTGCTTCTGTAGCAGCCATATGCCTTGAGGTGTAGAGAACCAGCCCAGTCAGCATCAGTATATCCCATCAAGTCAAGGGGTTTCCCATATGCATAAAACAGCCCATGATTTGTGGTACTCTTTACATATCTCAAAATTCTATTGACTGCATCCAAGTGTGGTTTGCGAGGCTTCTGCATGAATTGATTGATTAGCCCCACAGCATAACTCAAGTCAGGTCTAGTGATCGTGAGATAGATCAAGCTGCCTACCATCTGTCTGTACATGGTAACATTCTCAATCTCTGTCCCAACATCAATCTGTAGCTTGACATTGTGCTCTAAAGGCGTATCCATAGGCTTGCAATTCGCCATATCATATTTCTATAACATGTCCTGACCATACTGCTTCTGTAGCAGCCATTCGCCATATCATATTTTTGTAACATGTCCTGAGCATACTGATGACTGGGATGGTTGCACTTATGACAGGAGGTCAACCAGCCATATTCACCTCCTCCATCTGATCTCAAACATGATATGTAGCAGCCCAACTCATTCTCTACATGCTTCTTGAAATATTTGAATGCATCAAACACATCATCTTTATGCTTCAAAATATAAAGCCAAGTGTACCTGCTGAAATCATCGATAAATGAGACATAATACCGTGCACCTCCAAATGAAGCATTATGTGAAGGACCCCAGACATCAGAGTGCACCAACTGTAAAGGTCTAGTGCTGTTTTTTACATGTCTCATGAACAGAAACCGTGCCTGCTTCCCAAACTGACATGCAGGGCATACATGACCAAAGTCATTATACTTGAATTTAGGTAATCCAAGTACTACTTCCTTCTGTTGCATAGATTTCAGCTTTTGTACATTGACATGTCCAATCCGCTTGTGCCAAATCTCTACATCCTGAATGGCACTCTCATCATGAGCAAACATGGCTGCCTTAAGTCTCGGAATGGTCGCATCCAAAGTAAACATCTTGCCATCCCTTTTTCCCTTGGCAATTAGCTTGCAACCATTTCCATACTCCTCAATGAAACACTGATCTTTGTTAAATCTCACTTGCAAATTCTATTCTACCATTTGACCCACAGACAAAAGATTCTTTGTTATGGTTGATACATGTAATACATCATGCAAGCCTTTCTTCTTGCCATCAAGCATCACCACCTCTACCTCGGGGTGATCTCCTCCTACCTCTAAACCCGCCAGATCCACGCTGGCCTTGTGTATTTGCACCATGCCAATTACCGTGCTGCTGCTGCTATCCATAAGCATTATGAGTGTCACCACGACCTCAAAATGAACTACGACCTCTAAATCCTCTGCCACGCTGGCTAGAGTATAACACCGTGTCTCTACTCTGAGATACACTGGAATCTGTATTCAAACCAAGCTTGACCTCCTTATGCAGCAACAAAGCAACTAGCTCCTCCCAGGTAGGGGGCTCTTCTCTAACAGAAATGGATGTGTCAAAAGCTTTGTACTCTTTCCCTAATCCATTCAAGGCAACAGCAATCATATAATCTTCTGATTTACTTGAGACAATGGTAGCAAGTTGATCAGCTATGGTCTTAATCTCCGTGGTATACACCTGGATGCTCTTGCCATTCCTCGACATGTTGTTGAACTGCTGTTTCAGCTGGATCTTTCGTGCATGTGTCATGGTTCTATAATTTTTCATCAGTATGTCCTAAGCATCCTTCGGAGTCTCACATCCAATGATTTGAATTACCATAGCATTAGATATACATAGAGAAAACCAATGCAACACCTTGCATGCTCTCTCATTCCATAGCCTATGAGCTCTTTTCTGTTCATTAGTTGGATTCATTGTAGGCAATTCAGGAGCAGCCTCATCTCCTGTACATAGATCCCAATAACCTCTGCCAACCAGAAAGTTTCTCATCCTGAATTTCCATAATGCAAAGTTCTTGTTGTCTAACTTTTCTCCAACTATCTGAGTGATATTGTCAGTCCAATGTGCATTAGCCATGATGCAATAGACTGTCTATCAAGTGCCTAACTCCCTGCAAGTCGATAAGTATCACTCACCAAGTTCAGTCTACAACAATTTATGACAGTTTTTTGCAATTAATTGAAGTAAAAAACTAGGGTATTTCAGCCCACTGATAACCCAAAACAGCCCACAAACAAGTGGTCTCAGCTGTAGGTATAACTGTGAATACATAAGCTATGTACTTGCTTTAGCTTAAGCTTCTGCAACCTCACTGCTAGGGTGAATACATGTAGTCTGAGAACTGTAAACTGTGAGTAACCAGCAGCAATTCCAAGGTCAAAACTGAGTGGTATTCATGTCATACATGTCCCAAAACTTCCCAGATAGCTGCTTGTACATTTGGCAATCAAGACATAAGCACAGAGGCACAAAATAGTGCATAACCACCAAGTATAAGTGACATAAATTTGCTTATAGATCACCAAAAACCAATATTCTAGCAACCAAGATGTATTTCAACTTCAAAATTCCTCAAGACATGTCATACATTTACTTTGTAGTGGCAAGTTCAATACATGAGATTTGGGTAGGCATAGACAACTTGTCTTCATTAATCACTGTCAAGGAATACATGACTGTTCATAACCAGCCCAAGCATTGTCAAAGCAATTATTTCAAGTTCAGATCTGAGTATTCAGCAACATCCAATGCTTTCCACAATCCTCCATACATTCAGCATGCATATGTTAGTTCATATAGGTGATAGAAGCTCCAAGGTGACATGTATTGCTTCAGCAAGATACAATGCTTGCTATTCACTGTGTATGATAGTTTTCAACCTATCAAAGATTTTCAAATCTGAGTATTCTGAGCAAGAAATCTCAGCTCCAAGACATTTGATCCAATGTATATATTCTTTGACACATTCTTAAGCTTCATAGATGTCTTCTGAGTGTAGTACAAGGCTCCTGTATGTCAATAATGACTGAATGCATGCTATCCATTCATGTTCACAGCAGTTCAAAACTGATTACAGATCTGTGTCTGTTACTCCAGCTCATAATAGAGCTCCCACATAAGCATTTACCTCTTGTACTCTTCAGATACCTTCAAGAGTGAGCATACATGCCTTATGAGTATTGTCCAAGTGCTCCATTTGATGTTTGACAGGTTGCAGTCCATCCAGCTCAATGGGCGCAGTTCACGCTGATTCAGCAGGGGTTGCTGCTATATACAATGGCTAATCTGGGCCTATACAAGGCTTGCATAGGCTCAATAGAGCCTTTCAGATGCTCCAGCAGGGTCTCCAACAGCCTCTTGACCAATGGCTACTCTCCTTCAACAATGCATACCTCTGTGTGACCAAAATAGTGAAAATGATAGTTAGTCCTCTTCTTTTTCCAGCCCTTCAGGTCAGTCTTGAAGTCTTCTTTTGCAATGCTCTATTCCACAGAGCCCAGTCTTGTGGATGCTTTGATACCATGTTCAAAGATGAGAGAGAAAGAGACATGGAAACACCATATCCATGAGCCTTCAGGCTCTCAAAGTCTTTTCTTCATACTTCAGAATGACACATCACCACACAATACAATGTAAAGTAAACTAGAGACTAACTAACTCTAGTCAAGTCACAAACTAACTACTAACCTGACTTATTCAATGTAGTCACATGGAGACAGCTGTACATAGTAGCTGTCACAGATGTCGGTTACACACCAAGACAAACTGACGGCGGGTGGAGCTTGATTTTTAACAGCTCGACATTGAATGTGGGCTGACCCACAATCCCACAGCAAAACCGAAATCCCGAAACACGAAACCTAAGCGGTAATTCAATTTTTATGAAGAAAAATGAGTTTTTATGCCATTTGATTGATAAAACAGTGTTCCCATGGGCTGAATATTCATTATGATGTTGTTTTCTATGAGTTTCAATAGTTTATAATCTGAAAATCAGAAAATCATTAGCGATATGGCTGAAATTAATGTTATAAAACCCGAAAAACATGCGTTTAAGGGGTAAAAATGAGATTTTTGCAAAATAAATGGAAAATATGAGACATAACGCCTACAAAACCTGAAATTTTTCTATCAAGGAACCTAAGGGCCATAGCCCACAATCAATATTAATTTTTAGTCATTTTTTAAATTGAATAAAATAGAGAAAAAATACCAAAAATGGTAAAAAATGGGTTTTAAGTAGGAGAAAATTAGGAAACGGTAAAAAGAAAATTCCAAAAAATTACATGTGTGTTTGTGTAGCGTATAATGAAGGTAAAGCATGAGGTTGGCCTCGGTTTACCCTCGTTTCTATGTTTCCGTTCATGTTTATCGCTTTCTTTGTAAGGAAACACACATAAAACGACCCTTTCACCTATCAACAAATGCAAAACATTAAACGGCAGGGTGAGAGGGGAGGTTGAGCGTCAAAACATAAACTAAAATTTGGTTTATGTGTTGCATCATGCCTATAGGATGTTATTTTAAAATAAAGGGAAAGGCAGCATGAGCGTAAGGCTCGGTGTCTTTTCTCATTGCAGCACATAAATGCCAGCATGGAAATCATGAAAATAATGGTTTCGCACGATGCACAATGCTGATTTTCTTCTTTTTGTGCACTAAACTATTCACATTATGCACTATGCATAGTTCATGGTATTAACGGAAAAGCTCCTGGATGCATAGCACTTGTTTTCTTACAAATTTGACCCATGATTGAGAGCGTAAGGTTATCCCTTGCCGTAGAATAGAGTGTCGGTTTCCTAAGGGACTATTAAGTAAGGACACATGCTATATCTCTTGGATTCGAAATGAAGAGTGGAGTTTGTTCGTTTGTTTTATATGTTGAGCAGCACATCAAGGGGCCAATCCCTGCGATGTAGGAGAGCTGCAGTGGGGCCGTGGTGTTTCTACCGAGAGGTTGCCTCCTATGTATGTGATTATCGTGGTATTTATTGCCAATGTGTATGGGTTATCCCTCTATGGAGTTTATAAAAAGGGAAACGTTGGACTACAAAACTATAAAACTATAAACGCATAGATTAGGCTTTAGGACAGTTTGTCCTTTAGCATTAGATAGACGCTCCTGGTCTGTGAGACGGTGAGGGTGTGTTTGTCTGTTATGAGTATGAGGTCCGGCTAGTGCTATAGCCAGTGCCGGCCCATTTCAGGTCCCATTACTCCTCATGCAACAGAAACTGTGTCTCTAGCAAATTTATATGTATGTACAGCCAATAGTATGAGTTGTTATAAGTCTCTTCCGGCCATGACTAAGGTTGAAAGAAAATATTTATGTCATGTAAAAAGGGAGTTGAAAACTTATGACATGATGGCTGAAAATGAATATATTTTGGGTATTTTTTTTGGACTAATTACTACTGATACATTGACTGAAATATATGCAGCTGCTCATGTAGAAAATCAGTCCATAGAAGTATGTACATTGGATTTTTATCAAGCAATTCAAGAATTTGTTGAACAGGAAGACAATGGTTTACTCAACAAGGGTGAAGCATAAGTGGAGACAAAATACAAGACAGTGGATAAGAAAGTCAAACCTGCCTCTTGAAAGTGAAGGGGTCGCTGATAGGGTAGCAAATGAGCCAAGTCTTTGTGATCCTTCCAACATTGGTCACAAGTTCACATTTGAAAGTATAAAAGAGCTCAAAATAGGTAAAAATTATTTCCTTTTGCTGGCTAAAAAACACTATTTTATGCAAATGCTAATGAAACATGGAAAAGCTTTTGCATTTCAACCAATTGAAATAGGCTGTGTGGATCCAAATATTGTGGCTCCTATGGTCATTTTTACTGTCCCACATGTGCCTTAGAACGTCAAGCCCATTCCCATTCCAAGGGCACATCTACCCAAATTATTGGAACTCCTAAATGAGAAGATCAGAATGAAGATTTTAGAACCTTCTTCAGCAAACCGATGGATTATTGTGCCTAAGAAAAATAGATCTTTACGATTCATTCAAGATCTACAACCTGTCAATTGTGTCGCAATCCGAAATGTTGGTTCGGGTCCAATTGTTGATGAGTTTGCTGAAGCTTTTGCAAGTAGAGCAATTTATTCTATGGGTGACCTATATTCAGGATATGACCAATTTCAGCTTTCATTAGAAAGCTGAGACATTACCACAATGAAGACACCTCTTGGATTGGTCCGCATATGTACTCTACCACAAGGTGCAACAAACTCCGTAGCCCATATGATGAATGCCATGCACAAAGTATTAAGGGACTTTATTCCACAACTTACTCTTCCATTTCTTGATGATGTACCTATGAAGGGATGTGAAGTCAATGAAAAGAATGAGGAGCTTGACAAAGATGGTTGCAGGACATTTGTAGTAAACCATATTCATGATTGTGACAGGATTTTGACAAGGCTAAAAGAGGTACATCTTACCCTTTCTGGAGCTAAGTCAATTTTTGGAGTAGAAGATGGATGCAAACCTTCTCCAATCAAGATAGATGGCATCAGCAGAATGTAAGAAAAATGCACAAATGTTTCTGAGGTGAGAAGATTTCTTGGCACATGTGTATTCTATCTCATATGGATACCACATTTTGCTCATGTAGCCAAAAATCTTTATCAATTATTAAGAAAAGGCCAAAGATTCTCTTGGAATAAAGAGCATACTCTCACTATGCGTAAATTAAAGAAGCTATTAATTTCAGGCCCCACTCTCAAAAGGGCTGACTATTCAAATAGTCAACCCATCATCCTTACTATGGATACAAGTCCCATTGGGATAGGATGGGCTGTTGGCCAGGAGGATCTTGAAGGTAACAGGTATGCAATTCTTTTTGGAGCAAAAGTTCTCAATGAACTTCAAAGAAGGTATGCAGAAGTAAAAAGGGAATAGTGGGGAGTTGTAACACGATTAAAGTGTGATCGTGAATACTTTATAGGTGCTTCTGTAGTGGTAGAAACTGATTGTCTTCCACTCTTGGGCATGATTGCCAACTGCTCTACACTTGAAATTTCTATGCTAAGATGGATTGCATATATTAAGTCTCTCAACCCCGAATTAAAGCATATTGCAGGGAAGGCAAATCCAGTTGCTGACATGATATGACAATGAAGAAGAGCTGATGGAAGAAGATGAAGCTGAAGAATCTATACTTACTAAATTTCATTCCATGGCTGCTGAAAATACATTTTTAGTTACTGCATATACTGGTCCAAAGCTGAAAACAACAGGATGGTCAACTAGAAGCCAGCATGCTCATTGTATTGCTCAAGTTCTAGTTCATTTCCTTGAAGAAGATTATGAAGAAGATTGGGTAAATATCGGCCAATATTTGAGCATAATGAAGAAGAAGGAGACTTGGATTGATGAGGAGTTCAAACATATCAAGGGGAAAGATTATGGCTTTTTTCTTAAAGAAGGAAATCTATGGAAGCACACAAAGAAGAAGAAAGGAGCGCTTGTCCGAGTTTTAGGTAACAAAAGATTGCAACAACAAGTAATGAAGGAATTTCATGAAAGCTTGTGGGCTGGCCATAGAGGCATATGGGGAACCTTTAGTAAAGTCAAAGAAAAATATTGGTGGCAAAACATGTATCAGGACATAGCACATTTTGTTGAAACCTATTATGTGTGTCAAATGTATTCTATGGTCAAGCATCGAGATGGGTTACAACCAACTTATTCTTTGTCTATACATTATAGATGGGTTATTGATCTTATAACCATGCCTATAGGAATATGGAATATGCATTATTTAGTGCTTTGCAAGAGAGGATCTAACCAATCAAATTGAAGGCAAAGCCTTAACAACCAAATCCACTCAAGATATTTGTCTTTTTTTGCTTGAAGAAGTGTTTTGTAGATATGGTTGTGTGGGTAAAGTAACTGCAGATAGAGGAGAGTTGGATGCTGATGAGACACACAACTTCTTTGCTCAATTGGGTATTAAGTTGGCTTTAACATCATCCTACAACCCTGAAGGCAATGGAAAGAGTGAGAGAGGTTATCAACCTATTCTCAAAGCTCTTGCAAAGTCTTGTAGAAGAAAGATCAAAGAATGGCCTAAAATGCTACCTTTTACATTATGGGCTGACCGGACTACTCACAGTTCAATAACTGGATATATGCTAGCTGAACTTATGCATGGACAACAACCAATTATGCCAATTGAAGAATCTATTCTCACATGGAGTCTTCTACCTTGGGAGAAAGGCATTTGTAGAGAAGAGTTGCTGACTTTGCGCATATGGCAGCTAGAAAGAAGGCATGAAGATGTTCAAGCAGGAAAAGAAGATTTGATAAGCAACATCGACTTCGGCCAAGAGCAATTCAAGAAAATGACTAGGTGCTTGTCTATGACATGAGCCTAGACAATCAATATAGTGCTTCTAAGAAGATGGTAAAGCGTTGGTTTGGCCCATATGTGGTAAAGGTCATTCATGACAATGCCACATATTCATTGGCTGAATTGGATGGAACAAGCATGAAGATACCCATAGCTGAAAAAAGAATCAAGCTCTTCAAACGAAGAGAAAGTTCAACATATGAGCTAGAAGACTTGAATATAATTCAAGAGCATGAAGACATAGAGGAGGCAGAAGATGAAGACATTGACATGTCAGAAGATACTTCTTCTGACACTGCAAATCCGTAAGACTTTGGCACATGCCAGAGGCTGTGCAAGTTAGGAGGGGGTGAATGTCATGCCGCTACGCGCACACCATGTAAAAAAATCTAGAGTGTGGCTTCCTTTTGGATTTAGAGAGCCCATACCACTTTAGGCATTAGTATTAGTATCCATGGTTCAAAATATTAGATTTTTTTTGGACAAGTTTTTAGTCAATTTTTTATATTCTAGATATTATCTCTTATAAAAATCCATAACACTATAGGTACCTTCTAGATTAGGAGGACATGTAAAAGAAAGCATGTAGCTTTCAGCCAATTTGAGAGGATTTTATGTAAAAAAAGAGATTAGCGAAATTGCGCGACACGCGATTGCTGTTTTCAGGTAGTAAACAACATTTTGAAAAGGGAGATGAAGGGGGAGTGATCTGGCACAATTCTGGCTAGGTGTCTTGGTATTTAACCCCCCTTTTGAAGCTATTGGAAGCATCAGATTGGTGATCTGATGAGCAGCATAGAGGAATGTATTTTTTTGTATACGTTTTTGTCTATTAGAGGTAAATTTTCTCATAATGTTGAAAGAAACTGACAGGCTTCATCTCTGTTAGTATTCTTCTATACTTTCTAATTCTTTTTGAGAATATTCTTCTACATCTTCAATCTCTTCGAACCCCTTCTCTTTTGTCTACTCCTCTCCTTGAATCTACCTACACCCTGCCATCTCTTATCTTCAAGAACTCGGCTTGAAGCCTTCAACCCTTCTCTTATATCTACCATCTTCAAAGTCAAAGCTCTTGAACCCCCATACATTCTTCTCTTGCCAAACCCCTGTGGTGACCTTCAACCCTATGCGCTGCGACAACAAGAAAACTCGGTGTGCTAGTCTCTAGCAACACTGCAATTATGACTAGCATGGAAATCATTAAAGGATTGTTTTTGCAGTGCATGTTACTCTTCTTTTACCATAAATGTTTGAGCACGAGGTGTGTCATCCATAATTGTAATATGCATATCACATGGTAACTCCTGGACGCATAGCAATTGATTGCCAAACACATGACCTACGTGGAGTTGTGAGGAAACCCAAGTTGTAGGTTAGATGATTGAATCTTTGGAAAATTATTAAGAGAGGAAATTTTATATCCTGGAACGTTTAAAATAAATAAGAGCAAAGTGTGTTCGTAAGTGCTTTATGTTAGAGCAGTGCATCTTGGGGCCAATCCCCAAGGTGTAGGAGAGCTGCAATGGGCCATGACATTCAACCGGAAGGGTAGCTCCTTTATGTTTGTATTACGATGGTATACTACACCAAGATGTGTGGGATCTCCCTCAAGGAGTAAGGAAGGGCAATTGTTGGACTACGTTCCACTACAAACACAATATCTACTTTAGCAATTAGGGTATTGTGTCCCTTGGATACTCCTGGCTGCGAGGCTATGTGCGGTTGTCTTGTGAGTGTTGGAGAGGCCCAACTAGTGCCTATATCCAGTGTCGGGTCTATTTCACGTTCGATAGGTAGTGTATTTTTTGGGAGCCACTAATAAATGAAAATTTTTGTATCTTGGTCAATTGGGATCTATTCATTAGTGTATGCCAAAAATTAGTGAGCTAGACTCACATGACTATCAAGACGAGCTTCAAAAGCAAGAAAAGGCTAAGCGGGCTAGACGACGGTGTCATGCTACTACGTGCATACCATGTGAAAGACTCTAGAGTGCAGCTTTCTTATTGATCTAGAGAGCGAATGCCATTTTAGACATTAGTGTTAGTGTCCACGGTTCAAAAATATTAGATTTTGGACAAGTTTAGCCAATTTTTGATATTATCTCTTGTAAAAATCCAAGAACTGTAGGTAACTTCTAGAATAGGAAGACATGGAAAAGAAAGCAGGTAGCTTTCAACCATTTTGAGAGGATTTTATGTAAAAAGAAGGATTGGGTGAAATCGCACGACGCGCGATCGTAGTTTTCAAGCAGTGAACAACACTTCGAAGTGGAAGATGAAGGAGTGATCTAGGAGAATTCTAGCTAGTTATGTTAGTATTTTACCCCCCTTTCGAAGTAAATGAAAGCATTAGATTGGCGGTCTGAGCAACATAGAGGAATGCATTTTTTTAATGTATGTTTTTGTCTCCAAGAGATTTGTCTTCTCATAATGTAGAAATAAATTGACAGGCTTCAACTCTGTGAGTATTCTTCTTCATCTTCTATTTCTTTCTATGAGTATTCGTCTATGTCTCCTATTTTGTCGAACCCCTTCTCTTCCATCTACTCCTCTCCTTGAATCTCCCTTTACCCTACTATCTCTAACCTGTATGGTAGACTTTTGACCCCAAAGGCTTTGATAGTGGTGAACCCGACGTGAAAGTGGGCAACAGGTGTATAAAGATGGGGGATTCTACAAGTTCAAGTGGTGGTGATGCTTTATAACATATGACTGTTTTGTTGTAGCAACAACAACGATAGTTTTTCTTACAATAGCAGATGGACAATCGACCAGGAAGTAGAAAGAATTGATTTCTTAGCTGTGAATGCATTACAGGCAGTGGGGCAAGAATTCAAGCAATTTAAGGGTCAAAATATTTCAGCCTTCATCCGGTTGTATGAAGAAAAGATGTTGTTTCATGGGGTACTGCAATATGCATGGAGTCGGTATTTCTCCTATTTGGCCATGCATGCTTTGCATGATCGGATTGAGGAGTTACATAGAAGAGATGCTGATTGGGCAGCTTTCAAGAAAGCTTTGAGAGAAGAGTTTTTCTTGGAAGATGCAGGATTGGTAACTAAAAGGACATTTATAGATTGGATTGAAAAGCCCAGTAAAGTGTTTGCTGCTATAGCTTTGCTTCATGAATTTGAAAGTCGGTATGTGTAGTTGGATATGCCGATGAGCAATAATCATTGCAGATTCAAAAAATTGATTTTCTCTTGAAGGCTGCAGATCCTGTCTTGCAAGAGAATCTAACTGGCCGTTTAGAAGATGCCTCTTCTGAAGAAATGGGGCTAAATTCAAATTGGGCTAATATAACTGAAGCAGTGCATATGTTGGTAAAGAGAGAGCGAATGAAATTAAGATGGGGGGTACATGAACCACGCCTGTCAGTGCTCAGAAGGGGGTTGAAATTGTAGCCAAAGCGCATGTAGCTATGGTGGAACAACTTGCTATATATATTGGTCCAGCTCTTAAAAGTGATGCTATGATGAATTAATCAAAGGCATGCGTGATTTGAGGCTAAATTTGACAAAAATCTATGCAAAGTTCAAAAAGTAGGATGTCAAGGTAGAAGAGAAGGGTCGTGGCCCAAAGGCCATATAGAGAAGGATACAAGAGGAGATGCATTTGGTGTGACATTTTACAACATGAAAAGTGAGATTGTACAACCTACTGTGAAGCGGAAGCAAAAATGTTAGTATTTTGGAAAGATGGAAAAATACATGCAATAGAAACTAGTCTTCCAATAGAACCAAATTTTGGAATTGGTGGCATGCAGAAAAGGTTGGAAGATATAGCTGCAAAGATAGCATTTGTTGCCATAGATGCAACCACACATGGGTTGAGAATTGAAAGGACTGATGAAGCTCGTAAATGAGGCATGGTTGTGAACCAAAATCCCGTGTTTGGATGCAAGCATTAGATTTCATGGAAAAGGGAAAAACAACAAAGTTTGAATTGGTTGATTCAAGTCAAAGTATACGAGAGGTAGAACACGATGGCTTGCACCAATGAATTCATTTTCAGCCTATGCTTATTTGGATGAGGTTCACAATCAATAAGCTCTTGTGGAAGAAAAGAGAAGAAGAGATGAGGACATTGCTGGTCCTTCCTCTTCAAGCTCATCTAAATGCATAACATGAAGTAAAATGGAGCAAACAAAATATTAGTGAGTTTGGGAATCTCCCAATTCCCATTTTTTGAATACTAAAAAGGTGGCACCTGGATAACATACCCATAAGTTTCTCAAAACCATATGATGTGACCTATCATTGGAAAGCGCTTGAAAAATGGAATCTATTGAGCTATAGAGCACTCAATTTGGAGTTATAGTATTAAAGTTATAACAAATCCAAAGATTTGACCATGTGTCCCAAACTTATGGGAAATTCCCATATTCCCCAATATGGTGTTAGCAATAGAAAGAGGTTGAAAAAGCCATATCTGAGCATGTTATGGAGGATGCATCTCAAAAGAAGAAACAAGAAGGGAAGAAAAGGGGCAAGTAACCCAGTTACACGTTACAATCACATCTTGAGATTGCCACAAACCTTAAAAAGGTCTTAGAAGATGGCATGTAACTTGGCAGTAGAGTGGAATTCACACTTGGCAAAGTTCTTGGAATCATGAAACATGAATTTTATGATGCAATCATTGATATTTTGAAATGAAAAAGACAATTTGATGGTGAAATTTTGCAAGCATTGATGCAGGCTCACAAAGACATAGAGAAACATCTTCAAAGGGAATATGATGATGCATGTAATGTTGTTTTGGAACACGTTGATGTTGAAAATGGGTTAAATGGAAGTGTATACAACAAGCTTGTGGCTGAAAATGGTATTGTGGGCAGCACTAAGCATAGAGAGAAGCCTATGTATAATGGGGATGTCCATCAACAAACACATGAAGAAGAAGATACTCATTTTATTCCAAGCATTCATTATTCACGAACGCATTGGGCTCGTGCTACAATAGAGACAATTGTTAAAGTGGGAGAAAGAGAGATGCCTTGCATAGCTCTCTCAGATCATAGTTTTGAAATCAATGTTATGGCACACAACATGTATGAGAATGGAGGATGGCTAATTAATGTGGATCTGGGATGGCGCATGTAGGTAGCAAAAAATTCATCAAGGGATCTTTATGTGGCTTGTCCGAATGTACCCGCGACATGATTCATGTAGTTATTCGGTGATTTTGGGATAGCCCTATATTTTGGAATCAAGGCTAGAAACAAAAGCCTTGGATGGTGGTTCTTCGTATGCTCGGATTTGGAGTAAAGACAATAAAAATGCAATATATTTTCTCACTATTTGTGTGAATCATCCCCGCAAAATCAGTATAGGCTATAGGATAATCCCATGCCACCTAATGCATGAGAGTTTAAGGGTTTTTAGATAGCATTGTTGTAAGTTGAGGATATGGTAGTGCCTCTAGGAAGATAATTATACCTCAAAGAAAGGGAAAAATTGTGTTTATGTCTAGATTCTAGGGGTGGACAATATGTAGTCTTGGTAGTTTTAAAAATATTTTAGGCATGTGCAGGGATGAAAAGAAATATGTAGGATGGGCTGAAAAAGAGCTCAAGACATATGGTTTGATGGCTTTAAATGAAGGTATTTTAGTGCTATTTTAAAGGCTGGTTGATGTTGATACAATGGCTAAAATTTATACAACAATTGATGCTGAAAATAGGGCAGAAAAAGAGATTACTTATTGTTGAGATGACAAGCTCAACACATGCGAACATTGATGATGGACTGCCTGGTTAGATGGGTCCACACATCTACACTTAGCACGTTGGTGGTCATTATGACTCTCACATGGCCACTCACTCATTACTTATTATATTCAGGTTGTTACACCTATTTACAGTTGGCATAGTTATAGCGCTAGTCGACTAGTGTAGTCGGTTATGCATTGTTTGACTTAGTAGGCCACTTTCCTTTATGTTGTATCTTATCTATACTTTGTGTATATTGTAAAGAGTATTGAAGAAGAAGAAGAAATCAGCAAGAAAACGTTTTTGGCCTCCATCTCTCTACTTGTCTCTTGAGTGAGCTTCTCCTTGTGCATTCTGTGTGTGTTCGGCGCAGCATCTTGAGCAAGTCTCCCCAACACGCGATTCTTGACATAGTATCAGAGCCGTGACACTCAGAGAGGCCGATTTTGAAGGCTAAAGCGAAGGAGAAGAAGCAAGGTTCGAGTAAGCAAGCCACCAGTAAGAAGCTTTCCCATTCTTCCACTCTCTCTCTTGGATAGTGCCTGTGGAGGCACCGGAAGCAGCGTCGAGTAAAAATCTCAAATTACAGTGAGATTTGGTGTGCACGAAGAGCACTGTGTATTCTGCAGATGAGCCCTTTAGGGTATTCCTACAGTTATTTTGGGTATCTGAGGCCGTTTCAGGCCCCATTTTAGAGCCACAAGGTTACGGACGTCAGTTTCAGGGTACACTGTGACTTCGACTATATTGACCGAAAGTGGGTGCGCAGGTTACAGATTTCAGATCTGTAAGTTCAAAGGTGTTTACTAGCGAGTAAACACAAGGTTTATCTACAAAATGGTTGCAGATTGCATGTATTATTGAGCAGACAATGATAAAGGTTGTCTAGTGTATTGCTGTGCACTATAGATCGAGGGTTGTAGAAGATTTGCTTGCTGTTTGGTATTAATTTTGTGATAATGGCAGAGAAAAGTGGAAGCCCCATCATTGAGAAGCTCGATAAGAACAATTACCCTTTACGGAAGTTTCGTGTCACGAACTTCCTTATTGGAAAAGGCCTCTACGAGTTTGTTTCAGGTGAAGAAAAGGAGCTGGAGGTGAGTGATCCTGCAACTACAGAAGAGACAAAGGCATGGAAGGAATGGAATGCAAAAGATAAAAAGGTCATGTATTGGTTGTTTGTAGTAATTAACAATAATATGCTGGGACACATTAGAAATGAAGAGAATTCATATGTAGCTTGGACCATACTTGAAAGTATGTTTTCTATAAATACAAAGGCACGAAAGATTCAACTCAAGCAAGAGTTGAATACATTGAAGAAAGGGAATATGTCTATCAATGAGTATGCACTAAAGGTAAGGAGAATTGCAGATGCCTTGGCAGCGATTGATGCAATGCCCGATGATGATGATTTGGTGTCGTCTACCTTGGGTGGACTTAACAATGAAAAGGCTTGGAAGTCTTTTGTAACTTCCCTATATGTTAGAAAGCCATATCCAGATTTCGATGAGTTGGTCTCCCTTGATCACTGAAGAGATCAACATGCAGAGTGAGACATCTGAAAAAAGTGGTGAACAAGTCCATGCTTTCTACTCCGGTTTAGGAAGGGGACGTGACAGGTCCTCTTCAAGAGGCTGTGGTATAGGACGTGGTAGTGACAACTAGCAAAACAGATTGAATCAACAATTTGGAGATATGCAGGTTTTAGGAGGTCGTGGTAACTTTAGAGGCAGGGGGAGCTTTAGAGGAAGAGATGGATGGCAGAACAGAGGTTCTAACAACTCTGGTATTGTGTGTCACTACTATGGCAAAACAGGTCATATTGTAAGCCAATGTTATGCTAAGAAAGATGATATTCGCAGTGGTAAGTTGTAGCAAGGAAACTATGCATCATCTTCACGATAGAATGAAGACAAAAATGAACGTCTGTTTGTTATGCAGCATATGCTGAATGCTGTTACAAGAAAGGGAACACATGATGATGCTTGGTATGTTGATTTAGGTGCATCCAATCATATGACCAGCCATGCAGAATGGTTTGGAGAGATGTAGGATTTGCAAAATGTAGGTTATGTGCAGACGGGCGATGATTCATGCCACCCAATTTCACACATTGGAAAAGTTCCCTTATCCTTGCATGATGGTACGATAAAGAGTCTTTCAGATGTATTACATGTGCCATCTATTACAAAGAACTTGGTGTCAGTCGGTCAAATGGTAGAGCAAGGACTGCAAGTCAGATTTAATGCAAAGGGCTACTTTGTAGAAGATTTCAATGACAAGTGTAGATTGGTAGCAAAGGGAAGTAGAGTTGGACGTATGTTTACTATGGATGCTGGAATTCCTACTATGAATGCTGCTATGTATGCTAAAGGAAAAGGTGTTGTTGCAAATATTGAAATTTGGCACAAACACATTAGATATGCAAATGTACAAAGGCTGAAATTAATGTAGTCCAAAGGGTTGGTTACAGGTTTGCCTACATTTAGAGTTGCAAAATTTCATAAGGTATGCGAAGCATGTCAGTTTGGTAAGCAGGCAAGACAACCCTTTTCACATGACAGAGATGTAAGCAGAAATATCCTTGATGTTGTCCATACAAACATTTGGGGGCCTACACAAAATGTATCTCTTGGAGGTAGTTCATACTTTGTCACATTCATTGATGATTGTTCTAGAAATTTGTGGATATATTTTATAAAGGAAAAGAGTGAAGCATTTGAGCACTTTAGAACTTTCAAGGTTGCAGTTGAAAGAGAAACATGCTTGGAAGTAAAGCGCTTGAGGTCAGATGGAGGGGGAGAGTACCTCTCGAATGAGTTCAGTGATTTTCTGAGGTCTCATGGGATAAAGAGACAGTTCACATGCGGTTATACCCCACAGCAAAATGGGATTGCAGAAAGGAAAAATAGGCATATTGGAGAAGTTGCACGCGCCTTGATGGCTAAAAAGAATATGCCTAAGTATTTTTGGTCTGAGGCTGTTCATACTGCTGTTTATATTTTGAACAGAACTCCCACAGCTGCAGTTCATGATATGACCCCCAAAGAATGTTTTACAGGTAAGAAGCCTGATGTCTCATACTTGAAAGTGTTTGGTTGCATTGCGTATGTTCATGTGCTAGATGAGTTGCGGAAGAAACTGGATCCAAAGACTGAAAAGTGTGTCTTTATTGGATACTCTTTAGAGCAGAAAGGGTATCGCTATTATAACCCTATCACATGTAAGTTCAGAGTGAGCAGGGATGTCATCTTTGATGAAATGAGCAGTTGGTATGCATCTAGTGGTGATGCATTGGATGATGATGATGATCATGACACTCATGTGTAGACTGAAAAGCAAGAATCACAGACTCTTAGTGGACCAAAGACATCATCTGGTAGTCCTTGGTCTGGGAGACTAAGGAGTACCTCTACATCTTCAGGTGCATCTAGTAGCACTACAGGTAAAGACAAAGGAAAGAATAAAGTGTCAGATGGCATTTATGCAATTCTTGATGGAGACTCCAGTGGCTCAGAGAGCTTGGATGATGAGCTTGGTATTCCTTCAGTTCAGGACCCCGGGTGTACAGAGAGCTCATAGTAATGTAAAGGCTCCATTGAGTGATCCGGTGGCACGCAGATCTAGCAGGGTCAGATACCTTGTTAAAAGATTTGGTTTTGAAGGTTATGCAGCTCACCATTATGCTTATATGGTGAAACTAGTTGAGGATGTTGAGCCCACTTGTTTTGAGGATGTTGTTGGTCATGCTCATTGGGATGCAGTAATGGATGCGGAGATGGCTGCATTAAAGGCCAATAAGACTTGGGATCTAGTATCATTGCCAAAGGGAAAGAAAACTATTGGATGTAAGTGGGTTTATAAGATTAAGCACAATGCAGATGGCTCTATTAGTAGGTACAAAGCTAGGCTAGTTGCAAAAGGCTATGCCCAGACATATGGCATAGATTATGATGAAACCTTTAGTCCAGTTTCTAGGATGGCAATTGTCAGATGTGTGATTGCTTTGGCAGCAACCAAAGGTTGGAGGTTGTAGCAAATGGATGTGAAGAATGCCTTCTTGCATGGTGATTTGTAGGAAGAAGTGTATATGGATTAGCTAGCAGGTTATGAAGATTTAGAGCATCCCACGTATGTGTGCAGGTTGAAGAAGGCGCTCTATGGGCTCAAGCAAGCACCTAGAGCATGGTCTGACAAGATTAGAGAGTATCTTGTCAATATTGGCTTTTATGTTTTTGATGCTGATCACTCACTTTATGTGAGAAAGGGAGATGCAGGTTTGGTCATCATAGTCATCTATGTGGATGACTTGATTATTACAGGTGATAGTGATAGTGGGATTGCTGAAGTCAAGGATTTTTTGAAGAAGAAGTTTGAGATGAAGGATTTAGGTGAGCTAAGGTACTTCCTTGGCATTGAGGTGATCAAATGTGATGATGGTATATGGTTGTCCCAAAGATAGTATGGCTTGGATATGTTGTCCAAGTATGGTATGACAGCATGCAAACCACTTTCAGTCCCATTGGAGCAGAATGTAAAGTTGAGTGCTGATGTTGGGGATGATATAAAAGACTCTACTATGTTCAGGAGGATACTGGGGAGTTTGATCTACATGACCATTACAAGGCCATACTTGAGCTACATTGTTGGTCTTGTGAGTCAGTTTATGCAAGTACCTAGAAAGCCACATTTGGATGCAGTCAGACGCATATTGAGATATGTGAAGTCCACATTACATTATGGACTTTTCTATGAGACAGGTACAGATGTATAGGTGTTTGGATACACAAATGCAGATTGGGCTAGTAGTATGTCTTATAGAAGATCTACCAGCAGATACATGTTCTCTCTTGGTAGTGCAGTAGTTGCTTGGAGCAGCAAAAAGTAATCTACAGTTGCTTTGACGAGTACAGAGGCTGAGTATAGAGGTGCTGATGTTGCAGCATGTGAGGTAGTATGGCTAAAAAAGTTAATGGCTGATTTGGATGTGCAGGTGGAAGGTCCAGTTGTCATTTATTGTGACAACATGAGCAGTATACAGTTGGCTAGGAACCCTGTGTTCCATGCCAGGACAAAACATATTGAGGTACACTACCACTTTGTGAGAGAGAAGGTACTAGCAGGTGAGATTGACTTGGTGTATGTCAGCACACAGGATCAGATAGCTGACATATTCATGAAGGCATTGGGTATAGAGAAGATTCAAAAGTTTCAAAGCTTAGTTGGAGTCACAGAGATTAGTTGAGCTTGAGGGGGAGTGTTGAGATGACAAGCTCAATACATGCGGACATTGATGATGGACCGCCTGGTTAGATGGGTCCACACGTCTACACTTAGCACGTCGGTGGTCATTATGACTCTCACATGGCCACGACTGACTCATTACTTATTATATTCAGGTTGTTACACCTATTTGTAGCTGGCATAGTTATAGCGCCAGTCGACTAGTGTAGTCGGTTATGCATTGTTTGACTTAGTAGGCCACTTTCCTTTATGTTGTATCTTATCTATACTTTGTGTACATTGTAAAGAGTGTGGAAGAAGAAGAAGAAATCAGTAAGAAAGTGTTTTTGGCCTCCATCTCTCTTCTTGTCTCTTGAGTGAGCTTCTCCTTGTGCATTCTGTGTGTGTTCGGCGCAGCATCTTGAGCAAGTCTCCCCACCACGCGATTCTTGACACTTATGTTGACACTTTAGAGATGTATGAAGTCATTCAAGAGTTTGCTAAGCATGAATGTTATGGGCTACAAAATAGGACTAAAGTAAGGGTGGACACAAAGTACAAAATAGTTATAAAGAAGGTTAAGCATGTGGCTTTGCCTTTACCACCTGAAAGTGATGGGTTGGCTGAAAAAGTGACTCAACAGCCTAGTTTATAGGATCCACGTGGAGTCAAACATAAATTAGACTATATCATTTCTTGTAAAGCATTCAAATGGAATTGTTTTGGTTTATGTTAAAATATCGTGAGATATAATTTGTTATTAGTTAAAAGTAGATTTTTTACCTTAACTCTCGATTGAAATGGGAGAAATCCTTGAGGGGGTAAAGTTTGCTTGATCCGAGGCTTAACAAACATACAAGGGTTGAGGACTAAAACTAGGATACCTTGAGATTCATCCGATAACTACTATGTTTATCAAACCTACTCGCAAATCGGGCTAGGTACAAACTATAACTTCAAGCTTCAAAGGCAAGTAGAGAGCTCTAGGGATTAGGAAACCCTAAGTTGAAGGAAATATCGATGCTTTTGTACTCATTGGGAAGAAGGTTGGGTTATCAATCAACATAAGTGACTACCATGACTTATGTCTTGTACAGTATTTGAAACCTGAATATATGCCTTAATCGAAAGAAGGGTGTTTTAAGTAATTTTTACATAGAGTCACTCTTTGATCCCGAGAGGGAGAGAAAATACACGATGGAAAGGTTATCACGACTATTCGTGAAATGTTTGGAAAGGATACCATTGTTTTTGTTGATTGATCAAACAACGTCCTAAATGATTTTGCATTAAACTGATTGTAGGGATGTGATTTGGATGATTATTCCAAGTGCTTGTGTTTGATGGTAAATGCATGGCAGGGGTCAGTGATGACAAGCTGCCATGGGGAATAAAGGAATGTTTTCTTGGAAGACGATATTAGGTTGATTGCCTTGATTGTGCTGATTCTTAATAAGATTAATTCAGGAATGATATTTTGCACGGGTGGATCATCTCCAAGGTCATGCCGTGTTTCAACCGGAGAGGGCAATGCTTGGGTCGAAGGTCGAGTGGTGAAAAGGCCAACCACGGAAGTTTTGTCTTGCTTCTAGATCGCTTGGGGTCAATGGAGCTCTGGACACCCCTTGCTTAGTCTAGAATGGAGTTGAAGATTGCCATGAGCCCAACATCTGGAGGCGTTGGAAGATCCTATTCTAGATAATGGATGGGATTTATGGTGCCATGTGATTTGGATGACCGGGTACTTTTGTTGGATAGAAGGGATACATAAATTCTCCTATATGGGCAGGAGACAAAGATTAACTTGAAGATAAGGAACTTTATTGAACTTGTTTGTCAAAGGATTACTTGCTCTACTTTTGTGCATGTATCGTAAATTAGGCAAACAAACACTATTCCCTAAAAGGCTTAATTAATGAAGCTAATTTTAATGTCACACATAAATGTGATAGGACCTAATTAGATAACAAAAGAACACCTATTGAGAGAAGCAGGTGGGCGAAACTCTCGATGGGTCCTCATCCTATGGCAGGGTGGACCCAGAGAACTAGGAGGCTTCTCACAAGGCTTTATAGTTGTTTGACCTTTAGGCAGTGTTAGGTTAGAACCCGATTCATGTTGTTTTAGGGGACCGAAATGGGACTATTTCCTATGGGCAGAGAGGTTGAGTGGCACATCCCTCTCAATTCCCATTATCTTTGAACCAAGTGCGGCATGGGTTTGCTTCAGCTTGGGTGTCTTTGTGCAAAGTAGAATGTCCGAATGCTAGAATGTTGTTAGGAGACCTTGACCACTAGGAACCTAGATTTCAATTCGATCCTAGTGGGTTTGGTCACAAACACTCCATTGTGAGGAGGACTCGAGAAACCCTAGGTGAAAAACGCCGTAACATTCCATGGAGTGCTAGGGAGCTTTGCTTAGATTCGGGATCGTTAAAAACGTGCATGGTATGCCAACAAGCAGGCACATTACAACCCTATTGATTTGGAGCCCAACTCAAAGCCAATTAATAAACCACCCTACAGATTGCTTAAGTCTGAGTGTGAAGAAGTAGCCAAGCAAATCAAGCAGCTTCTTGAAATGGGATTCATTGAACCTAGTTCTTCACTTTATGCATCTCCAATCTTGTTAGTGAAGATAAAAGATGGATACTTGAGGATGTGTATTGATTATAGGAATCTAAACAAGATCATAGTGAAGAATAGGTACCCAATACCCAAAATTGATAATTTGATTGATGAGCTCATGGGGACTAGATTCTTTACAAAGATTGACTTGAGGTCAAGGCATCATCAAATCCATATGCAAGAGGGTGACAAAATCAAGACTGTCTTTAGGACTGATCAAGGGCTATGCCATTTTCTAGTGATGCCATTTAGGCTTACTAATGCTCGAGCTACCTTTCAAAAGTTCGATGAGCAAGATTTTTCAGCCTTTTCTCTTTTAATTTGTCTTGGTATTCTTTGATGACATTTTGATTCACAACAAGACTCTTCAAGACCACTTATCATATATGAGGAAGGTTTTTTATGTATTGAGATATCATAAAATCTTTGCTAAGGAGAAGAAATGCTCTTTCATGCAGGCTGAGGTGAAGTATTTGGGACATATTTTCAGTGAAAAAGGGATCCATGTTGACCCTAAGAAAGTGTAGTGTGTTAAAGATTGGCCAACACCTATTATCACTACTTCACATAGAGGGTTTCTTGGTCTATCCTCATTTTATCATCGATTTATTAAGCATTATGCGGCTATTACAGCTACTTTGATTGACAAGTTGAATAAAGAA
This sequence comes from Lygodium microphyllum, assembly GCF_053477565.2. NCBI lineage: Eukaryota > Viridiplantae > Streptophyta > Polypodiopsida > Schizaeales > Lygodiaceae > Lygodium > Lygodium microphyllum. The sequence goes on along the minus strand of NC_141163.1, from coordinate 77,830,654 downwards.
GATTTCTTTTGGGATGCACTTACAGATAGTAGGTTCAACTAGTTAAAGAAACTCCTTACTTCTACTCCTATTCTAGTATGCTCAAATTTTTTGGAGTTTACCATACCGTGTGATGCTAGTAGCCAAGGCATAAGGGCTATTTTGTTATATGAGCATGTGGAGTGATTGCCTTTGAAAATCACAACCTATAGATTAGGAGATGATTATGAATGTCTATGATTGGCTATCTTACATGTGATAAAGAAACAACACCATTATTTGTATGGCAGCTGCTTTAGAGTTCAAAGTGATCACAGGGCCCTAAAAGAATTTTCTCACTCAGTCCAATCTTACTCCTAAGTAGTGTAGGTGGATAGCTACAATACAAAATTATGATTTTGATATCACTCATACAAGGGGCAAAGACAATGTAGTGACTAATTCTCGTTTTCATATATGGGTATATAAAGTTTCAGCTATGACTAAGCTACATAGTGACTGGATTGAAGAATTATAGAAAGCCTATCTTTTGGATGAAGAGATTAGCCATGTTTTTTAGAAATTACCACAAGGTCTCATGGATGAAAACTCATATTATTAGCTTCAAAATGGCTTAATCCGATTAACTAGCAAGATTGTTATTTCCTCTACTTCTTGTTTTACATAGAAAATTATGGAGTTTCATTCTTCACCTTTAGTTGGACGTCTTGGAGTTTTTAAAACCTATGGTAAGATCAATAAAAGATTTGATTGGAAAGGACTGCAAAAATATGTTAAAGAATTTGTAATGAAGTGCATGCTACCTTGTCAGCAGAATAAGGACAACACCCATAAGCTAGGTGGTTTGTTGCAGGCACCATTACCTATTCCTACATGCAAATGGATGTACATTACCATGGACTTAATTATTGGCTTGCCTACTACCAAAAAGGGATGGAATATTATATATGTGGTGGTTGATAGACTTACCAAGGTAGCCCATTTCATTCCATCCAATACTTAGTTTACTGCTTCAGAAGTGGTTAGTCAGTTTATGGAGCAGATTTTTAGGTTATATGGATTATAGCAGGTGATTGTTCATGATAGAGATTCAAAGTTCATAAGTAACTTTTGGTTCATGGTATTCACATCCATGGGTACATGAGCAGTAATTTTTGACTCTGTGAAGTGCTTAAAATTTTTCAAAAAATCTGAATTCCAAGGGAAAAATAGACTCTGTCGAAGGTGGCAGCTGCAATGGATTTTTCAAGCGGCAAATAAGAGACGGGTTGCAAAAGTGGTTTAAAGATACACCAACTGACGCTTGCAGATTTTTCATAATTTTGTCAACTTCTAGATTGGACTTCAAGAGGTGAGAGACTTTGAGCCGAACGTGTTGGATTTTTCAAATCGTGATTCCGACGCTGAACAATTGAATGGGGGTGCCCGGAGCCAAAGACCAAAAGAGGCTAAGTCTAAAAAGACTTAAGGGGTAAAAGGGGGTGTGACCTTTGGGGCCACCCCCCAATTTTTCATGCGACCAGGGGGACTATTTTTTTAAATGAAAAAGAAGAAGATGAAGGCGCCATTCTTGCACGCGACGAATCCATGGAGGGAGAGGAGGGGGGTATGGAGCCTCAATGCAACCCCATAAACCAATTGCATCAATGATCTGTACTCTTCCTTCACTTCCAATCATTGCTCTTCGCTCCTCCAATGGCTGCCATAAGAACTAGATTTAGTCTTTCTCTCTCCTCCCTTTCTCTCCTCAAAAGGCAACTCATGTGGAAGAAGCCTGATTGATGAATGCTCGTTCGATGTGGTACCAGATTGCTTCCAAATTGAGTGGGGCTGAAGATGGATGATTGGAGAAGGGCTCATCATCAATGTTGGACTGCTTGCTATCCCAAATCAGATTTTTTAAAAAAGTGCCAGCACGCGCATAAGCGGTAAGCCTCATTTTTACAAATGAAAATTGCTTCTTTATTATGTTTGATGGTCTAAATGAAATTCATATGGAACAAAAAATTGTTTGGATATTTTTTGCATTATAATTGAGGGCCGTGCATAAAATAAATGCAGAACTATAATGATAAATAGTTTCAATAATTAAATTCTAACCTAAAAAGCACCTTTTTAGAGTAAAAGTGAAGATTTTATTGGTTTTGAGTGGAAAAAATAGATGTGCATGGGATAAAAATCTAGTAAAAAACTATTTTTCAACCATCATATATAGTCACTAATCATATATTAGAAAATAACCTATTTTTATGAATAAATAAATAGTGAAAAATAGCTAAAAATGGATAAAAATAGGATTTTCGTATTATAAAAATCTAGAAAATTATGATTCATGGTTGTGGCTGTATAACAAAGGTGAGGTATGAATTTTAGCTTTAGTTTGGCCTTGTTTATGTATTATAGTTCATGGGTTTTTCCATTTTATGAGAAAAATACATACAAAATAAAATCACACACCTATGCAACACAACACAATCTAAACGTTAGAGGGAAAGGGTGATGCTAAGAGATTAAGAGGGCTGAGAGGGTTTGAATATTTGAAATATTTGACTGTGCATTTCATTTATAATTTTGATATTTTAGTCTAAGGGGCTAGTAGCATAAGAAATCGGTGCTAGCCTCCATACAATGAAGCATATGTTTAGTGAAGATCATGAAAGGGATGTTTTTGCACATCACAAAATGCTGATTTGCTAAATATGTTTTGTGCACTAGGATCATATGTACTATGGATGATGCATGACATGATATCAATCCTGGATTGCGTAGCAATTGTCTTTCTAGGATATGACTTATACATGGAGTGAAAAGGAGCCTTTGCTGTAGGTTAGTTGTACGATTTCCTTGGGACTGTTTGGTGGGGATCTATATATTCATGGATCATACACATCAAGAAAAGAGTGGATTTTGTGCATTATGTCTTATATGTTAGGAAGCGCATCTTGGGGCTAGTCCCCTTGATGTAGGAGAGCTGCAGTGGAGCCGCAACAGTTTGCCGAGAGGTGCTTCCCTATGTATGTGACATGAGGTGTTATACCTATAAGTTATGGGATCTCCCTCTGAGGAGTATGGGAAGATAAACTTTGGATTGTGTCCTATTACAAACACAAAATCAATATTAGAGTTTAGTGTAGAGTGAGTTTTAGAGCTCCTGGCCGTGAGGCTGGGCATGAGGTTGTGTGGGGTGTCTTGTGTGTCTTAGAGGTCTAGCTAGTGCTAGAGAGCCAGTGTCAGGCCCATTTAAGGTCCCGACAGGTGGTACATTTTCCGAAAGTCGCCAACAAGTGGTCGTTCCAAATCTAGAGTCTCTAGGGACCAAATACTCAGTTTATGTACTCTGACAAGAACTATCAAGCCGAAATACAAAGAGTGGAACATGCTAAGAGGGCGTGACGGCAGGCTGAGATTCTAAAGCATTATTCTCCTCAAAGGAGCAATTCGATACGCATAAGTGATAATCATTTTAATAACCAAAGTGTCATAAGTAGCGCTTTGAGTACAAGAGGAAGTCCTAATACTTCCCCTCTTCTAGTCAATCAACCCACTTCAAGTGGGGGTGTAGTTTTACCTATACAAACTCCTATTGTCAATCCGGCTGTAGCCATGGCACAATCCATCGCAATTCTAGTAGTGGAGGACCCTGCCACGGCTATAATATCAAACACAAACCAGGGAAAAAGAACCTTCAAATTCTATGAGTAGGCTGAGCCCATGATCCCAAAACTGCAAACATCTCTCTTAAAAGAAACCATATCCATAATGATATAAACAACACTATCATCTTCATCACTTTCATCATTATCTTCCATAGCTTTTAGAAATAAAGAATGAAGAGAGAAAGAAAGAGAAAGAGAAAGAGGAGCCGAGCCAAATACAAATATTTTGCACACCCACGAGAAGAGAAAGTGTGTTCTCAGGAAAGAGAGGGAGAGAAAGAGACACGCAACCACTCGTGTCCTCAATCCACCCTTTCACCCAAAAAGCACACCTCTCCATATTTTTATTATTTCTTTGACTTTGATACATTTGATATTATAAGACCTTTGGCCTTTAATTTTGAGTATTCCTACCCTTCACCAATGCATGCACGTAACACTTTTGTGTATACCATTTATTTATAATGGATGTGGATGTGGCCCCCTCATGTAGGTGTGTATTTTAGTGATTTTGTAACAATGTAGTATTATTCTCTTGACAAAAAATGAAAATATGATGCATGCTTGGATTCTCTTGTTCCTTGTTTTTATGCTTCTTTTGGGTGTCATCAAGTAGGGACACTAGATTTACCTACATTGGGAGCACATTTGACCATCTTCCATGGGTTAGCAAAAGAATATGGAGAACTCCATATTAATGAGTTTCAAAAACTCATGTTCAACTATCAAATCCAAGACGAAGGGCATTTAATGATGTTATTCAACATGACCATAAAAGGGAGGGCAGTAGTATGGTATCACGGCCTAGATGCCAAAACCATAACTAGCATTGACCAATTCTTCACGGCCTTCTGTAGAGAGTTTGCCCCTGAGAGGGGTGGACAATATTGGTTGCGTGTCTTGAATGTAAGACACCAAGAGCCAAATGAGAATGTCCAGGCCTATGCCAAGTAACTAAGGCAATTTCTTTACAAACTTGATACTTATATTCCCATTCCACCGACTGCACAGTTGCAATATTTCCTACATGGATTAGATTTCAACATCCAGGTGTAGCGTAGTAGTGTTGCTTTGGTTGACATTGACACTGCTATTACCCAAGTAGACGGAGTAGAGTCGTGCTTGCAAGCAGCTTATGCAGCAAGGATAAATTGAAATGGCAATAATTTGGCACTAACCAATAGGAGTCAAGGGGACCGCATGTCAAATGCAAATGGAAGACGAAGTATCATGCCAAATATGCCTATGTTACCAGCTCCTCCCAGTATGACTATGCCTATGGCTAGCCAGATGGCTCCATTGAATGGTGGAGGCCAAACAAAAAACCCTAATGTTGTTCCAATAAGTCAACGGCTAATTCCTAATCAAGTGATTAGGTTGATGGGACAATAGATAAATGATCGCGGCTATGAGTCAAGTGCCTCAAATGTCCTCGATGAAGTTAAGGATATGATGAAACACTACATTTACATGATTATCGAACAATATAGGCAAATAATTATGGATGTCAATTTCCTTAAGAAGCATTAGAATTTGATAGGGAGTTGACACCTTGAAGAGGGTGCCCCCTCAAGATTCAAATGTAAGTGGTGTGGTGGCGAACATTTCTCTAGAAATTGTCTAAATGTCAAATGAGATATTTGCAAAAAGTCTGGCCACTTAGCTGCTACTTGTTGGAGTAAGATTAGTTCTCTCCAACAAGGAAGTAAACATCCAAGTCCAGTTAATCATTGCGCACAAGGGAATAATCTCCCGCAAGATGATGGACCAAGATAAATATTGCAAAGAAGAAAGGCTATTCTAGAGTAGTTGCATCATGGTAGTGGATTCAGTCTTATTGAGATTGTACGTGTCAATGATGCTGAAAATTCTAATCTACGAGCCATAATAGGAGGCCAAAAGACAAGAGACGGTGACAAAGGAAATGTAAAACCTGTCGAGGAAAACCCTAAGCAAGATGCTAGGGGAAAGCAAGTCCTAAATCTTGATATGGAAGGTGAACCTCTCAGGCCTATTGATAGTAAAGTTGATCCCGAGAAGGATAAAGAATTGCCAAGAAAGAAGGCAAAAGTTAAAAAAGAGGCACCAAAGTCTGTCCAAAGACCAAAGGAGAGAATGGTTTGGCGAGAGAAGAGAACTTTGGCTAACTACTACGACTTTGATTTAGTAATTTCTCTTTGCAAAGTTAAACCATACGTGAATCTCCGGCAATTGATTAAAATGTCTCCAGGAGTATGCAAGGAATTCAAGAAAATCCTGCATATTGGGTATATTGTAGAACCTTTAGGCATAGCATGAGTGGGAGAAGATTGGTTTAATCATGCTAAAAAGCATTGCCCTAGGGTTCCAGTATATGTGGATGGAATATTAGTGGAGCATGCTATCGTGGACACTAGATCCTTTGCTAATATTATGAGTTCAGATTTGATGGAGAGGCTAGGTTTGGACATCCAAAAAGACGAATCCACACTTCTTAGGATGGCTAATGACAATCTTTGACCCTCCATGGTTGCCTTCTACTGCGTTGTTCCAATGAGCTTCTTCATTCCCGAGACATTGTGGTTTTGATCTCCCTAGAGGAGTTGAAGGTATTTATTGATGACCTAGGGGCAGCCACCATAGGAGAAAGGTAGTTCATTATTTTGTGAAAGTGTTTTGAGCGTTGTAGACAATTTTGTATAGCTCTTAACCCATAATAGTGCATCTTTGGAGTGTCTTATGGGATATTGTTAGGCCATGTAGTCAGTTCAGTAGGGATTGCGATGACTAACCTTGAAAAGATCAAGGTCATAGTCAACATGAGTCCGCCACAAACTCCAAAGGAGGTACATATCTTTCTATCATTAGTAGGGTATTATCAAAGGTTTATAAATGCGATGGTAGAAAGGATATTGCCATTAACAAACCTATTGTCCTTTAACTGTCAATTTGCATGGAGTGATGCTTGCAAAGTATCTTTTGAAGATGTGAAGCAGGAGCTTGCCAAAGCACCTGTTTTAAAATGACCTAAAAGGGGTGAAGTATTCTATATGTTTTTAGTAGCCACCATGTATAGTATCAGTTGCTACTTATCCCAAATCTGGGAGGAAAAATGGTACCATCCAATAACCTTTTCTAGTCAGAAGTTGGATGTATTGGAAATTAACTACACCTATATGGAGAAGTTATGCCTTTTGATGGTATTTGCGACCAAAAATTTCAAACACTACATTATTTATGAGAAGGTGGTTTTTTATATGAAGGCGAAAGGGCTTTGATTGTTGTTGAACAAGTTACAGGTACCTGATTGTTTAGCAAAGTGGTTAATCACTTTGCAAGAGTTTGATTACGAGATTAAGAGCAAGCCACCAAAGCTACAGGGCATTGTAGAATGTCTTGTGGATTTAGGAGAGCCAAAAGAGGTCTTGGCTGAAGGAAGTGACGTGGACACATTTTTTAGGATTGATACCGCGTCTATCCCCTCCTAATATGCTACTATAATGCACTATCTATCTACAAGAGAGACTGGAGCTTCTCTATCAAAATTCGAGAAGAGGAAAATTAAACAGTAGGCATTGAAATTTTCCTTGATTGAAGGAACACTATATCGGTAGGGTGTTAATGATATCTATCACCAATGTGTGATGCCTGACGAGGTTCCATTTATCTTAGAGGAGTGCCATGACTTTGCTTGTGGGGGGCACTTTGCAGGGTAATTGATGGCACATAAGGCTTTAAGAGCTAGATATTGGTGGCCTTCCACCTTCTAGGATTCATTTAAGTATGTTAAGAGATGGGATACTTGTCAACGACATGATAGTAGAGAGAATAGGAAGCATCCACTTATGCCTATTATGGCTATCCTTCCATTTGAAAAGTGGGGCATTGACTTTGTGGGTCCTATTATCCCATCGTCTACTACTCAAAAGTGATATATGTGGCGATTGAATACTTCACAAAGTGGTCAGAAGCACGGGTGAAGAGGCAAGACAATGCAAAAGAGACTGCCAGTTTCCTACTTGAGCAGATCATCTGCCATTTCGGTTTACCAAAGGAAATTGTATCTGACCATGGAACTCACTTTTTAAATGAAGTGATTAAAAGTCTGACTGAAGCTTGGCAAATCAAGAATAACAAGATGACTCCCTATAATCCACAAGAAAATGGACAAAATGAAAGTACTAATAAGTAGCTTATGGGTATCCTGTCCAAGATAGTCTCCGAAAAGAAACATGTCTGGGATACAAAATTGTATGTGGCGGGATGGGCGTATAGCATGACATTTAGATGAGCCATGCCACACCCTATTCAAATTATTTTATGGGGAGGAGTGTGTCTTACCCTTAGAAATTGAGTTGCCAATCATAAGATTCGCAATCAATCATTCTTTGGGTGGCGAAGATGCCCTATTTGAGCGTTTTACGGCTCTGGCTATCAGATAGTGAACTAGGGAGAGAGAAGATTGTAGAAGAGAGAGAAATACTACATGAAGAGAGAGAAGAAGAGTGAAGAGGAGAGAGAAATACTAGATTTGGAGAGAGAAAGACAGGAAAGAGAGAGAAGCCATGGAAGTTGTGAGCAAGATGGGAGAGAAGGACAGTAATTGTATTAATGTGTCAAAAAGATGTAAAAATTTGCATGTCCTCTCCTTTTATACCAATGTCAGTGTGACATGGCATAATATCAATATTATTTACACTAAGTCCTTATTCCCAGTTTCTTACAATCTGTCCCTTCCCAAAAGTTTTTGTCCTAAAAAACAAACGTGAAAGACTAGAAAAAGATGGATAGAACAGAGTATTACTCTGTTTTTACAGCTTTACAAATGGGAAAATGAATGAAGTATGACCAACCATATGGATTAAAATTGAAGAACGAGAGTAGGCCTCAGTTATATACATGATCTCGAATACTTCAAAAGTATATGGAGCCATAAAGTCTTCAACAGATAATCTCAAAATGAAGTAGACAGCTTGATGTGTAAACAGACCCTGCTGAACCAAATCTGCCATAACTTCTAGTAGAAGTGTCCAAACGAGCCGTACCATCTTCGTGCCAATTTCTCTTTTTCAAGAGGGGAGACAAATACTTCAGCCATAAGTGCCTTGAAAGCTTCCCAATTCTCTACAAGTATGTTTTCTTTTTTTATATACTTCCACCAAGTATGGGCAAATCCCTCCAAATGCAAGGAAGCAAAATGAATCTTCATGTCATCAGTTTTAGGGAATATGTCAAAGTAGGATTCCATTTTAGAGGTCCACTCCTCTAAATTAGATGGTGAAGATGACTGACCATTAAATTTAGCTAGAACAATCTTGTCTTTTAGCTCTCTTTCACGGAATGGTTGTTGTCCCAAAATAGGCTGATCATGAGTACCATGTATGGAACTCCCAAATTAAGACAGAAATCTCCCAATAGGTGGCTAAGAACCATTATGCAATCTTCCTATTGGTAGAGAATCCCTAGGAATTTGAGTATTCAGCCCAAAAGCTTGAGAATTAGCTCCATTCAAACTGCCCAAATAGTCATCATGCCATTGTGAAGCCTCTCCTACTTCATACTGGCTATTTGGGATGCCTCTTCTTCCAATAATCCCATGACCATGACCATTTTGGTTAGATGGCTAAAATGGGACTGAAGGCTCACTATTTGAATAAGATTTCTCCTTAGCTTCTTTAGATCCCATTTGCATTTGCATCCATTGGGAGAATTGTGCCATAATTTGGGCATTAGATTCCACTAACTTATCAATAGAAGACTTTGTTTGAGTCATTGAATCCACTAACTTCTCAATGGAAGACATCGTTTGATTAGTAGACAAAACCATTTGCTCCATTCTTGATAATATGGCCCCATGACGTTCCCTATGTCTTTGTTCATGGACACATAAGGTATTATTGAGTATACTAACTTTCCCTAGTTGTTGAGGCTCTTCACGGCTCTCTTGAGGTGCATTATCCAACATGGAATCCCTGATTTGCTAAGCATAATCTTCAAGGACCTTATTTTTACCCTTATGTCCTGCCAGAATAGTGCAGTCCTGCAGTACCCCCTGTCAGAAAAATGGCTATAACTTTTGCTAGGGAACTCTGATTTCAATTTTTTTTAGTTCAAGTCAAAATCAAGAACGCCCTCTTCGAGATGAGCTATATCACGCTATAACAGATTTAGGACAAAAAAAATTGCAACTCAATTTCTGAGTTTGAGCTGTCTAGGTCTGCACCCTATCTAAACCTGTAAGTGTCCTATTTTGACCCTGTAAGGCAATATAGTAACCTCAAATGGTTACCAAACATTGTAGAAGGCTGAATAGGACTTGTGGGTACCTTGTAGTACCTACACCTGTACTTCACTAATGAAGGGTGTACCTATAACAACCTGTAAATGCCCTGTGGTGCCCTATAAAATCCCTGTTTTACCCTGTTTTGAACTTGAAGATACTTGAGCCTTTGGAAAGTCTTCAATCTTCAAATTTCCACTCCCTATACCTATGTGAGGGATAAAATGGCATGACAGGCTCCCTACAGGGGCTCCGAATCACCGAGAGGTGGGCAAAGTTCCCCCCAGGTCGGTTGGTTGCACCCCTTCGGGATCTTTGATAGTGAGGGAGGGTCACCTCTCTTTTGTCCCACTATCTCCCCCTGCATCCACCTTTTTCCTCGGTGGGTATATCAACATGGCAATAGCTTGCTAATCTAATCAATCAGCATGAAATGCATTTCTAAAATATTCATTCAGCCCCTTTCATGAGATGCAATTGAATGAAATCTTGAAAGTTTGGATAGGGGAAGGGTCTTACCAATGCAATTCAGTGATTCACTGATTGCTAGTACTTACCCTTTTACAATATTTCAGCTTGGGTAAAAGAATTCAGCCAATCATAGGAAAGAGAGAGAAGCCATGGAAGCTATGAGTAAGATGGGAGAGAAGGATAGTAATTGTATTAATGTGTCAAAAAGATGTGAAAAATTACATGTCCTCTCCTTTTATACCAATGTCAGTGTGACATGGCATAGTATCAATATTATTTACATTAAGTCCTTATTCCCAGCTTCTTACATTGGCCCACTTGGATGAGCTCAAATTGCAGAGTTTGTTGCACCAGGAAGTAGCTAAGTGTCGGATGAAGTGGCTGCATAATCTAAAAGAGAAGAAATATACCTTTAAAAAAGGACAATTAGTTCTATATTACGATGTGCATAGGGAGCTCATTCCAAGGAAGCTCGAACCTAGATGGGATGGCCCTTACAAGGTAGTTAGGATAGGTAAAAATAAGTCCACGGCTTTATTAGCTGATCTACAGGGAGTGGAATTTAAAAATAAGGTTAATCTTAATAAGATTAAACCTTATTATTTTTTAGTATCATCTGCAATATCTTTGTCTATCTTTAGCGGTGGGTTGTAGAAGGATCTTCCTTGTATCAAGCATCATTTTGTGGAGTGTTCGACAATTCCGTCTTCAAGTTTTATGGAGGAAAACTAGATCTATTTTATCTTAACTTTCTCTAAGGAATCAAGTATTGTAGAACAATTTTCTATGATTTATGAGGAGCACAAACTGTGTTGCTAAACATGATAGGAAATATCTTCTAAGGTTGAAGAGAATGGCCTCCACTATCTCTCATTAGGGGAGATTTGGACTCACATTTGGCATTTAGTTTTAGAGAGAGAAAGCCTCTCAACTAACAAGGAGATAGCTATTATTATGGTAAAAATGAACATTTTTACTTTTTAAATGCCATTTCTCATTCTTAAACATTCCCAATATTGAATTATTTCATGTATTTTTGGGAACAAATTTGTTGAGGCACAATAAGAAAAAGACTCTCAGACAATTTAAAAGGCTAGATAGCATCATTTTTTATCAGTTTCATATATCCTTCCATTCTTCCTATCATTTTTTTGTAATTCTCAAATATTACATCAAAAGATTCTCCCTCCATTCTAGTATCTCTATCTTTTTCTTGAAACTCTCCATTATTAAATAAAGTGTCTCTTGTCTCAAAATTTTGCATGTGATTCACTCTTCTCACTCCACTGAGAGTGGATTTTAAGGCCAAACTTCAAGTCAAAAAGAAACCTGAGACCCATAAAAGAGACATTTTTGGTGTAAAATGAAACAGTTATAGATCAAGGAGCTAGAGTTCTTCTAGATGAATTTCGATGCAAGGAATCCAAAGCAAGTGTCTGTCAATCAGAGTCCATTTGAAAACCCATTTAATGGCTGCAAGGTTTAGCATTATGAAGTAGCTATACTGGCCAAAAGTTAGAAAGCATGTGATGGAGGCCAGGTTGAATACCAGAAAGCTGCTTGTCCAATTTGACTAGCCAAAGACCAGGCCACTTTTAACCAGGTTGTCAAGCCAACTCGTGCGAGTTGTTGCACTCAATAAGTGATATTGGTAACTAATTTTTATGATTTACTCTAGCCTTCCTCAATAATTACAACACTCATTTGTAGTAGTCCAAGTAATCTAATATCCAAAACTCAATAAGATTCACTACAAGATATAGGCCTTATAAAATAGTTTCTGCACTGTGTACAATGCTCGTGAAAACAAAAACAAAGTGTACTTAAATCATAACACTGATACATGAAATAAATACATGATCGCATAATGAAAGCGACTGGTACAATCATGACAAGATATCATTAATACATAGAAAAAGTCTATATAGATCAGGAAACCAAAAAAGAAGGGTGTGTGAGCTCCAGGGATCCAAGGGTGAGCTACATATTCTCGCCATCTGAAAGCTCGTCCCTCCCAAAGGAGCATCGAACGGACTCTGCAAAGAAAGAAACAACTATACATCAGTCCACCATACAATAATGCATTCTAATTAAACATGGTAACTACGAACAAGAAAGATGAGTGACTTGCAAGGCCCCTGCGTCTATACAATCGATCGATCAATGCAGTGAGACCGTGCTTCTCTGCATATCGAGTCTCAAGGCCGGTCAGATTGCGATTTGTAATGGAGTGCTGCAAAGAAAACAATATACTAACTGTTAGAAACATGATTGTCAGTACAAAGGATATTGCAAAAAATAAGCAAGCAAAACAAAATAAAAACTTACAAAGTTCTCCAGATATGTCCTGTGGCCGCCACTCCCAAGATGATGGACCACTCCGACCTCTAGTCATGCCCTCGCCGCCTCGTACTGCTGACTCCAATGTCCTGGAGAATCTATAGCCTCCTCCCTCAGTTGGCGCCAGTCGTCTGCGTCTAGCCACTCGGGCTTTGCAGCCCCACTCTTGAGTTCCTAGTGTGCATCCGATCGTCTGTGTGACATATATGCACGCTTGCAGTCCATCATCCAGCCCATAGAAAATCTATCTACTGTGGCTGGGACCGGAAACTCCTCATGCAATAATGCTACTATGTAGTCCTTGCTCCCCTCCAGTATGTTTTTCCAATGATCTAAGACGTTGTGCCGAAAAACTTGTTGGCACAACTCTCTCATGTGAGCCATCACCCTCCTCCCCTCATCATTCATGATGATGGCTCTTGACCTATCATCAACAAGATAGTCATATCCCTCTGGGGTATGCCTAAGATGGGTCCTCTCCCACCTGCGTCCATGCAATTGGGCATATCCAGGAGACCCCTGTACATCCGGTGTACTGACCGAGGTAGTATCTATCGGTGTAGCACCCATAGGGGTGCCACCTACAAATGGCTAAGCAAAAGCTAGAGTAATTGGAGTGAACATCCCCATAGGCGTGACAAATCCTGGAGGTGATGCAACTCTTGTAGAACGATGAGACGAAGACACTGCGTCCGTGCCTCCAGAGCAACCACTTGAGCCCCACGCTCCCTGGAACCGCCACGAGAGCGAGGAGTCACTCTTGTATCCCGTGCCAACTGCAGGCTCACTGCCTCCATATCTCTACAGAATCCCCTTACCCTAAGCACTCCCTCCGGCCCAAGTTTGGACCGTCGACCTCGTCTGCTCGAAGCTAAAGCATCTGATCGTGCCGAAGTAGATCTAGTAGAGTAGCCTGACGATGTCCGAGACAACTCCTGGTCTACCATGTCTTTGAATCTCACCATCTGATATGGAGATATGTGCATGAAGATATCCTACAGCTCCTCATCGCTCATCCCTCGACTCATCCTGAAAAGGTCACCTACACAGACAAAAAATGATGTTAGCATAATCAATTTAAATCATACAAAGCACGGTAATATAAATCCTAAAAAAATGATATCACTTAAAATGCATATCTTATGTACCCTTATGAGTGATTAGTCAACAAATTGAGTAAGTGGATGCTCCAAGTATGAAGTATCCTATGGTCCCATGTCAATCTCCTAACACAACTCCGCATACACTAGAAGGTCGATAGAGATGTCACCACAAAAGGATGAGTCCACCTCATTCTCAAAGAATTCTTGGACTCCTGTATTTCCATCATTGTTAGCCGATGCTGGCTCCTCTACATGCTCCAAGATTTCGGTGGCCTCCACCCCTTGCAATATCAACCCCTCTATTTGCATATTGTCATCATCTATGCTTGGAACATCGCTTCGATCATATACTCTCGCACTTCGAGGAGCTAAAGGTATAACATACCACCATCGAGGTTGTCGAGGGTTTGGATAGAAGATTACCTATTCACAAACACGTAAAAGAGAGATTAAACTATTGTGACATATATCATGTCGTAATACAATTAACAAACAAATGAGTTCATGCACCTATTCACAATGGGCCGGCAACACAAAGGTGTCACACAAATCCTTCTATTTTTTTTCGGAATCTATTTCGAGAAATCTAGATGGACCTTGTCAAACTGTTGCTCCAACTCCTTCAAGTACCACTTTGAACCACTGCACATCGAATAGTATCATGGAGAAGCTACGGTAATCCACCGTAACCCAAAATACTCCATCTCATCTATGTAACAATTCCGAAATAAAAACACACATTCCACATACGAATCCCCTCTCAGGAGGCTATAAGGTTAGGATAATGACAAATTTTTTTATTATTTCCCTTACCCCCTAGTTGATTGTCGTGCTGGAGGGGGAGGGGAATAGAAGGTATGATCAAGCTCCTCAATGGAGCTTGCAGGGGGGTAGAGGGCATGCGAGATGCCACGCAGGGGAGGGAGGATCCCCCTCCCCTCACCTTTTTAAATTGAGGGTCGTGAGAGCAGAGAAAAGGGGTCATCGCATGCGTCGAGTCAATAAGGATAATGTGAATTGCCTTGCCCACCTGTGCATCCTGAATACCTTCGCTGCTGCCATAAGGTGGGAAGCTAGAGACGACCGTGAGGGAGAGAGTCGACTTTCTGGTGCACGCTATCACGCTCGTGCTGCCGAGGAGCAGCTGCACACGCCACCGAGTTTTTGCTTGATGCCATTGCTAAGAGGGAGAGGAGGAGTGGAGGCGATGATCGCTGTCGTGAAGGAGGAGAATCTGTGCTGCTGTGAAGACGCCGAACTACCATTGCCGCCACCAACTCATAGTCAATTCCCACATGGCCCAAAACCTTTAGAAGCTTCTTGGGGGAACCTTCTAAAGGTCCTAAGAAGCCCCCTTTCCTATGGTCCTTTCAGACTACCCCCCTCCCCTCCCCCCCCAAATTCCCTCCTAAGGGCTCCATAAGCCCCCCTTTCCCCCCCTGACATTTGCCATTGAAGGGCCTTCATGCAGGTCCTTAGGCCCCTTTCCCCCCCATGAAAAATTCCTTCTTAGGCCCTTTTATACCTTTGTTTTCCCCCCACACAAAAAGAAAAGACCCCTCTTTAAGGCCCACGCAAAATCCACTGTTACGGGTTCTTGACACCTTCTTCCCCCATACAAAAACCCTCGTAAGGGTCTTTTACAACTTTTATTTTCCCCTTTCCTATGGGTCCTTAGAAAGCCATTAAGCCCTTTCCTGTGGCCTTAATGGGCCTTACTCACGGAGGTTTTTAAAACACCCCCTTCACAAGTTTTAAAACCTTTCCATGGGTTTCTCCCCTCCTCCACAGAAATATCCCTTCAAAGAGCTTCTACGAAAGGAAGGAAATGAAAACTCATAAAGGGCAGTGGAATTACAAAGAAAGTTTTGCAAAGCCACATCCAAGATGAAAAGGCCGCATTCCGGATGACTCCTAAGAAAGCACAAGGCGCAATCGCAGGAGGATCGTCTCCTAACATCCACGTAGACATCTCACCACAAGTCCATGTTTTCCTTCCTAATTTTTATTTTATGTTGTTATAATTCAATCGTGCATGGATGATCTTTGGAGATAGGATGCATTTTTTGTCTTAAATACTTTGGTTAATTTTGAAATAATTAGCTCACGAGATAGAAGAGTTCGGCCATTAGCATTTTCAATCAAACGAACAAAATAAAGTAAGTAGGAAATTGATATGCATTTCTAGCAAGTAGCTTTTGTGCATTTCAATGAATTGACCTTAGATTAATGTCAATATTTACAAAACGGAATTAAGATAGCACGCTTCGTTTAGGCATGGGAGTATAAATTGCATGCCGCATTATTAGGACATATCTTGTTCGGAATGAGTCGTTATGGGAAATGCTAATAATCCATAGGAAACTGCAAGGCATGAAATGATTCTTAAGTTGCATAACTCTAGTAAATTGGTATAAATATTGTTTTTCAACTGCATAATTATTAGTAAAAGGTTGCATGTGTTAGCACGAATCTTGTTCGCAAGTTATAGAATGATTAATTGGAACTAGGCTATAACCTAACCTATGCTTGATCTTAAATCGAAAAGTTAGGATCTGAAAATCAAGTTATGCGTAGACAGTAGGCCATGTGGTTATGGAAATGATAGCGTAATTATCTTCAAAAATAGATAGGTTAAATTGGCATAAACCTAAACACCTAAACCTGCAGCGTACTCGTTTAGGAAGAGTTAATTCTATTCCAAAGAACTGACTAGGATTTAATACATGACCTAGTCACTCGTATTGCCAAGGCTGAAACTCCTATACCCTAATGGCTTGCCCACATTCACAAAATGTAGGGACATTGGAACATACTTGAGAAGTGATCTGGGGTTTTTCCCTAGGAATCTCTCGCTAAAAAAAAAGATGGAACTTGGAACCCTAGGACTGACAACGTTAGCTTAATGTAATCATGACCAGATTGTTTCGTGACTCCATTCGAAGGGTAAATAGTCCCATAGCTTGATGCGACACTTGTGCGACAAGTAGTAGAGTCGCACGATCTTGTGATTTGATCATAAGGAAATGGCCAAATTCCTCAGAATGAGGTTGGCAAACTCTTACGCAAGTTATCTTGCAAGAGGATGAAAAATCGTCCTAATATAATATCTTTCTTGGGTAAAGATAATTGCTTGAAAGTAAGAGACCAACCAATAATTGGAATTACAGATGAACTTAAGGTATTGACCAAGTCGGGTTAATAGGGTAAGGCCCTAACCCAGGATATAGGGGATCTTGTCAAGTCGCAAATCATCCCGGATCGAGTGTTGGATGCATTCGGAAAGAAGGATTCACTCCTTAGCAGTTGGCCAACAATAATGACCAATGGAAATGATTGTGCTTGTTACAGATTTAGGAGCACTGTTTTTCTTTGTTTGATCAAAGAATTAAAGGATAAATGGATATCTAATGCTTCAAGTTGAAAGCCTGAAGGGAGAGGCAGCTTCAGTCACCCCCGACTGCCTGCCTGACCCTAACCAAGGGGGTTGTTAACCGCACCGGGAGGATGGACCAAACCCGCCATGAGACTCTCCATTGAGTGCTACTTGGAGCAGGAGGACGCTTGGGTGCCAGGGGGACTCTGGCCGTAAATCCCTCACCTTTCGGGCCCTGCACAAGAGGCTAACGTGACTCGGGATTGGATCTCGAGGCCCGCATACTACTCTACGGGTAGAATCTTGGATTAGTGATTCATGTGGATTGCTAGATAGCCTTCGGGCGGATTGCGGATAAGCCTATGGGCTGGACTTTATGTATTTCAAAGATAAATATGATAACCTATTAAAAAGGAACTTGTTTGACATTACTTTTCTATGTCAAGTGCTATGATTACGTGAAGGAACCAGTGCCTAATGAGCTAATTAAGGAAGCCGATTGATACATGTCCAACTAAATGTGCTACGTAATTAAATAACTAAAACAACCTAAGGAAAGTGCGGTGGATGTGGCCATAGGTCCGTCCTACGAATGGGTGGTCTCGATTGGCCGGAAACTTTTCTCAAATCATGATGGACAGCCAGAAGATCGTTAAAGAATACGAACAACAAAAGCGTTGACCTAGAGTTATAACTGATCTCGATTTACGTTGTTTTAGGGGAATGGAATGGGACTATGCCTTATGGTAGAGAGGTTGAGCTTCGCATCCCTCTTGTTTTCCATTCTCCTTGAATCAAGTGCAGCGTGAATCCGCTTCGGACCTGGCATTTCTGTGTAAAGTAGTTCGCTTGGGTTCGACGCTAGTTGCCGCTGGGAAATGACCAATAGGAAAAACCCTAATTCAAATCGATCCTAAGTGGGAACGGTCGGAATACTTCTGCTACGTGGCAGATGTGGAAAGTCCTAGATCGCAAACCCCGTAACATTCCATGGGAGTGCCAGGCAAAGCTTTCTAGACATCCTTTCCGATGGACTGCTAAGATATGTGCTGAAGATAACAGGTGGACATGTTACAGTTGGTATCAGAGAGTACCAATGAAGGATTTCTTTTTATGAAATCTTAACAAGATAAAATAAAGCAAATGTTGCTGTCCAAACATTTCCTTACTTACAATGCTATCTTGCATAACTATGAAGCATGGAACATGTTCTTGGTATTTCGAGTCATGTTTATGACTGTGATGCATTCCTCGCATTATCGACAAAGGTTGAGATGATGAACATCCTAGAATGTATCTATAATCCATCACCTTTGTACATGGAATGAAGATGGACGGGTACCTCAGGAATCTACTATATAGCTGCCCATCGGTGAGAGCAGAGTTTTGAGCCCACGATGTGCCTAAAATTTGCCAAAAAAATTGGAATTTAAGAAAAAAATATTTAACATCGAAGGCGGCGGCTCTAGCTAGGACGATTTTAAGCACCAAGTGAAAGAAAACTTTTAAAAGGCGCCCGAGCAACACTTGTGAATTTTTGATAAATTTTTAGATCACTGTGTGGGTTTTCAAGAGTTTCCAATCAATGCGGGATGTCAAGCCGGACGCCTAGGACTTTTCAGAGCTCGATTTGGATGCTGGACAAGGAAGGAGCCAACAAATGGTCAAGATATGAAGAGATTGACTAGTTTTGGCCAAATGGGAGGTGCCTTTTGGAGTTGGGGGCCCAAATTATATGCATCCTAAATGAAAAAACGTCGAGAGAGAAGATGAGAGGATGAAAACATGAAGAAGGCGCCATCATCTTCACACCAAAATTTGCGCCTCCATGGATGGATCTTGGATTGGCAGGTTACAAACACCTTATGCAACTGACATTACCCCCGATCTTCTCCCTCTTTGACAGTATTATCACCTGTCTTCACCCATGAAATGGCTGAGGGAATGCAAAGATGGAAATCTAATATTTCTCTCTCCTCTCTCTCTCTCCCCTAAGGGGCTGTTCTTGTGTGCAAGAGGAAAATGAAGAATGGTAAAGGAAAGCTTGTCCGATTGGGACCGGATTGCTTCCGGGTGGATATAGACATGAAGATTGCTAATTGTGAAGATGTTGGACATTGAATTAAGCTGACCCACAGTCCGCCACCAAAACCGAGATCCCGAAACACGAAGCCTAAGCGGTAATTCAATTTTTATGAAGAAAAAATGAGTTTTTATGCTATTTGGTTGATGAAACATTGTTCCCATGGGTTGATTATGCATTATGATGTTGTTTCCTATGAGTTTCAATAGTTTATAATCAGAAAATCAGAAAATCATAAGTGATATGGCTGAAATTAGTGTTATAAAATCCGTAAAACATGCGTTTAAGGGATAAAATGGGGTTTTTTGCAAAATAAATGGGAAATATGAGACATAACATCTACAAAACCATGAAATTTTGATGTCAAGGAACCTAAGGGCCACAGCCCACAATCAATCTTAATTTCTAGTCATTTTTAATTGAAGAAAATAGAGGAAAAATACCAAAAAATGGTAAAAAATGGGTTTTAATTGGGAGAAAATTAGGAAACGGTAAAAGAAAAATTTCAAAAAATTACATGTGCATTTGTGCAGCGTATAATGAAGGTAAAGCACGAGTTTCACCTCGGTTTACCCTCGCTTCTATGGTTTCATTCATGTTTATTGCTTTCTTTGTAAGAAAATACACATAAAACGACTCTTTCACCTATCAACGACTGCAAAACATTAAACGGTAGGGTGAGAGGGGAGGTTGCGCGTCAAAATATAAACTAAAATCTAGTTTATGTATTGCATCATGCCTATAGGACGTTGTTTTAAAATAAAGGGAAAGGCAGCATGAGCGTAAGGCTCGGTGTCTTTTCTCATTATATAAACGTTAGCATGGAAATCATGAAAAGAATTGTTTTGCACGATGCACAATGCTGATTTTCTTTTGTTTGTGCATTAAACAGCTCACATTACGCACTATGCATAGTTCATGGTATCAAAGGAAAAGCTCCTAGACTGCATAGCAATTGTTTTCTTAGGAATTTGACCCGCGATTGAGAGTGTAAGGTTATCCCTTGTCGTAGGATAGAGGGTCGGTTTCCCAAGGAACTCTTAAGTGAGGACACATGGTATATCTCCTGGAAACACGAGAACTATAAAAGAGAGGAGTTTGTGTTATATGTTGAGTAGCGCATCAAGGGGCTAATCCCTGCGATGTAGGAGAGCTGTAATGGGGCCGTGGTGTTTCTACCGAGAGGTTGCCTCCATGTATGTGATCGTGGCATTGCCAATGTATATGGGTTCTCCCTTTGAGGAATTTATAGAAAGGAAAACGTTGGACTACAAAATGATGAAACTATAAACGTATAGATTAGGCTTTAGGGCAGTTTGTCCTTTAGCATTAGATTGATACTCTTGGTCCGTGAGGGTGTGTTTGTCTGTCATGAGTATGAGGTCTAGCTAGTGCCATAGCCAGTGCCGGTCCATTTCAAGTCCCATCAATTGGTTTGCATACCTACAGACCGAACTAAAGAGGATCAAGTGGTTGGAAGACCTAAAAGTTGTGAAGCTGTTCATTTTTGTGGAAGCTCACGTAAATTCAACTTTACATATTCGAGGTCGGAGGATTGAACTAAACTCATATGTATATGAGGAAGTGACTCATGTAATCCTCACCTATAGGATTAAATTATTGGGGCGCCATGAGAAGAATGGGTTCTAAAGGAAAGGATACCCTGAACTTCCAATGACTTACCGATTCCTGAAGATCCATGATCTGAAACCATACTATTATCCAGTTCCTGTAGATAAATGTAATACAACGTTATTCTCCCCAAACTAAATGTAAACAATTGGCTTATCATCCCAAGACACGTTGTATTCGGAAAGGGCTATGCCCATATAAATACAATAAAACTTATTTTTATCAATGTATGTTTGTGCGTGAGAATTGATAAAAAGTTAAGTGGTTAGATTGCTTGATTGATAGCTGAAATCGAGATGAAATATAAATCGTAACGGTTATCGTGTAATAACGTTAAGAAACCTTTATCCAGGCACAACCCCAGGTACAGGTTCCCAGTTCGCCTCCTACATCAAGTACTACTGTAATCTAGGAGAAGAAGTTTCTTGTCAAGCAGATTAAGCCGCCCGAATTTGACGGGAGAGGCAAGTTCATCCAAGCAGATGCTGAAATATGGATTGAATCCATGGAGGATTACTTTGAAGTAGCCGGTACTTCACTCACCAATCAGTCTATGCTCGCCAAACTGAAGCTCATCGGCGAAGCTAGGCTTTGGTGGAAGCAATGGTGCATGGATCAAGGGATCGCGGAAGGTGTTAAATGATGCGGATCTAGGACATGACACAAGCTATGGTGGATCAAAGATGAAGACCAAGTTCATAATGACATGGACAAGTAGAGACCAACTATTACACAAGTGAATTAGGTTCCAAGATAGATTAGCTTGGACTCATAAACACAATCTTGTGTAGAATTGACAATGACAAGACACTTAACTGAAAGTACCAAGCATCATGATATTGTGTTCATTTCATAGTCAAGTACAATGCTTTATAGGCTTTGAGTTGTTCCACTCTCCTCACTGTGCATATGGGATTCAGGACAGCTCTTCTTGGAGCATACATCTTTTGTCTATTTCTCAATAGAAGGATCCATTACCTGGGAGAAGCTGAAGAAAGCCGTGCAGGGAAGATACTTACCATCTGCATATCGCACGTAGAAAATGAATGAGTTCTACGAGCTAAAACAGCTAGGACTCACTCTTGATGCATACTATTCTAAATTTGTCGCACTTCTTAAGTATGCGCCGCAGATGGACATGACACGACAGGTGTCCAAATTTTGTGTTGGTTTAAACCCACCAATGAATACCCATCTCAAATCTATGTGTCCATCAGATCTTCAAGATGCTCTCATTCGAGCTGCACCTATAATTCAGGAGGTGCAGGCTAGAGGGGTAACAAAACTTGGTCTTATAATGACCCGAATAGAGGAGCATTCAGGTCTCAAATGAAGAGAGTTCAAGGTCAGAATCAAGGACAAAGAAAGAAAGCAAGGACTAATAACGTAAACAACTTTGTCCCTACTCAAAGCAATGGCCAAAACCTTCGTTGTTTCCACTGCAACGAGCCCGGTCATTTCAAGAGGCAATGTCCCAATCTTGGAGGAGGACATCGCCAAGCACCTTTCCAAGGAACGGGCCATGGTCAGGGAGATGCTACCCAAGGCAGAGGAAGAACGGCCCTACGTTGCCAATAGGAAAATGTGCGAAGAAGAAGAAGATCCGACCATGGAAGCCAAATTTGAAACGGCGACGGTCCATGCCGCTCTACACAAGAAAGGCTTGAATTGCCTATTCTCAGTGATTCAGACACCCTCAGACTATCAAGGTAAAAGTTTCAAGACCTTGATTGATTGTGGGAGTACACATTCCTTTATCTCACCAACTTGTGCAAAAAGATTAGGAATAGCCACAGTAGAAGCACCTATCTTGCTTGTGGAATTGGCAAATGGTCGTGAGGTTACTTGTACCAGGGGAACTGCTAAGGTGGAATTCTTTCTGGGAGGAAAGAAGACTTTGATCAAATTCTGAGTCATGAATTTCGGTATCCATGAGTGTCTACTTGGAATGGATTGGCTTAAGCCTAATGACACCCACATTCATTATGGAAAGGGCCAAGTTTCCTTTCGAAACTCCGAAAGGGAATTGGTTACAACTCAAGGTGAGGTTGAAAATCCAAAAATTCAATTGGCCAAAGCATCTCGGATCATAAAAGGAGTCAGAAAAGGACTACTTATCTACTTGATTAAGCTCAATAAGTTAGATCAGAAGCAGGAATCTAGTGAAGGACCTTCTTGGCTAAAGGAATACACTGATGTATTTCCTAAAGAGTTGACAGAACTCCCGCCTCAAAGAGAAGTGGATCATGAAATCAAGCTAGCACCAGGAGCTGCGCCAATTGCAAAGAGACCTTATAGAATGTCTATACTGGAAGCAATTGAGCTGAAGGAACAACTCAAGAAATTGCTAGATTAGGGCTACATCCATCCTAGCAGTTCACCATGGGGAGCTCCAGTACTGTTCCAAAAAAAGAAAGATGGAACACTTCGACTATGTATTGATTATAGAGGGTTGAATCAATCAACTGTTAAGAACAAGTACCCTATTCCTAGAATAGATGAGCTTCTTGATCATCTTCAGGGTGTGAAGATATTATCCAAGATTGATCTCAGGTCTGGTTACTATCAGATAAGGATCAAGGGAAAAGATATCCCAAAGACGGCCTTCAATACAAGATATGGGCACTTTGAGTTCCTAGTTATGTCATTCAGGATTATGAATGCGCCTACCACCTTCAACACGTTAATGCATGATATTTTTAGGCCATATCTTGATGACTTTGTGCTCGTCTTCCTCGACAACACTCTAATCTATTCTAAACAGGAAGAAGATCACGAACCCCAACTTCGGATTGTCCTTGAGACAATGAGGGCACATAAGTTGTATGCTAAGATGAAGAAGTGTGCATTCCTCAAACGTCAGATTGAATATCTGGGATTTATCATATCAGTAGAAGGAATCTCAGTAGACCCAGCCAAAGTCAGAGATGTGCTAGAATGGCCAATACCAACAACTGCCAAAGAAATACGCAACTTTCTTGGATTGACAGGATGGTATAGAGTCTTCATCAAAAACTATGATTTGATTGCAGCACCTCTAATGGATTTACTAAAGAAGCAAACATCCATTACATGGTCAACTCCCGAACAAACCAGCTTTGATAGATTGAAGCAAAGTTTGGTATCAGCACTTATCCTAAAACTTTCAGACCTCAATAAGGAGTTCGAGGTAGTAACAAATGCTAGCACGCTTGCCTTAGGTTCTGTGCTCATGCAAGAAGGCCATCCTGTAGCATACTCTTCAAGGAAATTGAAGAGTCATGAGAAGAATTATGCTACGCATGATTTGTAATTATTAGCTATCATCCATGCTCTAAATCTTTGGAGACACTACCTGTTGGGTAACAAGTTTACTCTAGTGACTAATCATAAGAGTCTCAAGTGGATCTTCACCTAGAACAAGCTCAACATGAGGCAACATCGGTGGATTGAGGTGCTGGAGGAGTATGACTTTGAAATCAAGTACCGACCAGAAAAAGAGAATGTAGTTGCCGATACACTTAGTCGCAAGGCATTCCTTAATTCCCTAATCTTGCAGAACCCATTAACGATTAGATCTCTAGCTACAAAAGTATGTATGCCAAACAATCCAATACTTGAGTTAGCTAGTGAGGAAGCATGCCATGATCAAGCCTATCAAAGGATGCTAAGGGAAATCTCTATCAAGGATCAAGACCAAAAGCTGCACGCTAAGTATCATGAATTCTCTGTCAATAGTGGACTTGTCTACTATAGAATGAGGCTATGTATACCGGCAAGCCAGTCACTTAAGCAGAAGATATTGTGGGAAGCTCATGATTCCCCTTTCTCAGGACATCTTGGCTATGCCAAGACTCTCAATGCAGTTAGGAAGAGCTACCATTGGGAGAGGCTTAAAGGTGACGTTCTCAAATATGTCATCGAATGTTTGTCTTGTCAACGTATCAAAGCCGAACATGTCAACATGCCAGGGAAGCTGCAACCGCTTGAAATTCCCCAAATGAAATGGAAATTCATTACTATGGAATTTGTTGTTTGACTACCCCAAATTCAGGGAGGATACAACTCCATCATGGTTGTGGTTGACATGCTTACTAAGGTAGCACACCTTATTCCAGTGAAGACAAACTATAAAGCCTCAAACATTGCAAGATTGTTTATCAAGGAGATATTCAAGCTACATGGGCTACCAAGAAGAATCATTAGTGATCGTGATTCTCTCTTCACATCACACTTCTGGAGAGCCATCTTTGAAGCCATTGGGACTCAAATCTATTTTAGCACAACTTACCATCCCCAAACGGATGGCCAAACAAAGCAAGTCAATCAAGTCATCAAGGATATACTTAGGGCACACTGTTGTCATGAGCCAAAAAGGTGGATTCAATACCTGCCTTTGGTTGAATTTTCCTGTAACAATGCTTCTTACCAACAAAGCATTCAAATGACCCCTTTCCAAGCATTGTATGGTCATGACTATCAAAGTCCCCTAAACTTCTCAGATCCAACCTTGAGGGTTGAAGCTTCAAGGCAGATGTTGGAAGAGATGGATGACCAAATAAAGTCAATAAGACAGGACATTCAAGCCACCAAGGATAGACAGAAGGCATATGCAGACTTGAAGCGTCAATATAGAATCTTCGAGGAAGGAGATATGATCTTCATTCGCATACGTCCAAAGAAGAGTTCTCTATCCTTAGGTGATTGCAAAAAGCTAAGTCCAATGTATTATTGACCGTACAAGATCCTCAAGTTCCTAGGACCTAATGCTTATAAACTCCAACTCCCTGAGAACCTAAAGGTTCATAATGTATTCCATATCATCCTATTGAAGAAGTATGTATCTAATCCTAACCATGTACTTGATGACCAACAAGTTGTAATGCCTAGTCAAGGAATCCTTAAACTAAGGCCTAACAGGATCTTAGATGTTAGGGAGACACAACTAAGATCCAGAACCTTGAGAGAATGCCTCGTCCACTGGAAAGATTATCCCGAAGAGGATGCCACTTAGATAGATGAAGGCACTCTCAACCATCAATATCCCCAGTTTATCTCGAGATGAGGACATCTCGATTCCTCCAAGAGGGAGAGAATGTAACAATTCTAAAATAAAAACACACATTCCGCACATGAATCCCGTCTCAGGAGGCTATAAGGTTAGGATAATGACAAATTTTTTTATTATTCCCCTAGCCAACTGTTGTGCTGGAGGGGGAGGGAAATATAAGGTATGATCAAGCTCCTCAATGGAGCTTGCAGGGGGATAAAGGGCATGCAAGATGCCACGTAGGGGAGGGAGGATCCCCCTCCCCTCACCTATTTAAATTGAGGGTCGTGAGAGCAGAGAAAAGGGGTCGCCACATGCTCATCCGCCGAGTCAATAAGGATAATGTGAATTGCCTTGCCCACCTCTGCATCCTGAGTACCGTCGCTACTGCCATAAGGTGGGAAGCCAAAGACGACTATGAGGGAGAGAGTCGACACTCAGGTGCATGCCATCACACTGGTGCTGCTGTCAAGTAGCTGCACACGCTGCCGAGTTTCTGCTCGATGCCGCTGGAGAGGAGTGGAGGTGCTGATCACTGTCGTGAAGGAGGAGAATCTAGTGCTGCCGTGAAGACACCAAACTCCCCATCTCTTGCCGCCACCAGCTCATAGTCAATTCCCACGTGGCCCAGAAGCTTTACAAGCTTCTTAGGGGAAGCTTCTAAAGGTCCTAAGAAGCCCCCTTTCCTATGGCCCTTTAAGACTACCCCCCCCCCCCCCCTTCGACATTTGCCATTGAAGGGCCTTTATGTGGTCCTTAGGCCCCTTTCCCCCCCCATGAAAAATTCCTTCTTAGGCCCTTTTATACATTTGTTTCCCCCCCACACAAAAAGAAAAGACCCCTCTTTAAGGCCCACACAAAATCCACTATTAAGGGTTCTTGACACCTTCTTCCCCCATACAAAAACCCTCGTAAGGGTCTTTTACAACTTTTATTTTCCCCTTTCCTATGGGTCCTTAGAAAGCCATTACGCCCTTTCCCGTGGCCTTAATGGGCCTTACTCACAGAGGTTTTTAAAACACCCCCTTCACGAGTTTTAAACCCTTTCCGTGGGTTTCTCCCCTCCTCCATAGAAATATCCCTTCAAAGAGCTTCTACGAAAGGAAGGAAATGAAAACTCATAAAGGGCAGTGGAATTACAAAGGAAGTTTTGCAAAGCCACATCCAAGATGAAAAGGCCGCATTCCGGATGACTCCTAAGAAAGCACAAGGCGCAACCGCAGGAGGATCGTCTCCTAGCATCCACATAGACATCTCACCACAAGTCCAGGTTTTCCTTCCTAATTTTTATTTTACGTTGTTATAATTCAATCGTGCATGGATGATTTTTGGAGATAGGATGCATTTTTTGTCTTAAATACTTTGGTTAATTTTGAAAGAATTAGCTCACGAGATAGAAGAGTTCGGCCATTAGCATTTTCAATCAAACGAACAAAATAAAGTAAGTAGGAAATTGATATGCATTTCTAGCAAGTAGCTTTTGTGCATTTCAATGAATTGACCTTAGATTAATGTCCATATTTACAAAACGGAATTAAGATAGCGTGCTTCGTTTAGGCATGGGAGTATAAATTGCATGTGGCATTATTAGGACATATCTTGTTCGGAATGAGTCGTTATGGGAAATGCTAATAATCCATAGGAAACTACAAGGCATGAAATGATTCTTAAGTTGCATAACTCTAGTCAATTGGTATACATATTGTTTTTCAACTGCATAATTATTAGTAAAAGGTTGCATGTGTTAGCATGAATCTTGTTCGCAAGTTATAGAATGGTTAATTGGAACTAGGCTATAACCTAACCTATGCTTGATCTTAAATCGAAAAGTTAGGATCTGAAAATCAACTTATGCGTAGACAATAGGCCATGTGGTTATGGAAATGATAGCGTAATTATCTTCAAAAATAGATAGGTTAAATTGGCATAAATCTAAACACCTAAACCTGCAGCGTACTCGTTTAGGAAGAGTTAATTCTATTCCAAAGAACTGACTAGGATTTAATACATGACCTAGTCGCTCGTATTGCCAAGGCTGAAACTCTTATACCCTAATGGCTTGCCCACATTCACGGAATGTAGGGACATTGGAACATACTTGAGAAGTGATCTAGGGTTTTTCCCTAGGAATCTCTCGCTAAAAAACAAGATGGAACTTGGAACCCTAGGACTGGCAACGTCACCCTAATGTAATCATGAACAGATTGTTTCGTGACTCCATTCGAAGGGTAAATAGTCCCATAGCTTGATGTGACACTTGTGCGACAATTAGTAGAGTCGCACGATCTTGTGATTTGATCATAAGGAAATGGCCAAATTCCTCGGAATGAGGTTGGCAGACTCTTACGCAAGTTATATTGGAAGAGGATGAAAAATCGTCCTAATATAATATCTTTCTTGGATAAAGATAATTGCTTGAAAGCAAGAGACCAACTAATAAATTGGAATAACATATGAACTTAAGGTATTGACCAAGTTGGGTTAATAGGGTACGGCCCTAACCCAGGATATAGGGGATCTTGCCAAGTCTCAAATAATCCCGGATCGAGTGCTGGATGCATTCGAAAAGAAGTATTCATTCCTTAGCAGTTGGCCAACAATAACGACCAATGAAAATGATTGTGCTTGTTACAGATTTAAGAGAACTATTTTGCTTTGTTTGATCAAAGAATTAAAGGATAAATGGATATCTAATGCTTCAGGTTGAAGGCATGAAGGGAGAGGCAGCTTCAGTTACCCCCGACTACGTGCCTAACCCTAACCAAGGGGGTTGTTAACCGTTCCGGGAGGGTGGACCGAACCCGCCGCGAGACGTCTCTCCGTTGAGCGCTACTTGGAGTAGGAGGATGCTTGGGTGTCAGGGAGGCTCTAGTCATAAATCCCTTGTCTTTCGGGCCTGCACAAGAAGCTAACATAACTCGAGAATGGATCTTGTGGCCCGCATACTAGTCTATGGGCAAAATCTTGGATTAGTGATTCTTGTGGATTGTTAGATAGCCTTCAGGCGTATTGTGGATAAGCCTATGAATTGGAATTTATGTATTTCAAAGATAAATATGATAACCTTTTAAAAAGGAACTTGCTTGATATTGTTTTTCTATATCAAGTGCTATGATTACGTGAAGGAACGAGTGCCTAATGAGCTAATTAAGGAAGCTGATTGATACATGTCCAACTAAATGTGCTAGGTAATTAAATAACTAAAACAACTTGACGAAAGTGCAGTGGATGTGGCCATAGGTCCGTCCTATGGATGGGTGGTCCCGGCTGGCCACGAACTTTTCTCAAATCACAATGGACATCCAAAAGATCGCCAAAGAACACAAACAACAAAAGCATTGACCTAGAGTTATATTTGATTGTGATTTACGTTGTTTTAGGGGAATGGAATGGAACTATGCCTTATGGCAGAGAGGTTGAGCTTTGCATCCCTCTCATTTTCCATTCTCCTTGAACCAAGTGCAGCGTGAATCTGCTTTGAAGCTGGCATTTCCGCGTAAAGTAGTTCACTTGGGTTCGACGCTAGTTGCCGTTAGGAAATGACCAATAGGGAAAACCCTTATTCAATTCGGTCCCAAGTGGGAACAGCCAGAATACTTCCGCTACGTGGCAGACGCGGAAAGTCCTAGATCGCAAATCCTGAAACATTCCATGGGAGTGCCGAGCGAAGCTACATCCTTTCCGATGGATTGCTAAGACGTGTCCTGAAGATAATAGGTGGACATGTTACAATCTATAACCGTGTTCAGATCCGTTGCCCGTCATCAACTCTCCTGTTCGAACCTTACCATGATACAATAGTCCATTGTGGAGCTCATTTTGTCAATACGCTCCACGTGAAAATGCCGTCCGCACGACCACGTTGCACTATATATTTTGTATTGTACATTGAAATACTCAAATTAATTGTCGCAACAAATCCTAAACACGTCATCACCTTTGGACTACATCCCCTCGAGAATTCCCACTCCTCCATTGAGACGTCCGCCCCTTCGTGAGATGCTGTAGTCAAAGCTCCATGCAACCATCGCGTTGACATGAACCGTGACATCTCCTCCATGCCCTCAGGATATCGAATCAGTCGATGGCACGTACTACATCAAAATTTAGATCGCGCTTCCTCTCGATCTTGCCTAGCAATCTGGTACCTGGCGAGCCATGTCTCCATAGAGGCATGGTGCAACATACAAAAGCAATTCACCTTCTCCTCCATTGCAGTATCCATTCTTTTTTCTACCCCATTTCCAACCGCCACATCTCCGGTCACTCTATCATCATCCTTCAGTGACCATAGCATTTTGTTGTCTAGATCCACAGTTGGTAGCCATTGTGAAATATGCACTAGCGCCTCAGACACCAACCAAACTTCAGCCATGCTACCTTCTGGTTGAGCTCATTGTTGCACAAAGCCTTTCAAGGTTTTTATGAAGCACTCCAAGAAGAACATCCATCGCGTATGGACAGGTCCAACAATCTCCACTTCATTTACAAGATGCACAAGAAGGTGGATTTGTTTCGTGAGCATGCTGGTAGGCAAGTATTTTTGAAAGAGACAGACCATCTCCACTGCTCCCCGCCTCACGGATTCAATAGAGGACATCTTAATCTCCTTCTATGAGATCCATTGCACCAAAGTCGACAACCTGTAAATGGCCCTACATATCTCTGGAGTAAGGCATCTTGCGATCGCGATCAGTAGTACAAATTGCCACAAATAAGAAAGCATTATGAACAATAGCTACACTCCAAATAGAAAAATGTGCATGCCAATTACAATCCATTCGTAGTACAAACCTGACATATCTTATGCTAGTCATGGGATTTATCCCTGATAATTGGTCGTCTTTAGAAAATGCAGACCTAAGAGAATGCATCATACCCGTCGGAGTGTGGATAGACTTGACTACTTGCTTCACAATGCACTCTTATTTAGTGGACAAAACCCAAGGAGCGCGAGGCAGCTGCACGCGACCATCAGTAGTTGACTATGGCCAAAGGGCCTCCATCTTGCCTACCTTCTTCAAATCCATTCATGCCCTATAGTGTCTCTCTTTCCTGTGATGTGGTCCCATAGCAAGCTGCCCACATTCTTGAAAATATGCATGGGATCCAATAAGTGGTTGATCTGTAAAAGTGGGTCCAATATGGCAACTCATAGAAAACTGAGAACCGCCGCGTTCCATTTGGATGTGACTCCGTGTGGACCATTTTCAGCTCGTACTAGCTTGCAGCATTCATACGTGTTGGAGGTCATCCAAGAAAACCTTCCCTCAGTTTATGACTCTCTAGCAAGAAAGCGGCTTGTCCTTGATATACCATCTTCTTCATGGTTTGTGACCTTCGGGAATCTAACTGTGGCCTGCACAATGGGCATGCATGATAACCTGAGGTAACCAGACCTGTTCCAACACCTCTATCTAATGAATAAAAACTTGAAGAGATAAAATATAGATATTACCAACGAGAACGGAAGCCTATTTACCTGAGCACTCTCTGAATCCCGAGAAGTCATGCAACGTCCACATGAGAATGGCTCGAATATTAGCGGACCGTCGACCATCGTGCTTGCTCATATCTTGCACAGAAACCCCCTCCTCCCACAAAATCTTAAGCTCATCGACTAATGGACAAAGATACACGTCTATATTTTTGGCTTTGTAGCGATCGAGGACGAGTAAAATAAGGATGAGGTGTCCTTTCTTCGTAGAAATCCATGGAGGGATATTGTAGTTGACAAGGACTATAGGCCGCACACTGTAAGAAGTTGAGCGTAGACCGAATGGGTTCACAGCTACGACTACAATGAAAACCACGACCATGATCACGACTACGACTACGACCATGACCACGACCACGACCCACGACCACGACCACGGCCATGACCCATGACCACAACCACGACCATGACCACTACCATGATTACGACTACGACCACAACTATGACTATGACTACGACCACGACCACAACCACGACCATGACCACGATCAGGACCACAACCACGACCACGACCATGACCATGACTATGAGGACAACCACGACCACGACCACGACCATGACCACAACCAGGACCACGACCATGACCACGACTACGACTATGACGATCACAACCACGACCACGACCACGACCACGACTATGATGACGACAACCATGACCATGACTACGACTATGACTACGACTACAACTACGACCACGACCAGTAAATGGTGATCGTAACTCTTTGAAATGTTGTGGGTGCATTACATAAGCCAAAAGGCATTAAATTATAAGCGAATATACCCCATTCAGTAGTAAAGGTATTTTTGGATTGATCTTCAGGATGAATTAACACTTGATTGTAGGTGCTAAACCCATCCATGAAAGAATATAGTTCATGGCATGCAACTTTATCAAGTCCTCGATCTTTAAAGGGAAAAGGAAAATGATATTTACGTGTTTTTCTATTTAGCTTTCTAGAATCAATGCAAATGCGAATCTTTTTACTGTTCTTCTTAGGTGCTACCACAATAGGGGAAACCCATTGACTATATGCAATAGGATAAATAAATCCCACATCAAGAAGCTTAGTAATCTAAGCTTTGACCAGTTTTGCATACGCTGGATTTGTTTGTTGATGGCATTGACATACGGGTTTTGTACCTCATTCTAGATCAATATAATGCTGACAAAGTTCTGCTTTAATACCCTGAAGGTCAGTATAAGACCAAGCAAATTCCCCAACATGTGCTCATAATACCTCCTCAAACCTTTCTCAATCTTGGGATTCTAATTGAGCTCCTAGATTTAAATATTTCCCTTCTAACATTTCTATTTTAACTACTTCCACTTCGAGCTCTTCAAGAAACAAAAAGGCTATCTTTCGAGGCTTGATTGTAGGTGCTTCCTTAGATATCCCTATTGATACATTTTCAAGAAAACTATTCCTGGCTTTTGATTCTGGTTCTTCTTCCCTCGCATTGACAGAATGTACTAAGGGTAAAGCCCTATAGGGAATAATAGCGAGATTGTCTTGAGTAGCACCATCAACCTCTCTTCCATAAACATTTGCTATCTCAGAAAAAGATTTTGCAATATATCTTTCCCAGTTTTTATCCAAGCAGTCATTAGTGGCATTTAAATCCTTATTAGACTTCATTATAAATGAGGATTTGATAGAATCAATTGCACTAGGTATGTGCTTTGAATCACATGGATATTGAGCATGTAACTTATGTCGATATTGATGTAAGATCTTATTGTTCTTTTCTAAACATTCTTGATCATCTAAACTCCAAGACCATTGGTTATCCTTAATCTTAAGAATTAATGAATGTAGATCCTTATTTTTGTCACCTTGAATTCGACAACCCAGATAATGTATGACTTGTTTAAGCTCTACAAAATCCCTCGGTATCACAAGTTCAAACCATCTAAGTTGTGGTTCCTTTCCATCCCCATAGATAGTAGAAACCATCACCCTTTCATTGGGATGAGGTAATACAATCTCTGATCTATTTTTCATATTGATCTTAGTGGGTTTATATTGGAGTCATTGATAACCAACTAGTGGTCCCTTAGAACAATGATACATCTTTTGCATAATTTCATTGAAGCACTTGAAAGGATGATACAACCAAGGAGCACTAGTAGGGTTTTTCACTCAAGTTTCTGGTTCAAAAGTGCGCTTAGATTTTTCTTTTTTTCAAAATCGATTAGTCTTTTCATATTCGTCACAATAGTTCCTATCTATAGGTAAGACTTGTTCCATCAGTAACTCCCCACTACTAAATTTTGACCTTTGTTCTTCTAAATACAACTCTAGAAGTGAAATTTCATCTAGATATCACCTTTCTCTAAAATGAAATTTTGCCTTTTCCTTTTGAGACTCACTAATCTTCTTCATTGCTTCATTTATAGCATTTAATGTTGCCTCCCATTCTACTTCCAATGCCTTGTTTAATTCTCTAATAATCCTAACATAATTACCATGATTTTCACCAGATGTTGTGCAAACCTATGTAAGGCCGAAGCTAAGTCATCCTCATCATCATGCGATATTGGACTTTTAATGGTTTGCACCTATTCCTACTCCTCCATTCTCTTTATTTTCTTTCTAACCGGTGAAATAAGTTCTTTTAGCTATATTTGGCAATTGTTCAAATCCATTTAAGGGTAGAGAATTTTCCTCATAAGGGAAAGTAGTAAAAACCCTACAACACAATATTAGGGGGTTTTGGGAATCTCCTAATTTCCATTTGGCACTCAGATAACATGCCCATAAGTTTCTCAAAACCATATGATGTATCTATCATTAGAAAGCGCTTTAAAAATGGAATCTATTGAGCTATAGAGCACTCAATTTGGAGTTATATTGTTCAAGTTATGACAAATCCAAAGATTTGACCACGTGTCCAAAACTTATGGGAAATTTCCATATTTCCCAATATGGTGTTCTACTCTCAAGCATGCCATTATTACTGTCAGTAATGTCAACTTTGTCCATATTTTCCAAAGAGGTTGTTGAGATGCTGTCAGCATTAAATATCACTAACTTAGGTATCTCTTCTTCTTCTAATTCATCCACAGATCCCACTTCTGCCTTGCTATACGTAAAAAATGCATCTTCTTGATGATTTAATTCTTGATCCATGGATAATCAGGAATATGTTTCAAGCAAATCATCAAAGTATTATGCTTCCCCTATAGAGAGCATTAAGCAGTCTAGTGTTGTATCTTCAGACGCAGACAACCAGTGAGTAATATCACTATCCAAATCATTATCTAATGAAAATGTTACAACATATTCACCAATACCCATCTATTCTACCTTGCGATGCTGATGTATTGTATTTACCTCCACTTTTTTTGCTCTTCTTGGGCACTGTGATTTAAATAACCAGGCATAAGGCCCTTCGTTATCGGTCCTCTCAAATTTCCGAATCATAAAACTTACTATTGGATTTCTCATCCATTTCATTAAACATCTCATCTCCTGACTCTTTCAAAAATCATTGTCAAATAACTTGTATTTTAACCCTATCATTTCTAGGACCAATCACAATTGAACCCTTGTACCAATCTTGAGTGCATCTCACTTGGTATAGCCAAGGTCGACCTAGCAACATAGAATATGAAGAGATATTTGACAATGAGCGAACTACTAAGTAATTAACATGAAATTCTAGGAGCAATTACAGATTTCACATTTCAAAGTAACCCCAAAGGAATCACTTTCCTTTAATCAACCACATGTAAAACGATATGGATAGGTTCTAAATTCTTCAACCCTAATTCTTGCATCATTTGTTTTATCATCAAAATGACTACTGAGCCACCATCTAACTACACTTCATTCAGCAAGTGGTCATTAATAGTAGTATCTATAACAGGAGCTCCTGGATCCACAAACGAATCTACTATTTTTATGTCCTTAGGTTTTTTTCTTTTGGAAGAATTTGTGTTTACTTTAGAAGCATTAATACCGATCCTCTTCCAAAGTTTCTTTAACATATAGGCTTTATTTCTAGCAATTGTCAAAGGTTAATGGTCAATGATACTACTTCAAATGCATCCCAAAGATCATAGGTCCTATTTACTACTTCCACCTGCTCTTTAATTCCTTCCCTAGGAGGTATTCGTCTTTCAAGAAAAGGAGCTAATCCTACTTGAATCTTAGGATTTCCTAAAGGCATAGGTAATAAAGAATGGTCATAGGAATGTTGTGGAGAATTTGACTCAAGTAGCTCTACATTAGGATCTATATCCTTAGATTTATCCTTCACTGCTCCTTTTAATTGTAGACTTTCTTCCTTCAGACCTTGCTCCTCTTGTTGTTGATTTTGTGCTCTAGTAACAACACTAATCATGGGGTCAACCTTAAAGGTCACCCTACAGGGTATGAATTTAGACCTAACTCCATTCACTTTCCTTGTTGTTTCTACTTCAACTAAATTTGTGGATGAGATTGAGGGTTCATTAGAAATTTTCTTACCCCTGTCATTAGTTTTGTTATCTTATTGCTGAGGGTGATTCTCTTCGTGATGCCCTTCGCCACTACACCTCTTGCATTGAGGAGTATAGTCTTGATTTTTATGCATATTTGGACAATATGTAGCTATATGACCTTCTTGTTGGCATCAATAACAAATTACCTATCCCCTAGGCCTTTATTGTCCATTTTGCCCCATTGGATTATGAAAAGTACCATTATTTCTCCTAAAAGGAGAATTTCTTCCTCGATTTTCATCATTATTGTAATTATTTCAGGGTACGGGGGGTCTACCTCGGGTTGGCAATTCTCACAGAGCCTAAAAGGTTGATTAGGTGGTCCAATTTCATAAGTCGTATTATTACGATCCATATAATTGCAATTTGTTTGCATCGAACAAGCTTGTTATTGCTCTTGACCTATTTTATGCCAACAATTTGTATCTAAATACCGTGTCTTAAGGGTAAAGTGTAGAATGGTGGATGGTTAGGCATTAGTCTTGAAGGCATTGAATACTCTGTAGCCACATGGCCATACCCATGACACTTACCACACCAGATATTAGATCTAGGTGGGTTTGGAGTTGAGCTGCTCGAGGATTGTTGTGCACTAGAAGACTGTATTGTTATCGAATAAATTTATTTCAAAGGTGTTTGCACTACCACATAATTTCCTCCAACTTTCCTGGGGATTTTGCAATAATAGCAACTACTTTTGCTTCATCAAGAGGGAGCTGAGATTGTGGCATAGAAGGCATTCCTATTTGCATCATATAGGCTGAATATAAGTGTACGGATTTAAAGGTACACGATACATTTGGACTTACTGTTACTTATGGATTTAAAGGAATGGCCACATAAGACACATTCTTAGATATTCGACTTGAAGTACTTGGATATTCCATCCGAGGTTCTTTAAATAATTCCCTCTGTCGTTGTTGGCTAAGTTGCACTTCTTCCCACCATCTAGCATGTGTTTTAGCATCTGCCAAACAACAACATAGTTGGCCGTTGTAAGCTAACATGCTGATGAACTTCAGGATTAAGCCCATCAACAATTAATGCTTTTGCGTAGGTTGGATTCGTCTTTCGAATAGTTGTATATTCAACACTTTCGGTTGTTCCTTGGGACAAATAATTCAATTGAAGGGCTAGTTTGTCTTGGAAAGCTTGTCATCAAAATTTTTCTAGGAATGCTCTTGATAAGGTCGCATAAGTTACTTTATGTTGGGCATCTAGGTTCCCGTACCACCTTGCTGCCTCGTCTTTTAATGTTGTGGGAAAAATATGAAGCTTTTGGTCATTGTCTACTATCTCATTAGTGACACAGGTCACCTCAAATATTTGCAAATGTGCATTGGGATCCTCGCCCCACAATCCCCCAAATTGCATGAAGTTAGCTAATTTGACTAGGTTGTGAGCCATTATTTCTCTAAATAATATCTCTAACCCTAAATCTTGGGTAATATCCAACCATGTGGGTTTCATAGGCTCCTTAAATAGTTGGTGCAATCCAAAATTCTCCTGTAAATCTCAATCAAAGGGCGGTTCACTAATCCCTATTTCAGCATTAGCTTCACTCCCCCTACTTCCACTATTTTGTCTACTCCTTTCCCCAATGGCATCACTAGTGCTTGAGGAAACTTGATCCCATTGATACAAGTTTACTTCAATTCCCTTTGATGGTATTCTATCAAATGATATACTAGGCCTACAAGGTTCTACGTTTGAGTTAGACACAGTGTCTATCCCCTGATTCAATAATGCATTCACCCTCTCAAGCCTTTCTAATAGCCAAGCCTCCTGTCGCATCGCTCGTTCTCTAGCTCGTTGATCTCTAGCTTCATTTTGCTATCTCCATCCCTCCTCTGAATTCATCCACTATTAATGAAATATCTATTACTATCATACTCCAAAATTTTGCACATTTTGTTTAAAGATATAAGTTAGGGTTTTGCTTGCATGCACGCTTAGAATGTTTAGAATGGTTGGTAACTCTGAATCTATTTCTCCATAAGGCAACTTTTCTTCTTGCTTAGGGATTAGGCCTAAAATTTCTGTGACCTCTCTAACATCTTTTGTGTCAAAAGTGACTTTTAAACCTCTGGATACACATATCCAAGGCAATACATCATCCCATACCAATCTTCTAAAATTTCGATAAGCATTACGATAATACCAATCAAAGTGGTACGCTACACTGATTGTATTTATTTATACTACATCTATTAGCCCAAAGTGCACTGCTAATAAAACTATGGTTTGTGCGCAATTGTTATAGCCCCAACTCTAGGAAGATACTTGTTCTACATCTACAGTTAATTGCGGGCCAAAATATTTGCCCCCCTCTACTAAGTCTGTGTCTCTTGCCCAATCCAATATCCTCCTTTGGCAATCTTGGGGAAAATTTGAAAAATAGTCCCTTAGAAAAGAGACCTTTGTAACGTGTCCGCTTATCCGCTTGTGGGACACGTCTTAGCAGCAGCCCATCGGGAAGAGAGTCTAGAAAGCGCCGCCGGCACTTGCAAGGAATGTCACATGGTTTGTGATCTAGGTCTTCTCAAGTTTGCCCCGAGCGGAAGTGTCCAGTCATTCCCACTTAGGATCAACCTAAAGTCAGGGTTCCTTTCCTATCAGCAAAGTCTCTAGGAAGTAGCTAGCGTCAAGCTCCAGATGACCCACTTTGAGTAGGAACAACAAATTTGAAGCGGATTAATGCTGCACTTGGTTCATGGAGAATGGGAAACAAGAGGGATGCAAGGCTCAACCTCTCTGCCCATAAGGCATAGTCCCATTCTGTTCCCCTAAAACAGCATAAATCGGGATTCTAACTCTACTAATGCTAGGTCTTCATAGTCTCGTTATCTCGTATTTTTTAGAAAAGTTCCCAGCTAACCGGGACCACCCTTCCATAGGACAAACCCAAGTCATGTCCACCGCACTTTTCTCGGTTTGCTTAGTTATCTAATTACCTACCACATTATGTTTGACATGCAAAATCAGCTTCCTTAATTAATCAATTCAAACACAAGTTCCTTCATGTAACTTAGGCACTAACACAAAAACAAGTCAAGCAAGTTCCTTTTTCAAATATATGATCTTTATTTATCATAGTCCCGGAATACATCAAGTATCATGCTGCAAGGCTATCTCACCAATCTATAGGATTGCTGTTCCAAGTTTTCACCCGTAGACTAGTATACCGGCCTCGAGATCCCATCTTGAGTCACATCAGCCTCTTATGTGGGGTCCGGAGACAAGGAATTTCTAGCCAGAGCCCCCTTGGCACCCAAGCGTCCCCGACCGTTCCCACTTAGGATGTCAAGGTTCCTTT
Organism: Lygodium microphyllum; assembly: GCF_053477565.2. NCBI lineage: Eukaryota > Viridiplantae > Streptophyta > Polypodiopsida > Schizaeales > Lygodiaceae > Lygodium > Lygodium microphyllum. The sequence goes on along the minus strand of NC_141163.1, from coordinate 77,791,427 downwards.
CCTATTAGCAAAGTCTCTAGGAAGTAGCTAGCGTCGAGCTCCAGATGACCCACTTTGAGTAGGAACAATAAAGTCGAAGCGGATTTATGCTGCACTTGGTTCATGTATAATGGGAAATGAGAGGGATGAGAAGCTCAACCTCTCTGCCCATAAGGCATAGTCCCATTTCATTCCCCTAAAACAACATAAATTGGGATTCTAACTCTACTGGTGCTAGGTCTTCATAGTCCCGTTATCTCGTCTTTTTGAGAAAAGTTCCCAACTAACTGGGACCACCCTTCCGTATGACAGACCCAAGTCACGTCCACCACACTTTCCTCGGTTTGCTTAGTTATCTAATTATCTAGCACATTATGTTTGACATGCAAAAGCGGCTTCCTTAATTAATCAATTTAAAAATAGGTTCCTTCACATAACTTTAGCACTGACACAAAAACAATTCAAGCAAGTTCCTTTTTCAAATATCTGATCTTTATTTATCATAGTCCCAGAATACATCAAGTATCATGCCCGAAGGCTATCCTAGCAATCTACGGGATTTCTGCTCCAAGTTTCTGCCCATAAACTAGTACACGAGCCTCGAGATCCCATCTCGAGTCACGTCGGCCTCTTTTGTGGGGTCCGGAGGCAAGAAATTTACAACCAGAGCCTCCCCTGGCACCCAAGCATCCTCCCGCTCCAAGCAGCACCCACGGAGAGACCTCTCGTGGCGGGTTAGTTCCATATACTCGACCTGGCTAACAACCCCCTTAGATAGGGCCAGGTAGGCAGTCGGAGGTAACTGGACCTGCCTCTCCCTCCAGGCTTTTAACCTGAAGCATTAAGTATTTTGCCTTGAATTAGTTCCTTGAACAAAGAAGTTCAAACAATGTACCTAAGTGTACAATCATGATCATTTGGGAGGCCACTTGTACGACCAATTGCTAAGGTGTGATTCATTTCTCCTGAATGCTTTGAGCATTCGATATTGGATCATTTGGGACTTGGTGAGATCCCAAGGGCTTGGCAAGCTAGGTTGCTTTTTTCCCCATTATCTTCGGGTTAGGGTTTGTACCCTACTGACCCTAATTATCCTTACCTTAGGTCTCTTGGTAAAAATAGGTCATGGACAACCCCGTTGTCCTTGGTTGGTCAACTTGCTCGTTATCTCCTAGATCCATTGAAGTATCTATGTGATATTTCCTTCAATCCCTAATTAACCAAGGATACTTTTGGTGATACAAGGGTATCTGATCCTAACCCCCTTTTTCAATAGTGCTCACATGCACTAATGTTTGCCCCTTTCTAACCCTTTCTTTGAGCTTGTCTAACTACGTTGATTAAGAGAAGTATTGACTTTACTCAACAATTTCAAGGTCAATGTACAAAGCATGAATTCAAGCATTCTAATGCACATTAATTTCATGCAATCTTCCTATGCGCGCAATCTTGATATTACCCATGCATGCAATAGTTCCTTCGTATGCATCTAGTATGGATGGGACACCCATATCACTTGATTTCACTAACCAATTCAAGAGAAAGACCCTTAAGATATGTCTACCCTTCCATGCACTTGTCTTTTCATGATCATGCAATTAAGGTATGAAAGAAACCCATGATAAACACTAGTCACAAGCAATAGTTTTGTACGACCCATGCGAAGGTCCTTTCAATGCATGTGACTTAATATGTTGCTTGTTTATGCAAGAATCTTTCCCATGCATGTAGAAGTTTTCCTTGCATATATCTAATATGACTGTGATACTTTATGCATTTCACTATCAATCTCAAGAGAAGACCCTAGGATATGCCATTTCCAATTCAATACACGATGGAGCATAATTAATATATTTGAGACACGAAGGTAATACTAATTTGTTTCATTAGTGCAACTGACTTCCATGAAATCACCCCGTGTTTGCACATATTCATGCAATTCATGCGCTAGACTTTTTTATTAAATTCAAGAGAACCTTCTTAAACAATGCAATGAAACAATTTTTATGAGAGTGTCTAATGCAAAAATTCCCTATGAATTTATTCGATACGTATTTCATGAACTTTGTATATACGAGGTTAAGTAATCATTTAACATATTGAGTTCATCGACAAGGAGTGCGGGATCATGGACCTGATTCTTGACAATCGAAACTCTAATAGCAGAGCCATTCCTCCGGCTTGTGTAGAAACACCTGCAAAGTTGCTAGTTGTGTGCTTCTTGGGTGCCATCTTTCGCGGAAATCTAGTGGCCTTCATGTGCGAGGGTAGCTATTAGATGCGTAGGAATTTCCTGCAAATTGTCCAGCAATCCTCACAGCCTTTGCACTTGAATCGATGTGGTCACAGATTAAGGAAAAATTAAGCCGGGTCTTGCGGGTGAAACACCTCCTAAAGGCGATTCTTTGGAAGCTTCTTGGGAGCTTCCAAACTCCTTTCTCTCTCTCTCCTCTTCTTCTTCTTCTTCTCCTTTTTCTTCTCTCTTCTCTCTCTCTCTTCCTCTTCTTCTTTTTCTACTGTTCTTCTCCTTCTCTCTCTCTCTCCTCTTCTTCTTCTTCTCCTTTTTCTTCTTCTCTTCTTCTCCTCCTCTCTTTCCCTCTTTTCTCTCTTCTCTCTCTCTCTCTCTCTCTCTCTCTCTCTCTCTCTCTCTCTCTCTCTCTCTCTCTCTCTCTCTCTCTCTCTCTCTCTCTCTCTATGTGTGTGTGCGATTAGGGTGGGGGGGGTTTCCACCTGACGACGAGGGGGGGGGGGTTTGACAATGGCCACAGGGGGGTGCTGCTGCCTGCCACGAAGCTGGAGGGGGGGATGTGCTGCTGTTGGAGGGGGGCCCTGTGAAGGTCAACGAGGGGCAGGGGGAGGGCTGCCCTTTATAGGAGGAGGAGGAGGGTGGTATGGCCACCACCCCTCCCACCTAGGGGGCTGCATGCCCCCCCATCACTCACTTCACTCCCTCTCTCTCTCCCCCCAATGTGCATTTCTCCTATTCATAACTAAACATCCAAAACTTAGTAAGATTGCATTCTTCTCTCCTCTTCATAACTAAACATCGATCCAAATAAAAACAAGTTATTTCTACACTCTTATGTGTACACATACATTGTTTATTTTAAACCCCATTTCTCCCCTTAATTATCAAATATCCTAGTGACCCTCCTCTCTTTATCTTAAAAATCATTCAAGCATTTTTTTAAAAAAGAATAATAACTTGTAAAAATTTAATATCAACACTAAGATGTCCCTTAAAGCTATCATATAAATAAATTGTTAATATTATACTATTTATAATTCAGTTAAGAATTGTAGTTATTTTCTAACTCAATAACTATCATAAAATACCCTTTCATTCTTTTTTCATGTCATAGATTAATACAATGCATATACTCTTAATTATCTCAAATAAAAAAACACCATGTTTATATGGATATTTTCTTTAACAAGAATAACATTAATTTTTTTATATTTCTAAGGAATTTACCAAAGCATCAAAATTTTAACTTTTAGATTTTCCATGGAAAGATCATAATTTTTATTCATGCAAAACATAATTTAAAAAAATAAAAATTGAATTATTTTCTTAAAAAAACATTTTTGAAATTTTCAACTTGTTAAATGATCTCCAAATGTTATCAACAAATTCAAGTAAAATTTTAACATTATAGACTTCATATGAAAATTATTATAGCTCATAATTATGCAACCAAAAGTTTTATAAAAATTCATCTATTCCCTTTTAAAGTTATTTTAAAGCACAAAAATTATAAACCAAAGAAATATTCATGCTAAATCACTTAATTTTTGTTAAACGAGTTAAAGCACTTACCTATAGTATGGTAGTTGCAATTACGCTTTTGGAAACCATGTCCTTTGCAGTCTTTGGCCAAGATCTACCTTCCGCCCAATCATCTTGAACATGAGATCATCATTCTTTTTGCTTCCTCACCTTTCTGGCTAAGTGATTGACTTATCATGATAGGAATGGCCTTTTCAAATTTTAAAGCTATTAAGCTTTAATTAAGAGCTCTAAACCCATGGCTATGTGAAGCACACTGAGACGTTTTGAAAGCATGTTGGCATATGTTCCTTTGCCAACCCCAAGACAACCTAGAAAGACCAATTTTGTTGCTTTGTGTCTCTCATTCTCCTGAGGAAAATTTGGTATACTTAAGGACTCAAATGAGATGGAAATTGATAACTTGGGAGGCTACGCTATATTGCACTATGTGTGACTGTTGTCAACACCCTCATTCTCAAGGCACACAAGATGGCTTGTATTTCTGAGGCCTTCTCAACCCATGAGATGAATGATACCTAAAAGCTTGATTTTGAAGATGACCCAATAATCAATTTGCATCAATCAAACAATGGGTAGTTCTACTCCAATGAATTAACAAAAGGAACAACAGGGGTTGTGTGGGATGGAATGGAGGGGACCACGGAAGGTGTCGATCTGATAGGCTACAATCGTCTATAGAACTCAGAGAGCCATGGATGGCGAGGTGTGATCAAGGGGTGGCATACGAGGGACAAGCCAGTTGCCTAGCATCTTTTTAGCAAGAGCCTCAACATAATCAACAACTGCATGATGTAAATAGATAGTAATTGTATGCTAAAGAAGTTTTGTCTGATGCACAATTGCATCCACAACTTTAGGGTGGCAATGACCACAAGATATTGTAACTATCCCGACAAAGGCATCTAGATACTGCTTCCCTGTCTCATCATATACATATTGCATCTTCCCCTCCACGATATCTATTAGTTTCTTGTAGTAGAGGAAAATGGAAGGGTTGATGAAGTGCTTCCTCTTGGCCAAAATCTCCTCAGAGGAAGGGCATGTGTATGGCTACGGGGTGTGATCAAGGGGTGGCCCATCTCTCTCTCTCTCTCTCTCTCTCTCTCTCTCTCTCTCTCTCTCTCTCTCTCTCTCTCTCTCTCTCTCTCTCTCTCTCTCTCTCTCTCTCTCCCTCCCTCCCTCCCTCCCTGCCTCCCTCCCTCCCTCCCTCCCTCCCTCCCTCCCTCCCTCCCTCCCTCCCTCCCTCCTCTCTCTCTCTCTCTCTCTCTCTCTCTCTCTCTCTCTCTCTCTCTCTCTCTCTCTCTCTCTCTATGCCTGCGTTGATAGCCTTCTTCCCCCTTCTTCATCAATCGATGCCTCCTTCTTGCTCACGACCCCTCCTTTCTTGCCAACATCCACCAATGGACTTTTTCTTTCTAACTTTCATTTTTTTTCTTTAATTCATTTCCTTTCCCCCCCCCTCCAAAGCTACGGGGTGTGATCAAGGGGTGGCCCATCTCTCTCTCTCTCTCTCTCTCTCTCTCTCTCTCTCTCTCTCTCTCTCTCTCTCTCTCTCTCTCTCTCTCTCTCTCTCTCTCTCTCTCTCTCTCTCTCTCTCCCTCCCTCCCTCCCTCCCTGCCTCCCTCCCTCCCTCCCTGCCTCCCTCCCTCCCTCCCTCCCTCCCTCCCTCCCTCCCTCCCTCCCTCCCTCTCTCTCTCTCTCTCTCTCTCTCTCTCTCTCTCTCTCTCTCTCTCTCTCTCTCTCTCTCTCTATGCCTGCGTTGATAGCCTTCTTCCCCCTTCTTCATCAATCGATGCCTCCTTCTTGCTCACGACCCCTCCTTTCTTGCCAACATCCACCAATGGACTTTTTCTTTCTAACTTTCATTTTTTTTCTTTAATTCATTTCCTTTCCCCCCCCCTCCAAAGCTTAGATAGTCAAAGCACCTTCTGCCTTTATGATGGGGAAAATTATGTTCAAAGCTCCCTTAGGAAATTTGATTCTGAGCCATACTTTCTTTGATGAAGGGGGTTTAAGAAGACGGCCCATGCCATGAATTGCCACAACAAATAAATGTCCGACCAAGCTCATTGGCTATGGGTTCAAGCCTGATAATAAAGCCACATGTCCACTTGCAAAGACCCCCTCCCCTTTAAACCTTAATAAAACCATTATTATTGTTGTTGTGTTGATTAATGCAGCATTGCCGACAATCTTTTCTGCATAAAACATAGTATTAACCTTAGATTGACAGTTCGTCGTTATTTGTTAAGAATTCATTGTAAATCTTTCCTTCCATGTCAATTTCTTGTCCTTCTAAAGTGCCACATCTTTCAGAATGGTTGCTAGAATAGTTTTTGACCCAAAGAACTGAAGTGCAATCAATGAATAGAGAAATAGTATAACAAGTGTAAGTAACATCACATCTTCAAGTGGCTCCATACTTCTCTGAAGAGCTTCAAAGATTGCTAGCATATTGCTGAAAAACTCTCACACAACCAATCTAATGACATTGAAACTGCCCCCAAATGAACTATGCTTTGCATTACGGGTTACAAGGGGCATGCAAATGCTACCTAGGAACCACCACAAAGCTCCTAGACCTACCTCTTTTTACTAAATCAAAATCAAATTTGGTATTGGAAAGAGGGGAATCATGAGAGAGGAGACAAGATCTTATCTTTTCTAGACGATAATAATTCCCTATGGGAAAATTTTAGATTGGTCATGGTTGAGATTCACTAAGGAAATCTATCAGATTTTATCTATAGCACCATGTTTCACCCGTACAAAAACTTCCTTCTATCGACATCTCTGGCCAGACTACAAAGACACGTCCTCCAAAAACAACAACAACGAACACCGCATCTGCATTAAATTAATGTAAAAAGTTGGTAACAATGTGCCAATTGTGTACAACTTTGTTTTTTATTTTTGCAATATTAGGCATTGTTTCTAGGTGTTGTCACAGTTAGATCGTGATTCCAAGGTCATTTGCCCCTCTATCTAGGACAAAATCACTTTCGGTAAGTGTGGAAAGCCAAAACTCGAACTAGTTAATTTAGGGGTTATGGTTTAATGGTGCTTAAGAGAGCCTAAACTAATAAAAAAGCTCACAAGATGGGGGGGAAGGGATGCATTTTTTTCGACACCCCTCCACCCATTAAAATATTACATTTTTTTAATTGCCATGATTCTCTCCATCCTCTTGGGCATCAAATCCACCATTTGTTTGCTCTCCATCGCTCTGATTCTCACACAAAATGATGTACTAATAAGCAAGATTCAATTTTAGTCTTTCTCTTTCATCTTTGTTCCTTGTTCATATGGTTGCATATATGAGAGAGGGAGGGAGTGCTGATTTGATGAATCGATGATGGACAATGGTTCAAAAGTGCAATGGCACATAGATTGGGTATTTTGGATACTTCAAGGGTTGGGAAATAGCAACAGTGGCTCCATTTCCTCGAAATACAAGATATACATATGCAAAAATTTTAGTGACTCTTATTTAATTGTTATGATGAATCATTAGTACATATGATGGAAAGATGGTTGGAAATTATGGAAATATGTTTTGTTGATGTCTAAAATTTCATAAATTCATTCATTTTTCTTCCTCTATATTAAAAATAATTAAACTACAAAACTTGAAACACAAGATTTAATGAAAAAGATGATTTTTTTTTTTGTTTTGAGACTCAAATGATGTTTGTATGGCATAAAAATGAGTATATTGATGGATCGGATCATACTTCATATGAGTCATACAAATTAGAAAAATTAGAAAAATAAGTTATCTAAATTGAAATAAATGAGAAAATTCATGAAAAATAGTTAAATAAAGAAACAAGTTAAGAAAAATAGGTTTTGTATGTAAAAATTTATAAAAATTTGAAAAAATATTTGTGAATGTGTAATGAAGGTAAAGCATAAGGATTTTCCTCAATTGTCTTCTATTTATATATTGAAGTGCATATTTCAAACTTATTTTTATGAAAATTTGTTTATGAAATCCCCCTAAATTTGTGCAAGCAATCTAAATATAAATGGTAGGGGGTGTCGAACTCAAATGGAAAGATATTTGATTAAGTTGCTACATTTTTTACATATCTTAGCATACAGGTTGTGATTTATATATGTTTTAAGAGGTTCAGTACAATGGGTTAGCTCAATGTTGTTCCTTAGCAACATCCACGACAATAGTAGAAAGAAATCATGAAAAGATTATTTGTGCACTTCACGTTGGTTGGCTTTTAGTTAAATTGTTTGAGCATGGAATATTATACACTTTGCATGTGCAATCTAAACATGGTATTAGAAGGTAAATTCCTAGATGCATTGCAATTATATATCTACGTGATAGAGCAACGTTGAGAGAATAAGATTCTCCTTTGTTGTAGGGTAGTTTGATATTTTGAAAAAATCAATTAAGTGAGGAATGTATATAGTTTCTTCGATTGTCACAATTGAAATTATGAAAGGACTCTGTTATGTTCATACTCTATGTGTAAGATGACACATCTTGGGGCGAATCCTGAAAGTATGGAAGAGCCGTAGGAGCCACAACACTCTATTGGGCGAGGGGGGGGGGGAGCTCTTTATGTATGTGAACTAAGGTGTCAATCACTTGTATGTTTGGATACTCCTCTATTAGAGTTGAGAAGGGGAAATAACATTGAATTGCAATCGATATAAACATGTTATTTATTTAGAGTGGTGTATAGCCATTGGATGCTCCTGGCTGTAAGGCTGTGCGGGTGGTTTTTTGAGTATAGGAGGCTTTGCTAGAGTCCTAGAGCCAGTGTCAGGCATGCTTTAGATTCAAATAGATGAAGCATTTTTCAAAAGCCGCTAATAAGTGGCATACACTGAACTAATAATAGATCTATTTTAATGCTCTATTACAATACTTTTTACATGGATTAGACTTAAATATCCAAGTGTAGTTGAGTATTGTTGCTCTTGCCAATATACACACTACTATTACACAACTAGAGGATGTAGAGTTGTGCTTACAAGTAGCCTACGCATATATAAAAAACCTAAATTTGAGTCTAGGTCCTAGAAATAATTTAACATTGACCAATGGAAGTCAAGGTGTGACCATTAAACCTATGACGAATTCGAATGGAAGAGGAAGCATAGTGCAGAATGTGCCTATGTTGTTGGCTCCTCCTAATGTTGATATGTCAATGGCTAGCCAAATGGTTCCCCTAAATATTGAAAGCCAAATGATGAATCCTAATGTCATGGCAACTAATCAACCGATCCCTAATTAGCTGGTTAGGCCAATTGAATGACAAGTGGATGATCATCGTTATGAGACTAGTGCATCAAATGTTCTTAGCAAAGTTAAGGACAAGATGGAAAATTATACCAATATGATAAGAGAACAACATAGATAAATAATAGTAGATGTTAATTTCCTAAAGAAATAGAAAGTCGATGTCTTGAATAGGGTGGTCTATCAAGATTTAGTTGTAAGTAGTATGGTGGTCAACACTTTTTAAGAAATTTAGTTGTAAGTAGTGTGGTGGTCTATCAAGATTTAGTTGTAAGTAGTGTGGTGGTCAACACTTTTTAAGAGATTTTCCTAATTTCAAATGTGACATCTGTGAGAAGTTTGGCCATCTAGCTAGTACTTGCAGGAGTACGATAAGCTCTCTTTAGCAAGGGAGTAAGCAACCATGTCCAATTAACAATTGAGCACAAGGGAATAACCTTCAGCAGGATGAGGGACCAAAGCAAATATTACAAAGAGGAAAAGTTATCATAGAAGAGCTTCTTAGTAGTAGTGGTGCCAGCCTTATTGAGGTTGTGCATGTCAACACCACTGAGACTTCCAATTTACAAGCTATCACAAGAGGACAAGATTAGGGCCAAAAACACTTCAAAAAATGCACTTTTGGTAATCATGGGATTAAGAAAAGGGCCAAAGAGAGTTTTCCACGTGTGTAAGAATATGGTATTCTTGTTTCCTCCTTTTTGGAGATAGTAGAGTCCACTTTGCGATTCTCTCCTCTCTTTTAGCCAAAATCTCCAAACTTTGACATGTTTTGGTAGTCCTGAAGTTCTTATTTACTTTTAAAATATGACAAAAATCGGTTATGGTAAAGATGTTGTGAAATTAATAATGATATTTTTGAAAGTTGGGAGCTTTTGGGGCCCCCAATATATTTTCATTAGTCTTTTATGTATTTCTTCTTTGTTCATTCGTCTTTCTCGGTGAGCCTCTCTTTGCTCATTTGCCTTTCTCATTGAGCACTTTTCTATGCAAATTCAATCTAAGTATGGCATCCAAAAGGTGCCTATCTCATTTAACAAACTCCTACACTATATATAGCCAAGGAGCAAGCGGAAATTGAGAGCCAAAAACCTTTTGCATAAAGGATTGGGTGACCATGTTGCCCTCTTGCAAAGGATCTCACAAGGTCAAAAGAAGAAAATGAAGGATATAAAATATCACTGGAAAGGGCATATCATTGCTTTCAAAATTACACATGAAGGGTGGTTAGTCAAAGTGCAACATGTTTGCATGGCCAAGAATATGCACTGGTCTCCTAACGAACATGTTTGCCAGCAGACACATTGTAAGTCTTAAGTTGATAACATATGTGATATTTTTTTCATATAAGAAAGTATTAATATCAAATTCTTGGATGTAGATATATTTCCATCAACAAGTACTGAATGGCAACCTGTGGAGAGTTTAAGTGGAACTTTCAATGCAATTCATAAGGCGTTTGCAGACATTATATATGCTCATGAGACCATCAGTTCTTTTAGTGAGAGAAGAATTTTTATATATTATGCACAATATGTGGTTGCGTCTAGAGAGGGTACATATGGACATATTGAGGATTTGCCATTGCCAAGTCTCTCATCTCTAATTTGGGAGATTCCTGATAAGGCAACCATGCATAGTTTTAAATTCAAAATATGTCAAGATATTCAAAAATCCATGTGAGTTGGAAGGACCTCAAGAAGAATACGTCTGCCATGGCTTATCCCCTTACATATCTTTGTGGGTTGCTTCAAAATAGCAAACTTACAAAGAACAAAAGTATCTTGGCTAAGTAGATATTTTGCAGAAGTAGAACTAGATAACATTATAGGAAAGCTTTGGAAATCTAAAGAGGTTGACCATAAGGGAAAAACCATGAGGTGTATTGTATGCGCCCAATCCTTGTCTTTGTGTTATAATATAGCACGACAAACTCTTACTTTGGGCCTTGATTATAGGAGATACAAACTTAAACTAGGCATATAGATTCCCTTGGATTTTGATACAAATTGCATGCCCTTCAAACTTAAGGTGCAAGTTATAGAAAATGAGGTAAATATCACTTCCAATTGGAATCTTAAAGATGTAAGGGATACCTTGGAGATGCTACACTGTACATCCCTAGAATATAAGTTCAATGTAAATTGTAAAATAGTTGGGAAAAGAGCTAAATGCTCTTTCTCTTGTTTGAGTTGCTTGCCTCCCACAATTGTAAGCTTTGAGCCATAAATATGAAAAAATTGATGACATTTACATTTGACAAAAAGCTTTTCATTGAATGAAGAGTTACAAAATTAAAGTGTAGATATACAAGGATCTTGCTTCATTTTCATCTATTTCTCACCACACTTTCGGTAGTTGGGAGCTATTGGACTTGCTTGATGAGGACAGTGTACTTTTCATGGCCATTCGTGCGGTGCTTACCACAATTGATTGCAATGGTATTAAGGCTGTGTAAGAGCAAATCATGTGAATGGGTCAAGGTGACAAGTCTAACCATAGGCAAGACAAGCTCCCTAGCTATGTCCTGCCCTTGATGTGCCCTGAAAAATTGTGGGTGATGCTAAAGGGCTAGGGGACTAGGGATGGAGCCAGCCGACCAAGATCACTGGACGTACCTAATTTGAGGACCCCTAGGTGCTCTGTTGTGATCGTGGGTGCTTCGTATCTTTTCCTATTTTTTTGTTTTTCTTTTCTTTTCTTTTTTCTTTTTTCGTTTTCTTTTTCTTGTGCTTTCTTCTTCTTCTTCTTCTTCTTCTTCTTCTTTTTGGACTTGCCTGAGTACAACCATTGCAATATGTTGAGGCTATCAGCCTTTCAATGGGTTGGGAAATGTCAAGCTTTGGCTCAGGAAATGGATATTACAGTGATGATTGTGCCCTAGCCTCGTTGTTAGAGAAGCAATCGTTGAGATGGGGAGATACACTTGAGATATTGCAACCCTCTTTGGAACGTGTGATGTTGGTACAATTGGGGTAACAACTGCCATGAGAGCCCGGCGTAGAGTGTAACCCAGAAAGAGAAAGTGGTTAAGATCATGCTTTGGGCCATGCGACGTGGACACTCGCACGGGTGATCTTTGTTTTCGGCAGCATGGCTTTGTCATAGCTCTCTGTGGGGTCGGTGGACTTGGGGTGACTTGGGCATTGAACACTTTCGCACAAAGACCTGTGTCATCCTACATTCACTTGCCACTTCATGAGAGTACTGCACGGCATATGCCACAACTAGAATAAACTAGTGCAATGCAAGGAGACATTACTTATATGAATTCCATGGTGTTGGCTTAGATACTTATCACCTTCGCTTCATTAGCTTTTTCTTTTGCTAAACACATTATATATATTAAACACAAATATGAAAAGTTTGTACAATCGGGGAACATGTCAGCACTTAACCATTTAAAGACAAAAAGTCATGGCCAGGTAGCATTTGATAAGCCTTTTATACAACATGGGGATACTTTATTAGTACGAGGCGGGGTGAGTCTAGGTGGTCGGGTGACTGAGGCTGTGCTAGTGAGGGGCTCCTGTGAGGCTGGGCAGGGAAGATGTCGCCTGGGACTTGAATGGTGTAGTCCTTGGCCGCAACTATTTCCAGAATACTTTGAACAATGAATCAAATTCCTACTTGTCTCGAGCTGCCCTCTCCTCTTTTGAGCACCTGGTGCCCAAGCGTCTGTTGGGGGCCCATACGATCGGTGTTGCCGTGCCTTGTGTGCTCCCTTGAGCTTCTATTCCCTTGGCCTCGGGATTTTTTGGCCTACATCCAGGGCGGTGTTGCTTGGGGCCTCGTTTCTTTGCATACCTTTTAAGGGTAGGTACGTAGTGTTCCGGTGGAGGAGCTTGTGCTAGATGCTCCCTTCGATAGCGGATAGCATCCTTGCAAGCCAGTTGCATTGGGTGCTCCATGTCTGCTACTGTAGAGGGACCTACAAAATGCAAACCAAGGATAAGGCCTTGAGATAGAATAAAACTGTTTGCATGGAAGGGATTATATAGTGGGTTATCAAGCGCATATGACAAGGAGGGGAGAGGTGAGGCATGTAGTGTTTGTTGTAGAGGGATGGCCCCCATGATGATGTTCATTTGGCCTCCAGTCAAATTAGCAAATCTTGGCTCATGCTAAGTTGCGTGGACTGGTTGTCATGGAGTGGGGCAGGGCTCATCCTCGAAAGGATAGATCGGAAAGGGGAAAAGGTGTATAGAAAGGGACGGTACCCTGTCTACACCCTCAGAGATGTTGGTTAGGGCTTCCTATGGTGGTAATGAGGGTTCAAACCCTCCACCTGGAGGCGAGAATGGTCACACAACTTCTAAATGTGTGGCGAGAGGAGGGCCTGAGGAGCTTAGCCTGTTGAACCCAACTCTTCTTCATGCGCTTAACTATCATTGCTTGTGTGTGTTGATATTGTCTATAAAGGCTCACAAAAGTCATTGTTTATTTATTTACATATTTACAAATCCATGTCACTTCACGAGGATAAAAGCCAATTGTAGAACTCCACTGGATTGTACTAGAGTGTGGCATATGCATCCACTACTTGTGGCAGCTTACTCAATACCGATAGATATTTTGCAACATCGAGCAGCATGGAACCTTGTCCAAGTCTATTGGCAACATATAACTCCTCCTCAATGAGAATCTTATTAGATAGAGATTTTTCTTGGCTAATGTCAACTAAGTCCATATCGCGATTAGTAGTCAGCACTCAAAAGGAAGTTGGTGCCACATAGGTTGGGTCTCTTTGAGACGGCCATTTGGCCAATCGCTCCTCTGAGATTGTCATGATCTGGGCTCCTAGTTCGGCCATTGCGACACGGTTTTCACACTAACATTGCTCAAATTGACTTTGACCCTCTGATTGTCGCTTTAGTTGCTCTATCTCTAAGAGATTTGGTTGGCAAAGCACATATGAATGTTATAGTTAAGTGTAGTTCGTCGGCTTCCTCGTCAGAGATGAGTCACATGCATTCATATAGAAGTCTATTACAGTGCTCATCAAGATGTTCTTGCTCTTCCCAGGATAAGGGAAATGGCAAGTATTCTTCAAGCTACTCTTTAGGGAATGCGCCCATGTCTGCCAGGACATAGACACGTGGTGTGAACACTTTGAGCTTAACATCCAGCTGAGTTAAGCATTCTGCGACACTTCTATGTTCAACGAGGGCTTGCTCGGTTGCTATCTCATGCAAAGCTCTAGGAGTTTGCCTAGGCTTTAGCATAGTTGGGGGCTTAGGCCTAGATGAGCAAGATTGGTCAACTCTAGGATTCCTTATGCTCTTCAGGTTTCCATGTTTCTCCTGAAGCTTTGTTATTGTGTCATGGTTCTCCTTGGATGTGACTGGTATAAATTTGTCACCCTATTGTGACAGCATTGTATCCACTCTTGATTGGTAAATGCGAGTTTTGTTGTCGGTGGATTGAGTGTTGCAAGCAACCGTTGATGGTAACGACTGCTTTGATTTTTTTGAGCACACAGATGTGTCTGAGATTTCACCGCTACTAAGAGAGACATCAATGGGTTCATTGGTGGATGGTCTCAATGCTTTATTCCTCAACTCTCCAGCGCTCTTGGTCTCGATGTTCTTGGGGTCCACAACCACTTGTAGCTACTATTGTTTTCTCCTCTTTTTCTTGGTCAGTGAAGGTGCATCTCTCAACGACTCAAGACCCTAGACTAGGTCAACCATTGATATGCTTGGTTATGCCTAAGCATTTTCTTTCTCTAGTGTGTCCTCATGAGACATAGCCATGGCCTGCTGGATAGCCTCACTAGGTTGTGAGGGTACAACTGCCTCCCTTTTTGGGGAGTCTAGCTCTTCAGCCAATTCCTTTGTGTTTAACTCCTCTAGCCTAGGCTTTAGGCACTTTGGAAGTGCTAGAGTTGTCAAGGAAGTTGTTTGCGACACCTCCTCCACAGGTAAACTACTAAGGACACGTTCCGCAAGGGGCATTGTCACGGCCAAGGGCTGTGACTGTTGTGATCCCTGATTGGAAGTCGTAGCGGCTAGTCCAATGGGCTGGCTACTCTTGGTGGATTATGATGTCAAGTCCCTAGGGCTATCGGAAGTGGTTGTGTCTTTTGTTGCCCTTTGAGCATTCACCTGTGTAGATCGAGAATGAGTTGAGCTAGTCACAATAGGTTGCACAGGCATATCCTTGGGTCGAGAGCTACAGATGGTGTCATGTCCCACCTCTTGGACATTTGGAAGCTTAGATGGAGATAGAGATTGGGATTGAGTAGCTACCCTTGACGATTGCTATTGTGCTTTGTGTGTTTGTTTGGGAAAAGAGGGTGTAGGAGACTTGGCACTCCTAAGTGGCTTTGACACTGGCTGGGAGATTTGCTCGAGGCTATTAGACGATTGTGCCATTTTCTTTTTTGAGCAATCAGCCTTCTCACGAGTAGCGTTGTGCTTCTGGTGCTCATTATCCTCTTGGGAAGTCGAAAGCTCCTTGAGCACCAATGGTCTTTGTGCACGCTCAATGGTTACATATGACATCTGCTTATTAAGCATGCTAGTCTGAGGCTCTTTCTTTTGAACACTCATGTTTGGTTTCTTGCCTCGAGACCTAGAGTTTCTCTTAGATTTTCTCCTGTGCCTCATTGCTTTTGATGCAATCTTGCCTTCAACTGATAGAGGTGGTTTAGTAGGGGTTTTTGGTACCCAAATCCATCGGTTACCTATGTAATACCCTTGAGCACATAGCAACGCTTTGGATATCCATCACCGTGTTGTGCTGACCCTCCATTGATGCCTTTGTCTATAAGGCTTGGGCTTCTTTTGCGGTCTTCTGCGATACTTGTAAGTCCAAAGCCTGTCCTTGGTATTGTCTCTTGACCTTCTTGTTTCAGGCATGGCCTCACTCACTGGTTCTCATTGTTCGACCTGTGCTTATATCAACTCTTCTGACAAGTCCTTGCTCTCGTTAGCAGGCTTGACTACTGTCAGCACCTTCCTTGCCTTTCCCTCGAGGTTCGATGAGGTCACCCTTGCTGAAGGTTGTGACTATCCTCACACCCGGTAGTGTCACGTGTATCCTTTGTGCTACATAGTCGGCCTCACACTTGGTCACTCTTTTGAAGGGTCTTCCCAGGAGGGTTTCCTTACCATATTTAGCACTATTTGGAGGAATATAAAATAGGATAGGCAAGCTTTCAGTTTCAATTGTTGCAAGGATATTGCAGTTCCCTATGAGTGCTTATGGAGGTCCATGCAACTCTTAGCCCTTATGGGGGACCTCCATGCCTCATAGTTCAACTAATGCAACTCTTAGCCCTAGTAGGGTCCATGCCTCATAGTTCAAGACATTAAAATCAACTTCTTCATCAATCAGAGCATCAATAGTATGCTCTCTTTTTGCGGTGAGTTTGACCCTAAGATAAGCACGTGTTACTATGTCTTCATCTTCTAGGTCCTGGCTTTTAAATTTAAGCCTTCTCACAAATGCCCTTGGGTCCCCAATTGCACGACCAGATGTGGATTCTCCACCGGTGTCTTGGATTGTCAGCGCAGTGCTATTCAAGGAGCATCTATCGTCAGGACTGTCATATCTAGTCATTCTCCTATTGTAGCTTGATGTTGTTGCTTTCCGCTTTGACTAGATGCAGTCCGAATGCAACACGTATGTGTTCTTGCAGTGTGGCCATTTTGCCCTTATTGGTTAGATGGGCCCATTGAGGTTCTAGGGTCTCTCTTTGTCTATGTTTGGGTATGGGCTTCTGGTTTCTCTTTTGCAAGTGAGAATCCATGCTCGTGTAGAGCCATTACTACACTAGGGTCTATTTTGGAGGACCTATCACGGCGCGTGTTTTCTCTCCAACCTACTCGAGGGAGGTGCAAAGGGGATAGAGCCCCCTCTATGGGTGTTCGGGTGGGCAATCCCCCCTGGCCCGCAGGGCCGTTATAGTAAAAACCATGCGCAATTTGGAGGACCGTTTATAGCCAAAATTTAAACTACTTGCTCTAAGTTTCAGCCCAGTGATGGATCTGTGATGTGCCTTTAGCTCTACGTAGCCTTTGGGGTCAATTTCGGGGTTTAGATGTGTCAAATTTTGTGTTCTAGATACCTGACTGATTTTGACAATTTTCTGTCCGATTCTCAGATGTCCGATTTTTAGGACTCCGATTATCAGAGTTGGACGTCCAATTTTGGGTTGGTTCGATCGGTCCAGTGGTCTGATTTTGGTCACATCCAATTTTTGGAATCGGACGTCCGATTTTGACAAGCGTCCGATTCTGAGCCATCCGATTCCTTGTGTCTGATTTCCAAGGTCCAAGTGTCTGCTTTACAAAATCTGATGGTCGAGTGTCCGATCAAACAGGCAAAGGTGATCTGATTCTGGGACTGGTCAAATTCTGGGAATCGGATCGAAAAAGTGGTCCAATTTTCGGAGTTGGACAGTCTAACTCTAGAAATTGCGCAGTCCTATTTTGGGACTCGGACGAACTGGTCCGACGGTGCGGACGACAGCCTACGGGTTGCATGCGATGCCTCAAGGTCAATGCCTACTCCACGGAATCATGCCGTGCCTTCCAAATAGATGCAAAGCAATACAAGGAAATGCCAGACTTACCTGGAATCACTGTGGCGCTCAAATCGATTAGCGCTTGAACGATCTCCCCACAGCTCTCTCTCTCTCGCTCTCTCTCCCTGACTCTCAAGCTCACTCTTTTCTCAAAAGGTAGGATGTCAAATGTGGTCTTTCCTAGTTCCTTGGGCCTCTTATTGCCCCATCCTAGCCTGCTATGACCTCATAAGTTAGTCCCTCATACTCTTCCAACCAGAAATCTGAATCTGTGCCCCTATTTTCCTGTTTCAACCTATTATATAGCAACAAAAAACCCTATTGTTTGCTCCAATTTTTTGCTCTTATCCTTCCTAAATGCAAGAAAAAATTATAAGAAAAATACCTACACTACTCCATCATGCTTTCCCAAGTCCAAAACAACAAAAACCTACTTGCTAAGGAGATTGAATACCTCTTTAAACTCCCTCACTTCATACCTATCTACCTCCAGCACCGGTTCGGGGAAAACCCTACTTCAATGCTCAATTCGAAGCGCGCAAGTGATCAAGGCTTGAATCTGTTGGTCCCCGCAACGGAACCAAAATGTGGAAGCTTTCGCTGAACCGCTAAGACCCACGGACCACTTATTGTTTCAAGTGTTCCAAGCTGAGCACTAATGGCTACCTCTCACATAGCCGACGTGCCATCCATATCTACAGGTGTAGTGATTTTACCTCCATGCCGTTCAAGTTACCTCCTCTTCCGCGCACTTCGGTAGCTCGAGGATTCAAGTGCAAGCTCCATCCTCAAGCTCCACGCTCCAAGCTCCATCACCGTGAGCAAGACAAGAGAAGAGAAGGAAAGAGAAGAAGAGAGGAGAAGATGGCGAGCTTCTCCTCCCTGGTCCCTCACCCTCACACACTCACTCCCTCACACTCTCACAAGGAAAAATGTGCACAAGAAAAAGTGTGAGTCAAGACTTTTGTAAACGAGCGCAAGTGCATCATGGTTTAATTTAAAGAGTGCTGAGCTCTCACCTGTGCAATTTGTAAAGGTAGATGGGCGGTAGGAAGGAAGCTAAGAAGATAGAAGGGCAATGGGAAAAAGGGCCTAGGCCATGGCCGGCCATGTAAAAAAGGGGATAAGGGGATGACTGCCCAAAAAGGATTTAAGGTTTTGTATATAAAGTTGAAAAGTAAGTGAGAAGCTCATTCTTGTGTGTGGCCAAAAGTGGCTCTTCTCTTCTTCTTCTTCTTCTTGTTCTTGCTTGCTTGAGCTTGTGCATGAGAGAACAAGAGTTATTTGCATCTCTCATTCACCAACCTGGATCAACATCTATGGGCCATCTACCACTTTCATAGAGACTACTTGCCATGACGTTTATCTCCGAGCCATGGTCTTAGAGTGCAATACATGGTGTTTCTTTTTCTCCAATTTTGACAACTTTCTTTGTTGTTGCTCTTGCCCAATGCGTATGGGAGTAGTGACTACTTGGAATGAACCAAGCCTCTTCTTCCTCATGCATGTGCTGTAGACAGCCTTCTTTTTGAGAGGTGGGCTACCCAACTAGTTTGGACCAGCCGACCATTACATTTTCAGCTTTCACTTCTTTAATTTTTTCATTCTTGTTTTCTTTATCTTCAGCTTCAATTGTTGCAATTAATTCTTTAACTGCTTTAAGTTGAATTCCTTGTGAAGTCAGCTTCTCTTCATCCTACACAAAAACTCGAGGAACTTGCAAAAAAGCATGTATTGTTTCTTCATCACCAACATATTGTCTTTTCCTTTTGATTACATTAATAATTATATCATGGAATTTACGTTTGGCAATTCCAAGAATTTCACCTAAGGTGATTTCAATTTTGCTTCCTAGAATTCATTCTTCTAGGACTCGTTTGAGATTGGTTGCAGATTCCATGTCAGACTGCAACTTGTAGCATGGTTGCTTGCCTTTCTTCTTTTCTTCGATCTTCTTTGTTTGTGGTGCATCTTCCATCTCTTGATCTGGGGTTATATTTTCAGCAAGCTTTGGTTGTTCATGTGTTCTTCTAGTTACCCATTTTGGAGGGCCAGAAGAGGAAGTCCCTGGTTCATCTTCTCTTTTCTTCAATCAAGACTTCTTGATGATTGACACCAGCCAAATGTGAAGAGGTAGAAAAAGAATCTATCAGTTCTTTCCAACCAGTTATTCCTAGAATATACTGACTGGCGTTAGCCAAATCTTCTTTGGCTATTTTACCATGTTCCATTTGATCTAGTGCATGCATCCATACTTTAGATTGCACATTATCTTTACATGCTTTCAAACTTGATTTAATTGGCTCAATTTGCAGCCCATAGGTAGCTGCATCAATTGCTGCAAAGGCATTTTTTACAGCTAAATCTTCTAATATTTTCTTCATTCCACCATTGCCAAAATTTGGCTCCAGTGGAAGACCAGTTTCAACCGCATGAATTTTTTCATATTTCCAAAAGACGAGCTTCTGTGCTTCAGCCTCATGGAAAGAAGAACACTCCCTCTTGTCATGTTGTTGGCTGTCACACCAAATACAATGCCTCTTAAAGCCTTCTCTCATGGGTCTTTGAGTTGATGATCATCCTCGCTCTTCGACTTTGACATCCAGCTTCTCTACTTTGGAACTAATTTCTGTACGATTCAGATGAAGGTCACGCATGCTTTTAATGAGTTCATCCATTACATCATGTTTAGAAGGAACGGAAGAAGAAAGAGTTGGTTGATTAGCCAAAGGAATAGGGGATTTTGAAGGCGGAACAAACTCCATCAATGGAGTTGTTGAAGTTGAAGTAGAGCCCAATCTTAGTCGCATCCGCTCTCTTCGAGCAATCATGTTAACTACATCAGTAACATCTATCCATGAAATCTTGACTCTTGATTCGGAGGTAGCATCTTCTAGGAGATCAGCAAGCTTCTCTTGCAGAATGGGATCTGCAGCCTTAAGGAATAATTCAATCTTCTGACCTTCCATACTTTGTTGGTCTTCAGCATCAAGTTGTCCAAATTTACTTTCAAACTCATGGTATAGAGCTATTGTAGCTAAAACTTTTTTGGGTTTTTCAACCCATTCAGTGAAACTTTTCTTCGTCATTAGGCCAGAGTCTTCTAAGAAAAATTCTTCACATAAGGCTTTTTTTAATGCAGCCCAATCCTGAAAAAGACCATGGATTCTTTCTTAAAGACCATGCTTGACTAGTCTGGCAAAATAACCACTCCATGCATGTTGTGGTACACCAAAGAAGAGCATTTTTTCAACATATAAGTGAATAAAAACAGTGTCATTTTAACCATTAAATTATTTTAATTCACGGCCAGCTTCCTCTAGGGCCTTGATAGCTATGGAATCAATCTTCTCTTCGTCTTGCCTTTGTTGTTGTTGTTGTAACATTTGGATTTGTTGTTTCTAAGTTTGCTATAGTATGCGCACCAATTGTTGTAGAGTATCTCCTGAAGAATCCCCCATCTTGGAGTTCTCTTACACCGACCTTCACGCCGGGTTCACCAATGTCGCAGTGCGTAGGGTTGAAGGTCACCATAGGGGTTTAGTAAGAGAAGAATGTATGGGGGTTCAAGAGCTTTAACTTTAAATATGGTAGAGATAAGAGAAGGGTTGAAGGTTTCAAGCCGAGTTCTTAAAGATAAGAGACAGCAGGGTGTAGGTAGATTCAAGGAGAGGAGTAGATGGAAGAGAAGGGGTTCGAAAAGATTGAAGATATAGAAGAATACTCTCAAAAAGAATTAGAAAATATAGAATAATACTAACAGAGATGAAGCCTGTTAGTTTCTTTCAGCATTATAAAAACTTAACTCTAATAGACAAAAACGTGTACAAAAAAATACCTTCCTCTATGCTGCTCAGATCGCCAATCTGATGCCTCCAATGGCTTCGAAAGGGGAGTTAAATACCAAGACACTTGGCCAGAATCTTGCCAGATCACTCCTTCTTCATCTCCCACTTTCAGAGTGCTGTTCACTGCCTGAAAATAGCAATCGTGCATCGCGCGATTTCGCTAATCTCTTTTTTTTTTTACATAGAATCCTCTCAAATTGGCTGAAAGCTACATGCTTTCTTTTACATGTCCTCCTAATCTAGAAGTTATCTATAGTTTTATGGATTTTTACAAGAGATAATATCTAGAATATCAAAAATTGACTAAAAACTTATAAAAAAATCTAATATTTTGAACCATGGACACTAATACCAATGCCTAAAGTGGCATTGGCTCTCTAAATCTAAAAGGAAGCCACACTCTAGATTTTTTTTACATGGTGTGCGCATAGCAACACGACATCGTGATACTAGTCTCTCTTAAATTTAAACAGTAATCGGCATGTATGCTATGCATAATCAAATAGATCAGAGTTTAAAGCATTTTCAGTGACCACTCACTTTTACAATCCTTCTTCCATCCTACCATTTAGGATTTACATTCATCGAATAGTTGTAATGTTTATTTTTATGTAGTTCTTCATGTAAAAATAGTTAAAAACCATACTCTAACATAGAAACAAGGCTTGATTGAGACTTATTCCTCATGCCCTAGTCTTGTTATATGTTCACAAATATAAAATATATTTTTCTCTAATCTTTTAGGTCCAAAAACCAAATGTTTTTCTATTTTTTCTATTTTCCCTCACTTATTTGTTCATAAAAATGTGATATTTTTTATTTATGTGTATTGACTGATCATATTGACTAAACACTAGTTTTTGTTAGTTTTTCACCCCATATGAACTTCATTCCCCAACCCGAAACGGAAGAAACCCTTATTTTCCCTCTTTAAAGACACATTTTAGGTTTTAAATTATTAATTACGACTATGTATGACTACGGGTGTTGCATTTTATCTTGTGCATGCATCTAAGTGTCCTTACAAGAATGCCAAAGCCAAGAACTACAACATGACAGTACTTGAAGATATGGATGAAGAAGTCATCGAAGAACCAACTATGAGTGCACAAGCTCAATTTAAAGAGCACGATAAGGAACTTGAGCTAGATAAGTCTTATAAGCTAGCAAATGGATTTCCATTTGACATTGGTGGACATATTCACTTTGACCTTGGTGGATAGATTTTCATATTTCTTCCACTACCCTTTGTTCTATTCCCATGGATACTTGGAAAAGTTCTAGGAGCCCCAATACACTTTGTATGAAGGGTACCATTATAAGAGCGGAGTGTGTTCATATCTGCTTTATATTAGAGCAGCGCATCTTGGGGCCAAGCCCCAAGGTGTAGGAGAGCTATAGTGGGTCACGACATTTAGCTGAAGGGGTATCTCCTTTATGTTTATATTATGATGGTGTACTACACCAAGATGTGTGGGATCTCCCTCTAAGGAGTAAGGAAGGGCAATCGTTGGACTACGTTCCACTACAAATGCAATATCTTCTTTAGCAATTAGGGTAGTGTGTCCCTTGGACATTCCCAGTCACGAGGTCATGTGGGGTTGTCTTCTAAGTGTTGCATATAGCCAGTGTTGGGGTTGTCTTCTAAGTGTTAAAGACCCCGACTAGTACCTATAGCCAGTGTTGGGCCCATTTTAGGTCCCGAAAGTAATCCTTAATAGTATGCTTATTAAGCTCTCTGAAATCTATGCAAAGCTAAATCTGATTATTCTTCTTCTTCCTGATAACAACTAGTGAACACCATTTTGTGTTTTGAATTTGAAATATCAAGCTAGCCTTTCATAGCTTTGTAGAATAGCATGTCCCTTCATTTGAAATGAATACACCTTACTTTCTGTCGCTCAACTAGTGAACACCATTTGTGTTTTGAATTTGAAATATCAAGCCAGCCTTTCATAGCTTTGTAGAATAGCATGTCCCTTCATTTGAAAGGAATACACCTTACTTTCTGTCGCTCAACTAACTTGCTTCAAAGGAATCATATGAATAGCCAGGCTAGGAGGAATACCTCTCAGCTCATCATAACTCCAAGCAAAGATATCGTGGAATTCTTGAATCAAGGACACATAGTCCTTCCTTTCTTCCAAACTGAGCATGGAACCTCATTTAATTGGCCGTGAATCATTCATCGTACCAAGGTCAAACTCAATTACATTCGTATCCCTTATCCTCTCCTAAGCCTCTATTGGCTCATTCAAAGTCACTTGGTGGATATCCTCTATAGTGGAGCCCTCATTGGATTTGCCACTTGATGACATCTCACTAGTAGATGAAGCATTTAGCATATCAAACTCTGACGAAGATAAAGAAACTCTTTCACTCTAAGAAGATTCAAGATAGGCATCTACTAATGCACATCTAGCACCTTGAGACTAAAGATCAATCGCCCAATGGGTATATCAACTTTACAGTCTTCTTGTAAGATCCATGGCCTACCTAGCAATACTTGATAACTAGGTTGTGTTAGATATGATCAATGCTCCACCCTCATTAGGTGCTACCAATGATCCATGGTGCTCAAAGTTGTAAGGCCCCCATTATGAGGAGAAGCCAAATGTGAGCCCAGACATTGGTTGAGTCCTGACTTGTATATCAGATGAGGTCTATGTGACCGGATGGCAAAAAGGTGACTGTTGTGGGTCTAATCTTTGGGTTAGACGGAGTGGTTAAGCTGGTAGCAACTCGAGGCACATTGCATTGAGTTGCGTGGTAAGGGAGTTAAAAGGGGCCCCTATTGTGGGGTCCGGGGGCCGCGGAAGCGGCCCCTGGCTGGGGGGTCCCAGGGGGGCCAGCGGCCCCCCTGGCGGGGGTCCGGGGGCAGCGCCCCCGGCCCGATGGTAAAGGGAATATTCCCTGGAATATTCCCTGGCCGACTAGTGGAGGCTCATATGGTAGGTCGGTCAGCAGGCCGACCTAACGACCTTCGCGGGCTATAAAAGCTAAACCCCTTCGCAGCCATCTGACACTCATCTTTCACCCAGTCAGAGTTGTTGTTCCAGCTAGCCTTAAGCTCTTCACCTATCTTCTGTCTAGATCGCCATCTAAGCTTCATTCATTGGAAGCGCACGGGTGGACAGAGCCATCTTTGTATCAGTTGTTTGGAGTTAAAGAATTTTACTGATTCTCCTCTTATCTGTTGTGTACTCTCTATCTCTTTCTCAGATTCTGTTCGCTGCGCCGTGTAATATTTTACATGGTATCAGAGCCCAGGGGGCTCTAGAGATCGGAGAGCGTGCAAGAGGCAAAGGCTTCAACAGCAAAGAGAAACGATGTCGACTCCGGGAAGCAGTTCTGGCGCATCAGGAAGCGGTGCAGGAGGTGGTGCTGCTGTACCGGCTATTCAAACACTGAGGATTCGTCCACCAACCTTCAGCGAAGGCAAGTTAGATGGTACAAACTACACCTTGTGGAAGTTCAAAATTACAACTATCCTTGATTCTTATGAGCTTCTGGAGACTGTGCTGGGGACTGACGCAGAACCACAGCCTACCCCCGACCCATCAAATCCTAGTGTGATGATTCCTCCGAATGCAGATCTTCTACGAGCTTGGAAACGAAGGAATGCAGATGCATTGTGTGCCTTAGTTACAAGCTGTTCTGACAGTGTTTTGACTCTAATTCAGCATACAACCAAAGCGTCAGAGGCTTGGAATGTACTAAGGAGTCAGTATGAAACACGAAACCAAACAAGGATTCAAAACTTGGAGAATCAACTAGCAGCGGAGAAGTTTGCTGAAGGAGAGACGGTTGAAGCATTCATCACTCGGATTAAGAATCTGCGCGACCAGATGGCTGGCGCTGGGATACAAAAGACTAGCGAAGAGCTAGCTCGGAGGTGTCTTCGGATTTGTCCACAAAAGTTTGATGGACTAGTAACTGCCCTTAATACTCAGGTGAGACCTCAAGCTTTGACTTTTGAGGAGTTTTGTGCATTATTAATGGAGGAGGAGTTGAGGCTGAAAGCCCGAGAAGGAAGCAACAATGGAGATGCTGCATTCTCTGCCAATGCAAAAGGCAAAGGTGTTTCCTCCACCAAAAATGATGGTGACAAAAAGAAAAAGGGCGGCAAGAAGAAGTTTCAAGGAGAGTGCTTCTACTGTAAGAAGAAAGGACATGCAATTGCAGATTGTCGTGTCAAGAAGGCAGATGAAAAGAATGGTACCCTTAAAACTAAAGGGAAAGAGACAGCCAATACGGCTGAAGCAGAGTTGGAATTATTCATGGCGACCATTGAGGAAGTGTGCTCCTCGGCGCAAGAAGAATCTACCACTGACTCTTGGGTGTTGGATAGTGGGGCCTCCCGTCACATGACCAACAAGAAAGGTCTATACAGTTCTATGCAGCCTCTACAAGAATCCATCACTGTGACGGTTGGAAATGATGCTAAATGCCCTGCTGCGGGCACAGGTACTATTTCTTTTGTTGCTGCAAATGGTGAAGTCAAAAAGCTTTCAAATGTGTTGTATGTTCCCGAAATCAGGAGAAATCTCTTATCAGTTGCTGCCATAACTGATCTTGGTCATGAAGTGAGGTTCAAGAAGACAGGTGCAGAAATTATTGATAGTGCTGGCACAATTGTTGGCAAAGGAGAAAGAAGGAACAACCTGTATGAGCTAAGTGCTCTTACAGCCACCGCTGGAGTGGGCACAAGTAAGCTTTGGCATGAAAGGTTTGGACACATCGGATTTGCAGTATTGAAGGAGATGCAAAAGCAAGGTATGGTTGCTCACCTACCTACAATAACTGAATTGAAGGAACCATGTGAAGCTTGTATGATGGGCAAGCAACAGAGAAAGGCATTTCCACAAGAAAGCAAGAATAGAGCACATGCTCCTCTAGAGTTGGTGCATGCTGACTTGTGTGGTAAGATGCCTACACAGGCCTTGGGGGGATCTTCTTATTTTATGTTGATTGTCGATGACTACAGTAGGAAGATGTGGGTGTACTTCCTTCGTGATAAGGCTCAAGCTTTTGGTAAGTTTAAAGAATGGCTAATACTTGTTGAGAATGAAACAGGGAAAAGTGTGAAGAAATTTAGAACAGATGGTGGTGGTGAGTTCAACTCAAAGGAGTTTGAAGGCTTTTGCAAGAGCAAAGGGATCAAGCGTCAATTGACGACGCCTCACACACCTCAGCAGAATGGTGTTGTGGAACGCAGGAATCGTACCATTGTGGAGATGGCAAGATGCATGCTAAAGGGCAAGGGATTGCCTAACCATTTTTGGGCTGAAGCTGTTAATACTGCAGTCTACATTCTAAATCGGAGCTACACAAAGGCTCTCAAGGGAAAAACACCTCATGAGGCTTACACTGGTAAGAAACCATCTGTTTCACATTTCAGAATTTTTGGATGTGAATGTTATGCACATGTTCCAGATGAGAAGAGAAACAAGTTACAACCAAAAAGCAGAAAATGTATCTTCTTGGGTTATAGTGATGAGCAGAAGGCTTACAAGTTATATGACCAAGAGGCAAAGAAGATCATCGCGAGCCGTGATGTGGTGTTCAAGGAGGAGCCGCATACAGTGGAGGAGGAGAAGGCAAGGTCTTCCACTTTATCATCAAGCGAAGAAGTAGTCCACTATGAACCTGTCCCGAGAGCTATCCCTATCCTTAAGGAGGAGGAAGCATCATCTTCAGATGATGAGGAAAAAGTTCACCAACCTGACATCACCCCACCGGAAAAGCCATTGCCGCGCTGGGTGAAGCAGCTCTATGACCATAATAATCCTATGCCTGCATCTGTTGAGGAGAAGGCAGACGGACCAAGGAGGTCTCAGAGAATAGAGGAGCAAAGGAGGGCTTCTGCTCACATAGTCAACATGGCCTTGATGGTTGAGATTATGAGAGAAGTAAAGGAGCCAACTGACTTAGAAGAAGCACTTGCAGATCCATCATGGAAGGCTGCTATGCAGGCGGAGTATGACAGCATAATGAAGAATGACACTTGGGAGCTAGTGGATCGGCCAGCAAAGCGGAAGATTATTGGCACCAAGTGGATCTGGAAGGTAAAGTACAAGGCTGATGGTACCTTAGAAAAGTACAAAGCTAGACTGGTTGCCCAAGGATTTTCACAAGTTGAAGGGTTTGATTTTCAAGAGTCATTTGCCCCAACTGCCAGAATGACCACTATTCGCACGGTACTTGCAGTGGCTGCCCACAAGAAGTGGCCAGTGTACCAAATGGATGTTAAGTCAGCGTTCTTAAATGGTGACCTCAAGGAGGAGGTGTACGTGGCTCAGCCACCAGGGTTTGAGGCCCCCCATTCTGAGAACAAAGTGTGTAAACTGAAGAAGGCATTGTATGGGCTGAAACAAGCCCCCAGAGCATGGTACCAGCGGATAGATAGGTTCTTTTTAAACCTAAACTTCAAAAGATGTGCCTCAGATGCTAACTTGTATGTTTACAGGGATGGTAAAAAGTCTGTAGTGATTGTCCTATATGTGGACGACCTTCTTATTACAGGTGACTATGAAGATATGATCAACCAAACTCGAAAGGCTTTGAGTTTTGAGTTTGAAATGACAGACTTGGGCTTGCTGCACTATTGTTTGGGGATTGAAGTCTGGCAAGAGCCAGGAAAGATCTTCATCTCTCAGAAGAAGTATGCATGGGAGATCTTGAAGGCATTTGGCATGACCGAGTGCAAGGAGATAGCTACACCTATGGAGGTGAATGTAAAGTTATCCGTTGAGGATACATCAGCACTAGCAGACATTGGGAGGTATAGGAGGTTGGTCGGCAGTCTAATCTACTTGTGTAACACCAG
Organism: Lygodium microphyllum; assembly: GCF_053477565.2. Classification (NCBI taxonomy): domain Eukaryota; kingdom Viridiplantae; phylum Streptophyta; class Polypodiopsida; order Schizaeales; family Lygodiaceae; genus Lygodium; species Lygodium microphyllum. The sequence goes on along the minus strand of NC_141163.1, from coordinate 77,763,179 downwards.
ACCAGATATCAGTTTTGCTGTTGGTGTTTTGAGCAGGTTCTCAAACAAACCTCATGAGAGTCATTGGAAGGCTGGGATGCGGGTGCTCAGATACTTGAAGAAAACTCTTGACTATGGTATCACATACAGTTTCGGAACTTCTCTTGTGGGGAACTGTGACTCAGATTGGGCAGGAGACATTGATTCCAGGAAGTCAGTTTCTGGTTATTGTTTCTCTTTGGGTTCAGGAATTTTCTCTTGGATTAGTAAGAAGCAACCAACAGTGGCATTGTCTTCTACCGAAGCAGAGTACAAGGCAGCTTGTTTTGCTGCATGTGAGGCCGTATGGTTGAGAAGGATTCTATGGCATATGGGAGTGCAGGATGAAGAACCAACTGTGCTGAGATGTGACAATCAAAGTTGCATCGCCATTGCCAAAAATCCAGTGTTTCATGCACGCACCAAACATATAGAGATCCAGTATCACTATGTGCGTGATTTGATGGAGGATGGGATAGTGGAATTGGTCTACTGTCCAACAGAGGAGAATGGAGCAGATATCTTCACCAAAGCACTTACGAAGGATCTGCTTCAAGTTCATCTTCAGAGACTCGGCATTGGGCCGAGGAGATAGTTCACCTATGGGTGGACATTGAGGGGGGGTGTTAGATATGATCAATGCTCCACCCTCATTAGGTGCTACCAATGATCCATGGTGCTCAAAGTTGTAAGGCCCCCATTATGAGGAGAAGCCAAATGTGAGCCCGGACATTGGTTGAGTCCTGACTTGTATATCAGATGAGGTCTATGTGACCGGATGGCAAAAAGGTGACTGTTGTGGGTCTAATCTTTGGGTTAGACGGAGTGGTTAAGCTGGTAGCAACTCGAGGCACATTGCATTGAGTTGCGTGGTAAGGGAGTTAAAAGGGGCCCCTATTGTGGGGTCCGGGGGCCGCGGAAGCGGCCCCTGGCTGGGGGGTCCCAGGGGGGCCAGCGGCCCCCCTGGCGGGGGTCCGGGGGCAGCGCCCCCGGCCCGTGGTAAAGGGAATATTCCCTGGAATATTCCCTGGCCGACTAGTGGAGGCTCATATGGTAGGTCGGTCAGCAGGCCGACCTAACGACCTTCGCGGGCTATAAAAGCTAAACCCCTTCGCAGCCATCTGACACTCATCTTTCACCCAGTCAGAGTTGTTGTTCCAGCTAGCCTTAAGCTCTTCACCTATCTTCTGTCTAGATCGCCATCTAAGCTTCATTCATTGGAAGCGCACGGGTGGACAGAGCCATCTTTGTATCAGTTGTTTGGAGTTAAAGAATTTTACTGATTCTCCTCTTATCTGTTGTGTACTCTCTATCTCTTTCTCAGATTCTGTTCGCTGCGCCGTGTAATATTTTACAGGTTGCCCTACAAACCTAATGACCCTAAAGTCCAAAATGCATTCTACATTGGCAACTATCACATAGACTTTAGTAATGCAACCTTCAAGTAATCTTAAACTATCTTCAGCCATTCTTGAAGGATTGTGGAGGCATCTTTTTTTATTTCTAATCCCAATCTCTCCATCAATTTCAAACTCATAATGTTGACAGAGGATCCTGTGTCCACAATAGCATGGTCCACTAATATTCCATCAACATATGCTGCTACCCTTGCACAATGCTTTTCAGCATGCTCAAAACAATCATCTCCTACTCTCGTTATTCTAAGGGCTCAACGATATATCCAGTGCATAGAATCTTCTTAAATTCCTTACGTACTCTTGGAGACAACTTAATCAACTATAGAAGATTTACATTTGGCTAAACTTCACAAAGAGAACTTGCTAAATCAAATTCATGGTAGCTAGCAAGAGGTCATTTTTCTTGCCAGACCATTCTCTCTTTTGGTCTTTGAACCGGCTTTGGTGCTTCTTTCTTGGCTTTTTCCTTATTCTTTGGCAACTCCTTATCCTTCTTGGGGTTGTCTTTACCATCTACAACCTTGAGAGGTCCACCTTCCATATTGGGATTAAGGACTTGTGACCCCCTATTATCTTGCTTGGGACTTCCCTCGACATGATTTTCCTTGGCTTTGTCAACCTCTTTACCATTTTGACCTCTCGTTGTCGTAGAGTTTGTGCAAGAGCTGCAGAACACGGGGTTCAAGGTACAACAAGGAAAGAGGCTAACAAGAAGATCTCAATAACTCAATTTTTGATGCCAAGATCATTATTTTGCATGTCAAGTACATTACAAAAGAAGAGTCAAAATAAATGACAAAGCATGACAATCTGTCCTCAGCTTTACAATAATCATATGAGCTTGGTTTTCAGGGCACTAAATAAATCAATTAGATTCAGGATTTAGTCATAAACAGCTTGTTTAAACTCCAGGACCAACAGATAAATCTTCTGATAAGTGCATGCATTGGCTCCAGACATATATACAGCTCAGGTCAGCAGCTGAAACCTATTGCAGAGAGAGATGCAGTCTATAATGGCTTATAGGCACACTCTTGAATCCACTGCATCAAAACTTGTATCCATTTTCCTTGTTTGTATGGTATTCGCTATCCAAAAACGTCTGACACATTCCAAATCCACTCGATTCTTTAAGGTATCAACAAAATTCCATAATGAGCAAGGAAGACTTGTCATACATTATCAATTGCATCATTCCTGTCTTGTAGACCATGGCATGCACTCCTTAGAGCTTGCTTCACAGCCTCTAATAGAAGCTTATCATGTGAAACATAGCTTTTACGTCTCTGTTCTTTGTTCAGCTTTACTGCATTCTGCCCAAAGGGTAGCTAGTCGATAGACCCATTAGACCATTCAAAAATGAAAGACTGTTTGGACCTCTAAGTAGCTGAGATCACAATGTTCCGAGGGCAGAGGTGCTATGCCTCCTTTGTCTCACTCGTTTTTCCTCCTCCATCTCTTCTGCTGATTCCTCCTTTCTCAGTAATGAGTCCTGGATTTTAGGGGTAGTTCCGTTGATCTAGTAGGGAGGGTAGTCGTGATGTGGCATAAGATACAACAGTCAAAATAGCAAGGGTAAAAGATAGGCTATGGTGATCCGAGGAAATAAGGAGTAACAGAGAACAGAGACTGTTCATTCTGCGCATCAGTATTTTTCCATCATTTTCTTGAATCCCTTTTGCCCAGATCATTGTGTGAATTCCATGTTTTTCCTGTCCTCAAATCCCAGAGTTCTCTTAGCTTGCTCGTTGACTTTTCTGTTTCTCACCCATGTCTAGGGAAGCCCTTTCCTCCTCAGAGACATCAACAACGGCCTCTATAGAGGTTGTACCTCTCGAAGACAGCAAGCCCCTCTATTCGACCATCCTTTGCTGATGATCGCCTCTGCCCCTTCTATGATCGCAGCATCTTCACCTTCTTCGTTCTGCGTTGTCTCTTGTCAACTACCCTTCATCTTCACAGCTTTCACGTTCCATCTGTGTTCTGTCCTTCTGCTTCATCTTCATAGTTTACCTCCCAGTCCCTCGTTGTTCGTCATCCTTAGAGACAACACCATCAACGTCTTCTATGTCATCTGCATCAGTCGAGAGCTCTTATCATGCTCAATGATTGCAAGAGCTTGACGAATTGGATTGTCCCCAAACTCCATGTCCAGCACACCTCGTGACGACAGAAGTCATGAGAAGAAGGCGAATGTCGTTCTGAGACAGGACTGATGCGTTCAACATTGCCATTCTTCTTGAATTTGATAGAAAGGGCATAAAGCTCGTGTTTGAAGCCATCAAGAGTACAGTCTGGTTCAGACTCGTAAAGCTGCTCAGGGCCGGCACCCTTTTACGTTAGACTGAGTCTGCTCAGGGACATTGGAAAAGCCATATCATCCACCTTTCACGAATTTCAACTACCTATTCCATTAACCTTCAACCCGCGTATTCCCATCGCCGATTGACAGACGGTCCCCATCAGAATTAGTCTCCCCTCAATTTTTTAGCTTCCTCCATCGGTTTTTGCCGCCACAGCTTGATATTCTTGGACAAATCTAAGAATATCTTTTGCTATTCTATCACCTTGTCTCTCTCTGAGACGGTGCAGAAAGCCAAGGGATCCCAGCATTTGGTATTACCAAAGCAACCTTTAAACTCACTCCATAAAGTGATGTTCCTATGCCACATCCAAGGATCCCACCAGCAAACTGCCCCAGAATATACCAAGGAACATCAAGCCAAGGGAACTTCCCTACACTTGCAAACCCTATTGTCACTGCTGGGTTGACATGTGCTCCAGATATGTGCCCAAATGAAAAGATGACAACGATGATGCCAAATGCAACACACTCAGCATACATATCCACCACAGCAGTCCCAAACAGAATATCACTTTGCAACCAACCTAGTCTGACAATTGCTTCATGAACTTGTTGACTCTTAGCAAGTGCTCTTATGTCAGCACATGCTTTCAAGGCGGAGATAAATGAGACTGCATTGGGAGAGTGACCCTCAGATTGCATCTTATCAAATAACTTTAGCACCTCTTCACCTGGTCCATGCTGTGCATACCCAGAAGGGAACCCGTTCAGCACTCCTTGAGCTTTTCCCATTGCACATGATATTCCTGAATTTACACCTTTGTCTTCATAGCTTAAATGTCAGCTTCTATAAAGCTTCCTTTGATTCCACGGTATCCTGCACTTTTCTTCGAGTTCATCATTAAAATTATCAGCTTGATAATGTCCTTTGGCATCAGTTTTTCATATTTTTCTAATACACACACACATCATGCATCCAAACAAATCATACACATGCACTAAGGGAATATATACATTGGATGCGGATTATCGTAATGCATCACACACAATGAATCACACGCAGAAAATAACACAAATGCAATGGAGGTGTATACGACTCGGATGCGCAGCAGCACGACATCGTAATAGCCCGTAGATTAGAAGCTTTAGTGCCATTGATGCAAATAGCTTCTATAGGGCTAACTCCACTACCATTAGGTAGCTCCTCTACCATAGCTTTTCCTCTTTGTAATATTTGTTTCGGGCCTTCATCGTGCTAGAGATTATTCCCTGGCACTTGATGATTAATTGGACTTGGCTGTTTACTTCCTTGCTAGAGAGAGCTAATCTTACTCCAACGGGTACTAGCTAAATGGCCAGACTTCCCACATATGTCACATTTAATATTTGGACAATTCCTAGGGAAATGTTGGCCACCACATCACTTACAGTTGAATCTTGAGGGAGCATCCTCTTCATGGCATCGACTCCCTTTCAAATTCTATTGCTTCTTCAAAAAATTAGCATCAATGGCTATTTGTCTATATTGTTCACTAATCATATCAGTATAGTGCTTCTTAACTTTGCCAAGGACATTCAAGCCACTTGACTCATAGCCTCAATCATCTACATGTTATTCCATTGGCCTAACCACTTGATTAGGAATTGGCTATTGATTCCTTGAAACAACGGTAGGATTTAACGTTGGGCTTTCAATATTTGGTGGAGCCATCTGACTAGTCATAGGCATGGTCATATTAGGAGGAGCTGGAAACATGGGCACGTTTGGAATTATGCTTCCTCTCCCATTAGGAGGACTCATGGGCATCCCTTGACCTCCATTCACCAGTGCTAAAGTATTTCCAAACCTTAAAGTCAGATTCCAGTTTAACCAAGAGGCATAAGCCAGTCTTAATCATGATTCTACCTCTTCTACTCATGTAATAGTCGTATCAATGTCGGTCAGAGCAACACTACTTAACTGCACTTGAATGTTAAAGTCTAGCCCATTCAAAAAGTATTGCAAGTGAGCAACAACTAGAACAGGAATATAGGAACTTTTCAATCTATGGAATACCTCCTTTAGTTTCTTGGCATACCCATGGATATTCTCATGCGGTTCTTCTTGACATGTAACATCAAGGACACATAGCCAATACTAACCTCCCCTTCAAGGGCAAACTCTCTTCGAAAGGCCACAAAGAATAAGTCGATCGTACTTATGGTTCCAACCTCTAAGATGTGATAACACACTATAGCTCATTCTTTCAAAGTCATGTTGAAGAACATCATCAAGTGTCCATCATCCTGAATTCGACAATTAACATTAACTTTTGGAATTCAGTGATGTGAAGTTCCTCATCTTCCTCTACTAACCTATTAAAAATGGATAGAGAAAAATCTAAAGCTGGCAAATCTGTCATCCCTACTAAGATTGCAATAGGTTACACTAACATGGTAACAACTAGATTCACTAAAGAAGTTTGAACAATTGGAACTATCACTCCACTCAAAGTGGATGGACTGATTGATAGGGGGGAAGTACTAGAGCTTCCTCCCCCCAATGGACTATGCGTTGAGCTAGGGTTACTAAGACCTTGCCCTTGTAAGGATATTGGACCACTCCTTTGTGGAGAATATCTTCTATTTATTTTTTCCTGCCATCTAGCTCGTTCAGCTCTTTCTTGCTCTTGAATCTCGACTTGACGATCTTGTGAGTCTTTCTCACTAATTTTTGGCATACAATAATGAATTGGTCTCAATTGACCGAGATTCAAAAACCACCACTTATTAGCGGCTCCCGACAAACGCACCACCTGTCGGGACCTAAAATAGGTCGGACACAGGCTGTAAGCACTAGCCGAGCCTCTCTACACTCAAAGAACATGCCCCCTTATCCTCACAGCCAAGAGTGTATAAGGAACACACTGCCCTAACCTCTATCATACATTTTGCGTTTGTTTTGAATTGTAGTCCATCAGTTAAGCCTTTTCCACACTCCTTAGAGGGAGTCTCTACACATATTCGGTGTCAAACACCTCGTAAGTACAAACATAAGGAGACACCCCTCGACTGAATGCGGTGGCCCCACTACAACTCTCCTACACCTTGAGGATTGGCCCCTCGAGGCGTCGCTAACACAAATAATAAAGACGTCACAAACTCCACTCTTATTTTAAAACTTTTTAGGAGATAAGATATTTCCTCACTTAATAGTTTCCCAAGGAACCCAAACACCTAAACTTACAATTTAGGCATCTCACACATGCCATGTAGGTCATATGTATAAGAAACCAATTACAATGTATCTAGGAGTTACATGGAAATGATAAATTTTGAGGATTTTGTTGTGATTTTGGGGTTGACATTGAGTAGAAATGAATATAATCAATTCTCAATGATTGTGATCAGTCCCAACTCATAAATCAAAAATATCACATTTTTAATCTAAATAAATGAAAAAAATAGTTTTAAAATGATATAATTTAGATTTTTACATTAGAAAATTAAGAAAAAATATGATTTATGTTTGTGAATGTATGGCATGGTTGGAGCATGAGGGATAAGCCTTAGTTCAGCCTTATCTTCATGTTAAATTCTATTTTTATCGCTTTTTACATGAAAAAACAACTCTTTAAACCTATAAACAATGCACAAAACACCATATTAGAGATTTTGGGAATTTCCCAAGTCCCACTTTGAATGAATGTCTTACTTTTGTGAATGAAAGAGAGCACTATGTTTATGTTTATCTTTAAAGGGCACTTTGTATGTTACAAATATGAGATCAGACATCTTGAGAGCTTAAATGATGAATGTAAGCTATGTGGCTGTTATGAGATTTGGAATTCACCTCTATCTTTTCTAGCATACTAACAAAATATGATGTTGTATGTTGGTGGAAACATCAAGGAGGCTTAACTAGTATATACCTAGGAAATTTCCAAGTTTAATGTAAGAATACAAAGGTTTGATGGAGTGGAGAGAGAATTTAGAATACAAGAGCCTTAAACATTGTATGAAAATATATTATCATGGCCAAAATTTATAATGTTATGGATTTGAAGATATTATAATACGAGTTTTTTCTTTTAGATATAGCATCATTTAAAGTGACATGTATAAGTTTCATGAACTAGGACCTTAAAAGAGTCACCACTAACTAGGTGTGGTTTAATAACTTAATCTAATATCATATCGTAATAAGTTTGGATAACCTATGATGTGATGGTTCTTTTTTTGTGTAAACCAATAGACACAAGTATGTCAAATAATTGCTCACTCCATTTACATTTTTTGTATGTATATGCATGATATATAAATATCTTTTATTCAAAATTTCTATCTATCTTGGCAATATATGGACAAGATGGATATTGACTTTGGCCAAAATTAAAGAGTTTCACACCTTGACTAGCTAAATGAATTTTCATATCATAAAATAAAGTTTTATATACCAAGCTAGAAGTTTATGATTTTTCTAAGACTAAAGATTTAACCTTTGACCAATGGTTTGTGTTTCCAAAGAAATAGACATAAATTTTATAATCAATCAAGACTTATTTGTTAGCTAAGACATAAAGTACAAAATTGGACTTAAACCACTTTATAAGAAATTTCAACACAATCAACTAATGTTATTGAAAGAATAAAAAACATTAAGTAGATTCTCATCATTAATATTAGTAGTGTTTAAAAACTCCAAGGTAGCTACACAAAACACTTTAAATTTTTAACAAGCATATATTTTATAGCCATGCAAAAGCCCTTAATGTAAGGGATATATTTACTATGGAAGTCAAAATTAGTCCATATAGAGTCATTGTCTTATTGCATCATGTATATTGAAAAAATACAACTTTTGTAGATAGCTGCACTACCATTTATGAAATGTTTGTGATATCCTAACTCATGAGCAAGTTGCATTGCTTCCATATCTTTCAAAGTAGAGACTAAATGAGTCTGCTTCAACATGGATAATTGTGAGTTGTTCAATGTAAGTGATAGAAGATGTGAGGCATTTGTTAAGTATGCTTGTATAGTAGATGGTTATAAAGTACAAAATAGGATTTAAACCACTTTATAAAAAATTTCAATACAATTAACTAATGTTATTGAAAGAATAAAAAACATCAAGTAGATTCTCTCATTGATATTGGTGGTGTTTAGAAACACAAAGGTAAGTACATAAAACACTTTAAATTTCTAACAAGCATATATTTCATAGCCATATAAAATACTTTAATGTAAGGGATATATTTATTATGAAAGTCAAAATTAGTCCATATAGAGTCAGCGCCTTCTTGTTAATCATGTATATTGGAAAAATACAAATTTTGTAGATTTTGTATAAAACATTTAGCTACACTACCATTTATGAAATGTTTGTAATATCCTAACTCATGAGCAAGTTGCATTGCTTCCATATCTTTCAAAGTAGAGACTAAAGGAGTTTACTTCAACATGGATAATTGTGAGTTGTTCAATGTAAGTGATAGACGATGCGAGGCATTTGTTGAGTATGTTTGTATAGTAGACTATCATAAAGTACAAAATAGGATTTAAACCACTTTATAAGAAATTTCAATACAATTAACTAATGTTATTGAAACAATAAGAAACATCAAGTAGATTCTCTCATTGATATTGGTGGTGTTTAGAAACACCAAGGTAATTACATAAAACACTTTAAATTTCTAACAAGCATATATTTCATAGCCATGCAAAAGCCTTTAATGTAAGGGATATATCTATTATGAAAGTCAAAATTAATCCATATAGAGTTAGCGCCTTCTTGTTACATCATATATATTGGAAAAATACAAATTTTGTAGATTTTGTATAAAACGTTTGGCTGCACTACCATTTATGAAATGTTTGTGATATCCTAACTCATGAGCAAGTTGCATTGCTTCCATATCTTTCAAAGTAGAGACTAAAGGAGTTTGCTTCAACATGGATAACTGTGAGCTGTTCAATGTAAGAGACGGATGACGTGAAGCATTTGTTGAGGATGTTTGTATAATAGATGGTCTCTTGAAGCAAGAAGTAATTGAAGATTGAACATATATACAATCTTTATCAATCATGGTCTCGTGCGGTGCTGATGATGAAGATGAAATACCATCATTCTCTGCTCTAGTTCATTCATCAATGACAACCTTGAATTGAGCATACAATTCATGTCCATATTGAACTGGATCCTATCCATATCGATCAAACTTGATGACTTCACGTGCATCATGGTATTTGCTTAAGCGAGTCAAGTATGGTAGAAGTTCTTTAATCAAGATAGAGTCTTCACGATCAATATCAAATGTTTTTGGATAAATGCAATTCTCAACAGGATTTGGACATCCTTTGTAAGGACTATCATCTATAAGAATAGTCTTGGTATGCTGACAAACATCTCCATATTGATCCCATACATACTTCAGAGGCTTGAATATTGCTTCTACTCCCATCTTATCTGGCCTATATATGATTTTGAGTCGATGTCTATGACATTGTTCTTGGCCCCAAATCATGAAGAAAGGATACTTCCTTTTTGCATGGATCTCCAAGCACTTAATAACTGCCATGACATTCTTATGTAAAGCTGTTGACCAAACTCCCACTTGGAATCTTGCAAATAAGGCTTCAAGAAACTCCATACATCCTGGTCGAAGAACAAGCCATTGCTTTCCCATTTGAAAGCTTTGAAACCTTTTAGACTTAGCAAAGCATCGTTGTAAAAGAAGACCATTGAGATCAAGTATTACACATAATTGTGTTGCATTTCTTATCAAGGAAACATCAATCACATCATCGTGCTCTACTGTTGTTGAATCTGCTAGATATCCAACCATAGATGTCTTAGTTGAAGTTACAAAGAAGAAAAAGAAGCACATTAGATTCATTTACTTCCTCATCATTCTACCTAATTTTTGAGCTATAAACTGGCATAGAACACTAAAGCAATTTAACTTCACATTGATAAATACATAAATAGGTACTACTTAAAAAATGATGTCTTAAGAAAAGAGACTGTTGGCCATGTGGTCAAATCTAATCAAAAGTAATATCATGAGGTGAAAAAAATATATATGACAAAGTTTTTGAAGTAAAATCTATTCTAATAAAGTCATTTTTCCATATCTACTTTTTATCGCTAGTTATAAGTATACTTGAGATACTAACAATAGATTCTTGTAATTAGTTGCACAAATTATATTATCATTATAATATTTAACATACTCAATTTTTTAAAAGACCTTCAAAATGGCATGTACAAAGAAGATGTTTATTAGCCCTAATTATTAAAAGAAAATTTAAACATGATACTTTTGACCATGTGACCAAAACTATGTCACATATAAGTGACACATGACAATTTAATTGAGATAAGTTATACTTTATTTGAACAAGTTTTCATAGTTTCTTCTTAAGGACTAACCATTCTATTTTTGAACTAGTTATATCCCATAGATATTTAAACTCATGAATTGTAACAAGGATTTTACCTTAATATTCCATATACACATCTCAAAAGATACATTGGAGAGAAATCTTTGTTGCAATATTTATAACTGAGGTAAAACTCCTTTGGGAGGTGCAATGAATCTTTTTTGGGGTGTGCAATATATTGTTGGCTTTCTTATCCTAAGGTACATGCATAGACATACACTAGTGATGTAGTAAAAGAGGCTATAAGAGATAAGAGATTTGACCATGTGGACAAATCTAACCAAAACTAACATGACAAGATCATAACACAACACATATAAGAGTTTAATTGAAATAAGATCTAAAATAGACTTAAGTAATTTTTTCATAGATAGCTCAAACTTTTCATTATGATAAGTATTCTTACACACTAGATTACAATTAAATAGTTATCCTTACAAAGGATGATAAATTTTAATGAGCTCTTTAATACCGATTTGGTAAAATATTTACTTAAATAAAAATTTTAAACCAAACATGCTTGGTACCTTTTATAAAAAATTAAAAAACCAAAGACATAGTTTCTTTAATTAATATCATCAAAGAAAGAAAATATTGCAAATGCTAATGAAAGTAACTTCTCAAGAAAAAAATCAAAATTACATCAATGTGTCTTCCTTGATGAAAGGAGAAGGAACGGAGTTTAAACACCTGAAGTAGCCCTTAATTTCTCTTTCATAATTAGACTTGCTATATCTTGGCTTGATTCTTCTATGCCCTCGGGTGGTACTTCAAGAACTTGAACTTCAGTAGGAGGAACCTCTTGGGAGTTTGAATTTTGTTTGGCACTCTCATGGACCCTCCACAATTGTGCTTCAACCTCTCTTTGCTCTTGAGTGTTGCAAACCACTGCAATAGTCTTCATATGATTTATCAATGCCACCTTAGATGCAAGTCCACTTGCATATACATCAAATACAACCCCATGAGCATCATTGAATGCTTTGATTGTAGTTTCCATAACTTTCATTTTCTTTCTCAAAACGGCCTTTGCAATCCTTTGTTCTTCTTCAAGATCTTCATCATTGCACTCCTTGTCCAAGCCTTCAAAGTCCAAAATGGAAGGCTTGTTGACATTGTTTATATATCGCTCAAAATTGATGAAACTTTTCTCCATGGTCACTAATGTCAAAACCACAAAAGAATCTATAGATCCAAAAGCAAACATTCTATCCATTGGTAGGAAGTCAACACTACCAACTAGCATGCGATACTTGCAAGAAATGCTTTCAAGAGCATTTTCCAAAGCTGCCATTTGCTTTCGATCAAGAAATGATAACAACATGAATTATTTAGGTTCACATGTCATTTGTAGTAGAGTGGATATAACCTTTCCAAACTTTATAGAGTCCCATTTCATTCCCTCAACCCCATGTGCTGCATCTAGAACAACAACCCCAATGGTAATTGGATCTCTGTAAACATTATGTATAAGATCAAAGGTTTCTAGATTGCATCCGACAACATATACACGCCAAGGGGAAGTAGTGGAGGATTGAAGAGGATTTTGCTTTTTTCCAATTAGGAAGTTCACAATATCTTTTGCTCCATTTGGTAGGGACCCTGCATCAGCTCCACGTGTGAGCTTCTTTGATACCCAATCATTGCAAATGCCTAAAATCTTTGTGTAAACTTCATCATTGATATCATAATCATCAACAAGCTCTTCCCAAGTCTTCATCACAGCGCTACTTTTTGGAACTGAAGCATTGAAAAGAGTGACTAATTCCTCCTTTAGGACCCTATCTTGCTTGATTTGCTTAGCCCTTGTTTCCATGTCAATCATATCTTCCTTATCCCATTTGTTTCTAAGAAAAAGGATATGACCTTCATTGATCTCCTCTTGTAGTGTAAGGATGTCTCCATCCTTTAAACCCATAAGGCAACGAAATGCAGCAGGAGAAGGTTGCCTTCCCTTTTTTCTCGAACTCTCCTCTTGGGATATAAGTTCACCTCTAGAGTATCTCTTCATGATTTTGATCCAACTATCAAATATTTCTTGGGAGCTAACAATCATATGGCAATCTCTAGATGCACAATTTTCTCCAATGTATGCCACAAATCTCTGCAAAAAAAAGATCAAAATAGTGAGCATAGAACAAAAGAAAGAGCATCACACTAATCTTCACAAAAAAAGAAGGTAAGCTTATATATGATTACCTGCCATGGTACTCTTTGAGAGCTTGTCTTAGAAAGCCCTTGTTGGGGTTTTGGTGGAGAACCAAATGCTAGCCACTGATCTCTTAATTGTTGAAGTTGCTCAACATAAGGTGCATTCTTCATAACATTATGTGATTCCATATTTGTCATTCGTGAAAGCTCAATGCACATTTCCGCAGGACAATCAACTAATATTCTAGCATTTCTTGTGGTGTATAAATGCTTGGTTGCTAGACAACGTGTAGTATTACTCTGAATATATATCTTTGCTCCATGAATTGAGTGAAGCCCTGATATAATCCAATAACTATAAGTGTCCAACTTATTAGCATCCACCTCATCACGATGCATGGGTCTCTTCTCATTGTTGTCTTGTACAAAAGGCATAAGATATGCTGTTGTTGCTGGGTTCATGGGAGTCTTTATGAAAGACGTGGTTAGCTTCTCTACATAATCCCAACATAGTGACCTATAAGCATACAAAGGAGGTGCCTCATAACACCTATCAACGAGAATAGGAAATTGTGTTGTTGGCCCAAATGGAAAGAATTTTTCAAACATGTGAAATCCTGATTCTTCCTTCTTTCCCTTCTTCTTAACTATTTCAGGAAAATCGAATGTTCTTTCTACTCCCTTGACCTCAAGAGAAATTATTGGCTTTGCAGGTGTAACTTCTAACATGGAAGGTAAAGTGGCATCATTCTTAGTAGTGTTAGCAGACATACTAACAACAAGAGCTTGTGACAAGGAACTTTATTGAGGTGATTTTGACTTTGAGCTTGTGGGATTCCATGAATTATTTTCTTCTTGAGGAGAAGATGAAGATCTCAAGTCTATTTGTTTATCTTGGAGCTTCATTCTTTTGTTGGGGCGATCACATTTTCTTGATAGGGAAAGTAGCTCACTATTTTGAACAGCTTGGAATGCTAATATAATGTCTTCTGTGCCCTTTACCTCCTCAAATAAGGTCCATCCCATTGTTTTCAAAGAGTATTCTTCATCCTCTTTAATACTGGCAAAGTGAAATGACAAAGGATCAAGTTTGTATACTACATTTTTCCCCTTGATCTTAACAAGATTACATGGTATTCCCTCTTTCCCAGCACATCCATCTGTTATCTTCTCTATGACACCATCTTGTTGAAAAAATGCAATATCACTCTTCAAAGTGAATAAGAGAACATTGTCAGCTCTTTTTCCTTGACTATCATAAACATCCACATACCATGGATACACAAAACCACCACTAACTCCATCAATGGTTTGGGTCTTCTTTTTGGATGTGCTATCTTTCTTTGCCATTGAATAGTTCTACAAAGAGAAAAAGTTGTTAGACAAAAGTGGATTTAAAAATATTCAAAATTCACAAAACCCAAATAAATGTATAAGATTTCTAAGTTGAAAATTGAAAACACAACAACACAAGATTTTACGAAATACAAGACAAATGTACTCTAAAGGGACTCTTCCATAAAATGGAATATTGAAATTTGAGATTAAGTGTGGTATGAGATCCAACCATAAATATGTGTGCTTATGTATCAAATCTCATGGATTATCCTAGCCCTAAGTTAGCATTAATTATGTTTCTCTTACAAGAATCATATAGTAAAAACTTTGCGATGGACTTCGGTGAGAAGATCAAATTCTATTAATAGTGAGACTTGACCATGGGCTTAACCAAATGGTCAAGTGATAATGAAATGTTGAGTGTGAGTGTGGTATGAGATATAGTGAAAAATCATTGTGGTTATGTAGAAAATATCATGGATGATTTTGTCCCTAGGTTAATATTGGATTTCTTCTCCATGCAAGGATCATACTCTACGAACTTTGCTAAGATTTTTGGCCATGTGGTCAAATCCTATTTAATCAAAGAATGAGATTTAGTCCAATATGAGATCCACCTATATATCGATGTGGTTATGTAGCAATCTCACAATTCCATTTGGCCCAAAGTTAACATTTTAATTACTGCGCATGTAAGTTTCCCTTGAAATGAGCTATATTGTAGAAACATTGTCATTGGTTTTAGCCATGTGGTCAAATCCTATTTAGTCATAAGACTTATCTATCAGATTAGAAACTTTGCCATGGTTTTTTACCATAGGGTTCTTAAAGGCTAGTTAAAGGGAGGATGCAGTTTATTGTGATATGAGATTCACATATAAACAAATATAGCTATGTAGCAAATCCCATAGATATCAATATAAGATAAAGCGAAAAACACTTGAAAGGTGGAGATTTGACCTCATGGCAAAACCTACAAGACAAGATGATTTCTATAAACTAGTTTTAACCATATGGCCAAATCTAGTTTCATAACCATATGAAGAAAGTGATTCATTTGTTGTAACATGCTGTGAAATTGGATTTGACTATATAGCCAAATATTGTTTTATAATGGAATGAAAAAGTAGTCTCATGGTTTGTAAGATTTATGAGATTAGATTTGATCATATGGCTGAACAAAACAAAAATGGGGGATTCTTGGATGCTAGCATTGATAACAAAATGAAAGATTTGACCATATGGCCAATTTTTATTTTGTAGTGGAATGGAAAAAGTGGCTAATTTGTGGAAAAATGATATGATATTTATAGAAAGTAATGAAAAATTGAAATGAAAGAAATGGTTAATGGAAACAAAGTGGTTTTTTTGTTGCACAACAAGTTTTGACCACATGGCGAGACTTCCTATAAATATAGTAGGTAATCAAGGAGTTCCAAGTAGAACATGGTCTTCCTTTTTTGGAGATAATATAGAAGATGTTTTTCTTAGAACATTTTTCCATACAACCAAATCTAGCATACCCAAAATTTGTGTGATTGAACCCACCATAGATTTAGTCTTAATTTTTTAGGATCAAATTCCAAAAAAGTGGTTCGTTTGTTGCAAGACAAGATTTTACCACATGGCCAAATTATAGAAAGTAAGGATTTCTAAGTAGAAACTAGCCTTTCCCTTTGGAAGTAAGCAAGGGTTGATAATATAAGAAAGCATTTGACCAAATGGCAAAATGTCATTCTTGTAGTAAAATGAACAAAGTGCTTGATTGGTTGCAAGATATTGTGATACTACAGGAGTCCTTATTTTGGCCAAGAGATAGCTTAAGGAGAAGATTTGGCCACATGGCAAAATCTCATAATATATTGGAAAAACGAACATAAATTACTTCTTATATTATAAAAAAAGATTTGACCTCATGGCCAAATCTCAGATTGTATTGAATAAATTAACAAAAAGTACTTATATTGCAAGAAATTTTTTGACCATATGGTCTAATCTATAATTTGATGAAAGATCATGATATGTGTTGTTAGAAAATCAAATTACATCCTATGGCAAAATCATATTGACTATTTGTAAGTATTGTATAGCCATATGCTTATTGCAAAATTATAAACAGTGTAACCATAAAATCTGATGGTAATGCTTTTACTATGAAAATACAATATAATGGAAAGTTCTATATAGTAAAGTATAATACAATGTATAAGAACTTGATAAAATGCTCTAATATTACAGAATGATACAATAAATATAAGGCTAGGTTTAGCCTTGAGGCAAAATCTTGAGGTATATAGCATCACAGAATAGAAAGAAAGGCTAGTATTTTGAAAGCACTCATCATTGATAAAAGCATTGCACAAACCATTTATTCCATATTCACATCTAAGAGACTTTTTTCAACATTACACAAATCATATACTTCATATTCACAACAAAAAGAGTATTTTCAACAGTGCAAGAAGTCATGTTTTCAATATTGACGTAGAGTGAAGCTATCACTTGCAAGGTAGTGGTTGGAGAACAAAAAACACAAGCACTCCAGGAGATCAATCAAGCAATCAAGAAGAAGAAGAAGACATTGAATTCTCAAGAGTGAGTGCCTAATCTCATTGCTACAGAAATACATATACAGAAATACATATTGCATTTAGTTTTCATACATGATTCTTATTTAGAAAATGCTTTTGGTGTTTGATCTTAATATTATTCAATACTAATCATACAAAAGAGTAGTAGTGTGATTTGTAGTAATTGTATGGATTGAAATAGTCATAATCAATGTAGTTTAGCTCAAAATCAAAAATGAAGTAGGGAAAAGTTGAAAACCTGTTGTAATTAGTAGGTCAGTAATGTGTGCCAACGTAACAAAAATCACCCGTGAAGTAGGAGCAGGCACGGTGTGGACTAGCGATCATTCACTAGCTTGTTGAATTGCTGAAGCCTTGGAGCAAGATTTTTGATTTGAAGATGCACGTACTTTTGGTCATAATACCCTGATTCAAACCAGAAATTGCATTGCACAATCTGTTTCAGTTTGAGAAAATGAAACACTGAAGAGTAGTCAAAGAAATATCCTAATTCAAACTAGAAATTGAACTGCACAATCTGTTTCAGTTTGAGAAAATGAAACAGTGGAGAGAAGTCAAAGAAATACCCTGATTCAAACCAGAAATTGCACTACACAATCTGTTTCAGTTTGAGAAAATGAAACAATGGAGAGTAGTCAAAGAAGAGGAGGGGGATAGAACCGCCAAAGATTAGGGCTGCAACACCTGTAGTAAGAGAGGGGCGACAAGAGCAGAGATAAAAACGCAGAGGATCAGAGATGCGAAACCTGCAACTGTAAAAACGTAACAGAGAAAACGCCCAGGTTAGAGAGTTACGTGCAAGAAAGAGGGAGGGGAAGAGAAACTCATTTTGAAAAACGTCATGATTAGTTGTAAAGACCGACTCATGAAACGAATCATTTAATGTATCACGCTATTCGAATAACCATAACTTGTTACGGAATACGAGTAGATTTAGATCTTATTTTTGTGTCTATTTTTTAATTTTATTCAAGATTTCAAGTTGCGATTTTTTCAAAAATCACATAATGGCTATACCGTAGGCCGCCGGGGTCTACCGGCAGCCCCCGGACCCCGCCGTTGGGGGCGTTGCCCCCCAAACCCCCACCGGGGGCGCTGCCCCCGAACCCCCGCTGGGGGCGTTGCCCCCAGACCCCCATAGGGGGGCGCTGCCCCCAGACCCCGCCGTTGGGGGCGTTGCCCCCAAACCCCCACCGGGGGCGCTACCCCCGAACCCCCGCTGGGGGCGTTGCCCCCAAACCCCCACCGGGGGCGCTGCCCCCGAACTCCCGCTGGGGGCGTTGCCCCCAAACCCCCACAGGGGGGCATTGCCCCCCGGACCCCCCATTGGGGGCGTTGCCCCCAAACCCCCACCGGGGGCACTGCCCCCGAACCCCCGCTGGGGGCGTTGCCCCCAGACCCCACAAGGGGGCGCTGCCCCCTGGACCCCCCGTTGGGGACATTGCCCCCAAACCCCCACACCAGGGGCACTACCCTCGGACCCCCGCTAGGGGCGTTGCCCCCAAACCCCCATCAGGGACATTGCCCCCCCAAACCCCCACACCAGGGGCACTACCCTCGGACCCCCGCTAGGGGCGTTGCCCCCAAACCCCCATCAAGGACATTGCCCCCCCAAACCCCCACACCAGGGGCACTACCCTCGGACCCCCGCTAGGGGTGTTGCCCCCAAACCCCCATCAAGGACACTACCCCCAACCCCCTACTAGGGGTGTTGCCCGCATACCCCCACCAAGGGCCCTACTGCTTAAATCCCGCATTGGGAGCTTTGTCCCCAAATCCCTACAACGAGTGCTATCTTGAAACCCCAACTAGGGGCATTGCTCCCAAACCTCCACTGAGGAAGACATTGCCATCAAACTCTTACTAGGGGCATTTCTCCTAAACCAGCTCTTTCCCCCTCGCCCCTCCTTAAGAACCCACCATTGTGATATTGCCCATGTTTCCACAGCTAGAGATTTTTCCTACATACTCTCTATCCTACCCTACTAGAGATTCTACTCTCGAACTATCACTAAGGTGGGTTCAAAATCCTCAATGATATTACACATTACATATAAGATACATTTAATATACATAATCTTACAAAATATGATTTAATATATTTAAATTATATTTATTAATTATTAATAAATTAATTTAATATATATATTTTTAAATTATATTTTGATAATATATTCCATAATATGCACATAGTATGATATACTAATATAACATGATTTAGACTAATAATATAACTTAAAAATAAAATGTAATATGATACATTTTACTATTATCAACAAGTAGGTAGTATAAGATTTATAAATATTTAACCATGATAAAAATTATCTTTCCTTCTCAAATAGCTTCTAATTGATGCTAAAATTTTCTCAATATTTATAACTTTGTGTCATAGTGAATGAAATCTCCTATTCTTTAGAGGTCATTGTGGTTTCAACATTTAAGCACAAGGTCAAAGTTTCTCAAAAATATCTTTTTCCTTGTTGTCATGTGGAATACATGAAATAAAGGTTTTGATCATTTGATCAAATATTTTCCAATGGAGATCACAGAAATTATTTATTCTTGTTGACATACAATAAAGGCTTTGAACATTTGGCTAAATCCTGTTCTATGGACATCACAAAAAATTATTATTCTTGCTATCATCTAGGTTAAATACATGTTTTGACCATATGGCTAAATCTTTTCTTGTGGATATCACAAAGAATTTTAATCCTAAGTCTTGTCTAAAATAGTTGCAATAGAGGTTTTGACCATCTGGCTAAATCCTTTTCCATAAAGATCACAATGAACTTTTATCCTTGTTATATGTATTTGGCTTGAGTTTTGACCATTTGGCTAAATATTTTTCTATGGAGACCACAATGAGCTTTTATCATTTTTGTCATGTGAAATACATACAACAAAGGTTTCAATCATTTGACTATGTTTTCCCCTATGGGGATCACAAATAATTTTTATATTTGCTATGGTATGGAATACATACAATAGATTTTTGACCACGTGGCTAAATCTTTTCCTATACACATTATAAATAATTTTACTCATTGTTCTTGTGTTGAATAGATATAGTACAAGTTTTGAACATCTGCTATATCTTTTCCCAATGAGAACACACAATGAAGTTTTTGCTTACTCAAAGAGTAGCTACTAAAATAAAGTAAAGTCAAGGCAACTAAAAATAATAGAAGAAACTTTTCTTATTTACTTTAGGGCGGCACAGTTCATGAGAAAGTTTGTTTTTGGCCATATGGTCAAATCTATCCCCTTCTTTCTGTATGATGTTTCCATTAATACTTTCTATTATGGAAGTTGGACTCATTCTATCTAATGTTTAAGTACTTTTTTTGTTTCAATGAAATTTGATACTTCATTGTATTTAGCAATTTCAGCACTATTTTCTTCTTTCTGAGAGGTGACAACATACAAATGATAAAATCTCCATTTTCTCACTTGTACATGTATCATTAATAACGAATTTTATTTTGGAGAAACTGTAAATTTGCTAGTTGATCATGAGATTGTTGCACTTGGTAGAGTGCATGCAATACATCCAAATGAGACATGCCATGGAGAAACACTTGAAGATGGATATATTTCAGTGGCTATTGATAAATGTTTAAATGTAGCAGCGTATTTGCCATTCCCAACAATTGATGCAACGAAGGTTCATGAAGCTGTAGGTGGTTTTGCAAAATGGGGAAAGAAAGATGTGGTGGTTGTTTCAAACTCAATAACAATTCATGACAGAGGAGATGATTACGAATCAGACTATGTCCTACCTTCTGAGGATATTGATGTGCTTAGCATTCGTGAAAGTTGGAGAGAACGTAGAGTGATGCTATGGACAAAAGGCAACACTGTGTGTGTTGGGACAGGGGTTATATTATTGGCTTTTCCATATGATGTGATAAACTTTGAATTGCTAGGAGAAGAGGATGTTGGTGTGGTGGTAGATAAAGCCCTTGATCAAACCACAGGAACATACATAGATGACAACCTCCACTGTGTCACTTTGGAAAGATGGCCTATTAAACAATTCACCTTTGATGATGGAACATCACTGCTACAACAACAATCATACATGCAATTTGTCTCTACAAATGCTTGTGCCAAAAACATGGAAGATACCAATGAAGATTATGTTTCTGCAAAAAAATCAATTTTTGTTCAGAAGAGATCATATTGTATGGTCAATAGAAAGCCTTGAATTATTGCCCCTAAAGGTGCAAACTTGAGGACTTCTATGGACTCCATTTCACATGTTTCCATGATTGATTGTTGCCAAGAGAAGTGTTGTCAGTTTGCTGATAGAGAAGCAATGCAACAATTACGTAAATACTTTTGGGGATTGCAATTTGAAGACCGCACAAACTATGTTTATGACAAGTTTGAATCATCATGCAGGATTGATTACTTGGGAACAAGGAAGTACAGCTTTATCTTCAATGGACAAGTGGTATGTGGAAGGGCATGGTATGAGATTCATGGAATCCCAAAGACATCTTTTTACAGGTACAAAACACAATTTGAGCATGGTGTGAGGAGGACAATGCATGGAAACAAGGGGGTAATAAGAGCAGCTTGGGATCACACAGAGATGGGAAGAGACATCCTTAGAGACTTTGTTAAGAAGAATGCAGAGCAAATGCCACACAAGAGTAGAACAATGCAAGATGGATCAAGGGAGACACAATTGGTCATCCCAGATGTTTAGAAGCAGGTAGATATATGGGCAGAAGTAAATACAACATTGAGTGGTATTGGATGTAAGCAAATGTCCTTGTCCACCTTCAATCGTATTTGGAACACAGAGTTCAAGCATGTAACCTTAGCAAAGACAAGTGAGTTCTCCAAATGTAGTATTTGCTCAGAGATCAAAGAGCAACTTGCAGCAACAAAGTGTCTTCAAGAGCGAAATGTGCTTCTAAAGAAGCGTCAATGTCACATGCTACAACAACAAAGTTGTCGGAACATATACTACAGTTGGCGCTTGGCCTCAGCATTAGATCCAGATAAAAACTTGTGCATCATACATGATAAAATGGACCAGCAAAAGACAGCTATCCCTAGGTTAAGGCTTCGATCAAAAGAGACTGAAAGATCTACTCAACTACCAGTTTCTTTAACAGGCATGATTACACATGGACATGGAGAAGGTAGATATGGACATTTCTCACTTGATCTATGGCCTCATGATCCTAACTTCACAATTGCCTCATTGTCATTGTGCTTTAGGAACTTGGAGCGACTACATAGGCATGCAAATGGTGATCTACAAGTAGATGGAATGCCAAGATCAACCTCTGTGCTACTAAATGCCCTCAACTCGAAAAAAGCACTAGACCACCATCAAGGTGTTGCACAAAATAAATCATGCATGGAAGATAATACACCACAAGATGACCATCATCATTTCAAATGATTGCCAGAGAACTTACTTCTACAACTTGATAATTGTGGGTCAGAAAACAAAAATCGCTATCTCTTTGCATATCTATCATTGCTTGTTGCACGAGGAACATTCAAGATGATCCAGCTTGGGTTTCTCATGGTGGGCCATACACATGAAGACATCGATGCAATGTTTAGCAAATTTTCAGAGAAGCTAAGGACGAGCATGACCTTCACTTTTCCTCATCTTATGCAACATTTTCAATCATGCCAGATGACTAGTCCTACACCTTTCTTATTTACACATGTGCCTGACTTTAAGAGATACATTGAGGGATACTTGTGTGATTCGAAAGATACACTTGTTGGTCACTCAAAACCTCTTCAATTTCGGTTTTATATGCAAGGAGATACACCTGTCATGCAATACAAGATGCATCCAAAGTCCCCAGACTGGTTACCAAGAGAAGGTGGCATTGAATTATGGAAGAGAGACCTTGCAGGAAAGCCTACTCTTCCAAAGGGTGTTCCAATGTTGCTGCCCATGTTTGAGTATGTTAAGGATCATCAACAAGTAGTAAGTGGAGTTAAAGATTATCTAAAGTATTGGGAAAGATGGTCAAATGTACAAGGACCTGAAGCAGAGTTCACAAAGTTTATAACACCAGTGATTGATTATTGGAAACATATGATCTACTCTCTTCAAACTCCAAATGTCCAAGAAGATTTATTTTTCATAGATTTTTGGCCAAGAACACAAAGTGATGTAACCAATATAGATGTAGATAATGCAGATGACTTCATTGGATTGGAAGAGTTGAATGATCACTATTGTGGTCCTCTGAGCAAACGACCCAAACATGCATTTGAACCAATGCTTGATGTTAAGAAAGATGACTTTGTGCTTGTTAGACCTTCAGATCCAATATATCCAATATGGCTTGGTGTTGCACAAACTGAGGTCGATACAAATAGACATTCCAAAAACTTCAACAAGGTACGTATACAATATTGGGCACCAGTTTGTAGTCGTCAAAATGCTACAGATGCAGAGGTGTATTTTAATTGTTGGGATAAATATTGGATGTGCAACAAAAAAGATCCTGAACGATGGGAAACAATAGATAGCATTGTCTTCTCTTGGATGAAGAAAGGTACAAAATCTCCCAAAAAAATCAAAATTCCCCCAAAGGTTGTATTGAAGGCTAAAGAAAGTCTACATGAATCCATCGACTGAAGATTTTCCTTGAATATTTCAAGGATATTAAAACTAAGGTGTTTATTAACACCACCTTTTTGAGTTTTTTTTCAATCTCTTGGAAACAACCCTAAGTAGTAATATGTTTAATTGCACCAAGTTCCAAATTAATGAAATTCCCAAAATTCATGAAATCCATTTTGATTTGGTTTTCCCATATTGATGGGAAATTCCCAAAATCCCGAATATGGAGTTACAACCTAAATGGTGGGGGGAAGAGGGTTTTGATGCTGAGATTAGTTGTTAAGAACATTTGAAATTTTGATCTATTTGTTTGTGCATACCATATAGGATGTTTATAAATTAAGTTTAGAGGGGTCAAGCTACACAAGGATGCTCGATGGTGCTGACCCTTCGCAACGCAGCATGACGTTTAGACTGAAATCATTGAAAGAAATGTTTGTTGCACTTCACAATGCTAATTTATGACTCACAAAATGTTTGAGCACTACAACATTCATAGTTGCATTATGTATATCACATGGGTATATGTAAAGATTCAAATGACTCTTACAAACTTGAAGAAGATGGACAATTCAATTAGAATCAAGCCTCGATTAGTTGTAGAAGAAATTACCCCTAATTAGTCCATCAAATCCATGCTCCATGATTCTAATGAAATCAGCCCATTCCTTGCTTAAATATCAATAATCCTTTGAAGATGGTGCGCCTTGAACCTTCTTGAATGCTTGAATGCATGAGATTCAAGATCTCTGATCAAAATCCCCAAAATAAAACTCTATTATAAACTCCAAGAAGCTTGATAGGCTAAGATTCTTCCAATGATTTCAATCTTCTACCTCAATGCTTTCTTGAATAATGTCCTTTGCCTTTGGATGCAAGCTTTCTTGATCATTCTTGAAGGATTTAATAGAATTTCACCAATGGCTTGCTATCCGTGAACAATGGACGTAGAAGAAACCTTGAAGAGAAGAAGAAATGGCTCAATCTTGACACCATTGATGATCCATGACCAAATAGAATGCCTCAACAGTAAGAAGATGACTAATTTCCATTATATTTTTCAAGATTCTTCACCATAAGTTGCTTCCCTATTCTACCATGGCTAGGGTTTGTGAAGGTTGAAGAAAGAGCTCCAATGGTTGGAAAGGATGTTTCCCTACTTATTATCAATGATGCCTAAATTGACCATTGATGATGCTAGAACTAAATGAAATTTGCTAGAGATGAAGAATCATGCTACAAAATTAAGTGTAAAAAAGTGAGACAATTTTTGGGCTTACTCTGGAGTGATTTATTCAATCAATAGTAGCAATGTGAATTTTAGTATATCAAGCTTCTCTACAATCATGAGGTTCAATATCTTTTGCTCCATGGTTGTAGAGAAGGATAGAGCCTTAGAAGAGTAGGAGAAAGGGTTTCTTGTCAGCCACCATGGAAGCTCTAGTAAGAACTTAAAAGGAAGAGGAAAGAGAAATTCTATTTTGAAAAGTAATTGGGCTTCTAAACTTGAATAACTCTATTTCTCCATTCTTTAATCATTTTACCTTCAAAATGGCCTTTTTAATGGTCCAAGACTTCCCACCATGATGTCTCCAACTTGGTCTCCATGTACTGCATTTAGCTCTGACTAGCTATCTTTGGTCACCTTGGTCTCTACACCTATCCACTTTCAAGCCGATACCATGTCCTTGAGGAACTAGAATGTAACTAGTCTTAGAAGGGAAGTCTAGGGAAAGATTGTAATGAAATAGATCAAAGACCAATGTTTTGATACCACTTGTCAAGAAGAGGGCTAAGAGGTGAGAGAAAGTAGAGCACAAGAGAGAGAAAAGAGGAGAGATAATGAGTGATGAGGAGAAATAATAACTGGAAAGATAAGAGAGAAGAGAGAAGCCATGAGAACTGTGAACAAGAAGGTGAGATGAGAGACAGTAATTGTATTATTTCCAAAAAGTGGTGAAATTACATTTCTCACACCTTTTATACTTGTGAGAGTGTGACAAGGTATTATTACTAATCTCTTACTAAAATTTAAGTCTTCCTAGCTTCTTACACATTTGCACCATAAGAAATCCCATATGTGCATTTCAAAGGCTTCAAATCTCTTATAAAGTGTCACTCTATCATGAAGTCAACTGAAGCCCCGAGAGGAACACCAAGGAAAAGGGAATTCTCTTGCAAGAGAATCTATCTTGTAACATCAACAAGCTTGTTTATCATGTCTCATATGATCACAATGAAGAAAAGAACACCATGCACAACAAATCTTCATACAGCATCATGTAGATCTCCCACGGATTTGATAGAATCAACCATATTCTTCAATATCTTCATAAAATCCATCAATAGAACAAAGAAAGCAAAGGAATACACCATCTTTGAATGGAAATACATCACATAGTATTCATCTTCAATATCTTCATAGTCTTCTCTCTCAATCTCTCATATACAATCACTCTGTTTCAGTAGAATTGGCTATCTCTAACTCTCTCTTTCTCTCTCCATCAATAATACATCATATCCTCACTAAAATCTCTCAAAATCATTCTCAATAATCCTTCTTAGGTCGTGGATACCCCTCCCAAGAGGTATGTCTGATATGAAGAGTCACCAGAGCCACTACAGTGTCCTTTCATAGCTCACTACTGTCACTTCACTCTATTCACTTCTTTTAGCTCTTTTGCACTTGTATTCACCTCTTTCCAAGGCTAGAAGACTTTCCCAAGCTACACTCTCATCCATCAAAACACATACAGAAGCATACAGAACAGTCTACAGAACAGTACCAGAACAACTACAGTACAGAACATAACAGAACAGAAATAGAGGCTCTACAGAAGACCTACAGAAGGTTATAGAAGGTCATCAAAACCACATAACTCATACTCAAACCATTCCAAACTATCATAAACCATTCAATAAGCTTTCACAAGATCTCAATCTTCATCAATCAATACTCCATCCCTCCTTACAGAAGACAATCAGAACAAAACAGACCAAAACAGAACAAAACAGAATATATACAGAACCAATCAGAACCTATCAGAACATCACAGAACCACCAATAAGCATCATGAACTTCCAAAACACAATCAATATCATCCAAAACACTCTCAAACCACTTCTAAACCAATCCATCATCTCATAATATCAACCATTCAGCTCTCAAAAACAACAAAAATCAGCCAAAAATTCAGCCTTTTCCCACTCTCAACATATCCCCACACTTAATAAGGAAGTGTCCTCGTGACCCAAGAAAAAGGGAATACAAGTTCAGGGAAAAAACTCAACTTTAATCGTCAATATATCTACAAAAGAATCCATCCACCACGACCCCAACTTATAATATCTGATATAAAAATACAAAGAAAGGAAAACCCGTTTTACATTAACACTTCTTATCAAACTAGAAAATCACAACAAATTTGTAAAGGATATAAGAGTTTTTTTCTTCTTCATCAACATCAGCTTCAACTCTGCAACCACGACCCCATCACCACAATTCTCCAAAATGTAGCTCGCACACGAAATCCAAGCCAATAGGAAACCACCACATTCGTTTTACATAAATGAACTCACAACACAAACACTAATACAGCACAACCATCTGAATGACTCCTCCAAAAAGAGAGATTTTCATTAAAAAGCATCCACCATACATTGGAAAGGTATCAATGAAGATGATCCCTCTTGAAAGATTGATGTTGTCGGAAACGATCCATAGACAAGGATTCATCTACAAAGGTTTTAGGAGGATTTTGAAAAAACTGAAGACAGCACATCCTGTCCAACAGGACCAGGTATCTGCTAGGCAAACAAAGGGCATGAAAATACAATATATCCAGCTGCTGGGAATCAATGCTCACATTGACATTCATGCACAACTTTGGAATAGGCTTGGAATCATTATGAGAGTGCCTATGCATATACGCCAGGTACCAAGCAAAGTGAGCAGTTAATCTCACTGAAGGATCGGCAGACTAGGAATACTGCTGAGCAAAATGAACATAGTTCTGATAAGCTTGACTGGAAGCTGTCCATTCTCCTGGAATTACTGGCCAATTAATCTGAGGTCCTGTAAGGGAATCATCTGAACTCCATCCCCTTCTTCTGAAAATCTGATTATCAAACTCGTCACAGTCACTAACCAACTGAGGTGGTTGAGATATAGAAGTGTTAGGAGAGGGTAATGGAATAAGGAAAAGTGGATAAAGGGAGGGATAGGAAAAATCATAAAAGGAAGAAAAGGTTAAAGGAGTGGCAGAAATTTGGACGGAATCACTAAGGAAGGGTGTTAACTGATAAATAGGAAATGTGGAGGGTACATGAATGGATGGAGAAGGACAGGGTGGAGAAGGGGAAAATACCCTATCCTCAATAAAGGAACAGTATGTAAAAATGGGAATTTGAGAGAAAGATAAAGGTTGGAAAAGAAGGGGTAAAATAGTTTTGGAATTAGATTGACAAAGGGAAAGATATATAGCATATCGGTGAGCCATTTGTTGGTAATATAGGAGGGTAGGAATAGAAGGTCCTAAGAGAGATCGTCTATGATAGGCATCAAAGAAGGTAGCATCAAACGGATTATGTTTTGAAAGATAGGCTAAGAGATCCATCCTCAATTGATTAGTACTCTGGGCAGAGGTAGAAGCTGTGTTTTGTCTTTGATTCAGGACCACAGAATCAATCATGGGATGCCAGGAATTATCATGACAATCAGCCACTTTGGAGGAGTAACCCTGAAACATGTCAGCTATGCGTAATTCCAAATGGTTGACATACAAAACAGCTTGTAGAACCACATCCCCCACATACCATGCCATATCCACCTCATCTGGAATTAACAAGTCTCCTCGTAGATACATGTAGGACATCAACATGGTATCTGGCGTGACAGAATCTTCAAACACCATTCGTACTACTTCTGTCATCAACTCAGCAGACCAAGCCCCACTCCATCCATCCTCTGGAAGAGGTAAATCCATCGTGGAAAGCTTCATGTAGAAAACCAACTTTTGTAAGTGGTAGTGGAGAAAGAAAGAATGGTCTGGTGGAACATATTCCTGAAACTACTCAAATGTAGACCATAACAAGTCCATTCTGGATTACAATCTTTCCACTTTATCTTGAAATAGAGGGCACAAGGTAGCCTGTCTGTGAAGAGCAGCTAAGTCCTGCTGTGAAAGAGAAGGGATCAAGGGAACATTAGGGCTTGGAGGAACAGACCGGGATTTTGCCAGTTGATCTTGCAACTGTTTGATTTGGGAGGCTTGGGATGCCACTGTGTCATTAGCAGTCTATAAAGCTGAAAGTTTGTCATCTAAGAGAGCTTGGAACTCCTGCGCTTCTCTGGACATCCTCTCCTTCTCCTTTGAAAGGTTAGTAACCTGGAATTGAGCCTCTAGTAACTGGATCTTCAAAGAAGAAATCTCATCGCTTTGGGTGGCAACCAGTTGGGTTTGTTGTTCCATTTGCTTAAACAAATATGCTAGGGTATCCTTAGCAAAAGCTAACTCAGATGTTGCCTTATGCAACTGGTCCTTAGACTGCATGAGTTCGTCATAAAAAGACGCGTATAGCTGTTGAACACAGGCTGTCACTGACAACTCAATGAAACTTTGAATATCTTTACAAAGGAAAGGAATTGCATCTCCTGAGACTAGACTGTTCAGGGAGGGAACGGATATGTCCAAAGATCCTTCTCGATGTGCTCTAAACAGGTTATTACAAGTGAGATACCCAAGGAGATCACAGCTAGAGGTAGCAAGGATGGGCACTGAATGAAGTACGGAAGGAGCTTTATCCGCTACCCGCTTCAAGCGTTTGCGCTGGATGACCAGGGGAGGCGGAGAATCATCATCCTCTATGTCAATAGGTGCTGACTCATCGGAAGGTGGAGGAGGAGGTACAGGATTTGATGGAGGAGGTAGAGGCACAGTCTTCTGTAAACCTGAATAGGTCAAGAAGGCAGACAAATATGATCCATATGTGACATTGGTAACATTACCCCTGGTGACTTTGACGAAATGTTGATCCATTTTAGTGAGGAGGTAAGTGATCCAATCAATAGCAACTCCTTTCAACACCATCCTGGAAGCTGTAAAAAGCTCTTTGGACAAGTACTGGGATGGCGTTTTGGCAGGCATAAACCTGTCCTGGAGAAACTGACAGATCATCTTCCATACGGGATCAGTGATCATGGAAAAGGAAACTCCTGAAGAGTTGATCACCTTCTTAACATCGAGCATTTCCCTTGTCTGCTTTTGCAACAACTTTAGAATCTCTTCATTAGAGAAAAGCTGATGAGTGGTAACAAAAGGTTCACCTTTGGAGGGAAGAGATAGAGCCTTCCCTAAGCCTCGAGGTGTCAAAGTCATAGAAATTCCCTGGACTAGTCCTGTCTTCTTGCTGTAGGAGGCGAGAAACTCATCACATAACGACGGATCCTCTGGAAGCAATGGAAAGGAGGTAGCCACAAAAGCAGCGAATCCCGCCTTCGTGAGAGGCTCAAAAGTGAGTAGGGAAGAGTAATCCCTACTAACTAGTGGGACGTACTGGATAGGGGGAGGAGCATGAGAAGGCGCCATTCAGATGGTTACACACACACCACAAACATAGAAAATCAAGGAGAATGCCTGCAAAGCAACAAACAAAAATCCAAGGAGAAGAGAATAACCAAAACAATAAAACGGAACGTGACCAACTAACCCCAAGCAAACCACAACCTAGAAAAAATTTGACATGACCTTGAGACATATGCGACCGAAAGCTTCATGCTATGCATCAGACAAACACCCAAAACCCCGTATCAGGCAAGAAAAGAAAAAACTGCACACTGTACCCGTAACCGTAACAAAGATAGTAAACCAAAACATCACCACATCCGACACATATCAAGACTACATCGTTGATAAACCAGGACTGGACCATGGAAATAACTCCAAAGACTGCGCATACCCATCCCACGAAATGGGTTCGTTAAAAAGGGGAATGAAGTGCAGTGAGGGGGGATTAATTTAATGAAGGGTTGATTTTAAGAAATTATTAAGAAATGGGTGAATTTTTATTAAGTGATAAACCTTAGCAAGAAAACGGCGGTTCCTTCTTATAAATTTAATTACCAATTATGAGGTGAAAACGGTGCTTTAATTCGAATCCCGGACTGCGATACCCAGACTGGGTCTCTAAATGCAAGTTCATTGATTACAAATTAAGGTGATGTGGAGTGCTTTTTTGCCAGCGCGTGCTCATGTGACGACTGGTTCATTTTAATTAAAAATTTAAGTGCCTCTGTAGCGCACGTAACGCGTGCAAAGTGAACGGCGGGTTTATTTTAATTAAAAAATATATGTGTGTAGTGCGAATGCGCGTGCCATGATAGGAGTTAGGTTTTATTTATATTAATTATGGGTTTCGTTTGTTTGTTGTGTTTGTTTGTCGTGGTTGGGTTTTGTATTTTTATATTAATCGTGGGTTTTGGGGGAGCTTTTTTTTTTTATAACGAATAAAAGAGAAATACCTGGTAGTGGGTGTATGGAAATGCAAAGAATGCGCTCTCCTCAATCCAAAAATATCTGGATTTGTTCTAGACGTTTAGTTGGGGTGTTGGATGAAAAAGATTTTATTGATTTATTTATGTTTTTTAATGTTCAAGGAATTTAGGTGTGAAAGAAAAGATTATGACAGTTGAGAAAAATATGCCAAAGATAAATAAAAATATTAAATAAAATATTAGGAATTTTTCAAAAATTAATTTGGAATTTGTAAGCATTTTTAATGTATTTTTATCATATTTTTGGGTATTTTGAAAGATTTTAGAATTTTAAAATGGGAAAAAATATTTTTGTGAAATTTACAGGTTTAGAAAAATATGGCCATGGGTTGCAAAAATAATAGGAAAGTTTTCTAGATTTTTTTGGATTTTTTCAGAATTGAAAGTAGTTTGTAATGATTTGTTTTGTATTTATCAATGTTTGTGTTTGTTTTTTTTTTAATTGTAAAAGGGTTTGCGGGTGTGTGAATTAAAAATCTGGGAAAATACCTAGCAATAGGCGGCGTGGCAGCTGCGTGTCAGCAACCAACGATCAAAATCCCGTAGCCACGTACGAACAACCGCACGATCAACTACAAGCGCGTACACACCTGCACGCGTGTCGACGAATGGAAAAGGGTAGCTGCGTGGGAACACAGGTTCGGGAAGGGATACGATGGAGGTGGGTGTGTGCAAAAAAGGGGGGAAAAGAAGGCCTGGTTAATGGGGGTGTGTGTGCGTGGGTATAGGGTGTGAAGGGGGACTAATGGGAAGTAAGGTAGTTAGTGGGTGCTGTGGGCAGGAACAGGGATTAGTGTAGGAGGTGGGGTTGTGGTGGGAACAGGGAGTAGTGGGAGTAGGGTATGGGGGTTGTGGGAAGAGGGTGTAGTGGGGGGTTTAATAGGGTGGAATGGGTGGGTGGGGTATGTCGGGTAGGAAGGGGGGCTAGTGGGGAGGGTGGTGGGAAAAGGGTTTAATGGGGGGGTAATGGATGGTGGGAAAGGGGTTTAATGGGGGGGTAATGGAGAGGCTGACGTGGAGGCCGGCGTGGAGCAGGAAGCTCTGCAGGGGGCACGTGGCAGCGCTGGCAGGAGCAGCGACGAGGCCGGGGTGACGAGGGATGTGGCGGCGCGGCTGACGATGCCGCAGGACGGCCGGGACGACTAGAGGGCGAGGCAGGCAGGGATGGCCGACGGCGTGGAGGGCGAGGCGGGCGAGGCGGGTAGGGACGACCGGGGCGTGGAGGGCAACGCGTCGACTACGTGGCCACGGACAGCTTGGGGGCGAAGGCAGCTACGGAAGGCGAGGTGCAGGCTTAGCAGGTTGCAGGCGGCCAGGAGCATCTGCCCACAGGCGGGTCGCACCTGCAGCGGATTGGCTCTGCTGTGGTCCCACCAGGTTGGGCAGGACATCCCGCAGCTGCACATCCAGTTCGAGCAGCGCCGCCTGAGTCTCACTGTTCGAGAAGAGGGAGAAGAAGGAGGGGAGGGAGGAGAAAGTAGCAAAAGGGGAGGAGGGGAAGAGAGAAGGGAGGAGCAGGGAAAGAGAGGGAGAAGAAGGAGGACGGGGAGGAGGATGGAACAGAGGAGGAGGAGGGGAGAGAAGGGGATGGAGATGGAGGGATGGAGGGGGGCACGCAGAGGGAGCGGGAGAGGGAGAGGAGGCAATTGGGATGGGGAGGGTAAGGGGATAGGGAAGGGTGTGGGAAAGGGCAGGGCCCATGGGGGGTGCCCATAGGGGGATGGGGGTGGAAATGGGCAGGGGCCCATGCAAGGGGGGTAGAGGGAAGGGCAGGACCCATGGGGGGTGCCCATAGGGGGATGGGGTAGGGTTAGTGGGCAGGATGCCCACCAAGGAGGCTTGCCCCCTCGTCCCGCGCGTGTGCGCGGGGCGGGGGTAAAAAAAATTTGCCGTGACGGGATTGAAAGGGCGCCCGGATGCGGGGACGAGGCACGCAGATGCGACCGGGGCGCATTAAGATGCGGAAAATCAAAAATGAGCGCGTTCACGCGCGGGACGGAACGCGTAAAAACCCATAAAAATAAAGAAAAATAAATAACTCCCAATCCGGACGTCAAAACGAAATAGCGTAAAAACAAAAAGTGGGCAGGACGACAGGGGGAAAACAAGGAAAATATGTGACGGAGGTTCCGGGGGGTAAAGGGCGGTCACGTGCAGAAACACAAAAAATGAACCAAAAAACGCAATTAAAAAATAATATCAAAAGATCCGTGCATCGGAATGAGGTGCAGAAAAAAGGAAAACTGTGCATAAAGATGTGCCTGACAATCCTATCACATCAAAACATAATTCCGACTGAGATAAGATGCGTTCACGTGGGAAAAACCCAAAAAACAAACCCGAAAATGGGATCAGAAATTAATATCAGATGAACCGTTCACCAGAATGACACGTAATAAGAAGGAAAAATCTCCGTAGGAAGGAGTGGCATAGGATTATCATGTTAAACCGCAATTCCGAGGGAAGTAGCAGGGGTTCACATGCGAAAAACTTCAAAAATACGCCCGAAAACTCATTTAAAAATTAAGAGGTAAAAATTCGAAAGTCGAAAAAGGGTGGAGGAAAAAGGAAAAAGGTAGGGAAAGACACGGAGAACACAACTATCAAATCAAAGTGGAATTCCGATGCAAACAGGGCAGGTTCACATGGAAAAATGTCAAAAAGACGCACGAAAAAGCCATAAAAAACGGAAAAATTAATATTGGACAAACCGTGTATCGGAATAACTCGGAGTAAAAAGGGAAAATATCAGGGGAAAAGTGGTTGTCAGGGCTATGATGTCAGATCACGAGTCCGAAGCAAGCAAAGCGCGTTCACATGGAAAATCGGCTAATTTGTGCAAAATGCTTCAAAAATTAATAACGTGAAAATCGTGCACCGAAACAGGGGTAGGTAAAAAGGAAAAATGGTCAGTTCAAAGGGAGGAATAGGGATATGAGGTTGGATTTGGACTTAGGTGAATGTAGGATGCATTCACATGGCAGGATCTCAAAAGCAAGGAATGAAGGAAAACTGCAAGGGAACAGCCCCAAGGGTGGGTGGAAAATAAATGAATGGGTGGGAAGGGACCCCATCAGGGTAACAGCAAGTCATGGCATACATGCATGAGCAGGTTAAGGCATATGCAGAGGGGTATACAATGTAGACGGCGAGCAGGGACGCGTCCCCACACTTAAGACCTTAATGGATAGGGTTAACCAAGCAACAGGGACCTAGGACCATGCCACAGACCATCCACTAACGTCCCCACACTTAAAACATGACCGCCACTAAGAAACCAAAGTTGTAGGGTTAGAAAAACTTGGCCCATTTTGTTAAGAATCACAGTTGATTGTCGATAGCACGTCCTGTATTGTTGTCAGCTGCTGGAGGTACCAAGGCATCTTCTCGGCACACGTCCGTCATGGCAAGGACCATGTGGCAGCACCCAGGGAGGTAGCTGATTGAAGGAATTGCAGGAAATTCGTTGTCGATGATGAGGGATATTACACTCCACTCACAATCACTCAAATGAAATGAAAGAACCGTCACTCACCCCATGACTAATATCACTCAAGGAAGAATAATTAAAACCCATATCTCATACCCAGGTTAGAAATCAATAGGGGAATGGTGCAGAGGGAGTATTCCAGGGTGCACAGTTGATGGTGAATTAGTGCATCCAACCCGTCTGGCATAAGTGCAAGGAGGAAGGCAAGGGAGCCTTATAATGCAATGTACAGAACAGGATGATGTGTCTTGTGATGACGGCAAAGACCCATCCCGTGGGTGCATAGGGGAACGGGAGCATACCTTACTCCAAGTATCGTAACGTCCCTCAATCTCACTTCTCTGTAATTGAATGAAGACACTCCAATCACACTCAGCCCACCCTCCGTCTCATGCTCTGTTGATAGATACAGGAGGGCAGCCTTTTCCTGAAACCCATTGATGTAATCCTCACAGTCACTTGTGCAAAGGTTGTATGCCTTGTGCGCATTTGATGGTGCAACGGTGCATCCCTCCCTGTTCCGGCATACGGTGCAAGAAGGAAGGCCAGGGAGCCTTATGGTGCAGTGCACAGAATAAATTGTGCTTTGTGCATTGAGAGGCCCATCCCGTGCGTGCAACACTTCATTCACACTTCTCACCTCTCATTGGATGTGAAGGGAAAAGACTGGTCTCTCGCCCCACCCTTTGTCTCACTCTCGGTGGATAATTACAGAGGGCAACCCATGCTCACGTCCCCATCCGGTTAGGATGAAAGCTCACGTCACTTGATTGTTTGTTGATGAAGATCGCGTCGTCAGTTGTTGAAGAGGCGTACCCAGGGAGGTAGCCATCAAATCGAACGTTGTGTTGGACAGAAACATGTCATCTGCTAGAGGACAGTTAGACACTCTGCAGAGAGACCCAGGACACAGCGTACCAAGGAAGGTAGCTTCAGAATTGGATCCTGGAAATTTCAAGTGATGAATCCACTTTCTGGACTGCTGGGTGTTGCCACCTTTTCCATAGCTAGCTTCTCGCCCAAGGGTGTTTGCCACCTTTTCTTGGAACGAGGCCTGCTATGACAAGGAATTGCTTCCTTTTCTCCCATAACAGTTTTGTTTTTCTTTTTTTTTTCTTTTTTTTTTCTTATTTTCCCCTATGCCCGAGGGTGTTTCCACCTTTTCTCAAAGAATAGGTCGGCATGACAGGGACCTAAGTCCTTTTCTCCCATGACCGATATGTTTTTTTTTTCTTTTCTTTTTTGTTTTTTTTTTCGAATTGAGCAAGGGAAGGGTAGAAAGACCATTTGTCAGAACCAACCTCGCCACTGTTTGCTGGTGGAAAATAGAGATAAGAGATCACGGTTGGAAGGTAGGGTTGAGGGGACAAAGGGTTGCGTCCACCTCATCAGGAGTGGGTGAAGAATGGCTATCAGAAGTAGCATCATAAGAAGTATAGTGCCGCGCCAACGAGGGAAAGGATCAAGTGACCGTGATTGTCAAGATCCCCAAGGAGGGAAGTACTTCTTCAGGCGATATCCATTGATCAGGAAGGGATCATCAGATGTATCAACGGTCTGCACTTGGACAGAGCCATTAGGGTTGATGGCAAGTACCTTATATGGCCCCATCCACCGCTGTTGAAGCTTGCCAGGAAACTTGCCAAATCGTGAATCATAGGCTAGGACCAAATCACCTTCTTTGAACTCCTTGTGCTTGATGAAGCTATCATGGTAAGCCTTACGTCGAGCTTGCGTGGCTTCCATGCACTGGAGAGCCATCCTACGAATTTCGTCCAAACATTCCAGGTGCAGGAGATGGTGTTGCAGTGAATCATCGTCCCCCAAACGCTCTTTGATAGCCACTCTCAAAGAGGGTAATTCCACTTCAATAGGGAAAACAGCTTCTGTACCATACACCAGCTGGAAGGGTGTCTGTCCTGTTGCTGCTTTATGGGAGGTTCTGTATGCCTAGAGGGCCTCTGTAAGTCAATCATCCCAATCATGACGATGTGCGGCAATCGTTCTTGTCAGAATTGAGCAGCGGATGCGATTGGTAACTTCAACTTGGCCGTTGGCTCTGGGGTAATAAGGCGTGGACTTGCGATGGCGAATCTTATACAACTCTGTCAATTCTTCCATGACTTTATTAATGAAATGAGTACCTCTGTCACTTACCAGCTCTAGGGGACTGCCAAAATGGGTGATGATATTCTCGTACATGAACAGGGCCACGCTGTTACCATCGTCCCGCTTTAGGGCTTTAGCTTCACACCACTTTGTAACATAATCCGTACATACAAGGATGTATCTGTTCTGTTTCCTTCTGGTAGGAGGATCGATTGGGCCTACGAAGTCAATGCCCCACTTCTCAAATTGCTTTAAGGGAAGGATAGGTTGCAGTGGCATGGCACTTGTCTTTGTGGGTTTCCCCATTCTCTAACAAGCATCACATCTTTTACAGTAATCATAGGCATCCTTGTGAATGGTAGGCCACCAATATCCTGCTAGCAGAGCCTTCCTGGCTGTAGCTTCTCCTGCAAAGTGACCTCCACATGGCTCGTCATGGCAAGCCTTCAAAACAATCCCAATCTCATCTCCTGCAACACATCTTCTGAGCACTTCATCTTTGTCTTTCTTGTACAGTGCACCGCCTAGCATGGTGTAGGGGGCTGATTCTAGCATAAGCTTCTTCCTTTCCCGACTAGAAATGCTAGGAAGGTACTGTTGGGTTGCCAGCAAATTGGCAATGTCTGCATACCAGGGAGTTACAGTTTCTACCAAGAATAGGGAAGCATCAGGGAGGTCTGGATCCTCCTGCTCCTCGTCTGAAGTTTGTGGGATACGCGACAGATGATCAGCCAGAACATGGGAACGACTCGGCTTAGTAATCACCTCAAAGTCGAACTCCTGAAATAGAAGGAGCCATCTCATCATTCGTCCTTTCACATCCGCTTTGTTCATCAGGAAGGACAGGGCCTCATGATCCACATAAAACTTAAAGTGGGTGGACAGGAGGTAGTGGCGAAACTTCTCTAGGGCAAACACCATTGCCAAGCACTCCAGCTCTGTCAATGTGTAATTTCGTTCTCTATCAGTGACTTTTTGGCTTGCATAATAGATCGGTTGATCCAGCTTCGAGGAACCCTTTTGGCAGAGGATTGCGCCTAAGCCTTCAATAGATGCATCAGTGTGTACATGGAACTCTTTCGTCCAATCAGGAGGTTGCAGAATGGGTGCCTCAATCAGACACTGCTTCAGAGTGTGGAAGGCTTTGTCACATTCTTCCGTCCAAGTAAACTTTGCTTCTTTCCTCAAAAGCTTGTGCAAGGAGGTTGCGTTTGTTGCAAAATGGGCTATGAACCTTCTATAGTAACCTACATGGCCTAAAAATCCCCTTAACTGTTTGAGGTTGGTGGGTGCTGTCAGAGCTACAATCTTTTCGATCTTTGCAGGGTCTGTTGATATCCCTTGTGCAGAGACAATGTGGCCCAACAGAACTCCAGAAGAGACCCCAAAGATGAATTTGTCGGGGTTGAGGGAAATCCCATACTCCCGGCGAAGCATTGTTCCAGGTGTCCCCAATGTTCTCGGATCAAACTATAGACACAGAAGTCATCCAAATATACTTCAATAAAGTCATGTAGATGATTTTGGAATGCCGCCATCATGACTCGCTGGAAAGTAGCAAGGGCATTGCAGAGCCCAAATGGCATCACTCGGTAAGCGTAGGTCCCCCATTCTGTGGTGAAGGTTGTTTTGGATTGGTACTCTTCTGCTATTTGGACTTGGTTGTATCCACTGAATCCATCCAGAAAGGAATAAAGCTCTTGTCCTGCCACCACTGTATCCAACAGTTGGTCTATGAAAGGGATAGGAAAGTGATCCTTCTTCGTCTTGGAATTGAGCTTTCGGAAATCCACACATATTTGCAATTTGCCATTCTTCTTGGGTACAACCACGATGGGTGAAACCCATTCACTATTTGCCACTGGATAGATGAACTCGGCTTCCAAAAGCTTTAGCAGCTCTGCTTTCACCAATGTGGAATAATTCGGGTTCATTCGCCTCTGTCATTGCCGTACTGGCTTGGCATCAGGCTCCAAGTCAATATGATGCTGACATATTGTGGGATCAATCCCCTTTAGGTCTTTGTAGGACCATGCAAACACATCCAAATTTTCTTTCAACAAGTTGTACAAGGTTGACAACTCCTCTTCTAGGAGACTGCTACCCACCTTCAAGTGGCGTTCAGTGCCTTCTGCATCCACAAAAGTTAACTGCCTTTCACCTTCTACTTCACGGATGAACGTCCCGCGGACTGCTTCTGGGTACAGATCCGACTCCTTCAAAGGAGTGGTATCCTCTTCTGATGTCCCACTAGAACCAACTTCTTCTTTTGGTGGAGACTTAATTTGCTCCTTGAGATGTTGGAATGGGATTAGAGCCGTTTCGGGTTTGGTTTCAAGATTAGTTACCTCTTGGTTGGAAGACTCATTTTCTGATGACACATCCAGGAACGTCATATAACAGGGACCCTCTAATTTATGTTGGGTTGGTGGGATTGGTGCTTGTTGGCACGGTGCATCATCATCATCTTTCTTTGGCAAGAATGGGTGAGGACGGCATGAGCCACTACTGAAAGACGGCTTATTCTTCTTAATCCATGTCGTATAAAGATTTTGCATATGAGAAGATCCATTTACCCAACCAAATGGTACCATCACCATTCTATCCCATAGCATGAGCTCGTCTGCTTCTGATGCTTCTAGAACTTCTTCTTCATATATATCCTCTTCAGGTAGGATAGACTCTTCCGTCTCTCTTTCATAACCTTGTTCGTCCATATCATATCCATCCTCTTCTGTCTCTGTTTCTGTCTCTACTTCTGCTTCAGCTTCTGTCTCTGTCTCTGTCTCTGTAGGAGCTCTGTAAGAGAAGAACAGGTTCTCTATTTCATCTTCTGCCTCTGTCTCTGGCTCTGCTATGGCCATGTAACAGGGGGAGCAGTACATCCATGCTTCTATCTCACTGTTAGAAGTGATTTTAGAAGTCATTCCTGGTTCAGGCAGGAAGTATTCACCCATTGATAATGGATTTGCATCTTTTGGAAGTTGGCTTACAGTATCCATTGTTAAGGAACGTGCCACTATTTTCTTGGGAAGGATCTGTTTGACAGCATCTTCGTCTGCTGATGTTCCATCTGTAGCCTCATTAGGGGAGTCAGAAGATAATTCCAAGGAGGTGGATCCATGTCCTTTTTGAGAACCATATAGCTTCAGCACCACTTTATTGGGTCCTCTCCCCAAGGTCAAGGTTCCTTTGAACCAATCTGTCCTTGCTCGGCGGGCTTCAAAAAGCCATGGTCTGCCAAGTAACAGAGGATAGGATGTACCATAAGAATTTGGCTTCACCACCAGATAGGTTAGCCAATAATCTTTTCCAGCCACTGTAGTCTTCACATATGGGAGAATGCCCAAAGGCTTGATTCGACTCTGATCCGCCAGTCTGATGAGCCATTGGGTGGGTTGCACACCTTGTAGGCCTAGATCCTTCATTGTCACATTCGTCATAATGTTCACTGATGAAACTCCATCAATCAGTGCATTTGCAATGAAGCAGCCTTCTATCCACACGCCAGTCTCTGGAGTACCCGGATCTAGGAAGGCGTTAGCTACGTCCACTTCTTTGACAGGCTCTAGAGCTTTGTTGGACTTTGTTGCTGTTGAGGGAGCAATCCTTAAACCACATCTTCTTGTCAGTATACTTTTGTCCCTTTTGAACCTTTTTCGACAACTGGGAGACAACATCAATAATTGTCGGAATGTGAGGTTTGGTTTAAAGGTATCTAGATCTCTGACCAGATCGTATTCCTTAATAGGATCCACTGGCTTCTCTAATCGGTTAGGGAATGGGGCAACACCCATTTTCATTTTCCCTCTTTATTCCAATAGGGGAATCATGGGAACTTCTTCTGCCACTTGCGGCACTTCCCCCTCTTCTGTCTCCTGGACCCCTGGTCCTATCTCTGGAACTGTCTCTGTAACTCTTTGTGGCACTGTAGTGCTCTGTACGGCACTGTTAGGCTCTGTTCAGTTCTGTTCTTCTGGTGGAAGATTGAACTTCACTGTTCTGGCTGGAGGATTGTTTTCTTTCTGGATAGGTGGTTCCTTCTTCTTTGCACGTGTGATGGCAGCAACTTCCAATTCCACTAAATTGGAGGTAGGCTCTTGGGCCTTGGCCGGACTATCCGTAGCACTGTTTTTCACTGGGACTGGGCTTGGACAATCTTTTGCAGTGTGGCCTTCTCCTTTGCATCGAGTGCATAAGGGCTTGTAATCCACTGACCTTCTGGGATTTGGACAATTTGGTGAGATGTGTCCCTTTTCTCCACATCTATAACACTCCACTTCTGATCCCTGACCACCGCCAGACTGTCTTCCTCTGTAACTTTGAGAAGGAAATCTTCTGGGTCCGAAATTAGGGCCAAAATCTCTCGGCTTGGGTCCAATATCCTGTGTTGTCATTTTGGATTCCAGCAAGTTGAATCTTGCATCTTCTTCCTTCCTTCTCCTATCATGCATCTCTTTCAGATAGCAAATGTCCTCTGTATGGTTCTTCCGCAAACAGTAGGAACAGAAGGCTCCAGGAATGGTTGGTTTTCGTGTACATTCAGTGGCTAAATGGCCTGCTTGATGACACTTACCACACCAAGTATTTGACCGCATCATATCTCTTCATGCTCCTGCAACGTTGGATATGCTAGCGGTATTCACTTTCAGTGTCTGTAGCTGCTCTGTAATCACATCCATCAACTCCTTTTTGATGTTTGTAACCGAGTTGGATAAGTAGTCCTTCAAGCTTTCTCCTCCTGAGGCACTGGTAGGACGGTTTTGAGGAGTCTCTGTAATCATTGCATAAACAAGTTGGGCTGGTGCAGAGGGATCTCTGCTCTGATTCAGATTCAGAGCTCCTGTTTGAACTGTTGGCTGTTGACTCCAGTTGGTAGGATTCCACTGTTGCTGTTGATTTGGCATTGAGGAAATTGGTTGGGACCATTGTTGTTGTGGTTGAACCATCATTTGAGGCATGGATTGTGGCCACTGTGGAATTGGTGCACTATACTGTGATACTGGGGGCATCTACTGGTAAGGGTAGGGGACAGTCCCTGGGACTGCATTTGGTGGGTACATCATTCCTGGAATAAGAGGAGGTAGGACTCCTCTTCCTGTATTCATTGCTAATCTAGCTTCCACTTCATCATACAGTCGTGCACCTTCTGTTGCACCTTGCAGCGTGGCTGGTCTTTGCAACTCCACAAACTTACGGACTTCTGGTTGTAATCCTCTGAGAAACACCCCCTTCTGAATGCCATCATCTAGATTATGGTTAGTCCATCTCTTCAGGATGGATTCCATTCGTGAGACATAAGCTTCTACTCTTTCTCCAGAGGACTGACTTAGGTTCATAAATTCCTCTCGCATCCGCTCTTCAAAACCTTCACGCCTAAATTTAGTGAGGAAGGCCAACTTCAAGTCGTCTCATGTGCCAAAAGTTCCTGTTGCTTGTCTCTCATACCACTGAAACACCGCGCCCTTGAAAGTGGCGGGGAATATTGCCAACCAATGCTCAGGGGTTCTGGCATTGTTAGCCACACATGCTACCATAAACTCTGCTACATGAAGATCGGGGTCTTCATTGTACTCTCCCTTAAAAACTGGCAATGGAACTACATTCGCTGGCCTGTCATCAATATTTCCAGGACGGATCTGGCTTGGAAGTGGACCTCCAGCAGGAGGAGAAAGGGCTTGATGTGCCATTGGGACTTCTTTAAAGAGTTCCGCAAGGGCGTCAAAGGAACCTTCTGCTGCGAGCTCGTTCTCAGCCTTGATTTTTGCTTTCTCTCTTCTCACGTACCTCTGGACTCGTTCTAATGCTTGCCTCTTTATTGCGTCATTCATCAGGGGGTTGGCTCCACTATGTTGTTAGTGCTCCACAGAGGGTTAACAGAAGGCTTCAGTCTCTGGAGGACTCTCTTGCCAACATTTCTTCTACTTCTTTCTTTTCAATGTCCCTGAATTCAACTTTCATTCCACTGCACAGAGGAAGGTATTCGATTCTGAAAGTGTCAAAATGCATACGTCTGAGCATTGTGGTGGTGCCATCATCATAGTAATGCCAGCTTCTGATGGTTTCAACAATGTATGTTGTGAAAAACACTCTGTCTACCAACTTCCAATGGGTTGCTAATTGAACAAACAGAAGATTATCAGTACACCAAGAATCCCATGTATCTTGTTGTGTTGAGCATCCACGAACAAATTCCAACTCTTTTCCTTCTTGTCTTTGTGAACCTCTACAGACCAAGACTCCTGAAGCTTCTTCACAATCTCCCACTTGATGTTGTTTGGAAACTTCTCAATGAATGCCAAATCTTCCATGGATGGTCATTCTCTCTGTTTCTGCTCTTCAGTTTATTCCCAAACAGTCTGCCACCAAGATGCAAGTTTCTGCTGCTTCAACAAGAAGAGGAAACTGTCCACCACATAGAGCATGCATCATGATGGTGATGTGTTTCTGCCATTGTGGGATGAACTTCTTGTGGAAAGTGGCTTTGATTATGAGAAATTCCAACTCTTCAGTAGAAGTAGGAACTTTACAAACATCCATTGAATTCTTCTCTTCTTGGCAATGCCATTTCCTTCATTTTCAGCCTCTTCTGGTGCTTGTTGATGGCAAGTTTCCCCGGCTGCGCACCAAAAACATGGAGCCCCGAGAGGAACACCAAGGAAAAGGAAATTCTCTTGCAAGAAAATATATCTTGCAACATCAACAAGCTTGTTTATCATGTCTCATATGATCACAATGAAGAAAAGAACACCAGGCACAACAAATCTTCATACAGCATCATGTAGATCTCCCACGGATTTGATAGAATCAACCATATTCTTCAATATCTTTATAAAATCCATCAATAGAACAAAGAAAGCAAAGGAATACACCATCTTTGAATGGAAATACATCACATAGTATTCATCTTCAATATCTTCATAGTCTTCTCTCTCAATCTCTCATATACAATCACTCTGTTTCAGTAGAATTGGCTATCTCTGACTCTCTCTTTCTCTCTCCATCAATAATACATCATATCCTCACTACAATCTCTCAAAATCAATCTCAATAATCCTTCTTAGGTCGTGGATACCCCTCCCAAGAGGTATGTCGGATATAAAGAGTCACCAGAGCCACTACAGTGTCCTTTCATAGCTCACTACTGTCACTTCACTCTAGTCTTCACTTAAGTCTTCAGCATCAGCTACTTCTTTCACTTCTTTTAGCTCTTTTGCACTTGTATTCACCTCTTCCCAAGGCTACACTCTCATCCATCAGAACACATACAGAAGCATACAGAACAGTCTACAGAACAGTACCAGAACAGCTACAGTATAGAACAGAACAGAACAGAAACAAAGGCTCTACAGAAGACCTACAGAAGGTTACAGAAAGTCATCAAAACCACATAACTCATACTCAAGCCATTCCA
The DNA here is from genome assembly GCF_053477565.2 of Lygodium microphyllum. NCBI lineage: Eukaryota > Viridiplantae > Streptophyta > Polypodiopsida > Schizaeales > Lygodiaceae > Lygodium > Lygodium microphyllum. The sequence goes on along the minus strand of NC_141163.1, from coordinate 77,718,752 downwards.
AAGTCTCATAAACCATTCAATAAGCTTTCATAAGATCTCAATCTTCATCAATCAATACTCCATCCCTCCTTACAGAAGACAATCAGAACAAAACAGAACAAAACAGAAGGTATACAGAAACCAATCAGAACCTATCAGAACATCACAAAACCACCAATAAACATCATGAACTTCCAAAACACAATCAATATCATCCAAAACACTCTCAAACCACTTCTAAACCAATCCATCATATCATAAAATCAATCATTCAGCTCTCAAAAACAACAAAAATCAACCAAAAATTCAGCCTTTTCCCACTCTCAACATTAACTAAGAGTCTCTCACCATGTTCTTGTAAATGATTAATATCTAGAATAGTTTTGTGCATGAAGCAAAGGTTTAGCACCTTAAATTTTTTCTTAGAAACCTCAAATAAAATAAGAGCTTCTCACAATGTTCTTGGTAATGATTAATGTCTAGAAATAGTTTCATACATGAAGCAAGGCATACCAGCTTAAATCTTTTCTTGGAAGCCTCAAACATAGCAAGCCACTATACATAGCACTACATTCTTTAGGTTTTTTTGGTTAAATCATAAAGCTCTATTCATCAATCTGGTATTGACACAACAATTACATGTTGCAATGTTAATGAGACATATTCTTGTTCCTTTCTTGGAAGCATGAATCATTGAGGCGGCTGAGCACATGTTAATGATGAAATAATGTATAATACATGGTGATTTCTATGAATTTTCCTAGATATTGAAAGAAAGGGCTTGATTAAGTATAATCATCTTTATGCAAATTTTCTACACACCTCTGCTACCCTTTCCCTTATCTCCTTTCCCACCCCCTATCCCCTTCCTTTTAAGATTAGAAGGGGAAATTAATGGGGGACCTATCCTTAATGGTAATGCTTATGCACTTTTTGGGAAAAAAACCCTCTAATGCACTTTGTGGTTCTATAAGTTACCTACAATGAACTCCCATGTCCCACATAAGCTCCAAAAAGTTGAGTACCTTTCAAGCCTCCATTAATTTAGAATGTTTAGAAAGAGGCATAGTTTTATTTCTCTTTAGCACACAACCATCTCCACTTTTTGTTCCTTTGAAAAATTTTGAGTAAGTTATTGCTAGCCTTGTCACAAATAGCTTGTGCATCCATAGCAATGAATGCATTTGATACATCCTTCAATATCGACACATTCATATTCTCCTTCATAGTCTTGAACATTGGATTACTTAGAGAATTTTTCAATGTGCTTGCATTCAACAATATGTGAATAGAAGATCCAAGCTCTCCCTTACCTGATTTTCCTTTTGAGAAACCTTGCAAGCCTTAATATGTTTATTCCATTGGCCTCTATTTTGAATCAACTAATTGGTTGGTTTTCTCTTTCATTTGTAATCTTCTTTCAACATACTATTAATCTTCTAAATGTCTTCTAATAATGACTTTTTCTCCTCATATGTGATGCAAATATTTTAAATAATATGTCCTCTTGAACAAGATAATGTAATCAATGTCTAGCTCAATATGTAGCTACTTCTTTCTTGTACTCATATTCTTGATTGACTAAGAGTTCCAATTGGAGAGATGTACATGGAGTTACAAAAACAAGCTAAATGAACAGAGCTAGAGAGAATGATTAGAGAGAGCAATGCAAGAGAGATCAAAGGAAAGTGAATGGCTCACTTTTCAATAAGGGAGATTTCCATGGAGTTACAAAAACTGGCTAAATGAATAGATGTAGAGAGAACAATGCAAAACAGGTCAAAAGAAAATGAGTAACTAAGTGTATATAAATAGAGTGAAATGGATACAATGTTGTGATGTTGCAATCCACACATAGAAATACTGCAGAATCTCTATAGGATATATAGGAAGCAGGATTGGTCTACTAGAATAGTTTGAAATATCTAATATCATGTTTAGATTACTTAATTCCCACTTTAGATGGATCCAAATATATACTATGACTTATTTTGAAGGGAATAAGTTGTCTAAGACAAAAGATGGAGAAAAGTAGCATGATTTACAAAAATCCATATTTTTGTCTTTTTTTATGGGTTTTTGCAATTCTACTTACGTTGGCTTGTTAATCAAATGTGTTTTGATCGTTTTGAGTACATGGATGTCTATATTCAAAGTTCATATAACGAAGTTATGATCCAAACAAGTTGCAGACAGGCACAAAGCAAAAAAAAAAAGCTAGAAAAGCAGTAAAAAACATAAGCTTTAAAGCTAAACGTCTTGAGCTTTTATAAGTGAAAGGGAGTGGAGAAAAACTATAAAAGGGAGAATAAGGAGAGAAGGAGGACCATCATAAAATCAAGGGAGAGAGACTAGAGATTGAGCTTGTATCCCTCGCCTTCTTTGAAGACGTCATTGAATTTTAGAGAGAAGGCTTGAGGACGAGCTTAAAACCCCTCATCTACATCAAAGTTTCCATCGTTGCCAGTTGCTGTGAAGCTTGGTGCTTCTTGTTTTCCTCAATTCCACCTTCTTCTCTTCTTTCCCGAATTGATTTTGATCACATCTGAAAAGTCTTTTGAACATGTATCTTGCCTATATCTTAATTCAAGAATTTGTTTACCACATTCAAGATTCTTCTGAATAAGTTTTATCTTGTTGAGTTCTTCTCTCATCCCAAAGCACCCCTGTGGTGGGATGAGTGACTTTTCACAAACCCCCCACACGAATCCTGTGCAACAACAGAGAAGAGGATGAATACAACTCTAAGGCAAGTGAAAAAGAGCAAAGAAGAGCTCAGAGAGAAGGGATACACAAGTGTTTTGTGGTTTTAGAAAATTCAATTTTACCTCCAAACACATTACTATAAAACATGAAAAATGAGAGAATTTTTTTAAAAATAATAATATAATATATTAATATTTTCCAACAAACCTTGATATAAACTACCTTAAATATTATTTTATTTTTTCTATTTACAAGTTAATTTCACCATATCTACTAATCATTTGGTGTAACGTGCCCGTTCGTCTGATTGTGGGACACGTCTTAGCAACCCATCGGGAGGAGGGTCTAGAAGGCTCCACCTAGCACTCGTAGGGAATGAAATAGGGTTTGCGATCTAGGTCTTCCCGAGTCTACCCCGAGTGGAAGAGTCCAGCCGTTCCCACTTGGGATCAACCTGAGGTCAAGGTTCCTTTCCTAACGGCAAGTCTCTAGGTCCTGATTGTCTTATCATCTCATCATTTGAGAAAAGTTCCCAGCTAACCGGGACCACTGTTCCGTAGGACGGACATCCACCGCACTTTCCTCAGTTTGCTTTAGTTATCTAATTACCTAACACATTACGTTTTGACATGCAAAATCAGCTCCCTTAATTAAAACCAATTAATCATGGGTTCCTTCACGTAACTTAGGCACTAACACAAAAACAATATCAAGCAAGTTCCTTTTCCTCAAGCATCTATTCTTTATTTATCATAATTCCAGATTACATCCAACCTCATGCCCGAAGGCCATCCCAGCAATCTATAAAATTGATGTTCCAAGTTTTGCCCATAGACTAGTACACGGGCCTCGAGATCCCATCTCGAGTCACGTTGGTCTCTTATACAGGATCTGGAGGCAAGGGATTTACAGCCAGAGCCTCCCCTGGCACCCAAGCATCCTCTCGCTCTAAGCAGTACCCACGAAGAGACCTCTCGCGGCGGGTTAGGTCCATATACACGGCACGGCTAACAACCCCCTTGGATAGGGCTAGGCAGGCAGTCGGAGGTAAGTGTTCCTGCCTCTCTCTCAACCTGAAGCATTTTAAGTGTATTCCTTGAATTAGTTCCTTAAGCAAAGAAATCAAATAATGTATCTAAATACAAGCACTAACATTTCGGAGGTCGTTTGTACAACCGACTGCTAAGGTGTGACTCCTTTTTCCCGGATGCCCAACACCTGATCTTGGGTCTTTCCGCGACTTGGCGAAATCCCAATAATTTAAACAAGAGCAAATGGTCTTGGTAAGTTGTCTTATACTTTCTTAGGATATCCTAGTCCCTAACTCAAGCACTAGTTGGTCTGTCAAGGCAATGGATATGCCTTATTCGCAACCCAACCAAGGGTCTTATAATCTCTAATTTCAGCCAAGCTCAGTTTACACACATGGCAACACATGATTCCTCATTTAAACTTTCAAGATGCAGCTTAGATGCATGCGATCCTTCCAATTCTCTTAGTGCGGTTCAATGCAGGAGTTCCCAACCATCATGCATGTTGTGCGTTTAGTATAGTTGTCCCCTAAACAGCTTTTACCTCCTTTTATTCTTGACAATGAGTACTTATTTCCAATGCATCGGATCACATGTGACTTGCGTCTATGGAAGTCTAGGGTTTTATTTTCCAATGATGCGAGTGTAGCTTATGAACAGAAGTTAACATTTCATATGTTCCTTTTGACCAAGATTGCGAAACGAGAATTCCAAAGGACTATTCATGCACTGAACTGGTTAAAAAGCTATCATTTTATGTGAAATAAGGCGATAACCCTATCATTTTATGTGTGTAGAAGTTATCATTTCAAGTGAGGCAAGGTGATAACTTTATCATTTTAGACGAGTAAAACTTATGTGAGTTCAACCCTACCATTGCATGCAACTTAGTATAAACAAAACCTTATGCACGGCATTATCCTTCCATGAGAACTAAGTCCTAAACTAAACTTTTTTTTTTAATGCTTGAAACATGGGCTTGATTTGTGTGCGCTGTGTTGGTTGTTCTGCTCGTCCCTCCAGCATTTCCGGTGGCTTGAGCGCCTATGCTTCCCATGACTTTCTTTTTGGGAGCCATTCCCTCGCGGAGATTGGGCAGTCCGGACCTTAACGGCTTTGGTTAGACACGATCGATTTGGAAGATCGCTGATCGTGGTTCGTTACAATGCATGATTGATATACACTTTTCTTACTGTTTGCTAAAAATCTGAGATCGCTTGATCAATGAACTCTGATTGAAACTCGCCGAAGTGTCGTACGTGTTTTATAGACAATCGATGTTTTTGTCTAATTGCTAGCTTACATTGAGAGCAAGGACATGGGACACGCTAATTAAGATACGCCTCATGATCTTGAACATCAGGACCTACATCGTTTTTCATTTGGTCTACGTTACGATAAACAAATTGTTCTTGTTATCATTCTTTTTTTCTTTCTTAAATTGTTTGAGAATGGATTTCTTTTCTTGTAAGTCAACAAAATTAATGTATGTAAAGTCTCCACCTATCCACAAATTAATGTATGTCGAAGTGTTTCCCGTCTCGTGATATTGTACGAACCGCGCTGCTGCTGCTGCTACTGCTACTACTACTACTACAAATAAGAAAAGAAGATGTTAAAGAACAAGATCTTACCCTCTTTTTGTTAAACAACAACAACAACTACTACTACCACTACTACAAATAAGAAAAGAAGAAAAAACTACTACTACTACTACCACTACTACCACTACTACTACTACTACCACTACCAACAACCAAGAAAACTAAACAACAATAAACAAGAAAAAAAAACTACTACTACTACAACAAACAAGAAAACTACTACTACTAGTATTATTAATACAACCATGACTACGATGACTACAACCACCACCACGACTACGACTACCACAAAAACAACAAACAAGAAAATAAGAAATTAAACAACAACCACTACCACTACCACTACCACTACTATTACTACTACTACTACTACTACGACTACCACAACAACAACAAACAAGAAAATAAGAAATTAAACAACACCTAATACCACTACCACTACCACTGCCACTGCCACTGCCACTACCACTACCACTACCACTACCACTACCACTACCACTACCACTACCACTACCACTACCACTACTACCACAACAACAACAAACAAGAAAAAAAGAAAAGAAGAAATAAAACAACAACAACAATAACAACAACCTCTCCCTCCCTCCCTCTCTCTCCCTCCCTCCCTCCCTCTCCCTCTCTTTCTCTCTTTCTCTATTATGTTTAATGTTTTCTCCCTCTCTCTCTCGTTCCTTCTTTCCTTTTCTCTTTTCCTCTCCCTCTCTCATTTCCTCTCTTTCCCTCTCAATACACATGATTTTTAACAAAAACAAGTAAAAGAAAATGAGAAAAAACAAAAACAAAGCAAGAGGAAACAATGCACTCACCGCAAAGGCCCGATGATGGATTCGGCGGCTCCTCTTCGCGATGGTGGCTCCTCTTTGCCCTCTGTATACTTCCTCCTCTTCTTTGCAAATGGCGGCGGTGGCGATGAGAAGCTTTACTTCTCTCTCTTTCTCTCTTTCTCTTTCTCTCCCTCTCAAATGCAAGACGGAGTTCGATCTCTCTTTCTCTTCCTCTCCCTCTCAAACGCAAGACAGAGTTTGATCTCTCTTTTGTTTGTTCGCGCAAAATGACATGCTCGGGTTTTGGCCCGTCTTTTTTCTCCTGAGTACCATCGCTATTTGCATCGCACCGCATTTGCAACGCAAATAGCAACGCCGCTAATTTACGTCGAAAACAGCTATCGCTATGCGCTTGTATCCTTGTAGTGTAAATTTGTTGATGTGCATAATCATGGAGGAGCTATCTTTCACATCCAATTTGTAAAACTGTATAAGTAGTTTTACCTTAGAGTTTTTGGCTTGAGTCCTTGATATTTTGTCAAGATCTTCCCATGCAGCTTTTAGCATCCCAAATTCTTGAAATGTGGTACAACTTATCATCTGTTGGCCTCCAAGCAATAATGCCTAGAGCCTTGTTGTTCATTCTCTTCCAAGCTTTGGTCTTTGGTTGGACTTCTTCAAGAGTCCCACGATCTATATCTTCTTTTCTACCATCTACATCTCCTGCATAATCTTCAAACAAATCCCATAGGTCCTTGCATATGAGATGATACATAGTTTTTTCTTTCCATGCATAAAAATCTTCACCATTAAATTTGGCTATTTTCTCTAGATCAAAAATTTGAAGATAAGGAGGTCATACCATGAGTTTATTATACACTCAAGCAATGTCTATCCTTTTATAATGAGATTTTATAAAGAGTGTGAATACATACAGATTGGCAATTTGATTTAAGATATTGATGTGGCAGTAGTACAATATGAGCAAGCTTTCACCAACATGAACAGATTCCAACCTTCAAGTGTGAAATAGAAGGTATGAATGGCTTTAAAATTATCTAATTCAAGAAAGCTCAAGGTGTGAATGAGGATTTATGAGAGGCAACTATTGTGAATGGGCTTTATAAGGGATAACATTTAACCTTAAGTTTTAGTGGCTAGAGATTAAAGAGATTTAAAGAACATGATGAAGCATGAGTAGTAGGTGCAAGAGGTGTAGTTTTTCAATAGCCCTCAGAATTCATTCATTTGTGATGTTTGTGAAGAGACAGACTCATGTACTATTCAATCAAACACAAAGTCTTAACCTCTACTTCATAAGCCACAAAAATCCACCTCTTATTTCTCTTTTTTGTCTCTGTCAGAGGGCCTAAGAACAATATATTCTCTTTGGAGTCCTTTGAGGTGAGCAATATATTTTAAATAGAAAGTTTACTTATGGTAATCCTATTGTTGTGTCACATGCTAATAATATATGTGTATTCCTGAGAATTTTGAAACCTTGCATTGAATTTTCCACAAGACAAATATACCCCAAATCATTAGTGAGAAAAGGAATCGGAGAAACTTAGACGTGAAAGGATTTGGAAGATTCAAAGTAGAGTGGCATCTAACAAGTGATTTGAAGATCCTAAAGTGCATGTAGAATGTCTCAAAAGGGGCCAATTCAAAGAGCCCATGCATATATTGCATGCATGCTGCAAAGGAACTTGACAAAAGAAATTGGAAAAAGGCACCCAATAGGCATCTCAAAGATCCAAGTTTGAGAGCAGTTTTAGATATTTCCTTGTCTCGAGTCCATATCTACATAATGCATGGTCTGTGCAGGATCATTGAGAAATTAATTTTCTTGTATATATGTTTTTCTTGGACAATGTGACCTAGGTCTATGCAAGTCAAGGCAATTGCAGCTCTTGAGAAGGCATTATCAGGCATTGGTTTGCATGGTGGAAATGTGAAGATTGAAAGGGACAAGAAAATATCAAAGGATAGTCAAGACATGTCAAACAAAATCTCTGTTGGGGATGTAAAAGCACGGAGATTTTTATCTCCACCACCCTTCAATAATCCTATTCAAGTTAAACATTCCACTCAAAGAATTCAATTCAATATGTGGAAGTGTATCCACAATGTAATTGTGGATCATGCTGATAGTGGTGAAGCATGATCATGCAAGGCCAATGTTTGGAAATCTTTAGATACAATCTTTAAGTTTTGTGATATGCACGCATAGAGCTCAAATGACTACCAAGCCTTTGACACATCATTAGATGAATTTAAAAAGTCAATGGTTAGTGCATGGATAGATCAACACATTACTCACTACATGGTACATTATCTTCATAATATCTAATAAAGTATAATTGCTTGATCATAGGTGCATGAAGCACGAATCTGGCATCATTTCTTATGATTTGATAGCACAATATATATAACCACACCCCTTGTTTTGCCAAGGAACATAGTAGGTTATGAGTGTTGTCAAGTCAAGGTATGAAGAAAACCCATTATCAAGTGCATACCAACTATTTTAGCCATACAAGACATGATGGAGGAGTAGAGAAAGCCAACACTTTAGAAGAATTACACCAATGGACATAGATAAAGCTTGTCCATAGAGATAATAGAGAAGAAGCACTAAGAACATCTTAAATCAACAAACCAATGCAACATTTGAAGAGACAAAGCAAAAAAGGATCGTGGGAGAATTCTGATGCATCAATCAAACATATTATGTGGCAACAAACTCGACAAAGACAAGGAAAAACTTGGATACCCATAACCAATAATTCCTCATAAATACTTGAGATGTTCGTAAAAATTTTGATACAAAGGAGCACCTATCAATTATCTATTTTGGGAAGAACTATTTTACATAACAAATATACAACTAACTTTTTTTGAAAAACCACTATTCTTGAGTATACAATAATGAATCTCACTCCTCTACTCTTGGCCTCTTTGAAGATGATCTAGCTTCTTCTTGTAATTGTTGTTCTAGTTCATTTAAAGATTATTGATCAATTTTTGGAATTTATCTACTTCTAAGAAAGTGCATTTTTCCATATTCTACAAGCATATTGGGATCCTTGATCCCACTCATCAGCTCAAATGATGCGTGCACTAAGTGGTATTTGGCATGTAGTTTCTACAAACCAGGGCCTTGACAAAAAATTCACATAGTTTCCTATTTCTCCAAAAACATTATCTTGTTTGCATTCCACCTAATGGATAACCCTCCAAGATATCTTGATAGGGTCTTCAATGCAAAAAGAGGGAACTCTACATTGTCCCTTGAGAACTTGTGTTGAAATGCAACAAACATTGGAAAGGTAAGGTATTTGATGTAATGGCCAAAGGCAGAGGCCTTGCCTAAACCTTCCTTTTGTTTGCCACATGCACAACCAATGAAACCATCTTCATACACAACAAGTTGAAAAATAGCAAACATACCTAATGAGTCTTAGGAAATTTTTTATGAAAATCAACATGGTATCCAAATGAATTAAGTTTGTGAAACAAACCTTTTGATTTTCATCTAAAACTAGCAACTCCTTTCTCCATATTTGAATGGATGATTGGTCGATTTGCAAGGACTTAGAAGTTAAGTCCTTGTTTGATCTACCCAAGTGAGAAACATTCAATTTTGTTTGTGTTGCATAGAAATCTTCCATTGAAGGAATGGATGACTCACATCAAAGTGCATCCTTATATAAAAGTCTTTGTTGTGGAAAGATATTCCGTTTCTTTGACATTTGAATCCACAAGCAGATACTTATCCAAATCCGATACTATAAAATTAGATTTTGTTTCTAGATTCTATACAACAATGGCTAGGCATAAATTAAGGCCAAAAACCATACAAGATGGGAATTGGGTGTTGATTTATTGACAGTAGTTTGAAAACCTAGCATAGTACCATGCGTAAAGTCTCCAAATGATGGTTTGAACCCTATGTGGTAAGACAAGTGTTTGATAATGCTACTTACACATTAAATGAGCTAGATGGGACAACCATAAAAATTCCAATAGCAAGGAAAAGAAACAAATTATTCAAGAGGAGGGAATCCACTAAATATGAGTTGCCACAATTGGATGAAAATAGTGGCCATGATAAAAGGGCTAGCCATGAAGATATGGAAGATAAAGAAGCAAAGGATATGGTTTCAGAGAATGAGGACTCAAAATCTGGTGACAACTAGGACTTTGGTACATACCAGAGGATGTGTAGGTTTAGAGCGGGTGGATGTCGTGCCACTATGTGGATATAATGTGAAAAATCTAGAGTGCACCATTATCCGTCTTTCTTATTAATCTAGAGAGTCAATGTCATATTAGTCATTAGTGTTAGTGTCCATAGTATGGACGGTTCAAAAATACGTGATTTTTTTACAAGTTTTACCTATTTTTGATATTTTGAATATTATTTCTTATAAAAATCCTAAGAAGATGTTGAATTCTTCTAGAATAGGGTGATATGTAAAAAAATAAGTTGCTTTTCAGTCAATTTTGGAGATCTCATACAAAAAGAAGGGATGTCGAATTCGTGTGGACGTAATGGTAGTTTTCACACAATAAACAATACTTTGGATAAGAAAAAGAGAAAGAGCCATTCGGGAGATGTCTGACCAAGTGTCTTTAGGTTTTATCCCCCTTTTAGAGCCAACGAATCCATTAGATTTACGATTTGAGTAGTAAGGAATAAGCTAGTTTTTTGTGCATGTTTTTGGTCTAATAGGGAGCTCTATGAGATCTGATGCTTGGAGATTCCTTTCGAATAGTAGTAGACATTGTCTAGATAATTGAAGAACTATTTTTCTTGGAGTCTAGCCATCAAACAATCAGCTTATGACTATTGTAATAATCAAGAATACACAAGGCTGAAGTGCATTTAGAGTTCTATACAAGGATTTTATTTACCTTCTCAAGTTTTGTTAATACATAGTGCTTCAAATCATCGAGCTTTGTATTTATGTTGTGTAAAGGTTTTGGTAGACTTGACAAAAGATTTTGTGATTGATTCATGATGTATGGACATATCTTGAAGAGAACTTGATTTCCAATATTCTTGGAATTCATTTAAATCTCTTGCATATTCTTTTTCTTCTCTTCTATCTCATATTCTCTACGTCCTTCTCTCTCTAATCCCTAATGGATACGACCTTTTGAGTAAAATCCCTCCGACAATGCAACTTCACATTTTACTGCAATAGCATTGAAAGAGGCTCACATGCTTTCATAACATACTTGAACAGCATATCCAAGCCATACTACCTTTGAAACAGCCATATATCATTGTCACATCTGATCACCTCAATACCAAGAAAGCACCTCAATACCAAGAAAGCACCTCAACTCACCCAAATCCTTCATATCAAACTTCTTCTTCAAAGATTTCTTAACTTCAACAATCCTACTATCACTGTCACCCTTGTAATAATCAAGTCATCCACATAGATGGCTATGATGACTAAGCATACATCTCCCTTTCTCACATAAAGTGAGTAAACAACATAAAAAACATGAAGGCTAATGTTGACAAGATACTCTTCGATCTTATCAAACTAGGTGCTTGCTTCAGTTCATAGAGTACTTTCTTTAATCTATACACATATGTGGGATGTTAGAGTCCACAAGGGTCATCCAATGAATTGCACAGCAGTAGGAGTTCTTTTCATAATATAAAAAATAGTATGAATAGCTTCAAACCAAAAAAAAAAAATATTATTTTTAGCCATCAATTCCCGTACAACTTTTACAATATGTCTATTTTTCCTTTTTGTAACCCACATATAATACATCCGACAGACTCTTTGTTTGGCCATCATGCAAGGACAAGGCAATCTTTTCAATGTGTGAAATTGGGTGGCATAAATCATCACCCGTTTACACATAACCTAGATTTTGTAAATCCTACATCTCTCCAAACCATTTAGCATGGATGTTCATATGATTAAATGTAACTAAATCAACATACCATACATCATCATGTATCCCCTTTCTTATAACAGTATTCATCACATATTTCATAACAAACAAACACTCATTTTTATCTTCATTCTATCATGAAAATGATACATAGTTTTCTCGCATGATCACTATGTGTATTATCCTTCTTAGCATAATAGTAAGCTACAAATGACCTATTTTTCCACAATAATAACAAATAATACCAATATTGTCCTGCCATCCACCTCTTACCCTAGAGCTCCCCTTGCCTCTAAAGTTTCCACAACCTCTTGAAACATGCTTTCACAGAAATGGCATTTTAACCTGTTTTGCTAGTTATCACAAGCATTACCCATACCATAGCCTCTTGAAGAGGATCTACCATGCCTCCTTCTTGAACTTAAGCAAAATGCTTGGACTTGATTACCATTTCTTTCAAATGAGTCACCTTGCATATTGATCTCTTCAATAATCATACGAGAGACCAACTTATTAAAATTTGAAAATGGCTTCCGTACATATATAAGAGTGACAAATGATTTCCAAGCCTTCTCATTATCAAGGCTACCCAAAGTAGGTGAAACCAAATCATCATCATCAAGTATTACATCAATCACTGCTAAAGCATGTGCAATGCTCCTAACCTTCAAAGTATACTTATTGACAAACATTTTTCCTTTCTTCAAAGTATTCAACTCTTGCTTGAGTTGAATCTTTCGTGCTTTTGTATTAAAACATGTTTTCAAAAAATTTCCAAGCTGCATATGAAGTTTTGTATTCTTAATAATCCCTAGCATAGTATTATCAATGACTACATATAGCCAATACATCACCTTTTTGTTTTTTGTTTGTTTGCATTCCATTCTTTCCACCACCCTTCGTGCTTTTGTATTAAAACATGTTTTCAAAAATTTTCCAAGCTGCATATGAAGTTTTGTATTCTTAATAATCCCTAGCATAGTATTATCAATGACTACAGATAGCCAATACATCACCTTTTTGTTGTTTGCATTCCATTATTTCCATGCCCTTAATTCATCTACAGCTACAAGGTTACTCGGATCTTGCTCCTTTTCTTCACCTAAAAGGAACTCATAAAGGCCTTTTCCAATAAGGAAGTTTGTCACACGGAACTTCCATGATGGATAGTTATTATTATCTAACTTCTCAATGATGGGGGTTTTACTGTTCTCTACCATTATCATAAGAATGATACAAAACAGCAAGCTAGTCTTCTGCAACCTTTTACAATAAGTGCACAGTGATATGTCAAGCAGCCTTTTTCACTATTAGCTCAATAGTATATGCAATTTATAATCTATTTACATATAAAACTTGTATTTTCTTTTAGTAAATACCTCAAAACTTACAAATTTGAAATCTATAACATGTGCACACACTTACAGCCAACACAATTGAAATTGCAATATACCTTGAAACTATTGTCCATAACCTTGCAGCTTTAAAACAGGGCCCAAAACAACCTTAGATGGCTAGAAAAGCTGTGAACAATCCCTAAAAGGCTTATCTATAGAATATATAGTACTCTGCTCATACACTAATTTGAGATTCACTTTGCCTTGCTTCCGATGTCTCCAAAGGCACTATCCAAGAGAAAGAGTAGAAAAATGGGAGAGCTTCTTACCCATTGCTTGCTTGAATCCTTGCTTCTTCTCCTTCACTTTAGGCTTAAAAAAACACTCTCTTACTAGTGCCACTCATGTGGTAGGGGAATTTGCTTGAGTTGTTGCACTAAACGCACACCATACATACAAGAGGAAACTTACTCAAGAACATTTTTAAAAAAATGGAGGCCAAAGTGTTTTTTTGCTGGTTTTTTCTTCGTTTTTCACACACAATACAATGTACATAAGGTATGGATAAGATACAACATAAAGAAAAGTGGTTTACTAAGTCAAATAGTGCATAACTGACTATATTAATTAGTTAGCACTATAACTATGCCAATTATAGGTAGGTGCAACAAACTAAATATAATAAGTGATAAGTTAGTGGCCATGTGTGGATCATAATGACCATCGATGTGCTAAGTGTAGACATACGGACTCATCTAGCCAAGCATTCCATCATCAATGTCCGCATGTATTGAGCTTGCTATCTCAATATGTTTAATGGATAATTAAGGAAGCTATCTTTGCATGTCAAACATAAATGTGTTAGAAAAATTATATAACTAAAATACACCCCTTGAGGAAAGTAGGTGGAAAAAACCCCCGCAAATAGATCCATTCTATGGATGGCTAGTCTCGATGTTGTGAGAGTTTTCCTTTAAGATGATGAAATCAGGAATGTGTTGAATGTTAATATGTTGTCTTAGATCCCAATCAATGCCATTTTAGAAGACTAGAGTCCAAAATATATCCTACATATAGAAAGGTACTTTCTTCTTCAGAATGGCATGGAGTTATCTTATTGCGGAACTGCAAAGGATATTTTCAACCATGACTGGGATATTGACCATGTATTGAACTCTCATGTAAGAAGTTTTTCTTGGAGGATTTTGCTGAGTTTGAAAGTCTTGCATTTTCGATGGTTGAAAAGGATGCAAAGGAACATGTTCACATACTTATTGGGAGCTCACCTTCAGAGAAGGCTTTGTTTTCAAGAAAGTGTACATCTCATTCTCTTGACCGATTTTGTACCTCAGATTTGTTTTGTTCTGCTCATTCTAGGAAATGCAGGCTTATGTCCAAAACAACTGCATTCATTACATTTTCTCTTGTTAAATATCCTATGAAATTTGATGAAAAACAATTAGAAGGTCCAAAATGTTCCAGCTTTTGCCTTTTGGACAAGATAGCAAATGACAAGGATGCAGAGGAATGTTTGGACCCTGTGCAAGAAGCAAATATTGCTGGCAAACTAGATGTTGCCCAATTCAAAGCTGAGACCATTATTGAAGAAAACCATGCAAATGCAAATCTTGTTTGTGACTCTTCTTTTTATACTATTGCTTCACTTCCAACTTTCCCTATCAAGGACAAAGAATGCATTCAAAGGCTCTTCAATCTTAGGGAGGATTATTGTTTAGCCATCATTGTAGAGGCTTCTGATGTTGCAAATGGCATTGTTGACATCAAAAATGAATCGAAAGAAGAGTTACTTAAACTTGACACTGAAATTATGGACGACAAGTTTATTGAAGCAGGGGATGCCATTTCTCTTTGTTTTCGTAAGGCAAAGAATGCTAAGAAAGAGTATGGGATTACTGAAGAGGAATTCCACGGCCTTCAAGACCAACTTGAAATTTCCCATTTTGGAAGAGAAGAGTCACAATATGTTAAAGAATTGGAAGATACCAATGAGGCATAATCATCAATTAATATATGGAATCCAACTAAGCTAGAAAATGATGAAAATCAATTGGTACTATTATCTCAAATTTTGTAATATGTATATACATTAATATGTTTGATTTAAACATTTATTTGACATTTGTCTTTTTTTACAGTTGGAGATTGAAGATTTTGATAACTTCTTGGGATGGGGTAAAGGGACAAGAGTTGGTATTAGTTGACATAAAGATGTTGCACTTGGCCATTACTTAGCAAGGATTGATCCGCATGTTTTCTTGGTATTTCATAACATCTTCTTGGAGGAAGCAACATGGCCTATATTATATATTAAGGCACTTACAAGGCTACTTGGTTTCTCTGGGTTACAACACAATGCACACAAGGTGATGCTTTTGGAGAAGACTGTGGCAATTAGAATGTTTGGTTATGGTCCTGGTTTCTCTGCTTCTAGTGTCGGATACTTTGTGGCCCTCTCATCTTATCATTTGGCAGCAAATTGAACTGATATAAAATCAATAGTTGGCTACAAGAGAAGAAAATTTCTGCATTATAGAGGAAATATCCCAGAAAGTGAGGATGATGTAAAGGCTCTTGAGAGCTAGCTTTGTACTTTCATTTCTTGAACTCTCAAGTTGAAGTACTCATTCTTTGAAGTTGTCGTCGAAAAGTACTATGAATTCTTAAGTTGAAGTGTTCATTCTTTGAAGCTGTCGTCGAAAAAACCAACTGAATAGCTCCTCAAGAGCATTGCTTTTTGTTACTCCACCTTCATGTCTTATGCTTCAAAAAAAACTTGTACATGCTTGATAGTGAGATTTTTCCATGCCTTGGCTGCTATAAGTTGCGAGGGGGCCTTGCTCCTCCACAAAGTAAGGCCCATGGATATGAAGGGTATGCTGCAAATTCATAAGAGTAACAATCAATTTCTGCCAATGGAAATTTTATCGAAGAAATCTTGGATTAAATATTCTCTCTTACCAAATAAAAAGTGATATCTTTTTCTCCCCATGCCTCCTTTATTGCCTAAACAAGATTTGTAATCGAACATTTCAACTCTTCTGGATATGTGTACGTTTTCATTTGTTACTTGAGGAGCTTTAGGAAGACATCAACGTGTCTCCAAACCTCCATCCTTAGAACTGCAAGTCGTGGTGTGGTTGCAATGTTTGTCGTTATCCCACATAGCTCTCTCCAATGCTCCCAAGTAATGCTCACCTATTTTCCTGTATGGTTACCTAAAAAAGGTCTAGCTTTTGAGCCTCCCATTGAGACATCAGCCAAGACATCTCTTGTTTTCCCTGAAAGTGTTGGATCTTTTCTTAAATGAACTTGACCTCCATGAAAACCCATTTTGGAGAGTAATGCCTCGCATTTGTCAATACACTCATTCGATAAAGACAAAGGCTTAATTGAGTATGCATAGTCAATATGCAACCTGAGAAGTTTATCAATAATTCTAATCTCTGTATGCAAAGTACATATATGAACATTAGTGAGAGGAATTGAAAGAATTGGATCCCATATATCTTCCTTGTTTTTTTTTTAACTTAGATCTATAGAGTCTCTAGTTGGGGCTCTTCTTACAGGGTGCAAGTTGCTCCAATTTTTAGACCCAACACTTTTCATGCATTAAATACAATGATATTTTGCATTTTTTCCATTACATATTCCAAGCATACATTTGATAGTTTTCAAGTCAGCGCTCATATGCCATTCCACATTAAAATTACCAACCCCATCAACAACCAATATTTATCCTTCACTTTGAGACTTAATAATGTTTGAAATACTTGTATGAGTAAATAACCATTTCAGTGTTTCATAATTCTCAATTGGTACCTAAGCTGCACCAACCTACCAAATCTCCATCTCAGACTGGAACTTATGCACTGGTTGCTTGACCCCCACCATTGTTGTATTCCAATGCCCTGTTCATGATGCAAATGCTAACTCTTTCCATCTTTTGTCCTCTTTGAATCTGTGCTTCATCTAACTTCAAGGCAAACTTTAAAACACTGTGACATTCCTCTAACATGAGTCTATACATGTGAACCATTGCAATCTGCACTCTTCTTAGATCAACCCATATATTGTTAAATACATTGTATTCAAAACTAGATTTTCTTTTTGTCTTTTCATATGGCGTAGATGCTTCAATATGAATGTATTCCCTGAAAACTTGTGGAATCTTACAATTCATGGCAATCCTTGCAACCGATACTCGTAGGGCTCGAGGTAACCCAAATGCAGTTATTCTATTACATTTTAGATTTTTAAACCATAATCTTGAGATAGCCTAATAACTTTTTCGACTAATTGTAATGAAAGAGACCTAACTGTCCTAACTAAGCGGAAGGAGAGAGAGAAAGATTGCATAAGAAGAAGAAGAGGAGAGAGAAAGACAAGAAGAAGAGAGAGAAAGAGGGAGAAAGGAAGAAGAAGAGGAAGAAGAAGAAGCCATGGAAGCTTGAGAAGGTGAAAAGAGAGTTTCTTGATAATTTTTGTGATGCCTCAAAATACCCTCTTACACCTTATATACCATCACTGTGACTGGTATGTTCCCATGCCATGTTCTCGTGATCCCCGTTCATTACAAACCATCCCATCTCATAAAGTTTTTGTCCTAAAAAACAAGGGATGTAGTCATGGACTGTAAGGGTGTGCTGTAGGAAATCAGCCATAGCTTTGTCTGGGAAACTCCAAATGGGACAGTTGAGGTGTCCTTACAGAGCCCATGAGATGTGCTTTCAGTCCATGTGGGTGGAGCGGGGCTACAATCACATCAAGACCAAAACTGTTACAAAATAAAGGGCTGTCTAGGAATTACTAATGTGTCGTCGCAGATGGTATGGCTGGAGAAAAATAGCCATAACTTCCACTAGGGAACGTCGATCGGGGCAAGTAAGGTGTTGGCATGCTCGAGGTGTATTTTCAGCCCATGTATGGAGGATGGGGCTGAAAATGGACCAAGACCAAAATTGGTACAAAACATGTGGCTGTCGAGATGCAGACTGCAGCCCAAAACAGGTGTCATGGTTAAGTTCCAGCTCATACGGCCTCCTTGAGGTGTGGAAATTCATCCAATATAAGATGCTGGGTGCCAAGAGGCTTCCTCTATTGGTAGGCCTTGCCATTTGATCAAGTATTCATGTATGGAACAAGTGTGGAGTTGCTTTTCACGTTGCCCAATGACCGCTTCAGGAATGTATTGAATAAGGCCCTCCTCATCTATGGGTGGTAGCTTCTTTGCATGATCTTTGGGAGTGCCAATGAAAGGTTTCAATTGGCTCACATGGAAGACATCATGGATCTTAGTAGTGGGAGGGAGTTGGAGATGGTAAGCCAACTCCCCGACCTTCTTAATGATTTTGTAGGGCCCATAGTAATGGTATGCCAACTTGCTGCAAGAACCGTCCTTTAGTGTTGCATAACAGGACTTGGGGACCTTGAGGAGTACCAATTCACCCTCTTGAAAGTCAAGGGATCTTCTTTTTGCATCAACATGGATCTTCATGTGCTCTTGAGCCCTTTTGAGGTTTACCTTGCATTGTTGAAGTAGAGTTTGCATGCGGTCCAACTCTTCTTTTCCAAGGGGGTTGAGCTTTTCATTGAAGATCACGGTAGGAAGGGGCACCCAATAACCATACAATGCTTCGAAGGGAGAGAATCCAATTCTCGAATGAGTGGAGTTATTGTAAGAAAATTCAGACAAGTGCAGCCATACATCCCAAGGTTTCTGCACATCATGACAAAAATGTCGCAAGTTTCAAGCCACTTATTGACTCTCTCGGTCTGCCCATCCGTTTGGGGATGATAGGCTATGGACGGAGCCAATTTGGTCCCCATGGAGCTGAAAATTGTTTGCCAAAACTGACTCATAAGTTTGGTGTCCTGGTCATGTACTATGACTTGGGGTAAGCCATGCAACTTAAAAACATGCTCCATAAACTGAGCTATAACTTGGGATGCTGTAAACTGGGATTTTGTAGGGATGAAATGGGCTGCTTTAGTGAGTCGGTCAACTACCACATATATGCTATCCCAACCCTTCTTGGTTGTAGGTAAACCAGTGATGAAATCTATGGTAATGTGGGTCCATTTTCCTTCGGGGATAGGTAAAGGCTGTAACAATCCACCTGGTTTAAGAGTCCTATCTTTATTTTGTTGGCAAGGCGCACATCTAGACACAAAGTCTTTAACATCTCGCCATAGGCCTTTCCAATGAAAGCTTTTTGAAACTCGGTCATGTGTTTTAGAGACCCCTAAGTGGCCAACAATCGATGAAGAATGCATCTCTTCAAGGATCCTTTGGGTGAAGGGGGAGGCATGGGAAA
The DNA here is from genome assembly GCF_053477565.2 of Lygodium microphyllum. NCBI lineage: Eukaryota > Viridiplantae > Streptophyta > Polypodiopsida > Schizaeales > Lygodiaceae > Lygodium > Lygodium microphyllum. The sequence continues at coordinate 77,699,047 of NC_141163.1, read as the reverse complement.
TCACGATACGGCCATGGATCCAAATGAGGACATTGTGGAGCTGATATTGGGAATTGTCATCCATGACACCTTGCTGTAATTTCTGGAAAAGAGGGTTGAGTTCAGCATCAAGCAAGTATGCGTCTTGGAGCTCTTCAATCCAATCATGGTGGAGTTTAGTGATGGATGAAACCTTGCATGCCCACATGCGAGAGAGTGCATCAGCCACTACATTGTCCTTGCCACGTGTGTGGGTAATCTCAAAGTCATAGTTTTGTAGGGTAGCAACCCATCTACGTTGTTTGGGAGTGAGGTTGGGCTGAGTCAAGAAGTATTTGAGCACATGGTGGTCACTTTTCACCTTAAATCTGCTGCCATACAAGTAGTGATGCCACTTTTTGATAGCATGAATGACTGCCAACATCTCTTGATCATAGACATGCAACTCTCTCTCTTTATCATCCAATTTTTGGCTTTCAAATGCTATTACCCCGTGTTCTTGCAGTAAGAGTGCACCAATACCCCATCCACTAGCATCACACTAGATGGTAAAATCCTTTGAAAAGTCGGGGCATACGAGGATGGGGGCTGAAGTGAGCAAGTATTTCAGCTCTGTTGAAAACTGCGGTCAGCCAATTCATCCCATAGAAAAGCCTCTTTTTTCAGCTTGTCTGTTAACAAGGCTACAATTGTGGCATAATGGCGAATAAATCTCCAATAAAAAGAGGAGAGGCCAAGGAAACCATGCAAGGAGGTAGTGGTAGTGGGGGTGGGCTACTCCCGGATACATTGCACTTTCTTAGGATCAGCTTGGATGCCTTTTTCACTAACAATGTCTCCTAAGTACTCAACCTCTATTTGCATGAAGACACGCTTGCTTTCTTTGGCAAATAGTCGATGCTCTCTCAGTACATCAAAAATTTGCCTGACATGCTTCAAATGCTCATGCAATGACTTGTTGTAAATGAGTATATCATCAAAGAATACCAACACAAACTGGAAAAGCCATGGCTGCAATATTTTGTTCATTAAGCTCTGAAATGTGACGGGTACGTTAGTGAGCCCAAATGGAATGACAAGGAAATGGTACAAGCCACGGTCAGTCCGAAAGGCTGTTTTGACTTCATCACCCACCCTCATTTGGATTTGGTGGTAACCGGTGTCGTCGCGTTAAGAGTTGAAGGTCTATCACCGGGGCTTTTAGTGCAGAAGAAGAGTTTAGGATTCAAGATTCGGGAAGGGAAAATGGATTGGGGTTTAATAAGATCCGGGATTTAGAAATGATTTAGGTACGAAAGAAGAGTTCAAGCCTTTTCACTATGTACTTAGCATACATGAACAGAAGGAATAAGATTAACTTGATTACATCAAATGTCTCTGGATACATACATCATATCATAAAGGATATTTTCAGATTCTCAATTCATTTATGAATGTCAAATGCAAGCTCTAATGGCATTTATTTCAAGTACATAGATGGATTTCAACCCTTTGGTTCAAGTATATTGATGATAGATTCAAATGCATCCAAGATTTGGGCCAAAGATACATGAAATGAATTGAAAAAGTATAATTTTGGCTTCAGCCCTATTTTAAAACAGAAAATTCCAGCCCCTAATCAAGTTCAAAATGAGTGCACAAACTCAAGAGGAAGCACTTCTCATCATTCATGAACAATGTCCTGAAGAAAAGAGGCCATTTCCTTCCATTACAACCATACAAATCCCATTTTTGCTCATAAAAATGGACCATAACAGTGGGCTGCCCTATTTATGACTGGTTATTTCAGCCCATAACAGCCCATAAGTCTTCAATATCCTCACCCTTTGCTTGCCCCAAAGTCACTCAAGTACTTGGGTACAAGTCGGGCTTCATTGGACCAAGAATAAGGTAAACAAAATGAGAGAAGTCGTGCTTAAGAGCAGGCTGAATACTCTTCTCTCAGATTTCCCTCTTTTATAGATTGTTTCAGCATGCATTTTCATCAGACCAAAGAGGCAGAGAAGTGGAGCTCTCCCCATGTTTACATCTTCAGTAGTTGGGCCTGTTGAACTTCAGTTTGCATGCTCCATTTCATGCACCATAGCTCCAGCTCTCTCCAGTTTGCCTCAGACAGTGCAGCCCGCATTTTGTACCGAAAAACGCAGGCTGCTCCCTGCTCAGTCCCTGGTCACTTTTTGACCAGCGTAGGTCACTTGCTGGTCACTTAAGTCTGTTACTCCTGGTCCCATGTGGACCTAGTGGACTTTTGGCAGTTTTTGGTATCTTTCTTGGGTTCTGACCATATTTTTGTACCTGAATTAATGTGATTTATCCTGTAGACTGTCAATTCCTTCCAGATGACCAAGTTGTAGGTTCCCATAGACTTATTTTTCATAAATATACATGGTATAACTGAAAATTATATGCTAAATACAAAAGAACTTGTGTAACTAAGGTGGTTATTGAATAACAATGTCTGAATTTTGTATGCAAATTTCTCATATAACTTCCAGTGAAGCTCTTCTGTGTTCATAAGAATCCCATGATTTATATTATGAAAAATAAACTCTTTGACATTCACCCCCTCCTAACTTGCACATCCTCTGGCATGTGCCATTTCATAAGATTACAGGTCAAGGAGGGTCTTCTTCTTCATCTTCATTCTCTAAGTCTTTTTCTTCCTGCAAGTCTTCAAGTAGAGGGCTTATATCTAAGTCATCAAGTTCATAAGTTGAAGATTCTCTTCGTTTGAAGAGTTTGATTCGTTTCCCAGCTATTGGAATCTTAATCATGGTCCCATCCATTTCAGCCAAAGAATAAGTAGCATTATTATGTACTACTTTTAAAACATATGGTCCAAACCATCGCTTGGCTAACTTCCTATGAGCACTATATTGATTGTCCAGGCTGCTATCATAGACAAGAACCCAATCATTCTCTTGAATAGCTCTTGGACGGAGTCGATGATGCTTGTCAAACCTCTTCTTATTCTTTAATCTTGTTGTTTTTAGCCTTTCAATGGCTGTTTTGACATCTTCTTGCCTTCTTTCAAGTTGCCTTATGCGTACAGTCAGCAATTCTTCTCTATTCATACCTTCATCCCAAGGCAAGATACTCCATGTGACAATGGATTCCTCAATAGGCATAACGGGTGGCTGTCCATACATGAGTTCAGCTGGCATATCTCCTGTCACTGCACTATGGGTAGTTCTATCAGCCCATAATGTGAATGGTAGCATTTTAGGTCATTCCCTTAACTTTCCTTTGCATGATTTTGCTAAAGCTTTAAGAATTGGTTGATGGCCTCTTTCACTCTTACCATTGCCTTCAGGATTGTAGCCTGAGGTAAGAGATAGCTTAATTCCCAATTGAGCAAAGAAATGGCAAGCCTCATCGGCATCCAATTCTCCTCTATCAGCAGTTACTTTAGCAACACATCCATACCTGCAAAATACTTCTTCAAGTAAAAATCTACAAACAGCATCAGTGGACTTTGTTGTCAAGGCCTTGCCTTCTACTTGATTTGTGAGATCTTCTCTAGCAAGTACGAGATATCTCATGTTCCAAATTCTTGTAGGCATGGTTACTAAATCAATAACCCATCTATAGTGAATGGATAAAGGATAGGTAGGCTGAAGCCTATCTCTATACTTTATCATAGAATACATTTGACAAGCATGACAAGACTCAACAAAATGCTCAATGTCTTTATACATGTTTTGCCACCAAAATTTCTCTTTTATTTTAGCAAAAGTGCCCCATATGCCTCTATGACTAGCCAATAGGCTTTCATGGAATTCTTGCATGACTTGTCTTTGTGTCTTTTGATCTCCTAAGACACGAACAGGTGCCCTTCCTTTCTTTTTCGCATGCCTCCAAAGGTAACCATCTTTAAGGAAAAAACCATAGGCTTTTCTCTTAATTCTCTTGAACTCTTCATTAGTCCAACCTTCCTTCTTTGTCATAGTACTCAAAAATTGGCCAATTTTTAGCCAATCATCTGCATAATATTCTTCTTTAAAGTGTGAACAAACCATAACAAAACATGGAATATGCTATTTACTAGCTGTCCATTGTCCTTCTTTGGTTGATTCATCCTTCCTTGCTGATGTAAAAGTTGTTTTAACAGCTGAACCTGTTGTTCTTGCTGTAATTTTTGTTCTACCTGCATTAATAGCATCATTTATAAACTCTGATTCTTCTTCATCCATCATTCCTTCTTCATCCATATATCTAGCACGTGAAAGCATGTCAGCAAACAGGATTATCTCTACCTGCAATATGTTTCAAATCAGGATTTAAGGATTTAATATAGGCTATCCATCTTACCATGGCTATGTCAGGAGTGGAACAGTTGGCGATCATGCCCAAGAGTGGAAGGCAATCTGTCTCAACTATAACATGTGCGCCCATGAAGTACTCCCTGTCACATTTTAATGCAGTTACTACTCCCCAAAGCTCTCTTTTAATTTGAGCATACCTTCTTTGTCATTCATTAAGAACCTTTGCTCCAAAACGAATTACATATATTTTGCCTTCAAGGTCGTCTTGTCCAACTGCCCATCCTATTCCAATAGGACTTGTGTCCACTGTGAGTATAATGGGCTGTCCATTAGAGTAGTTAGCCCTCTTTAAAGTGGGGGCTGAAATCAGCATTTTCTTGAGTTTTTGAATAGACTAAGTGTGTTCTTTTGTCCATAGAAACCTTTGGTCCTTTCTTAGAAGCTGATAAAGACTTTCAGCAACATGGGCAAAATGTGGAATCCAAATAAGGTAGAAGACACATGCACCAAGAAATCTTCTCGCCTCTGAAACATTTGTACATTTTTCTTGCATTTTGCCAATAGCATCTATTTTGGATGGAGAAGGCTTTCGATCATATGGACCACACATATGTCCGACCACAAGGACTTCTTCGACTCCAAAAACAGATTTAGCTCCTGAAAGAGTAAGATGGACTTCTTCCAATTTAGACAAGATTTAAGCACAATCATTAATATGATCAGAGATAAACTTTTGACATCTAAATTCATTGAGTTCTTCATTTTTCTCATGAACTTCACATCCTTTGATTGGAACATCATCAAGAAAAGGAAGAGTCAATTGAGGAATATAATCCCTCAATACTTTATGCATAGCATTCATCATGTGAGCTACTGAATTTGTAGCCCCTTGAGGTAGAGTACACATGCGGACTAGGCCAAGAGGCGTCTTCATTGTGGTAATGTCACGGCTTTCCAAAGCAAGCTGAAATTGGTCGCAGCCTGAATATAAGTCTCCCATGAAATAGATTGCCCTACCTGCAAAAGCTTCAGCAAACTCATCCACAATTGGTCCTGATCCAACATTTCTAATATTGACTTTATTGACGGGTTGTAAATCTTGAATGAATCGTAAAGATCCATTCTTCTTAGGTACGGTAAACCAACGGTTGGAATATGGAGCTGAAGATGGCTCCAATATTCGTATTTTAATCTTTTCATTTAAAAGTTCCAATAACCTAGGCAAATGAGCCCTTGGAACTGGAATTGGTTTAAGATTCCAAGGCACATGTGGGACCGTAAAAATTACCATTGGTGCCACAATGCTCGGATCCACACACCCAATTTCATGTGGCTGAAATGAAAAGGCTTTACCATGGTTCTTTAACATCTACATGAAGATTTGCTTTTCAGTCGGCAAGAGAAAAGAGTCTTCACCAATTTTCAGCTTTTGTAGACTTTCTGATGTAAACTGGTGACCAATATCTTTAGGATCACGAAGACTTGGTTGTTTGGATACCCTTTCTGCCAGTCCTTCGCTTTCAGGTGGTAAAGGAGTAGCTACCGGCTTGACCTTCTTATCAACTGTTTTATACTTTGTTTCTACTCTTGCTTCATCCTTGTTTGGCTGTCCAAAAGCTTCATAATCTGCAAATTATTGAATTATGTCATACATATCCAATGTACATACCTGTATGGACTGATTTTCAACTTGATTCTCTGCATGAACGGCTATATAAATTTCAGCCATTGTATCATTATAATTCAGCCCATAAAATAGTCTCGAAATTTCTTCATCTTTAGGTAAAACATCAATTTGCTTCAGCTCTTGCTCCATATGACTTAAATACTTTTTTTCAGCCCTGTTCATGGCTGAAAACTATTTATAACAGCCCACACCATTGGCTGAAAAAACTTGCAAATCAGCTTTTGACCTTGCCTCCTTCATATGTGGAGGCAATTTTTTGTGACATGATGCACTGCCATAGCCTCCACTTATAGCAGTGCTACCCGAAAACCCTTAAATTCTCGAGCATTAGGAGAAACAAGATGATCTCTCAATCGATCCCTATTCCGATGGTGATTAACACAGACATTTAGGAATTGAACAGCTTTATCATTATCCTTGCTTCTTATCCGAGCATATGATAAACCATCATCAAGAGCCTTTGTCTCTAAGCGAGACTCGGAAATAAATGGTTGTCCAAGAATGATAGGATAACTGCAGGAATCTTGAACAAATAAATGAAATTCATCTTTTACATTACCAATAGTAACTTGTACATAAGGACATGCTGCATAAAGATCACCAGAAGAGTTATTGGTTGCCTTTATGCGCCATCCTGGGTTCACATCAATGGGCCATCCACCATTCTCGTAGAGACTTCTTGACATAACATTAATTTCCAATCCATGGTCTATAAGGGCAATGCATGGAGTTTCTTTCTCACCGATTTTAACAACAGTTTCAGTAGTCACCCTTGCCCAATGGATACGGGAATAGTGACTACTAGGAATAAAGTGAGTTTCACTTTCTTCTTGCATATTGTGAAGAAGAGTCTCTTTCTTATGCATGGGCTGTACTTTAGATTTGAAATTTCCCACCATTATGGCTTCTTCAGCTTCTGCTCCATAAATGTCTTCATCTTTGGCTTCTATGGCTGCAATCAATTCTTTGATTGCCTCCAATCAAATCCCTTGAGTTTTCAGCTTCTCTTCATCCTGCAAATACACATGAAGTACTTGCAAAAAAGCATGTACAAATTCTTTAGTTTCCTCACCAACATATTGTCTTTTTCGTTTAATTACATCATGAAATCCTCATTTTGCAATACCGAGAATTTCACCTAATGTAAATTCAATTCTACTTCCAAGAAACCTTTCCTCTAGGATCCGTTTAAGATCCGTTGCGGTCTCAATGTCAGACTACAACTTATAACTGGGATGTTTGCTTTTTCTTTTTCCTTCTGTCTTCTTTGCTTGAGGGGCATCTCCCATGTCATATTCTGGTGGCGGTGGATTTTCAGCAGCCTTCTATTGGTCTGGTTTACTTCTTGTTATGCGTTTAGTTGGTCTTGAAGAAGAAGGACAGGCAACATCTTCATCTCTTCTTCTCTTTTCTTCTATCATGGCTGTTAAGATTGTGGGAGAGAAGGAGTCTCACTTTTAGCTTTCTTGCTTGCACAATGGGGGAATACACACAAAGATGGAGGCTGAAAACAGTTTTCCTCTTCTTAGTTGTGTAAGCCAAAAGAACTCTAGTACATAGAAATAGAAGAACCCTATATATGGGTCTCAAACCAAACTCAACTAACTAAGGTGGCATACTAACTGAGCCACAAACTAGAGTAGATAAAGATAGCTATCATGTAGCTATTATTCATGGGCGGTGTACCAACCGCATCTGCCAACTGACAAGTCGGTGACATAAATGCACAACGGTCATCCTGGAATATCACGAGTGGAGCTCGATATCTTAGCACTCCCCCTCGAGCTCAATCCCAATTCCTGCACACCAAGCAGGTCTCTGAACTTGCGCAGCTTCTCTGTGCCCAATGCCTTCGTAAATATGTTAGCTACCTGATCCCCTACGCTGACATAAACTAGATCAATAAGACCTAGTAAAACCCTCTCCCGCACATAGTGATAATGCACCTCAATGTGCTTTGTTCTAGCATGATAGACTGGGTTATTTGCCAAGTGTATACTGCTCATGTTGTCACAATAAATGACAACTGGCCCATCTGTAGGCTGATGCATATCATAAAGTAGCTTATGCAACCAAGCTACCTCACATGCAGCCATTGCTGCACCCCTGTACTCGGCCTCTGTGCTCGACAAGGCAACTGCAGGCTGTTTCTTGCTGCTCCAAGTGACTACAGCACTCCCAAAAGAGAACACATATCCACTGGTAGATCGTCTATCAGAAATACTACTAGCCCAATCAGCATCAGTGTATCCATGCAGTTGTATCTGAACCCCAATCTCATAAAATAGTCCATACTGCAATGTGGACTTCACATACCTGAGTATGCGTCAAGCCGCATCCAAATGCAGTTTCCTTGGAGCCTGCATAAACTGACTTACCAATCCAACAGCATAGCTCAAATCTGGCCTGGTAATAGTCATTCCCCCATTGTGCAAGCAAGAAAGCTGCAAGTGAGGCTCCTTCCTTCTCTCCCACAATCTTGACACTGCAATGATTCTTTGGGCTCCGGATCACCGAGAGGTGGGCAAAGTTCCCCCCGGACCGGGTTGTGCACCCCTTTAGGGTCTTTGATGACAAGGGGGGTCACCCCTCTTTTGTCTTGCCACCTTACTTGGCATCGAGCTTTTCCTCACCCGAAATATACACGGCATACATTTATAAATTAGACACCTAGCATGAGATGCATTTCAAAAATCAAAATTTTGGGCTTTTCATGAAGTGCATGGAATTGGAATGGGGAATAGGAATAGAGAGCTTACCGGCAGTGACTCACTGCCTACTCACCCTTATACAATGGATTTTTTTCTTATCACTTCTTGGCTCAGACAATTCACAAGAAGCCAAATGGATTATGGGTGAGCAAAAATATAATCACAATGAAGCTTCAACATGAGTAAAATCCATTTCAGTGCCATAAGATCAAAGGGAAATGACTAGGATTAATATTCAGCATACACTCAATGTCTGGGACTCCTATTATCTACTTGGACTCATACATTCTCTCAAACAAGTGGATGGGATTCAACAAGAGGCTTAAACGAAGAGAATGAGAGCCAAGAATCAGTTACCTTGAGTCTTTTGGAGAAGAAGGCAACCACTAGTGCCACCTCAGTCCTTCATGAGAGCTCCACTTTGATCCCGCATGCTCCATAGCTCCAAAATGGTTGTGCTCCGTCAAGAAAGGGTAAAGTCAAGCTTGGGGCAGGATGGCTTAGGACCTTCCCATGAAGAGTTCTTGCTGAAATTGAAGTTCTACTCCATAGCCATGGCTGCCCACAAGTGCATGCTTTCAAATCTTGCTTGTAATCTTCTTCACGTGCTTCTTGATGGTTGAAATCTTGAGCTAGGCTTGAAGAGGGACTCCCGGGGACCAAGAAAATACCAAAATCTTCAAGATTTCTGAGCTTGATGCCAAGGTTCCATGGCTGCCATGGACTGCACCAAACTAGGGTTTCTTGAAGTGAAAAAGGGAGTCCAAGAGCTGAGGAGGATGCCTCTAATGCTGCCCAAGAAGGTTGCCAAGATCCAGGAGTGAGGTCAAGAAGGAGATGAGGGATGGGGGGGCTGTCTAGCAGGCCAGGAAGCAGCCCATTTTTTGCGCCGCAAATTTTGGGGCTGCTCCTAGGGCTACAGGTCAAGGTAGATTAAGCTTATTGTTGCTCTATATGCTGCTCCAGCTGAAGGGAAGGCATTGGGACCAGCCATTCTTGCTGAGGAAGAGGGGGGCAGCAAGATTTCTGAGGTTCTTGGGCTGGAGCTTCCATGGAAGCTTCGGGAAAGGAGGAAAGAGAAGGTCTTCTTGAAAAGTAATTGAGTTTTTGGCATTCTCTAACTGTGCTACCCTCCTTTTTGCCCAAAACCCTTAAAAAAAACTTGCATGAAAATTAGTAACGACCTGTCAAATTTGTCTATCTGCCTCTAGATGTGTCCATGGTTCTTGGGAAAGCTCCAAGAAAGGTTGCCATAGTCTTCAAGAGGGCTGACAGCCTGCTTGAGTACTCCTGTGTACCTGTGAAAGAGATGTAACTGGAGTTTTCTAACTATGGGAAACTATGAGAGCCCTAAATCTATGGGAAAAGAGAATGATCAAGGACAAAGCTCTGATACCACTTGTAATGAAAGAGACCTAACTGTCCTAACTAAGGGGAAGGAGAGAGAGAAGGACTGCAGAAGAAGAAGAAGAGGAGAGAGAAAGGAAAGAAGAAGAGAGAGAAAGAGGGAGAAAGGAAGAAGAAGAGGAAGAAGAAGAAGATTAGTGGTGCATATTTTTGAAGTGTCATGAACAAGGAATACTAAGCCTCTAGGCTATCCTAACTGGTGCATGGAAAAGAACTCAAATTTATCTTGATGGTATGATATGAAGGCAGTAGTTTCTCTATCTTATAGCCTTCTTGATATCCTCCTAGCTTAAAAGGAATACTTAGGAGCTTTAACTTGGTAATCATAGCATTGTTAGTTGTGCTTATTCTTGCCATATTAAAATAATATTCAAGGGGTTTGATCTAGACTTCATCATCCGCCTCAATGTTTGATCCTTTCCATATGAATTTGGATAACTTGATTCCTCAAAAAAAAAAAATATCGTGAAGCTTAGCATCCATGTTTACGGAAGGTACTTGGTAATCAAGGCCACATCATTGAGGCCATTGCTTTTAGGATAGCTACAACTCTTTCTCTCTTGAACTTACAAGCCAAAATGTGAAGGCAACACATATATAGCTATTCGATAACTTATTCATCTTGTTTTTCTTTGATATCACGTATAATGTACTCAACTGAAAAGCCTTCAACGATACCATTTAGTAGTCCATCGAGAGACTTTTCTTAAGCGACGCTATTGGGTAGTTCTTAGAATAATACATCTCTTGAGTCCACTCTACAATGGAAAGTTCTAGCCATAACCCACAAGATCGATATCAATCCGAGTTTTGAATTTGATGCTAAGGTCACATATTAGCTTATCTAGCATTGATCCTTGAGCCACTGCATTTGCAAGTCAACTCTGTTGGGGCCAAAGGCCCCTCTGCCTAGCCGCCAATGTATTACTACAATGAAAGTACCCGCGCGTGCACACTACAAGCGGCAAACACCCATCATTGTCACTTCATTCTTTATTCTTTTAGTGAAATTTGAATAAAGGGAAGATCGTCACACATTGTGACTCTTGGATTTCCCACATTCTCTCTCTCTCTCTCTCTCTCTCTCTCTCTCTCTCCTTCCACCATAGTTCTTACTCTCGCTTGTGCTTCCACTCTAGGGCTTGCCTCCCTTCAATTGGTATTAGAGCATTCTTCTTTGTGAGCTCTAGTGTGGCACACTCTTGCCCTCCATTTGAATACCTACATCAATCATCTCTTTGTTGGCAGCCATAGCTACTCCGTTTGAGCTTCCTATTGGTTGCATTCTTCTTAGGCACTCTTTGAGCCTTCTCAAGCAAGTTGGAGTAGCCCCCCATAGCTCTCATCCTGTTGATGTAGCATCACGTTGTTTGAAACAAGTCATTTTTTCAACAACAACTCACGTTTTTTATCTCCTACATCATATCTTGTTCATTAGGTAGCTATATAACCACTTGGTTTTGATACTTGGCATTGATCCTTACACTTTTGGCATTCGATTTGAGTGCTAAGCTTCGATTTTGGAGTGTTATGATAGTCCACATATTGTCATAAAATAGGATAGCACTTATCTTTGATGTCTACACTTATTGCCATTGGTTGGATGATGCCCGATTATGCCACCCGGTTAATGCTTTATATCTTCAGGGATGCCGTGCAATTTCTTGGAGTTGATTTTGGACTGATTTAACCACTTCATTTACTCTATTTTGGCTTAGGTTTGCTAGCTAGAAATACAAGGTAGCACTCTATTTGATGCTTCTATGGGTCAACTTTGTTGGTCTTATGATGCTCGGTTATGTTGGGGTGATGTCTACATGTATGGGAATGCTATGCCTGTGTTAAGAATTGGATTTGGAACTGGCTCAAGAAAGAGAATCATGAAGAATTTTGTAGGGTGGCACATCAGATAGTTGAATTCCATTTTTTGTGCGAGAGATGACTGCGGGTAGAAGTGGAGCATTCGGATGTTGTTTTCCAACACTTAAAAAAAAAGCTTTGTTTTTGAATTAGGCTCCCTCTTGTACTTTATTACTACCTTGGGGAAAGGAAGTTGTTGCTTGTGAAGAACTAGAAGAATTGAAGTCTAACTATGGTTCATACAAGGGCACAATATGCCAAATGTGGGTTGATCGCATTCGCATAAAGAGAGAATATGGATGGTGAAGCAGAGCTCGAAGAGAGCAAGTGGAGACGTAGAGACAGAGGAGGAGGATGGCGAGGGCAAGGGATAGTCACGATGTGTATCGATCATTTCACAAGGATGACTATAGTTCACATAATAAGGGGGGTGCTTTTTTTTACGCATGGCATACGCTCTTGCCAGAGAAGACGTGAGGCTGTGTAGCCTACCCTTGAGAAAAGCCTCAGGTCCGTTTATTCTCCTTCCAACAATTGATGCATGTTTAATCATCTAATTGGCACAAGTATGTTCATTCTGCCATTCCAAGGCTTCTCATCGCTCAAATTAAACAGTCCTGCCCGCATACAAGAATTCAAGCCTTGCTGCATTCTCAGAGAACGATGGTTTCTGCATTGGGAATTGTCAGACCTTTGTAATTTCTCAAATTATTGTAGCTCCATTATCAGTTAGCATGTCAAACAATGATTCGAAAAAAGAATATTGAGAGTCCAGAGGAATCACAAATGGCGAAAAGCTTAATGATCAAGCTTTTGATGAAACGAAGAGATTTAAGAAAAGCTAAAAGGCTTTAATGCTTCTTTCGTGGGAAGAGAAAAGCTAAGGCTTAAAACACCTTAATTTTATTTGAATAGCCAAAAAGCAGGACTAGGAGGGTAAGGGGGATCATCAAATTTGAGAGAGAGAGGCTTGAGGTTGAGCTTTGTATCCCTCGCCTACATGGAAGTTTTCTTCATCAAGAAGGTGGCTTGAGTCCGAGCTTGGTGTTCCTCACCTACTTTAAAGTTCGTCATCAAGTTCTATGGAGTGGCTTTGAGTCGAGCTATGAACTCCTTGCCCTCTTTGAAGTTCTCGTCATCAAATTCTACGAGAGAGGCTTGAGTTCCAGCTTTGAGCTCCTCACCTTCCTTGAAATTCTTTCCACAAATCCTGACATTCCACCTTCTTCTATTCTCTCTTAGATTGAGATCAAGAGAACGACTTTGTCTTCTAATTGGCGAGTGAACCTTTGCTTGCTTAAAAGAGACAAGTTCTATCTCAAGTGGATGTCTTTTGATCATATCCGAGAGTTTATTGATCTTGTATCTTATCTACATTTTTAATCAAAGAAATTTGTTTCTCATTCATCTTGAATCTAAAATTAAAACTCCCATCACAAAAAGTGTCCCTGCAACGAGCAACTTTCACAAATCCCCACATAATTTTCGTGTGACATCTAGTGAATTCGATATGAAAGCATCACTTCTCATCATCGAGATGGAAGACTCTTTGAATAATCTATCCTCTTCATCGATAGCTTTTTTTTTCAATTAATGAGATGAAGAAATTATTACAAACTCTTTCTTTAGCCATTATGATACAAAATCAAGAGATGCAGTTATCTATGCAGTAGTAGTAGCAGTTAGCAGCAGTTGGATCAACAATGACTATTGCATCAAGAATATGAGCATACTCATGGTGTGATCAAAGGGATCAAGGCTGTGGTTAGTGAGCGCAAATTATTTAATGGCTAGAATGTTTTAGCCTATATTAAAGCCTTTGAAAGCCAAATGCACTTCTTTATAGTTCCGACCAACTTGACCAATTACTTCTTACAGCTTGTCATACCTGCTTTGCAGGTTAGAGTGACAAATTTGTTTGTGCAGGACTCTAACTGGAACATTTTCAAGAAAGTGCTCAAAGATGAATATTTTCTGGAGGATTATGGTATTTCTACATGAAAGACATTCAGAGAGTAGGTCTATCATCCCAACAAAGGACTTGTAGCTTTCAAGTTGTTGCAAGAGTTTAAAAAGCGATACAACCAATTGGATGCGCTAGAACAAAGAGCTTTGAGCTCGGAGAAAGTAGAGTTATTCTTGTAGGGGGATGATCCTGCACTTTAAGATGAGTTCGGAGAGCTTCTTGAAGATGGTACGCAACCTATGGGATTGAAGACTGATTGGCAGAATGCTCTTGATGAGGTTTCTACACTTACAAAGAGGCGGAGATGGAAGGCTCGCTTGCAGAATGGAATGGAATCACCATTAGCAATATCTTCTCCTACCTGACCTCTCCTACTTCTCCTATTGTATCATCCACTACTCCTATTTCTCATCCTGTGTCTATGCCTATGCCTATTTCTATTGCGGTTGTTAGACCATCTGCAAAACCAAATGTTGAAGATATGGTGGAGAAATTTTTAAAGAACTTAAAAGATCTATAAATCAAGATGACCCGAATGGAGCAGCAACCACTTAATCTAGCTCCAATTTCAGCCCCAACTTTTTCTACTCTTGCAAAATCTTCCCGGAATGATCATGTTCGTTGTTGCATGTGGTGTGATAGTCCAGATTATGAGTGGAAGGACTGTCAAGATTTTGAAGAGGCAAAAAGGTTGAAATTGGTAGTTTGGAAGGACAAGATGATATGTTTTGGAAAAACAGAGCAGCCGATCAAACCCAATTTCGATAAGGGTGGTATGAAGAAATTGTTGGAGAAGTCTCTTTTGTGCTCTTCTTATGTGATGTGAGAGGTGGCAAGAGAAGCTACTGCCTATGGCCTTCAATTGGAGTAGTTACCAAAGGACAAATCTCCTTTCTGGTCCTATGCACTGCATGCAAAGAAGAAGGGAAAATCTTCGTCATCCAAACTTTTAGCCATAGGTGATGCGATCAGAAAAGGGATTGGATGTGATGATCGAGTTGATGTCTTTTCTATCTATGCTTATATGGCAAAATCTCAAGAATATAAAGAGTTTATTGAGGAGAAGCGAAAAGGATAGTAATCAGCTTGAAGGTTCAAAGAGGGTGACTAGGAGGAATGATCCGATTTCTTAGTCTTTTTCAAGACACCGAAGCAGAGTATGGCTGATGTTCAGAAGTCAAAAGTACAGGAAAATCAAAAAGTCCCAAAGACAAAGGATACGAAGCCGAAAAAACAACCTGGATTCAAGCTATTTTTCGACATTGAGACGACTACGAACTTGAAAAAGGTACTCGAGGATAGGATTCTTAAATGCAAAATTGAATTCACTCTTGGAAAAGTCTTGGGAATTGCCAAAAGAGAATTTCATGATGTTATCATCGACATCATGAAAAGAAAATGATAGGTTATTGGGGAGCCGATATAAGATATAATCCATCGAGAGGCTTTAGCAGTTGCTAAGGCTATTATCTATGGGTTACAGATTGAGGAGATTGATTTTGATGAGAAGATTACCAAGGAGTCTACAAATGGAGCTTTCATTAGGGCCAAAAACACTTCAAAAAATGTACTTGTAGGAAAATGATTAAGTTGCTAATTAGTTGAGATTTTAGGAGAATGAAAACGTCAAATTTGGTTGCTCAGATGTGATTAATGAGAGAATATTGAATTCATCAAAGATCTAAGCCATTAATTGTCCCTCAAATTTAATTTATGTCAGTGTCACCTTTTCAGCCATTTTTTGTCTTGGAACTTGGGAGAATTTGTATTTTCGAGAAATATCCACCTATATCGTGATTTGTCTACTCCCGCGTCTTCTTTTCACATACTGTTTCTCCATTCTCTTTCGCCATTCTCTTCTTTGTGCTCACTTTCTTATCACTACGATCGTTGATCTACTAAAATGTTTAGCAACACCTCTACAAGCGATACAAATGCGAGCACATGCAAATACAAACTTACCATCCAACTAGATCCAATTTATTCATCTTGGAGAAGTTACATACATCGTCGAGTACTAACAGATGAGATGAAGGCCAACAGATTGCGAACTCAAGGAAAGAAACATATAGATTTGTGGGTAGATGGAAATATTTATCCAAAGGATCCTTCAATAGGTAAACCTCCTAATTTTTTTAATATTCATGACTACATGAGATATGTTGGGAAAGGTTATAATGGGATGCTTGGGTATTGTAAAAGCTTATACTACATAGCTCAAATGAATGAAATGAGAAAAGCATTATTTGTTGCACAGACAAGCATTTCAGAGCTTACAAATAAGATTGACGCTTTGGAAAATGCTAATAAGTCATTACAAGATAAGTTAACACAATATTAATGAGTTTGGAAATCTCCCAATTTTCATTTTTTAAATACTAAAAAGATGGCACCGAGATAACATGTCCATAAGTTTCTCAAAACCATATGATATGACCTATCATTGGAAAGTGCTTGAAAAATGGAATCTATTGAGCTATAGAGCGCTTGATTTGGAGTTATAGTGCTCAAGTTATAACAAATCCAGAGATTTGACCATGTGTCCCAAACTTATGGGAAATTCCCATATTCCCCAATATGGTCTTAGTTAGCACATTTAAAGAAAACTCCAATAGGATTAAGAGAGATAAAGAGACCTTTAAAAAATATAACTAGCTTGTGTGAGAGAGCAAAGAAAAGAAGATTGAATCTTGCAAAACAATATGTCTCCAACATGTCGGATATAAATATTCGAGAGAGTGGGGAGAGAATCAATTTTTTAAAAGAGACCATGAATAAGAATGATATTTTAAGGATTCTTAGGTCACCTCAAAATATGGATTTGAGAGGCCCAACTCTCAAAGAATTAGTGAAGGACTTAAATGACACAGTAAAAGCAAACGAAATTATAGAGACATGTGATACTGTGGGCATTAGTGTAATGAATAGGGATCACGGGAACATGGCATGGGAACATACCAGTCACACTGACGGTATATAAGGTGTAAGAGGGTATTTTGATGCATCACAGAAATTATCAAGAAACTCTCTTTTCACCTTCTCAAGCTTCCATGGCAATGGATATTACACAATAGGTGGCCAAATTCTACCATGGACTACATCAACCACTAGATACTCATCTAGAATCCCTAAGGCAAATTGACTTGCAAGAATCTCTTGTACAAGCCAAAGCCTTGATTAGGCCTAATGGAGATTAACTTTCTGATAATGACTACTTTCTAGTGGATACTGAAGAAGACTATGATGGCTCAAAGGACCAAGGAAAGAAGTGTCATGAGTGTAGTGAGATAGGGCACATTTGAAAGTGATGTCCCAATCGCTAATGCTTCCTTTGCAATGGTCTTGGACATATCTAAGTCGATTGCCCTGAATCGGATCAAGAAGATGAAGAACTAGTGGTGGTTAAACAAAGCTATGCAAGTTTAGCATTCAACTTCCCGCAGAATCAAATAATGATGAAGACATAGAACCCACTCAATTCTTTGAAGATAATTAGAAGTCCTAGAAAGCTCTTCATAAGATGTAATAATCCTTATACTTGTAATGATTCCCTACTACTAATTGCAATAGTAGTTAAAGTGCTATATTGCAATAAATTTTCCTTCATTTCCTTAAGTTATTTTGAGTGCTTGTGTACAATTTCAAATAGTATAATGAAAGCATGGTGAGTCCTGTGAGAGTGCGCAACGGAAGAAGAACATGAACACAGAGGAGGAGAGAGAGACATCAGAAAATGAAGGAAGAAAATCTGCACTGACTGAAATGAATGCTGAATACACTGAAATGGACTGATCAGTCCTTGCACGTAGCCCGAAGCATCAGTGAGGGCACCAGATCAGGCTGATGACGATGGCAGCACCACCACGGAGGAAAAGGATGTCGAAGTGTGCACCTGCTGAAGAGGAAGAAGACTGAGAGATGATCTGCCAAGTGTGGGGGGCTGGCTATATATAGCCAAAAGAGCCCAAAACTGGCCGACCTGCCCTAGGGGCCCTAAATACTGGGCTGACTGCATTTAATGCAGTCGCAAAATGCTGACGTGGCACATCTGGGGCCAGAAAATCCCGAAACAGGGGGACAATACCTGACAGGTGCGGACAGCCTGGGAAATGCAGAAACTGCCCTAAAAATGCACACTGGACCCCGACAAATAAAGGGAATGCATAGAAATGCAAACTGACAGCCAGTCGAGAGTGACTAGCCTCCTCCATCGAAACACATGACAGACATGTCAGAGCTCCTAATGTCCTCGTCTGACTCAGATTGAGGCTCACAGGCAAGAGATGACAAGGCATGACAAACATGACTGCTAACAAGTCCTAATCTCCAAGTCCATTGAGCTTACTTTCTAACTTTGAGATAAGGACATCTCGATTTCTCTAAGGGAGAGAGGATGTAATATCCCGCCTGCATATGATTGGAGATTTTAGGGGAAGGGAGGTTAAAAGGGTATAAATATTTAAACCTTTTTTTTAAAAAAATTAAAGGAAGAGACAACTAATTATAGTCAACATAGATAGATCACGCCATTGTTATGTTCATCAACTCACCACCATTATCCTTTAAAAAGATCACCAGCACACTCTCAGATCCATCAAGTGTTACCTTGACTTCATCAAAATCCCATGATCACCACACAAGTGGGTGTCATTGAAGTAGCCCCAAAAGCATCACTGAGAGAGAAAGAGAGGTATCGTCAAGATTATGCTGACGAGGAGCAACAACAGACCAAATAGCCTTTATATAAGGCTATATGATCCTTAGTCTAAGATAAGCCTTCGGGGAGAAAATCCTCAACATGCCCGAGAGAGAGAGAGAGAGAGAGAGAGAGAGAGAGAGAGAGAGAGAGAGAGAGAGAGAGTGTGTGTGTGTGTGTGTGTGTGTGTGTGTGGAGAAAAGGAAGAGGAGAAGGGAAGAAGAGGAAGTAGAATAAGGAAAGGAAGAGGACGGGTTAAAGAAAGAGATAAGAAGAGGTAGGGAAGAAGAATAAGAGGAGAGAGGAGAGAAAGAGATAGAAGAAAAGGAAGAAGAAGATAAGGAGAAGAGAGAGGTATAGGGAGAGAAAAATATAGAAAAGAAAATAGAGGAGAAGAAGAGAGAGAGAGAATAAGATAGAAAAAAAGAGGAGATAGGTAGAGAGAGAGAGGGAAGATAG
The DNA here is from genome assembly GCF_053477565.2 of Lygodium microphyllum. NCBI lineage: Eukaryota > Viridiplantae > Streptophyta > Polypodiopsida > Schizaeales > Lygodiaceae > Lygodium > Lygodium microphyllum. Next base: position 77,680,017 of record NC_141163.1, on the reverse strand, counting down.
GGAATGAGAGAGAGTCAAAAATATAAAGAGGAGAGAGAGAGAGAGAGAGTTGAAGATAGCACGTTCATGATGATAGAAAAACATGGCCCTGTGAAGACACTCCTACTCTACCCTTTTTGCTGGCAAGTCAACCTATTACCTACAAAGGAATCTAGGTGTTTCCTAGCCCTCCTCATACTCTCATGATTTATCATGTCAACTAGTCATCCATAAAAGTTGAGACTATGATTGTCTTTGGTTCATTCCTAGAAATCTATCTATGTCATAAGTCATGGTTTTAATTCTTCAATATCTAGGCCATTACTATGGCAATAATCACTTATTGAAAGTAAAGGTTTATCATGAGGCTATAATAAAGAGAATTATACATGGATTCGCCTTATAGGGTGGAGACTCATATTACCTAAAATTAGTAATGTTGTTTTCAAATTGATCATGTTGTAAACACAGAAAGGACTACGATCAACATATTCTATACTAATCAAGTCATTATCCATAGAAAAAACCATGAGATGAGTAAGCTTAGTCTCTTTTCTTGTTAATAAAACATAGTCCTTAAGGGTAGAATTCAAAAATAACTTTTAAAAAAACCTACAATAGACTTGGTGATCCCCTAGCATGAAATAGACATAAAGGTAGATGCATCATATTATCATAAAAAAGAGAGACTATGTCTATCAAGGTTACACCTCCAAAAGGAAAAAGACTTCTATAATATGAAGAGGCTTGAAATGCATTATCTTGACTCGCAACTTAAGTTATATTGGTAAAGTTTATTGACCTTGTGGGATACCAAGGATGTTGTTTGAATTGCATTTCAACTTCAAGAGATGTTATTCTCAGTAGGAAAAGATTGCCTTTATTAGTTGACAATAGGCTAATTGCCTTGGTTGTGTATTTGTACAAAAGTTTTATGCCCTCATGGGCAAAATTCTAGCTACACACTAAACCTTCCCCAAGGTTAGTGGTGAGAGCCCTCCACCAAGGGGTTAGTTTGACCACATTGGAGGCTAGGACCGGCCCTAGATATGAGAGGTTTCTCCATAGAGAGGACATTAGGCTAAGAGGGAAAAAAGGTGCCAAAGGGGCTTTGGCCGTAAAACCCTTAGGTCTATCAAGGACTAGTCTAACCCCTATGAGGCTAGGATGGACTTCCTTGAAGGCCCTAATGTTAGATATGGGTAGATTAATGGATCATGTGCCTAATTTTTGGACACGAGTTTGAGATTAAGGGACAAAATGTCAAGTTGGCGTTGCACCTTAGAGAATTCGCAAGATAAATACATTGTTTTGTAACTACTTTCAAAGGATTATTTGACATTGTCTTTGTGTCTATGACTATAATTTACATGAAGGAACCAATGTTTAATGGATAAATCAAAGAAGCTATATTTTCATGTCAAACATAAATGTGTTAGGATAATTACATAACTAAGATACACCCTCGAGGAAAGTGGAAAGACTGACCCCCAACAGGTCCAATGGATTGGTGGTCTTGGTGAGTCGAGAAATTTCCTTCAGGATGATGGAATTAGGAAAGTGTCGAATGTTTGACTACCTAATGTGTTGTCTTAAACCCCAATCAATACCGTTTTAAGAGACTAGAGTCAAGACTATATCCTGGGTAGAGGGGCATTGCTCCCCCTCATTTCTCACAAACTATGAACTAAGTGTAGCATTGATCTGCTTTGGTTTGAGTTGACTTACGAATGTATTGGCTCATGAACTAATGCTAGATAAGTTGATAAGTGACCTTAGTGTTGAATTAAGAATCTGGATTCAAGTCGATTCTTATGGGTTACGATCGAAGCCTTCCGTGAGTGGACTCGAGAGAGCCTAGGTGACAAATCTCGTGTTATTCTAAGGATTACAGGGCAGCATCGCTCAGGAAAAGTCTCTCAGTGGACTACTAATTCGCACCATTGATGAGGGCTTTTTAGTCGAGCACATTACTATTAGGCTACAAAGAGCCTTTCTAACATGTAAGTCTAGGGAAGTAAGTCTCTTATGCAAGTGGAGCTACTTTATGTCTCAATCATATTGGTCTAGTCACTTAATCCTAACTTTTGGATGATGGAAGAAAAAAGACTAGTGTTTTAAAGGGCTAAATAGAAAAGCTTATAGACCACATTGGGGGCCTCTATAACCTAAATGGGATTAATTATACCCTCTTTTCCTTAGAAGAAACTTGATAGAGTTAACTCATGTGTATATCTTTAAAAGCAATTCAATATCCGCTTAACTTTAATATTGTGAGCCTAGTAAGAGAGTTTAACTCTCATAGAGGATCTCAACTTAGACTTTACTTAAGATTCTTCTTATCAATCATTTGAAATAGTATAATCTGCTAGGACAAGTAGAAGTAGGGGATCTATTGGTTCCCTTGTGAAAGTATTTTGAGTAGTGTTCCTTCACATTATCTAATAATCACATCCTTTTGTTGAGATATCGAGCTCCACTCGTGATACGCCAGGGTGATCGTTGTGTATTTATGTCACCGACTTGTCAGTTGCAGATGCGGTTGGTACATCGCCCCTGAATAATAGCTACATGATAGCTATCCTTATCTACTCTAGTTCGTGGCTCAGTTAGTATGCCACCTTAGTTAGTTGAGTTTGGTTTGAGACCCATATCTAGGGTTCTTCTATTTCTTTGTACTTGAGTTCTTTTGGCTTACACAACTAAGAAGAGGAAAACTGTTTTCAGCCTCCACCCTTGTGTGTCTTCCCCCATTGTGCAAGCAAGAAAGCTTCAAGCGAGACTCCTTCCTTCTCTCCCACAATCTTGACATCCTTTTTTATATTGGCATTCACTATTACTAAATTTGGCATCAATTTATCATGCAATGATTGGATCTGATTTTTTCCAAGGAATGTGTCCCCTAAAAATTTCACCCCTAAGGTATTATTATTTGGGATTCGCCTATGGCATGACAAAGCATCATAGCATAACGGGAAGAACCTGTTCGCGCGCGGTACTTTCTGTCCCGCTGCACCCGTTCATCTGCTTCGAGGCCATCATGCACGAACTCTATTAGGGTGGGTTCACACTTGCCCGGTGGACAAAAGGGTGAAAAATCCCTTTTTCCACCCATCTACAAGGATTTCCCAAGAGTTTTCCGCCATCTCATTCACATTAGTGGTGGACAAGAAAGGGAGCCAAAGAGAAGACATGGCATAAAGGAGAAGTAACCGTCCTGGGCAGGCTGGAAGAGAGGAGCAAAAACTTGGCCGTGATGTGTCAAAAAAGGCCCCTAAATTTTTTGGCCTTCCACCATGTGTGTGAACATCAAGTTTTCCATGCTGAAATTTGATTGGCCATCTGTATTTGGGATGCCTGTTTGTCTGCTGGGTCTGAACCCACCCTCGTAACACATCTCGCTCCTTACGTTTGGAAACTACGCGTATGAGGAGGGCAAGGTAAAGACAGGGCAAGGAGGTGATGCTCAGCTAGGAAGGATTGAGTTATGTTCAGCTTTTGACACGATCAGTGGATGCTTAACTAGATTTATCAAAATGGCGAATACATGCAATGTGATTCGGATGTCGCTTCAAGATGTACAGGTAAAGGCTTTTGTATCACCTGCAGTCCTGAAAATGCTTTTCGGGAACGCTGATCGATGCATGCAAATGGGCAAGGCTCAGGGGACTCGCCATTCGAGAGGCCGGAATCATCATTGGGTGGATGTCATTCTCTCTCTCTCTCTCTCTCTCTCTCTCTCTCTCAGAAAAAATTATGTCGCTTTGGGGGGGAGGCCGGGGGGGACTTTGTGATTCGTGAACCTGTTTTTTTAACCTCTGCAGTGAACAGATGGCCTGCATCCACACGTTAACATGCTGTGATTCTCATCTGCCTCCATTACCATATATATGTCTTCACTTGTCTGCATTCTCCCCTCAAAAGCAGCCTCTGCAGTCCCAGTAGTAAGTACCCTCAGAGATCGACCCCCGTACCCCATGTGCCCATGCTAAAAAAGGTAAAATCTGCACACAAATTCGTGATATAGATAGATCAAGCTTCAAACTTGCAGTGCCACTCCACTGTCCACCAGAAGCCACACTATGATTCTTCCCTTAAAAGGTTTTCCAATTGATTTGAAGATAGCTTAAAACCTTATCCAAATTGGAGGTTTTTAAAATTTTCCATAAGGGCAAATATTTGCAATGAGATTCCAAATGCACAGGTTAAAATGCTTTTGATCACAGTTTTCATGGTAAGGTCCTGTTCTCCCCCTCTTTTGGGAATCCCTTGGATGAAGAACCTCACTACATTTCCTCCATTATATCCCTTCTTTCCACTCCAGCAGCCAGCCACAGAGGAAGTTTTTGTTTGAAATACATAACTTGCACATCATATCCCTGAGATTACCAGGGTGAGGACATTTCTAAACAGGCCAATGAGGTCGTGAGGTAGCGGTTTGAGTGTAGGTTGAGTTTTTTCGGATGCGTGATCTCAAACCCTGTATGTATCCCGCATTCCCCCGAGGCAAACTAAAACATATCTATTCACGCCCAATCACTCCCAATCAGAGATGCATAAAACAATTTTATTAGTTGCTTCGGAGATCTTGGCATCTTTCATAACTAGAATACTTTCCCATCAGCAAGCTTTGAACTTCCATTTTCATGCTCAAGGTTCTTTTCCCCTACATATGTCTCTGACTAGCTGAGACAAAAGCTCGCATTTTGGAAATCATGAACTGACAGAGTATCTCAGGCTTAAAAGTGCATCTGTGTGTTACCCCTCACATGCTTGTCATTGCTCATACTGCCTGATTTGGACTGTTTATGCAGCTGTGTTGGGATGCTTCATGTGGCTTAAAGTGCATGTGTGTATTACCCCTCACATGTTCATACTTCCTCTTTTGGACTGTTTATGCAGCTGTGTGTTGGGATGCTTCATGGTGGCTATTCAACTTGGGGAGAGCAGCCTCTTGACAGCTAACTATAACACAACACAATATACCCCAATTTAGAGACTTATAATTCCATGCGTATACTCTTTTGGATTATAAAAGGATCATATCAATGTGTACTAAGTCACATTTGGTGCAGTATACCCCAACTTAGTAGCATATAATCTTACATATACTCTTTTGGCTGGTAAGATGATCACTTCATCGTGTACTAACTGACATTATCTGCAGCATATTGCTTTTTTCATTCAAAATGCAGCAACCCTTTCCTAATCCCTGGCACTCTTTGAACCAAAGAAGTTGAGATCCTTTGCCAAATATCTTGTTTGTTTAGCATGGAGATCTTGCAGATTTCAGAGCTCCCACTTAAATTGAAGAAAAATGACATGCAAGAGTTAACGAAGGGCTCATGTAGAATATGTGCTCTAATCATCGAGATAAGTGCCCAACTATACAAGCTTATTTGCAGAAGAATGCTTGATTGGTTAATTGGAATGGGCACAATTTTGCTTGGCATTGGAAAACAAACTCCGAGAAATTGTTCACATTAAGAGAGGTGAGGAAAGAATGTTCAAAAGCCATGCATTGCAGCCTATACACTCTTTAGAACAACCTCAAGGCAATTTGTCATTCATGTTGAGATGATACTTAAAAGATTCTCTACAATCACCTCCAAAGAAAATACTCCTCAAAAACGTTTCAGCAGTTTGCCCCAAAGCAAAACACCAGCAATTCCCATCACAATCTTCTACACTGTTAACTGCATTTTACCAGCTTACCAAGCCACAAAATTTCATTTCTTGCTGCAATGACGCAGGCCAAGAAGCAAATCAGATAAGAAAGCTCTATGTACTTCCAACATCAACTTTAATGTGCTTCTTCATGAACAATGGTTATGCAGTTGTTAAAATTAGTGTGTCCATCCATTGGACTTTGTCAACTTTAGGCTGTTATAGCTCTTTTTACTATGGATTTCACCTTGCACATCCCCCTTACAAGGACTAGCTCTGGATGATCCCCATATATTGGAAACACAATTTACAGCACATGAAGTGTCAGAGTAGCTCCTGCGATGTTTCGTCATGGTGGTTGCATCTTTACAATTGGCATTGTGAGTTGAGTCCCTGGAATTTGCATGCCTCATGGGGCCTATCTCTGGACCCTCCTCTGCAATCATGGGCAGGTCCAGATGGGATGAATGGCTCACATTAGAACCTGTAGAATCAAACAAGGGATTCATTGCATCAGGAACAAAAGCTGCACCCTCTTCATACATGATGTTTATGTATACTTTGGCACGGTTCTGAGACTTCTCAGCCTCTTTCTCTGCTTCCAAGTATTGGGCAAGTGAAGGTGGAGAGGTCATGCTCACATCATCCATATGGTAATCCCTGCAGCTACCGCACCTTATAAATCTCCATAGCTTTCTCCGAGAATTGATGCCATTTCTGCCACCATGCCGAGGTCGGGGATGTGTTCTAGATCCCAACGAGTGGGCACTTGATGGATCTGAGGCTTCTGGTAGACCCATCAGAGAGCCAAGGGTGATGCTTCTTTCAGGGAAAAATGAAAGTGAGGACTGCACAAAGCAGGAAAATAATTCAATAGGTGAGTTGAAACAGGTACTACATCTACTAGTACATCTATTCAATCCAACCACCTGCAAAATAGTTTCCTATCTCCAACATAGGCTCACTTGAAGCCTTCAATGGAGAGGATTTTAATCTCTAATCCCCAAAGAAACGCCTTAAACAAACAAACATTCACTTATGGATTACCTTACACTCAGATCTGCAGAACAAACCCCTAAAGGCACTTACATGGTGGACATGACATCGAGAATTATGCTTTCAGCCATTGAAAAACTCAGTTCCAGTAGATAGAAATGTCAAGAGCCTAAAAAATGCAGCAAATTGCTCTAAACAAATAAAGACTGTTGCAGAAAAGCATATGCACCTGTGTCTCAAAATCTGATGAAGACAAAGATGAGAAGCTTGGGGTAGTGCCAAGAACTGAGGGGTTCGGCTCCACTGCAGTGAAAGCATCAACCAACCTCATCTGGAGTGTCACAGGAGGCAAGCCAAGGGGCCATCCTGAGTTTGGAGCTTCTCCCTGTTGCTGCATCGGAAACAGGGCCAGTTACTCCTATATCTGAGATACCTTTGAAAATCATTTGATGGCAAAGTCATTTCCTACTGTAATCCTATTAGTGCTGCATTTGATGATGCACCCATTATAACCCAAAGTGCTTGCTGCATCAGAAACCGGGCCAGTTAATATTATGCAAGAGAGAGCTTTCCTACTTTAAATATCATTTGTGGCAAAGGCATTTCCCGTTAGCATTTCCAATTGTAGTGCTATTACTGCTGCAGTTTGGTGATGCACATATTATAACCCTCAGCGTATGCTCTTTCTAAGAACAAAGAGCTGACACCAAATCATGCGAAATAGTCAAAGATCAGCTGCAGCCCACAATACAAGAACAGGAGACATGCATGATCTTTCTGATAGCAGAGAACTCAAGCTATCAAATGACAAACGCTCAAAGATCAACTGCATCACAAAACAATAAGTGCAGAGAATGGGTAATCTTCCTGAGAACCAAGAGCTGAAAGCATCTAATGACAAACACTCAGAAGATCGATTGAAGGCACGAAAGGGTTTGCGTTCTTCAAAAAAGCATGATCTGGTAGTATGCATTACCAATGAGATGTACTTCTAGACCAGCCCTGTGGGAAATTAGTAGCTAGGGACTATCTCCAGAAGCTCATGCGAGTATAGATGGGAGCCTATAGAATGGTGTTTCCAAAAAGCGTGCAAAGCAAAAGGAAGATAAAAAACTGGTAACAAATTTTACCACAAAAACACTTTACACAGTGTGCACTGTAAACGCAAGATGCATTAGGAGGAACAGAGTACCCAGGTTAGGTATTCCAATGTAGACCCAGCATGCAGGGTAATGCAGGTCCAATTCAGATGTGAGAAGGGCTGCAATGAAAATCTGTGTGTGTGTGTGTGTGTGTGTGTTGTTGTTGTTGTTGTTTTGGGTGGCGGAGAGGGGGCAATACCTGAGAACCCATCAGAAGAGCTGAAGAAGAGGCTTTTGGCTTTGTCCTGCAAGGACTGTTTGCCAATAATTTGATAATTTGATTTGATGAAAAGGCAGAAGCTCTCTCTCTACTCTCAAGAGGACTTCAGAAGAGGAGAGCGGGCGACTGGCTTGACTGATGATCTTGGATGAATTATGATGAATCTATGATGGAGCATATGGGTTTTTACACAGAAGTCGGCTGATAAAATTCGCAGTGGCATCGGCCATTCACACAGCTGCATTAGGTGTTTATGAAGGGGAGCTTGCCATCAATGGTTATAGCAACTGTTAATTTGTTAATAATAGGCCTAAAGCTCTCATCAATATGAGAGAGAGAGAGAGAGAGAGAGAGAGAGAGAGGTGGTGATTGTATTGCACGGCCCTTCTCTTGAATGCTTGCTCTCTTTTTGGGGCACACTTCACATATGATTTATACATCTTATGGGGCCCTAAGGGCCCTATAATCCTTTTAGGGCCACCACTCCTCCCTAGGGCCTAACCTATTTTTTGCAACCAATGGCCAAAAAAGCAACTGCAGAGAGCTAGTGTCGTGCCACGCCCAAACTTGGCTTACCTTTTATGAAGTCTAGCAAGTGAAGTGACCCTAGAATTCAGAATGGGAATGCATGTAAAAAGATGTGCCACTTGCAGTTGATTTTATTTGCAAAACTTCAAGAAAGTCATGTCTGTACTTAGCCTTGCACTAAAGAAGTGACCCGCACTTTCTATCAAACTATTACCAGCAATGGATGTTTATAAGTAAGATTATTGAAACACAATTACATTTTTACATGGCAGAGTGAATTTTTAGACAGGATTTCTCAAATCCTTTCTTAAACACCAAATCTTAGTCTTCTATAAACCCTGAGGACCATCATACTCTTTCGAGTTGGACATCAATTTGAAGGGTTGCTTATTTTTTTTCAATTGACATTGAGACACTTATTGTTCTTCTATGACATGTTAATACTCTTTAATAAGTGTTCTCTAAAATAGACAAGATCTTTAATAACCAAACATGTAATTTGACATGTAAATATTCTAAGAACATGGATTTAATATGCAAAAGTGCCTCTGATAAGAAAAATAATTACCGAATTGAGAGTAAACACACCATGCTATGGAGCACTCAAAAGGTTTCACTAAAGGCCAATGACATTAACATTTTCGTCAAATATTGTCAAGCAACTACCTTTGAGAATTTGTAGCTTGAGGTGGGAATAATAAAGTCTTGAGAAATCCTATACTAAAGTCAAATTTGAGGTGAGAATAATAAAGCCTTGAGAAAGCCTATACTAAATTCATACTAGTGCAGATTATGTGGCACCTTCCTTCATAGCCCAAAAGTCATAAGAGGCACAAGTTCCCTCTCTAAAGGAGGGTACAAACAAACAACTTGGAGACAAAGGTATAAGATTCAGGAGTGCTATGCACTTCTATGGAAGAGCACCCCTTTCTAGTCATGCTTACCCTAAGCTTTTCTTGCTTATGCACTCTTAAGCCTCTTTCCTAAAGTGTTGTGGCAAGTTAGTGTGGTGACTTGAGGGGGTTCTAATAGGTCTAATATGGCTAGGAGAACCTTCACATTTTTATATAGAATTTACCTTCAATATAGGACTTGTATTTTGTGTTTCCAAACTTTTTTGAAAATATCACACCTTCACAACATTTAGAGTATTGATATAGAATATCACTACCTATAGAATGGCAAACAATGACTTTGACTTGACAAAGAAAAGCAATGACCTCCATGTTACCTAAAGTAACCAAATAGATGCACATTGTCACCTTATATCAAAACCTTTATCATACATTAGATCGTTTATGGATTGTTAGAGATATCCTTGTGTGGAGATGTTCTTAGTTCTTAAATCATTTCATTAAGAGAGGCATTCCAATTCCCAAAACTATCATGTCCAACGTTTTGCTCTTAAAGTGATTGAACTTAGTAGAAAATGTCACACTGATGTTGAGTTCTATAAGTATGGAATTTTGTGGATGAAAGGGGCTACCTTTTAGGCACCCATATCATATATTATATCATGGCCAATAAAGCTACATAGGCTAGAGACAAGTCTATTAATGTTACATGGTAGTATTTGGTTGATTATGAGGCAATTATTTAAAGCTTTTGCTTGAAAAAACTTCTCCTTTTTCCAATGATGTAATAAGGTTGCAATTACTTCTCTTTTCATTGGCTACTCTTCCATTCATCTATTATCTAGTAATTGCTATAATGGCATGCCAAGGGTTTTAGTGTGTCTTCTTGTTCCTCTCATCTTTCATCTAAAGCTTTTACTAGTGCATGAACCATAACTTCTCTTTACATCACGAGAATATCTTCTTTTTCTCTCATTCTCTTCTTGTGACGAGGTTATAACCAATCTTTGACTCTTGATTACCTTGCTACTCGTTTCCACTAAGCTCACAAACACTTAGGTTGTTATCAAACCTTTAGGCAAAGAACCTTACAATGTCTTGCTCCTTTGACATAAATATGTTATGACAAGCTATAAATGTTAGTATTTTTCTTCCTAGTCATTACTTATTTGATAAGGGTACATTGAGTCTCCTAACCACGTACTACGAACATCGCCAATAATAATACATAAGCATTTTTTCACTTTTTATTAAGTTTCACCATAACTAAAGTTGGGTGTACTAACTTACACAAGCATGTGCCCATATATTTGCCTTTGTAAGCATGTGTTTTTTAATGGGCCTCTTTACACTCACACCATGTTTTTAGACATGTAAAAATTCCCATGGAACTTAGGGTATTCTCATAGGCATATAGCTAGACTTTAAATGTAGGGCTAATAAAGGCTTAGCCTACACATTAATTTTAATAATGCACTACTCAAGCCCTACTTAGGTATGTTACCAACAAGAAAATAGGATGTTAATAAGTTGCATATAATGTATGCCTCCTAGGATTCTTTATCTATGTAAACAATTTGAGATAGTATTTGGTACTAGTTCCAACCATCCATCCATATTTCGAATTGAAAGTGTGTCTTGTTAAGAATATTCTCGTGTATGCCTCTAGCTCTTAGAATATTTAAGATTTAATATTGTCATTCTTTCCTATGACTTCTACCATACATATTTCTAAGTTTTTTTTGTGAGCGGGGAGAGAGAGAGAGAGAGAGAGAGAGAGAGAGAGAGAGAGAGAGAGAGAGAGAGTGTGTGTGTGTGTGTGTGTGTGTGTGTGTGTGATGTGCTAGCTCATGTATAACTTATTGCTATTGCTTTTATGGATATAGTATATCTTTTAGCACCTATGCTTGCAGAAGGCAAGGTCACACAAGGGGGCTATCCCTATCACATGTGAAATCCCTAAGCTTGTCACTAGGATCATGCATGTATACGTACTTTAGACATATCTATTCATTTACCAATGAGTTTTCTAAGTTGTTGCTTCAAAAATGGTTCTTAATCTATGGGGCAACTACAAATAGCTTCAAGAATTATTTGTGTTCCATAGACATAAATCATCTTGCCTAAGCATTCCATCCTCCCAAGGCAAAACACTCCAAGTAGTAGCCACCTCTTCAATCGGCATAATAAGTTTTTTTCCCTACATTAATTTAGTTGGCATGTACCCCATTGTTGCACTATGTGTAGTGTGATCAGCCCATAAATCATGTGGCAACAACCATGGCCAAATCTTTCACTTTGTCTCTACTTGCCTTTGCTAATGCCTTGATGATGGGAGAATACCCCTTCTCACTTTTTTCATTGCCCTTTGGATTAAATGTTGATGTTAATGCAAGCTTGATACTACTCATTTGAGAGAAGAAATATCAAGCCTCATCTATACTTTCAAGATCCTCTTTGTCTACAATAATCTTACCAACATGGCAATAGCAACTAAACAATTCTTCAAGTAAAAACCTACACACATAATTTGTCATTCTAGTCCTCAAAGCTTCTTCCTTCCACCTTATTAGTCAGATCCTCACAAGCAAGCACGATACACCTTATTTGCCAAAGTCATGTGGGCATGGTCACAAGATCAACAACCCATTTATAATGCATGGATAAAGGGTAGGTTGGTTGTAAACCATCTCTATGTTTCATTGATAGATACATCTAGCAAGTGTTGCATGATTCAACAAACTATGAAACATCTTTATACATCTCGTTCCACCAATACCTCTGCTTAATCTTTTCAAAAGTAACCTAGACACCCATGTGTGACTAGCCCAAAGACTAGATTCATGAAATTCTTGCATAACTTGTAACTAAGTAGCCCTATCACATAGGACCCACAATGGAGAACTGTTCTTCTTCTTTTGGTGCTTTCAAAGAAACCCGTCCTTTAGAAAGTAACTATATGCTTTCTGTGTGATTCTTTTATGCTCTTCATTAGTCCATTCATATTTCTTTGAAAGTGTGCTCAAGTATTGGACAAATTTCAACCATTCTCTCTCATATAACTCTACATGAAACATCTCTAGTGCTAAAACATAACATCTGTAGTGGGTTTCCTTTGTTGTCTATGCTTTTTCTATTGCTTAACACTTTTCTTACTATTGTACTCACTATTACAGTAGTTATACCTATTAGTCCTTATTTTTGTGATGTATTAATTGATGTACCTATTAGTCCTTCTTATTTGTGTGATGTATTAATTGTTATCCTTACATTTATAATTATTATACTTGCATTTATAGTAACTATCAGTGCATTTTCAGCAATTGTACATGTAATTTCTCTTGTAAATTCACCCTCATCATCATTATCCACCACTCATCCTCAAATCATGCCCTAAATAACATATCATCACTTGATTGTTTTTTCCTTGAAGTACAATGAGCTTCTTTGTTCTAGCTTTAGCATTAGCTACTTCTTTAACCCCCTTGGGGATCTAAATTTTGCCACTTTCTTAGCCAAGAATTGAAGAACAACTTCCCTCTTTTTGTTTCCTATTGCATCCACACATTGATTTTAAATCGAGTGTGCCTAACCACAAAAAAAAGGCATATGTTGAAATTCCAGATTTAGGGACTTGATATATGAAATCCATCTCAACATGGCAATGTCTAGAGTAGCATAGCTTGCAATCATTATGAGCAAAGGCAAACAATGTGTCTCAACTATCACAAGTCCACCAATGAAATACTCTTTATTACATTTAAGGGTTGTACCAAGACCCCATACCTCCCTCTTAACTTGTTGATATCTTGTCTATCTCTCATTTAAAACCTTCATTTGAAACTTGATTGCATACATGTTTCCCTCGTCATCATCTTGACCTATTTCCCAACCAATGCTAATAGAGCTAGTGTCCACTATAATGACAATGGGTCTTCCATTTTGAGTGGTTAGCCTTTGTTAAGGTAGGTAAAGTCCCCAACAGCTTCTTTAATTTTCTCATTGCCTCAGTGTGTGTTTTGCCCCACTAGAAAATTTTTCCCCTTATGCAATAGGTGATAAAGGTCATTCACCACAAAATGTGGGATTTATAAATATTCTGAAGCTAGTGGTATGTTTGCTCCCATGATACTTGACTACCCCCCTCTATACTACGGGGTGGAGGTAATGGCAAGGTAGGCGTTGAGGTTAAGTCGTTTGGTTGACATGGGGTGGTAGTGCTAGTAAAGGCTCCTCCCCTTTTCCTCCCACTAGTGCTAGGACATCAACAATGGTTGTGCTTCCAACATTTTTTGCTTTCTTACTTGAACCTACTTCTATTACAAGAGGGTGAGGTGGTATTTTAGTGGCCGCTTCTTTAGCTCTTCTTGGTTTTTCCATAAACTTGTGGATGGCTAAGTTGTAGTCCTCTACTTCTTTTCTATCTCACTTCTTCTTCTTCTTGGAGCTTGGCTATTTATTCAACTTTTGCTTTCTTGGGCTTTGAGGTTACTTTCTAGGCCGATGACATTATTTTGCCCTCAACTACACCTATTATGAATTATTTGATTATGCTGGGTCTCTCATAGCTTCTTCACTAATCGCAGTGAGTGCTACACCAAAGCCAACCTAAGCTTCCTTCTCGATACTTTTTCTCTAATGGGTTTTGTGCTTCCAAGTGTAACTTCTCCAAATTCGTTTGGATCCTAAGCATCTGAGTTTAGGGCTCTAGCAACTACATGTATGGTGTTCCTTGTATAGGTATTAAGATCTAGATTTTTCACATGCCCTATCCCAAGGTCTTCAAACACCCCCATGTATTCTATTCATGGTCGAGTTGTGTTTGGTGTTGAAGATCAAAGTGTGCATCAATTTAGCCCACATTCTTAGGGCTAGGCTAGGGATTTCTTTGAATTTGATACCATCACTTTCTATTTCTTGCTTGAAAAAATTGAACTTGGATCCCAAGTCTCTATTCACCCTCTCATAGTGGTTTGTCAAGTTTAAGGCCCTATGTATAATCTCTAGGCATAGGGGCACTTCTATCCACTATACGCCTTCACTTGTCTCTCCATGATGATTATCTCAATCCTTTTAATATGATCATGCTTGTTGAGGACCTCCGTGCACTTGTGGTAGTTTACTCTTTTTGCAAACTTCTCAACATACTTTTCAAGGGAGAATAATTCATTGAGCTTATTTTTCACCTTCAATGACTTGATTTAGGTTTTGAATATGCATGTACCTTAGATTCCCATGCCTCAATATTTCAGAATTCATATTGTCCTTTGTTGACTCTTCATTGGTGAAGGAAATCTGGGTTTTTTCATGCTCTTCACACAAAGAACGACCTTCTTGCTAGCCCCAACCATTGCTTTAATGTGTTTGTAAAACCAAGAAAACATCATCACAATTACAAAATCCCTTCTTAGTGAAAGAGTCACATTATTTGTATGTTTAAGGTGCATGTGCCCTGGATGTGCAAATCTTTTGACGATTTTTTATTATTCTTTTTCCTTCTTTTCTTTTGCTCCCTACTTTTTGTAATAACTTGCAATGCTTTCTAGCTTTGCGAAGGGTTATTCAAGAGTGGGCAAGTCATCAATGGGGTGAATATTCATTTTTTTAATAAAAGGACTAAGCCAACTTGTGTAAAACAATTTGACAATTTTCTACATTATATGGATTTATGTAAAAGGGTGTGGGGATGTTGCGTGGGTGTTGGTACTAACTATAGTCACCGTTCATAGAAGTGAGGGTCATATTTCATTACTTCATAGTGATCCATATCGCATAGCCTAATGCCCACATGTGTAATGTAGATGAGGACATTGGCTAGGAAATCCCCTAAACCTATGCAATTGGCCACATGAAGTTCTTCCTCACTTAAAGTCTAGTCAAAATAACTTGTGAAGCATCATATGTCCTTCAAGGGTCGATTACAGGTGAGAGAAAGCACTCAAAATGTTGTAAGAGCAACATAGGTAAGATCATATTCAATAGTTAATATTTCTCTTCATGGCTCTATATTAGTCATGATATGGCAAGCTCATCCTTTTCCATTGTGCTCATAGGGTGAACCATTTTTGCAAAAATAGGGTCTCGAACTTGGCAAGTTTATCTAATTCTTGTAGGTACTCTTTTTTTTTCTCCACATAACTTCGTTTAAAGGATGTAATTAAGCATCCCTTGGGAGCTTGCTCTCTAGTCACTTGAGTAGCTATCAACTCTTCTAAGATGATGGGGTGTTTTGTGAAAATGAATTCATATTCTTTCCATGAGCAAGGTGAAGGGTCTTAACAACTATAGTTTTATTGTCATTCAGAAGTCCTAAGCTAGTACATTCATAGCTATGAGAATACAAAGTAAAAGTATTGTCAAGGCATCGTGCTATTGACAAGACTTTCACTAGTATATCACCAGCCATGTTTGTAGTGAGTTTGAGTATAGAAGGTTTGATATAAGAGGGACACAATCCTAGTGGTGGTTCAGGTTGTGTGACATGCTTGATGGATACCATTACCTAACCTCATGGAAGGATTTGCCTAGTAATCGTGGTTATGGGTGTCGTCTTTTTAGCACTGGTTGATGGTTGGCCATTGGAAGGATACTCACTTGGGGGGTCAGTTGTGGGTGAGGTGAAGCATTAGGAATACTTGGAATCAATTCTTTAGAGTCACTGTAGTTGCTCTTGGTAGAATTCACCATTGAAAGTGTAGTTTTTTCCTTTTTAGGTTTCCACTTTTGGTTCAATTGGATGTTTATGCTAGTAGAGGGTGGAAGTTGATTGGTATTTTGATCCTTTGGCCAATTGGTGTTGATGAAGTTGTATTATCACTCAACTTAAGGGGCTTAAGGGTGTTTTGACATTTGATGGAATAAAGAAACATCAAATTTCCATTCTCAAAATCCTATTTTTTGACACGTTTGTCAAACTAGACTTTCCTCGCTTTTTTAGAGATCATGCATGTGTGGTAGCTAGTTGTGTTTCTCAAAGGCATTCCAATTCTACCAAACAATCAATATAGGATTCCCTACCTTCCTAGCATTCTTGGATAGTAATTTATAGGATTGGAACAAAGAATTCAATTGGTAAGTTTCTTCCCATATCTTAAATTGAAAGGAGGCCATTTTGTAGGTATTCCTATACACCTACAAAGTTGCCATCAACTTGTTTTCCCAACCTCACTCTACAAGAGGCTAATACTATCTTTGTTATCATGTTAACCAAGACTTTGTTTATTGCTTCAGCTTGCCCATTAGACTAGGATAGTATGGGGAGGAGTTGCAATGGATAATGAGGAAGGTAGAAAACAAATGAGCAATGACCTCATTGATAAAATGGGCTCCTTGGTCACTTACAAGTTCAATGGGGTAACCAAACCTAGAGATCACCCACTCCTAAAGAAACTTTATTGTGGTCCTTGAATCATTCTTTTTGGTGGCTTGTGCCTCCATTCATTGTGTGAGTTAATCTGTAATAGCCACGATGATATACTTGGCATGTGAGTATTGAGTTGTAGGGTTGATCGGCAAAGAAATCAATGCTCCATTTTTCAAATTGTTGTCTAGCAATGACATGTGCAAATTCCATTTTGTCCTTCTACATAAGTATCTTCATGTGTAGACACTCATTGCAATGCTTAATGAATTTTATTGAAAACATTGGCCACCGCAACTAGGAGGATTGGAGTAATTTTCTTGTGGTTATATCTCCATTGAAGTGTCTACCTATGATTTCCCTATGTGCTTTTGTAAGCATGTCATGCATATCATACTCACAAATGCACCTCCTTAAAAGACCATCTTGCCCAAATCAATACAACTTACTAGCAATTAGCTTGTAGATTTGAATTATTAGAATGAGTGCCTATGCTTTCTTGATTGGATGGTCTAGGATTCCTTTTTCTAAGATCTAGACAATGTCATCTGCCCATTGTGTGAGATTTGCTTTGTAGAGTTCTTCTTTACTAGAAACCTTGAATACATTTTCATGAAGTAAACCATCCATGATGCATTTCTCTGGTGCATCTCCCGTGGTTATGCAAGACATATCATTTTCCATGTAGTGCTATTTACCTTTATGCACCACCAATGAGAAACTAAACTCTAACAAAAGCAATAGCCATCTGGTAATGCATCTTGTCGCACATGGTTTGTTTACAAGATAGAGTAGTGCTTGATGATATTTAAAGAAGGTCAATGGTGCTCCCAAAAGATAATGTCAAAATTTTTAACTACAAAGACTATTGCTAATCCCTCTCGTTTAAACGTCAACTAGTTCATCTCCACTTCAGTGAGTTGCCTACTTGCAAAACTCATTGGAAAATCCATGTTATGTTGACTAAGATGGCACAATAGTGCTTCCACATCAAATTTTGACACATCAATATGCACATGGAAGATAATTGAACAATCCGAGACTCTTAAAATAGGGGTTGAAATTAAAGCCTATTTCAACTTTTCACAAGCTTGTTGACATTCCTCAATTCACTTGTATATGATCAACAATTTGTACAGAGGTCGAGCATAATTAAGAATGAACTGCCAATAGTACCATTTGTGATTGAGAAAGCACTATATACCCTCATAGTTGCCCATAAGTGGGAGTTCAACAATTACTTTGAATTTTATAAGGTCAATAGAATTTCTAGACACAATGTACCCTAGTATGTATTATGTTTAACCTAGAGTAGCATTTCGAGGGATTGTATTGTTTGCACCTTTCAAAAACAATGCAAAGATTCTCTAAGTGTTCCTCCATGATGGGTGGGGCTCAACTCTCTATCTTGAGAGCCCTATCAAAAATGCTATGTGCCTCCACCATCACCTTGCACTACAAGATACATGCCTTATACCGATGTTCAAAATGACGAAAATGTTCATAAAGAAATTTGCCCCCGTCGCGTCATAAAAAAACGTCGGTATTAGTGATGCCATAGAATAGTCGCTATCAGCTTCACTAATATGCGACGTTGATAGCGTTGTGTGCAGTAAATTTGCGACGCTAATAGCAACGGTAACAGGGAAAAAAAAATTTATGGCATGGCAGCAAGCTGCCCTACCACAAATAGCACTATGTGCTTTATTTGGGCCATACAAAAGAGTTTTAGTAATGTGTACAATGCTCGTCTGAATGAAGGCAAAGTGTACTTGAATCCACAAGACTAATACATAAAATAAATACAAGATCGTGTAATGAAAGCGACGGTACAATCATGGCAAAATACAAAGGATGATAATAACATAGTGCATAGAAAATGTCTACATAAATCACATGACCAAAAAAGAAGAGCATGTGTGCTGAATAGATCCAAGGGCAAGCTACAAATCCTCATCATTCGAAAGCTCGTTCCACTGCAAAGGAGCATCGAATGGACTCTGCAAAAAAGAAACAACTACACATCAGTCCACCATACAATAATGCATTTTAATTAAAATTAGTAACTACGGACAAGAAAGATAAGTGGCTTACAAGGCCACCGTATCCATACAATCGATCAATCAATACAGTGAGACCGCGTCTCTTTGCATATCGAGTCTCTAGGCCGGTGGGATCGTGGTTTCTAATGGAGTGCTGCAAAGAAAATAAAATAGGCTGTTAGAAACACCACCTCCTCCTCCATGCAATGTTATCCACTACCTCAAGATAATTTTTTCTTTTCATGCAAAATGGACAAGGCAATGACATCGATGCCTTAGTGTCACAAGTGAGCATACACTTCAATGTCTTGAGATCACCACCCAAGTGCCACAAGTGAACATACACTTCAATGTCTTGAGATCACCACCCAAGTGCCAATTAATGTTGAATTCTCTAACTCCTTCTAGGTCACCTATTTACCTGAAATTTATATTTAAAAATGAAATATGTTGAAAAATCCAAGAGAGAACATTATGGGTCTCCTTGGGCACTTCAACCACTATTAGCCACCAAATTTTCTTTTCCAACGGCACACTAAATGGTAGATAGGCATACTATCTTTTGCATAGGCCGCCACTGTATTATTCATCACTATAAGATCCACTTGCTCCAACTTGCATTTCTTTTTGATTTAGCATTTATCAAGCTTAATACCAAACTCCAAGGTTGAAGAGAAAAACTGATATTTATAGTTGGCATTAACTTAGTAGAAACAAGTGTAAGATATTGAATCCTTAATGTTATCTTAGGATAAATCAATACCTTTTGAGCATTAAACCATATAGATATAAGACATGGCACATTGCAACTTAACCAGATCAATAAAAATATAGTTGAAGTTATCATAGTCATAATAAATCTTTCTAGATTTATTTTTTTAACATTTATTTTTTCAATTAAAAAAATCATATTGAATTAGCAATGGATATATTTTATGCTAGCCTTATAGCTCTAAGCCAAAATGGACGAGACAAAATCATGTGCTTTATTTTGCTATGAGAGCTAATGTAAGAATCTAATTTAAAGTAGCAAGATGGAGAGCTCGATGTCTAGGGTCTCTCAAAATTCTAACTAGATGCTTGTGTTTTAAGAATACCTTTAGAAGCTCCATCTAGTAACCCCCACCTTTGTCTCCAACATCATCGAAAAAATTACTTTTAAAAAGATACATTTTCAGGGAATCTCGTAATTTTAGATTATCTTTCAGTAGGAAATTGGGGCCCAAAGAGGAATACCAAGAAAAACGGGGAAACTACTACAAGAAAATGTATCTTATCACACCAATAAGCATGCTCTTCATATTTTAATCAACCACAAGAATAAAAACAACACCAATCTTCACACAACATCACATAACAATTCTCCCATAGATTTATCACCATAAATCTTCAACAATTTCTTCATATTCTTCATAAAAACCATCAAAGAACCACAATGATACTAAAGAAAGATCAACTTTGAATGGAATTCATCACATATAGTGTTCAACTTTCATAATCTTTATAGTCTTTCTCATGTAGACACAATGTTTTACATAGAAAATTGTCTATCACCCATACTCACACATACACACATGCTCTCTCTCAATAGTATATTGGAATAACCAATAATAATCCTCAATAACTCTCTCTTGGCCATGGATGCCTCTCCCAAGAGGTATGTCTGATGTGAAGAGTCAATAGAGCCACTATAGTGTCCCTTGAGAGTTTGCTATTGTCATTATCCTTGTAGTCTTCACTTCAAGTGTTCTTCATCTACTTCTTCTCCTTCTTTGAGCTATTAGAGCTTGTATTCTTCCTCTTCCAAGATTGAAAAACATTCCCCAAGCTAAAATCCATCCATCAAAACATATACAAAAGCAAATAAAGGCTTATAGAACAGAGATAGAGGCTCTACAGAACACTGTAGAGGGTCAAACCATACAACTCAAACCAAAACCATTTTTAATATCCAAAACCTTTCAACAAACTCTTAATAATTCCTCAAAAGACTTATTCACAATCCTAAAACTCACAAATATAAAGAAATCAAATAAAAAAAGAGGTAAAACAGACCATATCGGAACCAAAGAGACATATTACAGAAGCTATCAGAACATCCTATCTCAACCAAAAACCATTATGAGCTTCTCAAACATACTCAACCCATCCCAACACATTCCAAAAAACTTCTGTCTCA
Organism: Lygodium microphyllum; assembly: GCF_053477565.2. Classification (NCBI taxonomy): domain Eukaryota; kingdom Viridiplantae; phylum Streptophyta; class Polypodiopsida; order Schizaeales; family Lygodiaceae; genus Lygodium; species Lygodium microphyllum. Next base: position 77,659,050 of record NC_141163.1, on the reverse strand, counting down.
ATAATAATCAATAAATAAATTCTCAAAATCAACCATTCAGCTCTAAAAAATAACAATAAATCAATCCAAAAAACAAGTCAATTCAACCCTCAACATAAATGATGAACCTTTATGCTTGTATGCGTCTTTTTCATGATCCACCATTCAAGGACAATGATAGAATTGGTAATAATTGATGTTTTATTTTCTTATAGCCCATGGGAGTTTGCTTGCACCTTTGCAACTTTGTTTATGTAATGTTCTTATCCTTCTTCATTTTCTCCAAAAGCGATTTTAGTGAAGCATTCTTCTCCTCCAAGGTTAAATATCTTTGTGCATACTCTACCATCTCTTGTCCCTTGTATTTACACTCCTTAATTTCTTCTTCAAGTCTTTGTGCTTTGATTTCTTGATCTTGTAGAGGTCTTTACAACACATTTAAAGAATTGTGAGATTGCAGCAAAGATTGATGAATGCTATACAGCATTGATTGATAATATATCATGCATATGAATATTTTCACCTAAACATTTGCAATAACCTAGTAGACCCTTTTCACCATTCCCAAAAAAAGTGAGTGACGAAGAAGTGAAATTGAAAGGTAGATTTAGCATAGTGCTAGGATCATTAGGATATAAAGAATCATCAATATATTTCTTTTTCTCTTAATGATATTGGGAAGCAGCTGTTGCAGCTATAAAACTTTTGCTATAAGGGAACTTTATGATACCATACTCTTCATGAATGTGCAAATCCACCTTTCTCTTATGATTGCTTATGCCCCTAAGTATTTCCATTAGCAAATGCAAGGCAAGAGAGAAAATAAAGTAGATTAAATTTTCGCTATAATATTGATTTAGAAGAGTTAGAGGGCAAAAGAGAGTGTGTAGAATTCTTAGTTGCAAATATAATATGGTTAGGCACCATTAGAGATGAAAAATATCATGTTTTGATAAGGCAAGGAAAAAGTCAACTTTTGGAATCATAATTAGTCCATTCTACTAATGTGGCACTTATTACGAGGAGTAATGGAGCATAGAGTGGGTATGTAACTACTTCTAGAGAGTCCTAGATACCACATGTGGATTTTTAAAAATATAATTTATTTGGAGGATATTAAATGTAAAAAGTGTATAGAAAATAAGCATTTCAAACTGCAATATTATTGGGTATCTTTTGAAAAAAAATTGGTAAAAATTTTTAAAAGTAAAATTTTGGGATAAAAATAAACTGAAGTTTACTGATGTGATACTTTTGGAAGAGTGGTGGTCCCATCTTGGATGATGAATTGATTTGGAGGGCATTTAGTGTAAAAATTTATATAGAAAGTGAGTATTTCAAATTGCAATATCATTGGATACCTTTCGAGAAAAAGAAAACCCACCTTTTGTGAAAACTTAAAAAAAGTCATTTTTTGTTGCAAAAATGAATCTAAGCTACTAATGTGGTACTTTTGGAAGAGTGGTAGTCCCATTTTGGAGGATGGAAAAAGTCTTTTTACCTGCATGAAAAGAAAGGGAGATCCCCCTCCTTTCTGGATAGGGTCCACCAGAAAATGTAGAGTGGAGCCTAGGAATGTAAAGGGGGTAGGGGACAAAAAGTCATGCAATGATAACCATTGAAGAGTGACCCATCCAAGATTAAGGAATTCTACTCAATTTCTTATGAGGCCCTTTTCGAGTCCATATTCTCCAAATGTGAATGTTGGGTCTTATGGGTCAGAGCTTCTTACTAATTCACCAATTTCAGTTTTAGGTTTGATATTTCATACCTTAGGTCTTATCATTTTCCCTTCTCATGGATTTTAGACATGGCTTGTTCACTACTGTGGATAATCGATTGTTCATTGTGAATGGTAATAACCGCTCTTGGTTGGGTAGTGTTATCACTTCTCTCTTTCCATAAGTCATCAACTCTTATAGCTTCCTCAAAAATACTAGTCAATACATCCCTTGCAAGCCCAAACTACTCATTAGGGCTTTGTATAAACCCTCATTTTTAATGTCCTAATAAGGATGGTAAATATGGCTCTAGGCATGGGTCTTTTAGTTGCAAGGATTCTTTTGTAGAGACCATGTTCATATGTGACATAGTCTTGGATCTCTTTCTTGTTTTTTTGGCTCACATTGATGAGCTTGACAATCAATTTATCCACATATTTTGCTTTCAAAAAATGCTCAACGAACATGTCCTTAAGAAAATTAAAGTCATTCTTCTCAGCATTGTTTAGGCTACTGAACCATGCTTGGCCCTTCTCTCCTAGATAAATTCAAATGGCTTGAGCCCACTTGTTAGTGCCCATAAGAATATTTGCCTTGTACACCTGCTTGAATTGTTTAACAAAGCTCTATGGGTCATCACCTATTATCAACTTACTTCATGATGATTAGTATTTTCTGGCTTCTGGACCCATGTGTTACCCCGAGTCAGGTTAGAAGTGAGGTTGCCAAGGTGACATTGCCCCTCTCTCTATCATGGTCCTATCTAGTAATAACTTGAGTAGGAGCTTGAAAAGGGTAAGGTCAGCTTTAGATACCTCAGTCTCCCCTACTTTCTGTCTAGTTGTGGCTCCTCTTGCTAAATCTAATATGCATTATACATGCTTTAGCACTCTAATGTTTTTGCTTTCTTGATTCCTTCCCCCCTTCATATGAACAAGCACTTGGGAGGGGGTGGGTTTTAAAAGTTTTAACTTTAGAAACCCTTTCTTCATTTAAAAAAAGATGAAAATGAAAAAAAGATAACTAGCCATCAACTAGTGTGTCGTCACAACCCTTTCTCAAAATCGTTGCTCACCAATGTTGCTCAATGCTATTTGACAATTGTGTGATGAAAATTGAGCTTCGTAATCCTCATCATGGTTTCATCTCTTCCTCAACAATAAAATTAAAAACCACAATGCTATCACAAATTGTCTTGGGAGAAACTAAGAGGGGAGGACGAGAGATTAGTAGCCTCTCATAAGGCTATATAATCATTGGCTTAAGGCTTAATAGGTTAGCCTGTTTTGGAGCTAAGGGAACAATGGTGGTATTATATATATATATATATATATATATATATATAGAGAGAGAGAGAGAGAGAGAGAGAGAGAGAGAGCGGGGGGGAGGAAGGTAGGAGGAGTGAGAGGAAGGAAGGGAATAGAAGAAGAAAGAAAAGGTAGGAAGAAAAAAGAAGAAGGGATAAGAAGGAGGGTAGAAGAAAGAATAAGAGAAGTAGAATGACAAGAAGAGTAGAAGGAGGGGGTAAGAAGGGACAAGAAGGAGACATAAGAAGAGATAGGGGGGAGAAGGAAGGAAAAGAGGAAAAGAAGGAAGAGAGTAGGAGAAGTAGGAAGAGAGATGAAGAAGAGGGTAGTGTAATAAGGAGAAAGAAGAGGAGAGTTGTGAAGAAAGAGGGTTATTAGTCCAAAACTATTACCTTCGGTTGAACTTTTCTCATGAACATTTCCTTCATCTCTACAAGATCTCTATCTTGATTTGAAGTTCCCAATCATATGCCTTCAAGACCAATGAATCTTTGAAGGCTAGTGTATGAGGATCCCTATTCACAATGGCCTCGAAGAGATGATACTTTGGAGTGGGGAGCGACATAACTGCAAATGGAAATGCGAGCATGGATAACATGCTATCTCTCCCAACTTTGTCCCAAGTTCCTTTCATAGGCTTATTTAATGTTCCAAATTCAAAATGGAAATTTTATAATTAGCAAATCAGGCAAGTTACAATTTTGACAAGAAAGGAATGGTAGTATGAGATTCAAGAAGAAATATGACAATGGAGTTTGATACATCCAAAATGGAGGATTTGGAAAAATATTAGAAGAGCACAATAACATGGTGGTTAAATTGGTAATACACACATAGACCCCACGGTGCACAAGGAGCCGCTCTGACACTATAAAAATGGTTCCTTGTGCATCATAGGATCTAGATGCCATTCTGCTCTGTATGGAAAAATAAAAACCATTATCAATAAAATTTCTTGGCTTAATGCTAGAGGGGGAACTAAAGCCAAAAAATCTCACACAAATAAACCCTAGATTAATAGACTAAGTAGACAACAAACACTAATTCTTTAGAAGCCTCATTTGTACATGGAGTTGAAATTGATTTTCTTTAAGAGACTAGTCAAGTAGACAACAAACATTAGCTCTTAAGAACCCACCACAAACATTATCTCTTTAGAACCCTCATTTGTACAAGGAGTTGACATTGATGTACTTGCAAGAGAATTGAAGCTCACATGAATAGACCACAAACTCTTTCTCTTAAGAAGCCTCCTATATGTATAAGAACTTGACATTGATGTATTGCAAGAGACTTGAAGACCAAGAAGCATATGAATGGAGTTGACAAACTTTGCAAGACCATCTCCATAATACTAACAAGATAGCTACATCAACTAATGTGACCATGCTAGGCAAGCATAGAAAAGCCAAGCGAATATCCTTTTACCCTACCATTAAGTTAAGCAATCATCAATGGAGATGTATGTTAAGCATGAATATAGTAATAAAGATATTTAAATGTTTTGTGTACATGAAAGAGGAAGCCTCATCCTATGCTCCATGCTTTTCACCTACTCTTGAATCAATCCATAAGTCCTCTTGGCTCTAGGGATATTGGGACATCCTAAATGATACATGAAGTCTATACCCACTCAATTATCAACATCCTAAATATCCAAGTACTAGTTTAAATGAGATAGGAAATGTTTATGTCAGTGTTGTGATATTCTAGAACATTGACTTTGGTTTATCATAATGTTGGGGGGGGAAGGGGGGAGATGAGGGGGAGTCAAGTAGAAGGCTTGCATAAAATCATGATTTTTTGCAAGCTATACATAAATCAAAAGGCATATAAATCATCAACATGATTGTTACATGATCACAATATCAAATGCATGATTTTAAAACATCACATTTTTTTAAAGACATGAGTGAAATTAATTTGGACCATGCTACACATACAGAGAAAGTTGGACACTTTGAGAATCTATCCTTGCATGTCGTGTGATCTGGGTGGTTGCAAAGACTTGCTCAAATAGACAGGAAGATAGGTACCTTTTGAAAGTGATCAACCTTAGGAATCTCACTCAAAGAATGTACTATATGATTGAATGTCTACTATTTATAGAATGTCAAACTCATGATGACATCACAAGTCTAATGGTCACTTGGGAAACATAGCATGCTTGCCACATGGCAAATGGTCGGCCACAAATTCTAGTCAAATGCACACCTAGCAACATTGAAGATTGACATGTGGCAAATGGGTCTCTATCATTTCCAAACTGTTGGACATGTGGTATTGAATGATGTTGTCTTGCACATGTGGGATTGACATATGATTTTTCCTAGCTTATTTTCCCAACTTACACTAGCATGTGAATCTTCCTCAAACTTGTGAATCTTCTTTCAACCTTCCACTTTCTCAAATCTTCTAACTTTGGATGTGCTATGTGTATATCAAGTAATCTTCCTCTCTTTTACCCAAGAAAATTTGTGGATTGCTGGACATGTGGCATTGAATGATGTTGTCTCACACATGTGGGACCGACATATAATTTTTGCCAAACTTATTTTTCCAACTCATTATAGCATGTGAATCTTCCTCAAACTCGTGAATCTTCTTCCAAAATTTCCAATTCATTAGATCTTCTAACTTTAGGTGTGTTGTTCATATCTTAAGTAATCTTCCTCTCTTTTACCTAAGAAATTTTGTGGTTAGACCTAAGGTGTGCTTTAGGGCATTTCACCACTCTTGGAATGCCTTTTTGCATACCCTATGGTTTGTCTATCCTCCTTGTTACATATCCTCTTTGATACACAACTCTCACTCTCAACTCTTCTGTAACCATAAAATTGTGGTTAGACCCTATGGTGTGCTTTAGGGCATTTCACCACTCTTGGAATGCCTTTTTGCATACCCTATGGTCTGTCTATCCTCCTTGTTACATATCCTCTTTGATACACAACTCTCACTCTCAACTCTTCTATAACCATAAAATTGTGGTTTATCTAGACTCTTGTAGTTTATGCCCCATGATTTCTAAGTTTACTCTTGCATGTTAGTGTGTTCTTTGGGTCTATTCTAACAATTGTGTCAAAAATTCCATACATTTGATGTAGCCTATGACACATCTATTGAAATTTCATGTTTTTCTACACCCAACCATTTCATATGCATGTTTTTAAAAGATTTTTTAGTTTTCATCTCAAGTGTCATACTTGTAGTGTTGCAGTGGTAGGCTATAGAGAGAATTGCAAGAATTAAACATACTTCAATAAAAGTCCCTAAGAAGAAAGTTGGAAAGGAAGTAGAGGGCACACAACATCATAAGAGGGAGAAATCCACCAAAGGTTATTCTTGAGCATGGAAGCCCTTAAAGGAGAGAAGACACAAATCCTCACTTAGAAATTGTAGATGAATCCATTGACTAGGGAGGGGAAACTCAAGGGGAGAATTCCAAGGATGGCCATGTAGGACCTAAAGAACTCTAGCTTAAGGCCAAGGTTGGGTAGACCCTCAAGGACCAGGTGAAGTCTAAGGCCAAGCAAGCACTCACAAAGGAGGTGAAGCTCCATTTCCTAACATAGTGACCTTAGAGGGCCAGACCTAGAGGGCTAGCAATTTTGGAAAGGGAAAACAAGGTGTATTTGCCCATGCATTGGCCAAAAGTGTAAAAGAGAGGGCTACCAAGTTTGTGAGGAGGAGGGTGAAGTAAAAAATAAATGCACTTAAGAAAATCAGAAAGGCACATAAGTTATTTGCTAAGATTACCTCTAAGGATCCTTTCCTTAGGCTTCTCAAGGATATTTGTGATAGACATGGCCTAAGACTTGTTGAGATATTTGCAATCACACCTACTTTAGTCCCTTTGTAAGGAGCAGTGAGGGCTCAGGACCAGAATCCCATATGCACAGTAGGAGAAGTGCTACCATTTAGTTTCCTATAAAGCATTGTACTTGCACTCTTCTTTTAAGTAATGAAAGTACTCTTTTCTTTCTAGTAAAGTGTTCTTTTCTTTCTAGTAAAGTGTCATTATCACTGTCCACACACAAGATTGTGTTTATGAGTCCAAGTCTCAATCTTGGAACCTAATTCACTTGTGTGACAATTTGACTTGCCAATATCAATGTCTTCATGAGTTCAGTCTATGTCTACAAGCCGCCATAGCCATGCTCTAGATCTGCATCTTTAACATGGTATCAAAGCATAGATGAGCATGGCTTAGCATGTCTCAAGTCTCGTCTCTGCTCCTTCAGCTCCTCTTCACCCTTGGATAGCTTAGGATCAGTGTATGACTTCATTTTTCAATTCCATCCTCAGTCAAAGCTTGTGTCAGCCATAGCCATCTACACCCTACCTCCTTTGAGTCCTTGGATCTCTTCATTGAGACCATTTGAGCTCACGACATCTTTTGGAGATCTCTTCATCACCTTAGGGTGCAACTCTCTGGCACTTCAATCAATAACATTGATAATTGATGGCTTCAGCATTGTTGAAATTGATTGCATTGTTCAAAGTTGTGCCTCTGACTGGTCGTACAGTCCACATGCTCCACCTACATCACAATGTTAGACAAGAGCATAGGGCTTTCAACGCTTGATATCTAAGGCACCTTCCCACTAGAGATCTCATCAAGATATTGCTGTGTTGGGCTGTTGCAAAGAAAAAACCAGTGGCTGCAGCAGTAAACCCTAAAGTTGGGAAGCCATAGCTTTTGAGCTCAAGCTCAAAACCACTTCATTTTCTAACCATTCTTAGTCAATTGGACTTCATGTCACTTGATTTAGAGTTCTTATTCAATAACCAACACACATTTGGGCAATAAATCACTAAGGAGGGGAGATCTTGTAGACTTGAAGCAAGCAACAAGACATTTAAGCTTAACATCAAGTTCAAGCATAGTATCTACATAGTGTTTTTTTTCACACTACCATTGTTTGTGTCTTTTGACACATTAAACTTCAACTCTATTGCTGAAAAGCTTCAGAGTTTCAAGATTGATTCTCAATGGAAGTTATGAAGACTTAGGTTTGAAAGATCTTGAAGGTTTTTTGAAGGAAGAAGCTACAGACATAATGTCCATTGACACTCACCTAGTGCTTCTTGGCACTTGTGCTCAACTCTTCTACTACTCAAATCTGAGATTTTTAGTGCTGATTTGATGTTGCTCCAGCCTTCTAACATGGGAAAAGACTCTCCAACTGCTTGCTTCAAAGGAGTCAGGTTTCACACCTAGTAGACATGCATCAAACTCATCCTGACAAAGAAGGGCCTCTGGGCCATTACTACTAGAAAAGAAAAGAAGCCTCATGATGCGGATCTTGCAATCACTTGGCAAAAGACTAGATAGGCCTTAGGACCTCTTTCTGGTGTGGCAGAACTTCTCGATGTGTCTGATCGTTTTGTAGAAATCACAGAAGAGCTGATCCCTCTTGCCTTTGTACCTGTTGCCAACATATAATACATGTTCAACTCTAGAGGTGCTTGGTTCTTCCTTAGTTTTTAGCTTCTTTTCCTCCTCTAACAGTGATGCCTGGATATCAACAAGTTCAATGTTTGGCATATTGATTAGAGTTGTTGATACATTATTATATTCAGGAAGGCAGACTTTTAAGTAGAACACCGATGCAATCATCTTCTTCCATTTTAATGTTGATTCCTGGAAGTTGGGTTAGAAGTCCTTCCATATGTAATTTAGATGTGTGGCAAATGATGTGCTAGACTTCATTTCCAGCCTAAAAAATTCAATCAAGAGACCATACTTTGATGATTTAGATTGTGCATTGAACAGAGTGTCAAGTCTCTTCCATGTATCCTATGAAGTATCACAGTTATCCACATGGTAGATATAGTTGTCATCTAGCTCTAGTTTGATAATGGCCTAAGCCTTACCATCATTATTTTGCTAAGTGACTACAAGGTCTGCATCATAAGGTTTCTTTTCTTTTCACGTGGTAATGGCCCAGAGACCCTTCTTCATTAGGATGAGTTTGATGCAGGTTTGCCAAGTGTGAAACCCGTCCTTTGAAGCGCGCAGTTGGAGAGTCTTTGTCCATGTTAGATTTGCGAAAACATCAGCAAATCAACTTCAAAAGTATCAAATTTGAGCAGAAAAAGAGTTGGTTGAGATGTGTCAAAAGACACAACTGCTAAGAGCACTAAATGAGTGTCAATGGACTATGTTTCTTCCTTGAGTCTTCCAAATCTGCAAAACCCTTCATGTTCTTTCAAATCCAAATCTTCCCCTTCTTGATTTGATGCTGTGACCTTCAAATCTCAGTGATAGGACCTTCAGTGTGTTGGAATTAGTGAGTAGATGAAGTAAAAAAGAGCTTCAGTGAAAGTGAGCTATGGCAGATTAGGGTTTTTAGGAATATGGAACTGGTATTTTGCTTATTACTGCTCACAAAGGTAGCCATTTGAGAAACCCTCTAAGGGGGAGAGAGTTTAGATGTATAGCTTCCAAATCCATATGATAATGATCAACATTGTTGCATGTATAGACTGAACAAACTGTACAATCAAACACAGGCGCATATAGGATAACGAGTTGGAATTCATGCAATGCTGAGTTAGATGATCATCAATGTCTTGGTTTGAGGTTCTAGGAAGAAGCGGCATGAGAAGAGGAAGATATCTCCAAAAGGATTCTGAGTGAAATATGGCTTGGTTTAAGAGATATGAAGGCTCCAAGCAAGGTAGGTATAGGCTAGCTATGGCTGCCAAGAAAGGTCAAGTGGAGATAGAGGTGGAAGATGAGACCTTCAACTGGGACTTGAGCTAAGCAATGAAGAATAGAAGCTGGAAGAGCAGAGAAGGAAGCTGAGATGAGCTAGGCCATGCCCAATTGGGCTTTGATACCATGTAAAAATACCGTGGGGTTGTCTTGTGCATGTTAGAGGTCCGGCTAGTGCTATAGCCAGTGCCGGCCCATTTTAGGTCCTATCAACTTAGAAAGAGAGGAGGACAAGTCTCGACCTGTGTGTAGTAGACAACCTAACTGAGAAGGAAGAGCATGACCTTATAAATCTCCTAAGGGAGTTCATTGATGTGTTTGCATGGTCTTTAGACAAATTGAAGGGAATAGATTCGAGTGTCATGACTCATAACATTTCCATGACCCCTGACACAGCACTAGACAACAAGCAATGGCCATATGCAATGAATCCTAAGCATGCACATGTCATAAAGGAGGAGATTGATAAGCTATTGAAGGCAGGATTCATTTACGAGATAGAGCACACTGACTGGGTGTCATCCATAGTCATAGTCATGAAGAAGAATGAGAAGATTCAAGTGTGCATAAACTATAAAAAGGTTAACGCCGCCACCAAGTGAGATAATTACCCACTGCCATACATGAAACACATGCTAGAGACAGTGGCAAAAAAGTAAGCCTACAGCTTTTTGGATGGCTTCTCAAGCTATAACCAAGTGTAAGTCTATTGAAATATTTACAATCGCACCTACTTTAGTCCCTTTGTAAGGAGCAGTGAGGGCTCATGATCAGAATCCCATATGCATAGTAGGAGAAAGTGCCACCAGTCAATTCCTATAAAGCATTGTACTTGCACTCTTTTTCTAATGCAAATGATAGTACTCTTTTCTTTCCAGTAAAGTGTCTATGTCACTGTCCACACACAAGATTGTGTTTATGAGTCCCAGTCTCAATCTTGGAACCTAATTCACTTGTGTGACAATTTTTCTTTGTCAAGGTCAATGTCTTCATGAGTTTCTCCTTCCTCTTTCAACCTCCATAGCTTTCAAATCTGCCATGCTCTAGATCCCGCAAATCGAAGCTTGCCTTTAACTCGAAATTGTACTCGCCCTTCTCCTTGGAAGAAGTTTTCTCCCATGGTGCTTGCAACTCTAAAGCTGTCTCAACTCCAAATAGTGGTGGGGGGCAAGGATGAGCTGGTCCTACTGCTTGCTCATCTTTTACCACCTCGAGACACTCTAATAAGGCTCAATCGCAATCTACCTTGGCCACTCCTTTGCTCACTTGGAACATGTTCATCTCTTGGTGTTTAGAGTCTATCCTGATCTATTCAATTATCCTTCCTTTGAATCATATTGTGTATGGTCTACACTTTCTCCTTGATCTCCTCTCACTCTGGTGGAGCAACAATCCTCATACTCCTCAGAATTTTCAGATTGGGTCTATAGGTTGCTTGCAAGGTTCCCTCTCTTGGATGCAGTCTCACTTGTCATGAGTGCCCAATTATATGAAAAATTTAGGTTGTGCACCTTAGTCTATTGCCACTCTCTTCTTTCCATAAGATCCTTGAGGGGCTTCAAGTTGGTGGCTAGGTTGCCATCTAGCCTTCTGGACAAGTGCTTGAGGATTCTGTGAAGTTCAATTTTGTTTGTTGGGACATGATAGGTAATTGATGTTGGTTGGCCCATGGGACTTTTGGCCTTCATGTACATAGGTACACTCTTAGTGTTGCTAGCAGAGTCTACATCTTACATGTATTCGTCCTCTTCCTTCGAGAATGGGAGGTCCACATCCAATCCTACTCATCCTTAGGGCAAAGGATGTACTTTGTTAGAGGCCCATAGTCACTTCTCACGTTTGAGTCCCCCTTAAGTATGCTAGAGATGGCATCTAAATCCATGGGTGAGGTCTTCCAAGTGTTCATTTGTACTCAAACTGCTTCAAATCTATTTCCCAAGAATATTAGGCCATTACTCGAGTCCTCTATTACTTTGACATTTCTCATCCATGGTCTCCCTAGTAGGATACCATAATCTACCTCCTTCACGACTATGAAGTTCATTGAGAATTGGATTCCCACTATCTTTAGTGGCCAATCCTTTAGGACTCCAAAGGGTCTAACCTTCATTCTATTCGCTAGAGTGACATTGAACCTTGTAGTTTCCACTAGGGGATTTCCCCAAGTTTGGAAGGCTGCATGACTAACTACGCTAACCCCTTCTCCCATGTCCACTATCCCCTTTTGTATAGTATCTCCTAAGGCAACAACATGTGAGTCTGCGTGCATCTTGGTGCCCTCCCAAAAGGCATTTATTTGTGGGGACTTAGACATTGGATTCAATGTTAGGATGGGTATGTGTGCCATGGCATTGTGGTTTGGAAGGTCTTATGGCTTATGGTCATTATTGTGTTCTACCCATCACTTCAATTCTCGCCAAAGTGCGGTGTTTTGTCTAAGCAGTGCTCCCAATGACACTATCACATGAGTTGTTATGAGTGTTGCTAGCAAGGTGCCATCCCTCTTTCCCTCCTCAGCTTCATGGGTTTCTTACCAATGTTCTTGGACTATTTGTGTATTCCTAGTCATCTCGCTCTACCCAAGCAGCCACTCACGTGGTAGGGTTGTCTCTCTTGCCCTCAAATATGCGGGTGAGACTGGTGGGCTCATGGTTGATTGAGATTTCCTCAATCTCTTCCTCAACTATAGGTTCGACATTCTCGAGGTGAGCTTGCACTTATTTTATCCACTCCTTAACCTTATCTGCAACCTTTAGCTACTACTAGTTGGGGTTAGGGTACTCTCAACCTTATCGCTTCCCTTCTCTCTCATCTTAGGAGTGGATGTTTCTACTTTGGAATTCATAACTTGCTTACCTTTGGTTAATGTGATCTCACTCTCGTTTTTTAGCATTATTTTTGCCTCAGTTCTCTTGTTCCATTGTTGTTGATTCTTCTTCCCTATGGGGGATGCATCCAAGTTGCTAGGCTTGGGTAGTGACATACCAGTTTGCTTACTTTGACCTTGTGCCATGACTTTTAGGGGTATAGGTGTGGTATCAGTGTCACGTGACTTGACACAAAAGATCTCGACGGCACAAATGGCACAATTGCTGAGCTAGTGGAGGGCTTCTGCCTAGGGCAATCAACGAATAGATGTGTGACTTCGCTTTTGGGGCATCTCAAATCAGTCTTCTCTCTATTTTCTCGCTCCTTTTCAGGGCAGCAAGAGATAAGATATGCCCTGGATGACCACTGTCCAACATGCTATGGGTCCCTAGTTTTGAGTTCCTCCTAGGCCTCTACCTCTTCCTCTCCCTAAGGCCATGACATGCAGATTGCCTTCTTCATTGTAAGAAACATAAGGATTCAAATAAGAATGTTCCTCTAGGGGTTCCTCCACAAAGTGCATTGGAGCTTCGCTTGGTGGATGGGTAATAATAGGTGGAAGAGGTCTAGGGATCCCTATAGGATTGATATCTATCCTTGGTACAACTGGCTTTGAATCCTTGGGTGTAGGGAGTGCTAAAGGGGCTCTCCTTCTGAAATATGGTTATCTAACCACTGGATAGTATGGCTGCATGTAAGGTTATTGGTAAGGCAACTGACTTGGCAATCGGCAGTGCATGACATAATGCTTGAATCTTCCACAATTGGCAAAAGGCCTTGATCTAGGGTTGGGGAATTCACATGGTAGGTGATTTTCTCCACACTGTATGCACTACATGTGGTGTCGCATAGGTCTTTGTATTGACTCTTGTAGTCTAGCCAGCTCTACCTTTAGGTGGCTCAACAAGATCTTTTGTCCCAATATCAAGTACTATGATATGATATTGTGGCATAGTCCAAGTCTGCAATACCCTATCGAGTACATGAACATATACTTACAAGAATATACATTTAGGTTTAATTCTGACAAGGAATGGATGCCATGTAATCTCTTGAAGTACATCAATGGCATGGAGGCATTTTGAAAATAACTTGGTCATTTTTGTGCAAATCTCACCCTCGCCTACTTCAAGCACCTCACTCCATGGTAGGCTATGGAATATAGCTTCGATCACTATGGCATTGAATACCTCTCATGGACCACCACTTTTGTTTTGTTAATGAAGGTCAGGTACCCTTGTATCCATAGTGGATATTGAACAGCATGTGGAAGGCTTACTGAAGGTTGTCCTTGATCAAAAGCCTTTACTTGTAGAAAATGCTAGAGAGGAAGTAGAGGAGGCTATAGAAGAGGTAAAAGTTGTGGACCTTATGGTTGATAGAGCTATAGTTGCTGTGGATAGCACCTTAGGAGGTGGCTTAGGTGAGCATGAGGCTACATCCTCTACCGTCGATGTAGGCTTTGCATAGATAGCATGAGAAAAGTCTTTATCAAAGATAAATAATTTATATTTTTCCATAATGTGGATAATTTTTTTGGAGTGAGGTAGGATGAGGTGTTGTTGATGTTGGCAACCACCAATGACTTTCCTCTCATGTCTAATAAATTGCCTATGAAGTACAATAACCCAAAGCTAGAAGATATAGATGGCACACTCCTAGCTCTTGGAGATGTAGTGGAGTACACTACGGTTGGCACCTAAGACTTTGAGCAATGCATGCCAGCTTGGTGGTAGGACAAGTGTCCTTGGAAGAGCAACAAGCCTCCCTTCCCAATCAATGAGTCCAAGTCAAATGTGGACTTGAACAAATCCTTAGAGATTGCCACTGATGTTGAGCAGAAAGTAAGTGTATCAACAATTTGTCTAGACACTTTATCTTACAATGTATACTATTTTCTCGAGGAAGCTACTATATGTAGGTCATGCTTCAAGAGATTTTCACAAAAATGGGGAAGGATGCCTCCATAGGGCACTACATTGGCCAGATCCCCATTGTAAACATAGTCATTCTCCATGCCACCTTCATCCTAGATGAATGGGCTTGGCTCTCTATGCTGATGGCTTTAAAGATCCATCTTTCTCTTTAGATTCCTAGCACATCTGCATACCCTATGCTTTCACACTTAATTGTACATCCACACCAAGAGGGATAAGCTCATAGACTTAATCTTGCCTTGTTGTCCAAGGCTTCAAATCATGCCATGGTTAGAGTGTTTCTACTCTAGATATGAATCCTCCATGACATCCTTGGTCATGTTTGAAGTGTAAAATTATCTATGGAAGATGAAAAAGTTAAGTGTTTGGTTGATGTGTTGCATCTGCCTAACATTACAAAGAATTTGATTTTTGTTGGGAAAATAGTTGAGTAGGGATTGCAAAGAAAGTTCAATCAAGATGATTTCTTTGTAGAATATTTCAAAAATGGATGTAAATGTACCCTAGTTGAAAGCTACTATGTTTGCACAAGAAGTAAGAGTTGTGGCTAATATTGGCATTTGGAATAAACACATTGGACATGTAAATGTGCATTAATTGAAGAATATGTAGTCACTTAAAATTATGATAGACTTATGTTAAAATGGATATGGAAAATGAGTGAAGATGGACCAAAAACATATAGCTTTGATACCACTTGTTAAGAAGGGAACTAGAGAGGAAAGAGAAGAGAGTGAATACTACAAAAGAGAGAGACAAAGAAGAGATAAAGACTAGAAGAAGAAAGAGAAAGATAGGAAGAAGTGAGAGACGATGAGAGTAGCCATGAGAGTTGTGCAGGAAGGTGAAGATGAAAGAGACTTTTAGTTATTACTCAATGATTTACAAAATGAATTTATTTAAGTATTTTATACCAGGCTAGTGAAGTTAGTACTTTCACCTTATTTACCAAGCTAGTGTAACTAGTACTTTCCCCTTATTTCCCCCCAAAAATACTAATGTGTTTCACCTCTTTATACTGTGTGTGTGTGTGTGTGTGTGCGCTGCTAATATCTCTTGCCCTACCCTTTCCCTCATTGGCCATCATCATTGCCTCTTTCTCTACACATCGCACCTCTTCCAGCCATTGCCATTACCTTCTATCTTTCCCTTGCCCTTGTCTCACTAGCCACTTTTCTATCTCTCATTTTGTTTTAATGAGTTTATTTTATTGTGATGTTTTAATTTCATTTTATTATTACAATGTTTTATTTCATTTTATTGTTTCATTATTTTATCTTATTGTTTTGCATGTCAATTTTTTTAAAATTTATGTTTTCATAATATACATGTCTTTCTAATAAACACACATTTAACTACATTTTACATTTAAAGAGAGAGACCATTTTAAATATGTTTACAATAATACATCTATTTGAATATATTTTAAAAACATGTTATTTTATGAATAGCGGTTTTATAACAAAAATGAATCTTACACACTTTATTTATCGTACCTCTTGTGTAGGTTTTTATCATAAAAGATATTATTCTAATTAGCATCTTATGTATTAATGTGAGTATGTACAATACAAATTTTTGTAAGTGTTTATAAAGGTTCATAGAAAGCTAATGCTTAAACTAATAATAAAAAAATAATAATGAAGCTAGTGTAACTACTTTTTATACTTAGTTAATGCTTTTGGTAGTATTCTCTACACTTATTTTAATTTTAATTTTATTAGTTCAATATTTTAGTTTATAAAATGTAAATACTTATTATTGTTTAAATTTTTATAATTAAAAGTTATGTTACGATTAAGTTCCTTTTATTGTGTTAAATTTTAGTTTATTACTTAAATATTTTTTATAAAGTATTAATGGTGATGTATGCTTTTTAAAATTAAAGTATGGTATCATAATTAAGAAATTGACATTTTTTATGTTTTTAAATATGATAAATTCCATAATAGATTTTTTACTATTTTATTTGAGTTTTTAAAATTAAACTTTATCATTACTATACTTTTAATATAATATTAATGCTTATTGTTAATTTTACTTTTATGATAAAAATACCATTGTAATTCATATACTTTTATTGATTTGAATTCCATCTTATTCTTTTGACATTTTAAAATAAAATATTAGTGCTTTATTTTTTGAATTTCATCTTATTATTTTGATATTTTTAAAATAAAATAGTTATGCCCTATTTTTATTTACATTTTTGTATTAAAACCACAATTGAAATTTAAAGACTAATAGTTTCAAATATTTTCATGTATTATTTTTAGATAAATGTGTGTGTAGATGTGCGTCTACATGTGGGATGTGTACATCTATGTGTGGTATGTATATGAGAATGTTTAAATATTATAAGAAATGTTCATGGATAAGAATGTTAATTAATGTTTATACACATGTGCATCACCATGTGTGTGTGGGGAAGCATTACATGTGGGAGAGATTAGGGTGGGACTGGGAGACAATATGATACAATGTGGTAGGACCTTTACTATGAACAATTTTGTGTATCTATGTGTGGCATCTGTGCTTGTATGTACACATGCATGTGTGAGTATGTGCATGGATATGTGTGTCTATGTGTGTGAGATTGCATGTGTGTGTAAGAAAATATGGTAGATGAATGGCCCTTTTATATTGTTGACACCCTTTTGTTAATAGTTTTTTAAAATTTTAAATTTGTAACAGTTCTTTTAGTTATTTTATTTTTCTCTATTTTTAAATTTTTCTTTGTAAAATTGTTGTTTCTATTTCTCTATAAATACTTTCCAATGCTTACTTGAACCTTGTAAAATTGTTGTTTCTATTTTTATATAAATATTTTTCGATGCTTACTTGATGTTTTGGATTCAATACTTTATAATGTTTATTTTCTTATAAGATAATTTTTGACATAAGATGTTTTATCCTTTCAATACTTTCATTAACACCACATTCATTATGTTTTTTAATTTGGATGTAATAATAGTTTTACCAAAACACACCATCTTGTACTTTTTATTAAATTTTCTTATGAAATGCAAAGTGCCCTAAATTTTACTAATATCAATGCAAAGTATTGGTCTAAGATCTATGCAAAGTGCTAGGAGAATATAGACATGGACCATCTAGCTATTTAACAAGTATTGGAGTGTTTCACAAAAAAACTATTGCCTTGATTTGCAACTTTCAAGATAGCTTCTCTAAAGTGCATGTTAGGACCCATTGAACAGATGTTGCTGAGGGCTCCTTTAAGAAATAAAAATCTATTTTTCTTAGGATTATGTATCTATGCTCCCCAAAAAGAACATTGATCCATATTGTTATATCAACTCATTATCTCAAGATGTTGGTCTAATAATGCAAGGCAAGACTATTGACTTTCACTAAGCATGGCACATTTTTATGGTTGTATTTCTATGAGCTAGAGATAACACCACATATTGTTTTTGTTGATTCTATACATTATCTATTTATTATGTA
Organism: Lygodium microphyllum; assembly: GCF_053477565.2. Classification (NCBI taxonomy): domain Eukaryota; kingdom Viridiplantae; phylum Streptophyta; class Polypodiopsida; order Schizaeales; family Lygodiaceae; genus Lygodium; species Lygodium microphyllum. Next base: position 77,641,049 of record NC_141163.1, on the reverse strand, counting down.
TGCTTTTGTTTTTATCTTTCTTTTTCTCTCAACATGAGCATTGACTAAAAATATTAGTACCATCATGTCATAGGAAACATACACACAGCCAAAATTTGTGGCTTTTGGGACAACTTCTCATATGCATGGGAAGATCCATGGAGGGGGTGTTGAAAAGGGAAGGTCCTAGAAGAGAACTATTTCTTTTGCTTAGTATAGTGTATTCAAGTGCACCAGAAAGAATTTTAACCCATGTTGTTATGCTAAATTATTATCTAGATATTGTTCTAATAATGTGAGACTTTTAAATTTAACTTTCATTATAAGTGGCACATTGATATGGTTTTATTTTCATGATGTGGTCTTTTGGTGATTACATTTAATTTTATCATTTGTTAAAGTTACATTAATGGTGTGAAACTATGTAATCAAGAACACGTTTAAAATTTACATGGACAATTATACTATGCATTTGACTACATGTTGATAGCGTTGAGAAAGGCATCATCGCATGAATCCATGATAGACATAGCTTGGCCTTCTTTCTTTTGAAGTAAGTGAGACATTGACTTTCACACTTTGCAAGCTTTCACCCCACATGAAGTATGATTAATGATGCCAATGGATTTTGTGTGTATGGTTGAAAGTCATTGAGACTCAGGCAATACAAGTTTGTAGTATAAAGAGAAGAAGCTTCATAGAAGTAGAAGGTATGAAATGATACAAACCCAATAATTGTAGAAATCCCAAATGTAGAATAAGTTTATTACATAAAAGCTTGTGCGCAATGTATATAGAACATATACATTAGCATAAAAACCATAAACTAAGGCTATGCTAAGTGTAAACCCAAATCTATCCAAGCCATATGCGATATAATTCATCATATATGAGTTTAATCATCAAACAATGTATAACTGGCTTAAAAACAGGTGTGTACATCATACAAACAATCCAAAACCTATGTAGCCCACATAGACATGTAAATCCCTATTTTGGGATCCCAAAATAGTCTTCTTTTAGCCCAAACCTTCAAACTAGCAACATCCCCCTATTTGGGACATCCAAGAAAAATCTTCAAATATAGATCAAAGTTAGATTATATATATATTTTCATGAAAATCAACAGAGTGCATAAAATCCTTGTTCAAATCTACCCACGACAGTGAGAATTCACATGCAACAATCCATCCTGCACACAAAGTAGCTTTTTCTTATTGTGTCCTTGTAATCTCCTTCTTTTTTCCTAGATTAAAGCATGCAACTGAATTTTTTTCCTTGCTATTTACTCTAGCACGTAGGCACCTAATGCGACTCATAAGATTAGGTGGTGTAAAAGGTGAGGGTTGCCCTACTACTCAAACCTAATCAAAATCTTGTCAAGGTCCTCTAAACGGTCCACTTTGTTGTCCCACTAAAGGACTTGACACTTTGCACCCCTATTGAGGTGTGAAACCAACTTAATCTTCATGACAGGTCTTCACAAATAGTATGTATTTAGCATAGACACAAGTAGTTCAATCCTATAGGCACACAATTCAAATATCACCACTATTAGACTTTGTTAGAGTTTTCAACTGTTGGACATACATCCACATGATAGCAAGCATTGTTGGAAACATTTGTCATGCCAACTAGATACAATCTAGACATCATCATTTTTTTGCAATCTTTTTTATAATCTTAAACCACCCAATAGAGCTTAAGTAGCCCCACTTATTTCAAGTCCCATCAAATGATTGTTCTTAGTTTATTTTAGTTTGCCTTCCAACTTAGACAAATATGTGTCACCTTTGGAAATAATTCCATGAATATTCAAAGAATAATAGATGGTGTTGATCACTTATAGCATTGAAGTTATTCATAGAATTGTTACTTGACTCACTTCCTTACAGCCATCAAAATTGGGGGAAAATTAGGGGGGGGGGGGGGGGGGGGAGGGGGACTTTAGGAGCATCCTTAAACACTCATCATGTGTTGTTTTTATCAACCATTGCTTACATATATTATCATATGATCCTCCAAAGGAAATAATCCTAAGACACATTATTTATCTAAAAAGAAAGGCCACATTGAAATGGTCCTTAGTTTTGGAAGGCATTAAATTGAGAGGAACTTGCTTTTGTATAAACTAATAAATGCATGTTAGGTTTAACACATGCTTAAAATTACATGCTAATAAAGCAAATATTATGACATTGGAGATAGATAGCATATTTGTATATTCATTTAATACCCTCTAAATTATTGTTTTTCAATTCAATGTATTGAGAACGGTATTCTTTAAATCATTTAGTCAACCAAGGACTAATGTGCCATATTTAATCCATTATATGCCCTTGCAATAACATTTTCCAACCGTCCACTACCGACATTATAAATGATGTTGAGGTGACCTCTTTATAAGAGGAAAGAAACTACCCCTTACATAGTAACGTGACAAGAAAGCTAAGTATTTTATATGTTTGCAATATAGATCATTATACTACAATAAAGCTCAATAATTTGGAAACTTTGCCTCTTGCTTCGGATGGAATGTCTTTTCTCCTTATTTGCTACAACATGGTAGAAGCAAACACTTCTCATCATACTAGTACAATACTAAACAACTATTGACTCAACTTCATTGATATGAGAATTGGAAATAATTCATATAGTGATGTGACATTTGCATAGTAAAGGAAACCATCACTTTATATGGGTTTATTTAGCTTCCCAAGTATAGTAATTTTAGGTCATAATAGAATCTTTCACAAATTTAAGCATGACTACTCTAGCAACTTAACCTTGATCTTTTTTTAAAAGATTCAGAAATAAAACCAAATTTAGGTCACAATTGTAATCTATGAACAACTCAAGTGCAAATAAGTAATACTTCATGTGTCCTTGCATTATATTACATCATCTCCACTAATCTCCCAAAAAGTCAACTGGTGGACTTTATAGTAGCTTTGCTTCATTTCACTTTGAAGATATTCCACATTGTTTTATACCTTGCGAATTCTTACAATTTGCTACATGCCATGAGCTTATCTCTACTTATTTCCCAAAAAAGTCGACAATGTGGTTTAAGTAGCTTTCTTTCACTCACAACATTTTTATTGTGAAGAAGTTTGCACTTCCCATCAACACTCTTTTCTTAGTGCTACGCAATGTGCTTACCTCTCGAAAAAGGTGGCATGCGTAAAACAAACATTGATGCCTCTCAAAATGTACCATATGTCTAGAGCAACCACATATATACTTTCTAGACTTTATTTCTACCCACTTTGAGTAATGCACCATATGTCTAGAAGAACCATTTATGTCTCTTTATAGATAAGTACATTTTGCTCTTTATTTCAACCTCACTTTGTACTCTATAAAACTATTTACTATGTATATTCCCTATCCTCTATACACACTCTATTCTCAACTTTTAAACTTATTTCTGGTCCTTTGTCTTCAATCTCTCTCTCTCTCTCTCTCTCTCTCTCTCTCTCTGTGAGAACACCATTCCTTATTTGTGTCAAGATTTTATTACAATGCTCATGTCAAACAATCATGTTATATGTACACTAACCAACTTTTCAAAATGGAGATATCGTTGTGCTCTAAGTGATTGTGAGAGATTTGTGAGAAAAAAATTATGTGAGCAATCTAAAGTCTCAAAGAGGCCTCCCAATCTATTTTTAGATATGTTCATCCACTCATTATCAATGGCATTGAAATTTATCCACACTACATTGACTATCTTGCACATCATACTATCTTGTCACAATGTGTCACCCATGTACATTGTATTATAGACTAATTTGCACTTCACCCCCATTTATGTGACACTTCTCCCCTTTTAAAATAGTACTTGTTCTTTAAAATAATATTGAGGATAATTCTATTACTCAATTTCTTAGGTGACTATCAACATGTTAGTCTTTCACTTAAGTAGTCATAGAGCCAAGAGTACTAGTGCTCCACTCTCTCTGAATGAAAATATTTTCTAAATTAAGTGATCTTCTATCAATACAACATCATATCAGAGTGAGATCGAATAATCTTGATTTCAGAGTTTGAGCCATGAGTTTCAATTTATTTGGTCTAGAGACTGATAATGCAACTGATGATTTCCATTGCTAACTATCCCATTCTACTTAAGTGAATTTATGGCCTCATGATCATGTACTAGAGTATTGATGTAGCTAATTATCATGTGCCACTTAATTGGGTGTATAACTTCATGATCTACACCATACTTCATTCAAGTATTCATTTCTAGTAATTTATCATATTCCATCTAGGTGACAAGTGTGGATGGATGAAAGGAACATTGATAATCCTTCTTGACTCTTGAAAGAGAAAATATTTGAATGATTTCTATATGCAATCCCTTCATGGAATCTAGGGAATAACTTAGCAATATTATCCCCTTTATAAACAAACATTGCTATGCTAGATTTGAATTAGATAGCAATTTTGACTCTCTCTCTCTCTCTCTCTGTGTCTGTCTGTCTGTCTCTCTCTCTCTCTCTCTCTCTCTCTCTCTCTCTCTCTCTCTCTCTCTCTCTCTCTCTCTCTCTCTCTCTCTCTCTCTCTCTCTCTCTCTCTCACCAAGTGTATGGTTTTTGTGTTTCCTTGGACTATTGACCTATGAAAGCTAGAGCCAATAGATCCACTAAGGTTTGCTTTCACAAGTTGGACTTAGGAAACCTAGGAAAAGAAAGTAAGAATGACTTTTCCTTTCCTTTTAAATGGGTCATAAACAATCCTTGCATTTTCTCAATTATATGATTGGATCATATATTTTGGAAACCCTAAAATGTAGGAGAACTAAGCCTAATCCTAATTGACTAGGGGTCCAAACCCTAAGCATCACCATAATTCACTAGGGATCCATATCCTAACCTTAATTTTCATATATAAGGGGCTTCAAAGTTGATGGAAAAAGCTATTCATGTATGTGCAAACTTGGTGCTACTACTCTTTTTGCTTCTATTCTTCCAACTTGTGCAACCATTACTTAAGAATGATGAAAGAGAGAGAGAGAGAGAGAGAGAGAGAGAGAGAGAGAGAGAGAGAGAGAGAGAGAGAGAGAGAGAGAGAGAGAGAGAGAGAGAGAGAGAGAGAGAGAGAGAGAGAGAGAGAGAGAGAGAGAGAGAGAGAGAGAGAGAGAGAGAGAGAGAGTGTGTGTGTGTGTGTGTGTGTGTGAGTGAGTGAGTGAGTGTGTGTGCACAAGTGAGGAAATAATTAGAATTTTCTCTATCTACTCCTAAATTTCTTTTCTTCATTCCATATTGGTAAGAAGTTGAGCTTGAGGTTATGTGAGGATTGAGTTATGAGAAAGTGAGGGAATTGGTGAGATGAAGCTTTCATGTTCTTCTTCTTCTCCTTCTCCTTCTCTATCTTCTTCTTTCAATAGTGAATGTGCTTGATATAGATGCAAAGATACTAAGGCATTGCTTTTGGATTGTATCACTTGGATCATGGAACCATCTTTGAGCCTTCAACATTTTGACTACAATATGGGAAGATAAGTTGGTCAATTCACTACACTCTATTCTTGTGTCCTTTTCTTTCTTTGGTAGGAAAAAGGGACACATGGTTGGTTTAGAATAGAGAGTGAGAAGACCAATTGAAGGATGGCCAAGGAGGTTGAAGCTTTTGAGACATTAGAAGTTCTATCCAATATCTTGATTGTTATGCATTTAGCTCAATAGTGTGCTCTATAAAAAAATGCATAACTCCAAAAAAGTTCAAATTTCTAGTCAAAGGACCCATTGTACCAATACACAAATATTTAAGAAGCCACCAACTATTAACTAGCTTGACAAGATGTAGTAGACAACTAGCTTTGAACACATAAATAAAACATTAGGATCAAATGTGTCAAATTAAGAGTATTGAAAGGAAATTATTAAGCTAATTAATTGAGGTTTTAGTAGATTGGACCCTCCAAATTCGGCCATTGAGATGTGGATTATAAGAAAGTATATCGTTTCTTTAAGAGGTTGACCATTAAATTCCTACATTCTTTAACTCATGTAAGGGATTCCCTTTTTGGTTGTTATTATTCAAAAAGAACTTAAAGAATCTTGTAGTGCATAGATTTTCCCACCAAAAACATATTTGTTTCTTCCTCTACACTCATTGGATACACCATTCTCTCTTATTTCCTTCATTTCCTTCCTTCTTTATGATATTCTCACCTAGTAGATTGTATTATACTATAATGTTTATCAATACCAATTCAAGAAGTATAGGGGATGTAAGTATAAGCTTACAATTTAAATAGTTCAAGCATATTCGTCTTGGGTAAGTTTACATCATCAAGCTTTATTTGACAATGATGTGATAAACAAAGCACAATTAGAAGAAACAAAGCACAAATATTTATGGATAGATGGAAATATTTATCTAAATGGGCCACTTGTAGTCGAGATTCTACTTCTTGTGCTCGTCTAATGGTAGTGTCTACATTGGGCAAAGTGACACTACTCAATTGCACCTGAATGTTTAAATCCAGACCATGCAAAAAATATTATAGTTGGGCAGTTGTTGGGATAGGGATAGAGGCTTGCAATTTGTGAAAGACCTCTTTTGACTTCTTGGCATATGCTCGGATATCCTCATGTGGCTCTTGACATGTCACATTTAGTATACATAGCCAATAGGTTGTGCTGCCATGGTAACAATGGGATTTGCTACAGGGGTTTGAAACAACTGGAATATAACTCCAGTCGAAGTGGAAGGACTGGTTTGTACCCATCAGTTCTGATAGGGATCCTTAGTGCTCTCTATCAACAAAGCGTACATTGTATTGTACCACAATCATTACATCTGGCAGTAATACTACCTTGGTCTTGTATCATGTAGTTGTTAGTTTCTTTTGATCTTGCACTAGTTGTACTATTGTGACCATTTCGATCCTCGATAGTAGTATTGATTTTTACTCCAACAATATATTTTGGATCGAGTCTTGAGTAAACTTGGTGTTTCATCTCTATGTTGTGATTATGTATCGCTCCACAACTTAAGTGTTGAATGTCGAAAGTGATGTTAGTGTCCATTTGTATTAGTCTTGAGTATTCCCATTGTCATTCCTCTGGTGATTGTGCTTGGATAGCCGATTACACATGGTAATGATGATTATTGTTCCTCCACATGCTAATCTGAATGCACACATGTTTGCATGATCCACTGCTTGAGAAAGTTATGGCATTAGGCCCTACCTAGAGATCCTAGTATAGATAGCACCAAATGATACCACCTTCTTAGCTATTCCCTTCCTAAATGAGGCTATATTCAAAGCACAAAAAGCTTCTCTAGACTTCTTGAAGCATCATTTGAATTTCACTCATCTAATTGGGTGTAAATGTGACCTTTTTTGTCTTTCCACCCATTATGCCATTAAAACTCACAAGTCATTTCTTAGCTTCACTCAACCCAGTAGGTGTTCCATCAATAATCCCAACTCCACCCTTACTTATGATTCTCATGGTACACCAACCTAGCATATCGCTCCCAAAGTTCTATGGATCTTCAAATGAAGATCCTGTTGGGGTAAAAGGCCTCTGGGCCTGCCTCTGTACAGTGACTGCCCATTCTTTATTCATATGTAATATGGTAGTGCAATAAGGCTGCAAATTCAGTTGGATAGCACCTACATTGTGTGTGCTCTTCTCTCCCGGTTCTTCCTCTTCTCCTTCTCCACTACCATTGCATCCCCTTCAACTGGTATCAGAGCTTTGGATCAGAGATTGATCATGGAGCTTGGCCAGGCATTATTTCAACCTGGATTGAAGACCTAGAGCTTGGAGCTTCAATGCCAACCATGGCTTCTTCCCTCCGAGGTAAGATTTCATCTCCCGCCTCTCCCTAGCCCTCATAGGCTCTTTGCAGGTGTTCCTTGGCTTCATTGGGCACCTTGTATACCCCCATTTCCCCCCTTATCCTCAGCATAACTAGTAGGCCCCACAGTAGCAGCTCACGTTTTTTTTGCGTCTGTTTCAAAATTTGGCTCAAAAATCCCATTTTTTCTCATATCTCGGGCATCCGGAACCCGATTTAGGCAAGGTAAGAGTCTAACTTGGGGTTTTGCACATGTCGCATGTAATGGTGATGTCAAATTTGCCGAATTCTGATCACAGAATTTTCTGTAATAGATCTGAGTTGATTTACAACAAGAAAATGTCATGCTCTTAGCTTATGTGATGCTCCCGAGGCTTGGTATTTGATGCCCAAATTCTTTGGGGATGTTTGCCCAATGTTTTAAGATGCTTTGGGACTTGGTTTGAGCTTCCATAGCTTGATTTATGCAGGGATTTATTGTTGTACATTGTTTAGGCAGCAAGGTTTTATCAGGGATGGCTTATGCATAATGCTCTTTGTTGACATTCGGGTGTCCTATTGGATGTATTGATGCTTGGTCATCATGGTTTATGCCCGGATATGCTATTTGAGAGCTATTGAGCCTTGATTTGGATATGGACACTTTGTTGTTGGTTGGGATTTATGCTACCTTGGTTGACAGGTTATTTTACCTCCAGTTTGGTTATGCCTATGGTCTACGGGTGCTCTCGACTACTCGAGATGATATGTTGATGTATTTGGATGATGCCACTTTGATGTTTATGCTCCCGGATGCTTCTTGAGTAAAGAGTAGAGCTCAATTCTTGGTTCACTATCATTTTCTTTGCAAGTGGCATTTCACTTGACAAGGTTTATGCCCCGTGCTACCCATTATGGGACTGATGTCTGATGTGGATGCTTTTGGATTTGGTTGTAGTATGGCAGATGTTTGGGCTTGAATCAACTTGCATTTGGTCGGCTTATCACTTATGCAGCTTGGATGCTATTTGGCCCTTAATGCCTCAATGATGGATCTTGGATTTACTTGGATGTAGATACATGTTTGAGCAGTGCTTGCTTCATTATCTTGGCAATTGGTTATTGAGCTTTCATTGCTCATTGATGCTTGGTTCTTTGCAGGTTACTCCTTGATCAGTAGACTTCTTGACAATGCTTGGGTTTAGTAGTTATGGCTTTGTTGCTTCTGTGTTGCCTAGCTTCTATGCTAGTTGGGTTGCTTTTGCCCATACAGGTCAGAGAGTAGTTGCTCTTGATGCTTACCCGACTATGCACTTTGTCTACTGTCATGTAATTTACATAACCACTTATTTGGATGTTGTTGTATAGATACTTGGGCTTCTCCTGGAGCTTGACCATTGCAGAATCTTATGCCACTTACTGGTCTTGCATTGACTTGGATGCTACTATGTGGTATGATGTACTGTAGAGTCATGTTTTCCATTATGGTTATGGGCTAATTTCATGGCTGAATACCATATGCTCTTATGACAGATGTCTTATGCTTTACTATACTGTGGTTGGTTCTGTCATGCAATTGGGTACGACTCCTCTTCATGTGGGAGCTTTTGCATCCTTGATTGATGCCTTTATGTCCTCCCGTCTGTTGAGGTTTCATGAGCCTTTGTAGCATGATTCTATCACTGATGTACTCACAGATGATTGTCTTTATGAGCAGGTTTGGATAGCCCTTGACTGCTTGAGCTCCGTGGATGCTATGGATAGCCGCTATTCATGATGAATTGGATTCCTTGTCGTCTTCTACAGGTTCTTTAGTTATAGATGTTGTATGCTTCCATTGTGGAAAGCTTGGGCATGTTAAAAGAAAATGTTTTAGATGGATTAGAGAGCAGCAGAGACAGAGATGGACTCCACATGAGCAGAGAGTCTGTGATACAACAGGTATTACCACTCTTTATAGTGGTGAGGTACATGCAATTACCCTTGATGATGCAGTTGAGCATGTCCTCATGTCATCTAGTTTCCCTACAGCTTACTTGCTCAATGATCATGCCCATGCCTTTGATTGGCTTTTCGACTCTATGGCATCTTGTCATGCTACCCCTCATAGAGCATGGTTCTCTTCTTACAGGGAGGTTGATGGATGTATTGATTTGAGCCTTGACTAGACTTATGCTATTGTTGGTACAAGGGACATACACCTAGCTTTGCCTAATGGGACTTCTCTTATGCTCAGGGATGTTCTACATGTTCCCATACTCAGTAAGAGCTTGATTTCTATCAGTCAGTTGCATAATGCAGGATATACTATTTCTTTTCAGGATAGGTCATGGAAGATCTATCGTGGTTGCTTGGTTTTGGAAAGAGGTTCTAGAGTTGGTTCTCATTACCCAGTGTATGTCTCTCATGTGGGAGATGCTATGGTTGCAATTATACAGATACCACATATATTGTTATGGCATTATTGCCTAGGCCATATGCACCACAGAGAGATGGAGATCTTGTCTCATTTAGACTCATTGTTGCCTCCTATGTCACTTACAAATCTTGATGCTTGCCTAGATTATACTATTGGTCCTTGCAAAGCCCCCTTGGCTTATGGCGATCGTACGAGGCATGCTCCTCTAGATCTTGTCCATTGTGCAGTATATGGACCTATGCCTTCCCAGTCACTTGGTGGAGCATCGTACTTTGTGACCTTTGTTGATCATGGTGCCCATCGTGTTTGGGCTTTTTCCTTGGTGTAGATTGAGGATGTTGTAGTTATGCTTGACAGGTTTATGGATTTTGTTGGTAGCAGGCCTAGGTGCTTGCAGATGGATTATGAGAGTCATGCTCTCTCTCCCAGCTTTTGGGCCTCTTGTCAGCAGTATGGCATTGATTTCTTGTGGCCACGGTATTATGGGATTGCTCATGGCATGTGCCTGACCTTACATTCAAAGGTTGCTTCTATGCTTACCATAGCTAGGTTGTCTCCCGGGGGGTTCACTATAGATGTTGTATGGTATCACGTGAGTGTAAGGGAGGGGGTTTTGGGAAGGGGACACTTAAACATATACATTAGAGGTAGACCCCTCTTAATTTCCTATATTGAACTTAAATTTAAGGAGGGGATAGAGGGAAAAAAGAAGGGAGGGATGCATTTGATCACCTCTCTCCATGGATTGGTTTCTCCATGGCATACAAGAGACCTTGACAAGTAAGGTTAAAACCCTAAACCCTCACATATAGTAGGGTTATTGAATTAATCATAGTGTGGAAGGGGGGAGTTGGTACTCTCCCATGGTTTTGGTAGAGAGATTCAGCTTCCCTTCTTCCAAAGAGAGCTTGGTGTCCGCTTGGTGTAGTCACTTTAAGTATAAAGGGGTTTGATTCCCCTACTCTCTCTCCTCATGTGCTAAGGGGGCACGAGCACTCAAACGACACATACTTCAATGGTATCAAAGTGCCACTACATAAATCACTTTGTGATATAACCATTTTGATACTTTTAATTGCTTAGGATAATTCCAACTTTTAAAAAGAAAGTTAGTATATGTTCTATGAAGACTTACATTTAAGAAAGGGGATACATAAAAAGTCATACATATATATACCGTATAAGCTTAAATAGGGGGATATATTAGTATTACAAGCTTCATAAATAGGGGTTTTTTTAGAAGTCCTTGCACGCAGGTGACATGTCATCTTTACTATGAGTGAACCCCCCGTGGGTTGTCTTATGGCTTTTGGATTGAGGCCCTTATGACGGCAGTCTATTTGGTTAGTAGGATGCCATGCTTGACCTTGGATCATATTACACCCCATGAGGCATGGAATGGATGCAACCCTCCTATGATTATTTGAGGATGTTTGGCTGCCAGGCATCTGTATGTATTCCACATGAGCCTATGTCACGTAGATGTCTCCTCCTTGGTTATGGAGATGGTGACTTTAAGGCCTACAGATTATGGGATTTGAATGCCTAACAGGTCATACGTAGCCATCATGTTGTCTTCTATGAGATGAAAACACTTCTTAGGCCTCTTGATGAGCATTTAGTATGCTTTATGGCTAATTTTACAGTAGCTATAGTGCCATTACAGCAAGCTTTTTATGCTGAAAATGAGGCACTTATTGGCCCAGATGACATAGCTATGCATAGCAGTCACGGTCAGGATGTTGGTGATCAGTTGCTAGACCCCTTGCAAGCTCATGATAGTCATTTTATTGTAGTTTTGTAGGCTGGACAGCTAGCCATATGTCAGTCTTCCGCTTCACTGAGGCCACATGTAGTCTTGAGACCTCGTTGGATGAGTGTTCGGGATGTTGGCTCTCTTTCAGTGATTGACTTTGGAGAGTTTGACTGCTCTCCGATGTCGTGTATGCGCCACAGTGATGCTGTGCACAACTCTGATGTTTGATAGCTGTGCGTTGATAAGTTGTGCTTGCATCATGAGAAGCATTCTTGGATTGCTCCATTGTATGGAGCTGCAGGATTGCTTATCTCCTGGATGTCATGAACTCGGGAATGCTTGACTCTTCTTATGCAAAGGTTCTCGACACTTCTTGCACAGCTTGCGTTTCGATTCGGCATTGGGCAAGATGTCATGATTCCTCACCTTGTATGTTCTTTTCTTTTCTTTGTTTTCACTCCCAAGCCACATTGGCCTTTTAGTGGAAGGTTGTCGGAGTAAAAGGCCTCTGGGCCTGCCCGTGTACACTATGACTGCCCATTCTTTATTCATATATAATATGATAGTGCAATAAGGATGTCAGTTCAATTGGACAACACCTGCATTGTGTGTGCTCTTCTCTCTCGCATCTTCCTCTTGTTAAGAAATAGACAAATGATGTAAGCTCTAAGAAGAGAGGTCCAAAATCCCATATGCACAGTAAGGTACAGTGGTACTATCCAAAAAGCTATAAAGGCATGTACTTGACACTCATTTCAATGTAATGACACTATCAGTTTGAGTCACTCAAAACTGTCTTTATGAGTCCAAGCTAATCTATCTTGGAACCTAATTCATTTGAGTTACAATCTCTCACTCTGATAATGTATCGTGTGTTTGACTTGCGTCCACCATAGCCAACTAGCTCTAGATCCGTGTTTCTCAACATGGTATCAGAGCCATGGCTGAGCTAGGAAGCTAGTAGGTGGAATCTCTTCTTCTGTGCATGCTCTAGGATTTTCCCTCCTTCATTCTTCTCCTTTTACAAGCTCATTCCAATCCCAATCTTTCAAACCATCCAACATCCATTGTGTGTACAAGGAGAAGAAGCTTAAGGAAGGAGGTACTACCAAAGGGCTTGCTTACTCCATAAAGCACAGGGGCTGTTTTTTGGAACAGAGAAATAGAGAGGAAGGAAGAGAGCTCAAGTTGAGAAGACTTGGTGTTTGGGTTGTTAGGTGGAGAGTCTAGAACTACCTCGAAGAGCCTGTGGTAAAGTCTGGAGCACTTGAAGGGTCTGAAGGCTTTGGAAAAGGAATTATGCATGTATAAGGTGACCGTAGAGTGATAGATAGAGACGCTAGGCGTGAGCCATCTGCATCTGCTTTCATCCGCTTCCGTTTTTTGTTCACCTCCTGATTTCTTCCGATGAGTGGCAACTTGTCCTGGTGCAACTAGGCTTTTCTTGAAACTTCTCTGCTACATCTGGAGACGTTTTCTGAAGTCTGGAGTGGATTTTATTGATCTTGGCGATGATAGCCTCCTGCTTCCTCCGCAAACGCTCCAACTCCCTAAGGTATTCGTTCGCTATTTCGAAGGATACCGACATCCTCTCGTTCCTTAAACTCAACTCAGCTCGAACAATCTGCAACAAGTCTGCGGCCAGCAAGAGATCTTTCGGCTAATCTATAGCCTGGTGTTTCACAGCGACGTGTGCAGAATCGGCGGGCTCTTCTAGCAATTCACGACTAAATTTTTAAAGGCTTTAAAGAGCCTTATCTCTAAGGCTTCAATAAGCCTTTTTCAAATACCCCTGTTCACACTCTCTTGTTTCAAACCAACTCTCCCACACTCTAAGCTATTCACGGTGATTTTAGTTTTTAATACTGATTTTCTACTCCATCAAGTTTCTTTAGACACTAGCATTTTGTGCCATTTCTTCAATATCTGAAGCACTTGTAAAAAGGATAGACACTGCCCGAGAGTTCTCGTGGTAAGACCTCCTACTAAAAATGACTGAAGTGGAACATATAGCAAAATTTAATGGTGAAGGCTTCCATGCCTGGAAGGAGAAGACCATGTACCATCTTATGCGGAAAGACTTATGGGACTTGTTTGAAGATGATGCAGATAACAAGAAGGAAGATGATGAAGACGGGTTCGTTGAAGAAGACCAGTTCAAATCCAAAGAATGGAAGAAGATGAATAATAAGGCACTAGGCATCATTGCTTGGGGATTAAGTGATGATGTGCTACATCATATATCTGGCATTAGAAATGCTAAAACCGCCTGGGAGGAACTTGATAAAATGTTTGGTACTCAAGCAAAGAATTCAAAGGTAAAACTTCTCATGCAGTTTTATAAACTGGATATCAAAGACAGTGCTTCTATGACCATACACATTAATAAGTTTAAGAGTTTAAAAACTCAACTTGCATCTCTTAAAAAGAATATTGAGGAAGATGAAGCAATAGCCGTACTGCTTGCAAGTGTAAACAAGGATCCATATGAAAATCTTGTGTCCACTTTGAGTAATGTTCCAAGCCTCACACTTAAAGATATTGAGCACTCACTACTTGACGAAGAAGGCAAAGTAAAAACCAAGAATGCAAAAGACAATGTCTCATCATCTAGGGAAAATCTTTTGTACACCAAAGGAGCTGCTGGACCTAAAGGAAGAGGTCGAGGATTCATCAACAACAATAACAAGGATCAGATTACATGTCACTATTGTGGTAAGACTGGCCATGTAGCCAGTGAATGTTTCCACAAGAAGAGAGCCCAACAATTGCAAAGTGATCATCATCAGAACCAATACATGGAAGAAAGAGAAGAAGAAGAATATGCTTCCGCTACCATCAACAACTCTGACAGATTGTTTTGAAGAACTTTCATTGTACCTTTCATATGTTTTTTTTCCTTAGTGGATTTGATTTGTACAACCCTTGCCAAGATGTAAAGTCTCAAGCTTTAACTTGACTAGGCTGCCAATGAGCTAGTCTTCCGAGCCATGTTATCATGAAGGGGGGGCAAAAGCCAGCAAGTGTAGGGACTCATCATTTGAGGGGGGGTGTTAAGAAATAGACAAATGATGTAAGCTCTAAGAAGAGAGGTCCAAAATCCCATATGCACAGTAAGGTACAGTGGTACTATCCAAAAAGCTATAAAGGCATGTACTTGACACTCATTTCAATGTAATGACACTATCAGTTTGAGTCACTCAAAACTGTCTTTATGAGTCCAAGCTAATCTATCTTGGAACCTAATTCATTTGAGTTACAATCTCTCACTCTGATAATGTATCGTGTGTTTGACTTGCGTCCACCATAGCCAACTAGCTCTAGATCCGTGTTTCTCAACACCTCTTCTCCTTCTCCATTGCCATTGCATCCCCTTCAGATCTAGATGCTTTTATCCAATAAATCGATGTGGCATACAATGTCAATTACCCTAATTAGGTCAACGAAGCCCACAAGGCCACCATATTCGAATCCTCTATGTGAAGAAAGGTTGAAACTTGAATAGAGTTGGATGGCCATCATGGAACGAAGCACTTAATGCCTTTCATATGCTATTTCAACCACCAGACCAAAAGAATGTGCATAAACTCGAATAACTCCACCACACCTGAAGCAAGTTGACAAATAAATCCAGGCATATACTGCCATGTTCACCATACTAAATAGTCGCATTGATCCAAATGCTCAACGAAAAGATGAAATGTTGAATACCTGTTATGTGCAAGGTTTCAAAAAACCTATTCAAAGAGCATTTACTTTTGAGGATCTATTGGATAACAGTATTGACCCATTTTATAAGAAAGCTCTTAGGTTAGAGCAACTCCTATCAAAAGAGAAGTTAGGAAAAAGAAAGAAATCCAACAAGTTCACTGCAAAACATTAAAATGATGACAGTAGTGAATCAACTTCCCATTTTGATTTACAGTAGAATTTTGTAGTACAAAATTTGATTTCAAAGAGGAGGAAAAAAACAAAGTGGAGAGAAAAATCTAGGTAGTGGCTCTAGAATTCAAAAAGGAAAGTATCTAGAAGTTGATCCTACCAAGCAAAAAGCCACAAATTGGGTTTCCAATCTAGAAAATCTCACAAGAAGAATCCGAAAGATCATCAAAGTAAAACCTTGGATGCTAAACCCAGAGAGGTAGTGGATGTCAACAGTAGGAGATTAAACTTGTAGTAGATCAGAAGGGAATACACCAAGCACTTTGGCTATTCTCTAGACTCATCTAAAGCATTAACTAGATAAGGACTTGCTAATATCTTTGTTTCATTAAGTGATCTACTAAATCTAGTTCTAGCTTTTAAAGATCACCTCCTGAAAATGATTCAATCCAAGCGCTTGAATTGCTATTGCTTGAACTGAAAGTAGTGGCCATGATGGCCCATGTTTTAAAGGAAATTGTTCAAAAGATCCAACCATCCCAGCATGTCTCGTGTGTCTGTCCAACCATTCTAGTGATTCCTATTCTGGTGTAAGGACCAAATCATCTAGAATATCCTGGTCGATAGTGAATAAGGGGTAACTATTGTCACATTGGCAACTTGCCAACAACTAGGATTGATGAATTTGGAACCAGTCCCCTTCTTAGCGAGGATGACAAATCAGTAGTAGTAGGTATGGTATCTAGGCATTATCAGGTCTATACTTCTTGAAATTTCCATAGTCTAGTTTTTAGTTTCTTTAGCAATCTTGAATATGGAGCATGCTAGCAAAGATTGCCGTATGCTATTGGGAAGGCCTTGGCTACACCAAGCAAGAGTCAAGTCATAACTAGGATAAGGATAAACACACTATCTGTAGGAATCAACACAAGATAATGCTCGTCTTGACCAAAGTTTAGGGGTTAGGGTCAATATGGTGGAAGGTTGAAGTGACAATGAAGAAGAGTTCTTGAAGACTAATATCGACATGCAATCCTGATGTCTCATTAATATTCTTGAAATCAGCAAACAAGACATGCAACCTTAGAGTTTGAAACCTTAAGAACTAGAAGAGTAGAAAGAGGATAGCAATCCAGACAATTTGTGAACTCTGAGCTTAGACTGCACTGAAGGCAACACCGATAATGACCTAATTACTAATACTAGCATTAGTGAAATCATGAATCAAGAGTATGAGTTTGAAGCACATATGCAAAAAGTGACAAGAGTCAAAGAAGATGAATTAGAAATAGTTTTTCTTGGTCCAAACTAGTCAAGATTAGTGCTAAATTGCAACCCCCATTGTGTTAGTAACTCATCAGTTCATTGACTAAATCCAAGGGTGTGTTTGTGTAGGAATATTCAAATATGAAAGGGCTAGATACTAGATTCTATAAGCACCACACTCCTTTGAAATGTGATGCTATTCCACGCTGGATGCAACACTATAGGATAAACCCTCACATGGCTAAACAAGTCAAAGAGGAGCTAGATCGACTACCGAGAGTAGGTTTTACCACTCCAGTAGATCAAGTGGATTGGATCTCTTAGATTGTCATTATTTCCAAAAAAAAGGAACATGTATGGATTATCAAAATCTTAACGTTGCAGCCATAATCTTTGATCCCTTTCCTATCCCTTACCTAGATATAATACTAGGTAAGTAGCTAGCCACGAGTCATACTCTTTTCTCTCGATGGTTTTAGTTGATACAATTAACCACACCTTGCTCTAGGTTAAGACAGCTTTCATCATTGCATGGGGAGTCTACATATGCATAGTGGTATGGTTTGGTCTTAAGAATGCTCCAGCTTCCTTTCAAAGAGACATGTAGGAGATCTTTGGACCTTACCTCATGAATTTCATGATAGTCTTGTTGGATGAGTTCAATGTCTTTGGAAAAGCCACAGTTCACTTGATGCACCTCCAATTTTATCTCACTAGATGTCGAGAGATACATTTAAGTCTAAATCCACTCAAATGTGTATTTTCTATTCAAGGTAGTATTTTGCTAGGCCACATCATTTCACAAAATGGAATCGTTGTCGACCCCACTCGAGACCCCACTAAGGTGGTAGCAATTATGCAACCAATAGTACTAAGTTTTCCATTTGCTTAACTCTTCTTTTCAAGCCAAATCTAGGGCATGGCTGACATTTTTGTCTTTTGGCACATTTGGATGTTCCCCTTAACAAATTGACGCATGTGGCCAAATCTACTTACCACCAAAATGTAATGAAGAAGCCAGCTTGAAATTTTGGAGCCACAAGAGGAACACCAAGAAAATGGGGAATTTAGTACAAGAAAATCTATATTGTATCATTGACAAGCATGTTCTTCATAATTTAATCAACCACAAGAAGAAAAACAACACCAATCTTCTCAAATCTTCATGCAGCTTCATATAACAATTCTCCCACGGATTTATCACAACAAAACTTCAACAATTCTTCATATTCTTTATCAAAAGAACAAGAGAACAAAAAGAAATGTTCTACTTTGAATGGAAATCATCACATAGCATTAATCTTCAATAATTTCATAGTCTTCAAAATAACTAGCTAGATACGAACCTAGCAGTGACCCGTACAGCTTCATGAAGCAGTTCGAGCAAGTATGTGAGGCAAATGGTCTTACTGACCCTGCGCAGTGAGCTCAAGCTTTCAGCCTGTGCTTAGGCGATAAGGGGAGGACCTGGTATTCTAGTCTAGATGACGCAGAATGTACGAATTTTGTTCGCCTTAAGGGCCTCTTCATCAAGAGGTTTTTCGGAGGTAAGGTATTCAGATAACCTCATCATTAGGTTGATGAATATCAGTCAAAGGGAGAAGGAGGACGTTAGGGATTACGTCACTCACATGCATAGCCTCTACAAGAGAATCCCTGCCAATGAGCGACCTACCGAGAGGGCAGTGTCTGTAGTGTTCATGAGCGGGATTTGGAGTGAGGAGCTCTACAAGGCTTTGGCCACTAACTCCACCTTGCAATGAGACATGCTAGCTAGAGTTTTTGAGGAGGCAATATGCATAGATGATCAACTCAGGGAATGCAGCATGAGGACTACCAACCGAGAAAGTGCAAGCCAGAGGGACCCTAAGAGATCAACTACTTCGGGGGAAAAAGCAACTGCTAGTGTGCAGGATAAGGGAAAGAGTGTAGACCACGACCAGGGGATGGCAGAGATGAGAATGGAGATTGAACGGTTGCAAGAGCTTGTAAGGAAGCCTGTGAGATCGCATGTACAATGTATATACTGCGGCGACAATCACCTCCTAGTTGAGTGCCAAGATCCTAGATCTCGGCCGTGCTCAAATTGCGGTAGATTCGGGCATGATGCAGTGCATTCCAGAATGCCGAGGAGATTCCCATATGCACAGTAGTACAACCCTCCATACTTAGGTAATAGGCCACCCAATTTCTTTGGGAGGGGAGCCCAGTTAGCTCTTCCAGCACCGACTGACTCAGGCCACCCAACTGGTATACCCAGGCCACCAGGGCCTTTTGTAACCCACCCATCTAGCGATGCTCTTGTTCACTTTGTGGAGGAGCCTAATGAGGAAGAAACATATGTCAACCCGTACATATCCTATGACGAGGAGGGCAACCCAGTCCCGATGGACTATCGGCCAGTGCCGGTGATGGCATTAGGAAGAGGAAGAGGCAGAGGCTTTGGAGGGCCCAGCCAGGATCCAGCCACATGCTGGACTTGCGGCCACCCAGGCCACATTTCATCACACTGCCCAGAACGGGAACAAGCTAACAAGGACAAAGCAGATCTCCGATGCACAAAGTGTGGAATCACACATCTGTTTCCTGACTATCCTATGCGGAAACCATCAACCGGCTCTGCCAACATGCCATCGGTGCCTTTGGGGTTTTTGGAATGGAAACCTTTGGTAGTGAGGATACGCGCATCCCACTACATGCTATGATGCGAGCTCAAACAAAACAGGCAGGCATCTCCTTGCCAGGGCCAAGTAACCTTGACGCAACCTCAATAGGAAAGAAAAGCTGGAGGAGACAGAAAAAGAGAACCGATGCAAAGATAACCCTTAAAACCGAGGAAGCGACTATGTTAGTAACGGGAAAGAAGGTCACAGACGTAGAATCGGAGACCTCAGCTCCTAAGATAGCCGAGCGAGGGAGTGCCAAGGTAGGGGAATATCCCCATCCCAAACGGCAGCTCGAGGCTATAGTTAAGGTCAAGGAGTGGGTTAGGGATGCCCAAAAGCACCTCAAGGATGCTGAACCCATATTAGAAGATCCTATTGATGATTTCTCTATCGTGAGCACACCGGCCTCACCTTTAAGACCACAAGTTGCGAGCATACTTGCACCACTGGGGGCAACTCAACAGCAAGGCCAGGGGGAAACTTGCCAGGGCAGACAGAACGCATGGCCTAGAAATGCTAACCTCATGGGAAGACAAGAGACAACCTTGTTGTCTACTCCAGTAACTCTAAGCTTGGAAGATCTGCTTCGGCAAAATCATTCCTTGTGGTAGGAGTTAAAAGACTTGGTGGAGGGACACACATGACTTCCGGGTGCTAATCCGCAAGATAATGATGTAGTTACACAAATCCCAAGTCTAACTCTACACTCAAATCCTAAGTCTTTGCACATCAATGCTTTTTGGGAAGGCACTGAAATGCACGCAGTTTTGCCCGTCCTAGCCTTACAATATATGACGCGAAAAGGAATTGTAGACACAGGCGTAGGTGTTAGTATACTAAACCATGCAGTCTTAGAGGCATGGGGAAACCCTCCTGTAGAGATTGCCAGGTTTAACGTCACGTTAGCAAATGGAATGAAGGTAAGACCATTCGGGGTCTTAAAGAATTGGCCAGTAAAGATTGTCGATGTGCAATTTTCAGTAAACTTCATTGTCATGAAGGGAGTGGATTATGACATACTATTAGGCCGACCTACTGAACTACTGAACTACGACCCCCTGGGGAAACACCTTCCTCAAGTGAGGGGTGTGAGTTTAACTCAGAGTCGGAAGTCAGCACTGAGAGTGATCTCGAGATACCACAACCTTCTAAAGTCAAACGCTCCAAGGGAGACTTACCAGTCCACCTGAGGCGCAGGAGGCTAAAAGAGGAAGCCAGGAAGCAAGCAAAGGACTCAGAAGCAGAAAGGCAAAAGAAACCGGAGGATCTACCCAAACGGTTTACAAAATTTAAAAAAGGTGACAGAGTGGTGATTCTGCTAGGTGCGAAAAGACAAGGCCAAACTAGTGAACCGATCGAGGGACCCGCCAAAGTCAAGGAAGTTAACTTGGCTAGGGAAGGTGAAAAGCCAAGACCTGTGTTCATTGCAGATGACTTGACGAAGGATGAGGAGACCAAACTTGTTGCACTCTTGCAAGATTACATTGACGTATTTGCCTGGACATTGGATGAACTTAAGGGAGTCGACCCTAGGGTTGTGACTCATAATATCCCAATGGTCCATGATGTAGTGCCAACGAAACAATGACCTTACCCCATTAATCCCAAACACGCCCATGCAGTAAAAGAGGAGATTGATAAACTCATAAGGGTAGGATTCATATATGAGATCGAGCACACGGACTGGGTATCACCTATCGTGATTGTCATGAAGAAAAATGGAAAAATCCGAGTGTGCGTGAACTACAAGAAAGTGAATGCTGCTATGAAGAGGGATAACTATCTTTTACCTTACACCGAGCACATGCTTGAGAGGGTAGCAGGTAAAGAAGCCTACAGTTTTCTGGATGGGTTCTCGGGCTATAATCAAGTGCAAGTGCACCCCGACGACAGGCACAAGACTGCCTTTGCCACAGAATGGGGTGTATTCACCTACATTGTCATGCCTTTTGGGCTAATGAATGCACCTACAACTTTTCAACGCCTAATGTGCACTATCTTTAAGGACATGATTAGGCACAAACTGGAAGTGTTTGTAGATGACTTATGCTTACACTCTAGTTGGGACGAACACTTAGAGAAATTGAGAGCTGTCTTTGAAAGGTGTAGGTTGTACCACCTCTCGTTGAACCCCTTAAAGTGCCAGTTCTGGGTGAAACACGGATGCATCTTAGGGCACATAGTGTCAAGGAACGGCATTGCCACTGACTTTTCTAAAGTCAGAGTCATTGTTGACTTACCGCCACCTGATAACTAAAAGGGAGTTCAGTGTTTCTTAGGACAGACTGAGGAGTTGAAAAAGGCTCTTACGACTGCACCAATCTTACGAGCCCCAGACTGGAACATAACGTTTCATGTACACATAGACGCCTCTAAGTTCGCTATTGGAGCTGTGCTATGCCAGCCTGTGAACATAACTTAGATTACGCGGTCAGTTTTACCAGCAGGCAACTCACAGAGACCGAGACGAACTATTCCACGACAGAAAGGGAGGGGTTGGCCATGGTATTTGCGGTAAAGAAATTTAGGCATTACTTGTTGGCCACTCCCTTTGTCTTCTTTGTTGACCATCAAGCCTTGTTGTATCTTGTGAACAAGCCTTGTGCTATGGGACACATAGCTAGATGGTTACTCCTTCTACTGGAGTTTGACTTCTCTGTGATTGTATGCAAAGAAAAGCAGCATTACATGGCTGACCACATGTCCCGCATACCCACAAGAGAAGTCGTTGGACAAGGCATACTTGACGATTTATTGGATGCTCATCTCTTTAACCTGTCTAGCAAGAGAGAATTGTTCAGAGCTGATCTGACGCCATATTGGGCCGATGACATAGTGCAAGTGCTAGAGAGCAGACTACTTGAGCGATCCATTGAGAAGGCTAGGCTGAGAAGACTTATCCTAAAAATTCAGCCATACCAACTGATAGCCGGCCAACTCTACAGATTGGGACAAGATGGTTTATTTTGCAGATGCATATGTGAGCACAAGATGCACGATGCATTGAAAGAAGCACATGGCGGAATCGCTGGAGGACACTTTAGCAAAGACACAACAGCCCGAAAGGTGCTACAATCCCAACTATGGTGGCCCACCCTCTTCCGCGATGCAACTAAATTCGTAAAGCACTGCGATGAGTGCCAAAGGACCAAAGTGCCTGTGCGGAAAGACAAGATGGAGTTGACCCATGTCATAGCTCGACAACCCTTTGAAAAATGGGACATCAATTTTATTGGACCTATCAGCCCTGCGGCACAATATTCCCAAGCTCGCTACATCATAGTGGCAACCGATTATCTAAAGAAGTGGGCAGAGGCATGAGCCACGAGGAAGAATGATGCTAGGACCACTGCAAAGTTCTTGTGGAAGCAGGTCATTTCACGGTTTGGCTGTCCAATCGAACTTGTAAGCGACCAAGGCACGCACTTCGTTAATGATGTGATTTCCCACCTGCTCTCTACCTTCCTAATAATTCATCGGAAGTCCTCTCCCTATTACCCTCAGGCTAATGGCCAAGCCAAATCCACAAATAAAATCTTTGTCAACATGCTTACAAAGGTAGTGTCTACCTCAAGAAGTGACTGGGACAACAAGCTAATGGCAGCCTTGTGGGCCTATCGCACAGCTTATAAAATGACTGTCGGACAAACACCTTTTAGGTTGACGTAGGGAATTGAAGCCATTTTACCCTTAGAATTCTTCATCCCTATCTTAAGGATAGCAGCCTAGGAGCGTTGGGAGGGAAGAGAGGCTTGGACCAATCGCTTAGTGGAGCTAGAGCGCCTAACAGAGACCCGACTCCTTGCCACTCACTCTCTGATTTGTGAGAAGGCTCAACGAAAGATGTGGTTTGACAAGCATGTCAAACAGCGAGACTTTGAACAAGGGGACCTTGTTCTGCTATACTCTGTAAAAGGACATAAACAGAAGATGAAGTTTCGGGGGCTAGGGCCTTTCAGAGTACGCATGATTGGTAGAATAGGGAATGTTGAGTTAGAGACACTTGAAGGCAAAGGAATAGCTTTTTTAATGGCAGTCGCATAAAGAAGTACTATCCTTCTTCCCATCCATTACATGAGCCACCCATGCTAGAACCCCCAATGAATGTCTACATGGCTACTATAACCGACCTTACAGATCAAGACGAAGAAGTAGTGGCATCGGTGTATCTACGAATCACATTCGCAGCAGGAGCGATGTATTCTTTCGATGCCTTGATTGATGAAGGTGCCGACTACAACATCTTGACGCATGACCATTGGACACGTATTGGTCAACCGAAACTACAGCGCCCACTAATGCCAAACTCACCCCATTTGGGGGTACTGCTTATTCACTCCTAGGGAAGTGCAAGATAGTCGTTTCTATCGAGTCTGAAAGTTTACCAGCTTTCTTCCATGTGTTGCCTGACACTAAAGGGGCTGGTAATGTGTCACTATTGGGTTGTACTTTCAAGAAGCAAATGAACTGTAATGTGGATTACAACCTAAACCGCATTCATCTTGCTATAGGCAATGTGCGTATAGTGATGACTTTTAGTAAGGGCTGTCATAATTCCTCCACCATTACGAAGCCACCGGTAGAAACCCCTACGACCATGCTTCAGCCCAAGTCTAAACAGAAGAAAACTACGGCCTCATGCCAGGCTCTCGACCCCAGGCCCAAACCCACCAAGAGTGCTCACAAGGCCAAGGAGTCCAAGCTTATATGGGTGCCAAAACGGCAAAGACCACATCTAGGTAGACCACCCAAACGTGATCCTAAACGCCAAAATAATCAATCATCATCGTGGCCTAAGAGGCAGTCTAGACGCTATCGACGTAGACACACAACCACACTGCGATGGATCCCCAAAGATCTCTTGCGAGCATAAGGATACTACGAGGGCAACCCCTAGATTTGGGTGCCTAAAAATGGCAAGTTGAAAAGCTCATCTACAAGCAATCTCACCTGCGTGAGGGAGGCTGGCACACGTGGTGTCCAGGGCATAGTCAGCAAACCATTGCCGCTGTGGCTAGTAAGCCCCAGTTCATCTATCGACCAAAGAAAACACCACAAGCCTTAGACTTACCTAATCCAGAGAACTTAAAAACCCCCATGACTGCTCACTCAGAACCCAGCACAACTCCCATGCCCCCAGAACTTCCTACAGCACCTCAAAGTGCTTCGGAGTGCAAAGCCCAACCTGTGACACCAATGATGGAGTCACCACTATCTAGTCCATTTGCACCATCCCCACCAGCAGGTCTTAAACCTTCCTACGCGGTACGACCTTTCCTCTCCTTGGCTAAAGACCTCGCCGCGACTTCTGGGGATGACTTAGTAACCTGCATCAAGATGTTGGACAAAACTTTCACTACATTTGCTAGAAGTTATGAGAGGCTAGACCTAAGTCTTCTTGACAAAACACTTGCTTCGGATGTTCGTGCATTACCATACACTTGGGAAGAATACGAACTTATGACCACTAAATTCCCCAAAATTGCTGCCGAATTGATAGCAAACGACGAAATCTCAAAGGAGCAAGCTCCCCTCAAAAGACTAATCACTTCATATCGTAAGCCTCCTCATTCTATTCCTGAACACGAGTTGCAAGAGCTCACACAGATGGCAAGCTCGCCTTCCACGTTCTTGCAGCAATGGTTTGCTCTGCAAATCCAATGGGAGAAAAAAGGTTGCCGGATAATGACCAATGCTGAGCAATGCAGGGCAGTTAAAACCATCGAATATGACCCTTCTTATGTGGCACCTATCTCGTTTAGGGTTTTTGCCATCACCCGCAACCAACATTTAGACGACCATGTGCTTGCTCACCCCTACATTGACCAATTCCTCACGGAAGAGGAATTACATGTTGCCAACCGCCTTAATACTGGAGATCTCTTTCATGATGTCTTGACCTACATCTCCCAAGTCTCCATCCACCCATCTGCTCTTGATTGTCATGCTCAACTCGAATACAATCCAAAATTCTACACGTGGCTTCTTCACACGTAACTCCTACCCCAACAGGCCCAAAGCCCCTCACCTTTTAACCCCCAATCCTAGGAAGGATTCTTTTCTAAGCCGGAAGGGGAGAGGGTATGTGGGTATGTAGTGAAGGTGAAAGGGATCAGATAGGAAATGGATAAAAAGGGGGTACAGTAAAGTAAAGGTAGTGAAAAGCATAAAGCATAGAGTATGAAAAAATGGCTTCCTAAAAAATTCATTCAAGAGTTTTTATTCTCACATAAACAGCAAAGTGATATGTCGAAAATGCTAACGAAGGTTACGAATTATGGCAGGAGCAGAAAATGTCACAGCAAGACCGCGCCCATCGACTCCCGTTCACGGACGAGGAAAGGGAGTAGTATCGCATCCATCTAGAGAACCGCACCTTCGGCCAGCTCAAGTTCCGAACCATCCACAACATCGAAGTCGTGGTGGCCAAGGAGAAAGTAGCCAGGAGGGTAGTGGAACAATGCAACCTTACAAAGTATATTGAAAAATTCTCGCAGGAGCCAGATCACCTAAAATGCGTAGAATTCCTGAGAACATACAACCCGGACCAAGAAGATGGCATTGTAACGGTGGGCCGAGGAGAGGGTGCAAAGCAGGTGCAAGTCCGGTTGGATCCAGCTTTGGTGGAGAAGGCTTTGGGATTGGTACCAAGGACAGAAAGGAGACAAAAAAGGGATGTTTATGCCTTGCTAAAAATGAAGAAGGAAGAGGTGCTGACGAATGGCGGCATAAGCATCCAGGACATCCCTGACACAGAAGCCAGGTTGCAGGCCAAGTTGGTGCACATGCTTTTCTCTAGCCAGCGTTACAATTCCTTAATGCATCGAATTAGCATGCCAGTCCTGGAGAATGTAGCAGCCCACACCCTAGACGAAGTAGATTGGAATGGGTACATGCGGAAAACGATTGATCAAGCAGCCAAAGCGCTAGCCCTAGGAAGTGGACCAACAGGAGGAGAATCTCTGGCTTCTAAAGTTACGGAAAGGAAGAAAGCCTCCTCCAAGGCCTCCTTCATCGGGCACAGAGGAGTCTTGACTGCACTCATCCACGAGGCAGTAAAGGAAGCACAGGAGGTGGAGGAGGGAGAAGGAGAAATGCCGGAGAGGTCGCCTCCTCACTAGGACAAAGATAGGTCCACCGACAGAACGGAAACAGAAGAAGAAGGGGAGGGATAGACTAGCAAAAAGACAATCAGGACAACAAAGAAGAAGGCGATGCAGAGGAAGAAGAAGAATGACGAAGGCAGGAAGAAGGAAAGGGAAGACTTGGAAAGGGCGGAGAAGGAATCCCTGAAAGAAGCAAAGGAGAGAGAGAGAGAACAAAGAGACAGGAGGAGGAGAGGGAAAAAGAGGAGTTACAAAAAGCAAAGGAGGCGTCAAAACAAGAAGGAGAAGAGGAGAAAAGGAGGGAAAAAGAACAGAAAGGGAAAAAGAAGGAGGAGCAGAAAAAAAGGGAGGAGGAAAGGAAGAGAAAAGCGGATGAGGAGGAGGAGGAGCTACGAAGAAAGGAGGAAGAGGACCTGGCGGAGGCCACCCGGGTAACTAAGGAACCTGAGCCCACGCAGAGAAGAGGGGCCAGGGTCTAGCACACAGGTGCCAAAGTTTGTGCCACCTCCAGTCCCTGAAGGCAAGGGCAAGGCCCTGCTCCATCTGATCCCTACCCTCTTGGTGCCTTCCGCGGAACTCACCACCATCACCCCCAGCATCCCGACTAGTGCAGATGTGTCAAACTTCGTGGCGTGGATGCAGTATCTCATCAACAAGGAGATGGGCCAGGGGCAAAGCACGGAGACTACGGCCACAGGACAGAAGAGGCCAGCCACAGATGTGGAGTCTAGGCAAGAGCCAAAAAAGCAAAAAGTTGAAGCCTCAACCTCGCCCATTCACACAACGATGACGCCATCGGCTAATTACGATGAATACATCTCCGAGCTGCTCTCCCAATTGGAGAAAGCGAAGGAGGAACGCAAGATAGCCATGGCTGAGTTGGCAGCTGAGAAGGAAATAGTGGCCGCCTTCCAGCTAGATAAGACAAGAATGATACCCTTGTAGCAGCGGGAGATTGCAGATCTGAGACAAGAACTGAAGGCTAGGGATGAGAGGGAGGAACACTAGAGGCAGCTGCTCGAAAACAAGACTCAAGAGTTAGTAAACATGCAAAGAGAGCACAAGCTCCTAATAGTGTAGTATCAGGAGCTTGCTGCGCAATCTGCTTAGATTGATGTACTTGTGGCGGAGCTAAAGAAAGAAAACGAGGCATGGAGGAGCAGCAGGAGGAACTCAAGCGCCTGACAGATCAACTGACCTCTGAAAGAGGAGAACAAGAGAGGCTAGTCAGGGAACTAGAGGATTATGAGCAGAAAATCATGATGCTGACCTTAAGACATGGAGAGGGCTTGGAAGTAATGAACAAAAGGGTAGAGGAGTGGGCTGCGCACAATGAAAAGAGGGTGAAGACACTGGTGCGGCGCCTTGCTCTGAGAGAAAAGGAGAAAATCATCGCGAAGAGCAAGGCGGAGGCAACCCAAGTGGCCTTCAGCACTCAACAGAAGGCCTTCCTCGACACTATCCTGGACGCCACGCACACAGTGCAAGGAGAGCCACTGGAGGCAATGCAGAGAAAGCTCCGCATGGCAAGAAGAGCCCTACATGCTGGACTGCAGATGCCACCATTACCTATGTAGGTTAGGCTGAGTTTGGATGAACAACAAAAATACCTAATGCTAGCCGGCCTAACCCCCCAAGAGATAGATGCCCTCGGATTCGAGGAAGAAGTAGCACATGCAGAACGGCAGGGGGAAGAAGCAGAGCTGGAAATCGATGTGAATCGATTTAGGGAAGATGTAGTCCCACAACCCCCCTCGCCGCAGGCCTAAGAGCCGCCACAAGGGGACCCAGCTCTGCAGAAAGAAAAGCCGTCTCTAAAGAAAGACGCAAAAAGCTGGTGGAGGAGGCCAGACAAAAATTGAGAGCCAAGCCAGCCGTGCTACCGTCCGCGCCTCTCCCTCCGTGCCAAGATGATCTTCCCGCAAGATTCCACGCAGAACTGGTGGTGTGGGAGGTACAGGAACTAGGAAAGGATCCATTCCCCTTCAGTTTCCTCCTACCCAACAGTTTGTGGAGGGTCCTGCCACTCAAAGTGATGGACGAGGTAATCGCGGTTGGTGGCCGGTTGGGGAAAAAATGGCTGGAAGAGTGGGAAAAGACCCCAACCTCTTGGGGCATAGATCGGCCGACTACTACTAGCAAGATAAGGTTTTTGAAATCCCCCACACTGTAGAAAACTACAAGAGCCAACCCCTGTGGAGAAGGCGAGTATGTGACATAAGCATGCTCGCCTGGATGGCATTTTGTAATACCCTGCCATTCGAGCGGAACGACCCTACTTACATGGCGTACCCTCGAAGGGTAGGGGTAGATTTTGATGCCACCCTCCACGGGCGGTATGACTTTCCCATTATTTATAACTCCACTATAGTATCCTTTGAGCATGCCCTTCTTTTTATTGCAGAAAAGCCTAGACGAGTCTATGATGCACTTCCTTGCGGACTTCTCCTCATGTCCTGACCCCACTTTTATAACCACTTGTAATTATCTTAGGTTACTTAGGCTACTTCTTAAGTAGGACCCGACTCCACAAGAGCGTGGCCTGCCTCCCCTATTCTTTGACCCTAATGCTATAGATAACTGCGCCATGGCTCGTCTCATGATGAGGGCTAGTCTCCTTCCCTCTTTTTGCCTAGCCCTCCTAGAAGACATGAACGACAGCCAATTCACTAGATGCAACCACCCCTTCCTCTCCACCACCTCCCTTCATGTACGCATGAATCTGAAAGATTACATGCAAAGTTGCCAGTTTTTGAGCAAGTCTATCTGACCCCCTTCTCCTCCTCATTCCAATCAAGACAATTAGGCCTATGTATCATTTTTCAAAAAAAAAAGAAGCACCACAGTCACTGCACCTAGGGTTCTCCCTAGCCCCCTCCCCCACTTCACGCTTAGGGCACATCAAGGGTAGGACTTTCAGACCTGTCACCCTAAGACTCGCACCACACCTCCAACGAAGCACGAATTGGGTCCTCAAGTGTGGGCCGTTACCAAGGGCTTACCCAAGGTTAGACCCATCTCCTAGTTCCACTGCCACGAGCACCACACACTACACGGCGAGCAGACACACCCCTCAGGGAGTGCACAACTTTTCTTGCAGGTTATGTTCGACTTTCAAGCAATGGCTACCCACGGAAGAGGATCAACCACGGCACCCTTTAACGACCCAAACTTATTTTCATGTGCCGGCATCCAGCCATCTACTTGCTGATGGCCACCATGATCAAACCAAGTCAAGGTGGAACTGCCATTGGCATAGATCTTGGAACCTCATCGTCCAAAGATCCATGCCCAACGCCTCAAGATCCACGGATCGCTTATTGATTCCACAAGCCTGAAGACCTTCAACTCAAAGACAAGGATCTTCAATGAAGCCACGCGTTTTCAAGATAAACAGCATTCGGGGGGTTTCTCCAGAATAAATCCCTCCAATACCATCCTCCTAAGGGATTGCTAATTGCTTCAAGTATTTCTGATACTCAAAAGACGACCAGCTACATAAGGGGCGCCACAACACTATGAAAGATGTCGAGTATCTTCATGGAGCCTAAAGCACACCGGAATCTTTCCTAGTCATTGTCCCCAACCCCCATCACCTATCATTCCCCCAACCACCCACCTACCTGTTCTGCCTAGCAGCCAACCTAACTAGCCACTACGTCCCACTGCAGTGCCATGGGACTGGCACTTGGCTAGGAGGGGGGTAATGTTACCGTGTCCCCACAGCATAGAGGAGCGAAAAATGGAAAAAAATGGAAATAGCAAAAAAAGGTGCAGGATAAAAGTAGAAAAAGGCACCTTAACCGGGAGCCAGTCCTCCCTGAAAAATTCAAATGTTCGGGCACAACCCTCAGAAAGCTTCGGTGTCAACCCGAGGCAACAAAAGAATTAAAATGCGGAAGCGCCCCCGAATCTTTGTAAAAGAGTGCTAGGTTTCGCTCCTGTGCAAAGTGTATGCACTAACCGGGAATAGGATAAATTAGAATGGTGGGAAATGGGAAAAAGGGCCTAGGCTACGGCCGGCCATGTAAAAGAGGGAAAAGGGGATGACCGCCCAAGAAGGAGTGGCAAAAAGAGTCTTCTTCCTCCTCTCTTCTTCTCTCCTTCTTGCTTGTGTGTGTTCTTGAGAGAGGGAGTGTGAGAGTGTGAGGGAGTGAGTGTGTGAGAGTGAGGGATCAAGAGGGTGAAGCTCTTCACCCTCTCCTCTCCTCTTCTTCTCTTCTCTTCTCTTCTCTTCTCTTGCGCGCGTGGCTATGGAGGATGGAGCTTGGAGAGGGAGGAGGCTTGAGGATGCTTGAGCTAGCATCAAGGATCGTGGAGCGACCGGAGTGCAAGAGAGAGGAGGGTACTCGATCGAGCCTCAAGGTAATCTCACTACACTTGTAGGATCGATGGCGCGTCGGCTAGGTGAGAGATAGCCATTAGAGCTCCTTGGAACACTTGAAACAATAAGCGGTCCGTGGGTCTTGGCGGTTGAGCGAAAGCTCCCACAATATAAGTTTTGTGTTTGTATGATTTGTAGTTCAACCAATAATCCTTCCCCACACTCCTCAGAGGGAGTCCCTAAACATATTGGTATTATATAGCACATAAGCACATATAAAGGGAGCACCCCTCAACTGATCACTGCAGCTCGACTCCAGCTCTCCTACACCTCAGGGATTGGCCCCAAGATGCATTGTGAACACATAAAACACATTCAAAACAAGCTCCACTTTTTGAACTGATCAATCAGATAATGAATAATCCTCACTAACTATCCCCCAAAGAACCAAACTTCTAACCCTACAGCTTAGGGCACCTCGCACTCTCAACGTAGGTCATTGCTCATACAAACAGGTGCTATGCATCGATGATACCATATGGTGCATGCAATGTAATCGTGTATGATTAGTGCGCTCAAACAAGTTTATTCATTAGCAATCAACAACATGAAAGTGTGAAAGCAGTTCTTTTCATGCTTTTCTTCTAATATGTGATTGTTGTTGTGTTACTTAGGGCTAGTACCAAGCATTCTCTTGCTACTAGACCCTTTTAGTTTTAGACAACAACCTACCCTATATGCCTTGTATCATAAAACATCACAATTCAACATATTTTAAACACTCAAAAACCCCTTCTCCCTGTCATTTAGAGTTATGCATTCATTGGTAGGTTCAAGGCATATTTTTCATGTATTTTTCTTTTACCAAAGCAATAAAAACCCATTGTAACATAGGGATAGGATTGAACTGAGACTAAACCTCATGTTTTAGCTCTATCATACATTCACAAATATAAATATTTTCTTATTTTTACTATTTATTTATAAATAACTATTGATATTTACTGATTTACTAGTTTAGATTGATTGATCTCACTGAGAATGATTTTTTGGTCATGTTTCAACCCATAGGAACAATTTACGCAGAATGACAAAAAATCCAAAAAATGCATAGTTTTCCTTAAACCACATAGACTTAGGCTTTGCGTATTTAGCATAAAATCATTATACGATTGATTTTTCTTGATTACTTCAACATGGCTGATAAATTAAAACATTGGCAACCAAATACAATCATTTCCAACCATTTTCAACCAAAATTTATCATAAAATAATGAAATCTATGATTTACTCATTAATCTCACCTTATGACGTACGTATTTCAAAATTGGAGGCCCAGTGACACTCTTCAATAGCGGCCGATGATCCTTCCAGCCTTGATCTACATCCCTTTGCATGCCCCCATCATCACATGATCAAAATCTTTCATCTCAGCTCACCCCCTTGTCTCATACACTAACCCATGAGAACATACACAATAAGAGGAGAGAGGAGAGAGAAAGACTAAAATCAGATCTTCTCATAGAATGCATCAATTTGTGATCCATTTTCTGTGATGGTGGAGGGTGAGAAAATTCTTCATCCTATTGCTCTAAGCATTCCTTGCAACTCTATCGGTCCAAAAAGGGGCGCAAAAAAAAGGGGCCTCTTCTTCTTCCCCCCCCCCCCCCCATGTTTCATGAAAAAATGTGACTTTGGAAAAAAGTAGTTCAAATTTTGTGTTCACACTTGGCTGAATGGTTTTTTTGTCAAACAGAGGCCCAAACGAACTCCGATTCGAGATCTGTCTGAACGAGTGGCTTCGTGACATCGGAATCTATAAACCTAGCCATTGTCATGCACTTTTTGGCTCCTGGATCACATAGTTGCTTTATAACACTGAGCCATATGAGGATTAAATGGGGGGTCAAATGGACTCTGATCGACGAACCAATACTTGCATTGGGTTCCTTACATCAAACTCCATCTAGGTAAACTCCAGCTCATGAATCTACAACCATTTCATTTTGCATAAAAATTTTGTCTTCTATGGCCTCCCCAAGCTCTTTTCCGCTTCAAAACAGGCTCTAAAAATCCACTTGCATTGGGTTCCTAACATTGAACTCCATCTAGAAAAACTCTAGCTCATCAATCCGCAATTGTTTCATTTTGCATGAAAATTTGGTCTTCTACGGCCTCCCGAGTTCTTTTTCGCTTCAAAACAGGCTCTAAAAATCCGCTCTCATTGGTGATCATGGGATAGGGTGACTAAACCCGTCAAATCCTACAAATTTATTTGCACAAACAACAACCATAAAAAGCATCAAGTTGCCACAAAAAAAATACTCAACAAAGCTCAAGAATAGCTCTCACCCTACCCCTTGACAAAATCAAGGCATAAAACTCCTCAAGGGATAGGCCTATCATAATCTATTAGAAATCAGAGGGAGTCACTAACCAACTACTAAAAAGAACCATCAAAGAAGTCATCCTAGATGGTGTCCTGAACTCCTAGGGAGTCCACCTTACAAAATATTACAGAACATGTAAGGTACCACGTGAGTTCAAAAGAAAGGGTATTATTTTTAGTATAATTTATAGGATTATATTTACAAAATAGTTTTTTAAATTATGATTTGAAAATTTTTTATAACTTTACTAAAGTAAAAGGGATTAGTTTGAAGCCTTCTAGCATGTAAAGAAATGGTATTTCTTAATATTATTTGAACGCATGTTATATAGATGATTTCTTATAGGTGGATCCCGCGGGCTTGAACTACCTATCTAACCTAGGACAACTAGATGAGGAACTCCTACTAGGTGAGGACTCCTATAGCCTAGTCATCATAAATTTTCTTTTAACACACTTTCCTTTCAAGGTTTCCATGCTCGGGTGTGTAAAAAGGAGGGAGTTAAGCGTAGAGTGACCCAAGGAGAGAACACGGCATCAATCTCAGGTCCTAACTCAATACCCAAGATCCTACCAAGCTCTCACACAAGAGGTGGCACCTAATCCTTTTCTTTCACTCACTTTTGTTTTTGCTCTCCCAACCTTTCTTATTTATTTGTTCTAGATAGCTACTACCCCTAGGAAGACAAGGTATCGGGCCCGGGTCTTTGGCTCGTCCCCAAGAACTGAGAGATGGATTTTAGATCCCGATAAGTGACAAAAATGTGCCAAAATATTTTACTCCAAGAAGGCGGGAATTGAACCTTGTTAGAAGCAACAAAGACGGATTTGCCAATTTTTACAAGCAACAAAAGACTGGATTTGAAAGCCTTTCAAGCAGTTGTGGATTTTTCATAATTTTTCCAGGTGCCTAGTCAGACTAGTGCAAGTGGCTAGTAGTGCGGGACCTTGAGCCGCTGGCCATGTAAAATTTTTTAGAGCATGAAACGGAGGTTGGTCAAAATGTGGGAGACCGGACATTGAAAAGGCCAAAATGGCCAAACAAGGTTTAAAACTTGGGCATGGCCTTTGGGGGCGGACCATTGGCTCCCTAATTAAACTCAAAAAATGAATTTTCAGGGGTGGAGGGAGGGGACACCGTTTTGAATTGGCACCATCAAAACGTGCTGTCCCCTCCATATGGTGACAAATTTTTGAGAGATGCCATGGCATGGCTTGAAGCAACCCATACAACAGATCTAGGCCATGAACTCCACCAATTTTTCACTTCTGATCACCCATCTCCACTCGTGAAATGGCTGTGACTTAAATGATGTACGCATGGAAAGAAAATTTTTATGAATCATGCTTGAAGTATATTTGAGGGCTGCACATGATAAAATGCAAAACATGTAGTCACACATGGTCGTAATAAATAATTAAAAACTCAAAATGTGTCTTTTAAGAGAAAAAATGAGGGTTTCTTCCATTTCGGATTGGGGGATGAAGTTCATATGGAATAAAAATCATTTTTCAGTCAAGAAACATAAATAAGAAAATATCACATTTTTATGTATAGATAAATTAGGAAAAATAGGAAGAAAAATAGATTTTTCATTTAAAACAATTAAGAAAAAATATATTTTATGTTCCTAAACATATAAGAAGGCTAGAGCATGAGGGATAAGACTCACTAGACTCACAATACCATCAAGCCGAGCTTCAAAAGGAAGAAAGGGTTGAATGAGCTAGAAGGCAGGCCGAAATAAATAGAAGATATTTTCCACAAAGGAGTGGTCCAATATCTTTGCAAGGGCTAGGTCTTAATAACCCTAGCTCAGTGCATAGTCTGTTAGGGGGAGGAAGCTCTAGTACTTCCCCCCTTTCAATCAGTACATCCACTTTGAGTGGAGCTATAGTTTTGGTTGTTAGAAATCTTGTAGCAAATCTGGTTGTTACCATGGTGGCACAACCTATTGCTATACCTACTGGAACAATGTATTTGCCAGCTTTAGGGTTTCCTCTACCCATTTTTAATGGGTTAGTGGAAGAAGACGTGGAACTTCACATTAACAAATTTCAGAAGTTAATGTTGAATTGTCGGATTCAAGATGAAGGACACTTAATGATGTTCTTCAACATGATTTTGAAAGGAGGAGCTACAGTCTGGTATCACATCCTAGAGATTGGAACCATCAATACGACCGATTAATTCTTTGTGACCATTCGAAGAGATTTTTCCCCTGAAAGGGGAGGTCATTATTGGCTACATATCCTTAATGTTACACATCAAGAACCTCATGACAATGTCTGTGGGTATGCCAAGAAACTGAAGGAGGTATTTCAAAAATTAAAAACCTATATTCCTATTCCAACTGCTGCTTAGTTGCAATATTTTTTTGAATGGGTTAGGCTTTAACATTCAAGTACAGTTGAGCGGTTTTGCTCTTGCCAACATTGATACAACTATTACACAAGCAGAAGAGGTAGAATCGTCATTACAAGTGGCTTATGCCTCTAGGTCAAACTAGAATCCAAGTTTAGGGTTTGAAAATACTTTAGCATTGACAAATGGAGGTTAAGGGATGCCCATGAGTCCTCCTAATGGGAGAGGAAGCATAATTCCAAATGTGCCCATGTTGCCAACTCCTCCTAGTCTGACCATACCTACGACTAGTCAAATGGCTCCATTGACTATTTTGGAAGCCCAATGATAAATCCTACCATTGTTCCAAGGAATCAATAGCCAATCTGTAATTAATTGGTTAGGCCAATGGAATGATAGGTAGACAATTGCAACTATGAGTCAAGTGCCTCGAATGTCCTTGGTGAAGTTAAGGATATGATGAAGCACTATACTAATATGATTAGCAAACAATATAGACAAATAGCTATTGATGTTAATTTTCTTAAGAAGCAGTAGAATTTGATAGGGAGTTGATGCCCTAAAGAGGGTGGACCCTCAAGATTCAGCTGTAAATGGTGTGATGGGTAACATTTCCCTAGGAATTGTCCAAATGTTAAATGTGACACATGTGGGAAGTCCAGCCATTTAGCTAGTACCTGTTGGAGTAAGATTAGCTCTCTCCAACAAGGAAGTAAATAGCGAGGTCTAGTTAATCATCGAGCACAAGGGAATAATCTCTAGCAAGATAAAGGACCGAAAAAAATATTACAAAGAGGGAAAGCTATGGCTACCTAGTGGCAGTGGAGTTAGCCTTATAGAAGTTATTTGTGCCAATGGCACTGAAGCTTCTAATCTATGGGTTATTACAAGAAGTCAAAAGGGTAGAGAAGTTGACAAAGCCAAGGCAAAACTTGTTGAGAGAAATCCTAGGCAAGTTGATAAGGGGATGTAAGTCCTTAATCCCAATATGGAAGGCAAAACTCTCAAGGTCATAGATGGTAAAGCCA
The DNA here is from genome assembly GCF_053477565.2 of Lygodium microphyllum. Classification (NCBI taxonomy): domain Eukaryota; kingdom Viridiplantae; phylum Streptophyta; class Polypodiopsida; order Schizaeales; family Lygodiaceae; genus Lygodium; species Lygodium microphyllum. Next base: position 77,604,066 of record NC_141163.1, on the reverse strand, counting down.
ACCCCAAGACAGATAATGAGTCACTCAAGAAGAAGGAAAAAGCCAAGAAAGAAGCACTAAAGGCAGTTCAAAAACCAAAGAAGAGAATAGTCTGGCTAGAAAAGCGAGCTCTTGCTAGCTACCATGAATTTGATTTAGCGAGTTCTCTTTGCGAAGTTAATCCAACTCTAAATCTTTTACAGTTGATTAAGTTGTCTCCAAGAGTGCATAAGGAATTTAAGAAGATTCTATGCACTGGGTATATCATTGAGCCCCTGGGAATAGCGCGGGTAGAAGATGATTGGTTTGAGCATGCTGAAAAGCATTGTTCAAGGGTAGCAGTATATATTGATGGAATATGAGTGAACCATGCTATTGTGGACACATGATCCTTTGTCAACATTATGAGTTTGGAATTGATGGAGAGATTGGGATTAAAATAGTTTGAGACAACCTAAAGGTTGCATTTCTAAAGTCCATGTGACCATTTCCAATGTAGAATGAATTTTGGACTTTAGGATCATTAGGTTTGTAGGGCGACCTAGCTATCAAGTATTGCTAGGCATGCCATGGATCTTACAAGCAAACTATCAGGTTGATATACCCGTTGGGCTATTGATCTTTGGTCAAGTTGCTAGACATGTAGTAGAAGATGCTTATCCTAACTCTCCTCAGAGTGAGAGAGTTCCTTTATCTTCGTCAGAGTTTGATATGGTAGATGCTCCATCTGCTAGTGAGACGTTATCAAGTGATGAATCCAATGAGGGGTCCACTACAGAGGACATCTACCAAGTGACTTTGAATGAGCCAATAGAGGCTCAGGAGAAGATAAGGGATACAAATGTAATTGATCTTGACCTTGGCACGATGAATAATTCACGGCCAATTAAATTAGGGTCCATGCTCAATTTGAGAGAAAAGAAGAACTATGTGTCCTTAATTCAAGAATTCCATGATATTTTTTCTTGGAGTTATAATGAGCTGAGAGGCATTCCTCCTAGCTTGGCTATTCATATGATTCCTTTGAGGCAAGGTAGCCACCATGTGTGACAGAAAGTAAGGCATATGCCTTTCAAATTAAGGGACGAGCTATTCGAAGAATTGACAAAGCTATGAAAGGCTAGCCTGATATTTTCGGTTCAACACACATAATGGTGTTCACCAGTTGTTATCAATAGGAAGAATAATAATAATTAGATTCGTCTTTGCATAGATTTCAAAGAGCTTAATAAGCTAACGTTTAAGGATTACTACTCGTTGCCATCATTGACCAAATTTTGGATTAGTTAGTGTGGGTAGGGAAATCTATTTATTTATGGATTGCTTTGTTAGATATAACCAGATGGCTATTGGGGAGGAAGACAAATTAAATACGATATTTATTACACTCTTCGATACCATTGCGTATCTTGTGATGGCCTTTGTCTATGCAATGTGCCTAGGTGTCTTGGCAACGAATAGCCAATAAGACCTTTGGTGATATCTCCTAGAGGAGTTAAAAGTCTTTATTGATGATCTAGGGGCAGCCACCACAAGGGAGCGATAAGTGATTATTCTGAGGAAATGTTTTGAGCATTGTAGATAGTTCTGCATTGCTCTTAACTAGGGGTAGGCCTTGACAAAATCAAGGCATAAAAATCCTTAAGGGATAGGCATAGCATAATTTGCCAGAGTGAGTCACTAATCAACTTCTCCAACATAGACTGGTGAAAAGAATCATCAAAGAATTCATCCTAGATGGTGGCCTAAACTATCTAACTTAGGACAACTAGACGAGGAACTCCTACTAGGCGAGGACTCCTATAGCCTAATCATCACAAATTTTCCTTTAACATGCTTTCCTTTCAAGGTTTCCATACTCAAGTGTGTAAAAAGGACGGAGTTGAGTGTAGAGTGACCCAAGGAGAGAACAGGGCATCGGCCTCAAGTCCTAACTCATTACCCAAGATCCTACCAAGCTCTCGCAAGATGTGGCACTTAATCCTTTTCTTCTACTCACTTTTGTTTTCACTCCAACCTTTCTTATTTCTTTATTCTAGCTAGCTGTTACCCCTAGGAAGATAAGGTATCAACTGGCTCATCCCCAGGAACCTACTAGTTCTTTGCAAGGGCAATAATCAATTTTTCTTAAGCTTTTTCTTCCTTTACTTTTCTTGTTAAGGGGTTAGAACCCCTTTTTACACACCTCTGTATTGTTTTATCTTTATAGCATATTTAGATTCTCCTCTTCTTTATACTTTGGCAGGCTTCTCTAGTTGCCTCACACTGATAAGGACTCCTAGAACAGGTACCTAATGGGTTAGCACAACATAGTCACTAGGACTGCCTTCTAAAAACAAGTCTTTAATGCATGACAATGTCATTACAAGAGGTAGACGACTACTCAAACCTTCCTCAGATATACCTAACCAAACCCTAAGACTTCATGCCTTGACTATTGGTCCCCAACAAATGAAAAGAAAATAACCCCCACATATACATATAATATTATCAGCTTAAGGAGGGGAAAACTCGAAAAGGCAACACCACCACTTGGAATGGCCACAAGAAGCTCCCACGTAGCAGCAAAGGCTCCCTTCAAGCATTAAGAGAAATATGGACTCTCTATTTTTCCCCTTAAGGGGTTTCTCTCATCTCTCTCTCTCTCTAAAAAGAGATTCCAAAATAATGTTATAATAAGAGATCTTCTACAACCAAGTAAATCTCGTATTTTTATTTTTAATAGAATTCACCTATTATTTTATCCCCAAACTGTAAGATAAGGTCACTTTTTCTCAAAATCCTCACAGCTAAAAGTATACAATTCAATTTTCTCCAAAACGAAGCCAATAATTTTGATAGACAAAGTTTTAATACCCTCATGACTTTTCAACATTAAAATATATTAGATTCATTTTCATTACCGCTTCTTAAAATGATGAAAGTTAAAAAATAGTATAAGTTGATGTACACATCAAATTTTAAGATTATTTGTTATCCAAAGATACCTTTTCGACTTGAGAGTTTCCTTGTAAATTTTTCTCTCTTTTGAAAAAGTATATGCCTATTTTTGGGTTTTTTTCCTTCCTAGGTTTATCCCAAATTTTGTGTACTCTTCTCTTTCCCTCCAGAATATGGTTTCTTATATACGAAATCTTCTGAAGCAGCATTGAGGAGTGGTTTTGATACCATTTGCTGAAATCAAATAATCTCCATCTAGAACACTCTCTACACTACTACAAGCAATCTCCCTCTTCGACACTATACCATAAGCAATCTCCATGTTCAATAGTCTATACTATGAGCAATCAAATGAAAATGGAGGTATCTTTATTTTTTAATCTCTGTGATGTTATTATTTTTCACAATTTTTGTTTAATCCTTAAGCAAAAATTCATGTAGAGAGAGAGAGACTATCTGATTGTGTGAGATGAACTAAGAAAATAAGTAATGGAGTGATAGAGAGTACATTTAGGTAGAAGATGAGATGATGTTATTGTTCTTCACTATCCAAGCTTTCTTATAAATGTGTTTCATAATCTTTGACCAATTTTTGTTGTTGTTGTTGTTGTTGTGTGTGTGTGTGTGTGTTGGATAGAATAGGAGCCTAAAAAGAAGTTGATTCCAAGATAAGATTAGATGCTTATCATGACTGAAATCAAGTGAAAGATTCAAGATCAAATTGGGTAAAAAAGAATACAAATAAAGTGAATCAAAGGGGTATACTTATGTGATTTGAATGTTAATCCAAGTTAAAATTGTCATACATTTTTCTTTGCAGAATGGAGATGTAGGACATACTAAGAGAAAGAGAGATATTCACTATGCAACAAGAAAGAAATACATGGAAAAAAAATGTGGATCTTTAGGTTGTCGGGTGCATTTATCCACATGATCTACTAACTCAAAGGCCGCCACAATTTAATGGGCTTACATCATTTGCAAAGTTTTTTAATGAAGGCAATGAAGGATTGTATGGATACATATATAGACTTGTGACACAAGGATCAGTAGGCGTTCATCAAGCCTTAACAAATATGCAAACAAGATTACAAGGATGTGTGCAGTCTTTGATGGAAAAATATAGATTGTTGGCTGAGAAGAATAGGGAGAATCAGAGCCTACAACAAGCAATGTCTATCATTGAAGATGTTATGCATGCTACATAGGTACAAAATATTGAGTTAGAGTCTAAAATTATGGAGCTGGAGAAGGAGAATAGAAACTTAAAGAGGAAGCTCATAAATATTTGGAGATTGGGTCCACTTTAAAAACCAAAGCAGCACATCAACGCATCTGATTAGTTAAACCAATTCACAAATTAACCAAAGGAAGTGGACAATATCATAAATAGATATATGCTCAATCTACTACAATGAGAAATATGTTTCCTCATGCAGTTGAATGACACTATTGCTAAAGTCATTAGCAAGAATATGGTAAAAAATGCATAGGAAAATTGTAACTTTAGGGATATTGTGGATGGTAATGCATCCAATAACTTTGTATTGGATATATGTAGGATGAGCAGGTGGCTATGGTCAAGGCCTATACTATGTCTTTGGAAGAATGTAGAGGCAAGCTTAAGTGTCCTCAAACTTGATGACAGTGAGATTATCAAGGGGTAGGATCTTAAACGTGTGAGTATAACACTTATGAATTGAGCATTGGATCACGTCATCAATGAAAACCATCCTTTATATTTCAGCGTGCAATCAGAGAATGAAATATGGTGGCTTGCACTATTTGAAGTACCAAAGGAGGATCATTAAGTACTCAAAGTTTTTTTAAACCTCACTAATATACCCAGTGTTATTCAATAGCAAAATAATGGAGCAACTTTACATGTTGAAGGATTTGGGGACTATCAAGTTGAACGGCATCTTGTAGGTGATTTAAAAACAATGAAGTGTATGTTTGCTTTATCGATGTAGCAAATGAAAAATTTCCATGCATATATTTCTAGATCCATGTATTTTGACATGGTATCAGAGCACAGTTGGGAATGGCCTAGCTCATTTCACTCCTCTCTTAGCTCCTCTTCACTCAGGTCAGCTCAAGTCCAGCTCAGTCCCAGCTAATGAGCTGATTTCTAAACTCTATCTCCACTTGACCTTGTGGCAGCCATAGCCAAACCTGCACCCTGCCTCCTTGGAGCTTCTTGATCTCCCTCCACAGTCAATATCTTAACCCGCTTTCTTCTGGAGATACATTCCTTGGCTCAGGGTGCTGCCTGCTGCCACTTCAAACACCAACATTGACCAACCATAGCTCTAGCATTGCAAGATTTCGTGGTCATTGTTCAAATCTGCGTTGTTCCCTGTTGTACTATTGGATCTGCACGTACAAGCCACGATACATCCTACGCCTATAGGGCTTCTTTAGCCCTTGACATAGGCTATCTAATCACCAAGTTTCAGCCCCAATGATTGCGCCTATCTCTTACTTCAGACGAAAACACAGACGTCGCCTCAGAAACCCTAACAGAGACTCCATAGCTACTTTGTGTCAAACTTCTCTTCCACTTCATTTCTCTCTCCTGTCACTTAAATGAGTCCACTGCCACTCTGATGTGATTGAATACTAAAGTTCCAGCATTAAATCAAGGAGGGGAGGATTTGAATTTGGAAGATCTTGAAGAATTTTGCAGATTTGGAAGACTCAAGGAAGAAGATACAAACATAGTGTCCATTGACACTCATCTAGTGCTCTTAGCACTTATGTCTTGTGACACAACCAACTCTTTTGCTCTGCTGCAATCTGAGAATTTTGGAGCTGATTTGCTGCTGATCTTGCAACCTCAACATGGGAAAAGACTCTCCAAATGCTCGATTCAAAGAAGTCGGGTTTCACACCTGGCAAACCCGCATCAAGCTCATCCTGATGAAGAAGGGCCTCTGGGCCATCACAAATGGCAAAGAAAAGAAACCTCGAGATGCGGACCTTGCAGTTACTTGGCAGAAGAATGATGACAAGGCAAAAGCCATCATTAAGCTGGGATTGGATGATAGCTACATCCATCATGTGGATGCCTATGACACGTCCCATGACACTTGGGACAAATTGGATACCTTATTTGGTGCACAGTCAAAGTCGTCTAAGTATGGTCTATTGATTGAATTTTTCCGACTTGATATGAAGCCTCATACATCCCTGGCATCCCATCTGAACTACATGGAAATCTTGCTTACTCAACTTGTAGGGATAAAGCTAAAAATGGATGAAGATGTTTGTATTGGTGTCTTGTTAAAAAGTTTGCCTCCTGCCTATGATAATGTATCAACCACTCTAACCAATATGCCTGATCCTCAACGTGTTGATATTAAAGCCTCTCTGCTAGATGAAGAAAAGAAACTTAAAAGCAAAGAAGAGCCTAGCACTTCAAAGGATGAAGAAATGTTATATGTAAACAACATATACAAATGTAAAAAGGAACCGCTCTTCTGTGACTTCTGCAAAAGGACCGGACACACTGAGAAGTTTTGTCATGCTAGGAAGAGGTCCCAAAAGGCCTATCTTGCAACTATGAAAGAAGAAGAAGACCATGGACCAAAAGATGAAGGTGAAGATGAAGATGAAGACCACCAGGATCGGAAGGACAAGCCTCATCAGTCCTTCTACTCTCATTACTCTGATAGACTATTTTAAAAGCCTTATATTTCCTTGCCATAATGCTTCTTGCCATAAGCTTTGTAAACTCCTCATGTAACTTGGCACTACAGTCCCTGTACACTTTGTGAGGCCCCTATTACAACCTTTGGATGTCCATCATGTTTTGGTGCCCACACTTAGCCTTTTCTATGACAGCCTCTGGTGTCTACCATGTTTGTGGTGTGCCCACACTTTGCAGGTAGTTCTCATTACAGCCTCTACACACTTTGTGCCTTTCTAGTTGTGATTGAGGAGGGGTGTTGAGATTCAGCAATCACACTCACTAACAGCCTCTTTGTATGGAGCTTTAGGGCCAAGGACATGTAGGCTTACCTATCCCATATGCACAGTGGTGCCTACTGCAGTTTCCTACTTTCCTATAAAGCATTGTACTTGCTTCCTTTTCTTAATGCAATGATAGTACTCTTTTCTTTCTAGTAAAGTGTGTGTGTCATTGTCCACACACAAGATTGTGTTTATGAGTTCAAGTCTCAATCTTGAAACCTAATTCACTTGTGTGACAGTTAGTGTCTAAGTCTATGTCTACACGAGTCTTCTTCTTGTCTTTGAACCACCATAGCCATGCTCTAGATCCATGTATTTTGACACAATCTTGATGTTTACTATAGGTTTCCTCTTGCTGAAGATTGGAGCAGTCAAGATTTCATGTAAATCAATCAGAGAGAAGAGAGATAAAGCTTGATGTAGCCCGAAATTGGCACTGTAATTTTTGAGACTATTTTGATCTGTCTAGGCAGCAATGATCCTTCACAATGGTTGTTGGCTTGAAGCTAGAGAGTTGAAGCAATTGATTCTCAGCTTGGATGAAGTATTTGAGCATAGACTTGTGTGGTAGGAAGAGATCGTGGTTGGGAACTCCATGAAACCTCCAGGAAGCTCCAAGAAAGGGGAAAGAGAACCCTCTCTTTTCAAAGTGACAAGGAGAGAGAAAGAAGCCATTGAAGCTGTGAACAAGGAGAGATAAGAAGGGCAGTAATGTATTAATGTGTCAAAAGATAGGAAAATTTACATATCCTCTCCTTTTATACCAATGTCAGTGTGACATGGCATATCATCAATATTATTCACACACTAAAGCCTTATTCTTCCTAGCTTCTTACAGGATCTTTAGTACCGAAGCAAAGAATTCAAAGGTAAAATTACTCATGCAATTTTATAATTTGGATATAAAAGATAATACTTCCCTAAACATACACATTAACCCAGCTAAAGGTTGAAGATCTATGCTAAAATCCATGGCTGGTTGGTTGATACTTAGTCTCAATTAAATATTCAAAAAACCCAAAACACGCAAAAAGGCAGTATGCTCTATTTTATGAAAGAATTTTGCTTGTTTTTGATCGTTCATGGTATAAATGGTGTGCACATGAGCTGAAATTTTATTTGAATGCTCCTTGCATTATGTTTGAGGGTTGAAATCACTGTTATGCAGAACTTGTATTGATTTATAGCAATTATGAATTTTTAAAACCCAAAAAAACACAAATTTTGATGGAAATTGATAGTCTCTTTGATTTTGAGTGGGAAAAATGAGTGGACATGGAGTAAAATAAGGGAAAATACCGAGCTTCAATTCCAATGATCAATCATCAGAAAAAGCTGGAAAATGTCTATTTTGTTTTAAAAATAAATAGGAAAAATAGAGAAAAATGGGTTTCTTGCGTTCGAAAAAAATGAAAAAAATGAGATCTATGTATGTAAATGTCTGACGAGGCTGAATACAATGCAACAAAAATTAAATGGTGAGGGGGAGGATGATGTTACACAATAGTTTAAGCGTTGAAATAATAAAAAGTCTGATTGTTCTCTTTATGCATAACATTTAGGATGCGGTTTATTTGGAAATAATGGATCTAGCAGCACGAGGTTCACCTTGGTGCTAGGTTCTTGCAACGAAGCATTGCGTATTAGCAAAAATTCATTAAAACTGTTGTTTTTGCACGACACATAGGCTGATTTCAAACCATAATTGTTTGTGCACAATAAGGCATCCACCATTGCATGAATCATACACATGGTATCTATTCCTGGCATGCATAGCAATTGGTTGAAGTATAAATGACCCACACTGGAGAGAGTAAGGCACCCAAGCTGCAGGTCTAGACAGTGAGTCCAAGGGAACAAGTAAGTGAGGACTGGTACATTCCTGAACGATATAATATTGGTACCAAGACCGGAGTCTGTTTCATATGTGTTAGTGACGCATCAAGGGGCCAATCCCCAAGGTGTAGGAGGGTTGTAGTGGGGCCTCGGCAATCAGCCGAGGGATGCCTCCTATGTTGTTCTACGTGTTGAATTACGCCAAAATGTGTAGGGTCTCCCTCTGAGAAGTTTTGAGAAGGTTAAGGGTTGGACTGCAAACATGATACAAATGCAAAATGTATGTATGATGGCAGGGCAATGTGTCCTATAGATGCTCCTGGCCCCGAGGCCGTGGGGTTGTCTTGTGCATGTCAAAGGTCTAGCTAGTGCCATATCCAGTGCTGGCCCATTTTAGGTCCCATCAGTGGTGCATTTGTCGGGAGCCACCAACAAGTGGTGGTTCTCGAATCTAGGGTTTCTAGGGACCAAATAGTTAGTTTATGTCCTCTGACAAGGACCATCAAGCTGAAATACAAAAAGTAAAATGTGCTGAGAGGGCTAGACAGCGGTTGGAGATTGTAAGGCAATATTCTCCTCAAAGAAGCAGCCCACTACGAATAAGTGGCAGTGGTTCAAGTAACGTAAGTGTTACGAGTAGCTCTTCAAGCGCAAGTGGAAGTCTTGGTACTTCCCTTCTGCCAGTTAATCAACCCACTTCAAGTGGGGGTGTAGTTGTACCTACACAAACTCCTGTTGTCAATTCGGTTGTAGCCATGGCACAACCCATCGCAATTCAGGGACATCGGATTTACGGGCATTAGAAGCAGTGCCCAATTAAAAGGATACCATAACTAGCAGTGCCCAATTCTTCACAGCCTTCCGAAGAGAGTTTGCCCATGAAAGGGGTGGGCAAGATTGATTGTATGTCTTGAATGTAACACGCCAAGCGTCAAATGAGAATGTCCAAGCCTATGCCAATAAACTAAAGCAAGTTCTTCACAAATTTAATACTTATATCCCCATTCCATCTACTGCATAGTTGCAATATTTCCTACATGGATTGGATTTCAATATCCAAGTGCAGCTTAGTAGTGTCGCTTTGGCTGACATTGACACTGCTATTACCTAAGCAGAAGGAGTAGAGTCGTGTTTGCAAGTGGCTTATGCAGCAAGGATAAATTGGAATGGTAATAATTTGGCCTTGACCAATGGGAGTCAAGGGGACCCCATGTCAAACGCGAATGGGAGAGGGAGTATCATGCCGAATTTGCCTATGTTACTCGCTCCTCCTAGCATGACTATGCCCATGGCTAGTCAGGTGGCCTCACTAAATAGTGGTGGAAGTCAAACAATGAATCCTAATGTTGTCCCAGTAGATTAGTGGCCAATTCCTAATCAAGTGGTTAGGCCAATGGGACAATAGATAGATGATCGCGGCAATGAGTTGAGTGCCTCTAATGTCTTTGGTGAAGTTAAGGACATGATAAAGCACTATACCAATATGATTTTTGAACAATATAGACAAATAGCTGTGGATGTCAATTTTCTTAAGAAGCAACAAAATTTGATAGGGAGTCGATGCCTAGAGGAGAATGTGGTGGCCAACATTTCCCTAGGAATTGTCCGAATGTTAAATGTGATATTTGCGGAAAGTCTGGCTACTTAGCTACTACTTGTTGGAGTAAGATCAGTTCTCTCCAACAAGGGAGTAAACAACCATGTCCAGTTAACCATCACGCACAAGGGAATGATCTCCAGCAAGATGAGGGACTAAGACAAATACTACAACGAGGAAAGGCTATTGTAGAGGAGTTGCCTCATGGCAGTGGAGTCAGTCTTATTAGGGCCGTATGTGTCAATGATGCTAAAACTTCTAATCGACGAGCTATAAAAAGAGGTCAAAAGATCAAAAAGGGTGATAAAGGAATTGTAAAACCTGTTGAGGGAAGACCTAAGCAAGATGCTAGGGAAAAGCGAGTCCTGAATCCTGATATGGAAGGTGGACCTTTAAGACCTGTTGGTAGTAAAGTTGATCCCAAGAAGGATAAAGGATTGCCAAGAAAGAAGGTAAAGGCTAAAAAAGAGGCACCAAAGTCGATTGAAAGACCAAAGGAGAGAATAATTTGGCACGAGAAGAGAACTTTAGCTAACTACCATGACTTTGACCTAGGAAGTTCTCTTTGCGAAGTTAAACCAGACGTAAATCTTCTACAATTGATTAAACTTTCTCCAAGAGTATGCAAGGAATTCAAGAAAATCCTACGTATAGGGTATATTGTAGAACCTTTGGGCATAGCTAGAGTGAGAGAAGATTGGTTTGATCATGCTGAAAAGCATTGCCCTAGGGTTCTAGCATATGTGGATGGAATATTAGTGGAGCACGCTATCATGGACATTGGATCCTTTGTCAATATCATGAGTTCAGATTTGATGGAGAGGTTAGGTCTAGAGATCCAAAAAGATGGCTCCACACTTCTTAGGATGGTTGATGATAGTCTAAGACAACCAAAAGGTTGCATCACTAAAGTCCATGTTACAATTGCGAGCATGGAATGCTATCTGGACTTTAGGGTAATAAGGTTTGCAGGACGTTCTAGCTATCGAGTTTTGCTAGGCAGGTCATGGATTCTACGGAGAGACTATCGAGTTGATATACCCACTGGTCGAATGATTCTAGGTTGAGGTTCCCATCATGTAATAGTGGATGCTTACCTTGAGTCTCCTCAGAGTGAGAGAGCTCCATTATCCTCCACTGAACTAGAAATAGTAGATGATCCATCTAATAGTGAGACGTGAGAGAGCAATGGATCTAAAGAAGGGTCCACTACAGAGAATATTTATAAGATAAACTTGAATGAGCCGATAGATCCTCAAGATCGAATAAGAGATGCGCACGTTATTGAGTTGGACCTTGGCATGCCTAATGATTCACGGCCAATCAAATTAGGTTCCATGCTCATTTCAAAAGAGAGAGAGGACTATGTGTCCCTGATTTAGGAGTTCTGCGACATCTTTGCTTGGAGCTATGACGAACTTAGGGGTATTCCTCCCAGTCTAGCTATGAATACCATTACTGTAAAGGAAAATACATGCCCTATACGTCAGAAAGTAAGGCGTATACCTTTTGAACTAAGGGATGGGTTGTTTGAAGAACTTTAGAAGTTGCAGAAGGTGGGTTTGATCTTCCCAGTTGAGCATACTGAATGGTGTTTGCCAGTTGTGATTAGAAAGACGAAGAATAATCAAATCTGTCTTTGTGTAGACTTTAGAGAGCTAAATAAATAGACTGTTAAAGATTACTACCCATTGCCGTTTATTGAAAAAAATTTGGATCAATTGGCAGGTAGGGAAATATATTCGTTCATGGATTACTTTGCAGGGTATAACCAAATTGAGATTGCTGAGCAAGACAAGCTGAAAATGACATTTATCACTGTCTTCGGTACCTTTGCGTACTATGTGATGGCATTTGGGTTATGTAATGCACCTGGTTCGTGGCAAAGAACAGTCGACAAGACCTTTGGTGACATCTCCCTAAAGGAGTTGAAGTATTCATTGATGACTTGGGTGCAGCCACCTTAAGAGAAAGACAGTTGATTATTTTGCGAAAGTGTTTCGAGTGTTGCAGACAATTTTGCATAGCTCTCAATCCGCAGAAGTGTGTCTTTCGAGTGTTGCAGATAATTTTGCATAGCTCTCAACCAACAGAAGTATGTCTTTGGATTGCCTTATGGGCTATTGTTAGGCCATGTGATCAGTTCGGTAGGGATTGCGACTGACCCTGAAAAGATCAAGGTCATAGTCGCCATGAGTCCGCCGCATACTCCAAAGGAAGTGCATAGCTTTCTGTCATTGGTAGGGTATTATCGAAGGTTTATCAATGCCTTGGCTGAAAGAACGTTGCCACTAATAAACCTACTGTCCTTTAACTGTCACTTTGCATGGAATGATGCTTGCAAAGTATCTTTTGACAATGTGAAGCAGGAGCATGCCAAAGCACTTGTTTTAAAAGCACCTAAAGGGGCGAAATGTTCTATATATTTTCAGCAGGCAACCATGTTATAGTATCAGCTGCTGCTTATCCCAAATTTGGGAGGAGAAGTGGTACCATCCGATAGCTTTTGCTAGTCGGAAGTTGCGTATATCAGAAATTAACTACACCTATATGGAGAAGTTGTGCCTTGCGATGGTATTTGCGACCAAAAAGTTCAGGCACTACATTCTTTATGAGAAGGTGGTTTTTTATACGAAGGCGGAAGGGCTTCGATTGTTGTTGAATAAGTTACAACCGCCTGATCGTTTAGCAAAGTGGTTAATCACTTTGCAGGAATTTGACTACGAGATTAAGAGCAAGCCACCGAAGCTTCAGGGCATTGTTGAGTGTTTTGTGGATTTCGGAGAGCCAAAAGAGGTCTCAGCTGAAGGAAGTGATATGGAAACTTTTTTCAAGATTGATACGGTGTCTATTCCCTCCTGGTATGCTGCTATAATGCACTATCTTTCTACACGAGAGATTGGGAGCTACTTTATCAAAATCGGAGAAAAGGAAAATTAAACAGCAGACATTGAAATTCTCCTTGATCACAGGAACACTATATCGGTAGGGTGTTGATGATATCGGTTGTCGATGTGTGATGCCTGACGAGGTTCCATTTATACTGGAAGAGTGTCATGACTCTGCTTATGGAGGGCACTTTGCTAGGTGATCCTTGATCTCAAGGGGATCTCAAAGGGAGAGTTGAAACTTATATGTGTCATACGTTATGTGATTGAGCTTACATATTGAAACATGAAAATTTATTTTAAAATAGGAAGAGATTAATTAAATTTTGAAATATTAAATTCTAATGTTGTGCATAATATAAGTGTTGATATGAGTTCATATGTCCAATCCATTGTGATCTTTATAAATCTTTTTTTGAGTAGGATATAAGATGGCATCACCAAATGTTTTCATTATGGAGAGGGAAATGCAAGACAAAGTGATGGAGGAATCATTTGGTAGCATCACCAAGATTTTTGATTGTGATCTTTATAAATCTTTTTATTTAGTAGGATATAAGATAACATCAATACATTTTTTCATAATTCGGAGGAAAATGTAAGAAAAGTGATGGAGAAATCATTTGGTAGAAATCTTAATATTCCTACAACATTGAGCACAATAGAGAACTTAATGCTAATAATGGTACTAGATTTGAATAATTTATTATTGAAGTGTTATATCCAGCCATCACCACTTCATGAATCCACAATGTATGGCCCTAACAAGTATCTAGTGCTACAACTTGGTTGTATGAAATTCTTGAATATTCTGCTAGAAAAACTTAATGTTGAAATATGGTTAACTGTACAAGAGCATAATGATGTGTCAATGGTTTGAAGTATTCAATGAAAAAAGGGCATGATTTAGGTTGTCTTTTCATTTGTAGTGAGAAGAATTATTATAGATTTGAGAAAATGATAATGTATAGACCAAGGAAGCTAGGTGTTGGGGAGCAAGGTTCAAACCCTTGGCAAAAATGGCTATGCAATTTGGATGTGACGTTGCACAAACCATCCTTATTGATGATAATCCTTATAAGGATTTTGTGATACCAAATGCCAATGGCATCTGTTTATCCACCTTTGATCTTGAAGAAAAAGACAATGGTATGCTCATAAGGCATTTACTTCCCTACTTTCTTGTGCTAAATGACAATTCTAATGTGTGAAGCAAATACCCAAGGTGGGAAAATACCTCCACCTAAACCTTTTCAACCAAGTTAGAGGAGTTGTGAGTGAGTGGGATGATATGAACAATAGATAGTGTAATGAAAACTTTTACACAAATAGGTTGTCTTCTATAAAACTTCTAATAAGTAGAGCTATAGTCTCTCTATAACACATTCTACAAATTCTTTGAAAATAAGTTCACAAAACTCCTAGAATGAGAGTAGTACAATTGATTGGGTTGGCAAAAAGGTTGGGTTGCAAAAAAAAGGCGGATGAATCAAGGCTGTAAAGAACTTTTTGGAAATACTACCACACCAATATGGAATTACAAACTAATCATGTAAGTAAATGTGTGTATAGCAAGCTAAACTCCTTGTAATAATTCCATAAGTTTTCAAATTATTATCAACTATATCATTTTTTTGTTGTGTTTTTAGCTTAAAAATTTCAACATTATGACAAGAATGCTCATGCTACAAAGGCACAAATGGAATCAATAAACTTTAAGCAAATACTTGATGTAATTTATTTATATACTAGCAATAGCTTTTAGTGCTCATATGCCATCATGCATTATATTATGAATGAATATTTATATGTCATATTTTTGTTGATGATGGTATAAGTTCTCATAGTATTGATGTCTTTTATATTAGTTTTGTGGCTTGTATCATACATTAGTGGGGTAAAATATCTTTGTACTAAGGGGCTATATAATTTTATGCATCATCCAAGTACAAAATGACCATCATTTTTTGTTGAAATAGTTGACCCATTGATGATAATATAGATGCTCATGGTTTTCTTTTCTTTAAACTTATTATGTGGCTTTTGTCAATTATTATTAGTAGAGTAAGGTATTCTTACATAATAAGGGGCTATATGATTATCTTCATCATCCATCATATACATTTTTTATTCAGCTCTTAAATCATATACATATTGATAATGCATGTGATATATTTGCTTGTATTTGAAAGGAAGAGTTGAGATAATCTTTAGCACATGGCTAAGATCTTCATCAAAGAGGTAAAGAGCAAGGGTTGATATAAGCTTGAGCATACAATGAAGCTGAGAGATAAAGCCTTAGTAATTGACCAAGATCTACCTCAAATATATCTCAAAGAGAAAGGTTTGAGTACATGATCAAGCTTTGCCTCCTCAAAGAGAACTTGATGTGAGATTTGAAACTATCTTACCCATATGGTGAAGCTATACATGAAAGATTTCTCAAAGAAGAGACACCAATATAAGCTTGAGCATATGGCATAGCTCTACCTCAAAGAGATCTCAAACAAAGAGTTGAAGGTATTTAGTCCACATTTTTGGGCTCTATTTCAAAGAGGTCTTAAAGAGAGAGGTTTTCTTGAGCACATGATCGATATTTGTCTAAAAGAAATCTTAATGATATAATTAATTTGAGCCTAAGGACACAACAAAGATCTACCTCAAGTAGAACTTCAAGAGGACCACTATAAGCTTGTGAGCATATGGCCAATCTCTACCTCTAAGGGAACTCACTAAGAGAAGATTGAGCACATGAATAAGCTTTGCTTCATCAGCTTAGGGGGGTCACTCATAAATATATGTATATATAATGTGTGTTCAAAATAAGGGGTTTTTAAAACACCATTTTTATGCATTTTTTACATATAGAAGGGTATCATATAAAGAGGTTACTTACAGATTGAATAGAAAAGGGTTGTGTTTTATTCAAGAAAAATTCACAGATTAGGATATTTATAAATAGGCCATGAACGCATGTTATATAGAGGATATATATATAGTGAACCCCCCGAGTTCATTAGAGGTTCAAAGACATCTCAAATTAAAATGATTGATATAAGCCTAAGGAAGCTATATCTCAAAAAGACCTCATTTAGAGAGTTGAAACTATCTAGTCCATAGTATTCAACCTCTATTTCAATTATAACTCAAAGAGAGTGGTTTTCTTAAGCACATGACCAAGCTTTTTCTAAAAGAGATCTCGAGGATACAATTGTTACAAGCATGAGGACACAACAAAGTGTGCCTCAAGTAGTGTCAGAGAGAGAACTAGGGAGAGAGAAAGAGGAGAGAGAAGACTACAGAAGAGAGAGAAAGACTGTAGGAAGAGAGAGAAGAAGAGTGACGAGGAGAGAGAAAGACTAGATTTAGATAGAGAAAGACAGGAAAGAAGGGGAAGCCATAGAAGCTGTGAGCAAGAAGGGAGAGAAAGATTGTAATTGTATTAATGTGTCAAAAAGATGTGAAAAATTACATCTTCTCTCCTTTTATACCAATGTCAGTATGACATGGCATAATATCAATATTATTAACACTAATTTGTTATTCCCAGCTTCTTACAATCCATCCCTTCCCCAAAGTTTTTGTCCTCAAAAACAAACCTAGAAACAACCAGAAAGAAGATGTATAGAACAGAGTACTACTCTGTTTTACAGCTTTACAAGTGGGAAATGAATGAAAAATGACCACTACATGAGCTGAATTTGAAGAATGGAAGTAAGCCCCAGCTATATACATGATTTGAAATACTTTAGAAGCAAATGGAGCCATAAACTCTTCAACAAATAATCCCAGAACAAAGTAGATAGCTTGCTGAGTAAACAGTCCCTGTTGAACCAAATCTGCCATAACTTTTGATAGAAGTGTCCAAATGAGATGTACCATATATCAAAATGAAGCTCTTGAAGAGTACTTTAAGCCCATATAGATAGCTTAATTCTGAAAATTAGGTACGATAAAAATTGTTCTAAAACAGCGTGCTGTCCTGAACCAGTCTGCATCATTACTAGCTCCATAAGCAATAGGCTTCAGCCAACCACCAATGTCTCCCTCAAGTATGGATACTCATCCAATATAGAACCAGGTCTCCAAGAAGCCTCTTCAGATGGTAAACCTCTCCATTTGATCAAATATTCCACAATAGAACGTGATCAAAGCTTCTTTTCACGCTGACCTATAACAGCCTCTGGGATGTACTGAACAATATCATCTTCATCAATGGGTGGCAGCTCATCAACTATATCCACTGGATCACCATAATAGGGCTTGAGCTGACTAACATGGAAGACGTTATGAATCTTTGTAGAAGAGGAAAGCTCTAGTTTGTATACCAAATCTCCAATTCGCTTAAGGATCCTGTAAGGGCCATAAAATCTGTGGGGAAGCTTATTACTGGATCCATTTTTTAACGTAGAGTACTTGGATTTGGGCACCTTTAACAAAACCAGCTCTCCTTCTTGGAACTCTAAAGGCCTCCTCTTCTCATCAGCATATATCTTCATTTGATCTTGAGCCTTCCTTAGATTCACCTTACATTGCTGAAGAAGGGTCTGCATTCTTTCCAACTCCTCCTTCCCATGAGGATTGATCTTTTCATTAAAGATGACTGTGGGTAAGGGCACCTTGTAACCATACAAAGCCTCAAAGGGTGAAACTCCTATGCTCGCATGAGTGGAATTGTTATAAGCAAACTTAGCCAAGTGTAACCAAGAATCCCATGAGGTTTGGACATCATAACAAAAATGGCGAAGATAAGTCTCCAACCATTTATTAACTCTCTCTATCTGTCCATCAGTTTGGGGATGATTAGCCGTAGATGGAGCCAATTTAGTGCCCATAGACGTAGATACCGCCTGCCAAAAGTTACTCATAAACTTTGAGTCCCTATCATGGACAATCACTTGCGGTAATCCATGTAGTCTAAAAATATGCCCCATAAACTGGTTGGCCACTTGAGAAGCAGTAAACTGAATCTTTGTTGGGATAAAATGAGCTGATTTGGTGAGTCTGTCAACCACCACACAAACACTATTCCACCCCTTCTTAGTAGTAGGTAAGCTAGTAATGAAATCCATAGTAATATCAGTCCATTTACCCGTAGGAATAGGCAATGACTGTAACAAAACTCCTGGCTTATGGGTGCTATCCTTATTTTGCTGACAAGGCATACACTTCATAACAAAGTTCTTGACATCTTTCCACAGTCCTTTCCAATAAAAGCTTTTGCTGATCCTGTCATAAGTCTTGAAAACTCCCAAGTGTCCAGCTAAAGGCGAAGAATGTAACTCCTCCATAATTTTCCGCTAAAAAGAAGAAGTAGAGGGAATAACAATCTTGCCTTTCCACCAAATAAGACCATTTTTAAGCTGGTAATGCGAGTTTTCTTCCATAAGACCTTGCTATAATTTCTGAAAGATTTGGCTGAATTCCTCATCTAAAAGATAGGCCTCCTGTAGTTCTTCAATCCAGTCATTATGTAATTCTATCATAGCTGACACTTTACAGGCCCACATACAAGAAAGAGAATCAGCCACTATGTTATCTTTGCCCCTTGTATGAGTGATGTCAAAGTCATAATTCTGTAATGTAGCTACCCAAGGACGTTGCTTTGGAGTGAGATTTGATTGAGTAAGGAAATACTTGAGTACCCGGTGATCACTATGTACTCTGAATCGGCTGCCATATAAGTAATGGTGCCACTTCTTGATTGCATGCAGGATAGCCAACATCTCTTGGTCGTAAACATTCATGGCCATCTCCTTATCTGTAAGCTTACGGCTCTCAAATGCAATTACTCCATGTTCCTGAAGCAAAACAGCCCCAATGCCACGGCCACTGGCATCACACTGTATAGTAAACTCTTTCAAGAAATCCGGGCATACTAATATAGGAGCAGAAGTAAGGAGTTCCTTTGACTGGTTGAAGCTGCTATCTGCAAGAGCATCCCAAAAGAAAGCCTCCTTCTTCAACCTGTCAGTCAAAGGAGCTGCAATTGCCGCATAATGCTTTATAAATCGGCGATAGAATGAAGATAGACCAAGGAAACCTCTAAGAGAGGTAGTAGTAGTAGGCGTTGGCCAATCTCTTATGCATTGCACCTTCTTGGGATCAGCCTGTATTCCTTTTTCACTGACTATATGTCCCAAGTATTCCACTTCAGTCTGCATGAAAGAGCACTTCTTCTCCTTAGCAAAAAGCCTATGATGTCTCAATACATCAAAAACCCTCCTCATATGTGCCAAGTGATCCTGTAAAGTCTTGCTATAGATTAAAATGTCATCAAAGAACACCAAGACAAACTGAAAGAGGAAAGGTTGCAAGATCTTATTCATTAGGCTTTGAAAGGTAGCTGGAGCGTTTGTAAGCCCAAATGGCATCACCAAGAAATGATAGAGCCCACGATCAGTCCTAAAAGCAGTCTTGACTTCATCACCCTCTCGCATGCGAATCTGATGATACCCTGATCTCAAATCAATCCTTGTGAAGAATCGAGCCCCCTTAAGCTCATCAAGCAAATCATTAATCCTGGGTATAGGATACCTATTCTTCACTGTTATCTTATTGAGATCCCTGTAGTCAATGCACATTCTGAAAGATCCATCTTTCTTTTTGACTAACAGGACTGGAGATGTATAAGGTGAAAAACTTGGTTCAATGAATCCCATTTCAAGAAGTTCTTTGATTTTCTTGGCTACTTCCTCTCGTTCACACTTTGATAATCTGTAAGGTGGCTTATTGATTGTCTTTGAGTTGGGCTCCAAATCAATGGGGTGATCCACCGCTCTCTTAGGAGGCAATGAAGTAGGTACTTCAAACAAATCTCTATACTCCTCAAGAAGAGTTGTCAAGGCTGGATGGTTTACTGAATTATTGGGCTGATCCTGTGTTTCTTTGTTCAAATGCAAAACAAATATTTGTGAGCGCTTCTTGTACTCTCTTTTGAGTTGTTGAATGGTGATAAGCTGAAAATCAGATCTACTAGGAATTCCCTATAAATGGATAAGCTGCCCATTGGAGATAAACTCCATATATAACTATGAGAAATCCATAGTGATCCTGTCTAATGTCATCAACCAATCACAACCAAGTACAATATCTATGGGCCCCATTTCTAGAGTGATCAGGTTTACTTTGGCTTCAAAATTTTCAGCCAACTGCAAAGAAACCTGTGGGCAAATTTGTGTGCTGATTTCTTCTTCACCATTAGCCACTCGTACTCTAATGGGCTGCTGTAAGTCTATGGGAATACAATTTAACTTGTCCATGATGGACTTATTGACAAAACTATGAGTAGTGCCAAATTACTATGTAATCTTCCTGTTGGTAGAGTACCCCTGGAATTTTGAGTATGCAGTCCAAAAGCTTGAGTATTGGCCCCATTCAAACTGCCCAAATAGTCATCATGCCTTTGTGAAGCTTCTTCTACTTTATACTGACTATTTGGAATGCCTCTTCTTCCAATAATCCCATTTCCATGACCATTTTGGTTAGATGGCTGAAGTGGGACTAAAGGGCCACTGTTTGAACAAGCCTTCTCATTAACTTCTCTTGATGCCATTTGCAACTACATGAATTTAGAGATTTGTGCCATGAGTTGTTCATTGGATTCCACCAACTTATCAATAGAAGCCTTGGTTTGATAAGTAGATAGAACCATCTGCTCCATTCTTGACAAGATGGCCTCATGTCATTCCCTATGTCTTTGTTCATGGGCACACAAAGTATTATTGAGTATACTGACTTCTCCTTGTTGTTGAAGCTCTTTAGGGTTCTCTTGAAGTGTACTATCCATCATGGAATCCATGATTTGCTGAGCATAATCTTCCTGGATCTTATTTTTGCCTTTATGTCCTGCCATATTAGTGCAGTCCTACAGTACCCATTGTTAGAAAAACGGCTATAACTTTGGCTAGGAAGCTCCGATTTCAGAAAATTTTTGTGTGAATCGAAGCTAAGAATACCCTCTTCGAGATGAGCTATAGCATGCTATAACAGATTTAGGACAGAAAATTCTGTAGCTAGATTTCAGAGTCTGAACTGTCTAGTCCTGCACCCTGTCTAGACCTGTAAGTGCCCTGTTTTGACCCTGTAATGCAAGATAGTAACCCCAAATGGCTACCAAACCGTACAAAAGGGTATATAGGACCTGTGGGTACCTTGTAGTACCTGCACCTGTGCTTCAGTAATAAATGGTGTACCTGTAACCACCTGTAAATACCCTGTAAGTGACCTGTAAATTCCCTGTTTTACCCTGTTTTGGTCTTGTAGGTACTTGAGTCCTTGGAAAGTCTTCAATCTTCAATTCTCTACTCGCTGTACCTGTGTGAGGGATAAAACGGCATGACAGGCTCCCTACACGGGCTCCAAATTACCGGGAGGTGGGCAAAGTTCCCCCCGGGTCGGTTGGTTGCACCCCTTCGAGATCTTCGATAGTGAGGGAGGGTCACCTCTCTTTTGTCCCACTATCTCCCCTGGCATCCACCTTTTTCCTCGGTGGGAATATCAACATGGCAGAGGCTAGTGTTCTAAGCAATCAACATGATATGCATTTCTGAAATATTCATTCAACCTTTCATGAGATGCAATTGAATGAGATTTTGAAAAATTGGGATAAGAGAAGGGTCTTACCGATGCAATTCAGTGACTCACTGATTGCTAGTACTTACCCTTTTACAATATTTCAACTTGGGTGAGAGATATTCAACAAAACAAATCAAAGTTATGCATCAAGCTGATCAAATGATACCTATGATGAAGTAATGGTTTGAATCAAAATGAAATTCAATGAAATAGGTTGGAATCAAGGAGAATTAACACTAATCTCTAATCTATTGATCAATCCAGTGAATTAATTGATCAATAATCTCCCATCAACAAGTGGAAAATCCATTAGCAATTGGATTATTGAGAGATTTCAGAGATTAGTAAAAGGGAATACCTCCATTAAGCTTGAAGAATATGATGGATGTTAGCTTCAACCCCATTGATGCAAAAGTTCTTCATAATCCATCATAAATCCGTCATAAAGCTTGAAATCTCCATAAAATCAGTCCATACAAGCTCCAATATGATGAAATCCTTGAAGAATCAATGCTCCAGTCTTGCTTGAACACTTGAACATCAAAGATTCAAGCTCCTTGATGAAAAGCCCCAAAATAATCCTTCCATTTGAGCTCCAATGTCATGCACGGGCTGAAATCTCTTCAATCAATGTCTTCAATCTTGAAGTCTATCCGGCTTGTACTTAGCTTTAGAGAAGCCTTGAAGGTCGGGGAAGTCCAAAATTTAGAGAAATTTGAGCTTCCAGGTCTGTGCCTATGGCTGCCTTGCTGTGTATTAGGGTTTTGAGCAAGAAATGAATGATCAGAGTTCCTCTGTGGATGAAGATGATTGTAATCAAGTGTCTGATGAAGCCTTCAAAATCTTTGATCAATGAGCTGAAGGTTTGGAGCAGACTAAGCAGGGAGAGAGAGCAGGAAACTTAGCGCAAATTTCGGCGCAAATTTCGGGCTATTGTCTGGCTAGAATCTGCAGCACACATCAACTATGGTACTCCTCATGAAGCTCATGCAACAAAGATCCTTTGCCCCATCCTTTGATAGTGAGAAATGTTCAGCAGAGAGAAGTATTTGGAAATTTCTTAACAGCCACCATGAAAGCTTCAGCCAAAAGCTTGAAGGAGAGAGAAGAGAAGCTCTCTTTTGAAAAGTAACTGTAGTTTAGCCTCTAACTAAGCCCGGTTAACCATCCTTTACCCTAGTTACCTCCATTTTTGCATGAAATTTGATGACATCCATCCATTTAAGCCATTATCCGCCATATCTGACCTTGGATATCTCCAGATGTAGTCTCTTACTAACTGTAGATGTCCTGCAACACTCCACTAGTCACTGTCTTGTACCATTTTTCTCTGAAATTGATTTTGAAATAGAAAAATGGGACTGAAAATGGAAGAAAAGAATGGATCAAAGACTCAGGCTTTGATACCACTTGTCAGAGAGAGAACTAGGGAGAGAGAAAGAGGAGAGAGAAGACTGCAAAAGAGAGAGAAAGACTACAGGAAGAGAGAGAAGAAGAGTGACAAGGAGAGAGAAAGACTAGATTTAGAGAGAGAAAGACAGGAAAGAAGGGGAAGCCATAGAAGCTGTGAGCAAGAAGGGAGAGAAAGATTGTAATTGTATTAATGTGTCAAAAAGATGTGAAAATTTACATATTCTCTCCTTTTATACCAATGTCAGTGTGACATGGCATAATATCAATATTATTAACACTAATTTGTTATTCCCAGCTTCTTACAAGTAGAACTTCAAGAGGATTGCAAAAATAAGCTTAATCATATGACCAAGCTCTTCCTCAAAGCGATGTCAATAAGGGAGGGTTGGCATAAGCATGTGGCCAAGATTTGCCTCATCAAATAAAGAGTCAAAACGCTCTTACCTAAAAGGTCAAGTGGAAAACTATCTAGCTAAAAGGTTCAAGATCTATTTTGAATCTCAAAGAGAGAGGGATTTTAAATCTCAAAGAGAGAAGATTGATATAAGCTTGAGTAGATGGACAAGATATGCCTTAAAGATATCTCAAGGAGAGGGTTGATATAAACTTGATAAAGAGCCATGCTATACATCAAATAGAGAGGGTTGACATATAAGCTTGAGTAGATGGACAAGCTATGCCTTAAAGATATCTCAAGGAGAGGATTGATATAAGCTTGATAAAGAGCCATTCTATGTCGCATCATCAATACATCAAATAGATAGGGCTGACATATACTAGTAATCTTGAATTACTTAATTCCTTCATTTATGATGATGAGTTTTGCTTCATCACTAAGGTGTAAAATATATAACATCTATGCATGATCCATGCATAATATTTATGGTATCTATACAAGATTCATCCCATAGGGAGGGAAAACAAATATCATAGAAAGCATGCTTTAGTAATTTCAATGTGCATAAATAGAATATTAAATTTGATATAATTTTTTTCTAGGGATCGTAAGTTTGAAGTTATGGTTTGGCTACTAAAAAGAAGTATTTTTCTTCATGTTGCTATCAGATAGTATTATAGGAGCTCTTGATCAACTTTCTGATGCTATAATAGAGACATATGTGACATAGATGGACAATAAACACAACATATTAAATTTGATACATTTTTTTTCTAGGGACCCAAAGTTTCCATTTATGGCTTGGCTACTAGAAAAAGTGTACTTCTTTGTGGTATTATCAGATGGTATTATAGGTGCTTTAGATCAACTTTGTGGTGCAATAATTGTAGAGATATGTGACATGGGTGAACTGACCAAAGTTGAGTTCTAGGAGGTTGATGCATACATATTTCAATCTTGGAACTCTTATAGCTTAGACTGTATAATCTTTGCATCTTTGAGGTAGTAAGATAAACATTGTTCTTTATTATTCTCATGTGCTTGTTATAAAAATCAAACTTCTAGATTGTGATAGACTAAAAATGTAACACACAATTCTAAAGTCAAAGTTAACTCTTGAGCAACAAAACTATCCATTAGTTGTAGACCCATAAATATTACTAACTTTGTGATTGCATCTTCAAGTTGACAAATATTTCTGACATTACAATCTCAAGAACATTGATAAACTAGTTTTTACTTATAATGATAGGTACTATCATTTTACCTTTAAAATGTAACATATATAGTTTATTTAAGGTTATTAAACAATATCGGTTCACAATATTGATGTGTATGATTACAACAATCAAATTGCTATTGTTTTAGTGGATCTATATAATTTCAAAAAAGTATTGATTTAGAAAAATTAAGCATTGGTGGCTTGTTTAACTAGTTCTTTGTGAGTGCTTATTTTTTTTAATACACTATCAAATACACATATTGAAATTAGAGGGTACAAAGGTTTTGATAGTTTACTACATCTTATCATTGATCTTATGAAACAAATGCTAATTAAAAAATATAAAATCAATATTTTACTTTGTAATGCAACTATGTGAAGATAATACTAAGTGCTTTGAATGTAAACGAGGAAGTGTCCTACATTGATGTACAACAATGTAGTCATTAGAATATAAAAAGCTTTACATACATGTACATAAAAAAGTAAACAAGTTTGATACTAAAACTATAAACTGATGCTTGATATATTGCAAGTTCCTTAATAAAATGATGGTTACTCATGTGGTCGGAGAGCATTATAAAATATAAAGCTCATGTTAAGTCAATTCTACTCAAACACCTAGAAGACTTGTATAATGATTTCAAAACCCATTGATAAGAAAATGTATATTATGATCACAAACGAGGATACTCTATTGATTCTCATTATCATAGTAATGGCATACATAGTGTTGTGACAATTTAGATAACATATACAGACAAGTTTTACAAGGCCATAAGATAGCCTACCATGAGCAAAAAGTAATTAAATACTCCTCTAAGGTAGCATAAAGAAAACCACGTGCAAAAGTCTTATAAGACATGAGTCTTCAAGATTAGAATACTCACTAGGCTACAAAAATGTCTACACTCATAAATTAGTCATGATTATGATCAAGCATCTAACTTTCTACAAATCTAAAATGATTAGTACATGATCAAATTGAATAAAATAATTATCAATTTTAAATCATTTATACAACTTGATTATCCATATTAAACCTTGAATTTGAGTCAAGATGTCAAATTTCAAGGCTATTCTAAGGGGATTTGGTAAGTTTTCATTGGGGAAGCATTTAAGATTTTATAACTTCTCCATATAGTGTATTCGTTTTGATTAAAGGTGGCAAAGTGTATCCTATTCTAAGGGGGACTTAACATGAATTAGGTCAAAGTACACTGATTTCTAAGTATGTAACTTGAGAGAAATCTTAGTACAATGTTATAGTAGTTTTCATGCCAATGCCGAGGTGAAACAATGATTAAAGGTGGCAAAGTGTATCCTATTCTAAACCAAAGAAGGACAGTGGGCAGCTGGTAGACAGCATGCTCAATGTTTTGCTATGATTTGTTCACACTTTAAAGAGGAATATTATGCAGATGATTGGCTAAAAATTGGCCAATTTTTGAGCACTATGACAAAGAAGGAAGATTGGTCTAAAGAAGAGTTCAAGAGAATTAAGAGAAAAGCTTATGGCTTTTTTCTTAAAGATGGTTACCTTTGGAGGCATGCGAAAAAGAAAGGAAGGGCGCCTGCTCGTGTCTTAGGAGACAAAAAGACTCAAAGACAGGTCATGCAAGAATTTCATGAAAGCCTAATGGCCGGTCATAGAGGCATATGGGGCACTTTTGCCAAAATAAACGAGAAATTTTGGTGGCAAAACATCTATAAAGACATTGAACATTCTGTTGATTCTTATCATGTTTGTCAAATGTACTCTATGGTTAAGCATAGAGATGGGCTTCAGCCTACCTATCCTTTATCCATTTACTATAGATGGGTTATTGATTTAGTAACGATGCCTACAGGAATTTGGAACATGAGATATCTAGTACTTGCTAGAGAAGATCTCACAAATCAAGTGGAAGGAAAAGCCTTGACGACAAAGTCTACTCAAGCTGTTTGTAGATTTTTACTTGAAGAAGTATTTTGCATGCATGGATGTGTTGCCAAAGTAACTGCTGATAGAGGAGAATTGGATGCTGATGAGGCTCGCCATTTCTTTGCTCAATTGGGAATTAAGCTATCTCTTACTTCAGCCTACAACCCTGAAGGCAATGGTAAGAGTGAAAGAGGTCATCAACCAATTCTTAAAGCTTTAGCAAAATCTTGCAAAGGAAAGATGAGGGAATTGCCTAGAATGCTACCATTTGCATTATGGGCTGATAGAACTACCCATAGTGCAGTAACAGGTTACATGCCAGCTGAAATAATATATGGACAGCCACCTATCATGCCTATTGAGGAGTCCATTGTCACATGGAGTATCTTACCTTGGGATGAAGGCATGAATAGAGAAGATTTGCTAACTCTACGCATAAGGCAACTTGAAAGAAGGCCAGAAGATATCAAGACAGCCATTGAAAGGCTGAAAACGGCAAGATTAAAGAATAAGAAGAGGTTTGACAAGCATCATCGACTCCGTCCAAGAGCTATTCAAAAGAATGTTTGGGTACTTGTCTATGATAGCAGCCTAGACAATCAATATAATGCTCATAGAAAGTTAGCCAAGCGATGGTTTGGACCATATGTTGTAAAAGTAGTACATAATAATGCTACTTACTCTTTGGCTGAAATGGATGGGACCATGATAAAAATACCCATAGATGGGAAACAAATCAGGCTCTTCAAACGAAGAGAATCTTCAACTTATGAGCTTGATGACTTAGATATGAACCCTCTACTTGAAGACAAGCAGGAAGAAAAAGACTTAGAGGATGAAGGTGAAGATATATCAGAAGAAGACCCTCCTTAACCTGTAATCTTATGAAATGGCACATGCCGGAGGATGTGCAGGTTAGGAGGGGGCGAATGTCAAAGAGTTTATTGTTCATAATATAAATCATGGGATTCTTATGAACACAGAAAAACTTCACTGGGAGTTATATGAGGAATTTGCATTCAAAATTCAGTAAGTGTTACTCAATAACCAACTTAGTTACATAAGTTCTTTTGTATTTAGCATATAATTTTCAGTTGTACCATGAAAATTGATGAAAAATAAGTCTATGGGAACCTACAACTTGGTTAGCTGGAAGTAATTGACAATCTGTAGGATAAATCACATTGATTCAAGTGCAAAAATATGGTTAGAACTCAAGAAAAATGCCAAAAGTCCACTAGGTTCACGGGGGACCCGAAGTAATAGACTAATGTGACCAGCAAGTGACCTGAGTAGGTCAAAAAGTGACCTGGGCCTGAGCAGGGAGCAGCCCGCATTTTTCGGTGCAAAATGCGGGCTGCACAGCCTCACTGTAACTGGAGAAGAGCTAAAGCTATGGTGCATCCTTTGGAGCATGCAAATTGGAGATCAACAGGTCTTGAAGATGAAGATATAAACACGGTGAGAGCTCCACTTATCTGTCCATTTGGTCTGACAAAAATGCATGGTATAACAGTCTACAAAGGGGGAAATCTGAGAGAAAAGTATTCATCCTGCTCTTATGCATGACTTCTCTCATTTTGTCTACCTTATTCTTGGTCCAATGAAGCCCGACTTGTACCCAAGTACTTGAATGACTTTGGGGCAAGCAAAGGGTGAGGATATTGAAGGTGTATGGGCTGTTATGGGCTGAAATAACTAGTCATAAACAGGGCAGCCCACTGTTCTTGTCCATTTTTATGAGCAAACAAGAGATTTATGTGGTTGTAATGGAAGAAAATGGCCTCTTTTCATCAGGACTTTGCTCATTAATGAACAGAGGAGCTTATTCATGAGTTTATGCACTCTTTTTTAGCTTGATTATGGGCTGGAATTTTCTGTTTAGAACAGGGCTGAAGTAAAGATTATGCTTCTTCAATGCATTTCATGCCATTGGCCGAAAACTTGAATGTATTTGAAGTCTACCAACATAATACTTGTTCCCTAGTGTTGAAATCCGTCTATGTACTTGAAATAAAGCCATTAGAGCTTGCATTTGATATTCATATTTGAATTGAAAATTTGAAAATATCCTTTATGTTATGATGTATGTATCCAAAGGCATTTTATGTAATCAAGATAGAGTTATTTATTCCATTCATGTATGCTAAATACATAGAGAAAAAGCTTGAATTCTTCTTCCGCATCTAAATCATTTCTAAGTCCCGAACCCCAATCTATTTCCCTTTCCCAAACTTTGAATCCCATACTCCTCTTCTGCACTAAACCCCGGTGGTAGACCTTCAGCCCATAACATGAGGACACCGTAGTATTCAGCCAAGGGGTGCCTCCTTCTATCTATGCTTACGAGGTGTTTTTACACCGATATGTGTAGGAATTCCATCTAAGGAGTGTGGGGAATCCTTAACCGTTAGATTACAATCCAAAACAAACACAAAATTTATGATAGCAATTTAGGGCAGTGTGTTCCGTAGATGCTCCTAGTGGTGAGACCAAGGGGATGTGCTCTTTGAGTGTAGAGAGGACTAACTAGTGCTTAGAGCCAGTGTAAGGCCCGCTTTAGGTCCTGATAGGTGGTGTGTTTGCCAGAAGCCGCTAATACGTAGTGGTTTTTTAATCTTGATCATTAGGGACCAATTCATTAGTGTATGCCAAAAGTCAGTGAGATGGACTCAGAAGGCCGTCAAGCTGAGCTTCAAAAGCAAGAAAGAACTAAATGGGCTGGATAGCGGCCTGAAATAATTAGAATATATTCTTCAAAAAGTACTGGTCCAGTATCCTTACAAGGGTGGGGTCTTGGTAACCCTAGCTCGATGCATAATCCATTAGGGGGAGGAAGCTCTAGTACTTCCCCCCTTCCAATCAATTCATCCACTTTGAGTGGAGTGATAGTTCCGATTGTTCAAACTCCTTTAGTGAATCTAGTTGTTACCATGGTGGTGCAACCCATTGCAATCCCAGTAGGAATGCCGAACTTGCTAGCCTTAGGGTTTCCTCTACCCATTTTTAATGGGTTAGCAGATGAAGGACACTTAATAATGCTCTTCAACATGACTCTGAAAGGACGAGCTACAATGTGGTATCATAGCCTATAGGTTGGAACCATAACTATGATTGACTTATTCTTTACAGCCTTTTGAAGAGAGTTTGCCCTTGAAAGGAGAGGTTAGCATTATCTACGTATCTTTAATGTTACACGTCAAGAACCTCACGCGAGTATCTGTAGGTATGCCAAGAAATTACAAGAGGTATTCGGTAAGTTGCAAACCTATATTCCTATTCCAGTGCTGCTAAGCTACAATACTTTTTGAATGGGCTAGACTTTAACATTCAAGTACAGTTGAGCAGTGTTGCTCTTGCCGACATTGATACGGCTATTACACAAGTAGAAGAGGTAGAATCATGATTACAAGTGGCTTATACCTCTAGGGCAAACCAGAATCTAAGTTTAGGGTTTGGAAATCCTTTAGCGCAGATGAATGGAGGTCAAGGGATGCCCATGAGTCCTCCTAATGGGAGAAGAAGCATAATTCCAAATGTGCCCATGTTGCCACCTCCTTCTAGTATGACCATACCTATGACTAGTCAGATGACTCCACCAACTATTGGAAGTCCAACGATAAATCCTACCATTGTTCCAGGGAATCAACAGCCAATCCCTAATTAAGTGGTTAGGCCAATAGAATGATAGGTAGATGATCGTGGCTATGAGTCAAGTGCCTCGAATGTCCTTGGAAAAATTAAGGATATGATAAAGCACTATACTGATATGATTAGTGAACAATATAGACAAATAGCCAATTATGTTAATTTTCTTAAGAAGAAAAATAATTTGATAGGGATTTTATGCCCAAAAGAGTGTGCCCTCTCAAGATTCAGCTGTAAGTGATGTGGTGGCCAACATCTTCCTAGGAATTATCCAAATGTTAAATATGACATGTGGGAAGTCTGACCATTTAGCTAGTACCTGTTGTAGTAAGATTAGGTCTCTCTAGCAAGGAAGTAAAAAGTTATGTCCAATTAATCATTGAGTGTAAGGGAATAATCTCCAGCAAGATGAAGGACCAAAACAAATATTACAAAGAGGGAAAGCTATGGTAGAGGAGCTACCTAGTGGCAGTGGAGCTAGCCTTATAGAAGTTGTTTGTGTCAATGGCACTGGAGTTTCTAATCTCCGGATTATTATGAGAGGTCAAAAGGGTAAAGAGGTCGACAAAGCCAAGGCAAAACCTATCAAGGAAAACCCCAAGCAAGATGATAAGGGGACGCAAGTCCTTAATCCCAATATGGAAGGCGGACCTCTCAAGGCCATAGATGGTAAAGACGACACCAAGAAGGATAATGAGTCACCAAAGAAGAAATAAAAAGCCAAGAAAGAAGCACCAAAACCAATTCAAAGACCAAAGGAGAGAATGGTCTAGCGAGAAAAGTGAGCTCTTGTTGCTAGCTATCAACAAATTTGATTTAGCGAGTTCTCTTTGCAAAGTTAAGCAATATGTAAATTTTCTACAGTTGATTAAGTTGTCTCCAAGAGTGTGAAATGAATTTAAGAAGATTCTATGCAATGGGTATATCATTGAGCCCTTGGGAATAGCACGAGTAGGAGATGATTGGTTTGAGCATGTTGAAAAGCATTGTCCAAGGTAGTAGCATATGTTGATGGAATATTAGTGCACCATGCCATTGTGGACACATGATCCTCTGTTAGCATTATGAGTTCAGAATTGACGGAGAGACTGGGATTAGAATAAAAAAAGATGCCTCCACGATCCTCCAAATGGCTGATGATGATAGTTTAAGACAACCTGAAGGTTGCATTAGTAAAGTCCATGTGATCATTGCCAATGTAGAATGCATTCTGGACTTTAGGGTCATTAGGTGTGTGGGGCGACCTAGCTATCAAGTATTACTAGGCAGGCCATGGATCTTACAAGAGACTGTCAGGCTGATATACTCGTTGGGCAATTGATCTTTGGTTGAGGTATTAGATATGTAGTAGCAGATGCCTATCTTGAATCTCCTCAGAGCGAGAGAGTTCCTTTATCTTCATCAGAGTTTGATACACTAGATGCTCCATCTGCTAGTGAGATGTCATCAAGTGACAAAACCAATGGGGGGTCCATTACAGAAGATATCTACCAAGTGACTTTGAATAAGCCAATAGAGGCTCAAGAGAGGATAAGGGATGCGAATGTAATTGAGCTTGACCTTGGTACAATGAATGATTCACGGCAGCCAATTAAATTAGGATCCATGATCAATTCAGAAGAAAGGAAGTATTATGTGTCTTTGATTTAAGAATTCCGCGATATTTTTGTTTGGTGAGCTAAGAGGCATTCCTCCCAGCCTGGCTATTCATACGATTCCTTTACAACAAGGTAGCTGCTCTGTGTGACAGAAAGTGAGATGTATACCTTTCAAATTAAGGGATGGCTATTCAAAGAATTGACAAAGCTAGGAAAGGCTAGCCTGATATTTCCAGTTCAACACACAAAATGGTGTTCAATAGTTGTTATCAGGAAGAAGAAGAACACTCAGATTTGTCTTTGGGTAGATTTTAGAGAGCTTAATAAGCAGAATGTTAAGGATTACTATTGGTTGCCTTTCATTGATTAGATTTTGGATTAATTTAGTGAATAGGACAATGTATTCGTTTATGGATTGCTTTGCTAGATATAATCATATGGCTATTGCAGAGGAAGACAAATTGAAAATGACATTCATTAGTCATTGGTACCTTTGCGTATCATGTGATGGTATTTGGTCTATGCAATGCACCTGGGTCTTGGCAATGAACAACTGCTGATAAGACCTTTGGTAATATCTCCCTAGAGGAGTTAAAAGTTTTTATTGATGATCTAGGGGTAGCACCACAAGGGAAAGACAGTCGATCATTCTAAGAAAATTTTTTGAGCGTTGTAGATAGTACTACATTGCTCTTAACCCTAGAAAGTGTGTATTTAGAGTGCCCTATGGGTTGTTGCTTGGTAATGTGGTTAATATAGATGATATTGCAAATGACCCTGAAAAGATAAAGGTTATAGTCTCTATGAGCCCGTCATGTACTCCAAAAGAGGTGCACAAATTTCTATCATCAGTGGGATACTATCGAAGATTTATCAATGCACTAGCACAAAGAGCATTGCCATTGATGAACCTTCTATCTTTTAACTGTCTGTTTGAGTGGAATGAAGCCTGTCACGTATCCTTTGAGAATGTGAAGCAAGAATCAGCAAAAGCACCAATCCTTAAAGCACAATCTAGAAGAGGTGAGTTTTTCTATATATTTTCAGCAATCACAATGCATAGTATCAGCTGGTACTGTTTAGCTCAAATTTGGGAGGAGAAATGATATCATCAAATTGCATTTGCTAGTAGAAAATTGGGGATATTTGAATTTAATTATACATACATGGAGAAATTGTGCCTTGGAATGGTCTTTGTGAATGAAGAAATTTAGGCATTATATTCTCTGTGAGAAGGTTGTATTCTTTACAAAGGGGTAGGACTCGGATTGTTGTTGAACAAGTTGCAGCTGCTTGAACATTTAGTAAAGTGTTTGATCACTTTGCACGAGTTCGATTATGAGATTAGGAGCAAGCCACCAAAGCTACAGGATATTGTAGAATGTCTTGTGGATTTCGGGGTGGCTAAGAGAAGTGGTATTGAAGGTTTATTGAAAATCAATACAGCTTCCATCCCTTCCTGGTATGCGGCTGTAACGCATTATTAGGGGGTGTCTTGTATTGAAGGGAGTAGATGATATCTATCATCGTTGTGTAGTACCCAATGAGGTACCGTTTATTCTTGAGGAGTGCCATGATTCAACATGTGGAGGACATTTTGCTAGCCGACTTACTGCCCAAAAAGCTCTCCGTGCTCGTTATTGGTGGCCATCATTTTTCCAATATGCTTTTAGTCATGTTAAGCACTGTGATGATGTCTGTCAAAGACAATATGTGAGGGAAAATCATAAAAAGCGACCTCTAAATCCCATTTTGGTTGCGTTACCCTTTGAAAAATGGGGTATTGATTTTTTGGGACCAATATACCCTTCATCAACTATGTGAAAGCGCTATATTATTGTAGCAACTGACTACTTTACAAAGTGGTCTGAAGCTCGAGCAACAGTGAAGGAAAATGCTAAGGAGACGGCCAGTTTCATTATGGAGCAAATTGTTTGCCATTTCGGTCCATCGAAGGAGATTGTGTTTGATCAAGGGACACACTTCTTGAACAAGGTTATAGTGGCTCTGACTAAAGCTTTGAAGATTAAGAATAACAAGACTACCCCATATAACCCTCAAGAAAATGGCCAGGTTGAGAGTACAAATAAACAACTGGTGGGAATCTTATCCAAGATAGTATCGAAAAGCAAGCACGACTGGGATAAGAAATTATATATGGAAGTGTGGGCTTACAACATGACATTCAAGAGAGCCATAGGTCACACCCCGTTCAAGCTAGAGTATGGGGAGGAGTGCATTTTGCCATTAGAAATAGAGCACCCCACTATGCGTTTTGCCCTCAATCATTTGTTGGGAGAGGGAGAAGTGTTACAAGAATGGTATACTTATTTGGCACATCTTGATGAGATTCAATTGCAGGCTTTACTACATCAAGAAGTAGGGAAGAGGAGAATGAAAGCCTTTCATGATCTTTGGACTAAGAAGTACAAATTTGCGAAAAGTCAATTAGTGCTATATTATGATGCTCACCGAGAGCTCTTTCAAGGAAAATTAGAACCCAAATGGGATGGACCATACAAGATTGTACGTTTAGGAAAGAATGGCTCTACGGCCCTCCTAGCAGATTTGCAGGGGGTAGAGTTTAAGACTAAAGTTAACTTTAATAAGCTGAAGCCTTAATATGCGACATAAGGGTTGACGTTGGGCTTTGTGCCTATGCAAGTCCTTTAGGATTCAGTTTTAACGTGCAATAGGTACCAAGAAGAGTGGATGGGACACATCATTCCCTATCTGGAGCATGCCTATCTTGAGCAACATTACCACCAAGGTCGAGTGATTTGGTGAAGCAAAGGGTATCAGGTTGGCAAGACGGATCCTTTACATGGGAAATTAAGATCTACTGTCACCATTATCAATGATTTCTGACTAGCATTCCTATTGAGTTGAGTGAGGAAGTAGGGATTGTGCCTATTAAAAATCATCTCTCTCGGTTTGATTTTGATTATCATACTTACAAGTGAGGTGATTATGATGGCGTGTCCTATCAATGAAGCCTAGGTTTATACTTTGTATTTTGACGGGGATCTTCTAAAGGGCCCGCTAAACATGCGAGTGTTGGCATGGTCATTAAAGATCCCCTACATAGGGTTTCATGAATATGGGAGTCTATTTAGGGCCCTGTTTTACTAATAATATGGCAAAATACAAGGCCTTGATCATGGGGCTGAATGTAGCCCGATGTGCTGGTATCCACCGAGTATTGGTTAAAGGTGACTCGTAATTAGTAATCAATCAGCTAAATGGGACTGATAGTGTGCGGGATCCCATCTTATGGATGTATCATTGTGCAACCTCGGATATGTTGCATATCTTTGAGACGGTGACTAGTCAGTTAGTCGCTCGACAATGGAATCGCTTTGCAGATTCCCTTGCTAACTATGCTTTCATGGAAGATATCTTTTTCAATTGTGGTCCAAGGGAGCCCTTACAATTACTTCCTAACATCAACCTTGGACTACTTGGGGATCTTCTTGTTGACACATCATTTCTCGTTCTGCCAATGGTTAGTTTAGATTATAAGTCAAGTAGTAAGTAAGCACCTTCCTACTCTATCATGGATGCATAGGATTGTGTATCATCATATTCATCGGACATCCCTTGCTATTTATGCAGGGGGTTAGTGACGACCCCTTAAGAAGCCCCTAGATACGTGGGCGAAATGACTATGTGTGAAGCCATTATATTAATTGAGGTTTTAGGATGGACAATTATATTTTATTTACACTTAAAATACTCACATAAAATTATTATTTCATTTCTCTCTATAGTCCAACTATCAGACAATAATAACTTTCTTTATTTACTATCCTTTTATCATTACCATCTAACCTCTCAATTTGAATTACAACTCATAAATTATAAACTTCAATAAACTCAAGAATTAAATCAAAGAAATAAATTATTTTAAAAATTTTATTTCATCCATAATCCTTTAATGTAAACTCTAATATCTACTAATTATCATCACCCCTGAACATCATTTTACAAAAGAGGTGCCTACAAACGGAATCCATTCTTAATAAAAAATCTAGGAGCATGTCACAAAAAATAAACTACAAACTCTTTTTTCTTTATCTCTTAATTTCTTCATTATCACGGTTTATTACTTTTCTATTATTACAGTCATAATTCTGACCATAAATCATCAAACCCAATTAACCATACATCCTTTCCACACTTAAAAATTCAACAACTTAAATTTCAGACATCCATTTCACCTAATATTTCATGAGTGAATGAATTACCACATAATTAATCTTTTTTTAAATTTTCATCCCTAATCTTCCATTAATACTCTTACTTATCTTTAATTAGGGCAAAAAACAACCATTTTTAGCACTAAAATGCATATATCTCTCATTAAACTCATTTTCAAGTTATGAGATTTCATTTTTAGATTCTTCTTAATGTTTTTTTACTCCTTTTTTACTCATCTCTCATTAACATCATGCATAATTCTTAATTTTTACTAATTAAGGTAAAAAAATACAGTTTTTACCCTAATTTCAGCCATTCCTTTATCATTTTAATACATCTAATGGAAGAACTTTGTTTCTTTTATTCCATTTCATCCTCAAAAATTAGAAACTATATGCATATGATCACAAAACATCAATTCTTTCCATTTCTTGATCAAATTTCAATGAAAACCAACATACTCGATTAACCAAGTAATTAGAGTCATTCCATCGTATTTGAGAGTGCTGCTGCTTGCTCCTCCACTCCCTTCACTTCAAAAATTTAGAAAAATTCTTAATCTTCCGCTCCTCTCACTAATATTCACTAATCCTCTTTAAATCTTGTAGAAATTCTCTCTGTCAATACCCAAGAATGGTTGCCAAGAATGGAATGACGTTGAAGGAGATGCAAGAGGGGATCAAATGCAGCCTTTCATTGCTGGAAATGAGGAAGAGAAATTAGAGAAATCATCAGGATCTTCTTGCATGATGGCACCCATTTTTTGTGTATTCTCCTCTCTTCTCTCAACCTCTCTCTTCACAAGACTCTCCCCACATAACTTCTTGATCAACCTCTTTTCAAAAATTTTCCATTTCCCACTTGAACCAATTTCTTTTGGCATCTCTTCACATCTCTAGACCTAATTTGTCCCATCCCACAGCTTCTTAACCCAAAATTTGTGTATGCATGCTAAATTATACCCATCTTTCTACCCGCCTCCAATTTGTCTATGCTTTCCACTTAAAAATTTTCCACATCCGCCTTCTACTACTTAATATTTTTCCATTTCCTAAGTTTTACACTTAAAAAAAATCATAACTCTCAACTTCTAAATCCTCCCCTAGCACTGCTCAAATACGGCTTTACATCCCTATGTTTAATTAAAATTTATGAAAAATAATACATAATATAGAGCCGAAACTCTTCAGTTTTGCCAAAAAATAGTGTAAAAATAGCACAAAATAAGGAGTTATCAGTTAGCTAATAACCTTATGCACTTAGTGTAGGGCCTAAGAAGCCTTATCCTTGGTCAGTTTTGTGCTTTAGTATAATAATGTTAGGACCAAAGGATTGTTTCAGCAATACGCTGTGTTGAATGGTAGTAAAATGTTTTATTTTATGAGGCCAAGAGGGTCATCATTAGGAAAAAAATGAATTCACAAATGGGCCCTTTAAAATAATATAGTTTGAGATGTGGGCCTTTTGGATTGTCCAATAGGAAGGCTAGATGTTGACATCCATGGAGGGTGAATCTTCTCTCTCCAAATCTTGGTTTTCTATTAAAAAAAGGAGTAGTGGGGGATTAAAAAAGGAAGAATGAATAGTACACAAAATTTGAGTTTCTCTCACCTCATATTTCCCCCCTTTTTTAGAGAATTTTCAATTTCAGTTTTTCTCCCTCTCACGAAATCAGTTTGACCCAAAAGTTGATCAGCAACATACCACTTTCCCTCTTTTCTCTATACTCGTGAATTTTCGTCTCCATTGAAACTCCCTGCTAAGAGTTATTAGGGTTTTGAGCGTTCTTCTTACCTCTGCACTTTCTTCTCCATGCAGCTCCAGATTTTGGGCAAAACACAGGTGCCCATCTCTCTTTGCATTTTCTCTTGTTTGCTATTTTTTCAATAGAATATATTGAGTCAAATCAAACTCCTCTTCATTATAATAAAATTTATTTTGGCAAAATTATGTGAGTATTCTTATGCTATTCTTTTCATTATATTTCATGTAAATGGTATGATTAAAGTGATACCTTGAAATTGAATCTATACTTTGTGTTGATGTATATATCCACATGTGTTTCGATATCGATGTTTATGTTTATTTACAAAAGTGTAAACATCTCTTAATGCCATGTTAATTTGTATGACATATTGGTGATTACTATATATACTTAAAATGCTTATTATTTATGGGTTAATACATACTTCTTTACATCTAATGTGTAGGTTATAATGCTTGAGAGAAGAACAAGCATTCTCTTGATAGAAGTACGTAACAGAAAAGATGAAGAAGGGAATTGGATCACTGATACATATCATTGCTCGTCTTGGGTACATATGTGTCCAAGTATGAAGAGAGCTTTCAAGGTGAAAGCATCTGCAATTGCATATGTATCAAAGCACTAGAAGGGTAAAATTTTAGCACATATTGAATCTCAATAGCATAGAATGGCCATTGTGTAGTAGTGACATTCTGCATATGTGTAGCACAAAAATTTCAGTAGACACATTGAATTCTATGAAGCCAAGCACCGACTCAAAGAATGTATATCTACGTCGGTTCATACCGATTGCAATTTTTGCATATATGTTCAAGGAATGTAAGGGTTTGAGACGTACCAAAAGCTCGTACGTCATAAAAAATGCATCAGAGGATTATGTAACAAGGATTCTAGGCAAAACTTGGACATAAAAAATAACTCACAGTCTTGACATAGTGGAGTGTCGAGTCACAACAAGGGACATGGCTTTCAGGTAAATTTTTTCTCTCTTAGTTGACTATTATCTTACTTTGGGATGAATCGGCTAACTTTCCTTTCCAATTACAGGTACTTTGTCACACGACAGACTTTATGCCTAGTATTCAAGTATCGTAGATGGAGGATTCTCAAGGGTAAATGGTTGTGCCATGATCAAGACATGCGTGAATGATGGGACCTAAAATAGGCCGGCACTGGCTATAGCACTAGCCAGACCTCATGCTCATGACACACAAACACCCTCACGGCCTCGCGGACTAGGAGCGTCAATCTAATGCTAAAGGACAGACTGCCCTAAAGCTTAATTTATGCATTTATAGTTTATAGTCCAACGTTTCCCTTAAACTCCTCAAAGGGAGAACCCATACACGTTGGCAATGCCACGATCACACACATATGGAGGCACTCCACCGACTAATAGTCGGAACCCCACTGCATCTCTCCTGCATCGCAGGGATTGGCCCTTTGATGCGCTGCTAAACATATAACACATACGAACACAAACTCCTCTCTTTTATATTTCTTGTATTTCCAGGAGATATACCATGCTTCCTCACTTAACAGCCCCTTAGGAAGCTGACCCTCTATCCTACGGCAAGGAATAATCTCACACTCTCAAACGTGGGTCAAAGTCCTAAGAAAACAATTGCTATGCAGTCTAGGAGATTTTTCTTGGATACCATGAACCATGCATAGTGCACAATGTGAA
Source organism: Lygodium microphyllum (assembly GCF_053477565.2). Classification (NCBI taxonomy): domain Eukaryota; kingdom Viridiplantae; phylum Streptophyta; class Polypodiopsida; order Schizaeales; family Lygodiaceae; genus Lygodium; species Lygodium microphyllum. The sequence continues at coordinate 77,564,420 of NC_141163.1, read as the reverse complement.
TGGTTTAGTGCACAAACATAAGAAAATCAGCTATGTATATCGTGCATAAAGCATTTATTCCATGAATTTTACTAGCGTGTGCTGCGTTGAAAGGAGGCACCGAGCCATATGCTCATGCTGCCATCCTCTTTATTTAAACCATGCCAAGTGCAATGCATAAATCAAATCTTTTCTTTATCTTTCAACGTTTCAATCCCTCTTCATCCAACTCTTAGCATTTTGTATCGTCAATCGGTTAGATAGGGTTTCAATGCATTTCTCCCTTTTAAAAGAATAATAAATACGCATAAAACATAGAAACAGGGACAAACGGAGGCCAACCTCGTGATTTGCCATCGTTATACATTGCACAAACATAGATATAATTTCCCCTAATTTTTGTCGGCCCGTTTTCTATTTTTTCCTAATTTTAAACCCATTTTTTCTATTTTGGGGCATTTTTCCCTATTTTTCTTTAATAAATAATGACTAAAAATGAAATTTGATTGTGGGCTATGACTCTTAAGTTCATTGACAACAAAAACTCAGATTTAGTTGGTGTGACATATCAAAATTCTCATTTATATAGCAAAACCCCCAATTTTACCCTTAAAACGCGTGTTTTTCATGTATTTTGACACTAATTCCAGCCATGTAGCCTTATATTTTCTGATTTTCAGGTTGCAAACAGTTGAAACTCATGGAAAAAAAATATCATAATGAACTTTCATCCCATATGAACAAAGTTTCATAAAGCAAATAGCATAAAAAGATCATTTTTCTTTATAAAAATAGCATTACCGCTTATTTTCAGGTCTCGATTTCTTGGTCTTGATTACGGGACTGATTTCCAGCATGCATTTAATGCTCAGCATCTTCAAGAACATTACTCTTCATGTCTTCATCCATCCGGAAGCAATCCGGTCTCATCCGGACAAGCTTTCCTCCACCATTCTTCATTGTCTTCTTCCACACAAGAACAACCTCTTAAGGGAGAGAGAGGGAGGAGAGAGAAAGTGTAATATCTCCACACGATAAAAGTTAGTTGGTTGGTTCGTAAGTTAGTTAGTCAATTAATAAGTTAGTAAGATTACTAACTAAAGACTAACTAAGGTAAAAACTAACTAACATTAATTATTGATAATTTTTATTTAATTTAAAATATTTTATTTAGAAAAATCAAGAGTCGTAAATTTGATATTTTTCTCGAATTAGCAAAGACCGTAGCTACCCTTCACGTAAATTACAACGTGAACGAGACTTATGAGTTATATTAATCACTAAGTTCATGTGTATAGTTTGGAAGGTCCAAAAATATTAGATTTTGGGCAAAGCTAGTATATTCTAGATATTTTAGATATTATCCTAAAGGAAAAAGATATGGAGATTTTTAGAACTAGATGTCATTTAAAAGAAAATATAAGTGATTTTTTAGTTAGTTTGAAGATTTTATAAAAAGAAAAATAAAGAAAAGTGACTGGCGAAATCGCGCGCGCCGTGATCGCAGTTTACAGGCAGTAGACAGCACTTCGAACAGAGAAAAGAAGAAGGAGTGAACTGAGAGCTTTCTAACCAAGTGTCTTGGGATTTTACCCCCCTTTCGGAGCCAATGGAACCATCAGATTTATGATCTGAGCATCAGATCACTGATCTTTCCAAGATCCCCCTCCATAAAGAGCTCTACTTCTCAACCACAAGCCCTCTTCTCTAATTCACTATAAATATGAGGCATGGGAGAGGCATAAGAAGCATAAGGAGACCCCGAGAGGCTGCGAGAGAGAGGTAGAGTGGAGGATACTCCTCCAAGAGATTGTGAGGAAGAGCTTGCAAGAGAGCTTGAGAGAGAGGAAGAGAGAGAGAGAGAGAAGAGTCACCTCGAGAGGCTGCAAGGAAGAGAATTAGCTCAATTTCCTCTCCTAGACTGAACCATCTTCTCTTATGATCTTCCATCTTGAATCTCTTCCACCTTCTTAATCTCTTGAGTCTATTTGCGGACGATGGCCTCCAAGAGAAGAATGTCGCGTGCGGATGACAATCCTGCAACTAGCAACAAGGCTTCGAGCAAAGGCATCACCATCAATCCAACTGCGGTTCCGGTCGTAAGTAATGTATTTTCAATTTGATAGATGCTTACTTTGATTCTCGTATGAGATACGTTAGGCCCCATACTATTGCACGAGTATAGGTCATGGGAAAGGATAAATTTCATCTCGCTTACTCGAAAGATGGAGTTTGTGAAGTGCATATATCAAGGGAAGATAATTGCACCTAGTCACATATGACTTATTTGCTAGTAGAGCAATTACAAGGAAGAATTAGTCAAGCGTTATGAATAGCATAGTCGTCAAAAGAACGACATTAAAAGATTGGGTATATAAGTGCTAGATTAAAGTATAGTCAAGGGTTATAGATAGCATAATTGCTAAAAGAATATGACATTAAGAATTATGAATGGAGAAGTACTAGTTTAAAATTTAGATACCTCAAAAGTACTTAGTCTAACAGGCCAAATATTAAGAAAAACTAGATTCTAGGTCAATGCGAGGCCTATTGGAGTCTAATTACTTGAGATCATCTCGCACTTATCTTATCAAGTATTTATATGTTATGCCTATAACATGTTTGATATATGAGGATAAATTTCTATTTGCCTCATGACTTGACTAAGAGCTAGTACAAGAAATTAATCATAAGGGTTAAAACTAAGATATCTTGAGATCCGTTGGATAAGGATGACTTTTGCCAATCCAAATTCAGGGTTGGGTTATCAATCAAGGTAAGTGACCTATAGAACTTACATCATGAATAGTGTTTGAACCCTTAACATATGCCCTAGCCGAAGGAAGGAAGTGTTAAGAATATGTTTGCATGGTATTGCTCTTAGATCCCAAGGGAGAGAGCAAATATACAATGGAAATGTTATATCGTCTATTCTTGCATTGTTTGAAAAGAATGCAATTGGTTTTGTTGATTGATCGAACAACATCCTAAATGTTTTTACATTCAATTGGTTGTTAGTTATTGTTTGGATGATTATTCCAAGTGCTTGTGATTTATGGTAAATGCATGGCAAGGGTCTGTGATGACAAGTCGCCATGGATTAAAGGAATGTTTTCTTGGAAAATGATATTAGGCTGATTGCCTTGTTTGTGCTTGATTCTTAAAGGATTTAATTAAGGAAGGATATATTGTACGGGTGGATGACCTCCATGGTCGCACCGCTTAGTAACCCGAGAGGGCACTGCTCGATTCATGGGCCGAAGGTCGAGTGGTGAAAAGGCCAACCACGAGAATGATGTTTCGCTCCTAGATAGCTTGTGGGTCAGTTGGAGCTCTGGACACCCCTTGCTAGGTCAAGAATGGAGTTGAAGACCTCCGTGGCCCCCAACATCTGGGCATGTTGGGAGATCCTATTCTAGATAAAGGATTGAGTTTTGGTGCCATGTGAATTGGACTAGTTACTTCTGTAGGGCAGAAGGGATACTTCTATTGGACAGAAGCGAAATATAATTTCTCCTATATGGGCGGGAGACAAAGATTAACTTGAAGATAAGTTAAGGAACTTGTTTGATCTTGTTTGTCAATAGATTGCTTTGCTCTGTTTTCATGTCTGTGCTATAATTTACGCGAACGAACCTTGTTCCCTAAAAGGCTTAATTAATGAAGCTGATTTTAAGCGTCACACATAAATGTGGTAGGACCTAATTAGAAAACTAAAGCTATTAAGGGAAGCGGGTGGGCGGAATCCCCGACGGGTCCGTCCTATGGCAGGGTGGTCCCAGAGAACTGGGAGGCTTCTCACAAGTTTTTATCGTCATTTGACCTTTAGATATTGATAGGTCAGAACCCGATTCATGCCGTTTTAGGGGACCGGAATGGGACTATGCCCTATGGGCAGAGAGGTTGAGCAACGTATCCCTCTCGTTTCCCATTCTCTTTGAACCAAGTGCGGCATAGATCTGCTTCGGGTTGGATATCTCTGCGTAAAGTAGGATGTCCAATACCCGACACTAGAATGCTAACAGGAGACCTTGACAACTAGGAACCCAAATTTCAGGTCGATCCTAGTGGGTTCGGTCGTGAACGTTCCGTTGCGAGGCGGATTCGGGAAACCCTAGGCGACAAAACTCGGAACATTCCTTGGGAGTGCCGGGCAGCGACGCTTAGATTCGTTTCTCGATAGACCGCTAAAAGAGTGCCTGGAAAGCCGATGGGCGGGCACCTCACAGAAAGACTAGAATTGGCTCTCTTCATTCAGGCCACCATTAGACGGGCGAAGACAGGCGATAAGATCGGCCAAGACAAACAGAAGCCACTAACAGTACTATTTTAGATCTTTTACGTGCTTACACTATTTCTAAACCACAAACATGGGACACACATTTGCATTTACTGTAGTTTGCATATAACAATACACCACACACAGCTACAAAGAAAGCATCATTTGAAGTAATTTATAGTTATGGATTTTCTACACCTATTGCATCTTTATCCAATAGAATTCAGAGTGCTGATGATATTGCTAACATGCACGCTACTATTTTTGATCAAGTTAAAGGCATGATTGCGAAAGCCCAACAATCATATACAAAACAAGCCAATAAGAAAAGACAGGCCATGAATTTCAAAGTTGATGACTTTGTTTGGTTAAGAATAGAAAAACGTAGATTACAAAGTGTAGATAAACACCCAGTTGTGAAATTAGCACCTAGATTCTATTGATCATTTAAGATCATTCACAAAATCAATGACAATGCATTCAAGTTAGAACTACCACCACACTGGAAAATTCACAACACCTTTCACATTAGTTTATTATGACCCTTTAGAGGTCAATTACATGTACATCCTGTTTATGAAAACCCACCTTTATTAGATGAAGTGACTGAAATCCTTGAGCCTGAAGCTATCATAGATACTGACTTTATGACCACTAGAACTGGCCGTAGATATTCTAGATTTTTGGTCAAGTTTAAAAACCATCATGTTGAAGAAGCCCAATGGATGTACGCTAGAGACTTAAATGCTTTTCCCACTCTGTTATCTCCACATTGAGCTAATCGCAATTGAGGACAATTGCTATCCCACCTCGGGGATATGATGCCAGGAGGCATATTTCATGGTGGATTCCGTGCCACGGTGGATTCCGTGAGGTTTTACGGTGGATTCCGTAAACTTTGTTGACCGGGGCTCATACACAAAGTGGATTCTTTGTGCAAGAAGTTGATGGGGATGCTTATCCTTTTCGGGTGTTTCATTAATTTAGTGTGTACATGGGTGATTCCATAGCGGGTGATTCCACAAAATATATATTAAATTAATAAACGTTTATGAGTTTAGAGTGCGCACTCGTGATAAATTAAGGTTAGGATTGATTTCTAACCAGTTGATTTATTTATGTAGCTGAAGACTGCTAGGTATTCACTTTTGTCAATTTAATTGTATTATTTTACTAACGATTGTGAATGCTTCAGTTGATGTGTAGAGATAGCAGCAGTGGGGCAGAGGAAAGCATTGGAGGATAGCATGTATTCGAGTTATCACTTATATTTCGATGGGCGCATACCTTAGGCATGGCGCCTATATTTTGTCATGCCTATTTATTAAGGCATTGGATATTTATTTATTATTTTATATGCGCATGGGCACATGATTATGATATTTGTATTTGGACATTTTATAGGGTATGCCTGACTCTTTGGGCGCCCGCCCATTAGCTTTATTTCTATTTTGTGCTAAAGCAAACTCAAAAGCCAAAAGCGTGCTATTTTTTAATTTGGGCTATTATTTGAGCTTGAAGATGATTAATACATAAAAATACATGCTTTGTGGAGCGCTCACACAAGGCATGGGGGGTGATTGCACCCAATTGGTCTCTTGTTCATGTCGTGCATACTTTCTACCTTGAGTTTTGTGCAAAAAGTAGAGTTCTTTTGTTCTTGGGGACCTTTCGAAGTTCACTACGCAAGCATACAACATCCAATCTGCGCACCACATACCATTCTTCCCAACATTTCCACATTGTATTCATATGTTTTTGTCTATGGTTTCCTAAAAATATCTAGGTTTTGAACCTCTCGTAGAGACATTCACTAAGATATCTTTTATAGTGGACCTTTCCTAGGTGAACTTGATTCCCATAAGAACTTTTTGTAGATAATAACTCACATCCATCGATACACTAGTTTAACAATGATATTGTGTTAATTGCATATGCATAATCAAGATACAACTTGAGACACTTGTCAGTGCATACAAAGTATGAAAAATCCAAAGAGAATTTGGAATAATGGAATTCAACATGTTTTTAATATCTACAAATTTTCTCAAAGCTACAAATTTCTTATTGGGTGTGATAAATTTCTTGCATAAAGTGGCTTTGGCAAAAATTAGAATTTCTAATTATTCAATGGTAAAAGGAACTTTGCAATAAATTCTTCTTCTCTCAACAATGCCATTTCCTTCATTTTCAAGCCCTTTTGATGCCTATTGATAGCACTCTTCCTTGACAACAACACAGAGAACAACACAAAGAAGAACGGGAAGAGAAGGTGTATAAGAGAGGATAAGAGAAGAGGGCGAAAGAGGGGGTGAAAGAAGCTCGCAGCTATGGCGAAAATCTGCAAAACGAAGGCATTGCTAGATTCTTCAAAGGCAATGGAACAAATTGTGCTCGAATTATACCCAATTTTGCAGTAAAGTTCTATAGCTATGAGCAAGCTTCAAGTGCAATTCTATGGCTGTATAGTTGAAATTCATGGACACACAGAACATGATCCAATCAACCGCAAGCCATGATGGTGTATGCTATAGATCTAAGCTTTTGCTTTAGATCAAGAATCCATCCAACCTCCTTTCTGCACACACCACATTTGGATGGAGAAGACCAGACCAGACACCACAAGCCCAGCATACAGAACGCTGAACAGCTCAGAGCCCCAGGTGAGAACCCATTTCGATGGATCTCTCTCCTCAAATAGAGCCAACACCAGGAGTTGTAGCATCTCCCACAGACTTGTGAACACAGTCACACTGACAGCCTCGCTGGGTATTGCTTGATCACAGGGCTCTGGATGACAAGACAGAATGAGAAGGCAATGCACATGCCAACAAGGTAAAATGCCCCCAGCTGCCAGCTCTTCATTCCCATCAAGCCCCCCCCTCTTGGATTGAGAAAATGCCATGGCTACCTAGGGCCATCTCCCAAAAGCTCTTCATGGCTGACGAGCTTGGATCATTCTGAGTGCTATCCTGCTCCACTTTGATGACTGCTGGTCCTTTGTAAAACACCATGACAGTGGCCCCAATCACACACAGAACAGTGCCCAATACCTTGGTCCGCCCATCCAACCTCTTGATATGCACCTTCTCTTGGCCAAATGCAGCTGCAATTATGAATGTGATTGTAGGGATCGAGTTCTGGATCGCGGCTGTAAAGGTTGGGGAGGTGTAGGACATGCCTTTTAAGAAGAACGCCTGACTGAGGAATACTCCTATGAGGCCCAAAAGGAAGAAGTGGCCAACCAATGCCCATGTGTCCAGCTGCTCTGGAGATCAATGGGCGGGTAGAGGCTCCGGCCTGTTGGCAACAACAGTGCTCCGGTACAGTGGGAAGATCTGGTACAAGATCCAGAGGTGCCAAAGTAAAAATAGGCACAAGCTCCACTGTGCCATTAACATCAGCACCCAGCAACAATCTCTGCAACATGCAACGAATTCATCAGTAGCCATTTCAGAATTCATGGTTTGTTGGAATTGCTCGCTAACCATGCACAATTCTACTACCACAAACTCATCACTAAGTTTAATTTCTCATCCAGCCTCTCTGAGGACATTGTGAAGACAAAGATGCCAACCATATCATCATAGCTTGAAGCACTCCCTGCAGTTACAGTTGGTCACCACTGCATGAGGGGCATTACCAACAGTTGTGCCTGGTTTAAACTAAGGAGGGTACTTCACTGATCCAACAGGAGGATAGCCACTGTAACAGCTGAAGAGGCTTTCACTTGCAAAAAGGATGGCCCATTTGAGACATCACTTTACAGAACATTTCCATCCTCATTAGCAGCAACATTTCTAGGACAATGAACAATTACACCATTAGTTTCAGAATAACTGCTTTTGCCATGTGCACCTACCATGTCAAAATACATAGAAATTACGTGCTAGTTCTGAGAGGGAATTTCCAAGTCTGGGAATTCAGCTGTGTTCAAAATGTCAGCTTGAGAAAGCCTTTGCTGCTGCCCACTATCCATCATCATTTCAGGGAGAAGCTTGCAAGTGGACAGATTGACAGGGTCTTCAGGAGACCAACATATCCTTGTTTTCCTTGCAGGTTGGCTGGTGTTCAATCCATCAGTTACATTTTCATTGCCCTTAGAAGTGGCAAAACCCCAAAGATGCAGATGAGATCACTGTCAAATTCGTTGCCAAATGGGAAATGGGACCATTGTCTTCACTACCCCTGAGGAGGGAGTGCAATTTTATGTGAAGTGCAATTTTATCCTTCCCCCGTGCAAATGCTCTCTCCATCACACGAATGCCTCATGTACCAAATATGTTGTGGCCATTCACGTGCGGGTTTGTGTTGGAAAATTTTTGAATGTTCATGCTAGTGCCTGTTCTCATGCACGGTGTGTTTGTGCTCGTGAGTGTGTGTTGTTGTGTGTGCAATCGTTCATACGCGAGGACACACGTGTGGCCTTCTTAGTGCGATGGTGAGCTTGTAGCTATTCACAGGGAGTCAAAACACAGTTCACACCCGGGTACTCTATTCCTAAAATTTTTAAATTTTGAAAGAATCCTAAAATTATCAAAAATTTTCCAAAATCCATTAAAAATTTAAATTAAATGATAAAAATTACAAAAAATAAATTTATTTTTTGATAATTTTCCATTAAATGAAAAATTACCAATTAAAATAAAAAAACATAAAACAACTTCAAAAAACTTCTAATTTTCATAAAACCTCAATAAAATCCTTACAAAATTATAAAAATTTGAAATTAAAAAATGTATAAAAATTCTCTCGAATTTCTTTCATAATTATAGCATAATGACATGAGCTAAAACATTTTAAAATAAATTGAAAAATATTTATTTGAATAGAAACTAGCTCCTCAAATGAGTAAATTCTTGAAAATTTCTTTTCAAAAGTAGAAAAGTTATCTTTCCCTTGTGGTGGTGGCCCCTAGATAATCAATAAAGACTTTAAACTCCTTTAGGGAGATGTCACCAAAAGTCTTATTAGCTATTTTTTGTTGCCAAGAACCAAACGCATTGCATAACCTAAAGGCCATCACATGATACGCAAAGGTACCGAAGACAGTTATAAATGCCGTTTTCAATTTGTCTTTCTCCTCAATAGCCATTTGGTTGTATCCAACAAAGAAATTCATAAATGAATAGATTTCCCTACCCAATGATTGATCTACAATCTAATAAATGAATGGTAATGGACAGTAATCTTTAATCGTCTGCTTATTAAGCTCTCTGAAATCTACGCAAAGCTGAAGCTGATTGTTATTCTTCTTCCTAATAACAAATGATGAATACCACTCTATGTGTTGAATCGAAAATATCAAGCCAGCTTTGCGTAATTTTTTCAATTCTTCGAATAACCCGTTCCTCAATTTGAAAGGTATACAACTTACTTTTTGATGCATAGGGCGGCTACCTTCCTTTAGAGGGATAGTATGAACAACCATGTTCGGAGGAATGCCTCTCAGGTGGTCTCATAACTCCATGCAAATATATCGCATAGTTCCTGAATCAAGGACACATAGTCCTCCCTTTCTTCCAAACTGAGCATGGATCCTAATTTGATTGGCTGTGAATCATTCATCTTACCAAGTTCTAGCTCAATTACATCCACATCTCTTATTCTCCCTTGAGCCTCTATTGGCTCATTTAAAGTTACTTGATAGATATCCTCTGTACTGGACCCCTCATTGGATTCATCACTTGATGACCACTCACTAGTAGTAGATGGAGCATCTAGTGTGTCTAACTCTAAATAATGAGGATAAAGGAACTCTCTCACTTTCAGGAGATTCAGGATAGGCATCTACTACTACACATCTAGCACCTCTGCCAAAGATCAACCAACCAGCATGTATATCAACCTGACAGTCTACTTGCAAGATCCATGGCCTATCTAGCAATACTTGATAACTAGGCTGCCCTATGAACCTAACGACCCTAAAGTTAAGAATGCATTCCACATTGGCAACAATCACATGGACTTTAGTAATGCACCCTTCAGGTTGTCTTAAACTGTCATGAGCCATTTGGAGAATCGTGGGAGGCATCTTTTTTTATTTCTAATCCCAGCCTCTACATGAATTCTGAACTCATAATGTTGATGGAGGATCTTGTAAGATGTTGAGAAGAATACTGATTTAGTGTGTAAATAATAGTGATACCATGTCACATTGACGTAGATATAAAAGGAGGGGGCATGTAAAATTTTTTATCCTTTGATACATTAATACATTAATGTCCTTCTCCTCATTACCTTGCTCTTAGCTTCAATGGCTTCTTCCTCTTTTTGGTCTTTCTTTCTCCTATTCTAGTATTTCTCTCTCCTCGTCAATCTCTCTCTCTCACTTCTGCACTTCTTCATCTCTCTCTTCTACAATCTTCTCTCTCCTCTTTCTGTCTCTCCAATTTACTTCTTGATAAATGGTATCAAAGCATTGGTCTTTGATCCATTTTTCTCTATTTCAGTTTGATTTTTCTCCATAATAAAAAATTTCAGACAAGTAATATAGGTACTTGACATAAATAGTGACTAGCACAGGTTTGCAAGACATCTACAATTAGATACGAATATATTAGGAGATTTTTAAGGATAGATATGGCGGTGGAAGGTGGAGGTGCCTATGGTTGCAATGCTCAAGAGCTAGGGTTTCTCCAATGCCTAGGATTGAGTGTTGAACACTCTTTCTCAAAACTTAATGACCTAAGTGGAAGGTGTGCAATGTGCACACCTTGTACTGGTACAAACATTATGTACTTACTTGGGGCAAGGCATGCCAAGGGGTTTCCCCTTGCTACTGATGCAAGAAGGCCTTGGAGATGGAGAACCTAAACCTTTAGTGCAAAGTCGTCACACCAAGGTGTGGGTTTTTGAGATGCAAGTAGGAAAGATAAGTGATCCTAGATTCTAATTACCCTATCCATGCCTAAGATACACTTGCAAGAATGGGTCTTCTTAAGCATTTGAGTGTATCCTAAGCCTAAGATGCCATACTAAAAATGTGTACCTATAGGTTCTTGGACTACTCGAGGGTGTGGTGGGTTTCTATGTGCCCAAGTTTCTTTTGTCATGTGCCCAAGCATACCAAAGAGGTATGCTTATGTGTGTAGGGTGTGTTCTAGAGTGAGCTAGGTGCCTACAATGTGTCTAAGGTGTATCCTTATGAGGTCTATAAAAACTTAAGTGTGGTGTGAGTGTGGTGTCAAGTACAAGGGTGGTTTCGTAAGTACTTATAGGCCTATCAAAGTAACTAATATGTAGTCAAAGACACGCCAAGGAAGATCCATGATTTTCAAGAGAGCAAGGTCCTAAGAAGATTGATCATCTAAGGACAATGACACACCAAGGATGAGCATTGGCAAGGGAGTGGATTTTATATATATGATATATGTAGAATATATATATATACATGATTACATTAATATGACTTGCAAACCATTATAATCGATTATAAAATAAGTGATTAATAAAGTAAACAAGTAATAATAAATGATTCATAACTATTTATTAATAAATTAATAATAATAAAATAAATGATTAATACTAACATTAACAAATAGCTATGTTATAATTGATTAATCAACATATGTAATTATAATCAATTGATTAATAATAAATTAAAAATCTTAATAAAATATTCCTTTGTAATTAATATTATAATTATTATTATCATTTACAATTGATTAGTTAAAAATAATAATGATTCTAACTATTACAATATATTATAGTCTATTAATTAATAATGATAGTAATAATAACCATTATATTAGTTTATATTCAATTAAGTATTTATAATTAAATAGTTTATAATCAATTAATTAACAATGGTTATGAATATAGTTAATTAATCAATGATAATGAACTAATAAATTATAATCAATTATATTAACTAATTGATTACTAAATTATTAATTCATAATTAATTATAATGTCTTAATAAACTATTAGTAAATGATTAATAAATAATTAAGAAATGATTAATGAACTAATAAAAATGATCACACACACACACACACACACACACACACACATTGCTACATACAATGATGTATTCTTACAAGGTCTAGATGAATCAAGAAATCGTTTCTGCTTTTCTTGAGGAGAAAAAGCTTGGATTCAAAAAATCATTCATCCTTTTTTGAGGAGAAAAGCCTTGGATTCATGGTTATTTTTTCCCTAATTGTCTCTAAAAGAAAACTTATCATCTTCCTCATCTCCACCATCTTCATCATTTCACCATAGCTACATAGTTCTCCATTCTCTTCACTATTTTACCGTAGATACGAAGGTGTCTTGTCTATGCTATGGTAGAGAAAACACATACTCTCTCTCTATGTGTCTCTTTGTCTCTCTGTCTATCTATCTCTCTCTCTCTCTCTCTCTCTCTCTCTCTCTCTCTCTCTCTTTCTTCCACACATACACACTCTCTTTCTGTGTGTGAATATCTTTATTTTTATCATTGTTCTCCCTCTCTTTGTCTGTTACACACACACACTTCCTCTCCCATAAATTCTCTCCCTTTCTCTCTTTGTAAAGGAGATAGGGAGGAGAGAGAAAGTCTACAAAAGAGAGAAAGTTTAGAAGAGGAGAGAGAAAGACCAGAAATAGAGAGAGAAAGAAGAGAGAGAAAAGAGAGGAAGCCATAGATGTTGAGCAAGATGGTTGGAGATGAAGAGGACTTATATTACTTGCATGAATGATAGAAAATTTAATCCTCTTACATCTTATGGTCATGCTAGTGTGACTGAGTATTATTCTCTCTAAAATTAAATACCTATTTCCCCTTCACTACAATCCATCCCCATCTAATAGATTTTTCCCTCAAAAACAAAAGAAGATCTTATTAAAAAGAATTTCTCAATGCAGATGACAAAGTATTACTCTAGTTACAATGAATACAAGAATGGGGACAAACTAAAGGACTCTCCATAAAACTGATTGGAATTGAAGGAGAGGACCAAGTAGACCATATATACATCCATGATAGGCCATAAAAGTGACATCTTGGTTACAATATCTTCATGAAAATTCCATTTGCAAATAGTGAATAGCATGCTATCTACAACAATTATTGTTGTAGTAAAATTGAAATAAATTTTGATGGGCTTATCCAATTCGAGAATGGCATATATCAAATGAAAGCTCATGACATGTACTTTCAGCCCATATAGATAAGTCATCCTTGAAAATTAATTAGGAAAAAAAGCTATTCTAAAATAGAGAGCTATTTGTGATGAAACAAGGGCAACATATGTCTATTCTTTAGCCAAAAGTGCCTCTTTGAGATAGGGAAACTCCTCCACTATAAACGTTGGTCTTCAAGAAGCCTCTTTTGAAGTTGATCCTTTCCATTCAATTAGATATTCAATAATGGATTTAGTACGAAAATTCTCTTCCTATTGGCCAATAATCTACTCAAGGATATACTAAATAATTCTATCTTCATCCATTGGTGGCAACTCCTCAAGGTAATCCACTTGTGAGCCAAAGAATTATTTTAGTTGACTGACATGGAAAACATTATGGATCTTAATGGTAGAAGAAAGGTGCAACCTTCATGTCAAGTCTTTTGTTAGAGAGAGAACTAGGGAGAGAGAAAGAGGAGAGAGAAGACTGCAGAAGAGAGAGAAAGACTGCATGAAGAGAGAAAAGAAGAGTGATGAGGAGAGAGAAAGACTAGATTTAGAGAGAGAAAGACAGGAAAGAAGGGGAAGCCATAGAAGCTGTGAGCAAGAAGGGAGAGAAAGTCTGTAATTATATTATTGTGTCCAAAAAGATGTGAAAAATTACATCTTCTCTCCTTTTATACCAATGTCAGTGTGACATGGCATAATATCAATGTTATTAACACTAATTTGTTATTCCCAGCTTCTTATAATCCATCCCTTCCCAAAAAAATTTGTCCTCAAAAACAAACCTAGAAACAACTAGAAAGAAGATGGATAGAACAGAGTACTACTCTGTTTTACAGCTTAACAAATGGGAAATGAATGAAAGATGACCATTACAGGAGCTGAATTTGAAGAATGGAAATAAGCCCCAGCTATATATATGATTTGAAATACTTCAGAAGCAAATGGAGCTAAAAGTCTTCAACAAATAATCCCAGAACAAAGGAGACAGCTTGCTGAGTAAACAGTCCCTGTTGGACCAAATCTGCCATAACTTTTGATAGAAGTGTCCAAATGAGATGTACCATATATCAAAATGAAGCTCTTGAAGAGTACTTTAAGCCCATATAGATAGCTTAATTCTGAAAATTAGGTACAATAAAAACTATTCTAAAACAGTGTGCTGTCTTGAACCAGTCTGCATCATTACTAGCTCCATAAGAAATAGGCTTCAGCCCACCAATGTCTCCCTCAAGTATGGATACTCATCCAATATAGAATCAGGTCTCCAAGAAGCCTCTTTAGATGGTAAACCTCTCCATTTGATCAAAAATTCCACAATAGAACATGATCGAAGCTTCTTTTCATGCTGACCTATAGCAGCCTCTGGGATGTACTGAACAATACCATCTTCATCAATGGGTGGCAGCTCATCAACTATATCCACTGGATCACCATAATAGGGCTTGAGCTGACTAACATGGAAGACGCTATGACTCTTTGTAGAAGAGGGAAACTCTAGTTTGTATGCCAAATCTCCAATTCGCTTAAGGATACTGTAAGGGCCATAAAACCTGTGGGGAAGCTTATTACTGGATCCATCTTTTAACGTAGAGTACTTGGATTTGGGCACCTTCAACAAAACCAGCTCTCCTTCTTGGAACTCTAAAGGCCTCCTCTCCTCATCAGCATACATCTTCATTTGATCTTGAGCCTTCCTTAGATTCACCTTACATTGCTGAAGAAGGGTCTGCATTCTTTCCACACCTCCTTCCCATGAGGGTTGATCTTTTCATTAAAGATGACTGTGGGTAAGGGCACCTTGTAACCATACAAAGCCTCAAAGGGTGAAACTCCTATGCTCGCATGAGTGGAATTGTTATAAGCAAACTCAGCCAGGTGTAACTAAGAATCCCATGAGGTTTGGACATCATAGCAAAAATGGCGAAGATAAGTCTCCAACCATTTATTAACTCTCTCTGTCTGTCCATCAGTTTGAGGATGATAGGTCGTAGATGGAGCCAATTTAGTGCCCATAGAAGTAAATACCGCTTGCCAAAAGTTACTCATAAACTTTGAGTCCCTATCATGAACAATCACTTGCGGTAATCCATGTAGTCTAAAAATATGCTCCATAAACTGGTTGGCCACTTGAGAAGCAGTAAACTGAATCTTTGTTGTTATAAAATGAGCTGCTTTGGTGAGTCTGTCAACCACCACATAAATACTATTCCACCCCTTCTTAGTAGTGGATAAGCCAGTAATGAAATCCATAGTAATATGAGTCCATTTACCCGTAGGAATAGACAATGGCTGTAACAAACCTCATGGCTTATGGGTGCTATCCTTATTTTGCTGACAAGGCATACACTTCATAACAAAGTCCTTGACATCTTTCCACAGTCCTTTCCAATAAAAGCTTTTGCTGATCCTGTCATAATTCTTGAAAACTCCCAAGTGTCCAGCTAAAGGCGAAGAATGTAACTCCTCCATAATTTTTCGCTTAAAAGAAGAAGTAGAGGGAATAACAATCTTGCCTTTCCACCAAATAAGACCATTTTTAAGCTGGTAATGCGAGTTTTCTTCCATAAGACCTTGCTGTAATTTCTGAAAGATTTGGCTGAATTCCTCATCTAAAAGATAGGCCTCCTGTAGTTCTTCAATCCAGTCATTATGTAATTCTGTCATAGCTGAAACTTTGCAGGCCCACATACGAGAAAGAGAATCAGCCACTATGTTATCTTTGCCCCTTGTATGAGTGATGTCAAAATCATAATTCTGTAATGTAGCTACCCAAGGACGTTGCTTGGGAGGGAGATTTGACTGAGTAAGGGAATACTTGAGTACCCGGTGATCACTATGTACTCTGAATCGGCTGCCATATAAGTAATGGTGCCACTTCTTGAATGCATGCAGGATAGCCAACATCTCCTGGTCATAAACATCCATGGCCATTTCCTTATCTGTAAGCTTACGGTTCTTAAATGCAATTACTCCATTCTCTTGAAGCAAAATAGCCCCAATGCCATGGCCACTAGCATCACACTGTATAGTAAACTCTTTGGAGAAATCCGGGCATACTAAGATAGGAGCAGAAGTAAGAAGTTCCTTTAACTGGTTGACGCTGCTATCTGCAAGAGTATCCCAAAAGAATGCCTCCTTCTTCAACCTGTCAGTCAAAGGAGCTGCAATTGCCGCATAATGCTTTATAAATCGGCGATAGAATGAAGATAGACCAAGGAATCCTCTAAGAGAGATAGTAGTAGTAGGCATTGGCCAATCTCTTATGCATTGCACCTTCTTGGGATCAGTCTGTATTCCTTTTTCACTGACTATATGTCCCAAGTATTCCACTTCAGTCTGCATGAAAGAGCACTTCTTCTCCTTAGCAAAAAGCCTATGATGTCTCAATACATAAAAAACCCTCCTCATATGTGCCAAGTGATCCTGTAAAGTCTTGCTATAGATCAAGATGTCATCAAAGAACACCAAGACAAACTGAAAGAGAAAAGGTTGCAAGATCTTATTCATCAGGCTTTGAAAGGTAGCTGGAGCGTTTGTAAGCCCAAATGGCATCACCAAGAAATGATAGAGACCACGATCAGTCCTGAAAGCAGTCTTAACTTCATCACCCTCTCGCATGCGAATCTGATGATACCCTGATCTCAAATCAATCTTCGTGAAGAATCGAGCCCCCTTAAGCTCATCAAGCAAACCATCAATCCTGGGTATGGGATACCTGTTCTTCACTGTTATCTTATTGAGATCCCTATAGTCAATGCACATTCTGAAATATCCATATTTCTTTTTTACTAACAGGACTGGAGATGCGTAAGGTGAAGAACTTGGTTCAATGAATCCCATTTCAAGAAGTTCTTTGATTTGCTTGGCTACTTCCTCTCGTTCACACTTTGATAATCTGTAAGGTGGCTTATTGATTGTCTTTGAGTTAGGCTCCAAATCAATGGGGTGATCCACTACTCTCTTAGGAGGCAATGAAGTAGGTACTTCAAACAAATCTCTATACTCCTCAAGAAGAGCTATCAAGGCTGGATGGTTTGCTGAATTATTGGGCTGATTCTATGTTTCTTTATTCAAATGCAAAACAAATATTTGTGAGCGCTTCTTGTACTCTCTTTTGAGTTGTTGAATGGTGATAAGCTGAAAATCAGATCTACTAGGAATTCCCTGTAAATGGATAAGCTGTCCATTGGAGATAAAATCCATATATAACTGTAAGAAATCCATAGTGATCCTGCCTAATGTCATCAACCAATCACAACCAAGTACAATATCTATAGGCCCCATTTCCAGAGTGATCATGTTTACTTTGGCTTCAAAATTTTCAGCCAACTGCAGAGAAACCTGTGGGCAAATCTGTGTGCTGATTTCTTCTTCACCATTAGCCACTTGAACTCTAATGGGCTGCTGTAAGTCTGTGGGAACACAATTTAACTTGTCCATGATGGACTTATTCACAAAACTATAAGTACTCCCACTATCTATCAGGATGAACACTGGCTTTCCACATATGCTTCCCTTCATACGAAGTGTATTAGGGCTCTTAGATCCCATCCAAGCATCCATAGAGATAGAACAATTAGTGGCAGCAAGCAACTCATCACAAGATCTACCGAGGTCAAATGGAACATTTCCACCTGGATCAAAAGGAAAAGAGTCAGCTGGATCATAAAAATACTCCTGTCCAACGTCCTCTTCAAGATCTTCATTTTCAGCATTAAATGCCACTGCATTATCTTCATCTATGTCATATTCAAAATCCTCAAAAACCAACATACTCTGAAGCTTAGGTTTGGCATTTTTGTATACACACTTTGAAGCATGATCAGGTGTATACTTTTCCCCACACTTGAAACATAAGCCTTTGTCCTTCCTTTCCTTGTAAAGATCCATGGAAATAGATTTGGGATTTGTATTAGCTGAAATAGACTTAGGCTTGCTGTCCCCCTATTTGAATTCAACTTTTGGACTATTTGCTGTCCTAAAATTACTTTGAGACCTAGAAGCATTAAATGGAGGATAAGTTGGTACCCATAAGCTCCCATTAGGCACATGATTACTGCCATAAGTGTTACCAACTTGCCCCTGCTTTAAAATAGTCCTTGACTGTCCAAAACTAGGCTGAAATGAAGATTCTTTTCTATACTTTCTTCCATAGCGCTCCGCAAGCTCAATAGCCTTAAAAAGTGAAGTAGGATTTTGCGCCATAACATCAGCTGATAAAGATGGCTCCAAACCATACATAAACTTGTGAAGCTTAGCCTCATCACTGATGCTTTCCACATACGTGGTCAAGTTGAGGAATTGGTTTGTATATTCTCTTACACTTAGGCCCCTTTGTTCCAAACCATACCATCTCCGTGCTAACGGCGAAACAAAGACTTCAGCCATAAGTGCCTTGAAAGCTTCTCAATTCTCTACAAGTATATTTTCTTTCTTAATATACCTCCACCAAGTATGGGCAAATCCTTCTAGATGCAAGGAAGCAAAGTGAATCTTCATATCATCAGTTTTAGGGTATATATCAAAGTAGGACTCCATCTTAGAGGTCCATTCTTCTAAATCAGATGGTGAAGATGACTAGCCATTAAATTTGGCTAAAACAATTTTGTCCTTAAACTCCCTTTCATGAAAGGGTTGCTGTCCCAAAATTGACTGATCAAGATTACCAAGTACAGAGCCTCCAAATTGAGACGGAAATCTTCCAACAGGTGGCTGAGAATTACTATGTAATCTTCCTGTTGGTAGAGTACCCCTAGAATTTTGAGTATGCAATCCAAAAGCTTGAGTATTGGCCCCATTCAAACTGCCCAAATAGTCATCATGCCTCTGTGAAGCTTCTCTACTTCATACTGACTATTTGGAATGCCTCTTCTTCTAATAATCCCATTTCCATGACCATTTTGGTTAGATGGCTAAAGTGGGACTGAAGGGCCACTGTTTGAATAAGCCTTCTCATTAACTTCTCTTGATGCCATTTGCAACTGCATGAATTTAGAAATTTGTGCCATGAGTTGTTCATTGGATTCCACCAACTTATCAATAGAAGCCTTGGTTTGATCAGTAGATAGAACCATCTACTCCATTCTTGACAAGATGGCCTCATGTCGTTCTCGATGTCTTTGTTCATGGGCACACAAAGTATTATTGAGTATACTGACTTCTCCTTGTTGTTGAAGCTCTTCAGGGTTCTCTTGAAGCGTACTATCCATCATGGAATCCCTGATTTGTTGAGCATAATCTTCCTAGACCTTATTTTTGCCTTTATGTCCTGCCATATTAGTGCAGTCCTGCAGTACCCCCTGTCAGAAAAACAGCTATAACTTTGGCTAGGAAGCTCTGATTTCAGAATTTTTTTGTGCAAATCGAAGCTAAGAATGCCCTCTTCAAAGTTCAGCTATAGCACACTATAATAGGTTTAGGACAGAAAATTCTGTAGCTGGATTTTAGAGTCTGAACTGTCCAGTCCTGCACCCTGTCTAGACCTGTAAGTGCCCTATTTTGACCCTATAATACAAGATAGTAAACCCAAATGACTACCAAACCCTGCAAAAGGGTATATAGGACCTATGGGTACCCTATAGGACCTGCACCTGTGCTTCAATAATGAATGTGCACCTATAACCACCTGTAAGTATCCTGTAAGTGACCTGTAAATTCTCTGTTTTGGTCCTGTAGGTACTTGAGTTCTTGGAAAATCTTCAATCTTCAATTCTCCACTCGCTGTACCTGTGTGAGGGATAAAACGGCATGACAGGCTCCCTACACGGGCTCCGAATCACCGGGAGGTGGGCAAAGTTCCCCCCGGGTCGGTTGGTTGCACCCCTTCGGGATCTTCGATAGTGAGGGAGGGTCACCTCTCTTTTGTCCCACTATCTCCCCCGGTATCCACCTTTTTCCTCAATGGGAATATCAACATGGCAGAGGCTAGTGTTCTAAGCAATCAGCATGATATGCATTTTTGAAATATTCATTCAGCCTTTCATGAGATGCAATTGAATGAGATTTTGAAAAATTGGGATAGGAGAATGGTCTTACCGATGCAATTCAGTGACTCACTGATTGCTAGTACTTACCCTTTTACAATATCTCAACTTGGACAAAAGAAATTCAGCCAATCAATTGGATTAGAGTAAACAAATTCATCAATCAATGGATTCAGTGGAATTCAAGTATTATGCTGAAATTTTAGATTCAAGCCTCTAATTCACTGATTGGAACTAATATGCATAAATCAAGCATTGCATTCATGAATAGATGAATTCAAGCAATTCTTTAATCTCTCAATCAAATGGATTAAGCTCAGCAATTGGATTAATGAGAGAGATTAAGAATTGAAGAAGAGTACCTTTGATATGGCTGAGGATGACTTGATCAATCTCATATGCTTGATAGAGCCCCCGGTTGTCCAATGTTGGTAAAATAATCCATGAGGCTTGTTTATCCGGTACTTAGGAACAATCTTGGAGCCTCAAATGCTTGAAATTGAAGCATTAAACCCGTTTCCCCCAAATTTTTGCTCCATAGAAGCTCTTGAGCTTCAATCTTTAACCATTTCATGCTTAATCCTTGCAATTTGTTGAAGAATCCTTGCTGAGATGATTCCATGGGCTAAAAGGATGAAGAATCTTTAAGAAATTGTTGAAAATTGAAAGGTCGGGCTGAAGTTTTCATGGTTGCCATGGACTGTTAACCTAGGGTTTAGGAAGAGGCTGAGGAACCTTGAATGGAGCTGAATCTTTCCATTTAACTGATGATTTTATTTGCCAAGGATCAGGAAGAGTGCCAAGGGTTGAAGAGGAAGCATCCACAGCAGGGGACAGGCTGGAATCAGCCCGAAAATTGCACCGCAATTTTCGGGGCTGTTCCTGGCTCCATAGCTGAGCCAAACTGGAGCAATCTTGTGCTCAACCTGAAGCTCTTGAAGAGAGGGATCTATTCCAGGTAATTGTTGGTCAAGAAGATCAGGGGTTTGAGAGAGATGAACAGATCTTGGCGTTGAACTTCCATGAAACCTGTAGGAAACTCCAGGAAAGGGGAAAGAGAATCCCTTCTTTTCAAAGTAACCACAGTTTGTTCCCAAACTAAGCCCGGTTAACCATCCTTTACCCTAATTACCTCCAATTTTGCATAAAATTTGATGATGTCCTACCATTTAAGCCATTATCTGCCATATTTGACCTTGGATATCTCCAGATGCAGTCTCTTACTAACTGTAGATGTCCTGCAGCACTCCATTAGTCAGTGTCTTGTACCATTTTTGTCTGAAATTGATTTTGAAATAAGAAAATGGGACTGAAAATGGAAGAAAAGAATGGATCAAAGACTCAAGCTCTGATACCACTTGTCAGAGAGAGAACTAGGGAGAGAGAAAGAGGAGAGAGAAGACTGCAGAAGAGAGAGAAAGACTGCAAGAAGAGAGAGAAGAAGAGTGATGAGGAGAGAGAAAGACTAGATTTAGAGAGAGAAAGACAGGAAAGAAGGGGAAGCCATAGATCTGTGAGCAAGAAGGGAGAGAAAGTCTGTAATTGTATTATTGTGTCCAAAAAGATGTGAAATTTTACATCTTCTCTCCTTTTATACCAATGTCAGTGTGACATGGCATAATATCAATGTTATTAACACTAATTTGTTATTCCCAGCTTCTTACATCTTTAATCCATTTAAAGGTTTTGTATGGTTTGTAATAGCAATGTGTCAATTTGCTACTAGAGCCATCTTTCAATGTAGCATACCTAGACTTCGGCACTCTTGGAAGCACTAGCCCTCCAACTTGAAACTCTAGGGGTCTCTTATCTCTCATTAGCATAGAGTTTCATCTACTCTTGTGCCTCCTTGAGGTTTACTTTGCATTGATAAAGTAGAGCCATCATTCTTTCCAACTCTTCTTTTCCTTGTGGATTAGTAGTAGGAATCCCTTTTTCTCAATAGGGTCCTCATTCCTATGGGAAGCCTCTTCTACCTTAAAATTAGTGGTAGGAATCCCTTTTTCCCAAGAATACCCTATGCATTGACATTTACAAATGGGAATGGTGCTCTTTTATCATGTGGCTATAATTTTTACCTTTATTTCTCCTTCATTTCAATTTCTCTTTCTTTCAATTGAATTTCTCTTTCCCTATCTCGGAATTCCATCCATTTCTCAAATTGATTAGCAAGTTTATCAATGGAAGACTTTGTCTGACTTATCCAATAGTCACTCATGTCTTGAAGAGTGTTGGGTCTTATGCTCACACAAAGTAACCATGAATTGGATAAATTCCAAGTATACTCGAGCATAATCCAAAAGCCTTTAAGTATCATTTTCCAAGAGGAACCTTTGATTTAAATTGTATGCTCCTCTATAGCCTTATTTTTGCCCTTGTGCCCTAACATAGTAATGTAGTCCAATAGGACCTACTATCACTAAATTTGCTACAACTTTTTCTACAAGACTTGATTGAAAAACATTTTAGTTCAAATCAAAGCTTACTTTGATCTCTTTAGAGTTAGTAGTTGACCCTATAATTTAGTTTAGGAAAGAAAAAGTTGAAGCTATTGAAAGTTGTTTAACAAAATCTATCTAGAACTTATTCTTGTCTAAATTAATGACCATGTGGATGATCTATAAACTTAATTAGACACCTGTCAAACCTTGTACAATTGTTGTTTAGCCTAAGATTATACTCTAGGACAGTAAGGCACCTATGAATGATCTATGAGGAGTTTAAAATGACCTCTAACACATGTGTTTAACCTAGAAATGCCATGTTTCTCACTATAATAAGTCCTATTTCCACATGTTTAACCTATAATGAACTAAGGGATGTCTTGTAAACCTTTGTAGGAGCTAAAAGTAGGCTTGTTTATACAATGATGACATTGTCTTTAGTCCTCCTCAGGGTTGTACCTGTATGAGGGTTAAAAAGACATTCATGGCTCCTACTACATGGGCTTTGAGACTTGATGAAAATGCAAATTTCCTCCTCCAGTTAAATTGTGCATCCTTCAAGATTCTAGATATAAGGGAGGGTCACCTCTCTTTTTTTATATACTTCACTTTGCATCCACTTATTTCTCATGAGAATTTGAACATGGTAAGAGCATTCTAGGCTAATCAATCAACATGATATAGATATATTTGAATCAAAGCTTTTAGCTTTTAATGAAATGCAATGGAGCTTAAAATGGAATGAAGAATAGGGATTTACCATTGGTAGAAAATGACTCATTACTACCAATTTCCCTTTACAATGGATTATATATTTTTCAATTATCAAAGCATCCAACCACTGACCAAGAAGGTTAGAATGAAAAATTTCACTCTAATGAGCCTCTATGAGCAATGTTCAAGTTGAAAACAAATAAGCTTATTGATTTGAAACAAGAGAGTATTCAAGCAAGAGGATGGATTCAAATTTATAATGGAAATTAATTCTTGAGTCTTTCCAACAATTTGATGAAAGCTCAGCAATAGGATTGAAGAAGAGAGACTAAGAACTAAGAAAATCTTGTTGTAAGCTTTATATTGCACCAATGCAATTGGATCATAGGCTTATGTAAACTCATCAATAAGAGGACCCAATAGCTTTCCCATAATCAATGAATGAACATTGCTCCATCATATATAAAAGCCCCCATAATTTTTTCCATAGTTGCATAAGCAATCAATGGCAAGCAATGCTTACTTGAAGATCAGAGAAACTTCAATGAAGAATTCAAGTGGTTGATGAAGAATCTCCAAATTATTTTCCCATGGAGTCTTGATGGAGTAAAAAATGCTTCAAAGCTCCAAATCTTGCAAACAATGATCATGAAGAAACCTTGCTATAGGTGAATCTAGGAGTTAAAAGAAGAAAAAGCTCCTTAAATCTATAAATATTTGTTTTGAAAATTTAATGTTTGGCCATGGTTTGCACCACTAAGGTTTCAAGAGAGCATGATAATGAGAAATAAACTTCTTGAAGCAATGGAAGAGAAAATGTTGAGAATTAGTGAAAATTTGGATTGACTGTTATACCACGTGGCTATCCAAGATTTGCACAGTATGGTATGGAACATGAAGAGTTGATACCTAGGAAGCCATTATGCCATCCATTCTCAAAGGGAAGCAAATATAGATGAAGGAGAAGAAGATTTTTCATACAAACTCATGAAAGTTTTAAGAAAATATTAAAGGAAGAAGGAAGAAGTCTCTACTTCAAAAAGTAGAGGCAGTTTTAGTCTCCACTAAGTCCTTTATCTCTTCTTTCACTAAAGGACCTTTAGTGGCAGTTTTAGTCTCCACTAAGTCCTTTATCTCTTCTTTCACTAAAGGACCTTTAAAATGACCTGTAACTTGATCATAACTTGCTATTTTAGCCATGGTGTTTCTAACTTTGTCTAAGACTCTTATTAGAGCTTCCCAAATATTCTCTATCTTATGTAGATGGCTTGCAAGTACCTACCATGTGTCTCCTATACCTCTTGCCTTGGATTTTATGGAGTAAAATAGGTAAAATGGATACGAAAAATGAGGAAGTTAAATGGACCAAGGGCCTAAGATTTAATACTGCTTGTAAAGAAGGAGACAAGGAGAAGACAAAAAGTTTACAAAAGAGAGATAAAGTCTAGATGAGGAGAGAGAAATACTAAAAATAGAGAGAGATAGATAGGAAGAAGAGAGATAAAATTATAGATGCTAAGCAAGAAGGTTGGAGATGAAGAGGATTCATATTCTTTCATGAATGATGGAAAAATCAATTCTCTTACATCTTACACTCATATAAGTGTGGTCGAGTATTATTCTCTTTCTAAGACTAAATGTCTATTTCCCCTTCATTACAATCCATGTCTCTCTATAACACACACTCTCCTCATGGATTCTCATGCAGAGGCTCTCTATTGTCCCATGGACTTTGACTCTGACTTTGACTTTGACTCTTAATGTGTGGACACTACCACTGTAGTGAATACACGGGTGGTTTAGGCACATGCACCTTTATCCCCAATAACATCCTTAAAGACGAATGTTCCTCTAATGAGGATAGAACATGAAAAAAATGATAAAGTACAATAGGATGAAGAAAGATGTTGTCTCATTCAATGCCCATAATCTTCGTAAGGAAGAAAAATTGCTCAGCTAAGAGACTTTTTGTGAGAAGATATACATGATTTGGTTTAGTTGAAACTTTTCCTCAATGACATGGTCTGATAAAGTGGTAGCACATCTCAATGTGCTTTGTCTTCACATGGAAGACCAAATTATTAGCAAACTGAATAGCACTCATAGATTCCAAATGTACTTTAGAGACCACATCAGTAATATCAAGGTTTGCAAACCAGAAAACCTAACTAGAAAGCCTCCTCACTAGTCGGAGTGGGTGGTTGCAACATTCTCTATCTTTTTGTAGATAAGGCCATGCATTTTGGCACCTTGGATATGTAAGAAACAACATCTCTAGAAAAAGTGAAGGTATAGCCAGAGATGGACTTCCTACTATCATCATGTCATGCATAATTAGAGTTAGTGTACCCCAAGACTCATGTATCCTCTCCACCATAATATATGCACACATCTATAGTGACTTTAAGGGACCTCATGATACTCTTTAGGGTATCCCGATGCCACCTACTAGGTATAGCCATATAGCATGCCACAACTCCCATTGCAAATGCTATGTTAGGACAAGTGGCTATTATGGCATACATCAAACTATCCATTATGGATGTAGAAGGAATCTTGGCCATCTAGACCTTCTATTCATCAAACTTTGGACAATTATCATGGCAACCCTTCACATGAGAAAGCAAAGAACACCTAATAGGCTTAATGTCTTGCATATAAAATCACTTAAGGACCTTAAGTTTTGCATGTACTTCTTCTGTGATAGGTATAGGAGTCCCTTATAGCAATCGCACATGATGCACATCTGAAGAATATATGAGGCATGTCCCATGGCTTTATCTCAAAGTTCTTCTTAAGCTAACTTTTCAAGGCATGGAGCTCATTATGAGCACTCCTAGCAATCAATATATCATCCATATATAGTACCAAAATCATAAGGCTTCCATCACAAGCTTTCTTTGCTTATAAACACAGACCCATATCATTGCTCTTTCTCAACTTGCACACTAGATGTTCTCTATCTTTCTTCTCAAAGCCCTTAGGTTGTTGTATATAAATCTCATCGTGTAAGTCCCCATGTGAAAAAGCTATGTTAATAGAGATATAGATCTAGCTATGCAACCAAAGCCAATATGAAGTGTAGGGTAGTCATCTTGACTACAAGAGAGAAGACTTCATTGAAGTCAACACCATACCTTTGCTTAGAAACCTTAGTAACCAATTTGGCATTGTACACCCGAGGGGGTCCACTAGGGTTTACGATATGGTAGCACGCAAGTGTAAGGGAGCGGGTTATTTAAGGAAAGGGAAGGAAGGCACATTTTATAAGGTATGGTCCCATAAATAGGGGATAGATAAGGGTATTTTCATATATTTCTTGCACGCAGGTGATGTCTCCTTATTACTGCTAGTGAATCCCCCATGATTCTACATTGGATTGGGCTATCCAAGGGTACTCTTCAACTTGTACACCCCCTTGCATTGCAAAGCACGCTTTCCACTATGCAAAGGATCTAAATTCCACATATGATTTTTTTTTTTTGTAGTGAGTTATACTCTAATTGCATGGCTCTCTCCCAAGAGTGAGTAACACCTCTCTGCATGGCCTCATCATAGGTAAGAGACTCACCGAAATCTATCACAATAACATAATCCATGGAGAGTTCAAATTGATCAGACTCACATCTATCTCTAGAGGATAACCTCAAAGTAGGTTGTGGAGCAGCTTGTACATCATGGAGTCATGGGCCACTAGAGTATCGATTATAACTATAGGCTATCTAGTTGGCTATATAATAATAAAAGACTCCTCCTAAAATATCATAATGTGTACGTGAGCACTTCTTAGGCTCTTATGGATTTTCTCCTCATGGAAGACAATATTATGGCTATGAATGACCTTCTGAGCCTCTACATCCCATTTGTGAGAGCCCATCTCACCTACATCCTCATAACCAAGAAAGATGTATTTCATAAACTTAGGATCCACCTTATTTGGCCTTGTCCTTTGGAAACATGGTAGAAAGCCTCATAGCCAAAGACATGCAAATGAGCATATGGTGGAGGCTTTCTAGATCATATCTTCTCTATAACCTAATAGATATGTGGATCCATTAATCAAATATATGAAAGCAATAACACTCTCAATCTAAAAGTATTGTAGTAAGCCTCACAACACCTAGAAAAAATGGCTAATATTGCAAATTTTTTTAGCAAAATTGTATAAAATTGGCACATTGTTACTAAATTTTTACATTAATTTAATGCAGATGCAGTGTTAACACATTGTTGCTATTTTTGGAGGACGTGTCTCTGCAGCCTGGCCAGGAGATGTCGATACAAGGAAGTTTTTGTACGAGAGAAAGGTGGTGTTATAGATAAAATCCAATAGACTTTCTTAATGAATCTTAGCATGGTCGTTTTAAATTTTCTCGTAGGGATTTTTAGATTTGGCAAGGTCTTAGCAAGTTGAGATGAGGATGTTAGAAGTGCAAATTTGAGGTTTGAAGCTAGGATACCTTAGTATTAATCTAAAGGGGGGAAGGGGAGTGTCTTTCTTCCCTCCCATGACTCCCCTCTCTCCAACACCAAATTTGATTTTGCTTTAGTGAAAAGAGGCAAGTCTAGGAGCTTTATGGTAGTTCGACACATCACCTAAGTAACACTTGCATGCCCCTCATAACCCGTAATGCAAAGCACATGATGTCTCCATAACCAAAGTACCCTTGCCCCTGGCCACCAAGCCAAAGCGTTACACTCTATGAGCTCAATGTGAGGGCCGTTGGACACACCCTTATTCTTTCAAGGGTTTGATGCATGAACCCTCTATGAATACCTCTCACCTAGTCTACCCACAACTATATACAAATCTAAGGACTCTATATGATTTGGTGGTCAACAATGCAAGCTAGATTTAAGACCATCAATTTCAAAGTTCTAAAGGCTCTTTAGAAGAATGTTATGGTAGCAACATCTTCAAAGCTAAGTATTCATAAAAAGCTCACAAAGATACTACATTTCCAAGTAAGTCAAAGGCACGGTTTATTGCAAATTTAAATGCAAAAGGTGCACTAGAGCTCTAGCTAGGATTGTAAGGAGAGTGTACATGCCCATTAGATGTCAAAGTCCTTAAAGAGCTTCATGTTTCATGAATTGGATTTGTCAAAAATGACCTTAGAGGAGGAGAAATATGAAAATGAGATGAAATGTCCACTCCAAGGTTTAGAGGGGGGAAAAGGAAATGAATTGAAGGAAAAAAAATAAAAATGAGAAGGGGAAGAAAGAGGTGGTGGTTTAGAGGGGGGAAAAGGAAATGAATTGAAGGAAAAAAAATAAAAATGAGAAGGGGAAGAAAGAGGTGGTTAGAAACCTCTTAAAGAAGAAGAAAGAAACCTTCCATTTTGGGGGATGCCTGCTGATGATGACGAATGTGGAAGGAGAGGGAGCGCACTACGTATGTGTGGAAAATCGATCGGCAATGTGATTTTTGGAGAGGGATGGGTGCTCAAAGGACTGCAAAGGGCATGGCGCCTACATTGGCCTCCACCCAACCTCCCTGCGTTCCTGTGTTTGTTCTTCTGTACAAGGAGAGATGTAGCCAGCCACCATTCTTTTCGTAGGCCATTATCATTACCTTCACTTACCTTCAGCCTCTCTCTAGATCGAACTAGTAAAAAGAAGAATGCCCGCATCAACCTCCTATCTCCATGCCCATCATTGCCATCACTCCCCTAGCCTACCATAACCTCCGTCCATATCCCTTCACATCTTCTCATTCATAAAACAGAGAGGGAGAGAGGGGGAGGCGCCAGTTGAAGAAGGCGGCTATCCATGCACAGAGAGAGAGAGAGAGAGAGAGAGAACCTTATGGAGGGCGCCTCCATCCTATTGATGATTTTGTGAAGAGATAGGGGGACTCAAAAATTCAAAGTAGAGCCAAGAAGATTGATGACAATCCCAATTAGAGAAGAGAAAGTGGAGAGAATTGAAATTCATGTCTCCTAGAATGATCATCGCCATACCTTCCCCCCAAACATTGAAATGGAGCTTCAATGTACCCACCCCATTTGAAGTGATAGGGTAGGATAACATTTCTCTACCTTTCAGTCACTCTTTTCGGCCAGTGATTTCATGGAAGTATGAGGGAGATCTTGAATTACTCCCTTTCCCTCTCTTAGTTGTCGATAAGAACTCCATGGAAGATAAGTTCTTAAGTTTAAAAGTAATTAATATTAAATCTTAAGAGAGTTCTAAGTGTTGTTCCTATGGCAATCATGCAATTGGTAAAGGAAAACTTAGGGAAGCAAAAAATGGGGAGCTTGCGGTTCACAATGATTGGGTAGACTTCTTCTTGGCCAGGCACAGCCTCCAAAAATGTAATAGTAGCGACTCTCGTACTATCACGTAATTGTCTTACCTCGTTTAACAAAAGTAAGTGATGCAACATAAATATTTCTTTGGTTTATAATTTTTATAAAATGTATATAAACCTGATTTTCAACTTCAAATAGCTGTAAGTATTTATGCATGTTTGATTTTATATTTTAAAAATAAAAAACAACTAAAAATGCTTTAAAATATCATAAATATTTTAAATAAAATATTCAATTGAATAATTTTGAGAAATAATATTTTTCTCATGTATTCTATCATACTAAAAGTATTCTTAAAAAAATTCAAAATTTTTGGAAGATATTTAATATATTTTAAAAATAAAAAAAAGTTTTAAATAAAAAATACAATATTTATTGATAAAAAACATAATTTTAACTCAACAAAAATTAAGATCTTTTATGAAAAAAACTAAAAACATGGTTTTGGATGTTTTATGGAATTTTACTGGGGTTAAAGAAAAAGAAAATTAATTTGATGTTATTACTTTGAAACACTATTAATATAAAATATGGTTTTCTTGACTTTACACAAATTAAGAGTATTCACAAAGTATTAAGTTATAGCATATGGGACAAGAGAAATGTTTAAAAGGGAGATTAAGGGTTATGTGTTTGTGGAATGTTAGTTGATTATTTAGAATGTTTGCTGATTAATAAATAATAAAAGGAATTGATTATATAAAGGTAGAGAAGAAATAATTTAAAAGGAGCTTAAATCGAGATATGTGGATAGATCTATTGGATCTATGCCCTAAAACAATTTCCTTAAGGATAAACATCCTAGGCTAGTATCCTAGTGTCTAGTATAGAGACATAGCTTTGAATGTTTAAAAACAAAAGTGAAGTGCAAGACTAAGTAGATTTACTAAAGTCTATATATTCGCATGAGAATAGTTGGACTACTATGAACGAGTTGTGTAAATATCATGGAAGGATAGATAGAGTTAACGAGATTAGAGCCAAAAATTACATATCTAGTGTAACAACTCGCAGGAGTTGGCTTAGCAATCTGGTTAAAAATGGCTTAGTTGGCTAGTCATTTTTTTGGTGTGTTTACCGAGAGTCGAGTGCACTCGAATGGGTGATTGATCTCACTAGGATATTTAAATCCTAGGTATTTATGAGTGAACATGAGGTGAACAATTATCTTCTTGGAGTTGGGGCAATAAACCATAGATTTATTAGCAGCGCACTTTTTGGGCTAATAGATATGGTTGAAATAAATACAGTTAGTGTGTCGTACCATGTTGATTGGTATTATCGTAGCACTCATCGAACTTTTAAAGAGTGGTATGGGATGATGTGTTGCCTTGGATATGTATATACAGAGGTTTAAAAGTTACTTTTGACACAAAAGGTGTTAGAGAGATTGCTGAAATTTCAGGCCTAATCCTTGAGAAAGAAGAAAAGTTGCATTATGGAGAAATAGACCCTACCAACCATTCTAAACCTTCTAAGTGTGCATGCAAGCAAAAATTTAACTTTATAGCTTCAGACAAAACAATTTTTGGAGTATGACAGTAATAGCTATTTCATTTAGAGTGGATGAATTCAGAGGAGAGACGTAGATAGCAAAATGAAGCTCGAGATCAACGAGCTAGAGAATGTGCGGCATGACAGGAGGCTTGGCTATTAGAAAGGCTTGAAAGGGTGAATACATTACTAAACCTGGGGATAGAATCGGTGTCTAACTCAACCATAGAGCTTGTTAGGCCTAGCATATCATTCGATAGAACATCATCAAAAGAAAGTGAAGCAGACTCATATCAATGGGATTGAGTGGCCTTAGGCACCAGTAGTGTCACTGGGAAAAGGAGTAGACAAAGTAGCGAAAGTAGAGAGAGTGAAGTTAATGCTACAATAGGGAGTATTGAACCACCCTTTGATTGGGATTTAGAGTCAATTTTTGAATTGCATCAATTATTTAAGGAGCCAAAAGAGGTTATGCAACTAGATCAAGTAGCGAATTTTGAATTACGATCTTTGTTTAGAATTTCCCACAAGGGAGATTCAATTCAAGTCATACCTGATCTAGGGTTAAGATATTTATTTAAGGAGCCCAAGGGACCTGCGTGGTTCGATATTACCCAAGATTTAGGATTAGAGATATTATTTAGAGAAACAATGGCTCGCAACCCAATCAGATTAGCTGACTTCACACAATTTGGGGGACTGTGGGACGAGGATCCCGATGTGCATTTGCAAAGATTTGAGGTAACCTATGTCACTAATAAGATAATAGATGATGACCAAAAGCTTCATATCTTCCCTGCAACACTAAAAGATAAAGTAGAAAGGTGATATGGGAACCTAGATGCCCAACATAAAGTGACTTATGCTGCCTTATCAAGAGCATTCCTAGAAAAAATTTGAGAGGCAAGGTTTTTAAGATAGATTAGCCCTTCAATTGGATTATTTATCCCAAGGAACAACCAAAAGTGTTGAATATTACATTGAACGTATGGAGACAATTATTCGAAAGATGAATCCAGCTCCTGATAAGCCCACGCAAAAGCATAAATTTATTGATGGGCTTAATCCTAAGGTTCATCAGCATGTTAGCCTACAACAGTCAGCTACACTGGCAGATGCTAAAACACATACTAGATGGTGGGAAGAAGTGTAGCTTAGCCAACAACAATGGATGGACTTATTCAAAGAACCCCGAATAGAATATCCAAGCACTTCAAGCAAGATATCTAAGAACAGTTCTTATGTGACCATTCCTTTAAATCCGTCACAGTAACTGCACGTCCAAATGTATCGCGTACCTTTAAATCCGTACACTTCTATTCCAGCCTATATGACGCAATCTCAGTCCCCTCTTGATGAAGTGAAAGTAGCTGATATTATTGCAAAATCCCTAGGAAAGTTTAAGGGAGAAATCATGGGTGCAATGCAAGCACCCTTGAAAAAAAATTATTCGATAACAACACAGTCTTCTAGTGCACAACAATCCTCAAGCAGCTCAACTCCAAATCCACGTAGATCCAATATCTAGTGTGGTAAGTGTCATGGGTATGGCCATGTGGCTACAAAGTATCAGACACCTTCAAGACTAATGCCTATTGACCACCACCGTTTTGCACTTTTTGCCTTAAGACAGGGCATCTAGATACAAATTATTGGCATAAGATAGGTCAAGAGCAACAACAAGCTCATTCAATACAAACAAATTACAATTACATGGATCATAATAATATGAATTATGCGATTGGACCACCTAGTCAAACTTTTAGGCCAAGAGGATTGCCAACCCAAGGTAGAACCCTAGTAACCCGCAAAATTTATAATAGTGATGGAAACCAATGAAGAAATTATCATTTTAGGAGAAATAATGGTACTTTTTGTAATCCGATGGGGCAAAGTGGACAACAAAGGCCTAGGGGACCAATATTTTGCTATCGATGCCAACAGGAAGGTCATATAGCCACATATTGTTCAAATGCACATAAAAATCAAGACTATACTCCTCTTTGTAGGACGTGTAGTGGGGTGAAGGGTATCATGAAGAGAATTTTCCTAAGCGAGAAGATAAAAAAACTAATGACAGGGGTAAGCAAGTCTCTAATGAACCCTCAACCTCGTCCATAAATTTAGTTGAAATAGAAACAACAAGGTAAGAGAATGGGGTTAGGTATAAATTCATACCCCGTAGGGTGACCTTTAAGACTGACCCCATGATTGATGTGGTTACTAGAGCGCAAAAGCAGCGACAAGGGGAGAAAGGTTGGTTGGAGGAAGAGATTCTATAATTAAAAGAAGTGGTGAAGGATAAATCTAAGGATATAGATCCTAATGTAGAGCTACCTGAGTTAGATTCTCCACGGCATTGCTCTGACTATCCATTATTACCCGTGCCCTTAGCAAATCCTAAGATTCAAGTAGGGGTAGCTCCTTTTCCTAAAAGACTAATACTACCTAAGGAAGGAAGTAAAGAGTAGGTGGAAGCAATAAACAAGACCTATGATCTTTGGACTGCATTAGAAGAAATATCATTGACTATTAACCTTCGATAATTGCTAGAAATAGTGCCTACATGTCAAAAGCAACTTTATCATAAATATGTTCGGCGTCGAAGGAAAAGGATTGAGACTAACACTTCTAAAGGACCTGCAATTGCTTCCAAAAGAAAAATGACTCGAGATGTAAAAATAGTAGATTTATTTGTGGATCCAGGAGCTCCAGTTATAGATACTACTATTAATGGCCACTTATTGAATGAAGTGCAGTTAGACAGTGGCTCAGCAATTAATTTGATGACAGAACAAACGATGCAAGAATTAGGGTTGAAGAATCTAGAACCTACCCATATCGTTTTACGTGTGGTTGATTAGAGGAAAGTAACTCCTTTGGGGTTACTTAGAAATGTAAAATCGATGGTAGATGGATTAGAATTTCATGTAAACTATTTGATAGTTTGTTCACATACAAATATCTTGCCATATTCTGTGTTGCTGGGACGACCTTGGCTATGCCAAGCCAGATGCATTCAAGATTGGTACAAAGGTTCAATTGTGATTGGCCCTAGAAATGATAGGGTTAAAATACAAGTTGTTTCAAAAGGATTTTTGAAATAGTCAGGAGATGAGATGGTTAGTGAAATGAATACCATATTGGGGAATATGGGAAATTCCCATAAGTTTGGGACACATGAATTTTTCATAACTTGAACACTATAACTCCAAATCGAGTGCTCTATAGCTCAATAGATTCCATTTTTCAAGTGCTTTCTAATGATAGTTCATATCATATGGATTTGAGAAACTTATGGGCATGTTACCTGGGTGCCACCTTTTTAGTATTCAAAAAATGGAAATTGGGAGATCCCCAAACTCACTAATATTGTGTTAATGGATGAGAAATCCAACTATGAGTTTTATGATTCGAAAATGGAGAGGACCGATCATGAAAGGCCTTATGCTTGGTTATTTAAAACATAGCGCCCAGCAAGAGTAGAAAAAGTAGAGGTAAATACGATACATCAACCTCACAAGGTAGAACAGATGGGTATTGGTGAATACAGACAATGATTCGAATAGTGATATTACTCACTGGTTGTCTATGTTTGAAGGTACAATCCTAGACTACTTACTGCTCTCTACAGGGAAAGTGGATATACTTTGATGATTCACTTGAAACATATTCCCAATTATCCATGGATTAGGAAGAAAATAATCAAGAAGATGTGTTTTTAACGTATAGCAGGGCAGAAGTGATTTCTATGGATGAATTAGAAGAGGCAGGGATGCCTAAGTTAGTGACAGTTAATGTAGATGACATCTCAACAACCTCTTTGGAAAAAATGGACGAATTTGATGTTACTGAGAATAATAATGGCATGCTTGAGGGTAGGGTCTTTGCTGCTTTTCCTTATGAGGAAAATGCTCTACCTTTTGGATTTGAGCAATTGCCAGATATAGCTAAAAGAACTTATTGTCACCATCTAGAAAGAAAGAAAAGAGAAAGGAGGAGTAGGAATAGGTGCAAACCGTTACAAAGAACAATATCGCATGATGATGAGGATGACTCAGCTTTGACCTTACATAGGTTTGCACAAACATCTAGTGAACATCATGGTAATTATGTTAGGATCATTAGAGAATTAAATAAGGCATTGGAAGTAGAATGTGAGGTAGCAATGACTACTGTAAATGAAGCAATGAGGAAAATTACTGAGTTATAAAAAGAAAAGGCAGAATTTCAATTTAGAGAAAGGTGATATATAGATGAAATTTCACTTCTAGAATTGTATTTAGAAGAACAAAAGTCAAAATTAAGTAGGGGGGAGTTATAGATGGAATAAGCCTTACCTATAGATAAGAACTATTGGGAAAAATATGAAAAGACTAATAGATTTTGGAAAAAAGATAAATCTAAGTGTACTTTTGAACCAAAAACTCGAGTGAAAAACCCTACTAATGCTCCTTGGTTGTATCATCCCTTTAAGCGCTTCAATAGAATTAGCAGAAGACATATCATTATTCTAAGGGACCACTAGTTGGTTATCAACGAGTCCAATCTAAACCCGCTAAGATCAATATGCAAAATATGCCAAAGGTTGTGTTGCCTCATCCAAAAGAAAGGGCGATGGATTTTACTATCTATGGGGATGGAAAGGAACCACAACTTACATGGTTTGGACCTGTGACACCTAGGGATTTTGTAGAACTTAAATGAGTCATACATTATCTAGGTTGTCAAATTCAAGGTGAGGAAATTGGGGGTTTGCATTCATTAATTCTCAAGCTTAAGGGTAACCAATGGTCTTGGAGTTTAGATGATCAAGAATGTTTAGAAAAGAATAATAAAATCTTACGTCAATATCGTCATTGTAAGTTACAAGCTCAATATACATGTGATTCAAAGTAGATACCTAGCCTAATTGATTCTATCAAATCCTCATTTATAATAAAGTCTAATAAGGATTTAAATGCCACTAATGGCTGCTTGGATGAAAATTGGAAAATATATATTGTAAAATCCTTTTCTGAGATAGTAAATATTTATAGAATAGAGGCTAATGGTGCTACTCAAGATAATCTCTCTAGTATTCCTTATAGGGCTTTACCCTTGGACCATTCTGTGAATGCGGGGAAAGATGAACCAAAATCGAGTGCGAGAAATAGTTTGCTTGAAAATGTATCAATGGGGGTATCTGAGGATGTACCTACAATCAAGCCTCGAAAAATAGCCTCTTTGTTTCTTGAAGAGCCCAAAGTGGAAGTAGTTAAAATAGAAATGGCAGAAGGGAAATATTTAAATCTAGGAGCTCACTTGGAATCCCAAGATCGAGAGAGTTTTGAGGAAGTATTACGAGTATATATTGGGGAATTTTCTTGGTCTTATACTGACCTTAAAGTTATCAAAGCTGAACTTTGTCAATATTATATTGATCTAGAACTAGGCACAAAACCTGTATGTCAACTCCAACAATGAAAAAATACTATATATGTAGAACTGGTCAAAGATGAGATTACTAAGCTTCTTGATGCGGGATTTATTTATCCTGTTTCATATAGTGAATGGGTTTCCCCTATTGTGGTAGTACCCAAGAAGAACAGCAAGAAGATTCGCATTTCTGTTGATTATAGAAAGCTAAATAGCAAAACATGTAAAGATCATTTTTCTTTGCCATTTATAGATAATGTACTTGATAAAGTTGTAGATCATGAGCTATATTGTTTCATGGATGGGTTTACGGATATAATCAAATGTTAATTCATCTTGAAGATCAATCCAAAACTACTTTTACTAATGAATGGGGTACATTCACTTATAAAGTAATGCCTTTTGGTTTGTGAAATGCACTCATGGCATTTCAAAGAGTTATGATTGCGGCTTATCAAGATTTTCTTCGACAATTGATGGAAGTTTTTCTAGATGACTTTTGCATCTTTGGGACAACAAAATAAATGTCTGATCAATTGGTGCAAGTATTTAAATGTAGTGATGAAGTAGGTATCTCCTTGAACCTTGATAAATGTGTTTTTGGGGTGCCAAAAGAAACGTTGTTGGGACATATCATTTCAAAATAAGGTATTGCTATGGATCCAGCTAAAATTGCAAAGATTTTTGTACTTCCACCTCCAACAAAGCTTAAGCAATTGCGTGGATTTTTGGGGCATCTAAATTATTATCAATGATTCATTTCTGATTTTGCTAAGGTGGCCTCACCCTTAACAAATTTGCTATGAAAGGATACTCCTTTCAATTGGGATGATGTCTGCTAGGAAGCATTTAAGTTTCTTAAGCAAAAGTTAATTGAAGGACCAATATTGTCACCCCCAGATTGGACAAAAGAATTCCACATTCATGCCAATGCATCTAAGTATGCTGTAGGAGTTGTTTTATGCCAAGCAAATGATAATAAGGTGGATCATCCAATTTATTATGCAAGCTGTAATTTAAGTGATGCAAAAAGGAACTATACCACCACTAAGAAAGAATGCTTATCAATGGTATTTGCGGTGGAAAATTTTCATCATTATTTATTAGGAAACAAATTTACCATTTATGTGGATCATGAGGCTTAAAGCATTTGCTTAATAAAGTAGAACTTTCATGACATGTAATTTGTTGGATATTATTATTTCAAGAATTTGATTTTCAAATAGTTACTCATCTTGGTAGAATTCATGTTCTAGCTGATCCTTTCACGATTATTAACATCTGATAAGAAAGAAGGTATGGAAGATAATTTACTAGATACATCACTTTTTACTATGGAGACACAAGTTCCATGGTATGCTGATATTGCAAATTTTCTTAGCACAACTCGATATCCACTTGGTGCTGATAAATGACAAAAACGACAAATTTTAATGCAAGCATGCTCCAATGGATTATTAGGAGGTTACCTTTATAAATTATTTCCATGCGAGGGTATCTATCGACGATGTGTAAGGAAAGATGAAGTCCCAGTGGTTCTTAAGGCATTGCATGATGAGCCATGTGGTGGCCATTTTGCTTGTGAAAAAACACGAAAAGTTCTATTAGCTGGTTATTGGTGGCCTACCCTATTTAAATATGCTTATTATTATTGTCAAAAATGTGATGTATGTCAAAGGACAGGTCACCCTTCTAAGAGTTTTTCTATGCATTTGACACCTACATCGGCATTAGTGCCTTTTGAGAAGTGGGAAATTGACTTTGTGGGCCTAATTGATCCACCTACCATATATCGATCTAATCGTTATAGCTTGGTCTGTACTAACTATATCACCAAATGGGTGGAAGCAAAAGTGTTTAAGACACATAAAGCCATTGAGGTGGCTAAGTTTATGTATGAGAATATCATTACCCATTTTGGGTGCCCACTAGAATTAGTAAGTGACCAAGGTTCCCATTTCTTGAATGGTCTTATTAGTGAGATAATGGAAATATATAAAATTAAGCATCCTAAATCAACACCTTATTATCCTAGAGCTAATGGCTAGGTTGAAGTAACGAATTGTATTATTTGCGGGATTTCAACTAAAACAATGGCTTCTCATAAATGAGATTGGGATGAGTATCTATATGAGGCATTATGGGCCTATAGAACCACTTATAAAGTGACAGTGGAAAATACAACCTTCAATTTAGTTTATGGAACCAATGTTATTTTTCCAATTGAGCAAGAGTTTCTTACTCCGTGAATAGCCCTCTTGTTATGATTAGGTGAGGGTGAATCTTTGAAACAAAGGATTTTACAATTGGTGAAGTTAGATGATGAACGACTCTTAGCTTTACACAGCTTAGAAGCAATGTAGAAACGTTGTAAAGCTTGGCATGATCAAAATATCAAAGCAGATAGTTTAAAGAATACGATTTAGTTTTACTATATGACACTCGCTATTACAAATTTCCTAGGAAGCTCAAAATTTGTTGGTTAGGATGTTTTAAGGTTGTTAAAGTTTATGATAATGGGTCTCTTGATGTACAAGATATTAATGCTAAAAATGAGATATCTAGAGTTAATGGCCTCCACCTTAAACATTTTGTGACTTAGTTTAGTTAGGTATAGTTAGGTAAGTGGTTAGAATGACCCTTAACTAATCTACATTTGGATTTCTTTTCTTTTTTTAGGGGTTTTTGATGGGATGTAGGTACAACTTTTCTGTGGTGGATGGATGTGCTTTACCCTCGTCTTGATGCTGATAGTTCTGATCCTAATCATGTCGGGCCTTATAGTATTCGGCATTTTCAGATGCATGATGAGAGGTTCTTATATGCATCGAGGGAAGAGGCCTGTTGCGGTTCTTCTTTTGTGATCATTTTTTGTTTGCAATACCATCCACCCTTTGGTTGTAGGGAGTGTTAGTGGCATCTCTATGTGCGTGTGCAACTCTTATGTTAGCAATGTTGTACTTACTTTCGACACTATGGAACCACTGTCATGCAGGATGCCATAGGTTACACTTATCAATGCCACGATTATGATAATGTATTCTCACCTGAGCATGGTGTTGCTCAATCTAGGGTGGGTAGAGAGTAGCAAGAATTTTCCCGATATAAAGATGTTGTTTACCATTACATTATATCATGATGATCACGTCACTGTCACTTTTCCATGTTGGGATTATATATGTTGGTATATGGATGCGACTGAGGGCTACTCTTTAGGATGTTTACCAGTGGCACCTATGCCTTATTATGACGAAGCAACTGTGGCTCCACTCCATGATGTGATGGAGGTTCTTAGTGATGCAGCTGATAGTAGATGGTCTATGACATTTGATGTGTCTACGCTGGAGGCTATTCATGAGCATCTTTTATCTGATGGTTTAGTTTATAGGTTTGACTTAGATAGTGTGGATGATTTTGGCTTAGGGTTATTGTTTGCAGTGAAGATTTTAGTTTAGATATTTTGTTTTCTTAGTCTTTTAGGTTTTTACTTTCTTCCATGTAAAAAAACAAACAACTAATCATTTTTTAACAAAAACTTCCCTAGTAGATACCTTTTTACTTTAGGATTTAACACACTTTCACTTAGCTAGACTTCACATGGTTAGGTAGTTAGTTGCACGCATGGTTGGGATACTCCTTAAGTGCTAGGAGCTCATTAAAAAAGGAAGTTTGACTAGATGGCTGGTTTCTAAAGGAGTTTTACTCTTTATTGATCTAACATATTAATGGTTTAGTGGTTAGTGGTTGAGTTATGTGCAAGTTTGATGATTATTACAATTTGCGATGTCGTGCCACTACGCTCACATCGTGTAAAAAAATCTAGAGTGTGGCTTTCTTATTGATTTAGAGATCCAACGCCATTTTAGACATTAGTATTAGTGTCCATGGTTCAAAAATATTGGATTTTAGTCCATTTTTGATATTTTAGATATTATATCTTGTAAAAATCTATAAAACTGTAGACAACTTCTAGATTAGGATGACATGTAAAAGAAAGCATGTAGGTTTCAGCCAATTTGAGAGGATTTTGTATAAAAAGAGAGATTGACAAAATCGCACAATGCA
This sequence comes from Lygodium microphyllum, assembly GCF_053477565.2. Lineage (NCBI taxonomy): Eukaryota > Viridiplantae > Streptophyta > Polypodiopsida > Schizaeales > Lygodiaceae > Lygodium > Lygodium microphyllum. The sequence continues at coordinate 77,523,611 of NC_141163.1, read as the reverse complement.
CGAACGTTGTTTCAAGCAATGAACAGCACTCCAAAAGGGGGAGATGAAGAAAGAGTGATTTGGCAGAATTTTGGCAAGGTGTGCTAGCATTTTACCCCCCTTTTAGAGCCAATGGAAGCATCAGATTGGCAATCTGAGCAGCATAGAGGAATGTATTATTTTATACACGTTTTTGTCTATTAGTGCTATATCTTCTCATAATGCTAAAAGAAACTGACAGGCTTCATCTCTATTAGTATTCTTCTTCACTTTCTATTTCTTTTTGGGAGTATTCGTCTACGTCTTCAATTTCTTCGAACCCCTTCTCTTCCGTCTACTCCTCTCCCTAATTCTACCTTCACCCTGCTATCTCTTACCCCCATGTGGACTCTCGACACTAAACACACCGACACTTTGTTAGGGGAAGGTTATGCTATCATCAAAGTTGGAAGCTCTATCAACATCTTCAAGAACTTGGCTTGAAACCTTCAGCCCTTCTCTTATCTCTACCATCTCCGGAGTCTAAGCTCTTGACCCGATGTGAAGGTCGATGTAAGAGAACTCCAAGATGGAGGATTCTTCAAGAGATACTCTACAACAATTGGTGTGCATACTGTAGTGGACTTAGCAACAACAAATCCAAATGTTACAACAACAATAACAACAACGGCAAGACGAAGAGAAGATTGATTCCACAGCTATCAAGGCCCGAGGAAGTTGGGTGGGAATTAAAATAATTTAATGGTCAAAATGTCTCTGTTTTTATTTGCTTGTATATTGAGAAGATGCTCTTCTTTGGTGTACCACAACATGCATGGAGTTGCTATTTTTCCAGACTAGCCAAGCATGGTCTTCAAGAAAGAATCCATGGTCTTTTTCAGCAAGATGCCAATTGGGCTACATTCAAAAAAGGCCTACACGAAGAATTCTTCTTAGAAGACTCTGGCCTAATGACAAAGAAAAGTTTGTCAGAGAGTGGACTAGAGAGAGAGAAGACTGCAAAAGAGAGAAAAAGACTACATGAAGAGAGAAAAAGAGAGTGACGAGGAGTGAGAAAGACTAGATTTGGAGAGAGAAAGACATGAAAGAGATAGAAGCAATAGAAGCTGTGAGCAAGATGGAAGATAAGGATAGTAATTGTATTAATGTGTCAAAAGATGTGAAAAATTACATATCCTCTCCTTTTATACCAATGTCAGTGTGACATGGCATAACATTAGTATTATTTTTACACTAAATCCTTATTCTTTCCAGTTTCTTACAATCCATCCCTTCCCAAAGGTTTTTGCCCTAAAAAACAAACTTGAAAGACTAGAAAAGTATGGATAGAACAGAGTACTACTCTGTTTTCACAGCTTTACAGATTAAAAAATGAATGAAAAATAATCAACATATGGACTAAAATGGAAGAACAAGAGTAGGCCTCAGCTATATACATGCTCTAGAATACTTCAAAAGTATATGGAGCATAAAATCTTCAACAGATAATCTCAAAATGAAGTAGACAGCTTGATGTATAAGTAGACCCTGTTGGACCAAATCTGCCATAACTTTTACATGTAGATAGCCTAATTCTAAAAATTAGTCACAATAGAAAATGTTCTAAAACAGCGTGCTGTCTTGACCCTGTGTACACCAAAACTAGCTCCATAATCAATAGACTTCAGCCATTAACTTATCCCTTAAGAAAGCAAACTCATCCAATATAGAATCAAGCCTCCAAGAAGCTTCCTCAGGTGGTAAACCTCTCCATTTGATCAAATATTCCATGATAGAACGAGATTGAAGCTTCTTCTCACGCTAACCTATAACAGTCTCTGAGATGTACTGAATAAGAACTTCTTCATCAATAGGTGGCAGCTCATCAATTATATCAACTAGATCACCATAGAAAGGCTTGAGCTGACTAACATAAAAGACATTGTGAATCTTTGTGGAAGAAGGGAGCTCTAATCTATATGCCAAGTCTCCAATGCACTTTAGGATCCAGTAGGGGCCATAAAATCTGTGAGCAATCTTATTACTAGATCCATCTTTTAATGTAGAGCTTGGGCACCTTTAGTAAGACCAACTCTCCTTCTTGGAACTCTAAAGGCCGCCTCTTCTCATCAGCATACTTCTTCATTTGGTCTTGATCTTTCCTAAGATTCATCTTACATTTCTAAAGAAGGGTTTGCATTCTTTCCAACTCTTCCTTCCCATGAGGGTTGATCCTTTAATTAAAGATGAGCGTGGGTAAGGGCACCTTGTAGCCATACATAGCATCAAAGGGTGAAACTCCAATACTGGTATGGGTAGAGTTGTTGTAAGCAAACTCAAACAAGTGTAACCAAGAATCCTATGAATTTTGAACATCATATTAGAAATGGTGAAGATAAGTCTCTAACCATTTATTAACTCTTTCTATCTGTCCATCAGTTTGTGAATGATACGCCGTAGATGGAGCCAATTTAGTGCCCATAGATGTAAATACCGCTTGCCAAAAGTTACTCATAAACTTTGAGTCTCTATCATGAACAATCACCTGCTGCAATCCATGTAGTCTAAAAATATGCTCCATAAGTTGACTGGCCCAATTGAGAGGCAGTAAATTAGGTTTTGGTTGGAATGAAATGGGCTGCCTTGGTGAGTCTATCTACCACCACATATATACTATTCCATCTCTTTTTGGTAGTAGGCAAGCCAGTAATAAAGTCCATGGTAATATGCATCCATTTTCCTGTAGAAATGGGTAATGGCTGCAACAAACCACCTAGCTTATGGGTGCTATCCTTATTCTATTGACAAGGTATACACTTCATGACAAAGTCTTTGACATCTTTCCACAGCCCTTTCCAATAAAAGCCTTTGCTGATCCTGTCATAGGTGTTGAAAACTCCAAGATGTCTAGCTAAAGGCGAAGAATGTAGTTCCTCCATAATTTTCCGTATAAAAGAAGAGGTAGAAGGAATGACAATCTTGCCTTTCAACCAAATAAGGCCATTTTTAAACTAATAATGCAAGTTTTCTTCCATAAGACCTTGCTATAATTTCTGAAAAATATGACTGAATTCCTCATCCAAAAGATAAGCCTCCTATAGTTCTTCAATCTAATCACCATGTAGTTCAGTCATTGCTGAAACTTTGCAAGCCCACATATAAGAAAGAGAATCAACCACTATATTGTCTTTGCCCCTCATATGAGTGATGTCAAAGTCATAATTCTATATAGTAGCTACCCACCTACACTGCTTAGAGTAAGATTGGACTGAGTAAGGAAATACTTAAGAACCCTGTGGTCACTCTGGACTCTGAATCGGCTACTATACAAGTAATGGTGTAATTTCTTTATTGCATGCAATATAGCCAACATCTCCTCGTCATAAACATTCATGGCCATTTCTTTATCTGTAAGATTACGGCTCTCAAAGGCAATCACTCCATGATCCTGTAACAAAACAGCCCCAATGCCATGGCCACTGGCATCACACTATATGGTAAATTCTTTGGAGAAGTCCAGGCATACTAAGATAGGAGCAGAAGTAAGGAGTCTCTTTAATTAGTTGAATCTTTTATTTGCAAGAGCATCCCAAAAGAAAGCCTCCTTCTTCAACCTGTTAGTCAAAGGATCTACAATAGCTGCATAATGCTTGATGAATTGGCGATAGAATGAAGATAGACCAAGGAATCCTCTAAGAGAAGTAGTAGTAGTGGGTGTTGGCTAACCTTTTATACATTGCATCTTCTTGGGATCAGCATGTATCCCTTTTTCACTAATAATATGTCCCAAGTATTCCATTTCAGTCTGCATAAAATAACATTTCTTCTCCTTAGCAAAAAGCCTGTGATGTCTCAATACATAAAAAACCCTCCTCATATGTGCTAAGTGATCCTGTAAAGTCTTACAATAAATCAGAATGTCATCAAGGAACACCAAGACAAACTGAAAGAGGAAGGGTTGCAAAATCTTATTCATCAAGCTCTAGAAGGTAGCTGGAGCATTTGTAAGCCCAAATGGCATTACTAAGAAATGATAGAGCCCTCGATCAGTCCTGCAATCAGTCTTGACTTCATCACCCTCTCACATGTGAATCTGATGATACCCTGACCTCAAATCAATCTTCATAAAGAATCCAACCCCCTTAAGCTCATCAAGAAAATCATCAATCCTGGGTATCAGATATCTATTCTTCATTGTGATCTTATTAAGATCCCTGTAGTCAATGCACATTCTGAAAGATCCATCTTTCATTTTGACTAACAAAACTGGAGATGCATAAGGTGAAGAACTTGGTTCAATGAATCCCATCGCAAGAATTTCCTTGATTTGCTTAGCTACTTCCTCTCGTTCACACTTAGACAATCTGTAAGCTAGCTTATTGATTGTCTTTGAGTTGGGCTCCAAATCAATAGGGTGATCTATTGCTCTCAATGAAGTAGGCACCTCAAACAAATCCCTATACTCCTCATGAAGAGTTGTCAAGGTTGGATGACTTGGTGAATTATTGGGCTGATCTTGCATCTCTCTATTCAAATGCAAAAACAATATTTGTGAACGCCTCTTATACTTCCTTTTGAGTTATTGAATGGTGATAAGCTAAAAATATGATCTACTAGGAATTCCCTATAAATGGATGAGCTGTCCATTGAAGATAAACTCCATATACAACTGTGAGAAATCCATATTTGTTTTGCCTAGCGTCATCAACCAATCACAACCGAGTATAATGTCTATAGGCCCCATTTCCAAAGTAATCAGGTTTACTTTTGCTTCAAAATTTTCAGCTAACTCTAAAGGAACCTATAGGCATATTTGTGTGTTGATTTCTTCTTCACCATTAGCCACTTGAACTCTAATGGGCTGCTGTAAATCTGTGAGAATACAATTCAGCTTGTCCATAATGGACTTATTCACAAAACTATGGGTACTGCCACTATCTATTAGAATGAACATAGCTTTTTCATGAATGTTACCCTTCATATGGAGTGTATTATGGCTCTTAGAACGTGTCCAAGCATCCATGGAAATAGAATAACTAGTGGCAGCAAGTGGCTCATGACAAGTCCCACCTAGATCAAAAGGATCACTCCCACCTGGATCAAAAGGAAAAGAGTCAGGTAGATCATAGAAAAACTCTTGCCCAACTTCTTCCTCAAGATTTTCATTTTCAGCATTAAGTGCAATTGCATTTGCTTCATCAATCTCATCTTCAGGATCCTCAAAGACTAACATACTCTGAAGCTTGGGTTTGACACTTTTGTATACACACTTTGTGGCATGATCAGGTGTATACTTTTCCCCACACTTGAAACATAAGCCTTTCTCCTTTCTTTCTTTGTAAAGATCCATAGGAATAGACTTAGGATGCATGTTGGTTGAAATGGATTTAGACACAAATGATCTTGTCCTTCAGCTCTCTATCTCATGGAATGATTATTTAAAAGAGATCATTATGTATCATACATGCTTTCTATGTTCACAAAGAGAACTCCATACCTATGAGCAAGATATTTTAGTCATACTTCATGCCATTAAGAATTGATATCACTACATTTATGGTAGCTATTTCAAAGTTAAAAGTGATCGCCGAATATTGAAGTATTTTCTTTCACAGGCTAACCTATCTCCTAAGCAACGAAGGTGGTTAGCTATATTACAAGAATATGACTTTAAGATCTCTTATATGGCAAGCAAGGATAATGTAGTGACAAACACATTATCTAGGATGTGGACATGTTTCGTTTCTACTATTTATACTCTCTACTACAAAGATAGGATCCCAGTCATATAGAAAGAATATTTGTTAAATGAGCAAAGATCCAATATTATAATGAAATTACGACAAGGAAATGAATCTAAATTTCCTAATTTTAAGTGGTAGAATATACTTCTTTGGTTCAAAGGCAGAGTATATTTGACTCCTCACACATTTTTTAAGCAAAAGATCTTACAAGAGATGCATTTCTCTCCTTTGGTAGAGCAAACTTGTTTAAAATATTTGATAAGATCCATAAATGATTTTATTGAAAAGGAATCTAGAAACATGTCAAAGAATATGTGATGAAGTTGTAATATTCCCCCCCGTGCCCCTCCTACATTCCCCATAAGAACCCCCCCTTAAAATTTTTTAAATTTAACTTAAATGTTTTTACTCTCTCCATCTCCCCCTGCCGACTGCATGGCGGGGAGAGACAGAGAGAGAGAGAGAGAGAGAGAGAGAGAGAGAGGGAGTAAAGGAAGAGAAGGGGGGGCATGCACCCCTCGTGAAGCCCTCCTCCCCATTATAAAGGGGAGCCCTCCCCCCCCCCCCCCCCCCCCCCCCTCATTGTCAGACAGCGGCCTCCCCCCGGTGGTCATCAGCACGCAGCAGCCCCTCTCCTCCCTCGTCAATGGACAGTGCCCCCCCTCCTCCTCGTCAGGCAGTGCAGGCCCGCCCCCCCCCCCCCCTCATGATAAAAAATGCCACCCTCCTGCCCTGACAGAGAGAGAGAGAGAGAGAGAGAGAGAGAGAGAGAGAGAGAGAGAGAGAGAGAGAGAGAGAGAGAGAGAGGGAGATACGGAAGCTTTTAAAGAGAGGTCACACACCCTTAACATTTTCGAAAATACACCCCTCCCCTTCAATATCTTTTCTCCACTCAAGGAGAGGCGGCGAGAATTTTGCATAGGAGAGTGCGAGAATTCTATCTCTCGTACACGCATCTTTGAGTATGGCCCCAAAGCGTAGTTCCACAAGGATGGCCAAAAACCCTACAAGTGTGGATGGAGGTTCCAATCAAGACGGTACCGCAACCGCGAATGGGTTATCAGGCGTAAACACCACTGGAATCAAGACTTCACTCCAAACCTAGGTTGCTCTATTATTAAATCATAGATTATAATTATCATGGTGAAAATCATATTCACATGCATCACATTAATTGCGCGATTGATAATTTCCTAGGTATGAACTTAGCTGTGAAGTACGTAACAAACAAGATAATTTCCATTGTAAGATGACATCGTAATAGGTGAAATTGATTAGATAATTGCATCATAAATTACCAAAAAAATCTTGCATGAATTCCTGCATAAAGTGCATTGCTCCTTGCACAAGCTCTTGCTTAAAATGCATTTCACAGGACATTGAAGAAACAAAGTGCATCTCCATATCACAAGATGGATTCTAAGGTACATGTGATAAACTGCAGAAAAGATTAAAGTGTAGTTAGACTCATACAATGATCACATAAAGTTAGATCATTCAAGAAGGTTATAGATCGTGTAAATAATTACTGAGAGTATAATGTTAAGATTTCATGCATAGAAAGTACCTTCGCATGTGTGGCATAAAATATCGTATGGATTATATCAAAATTGTAAGCATTCAAATGAAGGTATGGCATTACATTGCATGCATTAAAGTTGTTGGGAAAATTCAACGTTGTTTGTAATTTACCAAATGGGACTGAGATCCATGAATCCCATAACAAAGTCCTTGGTGACTTCAATAGGGATAGGTAAAAGCTTAGTGCTTGTGAGCATTATTAAGAGGGCTTAAGAAGATTATACTTAAGTCGGAGTAGGAATTGTTCTAAACCAAAACCATCTTGACCAGCCATGGTCAAGGGGATAGACAATATTGATCAATTAAGATCAAAGATAAAGGTACATAGGTACTTCGAGGGATCTAGGAGATAACCAACAAGTAGACCAATCGAGGACGACGGGGTTGTCCATGATCTATTTTACAAGGAGACCTAAGGTAAGGATAATTAGGGTTGGTAGGGTACAAACCCTAACCCAAAGAAAAAGGGGAAACAAGCAACCTAGCTTGCCAAGACCCTGGGATCTCGCCAAGTTGTGAACGATCCACGATCGAATGCTAGGAGTATTTAGAAAAAAGGAATCACACCTTAGCAGTTGGTCGTACGAATGACCTCAGAAATGACCGTGATTGTACACTTAGGTACATTATTTGAACTTCTTTGCTCAAGGAACTAATTCAAGGCAAAACACTTAATTCTTCCAGTTAAAAGCCTGGAGGGAGAGGCAGGTTCAGTTACCTCCAACTGCCTGCCTGGCCCTATCCAAGGGGGTTGATTAGCCGCACTGGGTATATGGAACAAACCCGGCGTGAGAGGTCTCTGTCTGGGTACTGATTGGAGCGGGAGGACGCTTGGGTGCCAGGGGAGGCTCTGGTTGTAAATTCCTTGCCTCAAAATCTCGCACAAGAGGCCGACATGACTCGAGATGGGATCTCGATGCCTGTGTACTAGTCTACCGGCGAAACTTGGAGCAACAATCCAGTTGATTGCTGGGATAGCCTTCGGACATGATACTTGATGTATTACGGGACTATGATAAATAAAGATCATATATTTGAAAAAGGAACTTTCTTGACATTGTTTTTGTGTCAGTGCCTAAGTTATGTGAAGGAACCTATGTTTAAATTGATTAATTAAGGAATCTGCTTTTGCATGTCAAACATAATGTGGTATGTAATTAGATAACTAAGAAACCTGAGGAAAGTGCGGTGGACGTAACTTGGGTCCGTCCTAGGAAGGGTGGTCCCGGTTAGTTGGAAACTTTAATTCTCAAAAGATGTGATAACAAAACTGTGAAGACCTAGAGTCGGTAGAGTTAGAATCCCGATTTATGTTGTTTTAGGGGAGTGGAATGGGACTATGCCTTATGGGCAGAGAGGTTGAGCTTCACATCCCTCTCGTTTCCCATTCTCCATGAACCAAGTGCAGCATAAATCTGCTTCGACTCTGTTGTTCCTACGCAAAATGGTTCATCTGGAGCTTGACGCTAGCTACCTTCTAGAGACTTTGCTGATAGGAAAGAAACCCTGATCCTAAGTGGGAACGGCCGGACACTTCCACTCAGGGAAAACTCGGGAAGACCTAGATCATAAACCCTATGACATTCCTTACGAGTGCCAGGTGGCACTAGACTCTGTTCCCAATGGGCTTCTAAGACGTGTCCCACAAGTGGACGAGCGGACATGTTACAGTTGGTATCAAAGCGAACCAACGAGATCTAAAGGTAGTAAGGGGGGTGAATAGAAGATGCGCAATCACTTCATTAATGAAGTGGGTCCCCTGGTCGCTAACTAGTTCGATGGGGCAGTCGAATGGTATGAATTCTTTTGCCCAAGCTGAAATATTGTAAAAGGGTAAGTACTAAAGCAATCAGCAAGTCATGAATTGCATTGGTAAGACCCTTTCCTTATCCAAATTTTCCAGATTTCATTCAATTGCATCTCATGAAAGGGGCTGTATGAATATTTCAACAATGCATTACATGCCGGTTGATTAGAATAGAATGCCATTGCCATGTTGATATACCCATCGAGGAAAAGGGTGGATACCGGGGGAGATAGTGGGACAAAAGAGAGGTGACCCTCCCTCACTATCAAAGATCCCGAAGGGGTGCAACCAACCGACCCAGGGGGAACTTTGCCCACCTCCCGGTGATTTGAAGCCCATGTAGGGAGCCTGTCATGCCATTTTATCCCTCCTCACATAGGTACAACAAGTAGAGAATTGAAGATTGAAGAGTTTCCAAAGGCTCAAGTATCTTTAGGATCAAAATAGGGTAAAACAGGGATTTTACAGGACACTGCAGGGCATTTACAACTTGTTACAGGTATACCCTTCATTATTGAAGTACAACTACAGGTACTACAGGGTATCCATAAGTCCTATTCAGCCTTTTATAGGGTTTGGTAACCATTTGGGGTTACTATTTTACCTTACAGTGTCAAAATAGGGCATTCACAAGTCAAAACACGATGTAGGCCTAGACATTTCAGACTTAAAGATTGAGTTGCATAATTTTCTTTCCTCACTCTATTATAGCGTGGTATAGCTCATCTCAAAGAGGGCATTCTTGGCTTCTATTTAAACTAAAAAGTTTTGGAATCGGAGTTCCCTAGCCAAAGTTATATCCATTTTCCTGATAGGGGCTACTGCAGGATTGCACTATTATGGCAAGGCATAAGGGTAAAAATAAGGTCAAGGATGATTATGCTCAACAAATCAGAGATTCCATGTTGGATAATGTACCTCAAGAGAGCCCTAAGAGCCTCAACAACAAGGGGAAATGAGTGTACTGAATGATACCTTGTGTGTACATGAACAAAGGCATAGAGAATGTGATGAGGCCCTATTATCAAGAATGGAACAAATGGTTTTGTCTATACTGATCAAACAAAGTCTTCCATTGAGAATTTAGTAGATTCAATGACTCAAACAAAGGCTTCTATTGACAAGTTGGTGTAATCCAATGCTCAAATTGTGGCTCAATTCTCTCAATGGATGTAGATGCAAATGGGATCTAAAGAAGCAAAGGAGAAAGCTTATTCAAACATTGAGCTTTCAGTGCCACTTTAGCCATCTAACCAAAATGGTCATGGTCATGGAATTATTGGACAAAGAGGCATCCCAAATAGCCAATATGAAGTAAGTGAGACTTCACAAAGGCATGATGACTATTTGGGCAGTTTGAATGGAGCCAACTCTCAAGCTTTTGGGCTAAATACTCAACTTCCTAGGGGTCCTTTACCAACGGGAAGATTACATAGTGGTTCCCAGCCACCTATTGAGAGATTTCCATCTCAATTTGGGGTTTCAATGCATGGCACTCATGATCAGTCTATTTTGGGACAGCAACCATCATCTCAATCCGTGAGGTGTAGAAGAGTGGTAGAGGGGCCATAGTAATTAATCGAGGGATGCTCCCTTTGTCTATTTTACATGGTGTACAACATCAATATGTGTAGGGATTCCTTGTGATAAGTTTGGAAGGGGATCCATTGGACTATGAGCCATACAAGTGCAAATATCTAAATTAGAAGTTAGATCTGTGTGTAGCCTCCAAACACTCCTGGTCGCAAGGCCATGGGGTGTTTTGATTGAGCATAGAGGCCTTGCTAGAGTCTTAGAGCTAGTGTTGGGTCTATTTTAGGTCCCAACATATACTTATGTAGGCACAACAACAACAAAAAGTGATGCGACCTTCTACTAAAAAAGAAATTGTTGTGATGAATGCTCTACAAGCTATAGAGTGTGAGATAAAGTTGTATAACATTAGGAATGTATCTCCATATTTGCATACCTATGCTCAAAAGATGGAGTTCTTTGGGATAGCTCAACTTGCATGGAATCAATATTTTTTGCGAGTCACTATACATGAATTGAAAGCCTAAGTTACTGCATTGTACATGCAGGATGCTAACTGGGTAGCTTTCAAGAAGACACTCCCGGAAGAATTTTACATTGAAGACACTAATTTAATTACTTGCAAAACTTTCCAAGAGTGGGTTCTAAAACCCAATAATGGTATTGTGGCTATAGAGTTATTAAGAGAATTTGAAAGTTGGCTTGAGCAGTTAGATCTTGCAGAACAACAAGCTCTTACAAGTCAAAATTTTGAATTTTTTATACAAGAAGCAGATCCTAAGCTTCAAGAGAAGCTTGATGATTTGTTAAAGGATCGGACTACAAATATATGGCTTAAAATAGAGTGGAGGCATGTTAAGTAAGCTGCTATTGCACTGGTGAAAAAGCATAGAAGAAAAGAAAGATTGCATGTATCTAGCTTGCCTACTATTATGGGAAAATAAGCTTATGTATCTAGTAAGCCACCCACTTCTATGACTAACCCTATGGATGCACCTACTATTCCCATTGTTAGGGAATATGTATTAGATGAATTGGTTAAAGGCATATGGGATCTTCAATTGAAGGTCACAAAATTGGATAAGAAAGGACAAGAGGAAACGAGACGGGCAGTAGCCCCTGAAGCATGAAAAAGATGTATGTGGTGTGATAGTTTGCAGCATGAAAGGAAGGATTGTGTTGCTTATTCAAGAGGACTTGGCATGACATCTCATCTTTTGGAAAGATGGCAAGATCCATGCACAAGAAATAGGATTGCCTCTTGCTTTGAATTTTGGAAAGTGAGGTATGCAAAAGTTGTTGGAAGACTTGGATGTCTGGAATGCTTATGTGGCTATACATGCATCCTGTATTTTTGAACTATCCATACTATGGACACTAATACTAATGACCAATATGATATTGACTCTTTAGATTAACAAGAAAGCTAGATGATGATGCACTCCAAGGTTTTTCAAAGTATGTCCCCGTAACGGCGTGGCATCAAAGGATGTGCAAGTTTAGAGGGGATTGGATGTCGTTCTGCTACATGGACACAGTGTGAAAAACCCTGGAGTGCATCATCATCCAGCTTTCTTATTCATCTAGAGAGTCAATACCATATTATTAATTAGTGTTAGTATCCACAGTATGAATAGTTTCAAAATACCAGATTTTTAGACAAGTTTAGCCTAATTTATATATTCTGGATATTATTTCTTGTAAATATCCTGAAAAGGTGCAAAAAACTTCTAGAATAGGGTGATGTGCAAAAAGCAAGTGGCTTTTCAGCTAGTTTTGGGAGATCTCATGCAAAAACAAGGGGCTTCTGAATTCACTAGCACACAGTCATATTTTTTAGGCAGCAAACAACTCTCTAAACAAGGAGAAGAAGAAGGAGCAAATTGGGAGAATTCAAACTAGGTGTCCTGAGGTTTTACCTGCCTTTCAAAGCCAAGGGAATCATTAGATTTTCCTTCTAAGCATCAAAGAAGAAGTGAGTGTTTGGTGTGTGTTTTTGGTCTATTAGGGAGCTCCATGAGATCTAATGCTTGAAGATGACTTTCGAATAGTCCTAGACCAGGATTTTGTTTATCTTCTCAGGTTCTATCAATACATAATGCTTTGAATAATTGATCTTTGTCTTTATCTTGTGTACCTCTTGTCTATTCTTTTTCTTCTCTTCTATCTCCTATTCTCTACTTTCTTCTCTTAATGATCCCCGATGGATATTGCCTTTTGACTAGAACCCCTCCGACATTGGTAAACCCGACGTGAAAGTTCATCGGAAGCAAAGATAGGATGGAAGAACCTTCAAGCACAATTTCTAGTGATGTGGTTTTCACTACAACATATACATGCTATAACGATGTTTATAATGACGTTTTCTTTATATATGAAAAATATCCCCATCGTCGCTATTAGCGTCGCTACAAAACCGTTGCTATTTTCCTCGCTATTTTCATCGCTAATTTCGTCGGTAGCTAATACCGATGAAATTAGCAACGAAAATAGCGACGGTTACAGAGGAATTTTCGACGCTAATACCGACGATTGCAGAATTATTTTGCGACACTAATATCGACGGTTGCAAAAAAAAAATTTTGTGGCAGAGCTGCAGATGCAGCCTTGCCACAGTTAGAGCCACTCAGGGCTAAGAGACAATTCTTGCTATCAAAGAAGTTAGACAATCGATCCCAAATAATGACAAGACTTTGCAAACAAGTACTTTCATGACATTAATTAACACAAATGTGCATTGCATTGATAAAGAAAATAACAGAACTTAAATTGAGAAGTGCTACTGCGATAAAGCAAATATGTATACACATGTACATCAATATGTGGTGAATAACATGGAGATGTGTATATGGAGTCATGCTACAACATAGAAGTCTGAATCATATACACTTAGCTATTACATATGGAGGATAGAGGCCATAAGGCCTTACATAATACAAGATGGGGAGTAATCCTATGTAGCCTAATCTGCTCTCTACGACTCATCTGCATCAGACAACTCCTCTCGCTGTAGTGGCATATTGAAGGGAGCCTGCAACATCAAATACATATATAATTGTGAGTACCAAATACAAACTGACATATAATGACAGATTTTTCAAATTAGGAATGATATTTATTACTACTTACCAGTCCTCCGTGAGCATAGAGCTTCTCGATTAGGGCACTCAAGCCATGCTTCTCCCCGTATGTCATCTCTAGTGCAGTCGGGTCACGATTCGTAAAAACTTGCTGTGGCACACAAACATTGAAAAACAATGTACTTGAGATTCATGTTCGAAATACATACATCAACATGGATGTCATTAAATTAGAGTACTCTACCCTATTAATACTTACAAAATCTGCCAGGAATGTTGCATAGCCGCTGCTACCAAGGTGATGCACTGATCCTGCGTCCAAGCGCGCCTTTGCTGCGTCCTTCTACTGCTTCCACTTGTCTGGAGTGGATGTCGCCTCATCCTAGAGATTACTCCAGTCCTCTGTATCCAGCCACTCCGGCTTTGATTTTCCCTGCTTGACTGCTTCGCGTGCATCAGACCGCCTATGCGACTGATAGTCACGCATACGCATCATCATCCACCCTCTCGAAAATCTATCATTGCTAGAGGGCTGAGGGAACTCTCGATACAATGTATCGATTATGTACTCCTTGCTGGCATCTGGGATCTGCTTCCACTTGTCTGTAATGTTGTGTCGAAATACTTGTTGGCACAACTCATGCATCCTAGTGTTGGCACAACTCATGCATCCTAGAGATGACAGCTTTTCCCTCATCATTCATGTATAAATGGCCACTGGCCTTATCTATGAGATACGAGTAACCTGCAAGATTTTGCAAATGGGTACTTTCATGACATTAATACAAATGTGTCAAACACAACTTGAACTGATAAGTGCTACTGCAAAAAAGGATGCAAAAATACATACCTGGAGGAGTGGGTTTCGTGTACTTCTTGTCGGCCCTAGGAGTGATCGGTGGGGTGCGTGAAGGAGTGGGAGTAGTAGACGTCTGTCCACCACCGCTAGTGAAAGATGGTGTCGACTCCTTGGTGGTAGTGCGAGTGGGAGAGGCTGCATCTGTATCCCCACAACAGGAGCTGTTTCCTCCTCGACTACATGACTCTGAAGCAAAGCAAGACCTGCGACTACGTCTACTGGGAGACCGAAGCATCGGACCGTCGAGAGTCTGCCAATTGTGCTGAGGTGGAATGGGAAAGCTGTGCATCGGCTCTATCTCTGACCCATGCTAGCTACTCCGATGAGAAATGCGCTAGCATCGCATCAATGTCGTCATCTATAAAATCGCGACTCATCCTGTCATCCGTGCCCAAATCCTAAACCTGCATATACAAGGAAAAATAATAATATTAGATAATGAAAACACTCACTTCCATTTCTCTCTCTTTCAACACTTCCTAACCTACATTGCAAAGCAACACAAAGCAACACAAAGATCGAAGAGAAACCAACACTTTATAACCTACATTGCAAATCAAAACAAAGATTGTAAAGAAACCAAAACAAGGCATATCGTCGTGCTCTCTTCTTTTTCCACGACCTCTTCATGCGGGTGACGCTCCTCTCCTCGCGTGTGGCTCACGACTTGCTTCCTTGCTCACCTCCCTCTCTTGCTCACCTCCCTTTCTCTTTCTCTCCGCCTTCGCCTTGCTTTTGCAATTCGTGCGTGTTTGAAAGAAACATTCGGGTTTCTGCAAAATGTTACCAGAGTAAGTCGTCGCTATTAGCGTCGCTATTTACGTCGCTATTTGCGTCGCTAAATAGTGATGCTAATAGCGATGTTTTTAGCGACACTAATAGCGATGCTAATACCGACGCATTTTTTGACTTAAAATATTTCAAGGATTAGCAATGTAAATAGCGACGCCGAAAAAAAACGTCGCTACTTAGCGTCGCTATATGTGTGTACCCTTGTAGTGTTCATAGCAGTTAGTGGAGAATATGAACATATCTATGGAGGTACAACAACAACAAGTGATGCAAGCTTCTGCTCAAACAAAAATTGTTGTGATGAATGCTCTACATGCAGTAGAACGTTAGATGAAGTTTTTTAATGGTAGGAATGTATCTTCATATTTTCATACCTATGCTCAAAAGATGCAACTCTTTGGGATGGCTCAACTTACATGGAACCGGTATTTTGTACGGGTCACTATACATGAATTGAAAGCCCGAGTTACTGAATTCTACATATAGGATATTGACTAGGTAGCTTTCAAGAAGGCACTTTCGGAAGAATTTTTCATTAAAGTCACCAGTTTGATTACCTGCGAGACTTCCTAGGAGTGGATTCTAAAACCCAATAAGGGTCTTGTGGCTACAAAGTTATTAAGAAAATTTGAAAGTCCATTTGAGTTGTTAGATCTTGTAGAACAACAAGCTCTTGCAAGTCAAAAAATTGAATTTTTTATACAAGCAATAGATTCTGAGCTTCAAGAGAAGCTTGATGATTTTTTAGAGGATCACACTATAGAGTGTTGAGAGTATATGCATATGAACCCTCCTTATGCAAGAGTGGATATGAGCAGGCAGGTGTGAATGGTCCTGAGGGGAAGGGGAAACCCTAACCCTAGCCAATTGGGGCTATATAAATAGCCCAAAGGTCTACATCAACGTTTTAGTGAGAGTGACCCAAGTTGTACTTTCATAAGCAAGACTTGTTCTTGTCTTGTGTGCTCTTCTCTCCCTCTTGCACACACCCTCTAGCTTCCACTCTGATTTTGCATACAAAGACATGGCTTAAAATAGAGCGGAGACATGTTAAGGAAGTTGTTACTACACTAATGAAGAAGAATAGAAGAAGAGAAAGATTGCATGTATCTAACTTGCCCACTATTATGGGCAAAATAGTTTATGTGTCTAGTAAGCCACCCACTTCTCTGGCTAACCCTATGGCTGCACTTATGGGAAGCTGCAAATCAACCATCTCCCTAGCATGTTATGGAAGAGGTTGGGCAGGAATAGAAACATGATAGCAAACAAGAGGGCAAAAAGAAGGGCAAGCAGCGAGGATATAAGTTGTAGTTTGATATTGAGATAGCCATAGATCTTAAGAAGGTACTTGAAGAATGGATTTTGATTAGTCGAGTGAAATTCACCTTGGAGAGGTGCTTGGTATCACCAAGTGATAATTTCATGGAAAAATCATTGACATAATTAAGAGGAAGTATCACTTTCTTGGTAATACCACTAGTGCATTGCTGCAAGTTGAAGAGGAAACTTGCTTGTTGGGCATTCTAACTAAACATGAGCATGGTGTAAATGCTGGTTTATCTATGCAGGATACTGCTAATTAGTGGATGGTATGTGAAAAAGAGAAGAAAGTGATTGAAAATGCATTGTATTTTGTAGCAATATGCATGGATGAGTAAGGCAGATGCAACAATATGGGGAAGAGAGTCTAGGATTTATTCCTTGGAGTCATTACACAAGAAATCACTAGGCAAGGGCTATCATTGAAACATGAGTTTGAAAATAGGGGAACTTGAAACTCCTTGTGTTGCTTTGCTTGACTGCCAATCCAATATTAATGTCATTGAGCATGGATTGTATGAGAATGGTGCATGGCCTATGGAAATTGATCATGGTTGATGTATGAAGGCTACAAATAATTCTTTAGGGGAGCTCTATGCTACATGTCCTAATGTGAAAGTAATGATTTGTGATGTACAAGAAGAGCAACACTTCTTTGTGCAAGGTAGTTCCTCATATGCAATGATTTTGGGACAGTTGTATATTACAATAGTGTGTATGGAAAAAAGGTGCTTGATGATGGTCCTACTTATGCAAGAGTTAGAAGCAAGAATGGGAGGAAAGCAGTCCGATTTCTTACCATTTTTTGTTAATCATCCTAGGAATCGAGATACGGTTCGAGAGTCTCCTTTGCCTCCAAATGCAAGGGAATTGAAAGACCCAAATTTTCATTGAGCACTATTATAATGCGGGCCTACCATAGTGCTGTTCAAACGATGTACTTGCCTCTTGATGGAATGAAGCATGTATTTACTATTGGTTATTCTCAATTTACAACAAACAATTCATGTTGGTTTAAGCCTATGGAAGCTATGTGCAAGGCAGAACACATATCTATGAAATGGGCTACTAAAGAATTGAGAGCATTGGGGTTGTTAGCTGAAAATGAAGGCATTTTAGGCCTCTTTTATAGACTATATATTCCTAACACTATGGCTAAAATTTCAGCAACTATATATACATGCAGAAAATGAGATTAAAATAGAGTGTTGTCAGTATGTTCTTTGGATATGTATGATGTTATAGCATTATTTACTCAGCAGGAAGGATTACAATGGACTGAAGCAATTGTGGAGACAAAGTATAAGATAGTTGACAAAAATGTGAAACCAATTGCTTTTTTGCTTCCACTAGATAGTAAGGGTGTGCATGAGAAAGTGTCAAGACAACCAAGTTTATGGGATCCTAAAAATATAGCTCATCTGTTTACAGCTAAAACATAATAGGAATTGAAAGTTGGTGTGGAAGGGTTTCTTTTGCTTGTTGAAAGAGATTGTTTTATGCAGATGCTTGCTAGGCATGGGAAAGCATTTGCATTTCAACCAGCTGAAATAGGTTGTGTGGATCCAAATGTTGTCTCTCTTATAGTAATATTTACTGTGCCACATGCACAATGGAACTGATGGGACCAAAAATGGGCTGGCACTGGCTATGGCACTAGCTGGGGACCTCATGCACACAACACACAACTCCACCACTCTTTGCCTAGCGGGCCAAGAGCATCTGTAATAACTAAATGCACACTAGATACATCTAATATTGTGTTTGGCTGAATAAGAGTCCAACGGCACCTTCCCCAAAACCCCTCAAAGGGGTATCCCACACATATTGGCAATAAGTGCCACGTATCACAGACATAGGAGGCACGCCATCGGCTGATTGCTGTGACCCCACTGCAGCTATCCTACATCTTGGGGATTGGCCTCTTGATGTGATGCTTTTACATATATACACATTTGCACAAGAGTCCTCTCTTTGTCAGCGAGATCCAAGAGATACCATGTTTCTCACCAATAAATTTTCCCAAGAAATGAACAGCTAACCTATGGCAAGGGGAATCTCACCCTCTCAAGCGTGGGCCAACTATAATTCAAACAATTGCTATGCATTTCCAGGAGTTGATACCACATGTATGATCAATGCAATAGTGGATGTCTCATCATACACAAATAGTTATGTTTCGAAATCAGCCTATGTGCTAGTGCGCAAATAGTCTTTCCATGAATTCCAACTAATATGTATATACTTCGTTGCAAGAATCTAGCACCAAGGCAAACCTTGTGCTACTAGATCCCTAATTTCCAAATAGGCCGTTTCCTAAATGCTATGCATACAAAAAACAACTAGAATTTGTATTATTTCAACCCTCAAACTATTGCATGAAATCCTACTTCCCCTCACCGTTTAAGTTTTGCTTCGTTGCATAGGTATATAGAGGTTGTTTTGTCATGGTTTAGTGTATAAAAAGCAATAAATCACACTTGACAAAAAAATAGGGCAAACTGAGGCCAAACCTCATGCTTTGCCACTATCATACATCCGCAACCACTTATTATATTTTTTTTGTATTTTTCTAAGGTATATTCCTATTTTCTCCATTTTCTCTATTTTTTCAATAAAAATTTGATATATTTTCAGAGCGTGGCTCTTGATTCTCAGAACAGTAGAAATATATATCTTATTGGCATTTTATCCCATGCGTATTGGTTTATCCCACCGAAAACACCAAAAATCCCATTTTCCTTACAAAAACCGTGTTTTACGGGTTTGTAAAAGTTATTTTTAGTATAGAATAAATAGTAAACAGCATGTCTTTCAATTTTCACTCCATAAGAACAACATTGGCTAAATCAAATGTAAAAAACAATTAATTTTCCTTCGTAAAATAGAATTACCAATTTTTTTCCTTGTTTGCAGGTTTTAAAATCTGATGCAGGACTGTAGATCAGCCCTCATTCAAGGCTCAGCCTACCTCCTAATAGCTAACTCTAGCCCTTCATCGATCTGGGAGTGATTCGATACCATGCCGGACAAGTATCCTTCAACCGGTTCTCTTCTTCTTCATGGGTGTGAACTGCCCCTTAAGGGGAGAGAGAAATACTAAAAAATGAGATTTTCAAATCTTTCATTAAAATGGGCAAGCTTGCAGCCATCATGTTCCTCTCCCTACCCTGATCGAGAATCTCCCTCTCTCTCTCCAAACGGGTTTGAATCAGAGAGGCATCCAGCAAAAATGAGGAGGCGCATTGACGCTTCCCTCTGTTCGACAATTTTTGCATTAGTTTCAAGGCTTTTATTAAGCCTAAGGTTTTAAAACATTAAAATAACATGTTCATCTTTTTGTGTTCACACTGTCTTGCAAGTGGATTTTTCAATTTTGAAGGCCCAAACGAACTCTGATTTCCAATCCGACTAGACACGCAGCTTTGTGGCATCCAACTCCATCAATCTAGCATCTCCCACACACTTTACGGCTTCCTAGTCTGGTAGTTGCTTTATAACGTCGAGCCTTGCGGAGATTAAATGGAGGGTCACACAACCTCTGATTGATGAACTGAGACTTGTATTGGATTCTTGATGTCAAAATGCATTTAGGAAAACTCTAGCTCGACCATCCGCCACAGTTTGATTTTTCATGAAAATTGGCTCTTTAACACCTTTCGAGCACTTTCCGGCTCCAAAACAAGCTTCAACGCTTCAAGAACGGGTCCAAATCGAGTCCTAAAATCCAACTCTCAGTTAGCTTCTTGAACTTCCGATCTTTAAAATCTTCTATCAAAGCTTCTAGATTAAAACTATATTCTTGAATAATTTTCTTCGTCTTGAAAATTTCCTCATGATTTCTCTTGAGTTCTAGATTTTCATAGTTTTCCTAACAGTTTCTAGCCTATAAGATGTTCTAATAATCTATCAAGTAAATACTCTAAGATTGTAGTATTTCTTAAGAGACTTATCTTATTTCTATTGAATTCAGATAGAAATTTTTAGAAAAACATGTGGTATTGCAATTGGTAAAGGGTTGTTATCCGTACTTGTGACTCAGTTAATGACTCTCGTGCTCACAACTCCAACTATTGTTTCCACATTAGTAGGATCATTCGCGACTCCCGCTTTTGAATTCTTTCTCTTCGGGGCCATGATGGATATATGATTCGTAGAAGAAAAAGAACATGGCCGTAATACCGGCTAGAAAAGGTGTAAGGCTCTTGTTGATTTGATGATGTAGGCCTCGTGGATGGTTCTTCTTACCTCATGGAGAGCAATACTTCTCTCTTTCTCACCTTGTCTAGTAAGGTTAAGAATAAGAGTAGCTCTTTCTCTAGTATAGAGCAAGAGCGAGAGAATAGGTATGATATATCTCTCTCTAATAGATGGAGTAAGAACAAGAGTAGAGGTATGACCTCTAACCAGATAGATAGAATAGGATAGATTTCTTCAGTGTCTCCTCTCCTTGGATTAGAGTGAAAGAGGATGAGAGACCTTTAGTGTATCCCCTCCTTGGGTTGAATGGAATGATGTCTCCTCCGCTCGTGGAATAGAGTCTCCTCCTTCTCGATCAGCATCTCATCCTCGTCAAGATTGCTCTTGTCTATCCTGCTAGTCATCCCCATGCCCTCAATTTATAGTTTTTCAAAAAGGGGAGGGGGGGTCGTTGATCAATAGCATGATGATTTTTTTAACCTGTACTTTTTTTTTGGGGGGGGGGGGAGGGTATTATCCCTCCCAATCTACAACAATGCGAATGCTGACGTCCATGATGAGGAGGATATTGTTGACGTTTGTGATGATGTTGTTGTTTTCATTCGGCCCTTTTTTCTCCCCTTTTTTTTTACGAAAGAAAACTTCACAAAAAAGTTTATGTAATTCATAAGAACATTACATCCTCTTCTCCTTAGAGGAGTCGAGATGTCCTCATATCAAGAGAAGTTGGAGGTGTTGTTTACATAGGGTTTCTTCATCAATCCAAGTGGCATCTTCCTCAGGATAATCCTTCTATTGGATGAGATATTCTCTAAGGGTCCTATTCCTAAGGATTCTTTTTTCTACATCCAAGATTCTATCAGGTTGAAGTTCAAGTATACATTGGCTTGGCATTACAACTTATTGATCATAAAGAATATGATCAGGATTAGGTGCATAGGGCTTTAAGAGACTTACATGGAATACATCATGAACTTTTAGGGTTTCAGGAAGTTGCAGCTTATAAGAATTAGGTCCAAGAGCCTTTATGACTTTGTAAGGTCCACATATCTTGGGCTTAGCTTCTTGAATTTTCCCAAGGATAAAGAACTTCTCTTTGGGCATACACGGATAAAAACCTTGCCCCCTTCTTAGAAGATTCACTATTTTCTCCTTAGGTCATCATAGGCTTTCTACCGATCCTTGGAAATTTGTATGTCTTTCTTGATGGTTTTGACTTGTTTGTCCATCTCTTCAAGCATCTTCTTAGAAGCTTCAACCTTCAAGGTAGTGTCAAAGAAGTTTAGCGGAGTTAGGCATTCTTGCTCATATAGAGCTTGAAATGGGGTCATCTGAATGCTATGATGATAGGACTCATTCTAAGAAAATTCCACCAAAGGTAGATATTGTATCCACCGTCTGGGTTCTTTGCAACAATATGCCCTAAGTATTTCTTCAATAACCTGATTTACATATTCTGTCTGCCCATTAGTTTGAGGGTGATAAGTTATACTAAAACAAAGCTGTGTGCAGAGAGCTTCAAATATTCCCTTCCAAAAATGCGAAGTGAATAGAGAATCACGATTGTTGATAATTCTCTTTGGCAATCCATGAAGTCTAAAGATTTCTTTGAAAAATAACCTAGCAATATCTGAGGCTTTGTAGCTGGTTTGACCAGCATAATGTGGGTAACCTTAGTCAACATGTCCACAATTACCATGATCGAGTTGTATCCTCTTGGGTAATTCAACTACAAAGTCCATAGTAATGAATTCCCATTTCATATGAGGAATATCAAGTTGTTGTAGCTTTCTTGGCAACTTAACTCGTTCGGCTTTTATTCGTTGGCAACTCAAGCATTCGATTACATATTTAAGTACGTCACTTTTGAGCTTCTCCTAATGATAGCTTTTCCTAACTGCATTGAGAGTTTTGGCATAGCCATGATGTCTTGAAAATGGGGAATCATGAGGTTCCCATAGTATCTTCTTCTTATGTTCTTGACTTGAAGGAATACATAATCTTGTCCTGAAGTAGATAAGTCCTTCATCAACAAAGAAGTTAAGATATTTTGTCTTAGGTTTAGAATTTTGTTCTTTATTCTGAATTTCCTTTAGCATTTGCTGATATTTGGGATCACTATTCACCTTCTCCTTGGCTAGCTCGATGATGGGATTGCTAGGCATTGATATCATTGTAGCTAGTGTTTGAGCTCTAGGAGGTTTCTCTAAGATAAGTGTATTGAGAAATGATTTGTGGCTTAAGGCATCTACAACTACATTCTCTTTGCCCGATCTATATTTGATCTCAAAATCATACTCTTGCAAGACTTCGATCCACCGACGTTGTCTCATATTTAGATCTGATTGAGTGAAGATCCGTGACTTAAGAAGGGTGTAATATAAAGGGGTTATTTACATATTGAATAGGAAAGGGTTATGTTTTATTCATGAAAAAATTATAGATAAAGATATTTATAAATAGGCATTGAACGCACGTGATGTAGAGGATATATACATATAGTAACTTCCCTGAGGACACACCTAACCTAACCCTAGGACTTGATGCCTTGAATGCTAGTCTCCCAAAAAAAGGAAAATTTTTGACATGCATGTAACCATAAAGCATAAATGAAAAGGAATCGTAAAGGAAGGACATTACTTGGACTTGGCCACAAGTACCTTCTGTGTAGCAAGAGGCTCTCTCTAGGTACTCTATTGAATCTGTTTAGTGCAACACTAAAACAAAAAAAACCATTAATCGCATCTCTACCAAATGACCAAATGTTCCTCTTGGCCTAATGAGGTAAACCATTTTATTGCAAAATAAGCGGCCCTCTTTTCCTAACAAAAATGTAGCTATAAAGCACACCAATCAACATCTTATTGCTAAAAACAAACCCTTGGTCACCACATAAACCTTGCTAAAGCACAGAACTAGACCAAGGGGATGGGCTATTCAAGCCCT
Organism: Lygodium microphyllum; assembly: GCF_053477565.2. Classification (NCBI taxonomy): domain Eukaryota; kingdom Viridiplantae; phylum Streptophyta; class Polypodiopsida; order Schizaeales; family Lygodiaceae; genus Lygodium; species Lygodium microphyllum. The sequence continues at coordinate 77,499,788 of NC_141163.1, read as the reverse complement.
ACACTAAATGCATCAAACTATTAGCTAACCCCCTACATAAATAGCAAGGGGAATCCTACAAATATTCCATTTAACAATCCAATGCATCCATGACAGAATAGAAAGATGGTCAATTGCTACATGGCTCATAACCCGTACTAACCATCAATGGCCAAAACAAGACACGTTGGCAAGCAATCCCCACAATAGCCGTAAACTAACATCAAGGAGGAAATCATAAAAACCCTTCAAGACCACAATTAAGAAAGATATGTTCAAAAAATGCATAATTAGCTAAGGAATCTGCAAAATGATTCCATTTTCAAGGATATAAGATGGCATGTCACTAGCTCAAAGATCTCAAGGATGTTGAAGGTTGCATGATGGTACATCCTTAGAATGAGATCTCTCACATTATAGGTCCCATTCAATTGGTTGATCACTAAATGTGAGTCACCTTTCACCAATACTACCGGTGAATACCACCACATTTGGCTAGATTCAACCCCATGATCAAGGCATTGTAATCCACCATGTTATTTGTAAAAGTAGTACATAAGTACACTCCCATTTTTAAAATGACTCAATGACAAGGATCTTTAATGATAACCCCTACACTCGCATGCTTAATAGGTCCTTGAGAATCTCCATCAAAATATAAGGTGTAAACCTAAGCTTCATTGATACAGCCAACCATAATGATGAACCTACTCATACTTGTGATAATCAAAGTCTAATAAAGAGAGAGGGTGTAGAACAAGTACAATCCCTCCTTCCTCACTGAACTCAATAGGGATGCTAGTAAGAATCCTATGATAGTGGTGGTAATAGACTAGAATATCCCATGTAAAAGATCCATCTTGCCATTCAGTAATGTGATAACCCTTACTCCACTAGATCACTCTTCCTTGGTAGTAACGTTGCTATAAATATGGATGTTCAAGGTAGGAAATAATTCTCTCCATCAAATAGTCTCGGTACCCTCTGCAAGGTTAAGCGGGATCATCCTGAAGGACGTGCAAAGGCACCAAGTCTGATGTTAGCCCCTATACATAATAGGGATTCAATTTATTGGAATTTACTTTAGTTTTTAACTATACCCCTGCAAATATGCTAAAAGGGCTATAGAGCCATTCTTTTCTAGAACAATCTTATAAAAGGACCATCCCATTTGGGTCCCAACTTGCTTGGAAAAAGCTCATGATAGACATCATAATATAAAACTAGTTGATCCTTGGTAAATTTATACTTTTTAGCCTAAAGGCCATGAAGCATTTTCATTCATTTCTTCCCTACTTCATCAGGATGTGCAAGGAAAATGAACCTTTCTTGCAACGAATCCTCTTCTTCCAAAGAATGATTTAGAGCAAACTTTATTATAGGCAACTCAATCTCCAAAGGTAAACACACTCTTCCCCCATATACTAATTAAAAGGGGTGTGGCCTGTAGCTATTTTGAATGTCATATTATAAGCCCAGACAACCATGTACAACTTCTTATCCTAATCATGATTATCTTCAGATACAGTCTTGGATAAAATCCCCACAAGCTACTTATTAGTACTCTCTACTTGCTCATTAGCTTGGGGGTTGTAAGGTGTATTCTTATTATGTTTAATATTCAATGCTTTTGTTAAAGCCTCAATCACTTTTTCTAAAAGTATGTTCCACAATTAGACACTAACTCCTTAGGTGGACCAAAATGACAAACAATCTGCTCCAAAATAAAACTAGTCATTTCCTTGGCATTATCCTTTATCATAGGGTAGGCTTCAAACACCAATTCATGAAATAGTCTATTGCCACAATAATATAATGCTTTTGTGTAGTTCACCAAGGATGTATAGGTCCTACAAAATTAATGCTCCCTTCTCAAAATATAGTATAGCTAAAATAGGAGCTAGTGGGCGCTTCCTATTCTCCCTATTATCTTGTCTCTTATATGTATCACATCTCCTAGAATAGGAAAATGCATGTAGAAAATAGATGGCCACCAATATCAAGCTATCAAAGCTTTCTGTGTAGTCAACAATGTAGCAAAATGCCCTCCATAAGTGGAGTCATGACACTCTTCTAAGATAAATGGAACCTCATTAGGCATAGCACATCAATGATAAACACCATTGATCCCTTGTTGATATATGGTTCCCATGATCAAGGAAAATTTCAAGGATTAATACCTAATTTTCCTCTTTTCAACCTTCGATAAAGTAGCTTCATTCTTTCCTGTGGATAGATAGTACATTATAGCAACATAAAAATATGGAATAGAGGCTCTATTGATTTTGAATAGACGCTTGAGGTTACTACCTTCATCCAAGACTTCCTTTGGCTTGCCAAAATCCACAAGACATGCAATGATACCCTATAACTTTGGCGGCTTACTCTTAATTTCATAATCAAACTCCTCCAAAGTTATTAGCCACTTCATTATGGATACTCAAGCGGCTATAACTTATTCAATAATAGCCTCAATTCCTTTTCCTTTGTATAAAATACTATCTTTTCATATAGGATGTAGTGGCTAAATTTCTTCATTGCAAAGACCATCCCAAGGCACAGTTTCTCTATGTAAGTAAAATTAATCTTGGATACCCCCAATTTTTGATTAGCAAATGCAATCAAATGATACCACTTCTCCTTCCAAATCTAGGCTAAACTATAATTGATACTATACATCATAGTTGCTACTGAAAATATATAGAATATCTCACCCCTTTTAGGCACTTTTAGGATTGGTGCTTTTGCTAATTTATGCTTCACATCTTTGAAGGATATTTGACACGGATCACTCCAAATAAATAGATAATTAAAGGACAATAAATTTATCAATGGCAATGTCCTCTCACCTAGTGCATTAATAAAGCATCGATAATATCTGACTGATGATAGAAAGCTATGCACTTTTTTAGGAGTACATGGCACACTCATAACAACAATAACCTTTATCTTTTTAGGATTGGTGGCAATACCATTCAACCTAACCACATGGCCCAACAACAATGCATAGGGTACTCCAAAGATGTATTTCTTTGGATTAAGACCAATGCAAAACTACTTACATTGCTCAAAATATTTCTCAAAATAATTAGTTGTCTTTCCCTTGTGGTGGTTATCCCTAGGTCATCAATAAAGACTTTCAGCTCCTTTAGGAAAATATCACCAAAAGTTTTATCAACTGTATGTTCCCAAGACCTTTGCACATTGCATAGGCTAAAAGCCATAACATGATATGCAAAGGTCCCAAATATAGTGATAAATGTCATTTTCAACTTGTCTTCCTCTACGATAGCCATTTGGTTATAATTGGCTATATATATATGTATGTATGTATGTATGTATGTATGTATGTATGCATGTATGCATGCATGCATGCATGCATGTATGTATGTATGTATGTATGTATGTATGTATGTATATATATATACATATCCATAAATGAATAGATATCCCTACTCGTTAATTGATTTAGAATTTGATGAATGATAATGGATAGTGATCTTCAATTCTATGCTTATTAAGCTCCCTAAAATCAATGGAAAGATATATTTGATTATTCTTATTTTTCTTGATAATTACTGGCAAATACCACTCTATATGTTGTGCATGAAATATTAGGCTAGACTTACGCAATTTTAATAGCTCCTCAAGTAGCCCATCCCTTAGTTTAAAAGACATGTTGTCGAATAGGGTAGATACCTTACTTCAAAGGAATAGTATGCACAGCCACAAACTAGGAGGAATACCCTTAGCTCATCATAGCTCAAGGCAAAAATATCACAAAATTCTTGGATCAAGGACATGTAGTCCTTCCTCTCTTCTATACTAAGAGTAGATCCCAATGTAATCGATCATGGCTCATTTAATGTATCAAGATCTAGCTCAATCAGATTCGAATATTTGATTCTAACTTGAGCTTTTATCGGCTCATTCAGAGTCACCTAGTAAACATCTTATGTAGTGAATCCATTCTTAATTCATTGCTTGAAAAAGTCTCATTGCTAGAAAGATCATTTAATGCATCTAATTCTATCAAAGATAAAGGTACTCTCTTGCTTTGAGGAGATTTAAGGTATGCACCTACCATTATGTGTTTGGCACCTCTACTAAAAATCAAAGACTAGTAAGGATATCAACTTGACAATCGGATTGCAAGATCCATGGCCTTCTTGATAATTCTTGATAGCTTGGCTGCCCTATAAACCTAATGACCCTAAAGCCCAAAATACATTCCACATTGGAAGCAGTCACGTGGACTTTGGTTATGTAGCCATTCGGAGAATTATGGAGGCATCCTCTTGATTTCTAGTTCCAGGCTTTCCATCGATTTTGAGCTCATAATATTGATGGAGGATCCTATATCCACAATAGCATGATCCACTAACATGCCATCAGCATATGATGCCACCCTTGGGCAATTCTTTTCATCATATTCAAACTAGTCATCTCCCACACGGGCTATTCCCAAGGTTCAACAATATACCAGTGTGAAGATTCTTCTTAAACTCTTTATACACTTCTAGGGATAACTTGATCAGTTGTAGGAGATTCACATCAAGCTTTACCTTTGCAGAGAGAATTGGCTAATTTAAATTCATGATACTTAGCAATGGTTCTCTTCTACCGTGCCAAACCATTCTTTCTCTTGGTCATTGAGATTAGGCTTAGGTGCCTCTTTATTGGCTTTTAGCTTCTTCTTTGGTAGCTCCTTAGAGTCAACTTTCCCACGAGTAGGTTTTAGAGGACCAATTGTTGCCACATTAGGAATTAAGGATTTAAGTCCCCTAATCATCCTATTTAGGGCTTGCCTCAAAAGGTTTTACATTATCTCTAATGCCTTCTTTAACCTTCTGTCCTCTTGTAATGGCTCATAAATTAGAAGCCTAAGTGGTGTTGACATACACAATCGATAAGCCTGGCACCACTATCATTGGATAACTCTTCTATCATAGCTTTTTCTCTCTACAATATTTGCTTTGGTCCTTCATCCTACTGAAGGTTATTCATTTGTGCTCGATGATTAATTAGACCTAACTACTTACTCCCTTGTGAAAGAGAGCTAATCTTACTCTAACACAATATTAGTGAGTTTGGGAATCTCCCAATTCCCATTTTTTGAATACTAAAAAGGTGGCACCCAGATAACATGCCATAAGTTTCTCAAAACCATATGATGTCACCTATCATTGGAGAGCGCTTGAAAAATGGAATCTATTGAGCTATAGAGCGCTTGATTTGGAGTTATAGTGTTCAAGTTATGACAAATCCAAAGATTTGACCATGTGTCCCAAACTTATGGGAAATTCTCATATTCCCCAATATGGTGATCTCTAGCAAGTAGTAGCTAGATGGTCAAACTTCCCACATATTTTGCATTTGACATTAGGACAGTTCCTTGGAAAGTGTTGACCACCACACCACTTACAACTAAATGTTGATGGACCACTCTCTTCAAGAAGTCAACTTCCTATTAATTTTTGTTGTTTCTTTAAGAAATTAACATCCACCATGGCTATTTGTTTATACTCTTTTGCTATCATATCAATATAATGCTTCATCATCATCATTCCCTTCACCAAGAACATTTGATGCATTAGACTCATAACTGTGATCATTTGCTTGTCTTTTAGCTGGCCTAACCACTCGATTGGGGTTTTGTTGATTAATTGGTATGACATTAGGGTTTGTCATTTGGCTTCCATTATTTAGTGGAAACATTTGGCTAGCCATTGGCATAGCAACATTAAGAGAAGCTGACAACATGGGCACATTTTGCATTATGCTTTCTTTTCCATCGGCATTGCAATATTAAGAGGAGCAGACAACATGGGTACATTTTGCATTATGCTTCCTCTTCCATTCACCTGGGGTTATAGGTGTACTAGTTGCACCTTGACTTCCATTGTCAATGCTAAATTATTTCCAAGACCTAGACTCAAATTTACATTTGTCCTAGATGCGTAGGCCGCATGTAAGCAAGACTCTACCTTTTATGATTGTGTAAGAACATTATCTATATCAACAAGAGTAACACTACTCAACTGCACTTCGATATTGAAGTCTAATCCGTGTAAAAAGTATTGCAATTGAGCAATAGGTAGAATAGGCATAGAGGTTTGCAATTTGCAAAACACCTCTTTTAAGTTATTGGCATACACTTGAGCATTCTATAGAGTTCTTGACATTTTACATTCAAAACATATAGCCAATACTGACCACCTCTCTCAAGGGAAAATTTTATGCAAAAGGCTACAAAGAATACATTGACCATGGTTATGGTCCTGTCTTCCAAGCCATGATACCACATTGCAGCTCTTCCTTTCATAGTCATGTTGAAAAACATCATTCGTCCTGGATTTGGCAACTAAACGATTGCACCATCATGACGATCGGGTTTGCTTTAGGGGTTTGTATCGATGGGGTTATACTTCCACTCAAAATAGATTGACTTTTCGAGGAAAGGAAAATGCTACAAATTCCTCTCCCCCTAACGAACTAATTGCAATATTTACTGGGTCAACAAGACCCCTCTTTCTTAAGGATATATGAGTACTATGCTTAGGATAATTCCTCCTAATAATGATCTCAGCTCGCTATCTAGCCATTTTAGCTCTTTTTTTGTTATAAAATATCAACTTCACGGTATCTATCATGAAATAACATATCTATTTCAATGCTCTTTGGCATAAACTAACTAGCTGGTCCCTACTAACCAAGATTTGAAAACCACTTATTAGTGGCTCCTAGTGGCAAATGCACCATCTATCAAGACCTAGAAGGGGCCTGATAGTGGCTCTAGTGTTCTAGTTGGTGGGCCTCCTATGCTCATCACACCACCCTCACGGCCTCACAGCTAGGAGCGTTTGGAGGTTGTATACTACTCTAAAGAAATAATGCATTCATATCGATTGTAGTTCAATGGTTCCCCTTCCCAAATCCAATAGAGGGAGTATCCCAACATACAGGTGATCAACACCCTAATTCACATACATAAAGAGCTCCCCCTAGTAGAATGTTGTGGCCCTATGGCTCTCCTACATTGCGAGGATTGGCCCTAGGATACACTGTCTAACACATAGAACATGAATGTAACAATGTCCTCTCATAATATAAACATAACAATCCAAGAGACTGTATATATTCCTCACTTAATCAAATTTTCCCAAAGATATCAAACTACTCTACATCAAAGGAAAAGCTTACACTCAATGTTGGTCGTCACCTAGATATACTTTTGCAATGTATCCAAGAATTTATCTTCTAATACTATATTTAGATTATATATGCAAAGAGTATAATATTTCATGCTTAAATAACTTAAATAAAAACCAACCACCAATGTGAAGTGCACATACAATCTTTTCATGATTCATTCCTAATCATGTCATGTGGTGTTGCGCTAAGAAACATCATAGGGCTAACCGTGCTACTAAACCTCTTAAAACTTATATGAACCATGTCCTATATGCTAAGATATGCAAAAAAATCATAAACTGAATCAAATATCTTTCCATTTTAGTCCCACAACCCCTACCATTTATATTTAGATTGATTCTGTAAATATTTAGAGCTTTCTGATAATTTTCCATAGAAATGATCCCTAAAGCATGCATTTTAATACATTAAAAAAGGTAAATAAGGCAAACCCTCATTTTTCAACTTCATTATACATTCATAAATATTCTCTTAATTTTTCATAAAATTTTATGCATAAAAACTATGTTTCTCTAATTTTTTCATTCATTTGACTACTTTTAATGAATTTTTTATTTATTTCAAAAAAATCATTGATTTTCTTGCCATTTTTAATTTGTGTGACTTATGAGAATTGTGATCTATCAACATATTCAATTTCATGCCATACGAACATCATTTGTATTCGAAAATCCCAAAAAACCTCATTCTTCATTAAATCTTGTATTTTGAATTTGCGCTTTTATTATTTTTCAATACATAAAAAGAAAAATGAATGATTTTTTGAGATTGTAGATATTAGCAAACATATTTTAATCATTTCCAACCATTTTCTTATCATATGCATTAATGATTTATCATAAAAATTAAATAATGATCACTTACTCAAAAATTCACATACGCACGTCTTGTGATTCAAAGAAGTGGAGTTATTGATGCAATTTTCCAGTCACTAATATTTCTAAATTACTTGATCTATGTTCCATTATGCTTTCGAACCATTGTTTATATGGATTCGTCAAATCATCCCTCTCTCTCTCTCTCTCATAAATAACCATATGAACAAGGAACAAGGAGGAGAGAGAAATATTGATCTTTGAACTTGTTGAATACTATACCATTTTGAACAAGAATTAGAGTGATGGAGAACAAAGAAATGAAGCATCTAATGCCCAATAGCAAAGAAGGGAAACATTGTAGGCCAAAAATAGTAAATTTTTAGGGAGATAAGGAGGTGTCGAAAAAAATGTGTTCCCCCCCCCTCCCATGGCATTTCATTTCGTGGCTTTCCTCCCTCTAATCAAGCTTAAGTACTAAGCTACAACTTATCTAGATCAAATTATTTGATTGTTCACACTTATGCATAAGCAGTTCCAATCTGGTTGAGTAGGCAAACAACCTCAAAATTGCAATCTGCCTAGATGGGCAACTTTCTCACATTAAAATTGATTTCCCTGGTATTCGTCACATGCTTTTTGGCTTCCAAATCTAGTAGCTACTTCATAATGCCAAATATTATGGCCATTAAATGGGGATTCAAATGGACCCAGATTGACAAATGGACACTTGGGTTGGCTTCCTAGCATCAAAATGCATTTAGGTAAACTCTAGCTCTTTGATCTATAACCACTTCATTTTGCACCAAAAATACCTCTTTTATGGGTCTCAATATCTTTTTGCACTCGAAGTTTGGCTTTAAAATTTTCTCTCAACTCTAATAACCCTGATTAGTCCTAGAACCTTCAAAGTGGGCCTCTTCTTGTCCACAAGCTCCCAAAATATCTAATATCCCTCCATTTCTTCTTCAAATATTCTCTAAGAGCTCCAAAAATAGCAAAGACTAACTACAAGAAACCTTGACTAGTCACAGTTTTAAGTCTTACAACCAAATCTTGAACACTTCAGTTACCCTAGATGGTATGGTAACTAGATCTAGGCTTGAAAATGACCCTTCCAAGAAACAAATTCAAGGCTCTGATACCATTGAAATGAACTTAGCTTATATTGGATTAAAATAATAAGAAAATAAAAAAATAACAATTGGATCAATTGGCCATAGCCTGCCATAGATGAAAATGTATTAAATCTACATCCAATGAAGCCATAGCTAGAAAAAATCAAATGTACAATGAGAATCATGGATGACATGTTGTAAGAAATCTGCCTCTTCTTACAATGGTGGGCATTGAGTATTCGCCCTCAATGTTGGTGGGGAAGGCAAGAACCCTCAAGCTCTAAGAAATGGAGGTTGTATGGATTGTGACTGGTCAACAAATATAGTCATTAAACCGCATGGAGGATCACCTTCTCCTCTCATAGGATGATGCAAGATTCTTCAGACTATAGAGATTGAAAGCATTGCCATTTTTTTAATGTTCTCCCAAATTGCGAAGATATGGATAGAGAGTTATGTTAGGAAGAACTTTTAAGCCTATGAATAGATGTATTGTGGACTATGAAGCGCATTGAATATATTTGAGCTTACCAAAAGTTGAGATTATCACTACTTTCGGAAAAAGGAACCTTGTCTCTTCTCAAAGGAAGGGCAAGCAACCTATCTTAGAGTGAGATCAAAAACTTGGTGAGGACGGCCAAAGAGTTCTACAAGAACTCCTCAAGGCACAAGCACACTAGAGAGAACCACTTATTGTGAATCGTCTTTGCACCAAAGTAAAACCCAAGGTGGATAAGACCAATATAACCACTTCTCAAGCTATTAGAAAGAGAAATTCATCTAGAAGGAATAGGAAACCTAGGGCTTATAATTGGAACACTGCTAGAGAGCTAGAACAAAGGTGCAACAAGTTCCCAAAGTCTTGCTATGTGCTCAAGGGTTTTATGTGGAAAATTATTGGACTTGGTTGCCAAAACCACCCACCATAAAGCCACCTCCACACTGACCATAGCCCAATATCCATTCAAAATACAAGAGAAAGAGAAAGAGGCCCAAATATAGATCTAGATCTCGGACCAAGATACTTGCAAAGGTAAAACAAATAAGCTAGTGTCTAAATATCTAGTTCTTGAGATACCTGTATCCATAATTTTAGAAATAGAACAGTTTGAAGTAGTTGCTAATCCTTAAGAGGAACTAGCAATGACTAAGCAGTCACTCAACCGAAAAGAGGGTACACAGCAATCACTACTTTGGTACTGATGCTCATGCTAAAATAGAAAGTCCAAGGAAGCTAACTATAGATCCCTCTAGTGTTGACAAGCAATAATCCACAAAAGTTTACGGTCCTTTAAAACAACCAATGTCTTCCAACAACCATGAACCTGTGTCACCCAATCCAAAAAAGAACATCCAACATCAAGAACCTAGTGCAACTTCTCACTCCACTAAAAAGGATCCACAAGGGACAACTATGAAAATATTAAAGGATTGATAATCTTCCTCCATGAGTGTTGCCAAAAAGAAATCTAGAAGTTTCAAGACCAAGACTACTTCCAATCAATCTAAGGGTCCTAGTGTTCTGTCATCTTTGATTGACATGATTGACCAATCCACTGCCTCAGAAGTTACTACTTCCAATTCTAAGGAGGAATCCATGCAGTCCCAACCCTTGGCTATAATGAAACTTGTCAATTTAGCTAAGGAGCAAGCTCTAATATTTTAGTCTCGAATAGAATACTAACTCTAGCCTAAAGATCACAATGAATCCCATGATTCACAAATCTTGTTCTTCTGGGGGGACTAGACTCCAGTGCATTTAAAGCCAATTAAGAGATATCTCATGGAAGCTTTAGAAAATATGGGGCAAAAAAAGGATCAATCCAAGATTAGAGTTCCAAGGAACTAGATGAAATACTATTGATTTCACTCAATCGTGCACATATTCATGTCGACATTGGAATTTAGACTATTGACGATCTAAGATTTCTTAGAAATGCCTTTGGCATGGTTAGAGCAAACAATTTTTTTTTGGTGTTATCCAACGGTCTTGGGAGAAGTCATGAAGAAAATGTTGAGATATCGAGCTCCACTCGTGATATGCCAGGGTGACCGTTGTGTATTTATGTCACCGACTTGTCAGTTGTGCAGATGCGGTTGGTACACCGCCCATGAATAATAGCTACATGATAGCTATCCTTATCTACTCTAGTTCGTGGCTCAGTTAGTATGCCAACTTAGTTAGTTGAGTTTGGTTTTGAGACCCATATATAGGGTTCTTCTATTTATTTGTATGTGAGTTCTTTTAGCTTACACAACTAAGAAGAGGAAAACTATTTTTCAGCCTCCACCCTTGTGTGTATCCCCCCATTGTGCAAGCAAGAAAGCTACAAGTGAGACTCCTTCCTTCTCTCCCACAATCTTGACATGGTATCAGAGCCTTGTTCGTGGTAAGGAGCTCAAGAAAGCAAGCCAAGCTCGTGGTGTTCTGGTAAGAGGAGCAGTGTTGCTTTCATTTTCTGTTTTGGGAGCAGATCTCTGCAGGTAGCACAGCTGGAAAGTGCAGGAGTGCATTGTCTCAGGTTGAGACGCCCTTCGCGGTGAAGCAAGAGGGCAGTATATGCTGTGGGTAAGGGCTTTAGCCCTTGGCGACCTTGTTTTTTTTATTTGAGGCCATTTCGGGGCCTGTTTTGGAGGCGGAAGTTTTCTGCATGCACTTAGGAAAAGGCCTGTTTTATGCTGTGCGACCACTGTTCTACAAGTCGGTGAAAAGTTACCACAGAAATTGCATCGTATGCTTGTGTGCAGAGACATTGGGAGTTACAGAATCATCCTTGGTTCCTGTTTATGCAAAATCGTCACTAGGAAGTGACTGTGTGGTCAAATACCACTTTCGCCAGTTTTGCAGATTTGCCCTTGTGAGGGTGAAGTTGTGTTTTTTGCAGTGACAGAATTTTTTGCAGTATTCTGTAATGGCATCTGATTCTCTTTCACAGATTGTAATTGAAAAGCTTGACAAGAACAACTTCCAAGCATGGAAGTTTAGAATGACGAATTTCCTTATGGGAAAAGGATATTGGGAATTTGTTGCAGGAAATGAAGAAGAACCAGTTCTTCCTGACGTTCCCAATCAACAGCAAATGTAGGCATTTAAAGCATGGCATGAGAGAGCCAGGAAAGTTATGTACTGGCTGTCTATCAGCATTTCAGACTCTATGATTGTGCATATTCAAGATGCAAGTACGCCAAAGGAGGCATGGGATACTTTGTCAAAAATGTATAGCACAAATACACAAGCCAGGAAAATGTAGCTCAAGCAAGAGTTGCACAATGTGCAAAGAGAAAATATGAGCATCAACGACTACCACATGAAGGTGAAGAAGATTGCAGATGCACTTGCTTCCATTGGGTCACCAGTGGAAGATGATGATTTAGTTTCTCTGACCTTGAATGGTCTAGTAAAGGATTATGCACAGTTTCGGACATCCATTTCAGTTCGTGAAAGATTTCTTGACTTTGAGGAGTTGATTGCTCTTCTAATTTCTGAGGAGCAAAGAAATGGTGGTGCATCTTCTTCAGGAGGAACTTCAAAAGAAGCTGTCTTCTACTCAAATGCTGGAAGAGATAGAAGCAGAGGTAGAGGAGGCCTATTTGGAGGCCGTGGCAGAAATCAGAATATGCAACAAACTCAAGAAAACCAGTCCTATGGAGGAGGACGTGGTAACTCTAGAGGCAGGGGGAGCCAAAGAGGTCGTGGTGGATGGCAAAGAGGCCAAAATGCAAACAGTAATGTTGAATGCTACTACTGTGGTAAAATGGGTCATATGGCTAAAGACTGCTATAAGAAGCAGAATGAAATCATGAATGGAAAACTGCAACAAGGGAATTATGCATCTTCTAGTAGACAGGGTGATGACAGAAATGAGCACTTGTTTATGGTACAGCACATGAACAATTCTGTGACAAGTGCAGAAGAAAGTAATGATGTATGGTATGTTGACTCAGGTGCATGAAACCACATGACAAGTCATGTAGAATGGATGGAGGATGCAAGAAAAATGGAAAAACCAGGATTTTTGGAGACTGGTGATGATACTGCACATCCTATTGTGCAGATTGGAAAAATTCATTTGTCTATGCAGGATGGGAAAAAGAAATACTTGTCCGATGTATTTCATGTCCCGAATATCACCAAGAATCTGGTTTCTGTTGGTCAAATGGTTGAGCAGGGCTTGCAGGTCAGATTTAATCCTCATGGATGCTTTGTTGAGGATATGAAAAATAAAGGTCGCTTGATAGCAAAAGGAAAGAAGAAGGGTAGAATGTTTACATTGGATGCAGACATGTCTAAATTGAGTGCAGCAATGTTTGCACATGGGACCGGTGTAGTTGCAGATATTGATATCTAGCATAAACGCATTGGTCATGTTAATGTACAGCAACTTAAATCAATGCAAGCCCAAAATATTGTTGCAGGATTGCCCAAATTCAAGGTTGCAGAAATGCATAAGGTATGTGAAGCCTGTCAGTTTGGAAAACAGGCAAGGAAACCATTTCCTAGACATGTTCAAGAGAGTGAGAAGCCATTGGAATTAATCCACTCTGATGTGTGGACTACTAAAGCTGCATCTCTTGGAGGCTGTCATTATTTTGTCACTTTTATTGATGACTATAGCAGAAAAGTTAGGGTGTATTTTATGAAAAAGAAAAGTGAAGTTTTTGGGCATTTCAAAACTCTTAAAGCTATGGTTGAAAAAGAAACAGGCCTGCAGATAAAATGCCTAAGGTCAGATGGAGGGGGAGAGTACCTCTCAAATGAGTTTGCAAAGTTCTTGCAGGAGCATGGCATAAAGCAGCAATATTCATGCAGTCATACCCCACAACAAAATGGAATTGCAAAAAGGAAAAACAGGCATATTGGAGAGGTATCTCGTGCCATGCTCAATGAAAAAGACTTGCCAGATTTTTATTGGGCTGAAGCAGTTGCTACAGCAGTCTACATAATGAACAGGACACCCACTACAGCAATACATGGAATGACTCCAGAGGAGAGGTATACTGGTAGGAAACCAGATATTTCTCATTTGAAAATTTTTGGTTGCATTGCCTATGTACATGTGCCAGATGAGTTGAGATCCAAGTTGGATCCAAAAGCTGAGAAGTGCATCTTTATTGGTTACTCTCTGCAGCAAAAAGGGTATAGATGCTATAACCCTTCTACTCGTAAGTTTACAGTGAGCAGAGATGTTGTTTTTGATGAGATGAGTAGCTGGTATAAACCAGTAAATGTGATTGATGATGTAGATGCACAAAATGGTAACGCTGCACAGAATTCACAGCAGTATTCACAAAATATTAGTGGACATGGAGCGTCCTCTAGCAGTGGTTCACATTCTTCACCATGGACAGGCAGATTGAGATCAGGAGAATTTTCTCAAAGTAATGCAGATAGTGGTATGCAGGTATCACGAAAAGGAAAAGAGAAGGTTGATCAGCCCATGTTTGATGTGAATGCAGGTCACTCTTATGTGGATGGTGAATCCAATGGCTCAGAACAGAGCATTGATGATGAGTTGGGTATTCCTTCTATTGTTACACCTGGAGTAAGGAAGACCAGGGATGTTTTGAGAGCACCTGGGAGTGAACCTACTTTGCGCAAGTCTACGAGAGCTAGGTATCCTGTGGATAGGCTGAAATATGATGGATTTACAGCCATTCACTATGCATATATGGTCAAAGTGATACAGGAACCAGAACCCACTTCTTTTGAGCAAGCCATGGGAAAAGAAAAATGGGAGAAAGCCATGGATGAAGAAATGGATGCCTTGGAAGCAAATGCTACATGGGAATTGGTACCTTTGCCTAAAGGTAAAAATGCAATTGGCTGTAAGTGGGTTTATAAGGTGAAGCACAATGCAGATGGTTCTGTGAACAGATACAAGGCAAGATTAGTAGTCAAGGGGTATGCACAAACATATGGCATTGACTATGAAGAAACACTCAGTCCGGTTGCAAGGATGGCAACCGTAAGAGCAGTCATTGCTATGGCTGCATCGAAGGGACGGTCTTTACATTAGATGGATGTAAAGAATGCCTTCTTGCATGGTGATTTGCAAGAAGAGGTCTATATGGAGCAGCCACCAGGTTATGTGCATGCTGTTTATCCTGAGTTTGTTTGCAGGTTGAAGAAAGCCTTGTATGGCTTGAAGCAAGCACCTAGAGCATGGTCTGACAAGATAGGACAGTATCTTGTCACTATTGGCTTTCAGATTTCCAAGTCAGATTTCTCACTTTATGTGAGAAAAACAGAGAAAGATATTATGCTACTTGTCATTTATATTGATGATTTGATTATGACAGGTGACAGTGATGAAGATATCCTTCATGTGAAAATGCTATTGAAGCAGAAGTTTGAGATTAAGGATTTGGGAGAGCTACGTTATTTCTTGGGCATTGAGGTGATTAGATCACCAAGTGGGATACAACTCTTGCAGAGGCAGTATGGATTGGACATGCTGTCCAAATATGGGATGACAGGCTGTAAGCCTATTTCAGTTCCTTTGGAGCAGAATGTGAAGCTGAGCACAGATGCAGGTGAGCTTCTAGAAGACCCTACTATGTACAGACACATAGTAAGAAGTTTGATTTATATGACTATTACCAGGCCAGATTTGAGCTATGCTGTTGGATTGGTAAGTCAATTTATGCAGGCTCCAAGGAAACTGCATTTGGATGCGGCTAGACGCATACTCAGGTATGTGAAGTCCACATTGCAGTATGGACTATTTTATGAGACTGGGATTCAGATACAGCTACATGGATATACTGATGCTGATTGGGCTGGTAGTATTTCTGATAAACGATCTGCTAGTGGATATGTGTTCTCTTTTGGGAGTGCTGCAGTCACTTGGAGCAGCAAGAAACAGCTTACAGTTGCCTTGTCAAGCACAGAGGTTGAGTACAGGGGTGCAGCAATGGCTGCATGTGAGGTAGCTTGGTTACATAAGCTACTTTATGATATGCATCAGTCTACAGATGGGCCAGTTGTCATTTATTGTGACAACATGAGTAGTATACACTTGGCAAATAACCCAGTCTATCATGCTAGAACAAAGCACATTGAGGTGCATTATCACTATGTGCGAGAGAGGGTTTTACTAGGTCTTATTGATCTAGTTTATGTCAGCACAGAGGATCAGGTAGCTGACATATTCACAAAGGCATTGGGCACAGAGAAGCTGCGCAAGTTCAGAGACCTGCTTGGTGTGCAGGAATTGGGATTGAGCTCGAGGGGGAGTGTTGAGATATCGAGCTCCACTCATGATACACCAGGGTGACCGTTGTGTATTTATGTCACCGACTTGTCAATTGCAGACGCGGTTGGTACACCGCCCATGAATAATAGCTACATGATAGCTATCCTTATCTACTCTAGTTTGTGGCTCAGTTAGTATGCCACCTTAGTTAGTTGAGTTTGGTTTTGAGACCCATATATAGGGTTCTTCTATTTATTTGTATGTGAGTTCTTTTGGCTTACACAACTAAGAAGAGGAAAACTATTTTTCAGCCTCCACCCTTGTGTGTATTCCCCCATTGTGCAAGCAAGAAAGCTACAAGTGAGACTCCTTCCTTCTCTCCCACAATCTTGACAGAAAATGACCAAGGCAAAGCAAGAGATGCATCGCTTGATTCTTCTATTCCACATCAAGTAGTGCATGGCAAGCAAGAAATACATTTCAACATTAGCCACGAAAGCTAAAGGTCAAAATCAGTATTCTAGTCGAGGTTTAGCTATAAGATATGGAAGCCATCTAATGACTATTGCTAACCAAAGAAAGGCACTTTGGACTTCCATGCATGATCTCACATGTGTAGTATCTACATCTCTAAGAGTGCTTTGTGACTGTCTGTAGTGTCAAAATTTCTAAACTTGTTAAAATATATCCCTTATGTGAAAATCTCCTTTTAGAGGAAGAGCTACACATTGCAAGTCAATTGCGACAAAGAAACATGACGATTGATGTTGCTAGATATATTTTCTACTTTATACATGACCCACAACTTCTTAATGGCCATGCTTCGTTAAAGCACAATCCTAGTTTCTTTGACTAGTTTATCCTAAGGCTCAATGACATAACACATCATCTTTCCTTTGTTTCTAGTACCACACATAATGACTTTTCATCCCATGATGTGATGTATATAAAACTTCTACTAACACTCACATAGTGGCTAAAAGTAGTGTGCTTGAAATTCCAAGCCTTAAGGCCACAGCTACTAGCATCCCTTCTAACCCACACCACTAGTTCAACCAAGTTGAGCCAATTGAACCCCAAGATACTCCAGAGGAGGCTACTCAGACTCACCTCTAGATTAGCGCCACTAAACTTGATCTCCTGGTCTCTAGCCTTTTCTTATTTGTTGACCACTCAACATCATGGCTATTCATTTGGCCAAGAAATTCAATTTCTCTAAAACAAAATGGCTACACCAATTTGATGTCATATTCATTACTTATGCCAATTTATTTTGCAATGATAAATTTAGGCCTTGCTAATGATGAGATGATACAAGTTGCTTCCAAATGGCATCCCACTTTGGAAGAGAGTGAACACCTCTACCACAAAAGCCTCATGGTTCAAGATGAATATGCTAAAACCCTTTCTCAAAAGTAGTTGTAGTCATGTCACCTTATTCCCTCTTATGCTTTTGTGACCAAACTCAAAAACCAATTAGTACTTGATGAACTTCAGAAGAATTGCAATTCCTCAAGTCCATTCTTGCATAAATGGTTTTCTAATTGGCTTAAGATTGCGTACGATCACAGTCATCTTATGACAATAGCTCAAAAGTGTCGCATAGTTAGTATGCTTTAATATGAAGCAACCTATTACAAGATTGCTTCCTTGCATTTTGTCATCTTGGCTCAACATCTAGACTTGCCACAAAAGCTCAAATACCACCCATTTCTTGATAATATTTGACTGAAGAAGAGTTGCAAATTGCTAGTTGCTTTTCAGGACCATCATTGCTTGGCAATCTGATTACTTACATTTGTGGACTAGCTACAAAATCAACTGACTTGGATGCTTTTGCTGAGTTTGAGTAAATCTAAATTTCTATGAGCAGTGGATTCCAAAAACTACAAAATTTTGATCCTACTATATAACTAATCTTTTTTTTTCTCATTGTATATATTTTTCTTTTGTTGCATTGACAAGAGCCAAAGATCCTCAAACTTTTAAAACAATGCTATATCTTCTATGGGGGCAAGATCAAGGTATGAGATCATAGCTTTTACTCATGGTACAATGGTGAAATTCAAAAAATTTTGGTAATTATTTATATATTTTGACTTTGCATCCACTACATGGTATTATTCACCAAGTGAATGCAAGCAAATAATAGGTGACGTAGCAATGCAATGCACTTCATGTTTCAATCCAACATTATCAATACTAGAATCTTTCTTTGAATATTCCAAGGTATGGCAACATCATGGTAGCTAGATCATCTGAGATACTCTCACAAAAACAAATATATATGAGCACCCTCCATACCAACATACAAATTATTCATCCATCACATCCCTTGACTACGGGATACAATGGTCATCTACTTCGAGGGGAAGTCATGCATGCTTCATCAATACTACAAGTCTTCATCACCTAGTACTAATTCTTCTTCACCAACTCTGTATCACCAATGAGACAAGGTACATTTCCATATGTACATTGGTTGCACAATTCCATTCTTTGAACTAAGTCTATTATTCTCAATCAACCTTTCAATCTCTCATACTTCCACTTTGATTTTGTAAGGTTGTTAGCCCACTTATCCAACATTGTAGTATTCCAAAATGGGAATAGAAAAAAAAGATACAAAAGGAAACATGCATGAAGGAAAAAAAATCAAGTGAGAAAAGAAAAAGAAAGGGGAAATGGTACATGTACTATAGTGCAACGATGCATCCAATTGCTTCAATTGGCTAGCTCTATCTCTAAGCCCCTAGTCCCTTTCCCATTTTTTGCCACATTTACCCAAGGCACATCAAGGTCAAGACATGCCTAGGGAGTATCGGCTCACCGTGATTGGATGTTTCTCCCTGATTCATTTGTGTTCTTTCCATTCCTCTTCATTTATCATAGTGTTACTCAACTTCAAAGCAAGAAGAAAAAGTTACTAGCTTCATCCACTCCCCTTTGTGTTTATTTTCAAGAAGTGAACTCGAGAGAGAGAAAGAGGAGCAATAAGATTGCAAAAGAGAGAGAAGAAGTAATATATAAGAGATAGAAAGAGAGTGATGAGGAGAGAGAAATACTAGAATAGGAGAGAGAAAGACAAAAAGAAGTAAGAAGCCATTGAAGGTATAAGTAAGGTAATGAGGAGAGAGACAATAATGTATTAATGTATCAAAAAGATGATAAAAATTACTTGTCTCCTCCTTTTATATCTATGTTAATGTGACATGGTATTACTATTATTTGCATACTAAACCACCATTCTTCCTAGCTTCTTACAATCCATCCCATCCCAAAGGTTTTTGTCCTAAAAAACAAACTTACAAAGTTTAGAAAAGGACAGAGGGAACATAGTACTACTCTATTTTCAACTTTACAATGGAAAAATGAATGAAGGATTAAAGACATATGGACTGAAATGAAGGAATGAAGCAAGCCTTAGCTATATACATAATCAAGAGTACTTCAAAAGTACTTGGAGCCTTAAATTTTTCAAATGATGAACTCAAAATGAAGTAGACAACTTGCTATAAGAACAGACCCTGCTGAGCCAAATCTGCCATAACTTTTGGTAGAAGTATCCAAATGAAGCGTGCCACATGTCAAAATGTAGCTCTTGAAGAGTACTTTGACCCTAGGTTACATAATTGCAAAAATTAGCAAGAATAAAAATTGTTCTAGAAAAATCTAGTGTCAGGTCCCTATCTGCATCATAAATGGCTCCATAGTCAATAAGCTTCAACCACCACCAATATGTCCCGCATATAGGTAAGAAAACTCATCTAGTATAGAATCAAGCCTCCAAGAAGCTTCCTGAGGTGTGGCAAACCTCTCCATTTGATCAAAAATTCAATGATGGAGTGAGATTGAAGCTTCTTCTCACACTGACCTATGATAGCCTTTAGGATGTACTGAATAAGACCTTCATCAATAGTTGGCAACTCATCATCTATATCAACACAATCATCATAGAAAGGCTTGAGATAACTAACATGGAATACATTATGAATCTTAGTGAAAGAGGGTAGCTCCAATCTATATGCCAAGTCTTCAACGTGCTTTAGGATCATGTAGGGTCCATAAAATATATGAGCAAGCTTGTTACTCATGAACTTTGAATCTCTGTCGTGAAAATCACTTGCAATAATCCATGTAATCTAAAAATCTGCTCCATAAATAGACTAGCCACTTGAGAAGTAGTAAGCTAGGTCTTGGTTGGAATGAAATGGGCTGCCTTGATGAGTCTATCCACCACCAGATATATACTATTCCATCCCTTTTTGGTAGTAGGCAAGCCAGTAATGAAATCCATGGTAATGTGTGTCATTTGCCTATAGGAATGGGTAATGGCTACAACAAACCACCTGGCTTATGGGTGTTATCCTTATTCTGTTTGACAACAAGGCATACACTTCATGACAAAATCTTTGACATCTTTCCACATCCCTTTTCAATAAAAGCTTTTACTGATCCTATCATAGGTTTTGAAAACTCCAAGATGTCAAGCTAAAGGGGAATAATGCAACTCCTCCATAATTTTTCGTGTAAAAGACGAAGTAGAAGGAATGAAAACCTTGCCATTTAACTAGATTAGGCCATTTTGAAGTTGATAACATGAGTTATCTTCCATGAGACCTTACTGTAATTTCTGAAAATAATGGTTAAGCTCTTCATCCAAAAGATAGGCTTCCTGTAATTCTTCAATCTAGTCACTATGTAGCTCAGTGCTAAAACTTTACAGGCCCACATACGAGAAAGAGAGTTAGCCACTACATTGTCTTTGCCCCTCATATGAGTGATGTCAAAATCATAATTTTGCAGTGTAGCTACCCACCTACGCTACTTAGGATTAAGATTGGACTAACTGGAAAAATACTTAATGTAATGTCCCTGCTTATCGGCTATCCATGCACGTTTTTAGCAGTCCATTGAGAGACCAATCTAAGTGATGCTCCCACCACTCCCATGGAATGTTATGGGATTTGTCACCTAGGGTTTCTCGAGTCTGCCTCACAACGGAACAGTTACAGCTGAATCACTAGGATTGTCTTGAAATTTGGGTTCCTAGTGGTCAAGATCTCCTGACAACATTCTAGCATTGGGTCCTCGACATCCTACTTTACGTAGAGGTAACCCAAGCCAAAGCAAATCCATACTACACTTGGTTTAAAGAGAATGGGAAATGAGAGGGATGCACCACTCAACCTCTCTACCCATAGGGCATAGTCCCATTCTAGGGGTCCCCTAAAATGGCATGAATTGGGGTTCTATCCTAACAAATTTTAAGGGTCGGGGCCATTAGTAAAACCTTGTGAGAAGCCTCCTAGTTCTCTGGGACCACCCTGTCCTAGGACAGACTCATCGGGGGTTCCACCCACCCGCTTCCCTCAATAGGCATTCTTTAGTTATTTAATTAGGTCCTACCACACTTAGGTGTAAAATCAAATTCCTTAATTAAGCCTTTTAGGGAATAGGGTTTGTTCATGTAATTTATGGCACAGACACAAATACACAACAAGCTATCCTTTTGACAAACAAGTTCCTTAACTTATCTTCAAGTTAATCTTTGTCTCCTCCCCATACCGGAGAAATTATATGTCCCTTCTACCGTGCAGAAGTAGCTGGTCCAAATCACATGGCACCACAATTTCCATCCTTCATCTAGAATAGGATCTTCCAACGCCACAGACATTGGGGCCACTGTGATCCTGAACTCTATTCTGGACTTGGCAAGGGGTGTCCAAGTCTCCACATGACCCACAAGCTACCTAGGAGGGAAACACCAATTATGTGGTTGGCCTTTCCACCACTCGACCTTCAACCTGTGAATCGAGTAGTGTCCTTTTCAAGTTTATCCACGATGTGATCATTGAGGTGATCCACCCATGCAAAGAACCTTTTCTTAATTAATTCATTTAAGAATCAAGCACAGCCAAAGCATTCATCCCTAATATCATCTTCCAAGAAAACATTCCTTTATCCTCATGGCAATTTGTGATCACAGACCCCTGCCATGAATTTATCATCAATCACAAGTATTTGGAATAATCATCCAAATGACAATCCAACAATCAGATGCATGTAAAAGCATTTAGGATGTTGTTAGATTAACCAACAAAACCAATTGCATTTTTCCAACCAATGCAAGAATAAAAGTGATAACATTTTCATTTGCCACTTAGGTGTAGATGCATTTACTATACATGGATGAGTGCAGTTTTCTTTTCATAGTTTTAACTTTTGCACTTGAATATGCATCCTACAATTATAAAGATGGAATTTATCCCTTTCAATGACCTATTCTCATGCGGCATAGTATGGGATCTAATGTATCTCATGATGGAATCAAAGCAAACATCTAAAAATTTGGAAATGTATTACTTATATCTCGTATTGTAGTTGTATTGAAAGTGATGCCCTTGCCCGAAGCTTCGTTGCTGGTTGTGGGATCCCCATCTGCATGTGACATTCTTTGCTTGGGAGCCATTGTCCGCAAGTAGATTCAAGAGATAAAGAAGGAAGATTGAATTTGAGATGGGAGAGCATAAGAGAACATGGCTTACTTAAAGGCCAAGATAGGGGGCATTGAACCAACTCTCTCCCTTGTAGCCTCTCAGGGTAACTCCTCTCTCTCTCTCTCAAGATTCTTCTTGCAATCTCTTGGAGGGGTATCCTTCTACCTCTCTCTCATAGCCTCTCAGGGTCTCCTTGTGCTTCCTTGGGCCTCCTAAACTTCTCCCCATGCCTCTTATTTATAGTGAATTAGAGAAGAGGGGTTACGACTGAGAAGAGCTCTTTGTGGAGGGAATCTTGGAAAAATTAGTGATCTGATGCTCAAATCGTAAATTTGATTGTTCCATTGGCTCCGAAAGGGGGGTAAAACCCTAAGACACTTGCTTAGAAATCTTCCAGATCACTCCTTTTTTTTTCTCCCTATTTGAAGTGTTGTTTACTGCCTGTAAACTATGGTCACGATGTGTGTGATTTTGCAAATCTTTCTTTTCTTAAATTAAATCTCCAAAACTAGCTTTAAAAATCACTTGCTTTTGCCAAAAAATCTAATATTTTTGGACAATCAATACTATACACATTAATGCTAGTGATTAATATAGCTCATAACTCTAGTTCATGTTGTAACTTTCATGAAGGGTGCCTACGATCCTTGTCAATCTGAGAAAAGTATTAGATTACAACTCTCAATTTTTTTAAAAAAAATATTTTTAATTAAATAAAATTTGTTAGTTACTAATGTTAGTTAGTTTTTACTTTAGTTAGTCTTTAGTTAGTAACCTTACTAACTTATTAATTGACTAACTAACTTTTGAACTAACCAGCTAACTTTTAATTACATGGAAATATTACACTCTCCTCCCCTTAGAGAAATCAAGATGTCCTCATCTTGAGAGAAACCAAGGGTTTCATTTTGGAACCTATGGGGTAAGACCCATCACGCATTCATTGCGACACTCTGACCACTCATAAGCATGCACTCTTTTTAAACAACAACTTATTGTATTTGATATATTTGAGTCTAGATTACAAGAGAAAAGTTTATTGTAGTTACATCTCATGAATATCTTCTAGGTTTTTTTAAATCAAAGTATCTAATAATTTTGTGGTAGGTTTTAGATAACTATCAATCTAGATGTGAGGCTTGTACAATTTCATTTCTTATAAGTTCAAGTTCTCTTTGAGTCCTGTTGGGACAATTGACATGGATATGTCCAATGCTGTGGCACTAGTAGCATCAGTGTTTAGGGTACTTTGGATATTCCCTTTTGAAATGACCTAGCTCCTTACAATAGAAACAACATGGAACTTTATTACTTGGGGTCACAAGATTCTTGGTTGTCTTTAGTAGGATTTCTTCTTTAGACTAAATTGCCCTAGGATCCTTTTAGCAGCTCGAAGTTGTCCTTTATCTCAAAAACTTTGTTTCCAAATTGTCCTCTTTTTAGGTCTGGACTGAGACCCATGGACAATCAGCTTTATTTGTAATGCTAAAGAAATACCTAAGCTTCTATATTCTCGTAATACCCAATCTATATTAGTTTTGAGAAGAAACAACTTAGGAGAAATTCATTGTAAGTTATAATTGTCATTCCTTGCTAAAGTGTCTCTGATCACTTGTAAGTTCTAGGTTCAAAATTTATGCAACTTGTTTTACTCGAGTTAACTGTAGTTACAAGAGGAAGGTTTATTTCAATACAAGTTGTATTACATGTCGTTAATATTTTCTAGGATTTCTAATCATCCTGAAGAGGTGTAGTGTTCAGGCCATGGCAAAACTTGGATACTTGTTGCGCAATATCCATAGGTGGTGTGTATTTTAGTAGGGTTACAAACTTTGAGTAGTAGTTTCCAAGGTTAATTCTAGCTACTTGAGCTTGAAGAATTCATTCATCCTTAAAGTCTGGTAGGCTGGTGGATGGTATCATCCGCATACATCATCTTTCAGGTGACCCCAAGTGATAGTGGTTTCAGAAATACCTTGATCTTTGCACCATTGCTTCCACCATACCCGAGCCTCGCCAACTAACTTAAGTTTGGCTATCCTTGCTTGATAGGTAGAAGTAGTTCCTACAGTAGAGAAATAATCATTCATAGACTCAATCCATGTTTCCGCCTCCGTTGTTGCGATGTCTAATTCTTTTCCACCAAACTCGAGTGCCTTAATCTTCTTGAGAAGGAATTTCTTCTCTGGTATGTCAGTATTTGTGGGTGCAAAAGGTGCCTGAAAATCAAACCATACCACTTAGGTTATTCTGTTTAGGATATGTCTATGAACCATATCTTAATCAATCACACATCATTACAAAGTTTCACTATGATACCAACTGTAACGTGCTTGCCTATCAGCTGTCCAAGCACGTTTTTAGTAGTCCACGAATCCAAATGACGCTGCTCGACACTCCCATGGAATGTTTCGGGGTTTGTCGCCTAGGGTTTCTCGAGTCTACCTCACAACAGAACGTTCAGTGTTGAACCCACTGGGATCATCCTGAAATGTGGGTTCCCAGTATTCAAGGTCTCCTGAGAGCATTCTAGTGTTGGGTCCTGAACATCCCACTTTGAATAGAGATACCCAAGTCGAAGAATATCCATGCTGCACTTGGTTCAAAGAGAATGGGAAATGAGAGGGATGCACCGCTCAACCTCTTTACCCATAGGGAATAGTCCCATTCCAATCCCCTAAAATGGTATGAATCGGGGTTCTATGCTAACAATTTCTAAGGGTCCGCCATTGGTAAAACCTTGTGAGAAGCCTCCTACTTCTCTAGGACCACCCTGCCGTAGGACATACACATCGCGGGTTCTGCCCACCCGCTTCCCTTAATAGGCATTCTTTAGTTATATAATTAGGTCCCACCACATTTAGGTGTGACATTTAAAATCAACTTCCTTAATTAAGCCTTTTAGTGGGGAACAGGGTTCGTTCACGTAATTTTTGGAAAGACACAAATATAGAGCAAGTTGTCCTTTTGACAAACAAGTTCCTTAACTTATCTTCAAGTTAATCTTTGTCTCCTCCCCATACAGGGGAAATTATATGACCCTTCTACCCTGCAGAAGTAGCTGGTCCAAATCACATGGCACCACAATTTCCATCCTTTATCTAGAATAGGATCTTTCAACGACACAGACGTTGGGGCCATAGTGATCTTCAACTCCGTTTCGAACTTGGCAAGGAGTGTCCAGAGCTCCACCTCACCCAAAAGCTTTCTAGGAGTGAAACACCAATTCCGTGGGTTGGCATTTCCACCACTTGACCTTTGGCCCGTGAATCGAGCAGTGCCTGATCCACTCGTGCAAAGGACCTTTCCTTAATTAATTCATTTAAGAATCAAGTATAGTCAAGGTAGTCAGCCCTAATATCATCTTCCAAGAAAACATTCATTTATCCTCATGGCAATTTGTCATCACAGATCCCTGCCATAAATTTACCCCATCAATCACGAGCATTTGGAATAATCATCCAAATGACAATCCAATAATCAGATGAATGTAAAATCATTTAAGATATTGTTAATTAACAAACAAAACCAATTGCATTTTTCCAACCAATGAAAGAATAGACACGATAACATTTTCATCTGCCACTTAGGTATAGATGTATTTACCATACACTGATGAGTGCAATTTTCTTTTCATAGTTTTAACTCTTGCACTTGAATATGCATCCTACAATTATAAAGATGTAATTTATCCCTTCCAATGACCTATTCTCATGCGGCATAGTACGGGACCTAATGTATCTCATGCGAGAATCAAAGCAAGCATCTAACAATTTGAAAATGTATTACTTATATCTGGTACCGTAGTTGTATTGATAGTGGTACCCTTACTCGAAGCTTCGTTGCTAGTTGTGGGATTGACATCCGCATGCGACATTCTTCACTTGGGAGCCATCATACGCCACAAGTAGATTTGAGAGATAAAGAAGAAAGAATGAATTTGAGATGGAAGAGCGTAAGAGAACATGGCTTAGTCAAAGGCTGAGATAGGAGGAATTGAGCTAACTCTCTCCCTTGCAACATCTCAAGGTAACTCCTCTCTCTCTCTCTCTCTCTCTCTCTCTCTATCTCTCTCTCTCTCTCTCTCTCTCTCTCTCTCTCTCTCTCTCTCTCTCTCTCTCTCTCTCTCTCTCTCTCTGAAGCTCCTTCTTGCAATCTCGGGGTATCCTTCTACCTCTCTCTCTCAGTCTCTCAGGGTCTCCTTGTGCTTCCTTGGGCCCCCTAAACTGCTCCTCATACCTCTTATTTATAGTGAATTAGAGAAGAGGGGTTGTGGCTAAGAAGAAGAGCTCTTTGTGCAGGGGTTCTTGGAAAAATCAGTGATCTGATACTCAAATCATAAATCTGATGGTTCCATTAGCTCCCAAAGGGGGGTAAAACCCCAATACACTTTCTTAGAAATATTCCAGATCACTCCTTTTTTTTCTTCCTATTCAAAGTGTTGTTTATTGCCTGTAAACTGCGATTGCGGCGTGCACGATTTCACAAATCTCTCTTTTTTGTATTAAATCTCCAAAAGTAGCTTTAAAAATCACTTTTTTTTTTTAACATGACATCCAGTTCTAGAAATTTTCATATCTTTTTAGGACATTTACAATAAGTAATATCTAAAATATGCTAGTTTTACCAAAAAATCTAATATTTTTGGACCATCCATACCATACACATCAATGCTAGTGATTAATATAGCTCATAACTCTCATTCACGTTATAACTTCCATGATGGGTGGTTATGATCCTTGTTAATTTGAGAAAAATGTCAGATTAGGACTCTCGATTTTAAAAAATATATATATATTTAATTAAATAAAATTTATTAGTTATTAATGTTAGTTAGTTTTTACTTTGGTTAGTAACCTTACTAACTTATTAATTGACTAACTAACTTTTGAACTAATCAACTAACTTTTAATTGCATGGAAATATTACACTTAAGGACCGTGCGATCACTTTGAAATCTAAAATGGTTGCAATACAAATAATGGTTCCATTTCTTTATTGCATGCAAGATAGCTAGCATCTCTTGGTCATAAGAATTCATAGCCATTCTTATCTGTAAGCTTACAACTTTCAAAGAAAATCAATCCATGCTCCTGTAACAAAGCAACCCCTATGCCTTGGCCACTAGTATCACATTGTATGGTAAACTCTTTCAAAAAATTTGGATATTACTAGAATATGAGTAGAAGTAAGGAGTTCCTTTAACTAGTTGTTGAAGCTACTATTTACAAGAGTATCCCAAAAGAAATCTTTCTTCAACCTATTAGTCAAAGGAGCTGCAATATTTGCATAATGCTTGATGAATCAGCAATAAAATGAAGATAGACTAAGAAATCCTCTAAGTAAAGTAGTGGTAGTAGATGTTGGCCAATCTTTAACACACTCCACCTTTTTGGGGTTATCCTAGATCCCTTTTTCACTGATAATATGTCCCAAGTATTCCACGTCAGTCTACATGAAAGAGCACTTCTTCTCCTTAGCAAAGAGTTTGTGATGCCTCAATACATCAAAAGCCTTCCTCATGTGTGATAAATGGTCCTCAAGTGCCTTACTGTAAATCAAAATGTCATCAAAGAAGACCATGACAATCTAAAAGAGGAAAGGCTGTAAAATCTTATTCATCAGAGGTAGTTGGAGTATTTGTAAGCCCAAATAGCACCACTAGGAAATGGTAGAGCCCTCAATCCGTCCTGAAAGCAATCTTGTTTTCATGAGGCTCTCACATACGGATCTAATAATACATTGACCTCAATTCAATCTTCATAAAGAATCTAGCCCCCTTGAGCTCATTAAGAAAATCATTAATTCTGGGTATTAGGTACATGTTCTTCACTATGATCTTGTTAATATCCTTGTAATCAATACACATATTGAAAGATCCATCTTTCTTTTTAACTAACAAGATTGGAGATGCATATGGTAAAGAACTAGGTTCAATGATTCTCATTTCAAAAAGCTTCTCGATTTGCTTGGATGCTTCTTCACCCTCACACTTGGAAAATCTGTAAGGTGGATTATTAATTGACTTTGAGTTGGGATCCAAATCAATGGGGTGATTTACTGCTCTCTTGGGAGGCAATGAAGTAGGCACTTCAAACAAATCCCTATACTTCTCATGAAGAACTTGAAAGATTAATGACTTGCTAAATTTGTGGACTAATCTTCAACCTCTTTATTTAGGTGCAAAACAAAGATCTGTAAGCACCTCTTGTGCTTTTTTTTGAGTTGTTGGATGGTGATAAGCTGACAATTAGATTTACTAAGAATTCCCTGTAGATGAATGAGATGTCCATCAAATATAAACTCCATATATAGCTATGAGAAATCCATAGTAATTTTGCCCAATTTTATCAACCAATCACAATCGAGTACAATATCTATAGGTCCCATTTCCAAGGTTATTAGGTTTACTTTTGCTTCATAATTTTTAGCCAACTATAAAGAAACCTATGGGCATATTTGAGCGCTAATTTCTTCTTCACCATTGGCCACTTAAGCTCTTATGGCCTATTGTAAGTCGGTGGTGGGAAGATAATTCAGCTTGTCCATAATGGACTTATTCACAAAACTGTGTGTACTACCACTCTCTATCAGGATGAACACATCCTTCCCAAGAATATTACCCTTCATACAAAGTGTATTAGGGCTCTTAGAACCTGTCCAAGCATCCATGGAAATGGAAATGGAACAACTAGTGGCAAAAAGTGGCTCATCATAAATCCCTCCCGGGTCAAAAGGAACACTCCCTCCTAGATTTTTTTTAAAAATCGATAGAATCATAAAAATAATCTTGCCCAACTTCTTTCTCAAGATCATTATTGGGAGCAGTATGTACAAATGCATTGGCCTCATCAATGTTATCTTCAAAATCCTCAAAGACTAACATATTATGAACCTTGGCTTTTGCATTTTTGTATGCACACTTTATGGCATGATTAGTTGTATACTTTTCCCCACATTTGAAGCATATTAAGCCTTTTTCCTTTCTTTCTTTGTAGAGGTCCATAGGAATAGACTTTGGATTCATATTGGCTGAAATAGATTTCAGCTTGTTGTCCCCTTGTTTGAAATCTACTCTTGGATTGTTTACTATCATAAAATTGCTTTGAGATCTTGAAGCATTGAATGATGGATAAGTCGGCACTCTTAAGCTCCCACTTGGTGCATGATTATTGCCATAAACATTGCCAACTTGTCCATGTTTTAAAATAGTCATCATTGGTTGTTCATAACTAGATTGAAATGGGGACTCCCTTCTATATTTTCTTCCATAGCGCTCTGCAAGCTCAATATATTTGAAAAGAGTGGTAGGGTATTGTGCCATAACATCATCTGATAAAGATGGCTCTAGACCATGCATGTACTTGTGGAGTTGGAGCCCCAAGAGGAATACCAAGGAAAAGGGGATTCTACTGCAAGAAAATCTATCTTGTAACATCAACAAGCTTTTATTTCATTCTTTTGAAGACCAAAACAAAGAAAACAACAAATCTTCACGTAGCATCATAGTAGATATCTCCCACGAATTTGATAGAATCAATCATAATCTTCAACATCTTCATAGAATTCTTCAATATAACAATGAACACAAAAGAATAAACCATTTTTGAATGGAAATCAATCACATAGTATTCATCTTCATTGTCTTC
The DNA here is from genome assembly GCF_053477565.2 of Lygodium microphyllum. NCBI lineage: Eukaryota > Viridiplantae > Streptophyta > Polypodiopsida > Schizaeales > Lygodiaceae > Lygodium > Lygodium microphyllum. Next base: position 77,469,316 of record NC_141163.1, on the reverse strand, counting down.
ATAGTTCTCTCTCTCAATCTCTCATATATAGTTACACTGTTTTGATAGAATTGGCTATCGTTGACTCTCTCTCTCTCTCTCTCTATCAAGAGTACATCATATCCTCACTATAATACTCTCATAATGACTCTCAATAATCCTTCTTAGGTCGCGGATACACCTCCCAAGAGGTATGTCTGATGTGAAGAGGTACCAGAGCCACTACAATGTCTCTTCATAGCTCACTACTGTCACTGTCACTCTAGTCTTCCCTTTAGTCTTCAATTGATGCTTCTTCCATTTGTTTTAGCTCTTTTGAACTTAGGTTTATCCTTTCCAAAAGTTAGAAAACTTTCCCAAAGTCGCATATACATTCTATAGAAGATTTACAGAATAGTTGAGAGCGGAATTTTGATGCCAAGAAGTGCTTAAAAATAGCTAAAAATTACGAATAGCAAGGGAAAAATATTCAATGTCGAAGGCGGCAGCTCGACCTAGAACGATTTTAAGCGTCAAAGTGCTCTAAAGGCGCCCGAGTAACACTTGTTGATTTTTGATAATTTTTCAGACTACTGTGCAGGTTGTCAGGAGTTATCAGCCAATGTGGGATGTTAAGTTGGACGCCCTAGATTTTTCAGAGCTCAATTCGGAGTCCGGACGGGGAAATGGCCAAGGAAATGGTCAAGATGCGAAGGGGTGGACACTTGGGAGGCCAAATTGGGCATGACCCTTGGGAGCTTGAACCCCCCCCCCCCCCCCCCAAAAAAAAGTTTAACCAACTTAGATGAAAAAAACATGGATGCAAGCGTGAGATATGGCGACATTTGTTCGCACCGAAAAATGCACTCCTTGATCATGATGCTTGATTCCTGGTTTAATGCAACCTATCTAATCGATGATGGGCCCGATCTACTGCTTCCTTGCTTATCATTTCACCGTGCTTCGCTCGGCCGTCAAATGATGGCCTGAATGAGAAGAGCCAATTTCAGTCTTTCTCTCTCCTCTCTCTCTCTCCCTTAAGGGGCTGTTCTTGTGTGGAAGAAGACAATGAAGAATGATGGAGGAAAGCTTGTCCGGATGAGACCGGATTGCTTCCGGGTGGATGAAGAGGGGCTGGAGAAGGCAATGCGGGGTGATGCTGGACATTGAATGAGGGCTTACACGCAGTCCCATAGCAAAACCGAGATCCCAAGACACAAAGCCTAAGCAGTAATTCAATTTTTATGAAGAAAAAATAAGTTTTTATGCTATTTGGGTGATGAAATATTGTTCCCATGGGCTGATTATACATTACGATGTTGTTTGCTATGAGTTTGATCAGTTTATGCTCAAAAAATTAGAAAATCATAAGTGTTATGTGACTGTAATTAATGGTATAAAACCCATAAAACACGCGTTTAAGAGGCAAAATGGGGTTTTTTTGCAAAATAAAGGAGAAACATGAGATATAACATCAATAAAACCTGAAATTTTGCTGTCAAGAAACCTAAGGGCCACAGCCCACAATAAATCTTAATTTCTAGTCATTTTTTATTGAAGAAAATAGAAGAAAAATACCAAAAAATGGTGGAAAATTGGTTTTAAATGGGAGAAAATTAGAAAACGATAAAAGGAAAATTACATAAGTGTTTGTGCAATGTATAATGAAGGTAGAGCATGAGGTTAGCCTCGATTTACCCTCATTTCTATGTTTTTGTCCGTATTTATTGCTTTCTCTACAAAGAAATACACATAAAATGACTCTTACACCTATCAACGATTGCAAAACATTAAATAGTAGGGTGAGAGGGGAGTTTGAGCATCAAAGTACAATCTTAAATATGATTTATGTGTTGCATCATGGCTATCGGATGTTGTTTTAAAATAAAGGAAAAGGTAGCATGAGCGTAAGACTTGGTGTCTCTTCTCATTTCAATATATAGACGTTAGTATGGAAATCATGGAAAGATTGGTTTCGCACGATGCACAATGCTGATTTTCTATTGTTTGTGCACTAAACCATTCACATTATGCACTATGCATGGTTCATGGTATCGAATGAAAAATCTCCTGGACTGCATAGCAATTGTTTTCTTAGGACTTTGACCCACGATTGAGAGTGTGAGGTTATCCCTTGCCGTAGGATAGAGGGTCGGTTTCCTAAGGGGACTATTAAGTGAGGAAGCATGGTATATCTCCTGGAAATACGAGAAATGTGAAAGAGAGGAGTTTGTGTTTGTATGTGTTATATGTTTAGCAGCGCATCAAAGGGCCAATCCCTGTGATGTAGGAGAGCTGCAGTGGGGCCGCGATGTTTCTACCGTGAGGTTGCCTCCCTATGTGTGTGATCGAGGCGTTATGCCTAAGTACTTTAGGATCTCCCTTTGAGGAGTTTAGGGAAACGTTGGACTATGAACTATAAACGCATGAATTAAGCTTTAGGGCAGTTTGTCCTTTAGCATTTGATAGACGCTCCTGGTCCGCGAGGCTGTGAGGGTGTTTGTGTGTCATGAGCATGAGGTCCGGCTAGTGCTATAACCAGTGCCAGCCCATTTTAAGTCCCATCAATGGTGCGTCTGCCGAGAGCTGCCTATAAGTGGCGGTTTTCGAATCTTGGGTTTCAAGCGACCCTAAATTATCCATAAAATGGGGTTTGTTCAAGGATGGAAAAACTTGGTGTTCCCCATACAAAACTTACTAATGGACTTAGTTAATTATGTAGAGCATGAGTCCTCTGCAGAAGATAATTTATGTGATGAAAAGAGTAGCCCATTAGTGGTTACCCCATCGTCTAAAACCATGGCATGGGCCGAGGTTCGCCTTGGTGTGGTCTCGACCCAAGAGAAATCATGTTTAACCATCCATCAACCTAGAAAGCATGAAACAAGCATGTTGGAAACTAGGGTAGTTATGACATCAACAAGTTATCATGCTAAAGCCATGATGCCATGGGAAAGTGTTGATATACGATGGAATATGCTTGTGGTTGAAACATCCTGTGTAATGGGCCACCATGACGACATAGTAGGCATCACAAGGATGTTAGAAGCCCTAGTTGTCAAGGGAAAACTGTTGCTTAAAAGGCACGTTTCCCAAGTTTTAAGGAGTGGTAATGATAAAACTGCTTTAGATAAGGACCAAAAGCTCTTATATAAACCCGTTATGGACTTTCCTTTTAAAGGGAAAGGTATGGAAGACCCTCTAAGAGGGGATCAAAAGGACATGTTGAAATTTATGGGACTCCCTAGACCACTCAGTGAGTTGGCAGAAAGGGATGTCAATGAGGATATTAACCCCCCTACACCGGAAAGGGTGGGGATGGAAGAGGTTAAAGATCCTAAGAGGCTGGACCCAGATCATGATGAATATGAAGATTTTGATGACCCAGTCTTGATCCCAAAGGAGAGGACTAAATGCCCTCCTCTTTATAGGGATCTCCCAGTGTTTTATGGGTTGCCAAATGAGGATCCGATGGTGCATTTGAGAGAATATGACCTAACTCGCATTGCAAGTGGGTTCGACGATATACATCGGATGCTTGTATTCCCAAGTACCCTAAAGGGAGAGGCAAGGAAATGGTACTAGAGCCTCCCAAGAGGGTCGATCAAATCATTTGAGGAGTCTTGTGATAGATTTCTAGATGAGTATGAAAAGCAGCTCCCTATGATTCAGGTCTTAGGGCAACTTATGCAGTTTAGACAGGAGTCTTATCTTTCTGTTAAAGATTATGCTAGAGCCTTTGATAGTACTCTTAGGCTTTGGCCAAGAAGAGCCAGTGCACTACCAGATGATGTGCTATGTGAGCTCTTTCTGAATGGCCTAGAGATTAATACGCAAATCCAAGTGGGACTGCGGAATCCTAAGTCGTTAAGGGAAGCAAAAATGCATGCCATTGATTATGAGGGTCACATTCAGAGATGTTGGGAAAACTTTTGGAGTTTTCCCCGCTTAGTACAAGTGCATCCTAGCTTCCAATCATTTCTGCAAGAAGACAGCTCACTTGTTGATACCAAGATAGCCTATGAGGGGAACCTTGGTGGCCAAAATCTCAAAGCAGAAAATGGCCATCCTATGAGTAGTAATGACATGCCTCTCAGTGAACAGGTGCCAAGCCATGTAAGTCCCATTAGGGCTTGCAACACTTCCACAAGAGGTAGTTGTGATGGCAACATGGATAGAACCAATGGGCCTATGAGTGTTGATAAGCATTCTGTGTGTGGTTCTAATTTTGTTGCTAGTAAGGCTCTTGCGAGACCTTTGGTATTGGAATCATGCTTCCGGGTGGATGTTGTTCCCTCCAGTGAAAGTATGGTTCTTATGGAAGAAAATTTGCAGTATGGACATAAACAAGTAAAGACATCTTTTGTAAAGAGGATGCAAAATGCTAAAAGGCCACTTGTGCTTCACAAAGGTCATAAGGATGTGAGGACATTTGGCCATAGGGATAAGTTTGCATTGAGTTCGTTAGACCAGTGCAGCAAATTGAGGGAATGCAAGAATATTAAGGGAAATGTGAGATGGGTTTGGAGACCCAAAATATCCAAAAGTATGGCAGGAGTGTCGGATGCAAGGCCAAGGATCCCATCTGGATATATTTTGTCGAACCCCCAAGAGGATAAGACTGGATATACATTTGACAATATACACTGCCTTGGGATACACCCATGTGATGTGCCTAGGCTTGAAGCTCTACCTAGTTTGGGTCACAGCACTGATTTATGTGAAAACCCAAATAAGGGAGGTTCCAATGAGTATAAAGCTATGATTTTTTCTCCCAAAGGAGCCACTCAGTCGCTTGAATGACCAGTTTATTCAAGATTACAATAAATGTGGGACATGCGAGCCCATGGAAGCCATTCATTCAACTCATAGTGCCCAAGAAGGGATCGGTCTTATTGATGCGTTATTTGTAGAAAGGCTTGGACTTGTAGCTCTACAAAACCCTAAGATTTTTAAAAAAATACAAGATCAAGCTTTTAGCTAACTTGCATGAGTAGCATGGGGCTAGTTGACCTATGATACGCTATCCTTGGCACCCTGGGCAGTTTGATAGGGTGTGATGTATATGCCAAGGACATCAGTATTATGTGGACTAAAATGACCTATCTAGTTTTAAGCTAGGAAGGAGCGAAAATAAAAGTGAGCGTTAGAAAAGGATTAAGTGTCGCCTTGCAAGGGCTTGGTAGGTTCTTGGGTACCGAGACAGGTCCTGAGGCCGATGCCCTATTCTCCTTGGGTCAGTACGCTTAGCTCCCTCCTTTTTACATGCCCGAGTATGGAAATATAAAACCTAAAAGAAGAAATGTGTTAAAGAAAATACTTCTTGATCAGGCTATAGGAGTCCTCACCTAGTAGGAGCTCCTGGTTGTGTTTTCCTTAGCTAGGTAGGTAGTTCAGACCACCACTTAGGGCAACCTCTTTGATAGTTCTTTTTAGTTTGGCCGAGTTGGAGCAGTTGGTTAGTGACTAGCTTCGGACCTTCTATTAGATTATGCTAAGCCTACTCCTTGTGGATGTCATGCCTTGGTTTTGTCAGGGGGTAGGGTGAGCATTGTGATGTGTTTAATATGTATCTATTTTGTATCAGCTTGATGCTTCCTTTGGTTGTTTTGTGCAGATCTATTGTGGAATTCGACGGGCTGAGTCGCCCTATCCCGTGGTTGCCAATGAGAGAAAAATTTTGATGCCGAGAAGTGCTTAAAAATAGCTAAAATTTACAAATATCAAGGGAAAACTATTCAACGTCAAAGGCGGCGGCTCGACCTAGGACGATTTTAAGCGTTAAAGTGCTTTAAAGACACCCGAGCGACACTTGTTGATTTTTGATAATTTTTCAGACTACCATGCGGGTTGTCAGGAGTTACCAGCCAATGCAGGATGTCAAACCGGACACCTAGGACTTTTCAGAGCTCAATTCGGAGTCCGAACGGGAAAATGGCCAAGGAAACGGTCAAGATGCGAAGGGGTAGACACTTGGGAGGCCAAATTGGGCATGACCCTTGGGAGCTTAACCCCCCCCCCCCCCCCCCCCCCCACCCCCCAAAAATTTTTTTTAACCAAATTAGATGAAAAAAATGTGGATGCAAGTGTGAGATATGGCGACATCTGTTGGCGCCGAAAAATGCGCTCCTTGATCATGATGCTTGATTTCTGGTTCAATGCAACCTATCTAATCGATGATGGGCCCGATCTACTCCTTCCTTGCTGATCATTTCGCCGTGCTTCACCCGTCAAATGATGGCCTAAATGAGAAGAGCCAATTTCAGTCTTTCTCTCTCCTCCCTCTCTCTCCCTTAAGGGGTTGTTCTTGTGTGGAAGAAGACAATGAAGAATGATGGAGGAAAGCTTGTCCGGATGAGACCGGATTGCTTCTGAGTGGATGAAGAGGGGCTGGAGACGGCAATGCGGGGTGATGATGGACATTGAACGAGGGTTGACACGCAGTCCCATAGGAAAACCGAGATCTCGAGACACAAAGCCTAAGCGGTAATTCAATTTTTATGAAGAAAAAATGAGTTTTTATGCTTTTTGGGTGATGAAATATTGTTCCCATGGGCTGATTATGCATCATGATGTTGTTTGCTATGAGTTTGATCAGTTTATGCTCAGAAAAACAGAAAATCATAAGTGTTATGACTGAAATTAATGGTATAAAACCCGTAAAAATGCGTTTAAGAGGCAAAATGGGGTTTTTTTGCAAAATTAAGGGAAAACATGAGATATAACATCAATAAAACCTAAAATTTTGCTATCAAGAAACCTAAGGGCCACAGCCCACAATCAATCTTAATTTTTAGTCATTTTTTATTGAAGAAAATAGAAGAAAAATACCAAAAAAATGGTGGAAAATTGGTTTTAAATGGGAGAAAATTAGGAAACGATAAAAGGAAAATTTCAAAAATTACATAAGTGTTTGTGCAATGTATAATGAAGGTAGAGCATGAGGTTAGCCTCGGTTTACCCTCATTTCTATGTTTTTGTCCGTATTTATTGCTTTCTCTACAAAGAAATACACATAAAATGACTCTTACACCTATCAACGATTGCAAAACATTAAACGATAGGCTGAGAGGGGAGTTTGAGCGTCAAAGTACAATCTTAAATCTGATTTATGTGTTGCATCATGGCTATCGGATGTTGTTTTAAAATAAAGGAAAAGGCAGCATGAGTGTAAGGCCCGGTGTCTCTCCTCGTTTCAATATATAGACGTTAGTATGGAAATCATGGAAAGATTGCTTTCGCACGATGCACAATGCTGATTTTCTATTTTTTGTGCACTAAACCATTCACATTATGCACTATGCATGGTTCATGGTATCAAAGGAAAAATCTCCTGGACTGCATAGCAATTGTTTTCTTAGGACTTTGACCCATGATTGAGAGTGTGAGGTTATCCCTTGCTGTAGGATAGAGGGTCGGTTTCCTAAGGGACTGTTAAGTGAGGAAGCATGGTATATCTCCTGGAAATACGAGAAATATAAAAGAGAGGAGTTTGTGTTTGTATGTGTTATATGTTTAGCAACACATCAAAGGGCCAATCCCTGCGATGTAGGAGAGCTGCAGTGGGGCCGCGGTGTTTCTACCATGAGGTTGCCTCCCTATGTTGAGATATCGAGCTCCACTCATGATATGCTAGGGTGACCGTTGTGTATTTATGTCACCGACGTGTCAGTTTGCAGATGCGGTTGATACACCGCCCATGAATAATAGCTACATGACAGCTATTCTTATCTACTCTAGTTCGTGGCTCAGTTAGTATGCCACCTTAGTTAGTTGAGTTTGGTTTGAGACCCATATATAGGGTTCTTCTATTTCTTTGTATGTGAGTTCTTTTTGGCTTACACAACTAAGAAGAGGAAAACTATTTTTTCAGCCTCCACCTTTGTGTGTATTCCCCCATTGTGCAAGCAAGAAAGCTACAAGTGAGACTCCTTCCTTCTCTCCCACAATCTTGACATGGTATCAGAGCCTTGTTCGTGGTAAGGAGCTCAAGAAAGCAAGCCAAGCTCGTGGTGTTCTGGTAAGAGGAGTAGTGTTGCTTTCATTTTCTATTTTGGGAGCAGATCTCTGCAGGTAGCACAGCCGGAAATTGCAAGAGTGCATTGTCTCAAGTTGAGACACCCTTCGCGGTGAAGCAAGAGGGCAGTATATGCTGCGGGACAGGGTTTTAGCCCTTGGCGACCCTGTTTTTTTTATTTGAGGCCATTTCGGGGCCTGTTTTGGAGGTAGAAGTTTTCTGCACGCACTCAGGAAAAGGCCCAGTTTTATGCTGTGCAGCCAGTGTTCTACAGGTCGGTGAAAAGTTACTGTAGAAATTGCATCGTATGCTTGTGCGCAGAGACATTGGGAGTTACAAAATCATCCATGTTGCTTGTTGATGCAAAATCGTCACTAGGAAGTGACTATGTGGTCAAATACCACTTTCGTCAGTTTTGCAGATTTGCCTTTGTGAGGCTGAAGCTGTGTTCTTTGCAGTGATAGAATTTTTTGCAATGTTGTGTAATGGCGTTTGATTCTCTCTCACAGATTGTCACTGAAAAGCTTGACAAGAATAACTTCCAAGCATGGAAGTTTAGAATGACAAATTTCCTTATGGGAAAAGGATATTGGGAATTTGTTGCAGGAAATTAAGAAGAACCAGTTCTTCCTGATGTTCCCAATCAACAGCAAATGCAGACATTTAAAGCATGGCATGAGAGAGCCAGGAAAGTTATGTATTGGCTGTCTATCAGCATTTCAGACTCTATGATTGTGCATATTCAAGATGCAAGTACGCCAAAGGAGGCATGGGATACTTTGTCAAAAATGTATAGCACAAATACGCAAGCCAGGAAAATGCAGCTCAAGCAAGAGTTGCATAATGTGCAAAGAGAAAATATGAGCATCAATGACTACCACATGAAGGTGAAGAAGATTGCAGATGCACTTGCTTCCATTGGGTCGCCAGTGGAAGATAATGATTTAGTTTCTGTGACCTTGAATGGTCTAGGAAAGGAATATGCACAGTTTCGGACATCCATTTCAGTTCGATGTCGTATTGCTGCGCATTCGAGGTGTGAAAACCACCCAAAAATTGTGTGTGTGATTTGATACTTTGTATATACTCAGTTGTTGTGTTTACATTTATTTTCTGCGCATGAGTGAACATGATGAGATGCTTTCAGCCTATGTTGATACATGATGCTGCAAAAGGTTTGGAATCATTGCTTGCCAAAATCCATCAGCACTATTGCTCGTAGACTCAGCAGAAGGGAGCCATTGACAGTAGGACGGATTCACGGTTTGAGCTCAATGACTGAGGCTGCTCCAACTGTGGCAAGACATGTTGTGCTGAATTACTTGATGACATTGTTTAAAGTTGCTTTCCTGTTGTTAATTGAGCTTGGAGTGTTTCCTTTGATGTGCGGGCGGTGGTTGGACATATGTACTCTAAGCTTGTGGGACGGGATTTAAGGAACACATTGTGTTAATTTCAGATTGTGTCTGTTCAGCATTTTCATGGTGACCTTTTGGTTTACTCTGCACTAGAACAAAGGAAGGGAGATGAACTTTTTCAATGGAAAGGAAAGGAGGAGACTAAAAAAAGAAAAGGATTTTTGAAAAGCTAAAGAGGGAGGGAAAAAAGAGGCGTATGTGACAGAAAAAGAGGGAGAGGAATTACGCTAATGGAGGGAGGAACAGAGCATTAGAGGGAAAGGAGTGCTTGTTGCATTCCTGGGGAAAAATTACCAGTAGAGGACTGGTGTGCTCCAGAGGCAGAAACGAGCAGGACCTTGGATCTGCTCTTGCCGCCTTGTCTCTCTAGCTTTCTTGCCTTCTGCGCTGCGACGGAACTGAAGAAGCATGGCGAGTTCGGAAGGATATGATGCTTGTGTTTATGATGCCAAGATGGAGCAAGTACAGCATACTGAACACACGAACTTTTATTTAATTGGTCAACCTGACTGCAGACGGGGAAGAAATAAGCTCAACTTGGAATGAGGTCTGTGAGAGTTTTGATGAAATGGGACTACATGAAAATCTTCTGAGAGGCATCTATGCGTATGGTTTCGAGAAGCCATCTGCTATACAACAGAGAGGAATAGTGCCCTTTGCCAAGGGCTTCGACGTTATTCAACAGGCACAGTCTGGAACTGGGAAGACTGCCACATTTTGCTCTGGGATCCTACAACAGCTTGACTATAGCTTGTTTGAGTGTCAGGCGCTTGTTCTGGCACCTACCCGAGAACTTGCATAGCAGATTGAAAAAGTTATACGAGCTTTGGGGAACTACTTGCAGGTGAAAGTTCATGCATGTGTTGGTGGTACATGTGTTAGAGAGGACATTCGGATTCTTCAGAGTGGAGTACATGTTGTTGTTGGTACTCCTGGCCGCGTGTATGACATGCTTCGACGTGGTTCTCTACGTCCAGATTACATCAAAATGTTTGTTCTGGATGAAGCCGATGAGATACTGTCTCGAGGTTTCAAGGATCAGATTTATGACATCTTTCAGTTGCTTCCACAAAAGCTACAAGTTGGAGTATTCTCAGCAACCAAGGCCACTGAACCTGCAGGGCTAGTTCCAGTTTTTTAGGAATCTGAGCAGAATGTTTTGAGCTTGTTGGTGATTCAGCATAGCTTCCATTCAGTGAAATTTATGTTAAATTGTTTGACAGAGACACCTTTACAGCAGATGATCCTCTGGGCTGCTGTGGTTCCATTGAACAAAGTGTTTGTGAAAGGATTTTTAACTGCCAATCTCTTACAAAGTACTCGGGAAACAAGGACAACCACAGGGAGAAGTCCAAGCAGGCTTTAAATTTGATGTCCAAGGTGGAGTTTCAAGACAATTTCAGTGCCTTTGACTACAAAGTTTGGTCTCACAATTGAAGATGTGCTTTCTCTTTCTGCTATCAAGGCTGCTTATTGTTCCACAGGATTTGTTGAGTCAATGATTTAAAGAGTTCCAAGAGAAGCTTCATAGGGATTCAGACTACATGAAAAATTCGTTGATATGAGTCTTTGTCTTTGTCAAGACGTTTATTGAAGATGCTCATAATCAGATGTAGCTGATTGTATGTTTCATATTATCTGAAATTGAGCTTTCAAATTGAATCCGAACTCGCTAGATTGATATTCTATCTTGAAATTTATCAAGGTCTTCTGTAGACGCGACTTTTCGAAAACCCTTTGACATCTTTGGTGAACCCGACGTGAAAGCGTTGCAGAAATTTCAGGATGGGAGATACTTTAGCCTCTATTTCAGCTTCTTCTACAACTCCAGCTGCATCTACTTGAGCTCCATCAATGACTGCTGCGTCAAGTACTTCAACAGAGGATCTAAAGCAGATTTTGCAGAATATGTCCATGTATATGCAGCTCCAAAATCAGCAAAGACAATTGTATATGCAGCAGCAACAACAATTGCATCAACAACAGTTGTCTCAACAAAGGCAACTCTATTCAGAGCAGGAGAATGCAAACAACGCGATTAAGGCTATTGAAGCAGTTGAGAATGAGAAGAAGCTATTTGACGGGCATAATGTTTCAGCATATTTGAAGACATATGAGATCAAGATGGGGTTTTTTGGAGTTCCTGCTGGACTTATGAGTAAGTACTTCCTTCGTCTTGTCACACCCGCTTTGAGGACAAAAGTGACTGATCTTTTTATTCAAAATACACATTGGCAAGATTTTAAGAAGGCCCTGAAAGAAGAATACTTCCTTGAGGACTTTGGTATGGCTACTCGGCGGTCATTCCGAGAGTGGGTCTACATGCCAAACAAAGGTCTAGCTGCTTCGAAATTGATTCGAGAATTTAAGGAAAGGTATAGTCAGCTTGATGCCATTGAACAAAGAGCATTGGATGTTGAAAAAGTTTAGCTTTTCTTGCAAGCTGAAGATCCTGCTCTTCAAGAAGAATTGGGTGAGCTTCTTGAGGATCGCACGAAGCCTATGGGTCTTAAAACTGATTGGTAGGATGCTCAGGATGCAGTCTCGACTTTGACCAAGAGGAGGATATGGAAGACCCGCCTACAGAATGGTTCCATGACACCTACACCATCATCTGCTCCTATGCCTACTTCTATCCCTGTTATTTCTTCTCCTCCTCAGCTAGTTTCTTGGCCTATGCCAATGCCTACTGTTTCTACTCCACCTATTCCTCCTGTTCCACGACCGATGCCTACACCTTCTGCTCCAAAACCATCCGCTCCATCGGTGCCTACCTCTCTTGATGACATAATCAAAGGCATAACATATTTGACATTGGAGTCAGTCAAAGCAGAGTTGGTGGGAAAGTTGAAGGAGCAGTTTGCTTCGACTGCGCCTACTACTTCTTCTAGTGCTCCTACTGCACATAGGAGTGCTCCTAGTGCACCTAGGAGAGATCGGAGATGTATTTGGTGCGATAGTACGGACCATCAGCATTGCAGGGATTGTGAGTCTTTTCAGGATGCAAGGAGGAAGAATTTGGTATATTGGGGGCAAGATGGTAAGATTTGGTTGACTGAGACAGGAGCTCCACTTGCTACCAACTTTGGTAAAGGTGGAATGAAGAAGTTAGTGGATGACATGGCTGCGCGTACTTCTTATGTGACAGCTAGAGGTGATGCTTCTGCATATGGAGTCCAGATTGAGAAAGGTTCAGAGACTCAGTCAGTGCTATGGACTTATGCTATGGAGACTACAAACAAGGGGAAAATTTAGCAAACTGTTTTGACTAGTGCAAGCTCTAGCATCAGATCAGAGACAGGTTGGGACTCGCCTGTTGACAGGTATTCTATTTATGCTTATTTGGCTAAGTCTCATGGTGCAGATGTACTTGTTGAGGAGAAGCGTAAGAGGGATGAAGAAAATCCAAGTGCAGCTAAGAAGACTAGAGGGGGTGAGTTTGTTACTCCACCTACTGCAGGACCGTCTTCACGATCAGGGCCAGATCGACAGATGGAGGATGCTCAAAAGAGAGAAAAGAGGCAAGAGCCTAGAGAGAGAAAGCAGCCAGGGTTCAGATTGATGTCCGATATTGAGACATCTACAGACATGAAGAAAATCTTTAATGATAAGGTATTTGGGACTGAGGTGACTTTCACTATTTCTGAGGTTTTGGGCATCTCAAAAAGAGAGTTTCAGGATCAGTTTTAGGAGGTTTTGAAGAGGAAAAGACATTCATTGTCTACCACTGATACACAGGGAGTTTTGATTGGGGAGTTGGATGAGGATGAGGATGAGGTTATGGTTGAGAATGCTTCTGTTTTTCCGCAGGAAGAGAAGAGGGTTCAGCCTATGCATTATGCTGAAATTGATGAGCATGTCTTGATACCGCGTAGTCACTTTTCGCGGAGCCATTGGGCTAGGGCAACTACAGAGACGATGGTAAAGATTGGAGAGAAACATGTGCCTTATGTTGCATTGGTTGATTGTGGTTCAGAGATTAATCTCATAGTTCATGGAGTTTATGAGAGTAACAGATGGCCTATGGATGTAGAGCATGGGTGGCGTATGAGAGCCGCCAATAACACTGCAGGTGATTTGTATGCTGCTTGTCCTAGTGTCAGGGTTTCTATTGGTGATGTAGAGGAGGATTTTCATTTCTTTGTGCAGGATTCATGCTCTTATCCCATAATTCTTGGTCAGCCATTCATCACAGAGATGCGCATGGAAACAAAGGTAATGGATGATGGATCTGCTTATGCACGGATTCGCAGTAAAGATGGTATGAGAGTAGTTCAGTTTATGAATGTATGTGTGAACCATGTTAGAAACAGAGATACTCTCAGAGATGCACCTTTGCCCACTGTGAGGGATTCGGGTTTTCATTAGGTACCGCCGTTTCGCGAGACGATGGTGGTACAGAGGAGAGGAGATTGGAGTTCTCACCTCCTGGCAGCGGTGTTTTCTCCTCTGGGTTTGTTGGGATTTCAGCAAACAGTTCGATGAGCTATTAGAAGACTTCTAGGTTGCCTAGAGCTGCCAGGCAGTATATATGCAGGAAGGAGAAAAATTTGAAAAATGTAGGAATTTTGGAGGATGATGAGCACATAGATGGTATGTATGACAGTGTGATTTGTGCAGACACGATGACAGAGATGGGAGATATGCTAAAAACTGATATGCTGAATTGTCATGGTAATGTATTAGTGCAGTCCCTGGACATGTTTCATGAAATTGCAGATTTTATGTCACAGATTGAGTCAGAGGCTGAGGTAACTCAGCAAAGAGTATTGAGTGCTGAAGAAATTCAGCAAACAGAGTTTCCAGCTGGTTATAATCAGCTTTCAGAGAGACAGTGTTGAGATATCGAGCTCCACTCGTGATACGCCAGGGTGACCGTTGTATATTTATGTCACCGACTTGTCAGTTGCAGACGCGGTTGGTACACCGCCCATGAATAATAGCTACATGATAGCTATCCTTATCTACTCTAGTTCGTGGCTCAGTTAGTATGCCACCTTAGTTAGTTGAGTTTGGTTTGAGACCCATATATAGGGTTCTTCTATTTCTTTGTACTTGAGTTCTTTTGGCTTACACAACTAAGAAGAGGAAAACTGTTTTCAGCCTCCACCCTTGTGTGTCTTCCCCCATTGTGCAAGCAAGAAAGCTTCAAGCGAGACTCCTTCCTTCTCTCCCACAATCTTGACATGGTATCAGAGCCTTGTTCGTGGTAAGGAGCTCAAGAAAGCAAGCCAAGCTCGCGGTGGTCTGGTAAGAGGAGCAGTGTTGCTTTCATTTCCTGTTTTGGGAGCAGATCTCTGCAGGTAGCACAGCCGGAAATTGCAGGAGTGCATTGTCTCAGGTTGAGACGCCCTTCGCGGTGAAGCAAGAGGGCAGTATATGTTGCGGGTGAGGGATTTAGCCCTCGGCGACCTTGTTTTTTTGATTTGAGGCCATTTCGGGGCCTGTTTTGCAGACGGAAGTTTTCTGCACGCACTCAAGAAAAGGCTCAGTTTTATGCTGTGCGACCATTGTTCTACAGGTCGGTGAAAAGTTACTGTAGAAATTGCATCGTATGCTTGTGCGCAGAGACATTGGGAGTTTCAGAATCATCCTTGGTTCCTGTTTATGCAAAATCGTCACTAGGAAGTGACTGTGTGGTCAAATACCACTTTCGCCAGTTTTGCAGATTTGCCCTTGTGAGGGTGAAGCTGTGTTTTTTGCAGTGACAGAATTTCTTGCAGTATTCTGTAATGGCGTCTGATTCTCTTTCACAGATTGTCACTGAAAAGCTTGACAAGAACAACTTCCAGGCATGGACGTTTAGAATGACGAATTTCCTTATGGGAAAAGGATATTGGGAATTTGTTGCAGGAAATGAAGAAGAACCAGTTCTTCCTGATGTTCCCAATCAACAACAAATGCAGGCATTTAAAACATGGCATGAGAGAGCCAGGAAAGTTATGTATTGGCTGTCTATCAGTATTTCAGACTCTATGATTGTGCATATTCAGGATGCAAGTACGCCAAAGGAGGCATGGGATACTTTGTCAAAAATGTATAGCACAAATACGCAAGCCAGGAAAATGCAGCTCAAGCAAGAGTTGCATAATGTGCAAAGAGAAAGTATGAGCATCAACGACTACCACATGAAGGTGAAGAAGATTGCAGATGCACTTGCTTCCATTGGGTCGCCAGTGGAAGATGATGATTTAGTTTCCGTGACCTTGAATGGTCTAGGAAAGGATTATGCACAGTTTCGGACATCCATTTCAGTTCGTGAAAGATTTCCTGATTTTGAGGAGTTGATTGCTCTTCTAATTTCTGAGGAACAGAGAAATGGTGGTGCATCTTCTTCAGGAGGAACTTCAAAAGAAGCTGTCTTCTACTCAAATGCTGGAAGAGGTAGAGGCAGAGGTAGAGGAGGCCGATTTGGAGGCCGTGGCAGAAATCAGAATATGCAGCAAACTCAAGAAAACCAGTCCTATGGAGGAGGACGTGGTAACTCTAGAGGCAGGGGGAGCCAAAGAGGTCGTGGTGGATGGCAAAGAGGCCAAAATGCAAACAGTAATGTTGAATGCTACTACTGTGGTAAAATGGGTCATATGGCTAAAGACTGCTATAAAAAGCAGAATGACATCATGAATGGAAAACTGCAACAAGGGAATTATGCATCTTCTAGTAGACAGGGTGATGACAGAAATGAGCATTTGTTCATGGTGCAGCACATGAACAATTCTATGACAAGTGCAGAAGAAAGCAATGATGTATGGTATGTTGACTCAGGTGCATCAAACCACATGACAGGTCATGCAGAATGGATGGAGGATGCAAGGAAAATGGAAAAACCAGGATTTGTGGAGACTGGTGATGATACTGCACATCCTATTGTGCAGATTGGAAAAATTCCCTTGTCTATGCAGGATGGGAAAAAGAAATACCTGTCCGATGTATTTCATGTCCCGAATATCACCAAGAATCTGGTTTCAGTTGGTCAAATGGTTGAACAGGGCTTGCAGGTCAGATTTAATCCTCATGGATGCTTTGTTGAGGATATGAAAAATAAAGGTCGCTTGATAGCAAAAGGAAAGAAGAAGGGCAGAATGTTTACATTGGATGCAGACATGTCTGAATTGAGTGCAGCAATGTTTGCACATGGGACCGGTGTAGTTGCAGATATTGATATCTGGCATAAACGCATTGTTCATGTTAATGTACAGCGACTTAAATCAATGCAGGCCCAAAATATTGTTGCAGGATTGCCCAAATTCAAGGTTGCAGAAATGCATAAGGTATGTGAAGCCTGTCAGTTTGGAAAACAGGCAAGGAAACCATTTCCTAGACATGTTCAAGAGAGTGAGAAGCCATTGGAATTAATTCACTCTGATGTGTGGACAACTAAAGCTGCATCTCTTGGAGGCTGTCATTATTTTGTCAGTTTTATTGATGACTATAGCAGAAAAGTTTGGGTGTATTTTATGAAAAAGAAAAGTGAAGTTTTTGGGCATTTCAAAACTCTTAAAGCTATGGTTGAAAAAGAAACAGGCTTGCAGATAAAATGCCTAAGGTCAGATGGAGGGGGAGAGTACCTCTCAAATGAGTTTGCAAAGTTCTTGCAGGAGCATGGCATAAAGCAGCAATATTCATGCAGTTATTCCCCACAACAAAATGGAATTGCAGAAAGGAAAAACAGGCATATTGGAGAGGTATCTCGTGCCATGCTCAATGAAAAAGACTTGCCAGATTTTTATTGGGCTGAAGCAGTTGCTACAGCAGTCTACATAATGAACAGGACTCCCACTGCAGCAATACATGGAATGACTCCAGAGGAGAGGTATACTGGTAGGAAACCAGATATTTCTCATTTGAAAATTTTTGGTTGCATTGCCTATGTACATGTGCCAGATGAGCTGAGATCCAAGTTGGATCCAAAAGCTGAGAAGTGCATCTTTATTGGTTACTCTCTGCAGCAAAAAGGGTATAGATGCTATAACCCTTCTACTCGTAAGTTTACAGTGAGCAGAGATGTTGTTTTTGATGAGATGAGTAGCTGGTATAAACCAGTAAATGTGATTGATGATGAAGATGCACAAAATGGTAATGCTACACAGAATTCACAGCAGCAGTCACAAAATATTAGTGGACCTGGAGCGTCCTCTAGCAGTGGTTCACATTCTTCGCCATGGACAGGCAGATTGAGATCAGGAGAATCTTCTCAAAGCAATGCAGATAGTGGTATGCAGGTATCACGAAAAGGAAAAGAGAAGGTTGATCAGCCCATGTTTGATGTGAATGCAGGTCACTCTTATGTGGATGGTGAATCCAGTGGCTCAGAACAGAGCATTGATGATGAGTTGGGTATTCCTTCTATTGTTACACCTGGAGTAAGGAAGACCAAGGATTTTTTGAGAGCACCTGGGAGTGAACCTACTTTGCGCAGGTCTACAAGAGCTAGGTATCCTGTGGATAGGCTGAAATATGATGGATTTACAGCCATTCACTATGCATATATGGTCAAAGTGATACAGGAACCAGAACCCACATCTTTTGAGCAAGCCATGGGAAAAGAAAAATGGGAGAAAGCCATGGATGAAGAAATGGATGCCTTGGAAGCAAATGCTACATGGGAGTTAGTACCTTTGCCTAAAGGTAAGAATGCAATTGGCTGTAAGTGGGTTTATAAGGTGAAGCACAATGCTGATGGTTCTATGAACAGATACAAGGCAAGATTAGTAGTCAAGGGGTATGCACAAACATATGGCATTGACTATGAAGAAACATTTAGTCCGGTTGCAAGGATGGCAACCGTAAGAGCAGTCATTGCTATGGCTGCATCAAAGGGATGGTCTTTACATCAGATGGATGTAAAGAATGCCTTCTTGCATGGTGATTTGCAAGAAGAGGTCTATATGGAGCAGCCACCAGGTTATGTGCATGCTGTTCATCCTGAGTTTGTTTGCAGGTTGAAGAAAGCCTTGTATGGCTTGAAGCAAGCACCTAGAGCATGGTCTGACAAGATAGGACAGTATCTTGTCACTATTGGCTTTCAGATTTCCAAGGCAGATTTCTCACTTTATGTGAGAAAAACAGAGAAAGGTATTATGCTGCTTGTCATTTATGTTGATGATTTGATTATGACAGGTGATAGTGATGAAGATATCCTTCATGTGAAAATGCTATTGAAGCAGAAGTTTGAGATGAAGGATTTGGGAGAGCTCCGTTATTTCTTGGGCATTGAGGTGATTAGATCACCAAGTGGGATACAGCTCTTGCAGAGGCAGTATGGATTGGACATGCTGTCCAAATATGGGATGACAGGCTGTAAGCCTATTTCAGTTCCTTTGGAGCAGAATGTGAAGCTGAGCGCAGATGTAGGTGAGCTTCTGGAAGACCCTACTATGTACAGACGCATAGTAGGAAGCTTGATTTATATGACTATTACCAGGCCAGATTTGAGCTATGCTGTTGGATTGGTAAGTCAGTTTATGCAGGCTCCAAGGAAATCGCATTTGGATGCGGCTAGACGCATACTCAGGTATGTGAAGTCCACATTGCAGTATGGACTATTTTATGAGACTGGGGTTCAGATACAGTTGCATGGATACACTGATGCTGATTGGGCTGGTAGTATTTCTGATAGACGATCTACCAGTGGATATGTGTTCTCTTTTGGGAGTGCTGCAGTCACTTGGAGCAGCAAGAAACAGCCTACAGTTGCCTTGTCGAGCACAGAGGCTGAGTACAGGGGTGCAGCAATGGCTGCATGTGAGGTAGCTTGGTTGCATAAGCTACTTTATGATATGCATCAGTCTACAGATGGGCCAGTTGTCATTTATTGTGACAACATGAGTAGTATACACTTGGCAAATAACCCAGTCTATCATGCTAGAACAAAGCACATTGAGGTGCATTATCACTATGTGCGAGAGAGGGTTTTACTGGGTCTTATTGATCTAGTTTATGTCAGCACAGAGGATCAGGTAGCTGACATATTCACGAAGGCATTGGGCGCAGAGAAGCTGCGCAAGTTCAGAGACCTGCTTGGTGTGCAGGAATTGGGATTGAGCTCGAGGGGGAGTGTTGAGATATCGAGCTCCACTCGTGATACGCCAGGGTGACCGTTGTATATTTATGTCACCGACTTGTCAGTTGCAGACGCGGTTGGTACACCGCCCATGAATAATAGCTACATGATAGCTATCCTTATCTACTCTAGTTCGTGGCTCAGTTAGTATGCCACCTTAGTTAGTTGAGTTTGGTTTGAGACCCATATATAGGGTTCTTCTATTTCTTTGTACTTGAGTTCTTTTGGCTTACACAACTAAGAAGAGGAAAACTGTTTTCAGCCTCCACCCTTGTGTGTCTTCCCCCATTGTGCAAGCAAGAAAGCTTCAAGCGAGACTCCTTCCTTCTCTCCCACAATCTTGACAGACAGAGGGCTGAAAATTTTCAGCCAACAGAGTTTACTGCTGAAATATTTCAGCATCCAGAGTTTGGGGCTGTTTCTATGCAGTCCATAGAGCAGAGGGCTGAGAATATTCAGCCATTGGAGTGCAGAATTGCTGATTTACAGCAAGGTTTATGTAATGCAGAAGAGCATAATGAAGCCAGGGTTGACACGAAATACAAAACTGTGGATAAGAAGGTGAAGCCGGTTGCTGTACCGCTTCCACCTGACAGTGATCAGCAAATAGAGAGGGCTGCTAAACAGCAAATTTTGAGGAATCCGGAGCATATTGGTCATAAATTTTTAGTAGAGACACTTGCTGAATTGAAAATTGGAAATGGTGATTTCTTGTTACCCATAGAGAAGCAATGCTTTCAGGAGATGCTTTTGCATCATGGAAGGGGATTTGCTTTTTTGCCACATGAGATTGGATGTGTGAATCCTGATATTGTTGCTCCTATGGTCATTTTTACTATTCCTCATATTCCATGGAATCTCCGACCTATTCCAGTGCCTAAAGCACACTTGCCAAAGCTGATTGATTTATTGAATGAGAAAATCAGGATGGGAATCCTTGAGCCTTCATCTACACCATACTCAAACAGGTGGTTTACAGTTCCAAAGAAGAATGGTACTCTTCGATTTATTCAGGACATGCAGCCAGTGAACAGAGTTACTATCAGGAATGTTGGTATAGGTCCAGTTGTGGATGAGTTTGTAGAGGCATTTGCTGAACGTGCCATCTATTCTTTGGGTGATTTGTACTCAGGTTATGATCAGTTTCAGCTGGCTTTGGAAAGTAGGGACATAACCACCATGAGAACTCCTATTGGGCTTGTGAGGATGTGTACCTTGCCTCAAGGTGCCACTAATTCTGTTGCGCATATGATGAATGCCATGCATAAGGTCCTTTGTGATTACATACCTCAGCTTACTATGCCTTTCTTGGATGATGTGCCTATTAAGGGGTGTGCAGAAGAAGAGAAGAATGAGAGCCTAAATGAGCAGGGATGCAGATACTTTGTGGTTGATCATATTTCAGCATGTGAGAAGATTTTGGCCAGGTTAGAAGAAGTGAACTTGACACTTTCAGGGCAAAAATCTGTTTTTGGAGTGAATGAGGTTGTCCTTGTTGGGCATATGTGTGGATATTATGGCGGAAAACCCTCACCTGATAAGGTGAATGCTATAGGCAAGATTGCAGAGTATTGTTCTACTACTTCAGAGGTACGGAGATTCATTGGTGCTTGTGTGTTTTATATGATTTGGATACCTCATTTTGCACACATAGCAGATTGTTTGTATCAGCTGCTTCGAAAGGGGCAGAAATTCTATTGGGATGAGAGCCACACTAGAGCCATGCGAAAATTGAAGAAGTTATTGCAGAATGCTCCTACTCTCAGAAAAGCGGATTATAATTGTGATAGGCCTATTGTATTGACAGTTGACACTAGTCCAATTGGCATAGGTTGGGCTGTGGGTCAAGATGATGCAGATGGAAATAGGTATGCTATTCGGTTTGGGCGAAAGTCTTAAACGAGAGACAGAGGAGATATCCACAAATCAAGAGGGAGTTATTGGGGATTGTCACGGCTCTCAAATGTGACAAGGAGTACTTTATTGGAGCTTCAGTTGTGGTAGAGACAGATTGCTTGCCATTGATTGGTATGATCACGAGTTGCTCTACTCCGGATATAGCCATGTTGAGATGGATTGCATACATCAAGTCATTAAATCCGGAATTTAAACACATAGCAGGGAAGGATAACCCAGTGGCAGATATGTTGTCTAGAGCCAGATATGATGATGAGGAGACTCTACTTGCAGAAGAGGATGATGCAGAAATTTCTGCCACTATGGTTGATCATGTTTGTCGTGTTTATGATATTGTGGCTTTCACAGAAGAGCTCTATGTTGGAGATTGGTTACAGATTGGCAGGTACCTTAGTACACTAAGCAAAAGAGATGAATGGACAGATGAAGAGTTCAAGAAGATTAGAAGGAAAGCCTATGGTTATTCTCTCAAGGACAGATTTCTTTGGAAGCATCCGAAGAAAAGAGGCGGATTACCTTTGCGGGTTGTCTGCGATAGAGAGACACAGTTGCAGGTGATGAGGGAGTTTCATGAGAGTCCTTGGGCTGGTCATAGAGGAGTGTGGGCTACTTATGAGAAAATCAAGGAGAAATATTGGTGGAAAGGCATGTATAGAGATGTTTCTCACTTTGTTGAGACTTGCAGAGACTGCCAGATGTATTCAGTAGTGCGTCATAGAGATGAGCTTCATCCGACCTATCCGCTATGCATTCATTATAAGTGGGTAGTTGACTTGGTTACCATGCCTATGGGTTTATGGCAGATGAGATACATTGTTTTGGCTAGAGAGGATCTTACTAATCATGTTGAGGGCAGATCTTTGAGAACGAAGACCACTAGTGCAGTGTGTAAGTTCTTATTAGAGGAGATTTTCTGCAGGTATGGTTGTGTGGGTAAGATCACTGCGGATCGTGGTGAATTGGATGCAGATGAAGCTAGGGAGTTTTTCTCTCAGCTAGGAATCAAGTTGGCTCTAACCACAGCATATAATCCAGAAGGAAATGGGAAAAGTGAAAGAGGGTATCCGCCGATAGTGAAAGCATTAGCCAAAGCATGAAGAGGACGGATTGGAGAATAGCCGAGACTTCTACCATTTGCTTTGTGGGCTGATCGTACGACTCATAGTGTTACCACAGGATATATGCCTGCAGAGTTGATGTATGGTTAGAAACCTGTTATGCCGATTGAGACTTGTGCTTTGACTTGGTCAGTTTTACCTTGGCAGGAGAATTTGACGAGAGAGGAGCTCTTAGCTCTTCGGATTCGACAGTTGGAGAGGAGACCTGAGGATATTCAGCTAGCTATTGATAGGTTGAAAGTTGCTAGACTAAGGAACAAGGACAGGTTTGATAACAGGCATCGCTTGCGGCCTAGAGCAATAGAAGAGGGAGATTGGGTATTGGTCTTTGATAGCAGCCTTGAAAATCAGCATACTGCACTTCCGAAGATGGTGAAAAGATGGTTTGGGCCATACATAGTCAGACATGTCTTTGATAATGCAACATATGAGCACAGAATTGGATGGGACAGTGCTTAGAGTGCCTATTGCTGGAAAAAGAATCAAGATTTTCAAGAAAAGGGATGATGAAGACTATGCATTGGAAGAATTTTCAAGAGAAGAGCAACGACAAGAAAATCCAATGGAAGAGACAGATAATCTTGTTGATCTACCGGAAATGCATAACGAAGAGATTGATCTGTTTGTAGATCTTGATGATAATGATCATGGGTAGTTGGCCCATCCGGAGGATGCGCAGGATTAGAGGGGGTGGATGTCGTATTGCTGCGCATTCGAGGTGTGAAAACCACCCAAAAATTGTGTGTGTGATTTGATACTTTGTATATACTCAGTTGTTGTGTTTACATTTATTGTCTGCGCATGAGTGAACATGATGAGATGCTTTCAGCCTATGTTGATACATGATGCTGCAAAAAGGTTTGGAATCGTTGCTTGCCAAAATCCATCAGCACTATTGCTCGTAGACTCAGCAGAAGGGAGCCATTGATAGTAGGACGGATTCACGGTTTGAGCTCAATGACTGAGGCTGCTCCAACTGTGGCAAGACATGTTGTGCTGAATTACTTGATGACATTGTTTAAAGTTGCTTTCCTGTTGTTAATTGAGCTTCGAGTGTTTCCTTTGATGTGCGGGCGGTGGTTGGACATATGTACTCTAAGCCTGTGGGACGGGATTTAAGGAACACATTGTGTTAATTTCAGATTGTGTCTGTTCAGCATTTTCATGGTGACCTTTTGGTTTACTCTGCGCTAGAACAAAGGAAGGGAGATGAACTTTTTCAATGGAAAGGAAAGGAGGAGACTAAAAAAAGAAAAGGATTTTTGAAAAGCTAAAGAGGGAGGGAAAAAAGAGGCGTATGTGACAGAAAAAGAGGGAGAGGAATTACACTAATGGAGGGAGGAACAGAGCATTAGAGGGAAAGGAGTGCTTGTTGCATTCCTGGGGAAAAATTACCAGTAGAGGACTGGTGTGCTCCAGAGGTAGAAACGAGCAGGACCTTGGATCTGCTCTTGCCGCCTTGTCTCTCTAGCTTTCTTGCCTTCTACGCTGCGACGGAACTGAAGAAGCATGGTGAGTTCGGAAGGATATGATGCTCGCGTTTACGATGCCAAGATGGAGCAAGTACAGCATACTGAACACACGAACTTTTATTTAATTGGTCAGCCTGACTGCAGACGGGGAAGAAATAAGCTCAACTTGGAATGAGGTCTGTGAGAGTTTTGATGAAATGGGACTACATGAAAATCTTCTGAGAGGCATCTATGTGTATGGTTTCGAGAAGCCATCTGCTATACAACAGAGAGGAATAGTGCCCTTTGCCAAGGGCTTCGACGTTATTCAACAGGCATAGTCTGGAACTGGGAAGACTGCCACATTTTGCTCTGGGATCCTACAACAGCTTGACTATAGCTTGTTTGAGTGTCAGGCGCTTGTTCTGGCACCTACCCGAGAACTTGCATAGAAGATTGAAAAAGTTATGCGAGCTTTGGGGAACTACTTGCAGGTGAAAGTTCATGCATGTGTTGGTGGTACAAGTGTTAGAGAGGACATTCGGATTCTTCAGAGTGGAGTACATGTTGTTGTTGGTACTCCTGGCCGCGTGTATGACATGCTTCGACGTGGTTCTCTACGTCCAGATTACATCAAAATGTTTGTTCTGGATGAAGCCGATGAGATGCTGTCTCAAGGTTTCAAGGATCAGATTTATGACATCTTTCAGTTGCTTCCACAAAAGCTACAAGTTGGAGTATTCTCAGCAACCAATGCCACTGAACCTGCAGGGCTAGTTCCAGTTTTTTAGGAATCTGAGCAAAATGTTTTGAGCTTGTTGGTGATTCAGCATAGCTTCCATTCAGTGAAATTTATGTTAAACTGTTTGACAGAGACACCTTTACAGCAGATGATCCTCTGGGCTGCTGTGGTTCCATTGAACAAAGTGTTTGTGAAAGGATTTTTAACTGCCAATCTCTTACAAAGTACTCGGGAAACAAGGACAACCACAGGGAGAAGTCCAAGCAGGCTTTAAATTTGATGTCCAAGGTGGAGTTTCAAGACAATTTTAGTGCCTTTGACTACAAAGTTTGGTCTCACAATTGAAGATGTGCTTTCTCTTTCTGCTATCAAGGCTGCTTATTGTTCCACAGGATTTGTTGAGTCAATGATTTAAAGAGTTCCAAGAGAAGCTTCATAGGGATTCAGACTACATGAAAAATTCGTTGATATGAGTCTTTGTCTTTGTCAAGACGTTTATTGAAGATGCTCCTAATCAGATGTAGCTGATTGTATGTTTCATATTATCTGAAATTGAGCTTTCAAATTGAATCTGAACTCGCTAGATTGATCTTCTATCTTGAAATTTATCAAGGTCTTCTGTAGACGCGACTTTTCGAAAACCCTTCGACATCATGTTGAAAGACTTCCTGATTTTGAGGTGTTGATTGCTCTTCTAATTTCTGAGGAGCAGAGAAATGGTGGTGCATCTTCTTCAGGAGGAACTTCAAAAGAAACTGTCTTCTACTCAAATGCTAGAAGAGGTAGAGGCAGAGGTAGAGGAGGCCGATCTGGAGGCCGTGGTAGAAATCAGAATATGCAGCAAACTCAAGAAAACCAGTCCTATGGAGGAGGACGTGGTAACTCTAGAGGCAAGGGGAGCCAAAGAGGTCGTGGTGGATGGCAAAGAGGCCAAAATGCAAACAGTATTGTTGAATGCTACTATTGTGTTAAAATGGGTCATATAGCTAAAGACTGCTATAAAAAGCAGAATGACATCATGAATGGAAAACTGCAACAAGGGAATTATGCATCTTCTAGTAGACAAGGTGATGACAGAAATGAGCATTTGTTTATGATGCAGCACATGAATAATTCTGTGACAAGTGCATAAGAAAGCAACGATGTATGGTATGTTGACTCAGGTGCATCAAACCACATGACATGTCATGCAGAATGGATGGAGGATGCAAGGAAAATGAAAAAACTAGGATTTGTGGAGAGTGGTGATGATACTGCACATCCTATTGTGCAGATTGGAAAAATTCATTTGTCTATGCAGGATGGGAAAAAGAAATACCTATCCGATGTATTTCATGTCCCGAATATCACCAAGAATCTGGTTTCTGTTGGTCAAATGGTTGAGCAGGGCTTGCAGGTCAGATTTAATCCTCATGGATGCTTTGTTGAGGATATGAAAAATAAAGGTCGCTTGATAGCAAAAGGAAAAAAGAAGGACAGAATGTTTACGCTGGATGCAGACATGTCTGAATTGAGTGCAGCAATGTTTGCACATGGGACCGGTGTAGTTGCAGATATTGATATCTGGCATAAACCCATTGGTCATGTTAATGTACATCAACTTAAATCAATGCAGGCCCAAAATATTGTTGCAGGATTGCCAAAATTCAAGGTTGCAAAAATGCATAAGGTATGTGAAGCCTGTCAGTTTGGAAAATAGGCAAGGAAACCATTTCCTAAACATGTTCAAGAGAGTAAGAAGCCATTGGAATTAATCCACTTTGATATGTGGACCACTAAAGCTGCATCTCTTGGAGGCTATCATTATTTTGTCAGTTTTATTGATGACTATAGCAGAAAAGTTTGGGTGTATTTTATGAAAAAAACTCGTGATATGCCAGGGTGACCGTTGTGCATTTATGTCACCGATGTGTCAGTTGCAGATGCGGTTGATACACCACCCATGAATAATAGCTACATGACAGCTATCCTTATCTACTCTAGTTCATGGCTCAGTTAGTATGCCACCTTAGTTAGTTGAGTTTGGTTTGAGACCCATATATAGGGTTCTTCTATTTCTTTGTATGTGAGTTCTTTTTGGCTTACACAACTAAGAAGAGGAAAACTGTTTTTTCAGCCTCCACCTTTGTGTGTATTCCCCCATTGTGCAAGCAAGAAAGCTACAAGTGAGACTCCTTCCTTCTCTCCCACAATCTTGACACCCTATGTATGTGATCGAGGTGTTATGCCTAAGTACTTTGGGATCTCCCTTTGAGGAGTTTAGGGAAATGTTGGACTATGAACTATAAATGCATGAAATAAGCTTTAGGACAGTTTGTCCTTTAGCATTTGATAGATGCTTCTAGTCCATGAGGCCATGAGGGTGTTTGTGTGTAATGAGCATGAGGTCCGGCTAGTGCTATAGCTAGTGCCGGCCCATTTTAGGTCCCATCAACAATACAGTATAGTACCAGAGCAGATATAGAACAGTTACATAGCAGAGATAGAGGCTCTACAGAAGGTCTACAGGGGGTTACAGAAGGTCATCAGAGAACATCAAGTCCTCATAATTCATACTAAAACCATTCCAAACTATCAAAAACTATTCAATAAGCTTCCAAAAGATCTCAATCTTTATCAATCATCAATCCATACTTCATACAGAAGAAAATCAGAACAAAAAAGAAGCTATACAGAACCAATTAGAACCTATCAGAACATCATAGAGCTTCATATCTCCACTAAAAATCATCATGAGCTTTGAAAACATAATCAATATCATCCAAAAAACTCTCAAACACTTCCATTATCAACCATACATCACTTTAAATCCATCAAAAATCAATTATTTAGTCCTCAAAAACAACAAAAATTAGTAAAAAAATCAGTATTTTTCCACTCTCAACATATCCCCACACTTAGAAAGGAAGCGTCCTTACGACCTAAGGAAAATAAGAATATAAGTTCACTAAAGAGCTCCAATTAATCTTCTGTAGGATCTTCAATAATCTTGCCAAACCACGACCCCAACTTATCACCTATATCTTTAGAAAAAATACTACTAAAGGAAAACTTCGTTATTCATTAACACATTTGATCAACATTGAAAAGGCATAACAAATTTGTAAAGGATATAAAATATTTTTCTTCAGCTTTCCACCATAGGCTTTCCATCCACCATCAATAGTTTGAAAAGAGCTCTTGAACAAATTATTCAACCAGTAGGAACTCATCACATACAAATATTACAACACACATACTAACACAACCATCTGAATGACACCTCCAAAAAGAGATATATATCATTAAGAATCATCCAAAATATATTGCAAAGGTATCAATGAAAGTGATCCCTCTTGAAGGCTTGGTGGTTTTGAAAACGATCCATGGAGAAGGACTCATCCACAAATGTCTTTGGAGGATTTTGAAAGAACTGCAGGTAGCACATCCTTTCTAGCAAAACAAGGTATCTGCTAGGGAAACATAGGGCATGAAAATATAGGACATCCAAATGTTGGGAATCAATGTTCACATTGACACTCATACAAAGATTTGGAATGGCCTTTTGATCGTTATGGGAATGCCTATGTATGTATGCTAGATACCAAGCAAAATGAGCTGTCAATCTCACTGAAGGATCTAGAGATTGTGAATATTGGTGAGAAAAATGAAGGTAATTCTGGTATGCTTGACTAGCAGTTGTCCAGTCTCCTAGAATTAATGGCTAGTTAATCTGGGGTCTTGTGAGAGAATTAGTCAAGCTCCATCCTCTTCTTCTCAGAATTTGCTGATCAAATCCTTCGTACTCACTAACCAACTGAGGGGGTTGAGAAATAGAAGTAGCAGGAGATGGAATTGGAACAAGTAAAAGAGGATGAAGAGATGGGTAGGCAAAATCATAAAAGGAGGAATATGCTAAAGAAGGAGTGGCTGAAAATTTAAGCGAATCGGTTAGAAAATGTGTCAATTGATAAACAGGAAAAGTAGAAGGTATATGGATAGATGGAGAAGGGCATGGTGGAGAAGGAAAAAAGACTCAATCTTCGATGAAAGAACAATAGGTAAATATAGGAATTTGAGGAAAACCCTGGGGTTGGAAAAGGAGAGGTAAGATAGCTACTGAGTTGGTTTGATAAAGGGAAAGATAGGTATCATAGAGATGATCCATTTGTTGGTAGTACAATAGGCTAGGAACAGAGGGACCTAGGACAGATCTTCTTTGGTAGGCATAAAAAAAGGATGAATCAAATGGATGGTTTTTGGAAAGGTAAGCTAGGAGATCCACCCTCAGTTGGTTAGTGCTCTACACATAAGTAGAAGCTGTATTCTAACGTTGATTCAGGACCACATAATCAATCATTGAATGCCATGAATTGTCAGGGCAAGTAGCCACTTTTGAAGAATAACACTGAAACATGTCATCTATCCGCAACTCCAAATAGTTGACATACAAAACAGCTTGCAAAACCACATCCCCCACATACTAGGCCAGATCTACATCATCTGAAATCAACAAATCACCTCGTAGATACATGTAAGATAGCAACATGGTATCCGTCATCACAGAATCTTCAAAAACCATACGGACCACTTATGTCAGTAAATCAGAAGACCAAGCCCCACTCCAACCATCCTCTGGAAAAGCAAGATCCATCGTTGAAAGCTTCATATAGAATGCCAACTTCTGCAACTGATAGTGGACAAAGAAAGAATGGTTCGGAGGAACATAATCTTGAAAGTGCCCAAATGTAGACCATAACAAATCCATCTTGGACTGTAATCTTTCCACTTTATCTTGAAATAATGGACACAACATGGCCTGTCTCTAGAGAACTGCCAAGTCCTGTTGAGAGATAAAAGGAATCATAGGAACATTGGGGCTTGGAGGAACACACTGCGACTGTGCCAGTTGGTCTTGCAACTGCTTAATCTAGGAAGCTTGTGATTCCACTGTATTATGAGCAATCTGTAAGGCTAATAGTTTTGCATCTAAAAGAGTCTGAAACTCTTGAGCTTCTTTGGACATCCTCTCTTTCTCCTCTGAGACTCTAGTGACCTCCGACTGAGCTTCTGTTAACTAAATCTTCAAAGAAGATATTTCTTCTCTCTGGGTCTCAATCATTTGGGTCTGCTGATCCATCTGCTTAAATAGATCTACAAGTGTGTCTTTAGCAGAGGCTAACTCTGTAGTTGCCTTATGCAACTAGTTTTTGGATTGTATCAGTTCTTCATGGAAAGAAGCATATAACTGTTGAACACATGCTGTCACTAACTGAAGGAAGGATTGAGGGAGTTTTATCTGCCACACGCTTCAAGCACTTCTACTGAATGACCAATGGAGGAGGAGAATCAAGATCCTCTATGTCAATAGGTTCTGAATCCTCTGAAGGTGGAAAGGGAGGTACTAGATCAGATGGAGGAGGTGGAAGCACACCCTTCTGAAGGCCTGAGCAATATCATGATGCTTTCCTCTTTTAATTAGTGTCATTTTTAGTCCACTACACAAGATTGTGTTTATGAGTCCAAGCTTCCATATTGGAACCTAATTCACTTGTGTAATAGTTGTCTACTCATTGTCTATGTCAACATGAATCTAACCTTCATCTTCTATCCACCATAGCTTTTGCCATGATCTAGATTCAACATTGTAACATGGTATTAGAGCTGAATTGAGCATGGCCTAGCTCTCCTTTCACTCCTCTCAGCTCCTCTTCATACCACATTGGATGTTCTGTTTGGTAGTAGCAACTCTCGCAACCTCCAACACTCTTGTATCTCTGGTAATACCTGACCACCTTGTCGCTTTAGAGCCATTGTTTGCAAGTGGATTCGAGAAATAAAAAAGGAGGAATGAATTTGGGATGGGAGAATATAAGAGAAGATGGCTTAGTCGAAGATCGAGACAGAAGGGGTTGAGCTAACTCTCTCCCTCGCATCCTCTCGAGATAACTCCTCTCTCTCTCTCTCTCTCTCTCTATCTCTGTCTCTCTAGCTCCATCTTGTAGCCTCTTGGAGGGGTATCCTTCTACCTCCCTCTCTCTACCTTCCTCTCACAAGAGCCCTTTGTTACAGCTAGATAATTATTCTCCAACGATGAGATTTTCAAGCAGTTACAGAAGCAAACCAAGGAGATTCTGGATGTCAAGAAAGTGATAAACACTTTAGGAGTATCTTTTTCCATGATCACTGATCCTCTTTCAAAGTTAGTCTGCCAGTTCCTTCAAGACAGGTTTATGCCTGCCAAAATTAGAGAAGAAGGGTTATGGCTAAGAAGAAGAGCTCTTTATGGAGGGGATCTTGGCAAAATCAATAATCTAAAACTGCTAAGATGCAATCTGATGCTCAAATCACAAATCTGATGGTTCTGTTGGCTCCGAAAGGGGGGTAAAACCCCAAGACACTTACTCAAAAATCTTCCAAATCACTCCTTCTTTTTCCTATTTGGAATGTTGTTTCCTACCTGTAAACTATGATCTCGACACGTGCGATTTCCCCAATACTTTCTTTTGCATTAAATCTCCAAAACTCACTGAAAAAGCCACTTACTTCTTTTACATGACACCTTGTTCTAGAAGTTTCCATAGCTTTTATGATCCAAAATATAAAAAATATGCTAGTTTTGTCTAAAAATCTAGTATTTTTTTACCATCCATACTATACATACTGACACTAATGAATTAATATGGCTCATAACTCTTGTTCACGTGGTAACTTTTATGATGGTGGGAGACTATAGTCCTTGTCAATTTAAAAAAAAAAGCCAATTATGATCCTCATTTTTTTAAATTAAATTAAATTTTTAGTTAGTTAGTTATGAATGTTAGTTAGTTTTTTACTTTAGTTATTAGTCTTTAGTTAGTAACCTTACTAACTTACTAATTCACTAACCAATTTTCAAACTAACCAACTAACTTTTAATTGCATGGAAGTATTACACTCGAGTTGATTTTATGTACATGAAAAGAATCATAATTTGACACTTGCTCACAATCTCAATCGCAATCA
The DNA here is from genome assembly GCF_053477565.2 of Lygodium microphyllum. Classification (NCBI taxonomy): domain Eukaryota; kingdom Viridiplantae; phylum Streptophyta; class Polypodiopsida; order Schizaeales; family Lygodiaceae; genus Lygodium; species Lygodium microphyllum. The sequence goes on along the minus strand of NC_141163.1, from coordinate 77,437,648 downwards.
CATTCATAGTCTCAATCTCGAATTTTGGAAGAAGATGATGACTTTTCTCTCATATTTTCCCCAAAACGAGTTTACATCTCCAAAATAGGTATTTTGCAATAACTACACACTTTTCAAAAAAAGTGCATACCAAAATGGGTGTGATCCTCCTAAATCATCACTCACATGCAAACCTATCAAAAATGGGTAGAAGCATAAATAGCATGATACGTTTTTTTTAGTGTTGGAAAAATTTTATTGTTCCTTTTAGAAGACTCATATCTCTAAAACAGTGAAGAATTGGATCAAGCATGTGAGACAACAAAATATTCTCCTTAATCTCTTCTTCAAACTTTGTGAGGGGAACTTTGACTAGATTTTACTCTGTTTGATCACAAATCAGCTTTTAAAATAGGTCTTATACTTAGAAGTTGAACTTTTAACCAAAAACTTGCCATCACCAAAAATTTTCAACACACTTAAAATGACCTTAAAATAATTTCTAGACACTATCTATATACATGTCAAACAAAAGTTCAATATGCCTTTATTAGATATCACACTTGCTTATGCCACATTGAGGGTAATTTCCAAGCAAGCATTCCTTTGCATGATATTCAATGTTGACAAGCTTTGGGCACAATATGAATTCCCATGAAATACTTATGTGAAAACACTACTCTAAAAACTCATTATTTGTTCTGGTTGTGCCTACTGCAAGCCATCTGCAACCACCCAATAATCAAGTACACCACCTTGTTGTGCTCTATCCCAACACAGATCGAACATCGTTGCATGTTCTCTTCATCTCGTGTGACTGAACTAATATCTAAATGCCTCAATATAGCTGCACCTTAAAACAGGGCCAACTAGCCTATCTAGGATCATTTGTCCTTAAGGATGAACACACTAGCTGAGCATAATGCCAGAGATTGACTACTTTTCTTATTGGCTATCTTATTCTCGATTAGTTGTTGCTTGAGATAGGAGTCAATTGCTATGAATTAAGAGCTCCCTCCACCCCCGTCCCCCATCCCCCCATTCTATAAGGGCTTTGTAGCTATACCATGCCATTGCTACCGAATGCACCTATATAGGGAGTAGTAGTGACTCAAAGCCTTGCCTTGTTTCCACTCTACATGTGATTCCCTATACCCAGTGGTGAACCTTCTTATGTGCGGCATCACGAGGGTGTAGTCCTGGGATGTGTCTATGTTGTCCCACTTTTTGGATTGAATAATACAAGAGTATACCTTGAGCTCATATATCATGTTACCTTTTTGTGCCGTGTTGAGTGTGTAATGAGTGCAGGTTTATCACACTTGGTATCAGAGCGACTCTTGCTCGAAGTGAAGGAGTGCTCACGGAAGCAGGAGGAAAGATCCAGTGCCTCGAAGAGATCAAAGTTGTAATGACCCATAGCACGACGCCCCACATCGCGTCGCCCCACATCGCGATGCCCCACATCGCGTCACTCCACGTCGCGATGCTCCCTGATGTGTCGGCCCCCAGCTTGGCACCCCAACCTCGACACCCCACCGTCTGAAGACGTGATGCGGCTTCCCCGCGGCACAAGCCACACCACCACAGGTGAAACATGACTTCCTCGCATCGACACCACCACCAACCACATGGAGGACGAAAGGGAGAACATCACCCTCCCAACAATGGAGGAGAGGAAGAAGAGTAGAGGGCAAGAATGGAGAGTGGCCCAAGAGGAGAAGGTGGCCGGACTGGAAAGACAATTAGATGGTATGTCAGGCATGCTGGAGTCAATATGGAGGAACATGCAGATGAAGGAAATGGAGGAAGAAAGGAAGAAAAAACTAGAAGTGGAGCAGGGCTATAGAGAATGGGGGATACAACAACAAGAAGAGGAGAAAAGACACAGAATGCAAGAGGAGATGGATAGAATGGGTAGAGAGGAGACATCTAGGAGGGCGCAAGATACAAGAAAAGAGAAGGAGAAAGTAGTAGAATTAGGAAGTAAAAAGAAAGACAAGAAGAAGGAGAAGAAGTACCACCGTAAAGAGGAGGAAGATAGTGATAGTTCAGAAGATGATTATGGAAAATTCAAGATGCCCCAACCAGCCAAGTACAAGGGAGAGAGAGATGGGTTGGTTCTGAAGAAATGGATCGCAGAGGTGGACAGGTACTTGATGTATTCATGAATAACTGAAGACAGGAAGGCGGAGGTGGCAGCCATTTACTTGGAGGAGGACGCTGCCAGTTGGTACCTGCTGGAACAAGAGCAGGGCCACACCATCTTTTCGTGGGAAGAACTCCAGGAAGAATTGAAGGACTACTTTATTCCAAAGATGGAAAAATTCAAAGTGAGAGATGAATGGAGGAACCTCAAGCAAACACAGGGGAAGATGTAAGAATATGTAAGCAAATATAGGCAAATCATGCTGCAGCTACCAACCATGGATACAGACACTAAATTACATGGATTTTTGTTTGGGATGCAAGAATGGGCTAGAAGAGATGTGGAGAGACAGGAGCCAATAAGCTTAGTAGAAGCCATGAGAATGGCCGAAAGACTAGTGGACCTGGAAGGAAAAAGAACAGCACAGGGGAACCAAAGTAGGTTCAACAACAACAACTTCAACGACAACTCATGGAACCAAAGGCCCAATGCCCCTAGAGGGGCATTCACAGATACAAGGAGCCAAAACACCACCACCACCATGGCCGTGTCACAAACCACTTTAGTACCAAGAGGAGCAGCAGGAAGATGGGGAAACAACCACTACAAGCCAACCCCTAGCAAATCGTATGGGCCCGTAGGATCAAATACATCATGGTGGAGACACCCAGGCCCATCCGTCGGAATCAGATGCTTCAGATGCGGGGGTCCACACTACCAAAACAGATGCCCAATAGAAGATACAGCTTCATCAAGTGGATCAAGGGTGAATGCAACTAGCGTATATGGAGGAGAAGAACCACAACCACCGCACATCCAAGAAATCCCAAATGGAAGTGAGGAAAGCATGGACCACCCAAGGGTAGGGACAGTTAGCGCCCGACCCCAATGCATGGCAGCCAGAGTAGCGGCAGTTCACCATCTATACATCAAAGGCCGAGTGGGTGAAGGAAACCAACCTATCATGGTGGACACAGGAGCAACTCACAACTTCATGACACTAGGGTGTGCAACAAAACATGGATTAAAACTATCGAAGGCCCCAGAAGGATTAACAATAACATTCACACAAGGAGAAGCCAAGGAAGTGAAACAAATCTTTGCAGTCCAAGTAGAAGCCGACAAGTGGAAAGCAAAACTCAACTTCTTAGTAATCCCCATGGATGATTTTGAAGTGATATTGGGCTTGGAATTCTATGACAAGTATGTCATTTCAATGTTTGGTAAAGGTATAAATGAAATGATGCTAGATATGCAAGGAGAAGGCATCAGAGTACCATGTGAAAGAATGCAACTACCTGGCACGACCCCAATCAAAGCGCAAATGAAGGAGAATAAGCCAGGAGTATCATGCCAAACAGTGAAGCCAACTACAACCCAACCAAAGGGCAAGACCCAAAATGCACCGGTCCAAGGGACCATTATCATGCCATGTATCATGACATGCAATGCCAAGCAGGTGGAAAAATCAGTCAAACAAGGAGATATGGTCTATCTATGTATGATGACCAATTGAAGAAGAAGAAAATGGCAAGAAACCCAGACAAAAGAGCAGGAACATAGAGATGGCATAAATACTTGAAGATTTCAAAGATGTAATGCCAGCCGAGCTACCCAAGGGTCTACCACCCAGGCGAGATGTGGATCACAAAATTGAGCTGATCCCAAGGTCTGCCCCACCGGCCCGAGTTCCCTATCGCATGAACCACACCGAGCTCATGGAATTGAAGAAACAACTACATGAACTAGAAGAACAAGGGTTCATTCACCCTAGCAAATCCCCCTTTGGTGCCCCAGTGTTATTTATAAAGAAGAAGGATGGGGGACTTAGACTCTGTGTAGATTATAGGGCCCTTAACAAAATCACCATAAAAAACAAATACCCCATGCCCCTAATGGAAGACCTCTTAGATAGATTGCACGGGGCCAAGTACTTTAGCCATATTGATCTTAGATCAGGATACCACCAAATCTGCATAGCCGAAGAAGATATCCCCAAAACAGTCTTCCGCACCCGACATGGTAGTTTTGAGTGGTTAGTACTAGGATTCGGCCTAATCAATGGGCCAGGCACATTTTGTGGCCTCATGGATGGAGTATTTAGACTGGAGATAGATATCATTGTCATTATCTACATAGATGACCTCCTAGTCTACAACAAAACCTTAGAAGAGCACAAGCAACACTTATGCCGAGTTTTTGAGAAACTGCGACAGCATCAGTTATATGCCAAGCCTGAAAAATGTGAGTTCACAGTGAAAGAGTTGGAGTTCTTAGGATTTATTGTAGGAGCAAATGGAATCAAAGTGGATCCTAAGAAAGTGGAAGCTGTCCAAAGATGGCCTGTACTGAAAACTGTAAGAGAAGTGTGGGAGTTCCTCGGCTTCACAGTATTTTGTCGGAGATTCATCAAAGATTACAGTCTCATCATTGCCCCCCTCTCTCACCTCACCAAAGAAGATCACTCTTTTACATGGGGGAACATGCAACAGGGAGTCTTTGAGCAGATGAAGAAGTGCATGAGCCAAACTCTCGTCCTAAGGGTGCCGAATTTCACCAAACCCTTTGAAATCTCTACAAACGCATCTGACTACGTCATAGGAGGTGTACTTGTATAGGAAGGTCACCCCATTGCTTATGAGTCAAAGAAATTTACCGATGCTGAAACAAGGTGGAGCACACATGAGAAGGAGATGTTGGCAGTCATCCACTGCCTTAGAAAATGGAAGCATTATGTTCAAGACAAGCATACAATAGTCTTCACCGACAATATCTCCCTCAAATACTTCCAATCTCAACCCAAGTTATCAGCAAAGCAAACCCACTGGCTAGACTTCCTAGCAAAATTTGACCTGGAGATTAAGCACAAGCTTGGCTCCACTAACAAGATAGCAGATGCCTTGAGCCAGAAAGTTGACTCGAAAGCTGTCAGTGTGGTCAGCAGCAATTTCATAGAACTAGTCAAAGAGGCCCTAGAGCAAGACCAAGAAATGCACATGATAATCAGAGATGTGGAAGCAGAGAAGACCCCACATGGAATGTACACCTTAGAGGAGGGTAACCTATTTTTAGGCAAGAGATTGTATATCCCCAACAATTTGGAGTTGAAGAAACTCATCTTGCATGAGATACATGATGGCAAAATTGGAGGCCACAAAGGGCAAAGCAAAACCTTGGAGGCCCTTAGGAAGTAGTCCTTTTGGCCGAATATGAAGGAAGAAGTAATAGACTACATCAAAACTTGCCCCACTTGCCAACTGGTCAAAGCACCACGATCAAGACCAGCAGGACTACTACAACCATTACCGGTACCCAACCGCCCATGGGACGTCATCAGCATGGACTTCATTGTGGAACTACCTGTGTCCCATGGGTACACAATCATCTTTGTAGTGGTGGACTATTTTTCCAAACAGGCCCACTTCATCCCGGCCAAACCACCACTAAATGCCAAGGAGGTAGCACGCCTCTTCTTCACACATGTATTCAAACTTCATGGCTTATCACTGGCCATTGTATGAGATAGAGATGGAAGATTCATGAGCGACATGTGGAAGGAACTTTTCAAGACCCTGGAAACACAATTGAGATTCTCATCATCCTTCCACCCAGAGAAAAATGGACAGACAGAATGAGTCAACCAAGGTATCGAAGTCTATCTCCGGAGCTATGCCTGAGTGGACCAGAAAGATTGGGCCTTGTACCTTGATGTCTTGGAATCTCACTATAATAGCTCCATCCACTTGGCAATGGGGTACACCCCCTTTGAGTTAGCCACAAGAATCTCACTATAATAGCTCCATCCACTTGGCATCCGGAGCGGCCAAAGCGGAAGATCAAGATGCAGAAGAATTCCTAAAGAAATGGAGAGATCGAAATGCAGTAGCTAAGCAAAGCCTCGAGCAGAGCAAAGTCACCATGATCAAGCAAGCAAACAAGAAGAGAAAGGTTGTACTATTCGCCAAAGGAGACATGGTGCTAGTTAGCTCTAAGAATATGTCACTTCCCAAAAATATGACCCCCAAGTTCAATCACCGCTACTATGAACCCTACCAAATCACTCAAGTGCTGAATGAAGTCACCTACAAATTGGACCTGCCAGACAGTGTTTGTGTTCATAATGCGTTTCAATAGTCAATGGGGACGGCGCATACCAATGCTCCATTCCAACGGTCCCTTCAAAGTAGAAGCATTCCTACGACGCTGGGAACAAAGAGGCTTCCTCGAATACCTCACCAAGTGGCACGGGTGTCCACTCAAGGAGGCCACTTGGATCTCAGAAGCGGAGGCCTGCGAACACGGAAAGGATGCCTTCGGCCTTTGGCTCGAGGAGAACCCCTTGCCCCTTCCAATGACCCTTGAGCCTCTCTAGAAAACCAAAAACAATGCGGTTCTCAATCATAGACCCCAAAATGCCTCCACTCCTCAAATGTAATCGAGTCAAGGGTGGACCTGCATGGTAACAATCATCAAATAACTCTAAAAACAAAGCCCCAATTTTTCAGTCCTAGTGTGGCAGCTTGCTAGAAAAGGTTGTGTTAAGACCCCCAAGTCCTAGTGTGGCAGACACTGGCCAGTCTGATAGTATAGATTGTGTTAAGACCCCGCGGTCCCCTTAGACCGACAAAAACTGACCAGCTTGCTAGGAAAAGCTGTGTTAAGACCCCGGATGAGTCAAATAACAAACGCTACCCTTAGATTTTTGAGGACAGCAATCCAGTAAGCGGGGGTGAGTGTAAGGGCTTTGTAGCTATACCATGTTGTTGCTACCAAATGCACCTATATAGGGAGTAGTAGTGACTCAAAGCCCTGCCTTGTTTCCACTCTACGTGTGATTCCCTATACCCAGTGGTGAACCCTCTTATGTGCCGCATCATGAGGGTGTAGCCCTGGGATGTGTCTATGGTGTCCCGCTTTTTGGATTGAATAATACAAGAGTATACCTTGAGCTCATATATCGTGTTACCTTTCTGTGCTGTGTTGAGTGCGTAACAAGTGCAGGTTTATCACACGTCCCCCCCCCTCTGACCTACCAGAACCAGTTGCGTCAAGATAGCATGCCACATCCTTATCCAGCTGCTTCCATCCTACTAGCACATGGCTTTCTCCTATGCACTCTCGCCAATCGCCAAAACAAGACGTTGATTGTTCTCCCCTTTGGTGTCCCCCATCAACCTTAACAAGAAGCCATAGAAGCTCGGCTTTCCTCGAAGCTTCCTCGCTTAAATTGGAAAACCTTGACTTTCATAATCTACGATCCTCCCACTCTCTATCTTTGGCCTTAAGTTAAGCCTTCCCTTTCCTTCACCATTGAGCTTCTTCTGCTACTCCCAAACCTCATCTTCATCTTCTTTTGGATAATGCAAATTGATTCACTGGGCCCATTAGAAAAGGGTATTTTTAAGCCTTAATTACATGTTGTTCTACTTTAAAGCACACATACACACACACAAGCATGCACACATACACCCACATTAAATACATACATACCCGCATGCATCCACAATTATGGAAATAAACATACCAAAAAAAAACACTCAACATTTCAAGCCTTTCCAATTGCTCATAGGTGGTTCACATATGTAATGTCCCCATTACTTAGTTTATTTTAATAAAAAATGTGCATATACATTCTAAAAATTGATTTATGTTGAAAAAAAATTATACATTTGAAGATAATTGAGGAGGTATTATATGCTAGTTCATGGAAGGAAGGCTTGGAAAACCCTCCCAAGACAAGCTTATTAAAACTATGTTTGTAACATTGAAGTTCTATAAATATTGAATTACTTTTAGGGATAGGGACTTAAGTTTAGTTTATCAACTCCCTACTAAAGGAAAAAAAGGCATAACTAATCCTATCTAGATTAGAAAAAGAGCCTCAACATGGATTATAAGCCTTCCAAAATAGCTATTGAAAATGCTAGTCTTCTCCTTTCGACCATCAATAGTTAAGATTAAGTAATTAGATAAATATGGTAGAGATAGAAAGGAGCCCCACGTGCATATAGCAGTTATTTCCCTTAATTGTGCATGAAGCGAGACTCTTCATGGCATTGTAAAGTATGAGAATTGAAGAATCATCATTCAAATAATTTTGATAATCTTTTAACTCTTAAGTATTTGATTTTAGAAGCCAAAGGTTCCCAACAGAAAGAAATCAAATATGATTTAAAGACACTTGAGGTAAAGAAACTAGAGATAGTCAAGAGATTGAAATCTCTTCTAGGTTTAGGATAACATATTCCCTTAAGTTCATGGAAAATCTACAAGAAAATGGAACCTCAAATTGGAAGGACAATACTTAGATCAAGTTCCTAGACACATAAATTGCATCTCAAGGATTGTTTGATGCATTGGAAAAGCTTTTTAATGCTTGTGTATTCTAATTAGGATTCATATTAAACTAGGTTGAGCCTCGATATGCACTACATCTCCCCTAAGGATAGTTGTAAGAGCCCTCTATCAAGGGTCTATTCTTGTCTACTTCAAATACTAGAACCAACTATGGATACGAGAGGTCTCTCTATAGGGTTCAATTACTAGCTAGGAGATGACGAGGGTTCACATCTTAGCTAGGAAATGACAAGGGTTTACACGTTAGCTCTCATTGTGGATCCCTCAAGCATGTAGGGTTAGTCCAACCCCTATAAGCTCGGGATGGTTTTCCCAAAAGGCCCTGATACTAGATGAGGACAGATTGTTGGTAACACGTTTGGAGAGAGCCTTATATGGATGATTGATTTGATGTAGATGTTAAAATATTAAATATTTGAAATAAAGATTTTTTTGATTTTTTTTTCAAATTGTTTTCATATAGTGCAACTAAATTACATGAATGAATCTTATGTCTAAAAAGCTGATTAAGGAACTTACTTTTATGTATTGAATTAGATATGCTAGGTAATTAGACAATGAAGTTACTCCATTATAAAAGAGTGACATATGAGGACAGATCTAGTCCTATGATTGGTTGGTTTCATCAAGTCAAGATGTTTTCATCGAAACATTAGGAAAGGTGCAACTAGGGAGTATTGATACATTGGCAATCATAGAAAGATTACTTTAGAAATTTGACCTTGTGTCATTTTAGAGGGGCCACAATGGTACTTTTCCTTATGGACATAGGGGCCAATATGCTAGCTGCCTCTCATTTCACACCCTCTTTGAACCTAGTGTGACATAGGTTCTCTTTGGTTCGAGTTTGTTTACTCAAGCAATTCCCTATGACCAACACTAGATAAACATATAGATTACCTTACTAGTATTTAAGAGCCTTATGTTTAGGTCCAAACAATCCTCATGAGAATAGGGTATAGTTTCCATTTCAAAAGGTAGAATCAAGTGATGATAGGCAGTAAAGTCAATGATATTCTAAAGGAGTTTTGGATGGCATCACCTACATTGTCTCTTAATGTGCTATCAACACTCATGCTCTCAAGGGAGCATGTAACAAACACTTTATACGTGGTATGAAAGTCGAATTAAAAACTATAGTGAATGACACGTAGATAGACCTATTTGCAAACCCGTCTAAGATGGAAATTTTTATGACTAGACCCTCCTAATTGGTGTAATACTTCCACGTAATAAAAGTTAGTTGGTTAGTTCAAATGTTAGTTAGTCAATTAGTAAGTTAGTAATGTTACTAACTAAAGTAAAAAACTAACTAACGTTAATAACTTGTTAACTAACAACTTAATTTTTTAAAAAAAATTGAGGATCCTAACCCGACGTTTTTTTCCAGATTGACAAGGATTGTAGCCACCCATCATGGAAGTTACCATGTGAACGAGAGTTATGAGCCATATTAGTCATTAGTGTCAATGTGTATAGTATGGGTGGTCCAACTATTGTGGATATTATTTTTTGTAAATATCCTAGAAGCTATGGAAACTCCTAGAATAGGATGTCATGTGAAAAAAGCAAGTGGTTTTTTCAGCCAGTTTTGGAGATTTAATGAAAAAGAAAGAAGGATTGGCAAAATTGTGTACGTCACGATCACAGTTTACAAGTAGCAAACGGTACTCTGAACAATGAGAAGAAGGGGTAATCTAGAAGATTTCTGATCAAGTATCTTAGGGTTTTACCCCACTTAGGAGCCAATGGAACCATTAGATTTGTGATTTGAGCATCAAACTGCATCCTAGAAGTTTTAGATTTCTGATTTTGCTAAGATCCTCTCCATAAAGAACTCTTCTTCTCAGCCACCACAACCCTTCTCTAATTTAGCTATAAATAAGAGGCATGGAGAATAGTTTAGAAAAGCATAAGGAGACCCCGAGAGGCTACAAGAGGGAGGTAGAGAGAGGGAGGTTGAAGGGTACTCCTCCAAGAGGCTATGAGACAGAGCTATTGAGAGAGAGAGAGGTTTTACCTCGAGCGGTTGCAAGGGAGAGGGTTAGCTCAATCCCCCCTATCTCAGTCTTCGACTAAGCCATCTTCTCTTATTCTCTCCCATCCCAAATTCAGTCCTTCTTCTTCATCTCTCAAATCCACTTGGAGACAATGGCTCCAAAGTGACGAGGTGGAAAGACCATGGGAACCACTGCAACTGATTAAGAAACGAGTATTGCCAGAGATACGGGAGTGCCCGAGGTTGTCAAAGTTGCCACTACCAATAGAACATTGGGTGTGGCAAATGCGAGTATGAGCAAAGATGAAATTCCCAATGTCGTCGTGCCAAACCACGTTATTTACTACTAGGTTATTATTTTGCCACTTAAAATAATAAGGTTTTTACCAAAAAATTGCATAAAAATATTACCTTCCATATTTTTCACTTACACAAATTGACAACTTCATCTAGAAAGCATACTAGTAGACACATAAATGATTAATTACTATGAATTGCAGCTAGATTAATTGAGATTCTAAATTGTAGAATCATGTTTGAAATAGTTGCTAGAGGTTATTGCACATATGTCTTTATGCACACTCGATATAGTTATGGTCAAACGTGACAAGGTTAAGGTTGATTAATGCTTGTTATGAAAAGTGAATGTCTATTTAAGGGTCTTCTAAATCATCTCATTAAATTACTATCACAATATTTTTTCTAAAGGAAATTCATTTATGTTGGGTAAGTTAGCCCCAAATGGGAAATTCTTGACTTGCTTAACATGTTGTAAGAGATGTACTCAACACTTCTTTATGGGGAGGAGAATCCTCATTAGAATGTAAGTTTACCTTAGGATAAGGTCTACGTTGGCTATGGAAGTTGTGAGCTGTACGATGGTGTGATTGTGGTTGCATCATTTGATATACGTTTAAAAGGACTGTTTGTGTTTGGTAGAATCTAGATCTCTAATTGAAAACATTGACAAATAGGATAAAAGGAAAGTTAACGCTAGGCTACCTCCAAGCTAGCTACAAGATCACTAAAAATTTATTGTTTGTTGTTGGACAAATGGCAACAACAGAGCAAAATCCGCAAGTCGGATTTAATAGAGATGGTTGTTTTATTAAAGGAATGGTTGCAAGCTTATTGTTGCTAATGGTGGCTGCAACCTTGAATGGTACTAATCCTTGAGTTTGAGGTAGCCATGTTTGCTCATGACACTAAAGTAGTTAGAGATCTGGGACTCCGGCATGAGCACATTAGACATGTAAACATACAATGGTTGAAAATCATACATCAAAAGGAGATTATACTTGGTTTGCCAAAATTTAAGTATATGGATTTAGGACATATATACTTTGCTTGCTAGTTTGCGAAGTAAGACTTTTGTTTGTTTGTTAGATATGTCTCTGTGTTTATGGAGGAGGATCCATTACTAATCACTTTCCTCACAAAGAATAGTGCACATGAAGCTTCTTGAGTCTTGCCTGCAAAGGTGGCAATCTCAATCACTGGTGAGGGTCTAAAGGTGACAGGAAAAGGATAAGAGATCAAATATGGAGGTCTACAATTGTGTATTCAGATTTGACATTCTTCTCCTCTACCCTCAAATGCAAGAGGACTGCTAACAACAATATGTATCTAGGCCTTATCAAATCTTACACTAGCCTAAATGATGCACACTGTAATGTGCCCACCTATCGGCTATCTAAGCATGTTTTTAGTGGTCCATCGAGAGACAAATCTAAGCGATGCCACCCAACACTCCCATGTGAAAGGTGAGAAGGATTGAAGCTTGCTTGGAAGAGCTATGGTGGGAGAGCAAGAGCAAGAAAGAGAGAGAGACCAAATGGGAACTCCAACAGTCACAATGTGTGACTGGGCCTTCCTTTATTCAAACTATCACTAAAAGAATAATGAATAAAGTGATGGGTGCCCACCACCTACAATGTGCAGTGGTGAATACTGTCAGTGTAGTAATACACGAGCGGATAAGAGGAGGCACCTTTACCCCCAACAACCTCCCACTTAAAGGCGAATCTGTCCCAATGCAGAGTGAAAATAAAAAGAAAAGACCGTACAATGTACACATGTACAATAAGATTAGGAAAAACATCATCTCATCCAACACCCATCAATCTCCTGAGGAAGGCAAAGCACTCAAGTGAGGCTTTTCATGAGCAGATCTGTAGGATTTTTGTCAGTGTTGGAGATCTTGAGAAGGTCAACAAACCTGTCCTCCACGACCCCACATATGAAGTGATACCTCACCTCAATGTGTCTCATCTTCACATGGAAGACCAGATTCTTGGCTAGCTGAATAGCGCTCATAGAATCCAAATGCAGCGTAGGTATAACATCAATCCCAAGGTCATGAATCAAACGGCCTAACCATATGGCATCCTTGCAGGCCTCAGTGGCTGCAACATACTCGGCCTCAGTGGTAGAGAGATCCGTACACTTCTAAACCTTGGACATCTAAGAGACAACACCTCTAGCATAGGTGAATACATAGCTAGAAGTGGACTTTCTATTATCTGCATATCCTACATAATCAGAGTCTGTGTACCCCACAACTCCTATATCCTAGCTGCCATAGCAAATACATATATCTACTATGCCCTTTAGGTATCTCATGATGCCCTTCACGACATCCCAATGCTTCTTGCCAGGTTTAGCCATATATCGTGCTACAATGCCAACTGTAAAGGCAATATCTGGTCGAGTAGCTATCATGGCATACATCAAACTACCCATAGTTGATGCATAAGGGATCTTAGCCATCTTGGCCCTCTACTCATCTATCTATGAACAATCGACCTGTGAAACCTTCACATAAGAAGGTAATGGATAGCCAATAGGCTTCACATTCTGCATGTGAAAATGCTCAAAGACTTTATGAATGTACTCCCTCTGTGAGAGGTAGAGTAGTCCCTAATGTCTATCGTGCTTAATGCGCATACCAAGAATGTGAGAGGCTTGTCCCAAATCCTTCATCTCAAAGCTCTTCTTCAGCTGAGATTTAAGAGCATCCAACTCATCATGAGCTTTCCCTGCTATCAACATATCATCCACATAAAGTACCAAAATAATCAGTGAGCCATCATGGGTTGTCTTAATGTAAAGACATGGATCCATAGCACTCCTGCTGTTGTAGCCCTGTGACTGCATAGAGGCATCAAACTTATGATATCACTCCCTAGACGCCTACTTCAAGCCATAAAGACTTTTCTTCAACTTGCACACTAGGTACTCCCTGACAAGTTCTGCAAAGCCCTTAAGCTGCTCCATGTAAATCTCATCATGCAAATCCTTGAGCAAGTCAGATATATTGGGTGGCTGAAGCAGCTTATGGACCTGTGCATGAAGGAGAATATGACAATATTTGCTCATTTGAGCCAGTTCCATGCTATTCTCAACCCAGAACTTGATTTCTCAAGGCATTACCTTTAATGCTGAGGTTACTCCATTGTTTTTTCTTGGGACTTTGAGTGAGTCATGGGATGTATTCCGCACTGCCTTATGTGCTCATGCTAATATTTTGAACTTGCCTGATTTAGAGAGCGCTCTTTTGTAGGAAGAGATCAATCATAAGAACTTGGATGTCTCTCATGTGTCGCATGCTTTGACTATTAGAGGCAAAGATAGTAATGGAAAGAATGACCATGGGAATGGACGTGGTAGAGACTTACAAAAGTCTAGGTCTAAGTTGTGTGGTAAGTCATGCAACAAGTCTCATGGGAGAAATGCTAATGTGACATGTCATCATTGCAACAAAAAGGGTCATGTATGCTCATAGTGTCATGAGTTGCGCAATGAGAAGCGCAAAGAGAAGGGGAAAGACAAAGTACAGGAAAAGTCCTCTAATTGCAGCATTATGCCTGCGAAATCTAGTGTGAAAATCAAGGAGATAAATGTTATGTAGACCAATGACTCCAATGGAGAATACATACTTGCAGCTAGTTCTTGTGATGCTATGCTATTGACTAAGGTTCACTCTATGTATATGCAGTGCTCAATTTTGGAATTTGGTGCTTCATTTCATGTTACACCATGTCGTGAGTGGTTCCATTCCTACTGCACTATCTCTGGTTCAGTTCACTTCACTTGCTATTGTTGGCATTGGGGATGTATAGCTGCAGTTCTCTATTGACAGTACTTTTCTATTACAGGATGTACGTCATGCACCTGTGCTTACATGCAGTCTTATATCTACAGGGTAGCTTGATGATGTTGGGTTTCATGGTTCATTTGGGGATTCTTCTTGGAAGATCACACGTGGTAGACTTGTGCTTGCTAGAGATGCCAAGGTTGGAAGACTTTATCCTCTTGTACTTGATGGGTCCTCTATTGATTGTGTTTTGTTAGTGAGTTCCATTCCACATATATCTCTTTGGCATGCCTGTTTGGGCCATATGTCCTTGAAGGGAATGCAAATGCTTTCTGGTTTGCACTACTTACTGCCCCTTGACTATGCATGTTTTGATTCATGTGAGCATTGTCTTTATGGCAGACAAACTAGGAATACACATAAGAAGCCTGGTAGGACATGCATGAGTGAGCCCTTGGCATTGTACATTCGGATGTCTGTGGGCCCATGCCCTATCAATCTATGGGTGGTGCAAAGTATTTTGTGATGTTCATTGATGATTTTTCACGTAAAGTTTGGGCTTACCCCATTAAGCTTAAGTCAGATGTCTTGTCTATGTTTCAGAGACGGCTTGCATTGGTTGAGAACCAGATTGGGCATAGACTGAAATGCCTTAGGACTGACAATGGGGGAGAATATCTGTCATGTTCCTTTGAGCAGCTATGTGACGAGAGGGTTATTAAGTGTCAGTTAACCGCCCCCTATACCCCACCCCAGAATGGTTTGGCTGAGCAGATGAATAGAACCATCTAGGAGCGTGTACGCAGTATGCTCAGCCATGCATGCCTACCATATAGCTTTTGGACTGAGGCAGTCAGTACATCTGTGCATGCCATAAATAGATCACCTTTCAATGGTTTGGATTTCCAAGTTGCAGAGGAGGTATGGAGGACAAGGAAACCTCCCTCTTATGCACATCTATGTGTCTTTGGATGTGAGGCATTCTGCCATGTGCCCAAGGGCAAGCATAGTAAGGTGGATCCTAAGAGTGTCAAATGCATTTTCCTTGGCTATGGAGATGCAGGCAAGATGGGTTACTACCTTTGGGATTTGCATGTGCGGAAAGTCATTTGCTGCCATGATGTAGTCTTCCATGAAGACAAGATGCATAGGCAGACTGAGAAGGTAGTAAAGGTACGCAAGGTTATATTCTAGGAGGAGCAAAGTGTGCAATGCTAGACAGGTAGCAGAGTGTGCAGTGAGATGGTCCACTAGAGCTAGACGTCCACCTGATAGATTTGAGCCCTTGATGCATTATGTCTTGGTTAGATGCAAGAGAGCCTCTCACTTGTGATGAAGCTATGCATAGGGGTGACAGTCACTCTTGGGAGAAAGCTATGCAGTCTGAGATAGAATCCTTGCATAAGAATATGACTTGGGATTTGGTTGCATTGCCTAACGGCAAGAAGGCTTTGCTATGCAAATGGGTGTACAAGCTGAAAAGTACCCCTAGGCACCCCAAGCTGGCTCATAAGGCAAGACTTGTTGCTAAGGGTTTTAAACAGGAGCATAGAGTTGACTTTGATGAAGTATTTTCTCATGTGGTCAAGATGATCACCCTATGCTTGGTTTTGTCCTTAGTCGCATAGCTTAACTTGGACATGTATTAGATGGTTGTCAAGACTGCATTCTTGAGGCTCGGATAATGGTGGAAGCAATGGTGCAAAGATCAAGGTGTTTCTGAAGCCACTGTCACTTAGGCTCAAATGAAAGATGTTGTACACGGACGATACCTTCCATCAATCTACCAGACTTTGACGATGAATGAATTCTTCAAGCTAAAGCCTAGGATTGACCTTGGAATCCTACTACTCAGAGTTTCTAATCCTACTAAAATACACACCACCTATGGATATTGCATAACGAGTATCCAAGTTTTGCCATGGCCTGAACACTCCTCTGAACTACCTGTTGAAGCAATGCATCCAACCATTTGCAAGATGCATTACTTCGAGCAAAGCCAATCATCCAAGAACTTGGATCGAGAAATTGTGACAAAGATGATTCTTGAGATCAGGACAAGAGATGCCACATGTGCGAAGAGATAGAGCACATTCATAGGAGATGTCTATACCGTGCAAAGGCACCAAGTTTGACATTATTCCCTATACATAATAAGGCTTTAGTTTATTGATTAGTTTTGAACTCTACCCCTTGTAACTTTGCTAAAAGGGTTGTTGAGCCATTTTTCCCTATGTGAACACTTTTGTAAGGACCATCCCATTTGGGTTCCAACTTTCTTGGGAAGACTCATGATGGGCATCATAATACAAAACCAATTGATTACACTTCTTAGTCTGAAGGTCATGAAGCATTTTCATCCACTTATTCCCTACTTCCTAATGTAATGAGACTTGTAATCTAATCTTGTCAAAATGTGCAAGCGAAATGAACCTTTCTTGCAACGCTTCCTCTTCTCCCAAGGAATGATTTAGAGCAAACCTTATTATAGGCAATGCTACCACTGCAATGAGCTAGGGCACATCCACGCAGATTTCCCTGATTTAAGTTTAGAAGATATTGAGCCCCAAGAAAACGAAGCTACACAAGTGCAATCTTTGGATATATAGAGGAATTAGATGAAGACGAAGACCTAGAACCCACTACACCTTTTCAAGATGATTAGCAATCCTAGAAATTCTATCGACAGATAATACAACTTATATTGGGAATAAATCCTACTCTTGTATCTATGTTCAATTGCAATAATATGAGTTGCACTACTTGATTCATTACAAGTAGTGCACCGGACGCATGGTGGGTCCTAATCCTCCATAGGCCTTAAGCCCCATTAATGCTTGTCTTCCCCATTTATTCGAAGATGAGGACATCTCGAGTTCTCTAAGGGAGAGAGGATGTAATATCCCCCACTCGCTTTGTATAGAAACCCCTCCTCCTTTTTAACAATTAAAATTAATTAAAAAAAATTAGCCCCCCTGTCAATGCTAACAATTGGTGGAGGGAGGGGGAGATGTAGTATGAGAAGGCGAATTCGGAACAAGAGGGAGATGACATGGATGATGATGATCACAATGATGAAGAGGAGTACAACGATCACTATGCAATTGATGATGATGTTAATGGGGAGGAGGGGCACACATGTGCCACCTCTCCCCCCCCCCCCCCCCATGAGTAGACTGCATGGTAGTAGCCAAATTTTCCGCCTAGGTGGAGGGAAGGGCCTCCATCACCCCCCCAATAATACCCACCACTCTCCCTATAAAGCCCTCCCCCATGGAATTAAGGAAGTCCTAGACGTTGCGTGGCATGCTGTAGGGTGAGAGAGAGCGAAAGAAAGAAAGAAAGAAAGTTATATTAACGTCTTCTAAAGACCAAAACTGGCCTATGAGACAAACTATGATACAACTGATGAGGTCCAGCTATCCAAAATAAAAGTGCTGAATGAAAAGCTAAAAACTGAAAACTGAAAATACGGTGCTGTGATTGTGATAAGTGTCGTGTATGTGTATGTGCATATGTAGCTCTGGTACTCCAGATAATGGCTACAAAGGGGGAACAAATGTCAGCTGTGATAGGGGAACAACTGTCGGCTATGATAAAGTGGTGCGATGTGTATATGTAACAGATGCATGGAGATATACTATCCTGGGATGTAGTGCAGTCATCGAAGTCGCTAATAGCAGGTGATCCCTCCTGGATGCAGGATGTGGTACATCGGTGGTGGAGAAAGAGCAAACTGGAGATCTGAGATCCAATGTGTCGAGTGTCGTCGGATCTCAGTCTATTGTCGATGTAGATCAAGAATCCTCTGGATCTCCTGTCAGTGTGGCTGTGGGGTCCGAAACCCACGGATCCTCGTGCGGCGTCAGGTACGCTGGTCCTCAGCCTGCTGTAGTGTGAGCCCGGAGGTCTGGCTGGAGGCTGATACAGTAGCTCTCACTCTGTCTGTCTGAAAGAACTGTGTAATAGTCATCTGGGTTTGACTGGGACCCGCTGTGTGCTCTGCTCTCTGATGTGCCATGCCTCTCCCAGAAAATAGCCAAATGATCTCTGATCCATATCAGTCATACATCCCTGAAGTGAGCTGCTCAATGTGTATCTAGATCTCAACTCTGAGTATGCCGGGCATCTGAGAACACAATGCTCCTCACTCTCCACCTCTGATCTGCAAAGGGGGCATATCCTCTCCTCTCGTGGGATGCCACTGGCTCTGCCACTCTCAATCATAAGCTGATGTGATGATACCCTGAGCTGTCCAATAAGAACTCTCAATCGATGTGGCATATAGATCTGCATATATCTCGGAATCTCTATGAATCCCTGCTCTAATATGCTCAAGAACTGTGTATAGAGAGAAAGAGAGAGAGAGAGAGAGAGAGAGAGAGAGGGTGACAGAGAGAGAGAGAGAGGGAGAGAGAGAGAGAGAGAGAGAGAGAGAGAGGGTGACAGAGAGAGAGAGAGAGGGAGAGAGAGAGAGAGAGAGAGAGAGAGCAAGAATATTCCTAGGTTCCTCTCTCTTCCCCTCCTTAGAGGGTGGCCACACACATTTTCTATTTTCCTTTTTCCCAAGCTCATCCCCTAACCCGCAAACCGATTTTCCCCAATCACCCTTCTTCTTGAGCAAGTGGCTATTGAAGTCTTGTGTGAGTCGCATCTTAAAGAGAAGAAGATCGAAGATGGCCCCTAAGAGAAAAATGTCACACGTGGATGGAAATCCCTTAACAAGCAATGAAGCTTCAGGTGAGGGCATCAGTACTAATCTAACTACGGTACCGGTCGTAAGTAATGTGTTTCCAAATTGATAGATGCTTGCTTTGATTCCCGCATGAGATACATTAAGCCGCATACTATGCCGCATGAGAATAGGTCATCGAAAGGGATAGGTTTCATCTCACATATTCGAAAGATGGAGTTTGCAAATCGCAGGTATCAAGACAGGTAAATTGCATTTAGTTGCTATGTGACAAATTCATACATAGCATAAATAGCATATAAGGTTCCAAGGTATTGTTGACTCCCTCTTCTTGCAAATTAATAGCTATGTTTTCGCCACGTGAAGGGATATGTTGAGCTTGCACACCTAATGGATTACATGGCAAGCAACTTATTCTAAAAGAGAATAAATTTTTAAGCTCTAGACCTTTGCCCAAGCTCTTGCTATCAACACGAACTAATAGCTCATGTTGATAGATTGGAATCTTGATGTTATGCATAGTTAGTGTAAACAACAATCATAAGGACTAAAACTAAGATGCCTTGAGGTACTACCTCCATCAATCCAACTCGCATCCCCTCCTAACCTGTACATCCTTTGACATGTGCCAAATTCTTACAGATCTACAATGTCAAAAGAAGTATCTTTTGCCATGTCAATGTCTTCATGTTCTACCTCTTCTTCTTCCATATTCTCATGTTCATGCTCAGTATTCAACTCCTTCAACTCATATGCTGAAGACTCCCTATATTTAAGGAGCTTGATACTTTTTCTAGTCATTGGAGTCCTTAGAGCAGTCCCATCCATCTCATTTAATGCATAGGTAGCATTGTCAAAAGACAAACCTTACCACACATGGACCAAACCAGCGCTTTTCCATCTTCCGAGCGGTACTATGTTGATTTTCCAAGCTGTTTTCTTATAAAGCAACACCCAATCCCCTTCTTGTATAGATTGTGGTCGAAGTCTGTGTCGCTTTTCAAACCTCTTCTTGTTCTTGATCCTTGCAGTCTTCAATTTTTCATGGCTATCTCAATGTCTTCAGGCCTTCTTTCTAACTGTCTAATGCGTAGGACCAGCAAATCTTCTCTATTCAAACCCTCTTCCCATGGTAGAACACTCCAAGTAGAAATAGTCTCCTCAATAGGCATGATTGGTTGTTGTCCATACATTAATTCAGCAGGCATATACCTTGTAACTGCACTATGAGTGGTCCTATCAGCCCACAAAGCAAAGGGTAACATTCTTGGCCACTATTTCATCCTACCTTTGCATGACTTTGCTAATGCCTTAATGATAAGCTGATGACCTCTTTCACTTTTGCCATTTTCTTCAGGATTATAGGCTGAAGTTAAAGCCCAGCTTGATACCCAATCATGAAAAGAAGTCACGAGCCTCATCCACATCCAATTCTCCTCTATCAAACCACTTTATCAACACAACCATACCTGCAAAAGACTTCTTCTAATAAGAACTTGCAAACTGCTGAAAATCATGGTTAAGTGATGTTACATATGCAATCAATCTCTATCACTACATGAGCTCCCATAAAATACTCCCCAGTACACTTAAGGGCTGTCATACACCCCAAAGCTCTCTTTTGACTTGAGAACACAGTCATTGCCATTCATTGAGGACCTTTGCTCCAAACCGAATGGCATACCTATTCCCATCATCATCATCTTGACCCACTGCCCAACCAATGCCAAATGGGCTTGTATCCACGGCGGTGAGAATAATAGACTGCCCATTCTTATAATTTTCTCTCTTTAGTGTTGGGGCTAAAATCAATAAGCTCTTTAGCTTCTGAATTGCCTTCATATGCTATTTTTCCAACCAAAATTTTTTCCCTTTTCTTAAGAGTGATATAAACTTTCAACCACATGAACAAAATGTGGAATCCATATCAAGTAAAAACATGCACCCAAAAATCTTCTCATCTTGAATACATTCAAATACGTCTCCCGCATCCTACTTATGATGGCATCAATCTTTACTGGTGAGGGCTTTCCTATCTGGTCCACACATGTGTCCAACAACTAATACTTCCTCCACTCCAAAAATTGACTCTGGCGTACCGACTACTAAATATAGTTTATGACATTTGGTGGTCATTTGGGGTCGTCTGGGGTCTTTCCTAGCTGCCATTGTCCACACTCCACTGGAATGTTTGGACTTTGATCAGTCTAGGTGACCCCACCTCGTAGAGGAACATCCTGCCACATCCCATGAGGATCAACCTGAGTGTTTCCTGCTAACCTAAAAATCTCCTATCTTTAGCTACCTCACGTTTGGAGGTGTCCTTCGAGGGACTTCTCATCTGAATGAAGAGGGGTGATTACCCTTGCTTCATGGAGTGCAACACTTTTTTCTAATAACGGGCTCGAGTTCGTGGAACCCTAACATGTTCTAGGATAGCCGCTGCAACTTTCCCCTAAGATAATGGTCAGCCCGAGTTCTAAGACTCTTACCCTAGGGTAAGTCATCATGTCGGCTCATCCTATTTTTTCCTTTCAAGAAAGCACTTGACTCATCGGGTCCACCTTGCCATCGAACGCCTTCCATTAGGAAAGGTCGCTCACCTGCTTCCCTTTAAACAGTGTTTTCTTTAGTTATCTAAACAAAGCATACTACCATGCTATTGAACACATTAAATCAACTTCATTAATTATCCTTTTAGCACAGGGTTTGTTTCATATATTCGTTAATTCATGACGCGAAAACAATGAAATCAACCCTTTCAAAGCATTGGATAAAAGCATATTTATATATTTTTAGTTCCACCCTAAGAAACAGAGGTACGTGTGCCCTCAAAAACCAAAGAAGCGTTTCAAGCCTACATCTCTAGGCTCCAATGCAAAATCGAATTGATAACAATATAGATTTCTTGAATCGCATTGATAACAGTATAGATTTCTTCTCTGTCAATAAGTTTCGACCAGAGCCCCTCATGGTTATGAGCTGCCATAAGAGGGAACCTTCTGTATTGGACCGTCGTAATAATCCATATTTCATATGTTGTCTAGGATAGTTTATGATTACAAAAGTCTTTCCATGGCCAAATCGATAGACACTATTCTTATTTAAATGAGTCTTCAATTCTATTAACAATGATCATTATCATAGAAATAAGTCTTATTTGTTTAAATGTTCATGGAAATTGTTAATTTTTAGTCAAGAGAATATCTCAAAATTTAATGATGCACCTAAATAATTATTACTTTAACTATACTTAACTTTTAAAAATGGAATTAACTAATTTTTCTTTAGTTAATATTTAATATTTCTAAGAATTCCACTAATGTCATTCTTATAAGTATGATACTAAAATTTATGGTTAGCTCAATCATGGAAAGAATTCTAATATTCTATATATGTTTCTTTAATACTAATTCTAATATTCTAATGATGCTATTTTTCTAATAGATTACCTTGGATAAGCCTTAAGCTAGATATTATGCTAAATAAGATTTTTGACTTAACATTTTATGTGAAATTTCCTAGAGCATAATAGTTAGTATAACATTCTAAGTTAGAAAATTTTCAAGCATACTTTTTTCTTCTTTAATATAACATTCTATGTTAGGATTTTTCTAGAGTATAACAATCATTCTTTTTTTAAAAAATTGACGTTATTATCCCATGTGTACATACAACTAATTTTTTGCTTTTTTCCAATGACTAGAACCTAATCTAACTTTGACTATAATTATTACTAATTTTTTCTTTCTAAAAAGGAAATATCATTCGATAAAGAAAAAGATCATTCAATATTTTTGGATTTTAGAGAAAGAAGAAAATTAAGAGAAGTTTTTGGCAGCGTAAGGGTGTCATTGTCGCTTCTTTGATCGCCCTTCTTCATAGCAGAGTCTGTTTAGCTTCACACTCATGCTCTTACAATGGAGGGGAGGGGTCTTATTTATAGGGGGTGTGGGATGCTGCCTGTATAAGCGGCATCTGAGGTGTCACATGGTGGCACAATGAAAATGATGGGTGATTAGTTGATTAACTGGGTGTTCGTTTGTTAAAATTTTCTTAGTTCTTTTTAATATGAAAATACCATGTGTAGGATATTTTCTAGTGAGGTGGTAGTTTGAAATTTTTTAGAAAAATCTCGTGTTTTTATTTTAAGAGAAAATTAGAAAGAGGGTATGAGGTGTCTTGATAGGGGTGAAAGTGGCTAAAAATATCCCAATCTTTTTAATGAAAATTGGGAAAATTAGAGGAGGAGTGCTGATGTGGCAACTTAGGAATTTTCAATCAATAAAAAAGAATCTTGTTTTTAAAATTTTCATGGAAAATTGGGATATGAGAAATGAGATGTCTTGTGGAGGTTAAAAAGTACTAGGATTTTTCTAAAAATTTTTATATGATTACTGGAAAAATAGGGGAATGAGTACTTATATGGCAAGAGATGGAAGAAAAAGTACACATTCTTTCTAATCATTGCTTATTTCTCTCTCACCATGTCTCATTCTCTTGTAAATTCGTACTTACAATTGAACTCTTTCTCTCTTTTAGTAACTACTCTTTGGCTTTTAATTAGAATTAGACTAACTGGATGATTTTTCTTTTCTTTCCATTTTTTCTTTTCATACATGCATAATTTCTTACGTGTTTTATTGATGACTAAGGTGGAGTTTTCATGATAAGGAATAACGCACATACACTATTGAAAATAATTCACCCGTATTTGCAAAAACTATTCTTGTTGCACATGTTTGCATGCTTTTAAGTAAATTCACAATCGTACATCAAGAGTGAGTTCACAAGCGTAAATTATATCTTTATTTATGAAATGTGCATGCACATGTTCATGTGTATACATGTGCACATATGCCTAAGAAGGAGTTCACATGGATAACTTATCCCCATCGATTTGGTACTTTTAAGGTTTAAGTCCTTTGGCTAGTGGGAGAGGGGGGGAGTTCATGCAAGGATCAATGATTTTGCTCGTGTATACGATAAAGAAAATTGCAATGGGAGATTTCTTAAATTTTTTGTACATTTTGTGTTGACAAGGCTATTTGTTACATCCTCTTCCCCTTAGAGAAATCAAGATGTTCTCATCTCGAGAGAAAATCTAGGTGATCTCTCCAGATAATGGACTCCTTGATCGAGGTGGCATCTTCTTTAGGGAAGTCCTTCCATTGTACAAGGTACTCACAAAGAGTACAATTTTTGAGAGGCTTCTCTCTAACTTCTAGAATTCTCTCAGGCTAGACTTCTAAGATTCCTTGAATTGGCATTACAATCTATCCATCATCTAAGACAGGATCAAGACTTGGGACATACTGTTTTAGAATATTTACATGGAAAACATTATGAACTTTGAGATGAGAGGAAATTTCTAATTTGTAGGCATCCCTACCAAGTCATTTGATAATTTTGTAGGGGCCACAATATCTAGGGCTTAGCTTCTTGAATTTTCCAAGAGATAGAGAACTTTTCTTAGGTCGAACCCTTAAGAAGACCTTCTTGCCCTCCTTGAATGTGCAAGAAGTTCTATTGGTGTTTGCATAAGCCTTTTGCCTATCTTAAGCAGCCTTAATGTCTTGACGGATCGCTTTGGTCTTCTCTTGCATTTATTCTAGCACTTTCCTAGATGCTTTGACCCTTAAGGTCAGATCTAAAAAATTTAGAGGAGACAAGCACTCTTGCCCATACAATGCCTGAAAGGGAGTCATACCAATGCTTTGCTGGTACAAGGCATTATAAGTGAATTCCACCAAGGAAATATATTTGATCCACTTCTTAAGCTCTCTACTGCAGTAAGCTCTTATAATGTCCTCCAGTACTTGATTGACCCATTCACTTTGCCTATCCTGTTTGTGGATGATAAGCAGTACACTGAAGCACAATTGGGTTCCAATATCCTGGAAGAGACAAGTCTAGAAATTGGACGTGAACAATGAATCTCTATCACTGACTATCCTCTTTGGCAATTCGTGCAGTCGAAAGATCTTCTTGACAAACAACCTAGCAATGTTAGATGCTTTGAAGGTAGTCTTTACTGGGATGATGTGAGCAACCTTTGTCAGCAAATCCTCAACTACTAGGATAGAATCATAACCTCCTTGCACCATAGAAAGGCCAACCATAAAGTCCATATTGATACATTCCCATTTCATTTGTGGAATGTCAAGTGGTTGTAACTCTCCCGGAAGTTTGATCCTTTCTGCCTTGATTGGCTGGCAACTCAAGCATTGAGTCACGTACCTCAGAACATCATCTTTCATTACTGGCTAGTGATAGCTTTTCCTAATAGTGTTGACAGTCTAGTCCAACAACTCTCCTTCAAGGTGATAATGTTTGTATCTGGGTTCTAATTTTGAACCATCACCTCCTACTTTGATGGTCTCTCTTAACTCCAAATAATCTATGTCATTGGGAATCTCTGCAGCCACTGCTTCCAAGATGGGATTGCTTGGCATGGAAATTAGGCTAGTGAGAAATCCTCTGTTGCTAGGATATTCTAAGAATAAAGCATTGAGGAATGATTTCCTATTCAAGGCATCAGCTACCACATTTTCCTTTCCAAGGCGGAACTTGATCTCAAAATCAAATTCCTAAAGCATTTCAATCCATCTCCTTTGCCTCATGTTCAAATCTAGCTGTGTCAAGATCCATTTAAGACTTTTATGGATCAGTCATTACAAGTGTGAACCTTCTGCCTAGTAGATAATGACACCAAAGTTTCTAGGTATGGATGACTACTGAAAGCTCTAGGTCATGCATAACATAATTCTTCTCATAAGGTTTCAGCTTTCAAGAAGAATACGTGATTGAATGACTTTCTTGAGTAAGGACACATCCCAAAGCCATGATTCTTGCATCAGTGATGACCTCAAATTCTATTGAGAAGTCTGACAACTTTAGGACAGGAGCAGTGGTGAGACACTCTTTTAGCTTATCAAAGCTTTCTTATTCTCATTCTGTCCATACAATCTTAACTTGCTTCTTGAGTAGCTCGGTGAGAGGTGTCGCAATCAAAGAATAATCATTGATAAAAAACTTGTAGGCTACCACCGTGTCAGACCTAGAAATCCTCTGATTTCTCTAACATTTTGAGGTGGTAGTCAATCTTGGACATCCTTGATCTTTCCGAGATCTACGGATATTCCTTCCTTTGAGACAATGAATCCCAAGTATTCTATCGTCTTCTTGAAGAAAGAACACTTATTCTTCTTAGCGAAGAGCTTGTTCTCACGAAGCAGCTCGAGAACAGTCCATAGGTGTACTAGATGTACTTCTTCTTCCTTGGACTAGGTGAGAATGTCATAAAAAAATGTGAGTACAAACTCATCTAGATAGGGCTTGAAGATATCCTAGACCAACCTATTGAAAGTGGCAGGAGCATTTGTCAGCCTGAATGACATTACTATGAATTCACAATGGCCATACCTAGTATTAAAATCTATTTTGGGAATGTCCTCTTCTTTTAATCGAACCTAATAATATCCAAATCTCAAGTCAATTTTTGAGAAAATCACAACTTCTTGTAATGTATCCAGTAATTCATTGATTCGGGGAATCAGATACTTATTTTTTATTGTAACCTGATTCAGACCCCTATAGTCAATGCATAATCTAAGGGTTCTTTCCTTCTCCTTCTGGAATAGGATAGGTGTACCCCAGGGAGAATTACTTGAACGAATGAAGCCTTGCTCTAGCACTTATTTTAATTGCTCTTTCAGCTCAGTAGCTTCGGGTATTGACATCTTGTATGGCCTTCTTGCCAATGGTTCAGCTCCAGGGATTAATTTTATTTCATGATCTACTTCCTATTCAGGAGATAGTTCAGTTAGCTCCTCATGGAAGACATTAGTGAATTCACCCATCAACCATGAAGGTTCTTCTTCATCTTTGTTATCCCCCACTTTGTTTAATTTTATCATATAGATAGGGAGCTCTTTCCTGATACACTTCAGGATTCGACTGGCTTTAGCTAGTTGGATTTTTGGCTTGCCTAACCGTCCTTGTGCTTGGACTATTTCACCTAGGAGATTCTTAAATGTAATTCATCCTTTTCCACAATGAATATTTTCCTGATTGGGACTCAACCAATCCATTCCTAGCAAATTGTCATATAACCCTAAAGGCATAACCCAAAAATTTGCTTTTGTAGTTTCCCCATCTAAGTCAAAATGTATGTTGTTTATGGCATGATTTGAGGCTGTTTCTCTACCATTTTCTAGCTCTACCATCAGTTTTCGAGCACGCTTAGGATTTAACTTCAACCTCTTAGCACATTTTTGGGGAAATAAAGAAATGAGTTGCACCACAATCAATGAGGATTTTAAAAGGAATACCATGATATTCTATCAGTGTTTGGATGATAGAAAATTGCCATCCATCACCCTGATTATTCACAGACGCGTCAATGGATCCTCTCGACTTCTTCTTACATAGTTGGATCCACTTCTTCCAATGTGATGACACATGCACAGATTCCAGTTCCATAGCTTGCTCCTTGCCCCATTCCATGACTAGCTCCTCATCTTGCTCCTCGCCTAGCTCCACGCTCACATCCTCTATTATTAAAATTCTCATTTCTTTGAGGACATTGTGGGACATTGGCATTGGCATTGACATTGGCGTTGGTCCCTTTATTTGGGCATTCAGAGCAAAAATGACCTAGTTGATTACATCTCCAGCATCGTGGCTCATTATTCCAGTTTCTATTTATATTGTTATCTCCGCCACGATTTTTAGGAGCATTGATTGCATTAGCTTGTCCTTGATTGTAACGCCTTTGCTGTTGATATCCTACCTGTGCTCTTTTAGAGAAGGGAAATCTATTGTTGAACCTATTATTTGACTTAGAGTAGGTCTTTGCCAAAGGTTGTGCCCTTAATAGTGCATCTTCCAAGTCTGTAGGCCTCATTGCTTCCAACTGTTCATTAAGGGAAAAATTTAGACCCTGGCATAAACACTCCACTTGTTGCTTCATTGACAAGTGAGGAGCGTACTTTTGCAGGGTCACAAACTGAGAATAGTACCCTTCCAAGGTCATTCCTAGCTGTTGAGGTCAAAGAACTCATTCATCTTGTGAGTTCTGTTGAGATATCGAGCTCCACTCGTGATACGCCAGGGTGACCGTTGTATATTTATGTCACCGACTTGTCAGTTGCAGACGCGGTTGGTACACCGCCCATGAATAATAGCTACATGATAGCTATCCTTATCTACTCTAGTTCGTGGCTCAGTTAGTATGCCACCTTAGTTAGTTGAGTTTGGTTTGAGACCCATATATAGGGTTCTTCTATTTCTTTGTACTTGAGTTCTTTTGGCTTACACAACTAAGAAGAGGAGAACTGTTTTCAGCCTCCACCCTTGTGTGTCTTTTAGCCCTCGGCGACCTTGTTTTTTTGATTTGAGGCCATTTCGGGGCCTGTTTTGCAGACGGAAGTTTTCTGCACGCACTCAGGAAAAGGCTCAGTTTTATGCTGTGCGACCACTGTTCTACAGGTGGGTGAAAAGTTACTGTAGAAATTGCATCGTATGCTTGTGCGCAGAGACATTGGGAGTTTCAGAATCATCCTTGGTTCCTGTTTATGCAAAATCGTCACTAGGAAGTGACTGTGTGGTCAAATACCACTTTCGCCAGTTTTGCAGATTTGCCCTTGTGAGGGTGAAGCTGTGTTTTTTGCAGTGACAGAATTTCTTGCAGTATTCTGTAATGGCATCTGATTCTCTTTCACAGATTGTCACTGAAAAGCTTGACAAGAACAACTTCCAGGCATGGAAGTTTAGAATGACGAATTTCCTTATGGGAAAAGGATATTGGGAATTTGTTGCAGGAAATGAAGAAGAACCAGTTCTTCCTGATGTTCCCAATCAACAACAAATGCAGGCATTTAAAACATGGCATGAGAGAGCCAGGAAAGTTATGTATTGGCTGTCTATCAGTATTTCAGACTCTATGATTGTGCATATTCAGGATGCAAGTACGCCAAAGGAGGCATGGGATACTTTGTCAAAAATGTATAGCACAAATACGCAAGCCAGGAAAATGCAGCTCAAGCAAGAGTTGCATAATGTGCAAAGAGAAAGTATGAGCATCAACGACTACCACATGAAGGTGAAGAAGATTGCAGATGCACTTGCTTCCATTGGGTCGCCAGTGGAAGATGATGATTTAGTTTCCGTGACCTTGAATGGTCTAGGAAAGGATTATGCACAGTTTCGGACATCCATTTCAGTTCGTGAAAGATTTCCTGATTTTGAGGAGTTGATTGCTCTTCTAATTTCTGAGGAACAGAGAAATGGTGGTGCATCTTCTTCAGGAGGAACTTCAAAAGAAGCTGTCTTCTACTCAAATGCTGGAAGAGGTAGAGGCAGAGGTAGAGGAGGCCGATTTGGAGGCCGTGGCAGAAATCAGAATATGCAGCAAACTCAAGAAAACCAGTCCTATGGAGGAGGACG
Organism: Lygodium microphyllum; assembly: GCF_053477565.2. Lineage (NCBI taxonomy): Eukaryota > Viridiplantae > Streptophyta > Polypodiopsida > Schizaeales > Lygodiaceae > Lygodium > Lygodium microphyllum. The sequence continues at coordinate 77,407,926 of NC_141163.1, read as the reverse complement.
TGGTAACTCTAGAGGCAGGGGGAGCCAAAGAGGTCGTGGTGGATGGCAAAGAGGCCAAAATGCAAACAGTAATGTTGAATGCTACTATTGTGGTAAAATGGGTCATATGGCTAAAGACTGCTATAAAAAGCAGAATGACATCATGAATGGAAAACTGCAACAAGGGAATTATGCATCTTCTAGTAGACAGGGTGATGACAGAAATGAGCATTTGTTCATGGTGCAGCACATGAACAATTCTATGACAAGTGCAGAAGAAAGCAATGATGTATGGTATGTTGACTCAGGTGCATCAAACCACATGACAGGTCATGCAGAATGGATGGAGGATGCAAGGAAAATGGAAAAACCAGGATTTGTGGAGACTGGTGATGATACTGCACATCCTATTGTGCAGATTGGAAAAATTCCCTTGTCTATGCAGGGTGGGAAAAAGAAATACCTGTCCGATGTATTTCATGTCCCGAATATTACCAAGAATCTGGTTTCAGTTGGTCAAATGGTTGAACAGGGCTTGCAGGTCAGATTTAATCCTCATGGATGCTTTGTTGAGGATATGAAAAATAAAGGTCGCTTGATAGCAAAAGGAAAGAAGAAGGGCAGAATGTTTACATTGGATGCAGACATGTCTGAATTGAGTGCAGCAATGTTTGCACATGGGACCGGTGTAGTTGCAGATATTGATATCTGGCATAAACGCATTGGTCATGTTAATGTACAGCGACTTAAATCAATGCAGGCCCAAAATATTGTTGCAGGTTTGCCCAAATTCAAGGTTGCAGAAATGCATAAGGTATGTGAAGCCTGTCAGTTTGGAAAACAGGCAAGGAAACCATTTCCTAGACATGTTCAAGAGAGTGAGAAGCCATTGGAATTAATTCACTCTGATGTGTGGACAACTAAAGCTGCATCTCTTGGAGGCTGTCATTATTTTGTCAGTTTTATTGATGACTATAGCAGAAAAGTTTGGGTGTATTTTATGAAAAAGAAAAGTGAAGTTTTTGGGCATTTCAAAACTCTTAAAGCTATGGTTGAAAAAGAAACAGGCTTGCAGATAAAATGCCTAAGGTCAGATGGAGGGGGAGAGTACCTCTCAAATGAGTTTGCAAAGTTCTTGCAGGAGCATGGCATAAAGCAGCAATATTCATGCAGTTATACCCCACAACAAAATGGAATTGCAGAAAGGAAAAACAGGCATATTGGAGAGGTATCTCGTGCCATGCTCAATGAAAAAGACTTGCCAGATTTTTATTGGGCTGAAGCAGTTGCTACAGCAGTCTACATAATGAACAGGACTCCCACTGCAGCAATACATGGAATGACTCCAGAGGAGAGGTATACTGGTAGGAAACCAGATATTTCTCATTTGAAAATTTTTGGTTGCATTGCCTATGTACATGTGCCAGATGAGCTGAGATCCAAGTTGGATCCAAAAGCTGAGAAGTGCATCTTTATTGGTTACTCTCTGCAGCAAAAAGGGTATAGATGCTATAACCCTTCTACTCGTAAGTTTACAGTGAGCAGAGATGTTGTTTTTGATGAGATGAGTAGCTGGTATAGACCAGTAAATGTGATTGATGATGAAGATGCACAAAATGGTAATGCTACACAGAATTCACAGCAGCAGTCACAAAATATTAGTGGACCTGGAGCGTCCTCTAGCAGTGGTTCACATTCTTCGCCATGGACAGACAGATTGAGATCAGGAGAATCTTCTCAAAGCAATGCAGATAGTGGTATGCAGGTATCACGAAAAGGAAAAGAGAAGGTTGATCAGCCCATGTTTGATGTGAATGCAGGTCACTCTTATGTGGATGGTGAATCCAGTGGCTCAGAACAGAGCATTGATGATGAGTTGGGTATTCCTTCTATTGTTACACCTGGAGTAAGGAAGACCAGGGATGTTTTGAGAGCACCTGGGAGTGAACCTACTTTGCGCAGGTCTACAAGAGCTAGGTATCCTGTGGATAGGCTGAAATATGATGGATTTACAGCCATTCACTATGCATATATGGTCAAAGTGATACAGGAACCAGAACCCACATCTTTTGAGCAAGCCATGGGAAAAGAAAAATGGGAGAAAGCCATGGATGAAGAAATGGATGCCTTGGAAGCAAATGCTACATGGGAGTTAGTACCTTTGCCTAAAGGTAAGAATGCAATTGGCTGTAAGTGGGTTTATAAGGTGAAGCACAATGCTGATGGTTCTGTGAACAGATACAAGGCAAGATTAGTAGTCAAGGGGTATGCACAAACATATGGCATTGACTATGAAGAAACATTTAGTCCGGTTGCAAGGATGGCAACCGTAAGAGCAGTCATTGCTATGGCTGCATCAAAGGGATGGTCTTTACATCAGATGGATGTAAAGAATGCCTTCTTGCATGGTGATTTGCAAGAAGAGGTCTATATGGAGCAGCCACCAGGTTATGTGCATGCTGTTCATCCTGAGTTTGTTTGCAGGTTGAAGAAAGCCTTGTATGGCTTGAAGCAAGCACCTAGAGCATGGTCTGACAAGATAGGACAGTATCTTGTCACTATTGGCTTTCAGATTTCCAAGGCAGATTTCTCACTTTATGTGAGAAAAACAGAGAAAGGTATTATGCTGCTTGTCATTTATGTTGATGATTTGATTATGACAGGTGACAGTGATGAAGATATCCTTCATGTGAAAATGCTATTGAAGCAGAAGTTTGAGATGAAGGATTTGGGAGAGCTACGTTATTTCTTGGGCATTGAGGTGATTAGATCACCAAGTGGGATACAGCTCTTGCAGAGGCAGTATGGATTGGACATGCTGTCCAAATATGGGATGACAGGCTGTAAGCCTATTTCAGTTCCTTTGGAGCAAAATGTGAAGCTGAGCACAGATGCAGGTGAGCTTCTAGAAGACCCTACTATGTACAGACGCATAGTAGGAAGTTTGATTTATATGACTATTACCAGGCCAGATTTGAGCTATGCTGTTGGATTGGTAAGTCAGTTTATGCAGGCTCCAAGGAAAACACATTTGGATGCGGCTAGACGCATACTTAGGTATGTGAAGTCCACATTGCAGTATGGACTATTTTATGAGACTGGGGTTCAGATACAGTTGCATGGATACACTGATGCTGATTGGGCTGGTAGTATTTCTGATAGACGATCTACCAGTGGATATGTATTCTCTTTTGGGAGTGCTGCAGTCACTTGGAGCAGCAAGAAACAGCCTACAGTTGCCTTGTCGAGCACAGAGGCTGAGTACAGGGGTGCAGCAATGGCTGCATGTGAGGTAGCTTGGTTGCATAAGCTACTTTATGATATGCATCAGTCTACAGATGGGCCAGTTGTCATTTATTGTGACAACATGAGTAGAATACACTTGGCAAATAACCCAGTCTATCATGCTAGAACAAAGCACATTGAGGTGCATTATCACTATGTGCGGGAGAGGGTTTTACTAGGTCTTATTGATCTAGTTTATGTCAGCACAGAGGATCAGGTAGCTGACATATTCACGAAGGCATTGGGCGCAGAGAAGCTGCGCAAGTTCAGAGACCTGCTTGGTGTGCAGGAATTGGGATTGAGCTCGAGGGGGAGTGTTGAGATATCGAGCTCCACTCGTGATACGCCAGGGTGACCGTTGTATATTTATGTCACCGACTTGTCAGTTGCAGACGCGGTTGGTACACCGCCCATGAATAATAGCTACATGATAGCTATCCTTATCTACTCTAGTTCGTGGCTCAGTTAGTATGCCACCTTAGTTAGTTGAGTTTGGTTTGAGACCCATATATAGGGTTCTTCTATTTCTTTGTACTTGAGTTCTTTTGGCTTACACAACTAAGAAGAGGAGAACTGTTTTCAGCCTCCACCCTTGTGTGTCTTCCCCCATTGTGCAAGCAAGAAAGCTTCAAGCGAGACTCCTTCCTTCTCTCCCACAATCTTGACAAGTTCCTGATAGATAGGGGGTAAGTAGTGATTTTGGGCAACCTCCTTAATCTGATTCTAGGTAGCATTAGGCTCTGAGATTGATTTGTCTTGACACCACTATTTCCACCATAGTCTGGCTTCACTTGTTAGCCTCAATCTTGCTATCATTGCCTGATTAGCAACACTTATGCGACTAACTGAGAAATAATCTACCACATTTGCTCTATCCAGGTTTTGGCATTAATGGCGACTTTCGCTCCTTCACCATTAAATTATAATGGGGGCTTTACTCGTTTGAGCAAAAACTTTATTTCTTTCTCCTCAACCAACTGATTCTATGATTGGGACAACAACCACCATCGGTGTAGGATTGGAAGGAACCTGAAATTCGATAATTTCTTAGCATTCAGAAAATTCATGATTTATAATACTTAGAAATGATAAGTCTTCTTTATCTCGAACCAATATTTTTTTCAACCATGACAGAATCTTTCCCCCCAAAAAAAGAAAAGTATATCATATATTTTTAACAAACACCATAGACTTTACAAATTTTTTTGTCTTCATGGGCTTATCCAGCAAACTACTAAAGCTCCATACATATTTTTTGGCTTCTTATATTTAAGAAAATTTACAAATTTATCCATGGATTCTGGATAAAGACAAGGAGTTATAAGTAGGAGGTTCTTTGGATGTATCCAATGTCAAATAGCTATTGGGAAGATTTGGCAGTTCCTCCACCTCATAATTATCTTGATGAGCACAATAGGCTACCATCACCCAATTTGGTTGGATGATGTTGACAATGGAACTGTAGATCCATTGATTTAGAGACATTGTCACGCCATTGCTATGCACTGGCGGATTCATATCACTTCTATGAAATATATAGAGCATGACTAGTTGGAGTCCTTTTGCCCAACATAATGCCATAATCTATACTCAATACTGCTTAATGTATCAGCAAAAATTGGCCAGTAAATAGGTGTCTGTGCCCAATTTTCCTCTAGGGTCCATCGCTCATGATTAGCCTGAATTTTTGGGGGGAATAAAAATATTTTCCATAATGCAAAAAATTTCCTCTCTTAGTGAAAGAGAACATCAGGTTCACACTGTTCTTCATCCTGCACATAATTTCCAGGATGATCCATTGATTTAGAGACATTGTCACGCCATTGTTGTGCACTATCGGATTCATATCACTTCTATGAAATATATAGAGCCTAACTAGTTGGAGTCCTTTTGCCCAACATAATGCCATAATCTATACTCAATATTGCTTGATGTATCAACAAAAATTGGCTAGTAAGTAGGTGTCTGTGCCCAATTTTCCTCTAGGGTCCATCGCTCATGATCAGTTTGAATTTTTGGGGGAATAAAAAAAATTTCCATAATGCAAAAATTTTCCTCTCTCAATGAAAGAGAACATTAGGTTCACATCATTCTTCATCATGCACATAATTTCCAAGATGATCAATATTATTTAAGAAAAATTCCAGTGTGAGATTAGTAATATTTTTTTGACCAATAATCCTTGGCCTCAAACTGCATCATTTTACCTATAGATCCATTCATAAATAATTCCTACGAATTTCCTTTCTAGGATCTTTTCCAGGGATTGTGCTTATGGCAATTTGGCCTAGGTCATCATCTCTTAATGTGTGATTATTCTTTACAACATTTTAAAAAAATTAAAGTTTTAAAAAATAAAATTTTCTTGCTTTGATACCACGTGTGACGTATTGACCGCTAAATATAGTCGATAACGTTTGGTGGTCGTCTGGGGTCTTTCCTAGCTGCCACCGTTCACACTCAACTGGAATGTTTGGACTTTGATTAATCTAGGTGACTTGAGGTCCACCTCGCAGGGGAACATCCTACCACGTCCCACGAGAATTGCCTTGAGTGTTTCCTCTTGACCTAACAGTCTCCTATGTTTAGCTAGCTCACGTTCGAAGGTGTCCTTCGAGGGGCTTCTTGTCCAAATGGAGAGGGGTCATTACCCTTGGTTCATGGAGTGCAACGCTTTTTTTTAGTAACGAGCTTGAGTTCGTGGAACGCTAACGCGTTCTAACACAGCCATTGCACCTTTCCCCTAAGATAATGGTCAGCCCGGGTTCTAAAACTCTAACCCTAGAGTAAGTCATCGTGTCTGCTCTTATCCTATTCCCTTTCAAGAAAGCACCTAACTCATCATGACTGCCATACCATTGAACACCATTTATCTAGAAATCTCACTCGCTTGCTTCCCTTTAAACATTGTTTTCTTTAGTTATCTAAACAAAGAATACTACCACACTGTTGAACAATTAAAATCAACTCCATTAATTACCCTTTTAGCACAAGGTTTGTTTCACGTCTTTGTTAATTCACTACACAAAAATAGTGAAACCAATCCTTTGAAATCATTGGATAAAATCGTATTTATATATTCTTAGTTCCACCCTAAAAAACAGAGGTATGTCCACCCTCAAAAACCAAAGAAGCATTTCCAGCCTGCATCTCCAGGCTCCAATGCAAAATCACATTGATAATAGTATGGATTTCTTCTCTGTCTTAGGACCGACTACATATTCTAGGAATAAGTTTCTACCAGAGCCCATCATGGTTATGAGTCACCATAGGAGGGAACCTCCTATAATGGACCATCTGTCCTAGGCACTAGTCATACACTCTAGGCAGACCAAAAAATATATCCAACTCATTCAAGCTCCAGCAGTTGACCCCAGGGGAAAGTTAACTACTGAAATTGCTCTTAATCTGGGTAAGAATATTTCCTTCCATTAGTGAAGAAATTGCAATCACATCTAGGTTTCGAAAATAAAAAACCATCAACCATCTAGTCCTTTGCAGTCAATATTTCTTGAGCAATTAATGCTACTAAAAACACTAATTTATAAAGCCAATTATAACTTTAACCAAAATATTTTTCAATGACTTTCATTTCGATAGCCAATAATTTCTGAAGTTTTCCATTCCCTTCTTCTTTCTTTTTGCAGCTATGGACTTTTTTCGAGAAGACTTTTCTTGATTTATTTTGCCAATTTCCTAATTTTTCAAAATTATGGCAACTAATTCTTTTCTTTCGTTGATTACCTTCTTTCCCTATGACAATTTTTTCTAAGTTTACTAAATCAACCATTTCCTATACTTCTGCATTTATATGTTTTCTCACCCAAGAGTTAGGAAATCCATTTCTAGGTAATAATCTATATTTTGTATGTTGTCTAGGATAGTTTATGATTACAAAAGTCTTTCCATGGCCAAATTGATAAACACTATTCTTATTTGAATGAGTCTTCAATTCTACTAACAATTATCATTACCATAGAAATAAGTCCTATATGTTTAAATGTTCATGGAAACCATTAATTTTTAGTCAAGAGAATATCTCAAATTTTAATGATGCACCTAAATAATTATTACTTTAACTATACTTAACTTTTAGAGATGGACTTACCTAATTTATCCTTAGTTAATATTTAATATTTCTAAGGATTCCACTAATGTCATTCTTATAAGTGTGATACTAAAATTTATGGTTAGCTCAATCATGGAAAGAATTTTAATATTATATATATGTTTCTTTAATACTAATTTTAATATTTTAATCATGTTAGTTTTCTAATAGATTACCTTGGATAAGTCTTAAACTAGATATGATGCTGAAACAAGATTTTTGACTTAACATTTTATGTAAAATTTCCTAGAGCATAATAGTTAGCATAACATTCTAAGTTAGAAAATTTTCAAGTATACTTGTTTATTCTTTAGTATAACGTTCAATGTTAGGATTTTTCTAGAGCATAACAATCTTTTTTTATTTAAAAAATTGACTTTATTATCCCATGTATATATACAACTAATTTTCTAATTATTTTTAATTACTAGAACCTAATCTAACTTTAACTATAGTTATCACTAATTTTTTCTTTTTTTTTTAAATTTATCATTCGATAAAGAAAAAGATCACCAAATGCTAACATTTAAAAATCAAGTTTGATCATTAATTTATTGAGCTTTTCTACTTTAAAGTAGTAATCTAATTTATGCTTTCAAGAATAAAATGACTTTTATGATTTTTTAAATAAAATAACATTTTTAAAATTTATTTTAGAACCTGGTTTTGGCTAGGATTATTCGTAGCCAGCCCCGCATTAAGTGACAATGTTGGTGGCGTAGCCACATTTGGGGATGATACCACACCTCGTCTTCTTGGGACGGCATGATGAGGATATTTTTGGATTTTAGAGAAAGAAGAAAATTAAGAGAAGATTTTGGCAGCATAAGGGTGTATCGTCACTTCTTTGATCGCCCTTCTTCACAGCAGAGTCTACTTAGCTCCACATTCATGCTCTTACAATGGAGGGGAGAGATCTTATTTATAGGAGGGAGGGGGGATGGGATGCTCCCTGCATAAGTAGCATCTGAGATATCACATGGTGGCACCATGAAAATGATGGGTGATGGGTTGATTGACTGGGTGTTAGCTTGTTAAAATTTCCTAAATTCTTTTTAACATGAAAATTCCATGTGTATGATATTTTCTAGCGAGGTGGCAGTTTGAGATTTTTCAAAAAAATCTCATTTTTTTATTTTAAGAGAAAATTAGAAAGAGGGTATGAGGTGTCCTGATGAGGTTGAAAGTTGCTTAAAATGTCTCAAAATTTTTAAATGAAAATTGGAAAATTAGAGGAGGATTACTGATGTGGCAAATTAGGACTTTTCAATCAATAAAAAAGAATCTCATTTTTTATTTTCTCATGAAAAATTAGGATATGAAAAATGAGGTGTCTTATGGAGGTTTAAAAGTACTAGGATTTTCTAAAAAATTTTATATGATAGTTGGAAAAATAGGGAAATGAGTATTTACGTGTTCGCGTGCTTTTAAGTAAATGCACAACCGTACATCAAGAGTGAGTTCACAAGCATAAATTATATCTTTATTTATGAAATGTGCATGCATGTCTTCACGTGTATATGTGTGCATATATGCCTAAGGAGGAGTTCACATGGATAACTTATTCCCATCGATTCGATACTTTCAAGGCTTAAGTCCTTTTGCTAGTGGGAGAGGGGGAGGGGGAGTTCATGGAAGGATCAACGATTTTGCTTGTGTATACAATGAAGAAAATTGCAATGGGAGATTTCTTTATTTTTTTGTGTGTACATTTTGTGTTTTCAAGGCGGTTTGTTACATTGACTTTTCTCCTGAAAGAGTCAAATGCACTTCTTCAAGACGGCTCAAAATCATGTCAGAATTAGCAATATGATCAGCCCACAAATCTTCTATTCTCATATCACATCCTTTGATCAGCACATCATCAAGAAAGGGTAAGGTCAATTGAGGAATATACTCCCTCAAAACTTTATACATAGCATTCATCATATGTGCCACTGAATTGGTTGCTCCCTGTGGAAGCAAACACGTCCTAACTAATCCAAGTGGTGTCTTCATAGTAGTGATATCCCGACTTTCTAATGCAAGATGGAACTGATTATATCCTGAATATAAATCACCCATAGAGTAAATTGCCTTGCCTGCAAATGCTTCTGCAAATTCATCCACTATTAGGCCTGATCCAACATTCCTTATGGTGACCTTATTAACTGGTTGTAAATATTGTATAAACCTCAAAGAATCATTCTTCTTTGGAACAGTGAACCATCGATTCGAATATGGAGCTGAAGGGGGCTCCAAAAGCTCCAGCAGCTTAGGCAAATATGCCCCAGGTACTAGAATAGGATTTAAATTACATGGCACATGAGGTACTATAAAGATCACCATAGGTGGAACTATGGTCGGATCAACACATCCAATTTCATGTGGCTGAAACACAAAGGCTTTCCCATTCCTTGCCAACATCTGCAAGAAACAAGCTCTTTCTGTAGACAAAAGAAAGCTTGTATCACCATTTTTTAGCTTTTGTAAAGTCTCAACTATAAATTTATGTCCTACTCCATGTGGAACCCATAAACTAGGTTGTTGAGTCATTTTTTCAGCCAACCCATCACTTTCAGGTAGTAAAGGCAAAGCCACATGCTTAACCTTCTTTGCAATAGTTTTGTACTTTGTATCCACCCTTGCTTCAACCCTGCTTTGTAGCCCATATTGCAGCCCATAACATTCATGCTCAACAAACTCTTGAATGACTTCTTATATCTCTAAAGTGTTAGCATAAATAACCTCTTTTTCTACCCTGTTTTCAACATTAATTGCTACATAAATTTCAGTCATTGTAACAATATCAATCAGCCCTAAAAATAGCCCTAAAATACCTTCATTTGCAACCATCAAACCATATGTCTTCAGCTCTTTTTCAACCCATCCTACATATTTCTTTTTAGCCCTACACATAGGTAAAATATTCTTAAAACTGCCAAGACTACATGCTATCCATTCTTGCAATCCAAACACAAACATAGTTTCCCCCTTTCTTGGAGACATAATTATCTTTCTAGAGGCATTGCCATAGCCTCCACTTACAACAATGTTGTCTAAAAACAATTAAACTCTCATGCATTAGGTGGCATGGGATTATCCCGTAGTCTATCCCAATTGCGGGGATGATTCACATAAATAGTAAGAAATTGTACAGCCTTTGTATTGTCTTTACTCCGAACCCAAGCATATGAAGAACCATCATCCAAGGCTTTTGTTTCTAGCCTTGATTTTGAAATATAGGGTTGCCTCAAAATCATTTGATAACTACATGAATCCTGCATTAAAAAATGATATTCATCCCACTTTAACAATTGTCTATGTTGTAGCACGAGCTCAATGCGTTTCTGAATAATGACTAGTTGGAATAACATGAGCATCTTCTTCTTCATATGCTTGTTGATGGACATCTCCATTATATATAGCCTTCTCTCTATGCTTATTGTTACCCATGAGACCAATTTTAGCCACAAGCTTATTGTCTACACTCCCATTTAACCCATTTTCAACATCAACTTGCTCCAAATTAGCGTTATATACATCATCATATTCCCTAAAAAGTTATTTCTCTATGTCTTTGTCAACCTGCATCAATGCTATTCCCTAAAAAGTTATTTCTCTATGTCTTTGTCAACCTGCATCAATGATTTTGAAATATAGGGTTGCCTCAAAATCATTTGATCACTACATGAATCCTGCACGAAAAAATGATATTCATCCCACTTTAACAATTGTCTATGTTGTAGCACGAGCTCAATGCGTTTGTGAATAATGACTAGTTGGAATAACATGAGCATCTTCTTCTTCATGTGCTTGTTGATGGACATCTCCATTATATATAGCCTTCTCTCTATGCTTATTGTTGCCCATGAGACCAAATTTAGCCACAAGCTTGTTGTCTACACTCCCATTTAACCCATTTTCAACATCAACTTACTCCAAATCAGCGTTACATGCATCATCATATTCCCTAAAAAGTTATTTCTCTATGTCTTTGTCAACCTGCATCAATGCTTGCAAAACTTCACCATCAAACTATCTTTTTTGTTTCAGCATATCAATGATTACATTCCAAGAACTTTGCCAAGTGTGAATTCCACTCTACTGCCAATTATGCGATCTTCCAAGACTTTTTTAAGGTTTGTGGTAATCTCAAGATCTGATTATTTCCTTGTTTCTTCTCTTGAGATGTATCCTCCATAGCATGCTCACGTATGGCTTTTCCAACCTCTTTCTACTGCTCCATTTTACTTCATGTTATGCGTTTAGATGGGCCTCAGGAGGAAGGACCAGTAGTGTCCTCATCTCTTCTTTTCTTTTCTTTCACAAGAGATTCTTGATTGTGAACCTCAACCAAATAAGCATAGGTTGGAAATGAATCCACTAGTACACTCCATCCTATTTTCCCTTGTATACTTTGACTTGCATTAGCCAATTCAGAATTTGTTGTTTTGCCCTTTTCCATATAATGTAATGCTTGCATCCAAACAGAGATTTTTCTTCAGCCATGCCTCCTTTACGAGCTTCATCAATCCTTTCAATTCTCAACCCATATGTGGTTGCATCTATGCCAACAAATGCTATCCTTGCATCCATATCTTTCAACCTCTTCTGCATGCCACCATTTCCAAAATTTGGCTCTATTGGAAGACCAGTTTCTGTTGCATGTATTTTTCCAAAAGACTAACCTTTTTGCTTCCCCTTCACAGTAGGCTATACAGTCTCGCTTTTCATGCTGTAAACTGTCACACCAAATGCATCTCCTATTATATCCTTCTTTATACGGTCTTTGGGTTGTTGCCTAACTCTTCTCTTCTACCTTGACACCCAACTTTTCGACCTTTGCATAGATTTTTGTCAAATTTAGCCTGAAATCATCCACGCCTTTGATTAATTCATCCACATCATCACCTTTAAGGGCCGAATCAACAGGTATAGCTGATTGTTTTGCCATAGCTACAGTCACCTTGGCTACAATTTCAGCCCCCTTTTGAGCACTGGCGGGTGTGGTGCCTCTACCCCATCTTAATCTCATCCACTCTCTCTTTACCAACATATGTACTCCTGCAATTACATTAGCCCAATCTAATTTCAGTCCCGTTTTAGAAGAGGCATCTTCTAAATGATCATTCAGCTTCTCCTACAAGATAGGATCTACAACCTTTAGAAACAAATCAATTTTGTGACTCTCCAATGATTGCTGCTCATTGGCATCCAACTATGCATGCTGAGTTTCAAATTCAAGGAGCAAAGCAGTAGAAGCCAACCCTTTATTGGGCTTTTCAATCCAATCTATAAATGTCTTTTTGGTTACCAATCCTACATCTTCCAATAAAAACTCTTCTCTCAAAGCTTTCTTAAAAGCTACCCAATCAACATCTCTTCTATGTAACTCATTAATCCAATCATGCAATGCATGCATGGTCAAACGAGAGAAATACCGGCTCCATGCATACTGCGGTACCCCATGAAACAATATCTTTTCTTCATACAACTAGATGAAGGCCGAAACATTTTAACCTTTAAATTGCTTCAATTCTTGTTCCACTTCCTATAATGCATTCACAGTTAAGGAATCAATTCTTTCTACTTCTTGCCAAGTTTGCATCTGCTATTGTAACAATAATTGCTGCTATTGTTGTTGCTACAACAAAGCAATCCTCTATTGTAAAGCATCACCACCACTTGATCGAGCAGAATCCCCCATCTTTACACATCTTTGATGTCGACTTTCACATCGGATTCACCATTATCGAAGCATTTGGGGTCGAAAGTCTACCATGAGGATAAGAGACAGTAGGGTGAAGGGAGATTTAGGGAGAGGAGTAGATGGAAGAGACGGGCCTAAAAGAATTAGGAGACGTAGAAGAATACTCATAGAGATGAAGCCTATCAATTTATTTTTGCATTATGAGAAGATAAATCTCTTGTAGACAAAAACGTGCATAAAATAATACCTTCCTCTATGTTGCTCAGATCGCCAATCTGATGCCTCTATTGGCTCTGAAAGGGGGGTAAAATACCAAGACACCTTGCTAGAATTCTACCAGATCACTCCTTCTTCATCTCCCACTTCGGAGTGTTGTTCACTGCCTGAAAACAGCGATCGCACGTCGCAGATTTTGCCATTCTTTCTTTTTACATAAAATCCTTTCAAAATGGCTGAAAGCTATCCACTTTCTTTTACATGTCATCCTAATCTAGAAGTTGTCTATAGCTTTATGGATTTTTACAAGAGAAAATATCTAAAATATAAAAAATTGGCTAAACTTGTCCAAAAATCTAATATTTTTGAAGCATCCACACTACGGACACTAACATTGATGTCTAAAATGGCATTGGCTCTCTAAATCGATAAGAAAACCACACTCTAGAGTTTTTCACACCGTGTGCGCGTAGCGGCACAACAATGCAAACACCGATGCCACACATATACCCTTGAAAGTCATGACATGAGCTCAAATGAAGTAGGCTGATGTCTCACTTCCAAGGCCTAGTAACTTAGATGCATCCTCTATAGGGAAGAAGAATCAATGATGGCGAAAGAAAAGAGCCGAGGTAAAAATAAAACTCAAAATCGAGAGTGAGACTACATTAACCAAAGGTAAGCAAGTTGTGAATGCTGAAGCAGAAACATTTGCTTCTAAGATGAGAGAAAAGGGAAGTGCTAAGGTTGGAGAGTATCATGATCTCCCAACTAGCATCTGCAAGTTGTAGATAAGGTCAAGGAGTGGATAAAAGAAGCCCATGCACACTTTGAAGATACTGATCCTATAGTTGAGGATGAGGTTGAGGAATTCTCAACCACGAGCCCACTAGTCCACCAACCTCACCTTCATACTACTTGAGGGCAGGAGAGATCATGCAACCACATGAGCAACTGCATGGGTGGAGTGAGAGGACTAGGAATACACAAATGGTTCAAGATCACTGGCAAGGAGCCCACAAAATCGAGGAGGGAAAGAAGGATGTTGGCTTGCTAACAAAACTCATGAGGACTCCTATGACAGTGTCCTTGGGGAAACTTCTTAGAAAAAACCCTGTACTCTAGCAAGAGTTGAAAAGATGGTAGAACACAGTGATGACCATAAACCACAAGACTTTCCAGACCATGATGCCATGACATCCATACCCATCCTAACACACTAAATCCCATGTCTAAGTCCCCACAAAATAAACACCTTTTGGGAGGGCACTAAGATTCACACAATCTTACTACCTGTCGTTGCCTTAGGAGACACCACATGAAAGGGGATAGTGGACATGGGAGCAAGAATTAGCATGCTTAGTCATGCAATCTTGCAAACTTGGGGAAATCCACCAGTGGAAACTGCAAGGTTCAATGTCACCCTAGCAAACGGAATGAAGGTTAGACCCTTTGGAGTCCCAAAGGATTCCACTAATAAAGATAACGAGAATTCAATTCTCCTAAACTTCATAGTCATAAAGGGAGTGGATTATGATATCCGATTGGGAAGGCCATGGATGAGAAATGCCAAAGTAATAGAGGGCTGGGGTAATGGTCTAATATCCATGGGCAATAGATCTAAAGCAATCCGAGTAGAAATGGATACTTGGAAGACCTCACCCATGGATTTAGAGGGGCTATCTCTAACTTGTTGAAGGGAAACTCAAAAGAAATAAGTGATTATGGGGCTTTAACAAAGTACATCCCTTGACCAGAGGATGAGCAGGATTAGACTCACGTGTTGGCAACCATTTATCTTCCATTCCCAGAGGAAGAGGACGAGTACAGGAACAAGTGATGTGAATTCTGCAAGCAAATCTAAGAGTGCCATCACTTCTAAGATCCTCACAGTACCTCTGTGCATGATGGTTGGAAGTCCCATCATAGACCAATTAACATCAATTGCCTATCAAGTTCAAGAGAACAAACTTGAGCTTCAAGAAATCCTTGAACACTTATCAAGAAAGCTGGACAACAACCTGGTCGACAACCCATTTGCCAACCTAAAACCCCTTAAGGATCTTATGGAAAGAAGGAGTGGCAATGGACCAAGGTGCATGATCTAAATTTGTCATATAATTGGGCTCTCTTGGCAAGTGAGAGGAGAGTACAGAGACCATTGCTCCATTGGTGAGAGGAGAGTAAGGAGGAAATACAGACCATAGAGTATGATTTGAAAGGAGGGGTACTTGAACAAGTCATGGCAGACTCTAAACCATAAACCCCATTTCGACTTACCTCATCGATGAGTGTAAGAGTTGCAGCCATCACAAAGCTTGAGGCTGCGAATGAGGAAGCAGTAGCACCAATCTACTTGCGGATCACTGTGACCTCCCAAATGACATGCACACTTGATGCACTAATTGATGAGGGAACTGACACCAACATCTTGATGCATGAACATTGGACCACATTGGGTCAACCCCAATTGCAATCAACCAATGCAAAATTATGCCCATTTGGAGGGAAGTCCGACCCACTCTTAGGGAAATGCAAATTGATAGTTTCTATCGAGATTGAGAGTCTACTACTCACTTTCTACGTGCTACCAAATAAGCAAAGTGTTGACAAGGAAACCCTACTAGGACAAGCATTCAAAAATAACTCCATTGCATTGTAGAATATGACTTTGTTAACCTTGGCACAAGAAGAAAGCAAAAAATGTGGAAAATTGCAAGTTTGGACCTAAAAGAGGTGGCCTAGGAGGAAATCAAACACAAAAGAAGAAGCAAGAAGGAAAACAGACAAAAGTGCAAGGGCAACTCAAAAGCTAAGCCAAAGGCAAAAGCGCATTCTTAAATGCAAGGCACCCCTAAAACTTTTTGTAAAAGAGCGCCATGCTCCCTCCTATGCAAATTGTAAAGGTAGATGGGCAGTAGAAAGGAAGATAAGAAGAAGGGAGGACAATGGGAAAGAGGGCCTAGGCCATGTAAAAAAGGGGATAAGGGGATGACCACACAAAAGGGATTCAAGTTTTTGTATATAAAGTTAAAAAGTGAATGAAGAGCTCATTGTTTGGTGTGTGGCAAAAGTGGACTCATCTTCTTCTCTCCTTCTCTTCTCTTTGCTTTTTTGTGAGTGCTTGAGGAAGGGAGTGTGAGTGCTTGAGGAAGTGAATGTGTGAGGGCGAGGGATCTTGGAGGTGAAGCTCTCAATCATCTTCTCTCTTATGCTTCTCTTCTCTTCTCTTCTCTTCTCTTCTCTTCTGTCATCTCGCACGTGGCTATGGAGGATGGAGCTTGGAGGAGGAGGCTTGAGGATGCTTGAGCTTGCATCACGAATCATGGAGCTACCGAAGTGCTTGAGGGAGGAGGCAACTCGTTTGGGCATCAAGGTAAGCTCACTACACCCTAGTGTAATAAAGCAATTTTCATGCTACCTTAGTTAGGTAATTAGCCCATTAAATTGGAGTATAAAAGGCAAGAGGATGCCAATGTAAATCATCTTTTAGTCATTTTTCACATCTCCAATTCTTGGAGCTTGAATGTAATTCCTTCCCCACCATTGTAAGAGGCGAGTTTCTTGCAGCAGCTGTCATCAATTGATTATCAAGCTTCCATGGCTTCAACATCTCTTGTAATTCTTGGTTGTAAGACATCTTGAATAAAGAAAAGGCAAGCTATGGTTCTCAACATTTCTTGTTGTTTAGCATTTCTTGTTAATCTTTGTGTTATTTCCACTGAAAAGGAAACCTTGATTTCATTTGGTATCAGAGAATGGACTTTGATCCATGGAAAGAGTCACTTTCACGGAGAAGTTAGTCACAAGGATAGGTAGTAGGTAACTGGAGTACAAAGATTTGGTCACAATGGAGTACCAAGATTTGGTCACACGGTTTGAACCGTGACTAGGTAGTTGGGATTCTCTGCAACAAGTTGAGATTAATTTTGGAGGTTTCTTGAAGGAGATCTTGAGGAAGATGGGGATTTTTGGTTGAAACAGCTGGTTGTGGTCAAATGGAGACCCATTTTGAAGGTTCTTGACCCTAATTGGAGTCTAAACAAGGATCATAGGAGTTAAACCTTGGTTACCTTTTTGAGTCAGCTTCTCTCTCTTCTTTCTATCAAGCTTTCATGGTGGATCTTGGCTTCTATTTTCTTCCAGGCCTTTCAATGGCTCAAGCAACTCCCAAGGTTGAAATCCTTGTAGTTTAAGCTCTCTATAGAGTAGCTTTAAGCTTGCCTTACCTACTTCTCATTTTGAAGTAGGAGAGTATGTATTTGCGCTGTTTGCACTGAAAGTACACTTCCTTACCTCACAAAAAATTTCAGCCACATAAGCCTTGGCTATTGCTTTAGAAAGATTCTATAGGGATTCTTCAAGCTTCTCAACAAGCATACAGAGTTATTTCTTATTCTCATGATCATTCTTGATCTCCCAAACCCTGGCTATGGCAGATTTTATGACAACAATGAAATCTCTTGAATTTTCTTGAAGAGGTCAAAGGGCTTTTACTCTATCAAGCTTCCTCAACACTCAAGGGACTGACATTGAACCATTCTTGGACTTGAAGCTTCAAGGATAGTTGGCTATGGAGTCAAAATAGGGCATCAAGCTTTAAGCATCAAATTCTTGGATCATTCTCTTCCATTTCATAGGGCCTTTGCTCTAAATTGCTCTAAATCACTTCAAGGACCTCTGTTCTACTTCAAGTAGAAGAATCCAAGCAATGTATTCAAGATTGAAGGCCAATCTTCTCTTGAACTACAAGTATGATAGAGATTAAAGAATTTCTTTGAAATCTCCATCAAAGAGGCTTCAAATTCAAGGGATTTTCATTTATACTACTCATTGGAGCTGAAAACTAGATCTAGACATCATTCTTGGATCATATCTGGAGCTAATGTGTGGGATTATGGAGTCCTATTCTTCTCTTGATCATTTGTTGGATTCAAGAAGACAGTCTATCAACCTTTATGGCAAAAATTTGACTCAAGCAACATCTTCTTCTTCAATCATTGAAAGAGGTACTTCTATTACTCTTCTTTAATCTCTGCAATTTCTCATTCAATTGTTATTGAATTTCCTATTGCTGAAGGAGAGGTTAAGTAGAGTACTCTTGCATTGAGCTTCAATCTCAGCATTGATTGAATGAACCATAATACTCAAGTATTGAGACATTGAATCTTGAATCCCAAGCATGAATTGATTGATGAATCAACCCATTGAAATTGAGGATATCATTACTCTTTTCATTATTTGATCGATCAGTCCATAGCATTAACCATTGTCAAGAATCGCTTGGTGGGGGGACTTGCTCAAGATGCTGTGCCGAACACACACAGAATGCACAAGGAGAAGCTCACTCAAGAGACAAAAAGAGAGATGGAGGCAAAAACGTTTTCTTGCTGGTGTCTTCTTCTTCTTCCACACACTTTACAATGTACACAAAGTATAGATACGATACAACATAAAGGAAAGTGGCCTCCTAAGTCAAACAATGCATAACCGACTACACTAGTCGACTGGCGCTATAACTATGCCAGCTGTAAATAGGTGTAACAAACTCAATATAATAAGTAATGAGTCAGTGGCCATGTGAGAGTCATAATGACCACCGACATGCTAAGTGTAGATGTGTGGATCCATCTAACCAGGTGGTCCATCATCAATGTCCGCATGTGTTGAGCTTGTCATCTCAACACTTCCCCTCAAGCTCAATTGCATCTCTGCAACTCCAAGTAAGCTTCGAAACTTTTGAAGCTTCTCTGTACCCAATGCCTTCGTGAAGATGTCAGCTATCTGATCCTGCGTACTGACATACACCAAGTCAATCTCACCTGCTAGTACCTTCTCTCTTACAAAGTGGTAGTGTACCTCAATATGTTTTGTCCTGGCATGGAACACAGGGTTCCTAGCCAACTGTATACTGCTCATGTTGTCACAATAACTGACAATTGGGCCTTTCACCTGCACATCTAAATCAGCCAATAACTTTTGTAGCCATACTACCTCACATGCTGCAACAGCAGCACCTCTATACTCAGCCTCTATACTCGATAAAGCAATTGTAGGCTGCTTTTTGCTACTCCAAGTAACTGCTGCACTACCAAGAGAGAACATGTATCCACTGGTAGATCTTCTATTAGACATACTACCAGCCCAATCTGCATCTGTGTATCCAAACACTTGTACATCTGTACCTACCTCATAGAAAAGTCCATAATGTAATGTGGACTTCACATATCTCAATATGTGTTTGACTGTATCCAAATGTGGCTTTCTAGGTACTTGCATAAACTGACTCACAAGACCAACAACGTAGCTCAAGTCCGGCCTTGTAATGGTCATGTAGATCAAACTCCCCACTATCCTCTTGAACATAGTAGGGTCTTCTATCTCATCCCCAACATCAGCACTCAACTTTACATTCTACTCCAACGGGACTGAAAGTGGTTTGTATGCTGTCATACCATACTTGGACAACATATCCAAGCCATATTGTCTTTGGGATAGCCATATATTATCATCACATCTGATCATCTCAATGCCAAGGAAGTACCTTAGCTCACCTAAATCCTTCATCTCAAACTTCTTCTTCAAAAAGTCCTTGACTTCAGCAATCCCACTATCACTATCACCTGTAATAATCAAGTCATCCACATAGATGACTATGATGACCAATCCTGCATCTCCCTTTCTCACATAAAGTGAGTGATCAGCATCAAAAACATAAAAGCCAATATTTCCAAGATACTCTCTGATCTTGTCAGACCATGCTCTAGGTGCTTGCTTGAGCCCATAGAGCGCCTTCTTCAACCTGCACACATAAGTGGGATGCTCTAAATCTTCATAACCTGCTGGCTAATCCATATACACTTCTTCTTGGAAATCACCATGCAAGAAGGCATTCTTCACATCCATTTGCTGCAACCTCCAACCTTTGGCTACTGCCAAAGCAATCACACATCTGACAGTTGCCATCCTAGTAACTGGACTGAAGGTTTCTTCATAATCTATGCCATATGTCTGGGCATAGCCTTTTGCAACCAGCCTAGCTTTGTACCTACTAATAGAACCATCTGCATTGTGCTTAATCTTATAAACCCACTTACAGCCAATAGCTTTCTTGCCCATCGACAATGATACTAGATGCCAAGTCTTATTGGCCTCTAATGCAGCCATCTCCTCATCCATTGCTGCATCCCAATGAGTATGACCAATAGCATCCTCAAAACAAGTGGGCTCAACATCCTCAACTAGTTTCACCATATAAGCATAATGGTGAGCTATATAACCTTCAAAACCAAATCTTTTAACAAGGTATCTGACCCTGCTAGATCTGCGTACCACCGGATCACTCAATGGAGCCTTTACATTATTATGAGCTCTCTGTACACCTGGCGTCCTGACAGAAGGAATACCAAGATCATCATCCAAGCTCTCTGAGCCACTAGAGTCTCCACCAAGAACTGCATCAATGCCATCTGACACTTTATTCTTTCCTTTGTCCTTACCTGTAGTGCTACTAGATGCACCTGAAGATGTAGAGCTACTCCTTAGTCTCCCAGACCAAGGACTACCAGATGATGTCTCTGGTCCACTAAGAGTCCGTGATTCTTGCTTTTCAGCCTGCACATGAGTGTCGTGATCATCATCATCATCCAATGCATCACCACTAGATGCATACCAACTGCTCATTTCATCAAAGATGACATCCCTTCTCACTCTGAACTTACATGTGACAGGGTTATAACAGCGATACCCTTTCTGCTCTAAAGAGTATCCAATAAAGACACATTTTTCTGCCTTTGGATCAAGCTTCTTTCGTAACTCATCTAGCACATGAACATATGCAACACAGCCAAATACCTTTAAGTGCAATACATCAGGCTTCTTGCCAGTAAAGCATTCTTCAAGAGTCATCCCATGAACTGCAGCTGTGGGAGTTTTGTTCATAATATAAACAATAGTATGAGCAGCCTCAGACCAAAAATGCTTAGGCATATTCTTTTCAACCATCAAGGCGCGTGCAAATTTTGCAATATGCCTGTTTTTCCTTTCTATAACACCATTTTGCTGTGGGGTGTACTTGCATATGAACTGTCTCTTTATCCCATGAGACCTCAGAAAATCACTGAACTCATTCGAGAGGTACTCTCCCCCTCCATCTGACCTCAAGCACTTTACTTTCAAGCCTGTTTCTCTTTCAACTGCAGCATTGAAAGTTCTAAAGTGCTCAAATGCTTCACTCTTTTCCTTCATAAAATATACCCACAGCTTTCTAGAACAATCATCAATGAATGTGACAAAGTATAAACTGCCTCCAAGAGATACATTTTGTGTAGGTCCCCCAAATGGCTGTATGCACAACATCAATGATATTTCTACTTACATCCCCGTCATGTGAAAAGGGTTGTCTTGCCTGCTTACCAAACTGACATGTTTCGCATACCTTATGAAATTCTG
Source organism: Lygodium microphyllum (assembly GCF_053477565.2). NCBI lineage: Eukaryota > Viridiplantae > Streptophyta > Polypodiopsida > Schizaeales > Lygodiaceae > Lygodium > Lygodium microphyllum. The sequence continues at coordinate 77,386,195 of NC_141163.1, read as the reverse complement.
CAACTCTAAATGTAGGCAAACCTGTAACCAATTCTTTGGACTGCATTAATTTCAGCCTTTGTACATTTGTATGTCCAATGCGTTTGTGTCAAATTTCAATATCTGCAACAACACCTTTTCCTTTAGCATACATAGCAGCATTCATAGTAGGAATTTCAGCATCCAGAGTAAACATATGTCCAACTCTACTTTCCTTTGCAACTAACCTGCACTTGTCATTGAAGTCTTTTACAAAGAAGCCCTTTGCATTAAATCTGACTTGCAGCCCTTGCTCTACCATCTGACCGACTGACACCAAGTTCTTTGTGATAGATGGCACATGTAATACATCTGAAAGACTCTTTGTCTTATCATCATGCAAGGACAAGGAAACTTTTCCAATGTGTGAAATTGGGTGGCATGAATCATCACCCGTTTGCACATAACCTGCATTTTGCAAATCCTGCATCTCTCCAAACCATTTTACATGGCTGGTCATATGATTGGATGCACCTGAAACAACATACCAAACATCATCATGTGTTCCCTTTCCTGTAACAGCATTCAGCATATGCTGCATAACAAACAGACGTTCATTTTTGTCTTCATTCTGTCGTGAAGACGATGCATAGTTTCCTTGCTACAACTTACCACTACGAATATCATCTTTCTTAGTATAACATTGGGCTGCAATATGACCTGTTTTGCCACAGTAGTGACACACAATACCAGAGTTGTTAGAACCTATGTCCTACCATCCACCTCTTCCTCTAAAGTTACCAGACCTCCTGAAACCTGCATATCGCCAAATTGCTGATTCAATCTATTTTGCTAGTTGTCACTACCACGTCCTATACTACGGCCTCTTAAAGAGAACCTGCCACGTCCCCTTCCCGAAGTGGAGTAGAAAGCTTGGACCTGTTCACCACTTCTTTCAGATGTCTCACTCTGCATACAGATCTCTTCAGTAATCATAAGGGAGACCAACTCATCGAAATCTGGAAATGGCTTTCTGACATATACGGAAGTTACAAAAGACTTCCAAGCCTTTTCATTGTTAAGTCCACCCAAGGTAGATGACACCAAATCATCATCATCGGGCATTGCATCAATCGTTGCCAAGGCATCTGCAATGCTCCTTACCTTCAGTGCATACTCATTGATAGACATCTTCCCTTTCTTCGATGTATTCAACTCTTGCTTGAGTTGAATCATTCGTGCCTTTGTATTTACGAAAAACATACTTTCAAGTACGGTCCAAGCTGCATATGAATTCTCTGCATTTCTGATATGTTCCAGCATATTATTATCAATTACTGCAGACAGCCAATACATGACTTTTTTGTCTTTTGCATTCCATTCCTTCCGTGCCTTTGTCTCTTCTGCAGTTGGAGGATCACTCACCTCCGGCTCCTTTTCTTCACCTGATACAAACTCGTAGAGGCCTTTTCCAATAAGGAAGTTCGTGACACGGAACTTCCATGAAGGGTAGTTGTTCTTGTCGAGCTTCTCAATGATGGGGTTTCCACTGTTCTCTGCCATTATCACAAAACTGATACCAAACAACAAGCAAATCTTATGCAATCTTTCACAACACGTGTACAGCACTACATCAAGCAACCTTTTTCACTGATTGCTCAATAGCACATGTAATATGCAACCTGTTTGCAGATAAACCTTATATTTGCTTCCTGCAAACACCTCAAAAATTATAGATTCGCAATCTGTAACTTGCGCACCCACTTTTGGTCAATATAGCCAAAATCACAATGTACCCTGAAACTGTTGTCCGCAACCTTGCGGCTCCAAAATGGGGCCTGAAATGACCTCGGATGGCCAAAATAGCAGAATAAGCCCTAAAGGGTCTATCTGCAGAATACACAGTGCTCTTCGCGCACACCAAATCTCACTGCAATCTGAGATTTTTTGCTTTGCCCTGCTTCTGGTGCCTCCATAGGCACTGTCCAAGAGAAAGAGTGGAAGAATGGGAGAGCTTCTTACCCGTGGATTGCTTGCTCGAATCCTTGGCTCCTCTCCTTTGCTTTAGCCTTCAAAACCAGCCTCAATTAGTGGTCAGCTCTGATACCATGTCAAGAATCGCATGGTGGGGGGACTTGCTCAAGATGCTGCACCAAACACACACAGAATGCACAAGGAGAAGCTCACTCAAGAGACAAGAAGAGAGATGGAGGCAAAAACGTTTTCTTGCTGGTTTCTTCTTCTTCTTCCACACACTTTACAATGTACACAAAGTATAGATAAGATACAACATAAAGGAAAGTGGCCTACTAGGTCAAACAATGCATAATCGGCTACACTAGTCGACTGCTGCTATAACTATGCCAGTTGTAAATAGGTGTAACAACCTGAATATAATAAGTAATGAGCCAGTGGTGGCCATGTGAGAGTCATAATGACCACCAATGTGCTAAGTGTAGATGTGTGGACCCATCTAACCAGGCGGTCCATCATCAATGTCCGCCTGTGTTGAGCTTGTCATCTCAACAACCATACAATTTCCCTTCAATTTTGATAATGGATTGCTTAACCTTTAACTTTTGGGTCTTTTGCTAATTCAATCTATTGAGATTACCCAATAAATTTGTAAAAGGTGAGTATATTAAATCAGTGAGTCACTGATTACTATAGGTAAACCTTTCTCATCCTCATTTATATACATTTTACCTTTCGAATCCTACATATCATGGAAATATCAAAATCTTGATATAGCCATGCATATTATGCCCTAGTTTTTAAAACACTAGCTTTGTCATGTATATTCTGATCAAGGAAAAAGGTCGAAGCTAGACGAGATAGCAATACAATAGTGAGGTGACCCTCCCTTGCTATTTATGACTCCGTGGGGGTGCACAACTTGGCTTGGAAGGAACTTTGCACACCTTTCAAAGTTTTAGAGTCCATTTAGGTGCATATCTACCATTTTATCCCTCTCCATAGGTAGTGGACCACGAAAGACCACTTGGGAAAGAGTGGACAGAGACTTGAAGACTTTTGGTACCAAACAGGGCAAAACACAGCAGTTGATGACAGTTTTGAGCAGAGATACATGTCTATAGGTACTTTGAAGGTGATCAAAGGTTGGTGACAGATCCTACAGGTTTTACTTAATTTCCCATACGGGATTCTTAATGATCTATGACCAAATGGGTTGAAATAGGGTCCAAAGACTGAGTTTATAGGTGGTTTTACAGATTGTTGTCTCATCCTCGATAGTCATAAAGAATCAATTACATAAGTGGGATATTTCGTTTTGAAAAATTGGTTCTCATATTCTATGCATAGACCCTAGCTATAGAGCACCTCATTTGGACCTACCGTTCAAAAGTTTTGGTCATTTTAGTGATAGGTGGTCATTGTAGGCAGCACTTGGACAGGTTGACAAGGTACACTATTTTGATCTCAAGAAACCATATACCTCTCCCAAACTTGTAACCTCAATAAATCTGGTATAAATAAGTGTTATTAGATTTTTTTAGAGCTATTAAGAACTTAGACTGGAGGAGTATAGCTCTAGTTATTGATTGTTCTTTGACAGGTACTCCTAAGTTACTACAATTTGTATGATGGCAAGAAATAAGAAGAAGGAGCAAGTGTTGGAGCACATTAATGAGGGATTATAATATTACAATGTTGAAGAAAATCCTACCATAATGGCCACAAATCAAGGATAGGAATTTATGGGCAATAGTACAACTAATGAAGAGATCCAAGGGTTCCTCATGACAATGATCCTAAAACTGAAGTAAATGTCACTTGTGACTCCAATGATTTCAGCAACTATCAAAGCAAGTTGATAATATGAATGAAGGTTTAATCTAATTTACCCATTCAATGGATGACAAGTTTGGTCAAATGATTACACATATGGAGCAACAAAACCATAGGTTGGATGCCAAATTTGAACAACTGGTTACAATATTTAGCAACTTGGGTAACAAATTGCAAAGCAGTCCACCTTCCCATGCTGAAGATGTACCTATTATTCATGGCAATGTGAGGTCCACAATAGCCCACTAGCATATACCATCGACTTTTGAACATGGAGGACCTTCTAAGGTGAATGAAATAGTTCAGCCTCATACTAGCTCTTGGAATAGAAACAGGCCAAACTTCACTAATTCAAGAGATAAGGGATAGCAAGATTATTCCCTGCATGATGTCAGAAATGAATTTTTTCATGGATGTCATCCCTTCTATAAAGAGTTCGGTTCTCAGCATGCTCAAGTTCATAATGTAAGAGATGATCAAGGGCAATATGCACATGATAAAGTAAGGAATGGAGATAGTTCCCCGCATGCTTAAGATTATGATGATAGGTTGCCACACGGGATATCCACTCATTACCAAAAATCACATGGAAACTCATTGTTTGGTCATCAATCTTTTGGAAATAATCGAAATGGGCAGCATTCATTTACCCCTAATCATGGACAGCAAGCAATAAGTGATCATTTTAATAGGCAGCGGTTTTTTGGATATACCAATCATATGGGCAGCACTATCATTATGACAACGAGTACAAGGACAAGATTAGCATATCCAATTTCAAAGGAGATAACCTTCACTGACTGAACTTGAGGAATGGATCAACAAACTGGAAATGTATTTCACTCTCTACCCACGCAATGATCAAGCAAAGATTTGTTATGCAGCCCTACACCTAGAGGGATATGCACATACGTGGTGGAGATACATGAGCAAGATTGGAGAGAATTTTCAGTCTTGGTGGGAGGACTTCAAATCAGCCACCATGACTCAAGTGTTTGTGTCACCTATGGAGAAGAAAAGGCTTGAAAGGAAATGGTATGATCTTAGGTAAAGGGGTTCTACCGCGAAGGAGTATTCCAATGAATTCTTAAACATTTCCATGTATGTGGTCCTTTCCAATTTAGCCAAACTGAACAAATATAATTTTGGTCTTGATCCAAACTTTCCAACTGAACTTGGGGCAGCCAAGCCTACAAATGTCCACGCAACCATTCAATATGCTAAGAGGTACAGCCACAAATATAGAAGAGATTTGACTTCATTTTAGCCCAAAATAGGAATGAATTACCCATCAAATCAACCTATGAGATTTGGGCAGAAGTTCAACCAACAAATAAAGGGATTTAGAGTTGAAAACAGGTTTCAAAATAATTTCAGCAAGGTTCCAACTTACCCTACAACATATGCTTCAAAATAGGGCAATAATTTCAAATATAATGTTGATCCAAAAGGAGAATTCAAAAGGGCTAAAGGTGCAAGTAAGCAATATCCCAATAACAACAACAACAAGGCACTTCCCAATGACAAATCCAAGGGTCTATGCTATAAATGTGGAGAGAAATGGTCTCTTAAGCACAAGAGAAGTGCAAAGGATATATGGCAAAGTCTAATATGTTGAATATTGAAGACTCTGATGAAGAGGGGACACAAGAAGGAAATCTTTTGAGTAGAGGCATTTTCTACTTGTGATGATGAGATGCATGAGCATGATGATCAGGACACACAGGAGGAATTAGAGCCGGTTAGTAGTTTTCCTTATGATCCAAGTGGTCCATTTGATCCTGGTGGATCAGAGATTCATGATCCTTCTATGGTTTCTTGTCAACCCATGTTATATTCCATATCTCAGGATGCATGGATGGGTTGTAAAGATGAAAATACACTTCGGCTCAAGGGTACTATAAATTCAAAGGTTGCTCATATTCTCATTGATACAAGCAACACACATAGTTTTGTCAATGCCAAATCATTGTACGAGCTAAAGTTACGACCTCAAGAAATAGATGCCCCACTGAAGGTACAAGTGGCTAATGGTGCTCAGAGTTGAGCATAGAGATATGCCGGTAGACTTCTATTGAATTATCACAGTCTTGCACTATTATGCAGACTTGATTGTCCTAGATATGGATCCTATTGACATCATCATTAACTGCGATTGGCTTAAATAGCTTGGAAATTTTTCTTTGGATCTAAATAATATGTTCATGGATTTTACTTGGAATGGATAGCAAGTAAAACTTAATGGCATAGAGAGAAAGCAAGTGGAAATAATCAACAAGAAGAAGATGAAGAAGGAAATTAATGCTATGTCTTGCATTTTCACACTTCTTCTATCAAAGGCAAATGAAAATCAACAATCTACTTCACCTAAGGAGCAAGATCCAGGTCTATGTAAACTTTTGGAAGTGTTTAAGGACATATTCCAGCCACCTACATCATTTTCTCCTCAACTAAGAAGTGGATCATCCTATTGATTTAATGCCTGACACTAAGCCCATCAAGAAACCTCCTTACAAGTTATCCAAGTATGAGAGAGAAGAAGTAGAGAAATAGGTTAAAGACTTGCTAGAAATGGGTTTTATTCAACCTAGCCAGTCACCTTTTTCTTCTCCTGTACTACTTGTCAAGAAGAAAGATGGGTCATATAGGATGTGTATTGACTATGGAGACTTAAACAAGAGCACCATAAAGAATAGGCACCCAATCCCCCGCATTGATGATTTGTTGGATGAACTCAAGGATGCAAGAGTTTTCACTAAGATTGACTTAAGATCAGGATATCACCAAATCAAGATGAAAGAAGGGGATAAGTACAAGACAGCTTTTAGAACAGAAAGAGGTCTCTACCACTTCCTAGTTATGCCATTTGGACTTTCAAATGCACCAGCAACTTTTCAGGTTCTTATGAACAAGATATTACAGCCATTCTTGTATAAATCAATATTGGTATTCTTTGATGATATTCTCATCTATAGCAAGAATAGAGAGGAACATTTGAAGCATGTCAAAGAAGTCCTTCTTACCTTGAGAAGACACAAGCTTTTTGCAAAGGAAAGCAAGTGTACTTTTATGGCTGATGAGTAGAATACTTGGGTCATATAGTTGGTGAGAAAGGAATTATGGCAGATCTAAAGAAGGTCCAATGCATCAAGGATTGGCCTATACCATAGAATTCTACTTCATTGAGATGATTTCTTGGATTATCTTCTTTTTATAGGAGATTCATCAAGGATTATGCCCATGTTGCAGCTCCTCTCATTGACAGATTGAAAAAAGAAGCTTTCTTTTGGGATGCTACCGCCACTATGAGATTCAATGAGCTAAAAAGTCTTCTCATCTTAGCACCTATCTTAGTGTGCCCAGACTTTTCTAAGGAGTTCACTATATTTATTGATACTAGTGGCAGAGGTATTGGGACTATTTTATGTCAAGACCATGGTGTTATTGCTTATGAAAGTAGGAAGTTGGATGATAGAGAAAGAGAACTCTATATCTATGAGCAAGAAATGTTAGCTATTCTTCATGCAATCAAGAAATGGCACCACTACATTTATGGCAGCCATTTTAAGGTGAAGAGCAACCATCGTGTGCTGAAGTATTTCCTCTCTCAGTCAAATATCTCTCCCAAACAAAGACGATGATTAGCCATACTTCAGGGAAATGATTTTAATATTTCTTATATGGCAAGAAAGGATAATGTAGTGGCAGATGCCTTATCTAGGATGTGGGCATGTTTTGTTTCTACCATCTCTACCATACATAAGATTGGATCTAGGACATTCAAGAAGCATATCTTTTAGATGAGCACACTGCCAATATTATGAAGAAATTAAAACAAGATGATAGATCTAAATTTCCCAATTTTAAATGGAAAAATGGACTTCTTAGTTTTAAAGGGAGAGTATACTTGACTCCTCGGTCATCCTTTAGGTCTCAAATTTTACAAGAGATGTATTCTTCTCCTTTGGCAAGATATACTGGATTGTTTAAAACCTTTGACAAGATCCATAAATGTTTCTATTGGAAGGGACTTTGGAAAGATATCAAGGAGTATGTGATGCAGTGCTTACCATGCCAACAAAATAAAGATTCAAAATTATTGCCTACTGGTCTACTGCAGCCTTTGCCTATCCCACATGGTAAATGGACTGATATGAGCATGGATTTTATTACATGACTTCCTACCACTAAGCAAGGCTGAAATAGCATTTTTGTTGTGATTGATCATCTTACAAAATCATCCCAATTCTTACCTACCTACCAAAGTCCAACATTCAGCCCCATCAGATCAGTTCATGGAAGATATTTTCAAACTTCATGGATTACCTATGAAGATTGTTTCTCACATGGATTACCTATGAAGATTGTTTCTCACATGGATTCCAAGTTCATGGGGAATTTTTGAAAAAGCATTTTTACTTCCATGGGTACCAAATTAACTCTAAGTGTGTTGCCTACCATCCACAAAGAGATGGCCAAACTGAAAGGGTCAATAAATGGTTGGAAATCTACCTCAGACACTTTTTCCATGATATACAGAATGCATTGGATCATTGGATTCATTTTGCGGAGTTCTGTTACAATAATACTCATCACATGAGTATTGGTATGTCACCATTTGATGCATTGTATGGATATAAATCCAAGTACCTTCACCATTGTTTCATGACGAAGTGAATCCTCTTGCTAGAGAAGAGTTGAAAAAGATGGAAGCCTTAATGAAGAACTAAAAAGAAAACATCAGGAAGGCACAAGAGACAATGAAATTATATGCGGATGATAACAGAAGACATGTGGATTTTGAAGAAGGAGAATGGGTAATTTTGAAAGTACCTAAGTCTCGTTATGCTTCTCTCAAGGGTGGACATAATAAGCTTTCTCATCACTATTATGGTCCATATCAAATCACAAAGAAAGTTGGAGATCATGCTTACCAACTTGATTTTCCTTCAACCACATACATTCATAATGTTTTTCATGTGTCTCAACTCAAGAAATACATTGGCCTTGACATACAAGTTCTTGAAGAACTACCTCCTCTTGATGAAGATGGCTTAATTATCTATGAGCCCGAAAGAATTATTGGCAAGAGAGAGAAGGTTCTAAGGAACTGTATTATTATGGAATATATTGTCAAGTGGAAGGGTTTACCTATGGAAGAATCATCTTGGCAACATACTTCATATCTAGATCAATTTCCATGGCTTCTTCAAGAAGATAATTAGTTCATTACACAGTGAACATCTTGCTATTATAATTTTTTGTCATGAAAACAATTGACCTGTAGACATCAAAATTGGATTTTGATTATATGGATAGATACCAATGAAGTATATACTTCATTTCTATATCTCATATGCGTCATTCCAACATTTCTATCCAAAGTTATGGGTCATTTACTATCACTACCCTATTCAAGTCAACACTCCAAATCTCCACTATTTTGAGCTTATTTTGGAGATTATTTTTAATGGAAGATTATCTTCTTCAATAGACAACTTCAACAAGGATATTCAACATTGGCCTCTCATTTCTTCACATTTACCATCCACTTGTCCTTTTAGTCTTCAAAGTTTTGAGGACAAAACTTTTGGGTAGGGATGGATTGTAATAAAGCAATTTTCATGCTACCTTAGTTAGGTAATTAGCCTATTTTAAACTAGAGTATAAAAGGCAAGAGGGTGCCAATGTAAATCATCTTTTAGTTATTTTTCACATCCCCAATTCTTGGAGCTTGGAGCTAATTCCTTCCCCACCATTGTAAGAGGTGAGTTCCTTGTAGTAGCTGTCATCAATTGATTCTCAAGCTTCCATGGCTTCAACATCTCTTGTAATTCTTGGTTGTAAGACATCTTGAATAAAGAAATGGCAAGCTATGGTTCTCAACATTTCTTGTTAGTCTTTGTGTTATTTCCATTGAAGAGGCAACCTTCATTTCACCCGGTAGGATCGAAGGCACATCGGCTAGGTGAGAGATAGCCATAGGTGCTCGCTTGAAACGCTCGAAGGAATAAAAGGTCTGTGGGTCTTAGCGGTTGAGTGTGAGCTTGCCTTTACATTTTGGTTTCATTGCTGGGACCAATGGATTCCAGCTTGAGTACTTGCGCACTTCAAATCGAGGGTTGAAGTAGGGTTTATCCCCAAACCAGTGCTCTTCATAGGTAGGAGATTTGGGAGTTTTATATTCAAAACAAGTAAGTATTTTGCATTATTGATGATAAGCTAGTAGGAGAAATCATTTTAGTGCTTTACTTTTGATTTTTGTTGCATTTAGAACTACAGGTAGGATCGAGAAATCGAAGCGGGAAAGCTTTAGGGTTGCTACTATAAAATAGGCCCAAACAAGCCACAACTAAAGAAAAATGAAAAAAATGAGTGCTTGAAAGGGTTTTTGTCATTAAGAGAGTGATTGGAGAGGTAGCCTTAGCCGATGAAGGGTTTATAACCCATGAGGCTAAGGAAGAGCTCATTTGCAAATGTTCATTTTGAGAGAGTGAGTGAGAGAGAGAGAGACCTATTGCTCACATCGAATTGATCTATTCACCTAGGCATTTTTAGCTCATTGCAGGTATGCACAACTCTTATCCCTTGTCTATAGCTTTGATTTAGAGGTGTTTGCTACAGGATGTGTGGTAAATCATGTGATTCGAGTGATTTATTATTGCGTCAGCCAAAATCATGCTGCGTTCCGGCCCATTTGAGTGAGGATGATTCTAGGCTAAGTCCCAAAATCGGCCCTCAACCCTCTTGTATTTGGCCATTTGGCCCACTACCACCTGGACACCCACCACTCGGCCCACTTGATTCGGCCCTCAACCCATCCAAATCAACCATTCAGACCAACTTGGCATTCGCCCCACTTGACACTGTCCTAGCGATAGTATCCCATGAATCTAAAGCATGATCACACTGTCAAAGAAAAAATTGATAAGCTAAGGAGAGCAAGATTCATCTATGAGATTGAGCACATAGACTAGATTTCACCCATAGTCATTGTACTAAAAAAAAAAAGGAAGATCAGAGTGTGCATCAACTACAAAAAGGTAAACACTACACGATGAAGAACAATAATTACCCATTGTCGTACACCGAGCACATTCTCAAGAGAGTGGCTAGTAAAGATGCCTATAGTTTCCTAGATGGCTTCTCGAGGTACAATCAGGTGGAAGTGCACCCTGATGATGTCTTTGCCACCACTGAGTGGGGAGTCTTTGCCTACATAGACATGCCCTTTGGGTTGACTAACATGCCATAGCTACCTTCCAGAGGATCATGTGTGCTATATTCAAGAATATGCTTAGGAAGGAGTTAGAGATTTTTGTTGACCATTTGTGTGTTCACTCTACTTGGAAGGAACACTTAGACAAGCTCCAAGAATGGTGTCGATTATATCATCTCTCATTGAATCCCTTAAAGTGCTAGTTTTGGGTGAAGCACAGACGGATCCTAGGGCACGTGGTATCAAAGAATGGCATTACCTCTGACTTCTCGAAAGTTAGGGTCATTGCCAATCTTCCACCACCCACCACTGGTTACAAGGGATTTCAGTGCTTCCTAGGCCATACAGGGTATTATCGGTGGTTTCTATTGAACTATGCATTGATTGCTAGACCTCTATACAAGCTGCTGATTATATTTGAGTGGATCGAGAAATGCCAACACACATATGAGGAGTTGAAAGAGGCTCTAACTACTACACCAATTCTACAAGCCCCAGATTGGTGGACAATCACTTTCCATGTTCACATTGATGCTTTTAAATTCATTGTAGTAGCTATGTTGTGCCAGCCTGATGAACACAACTTTGACTATCATGTGAGCTTTGCTAGCAGAAAATTCACATATACAAAAATGAATTACTTGACAATAGAGAGAGAGGGTTTAGCCATGGTGTTTTTTGTAAAGAAGTTTCAACATTATCTTTTGGCTACACATTTTACCTTCTTTGTTGGACCATCAAGCCTTGCTTTACCTTGTCAATAAACCGTGCACTACAGGATGCATAGCTCGATGGTTACTTTTGCTTTTAGAATTCAACTTCTCTGTGGTTGTACATAAAGAAAAGCACAATTATATGGTTGCTCGTTTCACATCCCCACAAGAGAAGCCGCTGGACCAACCAGCCATTGCAGACGAACTACCTAATGCCCATCTATTCATCCTATCTAGCAAAATAGATTTTTTTAGAGCTAATTCAATGTCTTATTGGGAAGATAACATAGTCCAAGTGCTTGAAGCATAGACTCCCTAAATGACCAATAGAAAAATCTCGACTTAGGCGACTCATTCTCAAAATCCAACCTTATCAATTGATAGAAGGGCAACTCTATCGGCTAGGGCAAGATGGTACAAATGTGTGTGCGAGCACGAAATGCACAACATGCTTGTAGAGGCACTCGATGGAATATCACCAGGGCATTTCAGCGAAGACACAATAGCCTGCAAGGTGCTACAATCTCAACTATGGTGGCCTACTTTTTTCCAAGATACAACACAATTTCAGGGCATTTCAGCGAAGACATAATAGCCTGCAAGGTGCTACAGTCTCAACTATGGTGGCCTACTCTTTTCCAAGATACAACACAATTTGTAAAGCATTGTGATGAGTGCCAAAGGACTAAGGTGCCGGTTTGCAAGGATAAATGGAGTTGAGTTTGATCATTGCAAGGCAACCATTCGAGAAATGGAAAATCAACTTCATTGGGCCAATAAGTCCCACAGCACAATACTCACAAGCAAAGTACATCATTGTTGCCATAGACTATCTGACACGAAGTGGGTGGAAGCACAAGCTACAAGAAAGAATGACGCTAGGACCACTACCAAGTTTCTTTGGGAATAGGTAATCTCAAGATTTGGCTACCCCATCGAACTCATTACCAAGGCACACACTTCATCAATGAAGTGATTGCTCATGTCCTATCCACCTTTCTAATCATCCATCGGAAATCCTCACCGTACTATCCTCACGTTAATGGCCAGGCGAAGTCTATGAATAAAATTCTAGTAAACATCCTGACTAAGGTAGTCTCTACTTCGCAGAGCGACTAGGATAACAAACTCATGGTAGCCTCATGGGCCTACCACATAGCTTATAAAATGGCTATGGGAGGGACAAACTCCTTTCAGGTTAACCTAAGGGACATAAGCAATTCTACCTGTAGAGTTCTTCATTCCTACCTTGAGAATCGCTCATCAAGAGAGATGGGATGGAAACGAGGCATGGACAAAGCACCTAGTTGAGCTATAACGCCTATCAAAAACTCAACTTCTGGCCACCCATGCGCCAATTGTGAAAAGACAAGACGCAAAAGTCAGTTTGACAAGCATGTCAAGCAGCGCAATTTTGAACAGGGAGACTTGGTACTACTGTACTCAGTCAAGGAACATAAGCAGAAAATGAATTTTAGAGGGCTAGGGCCTTTTTGAGTTTGCACATTAATCAAACTAGCAATGTGGAACTCAAAATCCTAGAGGGTGAGGGCATAGGCTTCTTCAATGGTAGCCACATAAAGAAGTACTATCCTCCCTCTCACCCACTAGATGAGCAGCCAATGCTAGAATTCCTTGTCAATGTGCGAGTGGCCACTATCGTAGAGATTGATGATGAGGATGAGGAATCAGTAGAACCAGCCTACCTAAGCATAACCGTCATTGCCAAGCAAAAACACACCTTCAATGCATTGATCGATGAGGAAGTTGACTTTAATGTCTTAACTCACAATCATTGGACTCATATTGGCAGACCACAGTTGCAACCCACCAACACCAAACTCAGCACATATAAGGCCGATCATATACATTCTTGGGAAAGTGCAAGGCTGCAGTCTCTATCAGGTCTAAAAGGATACCACTGATCTTCTATGTGTTGCCAAACATCAAAGATGCAGGTGCAGAATCACTGTCAGGATGCACATTTAAAAACAAGCTCATTGCAACGTCGACTATGAGTCCTAGCATATCCACCTCGCCATAGAAAATGTACTTATAGTTACTGCTTTCAGCAAGGGCTACTGTGCGACTCCTTCAAAGTCCACAAAGCCACCAATAGAGAAACTCACCGCCAGGTCTAAGAAGGGGGTCATGACTCGCCACCACCCACCAAATCTAAAGACCTGCAAACCACTAAAGCCAAAAATAAGACACCTGAACCAAGGCTTCAATGGATACCTAAACATCAAGGCTTGCCACCTAGGAGCAGACATCCATGGCCCCACAAGACTAAGGCCCCACACTCGAAATCTAGGAGGCCAAAACAAAACTATAAACATCGACGTATGGTCACAAGCGGCAATGGATGCCCAAGACCTTATTGCAAGCACAAGGCTACTATGCGGGTAACACCTAGATCTGGATACCTAAATCCAAAATGGCCAAAGGCCTTATTCAAACACCGCCCTCAAGCTTGACCACACAAAACAAAAAGACAGATCAGGCACTCAAGTCACAAAATACTCAGGTTGCTAAATCCATAGAACCTTCGAAGCCTAGCCCCATAAAATCTAAAACAATATATAGGCCAAAACTACAGCTCGCTACTAATAAATTGTCTCAACTTGGGCCTACTAGTGCTCCTTAAATCTCAGAAGTACCATTAGTAGTCGTAGCCTGGCTTATTAAAAAAGAGACCAAGCCACAAACTCAGAAGAAGCAACTAGAGCCACAACAATCAAGTGATGCTGAACTCTTTGAAAGGTGAGAAGGATTGAAGCTTGCTTGGAAGAGCTATGGTGGGAGAGCAAGAGTAAGAAAGAGAGAGAGACCAAATGGGAACTCCAACAGTCATAATGTGTGATCAGGCCTTTCTTTATTCAAACTTTCACGAAAAGAATAAAGAATAAAGTGACGATGTAGGGCGCCCACCACCTGCAATGTGCAGTGGTGGTGTATTGTCAGTGTAGTAATACATGAGCGGCTAGGCAGAGGTGACTTTACCCCCAACAACCTCCCACTTAAAGGTGAATCTGCCACAGTGAGGAGTGAAAAGAAAAACAAAAGACAATATAATGTACACATGTACAACAAGATGAGGAAAAACATCATCTCATCCAATGCCCATCAATCTCCTAAGGAAGGTAAAGTGCTCAGTAGTGAGGCTTTTCGTGACCAAATCTACAGGATTTTTGTCAATGGAGATCTTGACAAGGTCAACAAACCTGTCATCCAAAACCCCACATATGAAGTGATACCTCAGCTCAATGTGTTTCATCTTTGCATGGAAGACTGGATTCTTGGCTAGCTAAATAGCACTCATAGAATCCAAATGTAGCATAGGTATAACATCAATCCCAAGGTCATGAATCAAATTGCCTAACCATATGGCCTCCTTGCATGCCTCAGTGGTTGCAACATACTCAGCCTCAGTGTTAGAAAGAGCCGTACACTTCTAAACCTTGGACATCCAAGAGACAACACCTCCAACATAGGTGAATACATAGCCAGAAGTGGACTTCTACTATCTACATGTCCTGCATAATCACAATCTATGTACCCCACAACTCTTGTATCTTGGCTGCCATAGCCAATACACATGTCCATTGTGCCCTTCATGTATCTCATGATACCCTTCATGGCATCCCAATGCTTCTTGCCAGGTGTAGCCATATAGCCTACCAGAATACTAATTGCAAAGGCAATATCGGGTCGAGTGGCTATCATGGCATACATCAAACTGCCCACGGCTGATGCATAAGGGATCTTGGCCATCTTGACCATCTGATCATCTGTTTGAGGGGGACAATCGGCCTGTGAGACCTTCACATGAGAAGGTAATGGACATCCAATAGGCTCGACGTCCTGCTTGCAGAAACGCTCAAGGACTTTATGAATGTACTCCTTCTATGAGAGATAGAGTAGACCATGATGCCTGTCATTCTTAATGCGCATACCAAGAATGCGAGGGGCCTGTCCCAAATCCTTCATCTCAAAGCTCTTCTTCAGCTGAGATTTAAGAGCATCCAGTTCATCATGAGCTTCCCCTTGTATGAGCATATCATCCACATAAAGTACCAAAATAAGCAATAAGCCATCATGGGCTTTCTTCATGCAAAGGCACGGATCCATAGCACTCCTATTATAGCCCTATGACTGCATAAAGGCATCAAATTTACGATACCACTCCCTAGGTGCGTGCTTCAAGCCATAAAGACTTGTCTTCAACTTGCACACTAGGTGCTCCCCACCAGGTTCTGCAAAGCTCCATGTAAATCTCATCACGCAAATTCCCATACAAGAATGCAATCTTGACATCCATCTAATACATGTCTAAGTCAAGCTACGCAACTAAGGATAAAACCAAGCATAGGTGGTCATCTTGACCACAGGAGAAAATACTTCATCAAAGTCAACTCCATGCTCCTACTTAAAACCCTTAACGACACTCCCTTATGCACAAAATCAATGTGCCCATGCTGGAGAGCTTGGTAGCTCGCATGCTGTGGATGAAATAGACTGGAACGGCTACGTGCGAAAAACCATTGATCAATCCACTAAGGCACTAGCCTTGGGTAGCAAGCCAAGACATGTGACAAATCCCCGGCATCAAAGGGAGCTGAGAGGAAGAGACTATCATCCAAAGCCTTGTTCATCGGATATGGGGGAATCTTGACTGCCCTCATCCACAAAGCTGTAAAGGAGATGCTCAATCTAGAAGGAGCCAATGAAACACCTAGAAGGTCACCTCCCCAACGAGAACAAGAACAGTCAAGTGAAAGAATAGTTAGTGATGAGGAGGGAGCACCAGAAGGCTAGTCCAACAAAAGAAAATCAAAACCACCCAAGAAAAAGATGACATGGGAGAGGCAGAAAGAGAGAATGACAAAAAAGGAGAAGGAAGAGCTAATAAAAGTGCAAAGAAAGTCCAAGAAAGCCAAAGAAGAGAGAAGAAATAAAGAGAAGAATGAGTTACAGAAAATAACAAAAGAATCAAAAGGGCAAATGAGAAACAGTGAAACAAGAAGACAAAGAGTTGAGAAGATAAGAAGAAGAGGACTTGGCACAAGCTCTACCTGCACATGTCCATTGAGCAATGATGCATATACGAGGAGTTGGCAAATCCACCTTGCTACCATCAAGCATGTTAGAATTGTAATGGCTTTCAGCAAAGAGCACCACAGTTATCCCAAATCCTATAGTGCTACCAATAGCTAAACCTAGTGACCACCTAAGGAGGAGAGTGGTGTGTTTCAATGTGCTTCCATAGTGTCTAACCTTTCACATCAAAGGACCATGGGCAAAACACACAAATGGATTTCCATGCATAAACCACAGTTTCATAATTGTCAAGTACCAAACGCGTGTAATTTCCATACCTCTTACTCTAGGCCTAAATAGAGGAGTTGGAACTCCCATAGTGCACATGTGATTGAGCATCGTTGGGTCCAAAAGGCCTTGTTTTGTGAGCCCAAGGATATTGAGGGTAATGCCTCACTATGGTTTCCCAAATTGGAAAATCCTAACTCGGATCCCTGATCTCAAGCCCCACACACTAAGCTTCCACAACCTCAATCGAAACAAGGAGGAGAGGATCTGAGATAGAGAGTGCTCAATTCCTCAGTGTTCTAATGGCCTACCAACCTAAAGTGCAACCCACAGTCCAAGTGCAACCAAATATAGTACTGCCTAGAGGCTCTAAGATAATCACCAAGACCCCCAACACCTACACATCAATACAATTGCAACCCTCACAATATGAGCCTGCCATACCCACTACAACGGATCTTCCAGTAGAAGGGCCCAAAGTCAAATCCTATCCTACCCCCAACCAAGCCCTAACCACCAGAACATCTTAAGCCTCCCCCACCACAACGATCAATTTTGGAGGTGGCATCCAACATGGCCATGGCCATGGTGGAAGATTTGGCCACATACATCTAAAGGCTGGATTTGACTTTCACATTGTTTACCTAGAAGAAGCTATGAACGTTTAGACCTAGGTCTACTTGACAAGCCTATTATAGCAACCGAAGTATGTTCCTTACCGTGTTCTTGGGAAGACTACAAATTCATCTTCATTAAAACTTCCGCTATTGGAAATGAGATGATCAGTGATGAAATTTCCCAAGAGAAGGCCGAAAGCCAACATCTAATCACATCTTATCAAAAAAGTAAAATTTCCATGCCACTCTAGGAACTCTCTGAACTCCAATGTCTCGTTGAATAATCTGAATCCAATTTCATGTGTAAGTGGTATAATTTGCACCTTTCATGGGCCCAAGAGGGATATCAAATCATAACCAATGCAAAGCAAAGATGTGCCATCAAGACCTCAGAGTAGAATCCAACCTACAGATTGTTGACCACGTAGGTCCAAATCCTATGGACGAATCTCTACTTGTGTGATGTATGCCAATAGGGATTCATCCATAGGATTTGGACTGTTATGCAACCCTTGAATATGGCCTCAAGTTTTACTACTGGTTCTTGAGATAGTAAGACACAATACGCACATGCTGAAGTCCCATACACTTTGATTCCCACAATCCTAGGAAGGATTTTCATCCTTCCAAGGGGAAGGGAGGGTGATGGAAATGGATGAAAACTCAAATGAGAATTGAATTTTAAAGAAAAATGATGAAAGTATGGATTGATTGGTATGTGAATTCTTAACTTGCGGATTTTTGTGGATATTATTCCTCATTCTATGAGATTTTTTACTTTCAAACACTAATCTTTAAGCTTAGTTTTTGTGCAAGAGTCACCCTTTGAAGAGAACTAATGGTGGATGTTGTGTGGCGATAGGAACCTAAATGGCAGGACAGCACGAAATCCAACAAGCTTCCCTTTTTGGAGGAGGAGCATAGAAGATATGGATTGGCCATGGAAATCAGGGCATTCAACCAAGTAGAGTATCATAGCATCCACAACCTCGAGCGACGCAGTGGTTAGCCAAAGAGGCAATGGCCCAGATGGTGGAACAATGCAGCTTTCCCAACAAGTTCGTGGAGAAGGTGGGACAAGAAATAGACCATACAAAGTGCACTAAATTCCTAGGGACCTTCGATGTCCAAAGGAACATGGGCAAAGTGACCATCAAGCGGCAGGGCTAGACTTCTAGAAGTGTGGTAGTCCTCCTTAGCCCAAAGATTGTAGAAAATGCACAGAGACTAGCAGAGAAGCAAGAAAGAAGACCCGAGAGGGACATATATGGAATGCTAGGGATGGACAAGAGAAGCGTCTACACCAACCCATAAGGAGCAACGGGATGATATGGCATCAAAAGTCATCAATGAATAGAGGAGCATGGCCAACCACCCCAATGCCAAGAAGCCTCAAGTGAAAGAATAATTAGTGAACACCAAGGTTCATATCACTCAAGGCAAGGGGGAAGAAGGAAGATTACCCTCAAGATCCCCATACGGAAGGCCTGCTCCACCACTAAGGAGAACACATAGCTACAAAGGGTAGAAGAGGAGTCAAAAGAAGACTAGAAGCAGAGCACCAAGGGAGGCAAGAGGAGGAGGAAAGGTTGAGGGAACAAGAAGAAGAGGAGATTGCTCTTGCTATTCTTAGAGATCCATGGAGCAACCCTCCTGATCTCAAGAATTGGCAATGATAAGCCCAACAAGGGAGGATGTGCCAAGTACAAGTGCGTAACAGTAGCGAAAGAAGCTAAACCAAGACCGATGGTGGAAGGCAAGGGTAAAACCCCAATGCACCCTATCTCCCACTAGTCTTGGCCACACCGACAATCACACCAATATAGGGTGCTCCAGAGGGAATGGTCAATGAAAGCAACCTTATGGCTTGGGCGCAGTACCTAATCAGCAAGGTACAAGAGATTACACCTGTACCCATCGAAGGAGCCCCTCTTGGAGGAATCAAGAGACTAGCTACCCACTGCTGATGCTAAATCACACCTAGGGCCAAAGGTTACCCACTTGGAAGTCTCAACCACTTTGATACCTTTTTGGCCATGCGCCATAATGAAGATCAAGATGAATTGGTGGAGGAATTTTAGAACCAACTCCACAAGGCAACTGAGGACAAAAAGGTCGCCCTTGCTTAGCTCAAAGAAGAAAAGGCTACATTCACACACGATGGAGCAAGCAAGGGCGATGACAATCGTTAATAGGAAAAAGATTTCATTAAAAGAGGCCTTGAAGGAAAGAGAGGGAGAGCAGAGTCTCAAGGAGCTATATGAGGAAGAGAGGGAAAATTGCATCTCCTTGAAAAAATGTGTGCCTTCAACTCCCGCAAAAATAAGCACCTAGAACTAGAAATAAATGAGCTAAAGAGACAAAAAGAACACGCTACAAAGGAGTTGCATGATGTGAAGAACCAATGGGATGAGGAGAATAAGAGAAAACTAGTCGAGCTGCATAACCAACTATAGTCAGTTCTCCATCAACAAGGCATGCTTAAAGAGCAGGTGATGAGAAAAACCCATGAGCTCGAGCAAATGAATACAATGTGGCAAGCGCAAGAGCAAGTTATTTCCACTTTGGGGCCCAGTACTAAAACTAAGAGTTACAGTAGATAGATTAGGAAAAGAACATAATAATGGGAAGCCACAAATGAATATCGAGTCAAAAACCTGGTCTACAAGCTTGCCACTACCAAGAGTGATTGTCTCCTAGCATAGAAAGCAAAGTTGTGGCTGTTGAGACAAGAATGATGGAGCAACAATGTGTATTCTTATGAACAATGTTGAATGTCATGCATCCAAGAGGAGAAGAGATGGTAGAATAGCTCAAGAGAAAGTTAGAATTGGCAAGAAGGGCTCTACAGCATGGACTACATGACAGGGCACCCAAGACTAGCACCCGTAGGAGCAATGCACTCACCTACTCTCAAGTGGCTTAACGGTGCAAGAACTTACTTTGCTAGGACTTGGAGAGCTAGAACGGCTAGTACAACCACCATAAGAAGAGCCAGTGTAGGGCCGTCCAAGAGGAGGGACTAACTTCAAGGAAAATCATCAAGAGGAAGAGCTAATGAAGGAGTCAAACCCCCCTATGCTGTCTCACAAGAGCTAAGAGAAGAGTAAGGGGAGGAAGCTAGGCCACCCGAACGAATGGTGGAGGAAAGGCAAATGCATAGAGAGAAAGTGGAAACAACCAACATGAAGTTTCAGGCTAGGACACCTCAACTTCCTCAAGTGGACATCTCTCAAAGTGAAGAGTGCAATCCCATCAACAACTCGGGCCAGGAATTTGTAGTGTGGGAGCAATGAGAAAAGTGCAGCCCCTTCAAGTTCTCCTTCACCTTCCCTTGCTCATTGGACAGAGTACTATCTCGTAGGGTGGTGGAGGATGTCATCAAGCTCTCGGGTAGTCCGGGAAGGAGATGGCTAGAGGACCGAAGGAGGTACCCCACTAGGTGGCGGCGGCGGGAGCCTACCAACTATTGGGAAGACAAGGTGGCAGAGGTACCCTAGAGGGTGGAGGCATATGAGGCCCAACCAAGGTGGTGCTGGAACATCTAGGACTCCAACTTGGAGGCCTAGAGGATCACTTTTTGTAGCACACTACCTTACAAGCGGGATGATCTTATCTACATGCCCTATCCAAGAAGAATTGGAGTTGATTTCAACTCAAAAGTGCATAGTAGATACGACTTCCCATTGATCTATAGTGTAAATGCCTCAATCCCTGAAGAGAGTCTATTTTTTACCAAAAGGGATCTCCACCCCTCTATAAAAATTTTCCTAATGAATTCTCCTCATACCCTGACCTTGCTTTCATCACCACTTGTAATTACCTCCACCTACCACCCCTCTTTTTTGACCTCAATGATGGGATTTCTAGCTATGCAATGGTGCACCTCATGATGAAAGCCACCCTCTTGCCAACATTTTTCATGAATCTCTTAGAGGATATGAGTGATAGTAGATTCACCAAGTGTAACCACCCATTTTTGTCCTCTACTCCACTCAATGTCAAAACTAGCTTAAAGGGGTATCTACAAAGTAGGGTATTCCTCAGCAAAGCCCTCAAGCCATCATGCAATTTGGCCTCGGCTCCACAATCCGATGCTCCTTAGCATGCTCCCTCATTTAAATTGTTTATTCAAAAAAAAAAGAAAAAAAATAGGGGAGGAAAGAAAGAAAAAGAAATGAAATGATAAGAAAAAGTATGAAGATAAGAGCAAGGTAGGAAAACACACCCCACTTGACGAGTGCCACAATCATTGCACCTAGGGGTCCTCAAGTTGGGCAAGTCCAGTAGCCAAGGTCAACCGATTCCATTCCTAAACCCCTAGCCCTTTTTTGCCCCCACTTCATGCTTAGGCCACATCAAGGGCAGGACATACTTATGGAGATCACACTCACGTATGGTTAGTAGACCTATCTCCCTAAGTTACAGTCACTACACTTTCCCCATACACGAACTGGGTCCTCAAGTGTGGGACAACAACCTAGGCTTGCAGTTCCAAGTTCCACTAGCACGGATATAATGCACCACACAATAAGGTAGACACATCCCCTAGGCAGTGCAATTTTCTTTTCCTTCTCAGATGCAACCAACCACTGGCATCAGAGGCCCTTGACAACCACTCAAAGTAGCCATATTCCTTGTACCCTCAATCTCCACAAACTCAACCATCTTGACATGCTTCTCTCCCATGTCCAATTCTCACAAAATCCCCATCACCAACCCACAAGGTAAACCTTCAGCAACCACCCAAGCCCATACCCACAAGTGCCATGGGACTGGGACTCAACCCTAGGAGGAGGGTAATGTTACAGACCCATACATCCCACAAGGAAGCAGAGGAAGACCAAGGAAGCCCAAGTCAAAACTCGAAGATGGCCCAAGTGATAAAAGTGAAAAAAAAGGCAGGCTTAGAAAAAATGTAGGAGTGCACTGAATATTCTAGCAAGGAAAGCACAAGGCACAATGTAGTCCATTCTATAAAAGAACAGGAGGCTCCCTCTTGTGCACATTTTAAACGTAGAAGGGCACGAGGAAAAGAATCGTGGATAAGAAGAAAGACATGACGAAAGAAGAACTTGGCTAAAATGGCCAGTCATGTAAAAATGGGCATGGGTGCCCAAAGGGATAAGGGCATGTATAAATGTCAAAAAGTGAATAGAGAAGCTCATTCTTGGTGTGTGGCTAAAGTGGCTCTCTTCTTCTCTTGTTCTCTTCTCCTTTATTGTGCTTTTTCTTGTGCTTGTGTTTGAGAGAGGGAGAGTGAGAGTGTGAGGGAGTGAGTGTGTGAGGGTGAGGGACTATGGTGGATAAGCTCTCCATCTTCTCCTCTCTTCTTCTCTTATCTTCTCTTCTCTTGTCTCTCGCATGCGACTATGGAGGATGGAGCTTGGAGGTAGAGGATTGAGCTTCCTTGAGCTCACATATCGGATCATGGAGCTACCGGAGTACTTGGGGGAGGAGTCTACTCAATCAAGCATCAAGGTAAGCTCACTACACTCGTAGGGTTGAGAGTGCAAATAGCTACGTGAGAGGTAGCCATAGCATTCTTCTTGAAAGGCTTGAAGCAATAAGCGGTCCATGGGTCTTGGCAATTGAGTGAGAGCTCCCACATATTGGATGGCAACACTTATCTCTATTAGTGTGATGTTAATTATGTATGCACACTACTTGACAATGGAATGAGCTTCATTATCTGCTCACTTGATAGTGCATTTGGAAGTTCTCTTTTATTTTTCTTAAGACCTACTATATGCATGATATCTATGTTGACTAGATGTATGGTTTACTGACACATTGAGGTTTTGACATAACTTGGTTCTAGTTGTATGCCTCTTCACTACTATTTTTTTCTTCTACTACATATCCTTGTTGTTTCCCTAGAAATTCCTTATAGTGGAAGCTTGGTATTTCGTTTTTCCACTATCAGATTCTCGTACTGCTCTATTTCTTACAACAATGTTGTAATTTCATATTTATGCATCGATGTCAGGAGAGTAGATACTTTGATATGACAATTTACTATTTTCTTCTATTCGACAATGTGATTTGGGGTTGATTTGCAGTCATTTATACAATCCCTCTTATTGTACTATGCTTTCATTTGTTGGCATGATGGCTAATGGATCAAATAATAGTATTATCTTTAATATTGACTAGTTGGATTAGCACTAATTACAGCTATTGAAAGGTACAAACATGGCAAGTTTTAATGGAAATTTTGCATATTAAGACATTGACACATGAGAGTGTCAAGCTCAAACACTTTGATGTAGAGGATTGGGCTGAATTGGATGATTTATGTAAAGCCATAATCATTTTCTCACTCTCTAATTACGAATGGGCTAAAGCAACTCATAGAACTTTGTATATGAAGGAGGGGACTTCCATGTCCACCTATTTAAATGAGTTGCATTCTATTTTCATCCACTTGTCTTCACAACTTGGGGCTGAATTTAAAAATCTTCCATCATTGTTCTTGTTAGTTACATTACCTAAATTATGGGATATATTCCATACTACTATGTATGCAAATATGCTTGTTGAAGGGCAAAAATTGTAGGATATACATTGTACATTATTGAATGAAGAGGTTAATAAAAAGAATGTTGATCCTTCTTGTAGCTCTCATACTTTGATAGTCAAATGTAGTAATGCAAAGAGTAGTAATAACAACCACGAGATAGACGCTTAGATGTATCATTCTCAGTCACATGGGAAGTCTTGTAATAAGTCCCATGACCATAAGTCCACATTGCTAGCAATATCATATTTGGCCATAATTCCGTAAAATGCATGATGACCAAGCGCAAGAAAAGGGAATGGGAAAAGTGCAGGAAAAGAATGATGATCACACCATTGTCTCTAGCAAGTCCAATTTTAAGATTAAAAGGATCAATGTTGTGCGAATTGATTCTCATGATGATTACATACTTGCGATCTCTTCTATTGATGTTTTGTAGCAACTAACTAATGCCTCATCCACCTATGCTCATTGTTGGCTGATTGATTTAGGGGCTTCATTTCATGTTAACCCTCATCACAAGTGGTTTCACTCCTATTGTAGGATAGCATCTGTCAGATTGGGTAATGAATTGGAATTGGATATTATTGGTATTGGAGATGTACAGCTACACTTTCATTTTTGAGACCATTGCCTTACACTTGTTCATGAAAAATGCCTTTAGAATCTCCCAAGAAAACTTTTGCTAAGAAATAAAGATTTAACTAGGTTCTTGAGATAGCCCAATACTCAAGGAGAAGTGCATAAGCCCCAAATTTATAGTTTCTAACTCATAACTTAGCATCTTCTAGTGTTTTGAAGCATATCGTCATGACCTCATGTGTAAGAATCAAAAGCATTAAGTTTTGGTGCCATCCACTTGGGACTATTTCAATCTATACAATTCCTTTCCAATACTCAAGGAGAAGCATAAACTCCAATTTTATAGTTTCTAACTCATAACTTAGCATCTCCTAGTGTTTTGAAGCATGTCATCATGATCTCATGTGTAAGAATCAAAAGCATTAAGTTTTGATGCCATCCACTTGGGACTATTTCAATCTATACAATTCCTTTCTAAGCTTACAAACCCTATTTTCTTGATTGGACACCTCAAATCTTGGTGGATCTGCCATCCATTTGAAGAATGACACAAATAGTACTACTAGGCCTATCGATTTGAAGGCTAGTACTACATAAATAGTGGCTATGCTAGTTGTAGGTGTAAATGTCTACTAAAAATTAAAGTCTTCTACTTGTGAGTAGCCTTTTGCAATTAGTCATTTCTTTAAAATCTTGAAAACCCCAATCTATTTATTCTTATTCTTTCAAACCCATTTAATACCAATTGTTTTTCTATATACTAGTAGCCAATCAAGTAATTCCTAAATCTAATATAAACTTCATCACTTGAGAGGTCCTCCTCCTCCTCCTCTATAGGAACTTTAAAATCAACTTTATAATTTAGTGTAGCGATATGATGGGTTACTTTTTTTCCAATGATGATGTAGAGTATCTTATCTCCTCCTACATCTTTTTATGCACAACTATGTTCATTTGGCCAAGTCTCTTATAGCAAAGCTTACTAATGTCCTTTAACTAGCATTTATAAGAGATACAAGCTCATGTAAGGTGTCTTCTCTCATTCCTTTGCCAACCACATTGAAACATCCATTAAGAATATTGTATATCCCTATATTTAGAAGAGAAACTTGAGGCAACATTTTAAAATCAACTATAAATAGTAGATTCTTGCTTATCTAAGCTAGATATAGTTGCGATTGAGATTGTGAGTGAGAGTGAGATTGTGATTCTTTTCATGTACATGAAATCAACTTGGGAATTTGGGAGATTTGAGCTCTGCATTGGAGTGCAAGTTCTAATTGTGCAATCTATTGCTTCTATATTTCCTTCAAACTATCATGCAAATTTCTCTTTCTCTCTTTCTACTTGTGTCTCTCTATTGAAAATTGTGTTAATTTATATCAGATTGTGACTAGTTGTGTTGCATACAGTACATCTAAAAGCCTCTTAGACTCCCCATTTGATATTAGAAATGGCATAATATTCTTCAAGGTGAGAAGGGCTTGTTGCAAAGAATTAGATCTACACTAAGGCAATATGGGTTGTATCTATAGTGTCATATTATTTTTAAATGGATTTAATACATTCAATACCCCATATTGTTGTTTGCCTATACCATAGAATAGCCACTAATTGAGAATAAAATACGAAACAAATAAATAGCATAAGAGAAGAGAATTCCAAGACTTGCACGATGACATAAGATTGGGTACAATCTTCCCCCACGCATGGGTGAGTACCTCCCCCATGCATGTATTTATAATATTAGAATAAGCCTTTGTGCTCAAAATACATTAAAAGTATCATTTTTGTGTTTCTTGCTTTTCTCACCTTGCATGACTTACTTGTGTGCAAATAAATCAAAACAAACTCTATTCTAATAAATTAATAAAATAATATTTGTAATTATCTAGTGAATACATTAAAATAAATCTACTATACATGTGTTTACACAAAGTCCTTATGTTGATAAATGTATATAAAATGTAATGCTTTCAATAATACTTTTTTAGTTGTAGAGTTCATAAATTTCACTTATTAGGATGTGCACTTCAAAATAATAATTTTGGTTAACTCCATCTAGTTATATGCTCACCACACCAAGACATAGTAGTATCCTTTCCTCTATCTACCAAACATAATGTGACCAATAACATATGCTTGCATTTGTAAATAAGTCATTGATTATGCAAAAAGTAGACAAAAAATCCACAATAGAAATATAATTTCATAACCTTCCTTGGGGGTTAAAAAGCAATTGTCCCTAGTTGATAACTCAAAGAAAATTCAAGAGTGACCAACCACATGCTAGTGCAACTGGAGAATGTGCATTGTATACTAGTGTTTACCTATTATAGTGAATCTCCATTATAAAATTATGTGGATTATCTACAAAACATTGCCTACTATGGCAATTCTATGCTCGTTGGATATCTAATGTGATTGTGAGTTGTGGGCATTTTTTTAATTAACATATTACAGAGTTAGCAATGATTTCTAAATACATTGTGATTCTTCCGCAAAGTGATTTTGTTCTTGACTAAATACATATGGTATTGATTTCCTATTCACGTAGTAGTCATGGTCAAGGATTACTTTAGGAATTAAAATTAAGTATTGGTCTCTCTAACAAAGGTGGATCATCAACGACAAGAGTAACAATAGGTGTTCTCTTGAATGGTTTCAGCAAACTAATATGAAAGGAATTATATATTTTCTAATGAGAAGGAATGACCAATCTAAATGCATTGTCATTAATCTTGTGAATAATTTTGAATGAGCCATAGTACCTTGATATTAACTTAATTTTTGGATGCTTTTTAATGGATTGAAGCCTCTTTTTTTCAAATCTCAACCAAACTAATTGGAATTGCTTAATCTTTTCATTGACTTCTTCTAGAATTTTCATATGGTTAATAGCCAAAGAGATAGCAGAGCCAGAATATCACTAGCAATGGTCATCTAATAAGGATATGCATTTTTTTCCCATAAACTACTTTGAAAGAAGCTTCACCACTTGTAGAATGTTAGATATTATTGTAAGCAAATTGAAGGATATATAGATGTTGGTCACAATTACTAGTTGAATCAATTATGTAGGATCTAAGAAGGTTAATAATATTGGTTGTTTCAATCAAATCATTACTCTCAAGTTGAAAAGATGAAGTAAAGTCCATCTTAGAATCTAAATTTTAAAAGAGAGCTGCCCAAAAATGATTGCAAAATCAACCATCACAATCAAATATGGATAACCTTAGGAAACTCGAATAAGAAAATATGGTATTAGTAAGCAATTCACTAGCTTGTGGAGCAGACAAAGTCTTTTTACAAGGAATGAAATAAGCATGTTTACTAAATCTATCAACAATGTTCCAAATCATATCATGATAAGAGGATGTACTAGAGAGAGTAGTTATAAAGTCCATAGAAACTTGCTCCCATGGGCCACTAGGAACTGAAAGAGGCATAAGCAAACCATATGTTTTTTAATGGTATGCTTAACTTATTGGCACACAATACATTCAAACACAACTTTTGCTATGCCATGTCTCATGGCTAGCCTATAATAATACTCTTTTCATGTAGCTATTATAGATTGAATACCTCTATGTCCCATATATGCAGGCTAATGCATGCTCCTCATAGCAACATGTCTAAAAGGTACAATGATCCACAACTTTCTTTGATAATATAAAAATCCATTCACATAAGAATAATTATAAAAAACAATAGTGTTAGTGTTTTGAAATCTTTGATAAATAAAAGAGAAAATTGGATCACAAACATACATAGTAATCATTGCATCCAATGTTTGAATTTTAATAGTGGAGATATTATTTAAATACAAACATGTAACTCTATCAAATCTAAGCAGGTGGAGTGATGCAATACTTTCTTGTAATCTATGACTTCATGCATCTAAAACAACATTCACATGTCTTGGTTGATATTGGATTATGGGATGAAAATTTTTAATATATCAATCCAAAAATTTATATTCATTCAATAGATGTTTTATGGCTTGTTAAGAAGTTTTTATAAGAACTTCATATCCCAAAATAATGTTTCTAAATATCCAAAGTGTAAACTACAAGTAGTTATTCTTTATCATATGTACTCTAGCTTTGTTTAGGGGGTTTTAAAAATGAGGTTTCATAGGCAATAGGATGGTCATTCTACATCAAGACTACTCTTGCACTCAACCATTAGTATTAGTTACGATTCGAAAGAAAGGCTAGGAGAAAGTAGGTAACTAAAGAATAGGTGCATGGATCGAAAGGTGCTTCAAAGTATCAAAGGAAATTTATTGACTAGGGTCCCAATAGAAAACAATATTTTTATGCAACAACAAAGGCAAAGCAATCAGGGAAGAATTTCTAACAAAATTTATATACACCCTAGCTAATCCTAGGAAAGATCAAACTTCATGTACACTCTTAGGATTATGCCCATCTTTTATGGTCTGAATTTTCTTCAAATCAACAATGATACCCTCAACACAAACTAAATTACCCAAATATTCATTTTGATGTTAGATGAACAAAAATTTATCAAGACTAGAATACAAATTATTTTGATGCAGTAAATCAAACAGAATGCAAATATATTTTTTATGTTTCTCTTTTGATTTACTAAAAACAAGTGATCAAAGAAAACATTTACAAAACCTTGACAATCCAAAAAAAACTCTATTCATCATTCGAGCTAATGTAGGTGGTGCATTAGTAAGATCAAAAGGCATATTAAGAAATTCATAGTGTGACCAAATTGTCTCCTAAATGTAGTCTTGAATACATTTGTTGAATCTACATAAATTTAATTATATCCTAACTTAAGATCTATCTTGTTAAAAATTTTAGCTCCTTTAAGTTTATCAAGTAGATCATCAACTCTAGGAATCAAATATCAATTTCTACCTATAACTTTATTCAAAGCTCAATGATCAATGCACATTCTATGCATTTTTTTTAACTTTTCAATCAATAAGACATGTATCTATGCAGATGATAATGTAGAAGACTCAAACTTTTCAACTTCAATGACAAAAATCATGCATACCTTGTGTTGCTTTTTAATTGCTCACTCAGCTTGCATATAGCTAATTAATAGAAATAATTCAATTTCAAGGTTGTTAGTCAAAGACATTGTTTGTCCTTAGAATTCAAACATTAGTATGCGAGTATAGCAATCAATGTCATAAAATTAAATTGATGTTTGAAAGGCATACCAAGCATAATGTTTGATGATTGAAGAGGTGCAACTAAGAAATTACGTTTCTCTTTGTATTTTTCCATAGAAATTTCTAACCCCTTAATTTTCCATGTTCCATTGTGCATAATGCCTTGAATGTCATATTTAACCTTGTAGAATGAAGGATTAGTTTCTAGTTGCAACCTTCTAACCAAATTTTTTGAAATAAAATCATGAGAACCACCATCATTATGAAAAATAGTCACATCCCAATCATGCACAAAACCTTTAATCTTCAATAAAGCATGTAAAGAAATAGGTGTTGTCATGACGTTGCGCATCCACTTACAAAAAGCCTTGGAGGATGGCCGTGAGTTAAATGTTTAGTGTTGCCAAAGTCAACGCCACTAGTAGTATGCTTTTTATTATTGAGAATAGTAGCCTATACATATTTTCTTTTGCTTATTTTACTTCACATATGTTAGGAGAATAATGGAAGGAGATGGGATCCTCTTATGACTACAACAAGACATAGTAGGTCTAGGACCATGGCAATAGCTAGTGCCTATATCTCATTGGGTTGCCAGCACTTTGCACCAACCTTTGAGTCCTCTAATATGGACACATTGTACTAGAAAAGCTACCTTACTATTCTAGAAAATCTTACCATGTGTGAGCTTTGAGGATAATCAAAGAACTTATAAAGAGCACTATCTATACACCACTAGAGCAAGGCTCAAAATGATAGCCTTATTATCTTGATTCTTTATGTGTATGACATGATGATTGTTGGAAAATTAGGCATGGATGTAGATACCTTTTTAAAAAGATTACATGAAACCTTTGACATGGAGGAATCAGAAAATGTTGGTCACATTCTTGATATTCACATTATGCAAGATTGAGACAAAAGGATACTCTATTTGTCTCAAAACAAATACATTGGAAAGACATTGGAGCATTTCAATATGGAAGAGGGGAAGGATATTAGTGTTCCATTGCCTCCATGTTTGAAAAGTCTTGCCAAAGATGATAACCTCAAGTTAGATGAGAAGAAGGCTAAAATGGTCAAGGTTCCTTATGCTTCTATAGTTGGTGGCTAGATATACCCCATGGTTGCTACATGTCCAGACATTGTCTATGTAGTGGGAGTTGTTACTAGGTAGTAAAGAGTATCATGAGATACTTGAATGACACTTGATCTTTGTGCGTATGTTTCAAAAGAAAGAATACATATATTCTTGGATATGCAGATACTAATTTTGTGAATATAGACTCTAGAAGGTCTACTATAAGTTTTCTCTTTACCATCACAAGTTGTGCAATCTCTTGGATTTCTCAAAAGCGCAAATGTATATGGCTTTACCTACCACTGAGGAAAAACGTATTATAGCTAGTGAGACCTACAAGGAAGATATATGGCTTACTTGTCTAGTGGGAGACTTGGATATTACAAGAGGCATATCTACATTGCACTATGATAGTTAAGAGTATCATATAGTTGGCACAGAACCCTATCTTTCATGCAAAGACAAAGCACAATGTTTGCATGTTGCAAAGTGCTGATGGGCATTGGATAATATCATCACTTTCTAGAAAATGCAAGCTTTTATACATTGGCCTAAAGCCATCATGCTGCTAAGAATCTGGTGGAGAAGAAGGAGAAGAAGAGAAAGAAGACAACGAAGAGCTTCACCTTCCCTTAGTCCTCTCTCTCTCTCTCTCTCTCTCTCTCTCTCTCTCTCTCTCAAAAATGGAGGTAAGATGATATAATAGAAAAAGAGAATAAGAAGCTTCAATAGTTGCATTGATAGAGCTTCTGTAGCATGGATGCACCAAAAGGGTAAATACAACTAAGAATTCCCAGCTATATATGGATACAAATTAGGGTTAGGGTTATGTCACCTCTCTAGGATGATGCACCATTTTAGCAATAGGGTTTGTTGCCTCACTTTGCATTATAGGGTTTCCACTAGTGTGAAATAGGGTTTGTGTCCCTTTTTCATTTTAGGGTTTCCACCACTATGAATTAGGGTTTGCACCCTCATTTGGGTGTCCTACCCCTTTTGTGGGATCTAGGCTAGGCACATAGCATGCTTAAACCTTAGCCTAAATAGACCAAGCCTATGACATATACATGAGCTTACAAGGAATAGGGTGGCAGCTAGGATTTCCATTGGTGTTCACACTCAAGCTACACCTTCACTTGTAGCATTAGCCAGGTTAGGAACAATTATTGCAAAAATTAATGTTGCAATCATATTCAAGGCATTATGTCATGAAGACGAGTGGAGAGTGAAGATGCTAGATGGGGGATGCATACTTCCGTTGTTGTTGCTGTTGCTGTTGCCATTACTTGGCTTTTTGGAAACTAACTCTAGAGATGCTTAGCTTATTGTTGTCTTTCAGGGGGGGATTACAAATCATGTTAGTTATAGGAATTTCGCTAGAGGGCAGTGTACTATAATCATGGGCACTGCTACAAACAAAGTAGAGATTTGAGACCTTTGTTAAGGGCATGATAACAAAGACATTGCAGATTTTGTGTGATCATACTGAGGGATTTTGGTCAGTAACACTTGGACCAAGGGATGGACAACATGTATACTCTATACCATGTCATGATGGCGAATATTGCTCCAGTGAACTTGAACAACATGTCTATGGGGATTGAACAAATGCAATGCTGAATTTTTTTTGTTCAAAATGTTAATGATGAAGAAGAGGAAAATAAACAATATGATGGACAAGATGAGGAACAAGAAGAGGACAATGAGCAAGATGAAAACCAAGAAGATGAACAAGAAGAGGACAATGACCAAGCAGGTGAACAAGAAGGGGACAATGAAAAGCTTATACAAGCTAGTGGCATAGTAGTTGAAGATCTGCATGAGATACTTACTAATGTAGATGCTTATATTGAAGGTTTTGAAGTCTTGGAGCAACCTCATGATGATCTTATTGAGGATATGCATTAGCTTACATTTAACTAGGGTATACAAAAGTCATTGAATACATATGATCATGAGTACCTTGATCATGGTTATAATGATTGGCATGTGTATGATGATAATGTAGCACATAATGTGAAAATACGTGAAGATTATGTCATTGTGCTTCCCTATGACCAAGGGTATTATGGATATGATTATGCACATGATTATGGAGATACTTCTTTGTACCCATTTGATCTGGGTGGTCGGGAAGGAGCATGTGATTGATGGTAATTCTCTTCTCTTGAATAATCACTATGTTGGAATACATTTTGATCCAAGAGGTTAATTGATTATTTGGGGACTCATTCAGACTAGCATCCATCTTGGGAAAATTTTCTTATCTTTAGAAGGCTCTTTTGGCTGAAGACTAGTCAACTATGGCCCTCTTTTAGTGCACGAAGACTATAGACAACTCACTATTTTAAGCAAAATTTTACTTTGAGCTATGGACAACAAAGCACAACCTAAATTGGCTGCAAGCATTTGCAAAGAACTCCATTTTGATGTATGGCATGCCTCGATCGGAGTTTTCTACAAAAAGCTATATTAGATTTACTACAACATGTACTATAGTAGACAACATGCTATCCATTGTCTGTAGGTGCCTTTACATGAAGCTATAGTGGATAAGTTTTCAGCTTTATCATCTTAAATGGATGTATGCATGGTTTTCTTGGTTTTCCACTATTATACATCCCATTTGTATCATGATAAATCTTCAAGATTCTCCCTTTTATTTTGGCAACCATTGTAACAGAGTAGTACTCTAACTTTCCTTATATTCACCCATTGTAATATGTGTCAAGAAGTGAATTGGAGAGAGAGAAAGAAGAGAGAGAAGACTGCAAAAGAGAGAGATGAAGTGCAGAAGTGAGCGAAAGTCTAGTTGAGAAGAGAAAAAGACAAGAAAGTAGGAAAGAGATGGTTGGCATCCATGAAAGGACAAAAAGAGAAAGATGAAACAAGAGAAGACACTTGTACTAATGTCAAAACTGGTTACAAAACGGTTGGTATCTTCACCTTTTATACCTACCCCTATGTACCCCATTTTCCATCTCTTAGATTTCATCCCTACTCAAAGAAGTTTTTGTCCTTAAAAATATTGGTGGACTGTTTAGAATGGCTGAATGTAAAGGAAATCAGAGTACTCCTCAAGTGGCTTCAAAAAACAGGCAAAGCACTAATATCTACTAAGTAATGGATGAAATCAAAAGTGAAAAAGTGAATAGACCATATGGACATCCATTTGAAATTATAAAACTAAAAACTAAACCACCATAACTCCAAGAAAAGACACCTGCAAACAATAGGTAGCTTATTGTCTACTACACACCTTGCTGTAGTAAAATTGAGATATCTTTTGATGGGCACATCCAAATCAAGTGTGCTATGAGTCAAAAGAAAGCTTATCAGATATATTTTCAGCCCATATAGTTATTTCTCCTCTGTAATCAAATCAAAATCGAAACTAAGCCAAAACAGTAAGTTGTCCATAAACTGTCTAGAGTAGAATAAGAGATAAAATGACTAGTTTTCAACCAAATAAACCTTTGAAAGATAAAGATTTGGACCCCAAAATGGATGTTGGCCTGATGAAGGTGCAAAATCCTACCCATAACCTCCTAGAACAAAAGGTATACCAACATAATAATGATCAAGAGGAGAAAAACTATCATCAAACTTATAATCTTGACCACCCGGGTCAAATGGATAAGAAGCAAGATCTCCATAATCATCACCATAAGCATATCCATCATCTATCATATTATAGCCATCATGAATCTCATGTACATCCTCATTACCAACATACCATTCATCAAAATCATTATCCAAGTTTTCATAACCATGATCATATGCATCCAACTCCTCTTCTAGTCAATGTAGTTCCTGATTGAGAGTGAGCTGATGCATATCCTCAACTAATCCATCATAAGCATGATCGTGAACTTCAGAGTCTTCATTTTCAGCATGCGCATATTCTTCCTCAAATGATCCAAAAGGCTGATCACTTACCAAGTGATCTTCATATACATTGTCTTCTACTAGAGGATCAACTTGCTGATCAGCTTGGTCTTCTTCATATGGTTGATCTTCACGATCGTCATCTTGGTCATTAGCCTCTTCATGCTTTTCATCTTGCCATCATAGATCCCATTGTCCACTTCAGTATCGTCATTACCTTGAAGAAACAAAGAATTCAACACTGCATTTGGTTGATTCCCATTGATTTGATGTCCAAGATCTATGGAATAATCCTCTTCATTCTGGCTTTACAAAGTATTTGTTGTCCATGATTTACTTCTGCAAATTTAGATATAAGACCAACATCAAACTAGTTCAAAGAAGTAATCACATCTTGTAGAGTAGGCTAAGCACTATCCTTGAAGTGATTACACTAAGTAGCAATTAATGCAAGCTTTTTTTTTCCATGGTGTGTTTCATGAAAAGATTAATAGCCATCTCTACACAATGGCAAATATCATCATGGTAAATACAAAGACGAATCAAGATGAAGGTAGCATATTCCTCTATCTTGGTAGAACATTTCCCAAGAAGTTTGACCAATGAAAGCATACCAATATCCAAGATTTCCCATGCAACTGTCCTTCTAATGAAGTCCATGATCTTCTACTATAACCAATGGAGGTGTATGAACCATCATAGTCCACTGATTAACATCAACCTCAGCAAAGAGAGTAGAAAGTAATACCAATGCATATTCTAATTGTTGATGAGATGATTGATTAAGCAATGATACCAACCAATGTAATGCATCCCTGCCTTGAAGAGACTGTAAAAGAGTAGTACCATTGCTGTAAAAATACTTCATTGATGCCCACAAATCAGCTTGAAGCTCTAGTTTTTCCATGGTTAGTAATCCCAACAACATGCATTTAGCTTCAACATTACATATGCATCCTTGTATGATATTGTTATCATAGAGATTAATAAGAGCCTGCATTACACCTTGCTAAACCAACTGACAAGTGTGTGGTTACAACTAATGAATAAGTACTTGCTCAACCAAACTCACATCTATTACTTCCAATGCCATTCGATAGTCATCATAAGCCATAAAATCATGTCCCAAAGTACCCATAATGTCTACCATAGGAATATCCAACCTATTAGAATCAACATCTCTAATTAGACCCATAATACTCTGCTTCCTTACTTGTGGAAAGTGTAGTCCTACAGTACCTACTACAGGTACTAAATCAGCCTAACTTTTGATTGAAATCTTCAATCGACAATTTTTTTTTATTCAAATCGAAGCTAACACTTTCCTCTTCAAACATAGCACTTAACAATAAATTTCAGAGCAGGTCAGAAAAAGATATGATAGCCCAAAGTTGGCTGTCTGAAATTGTCTACAACTTGCTCTGTTTGAATGAGCCTAAAAGAGGTCTATAAATCCAACTTTAACCATGTTGAACCTTGTATACTCACAAATAAAACCGAAGGCACTTTGGAGGGTACCAAGATATCAATTCATGATCAATGAAAAGTAATCAAAGTCCCAGACCACCCATTTTAATGACTACAATGAAGGAGCAATGTCCTGCAATCACTGTATTAATGGAATCACTAGCAAGATGAATCAATCAATGCCAACATAAGTATATCATCTTATCACCACTACCAACAATAGAAAGACATTGTTTTAGACAAATCAACATAAGCATTTAAGTGGCTTACTGAAGATCCCATGCCACCACAAACATGTCATCAACATGACCCATGTAACAAGTAATGCTTGATATCCAAGAGCTCAGAAAAGAGTAATGACTTTTCAGCTTGTTGCCATCAAAAGCCCCAAAATATTGCTTCTTAATTGAATCCCATAACTCCATAATCTTCAATCTTACCAAGGTTAAAGAGCCTTACTCAAAGAAGGCAATGAAGTTGCTGGAATTGATAGCTATGGTTGGAGCTTATCATTGAGCATTCAACATTAGAGAATGCCTCTTGGTACTTCAATTAATGAAGAAGTTGAAGAAGAAAATATTTGATGGTTTCCTACTCGATTCAACAAGAGAAGCTCCATGGTGCTTCTACAACGGAAGAGAACTAACCTTCAATCTTCAATGTTGGCCATGAAGAAGCAAACCATGTAGAATCCTTGTAATGAAAATACTTTAGCTCTCTTTATACTTTAGAAACCAAGAATGTCAAGTTTGAAGAAGGATTCCCAAATTTATCCTCCATGGAAGCTTGATGAGTTGAAGAAAGCTCCAATGTCTCTAAACTTGCTCAAATTTTGAGAGAATCTTGTTGTAGTTGAACTCCAAAGATGAAATGAAGAAAAACCCCTTTGAATTTGAAAAATTTTGTTCAAGCTTTAATGGCTACCCATGGACTGCACAATTAGGGTTTACACGAAAGCTTGAGGCTGAAGAATGGAGTGCAATCTTTGATGATTACTTGGAAGATTTCTCTTGCCAATGACTAGTTGGAGTACCAAGACCTGAGGATTAAGCAAGGAGAGCTGCTGGGAATCAGCCTAAAAAATGTGCCGTATTTTTTGGGGACGTCCTGCATACCATTGTTGAGCTTGATTGGGTCTGACCGGTAATATACATGAAGCTTTTGAAGGGAGGAAGCTTGGTCTTATGTTACTTTGTCAAGAGCAGTAGGGGTTTCAAAGATGGAAGGAGATCTTGATGGTAGACTCTATGAAACCTACAAGAAGCTACGAGAAAGGAAAATGAGAATCCTCTCTTTGTAAAGTAACCACAATTTGTTTCCATTCTAAGCTCAGTTAACTCCTATTTGACCAAGTTACCTTCAAAATAGCTTGTAATGGATACACGACCTACCATTTTAGCCATGGTTTCGCCAAATCTCTCCGAGATCTTTGTCAGAGTCCCAAGTTTAGTCTCTGCTCCAAGTAGAACACCTGCAAGTATCTGCCATGTGGCTCCTGTACTTGCTGTCCAAGAATTAATTGTGTAAATTTTAAGAAAATTGTCTAAAATGAGGAAATTAAATGGACCAAAAGCCTAAGCTTTGATACGACTTGTCAAGAAGTGAACTAGAGATAGAAAGAGGAGAGAGAAGACTGCAAAAGAGAGATAAAGAAGTGCAGAAGTGAGAAAGTCTAATTGAGGAGAACGAAAGACTAGAAATGGAGAGAGAAAGACACGAAAGTAGAAAAGAGATGGCTAGCAACCATGAAAGGATAGAAAGAGAAAGATGAAAGAAGAGAAGACACTTATACTAATGTCAAAATTGGATACAAAACTGGTTACAAAATGATTGGTACATTCACTTTTTATACCTGCCCCTATGTACCCCATTTTGCATCTCTTACAATAAGTCCCAATTTGTTTTGAGGACAAAAACTTCTTTTGAGTGGGGATGGAATGTAAAGAATGGGAAATAGAGTAGAAAATAGTAGAAAATGAAATAATACATGGCAAGTATAAAAGTTATAGGGACTAGTTATTTTTTACAAATTTAATATCAGTACAAATCATTTTCTTGCTTTATCTCTCATCCAACTTTCATGGCTAACTTCTTCATTCTATTCATGTGTTTCTCTCTCTTCTCCTAGTATTTCTCTTATCTCTTCCCTTTTTTTCTCTTCCTCTCTCTCTTGCAATATTCTCTCTCCTATCTCTCTCCCCTAGTTCACTTCATAACAATTACACATTATCACTTAGGGCAACCTAGTTGCTCCCAAGGATAGAGACGCATTGAGGCTTGAAACTTTCTAAGAGAGAGAGAAAGCTTGAATGATCTTAGATAAAAAAGATCATGTTCAATCAATTGTGGGTGATTTATTATGAACATATTTTTTATAACAAAGGATAATGTCATTTCTAAATTCGTCTCTCCCTATTGAGCAAAACTCAAGGGTTCCATTATTGCCCGATACCTTAACAACTCATGGAAGGACATTCTTAAATAAATGAACTAAGGATAACAAAGGATAATGTCCTTTCTAAGTTCCTCTCTCCCTATTGAGCAAAACTCAAGGGTTCCATTATTGCCCAAGACCTTAACAACTCATGGAAGGACATTGATCTATTCAACCACAAAGAATAGATGTCATTTCATTATTACAACCTTTATGTATAAGAAGGAAGCTTTTCAAGATGATTTCTCCCATCCAATTAGAAATTATCAACTCATGGTAGGACATTCTCAAATAAGTGAACTATTCGACCACAGAAGAGACGACACTCTCGAAGCTTGGATGGTATTCAATTATTTTGGCTATCTTCTAGGGCTTAGAATCATCCTCAACAAATGATTTATTTGGTTTCATGGAAGATCAAAGGCTAAATTTGAAAGATGGCTAATTGTTGTGATGGTATTGTTGGGAGACCATGAAAATGTTAGCCTTCATTCTTGTTTGTTTGGCCTATTCCTTGCCTTCCAATAAAATAGTAAGGAAAATTTTGAGAAAATCATCAAGGATTCTTAGTAGCTATAGGCTATTACACACTTGGGACAACCTAGTTGCTGCCAATGATAGAGGGAGATTGGGGCTCAAACTTTCTAAGAGATAAAAGGCTTAAAAGAATCATGTTCAATCAGTTGTAGGTTAGTTATTATGATGATATTTTTTATAACAAGGGATAATATCCATTCTAAGCTCCTCTCCCTCTATTGAGCAAAACTCAATGGTTCCATTATTCCCAATACCTTATCAACTCATGGGAGGGCATTCTCAAATAAGTGAACTTTTCAACTATGAGGAAGAGATGGCAATT
Source organism: Lygodium microphyllum (assembly GCF_053477565.2). Classification (NCBI taxonomy): domain Eukaryota; kingdom Viridiplantae; phylum Streptophyta; class Polypodiopsida; order Schizaeales; family Lygodiaceae; genus Lygodium; species Lygodium microphyllum. The sequence continues at coordinate 77,346,558 of NC_141163.1, read as the reverse complement.
CATTTTTACAATCTCTATGGGTAACAATGAAGCTTTTGAAGATGATTTCTCCCTCCAATTAGAAGCCTAATCCATCTAGAGCCATTCTAATTGGGGCATCAAAGATGCTATGATATTTGGATTTTGATACCTTGCAACCTAAAGTTCATGGACTTCCATGGATGGGGGGAAAATGTTGTTCGTGGATGATTCTTTTTTGTTACAATTATGTAAAACATTATTTACAGGTTTTAGTTTTACATAACCACTTTGAAAGCTAGCCTTAAATAGTTTCGTGTTGCTTCCCTTTAGGTTATATACCTTTTGTATCTTACGATTCTCTAATATAACATTCGTCATAGACACATTAACTGTCTCGAAGCAACCCCTTTGCTTACCAAGTTGTAAATAGGACTTATGTTAAAGAAGATGCCTATTCCTCTTTAAGTGAGTTAGCCGTGTGTGTTCATAGCAAAAGAAAATATCCTAGTGAGAATCCATCAAATTTTGAAAGCTAATTAGGACTATCATTATGGAACCCGTGCAAGGATGATGTCCATCACAATCATATGTATTTTGCTACAAAAATAAGGCATTTCTAACTTATTACAAGCCTAATTTCCAAGAACTTGCACATTTAAGGCTCTCATGAAACTCCTCTAACACTTATGTAGTAGCGTATAGGCTTCTTAGGAGAGGAACTTGATCTTTTGTTCCTTTATCTTTGTTGGGGACTCCCAATGCACATGTACACACCTCTCATTTGAGTACTCTTCACTCCCAATATATATACACCTATATACCTCTTGTATAAATCTTAACAAGTTGCTTGGAAATAAAAAGTACAAAACATTACTAGGTTGACAATTACTATTAAGATATCTCAAAAGTTGTGCAAATGAATGGAAATTGCAATGCATAGGATAAGTGAGGCAAATTTTTTCATTTTTCGAATTTTGTACCATGAAATAGACATGTATGAGCTTGAAGGTAAATGTACTAAAAGGCGGTGACTTGGTGACATTGGGCAAAGATTCACCCAATGAACTCTACTCCATAACCATGTTCTATCCTACTTGTATAGGTATATCTTGGTCACATGAGATGGGACTGCCAAATTCTTGCCTATATTAGCGATAGATTCCTTCTATGCTTGTCTAGCCTCACAAGAACCAAGATCATCCAACCCAGTGTAAGTAGTTTATTATACATATTGTATTGATATAATTGGTGCATAAAGAATAATGCACTATTTTGTATTCTACCGTCTTTTCCTTCTTTTGTTACAAACAAAAATCTTGTGCTCAATGAATGGACATGGAGTCATGTTATATTACATCACTTTGTACAAGTCGTTCTTTCTGTATATCAAAAAGTCACTCTCCAGCCTCGCCAGAAGATCACTCATCAGTGCATCTTCAGCGCAAAAAGCAGACACAATCTCATTTTTAGAGGCCTGCAAAATTGAATTGCTTTTGCGGATCAGAAGAAACTCTTATCACTAAATCTAATTTCACAGTTTAAAAAACAGTGAAGCATGCAATGTATTACCCCATCATGCCTGGTCAACCAATCCATGACAGCCTCCTCACTTGGCACTGCAGGAGAATTCAGACTTCTAGAGCATTCATCCTCTGTTTCTACCCGTTTGCACTGTGCTTCATGTCTCCAGATTGGGGCCCTTTTCAGCTTACTACCAAACGAAAAGCTTGAATCATCTGTCCATGGAGGCCTTGATCCTAGATCTTCATGAGTAGATGCCAAATTATGTTCGGCTTTCAGCTCATTTTCAGAAGTAATAGAACCATGCTCCTCAATTTCTCTTTCTTTCTTATCTAGTTGACTGTCTTCATTAGCAGCAGTAGGAACAGGAAGGTTCAGGTCTTCCATCATCAAGTACATTCTGATGTGCAAGTAGGTGACCTGTAGCACAAATGAGACCTCTCTCTCTCTCTCTCTCTCTCTCTCAAAAAAAAAAAAAAGAAAAAAAAGAAAAAAAGAAAAAAGAAAAAACTGTTGAGCCACTAAAATTGAGGCATGCACTATTTAAAAAATGTTGTGAATTAATACCTATTTTATTCTCCATTAAACAGCTCCAAAAATGTTAGTTACTAATAAATACCAGCATCATTTTTGGATAGTAGGATAAATGCTACCATCAGTTTGATCTTTTATGACTTCAAAGTTAACACATTATATGGTTTCAAGTTCCAAGTTTGAAGGTCAAAAATTGTAAATGTCATATTTTTCTTTGGGGTTTCTCCCAAATAATTAGGGCCACATATGGTTCATCCCCAAGGGCTGAGCCATACTCCAATCATACTTTTGTACCCATATGCATTTGCCCTATGGAACATATAAAAAAAACTATACCTATTTCCCACCTTAGAGTCTTCCATTGTTGTCCATGCACAAACACACCAGATGATAAGAGAGGTAAGCTCATGTCCAAAGCAAAGGTACATATCTTTCTAGGCTATTCTCTGGAAGCCAAAAGCCTATCCTTATACGAACATGATTTTCGCTTGGAGGGATGTTATTTTGATGAAAGACATTATCCAGATATCCGAGTCTACATCTTTGGATCCTTTTACATCTTCTACAGCTAGTACTCCTATTGTGTTGTCTAAGTCAAATCTTCATCTGACACTTGAACCCACCTCTACACAGTCATCCACATTACAACCACTTCCTAGGGACCTGTTACCTCACTAGTACCAAGAAACTATGCACAAATCAGGGATGCTTCCACTTGATTCTATCTCCAAGGGCCCTAGATGCTCTCTTGGGCTTGCTTATACTACTTCATTTATATGTGTCTTTATGACAGATTATATAGCACATTGTGACCCAGAAAGTTGACAAGAGGCCCTCACTCATCGTGAATGGTGCACTGCCATGGAGGAGCTTGATCGAGAGCATTGACAATAGCATAACTTGAGCATTGGTGGATCCTTCGAGTCACAAGGTCATTGGTACAAAGTGGAATTTTCATATTGAGCTCAGGTTAATGGAACCTTAGATGTGCCGACAGAAGTAATGGTAAGTCTCCATCTTCATCACAGGATCAGCATTGATTATCTTCATCATGGGATCAGCATTGGTCAACCCTCCTCTTTGACATAGGCATTAGGGGGAGAGGGGGCCCCTATAGCTTTCCCTTCCACTGGCTAGTGGTGAGAGGAGGCTTCTTCACTTGGTGTTAACAAGATTGTTGCCACCACCTTCATTGATCTTGATACATGTAAAAAGTCACGGCAAAGAAGTAGAGATTGCTGTATGTCTAGCAGCTAAATCCTCCCTAGGGAGAAGATCAACATGTTGCACAAGGTCTAACTACCAGTGTAGAAGACACTTGAGTTTGGCTATATGTCCTTGGATGCCCATGGCAAAGTCAAAGACAAAAGGATTCCGGGTGATCCAATTATGCTAACAGCCCCAAAATCTGAGAAAATGGAACAAGACCCTCATATGTGGCTGCACCAGGGTGGCATATTTAGCCCTAGCAAAAACCCAATCAAAAGGGCATAGCGATAGACCAATAATCACTTGCCAAATATCTATCAAAAGAGCCCAAATTTTCCTAGCCAAAGGGGAGGAAATAGATCTATGATGCAAAGATTCCATGCTGATTGTACAAAAAAAATTGTCATTTGAGATTGAGCACTTGGAAAGGGCCAAAGCAAGGGGAAGCCCACAAATGATCACTCTCCAAAGAAAGACTTTGCATTTGAATGGGGTCTGGTTCAACCATCCTTCCATCACTGTCATTTCCAACCAAGCCTTGGATTTATGCATGCCCCAAATCACATTGGCTTGTGTTTTCCAACCAAGCCTTGAATGAGGCATACATGAAAGGGCCACGCTTGTGTTTTCCAATTGATCAATTTTGCTTCCATCTTTTTGGAGATATGTTCTAGCAAGTATTTTGCAAGTATTTTGATTGCACATCAACACCTAAAGGATATCCCAAGTGTCTAACAACATTGCCACAGTACACCACCACCCCTTGCCATTCCAAGGACTTGATGTCACATTTAGTGCAGCTCATGAGGGGTGATTTTGCAACATTAACATGGAGACCAAAAGCATACCCAAACAATATCCAAACATCCAATGCCTTACGAAGACTATCCTTCTCTACATGTAAGATCATGAAGGTGCCATCTGCTAGTGATTGTGCAACAAAATGCTGTCCAAAACGAAGAGATAAACCTGCCAATGAGCAGAAGATGCGTTGCGAAGGAAAAAAACAAGAGCTCAATGGACAGCCCTACTGGACCGAGAGTGCAAGGGGGAAGGGGGCAATATCACCACCATTTAACATAACCCTCAAAGAAGCATCAGCATCGATGGTATGGATCAACTTGAACATACACGGCCCAAAACCCATAGAACGCATCAATTCTACAAGAAAGGACCAATCCAAATAAACAAAAGCTTTCTCCAAATCTAATTGCACTAATACCACCTCTTGGTTAGAGTGTTTGGTTTGCACATTTAGAACATTATGCAAAATGTTTCTACTCTTAAATGAAGCCATACTAATTGGGGTGCAAAATGGCAAGGAGATGTCTATGGAGGCAATTAGCCAACACTTTAGAGAAAATTTCATACATCAAGCCCATTCAAGGAAATAGGTCTCCAATGTTTCAATATTGATGGACTTTCAAGATCAATTTAATAACTCCCTCCTTCCATCATGCATAGGTCTCAAAAAATTCATTAGTGAGGCCATCCCAATCAGGGCTTTTATCCATGGGTAAGTTCAATAAGACATCCATGACCTCATCCTTAGGAATGCCACTTTCCAGTGCAACCTGCATGTCGGATGAAATGTGGTCCCAAACCAAGTAATAAAAAGCAATGGGCTATAGAAATATGCTCAGAGAGATATTGGACCGTTCCGAGAAGCTCCAAAAAATAGTTGGGACACGTACGAACAATGGACTACAGATCTGTAACCATATCCCCATCTATATGCTATAGTCTAACCGTATTCTTATGGGCAAGGGAAAAATGCAAACCACAAAAGAATTTATGAGACTGGCAAAAGGCATCTTGCAAATTGTCAATCAAAGGTTTAAATTTAGCCTGCTAATACGATCTCATATGGAACTACTGGATAAGATCAACCAATCGCATAGCCAGTGAGGACAAGAATGTATCATTCAGAGACTAAAGAAGCAATGAATGCAACAAGGCTAATAATTCCTATGCTGCCTGTCGATGTTGTTTGCAAAGGGATGCATGATGGATGCCATATTGTTAGCGACCCTTTGTACATAATTAGTAAATTGCCCAAAGGTGTGAGCTCCTCTTGACAGGAAATTAGACACACATTGGTCAAGAAATTGCCGCATATAACCATTGAAGCGTGCTTCAAATAAGACAAATTAAAGCGCAATTGCTGAATACATTCCAAAAACTGATTTTGCAATAAAAAAGATTGATTGAAACGTAGAGGCAAACGAGCAAGCAAGGCCTTAAAAGGCATGAATTGGCCTATGAGTCAAAACCAAAACCAAAGGATAGTGATCTGACAAAACATGCTATCGCTCCACCCACATATCAATCACTGCAGGAAAAAAAGAATCGCTCTGACAAATGTAGATCCTATCAAGTCTAGCCAGGTGTTCGGATACTGAAGAGAACAATAAGTATATCCAAACTATGAAGGATGCATCCAAGTCCACATGTTGAGAACAATAAGTATATCCAAACTGTGAAGGATGCATCCAAGACCACATGTCTTTTTCCAAAGACACAAGTGCAAGTGCATCCCAAGCCTGTTGCTCAGAACCATCCATGACCAAGTGCGGTGAAGTGGCTTGATGCGCAAATACACATGCATTAAAATCATCCATAACAAAACCTTGACGAGCCATGGAAAGGCAGTGCAAGTCATCCAAAGCTAACGATGTTCTTGAGCAGTAGAAGGAGCATACATGCCCACCAGCCATAAAACCTCACCCTCATATATGATTTCCACCATCAAAAATTCCTCGAGGGTCTTAAGAAACCAAGGATGGTTGCAAGGAAGATCTAACAACCAACATAACTCCAAATTTATCCAAAGCTAACGATGTTCTTGAGTAGTAGAAGGAGCATACACGCCCACCAACCACAAAACCTCACCCTCATATATGATTTCCACCATCAAATTTCCTCGAGGGTCTTGAGAAACCAAGGATGGTTGCAAGGAAGATCTAACAGCCAACATAACTCCAAATTTATGTGGACACACTGTATAATCCCTGTAAACATAAGAACCTGCCAAAGCATGTTGTTTGTGCTCCACAGAACAAACACATCCCAATTACCGGCTATCACAATTCTCCACAACCGATACTACTTACTACTCAAAGAAATGCCTTTAACATTCTATAAAGTAAGTCTCATGATAAACCACAAGAGAGAAAACTATTGAATCACCACTTTCGCTTTCTCTTTAACATCCATAGCTTTAGTAGATTGAAATCTCTCCATCTCATTACAGATCACATCTACAAGATCCACCCTCTGCAAACTAGCGATCGAAGCCCAAGAAGGAAACTACTATTGTTGAGAATGTAAAACATCCCGAGGAGGCAAAAGCCTCCCACACATGTCAAAGCGCAAAGCAGAATTAGAGGTACTTTTATCATCCACACCAACTGCACGTACAAGCGAAGTTTGAGGTTTCCTATAAAAATCCCTACCTCTTTGTTAAAAAGTCTGAGTAATAGGATGAGGAAGTGAGTGAGCAGGAGTCGAATGAGATTCTTGTCTAGCATTACATCTAACCACAGTGACCCAAGAATCATGTTGAGGAGGCAGATTTTGACCAATCAAATGCGATACACGCTCAATACCAACTTGGGAAGCATCCCTATTACCATCATCATGTCCATGCACGGCAAGAGGCATAGGACCAACATCTTGCTGTTGCTAAGTCATCGACTGGGGATCATGCTCTTGCATATCCATGTCAGGATCCAAAGAACGCTGCAATACCTCAGGGCTTCTATCACATTTGGAAATAAAATGGCCCAATTGGCCATATTGAAAGCAATGTCCAACAAATGTGCCCCATTTAAGCTAAAAAAACCAACGTTTGCAATCCAGGGACCTCAAAACGAATTTTGGTTGGCCAAGGTTTTCCTATGTCCCAAAGCATACGAGTCTTGTTCTTATTGTGAGAGACCAAACGGGGCTCCACCAACACCTCGCCAAGGGTTTTCAAAACCAGAGGAAAAAGTTGCCAACGATGTGCAAGAAAATTAACCACCTCCACCCAAATTGGGCATGCTTACCTAAGCACCTCCTGAAACTCAGCCATAGGCCTCCATGGGACCACGTGTACTAGCTGACCATCCATGAACAAAGGAATATGTTGCATGATGCGAGCACACATCCGGGGTATGAAAAAGGACTTCAAAAAACCCCCTCAGTCCATCATAAATGTCTTCAACAAGAGGGGTGACAAGCATGGACTGTAACCAAGCATGAATTCTAGAAATCAAAGGAGTCCTTCCCATCATCTTACGGCGTTTTCCCATCTCATTCCCTTCCATCAACTGCCTAGAATCCGCAGCCAAAGAGTCACCATCTGACTCCACTGAATCTTTCTCATCCCCATGCTTAATATGCTGGTCAAGAAAAGCCACATCAATACCACTTGACGCCTACATATACGCCATATCAAAGCTCAACCTTTGAGTGTTGCGTAGAATCTCTCCTCTGCGCGCGCGTGTGTTTGTGTGTAGAGGCCAGCTTGCTCTCTTTGTCTATGCCTAGGGGCACGTTGCACGCGCAGCAGGATGTACCATGTGCAGTCTTTGCATGTCTATAGTCTGCTGTCCACCAGGGCACAGATCTGTCCTTGTTGATGTCTATCTGATTCCTCTGCTCTCTCTTTTTTTTCATGAAGATAATTGAATTAAGGAGTAAATATTTACATCAGATCATCAGGTCAGCATTCTCTCTATATCTCTTACTTTCTATTACATCAGACCATCAGGTCATCAGAGAAACTGACGAAAGACTATCAGGACTTTAACATAAAGAAATCACACAGAAAGGACAGCTGGAGTAGAGAGAACAATAGCCAGCCAAGGAGCAGCAATGCCAAGAAGAACCAGGTCAGCTGATAACATTGAAGAAATCTGCCATAGCACTAAACCTCAAACACAGGCCACATGACCATGGATGCCCGAAACTGAATAAAAAATAAAGGCATTCCAAGTATGCCAAATATGCCACAGGGCAGTCCATCTAAGGAAATGGAAAATGCAGGTATAATCAGAATGCAAAGAAGGCACAGAGGGCAGCTTTCCCATAATCCATGAATGGGCTGTTATCCAGTGCTGAGTCGCCAAGAACCACACACAGGAAATAAAACTCCAGATTTGTGGAGCAACCGGACAAGAGACAAAGAGATGAAGCAATGTTTCATCACATGTAGTGCACAATCCACAACGACCAGCAAAGATCTTTCAAGCACGCAACACCTCTCCAGTTGGAAGACCACCAATCAACAGTCTCCACAAGAACTTTACCTTGATAGGGAACCTTAGACTTCCAAAGCTGAATGAATCTTTCCTGCCACTTCTTTTTGCCATCCCTTATATGCCATAATTTATTCACCTTTGTAGTGACCCATCTCTTGGCCTCCACCATCTAATGATGCATCTGGTTAGCAAACCTCTTCTCGAAATCATCCGGGAGCACAAGCATCCAATCACGCCATGGATATAATGGTTGTAGCACATGCAAAGGAGAGAACCTCTCAAGTCTGGCTTGTATGGATGACCAGATGTCACAATATGCACGGGGTACTCCAAAGTGCTGACGAATATGCCGAAAAGAATAAAGACAGGACTGCCCAAGAATAACACCATCAAAAATTGTCTGCAACCCCAAACGAGCCATCCGACTAAACTTGACTCTCCGCAAATCTTTGTCTAGCCAATCCAACAACCTGGAGGATGCTAGTACTTTCCTTGCAATGAATTAACCTCCTTACGAATATCAGGGGGACTCTAGATTGAAAAATGTAAGATCTCCCTCTAGGATGCAATCAGATGAGAAAGGAGAAAAGACTGGGAGACCTTTATAGGCCTCGAGGAATTATGCACATGCCACTAGGAAGCATGAATAACCTTGTTACCATGATAGGTGCCAATCTTTTCAATGAAAAATTTAGCAATCTCTGAGCAAGGATGACTTTGTACACATAAAGCCTGCAAAAGGGACAACCTCAAGGTTGTCATATGCAAATTAACATCCAACAAAGCTGCATCCCTCATCCGTGTAGGCGTAGTCACATGCTGCCACTAAATCCACACCTGTCCCAAACGATTGCCTTTCTTTTTCCACGACATGAATTTGATAGGTTGAACCAATTCCAAAAGGGACCTTTTGTCCAGGGAAGCAATGGAAGAAAGAACGATATCATACTGATCATGATACATTGAGCAACTTTAAGTCTGACATGTGAAGGCCAACCTTGAGATTTCCAGTACATGAACCTATCATGAATCCGAGAGGCCGTCCAATCCAGTAAGGCACGGGGAGCTACCTCCACACCGATAGGATATCCCAAGTGTCTGGTTATATTTCCCTTTGAGATCACAATTCCATGTCAGTTCAAGGCTTGCAGATCATTCTCCATAAAGGAGAGTAGTGTAGATTTCTGAGTATTAATGAAGACCCAATGCCAAAGTAAAAAGATCCCATGCCACCATTGCCTGATTAACATTAGTGCAATCAGCCTTAAGAAACATAAAAGAATTATCTACCAAAGATTGACCCACAAGTTGAGTTCCACTGGGAAGAGACAAGCCAACTATCTTGCCTTGATCAGTCAACTTATCCAACAATGAGAGCATCCGGTGAGTGACCAAAGCGAACACCAAAGGGCTGAGAGGGGAGCCTTGCCTAAGAGACCAAGATAAGAATCTCCTCTGTGATCCCTCCATTAAGAGCAATATGAGCCACAACACCTTGACTAATGGTATCAACAAGAGAAACCATACGAGGACCGAATCCCATTGTAGACAATAATTGCTGCAAAAAAGATCAGCTAACATGATCAAATGCCTTCTCAATATCAAGCTGAAGCATAATTCCTTGCTGGCTTGAAGCTTTGGCATAGTCAATTCCCAGTTGAACATTCAAAATGTTATGTATTATATTCCGACCTTTAATGAAACCATATTGACGTGGATGAACCAGGTGCAGAAAAACTTTTTGCAATCTGTTGGCAATGATTTTAAAGAAGATTTTATATAATGAACTCATAACAAAAATGGATCTCCATTGTATCAAATAGGTTGGAAAGGGAAACCGGAGAGAAAACCGTGGGCAACAACCTGATGCCAAAAGGCATATTTCACGGTGGATTCCGGGCCACAGTGGATTTCGTGAGGTTTTTCGGTGGATTCCGTAAACTTTGATAACCGGGGCTCATACACAAAGTGGATTCTTTGTGCGAGAAGTTGATGGGGACGCCTGTCCTTTTCGGGCGTTTCATTAATTTAGTGTGTACATGGGTGATTCCATAGCGGGTGATTCCGTAAAATGCATATTAAATTAATAAATATTTATGAGTTTAGAGTGCGCACTCGTAATAAATTAAGGTTAGGATTTATTTCTAACCAGTTGATTTATTTATTGTAGCTGAAGACTGCTAGGTATTCACTTTTGTTGGTTTAATTGTATTATTTTACTAACGATTGTGAATGCTTCGGTTGATGTGTAGAGATAGCAGCAGTGGCGGAGGAAAGCATTGGAGGATAGCAAGTATTCGATTTATTGATTATATTTTGATGGGCGCATACCTTAGGTATGGCGCCTATATTTTGTCACGCCTATTTATTGAGGCATTGGATATTTATTATTATTTTGTATGCGCATGGGCGTACGATTATGTTATTTGTACTTGGACATTGTATTGGGCATGCCAGACTCTTTGGGCACCGCCTACTAGCTTTATTCCTATTTTGTGTTAAAGCAAACTCAAAAGCTAAAAGCTTGCTATTTTGTAATTTGGGCTATTATTTGAGCTTGAAGATGATTAATACATAAAATACATGCTTTGTGGAGCGCTCACACAAGGCATGGGGGGAGATTGCACCCAATTGGTCTCTTGTTCATGTCGTTCATGCTTCTTACCTTGTAATTTGTGCAAAAAGTAGAGTTCTATTGTTCTTGGGGACCCTCCCGCATTCACTACGCGAGCGTACAGCATCCGATCTGCGCACCAATGGTATCAGAGCGAAGCTGAGATCAAGAGCTTCCAATCGCTACCCATCTTGTGCGAAGGCGGAGCTCCTGGAACGATCGGGCTCTACGGTCAATCTCGTCGCGAACGGTCGATACAGGCAGATTCCTGGTGATCAAGAACCCCTGTTTCCATCATCAGATTGCGAAGGACCGGCCTGCAGAGACGGAGGACCACTCCTATCTCTTCTTCATCAAGTCATCTTCATACACAGAGATAAGTCTCCATAGCCCAAAAGCTTAAAAGCTTTTATGATTATCAAGTTTAGTATTAAAGCTTTATAAGCTTCAAACGTAATCGCGTGGTATCTCGGGAGACCTCCGAATTTTGCGCCGCATTGCAAAAACGGCGCCCCCCCCCCTGCAAATCGGGACTTGCTGCCACACTACTAAGCTTAATCACTTAAGCAATAAGTCACTTAAGCTTCTCAACTCAAAAAGTCTGCAAAGTTCAAATTCTGCAAGTCTATCAAGTCGAAGTTCTAGAAGTTCGACAAAGCAACTAAGTTCTGCAAGTCTACAAACTCTGCAAGTCACATAAGTCTGGTACTCTGCAAGTCAGATAAGTCAATTGGAGTCAAAACTGACTTCTATTCAAAACTCATAGAAGGGTTGTTCCTGCGCAGAAACTCCGAACTTCAAAGTTGTTCATTGGAAGGTACTCTACGCATACGCAAGTTTGCTGAAGCATTTTCAGCATACGAAGAAGAATAAAACGCAGATTTTTCAAAGATTGTGAAAGCCACACCCAAACATACATAAGCCTTGTATTCCCGAACTTGAGCTACGCTCATCCCGCTAACTTGATTTTGAGAGTGAGAGGTCTTTTGAGTTTTGCAGGATGATGGAACCACATATGGATGATTTAATGGCTGAAGGCGACCTACCTGAACCTACAATGAAGCAAAAGCTGAACTTAATTATGATGCAGTTGGATGAAGAACGACGAGCTAGGCAAGCATTGCAAGTTCAATTGGCAAATTTACAAAGATCGTCTACCGACAAAGAGGAACCTCAATCTGAAGATCTTATCCGACGTACTATCGACGCGACTCTCGAAGCTCAAACCATCCGCAAGGAATCAAAGATAAGTAAAAGAAATTTCAAATTCCGTACTTTCAATGGCACTCGAGAGGGAAAAACTGTTCTTGCATTCATTAGTCAGTTTGATGACTACTTTCATGAGGAAACCTATGCAGAAAAAGATAAAATCAAGTGTGTCACTAATCATTTAGTGGATAGAGCATCTCTTTGGTGGACTGTAGTACGCAAGAGTATAGATTGTCCCACTACCTGGGAGAATTTCAAAAAGAAGTTTATGCAGAATTTCCTTCCTCCACAATTTCATGAGAAAGCCATAAAGCAATGGGATCTTCTTCAGCAACGGGATCGTCTGGACTCCTTGGGCATTATTACGCTGAAGTTAATATGTTCAAGCCTGCTACTCTTAAAGACGCAATTTCATTAGCTCACGAGACTGAAGACAAGCTGCGAGGTAGAGACAGACATCCACAGCAATTGCAAGTCAATGGTAACTATGGATCTAAGCAATTCAACTCAAATTTTAGAAGATTTAATCAAGGTCGTTTCACTTCATCATCTTTCCGTAAAAATTGGGCAAAACCACCTGCTTTACCATCCAATGTCAATCAAAACCCTAAGCCTATTCCACAGCTAAATCCTAATGTACCTAGACTCCCTGCCATTGCAAACAATGTAACCAAAGCCAAACCTATAGTATGCTATAAATGCCACCAGCCTGGACATCTACCAGCAAATTGCCATTCAAAGAAGCCACCTGCCCATATCAACTACCTTGGAGCAATGGAAGATGAAGAACATGAAAATATGCCTGATTTCACGGAAGATGAGGACGACACTAATACTCCTTCGGATACTTTACCAGGTATGCCAACTCCACATTCTTTATTGACTATGAAATATTTAGTGCATGGAAAGGAAAAGATTATTTTGCATGATGATGGTAGTACTCATGATTTTATTTCAGCAAAGCTAGTAAAAGAATTGAAGTTACAGACTGTACCTACGCATTATCGCATCAAAGCAGCATTCTTAGGCACTAGATATAATGGTACACAAGAAATACATGACTTAGAAATTCAAATTGGTCAATACACTGAAAGAAGAAATTTTCTAGTTGTTCCATTACAGTCAAGTGACATTATTTTAGGTATGCCTTGGCGTCACCAGCATAACCCGGATATAGATTATTCCACACATTCAATTAATATTCAATTTCAAGGCAAACATATTACATTGTATGGTATGCATGCATCTAATGCTTTTCCACTGCTTTCGCATACTCAAGCTAAACGTGCATTACGCAAGAGTAGTAAATCTTATCTCATTTGAATGAACGAACTGCAAGTTAAAGAAAATCCTATGCACCCTAGGCATAAAGAATTTCTTGCACATTTTAAAGACTGTTTTGCCGAAGATCTACCATTTGGTTTACCTCCTTCACGTCCAGAAGACCATAAAATAGATTTGATTCCTGGTACACAACCACCTTGCAAAGCACCATATATGCATAACCAAATAGAGCAAAAAGAAATTCAAAGTCAAGTTGAGGAATTACTAAATAGAGGATTGATTAGACCTAGTAGTTCTCCATTCGGTGCACCTGTTCTGTTAGTCAAGAAAAATAATAATACCTATCGTATGTGCATTGACTATCGAGCTTTAAATAAGATCACTGTAAAGAATAGGGATCCAATTCCTAGAGTTGATGACCTTATGGATAAACTACAAGGATCTACTATATTTAGTAAAATAGACCTTAAGTCTGGTTATCATCGGGTGAGACTAGATAAGTCAGACATATTCAAGACTGCATTTAGGACACAGTTTGGTCATTATGAATTTTTAGTGATGCCTTTCGGATTGACTAATGCACCTGCTACATTTAGTAGAATAATGAACCGTATATTTTTGAAATATCAGTATTGTATAATTATCTTCTTTGATGATATTTTGGTGTTTAGTCAAAATGAGAAAGAACATTATAAGCATTTATAATTGGTTTTCTAGTTATTAAAAGATAATCAACTGTATGCAAATCCGGAAAAGAGTGAATTCTTTAAAACGGAAATTGAGTATTTAGGTCATATTGTATCATCTGATGGAATTAAAGTTGACCCTAAGAAAATAGATACAATATTGAATTGGCCTGTACCTAAAAATGTGCATGAGTTACGATTATTCCTAGGTCTTGCTAGTTTCTATAGGAAGTTTGTACGTAATTTTTCATTACTTGCTTTACTACTAACCAAACTTCTGAAGAAAGGAATTGTTTATCATTGGACGGATAATCAACAGAAATCCTTTGACTTATTGAAACATGCATTAACCCATGCCCCTGTCTTACAGTTGCCTGATTTTAATAGACCATTATTTCTAGTAGTGACTGATGCTAGTGGATCAGGAATAAGAGCCGTACTTATGCAAGGCAATCATCCTATAGCCTATTCTAGTAGTAAGCTGAAACTCTCTGAATTGAAATATTTCACATATGACAAAGAACTATTAGTTGTTGTACAAGCATTAAGACAGTGGAAACACTACTTAATGGGTTCAGAATTTATGATTAAGACCGATCAGCAAAGTATTAGACATTTACTTAGCCAACCCCAAATATCTGACTGATATATCAAATGGGCATCCTTTATTCAAAGTTTTCATCCTATCATTCAATATCAACCCGATAAAGAAAATGTAGTGGTTGATACATTAAGTTCATAATATTTTTGTTATATCTTTTGATTCTTTGATTGCTATGAAAGATACTTATCATCAGGATATTACTTTTCATGCTGATTGGAATAAATTAGTTCAAAATAACTTGATTCCTATTGATTCACTGTCATATAATGATGGATTTATGTTTTATGAAAAGAGATTGTGTGTTACAGTTCCATTCCGATCTTTTGTTTTGAATGAGATTCATTGTCCTCCATATCAAGGTCATAAAGGTATCATATCTACTTTACGTACATTAACTGAAGATTTTTATTGGCCGCATATGGACACTGATGTATCTAACTTTGTTTCTGAATGTATGATTTGTCAAAGAGTTAAGAGACATCATGGTAAACAGTATGGATTACTTATGCCTTTGTCTATTCCATC
Source organism: Lygodium microphyllum (assembly GCF_053477565.2). Classification (NCBI taxonomy): domain Eukaryota; kingdom Viridiplantae; phylum Streptophyta; class Polypodiopsida; order Schizaeales; family Lygodiaceae; genus Lygodium; species Lygodium microphyllum. Next base: position 77,331,165 of record NC_141163.1, on the reverse strand, counting down.
AAGACCATGGGAACAAATTTCTATGGATTTTATTACTGGTTTACCTAATACTAAATCTAACCATGATATCATCTGGACAGTACTAGATAGGTTTAGTAAACAAGCATATTTCATTCCATGTAAGAAAACTTTAACAGCATCACAGGCAGCACAATTGTTTTTTAAAACTGTTTTTACTAACCATGGATTACCAAAAGTTATTATTTCAGATCGTGATTCTAGATTTTGTAACAACTTTTGGATTACTCTGTTTGCTAACCTTGGCACAAAAATTGATTTCTCATCTGCATTTCATCTTGAAACTAATGGATAAACAGAAGCCACTAATAGCACTATTTTAGATCTTTTACGTGCTTATACTATTTCTAAATCTCAGACATGGGATACACATTTGCATTTATTGTAGTTTGCATATAATAATACACCACACACATCTACAAAAAAAGCACCGTTTGAAGTGATTTATGGTTATAGATTATCTACACCTGTTGCATCTTTGTCAAATAGAATTCAGAGTGCTGATGATATTGCTAGTATGCATAATACTATTTTTGATGAGGTTAAAGACATGATTGCCATAGCCCAGCAATCATATACCAAACAAGCCAATAAGAAAAGACAAGCAATGAATTTCAAAGTTGATGACTATGTTTGGTTGAGAATAAAAAAACGTAGATTACAAAGTGTAGATAGACACCCAGTTGTGAAATTAGCCCCTAGATTCTATGAACCATTTAGGATCATTCATAAAATTAATGACAATGCATCCAAGTTAGAATTACCACCTCACTTGAAAATTCACAACACATTTCATATTAGTTTAGTAAGACCATTTAGAGGCCAACTACCTGTACACCCTGTTTATGAAAATCCACCTTTGTTAGAGGAAGAGACTGAAATACTTGAACCTGAAGCTATCATAGATACTGATTTTATGACCACTAGAACTGGCCGAAGATATTCTAGATATCTAAATTTAAGAACCATCCTGTAGAAGAAGCACAATGGATGCACGCTAGAGACTTAAATGCTTTCTCCACTCTGTTAGCTCCACATTGAGCTAATAGCAATTGAGATCAATTGCTATCCCACCCCGGGGGTATGATGCCAGGAGACATATTTCACGGTGGATTCTGTGAGGTTTTTCGGTGGATTTCGTAAACTTTGATAACCGGGGCTCATACACAAAGTGGATTCTTTGTGCGAGAAGTTGATGGGGACGCCTGTCCTTTTCGGACGTTTCATTAATTTAGTGTGTACATGGGTGATTCCATAGCGGGTGATTCCGTAAAATGCATATTAAATTAATAAACGTTTATGAGTTTAGAGTGCGCACTCGTAATAAATTAAGGTCAGGATTTATTTCTAACCAGTTAATTTATTTATTGTAGCTGAAGACTGCTAGATATTCACTTTTGTCGGTTTAATTGTATTATTTTACTAACAATTGTAAATGCTTCGGTTGATATGTAGAGATAGCAGCAGTGGCGAAGGAAAGCATTGGAGGATAGCGAGTATTCGATTTATTGATTATATTTTGATGGGCGCATACCTTAGGCATGGCGCCTATATTTTGTCACGCCTATTTATTAAGGCGTTGGATATTTATTATTATTTTGTATGTGCATGGGCGCACGATTATGTTATTTGTACTTGGACATTGTATTGGGCATGCCAGACTCTTTGGGCACCGCCTACTAGCTTTATTCCTATTTTGTGTTAAAGCAAACTCAAAAGCTAAAGGCTTGCTATTTTGTAATTTGGGCTATTATTTGAGCTTGAAGATAATTAATACATAAAATACATGCTTTGTGAAACGCTCACACAAGGCATGGGGGGAGATTGCACCCAATTGGTCTCTTGTTCATGTCGTTCATGCTTTTTACATTGTAATTTGTGCAAAAAGTAGAGTTCTATTGTTCTTGGGGACCTTCCGGCATTCACTACGCGAGCGTACAACATCCGATCTGCGCACCACAACCGAATGACAGCAATCTTCCAGTCTAATGGCATCATACCAAAATTCGACACTTGGTGACACAGGCAAGTCAATGGGTCTTTAAATTGCTCCACATGAGCTAAAAACAGCTCATTAGTAGGAAGTTCATCCTAACTAGGACTTTTCCTTTGGGGCAAGTAGGACAGCACTTCTTCCACTTTATCTTCTGAAATATCAGCCTCCATTAAATCCACCCATTTTGGTTTAACCTAATTACTAACCAACTAGCAAATATATCGGTGAGTAGAGTGAACAACATCAGAAAAAAGCTCTTGCGGACCCAACAAGGACTTATAAAAGTCAACACTCATCCGAATGATGGGGGCAGGATCATTCACCATAACACCCTACACATCCATTAAAGGCACAAAATTTTCCCGGGCATATTTCTAGTGCAAATGAGCAAAGAATTGATGGGATTGACAATTATTATCGTATAAAGTTTCAGCTCTGGCCAGCAATTTGTATTTTGCATATTCATTTTCCTGAAGAAAATGAACTCTACCTTTCAACCACTCAATGCATGTGAGCAAGTCATCAATAGAATCCCCTCATTGACTCAGAGACAAGGAGTGGGCCAATAAAGATTAGGCATACTGCAATTCAGCTCGTAAAGAGGAAGCATGCTGAATACCATACTGATGGGATAACTCTCGCGCATTATCCCTAAAAACAGCCCATGCGTCCCTCCCTCCAAACAGGACGTTCAAGCTAAAAGAAGTGATCGGTTGCTGAACACATTCCGAAAACTAATTCTACTGCAGAAAAGATTGATTAAAACGAAGAGGAAACCGAGCAAGCAGAGCCTTAAATACATCAACAGGTTTGTGGGTCATTTCCAAGACCAAAGGGTAGTGATCTGATAAGACATGTTATCGTTCCACCCACATGTCAATGACAGCAGGAAGAAAGGAATCACTCTGACAAATGTATATCGGATCCAATCTGAGATGTTAGGATGCTAAAAAGAACGATAGGTATATCTTGATTGTGATAGATACATCCAAGACCACATGTCTTGCTTCAAAGACATAGCTGCAAGGGCAAACCAATCTTGTCGCTCAGGACCATCCATGAATGAGTGCAGAGAAGTCACTTGATCCCCAGATACACATGCATTAAAGTTACCCATGACAAAACCTTGATGAGCCATGGCAACGCAATGCGGGTCATCCCAAAGTTGACGACGTTCCCTTGCAGGAGAAGGAGTATGCACGCCCACCAACCACAAAACCTCTCCCTCATAAAGTATTTCCAGAATCACAAATCGACCTCGAGGATCCTGAGAAACCAACGATGGTTGCAAGAAGGATTTGATTGCCAACATAACTCCAGATTTATGTGGAGCTCGACCACTTCGAAAAACTACATAATCCTTATAAACATAAGAAGATCCAACCAAAGCGTGCTGTTTATGCTCCACAGCGCAAAATACATCCCAATTTCCAGCAAACACAACTTTCCACAACGGATACTACTTGCTGCCCGAAGAGATACCTTTCACATTCCACAAAGCAACTCTCATGATAAATCAGAAATGAGAAAAACTACTGAACCACTGCTTTTCCTTTTCCTTTTATGTCTATAGCTTTAGCTGCCTGGAATCTCTCCATCTCACTTCGGATTACATCTACAAGGTCTGCCCTTTGCAAACTAGCAATCGAAGCATGAGAAGGAAACTGTTGTTGCTGTGAACGAAAAACATCCCTAGGAGGCACAAGCCTCCCCTGCGAATCAAAGTGCAAAGCAGAATCGGAAGTCCTTTTATCATCCCCTGCCGGTGAGCACGTGAAGATTGAGGATTCATGTAAAACCCCTTACCTCTATGTTGAAAGGTTTGAGTGATTGGGTGCCGTGGTGGGTGAGTAGGAGACGAAACGAGAAGCCTGCCTGGCATTACGTCTAACCACTGAGACTCAAGAATCCTCCCGAGGAGACACATCCCGCTCAATCACAAGCGAAGAATACTCAAGACCAACTTGAGAAACCTCCTTTCCTTCATTACAACCATGTTGGGGAAGCATCTCAGGATCAGCTTGTGGCTGCTGAAGTATGTGTTGAGGATGGTGGTCTTGCATATCCATGTCTAGATCTATAGTTCGCTGCAAAACCTCAGGATTTTTGTCACATTCTGAAATGAAATGACCCAATTAACTACATCTGAAACAATGTCTAGCAAAAGTACCCCCATTTCAACTCATAAACCAAAGTTTGCAGTCCTAGAACCTCAAAAAAAAATTTAGTTGGGCAAGATTTCCCTATATCCCAATGCATGCCCTATTGCTATTGCAGGAAGCTAGTCGAGACTCCATCAACACCTCACCAAGGGTTCTCAAAACTAGCCGGAGGAGTCTCCAAAGATGCGTAGGAAAATCAACTACCTCCACCCAATTTTGGGCATGCCTGTCTCAACACCACCTGAAACTCGGCCACGGGCCTCCAAGGGACCATGTGAACAAGCTGCCCATCCAAGAACAAAGGAATGCGTTGCATAATGAAAGCCCGCACTTCCGAGGAACGAAAAAGAACCTCAAAAAACCCCTTCGAACCATCATAAATCTCTTCAATAAGAGGGGCCTGCACATGCCCTGAAGCATCATCTTGGCACTGTTCAACACGAATCTTGGTGATCAAGGGAGTCCTTTCTGTAAAGTAAAAGATGGCTGCCCTCTCATGGAAACCGGCAATCCTATAGGACCAATTCTGTTTCCATGACTGCAACTACATGATCCCCATCTGGTAAAGAGTTAGCTTTGCCCTCATTAACATGGACATAATCCGACATAACATGATTGGCAGTGGCCAACATGAACTGAAGAGACCCATTAGGTTGTGAACCAAAAGCATGAACCTTTGGCGGAGGCAAATTTGGGGGGCATAATACCGGTTCTTCAACCAACATCTTTTGACATTTATCTATCTCATCCCCATCGATCAACGGCCCAGAATCCTCAGCCAACAAATCACTATCCGAGTTCCTGCGCATATACGTGCACACTGAATCCTGTGAAACATTAGGCCCAAAATCCGTCAGGCCAGCATCCAACTTTTTACCTTTTTTGGGGCATGCCTCTAGCCAGTCATTGCTACGGAAATCCAAACCCAGGACCTGTTGTTTACCTTTATCGAACACATTAGGTGGCTGGGGGGCCTCCTGTGATGGAGTATCAAGCACCATGTCATCCATAGGCAGCCCAACATGCGCATCATTTGAAGACGGTTGCCTCTCGGGGCATTCGGCCATAAAATGCCCCAATTTTCCACACGAAAAGCAGTGTCCGGCAAAGTTGCCCCATTTCAAGCGAAAGTGCAAAGGATGCATGCCAGAGCAATTAAGGCGAAGCCACGCAGGCCTTTTCCTGGCAGTGTCCCATAACATACACACGGTTTCAATTCATGGCCCTTAGGCTTGGGGAAACCAGCACCGTTCCCACAACGGCCATGGCGTCCTTTAACAATGCCCAATAGACAACCGGACAATTTTCCACTTCAACCCACACCAGGCATTCACGTTGAAGCAGGTGCTGAAAGTCTGCCATAGGGCGCCATGGCACAACATGGACCAAACGGCGATCAAAGAACAATGGCAGTTTGGCCAAGAGCTCAGTCCGATGCTTCTCCGATTTCAGCAACACCTCATAGAAGCTGCGGGGCCCAACAAAGATCTCCTCAACACACTCCCCTTGTAGTAAATGGTGCAGCCACTGGCGAATATGAGAAAGCATTGGGATCCTGCCAGTGAAGAAGAGTATAACCGCACGATCATAAAACACCAAAAAAGAGCGCAAGACAGTTTTCGGGTCCACCGTGGCTTCCAGAACTTCTTCAATGCCCGAGTCAGAAAAAGCTTCATGATTATGCTGGACATAATCGCCAAGCAGAGTATTGGCAAACTCCAGCAAATGCTCCCAGTCAATCTCCTGCGAATCCACAGAATCACAGGCAACCTGTGCATAGGAACGTTCCTGATGACCCATTATCTTGTCGGAAGTATGCTTGGAGCGTTTGCCCGCAAGCAGAAAGTCAGAACCAAGAGGCATCTCCTCTGTGCAAGAAACCATATCCTTCGGTTTCTCTGTATCTGAATCCGGACCAAGGGCTGGCACCGTCTGGTCTATGAAAGCCATATCCAGCCCAGCCATGCTTCTGTCCTCTCTCTCTGTCTCTCACTCTCTTGCTCTCTCACTGTCGGGCCAGACCGTAGGGAAAGCACGCTGCAGGCGCTATCAGCGGGGCGAAGCCCTAGTCACAGCAGTAGGACGTAGGCGGACGGCAGCCACAAAGGGGGAAATCCGTGGGGCCGGGCAGCGTTGGCGGGGAAGGAACTGGGCGATGGCCAAAGCCATAGCCGCAGGCGGGGAGTCACTGAGGTGCCATGAACAGTGGAGCAGGCCGCAGCTGCGACAAGGCGACCTGGCGGCGTGGCGAACCAGCAACCAGGCACGCAGGCGATGGAACGAGCAGGCAAACAATGGGGCGCACCTGTGACGGGGCGAACGGGCAACGTGGTGAAAAGGGAACCAAGCGCGTGGGCGACGGGACGAACAGGCGACCAGGCGGCTAGGCAACGGGACGCGTAGGCGCGCAAACGACAGGACGCACAGGCGAGCGGACGACAGGGCGACCAGGCGGCTAGGCAACGGGGCGCGCAAGCGAGCAGACGATGGCACTTAGCTGGTCCAGGCACCCACGTCCACCCGGACGAAGGCCTAGACATCCACACCACAAACAAATTAAAGCCATCATCGAACGCCACAGGAGACAGATGCCGAGACGCCTCAGCCATGCAGAATACACCTCCTTAGAGGGCAACATCTCATTGATGGAGAGTTTTCCTTTTTCTACTTTCACTTTTAGATCATTGACATGTTTCCCTTTTATAGGATACTATTTCATTTTTTCAGTCTTATAGGCATGTTTTTCATCTTTTCTCGTTTCATATGAGAAACACACCATCATTGTATGTATTGCTTTGGTCTCATAGGCCACATTGGCCTTTTAGAGACGTTAATATACTCTCTCTCTCTCTCTCTCTCTCTCTCTCTCTCTCTCTCTCTCTCTCTCTCATGCAGATAATTGAATTAACTACTAACTATTTATATCAGACCATCAAGTCATCAAAGAAAATTGACGAAAGTCTACCGAGACTTTAACACAAAGAAATCACACAGAAAGGACAGCTTGAGTAGAGCGAACAATAGCTAGCCAAGGAGCAGCAATGTCAAGAAAAACCAAGTCACCTGATACCATAGAAGAAATCTGTCATAGCACTAAACCTTGAACACGGGCCACATGACCATGGGTGCCCAAAACTGAATCAAAAATAAGGGCATTATGAGTACGCCAAATATGCCACAGGGCAGTCCCTCTAAGGAAATGGAAAAGGCAGGTATAATCAGAATGCAAAGAAGACATAGAGGGCAGCTTTCCCATAATCCATGAACGGGCTGTTATCTAGTGCTGAGTCGCCGAGAACCACACGCGGGAAATAAAACTCCAAACCGAGCAAGAGACAAAGAGATGAAGCAATGTTTCATCACGTGTAGTGTAGAATACACAACTAGCAGAGATCTTTCGAGCACGCAGCACCTCCCCAATTGGAAGACCACCAATAAGCAACCTGCACATGAAGACTTTACCCTAATACGGAACCTAAGACTTCCAAAGCTGAATGAATCTTTCCTGCCACTTCTTTTTGCTATCCCGAATATGCCATAATTTATTAACCTTTCCAATAACCCATCTCTTGGCCTCCACCATCTAACTGATAATATATCTAGTTAGCTGACCTCTTCTCAAAATCATCAGGAAGCACAAACATCCAATCACGCCTTGGATACAATGGCTATAGCGCAGACAAAGGAGAGAACCTCTAAAGTTTGACCTATATGGACGACCAAATGTCAAGATATCCACGAGGCACCCGAAAGTGCTAACGAATACGCTAGAAAGAATAAAGACGGGGCTGCCCAGGAATAACACCATGAAGGACTGTCTACAACCCCAAACGAGCCATCCGATTAAACTTGACTCTCTACAAATCTTTATCCAACCAATCCAACAACCTGGAGGAAGCCAGTACTTCTCCTTGCAGCGAATTCTCCTCCTTACGAATATCAGGAGGGCGCCAAACTGAAAAACGCAACATCTCTTGCCATGATGCAATCAAATGAGAAAGGAGAAAAGAGTGGGAGACCTTAATAGGCCTCGTGGAATTAAGCACATGCAACCAAAAAACATGAATAACCGTGCTACCATGAGAGATGCCAATCTTTTCTATAAAAAATTTAGCAATCTCTAACCAAGGATGACTCTGTACACATAGAGCCTCCAAAAGGGCTAGCCTCAAGGCTGCCATATGCAAATTAACCTCCAACAAAGCTGCACCCCCCATCCTTTTAGGCGTGGTCACATGCTGCCACGAGATCCACACCTGTCCCAAACAATTGCCTTTCTTTTCCCACAACATGAATTTGATAGGTTGAATCAATTCTAAAAGGGACTTCTTAGTCCAAGGAAGCAATGGCCAAAAAAGTGATATCATACTGATCATAAAGCATTGAGAAACTTTAAGTCTGACATGTAAAGGCCAGCCTTGAGATTTCTAGTACATGAACCTGTCATGAATCCAGGAGGCCATCCAATCCAGTAAGGCACAAGGAGCTACCTCCACACCAATAGGATATCCCAAGTGTTTGGTTATACTTTCCCTTGACATCACAATTCCATGCCAGCCCAAGGCTTGCAAATCATTCTCCGTACAGGAGAGTAGTGTAGATTTCTAAGTATTAATATGAAGACTCCATGCCAAAGCAAAAAGATTCCACGCCACCATTGCCCGATTAACATTAGTGCGATTACCCTTAAGGAACATAAAAGAATCATCTGCCAAAGATTGACCCATAAGTTGGGTACCACTGGGAAGAGACAAGCCAACTATCTCGCCTTAATCAGCCAACTTATCCAACAATGAGAGTATCAAGTGAGTGACTAAAGCAAACAGCAAAGGGCTGAGAGGGAAGCCTTGCCAAAGAGACCGCTAGATAAGGCAATTTCCTTTGTGATCCCTCCATTCAGAGCAATACGAGCCACAGCACCTTGACTAATGGTAACAACAAGAGAAATCATGCGACGACCGAATCCTATTGTAGACATTAATTGCCACAAAAAAGACCAACTAACATGATCAAAAGCCTTCTCAATATCAAACTGAAGCATGACTACATGCTGGCCTGAAGCTTTGGGTCAATTCTCAATTGAACATTCAAAATATTGTGCATTATATTCCAACCTTTAATGAAACCATATTGACGTGGATGAACCATATGCTAGCGAAGATATATGCCTCTATTGTGGAGAATGAGTTGAGTTGGTGGGCAAAAACAAAGGGGATACGGTCTACAAGACAACTTGGCTTCTGCCAATGATACAAGACATTAGACCACATATTCACACTGAGGGTCTTGGGACAATCATGAAGGCAAAAAATCTATTGTTGTTTCGTGGATTTCTGTCAAGATTTTGATATAGTAGCATGTGCAAGACTCATGCAGAGGTTGTGAATCATTGGGGTCCTAGAGGATATGCAGTGGTGTATTTATGCATTGTACGAGACAATGACAGGTAGAGTATGAGTGCTTGGAGACATAACAGACTCAATGTCTAGCATGGTTGGTGTAGAGCAAGGCTGTCCGCTCTCTCCTTTGCTGTTTGGATTGTACATTGTTTTAGATCACATACAAGATGGGTGGTGTGGGATCCAACTTGGCTAGGGTATTGATACCAATTTTATTGAATGCTATAGTGCTCATCTCCAATTCACCCGAGGGGCTACAACAACATCTGGACGCATTCCATGTGTTTTGTGAAGAGAAAGGCCTCAAGGTTAATCTTGGAAAGACTAAAATTATGGTCTTTAACACCTCGGCAGCTTGGGTGACATGCTCAGAGCATCACTTTATGTGTGGCGATCCGTCTGTGTGGAAATGGTTAGATAATATGTATAGCTTGGGGTCACTTTCAAAGGGCGAGAGTTTTCATGGAAGGATACTTCAGAGACTAAACTTGCACGGGCATATGTAGCTCTGGGCACTCTAGAGCAACAATATGCACACATATAGTTCCAGGAGCCCCGTACCAAATTGTGGCTCTTTGACACTTTAGTTATGCCCGCACTACTCTATGGAGCAACTATTTGGGGCCCAAGCCTTTATCATACTAGACGAGCACATCTCATGGACGGTAACGCACCTAAAGCACAACATTATGATGGCTGAGAACATATGGAGAGACCGTTGGTCATGATGATAGCACGTATGATAAGGGCGAAAGCCTCAGTACCACAAGAGATCATCCGAGCAGAATTGCGTGCAGCACCCATGGTAGTGGAGGCACTATTCCAAGCAATCACCTTCCTCCAGAGGATATGGCAACTCCCTAAAGACCGATACCCTAGGCTACCTCTGGAGTCTTCAAGAAAACTTGCAGCAAAGAGAGATAGACAGTGTTGGTACGCACACATGAGCACATGGCTGAACTTGCATGGCATGAATATAGACAGATTGCCACCGTTCGATTACAATCTTGATTATCCCACTTTCAGTCTCATCTGTTCAGAGTCGAATAGAGTGATCAGAGCAGACATCACTGAAGTAGAGAGAGAGAGGACTTGGTCCAAGCCCCCTTTCCCATTAGGCACGAAGATGGCACAATACCAATGTCACTTGTTGCAGCTTTCCCATGATGGTTTCATAGTGAGGCTGAGCAAGATGGATGCTCAACTTTCTCACGGGCTTCGAGTTGCTATTGGACAGATCCGCACCTCATCACATTAGTTGATGCTTGAGATAGATTGATGGAGCAGTATTGCAGCAAATGAGAGGATGTGTCAGCTTTGTGGATGGGAGGCAGAGGTGAAGGAACATTACATTTGTAGATGCACTATATACTATGATATCCGAGGCCGCTACCATTGCCTCTTTAAGGAGGGCCTTGGACCATTGAGACGACAAGTGATGGACTATGAGAACCAGATGTCTGGCCTTTTCTTATTGGAGCTCCAATGGTGCAGAGGAACATTGTCACGAGATCGGAGGCAACCCTAGTCACATCCTAAGCAATACAGCATTCATTAATGAAGCTCCTACCAACACTCTGCATGCCGCCATCGCACCTCCCCCATCTCTCCTGCCGCCATAGCGCCTCCCCCCTTCTCTGACCGTCATCGCGTCCCCCTCCTTGGCCGCCACTGTGCCACCCTCCCATCGCTTGGCCACCTCTGCATCTTCCCCACCCCCCCCCCCCCCGTCTGTCCATCACTGGGCCCCTACCGACGTACTGTCCTTCTACCGCCTAGCAGCCTGTTCACCACTGGGCCCCCTACTCCCCTCCCCCCGCCTTCTACTCCGCCCCGCCCCCCCCCCCCCCCCCCCCCCGAGTGCCTCGCCACCCACCTACTCCCCCTGCGACAGCCCTCCCGCCTGCCCCATGCGATAGCCCCCCACCCTCCTCCGCCTGACTCACGCCTATCCCGCACCCTTGGGCCCGGCCCTGTGCAGAGTTCCCCCCCCCCCCCCCCCCAAACGCCTGGCCGCCCTAGAAAGGACTGTCCCCCCTGCCCTGATAGCCTGCTGCCCCCCCCCCCCCCCCCGCCCGCCCCCGGCGCCTTGCCTTCATCCGCAACCCCGAATCCGTTCGCAGTGTGTCAAAACAGAAGCGGTCTCCCCCCCTTGCCATTGATCCCCCACCCTCCAAGTTGCTCCCTCGATCTGTAGCAACTCCCCCCCCCCCCAGGTAGCACCGCAACGTGATTGGTAGTCCTCGCAGAAGGTACGCGCAATGGAAACCTCTGCTCAGATGCCAGTGCACTCAACAAGTGCCCTCCAGCCAAATACCTTGCGCGTCGTCCTCTTTGAGGAACAGCTCGCGATTTATGGTCAGGTAGTAGGACATTTCCCAGCCAAGGCCCAGCTTCGGGACTGGCTTCACTCCACGCTGCGCATCAGCACAGCGCAGATCATGGAGGCGGTCCTAATGGGCCAAGGGATCTTCATGGTTTGGCTCAGTTCGGCGGATGCAGCTCGCGAGTTACTCGCCACTTCACCATATGCATCCACAAAGGGGGCCATATACATGGTCCTTTGGTACATCGGCTTTACTGTGGAGGCGTTTGCACTCCACAACAGGTTTCTCCAACACCAATCACCCTTCTTTTCCCCGGCCTGGCGATAGAGTATCACCAGTTGGTGGAAGACTTTGGTCGGCTCTTTAGCACTATCCTTCCCGCATCCTTCGCGAATGCAGTGACAGCCGAAGGAGTCCCAAAGGTACGGGTGGCAGTGAAAGAGGTCAAGAATATCCCACAGTTCCTAGAGATTGAGGCAAGCGGGCACTCCTTTAGGCAACAGGTCATTGTGACGGGGCAGCCAGGGCAGTGCCTGTGCTGCCACGACTTTGGGCATCAGGCAACAGGTTGCACACGATTCGGAGCCAAGGTGGCTCTGTCGACAGGCCTGTAGGTGGACACTGATGGCTTTATACGGATCCAAAGATGATAGAGAGGGAGACGGCAAGGGGGTGCAACCACCGTCTTAGACCCAGCCTCGGCAGGGAGTAGGAGGGCGTGTGACGCCCCCTCGGCAGAGCACTCCACAACCCCCCCCCTACCCGTCCCACCCGGTAGGACCACAACCCCCCACATCCACCACCCGTGCCACAAATTACCTCTCCTGAGTCCCCACAAGCTCCACACTCACTGCCCTCCACATCCCATGCCCCCCCCCCACTGACCCTGGCCCACAGCCCCCCACTTCCAGGACCACCAACCCCCCCCCCTCCACACCCGCCATGTACTTCCATCCATCCCACCATCTCTCGATCATCCTCCCCCCCACCACCTCCTGTACCAAGCACCCCCCCTGATCCGCACCTAGTTCAAGTGATCCCCCACAAACCCACCCCCCCTCCGCCCACAGGAGGTAATGAGCGACACACTCCTACATCCTCTTCGCACCAACAGTCCTCCCCCTCCCATACAGCCACCAGCTCATCCACCCCTACCGCCCGTCACACGTTCCCGAGGCAGGAACACCTATTACCACAGGAGTTCTTCCGCAGTGGCCCATGGTCTTACTTGAGAGTTGCGGAGCGCGGAGAGTTCCCACTACCTCTAGAGGTGGGGATCTTCGTGGTTCGTAAGTGAAGGAGGGGCAAGGTCCATCTTCTAGCACCACCGGATGGACCAAACTATGCTTTTTTTCTTCAATCCTCTCACTCAGGGGAGTGGACGACGACACAGATAGAGGAAGAGTTGAAGAGTCAGGTGGCGGACCACGCGTCCCAGTGGATGGGAGAAGAAGGACTAGCATTTTTTTGCATAGCAGTGGCCTAGTTGCATGATGGACATTAACTGGTGGGCTGGTGCCGAGGTCCCTCACCTAAGCATTATCTTTCGAGCCCCTCCACAATGGAGAGCTTCGAGGGATGTGATCGAGTGGCCCCTGGCACATACGGCCCGTTTCTACCAATGCACAGAGTCTGGACTCTCCGTATGGCTGATAGATGCATTAATAGTACCACCTAGAACTTCTATCACCCCTATGGTCCGGCCGAGGGCCACCATGGGGGAATGGAGCTCGCCGTCCAGACCAGCGGCAAAGCACACCTGCATGCCTCATAGCTCCTCCTCGTCATCAGCAGCCTCCACACCGAACAGATGCCTATTCGGGCAGTCACAGGTTTCCCTATGAGCTTATACCTTGCATCTTGAAATGTGAATAGCATCCACTACAGTGGGGCATGTGGTTCCAAGAAATTGATTGCTCGACAAGAGCTGCAACCTGCCTTGGCCGGACGGATCGACATCTTACTTCTACAGGAGCACAAGCTCACCCTCGCCCAAGCCCAGCGGGTAGGGAAGGTACTCCCAAGCAGCTCGCACACTTACTAGGAGCACGCCATAGGTGCCCAAGGTAGGAGTGAAGGCATGTGCACCTCTATTGGTTCGAGTCTTACCACTTGTGTTCGAGACCACGGGACGATAATGGCAAGGAGGGTGCTATGGATCAGATTGGATATTGGGGACTCGTGCCTTGGAGTCCTTAATATCTATGCCCCTACGGAGGTTAGGGCACGCAGCAGGTTCTAGGTGGAGATCGCACAAGGACTCCCAGAGGTGGACTCCTGGATTGTTGGAGGAGACTTCAACAACCTGGAGGCTTTGGAGGACCAGCAGGGCAGAGGGAGAAACTACCAGGGCATGGCCGGGGAGGAGAAGGAGGCATGGGAGGTGTTTCTACTGGCAGTAGGGGCACGCGATGCCTAGAGAGACCCTACCTTCCACAGGAGGGAGAGGTCGCTGGACTTCTCTTGGGGATACAGACGGCTAGGTGGAGCCTTGCTGGAGCGGTTGGACAGGTTTTATGTGGGTGAAGGGGGAGGCTCTCAAGGAGTCTAGATTGGGCAGTTGGCGGGCACCACGTTGTCTGATCATTGCTCGATTCTCCTGCACTAGATCCCCCAGCACCTGCCCTAGATTCACGTCATAGTTACCTGGAACGGGGAACGGGAACGGAAGCGGGACCTCCTGGAACGCGGGGAATGTCCAAGGTGGGGGAACGGGAACGGGGGGGAACGGCACATATCTTAAGTGCCTCAAATATGCCCTGCATGATCAAGTTGCCCCAAAGAATGTCCCTCTAATTGCCCCAATACCCCTCAATGCTCCAAATTGACCCAAATGTCCCAAAATTGACTCGATTACCCCCACAACTCCAAATTTCTCATGAATTGCCCCAATTATTCTAGTTTCCCTTGAAATTAGGCAATATAAATGGATGATTACCTTGGAATTGAGAATAGGCTGAAAGTTGATTGTGATTTGCAAGAATTCATAATGCATCAAATTTGAGCTTTGCATGGACTCCTAATTGGCTTGTGGGTTGTCTTGACACTTTGAATATTCAAGAGAGAGAGAGAGAGAGAGAGAGAGAGATTAGTTGTCGGACCATTTCCCCCTCCAGCTTGAGATGCGGGCACACTCTGTTGCACCTTTTGTGCAATTCCTGGATAGGCTCCCTTTACGTTTCAACTCCTCTTATTTGAAGCATTCAATTTTCCAGGGCTATATGCAGCAGCTGATTGAGAGGTTCTTATTGGACTTCGCCTCTGAGGGCTTGCCTTCATTTGCACGGCTGCTCTCTAATGTGCAGCGGGTTGCTCGCCAGTATGCGATCCATCATGCCTCGCTTTGCCGCCGACGTCGACATGCAGCAGAAGAGTTACTGGCTTTGGTCCGTTCCTTGCTCCTGGATTCCCCTGATGATGATTTTCTGCTGTCTCTGGAGAGGCGATTGGCCCATCTTATTCAAGTGTTTCAATTGAAATCTTATCAACAGGCCAAGCTGCACAACTTGACGGACACATTGCAAGATAGCGCCTGCCAGTCTCATAAGTTCTTTCGCGCCTTGCATGAGTCTCCGGCTCGCGAAAATATGACCAGACTCCAGGATTCGGAAGGTCGCATGGTCACGGATCCGCAGACCATTGTCACTATGTGCAGAAACTATTTTATGGAACTTCTTGGTTCCTCTTCCTCGCCTTCTAGCCAGGTTACACATGCCCGCTCGGTCTTCTATCATCTGGTCCGCCAGCAAGTTCCAGTTGATATGCAAGCCGCTTTGGAGACGGATATTTGCGAAGAAGAGGTTATGGACGTTTTGTTGCATCTGCCGAATGATAAAAGTCCTGGCTGGGATGGTCTCACTAATGAATTCTTTCAGTCCTCGGCCACGCAGTTGGTGAAGCCATTGGTGGCCATGTTTCAGCAGGTGTGGGAAACGGGGGTCATGCCCTCCTCATGGAAAGAAGGCCTTATCAAACTAATTCCAAAGGTCCCTTCGCCGTCAAAGTTGCAACACTGGAGACCAATCTCTTTGATGGGCTCCATGTATAAAATCTACTCCAAAGTGCTGGCGAATCGGCTTCACAAGCACCTTCCAGCTATTGTGCATCCTCTCCAATATGGTTTCATTAAGGGCCGCAACATTCTGCATAATATCTTAAACGTGCAAATGGCTATTGACTATGCGCAGCACTCCAGTCAGGAAGTGGTATTGATCCAATTGGACTTGGAAAAGGCGTTTGATTATGTGGACTGGTCTTTCATTGCAGACCTCATGTCGGCTATGGGCTTTGGTACCCGAATGTCCCGATTGATCTACACCATTAGTGCTGAGGCTTCCTCCAGAGTTATGCTTAATGGTGGAGTTACAGAGCCATTTGTCCTTGCACGCTCGGTCAGACAGGGTTGTCCTTTGAGCCCTCTCTTCTTTGCCCTGGCGACTCACCCGGTCCTTTTAATGTTATCCTCCATGGCAGCCTCTGCTCAGCTGGCCGGGCTGTCTCTTCCGTTGGGTCAGCACTTCGTTAGCCAATCCTTGGCTGATGACACCTTTATGATTTTGCAGGCGGACAGGGACAACATTCGAAGGGCATTAGATGTTTGGACACTCTTTGGTCAAGCCTCTGGGCTTCGCATCAATGCCCTTAAGTCAGTCATTCTCAGTTGTACGGAGCCTGA
Organism: Lygodium microphyllum; assembly: GCF_053477565.2. Classification (NCBI taxonomy): domain Eukaryota; kingdom Viridiplantae; phylum Streptophyta; class Polypodiopsida; order Schizaeales; family Lygodiaceae; genus Lygodium; species Lygodium microphyllum. The sequence goes on along the minus strand of NC_141163.1, from coordinate 77,314,588 downwards.
TTTACAGTCCTTAGGCTGGAAAGGCCAGGTGGTTTCCCGTGGCTCCATTGTCAGGCATCTTGGATACCCATTGGGGGTGGATGTACGGCCAAAAGACCTGCTAGAGTGGATTTCACAAAAACTGGCGGCGAAGTTTATGTATTGGAAGTCGCAAGCGTGGCCATTCCATGTCCGCCTCAAAGTGGCCCAAACAATCATGCTTCCAATGCTAACGTATTTCCTGCCTTTGTTGCCATGGACGCCTACTACTTTGAAGGCCCTCACTCATCCCATCCGTTTCATGCTGTGGAAGAAGGATTCACTGCAGGCCGGCATTTCCTGGATTTCATGGTCGCACGCATGTACCCCTAAGCGCATGGGTGGAGGAGCTATTTTGGATGCACACACTCATATGTTAGCTCTCCGGTGGTCCCTTTTTCGTGCCATGTGTGTGGATCATCACCCATGGACCATCATAGCCCGTTATTTTCTTGAGGACAGCGGGCTCCGCCATGGCAACACACGGCTTCGGTCCTCCTGGTGGCATGTCCTTAATGCTGACTCTCGTGTTTCCAGTCCCTCTTCCTCTTTGTTACTGCACTTGGTCGGCTCTTGGAAAGTGGTGCTCCAAAAGGCTCGTTGGCACCCAGTAGGGGACCGCTTGCAGACTAACTCCTTTCAGCTGGAATTGTTGGCAGTATCCCGACTCCTTTCATGGGAAGATAAACATCAACTCAGACCAAGATTTAATCGCATGGCCCGTTTAGGTGTGACGTCGGTGGCGGATGCTACCCTTGCCACTCGCAATGTCCTCGTATCGTTTCGGACTGCTCGGCGACTCTTCAAGATCCCGCGTGGATACCGTGATTTATGGGAGCAGCTTTCGTCGGACCTTCAGAGTCGGCAACCCTTTCCTGCCTTGATTGTGGATCGCCCTTGGCAGGACTGGGACCTTGCAGGCCGCCTGAGTCTGGAAAAGGCCTCTACTAATCAGGTGTATCATCTTCTTGTTCAAGATCACCAATGGCTGGGAGAGAAAGCTAATACTGTTTGGGGACTGCGGAAATCGTTGTCATGGTGGCAGAAAACGCTGATGGAGGGCTAGCTAAATAAGACACCTTTCAAATGCAAGGTTTTTCTTTGGCGGGTGATGATTGGTGGTCTTCCTCTGGCCTCGGCCCTTGCCAAGCGTCGCATTTCGAATGGCAATTGTTTCTTCTGTACCACACCGGCGGAATCGGCCCGACATCGTTTTCTCTCTTGCCCGCTCGCCAAGAATATCTGGTCACTCTTGTCGCACATTTGGCGCGCGGTGGTGGGGTCCTCGCTAACTCCTTTCGACTGGGTTTTTGTGCGCCCGAAGTATCCCGCACCGCCACAGTTGCATGAGAAGCTCTTATTTCACTTTTTCAGATATTGGGGATGCTGGCACATTTGGACCACGCGCAATGCTTTTCTCTTTGATTCGGCCTCTAATGTACCCCGACATATTGCCAGGCTTAAAGGGCTCTTGCATTGGCAGCTAGATATCATCCGACACTCCGACTTGCTCCCTCGGGAGGATTTGCATCCGTGGCATATAGCAATTGCCTCTGGGTCGATGCCATGATTGGTGTAACCTTTTCAGTGCATTACTACGGGGCTTCCCCACACGGCCCTCGTGTATCTTGTAATCAGAAAAAAGAGAGAGAGAGAGAAAGAGAAAACCTCTTCACATGATGGCTTTGTGTCATCATGTATCTTGTAATCCAGTAATCTTGTATTTTTTTCGTAATTAATACAATTACCTTTTACGAAAAAAAAAAAAAAAAAGAGAGATTAGTGTGTGCACATTAGGCAATGGAGATAGGTGAACATGTAGTAGTAGAAGTGTGATATAAGCAAAAAGAAAAAACGTGGAAAAATGTAAATTTTTGGTCAACAGGCCTGGAATGGCCGTTCCAAACAGGGAACGGCCCAGGGAACGGCAGGGAACGTTCTCTAGTCGTTTCACCTCCTCCAAGGATCTGGAACGCATTAAACCGTTCCTATAGGCCGGAACGGCCGTTCCCTGTTTCTATGATTCACGTTCTTGTCGGATCCCTGACTCAATCTACAAGAGGGAGGAGGTGACGAGACAGATAGAGCAGATTTGGACTAAAGAGTGGGACAGGAGAGGCCACATCGTAGAGGAGGTTGCAAAGGCCCTAGCTAGGTCGAGAAGATTTTGCCAAGAGGCAGCCATACAGGCCAGGCAACAGAGCTGGGAGGAGGAGAAAGCACTCCGACGAGACCTTGCAACCACACAGAGATTATTACGGGTGGCACCATGGGATCCCACTCTCCGTGCACGGGAGGTGCGTGCACGAGCAGCCATTGCTGGCCTAGAGGACACAAGCTTTGAGTTCTCTTTCCGCACCTCAGCAGCTTTCTGGGCACGGAAGGGGGACACGATGTGCAGGGAGTTTTTTTCAGGTGCACCAGCCTGGCACCTCAGGAGAGTAGATATGCAGCCTCCAAGATCAGTATGGGAGGACGAGGTGATGGAGATTGCCACCGACTACTATCATCGCCTCTTCTAGCAGTAGACAGCCTGAGCTAGAGGACAGCGATGTAGATAGCAGGTCTGGGATAATATCCCGTCCCTTGTCACAGAGATGGGACGCTCCCTCCTAGCACCCTTCACAGAGAAGGAACTAGAGGAGGCTTTCCATACACACGACGGGTAGAAATGCCCGGGAGAGGATGGCCTCTCTAAGGCTTCCTTCACTATCTTCTGGGAAGTGGTGAAGGACCCCCTACTGTTGGCCTTTCAGGAGATTTTCACTTCAGGACAGATGCTAGGGAGTCTATCGGCAGGCCTTATCAGTCTTCTCCCCAAAGGGGGAGACCGGTTGGAGCTTTCCCAGTGGAGACCGATCACCTTACTATCAATGGCCTATAAGGCATTGGCAAAGATGATTGGTAGGCGACTACGCCCCTTGCTTCCAAACATCATCCATGACACACAGATACGCTTTGTCCAAGATAGGAGCATCCTAGACAATGTATTCACCTTCTTTGAGGTGACAGAGTGGGCCCAGTACAGTGAGCAAAGACTAGTTGTACTACTCTTGGATTTTTGAGAAAGCCTATGATAGGGTGGACTGGGATTTCCTAGAGAGCACCATGATGAGGTTGGGTTTCCTCCAAGCTTGGATATCCGGGGTCTCTGCACTTTACAGATCGGCCACCATAGGGTTCTCATAGGAGGGAGGCGAGGGGAAGAGTTTCGGCTGGAGAGATCGGTCCGACAGGGCTGCCCCCTGGCCCCATACTTGTTCCTTCTCTTTGCAGAGGCGATGTCTCACTTCCTCAGGTCACGTGTGAGTGGTTTATGTGGCCTCCGACTTCCAATAAGAGAGGAGACCGAGTTGTTAGACTCAGAGTATGCAAATGATACAGCGCTTTACATAGAGGATGACGAGTTGATGTTGAAAAGAGTGAGGTTGGCTCTTGAGGTGTTCTGTTCTGCAGCGGGAGTGAAAATCAACTGGCGAAAGTCGGTTGGTTTCCTCACAGACCCGGACTCTAGCACGGAGTGGGGCGTCCACCTGGGATTTAGATGGGTGAGCAGAGAACAGATCGTCTGGTACCTAGGGTTCCAGGTGGGACTCGACATCACTCCCGCCCAGCAGTTTCTTCCAGTCCTCAATTCTATTCAGAGAAAGCTGACCTACTAGAGCACGGCTCGCCTCTCACTAGCCGGCCGAGCCTTGGTAGTTAACCAAGTCCTAGCGACGGCCTGGTACATCGCCTCGTGTTGGTGCTTCTCCTCCTCCTGCGTAATGCAGCTTCGCCGCCTAGTGCGGAATTTCCTTTGGTCCGGGTCAGACGGCTCCAAGGATTCCAGGGCCAAGGTGGCGTGGGCGACCATTATACGACATCGGTCAGAGGGAGAGCTTGGGATCATAGACCCAAAGTATCAAAGCATGGCCCTCTTGGGCAAGCTAGTTGTCCGCGGCCTCACACCAAGAGGGCAGACCTGGAAGGTCCTATCGCGGGAGGATCTTCAAGACTGTAGACCGAGGCTTGGCGGCGGTGAGTGGACGCCGTCCCTGAGATGGATCTTCACATCAGCCCAGATCACCCTTCCTACACAGCTTGCTCCGTGTGTGGCAGGGCCTCCGCAAGGCCCTTATCCAGAGCCCCCCAGGCTGCCAGGAGGAGATAGATCGTCAACTAGTGATTTGGAACCCCCAGGTCATGGATCGGAAAGGGGCACAGATTGGCGAGCGCCCCCACACCCAGTGGGCTGGTTGGGAGGCTGGCCCGGCCCGTACCATCAAGACATGGCGGGAGGTATACAGAATGGCAGACGAGGAGGTGTTGAACCAAGCATCAAGCTGCCAGCGAGGAGTGGAGTTGAGGAGGGAGATAGACGCAGTGATACCTCAGAAGTGGCTTGCTCCCCCGATTCGAGAGCCGATAGAGCCCGGGGAGGTATGGGCCGCTACGTTTTCACCAGCAGGCATCCTCCTACAGGTGGCAAGAAGAGTGGATGGCGCTCCACCATGGACCTTTCTCACAGTGCAGGAGGGGGGGCGCGTCTGGCTCTTGACAGAGGGCAGCAGGATGAGGGGATAGCTGTCCTTTCATGGAAGAGGATCCAGGTGGTTGGCCTTCAGGGAAAGACATGGCAACTAGACCCTTTGGTCTTTTGGCAAGAGCTCAAGGAGTGGCGTCTCTAGATCAGGGAAGAAAGACCACTTGAGGAGCTGGTGTTGGATTCGGGAGAGTGGCTATGGCCGGCCATTGTGGTCGCCAAGAAGCCACCGAGGTTCTTGGAGTACACCGCCAGGATTGGCAAACACGTACAGATGTGGGAGGACATGGATTGGGCGCGGTCACATAACAAGCACTGGGTGGAGCACAACATCACGAAGCCATTCCGACGGACCTTCTGGCGCCGCCTATGGGATAACTGGAGGCCGAGAAGGGTATCGTATTTTTTATGGCTGGTGACACATGGAGGCTTGGCGGTGGGAAGCTGGCTTGCCCACATGCAGAAGGAGGGAGTTTGTAAGTGCTGCACGCAGCAGTTGATGGAAACCCCAAAGCACTACCTTTGGTCATGTGAGGCAGCACAGCTCGTGTGGAGAGGAGTATGCCGCATCTTGCGCTACATAGCACCCAGCCTTGGATGTATCTCTTGGGGTGCTTTCTGTTGGTAGGCCATCAGCCAGGGCCGTCACCTTCTGTATGAGGCCGAGATGCAAGACACGATATTCATGATCGAGGCAAGGTCATGCGCAGTGGTGGATTTAGAGCCTCTACCCATCCACCAGGTACTGGAGCCCACAGCAAACCGCTCTGAGGTATGGGAAATCATAGGGAGTCTTACTGGTTGGCATATCTGAAAGGCGCGGTGTCAGGTGGCTTTCGGCGGAGAGAGACTTTCAGTACAAGCGACCCTAGCGGAGCTCTGGACCTCCATCATCCACTCCCTTCAAGGCTAATGGAATCAGGTGCAGGGCGAGTCCAGGGCTCGTCAGGAGCTCCGAGGTCATTTCATGCGCACTTGGGGTGGCCAGGACCTGTTCTTCGTGATGCAGGCAAGCAACCCCAAATGGCGATAGACCCCCCCTCCATGGCTTCTTGCCCCTATCCCCCCCAGACCGCCCTGAGAGGCTTGTATATATGATGTATCTGTGACTTTCACCAGCTCCAGCTTGGTCTGTTGAGCATGAGCACTTCTTTGTATTCCGGTTTTTTTCTTAAGTAATATAATTAGCCACACCTTATTTGCAAAAAAAAAAACCCCAGTCACATCCACCCCTCCAAAGAGCAGTTACAGACTTTTTCAATATAGCTAAGCCCCTGGCCACTACCACCTTAGACACTATATATCCCATTGACAGACACCATCAAGGCACATCATCAGGTGGCATCACAGTAGAAAGAGCTACAGAGTTATGCGGAGCACGATGCCCTAAGGCACCTGCTCACCAATGTAGGCATGCTCATATGCGACACATTTGCGTCATGATTGCTCGTTACAGACGAAGATTACCACGTGGAGTTAGTCGAGAAAAGCTTGCAAAGTCTTGGTGGATTCCATAGAATGAGAGGGAGATATTCTATACTCTTTTCAGTTTCTTAGTTTTCCATATTTTTAATTTTCCATTTCAATTTATCATGTAGACCTAGACATAATTCTGTTTTCTTCTTTGACAAGAGATGATGATGCCAATTGTAGTAGTTATGGTCTCATAGGCTATTCTCATCTTTTAGAGATGTTAATAGATCTTTCTTTCCTTCTTTCTTTCTTTCTCTACATACATGAGGATTTTAATGCACCGGCTAGGGTCCCCCGACAAAGGGACTTTTACATACAAGAGGATACCATGCTCAAAGAGATTGATGTAGATGAGGTGGGTCTACACAAGATGTCCCAAGACAAAGAAGTAAGTAGCTATGGGACACACTTACTAGCTCTAGGAAGTGCACATGGATTAGCCATCTTCAATGGTCTATCATGTTGGCCAGGATCAAATGCTTTGACATGTTGGAACCATAAGCAAGGGGCAAGTATAATGGACTACTTGATAGGATCACCATCATTAATACTAGACATCAAGAACTTTGAGATCTTGGGGAGATCGATAGAAATAGAAGTGGAAAATGGCATATTGACCTTTATAGTCTCTTGTGGGCACAAGAGAGACACTGCACCGTATGTCCCCAAGCACCCAAATACCACTTTGCAAAGGAAACTTTACATGTATATAGTGGCTTTGAGCGTGATAGATTACAAATGCTAGATTTGAGTAGATCATTAGAAGAATGTACAAGAGATTTGACGGAGGCCTTGCATACTTCAGCTATGTAAGCATTCCCACACCTTGCCCCCACACAAAACCCCATGCTCTATGACCCCCCAAAATGGATGGCATGATGATGAGTGCAAGGACACTCATACACGCCTACAGAGAGAGAGAACTTCGGGCACTCGAACACATAAACAAGCAAGGATGCTCTTCAGATGCCTAGAGTGGAAGAAGAAGCGAGACTACTTAGCAAAAATTGAGACAGAGATATACCAACTGTTTTTGGGACAGGATAGCAAAAGAGCATGGAGAATGTTTCATAAGAGACAGTCCCCCTATTCAGATTACATCACCTGATGCTTGGTAACATTATAAGTCACAGTTATATGATGTACCGGAAGAGACACACATATTGCCTCCACACGCCCGCAAACTAATGCAATGGTCCTTTTTCACAAGATGGTTAGAGAGGCAATCTATAGACTACAGAATGGTAGGGCACAAGATGAGGACGGTCTAGTGGCAAAGCACTCCTCACATGCATATGACACACTGGAACCCATATTGGCAAGTATGTTCAATAAAGTAGTATGTGGGGAATTTCCAGAAATATGGTTAGACCATACTATATTTCCACTCTTTAAGAGTGGTGACCCTCTGATTCCTAGTAACTATAAGACCATCACGATTGGCTACACACAGTCTTGCTTGCTCCCCCTCCGTATTACTTCTCTCTCCACATATTCTCCATATGCTTGGCGCACACACACCTTCGGTAATCCCTAGGAACTTATTCTAGTAGTGTGTTTGTCAAGTGCTATTACCAACAAGGGACCAGCTTAAAACCCCAGCTTAAGTATTGTGCTTAAGGGTGCTGCTTGGGAGAAGCAAGGGGCCACCTTGTGTAGATAAGAAGGGGGGTTAGCTTCTGTGTCTGAAGCAAAGAAAAAGAAAAGAGAAGAGGAGATTTATTGGAAGGTAGAGCCATTGGTCTCCAAAATGCATCATCTACATGTTCAAGACACCTCCATCAAAATCAATAACATCAACAACATCATCACATCTTTACCAAATCAGCACCATCCATTAAACAGCCGCCTTTGCCACAATTTCCTTATCTATTTTAAACAGCCTTTCATATTCTTATAAATGAAATGGTTTATTGCTCATTCAAATTGTTGGTCAAAAACCCTTGTTCACATTAAATCTAAGCTCATTATTGTGTAGCTCAATAGTAAAAATCTGTTTTCGAACTTCAGGCTGTTTGAAATAGATCAAGTATAAATTGTCAGATGGGAGAGGATCGAGGTGCAGCTGAAGTGCAGTAGACAGTGTGAGAGTGAGAGACAGAGTTGAGCACGATACCCAATGCAATAGTACTGAATAGAGAGTTAGCTGAACGTACAAATGATAACCCTTATACCTTAGGGTTATAAGGGGTTGTTCACACCCGAACACAGTAAGTGCCCGTAAGTGTGCACCACAAGCACATACAAAATAGTACACATAATCTGGGGGAAAAAACCTCTCCTACCGAGAGTAAAAAGTGCCCCAGTGTCCTAGTGATCACCCGCACACTCCCATATGAGCGTAGGCGTAAGTAAGGCGTGTGAGATACCCAACAAACCCCCCTGGAGTGAAGAGTGATCAAGTGTACAAGGATCATCCGCCACCAAAGGGCGTCAAATTCAAAGCATCGCGAAATGCTTCAAATTTGTCTCGTGGAAGAGCTTTGGTGAAGATGTCTGCCACATTGCTGGTGGTAGGACAGTAGACAAGGCTGATATCACCTGCATGTAGCCTCTCTCTGACAAAGTGGTAGTGAATCTCTATGTGTTTCGTGCGAGCATGAAACACAGGGTTCCGTGCCACTGCAATGGCACTCTGACTGTCAGTATATAAAGGAGTAGGCTCCGTAACAGATACATCCAAATCAGCAAGTAAGCGTCTAAGCCATACGCACTCAACTGCAGTAGTGAAGGCTGCCTTGTACTCAGCTTCACATGACGACGTGGCAACAGTGGATTGTTTCTTGCTAAGCCAAGAAATGCATGACGAGCCAAGAAAGAAACAATTGCCACTAGTGGAGTGACGAGTATCAAAATCACCAGCCCAATCAGAGTCACTGTAAGCATGTAACTGCAGTGGTCCCCCCTTGGCATAAAGCAATCCAAGAGCTCTAGTACCCTGCAAGTAACGAAACACACGCTTCACAGCTTGCCAATGCGACATACGAGGCTGATGCATGTACCTGCTCAAAACTGAAACGGCAAACTGTATGTCTGGCCGAGTGTGGCATAGATAGATGAGACATCCCACTGCTGGAGCATAAGTATGGATATCAAACAAATCACTGTCATCATGTAATGACAGTTTGAGCCCAGGTTCCATGGGTGTACAAACTGGCTTGCAATCCTGTAAGCCAAACTTCTCAAGAAGTTGCCCAATGTACCTTGACTGACATAATCCAATGCCTCTAGCATCATGTACAAACTGGATGCCCAAGTAATAGTGCAAAATACCCAAGTCAGACATGTCAAAAGTTTGCTGTAAATTATTTTTGAATGCTGAAATCTGATCAGCACGTGTTCCAGTGAGCAAAAGGTCGTCTACATATAGACACAAAATCAGCATGGATCCCCCCTCTTTATGTACATAAAGGGTAGACTCAGATGGGCTGTTTACAAACCCCTGACTAAGCAAGAAGGCATCTATCTTTGCGTACCAAGCTCGTGGAGCTTGTTTCAAACCATATAGAGCTTTTTTCAGCTTGCATACTAAATTTTCTGAGCCTTCAACTGCAAAACCAATGGGCTGCTGTACATACACTTCTTCCTGAAGTTCCCCATGTAAGAATGCAGTCTTTATATCCAGCTGATGCACTTTCCAACCAAAATGTGCAGCCAAGGCAATCATAGACCGAATGGTCGTCATACGGGAGGTAGGAGCAAAGGTCTCCTCATAGTCAATGCCCTTTTTCTGTGCGTAGCCTTTAGCTACCAGCCGTGCCTTGTACTTATCTATGGATCCATCTGCATTCCTTTTCAATTTGTAGACCCATTTCGTACCAATGGCATGTTTGCCAACTGGCAAAGACACCAAATCCCAAGTATGATTCTTATGAATAGAATCCAATTCAGCTTGCATGGCTGCCATCCAATGCACACTATGTCGTGCATCCTCAAAACATTCAGGCTCCTCATTATCATGAGTACATGCTGCCATAACAAACTCCATGGAATGTGCTGAATCATGCAGTCGAGTTTGCCTTCGAGTACGACCAGCCAAGGGTGTTTCCAAATGACTATCTCTCATAGTCTGCGTGTACCATCTAGGCACCTGTCTTGCTTCCTGACTGTGTACAAGTTCTTGCTGAATTTCAGTTTCAGCAATGTGCTGATTTACTGCATGTTCCATAGGAGCAGCTGGCTGAACATTAGGTTCATTTGCTGAAGTACCAGCTGAATCACCAAATGTGATGGGCAGCAGCCCTTCAAAGACATCACGGGCAGCCTGATATGTATCAAAACCAGCCAAGGATAATTCTGATTTTTCATCAAATACAACATCCCTGCTGACAAAAACCTTCTTGGTCACGGGATCATAGAGTCTGTAGCCTTTGCTTTCGCTGCTATATCCCATAAAGATGCATTTTACAGCCTTGTTGTCCAACTTCTTTCGAAGTACCTGTGGAATATGGGCATATGCAAGACACCCAAAAGTACGGAAGTGGCCAACAGAAGGTTTGCGGCTGTGCCAAGCCTCAAAAGGTGTGACGGTTTTCAAGGCCTTGGTAGGGCATCTGTTCAAAATGTGGCAAGCGCACATGACGGCTTCCATCCAAAAACTATGAGGCAAACTCTTTGCCTTCAGCATACATCTGGCCATCTCCATGAGTGACCGATTTTTCCTCTCTGCTACCCCATTCTGCTGTGGAGTATATGCAGTAGTGTACTGATGGATAATGCCCTTCTGCTGCAAATAAGAATTCAGCATAGAGGACATGTATTCCCCCCCTCGGTCCGAACGGAGAGTCTTAATCTTGCAACCAGACTGAGTTTCCACAAGTGCACTGAAAGCCAAAAATGCATCATACACTTCTGACTTCTTTTTCAAGCAGTAGACCCAGCACAAACGTGTAAAGTCATCAATAAATGTTACAAAATAGTAACAACCACCCAATGACTGTGTCTGCATGGGCCCACAAACATCCGAATGCACAAGCTGCAATCTGGCTGTTGCTCTAAAAGCAACATCACGGGGAAAAGAGAAACGATGCATTTTCCCCAAAATGCAACCCTCGCATAAATGCTCAGGAGGTCTCTCCAAGAGAGGTAATCCATCCAACATCTGAGTACGCTGTAATAACATCAAGCTGCCATAGTTTACATGCCCCAAACGAGCATGCCATAACTCTGCCTCTAACATAGCAGGAGTAAGAGTGGATGTCAAATATGCAGACTGATCTACCGAAAGAGCATCCAACTCATATAACCCATGACACAGAGAACCTGTCAAGACCAATGTCATGTGTTCCTTGTCACGGACCATGCAACGGTCATCATCAAAGGTGACCTGCAAACCACAACGTGCCATAGAAGAAATGGAAAGCAGATTCTTCTTAATGCCAGGCACATACAAAGCATCCTGTAGGCGGAGAATAGAGCCATCAATGGCTGTAAGCTGAATCTCCCCAATACCACGAACAGGGTATGATGCATTATTAGCACACTGAACAGACTTCCCAACGGGAGGTGCACCAAGAGAAGCAAACAAATCTCTACGAGATGTGATATGCCGTGAAGCACCACTGTCAAAGAACCAAGTGTCAGCATCTTCTGTAGAGCTAAATGCTCTATCAGCCCAAGAGACATCATAACTGCAAGTGTAAAAACAATAGTCCCTGTCTGCAACAAAGGACGCGGACTCACTGGCAGTGGAAGGAGCTGCAGAAACAGACATCCCTGACTCCTTCTTCTTCTCTTTGGCGATGCGCTTCCTGCACTCAGTGATGTAGTGGCCAGGCTTCTTGCAGTAATGGCATTTTCCTTTCTTGGCTTGCGTGCCCCCCTGTTTCTGACTTGTCTGTGAAGTGTTACTACTACCAGAACTCTGCGAAGCATTTTTCCCTTGGCTGTTTTTACCCTTCTGCCTTGACATAAAAGCCTGCTCAGAGGCTATACCATCCACACCACTGTTCCGTCTAGTTTGTTCCTCCTCTAGAAGCAAACTGACAAGCTGAATGAAAGTGATGGGCTCTTTCGAAATCCTCATAGTGAGGTTCAAGGCAGTATGAAAAGCCAAGTAAGAGGGAGGCAGTGAATTCAATGTCGTAGAAATCAGCTGCGCATCTGAGTAGTATTCATCCACATTCATGAGTTGCTCCCGCAAGTCCTGAATTTTGTTGAGATGATCCTGCATAGAATCACCCTCATTCATCTTTAGAGTCTCTAGCTCTTTCTTCAAGAAAGAGATGCGAGTCTCATTCTTTCCTGCAAACATCTGCTCCAATATCAACCAAGCTTCTTGTGAAGAAGCTGCTGAACGAATATGAGGAATGATAGAACGCTGAACTGCCAATGCAATCAGCGACATAGCCTGTGCATCCCGTGTATCCCAAGTTTTCTGAGCTGCAGTTCTTGGGGGAAGTGGCTGAGCGGGCTGAGGTGGAGGGGGCTGAGGTTGCCCTCTTGCACGTCCTCCTGGAGGAGGAGTAGCGGGAGCCACAACTCCCGGTCGTGCTTCCTCTCCACTGACATAATCCCACAAATTTTTTGCCACTAATACATTCTTCATCATGAAAGACCAAAGGGAATAATTGTTCCCATCCAATCGGTCTTCCTTGGACACATAGGTGAATACATCTCCTCCCTGATTTGCCATTATTTCCCAAAAGGCAATTGAGCAATGTCAATGCAGTACCGGCTGGAAATCTGCAAATTTCCAGAAATTGCAGCAAACACAAGTCTGCAATTAATGTGCAAAGGGTACTTTTTCAAAAAAACTGTCACTGATGCACGCTTCCCAAGGTGCAATTAGTGCTCAGCAGCACTAAAACATCAAAAGCCCCAAAATTTTCTGCCCAAAATTTCTGTCACAAATGTCTGTTACAAAAGCCCCAAAATGTGCATTCAATGTGTCACAGACTGACACAGCACGTTTCCCAATGCTGAAAACTGAACCTGCTGTTCAGCACGTTTCCCAATGCTGAACCTGAACCTGTTGCACGAACTCCTGTGTAAAAGAAAAGTGCAGAATGTTACCTCTGCGTGTTGACGACGGGCACGATTCCCGAGGTAATGACTGCTGGGTACAGTCGGACTGACGCACAGGTACAGGTGTGCAGGTCCAGTGACACGCGCAGGCAGGACTGGGCGCGCGCTGGGCAGAGGAGGCGGCACCCAGGACTGAGTGGTGGAAACAGGTGGCGCGCTGGCAGCTGGAGCTGACGGCACAGTCTAGCTCAGCGCAGGGAGGCTGCGCAGGCAGACTGACAGGCGAAGGGGCACGCTGGGCAGACACAGGACAGAGGACACGCTGGGCAGAGGTGGCAGCACGCAGGTACAGGTGGCGCGCTGGGCAGGGCGCGCTGTGCAGGACAGATAGCACGCTGTGCAGGACACGCACAGGTACAGGCGGCTGGGGCAGAACTGGCGGGGGCTGGCTGAACTGGAGTGGGCTGCAGACTGCAGACTGAAGACTGCTCTGAGCTGAGCTCTGATACCAAATGTCAGATGGGAGAGGATCGAGGTGCAGCTGAAGTGCAGTAGACAGTGTGAGAGTGAGAGACAGAGTTGAGCACGATACCCAATGCAATAGTACTGAATAGAGAGTTAGCTGAAAGTACAAATGATAACCCTTATACCTTAGGGTTATAAGGGGTTGTTCACACCCGAACACAGTAAGTGCCCGTAAGTGTGCACCACAAGCACATACAAAATAGTACACATAATCTGGGGGAAAAAACCTCTCCTACCGAGAGTAAAAAGTGCCCCAGTGTCCTAGTGATCACCCGCACACTCCCATATGAGCGTAGGCGTAAGTAAGGCGTGTGAGATACCCAACATAAATCACCTCTCAAACAAGCTATATTCACACTTGCATAGAAGTGGAACTAATTAATTTAAAAAGCACAAAGAGTTGCTTCTATGCAAGCTTTTGAGAACTTCACGCGACCAAAGATACCAGTCTCTAAAGCATCCTTTTGAGCATCTTGTAAGGAGTTAGACACTATTGTATAAGTCACCGATAAGACTTCTCCATTCCCAATGTCAAAAATTGAAGTACTAGAAAAATTGAAAGGAAACTGTCTTCACACTAGGAAGATGACAATCATGTACCCCCTAATGCGAGAATATCTTTGGAAAACATTCGAAGAGCCTGAGGCTATTGACAACCCAACTTGAAGAAAAAATAATAAGGCACTCCAGATAATAGTATGAGGCTGGTCAGATGATGTTTATCAGATATCTAGGATTAAAAATGCAAAAGAAGCCTAGGATGAGTTGGATAAAAGCTTTAGCCTGCAAGCAAAGAATTCAACGATAAAAATTCTAATAGAGTTTTTCAAGCATGATTTAAACAATTATGATTCCTTCACTTCACCTATAAATAAATTTAAAAGCTTGACAACGCAAGTGTCTTCTATTGGTAAACCCATCGAAGATGATGAAGCCCTTGTTCTACTAAGAAGGGTTATGAGGAGGTGGAAGCAACCTTGAGAAATGTACCACACAGGACTCTAAATTCGGTGGAAACCACACTCTATGAGCAAGCAAACAAAATCAAAGAGGAGACCCAAGAGACTACATCGAGCCCAGTAGTATCTACACTCTATAGCAAAGGATCTTCAAAGATTGCAGGACATGCAGGAAAGTTGGTAACAAGGAATAAGACTGCTGGAGCAAAGGGAAACCCAAGTGCAAGAATTGCAACCAATTTGGACACCCTCAGAAAATTTGCTAGAAACCAAAAGCCAACCATATACAACAATCACCATCTTTTAAATAATGTAATGAAACTATCTTCTGAAGTGTTATACTACCTACACTCTTTTGACACTGCATGAGCTAAAAGGTCTTGCAAGCAGTAAGGAGGGAAGCCTACATCCTTAGGTGCAATTATCTATAGGGTAAGCCAGCACCAAGGGAGAGTGTTAGAAAGTGTGGTGCTAGAGGCGGTGTTAGAGGCACAAGCAATGTATGGTTCAAAAGTGACAAGTGCTATAAGCACAACGACTATATCCCATAAGCAAAGGGTGGAACTAGGTCCTAGCTGAAAAACTATAAATAAATGTACTTGGCTCAACTATCAAACAATCAAACTTCCTATGCTATCATGGTTCCTACTTGTTCTTCTTCTTTTCCCCATAGTCCATTCTCTTCATCTTGCTGAAACCATGTTTTGTAACATAAAGAGCATACACAGACTCATGGGCTACAACTACCAACTAGAATCCAACTCCCAAAAAGCAAACAATTAAAAACATAGGAGCAGACCAAGACTCAGATATGAGGGTTTGAAAGGACTAGACTAGCCTTATCAAAGATGGACTCACATTTATGTTCATTAAGAGGAAACATGGAGTCATAGTTAGCATGTAAACGGATCACCTGTTGATGTACGTGTAGAAAGTGGGTAGCTAAGCGGATGTTAAAAGTATTAGGTAACAAATATGAAATTCAACCAAAACATAAGACAAGCTTCCAACAAGTTTTTACCAAAACCAAACAAATTGCTGCCAAGTACTCAGTTAACAACAAGAACATTGAGACTTACATGCTCAGATACTTGCTCTTTTATTGGCTTCAATCTATCCCTGGAACCAGCTCTCTCAATGCCTGCTTTCACTTCTGCAACAACTTTGGAAAAACCGGTTTCAGCACAGAGTCTTTCCCAGTCTAAAGCATATCCTGCCCTGTGACAGTCCATTATGTAGTCTGCAACAGTTTCCTCCTTGATTGGTTTTGGACGATATGGATGATTCTACAGTTACATTCATTAATTAGAAACTGGCGCCAAATTTATATCAAGCCTAGTAGACACCCATGACAAAGATAGAAAACTATCCCCAAATTAACATGATTGAGCTCAATGACATTTGGAAATCCAGGGTGGCATCGGTGAAAAGAAGAGTAACTCACTGCAATTTCTGAGATGAGCATACCCTGCTCTTGCCACATTTTCCATGCCTCAACCTTTGCAGGAGTTGCCTTCACTTCTGAACTTTGAGATGATCTTGAAACACCTTGAGTTTGAGGTACCACTGATGGACGTACCACTGACAGGATCCTCTCTACATTATCCAAGGGCAAACCAAGATCCATTGAAGCTTTCTGGATGGCTGCAAGAATTTCATCACCATGTTTCATAACAAGCCACTGAAACAAGCAGGACACAAGACTTTGATCAGAAGCTTAACATTGGCTATAAAATAAGACAAATCTACACCAAACTTTATGCTAAAGCAGCCTTTTCTTCCAGTCTGTTGCCTGGATAAGGAATGGCTTGGGGCTTTATGCACGTACGAAATTGTGGCAAGACTCACTGGCATGATCTAAGGTATCCTCTTATGTCCACTAGCAAGAGATGTCGACAGCCAATGATTACGCAGCAGTGAGCTATCGAAATATGTCAATGTGTGGAACTTCCTGAGCCATATTCTGTTGAACATATAATGTGTGGAACTTCCTAAGCCACATTCTGTTGAACATATGCTAACCTAATTATTAACTTGTCTTTCAAGTCACTAGTAAGAGATGATCATGACTTGAGGAACAGTGCCTTAGACTACTGTTAAAGGACCATCTTCTCGACACAAGGATGTTCAAGGGAGCCTATTTTAGCTCACTATACATGTTATCATATCACGCTTCACTCAAATGGAGTGGGCTGTGAGACATTGCCATAAATGAAGCTTATTTCTAGTATCATTGCATGGACAGCTGGACAGTCGAGGTGCAGCCAGGCTAATGAGTCTCTCACTTGCAACTTGCTGGAGATCATCCATATTCTTAGAAGCAGATGGGAAAAATACATGGAGATTCTGACTGCATGAAAAGGAGGCAAGATGCCTTCTTAGACATTTGGGATTCTACCACCTTCTCCCATGTAGGGAGCATATCTTAAGCCACTCTACATGGGATCATTCACACTATCACACTTTACTTAAATGGAGTAGGTTGGCAGACACTGGCACAGATGGAAGCTTATTTCCAGTATTATTGCATGGATATCTGGACAACCAAAGTGCAGCAAGGCTAAAACCGTTCTCAATGATACCCCATTCCAAACATCAGAGTGACCTGTTCTCCAGGACCCACTGGTACCAGGAGGTATTCTGAAGCACCAAGGTAGAACATGATCAGTAAAGCCATTGCTTTTGGGGTTGTACTACATCCACACCCTCCAAGGCTACATCTGTGAAAATTGCCAAGGTGAAAAGAAGACTAAAAGTCAATACAATAAAATTATGGGTGACCTAAGATGACAGGGTGTGTACTCCAGAAAAAAGAGGGATCTGGGAGAGTAACAATGACTAAAGTGCCAGAAGAACCTCCATACTTATGCTAGTACATAGCCAAGACATTGGGTAGGTAGATTGGGATTTCATAGATAGCAAAGCATAGACGCATGAAAATGTTGGAGCACCAAGAAGAAAAATACTACTACTGAATCTGAAAAGCAGAGTACCTCAAGGCAATTGTGATTCAAAATACTTGGGTACGTAACTACAAATTCCTTGATACATGGCAGAAGAATTTTGACGCCAAGCATGTTATTTGAGCAATTGTGAGATGTTGCTTGAGGCAAACATCAATGCTGTGAAAATTCTTCAGCTCTCTGGCAAATTCCAACCTCAAAGCAAGTTTTATGTGCATAGCGTGGGCAGCAATCGATCTGCTAATGCTTTAAGCAACATGATTGTGCAGAATAACAATGCAGCAAAGTGAACTGGTGCCCCAACCGTTTGATACCTCAAACGTGCTTACACATAAACATGATGGAAATCTCAAGGCCAATCTAACAAGGGCTCATGAGCACTCAATAAAGAAGCAGCAGCAGATTAACAAATCTTCTCTTGTGCTGAGTCCACTTTCAGTGACAAAATATTTACTTTCCAGCCTCTTTTTGATTTTGGTACTTCAGATGTTTTCATTAACCTGCAAAGCAGCAAAATTCAGGCAACTGAATGCAGCCAAATCAAGCCCTACAAATTCTGAACCCTATAGACTGTTGATTTCTGCATAAACCATCCAAGATGTATACACAACCAGCTTCTGATACACTCAGGCAACTTTACCTGATTAACACCTTCAATATTTAGGAGTCGTGCTTTACTTGAGGGGCGAATTTTTGCAAGATTTTGGATAGTTGACTCACTGCAAACTGCATACCTGTAATGCCCCAAAATTTATATGTATAAGTGGCATTCCATCATTCCTCTTCTAAAACTTACAATGCCAAGAACATGACCAACTATCAAATTGTATATCATTATAGATGCTTGAAAGCACAAGGATGATCAATAGATAGTGGACACATCAGATACACATGTAGCATAAATCAGAATTTCCTGATGAAGTATAATTGATTTTATGGCCGAATGAAGATAAGTATGGAGAACACATATGAAAGACTTTTACATACTTGGCCTAAAAGAAGAAAAATGAGATCTGAGAGATTAAAAACAACCCACACTTAAATTCAATTCTTTATATATGCATAGATGTATGGAACAAAATATATATTCATTTATTTCTGTTACTTATCTAAGCAAACAGTCATCAGATCAAAAGCAATAGCTATGAAGCTGCCAAGTTTCTCAATTAGTCTAACACTACTCCCAAAGAGAATCCCACATGACATCAACTGCTGTGTGTGTGTGTGTGTGTGTGTGTGTGTGTGTTCAGAGATTAGAATGCATTTTGCTCAATTGACATTGGACTTCTAGCAATTTCATATTTATCCAGATGGCTCGTAAGTTGGATATTACAACCAGTTGGTTGGGTCAAACAAATGATGAGTACTGCTTTTGAGAACATACAAAACTATCCAAGGCCAATGTTAGAAAGATTGAAGAATATTCAAGGCTGCTGACTTTCTTGTTGCACCTTGTAAGACATACACTATACTGTTGGGAATGCCTTGGCACTAACATCTGCAGACCTTTTCTAATTGTCCACTCAAAACTGTCCATTTTGCTCACCTTGCCAAGCCTTTGCGATCACGACCAATGCCCAATGGGAGACTAGCTGATGCAAGGTCATCCCAGTCATGGCCTTCTAGTGCATTCACTACAAAGTACGGAGAAGTAGATTGCAATGCATCTACACACATTGAAATCACCCATCAGCAAGCCCGGTCTACTAAGGGACAGACTGGTTGTAAGTCATTGCTATGAAGCACGACAATGCGAGGCTTAGATACCAATACTTCGAGCACCCCATCATCCACAAAATCTGCGAGCACTGTGAAGGTATTTTGGCCATGAAACCCAGACTTGGAAGTAGAGGGTTTATCCTCATTCTTAGAAGCTGGTTGTAACAGTGGTTTCAAGGAGTAACCACCTCGCCCTTCTTATCAAAGGCAAAATGGGCTAGTGGATCCAAGAGCAATGAGCGTGCAATCTTGAGTTACTGAGCAACTTGGAACTAGAGTAAGGCATATGAGTTGCATTTTTCTTATGAGAAGACTTATCCTTTTTATATGCATACATATGAAAGGAGTCTTGGGATCATGACGATGCACCATCTGGTAGCTCAACATCAAGCTTTTTCCCCTTTTTGGTACAAACATCAGTCCAAGTAGACTCAGCACAGGCTGAAGACAGCATGGGCTGTTTAATCTTTCTGCACAGGGTGTATATTGACGCCAGACCCAAGAGCCATCATTGGGATCATGACGATGCACCATCTGGTAGCTCAACATCAAGCTTTTTCCCCTTTTTGGTACAAACATCAATCCAAGTAGACTCAGCACAGGCTGAAGACAGCATGGGCTGTTTAATCTTTCTGCACAGGGTGTATATTGACGCCAGACCCAAGAGCCATCATACCCATGTCAGCAATGAGATCAACCTTGGCATCCATTTTTCTGGGGCACTCAACCATGAAGTGGCCCAACTTCCCACAAGAGAAAGAATGACCTATAAAGTGCCCCATTCGAGTTTAAACTGCAAGGGATGCATATCAGTACAATTCAAGTGCAACCAATTCGATCTGAGTGTGGTATCCCATAACATGCATATGTGATTTTAGTTAGCTACTTGCATACTCAAAGGCACCAAAAGAGTGCCAATTTCAGTCATCATACCCATGTCAGCAATGAGATCAACCTTGGCATCCATTTTTCTGGGGCACTCAACCATGAAGTGGCCCAACTTCCCACAAGAGAAAGAATGACCTATAAAGTGCCCCATTCGAGTTTAAACTGCAAGGGATGCATATCAGTACAATTCAAGTGCAACCAATTCGATCTGAGTGTGGTATCCCATAACATGCATATGTGATTTTAGTTAGCTACTTGCATACTCAAAGGCACCAAAAGAGTGCCAATTTCAGTCATCACCCAAGCAGGGTTGTCACGTCCAATGGCGTCCGATTAGTAACGTCCAATACTAGTACGGTACTAATCGGACTAATAAATCTTGGACCTACGTCCGATGCTACGTGCGATGGAAAAAATTGTACATATAAAATTAATACCTATACTGAATGTTGGGACTCAAAGTAATATACTTTAAACATTTACAAACTTCATACTAGAAGTTTACATATTAAGAGCTTCAGATATGGCAAAGGAGAGCTTCAGGGACTGGGGTTAGAGAGCTTGAGGAGAGAGAGTTTGAGAATAGAGAGCTTGAAAGTTGAGCTTGACATTTGAATTTGAAATTAGAGAGGGAAAGAGAGGGAGAGAGCATATTGCTAGAAGGAAGGCAAGGAGAGAGAGAGACAAAGAGAGAGAGATAGAGAGAGAGAAATTTCCGCCTCAAGATCATCAATGGCTGGCTGTTAAAGCTAATTCTGTATGGGGTTTGCGGAAATTTCAGTCATGGTGGAAGACAACGGTGATGGAGGGCTGGTTGAATAAGACACCGTTCAAATGCAAGGTCTTTCTTTGGCGGGTGATGATTGGTGGTCTTCCTCTTGCCTCGGCCCTTTCCAAGCGTCGAATCTCGAATGGTAATTGTTTCTTCTGTACCACTACTGTGGAATCGGCCGGCATCGATTTATTTCTTGCACGCTGGCCAAGAGGATCTGGTCGCTCTTGTCACAAGTTTGGCGTACAGTGGTGGGGTCCTCGCTCACCCCTTTCGATTGGGTTTTTGTGCGACCAAAATACCCCACTCCGCCACAGTTGCATATGAAGATCTTGTTTCACTTCTTCAGATTCTGGGGATGCTGGCACAATTGGAACACTCGGAATGCCTTTCTTTTTGATTCCGCCTCTAATGTGCAGAAACACATTGCCCGGCTTAAAGGTCTCTTGCATTGGCAGATAGATCTCATTCGGCACTCGGACTTGCTCCCTCGGGAGGACTTGCTTACCTGGCATATGGCAATTTCCGCTGGGTCTTTGCCATCAATTGTGTAACTTTTGTGTGGCTTAGTACTGGGATCTTACACGTTGGCTTAGAGCCCTCGTGTATCTTGTAATCATGAAAACTTGTACTCTTTTTTCGTAATTAATACAATTACCTTTTACGAAAAAAAAAGAAATTTCCACCTCAAAGTGGCGCAAACAATTATGCTACCAATGCTCACATATTTCTTGCCATTGCTGCCCTGGACTCCTACTACTTTGAAGGCTCTCACGCGCCCTATTCGTTTCATGTTATGGAAGAAGGATTCCTTGCATGCAGGTATTTCGTGGATTTCGTGGTCACATACATGTAACCCCAAACGCTTGGGTGGTGGGGCTATTTTGGATGCTGAAACTCATATGCTGGCCCTTCATTGGTCACTTTTTCACGCTATGTGCGTGGATCATCACCCGTGGACCATTATAGCCCGTCATTTTCTGGAGGACAGCAAGCTTCGACATGGCAATACACAAATTCGGGGCTCCTGGTGGCATGTCCTTAATGCAGACTCTCAGTTTTCCAGCCCCGCCTCCTCTCTATTATTACATTTGGTCGGCTCCTGGAAAGCGGTGCTCCAAAAGGCGAGCTGGCATCCAGCAGAGGACCGCTTGCATGCTAACTCCTTTCAACTAGAATTGTTGGCAGTATCAAGATTACTTTCGAGGGAAGACAAACATGAGATTCGACCAAAATTTAACCGCATGGCCCGTCTGGGGGTGACTTCCGTTGCGGACGCCACCCTTGCCAGTCGTAATGTCTTCGCATTGTTTCGTACGGCCAGGAGACTTTTTAGAATCCCGCCTGGCTACCATGACTTATGGGAGCAGCTTTTGCTGGTACTTCAGGCCAGGCAACCTTTTCCTGCCCTTGCGGTGGATCGTCCTTGGCAGGACTGGGACCTTGCAGGCCGGTTGAGTCTGGAAAAGGCCTCTGCTAATCAGGTGTATCATCTTTTGATGAAAGATCATCAATGGCTGGCTGTTAAAGCTAATTCTGTATGGGGTTTGCGCAGTCATGGTGGAAGGCAACGGTGATGGAGGGCTGGTTGAATAAGACACCGTTTAAATGCAAGGTCTTTCTTTGGCGGGTGATGATTGGCGGTCTTCCTCTTGCCTCGGCCCTCTCCAAGCGTCGAATCTCGAATGGAAATTGTTTCTTCTGTACCACTACTATGGAATCGACCCGGCATCGATTTATTTCTTGCCCCCTGGCCAAGAGGATCTGGTCGCTCTTGTCACAGGTTTGGCATACATTGGTGGGGTCCTCGCTCACCCGGTTCGATTGGGTTTTTGTGTGACCAAAATACCCCACACCCCCACAATTGCATATGAAGATCTTGTTTTACTTCTTCAGATTCTGGGGATGCTGGCACAATTGGACCACTCGGAATGCCTTTCTTTTTGATTCCGCCTCTAATGTACCGAAATACATTGCCCGGCTTAAAGGTCTCTTGCATTGGCAGATAGATCTCATTCGACACTCGGACTTGCTGCCTCGGGAGGACTTGCTTACCTGGCATATGGCAATTTTCTCTGCGTCTTTGCCATCGCTTGTGTAACTTTTGTGTGGCTTAGTACTGGGATCTTACACGTCAGCTTAGAGCCCTCGTGTATCTTGTAATCATGAAAACTTGTACTCTTTTTTCGTAATTAATACAATTACCTTTTATGGAAAAAAAAAAGAGAGAGAGAAATTTGGGACCCAATCACTCAAACCTTTCAATGCAGAGGTAAGGGGTTTTACATGAATCCTCAATCTTCACATGCACCGATAGAGGATGATAAAAGGACTTCCGATTCTACTTTGCGCTTTGATACGCGGGGGAGGATTGTGCCTCCTAGGGATGGTTTTCATTCACAGCAACAGTTGTTTCCTTCTCGTGCTTTGATTGCTGGTTTGTAGAGAGCAGACCTGGTAGATGTAATCCGAAGTGAGATGGAGAGCTTCCAGGCAGCTAAAGCCATAGATGTAAAAGGGAAAGGGAAAGCGGTGGTTCAGTAGTTTTTCTCATTTCTGATTTATTATGAGAATTGCTTTGTGGAATGTGAAAGCTATCTCTTCGGGCAGCAAGCAGTATTGGTTGTGAAAATCTATGTTTGTTGGAAATTGGGATGTATTTTGTGCTGTGGAGCATAAACAATATGCTTTGGCTGGATCTTCTTATGTTTATAAGGATTATTTTCTTTTTTTGAGTGGTCGACCTCCACATAAATCTGAAGTTATGTTGACTATCAAATCCTTCCTGCAACCATCGTTGGTTTCTCAAGACCCTCAAGGTCGATTTGTGATTCTGGAAGTCCTTTATGAGGGAGAGGTGTTGTGGTTGGTGGGTGTGTATGCTTCTTCTACTGCAAGGGAACGTCATCAACTTTGGGATGACCTGCACTGCCTTGCCATGGCTCAACAAGGTTTTGTCATTGGTGACTTTAATGCATGTGTTTCTAGGGATCAGGCAACTTCTCTGCACTCAGTCATGGATGGTCTTGAGCGACAAGCTTGGGATGCCCTTGCAGCGGTGTCCTTGAAGCAGGACATGTGGTCTTGAATGTATCCATCACAATCAAGATATACCTATCGTTCTTTTCGACATCCTAATACCTGAGCCAGATTGGATCGGATATACATTTGTCAGAGTGATTCCTTTCTTCCTGCGGTCATCGACATGTGGGTGGAACAAAAGCATGTCTTATCAGATCACTATCCTTTGGTCTTGGAAATGACACTTAGACTTGTTCATGTATTTAAGCCTCTCCTTGCTCGGTTGCCTCTTCGTTTTAATCAATATTTTCTGCATCAGAAATCAGTTTTTGGAATGTGTTCAGCAACTAATCGCTTCTTTTAGCTTGAAGGTCCTATCTAGAGGGAGGGACACATGGGTTGTTGTTAGGGATAATGCGCGAGAGTTATCCCGTCAGTATGGTATTCAGCATACTGACGGGATAACTAATCGCTTCTTTTAGCTTGAAGGTCCTATCTAGAGGGAGGGACACATGGGTTGTTTTTAGGGATAATGCGCGAGAGTTATCCCGTCAGTATGGTATTCAGCATGCTTCCTCTTTACGACCTAAATCGCAACATGCCCAATCTTCATTGGTCCCCCTCCTTGTCTCTCAATCAATCAAGGGATTCTACTAATGACTTGCTCACATGCATTGAATGGTTGAAAGGCAAGGTTCATTCTCTTAAGGAAGAAGAATAAGCAAAATACAAATTGCTGGCCAGAGCTGAAGCTTTATATGATAATAATTGTCAATCCCATCAATTCTTTGCTCGTCTGTACTAGAAATATGCCCGGGAAAATATTCTGCATTTGATGGATGAGCACAGTATTATGGTGACTGATCCTGCCTCCATCATCCGAATGAGTGTTGGCTTTTATAAGTCCTTGCTAGGTCCGCAATAGATTTTTTCTGATGTTGTTCACTGTGCTCGCCGATATATTTGCAAGTTGGTTAGTAATCAAGATAAACTAGAATGGGTCAATTTAATGGAGGCTGATATTTCAAAAGATGAAGTGGAAGAAGTGCTGTCCCACCTGCCCCGAAGGAAAAGTCCTAGCTGGAATGGGTTTCCTAATGAGTTGTTTTTAGCTCATGTGGAGCAATTTAAAGACCCATTGACTTGCTTGTGTCAGCAAGTGTGGAATTCTGGTATGATGCCATTAGACTGGAAGACTGTTGTCATTCGATTGTTGCCCAAGGTTCCCTCTCCAACCTCTTTGAAACAATGGAAACCCATTTCTGTCAGGGTTCATTATATAAAATCTTCTCTAAAATCATTGCCAACAAATTGCAAAAAAAAATTCCGCACCTAGTTCATCCACGTCAATATGGTTTCATTAAAGGTCGAAATATAAAGCATAACATTTTGAATGTTTAACTGGGAATTGACTATGCTAAAGCTTCAGATCAACAAGTAGTTATGCTTCAGCTCGATATTGAGAAGGCATTTGATCATGTTAGCTGGTCTTTTTTGCAGCAATTATTTTCTACAATGGGATTCGGTCCTCGCTTGGTGTCTCTTGTTGATACCATTAGTTAGGGTGTTGTGGCTCGTATTGCTCTTAATGGAGGGATCACGGAGGAAATTGCCTTGTCTCGGTCTCTTAGGCAAGGCTGCCCTCTCAGCCCTTTGTTGTTCGCTTTGGTCACTCACCCGATGCTTTCATTGTTGGATAAGTTGGCTGATCAAGGCGAGATAGTTGGCTAGTGATACTCAACTTGTGGGTCAATCTTTGACAGATGATTCCTATATGTTCCTTAAGGCTGATAGCACTAATGTTAATAGGGCACTGGTGGCCTGGAATCTTTTTGCTTTGGCATCGGTCTTCATATGAATACTCAAAAATCTACAGATCTCTCCTGTACAGAGCATGATCTGCAAGCCTTAGGCTGGCATGGAATTGTGATCTCAAAGGAAAATATAACTAGACACTTGGGATATCCTATGGTGTGTGGAGGTAGCTCCCCGTGCCTTACTAGATTGGATAGCCTCTCAAATTCATGATAGGTTCATGCACTGGAAATCTCAAGGTTGGCCTTTACATGTCAAACTTAAACTTGCTCAATGTATTATGATCAATATGATATCGTACTTTCTGCCACTGCTTCCCTGGACTAAGAAGTCCCTTTTGGAATTGGTTTAGCCTATCAGATTCATGTTGTGGAAAAAGAAAGGTAATCGTTTGGGACAGGTGTGGATTTCGTGGCAACATGTGACTACGCCTAAATGGATAATTTGCATATGACAACCTTGAGGTTGGCCCTTTTGCAGGCTTTATGTGTACAGAGTCATCCTTGGTCAAAGATTGCTAAATTTTTCATTGAAAAGATTGGCACCTATCATGGTAACATGATTATTCATGCTTCCTAGTGGCATGTGCTTAATTCCTGGAGGCCTATTAAGGTCTCCCAATCTTTTCTACTTTCTCATCTGATTGCATCTTGGAGGGAGATCTTACGTTTTTCAGTCTATAGCCCCCTCTGATATTCGTAAGGAGGTTAATTCATTGCAAGGAGAAGTACTGGCATCCTTCAAGTTGTTGGATTGGCCAGACAAAGATTTGCAGAAAGTCAAGTTTAATCGAATGGCTCGTTTAGGGTTGCAGACAGTTTTTTATGGTGTTATTCCTTGGCAGTCCCGTCTTTAACCTTTTCCGCATATTTATCAACACTTTCGGGTACCCCGTGGATATTGTAACATCTGGTCATCCGTACATGCCAAACTTGAGAGGTTCTCTCCTTTGCATGTGCTACAACCATTATATCCATGGAGTGACTGGATGCTTGGGCTCCCGGATGATTTTGAAGAGGTCTGCTAACCAAATGTATCATCAAATGGTGGAGGCCAAGAGATGGGTCACTACAAAGGTGAATAAATTATGGCATATAAGGGATGGCAAAAAGAAGTGGCAGGAAAGATTCATTCTACTTTGGAAGTCTAAGGTTCCCTATCAAGGTAAAATCTTCTTGTGGAGACTACTGATTGGTGGTCTTCCAACTAGAGAGGTGTTGTGTGCTCGAAAGATCTCTGCTAGTTGTTGTGTCTTCTGTACTACATGTGATGAAACATTGCTTCATCTCTTTGGTTGCTTGACCGATCTGGAGTTTTATTTCCCGCATGTGGTTCTCGACGACTCAACACCGGATAACAGCCCGCTCATGGATTATGGGAAAGCTACCCTCTCTGCCTTCCTTGCATTCTGATTATTCCTGCCTATTCCATTTCCTTAGATGGATGCCTTGTGGCATATTTGGCATACTCGGAATGCCTTTATTTTTTATTCCATTTTGGGCATCCATGGTCATGTGGCCCGTGTTCGACATTTAGTGCTATGGCAGATTTCTTCTATGATATCAGCTGACCTGGTTCTTTCTAGCATTGCTGCTCCCTGGCTGGCTATTGTTCACCCTACTCCAGCTTCCTTTCTGTGTGATTTTTTCTTTATGTAAAAGTCCTGATAGCCTTTCGTGAGTTTCTCTGATGATGTGATGGTCTGATGTAATAGAAAATAAGAGATCCAAAGAGAATGTTGACCTGATGGTCTAATGTAAATATTTACTACTTAATTCAATTATCTTCACGATTTAAAAAAAGAAATTTGGGGTATGTACAAGTGTGTTGTGGAGAGGAAGCCTAAACAACACCTAGAATTTACCCCAAAAGTGACCCCAAATGGTCACAAACAGGCACTTGAAACAGTCGGACAGTTTCCATCGGACATGATTAGACGTGTCGTACTGAACAGGACGGATCCGACGAGTTGACCCGTCCATCGGACGTGGACAACTACGCACCCAAGCAGTCAGCCAAGTCGGCCTCTTGAGCCATAGAGTAAGCTTCCCTTGTCAAGATGGTCACCCATGTGTCTGTAGTACTAAAGAACTAAGGTGCCCATCGTATCACCTCCCATCAACCAGGCAGTCAGCCATGTCTTTGTAGTACCATGGAAGCAGATCGCCTATAGGACCAACTTCCATTAGGTTAGTCAGCCAGGTTTCCATAGTACTGTCAAAGCAGGCCGCTTGTGATAGTGGTCCCTCAGTCTTGCCTATAACAGGATGCTAATTCTGGGTGCCAGGAAGGATGACATCGATGTGGGATTATCTGGCCTTGAGATGCCACTTGATGTCCATCACACATATAGGTGATTGCTTTGTGATCGATGCAAAAACAAACATCACTCGTGCCAGAATTTTGGGCACCTATGGAGGGGGCAGTAAAGGTCAAGGTGCAGTGTGGAACCATTTACAATGCAATGTCCCTTTGACATAACTTCTATTTGCTATTGCCCTTGCCCTACATGTTACTAGTTGCAGGCCATGCACATGACAGATGGAAAGGTTTTAGAAACAATTGGCTGCTCAGAACCTTGTTGGTCTCTTGCTGGGTGGCCTTTTGCCCAAACCACATGCACTCTGTGGCCTGATGGTTTGGCTGACCAATGACAATGACTGAAGAAACAAGGGTAGAATTGCTTGCTACTCTCTCTAAATTCAATGGGATCCTCTGGATGGTTTTGCATGTCAACTCGAACCTCCAACACCCTTGTGCCACATCTACAAATGTGGCAAGAAGTATGGTGTCCAAAGTGCAATTGAAGTTCTCTACTAGGTGATCAAACTCTATGCCAGCCCATCAAATGAGGATCACTGGAGATTGTGGGAACTCCTTGCCTAGGAAACCCGGAAAACACTTGCTGTCATGGAGCTGTCTTACTAGGGCTTTTTGGAAATGATTCCCATCTGGAAAACGATCGGAGAATTACCATTACCAATTGAGCAGTCTACAGAATAGAAGTTTGAAGCATAAAGATGCCGTGCTCCATGAGAACAGCATCACTATGTGTGAGATGCCTTTGAGGAGGGTAGAGTGAAGCTAGACATATAGCTGTTCACTCAAGAACCTATCCAAAGGCTATTGTTTCAAAGTACTCCTTGTCCAACACTTGCATGGACTAGAACTGCCCATCTAAAAGTATGAACCGCAAGGCAGCAATGATCGTAGTTGTGAATAGGGGCAGTGGTGGCTGTTGGAAAAGCTTGCCAAGAAAGGAGGTTTTAACCACAACATACTGGTAGAGGGAGGAGAGGGTTGGGTCAAGGGCACAACAAAAACACATATATAGGGAGTAGTAGTGACTCTAAGCCCTGCTTGGTTTCCACTCTACATGTGATTCCCTATACCTAGCGGTGAACCCTCACATGTGCGGCGTCACGAGGGTGTAGTCCTGGGATGTGCCTATGTTGTACCGTTTCTTTCATTGAATAATACAAGAGTATAACTTTCTCTAACATATCGTGTTACCCTTCTATGCCATGTCAAGTGTGTGATTGAGTGCAAGTACATTACACTTGGTATTAGAGCAACTCTTGCTCGGAGTGGAGTGCTCACAAAAGTGGGAGAGAAGATCCAATGCTCCGAAATCGTGTCGTGATGACCCATGTTGCGACGCCCCACGTCACATCCCCCCACATCACATCGACAAGAAGATAGATACTTTAAGTATGCTAGAATCACTGAAGACAAGAAGAAAGAAGTGGTAGCAATCTACTTAGAGGAGGACGCTGCTAGCTGGTATCTACTGGAACACGAGCAAGGATACACTATCTTTTCATGGGAAGAACTTCAAGAGGAACTCAAAGACTACATCCTGAAGATGAAAAATTTCAAAGTTAGAGATGAGTGAAGGAATCTCAAGCAAACACAAGGAAAGATGAAAGAGCATGTCAGCAAGTATAGGCAATTGATGTTGCAACTACCCAACATGGATACAGACACAAAGTTACATGGATTTCTATTCGACATGCAGGATTGGGCGAGGAGAGACGTTAAAAGACACAAACCAAATAGTTTACCAAAGGCCATGAGGATGGCTAAAAGACTAGTCGATCTAGAAGGGAGGAGGACAACCCAAGGGAGTCAAGCTAGATTCAACACCAACCTTACCACCAACTCTTGGACCCCAAGACCCAATCCCCCAAGAGACCCGTTCTCAGATATTCAAAGTCAAATCTCGGGAAAAACCCCAACCGTGTCGCAATCATCCTTGGTACCA
This sequence comes from Lygodium microphyllum, assembly GCF_053477565.2. Lineage (NCBI taxonomy): Eukaryota > Viridiplantae > Streptophyta > Polypodiopsida > Schizaeales > Lygodiaceae > Lygodium > Lygodium microphyllum. The sequence goes on along the minus strand of NC_141163.1, from coordinate 77,284,680 downwards.
AGAGAAGTAGTTGGACGACGGCAAAATAATCACTACAGACCAATCCCTAGAGCATCTTATGGGTCTACACGATCAAATACATCATGGTGGAGACCCCAAGCCTCAACCAAGGGGTTAGATGTTTCAAGTGTGAAGAACCCCACTATCAAAATAGATGTCCCATGGAAGATACAACCTCAACAAGTGAGCCTAGGGTCGCAGTCACCAATGCTTATGGAGGAGAGGAGCCACAACCCCTGCACATCCAAGAAATCCCCAGTGGAAGTGAAGAGAGCCTAGACCACCCAAGAGTGGGGACAATTAGTGCACGTCCCCAATGCATGGCAGCTTGGGTAGCAGCAATACATCACTTAAACCTCAAGGGAAGAGTGAGTAAAGGGAATCAAGCAATCATGGTAGACACAGAAGCCACTCACAACTTTATTACATTAAATTGTGCAGCTAAACATGGACTCAAACTGTCTAAGGCCCTAGAAGGATTAACAATGACCTTTGCACAAGGAGAAGTAAAGGAGGTCAAGCAAGTCTTTGCAATGCAAGTGGAAGCAGGTAAATGGAAGGCTAGACTCAATTTTCTAGTCATACCCATGAACAACTTTGAAGTCATTCTAGGCCTGGAGTTCTATGACAAATATGTCATTGCAATGTTTGGAAAAGGAATTAATAAAATGATGTTGGATATGCAAGGAGAGGGTGTAAGAGTACCATATGAGAGAATGCACCTCCCAGGCAAGACATCAATCAAAGTGCAGATGAAGGAGAACAAGCCTGGAGTCTCATGCCAAACTACGAAGCCAGCACCTAATAAACCACAAGCACCAGTCCAAGTAACGCCTCAACAAGTTGCCAATATTTGGCCTCACATCATGACCTGCAGTGCCAAACAAGTGGAGAAATCAGTGAAGCAGGGAGACATGGTGTATTTATGTATGATCCAACCTATCGAGTAGGAGGTCGCCAAGAAGCCCAAACCACAAGTTGGCAACAAAGAAGTGGAAGCGATACTTGAGGAATATGCGGATGTGATGCCAATAGAACTACCCAAAGGCCTACCCCCCAAAAGAGAGCTAGGTCACAAGATCGAGCTAATCCCAAGGGTAGTCCCACCGGCTAGAGCCCCATACAGCATGAATCACACCAAGCTCATGGAGCTGAAGAAACAATTACATGAATTGGAAGAGCAAGGATTTATCCGACCCAGCAAGTCCCCTTTTGGTGCCCCAGTGTTGTTTGTCAAGAAGAATGATAGGGGGCTCCGATTATGTGTAGACTATAGGGCTCTTAATAAGATCACCAGCAAGAACGAGTATCCCATGCCCTTGGTTGAAGACCTATTAGATAGACTCATGGAGCCAAATATTTCAGCCTTATAGATCTTAGGTTCGGGTACCATCAAATCCGTATAGCAAAAAAAGACATTCCCAAAACCTCCTTTCATAACCATTATAGAAGCTTTGAGAGGCTCGTCCTAGGGTTTGGATTAAGCAATGGGTTGGGTACCTTTTGTGGCCTAATGGATGGAGTATTCTAGATCAAGATAGATGTCTTTATCATTATCTACATAGATGATCTACTATTGTATAGCAAAACCTTAGAGGAACACAAGCTACACTTAAGATTAGTCTTTGAGAAGTTGAGACAAACAAACTGTATGCAATACCTGAAAAATGTGAGTTTACAATGAAGGAGTTAGAATTCCTAGGGTTCATCATAGGCGAGGAAGGCATCAAAGTAGATCCAAATAGAGTAGGGGTAGTAAAGAATTGGCCTGTGCTAAAGATTGTGAGAGAAGTTCGTGGATTCCTATAGAGTTCACGATGTTTCGTAGAAGATTCATCAAGGATTACAACATGGTAATGGATTCACTATCCCACCTAACCAAAGGAGATAGGAATTTCACATGGAGAAGAGACCAACAAGCCGCTTTTGAGCTGATGAAAGAATGTACGAGTCAAACCCCCATCCTCAAAGTGCCAGACTTTACCAAACGCTTTGAAATCTCCACATATGCATCAAATTATGGCATTAGGGGAGTGTTGATGAAAGATGGGCACCCCATAGCTTATGAATCCAATAAGTTCACAAACACAGAAACTAGATGGAGCACACACGAGAAGGAAATGCTAGCAGTAATTCGCAGCCTTTGAAAATGAAAGCACTATGTACAAGACACAAACACACAGTTGTATTCACAAACAACAAATGTCTCAAATACTTCTAGTCCTAGCCCAAATTGTCCACTAAGCAAACCAAATGACTTGACTCTCTAGCCGAGTTCGACTTGGAGACCAAACACAAGCCAGGCTCCACAAACAAAATAGCAAATGCCCTAAGTCGCAAGGCCGATTTGAAGGCAGTGAGTGTGGTCAATAGCAACTTCCTTGAGTTAGTAAAAGAGACTTTAGAACATGACGAAGAAATGCATAAGATCATAGAAGAAGTGAGAGCTAAAAGGATACCTCATGGCATGTATACCCTGGAGGAGGGAATTTTGTTTGTAGTCAAGAGATTGTACATTCCCAATAGTGCGGAGTTGAAGAAAGCCATACTACATGAAGTGCATCATGGGAAGTTAGGGGGACATAAGGGACAAAGCAAGACACTTGCAGTCCTCCAAAAACAGTTCTTTTGGTTGAACATGAAGAAAGAAGTCATAGACTATGTCAAGACTTGTCCTACTTGCCAACTAGTGAAGGCACCACGCTCCAAGCCAACAGGTTTACTTTAACCAATGACCTCTCCTCACCTCCAAGCTGCCCCTTGATCTCCCTCCACCCCCCCCTAGTTGCCTACACCAACATCCCCCCCTCCAATAGCACAGCACCTTGATCAGTAGGTCCTCAGCAGGGACACGCAATGGAAACCTCTGGTCAGACGCCAGTGCATTCTGCGAGTGCCCCCCAGCCAAACACCTTGCGCATCGTCCTCTCTCAGGAACAGCTCTTAGCCATTTGTGCCACAGAGCTCGAACTGAAAGAAACAGTAATCTTTGGTCAGGCCGTAGGACACTCCCCATCCACAACCCAGCTTCGGGATTGGCTTCACTCCACACTATGCATTGGCACAGCGCAGATCGCAGAGGCAATTCTCATGGGTCAAGGGATCTTCATGGTTCGACTCACCTCTGCGGACGCAATCCGTAAGCTAGTAGATAGCTCACCTTATGCCTCCACGAAGGGTGTCATCTATATGGTTCCCTGCTATAGTGGCTTCACAGTGGAGGAATTCACACTCCACGACAGGTTTCTTAGACACCCGGTCACCCTACTATTCCCCGGACTGGCAGTAGAGTATCGTCCATTAATGGAGGACTTTAGACGGCTCTTCGGCAAAGTTCTTCCTGCCTCCTTCGCAGATGCAGTGATAGCCGCAAGAGTCCCGAAGGTACGGGTGGCTGTGAAAGATACAAACAACACACCAAAAGTTCTGGAGATCGAGGCAAGCAGACACTCCTTCAGGCAACAGGTTATTATGACTGGGCAACCAAGGCAGTGCTTGCGATGCCATGACTTTGGGCATTAGGCAGCAGATTGCACGCGCTTCGGAGCCAAGGCCCCTCTGCCGATAGGCCCGCAAGTGAATGTTGACAGCTTTACACGGGTGCAACGACGACAGAGAGAGAGAGATGACATGGGGGGCCTCAGTTAACCCCTCAAACACAACCAAACAACAGAGAGCAGGAGGACGAGCGACAGCGGACCCCCGACAAAGCACCCAACAACACCCCCCAGCTCATCCCACCCAGTAGGATCACAAACCTCCACCTCCACCACCCACGGAGGCATCACAAGCTGCCCCACCTGAGATCCCACTCACACCCACCCCCTCCTCATGGATCCCCCCCCCCCTCGACCCTATCCCACAGCCGCCCCCTTCCAGGACCACCCGCACCCCCCCCAACACCCACCTCCTACCTTCAATCACCCCACCATCCCTCGATCTTCCTCCTCCGCACCATCTCCCCGGCCGATCAATCCCGCTGATCCTCACCAAATACATGTGACCCCCCCCCCCCCCAACCCATTCCCCCCTTCCCACAAGAGGTGACGAGCCTCATATGCCTATATCTTCTCCTCACTAGCAGCCTTCTAGTCCCCCCCCCCCCCTCCCCACACAACCACTAGCTCTTCTGACCCAGTCGCCCATCACACTTTCCTTAGACAAGCGCAGCTGCTCCCACAAGAGTTCTTCCGCAATGGTCTGTGGTTCTACTTGAGAGTTGTGGAGCGCAGAGAGTTTCCACTACCTCTGGAGGTGGGCATCTTCATGGTCTGCAAGTCAAGGAGTGGCAAGGTCCATTTACTAGCACCACCGGATAGATCAAACTATGCTTTCTTCCTTCAGACCTCTCATTCAAGAGACTAGACGATAACACAGATAGAGGAGGAGGTGAAGGGTCAAGTTGCGTACCACATCTCCCAGTGGATGGAAGAAGGAGGACTAGCACTCTTTTCCCAGAAGTGGCCAAGATGCATGATGGACATTAACTGGTGGGATGGAGCTGAGGTCCCAAATCTGAGCATTATTTTCCGAGCCCCTCCACAAAGGAGAGCACTGATGGATGTGATCGAGTGGCCCCTCGCAAGATAGAGGAGGAGGTGAAGGGCCAGGTTGCAGACCACATCTCCCAGTGGATGGGAGAAGGAGGACTAGCACTCTTTTCCCAGAAGTGGCCAGGGTGCATGATGGACATTAACTGGTGGGCTGAAGCCGAGGTTCCAAATTTGAGCATTATTTTTCGAGCCCCTCCACAATGGAGAGCACCGATGGATGTGATCGAGTGGCCCTTCGCATAGGCTGCCTGCTTCTACCAATGTACAGAGTCACACCTCTTAGCCTGGCTAATAGATGCCCTAGTGGTACCACCTAGAGCATCTATTACCCCCATGGTCCGCGCTCGAGAGCCACCATGGAGAAATGGAGTTCACCTTCCAGGCCTACGGCAAAGCGCATTCGCATGCCCCATAGCTCTTCTTCTTCATCAACAGCTTCCACACCAAACAGATGCCTATTTGGTCAATCACAAGCTTCCCTATGACTTTACATGTAGAGACGATCAACCGCCGAGATCCACGGACCGCTTATTACTTCAAGCGTTCCAAGCTGAGCACTAATGGCTACCTCTCATATAGCTGACCCACTATCTATCTATGGGTATAGTAAGCTTACCTCCATGCCCAATTGAGTTACCTCCTCTCCCGAGCACTCCGGTAGCTCCACGATCCAAGTGCAAGCTTCAAGCAAGCTCCATCCTTAAGCTCCGCGCTCCAAGCTCCGTTGTCGCGAGCAAGACAAAAGAAAAGAAGAAGAGAGAAAAAGATGGAGAACTTCTCCTCCCGGTCCCTCGCCATCACACACTCACTTCCTCACACTCTCACACTCCCTCTCTCAAGCACAAGCTCAAGCAAGCAAGAACAAAAAGAAGAAGAAGAAGAAGAGGAGAGCTACTTTTGGCCACACACAAGAATGAGCTTCTCATTTACTTTTCAACTTTATATACAAAACCCTAAATCCCTTTTGGGTGGTCATCCCCTTATTCCCTTTTTTACATGGCCAGCCGTGGCCTAGGCCCTTTTTCCCATTGTTCTCCTATCTTGCGAGCTTCCTTCCTACCGCCCATCTACCTTTACAAATTGCACCGGCACTCTTAAAATAAATCATGGTACGCCCTGCGCCTTTTTTACAAAAGTATTGGCTTGCACTTTTTCTCGTCCACCTTCTCCTTGATTTAGGACTTTTCTGCACTTCTTATGTTTCCAATTCTTCTTGGCGCGCCTTCGTCTTCTGTTTTACTTTTTCCTTGGCCTTGTCTTTTGCTTTAGATTTTTTGGCTTTTCCACCTTGCTCGTTTGAGGGTTAACATTACATCTAGCATCCTGGAATGTGAATAGCCTCCACTACAATGGGACACGTGGTTCTAGAAAGTTGATTGTTCGGCAAGAGTTACAACCTACCCTTGCTGGACGGATCGACATCTTACTTTTGCAGGAGGACAAGCTTACCCCCGCCCAAGCCCATCGGGTAGGAAAGGTACTTCCAAGAAACTCACACATCTACTAGTACTACATCGGTGCCCACAACAAGAGTAGAGGCGTATGCACCTCTATTGGCCCAAGCCTTACCACCTGTGTGCCTGACCACGGGACGATTGTGGAAGGGAGGGTCCTATGGATCAGATTGGACATGGGGGACTCATGCCCTGGAGTCCTCAATGTCTACGCTCCTATGGAGGTTAGGGCACGCAGTAGGTTCTGGATGGAGATTGCAACAAGACTTCCAGAGGTGGACCCTTGGATTGTTGGAGGAGACTTCAACAACCTAGAAGCCTTAGAGGACCAGCAAGGTAGAGACAGAGACTACCAAGGTATGGCAAGGGAAGAGCAGGAGGCATGGAAAGTCTTCCTCCTTGCGGTAGGAGCATGTGATGCCTGGCAAGACCCAGCTTTTCACAAGAGGGAGAGGTCGCTGGACTTCTCTTGGAGATACATGCGGCTAGGTGGAGCTCTCCTGGAACGGCTGCACCAGTTTTATGTGGAAGAGTGGGGGTGCTCTCAAGGAGGCCAGGTAGGGTAGTTGGCTAGCACCACCTTGTCTAATCACTGTCCGGTTCTCCTCACAGTTGACGCTCCAGCTTCAGCCCTTGACACGCGATCCTATCAAATCCCTGACTCAATCTACAAGAGAGAGGAGGTGAGGAGGCAGATTGAGCAACACTAGGGAGTGGGATAGAAGGGACCAGATCACAAAGGAGGTTGCATAGGTCTTAGCCAAGTCGAGCAAGATCTGCCAGGAGGCAACCCAACAAGCCAGGCAACAGTGCTGGGAGAAGGAGAGAGCGCTCCAATGAGACCCAGCAGCCACGCAGAGACTACTCAAGGAGGCACTAGGGGATCCCACTCTTCACATGCAGGAGGTGCGCACACAAGCATCCCTCACCGGTCTCAAGGACAAGCGCTCGGAGTTTTCCTTCTGTACCTCAGCAGCCTTTTGAGCGCGGAAGGGGGAGATAATGTGCAGAGAATTTTTTCAGGTATATCAGTCTCGCACCTCAAGAGATCAGATTTGCAACCCCCATGACCAGTATGGGAGGATTTACTCTAGCCCAAATGAGGTGATAGGATTGCCACTGACTACTACATACATTTTTTTCAGCAGGAGGCAATCTCACCCAGAGGATAGCGGTGTAGACAGTAGGTCTGGGACTGCATTCGGTCCCTCGTCTCACAGAGCAGATGAGACGCTCCCTCCTAGACCCCTTCACAAAGAAGGAATTAGCGAAGGCTTTCCATGCAGAGGACGGGCAAAAATACCTAGGAGAGGATGGTCTTTCTAAGGCCTTCACTACCTACTAGGAGGTGGTGAAGCACCCCCTACTGCTAGCCTTTCAAGATATTTTCAGCTCAAGACAGATGCCAAGTAGTCTATCGGCAAGTCTTATCAGTCTCCTCCCCAAAGAGAGAGACCGGTTGGAGCTATCCCAGTGGAGACTGATCACCTTGTTGTCAGTGGCCTATAAGGCACTGGCCAAGATGATCGGTAGGCGACTCAGCCCCGTGCTTCCAGACATCATTCATGACACACATATAAGTTTTTTCTAGGATAGGAGCATCCTCAACAATGTTTTCACCTTCTTCAAGGCGACCGAGTGGGCCCACCACAGAGGTCAGGGATTGGCTATACTTCTCCTGGACTTCGAGAAGGCCTATGAAAGGGTTGACTAGGACTTCTTAGAGGGCACCATGGTGAGGTTGGGCTTTCCCCAAGCATGGATCTACGAGGTTTCTACACTTTACAAATCGGCCACTAGCAAGGTTCTCATAGCTGGCACGAGGGGGAGGAGTTTCGGCCAGAGAGATCTGTCCACGGCAAGGTTGTCCTCTTGCCCTGCATCTGTTCTTACTCTTTGCAGAGGCAATGTCCTACTTCCTCCGGTTACATGTGAGTAGGCTACGTGGCCTTCGACTTCTGCTGAGGGACGAGACAGAGCTGCTAGATTTAGAGTATGTAGATGATACCGCCCTTTGTATAGAGAATGATGAGTTGATGTTGGAGAGAGTGAGGCTAGCTCTGGAGGTGTTTTGTAGTGCAGCTAGAGCGAAAATCAACTGGCAAAAGCCAATTCGTTTTCTTACAAGCCCCAACTCTAGCACAGAGTGGGGCGTCCACTTAGGCTTCAAATGGGTGTGCAAGGGACAGACCATCCGATACCTAGGGTTCCAGGTGGGACTCGACATTACTCATGCCCAGCAGTTTCTTCCAGTTCTCCACTCTATTAGGCGGAAGCTGGCCTACTGGTATCTGCCTTTCCTTAGCGGGCCGAGCCTTGGTGGTCAACCAAGTCCTCCTAGAGACGGCTTGGTACATTGCCTCATGTTGGTGCTTTTCCTCATCTTGTGTAGTTTAGCTTCGCCACCTATTGCGGAATTTTCTCTGGGCTGGCTCAAACGGTTCCAGGGATTCTCGGGCTAAGGTGGCATGGGAGACCATCATCCAGCATCGGTCTGAGAGAGGGTTTGGGATCATAGACCCAGAGTTCCAAAGCATGGCCCTTTTGGGCAAGCTAGTAGTCCGTGGGCTCCCACCGAGAGAGCAAACCTAGAAGGTCCTTTTGCAAGAGGGTCTCCAAGAGTACAAACCGAGGCTTGGTGGTGGTTGGAGGCCGTCCTGGAGATGGATCTTCACGACTGCCCAAATCACACCACCCAGATCTTCCTTCCTCCGCAGCCTACTTCGTGTGTAGCAAGGCCTCCGCAAGGCCCTAATTCAGAGGCCCCAGGATGCCAAGAGGAGATAGACTGCCAGCCGGTCGTCTGGAACCCCCAAGTCAAAGATCAGGACAAGCTACAGATTGGAGAGGGCCCCCACATCCACTGGGCTGGATGGGAGGCTAGCCTTGCTTGTACTATTAGGACATGGCAGGAGGTGTACAGGATGGTGGAGCATGAGGTGTTGCAGCGGGCATCAGGTTGTCAACGAGGGGCTGAGGTGAGGACAAGGGAGATTGACTCAGCGATCCCTCAGGAGTTGCTTGACCCCCCGATCCGAGAGCCAATGGAACCTGGTGAGGTATGGGCCACTAGATTCTCACCGGCGGGTATCCCCCTACAGGTGACAAGTAAAGTAGGCGGCGCCCCCTATGGGATTTTCTTCACCATGCCAGATGGGGGGCGTTTGGTCCTTGATAGGAACAGCACGATGAGGGGATCGTTGTCCCTCCTTGGAGGAGGATTCATGTGGGTGGTCTCCACGGAAAGACCTAGCGTCTCGACCCTTATGTGATCTGGGAGGAGTTCCGAGAGTGGCATCTCTGGATATGGGAGAGCAAGCCACTTGATGAGCTGCAGTGGGACCCTAGAGAGTAGCTATGGCCGGCCCCTGTGGTCACCAAGAAGTCGCCGGGGTTCTTGGAGTACACAGTCAGGATTGGTAGACATGTACTGATGCAGGAGGACATGGATTGGGTGCCTTCGCATAGCAGATATTGGGGGGAGCACACCATCACGAATGCCTTCCGTGGAACTTTTTGGCGCCACCTATGGGACAATTGGAGACCGAGGAGGGCGTCATATTTCCTTTGGCTTTTGGCACATGGAGGTTTGGTGGTTGGGAGTTGACTAGCCCAGATGCAGCAGGATGGAGGGTGTAAGCACTGCCCACAGCAATACTTGGAAACCCCAAAGCACTGCCTTTGGTCTTGCGAGGTGGCACAGCTCGAGTGGAAAGGAGTCTGTCGTATTCTCCGCCTTGTGGCACCCAGCCTTGGATGTATCTCGTGGGGGCTTTTTTGCTGGTAGGTAAGCAGCCAACCACGGCCGTCACCTTTTGTATGAGGCTGGGATGCAAGACACGATTTTCATCATTGAGAATAGTTCTTGCGTAGTGGTCGGCTTGGAGGCTTTACCCAGTCGCCAAGTACTGGAGCCCACAGCAGACCACTCAGAGGTATGGGAGATTATAGGGAGTCTTACAGGATGGCACATCTAAAAGGCAAACTGTCAAAAGGTTTTTGGCAAGGACTGCCTTTCTATACATGCGCGACTTTGGCAGAGCTTTGGACCTCCATCATCCACTCCCTCCACGACTGATGGGACCAAGTGCAGGGAGAGTCTCGAGCTCGTCAAGAGCTCTGTTTTCACTTTTTGCACACCTGGGGCGGCCAAGACTTGTTCTTCATGATGCAGGCAAGCAGCCCCAGACGGCAATACACCCCCCCTTCATGGCTTCTTGCCCCCATCCCCCCCAAACCGCCTTGAGAGACTTGTATACATGATGTATTTGTGATTTGCATTAGCTCCAAATAGTCTGTTGAGCATGAGCACTCCGTTGTAATCAGCCTTTTGAGTAATATATTTAGCCACATATTACTTGCAAAAAAAAAAAGCATATGTTCCTTCCAAAGAATATGCGTCCCCAGTTCAAGCATTGTTACTATGGACCCTACCGCATCACTCAGGCCCTGAATGAGGTGACCTGCCAGAAAGCATTTACATCCACAATGCATCCCATGCATGCCCTCTGCACAGGTTTTACCCCAACACCCAATGGGGGCAGCACGTTTCCTTACTTCATTTCAATGGCCCCTTCGAAGTAGAAGCAATCCTTTAGCACTGAGAACACAAAGGTTACCCAAAGTACCTCACCAAGTGAAAAGGGCACCCTCTCAAAAAGGCCACTTGGATTTCGAAAATGAAGGTCCGCAAACATGGCAATGAGGCCTTCGCCACCTGGCTCAAGGAGAATCCCAACAATTCTTCCAATACCTTGAATCACCACTTAACGTACCATAGGACTAGCAACGTCTCCACTCCTCAAGTGTAATGGAGTCAAGGGTGGGCTGACATGGTGGTAAGAATAAAAGCAAAAAGGAGTCTAGATGGGCAGACCCTGACGAGCTTGATAGGAAAAGTTGTGTTAAGAACCCCAAGTCGTAGTGTGGCAAACACTGACCAACCTCATAGGAAAGGCTGCGTTAAGACCCAGCTAATGGGTAAGTCCTAGACCGACAAACACTGCCCAGCTTGTTAAGACCTCAGAATGAGTCAATAAGCCCTACCCTTAGATTGCTAAGGACAGCAATCCATTATGTGGGGGTGAGTGTAAGGGCTTAGTAGCTATACCATGGTGTTGCTACCCGAAAATGCTTATATAGGGAGTAGTAGTGACTATGAGCCCTGCTTGGTTTCCACTCTACATGTGATTCCCTATGCCCACTGGTGAAACCTCACATGTGCGGCGTCACAAGGGTGTAGTCCTCGGATGTGCCTATGTTGTATTGTTTCTTTCATTTAATAATACAAGAGTATACCTTGCTATCACATATCGTGTTACCTTTCTGTGCCATTTCGAGTGAGTAATTGAGTGCAAGTGCATTACACTTGGTATCAGAGCAACGTGCTCACGGAAGCAAGAGAGAAGATCCAGTGCCCCGAAATCATGTTGTGACAACCCACGTCGCAACACCCCACGTCTCTTGACCCCAATCACGATGTCCCTCGGCACAACGACCTCCAACACTACAACACCAATGAATTTTTACACCTTATAAGCCATATCCTCTAAATTCAGCTCCACCATCAAGGGATAGGAGCAGACATCTGCTGTAGGTCCTCTCTTGACACAGGCGGGGCAGTCCTATCAGACAGGAGGGTGCTGCAGTTTGGGCGAAAGTAGGCAGGGCAGGTCATGATGCTTAAGGGAGTTTGTCGGCAAGAGGCAAACAGGCTCCATTCACATATCATCCTTGTGGACAATGTGCCTGAAATAATGATTCCCTGTCATATCACAAAGAATTCACTATTTTTGGCATTAATTTGGAGCTTGTATCATTCCAATTTCTCAAATAATACATCAAAGTATTGGCAATGTTCTTCTTCATTCTTAGAGAAAACCAAGATGCCATGAAAGAATGTACCAATGAGACTTCTGTGCAGCCCAAAAAAATATGTCCATTACACAATTGAATGTAGCTCATGCCATTGTCAAGTTGAAAAGCATCCCAAGGTGATTATATAGCCATTAGGGGCCCACGAAGACACTCAAGCATCACACGTATATGTTGATATTTGTTTTTAAGTCAATCTAGTTAAAGATTGATGCACAAGAAAGCTTATGTAAAACATCCTCAATGCACAGAAGCAAAAGCAGATTGTTGCAATTGATATTATTATGAGCCATGAGCCCTGGAGTCCAAATACATGGTGTAAATCACATCTTTATTTTCAACCAAAAGCACAGGCAAATAAAAAGGAGATGAGGTAAAGTGTATCAATCCCTTTTCTAGTAAGCCATTACTTGTCTCATGATCTTTTGTGGTTGTTGGAGCTGACTCTATAATTAGGCCTCTTAGGTGGTGAAGAATTAGGAATGAGATGAAATTGATGATTCTAAACTATTTTCTGAAGGCCACCCCTGGAAGTGCATTAGAGAAACCATCAACATATTGACAAAAGAATTACATCTATTGGATTTTCACTTTGCACCAACCAAATTACCCAGATCATCCTTTCTTTATAGCCTGTTATGGGTTTGTCAGGGTTTACTGATGATCCTAGAGCAGAGGGCCCCAGTCTATCAAGAGGTGGAGATTGACAGGCAACCTGTTAACTGGAACTCACAGAATCAAGATCCTGAAAGGATGCAACTCAAGAACCACACTCACATCCAGTAGGCAAGCTGGGGGCACTGGCCCTACCTGCTCCATGAAGGTTCAAGGTATGGAGAGATATTTACAGGGGTGCAGATCCAGAGATACTGTAGGAGGCAACAGAATATTGGAGACAGGCAGAGGCAGGGAGGTGGAAAATTAGTGGAACAACCCCCTAGGCTTGGCTAGCCCCTTCTCATTGAGAACCTGTGCAGCCAAGGCATGGATGGGCAACACAGCTTTCACTTATGGACATTCCAGTGCACGTGGAAGATAGAGTCAACTGTGCCCCCCTAGACACCCTCTTTTCTATGTAGGAGGATGGCCATTTAGCTCTCAATAAAGGGCACCAGGGTCTTGACTTCTATGACATCCCTTGGAGGAGATTCAGAGTCATAGGCCTCCAAGGAAAGATATGGCAGTTGGATCCAACATAGCTTGTTCAGACATCCAGGAGTGGAACCTTTTGGTTTGATTGGGTAGGCCTCTGGATGAGTTGGATTGGGACCTAGGCGACTGGCTTTGGCCAGCCTCAGCCTCAGCCAAGAAGCCAGTGAGCTTCACATAGCCCAGGTTGGCAGACACATCTCGATGCAGGATGACATGGGCTGGGCCCCATCATGCAGCAGTATGGGCAGAGCATAGCATCAATGGATGATTCCTGCAGACCTTTTGGCTATGCCTAAGGGCTATTTCATGGTTGAGGAATCTCCTAGTTCCTATGGCTTGTACTGCAGTGATATGGAGTGTACAACTGCTGCCCATTCCAGTGCCTAGAGACTCCAAACTTCAAAGCAGTGCCAATGACCATGCAAGGTAGTGGATCTGGTGTGGAAGGTGACTGCCCTTCACTGCATTCAGTAGTGCCTACCCTGGGTTGCATCTCATGTGGGGCCTTGGCAATCAGTTAGCCAAGGCTGCCACTTACTATGTGAGGCAGAAGTGTAGGGTATGATCTTCATCATCAAGGTGTCTTCATGTGCTGCGGTAGGCCTGGAGGCTTTGTCCAGCCACCAGGTAGTTGGTCGAGACTGTTCTTGCTTATATATATATATATATATATCAGAGCCTGCTCCCACAACAGAACTCACAAGTTCGACTTTTCATTTAAATATACCAACTAACTAAAAGCAGACTTCTTTATGTCCCTTTTAAGTTGTTTCTGTGAGACAAGTGGGGTCGGTCCTGTTTTTGGCCTTGGTTTATGTCTGTCAGATTCTGGATATACCTTCCATTCAACAAACCGAAGTCAGCATGGAGCCATCTGGATCAGATCTATGTCATTCATGATTATATTTTTTTGTCAGAGATTTTGGAAATTAAAGTTTTGCAGCAATATGTTCTATCGGATCACTTTCCCCTGCAGCTTGTCATGCTCAATCAGCACATTGGTATCTTTCCATTCTGGGCAGGCTGCCCTTGTGGCTTCTGTAACTATAGCAACCTATCATGCCATTTTGTATGACCATCTCTACATGATCGCACCTTATTAGCCTTTTCACTAACCCATCTTTTATCCTCTATCATCTTATGGTACATTGTATTTGTTGAAAGCTACAAAAAATCATCAGGCTGGGTGAAACTCCCACCTTGCCAAGGACCAAAGTCCTCAAATTAGAATGAATGTGCTGCCCAATTTTCTCTTCCAACCTAGACCACACCAGCCAATGATTTCAGGTATGCAAAAGTATTGTCATAGAAAACAAAGAGAATAAATTCGACTGGTGAGGAATAGCAGAATCCCCCATCGTCCTTAGACCTAATCATGTCATTCTACTGAGCTTCTTTCTAACCAATGATCTATCTGGCAAATGCAGCAATCCAGGAATAGCTAACACTTAGGATGTAATGAATTGGTATTTTGTATGGACTCTCATGGACAACAGTGAGTAAAAGACAATAGGTCTTGCCAAGAAGAGATCAAGTGTGATAGCAAAACCCACATAGGGCATTTAATTCTCTAAGAAGAATTCAAAACATGCCAAGGTAATTATAATATGGCCAAGCCCAACACAAAATCATAGCCCCCCCCAAAAAAGGCTTCAGAGGGGCTTGTACGAATGGAGGTAAGGCTGCAATAAATTAGAATAGTGTTGAAGGCCTCATCATATATCCTTAGCGTTAATTTTAAAGGTAGCTCTTCAACTTGACCAAGTAATTGCAAATGACATCATCACTAGGCAAGGTCCTGTCTTGTGTGCCAAAAGTATTTTTGTTTGCAAGATTTTTTCAATTTCTTCCACCTCAAATAATTGTCTTTCCCTAGATCATCAGTAAGCATATCCTTAAATGGTGTTAGCATATGCAATATAAACTATGTCACATGAATTTCAAATACCATTGAAGAGCTAACCTGAAAGCAACATCCTTAACAGTCTCAATATCCTGACAAACCTAACAAAGCCTACAACTTGCAATGCTGCCCTTTTTTTTACAATGCTCAGGTGTAGCCTTTTCAAAGTTCAACAAAAACCAATCAGCATCTTTAGGTTCAACTCATACCTATGCTTATCTACCAATTTCTTTTGCTTTAATGTTCAAACCACTACTGTGATTTATCACATCTTTGATGAACTGATAAGCAGAAAATCTTTCAAACTTTGTCCCCAAGACAGGAGGAGGAGGGACTTCACCATGTACAACCTCAAAAGTGCTTAATGGTCGTTAAAACAAAGCGGCTCCTTCACAATAAAAAAGTGGGGATTGTGGAAAGTAGACCAAACCCAATATGGTACCGATGCAGTACCATTGTTCATTATTAATTTAATGCTGGCAAAATCATACCCTTTCAACAGTTTAATCTAGAGGGCATATGTCCTTTGATCGCTTGCAGATGCTCCACTGATAACAACCATTGGTAATAGGGTGGAATATATCTTACTTACGGTGCAGTGAAATTTTTCTTGGCTAAATTTGCTCTTTCATTGAGCAAGGACTGACAAAGCTTGGTCTCCAACTGCAAGCCAAAGTTTGCAACGTGATTCATCAACAAAGATCATCCACACTTTCTTTGTGACATGTAAGAAGTTAAGATGCTTAACTGCATGGCAGTAGAATTTCAGGAAAAGGACCAACCTCTGACATTGTGGGTATCTGATTTTGTGCTGTCTCATGTGAATCACCAAGAGCCAGTCTAGGGTTGGCAGCCAAACCAGCCTTTTTCATTTCTTCTTCAATCATCACTGCGTTTGGAGTTATAAACACAGGAACTTTCTTTTTTGTGACATCTTGCAAGATCTTTTTGCCTGCAGCACCAAGACTGTTGAAAACCATAAAATTAGGATGAAGGATGTAGCAATCGACATCTCCAAGAGAAGGTCATTTTCATTGTTAAATGTTCCTGCTTGCAACTCTTGTTTCCCCTTTGGATTTGTTAGCACATTGAGCCCCAAAGTGTGAGGCAGTGCCCTGTAAAATACACTTGAGAAACGCTGTGTAGGAGGACATAAAGTCAAACAACAACTTTGTCTGATACTTAGTAGTCATATGGCTGGTAGGTTCTTTGTAATTAATAGAAAAGGCCATTACAGACAAAACGTTACCTTACAAACCTAAAGATGTCCTGCCGAGTCTCTTCCAAATAACCTGCCAGCATTAAAAGGCCTAGTCAAACCATCATTCCATTAAAAATATTTCACAGATCCAGCAAACAGAAGAACTACCCATGGAAAGTAGCTGATCTCCTAAGGCCTTCCACCAATTTGCAGATCTATTGCTGCCTAGACCATGAATGGGAAGTTCATCAAATTTGTTTTCAGTAATTTTTTTTGCCTGCAAAATTTACATCAGTACATTACATGAAATGCCAGTACTTTTAACTTTTGTGAAATGTACAACAATAATATCTTTTCAGGGAAAAAAAGTCTACAAATAACACCTGGGAGAAAATCCCCTTGAGGTAAAATAGAAAGTACAAGGAACTCTATGAAGAGCAGCTAAGTACGTCAGAAATACAATGGTTGTGTTAGCAACCAATCTGGTGGACTATTGTTAGGGGCAGTCTGGAAAAAGGTGCCAAAGTCCCACATTCGCAAGGTCTCTCCCCTCCTCACCCTCTCAGAGCTGCCATGCGTCCTCACCCAAGTAGAACGTGGATGATCTCTATCCAAATCCTCAAAAGGATCTCTACTGTGGATACACCTTGAAGGTCTATAGCATGGCTGCACCTTCCAGCCCAAATATACTAGGCTATAATACTAGCAATTAGCTTCCATCAATGACAATGTCTCTAGGTCCACTATGCCTTTAAGTAATCTGGATTGAGGATACTGCTTAAATATTGTATAATGATGAGAGAAGAAAGGCTCCCTTGGGGCCCGAACATCCTCATAGGCACATGCTAAGCCTCTATCTGTGACCCAAGCCAGTGTCCCCCAAGTCACAACCATGGTCTCTATTGTGCCGTGGAGTATTATCCTAAGGCCTATTCTCCATACCTCTTAATCTTTGGGACAGTCCCATAAGCAGTCTCTCTACGTCGTCTCTAGCTCACCACATCTTGTACATGCCACTAGGTTCTTGTGCTATCCAAGCGTAGTGTCAACCGCTAAGCTTATGGAAAGAGGAAGATCTTCGTAGGCCTAAAGCTGTCGTCTAGCCTCCTTCAAAGTCTGATAAGAAATGGTTTGAGATGCCTTGTCCTTGCCAATGGGAGGTGGTTGTTGGCTGTGCTCTGATCCTACTCATCCAAATCCTCCTCCCAAGACTAGTACTGCGGTCAAGGAAGGCCACGTCACATGGCCTATCAAGGAATGGATCCCTCCCCACCCACTGTCTTGAATACCACTGTAATCACTAGAGCGGCCTTGGCCAACAGGAAGTGATGTACTATATCACAAGAAGATTCTAGTTAGGCAACCACCACTCTCGGTGCTAGTGAAAGCCTCGTTGAGTTCCAATAAAGGAGCTCCTATCTAATGCTCAGAAGAAGAGGTGCCAACTGTTGCTCCAAGATAGTGTCAATTCCAACATTGGGAACCCACATGAAATCCTCGTGCGGTCACTATTCCCACTGCCTAGTGTCACAAACACAAAATCCATAGGATTTTTGCTAGTTGATTAAGGCACACTCTGCTCTGCAAAATATCTCCGGGGCCGCTACAAAAGCCCTAAAATTACTTTCATCGCCGTCTAAATGTACAACAATGATGTATGAAACATATTAAATATTAAAAATACTATGCGGTACATAAAGGGAAAGACTCTTAAATGGTACCAGGCAAGAGACATCCCCTATTCATAACAGAACATCCCTTACCAAGAAAGAGGCATCCCCTATTCAGAACAGAACATCCCTTACTTATAAGATGAAAAATCTTGTAAAAGCCTACATGAGATACATGATAATTCTCCTGCAAAATGGAACATAAAACATAAAAAATCAAGCCTTATTACTGACTAGCTGATTTGGACGATAGATTTTTGTTAAACAAAACTCACTGACATGTGGTTGGGAGTGCCAAATAAGATCGGCAGTCTTATCAGCCTGCTAGATATGCCAAAGACCTCAAGCTGCTAGTCCTTGCAATCAGAAGAACCAAATAGCAAACACCGCTTGTACAATGAGGTTTTTGAATATGCAATGCTGTACACGGTTTTAATGATTACCCCATCTTAGACAAGTCTCTGAAACAACAGGTAGCATCACAGAATCCAGTTGTTCATTGGCTCAATATGGTATTTTGTGAAAGCAGAGAAATCCTCATGCTCTTTGGATGTCATAGGCAGCTTTCCGGGAGGCCCAAATGACTGCCACCATTGTGATTGCCACAAGAAAAAGTTGGATCAAAGACATTAAAATTTGAAAAAAAAGAACATCAAAATCTGCATCCCATAAGCAAAGATATTAAGAACAGGTAGCATTACAGAATCCAGGTGTTCGTGGGCTCAATATGGTATCTGTGAAAGCAGAGAACTCCTCGTGCTCTTTGGATGCCACAGAATGCTCACTGGAAAGCCCATAAAATCCCTAAGGGACTCCACCAAGAAAAGAATCATCGACATTGGGGCTGAGCTGGAGTTAGCATTGTTAATGAGTGTGTACTTTGCACATGGGGGAACCCTCCAACAAAACCTGTTCATTTCAATCTGACTATCGCTAATGGATTCAAAGTCTGCCCACAAGGCATATTAAAATATTGGCCAGTCAAAATATTTGAATCGCACTTTTTAGTTAACTTTGTCATCATGAAAGGGGTTGACGATGATCTATTGGTTAGACATTTTTGGATGTGAAATGCACAACTCATAGAAGACTAGGGCAACCGTAATGACTGCCACCATTGTGATCGCCACAAGCAATTGAATTAAAGACATTAAACTTTGAAAAAAAAAGAACGTCAAAATCTGTATCCCATAAGCAAAGACATTAAGATAATTGAAAATGAAGCAAATGATTAGAGGAGTGACAGCTAAACAAATCAAAGGAACTAGAAATTTGATTGTAATCACAAGTTTACTGACACCTTTAATAAAATCAGAAAAGATTTGCTAGACCTCTAGACCTTGAATAAAAATTTGATATCAGTGTCAAAACAAAGTCAAAGAAATACCCGTGATCCTCGCAGCAGATCAATTGGCAGATTGATGCCAAATCTACCACCACAAAGGTTAACTGAAGATAACAGTAAATACACGTCCTCTGACATGTCTTTTTTGGTCATTTCTTCAGATCTTGTGCAATTGTCACAATTTCCTGCTCAAAAAAAGCTTAAAATTATTATGTCTCAGTTGTTGCATGCATTTTGAAACTTGATACCTGTAAGGTTCAGATATACTCTATCTTCTTGACTCAACTTTCAAGCTATTACAGAAGGGGAGCAGGAGTGAGAGGCCTAACAAAAAAAAGGCTCACATCCCACTTTCTTTCCACAGAAAAGAAAAATCTATTGATGACAACTCAGAGAATAAATTATCTTGTAAAGTTTTAAAAAAAGAAGCTTGCAGACAGGTCCTAGTTATACAACAGGCGAGCTCATGATTGTAAATGCAAATAGCTCGGCAAACCAGGTACAGACCACAATTATCATAAGAAACATTCTCGCCAAAATATTCCAGTATGAATTTCCGTCTGCACTCAACAGTTTTGCAGTAGCTTTCAGCAGCCTGAAAGACCTCGAGCACAACTTTCCGACGCACTGCCTGTTGAGCACCAATCCTCCAATCAAAAAACGAAATTTAGTAAGGCAGACATTTCAACTTGCGAAATGGAAACACAGTCATTTCAGAGCTTTCTCAAAAGGAGGTAGCAGATTTTCAACATGGGGGAAGAAGGTAAGAAACAAACACACCGTCTGAGCTTCAGCAGAATAGAAGTCAGCTTTGCCAAAATCAGCACGCGTGTAATAAAGCCAACAGGTTGAAGGCAACCCATCTCTTCCACATCTCCCACTTTCCTGGTAGTAAGACTCTAAGCTTTTGGGACACCCGTAATGTATGACCCGTCGAATGTCTGGTTTATCTATACCCATGCCAAAGGCAACAGTAGCAACTATAATTTGCAGCTCATCACGTGCAAATGCTCTGAACATAAGACAACATTTCAGTTTGATAGAAATGGCTACATTCAATATCTGAGATGAACAAAGCAGAATGCAAAAAGAGATTCCACGAGCTCCAAGGAAAATGTGTAGCTAGCAAAAAGGATAATACATCTGATGCCATCTTCCTTAGCTACTAAGCAGTTATTCAGCATGCATAGATATAACAGTTCTCACAAAGCATAAACCTTTTTTTTAACAGCTACTTTCTGTTCGTTTATCATAAGTCTGCAATAAGAGTATCCTAGCATATTCGCATGTATACTCCCCCTTCTTCAATGCTCTTACCTGCTGCCCACCATGCACTATGCCTGCTTGCCATCGTACCCCCCTGCCCAGTGCCTTCAGATTCCCTTTTTCTGCTAGCTGCCATGTCTCCTGTTGAGCCTGATCAACTGCTCACCAACGTCACAGTCCTGCCAAAAAGTTTTCCAAATGCAAATCCTATGTTTGCTAAGTAGAGGAAATCAGCAAACAAGGATTCAGGAGCTCATCTCATACCTTTGATGGACAACAGCTTGCCTCTCTCAGCGAGCAAGATCCAGTCCTGCCAGGGACAATCATGAACACATGCAGGAAAGGGTTGCATAGGCTGCAGCATCCTGTCAAGCTGACCCCATAACTCGTGATACCCATGAGGAATCCAAAAAAGTCTCCTAGCTGTGCAGAAGGACATGAGCACCCTGTGGCGCACTAGAGTAGCACCAGCAACAGAAGATAGACCCAAGCGCACTACATGGTTGAATTTGGGGCGATCCTCTTGTTTCCCATCCCAAGAGAGCAGCTGGGACACAGCCAACAGCTCCAGCTGAAAAGAATTGGCTGCCAAACAATCCTTTCCAAGATGCCAACGCACCTTTTAGAACCAAGCACCAAGAACAAACCAAATGATTCACCAAAGAGGAAAATGAAGTCAAAAAGTGGGCATCAGAGTTGACAATGTGCCACCATGAAGCCTGCACGCTAGCATTACCATTAACAAGGCCCGTTCTTCCAAGAAAAAGTGAGCAATAAAGACCCAAGGGCGATGATTAGTGCACATAGCTCGAAAGAGTGGCCAACGAAGGGCCACATGAGTCTTTGCATCGAGAATAGCTCTACCGCCCATGTTTTTAGGGGTACAAGCATGACTCCAAGAGATCCAAGAAATTCCTGCATGCAATGAGTCCTTCCACAACATGAAGTGAACAGATTTCATGGTAGTAGTCCAAGGCAGAAGTGGTCAACGCATTGGCAGCATGATGGCCTCTGCAACTTTGAGACATACATGGAAGGGCCAAGCCTAGGATTTCCAATAGACTAATTTCATCTCCTTCTTTCACAAAATCCATTCCAGAAAAAGTTTTGGCTAAACATCAACCCCCAAGGGATACCCAAATGTCTAACAACACTATGTCTAACAACACTATCATGAGGTATTATCAACCCCTACCATCCCAAGGACTGAAGATCAAATTCAGTGCAGCTGACAAGGGAGGATTTGCAGCATTAACATGAAGACCAAAAGCATGACCAAAGAAATTCCAGACATCCAATGCCTTACGGAGATTATCCCTTTCTATAGTAAGAATCATGAAGGTGTATGACTCAGCAATTAAATGTTGTCCAAAAGGACAAACCAAACAACTACCTAGTGTGGCCACCATATGAGATAACATAGTATCAGATGAGCCACCAAAGGAAAAAACAAAGGACTTAAAGGGCAGCCCTGTCTAACTAAGCACTGAACCATTTAACATCACCCACAAGGATACATCAGACTGATCATATATATCAACTGGGCATAGTTACCAGGAACGGGGAACGGGACCCCCCGAAACGGGGGGAACGCCTAAAGTTAGGGAACGGGAACGGAGGGAACGGCATATATATATATATATATATGTATATATATGTATATCTATATGTATATATATGTATATCTATATGTATATATATATATATATATATGTATATATATATGTATATATATATACATATATATATACATATATACATATATATATACATATACATATATATATATATATATACTATATATATATATATATGTATATATATATGTATATATATGTATATATATATGTATATATATATGTATATGTATATATATATATATATATAGAGAGAGAGAGAGCTCATAGATTTGCAAATTGGTTTATCTAGTAGCATGGTGGAAGTGAGAAGGGTGAGCTAGGTACAATATGGGACAACTAGATTATGGGTAGTAGTATGGTAGGCATTGAAAAGGTCATGTTCGACGACCTAATGGATCACGCTTTTCAAGGGGGGGACAACAACACAATTAGTAGCAACATGATTAGTAATCATATGTCACACACACCCACACATGCACACATGTTTGTATATATCTGTGTATGTGTATCTATCTCGTGTGTGTGTGTCTCACCCACTCACTCACTCAAGCAGGCAAGAGAGGCGGGGGGCCGCAGGCCAGGCGGGCAGGAGAGGCGGGAGCAAGTAGGGCCCAAGCGAGGCAGGCAACAGAGGCGGGAGCAAGCGGGAGCAGGCGGGTTCCAGGGAACGGCCGTTCCAAACAGGGAACGGCTGCTGGAACGGCTCGGAATGGCACGGAACAGGCAAGAACGGGGCTAGGAACGGGCAGGAACGTTCCATGGGCATTTCGCTCGTAGACACATACTAGAACGCGTTAATCCGTTCCTAAGGCCCGAAACGGGTGTTCCCTATTTCTATGCAACTGGGACATATGCGGCCCAAAGCCCATGATATCCATAAGCTCTATAAGAAAGGACCAATCCAAATAACCGAATGCCTTTTCCAAGTCCAGCCGCACTAAGACCACTTTTTTATTAGAATGTTTGACATAGCCGATCCCCATCTATACATTCAGTACATTATGCCATATATTTCTACCCTTGATGAATCCATATGGAATGCAAGCACAATCTCAAGGAGGCACCTGTGGAGTAGATCAGCCAAAACTTTGCAGAAAATTTTTTACTTTGACCCCATTAGAGAGATGGATCTTTGATGTTTCAACATGGAGGAGAAGGCACTTTCAAGATCAATTTAAGAACTGTTAGGATAGGATTCAGCAATAAGTGCACTCTCACACATTCTCACATGGTGGATGTGACCTTCCAACACTCTTCTATCTTGTTGTTGACTTGTTCACTGTGAGTGTGTGTGGGTGGTTTGAGTGGGCATGTATTGCTGAATGCTCATGTGAAGAAGTGTTCTCTCTTTTTTTTTGTAAAAGGTAATTGTATTAATTACAAAAAAAAGGTACAAGTTTACATGATTACAAGATACACGATGGCTCTAAGCCACCACGTGTAAACTCTCTCTCTCTCTAAAGTAGTAAATGACAAAAGAGTTACAAAAAGTCATGGCAAAGACGCAGAGGAAATTGCCATATGCCAGGGAAGTTAAGTCCTCTCGAGGGAGTAAGTCAGAGTGCCAAATGAGATCTATCTGCCAATGCAAAAGGCCTTTAAGCCTAGCAATATGTCCCTGAACATTATAGGCTGAATCAAAAAGAAAAGCATTCCAAATGGTCCAATTGTGCCAACAGCCCCAGTATCTAAGAAAGTGAAACAAGATCTTCATATGCAACTGAGCCGATGTGGGGTATTTGGGCCGTGGAAAAACCCAGTCAAAAGGGCTTAACGAGAAGCCAACCACTGCTCACTAAACTACCGACAAGAGTAACCAGATTTTCTTACCAAGAGGGCAAGAAATAAATCGATGGTGGGCCAATTCCACACTGGTGGTGCAAAAGAAGCAATTGCCGTTGGAGATTCGACGCTTGGAAAGGACTGAAGCCAGAGGAAGACTGCCAATCATCACCCTCCAAAGAAAGACCTTGCATTTGAAAGGTGTCTTGTTCAACCAGCCCTCCATCACAGTTACCTTCCACCATGACTGAGATTTACGCAAACCCCATACAGTATTAGCTTTAGCAAGCAGCCATTGATTTTAATAAGAAGATGATACACCTAGTTAACTGAGGCCTTTTCCAAATTCAGCCGGCCTGCAAGGTCCCAGTCCTGCCAAGGACGATCCAAAGCAAGGGCAGGAAAGGGTTGTCTACTTTAGAGCACCATCAAAAGCTCACCCCATAAATCACGGTATCCACGAGGGATCCTGAAAAGCCTCCTGGCTGTACGAAACGATATCAACACATTGCGGCTAGCAAGGGTGGCATCTGCAACTGAAGTCAAGCCCAAACGTGCCATGTGGTTAAATTTTGGTCTAAGCTCATGTTTACCTTCCCAAGAACGTAATCGCAAGGTTGCCAACAGTTCCAGTTGGAAAGAGATAGTAGCTAAGCGGTCCTCCGCTAGATGCCACTGAGCCTTCTGGAGAAACAATTTCCAGGAACATACCAAATGAGCAAGCAGGGATGATGAAGGACTAGAAAACCGGGAGTCCGTGCAACTGAGATGGTTGATTTCAAAGCATTGATACGAAGGCCAGAAGCATGACCAAAAAGGGTCCAAACATCCAATGCTTTGCGAACATTATCCTTGTCCGCACGCAAAAGCATAAAGCTATCATCAGCCAAGGATTGACTAATGAAGTGCTGACCAAAAGGAAGAGACAATCCCGCCAACTAAGTAGAAGCTGCCATATGAGATAACATCGAAAGAATCGGATGAGTCGCAAGAGCAAAAAAGAGAGGACTCAAAGGGCAACCCTGTCTCACAGAGCGTGCAAGGACAAATGGCTCGGTAACGCCTCCATTCAGCATGACTCGCGAAGACGCCGCAGCACTGATGGTGTAAATTAGACGAGACATCCGAGCACCAAAGCCCATAGTAGACATAAGTTTTGCAATTAAAGACCAGTCCAGATAATCAAAAGCCTTTTCCAGGTCCAATTGAATCAGTACGACCTCCTGATTAGAATGTCTTGCATAATCAATCGCCAGTTGCGCATTTAATACATTGTGCAGAATGTTTCGGCCCTTAATGAGAGCATATTGGAGAGGATGCACAATGGCAAGAAGATGCTTATGGAGCCGATTCGCCATTACTTTGGAAAAGATTTTATACATAGAACCCATCAAAGAAATTGGTCACCAATGTTTTACCATAGACGGCGACGAAACTTTTGGAAGCAGTTTGATAAGTCCTTCTTTCCATGAGGAAGGCATGAACCCCGTTTCCCAAACCTGTTGAAACATAGCCGTCAATGGTTTCACCAGTTGAGTAGCAAAAGCCTCAAAGAATTCATTAGTGAGACCATTCCAACCAAGACTTTTATCATTGGGCAAGTGTAACAAAACATCCATAACGTCCGCCTCACGAATATCTATCTCCAAAGTAGTTTGCATGTCATGTGAAACCTGATTGCGGACCAAATCATAGAAAACTGAGCGGGCATGAGTAATTTGGTCCGAAGGTGAAGGAGTAGAACCAAGAAGGTCTAGAAAATAATACCTGCACATATTCACAATAGTCTGAGGATCAATGACCATTTGACCTTCTGGATCCTAGAGTCTAGTCATATTCTCTCGAGCACGCGATGCATGGAGAGCTCGAAAGAACTTATGAGTCTGACAAGCATTGTCTTGCAAATTCTCAGTCAAATTTTGCAATTTGGCCTGTTGATAAGATTTCAACTGAAACTCTTTAATGAGATCCGCCAAACGCATAGCCAATGGCAGCAGAAATACATCATCTGGAGTCTCCACCAGTAGAGAACAAACCAAAGCCAATAATTCCTCCGCTGCTTGTCGACTCCGCCGACAAAGAGAGGCATGATGGATCCCATACTGCCGAACAACCCGCTGCACATTAGAAAGCAATCGTTCAAAAGAAGTATCACCCTGAGAGGAAAAGTCCAATAAAAATCTATCAATCAATTGCTGCATATAACCCTGAAAGATTGAATGCTTCAAATAAGACAAGTTAAAACGCAAAGCGAGTCTATCCAAAATTTGCTTAAAAGGTGCAATGGGGTGAACAAGTATCTCAAGCTGTAGAGGAAAATGGTCCGACAAGGCATATTGCTGCAACACTTTCATTTCCAGCATCTTAGGAAGAAAAGCATCATCCTGCATTATGTACATGCGGTCCAACCGCGACCATGTACTTGTGTACTGCGCCGAATGAAAAGTAAACCTTGTAGAAGAAGGGTGTAGCCATGAACAAAAGATCTTGCTTAAGTACGGCAAGAGCAAACGCATTCCACACACGGCTTTCCGGAGCGTCCATCACCGAATGTTCTGATGTGGACTGCGAAGGATCAACATACATATTAAAATCCCCCATCAAAAAACCCCGTCTGCCAAGTGACAAGGAGGTCTGCAAAGTATTCCAAAGATCCCGGTGGGATAAAGGGTCATTTGGAGCATAGAGCCCAAGTAACCATAAGATCTCTCCTTCAAATAAAACTTCAATTACCACAAAACGACCATGTACATCATTCTTAATAAGAACCGGCTGATATTTCTCATGGACAATCATAAGCACACCAGAATAATGTATGGCATGTGTACCTGCATAAAACAAGCGAAACCCATGGCAATCCGCAACTTTTCCTACTTCACCGTGACTCTTGTGCTCAACAGCACACAAGACATCCCACTGATTCTCATGCAATAAACTCCACATAGCATGTTGCTTATTGTGAGAACAAATGGCTCGCACATTCCACGTGGCTATCTTCATGTGTATTCAAAAAAAGAAAATCAGGAACGAGGCAAGGCTTGCCTCGATTTAACCTTTTCTGCTAGAATGTCAAGAACTCTCTCATCTAGAAAATCAGCTAACACGGCAAAAGAGTTTTGATGGCCAGATTTCAAGGTAGATGGTGTATCCACTGTCTTGGGGATGGAACGGGGATAACGACGATCCCAAGGGGTAATCACATTACCTCTAGCATCAAAAGAGAACTTACCAGGTGGGCCCTTCGAACCATCCGTATATACTTTCATAGTAGGCTGATTGTGAGGAGCCGAAGAAACCCTAGCATGAGTAGTGTGCTCTGAAGACAACATGTCTTTCCTGCACGTATAAGTACTCAAGGAATCTTGTGAAGCATTAGGCACAGTATCCGCCATGCCAGCATCAAATCTTTTACCTTTTCTTGCACGTACATCCACCCAGTCATTATCATGGGAATCCAAACCCGAAACATGTTGTTTGTCTTTATCCAAAACTTTAGGTGACTGGGTCGCATCCTGCGACGGAGCATCAAGCACCATATCTTCCATGGGAGACAAAACATGCTCAGCATCTGAAGCCGGTTGCTTTGCTGGACATTCGGCCATAAAATGCCCCAATGTTCCACACGAAAAACAATGCCCTGCAAAGTTACCCCATTTCAAACAAAAGTACAAAGGATGCATGCCAAAGCAATTAAGACCTAACCAAGCAGGCCTTTTCCGAGCAGTGTCCCATAAAATATACAAACGGTTACGATTCGTGGCCCTTAGGCTCGGGTGAACCAAAATAGTGCCCACAACGGCCATAGCATCCTTTAACAGTGGCCAATCAACAGCCGGACAGTTTTCCACTTCAACCCACACCGGGCATTCGTGTTGAAGCAAGCGCTGAAAATCTGCCATTGGGCGCCATGGCACAACAAGGACCAAACGGCGATCAAAGAACAATGGCAGTTTAGACAGCAGATCGGCACAATGCTTCTCGGATTTCAACAGCACCTCATAAAAGCCATGGGGCCCAACAAAAATCTCTTCAATACACTCCCCTTGTAGTAGACTTTGCAGCCAGTGGTGAATATAGAAAAGCACTCAGATCCTACCAGTGAAGAAGAGTATAACAACACGTTCATAAAACACCGAGAATGAATGCAAAACATTTTTAGGATCCACAGTAGCTTCCAGAACATCTTCAATTTCAGAGTCAGAAAACGCTTCACGATTATGTTGAACATCTTCAATTTCAGAGTCAGAAAACGCTTCATGATTATGTGTTTGAGAGCCTTCAAAGTAGTAGACGTCCACGGCAGCAATGGCAGGAAATACGTTAGCATTGGTAGCATAATTGTCTGAGCCACTTTGAGGCGGACATGGAATGGCCACGCTTGCGACTTCCAATACATAAACTTCGCTGCCAATTTTTGTGAAATCCACCCCAGTAGGTCCTTTGGCCGTACATCCACCCCCAATGGGTATCCAAGATGCCTGACAATGGAGCCACGGGAAACCACCTGGCCCTGCCAGCCTAATAACTGTAAATCAGGCTCCGTGCAACTGAGAATGGCTGACTTAAAGGCATTGATGCGAAGACCAGAGGCCTGACCAAAGAGCGTCCAAACATCTAATGCCTTTCGAATGTTGTCCCTGTCCACCCGCAAAATCATACAGGTGTCATCAGCCAAAGATTGGCTAATGAAGTGCTGCCCCAAAGGAAGAGACAATCCTGCCAGCTGAGCAGAAGCCGCCATTGAGGATAACATTGAAAGGACCGGGTGAGTCGCCAGGGCAAAGAAGAGAGGACTCAAAGGGCAACCCTGTCTGACCGAGCGTGCAAGGACAAATGGCTCTGTAACCCCACCATTGAGCATAACTCTTGAAGAAGCCGCAGCACTAATGATGTAGATCAATCGGGACATCCGAGTACCAAAGTCCATAGCAGACATGAGATCTGCAATGAAAGACCAGTCCACATAGTCAAACGCCTTTTCCAAGTCCAATTGAATCAATACCACTTCCTAACTGGAGTGCCGCGCATAGTCAATAGCCATTTGCACATTTAAGATATTATACAGAATGTTGCGGCCCTTAATGAAACCATATTGGAGAGGATGCACAATAGCTGGAAGGTGCTTGTGAAGCCGATTCGCCAGCACTTTGGAGAAGATTTTATACATCGAGCCCATCAAAGAAATTGGTCTCCAGTGTTGCAGCATTGACGGCGAAGGGACCTTTGGAATCAGTTTGATAAGGCCTTCTTTCCATGAGGAAGGCATGACCCCTGTTCCCCAAACCTGCTGAAACATGACCGCCAATGGCACCAACTGCGTGGCCGAGTATCAAAGAATTCATTAGTGAGACCATCCCAACCAGGACTTTTATCCTTAGGCAGGTGCAACAAAACATCCATAACCTCCTCCTCGCAAATATCCGCCTCCAAAGTGGCTTGCATATCAAGTGGAACCTGCTAGCGGACCAGATGATAGAAGACCGAGCGGGCATGCGTAACCTGGCTAGAAAGCGAGGGAGAAGAACCCAGAAGTTCCATAAAATAATTTCTGCACATATTGACAATGGTCTGCGGATCAGTGACCATGCGACCTTCCGAATCCTGGAGTCTAGTCAGATTTTCGCGAGCCGGAGAAGCATGCAAGGCGCGAAAGAACTTATTGTTAGAGTTCATAGCCTGTTTTTTAGGCAGCAGCACAGCTGGTCCAGCAGTCGGACCAGCTGCACAGTCGGACTGTGCAGTCGGACTGCCACGTGGAAGTCTGACTGCCTGCAGCTATTTTTATCAGGCTGCGCGCCATTTTTGAGCCCCGTTCTAGGTGATTTTTCGCCTATTTATTGCTGACGTTTTCAGCAGTCTGGCCACTATTCTCTGTCGCAGATTACAGACCGGTGCCGTGCAGATTTCTGTCTCTGTTCACAGATTTCAGACAGCAGACAATGCAGACTGCAGCAGACTTCGAGGTGGACAGCAGGTCGCATCGTCGAGGTGGAGACACGCAGTCCAGCGCACTGCGCCCGTGTATATCTTTGTATTCAGCATTCTTTATACAGCAGATCTTCATTGTACACTGTCTCTTTCTCTCCCTTTTCTCTCTGCGTTCTCTCTCTCTCAGTCCTACGCTTCCGCACCGCTGCACTCTGACATGGTATCAGAGCAGTGTTTGAGGGCTGACTGAGCGCAGAATCAACCTGAAAAGGAGTTTCCATCGCGACACAAATTTGCGTTTTTTGCGTTTAAGGGCAGACAGGAGGGCTGCGCCTTGGAACAAGGCTGAAACGAGTGTGGGCGCACAGGAAAGGAGTACAGGTGGTGGATTTGCTGCTGTATACTGCTGTTTTACGCGGAGAAAGTTTGAGTTTTCAACCTAAAAGTGCAGGTTTTGCTTTTTCATCGCCTCCGGCGGGTGAAGAAGCTTCGGGACGCGGAAGAGCCTTAGCAGGCTGAGTTTACCCAGTCAGAGGGGGCTGCTTTTGCGTTTGAGAAGGCATTGCAGGTGAAGATGTCTACAGAGATAGACTTGGAGTTCCAGGCGATTATGGACCGGAAGGTGCCTGTCCTACCGGCTCTTCCTACAGATCAGAAGCTCGACGGCGACAACTACCGCATTTGGCGCGTTATGATGTTGGCCATTCTGGAGTCCTATGATTTGGCGGAGTTGGTACAGGAAGATATTGACCGGCCTTTGGTAAGAGATGAGTCCAAACTCTCTTCCAATGCTCGTGCGGAGTTGGCCAGGGCCCAGTCTCATTGGGACAAACTGAATGCCAGGATTCAATCCTTTCTCTTTCTATCATGCACTACAGCCGTGATCGCTCACATCGAGCACTTGACGGTGGCTCGTGAGATATGGCTGGAGCTTGATCAAATGTACAATCGGATGACTCTGATGAAGAGGGTTTCTTTGGAGGTACAGATGCGGACCTTGTCCGTCAATAAGTCTTCTTCGCTAAGGGAACACATTAACAAGCTAAGGCAGCTACAGATGCAGGTTCAAAATGCGGGGAAGCCAATTTCCTCCGAAGACATGGCGATTACACTCTTGTCCCAGTTGCCGCCACGATTCGGTACATTTTACTCTGCCCTTATTGCTTCGGGGAGAGAGTCTACTCTTCGGTGGGAAGAGTTGGTTCCTATGGTCTTGAACCAAGAGGAACAGTTAAAGGGACAGAATGCTTCCAAGACGGAGGCGTTGACAGGTCAAGCCTCTCAGAAGAAGGGGACGGACCAAAAGAAGAAGAAGGGGGATAACAAGTCCAAGAAGGACAAGGAGAAGGACAAGGACAAAGACTCCACATGCCATATTTGTGGAAAGACTGGCCATTGGAAGAAGGATTGCCCTGACAAAGACTCCAAGGACACCAAGAACAAGGAAACCAAGGATTCTGGAGTGGTGGCTGCACCCTCATCAGCTGCATTTCTACATTTAGTTATCATTGAGGACGCTTCACCGAATGCTTCTGACGCTGCGATGGCGGCTCCCCAATCTCGAGAGTGGATTATTGATAGTGGTGCCTCACGGCACATGACTCCTTCATCAGATGGTGTTGCCCAGCTGCGACCTTCGCGTGGGCAGGTTCTCATTGGAGACAGCTCTTCAGTTTCTATTGCAGGTCGGGATAATATGCAGCTTATTCCGGATGGACGAGGTGGCACCCATACCTCAGAGGTTTTGCATGTACCAGGATTGGGGTACCATCTCCTTTCAGTTCATAAGATTTGCTCCCTTGGTCTTTTGGTGGAATTTGACAGTTCTACTGTGCGAGTCCTTGATCGTGAATCAAGGAAGGTTCTATCATCTGGATATGAGGAGAACGGCATTTACAAACTGAAGTCTTCCACTGCCCTCTCTTCTCTTCTTCTTACCTCACAGTCACAGTCTGAGTTATGGCATGCTCGGTTTGGTCACCTGAACTATGACTATCTTCGGAAGGCGTCACGTGGACAGCTTGTTCGAGGGTTGCCGGATATAGTGGTGAGCCAGCAGCCATGTGTCTCCTGCATACGGGGGAAGCAGCATAGAGATGTCATTCCCCACACCGCTTCGCGGCGGTCTACTTCACCGATGGAGTTAGTATCTACGGATCTATGTGGCCCTATGCGGAATGAGTCCTTGCGTGGGAACTCGTACTTCATGCTGATCGTGGATGATTATAGCAAGATGACATGGGCCTATTTTTTGGCACTAAAGTCAGAAGCTTTCTCGCACTTCAAGGATTGGCTTCTCTTTGAGGAGAACCGATCAGGCCGGAAGTTGATGACCTTGCGATCCGACAAAGGAGGTGAATTTGTGTCTAATGAATTTGCTCGGTTTTGTGCAGATAGAGAAATTCACCAGGAGTTTGCCAATACTAATACTCCTCAAGAAAATGGTATTCTAGAACGGAAGAACCGCAGTGTGATCGAGATGGCGCGCACCATGATGGAGCACCGACAGACCCCTCAGGTTCTGTGGGCCGAGGCTGTGGCTACTGCAGTCCACATCCTTAATCGATCCCCTACTTCGTCTGTGGAAGGGATGACTCCATTTGAGGCTTATTTTGGGACGAAGCCAGATGTTTCTTACTTTCGGGTCTTTGGGTGTGATGCCTATGTTCACATTCCCAAGGCTCACCGTGACAAATTTGAAGCGGCTTCCCGAAAACAGGTATTTGTTGGCTACAGCTCCCAGTCCCAAGGCTACCGACTGTATGATCCCGTCAAGCGGGATGTATATACTAGCCGTGATGTGCGGTTTGTGGAGGTTCCGGCTTCTTCAACGGGTGAGGAGCATCCCGTTCTTGGAGATCCAGGGGAGAGTTTGGCTCCTTCTACAGTTCCACTGGAGCCTGTGCCGTTTGATTATGATTCTGTTTCTGACACAGAGTCTACTGTTCCACCGGATCCTTCTGAGGAGTTACCACCGGTGGACATTCCAGAGTCTTCTACTGATGGAGAACAACGAGGGGAGGTTCGGCCTCCTCCTCGCTGGGCCCGTGACACACTCCGTGATTCAGGGATCGAGGGGGTTCCTGAGGAGTGGGGACCGCAGGATGGTCCGCGGCGGTCACGGAGGCACCAGGCGCATTCTTCGGAGCTTGTTTGCTCCAATTATTGTTTGATGTCCCAAGTTATGCAGGATCGAGAGCCCACCTCCGTGAAGGAGGCTTTACAGTCCGCCCCATGGAAGAAAGCTATGGAAGCTGAGTTGGAGGCTATTGAGAGGAATGGCACTTGGTCACTTGTGCCACGCCCCCCGAAGAAGAAGGTGATTGGAGTCAAGTGGGTCTTCAAGACCAAATATCTCAGTGATGGTACTTTGGATAAGCACAAGGCTCGCCTTGTTGCTAAGGGTTTTGCCCAGCGCCCAGGGATTGACTGTCATGACACCTTTGCCCCTACAGCTCGTATGGCAACCATTAGAGCTGTTCTTGCTTTGGCTGGCCATAGGAGATGGCCTGTTTATCAATTGGATGTGAAGTCGGCCTTCCTGAATGGTGATTTGAAGGAGGAGAGCTACGTTGAGCAGCCTCCTGGCTTTGGTTCTTCGGATGGGAAAGTCTACAGGTTGAAGAAGGCCCTGTATGGTCTCAAGCAGGCCCCGCGAGCTTGGAACGAGAAGATTGATTCGTTCCTCCAAACTCAGTTGGGATATCGGCGGTCCAAGGCCGATCCGCAGCTGTATGTTCACACTTCCGAGGATGGTTGTGTGCTGTTTGTATTATATGTTGATGATTTGATTGTCACAGGTGATGATGCACAGCAGGTCCAGGAGACAAAGTCAGCTTTACATCGGACGTTCGTGATGACGGATTTGGGGCTACTCCATTTCTTTTTAGGCCATGAGATTTATCAGTCTGAGAGGGGGATCTTTATCTCCCAACAGAGATATGTACAGGAGCTCTTGGTGTCTTTTGAGATGGAAGATTGTCGGGCCCTCTCTACTCCTATGGATCCGAACTGGAAGGCCACTTCCCACTCAGCTTCTCCTTTGGCGGATGCTTCCCGCTATCGACAGTTGATAGGGTCCTTGATTTGGCTTCTCAACACGAGGGTTGATCTATGTTTTGCTGTTGGGCTCTTGGCAGGGTTCATGAGTAAACCTAAGACGGTGCATTGGCAGGCTGCTCAGAGGATACTTCGGTATCTGAGGGGGACGTCTGATTTGGGGATTCATTACCCCGCAGGGACAGATGGGTCTGATCTTGTACTTGCAGGTTGGCGCGACTCGGATTGGGCCGGTGACGTGGACCACAGGCGGTCTACAACAGGTTACTGCTTTACTTTGGGTGCAGGTGTTATTTCATGGAGTAGCAAGAAGCAGCCCACGGTAGCCCTTTCGTCTACTGAGGCGGAGTATCGGGCCGCATCTTCCACCACATGCGAGGTAGTGTGGCTTCGGAGATTGTTGGAGGAGCTTGGGTGCCCCCAGACTCGTCCTACATTGCTGCGATGTGACAATGAGAGTTGCATTGCCTTGGCAAGAAATCCTGTTTTTCATGCCCGGACGAAGCACATTGAGATTCAGTACCACTTCATTCGAGAAAAGCTTCTGGATGAGACCATCACTGTGGAGTATTGCAAGACGGAGGATAATCTTGCGGATTTGTTTACGAAGGCGCTTCCTCAGGCTCTACTTCGGCAACATTCCAGATCCCTCAGGCTTCTACCCTGTCCAGGCTCTGAGAGGGGGTGTTAGAGTTCATAGCCTGTTTTTTAGGCAACAGCACAGCTGGTCCAGCAGTCGGACCAGCTACACAGTCGGACTGTGCAGTCGGACTGCCACGTGGCAGTCCGACTGCCTGCAGCTATTTTTATCAGGCTGCGCCCCATTTTTGAGCCCCGTTCTAGGTGATTTTTCGCCTATTTGTTGCTGACGTTTTCAGCAGTCTGGCCACTATTCTCTGTCGCAGATTACAGACCGGTGCCGTGCAGATTTCTGTCTCTGTTCACAGATTTCAGACAGCAGACAGTGCAGATTGCAGCAGACTTCGAGGTGGACAGCAGGTCGCATCGTCGAGGTGGAGACACGCAGTCCAGCGCACTGCGCCCGTGTATATCTTTGTATTCAGCATTCTTTATACAGCAGATCTTCATTGTACACTGTCTCTTTCTCTCCCTTTTCTCTCTGCGTTCTCTCTCTCTCAGTCCTACGCTTCCGCACCGCTGCACTCTGACACTTATGAGACTGGCAGGCACTATCTTGCAATGTGTCAGTCAAGTTATGCAGCTTGGCCTGCTGATAAGATTTCAACTGAAACACTTGAATAAGATGGGCCAATCGCCTCTCCAGTGACAGCAGAAAATCATCATCTGGGGAATCCACGAGCAAGGAACGGACCAAACCCAATAAGTCCTCTGCTGCATGTCGACGTCGCCGACAAAGAGAGGCATGATGCATCCCATACTGCCGAGGAACCCGCTGCACATTAGAGAGCAGCCGTGCAAATGACGCCAAGCCCTCAGAGGCGAAGTCCAATAAGA
Source organism: Lygodium microphyllum (assembly GCF_053477565.2). NCBI lineage: Eukaryota > Viridiplantae > Streptophyta > Polypodiopsida > Schizaeales > Lygodiaceae > Lygodium > Lygodium microphyllum. Next base: position 77,249,377 of record NC_141163.1, on the reverse strand, counting down.
ACCTCTCAATCAATTGCTACATATAGCCCTGAAAAATTGGATGCTTCAAATAAGAGGAGTTGAAACGTAAAGGGAGCCTATCCAGCAACTACATAAAAGGTGCAATAGGTTGTGCCCGCATCTCAAGCTGGAGGGGGAAATGATCCGACAACGCATATTGCTGCAAGACCTTCATTTCCAGCATCTCGGGAAGGAAATCATCCCCCTGCATGATATACATTCGGTCCAACCGCGACCAAGTAGTTGCATATTGTGCAAAATGAAAAGTAAACCCTGAAAAGGAAGGGTGAAGCCACGACCAAAGATCTTGCTTAAGTACGCGCAAAGCAAAGGAATTCCGCACCCGGCTTTCCGGCGTATCCATTACCGAATGCCCTGAAGTGGACTGAGAAGAGTCAACACACATATTGAAATCTCCCATCAAAAACCCCCTTCGGCCAAGTGACATGGAAGCCTGCAAAGTCGACCAAAGATCCCGTCGGGAGGCGGGATCATTCGGAACATAGAGGCCCAGCAACCATAAAATCTCTCCTTCAAATAAGACTTCGATTATCAGAAAGCGGCCCTGCACGTCATTTTTAACAAGAACAGGCTGGAATTTCTCATGGACAATCATCAGCACGCCCGAATAGTGCGTAGCATGTGTCCCTGCATAAAACAGACGGAATCCATGACAATCCACAACTTTTCCTGCTTCATCGTGACTTTTGTGCTCAACTGCACACAATACATCCCACTGGTTCTCATGCAAGACAGTCCACATGGCATGTTGCTTATGGCGAGAGCAAATGCCTCGCACATTCCACGTGGCTATCTTCATATATCTTCAAAAAAAGGAAGTCAGGAACGAGGCGCCTGTTGCCTCGATTTCACCTTTTCCGCGAGAGCATCCAGGACACCCTCATCTAGAAAATCAGCCAATACTGCAAACGAATTCTGGCGACCTGCTTTAGAGGTAGAAGGAAAATCCACTGCCTTGGGAGTGGGGCGGGGATAACGCCGATCCCAGGGTGTAATCACATTACCTTTTGTATCAAACGCCAGCTTAGCAGGTGGGCCCTTGGGACCGTCTGTATAGACTTTCCTTGTAGACTGATTACGGAGGGCAGACGGGGCCATAGTACGCGCAGCCTGCTGTGAAGTGAACATTTCTTTCCTGCGCATATACGTGCGCACGGAATCCTGTGAAGCATTAGGCCCAGGATCCGCCAAGCCTGCATCCAACTTTTTACCTTTTTTTTGACATGCCTCAATCCAATCAGTGCTACGGGAATCCAAACCCAGGACCTGTTGTTTGCCTTTATCCACGACATTAGGTGGCTGAAGGGCCTCTTGTGCCGGGGCATCAAGCACCATGTCATCCTTAGGCAGCACAACCTGCGCATCCTCGGAAGACGGTTGCCTTTCAAGGCATTCGGCCATAAAATGCCCCAATTTACCACATGAAAAGCAGTGCCCTGCAAAGTTGCCCCATTTCAAGCGAAAATGCAAAGGATGCATGCCAGAACAATTGAGGCGAAGCCACGCAGGCCTTTTCCTGGCCGTGTCCCATAACATGCATAAACGGTTTCGATTCATAGCCCTGAGGCTTGGGGGAACCAGCACTGTTCCCACCACTGCCATCGCATCCTTCAACAATGGCCAATAGACCGCCGGACAATTTTCCACTTCCACCCACACCGGCCATTCTCGTTGAAGCAGACGCTGGAAGTCGCCCAAAGGGCACCATGGTACAACATGGACCAAGCGGCGATCAAAGAATAATGGCAACTTGGACAGGAGCTCAGCTCGATGTGTTTCCGATTTCAACAGCACCTCATAAAAGCCGCGAGGTCCAAGGAAGATCTCCTCAACACACTCCCCTTGCAATAAATGGTGCATCCACTGGCGAATATGTGAAGGCACTGGGATCCTGCCAGTGAAGAAAAGTATAACAGCACGGTCATAAAACACCGAGAAGGACCGCAAGACTGATTTCGGGTCCACCGTGGCTTCTAGCACATCATCAGTTTCCGCATCACAAAAAGTTTCATTATTATGCTGGACATAATCGCCAAGCAGAGTATTAGCAAAGTCCAGCAAATGCTCCCAGTCAATCTCCTGCGAATCCACAGGATCAGAGGCAACCTACGCATAGGAACGTTCCTGAGGACCCATTGGCTCATCAGAAGTATCCTTGGAGCGTTTGCCCGCAAGCGGCAATTCAAAACCCGGAGGCATCTCTTCCGTGCACGGCACCATATCCTCCGGCTCCTCTGTATCGGAATCAGAGCCAAGGGCTGCCACCGTCCGGTCTAGAAAATTCATATCCACGCCAGCCATACTGCTGTCTTCTCCCTGAAGAAGTCGTCAGGCGGCAGTCGTCAGATGGGTCTCCAGGCAGCGCACAGGTCGAGGCGATCCTCTCTCTCTCGCTCTCGGTTGCCTTAGCTCTGCACGCGGACGTAAAGCAGGGGACCACAGGCGAACAGGCGTGCACTCATTCAAGCGTCTCTCTCTCTCTCTCTCTCTCTCTCTCTCTCTCTCTCTCTCTCTCTCTCTCTCTCTCTCTCTCTCTCTCTCTCTCTCTCTCTCTGTCTGTGTGTGTGTGTGTGTGTGTGTGTATGTGTGTGTGTACAGGAGTACACAGGTCAGGTCGCGCAGGGCAGGGCAGGGCGGCGCGCAGGGCAGGGCAGAGCGACACGCAGGGCAGGGCGGCGCGCAGGGGGTAACGAGGGAAAGCAGACGCAGACGAAGGAAGGTAGCAGACGCAGACGACGGACGACTAGTGCAGGTCTGACCAAGGACGCAGGGCTGACGAGGACGGGCGACGGGCGCAGTACTGGTGGCGACAGGCGCAGGTCAGGTGACGACGAGCGCAGGTCTGACGACGGGCGAAGACAAACAGGCGTGACGGCGGGCAGGTCAGGCGCGACGGCCAAGGACAGGCAGACGTGACGGCGGGCGAAGGACAAACAACCGGCAGCCGAACCGCACGCGCAGGCGGCAACATCGCCATCACTTCTCTCCCCGCCATCACTCCAACAGCCCCTCTCTCTCTCTCTCTCTCTCTCTCTCTCTCTCTCTCTCTCTCTCTCTCTCTCTCTCTCTCTCTTCCCCCCCCTCTCTCTCTCTCTCTCTCTCTCCCCCCCCCTCTCTCTCTCTCTCTCTCTCTCTCTCTCTCTCTCTCTCTCTCTCTCTCTCTCTCTCTCTCTCTCTCTCTCTCTCTCTCTCTCTCCGTAAAAGTCTCTCTCTCTTTTTTCGTAAAAGGTAATTGTATTAATTACGAAAAAGGTACAAGTTTTCATGATTACAAGATACACGATGGCTCTACCCCATCGTGTGTAAAGAGCACACTATCTCTTTACAAGAACCAAATGACCTAAGAGTTACAAAGTTATGGCAAAGACGCAGAGGAAATTGCCGTATGCCAAGGACGTAAGTCCTCCCGAGAGAGCATGTCAGAGTGCCAGAGAAGATCTATCTGCCAGTACAAGAGACCCTTATGCCTAGCAATATGCCGCTGAACATTATAGGCGGAATCAAAAAGAAAAGCATTCTGAATGGTCCAGTTATGCCAACAGCCCCAATATCGAAGAAAGTGAAACACGATCCTCATATGTGGCTGTGTCGGTGTGGGGTATTTGGGCTGCACAAAAACCCAATCAAACGGGCGTAGCGATAAACCAACCACCACTCGCCAAACGGCTGACAAGAATGACCAGATTTTCTTAGCGATGGGGCAAGAAATAAATCTGTGACGGGCGGATTCCACAGTAGTGGTGCAAAAGAAACAGTTGCCGTTGGAGATTCGACGCTTGGAAAGAGCTGAAGCAAGCGGAAGACCACCAATCATCACCCTCCAAAGAAAGACCTTATATTTGAAGGGTGTCTTGTTCAACCAGCCCTCCATCACAGTTGCCCTCCACCATGACCGGGATTTACGCAATCCCCATAGAGTATTAGCTTTAGTAACCAGCCATTGATGATCTTTAATCAAAAGATGATACACCTGGTTAGTGGAAGCCTTTTCTAAATTCAGCCGGCCTGCAAAGTCCTAGTCCTGCCAGGGACGATCCAAAGCAAGGGCAGGAAAGGGGTGTCTGCTCTGGAGCACCATCAAAAGCTGTTCCCATAAATGCCTCTATCCACGAGGAATCCTAAAAAGCCTCCTTGCTCTACGAAAGGATATCAACACATTGCGACTGGCAAGGGTGGCATCCGCGACTGAAGTTAAGCCCAAATGTGCCATACGGTTGAATTGTGGTCGAAGCTCATGTTTACCTTCCCACGAAAGTAACCGCGAGACTGCCAACAATTCCAATTGAAAAGAATTAGTAGCTAAGCGATCCTCCGCTGGATACCACTGAGCCTTCCGGAGGACCGGTCTCCAAGAACATACCAAATGGGCAAGCAGAGATAAAGAAGGATTGGAAAACTAAGAATCGCCATTAAGAACATGCCACCAAGAACTCCGTATTTGGGTATTACCATGTAGACGCCCGTGATCCTCAAGAAAATAACATGCTATAACGACCCATGGATGATGATCCGAGCACATGGCGCGGAAAAGAGACCAACAGAGTGCCAGCATATGAGTTTGGGCATCTAAAATAGCCCCTCCACCCATGTGTTTGGGGGTGCACGCATGCGACTAAGAAATATAGGAAATGCCTACATGCATGGAATCCTTCTTCCATAACATGAAATGAATAGACTGAGTAAGAGCATTCAGTGTAGTAGTAGTCTAGGGCAGCAATGGCAAGAAATATGTGAGCATTGGCAACATAATTGTCTGGGCTACTTTGAGGCGAACATGGAAGGGCTAGGCCTGATACTTCCAATACAGAAACTTAGCCGACAGTTTCTGTGAAATCCACTGTAGTAGCTGCTTTGGGGGAACATCAACACCCAAAGGGTACCCAAGGTGCCTGACAATGGAGCCACGGGGAATAACCATACCCTGCCAGTCCAATGACTGCAAATCCAACTCCGTGCAGCTGAGAATGGCTGATTTCAAAGCATTGATACGAAGACCGGAAGCCTGACCAAAGAGAGCCCAAACATCTAATGCTTTGCGAGGGTTGTCCTTGTCCGCACGCAGAATCATAAAGCTGTCATCAGCCGAGGATTGACTAATGAAGTGCTGTCCAGAAGGAAACGACAATCCAACCAACTGAGTAGAAGCTACCATATGAGATAACATCGAAAGAACTGGATGAGTCGCAAGGGCAAAGAAGAGAGGGCTCAAAGGGCATCCATGTCTGACAGAGCGGCCAAGGACAAATGGCTCAGTAACGCCTCCATTCAGCATGACTCGCGAAGACGCTGCAGCACTGATGGTGTAAATCAGACGAGACATCCAAGCACCAAAGCCCATAGTAGACATAAGTTCTGCAATGAAAGACCAGTCCAGATAATCAAAAGCCTTTTCCAGGTCCAATTGAATCAGTAGGACCTCCTGATTAGAATGTCTTGCATAATCAATCGCCAGTTGCGCATTTAATACATTGTGTAGAATGTTTCGGCCCTTAATGAAAGCATATTGGAGAGGATGCACAATGGCAGGAAGATGCTTATGGAGCCGATTCGCCATTACTTTGGAAAAGATTTTATACATAGAATCCATCAAAGAAATTGGGCGCCAATGTTTCAACATAGACGGCGAAGGAACTTTTGGAAGCAGTTTAATAAGTCATTCTTTCCATGAGGAAGGCATGATCCCCGTTTCCCACACATGCTAAAACAGAGCCATCAATGGTTTCGCCAGTTGGGTAGCAAAAACCTCAAAGAACTCATTGGTGAGACCATCCCAGCCACGACTTTCATCCTTGGGCAAGTGTAACAAAACATCCATAACCTTACACAAATATCTATCTCCATAGTAGCTTGCATGTCCTACGGAACCTGATTGTAAACCAGATCATAAAAAACTGAACGGGCATGAGTAATTTGGCCTGAAGGTGGAGAAGTGGAACCAAGAAGGTCGAGGAAATAATTCCTACACATATTCACAATACTCTCTCTCTCTCTCTCTCTCTCTCTCTCTCTCTCTCTCTCTCTCTCTCTCTCTCTCTCTCTCTCTCTCTCTCTTTCGTAAAAGGTAATTGTATTAATTACGAAAAAAGTACAAGATTACTTGATTACAAGATACATGACGACAATCTAAGTCATCATGTGAAGAGGTTCTAAGTACTACAAGTTACAACGTCATGGCAAAGATGCAGAGGAAATTGCCATATGCCAGGGACGTAAGTCCTCCCTAGAGAGCAAATCAGAATGCCGGAGAAAATCCAACTGCCAATACAAGAGGCCCTTAAGCCTCGCAATATGCCGCTGAAAATTATAGGCGGAGTCAAAAAGAAAAGCATTCCGAATGGTCCAGTTATGCCAGCAGCCCCAATATCGAAGAAAATGAAACACGAGCTTCATATGTGGCTGTGCAGGAGCGGGGTATTTGGGCTGCCCGAAAACCTAATCAAAGGGGCGCAGGGTGAAACCAACCACTCCTTGCCAAACAGCCGACAAAAATAACCAGACTTTCTTTGCGATGGGGCAAGAAATAAATCGGTGGCGGGCGGATTCCACAGCAGTGGTGCAAAAGAAACAGTGGCCATTGGAGATTCGTCGCTTGGAAAGAGCCGAAGCAAGCGGAAGACCACCAATCATCATTCTCCAAAGAAAGACTTTACATTTGAAGGGTGTCTTGTTCAACCAGCCCACCATCACAGTTTCCCTCCACCATGACCGGGATTCACGTAATCCCCATAAAGCATTCGCTTTGGTGGCGAGCCATTGACGATCTTTAATCAGAATATGATACACTTGGTTAGCAAAAGCTTTGCTTAAAGTCAGCCGGCCTTGTAGGTCCCAATCCTGCTAGGGATGATCCGAAGCAAGGGCAGGAAAGGGTTGTCTGCTCTGGAGCACCCTCAAAAGCTGTTCCCATAAAGGCCAGTATCCACGAGGGATCCTGAAAAGCCTCCTAGCTGTACGAAAAGATATAAGCACATTGCGACTGGCAAGGGTGGCATCCGCAACTGAAGACAAACCCAAACGGGCCATCCGGTTGAATCGGGGTCTAAGGTCCTGTTTACCTTCTCATGCAAGTAAACGCGAGACTGCCAGCAACTCCAATTGAAAAGAGTTAGTAGCTAAGCGATCCTCCGCTGGATGCCACTGAGCCTTCTGGAGGACCTGTTTCCAAGAACACACCAAATGAGTAAGCAGCGACGAAGAAGAACTGGAGAACCGCGAATCAGCATTAAGAACATGCCACCAAGAACTCCGGATTTGGGTATTGCCATGTAGAAGCCCATGGCCCTCAAGGAAATAACGAGCTATATCAACCCATGGATGATGATCCGAGCACATGGCGCGGAAAAGCGACCAACGGAGTGCCTGCATGTGAGTTTGGGCATCTAAAATAGCTCCGCCACCCATGCGTTTGGGGGTGCACGCATGCGACCAAGAGATCCAGGAAATACCTGCATGCAATGAGTCTTTCTTCCATAGCATGAAACGAATAGACTGAGTAAGAACATTGAGAGTCGTAGTAGTCCAGGGCAACAATGGCAAGAAATATGTGAGCATTGGCAACATAATAGTCTGGGCCACTTTGAGGCGAACATGGAAAGGCCATGCTTGAGATTTCCAATACATAAACTTAGCCACCATTTTCTAAGAAATCCACTGCAGAAGCTGCTTTGGGGGAATATCAACACCCAAAGGGTACCCAAGGTGCCTGACAATGGAGCCACGAGGAACAACCAGACCCTGCCAGTCCAAGGACTGCAAATCCAACTCCGTGCAGCTGAGAATGGCTGATTTGAGGGCATTGATACGAAGGCCGGACGCCTGACCAAAGAGGCTCCAAACATCCAATGCTCTTCGAAGGTTATCCCTGTCCGCACGCAAAATCATAAAAGTATCATCTGCCAGGGATTGGCTAATGAAGTGCTGTCCTGTAGGAAGCGACAGTCCGGCCAACTGAGAAGAGGCTGCCATATGAGATAACATCGAAAGAACTGGATGTGTTGCAAGGGCAAAAAATAGAGGGCTCAAAGGGCACCCTTGTCTGACAGAGCGGGCAAGGACAAATGGCTCAGTAACACCTCCGTTCAGCATGACCCGCAAAGATGCTGCAGCGCTAATGGTGTATGTTAGACGAGACATCCGCGGACCAAAGCCCATAGCAGACATAAGTTCAGCAACGAAAGACCAGTCTAGATAGTCAAAAGCCTTTTCCAGGTCCAGTTGAATCAGTACGACCTCCTGATTGGAATGCCTGGCATAATCAATTGCCAGTTGAGCATTCAAGACATTGTGTAGGATATTTCGGCCCTTGATGAAACCATACTGGAGAGGGTGCACAATGGCCGGGAGATGCTTATGGAGCCGATTCGCCATTACTTTGGAAAAGATTTTGTACATTGAGCCCATCAAAGAAATTGGGCGCCACTGTGTCAACTTAGATGGCGAAGGAGCTTTTGGAAGCAGTTTAATAAGGCCTTCTTTCCATGAGGAAGGCATGATCCCCGTTTCCCACACCTGCTGAAACAAAGCCTGCAAAGGTTTCACCAGTTGGGTAGCAAAAGCTTCAAAGAACTCATTAGTGAGACCATCCAACCGGGCTTTTATCCTTAGGCAAGTGTAACAAGACGTCCATAACCTCTGCCTCACAAATATCGGACTCCATAGTAGCTTCCATGTCCTGCGGAAGCTGATTGCGGACCAGGTCATAAAAAGCCGAACGGGCCTGAGTAATTTGGACCGAAGGTGGAGAAGTGGAACCGAGAAGGTCACGGAAATAATTCCTGCACATATGCACAATAGTCTGCGTATCCAGGATAGGGTGGCCTTCTACATCCTTGAGTCTGGTCATATTTTCTCGAGCAGGAGAGGCATGGAGAGCTCGAAAGAACTTAAGGGTCTGACATGCACTATCTTGCAAAGTTTCCGTCAGATGTTGCAATTTGGCCTGCTGATATGATTTCAACTGGAATGCTTTAATAAGATCAGCCACCCGCATGTCCAGTGCGAGCAGGAATGCATCATCCGGAGTGTCCACCAGCAGAGAACGAACCAAAGCCAGCAAATCCTCTGCTGCCTTGCGACGCTGCCGACAAAGAGAGGCATGATAAATCCCATACTGCCGAGCAACCCGCTGCACATTAGAGAGCAATCTTTCAAAAGACGCAGTGCCCTGCGAAGATAAGTCCAAGACGAATCTGTCAATCAATTGCTGCATATAGCCCTGAAAGAGTGCATGCTTCAGGTAAGATGAGTTGAAGCGCAAAGGGAGTCGGTCCAGAAATCGCTTGAAAGGTGCAATGGGTTGTGCAAGCAGCTCAAGCTGCAGAGGGAAATGGTCTAACAAGGCATATTGCTGCAACACTTTGATGTCGAGCATCTCGGGAAGAAAATCATCATTCTGCATGATATATATACGATCCAATCGCGACCATGTTGTTGCATACTGGGCAGAATGGAAAGTAAACCCTGTAGAAGACGGGTGTAGCCAGGACCAGAGATCTTGCTTAAGAACAGCAAGAGCCGACTCATGCCACATACGACTTTCCGGCGCGTCCATTACCGAATGCTCTAATGTGGACTGGGAAGAATCCACACACATATTGAAATCCCCCATGAAGAAGCCCCGTCTGCCAAGTGACAAGGAGGTCTGCAAAGTCTGCCAAAGCTCCCGACGAGATAACGAATCATTCGGAGCATAGAGGCCAAGTAACCATAAGATTTCCCCTTCGAATAAAATTTCAATCACCAAAAAGCGGCCATGAACATCATTTTTAATAAGCATAGGCTGATATTTGTCATGTACAATCATGAGCACTCCCGAATAATGCATGGCCTGTGTCCCTGCATAGAACAGTCGAAAGCCATTGCAATCCACCACTTTTCCGGCTTCACCGTGACTCTTGTGCTCAACAGCGCACAGAACATCCCACTGATTTTCATGCAATACAGTCCACATGGCATGTTGCTTGTGGCGAGAACAAATTCCTCGCACATTCCACGTGGCTATTTTCATGTGTAGTTAAAACCAAATCAGGTACGAGGCACAGGTTGCCTCGATTTGACTTTGTCGGCAAGAATGTCCAGGACTCCCTCGTCCAAGAAATCCGCCAACACAGCAAAAGAGTTCTGAGGACCAGATTTGGAAGTAGACGGCATATCTGCTGGCTTGGGGTTGGAACAGGGATACCGACGGTCCCACAGGGTAATGACGTTACCTCTGGTATCAAATGCCAGCTTAGCAGGGGGACCCTTTGGACGATCCGAATACATTTTTCTGGCGGGCTGATGACGGGGGGCAGAGGAAACCATAGCAGGAGCAGAGCGCTTGGAAGACAACATTTCCTTCCTGCGCATATATGTACGCATGGAATCTTGTGAGGTAGTAGGCACAGTATTTTCCATGCCAGCAACAACCCTGTTGCCTTTTTTTGCACGTACTTCCACCCAATCAATGGCGCGGGAATCCAGACCCGAAACCTATTGTTTACATTTGGCCAGAACTTGGGGCTGGTGGATAGCATCCAGCGACGGGGCATCACACACCATATCTTCCATGGGCGGCGCAGCATGGCCAACATCGGAGGTATGTTGCCATTCTGGGCATTCAGCCATAAAATGCCCCAACTGTCCACAGGAAAAGCAATGCCCTGCAAAATTGCCCCATTTCAATCGAAAGTGCAACGGATGCATGCCCGAGCACTTGAGGCACAACCAAGCAGGCCTTTTTCTTGCAGTGTCCCATAGCATACACAAGCGGTTGCGATTCACTGCCCGGAGACTGGGAGGGACCAGAACAGTGCCCACCGCGGCCATAGCATCCTTCAACAGTGGCCAATAAACAGCCGGGCAATTTTCCACTTCTACCCACACAGGGCATTCACGTTGCAGCAGACGCTGAAAATCTGCCATTGGGCGCCATGGAACCACATGAACCAACCGGCGTTCAAAAAATAAAGGCAGTTTAGACAGGAGAGCAGCATGGTGCGTCTCTGATTTCAACAGAACCTCAAAAAACCCTCGGGAGCCAACAAAAATCTCTTCAACACATTCCCCTTGTAGCAGACTGTGCAGCCACTGGCGAATACGGGAAAGCAGTGGGATTCGACCAGTGAAGAAGAGTATCACAGCGCGATCATAAAATACCGAAAAGGAGCGTAGGACAGTTTTTGGGTCCACGGTGGCGTCCAGAACATCATCAGGTGCTGAGTCAGAAAAGGCTTCCTGATTATGTTGAACATAATCGCCAAGCAACGTGTTGGCAAATTCCAGCAAATGCTCCCAGTCAACATCCTGAGAGTCCACAGGATCGGAAGCAACCTGAGCATAGGAATGATCCGGAGGAACACCTATCTCTTCCGAAGTATGCTTGGTACGTTTACCCGCAGGCTGAATGTCGGGACCAGGGGGCATCTCTTCGTTGCACGGAACCATGTCCTCAGGTTCCTCGGCATCAGAATCCGGGCCAAGTGCTGCCACTGTTTGGTCTATGAAATCCAGATCCAAACCAGTCATCGTGTGACGATTTGATCTTGAAGGAGGACTACAAGTCTCTCTCTCTCTCTCTCTCTCTCTCTCTCTCTCTCTCTCTCTCTCTCTCTCTCTCTCTCTCTCTCTCTCTCTCTCTCTCTCTCTCTCTCTCTCTATGTAGCCCAGAGAGCACTCTGAACTGTGCAGGACGCTACTTGCACTACGAGATGATGAGACTCGCTCACCCTTCTCAGCACCACAGCTTGCAGAGTGGCGCCCAGGAGCAGCAGGACGTAGGGCAGATGGTTAGTGGGGCAGCAGATGCAGCATACCTGGACGAGATGCTCTATTCGTCTAACAACCGTCAAGATTAGGGTTACAGCAGGTCGGCCCTTCTGCAAAAATGGGCGAACGCGAGCAGGAGGGCCAGAGGACAACCGGATGATCGAGTCAGGGCAGGCGTCTGCAACGTGGCAAAGTGACGGGACAGTAGTAGATAGGCGTGACGAAACACCCAACAGGTCCCGCAGGTCTGACAGGCGACAACAGCGACCAGCAACGGTCGCTATCACGACCCGCAGGTCAGATTGGCGGCGGCTGGTCAGACGGGCTCTCCTCCTCCCCCTCTCTCTCTCTCTCTCTCTCTCTCTCTCTCTCTCTCATAATGTGCACTTATATTAATCACAAGAAAACTACAAGAGTCACAAAAAAGTAGCAACAGAGACTGTTGTATGCTAAGAAACTAAATCCTCCAGAAAGAGAAGGCCAACATGTTGCACAAGATCCCGTTGCCAATGGAGAAGACCCTTCAACCTAGCGATAGGACTTTGGACCCCAAAGGCTGAAGATGAAGGTATACCGAGTGACTAAGTTATGCCAAGATCACTAGAAGCTAAGAAAATGGAACAATATGTTCATATGTGGCTACGTAGAAGTGGGATATTTTGCCTTGCCAAAGACCCAACTCTCTCTCTCTCTTTCATAATGGGCACTTATATTAATCACAAGAAAACTACAAGAGTCGCAAAAAAGTAGCAACAGAGACTGTTGTATGCTAAGAAACTAAATCCTCCAAAAAGAGAAGGCCAACATGTTGCACAAGATCCCGTTGCCAATGGAGAAGACCCTTCAACCTAGCGATAGGACTTTGGACCCCAAAGGCTGAAGATGAAGGTATACCGAGTGACTAAGTTATGCCAAGATCACTAGAAGCTAAGAAAATGGAACAATATGTTCATATGTGGCTACGTAGAAGTGGGATATTTTGCCTTGCCAAAGACCAAATTAGAGGGATACACAAAAACTCCCACCACAACTCTCCAAATGTCAAACAGTCCAGACTAGATCTTCCTTGCTTAGGAAATAAGCTTGAAATAAATCTGTGGTGAGATGATTCCACAATGGTAAGTACAAAAGAAACAATTTCTATTAGAAATACAGCACTTGGAAAGGGCCAAGGCAAGGGGCAAACCAATGATCAACATTTTCCAAAGAAAGACTTTGCATTTGAATGGAGTCGTAATGATCCATCATTCCATAACAATCAATTTCCACTCAGCCCTGCTTTTATGGAGTCCCCAAACAGCACTAGCCTTGGTCACCAACCAATGATGGTCTCTAATCAAGAGATGATAAATCTAGTTAACCAAAGCATCCTCCAAACACAACCAATTGCAATTGTGTCGAGATCATGTCCCACAAATCATGGTACCCACAAGGAATCCCAAAAGCCCGTTTGGCTGTGTGGAAAAACATCAGCACACTATGAGCCAACAAAGTTGCATCTCCAATAGAAAACAAGCCCAACAATGCCATCCAATTGAACCTAGAGCGATCATCTTGTTTTCCTTCACAAGAGAGCAACCAAGACACAACCACCAATCTGCAAGAAATTAGAGTATAATCTGTCCACTAGGTGTGTATTCATTTTTGAAGAACAACCTTCCGCAAGTATACCAAACAGGTCAAGAGAACAAAAGAAGGAACTGAGAGCTAGGAGTCAATGGTTGAGCATGTGCCACCATGAACCCTAAATTTTAGTATTCCCATGAACAACTCTCGGGTCTTCAAGAAAAAAGTGAACAATAGAGACCCAAGGCTGATGACCAGCACACATGGCTTGAAGTAATGACCAACACAAGAGCAGCCATGTGAGTCTCAACATCTAAAACAGCCCCACTACCCATGCTTTTTGGAGTGTAAACATGACTCCATGAAATCTAAGAAACACCAGCATGCATAGAATCCTTTTTCCATGGCATGAAACAGATGTGGCAAATAATGCCACTCAAATTACCATTGGCCCAAGGCAAAAGAGGCAAATAATAGGTAACCATAGCCTATAGGAAACATAATAGTTTGTGCCACTTTGAGGTGCACATGGAAAGGCCATGCCTGAGATTTCCAGTAAAGAGACTTAGCTTCCAGCTTTTGAGAAATCCATTGCAGCAATTGTTTAGGCTGAACATCAACACCCAAAGGGTAGACCATATGGCACGCAATATTGCCCCATGGAACCAGCCTGATAATTCAGCCAAAGCACACCAAACTTTGCATTGATGACCAGTTGTTATAACATCTTCCCAATTTGGTGGCTTTCACAAGACAATTTTGCAGCAGGAATTTCGAAAATTAACTTTTTGGCAGTCAAAACTTGATGGTTGTTCCAATAAAAATGGGCATTCACTGAATATAACATGTCCTCCAGAAAATCCATGATTACAAGCAACAAACATATAATGAAACAAAACCTACAGTATGAGATTTCAGCCTTAGGAAGACAAAAATGCAAGCATAGCTTTTGACTAGTTTCACACCATAAAATGCTCTGACCCATATACTGATCATAGGGTTTAATGGAAACGTGTAAGAAGGCAGGCAGTTTGGAACAAATTTAAAATTTGCTGACCTGTGTACTTCTCCACGGACCTTCAGGCCCATTTGACCATGATAACTGCGAGCATCACATCCTATGTGAACTAAAGCCTCAGTAACCTGCATAGCCAAAGTGTACTTTTAGAAGTTCCAAGTCACTATGTAGCACTTTGGCAAGAAATGTGATATCTCTTGCTTTTCTAGCAGAGAAGTACAACTGCCTAAGATATAGTGAATGAATTGAAATAGGAAGGTCAATGTAATGTGGTCAATAACTCTAAGCCATTTGTGAGTTTCTCATTTCAAGGATCTAGCCCTAAAAGTGATTATTTGTGTGTTCAAATCTGGATGTTCAAATTTATTCCAGATTTCAAATCATCCTTGTTATGCACAATATCACCTGATCAGTACTTTTACAATTTTATGTTATACAACAGTTATCTCCTGCTTGTGAGCCTCATCACTCGCACATTAGAAGCTTTTCACTAAACCACTTAGCAATCACATTTTTTATTCTTTAGGTCTTTATGACTATGACAAGCTGAATGCTAACATAATAGAGCAAATGATCAAGATCAGTAATGACAAACTTGTGCTATCAATCACCCTAAAACCTGCCATCATTTCTTCACTACCCCAACAAGTAGCATATGATTTCTCCAATCAGTGCACTTATTGTACTTTTCAGCATTGGCACAAAATGGGCATCTCAATGCCTTTTCTGACAAATTCCTAAAGAAGACTAACAGCTTCAGATCCAAGAAGATTGCACTCTGACATTAAAGTGTCTTCGCTCTGACAATGTTGGGGGATATATGTCCAAAGCCTTTCAAGACTTTTGTGACAACAAAGGGATTAAAAGGGAGCTCACTGCCCCTCATAATCCACCCCAAAATGGTGTTGCAGAGCGTATGAACCGGACCATTCAAGACAAGGTCCGTACAATGCTGTCACATGATGCTTTACCTCATGGATTTTGGGCAGAGGCTGTTATGACAGCCGTACACTTGATTAATCAATCACCAAACAAGCCTTTTCGGGCGGGGGGGGGGAGCGGGTTGCGGAGTCCCTCAAGAAGCGTGGTCGAGCAAGCCACCTTCGTATGCTCACTTGAGAGTGTTTGCCTGCGAGGCATTTGTACACATTCACAAGGAAAAACGCATCAAACTTGAGCCAAAGTCCTATAAATGTATTTTCCTAGAATATGGTGATGAAGGTGAAATGGGATATCGATTATGGAATCCTGAGAAAAGAAAAGTAGCACGCAGCAATGATGTTATCTTCCAGGAAGATCGCATGCACAAACAGCTTGAAAAGACAAAGGAGTTCAGAAGGGTAGTATTCAAAGAGGATGTACCAATAGGATAGCAAAGAATGCCTGTTAGACAGAGGATATTTAGGTATATCATAAATACAAATGGTTGTGTGAACTATTGATCTAGTACACTATAATGGCAAAATATCTGAGGGGCAATATGGAAAAAGATGTCTAAGTCCCAGGTCCACAAGAAGGCATCTCTCCTCCTCCTCCTCTCAAAGCCACCTTGCAGAGAGTGTGAATGATCTCTATCCAAACCCTCAAAAGAGTCTCCGTTGTGGATACATCTTGAAGGTCTATAGCGTGGTTACACCTGGCAATCTAAATGTACCAAGCAATAATACTAGCAATCAACTCCAATCTATGACAATGTCCCTGAATCATAGTGAGATGGGATGGGTTTTGGAAATGGGGACAGAGACTAGAATTGCCATTCCTTGTCACCATAAGAGGACACGATTGGGACGGTTTAAGAATATGCTAGAACTAGAACAAGAAACTAGAAAATGGCCATTACATCTTACTATGCCTTGGGTTCATTGTGCCTACGAGTAATTTGGATTGGGATCCTCCTCAAATACTATCCAAGGATGAGAAAACAAAGACTCCCCTAAAAATACTCATATCCACATTTTGAGCCTTATTAGTGATCCAAGCTACATATCCCAAGTTGCCACCATGGTCTCTCTTGTGCCATGAAAGATCATCATGAGGACTCTCCTATATAACTCCTTGGCTTTGGAACAATCCCAACAAGCAATGTCTCTGCGTCTCCTCCAACTCACTACCATAGTTTTTATCTTACACATATGATTGCTAATGTAGACATGAAATCTGGAGTATGATATCATGTTTCAAACTTGACCCCTTACTTTCCATGGGTTACAACTAGAAAAAGCACAAAACCTAATGATTTTATCAAACAAGGTGTCGCTTCCTATAGACAACATCGTATGACAGTAACCACCATCTATGCTTAAATTGTTTCTTGATTCATTGATTGGAAATCAAAGTCTAAATTTTCGGTGAATCAATGTGTGTCTTGATCATTGAATGCCTTACTAGTAGTGACTATTTTGTAGTGACTTCCAATTTTTCACTCAGCTCATTATCTTAATTGCTCTAGATACATTTTTACTAGTTTTTAAAATTGATATTAGGGCAACATATAATTCAGTCCCTAGGCAAGAATCATACTCCAATGATACTTTCATACCCATCTACGTATGATGTATACGCATGGTTGCCGTATGAGAAAACAAGTACCCATTGCTAAGCTTCCATGAACAAATAGCCATAGAAAGAGAGATATCTTCCTAGGCCCAAAGTTGTCATCTAGCCTCCTTCAAAAGTCTGATAGGAAATGATCTAAGATGCCTTGGCTATGCCAATCGGAGGTGGTTGTTGGCTGTCCTCCAATCCTACTCATCTTAATCCTCCTCCCCAACCTAGTAGCTATGTGACGTACATTGTCTATACTAGATCTATACTATATGATTGCCATCACCTAATCTCATTGTCTTTTAAACCTATGAAAGTGTGCAATGGAAGAGGAACACAAACACGGAGAGAAAAGGAGAACAGAGAAGACAGCAGAAATGGAAGAGAAATCTGCACTGAATTTGGAAAGAATGTTGCATACAATGATGGACTGATCAGTCCCTGCACGCAGCCCAAAGCATCAATGAGGACACCAAATCAGGCCAAAAGATGATGATAGCACCAAAGACAGTGGCAAAGACTGTGAAGATGACGGAGAGGAAGTGTGCAGCCAGCAGCCCCTACAAATGATGGAGAAGAATGCAGCAATCTAAGTGTGTACGAACTTGCAAAAGGAAGATGATGATCTGTGCAACTGGTAGGGGGGCTAAATATAACCAACCAACCCTAGATCTGGCTGATTGCTCTAAAAATGGCAAAATATGTTGTGAGCCAAATCAAAACTGGCCAACCAGCATGTCTGGGGCTCAAAAATGCAGTTGCAACATCCTGGGAAGTCCAAGCGGGGCTGATCACACTGGGACAGGGTACCTGACCACTGCACAAGCTGAACACTGGCTAAACACACAGTGTGAACACTCCTAACACTCATAGAAGCAGAAATGCATGCTCCAAATAGAGCTGCCTCCTCTATCAAAGCACATGACAAACATGTCAAAGCTCTTAATGTCCCCGTTTGACTCAGACTTAAGGTCGCAGGCAGGAGATGACATGACATGACAAACATGACTCCTAACAAAACCTAGCTTGAGTAATAATGTTATTAATCAATGTAGACCCACCTTCCATAGGCGTCTTCATCTCCTCGAGCTCACTACTATTTAACAATAATAAGTTGAGGTATGTTTGTAACATCTTCCTCTATTTTAAATTCTATTTCTCTTTTCCTTTTCCTTTAATTAAACTGGCAAGTTCACTCAAATATGAAGTTTTTTGTTCAAATCAAGGAAGGGCTTTGGAAAGTTTCATGTTTACATTGCAATTAGTTTCTCAAACCCACAAATGAGCTAAGAACTCACATTGGCACTAAAATGAAATAAATGCCCGTTGTAAATATAGCTCCACAGAGTGACAGTTTTTTGTTCAAATCAAGGAAGGGCTTTGGAAAGTTTCATGTTTACATTGCAATTAGTTTCTCAAACCCACAAATGAGCTAAGAACTCACATTGGCACTAAAATGAAATAAATGCCCATTGTAAATATAGCTCCACAGAGTGACAGAGAGAGAAAGAATAAGTCAGATACCTTCTATCCTTTAAACACGTCAACATGAAGCCTACAGCCAGCTCAAACACATAAATAGAGCTTTACTGTTGCAGTGCATCTATTTTCAGGCCCATGTTAATCCTTCACAAGATAGGTACATTGACTACCTCTTCCACATCTTTGATTGTCGTACAGTAGATGATTGTTGAGCCTCCTTTCTTACAATCCCTCATGACCTCATTGGCAAGCTCTTCCCTGAAACTATGACTTCGGCTTATGTTTCTAACACCATAGAAAATGTTTGGACGATCAAATGTGGACACCACCTCAAATAAGTCTTCCAGCTGCAATGATCTTTTTATATCTTCCCGCACTCTGTGAAAACAGCACAGCTCATTACCAAGCTTTTGACAGCATCATACTTGTAGATATCCATTCTGAATATAAAGCCAAAAACAAGCAGAATATACAAAGAATGGTGGTGAATAAGTGATGAACAAATTTGTGAATGTTTGAGACTCTAAATATGTCAAACATTTTATTGGCATAATCATCACTATTATGCATTACTCCTCAACCCAACATGCAGAATTTTTAAAATTTGTTATACCATTTAGAAAAAAAAAATCATTTTACCAACTTAATTATGATCAAGCACAGGATGCACTTCTCAGACACGGTCCCATCTTGAATTTATAAACGCTTATCACAGAAGATAGTCAATGCATACAGCAAGCTATTGGTGCTTGCCTGTGCCCTTTACCTTGAGTGACAAAAAACTTCCTGTTCTATTTGACAATCATTCAATTATATAGGCCTCTCTTCTTACACATTCCAATTGAAACTTTATCTCCACATGAATTTAAGAATAAATTTTGGGTTTTCAGCTTATTTTCTCCTTGGCAAATTTCTTCATTTGGACTAGGTTGTAGGCTTTGTCAACTATCTACTGCAAGAAACCATTAAAATTTCCACCAGGCTGATTTCCCTCCATTCGTGTGCACCAGATATTCACTTAGCATCTCTTTAAGACTCCTTTGATCTTGGAGATCATCCACAAAATTAGCAAGAATTGTTTTACTTACGTTTTCACAACAAGATGTCTCACACCCTAAGACTAAACCAATTGCCTTAAAATCATCATACCCACTGAGTCATTATCATCTCTACCTAGTTGCTCTAAAAGACCAGCTTTAGAGTTCTCCTCCAGATCCCTTGTGCCAGTATTTTTTGTTTAGCTGCTCTTTTGGTCACAATGAGTATAAATGCAAGTTGTTTACACAAAAGAGTTGGCAATGTTATGCAAGTTTACAACATGCAGGGACAATTTGTTCCCTAAAGAAGTCAAAAATTTTCACTTTGGATACTGGCCATATCTGTATGCCAAGTTGATGTCCAAAATATAGGACTTACTCCGCATGACTGTTGTCAATAACAATTGGATGATTTTTTGCATGCTTGTGAGCAAGAACAGACATAAAGGTCCGTACCCATCTTGCAAACCTTTATCACTACAAAGGCGCCACCCAAGAACACCAATTAACAGTTGCTAGTGACATTAAATCCTTTCTGGAATTTCTAACTAATCACCTTTCAGTTGCTGTAGCTGTAAGGGCCATGACAGGTATATTTGGAAGGTATTGTCTCAACTTTTGAAGCTGCTGGTATTCCTTTCTGTGAAAAAAACAAAACAAGGAACAGTATAAGTTGTAGAAGTGTCTCAGTTGAACATGAAAACCAAAAGAAAGAAGGAAACCCTGACCTGAAATCATGTCCCCATTCTGAAATGCAGTGTGCTTCATCTACAGCAACTAATGAGATTCCCCTCAAAACCAGGGATGACCAAAAGCTGTGATTAATCATCATAAGCATTCACAGATATGAGCTTTTGAGCAAAGTGTTATGCTATGTGTGCCCTAACAAAACAAATTTTTAATCCAGTTTCACAATGGCATAGCTGACTTTATCCCCAGTATTAAGTGCAATTCTATAGTTATTGCAAATGGTTGTGCACAATAAGGAAAAAAAGCCCAGTTTAAGTTGCCTTCTAAAATCAACCTTGAACTTCAGATATGCACATAGTTTGTATCATTGATTTTAACCTTTGGTGTCTTTTTTGCCATGGGTTCTAGACATCATTTTATCCCAAAGAGCTCTTTGGAAAATAAGCACCTATGATATAACTCTACTCTTCAAAATTTACTGTTTCAGTTAATGCCTTCCTCTTACTCAATCTAAGTTTCATGATTGCTTTCCTCTTAGTCAATCCAAGTCTCATGATTTGTAGAAACCTATTCTTCATTGTGTGGGACAAGACAACGTGGGAGTCAGATTAGAAGTGGGATGTGGTCTTAGTGTAGGTGTGAAGTAAGAATTCTTCTCTGAGGCTGGTCAATTCCCTATAAAAGTGTCATGGCCTCATCATTGGTCTGCCCTGCACTTTGGTTCCCGAACAATGTTTTAGGTTTACTTTCATGGGAGGAAAACAGGATGGATCTTTTTTCTGTTTCAGTCCCGATAAGCTGAGTGTTTTTAGAGTGCCCTGATGAAGAAATTGCCATGATTGCATTCCTCACAGTCGACTATGCAGGAATTGATATTAACTAATAGAGTGGTGCTGACATAGGCTGATGTAGCAAAAAAGAGGATAAATACTAGCTTACATGTCATCAAGGTTGGGATCATTCTCTTTCTATCAAGAGATACACGAGAAGGCTAAGATCTATAGAAAGGCTGTAACTCTTCATCATAAAAATGGATAAGAGCAGAGTCCATATCAAATTAAAGCTTCTGTTCCCATATCTTGCAGTCAAAAATGCTGATCCAGCCTTCCCTTAGGGGTTAGAAGCTGTTCCCAACCCGACTCAGAGACCTGCCCAAGTTTTGGCAAAAGAAACCAGGCAAAACTGCAACCACCATCCTTGGTGAAAATGGTAGCAGGGTAAGTCTCGTCAGAAGAAGAATAACTATCTGGCTGTTGCCTTGGGAATCAGGGAAGCTCTGATTAGAGACTTGGAACTGACATGAGGATCCACTGAGCTGGAATGTCAGCAGCGCGAGTTTTTTCCATAAGTTTCCATATGTCATACGCATATGGGGTACAGGAGTATGATTGGAGTACTGTTCAGCCCAGGCCTAAACCATACATGGCCATAATTTTATCTTAAGAAACCTAAAAATAAAATATTAAAGGCATTATATAGCTTAAAACTGGGGAGGAATGGGGTGGTGTGTCAGGTATCAAGTGTGATATCCCCAGAATTTCCCACATCAGGTTTTTGTTCAAATAAGGTCAAGTATGACAATTTTTTCCATGCCTCACATCTGAAACAGCTTTTTCCACATGAGAAATTTGCACACATATGCACAGGAATTTGAGAGGAAAGCTGTAAAAATGCAGCTGGGTCTAAATCTGAAAACACAAGGTGAACCTGTTCAAATATTACTCCCACCCAGTCCACCATTGCAGCACCTTGTTTGTCATGAGGATGCGAAATTTTGAGATGCTTTAATCTTGCTCATAACATACATTTGATTAAGTTATTAATCAAATGTGCAAGGTTGTTTAAGCACATGTGATGCATATGGCAAATATTCCATAATAACAAGCCAAGGACCCCGAGGATACAATGGGTACCAAAGGCAAAAGTTGTAATAAGTTATGTCCGATAGGTACGAGGTGGTACCCAGTGTCAGATTTGGGCCTAGACCAATTTATTGGCCACTAATGTCAATAGTGACATTAGAGACGAGGCATTAATTAATAATTAATGCCGATCTAAGGGTCAATAACTGCTCAAGGATACTTGGAAGACAAACTGGCCTAGCCAATTTAATTATTGGCTAATGAAATTAATTTTTTAAGCACTAGAATAATTTTTAAATTAATTTTTAAAAATTACTATTCTAAAAATTAATTTAATAAGCTGGATAATACTGGAAAATGGGATTAGAAGGCTGTCACTTGGCAAGACTTGCCCATACAAGCGGGAAAAACGTTTTTAGGAGCTAGTGGAGTCTATTCCAACCATTGTGAGAGAGAAGGAAGCTGTTAGAGAGCAAGGAGAGGCTGCTAACGTGAGACCATTGTGCGGGAAAAACGTTTTTAGGAGCTGGTGGAGTCTATTCCAACCATTGTGAGAGAGAAGGAGGCTGTTAGAGAGCAAGGAGAGGCTGCTAATGTGATTTGCAGCCACCAGGGATCAGCCCTATAGCAAGTGACAGTGATTTGGAGCCCTCCAGGAACAGGTGATAGGAGCCCAAGATCCTTTTGGTGCAAGTGACAGCATACAGAAGAGGCAAAGTCTTTTTGGCAGTCCTAAGCTGTAGGTGATAGCTTCCATGGCTATTTGAGCAAGGCAACAACAGTTTTTCAACATTTCACACAATGAAATTCTGAAATTTGTCTCTCTACAGTACTCTCTCTCATCCCCTAGCTATCTCTCAAGTTATCTCAGCATTTTCTAGTAGTTTGAGCCATTAGAGGAAGAGACTTCTGTTAATCTTTGTTGTAAACCCTAAATTTCTGCAAAAATTAGGGTTTGATAGTAACCTCAAGACCCGTGCCAATGGTAAAGGCATTGTACACTGAATTTACACCTGAAATTTGTGTAATTGTCAGGGGATTCAGATGCTAGCCCATTCATTGCAATTTAGGACAGCATTTGGCCAATTGGTGGTTCCATTTGTGCAAGTCTTGGGTAAAAAATCAAGTGGCAATTGGCCTAAATTGATTGCTGATTGTTACTACAGCAAAGAGGTTTTTTTGAACAGCAAAGGAAATTGTGAATCTCATCTTGTACTCATTCCATTCGGAATCAAGTTAAAGAAATACCGAAAGGGACACCAATTTTGGAGCCAACAAGATATCCAATGTTTGAGATTATTAAGCTAATTTGTATATTTCAAGTTATATTCATTTGTTGACTGTTGTAGTTAAATACTTAAGCAGAGAATTACCGCCCTTTCCAAGAAGGAAGGTTGGTCTTACTGTTCTTGATCCCTGCACAAGAGTCGAAGTTGGAAAGGTTGGGTGGACTAGTCTACTGGCCTTTATTGAGGTCAAATTGTTGTATTGCAGTTGATCAAACATGAACCAGCTCTTAACATATTGGAAATCTGTTATAGGAACTTTAGCCCACTGCCCACATGCCGGATGACATGCACCTGCTACATCCCATGAATGAACATATGATGCACACTCACACATGCAAAACCATGCCTAAGGAAAAATTGTATGCCCAATCTGCTATACAATGAGCCAAATGACACACATGCCCAATAAATGAATGGATGATCCCACTATGTGGATTATCTCACAGCAGTGGGACTATTAAAAGAATATGACTAGAAGTCATCTAGCTTAGCTACTAACAAGTAAATCCCCAAATTAGTTCATTCGGATAGGGTGCCAGCAATATCTTGAAAAAATACATAAATTGTTTGAAAGCTAGGAAAGTAAGTTGCACAGCATATATACCAATAAAGGCTTTTGGGAGACTTTGCAAGTTGGATGTATCGCTTTGGTATGAGAAGTGAAAGATGCAACCAATCATCCTCAATCTTCAGAGCATACCTTCCACTGAAGATGTTTGTGAGGCCCATTGGAAGCAACATCATTACTCATTTAGGAGGTGGATATTGAACTGCCTAGTGTCTCCAAAAGTCAAACTATAGTGAGAAGAACTAGAGTGTAATGTGGCCTGTATTGCAAGGCCGATTTAAAACTTTAAAAGATAAAGCAAGGCTTGATGATCAACAAAGATGACAGAAGGAATAGCAAGCAGATAGTGTCAGAACTGCTTGATTGCATAGACCATTGCTAACCCTAGTGGTGTAGTTATTCCAGCCCATCTGTTAAGCTAAAAAATATGCATTTCCATTTTAACCTCAATTAACTCATTTTATAACCCAAAACTCAAAATGCTAGAAAGCTTTTGTATCCCATGAGCAAAGCCACAAAATTTGGTTACTTCCTCATCTGTAGATGGAAGGGGCTAGGCCAATTTGTCTTCCAAGTATCCCTGAGCAGTTATTGATCCTTAAACTAGCATTAATTAAGTGATTAATACCTAGTCTCTAATGTCACCACATTGACATTAGTGGCCAATAAATTGATCTAGGCTCAACCTAGTACTTGTCAAGCATAACTTATTGCAACTTTTGCCTTTGGCACCAACTGATATCTCAATTACAACTTTTGCCTTTGGCACTAACTGATATCTTGGGGTCATCGATTCCACACTTTGAAACAATTGACTTGCACCTCACATGTGCAAGACACATTAGCACATTTGATTAACTTTTAATCAAATGCTAAGCAAAGCAATACAATTTCACATCATCCTGACAGACCACCCCCTTGAAATCTCTGCAATCATCCTCAATTGCACTACATTGTTCCAAAGGAAAAGCATACTATATTTAAATTTCCATAAGGTATCACAATCACAACATTCGCCACTATTGTCCAACCATGCCATATTCCCCAAACCTGCTGAAAATTTTCAACCAACATATACATAACATAAAACTGAAAATTAGTCCAAAACTCTTGCTACAAACCCATTGGATGCATCCATAACTCATGTTTCTCAACTTTTCTAACTTCAAAACCACTGGTAAAGCATATTCTCAACATAAACCATGGCCGAAACTGTCAATGGCATTTACTAACATGCTACTATCCATGGAACCAGCCGTAAACCATTGAAAACTCAGCATAATCTGATCATAAACTGACCACCTACTAATCTAAGAACTGATCACTTACTGATTGCAAAATCTAATCAGAAATTGATGCAAAAAATGATGTAAAATTGATCCCAAGAGTGACCATAAACGATTCTCAAACTAATCAAAATTTGAGCTGAAACTAAACAAAAAAATTTCTCAAACTGAGGCAAAAACTCAAGCCAAAGTGATCATAAACTAATGCAAAAGTATAGTTTCAATGCCCAAGTGAAATCCGTACTCATTTGCATATATCTCATAGTGACTAGTGCATTGAGTAGTGACCTCATGGCAAACATACTGTCAACACAGTACCTTGGATGCATGCTGAATACGTCTGAAATCCACTACATACGAAAGTAACTGGTGGAGTGAAAGTGCCATCTCTCCCTTGAGCATCAAGCAATGCTCTGGACCCTCGCTCTACTGAACCTGACTAAGCCCCAAAGCTCTAACTAAAAGGCATCTCGATAAAGTTGCAACAACTAAGGATGGTTTGCCAAGTCATCCTCTTCCATCCACATTGCATCTATTGGTGAAACAATGTTGAAGCTTCATGTGTACCTTATACGCTAGAAGCACCAAATGCATTAGGAAACAGTCTTGTTTGCATACTTTGGACCATTGCAATGTGAGTGTGCATGGGAATTTACATACTACCAACCATACCAAGATACATTTTCCCATTTATTGCATGCATTACTAGCTGTATTTTTCCTCATGACCAACACCATATGGATCATTCGCATAACCAGCATTAATACCATGAGTCCCAAGCACAGTGGGCTGCATATATGCATTGCCAAACTTGCCACTTTGTGCCCCAGCATCATGCCAACATTGTTATACATGGGGTCATGCATATTACCAGCCGCACCCAGATACATTGGGCCTTACACACCACGCATTGGTTGCTACATATGATAAGGAGTTGTGTCATACATCCCTGTATGCAGTCCTTGATCCACCATAGCATGGAAACTAGTGCCACCACCAAATAACCTGACTGCCCCATAGCATGCATGCCCTACCGTCCTAAAAAATATTGGATTGGCACTTCCAAGTTGGCCTTGCATATGCATCAATTGCCCCATTGGCATCATTTGCTTATGCTCACTACCCACGTTTGGAACATCATGTTGTTGTATTGGCTCTTCTGTCAATGCATCTTGCTCTTTTGAAACGCTTGAAGTCGACTTTTTGTTCTTGCCTTTACTGCCCTCCTTTAAGGATTTAAAAAGTGCATGAACTAAGAATCATTTGCCAATTGCATAAACATTTCAACTGTTGTTCTTAGCTAATCTTTAAACTCGTCATCAAATTCCTCTTCCTCTTGTTGGTCATCATCTTCAAGAGATCTAGAAGGGCCACATTTTGGTCGAAAACAATATTATCAACGTGATGTCCATACTATGTGCCTTCTCCAAGATCAAGCATTGCATTTTTACCAACACTTTGTGAATTTTAAGATTGAGAGGCATCATACCATGCTGAATTTTGACTCCATTAGATAGGCTTCTCAGAAGAAGTTAGTAGAGGGACTTCCAACTTTTTCCCCCATTCACACTTTATGCCCTAGTTACTTATGGGGCAAGTAGCATAAGCAACCTCATCCACAAGTTGCTTCTCACAAGGCTATTACTCTCGACTAGAGATGGTGCATACCAACTTCTACAGACCTATAGGCATGGCCTCCCTTGGAAATGCCAAATATCTAGTACTCGTGAATTTTAGCAAGTACATGTGGCCTTATTTTCTAGAGTACAAGGGTGAGACATACTCTAACTTTTGTGATTGAAAGGTGTTTGCTAAAATGCAAACAAACTTTTAACGTTCGTGGTGTGGAAGCAAATCATGGTAGAGAGTTCTGCTCCAAGGTTTTTGACAAGTTTTGCAAAAAGCATGGGATTCAGATAGAGTATTCTCATCCAAACACACCACCTAAGAACGGTATGGTGACACACACCAATGGGACCATGCTTGAGATGGCCCATTTAATGTTAGAGCATTGAATAGGCCATCAATAGAGCACCAATAGGGCCATCAATTGAATGGTATTGTGAAGCACACCAATAGGACCATGCTTGAGATGGCCTGTTTAATGTTGGAGCATCAAGATCTTCCTTATTCACTTTGCGGTGAGCTAGTTACTACAATGGTACATATCCGCAACACATAAACCTCCTGTTTTTTGTGTGCAAGGGAAGAAGAATCATGTCTACAAGTTAAAAAAGGCCCTCTATGGCCTAAAGCAAGATCCTAGGACTTGGTACCAGCTGATTAATCGGTTCTTTCTACAAAGTGGCTTCCTTCATACAGATCATGATCCCAACCTTTATTACAAGGTTGAGGATGATAGGTATACTTTGGTCATCTTATATGTGGATGACTTGACTATTACATGAAGTAATTCACAATAGGTGGATTGGACGTGAGAGATTTTGTGAAGAAGTTTGGCATGACAGATCTTGGGATTCTACACATCTTCCTAGGTCTTGGGATTTATCAACTAACATAGGGCATTCTTTTTCTCAACACAAATATATCTCCGAGCTTCTTTTTGTCACAACTCTATAGAAACAGAATTTGAATCCTTTTTCATTAATTTGTCTATATAATGATTTATTAAATTTGTTTTCTTTGCACTAATTATTAGATATAAAGAAAAGTGCATTGGAGCTGGCCACTGATGTGAGTGGTCACAGGTTATGGTGGACCCACGCAGTGGGTTAGAGAAAAGATAGATCACACTTCCACCTATATGGCCCGATTAGGCGCCTGTGACTAGAACTCACGCATATCAAGGTTAGACTCGCACACAGAAAGGATTGATGCCTTGAAGTGTGGGCTAGATCCGCCACAATAGACAGTTACAATCAACAAGATGACATGATCATGAAATGCTTGTACAAAGTGCATGTCTGGGCTGAAAGCTTGAAATGCACATTTCTATGCATAGGAAAGTCATATGAAGATTCGGATACCAGTTTTGCGATGTACATGGAAAAAGCTTTCATATGACACCCATATTGGAGGGGTCCCTAAATTTTAGGAGATTCCTAAATTTTAGGAGGTCCCTAAATTTTAGGAGCCTTGAATTAGCCTAAAAATGCTAGTCCTAAAAAATAGGGATGTCATTCTAAAAATAGTAAGTTCTGTACTCTGACTGTGCTTACTAAATTTGGTTGTTTCTATTCTTGACAATATTCAACCCAAAAAAGAAGGCCATAGAGAAGAGACAAGTGTCAAGACACTTGTCACGCAAGTTTCCAAGTGTCCCACCACTTGTCACATCTCATGACATGTGGCTGGACACTTGTCTTGTGCTACTCCACTTTCCCCTTTTGTACTAGCTCTTCCCTCTCCTATAAATAAGAGCTCGTTTTTCTTCATTCAGCATCATTTTTCTTTGCTGTAAACTCATGTACAGCACCCACAGATAGCCAGAAACTGGCCCCATCCATCCCCATCATCATCCCCCACTTCTCCATTATCAAATTCCTCCATATTCCCTCTTCTATCACTGCTGTTTTACAAGACAGCAAGCCTGTAAATTCATTACAGCACCTCCTTCTTGAGCTCTTTATTCCATTTTAGCTACAAGAAGCAAGCTCTATCCCTGTACTGCTGATCAACGATGGAGAAAGGCTGAATTCCCCTTTTTCTTCTCTCATACTGTAAAGAAATCAGTTCTTATCATTGCATAATAGATAATGCATGTGTGTTTGTACATCTTTGCATGATCTTGTGAGAGTGAGAATTACTTCTTCTCACTCTCAGGTTGATTGTAACTGAGCTCTTCCCTAAGGGACTTGGGTTGAGCAGAAATACATTCCTTCGGGGGGGTTTGCCCATCTTCAACCCTCAATCTTGTCTCCATTACTTTTACATTTTTATGGTGTAATTTTGTGAGTAATTTTCATTTTCAGCTTTAAGTGTTCATTCTCTTTTATATTAAATCTCGAAAACAAGCAAATATCATAATTGTTAAGCATACTACATTGTTCGGGGCGTTTACATCTTTCTTCCATTTAAGCAACAAGAAGTAAGCCCTATCCATGTACTGCTAATTAACAAGGGAGAAAGGCTGTTTTCCCCTCTTTTTTCTCTCATACTGTAAAGAAATCAGTTCTTATCATTGCATAATAGATAATGCATGTGTGTTTGTACATCTTTGCATGATCTTGTGAGAGTGAGAATTACTTCTCCTCACTCTCAGGTTGATTCTAACTGAGCTCTTCCCTAAGGGACTTGGGTTGAGCAGAAATACATTCCTTCAAGGGGGGGTTGCCCATCTTCAACCCTCAATCTTGTCTCCATTACTTTTACATTTTCATGGCTGAAATTTTGTGAGTAATTTTCATTTTCAACTTTACGTGTTCATTCTCTTTTATATTAAGTCTCGAAAACAAGCGAATTTCATAATTGTTAAGCATACTACGTTGTTCGGGGCATTTACAGTGGTATCAAAGCTTTGGTTCGGTCCTCACCCCAACACTGGTAGTGCTTACGATTATCAGTTTGTTTGTTTTCAGCCCTTGCATTGAGTGCTTGAGCATATTTTTCTTAGAGTCTCAATGGATCAGTCGAGTGCTATCATTCAAGCCATTCAAAGTCTTAGAGACGAGAATCAGCAAATTCGTGAGCAACTTCTCAAACTAGAAAAAGTTGAGAATCCCAAAGAATTCAAGGAAAGAAGCCCATCTACTTCAAGGAGACAAAGCCATACCAATGAAAGGAGCCGATCAAGAAGTCCAACTACTTCTAAGAGGCAATCCCATTCTACTTCAAACAAAGAAAGAGATCGCGTCAAAGCTCATCCTCTTCTTCAAAGTCATCTGGCGCCTACTCTGATGGACCCTCTTCTAGTGACGAAGAGTCACACCCTTCTCGTGGAAGACCTCATCATCGTCAAAGGCGTCGACATTCTTCACCCTCGTCTCCATCTTCATCCCCATCAAGCACGTCACCATCTTCAATCTCAAGATCCAAGCATGGACGAAGGCATAAGAAGAAGAAGAAGACTAAGTCACTATCTCAACTTGAAAAGAAGATCAAGTTCAGTATGTATGATGGTTCCCGAAATCCTGATCTTCTTCTGAAGTTTATTCGTCAATTTCAAATTTTGTATGGTCGTGACAAGTATAAAGAAAAAGAAAAGATTAAGTTTGCAGCTTTACATTTGACTGACTTAGCCCATACTTGGTGGACGGGGTTGGAATATGATCATGCTGCCCCAAAATCATGGCGGTCCTTTGTTCGCATGATATAAAGCCAATTTCATCCTGTTCATTTCAAAAGAGATGTAAAAATGGAATGGGATCGGCTTTGGCAAAGGAAAAATGAGTCACTTAGCGACTATACCAAGAGATTTTGGGAGCTACTTTTGAAGGTCCAACATTTCAAGAAGATCAGCAGTTTGGAAAAGCTTAGGAAGTTTCAAGGAGGTTTGCATTTTAAACTTCATACTGCTCTTAATCATTATCATTGTTCTAGTCTCAAGGAACTCATTGACCATGCTGAGACATGGGAAATGGAGCACAATGGCAACAAATCATTCCAAAAGAATGATAAGAAGAGAGTAGCTGATGATGAGGAGTATTCAGCCCCAAATGAAGGACAAAAACAGCGGCAAAAGCAGCCATCAAATCAAAAGAAGATGAATCCCTATGCACCTCCTAATGCTCCTCAATTTCGCTCCAATCTATATCCACAAGCAAAGCAACTTTCCGAAGAAGAATAGCAGCGCTTCATGAAAGAAGGGAAGTGCTTTAAATGTGGACAAACAAGCCACATAGCGAAGCAATGTCCAAACAAAGGACAAAGCAAGGTTTCTGACAACAAGCCTAAGTCGCCAGTGAAAATCAATGCTATCAGTGATGTAGTTGCAAACACAACTCACACTCCAGAGATGTGCAAATTATTAAAAGCTTGGGGACAGCTGCAAGGTAAGCAAGCACTATTCTTGATAGATCTTGGGGCAAATGAAAATGTCATTTCCTTGCAATTAGCTAAAGAGCTTGGATTAAAGAATGAAGAGATAGACACTCCGGCAGAAGTTCGCCAAGCTTTAAATGCCGATGAAGGTGACACAGTGAAGACTGTGATACCCTACATTGGCAAGCTCAAGTTTCAAATTCAAGGCTACAGTGACGAAGATACCTTCTGTATCGGAGACCTTGATGGTTGCGATGTGATTCTTGGCATGCCCTGGAATCATAGAGTAGATTCAACCATCTTCTCTTAGAAAAAGAAGGTAGAACTCACCAACAAAGGCAAGAAGTACGAGATCCAAGTTGGAGTTTCTGGAGACACCATACCTATGGTAAGCCATATGCAAGTCTCTAGAGCAATTAAGGATTGTGTTCAATGTTGTTTGCTTTATGTCACTTATGTAAAAGATAATATGAATGCTGAAAACCAAGAGCGACTTCAGCTCTTGGAAAAGTATAAAGATTGTTTTTCGGAAGATCTTCCTTATCAGCTTCCCCCAGAAAGGCCAGAAGACCATCATATTGATATTATTCCGGGCAGTTCTCCTCCTAATATAGCACCATACCGTGTGAGCCGTCCTCAACAAGAAGAAATCAGAAAGCAAGACGAAGACCTACTCAACCGTGGGCTAATTAGGCCAAGTAGCTCACCATTTTGTTCACCGGTTCTTCTTGTTCAAAAGAAAGATGGCACATTCAGGATGTGCATTGATTATCGATCCCTCAACAAAATCACTGTGAAGAATCGGTTTCCTATTCCCAAAATTGACGACATTTTGGATCGTCTAGGAGGCTCAAAGGTTTTCAGCCGCATTGATCTAAAGAGTGGTTATCATCAAATTAGGGTAATACCACAAGATGTACACAAAACTGCTTTCCGCACTTCATACGGTCTTTATGAATTCTTGGTGGTTCCTTTCGGATTAACCAATGTACTAGCCACCTTTAATCGAATGATGGAGCGCATCTTTAGAGAGCATCGACAATATGTCGGTACTTTCTTTGATGATATTCTTGTCTTTAGCAAGAATGAAGAGGAGCATCAGCAACACTTGGAGATTGTTCTACAATTACTTCAACAAAATCAACTCTTGGTAAATGGTAAAAAGAGTGAATTTTTCATGCATAAAATAAATTACCTTGGGCATGTCATCTCTTCTGAAGGGATTCAGATGGATTCTGAAAAGATCAAGATAATCCAAGAATGGCCTCATCTTCATGATGTACATGAGGTGCGATCGTTTCTTGGCTTATGCTCTTATTACCGCCGCTTCATCAAGCATTTTGTACATATAGCTTCTCCACTTCATGACCTTAACAAAGAAGAATACCTCTTTCCAATGGCAGGAAAAAGAGAATGCAGCCTTCACAAGGCTGAAAACAGCTCTTACTTCTGGACCTATTCTTATCATTCCAGATTTGGTAAAACCATTTGTGGTGGAAGCAGATGCTTGCGGTGATTGTATTGGTGCAGTGCTAAATCAAGAAGGCCATGCTGTAGCCTTTGAAAGCCGCCGTCTAAATGATGTGGAGAAAAGGTATGACATTTATAAAAAGGAGCTCTTAGCAGTGGTTCATGCTTTGAAGATATGGAAACATTATCTTTTAGGCAATGAATTCCTTATTAAAACTAATCATCAGAGCTTGAAGTATTTCAAGACTCAAAAGCATTTGCAGGAGAAACATGCAAGATGGGAAAATTTCTTGTCTATGTTTCATTTTCAAATTATGTACACTCCAGGGAAACAAAATGTAGTTGTTGATGCACTTTCTAGAGTGCCTCGCATTGCAACTATTATAGTGGCTCATCATGAAGACTTTCAAACGATGAAGAATACTTATGATGAAGATACTGATTTTGCAGCAATTTGGTTACAGCAAGCAGGTTCTCATCCAGATTATTCCATCAAAGATGGTTACCTTCTCATGAACAATCGCCTTTGTGTCACTCTTCCTGTTCGACAAAAGGTGCTTAAAGAAAGTCATGAACCCCCTTATGCAGGGCATAGAGAGAGGGCAGCCACTCTAAGTGCAATTGAGCACTACTTTTATTGGCCAACATTACAAAGAGATACACATAACTTCATTGAGGCTTGTCTAGTATGCCAAAAATCCAAGTATGATAGGCAGAAGACTCCAGGATTGTTGCAACCTCTTCCAGTACCCAAAGATCCATGGGAATCTATCACAATGGATTTCATCTCAGGTATTCCAAGAACATCTCAAGATCATAATATGATTTGGGTCATAATTGATCGATTCAGCAAGCCATCACATTTTATTCCATGTCATAAAACATTGAAATCCGCACAAGCTGCAAGACTTTTCATTCAACATATCTTCAGATTACATGGTATGCCTTCTGAGATCATTTCAGATAGAGACTCCAAATTCACAAGTAACTTTTGGCGTGCTTTATTTGAGAATTTGGAAACCACTTTAAAGTTCTCAGCTTTTTATCCTCAAACTGACGGCCAAACAGAGGTGATGAATCTCACTCTTTTGGATATGTTGAAAGCTTATGTTAGTGAACATAAGTCACAATGGGAGAAATATCTTCCATTATTGGAGTTTGCTTACAACAATACAGTGCACTCATCCACAGGGAAAGCTCCAAATGAAATAGTACAGGGTAAAGTGATTCCTCCTCCAATTATTCGCACTAAAGATAAGATTTTTGCTGTGCTGATGAGTTTGCTTCAGATTTAAAAACAGCAAAAATCAAAATCGAGCCACTATCAAAGTTGCCCAAGAGCGACAAAAGAAGCAAGCAAATAAACGAAGAAGACCTTTGGCTTTTGAAAAATGTCAATATGTCTTGCTAAAGTTTGATAAAAGCAGGCTCAAACAAGGTTCCGGTCAAAATTCATCTTTTCCAAAGCTCTCCAGTAGATACTTTGGACCCTTCAAAGTGATTGAGAAAATAAATGAAGTTTCTTATCGACTTGAGCTTCCTGCTCATTGGAAAATACACAATGCTTTTCATGTAAGTTTGCTAAAACCTTACATAGGACCAGAACCAAAGGAACCCATTACTAAAGATCCCCCAGATGTTGAAGAAACAGAGCAACTCTTGGAACCTGAACAGATTTTGTTTCACAAGGATCGAACCACGAGAAGTGGCCTTGTGACACGAAAATTCTTACTAAAATTCAAGAATCTACCCACAACAGATGCACAGTGGGTAGATGAAAAATTCATGAAGGATTACCCAAGCATTCTTCAGCCATATCAAGAAGCTTTTCAGCTGAGGACAGCTGAATAAAAGCCAGAGGGCTGTCACAACTCTATAGAAACAGAATTTGTATCATTTTTCATTAATTTGTCTATATAATGATTTATTAAATTTGTTTCCTTTGCACTAATTATTAGATATAAAGAAAAGTGCATTGGAGCTGGCGACTGATGAGTGGTCACAGGTTATGGTGGACCCACGCGGTGGGTTAGAAAAAAGATAGATCACACTTCCACCTATATGGCCTGATTGGGCGCCTATGACCAGAACTCACCTATATCAGGGTTAGACTCGCATACAGAAAGGATTGATGCCTTGAAGTGTGGGCTAGATCCGCCACAACAGACAGTTACAATCAACAAGATGGCATGATCATGAAATACTTGTACAAAGTGCATATGTGGACTGAAAGCTTGAAATGCACATTTCTTTGCATAGGAAAGTCACATGAAGATTCTGATACAGTTTTTGCGATATACACGGAAAAAGCTTTCATATGACACCCATATTGGGGGGGCCCTAAATTTTAGGAGGTCCCTAAATTTTAGGAGCCTCGAATTAGCCTAAAAATGCTAGTCCTAAAAAATAGGGATATCATTCTAAAAATAGTAAATTCTGTACTCTGACTATGCTTACTAAATTTGGTCGTTTCTATTCTTGACAGTATTCAGCCCAAAAAGGAAGGCCATAGAGAAGAGACAAGTGTCAAGACACTTGTCACACAAGTTTCCAAGTGTCCCACCACTTGTCACATCTCATGACATGTGGCTGGACACTTGTCTTGTGATACTCCACTTTCCCCTTTTGTACTAGCTCTTCCCTCCCCTATAAATAAAAGCTCGTTTTTCTTCATTCAGCATCATTTTTCTTTGCTGTAAACTCATGTACAGCACCCACAGATAGCCAAAAACTGGCCCCATCCATCACCATCATCATCCCCCACTTCTCCATTATCAAATTCCTCCATATTCCCTCTTCTATCACTACTGTTTTACAGGACAGCAAGCCTGTAAATTCATTACAGCACCTCCTTCTCGAGCTCTTTCTTCCATTTTAGCAACAAGAAGTAAGCCCTATCCATGTACTGCTGATCAACGAGGGAGAAAGGCTGTTTTCCCCTCTTTCTTTCCTCATACTGTAAAGAAATCAGTTCTTATCATTGCATAATAGATAATGCATGTGTGTTTGTACATCTTTGCATGATCTTGTGAGAGTGAGAATTACTTCTCCTCACTCTCAAGTTAATTGTAACTGAGCTCTTCCCTAAGGGACTTGGGTTGAGCAGAAATACATTCCTTCAAGGGGAGATTGCCCATCTTCAACCCTCAATCTTGTCTCCATTACTTTTACATTTTCATGGCTGAAATTTTGTGAGTAATTTTCATTTTCAGCTTTAAGTGTTCATTCTCTTTTATATTAAGTCTCGAAAACAAGCGAATTTCATAATTGTTAAGCATACTACGTTGTTCGGAGCGTTTACACTTTCAAAGTTTGGTATGGTTACATGTAAGTCCATGTTATGCCCCATAGACCTTGAGTCTAATATGGGACTACTGGAGATTCCCTTGACAAGACAAACCTTGGGATCCTACACATCTTCCTTGGTCTTGAGACTTACTAGTTGACATAGGGCTTTTTTTTTCCCGACATAGATATATCTTCGAGCTACTTTCAAAGTTTGGTATTGCTGAGTCTAAGTCCATTTCATGCCCGTAGACCTTGAGTCCAAGATGGTGACTACTAGAGATCCCCTTACCAATGCTACTTAGTACAAGTTTCTTGTTGGATCTTTGACTTGGCTTATCTATACTCGGCCAAACATTTCTTTTGTGGTAACATTGCTGTCTTCTTTTATGAAAACTCCTACTCAAGCTCACTCGAGAGCCACCTTGCACATCTTTGCACTATTTACAAGGGACTCCATCCTACATGATCATGTATGGACAAGGGGCCACTCTTGTTGGATGGAGTGACTCAAATTGGACAGATGATGTGGAGTCTAGAAGCTCCACTACTTACAGGTTCTGCTTTCTCTCTTATTCAGAGCTATCTCATGGAGCAATAAGAAGCAGTCTACTATGGCCTTATCTTCTACTGAGGCTGAGTACCAAGCACTTTGTTCTACCGCTCAGGAGGTACTCTAGCTCTACCAATAGTTGGCAGAGATTGGCTTTCCACAAACAAACCCACTCAGTTGTGCATGTATAACCGATGTGCCTTAGCTCTAGCAAAGAATCCTATTTTTCATGCTCGCATGAAGTACATCAAGATTCACTACCATTTTGTACAAGAGCAAATCGTGGATTCCGAGTTAGCGATGGCCCACTGTCCCACAAAGGACAATGTAGTAGATCTCTCCACGAAGCCTTTGTTGTACGCTTTGATGCTTCATCACATGAGATCTTTGGGTCTTCAAACACTCCCAAGAACTAAGATTGTGTCAGTTTGTCATCCCCACGTTGTGAACTCTATCAGAGTCTAATGGAGACAAAGAAGCTCTCACTATTTTAGCCTAGTCTAGATGTGTGTATTTCTTTTTTTCTGAGATTTAAGTGTGTTCACACTTGAACAAGCACACTTGCATTTCTTTTTCAGCAGTTGGGGTGCCTATTATGAGTGCCCATGTGGGCAGCCTGTCTTGATTATGAAGCCAGCATTTTCCGTCAGTTTGGCAGCTGGTCAGCAGCATTTAATGCAGCTGCCTGATTCAGCATTTTCGCTTTTATGTTTTGGGGTCTGCAAGCTATTTATAGCCCTCATCCACTTGTGGCAGATCATTCATCATCCATCTGCAAGTCATCTATGATGGCGCCACTGAGGCCATCTATCTGAGAAGCTTGCTAACAAAGCTCCAATTCCCATGCACCATCAGAACTATGATCTACTACAACAACCAAAGTGTGATACCATTGGTTGGTAACCCCATGTTAAGTCCAAAGACGAAGCACATCAGGGTGCACTATCATTTTACCAAGGAGTGTTTTCAGTGTGTTACTATCATACACTTTGGTTTTATCTTCTTTGTTCAAGTATTTCTTTACCATGTCTCACCCTCACGCAACTCAAACAGAAGGTGTTCTTCATCAACTCTTGCTCCTCTGATCAATCAAGATTTGTACGATCGGTCAATGTCCAGGTCTAAGGACGTTTCTGATTACCAGGTCTATTAAGAGTTGCATATAAACCTGAGTCTTTCATCTACAGGCTGGTTCTCTATCTGTCATCTGCTGTATTTGTGAATCTTAGAACTGTACATAAATTGTCCATGTGTACACCATGGTTCTGTCTTGTAAAACCTAAAATATAATATAAGTTTGTCTCAGATTTAAAACTCTAATTCCTGCATGTTTGATCAGACTGCTCAGCATATAATAGTCTGGATTTGTTCTCCTGTGTTCATCAACTGAAATAGCTTCCTTTTTGCATGTGAGGATTCTTGTAATCCCAACATCCATGCTTTTGATGTACCAAAAGCCAATGAAAACATCACTGGTTTGAAACAGCACACAATAACATCAAGCGTGTTGCCTTTGTCGAGAACATTTACCTCTAGATATCCTTTCCTATAAATTCCCGACGGATTAATGATTATTTTGTATTTCCTTCTCTCAAATAGCATTAAATGAATGTATAGAGTAGTCCACCTTTCAGACAATGAAAGAGCCTTTTCCGGTGACATGAATACTATTGCATATTCTCCATTTTTAGCCTTGGAGAGTACACTGACATCAGATTGAGAACTACTCATATGTTCAGCTTTCACACCACGTTCTTTTAAGCCCATGACCTGCAATACAGCTGTACGAGTCAAACTGCTATCGAATTTACATTGGTGCTGGCAGTCTCACTCTAGTTATACAATGACTTGTAAGTAGAACATAATGAATTCACCATCATGCTCAAATTATTTACCTGGTCCTGCATTAAACTGATTAGGGGACTTATTACCACAGCAGGTTTTTTCGATACCAATGGGGGCAGCTGATAACTGTAAAACCACACAGATATCATACAAATGGGTGCAATGGCATTAAAAAACCCTCTAGAATAATTAAAGCATAACAACAATACAGAAGTTAAAAGAAAGATGCTGCAAGAATTAATCATATTCCTGTACATCCATTCTGCCTATGACCTGTGAGCTTTAGGAAGTTGAGATGGCATAATAAATGCTCATCTCTAGATACAGGCTGCAGCAACTTTCTAACCCAAATCTAAAGCCTTTGGAGACATCATTAATTCACCATGTGCAATTTGCAAACCTTTAAAGATGTAAGCCACTTCAGGTTTTAACCATCTTGCAATGTAGAAATATTGTTAAGTAAACAAGCATAATTATTGTAAGTACAAGCTCACATGTCAAAGCTATAGTGAAGAGATTGGAAAACAAATCTGCACATTGGGCATCATGGGCACCAGCCTTCAGAAGCTTTCAAGGTTTGTGATCTGAATTAATCAGTTTGTAGTTTGCAAGCATGCTTAAACCTGTTTATACTCTGGCCAGTGATTGTAACTCTTCATGCCAGTTCTTGTCAACTTGATGTGAACTCAAGTGAACTACTAGATCACTCTTAACAAAGATCAGAAAGCTGAACCAACAGCAGAGTGACAGTTTTGGCCTATGCCATTGAATGTAAAGCTTCAGCTTTAGCTCATTAAGGCCATCCTTGATCTCTACATAATGCAATCTTCTGTTTGTAAAGTCTTGTGAGCTCACAAGGGAATGTCAAACAAATGTCCATTGGAATAGTAGCATGATTTTCTCCTCTCTATAGAGATTAACTCCCAAATGCACTTGTCCTAGACATGTGAAAGATTTCACAATAATGCATTACCACAAAGACTTCCCACTTCCAGTAGCCATCACCACCAAACAATCTTGTCCTTGCAGAACTTTCTGTATTATCTCCTTCTGGAAAGGTCGAAAATTTGTGTAGCCAAAGAATTTCTGTAATCAAACAGCAAAAACAAGTTAATGTTGTAACTGTACGACCAGATAGGTTCTGAATTGGGAAAATTTTTATTGCATCCAGATGCAACACTTCTTCTAAGATAGTTCTGCTATAGAACAAAAAGCTGAAATTTTCTGTACTGGGCCATGACAGCTCAGTAATACTATGGAAGTAAGTATGAAATAGTCCTGAATTCCCTGATTTTCTTTTTGTTGATTTCTCCTACAGCCAATGTTCTAAATACATAGTCTCACAAAGGGTGATGCTGCCAAGGAAGTCTAGCACCACAAAACAAGTATCAGAAACATGGCAAAAAACACACTTGCAGCCTGCACTTAGCGAATCTGCATTTGCAGTCAGCACTCTGCCAAGAAGGGGTAGCCTTCAAAGTTAAAGAAAACTAATTTTCAATCAAATTTCTCTTCTTTGGAAAGGAAAACGCTATAATAATAACCACCTAACTCGAATAAACCAAGACCAAAAATACAATGCAAGCCCTATAAATGACAACAATAAGTTTACAAAAGAGAACTTTTCTGAGATATCAACACAAGGATTGTGTAGAGATTAAAGAAAACAATCTATAACTGTTAGAGATTTGTTCATCCCCAACATGCTAAGCTCAAAATTCATTAGCTTCATTAAAACAACCCCAAAACAGGATTATTTAATGCATTAAACATTATTATTTCTATAAATAGGCATACTGCCCTCCATCCAGCTACAATCTCATTTTTACAGCATGCGGGTTCTAGAGCTTTGTTGTCCACACCCCGTACATGGAGGATATCTCAGCCGAAGCTGTCCACCATTGTCTTCTACCATCAGCCTGCCTGCTTCTCACCCATTTATTGCAGATTCGGACAGTTTCCAGCCATCTCCACAATGCTAGTCAACCAAATGGCTGCTGTCTACACTAGAACTTTGCATTTGCTGCTGTTCATTGCCAGAAAAGCTGCATTTTGCTTTTGCTCATACTACTACCGCTATCCTGTCCATAACTTCCCAGTACTGGGTTTTGCTATTCTTGACCATGTTGCCAGCTGCCACATTATCATTTCCCTCCTGCATTTGCAATTTCCAGCCCATCTTCTACCCATCTCATACTAATCCAGCATCCCACTACTGTGTTTGGTGTTGCCAAACACAACAGAGGCTGCCTTGCTGCATTTTGGGATCCATCAGAATATGACAATCTCTCCAGCTCATACTCTCTACCCGGTCCTGGAGACATGGGAGTTCAAGGATCAATATTCTTCACTACATAATGGGTTTGCTGTATTGAGAATTGTATTCTATTCAATATTCATTCATTATTAGTCATTGTGTTCCTTGTCTTTGTGTTTACTTGACCCTAACTATGTTTCTTTATCAATTTATGCGTTTGTCATACAATTGTTTGTGTGTTTTCTATGATAGAGCATTTCTTTACATAGTATCCAAAACCTAAGCCCTCGATCAAAAAGCTCACCTTGAAAGTAAAAATTACAGAAGGGAAGATGACATCGAACACTTCCACACCTACTCAGTAACCAAAGGAGCCTACGTCAAGAACTGAGCACAAGGTGGCATCACTCCCAACTCTCACATAACCGGAGATCGTTCTAACTATGTTGGAGACACACATCATTATTCCATCACAGATGGAGAGCTATAGCTGATCTTTGATCACAAAGCCAGGAAGTTTAAAGAGCTTTGAAGGCAAGCCTTTAAACAAAAGTTGCGCGAAGATGATACAATTGATTAGATGTTGCACATAAATGTAATGATGTTGCAAACGGAGATCGTTCTAACTATATTGGAGACACACATCATTATTCCATCACAAATGGGGAGCTACAGTTGAAAGCAAAAATTACAGAAGGGAAGATGACATTGAACACTTCCACACCTACTCAGTAACCAAAGGAGCCTACGTCAAGAACTGAGCACAAGGTGGCATCACTCCCAAAGGAGCCTACGTCAAGAACTGAGCACAAGGTGGCATCACTCCCAACTCTGCAAGGTTCTGACATAATCGGAGATCGTTCTAACTATGTTGGAGACACGCATCATTATTCCATCACAAATGGGGAGCTATAGCTGATCTTTGATCACAAAGCCAGGACATTTAAAGAGCTTTGAAGGCAAGCCTTTAAACAAAAGTTGCGCGAAGACGATACAATTGATTAGATGTTGCACATAAATGTAATGATGTTCCAAACGGAGATCGTTCTAACTATATAACAAAGGACTCAAAACCCTACCCCTCAATCAAGTAACCCCCAATAGGGGAAACAAGGGTGATGGCAAGCAAAATCAAGAACAGTGGCAAGGCCAGACCCACATTGCCGCCAGTTAGCCATCGCAACCAATATCATTCTCAACTCTAGAGAGCATGTTTGATTGGTGTGCTAGATATGAGGCTCACCTAGTCTCCATGGAGACACAGAGGCTTTGAGTTTAGTCCGCATTTGCAAGTTACCTCCAAATGAAGTGACCGCCGCAGAGACCCACTCTACCTAACCAAGCATATCATCTACCGTTTGGATCATGGATAGTGGAGCCATCCATCACATGATTCCCATCCAAGACTTTTTCTTCTCCCAAGCCCCTACAACCGAGAATGTCCATCATGGGAAAAATTCCTCAGTCAAGATCCACGGTCTAAGTCATGTCAAGTTTGATGTTGACGAGAGCCAAGATCTCGCTTCATTGGACAATGCATATTATGTCCCTCTACTTGGGGTAAACTAATTGTCCATTTAGCATCTTAGTCAATTGGAGAGAGCAATCTTCTTTAGAGCGAACATAGTCAAGGTCATACACTCTCAAATTTGGTTTAGTGATTGCTCACAAGGCACAACCTAGTGGCCTCTACAAGATGACTTAGTTTCTTTTCTAGCCGGTTGCCAAGGTCTTATAGGTCCACTACTTCCAAGCTTTAACCACTACACAAAAGCCTAGTGGCCTCTATGAGATGACTCAATTTCTTTCCCAGCCAACAATCGAGGACTCAAAGTCCCACTGCTTCCAAGCTTTAGCTACCACACAAAAGCCTATATACAATGAGTGTCTTTGGCAATATCACTAGGACACCTTGGGTACAACTCGCTCTATAAGCTATCACACCATCAAATAATTGAGGGCCTTCCATGCCTAAAACTATTAAAGGATATTTATCCAACTTGTCAACTTGGGAAAGCAACACCACACGCCATTTTCTTAGTAGGCCACACTAATATATATAACTAAAAGTATATGTATATATATTAAATTTTATATAAATATATAACTAATTATAATATGTATATTTTAATTTTTATGAATATAAATAATATTTTTATATAATAATTAAGTATTAATACATAATATAAGGATTAATTATAGATATATATCACTAGCATATCAAGTATAATCATGATAATATTCAATTATACTAACAATATAATATCTCGAGGAAATAGAGAGAGGGAGAGAGAGCCTCCTCCTTACTTGTCGAGGAGAAAGGAAAAAAGTTTTAAAAATGTAGAAAAAAAGAGAGAAAGAGAGGAGGTTTTGGACAATGATGAGAGGCTTTCACGTGTCACCCCAAATCCTTCTAATAATACGTATAAACGAACTTGGGCTTTTTTCATTTAATGCAAAATCTTGTTTCAATATTTTATACCCCCATCTCACGTCAACTCACTTCACCAACTCCCCCTCTCAGAATGAAGTCATAGAGCATAGGAATGGGACTGTGATGAACACAGCACGCTCCGTGCTGTTTGCAACAGTGCATCCTAAGCACCTTTGGGTCAAGGGTATTAACACTTCAGTGTATTGTTAGCAAATCTTCAGTGTACTGTTAGCAGATATGTTAAATCATGGCTGAGTCTATGCATGTCAGTGGGCTAGGGCACCATAACATTTTCTAGATTATTTAGGCATTTTATCTGGCATTTTATGATGATCATTTTAGCATTTTATGCTAGCCAACCTGACATCATTTATGGCATTATTTTTGCCTATTTATTTCAAGCACTCCTCCACCACAATTATAGTATCATGCATCATCTGTCACTCATCATCTGACAAGCTCTAGTGGAGGGAGAGGAGTAGGTGGCAATGCCTTCACAACTCGTGACTCACATTGGTTCTGTACTATCTCATATCTTGGTGTATGAATTCCATTTCTAGAGCATCTCTTTGCTTCTGAGTTCTTTGTGCAGTGTTGTTTTCTTTTGCAATGTTTCTCTTTCTCTTTCCTTTGTCTCATGTATTCAGTACTCTATTACAGCAGTTTTCTACGCTTCCATCATTGCATCCACTTCTGGCATGGTATTAGATTGCACGATCATTGTTCCTACTGCTGTTTTACACTGTTTCAGGTCTGAGTTTTGACTTTTCATCTGCTGTTTGGACCTGTTCGACCTGCCGCACGTGATTTGCAGCCTGGGCGACCATCCTCTGCTAATTTTCGGCCTATTCTTTTGGCTATTTTCTTAGTATTTTGCAGTCTGCCATCTGCGTTTACAGATTTCTGGGGCTCCTTCAGGGCTGGGGACCTGTTATTGATCCTTCCAAATCTGCATTTTGGGGACAGCCGCCTGAGGCAACCTGTTTTCATGCAAGTCGACTACATCTAATGCAGCTCCTATCTGCGTTTTACTAATCAGCATCTGTGTTTTGCTTATTTGCTTCTATGCAACGCTGGACGACAGGTTTCAGGCTATTTTTTGGTTGTGTTTGGTCCGTATTTTCCTCTTGTGATACACTGCTCAGCTTTAGAGAGAGTTTTTATATATTCACCTGTCGTGTTCTCATCACTACACTTTGGTTATTATTGTTGATCCTTTCTTTATGTGCTTTATTTACTGCAACGAACTCATGCAATCCTTTAGAGTCTGTATTTTTGGCATACTTTTCTCCCTAAAGATCCCTTGTATTTTTTTCACCTTCTCTGTATCTCCCTCCTCATGGCTCCTCCAGCATCTCCTCCTGATGGTCAGCATGCCAACATTATTTCCTCATCTATAAGTGTTATGTTGGAGACTTGTGTTCAACTTCACGTTTCTATGAGGATGCTATCTCTTGGTGCTTCAGATGTTCCAATTTTAGAGAGGGGA
The DNA here is from genome assembly GCF_053477565.2 of Lygodium microphyllum. NCBI lineage: Eukaryota > Viridiplantae > Streptophyta > Polypodiopsida > Schizaeales > Lygodiaceae > Lygodium > Lygodium microphyllum. Next base: position 77,204,996 of record NC_141163.1, on the reverse strand, counting down.
GCCTAACGATGGAAGAAGCAAAAGTCTTAGTGCTATTATTGTGGCAAGAAGGGACACCTTCAGAAGGACTGCAAGACATTAGTAGCTTTACGACACGAGCAAGTACGGACGGTGATGAAGGGTGACAACTCTCTCGGCGAGTCTTCCTCATCTCTAGGTCCAAGTTTAGGCTTCAACTATGTGGCCCCAACGATGGCTACAAGGGCCTCTCTTCCAAGTTACTAGTACAAATGATACGGCCATCCCTCACAACTCTCCAGTGCCAGAGATGGAGTGTGAGAGGGTGATGAGACGGGGTCGGAGAGCCTCATCTATACAAGTATACAGGTGCACACATTCTCAAGAGGGGTTTTCTTGAAGCATCACAAAGTCTGGCAAGTTCAAATCTTGGAACTGGGATTGACATCTAGGTTCATGATGAGCTGGTTCTCTGACAAAGAGCGGGATTGGCTCTTAGCCTGAGCTCACATGAGGGGACACTTTGGCAGTCTGGCCAAAGAAAAATCCATGGTCACATATGCTCAAAGGCATTTTTGATAGGATGGTCTTGCATGCTACTACGAGGCATTTTTGACAGATATTGAGAGCTACTATGATTCTTCTCTATTTTTAGGGGCTGATACGATCACATCAACATCGAATTCTCTCTAAGGCACCTTGGTGGTGGCTTGCGCACCCACTGCTTGGCTATCCATGGTTCTACTCTGGTAGTCTATGTTATATATACTATGATGGGCTCTTATCATTGTATATTCTATTGTATCCCATCACCCATGATTTGAGAGAGGGTGTTAGCAGATATGTGAGTTCCTGGTTGAGTTTATGCATGTCAGTGGACTAGGGCACCATGACATTTCCTATATTATTTAAGAATTTTTCTTGGCATTTTATGATGTTCAATATAGCATTTTATGCTGACCGACATAACATCATTTACAGCATTTTTTTGCCTATTTATTTCGAACACTCCTCCACCATAGTTAGTATCATGCATCATGTGTCATTCGACATCTAACAAGTTCGGGTGGAGGGAAAGGAGTAGATGCCAGTGCCTTCACAGCCGGTGACTCGCATTGGTTCAATACCGTCTCATATCTTGGTATATGGATTCCATTTCCCAAGTATCTCTTTGCTTCTGAGTTCTTTGTGCAGTGTTCTTTTCTTTTGTAGTATTCTCTCTCTTTCCTTTGTCTCTTGTATTCAACAGTCTATTACAGCAGTTTTCCACACTTCCATCTTTTCATCCACTTCTGATATATACATCCTCAACCAATGCCTTGTCAGAAGTGGAGCAGCGGTGGAAGCATAAACATGTGCTGAAATAAACTGCTGAAACACAAGACAAGAAGAGAAAAGAAAGAACACGATACAGATGAGAACTCAGATGTATGCACGGGAAATGGAATCCATATATCTGAACACGAGACAGTCGCATACAACAGTGAGTCACTGGCTGCGTGGGCACTGGCATTGGCTCCGGTTCCTCTCTCCATAGAGTCTGCAGATGGTGAAGATGAAGTGACTGACTGAGGAGGAGCCACTGAGTATAAATAGGCTAAAAAAGTGGGGAGCAACAATGCTGGTCGGACAGCATTAATGTTGGCCGACTGGTGCATAAAATGTCCCACTGGCATAAAATGCCACACCAGAAAAATACCTCATAAAAATGTCCAGCCCAGATCAAGCTCAGACTCACACATGAGCTGACAAATACTCTGTTAACACCCTCTCTCAGATCATGAGTGATCTGATACAATACAATAGTACAATGAAAAGGGATCAAAAACTATACAACATAGAACCACCAAGTAGAACCATGGATACCCAAGCAGTGGGTGATCAAGCCACCACCAAGGTGCCTCGGAGAGAACCTGATATCGATCGTACCAAACACCTGAAAATAGAGAAGATCATAGCATGTCTCTGTGTCCATCACCAATGTCTCTCAGTAGCATACAAGACCATCCTGTCAAAAATGCCCCTGAACATAGGTGACCATGGATTCCCCGCCTTTGGCCAGACCGCTAAAGTGTCCCCTCATGTGAGCTCCAGACGAAAGCCTCCCGCTCTCTGTCAAATAACCAGCTCAGCATGAACCTGGATGTCAATCCCAGCTCCAGGATTTGATTCCGCCAGACTGAAGTCGATGCGTCAGGGACGTCCCTCTCTGGAACCTGTGCACCTGTATAAAAATATAGATGAGGCGCGGCTGCCCCATCTGAACACCCGCTCACACTCCCTCTCTGGCACAAGAGAGTCGTGAGGGATGACCTCATCACCACCACTAGAAAGCAGGCGAGGAAGGGGCCACCAAGCCCTTCCCGCGATCCGAAGAAGAGGATCCCTTCCGCGCCTTGGACTTCACCTTTGTCGGAGGATCGAAGTCGGAGTCTGAGGAAGGAGAGGACTCATCGGTAGAGTCAGCATCCCGCTTCGTCTTTTGCTCCTTCTTCCTGGAAGCTGCTAACTTCTTGCAGGCCTTCCGCAAATGTCCCTTCTTGCCACAGTGGTAACACTCGGCCTTCGACTTCTTCTTCCCGTCACCCCTCTCTGAAGCTACATAAACCTCACCTCCATAATGTGCTGGAAGCCGCCCTTGTAATCTCAAGGATGCCTCATGCTTATCATCAGTGGAAGTGCATGGAGCCATATGGAGAGGATAAGAAGAGAAGTAGAGAAGAGATGGAATTGAGAGAGGAAACACAGCCAAAACACAAGCACAGACTACAGAAAATGAGAGTTCACATGCAATAGAACCCAAAATCTGATCAATAGAAGACAAAATCTGCTGCAGAAAGTCAAAAAATCAGTCAAAAACTGCCAAAAACAGCAAAAACGGCCTGAAGTAACAGTCAGCCAGCCACGAGAGACGCTGAATCAGCAAAACGCAGACTGTAAACTGCAGAAAAACAGGTAGAAAACTGTCGCCAGCAGTTGCCGATGAAAAACGCAGGCAGCAGAGGGTGCGGAGGCAGCAGGCGATGGCAAAACTGCAAAAAACGCAGGCTGAAAACAGTCCCAAAACAGGTCGCCTGGCTGCGACAGCAGCCGTCTAATCAGCAGGGGTACAAAACAGTCCTGAAATCAGCAAGAAACACAAATCCTGAAAACTGATACCATGTCAGAAGTGGAGCAGCGGTGGAAGCATAAACATGTGCTGAAATAAACTGCTGAAACACAAGACAAAAAGAGAAAAGAAAGAACACGATACAGATGAGAACTCAGATGTATGCACGGGAAATGGAATCCATATATCTGAACACGAGACAGTCGCATACAACAGTGAGTCACTGGCTGCGTGGGCACTGGCACTGGCTCTGGTTCCTCTCTCCACAGAGTCTGCAGATGGTGAAGATGAAGTGACTGACTGAGGAGGAGCCACTGAGTATAAATAGGCTAAAAAAGTGGGGAGCAACAATGCTGGTCGGACAGCATTAATGCTGGCCGACTGGTGCATAAAATGTCCCACTGGCATAAAATGCCACACCAGAAAAATACCTAAAATACCTAATAAAAATGTCCAGCCCAGATCAAGCTCAGACTCACACATGAGCTGACAAATACTCTGCTAACATGCCTAACTACATCAGTTCCTCAAAGGACTCCCTTTTGAGGCAATTTTTGGCACATGATCTATTATTTCCCATTTGAGAGTCTTCAAATGATGTATACACGTACTCTCTTGATGCTACAACAAGAAAGCTCATTCTTCCTCGAGCTAATGTCCTGATTTTTGTAGGCTACTCTTCTGACACAAAAGCCTATTGTTTATTCAATCCTCAAACAAAAAAGGTGATTGTCCGAAGAGATGTCATTTATGATGAGAGGGATATTATACATAGCATTGCACTAACCTCTACGTCAATTCCTTCTTACACGTCAGAGATATGTTACACTTATCGTGTTCCTCCTATGTCTTGGTATGAACACTTCCTTATCTCACATCACTTTTTACCTTCTAGCTGGAGAAGGGTTTTTTTGACCGTGTGAACACCCGTCAATGGGTGTGGCACTTAGTACCTTAAGGATTGTACTTTCATTCATTCTCACATAATGGATATGACCTTCTGAAACTCCATTATCACCTTCCAAAACTCTCTTCTCTCTTGTTTCACCATGAGTGTGTGTGAGTATGCACGTGTTGCTAAACCCTAACCTAACAATGGTATCAGAGCTATATCTCTTCTCGACCACCACCTTGCTCGCACACCGCCATAGCTGTCGTTGAGCCTCAAGCTCCGTTGCTCTCTATCTTCTCAATCTACATGCCACCTTCAATTACTTGCTTGTTGTACATCTTCATCGACAATTTGTACACTATCTGCCTCTTGCCTATCGATTGAATCCACATGCAACACGAATACTGGTCGTTTGCAGCCCTGCAGCCCATTACGCAACCCAATGTGAGCTCCAAAGTTTGCCAACAGCTACACGCATACCAATAATCACCCCCAACAGCCTGCACCACATCATCATTAGCATTAAATGTCCTAACAGCCTTCACAAATTTATCACCTGTCATCCAACATTATTTTACATTAAAATAATCAGCTCCCAAGTCTTAATCAACATTACGCCTTTTAGATTGCTCCTATTTGCACACAGTGTCCCTACAAAGCACAAAATTTGAGAATTTTACAACATATACAAATTTCCACTCAAATTCCTTTCAAAATTTTGAAACTTTTGTCTAAAAAACCCAAATCCCACCAGAATTTTGGAGATTCTGCATTTTGTGCTAAAAAATTCTTGTGTTGTGCCAAAATTTGGAGCTTTTTACATTCAAGCTTCAATTTCACCAAATTTTACCAATTAAATTTCGGGCTTTTGTGAAATTTTCCCAAATTTATCAGCATTGAGGCCAATTAGACCTTCTACATCAACATTTGTGCACATTGGAATCCATACAGCTGAAAATTCTTCATTAATGCTATTAATTCTTCAAAAATTTGTGATTTTTGGTCCTTTCTTTGCTTTATTTTTTGTGTTGCAACTAATTTGTTCTTTGGACATCAACTAGTTACAAAAAAATCAAAAACTTTAACAAGCAATGGCCGGGCAAAATGATTTGCTCAACATGTTTGGGGACTCAAACAAATTTGATGGCACTGATTATCCCATGCGGACATACATGATGAAGCATGTACTTATTGTCAAGCAGCTTTGGGGTTATGTATTATGATTCAAAAGATGGGCATGCCTGCCCTGCCACACAGAATGCCATAGGTTCTTCTAGCTCATCCACAATCACCAATGGATCTTCAGCTCCAACTCTCCTCCTGCACCTCCCACAACAGATCAATTGAGATGGGATGTGCATGATGCCGAAGCTCATGCTTTGATTACACTTTGGTGTAAGAGACAAGTTATTCAACATACTTGGTCGTGCACAATGGCCAAGGATGCTCGAGATAAGCTTGCTATGTCGTATCAAGTACGCAATGAGGTTCGTGAAGCCTATTTGCGTAAACAGCTTGAGATGGAGCACATGACAGAGGGTGATTTTATGGATGTATAAATTACACGTGTCAAGGACATTACGAAGCAGCTTGCTAATATTGATGAAATAATTCCCGATGCATCTCTTGTATTTATGGACTCAACTGGTCCACCTGATACTTATCAGATTTTGCCACTACACTCCGTTTACTTGCAAAAGGAGATGTTAATGCTTACACATTTGATGTGTTGGTATCACTATTGTTACAAGAAGAGCAATCAAGGCTGAATCGCTCTAATATAAGTATGGATAATCAAGCATTTGCAACCAACCATCAAAACAAAGGGAAGTCAAGGCAACCCCCAAACTCCAAAGAAAAAGGCAAAATAGCTTCTTCCATGGACTCCTCAAGCACCAAGGATGATGATGCTAAGAAAAAGAAACGCGATTATTGCAAGAAGAAGGGGTGTGTTATTGAAGAGTGCAGAAAGAGAATGACAAGTAAAAAGAAGAAACAATCAAGCATGAGTGTTGCTGAAAATTCAGCAAATGCAAAGAATGCAACTGCACATTGGCAAGCTTGGACATTGATCACTCTTATACTTTTGTGGTGCATTGTTCATATGATCCTTCTTTACATAAGCATGGACATTTGGTTGCTGAAAATTGCAGCACATGGTATTTTAACAGTGGCGCTTCTAAGCACATAATGTCCTTTCATGACTTGCTTGTATCATATGCAAATGTACAAAAGGGGGGACCAGTTGTATGTGCAAACAATGCTTCGTATGCAATTCAAGGCATTGGTCAAATTCCCATTATTCCAATGGATGGGAAACTATCATGCTTAAAAAGGCCTTGTATATGCTAGGCATAAAGAAAAACTTGCTTTCAATTTCAACCATTGCATGTGTTGGTTTTGTGGTTATATTCCATATGGATCAATGCAATGTCTATGATTGCAGTGATAGGGATATCCTCATTGTCACTGATACTTTGTACAATGGACTCTATTAACTTGATTTATATAAGAGGAGAGCATTAGAGGATGCATTATACATTAATCCTACCATTGTGGCTAACACTGAGTTATGGCATGCTCAATTTGGTCATCTTAACTATGGCAAGTTGCTATGCCTAAGAAGCAAAAATATAGTGCTCGATCTCCCTCTGTTGAAAGCACATATTCACAATGTATGTGAAAGTTGTGTACTAGGCAAAATGCACCATGCTTCGTTTCCCAAGGGTGGTACTATGCGTACTAATCAAAAGTTACAACTTACACATAGTGATATTTGTGGGCCCATACATGTCAAATCCATCGAAGCATACTTGTACTTTGTTACCTTCATTGATGATATAACTCATCATTGTTGGAAATATGCTTTGAAAGCACAAATGAGAAGTATTTGCATGCTTTAAAGCATTCTTCGCCTTGGCTGAAAATGCACTGGATGCAAGCTAATTATACTACGTACCAATCAAGAATGGAATATATGTCACGGGAATTCAATTTCTTTTTGGTTGAAAGAGGCATTATCCATTAGTACACTACCCCTTACACACCTCAACGAAACAATGTGGCTAAAAGAAAAAATCGCACTTTGATGGAAATGGCACGTTGTATACTATCACACAATAAGCTAACCCCCAAAGTTTTGGCCTGATGCTATCATGTGTGCAATGTATGTGCTGAATCACAACCAAACTAAAGCATTGGCTGAATGTATGCCTTATGAGCCTTGAAGTGGCCCGAAACCAATGGTGTCACATATCTGTGTCTTTGGTTGTTTGGCATATGCTTTGGTACCACAACCAAGAAGACATAAATTGAAAGACAAGGCTGTCAAATTCATATTTATTGGTTATAGTGCAAAAAGTAAAGGGTACCACTTATACCAACCCTCCACCAAGATTTTTGTTAGTAGAGATGTGATACTTGCTAAACATGCTGGTCAATCCTTCATGGACTGCAAAAACCAGCCCAATGTGGAGCCTATGAACATTTTGACAATTGGTTCCCTTTATTTCAACAAAATGCACCTAATTTTGGTCAATTTCAAAGTCCTATTGAGGGTTTATAGTATCAAAATCAACAGTAAATACATGTTGAATAGCAACCTGATTTTCAGCCATTGATGAAGGCATTGCTGACTATGAAGTGGCCGATGAGAGAGTTGCTACTTGGGAAGCTAAAACAGTCCCTAGATAGCAAACAGCTCGTTCCTCTTCCCGATAGAACTAGAGCAACCACTCGCCGTGCACACGGTAACTTGGTTGCGCTGGCACTTGTAGATACCGCATGCAATGAAGAACCTATTTCTTTGCATGCCACTTTACAAAACAAACATTGGATAGCAGCTATGCAATTAGAATTAAACTCTATTGGTAAAAATGACACATGGGGCTTATGTCACTTGCCTGCTAGCAAGCGTGCTATAGGCACTTAGTGGTTTTACAAATTAAAATGCAGATTTGATGGTAGCATTGATCACTACAAGGCACATCCTGTTGCCAAAGGATATGCCCAACAATATGGGATTGACTATGATAAGATGTTTGCACCCACTTCACGTATGACCACCATTCACAGTGTCATTGCTTTGGCTGCTCATTATGATTGGCATGTGCATCAGTTGGATATGAAAACTACTTTTTTGAATGGTGATCTTCATGAGGAGATTTATGTCACTCAACCTCCTAGCTTTGTTCAAAAAGGGTCAAAAAGCAAAGTGTACCATTTGCATAAGGCCCTCTATGGTTCAAAGCAAGCACCTAGGGCATGGTATGAGAAGATACATGCATACTTCATTACTCTTGGCTTCAATAATTCTCACACATTGAGAGCATACTTTACGTCCGCAAAGATGGGGATTGTAACTAGCCTTCCTTCCATGGATGGGTGGTAAATCCTTGATTACAACTTAATTACAGCAGCAAACAATTAATGCAAATCTGAAAATACAAATTTACCTACTGATCTTGGACAATGCACACCCAATTGGCCCCAAAATTGGCACCCCTTTTGGTATTTCTTTTGCTTTATTGAAGAAAAAGTTAATTTACAATGGGATTCTCCCGATCCCCTTTGCAATCCAAACTCCCCTTGCTATCCATAGTGACCAACAAGTCTTCAATCTATTTTATCCCTTTATTCAGGCACTCAATTGGCCTTCATCCACTTCATAGATGATGAAAATGCCCCAAATTCAATGGCTCGCTAGTCCTCCACTTGAATTTAGCTGAAATTCACCTTCAGCCCTGTTGAATCCAAATTTCTGGCACGCTTCCCAAGGCTGCTGCTAAACCCTGGTTTCTATTGTAGATTACGGTTTACAGCAGAGAAATTTGCAATTTCTCAGCCTCCAAGGGTCCAAAATGCTGAGATCTTCATAGCAAAGCTGTGAAATGGCTGTGGGATGTGAAAGAAAGCTGTAGAGAGAGAAAAGGATGATGGTTGCCCCTCACTCTAGATGGTTCTCCCCTTTCAAAAGTGTGTATAACTAGCTGAGCCTTCTCTTTGCTTGGATGGGAAGGATTACCAACAAAGGGAATTGCATGGGAGTCTTCAATAGTTTAAGATTCTCTTTATGGCTTGCTTCCAATTTTCTTTATGGCTAAGATGAGCTCTTGGAATAAAGTTTTGTTGCTTTGCTGCAAATCAGAGATTCCTTGGTTTACTTATGCCATTCCTTGCAACAAACCTTAATTCATATGTGTTAAGCGTTCATTCAAAGCCTTCAAATCCTTAGAAAGGCCTTCATTGACATGTCCCAACTCTTTTGACAGTAGGAGATAATCATTCCCTGCATGCTCTTCATGTATGTCATGCTGTCCTTAATGTGTGCTATAAGCAATCCCAATGCTTAATTCTTCATCTATTTGATCAATATTATAGGCTTCAACTGTGTAATTTTGATCCTCTTGTAAGTCTCTGACACCATCATTCAATGCCTCAGTAATGGGATCTTTCTTCTTATTCCTTGTAGTCTTGCATGTGAAAAATGCTCAAGAAGTTGCCCACTGTACTTAGAGTGCTACAAAATCATGCCATCCTCAATTACAGTAACTGTATTCCAAGATAGTAGTGCAAATGGCCAAGATCTATTACATCAAAAGCATACTGCAATTCAGCTTTTAGAGTTGAAATATGTCTCTCATGAGGTCCAATCAACATCATATTATCCACATAAATAATGAGAATCAAGAGGTTATCCCTGTCATGAGGACATGTATTTTTGAAACCTCACTTAACATGTGGATTAATTTTTAATCACATGATTAAGTAAATGTTGCACATGTGAGGTGCAACTGGGGTTAAAGTAAATTTACGAGCCTGGGACCCGAGGAAATCGTGGGATGTCCAAGGCAAAAGTTGCTATAAGTTATGCCGCACAAGTACTTGGTGGTATCTGGTGCCAGTTGTTGGTCTAGGTCATTCATTTGGCCATAAGCGTCAGTTGTTGGTGACATTAGAGAAGTGGTGTTTAATGGTACCTAACACCAATCTGATGGTCAAAGATGGCACAAAGACACTCGAGAATGGAAGTTGCCTAGCCAATTTAATTATTGGCCAGTCAAATTATTTTTCAGAGCATTGAAATAATTATTAGATTAATTTTCAGTATTTAAAGACTGAAGATTAATATTTAATTATGGATAATGTTGGAAAAACCATTTTGAGAAGGTTGCTACTTGTTAAAAATGCCCAAGTAAGATTAAAAAACGTCTTTACAGGCTGGAGAGAGGTATTTTTAGTGTAGTCAGTCTGCAAGAGAGAGGGAGGAGATGCTGTTGGTCTGATTTGCAGCCATTGGAGGACCTTCTGAGGCAGCCAAGGGTAGGAGAATACCAATCAACAACAGCTGACAGCATCTACAAGCTGTTGAGACAGGGCAACAACAGTAAATGATTGATTTTCTTCAATTCTTTGTATCTACAAGTTGTTGTGGCAAGGCAACAGTTGCATTTGATTGATTTTCAATCATTCTTCGTGACAAAACTCTATGCTTAATAGCTCTATGGAAAGCTTATTTTATGGGGATATACCATATTTCAAAATATATGGACTTGGGTTGGATACTTTGGGTGGAACAATGTCAAACAGTGTCCCCCTGTATGCTGTCTGGGTGTTGTCTCAACATACCTAGTGTCAAAAAATCAGTAATAACTTGAGCTCCCGATGTTGGATCACCAAAAATTTTTATTCAAATTGGAGCTTAGGATCCCCTCTTCTAATGGAGCTATCAAGTTTCTAATTTGGATCACGACAGAATTTGCTATGATTGAACCTTCAAGTCTAAACAGGAAATTCCTGCACCCTGTCCACCACCTGTAAGTACCATGTTTGACCCTGTAGGAATACCCTGGGTAGAAGTCTCTACTCCTGTTGAGACAGACCACAAGTTTACACTGGAGGATGCAAGAGAACCTTTTGATGCTTCTCTTTATCAATAGGCTATTGGTTGTTTACTATACTTGTATAATACATGGCCAAATATTCAATTTGGGGTCTCTCAGATGGCACACTTTATGCACGGACCCAGTAGTACACATTGGCAAGCAGTTAAATGTGTCTTTCATTATCTCAAAGGCACCAAACATTGGGCATTTTCAGTCCTAACGCACTAATCTTTGCTTACATGCATATATAGACAGTGATTGGGCTAATTGTTTTGACACAAGGGCATCCACTAGTGGCAATTGTTTCACACTTGATGATTCATGCATTTCTTGGCTGAGCAAGAAGCAATCTACTGGTGTGGAGTAGGCTATAAACTAGGGGAAAATACACCACAAATTTGGCCAACAATTTGGGAGCTAAATAACACTTGTTGCTCAAAAAAATGGTTGTCAACATGAAGAAAATGAGTTCAAGTAGTCTTTGTATCATCCATTGTTGCTAGATGTTGCAAATCAAGGGGAGACACTAGGATTTTTGGTAGAAAACTCCATGAAAAATTAAAAGGATGAGGAAAAAGAAGCTCTCTTGAAAGAGTGACTACAATTTAATGTCAAAAGTGGTGCACCCACTCCTATCTACACTAACAGTCAGAGTGCCATGGCATTGCGAGGAATCCAGTTTTTCGTGCTCACACTAAGCACATTGAGATGCATTATCATTATGTCAAAGAGGCTCTATATGCAGAGGAGATTGACTTGGTTTATGTCTCTGCACATGACAACTTGGCAAATGTGTTTACGAAAGTTCTCTGGATAGAAGTTCGAAGCCTTTCGCAAGACGCTCAGCTTGACAACGTTTGGGGATTGATCTACCTATTCTCTATATACATTTGCACTAAGCACATTGAGGTGCATTATCATTATGTCAAAGAGAGGTTGCATATGCAAGGGAGATTGACTTGGTTTATCTCCCTACACGGTTTACGAAAGCTCTCTCTAGAGAGAAATTTGAAGCCTTTCACAAGGTGCTCAGCTTGATACCGTTGGAAATTGATTTGCCTATTCCCTATATACATTCACATCATTCGATCCAGGGGGGTTTGTTACACTTATCATATTCCTCCTAAGTTCTAGTATAAACACTCCCTTATCTCACAAGCACCTTTTACCTTCTAGCTAGAGAAGGGTTTTTCCCCCGTGTGAACACCCATCAGTGGGTGTGGTACTTAGTACCTTAGGGATTGTACTTTCATTCATTCTCACATAGTGGATGTGACCTTCTAGCACTCTCTTCTCTCTTATTGTTCGCTTGCTCACTGTGAGTCTTCGGCTCCTAACCCATCTATAGAGTCATTTGAGCCCAATCTAATACCCGCTCTTAACCCACCTACAGAGTCTTTGGCACCCAAGCCTTCTGAAGACCTATTACCTCGCTAATACCAACATTTCTTGTGGGATTTGGACATCCTTCCACCAAATTCCACTCCGGGGAGCCCTACAAGATCTGCCCAGCTTGCATCTAGTATTTCCTTTGCATTTGTCCTTATGGTACATTATGTAGTACATTCAAAGCGGAAGAGTTGGCAGGAAACTCTAAAGTATTCCCAATGGTGAGAGGCCATGAAAAAGGAGCTTGCAAGCATTGGCCGAAATGAAATTTGAATATTGGTGGATCATCTGAGCCACAAGAAAGTCATCGAGACCAAGTGGATCTTTAGAACCAAATTGAAAGGTGATGGAACTTTGGATAAATATAACGCTCACCTTGTAGTGCAAGATTTTTAACAAAAACATGGCATAGATTATGAGGATACCTTTGGACCCATTGTGTGGTTGAGATCATTTTGTTTGTTAGTCGCACTCGCCACTCATTATGGTTGGCCAATCTATCAAATGGATATCAAAAGTGCCTTCCTGAACAGTTATTGGGAGGAGAAAGTCTATGTGGAGCAACTCTCAGATTTTCTTCTACTAACCATAAAGACAAGGTCTTTCATTTACAGCAAACTCTTTATGGGGTTGAATCAAGCACCGCGGCTAAGGTAAAGTATCAAGCTCTCTTTGATGGCACCACAAAGACCGTCTACTTGAGATGACTACTAGTTCTTCTTCATTTTCTATGTGACTCTCCAACTATCATCTACTGCAACAACCACACTGCCATAGCACATGCTAATAACCTAATCATCACACCACGAACACGGCATATTGAAGTCCACTTCCATTTCACTAGAGAGTAAGTTGAGCTAAACACCTTACACCTAGAGTTTGTGCCTTCATCAAGCACTTTTGTAGACACTTTGACCGAGGTGGTCAGCTATCCACCAATTCTCCAATACTTGCTACATAGAATCCTCCCCTATTACTTCAAACTGACAAGAAGAGAGTGATACCCTTTGGCTTTTCCTTCTACATTGAGAGGGAACAATCTTCTTCGCTTGACCATGTCAAGATTTTGGTTTATTCGTTCCTTTAGAGACATTGATTATTTTATACATTGTGTCATTATCCGCATCCTCTAGATGACTATGATTGAAAACCGGCACTTGGATAAGTGAATGATTCCCTTGCAAGGGCACTATCCAAGCGACATTGTAGTATGATCATCTGCATTGCCTCTTGCATAACTCCAATGCATCGACATTTTGTTCCTATAAACATATATCTATGCATATGTATCTATTTTCAATCTTTTGGAGTGATCAACTCTAGACCCACCATATTCACAGCAATAGACATGGCAATCTCCCCTACTTGCTTTGCTTACTTGGCTTCCCTAGCTTACTTTCACCCTTCTTTTTTTACTTCACCGCATAACCCCCGTAAATTTATTCATCAATCACTAATACCCAACGGTGATTGGGATAGCTTGTTTGTTTTATGATTACCATCCCTTTATTCTCCCCATAGGACACAAATCACTTAATAGTACAAAAACTAATTGAAAACCCTTACTTAAACTTATATCTATTCAAACAATCAAAAGCCCTCCCACCAAAACAGGGGGAAAAAAAAAAAGCAAAGTCCATTGTGGTCCCATTTACCTTTGCAAGTCCTAGTAGGCCACTGACCAATTGACGAGCACCCTTGGTCCAATGCCTTGGCCTCTCTAGGGTGATCACTTGGACACCCTTGCTAAGATTACCATCACCTCTATAGTCTTGGTAGGTCATTGGGCAATTGACAACACCCTTTGCCCGATGCCTTAGTTGCTTTGAGGTGAGACACTTTGGGATACAAAAAAAGAAACTTTGGGCTTGGGCTAGTATAATCCCTTTCCGGTTTCAAATTTGGGCTTGAGAGAAAGTGTTCATCTAAAAATACATTAGCTTCATTAAAACACCCCAAAACATGATTAATTAAAAAATTAAACCTTATTATTAAAATGAAATGCATTCCTAGAGACTATTTATGTCCCATATGTTAGCGATTATCAGGTCCTGGCGGCGCAGGCAGCCACGTGGCAATCCAGTCGGACTGACCAGTCGGCTGCATTTAATGCAGCCGACCTGCTCTTTCTAGGCGCATTCTTTTTGGCTATTTATAGCCGACGTTCTACACATCCTCACACACTTCTGATTACAGATCTCAGACTGGAGATTCGTGCAGATTACAAACTAGAGATCGTGCAGGCTGCAGTGTACTTCCAGGTGGACAGCAGGTTGCATCGTCAAGGTGGAGACACGCAGTCCTGCGCACTGCGCCCATGTACATAACTGCATATCTTTGTATACAGCACACTTTATACAGCAGATCTTCATCTTCCACTGTATCTTTCTCTCTCTCTCTTCTCTCTGCGTTCACTCTCTCTCTCAGTCTCCGTCCCACGCTTCCGCATCGCTGCACTCTGACATGGTATCAGAGCAGTGAAGAAGGGCTGACTGAGTGAAGAACCTACTTGAAGAGGAGATTCCATCGCGACACAAGGCTGTGTTTCCAGCGTTCGAGGGCGAGCGGGAGGGCAGCGCATCGGAACAAGGCTGAAGCGAGCATGGGCGCGCAGGAAAGGAGTCCAGTTGGTGAATTTGCTGCTGTTTGCTGCTGTTTGAAGAGGAAGAAGGCTATGTTTTCAGCTTTCAAGTGCAGGTTTTACTTTTTCATCGCCTCCGGCGGGTGAAGAAGGTTCAGGACGTGGAAGAAAGAGCCCTAGCAAGCTGCGTTTTCACAGTCAGAGGGGGCTGCTTTTGCGTTTGTGAAGGCATTACAGGTGAAGATGTCTACAGAGATTGACTTGGAGTTCCCGACAATCATGGATCGGAAGGTGCCTGTCTTACCAGCTCTTCCCGCAGATCAAAAGCTCGATGGCAACAATTACCGCATCTGGCGCGTGATGATGTTGGCCATCCTTGAGTCTTACGATTTGGCGGAGCTTGTACAGGAGGAGATCGACCGGCCCTCGGTGAGAGATGAGTCCAAACTCTCTTCCAATGCTCGTACGGAGTTGGCCAAGGCACAGTCTCATTGGGACAAACTGAATGCCCGGATTCGTTCTTTTCTTTTTCTATCTTGTATTACAGCTGTGATAGCCCACATCGAGCACTTGATGGTGGCTCAGGAGATATGGCTGGAGCTTGACCAGATGTATAACCAGATGACCCTTATAAAGAGGGTTTCTTTGGAGGTGCAGATGCGGACCTTGTCCATGAACAAGTCTTCTTCGTTGCAGGAGCACATCAACAAGCTTAGACAGCTTCAGATGCAGGTTCAGAATGCGGAGAAGCCGATTTCCTCCGAAGACATGGCGATCACACTCTTGTCCCAGTTGCCGCCACGATTCGGTGCTTTTTACTCCGCCCTTATTGCTTCAGGGCGTGAGTCTACTCTTTGGTGGGAAGAGCCAGTTCCTATGGTCTTCGACCAAGAGGAACAACTGAAGGGACAGCATGCTTCCAAGTCAAAAGCTTTGACAGGTCAAGCTTCTCAGAAGAAGGGGAAGGACCAAAAGAAGAAGGAGGAGGACAACAAGTCAAAGAAGGACAAGGACAAAGAACCCACATGCCATATTTGTGATAAGACCGGCCATTGAAAGAAGGATTGCCCCGACAAGGACAAGAAGGACACCAACAAGAAGGATTCGAAGGATTCTGGAGCGGTGGCTGCACCCTCATGAGCTGCGTTTCTTCATCTAGCAGTCATTGAGGACTCTACACCGAAGGCTTCTGATGCTGCGATGACAACTCCCCAGGCTCGAGAGTGGATCGTTGACAGTGGTGCCTCCCGGCACATGACTCCTTCATCAGGTAGTGTTGCCCAGTTGCGACCTTCGCGTGGGCAGATTCTCATCGGAGATAGCTCTTCGGTGTCTATTACAAGACGGGGTGAGATGCAGCTTATTCCAGACGGACGTGGTGGTACTCATACTTCAAAGGTCTTGCATGTACCAGGTCTAGGATATCATCTACTTTCGGTTCATAAGATTTATTCACTTGGACTTTTGGTAAAGTTTGACAGTGATTCGGTGCGAGTCCTTGATCGTGGGTCAAGGAAGGTTCTCTCATCAGGATATGAGGAGAACGGCATCTACAAATTGACGTCTTCTACCGCTCTTCCTACTCTTCTTCTTACCACTCAGACACAGTCAGAGCTATGGCATGCTCGGTTTGATCACCTTAACTATGATTATCTTCAGAGGGCGTCACGTGGACAGCTTGTTCGAGGGTTGCCGAACATAGTGGTGAGCCAGCAGCCATGTGTCTCCTATATTCGTGGGAAGCAGCATAGGGATGCGATTCCCAACAAAGCTTCGCGGCGGTCTACTTCCCCAATGGAGCTTGTATCTACTGATCTTTGTGGCCCTATGCGGAACGAGTCCTTGAAAGGGAGCTCGTACTTCATGTTGATCGTAGATGACTTCAGCAGGATGACTTGGGCCTATTTCCTGGCGTTGAAGTCGGAGGCTTTCTCCCACTTCAAGGATTGGCTTCTCTTTGAGGAGAACCGATCGGGCCAGCGATTGAAGACCTTGCGATCTGACAAGGGTAGTGAATTTGTTTCTAATGAGTTTGCTCGTTTTTATGCAGATAAAGACATTCACCAGGAATTTGCTAACACCAACACTCCTCAAGAAAATGGCATTCTTGAACAGAAGAACCGAAGTGTGATCGAGATGGCGCACACCATGATGGAGCACCGACAGACACCTCAGTTTCTATGGGCTAAGGCTGTGGCTACTGCAGTCCACATCCTTAATCGATCCCCCACTTCGGCCGTTGATGGGATGACACCTTTTGCAGCTTACTTTGGGCCTAAGCCCAATGTTTCTTATTTTAGGGTTTTTGGGTGTGATGCCTATGTTCACATTCCCAAGACTCATCGTGATAAATTTGAAGCGGCTTCCCGAAGACAGGTGTTTGTTGGCTACAGCTCTCAGTCCCAAGGCTATCGTTTGTATGATCCTGTAAAGCGGGATGTGTACACCAGTCGAGATGTGCGGTTCGTGGAGATTCCGGCCATAGCAGCGGGTGAGGAGCATCCCGTTCTTGGAGATCCAGGGGAGAGTTGGGCTCCCGAGACAGTTCCTTTGGAGCCAGCACCTTTTGATTCCAATTCTGTTTCCGATACAGAGTCTACTGTTCCACCGGTCGCCCCCGAGGAGTTACCACCGATGGATATTCTAGAGTCTTCAGCTAATGGAGAGAGACGAGGAGAGGTCCGGCCTCCTCCTCGTTGGGCCTGTGACACACTCCGAGATTCAGGGATCGAGGGGGTCCCTGCGGAGTGGGGACCGCAAGATGGTCCGCGGCGGTCACGGAGGCACCAGGCACATTCTACGGAGCCTGTTTGCTCTAACTATTGTTTGATGACCCATGTTATGCAGGATCGAGAGCCCACCTCCGTGAAGGAGGCTTTACAGTCCGCACCATGGAAGAAAGCTATGGAAGCCGAGTTGGAGGCTATTGAGAGGAATGGCACTTGGTACCTCGTGCCTCGCCCCTCTCATAAGAAGGTGATTGGCGTCAAATGGGTCTTCAAGATCAAGTACCTTAGCGATGGTTCTTTGGACAAGCACAAGGCTCGCCTTGTTGCTAAAGGTTTTACGCAGCGCCCAGGGATTGATTGTCATGACACTTTTGCCCCCACTACTCGTATGGCGACTATTCGAGCTGTTCTTGCCTTGGCTGGCCATAGGAGATGGCCTGTCTACTAGTTGGATGTGAAGTCGGCCTTCCTCAATGGTGATTTGAAGGAGGAGATCTATGTAGAGCAACCTCCTGGCTTTGGATCTTCAGATGGGCAAGTCTACAGGTTAAAGAAGGCCTTGTATGGCCTCAAGCAGGCTCCGAGTGCATGGAACAAGAAGATTGACTCATTCCTTCAATCACAGTTGGGATATCGGCATTCCAAGGCCGATCCGCAGCTTTATATACACACTTCCGAGGCTGGTTGTGTGCTTTTTGTGTTGTATGTTGACGATTTGATTGTCACACGTGATCATGCACAGAAGGTCAAAGAGACGAAGGCATCTTTACATCAGACGTTCGAGATGACGGACTTGGGTCTACTCCACTTCTTCTTGGGCCATAAGATTTATCAGTCTCAGAGGGGGATTTTCATCTCTCAACAGAGATATGTACAGGAGCTCTTGGTTTCTTTTGCGATGGAGGATTGTCGAACCATTTCTACTCCTATGGATCCGAACTGGAAGGCCACTTCATATTCAGATTCTCCCTTGGCGGATGCTTCCCGCTATTGACAGTTGATTGGCTCATTGATTTGGCTCCTCAACACTCGTGTTGATCTTTGTTTTGCTGTTGGTCTCTTGGCGGGGTTCATGAGTGAACCTCAGACGGTGCATTGGCAGGCTGCCCAGAGGATACTTCGGTATTTGAGGGGGACATTTGACTTAGGGCTTCACTATCCAGCAGGCACAGGTGGTTCAGATCTTGTACTTGCCAGTTGGAGCGACTCGGATTGGGCTGGTGATGTGGACCACAGGCGGTCTACTACAGACTATTGTTTTACCTTGGTTGCAGGTGTTATCTCATGGAGTAGCAAGAAGCAGCCCACCGTCGCCCTTTCGTCTATTGAGGCAGAGTATCAAGCCGCGTCTTCCACCACATGTGAGGTTGTGTGGCTTCGGAGATTGTTGGAGGAGCTTGGCTGCCCCCAGACTCGTCCTACTTTACTGCAATGCAACAATGAGAGTTGCATTGCCTTGGCCCGGAATTCTGTTTTCCATGCCCAGACGAAGCACATAGAGATCCAGTACCACTTCATCAGGGCGAAGCTTCTGGATGCGACCATAGCTGTGGTGTATTGCAAGACGGAGGACAATCTTGCAGATTTGTTTACGAAGGCGCTTCCCCAGGCTCTACTTCGAAGACATGCCAGATCCCTCAGGCTACTGCCCCATCCAGGCTCTGAGAGGGGGGTGATAGCGATTATCAGGTCCTGGCGGCGCAAGCAGCCACATGGCAATCTGGTCGGACTGACCAATTGGCCAGCCACGTGGCAGTCCAGTCGGACTGACCAGTCGGCTGCATTTAATGCAGCCGACCTGCTTTTTCTGGGCACATTCTTTCTGGCTATTTATAGCCGACGTTCTACACATCCTCACACACTTCTGATTACAAATCTCAACCTGGAGATTCGTGCAAATTACAGACTGGAGATCGTGCAGACTGCAGCGTACTTCGAGGTGGACAGCAGGTTGCATCGTCGAGGTGGAGATACGCAGTCCCGCGCACTGCGCCCGTGTACATATCTGCATATCTTTGTATGCAGCACACTTTATACAGCAGATCTTCATCTTCCACTGTCTCTTTCTCTCTCTCTCTTCTCTCTGTGTTCACTCTCTCTCTCAGTCTTGGTCCCACGCTTCCGCATTGCTGCACTCTGACACCATAACCACAAATCCTAACTAGAAGGATCCAAACTTTCTAAAAATAGGCATGCTTCCCTTCATCCAGCTACAATCTCATTTTTGCAACTTGTATTAGAGATTTTTTGTCCACACCCCATACATGGAGGATATCTCAGCCAAAGCTATCCACCATTGTCTTCTACCATATCAAGGCGTCTACTTTTCAACCATCCATTGCAAATTCGGACAGTTTCCAACCATCCCCACACTGCTGGTCAACCAAGTGGCTGTTATCTACACCAGATCTTTGTGTTTGTTATTGTTCATTGCCAAAAAACTTGCGTTTTAGCCAGATCTACTACCACCTACAATTGTCGATAACCTAGACAATTGCATTTTTCCTTTGCCCATATTGCTGCAGCCCAAGCTGTCCACAACTTTCTGGTGCTGCGTTTTGTTGTTTTTGAGCATTGTCAACTGCCACATCATCATTTCCCTCTTGGGTTTGCAATTTCCAACCCGCATCTCACACTAACTTGGCATCCTAGTGTTGCATTTGTTGCTACCAAAACACATATGGAGACTACCTTGCTGCGTTTCAAGATCCATCAGAGTATGACACACTCTCCATCTCATACTCTCTGCCCTAGTCCTCCAGACACGAGTTTGGGGGTCAGTATTCTTTAGTGCATCACGTGTTTGCTGCATTGAGCATTGTATATTCATTATTATTCAGTGTGTTCATTCTCTACATTACCCTAGCTCTTACTATGTTTCCTTATCAATCTATGTGTTTGTAATATGTTTGTTTTTGTGTTTTCTGTGGTTGTAGAGCATTTATTTACAAGGACGGGCATAGGTTGTGTCAAGACAATTTAGGGCAGAACTTTCCAATTTGGAGCAAATCAAACGGTTTTCAATGCAATCACCAGCATTTATTGTGCATTTAGGGCAGATTTTACCAATCTGGAATAACTGAAGGGTACGAATTTACATAAATTTGAGGCTCTTATAGGCTTCCCAAAAGAAGGGGAAGCAAAAGCAAAAGAAGGAAGACAAGAACAAGGGCCAAAGAATCCGAATGTGAATTCTTTGCAAAAGAGATCAAGTATTTAAAGCATATTATCTCAAAAGAGGGTATCAAGATGGATCCAAAAAAAGTTAGGGCCATTATGGAGTGGTGACCTCCAAGGAAGAAAAAATAGCTAAAGATCTTTCTAGGCTTATCTAAATTTTATTGTAGATCGAGATTATACTAAAATAGTCGTTTCCATGACCGATTGACTTAAAGGAAAAGGAAAGGACTTTAAATAGGAAACAAGACAAAAGAAAGCTTTAGCACAATGCCAAAGCCATTATTGTGCTTGGAAAAAAACACATTAACTTACTATCAATCAAACTAATTTGAAGGGTTGTAAGGTACAATAGGCTAAACTCCTTCAAGAGTTCGACAATGAATTACAAAATAGGAAAATACAACATTGTTGCAAACTCCATCCATAGAATGCCCATATAAGAGAATCTAGCAGCCAAAGATAGAGCCAGAGCCTATGAATGAAATGCTAAATCTTGCACAAAGCACCATTAAGATGGTACAAGATAGAGCCAAAGCCTATGCTAACCACATAAAAGGCCTCGTGTGTACGGAAGAGAGCAAGTATATATCTGAAGGTACTTGAGTAATCCAAAATCTTGAAAATAGGACAATGTCTAAAGCTACAGCCTATCTCCTAAGTATTGTGGTCCATTCACAATACTTAAGAAGACAAGTGAAATGGCTTACAAGCTTCGACTTTCAACCACAAGTACAATACATCCAATTTTTCATGCAAGTTAAGAGAAAAGTTGGGTGGACCTAATAATCTCATCTTAAGGGATGAGATAGTGCAGCTCTTTAATAAACAATCCCTTCCACATCAACTTGGAAGAATTTTAGATGTATACTAAGCAAACTAGGAGTATTGTCTACCAAAAAAGTTTAGTAAAATTGAAGGATTGTTCAAAATAGAGTTCACAATGAGAGCAAGTAAGCGCTATTTTTAAAAGATTTTCCACCTTACAATTAGAACTTTCTAGCTTTTATTTCAAGA
Organism: Lygodium microphyllum; assembly: GCF_053477565.2. Lineage (NCBI taxonomy): Eukaryota > Viridiplantae > Streptophyta > Polypodiopsida > Schizaeales > Lygodiaceae > Lygodium > Lygodium microphyllum. Next base: position 77,183,260 of record NC_141163.1, on the reverse strand, counting down.
ACCAAAACAGCTCTTAAGAGAGACTCGAGAGTGACATAAATTAACGTGGCAATTAACTAATATGAGTCATGTTCATGGGTAATACCCTTTCTCCTCATTAATGTTGCATCCTACTCTGCAAAGACCATCTATCTTGCCATCAACCTCTCCATCTTCACTAGAAAAGCTTGTAGCAAATATGTTGCAACCTCCTAGAATGAAAATCCTTGGTTGAAGATGTAAGACAAAATACAAGCCTAGTAGCACCTTGGACTAAGCTTGTTGCCAAGAGAGTTGCCAAAGTCTACATTGGACTATGCCAAGTTATTTGCATTGATAGCACACATAGCTACCATTACATTAGCCACTATCTTGGTTGTCCATCACCTATGACTGATCTTTCAAATGGTTGTAATGTCAATGGTGACCTTCAAAAAATAGATCATATAAAGCAACCACTAAGATTTAGTGCCTCAAGATCAAATAGCTATGTCTATTGCTTGCAAAAGCCGAGGGCCTAAAGCTAGTAGCCCAAGCATGGCATTTGATAATAAACCACTTGTTCAACACGCATGACTTCAATAGGATAAGATTCTCATCCAATCAAACCCTCAACCCAAACTTTGGTTTTTTGGTTGAGGATAAGATTCTCATCTAATCAAACCCTCAAGCCAAACTTTGGTTTTTAGGTTATTGGTTTATGTATTCTCACTACAATTTGAAGCTATGAATGTGTTGTCAAACTAAGTAAATAAATGATCTTTGATTGCCCACAATGTTTGGCCCCTCACCACTTTGTAGAGTCTTCTCAAAATACTACAAACATCATTTGGCTGTGAGGTTGCATTAATAAGTTTACCATAATTTGAAGCGTGGTTTGCTGTAGTTTAGGTTTTTGTAGCCAACTCTCCAATGGTAAAATAGCAACCTTATGTAAAGCTTGAGATTTACAACTCCAAACCTTATAGTTTAGGTTTTTGTAGCCAACTCTCCAATGGTAAAATAGCAACCTTATGTAAGGCTTGAGATTTACAACTCGCTCACATAATATAACCCCAAAAATAAGCATCCAATGCCTTACTTTCTTGCATGTAGCTATATTGGATCCACCCTCTCTTTTTTTTTCGTGAAGATAATTGAATTAAGTAGTAAATATTTACATCAGACCATCACGTCAACATTCTCTCTATATCTCTTATTTTCTGTTCCATCAGACCATCAAGTCATCAGAGAAACTCTCTCTCTCTCTCTCTCCCTCTCCCTCTCCCTCTCCCTCTCCCTCTCCCTCTCCCTCTCCCTCTCCCTCTCCCTCTCTCTCTCTCTCTCTCTCTCTCTCTCTCTCTCTCTCTCTCTCTCTCTCTCTCGTAAAAGGTAATTGTATTAATTACGAAAAAAAGGTACAAGTTTACATGATTACAAGATACACGATGGCTCTAAACCATCGAATTACAAAAGTCATGGCAAAGACGCAGAGGAAATTGCCATATGCCAGGGAAGTAAGTCCTCCCAAGGGAGTAAGTGAGACTGGCGAATGAGATCTATCTGCCAATGCAGGAGACCTTTAAGCCTCGCAATATGTCTCGGAACATTAGAGGCCGAATCAAAAAGAAAGGCATTCCGAGTGGTCCAATTGTGCCAGCAGCCCAGTATCTAAGAAAGTGAAACAAGACCTTCATATGTGACTGTGCCAGTGTGGGGTATTTGGGCCGTACAAAAACCCAATCAAAAGGGCTTAGCGAGAAACCAACCACTACTCGCCAAACCGCTGACAAGAGTGACCAGATATTCTTAGCGAGAGGGCAAGAAATAAATCGATGACGGGCCGATTCCACACTGGTGGTGCAAAAGAAACAATTGCCGTTAGAGATTCGACGCTTGGAAAGGGCTGAAGCAAGAGGAAGACCGCCAATCATCACCCTCCAAAGAAAGACCTTGCATTTGAAAGGTGTCTTGTTCAACCAGCCCTCCATCACAGTTGCCTTCCACCACCATGACTAAGATTTGCACAATCCCCATATAGTATTAGCTTTAGTAACAAGCCATTGATAATCTTTAATCAAAAGATGATACACCTGGTTAGCTGAGGCCTTTTCCAAATTCAACCGACCTGCAAGGTCCCAATCCTACCAAGGACGATCCAAAGCAAGGGCAAGAAACGGTTGTCTGCTCTGGAGCACTAGCAAAAGCTGTTTCCATAAATCACGGTATCCACAAGGGATTCTGAAAAGCCTCCTGGCTGTACGAAACGATATCAACACATTGCGACTGGCAAGGGTGGCATCTGCAACTGAAGTCAAGCCCAAACGTGCCATGCGGTTAAATTTTGGTCTGAGCTCATGTTTGCCTTCCCAAGAAAGTAATCGCAAGGCTGCCAACAATTCAAGTTGAAAAGAGTTAGTATGTAAGCGGTCCTCCGCTGTGGATGCAACCGAGCCTTCTGGAGAACCAATTTCCAGGAGCATACCAAATGAGCAAGCAGGGATGAGGAAGGACTAGAAAACCGAGAGCCTGCATTAAGAACATGCCACTAGGAGCTCCGAATTTGGATATTACCATGCACAAGCTCGTGATCCTCAAGAAAATAACGGGCTATAATGACCCAGGGTGATGATCCAAGCACATGGCACCGAAAAAGAGACCAACGAAGTGCCAGCATATGAATTTCGGCATCCAAAATAGCCCCATCACCCATACGTTTGGGGGTACATGCATGCGACCAAGAAATCCATGAAATGCCTGCATGCAAGGAGTCCTTCCATAACATGAAACAAATGTACTGAGTAAGAGCATTCAAAGTAGTAGTAGTCCAAGGCAACAATGGCAAGAAATATGTGAGCATTGGCAACATAATTGTCTAAGCCACTTTGAGGCGAACATGAAAGGGCCAAACCTGCGACTTCCAATACGAGAACTTGGCTGCCAGTTTCTATGAAATCCACTCTAGTGGTTGCTTTGGCCGAACATCAACACCCAAAGGGTAGCCAAGATGCCTGACAATGGAACCATGGGGAACAACCAGTCCCTGCCAGCCCAATGATTGTAAATCTGACTCCATGCAATTGAGAATGACTAATTTGAAAGCATTGATATGAAGACCAGACACCTGACCAAAGAGTGTCCAAACATCTAATGCTTTGCGAAGATTATCCTTGTCCGCACGCAAAATCATAAAGCTGTTATTAGCCAAAGATTAACTAATGAAGTGCTGTCCAAAAGGAAGAGACAATCCAGCCAACTGAGTCGAAGCTGCCATAGAAGATAACATCGAAAGAACCAGATGAGTCGCAAGGGCAAAGAAGAGAGGACTCAAAGGGCAACCTGTCTCACAGAGCGTGCAAGGACAAATGGCTCAGTAACACCGCCATTTAACATAACTCGCGAAGAAGCCGCAGCACTAAGGGTGTAGATCAAGCAGGACATCCGAGTACCAAAGCCCATAGTAGACATAAGTTCTACAATGAAAGACCAGTCTAAATAATCAAAAGCCTTTTCCAGGTCCAATTGAATAAATACCACTTCCTGATTAGAGTGCCTTGCATATTCAATAGGAAATCTGCCATAGCACTAAACCTCGAATACGGGCCACATGACCATGGATACTCGATACCGAATCAAAAATAAAGGCATTCCGAGTACGCCAAATATGCCACAAGGCAGTCCATCTAAGAAACTAGAACAAGCAAGAATAATCAGAAATGCAAAGAAGGCACGAAGGGCAGCTTTCCCATAATCCATAACCAGATTGTTATCCAGAGGTGAGTCGCTGAGAGCCACATGCGAAAAATAAAACACCAGATTTGTCGTGCAACTAAACAAGAGACAAAAAGATGAAGCAATGTTTCATCACATGTAGCGTAGAATACACGACCAGCAGAGATCTTTAGAGCACACAGCACCTCTCCGATTGGAAGACCACCAATCAATAGTCTCCACGAGAAGACTTTTCCTTGATAGGGAACCTTAGACTTCCAAAGATAAAAATCTTTCTTGCCACTTTTTTTGTCATCCCTAATATGCCATAACTTATTCACCTTTGTAGTAACCGATTTCTTGGCCTCCACCATCTGATGGTATATCTGGTTAGCAAACCTATTCTCAAAATCATCCGGAATCACAAACTTCTAGTCACGCCATAGATACAATGGCTGTAGCACTGGTAAAGGAGAGAACCTCTGAAATTTGACCTGTATGGATGACCAGATATCACAATATCTACAGGGTACCTGAAAGTGTTAACGAATACGTTAAAAAGAGTAAAGATGAGAATGCCCAGGAATAACACCATCAAAAACTGTCTGCAATCCCAACCGAGCCATCCGATTAAACTTGAGTCTATGCAAGTCTTTGTCCTGCCAATCCAACAACCCAGAGGAGGCCAAGACCTCTCCTTGCAGTGAATTCGCCTCCTTGCAAATCTCAGGAGGGCACCAAACTAAAAAACATCCACCCTCTCTCTCTCTCTTTTTTTTTCGTAAAACCCTCTCTCTCTCTCTCTCTCTCTCTCTCTCTCTCTCTCTCTCTCTCTTAATGGGCAATTATATTAATAATATGAAAAGTACAAGAGTCATGGCAGAGTCACAAAAGAAACTACCTATGCCAAGAAACCAAATCTTCCTTGCCAATGGAGAAGACCCTTCAATCTAGTGACATAACTTTAATCCCCAAAGGAAGAATCAAAGAAGCATGCATTTTGGGTGACCCAATTGCACCAATAGCCCTAGAGTCTAAGAAAATAAAATAATATCTTCATATCTATGGATGTGCTAGAGTGGGATATTTTGCCTTGCCAAAGACCCAATCAAAGGAAAGCAGCAAAGGTCCTACTACAGCTCTCCAAATTTCTCTCCCAATCGAAGGAAAGCAGCAAAGGTCCTACCACAGCTTTCCAAATCTCTCTCTCTCTCTCTCTCTCTCTCTCTCTCTCTCTCTCTCTCTCTCTCTGTGTGCGTGAAGAAGTTTCAATTAATGTATTGAAGTATTTACATCAATAAAATAAAATAATATCTTCATATCTGTGGATGTGCTAGAGTGGGATATTTTGCCTTGCCAAAGACCCAATCAAAGGAAAGCAGCAAAGGTCCTACTACAGCTCTGCAAATCTCTCTCCCAATCAAAGGAAAGCAGCAAAGGTCCTACAACAGCTCGCTCTCTCTCTCTCTCTCTCTCTCTCTCTCTCTCTCTCTGTGCGTGAAGAAGTTTCAATTAATGTATTGAAGTATTTACATCAGGGCTTCTCGCCAACCAACCATGCTTGAAGACAAGCAGCAAACACTCATGAAGCCAAAAGGCAATGAAAACACAATGCTACAAGAACCAAAGAAGGGATCATGAAATGGGGACAACAAGGGTCGAGCATGGATGGAGCACACGCTCACTCTCTCTCTCTCTCTCTCTCTCTCTCTCTCTCTCTCTCTCATCGATCAAGGTTAAGGTTATTGTATGGATGCTCTCCAGATTTTGAAATCTGCCAACCTTGGCATACGATATCAAAGGATATCATACTTAATATGGTAAGGTTCCGGTTGATAATGAACTTTGCAGCTCCCCTCTCTCTTCCTCAAAATGTGTACGTGTGTGAGTGTGAGAGAATAAGAAGGAAAGCCCCTCCATGCGCTGTAGTGATGCAACCAGAAGAAGAACGACAAAGGAAAAAACTCCACACTGCTGTCAGACAAGAACAGTGTATGCACCTTGAGGGTGGCCTCCATGACCTTCTGGAACAACAACACCTTCTGGAACAACAACGGGCACCTTCACGCACGTGCAACGATCAAATGGCGCCAAACTGCTCTTCAACTTGTTTGCTCGCGGGAGGTATCTTATGCAGGTAAGCTTCACACAGGACTCGCTACTTTGTACTTATTGCAAATTACTCCTATATAACTTAGGTAGTAAGATGAGAAAAAATTACATATGGTAGTGGAAGTAGCATATGAGTTAAAAGTATCTCGAAAGCCTCACTAAATCTCTAATGTCCATCCTACCAAGCATACAAGATAACTTCTAGAAAGACTTAGCTCTTTCGGATAACAATGTGCTAGGAGACATCAGGTCTCATCCCTTCAAAAAGCCTCTTATTCCTAACTTTCTATATTGTTTGCAATTCCATAATTTGAATCGTGTTGAGTCCCATCTTGCGTACTTCGTCATGATCATCGAGAATGCCAAAAATGCAAAACTATGCATTCCCAAGAATCGTGCCCTTGTTGCTTAGACTTCCTAGAATGTCTTCTTAGAGGAGCATTGTTATGCATTCATGTCTCATTGATTCCCAAAACCCCACAATGGCATTTACTATCCATAATGACTCTTTTCATTGGATTCTCTCTTATACATAAAGCTCCCATAAACATTTTCCATCATAACAATATGTCCTTCAATGGCATCTACATAGACCATGTGAGTTTGAGCACCCTTATCAAAGCATCATAAGAGATGTCTATTCCCCAAATCCTTTGCACTCGTGCTATGTCTGGACAATTGGGCTCATAGAGTATCTTCAAAATCATGGATTTTAACTTGGCTACCAAAGGCTTATTGGCAATCAACAATTGCATTACACAATTGCCTCCCTCTCCAAGCCATATATGTATCAATCTATGAATAAAATATTTCATGAGTTCCCAAGATAGCTTCAAGGATTGAAATGCCATTATCCTCCCTTGAAACTCTTCTAGAGATAGGAATCTTCCAGATTGGTTAATGCAACATGCCACCTTAAATGCACCTATTTTTGCAAGATTTGTAACTCGTCTTCCTAGTCTCCATGCAATGGGAGGAGGTATCCCAAACACCAAGCAATAAGAAGAACGAGCCACTTCATACCAAGAAAATGCATCTTCTCTGATGAAGCTTCTTCGTTTGTTTTTTTGCAAAGTGGATCTTGAGCCATACTTCTCGCTATAGTCTCTGCGTACTCTGGAAAATACTACAAACAAATGAACCAAAAGGGTATTCACGTTTGCTCCAATGGAATGCCAAACAAGTTATCTATGAGCAAACAAGTCTAATTCATAAGTAGCTTTGCCCACTCCTCCCAAACAAACCAATACACCAAAAATTATCCATATGAAGAAGCCAAAATAAGTACAGATACCAAATGTCACAACAACTCCTAATCCATAAACTCCAAATCATCACTGTCAATAGGCCATACCAAGCATAGATACCAAACAATAAGAGCAACAAAATATTCCTACTAGCACTATCACAAATCAAAGTTGGCCAGATGCTCAGTAGTCATCATATGGAGACACTCTTGCCAAAACACCCATCGCATCATTGCCTACTTAAGAGCTGCTAGTAACCTCCTCAATCTATGTCTTCCTAGGATGAAGAAGAGGCAAAGCATGTGATGAAACCAATGCCCCATCACCATCCATTGAGACATAGAGACATCCTATCTAGAGGCAAGCCTATAGTAATAGGGATGTACCACAACCCAACTTGAGGGCAATCCCCCCATGACAACAAAGAAGCTCCAAGTAACATGCCACAAATGCGTAGCTCCTCTGCATTGGCCCGCTCAAATCATCCCCACACTGCTATCACGTGCTCCACTCTCTAGAGGTAAATGGTGGTAGATGACTGAGTCAAAGGGTTCGAGTGTCAAAGTGCCTCAAATTGATGCCAGGAGGCATATTCCACGGTGGATTCCGTGAGGTTTTACGGTGGATTCCGTAAACTTAGATGACCGGGGCTCATACGCAAAGAGGATTCTTTGTGCGAGAAGTTGATGGGGACGCCTGTCCTTTTCGGGCGTTTCATTAATTTAGTGTGTACATGGGTGATTCCATAGCGGGTGATTCCGCAAAATGCATATTAAATTAATAAACGTTTATGAGTTTAGAGTGCGCACTCGTAATAAATTAAGGTTAGGATTTATTTCTAACCAGTTGATTTATTTATGTAGTTGAAGACTGCTAGGTATTCACTTTTGTCGGTTTAATTGTGTTATTTTACTAACGATTGTGAATGCTTCAGTTGATGTGTAGAGATAGCAGCAGTGGCGGAGGAAAGCATTGGAGTCTAGCGGGTTTTCGATCTTTGGACTATATTTTGATAGGCGCCACGCCTATATTTTGATTATGTCTATAGAGACATTGATTATTTAATATTATTTTGTATGTGCTTATGCGCCTGGATATGTTATTTTTATTTGGACATTGAGATTGGGCGTGCCAGACTCTTTGGGCACCGTCCATTAGCTTTATTTTCCTATTTTTGGTAGAAAGCAAACTCAAAAGCTAAAAGCTTGTATATTTTTGTAATTGGGCTATTTTTTAGCAAAAAGATTGGAAATATATATTAAATACATGCTTTGTGAAGCGCTCACACAAGGCATGGGGGAGATTCAACCCAATTTGTCTCTTGTCTCATGTCGTGCTTGTTTTTACATTGGTTTTTGTGCTAAAAAGTAGAGTGCTTTGTTCTTGGGGACCTTTGGGAATTCACTACGTGAGCTACCTGCGTCCGATCTGCGCACCAGTGGTATCAGAGCGGAGCAGAGATCAAGGGCTTCCAATCGCTACCAATCTCGGGCGAAGGCGGAGCTCCAAGAACAAACGGCCTCTACAGTCAATCTCGTCGCGAACCGTCGATACAGGCAGACTTCTGGCGATCAAGAACCCCTATTTCCACTCTCAGATCGCGAAGGACCACTCTCTGTCGGTAGAGGACCACTCCCTCATCTTCATGAACAAGTCGTGATAAACCAGTAAGAGCCATATCTCTATTTTCAAAAAGCTTAGTGTAAAAGCTTAATACAAAGCTTGAGAAGCTTAAAAAGCTTCAAATCGTCAAAACGTGGCCAAGAGGAGGGATTCCGAAAAATCCGCGTGAAGAAAAACGGCCCCCCCCCCCCCCCCTTCACGATCAAAAAACGGCGCCTTCTTAAGCTTATTAGCTTAAGCTTAATTTATTAAGCTTAAGTCATCAAGCTACTCTGCAAGTTCTACTGGGCAGACAAGTCTGCAAACTCTCAGTCACGCACTCCAGAAGTCAAGTTTCGCAAGTCGACACTAATCAAGTCCTGCAAGTTTTGCAAGTCGGCTAAGTTCAGCAAGTTCACAACCTTGCAAGTCTGTTAAGTCTGCAACTCTGCAAGTCAGACTAAATCAGAACTGACTAACGCTCGAAACTCCTAGAAGACTTGTTCGTTTGCAAAAACTCTGAACTGGAAAGATGTTCGCAGCAAGCTGTTCTACCTATCTGCAAGTTCGTTGAAGTACTTTCAGCAAACGGAGATAGAAATATTTCAGAATTTCTGAAAATTGAAGAAGAAAATACCCAAAAATACATAGCCTTGTAACCCCAAATTTGAGCTACGCTCATCCCGCTAACTGATTTTGAGTGAGAAAGGTTTGTTGAGTTTTACAGAAAGACTACCCTACATATGGATGATCCTATGGCTGAAGACGACCTACCCGAGCCTACCATGGAACAAAAGCTGGATCTTATCATGTTGCAATTGGACGAAGAGCGAAGAGCTAGGCAAGCCTTGCAAGCGCAATTGACAAAGCTACAAGGAGCGTCCACTGATAAAGAAGAACCTCAAGCTGAAGATTTGATACGCCGTACCATCGACGCCACTCTTGAAGCACAAACCATTCGCAAGGAATCCAAGATAAGTAAACGAAGTTTCAAGTTTCGCACTTTCAATGGCATAAGAGAAGGAAAGACTGTTTTATCATTCATTAGCCAGTTTGATGACTATTTCCATGAGGAAACTTATCCTGAGAAAGATTAAATCAAGTGTGTTACTAATCATCTGATAGATAGAGCATCACTTTGGTGGACTGTCGTCCGCAAGAGCATAGAATGTCCTGCTACATGGGAAGATTTCAAGAAGAAGTTCATGCAAAATTTCCTTCCACCGCAATTTCATGAGAAGGCTATCAAGCAATGGGATTTACTTCAACAACGCGACCGTGAGCCTATACCACAGTATACAGAGCGTTTTTGGAATGCACTTTTACAGCTACGCATGCTTGAAGACGTACCAGAGACGACACATAAGCGGAAGTACATGTCTGGACTTCTTGGACATTACTACGCTGAGGTGAATATGTTCAAGCCTGCTACCCTTGAAGATGCCATCTCCTTAGCTCACGACACTGAAGATAAGTTACGTGGAAGAGATCGACGACCACAACCATTCCAAGCAAATGGTAATTATGGATCTAAACAATTCAATTCAAATTTCAGAAGGTTTAATCCAGGTCGTTTCTCATCACCATCTTTCCGCAAGAATTGGCCTAAACCACCCGCATTACCATCCATTGTCAATCCAAATCCTAAGCCTATCCAACAAGCAAATCCAAATATACCCAGACTCCCAGCCATTGCAAATAATGTGACCAAAGCCAAGCCTATCGTATGCTACAAGTGTCACCAGCCAGGCCATCTCGCAGCAAATTGTCATTCAAAGAAGCCATCAGCACATATCAACTACCTTGGAGCTATGGACGAAGACGAGCATGAGGATATGCCGGATTTCACTGAAGAAGAAGATGATCCTACTACTACTTCCGACACTTTACCAGGTATGCCTACTTTACATTCATTGTTGACTATGAAATGTATGGTGCATGGAAAAGAAAGAATTATATTGCATGATGACGGTAGTACGCATGATTTTATTTCAGCAAAATTGGTAAAGGAATTGAAATTGCATACTGTACCTACGCACTATCGCATAAAAGCTGCATTTTTAGGCACTAGGTACAATGGCACACAAGAAGTTCAAGATTTAGAAATTCAAATTGGTCCATATATTGAAAGAAGAAATTTCTTAGTTGTCCCATTACAATCTAGCGACATTATTCTAGGAATGCCATGGAGACACCAACATAATCCCAATATAGATTATTCCACACACACAATGAATATAAATTTTCAAGGAAAATCTATTACATTATTTGGTATGCATGCATCTCATATGTTTCCACTGCTTTCGCATACTCAAGCAAAACGTGCACTACGCAAGAACACTAAATCATATCTCATTTGGGTGAATGAATTACACGCAAAAGAAACTCATATGCACCCTAGGCACAAGGAATTTCTTGCATATTTTAAGGACTGTTTTGCAGAAGACCTACCACCAGGTTTACCTCCATCACGTCCAGAAGACCATAAGATTGACCTAATACCTGGCACACAACCACCTTGCAAAGCCCCATATAGGCACAATCAAATAGAGCAAAAAGAAATCCAGACTCAAGTAGAAGAATTACTAAATAGAGGTTTAATTCGACCTAGCAGTTCTCCATTCGGTGCACCTGTGCTCTTAGTCAAGAAAAAGAATAATACTTATCAGATGTGTATTGACTACCAAGCATTAAACAAGATCACTGTAAAGAATAGGTATCCTATACCTAGAGTTGACGACCTTATGGACAAACTGCAAGGATATTCTATATTTAGTAAAATTGACCTTAAATCTGGATATCATCAGGTGAGGCTAGATAGATCCGACATATTTAAGACTGCATTCAGGACACAGTTTGGCCATTACGAATTCTTAGTTATGCCATTCGGATTAACTAATGCACCTACTACTTTCAGTAGAATGATGAACCGTATTTTTCTAAAATATCAGTATTGTGTGATTGTTTTCTTTGATGATATTTTAGTATTCAGTCAAAGTGAAAAAGAGCATTATGAGCATTTATCATTAGTTTTTCAATTACTGAAAGAAAATCAATTGTTTGCAAATCCTGACAAGAGTGAATTCTTTAAGACAGAAATAGAATATCTAGGTCATATTGTATCAGAAGAAGGAATAAAAGTTGATCCTAAGAAAATTGACGCAATATTGCATTGGCCTATTCCTAAAAATGTACATGAATTACGCTCATTCCTTGGTCTTGCTAGTTTCTATAGGAAGTTTGTACGTAATTTCTCATTACTTGCTTTACCACTGACCAAACTTCTTAAGAAAGGCATTGTTTATCAATGGATTGAAAACCAGCAGAAATCCTTTGATTTACTTAAACGTGCATTGACCAATGCCCCTGTCCTACAATTGCCTGACTTTAATAGACCATTCTTTTTAGTTGTGACTGATGCTAGCGGATCAGGAATAGGAGCCGTGCTAATGCAAGACAATCATCCAATAGCATATTCTAGTTCTAAACTGAAACCCTCTGAGCTCAAATATTCCACTTATGACAAGGAACTCTTAGTAGTTGTACAAGCATTGAAACAATGGAAGCATTATTTAATGGGTTCAGAATTCATGATAAAGACTGACCAGCAAAGCATTAGACATCTACTTAGCCAACCCCAAATTTCTGACCGTCATATCAAATGGGCTTCATTCATTCAAAGTTTCCATCCTATCATTCAATACCAACCTGGAAAAGAAAATGTAGTTGCCGATGCATTAAGTAGAAGACCTGCAATTCATAACATTTCTATCATATCTTTTGATTCTTTGATTGCTATGAAAGACACATATCACCAGGATATTACTTTTCATTCTGATTGGCAAAAATTAGTTCAAAATAATTTCATTCCTGTTGATTCATTGTCATATAATGATGGATTCATGTTCTTTGAAAAGAGACTGTGTGTTACTATTCCATTCCGATCTTTTGTTTTGAATGAAATTCATTGTTCCCCATATCAAGGTCATAGAGGTATCATTTCTACATTACGCATGTTAACTGAAGATTTTTATTGGCCACATATGGATGCAGATGTATCTAATTTTGTTTCAGAATGTTTGATTTGTCAAAGAATAAAAAGACATCATGGTAAACAGTATGGGTTATTAATGCCTTTATCTATTCCATCTAAACCTTGGGAACATATATCTATGGATTTCATTACTGGCTTACCAAATACTAAATTTAACCATGACATGATTTGGACAATTGTAGATAGATTTAGTAAGCAAGCATATTTCATTGCATGTAAGAAAACTTTAACAGCATCACAAGCAGCACAGTTATTTTTGAAAACTGTTTTTACTAACCATGGATTGCCGAAAGTGATTATTTCAGATAGAGATTCTAGATTTTGTAATAAATTCTGGATTACACTGTTTGCAAATCTAGGCACAAAGATTGATTTTTCATCTGCATTTCATCCAGAAACAAATGGACAAACAGAAGCCACAAATAGCACTATTTTAGATCTTTTACGTGCATACACTATCTCTAAACCTCAAACATGGGATACTCATTTGCATTTATTACAGTTTGCTTACAATAATACACCGCACACATCTACAAAGAAAGCACATTTTGAAGTTATTTATGGACATAGATTATCTACACCTGTTGCATCTTTGTCTAATAGAATACAAAGTGCCGATGATATTGCTGTTATGCATAACACTATTTTTGATGAAGTAAAGGATATGATTGCTAAAGCCCAACAATCATATACCAAACAAGCCAACAAGAAAAGACAAGCCATGAATTTCAAAGTTGATGATTATGTTTGGCTTAGAATAGAAAAGCGTAGACTGCAAAGTGTAGATAGACATCCAGTTGTCAAATTAGCCCCTAGATTCTACGGACCATTTAGAATCATTCATAAGATTAATGACAATGCATTCAAGTTACAGCTGCCATCTCATTGGAAAATTCATAATACCTTTCATATTAGTTTATTGAGACCATTTAGAGGACAATTACCTATCCACCCTGTCTATGAAAACCCACCTTTACTAGAAGAAGAGACTGAAATAGTTGAACCAGAAGCCATTATAGACACTGACTACATGACCACTAGAACTGGCCGAAGGTACTCTAGATATCTCGTGAAATTTAAGAACCATCCTGTAGAGGAAGCACAATGGATGCACGCTAGAGACCTAAATGCTTTCCCCACTCTGTTAGCTCCACATTGAGCTAATAGCAATTGAGGTCAATTGCTATCCCACCCCGGGGGTATGATGCCAGGAGGCATATTCCACGGTGGATTCCGTGAGGTTTTACGGTGGATTCCGTAAACTTAGATGACCGGGGCTCATACGCAAAGAGGATTCTTTGTGCGAGAAGTTGATGGGGACGCCTGTCCTTTTCGGGCGTTTCATTAATTTAGTGTGTACATGGGTGATTCCATCGCGGGTGATTCCGCAAAATGCATATTAAATTAATAAACGTTTATGAGTTTAGAGTGCGCACTCGTAATAAATTAAGGTTAGGATTTATTTCTAACCAGTTGATTTATTTATGTAGTTGAAGACTGCTAGGTATTCACTTTTGTCGGTTTAATTGTGTTATTTTACTAACGATTGTGAATGCTTCAGTTGATGTGTAGAGATAGCAGTAGTGGCGGAGGAAAGCATTGGAGTCTAGCGGGTTTTCGATCTTTGGACTATATTTTGATAGGCGCCACGCCTATATTTTGATTATGTCTATAGAGACATTGATTATTTAATATTATTTTGTATGCGCTTATGCGCCTGGATATGTTATTTTTATTTGGACATTGAGATTGGGCGTGCCAGACTCTTTGGGCACCGTCCATTAGCTTTATTTTCCTATTTTTGGTAGAAAGCAAACTCAAAAGCTAAAAGCTTGTATATTTTTGTAATTGGGCTATTTTTTAGCAAAAAGATTGGAAATATATATTAAATACATGCTTTGTGAAGCGCTCACACAAGGCATGGGGGAGATTCAACCCAATTTGTCTCTTGTCTCATGTCGTGCTTGTTTTTACATTGGTTTTTGTGCTAAAAAGTAGAGTGCTTTGTTCTTGGGGACCTTTGGGAATTCACTACGTGAGCTACCTGCGTCCGATCTGCGCACCACAAATAGAGGACGACTAGAATCCAAATACATAGGTGGCTCATATACATGCCTTCATACAAAAAACAACATGGAGGCAAAACATTACATAGCAACAATCATTGACCCATTGTCTCATGCCATAAAAATATTGTCAAAATCACTTATTCCTAGTGTGAAGAGTACCTCCACCCTAGCACATGCCAACTCCATATAGCCATAAGGCGAATGATGCAACACTAGGATACAATGCTATATTTCCAATCCAGAGATGCACGCACATCTCTATACCCATCCCACACAAGGTCCTGTAAAACACAAGTAAGCACATGGCTAATTGCAACATTTCATCTCACGAGAAAGTATTATAGAACTTACAGTAAAGGACATCACCAATAACCATCCATAATTTGATAATGAGGCAACAACCACAAATATGCTAAAACACACATGGTCCTCCAATAGCCTATCCCACGATGGATGTGATGGGGATCCATGAAGCATGCCACCAAATGGAAGATCCAAGAAAACCATGCCTATAGGACCAATAGACTTCCATCGCGACTTTCCTCTTTGTCCTTTGGGAAATTAGCCCTCATTTGTTTGTGGATCCACGTGTACACTAGGTTCTTCATCCCACATGTGAAGTCCCTCCTAATTGTGACATAATCACCTACAAATGGCAATGTAGCAGTGACCACTACAAGCATAGTCCTATTTCAAAACAAAAATAAAAGTAGTGGTCTTTCTAGCCACATGTGTGCATGCTCCAATGCCTTGCACATTCATTGGTCAACAACCTTGCATCTATGAACAAGCTAGAAAAAGCAAACAATCCAATCCACAATGGAGATGTCCAGTCACCTACAATGAAGTCATCCTCATCATTCATGGTGTTTCTCATATCATGTGAAACCCTCTTTGCATGACCATGATCTCGTCGTCTTGACAATCCTTCACATGCAGTGCACCATAACAACAAAACCATAGTAAGGATTCCCAACTTGTCCTCCCAAAGCCAAGTAACAACATGCAAAAGCAACCAAAAACCCAAGTTACCTCTCAAAGCCAAGGTCA
This sequence comes from Lygodium microphyllum, assembly GCF_053477565.2. Taxonomy (NCBI): domain Eukaryota; kingdom Viridiplantae; phylum Streptophyta; class Polypodiopsida; order Schizaeales; family Lygodiaceae; genus Lygodium; species Lygodium microphyllum. The sequence continues at coordinate 77,167,457 of NC_141163.1, read as the reverse complement.
TCTCCTCATCATTTTCCCCACCAGTATCTTGTTGCACATGTGCATGAAGCCCTCTTTCTCTCTCCAAAAACTCCCCTTTGCTCATATCGATCCACCATGGGCAGTTCCCTAGCTGACATTATGAGAGAGATTGCATATCGGGATTGTACATTATTGTTGCTTCATTGGCAAATGACACCCAAGTCTTACATGCAATTGAAAGGGAAGACAAGTGGCCACCTTCCATCAAGAATGTAAAAAACCAACCACCACAAAGAAGGAGATCTCGATAGTGGTCTCAAAACCAAGTTATCACAACATATATAAACTCTCATGTGTATGTCACTCTTTAGGAAACCATTTGAATAACATCAAAAATTTTTAAGTTTTTAATCTCATTACTCCTCTCTCATGCCTCAAGATGCACAAGGACAAGGAAAATATGTATTCTCTTCTCATTGCAAATCTCATTATAGTATATCCTCAAAGAATGCTCAACAAGCACAATCATACCATTTGGTTGCTCAACAAAGTCTTTGAGGATCTCAATAGCCCTTAGAACCACACTCTCCATGATAGCCTCTCTCTATGGCCATCTATTAGCACAAAGGGAACACTCATTCTAGCAAATCACAACATAGAAAAGTTAGACTAAACTTAGTGAGACTATGCAATACTCGCGAAAGTCATGGTCCCCCCTTGGCACTCCATACACTGCTATTGTTGCCTTGTTTGCCTCCAACAATGACAATGACAAAATTTTTGTTTCCATAGGCAATTGATGACAATTAGCAATTAGGTTCATCTTCTCTAGCATGGCAAAGCTCTCAACATTCCATGTCAATGTTGAACTTTTCGGCACCAATCATTACCAAGGCTTGGGTCCACAATATCCAAGATCTTGATTGCATAACAATAATATCCAAATGGCAACATAGAAAGAAAGGACAAGTAAGCTTCCTTTAGAAGCTAGTCCTAGTGCAAATTTATTGTAAGCTTCTTTCAGAATCTAGTGCAAGTACAAATTTATTGTGGCAAACATTCTAATGAAAAGCAAGCCTCAAAAGTAAGAGTAGTGGACCACAAAGGACAATGCATGGTCTCATATTCCCAATTCTATTATTTTATTTTTGAGACAACTCTTCTATCTCTTTTTCCTCAAGTTTTTGAATTTTAGCAAGTGCCATGGAGGAACACAAGAGGTGCAACTTCTTTTAAGGTCATTGTTCATTTGAACCTATCGAGTGAATGAAGATTATGCCTTCACCATACATGGTAGAATAAGTCAAACACAATGTCAAAACCTAGAGCAAAGAAACCCACATTGTAAACCAGTTTTGCTAGGTACTTCCTTGTCAAAGGGAACCAAGGCTCAGCACCTTTTGTGCATCTCATCTGTATCCTACCAATCAGAGCAATATCCTCTAGTGACAGCTCCTTAAGATAATCATTAGTGTTGGTTGTGTAGATATTGCAGGCATTCACAAGCTCATCCCTCAATGATGTGGTAACAGCTAACACAATCAAAGCATGGGATGATGTTTTATAAGAAATAGCAATATACACCAAATTAAGCATAAGACACAACACAAACAAGGCACTTACAAGTTCATCCTTTGAAAGCATGAAAGAAGGGCAATATTGTTGACATTCCATGGATAGATTATTTTGGAAAGCACTTGCACATGTTTTTCTCTTCATAGAAGAAATTGCTCATAGATGGCTTGTGTCTAAGCAACAATGTGACGATTTCCTTCCCACACATAAAACATATGAACAAACATCCAATTCAAGTGAGGGTCTCTCAAAAGCTCTTACTCAAACTCGCCATTCAATTCCTTCCAAATAGGATCCCATCCTATTATAATCTCATTAGTCACTAGTATTACCACGTTAGCATGGGTGAAAACAAAGACAATGAACACCCCCTTCTTGGGGACACAACCCTCCTTCCCAAAGGCTATCTTTAGTCCTCAAACATCATCCCTTAGACCGCGGACCTTGGCATAAGGAAGAAGTCTACACAAGTGTATAGGAGGGCAATCATAACAACTAATTGCCCGTGTCTTCTTCAATACATCCTCATCCTAGAACATACTTGTACCATCTTTGCTATTTGTGTTCTCCTCATTTATCACCTTAGGGCACACCACATAAGGTATGATTTGCAGTTGTGACTCCAAGACATCAACAATAGGATCTGGATGTACATGCTCCTCATCAGGATCCACTTTCTTGACCATCACATTAGTCTCATGCACATCCTCCACTATCGTATCAAAAGAGGTCGTCCCACTCGTTCTCCTCTTTTTGCCCCTCTTCTCTGTGGAGACATAGGTGAACTATAGAAAACCAAGACCCAAGTGCATGAGGGATAGCTTAAAGTATGTGTTTCAAAAAAGAAATATACACAATCACCTAGTGGGACCATCTTTGTGGAGGCATTGAACAATTGAAACCCTCACAACATGCTTTAAGTATGTATCCATAATCGTACTCAAAAAAAAAAAACACAATCACCAAGCGGCATGATCTTCGTGGAGGCATTGAATAATCGAAACCCTTACAACCTGCAAATCAAGAAAAAAAGATCTCATTAGCCTTTCCAATTCCACATCCTTGTTAAAAAAACAAAGCTCACCGATTGACATTTGAATGATACTAACTGAATGAAAGGTTCTATGGTTATATTCTACTAATTGACAATTTTGATTAAGCAAGAGCATTGAAACTAGAGGATGCCCAAGCTCCAACATGCAACAATATAAAAATGATCGGTAATCCTTCTTGACATTCTTTACATGTATTAAAGAATAATTATCCAAATCCTACACTTCAATAATTATCCAAAACATACATGATAGGACAAGCAACACCAGAGAATCCATCCATTGCATTAGCATACAAAATCAAAACAATTTGATGATGATATGGTCCAAAAAACTTATAATTGTGATTCACAATAGTGATTTTTGAGTGGCTAGTACAATTGAAGCAATGCTTTTGTATCAAGCCATTGTTTTGACTTTTGCCCTAAGACATTGCATCCACCAAGTTTTGGATTGTCTTGTCAAACAAGTAGCTAATTCACTAACATACTTGGTTTAAAGACCAACATATGCATGGCATCCATTTAGGTCACCTCATGTGAGGGTTAACTAATCCTTAGGATTACCTAGTGACCACAACCCTAAGCACTAAACCTACACATAACTTGGGTAAAGGAACCAATATTAGTTATGTCCTAGGGATGGTTCTATCAACACGTGAGATAGGAGTTCACTCCTTGTAAGCCCACATTAAAGGACCTTGCAGTCTTAGGGTAGGATCCATACTCCTACTCATTGTTTAGGGCCTCACATGCCAAGTAACTAGCATACTGCTAGACAAACGAGATGACAAGCCAAGGGACTAATGGATCAATGGTAATAAGCCAAGGAAGTGCCCTTGGTTTGCTATGTCTTCAGGATGTCTATGTGCATCAACCATGATCATGTGAGTTGCAAATGCAAAGAAATCATAAGGGATGGGCAAACAAGAGAAACATTCATCCATTCCATGCACAATTTCTTTACAAGAGCTCCCTCCAATTGCCCTTGTTGAACTCCATCACTTATGATAGCCTTCAGTGTAGTTTGTCCTCTATTTTAGATGTATGTGGTGCTTAGGGATTAGTGGATCACCTTGTTTTTTTGACTTACAACATCCCTAAATAGAATCTAATGGAGCAAGGATGATAGACTCACAAAAAAAGTTGTTTGGGGGTAAATACTTGACCAAATAGTTCTCTCTACTATGTCTAAATTGAAGGGAATAATACTTTATCTCTGTAATGCTACAACCATTTTTATGCACACATAAAGATGAACTTACTACAAAGGTTGTTGATGGCAATCACTCTAACATAGCCAGAGCTTAGATCATAACAACAATACTACTTCATGCAATGTGTATGGATTTAAGAATTGAAATACTCCTTGAAGCTTGCCTCCACTTTAAACATGTGTCTTCAATTCACTGCATGCTACAATGAATTTATGTGTTACAACTCATTATTCACAGCCCTTCTTCATATAATGTTGAATAAAAAACAAGTTCGCTAAGTGCAACAAGTCATCTGGGATATCTTGCTAGAAAAACTCCCATTTTGCTACTTCAAGCCCCAACCTTAAGTGGATATGATGCCCGAGCCCTCCCCAGCCTTAAGTGGATATGATGGTTGCCTCTATTTGAGTTGTGATTATTGATTATTCATGTCATGCTTGTAATCATTATTCATATGTCTAGAACACCTTGAACCAACGAAAAAGTCCTAAACCTATGGGGAGTAGTTTAGCTCTTAGAGTGAGGGTGGATTTTGATTGCAACTTATTTGATAATGTCCTTGTAATTCTTGAGCTTATGGCATTTGATGCCTACCATTTTGATGGAGACCACAAAGGATTCATAATTAACTCAATGCATTTCAAGTAAAGCTTATTCACCTACATGATGCATGGAGCTATTGAGCAACTAAAGGAGGATGTGTATGCTAGAGCTAAGGATCTATAGGAACAATTTACATATACTCTCTAGCACTTTGTAACACTACAAGGCATTCTCCTATGAGATGGACGAAAAATGATCTCAAATGGGCCAATGAAACTTTACATGAGATGTTTCTTAGAGGCCCAAAATTTACTCTAGCAAGAGAAGATGCCATTTTAATATAGCATGCTCATGAGGTTAGGAGAAGAACACATATAAGGGAGCTTGAAAACATGTCTCTACGATTTAACAAGCACATGGTGCTAGACCCTGATTGTGCATCCTCCAACTTCATCAGGAACATTAAACTCAAGGGGAGTAAAGAAAGTCTAATAGTGCTTGAATGAGAAGATGGGAGCTGTTGATATTTTCCATGTTTGGGCACACAATAATTCACTAACATCTTTGCCCTGCTTGGAGATCTTGACCATAATACTAAACTTATAGCTTGCATGAAAAAAGTAATTGGAATACTTACCATGCTTAGCTCAAATGCTCATGGGATGTGTTGAGAAAATAAGAAAATTGCATGTATCAAACTTCTCAAATGAAGCAAACCTAATGTGGTATGCTTGTAGGAAATGAAGCTCAATGAGGAGGCATCATTGGGAAGTTGAGAGTTGAGCTACTCAGTCTTCAACAATCTAGCATACATGGGTATGAGAGGCACCCTAATTGCCACTCTTTGGTGGTGCTTGAATGAGAAGATGGGAGCAAGCTAATTGATCATTCTAAAATAGCTCAGTCATGCCATGAATACTTCTCAAAGCTCTACACTAAGGATGGTGCACTGGATCACGCAACTGTTAATCTTTTGCTATTGGGAGGATATCTCAAACACAATTATGGATATGGCTATTTGCTATTTGGAGTAATGGCTATTCCCATTTTCTTGGAACAAAAGTATTGTGACCCTAATCCTTCCCCAAGCAAAACCCAATGTACCCAAAGTTCTCCCACTGGAGGCATGTTGCTCTTAATGAAAATGGGCACAATCTTTAGATTTTCAAAAAAGTGATTGTTTGCAGGCTTCATAAATGGCAAACCTCTTAGACAATGTACTCACCCTTGCCGAAGGAGGTTACTCCATGCGAAGGGATCAAATTCAAAGCAACGCAATTGGTTGGACTAGCTTGTATGATGACCTCCTATGCTAAACTACTCCGCACATGGCAAAAAAGCAAAGACACTCTAAATTACTCCACGACAGTGCGAAGTAGTTTAGGCTTTAACTAGCAACCACACATAACATTGTTTGGTAGTAACACTTGTCTCGAATAATCAAATTGTTGGAAATGGGACACTCATCATAATCACTTGAGTAGGATGATTGCCCTACTAATTGATGTGTTTGCCACACGTGATGTTGATGTTGAGGTTGCTACCCCTACTAGGCTTCACACTACTTGCTTCAACTATACCGATAGCAAGTACACGAAATAGTGTGGATTTCAACATTGATCATCATCACTATTGGAATCTCTTGATTTGATCGTAATCATCATCTTAGCTCCCTCAAAAACTTGAATGTGGATAGAACCATATGATTGTGAATAGTCTTGACCCCCTCTAAATAGTCTTCACCCTGCAAACATGCATACGACTGTGAACCTTGCTACTCTAGCAAACAGTTTTCTTAATTGTATAATTGGACAAATGAATGAAGCTTGCAAGCTTGACAAGGTGGCATGACTAATACCTATCGAGGTGGGAGCTTGAAGGTGCAAGCTTGTAGATGGGCTTGCTCCTCCCTTTCTCTCTTTGTTTTGAGACAGAAGTTTGAAGTTGGTGGACCTGTGTAGAGATGGAAGCCTTTTCAAGCACTTTGAATTTCCAAGGATTCCATTTTCTTTGCTTCTTGTTACACCAAAATTTGAGTGTATCAAGATAGAACTCGTGACTCTAGAGGATGGTTCTAAGGGTTTTGTTATAGATACTGAAAGTACATCTTTCTATAAGATATATTTGGCACCCAAAAATATCCTGGTCACAGAGGATGAGGATGTTGAGAACCAAGACTCAAAGTTGCTCCACAAGTAGAGGCCTCCTCAATAGCTTAACTAAGTGTCTTTGACCTCATTTGGCTTTAGCCAAAAGGTAGTAGTCTCCATGTTGCATTCTAGAGTGCACAAAAAGTTGTCTTTGTTGATGAGCTTCTAGCAACCTACGATGGTTACATTGCCTTTGAGTTGTCACGTACTAGAAGCTTGTCTCCAATGCTTGGAATGGAGCATAGATATGATGAGTATGTTTAAGTTGACTATGCGGCTTGTACAATCTAGAACAATCCATCTTAGTTGTTGTGTTAGTCATTTGGGCTATTACAATTTGGATTGTCCACACCTATTGTCTAAGATCAAATGCTGTTAATGAAACTCAATGGGTTTGAACATTGAGAAAACGTCCAATGGTTGGAAATGTAGGGGTGGATAGTGGGTCTTTGGTTTGCAACCATTGTAAATCCCCTCCAGAACGTGTTCACAACAATCTCCTTTAGTGATATATTACTATGTTCTCAGGTTCAAGAGCATGATACAAGACGTGCAATACACATGGGTTTTCATGACCATCCTTATGCAAAAGGGAATGAGTCATGGAAGAAAAAGGATTGTTGAGGATGAAGTTTGCTCTAAAGCTATGGCACTTATCCACAATCCACACCTAAACAAGTTTGAAGAATTTGTCACCCAAGAGATGGTACTTGATATGCTAAAGAGAGAATAGCCATTTGTCTCCAAAAAAGGGGAAGCAACATCAATCAAGTGACTCACTGACTTGACCCATAGTGCAATGAAAGAGGTTGGGATTGCCAAACAAAGGACTGTTGAAGAGCAAAGGTGTGTAAGACATAAGCATTGACCTAGAGTTGTGTTGGATGATGAGAGTCATAGATCAGAGTATGTAACAACCATAGTGAGCAAGGAGAAAATAGCAAGGGTATTTGATGGACAAGAATCTTCAAGGCCAACCATCAAAGAAAGAAAGATAGCCAAGACTATAGGACCAATTAGAAGGACAAAACCTAAATTGAAAGTCACTTGCCATGGGTTTCTTGAGGAGCCCAAACAATGATGTGGTGCTTTTATTAGTCCCCAAAATGCTTCACAGTAGACTGGGGTGTTTACACCATGTTTCTCGGGTCAATGTGCCTCTCCACCATCTACAAGTGCCCCTAGGGGTGTTCATGAGGGATACATATGGTTTTGTGCTTCTGTTGTTTCACATTGATGGAGTGTAGAACACACTTGGGTGATTGTGCCACTTGGGCTAGCTCTTGGTGTGTGGCATGTTGCTATGGGTACACATATATCTTTGAAAGAGGTGGTAGATTTAGAGGGTATGAGATTCTTGTTGGAGAGGGATATGGCATCCCCTATGACATCTCCTACTATAGTAAGGTGTGCCCTCCTCAATGAGCCATAAAATTTTTTAGGCCTAAGTATGGAGGTGGTAAACTATTCATTGGCATTTCAAGATAACCAAAGAGTTTAGAGGCAATATAGATAAATATCACTCTATTACTGCCTCTATTTTGAGAGAGGAGATTGCCATTTGTAATGGGTGACACATGTTTCATATTGATATGAAAGGGTCTCATGCAATAGGGATGCATTACATTGTGACATTATCAAAATTTTGGAGTTTCTCTGCCTAGATTTTTAGAAGAGAGAAGCAAAGCATGTAATGTATCTCCCCTGCAAGGACATGTTTTACATCTTGTTGCAAGTTTTAAATCTTGATGATGTTGTCCATGATCTCATGCACTAGCAAGCTCTAACCAAAGTTGAGTTGTTTCACCGGACTATCACTATCATGCAAACATAGCAATCCCATGATGTTTTGTGAAGCTTTCCTACATTGTAGTAGCAACGTTACCACTAGCATGTTGTTTTTTATTTTAGTTTTTTGCATTTGGGAGTGCTCATGTTGGTAGTATTTTTTCATGGGATACTTGTCTTATGTTTCTTCGATTCTATTCAAACTTTGGATTTTCTGTGCATGGAGCACTTATTGTTTGGTTTTCTTAATTGGCATTGACTAAGATCCCCACAAGATATTGCAATAGTAAGTGTGATTGTGGAGCTTCTTAGATGATGTATTTTGTATTTTAGTTAGTTGTTCCGTGGTTATGCTCGTTCTCTCTTGCTCATGAAATGAGAATCCTCTAATTGGAGGTCTAAAGTCCCAAGTACAATGCATGTTATTCTTACTTCATACATGGATTTTTTGAATATCCCAATCATGTTTGCCTAATATTTTAAGCCATTATTGAATGATGTGTCCTCTTAGGGGAAAATACTTAAATTCTTTTGAGTCACGTGTAGCTATTAAGAGCCCCTTGCTACCCAGTTTGGAAGACAAATTTGTGATATTCTGAAAAATATCAAGGGGTTTGTCAGCAACTTGCTCTTACTTTGATATTGTGACAAATTTCAAGGGGTTTGGCAAGACAAAATTTTCATTATTATGGAGTTTAACAACAAAATAAGCAAACCAATCTCTTTGTCTTTTTTCAGACATAATAAACATGACAAAATTCAAGGACAATAGCAACAATGAGGCAAAAACATGTTCTAACTCCATTATGATCGTACTTTGGGCCTTGTGCTTCAAACTAATCGAACCATGCTACCTTATGTGTGTGGAGGTGGAAAATTAAACTTAGTAACCTTTCTTGCTAGAGGATTACTAAATGTTATTAGAAACACATAGATGAACACAACATTTGTAACCCAAAAAAAAACAAGGAAGTGCTAGTTGTAGAACTATGGCTAGAGACCTAATTCAGCAACCAGCTGGTCCCTAGTTTCTCATTGGCACTTTGTGCATACACATTGAGCACTGTTTATACAAGTCAAGTCCACTTACAAAAATCTACATGCAAGAATATGGCTTGACACAACAAAACAAAGTGTGCAACGTGAATATAAAAGAAAAATGAGAGAGACCAAATAGTAGTCCTTATTGCATTACTAAATATACATTTTTGTAAATGCCATATTTGAAAACATGGTTGCAACAATAAGACTACAACAAACCGCTTTCCACTTCAAAGATCACTAATCTCAATATATAGTGATTAGATTATTTCTATCATCTACAAGATGGCAATGATCCATAAGGAATTTATCGAGTTCTCTAAATATATCTACATTTGATTCTCATATGTAATTGAAGAATTATATATAAGTAATGGCTTTGGGTAGGATCTCCAACATATCTATTTTAGTAATATTAGCATATATGCAATCTTGTAGAACTTAACCCAATGAAGTCACAATCCCTTAGGCTAAACTCACATCGCCTTTGTATGTCACCCTAGTCTATCCTCTTACTTCCTCTCCCTTCCTCGTGAAAATGGAAGTGCCCATATCATGTAATGTTCTTCATCGAATATGGGCACACCCATGGATGATGGAGAATCGAATAGGCATGCCCATGGATGATGGAGAATGGAACCTTCAATTTTGTATTCATAAATGTGTATGAAATAATATCGCAATATATGTAGCAAAAAAATTTGTACACTATAGGCAATGATAAAAACCAACCAATACTTCAAGTCAAACATAGCAAGATGTATACCTACTCTTATGATAGCACTTCTTCTTGGTGGTTATCAAGGATCACACATACTTTATATGATGACCACCAAAACTAGTTGTGTAATCCTTTCATGAGCAAATATATCATATTTTGTGGTGATGCATAGAAGCACAATTTGATGGTAGTGAAGTAATTTAGTGATAATATGATTATTAGATACAAAAGCGTAGACTTTCAATTTGATGAATTATTGTATTTTTCATCATAAGAGTCTTAATTCCATTGAAATAGTCTTAATTTTGATGCATTGCATAAGATTCCCTCTATTTCAATGCAATGAGTCCACAACCGCTTAAAAAATTAGCAAAATATGACTACTTTAGAACTCAATCTGATGCATTACATCGAATATCATGTAAAAATTACATCTTGTTCAAAAAATGTATTATTACCCATAATCCCTTTAGAATGAAAAAGAACACATTAGTAGGTTTGTGTACTTGATTTAATAGATTGCATTGAAATCCATTGCAAATTATGTTTTATGTTGGATGTTTTATTGATTACTTTAAATGCAATGCATCAATTTTCAAAAAAATAATCTAATTATGTATTAAAAAAAAAACCTATCCAAGTGGTTGGAAGTTGGCACTCCATACATAGAGTTTTTTTAAAAAACTTCACCTTATATTGCTTTAGATTATAGAGTTAATTTATGTGTTTGGACTCAAATAATCACAATGCCCAATCCATTATACAAATATACATAAATAATACATTTGAAATGAAATATATTGGTGAGGTTAGAAAGTTAATATTTATTTTCTTTTTTGGTGTTAATTTGGCCAAAAGTTCTGCATTAGACATGATTGATGACATCTTTCTTGGCTCCCTTGAACCTATGGACATAAGAACATGTTAGACATATGTATATTAGCATCATTTGCATCAACCAATTCTTTAAGGAAGGTTACACCACTCCCATAAAATCCTTTGAGAATCTCCATGAGCACTAAGAAGTCGAGGAAGAAGAAAAAGTGTAATGATGGCCATGGGCAAGAAGGTGGCGAAAGCAAGGAAAAATTTGGAGTAAGCAAAAGAAGTAAAATTATCTTAAACTTGGGAGGACAAGTTGATGAAGTGCATGAGCTCCTTCTAAAAGAATGTTCAAATTTGGAGGGTTATCGAAAACCTCTTCAATGCAAAGTTGATGTACTCCATCAGATTTGCCCAAAACTTTATGAAATTAAAAGCTAAAGGAATAGCAATGGAACTTGAGTCTCCTAGTACGATTGTCAAATTTTTGGGAAACTTAATGCAATGCATCGAATTCCCCAAAGAAATAATAAAATTTCTAGGAGAATTGATGCACTCTGCAAATCACATTTCCATAAAATCAACAAATTTTCTAGGCAACTTGATGCAATGTAGCAAGTTGACCCAAAAACCAACAAATTTTCTTGGCAACTTCATGCATTGCATCAATTTGGCTACCAAATTATCAACATTTCTAAGCAACTTGATGTATTCCATCAAGCTAGCCAAAAGTTATCAAATTTAATGGTATTTTAATGCAACGCATCAAGCTAGCTTTATTAGTAATTTAATGCAATGCATCAAGTTGGCTATAGATTAGTATTTCTAGGAAATCTAATTAGATGCATTAAGTTACCAAAATAATTGTTAATATCTATTGGCAACTAGATGCACTATATCAAGCTACCTTTATATCTAACTTGATTATGCTATTATGTACTCAACTATATGAAGCATCTCATCAATTTGAGGTGAAGTTGTTTGAAGTTGACTTATGATCCTACCCAAATCTTGATGCATGCATCAAGTCGTTGTGTCACGATATCCAAGCACTTTGTCATGTCTATTCAAGGCTCCAATGATACCCAAGTGTAAGTGCTTGGAATTTTTGAGGTGTTGATCATGCCAATGTGTTGATCATGTAAGGGGCCTTTCTGAGCAGATCTTGGAACATCACAAGTGCAAGTCCACGGAAGTAGAAGCACTTGGAGAAGAAGCTACAACATTGAGTAGTGTTCTCTTGAAATGTGCTCATATAAGGTGGTGGCCAAGAAGTACATGTCATGAGTCAAAGAGAGGTAAGTAGTTTGATTTGCAATGCCTTGCTTGATATGAGTAACTGATTAGAGAGCCTTTGAGTTCAAAAGTAGTTTCTTTCAATGCACTAAATTCAGGGCATGATAAGCATGGTGATGGTGATGAAGCACTAAGCTAATTTAGTTACACAGTCACCTTGATTTATGTTTGCAAAAGCTATGCATATTATTAAGAGGCTAGAGTAGTTGACAAAACATGCTTTGATTGTCAAAAGGGATTGTTGAAAATTGTAACTTTTTTCCAATTCACTCATTTGATGGATGGGATCTATGAGCTTGCTTTAAATGTAGGGATTGTGTGGCATCTCAAACAATGGATGGAAGGAGAGAATCAATATTATTCTACATTGATATAATATAATCTTAAAGCCCATAGCATTCAATCTTTTTGTGTGAATACAAAACAAACTCATAACAATGCTCTCTCTAGATGCACATGTATTGATGTTGATGTTGGAAGCACTAGGACTTGGAGTAGGAAGTGCCATATTGCATACATGCTAAGCATGTTTTAAGCACTAGCACTTGGCATTTCAAATTTGTGTTCATTGTGATTGTAATGTAGAACCTCAATCTTGGTTATGATCACATTAATGGGACTATTCTTGACATAGTCATAAGCCTAACAACCATTGCTTTTAGCTTGTCCATGCCCCACAACTTGCTGAATGGCTTCATATCATCACGGATAGGACAATTTATTCATGTGCAAAGCATAGACCTATTTGTAAAAAATCTATTTAAGTACATTCTAGCAAAGCATCGGGAATTGCGTAAATGTGTTGAGCGTCAAACCTTCTCAAAATTCATTAATAAGAATCATATTAGAAATTCTTTTGAATTTGCAAGGTTTGGAAAGGTTGGATTTGTCCATGAACTCACTCTTAGTCCCAATTCTAGAATTTCTTGTAGGGTTTATTGAGCTTGAAATACATCAATTGGACTTATGTGGCCCTTCATTTTCCAAAGCTTATCCCAAACCGCGACCTATGATTCCTCATTATAAAATAAATAAAAGCTCAAAGTGGGGTATAAAAGGCTCATCAGTTTGGGCTTAAGGGGCATTTCTTGGCAAAGATAGAAGAATGAGCACTTGGAGGAGAACTCAAAGCACCAATGCTTGGAATAGGTAGACAAACATGTTTGTGGCAAGTGCACGTGCTCAAGCTATTCATGTGTTTTCATGCTCATAAGGCACAACCATGTCCATGGTGGCAAGCACCAACCATTAAGATGCTCGTGTGTGTTCATGCTCATAAGGCTAACATATGTGCTACTCATGAGTGGCGAGTTCATTGGTCACCACCATTAAAAATCTCAAGGGTTAGATGAACATTAATCAAGTAGGTGTTTGTCATGCGGACTTGATGCTAGCGTTGTTGCACTTGGAAAGTAGCTTGTAGTAGTTGAAGCCACATACATGTTACAAAGCCACAAAATACATTGTTGCACTTGGAACATTATGGAAAGTGCCAATAGTTAGAGGTTATTTAAGTGAGGTGCTAACTTGGTAGAGGAATGTTACACTAGAGGTATTTAACCTACTATTGATAGTTTACTAATTTGATGGATATTGTTATTTTGCAAACATGGAAGGATTTTCTTTGTACGGTGCAATAATGGACAAGATTACATGTAAGAGGGGTTTTTATTGTTCCTGAATAAAACATGTCTTGTTATTAGATTTGATGTGGCATCCACCATTGGTCATAAATCATGACATGCTCAATCTTTAGTCACATGAACCAATAGCCATTTTTCTTGCACGCAAGAGATTAGATTCTTTGGTGCAAACCAAGTAAAAGCTAGATTTTAGAGTAAGCTTGTCTATCTTGGTGTTGAGAATAACAAATGATGCTTGGCCATAAAGGCCAGGTGTATGCCCATAGAGGCTGAATGTGTGCCCAAAAGAGGCTTGTCCATAAGTGGCTTTGTATGAGAGATAGATAATGATGTATGCTCTAGAAAGAGATGTTCAGAATCCCATAAGCAAAGTGAGGAGAGTGGAGAAGTTGGAAAGATATAAAGACATGTACTTGGTTACCCTTTTCAAAAAATGCTATTGTACTTTGTGCTTTCAGTCTTGTCCATATCTACTCAAGATTGTGTTTATGAGTCCAAGCTAATTTATCTTGGAACCTAATTCACTTGAGTAATAGTCAGTGTGTCTAGTCTCAATCATCATGCTCCTTATCATTGACTTCCGTCCTCCATAGCTAAACCTTGATTAAGGATCTGTGTTTCTCAACACTTGGAAGAGCTCTCATTGAGCATGTCCACCAAAGGAAGTCATGGTTTTTATTTTTTGAAGAGTGTGTTGATCATTGTACTAATCTAGGATGGGGCCATGTCCTCAATGTTTAGGTAGCATTATGATGCACTAGTGCTTAACTTTTTTGAGTCAATGCTTGGATCTACTTCTTTTATGAGATTAGGGTTAAATCTCTAGATTTGTGCAATGTTCATCATGATTTAACCATGTAATCTTCTAACAACAAAGTACTCTGGGTTATGCACTGACATACAAGTTCCAAGCACGTGATTATATTTTCTATCATGATTTATGGTAAATATTTCATTAATCTAGAGAAAGTATCAATACTTAGTAAAGATGTGGGTGTTTTCTCATGTTCATCCTCCCATATCACTAGACTAATATGCTAGGTATCGCATAAGGGAAATATTCTCACTACCTCAAGAGATCATGGTTGAGTGTTATGACCTTCTCCTATAGGACAATTCTCTCATGGAAGTGTGGCAAGATGTGTTGTATTCTACATCATCAAGTCTTGGTGCCTCTTCTTTACTATCTTGATAGTTCCCTATTTACTAGCATTGAGAGTCAAGTTCACATTCTCTTGATTGAGTTGTGACAAAATCTAGATCTCACAGAACAAGGGCATCTTGCAAGTTGTAGCATGGTTGTTGGCTTGTTGCATCTCTTAGATGAGTATGGTTGTTGACTTGTTGCACCTCACCTCCATGGCTTGAGAGAGAGAGAGAGAGAGAGAGAGAGAGAGAGAGAGAGAGAGAGAGAGAGAGAGAGAGAGAGAGAGAGAGAGAGAGAGAGAGAGAGAGAGAGAGAGTTTTGTTTTCCATGGTTTGACAAGTATTAGTTGGGGGGGGGGGGGGTTGAAGGACCGTTATGTTTGTCAAATGCTTTGTGTGCCTTAATGGGTTATATGTATGGATATAATATACATGCATGTTGTTTATAGTCATTAGCCATGGATTGACTCATTGTTGTTTTCATGCAAGTTGAATTTAATGCCCCTAAGTGAAAGAGATAGATGAGGAAGCAATTGCAATAATGGAAAGAAGTGATGGTAAGCACGTTGTGAAAATTAAGTATGGCTTGATTCTTTCTTAATTAAAATTTATCCATTTCTTTCAACCAAGAGACTAGGCTTAAAAGCCAAGTGGATGTACTTTGTGAGTGCGTGCAAGAAGCGAGCTTTTGGAGTAAGCTATTGAGCAAGCTTTTTTTGGCAACCTTCAATTTTGTTCCACATATTCTAGTTTGTCCTCTTTTTCTTGTTGGCATATAAACCTTGCTACTCCTCCACCACCTCCACCACCATATCTCACTCTCCCCCTCCTCACATCAGAATCACAACCAACAACACCATCAACACTTATTAGTCTCTTTCTCCCCCCTTTAACCTACCTCAAGCACCAATTCTTCTTACACACACACTCTCTCTCCTCATACATTGGGGACCATGACATCTCCCTCAATAACATCTCTCTCTCTCTCTCTCTCCTCATATGTTGGGAACCAAACATTGACATATCACTCCCCTCAATAACACCCTCTCTCTCTTTCTTTTTTTGACCCCCAACTCTCTCATGTATCATATATATATATATATATATATATCACACACACACACACACACACACACACACAAGTAGTTCTCTCTCCTTACTTCTTTACACACTAAATTAAGCTTATATGCTTATTTTTGATAATATTATCACAATGTTAGTGGTTCAAATGTGCATATAAAAGTGATATCCCACTCACATATCCATTCGCATCCACCCCTCTCTCAATTCTTTGCATGTATTTTATAGTTACATTACTTCCTAGATAATCAAAATATCTTAGAAACTGTGCTTATAGTAATTCCAAATGATTTTCTTATGAGTTAATTTTAAATAACCCTAGAGAATCATTGATAATCCTAATAATAATATCAAACACATGATTGTGCACACAGATGTATGCTTCTTAGTCACATTTTCCAAATACATTATGCTAGCCACTTGTTTCAAATACTTCTAGACAGAAATAACTTCCAATATTGATCACATTTTTCAAATACTTTCATTAATGATTGCTACATTTTTTGGATCCTTCCGCATAAAAGTAGATTATCTATAAAGTATGAAATTTAGAATTGTGACACCTCCTTACATCAAATAACATTAATGTGTTATGAACAATGCACCCCAAAACATTACATGTTTTTTAGGTGGATCTTTTTTAATTTATGCTTCTTCTTTTCTTAGTTGAATTGTATGACATTGAAAATAGAATTGTTTGGAGTGTTTTGATCTTTCTTAATTAGATATAGCTAGAGATGAACTTTACACAAAAGATGAAAGTGAGAGTGTAATGTCTCCTACTTATTTATTGGCACCATTATACTCTTTCCATCCATATCACATAGTCATTATAATTTTTTCATTAACATGTTCTATCTCTTAAACCATCATTTGAATCAATAGAGGAGGATGCAACACACATAGTCATTATACTTTTTTCATTAACATGTCCTATCTCTGAAACCATCATTTGAATCAATAGAGGAGGATGTAACACACATACCCTTAAATTTGTTGCTCTTGCTTAAATTTGTACCCCTTTTGTGCATGAGAAGTCACATTTTTGCTTAAACTTGATGCCCTTTCTAAAATTTGTACCCCTTTTATACATAGGAAGTCACCTTTTTGCTCTCCCTTCTCCTTCATGAGAATCCCATCCTCGAGTAAATTAAGTTTAATTAACGTGAATTAATAATTAGTTGATTCTCAATTAAAATGTTAACTTTTTTGAATTCAATATATAAATCTTAAACCTTAATGGTTTGTAGGCTTTTTTCTAGATTTTGTAGGTTTCGTGGTCACACTATAACCAAAATGGCTCCAAAATTTACAATTAAAAAGCCTTGTCTTTAAAATTTCCTACAAACATAAGCATGAATGGTTATTGTAATATCAATGTGTAGGCATAATCATTATTTATATTTTTAATACATGTCTTGATAGAGAGTGTATTAGCACAACCTAGAAGACCACATGGTAAATCTAATTCCTCAAATATTAAATACAAACAACATTATGAAATATAAAAGAATCAAATAAGATAAGCAATTCAGAAATAAAAAGAGAATAGTCATGATAGGTCCCAATCTTCCCCATGACAAACCCTATGGTTTGCCATCCTCTAATATGAAATATTGATTGCATTGCTCATCACATTCATATCATACATCTAATTTTAAAGAAATATAAATAGCAATCAAATGAAAAACATCTCTAACATAAGTTATAGCTCTCTTTATAAGCTACAACATTGTAATTTTTTGAAGTATATCTAAATTCTAAATAAGTCAAAAGTTATTTTGAGGAGAAACCATGTCATCGTACAGATTTGAGCTGAAAATTTTGGCTAATTTTGGGTCAATTTGAAGGTTTACTTTAGAGGAAAATAACTTTCTAAATATTTAGATTTGGTTCAAGATGATGATACAGAGTTGTAGATAAAGAAAATTTCTATAAATCATATCCTTTTAATGACTTGCTAATTCACAAAGTAAGAGTGTGGAAATAGAGCCCAAAGTTTGCTAGAACATACATTTTTACTCACTATTGGGAAAATGGGTTTAAGGCCACTTTAGGATTGAAATATCTCATGAAATATTTAGAATTTTTACTCATTATTGAAAAATATGGATTAAGGGTCACTTTAGGATTGAAATATCTCAAGAAATATTTAGAATTTGAAATGCCTCTAATTAAAAGCATAGATCTTTTTAATCTCTAACATTATTATTTTTACATCATCCTCAAATAGTACCTTAAAAATAGCTCCATAGGAGGATTTGGGACTAAAGTATAATCATGATGATGACTGCGAGATTTTGGAGTTTAGGTAACGTGTATAACCATTCAAAATTCAATGACTCTTTCAAAAAACTATAAATAAGAAGTATAAGCCAATCAACGCAGTTAAGTAATGAAATTAAAGATTTTGAAGAATGAGACACATGATCATAGCTTATGTGACCAAAGCTTGTCTTTGTAATAATCTATGTTATAGATATTGCTCATGCTATAGTACTTGTATTCACACACAAGATTCCAAATGATTGAAAGTAGCCAAGCTCTGATACTAGTGTTATGAAGCATACCACGTACTACATCTAACACCTTAAATATTAAATACAAACAACGTTATGAAATATAAAAAAATCTAATAAGTTCAAAAATTCAAAAAGAACAAGAGAAAACACATGATAGGGTCCAACCGCCCCCATGACAAAAGCCGTGGTTTACTATCCTCTATTATGAAATATTGATAACATACCTCATCACATTCATAACATACATCTGATTTTAAGGAAATAAAAATAGCAATCAAACTATTGAGTTTTAGATATGAGGAGGTACCCTATAGCTTGCTGCAGTTGATACAAAAAATTCTATGTTTTAGATCATGATGTTTTGACATCACTATTGTATTGGAAACATGCCAAAACCCCCCAAAAGACTTCGAAAGCCCTAAGTTTTGACTTTGGATGAGGAAAAAACAACAAAATGAAGTTTCTACCTTGTTTTTTTAAGATTGCATACAATCTTATTACTTTTGCAAAGAAAGTTACAAAAGCTGAACCATATAAAGAAAATAGTAAAGCATTCCATAGAGAATGCTAATTTTAATAAAAGCATAACTTAAATATATTATTTTAGTATTATTTATATTATAGATATTAATTCAAATAATTAAATAGCAAAGACCAATTATTCATTTATTTTAATAATACACAGTATCATGTGAATATAATAATTTATTCATCATAACACCAAACATATCAATTCCATGCTATCTATCTATCAAGCACAATTCGACCAATGCCACATGAAGCACTTACGTGCAACAACTCACGATTATGCAGCAAATCAACAATGAGAATCTACAAATAAATAAACCTAAACTCATCTATTCATTATATTATTTTCTATAATATCTATTGCACGATTCCATGATATAAGTTGATCCTCACAAAATGATGAGTAAAGTATATTTTTCATAATATTATAGATACACTTGTCCCTCAAATTAGACTATGACATTGATATTGTAGGAGTAAGCGCATGGCATACAATCATTCTCATATTGATTTCTATCTAATAGATTACAATATGTAGAATAAGGGAAAAGATTTGGAAAATACCTTAGAATAATTATCATAAAGAAATATTTATTAAAGAGAATGCCTTAGAATGATGTTGGAGGATTAAATCATGAATCAAAAACTTATCGAAGAGCATTACACAACCTTTTCATGTTTATCACCCAAGAATGAACTTAAAAGCTCTTACTATACCATTAGAATTTGGTAAGTCTCTCAAAACATTGAAAACCTATCTTGATGATTATAATAATTTATAAAGGTCAATACTAATTTACATAATTCCTTTCAAGCCATGTATACTTGTGCAAAATGTCTAGACAAAGTGTGTGATGCTTGATTGAGGCTCCATCAAGCATTGGGTTGGTGAGATTGTACAATGGGCTCAAGAAGTGTTAGGGCTCGGATTCCACCATATATTTGCTATTTTATACCTCAGTACTAGTATACACGCAGAACCGGCATATTAAAGTGACTCAAAATGTCATATGAAGTTTTTAGGTGACATTCAGGAGTTTTCTTGATGTTCAAGAAATTGTATCTCTTGAGATCCTGTGTGATCAGGAATGTGATGGCTTCAGGACAATGCCAGATTTTGGTCGCTCATGTTTGGTTCTATCACTTTGTACCCATTTCCAAAATATTTACGCTGTTTATTTCAAGTTATTTGATTAGGAGTGGTCGTGATGATAAAGAACTGTGTGATAGATTTCAGGACAGTGGTTCTGCGTTGATGAATGTAATATGTAGGCCGTGTTTGCATAGTATTCATGAAGTATGAATGTGTTGAATGGCTATAAATCATGTCAGGAAGTTTCTTGCAGTAACACAGTTCTTTCAGGCAGTTTAATGTTTCCTGCATTTTCTGTTATGGACTTGGTAGGCCACAACACTTTGGCAATCCTGCCGGTTTCATGGGCAAAGTTCTCATGATTTAGGCATCAGGCCTGGAACCAATTTTTCCATGACAAAAGCTTCAAGATCTTTCAAGGATTCAAGGCGTTTTTGCATTTTCAACCATTTTCCATCACTTCTACAAGTTGCAGGTATTAGGATATCCATGCATAAGAAATACCCTGTAGTCATACTGTCTGAAGGAGGATATCTTGAAGTTCTTATTCTTGAAGGATTCAATCTCTTCAAAAGTTCTTAATGCTATGAATTCGAGGTAGATTATTCAGTGGTATGCTGCATTATGGATATTTCAAGAGTCCTCTGACTTAGACTTGCTCATGCAAGAATGGAGAAATCTCAAGATGTATTGAATTTTTGGGTATAACCAAAATTGCAAGAGTTTCATGTAGTAACCTAAATTGCAAGAGTTTCAGGTAGTTCCCTAAACTACAGGAATTTCAAGCAGTTACGTGAACTGCAGGAATTTCAGAAAGTCACCTAAATTGTAGGAATTTCGGGTTGGTTGCTTGAATTATTGCAGGATGGAAATGACATGCATAACTTGAATTGCAGGAAAGATGGGAGGAAGCTTGATAAACTTGAGAAGTCTGGTCAGTAAAGGAATTTTCAAGAAATACCTATAAAGGAGTATTTCAGGCAGCCTGAACTACTAGAGTTGCAGAAGTACCCTGAGTATTATAGGTTGAAGACCTATTACTCCATCATTGCAGAAGGAGGTTGGATCACAACAAAGCAGATTCTTTTTCAAGCTATAGAAATGCTTCATTATGGGAAAATCCAAGAAGAAGGAAAAGAGATGCAAAGTCTACTTTGAGCATGGGCATAGTTCCAAATGCTATCCATACATCCATGAGTCTTGTTAAAGTGGAAGTCCTACAAATATTTTTGCATGTTTGATCTATGTCAGCAGTTCAATGGTATCCACAAGAAGTTCTCTTCAACAACAAGGAAAGGTTCAAGTTCAATCTAGATAGAGCATGGGAAAAGCTGACTTCTTTTGAGAATGTCCTTGATGACACTTATGAATGGCACTATGACCATGAAGGCCGGAAGGTTAAGTCTTGCTCAAGTTTGAAGTAGGTTCAGAGATTGCTTAGAGCAGTTGAGAAGCTTAAGGAGAAGTATTATGATGTTTTGGATTCGGATCAGGATTCAAGTTCAAGTGATGATGATGATTGCTATCCTTTACCTATGGTTTTGCCAAAGATTGAGACTGCAGAGAGGACAAGAGCCAAAGCTGCCATGGATCCTCTAGTGCCCCAAACCCAACATAAGAGCTTACCAATGGAAGAGTGGAGCATCACACACCTTGCATTGACAACTTGAAGGTATTTTCCATATTGTGGTCTTTAGCATACTTCCATAATCAATCTCGAAGTAGCCCTGACGAAGAAAGAATTGATGAAGTTATCATCAAGGAAGTTGATCAGTCTGTTGATCAAGAATATTAGTTGCATATTAAAAAAGATGATGTTGTCATGGATGACCAACATGAGGCTAATGTTTTTCTCAATGAGGATGCGATTATGGATAATTTTCTTGGTTCTCTTATTGGTTTTGAGGAAGATTATGGAGCCAAGGAGTCAAATTTCACTGAAGAGGCTTTACAAGCACTTGCAATGCCACTACTACACGTAGTACAAAATCCATCATTTTCGAATGTATTTTTGCAGGATACATATATTTGCGGCATGTTGAATACTATTCTAGGTCATATCACTCTTTAGCCTAAAGAAATTTAGCAAGTTACTACTGTTGTAAACTCTCAAGTTAATTGCCTGTATGAGCAGTTTTCAGGACTGTAAGTTTTAGGACAGCAAGTGATCAGTTTTCAGCAAGTTTCCAGGTAGCAAATGAACAGTTTTCAGCAATGTCCAAGTTTACAATAGCAGGCTGAAAGTCAGGAATTGCAGAGTTCACTCAGTTTGTGTGCTTTCCATGATGATCTAAATGAGTTATGTCCTATGTCTCAATCTTCGACTGAGATGATTTAATGTCTCTCTTCTGAGTTGGAAAAGGAGAGTAATGCAACTGAAATTGCAGCAGTTGAAGCTTTATCTATCATTAATCGGCTTCAAGAAGAGAAAGAATTGCTTCAACAAGAGGTTTCTCATGTCAAGAATGCAATGGATTTGCAAGTTTCTCATTGTTTAGAGGTTATTAATGCTCTTGAGAAAGTTGTTTTGCTGAAAGATAATGAAATTGCTAACTTGCATACTCAGTTGACTTATTTCTGTATTCCGAGTCAAGATGTTATTCTTGAGGATCTGTATGCCCAAACAGTTAATATGATTGATGAAGTGGAAGAAGACGAGTAAGAATTATGCAAGCAAGCAAATCTTTCTATAGTCCCTATCTTGGAGAGAGATGTTGAGGGCATCATTCAAGAGAATCAGGGTTTCCCAATAATTGAAGGAAATGCAATTTTGGAACATCAAACTGTTCATTCTGCAGTCCAAAACCTATTAGGACTGCATGCAAGCAATTTTCCTGTAGATCAGGAGCAGCAGTCAGGTAGTTTTCTTGATGATCAGGAACATCAATCAGGCAATTTTCCTGAAGATCAAGAGCAGCCTGAATTTTAGGATAGGTTAGGGAATGAGCAAGATAAATTAATTCAGGACTCCGAAATAGGTTATCCTGAAAATAAACTCAATAGGAAACCTGAAAATCAGCATTCGATAGATTCTAAGCAGATGGATAACTTTGATATGCAGGAGGAGGAAGGACAAAAGGTTATGCAGATGGATAACTTTGATATGCAGGAGAAGGAAGGACAAAAGGTTATTCTTCAAGTTGAGCTGAGGTATGAGCACACTATGAGAGGATTTGTAAGAGTAGTTGAAGATGAAGTTCAAAAGGTTAACCTAAATGAGTAGGAAGAAGGCAGGCCTATTACAATGAGTATTTATGAAAATGATTTTTTTCTTCAGTGAAATTCATCCATAGTGCCAATGTTTGGAATGAATGTGGACATCATGATTCAGAGGTATCAGGAGCAGCCCAACACGGCTGAAAATGAAGTTCCTACATAGCAAATTGCTCTTTCTACAATTTATGATGATTTAGGACAACATCCTAAAGACTTTTTGGTTGAGCAGGAGTTGTTTGAATTTCAGGGAAGTTTAGGGACTGAATTGGATAAATTATTTCAGAATTTTGGATATTTACAACTTTATACTGAGCAGCAAGCAAAATCTCCAGATTAGGAAATGGAAGCATCTCAGTCTATAGTGAACAATGTAGATGTGAATGATCAGGATAATGATCAGGCTGTTGATGTCTCAATTCAGTCTGATATTTTTAAAGTTCTTGAGTATTCTAATCAATTTGGAGATGAGGTTGAAGTGAGTAGAATCATGCAAGTACCTACAGTAGTGGATATCTCTGCAGTTGATGTTTTCATGAATGGTTGATATTGTTCAGGATAAGCAGTTTTTTAGCATAGCAATGATGATTCTTGATGAGTTAGATGATAATTTCAAAAGTATATTATGGTTTTCTCCATCAGGAAGTGTTCAAATTCTTTACCTACAAGATTGCTTTTTAGGTTTGCTAAAATTTTTAGGTTTTCAACAGATTTCAGCATTTTAGGAGTATTCATGTTTGCTGGTAATGGCAGAATTTCAATATGGATTGCACCAACTTGAATCCCTACAACCTGAATTTTTGCAATTCGAGTTTCTACACTAGCAATCTAGTTTCCTATAGCAAGAAATGGTATAGTAGTAGCCTAAAAAGTAGGAAATGCAGCAAGAAGTATTGCAGCAAGCTAGAAAACAACAAGTACAACAGCAACCTGAAGATCAAGTTTTTCAAAACTTGAAAATCGACCTGAAAGTCAGGAGATATATGCTATATCAGTTATGATTGATGCAAATAAATAATGTTCAGATGATATGGTGCAGATTGAAGCTCTGAATGAGTATGATGTAGATGTAGATGCAATTTTGTTTTGCTTTTTTTACAGGTTTTCTTGGATTATCTTGCATATTTTTTTGGAGATGCAGTTTCTTGTTTGAAATTCAAGTTGTGTGGTACATTGCCGTACATTAATTATGATGCAGATGCTGGAGCGTCATCGACATGTTTCTTGATTATTGTTCCTACTCTTTACCATTGGAATAGTGATTTATTGATTCAGTCATGGTTCTATATCTTTATTCTCTATGATGTAGTATGGATGCCATTGTACTTAATGAGTTCCATGCCTTGGCATGTTTACTTAGCTGCTATTTTAACACTCACACTTAGAACCAATTATGCAATTGCACAAGAGGACTATGAGTATCCTAGAGGGGCTCTACTCATGGTAGCTCAGTGTGGCTTGTTAAGAGGTGCAAGGCCTCTAACAGGGTGTAATTGTGTTCTTTGAGTTAGTCTTCATCATAGTCAGTCGTTTATCTTTTCTGTCGTCAGCTACATGCTTGTGGGTTTGAGTCATGACTGTCCCAGTCATCCACCGGGCTGTGCCAAGTGTTAGGGCTTGGATTCCACCATATATTTGCTATTTTATACCTTAGTACTAGTATACATGCAAAACTAGCATATGTAAAGTGACTCAAAATGTCATATGAAGTTTTTACTTGACATTCAGGAGTTTTCCTAATGTTTAGGAAATTGCACCTTTTGAGATATTGCGTGATTAGGAATGTGATGTGCTTTAGGACATCGCCAGATTTTGATCGCTCATGTTTGATTCTATTGCTGTGTACCCATTTCCCGAATATTTACACTGTTTATTTCAAGTTATTTGATCAGGAGTGGTCGTGATGATAAAGAACTGTGTGATAGATTTCAGGACAGTGGTTGTACGTTGATGAATGTAATATCTAGGCCATGTTTGCATAGTGTTCTTGAAGAATAAATGTGTGGAATGGCTGTAAATCATATCAAGAAGTTTCCTGTAGTAACATAGTTGTTTCAGGCAGTTTGATGTTTCCTGCATTTTCTGTTATGGTCTTGGTAGGCCACAACAAGAAGCATGAAACAATGCTTAGAGCTGTTAATATGATCCTTGGGTCCATGTCTTGGATAGGATGACATGTCCTATATACACTTTCTCTAATACATAAATTCACCTTAATTTCTACCACTTGCAACACATTGGGATTTATGGAGATGATTATATCCCTCTTTGCTTTACAATCTTAATTAAATAATCATCTTCCTATCTATCCATAAACATGTTGCCATGTTCTTGGATAATAGAGGAAACCCTCTTCAACACATATGCTCAAGATACTAAGGAGTGTTAGTATGGTTTAGTGACCTAGTGCTTTGGCTCAATTTGCTTATTTAGGTACTACAACCCTAGGAGTTTCAATAACAAACCTAAACCATTGAAGGAAAATGTTAGCCTAGGGCTTGTGCTTTAAGTTTTTAGTAAAATTTTTATTATCCTCTACACTCTTACACAATGTTAGAACTCCTTTTCTCTTCAAGAAGATGGAGATTATCAAAATAAAATGCAATCAAATTATCAATAGTGAAATATTAATCTAGTTTTTAGTAAACAATCATCAACCTCACTCTTCAAGATAATCTCTCTCTCTCTTGGGTGAAAAAATAGGGAGAGCTTGATCCTTGCAGGGGAGGGGGGGTAGGTGGGGAGGGGAAAGGTCACTCATAAATATGTAATCATATCATGTGGGTTTATAAAGATGGGATTTTTAAAATACCTCTTTCAAAAAATTTTAATATATAGAAGGATGCCATATAAAGGCATTATTCATAGATTGAATAGTGAACCCTTCAAGGCTTGATCATGGCCTTCATATTGATTATGTGAATGGACTAAGCAATCCTAGAAGTTAATCCTAGAATTACTACTCTAGGTTTTGACTAGAGTAGGCATATCAAATAGTCCACCCCTCTCCCTTTTCCTTACCAATGCATCCTAAACAAAACAAAATAAATATAATAAATAAATGGCCATGTGAGGATCATAATAACCACTGATGTGCTAAGTAGAGATGTATGAACCCATGTAGCCCGGACAATCCATTGTCAAATTTTGCATGTATTGAGCTAGCCATCTTAATACTCCCCCTCAAGCTCAGTTGTACCTATGCAACTCCAAGTAAGGTTCAAAACTTTCAAAGGTTCTCTGTATCCAATACCTTTGTGAAAATGTCAGCTATCTAATCTTATGTGCTGACATATACCAAGTCAATTTCTCTTGCAAGTATCTTCTCTCTCACAAAGTGGTAGTGCACCTCAATGTATTTTATTCTAGCATGGAACACTGGGTTGCTATAGCTAGTATATCATGCCCAATACTAGCACTCAACTTCACATTTTGCTCCAATGGTACTGAACGAGGTTTACATGTTGTCATAACATACTTGGATAACATATCCAAGCCATAATGCCTTTGGGATAACCATATATCATCATCATATCTAATCACCTCAATACCAAGAAAGTATCTCAGCTTACCCAAATCCTTCATCTCAAACTTCTTCTTCAAAAAGTCAACTTCAGCAATCCCATTGTCATTATCACGTAATAATCAAGTCATCCACATAGATGACTGATGACCAAGCGTGCATCTCCCTTTTTCACATTAACCGAGCAGTCAGCATCAGAACCATAAAAGCCAATGTTGAGAAGATACTCTATGATCTTGTTTGACCATACTCTAGGTGCTTACATCAGACCATAAATCACTTTCTTTAACTTGCACACATATGTGGGATGCTCTAAATCCTCATAACTTGTTGACTACTCCATATATACCTCTTCTTCCTATCCACTATGTAAGAAGGCATTCTTGACATCCATTTTTGTTGCGAATTTCAACCTTTTTCTACTACCAAAGCAATCACACATCTAACTATTTCCATCCTAGTAACTGGGTTGAATGTCTCTTTATAATCTATGCCATATGTTTGAGCATATCCTTTTGTAACCAGCCTAGCCTTATACCTACTAACAAAACCATCTACATTATGCTTGATTTTGTAAACCCACTTATAACCAACAACACTATATTAGGGAATTTGGGAATTTCCATGTACTTTAGGAACCTCCACTACATTTATTATTTGACCACATGGTCAAATCTTGTTGTCTTACATAAAGGTGGAGTCTACCCTAAATACTATTATATAAGCTACCTTCCCAAATTCCACTTTCAAATATGGATCAAGATTTAGCCATGTGGTCAAATATTTATCACTTATTTAAAAATGGTACTTGGAAAATTTTCAAATTATCTAATATTGTATTTAATAGCTTTCTTGCCCTTAGGTAAGGGTACAAAATCCCAAGTTTTGTTGGCTTCTAATGCCACCATCTCTTCATCCATTGTTGTATCCCAATGAGCATGACCAAGAGCATCCTAAAAAAACGTGGGCTCAACATCCTCTGTTGAGAAACACAGATCTAGAACTATGCTAGCTATGGCGGATGAAGGTTATACACATAAACCATGACTGAGATAAAGAATTGTAACTCAAGTGAATTAGGTTCCAAGATAGTTTAACTTGGACTCATAAACACAATCTTGAGTGTCACAAAATGATGATACATTTCCATTGAAAATAGAGCCAAGTACATGCTTATATAGCTTTTTGGATAGTATCACTTTTCCTCTTCGTGCTTATGGGATTTAGGACCTCTCTTTCTAGAGCATACATCTTTGTTTATCTCTTATACAAAGCCTCTTATGGGCAGCCTTTTCTAGGCATACATCTAGCCTCTACGGACGTACATGCAAGCATCATTTACTATTTTCAACACCCCCCCTCAAATGATGATTCTCTACCCTTGCTGGCTTTTGCCCCCTGCATGTAAACATGGCCTGGGAGACTAGCTCTTTGGCAGCCTAGTCAAGTTAAGGCTTGAAACTCTACATCGTGGTAGGGTTTCTACAAAATCCAATTTGGGAATCAAGATCCACTAAGGGAGATCCATTATGGAAAATTCTTTGTTTGTTAGCAGTGGAAATTTCTTTATCTTCTTCTTGCTTCTTTGGAAACCTCTTGGTTTTCGTGCCCTCATCTCTTTTGTTGATGCATGGTGCATGCCTTGACTTTACAGATTGTCTTTGGATAACTCTTAACTAGCATGACTTGATAGCTCATTACATTTTCCTTGGATACATAGGATTTGCAACTTGGGTTGAATTTCATGATTTTCTTTTAAGAGTTTCAATCATGGATTTCATGGAGAGGTCTTACCATGAGCTTGCAATTGCTCGGGCAGTGTCTAAGTCCTTACAATGAGATTGAGATTTTTCAAGGATTTAATCAATTGTGCATACAAACACTGGCTTGTTACAAAGATATGAATCACTATTAAGCTCAAAATCAATTACCTCAACTTATGAAGAAGAGGATAATGTGAACGAGGTCAAAGCTAAACTGGTAGGTGTGAACATGGAATTATTATAAAGGAGTTTAAGCCTTAATAATTCAGCTCACAATAAGAAAAAATAAACGAAGATTCCAGAGCTAATTGCGTCGATGATTGATTGTATCTAATCTGGGAGCTCCTTTGAACTGCAACATTTCTACCTTCATTCAAGTCGGTGGGCAACATCTTGGCCATCATTCTATGTTGTAGCGAGGCCTTCCCGAGGATAGTGTTCATGCTGGCTGTGGCTCAGGTTGAAGGTGTGGGTGACGGCCTTCTTTCAGAGCTTGGGTGGCATCCACAGCGAATGTGGGGTTTCTTCCATAGTCTGGCTCATCTATGCCCTTGTACTCATGAGGAGGCATGACGCCATTGCTCCATTGGCCATCCAACTCGTCGACTCAGGCATCCTGGTGCTATTGCTTGCAAGCTCACTGGCAACTTTCCTTGTCCTTAGGCATTTGCACCACAATGTCTTGAGCGAGTTCACAGGCAGCAACATTGCTTTGCTCTCCTTCTTCTGCTCGATGGAGGAGATGACTTTAGATCACAAGGACCTCTGCTCCCTCTCCATCGCCAGTGCCGCCCTTCACTACCTTGCCTCCCTCGATAGCCTCTGGGGTCCTCTCTTCAAGTGAGATTTCTCGCAATTTTCCAGTGAGGGTCACGGATGGTATAATGCCGAAGGGCATGTGCAATCCTTATCTACTTCAATCAAGAGGATCCTTCCTTTCCACAGAGGCCCTCGTTTACACTTTTGCTCCCTGACAGTAGCAACCGTTCACAGCAACAACGACTTAAGCTTGAGTTTCAGGGTGACTTTCTACACATAAATAGGGTCTAGCTCAAGACATCTATTAGCATCCTTCAGTCCTTCAGGTAGTTCACCAAGCTGCTTTGTTGCTGTAGACCTGTTGTATGCCTAGATTTGGAAGTATACTCTGAATTTTTGGATCTTGCATTGCTTTCACCTATCTCTCCTTTAGTCCCTCTTCGCTTACTGCCCCTCTATTGGCAGCATCAATTTGAGAAAAGCATCTTCTAACACCCTCTAGCAGTTGAAAATAGGCTTCCAAATTGGCCTTCAATTCCTCTCAATAGAAAGCCTCCGTCTCTTTCTCCTACACCACCAAGCTGATTCTACTCCTTCTAAGCTAAATCACTATCATTACTGTGAGGACCAAAAAAACGAGGTAGTGGAAGTAGAAGAGAGAATGGGTGTGGCTAGACATAGCTCACCATGGCTCTAATACCATGTTGAGAAATAGAGATCTAGAACTATGCTAGCAATGGCAGATGAACGTTATACACATAAACCATGACTGAGATCAAGAATTGTAACTCAAGTGAATTAGGTTCCAAGATAGTTTAACTTGGACTCATAAACACAATCTTGAGTGTCACAAAATGATGATACATTTCCATTGAAAATAGAGCCAAGTACATGCTTATATAGATTTTTGGATAGTACCACTTTTCCTCTTTGTGCTTATGGGATTTAGGACCTCTCTTTCTAGAGCATACATCTTTGTTTGTCTCTTATACAAAGCCTCTTATGGGTAGCCTTTTCTAGTCATACATCTAGCCTCTATGGGCATACATGCAAGCATCATTTACTTTTTTCAACATCCTCAACTAGCTTTACCATATAATCATAATGGTGACCTACATAACCTTCAAAACCAAATCTTTTAACAGGGTATTTGACCCTATTAGAACTATATATCAGTGGATCAGTTAATGGAGCCTTTATATTACCATGTGCTCTCTGTCTACTTGGTGTCTTGACTAAAGGAATGCCATGCTCATCATCCAAATTCTTTGAATCACTAGAATCTCCATCAAATCCCAAATGACTAGTAGATGCATCATTACTATCCAACACTTTCTTCTTTCATTTGTCTTTACCTACAACACTTGTAGATCCACCTTGAAGATGTGAGGCTACTCCTTAGTCTCCCAGACCAAGGGCTAATTATAGATGTAGTACGAGATGATATTTCTGGTCTACTAAGGCTTTTTGATTCTTTCTTTTCTTTCTACATACAGCTATCATGATCATTATCATCATCTAATACATCACCACTAGATGCATACCAACTGCTCACTTTGAACTCACTTATAACATGATTATAACAATGATATCCTTTTTGCTCTAAAGAGTATCCAATAAAAATACATTTTTCAGCCTTGGATCAAACTTCTTTTGCAGCTTGCCTGGCACATAAATATATGCACTACAGCCAAACACTTCTAAGTGTGACATATCGGGCTTCTTGCCTATAAAATATTCTTTGGGGGTCGTCTCATGAACTACACAACTGTGAAAGTTTTGTTCATAATATAGATAGCAGTATGAAACAGCTTCAAATTAAAAATATTTTGGTATATTCTTTTCAGCCAGCATCAATGCTCGTGCAACTTTTGCAATATGTCTATTTTTTATTTCTACAATCCCATTTTTCTGTGGGATAAACCTGTAAGTAAATTGCCTCTTCATCCCATGAGACCTCAAAACTCATTAGAGAGGTACTCTCCCCCTCCATTTGATATCAAGTACTTAACTTTCAAGTCTGTTTCTATTTCAACAGTAGTCTTGAAAGTTTTGAAGTACTCAAATACATCACTCTTTTTCTTTGTGAAATATACCCACAACTTCCTTGAACAATTAACAAAAAAAATGACAAAGTATTTGCTACCACCAAGAGACACATTCTGTGTAGGCCCCCAAACATCTGTATGCACAATATCAAGTATATTTTTGCTCACATCTCTATCATACAAAAAATGTTATCTTGCCTACTTACCAAACTGACATGCTTCACATACTATGTGAAATTTTGCAACTCTAAAAGTAAGCAACCCTATAACTAATCCTTTGGATGGCATTAATATCAGCCTTTGCACATTTGTTATCCAATACATTTATACCATATTTCAATGTTTGTGTGATTGATTTTTTTCCTTTAGCATACACAACAACATTTATAACAAGAATTCTAGCATCTAAAGTGAATATGCAGCTAACTCTACTTTCTTTTGCAACCAACTTGCACTTATCATTAAAGTCTTCTATAAAACAATCTTTTGCATTAAATCAAACTTGCAACCGTTGCTCTACCATTTGGCTAATAAAAACTAAATTCTTTGTGATTGATGGCATATGTAATATATTTGACAGACTCTTTGTCTAGCCACCATGCAAGGATAAGGAAACCTTTCCAATGTGTGAAATTGGGTGGCATGAATCATCACCCATCTACACATAACCTAGATTTTGTAGATCCTACATCTCTCTAAACCATTCAAGATTGGTCATATGATTAGATGCACCTAAATCAATATACCATATATCATTATGTATCCCCTTTCTTGTAAACAATATCATTTGTTATATAATACATAACAAACATATGCTCATTTTTGTCTTCATTTTGCCATGAAGACGATGTGTAGTTTTCTTACTACAATTTACCACTACACATATCATCCTTCTTAACATAACAATGGCATGCAACAATATGACCTATTTCTCCATAATAATTGTGGAAAAACATAGCAAAATTTCTAGAACCTTTATTCTACCATCCACCTCTTTATCTAGGGCTCCCCTTTTGTCTCTAAAGTTTCCATAGTCTCGTGAAACCTACATTTCACCAAATTGCTGATTTAACTTGTTTTGCTAATTATCACCAGTATGTCCCATACCACGGCCTCTCGAAGAAGATTTTCCATATTCCATTTTTAAACTTGAGTAAAATGCTTGGACATGTTCACCATTTCTTTTAGATTAGTCACCTTGCATATTAATCTCTTTATTAATTAATGAGAGAGACCAACTCATCAAAATCTAGAAATGACTTCTATACATATACAGAAGTGGCAAATGATTTCCTTGCATCAATCATTGCCAAGGCGTTTGAAATGCTCCTCAGCTTTAAAACATACTCATTGATAGATATTTTTTCTTTCTTCAAAGTATTCAACTCTCGCTTGAGTTGAATCTTCAGTGCCTTTGTATTTATTGAAAACATGTTCTAAAAAATTGTCTAAGCTGCATGTGAAGCTTCTACATTTTTGATATGCCTGAGCATAGTATTATCAATAATTGCAAATAGCCAATGCCAACTTTTTATCCTTTGCATTCCATTTTTTCCACACATTTAATTCATCCGTAGTCGTAGGGTTACTCAATACTTGCTTCTTTTCTTTACTTAAAACAAACTCATAAAGACATTTTCTAATAAGAAGTTTCCATGATGGGTAGTTGTTCTTGTCTAGCTTCTTAATGATGGGATTTCCACTATTCTCTTCCATTATCACAAAAATGATACAAAACAAGAAGCAAGTCTTTTGCAACCTTTCACAACAAGTGCATAGCAATACACCAAGAAATCTTTTCATTGACTACTCAATAATACATGTAATTTGCAACCTATTTGTAGATAGAACTTATGTTTGCTTCCTAACAAACACCTAAAAAATGATAGATTTGAAATTTGTAACTTGTGCATCCGCTTTCACTAACACAATCGAAATTGTAGTATGCCTTGAAACTACTGTCCATAACCTTGTGTGTTCAAAATGGAGCTCGAAATAGCCTCAGATGGCCCAAAAACCTACTCTACTTTTGGACCAAATCTAACAACAATTTGATATTTTCACTCTGCTCTACTTCCGATGGCTATATGGGTACTATCCACCAAGAGAAATAATGAAAGAACGAGAGAGCTTATTACCCATTGCTTTCATGCTTGAATCTTTGTTTCTTCTCCTTCACTTTAGCCTTCAAAACTAGACTCTCTTAGTAATGTCGCTCTGATACCACGTCAAGAATTGTGTGGTGGTGGGGAGACTTGCTTGAGTTGTTGTGCCAAACACATACCATACACGCAAGAAGAAGCTCACTCAAGAACACAAGAAGAGAGATGGAGACCAAGACATTTTCTTGTTGGTTTCTTCTTCTTCTTCTACACACAATATAATATACACAACGTATAGATAAGATACAATATAAAGAAAAGTGGTCTACTAAGTCAAACAGTGCATCGTTGACTATACTAATCAACTGGCGCTATAACTATGCCAGTTATAGGTAGGTGCAACAAACTAAATATAACAAGTGATAAGTTAGTAGCCATGTGGGGATCATAATGACCATACACATGCTAAGTCTAGACATGTGGATCTAGCCCTAGACAGTCCAAAAAAAAAAGTATGCACATATTGAGCTTGTCATCTCAACATCCAATTGGTTTTATCCTTAGTTGTATAATTAGATATGGATATTTATTAAATGGATATCAAGACAACTTTCCTACATATGGGAACTTGCATGATGAGATTTATGTAGTAGTCTAAGGGTCTTGAGGAAGAAGGTAGGGAACACCTAGTATATAAGTTACAAAAGAGCCTTTATGGCCTTAATCAGGCACCTAGAAAATGGTATCACAAGTTTAATGTGTTTATGCATTCACAAGAATATACTTGCAATGATATGGATCCATGTTTATATGTGAAGAAAGCTTATGATGGTAGTCTTATGATCTCAATACTCTATATGGATGATATGCACATTGCTAGAAGTTCTCATGGTGAGTTGGATGTCTTGAAAAGTCAGCTCAAAAAGAGCTTTAAGATCAATGATAAGGCATATACCTCACATATTCCTGGATTTAGCATACACATGATCGCTCTAAGAGGCTCCTTTACTTGTCACAAAA
This sequence comes from Lygodium microphyllum, assembly GCF_053477565.2. Taxonomy (NCBI): domain Eukaryota; kingdom Viridiplantae; phylum Streptophyta; class Polypodiopsida; order Schizaeales; family Lygodiaceae; genus Lygodium; species Lygodium microphyllum. Next base: position 77,132,852 of record NC_141163.1, on the reverse strand, counting down.
GGAGTATATCCAGAAGGTCCTTGACTAGTTTCATATGCAAGACATTAAGCCTATTGGTTGTCCTTTACCTTCTCATATGAAGGTTAGTCAAGCAAATTTTTTGGAGTAGGGTCTTGCAGCTAGCTTGGGGGTAGCCTAGTGCAAGCTTTTCTTTTATCTTGTTTGTCAATGTTTTTAATCAGAGATCTAGATTCTAGCAAACACAAACAGTCCTTTCAACAATAAATCACACCAGTGTGCAGTTCCCAGCTTCCATAGCCAAGGTTGACCTTATCCTAAGGTAACCTTACATTCTAATGAGGATTCTCCTCCCTATAAAGAAGTGTTAAGTACATCTCATACAACATATTAAGCAAGACATGAATTTCTCGTTTGGGGCTAACTTACCCAACATAAGCAAATTTCCTTTAGAAAAAATATTGCGACAATAATTTAATGAGATGATTTACAAGACCCTTTTAAATAGACATTAACTTTTCATAACAAGCGTTAATCAACCTTAACCTTATCACGTTGACAATATATTGAGTTATTTTGTTAATCTCATTTCATGCAATATCCTCATGCAACTATTTCCATCATGATCTTACAAATTATAATCTTGATTAATCTAACTACAAATCATAAGTAGTAGTTAACAATTTATGCGTGTACTAATATGCTCTCTAGATAAATTACCAATCCGTGTAAGTGAAAAATATGGAAGCTAATATTTTATGTAAAATTTTGGCATTAATCTTATTATTTTATGTGGTGAAATAATAACCTGGTAGTGAATAACCCGGTTTGGCAAGATGACATTGGAAATTTTGTCTTTGCTCATGCTCACGTTCGCCACATCTGATGTTCCGTTTTGGTAGTGACAACTCCGGCAACCTCGGGCACTCTTGTATCTCTGGCAATACCCATTCCTTGATCGGTTGCGGTGGTTTCCATGGTCCTTCCACCTCGTCGTCCTAGGTATTATCATAGACGAGGTACGGATTACTTAAAAGTGGTGCCTACCACAAAAAAGTGGTATCGATGATCGATAACTGGTTTCCATTAATGAGAAGCCCACATAAAGTGGTACAAACAACAAAAAAGTGGTCGAGGCCACTAAAAAATTGATTCACCAATTGAAAAGTGGTGCTCCATTATACCTCCACTTCAGAAATGGTGTTATAAAACTTATACTTCCACTTTTGCTAGTGATACCCCGCTTTTTTGTGGTAATCACCAATATAATGTAGAGTAAAACCATTTGAAAGTATTGTGCAACCTCTACTTGAATGGAAAAAAGTGAAGTTTCTCTAGTTTAAAGTGATTCCTAACCTATCTTTAGTGGCAAGTTTTCACTTTTTTCGTAAAACATTGAGACAAAAAGTGGGCATTGATTACTTGAAAGTTGTGTCAACCACTCCCAATCTGAAATAGGGTGTTTGAATTAGTTGAGGTCATTCTACTTTAGTTTGGAGTTCTAGCATTTTTGCAAGTTATGTTGTATCACTTTGCATTCGTGTTGTACCAAGTGAATGCTTTGTAGTTTTGCTCCACCACTTAAAAATGGTTTAGAAGCATTCCAAAGTGGTTTATAACCACTGTTGGAATGTGGTGCAGCACTTTAAAGTTCAATGAGATAGTTGCATCACTTGAAAACTAGTGCTCTAGCACCTTAAAGTTGTTACTTTACTACTGCACATGTAGGAGTTGCATACATGGTAATTGAGTATTGGAGAAGCTAAAAGGTGATCGAGTATCACTTGGAATGGTTCCTCACTAGAGTACCACTGGAGTGTTGTATACACTAGACAATGACGTTTATACTTTTTTGCAATTTTTTCAATTTGTTGTCTAATTGCATACTTGATTTTATGTATGCTTTTTCATAGGGAGGTGGTGCTCCACCATTGCACATTTAGTAGTTGCATACATGGTAATTGAGTGCTAGAGAAGCTAAAAAGTGGTTGAATACCACTTTGGAATGGTTTACCACTAAAAATGAAAATTTCACTCTTTTGCAAGTTTTAATTTTTTTTGTCTAATTGCATACTTGATATTATGCACACTTTTCCACAGGGAGGCATCAGCACCACAAATAGTATTACCTATTGAAACCGGGTTTTTCTTTATAAACGAGAACTTCAAATCATAGTATGGGCTGAGGAGTTTTGGTAGGATCCCAAACTCCAAACTCCCTTGCACCAACGATGATTTTGAGGATGTAGAATGATTGACAATCTAGCTATATAAACAATATTAGAGAGAGAAGGTTCATTTGAGGGCCTTAAGGCCAAAATTCTTTAAGGAGTATGTTATTTTATACCATAAATATATCGTAGTACCTTTGAACAATGAGGTGAGTCTGCATTTCGCAGGTGGATTCGTGTGGCAAAAATGCAAAGGAATAGATGATAGCTCTGATCTTATGGTATGGGTCAATTTTGCTTAGGGCGTATCAGGATGCTATGACAATAGAACAAATTGGATAGGAAATTCGAGAAATGGAGGTTGAAAAATGGGCCAAGCTAGATAGCTAAAGTGAAATCCTTTACTAAAAATTTATCTCTTTATAGTGATGTAGCTAGCATAGTTGGTGACCAACTTATAGACTTTGGTACATACATGTTTTTAGGGCATGCTATAGAGTTTTAATCAAGCATACTTTTGGGTATATCTCAAATATCTCCTCAACAACCCATTTTGCATCAAGTTTTGATATAACATCAGTTTGTAACATGAGGCCTATAGTTGTTGTGAAGCTTGACACAAAGTGCTAGTGCCTTGATGTAGTAAAAGTTGCTCTTGAAGCATTGAAAAATTGCAGAGACAAGTAGGTTGTCTTGATATGTGGAGTTGCAAAGATAATCATGAAGCAAAAAAAGGGTATGTAGGAGCTTCAAATGCACAAATTTGGGCTACTACTAAATGAGACCAAAATTGCAAAGCTCAAGGGGATGATCGCTATTAGAAAGGTGTCCCTAAGAGACATGGGTATGGACAATACAAACATACTAGACATTGATTAGTTTGGCAAAGAGGTGGCAAAGCTAGAGGTTTTTAAGCTTGATTTCCAACTAGCAATAATATCAATGGTCGTAGACCTTAATCTATTATAAAGTATGCTACACTATTTTCATTAAAAGCTCAATATGACAATATGTATGTGACGTTGAGGCAACGATAGTGCATCTCACATTTGTGGCAATGACTATGAATTTGTTTAAGACAAAAATGCATATCATGTCCATTAGACCACCTATTCAGCTTGGCATGGTTGATAACAGTGCACCACTCAGTGATTATATTAGTTATGGAATGTTTATTATGTAGAGTGTTGTGATGAGGGTGTATATATGCTTCCATGCCTACACCCCTACTATATCCACTTTGCTTTGTGACTGCCTACATCTCTTGGTCCCATTATTTGTTTTAGGGTTGCAAAGAGCCATGGAATGATGCATTGACGATGCTGGCACTTACTGCTGTGCACGTGGAGGATGACCACATTGCAAATAATACATGTTTGTACTCTAGACACTAGATTGCTCATTGTTGTTTCATGCTTTAGACATTTTTTTGTTTTTTCCATGTAGATAAAGTGGAAAGAGAACCCGTTAAAGCTACATTCAAATAATCTTTGATGGTATTGGTAATACTATACAATTTGATTCGGAGAGCTTTAAGCTGAATATTATTGCTTTGCCATTTGTGTAACATACTCCCAGGTAGGGTCCCTAGAAAGTCAGACATTGATACTGCATGTGGTTGGGGGTAGATAAAGTGCACGGTATCATAGAGTGTGGCAAGAAGACCCACCGCATAGTAGAGGGATGGGAAGTAGGGTTGTTTTTTCCCTCTAGATTCTAAAGATGAAGGGAAGGGGGGTCTCCTAGGTGAACAATTGTTGATATTGCAATGCACAAACTAGACACAATAGATAAAAGTTGCATAAAGGGTATAAGTCTAAGAGTTTTTAACTATGTATTCATGTTTGGAATGTAATTCAGTTTGATGATTTAGTGGTTGAGTTTACACTAAGTTTATATCAATGTTCTCAAGCCTTTGTACAAATGTAACTTATATGTGGTAGAACTGGACTGGACAATAGAGATTGAAGAACATATGGTGACAAGGAAGGCAAAGCAGTGGATGACAATCAAGTAGATGCACATATTCAAGCAGATGAAGTGAAGTAGGATTAAGATGTCAACCACCCCAAGATCGAGGAGATCTCATTGGCCTAGCCAGGATGGCTGCATATAGTTTCAAATTTTAGCAAGGTCAAGAAACTTATCATCTTGGACCTAAATGGGCTACTTGTATAAATATAATTTTTGAAAAAAAAAAGAAACAAGAACAATTACAAACCTAGAATCCCTTGTTACAAATCATATTCTATTTACCATAGTAACAATGTGGTTTTGGGATTATCAGAGGCGGGATGTGCAGTAATTTCTATGGAATCTAAGACAAATTACAAATGTCATGATATGGAGCTCCTGCTCTTTGAATAACATTGAATTTATCATGAAGTCGTGTGTGTTGGAAATTTTTTTAATGACATGGATTATTACTTTCTAGATATAATCTCACACTTGCAATGTGAGATGTGGAAGTTTTTTGAGGCAATTCTTGATGGTCTAAAGGAGATTAGCCAATTTTTTTAGAGCCTCTTTCTTGCATTTGGAATAAGTTCCCTTAGTACAATACTGATTGCATAGCACACACTGATGATTGCAGGTACAAAAATCTCTACAATGATGTTAAGGACAATTGTGTCAGCCCTTCCATTTGATTTAATTGATGAGGAGCATGATCCATATTACCTCACCCACATGCTCTTGCTATGGTTGTGTTTATGGGTAGTGGCCTCTGACTCCCTATGATACACAAGGAGCAACCCCCTTAGCAACCCTAAGGATGAACTATCTCCTTTGGTCTATAATCACTTTGTATTGACAAAAGACTATGCACGCACTTATGATTAGCTTGTATTGACAAAAGACAATGAATGCACTTCTGAATAGCTCAAATATGTCATGATATCTGGACATCTTGTTATATACTTTTCTGTGAACATATACGTATTTGAGCTCTTTAAATTTTTTTGTGATGTTCTGCATTTGAGTGGTGTGATGGCACTTTACAAGCAATTAATGTTTTTTTCCACTTTTAAGTGATACAATATCACTTTTGGTGGGTGGTACAACACTAATTCTTTCTAAATGGAACTGCACCATTGGTATACTGCAATACTACTAATTTTAGGCTTTAAAGTTTTTGTGCTCTTCCATGTTTATGGTCTCTAAATAATTAAAACCACTTTTGGGTTTTTAGGTACCAATATGAGTGGTTTTTTATGGCACTTTACACATAATTAGCATTTTTTACCACATAAAGTGATACATTACCACTTTTTAATAGTGCAACATTAAATCTTTCTAAATGGTGTTGCATTACTAGACTGCTACAATACTATACCACTTTTCACCACTTTTCAATAGTACACAACCACTTGTGTAAGTGGCATCGCACGAGCAGAATGTTGCAATACTATACCACTTTTGATCACTTTTTAGTGGTACACCCCATGTGAGTATCATAATGACCACCAATGTGCTAAGTGTAGATGTGCAGACCCATCTAGCCAGGCAGTCCATCATCAATGTCCGCATGTGTTGAGCTTGCCATCTCAACACTCCCTCTCAAGCTCAACTCTATCTCTACAACTCCAAGTAAGCTTCGAAACTTTTGAAACTTCTCTGCACCCAATGCCTTTGTGAAAATGTCAGCTATCTGATCCTGTGTGCTGACATACACCAAGTCAATCTCTCCTGCAAGTACCTTCTCTCTCACAAAGTGGTAGTGCACCTCAATGTGTTTTGTCTTAGCATGGAACACTGGATTCCTAGCTAGCTATATGCTACTCATGTTGTCACAATGAATGACAATTGGACCATCTCCCTGCATGTCCAAATCACCTAATAACTTTTGCAGCCATACCACCTCACATGCTGCCATAGCAGCACCTCTATACTTAGCCTCTGTACTTGATAAAGCAACTGTAGGTTGCTTTTTGCTACTCCATGTAACTGCTGCACTACCAAGGGAAAACACGAATCCACTTGTAGATCTTCTGTCTGACATGCTACCAGCCCAATCTGCATCTGTGTATCCAAAGACCTGTACATCCTTACCTGCCTCATAAAAAAGTCCATAATGTAAAGTGGACTTCACGTACCTCAATATATGTCTAACTACATCCAAATGAGGCTTTCTAGGCATCTGCATGAACTGACTGACAAGGCCAACAACATAGCTCAAGTCTGGCCTTGTGATAGTCATGTAAATCAAACTCCCTACTATCCTCCTGAACATAGTAGGGTCTTCTGTTTCATCTCCAACATCTACACTCAACTTCACATTTTTCTCCAATGGTACTGAAAGAGGCTTACATGCTGTCATACCATACTTGGATAACATATCCAAGCCATACTGCCTTTGGGATAGCCATACACCATCATCACATTTGATCACCTCAATACCAAGAAAGTATCTCAGCTCACCCAAATCTTTCATCTTAAACTTCTTCTTCAAGAAGTCCTTAACTTCAACAATCCCATTGTCATTGTCACCTGTAATAATCAAGTCATCCACATAGATGACTATGATGACCAAACTTGCATCTCCCTTTCTCACATAAAGTGAGTGATTAGCATCAAAAATACAATATTCAATAGTGACAAGATACTCTCCAATCTTGTCAGACCATGCTCTAGGTGCTTGCTTCAGCCCATAGAGTGCCTTCTTTAACCTGCACACATATGTGGGATGCACTAAATCCTCATAACCTGCTGGCTGCTCCATATACACTTCTTCTTGCAATTCACCATGTAAGAAGGCATTCTTAACATCCATTTGTTGCAAACTACAACCTTTGGCTGCTGCCAATGAAATCACACACCTAACAGTTGCCATCCTAGCAACTGGACCGAATGTCTTGTCATAATCTGTGCCATATGTTTGAGCATAGCCTTTTGCAACCAGCCTAGCCTTATACCTGCTAACTGAACCATCTGCATTATGCTTGACTTTGTAAACCCACTTACAGCCAATAGCTTTCTTACTCTTACGTAAGGGTACCAAATCCCAAGTCTTATTGGCTTCTAATGCAGCCATCTCCTCATCCATTGCTGCATCCCAATGAGCATGACTAACAACATCCTCAAAACAAGTGGGATCAACATCCTCAACTAGTTTCACCATATAAGCATAATGGTGAGCTACATAACCTTCAAAACCAAATCTTTTAACAAGGTATCTGACCCTGCTAGATCTGTGTACCACCGGATCACTCAATGGAGCCTTTATATTACTATGAGCTCTCTGTACACCTGGTGTCCTAACTGAAGGAATACCAAGCTCATCATCTAAGCTCTCCGAACCACTAGAATCTCCATCCAATCCCAAATGACTGGTAGATGCATCATTACCATCCAGCACTTTCTTCTTTCATTTGTCCTTCCTTGCAACACGTATAGATCCACCTGAAGATGTGGGGCTACTCCTTAGTCTCCCAGACCAAGGGCTCACTGTAGGTGTAGTACCAGATGATGTTTCTGGTCCACTAAGACTTCGTGATTTTTGTTTATGTTTCTGCACATAGCTGTCCTGATCATTATCATCATCCAAAACATCACCAACAGGTGTATACCAACTTCCCATCTCATCAAAGATAACATCCCTGCTCACTCTGAACTCACCTGTGACAGGGTTATAATAATGATACCCTTTTTTCTCTAGAGAGTATCCAATAAAAACACATTTTTCTGCCTTTGGATCAAGCTTCTTCCATAGCTCATCTGGCACATGAACGTATGCAACACAGCCACATACCTTCAAGTGCGATACATTAGGCTTCTTACTAGTAAAGCATTCTTCAGGAGTCATCCCATGAACTGGAGCTGTGGGAGTTCTGTTCATAATGTAAACAACAGTATGGACAGCCTCAGACAAAAAATATTTGGGCATATTCTTTTCAGTCATTAATGCCCGTGCAACTTCTGCAATATGCTTATTTTTTCTTTATGCAACACCATTTTGCTGTGGGGTATACCTGCAAGTAAATTGCCTCTTTATCCCATGAGTCCTCAAGAAGCCACTGAACTCATTAGAGAGGTACTCTCCCCCTCCATCTAATCTCAAGCACTTTAATTTTAAGCCTGATTCTGTTTCAACAACTTCCTTAAAGGATTTGAAGTGCTCAAACAATTCACTTTTTTCCTTCATAAAGTATACCCATAACTTCCTTGAACAGTCATTAGTAAATGTGACAAAGTATTTGCTACCACCAAGAGATACATTCTGTGTAGGCCCCCAGACATCTGTATGTACTACATCAAGTATGTTTCTACTCACTTCTCTATCATGCGAGAAGGGTTGTCTCGCCTACTTACCAAACTGGCATGCTTCACAGACTTTATGCAATTCTGCAACTTTAAAAGAAGGCAACCCTGTAACCAATCCTCTGGACTGCATTAATTTCAGCCTTTGCACATTTGCATGTCCAATACATTTATGCCATATTTCAATATCTGCAACTACTCCTTTTCCTTTAGCATACATAGCAGCATCCATTGCAGGAATTTCAGCATCTAAGGTGAACATTCGGCCAAATCTACTTCCTTTTGCGACCAACCTGCACTTATCATTAAAGTCTTCTACAAAACAACCTTTTGCATTGAATCGGACTTGCAATCCCTTCTCTACCATTTGGCCAATAGATACTAGATTTTTTGTAATTGATGGCACATGTAATACATCTGCCAGACTCTTTGTTTGACTATCATACACTCTAATGTGTGAAATTGGGTGGCATGAATCATCACCCGTCTGCACATAACCTAGGTTTTGTAAGTCCTGCATCTCTCCAAATCATTCAACATGATTGGTCATATGATTAGATGCACCTGAATTGACATACCATACATCATCATGTGTCCCCTTTCCTGTAACTGCATTCATCATATGTTGCATAAGAAACAGACGCTCATTTTTGTCTTCATTTTGTCATGAAGACAATGCATAGTTTCCTTGCTGCAATTTACCATTGCGAATATCATCCTTCTTTGCATAGCAATGGGCTGCAATATGGCCTGTTTTGCCACAATAATGGCAAACAATAGTAGAATTTCCAGAGCCTCTATTCTGCCATCCACCTCTTCCTCTAGAGCTCCCCCTGCCTCTAAAGTTTCCTCTGCCTCCAGAAACCTGCATTTCACCAAACTGTTGATTGAACATGTTTTGCTGGTTATCGCCAGCACGTCCCATACCATGGCCTCTTGAAGAGGATCTTCCGCGTCCCCTTCCTAAACTCGAGTAAAATGCTTTGACCTGTTCACCATTTCTTTCAGACGAATCACCCTGCATATTGATCTCTTCAGTAATCATGAGAAAGATCAGCTCATCAAAATCTAGAAATGGCTTCTATAACAAATGATTTCCATGCCTTCTCATTGTTAAGGCCACTCAGGGTGGATGAAACCAAATCATCATCATCCGGCATTGCATCAATTGCTGCTAAAGTATCTGCAATGCTCCTCACCTTCAAACATACTCATTGACATATATTTTCCCTTTCTTCAAGGCATTCAACTCTTGCTTGAGTTGAATCTTTCGTGCCTTTGTATTTACTGAAAACATGCTCTCAAAAATTGTCCAAGCTGCATGTGAAGTTCTGCATTCTTGATATGTCCCAGCATAGTATTATCAATAACTGCAGATAGCTGGTACATCACCTTTTTGTCTTTCGCATTGCACTCCTTCCATGCTTTTAACTCATCTGCAGTCGGAGGGATATCCAGATCTGGCTCCTTTTCTTCACTTGAAACAAATTCATAAAGGCCCTTCCCTATGAGGAAGTTCGTCACACGGAACTTCCATGAAGGGTAGTTGTTCTTGTTGAGCTTCTCAATAATCGGATTTCCACTATTCTCTGCCATTATCACAAACAAAGATATAACACATCAAGCTAGTCTTCTGCAATCTTCTACAATACGTGCATAGCAATACACCAAGCAACCTTTTTCATTGATTGTTCAATAGTACATGTAATCTGCAACCTGTTTGCAGATAAACCTTATGTTTGCTTCCTGTAAACACCTCAAAATTTACAGATTCGCAATCTGTAACCTGTGCACCCACTTTCGGTCAATACAGCTGAAATCATAGTGTATCCTAAAACTGTTGTCTGCAACCTTGCGGCTCTAAAACGGGGCTAAAATTTCACAGCAATCTGAGATTTTTGCTCGACCCTGCTTCCGATGCCTCCACAGGCACTATCCAAGAGAGAGAGAGTGGAAGAATGGGAGAGCTTCTTACCCGTTGCTTGCTTGCTCGAACCTTGCTTCTTCTCCTTCACTTCAGCCTTCCAAATCATCCTCTCTCAGTGGCGCGGTTTTGATACCATGTCAAGAATCGCGTGGTGGGGAGACTTGCTTGAGCTGCTGTGCCAAATACACACTGTATACACAAGAGGAAGCTCACTTAAGAACACAAAAAGTGAGATGGAAGCCAAAACGTTTTCTTGCTAATTTCTTCTTCTTCTTCCACACACTATACAATGTACACAAAGTATAGATAAGATACAATATAAAGGAAAGTGGTCTACTAAGTCAAATAGTGCATAATCGACTACACTAATCGACTGGCGCTATGTCTTTGCTAGCTGTAGGTAGGTGTAACAAACTAAATATAATAAGTGATAAGTCAGTGGCCATGTGAGTATCATAATGACCACCAACGTGCTAAGTGTAAACGTGAGGACCCATCTAGCCAGGCAGTCCATCATCAATGTCCGCACGTGTTGAGCTTGCCATCTCGACATAATGGGGGTAGTCTCTTCGGGAATGGAGCAACCCCACTTCAATGTTGAGATTAGCTAAAGGCAAAAGCAATAGTGAATGGTCTATTGAGGAGAATCCATCTCAAGTAATTCTATACTCAGATCTACATTCATAAATTTATCATTTGAAACTCCTTTTGTTTTTGAATTCTCTTCATCTAAACCTTGTTCCTTCTATTATTTCTTTTGCACTCTTGTTATGACATCAATCATAGGGTTGGCCTTAAAAGTAACTCTACGAGGTAAGAATTTTAACTTGACCATGCACTTTGCTCTTTTGTTTCTAATTCAACTAAATTTATATATGAGGTTGAAGGATTAGTAGAGTATGTACCCTCTCCAACCATTAGTCATTCTAGCATGAAGTAGCATATATTAACCAAGTCACGAGTGTCCAAGCCTCTTTAAGATCCCAACTCCAATAACATCCCCATCCTCAACGTTAGGCTTGTTCACCTTTATCATTACTCTTGTTCTCATTCCATTTTGGACAATTCTCTTCATAATGTCCCTCACCACTACCAATCCTATAAAGAGCAGTATAGTCTTGGTTCTTCTTTACATTAAGGCTGGGTAGCTATATGAACTTCTTGTTAAGTGTGCTAATAAATAATTAGAACTCTAGAACATTTCTCATTTTGTCCCATTGTCTTCAAAAGTTATCATTTGTCCTCCTAAAAAGAAAATGCATCCCTCAATTCCTATCACTATTGTAATTTTCTCATACGTCATATTATTTCTATCCATATAGTTGTAATTCTTTTCCATTTCTTGAGCTTTCTGTTGCTGTTGGCCTATCTTATGCTAATAGTTAGTATCTAAATGCCCTCTTTTAAGGCAAAAGCTACATAAGGGTACATGGTTTGGCATTGATATTGAAGGTGATGGGCATTCTATAGCCACATGACCATAACTATGATATTTACCACACACCAGATATTTGATCGCGATGGATTTGGATTAGTACTAATCAAAGGTTGTTGTGAAGCAACAAATTGGGTCATTATCAAATATATTTCTATTAAAGGAGCTTGGACGACATCCATGATTTCTTTCTTTATCTTATTGAAGGACTTTGCAATAATGTTAGCCACCTTAGATTCATTCAATCTAGGTTGGCTTTGTGGCATTGATGGCATTCCCATTTGCATCATGTTAGTTGGGATTGAAGTGTATGGACTCAAAGATATATATCCACCCCTGCTATGCAGATATAGAAGGATTTGTTAGAACAATCACATATGATATGTTCCTTGATACCCTGCTTTATGTATTTTGATATTCCATTTGTGGTCCTTTAAATAAATCCTTTTGCAACTATTGGCTAAGTTGAACTTCTTCCCACCATCTAACATGTGTTCTTTTATCCACTAATGTGGCTTGCCTCTACAAGCTTACATGTTTATGAACTTTGCGATTAAGCCCATCTATAAACTTACACTTCTGTGTAGGCTCATCATGGGCTAGATTCATCTTTTGTATAATGGACTACATACACTCGATATAGTGCTCAATACTCTACATCACTCCTTGAGATAAATAATCCAAATGAAAGGCTAATCTACCTTGGAAACCTAGCTGACTAAATTTTTTCAAGAATGTTCTTGAGAAGGTAGCACCTAGTCTAACTACTTGTACTTGAGACCACTCTATCCCAATTGTATGGATCCACTTCACTCTCCCTTGATGGCGTTCTATCTGATTGTATTTTATGAATCCACTTCCTCCTTTGAGCTAGACATTGCATCTATGCCCAAATTCAATAGTGAATCACTCTTTCAAGTCTCTCTAGCAACCAACCTTCTTGTCAAACTGCTCATTCCTCACTTGTCTTGTTGGTCTCATGCTTCATTTCATTACTTTCTTCTCTCTTCAGAATTCATCCACAATCTACCTCCTACTATCATCCCCCATAATTTCTTTCCATTTATGAGTTTTTTAAAAAGCCCCAATAGATTAGGGTTTTCTCTATTTCATGATCGTGTAACAATTTAAGGATGGCTAGTACTTATGGGTTCACTTCCCCATAAGGTAATTTCTCTTCTTGATCAAGGTTAGACCTAGAATTTTCACAACTTCCATAACTTCAATCACATTAAAAGTTATCTTCAAGCCTTTGTATTTACAAATCCATGGTTATACATCACCCACTTCTTGAATTTTTTTAGTCCTTCTAAAAGATTAATTTCCTTCAAATGTTTACCACTCTTAAACCTTGTCTCCCCCTATCTTCATCACCTAAAGTCTACTTTGATCATTTGGCTTTGAATTTACATCATAGAGCTAGCCTCATTTTACTCAAGCATCCAATCTTATTTTGTAAGTTGTATTTTATGTATATATTCAATTCACATAGTAATGGAATTGATCATAAATGTAGAGGCAAAGTGGCCAATGGTAATATCACAAGTAAAGCTAAAGGCTTCAAAGATAATTACTAACGAGGATTATGCAATGCTAAAAGAGATTATGTGAAAATATGTTCATATATATTTCTATTCCTATTATTATGTCAATATATTATTAACTAAATGGCTAGACTATCCCCAATACACCTAGATTGTAGCACCAAATCTACCTATAGCACTATGCTCATCCCACCCGCATTCTTTCCTTTCTAGATTGCACAACTACATCCTCCTAAGATAACAACTATGAGCCACCTTCTTTCCTTTCCAAACTATAGAGATGGATCCTCCAAAAACAACAAAAATGACACATTTGTATTAAATTGACTAAAAAATTAAGGCAATGATGTGCTAGGTTTATAAAATTTGGTTAAAAAATTTTGCAACTTTGTGTAAGTCTTTAGGGGTTGTCATGGACTCATGTGTAATTTCTGTGAAGTTTTTGAGTTTGTTTTTTTCAAGTTAAAGGTCAAAGCCTTATGGATATTTACATCAATAATAATTTATCTATAAAAAAATAAGAGTTTTAATTATCCACCCATCATAAAAAGCTAGGTTATATACAAGCTTCATGGGCGTTGTTACATCCCCCATGTGCCGCCGTGCCTTCCCCATGAGAACCCCCCTTTTAAATTTTTAAATTTTTTGAAATTTCTTTTAATCCCTCTCTCTCTCCCCACCGACAGCACGTCGAGGAGAGAGAGAGAGAGAGGGAGTGAAGTGTGTGATGGGGGGCAATTCCCTATTTAAGCAGATCGTCAATTGCCAATTTGCAATTGTGGTTCCAAAGTTGTGCAACACAACTTGGGACGGGAAAATTCTCTTGTTCTTCCAGGAAGGGGAGACTTACATACTAGGGTAAGGACATCCTAGTCGACTCAATGCGCAACAACATTTAGGAGTTAGATAGGTAAACTATCTAGGGAAAAATTCCTATGAAGACCTAGTCGATGCTAAGGTCGTTGGAAAGGGCGCATCACCAGTCCATAACTTGAAAAGCACGAGTTGAATTGGCATTCGACTATGTAGATTCTTGTTCCTTACAAGCAAAGGCGTACTTAGGGAAAACCCCAATTCCCAAGGTATCGGATCTTGCGGGTTGCAATCGACCAAAGGAAGAATGTTGAGGGTATTTAGGAAAGGAACTTCACCTTAACAGGAATGTTGTACAAACTACCAAACTTATCTATGTTTGAAACAATAGGTCAATGTTAGCCTTGATCAAATCAGGATCAAGGGGAAGACCACTTAGATCATTTAAAGGATCTAGAAGGATTTCTACCTTAGAAAAGGTTGTAAATTCCTTGAGCAAGTGTTTGGATACATCCAAGTTAAATTCTGGTTGTGCATGCAATGGGATTGTGATGCCTTGAAGCAAGAGGTTGTGCATTCAAGTGTTTGTTAATGTGGTTTTGGATGTTAATCTAAGTGGGGTGTGATTGATGATTTCATGGACGGGTCTGTGATGACTAATTGCCATGGGAACAAAAAGGATGTTTTCCTAGTTGAAGAATGTTAGGCTAGTTGTTTCAGCTTGATTGTTCCCGAAAGGATACTTAAGGATTGGCTATGGTTTTGGATGAATATCCAAGTGATTGTATTTTCATGGTGGGAACTATAAGGATAAATTGCCATGGCAGCTGTGGATGATTTCCTAAAGGGATAATTAAGGAAGGATGGCGTTAGCTACCCTTGCGAACCGCCAAACCCTAACCAAGGGGGTTATGAATCCACTCCAGGAATGTGGATGGAACCTGCTGTGAGAGGTCTCTCCATGGAAATTACTTGGCGTAGGAGGATGCTTGGGTGCCAAGGGGGCTCTGGCCGTAAATCCCAATGCCTCCGGACCCTACGCAAGTGTTCTACGTGACTCAGGATGGGATCCAAAGGCTTTGGATACTAGTTATAGGGCAGAATCTTGGTAGGATAAACCTTCGGGTTTTTTTATTATCAGGAGATGGAATGAATTTTCTGCGGAGGCAGAAAGGGACACTTAATTCTCCTATATGGGTAGGAGACAAACATTAATCTGAAGATAAGTTAAGGAAGTGTTTGACCTTTTTATCTTGTCTTCGTGTCTGTGCCCTAAATTACGTAAAGGAACATGTGATTAATGGGTTAATTAGGGAAGCTGCTTTTATGTGTCAAACATAATGTGGTAGGTAATTAGATAACTAAAACAACCCCCGAGGGAAGCATGGTGGATGTGACCGTCAGGTCCATCCTACGGTAGGGTGGTCTCGATTAGCAGAGAGCTTTCCTCAATGGAATTTATTTGATGCGAACGTTAGATAGACAAGGACCTTAGAACTTGTAAACCTGATTCATACCGTTTTAGGGGATCGGAATGGGACTATGCCCTATGGGCAGAGAGGTTGAGTGATGCATCCCTCTCGTTTCCCATTCTCTTTGAACCAAGTGTGGTATGAGTCTGCTTTGGTCCAGTTATATTTGCGCAAAGTGGAGTAGTTGTAGACCGACACCAGAAGGCTGTTAGGTGAACCCGAGTGCTAGGAACCCGGACTTTAGGTCGATCCTAGTGGGAATAGCCGGATAAGTTCCGTTGCGAGGCAGACTTGAGAGACCCTAGTTGGAAAACCCCGTGTCATTCCTTGGGAGTGCCGAGAGGCATCTTCTAGATTGATCTCTCAATGGACTACTAAGACGTGTCCCACAATTTGAGGGGCGGGCACGTTATAGTTGGCATCAGAGCAAAACTTCATAATGATACATGATTGATTAATGTTTGGTTCATAGACATATCCTAAACAGAAATAACCTAAGTGGTATGGCTTGATTGTCAGGCACCTTCTACACCCACGAATGCTGACATGCAAGAGAAGAAATTTCTTCTCAAGCAAATTAAGGCACCCGAGTTTGATGGCAAGGGAAGGACTGTTCAAGCTTATGCCAAGATCTGGATTGAGTCCATGGAGGACTATTTTGAGGCAGCAGGAACTGCACCTGCTAACCAAGCCATGCTCGCCAAACTTAAGCTTACATGCAAAGAGAGACTTTGGTGGAAACAGTGGTGCAGAGAGCAAGCGATCTCAGAGGGGACCGTCACTTAGGATAAGCTTAAGGAAGCTGTGAGAGGGAGGTATATGCCACCTGCTTACCGCACACAAAGGATGAATGAATTCTATGACTTGAAACAGCTAGGATTATCCCTTGAAGCATATTATTCAAAGTTTGTTTCACTCCTAAAGTATGCACCCCCAATGGATATGACACAACAGGTGTCAAAATTCTGTGTTGGGTTGAATCCACCCATAAACACTCGATTGGAATCAATGCGCCCAACAGACTTGCAAGACGCATTACTTCGAGTGAATCCAATCGTCCAAGAACTTAAATTGGGCAATTGTAGCAAAGATGACTATGGAGATTAGGACAAGAGATGCCATACGTGCGGAGAGATAGGGCACATTCATAGGAGATGTCCCTACTGTCAATGCTTCCATTGTAAGGAGCTAGGACACATCCAAGCAAACTGCCCTGATCTTAGTCCAGAAGACATTGAGCCTCCAAGAAAATGAAGCTACACAAGTGCATTCTATGGATATAGAGACGAATCAGATGAAGACAAAGATCTAGAGCCCACTAAACCTTATTAGGAGGGCTAAAATTCCTAGAAGCTTAATCGACATGTAACACAATTGAGAATAAATCCTACTCTTGTACCTACGATTAATTCGAATAATATGAGTGCACTACTTGAAACATTAAGAGTAGTGCAGCGGATGCATGGTGGGTCTTAACCCACAGGTCATAAGCCCCATTAGTGCTTGTCTTCCCTAGTTTCTCTCGAGATGAGGACATCTCGATTCCTCTAAGGGGGGAGAGGATGTAACATCCTCCGTGTGCCCATGTGCCTTCCCCATGCGAACCACCCCCTTTTAACTTTTTAAATATTTTTGAATTTTTTAAATCGCTTTCTCTCTCCCCGCCGACAGCATGCAGGGAGAGAAAGAGAGGGAGTGAAGTGTGTGATGGGGGGCATGCAGCCCCCTAGATGGCGGGAGGCGCTGTCCTCCCCCCCCATAAGCCACCTTCCTCCCCCACCTTATAACAGTGCCCCCCCTGGTGGTCCAAACGGTGGCTCCTCCCCCTCGGACTGCAACACGGCCCCCCCGTCATCCTGGACACCCCCCCTCCGTCTGACAGCGTAGTCCCTCCCCCCTCCCTTGGCTTGAAAACAACCTCCCCCCCTGGCCGTTAAGGAGAAGAAGAAGAGGAAGAAGAAGAAGGAGAAGAAGAGGAGAAGAGGAAGAAGAAGAGGGACAAAGAGAGAAGGAGAGAAGAGGAAGAAGAAGGAGAAGAGGAGGAGAAGAGGAAGAAGAAGAAGGAGAGTGAGAAGGAGAAGGAGAAGAAGAAGGAGGAGAAGGGGAAGAAGAAGAGGAAGAGAGAAAGGAGAAGGAGAGAAGAGGAGGGAGAAGAGGAAGAAGAAGAAGGAGAAGAAGAGGAGAAGAGGAAGAAGAAGAGGGAGAGTGAGAAGGAGAAGGAGAAGAAGAAGGAGGAGAAGAAGGAGAAGAAGAGGGAGAGAGGAGAAGAAGAGAAGAAGAAGAAGAGGGAGATAGAGAGAGAGATTTGGAAGGTTCTAGGAACCTTCCAAGCATCCCTAGCTTAGAGGGAGTTTTCCCCTCCTTCTTGGGATTCGCAATTTGGATTGCCGAAGGTGCTGCAGGCCGCAAGAGCTTTTGGAGAAATTTTTTGCGAAGCCTAAGCGAATTTTACCTCGTGTACGGCCGCTAATTTCCTGCGAAGTATGGCACCTAAGAGGCGCGCAAATGGCAACCATGCGAGTAAGTTCGATCGAGACGGGGCCTCGAGACGGGGCCGTTGCCAATAATGGGATCTCAACTCATGGGAACTAGGTCCCAGACTCATATCCTCTCGCTGAATTTAAGCTCGTAAATTGACTTCGTAATCTGCCTTTAACATGTAAAAATATTAGTGGCAAGAGTAGATTGCATCGATTAAAATGACAATAATAATAATAAGTTCAAGGAAGGTTGCATTGATGAAAGTCGTAAATTTTGTCACACTCAATGCATGGAAAGAAATAGGTTATTGCATCTTCCTTTTTACACATTCTCTTGATGGATCAATAGAAGTTCTTCTCAATTCTATTGTCCTACCAATTAGGGCACACTATGCCGAAATAAGGGAATTAAGGTTTCGACCAATTCCCGATTTAAGCAGATCGTCAATTGCCAATTTGCAATTGTGGTTCCAAAGTTGTGCAACACAACTTGGGACGGAAAAATTCTCTTGTTCTTCCAAGAAGGGGAGACTTATATACTAGGGTAAGGACATCCTAGTGGACTCAATGCACAACAACATTTAGGAGTTAGATAGGTAAACTATCTAGGGAAAAATTCCTATGAAGACCTAGTCGATGCTAAGGTCGTTGGAAAGGGCGCATCGCCAGTCCATAACTCGAAAAGCACAAGTTGAATTGGCATTTGACTATGTAGATTCTTGTTCCTTACAAGCAAAGGCATACTTAGGGAAAACCCCAATTCCCAAGGTATCGGATCTTACGGGTTGCAATCGACCTAAGGAAGAATGCTGAGGGTATTCAGGAAAGGAACTTCACCTTAACAAGAATGTTGTACAAACTACCAAACTTGTTTATGTTTGAAACAATAGGGCAATGTTAGCCTTGATCAAATCAGGATCAAGGGGAAGACCACTTAGATCATTTAAAGGATCTAGAAGGATTTCTACCTTAGAAAAGGTTGTAAATTCCTTCAGCAAGTGTTTGGATACATCCAAGTTAAATTCTGGTTGTGCATGCAATGGGATTGTGATGCCTTGAAGCAAGAGGTTGTGCATTCAAATGTTTGTTAATGTGGTTTTGGATGTTAATCTAAGTGGGGTGTGATTGATGATTTCATGGACGGGTCTGTGATGACTAATTGCCATGGGAACAAAAAGGATGTTTTCCTAGTTAAAGAATGTTAGGCTGGTTATTTCAGCTTGATTGTTCCTGAAAGGATACTTAAGGATTGGCTGTGGTTTGGATGAATATCCAAGTGATTATATTTTCATGGCGGGAACTGTAAGGATAAATTGCCACGGGAACAAATGGGATGTTTTCCCTAGTAAATGTTATTAGGCTGGTTGCTTCAGCTGTGGATGATTTCCTAAAGGGATAATTAAGGAAGGATGGAGTAGCTACCCCCGCGAACCGCCAACCCTAACCAAGGGGGTTATGAATCCACGTCGGGAATGTGGACTGAACCCACCGCGAGAGGGCTCTCCGTGGAAATTACTTGGCGTAGGAGGACGCTTGGGTGCCAGGGGGGCTTTGGCCGTAAATTCCAATGCCTTCGGACCCTACACAAGTGTTCTACGTGACTCAGGATGGGATCCTGAGGCTCTGGATACTAGTTATAGGGCAGAATCTTGGTAGGATAAACCTTTGGGTTTTTTTATTTCCAAGAGATGGAAGGATTTTTCTATGGAGGCAGAAAGGGACACTTAATTCTCCTGTATGGGCGGGAGACAAACATTAATCTGAAGATAAGTTAAGGAAGTGTTTGACCTTTTTATCTTGTCTTCGTGTCTGTGCCCTAAATTACGTAAAGGAACCTGTGATTAACGGGTTAATTAGGGAAGCTGCTTTTATGTGTCAAACATGATGTGGTAGGTAATTAAATAACTAAAACAACCCCCGAGGGAAGCGTGGTGGATGTGACCATCGGGTCCATCCTACGGCAGAGTGGTCTCCGTTAGCAGAGATCTTTCCTCAATGGAATTTATTTGATGCGAACGTTAGATAGACAAGGAATTTAGAACTTGTAAACCCGATTCATATTGTTTTAGGGGACCGGAATGGGACTATGCCCTACGGGCAAAGAGGTCGAGCGATGCATCCCTCTCGTTTCCCATTCTCTTTGAACCAAGTGCGGTATGAGTCTGCTTTGGTCCAGTTGTATCTGTGCAAAGTGGAGCAGTTGTAGACCGATACCAAAAGGCTGTTAGGTGAACCCGACTACTAGGAACCCGAACTTCAAGTCGATCCTAGTGGGAACGGCCGGATAAGTTCCGTTGCGAGGTAGACTCGAGAGACCCTAGTTGGCAAACCCCGTGCCATTCCTTGGGAGTGCCGGGCGGCGTCTTCTAGATTGATCTCTCAATGGATTGTTAAGACGTGTCCCACAATTTTAGGGGCGGGCACGTTACAAGGGTGTTCAAGTTTGTTGGCTAAACCATATGAATACACAAGTAGGAGATAATGTTGTTGAGCACCAAGGGTCCATTAAAACAACGAGCAATGTGAAGCTCCTCTTTATTCAGGATCTTGAGGAAACCCTAGGCAATGACAAGGATAAGGACAAAGATCACCATCAAATGGGTGATGGAGCGAGTCTTTTAGTGCATCAAGTTTTCAAGAATCTAGGATAGATCTCAAGGATGTTAAATCATAATTTGTGGGGTCATTACTTAGCAAACTAAGTACGTGATGGTACTCAACCAAGGTAAAAAGGTTGTTGCCTTCAATGGCCATTCTGAGGTGCTATTTTTTGGTACCATCTCTTTGTAAAATGACTAGAGGCGGTATCACTATCATTTGAATTCTTCTAGGTTGGAGGGGTTTTAAAGCTTTATAGTAGTTGTTGGATGGAAAGAATATGGCATTTTTGCCATTGGTATTTAGATAGTTCACAAGAGCATTGGTCTTGGATAGGAATCCTCTTATAGTATATATGCTCATACTCTTCCCACATGGGGTGCCATTGGGACACAAGCACAATCATATCATCATCACCTAGACCTAAATTAATCATGGCAAAAATGTTTACAAAGATGCCAAAGTTAGACTCTAGCTATAAGAAGAAATGGGCGAGGGTGTGTTTCATTTGCTAGTAGGCCAATTCTTCTACCATGATGTAGATCGAGCTCTTCTTTAAATGGCCAAGGGGAAGTAGCTTGTGGTCACATTGATCTTGAAGAGAGGTGCACTAGGTTTGTGCATAGTGGATAGAGTAACTAGGGGTGTCAAGTTAGTTAAAGGTTTTTGTGATGAGTTAGGTCGTTGGCTAGGCTCACAGTTTCTAGTGACATAGGTGTCACAAGGAGAACTAAGGAAGTTTTAATAGTATACTTAGGTCAATAAACCATGATGAGCCTAGTGTCCTTTTGGGTATCAATGGTGATGGATGCTTTACGTAGTGTATAGAAAGATGGGCTATGTGGGTTAGATGGAAATATGAGTTTGATGTGATTAGCCAATAACCTTTTATGAGATATAGCAGTAGTGTGGGGTTGTTGCTACTATGATTCCTGATTTTGATTATTTGTGTGGGCCAGTGTAGGGCAAGGCAATGGCTCCTAATGTACAAGCATATTGTCATGGTTTTCTTAGGGAGCTAGAGGTATGTATAGACTTGATAATACCCTTGGACACCCAGTGCCATTCATGGTCTATGATGGTTAACCCAACAGTTACTGCATGGTCACCTAGAGCTAACAATGGTCTTAGAAGATTGAAATTCAATTGGAGAGGTGGATTGGGATTTTTGGTGGAAAGCATGCATATCTAGCAAATAACAAAAAACTTAAACACAAAAAGAAGTGAGCTACTTGACTTAATACATATAAAGATATGTGAACATATGCCTATAAAGTCTATTGGGAGACATCCTATTTCATCACATTCATTGATAATATAACTAAAAGAGTGTGGGATTCCACTATGAATAGGAAAGCAAAGATGAGGCTTTATCTTGTTTTCACAATATTTCTAATAGTTGTAGAAAATCATTCTACCAAGAGAATTAAGTGTCTCCGAACTAATAATGGTGGAGAATATGTCTCTCATGAGTTCAAAAATTTTTGTGAACCATATAAGATAAAATGAAACTCATTGCACTTGGTAATTCTGCCCAAAATGATGTTCTAGAGCATATGAATAGAAAGATAAATAAAAGCATGTTGAGTATGGTATCTAATGCTAGTTTTACTCAAGGATTTTAGGCCAAGGCTATGGTGAGTACTATATACTTGATAAATAAGTCACCTGATACTACTTTGGATGGTGGCATTCTAAAAGAGGCATGGTTAGGAAAGAAGCTCTCTGATGATCACTTAGGAGTATTTGGCTATGAAGCCTATGTACATGTACAAAGGGAAAAGGACAATAAGTTACAGCCAAATTCCAATAATTGTATTTTTTAATATTGTGGACAAAATCATAAGATGAGTTATCACCTTTGGGATCTGGAAGGTAGAAAGATTATCCATAGTGGTGATGTGATCTTCAATGAGAAGAAGATGTATAAGAAACCTCTTGAGGAAGTGGAAAAAAGGAAGGTTACTTTCCAAGATGTTGTACCATCTCTTATTTTGCCATGCAAGGCAAGTAGTAGTGCAGTAAGTGTGTAGACAGAGAGTACAAGTAATGATTTAACTAATGAGCAAGAAGCAATAAATTTGTTAAGAAGTAGGTTGAGAGCTCTATGGTGCCTCATGAAGAAAGAGTGGAGGCTGAAATTCCCACTCAAAGTCATTCTATTGGGCTATGTAGATTTACTTGTATCTCGCGTATCTCTGAGAGATTTTGGTCTAGGTTGACTATGTGATGTTGATAGATTGTGGGGAGCCATGTTATTGTAAAGAGGCCATGACTCATGATGATAAGCTTAATTGGAAGCTAGCTATACAATCCAAAATGGATTCCATTGTGAAGAATCAGACTTGGGAGTTGGTCCCTTTGCTAATAAGGAAAACAATGCATTGCCATCCAAGTGGATTTATAAGTTGAAGGTTACAAGTGAAACTGAACCAAAGTATAATGAAAGGTCAGTACACAAATGTTTTGAGCAAGAAAACGAAGTGGAGTTTGATGAGAACTCTTCACCTATGGTGGAATCGACTACTCTTCACACTATGTTTGCTTTGGTGGCTAAAGATGATATGGACCTTATACAATTAGATATCAAGACAACATTCCTACATGGTGACCTTCATGATCTATAAGCAACAGAGCCAAAGTGTTCTATGGAACATGGCAAAGAAAACCTTATCTATAAGCTAAAAAAGAGTCTCTATGGATTAAAGCAAACCCTTGGGAATGATACAATAAGTTTTATACCTTTATGTACTCTCATGTCTACAAGAGAAGTGAGGTAGACCTTTACTTATACACCAGAAAGGCCAAAGATGGCAACTTTCTAGTGCTAAAGCTTTATGTGAATGATATGTTGGTGGTGGCTGGCAAAACGAGTATGAGATTGATGCCTTGAAGAAAAGGTTCATGGAAACCTTTGAAATGGAGGATTTGGTACATGTAAATCACATTGTTGCATCCGCATAATCAAGGATAGGACAAAGATATTGCTCTATCTTTCCTAAAATGATTACGTAAGTAAAGTGTTGCAACATTTCAATATAGAGGTGGGGAAGGCAATTAGCACTCCATTGCCTCCATATATGAAAGGTAGTGCTAATGATTGTCCCAAATCTATTGAGGAGAGGGCTGAAATGGGCAAGATTCCATATTCATCATGTGCAGGTCTCATGTATGCTATGAGTGCTACATACTTGGACACTGCCGTTGCAGTGATGAGAGTACTAAGTTGATACATGTCCAATCCTAAAAAGAAGCATTTGAAAGAAATTAAAAGCATCTGAAGGTACTTGAGTTGTATAAGAGATATGTGCATATGCTTTGAGAGAAGTAGTAGTGTGCTTGGATACACAAATGTAGACTATACATGAATGAAAGTCGACCATAGGATATATTTTTACCTTGTATGGTGGTGCAATCCCATGGATGTCTTGCTCCCAAAAATGCATGGATTTATCACCATTGAAGGTAAGAATATTGTAGCCACAAAGGCAAACACACTCATTCTTTGTTATTTTTATGATAAGACAAAAGGATGCTGCTCACAAGAGAGCTATTAGAGACTTCACAAACATAGCACCTTCTCTCTCTCTCTCTCTCTCTCTCTCTCTCTCTCTCTCTCTCTCTCTCTCTCTCTCTCTCTCTCTCTCTCTCTCTCTCTCTCTCTCTCTCTCTCTCTCTCTCTCTCTCTCTCTCTCTCTCTCTCTAGGGTGTGTATGTGCGTGCGTGCGCACAATTTTGCTCCAATACTTTCTTGATAAGTCATCAACAAAGCTCAACAAGTACTTACAACCTCCTTTAAAAGATGTTACTTAGGCTAATATTGATAAGTTCATATGAATGATCTCAAGTCTTTTCTTTTCTATATGGATACTTTTCTTGAACATTGTTCCATGTTGCTTCCTAAAGTAGCATGTAGAATGTATATGGTTGTCTTCATTGAATTGGAGTACATGTAGCCCTTCAAGTAGCTTCCTTCTCTTAAAATGCATGATTCTTTTCTTGTTCATGTGCCCCTACCTTCTATCACATAATGTCATAGAGGTGGAGAGAGTTGTTGGAGTAGTTCGCTTGATGAGATATAAATTTCTTCATTTTGAATAGCCTTCTAATATTCTCCCCTTGTGTAACTAGTTTGTCATTCTCTTTAAACTATTGTACAAAACATCCATTTGGATTGAATCTAACTTCATGTGCTTGCTCAATAATCTAACCAACTAAAATAGGCTCTTAGTAATGTTTGGAACTAAAGGAACATTAAACAAGTCTTCCACCTTGCCTAAGGACGTTTGAATGGGAATAGTCCCTTCTCCTTCAATAGTATGCTTAAGAATCATCTCTTGTGTGATGACTATTTCTGTTGTATTGAGGGGTTGAACTAAATTAAACCATCCCGAGTGGTGGTTCATGTGACTAGAAGCTTTAGAGTCCATGTACCATTCATCTTGAATTTGTTTATTTAAGTGGATCATGCAAGTGGATATAAATATTTTCTTACCACCATTGTTGGGCTAACTTGAGATGGATGGCATGTAGTTGATATTTGAAACTCTTCCATTGGTATCCAAGTTGGGCCTTCTTTCTTGTTATTGATTAGCCAACTTCTTTATATAGTCTTTCCAATGGTCTTCATTGCCACAATAGTTGCATTGGCCTTGTCTTCTTGTTGGTGAATATCCTTTTCTTCTTAGTTGCATATGGCTGCCTCTTCCTATTTGTGGATAGTTGGTTATAGAAGTGTGGTGATTTGCTTAATATTCATCTTAGTTTTCAAATCTTGAATTTTTGAAGTGGGTTCTACTTCCTCTTCCATATCTTTCTCTTTAGCTACTCTTCCTCCTCTTATCATTACAAGGGTTGATTCTTGTTTGTTCAACTTTTGCCATGCTCTAGATTCGACATTGCAACATGGTATTAGAGCTCAGCTGAGCATGTCCTATCTCTCCTTTCACTCCTCTTAGCTCCTCTTCATCTCACTCCAGCTCAGTTTGAGTGTATGACTCCCATTCTTCACCTAAATCTCCTACCCACTGTTTGGTAGCCATAGCCAGCAGCTTGTACCCTGTCTACTTGGAGCCTTCATATCTCACTCTATAGGACTTATTTCTCAATGCTTTCTTTTGGGGAGCTTTTTCTTTGCTCAAGGCACTGGTTCTTGGCACCTCAGAGTGCAACATTGGCCATCATATGCTTCAGTATTGCTAAAATTTTATCACGTTATTCAAAACTACACCTGTGCTGATCGTATGCCCTGATCTCTCTCCACACAGTGCAATGTTGACCAGTATCATAGGGATTTGGAAGACCATTAGCTAAGATTAATTTCCATAAAAAAACGTTTTGGAAATGATTGAACATAGAGCACACACAGAGAGAAAAACCAAGCCCCTATCTTGCAAACCCTAAAACTCCATAGCCAACTCACTTGAAGCTTCATCTTTACTTCATTTTCTCTCTCCTACCACTCAAACTAAACCTTTGCCACTCTGATCCACTGAGAATTGAATTTTCCAACAATAATTTCCCATCAAATCAGAAAGAAGGGGAGAAATCCAAGCATCAGCATCAAACTCTCAACATTAAGTGCTTGACAGCATAGTATCTATTGATACTTATCAAGTGTTATTTGACACTACATTCCTTGTGTCCCTTGACACAATTTAATATTATGTTGCTCAAATCTAAGAGTGTTTGGTTTTGATTTGCCGCTCTAGCATGGGCAAAGACTCTCCAACTCTTCGGTTGAAAGGGGTCAGGTTTCACACCTAACAAACCCGCATCAAGCTCATCCTAATGAAGAAGGGTCTTTGGCCCATTACCAATGGCAAAGAGAAGAAGCCTCGAGATGCAGGCCTTGCAGTTGGTAAAAGAATGATGACAAAGCACATGCCATCATTAAGCTAGAATTGGATGACATCTACATCCACCATGTAGATACCTATGAAACCTCTAATGATACATGGAGGAGATTAGATACTTTGTTTGGTGCACAATCAAAGTCATCTAAGTACGGATTACTGATTGAATTTTTTAGGCTAGATATGAAACATAACACATCTCTTGCAACTCATTTAAACTACATGGAAAGTCTCTTAACTCAGCTTGCAAGAATTGATCTCAAGATGGATGAAGATATTTGTATTAGTGTGTTTTTAAAAAGCATGCCTCTTGACTATAATAATGTGTCAACTACATTGATCAACATGCCTAGTCCTAAACTAGTTGACATTAAGGCCTCCCTGCTAGAAGAAGAAAAGAAGGTAAAATCTAAAGAAGAACCAACCACCTCTAAAGATGAACAAATGTTATATGTCCGTAACATGTACAAGGGCAAGAAAGATCACCTGGTATGTGACTTCTACAAAAAGATCGGGCACATGGAGAAATTCTCTCATGCCAAGAAGAGGTCTCAAAAGGCTATCAAGCTACTATTAAAGAAGAAGAGGACCATGGAGAAGAAGAAGAAGAAGACCACCAAGAGAAGGACAAGCCTTATCAATCCTTTATTCTGATAGACTTTTTTAGCCTTGTATTGCCTAGCCCTAATGCTTCTAACATAAGCTTGTAAACTCCTCATGTAACCTTGTACTACAGCATCTATACACTTTGTGAGGCCCCTGTTACAACCTTTTGATGTCCACCATGTCTTTGGTACCCACATTTAGCCTTTTTTGCGACAGCCTCTAGTATTTACCATGTTTGTGGTGTGCCCACACTTTGCAGGTGGTTGCTCACTAAAGCCTCTACACACTTTGTACTTTTCTGGTTGTGATTGAGGAGGGGTGTTGAGATATTGGCAATCACGCCCAGCTTATCCTCTTTGTATGGAGCAGTGTGGACTTAGGATATAGAATCCCATATGCACAGTGGTGGAAAGTACATCCTAGTCAATTCCTATAAAGCATTGTACTTGCTCTCCTTTTTTAATATAATATATCATGATGCTTTCCTCTTTCAGTTAATGTCATTGTCAATCCACTACACAAGATTGTGTTTATGAGTCCAAGCTTCCATCTTGGAACCTAATTCACTTGTGTAACAATTGTCTACTCATTGTCTATGTCAACATGAATCTAACCTTCATCTTCTATCCACCATAGCTTCTGCCATGCTCTAGATTCGACATTGTAACAAGACTTACTGGCACAACTGAGGTAGTGACAACTCAAGAGTTTGCTAGCGGTTGAAAAGAGGTATGGCTTTGCTACCACTATTAGGTTAGGATCTAGCAACACACATACACTCACAATGAACAAATGCAGAACATCAAGAGAGAAGAGGATTGCTAGAAGGTCACATATTCACTATGTGATAATGATAATGAAAGTACAATCCCTAAGGTACTAAAGTACCACACACCACTGACTGTTCACACAAGGAATATCCCATTCTCCTACTAGAAGGTAAAATGTGCCCATAAATAATGGAGTGCTCACACCAAAGCTACAAAGGAGCACAATAAGTGTAACACAAGTTTAGCTAGTGAGCTAAGCAACGGGAGTTTTTAAAGGAGGCTAAGGTAGTTTTGAGGGCATATTGTTTTATGTTGCAACCAAAATATGACTTTGGAAGCTAAGCATAGGTCTCATGGCTATGACAACATGAGATTATTTCAATACAAAAAGTGTAATGATTTTTTCTTCTTTTGAACTATTGAACCATCTCTATTTTCATTAGGTGGCATGCATTTTGTGTTGGGTGGTAAATTTTGCTACCAAGCAACCATCTTCTGTATCTCAAGAGACATAACACCTACTTTTTTTAAGGTCGCCTACTTCTAAGCTATGTGGATAAGTTTCAAGCTAAGGATAGCCTTGTGTTTACTACCCCAAGGTGTCCCACGACGTAGGCAAGAAGCACAAAAAAAAGATTGCCTTAACCTCATCTTCAAACTTCAACTTTTGAGCTTGTATGCAACTAAATATGATGTTGAATTCATTAAGGTGGGAGGCAATAATAGATTCCTTCTTCATCTACAACTCAAATAAATTTTCAATGAGATACACCTTGTTATAGGCAATCTCTTTCTCATAAGTGTCACATAGCTTCTTCCATGAGTCATGTGTAGAGGTCTTAGAGTCACAATTGTAAAATACATAAATTTCGTATACGGCAAGCACCTATAGGCATACCCCTTAGCAAAATGGGGTTGTAAAGAGGAAGAATAGAGTTATTCTTGAGTATGCTAGGTCTATGTTTAATGATGCTAAACTTCCAAATGCTTATTGGGCTCAAGCTGTAAACACTTCAATGTATCTCATGAATAGAAGTTCCACAAAAGCACTTATTAATCTTACTCCAAAAGAGATATATACAAGTAGAAAACCAAATGTATCTCATCTTAGAGTGTTTGATTGTGTTGCATACATACAAACACCCCAAATTGGCTAACATTATATGTAATGAAGACAAATTTTTCTAAATAAGAAATGCTCAAAATGAACCAAGAAATATTACAAAAGCCATAGCGAGGGTGTCCACCACTTGGAATCTCATTATCATGATCAAGTATTGCAAATGAAAAATGAAGATTGATGGAGGTGGTAATAAGATATCCACCTCTTGCTATGGTAGTGTAAGGTATGCACACTTTTGCTATGGTAGGAGGTCCAAACTTGGAATCCTCAAGAGTGAAATATGATTAATGAGAAAAAGATATGCAATTGTTACATTTCTAGCCCTTTATACTCTCCTTAACTCTATGCTTTGTTACAAATATAAGCACTCAAGGAACCCATACATCACATACAATCCAATAATTGTTGTCACAATAAGGAAATTTAGTTCATGACAGAAAACATAGCAAGCTATCCATTGTCCTATATGTTGGGGGTAGGCACATGTACCTAGCTACTTGTGTATTACTACACTGACAATACCTGTACACTTGTACACTACAAGTTGTAAGTGCCGATCACTGTCACTTCACTCTTTATTCCTTTAGTGATATTTGAATCAAGGGAAGCCCAGTCACACATTGTGACTATTTAAGTTTTCACATACGGTGTGTCTCTCTCTTGCTCTCTTGCTCCATCCACCATAGCTCCTGCTTTGCTCTTGCTTCCACTTGTGTACTTCCACTTGGGATCTACATTTCAACTAGTATCAGAGCCAACCATTTGAGGAGCTTCTTCATCCTTTGCTTTATCTTGAATTCAAAGTTTCAACTCAAGGTTTCGTGGCAACCATTATTTCTCCCTCTCAAGGTATGCATTGATTCTTTCCTTCTTCCAACTTGTTCTAGCTTGCTTCGCACTTGTGAGAAACTTCCCAAGGCTTAGTTGAGCCTTGTTGAGTGCTTATTGAGTTGAGGAGTAGCCATTTTATCCATTTTTTAGTGGATATAGATCATGTTGTAGAAGTCATAGACAGTTATGGCAGCTTGACAACACTAATGTATTTTGGCCATAACTTTTACATGCGATATCAGATTTAGATATTATGTAGCTAGAAACAAAGAGTGCTACCAGATCTACAAATCTAGGCACTCAAAGAGTCTACTCTATGTAGTTTTTTATTCTATATTTTATACAGAATAGAATTGTTTTGGTTTGCACAAGAAACAATAAATTCCATGATACATGTTTGATGCTTTAAGGGATACTATTTTGGTC
The DNA here is from genome assembly GCF_053477565.2 of Lygodium microphyllum. Lineage (NCBI taxonomy): Eukaryota > Viridiplantae > Streptophyta > Polypodiopsida > Schizaeales > Lygodiaceae > Lygodium > Lygodium microphyllum. The sequence goes on along the minus strand of NC_141163.1, from coordinate 77,102,585 downwards.
TGCGGATGATATGGTTATGCTTTTGGGCTGATTTGAGTACACCTTTGCCTAAATTTTCTCAAATAATTCATTGTTGCAATAATATGGTTGAATGTCATTTATCTAGGAAAAGCATATATCTCTTGTCACTTGATGCTTCCAGGGCTTGGTAGTGATGCCCGAATGTTCGCTTTTGACACTTGAGGATGCTTGTCATATATCTTAGAATGATTCTGGGCTTTGATTGAGCTCGCATTCACTCAATTTTGAGTGTCATATCCTTGTTGTTCATAGTGGACAACAAACAATTGTTTGATAAAGATTATGCTCATTATACTTTGAAGCTACTCGGGTACCACATATTGGATATCCCGACACTTTGGTTGTCATGTATGCCTATGGATATGTTTGTGACATGCTCCTAAGCTAATATTGGAGCTTGGATGATTTGACATTGGTTGCCATTCCTATCGTTGGATGCTACTTGGATTCTATAATCAGAATTTTGTAGACTACTTGGATTCAATGCTTCTAGATGTATACTCTATGGATCTTGGATACTCAGATATCATTCACATTATGTTTTGAGCTTTGCTTGCTCATTTTGACATTCAATTTTTTCTTCAATGAGAGCTCCTTGGCTTTATGTACTGAGCCACATTTGCACTTGGATGTACTACAAAGCATTTGTTTTATGCAGTTGAGCTTGAACTTATTATAGTGAGATAGCGGGACTCACTGTGACATATACATGCTCTCTTGATATTTATTGGATGTAGTTACCCTATATGGGCTAGTTTGATCTCTTGTCTTGGACCTGGTACTTATATCTACCAAGGTGTTGTTAATGGTATTTATGTGCTTCTAGGTTATGTATTAAGCTTTGCTCAGTGGGTTATTCATCAGGCATTTCTCTTTATTTACCTTTGAGACCTACCTTGTGCATGATATCTATGCCTATTGCATGTATCGTTTTTGACCCATTACAGTTGTGGCAATCTTCAATACTAGTTTTTCTGGGCTTCTTCTTTCTTAGTTGCTCAAAATTAATTGTTGGCATATTGCTGAAATTTATTACAACCTGTCATTTTAGTTTTATGCATTCTATTTGAGGGCAGTCACTTGGACTTAACAATGTTTTTCTTACTGTTTGGATAGCTCATTATTTTGGTAATATCTCCTATCTCCAATTTGATTCAGTAGTAATTTTGGGGCCGATTTTTAAGATATTACAGTAGCCTATCTTGCCCTTCTTTGCATTTGCTTGGTCTCATTATGGCTAGTGGTTCTTGCAATAGTGCTATCTTCAATATTGAGAAACTAGATGGAACCAATTACAACTATTGGAAGACCCAAATATGGTAGATTTTAGTGCTGAAAATGCAAGTTAGATCACTCAAAAATGGGGGCGCCAAACCTAAAAACATTGCAAATGAGGTTTGGGATGAACTAGATTAGGTATGCAAGTCTATGATCATTTTCTCACTCTCTAAGTAGGTTCACTACGATGTTGTAATTGGAAATTAGACTGCATGTATGATTTGGACATAGATTAAGAATCTTTATGACAAGCAAAGTCCTGCATCTCAAATGTATTGGCTGAAATAGTTGATGGACCTTTGCATGAAAGAAGGAACTTCTATGTCTGTACACTTGAATGATTTTCACTCTATCATCAACCATTTAGCTTTGTAAGAGATTGAGTTCAAGAATACTTTGTAGGTGATTGAGTTCAAGAGTACTTTGCATCCTTTATTTCTGCATGGTACTCTATCATCAACCATTTAGCTTAGTAGGAGATTGGGTTCAAGAATATTTGCATTCTTTATTTCTTATTGGTACTCTACTTAAGTCATGGGAAACTTTTCATACAGCTCTCTATACTAAGGATGGGTTGAAATTGCAGGACATCTACATTTTGGTTTAGGCAGCATATTCACTCTTCATGATATACCTCATGTATTGGCTCTCACAAAGAGCCTTATCTCTATTGGAACCTTGGATGATGTAGGTTATATTATCTCTTTTGGTGATTCCTCATTGAAGGTTTCCCATGGGAATCTTTTTATTACACATGGTGCTAAGTCTAGTACCCTCTATCCTTTGCTTGTATCTAGGTTTTTTGATTGTGTTTTGGTTGTGGTTACAATCCCACATATATATCTTTGGCATCATCACCTTGGGCACATATCTTTGAAAGGAATGAAAATGTTTACTACTTTTTTGCAATATCTTCCACCCCTAGATTATAAGTGTTTTGAGTATTGTGATCATTGTTTATACGACAAGCAGATAGTAGTATGCATAAGAAGTCTAGCATGAAGCATATGGGTGAGTCTTTTGCTCTTGTTCAATCGGATGTATGTGGTCCCATATCCTATCAGTCGCTAGTTGGTACGAAGTACTTTGTTATATGCATTGATGATTACTCACATAAGGTCTAGGCTTTCCCTATATTAAGCAAAAATCAAATGTCTTGTCTACATTTCAACATTGGCTTGCTCTTGTTGAGAACCAGTCTCCATATAGATTGAAATGCCTAAGGTTAGATAATAGGGGTGAGTATGTCTCAAAAGCTTTTGAGTGATCGATTCAAGACAACAAATTTGATGATAAAGGTCTAGTATAAATGAGTAGGGTATTAAGCATTAGTTGACCGCTCCCTACACCCCTACCCAGAATGGTATTACCAAACATATAAATAGGACAATGCAAGAGAGAGTTTGCAGTATACTTAGCCAAGTAGACTTATCCCAACACTTTGAGTAAGGTAGTTACTACTATTGTACACTTTATTAACAAGTCCCCTTGCATTGCTTTGATTGCCAGGTTATCTGTAGCCACATGATGTCATTTTCCATGGGAAAAATATACATAAGTTGAAAGGTGAGAAGGATCGAAGCTTGCACGTGAGAGCTATGGCAGGAGAGCAAGAGCAAGAAAGAGAGACACAAGAAATGGGAACTCCAACAGTCACAATGTGTGACTGGGCCTTCCTTTATTCAAATTGTCACTAAAAGAATAAAGAATAAAGTGATGGTGATGGGCGCCCGCCACCTGTAGTGTGCAGTGGCGGTGACTTTCAATGTAGTAATACACGGGCGGCTAGGCAAATGCGCCTTTACCCCCAACAACCTCCCACTTAAAGGCGAATCTGCCCTAGTGAGGAGTGAAAAGAAAAAAGAAAAAAAAAACAGTACAACATGTACACATGTACAACAGGATGAGGAAAGACGTCATCTCATCCCACGCCCATCAACCTCCTGAGGAAGGCAAAGCGCCCTGTAGAGAGGCTTTTCATGAGCGAATCTGCAAGATTTTGGTCAGCTGAGATCTTGACAAGGTCAACAGACTTGTCCTCAATGAACCCACATATGAAGTGATACCTCACCTCAATGTGTTTCGTCTTTGCATGGAAGACTGGATTCTTGGCTAACTGAATAGCACTCATAGAATTCGAATGCAATGTAGGGATATCATCAATACCAAGGTCAGCAACCAAACGACCCAACCAAATGGCCTCCTTGCAAGCCCCAGTGGCTGCAACATACTCGGCCTCTATAGTAGAAAGGGCCGTGCATTTTTGCACCCTAGACATCCAAGAAACAACACCTCCAACATAGGTGAATAGATAGCCGGAAGTGGACTTCCTACTATCTGCATGTCTTGCATAATCAGAGTCAGTGTATCCCATGACTCCTATATTCTGGCTACCATAGCATATGCACATATCTGCAGTGCCCTTTAGGTACCTCATGATACCCTTCACAACATCCCAATGCTTCTTGCTAGGTGTAGCCATATAGCGTGCCACAACACCAACTGCAAAAGCAATATCTGGATGAGTGGCTATCATGGCATACATAAGACTGCCCACTGCGGATGCATAGGGAATCTTGGCCATCTCGGCCCTCTACTCATCTATCTGTAGACAATCAACCTGTGATACCTTCACATAAGAAGGCAATGGATAGCCAATAGGCTTTATGTCCTAGATGCGGAAGCGCTCAAGGACTTTATGAATGCACTCCCTCTGTGACAAGTAGAGGAGTCCCTGATGCCTGTCGCGTCTAATGCACATACCAAGTTTGTAAGAGGCATGTCCCAGATATTTCATCTCAAAGCTCTTCTTGAGCTGAGCCTTAAGAGCATCTAGCTCATCATGAGCTTTCCTTGCTATCAATAGATCATCCACATAGAGTACCAAAATCAATAAAGAACCATCACGGGCTTTCTTCGTGTGAAGACACGCATCCATAGCACTCCTGTTGTAGCCCTATGACTGCATAAAGGCATCAAACTTATGATACCACCCCCTAGGTGCCTGCTTCAAGCCATAAAGACTTTTCTTCAATTTGCACACTAGGTGCTCCTAGCCAGGTTCTGCAAAGCCCTTAGGCTGCTCCATATAAATCTCATAATACAAGTCCCCATGTAAGAAAGCCGTCTTGACATCCATCTAGTATAAATCCAAGTCAAGCTAAGCAACCAAAGCCAAGACTAAGCACAGGGTGGTCATCTTAACCACAGGAGAAAAGACCTCATCAAAGTCCACACCATGCTCCTGCTTAAAATTGTGTGCTACCAATCTAGCCTTGTATGACGGCTTGGGGTGTCCAGGGGCACTTTTCAGCTTGTACACCCACTTGCATGGCAAAGCCTTCTTGCCCTTAGGCAAGGAAACCAAATCCCAAGTCTCATTCTTATGCAAGGAGTCTATCTCAGACTGCATAGCCCTCTCCCAGCAGTGACTGTCACCCCTGTGCATAGCCTCATCATAAGTGACATAAGTGAAAGGCTCTCTTGCATCTGTAACTAAGACAGAATGCATCGAGGGCTGAAAGGTGGACGTCTGTCTCTAGCAGACCGTCTCACGGTAGGCTCTGCTGCTTGTCCAACACCCTAACCATGAGCATCTACTGCTGCAGGTGTAGGCTATCCAACTGGCTGTGTGGGAGCTCTCGGCTCCTCCTGAAATATGACCCTGCGGATCTCAACAACTCTCTCAAGCTGCCTATGCATCTTGGAAGACTACATCATGACTGGGATGACTTTCCGCGCCTGCGGATCCCAGAGATGGTAACCCACCTCGCCTGCATCCCCATAACCAAGGAAAATACATTTGATACTCTTAGGATCCAGCTTACTTCTCTTGTCCATGGGCACATCGCAAAATGCCTCACATCCAAAGACACGGAGATGCGCATAAGAGGGAGGTTTTCCAGTCCATACCTCCTCTACAACCTAGAAATCCAAACCAGTAGAAGGTGATCTGTTTATGATATGCACAGCTGTACTAACTGCCTCAGCCCAAAAGCTCTGTGGTAGGCCTGCATGGCTAAGCATACTGCGTACATGCTCCTAGATGGCTCTATTCATCTGCTCAGCCAAACCATTCTGGGGGGGGTGCAGGGGGCGGTCAACTGATGCTTAATACCCCTCTCATCACATAACTACTCAAAAGCATGTGAGACATACTCACCCCCATTATCTGTCCTTAGGCATTTTAGCCTATACCCAAACTGGTTCTCAACCAATGCAAGCTATCTCCGAAACACAGCCAAGACATCGGATTTCAGCTTAATGGGATAAGCCCAAACTTTCCGTGAAAAATCATCTATGAAAGTAACAAAATACTTTGCACCACCCATAGACTGACAAGGCATGGGTCCACAGACATCCGAATGTACCAATGCCAAGGGCTCACTCATGCGTGGCCTACCAGACTTCTTATGCGTAGACCTAGTCTGCCTGCCATAAAGACAATGCTCACATGAATCAAAACATGCATAATCAAGGGGCGGTAAGTACTGCAAACCAGAAAGCATTTTCATTCCCTTCAAAGACGTATGGCCCAAACGGGCATGCCAAAGAGATACATGGGGGATAGAACCCACATACAAAACATGATCAAGGGAAGAAGCAGATACAATCAAGGGATAGAGGCTGCCAGCCTTGGCACCTCTCACAATCACAAGTCTGCCACGAGTGATCTTCCATGCAGAGTCTCCAAAAGAGACATGATAACCTACGTCATCAAGCTATCCAGTTGACATGAGACTGCGTGTCAAAGCATGTACATGACGTACATTTTGCATAACAAAACTGTTGCCAGAAGGAAATTGCAGCCTAACATCACCAATGCCCACAATATCAAGAGAGCTGTCATCACCCAAGCGCATAGAACCTAAAACAGTACGGTATGAATGAAACCACTCTCGGTAAGGTGTCACATGAAAGGGCGCACCTGAGTCCAAGAGCCAACACTGGGCATACATAGAGTATATCTCTATCATCTGCAAAGCACTAGAAGAAGCTGCAAGGATATAATCATCATCAACATCCTTAGGCTGCATAACATTGATCTCTTCAATTTTAACACTGGACTTTGCAGGCACTGTGCTGCGATCAGAAGACTTATCCTGCACTTTGTCTTTCCCCTTGTCTTTGCACCTTTCATTGCGCAATTCATGGCATTATGGCCTAATATGGCCCTTTTTCCCACAATGGTGACAAGTAACATCTGCATTCCTGCCACGGGATTTGCTACGTGATTTCCCACGAGACTTGGACCGAGATTTCTGAGAATCCCATCCACGACCAGTGCCATTGCCATGCTTTCCATATCCATCATTCCTGCCTCTAACTATCATAGCATGCGACACACGAGAGGCATCCAAATTCTTACGGTTAACCTCTTCCTGCAGAAGAGCACTCTCAACATCAGATAATTTTCAAGGTAACAGCAGAGGTTCCAATAAGAGTAATTCGTACCATCAAGCTTAGTGATGTTGAAAATAGCATGATCAGTGGGGACGAACTCACCATAATGCAGGCTGGAAGACTGTAGACAGTTCAAAACTGCTTACTGTTTACTATAGAAAATGACCAAAAAATCACAAAAATCGAGAGAAAATGGCAAGAAAAGTGTAACCAAAGCTACTGCCTACCAAGTACTAGTGATAGTACATCATTTTAGAATATTTCAACATGAAAAATCCATGCCAATCCGGAGTTATATGCTTGCTGTAATAAATGATAATAGGGTACTGTGAGAGTCAATTGCTAACCAAATCACTGCACCAAGTCAATAAATGACAGCCAAGACATGACCAGCCATAAACGGGCATAAATCAGCACCAAACAGTCATCAAGACCCAGAGAAATCACCCAAACATGTCACTGAAGCATCTGTCAGTGAGTAGGCAGACCCCCTGGATAGTAGGGCAAAGTATACATAACACTGGAAAGACCTAACACCAGTAGGTGTATGCTCACAAGAGTGTAAAGCCCAAGCTTAGGTCAAAAGCAACTCCAAGATATCAGTGCATGAACCATGCAACATTTAAGTGTAAGAGATCCCAAAGTCTCAAGTTTCTGCAAAATGCTCAAATAGCATAAACCTCCTGCTCAATGTTGGCCAAGCATACAAGATGCTCCCACTGGCACAAAAGGCATATAAATGAGCTCAATAGCTCAATCAAACCAAGTCAAAGTACCAAAGACAAGTAACCAAGACAATGCCTCAATAGCATCCCAAGAGCATGACGGCTACAAAGCAACTGTAGGTAGCATCCATGAGCAAGACATACATCCCAATAAAGATCTCTGACAACCAAAAAATGACATCCAATAGAAAATTCCGGAATAGCAAATGAGAATCCAAGCCAAGTCTTCAAAGAGCACTAAACCTTAACAAGTACATGGTACACTGTGCCAAGACAAATGCATCAAGCTGTAGGCGTTGGGTAAGCATGTACCCAAAGAGCATATAACTATCAAAGCATTGACCACTGTCAAGCATAGACCGATGTCAATAAGTGCGGGCTGAAATAAGCTCAAGCTTCCAAAAGCATTCGGATCCAATGACAAGCTCGAAGTCATTCCTTAATGATCAATACATCATAGCATAACCCAAGACATACACCCGGAAAACCAATAGGCATATGTCAAAGCATGAAAGATAGCTTCAGCCCAAGAGTACTTAGCATGCATTTACTATTATAAACTATGTATTTGCAGCACCATAATCAGGCCAAAATCATAGCATGACATGTAGCTTCAATCCCCCAATCAATCGGGATGCAATAGGCATCAAACTGGTTATGTAGTCATGCCTAAACAAGCATAGGCATAAGCTGTGAATGTAGCACTAGCATCAAATGTCTGTAGACTGTTTATAACAGTCCTAAAACACTGTTTTCAGTCACCAAACCAATGCCTAATCTCCAAGGATCAATACCAAGTATCAATACATGTGCAAAAAGCCTGAAATGGAGCCTGAACAAGTGCTTAATGCCAAGCTAGAGCTGGAGCTGAAGTAACTAATGGTGGCTGAATGAAATTTGTCCAGAATCAGGGGTAGATTTACGTGATGATGCTGCTGCTCTTGCTGGTCCATGTGGTAGGTCTGGAGAGGTTGGAGGGCTCAAATATGAGCCAAAGAGGCCTTGGAACAAGCCTCTAGTAGCCCACAACCAGTGGCAAAGAGATATGAAGATTGGAAGATTCAATGGTGGCTGCCCTGTTTACCTAGACATGTGGACTGATATAAATCTTTGAAATAATGAAGCAATACCTCAATATCAATGCCCTAATGGTGCCTCAATAGGCCGGGAAGAAGCTCGAGAAGCCGGGGAGTGAGGGGAGCTCAAGAGAATGAGTTATGGCTGTCGGGAAGGAGACCCAATGCAAGTGGGGAGTCGATGGAAAGTTGAGAATGCCACGAGCCAAGCTCAAGAGTTGGGAAGCTGAGCTTTGATACCAGTTGAAAGGTGAGAAGGATCGAAGCTTGCACGCGAGAGCTATGGCGGGAGAGCAAGAGCAAGAAAGAGAGAGACAAGAAATGGAAACTCCAACAGTCACAATGTGTGACCAGGCCTTCCTTTATTCAAACTGTCACTAAAAGAATAAAGAATAAAGTGACAGTGATGGACACCCGCCACCGGTAGTGTGCAACGGCAGTGACTATCAGTGTAGTAATACACAGGCGTCTAGGCAAAGGTGCCTTTACCCCCAACATAAGTAGCATGAGCATTTGATTGAGTTATGCACCATGATCTTTGAGGATGAGCCTCCTACTCCCTTACACCTAGCTAGATAGCTTACAACAACCGATGCTCCAGTGGCCCATGCCCCACCTATTGTGCAGGATAAGCTTGGTTTGAGATGCTCTACTAGAGCTAGACGTCCGCCTGAGTGCTTTATGCCCTCCATAAATTATGTTATGGGGACAAATGCAAGTAAGCCTTTCTCTTATGATGAGGACATACACAGAGATAATATGCATTTGCAATTTGCTTCCTTACAAACTAATCCTATGTGGAATTTGGTTACTTTTCCTAATGGAAAAAAGGCACTACCATGAAGTGGGTATACAAAGCTGAAAAGTATCCCTGGATGCCCCAAACCTGCTTATAAGGCCAGGTTGATAGCTAAGGGTTTTAAGCAGGATTACGATATTGACTTTGATGAAGTTTTTCCTCTTGTGGTCAAAATGACGACCCTATGCTTGGTACTAGCATTGGTTACTCAGTAGATTTGAACCTTTATCAAATAGATGTAAATACGGATTTTTTACATGCGAACTTGCATGATAAGATCTATATGTAGTAGCCCAAGGGCTTTGAAGGAAAAAGCATGGAGCAAGTTGAGAAAAAACTTTTATGGCCTTAAGCAAGCACCTAGGAAATGGCACCACAAGTTTAATGATTTTATGCATTCACAAGAATATAGCCGTTGTATCGCAAGCAGTGTTTGGGAATAAATCCTTCAAACAACCCAAGCCACATAAGAAAAAGGAGCGCCAATACAGGTTGTGGCTTGATGCTAGATCTCACAAAACTTGAATGCTTCCCAAAACAATCTGAGTAACTATCTCCAAGATACAAAACAACTCAACAATTCAATAATCTTTCCTCAATCCATCGTAGAGATCAGAGTAATAATATGAGCAATATATGTGTTTGAAGGATTTGAGTTAAGTTTTTAATCCTCAATACATAAGGATATCTTCTAAAAGCGATGCCTCTTGTAGCTCACAGAGAACATCAACATAACTGAGGAAAGAAAAATTTTCTCATACACTAGCAATACTTCAAAACTCAATAAAACCTTTGACAACCATATATACCACAAATACTTCTTCAAGCCACATCCAGAGGTTTTTTGCCTATAGAATATATCAAAGATAATGAACACTTAATGTCTTTTTCCCAAAGCTGAAAGAATGCTAGATTTGAAACAATAGGATAACATATGCCCTCCATCCTCTTTAACTCTCGAAAGTTTGTAGCAAATTACACCAAAAGCTGGTGAATGATAGAACTCATCCGAATTTGACATTGTAACAAGAACATTAATATATAGTGCCTCCATAATCCCTTTCATTAATTGTTCATGAGACATTGCCTACAATTAATTAATTATCGTTAAGCTCTTGAATCATGCGCTGTCGAGCACATAATTCTCCTTCAGCCTCCATGCTGCCCCAAGACATCCACCTCTTTGATTCTCCACATAATAAATCCTCTTATCGCATACATCCAACCAACTCCCCTCTTATTAACGACCACCCTCCTTTTATAGATAGTTTGCCACAAATTCCATTTTCTTCACACTTTCAAAAACCTTCATTGCATTTATTCTTTCCTTGCTTTTCATAGCTTTTGTAAAAACCGATACTCTAACATGAATTTAAGGGATTCGAACCACATAAGCATTCAAAATCACCTTTACACTTACACCAAACTCTTCAAGTATACCTTGTCTAAACAATCCAACATTCTATATTTCTAAATAATGCCCTCCATATTTCAGATTGAATCTCATGCTTGCTCTCCACCTACTCAATCTCTCGAAACCAAACTTTTTGTGACCAACTTGCTAGCTCGTATGCACTTGCTCTATCTCACAAGATGACATTTCCAACATTGTTTGAGGTAGATTTGTTTTTTACAAAAATGTCTGGCATCGTAGTGCAATGGATCTGTGTTTATACACGAAGAAGGCTCATGATAGCAGCCTTATGGTTTTGGTACTTTATGTGGATGATATGCTTTATGATAGGAGAGCTCATGCTGAGCTAAATGCCTTGAAAACTCAACTTAAGAAGAGCTTTGAGGTAAAGGACATGGGATAGGCCTCACACATTCTTAGGATGCACATCACGTGTGATCGCTCTAAGGGGCTATTTTATTTGTCACAGAAGGAGTATATCTAGAAATTCCTTGAGTGGCTTCATATGCAAGATGGTAAGACTATTGGCTATCCTCTACCTTCTCATGTGAAGGCTAGTTGGGTGCATCATCCGTAGTCTGATGTGAACAGAAGGTTGAGATGCCCAAGATCCCTTATGCATCTATCGTGGGCAATTTGATATATGCCATGATAGCCACTCGTCCTGACATAGCATTTGCAATGGGAGTTGTGGCATGCTATATGGCTACACTTAGCAAACGACATTGAAATGTCATCAAGGGTATCATGAGGTACCTGAAGGGCATAGCAACTATGTGCATATGTTATGGTGGCTAGGATACATGAATAATCTGGTATACTATCTTTGATTATGTAGGACATGCAAATAGTAGAAAGTCCTCCTCTAGCTATGTCTTCACCTTTGCTAGACGTGCTATTTCTTGGATGTCTAGCGTGCGGAAACGCATGGCCCTCTCTACTACTAAGGCAGAGTATGTTGCAACCACTAAGGCTTGCAAGGAGGCTCTCTGGTTAGGCCGTTTTGTGGCAAATTTTGGTATTACTAATGTGGTCCCTACATTACATTTGAATTCTATGAGTGTTATCTAGCTAGCCAAGAATCCACTCTTTCATGCAAAGATGAAACACATTGAGGTGCATTATCACTTTATCAGCCCAAGAGGTCATTGAGGACAAGTTTGTTGACCTTGTCAAGATCTCAATTGACAAAAATCCTACAAATCTGCTCACAAAAAGTCTCTCAATAGAATGTTTTTCCTTCCTTAAAAAGTTGATGGGTGTTGGATAACGTGATATTTTTTATCATCCTATTGTACTTATGTACATTTGTACTTTGTCACTTTTTTCTTATTCTCTCCTCACTAGGGACACATTCGCCTTTAAGTGGAAGGTTGTTAGGGATAAAGGCACCTGTGCCTAGCTACCCATGCATTACTACACTGAAAATACATGCAAATGTGTATACTACAGGTGGCATGCGCCCATTATTGTCACTTCATTCTTTATTCTTTCAATGGCATTTGAATAAAGGGAAGGCCGGTCACACATTGTGGCTGTTGGAGTTCCCACATACCGTGTGTCTCTGTTGCTCTCTTTCTCCATCTGCCATAGCTCTTGCTTTTTTTTTGCTTGTGTGCTTCCAGTCGGGCTCCACCTTCCACTATAGCTATAGAAATTGTATTATTTTGAAGATTCTTGGACTTCTTTGGAGAGATAGATGAGCACACATTAGAACAAATAGGAAATCTTCATTATAGACAGGATAGTGAAACCAATTACCCCCAGGGTCAAATGGGTAACCATGAAAGTAATCATCACATCCATAATATCCATTTCTACTATCCATGAAAAAATTCACACAATCACTAGTGCCGAGATCAAATGGGAAACCATCCATCAAAGAATATCATTCTTCATTGTTGGATTGCCTTGAATATGGGACAAATTTCCTTGATGAGATTCTTGTTCATCCAAACCTTCAATGATGAGCATGCTAATCTCTACATTTTGAGATTTGCAACTTTTCTTATGACCTTGAGACCACTTTTCTCAACATCTAAAACACAAACCCTTGGCATGCAATTCTTTAAGCTTACACTAGATAAGAGTTTGATGAATGTATTATTTATGGTGGATTTTGTGCCATTTTCACCCTTTGTAAAGTTGCATTTTGCTTCTACTGTAGTTCTTATCATTACCTCCCTATTTTCATGCAAAAATAGCGAGATAAGTAGGTACTTTGCTAGGAGTACTACTATAATTATTTAATTCCCTACTTTCTTAACGTTAAACCTTCTCACATGAATGGCTAAATGTTTCCACGACCTTCTAAACTAATTGCATGAAATATTTTTCACAATTTTGGGCTGAAAAGAATACATATCTCTATGGTACTTTTGGTTTTACCACTCAATAAGATGAATTGCCTCATGATCGGTCTTGGGCTGCTGTAATGTGCCCGCTTATTGGCTGTCCACCAGGCACATTTTTAGAGGTCCATCGAGAGACACAAATCTAAGTGACGATGCCCGACACTCCCATGGAATGTTATAGGGTTTGTCACCTAGGGTTTCTCGGTCTACGTCGCAATCAAACGTTCACGGCTGAATCCACTGGATCAACCTGAAATTTGGGTTCCTAGTGGTCAAGGTCTCCTGTCAACATTCTAGTGTTGAGGTCCTGGACATTCTACTTTAGGTAGAGATACCCAATTTGAAGCAGATCCATGCCACACTTGGTTCAAAGAGAATGGAAAATGAGAGGGATGTGCCGCTCAACCTCTCTACCTATAGGACATAGTCCCATTCTGGTCCCTTAAAACGGCATGAATCAGGTTCTAACCTAACAATTACTAAGGGTCGGTAAAACCTTGTGAGAAGCCTTCTAGTTCTCTAGGACCACCCTACCGTAGGATAGACTCGTCGGGGGTTTCGCCCACATACTTCTCTCAATAGGCATTCTGTAGTTATTTAATTAGGTCATAACACAATTATGTGTGACATTTAAAGTTTGCTTCCTTAATTAAGTCTTTCAGGGAACAGGGTTTGTTCGCATAACTTATAGCATTGACACGAAAACAAAGCAAGCAGTCCTTTTCACAAGCAAGTTCCTTAACTTATCTTCAAGTTAATCTTTGCCTCCTACCCATACAGGAGAAATTATATGTCCCTTCAGTCCTACAGAAGTAACTGGTCCAAATCACATGGCACCACAAATTCCATCCTTTATCTAGAATAGGATCTTCCAACGCCATAGACATTGGGGCTACTGAGGTTTCCAACTCCATTCCGGACTTGGAAAGCGGTGTCTAGAGCTCCACCTAACCCGCAAGATGCCTAAGAGTGAAACATTATTCCTGTTCTTGGCCTTTTCTCCACTCAACCTTCGGCCCATGAATCGAGCAGTGCCCTTTTCGAGTTTATCCGCGGTGCGATCATGGAGGTGATCCACCCATGCAAAATATCATTTCCTTAATTAAATCATTTAAGATTCAAGCATAGTTAAGGCAATCAATCCTAATATCATTTACCAAGAAAACACTCCTTTACCCCCATGGCAATTTGTCATTACAAACCCCTGCCATGAATTCACCATCAATCACAAGCACTTGGAATAATCATCCAAACAACATTCCAACAATCAGTTGAATGTAAAAGCATTTAGGATATTGTTTGATCGATCCAAAAAAACCAATTGTATTTTTCCAAACAATGCAAGAGTAGACATGATAGAATTTACATCCGCATATTCGCTCTCCCCCTTGGGATCTAAGAGCGATACTATGCAAATTTTTACTTAATGCTCAGCTAAGGCATATGTTAAGGTTTCAAACACTTTACAAGATGTAATAGGATTTCCTATTATTTCAACCAAGCAAATGGATGTGGATGCATAAAATCTATCTAGCTTAATTGCAATTTAATGCGTATTCTTGGAACTTTTCATTCATATATATATATATATATATATATACATATATATATATATATATATATATATATATATATATATGTATATGTATATATATATATATATATACATATATATATATGTATATATATATGTATATATATATATGTATACATACATACATACATACATACATACATACATATATACACACACACACACACATACATACATACATACATACATACATACATATATATGTATGTATGTATGTATGTATGTATACACACACATATATATTAGCATGAAATTTCCATACAATTTATGTGCAATTTAATGGCTTCTAGGTGTAATTTTAATTGATCACCTAAGATGAATGCGATGAACAAAATTTTCCTAGTACGCTCATTATCTCGAAACATGCTCAATTAAGTTACAAAAATTAATGTAAACATTCTTTTCTCCCAATTTCTTTTCCCTAATACAACGGGGTACACTTGATTCATAAGAGATTTGTTTCCTGTAGTTGCGGTTCCTTAGTTTACGGTCCCGTTGGTTGTGGTGGAAGTTTTAGCATTTGGAGAGATCTTTCACTTGGGGGCCATTGTCTACAAGTGGATGTGAGAGAAAAAGAAGGCTGAATAGATTCAAGATGGGAGAGCGTAAGAGAAGATGGCTTAGTCGAAGACCGAGAAAGGGGAAAATTGAGCTAACTCTCTCCCTCGTAGCCTCTCGGGGTAACTCCTCTCTCTCTCTCTCTCTCTCTCTCTCTTGCTCCTTCTTGCAATCTCTTGGAGAGGTATCCTTCTACCTCCCTCTCTCTACCTCTCTCTCACAGTGTCTCGAGGTCTCCTTGTGCTTCTCTAACTGCTCCCCATGCCTCATATTTATAGAGCTAAACAAGAGAAGAAGGATTCTGGCTAAGAAGAAGAGCTCTTTGTGGAGGGGATCTTGGAAAAATCAATGATCTGATGCTTTAGTTTACTGCCTGTAAACTACAATTGTGGCACACACGATTTCACCAATCCTTCTTTTTTTGTATTAAATATTCAAAATAAGAAGAAAAAACCACTTGTTTTTTTGCATGATATCTTGTTCTAGAATCTCCATAGCTTTTTAGGATATTTATAATAAGTAATATCTAAAATATCTAAAATATGCTAGTTTTGTCCAAAAATCTAATATTTTTGGACCATCCATACTATACACATTAACACTAGTGATTAATATGGCTCGTAACCCTCATTCACGTTGTAACTTCCGTAAAAGGTGGCTACAATCCTTGTCAATTCGAAAAAAATGTAAAATTACGACTCTCGATTTTTTAAAAATATTTTTAATTAAATAAAAACATTTAGTTATTAATGCTAGTTATTTTTACTTTACTTAGTAACCTTTGTAACTTATTAATTGTCTAACTAACTTTTGAACTAACTAACTAATTTTTAATTGTGTTGAAGTATTACATCCTCCTCCCCTTAGAGAAATCGAGATGTCCTCATCTAGAGAGAAACCGTGGGTATTGTTGATTAAGAGCATTCTCATCTATCCATGTAGCATCTTCTTCGAGGTTGTCTCTCCACTGGATGAGATATTTCCTAAGAGTTCTACTTCTCAATTGTCTCTCCCTAGTATCTAGGATTTTATTTGGCTACAACTCAAGGACTTCTTGGCTAGGCATTGTAATTTGTTGATCACTTAATACATGGTTAGGATTAGGCACATATTTCTTTAGTAGACTAACATGAAATACGTTGTGAACTTTTACATTTTCAGAGAGTTGAAGTTTGTAGGCATTGGGCCCTAAGCACTTGAGGATCCTGTAGGGTCGGTAATACCTTGGACTTAGCTTTTTAAAGATGGAAATTTGGTAGTACCCTGACCTCAAATCAATTTTGGAGAAGATTTTTTCTCCCTAAAATCGATCAAGTAACTCATCTATCCTTGGGATATGATATTTATTATTATGCTCTAGGTCCTATGGTTTAGGACCTACCATGCTTTTGGTGCGCTACTCTAGTCACATAAGTACTTGGCTTCAAAACTAGTGCAACTCATACTATACAAAATAGCTGTAGGTATAAGAGTAGGATTTATTGGGGTATTCTCAATACCAAATGTATTACATTTCAGAAAGATATCTAGGGTTCCTAATCATCTTGAAGGGGTGTAGTGGGTTCTAGGTCTTCTTCTTTATCTGATTTCTCTATGTATCCAAAGACTGCACTTGTGTAGCTTCATTTTCTTGGAGGCTCAATATCTTCTGGGCTTAAGTCAGAGCTTAGGTTAGGGCAGTCTGCTTGGATGTATCCTAGCTCATTGCAGTGGAAGCATCGACACGGTTGGGACATCTCTTACAAATGTGCCCTATCTCTTCGCACGTGTGGCATCTCTTGTCCTGATCTTGGGTATCCTCTTTGTCACAATTACCCGATTTAAGTTCTTGGATGATTGGCTTTGCTCGAAGTAATGCATCTTCCAAGTCCGTTGGACGCATTGCTTCAAGATGGTGGTTCAAAGGAGTGTTCAGGCCATGGTAAAACTTGGATATTTGCTACGCAATATCCATAGCTGGTGCATATTTTAGTAGGGTTACAAACTTTGAGTAGTAGGCTTCTAAGGTTAATTCCAGCTGCTTGAGCCTTGAAGAATTCATTCATCCTCAAGGTCTGGTAGGTTGGCGGAAGGTATCGTCTGCATATAGCATCTTTTAGCTGATCCCAAGTGACAACGACTTCAGAAATACCTTGACCTTTACACCATTGCTTCCACCATATCCGAGCCTACTGGTCAACTAACTTAAGTTTGGCTATCATTGCATGATTGGTAGAAGCAGTTCCTACAATAGAGAAATAATCATTCATCAACTCAATCCATATCTCCGCCTTCGTTGCAACGTCTATTCCTTTTCCACCAAACTTCGGTGCCTTAATTTGCTTGAGAAGGAATTTCTTCTCTTGCATGTTAGCATTCATGGGTGTAGAAGGTGCCTAACAATCAAGCCATACCAATTAGATTATTTTGTTTAGGATATGTCTATGAACCATACATTAATCAATCACATATCATTATAAAGTTTTGCTCTGATGCCAAGTGTAATGTGCTCGGCTATCCAGACACGTTTTTAGCGGTCCAACAAGAGATGAATCTAAGCGACATCGCCCGGCACTCCCATGGAATGTTACGGGGTTTGTCGCCTGGGGTTTCTCGAGTCTGCCTTGCAATGGAACATTCACAGCCAAACCCACTGGGATCAACCTAAAATTTGGGTTCCTAGTGGTCAAGGTCTCTTGAAAACATTCTAGTGTCGGGGTCCTAGACATCCTACTTTAGGCAGAGATACCCAATTTGAAGGAGATCCATACCACACTTGGTTCAAAGAGAATGGAAAATGAGAGGGATGTGTCGCTCAACCTCTCTACCTATAGGACATAGTCCCATTCTAGTCCCTTAAAATGGCATGAATCGGGTTCTAACCTAACAATTACTAAGGGTAAAACCTTGTGAGAAGCCTCCCAGTTCTTTTGGACCACCTTGTCATAGGACACACCCATCGGGGGTTCTGTCCACCTGCTTCCCTCAATGGGCATTCTTTAGTTATTTAATTAGGTCCTCACACAATTATGTGTGACATTTAAAGTCTACTTCCTTAATTAAGCCTTTTAGGGAACATGGTTTGTTCGTGTAGCTTATAGTAGTGACACAAAAATAGAGCAAGCAATCCTTTTGACAAGCAAGTTCCTTAACTTATCTTCAAGTTAATCTTTGCCTCCTACCCATACAGGAGAAATTACATGTCTCTTCATCCCTGCAAAAGTAACTCGTCCAAATCACATAGCACCACAAATTCCATCCTTTATCTAGAATAGGATCTTCCAACGCCACAAATGTTGGGGCCACAAAGGTTTCCAACTCCATTCTAGACTTGGCAAGCGGTGTCCAGAGCTCCACCTAACCCGCAAGATGCCTAAGAGTGAAACATTATTCCAGTTGTTGGCCTTTTCACCACTCAACCTTTGGCCCATGAATCGAGCAGTGCTCTTTTCGAGTTTATCCGCGGTGCGATCATGGAGGTGATCCACTCGTACAAAATATCATTTCCTTAATTAAATCATTTAAGATGCAAGCACAGTTAAGGCAGTCATCCCTAATATCATTTACCAAGAAAACATTCCTTTATCCCCATGGCAGTTTGTCATCATAGATCCCTGCCAGATTTTACCATCAATCACAAGCACTTGGAATAATCATCCAAACAACATTCCAACAATTAGTTGAATGTAAAAGCATTTAGGATGTTGTTTGATCAATCCAACAAAACCCATTGTATTTTTCCTAACAATGCAAGAGTAGACGTGATAAAATTTCCATCTGCATATTCGCTTTCCCCCTTGGGATCTAAGAGCGATACTATGCAAAATTTTACTTAACGCTTGGCTAAGGCATATGTAAAGGTTTCAAACATTGTACACGATGTAATAGGATTTCCTATTATTTCAACCAAGCAAATGGATGTAGATGCATAAAATCTATCTAGCTTAATTGCAATTTAATGCTATTCTTGAAACTTTTCATATATATATATTAGCATGAAATTTCCATGTAATTTATGTGTAATTTAACAGCTTCTAAGTGTAATTTTTATTGATAACCTAAGATGAATGTGATGAATAAAATTTTCCTAATACACTCATTATCTCAAAACATGCTCAATTAAGTTACGAAAATTAATGTAAACATTCTTTTCTCCCAATTTCTTTTCCCTAATACAACGGGGTGCACCTGATTCATAAGAGATGTGTTTCTCGTAGTTGCGGTCCCTTGGTTCGCGGTCCCATTGGTTGTGGTGGGAGTTTTTGAAACATGCTCAATTAAGTTATAAAAATTAATTGAAACATTCTTTTCTCCCAATTTATTTTTTCTAATACAATAGGGTGCACCTGATTTATAAGAGATGTGTTTCCCGTAGTTGCGGTTCCTTAGTTCACGGTCCCGTTGGTTGTGGTGGGAGTTTTAGCATTTGGAGAGATCTTTTGCTTGGGGGCCATCGTCCACAAGTAGATTCGAGAGATAAAGAAGACGGAATAGATTCGAGATGGGAGAGCATAAGAGAAGATGGATTAGTCAAAGACTGAGTTAGGGGAAATTTGAGCTAACTCTCTCCCCCACAGCCTCTCGGGGTAACTCCTCTCTCTCTCTCTCTCTCTCTCTCTCTCTCTCTCTCTCTCTCTCTCTCTCTCTCTCTCTCTCTCTCTCTCTCTCTCTCTCTCTCTCTCTCTCTCTCTCTCTCTCTCTCTCTCTCTCTCAATCTCTTGGAGGGGTATCCTTCTACCTCCCTCTCTCTACCTCTCTCTCGCAGCCTCTTGGGTCTCCTTGTGATTCTCTAAATGCTCCCCATGCCTCATATTTATAGCTAAACAAGAGAAGAAGGATTGTGGCTGAGAAGAAGAGCTCTTTTTGGAGGGGATCTTGGAAAAATCAGTGATCAGATGCTCAAATAATAAATATGATAGTTCCATTGACTCCGAAAGGGGAGTAAAAATCCAAGACACTTGTTTAGAAATCTTCAAGATCACTCCTTCTTCTTCTTCCTGTTTGAAATTCTGTTTACTACGTGTAACTGCGTTCATGGTGCGCGTAATTTTGCCAATCCTTCTTTTTTTGTATTAAATCTCCAAAACAAGCTGAAAAAAATACTTGCTCTTTTAACATGACATCCTGTTCTAGAAATCTCCATAGCTTTATAAGATATTTACAATAAGTAATATCCAAAATACGTTATTTTTGCCCAAAAATCTAATATTTTTGGACCATCCATACTATAGGCATTAACGCTAGTGATTAATAAGGCTTGTAACTCTCGTTCACATTGTAACTTTCGTGAAAGATGGCTACAATTCTTATCAATCCGGGAAAAATGTCAAATTACAACTCTCAGTTTTTTTAAATATTTTTAATTAAATAAAAATTGTTAGTTATTAATGTTAGTTAGTTTTTACTTTAGTTAGTAACCTTACTAACTTATTAATTGACTAACTAACTTTCGAACTAGCCAACTAATTTTTAATTGCGTGGAAGTATTATAGTTGCATGGCACCAACCTCGAATGAAAAATGAAGATCAAGTTGTATTTATTCAGTTTTGCCAAATCTAAAATCCCCTCCATATACATGGATAAATTTATAAACATATATTCCCTAATGGACATGCCTCTTTGCTTGAGCTTATATCACCTCCTTTGCAAGTTTTCTTTCTCCATAGGAGAGATGAAACATCAAGCATTACCCACTTAAATTCCTCCCAATGATAAACTCTTCTCTAATATTCCTCATGTATCTCTACCAAGTGTGGGCATAGCCTTCAAGGTGAAGGGCTCCACATTAGATATTTGCTTCATCTCTATGGGGATAGAGTGTAAAATACATCTCCAATTTACTTATCCACTCTTCCCATTTTGTTCATGAAGAGTTGTCCCCTTTGAAGTTTGGGATGCTAATTTTCTCCACTCTCTATCATTGTAAGGTAGTGGTAAATTTTTGTTAGGCTATCCATAAGATTGTTGCTTCCATGAATCTTTGTTCCATGAGTGTCTATAGGAAGGCTGCTCAATTTGATTGCTACCCAAACCATGAGAAGATGGTTGCCCAATTCCATGATTAGAGGGCTTACCAAATGAATGGTGCTCTCCATGTATTTGATCATGGAATGTCTTCTTCCTTCATGCCTTTCCTTATGATTGGCTTCAACTCCCCTTAGCAAAGTAGAGGGCTGAGGGTAAAAGGACTTGTAGAATGGATCTCATCTTTAATAATCATCTTCAATCCTAGTGTCTTCTTCATGCTTAGAATCATTCCTTGGGAAAATTTGTTGCTTTGCCTTATTCTTGCCTTGCATTTGGGGTAGATGAAAAGTGTCCCTCAATCTTGATGGTTTTCATTTTTCAAAAGTAGTTGCATTGAGCTGTGGACTTAGAAAGGAGTCATGTGGGGGTGGGATACAATCATGGGTATGCTAAGAATCATGAACCTTGCTACCAAACACTAGATGAATGCAATAAATTCATCAAACCTACTCTCCATTGACGTATTAAGCTAATGTATCCTATCAAGAATTTCCACGTTCATATGGTTCAACTCCTTGGATAATTATTAATAGTCGTGAATTTCTCATTCTCATGTCAAGTGTTTTGTGCATTAAAAATTATTATTCCTTCATTCTCTTGGTACTGATTAAGAGCTTCATTTTAGCAATTTGGCTTTGATTGGTATGCTCTAACATCCTCATTAAAAGCCTCCATGATTTGATTCTTTTGCTTATTTTTAGCCATATGGATTAAGTGCTATCCAGAGTGACCAACAATCAATAATTTGATAATGCCTTTTGAATCCAATGCCCAATAGATCACTGTGTTGACCTTGTTTCAACTTGTAAACCCCATGTAACCTAAAGATAACCTGTGATGACTTGTGATACCTATGGGGGAGGGTTGTGGGAACCTATAGGAAAGGGTTAAGCATTGACAATACCAATTAACTGCTACTATAATACCCTTGCAAGCCTTCTATAATACTTGTAACTAGCATAAGCCTATAGTGACCTAGTCTTGGGACATGTTTGTCAAGATTGTGGGAGAGAAGGAAGGAGTCTCGCTTGAAGCTTTCTTGCTTGCACAATGGGGGAATACACACAAGGGTGGAGGCTGAAAACAGTTTTCCTCTTCTTAGTTGTGAAAGCCAAAAGAACTCAAGTACAAAGAAATAGAAGAACCCTAAATATGGGTCTCAAACCAAACTCAACTAACTAAGGTGGCATACTAACTGAGCCACGAACTAGAGGAGATAAGGATAGCTATCATGTACCTATTATTCATGGGCGGTGTACCAACCGCGTCTGCAACTGACAAGTCGGTGACATAAATACACAACGGTCACCCTAGCGTATCACGAGTGGAGCTCGATATCTCAACACTCCCCCTCGAGCTCAATCCCAATTCCTGCACACCAAGCAGGTCTCTGAACTTGCGCAACTTCTCTGCGCCCAATGCCTTCGTGAATATGTCAGCTACCTGATCCTCTGTGCTGACATAAACTAGATCAATAAGACCTAGTAAAACCCTCTCTCGCACATAGTGATAATGCACCTCAATGTGCTTTGTTCTAGCATGATAGACTGGGTTATTTGCCAAGTGTATACTACTCATGTTGTCACAATAAATGACAACTGGCCCATCTATAGACTGATGCATATCATAAAGTAGCTTATGCAACCAAGCTACCTCACATGCAGCCATTGCTGCACCCCTGTACTCAGCCTCTGTGCTCGACAAGGCAACTGTAGGCTGTTTCTTGCTGCTCCAAGTGACTGCAGCACTCCCAAAAGAGAACACATATCCACTGGTAGATCGTCTATCAGAAATACTACCAGCCCAATCAGCATCAGTGTATCCATGCAACTGTATCTGAACCCCAGTCTCATAAAATAGTCCATACTGCAATGTGGACTTCACATACCTGAGTATGCGTCTAGCCGCATCCAAATGTGGTTTCCTTGGAGCCTGCATAAACTGACTTACCAATCCAACAGCATAACTCAAATCTGGCCTGGTAATAGTCATATAAATCAAACTTCCTACTATGCGTCTGTACATAGTAGGGTCTTCTAGAAGCTCACCTGCATCTATGCTCAGCTTCACATTCTGCTCCAAAGGAACTGAAATAGGCTTACAGCCTGTCATCCCATATTTGGACAGCATGTCCAATCCATACTGCCTCTGCAAGAGCTGTATCCCACTTGGTGATCTAATCACCTCAATGCCCAAGAAATAACGCAGCTCTCCCAAATCCTTCATCTCAAACTTCTGCTTCAATAGCATTTTCACATGAAGGATATCTTCATCACTGTCACGTGTCATAATCAAATCATCAACATAAATGACAAGTAGCATAATACATTTCTCTGTTTTTCTCACATAAAGTGAGAAATCTGCCTTGGAAATCTGAAAGCCAATAGTGACAAGATACTGTCCTATCTTGTCAGACCATGCTCTAGGTGCTTGCTTCAAGCCATACAAGGCTTTCTTCAACCTGCAAACAAACTCAGGATGAACAGCATGCACATAACCTGGTGGCTGCTCCATATAGACCTCTTCTTGCAAATCACCATGCAAGAAGGCATTCTTTACATCCATCTGATGTAAAGACCATCCCTTTGATGCAGCCATAGCAATGACTGCTCTTACAGTTGCCATCCTTGCAACTGGACTGAATGTTTCTTCATAGTCAATGCCATATGTTTGTGCATACCCCTTGACTACTAATCTTGCCTTGTATCTGTTCACAGAACCATTTGCATTGTGCTTCACCTTATAAACCCACTTACAGCCAATTGCATTTTTACCTTTAGGCAAAGGTACCAATTCCCATGTAGTATTTGCTTCCAAGGCATCCATTTCTTCATCCATGGCTTTCTCCCATTTTTCTTTTCCCATGGCTTGCTCAAAAGAAGTGGGTTCTGGTTCCTGTATCACTTTGACCATATATGCATAGTGAATGGCTGTAAATCCATCATATTTCAGCCTATCCACAGGATACCTAACTCTGGTAGACCTGCGCAAAGTGGGTTCACTCCCAGGTGCTCTCAAAACATCCCTGGTCTTCCTTACTCCAAGTGTAACAATAGAAGGAATACCCAACTCATCATCAATGCTCTGTTCTGAGCCACTGGATTCACCATCCACATAAGAGTGACCTGCATTCACATCAAACATGGGCTGATCAACCTTCTCTTTTCCTTTTCGTGATACCTGCATACCACTATCTGCATTACTTTGAGAAGATTCTCCTGATCTCAATCTGCCTGTCCATGGCAAAGAATGTGAACCACTGCTAGAGGATGCTCCAGGTCCACTAATATTTTGTGACTGCTGCTGTGAATTCTGTGCAGCATTACCATTTTGTGCATCTACATCATCAATCACATTTACTGGTTTATACCAGCTACTCATCTCATCAAAAACAACATCTCTGCTCACTGTAAACTTACGAGTAGAAGGGTTATAGCATCTATACCCTTTTTGCTGCAGAGAGTAACCAATAAAGATGCACTTCTCAGCTTTTGGATCCAACTTGGATCTCAGCTCATCTGGCACATGTACATAGGCAATGCAACCAAAAATTTTCAAATGAGAAATATCTGGTTTCCTACCAGTATACCTCTCCTCTGGAGTCATTCCATGTATTGCTGCAGTGGGAGTCCTGTTCATTATGTAGACTGCTGTAGCAACTGCTTCAGCCCAATAAAAATCTGGCAAGTCTTTTTCATTGAGCATGGCACGAGATACCTCTCCAATATGCCTGTTTTTCCTTTCTGCAATTCCATTTTGTTGTGGGGTATGACTGCATGAATATTGCTGCTTTATGCCATGCTCCTGCAGGAACCTTGCAAACTCATTTGAGAGGTACTCTCCCCCTCCATCTGACCTTAGGCATTTTATCTGCAGGCCTGTTTCTTTTTCAACCATCGCTTTAAGAGTTTTGAAATGCCCAAAAACTTCACTTTTCTTTTTCATAAAATACACCCAAACTTTTCTGCTATAGTCATCAATAAAACTGACAAAATAATGACAGCCTCCAAGAGATGCAGCTTTAGTTGTCCACACATCAGAGTGGATTAATTCCAATGGCTTCTCACTCTCTTGAACATGTCTAGGAAATGGTTTCCTTGCCTGTTTTCCAAACTGACAGGCTTCACATACCTTATGCATTTCTGCAACCTTGAATTTTGGCAATCCTGCAACAATATTTTGGGCCTGCATTGATTTAAGTCACTGTACATTAACATGACCAATGCGTTTATGCCAGATATCAATATCTGCAACTACACCGGTCCCATGTGCAAACATTGCTGCACTCAATTCAGACATGTCTGCATCCAATGTAAACATTCTACCCTTCTTCTTTCCTTTTGCTATCAAGCGACCTTTATTTTTCATATCCTCAACAAAGCATCCATGAGGATTAAATCTGACCTGCAAGCCCTGTTCAACCATTTGACCAACAGAAACCAGATTCTTGGTGATATTCGGGACATGAAATACATCAGACAGGTATTTCTTTTTCCCATCCTGCATAGACAAGGGAATTTTTCCAATCTGCACAATAGGATGTGCAGTATCATCACCAGTCTCCACAAATCCTGGTTTTTCCATTTTCCTTGCATCCTCCATCCATTCTGCATGACCTGTCATGTGGTTTGATGCACCTGAGTCAACATACCATACATCATTGCTTTCTTCTGCACTTGTCACAGAATTGTTCATGTGCTGCACCATGAACAAATGCTCATTTCTGTCATCACCCTGTCTGCTAGAAGATGCATAATTCCCTTGTTGCAGTTTTCCATTGATGATGTCATTCTGCTTTTTATAGCAGTCTTTAGCCATATGACCCATTTTACCACAGTAGTAGCATTCAACATTACTGTTTGCATTTTGACCTCTTTGCCATCCACCACGACCTCTTTGGCTCCCCCTGCCTCTAGAGTTACCACGTCCTCCTCCATAGGACTGGTTTTCTTGAGTTTGTTGCATATTCTGATTTCTGCCACGGCCTCCAAATCGGCCTCTTCTACCTCTGCCTCTACCTCTTCCAGCATTTGAGTAGAAGACAGCTTCTTTTGAAGTTCCTCCTGAAGAAGATGCACCACCATTTCTCTGCTCCTCAGAAATTAGAAGAGCAATCAACTTCTCAAAATCAGGAAATCTTTCACGAACTGAAATGGATGTCCGAAACTGTGCATAATCCTTTCCTAGACCATTCAAGGTCACGGAAACTAAATCATCATCTTCCACTGGCGACCCAATGGAAGCAAGTGCATCTGCAATCTTCTTCACCTTCATGTGGTAGTCGTTGATGCTCATACTTTCTCTTTGCACATTATGCAACTCTTGCTTGAGCTGCATTTTCCTGGCTTGCGTATTTGTGCTGTACATTTTTGACAAAGTATCCCATGCCTCCTTTGGCGTACTTGCATCCTGAATATGCACAATCATAGAGTCTGAAATACTGATAGACAGCCAATACATAACTTTCCTGGCTCTCTCATGCCATGTTTTGAATGCCTGCATTTGCTGTTGATTGGGAACATCAGGAAGAACTGGTTCTTCTTCATTTCCTGCAACAAATTCCCAATATCCTTTTCCCATAAGGAAATTCGTCATTCTAAACTTCCATGCTTGGAAGTTGTTCTTGTCAAGCTTTTCAGTGACAATCTGTGAAAGAGAATCAGATGCCATTACAGAAGACTGCAAAAAATTCTGTCACTGCAAAAACCACAGCTTCACCCTCGCAAGGGAAAATCTGCAAAACTGGCGAAAGTGGTATTTGACCACACAGTCACTTCCTAGTGACGATTTTGCATCAACAGGCAACATGGATGATTCTGTAACTCTCAATGTCTCTGCGTACAAGCATACAAAGCAATTTTTACAGTAACTATTCACCGACCTGTAGAACAGTGGCTGCACAGCATAAAACTGGGCCTTTTCCTGAGTGCGTGCAGAAAACTTCCGCCTCCAAAACAGGCCCCGAAATGGCCTCAAATAAAAAAAACAAGGTCGCCGAGGGCTAAAGCCTTCCCCCGCAGCATATACTGCCCTCTTGCTTCACCGCGAAGGGCGTCTCAACCTGAGACAATGCACTCATGCACCTTCCGGCTGTGCTACGTGCAGAGATCTGCTCCCGAAACAGAAAATGAAAGCAACACTGCTCCTCTTACCAGAACACCGCGAGCTTGGCTTGCTTTCTTGAGCTCCTTACCACGAACAAGGCTCTGATACCATGTCAAGATTGTGGGAGAGAAGGAAGGAGTCTCGCTTGAAGCTTTCTTGCTTGCACAATGGGGGAATACACACAAGGGTGGAGGCTGAAAACAGTTTTCCTCTTCTTAGTTGTGAAAGCCAAAAGAACTCAAGTACAAAGAAATAGAAGAACCCTAAATATGGGTCTCAAACCAAACTCAACTAACTAAGGTGGCATACTAACTGAGCCACGAACTAGAGGAGATAAGGATAGCTATCATGTACCTATTATTCATGGGCGGTGTACCAACCGCGTCTGCAACTGACAAGTCGGTGACATAAATACACAACGGTCACCCTGGCGTATCACGAGTGGAGCTCGATATCTCAACAATGTTATGCTTCTAATTCCCAGTGTACGAATGGACTATCTTTGAAATATTGATTGAATCAACCCTAAATATCAATTAAGTAACATCACTACCCCTGTAATCTCTTTAATGGGCTTTGAATCACTAAGCATGTGCCAAGTTCCTCTTAGGCTAGAATTGTGCATCCTTTCAAGGCTACAATCGATAAGGGAGGGTCACCTCTCTTTTATCTTATTGACTCACCTCGCATCCACTTTTCCTCATGGGAATATACATAGCAAGATCATGCTAATGCTAGGAAAATAATGATGACATGCAGGGCTGAAAGGATTCTTTCCAAATTTCAATGATATATAGATATTGAATTGTACAAAGGTTGGACAAATTAGGGAATGGGTAGGGATTACCTATCAACACACTACTTTTACATTTATTTCTCACTTACCCTCTTTGGTACTATCTCAATCATGGCATTCAAAATTGGCACTCAATCCAAACAAGGTTAGTATTAGGAATCCAATTATGAGAGTAGACAGTATTGAACTTGATTGAGAGTTGAGAATTAATAAAGCATAGTTGAACAAGCACTTATTTCAAAAAAATTGAGTTCTAGAGAGTCTATGATGCAACATTGGATGGCGTCCATTACAATGAACCTCTCATGCTGTAGACAATAGGATTGAAAGAGAGATTAAGAGTAAAACTGTGTAAAATACCTCTTGTAATGGATGGACCAAGGATTGACAAAGAATGACCAATGGTCATTCAATCTCTTCTTGATTAAAACCAAGATTGCTTCTAAATGCTCCTCTCAAGCTAGAAAAATCTTCAAAATGCTTTGCCCCAACTTGTAAGCCAAGATGGAGCATATTTGCCAAAAGATCTTGTGAGCAAACTAAAATACCTTCACTTCTTGCTATAACAGAGTTCCAAACCATTAAGAAGCTTCAATCTTGATAAAAGGCCCATGAAATTAAGTGATTCGCAACTAGTCCTACCATCCAATGTGATCAAGAGAATAAGAATTCTCCAAATCTTGAAAGAATGTTTCAAACTTTGACCAATAATGATTGCTTGAGTTGTAAGTGAACTCCCTAGGACACGTATTGAAGCAAAATCCCCTTCAATACATAAAAAGCTTTGAAGTTGCTATCCATGTTGGTTTCTCCCTTCAAAATTTGTATGGAATGTACTCTAAATGATGCGTAGAACCAAGACCCAATTGCCTTTGAGGATGAGGAAGCCATGGGAGAGAGATAGAAGCCATGTCCTCCATGGAAGCTTGAAGACAAACCTGAGAAAGTAAAGAGAAAATCCTACTATGAAAAGTAGCAAAGCTTTTAGTTTACTTATTTCCCTAGTATCCTTCTATTTGTCCAAAACCTCCAAAATGCCTTGGAAAAGGGTCAAAACCTACAAATTTATCATCAGACCACCATTCTCACCAAGATCTCCCTCAAAGAACCCGAAAATAGTCATAATTTGTTGCATATAACTTTGTCTAGTTATGATTTTGAAGGAATAAAGTCGTATGACCAAACTCTCAATGTTAGTAACTAGATTATACCATGAAAATGACCTCCCCCTTGGTTCAAGACTCAGTTCTAATGCCAATGTAATGAATATAGTTTCTTCTAAACAAGAAATGCTCAAAATAAACCAAGAAATATTACAAAATCCATAGCCAAGATGTCCATAGCCTGGAACCTCATTATCATGACAAAGTATTACAAATAGAAGAATAGAGATGGCAACAAGATTTCCACTTCTTGCTATAGTGGAGCAAGGTATGCACCCTCTTGCTATGGTGGGAGGTCCAAACATGGAATCCTCAGGAGTCAAAATTGATTAATGAGCAAAATATGTGTGCATGTTACATTTCCAACCTTTTACACTCTCCCTAACTCTATGCTTTGTTGTTACAAACCTAAGCATTTATTTTCTACATTATATCATCATTCTACATGTTGCTTTCTTCATTAATAGTAGCATTTTATTGGTTTATGCTAGATTCTACAAAAATATTGATGGCAGACTAGTATAATAGGTAGGTTCAAGTGGATCAAGCCAAGAGGACTATTGAAGTTGCAATCAAGATTAAAAAATCAATGCAACCATGATTGTGATTATTATTGTGAAGATCATTAAGATTGAGACTCAGATTGTGAAATAGATCAATAGACTATGCTCCTTCCTAACCACCTTCATATTGTTCTATCTCTTCTCCATGCCAACTAGTCCATGATTGGCTACTATGGCTCTCCCCTATAGTTGCTTCTCCCGCCCTCTCTTCCTGCCTCCAAAGCTAGATAAGATGAACTATTTTCTACGGTCTTGCAAATTTGAGTGCATCTTTGATATCTTTGACTTATGGGATTTTGTGCTAGCTCCTATTCCCCAGCCTATCATGGATCCTCATGTCGAAGTGTATTCCCTACTCTGTCATGGACTCAACAACTTTTCACTTGTAAAGTTGCACAAATACTACGTTTGTGCATGTAAGATGTATTTACATTACAATAGAAGTCTAGGCTAGATTGGCATCTCTTTATCAAGTTTGGACATTCGAGTATCACATGACTCTCAAGTTAAAGTTGTAATACCTCATTGATCTAAATTCCCCTATGATGAAGGACCGTGTCAACAACTTGGAGGAGATTCTAGATGAGATTGCATCCCTCAATAAGATCATGGATTTGGAAGACCGTGTTGTGATGCTTCTATCATATCTCCCATTGTGAGAAATTTTCATTACCATTGAAAAACCAAAAAAAGGGATACAGCAACACAACTCAAATGCTAGGAATGAATCTAAGTGATGTTGAGGATATGAGAGCTACCTATGATTTTGGCTTGAAGGCACAAGTGGAGTGCATGTTCTTAGCTACCTATTTTCAATGACTCATGATGATCTTCAAGATAAAAATTTGATCACTTCTCCTCATAGTTAATCATCTCAACATAATGATAATGAATGCATTCTTTTTGCCTATTATAGGGACAACAAATTGGTGCTCATGTTGATGTAGATCACATTGTTGTATTTGGCACCATACTTTTCAAGCATTGTCACCACTTTTTGGTGCATGATAGCTATAATTTCACTTCTTGTTATATTTATACAAAAACCACTAAGGCAAGTTTGTATCAACATCCTCCTCCTTCCTCACAAGCCATTATATACACCATGGAATATTGAGCTTTCATGGGCACAAACATTCATATTGTTATCTCCAAACTCATGCTCTCAAGTCTATGCACACATAAAAGGGCAAGATGTTTCTTCCTTAAGCAACTAAACTCATGGTACATTCTCGAGGGGTGTACACTTCAAAATTGAAGTGTACCATGTGCAATTGAGGGGGTTTTCTTTATTCTAATTTGAAAAATTTGTAAGTTTCTCAAGGAAAATGGGTCACTTTATTGTTTATAACATGTAAGGAAAGGGTATTTTTAATATCCTTTAATGCACATGATATGGATAATTTCTTATCAATGCACATGATATGGATGATTCCTTTGAACACACATGATACATTCCAAACTTTAGAAA
This sequence comes from Lygodium microphyllum, assembly GCF_053477565.2. Classification (NCBI taxonomy): domain Eukaryota; kingdom Viridiplantae; phylum Streptophyta; class Polypodiopsida; order Schizaeales; family Lygodiaceae; genus Lygodium; species Lygodium microphyllum. The sequence continues at coordinate 77,071,258 of NC_141163.1, read as the reverse complement.
ACGCTTTTAGTTTTAAAGGAATAGTTACATATATAGCCACCCCCCTTAGCCAATAGAGCCTTTATGCTCCTCGGTCAAAGAGCATAGGTAAAATTAACCATTGCTTCCTCTTCCCTTGATTCTTTCTTTATATAATGTTTTGTCCAATCATCCTTGATAAGACTTAAAGTCCTAGATACATATTTTTAAATCTAAATCCAATCACTTTATGCTTGTATACTTGGCCATCTAGATCCACTATGTTCCATTTTCATATCTTGTAGCCATGTTTAAAATAGTCTCCCATTTAATTTGGAACTTCATCTAGAAGGTATAATCCAACTTACTATTATACCACAAAACAATATCTCCCTCTTTCATAGTATTTTCCTCCAATCCTTTGTTTACCTTCTTTTTTATTTCTTCTAGTACCTCCTCTTAGTTCTTTAGAGTGAATGCTTTGCCTAGTTACATTACAAGAAGCTACTAAAGTTGTCCTTAATAAGTTTCTTTTGTGCCTTCTTACATCGTCATCAAAAGCCTAAGGGATGGAACATGTACTTTCATAAAAAACCTAAGGGATGGAACCTGTACTTTTATGGGAAGAAGATCTTCTTCTAGAAAAAAAATTGAAAATATAAAAAAGTAGTTCCACTTTTGATTATTGTGAATTTTCATTTTCCATTGTCATTTTTGTTTGTATATAGATATCAATTCACCATCAAACCTGTCATTCATCCCATTACACTATGGATAATGAGGTATACTATAGCCTATTACATTGTGGATAGTGAAGTGTACTACACTTATGATTTATTTTAAGTTTACCACACATAAAATCAATTTAAGTCCCTTTAAAACCCAAGCCCTTATCAAGCAAAATTTCTAAAGGCACCCCAAACTTGTGACAAATATTCTCATAAAGGAACACTGTTGACTTTTTTTTTTCCCGATGCTAGAAGTTGTTTTTGCTTCCATGCACCTAGAAAGGTAATCCATAGCTATTCTTATTATATAACTTCTTACTTCTCATGTTTCTGGAGGACCAATGGCATCAATGTTGCATTTGTAAATAACCTCATAAACCATTATGGAACTTTGCTATTTAAGAATATGCTTCTCCATGTTTTGACACTGCAAGTAAGGCCTACACTAATGGTTTACATCCTTTCATAGACTCGGCCATACATAGCCTTCTTGAGGACCTTTTGAAGGATAGTTTTAAAGGGGTAATGGCCTCCAAAAGTGCCTCCATGACATTGCTCCAATATATGACATATCTCCTCTTTCCAAGGAACTCTTCTAAGAATAAGAACAACTCACCTCGGTTAGCATGTTTCTTAACTCTTTCTTAAAGACCATACTACTTAGTGTTTGAGATAGTTTCAAAAACTTTTCTTGATAAATATTGTTATTCATTGTCCAACACTTCTTAACCTTGATAAATTTGCTCACTAATTGTGACCACAAAAATAATACAAATTACCAATTGAGTAGCTTCATGAGTCTCCAAAATTTCACTCCTTTTGATGTGTCTAAGCTCCAAGCATCAAATTTTTACAAAAGTTGTTGAATCCTTCTACATTTGAGCTTAAGCTTTATATCTTTGACCTTCCATATTCCCAACACCTATTTTATCACTATTAAAGCATCCCCTCTTATTACGACTCCCTCAAATATCCATGGCATGAACTATTTTGCAAAGCCTTTCCGAAGACATCATATTCATCTTCATTATTGTTGTGGACTTCCAACTTAAAACCTTGTGTTTTTATTGATTAGCCATTTTATTATACAAAACAAATCTCTTTGAAGCTTTGATCATGCACTCTTGTATGAAAACCATAAAAATTTAGAACCCATGCATTTTCAATATCTCCTAGGTCTAGAGGCGATTTCAAAATATCATGTTCTTTGATTATTTTCCTTGTAAAGACCGAGGCCTCCCGTGTACTCTCTTCCATTAGAAAAGACATTTGAAACTCTTCTAATTACATGATCCGTTTGAAAGATATTTTTGAAAGATTAGCATTGTTTAGCGTTTGCGTTAACAATGAATAACTAGTTAATATAATAGAATATTTTGGCTATACATAAGCCCCAAATCTTTTGCAAGAAAAAACTAAAGTGTTCATGACCTAAAAACCCCTTGCTTGAAGGTTGAGTCTAGATATGCTAGATTCTCTTTTTGTAGAATCCCGCTTTCAATCGATTCCATGGAAGGTCTACCTTTGTAAAATTCATTTCCTCCTTACCCATGATACGTCTTGCATTATACACTAGCCTCATGTCTTTTATCCCTTTCCCCTTTTTTAGAAGCATAGCTCCTCTCCAATCACATCACATCCCACTGTGAGAGATTGACATAAATACTTGCTCCCAAATTGGAGGTTGTACACTTTCCAATTCACCTAGAAATTTTCTTTCAACTCATTTATCCTAACTAAAGGATCAAGCCTTATTTCTTACTACTACAAAGAAAACAATAATTTGTTGAGAAACACGAATCCTTGAGCAAGGTATAGCTATGGAGGATGGAAGTCAATGACAAGAAGCATGATGACTAAGACTAGACATTGACTATTACTCAAGTGAATTAGGTTCCAAGTTAGATTAGCTTGGACTAACACAATCTTTAGTAGAGAGACAAGACTGAAAGTAGAAAGTACAATAGCATTCATCATTTAACTCAATGTCAAGTACGTGCTTTTATAGTTGTAGGATGGTTCCCCTTTTCCCATTGTGCCTATGGGATTTAGGAAACTTCTCCTAGGTTGTTGCATGTCCCTTGCCCAATTGCTCCATACAAATAGGCTATCTTAGGAGTGTGATTGCATAAATGCATAAATCTCAACACCCCTCCTCAATCACAACCATAAAAAGCACTGACTATACAAAGGTTGTCATGAATAGAACCTTTCTAAGTTTAGACACAAAAAAACCAACCATATAAAGCTAGAGGTTGTTACAAGGCCTCACTAAGTGTACAAAGGCTATAGTGCATAGGTTTCATGAGGATTACAAAGCTTATGATTGGAGCATGCAAGTACATACAAGGTTTTAAAAAGTCTGGTAAAATTTGGAGACAATAATCGATAGTTCCTTGTGGTCTTCATCTTCAAATATGACATTGTAAGCTTTTTGTGATTTTCTTTCAGCATGATAGATCTTCTTTTTCTTGTCCTTATTTATTTTGATGCTCACCGCTTTGCTTGAATCTTTTTTGACTTTGATCTTCTCGTTTTCTTTTTCGTGGTCTTCTTCTCCTTTGACTACTTTGATCTTCTTTCCATTGTTCTTCTTCTCCACTTTGCTTGCTTTGATTTTCTAGTCCCCCTTAAGCAAAGAGGTCACAAGCTTCAGGTTTTGCATGATGATCAAGGTGGCTGAAACATCTTCATATTCTTTTGATAAACTCCTTAATAGCACTTGAATACAAGCAACTCCACTTCTTCTTTCTAGGTAGAGTAAAAACATCTTCTATGTACTATAAGTGAGCAAGAATATTTGTGTTACTTTTCATAACAAGTATCTATATGAAAAACTTCATTGCCATAACTAAGGATTAGCCTCAAATCTCTAAGTTCTGACTAGCAAAAGAGTTGAAAGCAATTGTGTCAAAGGACACAAGTAATGGCAATCTCAAATAACACTATGGAGTATCAAAAGATACTATGCTTGTTGAGTTTCATATTGAGCTTGATGTTGAATCTTCAAAGTCCTTGCTAATTTGAAGTGGAGACTTTGCTAGAAACTAATTTTTTCAATGTGTCCCATTCTTTTGCAGAAGTCATAGACAATGTCTTTCTTCCCTTTGTACTTGTTATTGACATAAAGAACATATTCTTCCTTTGAGGTACTTGCTTCTTCTTTTCCTTTGAGGAAGACTCTTTAACAAAACTCCAACACATACATCTTCATCCATTTTTAAATTAATCTCTGCAAGTTAAGTTAGCAGACATTCCATTAAATTAAGATGGATTGCATGGGATGTATTAGTCTTCATATCCAACCTGAAAAATGCAATCACACTCCTAAGACATCCTCTTTGCATGGAGTAGTAGGGCATCATTTGAAGAATTCCCTTGTGAGAAGTTAGCCCATAATCCAAGCTCTAAAAGCCCTATACTCGTAGGACCAATGGTGGGCCATGTTGTCCACACAGAATGTATGACTGAAATTGACACGCATCTAAGCAATGAGCTTGAGATTACGCAATACTAGGGAGATGAGGGCTTAATGTCATGAATTCGTCCGATGGAGGGTTGTGCCTTGAGTCAGGGAAGATATTCCTAGAAGAGAGCTAGACAAGATATGTCTTGAACAGAGAGACCCAGGAGCTCAAAGTGAGGCAAGTGCTAGTTGGCTATGGCTTCCAAGAAGGGTAGAGTGAAAATTGAGTGAGAGATGAAGTCATCTATTGAACCTGAGCTTGGACTAAGATTGAGGAAGGTTGGAAGAGCACTGAACTAAGCTAAACCAAGCTCACCATGGGTATGATATCATGTTAAGAAACACAAATCCTTAAGCAAGGTCTAGCTACGGAGGATGGAAGTCAATGACAAGAAGCATGATGACTAAGACTAGACACTAAAACTGTTACTCAAGTGAATTAGGTTCCAAGATAGATTAGTTTGGACTCACAAACACAATCTTGAGTAGAGAGACAAGACTAAAAGTAGAAAGTATAATAGCATTCATCATTTAACTCAATGTCAAGTACATGCTTTTATAGTTGTAGGACGGTTCCCCTTTTCTCATTGTGCCTATGGGATTCAAGTAGCTTCTCCTAGGCTGTTACATGTCCCTTGCCCTACTGCTCCATACAAAGAGGTTTTCTTTGTAAGAATATTAAAGCTTGTTTGGTATTTTGAGGGGTTGAAAGCAAAATCAATGCTTTCATTTTTTCAAGATCAGCTTTTATTCCATTTTTGGACATCATGAACCCAGTAAAGTCACTCTATCCCTTGCAATATTGCACTTCTTTAGATTTAGCTATATTCCTACATGATCTAGCCTTGCAAAAACCAATTCCAATCTCTCACATTGATCCTACCTTGTGTTGTAGATGCAAAATCCATCTGTAAAAAACTCAATGAACTTATCAAGATAAGGCATTGATGCTTCATTCACGCCTTTCTAAAGCCATGCTTGCCCATTTGTTAAGCCAAAAGGAAGTACCCTATAATAAAAGCATTCCCAAGGAGCAATAAAGCCGTGGTCTTCATTTGAGCTTTCAGAGCTGCAACAAATTGAAAATACCCTAAATGTACATCATAAGGAGTCTAGGGCCTTGGTTGTAAATAACTTATCAATATCTTATAGAACCATGCTTACACATTTGTCAAGCCAATTTCGTATAATAAAAGCATTCCCAAGGAGCAATGAAAGTGGTCTTCTTTTGAGCTTTCAAAGCTATGGCAAATTGGAAATACCCTAAATGTCCATCATAGAGTTTGGGGATTGGTTGATAACTTATCAATATCTTCGACTCTCGCTTCTTGCTTTTCTTTGGCTTCATAAATGCTTGGTTCCTACTCCAAGGCAATAGTGAAACCTCTATGTTTGTTTCTTTCTTTGTTGAAGGGGATTCCTCTTCATATTCTAAATTCTTTATCAAGGTTGATTCACTTTTTTCCCCTCTTTCTTCTTTTCTTGTTTCTTCAAAAAAATCTTCTAATAGCTTTGTGAAACTCCAATGCAAACCTATTTTATCATAATGGGTGATAGTACCTCTTCCCCAATCTTGAATAGCTTTTATCATCTATAAATGGTAGGGTCTTCCAAGTATTAATGGTAAAGCTCATAGAGCCATAGGCATAACATGACAATTTTTTCTAGAAGACACAACCAAAACTCTTACCTCCAAGTTCTAAACCACACTAAGTCAGTGGATCTTTGCTTGATTTGTGAATCAAATCTTGAAACTTCAAACACTAGTTATTTCAAGTCCTAAATTCTTGACACATGCTTGTGTGATTACACAAACTTGGGACCCACCATTTATGTGAGCTTCACCCATATTATTTGACCACTTCCATGCATCCACCATAGTGCAAATCTCTGAAAATTAATGTTGTGGACTCATACTTCACCTATTCTTGGCTCTGTTTGAGTAGGGTTTATTGAAACTTTTCATGTGGTCATAAGTTATGGACATAACTCCATCAATTGCACGTATGTCACATCCACTTTCTTGTTCAGTAGATCCCATTTCTTCAAATTAGGGCTATCTTACCGTTCAGATTTTGAGCCTTTGATTTCCTCCTTGGTTTCCTTGGATTCTTTTCCCTAGTCTCCTAATCCCATCTATGTCTCTCACTTAAAACTTCTTCATCTGTCCTTGCTCTTTTAATAGGAGCGACAATAGCTTCTTCAACCCCTATCAAATTGAATGGGACCTTCCCTTTATCCTCACATTTGATTCCACTATGACTAGCTTCCTTCTTGATTTCTATAGCATAGGAACTCCTCCTCTTTGGATGGAAACAAGGTATTGGGTTGGCACATAGGGATAGTTTGGACTGTAGTGACCCACTTTTTTAGAATGATGGAAATTCCTTGGTTCTTGCTAACTTTCCTCTTAATACGAGGACCTCTTACCTACTCCTTGCTTCTTGGCATCTTCCATTACATGAAGATAAGGTTTTTGACTTGATTATCTAAAGCATCTACATTGTCCTTTGAACCAATACTCCTTTTGAAGAGATCTTTGCAAGGGGTTTTGGACTCGAAGTTGATGGTTCCATGATAGTACACGAAGATGAAGATTCTTCCACTTGAGTTGTCCCAAACAATTCATCTTCCACTCCTTCTCTCAAACCATTTTGAATGCTTTCTCAAATGTTGAAGGATTCTTTAGGTCAACTTTAAGCCTAAGGGAAGCCCTCAAGTTTGTGATGAAATACTCCTTCTCAAGCATAGCGGGGGGTCTCTTATCCTCTATTGCTTTCACCGTTGATTCCATAGAAACTCAAAGTCTTGGTCAAAAAAAATTTCCTTTTGATTCTTATTCTGTACACATGAGAGAAATTATTTTCAAACAACATTAGCATCCTCTACTTTAGCAAATTTCTAAATCAATGCTTATTTTCTTTGTAAAATTTTGGTAGTCTCCCAAACTTTGTAGTCATTCAACCAGTCCCTTGTTGCTCCTCTTATTTTGTTGTAAAAGAGAATCAACCATTTGTCTTATTTTAATCTTGCAATGACACAAGCCATCTCAAAGTCTTCCACAAACTAGACCACATATTCTTCCTTTATCCCAAAAATAGCTTGAATTCCATGGTTTGGAGCCTATGAAAGTAAGTTCCTTGGAAGAGGCATCAAAAGAATGCAATGACTTTTCCATACCACGGAAATACAAAAAAATGGAATACATGAACACAAGTCAAGTGCTAGGAACAAATCTTGGTGATGATCATATGGCCACATCCTATAATGTATTATTCATGCCTCTTTATAGACACCTACCCTATAAAGCATCTACATTATTATGGGACTTATTCTATAAGGGTGAGCCCATATACAAAACTTACAACAACTTAAGCAAAAATGTAGCTCCTTTAACACCATGGTTAAGACACATATGATAATAAACCATACCATTTGGCACTAAATACCAAAACACTATTTTGTTCTCTAATGTGAGGGCTCCTTCAAACTCTTAATGCACATAGTGATACTCCATAATGTTGTAAAGCAGACACAAGTGCTCTACTCTAACACAAGTAGAGGTAGAGGCTATGGTGGTTTTTTTAATGGGAAAAATCAGGGTCAATCTCATGACTCACATGATCAATCACATACAGATGGTAGAGGCAAGTCTTGAGATAGGGAGAGCCATAGAGGACGTGGTAGAGAGAACACATGTTATAATAATAGAGAATGATATAATTGTGGTCAAAAAGGTTATATTGCATATGACTGTATAGAAAAGAGAAGAGGTGAAAATAACATAAATGGGAGAAGGCAACATAATAATTATGCATCTACTAGTAATTAGGTTGATAATGAAAAGTTGTTTGTTATGCAACACATGATGAATGTAGTGAATATAGATGCATCAACAGTAAAGAGTGATTATGTACAGTATGCGGATTTAGGTGCCTCTGATCATTTGATGTCTCATAGATAATGGCTTAGAGAAATCAAAAATCTTGAAATGCATGGCTTTATGGAACTATGTGACAATATAGCACATGCTATTGTCCATATTAGGAGTGTCCTCATTTTGACTATGTAGGATGGAAAAGTTAAGTATTTGGTTGATGTGATGTACGTGCCTAGCATCACAAAGAACTTGGTTTTTGCTGAGTAAATGGTTGAATAGGAATTGAAACTAAAGTTCAATCACAATGGATGCTTTATAAAAGATTTTAGAAATGGATGTAGATTGGTTGCAAAAGGCAAGCATATGGGAAGGAGATCTACTTTGGATCTAAATGTCTCTGAGCTGAAGGTTGTTATCTTTGCATAAGATGCAATAGTTGTCGGGCTGATATTGACATTTGGCATAAACGTATTGGGTATGTAGATATGCAATGATTGAAGAATATACAATCACATAAAATTGTGATAGGCTTGCCTAAGTTCAAAGTGAGATATTAAAGAATCCCACAATGTGCAGGAAGATGATGGGAAGTTTGATCTTCACTGCTATCATTAGGCCAGATTTTAACTACACATTTGGCTTGGAGAGTCAATTTATGTAGGTGCCTTATAAGCCTCATTTGGATAATGTGAGATGTACCTTGTGATACCTTAAGGCCACATTAGATTATGATATCTTTTATGAGGCTAACTCAATGGTATAGTGATTTGTGTATATTGATGTAGATTGGTCAAGTAGTGTGTTTGATAAGAAGTCCACTAGTGGCTATGCATTTTCCTTTAGGAGTGGGGCTATGACTTGGAGAGATAGGAAATGTCCCATTATTACATTATCAAGTACAAAGGCAAAGTACGAGGGTACTACTATGGTAACATGTGATGTAGCTTGGATGCAAAAGCTACTTGATGATTTGGGGATACATATAGACATGAGAGTTGTCATTTATTATGACAACATGAGTAGCATATAGTTGGTAAGGAACCTAGTGTCTCAATGTATTCACAAAACACATTAAGGTTCATTACCATTTCATCAAAGATTGGGTTTTGGCAGGTGACATTAATCTCATATATTTGAGCACAAAGGAGCATGTTGCAAGTATCTTCACCAAGGCCCTAGGAGCATAAAAGCTTTGATGATTTCAAAGCTCACTTGGAGTATAGGTCATGGAGTTGATCTAGAAGGGGAGTATTGAGATGTCAAGCTCAACATGAGCTAAGACACATCCCTAGATGACTATTTCTTTATTCATATCATTGATATAGTCGGTGCCTACATTGACATATCATTTTAGTTATACTTTATAGCTAGTAGTCCACATACGCAAGTTATGGGATATCTATCATTTCAGTTATACTTTACACCTAGACATTAGTTAGTCCACCTATGCAAGTTACGGGATATCTATCTGGTCATCCTTCTAGTTTGCATGTTCACACCATGGACCACTTGTATATTATGTATGTACTCTCTCTTTATTCTTGGTAGACTTTTATAGAGAAGAAGAAGAAGAAGAAGAAGAAGAAGAAGAAGAAGAAGAAGAAGAAAGACTAGGGTTTTCAGCTTTCTATCTTGTTTGTATTCTTTGTGTGTTGTGTGTCTTGCAAGAGCTCTCTCTCTCTCTCTCTCTCTCTCTCTCTCTCTCTCTCTCTCTCTCTCTCTCTCTCTCTCTCTCTCTCTCTCTCTCTCTCTCTCTCTCTCTCTCTCTCTCTCTCTCTCTCTCTCTCTCTCTCTCTCTCTCTCTCTCTCTCTCTCTCTCTCTCTCTCCCCATACCCCCTTCCCATATAGCAAGCCTGGGGTCTCTTCTATTTTTAAACACTCATATTGATCTTCAAGATTCAAAAACTGATCATTTATTGTTCCTAATCAGACATCTTAAATGATCATGCTTTTATGCTTTATTTCCATTATGGACTCCAAATCATTAATTGTCCTGATGGAGATTACATTATTGTAATCAACACCATACTTTTTCCACCATTGTCACCTTTTTCGGATACATGATATCTACAATATGAATTTTTATAATATTTATAAAATAAAACACCGAGGTTGGTTCCTATGAACACACTAATCCTTCCTCATGGGGTCACCACGTAGTTTATAGGATAGTGAGCTTTCACGGGCATAAGCACTCATATCTTCGCCATCTCCAAACTTATAATTTATGGTCTATACACAAACATAAAAGGGCAAGATCTCTCTTTCATAAGCAATATAATGAATTGCTACATTCCAAAACTAAGAAAATGCTTTTGATTTTCAAAAAATAGTTGTCACATCATCATCGAAGTATACCGACCTTCTCGTCTCTCACACGAGGGATACTATCACCTGGGAGGAGCTATAGAGGGGAAACTCAAAAGGTATCCTAAGTGTCCTAGTTGTGGAAATACCTTGCACTTTGAGGAGAAGTGGTGGGAGAAATACCCCCCCCTTTGTCAAGGAACAAAGGAAGGAGCATCCATCTACCTCTACTTCTACCCCCACAATTACTACAAAGTTAGTGTTTCTTCACATCCATCAATTGGAGGAGCCTTCTTCAATGCTCTTTTCTTCAAAGGGACCTTGGCTCACTGATAGTAGTGCATCAAGCCATAAGACCCCTTGAGGAGATTGTCTAAGATCTCCATTCACATGGGGGTGTAGTCACTGTTGGTGACATTACATCGATGCCTATTTGTGTTTTGGCACCTTTCCTTTAATGCATGACCATCCATCTTTCAAATATGTCTCAATATTCCTATTTGGACTTGGGCTATCATCTCCTCTTAGTTCCTTGCTTAGTTCATGGCCTTACCAGACATTAGGGCCAAAAACATTTCAAAAATGGCGCTTGTAAGAAAATGATTAAGTTACTAATTAGTTGAGGTTTTAAAATAATGAACCCTCCAAATTTGGCCATTCAAATGTGATTAATGAGAGAATTTATTATTCATTTAAGAGGTTAGTCATTAAATGCCTAAGGATGTTAACTCATCTCAGAGGTCACTTTTCGGCCATTATTCTTTCTTTTTGAATATTCGACTATCACGTTTCCCACCAAAATCACGCTTTTTTTTTCGTCTGCATTCATTTGAATTATCGTTCTCTCCTCTTCACTTTGTTTCTTAGTTCTTAAAGCAGATTTTACTCTGTCGTAAAATTTCTCACCAAAATCACGTCCGGTTCTTACCAGCAGCGTGCATTGGTCTCCCTTCATCTCCTTTCACAAAATCTTGAGAAGGTGATCAACAATCAAAAGATTCTCTACACAGAGGATCAATACCACTTACTTGCCGATTGAGCTATAGAGATATGGTCCTCCATGGACCTGAGACGAGATCATCTCGTTAGTTTTCAACAGACCCAGCTAGGTTGGGACATCCAAGCCACATCTTTACTTCGACCCCTAAGACATCCATTCTGTAAGATTTTGTTTCAACTAAATCCAAGCTTTTTCTTCAATCTCTTCAATTTGATTCATAAGAAAATGGGTAAAAGAGTCCCATGGTGTTGATACAAATTGGTAGGGATAGATATACTAAGGATAATCCTTAAGCTAATAGAATAGAAAGTGAAAAATTTCACCTTGATCTTGGCACTTGAAAATAGAATATCTTCAAACAGTGTTGTAATATCAATTTTTTAGCAAGCACTAATGGATAAGACAAGGATAATATATTATAATTAGAAGAAAGGAAGTACTTTGATTCCTGGGAGATAAAAATATTTACCTAGTAATAGATTAAAAATGTTTATTATTCAATTTTATCTCTTAAAATATAAAAAACATTAAACAAGTAATAGATAGAAGTATTAGTGATATTGTGTATCATATCAACTTTAGGACTAAGACGATTTTATGTGTGCAGAATGCTTCAAAGAATATGAAGGATACAATTTCTTACTTGATATTAGCTCTTGGGAGTCTTTTTCTCATCATACCCTCAACTATGATTAGCACTATGGGGTTTCAAGTTTCAATATCCTCAATTCTGATTCTTATTAGCACTATTAGATTTCAATACCTAAATGGTGGCTTGATATCGTGGGATGATACTACTCATGCTATCATATCTTAGCAAATCTCTTAAGATCTCTTCCCTTGATTTGTAAGAAGAAATAGAAAGGACTTGACTCTATTTCTTTCTCTCAGAACTCTGATTCTAATGCAGACTGATTTTATAATTGAAAGCATCACTACATTATTGATGCTTTATCCTTGTATATCTTTTTTCAAATGTAATATATCTCAATTTCACAAAAAAAAATGACCATCAAAATAATCTTTGTGATTATAGATCTCCTTTACTCTATAGTATTCATGATCTTATTTATTTTTTAAAAATAGTTTAAAGAGTATTATATGATGTTATACAAAGTTCTCTACATGAAATAACATGAACTTTTGACAAGTCAATGAAGTTAGATAAATAAATAACATGAACTTCCTTGAGCAGAAGAGGATCTAGATTGATTTGTTGGTTAATCAAGTACTCTAGGGGAGATTGGAACCTTGACAATTGTTATATAGAATAATTGTGCTATTGATTGCAAATAACACGCCTTTATTTTTGCTATTAGCTTTAGGACATTGATTGCATCTCTTAGCCAATAAATCTCTAAAATTATTTGTATTGTTGATCCATTGTTATCAATGGAATTTTTTTCGAGATTTGGTTCAAATATAGCAATGTCTTTCAAAGCTTTTGGTTCCATCACAACTACCATATTTTTTTTCATTACATTGGATACACTCACCAGAGAAATTATCCTCATGAACTCTCTAAGTGGTATCCATGGCCAAGGAAGAATGTGGGTTGAATGCAATACTGCTTGCTTTTTGGTTAATTATTTATTTTATTTGATTGTCTATTTTAGTTACATGTTTCCATTTGCAGTGCTGGTAGGCTCGTGACTACCTTCTTGGACACCACATATGAGGATATTGTTGATCCTAGAAAACCATATAACTCTCTCTAACAAGAAGTGCCATCGCAAAGTCACAAAGTCATACATATACTTGTGGAAAGAGAGTGCTTTTCAAATGTCTGCAGGACAATAGATTCAAAGATACTCAAGATAGATGGAGTGAATGTAAGTCTCTTTCATATTGTTGGTTTTTTTAGGGACCCTTTTTTAGTTTACCAACTTGTTACATATTTTCTCGTAGTGCTAAGATTACCCTAACTCATATATGCGGTGGATAAGGGAGCAATGTATTGAGTTGATTTTGGATAGGGTAATCACACTAGTTGATTTCGATTCCCCTCCACAAAGCCACGAAACATGCATAATAAAAGAACCCACAATCTGATCAGCATAGATAATGTCTGTGAACACCTTATGAATCGCATGGAAGGTTCCACTTAAGCTTTCCATGGGTTGCATTCCGTACTTGTTGATAGAAATATATCTACAACCAAGAATTCATTATTAGTACTTGCTTAATTTTTTTTTAAAAAAACGTTATCAACTCAAGTCTTACAATGTGTTTGCTGCGAAACACGCTCGTTTGGAGGCAAGCGGATATCCTTCGCCATGTAAACATGTTGCAGTTTGATAAACCACCCTTCATGCATAATTTTGAAAGAAATGATACGTCCCTTCTAGTGATGTTTAATATCCTCTCGTTTTTTTCTTTTCACCTTGTGAGAGTCCTTGCAAGAGGGCAGCATGGCAACCTAATCGTTTATACTAAAGATCTTTGGCTCCCAATTTTCATCAACTTTGTTGGCTATAGACAGTGCAAGAGTTTACTAAACGAGAAGAGTGCCTTCTAGATGCCATACTTAAATTAAATTCGCAGAGAAAGAAGCTCATCGAGAAAGATGAATGAACTAAAAAGTAGAGAAAGAAGCTCACTGAGAAAGGTAAATGAACTAAAAAGGAATATTAAGAAGACTAATAAAAATATATTGGGCACCAAAAAGTTCTCGACTTTCAAAAAAATAATCATTAACTTCACAGGAACTTTATTATGTCATTTGTCAGATTTTATAAGTAAATAAGGACTTCAGGACTACCAAAACATGTTAGACAATGGAGATTTTGGCTAAAAAGGAGGAGAGAATCACGAAGTGGACTCTACTATCTCCAAAAAAGAGGAGACAAGAATACCATATTCTTGTATACATGGCAAACTCTCTTTGGCCCTTTTCTTAATCCCGTGATTAACAAAAGTGCATTTTTTGAAACGTTTTCGGCCCTAATGTTAGGTACTCAAGTTTTCTTCATCAAGTGTGTCATATTTATTGAATTCTTCATTATTAGAAGCCATCCTTGCACTAGTCAGATATGCCTATTTATGATTATTGTGACAAGTTAGTAGGAGAGAGGGATTTATCAGCTCCATTCCCCTTCTCATGTGAAGGGCCTTTTGAGGAAATTTTCTCTTACCACACCTAGTCCTAGTTGTGCACTACCCATCCCACATGTTCTATCTCATCCCCCACAAATTCATGGTGGTTCCCTCATATCCCCATTCTTTTCAAAGGGGTATATTCTTGGTGATGTAGTTGTGGATTCCCTTATTCTTTTTACAAGGACGTTCCCAAGATCATGTGGAGGTTCTTCATGGATTGCAATCTTCATAGGGCATTTCTTTCATTTGGTAACCTCTATCCTTCATCATCAAGCCATCATCCCCTCCTACTTGCATGCCCCTTCCATGTCCCTTGGTCCTTGTTTCTATTTTGTGCAAGTTTATGTCACCTTCAATAGCTCCTCACTATCTTCTTCTAGTTCAATAAAAAGTAGGTTGGACTTTTCTAGAGTGATCCATTTAGGTCCTCTCCACTCCCATTGGTGTTTGATGGCTAGCTTTCATCCAGGGAGGCGGCCTCACTCCTCCACTAGCATTCATCATTGTCAAACACCATCATTGTCAAACACCATCATCAACAATGGCACTCCTCCTACCACCCTTGGATTTATTTCATCTTCTTTGGCCTTCTATTATATCCAAGATTTGGGAGGGGGTGTTAGCAGTTGATGTCATATATGGCCATCTCTTGCATGTGAGCCTTAATCTAAGTTAGACAAGGACATGTGGAGCCTTGTCACTGTATTTTTCCACTATTTATCTCTCCCAAACATTTTGGCTAGAGATCCACACATATTTTCATCTATGTAGCATGTTTTCTCAGTTTTTGGATAGCTAATCATTGTTCTAGGTAGGGTTGATATTTATAGGCAAATGGGTAGCATTTTGGCCACTTTGTTGGCATATTGCATTCTATACAAGTCTAACATGCATTAAAAAGCTGGTCAACTAGTTGCAACCCCTATTGGCTATTTATGTAGGTTGCAATGTCTCCATAATTTGGCATCTATCTAATCATTATCTCATCAGCCCTCATCTTTCTATCTTGTCCTCTCTAATCATTCTCTCATCCACCCTCATCTTTTTGTCTTGTCCTTCTACCTTGTCTAGCACTTGCACTAACACTCCAAGCTACATGTTAGGGTTGACTATTGCAACCTTGTATCGTTCAATATTATGTCAATTTATCCCTTGATCCTATTGTGTTTCTCTCAGTCTCCTTCTTCTCTATTCACTCCACGTTCGCTATCCTTTCTTCTATGCACTTTCATACAGACGTTACAAGTTGTTTATTTGTTCTTCATCCACTGTTACTATTGGTTAACACATTTCCCCTAGCACTTCAAACCATGTTGTACCTAAAGGGGATGCAATGGCAATGGAGAAGGAGAAGAGGAAGATGCACAAGAGAAGAGCACACACACAATGTAGGTGATGTTAAGAATGATATATGACAACCTTATTGCACTATCTCTTATATATGAATAAAGAATATGGGCGGTCACTATACACAGGCAGGCCCAAGGGCCTTTTACCCCAACAACCTCCCACTAAAAGGCCAATGTGGTTGGGGAGTGAAAACAAAGAAAAGAAAAAAAAGGACAAGGTGAGGAATCATGACATCTCACCCAACGCCCAATCGGAAAGCAAGCTGTGTAAGAAGTGTCGGGAACCTCTGCAGAAGAAGAGTCAAGCATCCCTGAGTCCATGACATCCAGGAGATAAGCAATCCCGCAGCTCCATACAATGGAGCAATCCAAGAATTCTTCTCATGAAGCAAGCACAATTCATCAGTGCAAGGCTGTAAAGCATAAGCATCAGAGTAGCGCATAGCATCAGTATGGTGCATAGAAGACAGCTGAGAGCACATAGACTCTCCAAATTCAATCATAGAAGAAGGGCCAGCATCCCGAGACGGGGTCTCAAGATAGTATGCTGCCTCAGCAAAGCGGAAGACTAACATACGGCTCTAGCATCAACCATAAAGCGCATTGAACGCGCATCAAGAGGCTTGAAAGATGTCTGTGTCTCATAAAAGATAGCATGACGGCTACGTACAGCTTGCTGGGCATCAAAATCACATAACCTATAAGCTTGAAAGTCATCATCTCCATAACCAAGGAGGATACATCTGTGTGACATAGGCATATTTGGCATACATACAAATGCCTGGCAGCCAAACATCCTCAAGTAATCATAGGAGGGTCTCATGGCACTCCATGCCTTGTGTGGTGTAATACCATACAAACTCAGACAAGGCATCCTATTAAGCAAGTAGACTGCCATCATAAGGGCCCCAGCCCAAAAGCCATAAGATAACCCAGCTATGGTAAGCATAGAAGCAACCTTTGCCTGTAGTTAGGCACATGCCATGAGCAATCTCATAATACCGTGGGCATAGGAAATCAATGCCAGACTGCTGACAATAGGACTGAAAGTTGGGAGAGATAGCATGACTCTCATAATCCATTTGCAAGCACTTAGGCCTGCAACAAGAAAAATCCATAAACCTGTCAAGCATAACTACATCATCCTCAATCTGCACTAAGGGAAAAGCCCAAACACAATGGGTAGCATGATCAACAAATGTCACAAAGTACGACGCTCCACCAAATAAGTGACTGGGAAGGCATAGGTCCATATACTGCACAATGGACAAGATTTAGAGGAGCATGCCTCATACGAACTCTACAAGGACCAAGAGTACAATCAGGGCAAGCATCAAGATTTGTAAGTGACATAGGAGGTAGCAATGAGTCTGAACGAGACAAGATCTCTATCTCTCTATGGTGCATATGGCCTAGGCGATAATGCATAACAATGCATGTGGTATCTGCATAACTTCAACCATAGAATCTCCCACATGAGAGACATGCACTAGGTAATGAGAACCATCTCTAGTACCTCTGGCCAAGACCAAGCAATCACAACTGATCTTTCAAGATCGATCTACAAGAGAGACACTAAAACCTGCATCATGCAACTAATGGATAGACATCAAGCTCTTACTGAGCATAGGAACATGTAAGACATCATGGAGCATAAGAGAAGTCCCATCAGACAAAGCTAGGTGTATATCCCATGTACTAAGAATAGCATAAATCTACTCAAGGCCCAAAGAAATGCATCCATCAAACTCCCTGTAAGTAGAGAACCATGCTCTATGTGGAGTAACATGATAAGATGCCATAGAATCCAATAGCCAATCTTGAGGCATATGCCTGATCACTGAGCAAGTAAGTTGTAGGGAAACAAGATGATAGGAGTACAAGCTCAACTACATCATCATGGGTAACTGCATGTATCTCACCACTAGTAAGAGTGGTAACACCTAGAGCATCTGTCGTATCTCTGACTCTCTGCTCATGTCGAGTCTGCCTCTGTCTCTACTACTCTCTAATCCATCTAAAACATTTTCTTTTAACATGCCCAAGCTTTCCACAATGGAAGCATACAACATCTGTAACTGAAGAACCTATAGAAGACGACAAGGAATCCAAGTCATCATGAATAGGGCTATCCATAGCATCCACGGAGCTTAAGGAGTCAAGAGCTATCCTCACGGAGGGAACCTGCTGATGAAGACAATCATCTACAAGTACATTAGCAGTACAAGCATGCTGCAAAGGCTCATGAAACCTCAACGGACGGGAGGACATAAAGGAATCAACCAAGGATGCAAAAGCTCCCACATGAGGAAGAGTCGTAGCCAACTGTATGACATAACCAACCACAGTACGATAAAGCATAAGACATCTGTCATAAGAGCATATGGTATTCATCCATGAAATCAGCCCGTAACCATACACATACACATAGCTCTGCACTACATCATGCCACCTAGGGACATCCAAGTCAAGTAAAGACTGACAACTAGCAAAGCATCCTGCAAGAGTCAAGCTCCAAGAGAAGCCCAAACACTTGTACAACATCATCCATACAAGTGGCTCTATAAGGTATACAACATTAGACCATGTGCATAGATGGGTAAGCATCAAGAGCAACTACTCTCTGACTTGTATGGGCAAAAGCAACCCAACTAGCATAGAAGCTAGGCAACACAGAAGCAACAAAGCCATAATTGCTAAACCCAAGCACTGTCAAGAAGTCCACTGATCAAGGAGTAACCCGCAAAGAACCAAGCATCAATGAGAAATGAAAGCTCAATAACCAACTGCCAAGACAATGGAGCAAGCACTGCTCAAACATGTATCTACATCCAAGTAAATCCAAGATCCATAATCGAGGCATTAAGGGCCAAATAGCATCCAAGCTTCATAAATGATAAGCCGACCAAATGCAAACTGCTCCACAAAATTCTCAAATGCAAGTTGATTCAAGCCCAAACATCTGCCATACCGCAGCCGAGAACCCAAAAGCATCCACATCAGACATCAGTCCCATAATGGGTAGCATGGGGCATAAACCTTGTCAAGTGAAATGCCAACTGCAAAGAAAATGAAAGTGAACCAAGAATTGAGCTCTACTCTTTGCTGAAGAAGCATCCGGGAGCATAAACATCAAAGCGGCATCATCCAAATACATCACCATATCATCCCAAGTAGTCGGGAGCACCCGTAGACCATAGGCATAACCAAACTGGAGGTAAAATAACTTGTCAACCAAGGTAGCATAAATCCCAACCAACAATGAAGTGTTCACATCCAAATCAAGGCTCAATAGCTCTCAAATAACATATCTGAGCATAAACCATGATGACCAAGCATCAATACATCCAACAAGACACCCAATTGTCAACAAAGAGCATTAAGCAGCTGGCACAATATGCCTCTCTCTCTCAATGAGTTGGTGTAGCGGCAATGTAGCACGTGCAATTGTTTGCTAGAGTGGCAATGGCATGCAGGTGAAATGAGAGCATCGCATGTAGTGGTGGCAAGCGGGAGTAGTGGTGCGATACTTGGGCAAGTAGGAGCAACAAGAGTAGTGCATGGAATGGTTGTAGGCACAAGCATCTGTGTGATAGTTGGAGCTACTCAAGCAGCGGCAAGATTAGCAATAGGAGGAGGTCGGCGGGCCATAGTGTGTAGGAGTCAGCATGCAAATTGATGTGGAGAGAGAGAGAGAGAGAGAGAGAGAGAGAGAGAAGAAGAAAGAGAGAGAGAGAGAAGAAGAAGAAGAAGAAGAAGATGATGATGATGATGATGATGATGATGATGAAAGAAAAATAGAGAGAGATAGAGAAAGAGAAAAATAGGAAAAAAGGAGAGACAAAGAGGGTAGAGAGAGAGAACAAAAGAAAATGTGAAAAAATAGGAGAGAGAAGAAGAAGAAAAAGAGAAAATTAGAAGAGAGGAATGAAAAAGAAATGAGGAGAGAGAGAGAGAGAGAGAGAGGGGGGAGGGAGCGAGGGAGGGAGGGAGGGAGGGAGGGAGGGAGGGAGGAGGAGGAGGAGGAGGAGGAGGAGATGATGATGATAATGATGATGATGACGATGAAAGAAAAATAGAGAGAGATAGAGAAAGAGAAAAAGAGCAAAAAAGGAGAGATAAAGAGGGTAGAGAGAGAGAACAAAAGAAAATGTGAAAAAATAGGAGAAAGAAGAAGAAGAAAAAGAAATGAGGAGAGAGAGAGAGAGAGTAGTAAAATGGAGGGAGACAGAAAGGGAGAGAAAAAAATGAGAGAGAAGAAGAAGAAGAAGAAAGAAAAACACACACACACACACACACAATTATATACTATCACAAGGAATGTGTTCATTGCACGTGAATACTAACATTAATAATTATATATAAATTAATAGCCAATGTATTATAATATAGATATAATTATTAAAATTTATTAATGATGCGACCAAATGATTGGACTTCATCCTCAATGAATGTTTATGTCCTCAATTTTAAGGGACTAAAATATTGGTGCAAAAAGGGTTGGTACTGTTGGGGTAAAAGGCCCTTGGGCATGCCCGTGTATAGTGACCACCCATATTCTTTATTCATATATATATGAGATAGTGCAATAAGGCTGTCATATATAATTCTTGACAGCACCTACATTGTGTGTGTGCCCTTCTCTCCCGCATCTTCCTCTTCTTCTTCTCCACTGCCATTGCATCCCCTTCAACTGGTATCCGAGCTTTGGATCAGAGCTTGATCATGGAGCTTGGCCTGGCATTACTTTAGCTTGGATTGAAGACCTAGAGCTTGGAGCTTCAATGCTAGCCATGGCTTCTTCCCCTCGAGGTAAGATTTCATCTCCCGCCTCTCTCCAACCCTCATAGGCTCTTTGCAAGTGTTCCTTGGCTTCATTGGGCACCTTGTATGCCCCCATTTGCCCCCTTATCCTCATAATAACAAGTAGGCCCCATTGTAGCAGTTCATGTTTTTTTGCGCTTGTTTCAAATTCTGGCTCAAAAATCCCATTTTTTCTCATATCTTGGGCATTCAAAACCTGATTTAAGCAAGGTAAGAGTCCAACTTGGGGTTTTGGCACTCTCCGGACGCAATGGCGGTGTCGGATCTACCAAATTCTGATCACAGAATTTTCTGCAACAGATCTGAGTTGATTTACAACAAGAAAATGTCATGCTCGGCACTTGCTTTATTAGTAAGCACAAGCCCCTAGACCTCCCCCAAGTCCCTTCCCTCTCCCTCCCTTCTATCGTCTTCCTTGACCCCGACATTTTGCTTGTTGTACTCGAGCCCACAGAGGCACACAGAGAGAGAGAGAGGTGTCACTTGACAAAGGTTTCGGGAGGGCTATGCACTTGAGACATGTGGCTACCCTCGAAACCTCTCCTTAATAATAGTAAAAGATGTTAATACCTTTTGAGAAGGGGGACAATGACGATTTCTCATTAAGGCAAAAAGAACCAGATCTACAAGTGAACTTGGGGCTATTCTTAATGAGAATCTAACTAATAGATTAAAAATATGGAATTGTGTGTCAAAGTCAGACAATTGCACAACACCAAGTTGAATGATTGCAACTTTAATGGAAAATAAATAAGTTAAATATTAGTTAAACAAATCTAAGAAAGGAGTCATAGAATTGGGAGTAGGTGTGTAGTCATATGGTTCCTTGAATAACAAATGAAATTGAGTCTAAGCAAAACAAATCCACATCTAGAATCAAAAGAATGGAGCATTACGTCATGAATGTACTTGTCCAACACTGCAATCATATTGAGGGCCAAGTCGAGATTGAACTAAATAAATCGAGGAAGGGATTCAAGAACAAAATGGCAAAAATTGCATCATCATTTAAGTAAGCTTCAATGATAACTAGCTTTTAAATTCAAGGAAAAGCCATGTTGAGAAATTCTAGCACTAAGTCTCTCCAAATGTTGGTGGAAAGAAGATGTGGCATATGATAACTAGAAAATTAGATTTCTTTTCTTAAGACTATAGATTTCAAGGCCAAAAAGCTTTAGATAACAATGGATTTAATTATATAATTCTACTACAAAACGTGTGTCCTTTGAGAAACTTCATAGTAAGAGCGAGTGAAGTTAGCGACTATCATGTATGAGAATAGACAATAAGAGCGAGAGAAGTTAGAAACTATCATGTATGAGAATAGACAAAAGTGCTAGGTCTAGAGTTAGAGTATATCACTCTAGGGGGGCCTAAGCATGAGATAGTTCAAATTGCTCCACGAGACCACATGTACTTATATTGCAAACCACCAAATGGACAATTACACCTACTAAAATAATGGCAATGCCATGTATGACATGGATCAAAACATGCTCTAATCAAACATGCAAGGTTTTGAGATCCATAAAAGAATAGGACAATAGCACAAACACGCACAAGTGTCGAAGAGCTAATGAAAACCATTATCTCTAGCTAATGTGACATATCCATGCTTATTATTGACTAAAGTTCCTAAATATGGATAGATGTAGAGCATACACATGCATTGATCACAATTATGCAATGTAGGGACTTGAAAATGATGGTACAAAAGTCAACAAAAAGCCTGAATATCAAGAGTTTGTATTGAGGAGAACCATTTAATTCTCACATGAAAAATGTGCATGTTAAATAGAATTGTTGACTAAAAGCACATATTTTTATTGGAAAAGGGCCATTGAATAATCACATTAGCATCTTTGTTTGCTCCACGAGCTAAAGTTATTTCCAAGGACACAATGTGTATTGAGGGTTTTGTGCTTGGATGGTAAAGAAGATGTTAAAGTAACATTTTGGTATACTAATATTCTTTTCAAATCCATGCTTTTGCTTGATGACTAAAGAAAGATGTTAACTAAATTTTTGTAATATTCATTGAGTTTTATTTAAGCAAGCTATCAATACAACTATGCAACACAACATTACGTGTCTCCTAGATATTATTAAGAATAAAAACATACAAAATAACCATATCTTTAACAAGGGTTATATTTGTACTTTGATAATTAAAATGCTTAGTCAAGGGACTAAAAAAACCATTGTCTTGTCATAGTTTCAAAAATCATTATGGTAGTCTAATGTTGTTGAATCTCTCAACTTATAAAAAGAGTTCAATGTCAAGGCAATACAATAATGGTGACTCAATTTAGTATAATGAAGAGAATTCATTGTACATATATGCAAATCCTTTTTCAAATAGCAAACTCGAGTTTAACAAGTCTCTTATGCAATGACACTCTTCTCAAAAATTAATAGTTATGTGACATTACTTTAAAATTTTGAGTAGCATCTAACCAAGTATGGATTTTGTTTGCATATGAAGCAACTTAATGTTCTTGTACTCATAATGGAAACCAACATGAATTAATGTTGCCAACCTAGAGCTATTCTTGTATTTACCTTGTGTGAAAACAAAGAATGGTTATTGCCAAAAGTTGATACTAGTCTCAATCCTTGAACTTTGTTTGCCCTTTATACTTGGTTGATGTTTCAGTAATGTTGACTAGCATTTCCCATGCGTGTTGCATGCACGAAGGAATGTTATTGCCAAAAGTTGATGCCAATCTCAATCTTTGAACTTTGTTTGCCCTTTATACTTGGTTGGTGTTTCAGCAATGTTGACTAGCATTTCCCACGCACTTTGCATGTGTGAAGGAATGCTAGGCCACTTCGCGGTAGCTTTACTTCCACAAAGTGGCAAGCAAAGTTACTACACAACTACTTCGCTTGACAATGCCTTTCTCCTCTTTTCCCCTTTGTTTCTAATTTTATTTTTTTCTTCTCTCTCCCTCTTTCCTCCCAATTCCTATATCTAAGTTTTTTTCTCTCTTTCTCTATTTGCCTTCTATTTTAGTTTAGTTTCTCTCATATCCTTGCTCTCTCTCTCTCTCTCTCTCTCTCTCTCTCTCTCTCTCTCTCTCTCTCTCTCTCTCTCTCTCTCTCTCTCTCTCTCTCTCTCTCTCTTTAATTTTTTTCCTTTCTCTCTCTTTTTCACTTTTAAATTTTATATTTTCTCTCTATAATGCTCTCTCTTTATGTTCACATTCTCTCTCTTCTTCTTCTCTCTCTCCTTTTCTTCTCTCTTATCTTTCTTCTCTCACTCTCTCTCCCTTTTTCTTCTCCCCCCCTCTCCTCTTCTTTTTTTTCTTTTTTCTCTCTCTTTTAAATTTTATATTCTCTCTCTCTCTCTCTAAATTCTTTATTTTCTCTCTATAATCTTCTCTCTCTCTCTCCCTTTTTTCTCCTCCCCTCTCCTCTCTTTTCCTTCTTTCTCTCTCTCCTAATTTTTTATTTGTTATTCTCTCTCTTTTAAATTTATATTTTCTCTCTCTTTCTTTGTCTCCCCTTTTTCTCTCTCGCTCTTCATTCTTTCTCCTCTTTTTTTCTTTACTCTCTTTGCTTTTCTTCGCTTGGCCCTGCTTTTCTTCTCTCTCCTCCCTTTTCTTCTCTCCTTTCTTCTCTCCTTTCTTCTCTCTTTTCCTTCTCTCTCTCTCTCTCTCTCTCTCTCTCTCTCTCTCCCTCTTTTTTTCTTTTTTATTTTCTTTCTCTCTTTTAAATTTTATCTTTTCTCTCTCTCTGTTTCTCTCCTCTCTCTCTTTCTTTCTCCTTTTTCTTCTCTCTATCCTCCCTCCCTCTCTCTCAAAGTATGGCTTTTAAAAGGGAAATAAAATGTTAAAAAAGCTTTTTAAAATATTTAAGTAAAAGAGGAGAAAAAAGAATTTAAATTTTATCTTTTCTCTCCCTATAATTCTCTCTCTTTCTCTCTCTCTCTCTCTCTCTCTCTCTCTCTCTCTCTCTCTCTCTCTCTCTCTCTCTCTCTCTCTTCTCTTCCTCTCCCTTCACTCTTTCTCCCCTTTTTTCTTTTCTCTCTCTCTCTCTCTTTCTCTGAAACTTTATCTTTCCTCTCTCTCTCTCCCCTTTTCTTCTCTCCCCACTTTTCTTTTCTCTTTGTCTCTCTCTCTCCCTGTTTCTTCTCCCCCTCTCTCCTCTCCTCTCCTCTCCTTTCTCTCACTCTCCGTTTTTCCCTTTTTATTCTCTATCTCTCTTTTAACTTTTATATATCTCCCTCTATTCCCCCTCTCTTTTAAATTTTATTCTCTTTCTCTCTGTTTCTCCCCTCTCTCTCCCTCTCTCTAATCCCCTCCCCCCTCTCTCTTTCAAAATATGGCTCCCTTTTCTCCCTCTCACAAAAAAAGTTTAAATTTAAAAAAAGACTTTTCTTTCCCTCGTCTCACCCTCTTTTTCACTTCCTCCTCCTCCTCCTCCTCCTCCTCCTCTCTCTCTCTCTCTCTCTCTCTCTCTCTCTCTCTCTCTCTCTCTCTCTCTCCTTCTTCTCTCTCTCTCTCTCTTCATTCTCTCTTTAAATTTTTATTTTCTCTCTATTAAATTTTATATTTCTTCTCTCTATAATTTTTTTCTCTCTGTGTATATATTCTCTCTTTTCTCTTCTCTCTCTCCTTTTCTTCTCTCCCTCTCTCTCTTCCCTTTTCTTCCCTCTCTCTCTCTCTCTCTCTCTCTCTCTCTCTCTCTCTCTCTCTCTCTCTGTGTCTCCCCCCTTTTTCTTGCCAAGTGGCACCTAAACGAGGGGATGAGCGCCTTCAATGGTTCTCCTTTGTGTGCATGTTGATGGGATGAGTGCCATGAATGGTTCTCCATTAGCACAAGGCATGTTCCTAAGAGCGAAGTACTTTTCATCTTAGACGGAAGGTTGATGGAGATCCCTATCCTTTCCGGGCATGAGACTTGTAGGTGTGAATATAGGTGAAGCCGTACGTGAGTGATGCCACAATATTCATATCTCAAGTGCTAACATATACATGATTTGATTGTTTAATGAAATTCCAATGATTATTTGATTTATTATGGCTAGATGCATTTGTTTAGTTAATTATTTTTCTAATGTGATTTTCTAAAATTTTTTGCTTATGTGTAAAGTAAGATCAACTAGATATATGTGGCAACAAGCATAATTTATTCCATAGACTTCTTCATTGAATTATTTAAATAGACACACCACCATTTATTCTAGAACGTGTGCACATCCTCCTTGTAAATATTTGTTAATAATTGAGATTTTAGGAGATATATTGAAGATATTTTAGAAATATTTTATGGCTCTCAACAATTGTGATTTGTGCAACTAATTGCAACCATTTATTTAGTGAACTCAAACTCTTTTATAAAAAGAGTGATTGTAAAGGGCCTATCTTTGGACAAAGCAAGATTCATTTTAATATTATAAATACGGCATGGAGGAGATGCCCACTCCATGTACGGGGGGAGATTGCACCCAATAGTGTGTCGCTTAATTTTGCTTTACTCTTCTTTAAGTCTATTTTGAGTTATATGAGTCGTACTTTCATTTTTATGAGTAAAAGAGAGTGAGAGAGGGCTTATTATGCTCACTACACGTAAGTCTCCCATTTGATATATGCAACAGTGCTATCACAGCTCAGCCTACATCTGGGGCTTCTAATTGCCTATCCTCTTGTGTAAAGGCGAGCTCTCTAGAGCAATCAAGCTCCACATTCCATCTCAGCTCAAACCAACTTCACAGCTAGACTCCTAAGGCTTCAAAACTCCAAACCCCCCTATCTCTACCCAAAAATTTCGCAAGTCTATCCAATATTGAAAAATCACACCCCTTACCATGGCACCATCATTTTGAAAGTTTTGTGGCCAAAAGAATGATTGGAAGAGCTTAATTAAGCTTTCTAGTTAAGCTTTAAGAAGCATAAAGCTTCATAATCAATTTCATGGAAGAGAAACCATTTTTTACTATCGTGAGCGGGTCGACAGCATCCTCTTGTCCCACAAAGTCAAGTTTTTTTTTAATTAAAGTATTTAAGCCTTGATTAATCATCTCATACTTTATAAGCTCCATCCTCTCTTACACCAAGTCACCTGCAAACTTCACTATTTTGCCTAAATCACCATTGACTTTTAGTCTTCAAGAAGGTATTCCTGCACGATCACTCCAGGATTACAAAACTGCATCAAAATACCATAAAAATTTTCGGTTCCATCTCCTAATTTTGTCAAGAAGCCTCTCTTTATTTTGGTGCCTACATTCCAAAATTTTCTTGCCACACTAGAAGCGTCTTTTTAGTTACAAGATATCTTTATTATTTGAATATCTTCATCAAGCCGTAAGCAATCGCCATGTCTCATGAAGGATCGTCTAGCACTACAAGTTTTGATTCCACGTTACTACTTTGTGAACCAACCATGGAGCAACACATGGATTTATTAGCCATGCAACTAGAAGAAGAGCGCCAACATCGAGTCCAACTGGAGCAAGAGCTACAACCTTTCAAGTGTCCTGCATCCCAAATTTTGTTTGCCGACAACGCTGTGGTCTGTAGCACCATCAATGCCACCCTTGAACCACGATCAACCATAGAAAGACAATCATATTTGATAATGAAAGTTATGTTGAAAATGATAAAATCAAGTGTACTTCATATTATTTTATTGACAAAGCTTCTTTATGGTGGGATGTCACACGCAAGAGCATGTCCTCTTACATAGGAAGCATTCCATAAGAAGGTTCTCACTAATTTCCTTCCTGTCCAATTTGAGCTTCGCATGCAACAACAATGGAATATCTTTATGCAACGAGAGTAAGAGACCATTCCTTAGTTACCAAGAGATTCTGAAGCACTTTACTGCAACTTCAAATGGTTAAGCTTATAGCCAAATCAACTTTTAAAAGGAAGTATATGTCTAGCCTCTTTCATTTTTCCAAGTTGAACACATTGGATGAGGCTATCTCTTTGGTGCATGATGTAGAAAAGAAACAAACTAAAGATCAGTGATAACTTCCAGCTTCCCCATGGGAAATAATATGGGTAACAACAACTCTTGTTTTAATTCTTTTCATACCTCCAAACTTTTAATTTGCAAAGAACCATCCTAATCGCCAACCTTGGATGAGATATTTTTATAATAATGTAGGCCAACCTACTTCAAATTTTAATCTCAAGATTTCTCATCTGCCTTCTAATCTGCCTAAATCGTCTGAACCTAAAAATGTTAATATGAGTGTCTCAAATACCAATTCCAAGAATGTAATTTGTTATAAATGCAATTGCTCTTGTCATATTGCGAGTTGTTGTCCTATGGACACCACTTGTGATTGGAAAAAGCTTACTGCACATTCAAATTATCTTGGAGCTAATGAAGCAATTGAAGACCTTGAAGCGGTGCCTAAATTTGATGAAGCCATGCTCATGAGAGAAAACTTTAATGATACTAACGAACTTGCTAGTAAAATTTCTATCCACACTTTATTGAAAATGAGATGTAAATTTCATAATAATGAAATGACCATCTCTTGTATAATGATAGCAGCACACGTGACTTTGTTTCAAAAACTATAGTTTAAAAATCACAACTTAAAATTGTTTCGTAACAACAAGTTGAAGAGCTATTAAATAGAAAATTAATCTAACATAACAATTAACCTTTTAGAGCTTTCGTTCATTTAGTAAAGAAAAAGAATCAAACCTATCATATGTGCATAGACTACAGAACTCTAAATAAAATTACTGTTAAAAATTGATATCCAATTTCTCGTGTGGATAATCCGTTAGACTAATTGCAAGGTACTACTGTATTTAGCAAGATTGACCTTAAGTTTGGCTATCATCAAGTTCGCATAGCTACACACTTGACATTTATAAAACTAGCTTTAGGACCCAATTTGGCCATTACGAATTTTTAGTGATACCCTTCAATCTTACTAATGCACCTACCACTTTCAATAGAATGATGAATCTAATATTTCTAAATTTTCAACATTTTATTATTTTCTTTTTCAATGATATCATTGTTTTTAGTAAAATTGAAAGAGAACATGAAAACCATTTATCTTTAGTCTTTAGTTTACTAAAACAAAATCATATTTTTGTTAACCCCAAAAAGAGTTTTTTTTTTCAAATAGAAATTGAATACTTAGGTCATGTTATGTCTACTAAAGGAATACAAGTTGACCCTTACAAATTTGAGGCTATTAATACATGGCCTATACCCAAAAATGTGTATGAAGTCCACTCATTTTTAGGCCTAGCTAGTTTTTATCATAAATTTGTTAGAAAATTTTCATTACTTGCTTTGCCATTAACTTTGTTATTAAAGAAAGGTTTTTTATTTTGTTGGGATGACAGCCAACAGTGATCCTTTGATTTTTTCAAGCATGCATTAACTCATGCACCTATTTTACAACTTCCTAATTTTAGTAGAGCATTCTTTCCAGTTATTACTAACACTAGTGGTTCTGGCATTGATGCCATATTGATACAAGATGACCATCTAATTGCATACTTTAGCTGTAAATTGAAACCCTTTGAACTTATATATAGTACATATGACAATGAACTTTTAGCTATAATACATACATTATGAATATGGAAACATTATTTAATGGACTCAAAATTTATGATTAAGATAGACCAACAAAGTATCAAACACCTTCTCTCTCAACCACAAATTTCTGATGGGCATATTCAATGGGCATCTTTCATTCAGTCTTTCCATACTTTAATCCAATATTAGCCCGATTAAAAAAATATTATAGCTGATGCATTAAGCCATAGACCGCCTATAAATAACATTTCTATGCTTTCTACATCTTCATTAGATGCTATGAAAAATTCTTGTTTCCATGACTCTGATTTTCAAGATGCTTGGTTGAATTTGTCTCAAAACCAATGGATTCTTGTTAATAATTTTTTATGTCCTTTGATGGATTCCTCTTTTATGAGAAACATTTGTGTGTTATTCACCCCTTTCATCATTTTGTTCTCCAAGAAGTTTACAGTTCACCCTATATGGGTCATCATGGCATCACTTCTACTCTTCGTAATTTACCAGAAGATTTTTATATGACCTCACATGAATCAAGATGTTTCTGCCTTTGTTTCTGAATGTCTTGTTTGCCAAGGAATTAAAAGACATCATGGTAATTTGTATAGTTTGTTAATGCCTATACCTATTCTTAACTCACCTTGGGAACAAATCTCAATGGATTTTATTATTGGTTTGCTAATGACTTCTTCGCAAAATAATATGCTTTAGACTATTATCAATAAATTTAGTAAGCAAGCATATTTTATTCCATACAAGAAAACTCTAATTGCTTCACATGCTACTAATATTTTTCTTAAGCATATCTTTGTGCATCATGGTCTACCAAACATTATTGTATCTAATTGTGATCCCAGTTTTTACAATAAATTTTGGATAACTCTATTCTCTAACCTTGGTACTAAAAGTGATTTTAGTTTAGCATTTCACCCTGAAACTAATGGTGAAAAACTAAAGCTACTAATAGCACCATTCTTGATTTAATTTGTGCCTGTACTATCTCTTCACCCGGCACATAGGATCAATCTTTACATCTTTTACAATTTGCCTACAATAATACACCTCAATCTGCCACAAACAAAGCACCTTTTGAAATTATCTATGGTCACAAAATACCAACACCAATATTTTATTTAAGTCAAAAAGTGCCTTCTGTTGATGATTGGATACATACTCATTTCACTATTTTTGAACAAATTAAACAATTCATTGCTAAGGCCCAGCAATCTTATGTTAACAAGCTAATAAGAAATGCCAAGCTATGCTTTTTTAAGAAGGTGACTATGTTTAGTTGCGCATTGAGAAATGTAGATTGCATAGTGTTGAGAATAATTCTAATGTTAAACTTGCACCTAGATTTTATAGACCATTCACAATTCTGCATTGTATCAATGCTAATGCTTTTAGATTAGAATTGCCTACACATTAGAAAATTCATAATACCTTTCATATTAGTCTTCTCTATCCATTTAAAGGCTTATTACTTGCCCATCCTGTATATGATTCTCCACTGTTGCTTGAAGATGATCATGAGCTTTTAATTCCTAAATCTATTATTGATATTGATTATATGACCACCCGCACTGGCAATACTTATTGTAACGTGTCCACTAGAGTCATCTAGGACACGTCTTAGCAGTCCATCGAGAAGAATGTTTAGAAAACTCCGCCCGGCACTCCCATGGAATGTTACGGGTTTTGCAATCTAGGTCTTTCCGCGTCTGCCACGTAGCGGAAGTATCCTGGTCGTTTCCCACTTAGGATCGACCGAAATTAGTGTTTTCATGTTTGGTCATTAGCTAACAGCAACTAGCGTCAGACCTGAGCGAACTACTTTACGCAGAAGCGACAGGTCCGAAGCGGATTCACGCTACACTTGGTTCAAGGAGAATGGGAAACGAGAGGGATGCAAGACTCAACCTCTCTGCCATAAGGCATAGTCCCATTCCGTTCCCCTAAAACAGCGTAAATCGGGTAAGATGTACCTCTAGGTCATCGTTCTCGTTATTTGTTTTGATGATGATCATCATCCTGTTGTTTTTCAAGATTTTTGAGAAAAGTTCCCGGCTAACCGGGACCACCCATCCATAGGACGGACCCATGGTCCATCCTCCGCACTTTCCTCGGCTTGTTTTAGTTATGTAATTACCTAACACATTAATTTGACATATAACAAACAGCTCCCTTGATTAATCCCATTAAGCACTGGTTCCTTCACGTAATCTTATCACGTGACATAGAAAAACAATATCAAACAACTTCTTTATTATCATATCATCATTTATCTTTGAAATACAAGGAGTTCCGCCCGTAGGCTTGTCTATAATCCGCCCGAAGGCTTATCCAGTAATCCGCTAGGGATCACTATTCCAAGCTTCTGCCCGTAGACTAGTATGCGGGCCTCGAGATCCAATCCCGAGTCACGTTAGTCTCTTGTGCAGGGCCCGGAAGGCGAGGGATTTATGGCCAAAGCCCCCCCTGGCACCCAAGCATCCTCCTGCTCCAAGTAAAGCTCAACGGAAAGACCTCTCGCGGCGGGTTCGGTCCACGTTCCCGGCGCGGTCAACAACCCCCTTGGTTAGGGTCAGGCAGGTAGTCGGGGGTAACTGAAGCTGCCCTCCCTTCAGGCCTTCAACCTGAAGCATTTATATATCCTTTCATCCTTTAGTTCCTTGTACAAACAATGCAAACAGTGCTTTCTAAACTGTTACAAGCACAATCAATTCCAGTGGTCGTTTATTTGGCAAACTGTTAAGGAGTGACTCCTTCTCTCCGAATGCATCCAGCATTCGATCCGGAATTAATTGCAACTTGGCAAGATTCCTATTGTCCTTGGGTTAGGGTCATACCCTGTTAACCCAACTTAACCAATACCTTAGGTTTTATTAATAGTAAATCCCGGCGGCCATGTCGCTTTAATTTATTGATTAATCATTTGCGTCCAAGCTAATACCTAACTTCCCTTAACTTGGCAAATTTCCCCTAATGAGGGCGATGTAACAGGATGACTACCCATTCCCTTGCAAGTTAAACTTGCGCAAGAACCTGCCAACCTCATTCCAAGGAATGGCAAAACTTTCTTGTGATCAAACCACAAGGCTATGCGACGTTGCACTTGTTGTACAAGTGTCGCTTCCATTTCAAGAGATCATTTCACCCATTGAGTGGTGTTTTCTGGTCAAAGAATTATGATTAGACTCGAAGTAGGGTTTAGGGTGTCTTCTTACTCACCCCAATCCTAATTGCACTAGACCGTCAACGTTCGGTCCTAGGGATTCCAACTCAATCCAAGTTCTAGCACTAGGTCGAATGATCCTTAGGGTAGAAACCCTAGATCATTATTTGCGTGCGCGTCCCATTGGCTCAACTTTTTCGGTAAGGTGGGTAGGACCTTTGGGTTTGAGGACTTCGACTTGGTGTCCACTTACGTTACTTGGCCACATCTCTAACGTGCCAAGCCCTAACTAGTACTTGAGGTTTTATCCGAATCGGCTAGTTATGCTTATACGAAACCCTAGCAGTCGTGATACCACAAATGACTTGGGTAAATTGACCTACTTGTCTTATGACAAGGATAATTCTTTCCTAGAGATGATATACTTGATCTAAGTAGAAAAATAGTTGCAAAATGTTACAATACATGTAAACATGTAATTCATTACTTCCACGCACCATAAGATCCGCAATAGCCCTATTCCTTTTTTTTTGTTAAAGTCAAAAGGCAAGATAATTTGAAGGATACTTAAAAAGGGTTTACTAGGGTTTACATTGATGAAATAACACCTACAACCTTGTGTCTAAGTATTTGCATTTCATGCTTTTATAAGCCATGCAATCATTCCTAAATGTTACATGATGAAATGAAGTTTGCGAAAGTAAAAGTGCGACAACATCGTGAATGAAATTTATGCAATACTAAGGCAAGTGTCGATTTAATCTAATTGCAAGCATCTTTTTCCATGCAACTTATAAGATCGGGGTTCTTTATCATGCCGTGCAAAAGAATCTAACAATTTCCTAATTAAACCTAGGCAATATGTGGCTTTCCTTTGAAAATGCACGACGAGGCAATTAAGGTCGTAAGATGGATGGACAATTTGCGTTTATATTGAAACTACCAATTTCTCCCTATTGTATTTAACTAGGTTAGGTGAATTTAAACATGCACGGGTACTTCCTAATCCTTGGAGTTGTCATGCTTAATGCATTACTTTAGTATGAATTCACAATAGTAAAAACCTGAGTCTGTGGGCTCGGGGAGATGTCCACGTGAATGCTAGGAGAAGAACCTCCCGCAGGCGCGCCTTGCAACTTCTTGGGAGCCATCGATAGCGTGCTTACGGATTTCCGGTTTTGCCTTTACCCTTACGCGATCGACGAGTCTTCTCCAACCGTTGCGAGTCCCTTCAAGATCTTTTCCCTTTTTCCCTCGTACGCCGGAGATTCCTTCCAAAGCGCGGATCCTTGAGAGTACCGGCTTGCGGTTTTCAAGGCTTATTGGCGGCCTTGTGGGGTTGGAGCTTTGATTGTGGAGATGGCCCTTTTACGAGAGAGCTATGGGAATGGAGGCTTTCTAAGCTTCTTCTCCTTTTAAAATTCCCGTGGTGGCCACCCGAAAATAGGTCTTAAGGAAGCTGGGACTTCTTCCCCTCGTGCGCAAGAATTTCTCCAAAAAAATGGGTTCCCCTGAAAACCCGTGGTGGCTAGTGGGAAGGGACTTATAGATGGCTTGTGTGAATGGGCTTATGAATGCCCCCTTAGAGCTTCTTAAAAAAAAACTCCTGGCTATGACCAGAATCCACGTGGAAGAGGGAGGGGGTGGTAACGTGGCGAAAAATGACGTCGCTTAGGGAGGGGGTTGATTGTCCTTTTGTGGTGACGTGGAGCCACAGCGCCGCCAGCACGCTGCAATGGCAGCAACAGCAGCGCTGCAAGCGGTGGCGTTCTCAGCCCGGCAGCGTCCCTTCCCCTCGATCCTCCAACTCGGGCCCCTCCTTCCCCTCTTGTCTCCTCTGGCCGTTAGCACGGTGACTATTGGCTTGAGCAGGCGGCGACCTCAGGCCCCTTTTCGCAATCCTTCTCCTCCTCCTCAATACGGCGACGAATCTCAGAGCCTTCTCCCCTCAGCACGGCGACGAGTATCAGAGCCTTCTTTTTCCTTAGCACGTAGCGGGTGTTTATATAGGCATGGGGGGGAGAGAAGGGCTCCACCACGTGGCCCCTTGCATGGGTTCCCCCCTCCCCATGCAGCCCACGACTCCATCACGTCCCATCCCCCCACACTCCCTCTTCTCCAGCCGTGCATCGGCTGGAGAAAAAGGGATAAAAATAAAAAAATTTGCCTTGATAATATTCACTTTGCCCCTCCCAAGGGGGTGTTTACGTGTGATGTGCGGGTTTGAACTCTCGGGTTTTCCTTGCCAATGCGGAGGTCCCGATTTCTTGCGTGTAGGTCACAGATCACACTGCCGGTAATTCCAACAAGAAGGATAACCTTTGCACGAGGTTTACGCGGTGTGTGGGAAGTCAATATTCACGGGTGGGAATATTACACTTATTCTCACTATCTTGTAAAATTTCAAAACCATCCTACTAAGGAAGCTTAATGGATGACTGCATGTGCTTTGCATGACTCTCCACATTTATTGACTCTACATCCATCCAATAGTAATTGAGGACAATTGCTATCCTATCCCGGGGGTATGTTGCCATGTAATACCTATACGAGGGGATAACCACCTTTAATGGTTCTCCTTTGTGTGCATGTTGATGGGATGAGTGCCTTGAATGGTTCTATGCTAGCATAGGGCATATTCCTACGAGTGAATTACTTTTCATCTTGGGTGAAAGGTTGATGGGGACACCTATTCTTTTTGGATGTGAGCGGGTGAAGCTATACGTGGATGATGTCACAATATTCATACCTCAAGTGCTAATGTCTACATGATTTGATCAATTAATGGAATTCCAATGATTATTTGATTTATTATGACTAGCTATATTTATTCAGTTAATTATTTTTCTGATATGATTTTCTAATTTTTTTGCAATGAATGTGTGAAGCAAGATAAATTTGATACGTGGCAAGCATAATTTATTAAATAGACTTCTACATTGAATTATTTAAATAGACATACAATCATTTATTTTAAGATATGCACACATCCTCTTTGTAAATATTTATTAATACTTGAGATCTTAAACGATATATTGAAGATATTTTAGAAATAATTTATAGCTCTCAGCAGTTGTGAGTTGTGCAATTACAACCATTTATTCAATGAACTCACACTCTTTTATAAAAAGAGTGATTGTAAATGATCTTTGAACAAAGCAAAATTCATTTTAATATTATAAATACGGCATGGAGGAGATGCCCACTCCATGTACGGGGGGAGATTGCACCCAATAGTGTATCGTTCAATTTTGCTTTACTCCTCTTTAAATATATTCTAAGTTTTATGAGTCGTGCTTTCATTTTATGAGTAAAAGAGAGTGAGGGAGAGCTTCTTATGCTTGTTACATGCAACTCTTGCATTCAATCTATACAACTTTTCTTCTTTTACTTCTCTCTCTCCCTTCCCCCGAAAAAGGTTTAAATTTAAAAAAGACATTTCTCTTTCCTCTTTTTCCTCCTCTCTCTCCCTCCTTTTCCTATTTGAGGGAGAGCTTCTTATGCTTGTTACATGCAACTCTTGCATTCAATCTATACAACTTTTCTTCTTTTACTTCTCTCTCTCCCTTCCCCCGAAAAAGGTTTAAATTTAAAAAAGACATTTCTCTTTCCTCTTTTTCCTCCTCTCTCTCCCTCCTTTTCCTGTTTCTTCTTCTTCTTCTTCTTCTCTCTCTCTCACTCATACTCTCTCTCCTTTTCTTTTCTCCCCACTTTTGTTCTTTCTTTCTCTCTCCCCCTCTCTCCTATCTTTTTCTTCTCTCTACCTCTCCTTTTTTTTTTCTTTTTTTTTCTTTCTCTCTCTCTCTCTCTCTCTCTCTTCATTCTCTCTTTAAACTTGTTCTTTTCTCTCTCTGTGTATTCATATTCTCTCTTCTTCTTCTTTTCTCTCTCTCCTTTTCTTCTCTCCCCATTTTTCTTCTCTCTCTCTCCCTCTTTCCTCTCTTTTTCTTCTCTCTCTCTATAACTCTCTCTTTTCTTCTTTCTTTTCTTCTCTCTCTTCATCTTTCTCTTAGTTTTTTGTTCTCTCTCTCTCTCTCTCTCTCTCTCTCTCTCTCTCTCTCTCTCCTCTTCTTTTCTTTTTCTCTCTTTCTTTCAAGTTTTTTTTATCTCGCTCTCTTTTCTCTCTCGGTATTTTTTCTTTTATCTCTATTTTTTCCTTTTTCTCTTCCCTCTTCCCTCCTCTCTCCTCTATTTTCTCTCTCTCAAATTATATATTTTCTCTCTTTCTCTAAGTCAAAAACTATATCAAAAAAAGTTTAATTTAAAAAAGACCATTCTCTTTTCTCTTTTTTTCCCATCCATTCTTTGTGTTCATATTCTCTCTCCTCTTCTCTCTCTCCCCTATCTCTTCTCTCTTTTCCTTCTCTTTCTCTCTTCTCTTTTTTCGTTTTTTCCTTCTCTCTCTCTTTTCTCTTTTTTCCCATCCATTCTTTGTGTTCATATTCTCTCTCCTCTTCTCTCTCTCCCCTATCTCTTCTCTCTTTTTCTTCTCTTTCTCTCTTCTCTTTTTTCGTTTTTTCCTTCTCTATCTCTCTCTCTCTCTCTCTCTCTCTCTCTCTCTCTCTCTCTCTCTCTCTCTCTCTAATTTAATCTTTCCTCTATAATTCTCTCTTTGTTCCCCTTCTCTCTCCCTCTCCCTCTCTTCTTTTTTTTATTCTCTCTATATCTTTCTTTCAAATTTCTCTCTCTCTCTCTCTCTCTCCCCTTATTTTTTTCCTCTTTTTCTTTTTTTCAAGTTTTTTTCTCTCACTATGTTTCCCTCTATATTCTCTCTCTCTTTATTTTTCTATTTCCTCTCTTCTTATAAATTTTATATTTCCTCTCTTTATAAGTCTCTATCTTTATGTTTATATTCTCTCTCTTCTCTCTCTCCTTTTATTCTCACTCTCTCTCCCCCCTTTTTCTTCTCCTCCCTCCCCTCTTTTTTCCTTCTCCCTCTCTTATATATATATATATTTATTTATTTATTTATTTATTTATTTTTTATTTTTATTTTTTCTTCTTCTTCTTCTTCTCTCTATCTCGCTCCCCTCTGTGAGAGAGTAGGCCTTACACATGAGAGAGGGGAGAGGGGATTTAATTAAAAAGGGGAGAGGGAAGAGAAAGGGAGAGATTACACATGAAAGGGAGGAGGTTTTAATTTAGAAAAGGGAGGTTTGGAAACGGGGTAGTTTCAAGAATCCCTTAAAATGTTCAGGGCTCCCTGAACTTACAACCATAATGCAGTAGTAAGATATTATTGTTTTGCCACTCTATGATATGTTGGTGGTGAAAGAACACAACCCATGCATGGCGATACCTACATATTCTAGTGATGCCATTTTTATCCATTATCACAAACAATACCTAAGGATGCCTATATCTTTGCCTTGATCTTCATGGGAGCTAAAGCCCCATTTGTGGCATGGCTAAGATAGAGTGGATAAATTATTGTCATATGTTTGCACATTTTAGATCATGTCTTTTTTAAGTCCAAGTTCCATGCCAATCATGCCCACTTGAAATCCTTAGTGAGTCATTTTGCTATGATGTTGTTTCCTTCTACCTATTTTCTTCTCAAGCATATCCAAAAGACACATGAAATAATAATCTAAAACAAAAGGGAAATATCATTAGGACTAGCCAATGTACTTGCTATCCATGCATAGTCTAATAATGTGAAGTTTTGTGCTTTCACTTTTGATTGGGACTAATTCTGTACACGTTGAGATTGTATTGAGGTAAGCTTATCCACAAGAGCTAATGCAATTGAAGTGCTTTTGATAAGGCTCTATGCAAGACATAAAAAACATTGTAAGTTAGGTTTGCAAGAATTTGGACCCATCTCATTAGGTTGCATATTGTGATTAAGTTGATGTAGGCATTTCCACTAAGTTAAAACAAATTTGAGGTTTAGGGTGATTGCACATAAAAAAAGTGGTTATGTCCCATCTCTAAACTAAGGCATGACATTACCACATTCAATCATCCTAACATTGTTTGGATAGGGACACATTGTTGCCCAACTCCAAAAGAACCACCCAACTCTACAAATTGGTTTGCTTATTATGTGATAAGTTGCCAACAAGGAGCCTTAAACCTCAACCTTGATTGTGCAAGGGACTTACGCCAACCCAGAGACAATTGTGTGATCACTAGTGTTCTTCAAATGCCCATATGTACAAACCCTAGGATAGCATATCACTACATTTCATTTGAAGTGAATTGTTAGGTTTTGAATACAATGACAAATCATCAATCACCAAACTAAAGGCATTTGGATGCTTGCTAACCAACATATGTCACAAGGTTTCTACCATTTCCCATTATGAAGAAAAAATATTATGGAGATGTTGACTTTCAAAAAGACTGCAAAAGAAGGATTGAGATAAGAAAACTTCATTTGTACTAGTCTTCTAAAATCTATAGAAGAGTAAAGGAACCATACTAGTGCCGTCAAATAGTGGCATGTCTCTTGCATGTGTACAAGAAGAAAATAAAGATTTAAACACATAGGCAGGTCATGATGTTAAGCAATGCTGCCATTCAAAACTTAGACCTAGTGAGGGCGAGATGTGGAATATTAATTGTTTTAAATAGTTAGTGAAAATATAATTGATTTCAATATCAACCATCTCAGCCACATTTATCTATTTACATTAGTGCCTTGATAGGTTCTTAAACCATGCCTATCGATTGCATTTGCATGCATCACATCTAATAAAGCCGTGATCTTTTTTAAGGGGCACTCTAGTTCAATTCCAGAGCAAGATTTTAGGCCACATACTTGGAGAGCATGACTTGGAGATGTTGGTATGTGACCTATAATTAGAAGAAAGGGTTAATCTAACATGGCCATGAGCCACATTTGAAAGTGTGGTGCTTTTGACAATTTAACATGGTTTCTCTTACGCATAGCATGGCCTCAACCATGGCCGATTGTGGATTTCGATTTCAAAACTAGAAAGGCCATGGAAACTTGACAACTCCAACACCACTTCCCACTCGAGCTATGATTGAGGCCCTGATGGGAACAAGGTCTGCAAAGTTTCTAAAAGATGTAGTCCTTGGAGCATTTGTGGTTTTCACGTTTCTATCCTTTGGGCAGGAAATATCAAGAAGAATGACATAAGGCACAGCATGAGAAATCCAGCCTTTGGAACCACTACTAAGTTGGACTCACGAGGGGGGGGGTTTGTAGTGAGAGGTGGTCTAAGCTAAAGCGTTAGACATATCAAAAATTAATAATATATGCACATTTGTTCAACCTTAGGAAATCACCTTAGAAAATCTAGGCTTTGGAGGACGAGAGTCGAGACATGACGTGGATGGATGAAAAGGCGACCAGTCACCGCACTTTTTGCGAAGCCCACGGTCTGACGTGGCAAGACAAGAGGCCGTGGAACGCTCTGCCATGCCGCGTGGAGGTCAGGGCGAGGGAATCTTGTCCGGCGGATTCCTCCGTCCACGTCACTGTCCACGGGGTGGGCATGGCCTGCATTATTGAGAGATCTCGGATGCCACGTCACCATTTTTTTTCTTTTATTTTTCTTTTTTTCTTTTCTCAGCTGGCATCCATGCATGATTATTCCATGATGGCTACCCCCTGCTGAAAATCATGCATGTACTGCAGCTTTCTCTCGATTTTCTTTTCCAGATCTAATTCCCTTCTTTTTTGAAATTTATTCTTTCACCACTTTAATTTCGATTTTTCGTAACTTTCCTTCTTCCTTTTCATTTTTGTAACTTTCCCACTTTAGTTTGGAATTTTTGTGGCTTTCCTCCTCCTTTTTCATTTTTTGTGACTTCCCTTCTTCTTTTTGTTTCTTTATTATACACATTGACCTGCAGGCTGCATTGCTTGGTCTAGAAGATTCGTTAGTACAAATCTCTCTCTCTCTCTCTCTCTCTCTCTCTCTCTCAATGTGTGTATGAAGCCACCACAATAGTCAAGGCAAGAAGAAGAAGAAGAAGAAAATTGGATGTGGATCTATTGTACCTTGCACTATCTATTTGCCCTTACTATGGTAACCATCAAGTGTTTTCTAGGGTAAGCACCAATAGCCTCACAAGGTTAGGTAACAACATCCTTTTGTCACTAGGTTACGACCAAGTGTTTTCTAGGGTAAGAGCACAAATAGCCTCACAAGGTTGGGTAACATGACATTCATTTGTCATTAGCCAAGGTTGGTTGAGTGGCACTAAAGCTTGGCTCGTGCAATAAACGTAAGTGATGTAGAACACTCTCATTCTTTCTCAAGCCCACTATGTAAGTCCTGTAGAATCGTAAAATACAATGAGGAACAATTCACCACCCCCAATGGCCTCCCTTGTACATCATATTTCTCTTATCTATGGATTTAAGAATGAGTTTGATTAGTCTTGTGTTGATCTCCACCAAGAACTTCTCAACTAGCCTCACCTTATTGAGCATTTGCAAAGGTCAAGTGAGGACTTTCTCCAAAGACATTGAATGGCCTCATCTAGGATCTCCTCTAGCCTAGGAGAATTTTCCCCTTCATTTTCCCTATTGCAAACTAGATCTGCTCCCATAGAGAAAGGCTTATCGAGAATAAATTATCTTCCCTCTCCAGGGTGGGTGTTTTTGTATCTCTAAGAAGGAAGCTAACTTCTCCTTATTACCTTTTAGTTCTTCTAGCTTTGTGGCCACTATGGTAGCAAGATACCCAACAAGGTTGTCATTGTGTCTTTTTCATATCTCAATGCATTCCCTTCATTATCTTCAATCATAATTATCTTCTCTCCTTATGTTTGACTTTTTGAAGCCTCTGCAACATGGTTTTCTGCATGGAAGGTGAATCCACAATGTTGTGCTAAATCTTGAATTCTCCATGGATCATGCCCCCACTTTGGGAGGTGTTCTTGTCCTTATCAAGATGGGTTATGATTAGGCATATGACATAATCAATTGGAGATTCATAATGGAGGTGTTAGTTGCCCTAGACTTTGGCCATGGATTTATTGGAATGGCTCAAACATTGTTCTCAAATGTGTCAACTATAGTATATGTTAATGGAGCCACCATTGCTCGCTTTTCTTTGGAAAGATTAGTGTGTCAAGGCTACCCATTAGCACCTTTATCATTTGATACAATCACTGACCCTTTGCATAAGAATTGGGATAGGAAAGTCCAACATGGGGTGATCAAGGGACTTCCTCTATTGCATGATCATAAATTGGTTTCCCAATTCTTCACAAATGACAACTCAAACATTATGGTAGAATAGTGGATGTGTTGCTTGTCCTAGGCTTTGGCCATCAATTTATTTGGATGATTCAAACATTGTTCTCAAACATGTGAGCTATGGTATATCTTAATGGAGCAACCTTTGCTCCCTTGTCTTTGGAAACGTCACACCAAGGCTAGCCATTAGCACCTCTACCGTTTGCTGTAATCATTGACCCCTTTTCAAGAATTTGCCTTGGAAAAAGTGCAATAATTTGTCTTTGGAAAGGTCGCACCAAAGCTAGCCATTAGCACCTCTACCATTTGCTATAATCATTGACCCCTGTTCAAGATTTTGCCTTGGAAAAAGTGAAATAAAGTCATCAAGGGACTTCCTCTACTACATGATCATAAATGTGTTGCCCATTTCTTCACAGATGACAACTCAAATGTTGTGGCAATGTAGTGGAGGTCAAGTAAAGACTTAATTAAGGTGTATCCATGATTTTTTGAGCTATTAGTCTCGCTTATTAGCCAACATAAATCTAAATCACTGATATTGCAATGCAATGAGCTAGAACATTGGCTTCTATGATTGATTCTTGCATACTTAAGTTACTTGTTGGGCATGGGATCATGATGAAGCAAAGGGTGGAATGTATGGAAGCAAAGATCTTGGAGACAATGAAGAAATGGAGTAGCCATTGTAAATGCTAATTAAGGAATGGTTGGCCAAAGTGACATTGAAGGTTGGGGGGCTTCACATATTAGAGTGGTACATTGTTCTAATGTCAAAAACAAATTGAAAATTTTTAAATCTAGCATGGACCAAGCTTTGGTAAACTCTTGGAAGACTCCATTGTAGACTTGGCCTAGATAGAAGGGGAGATATGCCTCTTCTTCAATCTATATAGACTTTTCAGTAGGCACATGACCCCCACATTTCTCCATTTGAAGAGAATCCTAGACAAGCTAGGAAGATTAGTGCCAAAAGATTGCAAAAACCATTAGAGATATGGATCATCGAGAGCAAGATATGTGGCTAAAGGAAAGAGTTAAGTCCCACTTCATGCTCATCCAAAGAGAATCTTGGTGGCTCAAAGGAGGACTGGCACAAAGGAGAGATGAGTGGCCAATATTCAGAAGAATGTTCAAAAGACAACATCACCAAGTTTCTCATGTCTAAGATAAGCAAGGTGATTTGGAAATGTAAGAGGATGAGGTATTTCTCAAGGAGACAACTAATCATTAATGCATGTGCAAAGAGCATGGGCCTTATAGAGGGGTGGTTCCC
This sequence comes from Lygodium microphyllum, assembly GCF_053477565.2. Classification (NCBI taxonomy): domain Eukaryota; kingdom Viridiplantae; phylum Streptophyta; class Polypodiopsida; order Schizaeales; family Lygodiaceae; genus Lygodium; species Lygodium microphyllum. The sequence goes on along the minus strand of NC_141163.1, from coordinate 77,028,482 downwards.
GCACTTGAAGTTCAAAATGCTGTGGAGAAGAATCACACGAGTTTGGAAGGCAATGCCATCATTGCAACTAAAAATGGTATTGTGGAAGACAATGATGAATATGTTTCAACCAAGGATAGGGTAGGGAAAAAAATGGTATTCGCACCCTCTATCCCTTGTGCAAAAGGGATGGAGAGAATGATCCACACTTGATCTAAAGGTACACTAAAACAAGGTATACTCTAAGTCTTTGGAGAGAATGGATAAAAAGGGTTGGGTTTGCCAAAGGGGTGACTATGAAGACAACATTGTTTGGAGATCAAGGATCCTTGAGTGAAGAATCATTGAGGGTGCGAGACTTAGAACACGCTATGGCAATTGAGAAATGGGAAGCTTTTTGGAAGAGTATTACCATCTAGGACTTTGAAATAGCTTTGGCATCAATTAAAGGGTGATGTATCCATTGCTTTGAGAGGAACTAGTAGGCAAAAGTGGATACATAAGGTTAAAAGGTCATGCAAGTGTTAAAGAATTTATCTTCCTTTTGGAAGTGCAAAGAAAGGTTCTTTTGTGGATATCTTTGTAATGTACCTTTTATTAGAGATGTTGTAAATGTTTTTCCATATTTTAATTTATTTATGCATGATAAAACATTTCACCATCCCCAAAACTAAAACAATACATTGTATTATACAATATCAATAGAGCTCCACTGCCTATTTTCTTGCATTATCCAAGCAATCAGCACCCTCCCATTCACTCAAATAAAAAAGTTGTCTGCATTATGGAGATGATGCATGACAACCAAATAGCATTAATTTTCAAGTTTAATGTAAAAACTTGTAAGGTGGGATATGCCCCTTTAATACATTTAGATTGTTCCAATCATGTCAAACTATCACAACCACCACCACCACCATCATCATTGTTGCTGACAAATGCAGTTGCCATCATAGTTGTCATTGTCATCATCATCATCATCATCATCTCCTCCTCCTCCTCCTCCTCCTCCTCACACACACACACACACACACACACACACACACTCTCTCTCTCTCTCTCTCTCTCTCTCTCTCTCTCTCTCTCTCTCTCTCTCTCTCTCTCTCTCTCTCTCTCTCCCTCTCCCTCTCCCTCTCCCTCTCCCTCTCCCTCTCCCTCTCCCTCTCCCTCTCCCTCTCCCTCTCCCTCTCCCTCTCCCTCTCCCTCTCCCTCTCCCTCTCCCTCTCCCTCTCCCTCTCCCTCTCTCTCTCTCCCTCTCTCCCTCTCTCCCTCTCTCCCTCTCTCTCTCTCTCTCTCTCTCTCTCTCTCTCTCTCTCTCTCTCTCTCTCTCTCTCTCTCTCTCTCTCTCTCTCTCTCTCTCTCTCTCCCTTGTTTGGATTCAACCTTATTGCTCATTCCATAAGTTTCCCACCTCTTAAAGCATGCTATATTACATACAAAACAACCATCCATGTCTTCATATATCCATACTAATTTTACTCGTTATTATTATTGTTGCTTCAATCTATCACTCTATATGTTGTACTCTCTAGATATTGGGACCTATGGTGAGGGTGCGAGTCTAGCATTCCCTACTTGTACAGTGTGATCTTTATGTACATTAACTTTCTCAACTTGTTCTAAGCATAGATAAAAATCTTCAAACAAAATGCATTCATGAGATCTAAATATTATGATGAGCTTGCCATGTCTTTTATGGATTACGTATTTCTTAGAATGACCTACAATAATTAACAAATGTTATGTGAATATGTACATTCCTACACATCGTTATCATTTGCATTTCTCTATTTTAGGGTAGGATTGTGCAATTCTTTCAAACAATTCACTATGATATTATGAGAAATAACTACTCATGCCCAAGTTAAGCGCTTTAAATTTGGCAACATGAGTGTATGGGAGCCTTTATTCATGTTGAAATAAGGCTCTAGATGAGTTTCATTCAATGCCTTAACGTGCAAATGTAACATGAGATTCTTGTCATGCATGAGTAGAGTGCTCTCCACCTCCTCAAAACGGGGACTTTGAAGCAATGGGAAGGTTTGTTAGCTTCCATTATCCCTCATTACTACACATTGTATGGTAAAGAGTAGGATTGGAAAAGAAGATGGATTAAAGTTTGAAATAAAATATGCTTCATGTTGGAGTTTGGAAGAAGAAAATAAGTGTGAAGGAGAGTACAAAACAATCTACATAGTATATGATACCATTATGAGAGAGAGAGAGAGAGAGAGAGAGAGAGAGAGAGAGAGAGAGAGAGAGAGAGAGAGAGAGAGAGAGAGAGAGAGAGAGAGAGAGAGAGAGAGAGAGAGAGAGAGAGAGAGAGATGATGCTCAAGCAAAGTATTTAAGTTTTTTCATGTGATCACACATGATGAGAGAGGCCAGGCTCAAATAGAGCTTTCAAGATTTTAGATGTGATGAGAGATCAATTGAGGAGAGAGAAAAGCTTCTAGGTTTTGGCTTCATCATATTGGGATTTATATATGAATATATTGCTTCTAGAGCTTATTGTAGCTTATGCAGGATTCCTGTGAATGTGGGTGTGTTATGATTTAAATTGAATTGAAGAATCTTGTCAAATAAGAGTTTTTAAGGCAATTGCACCATTTTTTTGTGAGGTCCAAGTTACATATTGTCTAGCATATGAAACATTTCAAACAATTTGAGTGACCCTTCCAAAAAGATGTTGCATCCATCTCTTTTAGTTTTGAAGGTTAAGGTAGGTCACCAACAAAATCATGTGTGCACCATTGTTTACCAAGATTTTGGCATGTACCTTGCATGTTATAATTTTGGAAAACTATTTTTGTTGAGAATGGATAGCTAATGTACCCAAGCACAGAATTAGACCTATGACTGGCCATAAACCAATCAAGATAACTCTCAAAGGGCACTCTCATTTTCACAAATCACACAGAGAACCAATATTTATACATTTGATTGTTGAGTGGTTGTAAATAATGAAGATGATGAAAACAATGCCAGGGTCACACTTGCATAGTGGCAACTTTTAAAACACGAGAAACTTGGGAGAACTTTGGTGTGGTGGCAAAGCCTCAAATGAGGAGCAAAATCACCACCTCTTCTTCCTTGAACCTTTGGAGATAACTATGTGAAGTGAAAATAGACATTTGCAAGATTTGATTTGTAGATTAATCATCCACATGAAAGGGTTCATATATGCAAAAAGTATCTCTCTTATGAGCTCTTATAACAAAACTATGCTTGGATTGTGTGACTAAAATAATAAGAAACCATTCATAAAAGCAATTACGGTGGTGATGTATAGTGTTGTGAACCCACCTTAGCCTAATGGAACGCTTTTGGACTATTATAATATGACAATCATATGCAATGTAATTCCAAATAAATTCTTACCTTTTAAGGCAATGTGGTTTGATGATGATTTTGGTTGAGGTGGACATATTTGACAAAATTTCTAGTATCAAACAACTTTAGGAACAAGTCAATGTGTGACAAGTTAATTACATACCCATGTTAGATGATAGAGTAGGGACCCCCACATACAATCGATATTGAGATTGATTGAAGTCTAAATTTGGAGGAGAAGAGAATCTCTTTTGGATCTTGATTGCCATAGATTTGCCATTCTCTCACAATAGGACAACGGGAATCGCGATATTGATGAGTAAAGGGATTAATGCATATGCCATCTTAAATACATGAAAAAACCATAAATGTGTATTTGCATTAACAAATAGGAGAGAAACACATAAGTACAATCCGTATCGTCAGGCCAAAGAGTATTCTAGTGCTACTCAAAGAGTATCCTACAATGTTTATTTTTGCAAGTCCCCTAGGTTTTTTTCCATTGAAGGGGTCATGAACAAGTGCCTTTCTTGTGGAAGGGCTTTTTCAAAATTTTGACGTTCGATAGACATGTATTCTAAAATTTGCATTTCTAGCTAATAGAATAGTATTTGAGAAAAAAAAAAACTATGACATTTATATAAGCCATCTTGTTGGTTTTTCATGTCCATTAATTTAGAAAAATCTAATACCGACATGATATGATGATAGAATGTTTAAAACTTAGTGCAACATATGAGTAATTATTTAAGCATTTAAAAAATTATAATGCTATCACCAAAAATAAAATTGCAATGCCAGGTTGAGGCAACAACTCAATCAATTAAGATAGTCTAGAAAGGCAACAAGATAGCTCTACAATCATCCATAATCTCAAATGAAATAGCAATACAATCACAGCATAACATTACTTATACTTTCTTATATCAACTCTATTGCTACCACATTAACATTGTGATGAGCTTTTAATCCATCCCATGTTGCATAGATGGCATCCCAATCAACATCTGTAGGGTCCTTAGCACCATTTTATGAAAGGAACATGAGTTGATTCAAGCTCTTGAGTGACAATCTATTGCGATCATTGGACTTGATATGATTCGTTTTGGAGAAACCTCTCTCACAATCAACTGTGCTTGCAACAATGACCAAGCATGCATGCCATAACTACCCTTCTATAACAAGGTTTGTAAAATCATGCCCTTCTCTAGGAAGGGCAAATTTTTTTACTTGCCCTTCAATAACAAGGTTTTAAAAATATTTGCCTTCTCTTGAAGGTCAAAATGCCTCTAGAAGGGCTCCACAACCCTAAAAAAAAAACCCTGGTACTATCCTAGTGTAGTTGACTTCATCAATAAGTTGATGATATTCTAAACTTATCCTTCATGAGTGTGACTTACACAAGCACACACACATGAGGTAGGGTTTATGAAATATTGTTTGTTTGAACCACACATAGATCTTTGTCATCTCTTATTGAAGAGAAATTTAGAAATTCAATTAGTTTCTTTTTTGTGCTTTCCAAAAAATGTAACTAAAACTATGTATTTTGAGACACATTTTTCCTTCTCACACAGAGATGGCTCCAGCATGAAGCAAACTCATCTTTTCTCAAATGTTGATACGAGGGTACTTGTTAACAATTGTTACCTGAACTTGATATGACCTTGACTTTTTAACACATTGCCTTTTCAAAATGGCAGAACAATTCTTAGTAAAGCTTGTTGTTGAGTATGTAACAAGTTGTGAAATTTTAAATGGCTAAAACATGAACAAGGGTGCATAAAGCATGCATAGGAGCATCACCCTTTTGTTATTTCTATTCCTTTCTAAAAATAACCCACTTAACTCAACATAACTGGAGGCAAATCTCCAAAGAAGAATCACCTTGTCACCATACCATTGTAATAACATATGCCCTTACATGCAATGCTAACAAACATAGTTTTGTATGTATAATATAACACTTTTGAGCTTTGCATTTGCATTGGTAGGGAATCTCATACACAACAATTTTTTGATATTTTCCCATGTGGGAAAAGGGCTTTTTAGTGTTTCGCATCATAAGCTTCCTCTTAGGAGGCACTACATAGTTAGCTAGAGGTGCTTGGGAAGAGGGGGTTGCCGGTTTGAGGTTCATACTTAGCTAGGTGTAGTTGTGGGTAGGGAATTGTTGGAATGGGTGCACCTAGGGTGGTAGCCCCCTTCCCCCAATCGCACCTAGTAGGTATGTGACCCCTCTCTTATAGAAGGTCATGATATTGTTGACCTTGGGCCAGTAGCCCCTTGGCCCAGTCACACCTAGTAGGTACGCAATCTGTCCCTCATAGAAGCTCATGATGTTGTCGACCTTGGACTAACAACCCCCTGTCCCTAATAGCAGTGCGTTAGGCATGTGGTCCTTCTCTCTCTCTCGACACGATAATACACAATGTGGGAAATATTGCTAGAATTAGTTCGAAACTCCTTGTGGAGATGTATTGTCAATAATCATTCATCACAATGCTGGTGCAGGAGCTCCTCATGTCTAGTACACGAACGGCATGTGACCGGAGGTCTGGAAGGCACAAGCGTGGGACACAGCCCTTGGACAAGATGGGCCTACCGGATCTTCTTTCTTCTTGCTTTTCTCAAGTTCTTTACATTTGCATTTCCTCACCTACACAGTAGTACACACACACACACGCACGTATATAACTGAGGGCAGCCATTACCCCTTCTCTCTCTCACACTCTCAGTGCGAACAGGTATGCTTCTTGCCTTAGACGCCATAGGTTCTGCAATACTCTGTTTTCCACCGTCCTAACCCTAAAGTTGCCTGTTTTGCGCTCTGTCTCTGCAGGTGTAACCGTTTCACGGCTCTTCATTCCTACTATCAAGCGCGTGCGCGTCCGTCTGCGTCTGCTTCTGCTTCTGCTTCTTCCAGTCGTTACACCAGGTGAGAGATAAGCCTCACGACAGCAGACATTTGATCTTTCCTTCTGGCCTAATTTCTTAACTTCTTCCGGCCGGAATCTTTGGCATCCAAAGGCCGCTAGTGATCCTTGTCCTTTTTCGCTTGTCTCCTGGCTGTTTTGAATACATCCCCCTCGTTTTCTAGTGGCTTGTTTTCCTGTTTTTCCAGATTTCGTTCTTTAAGGATGCCACTTGAGACCCTCCTTTGCTTCTCCTGTTCTTCGTCCGCGTGATCAATGCAATATTTTTTGTCTTCGCACTATAACCAGTTTTCTGATATCCTATTCATTATCAATGCCCTTGCATATCAGAGATTATCTCTAAGTTAACAAAAATCTAGATGAAGTCAAGGATTTGAGAGAACTAGATTTAAAGGAATGCCTGACACTTTGCATAAACGCATTTTTTTAGGTTTTGTCTTCGCACTATCACCAGTTTTCCGATCCGCTTGTTTCCTATTGGAGTTGTGTTATTCCTTGGTGTTCGGTACCTGCCCATGCTAATTGTAATTGCACAGCATTCTTTCTTTTTACCTGGCATGCTCATGTCTTAAACGTTGCTTCTTGTCCTTGTAACTCTCATTCATGTGTTCAAGGATTTCTATGGAAGGAAAATGGCTCGCTGAGTACTTTCAGATAATACATTGTTCTTGAAGCCTTTGCTGGTCTGGCACATGCCTATCAATCCATGGGAAAGCATTTGCACTTTCTGAAAATGTCTTTGGCCTATTTTATTATTATGCCGACAGGCAATTTGCGGTTCATCATGCAGAAAATAATCTATTTTAATCTTCAGCAATGCATCACATGTGAGTATCCTTGCAAGGCAAACCCAGGAACTTGCTATCGTTTCAGTTTGCCCAGGCAATTTGGTTGTCTAATGCTTGGAGGTGACGGGAAATGGAGATAAAACTGTATATTATACAGTAGAAGTTTACTTGGACAGCCTTAATTTTTCCCAAATCAGTGGACTGCGGAGGAATCAGTTCAACCCTACCTATGTTGCTTTTGGTCAATTTTGGGGCTTATGTTTTGCAAATGTGTCACTCTTCTTAGCTCGTGCCTTTCAGTCTGTGTTTGGACTCCTAGTTGAGATTGATTTACTGTAGCTAACAAAACTGTAACTGAGTTGTGAGTGGCTGAGTCCAAAGGGAGTTTGTAACTTCAAGGTCGGGGTGCTTAAATTTCTGCTAACTTTTGCCCCTTCATTATGTGATGTGTTTATGCTTACCTGATAAGGATTGTTTCTTTGAATTTTGGGTTTCTAGTTGTTCTTTTCAAGAAAACCTTACTTAGCCGGTTTGTGGCAGAACTTAGTAAGGTTGTGCCTGTCAGCCTACATAGCGTTCAGCACAGCTAAGTTTGCTATGTTTCTCTGGACAATTGCTTGAAAATCCCCGTTTGATGATTTATGGCCAGAGATCTCTTGGGAAGGTGTTCTCTGTTTTTATCTGAACCTGTTATATTTGGTTCCAGTAAAGCAATCTGTACTTTTGTCTTCTTATTTGGTGGGTCAACCTGCTTCCTAAAGTTTGATCTGACTGTTGAGATCTCAGTTTTTGATCAATCTATTTGCATTTTCTCCCTTCCTAACTAGTAGTTCGATCCTGGCTTCTGAAGTTTGATGGGCTAATTTCTGCCAGAGTTTGGTTAATTCTCCATTCTTCTCTTTGTTGTTTTCTTGCAGTATAACGACTGAATGCTATAATGGAGAGTAAAGGTGGTAAAAAATCTAGTAATCTACAATACGAGGCTCCTCTTGGTTACAAAATCGAAGATGTCCGACCACATGGAGGGGTTGAGAAATTCCACATTGCTGCCTACTTCAATGTATGTTTCTTAAGCACATTTTGTCTCTGGTTGTTTCTGCAGCATAATTGTTGCATGTTGAGCATCTATAATAGTCTTCATAACATATTTTTGTGCTTGCCAAATTGTTTCTGTGCAGTGCACAAGGAAACCATCCTGATGCTTCACTTGAGCTGCAGTTGAAGTAGGCTTGGAAGTTTAGCTTGCGCTATCACCAATTAAATATCAGAAAGATTTGAGGGGTGCATGCCAGGAAGTTTGCAATCATAAGCAGCCTTTGATTAAGCTCTTTTCCTACTACTTGTTTCTCCTCTCAAATTAGTGATCAGAATTTCTGGACTGGCAGTATGGGTATTCTCTTTCAGACAGAAGAGCGAGTGGTCCCTGTCGACTGCAACAGCTCTGGAGGTTTTGAAGGATTTGAGAAGAGGTTGGAAATAGAGTTCTTTCCTGATAATGGTAGTGATGCAAATGGCTTAAGGGCTTTGTCACGGACTGAACTGAATGAAGTGCTTGGGGCTGCCAAGTGCACCATTGTTGCAGAGCTAAGCAACAGTCAGCTTGATTCTTATGTGCTCTCAGAGTCTAGCTTGTTTATGTATCCATACAAGGTGGTCATGAAAACTTGTGGTACTACAAAGCTGTTGAAAAGCATTCCCATCCTGCTCACTTATGCATCTCGTTTGTGCTTGAAAGTGAAAGGCTGCAAGTACAATCGGGGCTCTTTCTTTTTCCCTGAAGCTCAGCCATATCCGCATGGCAGCTTTTCTGATGAAATAGAATATCTGGAGGGCTTGTTTCATCATGCTGGATATGAGTGCAAGGCTTCTGTGATGGGTGATCCCTCTGAGGAGTTGAACTGGCACATTTTCTCAACATCAGTGGTGCCAAATGTAGTGGCATTAAATCCTGGAATGCCAGTCTACACCTTGGAGATTTGCATGCCCAAGTTGGACAATATGAGAGCCTCCAACTTCTTCAAAAAGACTTGGAGCTTAGCTGCTGAAATGACACTGAATTCTGGTATTGCAGACTTGCTTCCCAATTCTCAAATTTGTGATTATGCATTTGAACCTTGTGGGTATTCTATGAATTCAGTGGAGGGAAATGCCATCTCCACAATTCATGTGACTCCTGAAGATGGGTACAGCTATGCCAGTTTTGAAGCAATGGGTTACAACCCTGAAGAAATGAACTTTCCAACCCTGGTGGAAAAGGTTGTATGCTGCTTTAGGCCTGCTTTGTTTTCTGTAGCTTTGCATGTGACTGGCTTTGTAGCCAATTGTGATGAGCTATGGGAATCTCCTTTTTCACCTGTTGGCTATCTTTGTACCCAAGCTAGCATGGAAAGGCTTGCAGGAGATGGTGTCGTGGTCTTCTATTCTTTCAAAGAAACCAAGCTTGATTTTGCACCGGCTTTACCAAGCAGCCAACTTCAGGTCGGCCTAATGGAACCAATGAATAGATACCGGAAAACAAAGGTGCCTGATAATGCAATCCAAAAAGGAATGCAGCGTGTTTTGCAACAACATCTCAAGCTTGGGCAAATGAATTGTGAAGTTAAGGAGTTGGTATTGGCCATTGGTCCAGTGGTTATTGGCTCTACAAACAAAGATGTAGACCATTTGATTAAGGAAAGGATCTTAAATGTCCGACCAGAAGATGCTTTTTACGTTATGGATATTGGAGCAGTGCTCAGATTGTGGAAGACATGGAAACTGCATTTGCCACGTGTTCATCCATTCTATGCAGTTAAGTGCAACTCTGATGTCGTGTTGTTGGCCCTTCTAGCTGCTCTTGGTGCTGGTTTTGATGTAGCAAGTAAGGCGGAGTTGGACATGGTTAGATGCTTAGGTGTTGGTAATGACAGGATAGTGTTTGCCAATCCATGCAAGCTGCCATCACACATTGCATATGCTGCCAGCCACAATGTTCACCTCACTACTTTTGATTCAGAGGTGGAACTTTACAAGCTGAAAAAAGTGAATCCACAGGCTGAAGTTGTTCTACGAATTCGGGTTTGTGATCCAGGGGCCAGGTGTCCCCTTGGTGTCAAATATGGTGCTGAAATGGAGGAATGCCATGGTTTGCTTGTTGTTGCCAAAAGTCTTGGTCTTCGTGTTGTTGGAGTTGCTTTCCATGTGGGGAGTGGAGCATCTGATCCTTCTTCCTTTGCAAAAGGAATTGCCCAAGCACGGGAAGTATTTGACATTGCTATGAAAATGGAAATGACTTCTCTCAGGCTTTTAGACATTGGCGGGGGGTTTGTTTCTGATGGTGGTCATGGTGTCAGCTTCTCCTCTGCAGCTTCTGCTATAAATGATGCCCTAGAGAAGTATTTTCCTTGTGATATGGGAATTACTGTGATAGCAGAGCCTGGACGATTTTTTGCAGAGGAATCATTTACCCTGGCTACACAGGTGTTTGGGAGTCGGCTACGTGTGAGAGATGGGCAGAAACTGGCGGAGTACTGGGTCAATGATGGAGTTTATGGTTCTATGAACTGCTTGCTGTATGACCATGCTGTTATATCTGTTCGAGCATTGCATGTTTCGAGTAACAACACTGTTGATGTTAAGGTTGGGGATGAAGGCCTTCTGTCAACAGTTTTTGGACCCACTTGTGATGGCCTGGATACTATCATGCAGAATGTGTGGCTACCGCAGATGCAATGTGGTGATTGGCTCATATTCCCAAGAATGGGTGCATATACAAAGGCAGCAGCCTCTAGTTTCAATGGTTTTGACATAAGTGACATAAGCACAGTGTGTGCCTGCTCAGCAGTTATATGATTCTGCAGCAGTGAGAACTCTGTCACGACAGAGTGGTTGCATGCAGGTGCAGTCTGACATTTCAGCTTACTGGCTCTTTGTCTATGTTCTTTACTTCCTCTATATCTAAATAACTTTATCATCAAATGAAGCAAGATTGAAGTACCACAGAGGTGGTGATGCTTGCTGTTTGTCATTTATCTTAGCACAGTATGGTTTTAATAGGAACAAATCTTCAAGATTTCGCATTATACATACTGAAGGTGCTTGTTTTGTTCACTTGCTCTTTAATATATCACAGCAGTGCTGGAAATGAATACCACATCTCTATGCGACTTTTAGAAGATGGGGTTGTCAGGTTAGCATGGAGCGCTTATGAAAGATTTCACATTTTGGACTTTTGCTTATGAAAGATCTGTAAGCTAATCACAGTACCTGATTGAGCTTCATCAGTAGTAAATCTTTATGTGGGATCAAGATTGCCTTTGCTGGTGTGAGGTCTGGAACTGCTCCCCTATTCACCTCCCAGGGAGTGTAAGATAGATGGTACCAGTAGATCCAATTTGCACATTTCATTGTGTCAGGATTTTCCGCAATTTTGGTCCACCGAAACGCTTCACCTTTCTTATCCCTTCCAAGACTTGGAACTCTACAAACCCAAGACTCAGTATCGTTTTATTCTGGTCTTGTCGCTTGAGATTGAAATTAATTATCAATCGATATCGTCTCTAGACTATCGCTCCTGCATTCGCTACCATGGGAGTGTACGGTAGGTAGTAGAAATTTAAAAAATAACGCAAAGAAAATTGAAGATAAAATATTCAGATTCCATGCTCACACAAGTCACATGGTAACTTTTTGTCACCTCTTTTCTTCGAATTTGTTGCCTTCTACATACATACATACTTTTTTGTTCTCATGAAGTATGCAATGTACCTTCCTCACACAGTCTTTACAGCTATAAATACCCAAACACACACACATACTTTCATTTACCCTTTCGAATCCATAAACTTAAGAAATCAATCTAGTTCTTGCTCTTAGAATGTGAGACACACAATTGGATACAAGCTTTTGAGAGAGACTATTTGAGTCTAGTTGGGGTTTTTACCAAGGTAGAGATTACAATTCTTATATTCACAACATACCAAAATATAGCGAGTAATGAACCAATTGGATCTCATAACCAACATGTTGAGTGAGTAATGAATCAATCAAAATAGAGTGAGTAACAAACCCATTGGATCTCATAACCAACATTTTGAGTGAGTAATGAATCAATCGGATATCATATTCAACATTTTGATGATGCATTTATGCATGATAATAGATTGATTTGCATGATCTTGATATGTCTATGAGCACACAAAGATATACAACAATGGTCTTTCTAGCCTCTACATAATCCATACAAAGATGAAAGGGGCTACATAGATTTTTATGTAATTATGAAGACATGACCCGCACATGCACACATAAAAACACACATCATACCAACTCAATATCCATGTATTCATGCTCTTGTATAACACAACAAATACATCTCTTGGGATTATGTTTTTCATTGCTAGATATACACATGAGCATATAAATCAAGAGCGAGTTGGTCTCTTGCTAAAATGATGAAGATCGGAACATAGGGAGTAAATCCCCCCTCTCACACACACACACACACACACACACACACACACACACACACACAGAGAGCAATAAGCTAGAACTTGGCCCCAAATCTTGTATTATTGGGTTGCTTTTATTCATCAAGGTTGCAAGGTTTTGTTATTCCTCAAAATATAACTAACTATCTATAGGGCAAAGTCAACAATGTTACAGAAGTGGAGAGATAGGTTATCCACCATGCATTTTAAGATATATTACCATAACATACTCTTTTTGTGGCACAATTATTTGTCATACATTTTACCATGTAGTTCCTAATAGTCATTCACCATACATTTGACAATGGCTTGTGGTTTAAGTATACATTGCTTTCCAATTGTAAACAAGTAGCACATTTGAAAAGAGAAAAAAAGAGATTCTTCTATAGCCATGTACAAGAATTGGACTCACTCTTGTGAAAGACTTTGCTTTGTGGTTCTCTTAATTTGATATCTAAATATCATGGGTGGTCATTGTACATGATAGCATGGAAGGACCAAGGTCCCATGATGCAAGAAACATCTTGTTACAAGTGAATCAAAGTTCTTATGCTACTTTACAACAATTTTACTTTACTCATGATGATCGATTGTGTAATCTTGGGCCCATACAAAATTATTAATTATAGAAGCATATATAAAAAAAGCCACCTATGTGACTATAGAAGCTAAGAGGCCTAACTAATCATGAAGTGGGACCAATATTGCACCATTTCTTTATATTGAAGGGATGTATGGGGGAAAGAAGGGGGCTGCTATATAATCCATGGCTTAATGTTTCTATCAAATTGAGGTAAGTACAAAGAATAATTTTTGAGTTCTAGAATGTTACTTATAAGGTATGCTAAGGAAGTTTATAGGTTGTTATTAGACTACACGAGTGTGAAATGATAAAGGAGAGGGATTTAATATGCAACAATTGAACTTATAGATAGAGCATTGGACATATCCATTGCTAAGTCTAGTCAAATCAATTTTAATATTTCATCCAAGAAGCATATTTGGCATTTAGGCATTGTTGGGCTTTACAACCTCAAATTTGGGACCATGGTAGATGTCCATTCCTTCACAACTTACCTCATTTGGCTCAATCTAGCTTTTTCCCAGATGGCTTGTACTCCGATCTCCAAATATTTAAATGCTTTCCCTACTCTCTACCAAGAATTAAAGCAATCACACAAGGCTCAAGAAGCTGTTTAGAGCGAACTTATCATTGCTCACCACTCTAGTAGTTTAGCCTCCAATGGTAGCTCCAACAACCCCACACACCTGGAGGCTCTAAGCCACTTCACCCTCTCTTCAGTTGCCACCACCCTTACTGATAAGAGAAAGGGAGAAATGAAAAGAAGGGGAATACGATAAGAGGAGAGGGGAGGTCTCTCCCAATATCTCATACACAATTTCACACACACACACACACACACACACACACACACACACACACACACACACACACACACACACACACACACACACACACACACACACACACACACACACACACACACACACACACACACACACACACACACACACACACACACACACACACACACACACACACACACACACACACACACACACACACACACACACACACACACACTCTCACTCTCTTGCTCTCAATCCCTCTCTCAAATAAGCCATGGAGATGGAGGAGGAGGAGAAAAGCTCAACCTCTCAAGTTTCCATACAAGACCAGAGATAAATTCATTTCTACACATTATATACATAGGGTTTCTTTTTGGGTGGATAGTCCCTCTCTTGCCAACTTATAATGTTTAGTCTTAAGCATAGGCCTCAACTTGCCTGCGTGATTTTAAAATGCATGCACAGCAATTTTCCCACTATGATATTCTAGTGCACACAAGGACTGTGGGACATTTAGTTTAACCTGTGAATTTATATAATTTGCAACCATGGGAAAATTATGGAACTCTTAAGTATGAATAGCTAAGGAATTATCAATAATGTTGGAGCCTTAAACATTTTCAAATTTTCTTTTCTATATTTTTGACTGTGTTTTTTTTTTCTATTTTTTGGACTCTTATCTATCTCCTTTTGTTATTTCCAAAAGCTAACCTTCATATGCTATGTTTGATAACTCTCTTTTTTAGTAGAGCTGATAGTTTTTTTAATTGCTATTTTTGGTAGCTTTGGTCTTCTTTTAGTATGTTTTAATTGTGCAACTTCCCGTTTAGCCTTTGATAGCTCATATATTGCTATTTTTCCTTAAAATTGGTTAACATTAACCTTTGCCTAGAATATGGGGGTCCTTTGACACACATTAGACGTGCAAAGGTAAGAACGCGAGAATAGTGCATGTGGGTATACCAGCACATGAGATAACAACAAATTTGGAAGAAGAAAGGAGGGTAGGAAATATATGTTGTAGCAAGTTGCCAGGTTCACGTAGATGCAAAGAGTCAATAGGTAGACGAGAGAGGTTGAACTGAACTAGGTCTTCTGCATCTTGGCATTCATTGAAAGAATTGGATTAGGAACTAAGGATCCCTTGAGGCAAATCTCACACCAACTAAACTCTTAACTAAGTGGTTGTTGGATAATTCGGCCAATGAGTGGAGTAGCATGGCATTAGCTCCCTCAATTCTAGTCGGATTAGGAATAGTATTCAACACTTGTAGCCAACTAGAAATCCCTATTGTTACAAAAAAAGTTGAGAAGTACAAAGCATGAGACGATCCATACAACTTCATGGAGTAGTTTGAAGAGGTCTACAGGGTCAACAACCTCTAAGACATTGGCCAACATATATAAGTTTTCGGGTTATGTCTAGGAGAGAAATGACAAACTTGATTTATTAGCCTCGGCAATGGTGAACACAATGAGTTTGACACACTTAAGGACCTTTTTATCAATAGATTTTTCGAAGTGGGATATGTGAATAAATTGATCATCAAACTGATAAACGTGTGTTCTTTCAAAAGAACAAGGAAAATATATGAGATTATATCACCCAAATGTGAAGTCTCTATAAGAGGATTGCAAACAATTGAATAATCCACCCAAAAAGCAGTCTCCACAATGTTCATTAATTGGATCAAGAATGGGGAACTTTACTCTTGCAACTAGTTTGAGTTTGCAAAGAGACACAATAGCCAAAATTTTCAAACAGATGAATCATGTTGATGACTTACTAAAGGAGAGGAATGTAAAAGCTATTTAGCATGCATGCATCATTATTATCCATAGTAAGAGATCCATGATTTGTATTGATCGTCCTATCTTAGATGCAAAAGAAAAGGGGAAGGGTGTGAAATTCACACAAGAAATGGTAGGACTTAATCTCAAGCTCATTAAAATTTAAGACACATTATGATGACCCACAACACCACATGTTCAATGTGTCCATTGCGGTAGCAATCATCTTCAATTATAATGCCCTAATCCACGACCTCACACATGTAAAAACTATGAAAGATAAATTGGGCATAAGGCTATTCATTGTCGACTATTGAGGAGGTTGTTATATTCTCGGCCCCACCCTCAACCATCCTATTTGATGAATAGATAGCTCAATTACCAAAGAGAAGCTCTGCTAATACTATCGATAACCAATGAACAAAGACTTGTAGCTCCTACAATGGTTATCAATTCAACAAGAATATCCAAACCACCTGGACCCATTGTCATTCATCCATCCAGTGATGCCCCCATGCATTTTGTGAAAGAGCCATTGGAATAAGAACCATACGTGAGTCTTTACATCACTATGACGAAGAGGGATATCCGATCTTGATGGATTTTAGGCTAGTCATAGTAATGGCTTTTGGTAGGGGACGAGGTCGAGGTATGGGAGGAAACCAACCATAGTAACCTCTCACTTGTTTGCCTTGTGTGGCCACCTAGGAAACATTTCATTGAGATGACTAGAGAAGTAACAAGCAAACAAAGACAAAGCCGACCTAAGATATCAAGTGTGGTGTCGCGTACCTATATGTAGATTGCCATCCTAGATGGAAACCCTCCACTAGCTTGGTAATTATGCCATTAGTATCACTTAAACTCTTTAGTGTTGAAACACACAAGGATGATGCTACCCCAATTCCCTCGAATGTTATGACTAGAGCCTAAAAGAAACAAGCTGGCTATTTTAGTGCATGGATCTAGTAACTTGGACACATTATCCATTGGTAAAAAGAACCTAATGAAGAGAAAGAAAATACTTGAAGAAAATCTTGTGCTCAAAATTGATAGCACCAAAATGATGATAAAAGGGAAGCAAGTTCTTGACATGGAGACATAAAGATATGCTCCAAAAATAAAGAAGAAAGGAAGTACAAAGATTGGTGAATACCTTGATCCAAAGTAGCACCTAAACATTGTAGATAAGGTTACAAGTTGGGTGAGAGAGGCATAAGTGCATATTCACAATACTAAACCAATAATCAAGAACAAGTTACATCTCGAGGGTAAGATTACCAAGAAACACTGTTACTGAACCCCAACCAAGTCCACCACTAGAGGCAGGGTATCAAAGGATATGAGAAGGAAAGACCAAACACGAGCCTTCTTGCCACATGGACCTCAACCCTAGTTTCCCTACCACTAGGACAACTACTGGAGCAAAGCTCTATGCTATGGAAAGTGCCTGATAAGTGGATAGAGGAACCAATACAATCAGAAATAACAATCTTGCAAGAGCACGATGTTGATGTGCATATAACTCTAAACCTTATAATAGGATTTCTACAAATAAACATGTTTTGAGAAGGGATGGTGATGCATGTAGTCCTTCCCATTGTTGCAGTAAGGGACTCAACCCAAAAAGGGATTGCTGACATAGGGGTAGGAGTAGCATTCTCAACCATGCAATTTTGGAAACTTGGGGTAATCCATTGGTGGAAATATCACACTTTAATGTTATGCTAGCCAATGGATTGGCCTATTAAAATAATGGGAATCTAGCTCTCAGTGAGCTTCATTTTTTGACTTAGACTAAGGTTCACAAGTAGGAGATGACCATACATGACACACATGATTGCTAACACTTTGTTCCTCTATTGTGATCTAGTGGAGCAAGAGATAGACACAAGAGTGTGATCACAAAACTTAATAGCTTAAATCTAAATTTGTGACATACACAATAGACTATTTTCTACTAGATTTTCACATGATAGACCATTTTCTACTAGATTTTCCATTGATGAGTGCCATCACTCAAAGTTAGCTAGGTCAATATACAGGGATGCAAGAGATTGAGAATTAGGTAAAGGAAAATAGCTATATAGTGGTACATTTGGCAACAAAGACTTAGAATTTACCTTCATTATTTGTTGAAACTACATATGTTGCATATGAACTTAAAAACTTATACCATTGTGTAGTAGATTTAGATGAGATACAAGCTTCAAGAGCACACAAAAAATGAGAGCACTAGATCATTCAAATATTGGAGTTTGAATCATCTAGGTGAGAATATGTCTTTTTGACCAAACACTAAAGTGCTTTGTAATAAACATAGTAATGGATGGATCCAATGCCGTATTCATAAGTTCAATTGGTACATGCTCAATCTCTCTCTCTTTTCAACATTTCACATTCATCTATTTTACTAACACGCTTTAAACTTCCTTGACACACCTCATAAGTGATAGTGTAGGATCAGATCATTCTTATTTGTATTCACCTCCATGACAGAAATGTTATGCCAAGAATCATGTATAATATTCCCTTTCTTTCTCCCATACATCCCTTTAATATAAAGAAATTGTTTAGTATTGTCATCCACTTTGTGATTAGTTAGGTCTCTTGGCCTCAATACTCCCACAAGTGTTGGTAAGAGCATACTAGCCTTGAAGATAAAGGTGTACTCTCTTCTACTTACACAAATCTCATTAAAATACCTATTGGATAGCACTTTTCATCAACTTTGGATCACTTTTCATGGGTCCTTCTCATACTCTCTTTCTATTAGCATGTTTGTAGCCATGGGACTTGAAAGCAAACCTTCAATTTGATTAACTAGAAGGATGTTAAGTAGCATATTCTTGTTGTTAGGCTTTAGAATAATTTTGCAATAGGGATTGTTTTTCAATTGGATTGTACTCTAATTCCTTTACGAACTAATAAATCCTAATGCCTTGCTTGTTGGATTATGCACTTGCACCCTCCACTACCAAGCTTTGTGTGTGAGCATACAACATGCCATCTCCATAAGATTCCCATGACACATTTTTGTTGAGGTGCATAATGCATTGCACACTTATGGATAATACCTCTTCTAGCCCCATAAATATGTTTATTCATGTGACATGGATCCCCCCCAATCAGTTCAAGACTAACCAACTTGCAACCACTATAAATTTCAATCATGTCTAAGAAACCTTTAAAGTGAACAAACATTTCTTATTGTGCCTTAATACATACAACAAAAAATGACCAATCATGTTGTTAATGAAGGTCACAAAATACAAGTATCCATTGATCGATTTGATTCGCATGGGTCCAAAACATCACTATGCACAAGCCATATTTTTTTATTAGCACACATGGATCCTTTTTTGCAAATGAATCATGATGTGCTTTGTCAAGAACAAAACTCTCACATACATTTTGAGTAGATACTTTTCAAGGAGGAAGATCAATCACTATATTTTTGCTTCTCAAATAAAAGAAACTACCATAATCAAGATGAGCAAACCGAGCATGCCATAATTCAATGTCAAGAAGACCAAGCACTATAATTTTCCTTCTCAAGCAAAGAAAATTGCCATAGTTAAGATGACCAAATTGAGCATGTGACAACTCCATGTCATCCATAATATTGGTATCAATATGTAATGGATCCTTTGATGCTCTTTTATCATGTATATCAGGTTGATATAGGTTATTGTACAATGTACCCATTAGAAGAAAGGGCATCCTTATCACCAGGATCATGGACATTACATTGACCCATGTGGAATTGAACCACAAAAATAGCCCATGCAATGGTAGAAATTGAAAGCAACTTATTCTTTATGCTAGGTACATATACACTTTTTCAAGCATAATAATTTCCCATCTATCACAATAATGGAAATCTATCCAATGCCTTGGATTGCATATGAAGCATTATTAGCACATATAATTGATTGCCCCCTTTTGTACATTATCATAAGATACAAACAAGACTTGAAAGCATGTTGTGTGCTTCGAGCCACCATTGTCCCAATACCATGCATTCCTATTTTCATCCCCCACTGCTTCATAAAGTCTAACCATTTCAACATAGTTCATTCACAAAATCTCAATTTATTGTGTCTTACATTAAAAAATAACATAAATACACACACAATATGATATTCTTATAGCTAGTAACTATTTTTAAATCTCTTTTCTCTCGTTAAACATGATTTTTAAATTTCTCTCTCTCGTCTTCTCTCTCATAAAAAATTATATTTTCATACTCTCTTTTCTCTCTTTCTCTCTTGACTCTATTGAGTCCTAATGGACACACACACACACACACACACACACACACACACACACACACACACACACACACACACACACACACACACACACACACACACACACACACACACACACACACACACACACACACACACACACACACACACACACACACACACACACACACACACACACACACACACACACACACACACACACACACACACACACAGAGTTGCCAGAGAGAAATAGTGAGAAATGAAGATAAGGGCCATACACAAATATGCACACATGCACATACACATACAGAGAGAGGCACATACGCACATGCACTACTTAATGTATTTTTAGTTAATAGCTTAATTACTAATAATTTTGTGTGTGTGTGTGTGTACGTGTGCATATGTGTGTAGAGAGAGAGAGAGAGAGAGAGAGAGAGAGAGAGAGAGAGAGAGAGAGAGAGAGAGAGAGAGAGAGAGAGAGAGAGAGAGAGTTACTTTGATTTTAAAAAAAAATTGAGAAGGGGGTTATCAGGAACCCTTTCTTGGTTTAAAAAATTTCACAAGTCCTTTTCATCTTTTCTTTGAGGAGATATGAAATTTTATAACACTAGATAGGGGGTTACCGGCAACTCCTTCTCGACAAATTTTTTTTTCATAGGTCCACTCAGAAAGATGGAGGAGACTTGTGAAATTTTTTTGGTTATGAAGGGGTTGCCAATAACCCCTTGTCCAACAAAAATAGAAGGGTTTTCTCGCAATCCCTTTCTTGGCGAAAAACACACACACACACACATTTTTAAATAGGAAACTAATGCAACATTCAAGAGACTATGTGCTAACCCTAGTGCAAAGAAAGCGTAAAGAAAATTAAAAAGACAGAGAGGAGAGAGTGAAAACGGCAGCCCAATGGAAAAAGATAGAAGAAAAAGAGCCAAAAGCACAATAAGAAAACTTAGAAGTCTAAGGCAAGTGCAAAAAGGGAAAGGCACATTTTAAATATAAAAGCCCACCCTAAATCCTTGTAAAAGAGCACCTAGCTCCCTCTATGCAATTTGTAAGTGTAGATGGGCATGGGTGAAGGAACCATGTAGATAGGAAGGGAATACCGAAAGAGAACCTAGGGTAAAATGGTCGATCATGTAAAAAAGGGATGGGCACCCAATGTTGCTGTCCTAAATTTGGAATTATACATACAGGGTTGAAGTATATGTGGTGCTTATTTGCTACTGTTGACAAATGCTTGGATCGTATCACTTGAGTGGTAGATGCTTTTTGGGATACTGTGAGCACTGAAAGCCCAAAGTCTGGACTGATTTCTTGTTGGTTATACTTGGGTATTGACTTATTGTTTTCAGGAAGGATACCTATCATCTTCAATTGACATACATACAATATATTTTGACAAGTTGGACACGTATCAACTCTTGCTGTGGGAGCTTTCGCTCAACTGCCAAGACCCATGGACCGCTTATTGTTTCAAGCGTTCCAAGCCGAGCACTAATGGCTACCTCTTACATAGCCAACATGCCATCCATATCTACGAGTGTAGTGAGCTTACCTCCATGCTGATCAAGTTACCTCCTCTCCCGCGCACTCCGATAGCTCCAGGATCCAAGTGCAAGCTTCAAGCAAGCTCCATCCTCAAGCTCCACGCTCCAAGCTCCATAGCCACGAGCAAGACAAGAGAAGAGAAGAGAAGAAGAGAGGAGAAGATGGAGAGCTTCTCCTCCTCGGTCCCTCACCCTCACTGATGGGACTTAAAATGGGCCGGCATTGGCTATGGCACCAGCCGGGTCTCATAAATATGACAGACAACCCTACCACATGGCCTCGCAGGCCAGGAGCGTCTAAAACTCACTTTGCACTAAATACTTATGACAATTTTGCATTTGTATCTAATATGTAGTCCAACATTCAACTTCCCTTCTCCTCAGAGGGAGATCCCATAGCATATAGGCATAATGTCTCGTAATACACACATAGGGAAGCACATCTGGACTGATTGCCATGGCTCCACTGCGACTCTCCTACACCTCAGGGATTAGCCCCAAGATGCGTCGCTAACATCTATGACATTTGTACAAACTCCACTCTTTCATAATTCAGCGTTCCAGGAGATTTTGATTTGCCTCACAAGACTTTCCCCACCGGAAGCACCCGTCTAAACCTACAGCTTGGGTTTCCTGTCCTCTCAGCGTTGGTCAAAGTTTTTCAAATAAGTGCAATGCATTCCAGGAGAGATACCACGTAGGATGCTTGATGCAAGGTGTATGACAATTGTACACATCCATTTTATGATTAAAAACAGCATGTGAGGTGCGGAAAACAACCCTTTCATGAATCTCAACTAAGCGTTACGCGCTGCGCTACTTTAGGGACTAGCATCGGAACTTCCGTGCTACTAGTCACCTATATTAATTATGGAATGATCTCTAAATGCTATGCACAAAGAGAGAGATCAGAATTTTTATATTTTCAGCAATTAGATCGCCACACAACCTTCACTATCCCCTCACCGTTTAGGTGTTGCTGCGATGCATAGGTATAAATGGTTGTTTTGTATCATTTTTGTATGTAAAAAGTGATAAACACAAACTATAACATAAAATACAAGGCCAAACTGAGGCTTGACCTCATGCTTTAACCTTGCCACACATTCACACACATGAATCTTATTTTTCTATAATTTTTGAGCGCAAAAAACCCAATTTTCTCTATTTTTTACTATTTTTCTCTATTTATTATTCATGAAAAATAGGTATATTCTGATTTATTTGTATTGACTCATTGTTTTGATTGAGATTTAACATTTTCTCTGGTTTTATTCCATTTTCATCTCTTTTCTCCAACTCAAAACCCAAAAAGACCACTAATTTCCACTAAAAATGCCATTTTACAGGTTTTAAAGCATTAATAACGACTCTAAATCATTACGGGTTCTGTGTTTTTGTAATTCCAGCCCTCAATGTAAAATTGAAACATACCGTGTGTCTTGCATGTTGCGGGTTTTTTAATCATTATTCTGAGCAGCCCACAGACTGACCAGCAACCATTCTTCAGTGCTGAATGTCTTTCCTCAGCCTTCTCTTCACCTTGAAGCAATCCGATCACAGCCACAAGCATTCTTCAGCCCCTCTTCTTCTTAACTTCTTGCACACGAATTGCCTCTATGCAGGAGAGAGAGGGAGGAGAGAGAAAGTATGGTTTTTTCTCTCTTCACTCAGTGCGTCATTTCCTGATCGGTTTGTGGCGATGGAGGGCGAAGGATAGATGCATTCCAAGGCCAGGAGGGTTCCTCCTGATTCACCCGGTCAGAAATCCATCATCATGGGAGAAAAGAGGGAGCGCAAAAAACTGACCCCTCCCCCCCCCCCCCCCCCCAATCGTTTCTTCGTGGCCTTTTGGGCCTTAAGCTCTTTTAATTAGAGCTTCTAAACTCTAATGAACTTAGCAGTTCATGACTTTGCATTCACACTCTTGGCCAAGTGGTTTTTCAGATTTGAGGGGGCAAACGACATCGGATTCGAGATCTGTCTAAATGGATGGCTCCGTGATATTGAAATCTACAAAGCTGGGCTCCGTCATGCTCTTTCTGGTTTTTGGATCCAGTAGCTGCTTCACAACCCCAAACCTTGCAGGGATTAAATGGGGGATCAAACGATCTCGGAATCGAGATCCGACACTTGCATTGGATTCCTGGCGTCATTTTACATCTAGGAAAACTCTAGGTCGACCATTCGCCACCGTTTGATTTCCATGAAAATAAGCACTAGCACTTTCGGGACTTGCCACTTAAAATCGTCCTGATTGCCACCGCCGCCTTCGAGGAAGTCTACTTTTTCCCTGATATTTGTAATTTTTGGCTATTTTTAAGCACTTCTCGGCATAAAAAATCATCTATCACTCACACACTCACTCCCTCACACTCTCACACTCCCTCTCTCAAGCACAAGCTCAAGCAAGCAAGAAGAAGAAGAAGAAGAAGAAGAAGAGGAGACCCACTTTTGGCCACACACAAGAATGAGCTTCTCATTCACTTTTTAACTTTATATACAAAACCCTAAATCCCTTTTGGGTGGTTATTCCCTTATCCTCTTTTTTACATGGCCGGCCGGGCCCTTTTTCCCATTGTCCTTCTATCTTCCTAGCTTCCTTTCTATTGCCCGTCTACATTTACAAATTGCACAGGTGAGAGCCTGACGCTCCTTAAATTAAATCATGATGCGCTTGTGCTCTTTTACAAAAGTATTGACTTGCGCTTTTCTTTGTGCGCATTTTTCCCTTATTTAGGATTTTTTGTGCTTCTTGTGTTTCTAGATTTTTCTTAGTGCGCCTTCGTCTTCCGTTTCACTTTGCCTTGGCCTTTGTCTTCTGCTTGAGCTTTTCCAGATTTTCCACCTTGTTCGTCTGACGGTTAACACTTGCATAGAGTGGCAAAACTGAATGAGATGTTTTGGGGCTATTTTGAGATTTGAATACTCTTGTTTTAACAGAGAAAATGTTGCTGGTTATAGCAGTGGATTGGCTATATTTGGTACTGCTACTTATATATAGTACAAACATTGATTCTTGTTTGGTCACATATCGAATCCCCAATGTACTGGGATATGTTTATGGTGGTTTGAGGATATTTTTGAGCTAAGAATAACGTGATTATTACAGAGTTTATATGCTGCTAGTCATAATAGGCTGCTTGCTTGTTATAGACTGTGGAAAAGTCTAGTGAATATCAGTATCAATTCTATGCATCTATTGATGCTTGTATGGACATAGTTTGTTATCGGGATGTTTTGCCACTATCATAGAATATTTTGAAGTGATTTGAGCTTAGTTTATGCTCAGTTGACTCTATTTTTTTCATCGTTGTAATACATTTTACAACAAGCAAGTTGTCTCAGGAAACTCTACCTGAAGAACTACAGGAAACTAGTCCTGAACTGCAGGAAACTGTTCCTGAATTGTAGAAAGACTGCTCCTGAAGTGTAGGAAGTCTATTCCTGAACTACAGGAAAACTGTTCATGGATTGTAGAAAGTCTGTCCCTGAACTGTAGGAAAACTATTCTTGTACTGCAAAAAGCCTTTTCCTAAACTGCATGAAAACTGTTGTTGAACTACTACAAGAAAACTGTTCTTGAACTGTAGGAAAACTGTTCTTGAACTGCAAAAAGTATTTTTCTAAACTGCAGGGAGTCAAGCGCTTACAGATTGCATATAGCATTGAATACCTTAGTTGCAAATATGGCAAATGCTCAAGGCAGTGACAATATCACTCAAATTGTGGGAGAGAAGCTTGATAACAAAAACTTTTCTCTATGGAAGTTTAGGATGCAAATTTTTTGATTGGTAGAGGTTATTGGGAGTTATGTGTACGGGGGTTGAATCTGAACCCAAATTGCTTGAATGGAATCCTACACAAGGACATCAGAAAGCTCATCGACAGTGGTCAGAAAGAGCTAGTAAAGTACTGCATTGGTTTTCTTTATGCATTTCTGATGCGATGGCTATGCAGATTACCAGTTGCCATTCCTTGAAGGATGCTTGGGATGCACTCATGAAGAATTATGGTAATGCCACACATGTAAGGAAGATACAACTAGAGCAATAGTTCAACAACATGTTTAGGAATAGAAGAGTATTCAAGCATACACGGCGGACATAAAGACCATAGCTGACCAGCTTGCTACTATTGGATCTCGTGTTTCTGAGGATGATATGATTGTATTGTTAAATATGCGAGATCTAGAGCATGGCAAATGCTGAAGCTATGGAGGATGAAAGAGAAAGAAGAAACTCATGTAGACATTGACCTCAACAAAGACAAATTGTCACACAAGTGAATTAGGTTCCAAGATTGAGACTTGGACTCATAAACACAATCTTGTGTATTGACAGTGACAAGACACTTTATTGGAAATAAAAGAGTACTATCATTGCATCAGAAAAAGAGTGCAAGTACAATGCTTTATAGGAAATGAGTGGTGGTACTTTCTTCTATTGTGCATATGGGATTTTGGTCCTGAGCTCTCACTGCTCCTCACAAAGGGACTGAAGTAGGTGTGAATGTAAATATCTCAACACCCCTCCTCAATCACAACCAGAAGTACAAAGCATATATAGGCTTTAGTGAAAGCAACACATGCAAAGTGTGGGCACACCATAAACATGGCAAAACACCAGAGGCTGTCATAGAAAAGGCTAAGTGTGGGTACCACAAACATGATGGACATCCAGAGGCTGTATCAAGGGCCTCACAAAGTGTATAGAGGATGTAGTACAAGGCTAACTGAGGAGTTTACAATTTTATGTTTGAGGCATTAGGGCTAGGAAATACAAAACTAAAAAAGTCTATCTGAATAGAAGGACTGATGAGGTTTATCCTTCTCCTGGTGGTCTTCTTCTTCTTCTTCTTCTTCCTTTACTCCATTTTCTTATTCTTCTTTGACTGCAACTAGATAGGCTTTTTGAGACCTCTTTTTGATGTGGCAGAACTTCTCGGTGTGTCCAATCCTTTTGCAGAAGTCACAGAAGAGCTGATCCTTATTGCCTTTGTACCTGTTGCCAACATATAATGCATATTCATCTCTAGAAGTACTTGGTTCTTCCTTAGTTTTTAGCTTATTTTCCTCCTCTAACAGTGATGCATGGATATCAACAAGTTCAGGGTTTGGCATATTAATTAGAGTTGTTGATACATTGTTATATTCAGGAGGCAAACTCTTAAGTAGCACACCGATGCAAAGATCTTCTTCCATTTCAATGTTGATTCCTGCAAGTTGGGTTAGAAGTCCTTCCATGTAATTTAGATGCATGGCAAGTGATGTGTTGGACTTCATTTCAAGCTTGAAAAACTCTATCAGGAGACCATACTTTGATGATTTAGATTGTGCACCGAACAAAGTGTCAAGTCTCTTCCATGTATCCTGTGAGGTCTCACATTTATCCACATGGTGGATATAGCTGTCGTCTAGCTCCAGTTTGATAATGGCTTGAGCCTTATCATCATTATTTTGCCAAGTGGCAGCAAGATCCACATCATGAGGCTTCTTTACTTTTCCAGTGGTAATGGCCCAGAGTCCCTTCTTCATCAGAATGAGTTTGATGCGGGTCTGCCAGGTATGAAACCCGACTCCTTTGAAACGAGCAGTTGGAGAGTCTTTGCCCATGTTAGACTTGTGGGAACAACAACAAATCAACTTCAAAATTATCAGAGTTAAGCAGCACAAGAGATAATCTTGAGTGTGCTATCAAGCAAAAAGTGCCAAAAAACACTAAGTGATCAGTATCGAGAGATACTTGTGGAGCCAAATGCTTGGTAAATGCTCAATAGGTCTTCATCGGTCTTCGAGCCAAATACTTGGTAAATGCTCAATAGGTCTTCATCAGTCTTCTATTCCCCTCCTTGATTTTCTTGTTGAACTACTTGTTGGGAACTCAAAGTGACAGAACTTTGAGTAGGATAAGAAGGATGGGAAGAATAAGATGTTTGCTTTCTTCAAGACCTCAAAGGATCTTCAAGCACTTAACAAATTTCTTCAAGACCTCAAAGGATCTTCAAGCACTTCCCCTCCTAAATGATTTGATGGCCCAAAGTTTTTTTGAGACCTCTATTTTGAAAGAGATCAGAATGACAAGATGTTAGTTTTGTGAAGGAAGAAGTGGAGAATGAGCTTATGATAGAGTGGCTATGACAGACTATTTCTAGGGTTTCAGACCCCTCTGTATTTTTGATTGCAGCAAGTCGCAGAGATGAAGGAATTTGACACAACACTTGGTTGCCAAGAAGCTTAAGCAATGGGCTACAATTGCCCTATGGTCAGTCGGGTGATTGCGCCCTGTAGTTCCACCGCTAGCTGTACGACTAGACATGGTGCATATTTGGGCTACAGTGGAGAATGTCACCAATGCCGAACCAAAACGGCACCAACGTCATGATGTAGGGTAATAGGATGCTGTGCCTTGAGCAGAAGAACACATTCACAGAAGAAATCGTGATGTATTACGACCTGTAGAGTGAGAACAAGAGGCTCCAAGCACGATAGGTTCCGTAGGCTATGGTTGCCATGGAAGGTCACTTGGAGATAGGGATAGAGATGAAGTTAGATACGCACCCTGAGCTTGGACTGAGCTAGAGAGCGACTGAGAGAATAGATAAGAAGCTTTGCAATGTAATGCTGAAGCTATGGAGGTTGAAAGAGAAAGAAGAAACTCATGTAGACATTGACCTCAACAAAGACAAATTGTCACACAAGTGAATTAGGTTCCAAGATTGAGACTTGAACTCATAAACACAATCTTGTGTATTGACAGTGACAAGACACTTTACTAGAAAGAAAAGAGTACTATCATTGCATCAGAAAAGAGTGCAAGTACAATGCTTTATAGGAAATGAGTGGTGGTACTTTTTTCTACTGTGCATATGGGATTTTGGTCCTGAGCCCTCAGTGCTTCTCACAAAGGGACTGAAGTAGGTGTGATTGCAAATATCTCAACATGTAGTGACATTGAATGGGTTAGGCAAGGAGTATAAGGCATTTGATACATCCATTTTTGTGAGAATAGAACCCCTTGATTGGGATGAGCTCCTTGCATTGCTACTATATGAATAAGTAAAGCTTGGCTTGAATATAGGTTCAAGCACATCTCAACGCAGAGACACTGTCTTTAACTCTAGTTAATGAGCTAAAGGTGGTAGAGCTTGTGGAGCCTTGCGAGGTCAAGGAAACACTTGAAACATACATGGACAACATCAACATGCTTGGCACAACCCAAATACACAAGGACAATGAGGATCTAAAGCCTTTAGAAGCAAGGGGAGACCACCTAGAGGAAGAGGTGGCTCTTGGCAATAGCATGAGCAGTCTAATAGGGATAAAGACTGCCATTATTGCGAAAGATATGGGCATATCACGAAGGATTTCCATAAAAAGCAAGTTGATATGAAGGCAAAAGGCAGGCAACATGGACATTATGCATCTTCTAGTGGTACTCAGGATGATTAGGGAGATAGACTGTTTGCTATGCAACATGTGCCAAAAAGTATGCCTATTGTACATAGACTCAGGATCATCCAATCATATGACTCCTCATGGCAAATGGTTTGATGAGTTAGTAGCAGGATCTCATGGATTTGTGTGTATTGGTGATGATATAGAACATGATATTCAGCATACAGGTGTGGTTCCGTTGCTCATGCCTGATGGTAGAAAGAAGAGCCTACATGATGTAGTACATGTACCTTCTATTACCAAAAATTTACAGTCAATTGGACAGATGGCAGAGCAGAATCTACAAGTCATATTCAACAGGGATGGTTGTTTTATTGAAGAATATGGCAATGGCTGTAAATTGATTGCTAAAGGCAAGATAGATGGTAGAATGTTTACCTTGGATGCATCTATCCCGGAATTGAAGTAGCCATGTTTGCCCATGAGAATGGAGTAATTCGGGCTGTAGAAATTTGGCACAAATGCATCGGTCATGTTAATGTATAGAAGCTGAAAAATATGCAGTAGAAAGAGGCTGTACTTGGCTTGCCGAAGTTCAAGTACACTGAACTTGGACATGTATATGCTGCTTATCAGTTTGGGAACAAGCGAGATTCTCGTTCATGATACATGTCAGAAATAGTTCTCAGCCTTTGCAGTTGACACATTCAGATGTATGGGGTACCGCACTTTCCTCAAGGTTGCTTTAGTTGTCTAATTACCTACCACATTTAGTTTGACACTCAAAAACAGCTTTCTTAATTAGCTAGTTAATCATCGGTTCCTTCACATAATCTTAGCACTTGACATAGAAAAACAATGTCAAACAAGTTCCTTTTAAACAAGTTATCTTATTTATTAGTCTTTGAAATACATCATATAATCCAGCCCGTAGGCTAATCCATAATTCTCCCGAAGGATAATCCATAATCCGAAGGCAATCCAGCAATCCATAGGGATTACTAATCCAAGTTTTGGTGGTTCCAAGTGTTTCATTGATGATTTTAGCTGATACACATGGCTATACATTCTGAAGCACAAGGATGAGGTGCTAGATGTCTTTAAAGACTTTAAGAAGCATGCTGAAAATGAACTTGGATGTTATATCTCATGTTTGAGATCTAATGTAGGTGGAGAATATGTATCCAGAGAGTTTGACAGGTATGGTATAAAAATGCATCTCACATGCAGTTACACACCTCATCAAAATGGTGTGGAAAAGAGAAAAAATCAGGTGCTTATGGAAGTTGCCATGGCAAAGCTTATTGAAAAGAATTTGCCAAATGCTTATTGGTTTGAAGCAGTGGTTACTGCAGTTTATTTGTTGAACCGAACATCTACAACTGGGATTCATGATTTGACTCCGTATGAGAAACTATATGGGCACAAGCCTGACATTAGTCACCTAAAAGTATTTTGTTGCATTGCCTACATATATGTGCCTGATGAAAAGAGGAAGAAGTTAGACTCGAAGGCCATCAAAAGTGTTTTTCTTGGCTATGCATAGGAGAGAAAGGCTTACGAATGCTATGATCCATCCACTCGGGAAACCATGATCAGTAGGGATGTAGTTTATGATGAGCTGGCCTCATGGTATGGTAATCCGAATGCAGTGGTATTTGATGGACCAACCAACACTACTTATGCTAAAAATTATCAACTAGTATGTCTATGAATGGCCCAACAGGTGATGGTTCATCTACTATTAGCCCTTGGATAGGATGAGTCCGTAGTCGTACTACTGTATCCACTGACATGCATATGCCAGCGAGGGGGAGATTGGATATCGGTAAAGAAAAGATGTTTGATGATGTGATTGGCCCACTTACATATGGATATGAGTCACCTGGCAGTGATAGTCTTGATAGTGAATGGGGCATACCATTAGTTATGACGCCTGGTGCAAGGGAAAGCAGGTATGTGCCGCCTCATGAGAGGCAAGCCTAGAGTGCACCACAGTTGAGGAGGTTTGAAAGGGTCAAAAAACCAATTGATAGGCTGACATACAGTGGGTATTCAGCTAGACATTATGCATATATGACTAAATTGTCAAGCTATAGAGAACCTACGAAGTTCAGTGAGGCAGTTACAGATGAGAATTTGTGTGCTGCCACCATGGATGAGGAATATACAACATTGCTAAAAATGGGACATGGGAATTGGTCTGTTTTCTTGAAGGCAAAGTACCCATTGGCTACAAATGGATTTATAAAGTGAAATGCAAGTCAGATGGTTTGTTGGAAAGGTATAAAGCCCGACTGGTTGCAAAGGGATATGCACAACAATACAGCCTAGATTATGAGGAGACTTTCAGCTCGGTTGCCAAGATGCAATGGTGAGAACATTTATTGCATTAGCGGCTTCTAAGGGCTGGAAATTATGGCAAATGGATGTCAAAAATGTATTCTTGAATTGTGACTTGCTTGAAGAGGTGTATATGGAGCAGCCCTGAAGGTTATGTACACCTTGATTATCTGACATATGCGTGTAAGTTGAAAAAGGCCTTGTATGGGCTGAAACAAGCACCAAGAGCATGGAATGCTTGCATAAGCACTTATTTGCAGCAACTTGGTTTTCAGATAGGTCATGTAGATCATAGCTTGTTTACAAAGAAGATAGAGCATGGTTATGTTTTTTTGGTGGTTTATGTTGATGATTTGATCATGGACATAAACTAGAGATGATGATCATGGGATTACTGAAATTAAAGCAATATTATAGGCTGAATTTAAAGTCAAGGATCTTGTTGAGCTGAAGTACTTTCTTGGGATTGAGGTTGTGTCTACACCTTAAGGTATATGGCTATTGCAAAAATAGTATGCTCATGATATGTTGCTGAAATATGGCATGATGGAGTGTAAAGCTGTGGAAACACCCTTGGATCAGAATGTCAAACTTGTAGTTGATGTTGGGATTGAGATCAACGAGAATGTCACTATGTATAGAGAGATGGTGGGTAGCTTGATTTACCTTACTTACCCATCCTGACTTGAGTTATGCAGTGGGG
This sequence comes from Lygodium microphyllum, assembly GCF_053477565.2. Taxonomy (NCBI): domain Eukaryota; kingdom Viridiplantae; phylum Streptophyta; class Polypodiopsida; order Schizaeales; family Lygodiaceae; genus Lygodium; species Lygodium microphyllum. Next base: position 76,996,566 of record NC_141163.1, on the reverse strand, counting down.
CTGATTAGTTAGTTTATGCAAAAACCTTGTGAGCTACACTTAGTTGCAGTCAGGAGGATTATGTAGTACGTGAAGGGTACTACTGATTATGGACTATTTTATGAGCATGGAAAATCATTCGACTTGATAGGTTATATGGATGCTCATTGGGCTGGTTGTGTCTATGATGACAGGAGGTCAACTAGTGGTTATGCTTTCAGTTTTGGCAGCAGTATGATCAGTTGGAGTAGTAAGCAGCCAACCATTGCTTTATCTAGTACAGAGGTAGAATACATGGGTGTAGCCTTAGCAACATGAGAAGAAGTTTGGCTTGTGAAACTGCTACATGACTTGGGGTATACAATTGGATAGCAAAGTCATATTGCATTGTGACAATATCAGTAGTGTGATGCTGGCAGCAACCCCGTCTATCATACTAGATCCAAACACATAGAAGTTCATTACCATTTTATTAGGGAGATGGTACTTACTGGAAAGATTGATCTACTCCATGTGAAGACAAAAGACCAGGTACCAAATATCTTTACCAAATCACTTGGTAAAGAGAAGTTTGTGCATTTTAGGGAGCTATTTGGAGTACAACAATTAGCTTGAGCTTGAGGGGGAGTGTTGAGAATCAAGCTAGTGAGATGACTGACATGACTGACCTTACCTAGACAACTGTCCTTTTAGCTGTCACTCTACATGTGTGTTGTAATAAGTGAGTCAGCCAGACTCAACTACAGTTAGTGGTATGGTAAGTTTAGTGACCTAGTGTGTTTATTAGTTATGTGTGATTAGACTTTAGTAAGCATTATGGAAGAATGAGAAGAAGAGAACAAAGAGAGTTGACTACTCTCTGTTATAGCTCCATGTCTTTGGCTGAATGCTTGACAGAGATCACCTGTCGCGACCCATAGAGAATCTAATTTCAATTGTTAGGAGTAGTCAAAACCCCTCCAAAAGTAGCAAGAATAGGGAACTAATTGATGTAGTTGACTCCATCAAAAGGCACACTTGGTAGTGTAGGCATTTAAGCATGTGTGAAAGCTGGAAAGCTTGATTTTGCACACCGCACATTGAGTGGCATTGCTGGTATATAAGTGTTGTACATTTGTAAATTGTTGGATTAATAAGGAATACGCTAAGGGGGATTACGCTAAAAATAAACCCACTAGTAGGAGTACAACCCCTAGGATTAGATAAGTGACTAAGAACACTAGAAACTAAGACATAGAGGGGACAAAACCATCACACTGTCGAGAGAAGGAAAGGCCTGCCAAGATTAGGGATACATCTTTGGCTAGCTTAGTTGACCTCATAGATGCACTAGTGGGTTTGGAGAGGCAACTACTATGGTAGGCACCAACTTGAATGAGAATAGTCTAGACCTCGATATTGACCTTAACATGGTTGAGCACCCAAACGACATCTTGCGACTTGTCACACAATATGACCAATAGACGAGGATAGTGCACCAAGGGAGACTAGTAGCCGATGTCATAACCGAGAGGAGACTGGAAAGGATAGCATGGTAGTGCATTGTGAGTTATAGCTAGGAGCAAAGGGCTCAAAGGTTGTGTCAGGAGAGAGAGCTCAATGAGATTCATAGGATCCTAGCCATATTAGGTACGAACAATGTTGAGACTTCAAGCTTAGCTTATGTACACTGACAAGACAACTAGTGTCCAATTGTCTCTAGCATGTGAGTCGTAGTAAATATAAGTCAGGTACATGTAACTTTGGTAGAGTTAGTTAGTTTGAGTAGACCCCTAGTCATTTTATGTATGTGTGTGTATTACATGAAATAAGTAGAATGAGGGAGTTGGCTGCTCCCTATTGCCTCATCTCTCTCTCCCTATCTTTTTCACATGGTATTAGAGCTATTGTGCTCCAGGAAGCTCTGTGACTTCAATCCAATGCAATTGCTGAACAAGGCCTATTGAGGTAGCATATGAAGGGGTTAATGGCTCGCAATGGAGCTGTGTAACCAAGGTATTTTGAAGAGCAGTAAACACGTCGGGATAGAATAGTCAGGACGACCAGGCCTTTCACAAGATTGTTTGTGGCATCATGGAGATGACACATGCTTACAATGTTGACTCACTTATCAATTGAAGTATGTAGAATTGGTAGCTTTGAACAAAAGCAGCAAACACATGATTCTTTTGCCCAGCGTGGACAGCTCCAAGACTACCACATCAGTATGGGAGTGACCAATCACATCAAGATGAGATATCTTGCTTCAAAGAGTAGCATTGATCCAAGTGGTTTACTAAGGATGTATGAACCACAAATGCTTGTGATGTACTACTACAAAACTAGCGTGGATTGCAACAGAAAATGGCATGGATTCTGAATGATTGTGGCATAGATTCTGAATGATTACATGGCTATCTTGGTGAATGCCATTAATAGCTACTACTAGGAAGTAGCATATTTGCCACACCATGAGCATGTATGGCTGAATACTTTGGAAATCAAGTGGAGCAAAAATCAATGTGGACAGCAATGGAAGAATGCACCAACTTCCTATAGTTGAAAGATAGTTTGACAGGTCATGTGAGCTTGGACAACAAGTCCTAAGCATTGATTTGAAAAGTACAATTGGTATGGCATAATCAAACACCATCTAAAGATTGTATTGACCTCGTGCTTGCAGCAGAGATACATGCAATCAAGCAGCTCTGAAAATCACTTAGTCTAGCATGGAATGTACTTACTACCTTCTTTGTATTGGCAGTGATTAAGGCAGCCCATTGTTGATGAATGTTATATCTACAGAGGGTACCATGATTGATCAGTGAATATGCCATTAGCTTTGGTTAGTTAAGCATTTGTGGAAGCTATTGAGCTTCATATACATAGTATAGACATACTGATGTCATAATCTTGGAACAACCTGAGTTTTGGAGTTCCGCAGCTCATAGGAGCATGTGTTGATGCTTAACCATGCTTGGAGGAGGTCACATGGTTGTTGGATGGCTTATGAGAGGTTATGAGCATTAAGTACTCAAATTTAAAGATACAAATTTAGGCAGAGTGCTATCTTGAAATTTGACAGCCCATACTTGACATTTGAAACTTCTTGAAGCTTATTTGATACCCATGAATGCTTGGGTCATTGCTATATGTATTGGGGTTGTCTTATGGTATGTATGAGTTGTAAATGCTCAAAGTCTGGACAGATTTACTATTGGTTACAACAAGGTGTTGGTTGGTTACTATCAATGGGAAGGTTACTGTCATCTCTACTTGATGTATATGCAATCTATGATGCATTGGATAGGTATCAACTATCAAATGGAGTGACAACTATTTGAGATGTTTTGTGACTATTTTGAGGTCTAAATACTCTTGTTTTAGCAGAGGAAACAATGCTAGTCATACATAGATTGCTGTCACAGACTGTTGTTTATCATTGAGTGCCATGAACACCTACATGTCTACTATGATAGATTATTGAACTAAAATTTTCATAAAAATTTAAGGGGTGTGCATGGAATCATGCATTCAATGTAGCACTTAATTGCAGCTATGGCAAATGCTAAATGGTGAGAAGATTGACAATAAAAACTTTGCTCTATGGAAGTTCAGGATGCATAACTTTTTGATTTTGGTAGAGGTTATTGGGATTTGTGTACGGGGGACTGAAGTTGAACCCGAATTGCTTGAACAGAATCCGACACAAGAACAATAGAGAGCTTAACGACAATGGTTGGAAAGAGCTAGCAAAGTACTGCATTGGTTTTCTTTGTGCATTTATTATGCGATGGCTATACAGATTACCAGTTGCCATTCCCTAAAAGATGCTTGGGATGCACTCATGAAGAATTATGGTAATGTCACGCATGCAAGGAAGATACAACTAGAGGAGCACTTAAACAACATGTCTAGGAATGGCAGGAGCATTCAAGAATACATGACGGAAATAAAGACCATAGCTGACTAGCTAGCTACTATTGGATCTCATGTTTCAGAGGATGATATGATTGTACTGACATTGAATGGGTTAGGCAAGGAGTATAAGGCATTTGATACGTCCATTTCTGTGAGAACAGAACCCCTTGATTGGGATGAGCTCCTTGCACTGCTGCTACATGAATAAGTAAAGCTTGGCTTGAATATAGGTTCAAGCACATCTCAGGGTAGAGACACTATCTTTAACTCTAGTCAGTGAGCTAGAGGTGGTAGAGCTCTTGGAGGTTTTCGGAGTAAAGGAGACACTCGAAACACACATGGACAACTACAACATGCTTGGCACATCCCAAATACGCAAGGACAACAAGGATTTGAAGCCTTTAGAGGCATAGGAGATCATCTACTAGAGGAAAAGGTGGCTCCTAGCAGTTGCATGAATAGAGTCTAACAGGGATAAAGGCTGTCATTATTGCAGAAGAAAAGGTGGCTCCTGGCAGTTGCATGAGTAGAGTCTAACAGGGATAAAGACTATCATTATTGTAGAAGATATGGGCATATTGCAAAGGATTGCCATACAAAGCAAGCTGATATGAAGGGAGTTCAATGACGTGTTTGCGTGGGAGTTGAAGGGAATAGATCCAAGTATTGTGACTGAAAACATTCCCATGACCCCCCAAGAAATAGGAGTCAAGAAACGACCATATGCAATGAATCCTAAGCATACACATGCCATAAAGGTGGAGATGGATAAGCTATTGAAGGCAAGATTCATTTACAAGACAGGGTATACAAACTGGGTGTCACCCATAGTTATACTTATGAAAAAAAATGGGAAGATTCGAGTGTGCATAAACTTAGAGAAGGTCAATGCAACCACCAAGAGAAACAATTACCCACTACCATACACAGAGCATATGCTAGAGAGAGTGGTAGGAAAGGAAGCCTATAGCTTTTTGGATGGCTTCTCAAGATATAACCAAGTGCAAGTCTATCTAAATGATATGCACAAGATGGCATTTGCTACCAAATGGGGGTGTTTGCTTACATTGTCCTACCATTTGGACTGACTAATGTTCCTGCTACCTTCCAGCACCTCAGTAGTGCCATTTTCAATGACATGCTATGGTTGGAAGTCATTGTCAATGACCTATGCATCCACACCAGTTGGGAAGAGCACTTAGAAAAGCCAAGAATAGTCTTTGAACGATGCTGGCAATACGACCTCTCACTAAACCAAGAATAGTCTTTGAACGATGCTGGCAATACGATCTCTCACTAAACCCCTTGAGGTGCTAGTTCTAGGTAAAACACGTGTATCCTAGGGCATGTGGTGTCTAAGAATGGCATAGCCACTGACTTCTCCAAAGTCAGGGTCATTGTCGAATTACCACCACCCACAAACCATAAGGGAGTTTAGTGCTTCTTGGGAGACATGGTACTATCGGCAATCCGTTTTAAACTATGCATTGATTGCTAGACCACTTTACAAATTGATGATCATATTTGAGTGGATCGAGGAATGCCAATGCAGTTACAAGGAACTAAAGAAGGATCTTACAATTGCACCAATCCTATGAGCCCTAGATTGGAACATAACATTCCATGTGCACATTGATGCATCAAAGTTTGTTGTGGGAGCTGTTTTGTGCTAACGTAGTGATGAGTATAATCTCAACTAGTGAGCTTCGCTAGTAGCAAATAGCTCATTGAGATAGAAATGAAATAGTCCACAATGAAGAGGGAAGGGTTAGCCATGGTATTTGTTGTAAAGAAGTTTAGACACTATCTTCTAGCGATACCCTTCACCTTATTCGTGGATCATCAAGCATTGCTTTATCTTATGAATAGACGTTGTGATATGGGATGCATTGCTCAATGGTTACTTTTGCTTTTGGGATTTGACTTCTTATGATCGTATGCAAGGGAAAACATCATTATATGGCAGATCATATGTCCCGCATATCCACAGGAGAAGCCGTTGGTGGACACGGAATTATTGAGGACCTATCAAATGCACACCTTTTTAAAATTTCCACTGATAAACGAGAATTTCTTAGAGTAGACCTCATACCATATTGGATGGATAACATAGTCTACATACTCAAGAATGGACTATTGAAGCGACCCATAGAGAAAGCTAGATTAAAAAGACTAATCTTGAAGATCCAATCCTATCAGTTGATTGTAGGTCAACTGTATCGAGTGGGACAGGATGGACTCTTAAGGAGATGTGTCTGTGAGCACAAAATGTATGATGTGCTCAAGGAAGCATGTTGTGAAATAGCTAGAGGACATTTCAGTGGTGGAGACCCTACAGCATGCAAGATGCTCTAGCCCCAATTGTGGTGGCTAGTGCTATTTTGTGATACTGCTAAGTTTGTGAAGAATTGTGATGAGTGCCAATGAACCAAAGTCCCTACTTGTAAGGACAAAATGGAGTTGACCCTGGTGATCGTACACTAATAATTTGAGAAGTGAGAAATCGACTTTATTAGTCCAATCAACCTTGCAGCCCAATACTCCCAAGCCAAGTACATCATTGTTGCCACAGACTACCTCATCAAGTGGATGGAATCTTGAGCAACTCGCAAAAATGACACCATCGCAGAACTTGAGGAGGTGGATGAGGAAGTGGTAGCACCAACCTACCTACAAATCATCATAACCTCCCAAAAACCATATAGCCATGATGCACTAATTGATGAGGGAGCTTACACAAATATGTTAATGCAGGAACACTAGACTGCCATGGGACAACCCCACTTGCAATCGACCAATGTGAAACTTAGCATGTTTGGGGAGAAATCCTATCCACTCTTGGGGAAATGTAAACACATGGTTTCTATCAAGACTGAGAGCCTAACCATTGTCTTCTACACGCTACCTAACAAGAAAAGTGTTGGTAAGGAGTGCTACCCACTCTTGGACAAATGTAAAATCATGGTTTCTATCAATAATGAGAGCCTACCCATTGTCTTTAATGTGCTACCTAATAAGCAAAGTGTTGGTAAGGAGTCACTATGTTGGTGTGTGTGTTCAAAAAACAAGTTCATTATAATGTTGACTATGACTCGCAGTGCATCCACCTTGCCATTGGTCATGTTAGAATAGTAACGACTTTCAGCAAGGGCACCAAAGTTGTCCCAAAACTTGTAGTGCCACTGGTAGTTAAGCCTAGTGTCAGCCCCAAGGAGGGGGCTAGTACATCACAATGTACCTGCACAACTACATCTAGGTACCACACCCAGCAATATGGTCCAAATACTCAAGTGGGTTGCTAAGCATAGACTATAGTTTCACAAATATCAATAATTGGGAATGCATAGTTTCCATGCCTCAAAATCTAGGCCTAAGTGGCAGAGTTGGCACTCCTATAGTTCACATGTGACTGAGTAGCACTGGGTTCCAAAGCCCTTGCTATGAGCCCAAGGATACTATGAGTAGCACCCTGCTATGGTTGCCTAAACTCTCAAGTGCTATGTATGATCCTCAATCTCATGCCCCAAAAACCAAACTTCAGAAATGTCAACCAAAACAAGGGAGGGGAAGAACTAAAAGGAAGGGTGCTCAATCCTTGAGTGCTCAAATGGCCTATCAAACCAAAAGTTCATGAGCAACTGCTCATGAGTGAGCTCCAACCTGATGACTCTAAGATGATCACCATCGCAAAACTCGAAGACAAAGCATCAATCAAACTTCAAATCTTGTAAACCGAGCCTGCCACACCCATTGAGAATCTTCAAGTGGAAGTACCACACACATCAACTGATGCCAGGAGGCATATTTCACGGTGGATTCCATGCCACGGTGGATTCCGTGAGGTTTTACGGTGGGTTTCGTAAACTTTGTTGACCGGGGCTCATACGCAAAGTGGATTCTTTGTGCGAGAAGTTGATGGGAACGCCTATCCTTTTCGGGCATTTCATTAATTTAGTGTGTACATGGGTGATTCCATAGCGGGTGATTCCACAAAATACATATTAAATTAATAAACGTTTATGAGTTTAGAGTGCGCACTCGTGATAAATTAAGGTTAGGATTGATTTCTAACCAGTTGATTTATTTATGTAGTTGAAGACTGCTAGGTATTCACTTTTGTCGGTTTAATTGTATTATTTTACTAACGATTGTGAATGCTTCAGTTGATGTGTAGATATAGCGGCAGTGGCGGGGGAAAGCATTGGAGGATAACGTGTATTTGAGTTCACTTATATTTTGATGGGCGCATACCTTAGGCATGGCGCCTATATTTTATCGCGCCTATTTATTAAGGCATTGGATATTTATTTATTATTTTGTATGCGCATGGACGCACGATTATGATATTTGTATTTGGACATTGTATTGGGTATGCCTGACTCTTTGGGCGCCCGCCCATTAGCTTTATTTCTATTTTGTGCTAAAGAAAACTCAAAAGCCAAAAGCGTGCTATTTTGTAATTTGGGCTATTATTTGAGCTTGAAGATGATTAATACATAAAATACATGCTTTATGGAGCGCTCACACAAGGCATGGGGGGAGATTGCACCCAATTGGTCTCTTGTTCATGTCGTGCATGCTTTCTATCTTGATTTTTGTACAAAAAGTAGAGTTCTTTTGTTCTTGGGGACCTTTTGGCGTTCACTACGCAAGCATACAACATCCGATCTGTGCACCAGTGGTATCAGAGCGAAGCTGAGATCGAGAGCTTCCAATCGCTACCCATCTTGTGCGAAGGCGGAGCTCCTGGAATGATCGAGCTCTATGGTCAGTCTCATCGTGAACGGTCGATACGGGTGGATTTCCTGGCGGTCAAGAACCTCTGTTTACAACCTCTGATCATGAAGGACTGGCCTGTAACAGCAGAGGACCACGTCAACATCTCCTTCTTCAAGTTGTTTTGTAACAGTGAACAGTAAGCTCTTCATCCATAACTACAAGTTCAAAAGCTTAAGTCAAAGCTTAGAAAGCTTTATTAGTAAGCTTTAAAAGCTTACTTAAATTGAATTTCAACAAATCGGCAGCAGCATCTCGAATTTTACGGCGTCAGAAAACAACCCCTCCCCTAAAATTCGTCGTTTCAGCCATACTAAGATTAAAGCTTAGTCAAGCAAGTTCAAAGTCACACAAAGCTCCAAAGTTTCTCAAGTTTCATAAGTTTTGGTACTCTGCAAGTCCAGCAAGTCACCAGAAGTCAGAACTGACTTGTGCCCAAAACTCCCATAAGGATTGTTCCTGCGCAGAAGCACCGAACTGCAAACTTGCTCCCTGGAAGACTATGTTCGCATATGCAGACTTGCTGAACCAGTTTCAGCACATGCAGAAGGTCATACACAGAATTTACAAAGATTTCAAATCCCCCAATCGCAAAAGTCGAAGACCGTGAAAGCCAAATAAAAATCTATAAGCCTTGTACACCCGACTTTGAGCTACGCTCATCCCGCTAATTGGATTTTGAGAGTGTGAGGTCTTTTTAATTTTTACAGGATGACGGAACAAAATATGGATAATTTAATGGCTGAAGGCGATCTTCCTGAACCTACGATGGAACAAAAGTTGGATTTAATTATGATGCAGTTGGACGAAGAACGAAGAGCCCGGCAAGCATTGTAAGTTCAATTGGCCAATTTACAAAGATCGACTACTGACAAAGAGGAACCACAACCTGAAGATCTTATCCGACGAACCATTGATGCGACTCTTGAAGCTCAATCCATCCGCAAAGAAACAAAGATAAGTAAAAGAAATTTCAAATTCCATACTTTCAATGGTACTCGAGATGGAAAAAATGTTCTTGCATTCATCAGTCAGTTTGACGATTACTTTCGTGAGGAAACATACGCTGAAAAAGGTAAAATCAAGTGTGTCACTAATCATTTAGTGGATAGAGCATCTCTTTGGTGGACCGTGGTTCGTAAGAGCATAGATTGTCCCACTACTTGGGAGAGTTTCAAGAAGAAGTTTATGCAGAATTACCTTCCTCCACAATTCCATGAAAAAGCCATAAAGCAATGGGACCTTCTGTCAGAGAGAGAACTAGGGAGAGAATAAGAGGAGAGAGAAAGACTGCAGAGGAGAGAGAAAGACTGCAGGAAGAGAGAGAAATAGAGTGACGAGGAGAGAGAAAGACTAGAATTAGAGAGAGAAAGACAGAAAAGATGAAGAAGCCATGGAAGCTTGGAGCAAGAAGGGAGAGAAAGATTGTAATTGTATTGATATGTCAAAAAGATGTGAAAGATTACAACTTCTCTCCTTATATACCAGTGTCAATGTGACATGGCATATTATTAGTATTCTAAGTATTCCCAGCTTCTTACAATCCATCCCTTCTCAAAAGTTTTTGTCCCCAAAAACAAAACTAGAAAGAGCTAAAGAAAAGATGGATAGAACAGAGTACTACTCTGTTTTACAGCTTTACAAATAGGGAATGAGTGAAGAATTTATCATTACAAGGGCTGAATTTGAAGTACGGAAAGTGGACCCTGCTATATGCATGGTTTGAAGAACTTTAGAAGCCATTGGAGCCTTGAAATCTTCAACAAATAGTTCCAGAAGAAAGTAGACAGCTTGCTGAAATAACAGTCCCTGCTGGACCAAATCAGCCATAACTTTTGATAGAAGTGTCCAAATGAAGTGTACCACATATCAAAACGAAGCTCTTGAAGAGTACTTTAAGCTCATGTAGATAGCTCAATTCTGAAAATGAAGTACGACAAAAACTGTTCTAAAACAGCGTGCTGTCCTGAACCAGTCTGCACCAATACTAGCTCCACAAACAGTAGACTTCAGCCACCAATGTATTCTTCAAGTATGGATACTCATCCAATATTGAATCAGGTCTCCAAGAAGCCTCTTCAGAGGGTAAACCTCTCCATTTAATCAAATATTCCACAATAGAACGTGATCGAAGCTTCTTTTCACGCTGACCTATAACAGCCTCTGGGATGTACTGAACAATACCATCTTCATCAATAGGTGGCAGCTCATCAACTAAATCCACTGGATCACCATAATAGGGCTTGAGCTGACTAACATGGAAGACATTATGAATCTTTGTAGAAGAGGGAAGCTCTAGTCTGTATGCCAAATCACCAATCCGCTTAAGGATCCTGTAAGGGCCATAGAATCTGTGGGCAAGCTTATTACTGGATCCATCTTTCAATGTAGAATACTTGGATTTGGGCACCTTCAACAAAACTAGCTCTCCTTCCTGGAACTCTAAAGGCCTCCTCTTCTCATCAGCATACATTTTCATCTGATCTTGAGCCTTCCTTAGATTCACCTTGCATTGTTGAAGAAGGGTCTGCATTCTATCCAACTCTTCCTTCCCATGAGGGTTGATCTTTTCATTAAAAATGACTGTGGGTAGGGGCACCTTGTAACCATACAAAGCCTCAAAGGGTGAAACTCCTATGCTCGCATGAGTGGAATTATTATAGGCAAACTCAGCCAGGTGTAACCAAGAATCCCATGAGGTTTGGACATCATAGCAAAAATGGCGAAGATAAGTCTCCAACCATTTATTAACTCTCTCTGTCTGTCCATCAGTTTGGGGATGATAAGCCGTAGATGGAGCCAACTTGGTACCCATAGATGTAAATACCGCTTGCCAAAAGTTACTCATAAACTTTGAGTCCCTATCATGGACAATCACCTGCGGTAATCCATGCAATCTGAAAATATGCTCCATAAACTGGTTGGCCACCTGAGAAGCAGTAAACTGAATTTTCGTTTGGATAAAATGAGCTGCTTTGGTGAGTCTGTCAACCACCACATAAATACTATTCTACCCCTTCTTGGTAGTAGGTAAGCCAGTGATAAAGTCCATAGTAATATGAGTCCATTTACCCGTAGGAATAGGCAATGGCTGCAATAAACCTCCTGGCTTATGGGTGCTATCCTTATTTTGCTGACAAGGCATACACTTCATAACGAAGTCCTTGACATCTTTCCACAGTCCTTTCCAATAAAAGCTCTTGCTGATCCTGTCATAAGTCTTGAAAACTCCCAAGTGTCCAGCTAAAGGCGAAGAATGCATCTCCTCCATAATTTTTCGCTTGAAGGAAGAAGTAGAGGGAATAACAATCTTGCCCTTCCACCAAATAAGACCATTTTTAAGCTGGTAGTGCGAGTTTTCTTCCATGAGACCTTGCTGTAATTTCTGAAAGATTTGGCTGAATTCCTCATCTAAGAGATATGCCTCTTGTAGCTCTTCAATCCAATCACTATGTAATTCCGTCATGGCTGATATTTTGCAGGCCCACATACGAGAGAGAGAATCAGCCACTATGTTATCTTTGCCCCTTGTATGAGTGATGTCAAAGTCATAATTTTGTAATGTTGCTACCCATCGTCGTTGCTTTGGAGTAAGATTTGACTGAGTAAGGAAATACTTGAGTACGCGATGATCACTATGCACTCTGAATCGGCTGCCATATAAGTAATGGTGCCATTTCTTGATTGCATGCAGAATAGCCAACATTTCCTGATCATAAACATTCATGGCCATCTCCTTATCAGTAAGCTTACGGCTTTCAAATGCAATTACTCCATGCTCCTGAAGCAAAACAGCCCCAATGCCACGGCCACTAGCATCACATTGTATAGTAAACTCTTTAGAGAAATCCGGGCATACAAGAATAGGAGCGGAGGTAAGTAATTCCTTTAACTGGTTGAAGCTGCTATCTGCAAGAGAATCCCAAAAGAAAGCTTCTTTCTTCAACCTGTCAGTTAAAGGGGCTGCAATTGCCGCATAATGCTTTATAAATCTGCGATAGAATGAAGATAGACCAAGAAATCCTCTAAGAGAGGTAGTAGTAATAGGCGTTGGCCAATCTTTTATGCATTGCACCTTCTTGGGATCAGCCTGTATTCCTTTTTCACTGACTATATGTCCCAAGTATTCCACTTCAGTCTGCATGAAAGAACACTTCTTCTCCTTAGCAAAAAGCCTATGATGTCTCAACACATCAAAAACCTTCCTCATATGCGACAAATGATCCTGAAAAGTCTTGCTGTAGATCAAAATGTCGTCGAAGAACACCAAAACAAACTGAAAGAGGAAAGGTTGTAGAATCTTATTCATCAGGCTTTGAAAGGTAGCTGGAGCGTTTGTAAGGCCGAATGGCATCACCAAGAAATGGTAGAGCCCACGATCAGTCCTAAAAGCAGTCTTGACCTCATTACCCTCTCTCATGCGAATCTGATGATACCCTGATCTCAAATCAATCTTCGTGAAGAATCGAGCCCCCTTAAGCTCATCAAGCAAATCGTCTATCCTGGGTATAGGATACCTGTTCTTCACTGTTATCTTGTTAAGATCCCTGTAGTCAATGCACATTCTGAAAGATCCATCTTTCTTTTTGACTAACAGGACTGGGGATGCATACGGTGAAGAACTTGGTTCAATGAATCCCATTTCAAGAAGCTCTTTGATTTGCTTGGCTACTTCCTCTCGTTCACATTTTGATAGTCTGTAAGGTGGCTTATTGATCGTCTTTGAGTTGGGTTCCAAATCAATGGGGTGATCCACCGCTCTCTTAGGAGGCAATGAAGTAGGTACTTCAAATAGATCTCTGTACTCCTCAAGAAGAGCTGTCAAGGCTGGATGGTTTGCTGAATTTTTGGGCTGATCATGTGTTTCTTTGTTCAAATGCAATACAAATATCTGTGAGCGCTTCTTGTACTCTTTCTTGAGTTGTTGAATGGTGATAAGCTGAAAATCAGATTTACTAGGGATCCCCTGTAAACGGATGAGCTGTCCATTGGAGAAAAACTCCATATATAACTGTGAGAAATCCATAGTAATCCTGCCTAAGGTCATCAACCAGTCACAACCAAGTACAATATCTATGGGCCCCATTTCCAAAGTGATCAGGTTTACTTTGACTTCAAAATTTTCAGCCATCTGCAAAGAAACCTGTGGACAAATCTGTGTGCTGATTTCCTCTTCACCATTAGCCACTTGTACTCTAATGGGCTGCTGTAAGTCGGTGGGAACACAATTCAACTTGTACAAAATGGATTTATTGACAAAACTGTGAGTACTGCCACTATCTATCAGGATGAACACTGGCTTTCCACATATGCTTCCCTTCATACGAAGTGTATTAGGGTTCTTAGATCCCGTCCAAGCATCCATAGAGATAGAACAATTAGTGGCAGCAGGCAACTCATTACAAAATCCACCAGGATCAAATGGGATATCACCGCCTGGATCAAAAGGAAAAGAGTCAGATGGATCATAGAAGTACTCCTGTCCACCATCATCCTCGAAATCTTCATTTTCAGCATTGATTGGGACTGCATTAACTTCATCTATGTCATTTTCAAGGTCCTCAAGAACTAGCATACTCTGAATTTTTGGTTTGGCATTTTTGTATACACACTTTGAAGCATGATCAGGAGTATACTTTTCTCCACACTTGAAGCATAAGCCTTTGTCCTTTCTTTCCTTGTAAAGATCCATGGGAATATTTCTGGAATTTGTATTGGCTGAAGTAGACTTAGGCTTATTGTCACCTTGCTTAAATTCAACCTTTGGACTGTTTGCTGTCCTGAAATTGCCTTGAAGCCTAGAAGCATTAAATGGGGGATAAGTTGGTATCCGTAAGCTCCCACTAGGCATATGGTTGCTGCCATAATTGTTACCAACTTGCCCTTGCTTTAAAACAGTCCTTGGCTGTCCATAACTTGGCTGAAATGAAGACTCTTTCCTATACTTCCTTCCAAAGCGCTCTGCAAGCTCAATAGCTCTAAAAAGTGAGGTAGGATTCTGTGCCATAACATCAGCTGACAAGGATGGTTCTAAACCATACATGAACTTGTGTAACTTGGCCTCATCACTGATGTTTTCCACATACATGGTCAAGTTGAGGAATTGGTTTGTATATTCCCTTACACTTAGGCTCCTTTGTTCCAAGTTATACCATCTTCGTTCTAACTTCTCTTTCTCAAGAGGTGAAACAAAGACTTCAGCCATAAGTGCCTTGAAAGCTTCCCAATTCTCAATAAGTACATTCTCTTTCTTGATATACCTCCACCAAGTGTGAGCAAATCCTTCTAAGTGGAGGGAGGCAAAATGTATCTTCATGTCATCAGTTTTAGGAAATATGTCGAAATAAGACTCCATCTTAGAAGTCCATTCCTCTAATTCTGATGGTGAAGATGACTGGCCATTGAATTTGGATAAAACAATTTTATCCTTGAATTCTCTATCATGGAAAGGTTGCTGTCCCAAAACTGGCTGATCGGAATTTCTAAGTACAGAACCCCCAAAATGAGATTGAAATCTTCCAACAGGTGGCTGAGAATTACCCTGTAATCTTCCTGTTGGTAAAGCACCCCTAGAATGCTAAGTATGCAGTCCAAAAGCTTGAGTATTGGCGCCGTTCAAACTGCCCAAATAGTCATCATGCCTTTGTGAAGCTTCTCCTACTTCATACTGACTATTGGGAATACCTCTTCTTCCAATGATTCCATCTCCATAACCATTTTGGTTGGATGGCTGAAGTGGGACTGAAGGGTCATTGTTTGAACAAGCCTTCTCATTAGCTTCTTTTGATCCTGTTTGCGATGGCATCAATTGAGAAAATTTTGCCATAAGCTGAGCATTGGATTCTACTAATTTATCAATGGAAGCCTTGGTTTGGGTAGTTGATTCCATCAACTTATCAAGCGTAGACTTCGTTTGTCCATGAGATAAAACCATTTGTTCCATTGTAGACTTTGTTTGACCAAATGATAAAATCATATGCTCCATTACTGACAAAATAGCTTCATGACGTTCCTTATGTCTTAGTTCATGGGCACACAAAGCATCATTGAGAATACTAATTTCTCCTTGTTGAGGCTCTTCAGGGTTCTCTTGAAGTGTGCTTTCCATCATAGAATCCCTGATTTGCTGTGCATAGTCCTCCTGGACCTTATTTTTGCCTTTATGCCCTGCCATACTAGTGCAGTCCTGCAGTACCCCCTGTCAGTAAAACGGCTATAACTTTGGCTAGAAAACTCCGATTGCAAAACTTTTTTGTGCGAATCGAAGCTTACAATGCCCTCTTCGAGATGAGCTATAGCACGCTATAACAGGTTTAGGACAGAAAAATCTGTAACTGACTTTCAGAGTCTGAACTGTCCAGTCCTGCACCCTGTTTAGACCTGTAAGTGCCCTGTTTTGACCCTGTAATGCAAGAAAGTAACCTCCAAAGGCTACCAAACCCTGCAAAGGGGTATATAGGACCTGTGGGTACCCTGTAGTACCTGCACCTGTACTTCAGTATCAAAGGGTGTACCTGTATCCTCCTGTAAATACCCTGTGGGTAACCTGAAAATGCCCTGTTTTACCCTGTTTTACTCCAATAGGTACTTGAGTCGTTGGAAAGTCTTCAATCTTCAATTCTCCACTCGCTGTACCTGTGTGAGGGATAAAACGACATGACGGGCTCCCTACACGGGCTCCGAATCACCGGGAGGTGGGCAAAGTTCCCCCCGGGTCGGTTGGTTGCACCCCTTCGGGATCTTCGATAGTGAGGGAGGGTCACCTCTCTTTTGTCCCACTATCTCCCCCGGCATCCACCTTTTTCCTCGGTGGGAATATCAACATGGCAGAGGCTAGTGTACTAAGCAATCAGCATGATATGCATTTGGAAAATATTCATTCAGCCTTTCATGAGATGCAATTGATTGAGATAAAAGAACTTGAGATGGGAGAAGGGTTTACCTATGCAATTCAGTGACTCACTGATTGCTAGTACTTACCCTTTTACAATATTTCAGCTTGGATAAGAGAGAATTTCAACAAAACAGATCAAGGTTATGCATCAAGCTGATCAAATGTTACCTAAGATAAGTAATGGTTTTGAATCAAAAGGAATTCAATGAAATAGGCTGAAATTGAAGAAAATTAATACTATTCTCTGATCTATTGATCAATTCAGTGAATTAATTGATCAATAACCTCTCATCAACAAGTGGAAAAGCCATTAGCAATAGGATTATTGAGAGATTTCAGAGATTAGCAAAAGAAAATACCTCCATTAAGCTTGAAAATGATGATGGATATCAACTTTAACCCGATTGATGCAAGAGTTCTTCATAATCCACCATGAATCCAACATAAAGCTTGAAATCTCCATGAAATCAGTCCATACATGCTTCAATATGATGAAATCCTTGAAAGATCAATACTCCAGCCTTGCTTGAACACTTGAACTTCAAAGATTCAAGCTCCCTGATGAAAAGCCCCAAAATATTCCTTCCATTTGAGCTTCATTGACATGCACGGGCTGAAATCTCTTCAATGTCTTCAATCTTGAAGTCTATCCAGCTTGTATTCAGCTTTAGAGAAGCCTTGAAGGTCGGGAAAGTCCAAAATCATGAGAAATTTGAGCTTCCATGTCTGTGGCTATGGCTGCCCTGCTGTGTATTAGGGTTTTGAACAGAGAAATGGCTGATGAGAGTTCCCCTGGGGCTGAAAGTTGATGTAATCCATTGTTTGATGAAGCCTTAAGAGTCTTTGATCAGTGAGCTGAGCATTTGGAGCAACAGAGCAGTGAGAAGAGGGCAGGAAGATCAGCGCAATTTGCGGCGCATTTTTCGGGCAGTTCTGGGCTGGTCTTCAGCAGCAGGCATCAATAATGGTGCTCCTCCTGTAGCTTAGGCAACAAAGATTCTTTACCCTATGGTTTGGCAGTGAGATATTCAGCACAGAGAGAGAGATTTGTGAAGATTCTTGACATCCACCATGGAAGCTTCAGCCAAAAGCTTGAAGGAGAGAGAGAGAAGCTCTCTTTTGAAAAGTAACTGGAGTTTAGTCTGTAACTAAGCCCGGTTAACCATTCTTTACCCTAGTTACCTCCATTTTTGCATAAAATTTGATGACGTCCAGCCATTTAAGCCTTTACCCGCCATATCTGACCTTGGATAACTCCAGATGTAGTCATTGCTAACTGTAATTGTCCTGCAGCACTCCACTAGTCACTGTCTTGTACCATTTTTTTGTCTGAAATTGATTTTGAAATAGGAAAATAGGAGTGAAAATGGAAGAAAATAATGGATCAAAGACTGAAGCTCTGATACCACTTGTCAGAGAGAGAACTAGGGAGAGAATAAGAGGAGAGAGAAAGACTGCAGAGGAGAGAGAAAGACTGCGGGAAGAGAGAGAAATAGAGTGACGAGGAGAGAGAAAGACTAGAATTAGAGAGAGAAAGACAGAAAAGATGAAGAAGCCATGGAAGCTTGGAGCAAGAAGGGAGAGAAAGATTGTAATTGTATTGATATGTCAAAAAGATGTGAAAGATTACAACTTCTCTCCTTATATACCAGTGTCAATGTGACATGGCATATTATTAGTATTCTAAGTATTCCCAGCTTCTTACACCTTCTTCAGCAAAGAGATTGTGAGCCTATTTCTCAGTACACTGAACGCTTTTGGAATGCCTTACTTCAATTACGCATCCTTGAAGACGTACCTAAAGCGACTCATAAGCGTAAGTATATGTCTGGATTACTTGGGCATTACTACGCTAAAGTCAATATGTTCAAGCCTGCAACTCTTGAAGATGCAATTTCTTTAGCTCATGACACTGAAGACAAGATCCGAGGAAGAGACAAGCGTCCACAACAATTTCAAACAAATGCTAATTATGGTTCTAAGCAATTCAATTCAAATTTTAGAAGATTCAATCAAAGTCGATTTCCGTCATCATCTTTCCGTAAGTCTTAGACAAAACCACCTGCTACCAATCAAAACCCTAAGCCATCTTCACAGCCAAATCCTAATATTCCTAGACTTCCTACCATTGTAAACAATGTATCTAAAGCCAAACCTATAGTGTGTTACAAATGCCATCAACCTGGATATCTAGCAGCTAATTGCCAATCGAAGAAGCCACCTGTCCATATCAACTATCTTGGAGCAATGGAAGATGAAGAACATGAGGAAATGCCTGACTTTACGGAAGATGAGGATGACATTGCTACTCCTTCGGATACTTTACAAGGTGTGCCAACTCCACATTCTTTGTTGACAATGAAATGTTTAGTGCATGGAAAAGAAAAGATTATTTTGCATGATGATGGTAGTACACATGATTTTATTTCTGCAAAGTTAGTGAAAGAATTGAAATTACAAACTGTTCCTACGCATTATCGCATTAAAGCAGCATTCTTAGGCACAAGGTATAATGGAACACAAGAGGTGCATGATTTAGAAATTCAAATTGGTGAATATATTGAAAGAAGGAATTTTCTAGTCGTACCATTACAGTCCAATGATATTATCTTAGGTATGCCTTGGCATCATCAGCATAATCCTCACATAGATTATTCCACACATTCAATTAAAATTCATTTTCAAGGAAAACACATTACATTGTATGGTATGCACGCATCTAATAATTTCCCACTACTTACTCATACTCAAGCTAAACGTGCATTCCGCAAAAGTAATAAATCTTATCTAATTTGGGTGAATGAACTGCAAGCTAAAGAAAAATATATGCACCCTAGGCATAAACAATTCCTTGCATAATTTAAAGATTGTTTTGCTGAAGATCTACCACCTGGACTACCTCCTTCACGTCCTGAAGACCACAAAATAGATTTAATTCCTGGTACACAACCACATTGTAAAGCACCATATAGGCATAACTAGATAGAGTAAAAAGAAATTTAAAATCAAGTTGAGGAATTATTAAATAGAGGATTACTTAGACCTAGTAGTTCTCCCTTTGGCGTACCTGTTTTATTAGTAAAGAAGAAGAATAATACTTATCGTATGTGCATTGATTATCGTGTCCTAAATACGATTACTATAAAGAATAGATATCCAATTCCTAGGGTAGATGATCTTATGGATAAACTACAAGGTTCTGCCATATTTAGTAAAATAGATCTTAAATCTGGTTATCATCAGGTGAGATTAGATAAATCTGACATATTCAAGACTACATTTAGAACACAATTTGGTCATTATGAATTTCTAATGATGCCTTTTGGATTGACTAACGCATCTGCTACATTTAGTAGAATGATGAATCGCATATTTTTGAAATATCAGCATTGTGTTATAGTATTCTTTGATGATATCTTGGTATTTAGTAAAAATGAGAAAGAGCATTATGAACATTTGTCTTTGGTTTTCAAATTGTTAAAAGATAATCAATTGTATGCTAATTCGAAAAAGAGTGAGTTCTTTCAAACAGAAATTGAATATCTAGGTCATATTGTGTCATCAGAAGGTATTAAGGTTGACCCTAAGAAGATAGAAGCAATATTAAACTGGCCTATACCTAAAAATGTGCATGCATTACGTTCTTTTCTAGGTCTTGCTAGTTTTTACAGGAAATTTGTGCGAAATTTTTCATTACTTGCTTTGCCTTTGACTAAACTTTTAAAGAAAGGCATTGTTTATCTTTGGTCTGATAATCAACAGAAATCTTTTGATTTATTGAAACATGCATTAACCCATGCTCCTGTATTACAACTACCTGATTTTAATAGACCATTCTTTTTAGTAGTTACTGATGCTAGCGGATCTGGAATAGGAGCCATACTTATGCAAGATAATCATCCCATAGCCTATTCTAGTTGTAAACTGAAACCTTCCGAACTAAAATATTCCACATATGATAAAGAATTGTTAGCTGTTGTACAAGCTTTAAGACAATAGAAACATTATTTAATGGGTTCTGAGTTTATGATTAAGACTGATCAACAAAGTATTAGACATTTACTTAGTCAATCTCAAATATCTGACCGACATATCAAATGGGCAGCTTTTATTCAGAGTTTTCATCCTCTTATCCAATATCAACCAGGTAAAGAAAATGTAGGGCCGATGCATTAAGTAGAAGACTGACCATTCATAATATCTCTGTTATATCATTTGATTCTCTAACTCCTATGAAAGATACTTATCATCAGGACATTACTTTTCATGCTGATTGGAATAAATTAGTTGAAAATAACTGGATTCCTATTGATTCACTGTCTTATAATGATGGATTCATGTTTTATGAAAAGAGATTATGTGTTATAGTTCCATTTAGATCTTTTATTTTAAATGAGATTCATTGTTCTCCATATCAAGGTCATAGAGGTATTATATCGACTTTACGTACATTGACTGAAGATTTTTATTGGCCACATATGGACACTGATGTATCTAACTTTGTTTCTGAATGTTTGGTTTGTCAAAGAGTTAAGAGACATCATGGTAAACAGTATGGTTTACTTATGCCTTTATCTATTCCATCAAGACCATGGGAACAGATTTCTATGGATTTTATTACTGGTTTACCTAATACTAAAACTAACCATGATATGATTTGGACTGTAGTAGACAGGTTTAGTAAACAAGCATATTTCATTTCATGTAAGAAAACTTTAACAGCATCTCAGGCAACACAATTGTTTTTGAAAACTGTTTTTACTAATCATGGATTACCAAAAGTTATTATTTCTGACAATGATTCTAGATTTTGTCACAACTTTTGGATTACTTTGTTTGCTAACCTAGGAACAAAGATTGATTTCTCATCTGCATTTCATCCTGAAACTAATGGACAAATAGAAGCCACTAACACTACTATTTTAGATCTTTTACATGCTTACACTATTTCTAAACCATAGACATGGGACACACATTTACATTTACTGCAGTTTGCATATAACAATACACCACACACATCTACAAAGAAAGCATCGTTTGAAGTAATTTATGGTTATAGATTGTTTATACCTGTTGCATCTTTATCAAATAGAATTCAGAGTGCTGATGATATTGCTAACATGCATACTAATATTTTTGATGAGGTTAAAGACATGATTGCCAAAGCCCAGCAATCGTATACAAAACAAGCCAATAAGAAAAGACAGGCCATGAATTTCAAAGTTGATGACTATGTTTGGTTGAGAATAGAAAAACGTAGATTACAAAGTGTAGATAAACACCCAGTTGTGAAATTAGCACCTAGATTCTATGGACCATTTAAGATCGTTCACAAAATCAATGACAATGCATTCAAATTAAAACTACCACCTCACTGGAAAATTCACAACACTTTTCATATTAATTTATTACGACCCTTTAGAGGCCAATTACCTGTACACCCTGTTTATGAAAATCAACCTTTGTTAGATGAAGAGACTGAAATACTTGAACTTGAAGCTATCATAGATACTGACTTTATGACCACTAGAACTAGCCGTAGATATTCTAGATATTTGGTCAAGTTTAAAAACCATCCTGTTGAAGAAGCCCAATGGATACACGCTAGAGACTTAAATGCTTTCCCCACTCTATTAGCTCCACATTGAGCTAATAGCAATTGAGGACAATTGCTATCCCACCCCAGGGGTATGATGCCAGGAGGCATATTTCACGGTGGATTTCGTGCCACGGTGGATTTCATGCCACGGTGGATTCCGTGAGGTTTTACGGTGGATTCCGTAAACTTTGTTGACCGGGGCTCATACGCAAAGTGGATTCTTTGTGCGAGAAGTTGATGGGGACACCTATCCTTTTCGGGCGTTTCATTAATTTAGTGTGTACATGGGTGATTCCATAGCGGGCAATTCCGCAAAATACATATTAAATTAATAAACATTTATAAGTTTAGAGTGCGCACTCGTGATAAATTAAGGTTAGGATTGATTTCTAACCGGTTGATTTATTTATGTAGCTGAAGACTGCTAGGTATTCACTTTTTTCGGTTTAATTTCATTATTCTACTAACAATTGTGAATGCCTCAGTTGATGTGTAGAGATAGCAGCAGTGGCAGAGGAAAGCATTGGAGGATAGCATGTATTCGAGTTATCACTTATATTTTGATGGGCGCATACCTTAGGCATGGCGCCTATATTTTGTCGCGCCTATTTATTAAGGCACTAGATATTTATTTATTATTTTGTATGCGCATGGGCATACGATTGTGATATTTGTATTTGGACATTGTATTGGGTATGCCTAACTCTTTGGGTGCCCGCCCATTAGCTTTATTTTTATTTTGTGCTAAAGCAAACTCAAAAGCCAAAAGCATGCTATTTTGTAATTTGGGCTATTATTTGAGCTTGAAGATTATTAATACATAAAATACATGCTTTGTGGAGTGCTCACACAAGGCATGGGGGGAGATTGCACCCAATTGGTCTCTTGTTCATGTCGTGCATGCTTTCTACCTTGAGTTTTGTGCAAAAAGTAGAGTTCTTTTGTTCTTGGGGACCTTCCGGCGTTCACTACGCAAGCATACAGCATCCGATCTGTGCACCATCAACTTGTCCTATTCAACTAAACCCAAACCACTAGCAGAACTTAGGACACTGTAGCCACGATGATCCATTCTTGAAGTGACTTTCTATATGGCCATGGAAACAGGGATGACTTGGCAACATGAATTCGACAATTGGATTCAAATTTCACATTGTTTGCTAGAAGTTATGAACGTTTGGAACTAGCCTACTTGACAAACCCACAGCAAACGAGATATGTTCCTTACCATGTTCTTGTGAAGAATACGAATTCATTTTTAATAAGGCTCCACTGTTGCAGAGGATAGGATTGGTAATGAAATTTCAAGAGAAAAGGCCATAAGTGATAGGCCAAAAACGCTTCAAAAAAGGAACCTGTAAGAAAATGATTAAGTTGCTAATTAGTTGAGATTTTGGAAGAATGAAAACGCCAAATTTGGTTGCTCAGATGTTATTAATGAGAGAATATTAAATTCATCAAAGAGCTGAGCCATTAATTGTCCCTCAAATTTAATTTATGTCAGTGCCACCTTTTCGCCTGTTTTTTGTCTTGGAACTTGGGAGAATTTGTATTTTCGAGAAATGTCCACTTATATCACGATTTGTCTACTCCCGCGTCTTCTTTTCACACGCTCTTTCTCCATTCTCTTTCGCCATTCTCTTCTTTGTGCTCACTTTCTTATCACTGCGATCGTTGATCTACTAAAATGTTTAGCAACACCTCTGCAAGTGATACAAATGCGAGCACATGCAAATACAAACTTACCATCCAACTAGATCCAAACTATTCATCTTGGAGAAGTATACATCGTCGAGTACTAATAGATGAGATGGAGGCCAACAGATTGCGAACTCAAGGAAAGAAACATATAGATTTGTGGGTAGATGGAAATATTTATCCAAAGGATCCTTCAACAAGTAAACCTCCTAATTTTTAAAATATTCATGACTACATGAGATATGTTGGGGAAGGTTATAATGGGATGCTTGGGTATTGTAAAAGCTTATACTCTGCATCTTACACATACATGGCTCAGATGAATGAAATGAAAAAAACATTATTTATTACACAGACAAGCATTTTTGAGCTTAGAAATAAGATTGATGTTTTGAAAAATGCTAATAAGTCATTACAAGACAAGTTAGCACATTTAAAGAAAACTCCAATAGGATTGAGAGAGAAAGAGACCATTAAAAAATATAACTAGCTTGTGTGAGAGAGCAAAGAAAATAAGTTTGAATATTGCAAAAAAATATGTCTCCAACATGTCGGGTATAAATATTCAAGAGAGTGAGGAGAGAATCAGTTTTTTAAAAGAGACCATGAATAAGAATGATATTTTGAGGATTCTTAGGTCACCTCAAAATATGGATTTGAGAGGCCCAACTCTCAAAGAATTAGTGAAGGACTTAAAGGACACAATAAAACTAAACGAAATTGTAGAGACATGTGATACTGTGGGCATTAGTTGAAAAGGTTATCGAGCTATCTCAAGATTATGATTTAAAAATCTAAAATGTAATAGAATAACTACATTTGGGTTACCTCGAGCCCTAGGAGTATCGGTTGCAAGGACTGCCATGAATCATAAGATTCCACAAGTTTTCGGGGAATACATTCATATTGAAGCATCTATGACATATGAAAAGACAAAAAGAAAATCTAGTTTTGAATACAATGTATTTAACAATATATGGGTTGATCTAAGAAGAGTGCAGATTGCAATGGTTCACATGTATAGACTCACGTTAGAGGAATGTCACGGTGTTTTAAAGTTTGCCTTGAAGTTAGATGAAGCACAGATTCAAAAAGGACAAAAGATGGAAAGAGTTAGCATTTGCATCATGAACAGGGCATTGGAATACAACAATGGTGGGGGTCAAACACCAGTGCATAAGTTCCAGTCTGAGATGGAGATTTGGTGGGTTGGTGTAGCTCAGGTACCAATTGAGAATCATGAAATACTGAAATGGTTGTTTACTCATACATGTATTCCAAACATTATTAAGTCTCAAAGTGAAGGAGAAATGTTGGTTGTTGATGGGGTTGGTAATTTTAATGTGGAATGGCACATGAGCGCTGACTTGAAAACTATCAAATGCGGCCTGTAAGAAGAGCCCCAACTAGAGACTAGATCTAAGTAAAAAAAAAAAACAAGGAAGATATATGGGATCCAATTCTTTTAATTTCTCTTACTAATGTTCATATATGTACTTTGCATGCAGAGATTAGAATTATTGATAAACTTCTCAGGTTGCATCTTGACTATGCATACTCAATTAAGCCTTTGTCTTTATCGAATGAGTGTATTGACAAATGTGAGGCATTACTCTCCAAAATGGGTTTTCATGGAGGTCAAGTTCATTTAAGAAAAGATCCAACACTTTTAGGGAAAACAAGAGATGTCTTGGCTGATGTCTCAATGGGAGGCTCAAAAGCTAGACGTTTTTTAGGTAACCATACAGGAAAACAGGTGAGCATTACTTGGGAGCATTGGAGAGAGCTGTGTGGGATAACGACAAATGTTGCAACCACACCACGACTTGCATTTCTAAGGATGGAGGTTTGGAGACACGTTGATGTCTTCCTAAAGCTCCTCAAGAAACAATAAAAAACGTACACGAATCCAGAAGAGTTCAAATGTTCGATTACAAATCTTGTTCAGGCAATGAAGGAGGCATGGGAAGAAAAAGATATCACTTTTTATTTGGTAAGAGAGAATATTTAATCCAAGCTTTCTTTGATAAAATTTCCATTGGCAGAAATTGTTTGTTACTATTATGAATTTGTAGCATATCCTTCATATCCATGGGCCTTACTTTGTGGAGGAGCAAGGCCCCCTCACAACTTATAGCGGCCAAGGCATGGAAAAATCTCACTATCAAGCATGTACAAGTTTTTTTTGAAGGGCAAGACATGGAGGTGGAGTTACAAAAAGCAATGCTCTTGAGGAGCTATTCAATTGGTTTTTTCGATGAGGGACAGCTTCAAAGAATGAATACTTCAACTTAAGAATTCATAGTATTTTTCGACGACAACTTCAAAGAACGAATACTTCAACTTGAGAATTCAAGAAAGGAAAGCACAAAGCTAGCTCTCAGGAGCCTTTACATCATCCTCCCTTTTCGGGATATTTCCTCTATAACTCAGAAATTTTCTTCTTTTGTAGCTAACTATTGATTTTATATCAGTTCGATTTGCTGCCAAAGCATAAGATGAGAGGGCTAGAAAGTATCCTGCTCTAGAAGCAAAGAAACTAGGACCATAACCAAAAATCCTAATTGCCGCAGTCTTCTCCAAAAGCATCACCTTGTGTGCATTGTATTGTAACCCAGAGAAACCAAGTAGCCTTGTAAGTGCCTTAATACATAGTATAGGCCATGTTGCTTTGTGAGGTGCCTGCCCATCGGCTTTCCAGGCACTCTTTTAGCGGTCTATCGAGAAATGAATCTAAGCATCGTTGCTCGGCACTCCCAGGGAATGTTCCAAGTTTTGCCGCCTAGGGTTTCCCGAATCCGCCTCACAATGGAACGTTCACGACCGAACCCACTAGGATCAACTTGAAATTCGGGTTCCTAGTTGTCAAGGTCTCCTGATAGCATTCTAGTGTCGGGTTTTGGACATCCTACTTTACGTAGAGATATCCAATCCGAAGCAGACTCATGCCGCACTTGGTTCAAAGAGAATGGAAAACGAGAGGGATGCGCTGCTCAACCTCTCTGCCCATAGGGCATAGTCCCATTTTGGTCACCTAAAATGGCATGAATCAAGGCTCTATCCTAACAATTTCTAAAGTCAAAGATGGTAAACCTTGTGAGAAGCCTCCCAGCTTTTTGGGACCACCCTGCCGTAGGATGGACCCGTCGGGGGTTCCGCCCACCCGCTTCCCTTAATAGCTTTAGTTTTCTAATTAGGTCCTACCACATTTATGTGTGACACTTAAAGTCAGCTTCATTAATTAAGCCTTTTAGGGAACAAATTTCGTTCACATAACTTATAGCACAGATACAAAAACATAGCAAAGCAATCTATTGACAAACAAGTTCAAACAAGTTCCTTAACTTATCTTCAAGTTAATCTTTG
This sequence comes from Lygodium microphyllum, assembly GCF_053477565.2. NCBI lineage: Eukaryota > Viridiplantae > Streptophyta > Polypodiopsida > Schizaeales > Lygodiaceae > Lygodium > Lygodium microphyllum. Next base: position 76,969,354 of record NC_141163.1, on the reverse strand, counting down.
TCTCCCGCCCGTACAGGAGAAATTATGTATCGCTTCTATCCAACAGAAGTATCCCTTCTGCCTTTCAGAAGTAACTGGTCCAATTCACATGGCACCACAAACTCAATCCTTTATCTAGAATAGGATCTCCCAACATGCCCAGATGTTGGGGGCCACGGAGGTCTTCAACTCCATTCTAGACCTAGCAAGGGGTGTCCAGAGCTCCAACTGACCCGCAAGCTATCTAGGAGCGAAACATCATTCCCGTGGTTGGCCTTTTCACCACTCGACCTTCGGCCTATGAATCGAGCAGTGCCCTCTCGAGTTAATCCACAGTGCGATCATGGAGGTGATCCACCCGTGCAATATATCCTTCCTTAATTAAATCCTTTAAGAATCAAGCACAAACAAGGCATTCAGCCCTAATATCATTTTCCAAGAAAACATTCCTTTATTCCCATGGCGACTTGTCATCATAGATCCTTGCCATATGCATTTACCATAAATCACAATCACTTGGAATAATCATCCAAACAACAACTAACAACCAGTTGAATGTAGAAGCAATTAGGATGTTGTTTGATCAATCAACAAAACCAATTTCATTCTTTCCAACCAATGCAAGAATAGACGATATAACATTTCCATCGTATATTTGCTCTCCCCCTTGGGATCTAAGAGCAATACTATGCAAAAATGTTCTTAACACTTCTTTCCTTCGGCTAGGTCATATGTTAAGGGTTCAAACACTATTCATGATGTAAGTTCTAAAGGTCACTTACCTTGATTGATAACCCAACCGTGAATTTGGATTGGCAAATGTCATCGTTATCCGACGGAACTCAAGACATCTTAATTTTTAACCCTTACGATTAATTTCTTGTACTAGCTCTTAGTCAAGTCATGAGGCAACTAGAAAATTATCCTCATATATCAAACATGTTATAGGCATAACGTGTGAATACTTAATAAGATAAGTGCGAGATGATCTCAAGTAATTAGACTCCAATAGGCCTTGCATTGAGCTAGAATCTAGTTTTTCTTAATATTTGGGCTCTTAGGCTAAGTACTTTTGAAGTATTTAAACTTTAAACTAGTACTTTCTATTCATGATTCTCAATGTCATATTCTTTTAGTGATTCCTGTAATTGCTCTACTAGAAATAAGTCATATGTAACTAGATGCAATTATCTTCCCTTGATATATGCACTTCACAAGCTCCATCTTTTGAGTAGGTGAGATGAAATTTATCATTTCCCATGACCTATACTCATGCATCGTAGTATGGGGCCTAACGTATCTCATACGAGAATCAAAGCAAGCATCTATCAATTTGAAAATACATTACTTACGACCGGAACCACAATTGGATTGACAGTGATGCCTTTGCCCGAAGCCTTGTTGCTGGTTGCAGGGTTGTCATCCGCACGCGACATTCTTTTCTTGGAGGCCATCGTCCGTAGGTAGACTCAAGAGATTAAGAAGGTGGAATAGATTCAAGATGGGAGAGCGTAAGAGAAGATGGTTAAGTCGAGGATCGAGGTAGAGGGAATTGAGCTAATTCTCTTTCTTGCAACCTCTCGAGGTGACTCTTCTCTCTCTCAATCTTTCCATCATGAGATCCCACCTAAGATCCCACCTACCCTTGGTTGCCCTCAGATCCCACCTACCCCTGGTTGCCCTCAGTCTCCTGCCATGGAATCTAAACAATCTAGTGCAGAGATAGTGTCTTCTCCTGCCCAGAGTAAGCTTCATCATGTACAGTCCTACCCTATAACAATTGCTAAGTTTCCAACCTCCCTTAGAGCCCCTATTCAACAGACAGAGCAACCTGGACCCTCTTATGCCCATGGAGAAGAAGACCCTTCCAAGCCAAAGAGAAAGAGAAAGTCTAGATTTTTTTAAATGTTGAGAAATATTTAGTGAGATAAGGAAGGCACAAAGAGCTACACAGCATGTGATTCCAAAGACAACATTTATTAGGGTTTTCAAAGATATTTCTTTTAGATTATCAAGGGTGTCCACTGAAGTTGGCATGCAAAAAAAATGGCAGCTTGCAGCCATTCTTTGCCTTTAGGAGGATACTGAAGACTTCGTTATTGATTTTATGAATGATGCTTACATTGCTGCTGCCCACGCTCATAGAATGACTTTAATGAACAAATACTTTAGTATGGTTAGCAGAATCAGGTATAGGTTCAATAAGGTATTGAGGCCCTTGCCCACTACTGATAAAAAAACATTTGAGATCCTTAACGTTCCTCCAAAATTGTCTAGGAGAGCGAAACGTCCAGTGATTGAGGACGTGACACATTTACACCTTGCAAAGATCACTTTCAAACAAGGAATGTTTGTTAAGAAAGATATTCAGTTGTCAGATTCAGTAGTCTTTTGTTGCATAAGGTAAGGATTTTTGGCTCAATTTTTTTAAATGGAATGATAGTGTTGTTTTGTTCATTGCAATTGACATTCACTTGGTTTTGCTTTTGGTTTTAGGGCACTGATTTCTTCTCTTAGCCAATAAATCTCTAAAACTATATTTATCATTGATCCACTGTTATCAGTGGAATTGTTTTCAAAATCTCGTTCAAACATAGAAGTATTTTTCAAATCGTTTGATCCAATTACAAACTACCATATTTTTTTTCCTTACGTTGAAAGGTATGTAGTTTTGCAAAGGGTTTAATGTATACTTCTTTATAGTATGCATTTCTTACTAACATTTTACTTTGCAGAGGACATTGGAGCTTAATATATATATTTTACTTTGCAGAGGACATTGGAGCTTAATATATATTGATATTCTCACTCGAGAAATTATCCTTATGAGCTCTCTTAGGAATATCCACGGTCAAGCAAAAATGTGCGTTGAATACAAAGCCTCACTTTTTGGTTTATTGTTTATTTTATTTATTGTCCTTTTTTAATAATATGTTTCCATTTACAGTGCTGGGAGGTTGGTGGTAGCCTTTTTGGACACTACATATGAGGATATTGCTGATCCTCAAAAACCATATAGTTTTCTCTTACAAGAAGTGCCCTTACAAAATGATGCGTATTCTTGTGGATGGAGAGTAATTTCAAATGTTTGTAGGACAATAGATTCAAAGATTCTCAAGATAGATGGGGTTAATGTAAGTATCTTTCACATTCTGTTTTGAGCAACATTATTAGATTTTGAGCAACAACATTATCATCAAATTTTATAATCATTCCATTTCTTTGTTTTTACTCCCTACAAGTAAGAACTATCACTCACCTTACAACTTATTACAATTTTCCTTGCAATGCAAAGATTACCTCGATTCATACACATGGTGGATAAGAGAGAGATGTATTGAGTTAATTTTGGATAGGCTAATCACGCCAGTCGATCCCGACTCTCCTCCACATAAATCCTTAACTAAGAGTAAGGCAAAAGGCAAGTCATTTGGAAAGACAAGTAAGGTAAGCTCCACAAAGACAGAAATGCCAACACTTTCTCATCCATCTTCTCATCTACCCCCTCAAGAGAAGAGGGCCCCTGTCCAAGTTAAATTCTTCAACCAACCAAACAAAAAAGCCACTGCAACTGCAAGATCTATCTTTTGAAAAAGTGGCAATGAGTAAAAGTGACGAAGAAGTTACAATGAAGAAAGAAGACAAATAGATATAAATGGCCAGATCTTTGTATATCTACACTTCAATTTTGTAACTCTTCATTCAATGAAAAGCTTTTTGTCCAATGTAATGTTTTCAATTTTATGGCTCAAAGCTTACAATTGAAGGAGGCAAGCAACTCATACAAGAGAAAAAGCGTTCAGCTACTTTCCCTACTACTTTACCATTTACTTTGAACTTATATTTTGGGGATGTATAGTCTAGCATCTCCAAGGTATCCCTTACATCTTTAAGATTCCAATTGGAAGTGATATTTACCTCCTTTTCTATAACTTGCACCTTAAGATTGAAGGGCATGCAATCTGTATCTGAATCCAAGGGAATCCACATGCCTAGTTTAAGTTTGCATCTCCTATAATCATAACACAGAGACAAGGATTGGGGGCATACAATACACCTCATGGTGTCGCCCTTATGTTCAACATCTCTAGATTTCCAAAGCTTCCCTATAATGTTATCTAGTTCTGCGCTTGCAAAATTTCTACTTAGCCAAGATACTTTTGTTCTCTGTAAGTTTGCTATTTTGAAGCAACCCACAAAGATATGTAAGGGGATAAACCATGACAGGCATATTCTTCTTGAGATCCTTCCAACTGTCATGGACTTTTGAATATATTGACATATTTTGAATTCAAAACTATGCATGGTTGCCTTATCAAGAACCTCCCAAATAAGAGAGAAGAGACTTGACAATGGCAAATCCTTGATATGTCCATATGTACCCTTTTTAGATGGAACCACATATTGTGCATAATATATAAAAATTCTTCTCTCACTAAAAGAACCGACAGTCTCATCAGCATATATAATGTCTGCAAATACCTTATGAATCACATTCAAAGTTCCACTCAAACTCTCCACAGGTTGCCATTCAATACTTGTTGATGGAAATATATCTACAATGAAGAATTCAATATTAATACTTGCTTAAATTTAAAAAAAAAATCAAATATGTTATCAACTTAAGACTTACAATGTGTTTGCTAGCAAACACGTTCATTAGGAGATAAGTGCATATCCTTGGCCATGTAAACATGTTGCACTTTAATTAACCACCCTTTGTGCATAATTTTGAAAGCAATGATACACCCTTTCCAGTGATGTTTATAATCCTCTCTTTTTCTTCTTTTGACCTTGTGAGAGCCTTTGCAAGAGGGCAACATGGTCACCCAATTGTTTATGCAAAAGGTTTTGGGCTCCCATTTTTCGTCTACTCCTTGGCCATAGACAGTGCATGAGTTTACTAAATGAGATGGGCACCTTTTGGATGCCATACTTAGATTGAAATCGCAGAGAAAAGTGCTCACTGAGAAAGGCGAATGAGCAAAGAAACAAGCTCATTGAGAAAGACGAATTTACAAAGAAGAAGTAGTGAAAAGACTAATGAAAATATAGTCGGGGCGCCAAAAGCTCCCGACTTTCAAAAAAAGTTAGTATTAACTTCACAACATCATTATCATAACTGGTTTTGTCAAATTTAATAATTAAAGGACTTTGGGACCATCAAAACATGTCAGAGTTTGGAGATTTTGGCTAAAAGAGGGAAGAGAACCATAGAGTCGACTCTACTATCTCCAAAAAGGAGGAGACAAGAATACCATATTCTTGCACACGTGGCAAACTCTCTTTACCCCTTTCATTAATCCATGATTAACAAAAGTGCATTTTTAAAAGCGTTTTTGGCCCTAATGACCTCCTACAAGAAAATTAAAATTCCCATGCCACCACAAGAACTTTTGGAACTCCAACGATTAATTGAGTCTAAGTCCAATTTCTTATGCAAGTGGTATAATTTGTGCCTTACATAGGATCAAGAGGGTTACCAAATCATGACCATGACATGCTATTGAGACTTCTAAATACAACTAGACCTATGTAGCCCCACCAACCTCATTTAGAATGTTGGCCATAACTAGGAAATGTAGCCCCACCAACCTCATTTAGAATGTTGGCCATAACTAGGAATCGGCCATTAGAAGACACTATCATGCTTCACCTATACTTGGATAAGATTCTAATAGAGGAGGAACTCCACATTGCAAGTCAACTCAACTACGATGACCTCTTGATTGATGTATTTACTTATATCATGCTAGTAGGCGTTTGCCCATAGGATATGGACCATTATGTGACTCTAGAGTATAATCCCAAGCTTTATGACTAGCTCTTGAGAATATGAGGCACACCATGGATGCATTGAATGCCCGTACACCTTGATTTTCACAATCCTAGGAAGGATTGTCATCTTCTCCAACAAGGGGACATAGGTAAAAGTGGAAAAATGGATGAAATATCCAAATAGAAATTGAATTTTAAAAGGGAAGAATGAATGTGTAAAAATGTATGGGTTGATTGGCATGAGAATTCTCATTTTGTGGGTTATATTTCTCACATTGTTGGACACTAATCTTTCTAGTCATTTTACTTTCCATGCAAGAGACACCCTTCAAAGAAAACCAATTGTGATATTGTGTGGCGATACGACCTTAAATGGTAGGTCAACATGATAAAGCCAACATGCTCCCCTTCTTAGAGGAGTAGCATAGAAGTTATGGATTAGCCATGGAGATCCGAGCATTCAATCAATTAAAATACCGTAGCATCCATAATCTTGAAGGAGTGGTGATATTCGAAGAGGTAGTAGCATAGATGATAGAACAATGTAAAGGCTTGCCAAGCACCTGGAAAGGTGGGACAAGACATTGACCACAACAAATATACATAGTTCTTAAGGACTTTCGATGTCCAAAGGAACAATGGCACACTGACCATCATGCAAGAGGTGAAACCTCTAGAAGGGTGGAAGTTGCCCTTAATCTAGATATGGTGGAGAAGGCACTGGGATTAGCATAGAAGCTAGAAAAGAGGTCAAAGAGGGATGTGTACAAGATATTGGGGATGGAAAAAAAGAAGGTCTACACAAATGATGGAATTAGACTAGCTGACATTCCTAACCCCATTATCCAATTGTAGGAAAAAATGGTCCACACCCTTTTCTCAAGCTAGAGATACATCGTTCTCACGAATAGATTAGGCATACCATTGCTGGAGAGCCTTGCAACAAATGCCATGGGTGAGGAGAATTAGAATGCCTATATCTGGAAGATAATACATGCATTGGAAAAGGTACTAGACATAACACCAAGAGTGACAGGAGGGGAGTCTCCGACTCTACCACAATGGAGTTCGAGAGGATAAAACCTACATCCAAGGCTTTGAACATAAGCTTTGAAGAAACATTAACTGCCATAATTCAACAAGCGGTGGGGGAGGCAGAAAGAGAAGTAGTGGAGGAGACCCCAAAGCCATCACCTATTCAAGAGGAGCATCACTCCCCCACCCTAGCAAACTTGACCATCTCACTTTCAGTAGAGGAGAACAGGGGGAATATGAATTCTGTAAAGGAATAGTAGGACAATACAGAAAGGGTTGCTAATGAAAAGAATGACCAACCCTCTCAATAGTAAGAAACCTCGAGTGAGAGGATAGTTAGAGAAACAAGGCTCAAAGTTATTGATCCAAGGGGGGAGGAAAAAGATATCTCTTAAAATCCCCATAAGAAGAACTTGGTCCACCTCTGAGGAAAATAGAGACCTACAACAGGTGGAGGAGGAATCAAAAAGACTAGAAGAAGAGTGTAGGAAGAGGCAAGAAGAGGAGGAAGAATGAGTGAGTTAACAAGAGAAGGAGGAGATCACCCTGGCCATTCAGAGATCAGTGGAGCAAACCTCCTGATCCCAAGAATTGGCAATGAAATGAGCCTGTTATGAGAGGACGTGCCAAGCATGAGTGCAGTAGCTGAAGAGGTGGGACCAAGACTGGTGGTGGCAGAAGGCAAGGGTAAAGTCCCTCTACACCCAATCCCACTAGTGATGGCCACACTAACAATCACCCCAACACAAGGAACTATGGAAGGGGTGATCAACAAAAGCAACATCATAGCCACCCATGTAATACTTAGCAAAGTATAGGAAATTGTACTTCCACCCAGTGAAGGAGTCCTCATTGCAAGAACAAAGAGGCCAATAGTAACCAACATAGAATCACACCAAGGGCCAAGGGCACCTTGCTTAGAAGTGTCAACCACTTCAGTGTTTGTGGCCATGCACAACAATAAAGATCAGGATGAACTGGTAAAGGAGCTTCAAAGCCAACTCAACAAGGCAACAGAGGAGAAAAAGGTCGTGCTTGTGTAGAGCTCGAAGAAGAGAAGATTGCCTTCACAACCCACAAGGTGGAGCAAGCAAGAGTGATGACCATCATAAATAGGAAGGTAGTTGCACTAAAAGAGGACTTAAAGGCAAGGGAGGGAGAAGAGAGCTACAGGTGGTAATGAACCAAAGAGATGAGGAGACCACGAAGAAGCTAATGGAGCTACACAACTAGCTTCAATTAGGTCTCCACCATGAGCAAGCCATATTGAGGGAATAGGTAAAATATAAAAACTAGGAGCAATAATAAATGCACACATTGTGGCAAGAATAGGAGTAGGCAATCGCTACCCTAGCCTAGTACCAAAATCAAGGGCTTAACATCATAGGAACTCACCTTGCTAGGGCTTGGGGAGCCAAAATAACAAGTGTAGCTACCTCAACAAAAGCCACTAGAGATGGTCCAGGAAGAAGAAGGGCCGCCTGCCAACAAGAGGAAGAATGAGTGCAGGAACCAAGCCCCTCTCTACAACCACTTTTATAGCCATAAGAGAAAGAGGAGGAAGTTCGGCCACTTGAACGAATAATGGAGATGAGGCACAAACACCACTGAGAGCAAGTGAAACACACCCGCAGGAAGTTTTAAGCCAGGATATTGCAAGTTACATAAGTAGCCATCCCTCATAGTGAGAAGTGAAATCCTGTTAACTAGGGCCAAGAACTTTCAGTGTGGGAGCAATGGAAGAATTGTGGCCATCCCTTCGAGTTCTCCTTCACCTTTCCTCATACATTGAATAGAGTACTATCTCCTAGGGTGGTGGAGGACATAATTAAGCTTTTAGCAAGGCTAGAAAGGAGATGGCTAGAGGAATGGATGAGGCACCCGACAAGGTGGCAGTAGGAACTTGTTGCAAACTATTGGGAAGATAAGGCGATGGAGGTGCCCAAGAGGGTGGAGGGATATGAGGCACAACCTAGGTGGTGCAGGAACATTTGGGACTCTAGCATAGCGACATGGATCGCTTTTTGCAGCACCCTACTACATGAATGAGATGATCCTATCTACATGCCCTACCCAAGAAATATTGGAGTTGATTTCAACCAGGAGATGCATGGTAGATATGACTTCCCTATGATCTACAATATAAATGCCTTAACTCCTGAAGAAAGCTTGATCTTCACTAAAAGGGACCTCCGCCCATCTATAATAGGTTTCCTCAAAGACTTCTTCTCATGCCCCAATCCCAGCTTCATCACCACATGTAACTACCTTTGCCTATTGCAAATATTACTAAAACAAAAACCTACTACAAAGGAAGAGTGGTTGCTGCCCCTATATTTTAATATCAATGCAAGGATCGATAGAACTGTGTGATTGTGCGCCACATGATGAGAGCCACTCTCTTGTCAACATTTTGGATGAACCTTTTAGAAGATATGAGTGATAGTAAATTCGCTGGGTGTAACCACCCATTTTTGTCATCTATTCCACTCAATGTAAGAGCTAACTTGAAGGAGTATATGCAGAGCAGGGCATTCCTAAGCAAAGTCCTCAAGCCGCCATGCAACCTAGCCCTTGCTCACAATCAACAGGATGCTTCTTAATGTGCTCCCCTTATAATTCCAACAAAAAGGAAAAATAAGAAAAGAAAAAAATAGAAAAAAGGAAAGAAAAAGAAAAAGGACAAGAAGGAAAGAAGGGGAAAGAAAAGAAATACCGCAATGAAATCATCCATCTGTACTCTACAAGCATCACAAACACTACACCTAGGGACCACCCTATCCCCTTCCCCCACTTCACATACTTAGGGCACATCAAGGGCAAGACACACCTAGGGAGCTCCCACTCACATATGGTTAGATTTGTCTCCCTAAGTCACATCCACAACACCTCCCCTAGTACATGAATTGGGTCCTTAAGTGTGGGACAACATCCCAGGCTTTTGTCTGAGGTTCATGACCCAAATCCCAGTTCCACTAGCACGGACACTATGCACTACACGGTGAGGTAGACACAACCCCAGGTAGTACACTTTCTTTTCCTTTTTAGGTACATTTGATAGCCCACGATCATCTACTAACAGAGGCCTCCATTATCTACTCAATCTATACTCGGCCTTTGTAACCTCTTATCCATTAAAGAAAATGCAAAGAAAGAAAAGAAATTGGAAAAAATGCAAAGAGGAGAGTAGAAAAAGGTGGCCCAATGGAAAAAAAAAGGAGGAAAAGAGCCAAAAGCGCAAGAAGAAAACTCAAAAGTCCAGGGTGAGTGCAAAAAAGGAAAGATATACTTTAAATATAAAAGTACACTTTAAATCCTTGTAAAAGAGTGCATGTTCCCTCCTGTGCAATTTGTAAGTGTAGATGGGCATGGGTAAAGGAACTATGTAGATAGGAAGGGAATAGGGAGAGAGGCTAGGCTAAAATGGCCAGACATGTAAAAAAGAGATGGGCATCCGAAGAGGAGTAGGGCATGTATAAAAAAGCAAACAGTGAATGAAGAAGCTCATTCTTGTGTGTAGCCAAAACTAGCTTTCTTCTTCTTCTTCTTCTTCTTCTTGCTTGTGCTTGTGCTTGAGAGAGGGAGTGAGGGAATGAGTGCATGAGGGTGAGGGACCATGGTGGAGAAGCTCTCCATCTTCTCCTCTCTTCTTATTCTCTTCTTTTCTCTTCTCTTGTCTCATGCATGGTAATGGAGCTTAGAGCTTGGAGCTTGAGGATCGAGCTTGCTTTATGAGAGTGCACATGGCTATTGCACTTAACTTGAAATGCTTGAAATAGTAATCGGTCCATGGGTCTTGGCAGTTGAATGGAGAAGCTCCCACACTATGGTTGGTCATAGAAAAGTGATACCACTAGTGTAGTTGTTGGAAAAGGGAAACAAAAAAGCAAGTAAAATCCTACTATTGAACAAAAAAATCTTAATGGAGATTGATCCTCATTGCCAATTAATCCGGTTTCTCTAATCCCTAGATGTTTGCCATATTACAGTTGGTAACTTGACACTTCTCATGTATTATAGAAATATGTTGTCGAATATAACTTATGACTACAATTTTGTAGCCCTACAATCAAGACAATTGAAGAGAAAATCATGATTCCACTAGTGCAAGAAATGGTGCAAGAGAGTTACAAATGTATAGAGAGTTTCAAATTGAAAAAGTTTCATCCATTGCATTTTCATCTAAATTTATAAATGTTCTTCTCGATATTCCATCTTAATGCTTGTTTTAAATTGTGTATTATTGCAATGGAAACAACAACCAATGTAGTTTGTATGATTGGTATGGATAGAACAACGAAGGAAATTCTCAGATCTTGCATTGGAGACGCTATTAAGGGGGAGGAGGAGAGGGAGATGCATATGAGAGAGAGAGAGAGAGAGAGAGAGAGAGAGAGAGAGAGAGAGAGAGAGAGAGAGAGAGAGAGAGAGAGAGAGAGAGAGAGAGAGAGAGAGAGAGGAGGATTGGTTGTAGTTCTAATGAGAAGGGGGAGAGTAAGATGTGGTGATAGTGCTAGTAGTGGTAGTGGAGGTTGTGGTGGTGATGGTGGGGGTGGTGGTGGCAGTGGAGTAGTAGTAGTGATGCTTGTTGATATATGTCGACAACCCAAGTGGACTATGTGGAATAAAATTGGAGGTTGCCAAAAAAAGCTCGCTCAAGAGCTCACTCCAAAAGCTCACTTCTCACACAAACTCTCTTTTGGAATGCTACAACCATAAAAAACTTTAATGAGCTAAAATCTTTACTTATTATAACACCTAATTTTGTGTGTTTAGATTTTTCTAAGGAATTTACCATTTTTGTGAATGCTAATGGATGTCACATTGGGACTATTTGGTACCAAGGTCATGGTGTAATTTCCTATGAGAGTAGAAAGCTTGAAGATAAGGAAAGAGAACTTTATTATTATAACTTTGAGCTCTTACATAGTTGGAAAATACAATATAGTGATTGCTGCACTTTTATACATGTGGACATGTTCTATATCTATCTTTCACAAAGATAGATACATGACATCCAAGAGGAGTACTTGATAGATGAACATACGTCCATGTTAATGGAGAAATTGTAGCAAGGTAACAATGAAGAATTTTCCAACTTCAAGTGGCATAATAGTCTCCTTTCATTCAAGGACAGAGTTTATTTGATAGCTCAAACCACTTTCAAGCAGAAAATTCTTCAAGAAATGCATTCTTCATCTTTGATGGGACAAATTAGACTATTCAAATCCTCTAACAAGATTTATATGAGCTTTTATTAGAAAGGGATTTGGAAGGATTCATCTCTTTTTCCTAGTGGTTTACTACAAGCTTTGCCAATTCTTGATGGTAAATGAATCTATACGAGTATGGAGTTTATTACGAGGATTCTTATGACCAAGGATGGATGGAATAGCATCTTTATTATTATTGATAAGTTGAGTAAATTAGCTCATTTTGTCTCCACCAAAGGCCAATATTTAGTGCCAACAAGTAAGTGGCCAAACAACTCATGGAAGGAGTGTTCAACCTTCATGGCATATATCTATAAAGATTGTGTCCAATAGGATACCAAGTTTATGGGTAACTTATGGTGGAAGAGTTTATTCACTTCCATGGATGCTACTTTGATCCAAGCACCACCTATCATCCTCAAATGAGTGGACAAATTGAAAGGGTTAACAAATGGTTGAAAGTGCATTTGAGGCATTTTTGCCATGATAATCAACCTTCTTGGGACCAATGACTTCATCAAAGAGTTTTATCATGAGTATTGAAATGTCACCTTTTGAGGCACTTTACAAATATTACAATGTGAATCCTCAAGCTAAAGAAGAGTTAGAGAGAGTGGAAGCACTAATGATGCAATGCAAGGATAATATTCACAAAGAAAAAGAGATTATGAAATCATATGTTGATGAGCAAAGAAGGCACTTAGACTTTGATTAGAAAGATTGGGTCTGCTTGAAGGTTCCCAAATCGTGATATGCTTCTCTCAAAGGTTGACACGACAAACTGAGAGTTTGTGATGTTGCCTACTATTGAGACTGAAGTTGTCTCCTTCCACACACATTTATGATGTATTTCATGTCTCTTGACTCAAGAAATATATGGGTCTTACCATCCAAGTCCTTGAATAATTATCTCCCATTGATGAAGATGGCTTGATTGTATATGAGCCTACGAAAATCATTTTGGTAAGTACAAAAAGGTCCTAAGGACCCATTTATGATGGAATACCTCATCAAATGGTTGGGTTCACATATGGAGGAGTCTACTTGCTAGGTAGCTTCTTAATCAAATTTGGAATTTTATGTGTTGGATATATATGCATGGTTTCTATTATATTTCTCTATCTCATTTACTTCAACTAGAGATTTCTATAAAAAGTTATGGGTTTTTAACTATAACATCCTTGTTTATGATTGTGTATAAAATACTCATATTTTTGAGTTTAAGATGATTCTTATTTCCATTGGAGGATTCTTCCCTATTTTTTGGATTATATTAAAAAATGGTCCTTCATGCTATGAGCTCTTATAACACTAGCCACTATTGTATTCTTGTAATGTTAAGTTTTTGAGGACAAAACTTCTTTGGGTATGGATGGTCTGTAATAAAGCAAATTCACCACAAGCCTTTGTATTGCACTTAGAAATTTCAATTTTATATAAAATGCAAGAATATGCCATTGTACACATATTTTTTGACATTCATTGTGACATCTCCATTGTGTAGTTCTTGTGGATTCTAATCCCACCATTCATGAGGGTGCATACTCATGGCCACCATGCATGAGGTATATTTCATGCAATCTTCTTTTGTATAGAGATTTTTAAATTTAAGCTATGGTTGTCTTGTGCTATGAGTAGCATGTTAATATGGGATATGGCTATGGCTATCTTAGGTAATTTCTTGTATTATGAGTAGCATGTTTGTTGAGATTCAGACAATCACACCTACTAACAGCCTCTTTGTATGGAGCTTCAGGGCTAAGGACATGCATGCTTACATATCCCATATGCACAGTGGAGCCTATTGCAGTTTACTACTTTCCTATAAAGCATTGTACTTGCTTCCTTTTCTTAATGCAATGAGAGTACTCTTTTCTTTTCAGTAAAGTGTCAGTGTCATTATCCACACACACGAGTGTTTATGAGTTCAAATCTCAATCTTGAAACCTAATTCACTTGTGTGATAGTCAGTGTCTAAGTCTATGTCTACATGAGTCTTCTTCCCGTCTTTGAACCACCATAGCCATGCTCTAGATCCATGTAGTTTCACATGGTATCAGAGCCCAGTTGGGCATGGCTCAGCTTGGCTTAGTTCTTCTCTGTTCTCTCTCAGCTCGTCTTAACCTCAGGTCAACTCAAGACTAGCTTATGGTTCCATTTCTCACCTTCATCTCTACTTGACCTTCCTTGGTAGCCATAGCCATTTTTCATCAAAGCTCAAAAATCTCATCATTTTCTCTCTCCTGCCACCTGGAGCAACCCACTATCACTCTGATCTACTGCCCCAGCATCAAATCAAGGAGGGGAAGGACCCGAAAAAGATCGACAAAGGATCAAAGGCCCGAACAGGAAGATTCAAGCTTAATATCAAGTCGGACATAGTGTGTTTTCACACTACCATTACTTGTGTCTCTTGACACATTGTAATCTACTCTTTCACTTATAAAATCTGAGAATCTTGGAATTGATTTGCTGCTACTCTAGCTCTCCAGCATGGAAGAAGACTCACCGATGGCTCGGTTCAAGGGAGTTGGGTTTCACACCTGGCAAACATCTTGATGAAGAAGGGTCTCTGGGCCATCACAAATGGCAAAGAGAAGAAACCTTGGGATGTGGACCTTACAACTACTTGGCAAAAGAATGATGACAGAGCCCAGGCCATTATCAAACTGGAGCTAGACGACAGCTATATCCACCATGTGGATAACTGTGAGACCTCACAGGATACATGGAAGAGACTTGACACTTTGTTCGGTGCACATTCTAAATCATCAAAGTATGGTCTCCTGATTGAGTTTTTCAGGCTTGAAATGAAGTCCAGCACATAACTTGCCACACATCTAAATTACATGGAAGGACTTCTAACCCAACTTGCAGGAATCAACATTAAAATGAAAGATGTTTGCATCGGTGTTCTACTTAAGAGGTTGCCTCCTGAATTTAATAATGTATCAACAACTCTAATCAACATGCCAAATCCTGAACTTGTTGATATCCAGGTATCACTGTTAGAAGAGGAAAAGAAGCTAAAAACTAAGGAAGAACCAAGTACCTCAAGAGATGAGCATGCATTATATGTTGGCAACAGGTACAAAGGCAAGAAGGATCAGCTCTTTTGTGACTTCTGCAAAAGGACCGGACACACCGAGAAGTTCTACCATGCAAGAAAGAGGTCCCAAAAGGCATATCTAGTTTCAATCAAAGAAGAAGAAGAAAATGGAGCAAAGGAAGAAGAAGAAGAAGAAGACCACCATGAGAAGGACAAACCTCATCAGTCCTTCTATTCAGATAGACTTTTTTAGTTTTGTATTTCCTAGCCCTAATGCCTCAAACATAAACTTGTAAACTTCTCAGTTATCCTTGTACTACAGTCTCTGTACACTTTGTGAGGCCCCTGTTACAACCTCTGGATGTCCACCATGTGTTGGTGCCCACACTTAGCTTTTTTCTACGACAGCCTCTGGTGTCTACCATATTTGTGGTGTGCCCACACTTTGCAGGTGGTTCTCATTACAGCCTCTACACACTCTGTGCCTTTCTGGTTGTGATTGAGGAGGGGTGTTGAGATTCAGACAATCACACCTACTAACAGCCTCTTTGTATGGAGCTTCAGGGCTAATGACATGCATGCTTACCTATCCCATATGCACAGTGGAGCTTATTGCAGTTTACTACTTTCCTATAAAGCATTGTACTTGCTTCCTTTTCTTAATGCAATGAGAGTACTCTTTTCTTTTCAGTAAAGTGTCAGTGTCATTGTCCACACACACAAGATTGTGTTTATGAGTTCAAGTCTCAATCTTGAAACCTAATTCACTTGTGTGACAGTCAGTGTCTAAGTCTATGTCTACATGAGTCTTCTTCCCGTCTTTGAACCACCATAGCCATGCTCTAGATCCATGTAGTTTCACAATGTTAATATGGGGATATGGCTATGCGTGTATTTGGTTCTCTTGGTATATTATCATAAACATGAAGTTTCTATTCAGTTAGAGGTTTGCTCCATTTCAACAATAATCATGCCCATTTTATTTTTCTTTTCACTAGCAATCCTCTTTTTACCCTCTCAATGACATGGCCCTTTTTCCTAGAATAATTACATCTATTTTCTTGGCACCTTTATCCTTGATACCTAAAGAGTCCATAGAAAAGGTTGATTTTTCCTAAATTTTGGGTCACTTCAAGGGAGAAATTGAAAAATTTCTATGCAAATGTTATTGTATTTTACGTAAATGGGGGCTTATCTACGGAAGTAATCCGATTTAATGTTGAGAGATAACAATGATATAACTAAATATTGAATTTTTTATGTTGAGATTTAAAGAAATGGATGACTCATCAATTGTGTGATGTAGCACAACTAATGGGACATGTGGCCTATTTGTTGGGTCACAAATTGGTCAATGCAAGTAGGTTGATGCTAGGCATGAAGCATGGAGTAGATTTCATCAACACATAGGTTGTTGGCTATTGTTGCAAACATGGTGCAAGCAAGTTGAGACTATTGAGAATTGACAAGGACTATCGAGAAAATGGCATAAGGAAGTTGTTGTGACTATCGAGAACTAGCAAACAATTAATGATAAGAATAATAATCTTGCATGAAAGTTTATGATGAAAATTTTCTTGAAGAGAAAAGGTGTTTGGAATTGCATTGAAGAAGTTATGGCAGTAGCACCTAAAGTTCTTGCATGAAATGCTATTGTAGAACAATTAAAGGCTAAGAATATTGGGAGAAAACACAAAGTAAAGTCATGTATCAGCTATCTGTTTTTAGTGTCACAAAGAGCATGATGAGCAATTTGTAGGAATTTGAAATTCCTACTATTGCATACAAGAATTTGGCAAAACTGTTTGAAGTAAATACAAAGGTTAGAAAGCTGAAACTCAAGTAAGAGCCAAACCAAGTGAAAGGAGGAAACTTGTCTATTAATGATTATGCCTTGAAGATCAAGAGTATTGTGGAAACTCTTGGATCTATCAATGTGGAAGTTGATGATGATGATTTTCTGCTGTAACGTGCCCAACTCTAACAGCTGTCCAAGCATGTTTTTAGCGGTCCATCGAGAAACAAATCTAAGTGTCACTGCCCGGCACTCCCATGGAATGTTCTAGGGTTTGTCGCCCAGGGTTTCCTGAGTCCACCTCGCAACAGAAGGTTCGCAGTCCAACCCACTAGGATCACAACCTAAAATTTGGGTTCCTAGTGGTCAAGGTCTCCTAACAGCAATCTAGCGCCGGATCTTAGGCATCCTATTTCACACAGAGATACCCAAGCCAAAGCAGATCCATTCGGCACTTGGTTCAAAGAGAATGGGAAATCAGAGGGATGCATCACTCAACGTCTCTGCCCATAGGGCATAGTCCCATTCTGGTCCCCTAAAACAACATGCATTGGGTTCTAACTTACTATTACCTAAAGATCGTACGACTGTAAAACCTTGTGAGAAGCCTCCCAGTCTTTTGGGACCACCCTTTCATAGGATGGACCCATCGGGGGTTCCACCCACCCACTTCCCTCAATAGGCATTCTTTAGTTATCTAATTAGGTCCTATCACATTTATGTGTGACATTTAAAATTAGCTTCCTTAATCTATGGCACTAACATGAAAACAACTCAAATAGGTTCCTTGGAAGCAAACTTTATATTAGCATTTTAACTAAGATACAAATCTTGTCCAAAAAGGACGTTTCTCGCAATCCATGAGGATGCTTCTTATTTCTTCCAAGTTTCTGCCCTTGCACTAGTAACAAGGCCTCGAGAATCCATCTCGAGTCACGTAGATCGTTTGAGTAGGACTCGGAGGTAGGGAATTACAGCTAGAGCCCCCCATGGTATCCAAGCATCCTACGTTCAAAATAACCCATAGAGACCCCTCTCGTGGCGGCTTCAGTCCACATTCCCATCATGGTAATTTGGAACCCCCTTGGCTAGGGTTGACAGCCAGCTGGGGGTAGCTTGGCGCACCCTCCATGAATTCAACCTGATTCATTAAATTTCTTTTGTGAGCTTGGGTCATACATTCCTTTCACAGACAGTGATTCTAGATTTACAAGCACAAACAACAATGAAGGCGAGTGCTCAAGGACATCTACTAAGGTGGAGTTCCATCTTTGAATGCTTAACGTTTCCCTTCTTGGGTCTTTCTTGCCTAGGTGTCAATTTCCATTATCTTCTGAGGGATAGAGAATACCCTCTTCCCAACCTCACTCCTATGTAATAGGGTGGAGTTCCATCTTTGAATGCTTAGCGTTGCCCTTCTTGGGTCTTTCTTGCCTGGGCGTCAATTTCCATTATCTTCTGAGGGATAGAGAATACCCTCTTCCAAGCCTCACTCCTATGTAATAGGAGTGAGCAATTACACTATTGGATTTATATTCGATAATTTTCGGTGGTAGCTTCCCTAATTTGCCAACCTTTGGTTCTTATCTTAAGGTCCTAGCCTTAGATGATTCAAACTAGGATTTCAATTTGTCAGTTGGTAACCATTTTCCCACTTAGAATTTTATCAGGGTTCTAAGTTTACCCTAGGGTTTCCTTCCCTCAAGATAGTAGGAACTCTTGTTCATTCCTCTCGCAAGTCAAGTGTAAACTAAACCCATTTACAATGCTTGAATAGTTTTGAGCATCAAATGTAACGTGGCAAATGGTCGTTCTTATTGTGGATACGACATTTGTTATTGTGTTAGCTTCAAGATGTATCATATTTTGAAAATGATATACCCAAGAGTATTTTGGACTCATCGCGATTGGTTATTGGGATAGAGACCGAAGAGCATGTTGACTCTAAGTCAAAATATGGTCATAATGACAATTTGACCTATTTACAAATCCTAGCTGAGTCAAATTAAATCCTAGCCTCACTTATCGTGTAGGATTTCATTTACCAAATTGGCCCTTGCAATTAAGCTTAGCAATTCACATGTGCATCTTAAATCCACCTTTTAAGATGCACCCCTATTATGTGGTGCAACTAAAGCTGTCCACGATGCCATGCAAATCTAGATGCAAGTCTTTCCTAAGTTGATGATACGATGAAGGATTCCCATTCATGAAATTCCTTCTAGTGCATTTATGCAATTCATGAGGAGTGACCTAAGTATTTAAGTGCGAGTGTACATGAGTTTATCATAAATGCGAGTTAGTTCACTCCAATAATCTACAAGATGCAATTGACCTATACGGAGTATTTATGTACACTGGAAATCTATGATGCATTTGCAAAAGTTCGAACCTAATACGTGGCTTAATTACTGCAATAACCCATAGATGCTTAATCTATTCGTGGCAATTCATGGTTATTAAGACTACCTTTTGAGTTATACAAGTTACACAATGCAAAGTATGACTTCTTCCTAATAATGTCCATGCTTAAATGTTCGATTCAAGATACTAGACACAGTAGTGGTACCTGGTTTTGGAGTGTCGAATTAGCATTTACATCCAATAACCCATTCGTGTTGATGGTGGCATCTTTGCCTGATCCTCCTTCCGTAGTCGCGGCTTTTCTAGTTACTTGGGAGAGTTTACGCTTTGGGGCCATTTGAGAGCTTGGAATGTGATCTTCACTCTTCTCAAAGGACTCCTTGGTGCTGGAATTTCCTACATCTTGTCTTGACTTTTTTGATCTCCTTTTCAACTAGAGGTAGTCTCGATGGAGAGATCTCGGGAAGTGTTGATGGGGAGTGAGGGTGCTCAAGGCTTTGTGTAGGAAAGGAATTGTCCTTGGGTGTGTCCTTGGGCCTCTTCTCTCTCTCTCTCTCTCTCTCTCTCTCTCACCTTCTTATGAGCAGAGATTGTGCAGAGGCATGGAGGCAGATCAGAGAACCACTCTCACCCACACCGATACATGACCCTGCAGTATGGCATGGATACGCACAGAGTTTATATCATTTACCCGCACAGGCGCTGATACCCACACCATGTACACCGAGACCGGGTATTTCATCCTTTTTCACCACTAGTATGGTGAAACATGCTATCTCACGGTTATAGCATGGCCGCGCTCGAGACCAGTTTGATCTTCAGGCAGAGCATATTATATATGGCAGAGACACATTGGCTCCAATCATTGCTCACCTCTTCAACCATGCATTGTCTGAGGGGTTCCCTGACTCGTGGTGGACAGAGCACACCATTGTACCTATCCACAAGTCAGGGGATCCTATGGATCCTAACACATATAGGACCATCATGATTGGGCCAGTTTTGGCCAAACTTTATGGCACGGTGATGGAGGAGGAGCTCAGCACGCTGGCAGAGAGAGAGTGCATGCGCACACCCAGACAGGCAGGGTTCAGACGGGCATTTTCTACCATAGACCACATCTTCACTCTCCGTTGTCTGATCGACCAGACACGAGTGAAGAAACAGAGATTGTACTGTTGCTTTGTGGATTTCTGCAAAGCCTTTGCCATGGTTCCGAGAGAGAGGCTTTTCAGATGCCTACTTGATCTGGGGGTGGACGATGACATGATGTGGGGTATTTATGCACTATATGAGCGGGTTATTGGTAGAGTCAGATGTCCGGGAGGTATATCAGATCCCCTTGTGAGCACCATTGGTGTGAAACAAGGATGCCCACTCTCACCGACTCTTATTTGGGCTATACATTGATGAGATAGCAGAGTTTATTCAACAGCGAGCCGGTGGAGGTATAGATCTCAGTGGAGCCACAGTTCATATCTTACTATATGCAGATGACATTGTGTTGGTCTCAGACTCAGCTCAGGGATTACAGCAGCATTTATTAGCATTGGATGATTTTTGCATACAGAGAGGCATGACAGTGAACCTTGGTAAAACCAAGGTTCTTATATTCCATACATCAGCTCAGATACGCAGATAGAGTATTTTCATGGCAGCAGGAGGGAGTATTGAGGTCACTGGATCATATGTATATTTGGGAGTCACCTTTACAGCAGCTTTAGGGACTTTCTCGATGACACATGCAGCTTGTGACCGCCTCACTAGAGGATACTCAACATTGGCTCTTATGGAGCGACAGTGTCATCAGGCACATTTCTAGGAGCCCCGCACCAAGGGGTGGCTCTTTGATACTCTAGTCACTCCAGCACTGATGTATGGAGCAGCTATATGGGGGCCAGGCCTTGCCGATTATGTATGGACATTGATGGAGAGACCTCAGGTGATCATGATATCTAGATTGATTCGCAGCAAGGCCTCAGTCCCACATGACATTGTGCGAGCAGAGCTTGCCACAGCGCCCATGCTAGTCGAGGCATTATTTCAGACAGTCTGCTTCCTACACAGATTTCAGGATATGGACAGAGATCGCATTGCATACAGAGCATATATGGCATCTCAGGAGATGGATCGAGCAGGGGATACCACATCATGGTATGCACAGACTAGAGCTTGGTTTGACAGACATGGGCTGGACATTGATAGACTCCCACCTCTTCTATATGATACTCAGGCTCCCACTTACACCCTCTCTCTCTCTGAGAGGAATAGAGTCATCAGACAGGAGATGTGGCATATTTATATACAGAGGACATGGGTCAGCCTTGCACAGCCACTGCCATCGAAGATGGCACATTATTATACACAGTTCTTGAGCATATCAGAGCAGGGATTCATAGAGATTCTAAGATATATGCAGATCTATATGCCACATCGATTGAGAGTTCTTATTGGAAAGCTTAGGGTATCATCACATCAGCTTATGATTGAGAGTGGCAGAGCCAGTGGCATCCCACGGGAGGAGAGGATATGCCCCCTTTGCAGATCAGAGGTGGAGAGTGAGGAGCATTTTGTTCTCAGATGCCCGGCATACTCAGAGTTGAGATCTAGATACACATTGAGCAGCTCACTTCAGGGATGTATGACTGATATGGATCAGAGATCATTTGGCCGTTTTCTGGGAGAGGCATGGCACATCAGAGAGTAGAGCACACAGTGGGTCCCAGCCAGAGAGGGGCCCACCCAGACGACTATTACACAATTCTTTCAGACAGACAGAGTGAGAGCTACTGTACCAACCCCCAGCCAGATCTCCGGGCTCACACTACAGCAGGCTGAGGACCAGCGTACCCGACGCCGCACGAGGATCCGTGGGTTTCGGACCCCACAGCCACACCGATAGGAGATCTGGAGGATTCTTGATCTACATCGACAGCAGACTGAGATCCGACGACACTTGACACATTGGATCTCAAATCTCCAGTTTGCTCTTTCTCCACCGCCGATGTACCACATCCTGCATCCAGCAGGGATCACCTGCTATTAGCGACTTCGACGACTGCTACTACATCCCAGGATAGTATATCTCCCTATATTTGTTACATATACACATCGCACCACTTTATCACACCCGACAGTTGTTCCCCTATCACAGTCGACATTTGTTCCCCCTTTGTAGCCATTATCTGGAGTACCAGAGCTACATACGTACATACACATACACGACACTTATCACACTCACAGCACCGTATTTTCAGTTTTCAGTTTTTAGCTTTTCATTCAGCACTTTTATTTTGGATAGCTGGACCTCATCAGTTGTATCACAGTTTGTCTCATAGGCTTGTTTTGGTCTTTAGAAGACGTTAATATAACTTTCTTTCTCTCTCTCTCTTCCTCTCTTACTCTAGGTTTCCCTTCCCTCTCCTCTCTCTCTCTCTCTCTCTCTCCTTCACAAGTTGGTAGCAAGGGGGGGGGGTTTTATAGGGGTGAGGTGGGTAATAATTGGGGGGAATGCTATGATAGGGGGTCCTTAACTACACATGATCGATAGATTTCCTACCGCCATGTGGCCTGTTAAGAGAAAGAAAGGAATGGGGGATTGGAGGTGGCACATGTGTGCCCCTCCCCCATCAAAATCACCGTCGCCCTCGTGATCTTCGGCCTCCTCTGCCACCATGTCAACTCCTTTTCCCTCACCCATGTCGATTGTGAGTTCAATTCCCCCCTCCCTTTGCCAACAACTGACGGCGTCGATAGGGGGGTGCGTAAATTTTTTTTGAATGATTTAATCATTAAAAAGGGGGGGGGGGGGAGATCCATACGGTGGAATATTACATGTGCATGCATGTTTAGATAGACTTGGAGATGAATACAAGAGCTTTAGGTCATCTATGAATACAAGGGATGATATCCTTGATTTTGCACACTTGATTTCTATGCTGATGCTTGAGGAGAAGAACCTTGGCTTGGATTTCTCTTATTATCAAAGAAAAAACAAGTCTAAATAGGTGTTTTACTCTACTAACAAAGATAGAGGTCATGGAAAAGGCTAAGGTAGTGGTCATGGTCAAGGTTATGATGCATAGCAAAATAGAGGAGAATAGTCTCAAGGAAGGAGGTGTCAAAGAGGGCAAGTTGTAAACTTTAATAGGTAGCATAATTTTGTTGATAGTAGAGAGTGCTTGCATTGTGGTTAGAAATGTCTCATTTTTAAAAAATTACTTCAAAATGAAGGTTGATGTTAGAAATGGAAAAAAGTAACAAGGTAATTATGCATCTAGTAGAAATAATGAAGAAAAAGTGAGAAGTTTTTTATTATGCAACACTTTATGAATATTGTGGTTGATAATGGTTTGTTAAAGAATGATGTATGGTATGAGGACTTAGGAGCTTCTAACCACATGAATTCTCATGGAGAGTGGTTTAGAGAGATACGTAGTCTAGAGTCTCTAGCCTATGTGAAGACATGAGATGATATGGCTCACCCCATTACCCATGTTGTAAATGTTTCTTTGAGTACAAAGGATGGAAAACCTAAGTACGTGTTTTGAATCTTACAAAAAGCTTTATTTTTGTTAATCTCAAATGGTAGAACAAGGATTGCATATTTGATTCACATCTAATAGTTGTTATGTAGAAGATCTAAAAAATTGCAAGTTGATTGCAAAAGGAAAACTTGCTGCTAGATTATCTACTCTTGATGTAAGTCTACTTGAAATGGATGCTACCATGTTTGCATAAGATTCGGGCGTTGTGGCTGATATTGAAATTTGGCATAAGAGAATTGGTCATATGAATGTGCAGTGGTTGAAAGACATGCAATCAAAACATATTTTAGATGGCTTGTCCAAGTTTAGGATTGATGGAATACATAAAGTATGTGAAGCATGTTAATTTGAAAAGCAAGCCAGGCATGTGTTTCCACATGAAAAGCATGTATGCAAGAAGCCACTTGAATTGATAGATTTTGATATGTGGGGTCTTACAAACCTGCAACTTTAAATGGTTGCAAGTATTATATTTCCTTCATTGATAATCATAATCACAAAAGTATGGGTTTACTTCATGTGTGAGAAAAGTGAGGTGTTCACTCACTTTAAAAGCTTTAAAGCTTTGGTTGGGAAGGAGATAATGTTACATATTAAATGCCTAAGATCGGATGGAGGGGGAAAAGATCTCTCCAATGAGTTTTCTGATTTTTATAGAAAAATGGTTTATAGAGGCAGTATACATGTAGATATACTCTGTAACAAAATGGAGTTGATGAGTGAAAAAATAGACATATTACAAAGATGGCTTCTCCATCGATGCTAGAGAGAAACTTGCCTCATTCATATTGGGTTGAAGCAGTTGCTACTGTTGTATACATTATGAATAGGACACCTACTATTGCTATACATGTCAGGAAAAAAAACTGAATTCGTCCCATCTGAAACTGTTTGGATGTACTGCTTATGTATATATTCCTAATGAGTTGCATAGTAATTTGGATCCCAAAGCAAAAAAATATGTATTTATTGGATATTCTCTTGAGCAGAAGGGAAATAGATGTTATAACCTATTACACATGAGATGAGAGTTACTAGGGATGTTGTTTTTTATGAAATGAGTAGCTGGTACAGTAATGTACAGAATGTAGTTGGGGTTTATAAGCATGAGAGTGTGGCTATGCATAAGTGTAACGTGCCTGCCTGAGCTAGTGATTTGAATACTTTGATGGTATGATGCATTGTAGGCAAAAATTGACTAAGGGTAGGTATTGGATCCACCGTTTGGGTTCCCTATTACAATAAGCTCTTAGTATGTCTTCAATAAATTGGTTGATCTGCTCTATTTGAGCATTAGTTTGGGGATGGTAAACAGTACTAAAGCAGTGATGGGTACCTAGAGCTTCGAAAAGACTCTTCCAAAAATTTGAGGGGAAGAGAAAATCATGGTCGTTGATGATTTTTGGGGTAATCTAGGTAATCCAAAAATTTCCTGGCAACTTGACACGTTCAATCTTAATTTGTTTTGGCAATTTAGGCATTCGATGACATACTTGAGTACATCACCCTTGACTCTTTCCCAATAGAAGCTCCTTCAGACTGTATTAAGAGTATTAGCATAACTAGGATGACTCAAAAATGGAGAATCGTGAGCTTCCCAAAGTATTTTCCCTTTGAGTTCCTAACTTGCAGGAATACATTGTCTTGTCCTGTAATAGGCAAGTTCCTCGTTTATGGAAAAATCCTAATACTTAGACTCGAGTTTTGGATTTGAATCCTTGATGGAAATTTCTCTTACCAAGTTCTGTTAGCTTGGATCCTTCATTGCCTCTTTAGCCATTTCTATGAGAGGGTTACTGGGCATTGAAATCATTGTAGCAAGAGTTCTAGCCATAGAGGCTTCCTTTAGGATTAGAGCATTAAGAAATGATTTACGGCTTAGGGCTCCTGCAATGACATTCTCCTTGCTTGGTCTATACTTGATTTCAAATTCAAACTCTTGCAAGGTCTCAATCCATCAGTGTTGTCTCATATTGAGATCTGGTTGAGTAAAAATCCACTTTAGGATTTTATGATTAGTGACTAGAGAAAACATATTACCAAGCAGGTAATGTCTCTATAATTTAAAGGCATGCATTACATCTAGTAATTCTAGATCATGTGTGGCATAATTTCGTTTGTGGATCTTTAATTTTCTTGAAACATAGGCTACTAGATGTCCTTATTGCTTAAGCACGCAACACAAAGCAAGAGAGCTTGCATCAATTATGACTTCAAATTATCTTCTTAAGTCGGGTAGTCTTAAGATAGGGGCGGTTACCAACTCTGTTTAAGCCTCTCAAAGCTAGATTGTTCGACCGACGCCCATGTAATGGAGACCTACTTTTTGAGAAGGTCGATGAGAGGTGCGGTGATTAAGGCATAGTTTTTAATGTGAAGACTATATACCAACCTGTTAGCCCTAGAAAGCTTTGCATTTCCTTGACTGTTGTCGGGGGTGGCCATTCTTGTACATTTTAGACCTTGGCAGGATCCACTGAAATGCCATCTGCCGATACTATGAATCCTAGATATTCAATCTACTTCTTGAAAAAGGCACATTTCTTTTTTTTAGCATACAATTTGTGGGCCCTCATTGTTTCAAGAACTATTTGTAGTTATGGCCAATGGTCTTCTTCATTCTTGGAATATGTAAAGATATCATCAAAGA
Organism: Lygodium microphyllum; assembly: GCF_053477565.2. NCBI lineage: Eukaryota > Viridiplantae > Streptophyta > Polypodiopsida > Schizaeales > Lygodiaceae > Lygodium > Lygodium microphyllum. The sequence continues at coordinate 76,942,944 of NC_141163.1, read as the reverse complement.
AGACGAGGACAAAGTTGTCAAGGTAAGGTCAGAAAATGTATTGCATCAACCTATTGAAGGTGGCAAGAGCATTTGTTAACCTAAATGACATCACAATAAACTAATAATGACCGTACCTTCTTATGTTAAAAGAAGTTTTAGGGATATCTTCCTCCCTAATTCTTATTTGATAATATCCTGATCTGAGATCGATCTTTGAAAAGACCTTTGCTCCCTAGAGTTGATCAAGCAACTCATCAATCCTGGGAATTGGATATTTGGTTTTCATTGTCACCTGGGTTAATCCGCTATAATCAATACAAAGGCGGAGTGTTCCATCTTTCTTTTTTTGAAATAAAACCGGGGCTCGCCATGGTGAATTACTTGGCCGGATGTGCGCCTGGTCTAATAGCTTCTTGAGTTGTTTTTTTAGCTCAATGGCTTCAAGAATTGACATTCAATAGGGCTGTTTGGCAACAGGGGGCAGCGCTAGGAATGAGTTGAATTTTGTGATCTACTTCCCTTGCAAGTGGGAGCTTTGTCAAGTCTTCTGGAAAAACATATGTACATTCTTTTAGCCAATATGGTTAATCATTGGCTTCACTATCTTGCTCGGCCTTGTTGAGTTTGAATAAATAGACGGGTAATCCTTTCTTTAGCCCTTTTATTGTTCAGGAGGCTCTAGCCAGTTGAACCTTAGGGTTCCCTAATTCTCCCTAAGTGGTTACTTTTTCTCCCTTTGAGTTTTGGAATGTGATTTGGCCCTTTGTGCAATGGATATGGGTATTATTTGGAATTAACCAATCCATTCCTAGCAAACATTCATAAGCCTCGAGGTTCATAATTTAGAAGTTCATTTTGGAAGAATTGCCACCCAAGCTAAATTCTACCTTGCTAGTTTGTTGTGTTGATAGAACTTCTTTGTCGTTTGCTAACTCCACAAGTAAGTGCAAGAGTAGTGTTTATGCCTAGCCTTTTCACATATTTTGGTGATATGAAAGAGTGGATACTTCCACAGTTGATTAAAATTTGAAAGGGTTTACCTTGATAATTTGTTGGTATTTGAATTACTAAAAATTGGTGATTTAGACCCTTCTTATTGAGAGTGGTGTATACTTTGGATCTTTCCATATCAGATTCCATTGTGGGATCTTTATCATTACTAACCTTGTTTAGGTTTATTCCAGCAACCTTTCCCTTGTTGGCATCTTGGCCTTGCCCGCGAAACTGACCTTGGCCAAGCTTCCAGCACTGTCTCTTGAAATGTCCTAGTTCCTTGCAATAGAAGCACCTTAGAGTCTCGTTGTTCCTTCTTCTGGGTTTAAAGCTTCCCAGTGCATTTGATTTGGCCTTCTTCGTCTTGTTTGGTTGGTACTGCCCTTGGGATCTTTTTGCATAACCTTGGAAGTTGCCCTTATTTTGATAGTTTATGTTTCAAATTTTTGCATTCCTTGGCCTTTGTTCTCGATCTCTTGAACTATTGGAGATGCTCGAATCAATGCATCTTGTAAATTTGATGGTCTCATTAATTCAAGACAGTATTCAGGGGCAGATTTAGACCATTGCAAAATTTAGATACTTGCTATTGTGAAACATCCATCGTAGGTGCATATTTTAGAAGTGTTATGAATTTGGAGTAGTAGGCTTCTAGGCTTAGGCTTAACTACTTTAGATTGAAGAACTCGTTCATCTTCTGGGCTTGATATGTGGGCGGAAGATATCTCCCACACACATCGTCCTTAATCTTGTCCCAAGTGATAGCACTTTCAGACATTCCCTGGTTCTTGCACCATTGTTTTCACCAAAGATAGGCATCTCCTATGAGTTTTAGATTAGTGATCATGGCTTGATTTGACGGTGTAGTCTCTACAATAGTGAAATAGTCTTCCATAGATTCTATCCATGTTTCTACTTCAGTTGGAATGTCCCTCCCTTTACCATCAAACTCCGGTGGCTTGTATTGCTAGATAAGAAATTTCTTCTCTTGAGCTTCCATGGTATTGAGATTCGGGGTGACATTCTGGGGAATTATGCAATTTTGTGATCAATTTTCTTTCCAACCATATTAAAAAAAAAAGATGTTTACTTGCTTACTCTACCTCATTAATTTAGGAAGGAAATTAGGTACTACTTGTCCTTTCGATAATGATCAAGGTTTATAATTCAAAAGATAAGTTTAAATTTTAATTAAAAAATCTATCTACTATTTTTTATTTATCAAGGAGACAAACAAACAAACAAAAATAAATCTTTACGTCAATAGGAAGGGAATACATTATTTGAGTGGTTCGGGCACTCATATTATTCTTGGGAAAGGTCCTTCTACCACAATCTAGGTATGGCATTGTGATACATCCATCGCATAGTAATTAGGATTCTAAGAGTAGATATCCAAAAATCTATATTTCAAGGGAAGATCAGGTAATCCGTCTTTCTTGTAGTTGCGGCAACTGGAGTGTCCTACTACCATGACTTGATCAGGTGGTATAATCTTTGTAACCTCCTCATAGATGTACTGGTTTAATTTGACATGTTGCCCTCTAGTGAACATGTTTGACTTTACCTTTGCCTCATAGATGAGATAAATCTTGGCAACCTTAAGGCCTTCCATCCACCTTAGCCTCTTTAAATTATTCGAGAGGTAAGCAAGACGGTTTATGTCAATGTAACAATACCCTCCTCTTAATATCCATCATCTTTCACAATATAAAGGCGAATGATTGTATATCTAATCTAATATTTGCACCATCTTGTTTCTCCAATTGAAAGTAGAGGAGTACCTTGCTGACATAAACATAACTTGGAAAATCAAGAATCGTTTCCAAGGTTTGTCTTTCTTCCAGAAATCAAGAACATATATTAACAAGAGAAGATTTTCACTATTTAAGGAAAGGATATTTTATGCTTGTAAATATAACTAGCTTTATTTACTTGCGTTGTGTCTACATCAATGTGCGCTCTAATACCAACTGTAACGTGACCACTCGAGCTTTCCTTGGCAGTGCATTCTTAGTAGCCCATCAAGAGATATCCTAGGAAGTGACGTCTAGGATTTTGTGAAAACCCTTGGAGTTTGCTAACTAGGCTCGCTTGAGTCTACGCCCCCACAGTGGAAGTTCCGGCGGTTGCCATGAGGATTGAGTCTTTCTAGTTAGTGGCTTGAGATTCCATTCCCTATAGGAATTGCTGATTGTTGAAACACACTTATGTTGTGCTGGGTTCAAAGTGAATGGGAGAAGTATGACACTTTAATCTCTTATGCCTGAGGTTCTAAAGTGATTTGAGTCACGCTTTCTGGTTTCTAATGGTCCATCAAAAGTGTGATTTTTATTCCTTCTTAAGAAAGCTCTTCGCTTACCAAGACCATTGAGGCATAGGTCTGGATCCGGATCCATCCATCCACTTCCTTGAGAGAGTAGTTTTAGTTACCTAATTACCTACCACTTTAGGTTCAACATATAAAAAAATCTTCTTTGAATTATCTCATGATACAAATTTGTTACATGCCTTTAATTCACGACACAAAAACAAAGTAAAGCAATTCATTCTTAATAGTTTCTTTCAGAAAAATGACTTTTTACCATGTTTTCTAGTTCAAAGGTATTATTCTCTCTAAGGTTCCGTTCGCCATCTAGCATTGGAACTTCCAGGACACAGTTTGGAAATCAAAGGGTAGTTGGCAGTTCGTAAGAGCCTAAGGAGTTTATGACCAGAGCCCCCTGGTATCCTCACCTCCTCCTGCCGAGACGACTAGAAATCCCTACGACAAGACCTTTTGTGTCATGATTGGTCTAACCTTACTAATGCGAAACAAAAGAAGAACGAAAAACCCCTTGGATTAGGTTTTATTCATGCTAGCCTTGGGGGGGGGGGGGGGGGTCTAGCATCATCACTGCCTTAGTCGCCATTCTGTGCTCATTGGAATACTGTCTTAGTCAGTGATCTATACTCAGACATCCATCATTTAGCTTGATCATTTTAAGAAAGATCAGTACCTAACTTACAATCACACAAATCTTATTTTGAATGCATTACTTTTAACAATTTTATTTCCAAGATAAATCTTTTCCTTCCAAAAATAATAACATCAAGACAAAACTTAGCATAAGTGGTAATGTTAGCGTAAATGGAAAAATTAGCGTAAGTGGCGATATTAGCGTAAGTGAAAATATTAGCATAAGTGGCAATATTAGCATAAGTGGTAATACCTTCCAATATTCTTCCCGGATTTTCCCTTCCTCGGGATCTAGTTGGACTGAATCTAACAAGAGTTTTATTTTTGAAAAAAACTCACTTGGAGTCTCATGAGTTCTTTCTTGCATAAAATAAATCTTGGTTAGTTTTATTATGAAAAGTAAATTTTTGATAATTCCATCACAAGGTCTTTTATGTACAAAAAATTAGCGTCTATATGATTACCCATCAGAGGTTTCGCTTGATCAACAATATTAAATCTTTTTTAGGGACACAATACCTTCTTGTACTTGCTTAGGTTTATCTTGTACAGACCCAAGTTATCCCTTGGAATTTGTAGTTAAGAATTCTTTTAAAAAGATTATATTACCCTAAAAGAGATTAATAGGGAGAAGGACCCTATTATGGAAGAAGATATTGAAAGAGTAATTGCTTATGTTGCATTCCATAGGAAAGGTCCAAATAGTCAATATTCGATAATACATACACCAGCTAGTCACCAAGGTAAATCATTTAAAGTTTTGATTGATTGTGGAAGTACATACTAATTTATTTCACCCAAGTGTGCCAAGAAGTTAGGAATAGATACAATAAATGCATCAAAATTGCTTGTGGAATTAGGAAATGGAAAGGAAGTACTTTCTCCACAGCAAACTGCCAAGGTAGAGTTTAACCTAGGAGAAAACCTTTCAAGTATTCCCAATGATGTTCATATTCATTGTGGAAAAGGTTAAGTCACATTTCAAGATTTGAACGGTGAAATAGCAACTACACAAGGTGAAATAGGGAAACCTAAAGTTTAATTAGAAAAAGCTTCTCGAATTGTGAAAGGCTTGAAGAAGGGATTACCTATTTACTTGATCAAGCTTAACAAGGTAAAATCAAGATGGTCAGATAGAAGAAGAACCATCCTGGTTAAAAGAATACGCTGACATATTTCCTGAAGGGCTACCTAAGTTACCTTCGAAAAGAGAAGTCGATCATGAGATCAAACTTATTCCAGGAGCTGCTCTAGCTGCAAAACGACCTTACAAAATCTCTATTCCTGAACCCATCAAACTAAAAGAGCAACTTAAAAAACTTCTAGAACAAGGGTATATTCAACCAAGTAGTTCACCATGGGGAGCCCCGATATTATTCCAAAAGAAGAAAGTTGGAACTCTCTGTCTTTGTATCGACTACCAAGTAATAGTAAAGAACAAGTACCCAATCCCAAGGATAGACGAGATTCTTGATCATCTACAAGGAGCAAGGATCTTTTCTAAGATCGATCTTAGGTCAATATATTATCAAATTAGAGTCAAGGATAAATATATTACTAAAACCACCTTCAACACAAGATACGGTCATTTCGAATTCATTGTGATGTCATTTGGGCTGACAAATGCTCCAGCTATCTTCAATAGGTTAATGTAGGACATTTTCACGCCTCATCTCGATGATTTTATTATTGTATTCTTTGATGACGTCCTAACTTATTCTAAGGAGGAAGAAGATCATGAAACACATCTTCACATTGTCCTGGAGACAATGAGAACACACAAATTGTATGCCGAGAAGAAGAAGTGTGCCTTCTTCAAAAGGAAGATTGAGTACTTGAGATTCATAGTGTTTGCTGAAGGTATATCAGTAGATCTTGCCAAGGTCAAAGATGTTCAAGATTGGCCACCCCCAACCACTATCAAGGAAGTGAGAAGTTTCTTAGGTCTAACAGGATGGTATAGGATATTCATAAGAAATTATGCCCAAATTGCAGCACCTCTTACAGACCTACTCAAAAAGCAAGTTGCTATTATCTAGATGCCGATTGAACAATCTAGCTTTGAGCAACTAAAACATAGTTTGGTAGAGCTGCTCCTATTTTAAGGCTACCTAATTTAAGCAAGGAATTTGAAGTTGTCATAGATGCCAGCTCTCTTGCATTGGGATACGTACCAATAGCTTACTCTTTAAGAAAATTAAAAGCCCATGAAAATAGATATGTTACTCAGCCTAGAGTTGTTAGTTGTGATTCACGCTCTCAAATTATAGAGACATTACTTGCTTGGAAATAAGTTTTCCTTAGTCACAGATCATAAAAGTCTTAAGTGAATTTTTACTCTGCCTGATCTTAATATGAGGCAATGATGGTGGATCAAAATTCTCCAAGAGTATGACTTTGTAATATCTCCCCCCTGCCTCCCCCATGAGAACCCCCCCTTCTTAAAATTTTAAAATTGGTTTAATTTTTTTTTGAAAAAACCTCTCTCTCTCTCTCTCTCTCTCTCTCTCTCTCTCTCTCTCCGCTTGCCGCGGGGAGAGAGAGAGAGAGAGGGAGTATGAGTGGGAGAGGGGGCATGCACCCCTAGGTGTAAGGGTGGTGGCTGTTAAACGGCCGTCTCCCCCTCATAAACCACCTCCTCCCCATTATTTAAGGGGAGAGATTCCCCCCTCCCCCCCGTGGTCTTCAGTAGTGCCGCCCCCCTGCTCTGCCCACACGTCATGCCCCCCCCTCCGCCTGACATGCAGCGCCACCCCCCAGGCTGCCAAGACCGCCGCCACCCTCATCATCATCGTTTTTGTTTCCATCACGATGCTGTTAGGGCCCCCTGTCAGAAAACAAGAAATTAGAAAAGCTTTCAAGAAGCTTCCACAAAAAATCTTCCTAGGGGGTGTTTCACCCATAGACAGTGGAAGGACACAACTCGTTTGTGAAGGGAGTTTCCTTGCGAGAAGGAAGGACTTCCAGTTTGCAGAGAATTTCAGCACACCCTCCACCTGGCCGACTTATTCCCAAGTCCCGATTGCGATGGCCCCAAAGCGCCACACAAGAGGAGCACATGCGGGAGTAAGAGGAGCACATGTAGGAGTCCCCACCCGAAGCGCAATAATCGGTAATACCCCTCTTGCAAATGTTCAGGTTCCATCAAATTCGTTTTCGCATGAAATGGGTGCATTAAGTATAAATTCGCATAGGGAAAACTTAATTAGAATGCTTTGTTTTAAAAAAAGATCATAGAAATAAATGTTTGGAAAAGTTTTAAATCGCATGATAAGGTACTTATATTTCTTGCACCATCATGATGAAAGGTTGTTGCATTTTTGAATATATGGTTCATGTGTTAAAAGATGCACTTATGCAATAATGTCCTAGTTGCATCTCTCACATAGATTAAATATAAATTGTGATGTTCTTGTGCATTGGAAGGTTTGCATTAGGTAATTTATGTTGGAAAGAATGAATTATGTTGTATACAATGCATTTGTGCAATAAAAAAAAATCCCTTGTGAGACGACCGTAAATAGGTTAAATTCATAGAAGGATGTTTAATTAATGAATAGATGGTTGCTATGGGAAGGAATAAAAGAGTTATATTTTATTTAGAATTCGCATAAGCAATTGCATTCTTATTCGCGTGACCTGCATGGGAAAAGAAAAGATTATGTTTTTAGAACATTATAAATTTACGTAGCATAACTTGCATGCCTAAGTAACTTGCATGCATAAGTAGATGTATGAAAAGAAAAAGGGGTTATATTTCATTTGATGAAAATCATATAATACGCATGAAATGACAGTTACATTCAATATGAAAGATAGGTTAAGTTAAGTTAAAATGCTGCTTAGTATTGCGCTTGCAGAGTTAATCTAGTATTCTCATACTTAGATTGTTCTATGTTGCGAGTAAGAGAGGGTACTAGGCCTTAGGACACGAATACTAGTAATATCGACAAAGGGATGTAATTCCTCAAGATAGGCACTGCTACCTATCTCGTGCAACTAGTCTGCAAGGTCAGATGCTATTGCAACTAAATCATAAGATGCTACTACTACATCTTAGGCCAAGGGAGGCAAGATCTAATTACAAGCTAGATTCGTTAAGAAGTCGAGTAGTTGCCCTACTACAACTCTCTCTCTTGGGGACCGATTTGTCAAACTTAGGGAAATTGTGAATTTCCAAGAAGCAAATTGACCAACCGAGGACAACGGGGTTGTCCAAGATCTATTTTACAAGGAGACCTAAGGTAAGGATAATTGGGGTCGGTAGGGTACAAACCCTAACCCAAAGAAAAAGGAGAAACAAGTAACCTAGCTTGCCAAGCCCTTGGAATCTCGCCAAGTCACGAACGATCTAGGATTGAATGCTGGGAGTATTCAGGAAAAAGGAATCACACCTTAGCAGTTGGTCGTACGAACGACCACAGAAATTATCGTGATTGTACACTTAGGTACAAGGAACTAATTCAAGGCCAAACACTTAATGCTTCAGGTTAATAGCCTGGAGGGAGAGGTAGGTTTAGTTATCTTCGACCGCCTGCCTGGCCCTATCCAAGGGGATTGTTAGCTGTGCCGGGTGCATGGACCAAACTCACCGTGAGAGGTCTCTCCGTGGGTGCTGCTTGGAGCGGGAGGATGCTTGGGTGCCAGGGGAGGCTTTGGCTGTAAATTCTTTGCCTCCGGATCCCGCCGAGATGGGATCTCGAGACTCCTGTACTAGTCTACATGCAAAACTTGGAGCAACAATCCTGTTGATTGCTGAGATAGCCTTAGGGCATGATATTTGATGTATTCCAAGACTATGATAAATAAAGGTCAAATATTTGGAAAAGGAACTTGCTTGACATTGTTTTTTTAATGTTAGTGCCTAAGTTACGTGAAGGAACCTATGTTAAATTGATTAATTAAGGAAGCAAATATAATGTGGTAGGTAATTAGATAACTAAGCAACTCGAGGAAAGTGCGGTGGATGTGACTTGGGTCCGTCCTATAGAAGGGTGGTCCCGGTTAGCTGGAAACTTTTCTCAAAGACGTGATAACGAGACTGTGAAGACCTAGAGTTAGTAGAGTTAGAATCCCGATTTATGTTGTTTTAGGGGAGCGGAATGGGACTATGCCTTATGGGCAGAAAGGTTGAGCTTCGCATCCCTCTCATTTCCCATTCTCCATGAACCAAGTGAAGCTTAAATCTGCTTCGACTCCGTTGTTCCTACGCAAAGTGGTTCATTTGGAGCTCGACGCTAGCTACTTCCTAGAGACTTGGCTGATAGGAAAGAAACCCTGACTTTAGGTCGGTCCTAAGTGAGAATGGCCGGATACTTTCGCTTTTTTGGGGTAGACTCGGGAAGACCTAGATAGCAAACCTTGTGACATTCCTTGCGAGTGCCAGGTGGTGCTTTCTAGACTCCCCTCCCGATGGGCTGCTAAGACGTGTCCCACAAGTGGACAAGCTGACACATTACAGTTGGTATCCGAGCAAACCAACGAGATCTAAAGATTATAAGGGAACTTAATGGAGGGAAATAAAGGGAATAAGGGGGTAAACAGGGGAGGGTGAGTAAAACAGAGCAGTGTTTTCTATTGAAAACATTTCTTTACTCACTTATGGATGCTGGGTTGCAGAGTCACAAGGCATGGAGCAAGTTCTTGGTGTTCCAGGTCATGTTTATGAGACTGCAATGCATGCTTCAAATTATCGTCAGAGGCTTGGCATGATGAATATTCTGGACCGCATCTATAATCCTTCACCCCTGTATGTGGAGTAGAGATGGACGAGAGACTCAAGAATATACTACATAGCAGCCCATCGACTCGCGTACCTTCAGACCAACTTGAAGAGAATCAAGTGGATGGAGGATTTAAAGATTGTGAAACTGTTCATCTTTGTCGAAGCTCGCGTAAAGGCAACTTTGCATATTAGTGGTTGGCAAGTCAAGCAGAACAAGTATGTCTATGAAGAAGTAACCCGGGTGATCTCTGTTGACAGAATCAAAGTGTTAGGGCGCTATGAGAAGAGCGGGTATCAAAGGAAGGGATACCCCAAGCTTCCTATGACTTACCATTTCCTGAAAATCCATGACCCCACTCCATATTATTATTCCGTCCGTGTAGCAGATTGTAACACAATCCTATTTTCCCCAAATTGATGTATCAATGAGCCTGTCCTACTTATCCAAAATAAATATACTCAAAAGGATATGCCTTCATGAATAAATAAGACTTTTTACAATTGTCTATCTTGATCATAAATGTTAACTAAAGTGTTAAGTGATTAAATCACTTAGCTAAAAAGTTGTGCTAGTCATATTAGCACAATATGAGAACGTATGATAAGATGTTAACATAAAGAATCTTATTGTTCAGACGCAACCCCAAGCGCAGGTTCCAAATTCGACTCCTGCACTAAGTCCAGCTGCGGCCGAAGAGAAGAAATTCCTTCTCAAATAAATTAAGCCACCCGAGTTTGATGGCAAGGGAAGGACTGTTCGAGCCGATGCCGAGATCTGGATTGAGTCCATGGAGGACTATTTTGAGGCAGGAGGAACTGCACCTACTAACCAAGCCATGCTCACCAAACTTAAGCTAACAGGCAAAGTGAGACTTTGGTGGAAACAGTGGTGCAGAGACCAAGCAATCTCGGAGGGGATAGTCACTTGGGATAAGCTTAAGGAAACTGTGCAAGGGAGGTATCTACCACCTGTCAAGATTGTGGGAGAGAATGAAGGAGTCTCTCTTGTAGCTTTCTTGCTTGCACAATGGGGGAATATACACAAGGGTGGAGGCTGAAAACAATTTTCCTCTTCTTAGTTGTGTAAGCCAAAAGAACTCTAGTACAAAGAAATAGAAGAACCCTATATATGGGTCTCAAACCAAACTCAACTAACTAAGGTAGCATACTAACTGAGCCACGAACTAGAGTAGATAAGGATAGCTATCATGTAGCTATTATTCATGGGCGGTGTACCAACCGCGTCTGCAACTGACAAGTCGGTGACATAAATACACAACGGTCACCCTGGCATATCACGAGTGGAGCTCGATATCTCAACACTCCCCCTCGAGCTCAATCCCAATTCCTGCACACCAAGCAGGTCTCTAAACTTGCGCAGCTTCTCTGCGCCCAATGCCTTCGTGAATATGTCAGCTACCTGATCCTCTGTGCTGACATAAACTAGATCAATAAGACCTAGTAAAACCCTCTCTCGCACATAGTGATAATGCACCTCAATGTGCTTTGTTCTAGCATGATAGATTGGGTTATTTGCCAAGTGTATACTACTCATGTTGTCACAATAAATGACAACTGGCCCATCTGTAGACTGATGCATATCATAAAGTAGCTTATGCAACCAAGCTACCTCATATGCAGCCATTGCTGCACCCCTATACTCAGCCTCTGTGCTCGACAAGGCAACTGTAGGCTGTTTCTTGCTGCTCCAAGTGACTATAGCACTCCCAAAAGAGAACACATATCCACTGGTAGATCGTCTATCAGAAATACTACCAGCCCAATCAGCATCAGTGTATCCATGCAACTGTATCTGAACCCTAGTCTCATAAAATAGTCCATACTGCAATGTGGAATTCGCATACCTAAGTATGCGTTTCTGCAACCTTGAATTTAGGCAATCCTGCAACAATATTTTGGGCCTGCATTGATTTAAGTCGCTGTACATTAACATGACCAATGCGTTTATGCCAGATATCAATATCTGCAACTACACTGGTCCCATGTGCAAACATTGCTGCACTCAATTCAGACATGTCTGCATCCAATGTAAACATTCTGCCCTTTTTCTTTCCTTTTGCTATCAAGCGACCTTTATTTTTCATATCCTCAACAAAGCATCCATGAGGATTAAATCTGACCTGCAAGCCCTGCTCAACCATTTGAGCAACAGAAACCAGATTCTTGGTGATATTCGGGACATGAAATACATCGGATAGGTATTTCTTTTTCCCATCCTACATAGACAAATGAATTTTTCCAATCTGCATAATAGGATGTGCAGTATCATCACCAGTCTCCACAAATCCTGGTTTTTCCATTTTCCTTGCATCCTCCATCCATTCTGCATGACCTGTCATGTGGTTTGATGCACCTGAGTCAACATACCATACATCGTTGCTTTCTTCTGCACTTATCACAGAATTGTTCATGTGCTGCACCATAAACAAATGCTCATTTCTGTCATCACCCTGTCTACTAGAAGATGCATAATTTCCTTGTTGCAGTTTTCCATTCATGATGTCATTCTGCTTTTTATAGCAGTCTTTAGCCATATGACCCATTTTACCACAGTAGTAGCATTCAACATTACTGTTTGCATTTTGGCCTCTTTGCCATCCACCACGACCTCTTTGGCTCCCCCTGCCTCTAGAGTTACCATGTCCTCCTCCATAGGATTGGTTTTCTTGAGTTTGCTGCATATTCTGATTTCTGCCACGGCCTCCAAATCGGCTTCCTCTACCTCTACCTCTACCTCTTCTAGCATTTGAGTAGAAGACAGTTTCTTTTGAAGTTCCTCCTGAAGAAGATGCACCACCATTTCTTTGCTCCTCAGAAATTAGAAGAGCAATCAACTCCTCAAAATCAGGAAATCTTTCACGAACTGAAATGGATGTCCGAAACTGTGCATAATCCTTTCCTAGACCATTCAAGGTCACAGAAACTAAATCATCATCTTCCACTGGCGATCCAATGGAAGCAAGTGCATCTGCAATCTTCTTCACCTTCATGTGGTAGTCATTGATGCTCATATTTTCTCTTTGCACATTATGCAACTCTTGCTTGAGCTGCATTTTCCTGGCTTGCGTATTTGTGCTATACATTTTTGACAAAGTATCCCATGCCTCCTTTGGCGTACTTGCATCCTGAATATGCACAATCATAGAGTTTGAAATACTGATAGACAGCCAGTACATAACTTTCCTGGCTCTCTCATGCCATGCTTTGAATGCCTGCATTTGCTGTTGATTGGGAACATCAGGAAGAACTGGTTCTTCTTCATTTCCTGCAACAAATTCCCAATATCCTTTTCCCATAAGGAAATTCATCATTCTAAACTTCCATGCTTGGAAGTTGTTCTTGTCAAGCTTTTCAGTTACAATCTGTGAAAGAGAATCAGACGCCATTACAGAATACTGTAAAAAAAATTATGTCACTGCAAAAAACACAGCTTCACCCTCACAAGGGCAAGTCTGCAAAACTGGCGAAAGTGGTATTTGACCACACAGTCACTTCCTAGTGACGATTTTGCATAAACAGGAACCAAGGATGATTCTGCAACTCCCAATGTCTTTGCACACAAGCATACGATGCAATTTCTACAGTAACTTTTCACCGACCTGTAGAACAGTGGCTGCACAGCATAAAACTGGGCTTTTTCCTGAGTGCGTGCAGAAAACTTTCGCCTCCAAAACAGGCCCCGAAATGGCCTCAAATAAAAAAAACAAGGTCGCCGAGGGCTGAAGCCCATGCCGGCAGCATATACTACTCTCTTGCTTCACCGCGAAGGGCGTCTCAACCTGAGACAATGCACTCCTGCACTTTCCGGCTGTGCTACCTGCAGAGATCTGCTCCCAAAACAGAAAATGAAAGCAACACTGCTCCTCTTACCAGAACACTGCGAGCCTGGCTTGCTTTCTTGAGCTCCTTACCACGAACAAGGCTCTGATACCATGTCAAGATTGTGGGAGAGAATGAAGGAGTCTCTCTTGTAGCTTTCTTGCTTGCACAATGGGGGAATACACACAAGGGTAGAGGCTGAAAACAGTTTTCCTCTTCTTAGTTGTGTAAGCCAAAAGAACTCTAGTACAAAGAAATAGAAGAACCCTATATATGGGTCTCAAACCAAACTCAACTAACTAAGGTGGCATACTAACTGAGCCACGAACTAGAGTAGATAAGGATAGCTATCATGTAGCTATTATTCATGGGCGGTGTACCAACCGCGTCTGCAACTGACAAGTCGGTGACATAAATACACAATGGTCACCCTGGCGTATCACGAGTGGAGCTCGATATCTCAACACCACCTGCCTATCGCACACAAAAGATGAATGAATTCTATGACTTGAAGCAGCTAGGATTATCCCTTGAAGCATATTATTTGAAGTTTGTCTCACTCCTAAAGTATGCACCTCCAATGGATATGACACAGCAGGTGTCAAAATTCTGTATTGATTTTAATCCACCCATAAACACTCGATTGGAATCAATGCGCCCAACGGACTTACAAGATGCACTCATTCGAGCTGCTCCAATAATACAGGAGGTGTAGACCAAATCGAGGAACAACAGGATTTGGCCTTACAAAGATCAGAATAAGGGCATGTCTAAGGCTCAGACTAAGAGAGCACATGGTCAGAATCAGGGCCAAAGAAAGAAAGCTAGGGTCAATGCTATCAACAACTTTGTTTCAACACAAAGCAATGATCGCAACCCATGTTGCTTCCATTGCAACGAGCCCGGATACTTCAAGAGGGAGTGTCCTAAGCTTGGCGGAGGGCATCGCCAGGGGCAATTCCAAGGTCAAAATAGAGCTGCTCATGGCCAAGAAACTAGCATTATGGCCAGAGGGAGAACCTCCAATGTTTCCACCAAGGAGCTGGACAATGAAGAAGATCCATCCATGGATGCTGACATTGAGAGGGTAACGGTTCACGCCACTCTTCACAAGAAGGGACCAAATCGCCAATTCTCGGTGATTCAAACTCCATCAGAATATCAAGGTGAGAGCTTTAAAACCTTGATTGACTGTGGCAGTACGCATTCCTTAATTTCACCAATTTGTGCAAAAAGATTAGGAATAGCCACAATAGATGCACCTACTTTACTTGTGGAATTAGCAAATGGTCGTGAGGTCACTTGTACTAGGCAAACTGCTAAGGTGAAATTCCTACTGGGTGGGAAGCCAACTTCTGTAAGATTCAGGGTAATGAACCTAGGTGTCCTCGAATGTTTACTCGGAATGGATTGGCTAATACCCAATGATGCCCACATCCACTGTGGGAAGGGCCAAGTCTCTTTGCGCAATTCTGAAGGGGAACTAGTCACGACTCAAGGTGAAGCTGGTAAGCCAAAAATACAATTGGCAAAAGCAACATGGATAATAAAAGGTGTTCAAAAGGGTCTACCTTTCTATTTGATTAAACTGAATAAGCTAGATCAGAATCAGGAATCTGGAGAAGAACCTTCATGGTTAAAGGAATACACAGACGTATTCCCTGACGATCTGAAGGAACTTTCTCCCCAAAGGGAAGTCGACCACCAAATCAAACTTGTGCCAGGAGCTACACCGATCGCAAAGAGGCCATATAAGATGTCCATCCCAGAAGCTATCGAACTAAAAGAGCAACTCAAGCAACTGTTAGATCAAGGCTACATCCGTCCTAGTAGTTTACCATGGGGAGCTCCAGTGTTGTTCCAAAAGAAGAAAGATGGAACACTTCGCCTATGCATTGACTACAGAGGGTTGAACCAAGCAACCATAAAAAATAAATATCCCATTCCAAGAATAGATGAATTACTTGTCCGTATTCAAGGGGCAAAGATATTCTCAAAGATAGACCTCAGATCTGGATATTATTAGATAAGGATCAAAGAAGGAGATATCCAGAAGACTGCATTCAGTACAAGGTATGGACACTTCGAATTCCTAGTGATGTCATTTGGGCTGACGAATGCTCCTGCTACCTTCAACAGGTTAATGCAAGATATCTTTAGGCCCTATCTTGATGACTTCGTACTCGTCTTTCTTGACGATACCCTAGTCTAGTCAAAACAGGGAAAGGATCATGAACCCCAGCTTCGCATTGTTCTTGAAACAATGAGAGCACACAAGCTTTATGCCAAGAAGAAGAAGTGCACATTTTTCAAGCGACAGATTTAATATCTGGGATTCATTGTATTAGCAGAAGGAATTTCAGTAGATCCAGGTAAGGTCAGAGATGTTCTAGAATGGCCAATACCAACTTTTGTCAAAGAAATACATAGTTTTCTTGGGTTGACAGGGTGGTACAAAATTTTCATCAAAGATTATGCCTTGGTTGTAGCACCTCTGAGTTATCTACTAAAGAAGCAAGTAGCAATTGTATGGTCACCTGCTGAATAGACCAGCTTTGACAAACTAAAGCAAAGTTTAGTATCATCACCCATCTTGAAACTTCCTGATCTTAGTAAGGAGTTTGAAGTGGTAACTGATGCTAGCGCACTTACTTTAGGATGTGTACTTATGCAAGAAGGTCATCTCGTAGCATATTCTTCAAGAAAATTGAAGAGCCATGAAAGAAATTATGCTACCCATGACCTGGAGCTGTTGGCTATCATCCATGCTCTCAAACTTTGGAGACATTACTTGTTAGGTAACAAATTTTCCTTAGTAACGGACCACAAGAGTCTTAAATGGATTTTCACCCAGAATGAGCTCAATATGAGGCAATGTCGATGGATCGAAGTGCTGGAAGAATATAATTTTGAATATGGAAAAGAGAATGTAGTTGTCGATGCACTCAGTCGCAAGGCATTTCTAAATTCTCTCATTTTGCAAGATCCATCAACAGCAAGGTCTCTAGCCACAAAGGTATCAATGCCAAACATCCCGATTCTTGAGCTAGCAAAAGAAGGGGGATATCATGACCCAGTCTATCAGAAAATGCTAAGGGAGATCCCCATCAAAGATCAAGACCCGAAGCTAAAGAGGAAGTATCAAGAATTCTCCATTAGTAGTGGACTTGTCTACTTTAGGACAAGATTATGTATCCCTGCAAGCCAAACTCTCAAGCAGAAGATACTTTGGGAAGCCCATGACTCCCCTTTCTCAGGACATATTGGTTATGCCAAGACCCTTAACACCGTCACAAAGAGCTATTTTTGGGAAAGGCTCAAGGGAGACATACTCAAATATGTCACGGAATGTTTGTCTTGTCAATGCATTAAGGCAGAATGAGTTAAAATGCCTGGGAAATTGCAACCACTTGACATTCCACAAATGAAATGGGAGTTCATTAGTATGGACTTCATTGTTGGATTACCCCAAGTTCAGGGAGGATATAACTCTATTTTAGTTGTAGTAGATATGCTCACCAAGGTCACACATCTCATCCCTGTCAAGACGAACTATAAAGCTTCAAACATCGCAAGATTATTCATCAAGGAAATATTTAAACTTCATGGTTACCCAGAAGAATCGTTAGTGATCGTGACTCTCTTTTCACATCACACTTCTGGAGGGCTATCTTTGAGGCTATTGGAACTCAACTCTGTTTCAGCATAGCTTACCATCCCCAAACTGATGGTCAAACAGAACGAGTCAATCAAGTCATTGAAGATATGCTTAGGGCATACTACTGTCGTGAACCCAAAAAGTGGATTTAATACTTACCTCTGGTTGAGTTTTCTTACAATACTTCTTACTAATAGAGTATTCAGATGACCCCTTTTCAAGCATTTTATGGGCATGATTGTCGTACCCCTTTGAACTTCTCAGATCCAACTTTGAGGATAGAAGCTTCAAGACAGATGCTAGAAGACATGGATGATCAAATCAAATCAACAAGACAAGACATTCAAGTTGCCAAGGATAGACAAAAGGCTTACATTGACTTGAAATGGCAAGACAAATCCTTCGTCGAAGGTGATATGGTCTTCATCCGTGTATGCCCTAAAAAGAGTTCACTGTCCTTGGGAGAGTACAAGAAGCTAAGTCCAAGGTATTGTGGACCTTATAAGATCATCAAGTGCCTAGGGCCTAATGCTTACAGACTACAATTGCATGCAACTCTAAAGATTCATAATGTATTCCACGTTAGCCTATTGAAAAAGTATCTACCTAATTTGAATCATGTACTTGATGATCAACAAATTGGAATGCCTAGCCAAGGAGTCCTCGAGCTACGGCTTGATAGAATCCTAGATGTTAGGGAGAGGCATTTGAGATCAAGGACATTGAGAGAATACCTCATCCAGTGGAAAGATTATCCCAAAGAGGATGCCACCTGGATGGATGAAAATACTCTCAATCAACAATACCCCCAGGTCTTCTCGAGACGAGGACATCTCGATTCCTCTAAGGGGGAGAGGATGTAATATCTCCCCCGTGCCTCCCCCATGAGAACCCTCCTTTTTAAAATTTTAAAATTGGTTTATTATTTATTTATTTATTTACCTCTCTCTCTCTCCCCTGCTGACAGCATGGCGGGGAGAGAGAGAGAAAGAGAGAGAGGGAGTATGAGTGGGAGAGGGGGCATGCACCCCCAGGTGTAAGGGTGGCGGTCATTAAACGGCCGTCTCCCCCTCATAAACCACCCCCTCCCCATTATTTAAGGGGAGAGAACCCCCCCTCGTGGTCTTCAGTAGCGCTGCCCCCTTGCTCCGCCTTGTTGGGGGTAAAGGCGCCTCCGCCGTGCCGCCCCGTGTATTACTACACTGACAGTATCCGCCACTGCACACTGCAGGTGGCGGGCGCCCGTCACGTCACTTTATTCTTTATTCTTTTAGTGACAGTTTGAATAAAGGAAGGCCCGGTCACACATTGTGACTGTTGGAGTTCCCATTTCTTGTCTCTCTCTTTCTTGCTCTTGCTCTCCCGCCATAGCTCGCGTGCAAGCTTCAATCCTTCTCACCTTTCAACTGGTATCAGAGCTTGGCATTCTCTTGCTCGAGCTCGACTCGGTGCTTCCCGACCTTCGCATCGACTCGCTTCACGCATTGGGTCTCCATCCCAGTAGCCATAGCCGACCTCTTGAGCTCCCGACTCTCCCCGGCTTCCCGAGCTCCATCCTGGCCTTCTTGAGCTTCATCAGGGCCTTGCCCTTGAGGTATTGCTTCAGCATTTGCAGGCATTTGAGTGTATTCTCAGATTGAAACAGGGCAGGAACAAAGGGCAGCCACTCTTCTTGAGCTCCATAGCTCATATCTTCCCTCCCCTTTGCATTGGGCCTTCATGGCTTGGTATGTGCCTACCTTGGGCCATCATTGAGCCCCCCATTACCCCCTTTTCAGCCCATGTGGAGCAGCAGCAAGTTCAGCACCAACAGGGCAGATTGCATCATTTTTTCCAGGCTGTGAGCACTCATCTACTTCAGCTCCACACTTGGCCATTGCTTCTTGCTCTCTACCTTGATCAAGAGGGCTATAGACTTCATGTTTGATGTCATTAAAGCTTTGGGCATTGGTCTTGATCTTTTGGGGCTGATTTCTTCAGATTTGGGACTATCATAAACTGTCATAACAGGCTGAAAACAGGGCAGCACCATTGGCATTAGCATTTGTTGCTTATACTCCATTCCGGTTGTGCTATTTGATGCCCGTATGAGGTCTACATGATGCCTAATGCCTTGGGAATGTATGCACATGATTATGCCATGATTTTGGCTTGAAATATTGGCTGATTTGGGACTGTTATTTACTGTTATATAGTGCTGGAAACAGGGCAGCCACACTTGGCATTGGCATTTAATGCTTATACTCTACTCCGGTTACCTTGTTTGATGCCCGTATGCGGTCTACTTCCTACCCGGATGTATTGGGGATGTATGCATTTGGTTTGACCATGATTTTGGCTTGAATTTGGGGCTGAAATCTACTGTTTAGAACAGTAAATACATGCTGGAATAACAGTGGGCTGAAGGTACTTTACATGCTTTGGCACTTACCTACCGATACCGGATGTATGCTTTGAGCTTTGGCATGATATCTTTGACATTTGGGGACGACTTGGAGCATATGTATGAGATTATGGGATGCTTTTGAGCTTCGCATTAGCTCCGTCTTCACTGGCATTTGGACCGACTCGGCATGCTCGTGGACCGCCTATGCCTCATGTCTCTGCTTGACAGTTAGGCTTTTGCATTACATGCTTTGGTTCGTGACATATGCTATTTGGTTCGTGTATGCCATACCGACATTTGGAGCTTGGATTTGGATGTATTTGAGCATTCCCGGCTTACTTGATCACTGATCTTGGTTGCAATTTGGATGTCATTGAGTTGACCGAGAGCTTATTTGGGCTTATGTATTGCTTCATGGTTAATACGACCGGTGCTTCATGTATGTCATGCTCTCTCGGATGCGCTTGATGCATTGACATGGTCACTTATCACTGGTGCTTTCTCTTGGGTTGTTTGAGCTTCTGAGCTCGCTTTGTATGCCTTTTGTGCCAGTGGGAGCATTTTACATGCTTTCTTGACCTTTGATAGTTGCATGCTATTGGAGCACTTACATGTATTTGGAGCAGTTTATGTCTTGAGCAGCTACATACACATTGAGACTTTGGGATCATACTCCGATCTTTATGGATATGCATTGATGTACTCTTGGTTCATAGGATGCTTATGAGCTGAGTCTCATATTTGGATCTTTCTCTTTGAGCACATACCTATTTGTGTCAGGTTTTGGCAGTTACAGGAACACTTTGCCTAGAGTGTCTGGTGGTGTGCCTTTCACTAGCAGATGTTATTTTGACATGCTTGGTGTTGAGCTCATGTTCTTTTCACTGTCATTGGCCTTGCTTATGTCCATTTCATGCCAGCTTTGGACCTAGCATTGTTTGCTTGACATTGGATCCTATTTTGGGACAGTTTGCTCTCTAGACTGCATACCTGCAATTTATTACAGCAAGCAGTTATTGGTGGACTGAGGTGTACTTTTCATGCTGAAATATCCTGATTTGGTGTACCGCACCTAGTACTAAGTGGGCAGCCACTTTTGGCACACTTTGCTCGCCCTTTGGACCCCGTTTTGGTCATTTTTGGGCAGTTTCTGCAGTAAAACAGCAAGCAGTTTTGGACTGTTTGGGCATTTCCAGCCTGCATAATGGCGTCATCTTCGCATGATAGTGCCATCTTTAACATTACAAAGTTGGATGGTACCAACTACTCTTACTGGAAGAGTCAAATATGGCAGGTTTTGGTGCAGAAATCTCAGATTAAGCCACTTTAGTTGAGTGGGGAGCAGCCTGAAACTATGGACAATGACGACTGGCTTGAACTTGATGAGCTATGCAAGTCCACGATTGTATTGTCTCTCACTGAACAGGTACATTATAATGTATTTGAGGAAGCACAGAGTGCATGGGATCTATGGAATAAGATCAAGAATCGTTATGATAAGAAAAGTCCGGCGAGTCAGATGTACTGGTTGAAGCAGCTTATGGATCTGCGCATGAAGGATAATGCGACTATGTCTGCTCACTTGAGCCAGTTCCATGCTATACTGAAGAACCTGACTTCGCAGGATATCACCTTTGGAGAGGAAGTAACTCCTCTTTTCTTGCTTGGAACTCTGAATGAGTCATGGGATGTATTCCGCACTGCCCTTTGTGCCTCTAGTGCTACTCTAAAATTGGCAGATGTTGAGAGTGCTCTTCTTCAGGAAGAGGTGAATCGCAAAAACTTGGATGCCTCTCGTGGTAGTCATGCTTTGACAGTTAGAGGCAGGAATGACAGGTATGACCGTGGTAATGGCCGAGGCCGTGACTCGCAGAAGGGTCGGTCTAAATCTCGTGGTGGCAAGTCGCGTAGTAAGTCGCGTGGACGCAATGCAAATGTCACTTGTCATCATTGTGGGAAAAAGGGCCATATTAGACCACAGTGTCATGAGTTGCGCAAGGATAAGGGGAAAGATAAAGTGCAGGAGAAGTCCTCTGATCGCAGCATAGTACCTGCGAAGTCCAACGTCAAGATTGAGGAAATTAATGTCACGCAGACTGAAGAGTCCGATGGTGGTGATGAGTTTATACTTGCAGCTAGTTCTTCTGATGCTTCACACTTGACTGAGACACCTAGTATGTATGCACAGTGCTGGTTATTGGATTCAGGTGCGTCCTTCCATGTGACGCCTTACCGTGAGTGGTTTCACTCTTACCGTACTGTGTCTGGATCAGTCAGACTTGGAGATGACAGGTCTCTTGATATTGTGGGCTGTGGAGATATTCAGTTGCAGTTTTCCACTGGCAGTTCCTTTTTGCTCAGGGATGTACGTCATGTACCTGCGCTTACACGTAGTCTTATGTCTGCAGGACAGTTGGATGATGCAGGATTTCATGTCTGTTTTGGGGATTCTGCCTGGAAGATTACCAAAGGCAGACTTGTGCTTGCTAGAGGCGCCAAGGCTGGCAGCCTCTATCCTCTTGTTGTATCTGGGTCTTTTGTAGACCATGTTTTGGCAGTGGGCTCTATCCCACATGTATCACTTTGGCATGCCCGTTTGGGGCATATGTCTTTGAAAGGAATGAAAATGTTATCTGGTTTGCAGTATCTTCTGCCTTTGGATTATGCATGTTTTGACTCGTGTGATCATTGTCTTTATGGTAAGCAGAATAGGTCTACGCATAAGAAATCGGGTAGGCCACGCATGAGTGAGCCCTTGGCATTGGTGCATTCCGATGTTTGTGGGCCTATGCCTTGCATGTCTATGGGTGGCGTGAAGTACTTCGTTACCTTCATTGATGATTTTTCTAGGAAAGTGTGGGCTTATCCCATAAAGCAGAAGTCCGATGTCCTGGCAATTTTTCAGAGATGGCTTGCTCTTGTTGAGAACCAGACTGGGTATAGGCTGAAATGCCTTAGGACAGATAATGGGGGAGAATATGTCTCGCATGCTTTTGAGCAGTTTTGTGATGACAGGGGTATTAAGCGTCAGTTGACCGCCCCTTACACCCCACCCCAGAATGGTTTGGCTGAGCGCATGAATAGGACTATTCAGGAGCGTGTGCGCTCTATGCTTAGCCATGCAGGCCTACCCCCGAGTTTTTGGGCTGAGGCAGTTAGTACGTCAGTGCATGTCATAAACCGATCGCCTTCCAGTGGATTGGATTTCCAGGTTGCAGAGGAAGTTTGGGTTGGTAAGCCACCCTCTTATGCGCATCTCCGTGTCTTTGGATGTGAGGCATTCTGCCATGTGCCCAAGGACAAGAGGAGTAAATTGGATCCAAAGAGCATTAAATGCATATTCCTTGGCTATGGTGAGTCAGGAGAGATGGGCTATCGCCTATGGGATCCGCAGGCGTGGAAAATAGTACGCAGCCATGATGTCGTCTTCCATGAAGACAAGATGCACAGGCAGCCTGAGAAGGTGGTTGAGATCCGCAGAGTGATCTTTCAGGAGGAGCCTAAAGCTCCAGCACAGCCAGTAGTACAGCCTGCAGCAGTTCCTCCACAGGGCCAGGATGTTGGACAGGTAGTTAGACAAGCAGCAGAGCCTGCAGTGAGACGGTCTGCTAGAGATAGACGTCCACCTGACAGATTTCAGCCCTCTATGCATTATGTTTTGGTTACAGATGCAGGAGAGCCTTTCACTTATGATGAGGCTATGCGCAGGGGTGACAGTCACTCCTGGGAGAGGGCTATGCAGTCTGAGATAGACTCCCTGCATAAGAATGAGACTTGGGATTTGGTTGCCTTGCCTAAGGGCAAGAAGGCTTTGCCATGCAAGTGGGTGTACAAGCTGAAAAGTACCCCTGGACACCCCAAGCCGGCATACAAGGCTAGATTGGTAGCAAAGGGTTTTAAGCAGGAACATGGTGTGGACTTTGATGAGGTCTTCTCTCCTGTGGTTAAGATGACCACCCTGCGCTTAGTCTTGGCTTTGGTTGCACAGCTTGACTTAGATCTATATCAGATGGATGTCAAGACGGCTTTTCTACATGGGGACTTGCATGATGAGATCTATATGGATCAGCCTAAGGGCTTTGCAGAACCTGGCAGGGAGCACCTAGTGTGCAAGTTGAAGAAGAGCTTGTATGGCTTGAAGCAGGCACCTAGGGAATGGTATCATAAGTTTGATGCCTTTATGCAGTCACAGGGCTACAGCAGGAGTGCTATGGATCCGTGTCTTTACACGAAGAAAGCCCGTGATGGCAGTTTGCTTATCTTGGTACTCTATGTTGATGATATGCTGATAGTAGGGAAAGCTCATGATGAGCTAGATGCTCTTAAATCTCAGCTAAAGAAGAGCTTTGAGATGAAGGATTTGGGACAGGCCTCACATATACTTGGGATGCGCATTAAGCGCGATAGGCATCAGGGACTTTTGTATCTCTCACAGCGGGAGTACATTCATAAAGTCCTTGAGCGCTTCCGCATGCAGGACGTAAAGCCTATTGGCTGTCCATTACCTTCTTATGTGAAGGTATCACAGGCCGATTGTCCGCAGACAGATGAGCAGAGGGCCGAGATGGCCAAGATCCCTTATGCATAAGCCGTGGGCAGTTTGATGTATGCCATGATAGCCACTCGTCCAGATATTGCACATGCAATTGGTGTTGTGGCACGCTATATGGCTACACCTGGCAGCAGACATTGGGATGCCGTGAAGGGTATCATGAGGTACCTGAAGGGCACAGCAGATATGTGTATTTGCTATGGCAGCCAGGATACAGGGGTCGTGGGGTACACTGACTCCGATTATGCAGGACATGCAGATAGTAGGAAGTCCACTTCTGGCTATGTATTCACCTATGCTGGAGGGGCTATCTCTTGGATGTCCAGGGTTCAGAAGTGTACGGCTTTGTCTACCACTGAGGCCGAGTATGTTGCAGCCACTGAGGCTTGCAAGGAGGCCATATGGTTAGGCCGTCTAGTTGCTGACCTTGGGATTGATGCTACACCTACACTGCATTCGGATTCTATGAGTGCCATTCAGTTGGCTAAGAATCCGGTCTTCCATGCGAAGACGAAACACATTGAGGTGAGGTATCACTTCATACGTGGTGTCGTGGAGGACAAGTCTGTTGACCTTGTCAAGATCTCCACTGACGAGAATCCTGCAGATTTGCTCACGAAGAGCCTCACTACTGAGCGCTTTGCCTTCCTCAGGAGGTTGATGGGCGTTGGATGAGATGTCACCTTTCCTCACCTATGTACATTTGTACTGTCTTTTCTTTTTCTTCTCTCTCAATAGGGCAGATTCGCCTTTAAGTGGGAGGTTGTTGGGGGTAAAGGCGCCTCCGCCGTGCCGCCCCGTGTATTACTACACTGACAGTACCCGCCACTGCACACTGCAGGTGGCGGGCTCCCGTCACGTCACTTTATTCTTTATTCTTTTAGTGACAGTTTGAATAAAGGAAGGCCCGGTCACACATTGTGACTGTTGGAGTTCCCATTTCTTGTCTCTCTCTTTCTTGCTCTTGCTCTCCCGCCATAGCTCGCGTGCAAGCTTCGATCCTTCTCACCTTTCACGCCTACACGTCACGCCCCCCTCCTCCTGACATGCAGCACCACCCCCAGGCTGCCATGACCGCCGCCACCCTCATCATCATCGTTTTCGTCTCCATCATGATGCTGTCAGGGCCCCCTGTCAGAAAACACCCTCCTCCTGACACGCAGCGCCACCCCCAGGCTGCCAGGACCGTTGCCACCCTCATCATCATCGTTTTTGTCTCCATCACGATGCTGTCAAGGCCCCATGTCAAAAAACACCCTCCTCCTGACACGCAGCACCACCCTAGGCTGCTAGGACCGCTGCCACCCTCATTGTGGGAGCTTTTGCTCAACCGCCAAGACCCACGGACCGCTTATTGTTTCAAGCGTTCCAAGTGAGCTCTCATGGCTATCTCTCACCTAGCCGATGCGCCGTCGATCCTACGAATGCAGTGAACTTACCTTGATGCTTGATCGAGTACCCTCCTCTCTCTCACACTTCGGTAGCTCTACGATTCTTGATGCTAGCTCAAGCATCCTCAAGCCTTCTCCATCTCCAAGCCTCATCCTCCATAGCCGCACGCGCAAGAGAAGAGAAGAAAAGAGAAGAGGAGAAGGGGAGAGGAGATGGTGAAGAGCTTCACCCTCTTGATTCCTCACTCTCTCACACACTCACTCCCTCACACTCTCACACTCCCTCTCTCGAGAGCATACACAAGCAAGAAGGAGAGAAGAAGAGAGGAAGAAGAAGACTAGTTTTGCCACACCAAAGAATGAGCTCTTCATTCACTTTTGAACTTTATATACAAAACCCTACTTCCCTTTTGGGCGGTCATTCCCTTTTTCCCTTTTTTACATGGCCGTGGTCATAGCCCAGGCCCTGTTTTCCATTGTCCTTTTATCTTCCTTGCTTCCTTTTCACTACCCTTCTATATTTACAAATCACACGGGTGAGAGCCCGGCACTCTTTTACAAGATTTTAGGGTGCGCTTTTTATGCGCCTTTCCCTTTTTGTGGTTGCCTTGGCCTTTAACGGTTGTCCTTGCGCTTTTGGCCTTTTCTCCTTCTTTTCTTTCCGTCGGGTTACCTTTTTCCCACCTTTGCTCTGCGTCTTTTCCACTTTCTTCTGCTCTCTTTGTGTTGGGGTTAACATTACCCCCCTCCTAGATGAGTGCCAGTCCCATGGCACTTACTGGAGTGGGGAGCAAGTGGTAGTATGCACTGAAGACTTCGGGGGAACAGGGGCTTGGGGTCTGCACTGGTGACTGGTGACGTGGGGGTTGGTTGGGGATGCCGTGTAGGATGATTTTTTCGGCTTGTCGGATGCTGGGTGGGAAATTAGCATTGGAGGTTGATGTAGAACGAAGGGCACTTGGGCTGTGGTTGTCAACGCCTGCAATTGAAAACCTGTCAGGTGGTCTCTCCCTAGGGGTAGTGCTAGTCTCTGTATTGTGCACAAGACTTAGTTTGGGAGACAGGTCAAACTCTAAGCAAGCTGAGAGTGTTGTCCTGCACTTGAGGACCCAAACTGTGAATTAGTTCTGTGTAGGTATTATATGAGTGCCGTGCGTGTGCATACTTAAATATTACGTAGCTAGAAGACGGGGCGGTGGGGGCCGTGTGGAGTAGAATTGTGGTAATGGGGAGATGAAGTACACCTTTGACTCTTGTTTGGAGGCGTCGTTAGGGGTGTGCCATTGTTGTCGGAGCTTGCTTGCTTTTCTTTTCCTTTTTTTTTCTCTTTTTTTTTTTTGGGTGCCATGGTTACATGGAGGCAGCAGTACAAGGGATAATGGGAGTTCTACGCCTCATCATCCGAATGGTGGGGAAGGGTGGGCGGAGGGCGGGGGGCCTTGTTAAGGAATTTTCGGCTTAGCAAGTAGCCTTTAGTGTGGAGGCGGGTTTTGAGGGTGGTGGTGGAGAGAAAGGGGTGGTTGCACTGTGTGAATTTGCTGTCATTCATGTCTTCCAGCAGTGCACCACAGAAGGATGGCAACAGAGCAGCAGGCATCATGAGACGAGTCATGGTGGTGCTGTCTATGGCATTGGGGTCAAAATAGAGGGGTGGAAGGTGGCGCTCTTGGGGTATAGGTTCCTGGTGTACTAGGATTCTAATTAACCTAAGGTAGTTATAGGTGGTGATGAATGCTGGGTCAGGGTAGGAAGTGAATTCATTAAGGAATTTATTTATAGAGCTGTACAAGTCAGGCAGGGTGAAGAGAAGAGCGTTCCTATGGGAAGTGGTATTGGCATTATAAATGACAGGAAAGTCAAACCTGCCGTGGATGGACGTGTTAAAATCCACTCCTACCCTTCGAGGAAATGGCATAAAGGTGGGGTCGTTCCTTTCCAAAGGGAGGGTGTTGCAAAACGCCATCCACGCCTCCAGGTTGACGTCAAAAATGCGCTGCCCCCAGGTGGGTTGGGAACTATAGCCTTCCACTGTGCGAGGTACTTGGAGGACTTTGTCTTGCCAAAATTCGCGGTCCTTGGCCCCCCAAGCAGTTGGGTGGGCCTCACGCTCTTCTAACCATTTAGCCTTGAGCCGGGCCCCCATGGCGATGACATCCTCCACCAACTGAATGGGCAGCACCCTATTCAAGGCGGTGGGAAACTCGAAGCATAGGTCGAAGGGGTCTTGGCTATACTCTTGCTACTCCCAGATAATCATTTCAGCGCGGTACTCAGCGGGGGAGTCTTGGGTGCGCAGCGGAAAAGGGGCAGGCTGTTTCAGGGCAGGTCTGGCCTTCAGTTTTCTTCTTGCCTTCTCCACCATTTCCTTCCTTCGGGTGGTGTGGGCCGCTCTTTGTTCGGCGGATGCATCATGGGGTGGCACTTCGGTTTGTTGGGGTTGAGGGGGTGGCGGGGCATATTCCTCGTCTTGAGGCCCTAGGTCAAGCTCGGGCTCACCCCCTTCCGCTTGCTCCTCCTCCTGTGTTTTCTCCTCAGTGAACCCCAGGTCATCCATCTCCTATGTTGTCAGTCCTGCTTGTGCCAGATATTTCATTTGTTCCTCTAGGCTCTGTGGAGGGCCTCCTAGCTGCAATGGTACGTGCAGGCCTGCCGTGAGGGCCCTACGCGCAATGGTTAGCTTTCTCTGCAACAGATCATTGGCCTCATCTGTTTCTGAGTGGGTGGTGTGGAGCAGCGTGTTGATAAAGGTGCACTGCTGAGCCATCATAGCAAGCTGGGCTGCCTCTGCCTGGTTTTCAGCCATCACTTTGTCTCCCTCAGCCTTGGCCAGCCGGCGTGCTAAGTCCCGCACTCTCTGTTCGTTATGATTTGACCATTCCTTTGCCCGCCTCTCCATGTCTTCCAGGCTTTCCCCCTGTCGGAGGGTCATCGCCATAAATTGTTGTTGCTGGGCTTCGAGCTCCTAGTGCAAGCGGGACTGCTCTCGGTGCTCCTCTGCGATTTGCTCGTTGAGTTGGTCCCGCGTCGCCTGCAACCTGCGCACCTGTTCTGCTCTCAATTGATCCAGCTCTGCAACATCTTGCCTAAAATTTTCAAGCTGACTTTGCGCCTCCAAGTTGGTTGCAGATAGCTGGTCATTTCTGCGCTGAAGGTGGGCATTTGTCTCCCTCTCTCGGGTGAGACGCTCCATTAGGATTTTCCTTCGTCCCTCCCAAGTAGCGTCGCGCTCCTTCAGGGTTTTCAGCTCCTCCGCCTCCTTGGTGCTGGCCTCCTCCCTAAGCACGGCGATTTTCTTTTGATATTCTGTTATTTGCCTTACTCTGTCCAGTTGGAGGGCTGCTTGCGATTCGCTCTCCGCTGCCAGCTCTTCCACGGCCGCCCTTCCTTCTTGCCTGGCTGTTTGCAACTGCGCGAGCAGCTCCTTTACATAGTCATCATAGTGGCCTGTTGGAGGTGGGGAGTGGGGGATGATCGTAGTGGTGGCAATCTCTTCCACTTTTTGTCTTTTCTCCTCTGGCCCTGGCTCCAGCTCGGCCGTCGCTACCCTTTTGGCCCCTGAGACTGGGGTGGCCCCGGCTGATTCCCTTGCCAACTCTCTTTCCACCAAGAATTGTAGCCAGGTGACTACATTGCTTTCATCGACCTTTGGGGTGTGCATCAGGGCGGTTGTGGCAGGGGGCGTCACCTTGAGGGGAGTGGCTTGCATGGTTGGTGCGAGGAGAGGGAAGACGGGTCTGACTGGGTCTTTTCCTTTCCCTTCTGTAGGAGGCGGCAGCACAGGTTCCGGCGTACCAGTGCTGGGGCTGGGTGCTTCAGATTGGTATGATCTGCCCGCTCCTTCCATGTCTTTTCTCCGCTGTTCCTCGATGGAGCAATGAGCCGCCAGCTCCAATTCTTCTTCTTCTCTCCTCCTCAACTCTTCCTTAGCCCTCTTTCTTCTCTCCTCCTCTTCTCTTACCGGCCCATTCGAGCTCCTCCCTCTCTTTTCTCCTTCGCTCCTCCTCTTTCTTTCCGTGCAGGGCTTTGGTCCGTTGCTCCGCTTTCCTTTTTGGTGTAGCCTGGCGTTCTCCCTCCTCGTCGGTGTTCGTCTCTGTTTGATCCGACTGTTCTTCCGCCTTGGGCTGGGACTGTGACGGCGATTCGCCACCTTTTCCGCCATCTCCCTGTTTGTCCTCTCTCGCACGTCCTTGCCCTATTGCCTCGTGGAGGATCGCAGTGAGGGCACCTCCAAAACCTACGGTGGAGGCCTTGGAGGATGAGGCCTTGCGGGTTGATCAAGGTGAGGGGGATTCTCCTGCTACGGCCCTTCCTCCTGTTGCCAGGGCCTTTGCTAAGGCCTCAATCGTCCTTCTCACGAACCCGTTGAGGTTCACCTCATCCAGTGCTTGAGCCGCGATGCTTTCGAGTAAAGGCACATTTATCCTGGACATGATGCTATTGTACCATTGACTCGAAAATAGGGTGTGCATCATTTTTGCCTGCAGCTGAATCTTTGGATCAGGGATGTCTGCCAAGTTGACTCCGTCGTTGGTGTGGACTTTCACTTTGTCCATTCCCAACATGGCGTAGACGTCCCTTTTCGGCTTCTTCTCCACCTTGTTCGGAAGCCCCAGTGCTCTTTCTATCAGTTCAGGGGTCAGTTCTCAACCTGCACCTGTTTGGTGGTTTGGTGGCTTCCGCGTCGTGCACTGTGATGGTGCCCCTGTTTTTGTTGAAGGTGCATAGGAACTCGGCGCATAGGGTATAGTCTATCCTCTAGCCCACTGCTTCCAGATATCGTTGTAAGTGGCATTGCTCCATGATTCATCGTACCGCTGGTTCCTCAATAACCACATCCTCCAAGTTGAATATGTGGCGGAACTTCAGCTGATTGAATGCTCTGGTTTCCACCGTGAGGCCGTACCGCACCTGTTCCTCCTCCGAGAAAGGAAGTTTGTCAGCTTTGTCTTGAGCTGCCATGGTCGCCACCTGTACATTCAGTCAATTCACTTCTTAGCATTTTTGGCAACCAATTCGTAGGACGACCATAGCAGATTTTATCATTTATAACCATGATTCTTTCCTTTCAAACTTCTATTGTCTATTTCTGGATGGCATTTTAATTTGGAGCCTTTTCATGCTTGGATCACTTTTTAGTTTTAACTTTCATGCTTGGTTTGCTTTCTAGATTTACTGCCCCATACTGCCCCATCCCCCTTGTGGAAAAGAAAAATCCATCCCAGGATTGGGGGGTGTGGGTCCAAGGTGTTCAGGTTGTTTTGTGGAGGAGCCAATCATAGAAGTTGGGGTTATATTCAAGGTGTGCAGAGTAGTCCAGGTCACAGGGTTGGATGCCTACGTGGGTGATGTATGTGAGGACATCGGTGAGGAAATCTCCAGAGTTGACCCGACTTGCGATGTGGAGCTCTTCTTCTGTCAGGATGCGATCGAGATAGGGGTGTCCTAAGATATGATCTCATCCATGGTCCGACCTCGAAGAGTGGTTAACACTCGATACGAGGTGGGCACGACGTATGTGGGATCATACTCAGCTGTCTTGATAGCTCAGCGTTGTTCGGCATTGGTCATTATGCGGCATCCTTCCACTGCCCATTTTAATCGAAGAGTGTACCACTGCTTCAAGAAGGGAGATTCGGTGTCCGCGAGGTGGGACAACCTTGTTGTTTCTTGGCTAGTGAGGCCGGATGTCGTGCGCGGGTCAAACGATGGGATGACGCGTTGCTTAATGGCTTGCTCTTTGGAGACCTCGCGAGCGAGTAGCTCAGTGGCAGAGCGTGAAGCTTGTGCGAAGGCGAATTCAAAAGTCTCCCAAGAGCAAGGCATGGTGCGCACGTCCGTTGCAAGGGGTTCCGCTAACAGTCCCAAGTCTAGGCGGTCATATAGCTGAGGGCCAGTGCCACAAAGGTGGCGTCGAGCTGTTTGATGCAGTCCACAACATCATCCCCCGTGTCCTCGGTGAGGTCAGCGAGCGGCCAGCGCTAGGAATGACTTTCGTTCATAGGAAGGCTTAAGGCCTGCGGGTGGTTGAGGTTTGCTGGGGCTGGAGGCTCTGTCAGTACAGAGCTGCAGCTGGGAGCCTGTTTGAGTCAGCAACTCGGGCGTTGGTCGGATGGATGGGTCGGGTTTGATCTTAGGGGCCATGCTAGTGCGGTCGGTAGGGTTGCTGGGTTGCGGGCCGGGTCGGTTGGGTGATACCTCTGGTGGTGGTGGCCGGTGCTTGGGCCGTTGGGCGTGTGGGACGCCGGTGGGGTGACTCTTAAAGAAGTCGGATGACTGGGGTGGGCTCTGCGATTCGTGGACTTGAAGTGTTAGAGGACAAGGCCTTGCGATTGACGTAGGAGCAGGGCTCGTGTCAGTGGGACTTTGGGGACCCACAGCAAGGCATTCCCCTCATAGTAGCCTTGTGCACGTAGCAGGATTTTAGGGACCCATATTTGTTTAACCACACGGCGCTTGTGATGATGGCGTTTTGGTCTTCTAGGTTTAGGTTTGTAGGTGTTCCGCGAACCTGCGCGTCTAGTTTTAGGCTGATCTCGAGACTTCTTCGGCACCCATTGCAAGCAAGTCTGTTGGGGTTTTGCCTTAGGTTTGGCGGGTCGCGGTGCATGGGGATCTAGGTGTAGTAAATATTCATGGCCATCCTTCGTAGTCATAGGTGCAGCTATTTCTATTGGTGGCCCGTTGAGCGATGCTGGGGGTTACGAGGCACTGGCTGAAAGTCGTGACAATAGCCACATTCCCGATTGTTAGGTGGATGCGTTGTGACTCATAATTAACATTACAACGGGTCTTCTTTTTAAATGTTTTCCCAAGCAATGTCTCTGTGCCTGCCTTCCTGGCATCGGGTAGGACATAGAACAGCATGGGAATAGTTTCAGTCTCGATAGAAACGGCAACCCTGCATGTGCCGAGGATCGGGTAGGATTGGGCCCCATATGGGTTCAATCTGGCTGTTGTGGGATGAAGTGTTGGTGCACCAAGTTGGGTCCAATGATCATGTCAAAATGTTAAAATCCGCCCCCTCGTCAATCAGGGTGTTGAAGGAGCACATTTGCTTGGCCGTGACCGTGATGCGGAGGTAGGCGGGTTTTACAGGCTCCTCCTCATTCTCGCCGATGTCCGTAAGTGTGGCTAGTATTTTATCGTGCGTTTCCACCATTGGTTGTTCATGCAGTGGGTGAGTGGGCAGATAGTACTTTTTGATTTGACTGCCGTTAAAGAAGGCCATTCCCTCTCCATCCAGTGTTTCCAGCTCGACATTACCAGTTCGTCGGCTGATTGTGCGGACCTTAAAGGTTCCGAGACCTCTGAATTTCATCTTCTGTTTGTGTCCTTTAACTGAATAGAGAAGAACTAGATCTCCCAGCTCAAACTCTCGTTGCTTGACGTGTTTGTCAAACCAGCTTTTGCGTCTAGCTTTCTCACAGATAAGCGCATGGGTGGCTAGGAGACGCACCTCTGATAGGCGTTCTAGCTCGACTAAGCATTGCGTCCATGCCTCCCTCCCCTCCCATCGTTCTTGGAGTGCTATCCGCAGGCTAGGGATGAAGAATTCTAATGGAAGAATAGCTTCGGTCCCATAGGTTAGCCTAAAAGGCATTTGTCCGATGGCCGTCTTATAAGCTGTTCGGTAGGCCCACAGGGCTGCCATCAACTTGTTATCCCAGTCACTTCGTGAGGCCGAGACTACTTTGGTCAGGACAGTGATGAGAATTTTGTTGGTTGACTCAGCCTGGCCGTTAGCCTGAGGGTAGTATGGTGAGGATTTGCAATGGATGATGAGGAAGGTGGATAGGAGATGGGCTATCACTTCGTTGATGAAGTGCGTTCCCTGGTCGCTAACCAATTCGATGGGGCAACCAAAACACGAGATTACTTGTTCCCATAAAAACTTGGCAGTCGTCCTAGCGTCGTTTTTCCGTGTGGCCCTCGCCTCCGCCCATTTGGTGAGGTAGTCCGTGGCCACCACGATGTATCTAGCCTGTGAATATTGTGCCGTGGGACTGATGGGTCCTATGAAGTCAATTCCCCACTTTTCGAAAGGTTGGCGCGCGATGACCGGGGTTAACTCCATCTGATCTTTACGGACCGGGACCCTTGTCCGTTGGCACTCGTCGCAATGTTTGACAAATTGTGAGGCATCACGGAAGAGCGTGGGCCACCATAGCTGGGATTGCAACACCTTCCGTGCTGTAGTATCCCCGCTAAAGTGTCCTCCTGCAATACTGTTGTGCACCTCTGAGAGCACATCGTGCATCTCATGCTCACATACGCATCCACGTAGCAAACCGTCTTGCCCCAACCTATAGAGCTGGCCTGCAATCAACTGATAGGGCTGGATCTTTAGGATTAATCGCCTAAGCCGTGCCCGTTCTATTGGTCGTTCGGGCAGCCCATGCTCGAGTACTTGGACTATGTCGTCTGCCCAGTATGGTGTCAGGTCGGCCCTGAATAGGTCTTTTTCACCGGATATGCGGAATAAGTGGCTGTCTGGTGATTCGTCCACTATGCCTTGTCCAACAGCTTCTCCTGTGGGTACTCGGGACAGATGGTTAGCCATGTAGTGTTGTTTTCCCTTCCGTACTACCACTGAGAAGTCGAATTCCAGGAGCAGGAGAAGCCATCGGGCTATACGTCCTGTAGCACAAGGTTTGTTGACTAGATAGAGCAGGGCTTGATGGTCTACAAAGAAGGTGAAGGGGGTGGCTAGCAGGTAATGCCGGAACTTCTTCACGGCGAATACCATGGCTAATCCCTCCCTTTCCGTTGTCGAATAATTCATCTCCGTTTCAGTGAGCTGCCTACTCGCAAAACTCACTGGGTAATCTAAGTTATGCTCACCAGGTTGGCACAGCACTGCCCCTACGGCGAACTTAGAGGCGTTGATGTGTACGTGGAACGACATGGTCCAATCTGGGGGTCATAGGATCGGTGCCGTTGTTAGGGCTTTTTTCAGTTCCTCGTAGGCTCGTTGGCAGGCTTCAGTCCACTCGAAGGCAATTAGCACCTTGTACAATGGCCTAGCGATCAGCGCGTAGTTTAGTACAAATCGCCGGTAGTATCCTGTGTGACCTAAGAAGCATTGAACTCCCCTATAATTACTTGGGGGTGGGAGGTCCGCGATAACCTTGACCTTTGAGAAGTCCATGGCAATGCCGTTCTTGGATACCACGTGTCCCAAAATGCAGTCGTGCTTTACCCAAAACTGACATTTCAGGGGGTTGAGAGAGAGACGGTATAAACGACACCGTTCGAAGACCGCGCGGAGTTTTTCGAGATGTTGGTTCCAGGCCGAATGGACACACATGTCATTGACGAAGACCTCTAACTCCTTGCGAAGCATGTCCTTGAATATGGTGCACATGAGGCGTTGGAAGGTGGCGGGGGCATTGGTTAGCCCGAATGGCATGACCACATAGGCAAAGACGCCCCACTCAGTGGCAAAGGCGGTCTTGTGCCTATCCGCAGGGTGCAGTTGCACTTGATTGTATCCTGAGAAGCCATCCAGGAAACTGTAGGCTTCCTTACCTGCCACCCTCTCAAGCATGTGCTCGGTGTACGGTAAGGGGTAGTTGTCTCTCTTTGTCACTGCGTTTACTTTCTTGTAATTGACGCACACTCAAATCTTGCCATTTTTCTTCATCACAATGACTATGGGTGATACCCAGTCCGTGTGCTCAATTTCGTAAATGAATCCGGCTCGCATCAACTTGTCAATTTCCTCCTTGACAGCATGGGCTTGCTTTGGATTCATGGGGTATGGTCGCTGCTTGACCGGCGTTGCATCCGTTGTCATGGGTATGCTGTGAGTCACAACACTCGGATCTACCCCTCGTAGCTCATCTAAAGACCAAGCAAACACATCCCGGTACTCCCGCAAAAGAGTGATGAGGCTGGATTCTTCCTCCGTGGTCAGGTCCTCGGCAATGAACACTGGTCGGGGTGTTTGTCGCTCCAGGGCTAGGTTTATCTCCTTGACCTTGGCTGGCCCTTCGATGGGTTCGCGGGTTTGCCCTTGGTGCTTGGTACTTAGCAGAACCACCACCCTGTCTCCTCTTTTGAATTTCGAAAAGCGCTTAGGGAGGTCTTGTGGCTTCCTTTGCTCTTTCGATCGCACATCGTTGGGACGCTCTGCTTCATTCTGCCGTAACCGTCGGCGCCTCAGGTGGATGGGTAAGTCTCCCCGAGTGCGTCTGGTCATGGGTGGCCTAGGGATTTCTGGGTCATCCTCTAAAGTAACTTCAAATTCAGAGTCGAATTCCTCATTTTCACTAGGGGAGGTGGTCTCCCCTGGCGGCCGTAGTTCGGATGGCGACTCGGTTCTAAGCATGGCTGCCGTTTTTGGTTGGGTTAGGCCGGCCTGCTTAAAATCCACAGCTCCCATCTGTTCCAACCAAGCACGATCGCATTTTGCACACATGACTCCTTGGTCCAGTCTAAGGGCCGGCCTCGGCTGCGGTTTTGCATTTGCTCGGATTTGCTCAATCTCTCGCCCTTCAGTGTCATATTCTACGGTGTCCATTTCACCCTCACTTCATCGAAGGGTTGGCAATCTTCGTATTCGTCGCCGGAATCCGCCTCGCTGGACTGCTCATCATCCCCCAAGGCCTACTCTGCCTCATTTTGTTGGTCGGGGACCAATGCCTAGTTGTATCTGAGATTTAGTTCGTGCACTTTGGTCCACTTCCATTCGGGTTCTTCCAAGAGGTCTTGGAGCGGCTTGAGATTGGCGGCTGTGTTGCGTGCCAGTCGGTCTGTTAGGTGCCCCAGTATTCCCTGGAGTTCTTTCCTATTGGTTGGCACTTGGGAGGCGACAGGCTTAGGCCGTCATAGAGGCTTGCTGCCATCATGTAGACAGGTGCAGGCTGTGTTTCTCTTGGCTTGCCAACTATTTTGACAGCCTGCTCATACACTTCATGATCTGAGAACGGCAGATCAAGTGTAGCAAGAACGTGCATCCAATCCCGCTCATCCTCTGGGCAGGGGATATACTTCGTCAAGGACCCATAGGGTTCCTTGCTCTGGGTGGTTCCCTTGAGTAGAGTAGAGATGGCATCCAAGTCGACTGGTGAGGTCTTCCAAGTGTCCATATCTATTCTCACAGCGTCAGTTCGGTTGCCCAGGAAGATCAGGCTGTTACCCCAGTCTTCGATAACTCTGGCATTGCGCATCCAGGGTCGACCCAATAAGATATCATAGTCCACTCCCTTCATGACGATAAAGTCGACAGAGAACTGGACTCCTGCAATCTTCACTGGCCAATTATTCAAGACCCCGAATGGTCTCACTCGCATGCCATTTGCTAGCGTGACGTTAAACCGAGCAGCTTCGACAGGTGGGTTTCCCCACTTCTGTAGCACCGCATGGTTAAGCACACTGACCCGAGCTCCCATGTCTACGATCCCCTTTCTTGTTGCGTCCCCTAGGGCTAGGACTGGCAGGACTGCGTGCATTTCCGAGCCCTCCCAGAAGGCGTTGACGTGCAAGGATTTAGGGTCTGAGTGTAGTGTCAAACTTGGTAAGTGCGTTTCCGTATCCTGGTCTTGAGCATTTGCCGGAGCTTGCTCGTGTGGTCTTTCGACCCACTGTTTGAGGTCCTGCCATAGGGTAGAGTGCTGCCGGAGCAGCTCTCCCAGTCCAACCGTTACAGGTGTGGTCACTAGTGTGGTTAGGAGATTGCTAAACACTCGTCCTTCCCTTTGTTCAGACTGTCCGGGCCAATGGCCACAGCTGTCTTGTGGTTCTGTTACGTCTAGGCTTGGCCTTGTCGGCACTGCTTGTGGCGTAACAGCCTCGGCAGACTTAGGTTGGGGTAGCGATAACGGCGCACTCATGCTGGAGAGGTCCTCAATCTCATCCTCCGTGATGGGCTCGACATCCTTGAGGTGCTGTTGAGCCTCCCTCACCCATTCCTTCACCTTTTCTATGGCTTCCAATTGCCGCCTGGGGTGTGGGTATTCCCCCTACCTTAGCGCTTTCCTGTTGGGCAGTTCTAGGGGCTGAAGTCTCTGCCTCTGTGTCTAAGACTTTCTTTCCGTGGGGTAAGGTCATAATGCTATCGGTCTTTAGTGCGACCTTAGCCTCTGACCTCTTCTTTTTCCGCCTACGGCTTTTCTTTCCTACTGAGGTAGCATCGAGATTGCTAGGTCCTGGTAGAGAGACGCCGGCCTGCTTCGTTTGTGCTCGGGTCATCACTTGCAGGGGGATAGGTGTGGCCTCCCCATCGGGGTTTTCAACACTAAACAGTCCCAGTGGGACAGACTGTAAATTAGTTGTACCAGAAGGCAGCTTCCGTTTTGGGCAATCTATGAAAAGATGAGTGATTCCACACTCTGCACACCTTTGGTTAGCTTTGTCCCTACTTTGCTGCTCTCTTTCTGGGCAACGTGATGAGACATGACCGGGATGTCCACATGTCCAACAAGTGACTAGATCCTGTGGCTGCCCTCCCAGGCCTCTACCCCGTCCTCATCCTAGTGCCATCACCGGTACTAGTCGGTAATTCATGAGGATTGCATTGCCCTCGTCGTCATGCGAGACGTAAGGGTATATGTAGGTTTCTTCGTCATTGGGCTCCTCTACGCAGTGCACAGGAGCATCGCTCGGTGGGTGGGTCACATAGGGACCAGGTGGTCTAGGTATACCGGTAGGATTTATGTCCAGCCTAGGAACCACTGGTTTCATGTCATTAGGTGCTGGTAGGGCAAGAGGAGCTCCCCTTCCGTAGAATGGCTGTGGCCTGTTGGTCGGGTAGAGCTGGCCGTAGGGCTGCATGTACGGTAGTCTTCGTGGTAGTCTACAGTGTGCGGCATCATGGCCGAACCTTCCGCAGTTAGCGCAGGGTCTTGACCTAGGGTCTTGACATTCTGCTGGCAGGTGGTTTCCTCCGTAGTACAGGCACTGGACGTGCGGACGCGTAGGTCGCCTTAACATGTCTTGTATTTTGGCCAGTTCTGTCTTGACCTTGGCCAAGTCCGTCTCGGCGGCCTTCTCCTTATCGTGGGACGATGCATTGGATCGCTCGCTAGAGGTTGGGGTTCGTTCTAAACTCCGTGGGTTGATTTCTTCTGGGTTCGAGCTCCTGGAGCTCCGCTCCCTCAGTTGGTCATCGACCCTAATGGCTTCCTCAAAAACCCTAGCCACTACGTCCCTTTGCAAGCTTGAGTTGCCTGCTAGTGCTTTGTACAATTCTTCATCCCGAATCCCGCTGATGAACACGGTTGACACTGCCCTGTCAGTCAATCTTTCGCCCAAGGGGATTCTCTTAAGGAGGCTTCTTACGTGGGTCACATAGTCGCAGATGCCCTCCTTCTCCTTTTGCTTGACGTTCATTAGACGCACTAGCAAGTTGTCAGAGTATCCGGGTTCAGCAAACCTCTTGACAAAAAGGTCCTTGAGGTTATTGAAGTTGGCTCGTTCTATAGCATCTAGGCTCGTATACCACGTCCTACCCTTATCGCTTAAGAAAAGTCCGAATGCTTGCGAATGTTGGGCCTGGTCGTTGAGGCCATTGGCTTCGCAGACCTGCTCGAACTGCTCGACAAAGCTGTACGGGTCGTCCGATGGCTGGTACTTGTCGAGTTGCTTAGCGACGATAGGTATTTTGGCTTGGCTCTTTGAACCCTGGGTTGCCCCTAGCCCTGCAAGTAGCGAGGTTGCTAGCACAGCGGCACTTTGTTCCACCGCGGTGTTATCGAGCAGCCGTTTCATGAGGAGCTCGCCCAGCGTCAGGTCTTCCTCGAGTGCTCTTTCCTAGTCCGTTCGGTTTTGGCCAGCCAAGTTCAACACTCGCTGCACCTCATGCAGCTCCATGCTTTGCCTTAGGCTCCTGGCTTGTTGGTCCCTATTATAGTCTGCTATGCCCTGCAATGCCTTGCGGGCTAGCCTCCTCTCCTCCTCTAGGTCCGCAATGATTGCCTCCGCCATCCTGCCATGGTGTTCGCACCTGGCATGCGCATCGTAACTGCTCACCATTTGCTGTATGGCTTCTGGAAATGCGCTAACATCTAGCTCCCCTGCAAATCGATGATCTGAGCCTCCCTCTGTCAAATTGAGAAGAGTCTTGATTCCATAGAGAAATAGGATAGAAGGGATAGAGAATTTGATTCCAAGAGTTCGTAGAATATCCTTTTTGTCTTCAAACAAGGGTTCTCATCCTCGTGTTTCTCTTGCCCCACTTCCATTTTCTCTATACTACTGAGAAGGGCCTCTCCTCTCAGATTGCAACCAACGGCTCACCATGCCTTGTATTTATAGCTAAATTGAAGAAGAAGGGCTGTGCGCCAAGAAGAAGAGCTCTTTATGGAGGGTGTCTTGAAAAATTAACAATCTAAAAGCTTTCATGTTGAATGCTGAAATGACTAGATTTTTTGGTTGATTTTTGTTGTTTTTTAGGCATGAATGGTTGACTTTTCATAGATTTTGAGTGATGATTAGTTGTTTTGAAAGTGTTTAAAAGTGTTTTGGATGATATTGATTATTTTTTGGAAGCTCATGATGATTCTTAGTAGAAATATGAGGCTTTGTGATGTTCTGATAGGTTCTGTTGAGGTTATGATACCTTCTATTTAGCTTCTGTTTTGTTCTGATTTTCTTCTGTATGAACCATGGATTGATGATTGATGAAGGTTGAAATATTTTGAAATATTATTGAATAGCTTTTGATAGTTTGGAATGGTTTTAGTATGAGTTATAAGGATTTGATGTTCTCTAATGACCTTCTATAACCTTCTATAACCTTCTATAGAGCCTTTATTTTATTTCTGTTCTATTTTGTAGATATTCTATAAGTGTTCTGTGGAATGTATATGTGACTTTGGAAAAATTTTCTAACTTTTGGAAATGATATTCTAAGTTCAAAAGAGCTAAAACAAATGGAAGAAGCAGCTGCTGAAGATTCAAAAGAAGACTGGAGTGAAGTGACAGTAGTGAGCTACGAAGAGACACTGTAGTGGCTCTGGTGCCCTTTCATACCTCCCATGCCTCTTGGGAGGTGCATCTACGAGCTAAGAAGGATCATTGAGAGCCATTATTGAGTATTGTAGTAAGGAGATGATGTACTATTGATTGAGAGAGAAAGAGAGAGTCAGAGATAGCCAATTCTATCAAAATAATGTATCTATCTATGAGAGATTGTGAGAGAGAACTATGAAGTCAATGAAGATGAATACTATGTGATTATTTCCATTCAAAAGTGATGTATTTATTTTGTGTATTGATGGATTCTATGAATGGCGCGTCGGCTATGTGAGAGGTAGCCATTAGTGCTCGGCTTGGAAGCTTGAAACAATAAGCGGTCCGTGGGTCTTGGTAGTTGAGCGAAGGCTCCCACATTGGCAATGGGACTACATTTGCTGGTCTATCATCAATATTTCCGGGGCGAATTTGGCTAGTAAGGGGACCTTGAGTTGTCATGGGGACTTCTATAAAGAGTGCTTTTAAGGCCTCAAAGGAGGCTTCTGCTGCAAGCTCGTTCTCAGTCTTGATTCTTGTATTCTCTCTTCTCACGTACCTCTGGACTCGTTCTAGCACTTGCCTCTTGATTGCATCATTCATCAGGGGTTTGGCTCCAACCAGTTGGTCTGTACTCAATAGAATAGAATTAGAGGGGCTTCAGTCTCTAGAGGATTCTCTGGCCAACATTTCTTCTACTTCCTTCTTTTCGACATCTCTAAATTCAACTTTCAAACCACTACAGAGGGGGAGATATTCCATTTTGAAAGTATCAAAACTCATTCTTCTTAGGATTGTTGTTGTGCCATCACCATAATAATGCCAGCTTCTGATGGTTTCAACAGTGTATGTTGTAAAGAACACTCTGTTTACCAACTTCTAGTGGGTTGCTAATTGGACAAACAGAAGATTGTCAGAACACCAAGTATCCCACGTATCTTGTTGTTGAGCATCCACACGAACAAATTCCAACTCTTTTTTTTCTTATTTTCGTGAACCTCCATTGACCACGACTCCTGAAGCTTCTTAACTATCTCTCACTTGATGATGTTTGGAAACTTCTCAATGAATGCCAAATCTTCCATGGATGGTCATTCTCTCTCTTTTTGCACTTCAATTTGTTCCCAAACAATTTGCCACCAAGATGCATGTCTCTGTTGCTTCAACAAGAAGAGGAAATAGTCCACCACATAGAGCTTGCATCATGATGGTAATATTTTTTCACCATTGTGGGATGAACCTATTGTATAAAGTGGCTTTGGCAATAAGAATCTCCAACTCTTCAGTAAGGAACTTTGCAACATCCATTGAATTCTCTTCTTGGCAATGCCATTTCTTTCGTTTTCAGCCTCTTCTAATGCTTGTTGATGGCAAACTTCCCTGGCTGCGCACCAAAAACATGGAGTCCCAAGAGGAGCACCAAGGAAAAGGGGTTTCTACTGCAAGAAAATCTT
This sequence comes from Lygodium microphyllum, assembly GCF_053477565.2. Lineage (NCBI taxonomy): Eukaryota > Viridiplantae > Streptophyta > Polypodiopsida > Schizaeales > Lygodiaceae > Lygodium > Lygodium microphyllum. The sequence continues at coordinate 76,901,052 of NC_141163.1, read as the reverse complement.
TACGTAACATCATAGTAGATATCTCCCACGAATTTGATAAAATCAACCATAATCTTCAAAGCTACTTTTGGCCACACACAAGAATGAGCTTCTCATTCACTTTTCAACTTTATATACAAAACCCTAAATCCCTTTTGGGCGGTCATCCCCTTTCCCCTTTTTTACATGGCCGGCCATAGCCTAGGCCCTTTTTCCCATTGTCCTTCTATCTTCCTAGCTTCCTTTCCACCGCCCGTCTACATTTACAAATTGCACGGGTGAGAGCCCGCGGTGCTCTCTTACAAGATTTCAGGGTGCGCCTTTTTATTTTAAAATGCACCTTTCCCCTTTTGCATTTGCCTTGGACTTTTAAGGTTGCCCTTGCGCTTTTGGCCTTTTATCCTCTTCTTTCTTCAGTCGAGCTACCTTTTTTCCACCTTTGCCCTGTGTCTTTTTTATTTCCTTTTGCTTTCTTCGTGTTGGGGTTAACAACCAATTTTTAAAGGAGAGTACAATGAAGACCCTGATCTTCATGTAGTAGATTTTATGGTAGCATGTGTGGCTAACAATGCTAGAACCCTCAAGCATTGGTTAGCAATCTTCCCCCGCCACCTTCAAGGGCAATGCGTTTCAATGGTATGAGAGACAAGCAGTAGGAACTTTTGGCACATGGGATGACCTGAAGTTGGCTTTTCTCACTAAATTCAGGTGTGAAGGTTTTGAAGAGTGGATGCGAGAGGAGTTCATGAACCTAAGTCACTCCTCTAGAGAAAGAATAGAAGCTTATGTCTCGCGAATGGAATCCATCCTAAAGAGATGGACCAACCATCATTTGGATGAAGGCATCCAAAAAGGAATGTTCCTCAGAGCTCTATAATCGGAAGTTTGCAAGTTTGTGGAATTGAGAAGACCAGTCAATCTGCAAACTGCAGGAAGATGCAAGACTGTATGATGAAGTTGAAGCAAGGTTGTCAATAACATCAGGAAGAGGAGTCTTACCTCCTCCCATGCCAAGTATGGTATATCCACCAAATGCAATTCCAGGGATAGTTCCCTACCCCTACCCCCAGATGCAAATAATGCTGCTGTACAGTGCACCTAATCCACAGTGGCCGTAGATAACAATAACTCAACCGATGGTTCAACCATAATAGTAGTGGCCTCAAACAGTTCCTCCAATGGTGACTCAACAATAGTGGAATCCTACCCACTGGAATTAATAGCCCCAAGTCTCAACAGGAGACCTGAATCAGAACCAGAACAGAGGACCTCCTGGATCAACCCAACTAATGTATGCAGTAATTACAAAAGCTTCCCAAACCCCTACTACAAGTACTCCAGGAGGTGAAAATCTGAAGGACTACTTGGTAAGTATCAAGAAAGAGCTTATGGATGTGATTACAGAGCAGTTATAGACGTTGAAGGTAAATACCGCTAATATATCCACTCTTACGGGAGGTGGGAGATATGTGATGAGTTCTAATACATGGTGTGGAAAGTGCCATCAAGCGGGACATTTAGCCACTGAATGAACCCGAAAACCAACCATTCATGGAGCCTTCTATTTATACTGTTTAAGGAAGAACCATACAGAGGATATTTGCTCTCTGAAAGAGATGCACGAACGAAGAAACAAAGATGAAGACGCAAGATTCGATTTGTTGGAATCCAAAATGACAACGTAGGATATTGGACCAAAGCCTAGGGAGTATGGTCCTAATTTTGGTCCAAGGAGGTTTCCCTCTCAAAGTTACAGAGGACGACAGTCTGCTCGCGGTAGTCAGAGATCAAAGGTGGAGTGTTACAGATGTGGAGAAAAGGGTCATATCCCACCAAATTGTCCAAACCCTAGCAGACTTGTGGATTACAAGCCCTTATGCATTTGATGCAAAAGAGAAGGCCATATTGTAAAAGATTGTCCAAGTCCAGCCCCGGTGAAATCTACTTCTGATACCCAATAGAAGACCCAAGAACCTACTTCCAATTTGGTGGAATTGGAAGTGGCCGCAATAACGGGAGCAAATATAGGGGAACTTGTAGTTCCAAAAGATAATGTTCCTTTTGCCAAGAATGTGAAGTTCAACCTCCCTCGGGAAAAACAGAACAATGCAATCCAAAATAAAGAAGTACAGAGCACTACAGAGCCACAGAGAGCTACAATGACAATTGGAGAGACATGACCAATGGTCCAGGAAATAGAGGATGCGGAAGTATCTCCTCATGAAGAAGAAGCACAGATGCTACCACTTCTAGAAGAAAAAGGGAAGATAAAAGTGGGTGTGGCTCCATTTCCCAATCGATTGGAAAAGCCTGTAGATCCTATCAAAGAGTATGATTTGGTCAAAGATCTAGACACCTTTAAACCAAACCTAACATTTCGACAGTTACTGGATGTCTCCTAGTTGCCGAAAGAGATTTAAAAGTCTCTTAACAAGAAGATGCAACCTGAGGATTCCTCCCACAATAACAACAAAGTCCAACAAAGCCTTAGACCCTGTGAAGGAAGTGGATGTGGCTAGTGCCTTCCTAGATCCTAGAACCCCTGAGATTAGTGTATGGATAGAAGGATGCTCCATTTCAGATGCATTAATTGATGGAGGCTCATCAGTAACATAATGACAGATGTGACAATGAAGGATCTAGGTTTGCAAGGAATTCAACCTACATAGTGGCTTGTCAGATTGGCATACCAAAGTAGAATCAAACCGTTTGGCATCCTCCCATACGTAAAAACAACCCTTGCAGGAAGAGTCTATTGGCCGATATATTTGGTGGTTAAACCAAATTCCTACAAGACCTCATACCTTCTGCTGTTGGGAAGACCTTGGCTTTTTGAAGTAAGAGCAAGGACAGACTAGTTCAAAGGAACCCTAACCCTAGGCAGAGGACCCAATAAAGTGGTGTTGAAATTGTATGGATTGCAAAAAGGCAATGGATCTACATCCATCAAAGTCATAACAGACTCCTCCAATGAAGTAATAGATGGTACATCAGGAGACAAAGAGGCTATCAAACAGATCTTTCCCAAGAAAATAGAGGCATAGTGCCTAACAGTGGGCACTATAAGCCAACTGCCAAAGGAAGCCAAGTCTTTGTCCATGGGAGAATACCTCTTGCCTCAACCCAAATTGACTTCTGAAATCACCTTTGACAACAAAATAGAAGCATGGATGTATTGTTCTCCCTGTTACGTGGTAGTCGTCGCAGAGTTAGAGACAGAGTTAGAAGCAGAGACAAATCTAGAGATAGAGCTAGAGATAGAGGTAGAAGCAGAAGCATACATAGAGACAGAGGACATGTTCTTCTTCTACAGAGCCTCTACAGAAACAATGGCAGAGCCTCCAGAGGAAGAGGATGAAAATGATGAGGAAGAAAAAGAAGCAGGTTATGAAAGTGCAATTGAAGAAGTTCCTCTGATAGTGGACAATCTTATTGATGTCCCTACAGAGACCTCAGAGGCCAAGGATCTCGGGGTGTTGGATGGAATGACCATGGTTCCATTTGGGTTGACCAATGGATCACAAAGCATGATGAATCTGCATAAGCAATGGATCAAAGGTATAAAAATTAAGTTCACCAGTGGCTCATATCGCCCTGACCATTCATTTTGGAGAAAATATGATGATGATGCCCCTTGTCAACAGAAGCCAGAGCCATCAGAGCCACGACTTATAGAAGGTCCGTGCTATGTGATATTCATGGATGCATCCTCTGAAGATGAATCCCTACGTCCAAAAGAAATCACCACTCACACAGAAGCAAAGAAAGCTCTGATACCCTTCCAGTAATATCAACAGACAAATGAGTCATCTGTTCAGAAGGAGGACACTGGTTCTAGTGGAACATCAGACGATGACACTACTCCCTTGAAGGAGTTAGATCTCTATCTAGAAGCAATCTGTGGGACATCTATCCGCGAAGTGGAAGGTGAAAGGCAATTAACATTCTTGGATGTTGATGGTACTGAACGTCACTTGAAAGTGGGTCTAAATCTTCCAGAAGAAGAACTAGTGGTCTTGCGAGACCTACTAAAGGAGAACTTAGACGTGTTTGCATGGTCGTATAAAGATTTGAAGGGGATTGACCCTACAGTCTCTCAACATCACATTGACCTTGAACTAGATGCCAAACCTGTGAGGAAAAGACAACGGTGTATGAATCCCAAATATTCTTCTCTAGTGAAGGTTGAATTATTGAAGCTTCTTGAACATGAGTTCATTTATCCAGTTGCAAACAGTGAATGAGTATCACCTATTGTGGTCGTGCTCAAGAAGAATGGGAAGCTTCGCATCTATGTGGACTTTCGGAAGCTGAACTCCAAGATGAAGAATGATCATTTTCCTATCCCATTCATAGACCAACTATTAGACACAATGGCAGGCCATGAGCTCTATTCCCTCTTGGATGGATTCAATGGATACAACCAAGTCCAAATTGCAAAAGACGAGCAATCTAAAACAACCTTCACCATAGAATGGGGAACCTATGCTTACAGAGAAACATTTTCATAGCTTCCCTTTCTTGCTGATTTGAGTGGTGAATCTTGTTGGGTTTTGAATGCGATAATAGACCACATCGACAATAAGTTTCTTGGACTAAGGAGAATAAAGAGATGATGACAATTATGAGCTTTTGGTGCTTGTGGCTATGGAGGACTAGGGTTTCTGATAAAGAGGCGACTGATTTTTCGTTTACAGCAGCTCGTATAGGCAACAATGGCACGAATGCTTTGGTGAGGAGGAAGCTTATAACCCTAGCTTCCAAAGCCCTATGGTTGCATGGCATTCCATAGTGCAGATAGGAGGATTCAATTGTGCGACAGTCTGCTATCATCTTTCTGGCAGGCGAGGTGCAATCTTTGCAATGCCGGGTGCTATGGCGCACAATGCTGAGATTTGTCATGACAGGATGAAGCAGCTTGAAGTCAAGGACAATTCCTTAGAAGGAAGCATGTGGAAATAATGGCTCTATTGCGAGATCTAAGAGCTCAATCAGAGCTATAAGATTTTTGGCTATGGCTGCCACAAGCTTGACTGAAGGTGAAGTTGAGAAAATGAATCATACACTGATCCTAAGCTATCCAGGGATGAAGAGGAACTGAAGGAGTAGAGAGGAGACCTGAGACATGCTAAGCCATGCTCAGCACTGAGCTCTGATACCATGTGAAATACGAGGGATCTAGAGCATGGCAGATGTGGAAGCTATGGAGGTTGAAAGAGGAAAAAGGAACTCATGTAGACATTGACTTTGACTAGGACAAATTGTTACACAAGTGAATTAGGTTCCAAGATTGAGACTTGGACTCATAAACACAATCTTGTGTATTCACAGTGACATGACACTTTACTAGGAAGAAAAGAGTACTATATTGCATTAGAAAAAGAGTGCAAGTACAATGCTTTATAGGAATTGAGTAGTGGTACTTTCTCCTATTGTGCATATGGGATTTTGGTCATGAGCCCTCACTGCTTCTCACAAAGGGACTAAAGTAGGTGTGATTGCAAATATCTCAATAAGAGTTGACAGAGCTGTACAAGATCCGCCATCGCAAGTTCACCCCCTATTACCCCAAAGCCAACGACAAAGTTGAAGTCACCAATTGCATCCTTTGCTCGATCCTGACTAGGAAGATTGCCGCACATTGTCATGGTTGGGATGATTGACTTACAGAGGCCCTTTGGGCATAGAAAACCTCTTACAAGGCTGCTATAGAAAAAACTCCTTTCCAATTGGTGTATGGCATAGAAACCGTCTTCCTTGTTGAGCTGGAGTTTCCCTCTTTGCAAGTGGTAGTCAAAGAACACCTTGAAGATGATGAGTCTCTCCAGCACCGCTTGCTACATTTGGAATGTTTGGATGAGATTCGGCAGATGGCCCTACAGTGCATGGAAACCACTCAAGCGCGACATAAGGCCTATCATGACAGCTTCATCAAGCACAAGGAGTTCAAAGAAGGTGATATTGTCTTGGTTTATGATTCCCGATTCGGCAAGTTTCCTGGAAAGCTTCAACAATGGTGGATGGGTCCCTATAAGGTACTTACTATCAATCCTAATGGTTCTGTCCAAGTGCAAGCCGTCGATGCTTCTGAGGATCCCTTTTTGATCAATGGCTATCGCTTGAAGAAGTACTTCCCTCCTTGGGGATCTTGACAATCACAGTCGACTTACCCTTTCCCTTTTGGGCATCACACTGTCCTTCTCTTTGTGCTTTTGATAGCCGTTATGATCTTCCTCATGAGGCAGTCTCGTTTTGCTAGCCCCTCCCAGATACCTCCCATCCTTACTATGGTCTCCTCTCGTTTGATCCAACAGTGGTGATGAGGATGGTCCTGCCACATGGTATTTCTACCGTTCTCTTTATTAAAAGAAAAAAAGATTAAAAAAACAAACAAACAGTTATGGGAGAAAATGAAGCAATTCCCTGTCATAGCAGGTCTCGTTTCAAGAAAAGGTGGTAAACACCCTCGGATGGGAAGCTGGCTGTGGAAAAGGTGATAACACCCCACAGTCAGGATTGTTGACTCACTAGCAGAACTTCTTTAGATACACTTTCAAGCCACCTCCCTTGGTGCGCTGTCTCTGCAACTTCATTAGTTCGTATGACCTTCTTTAACCGACAGTCTTTCGAAGTATCAGACGTGTTGGCTGCCTCCCTGGATACGCCTTATCTTCAACACCTTGATGACAATCATAGACAAAGCGATCTTCATTGAAAACCCCTTGAGCGATGAGAGCTTTCATCCTAACTAGATGGGGGTGTGAGTATGGTCTACCCTCTGTATCTATTAGTGAGCATGAGAGATCGGGTGGGGTGAGTGACCAGTCCTTTCCCTTCAATTCAAATGAGAGGTGTGATGTGTGAATGGAGTGTTGTACACACCAATTGGGCCTCTCAATGTACAAAGCACAATCTATTTTCCTATGCACTACACTATAAGGCTCCTTGGCCTTCCTTCTTGCACTGTATGCCGACACAAGATGGGATGCAGAGTTGCACCATCAAATGCACACAAGGCATACAATCTCTGCACAAGTGACAATGAGGCTTACCTCAATGGGTGTAAGGAACAGGCTGCCCTCCTGTATTCTCCAACAGAGTGTCAGTTAGAGGGGGGAAGAGTGTGACTGGTGTGTCCTCAAAAACCATCATTAAAGAGGTGTGGATTGAGGGACGTTATGACATTGGAGTTAGGTACTCTTTTTGTTTCCCTATGCACCCCCGAGATGGGTCTCTGCCACCATCACAAGCCACACCACCCTGTTCTGTACACTGCACACGATAAGGCTCCTTGGCCTTCCTGCTTGCACCTAAGCCGAGATGGGTGGAACACATGAATGCATCATCAATTGTGCACATTGGCATACTCCCTCCCAATCATTTTCTCCTTATTCCATTCTATATTGAGCGTGAGTTATGGGATTTCATGCTTATTCATTGAGCGATGTGCGTCATGGGATGAGCGACTGTTCTATCATCCTCCAGTGTGCCAGTGTGCTGTGAATTCTATTCTTGGTCATCAACACTTGAATCGATGGACTCTACAGATAAAGCTATCTCCATGGGTGCTATTGCATGGTCCCTGCCATGCTGGACGTGCTCTGTGGTGCACCCACGTCCCTCCTACCGCCCGACGAGACAGCTCCGATCTTCCTGCATCAACAAAGACGGTTCCCTTCAACCATCTACAAAATGGGCCAAGTGTTCATAACCCTACCTTTCTATTTACAAGTGCATATTATGTCTTAAGTGTGGGGATGTCAGTGCCCAGTCGGTTGACAAGTCCTCGGCCGTGTCGATCAATCTATCCTAACCGGTAAGGTCTTAAGTGTGGGGACGTGTCCCTGTGCGTCTGATGTGTATATCCCCTACATATATCATTACCCAATCCTGCATGTCTACCCTGTACTAGTTCTATGCTGCCCTGATGGGGTCCCTATCCTATCCCCCACCCTCCTACCTTGCAGTTGCTTTTATTGCGTAATTTTTTTCATTTTCTCTGCGAATGCACCCTATGTTCACCAAACTCCCAATCCAACCTTATAATCCTATTCATCCCTTTGAATAACACACTTTTCCTTTTTACATCCCCCTGTTCCGGCTTACTATTTTTGCATTATTAATTTTTGAAGCAATTCTTGCCAATTGGACATTTTTCCATGTGAACGCTTCTTTATTATTTCAAACTACTGATCTGATATGACAACCCTATCCTACGCCTCCCCCTGGACATTTTTCCTTTTACCCGCCTGTCATTTCGACGTACGGTTTGTCTGTTATTCATTTTTGCGTGATTTCGTACCTTTTTCGCATATGTTTTTGACCTTTTTCCATGTGAACCTGCCCTATGATCTTTGGAATTCCATTTTGACTAGATCCCCTTGTCTGACCACCCTTCTTGCACAATTTTCCTTTTTTCTCTGCCCTATTTTGCCCTTTGGATTTTTTGTTATTAAATTTTATTGGTGTTTTTGAGCTCTATTTTATTATTTTTTCTATGAGCACGCCTCCTAACCCCATCCCAACTCAATTCTCATGTGATAGACCTGAAGATCATATGTGTCTTGACATTTTTTCTTTTTACTACCCTCCCTTTTGGTGCATAGATCATTCACTATTAATTTCTGAATCCCTTTTTGGGTACGCTTTTTGGGTTTTTCCATGTGAACATGGCTTATCTTGATCGGCCCTGTGTTATGATGTGATAGGATCGTCGTGCATGTTCTTCTGCACATTTTTCCTTCTTCCCTCCCTTCGTTCCATTAATTCTCGTATGCGTTTTTGGGCTTGTTTTTCACATTTTTCATGTGTGAATGCCCTCATTTTGCATGGAAACCCTATTGCATTTTTCCTTCATCTTCCCCTCATTGCCCCACACATTTTTCCTTTTTATGGAATTTCATTCTGATGCACGGTTTGCATGCTATTAAATTTTCTTTGTTTTGTCGTGTTCCTGTGTGCCTCACATGTGAACGTGCGTGTTTTTGCTTTTACGCGCCTTGCAACATCCCCGTGGCGTTTGTGACTTCCCCGTTGCCATCTCGGCCATCTATGGGTCCCACCCCTGCAAATTTTTTACCCCCGCCCGATGCTTATGCACAAGACGAGGGGGTATCTTTTTCTTATTATTTATTTAAATTTTCTTTTTAATTAATTATTTTAAAAAATCCCCCTCCCCTTCTCCTCTCTCTCTTTCTTTCCCTCTCTTTTCTTCTTCTTCTTCTTCTTCTTCTTCTTCTCTCTCCTCGACCTCTCCCTCTCTCTTTCTTTCTTCTTCTTCTTCTTCCTTCTCCTTCCATCACCCCTCTCTCTCTCTCTCTCTCTCTCTCTCTCTCTCTCTCTCTCTCTCTCTCTCTCTCTCTCTCTCTCCTTGCTCCTGCTCTTTTTCTTCTCCTTCTCCTTCTTCCATCTCCTCTCCTTCTTCTCCCTCCTCCTCCTTCTCCTCCTTCTCCCCCTCTTCTTTCTTCTCCTTCTTCTCCTACTCCCCGCCCGCTGCTTTTAAGAGGGATCATCTTCATTGATACCCCTGGATGTATCTTCTTTGCTTCTTAATGATATATCTCTCTTTTGGAGGTGCCATTCAGATGGTTGTTTTGTGTTTGTGTTGTATTAATTTTTGTGTGATGAGTTTGTGGTGGTTGAATATTGGATTTGTTTGAGAGCTCTCTTTTCGACTATTGACGTTAATGGTGATGGTGGATGGAAAACCTACAATGCAAAGCTGAAGAACCTCTTATATCCTTTACAAATTTATCATGACTTTCTATTGTTTATAAAACGTGTTACTGGATGATGGTGTTTTCCTTTAGTTGTATTCTTTCTTAGATACAGGTGACAAAGTTGGGATTGTGGTTGGGTGGTTTATTGAAGATGCTAAAAAAGATCGAATTGAGATCTTTACTGAACTTATATTCTTATTTTCCTTAGGTCGCGAGGACGCTTCCTTTCTAAGTGCAGGGGATATGTTGAATGCTAAAATGACTAGATTTTTTGGTCGATTTTTGTTGTTTTTGAGGCCTAAATGGTTGACTTTTGATAGATTTTGAGTGATGATTGGTGGTTTTGGAAGTTTTTGAATGTGTTTTGGATGATATTGATTATTTTTTGGAAGCTCATGATGATTCTTAGTAGAAATATGAGGCTTTGTGATGTTCTGATAGGTTCTATTGAGGTTCTGATTGGTTATGATACCTTCTGTTTAGCTTCTGTTTTGTTCTGATTTTCTTTTGTATGAACCATGGATTGATGATTGATGAAGGTTGAAATCTTTTGAAAGCTTATTGAATAGATTTTGATAGTTTGGAATGGTTTTAGTATGAGTTATGAGGATCTGATGTTCTCTAATGACCTTCTATAACCTTTTGTAACCTTCTCTAGAGCATCTATTCTGTTTCTGTTCAGTTCTGTAGATCTTCTGTAAGTGTTCTATGGATTTGTGGAATGTACGTGTGACTTTGGGAAAATTTTCTGACTTTTGGAAGGGATGATTCTAATTTCAAAAGAGCTAAACAAATGGGAGAAGCAATTGCTGAAGACTTAAGAGAAGATTGGATTGAAGTGACAGTAGTGAGATTTGAAGAGACACTGTCCCATGCCTCTTGGGAGGTGCATCCACGACCTAAGAAGGATTATTGAGAGACATTATTGAGTATTATAGTAAGGAGATGATGTACTATTGATTGAGAGAGAAAGAGAGAGTCAGAGATAGCCAATTCTATCAAAATAATATATCTATCTATGAGAGATTGTGAGAGAGAACTATGAAGACAATGAAGATGAATACTATGTGATTATTTCCATTCAAAAGTGGTGTCTTTCTTTCGTGTATTGATGGATTTTATGAAGATGTTGAAGATTATGGTTGATTTTATCAAATCCGTGGGAGATATCTACTATGATGTTGCGTAAATATTTGTTCTTTTCCTTGTTGTAGTTCTCAAAAGAACAAAATAAAAGCTTGTTGATGTTACAAGATAGATTTTCTTGCAGTAGAAACCCCTTTTCCTTGGTGCTCCTCTTGGGGCTCCATTTCAAGATGCAATTTGATGTTGGCAATTTGATCTTTGAGGTATAGAGAGGCTGATTCATCAGGCTCTTGGATGATCTTGCTTCAATCCAAGCCTCTCGTCGAACTAAGAAGAGGGGGAGATTGTTGGAGCTTTCTTGTTGAGATTGAGAAGGGAGATTTCATGATTTTTTTCTTGTTTTGATTTGCCAAATTTGGGGATAATGAGGGTGCCATTTTTTCAATAAAAAAAGGAGGAGGGGAGGCAACAACCTGTTTGCAATGTCTTCCTCTCCTTCTTCTATTTTTGCAAGCTTTAAATCTTAAAGCTTTGTGATTTATTTTACTTGCTAAGTTTTAAATGTGTTTGGTCAAATTCGACTTATGGCTCACAACTCTTGTTCGTGCGGTAACTTTTGACGGATAGCTATAGTCCATGTCAATCCAAGAAAATGTGGGTTACAATCATCGGGTCATTTTGCTCAAGATCTTCTCTATTTAATGATTTAGAGTTCTTCAAGTCCATTTTGTGAGAAGTTAGGAAGATTTGAAATTAAAGTCGGGATATCACAATAAAATAGGTCAGTAGTCACACACATTGAGTGGACCACAAGAGTCTCCTCGTCGTAGTTGTGTTGATAGACCTTGGAGTGGTAGATCGAGGCCACAGGTTACTCCACCAATTATATTACAGATGTCAAGAAAAGGTAAAGAGAAAGTTGGGGACTCACCTACTATTGATAGATGTATCATCAAGTTTCTCTCATATTGATGCGGATTCAGATGGCTTTGAGTAGAGCTTGGATGAGGAGTTTGGGATTCCATCTATTGAAATACCTGGTTAGTAGAAGGCATAAGAGGATGCTAAAGCACATGGTAGTGATCCAAGTCCATGCAGGTCAAGTAGAGTAAGAAAGCTAGTAGAGTGATTGATATATGATAGCTATGTAACTCATCACTATACATACAAGGTCAAGCATAAGTCATATGGATCTATTGAGCACTATATGACATGGTTGGTTGCCAAAGGGTATGCATAGACTCATGGCATTGATTATGAGGAGACTTTTGTTCCACTGGCTAAAATGGCCACTATAAGGGCTATCATAGCAGTGGCTGCATCAAAAGGCTGGATGATTAGGCATCAAATGGATGTTAAGAATGCCTTCTTGTAGGGGGAATTACAAGAGGAATTTGATGTGGAGTAACCACTTGGTTATGAATGAGAATCATCTAGATTATGTATGTAAGCTTTGTAAGGCCTTGTATGGGTTGAACCAAGCACCTAGGGCATGTAAGCTTTGTAAGGCCTTGTATGGGTTGAGCCAAGCACCTAGGGCATGGCATGATAGTACTACAAAATACATTGTCAACATTGGATTTCACAGTGTACAGGTTGATCACTCACCCTAAATGATGCAAGTATTGTGGTATATGCAGATGATTTGATCATTATGGGTGATACTGAGATAGACATTGAAAATGTGAAGAGTCTTTTTAAGGACTGAATTTGAGATGAAGGATTTGGGCACTATTTTCTCGGCATAGAGATCATCAAGAATCGAGAGGGTATATGGTTATCACAAAGATAATATGCATTGGATATGTTAAAAAAGTATGGTATGGTTGACTGTACACCTATTTCTATACCTTTGGATGTTAATGCTAAGATTAGTGCACATGAGGGTGAATTGATTGAGGATGTCATTATGTATCAAAAAATTGTGGGTAGCCTTATCTATTTGGTGAAGTTATATAGTTGGTTTGGAGAAATAGATTATGCAGCTTCTATGAAAGCCACGTTTGAATGTAGTGCGGCACACATAGTTCTATATCAAGTCCACATTGGACTACGTCTTATTCTATGATACATGTATACCATTGGACTTGTATGGTTACACAGATGCAGATTGGAATGGCAGTATTTAACATAGGAGATCTACTAGTGGTTTTATGTTTTCCTTTGGCAGTGGTGCTATTACTTGGAGTAATAAGAAACAACTGAGAGTTGCCTTGTCTAGTATAGAGGTAGAGTACAGAGGTGCTGCAATTGTAGCATGTGAGGTAGCTTGGCTACACAAGATACTTGGTGATTTGGGGATGCACGTGGATACGAAGGCTATCATCTACTATGATAGCCTTAGTAGCATTCAATTGGATAAGAACCCAATGTATCATGTGCGGACCAAAATTTACATAAAATCCATTATTATTTCATTCAAGAGCGGGTTCTAGCAATAGATAATATTTCCTTAGTTTATATCAACATAGAGGGTCAAGCTATTGATATTTTTACCAAGGCCTCGGAAGCTGAGAAGCTTCAATGCTTCAAGTCTATGCTTGGAGTTTATGAGCTCATGCTGAGCTCAAGGGGGAGCATTGAGATGTTGAGCTCTACATGAGCTGGAATCCACTACGTGTCTTGGTGATGTGTTAGGATATTATTCACTAGTGTGTTAGGTGACCGACATGAGGATACGCCATTGATTCTACAGTTGGACCACACCCACATAGTCCATCCTTGGTTATGGCACATTCATTGTGCCACCTCTTTCTTTCTTAGCGGGTTCACACTTAGTGACTGTGTATACATATGTTGTGATACTTTTCATATTAGTCTTTTATCATATTGTAGACTTAGTTCTTTTGTGTGAAAGAAGAAGGAAGAATTAGAAAGAAGAAGAAGAAGAAGAGGATTTCAACCCTATCTTTCTACATGCTCAAGTCTCCATTGCTTTTATGTGTGTGCTCTTGGTCTCTAAATCTCTCTTTCCTCGTTTATTTTCAAATATCTACAACTTGCTCCTTTATGTTTGATGCTAGGAGGCATATTTCACGGTGGATTCCGTGAGGTTTTACGGTGGATTCCGTAAACTTTGTTGACCGGGGCTCATACACAAAGTGGATTCTTTGTGCGAGAAGTTGATAGGGACGCCTATCCTTTTCGGGCGTTTCATTAGTTTAGTGTGTACATGGGTGATTCCGCAAAATACATATTAAATTAATAAATGTTTATGAGTTTAGAGTACGCACTCGTGATAAAATAAGGTTAGGATTGATTTCTAACCAGTTGATTTATTTATGTAGCTGAAGACTGCTAGGTATTCACTTTTGTCGGTTTAATTGTATTATTTTACTAACAATTGTGAATGCTTCAGTTGATGTGTAGAGATAGCAGCAGTGACGGAGGAAAGCATTGGAGAATAGCGTGTATTCGAGTTATCACTTATATTTTGATGGGCGTATACCTTAGGCATGGCACCTATATTTTGTCGCGCCTATTTATTAAGGCGTTGGATATTAATTTATTATTTTGTATGTGCATGGGCGCATGATTATGATATTTGTATTTGGACGTTGTATTGGGTATGCCTGACTCTTTGGGTGCCCGCCCATTAGCTTTATTTCTATTTGGCACTAAAGCAGGCTCAAAAGCCAAAAGCGTGCTATTTTGTAATTTGGGCTATTATTTGAGCTTGAAGATGATTAATACATAAAATACATGCTTTGTGGAGCACTCACATAAGGCATGGGGGGAGATTGCACCCAATTGGTCTCTTGTTCATGTCGAGCATGCTTTCTACCTTGAGTTTTGTGCAAAAAGTAGAGTTCTTTTGTTCTTGAGGACCTTCCGGTGCTCACTACGCAACCATACATCATCCGATGTGTGCACCAGTGGTATCAGAGCGAAGCTGAGATTGAGAGCTTCCAATCGCTACCCATCTTATGCGAAGGCGGAGCTCTTGGAATGATCGAGCTCTATAGTCAGTTTCATCGTGAACGGTCGATACAAGTGGATTCCTGGCGGTCAAGAACCTCTATCTATAGCCTCTGATCGCGAAGGACTGGCCTTGGGAAGCGGAGGACCACGTCAATATCTCCCTATTCAAGTTGTTTTTATCTCAGACAAAATAGATAAGCCCCCATAATCATCAAAGTTTAAGCTTAAGTTAAAAGCTTAAGTAAGCTTAAAAGGCTTACTTAAGCCCACAAATTTGACATTTTCGTAAATCGGCATGTATTGATCTGATTTGCGGCTGAAAAATCGCCCCCCCTAAAATCCATCGCCAGTTTCATTCTATTAAAAAGCTTAAGTCATATAAGCTTTACAAGCTTCAATCACTTAAATCCTCCAAGTTATATTACTCTGCAAGTCACGAAGGTCCATCAAGTCAGCAGAAGTCAAAACTGACTTATGCCAAAAACTCCCATAAGGACTGTTCCTGCGCAGAAGCACTGAATTGCAAAGTTGTTCCCTGGAAGACTCTGTTCGCATACGCAGACTTGCTGAACCAGTTTCAGCACATGCAGAAGGTCATACGCAGATTTTATGAAGACTTTAAATCTCGCAACCGCAAAAGTCGAAGACCGTGAAAGCCAAACAAAAATTTATAAGCCTTGTACACTCGACTTTGAGCTACGCTCATCCCGCTAATTGGATTTTGAGAGTGTGAGGTCTTTTGAATTTTTACAGGATGACGGAACAAAATATGGATGATTTAATGGCTGAAGGCGATCTTCCTAAACCTATGATGGAACAAAAATTGGATTTAATTATGATGCAGTTGGAGGAAGAACGAAGAGCCCGGCAAGCCTTGCAAGTTCAATTGGCCAATTTACAACGATTGACTACCGACAAAGATGGACCACAACCTGAAGATCTTATCCGACGAACCATTGATGCGACTCTTGAAGCTCAATCCATCCGCAAAGAAACAAAGATGAGTAAAAAAAAAAAATCAAATTTCGTACTTTCAATGGAACTCGAGATGGAAAGACTGTTCTTGCATTCATCGGTCAGTTTGATGATTACTTTCATGAAGAGACATACACTGAAAAAGATAAAATTAAGTGTGTCACTAATCATTTAGTGGATCGAGCATCTCTTTGGTGGACCGTGGTTCATAAGAGCATAGATTGTCCCACTACTTGGGAGAGTTTCAAAAAGAAGTTTATGCAGAATTTCCTTCCTCCACAATTCCATGAAAAAGCCATAAAGCAATGGGACCTTCTTCAGCAAAGAGATCGTGAGCCTATTTCCCAGTACACCGAACACTTTTGGAATGCCTTACTCCAACTATGCATGCTTGAAGACGTACCTGAAGCGACTCACAAGCGTAAGTTTATGTCTGGATTACTTGGGCATTACTACGCTGAAGTCAATATGTTCAAGCTTGCAACTCTTGAAGATGCAATTTCTTTAGCTCGTGACACTGAAGACAAGCTTCGAGGAAGAGACAAGCGTTCGCAATAATTTCAAGCAGATGGTAACTATGGTTCTAAGCAATTTGATTCCAATTTTAGAAGATTCAATCAAAGTCGATTCCTTCATCATCTTTCCGTAAGTCTTGGACAAAACCACCTTCTTTGCCATCAAATACCAATCAAAACCCTAAGCCATCTTCATAGCCAAATCCTAATATTCCTAGACTTCTTGCCATTGCAAACAATGTATCTAAAGCCAAACCTACAGTGTGTTACAAATATCATCAACCTGGACATCTAGCAACCAATTGCTAATCGAAGAAGCCACCTGTCCATATCAACTATCTTGGAGTAATGAAAGATGAAGAACATGAGGAAATGCCTGACTTTACGGAAGATGAGGACGACATTACTACTCCTTCAGATACTTTACCAGGTATGCCAACTTCACATTCTTTGTTGACAATGAAATGTTTAGTGCATGGAAAAGAAAAGATTATTTTGCATGATGATGGTAGTACACATGATTTTATTTCTGCAAAGTTAGTAAAAGAATCGAAATTACAAATTGTTTCTACGCATTATCGCATTAAAGCAGCATTCTTAGGCACGAGGTATAATGGAACACAAGAGGTGCATGATTTAGAAATTCAAATTGGTGAATACACTGAAAGAAGGAATTTTCTAGTTGTACCATTACAGTCCAGTGATATTATCCTAGGTATGCCTTGGCGTCATCAGCATAATCCTGACATAGATTATTCCACGCATTCAAATAAAATTCATTTTCAAGAAAAACACATTACATTGTATGGTATGCACGCATCCAATAATTTTCCACTGCTTACTCATACTCAAGCTAAACGTGCATTATACAAAAGTAGTAAATCTTATCTAATTTGGGTGAATGAACTTCAAGCTAAAGAAAAACATATGCACCCTAGCCATAAAGACTTCCTTGCACAATTTAAAGATTGTTTTGCTGAAGATTTACCACCTAGACTACCTCCTTCATGCCCTGAAGACCACAAAATAGATTTAATTCCTGGTACACAACCACCCTGTAAAGCACCATATAGGCATAACCAGATTGAACAGAAAGAAATTCAAAATCAAGTTGAGGAATTATTAAACAGAGGATTAATTAGACCTAGTAGTTCTCCATTTGGAGCACCTATTTTGTTGGTAAAGAAGAAGAATAATACTTATCTCATGTGCATAGATTATCGTGCCCTAAATAAGATTACTGTAAAGAATAGATATCCAATTCCTAGGGTAGATGATCTTATGGATAAACTACAAGGTTCTGCTATATTTAGTAAAATAGATCTTAAATCTGGTTATCATCAGGTGAGATTAGATAAATCTGATATATTTAAAACTTCATTTAGAACACAATTTGGTCATTATGAATTTCTAGTGATGCCTTTTGGATTGACTAATGCACCTACTACATTTAGTAGAATGATGAATCACATATTTTTGAGATATCAGCATTGTGTTATAGTATTCTTTGATGATATCTTGGTATTCAATAAAAATGAGAAAGAACATTATGAACATCTGTCTTTGGTTTTCAAGTTGTTGAAAGATAATCAATTGTATGCTAATCCAGAAAAGAGAGAGTTCTTTCAAACGGAAATTGAATATCTAGGTCATATTGTGTCATCATAAGGTATTAAGGTTGACCCTAAGAAGATAGAAGCAATATTAAACTGACCTATACCTAAAAATGTGCATGAGTTACATTCTTTTCTAGGTCTTGCTAGTTTTTACAGGAAGTTTGTGCGAAATTTTTCATTACTTGCTTTGCCTTTGACTAAACTTTTAAAGAAAGGAATTGTTTATCATTGGTCTGATAATCAACAAAAATCTTTTGATTTATTGAAACATGCATTAACCCATGGTCCTATACTGCAACTACCTGATTTTAATAGACCATTCTTTTTAATAGTTACTGATGCTAGCGGATCTGGAATAGGAGCCGTACTTATGCAAGATAATCATCCCATAGCCTATTCTAGCTGTAAACTGAAACATCCAAACTTAAATATTCCACATATGATAAAGAATTGTTAGCTGTTGTACAAGCTTTAAGACAATGGAAACATTACTTAATGGGTTCTGAGTTTATGATTAAGACTGACCAACAAAGCATTAGACATCTCCTTAGTCAACCCCAAATATCTGACTGACATATCAAATGGGCAGCTTTTATTCAGAGTTTTCATCCCCTTATTCAATATCAACAAGGTAAAGAAAATGTAATAGCCGATGCTTTAAGTAGAAGACCAACTATTCATAATATCTCTGTCATATCATTTGATTCTCTAACTCCTATGAAAGATACTTATCATCAGGACATTACTTTTCATGTTGATTGGAATAAATTAGTTGGAAATAATTGGATTCCTATTGATTCATTGTCTTATAATGATGGATTCATGTTTTAAGAAAAGAGATTATGTGTTACAGTCCCATTTAGATCTTTTGTTTTGAATGAAATTCATTGTCCTCCATATCAAGGTCATAGAGGTATTATATCTACTTTGCATACATTGACTGAAGATTTTTATTGGCCACATATGGACACTGATGTATCTGACTTTGTTTCTGAATGTTTGGTTTGTCAAAGAGTTAAGAGACATCATGGTAAACAATATGGTTTACTTATGCCTTTATCTATGGTTTGTTAAAGAGTTAAGAGACATCATGGTAAACAGTATAGTTTACTTATGCCTTTATCTATTCCATCAAGACCATGGGAACAGATTTCTATGGACTTTATTACTGGTTTACCTAATACTAAAGCTAACCATGATATGATTTGGACTGTTGTAGACATGTTTAGTAAACAAGCATATTTCATTCCATGTAAGAAAACTTTAATAGCATCTCAGGCAGCACAATTGTTTTTGAAAACTGTTTTCACTAATCATGGATTACCAAAAGTTATTATTTCTAACCGTGATTCTAGATTTTATAATAACTTTTGGATTACTTTGTTTGCTAACCTAGGAACAAAGATTGATTTTTCATCTGCATTTCATCCTGAAACTAATGGTCAAACAGAAGCCAATACTAGTACTGTTTTAGATCTTTTATGTGCTTGTACTATTTCTAAACCACAGACATGGGATACACATTTGCATTTATTGCAGTTTGCATATAACAATACACCACACACAGCTACAAAGAAAGCACCATTTGAAGTGATTTATGGTTATAGATTGTCTACACCTGTTGCATCTTTATCAAATAGAATTCAGAGTGCTGATGATATTGCTAATATACACGCTACTATTTTTGATGAGGTTAAAGACATGATTGCTAAAGCCCAGCAATCATATACAAAGCAAGCAAATAAGAAAAGACAGGCCATGAATTTCAAAGTTGATGACTATGTTTGGTTAAGAATAGAGAAACGTAGATTACAAAGTGTAGATAAACACCCAGTTGTGAAATTAGCACCTAGATTCTATGGACCATTTAAAATCATTCACAATATCAATGATAATGCATTTAAGTTAGAACTACCACCACATTAGAAAATTCACAACACCTTTCACATTAGTTTATTACGACACCCTTTAGAGGCCAATTACCTGTACACCCTGTTTACGAAAACCCACCTTTGTTAGATGTAGAGACTGAAATCCTTGAGCCTGAAGCTATCATAGATACTGACTTTATGACCACTAGAACTGGCCGTATATATTCTAGATATTTGGTCAAGTTTAAAAACCATCCTGTTGAAGATGCCCAATGGATGCATGCTAGAGACTTAAATGCTTTCCCCACTCTATTAGCTCCACATTGAGCTAATAGCAATTGAGGACAATTGCTATCCCACCTCGGGGGTATGATGGCAGGAGGCATATTTCACGGTGGATTCCGTGCCACGGTGGATTCCGTGAGGTTTTACGTTGGATTCCATAAACTTTGTTGACCGGGGCTCATACACAAAGTGGATTCTTTGTGCGAGAAGTTGATGGGGATGCCTATCCTTTTCGAGCGTTTCATTAATTGAGTGTGTACATGGGTGATTCCATAGCGGGTGATTCCACAAAATACATATTAAATTAATAAATATTTATGAGTTTAGAGTGCGCTCTCGTGATAAATTAAGGTTAGGATTGATTTCTAACCAGTTGATTTATTTATGTAGCTGAAGACTGCTAGATATTCACTTTTTTTGGTTTAATTGTATTATTTTACTAACGATTGTGAATGCTTCAGTTGATGTGTAGAGATAGCAGCAGTGGCGAAGGAAAGCATTGGAGGATAGCGTGTATTCGAGTTATCACTTATATTTTGATGGGTGTATACCTTAGGCATGGCGCCTATATTTTGTCGCGCCTATTCATTAAGGCGTTGGATATTTATTTATTATTTTGTATGCGCATGGGCGCATGATTATGATATTTGTATTTGGACATTATATTGGGTATGCCTGACTCTTTGGGTACCCGCCCATTAGCTTTATTTCTATTTGGCACTAAAGCAAACTCAAAAGCCAAAAGTGTACTATTTTGTAATTTGGGCTATTATTTGAGCTTGAAGATGATTAATACATAAAATACATGCTTTGTGGAGCACTCACACAAGGCATGGGGGGAGATTGCACCCAATTGGTCTCTTGTTCATGTCATGCATGCTTTCTACCTTGAGTTTTGCTCAAAAAGTAGAGTTCTTTTGTTCTTGAGGACCTTCCGGCGCTCACTACGCAAGGATACAACATCCGATCTGTGCACCAATGCTCACACATATGGGATCAATGTCACCTATCAAGTCCCACCCTATGATGAAATGGTAATGAACCTCAATATATTCCATGTGTGTATGAAACACTAGGTTCCTCAGAAACTATATGCTACCCATGTTGGCACAATAAATGAAAATTCTCATTTCTATCTATATTCTTAAATCATCAATACTTTATGTATCCAAGCTACATTACATGTTTCCCTAGAAAAACCCTCTACTCTGCCTACAAACTTGATAATGTAATAGTGGATTGTTTCTTATTGCTCCAATTCATAGCTCCACTCCCAAAGGAAAATACAAAACCATTGGTGGACTTGCTGTTAGATACATTGCTTGCCTAATCTGCATTAGTATAACCAAATAATTGCACCATTGAATTAGCCTCATAAAAGATACCATAATCTAGTGTGGCCTTAAGGTATGGGAAGGTACATCTCACACTATCCAAATAAGGCTTGCAAGACACTACATAAACCGACTTTCCAAGCCAATTGTGTAGTATACAATCTAGCTTAGTGATAGTGGTAAAGAATAAACTTGTTGATGTTGCCACATTTGTGTATGATGTGGTGGAAAATATATCACATGGCACAATAAGGGCTTAGATACATCATAGAGGGGAGCTCATCTTGATAGTTTCTATCTATCTAATGAAGTGAGGCCTTGCCTGAGGTGGGATATCAAATCTTTGTTGAGTATTTGGATTCTGATCATTGTCTTGTGATGATTACCCTTAGCTTGATATGAGCTAGGAACAACATATACACATGATCACAAAATTTTGCAAAGCATATGGAATGCACCAAGATAAGCTCTAGGGAAATGGCAACTCAATATAGTTGAGCAATGAAAAGGTAATATTTGTATTGCTCTATTGTGATCTATTCTACTTTATCTCATGCAAGAACCTTAAAAGTTTTACTAGGGGTCGAGAGCTTCATAGAGTTGTAGGCCTCAAGATACAATTGAGATCTATTGTGATTTTGATGTAGGAAACCCCTATCTAGGGATACTTGGATGCACTCAAAAGGAAACAAATGAGAGAAACTTTGGCGATGATTGAAGATGAAGATGGTAAGAGGTATTATGGAAATATTGGTATTTTTGAAGTGTTTAAAAATCATTTTTCTACAACTGTTGGCTTGCCCTTTTAGACATCTAATGATTAAAAGCAAAGAATGGATAAAATTTTAAGTATATGGATTAAGCTGTTGGGCATGATACAACTCTATCTCATTATCTCACTCCTTTTCAATTGATGAGCTATTGCTTATCATGAAATCCATGAGAAAAGGTTAGGTTCCTAGCCTTAATGGTCTCAAATGGTTTTTTTTCTAGAAATGTAGGATGTTTGTATAGAAGACACATGCAATATGATCAATCAATCAAGGCATCAAGTTATGATGAATATTGTCAATGAAGGCATCATTAAACTCATTCCTAAGTCTACCAATGATAAAGGCCATGGCATTGGCACCTAGTTACTATTCTTAATGTTCCATAAAAAATTATGGCCAAAGCATTAGCATTTAGGATCAAGTATATTTTGGGTCAACATTTGCATAAAAGGAAATATGGCTTTATCAAGGAAGACATATGCAGGATGCAATCCTCAATGTGGTTTTTGGCATACAATATGCATTATCCTTAAAAGAGGACTATCTATTATACTAAACATGGATTTGAAGAAAGTGTATGATAGGGTTTATTGGGATTTTGTGATGGCTTTCCTCGGCAAGGTTGAATTTGTGGATCAATTTTGTAGTATGATTCATGCTTTATTCTCAAATGATTTTGCTACAATATCTATAAATGTTTATGTGACTAGTAATTTCCACCTCCACTGCAATATATGGCAAAGATGCCCTATCATGCCCTTACTATTTTCCTTGGCTACTCATCCTCTCCTTTTTTCTATTGATCATGCAACCCTTGGTGCTTCATGATGGGCAATATTTATGTTTACAAATGTTCATAGATAATAAACTCTAACATAGTTCTTCACAATCCTTTTTCTCCTGGTCCCTTGCTTTAGATTTATGGGGAATTATCTTTTTGTTCTAGTTCAAAGACTGGTAATTAAAAAAATGAACTTCTCTTTCTATCTTTGGAGCATAGCCCACATTGCACTCAAGGATAGGGTCAAGCTTCTACCAAAAAAACTAGTCGTAAATTGTGCTCTTTAAACCATGCAAAATAGCAATGATTAGCTTAGCTTGGCATCAAGGAGGTTTCTAAGGATAAGATCATAGAGTATCTTGACATTCTGATTGGAATTGGGATGACTCTTAAGAGATGCTTTGAGTGTTTCTATGATAAAATTCACTCAATGATAAGCTGCTGTAACGTGTCCCCATGTCCACTTGCAAGACACGTCTTAGCAGCCCATCGGGAAGAGAGTGAAGAAAGCGCCGCCCGGCACTCCCAAGGAATGTCACGGGGTTTGCGATCTAGGTCTTCCCGAGTTTGCCACGAAGCGGAAGCATTCCGGCCATTCCCGCTTAGGACCGATCTGAATCAGGGTTTCCCTAATGGTCAAGTTCCTAGAAGGTAGCTAGCATCGAGCCCCAGACGAACTACTTTACGCAGAAACTTCAGGGTCGAAGCGGATTTATACTGCACTTGGTTCAAGGAGAATGGGAAATGAGAGGGTTGCAAAGCTCGACGTCTCTACCTATAAGGCATAGTCCCATTCCGTTCCCCTAAAACAATATAAATCGGGACTCTAGCTTTCTAGATTCTAGGTCATCGTTACCTTGCTGTCAATTCCTTTGAGAAAAGTTCCTGGCCAACTGGGACCACTCTTCCATAGGACAGACCCAAAGTCACATCCACCGCACTTTCCTCAGGTTGCTTTAGTTATCTAATTACCTACCACATTTAGTGTGACACACAAAATTAGCTTCCTTAATTAACTATTTAGTCACTGGTTCCTTCACATAACTTAGGCACTGACATAGAAAAACAATGTCAAGCAAGTTCCTTTTCAACATTTGATCTTTATTTATCAGTCTTTGGAATACATCATATAATCCAGCCCGAAGGCTATTCCATAATCTGCCCAAAGGATAATCCATAATCCGCCCGAAGGCTATTCCAGCAATCCTCAGGGATCGCTATTCCAAGTTTCTGCCCGTTGACTAGTATACAGGCCTCGAGATCCAATCTCGAGTCATGTCGGCCTCTTGTGCATGACCCGGAGGCAAGGGATTTACGGCCAAATCCCCCTAGCACCCAAGCGTCCTCCTGCTCCAAGTAGCACCCACGGAGAGATCTCTCACGGTGGGTTCGGTTCACGTACCCGGTGCGGCTAACAACCCCCTTGGATAGGGTCAGGCAGACAGTTAGGGGTAACTGATGCTGCCTCTCCCTCCAGGCTTTCAACCTGAAGCATTTAGTTATTTTCCAGCATTATTTCCTTGAGCAAAGAAGAGTAAACAATGCTCCTAAATGTACAAACACAAGCACTCCAGTGGTCGTTTATACGGCCAACTGCTAAGGTAATAATTCATTCTCTCCGAATACATCCAGCATTCGATCTGGGATCAATTGCGAATTGGCAAGATTCCAAGGGTCTCGTAAGCTAAGTTGCTTGTTTACCCTTTATCCTTGGGTTAGGGTTTATACCTTGTTAACCCAAATTATCAATACCTTAGGTTTCCTTATATTAAGGTCAATACATATTGGACAATCCCGTTGTCCTCACTTGATTTGGTCAATTGCTTGCTAGGAAATTCTTATTTTCCCTAACTTGGTAAATCAACCCCAAGGGAAGGTGATGTAGCAGGATGACTACTCATCCTCTAGATAATTTGACTTGTACTTAGGACTCGCCAACCTTGTTCTAAGGAGTGGCAATACCATTATGTGATTTGGTCATAAAACCATGCGATGTTGCAACTAGTTGCATGAGATAAGTGTCGCACCTAGCTTGTGGGATTACTTTTCCCATCACACGGAATTCCTTCGTCAAGAATACCTTTGGTCAAGATGTAGGGTTTGGGAGTCCTCTTGACCCAATCCAACCCTAACCTTACTAGGCCGATAACGCTCTGGCCCTAGGGATCCTAAATTCATACGGAGGTTTAGTATTTGATCAATTGATCCTTAGGGTGAGAACCCTAGATCGTTCTTGCATGTGCGTTTAAATAACCCTAATGTTTTCAAGAATGTGGGTAGGATCTTTGGGATCGAAGTCTTAAATTGGCATCCCAAGTGCGATACTAGGCAGAATTTTAACGTAACCTAACCCTTCCTAGCACTTTGAGGTGATCATCATATGCAATCTAATAGTACCTTTATAATTTTCATGTGAGCAACTCAACTATACGCGAATTACTTAGTTGATTTAACTAATCCCATGATTAGAGACGATCATCCCTTTCAAAAATGCAAATACTTTATTCTAAATTCGCAAGTATTTTTCCCTAAAAGATGCAAGGAACTGCAAGATGTATGCGATGTATCATTTCATGAAAATTTGCGATTTCAAGACTATAAACCTTTTCCTTCTATGCAACTATAAGAGTTACAATGAGCATTTCTTTTCCTTGCCCTAAACTATAATGATACAATGAAAATCAAGACTTTAATATTTTTAATGAAGATGCGTTCAAACTTTGTTAAAAGGACTCCATGCATGAGTGAATACGTACTCGGGTTGGCAGCTCATGCATGTGCGCCTCGCGACTTTTTCTTAGGAGCCATCGATGACGTAGTGGACTTGGACTCTGCGAATTCTCCTTACCCTTTTTCCTGATCTCCGAAACTACCTATTAGGTCGATAATTTCTTTCCTCGCATAGAAATTGGGGCTTACAAGACCAGTTTTAGAAATCGAGGAAGGCACGTGTAAAGAAGGCTTATGGAAGCCTTTAATGGAAGCTTCCAAAAGAAGCTTCTAAGCTTTTGTTCCACCGAAAGTGACATGGAGAGAGAAGATGATGGAGGAGAGGATGACGAGGATGATGATGAAGGAGAGGAAGAGGATGATGATTATGATGATGATGGTGATGATGGCAGGGGGCATGGCAGCAGCGTGGCGACGGCAGTAGCTTGGCGGCTCTTCACGGCAAAACAGGGCAGGCAGCATGATTCCCTCTCCTCCCCCCCTCTCAAGCTTGAGAGGAGTTCTTATAGGCTTGAAGGGGGGGCGGGGGGGGGGGGGGGGGGGGGTAGCCACACACGTGGGTGGTGGCATATTCCCCTCCCCATGCTCCTCTCTACTCCACTTAGCTCATGCTCCTCTCACACTCCCTCTCCCCCGCCATGCAACGGCTGAAGGGGAGGGGGTTATTATAAAAAAAAAATTCCAAAAAATTTATCCACTATCCATTTGCTTTTTCCATGAAGGGTGTTCCCGTGTGGAAGTACGGCTTTTAAGCCACGGCCTCTTATACACAACGGGGGCTGGAGTTTGCAAGTGCATGCGGAGGGAGCACTTAGCCCATCAACTTTTATCGTTGCGGGAGATTACTTTAAGTTGCTCTTGTGCGGGATGTGAGGGGCCCAAGATAATTAATATTTTTTGCGGAAATATTATAGTTGCAAGGTTTCCCTTCACATTTATGCTTATCATGTAGTGCTATTACGTATGATTTTGTCTCCCATGTCATTTTTTTCTACTTTCATATTCCATTTTTCCAAGACCAACTAGGCAAAGATTGAAGCATTGTTTAGATTACTTCTTTGGACATTTGGTGAGGTTGAAGGGTGGTCTATTATATCTTGGGAGCAAATCACCTCACTGATTGAAGGGGGTGGAGTTTGCTTAGAACCACTTCAAAAGAAAGCTAAAGAATGCCATTTTTAATACTTAAGAGAATATATGAAGGTCAATCATTGGATATTATGGTCACTAAATGGATTTATGATGCCAAGGTTTATGGCAAGTCATAGACTAAAATTAAATGGTATAATGTTCTCTTTTTTTATTCATCCAAGATAATGATTTGGTAGTCTAAAGAAGCTCAACAAATTATTAATTCTTGGAAGCTTTTCAATAGCAAATTTCATTGGCAAGGTGCTCCTAAAGAAGGGGAGGATGCCTCCCTGTCCACCATGAATATATGGCTTACTTCTCATGCTTTTGATGAATTTATACCGGCTAGTTAGAATGCCAAGACGTGTCTCAAAATTCAAAAGAAAGGTATTGCTATTGATATGATATTTGGAATCATAATAGCTCTTCCTTTGTTTTTGCAAAGCAGATTGTACGATACTTTAGCTTGAGCATCAAGAAAGAGGTTCTTTCTAAAGTTTAGGAGGAATGCTTTGGTTTCCCTCATGTGAACAATGAGAAGCTCCTCGAGTATTTTGTGAATGGTAAAGGGAAGGCTTTGATTGCCATCTAGAAGAGGTTTGACTATTATGAGCCTAATTCTACATGGTTCTTGAGGACAATGGAGACTTACCACAAAGTTGAGCCAAGAGGGACCTTTAAAACATGGAAAAAACGCCTTAAAAAGGTTTGGAAGGCCATCTCTTCCTTTAAAATCAAAACTTTGCTACAAAAAATAGTTGCTAGTAGGCTAGCTACTAGCGAGGATTTTTACGTTTATGCAAAAATCACTCATGTTTTCTATAGAAAGAAGGAAGAATCTATCAAGCACATCTTCTAGGACTATTAAGAAACTCAAGCTCCATGGCAAAAAATCAAGAAATCAATGGAGAACATCAACTTGTGTCACTCTATAGCTTGGAAACAAATATTGGTAGGTGATCATGGAAACTTTAATGAAGTATTAGAGAAGATCTAGGGTGTTATCTAGCTGAAAAGATTCAAGAAGAAAAACACTTTTGACAACTTTTGGGTCTAACTTCTTCCTCTTTTCATCAAGCACATGTACATAGGCAATGCAGCCAAATACTTTTAGGTGACTAATAACGAGCTTGTGCCCATACAGTTTCTCATATGGAGTCAAATCATGAACCCAAGCTGTGGGTGTTCAATTCAGCACATAAACTGCAGTAACCACAGGTTCAACCCAATAAGCATTTGGCAAATTATTTTCATCAAGCATTGCCTTGGTAGCTTCCATAAGCACATGATTTTTTTTTTTGCCACCACACCATTCTATTGAGGTGTGTAATTGCATGTGAGCTGCCTTTTTATGCCATATTTAGCAAGGTACTTGTCAAACTCTGTGGATACATATTCTCCACCTCCACCAAATCTCAAACATGAGATATAATAGCCAAGTTCATTTTCAGCATGCTTCTTAAAGTCCTTAAAGACATCGAGCACCTCATCCTTGTGCTTTAGAATGTAGAGCCATGTGTATTGGCTGAAATCATCAACGAAGGATACGTAATACCTCATCCTTGTACTTTAGAATGTATAGCCATGTGTATCGGTTGAAATAATCAATGAATGATACATAATACATGTGGCGCCACCAAAAGACGCATTATGGGGCAGGACTCCATACATCCGAGTGTATCAACCGCAAAGGCCGAGAACTGTTTCTAACATGTCTTATGAATGGGAATCTTACTTGTTTCCCAAACTAACAAAAGCAGAGCATACATGTCTAAGATCAGTGTACTTGAACTTTGGCAAGCCAAGTACAACCTCTTTTTGCTACATATTTTTCAATTTTTGTACATTAACATGGCCGATACATTTGTGCCGAATTTCTACACCCCGAACTACTCCATTCTCATGGGCAAACATGGTTGCCTTCAATTCCAAGATAGATGCATCCAAGGTAAACATTCTGCCATCTCTCTTGCCTTTGGCAATCAATTTACAGCCATTTCCATATTCTTCAATAAAACAACCATCCCTGTTGAATCTGACTTGCAAATTTTGCTACCATCTGTCCAATCAACTATAAATTCTTGGTAATAGAAGGTACATGTACTACATCATGTAGGCCCTTCTTTTTGCCATCAGGCATGAGAAATGGAACCACACCTGTACGCTGAATATCATGTTCTATATCATCACCAATACACACAAATCCATGAGACCCTGCTACTAACTCATCAAACCATTTGCCATGAGGAGTCATATGATTGGATGATCTTGAGTCTATGTACCGTTTCTTATATTTACCTTGCTTAGGCATATTCTTTGATACATGTTGTATAACAAACAGTCTGTCTCCCTAGTCATCCTAAGTACAACTAGAATGGCATTGGTAGAGTATGCTTTGAAAGGATTTTTAACCTTTGACCGGAAACTTGTAAATGATGGGTTAAAAGGTCAATTGGAGTCAACTACAATTATTTTTACACTAAAATTATATGAAGTCATAGAATTTCAGTTGCATGAGGTCCAACTGAGGGGACATGGGATAAGTGTCAAACTCATTGTGAGTACATGGTGTAATCAGTGTTTAACACACTTCCTCTTTTCTAGGAGATTCACTTAGTGTCAAGTTGGAAAAAGTGGAAAAGAGAGAAACATAGCAAGGAAACCATGATGTTTAGCACATATTTTTGAAGCACCTCCTTAGTGCAGCGCCATCATTTGAGTCCATGAATTCATCCTCCTACTTGTTCTGGTGAAAATGAGGCAAAAGAAGGCATCTTTGATGGGTTTACTTGCTTGCCCTTTCTGTTTGGCTCCTACTAACACCACTATTTGATCACCCTTTTTGTACTTTGTGAAGTGCTTGGGAAGGTCCTAGGGTTTCTTTTGCCATTTAGCTTATGAAAACTTAGATTGTTTCCTTTTCTCCTCCCTTAACCTCATGTGCCTTAGGTGGACTAGGAGGTCCCCCTTGGTGTGTTGGGTCCCAAGTGGTTGAGGTATCTTGGGGTTACTATCATAGCTCACCTGTAACTTAGAATTGTACTCGTCATCCTGACTAGAAGAGGATGTCTCCCCTAGTGCTCACAACTCCAAAGCTGAATCTACTCCAAATAGTGGTGTGGTGCAAGGACAAGCTAGTCCCGCTTGCTCATAATCTACCACCTTGAGGAAATCTAGCCAAGCTCAATTGCAATCTATCTTGTCATCTCCTTTGCTCACTCAAAACATGTTGACCTCTCGGGGTTTAGTGTCTACTTTGATTTGCTCAATTACTCTTCCCTCCATATCATATTTTATGGTCTCTAATTCCTCTCTGCTCCTCACTGATGGAAAAACAGTCTCCAACCTGATCAATCATTAGAATCCTCATACTAGAATTGTATGTCACTTGTAGAGTTTCTACTTTTGAGATCTGCCACAATTGTCATGAGAGCCCATTTATATGATAAATTTAGGTCATGCACCTTAGTCCATTTCCACTCTTTGCTTTCCATAAGATCCTTGAGAGGTTGTAACTTGGTAGCTCACCTACCTGCAAGCTAACTTGACAGGTACTTAAGGATTTTGTGAAGTTCTAAGTTGTTTGTTGTGACACAATAGGTGATTGGTATTGGTTGACCCATGGAACTCCTAGCCACCATGCACAAGGGTACTATGGTCGAGTCAAAAGTAATGGCAATCTTAGTGGATTCTACATCTTGCCTAGATCCACCCTCATCCTCTGAGAATAGGAGATCAATGGTTGCCAATACGTGCATCCAATCTTGCTCATCCTCAGGGCAAGGAATGTACCTTATTAGAGGTCCATAATCACTTCTAGGCCTTGAGTCCCCCTTTTGCAAGGTAGAGATGGCATCTAAGTCCACTAGTGAGGTTTTCCATATGTCCATCTCTAGTTGGACTACTTCCGATATGTTACCCAAGAATATCATGCCATTATCCCAATCCTCTATTACTCAATTATTCCTCATCCACAGTCTACCGACCAGGACATCATAATACAATCCCTTCATAACTATGAAGTTCACTAGGAATTGGATTTGTGCTATCTTTAGTGGCCAGTCCTTTAGAACTCCAAAGAGTCTAACCTTCATCCCATTCGCTAGGGTGACATTGAACCTTGTGGTTTCCACTGATGGGTTTTCCCAAGCTTGCAAGACTGCATGACTAAGTACATTAACCCTTGGTCCTGTGTTCATTATCCCCTTTGATGTAGTATCTCTTGTTGAGATATTGGCAATCACACATGGCTTAGACTCTTTTTATGGTGAACTGTGGGCTCAAGATACAGAATCCCATATGCACAGTGGTGGAAAGTGCAGCCTAGTCTATTCCTATAAAGCATTGTACTTGCTCTCATTTTGAATGCAATGTCATAGTACTTTTGTACTTCCAGCAAAGTGCCTGTGTCATTGTTAGTCCACTACTGACATATGTTTTTTGACATCGAGAAGTTCTTAAAAATAGCCAAAAATTCTGAATTTCAAGGAAAAAATAGACTTCGTCGAAGGCGGCAGTTGCAATCAGTACGATTTTAAGCGGCAAAGCCCCAAAAGTGCTTTAAAGACCCACTGAGCGGCGTTGGGAAATTTTCATAATTTTTCAATGTGTCAGACAGGACTTCTGGAGATGCCCGGCTATGCAGGACTTCGAGACGAATGCCCAAAATTTTTTAGTGGCCAAATCCGAGGCCAGACGTGGGAGATAGGCCGGACAAGAGGCCAAGGGTCAAGTGTAAAAGGGACTTAAGCCTAAAAGGTGTAACCTCTGGGGGGGCCCCTAACTAAATTGATTTTGTGGGGGGGGGGGGGGGGGGGGCATTTTTTTTCAGTGGCTACTGCAGACAACGACGCCATGGCGACGATTTTTCTTGGAGGGGGTAGGAGAGCTTCAATACACCCATACCAATTGATTATATCAAGCTGATGCTTGCTGCCTACGCTTCCTATCACCGGTCTCTGCCCATCGAATGGCTGCCCGGTTTGACAGATCCAAATTCAATATTTCTCTCTCCTTCCTCTCTCTCTTCCAAGAGGCAATTCATGTGGGAAGAACCAAGAAGAGAACCGGTTGAAGGATGCTTGTCCGGCATGGTACCGGATCATTCCTAGATTGATGGAGAGCTAGAGTTGCCTATCCGGAGGTGGGTTGAGCCTTGAATGAGGGCTGATTTGTAGTTCTGCATCAAATTTTAAAACCCACAAAGAAGGAAAAAATCGGTAATTCTATTTTACAAAGGAAAATTGCTTGTTTTTGACATTTGATTGAGCCAATGTTGTTCTTATGGAGTGAAAATTGGTAGACATGCTATTTACTATTTTTTCTATGCTTGCATGATGAAAAAATCAGAAAACATAAAGTCAAAATGCTGGAAATTATTTTGAGAAACTTGTAAAACACGATTTTTTTGAGAAAAATGGGGTTTGGGTGTTTTCGGGTGGGATAAACCAATACACATGGGATAAAATGCCAATAAAATCTATATTTCTGCTATTCTAAGAATCAAGAGCCACAACTCTGAAAATATATCAATATTTTAATTGGAAAAATAGAGAAAAATTGGGAAAAATAAGAGAAAAAATAGGAATATGCCTTAGAAAAATACGAAAAAATATAATAAGTGGTTGTGGATGTATGGCGGTGGAAAAGCATGAGGTTGGGCCTCAATTTTCCCTATTTTTTTGTTACAGTGTGTGATTTATTGTTTTTTAAACACTAAATCATGACAAAACAATATCTATACACCTATGCAATGAAGCAAGGGGGAGTAGGATTTTGTGCAATAGTTTGAGGGCTGAAATAATACAAATTCCGATTGTTTTTCTATGCATAGCATTTAGGAAATGGCCTACTTGGAAATAAGGGATCTAGTAGCACAAGGTTCGCCTTGGTGCTAGATTCTTGCAATGAAGTATATATGTATTAGTTGGAATTTATGAAAAGACTGGTTGCGTACTAGCACATAGGCTAATTTCAAAACATAACTGTTTGTGCACAAGGAGACATCCACTATTGCATTGATCATACATGTGGTATCAACTCTTGGAAATGCATAGCAATGGTTTGAATTATAGTTGACCCATGCTTGAGAGGGTGAGATTCCCCTTGCTGTAGGTTAGCCGTTCGTTTCTTGGGGGAAATTAGTGGTGAGGGAACATGGTATCTCCTGGATCTCGCTGAAAAGAGAGGAGTCTTGTGCAAATGTATTTATATGTAAAAGCAATGCATTGAGTGGCCAATCCCCGAGATGTAGGAGAGCTACAGTGGGGCCACGACAATCAGCCGATGGGATGCCTCCTATGTCTGTGATACATGGCACTTATTGTCGATATGTGTGGGATACCCCCTTTGAGGGGTTTTGGGGAAGGTGCCATTGGACTCTTATCCAGCTACAAATGCAACATTAGATGTATCTAGTGTGTAACCTTGTACTTACTTGGCAAAAGAATGATGATGGGACCTGAAATGGGCCGGCACTGGCTATGGCACTAGCTGGACCTCATGCTCATGACAGATAAACACACCCTCATGGCCTCGCGGACCAGGAGCGTCAATCTACTGCTAAAGGACAAAATGCCCTAAAGCCTAATCTATGTGTTTATAGTTCATAGTCCAACGTTTCCCTTTTTATAAACTTCTCAAAGGGAGAACCCATACACATTGGCAATGCCACGATCACATACATGGAGGCAACCTCTTGATAGAAACACCACGGCCCCACTGCAGCTCTCCTACATCGCAGGGATTGGCCCCTTGATGTGCTGCTCAACATATAACACAAATGAATACAAACTCCTCTCTTTTATATTTCTCATATTTCCAAGAGATATACCATGTTTCCTTACTTAACAGTCCCTTAGGAAACCGACCCTCTATCCTACGGCAAGGGATAACCTTACACTCTCAATTGTGGGTCAAATTCCTAAGAAAACAATTGCTATGCAGTCCAATAACTTTTCCGTTGATACCATGAACTATGCATAGTCATGCGAAACCAATCTTTTCATGATTTCCATGTTAATGTTTATGTACTGCAAAGAGAAAAGACACCGAGCCTTACGCTCATGCTGCATTTCCCTTTATTTTAAAACAACGTCCTATAGGCATGATGCAATACATAAACTAGATTTTAGTTTACATTTTGATGCTCAACCTCCCCTCTCACCCTACCGTTTAATTTTTTACATTCGTTGATAGGTGAAAAGGTCGTTTTATGTGTATTTCCTTACAAAGAAAGCGATAAACATGGACGAAAACATAGAAACAAGGGTAAACCGAGGTCAACCTCATGCTTTACCTTCATTATATGCTGCACAAACACACATGTAATTTTTTGGAATGTTCCTTAAACCGTTTCCTAAATTTCTCCCATTTAAAACCCATTTTTCACTATTTTTTGGTATTTTTCCTCTATTTTCTTCAATAAAAATGACTAGAAATTAAGATTGATTGTGGGTTGTGGCCCTTAGGTTCCTTGACAGTAAAATTTCAGGTTTTGTTGATGTTATAACTCATATTTCCCCTTTATTTTGCAAAAAAAAACCCATTTTACCCCTTAAACGCGTGTTTTACGGGTTTTATACAATTAATTTCAGCCATATCACTTATGATTTTCTAGTTTTCTGATTATAAACTGATAAAACTCATAGAAAACAACATCATAATGAATATTCAGCCCATGGGAACAATGTTTCATCAATCAAATAGCATAAAAACTCATTTTTCCTTCATAAAAATTGAATTACCGCTTAGGCTCCATGTTTCGAAATCTCGATTTTGTTGCGGGACTGCGGGTCAGCCCACATTCAATGTCCATCATCTTCACAATCAGCAATCTTCATGTCTACATCAATTCGGAAGCAATCCGGTCCCAAATGTACAAGCTTTCCTTCACCATTCTTCATTTTCCTTTTGCACACAATAACAACCCCTTAGGGGAGAGAGAGGGAGGAGAGAGAAAGACTAGATTTCCATCTCTTCATTCCCACATCCATTTCACAGGCAAAGACAGGTGATAAGACCGGCAAAGAGGGAGAAGATTGGGGCCATGATCGGTTGCATAAGGTGTTTGTAACCTACCAATCCACCATGGAGGCGCATTTTTCGGCAGTTGTTGATCACGTCATGCTCCCACATTCTCTCTCCACGTTTTCTACTTCATTCTTGGTTAAAATTTTTAGGGGGGGATCCAAGGCTCCAAAGGGCACCCCTTTTGGTCCTCTCAAATGTCCACCTCTTCATATCTTGCCCATTTTGTGGCCATTTTCTAGCCATTTTCCCGTTGGGCATCCAATTCAAGCTCTGAAAAATCCTGGGCATCTGGCTTGATATCTCGTATTGACTAGAAACTCTTGACATCCCGCACGGCAGTTGAAAAAATTATAAAAAATCCACAAGTGTCGCTTGGGTGCCTTTAAAAAGCCGTCTTTCACTTGGTGCTTAAAATCGTCCTAGCTGGAGCCGCCGCCTTCGATGTTAAATATTTTTCCCCTAAATTCTAGATTTTTTGGAAAATTTTAGGCACAACCGGAGCTCAAAACTCTGCTCTCATTGGCAACCATGGGATAGGGCGACTCAGCCCTTCGGATCCCACAATAGATCTGCACAAAACAACCAAAGGAAGCATCAAGCTGATACAAAATAGATACATACTTAAAAGATAGCACAAAGCTTACCCTACCCCTTGACAAAACCAAGGCATAATGACGATAAAACACAGATAACAAAGCTCACCCTACCCCCTGACAAAACCAAGCACCTCTACAAATGAAAAAATGTTATATCTAGGTACCAGGTATAAGGGCAAGAAAGATCAACTGGTATGTGATTTCTGCAAAAGGATCGAGCACATGGAGAAATTCTATAATGCCAGGAAGAGGTCCCAAAAGGCCTATCTACTTGCTGTTAAAAGAAGAACAAGACCATGGAGCAAAAGAAGAAGAAGAAGAAGACCACCAAAACCTCATCAGTCCTTCTATTCTGATAGACTTTTTTAGCCTTGTATTGCCTAGCCCTAATGCTTTCGACATAAGCTTGTAAAATCCTCATGTAACCTTGTACTATAGCCTCTGTACACTTTGTGAGGCCCCTATTATAGCCTCTAGATGTCCACCATGTCTTTGGTACCCACACTTAGCCTTTTTTGTGGCAGGCTTTGGTGTTTACCATGTTTGTGGTGTGCCCACACTTTGTAGGTGGTTGCTCATTAAAGCCTCTACACACTTTGTACTTCTCTGGTTGTGATTGAAGAGGGGTGTTGAAATATTGGCAATCACACTTGGCTCAGCCTCTTTGTATGGAGTAGTGTGGGCTCAAGATACATAATCCCATATGCACAGTGGTGGAAAGTACAGGCTAGTCTATTCCTATAAAGCATTGTACTTGCTTTCATTTTGAACGTAATGTCATAGTACTTTTGTACTTCAAGTAAAGTGTCTGTGTCATTGTTAGTCCACTACACAAGATTTTGTTTATTATGAGTCCAAGCTTCCATCTTGGAACCTAATTCACTTGTGTGACATTTGGTCTTGATGTCTATTACCTCATGAGCTCACTCTTCCTCTTTCAACCTCCATAGCCATGCTCTAGATCTGAAATTTACTATATCTCCTAAGGCAACGATAAGTAAGACTACATGCATCTTAGTGCCCTCCCAAAAGACATTCACTTGTGGGGACTTAGACATTTGATTCAGCATTAGGCTTGGTATGTGTGTCACTGCATCATGGTCTAGAAAGTCTTGTGGTTCATGTTTATTAATGCGTTCTATCCATTATTTCAATTCTTGCCAAAGTTTGGAGTTTTGTCTAAGAAATTCTCCCAAAAATTTCACAGGAGTTTTTATTAGTGTGGGTAGCAAATTTCTATCTACCTTTCCCTCCTTAGCTTCATGGGCTCCCTACCAATGCTCATCAGCCGATTGCACAATCACGGCCTCCTCATCTTGTCCATGCTGCTGTTCACATAGTGGTGTTGCCTCTCTTACTCTCAAATATGTGGAAGAGACTAGTGGGCTCAAGGTTGAGAGTTCATTAATCTCATCCTCAAAGATAGGTTCAACATCTTGAAGGTGAGCATATGCTTCTTTTATCCACTCCTTGACCTTGTCCTCCACATCCTTCAACTGTTGTTAGTTGGGGTCAAGGTACTCTCCAACCTTAACACTTCCCTTATCTCTCGTCTTAGGAGCATATATTTATGCTTTTGCATTAGTAACCTGTTTTCCCTTGGTTGATGTGGTCTCACTCTTGATCTTGAGCGTTATTTTTTCCTCAGTTCTCTTTTTCCTTTGTCCTTAAATCCTCTTCCCTATTGAGGATGCATCCAAGTTGCTAGTTCTAGGTAATGAGATACTAGTCTACCTCATTTGAGCTCATGCCATGACATTTAGTGGGATATGTGTGGCATCATTGTCTAGTGACTCGACACAAAAGAGTCTGAGTGGCACAGACTGTACGATTGTCGAGGTAGTGGAGGGTTTTCACCTAGGGCAATCAATGTCAAATAGATGTGTAACTCAGTAGTTAGAGCATCTCAACTCAGCCTTCTCTCTATCTACCTGCTCCTTTCAGGGTAGCAAGATGAGATATGCTGTGGATGGCCACATGTTCACATGTCCAACATGCTATGGGTTCCTTGCTCTAAGCTCCTCCTAGATCCCTACCTCTTCCTCTACCTAAGGCCATGACTGGCACAAGTCTATAGTCCATCAATATGGGACTGCCCTCTTCATTGTAAGAGACATAAGGGTTCAAGTAAGAATCTATCTCTAGTGGCTCCTCCACAAAGCGCACTGGAGCATCGCTTAGTGGATGGGTCATGATAGGTCCTAGAGGCTTATGGATACCCATCAGGTTGATGTCTATCCTCGGGGTGGTTGGCATTGAATTGTTAGGTGCAGGGAGAGCCAAAGGGGTTTCCCTTCCAAAATATGGTTGTCTAACTCCTTGGTAGTATGACTGAGTGTAAGGTTGTTGGCAAGGTAACCATCTTGCCAACTTGCAGTGTATGGTGTCATGCCCAAATCTTTCACAATTGGCCCAAGGCCTTGATCTAGGATTCGGACATTCAAAAGGCAAGCGTTTTGCTCCACAATGCACACACTGTACATGAGGTCGTATTGGTCTTCATATTGACTCTTGTAGTCCAGCTAGCCAACTATAGCTTGGGTTTGGTCAACACTCTTCCCTTTTTCTTATTCACTAGGAGTTGCTCATTCCACTAGTTGTTGTAGTTCTCTCGATGTTCCTAAATGCATTGCTACCTTGCTACGCAACCCGAGAGCTTCTCTCCCAAAGCAAAAAATCTACTTGTATGGCCTCCTCAAAGACTCTTGCAAGAACATCCATTTGCATGTTTGAGTTGCTTGCAAGGGTGTTATAGAGTTCTTCGTTTTGCCAATCCCATTAATAAATATAGTAGAGACCGCTCTCCCATTGGGTTGCTCTATTGATGCAACAAGTATCCTCTTATAGAGACTCTTCACATATGTGATGTAGTCTCCTATGTCCTCTTTGTCTTTTTGGTAGACATTCATCATCTTACAATAAGGTTATCAGAGTATCCTACCTCCGAGAATCTCTTGATGAAGAGATCCTTCAATCAGGTGAAGTCATTATGTTTAGTGTTGTCTAGACTAATGAACTAAGTTTGTCCCTTGTCTTCCAAGAAAAGACCAAATGCTTGTGCTCGTTGAGTGGGGTGAGGTTATTAGCCTCAGACACCTTCTCAAAATACTTGATGAGGCTGTAGAGGTTATTGCATGCCTAGTATTTATCAATTTGATTTGCAACTT
This sequence comes from Lygodium microphyllum, assembly GCF_053477565.2. NCBI lineage: Eukaryota > Viridiplantae > Streptophyta > Polypodiopsida > Schizaeales > Lygodiaceae > Lygodium > Lygodium microphyllum. Next base: position 76,862,542 of record NC_141163.1, on the reverse strand, counting down.
GGGTATTTTCATTTGGCTCCAGGCATTTGGGGTGACTCCTAGCCCGTGGCTAGAAATGATGTAGCCAAGGGTGCCCCACTTTGCTCAGCGCTCGTATTGTCTAGCAATCTTTTTATGAGTACCTCACTTACTATAAGGTCGGCTTCTAGGGCTCTCTCGCTATCAATATTGCCTTAGGTTTTGTTTGTAAAAAAGATAGGGAGAGAGAGATGATGCAACAGGGAGCAGTCAAATCCCTATTCTACTTATTTCATGTAACACACACATACATAAAATGACTAGAGAAGATCTAGGTCTACTCAAGCTGACTAACTTTACTAGAGTTAGGTGTACCCAACTTATTTACTATGACTCACATGCTAGAGACAACTAGACACTAGCTCTCTTATTGGTGTATGTAAGTTGAACTTGAAGTCTCAACACTCCCCCTCGAGCTCAAACTAGATGCTATACTCCAAGTAGCTCCCTAAAATGAATGAATTTTTCTTTACCAAGTGATTTGGTAAATATATTTTCTACTTGGTCTTCTGTCTTCACATGAAGTGGATCAATCTATCCTGTAAGTACCATCTCCTTGATAAAATGGTAATGAACTTCTATGTGTTTGGATCTAGCATGATAGACGTAGTTGCTAGCCAATATCACACTATTGAGATTGTCACAATGCAATGTGACTTTGCTGTCCAACTATATACCCAAGTCATGTAGCAGTTTCACAAGCCAAACTGCTTCGCATGCCGCTAAGGCTGCACCCTTCATGTACCACATAATCCTCCTGAATGCATCTAAGTGTGGCTTACAATGTTTCTGCGTAAACTAGCTAATCAGCCCCATTGCATAACTCAAGTCAAACATGTAATAGTAAGGTAAATCAAGTTGCCCACCATCTATCTATACATAGTGACATTCTCAATCTCAGTCCCAACATCAAGTGCAAGTTTGACATTTTGATCCAATGGTGTTTCCATGGCTTTACACTCCATAATTCCATATTTTAGCAACATATCATGAGCATATTATTTTTGCAACAGCCATATAACTTGAGGTGTAGACACGATATCAATCCTGAGAACATACTTCAGCTCACCAAGATCCTTGACTTTGAATTCAGCATGTAACATTGCTTTAATTTTAACAATCCCATGATCATAATCTCCAATGATGATCAAATCATCGACATAAACCACTAGAAAAACATAACCATGCTTTGTCTTCTTTGTAAATAGGTCGTGATCTCGATAACCTATCTGCTGCTGCAAATAAGTGCTTTTGCAAGCATTCCATGCTCTCGATGCCTGTTTCAGCCCATACAAGGCCTTTTTTAGCTTACACACATATGTCAGATAGTTAGGGTGTACATAACCCTCAGGCCACTCCATATACACCTCTTCAAGTAAGTCACCATTCAAGAATGTATTTTTGACATCCATATGCCATAATTTCTAGCCCTTAGAAGCTGCTAATGCAATGATTGTCCTCATCGTTTCCACCTTGGCAATCGGATTGAAAGTTTCCTCATAATCTAGGTCATACTACTGTGCATATTCCTTTGTAACCAACCGGACTTTATACCTTTCCAATGAACCATTAAACTTGCATTTCACTTTATAAACCTATTTACAACCAATATCGGGGAAGTTACTATATGTATATCCTCTACATCACGTGCGTTCAAGGCCTATTTATAAAGATCCTTATCTGTGAATTTTTCTTGAATAAAACATAACCCTTTTCTATTCAATCTGTAAATTACACCTTTATATTACACCATTATATATATAAACAATATATAAAAATTGTATTTTAAAAATACCTTATTTTGAACTCATATGATGCACACATATATTCATGAGTAATTTACCCGAGCAACCAATGGGTACTTTGCCTTCAGGTAGACACAGACCAATTCCCATGTTTCATTTTCACCAATGTTGTGTAATCCTCATCCATGGCAGCACACCAATTCTCAACTGTAACTACCTCATTAAACTTTATAGACTCTCTGTAACATGACACTTTAGTCCAATACCCACTGTATATCAGCCTATCAACTAGTTTTTTGATCATTTCATACCTCAACAACTACGGGACATACCTACTTTACCTTCTTGTAGGCATAATAACTGATGGTATGCCCAATTCACTGTCAAGTCTGCCACTGCCAGGTGGCTCATATCTAGATGCAGAATTTCATATATTTTCAGCAACTAATCAGCATCAAAACCCCTCTTTCCCCCTACCGTTTAGGTTTTGCATCATTGATAGGTTTAAAGAGCCTTTTTTTGTGTGTTTCCTCATAAAAAGTAATAAAAACAGACTTTAACATGAAGACAAAATTGAACTAAGGCTTATCCCTCATGCTATAGCCATGCCATACATTCATGGACATAAACCTTATTTTTTTCTAATTTTCTAGTGTAAAAAACTAAAATTTTCTATTTTTCTGCTATTTACACACTAGGATTGAGATAAAAATCTTTGTCCTAACATGGTGGTAGGATAATGCGAAGAGATGCTAGGATCTCTTTTATTTCTTAGAATTGTTGTTCACTCTCTTCATCCCAAGCAAGTATTTCTACATTAGTGAGTTAATGCAAGGGCAAGACCAACTATGCCAATAGATGAATAAATTGACTTAGGTACCCGACCTTATGGATAAAAGAAATTAGCTCCTTAATTGAGGTAGGAACCGGTAGTATCAAGAGAGCACGAACCTTATTTGAGTTCACTTCAATTCCATTTTTTCTAACATCACATGGCCTAGCAAGACCACCTTTCGTTCCCCAATGTGACATTTATCTATGTTGAATTTTCCACCCATTTGTGCTAGTATACTTAACCCTTCATCCACTCTAGCCAAGTGGAGGTCACGAGAACTGTAGATACAAAAGTCATCAATAAACACCTTGGTTGACTTACCAAAGAAAGGCTAGAAGACAAAGTTCATAAAATGCTAAAATGTAACAGCGTATTGGCTAGGCCAAAGGGCATGACCCTATATGCAAAACATCCCCAAGGAGTAATGAATGTCGTTTTTCTTTGACCTTCTTCAAAAATTCAGACTTGAAAGTAGCATGAGTATCCACCATCACAAACAGTGTATCTTTCACTCGGGGGTGCACCTATAAAAAAATCATCTATATAATGTGCATTCAAATGATATTAATAAATACCCTTTCTTTACATGCTATAAGGCCATAAAATGACCCCTTTTGCTTTACTAAACTTACAAGTTTTTTTCAAATTATAATTTAAAAATCCCATTTATACCAACTTCCTTGTTGAGAATCTCATCTTGAAATGGAAGAGGAAAAGGATCTCTCTTTGTCATTGCATTAAGTGGTTTTTAGTCCACACAAGCCCTCCACTTTCTCATTTTCTTAAGTGTTACCACAACTAGTGAAACCCATTCAGAATCGTTCACAAGATAGATAAATTTTTTCTTTAGGAGCCTTTTTATTTCCATTAGGACAACATTTTGTTGTATGATCACTAGCCACCACAACTTTTATATTAACGGTCTATTTTTTGGCTTTAAATTGATGTGGTGTTCCACAAGGTCACTCTTGCAATGCGATCATAATAAGATATAAATAAAGTGGCATGCTTCCTCAACATTACCATGTAATCCTCCTTCTCCTTTGTATTAAGATCCTTGGTCAACATCTTCTCTAGCTTCTCTTCATTTGGTCCCACCCAAGTGCTTGACTCATCTCCATTAGTTGGTTCCTTCATGACAACCCTCATAACTTCTAATGAGCTATTATCATCTTTTTCTGAAATCTCTTTATTAGATGAGGAGCATTTCTCTGAGCTCTACTCATCTTTTGAAGTCTCTTATCTTGTCTCCCTTCCCTGCAATTGTACACAATGGCTTATCCTCCTCTTCTAGCCCTTCCTTGTAGTCACAACATGGGTGTACCAAACTCTCAATCTTGCTTTTCTTTCATAAAAATGAGCCAAGGTCTTTTCATAGAATAATTGGATAGCCCTCCTCTTTGGATAGCAACAGAAACATATCCACTTCCACTTTAATATTCACTTGCTTTTCTTGGTATCTCTGTATAGTTACCTCTATATTTTCTTCTCTTCTTGTGGCGGGAGTTCAAGGGGAGTAGGATGCTCAATTAACTTCTTTGATTGAGCCCTTAAGGTTTATATAATTACTATATACAAATCTCCTTCTACTTTATGTCTTTCTCTTCTTTCATTAGCACTCTTTTGACTCCCCTATGTCAAATTCTGGTCACACTAGGATGCAAATAGGGGGCATCATGACTATGAGTGGCACTGGAGTGACGGAAGAGGTTGATAAGGGTATTTGAAGTTGTACGAGACCTATTGTATTCAATTCAAGCTCCTCATATCCCTTTGTTTTTTAGGTGGCAAAGTAGCTCTTCCTTGGTCAATTTCTCATTTGTTAGATTGATCTCCTTGATCTACTCCATGCTTTCCAAGATACTGAAGATTAAACCTAGGTGAGCCTTGAGTCCTTCAAGATCATCTATATGTGGGATGCAAGCCAACAATACCACTTCTCTAAATATCTCATGTTTCTTGGCCATTAGAGGCTTATAAGATTCTAACCACACCTTATGTTGGCTCTCATGCTTTAGTTTTACATCTAGGTTATTGGGTAGCTTCATCAAGGCTATTTCATATAATCTTTGTGTTTCACTTTTCACTTGGCCAAAAACCCTTATCAAGGTAGCAGTGATTGTTCCTTATAATCTTGTATATGCAATTTTTCACTGGCCCTATGCTAGCAATATTCTTTTATCTAATTTTCATGTAAATTTGTCTTAGCTTTTTCTTGAGCTAACGTGAGGATGGCCTTTGTCAATTTTAGGTTCATATCAAGCAGCTTCCTACATAGCTTTTCTATGTCTTTCTCCCTAATCATGAGTGCTAAATTATTTTATTGAAGCTTGATGTCTCTTTCCTAAAGCTCTAAGCCATGTTCGTTAATGTAAGTTTCAAGCTTTTGTACTTCATCTTTAGACTCAACCAAAAACTTTCTATACACTTCTTTAGTTTCATCTGGTTTCTCCTAAAGATTCTAACTTGTTGCTATGGTTTCAACTTTGTGTCTCTTAAGCTCTTCACACAACTAATTACTCTAGAGCTTTCACTCTATTTGTTACACTTTGGCCTCCTACAGGTGGCTCATAGGTGCTCTTGGACAATTCTTCCAGATGTGGTATGTTTTCTTGCTTCACTAGTATACCTTCTTTCTCCTTTGTGAGCTCAATGATTTGTGCCTCATTCTTCCTATCAAGGAGAGGATTGGAGAGAGAGAAAGAGGAGAGAGAAGACTATAGAAGAGAGTGAAGAAGAGATGTAGAAGAGAAAGAAAGAGAGTGACAAGGAGAGTACTAGAAAAGAAGAGAGAAAGACAAAAAGAGAGAGAAGGTAGCTATGAAAGTTGAGAGAGAGAGAAGATGAAGAAGACTTGTATTATGATAATGATGATCAAAAAATCAAGTCCCTCACACCTTTTATACCAACCAATGTAGTTGGTATTTTATCCCCATTATTTTTTCCCCCTCTCTTACATTCTATCCCCACCCAAGGGTTTTTGCCCTAAAAAACAAGTTGGGTACTTATTACAAAAAGACAGGGTAGGAGCAAACCAGAGTACTACTCTACTGCAGTCATTACAAGGGTTATCGGATGGAATGAGGGGTCATTATTGATGTGTAAAGGGTCATTGATCAAGTATGATATATGGGTATGATCTCGGAATGGTAAAATTTAAATATTGATCCATATTCTCTAAGAAAATGAAGGCTGCATGCAATGAACAACATGTTGTCTACTACAAGGCCATGTTATAGTAAATTTGATATAACTTTCTCTAGGGAAATCCAATTAAGGTGTTTGGTACATAGAAAAAAAGTTCTTATTGAGTAATTTCAACCCATGTATGGCACTTAATGATGTCCATAATTCAAAATAAATATAATTCAAAACAAAAGGTGTCTTACAAGTTGTCTGGAGTGAAACATGCCATAATTAGCTAAAATTTAGCCAATTTAACTTCCAAAAGATGGGAAAACTCTTCCACAATTGAAGTTAGCCTCCAAGAAGCTTTCTCAAGTAGTAAACCCTACCAATTTATCAAATATTCCATGATGGATTGAGAACAAAGCTTCTTTTCCCTTTGGCCAAACCGCCTCTGGAATGTATTGAATGATGCCTTCTTCATCCATGGGAGGAACCTCCTCTATGTAATCCACCCACTGATGATCCAATAAAGGGCTTGAGTTGACTCACATGAAAGACATTGTGAATCCTAGTAGAAGGAGGCAGTTCCAATCAGTATGCTAAGTCAAATTCAATTTCTTGATATTTCTTCAAATTCAATTTGCATTGTTGAAGTAAGGCCTGCATTCAATCCAATTCTTCTTTACTTTGAGGATTGATCTTGTCATTGAAAATGAATATTGGAAGAGGGACCTTGTATCCATATAAAAACTCAAAAGGGAAAACTCCAATGATGGAATGGGTGGAGTTATTGTAGACAAACTCAACCAAGTGTAGCCGTGAGTCCCATGCATGCTGAACATCATGGCAGAAATGCCTCAACCAACCACTTATTAAACCTGTCTATTTAGTTGGACTTCTTGATCTTGTCCAAGCATCCAGTGAGATGATAGAACAAACAATGGTAGTATGTAAATCACTCTTTCCAACCATATCCAAAGACATATGACAACCTGCATGTAACGTGCCCACCCAAGCTTTTCTTGGCATTACGTTCTTAGTAACCCATCAAGAGATGTCCTAGGAAGGGCCATCTAGGATTTTGATAAAACCCTCGGAGTTTGCTAACTAGGCTTGCTTGAGTCTACCCCACAGTGGAAGTTTCAGCCGCTTCCACGAGGATCGACCTGAGTTTTTCTGGTCAAATCTATTACTAGCAGCTAGTATTGGCCGATTCTAAAGTGATACGAATCATGCTTTCTAATTTTTAATGGCCCATCAAGTGCGATTTTTAAATTCCTTCTTAGGAAAGCTCTCGGCTTACCAGACCACTCAGCCCATAGGTGTAGATCCATTGGGGGTCCATCCTTCCACTTCCCTCGAGAGAGTAGTTTTAGTTATCTAATTACCTACAACTTTAGGTTCAACATATAGAAATAACTTCTTTGAATTATCTCTTGATACAAATTTGTTGCATGCCTTTAATTCACCACACAAAAATAGAGTAAAACAATTCCTTCTTAATAGTTCCTTTCAGAAAAAAAAAGACATTTACAATGTTTTCTGTTCAAAGTATTATTCTCTCCAAGTTCCATTTCCCAACTAGTATTGGAAGTCCCAGGATATAGTCTAGAAATGGAACAGTAGTTAGTAGTTCGTAAGAGCTTAAGGACTTTGTGACCAGAGCCCCTTGGTACCCTCACCTTCTCCTACAGAGACTACAGTTCCCTATGACAAGACCTTTCGTGTCATGATTGGTCTAATCTCACTAATGCAAAACAAAAGAGAAAAATACCTTAGGGTAGGTTTTATTCATGCTGGCCTTGGGGAGGTCTAGTGCCATTGGAAACATTGCCTCAATCAGCATTTTGTGCTCACCAGAATACTGCCTCAATCGAGACAATTTGTACTCAGTCATCCATCTTTTAGCCTTATGTTTTTAGAAAAGATCAGTACCTAGCTTGCAATCGCAAACATCTTTATTTCGAATGCATTATACTTAAACTTCTAACAAGTTTGTTTCCAAGACAAATATTTTCTTTCCAAAATTTAATAATATCACAATTAGCATAAGTGGAAAAATTAGCGTAAGTAGCAATACTTAATAACATCAAGCCAACTTAGCATAAGTGGCAAAAAGACTTTGAGTCATCAGCATAAGTGGAAAAATAACTTTGAGACAAATCAATATAAGTGGCAAATAACTTCGAGACAATTCAACATAAGTGGCAAAATAGCTTTGAGACAAATCTACATAAGTTGAAAATTAACTTTGAGACAAATCAGCATAAGTGGCAAAATAACTTCGAGACAAATCAACATAAGTGGCAAATTAACTTCGAGACAAATTAGCATAAGTGGCAAAATAACTTCGAGACAATTCAACATAAGTGGCAAAATAACATCAAGACAATTCAGTATAAGTGGCAAAATAACTTTGAGACAAATCAACGTAAGTGGCAATACCTTCCAATATTCTTCATGGACTTCCTCTTCCTTATTAAATATTTTAGGGACACATTACCTTCCTCATACTTGCTTAGGTTCATCTTGTATAGACCCAAGTTACCCCTGGGAATTCATGGTTAAGAATTCCTCAAAGAAATTATATGTAGGAATCGAATAAAATCTTAATTTACATATGCAGCTTCTATTGCTTGTTCATGGGATAAAGGCATGCTAGCTATTTTTATTTAAGAAAAATAGTACATGAGGATCCATGAAGGGTGCTTGGTTGATGGTATTCGTGACTTTGTTTATAATCCTTGTACTCTCCGTTCCATTTGTAGTAATTGTGTTCACAGCCTTATTGGCAACTCCTACCTCCACGACCTTCATAGTTTTCTTCTTCGGGGCTATGGTATTTAATCACGAGATCACAAAAAAGGGTATTTGGCAAAGGAGCTTGGGGATAATTGGATTGAAGAAATTTTGATTGACATGGGGGAAAGGTGATCACCAAGAATTTGGAGAAATCGAGAAGAGTCTTGATTCCACAAGGGGGGAATAGGATAGAAGGGATGGAGGAATTGAATTCGAGAGCTCGCGGAGTGTTGAGATGGCAAGCTCAACACATGCGGACATTGATGGTGGACAACCTCGCTACATGAGTCTGCACGTCTATACTTAGCACGTTGTTGGTCATTATGATACTCACAAAGCCACTGACTTATCACTTATTATATATAGTTTGTTACATCTACCTACAGCTGGCAAAATATAGTGCCAGTCGATTGGTGTAGTCTGTTATGCAATGTTTGACTTAGTAGGCCACTTTCCTTTATGTTGTATCTTATCTATACTTTATGTACATTGTATAGTGTATGGAAGAAGAAGAAGAAATCAGCAAGAAAACGTATTGGCTTCCATCTCTCTTCTTGTGTTCTTGAGTGAGCTTCCTCTTGTGTATATAGTATGTGTTTAGTGCAACAACTCAAGCAAGTCCCCCCACCACATGATTCTTGACATGGTATCAGAGCCGCGCCACTAAGAGAGGGTAATTTTGAAGGCTGAAGTGAAGGAGAAGAAGCAAGGTTCGAGCAAGCAAGCAACGTGTAAGAAGCTCTCCCATTCTTCCATTCTCTCTCTTGGATAGTGCCTGTGGAGGCACTAGAAGTAGGTAGAGTGAAAATCTCAGATTGCTGTGAGATTTGGTGTGTGAGTAGAGCACTATATATTCTACAAATAATCCGTTTAGTGTATTCCCACAATTCTTTTTGGCATCTGAGGCCATTTCAGGCCCCATTTTGGAGCCGCAAGTTTGTGGACAACAATTTCAGGATACATTGTGATTTCGGCTATATTGACTGAAAGTGGGTGCACACATTACAGATTTGAATCTGTAATTTTTGAGGTGTTTGTTAGGAAGAAAACACAAGGTTTATTTGCAAATAGGTTGCCGATTACATGTACTATCGAGCAATCAGTGAAAAAGGTTGCTTGGTGTATTGCTGTGCACTTGTTGTAAAAGGCCATAGAAGACTAGCTTGCTATGTTGTATTCTTTTTTATGATAATGGAAGAGAATAGTGGAAATCCCATTATTGAGAAGCTCAACAAGAACAACTACCCTCCATGGAAGTTCCACGTGACAAACTTTCTCATTAGAAAGGGCCTTTATGAGTTTGTTTTTAGGTGAGGAAAAGGAGCCAGAGCTGGGTATCCCTCCCCAACTGCAGATGAATTAAAAGCATGGAAAGAATGTAATGAAAAAGACAAAAATGTGATGTACTGGCTATCTGCAGCCATTGATAATAGAATGTTGGGACATATTAGGAATACAAAAACTTCACATGCAACTTGGACAATTTTTGAGAACATGTTTTTAGTCAATACAAAGGCACGGAAGATTCAACTCAAGCAACAGTTGAATACCTTGAAGAAAGGGAAAATGTCTATCAATGAGTATATTTTGAAGGTGAGAAGCATTGCAGATGCTTTAGCAGCAATTGATGCAATGCCTGATGATGATGATTTGGTTTCATCCACTTTGAGTGGCCTTAATAATGAGAAGGCATGGAAATCATTTGTTACTTCAGTATATGCACAAAAGCCATTTTCAGATTTTGATGAGTTGATCTCTCTCATGATTACTGAAGAGATCAATATATAGGGTGACTCGTTTGAAGAAAATAGTGAACATATCCAAGCATTTTACTCAAGTTCAGGAAGGGGACATGGTAGATCCTCTTCGAGAGGCTATGGTATGGGACGTGCTGGCGATAACCAGCAAAACAGGTTCAATTAGCAATTCGGTGAAATGTAGGTTTCAGGAGGCCGAGGAAACTTTAGAGTCAAGGGGAGCTCTAGAGGAAGAGGTGGATGGCAGAATAGAGGTTCTGGAAATTTTGCTATTGTTTGCCATTATTGTGGCAAGACAGGTCATATTATAGCCCATTGTTATGCTAAGAAGGATAATATTCGCAATGGTAAATTGCAACAAGGAAACTATGCATCGTTTTCACGACAGAATGAAGACAAAAATGAGTGTCTGTTTGTTATGCAGCATATGATGAATGCAGTTATAGGAAAGGGGACACATGATGATGTATGGTATGTCAATTCAAGTGCATCTAATCATATGACCAGTCATGTTGAATGGTTTGGAGAGATGCAGGACTTACAAAATCTAGGTTATGTGCAGACAGATGATGATTCATGCCACCCAATTTCACACATTGGAAAGGTTCCCTTATCCTTGTATGATGGAAAGACAAAGAGTCTGAAAGATGTATTACATGTGCTATCAATCACAAAGAATCTAGTGTTTGTTGGCCAAATGGTAGAGCAAGGATTGCAGGTTCGATTCAATGCAAAAGGTTGTTTTGTGGAAGATTTTAATGATAAGTGCAAGTTGGTTGCAAAAGGAAGTAGAGTTGACCGCATGTTCACTTTAGATACTAGAATTCCTGCAATGGATGCTGCTATGTATGCTAAAAAAAAAGGAGTGGTTGCAGACATTGAAATATGGCATAAACATATTGGACATGCAAATGTGCAAAGGCTGAAATTAATGCAGTTCAGAGGATTGGTTACAGGGTTGCCTTCTTTTAGAGTTGTAGAATTTCATAAAGTCTATGAAGCATGCTAGTTTGGTAAGCAAGCGAGACAACCCTTCTCGGATGACAGAGAAGTGAGTAGAAATATACTTGATGTAGTGCATACAGATGTTTAGGGGCCTACACAGAATGTATCTCTTGGTGGCAGCAAATACTTTGTCATATTTATTGATGACCATTCAAGGAAGTTATGGTTATATTTTATGAAGGAAAAGAGTGATGTATTTGAGCACTTCAAATCTTTCAAGGTAGCTATTGAAATAGAAACAGGCTTGAAAGTGAAGCGCTTGAGATCAGATGGAGGGGGAGAGTATGTACGTCTCTAATGAGTTTAGTGGCTTCTTGAGGACTCATGGGATAAAGAGGCAATTTACTTATAGGTATACCCCATAGCAAAATGGGATTGCAAAAAGAAAAAATAGGCATATTGCAGAAGGTGCACGAGTATTAATGGCTGAAAAGAATATGCCAAACATTTTTGATCTGAAGCTGTCTATACTACTGTCTATATTATGAAAAAAACCCCCACAGATGCAATTCATGGGATGAATTCTGAAAAATGCTTTACTGTGGCACGAAGCTCGATGTATCACACTTGAAGATATTTGATTGCTTTGCATATGTTCATGTGCCAGATGAGCTATGAAAGAAGCTTGATCCAAAGACTGAAACATGTATTTTTATTGGATGCTCTTTAGAGTAGAAAGGGTAGTGTTGTTATAATCCTATCACAGATGAGTTCAAAGTGAGGAGGGATGTTATTTTTTATGAGATGAGCAGTTGGTATGCATGTGCTAGTGATGTATTAGATGATGATAATGATCATGATAGCTATATGTAGAAAGAAAATCAAGAATGATGGAGTCTTAGTGGACCAAAAAAATCATATGGTACTACACCTACAATGGGCCTTGGTCTGGGAGACTAAGGAGTAGCCCCACATCTTTAGGTGTATCTATAAGTGTTGCAGGCAACGATAAAGGAAAGAAGAAAGTGTTGGATGGTAATGATGCATCTACTAGTAATTTGGGATTTGATGGAGATTTTAGTGGTTCAGAGAGTTTGGATGATGAACTTGGTATTCCTTCAGTCAGGATACCAGGTGTACAGAGAGCTCATTGTAATGTAAAGGCTCCATTGAGTGATCCAGTACACAAGTCTAGTAGGGTCAGATACCCTGTTAAAAGATTTGTCCTTTGAAGGTTATGCAGCTCACCATTATGCTTATATCATGAAACTAGTTGAGGATGTTGAGCCCGCTTGTTTTGAGGATGCTATTGGTCATGCTCATTGGGATGCAACAATGGATGAGGAGATGGCTGTATTAGAAGCCAATAAGACTTGGGATTCGGTACCTTTGCCTAAGGGTAAGAAAGCTATTGGTTGTAAGTGGATTTACAAAGTCAAGAATAATGCAGATGGTTTAGTTAGCAGGTATAAGGTTAGGCTAGTTGCAAAAGGCTATGCTCAAACATATGGCATAGATTATGAAGAGACATTTAGTCCAGTTGCTAGGATGGCAACTGTTAGATGTGTGATTGCCTTGGCAATAGCCAATGGTTGGAGTTTGCAACAAATGGATGTTAAGAATGCCTTCTTGCATGGTGAATTGCAAGAAGAAGTGTATATGGAGTAGTTCGCAGGTTATGAGGATTTAGAGCATCCCACATATGTGTGCAGGTTAAAGAAGGTGCTCTATGGGTTGAAGCAAGCACCTAGAGCATGGTCTGAAAAGATTGGAGAGTATCTTGTCAATATTGGATTTTGTATTTTTGATGCTGTGATCACTCACTTTATGTGAGAAGGGGAGATGCAGGTTTGGTCATCATAGTCATTTATGTGGATGACTTGATTATTACAGGTAATAGCGACAATGGGATTGTTGAAGTTGACTTCTTGAAGAAGAAGTTTGAGATGAAGGATTTGGGTGAGTTGAGATACTTTCTTGGTATTGAGGTGATAAGATGTGATGATGGTATATGGTTATCCCAAAGGTAGTATGGCTTGGATATGATATCCAAGTATGGTATGACAACATGTAAGCCTCTTTCAGTACCATTGGAGCAAAATGTGAAGTTGAGTGCCGATGTTGGGGATAAGATAGAAGACCCTACTATGTTCAGGAGGATAGTAGGGAGTTTGATTTACATGACTATCACAAGGTCTACCCAACCGGTTTACAAAATTTAAAAAGGGTGACAGAGTGGTGATTCTGCTAGGTGCGAAAAGACAAGGCCAAACTAGTGAACCGATCGAGGGACCCGCCAAAGTCAAGGAAGTTAACTTGGCTGGGGAGGGTGAAAAGCCAAGGCATGTATTCATTGCAGATGACTTGATGGAGGATGAGGAGACCAAACTTGTTGCACTCTTGCAAGAGTACATTGACGTATTTGCCTGGACATTGGACGAGAACTTAAGGGAGTCGACCCTAGGGTTGTAACTCATAATATCCCAATGGTCCTTGATGCAGTGCCAACGAAACAACGACCTTACCCCATGAATCCCAAACACGCCCATGCAATAAAAGTGGAGATTGATAAACTCATGAGGGCAGGATTCATATATGAGATCGAGCACACAGACTGGGTATCACCTATCGTGATTGTCATGAAGAAAAATGGTTAAATCCGAGTGTGCATGAACTACAAGAAAGTGAATGCCGCTACAAAGAGGGATAACTATCCTTTACCTTACACCGAGCACATGCTTGAGAGGGTAGCAGGTAAAAAAGCCTACAGTTTTCTGGATGGTTTCTCGGGCTATAATTAAGTGCAAGTGCACCCCGATGACAGGGACAAGATTGCCTTTGCTACGGAATGGGGTGTATTTGCCTACATTGTCATGCCTTTTGGGCTGATGAACGCACCTGTGACTTTTCAACGCCTAATGTGCACTATCTTTAAGGACATGCTTAGGCGCGAACTGGAAGTGTTTGTAGACAACTTATGCATACACTCTAGTTAGGCCGAACAGTTAGAGAAATTGGAAGCTGTCTTTGAAAGGTGTAGGTTGTACCGCCTCTCGTTGAACCCCTTAAAGTGCCAGTTCTGGGTGAAACATGGATGCATCTTAGGGCATGTAGTGTCAAGGAACGGCATTGCCATTGATTTTTCTAAAGTTAGAGTCATTGTTGACTTACAGCCACCCGATAACTACAAGGGAGTTCAGTGCTTCTTAGGACACACTGGATATTATCGACACTTTGTACTAAATTGTGCACTAATTGCTAGACCATTGTACAAGATGTTGATAGTGTTCGAGTGGATTGAGGAATGCCAACGCGCATATGAGGAGTTGAAAAAGGCTCTCACTACTGCACCAATCTTACGAGCCCCAGACTGGAACATAACATTTCATGTACACATAGATGCCTCTAAGTTCGCTATTGGAGCTGTGCTATGCCAGCCTGGTGAACATAACTTAGATTACCCGATGAGTTTTGCTAGCAGGCAGCTCACAGAGACCAAGATGAACTATTCCAAGACAGAAAGGGAGGGGTTGGCCATGGTGTTTGCGGTAAAGAAATTTAGGCATTACCTGTTGGCCACTCCCTTTGTCTTCTTTGTTGACCATCAAGCCTTGCTATATCTTGTGAACAAGCCTTGCGCTACGGGACGCATAGCTAGATGGTTACTCCTTCTACTAGAGTTTGACTTCTCTGTGGTTGTACGCAAAGGAAAGCAGCATTACATGGTTGACCACATGTCCCGCATACCCACAGGAGAAGCCACTGGACAAGGCATACCTGACGATTTACCGGATGCTCATCTCTTTAACTTGTCTAGCAAGAGAGAACTGTTTAAAGCTGATCTGATGCCGTACTAGGCCGAGGACATAGTGCAAGTGCTAGAGAGTGGACTACCTGAGAGACCCATTGAGAAGGCCAGGCTGAGAAGACTTATCCTGAAAATTCAGCCATACCAACTGATAGCCAGCCAACTCTACAGGTTGGGACAAGGCGGTTTATTGCGCAGATGCGTATGTGAGCACGAGATACACGATGCATTGAAAGAAGCACATGGTGGAATCACTGGAGGACACTTTAGTGGGGACACAACAGCTCGAAAGGTGCTACAATCCCAACTATGGTGGCCCACCCTTTTCCACGATGCAGTTAAATTCGTAAAGCACTGCGATGAGTGCCAAAGGACCAAAGTGCCTATGTAGAAAGACAAGATGGAGTTGATCCCTATCATAGCCCGACAACCCTTTGAAAAATGGGGCATCGATTTTATTGGACCTATCAGTCCTGCGGCACAATATTCCCAAGCTCACTACATCATAGTGGCAACTGATTATCTAACAAAGTGTGCGGAGGCACGAGCCACGAGGAAGAATGATGCTAGAACCACTGCAAAGTTCTTGTGGGAGCAAGTCATTTCACGGTTTGGCTGACCAAGGCATGCACTTCATTAATGAGGTGATTTCCCACCTGCTCTCTACCTTCCTAATAATTCATCGGAAGTCCTCTCCTTATTACCCTCAGGCTAATGGCCAAGCCGAATCCATGAATAAAATCTTAGTCAACGTGCTTACAAAGGTAGTGTCTACTTCAAGAAGTGACTGGGACAACAAGCTAATGGTGGCCTTGTGGGCCTATCGCATAGCTTATAAAACGGCTGTAGGAACGCCCTTTAGGCTGACGTACGGAACTAAAGCCATTTTACCCTTAGAATTCTTCATCCCTAGCTTAAGGATAGTAGTCCAGGAGCGTTGGGAGGGAAGAGAGGCTTGGACCAATCGCTTAGCGGAGTTAGAGCACCTAACGGAGACCCGACTCCTCGCCACTCACTCTTTAATTTGTGAGAAGGCTCGACGCAAGATGTGGTTTGACAAGCATGTCAAACAGCGAGACTTTGAACAAGGGGACCTTGTTCTGCTATACTCTGTAAAAGGATATAAATAGAAGATGAAGTTTCTGGGGCTAGGGCCTTTCAGAGTACGCATGATTGGTAGAATAGGGAATGTTGAGTTAGAGACACTTGAAGGCGAAGGAATAGGCTTTTTTAATGGCCGCTGCATAAAGAAGTACTATCCTCCTTCCCATCCATTACATGAGCCACCCATGCTAGAACCCCCAGTGAACGTCTGCACGGCTACTATAACCGACCTTACAGATCAGGACGAAGAAGCAGTGGCACTGGCGTATCTACGAATCACAGTCACAGCAGGAGTGACGTATTCTTTCGATGCCTTGATTGATGAAGGTGTCGACTACAACTTCTTGACACATGACCATTGGACACGCATTGGTCA
Organism: Lygodium microphyllum; assembly: GCF_053477565.2. Classification (NCBI taxonomy): domain Eukaryota; kingdom Viridiplantae; phylum Streptophyta; class Polypodiopsida; order Schizaeales; family Lygodiaceae; genus Lygodium; species Lygodium microphyllum. The sequence continues at coordinate 76,846,023 of NC_141163.1, read as the reverse complement.
ATCGAAACTACAGCCCACTAATGCCAAACTCATCCCGTTTGGGGGTAATGCTTATTCACTCTTAGGGAAGTGCAAGGTAGTCGTCTCTATCGAGTCTGAAAGTTTACCAGCTTTCTTCCATGTGTTGCCCGACACTAAAGGAGCCGGTAATATGTCACTATTAGGTCGTACTTTCAAGAAGCAAACGAACTGTAATGTGGATTACAACCTAAACCGCATTCATCTTGCTATAGGCAATGTGCGCATAGTGACGACTTTCAACAAGGGCTATCCTGACTCCTCCACCATTACAAAGCCACCGGTAGAAACCCCTACGACCACGTTTCAGCCCAAGTCTAGACAGAAGAAAATTAAGGCCTCATGCCAGGCTCTCGACCCTAGGCTCAAACCCACCAAGAGTGCTTACAAGGCCAAGGAGTCCAAGCTTATATGGGTGCCAAAATGGCAAAGACCACATCCAAGTGGACCGCCCAAACATGATTCTAAACGCCAAAATAATCAGCCATCACAACCTAAGAGGTAGTCTAGACGCTATCAACGTAGATACACAACCACGCCGCGATGGATCCCCAAAGATCTCTTGTGAGCACAAGGATACTACGAGGGCAACCCCTGGATTTTGGTGCCTAAAAATGGCAAGTTTAAAAGCTCATCTACAAGCAATCTCACCCCAGTGAGGGAGACTTGCACACATGGTGCCCAGGGCATAGTCAGCAAACCATTGCCTGCTATGGCTAGTAAGCCCCACCTCATCTATCGACCAAAGCAAACGCCACAAGCCTTAGACTTACCTAATCCAGAGAACTTAAATACCCCCATGACTGCTAACTCAGAACCCAGCATAACTCCCATGCCCCCAGAGCTTCCTACAGCACCTCAAAGTGCTTCAGAGTGCAAAGCCACACTTGTGACACCAATGATGGAGTCACCACTATCCAGTCCATTTGCACCATTCCCACCAGCAGGACTTAAACCTTCCTATGCGGTACAACCTTTCCTTTCCTTGGCTAAAGACCTCGCCGTGACTTCTGGGGATGACTTAGTAACCTGCATCAAGATGTTGGACAAAACTTTCACTACATTCGCTAGAAGTTATGAGAGGCTAGACCTAGGTCTTCTTGACAAAACACTTGCTTCGGATGTTCGTGCATTACCATGCACTTGGGAAAAATACGAACTTATGACCACTGAATTTTCCAAAATTACTGCTGAACTGATAGCAAATGACGAAATCTCAAAGGAGCAAGCTGCCCTCAGAAGACTAATCACTTCATATCGTAAGCCTCCTCGTTCTGTTCCTGAGCATGAGTTGCAAGAGCTCACGCAGAGGGAAAGCTCGCCTTCCATGTTCTTGCAACAGTGGTTTGCTCTGAGAATCCAATGGGAGAAAAAAGGTTGCTAGATAATGACCAATGCTGAGCAACACAGGGCGATTAAAACTGTCGAATATGACCCTACTTATGTGGCACCTATCTCATTTAGGTTTTGGCCATCACCCGCAACCAGCATTTAGACGACCATGTACTCGCTCACCCTTACATTGACCAATTCCTTACGGAGGAGGAATTACATGTTGCAAGCCGCCTTAATACTGGAGATCTCTTTTACGATGTCTTGACCTACATCTCCCAAGTCTCCATCTAACCATCTGCTCTTGATTGTCATGCCCAACTCGAATACAATCCAAGCTTCTATGATTCATTATTGGCTAAGTAAGTCAATCCACGAAAAATAGCATTTGCCTCGTACTTCCTATGCTAATCCTAGGAAGGATTCCTTGAAAGATCCAAGACGGGGGGAGCAATGGGAGCAAGAGCAGAGCAAAATGAGAGTCATGCTATCTAGCAGAATGTTATGATTAATTGAGTCTCAATGGAAGATAATGCAAAGGGAAAACAATAGCAATTGCTGCTATGAGCCTGTCTCTAAAATTCAAGCTCTAAGCAATTATACCAATTTTTGACACATACATTTTTTTCTCAAAATTGAGTTTTGTTAGAAATAAGCCAATTTTTAAGCATTAATGTTGGCATGGTGTGTTGACAGGTAACCACCATGGCAGGACAAGACAAAGGGGGCAAACTCCCATTTTCTGAAGAAGAGATGACCAAGTTCAGCATTAGTATTGAGACATGAGGATTCAGTCAATTCACCTTCAAGCACACGCTGAACCTGGATGAGGCCATCTTGGAGGAACCTGTAGTCAAAGAATTGGTGGACAGATGCCACCTCCACAAGTATGTGGAAAAGGTGGGGCAGGCCGTGGATTACGGCATGTGTGCTGAATTCCTGAGGAACTTTGACAAGGGCAAGAACTGTGGCACTATCACAATGAGGACAGGGGAGCAGGGTAGAAGAATTGAAGTGCCCCTCAATGCAGCAATCGTAGAGAAGGCCTTGGGGCTCGTACCCAAGAAAGAGAGGCAGCTGAGAAGGGATGTTTACACCATGCTGGGGGTAAAGAAAGAGGAGATGCACACCGTGGATGGAATTAGCTTGGCTGACATCCCGGATCTAGCAGTGAAATTGCAAGCGAAGATGATCCACACACTCTTCTCGGGCCAAAGGTACAATGCATTGATGAATAGGATCGGGGTCCCGTTGTTAGAAAGCATCGCAGCAGGAGTCCCTGAGGAGGTAGTCTGGAATGGGTTCGTGCAAAAAACCATTCAAAGCTCAGCTGCCCTTCTCACTCCATCGGAAGCACCAGCAGGAGGAGAATCCCCTGCCTCAACCGCACGCTCCACAAGGAAGAAACCTGCCTCAAAGGCAGCCACAATTAGATATGGTGGTGTTTTGACAGCCATCATAGATGAAGTAGTGAGGGCTGCTGGAGTCATGGAAGAGCGAGCTGCACATCAAAGGCCACCTCACCACGAAGGAGAAGAATCAAGTGAAAGAACAATAAGTGACAAGGGAGAACAGGAGGTGCCACCTACACAAGCAAGCAAACCAGAAGGGCAAAAGAAAGGGGACAAGAGACAGAAGGAAAGGAAAGAGAAATTAAGCAAAGAAGAATGAGCTGAAATCAAGAGGGCTCAAAGAGAGTCTAGGAGGGCTGAGGAAGAAAGAAGGAGGAAAGAGGAGGAAGATCTTGCAAAGATAAGAGAAGAGTCAAAGAAGGCAGAAGAGGATAGGAAAAGAAGGGCGGAAGAAGAAGCTGAAGAGCAAAGACTGAAGGAGCTGACCGAGTTAGCAGAGGCTACACGAACATGTGTGAAAGAGACCCCCACGGGGATGGAGAGCTCGAACCCGTGAACCCCCGTCATAAAGCCGAAGCTAGTGCAAGTGTGGAAGTAGCTCCAGTGGCTATAGGCAAGGGCAAGTCCCTAATATATCCACTTCCTTCCTCTTTTGTGCCTGCAACGACTGAAACCACGACTGCAACCACCACACAACCCACACCTCCCCTCGACAAGACACATCTAATGAACATGGTGCAAATGCTAGTGAGCAAAGTGGCCAAGATCATGGCAGAAACCATATTGAAAAGGCCCGCTGCCATAGATGCAGAGTCACGGCAAGACCCTAAAAGACAAAGGCTGGAGGCATCAACCACCAAACCCCATACTCCCATGCCTGCCGACACTGACTATGACACATATGTGGCTGAGCTACTGGCACAACTGGACAAGGTGAAAGAAGAGAAGAAAGTGGCCTTGATGGAGCTAGAAAAAGAAAAAGAAACGTCAGCTGCCCTTAGGCTAGAAGTCTCAAGGCAGGGAGCCGACCGACAAAGAGAAATAAAGGCCCTGTAGGACCAGCTAGTAGCAAAAACAAAGGAAGCCCAGGACAACGAAAGCCGCCTTAGACAAAGGCTGGAAGACAAAGAGCAGAACTTGGTGGCAGAGCAAAGGAGTCTAAAGCTACTAGTACAGCAATACAATGATCTACAGCAAAAGGTCGCTCAAGTGGAAATGCTAAAACAGTAGGTTTAGGAAGGCAAAGCCAGTATACCACAAGAACACACCACGGAGCTCCGGTTGTGGCAGAAGCTAGAAGAACAAAATAGATTAATAAGTGAAATCGAGTTTCTGAAGGGTGAAGGGCCAGGAGTCTTAGCAGCAGGAGCAAAATGGCTACAAGATGAAGTGCAAAGATTACAAGATGCGCTGGAGACCTCCCAGGAAGATGTAGAGGCCCTCATGGCCATGGATTTTTAATCAAAAAAGGCTATTCCTTTACTAAGATCCAAAGCCAAGAGCAGCTTGTGCAGGAAAAATCAGAAGTACTGGCCGAGGTGCACCGAAGGCTCAGCATTATAGATCAAGCCAAAGGGATTGCTGAAGTGCAACTGGCTCAGAAGTTAAGAGAAAGGAACCAGTTGTGGTTTTTAACAAATGAGCAGCAACAAGTAGTAACCACCCTGGCGAGCCAACTGGAGGAAGAGAGAAAAAGGTTGGAGGAAAGGGCTATGGAGTGGGAAAGGAATAATTTTGACAAGGTGAGGGACTTGACCGAACGCCTGGAAATGGCAAAATGTGAAAGAATGCTTGTAGAAGCCAGGGTTGAAGCTACCGAAATAACTACTAAAACACAGCGGTAGGCCTTCATCAACACGGTACTCCATGTCACACAAGTTGAGGGCGATGATACAGTGGAAAAGGTGAAAAGAAAGTTGGAGCTAACCACTCGAGCTCTAAGATATGGTCTTCAAGAGCGGGAGCTCCCAACGAGTACAGGGATCACTAAGGAGCAACAATTCTGCTACTTACACTGTACGGGCCTTTCCACTGCTGAGCTCAAGGAGCTAGGTTTTGAGGAGCATGAACAGCCACCACCACCACCGCCCGTCATCCCATCTGTGGTTGAGCGACATGTCGAAGAGGGTCCGGATTTCGAGCAAGGTGATGAAGAAGAGCAACAAAGAATGCTGAGTCTGCCTCAACCCGATCTCCCACAGGAAGAACCTGCACATGCCCATCTGCCTGAGCACATAGTTGCAGCAAGGAGAAGAAGACAAGAATTAGCTGAGGAGTCCCAACGCCGAGCACGCACAATTCCTAGACAACTTCGTGAAGAGTCCATGCCACTGAGAAATGATACACATCCTGTAGAGACTGGCCCCAGGAGTTGGTCATTTGGCGTCATCGAGAGTTCCATAAAAGGCCATTTGAGCTTTCATTTGCTTTCCCACGCTCTCTGGACCGGGCCCTGCCTCTAGGAGTCTTAGCCAAGATCAAGGATCTGGCTAATGAACTTGCAAACAGGTGGATAGAAGAGAGGAGCATGATAATGACTAGGTGGCGACAAGAGCCGCAGGATTACTGGGAAGATAAGGTCAATCTGGTTCCCAAAACCATCCAAGGCTACGAGGCACAGCCAAAATGGTGGAGGAGGATTTGGGACACCAATTTTGATGCATGGACCACCTTTTGTAGTTCACTCCCTGAAGAGCGCAATGATCCTATGTACATGCCCTACCCCCGTAGAGGCATGGAGTGGACTATGATAGAGACTTGCATGGGGATTACGACTTCCCAAAAATATATAATGTAAATGCTAGGAGCCCTGAGGAATGCTTAGTGTTTAGGAAAGCCGAGGCTCCCCATGGTGAATTACTTGGCTAGATGTATCTCTGGTCTAATTGCTGCTTGAGTTGTTATTTTAGCTCAATGGCTTCAGGAATTGACATTCGGTAAGGCTGTTTGGCGACGTGGGAAATGCTTGGAATAAGTTGAATTTCATGAATCTACTTCCCTTGCTGATGGGAGCTCTGTAAGATCTTTTGGAAAAACATCCACACATTCTTTTAGCCAAGATGGTTGATCCTTGGCTTCACTATCTTGCTCAGCCTTGTTGAGTTTAAATAGATAGACAAGTAATCATTTCTTTGGTCCCTTTACTATTCGGGAGGCTTTAGCTAGCTGAACCTTAGGGTTTCTTGCTTCTCCTTGAGTGGTTACTCATTCTCCCTTTGAGTTCTAGTTGGATCTCAATCGGGAAGTCTCTCATGTCTAGCTCATCATTTCTAAACTTCGCATTTGTTCCTACCATGTTGACAATTTCTTGGTCCACTAGGTTGCCTATGAGTTGAGCACGTCGGGGACACTTGCGGTTCCCCTACTGATGGGTTTGTTTTGTTATTATCTCTAAGATTGTTCCTTTTTATTGCAACCAATCCTCAACTTATATTCACTCACTACGTGTGTGGTATCTTTTTTGTGCACGGTGCAAAACAGGCTTTCAGCTTTCTCCAGTGCACTTCAAGTGTTCATATCAGAGTGGTGTGCGAATGCAAAGAAACAATTTTATCATGTTCACTCTGCTCTCTTCATCCTGGCCTAGTTTGGCTCTAATCAAGATTATTGGCCACTCTTGGGTCTGTTAGGATTTTTGTCGCATCGTCCTACTCGATTGGGCTACCCTCTATGTGTTGATTGGCAGGGTCAGTTAGTTGTGGTTTCCTTTTTTGGATACAGCCTCGGCCAATTCTCAGTCATCCAATTCTCAAAATTGAATGGGCCGATTATCAGCTTTGGTCTTGTCCAATTCTGGGCTTTGTCCGTGCCCATTCTTAGAATCAGACCAACCAAATTGGACGGGCCAATTCTCTTGGGCTGATGGTCGATTTTTGGTGGGCTGATTTTGCCAATCAAATTGTCTGATTTCCTTGTTTCAATCGTCCAAATCAGATGGGCCGATTTTCCCCCAAGGCAATTGCCTGGGCCGATTGTCCTATTCTGGGAATCGGACAGGCCAATTCCACATGATGAGTTCACCAACAAGGCATAAATTTGCTCAATTTGATCCAAGGTGGAAAGCACCTACTATTAAACTTCAAAAGAACCTTAAACAATAGCAAGAGGTCAAGTATAGCTCACCTAGGATGATGGAAACGCCCGTACACGAGGATCAAGGAGTTGACTCCCACTGTGCCCTATCACAAAACCCGACTCTCTCTCTCTCTCTCTCTCACAATGTTGTATTGAAAATGAGTCTTCCTCCTCCTTCCTTGGGTTTTATACCCTGGGTCAACAACCGAGGTTGCCCCGTGCTTGCTCTTGCTTTTTGAGTAGATTTTTGCCCCTTTTTAACCCACTTTTTGCCCCTATTTTGGGCTTATTTACAGCAACAACCCTACAATGGTATGCTTTGATTTCCAAATCCTAGGCTACTCTAAATGCAACAAAAATCACAACCAAAGTATTGAAAAGATTCCTCCTATTTTCCAAATCATTTAAAACACAAAATACTTACTTGCTTTGAAGATTAACCTCCCAAATCTCCTACCTACCCACGGGCAAATTATTGTTTCAAGTGTTTCAAGCGAGCACAAATGGCTACCTCTCACCTAGCCAATGTGCCTTCGATCCTACAAGTGTAGTGAGCTTACCTTGATGCTCGATGGAGTAGCCTCCTCCCTCAAGCCCTCCAATAGCTCCACGATTCAAGTTGCAAGCTCAAGCATCGTCAATCCTCCACCTTGCTCCATCCTCCATAGCCGCACGCACAAACGAGAGAAGAGAAGAAGGCAAGAAGAGAGGAGAAGATGGAGAGATTCTCCACCATGGTCACTCACCCTCACTCACTCACTCCCTCATCCTCTCACACTCCCTCTCTCAAGCACAAGCACAAGCAAGCAAGAAGAAGAGAAGACGAGAGGAGAAGAAGAGACCACTTTAGTCACACGCCAAAGAATGAGCTTCTCCTTCAATTTTTAGGTTTATATACAAGCCCTAAAACTTTTGGGCACCCATCCCCTTTTTACATGACCGAGCATCTTGCCAAGGTCCTCTTTTCCTCTTTCGTTCTATGCCACCCTATCCCTTCACCTAGACCCCTTTAGATTTTACAATTTACATAGGAGGGAACCTTGCACTCTTTTACAAAAATTTCAGGGGCGCCTTGCATTTAAACATGCCCCTTCTGCCTTTTGCACTTGCCTTGGATTTCCAAGGGCTATCCTTACATTTCTTCACCATTTCTTCTGTTGTATCCACATTTTTAGATTTTTATTGTATTTTATTATGCCTTCTTTTTCTTTTCCTTGCACTAGGGTTAACAAGTAGTCTTTAAATGCCTCATGAAGTTGTATGCTTCATGAAGTGCATTTTGTAGGCAGTTGTAAAATGTGACTTGAAGAGATATTGTGGCTTTCTCATGTATCATTCTTGATCATGAATAGTTGTATGCTAGATTTTCTTACTTAGCAATACAATATGACAGTGGGTGCCATAATTTATATCTCTATTTCTGTCTTGTTTCTAGCATATACTCTGATTTTCCATTTTGAGTATTGTAGAGTGTAATTCTATGCCTCTATGTCATTATTTCTGAGTTTCTTACTAGTTGCTTGATGAGGTATTAGTGTTTTCTGCCTTGCTTGATGTAGTTTACTCTATTCCTATATGAAGCCATTTAGTCCTATTATGCATTTGAAATAGATTTGGGGCTTTGGCAATCCTTCCATGCTTTCTTGAACCTTTGCTGTGGAGTTTTAATAGAAAACGCCTCCAATTGATGCCTAAAATTTGAAGCTCTCATGTTTTTGGGGAAGAAAACCTAATTTCCTGTATGCAATATGAAAGATTTTCCCTGTGTAGAATTTGTGCAAAGACTTGAAGCAATAACTAAGATTTATGAAAAATTACTTTGTTTTATGGATAGAGAACTAATTTATTATAAGGAGTTCAAAGGGTTTTCTATGTATATACCTAGTTATTGTTTCTCTATATCTCTAGTTTAAAACACCAACAAAAAGGACTTTGTTTGATGGTAGAAATTCAATTTTTCTATATGAAGCAATGAAACATTTCATACAAGATGATGCAATTCCATCACTCTTACCCGACATCACTTGTTTAAAACCCTACTTAGAAAACTTTCTACTTTATACTAGAAATTTGTGATTATTTTGTCACAACCTAAAGTAGTGGCAATTGCCTGAAGAAATGATATGTTACTTGAAGCAGAATGATACATTTCATAGGGTTAATAATTCCTTTCTTCTTGTACGATTGACCATTACTCTATTATTTTGTCTAGCAGCAAGTCTCAGGAATTGAAGAAACCATTCGTAAAGCAATAGCAACAAGAGCTTCAGACAATAACAAGGGGAAAAGCATGGAGATTTTCAATCCTAGATGAAAATAGAGACATGTTGTTCATAGATAACATTCAAAATCCAAGCACTATTGCAAGAATACCCTCTGTAACAAACTCTAGCCAAATCTAGTGAGAAAGAGGAAGCACTATCTTTTGCCTACTACAGAAAGCCTACAAAGGATTCACGAGAGAGCATTCAGGTTTCATTTTCAATTTTGAGGTTTAGAATTTCAATTTTATTAATTGCAATGGGTAAATCGAAGGAAAAGAAAAAGAGGTGCAAAGTTTGCTTTGAGTCTGGACATACTTCAAAGCATTGTTATTATGTTCATGGGTCTTGTGAAGAAGGAAAATCTTGCAAATATTTCTACATGTTTGATTTTTATGCAATAAGTTTGATGGTATCCGCAAAGAATTTTTCATCAGCACAACAAAGAAGGGTTCATGTTTAAAGATGGATAAATCATGGGAGAAGTTCGATTCTTTTGAGGATATTGTTCATGATGCTTATGAATGGAATGACGATCATTAAGGCAAGAAATTCAAGTCTTGTTCAAGTGTTAAGCATATTGGGAGATTGCTTGCACAACAATTGAAAATTGTACAACTTGAGAAGAAATTTCTTCTCTTGAGCTTCTATAGTATTGAGATTCGGGGTGACGTTCTGGCGAATTATGAAATTTTATGATCAATTTTCTCTCTAACCATATTCAAAAAATATGTTTACTTGCTTAATCTACCTTATTAATTTAGGAAGGAAATTATGTACTACTTGTCCTTCCAATGATGATTAGGGTTTACACTTCAAAAGAGAGTTTTAATTTTAATTTTTAAAAATCTCATCAAACAAATAATATCTATCCATTATTTCTTATTATCAAGGAGACAAACGGATGGACAAAAATAATTATTTACTTCAATAGGAAGGGAATACATTATTCGAGTGATTCGTGCGCTCTTCTTATTCTTGGGAAAGGTTCTTCTACCACAATCTAGGCATGGCATTGCGATACATCCATCGCATAGTAATTAGGATTGTGAGAATAGATATCTAGAAATCTATATTTCAGGGGAAGATCAAGTAACCCATCTTTCTTGTAGTTGCGGCAACTAGAGCATCCTACAACCATGACTCGATCAATCGGTATAACTCTTTTAACCTCCTCATAGATGTACTGGTTTAATTTGACATGCCACCCTCTAGTGAACATGTTTGAGTTTACTCTGGCCTCATAGAAGAGATAAATCTTGGCAACCTTAAGGGCTTTCATCCACCTTAACCTCTTTAGATTATTCTGGAGGTAAGCAAGACAGTTTGTGTCAATGTAACAATACCCTCGGCTTAACATCCATCGCCTTTCATAATACAAGGATGAAGGATTATATATCTTATCTAATATTCACATCATCTAGTTTCTCCAGCTGAAACTAGAGGAGTGCATTGCTGACATAACTATAACTTGGAAAATCAAGAATCATTCCCAAGGTTTGTCTTTCTATTAGAAATCAAGAATATATATTAACAAGAGAATATTTTCACTATTTAAGGAAAATGTATTTTATGTTGTAAATATAACTAGTTTTATTTACTTACGTTGTGTCCTATATCAACATGTGCTCTGATACCAATTGTAACATGCTCGCCTGAGCTGGCACGTTCTCTTATTAGCCCATTAAGAGATATCCTAGGAAGCTTTGTCTGGGATTTTGATGAAAACCATCGGAGTTTAATAACTAGGATCGCTTGAGTCTACCCCATAGTGGAAGTTTCAGTTGTTCCCACGAGGATCAACCTGAGTCTTTCTAGTTAAATCAATGACTAGCGATTGATTAGTATTAGCACTTTGAGATTCCATCCCTTGTAGGAATTACTAACTGAAACGGGCTTACGTTGCGCTGGGTTCTAAGAGAATGGGAGAAGCATGACACTTTAATCCCTTCTACCCAGGGTTCTAAATGATGCGAGTCAGGCTTTCTGGTCTCTATGGTCCATCAAAAGTGCGATTTTTATTCCTTCTTAGGAAAGCTCTCAGCTTACTGAGACCAGCCAACCATAGGTCGGGATCCATCAAGGTCCATCCTCCCGCTTCCCTCAAGAGAGTGTTTTTAATTTCCTAATTACCTACCACTTTAGGTTCAACACATAAAAACAGCTTCTTTGAATTATCTCCTAATACAAATTCATTACACGCCTTTAATTCATGACACAAAAATAGAGTAAAGAAATTCCTTCTTAACAGTTCCTTTCAGAAGAAATGACTTTTTACAATGTTTTTTGTTCGAAGGTATTATTCTCTCTAAGTTACATTCCCCAACTAGTATTGGAACTTCCATGACACAGTCTAGAAATCGAAGGGTAGTTGGCAGTTTTTAAGAGCCTAAGGAGTTTATGACTAGAGCCCCATTGTAACCTCACCTCCTCCTGCCGATTAGAGTTCCCTACGATAAGACCTTTCGCGTCATGAATGGTCTATACTCACTAACACGAAACAAAATGAAAAACCCCTTGGGGTAGGTTTATTCATGTTGGCCTTGGGGAGGTCTAGTGCCATCAAGAGCACTACCTTAGTCGACGTTCTGTGCTTGCCAGAATAGTACCTTAGTCGGTGATCTGTACTCAGTCACCAATCTTTTAGCCTAGTGATTTTAGAAAAGATAAATACCCAACGTACAATCACAAACACCTTATTTTGAATGCATTACTTTTAACAAATTTATTTCCAAGACAAATATTTTCTTTCCAAAAATAATAACATCAAGGAAAAATGTGTAAGCAGAAAAATTAGCATAAGTAGCAATACCTTCCAATAGTCTTCCCGGATTTTTCCTTCCTCGAGATCTAGTTGGACTAAATCTAAACAAGAATTTTATTCTTGAGAATAACCCCTTTGTAGTTTTGTGGGTCCTTGCCTACAATAAAAGAAAATCTTTGTTAGTTTAATTACAAACAATATTCTTTGGAAATTTCATCTCAAGGTCTCTTATATACCAAGGATTAGTGTCTGTGATTACCCATTAGAGGTTTCGTTTAATCAACAAAAATAAAAAATATTAAATCCTTTAGGGACACAATACCTTCATTGTAATTGCTTAGGTCCATCTTGTACAAACCCAAGTTACCCCTTGGAATTTGCAGTTAAGAATTCTATTTTAAAAAGACTATATGCAAGAATTGAATAAAATCTTATTTTACGAATGCAACTTTTGTTGCCCGTTCATGGGATGGTAGCTTGCTAGCTGCCTTAATGATAAAATATAGTATCTAGGGATCCATGACATGCTTGATGGTATTTGTAGCTTTGTTTGTAACCCAGTACTCATCATTCCATTTGTAGTGATTGTGTCTGCAGTGTTATTGGCAGCTCCTGCCTCTGCAACCTTCGTAACTTTCTTCTTTGGGGTCATGGTCTTTAATTGCAAGATTAAAAAGGGGATTTTTTGCGAAGGAGCTTGGGGGTAATTAGATTGATAGAATTTTGATTGATAGGGGAAGGTGATCACCAATAATTTAGAAAAATCAAGAAGAGTCTTGATTCCACAGAGAAATAGGATAGAAGGGATGAAGCATTTGATTCCAAGAGTTTGCTAAATATCCTTAATGTCTTTGTGAGACAAGGGTTCTCGTCCTCGGGCTTCTCTTGCCCCATTTCCTCTTACTCTATACTCCTGAGAAGGGCCTCTCCTCTCTTGCTTGGACTACCCTCAATGACTCCCCATGCCTAGTATTTATAGTTAAATTGAAGAAGAAGGTTTGTGAACAAGAAAAATAGTTATTTATGGAGGGTATCTTGGCAAATCAACAATCTAGAAGCTTTCAAGATATAATCTGATGCTGTCAATTTGATCTTGGAGACCCAGAGAGACTGCCAGAGATGCCATGACTGATTTATTTGGCTCTCGAATGATCTTGCTTCAGTCCAAGCCTCTCGTCAAACTGAGACGAGAGAGAGATTGCTAGAGTTAAGTGATGAATTACAAAAGGAGAATTCAAGCTTTTTCATCTAGAATCAAGAATCCCAAAATTGGGGGGGGGGGGGGGGGGGGTTTATGGGGTCTTTTTTTTCAATTAAAAAAAGGGGGAGTGGCTTGTTCTTTGACATCTTCTTCTCCTTCTTCTTTACTTTCAATGCTTTTAAGCTTTAAAGCTTAAAGCTTTGTGATTTATCTTACTTGCCAAGTTTTAAATGGGTTTGGTCAAATTTGACTTATGGTTCATAACTCTATGTTCACACGGTGACTTCCATGATGACAGATGGCTATAGTCCTTATCAATCCGAGAAAATGTTGGGTTACGAACCTTGGATCATTTTTCTCGAGATCTTCCCTATTTAATGATTTAGAGTTCTTCAGGTCCATTTTGTGAGAAGTCGAGAAAATTTGAAATTAAAGTCATGATATCACATTATCCTTCTTCACAATTCAAACACTTTCACTTATTATAAAATTCATAATTATTGCCTTCTTGCTTCCCAATTTTAACCCCTAAATTCCCAAATATGCACTCCATTTTGGGGCTTTGAAAGCTCCAAAATTGTATGTGCAAGCAAGACCATTTCAAAGCTTTGAGAGCCCCAAAATGGAGTGCATTTTTGAGGAATTTAGAAAATGGAACATTGGCTCGAGCTTGTGGTCCACATGGTTTGGCTTGTAGGCTATCACTTAAGGATGATGCTAGCTTGTGGAGGTACAAAGAGCACTAACATATTTCATTGAGATGGGGCCACCTATGAACATTAACAAAGGATTTCAAGTTGAGGAATTGGAAGTTAACACTATGTGTAAGGTGCCCGCCCATTGGCTGTCTTTCTAGGCACGCATTTAGCAGTCTATCGAGAAACAAATCTAAGTGTCGTTGCCCATCACTCCAATGGAATATTCTGGGTTTTGTTGCCTAGGGTTTCCCGAATCCGCCTCGCGACGAAATGTTTACGGCCGAACCCACTAGGGTCGACCTAAAATTGGGCTCCTAGTGGCCAAGGTCTCCTAACAGCATTCTAACGTCGAATCTTGGATATCCTACTTTACACAGAGATACCCAAGCCGAAGAAGACTCATGCCGCACTTGGTTCAAAGAGAATGGGAAACGAGAGAGATGCGCCGCTCAACCTCTCTGCCCGTAGGGCATAGTCCCATTTGGGTCCCCTAAAACGGCATGAATCGGGTTCTAACCTAACAATACCTAAAGGTCGAATGACGATAAAATCTTGTGAGAAGCCTCCCAATTCTCTGGGACCACCTTGTCGTAGGACGGACCTGTCGGGGTTTCCGCCCACCCGCTTCCCTTAATAGCTTTAGTTTTCTAATTAGGTCCTACCACATTTATGTGTGACACTTAAAGTCAGTTTCATTAATTAAGCCTTTTAGGGAACAGGGTTCGTTCGCATAACTTATAGAACAGATAGAAAACAAAGCAAAGCAATCTATTGACAAACAAGTTCAAACAAGATCCTTAACTTATCTTCAATTTAATCTTTGTCTCCCGCCCGTACAGGAGAAATTATGTATCACTTCTGTCCAATGGAAGTATCCCTTCTGCTCTGCAGAAGTAACTGGTCCAAATCACATGGCACCACAAACTCAATCCTTTATCTAGAATAGGATCTCCCAACATGCCGAGACATTGGGGGCCACGGAGGTCTTCAACTCCATTCTAGACCTAGCAAGGGGTGTCCAGAGCTCCAACTGACCTACAAGCTGTCTAGGAGCGAAACATCATTCCCGTGGTTGGCCTTTTCACCACTCGACCTTCGGCCCATGAATCGAGCAACAGTGCCCTCTTTGGGTTAATCCGCAGTGCGATCATGGAGGTGATCCACCCGTGAAAAATATCCTTCCTTAATCAAATCCTTTAAGAATCAAGCACAAACAAGGCATTCAGCCCTAATATCATTTTCCAAGAAAACATTCATTTATTCCCATGGTGACTTGTCATCACAGACCCTTGCCATGAATTTACCATAAATCACAAGCACTTGGAATAATCATCCAAACAACAAATAACAACCAGTTGAATGTAAAAGCATTTAGGATGTTGTTCGATCAACCAACAAAACCAATTGCATTCTTCCCAAACAATGCAAGAATAGTCACGATAACATTTCCATTGCATATCTGCTCTCCCCCTTGGGATCAATGAGCGATTCTATATAAAATTTACTTAATGCTTGTATGCACAATCTTGAATTTCATGATTATGCCATTCATAACCCTTGATCAATACTTCCTTGTAACTGCTCTATCAACGAATAAGTCACATGCAACTAGGTGCAATTAACTTTCCTTGATATATGCACTTCGCAAGCTCCATCTTACAAATATGTGAGATGAAATGGTCTATACTTGTGCATCATAGAATGGGGCCTAACGTATCTCATACGAGAATCAAAATAAGCATCTATTAATTTGGAAATACATTACTTATGACCGGTACCGCAATTGGATTGACGGTGATGCCTTTGCCTGAAGCTTCATTGTTGGTTATGGGATTGCCATCCACATGTGACATTCTTCGCTTGGGGGCCATCGTCCGCAAGTAAGGCGGAATAGATTCGAGATGGGAGAGTGTAAGAGAAGATGGGTGAGTCGAGGATCCAAATAGAGGGAATTGAGCTAACTCTCTTCCTTGTTGCCTCTCGGATCTCCTTCTCTCTCTCTCTCTCTCTCTCTCTCTCTCTCTCTCTCTCTCTCTCTCAATCTCTTGGAGGGGTATCCTTCTCTCTACCTCTCTCTCGCAGCCTCTTGGGTTCTCCTTATCCTTTATTGTGGCTCCCCATGCCTCATATTTATAGTGAATTAGAGAAGAGGGCTTGTGGCTGAGAAGTGCTTTGGAGGGGGAACTTGGAAAGCTCTGCTCAGATCATAAATCTGATGGTTTCATTAGCTCCAAAAGGGGGGTAAAACGCCAAGATACTTGGTTAGAAAGCTCTTAGTTCACTCCTTCTTCTTTTCTCTGTTCGAAGTGTTGTTTTCTGTCTGTGGACTGTGATTACAGCATGCCCGATTTCGCAAATCACTTTTTTTATTTTTCTTTTTATAAATTCTCCAAAACTAACTAAAACATCACTTGTCTTTTCTTTTAGATGATATCCACTTCTAGAGATCTCCATTTTTATTATTATATCTCAAAATTAATATAACTCATAAGTCTTACACATTGTAATTTACATGAAGGGTGGCTACAGTCCTTGTCAATCCGACAAAAATATCAGATTTACGACTCTCGATTTTTCTAAATAAAATATTTTTAATTAAATAAAAATTATTAGTTATTAATATTAGTTAGTTCTTACCTTAGTTAGTCTTTAGTTAGTAATCTTACTAACTTATTATTTGACTAACTAACTTTCGAACTAACCAACTAACTTTTATTGTGTGGAAATATTACATCCTCCTCCCCTTAGAGAAATCAAGATGTCCTCATCTCGAGAAGAATAGGGGGTATCATTTTGGAACATGTGGGTTATGGGCCCACCATGCTTTTGCTGTGCTACTCTAATCACTCACAACATGTGATATTTTGAAAAAAACAACCTATTGTATTTGATATATTCGAGTCTTGATTACAAGAGAATATTTATTATAGTTACATCTCATAGATATCTTCTAGGTTTTTCCTAAGCACCTGGTATATTCTGGATCACTGGAGCTTGTACAACTACATTTCTTGTAAGCTCAAGTTCTCTTTGAGTTTTGTTCGGACAATTGATGTAGCTATGTCCAATGTTCTGGCACTCGGAGCATCGGTGTTTAGGGTGCTTTGAACATTCCCTTTTGAAATGACTTAGCTCCCTGCAATAGAAACATCGTGGAACTTTATCACTTGTGGTCACAAGATTATTGGTTGTTCTTAGTAGGATTTTTTTCTTTAGACCAAATTGTCCTAGGATCCTTTTAGCATATTGGAGTGGTCCTTTATCTCGGAAACTATGTTCCCAAATTGTCCTCTTCTTAGTTCGGGACCGAACTCCATGGACAATTGGCTATGCTTGTAATATTAAAGAATACTTCCAAGCTAGGACATTCTGGTAAGACCCAGTCCATATAAGTTGAGAAGAAATGACTTAAGAGAAATTCATTGCACGTTATAATTGTCATTCCTTGCTAGAGTATCTCTAATCATTTGCAAGTTCTAGGATCAAAATAGATGCAACTCATATTACTCAAGTTAACTGTAGTTACACGAGTAAAGTTTATTCCAATACAAGTTTTATTTCATGTCGACAAATTTCTAGGATTTCTAGTCATCCTGAAGAGGTGTTGTAGGTTCTAGGTGTTCATCTTCCTCTGTTTCCTTTGTATATCCGAAGACTGCACTTGTGTACCTTCGCTTTCTTGGAGGCTCAATGTCTTCTGGACTTAGATCAAGGCAGTCTACTTGGATATGTCCTAGCTCATTACAATGGAAGCATTGACGGTAGGGACATCTTCTATGGATGTGCCCTATCTCTCCGTACGCACGTGGCATCTCTTACCCAGATCTTGGGAGTCATCTTTGCTACAATTTTCCAATTTAAGTCCTTGGATGATTGGATTCTCTCGGAGTAATGCATCTTACAATTCCATTGGACGCATTGCTTCAAGACGATGGTTCATAGGAGTGTTTAGGCCATGGCAAAAATTGGATACTTTGCTGCGCAATATCCGTAGGTGGTGCGTATTTTAGTAGGGTTACAAACTTTGAGTAATAAGTTTCCAAGGTTAATTCCAGCTGCTTAAGCTTGAAGAATTCATTCATCTTCAAAGTCTGGTAGGTTGGTGGAAGGTATCGTCCGCGTACAACATCTTTCAGCTAAGCCCACGTGACAATGGCTTCAGAAATACCTTGATCTTTGCACCATTGCTTCCACCATAACCAAGCTTGGCCAACTAGCTTAAGTCTGGCTATCATTTCTTGATTGGTAGAAGCAGTTTGCGAAGCAGCAAAATAATCGTCCATCAACTCAATCCTTATCTTTGCCTCTCTGCTACAACGTCTATTCCTTCTCCATCAAACTCGGGTGCCTTAATTTGCTTGAGAAGAAATTTCTTCTCTTGCATGTCAACATTTATGGGTGCAAGAGGTGCCTAACAATCAAGCCATACCACTTAGATTATTTTATTTAGGATATGCCTATGAACCATACATTAATCAATCATGTGCCATTACAAAGTTTGGCTCTGATACCAGCTCTGATACCAACTGTAAGGTGCCCACCCATCGGCTTCTATCTAGGCACACATTTAGCAGTCTATCGAGAAATGAATCTAAGCGTCACTGCCCGGCACTCCCATGGAATATTCTAGGTTTTGTTGCCTATGGTTTCCCGAATCCACCTCGCAACGGAACGTTTATGGCCAAACCCACTAGGATCGACCTAAAATTTGGGCTCCTAGTGGCCAAGGTCTCCTAATAGCATTCTAATGTCGGATCTTGGACATCCTACTTTACACAGAGATACCCAAGCCGAAGGAGACTCATGCTACACTTGGTTCAAAGAGAATGGGAAATGAGAGGGATGCGCCGCTCAACCTCTCTATCCATAGGGCATAGTCCCATTCCGGTCCCCTAAAACGGCATGAATCGGGTTCTAACCTAACAATACCTAAAGGTCGAATGACCATAAAATCTTGTGAGAAGCCTCCTAGTTCTCTGGGACCACCCTATCGTAGGACGGACCCGTCGGGGTTTCCATCCACCCACTTCCCTTAATAGCTTTAAGTCCTACCACATTTATGTGTGACACTTAAAGTCACCTTCATTAATTACGCCTTTTAGGGAACAGGGTTCGTTCGCATAACTTATAGAACAGACACGAAAAGAGAGCAAAGCAATCTATTGACAAACAAGTTCAAACAAGTTCCTTAACTTATAATCTCATATTTTTCTCGGATTCACAAGAATCGTAGCCACCCTTCACGTAAGTTACAATGCAAACGAGACTTATGAGCCACATTAATCACTAGTATTAATGTGTATAGTTTGCAATGGTCCAAAAATATTAGATTTTGGGCAAAACTAGTTTATTTTAGATATTTTAGATATTATCCTAAAAAAATATGGGATTTCTAGAACTGGATGCTATTTAAAAGAAAAGGCAAGTGATGTTTTAGTTAGTTTGGAGATTTTATAAAAAGAAAAAAATAAAGAGAGGATTTGCAAAATCGCGCGCACCACAATTGCAGTCCACAAACAAAAAACAACACTTTGAACATAGAAAAGAAGGAGTGAACTGAGAGCTTTCTAAACAAGTGTCTTGGAGTTTTACCCCCCTTTCGGAGCCAATGGAACCATCAGATTTATGATTTGAGCATCAGATCACTGATATTTGCAAGATCCCCCTCCACAAAGAGCTCCACTTCTCAGCCCCACAAGCCCTCTTCTCTAATTCACTATAAATATGAGGCATGGAGAGGCACAAGAAAGCATAAGGAGACCCCGAGAGGCTGCGAGAGAGAGGTAGAGAGAAGGATACCCTCCAAGAGATTGTGAGAGAGCTCTTGAGAGAGAGTGAGAGAGAGAGAGAGAGAGAGAGAGAGAGAGAGAAGAGTCATCTCGAGCGGCTGCACGATTCCCTCTATCTCGATCCTCGACTTAACCATCTTCTCTTATGCTCTCCCATCTTGAATCTATTCCACCTTCTTAATCTCTTGAGTCTACTTTGCAGACGATGGTCCCCAAGTGAAAAATGTCACATGCGGATGGCAATCCCATAACCAACAACGAAGCTTCGGGCGAAGGCATCACTGTCAATCCAACTACGGTACCAATCCTAAGTAATGTATTTCCAAATTGATAGATGCCTGTTTTGATTCTCATATGAGATACGTTAGACCCCATACTATGATGCACTAGTATAGGACATCGGAAAGGATAAATTTCATCTCACCTACTCTAAAGATAGAGTTTGTGAAGTGCATATATCAAGGGAAGTTAATTGTACCTAGTTGCATATGCCTTATTTACTAGTATAGCAATTACAAGGAAGAATTAGTCAAGGGTTATGAATGGTATAGTCGTCAAAAGAACGACATTAAAAGATTGTGCATACAAGTGCTAGGTTAGTCAAGGGTTATAAATAGCATAATTGCTAAAGGAATATGATATTAAGAATCATGAATAGAGAGTACTAGTTTAAAGTTTAGATACTTCAAAAGTACTTAGCTTAAGAGCCCAAATATTAAGAAGAACTAGATTCTAGCTCGAGGCAAGGCCTATTGGAGTCTAATTACTTGAGATAATCTCACACTTATCTTATCAAGTATTTACTCATTATGCCTATAACATATTTTGATATATGAGGATAATTTCCTATTTTCCTCATGACTTGACTAAGAGCTAGTACAAGAAACTAATCATAAGGGTTAAAACTAAGATATCTTGAGATCCATCGAATAGCGATGACTTTTTCCAATCCAAATTCAGGGTTGGGTTATCAATCAAGGTAAGTGATCTATAGAAGTTACATCATGAATAGTGTTTGAACCCTTAACATATGCCCTAGCTGAAGGAAGGAAGTGTTAAGAATCATTTTTGCATAGTATTGCTCTTACATCCCAAGGGAGAGAGCAAATATACAATGGAAATGTTAGACCATCTACTCTTGCATTGTTTTGGAAAGAATGCAATTGGTTTTGTTGGTTGATCGAACAACATCCTAAATGCTTTAACATTCAACTGGTTGTTAGTTGTTGTTTGGATGATTATTCCAAGTGCTTGTGATTTATGGTAAATGCATGGCAAGGGTCTATGATGACAAGTAGCCATGGGAACAAAGGAATGTTTTCTTGGAAAATGATATTAGGACTGAATTGTCAAGAATCGCATGGTGGAGAGACTTGCTTGAGCTGCTTTACCAAACACACACTGTATACACAAGAGGAAGCTCACTCAAGAACACAAGAAGAGAGATGGAGGCCAAAACGTTTTCTTGCTGGTTTTTTCTTCTTCTTTCATGCACTATACAATGTACACAAAGTATAGATAAGATACAACATAATGGAAAGTGGCCTACTAAGTCAAACAGTGCATAACCGACTACACTAATCGACTGGCACTATGTCTTTGCCAACTGTAGGTAGGTGTAACAAAATAAATATAATAAGTGATAAGTCAGTGGCCATGTGAGTATCATAATGACCACCAACGTGCTAAGTGTAGACATGCAGACCCATCTAGCCAGGCGGTCCATCATCAATGTCCGCATGTGTTGAGCTTGCCATCTCAACACTCCTCCTCAAGCTCAACTCTATCTCTGCAACTCCAAGTAAGCTTCGGAACTTTCGAAGCTTCTCTGCACCTAATGCCTTTGTGAAAATGTCAACTATCTGATCCTGTGTGCTGACATATACCAAGTCAATCTCTCCTGCAAGTACCTTCTCTCTCACAAAGTGGTAGTGCAACTCAATGTGTTTTGTCCTAGCATGGAACACTGGATTCTTAACTAGTTGTATGCTACTCATGTTGTCACAATGAATGACAACTGGACCATCTCCCTGCATATCCAAATCACCTAATTACTTTTGCAGCCATACCACCTCACATGCTGCCATAGCAGCACCTCTATACTCAGCCTCTGTACTCGATAAAGCAACTATAGGTTGCTTTTTGCTCCTCCATGTAACTGTTGTACTACCAAGGGAAAACATGAATACACTTGTAGATCTTCTATCTGACATACTACCAGCCCAATCTGCATATGTGTATCCAAAGACCTATCCTAACCTGCCTCATAAAAAAGTCCATAATGTAAAGTGGACTTCACGTATCTCAATATACGTCTAACTGCATAATCCAAATGAGGCTTTCTAGGCATCTGCATAAACTGACTGACAAGGCCAACATCATAGCTCAAGTCAATCCTTGTGATAGTCATGTAAATCAAACTCCCTACTATCCTCTTGAATATAGTAGGGTCTTCTATCTCATCCCCAACATCAGCACTCAACTTCACATTTTGCTCCAATGGTACTGAAAGAGGTTTACATGCTGTCATACCATACTTGGATAACATATCCAAGCCATACTGCCTTTGGGACAGCCATATACCATCATCACATCTGATCACCTCAATACTAAGAAAGTATCTCAGCTCACCCAAATCTTTCATCTCAAACTTATTCTTCAAGAAGTCCTTAACTTCAGCAATCCCATTGTCACTATCACCTGTAATAATCAAGTCATCCACATAGATGACTATGATGACCAAATCTACATCTCCCTTTCTCACATAAAGTGAGTGATCAGCATCAAAAATACAAAATCATTGACAAGATACTCTCCAATCTTGTCAGACCATGCTCTAGGTGCTTGCTTCAGCCCACAAAGCACCTTCTTTAACCTGCAAACATATGTGGGATGCTCTAAATCCTCATAACCTGCTGGCTGCTCCATATACACTTCTTCTTGCAATTCATGATGCAAGAAGGCATTCTTAGCATCCATTTGCTACAAAATCCAACCTTTGGCTGCTACCAAGGCAATCACACATCTAACAGTTTCCATCCTAGCAACTGGACTGAATGTCTCTTCATAATCTATGCCATATGTTTGAGCATAGCCTTTTGCAACCAACCTAGCTTTATACCTACTAACTGAACCATCTACATTATGCTTGACTTTGTAAACCCACTTACAGCCAAAAGCTTTCTTACCATTAGGTAAGGGTACCAAATCCCAAGTCTTATTGGCTTCTAATGTAGCCATCTCCTCATCCATTGCTGCATCCCAATGAGCATGACCAACAGCATCCTCAAAACAAGTGGGCTCAACATCCTCAACTAGTTTCACCATATAAGCATAATGGTGAGCTACATAACCTTCAAAACCAAATCTTTTAACAGGGTATCTAACCCTACTAGATTTGCGTACCACCGAATCACTCAATGGAGCCTTTACATTACTATGAGCTCTCTGTATACCTAGTGTCTCGGATTGAAGGAATACTAAGCTCATCATCCAACCTCTCTAAACCACTAGAATCTCCATCCAATCCCAAATGACTGGTCCACCTGAAGATGTGGGGCTACTCCTTAGTCTCCTAGTCCAAGGGCTCACTGTAGGTGTAGTACCAGATGATGTTTCTGGTCCACTAAGACTCCGTGATTCTTGTTTATCTTTCTGCACATAGCTATCCTGTTTATTATCATCATCCTCGAAAACATCACCAGAAGGTGTATACCAACTTCCCATCTCATCAAAGATAACATCCATGCTCACTCTGAACTCACCTGTGATAGGGTTATAACAGCGATACCCTTTCTGCTCTAAAGAGTATCCAATAAAACACATTTTTCTGCCTTTGGATCAAGATTCTTCCGTAGCTCATCTGGCACATGAACATATGCAACACAGCCAAATACTTTCAAGTGCAATACATTAGGCTTCTTGCTAGTAAAGCATTATTTAGGAGTCATTCCATGAACTGGCTGTGGGAGTTCTATTTATAATGTAAACAGCAGTATGGACAGTCTCAGACCAAAAATGTTTGGGCATATTCTTTTCAACCATTAATGCCCGTGCAACTTCTGCAATATACCTGCAAGTAAATTGCATCTTTATCCCATGAGTCATCAAAAAGCCAACTGAACTCATTAGAGAGGTACTCTCCCTCTCCATCTGATCTCAAGCACTTCACTTTCAAGCCTCTTTCTATTTCAATAGCTACCTTGAAAGATTTGAAGTGCTCAAACACATCACTTTTTTCCTTCATGAAGTATACCCATAACTTCCTTGAACACTCATCAATAAATGTGACAAAGTATTTGCTGCCACCAAGAGATACATTCTATGTAGACCCCCAAACATTTGTATCAAGTATTTTTCTACTCACTTCTCTATCATGCAAGAAGGGTTGTCTTGCATGCTTACCAAACTGGCATGCTTCACAGACTTTATGCAATTCTTCAACTCTAAAAGAAGGCAACCCTGTAACCAATCCTCTGGACTGAATTAATTTTAGCATTTGCACATTTGCATATCCAATATGTTTATGCCATATTTCAATATTTGCAACTACTCCTTTTCCTTTAGCATACATAGCAACATCCATTGTAGGAATTCTATAATCTAAAGTGAACATTCGGCCAACTCTACTTCCTTTTGCGACCAACCTGCACTTATCATTAAAGTCTTCTACAAAACAACATTTTGCATTGAATTGGATCTGCAATCCCTGCTCTACCATTTGGCCAACAGATACTAGATTCTTTGTAATTGATGGCACATGTAATACATCTATCAGGCTCTTTGTATGGCCATCATACAAGGACAAGGGAACCTTTCCAATGTGTGAAATGGGGTGGCATGAATCATCACCCATCTGCACATAACATGGATTTTGTAAGTCCTGCATCTCTCCAAACCGTTCAACATGACTGGTCATATGATTAGATGCACTTAAATCGACATGCCATACATCATCATGTGTCCCCTTTCCTATAACTGCATTCATCATATTCTGCATATCAAACAGACACTCATTTTTGTCTTCATTCTGTCGTGAAGACAATGCATAGTTTTCTTGCTACAATTTACCACTGCGAATATCATCCTTCTTTGCATGGAAATGGGCTGCAATATGGCCTGTTTTGCCACAATAATGGCAAACAATAGCAGAATTTCCAGAACCTCTATTCTGCCATCTACCTCTTCCTCTAGAGCTCCCCCTGCCTCTAAAGTTTCCTCTGCCTCCAAAAACCTGCATTTCACCAAACTGTTGATTGAACCTGTTTTGCTGGGTTATCGCCACCACATCCCATACCACGGCCTCTCAAAGAGGATCTACCACTTCCCCTTCCTGAACTCGAGTAAAATGCTTGGACCTGTTCACCATTTCTTTCATATGAATCACCCTGCATATTGATCTCTTCAGTAATCATGAGATAGATCAGCTCATCAAAATCTGGAAATGGCTTTCGTACATATACTGAAGTAATAAATGATTTCCATGCCTTCTCATTGTTAAGACCACTCAGAGTGGATGAAACCAAATCATCATCATTTGGCATCGCATCAATCACTCACTGCTAAAGCATCTACAATGCTCCTCACCTTCAACACATACTCATTGACATACATTTTTCCTTTCTTCAAGGCATTCAACTCTTGCTTGAGTTGAATCTTTTGTGCCTTTGTATTTATTGAAAACATGCTCTCAAAAATTGTCCAAGCTACATGTGAAGTTTGTGCATTCCTAATATGTACCAGCATAGTATTATCAATGACTGCAGATAGCCAGTATATCACCTTTTTATCTTTCGCATTCCACTCTTTCCATGCTTTTAATTCATCCGCAGTCGGAGGGATACCGGGATGCATTCAAGACACTTATGGTGGCTGAAGTATTTGTTTCTCCCCTTGAAAAAGAAAAATTGGCATGGAGATGGTATGGATTAGAGAAAAGAGACCTAAGTGTACTCGATTATACAAACCAATTCCTCAACCCTACCATACCATGTATGTAGAGAGCATTAGTGATGAAGCTAAACTCCACAAGTATATGTATGGTTTAGAACCTTCTTTATCAATAGTTGATGTTATGGCACAAAACCTTACTAATCTTTTCAAAGCTATTGAGCTTGCAGAATATTATGGTAGAAAGTATAGAAGGGAGTCTTTATTTCAGCCTAGTTATGGACATGCAAGGATTTCTTTAAAACAGGGGCAAGTTGGTAATGATTATGGTGGCAATCATGCATCAAGTGGGAGCTTAAGAGTGCCAACTTATCCGTCATTCAATGCTTTAAGATCTCAACGCAATTTTAGGATAGCAAACAGTCCAAGAGTGGATCTTAAATAAGGGGACAACAAGTTTAGATCTACTTCAGGCAATGTGAATCCAATGTCTATTCTTATGGACCTCTACAAAGAAAGGAAAGAAAAAGGCTTATGCTTTAAATGTAGAGAAAAGTATACAATTGATCATGTAACAAAGTGTGTACAAAAATGCAAAAGTCAAGATTCATAGTATGTTAGTCTTTGAAGATTCAAACGATGACATTGATGAGGTCAATGCATTTGTAACTACCATTAAAAATGAGGATGTTGAGGAGGAAGTTGAGCAAGAACACTTTTATGATCCTGCCGACACTTTTCCTTTTGTTCCAAGAGGTGGTAGTGTTCCTTTTGACCCGATAGGAACTCGTGATGAGCCGTTTGTTGCTACTAATTGTTCCATTTCCATGGATGCTTCGATAGGTTCTAAAAGCCCTAATACACGTTGTATGAAGGGTTATATTCATGGGAAGGATGTGTTTATCTTGATAGATAGTGGCAATACACACAATTTTGTGAATAATGGATAAATTGAATTGTCTTCCCACTGATTTATAACAACCCATAAGAGTTTAAATAGCCAATGATGAAGAAGAAATCAGCACTCAAATATTCCCACAAGTTTCTTTACACAACTTGCTGAAAATTATGAAGCAAAAGTAAACCTGATTACTTTGGAAATGGGGCCCATAGATGTTGTACTCAGGTGTGATTGTGGTTTATCACATTGGGCAAATTTACTATGGATTTCTCACGGCTGTATATAGAGTTTATCTTTGATGGAAAGTTCATCCATTTACACAGAATCTCTAGTAAATCAGATTTTCAACTTATCACCATTCAACAACTCAAGGAGTATAAGAGGCGCTCACAGATTTTTATTTTACACTTGAATAAAGAGGTTGAAGATCAATCCAAAAATTCAGCAAATCATCTAGCTTTGAAAGCTCTTCTTGAGGAGTACAAGGATTTGTTTGAAGTACCTACTTCATTTTCTCCTAAGAGAGCAATAGATCACCCTATTCATTTGGAGCCCAACTCAAAGACAATTAATAATCTGCTCTACAGATTGTCTAACTGTGAGCTTAAAGAAGTAGCCAAGCAAATCAAGCAGTCTCTTGAAATGGAATTCATTGAACCTAGTTCTTCACCTTATGTATCTCCAATCTTGTTAGTGAAGAAGAAAGATGGATCCTTCAAGATGTGTATTGACTACACAGATCTAGACAAGATCACAATGAAGAACAGGTACCCAATACAAAACCATATTGGGGAATATGGGAATTTCCCATAAGTTTGGGACACGTGGTCAAATCTTTGGATTTGTCATCATTTGAACACTATAACTCCAAATTGAGCGCTCTATAGCTCAATAGATTCCATTTTTCAAGCGCTTTCCAATGACAGGTCACATCATATGGTTTTGTGAAACTTATGGGCATGTTATCCAAGTGCCACCTTTTTAGTATTCAAAAAATGGGAATTGAGAAATTCCCAAGCTCACTAATATTGTGTTATACCCAAAATTGAGGATTTGCTTGATAAGATCAAGGGGTTTAGATTCTTTACAAAGATTGACTTGAGGTCAGGGTATCATCAAATATGTATGTGAGAGGATGATGCAATTAAGATTTCCTTTAGGATTGATTAAGGGATCTACCATTTTCTAATTATGCCATTTGGGCTACCTTCTAGAGTTTGATAAACAAGATCTTGTAGCCTTTTCTCTTTCAATTTGTCTTGGTTTTCTTTGATGACATTTTGATTTATAACAAGACTCTTTGGGACCACTTATCACGTACGAGGAAGGTTTTTGATGTATTGAGGCATCACAAACTCTTTGCTAAGGAGAAAAAAAGTGATTTCATGCAAACTGAGGTGGAATACTTAGGCCATATTGTCAATGTAAAAGGGATCTAGGCCCCCAATAAGGTGAATTGTGTTAAAGATTGGCCAACACCTACTACCACTACTTCACTCAAAGGGTTTCTTGGTCTATCCTCATTTTATCACTGATTCATTAAGCATTATGCATCTATTGCAGCTTCTTTGAGACTGACACGTTGAAGAAGGTAGCTTTCTTTTAGGATGCACTTGCAAATAGTAGCTTCAACCAATTAAAGTAACTATTTACTTCTGCTCCTATTTTAGTATGCCTAGATATTTCGAAGAAGTTTACCATACAATGTGATGCCAAATGGCCAAGGCATAGGAGCTATTTTATTATAGGAGCATGGAGTGATTTCCTTTGAAATTCGTAAGCTTATAGATAAGAAAATGGCTATGAATGTCTATGACCAAGAGATGTTGGATATCTTACATGCGATAAAGAAATGGCAATATTATTTGTATGGCAGTCGGTTTAGAGTTCAAAGTGATCACAGGGTCCTAAAGTACTTCCTCACTCAGTCCAATCTTACTCCTAAGTAGCGTAGGTGGGTAGCTACTTTACAAAATTATGATTTTGACATCACTCATATTGAGGAGCAAAGACAATGTAGTGGTGGCTGATTATGTTTCTCGTATGTGAGCATGTAAAGTTTCAGCTCTATGATTGAGCTACATAGTAATTGGATTGAAGAATTATAGGAAACTTATCTATTGGATGAAGAGCTTAGCCATGTTTTTCAAAAATTACAGCAAGGTATTATGGAGGAAAACTCACATTATTAGCTTTAAAACAATTTCTAATCTGGTTAAATGGAAAGATTATTATTCCACCTACTTCTTCTTTTACATGAAAAATTATGGAGGTGTTGTATTCTTCACCTTTAGCTGGACACCTTGGAGTTTTCAAAACCTATGATAAGATCAACAAAAGCTTTTATTGGAAAGTATTGTGGAAAGATGTTAAATATTTTATCATAAAATGCATGTCTTATCAGAAAAAAAGGATAACACTAATAAGCTAGGTGGTTTGTTGCAACCATTACCTATTCCTACATGCAAATGGATGCACATTACCATGGACTTCATTACTGCCTTGCCTACTACCAAAAAGGGATGGAATAGTATATATGCGGTGGTGGATAGACTCACCAAGGTAGGCCATTTCATTCCAACCAAGACCTAGTTTACTGCCTCATAGGTGGCTAGTCAGTTTATGGAGCAGATTTTTAGATTACATGGATTACTGCAGGTGACTGTTCTACAATCTATCATCCACAAACTGATGGATAGATAGAAAGGGTAAACAAGTGGTTGGAGACTTACCTTCGCCATTTCTGTCATGGTGTGCAGCATTCATGGGATTCTTGTTGCAGTTGATGGAGTTTGCTCACAAAAACTTCACTCATGCTAGTATTGGAGTTTTACCCTTTGAGGTTATGTATGGTTATAAGGTGCCCTTATCCACAAACATTTTCAATTAGAAAATCAATCCTCACAGGAAAGAAGAATTGGGAAGAATGTTGACCCTTCTTCATAAGTGTAAGATGAATATTAGGAAGGCCCAAGATCAGATGAAGATGTATGTAGATGAGAAGAGGTGGCCTTTAGAGTTCCAAGTAGAAGAATTAGTTTTGCTTAAAGTGCCCAAGTCTCATTATTTTATCTTGAGGATGGATCTAGTAACAAGCTTGCTCATAGGTTTTATGGACCCTACAAGATCATGAAGTGCATTGGAGACTTGCATATAGATTGGAACTGCCCTCTTCTACTAAGATTCATAATGTATTCCATGTTAGTTAGCTCAAGCCCTTCTATGGTGCTCCTATTGATACAATCAATGAGCTACCATATATAGATGAAGAAGGTCTTATTCAGTACATTCCTAAGGCTATCATAGGTCAGTGTGAGAAGAAGCTTTGCTCTCACTCTATCATTGAGTATTTGATTAGATGAGAGGTTTGTGGAGAATTAGATTTTGCAGCAAGAAGAATGTGCACAAGAGGGAGATGAGAGCTCAAAGTACAAAAACAAAATCTTGTTTACTAAGTTGCTCAAAGTACAACTTGGGTACACTCTATCTCACCCTTGATAGTGACCCATAGGCTATTTATATAGACTCTGCCAAGCTAGGGTTAGGGTTTCCCTTGCCCCTTAAGGCCATTCACATCCATTTTGCTTAGGGTGAATTCCCATGCCTATATTGTAACACCCCCCCCCTCAACGCCAGGGTGGCATTGCATCACAATACGTGTTAAACTTCCCACCCTCAATCAAATGGGATGCCTTTATAAATCAAGCTACAAGGATATTCATAGGTAGAGGATGGTTCAAGACTAACAGAGTGTCGTCTATGGATTGGGAGGCAAAGTTGGCCTCTAATTCCTTAGATACTGGTGGAACATTCAAACACTTACCAGTGATATGCCCGGTCTTTTTGCATTTGTTGCACTTCATTTTGTCAAGGTATTTCTTCCAGAAATTGCTTACAATATGCCCTTTTTTGTGACAGAAGGAGCACTTAGTAGAAGTGGTATGGACTAACACTTGCTCATGGGAAGTGACTATTGAAGTTCCTTTAGTATGGTTTCTCTTCTCTTCATCCAAGCAAGACTGGATGGTGCTTGCCAAGGTTGGGTTTGGGATATTAGTTAGGGTAGTCACAAGAGTTGGAAAAACCTTCCACAGACTTTAGTAGGATGGCAATGGCATCTTCATCATGGATGGGTGCTTGAAGGGCGGCAAGCTATGCCATAAGCCCCTTCATATGAGGTCATGTTCTTTGAACAACCCTTGATTTATTTTTATCACAATATTCATTTTTATAATCTTTGGATTAAGGTTAATTTAGGTAGATGTAGTTTCACAGTGTACAAAACAAGATACACGTATTTTGGATGTTGTTTTTCTTGAGATAATCTTACAAGTCTTGGTTTCTTGGTGTACATTTGTCTTAGTTTTGGGCTATTGATGCTATTTTAGTCATTGTTTGACTTTGTAAAGCACTCAAAATATAGTATGTTGGTCTCCTTTAGACTTGTGATTGGACATGTCTTGGTATTTTGGTGTGCAGGACACATTGCAGCTATTATGGCTTCTTCATCCTCTTCTAGAAATGCATTGATTCAAATTAAAAAATTGGATGGCATCAATTTTTCTTACTGAAAAGAGAAAATCTATAATGCATTGGTTTAGGAGAAGCAAGTGAAGCGGGGGGGGGGGAGTGAAGCCAATCAAATAGGATGGTGTTAAGCCTAAGGACATACATGCAAATATATAAGAAGGAATGGATGAGTTGGCATGTTCCACTACCACATTGATACTCTCAAAGTTCATATATTTTAATGTAAAACATAGCAAGTGGTGCATTTGGTATATTGAGAGAGCTATGTGATTTGTATGAGAAACTGTGTTTCTTTGTAGGTATACTAGTTGAAATCTCATTAATCTCTCTAAAGAGGAGGGGATATCTATGCCCAACCATCTCAATGAGTTTATTTCTGTTTTCAGTTTATTGACATCATAGAATATCATTTTTCATAATTTGATTAATATTCTTGTCAGTCACCTTGCCTAAGAGTTGGGACACTTTCAAGACAGTCATTAGTAACTTCACACATGTAGGTAATCTTACAAATACTAATGTTGAGAGTGGTTTATTCATCGAGAAGGTGAATAGAAAAAATAATGCAAAGTCAAAGAACTCTAGCACACTCACTATGAGAGGAAGGTCAAACACTAGGGGGAACTCTCGTGAAAGAAGCAAGTCAAGGAGTAAGTCTTATAACAAGAAAGATATGGAACCCATGTGAAATCCTTATTTTGCAATAAAATGGGACATATAAAGAGGGATTGACAAGTGAAAGAACAAGAAAAATGACAAAAATCCTAATGAGGATGATGACAATAAGGATGAAAAGGCTAGAGCAAAGATAGAAGAGATTAATACCTGTAGTAATAATAATGAAAATATCTTGTATGTCTCCTCTTTTGGTGACGCATTCTCAGTTGCCGTGGATAATGGCATATCATAGGATTGGCTTTTGGCCTTTGTAGCATCATTCCATGTCACTTCATATAGAGAGTAGTTCAGTAATTATGATGCCCTGAACCATCTTGGTAATAACTATGCATGAAGCACTGTTGGTATAGGGAGGTACATTTGTTATTACTACCAAATGGATCTTATTTTATCTTGTGGAATGTATGGCATGTTCTACACTTGATTTGAGACTTTAATTAGTAATATATGACAACTAGATGACTAGATTGAGATTTTAATTAGTAATGTATGACAACTTGATGTGACTATGGTTACATTGTGATCTTTGCTTAGGGGTGCACCTATAAGGAGTCGTCTATATAATGTGTGTTCAAAGGATATTTATAAATACCCTTGGTTTACATGCTATTAAGCCATAAAATGATCCTTTTTACTTTACTAAACTTATGTATTTTAAAAAAAAATTATAATTAAAAAACCTCTTTTGTAAATATAAGACTAAAATTTTTACTAAATAAAATATCCTTTCTTTTGAAAGTCACATGGTATCTTACATGTTTTGTAAGGTGCCCCCTGGGGGATCTTTGAAGATCATGTATGGAATTTTTATAAAGGATCTCTTATTGTTAACAAAGGGCCTAAGTCTCGTACTTCTATCATTTGCTTGTTTTTGGGATTAAAGATCATGTTATATCTATCATCAAACAATCATTAGTTTCTTTATGGCATCTCCATTTGTCTACTATGGAATGAAACCTTTGTACCATTTGAATAATCTTCTATGTTTGAGATTTTTTTATCTTGGTTTTTATCATACTTTTCTTATTGGAAAATAAACTAAATTTACTAAAAGATATAGGTCTCATACCGATGTTAAAATTGACACAAATGTTCATTCAAAAAATTACCCTCATCGTCACTAAATGCATCGGTATCAATATCTCTACAAAACCTTCACTATATGCATTGCTATTTGCATCACTTTTTTTGTCGATTTTGTGATGCAAATAGTGACACATATAGTAATGACTTGTAATGCATATTGTGATATCAATAACGATGTGTGCAGTAAATTTACGACCCTAATAGCGATGGCTATAGAGAAAAGAAAATTTTGGTAGGGCAACAAGCTGTCTTGCCACATATAGCGCCATGTGCTATGAAATATTCTACAAATGAATTACATGTTAGGTACATAATGGTCATTAAGATGAGTGCAAAATGTACTTGAACCCACAATACTGATACATAGAATAAGCACAAGATCGTTGATGAAAACTCGTGGAATTAGGGCAAGATGCAAATAAGTACATAGTACATGGAAGATATATGTACAAATCACAGGACCAAAAAAGACGAGGGTGTGTGCTCCACAAATCCAAGCACGAGTTATAGATCCTCGCCATCCAAAAAGGAGCATTGAATGGACTCTGCAATATAAACAACTACATATCAGTCCACCATACATAATGCATATTTTAAAAAAAGTAACTACATACAAGAAAGATGATTGAATTATTGGGTCGCTACATGTATATAGTCTATCGATCAGTGTAGTGAGACCGTGTCTCTCTGCATATTGAGTCTCCAGGCCGATGGGATAGCGGTTTGTAATGGAGTGTTGCAAAGAAAACATAATACAACTATTAGAAACATGATTGTTAATACAAGTGATATTGCAAATAAGAAAGTGAGAAGAATAAAAGAAAAACTTACAAAGTCCTCCAGATAAGTCCTGTGGCCACCACTCCCTAGACGGTGCACGACCCCTGCCTCTAATTGTGCCCTCGCTACTTCACACTGTTGTCACCAACGTCTTAGAGAATTTGTAGCCCCCTTCTTGATTCTCTGCCAATCATCTACATCTAGCCACTCGGGCTTTGAGGGGCCACTCTTGAGTGCCTCTTGCGTGCGTTCGATCGTCTATGTGACATGTATGCATGCATACACTCCGTCATCCACCCAGTGGAAAACCTCTCTGTTGTGGTAGGTGCCAAAAACTCCTTGTGCAAGGATGCAACTTTATAGTCCTTGCTCCCCTTGGGTATATTCTTCCAATGGTCCAAGACATTGCACCGAAAAACTTGTTGGCACAACTCTCTCATGTGAGACATCACCATCCTCCCCTCATCATTCATGATCATAGCTCCTGTCATGTCATCTATGAGGTATCCATACCCCTCTAGGGTATCTCTAAGGTGTGTCTCTCTCACCTACAACCGTAATCCTCAACATAAATAGGAGACCCATGTACATTTTGTGTGCCCACATGGATAGTATCTCTCAAATGTGTAGCTGTCCCCACAGGTGTAACAAATCCTATATGTGGCATGCCTCCACTAGAATGATGAGACAGAGACACTGCATTGGTGCCTCCACAACACCCACCTGAGCCACCCTCTCTGGAACCTGTACGAGAGAGAGAAGTAGCACCCCTATCTGAAGTCAAGCGTGGGCTCACAGCATCCACATCTCCGTAGCATCCCCCAGAACCACTCTCTCCATCCGGGCCCAATATGAAGCATCGACCTTGTCTACTAGAAATTGAAGCATTAGACGTGCCGAAGTAGATCTAACGGAACGTCCCAATGGTATCCGAGACAGCTTCTAGTCCACCATATCTCTGAATCGGCCCATCTGATCTAGAGACATATGTGTGAATATCTCTTGCAACTCCTCGTCGCCCATCCCTCGACTCATCATGCTCTCCAAATATAGTCAAAGAGTACGTGCACAAACAAAAAATGATGTTAGCATAATCAATATAAAGATTCAAGTAAAGAACGGTAAGATAACTCTGAAAAAAATGATGTTACTCAAAATGCATATTCTAGAGTACCCTTAAAAGCAATTCATCAACGAATTGAGTAGGCAGATGGAGCAAGTATGACAACATAGCCTATGATCCCATGTCAATCTCCTATCACAACTCTGCGTACACTAGAAGGTCTATAGATAGATCACCACAAAAGGAGGAGTCCACTTTGCTCTTAAAGAATTCATGGCCTCCTATCTTTTCATCATCGTTACCTGAATCTGCCTCCTCTACACGCTACAAGCCCTCTTCAACCTCCACCCCTTGCAATATCGACCCCTCCATCTGCATATCCTCCTCATCTACATTGGTAACATTGCTTTCATCATACACTCTCGCACTCCGAGGAGTTGAAGGCACAACATACCACCATCGAGGTTGTTGGGGGTTTGGATAGAAAATTACATGTTCAAAATTACATATAAGAGTGATTCAACATTTGTAATTGTTCTATGTCATGAAAAAATTTAAAAAAATAGTTCATGCACCTATTCACAATGGGCCAGCAATACAAACGTATCGTGTAGATCTGTCCATCTTTTCTCGAAATCTATTTTGAGAAATCCAGATGGACCTCGCCGAATGGTTGCCCCGGTGCATTCCAATACCAATTGGAACCACTGTACATCGAATATGATCATGAAGAAGCTATGATAATCCACTGAGAAAACACTTTTCAAGTTCCCAAAATACTCCATCTCATATATAATGGTGTTTGGATCCATGGCTCGCCATCGGATCTCTTGCTCGAACTTTGTCATGTTACCAATCCATTGTGAAGTGCATTTTGTTGATGCGCTTGACGCAGAAGTGAATTTTGTTGATGCGCTTGATGCAGAAATGTTGCCTATGTGACCACATTGCATTGTATATTTTGTACTGTACATTGAAACAATTAGATTAGTTGTCACATATAAAATCTAGATATGATAGCTTATAAAATATGACGTCATCTTCGTACTACATTCCCTCAAGAATTCCCACTCCTT
Organism: Lygodium microphyllum; assembly: GCF_053477565.2. Lineage (NCBI taxonomy): Eukaryota > Viridiplantae > Streptophyta > Polypodiopsida > Schizaeales > Lygodiaceae > Lygodium > Lygodium microphyllum. The sequence goes on along the minus strand of NC_141163.1, from coordinate 76,810,531 downwards.
AATAGAGACCCCCACCCCTTCGCAAGAAGTTGTGTGATCAAAGCTCCATGTAACCATCGCATAGACATAAACTGCAACATCTTCTCCATGCCCTCAAGTTATCAAATTGGTTGATCAAAATTCCAATTGTGATTCTTCTTGATCTTTCCTGGCCTGCTTGTACCTAGCGAGTCATGTCTCCATGGATGCATGATGCAACATACACAAGGAGGTGGATCTGTCGTGAGCGTACTAGTGGGTAGATACTTCTCAAACAGACAAACCATCTCCATCGCTCCCCGCCTTACAAATTCAATAGAGGATATCTTGGTCTCCTTCTGTGAGATCCATTGCACTAAATTTGACAACTTGTAAATCACCCTGCATATTTTTGGAGTGAGGCATCCCACAATTGCAATCAGTAGTACAAACGGCCACAAATGAAGAAGCATTACAAACACCAACTAGACACTAAATAGAAAAATACGCAAGTCACTTACAATCGAGACATGTACAAACCTGACATATCTTATGCTAATCATGGGATTTTAGCCCTGATAGCTGATCATCTTTAGAGAAATTGGATCTGAGGGAACACATCATACTCGTCGAGGTGCGAATAGACCCAATAATTTGCTTCAAAATGTTCTCTTCTTTAGTGGACAAAATCCAAGGAGTGCAAGGTAGTTGCAAGCAACCATTAGTGCTACTCGACAGTGGCCAAAGTACCTCCATCTTACCTACCTCTTCAAATCCATTCATGCCCCTGCAATGTCTCTCTTTCATGTGATGTGATTCCATAACAAGCTACCCACATTCTTAAAAATATGCATTGAATCCAACAAGTGGTTGATCTATAAGTGGGTCCAATATGGCAACTCATAGAAAACTGAGAACGGTCGCATTCCATTTGGATGTGACTTCATGTGGACCATTTTCAACTCGTACTAGCTTTGGGTGTTCATTCATGCTAGAGGTCATCCAAGAAAACCTTCCCTCAACTCATGACCCTCCAGTAAGAAAGCAATGTGTCCTTGGTATACCATCTTCTTCATGATTCGTGACCTTCAAAAGTCTAACTAACTATGGCCCACACAAAGGACATGCATGATAACCTGAGGTAACCAGACGTGTCCCAACACCCTTATTTAGTAACACAAACTTGAACAAGCTATGTTAGATATCACCAATGAGAATGGAAATCTACTTACTTGAGCACTCCCCGAATTCCAAAAATCCATGCATGGTCCACATGAGAATGGCTCATATATTGGTGGACCGTTGACCATCGCGCTTTCTCATATCTTCCACGGTGACACCCTCCTCCCACAAAATCTTAAGCTCATCAACTAATGGACAGATATAGACATCCATATTCTTGACTTTGTAGCACCCATGAATGAGCAAGCTAAGGATCAAGTGTCCTTTCTTCATAGAAAGCCATGGCCGAATGTTGTAGTTAACAAGGACTTCAAGCCATACACTGTAAGAGTTGAGCAGAGACTAAATGAATTCATGCCATCCATAGCAAGACCGAGCTGAAGATTCCTCAGCTCTCGTAAAAAGTGTGGAAAGGTAGAGTCAATGCGGTTCCATGCACTTGAATACGGTAATATTCATTGGATTCCATCTATGGATCTATTCTGTGCATGCTACGTTGTCAAGCTCGCCATGCCTAATGTACGAAAAAAGTGACATACATGTGATATAAGTGGAAAGTGTCTAAGAAATTTTTGAGGGATGGTTTTTCCTTGCAAGTCATATCGATACCTGTGAGCACCACACTTTGGACATGTCTTCATAGTCCCGTAGTGATGCTAGGAGGCATATTCCACGGTGGATGCTGTGAGGTTTTGTGGTGGATTCCATAAAACTATATTTATTTGTCGAGGCTTATACACAAGGTGGATTCCCTATGCGAGAAGTTAACGAGGACGCCTGTCCTTTTTGGGAGTCATGTTAATTTAATGTGAAAGTGGGTGATTCCATAGCAGGTGATTCCGCAAAATACATATTTAAATTAATGAACATTTATGAGATTAGAGTATGTACTCATATTAAATTAAGGTTAGGAAAGAGTTCCAACCTATTTATTTATTTTGTAGCTGAAGACTGCTAGGAATTCACTTTTGTCGGTTTAATTTTATTATTTTCTAACAATTGTGAATGCTTTAGTTGATGTGTAGAGCAGGTGGCGGTGGCGGTGGGAAGCACGGGGCAATAGCGTGTATTCAAGTTACCTAGAAGAATTTATCATTTTTTATGAACGTGCGTCTTATCATTAAAGGGGTGGCGCTAATATTTATTTAAGTGTGCTTATTTATTGAAGCACTTGATAAATATTTATTATTTTGTACGCGCATGGGTGCATGATTTAAATATTCATTATTGGACATTGTATTTGGGCACATCCTGACTCGTGGGCTGCCCAACTGCTTTATTCTTTATTTGGACAAAAGCAAGTACAAAAGCGAAAGCATGCTAATTATAAAATTGGGCTATTTTTTAGCTTTGAGATGAATAAATTTATAAATACATGGCTTGTGGAGCGCTCATGCAAGGCATGGGGGAAGATTGTACCCAATTGGTCTTTTTGCCTCATGTTGTGCAAGTCTATTCTCTTGATTTTTGAGCTTTAAGTAGAGTTCTTTGTTCTTGGAGACCTTCTGGTGCTTGCTACGTACGCATCCAGCATCATCCGATTTGTGCATTAGTGGTATTAGAGCGAAGCTGAGATCAAGGGCTTCCAATCGCTTACCATCTCGCGCGAAGGCAAAGCTCCTGGAATGAACGGGCTCTACAATCAATCTTGCAACAATCTGTCAATACCAACATGTTCCTTGCGGTGAAGAACCCCCTGTTGTGCTGTTGGATTACGAAGGACCAGTCTCTGCTGTGATGGAGGACCACCCAGGAAGCTTCTTCATCAACATGTTTTTTATTCTTAGAGCAGAGAAGAAATATAAGTGAATTTAAGCTTTAAAGCTTAAGAAGATTTATAATAAAGCTTAATTCCTCAAAAAATTTAGCATCTATGACGGCAGTATCTTCTCAACGACGTTAAATCCGTCAATGATGTCCTGTCGTCCCGATTCCATTCATTAAAATTTTCAAGCTTTGTAATAAAGCTTAAGACTCTAAGCTTTCTAAAGCTTCAAAGTCAATCTTAAAATTTCCCTCTAGCGGGTATTCACATGGAGTTCTTCTACAAATCAAGTCGAACCGGTTTTATAACTCCCTGCAAGCCTCTGTTCACACTCGTGCTGTGACAGAGATAATTTCTAGCAAACAGATTGCTATACGTAGACTACACATGCAAAGTATTCATTGAAGATGGATTTCATCAACTTCCACATTTGCAAAGAAGAAAGATCGCAAAAATCCTTTTTTTTTTTAACAAGCCTTGTAAACCCGACTTTGAGCTATGCTCATCCTACTAACAAGATTTCAAGTGTGTGAGGTTATTTGAAATTTTGCAGAATGACCGATCAAAATATGGAAGATTTTATAGCCGAAGGTGATTTATCGAAACCCAGAATGGAGCAAAATTTGGACCTAATTATGATGCAGCTTCAAGAGGAATGAAGAGCATGAAAAACTTTGCCAGGTCAACTGTCCATTCTTTAACGATTTACTACTGATCAAGATGGACCGCAACCTGAAGATGTTATAAGACGTATAACCAACGTGACACTTGAAGCACAATCTATCCGGAAAGAAGCCAAGATAAGTAAAAGAAATTTTAAATTCCATACTTTTAATGGGTTACGCGATGGAAAGACTATTCTCACTTTTATCAGTCAATTTCATGATTATTTCCATGAAGAACAGTATGCCGAAAAAGACAAACTCAAGTGTGTCACTAACCATTGAGTGGACAGAGCATCACTGTGGGTGGACTGTTGTCCGCAAAAGCATTGATTGTCCTACTACTTGGGAGTCTTTTCAAAAGAAATTTTTGCAGAATTTTCTTCCACCTCAATTCCACGAAAAAGCAATCAAACAGTGGGATCTTCTACAACAAAGAGATAGTGAGCCTATTTCACAATATACCGAGTGTTTCTGGAATGCCTTATTGCAACTTCGAATGCTCGAAGATGTACCTGAGGCAACCCATAAGCGCAAGTTTATGTTTGGTTTGCTTGGTCACTTCTATGCAGATGTGAACATGTTCAAGCCAACGACTCTTGAAGATGTGATTTCCTTGGCCCATGATGCTGAAGACAAAATTCGAGGACGAGAGAAGCGACCACAATAATTCCAAACTAACGATAACTTTGGTACAAAGCAATTCAATTCTAACTTTTGAATATTCAATCAAAACCGTTTTGTTCCATCTTCATTCCGTAAATCTTGGACACGACCCCCTGCTTTACCATCGAACACAAATCCAAATCCTAAGCCATCTTTCCAGCCAAATCTCAGCATTCCTAAACTCCCCGTTATTACCAATAATGTTTCCAAAGACAAATCCATATTCTACTACAAGTGGCATCAACCGGGACATCAAGTGGTGAATTGTCAATCCAAAAAGCCAACTATTCACATCAACTACTTGGGAGCGACTGAAGATGAAGACCATGAAGAAATGCCAGATTTCACAGAAGACAATGACGATATTGGAACTACTTCAGACACTTTATCAAGTATGCCAAATCTTCATTCTTTATTAACAATGAAATGGCTTGTGCATGGTAGAGAAAAGATTATTTTATATGATGACGGGAGCACACGCGATTTTATTTTTGCAAAATTGGTCAAAGAATTGAATTTACATACTGTTTCGACTCATTATCGCATCAAGGCTGCATTCTTAGGCACTAGATACAATGGGACACAAGAAGTGCATGACTTAGAAATTAAAATTGGTGATTATGCTGAATGCAGAAATTTCTTAGTCGTGCCTTTGCAATCTATTGACATTATCTTAGGAATGCCTTCCTGATATAGATTATTCCACGCATTCAATGAAGATTCATTCTAATGGGAAACAAATCACATTGCATGGTACACACGCCCTTGATAATTTTCCATTGCTTAGTCATACATAGGCTAAACGTCCATTAAGAAAAGATAGCAAATCTTGCTTAATATGGGTGAATGAAATTGAAGCAAAGGAAAATCAGATGCATCCTAGGCACACACAATTTCTTTCACAATTTAAAGATTGGTTTTGATGTTGACTTACCACCTGGCTTACCACCTACACGTCCGGAAGATCATAAAATAGACTTAATACCAGGTTCTCAACCACCATGTAAAGCACCTTATCGACATAACCAAATTGAACAGAAAGAAATTCAAACCCAAGTTGAAGAATTGTTAACCCAAGAACTCATTAGGCGCAATAGTTCTCCTTTCGATGCACCTGTCCTATTAGTTAAAAAGAAAAATAACATCTATAGAATGTGCATTGATTATTATGCCCTAAATAAGATCACTATCAAGAATAGATATCCGATCCCTAGGGTAGATGACCTTATGGATAAACTACAAGGGACTACAATATCTAGCAAGATAGATCTTAAATCTGGATATCATCAAGTACGATTGGACAAACCTGATATTTTCAAAACTGCATTTAGGACTCAATTTGGACTTTATGAATTCTTTATTATGCCATTTGATTTAACTAATGCACTAGCCACATTTAGTCATATGATGAATCGCATATTTTTTAAGCATCAGCATTGTATCATTGTTTTCTTTGATGACATGTTGGTTTTTAGTAAAAATGAGAATAAGCATTATGAACATTTATCCTTGGTTTTCAAATTATTGAAAGAGAATCAATCATATGCTAATCCTGACAAGAGTGAATTTTTCTAAACCCACATTGAATATTTAGGACATATTGATTCATCTAAAGGTATTAAAGTTGATCCTAAAAAGATAAAAGCAATTTTGAATTGGCCAATACCTAAAAACGTGCATAAATTATGTTCTTTCTTAGGTCTTGCTAGCTTTTACAAAAAATTTGTGAGAAATTTTTCATTACTTGCATTAACTTTGACAAAATTATTAAAGAAAGGTATTGTGTATCATTGGTCTAAAAATTAGCAAAAGTCTTTTGATTTATTGAAGCATGCCTTAACACATGCTTCTGTATTGCAATTACCTGACTTTAATAGACCAATCTTCCTAGTATTCACTGACGCTAGTGGATCTGGAATAGGAGCTGTCCTTATGCAAGATTCACATCCTATAGCCTACTCTAGTTGCAAACTTAAACCCTCTGAACTCAAGTATTCTACCTATGATAAGGAATTGCTAGCAGTAGTATAAGCTTTACGACAATGGAAACACTATTTAATGGGATCTGAATTCATGATCAAAACTGACCAACAAAGTATCAAACTTTTCCTTAGTCAGCCACAAATCTCTGACCATCATATTAAATGTGCTACTTTTATTCAAAGTTTCCACCCACTTATCCAATATCAACCCAGAAAAGAAAATGTTGTTGTCGATGCCTTGAGTAGAAGACCGACTATTCATAATATCTCTGTGATATCTTTGAATTCCCTTATCCCTATAAAAGATGCTTATGACCAAGTCCCCAGTTTTCAAGCTGATTAGAATAAATTAATTGCAAATAACTAGATTCCAATAAATTCATTGTCTTATTCTGACGGATTTATGTTTTATGAGAAAAGGTTGTGCGTAATTGTTCCATTTCGATCGTTTGTGTTACACGACATTCATTGTCCTCCATATCAAGGCCATAGAGGCATTATTTCTACTTTACGTACATTGGTTGAAGATTTTTACTGGCCACAGATGGAATCTTATGTTTCTAACTTTGTATCTGAATGTTTAATTTGTCAAAGAGTTAAGCGACACCATGGTAAGCAATATGGTTTGTTAATACCTTTACCAATTCCAAAAGGACCATGGGAATATATTTCAATGGATTTTATTACTGGTTTGCCTAACACCCAAGCTAATCATGATATGATTTGGACTATTGTAGATCGGTTTAGCAAACAAGCATATTTCATTCCATGCAAGAAAACATTAACTCCATCTCAAGCTGCTCAATTGTTTTTAAAAACTATTTTCACTAACCATAGTTTACCAAAAGTTATTATTTTTTACCGTGATTCTAGAATTTGCAATAATTTTTGGACTACTTTGTTTGCTAATTTAGGTATAAATATTGATTTTTCATCTATATTTCATCTTGAAACAAATGGGCAAACAAAAGCTATAAACATTACAATTTTGGATCTTTTATGTGCATACACAATTTCAAAACCACAAACATGGGATATACACTTGCATTTACTTCAATTTGCATACAATAACACACCACATACAGCTACACAAAAAGCACCATTTGAAATCATTTATGGATATAGATTGCCTACACCTGTTACCTCATTGTCAAATAAAGTTCAAGTTGGTGATGATATTGTCAATATGCATGCTACTATTTTTACTCAAGTTAAAGACATGATTGCCAAAGCCCACCAATCATACACAAAACACGCTAACAAGAAAAGAAAAGCTATGAGTTTCAAAGTTGATAATTATGTTTGGTTATGCATTGAAAAGATAAGATTACAAAGTGTTGAGAAATACCCTGTTGTAAAGCTAGCTCCTAGATTTTATGGACCCTTCAAAATCATTCACAAAATCAATGACAATGCATTCACAAAATCAATGCATTTAAATTAGAATTATCCCAACACTGGAAAATCCACAATACTTTTCATATCAATTTGTTATGACCTTTTAAAGGCCAACTACATGTACACCCTGTATATGAAAACCATCCTTTGTCAGAATAAGAAACTAAAATCCTTGAACCCGAAACTATTCTAAACACTGATTTCATGGCCAGTAGAACTGATTTTATGGACCCTTCAAAATCATTCACAAAATCAATGCATTTAAGTTAGAATTACCCCAACATTGGAAAATCCACAATACTTTTCATATCAATTTGTTATGACCTTTTAAAGGACAACTACCTGTACACCCTGTATATGAAAACCCTCCTTTGTCAGAATAAGAAACTAAAATCCTTGAACCCGAAACTATTCTAAACACTGATTTCATGGCCAGTAGAACTGGCCATAGATATTCTAGATATTTGGTAAAGTTTAAAAATCATTCTGTTGAAGAGGCCCAATGGATGCACGCTCGTTACCTAAGTGCTTACCCCTCACTAGTCACTCCACATTGAGCTAATAGCAATTGAGGACAATTGCTATCCTACCCTGGGGGTATGATGCCATGAGGCATATTCCATGGTGGATTCCATGAGGTTTTGCGGTGGATTCCTTGTGCGAGAAGTTGATGGGGACGCCTGTCCTTTTCGAGTGTCATGTTAATTTAATGTGCAAGTAGGTGATTCCATAGTGGGTGATTCTACAAAATACACATTTAAATTAATAGACGTTTATGAGATTAGAGTGCACACTCATATTAAATTAAGGTCAGGACATATTTCCAACCTATTTATTTATTTTGTAGTTGAAGACTGCTAGGTATTCACTTTTGTTGGTTTAATTTTATTATTTTCTAACAATTGTGAATGCTTCAGTTGATGTGTAGAGCAGGCGACGGTGGCGTTGGGAAGCACTAGGCAATAGCGTGTATTCAAGTTACCTAGAAGAAATTATCATTTTTTATGAGCGTGCATCTTATCACTAAAGGCATGGCACTAATATTTATTTAGGCGCACTTATTTATTAAATCACTTGATAAATATTTATTATTTTATATATGCATGGGTGCATGGTTTAAATATTCATTATATTGGACATTGTATCCGACTCTTGGGCTATCCAACCACTTTATTCTTTATTTGGACAAAATCAAACACAAAATCTAAAGTATGCTAATTGTAAAATTGGGCTATTTTTGAGCTTTGAGATTAATAAATTTACAAATGCATGCCTTATGGAGCGCTCACACAAGGCATGGGGGGAGATTGTACCCAATTCGTCTTTTTGCCTCATGTCGTGCAAGTCTATTCTCTTGATTTTTGAGCTTTAAGTAGAGTTCTTTGTTCTTGGGGACCTTCCAACGCTCACTACGTATGTATCTAGCATCCGATTTGCGCACCATGTAGTCTCCTCAAAACAACACGCAATTGTTGACACATGCATGGATGTTGTTGTAGTCCATGCAAGTTTTTGTAAAACATGTCACGCATCATCACGAGATTCAAGTATGGTATTTCCAAGTGGTAATATATGATACTTTAGCAGCCTGAAAAAAAATCATTAAATACCTTGAAAAAACACATGTGTTTTTTATAATGGAGTCAAAAAGATCAATGGAGTGAACGTAGAATATACCTAAACAACTCGGTCACACTCACATTGCTCCACCCGTATTTTGCCTGCACACTTAGGAGTGCAAGCAGTGTCTTCACACAAGATACTCAACACCCATTATATAATGGTATGGACCCTTCCTCTCTTAGCGGATCAGATGACTCAGCATCCATAGGCATCAATGCATCGATCATTGCCTCCATCTCAGGCTCCAAGATTGGAGGAAGGTCCAAAAGGCTGATTGTCTCCTTTGGTATCGAGGATGTATACTAAGTCGTGCCTTCCAAGTGGTGGATTGGCTCAGGCACTCCATCCATCGCATGCACACAAACTCTTCTAACTAGCCACAATAGGTGCATTCCTCTTTGGGATGAAGCGTCACCTCCCTATATAAATTTTACGGGTAGGTCTAATGTTTTTATATATGATATTCAATTAGTTTGCAAATGTAAGGCATGATTGATACACACTTTTCTTACTGTTTGCTCAAAGTCTGAGAACGCCTGATCAATGATCTTTGATTATTGAAACTCACCAAAGCATCTTGCGTGTTCTATAGACAAGCGACGTTTTCGTTTGATTGCCAACTTGCATTAAGAGCAAGGACACGGGACATGCTGATTAAGATACATCTCGCAATCTTGGACATCATGACCATCATTGTTTTCCATTTGGTCTATGTTATGACAAACAACAAGTTTTTTGTTCTCTTTCTCTTTTTCTTTTTTTATTTGCCTCCCTTCATCCTTCTTTGCTTCTCTCTCCCCCTCTATTTCTATAAATGTTTCTTTATCCCCCCCATCTTCCCTCCCCACTCTCACTTATTCTCTCTTTTTCTTTCCCTAGGCTTCTTTTATCTATGTCTTTCTCTCATTTCCTCTTCATTTGCACTCGACCCATCTTGCTAAAATCAAAATCAAAGATAAGAAATAAAAAACTCATAAAACAAGACTTTGAAAGACTCTCTCTCCCCACCCCTCTTCATGCCTCTCTTCCTCCTCTACCAATCTCTTTCTATCATTTTGTTCTCTCTAATTCTCTCGTTGTTTCCGTTTTTCTCTAACTTTCTCTTGCTCTCTATTTGTTGTTTTCTCTACCTCTCTTTTTCTCCCTCTTTTTGTCTCTTTTTCTCCCCTTCTCTTTCTAGCTCTCTCTCTTTTTCCACTCTCCTTCTTCTCTTTACTTCACCCTTTTATCCACCTCTCCCTTCATTCTCCATTTTTCATGTTCTCTCCCACCTCTCTTTCTTTCTCTCTTTCTCTTTCTTTGTTGCCTCTCTCTTTGTTTCTCTCTGCCCCCTTGTTGTTTTCTCTCATTTCCCTCTCTCCCTCCCTTTCTCTCTCTCTTTCTCTCTTTCTTTGTTATCTTTTATCCTCTCTCTCTCTCTCTCTCTCTCTCTCTCTCTCTCTCTCTCTCTCTCTCTCTCTCTCTCTCTCTCTCTCTCTCTCTCCCTTTTCCTTCTCTCTTCTCCCTCTCTCCTTTCCTCTCTTTCTCCCTCAATGCATCTCATTCTCAAGAAAAACCAAAAAAAAAAAAAGAAGAAAGCATAAAAACAAACCAAGAGGAAGCAATGTACCTATTGCAAAGACCCGAGGATGGATTCTTCATCTCCTCTTCCTCACGACGTCCCCTCTTTCTCCCTAGTGCACTTCTCCCTCTTCTTCTCGTACAGTGGCAGCGGCGGAGGTGAGAAGATCTCATTCTATCTCTTTCTCTCTTCCTCTCCCTCTCCCTCCCAAAGCCACAATCTCTTTTTCTCTCTCTCAAACTACTTGCAGAAAAATGCTACACTCGGGTTTTTAACACTTTTTTTCTTAGAGTGGTCTCGCTATTTGCATTGCAAATTGCTATAGTGACACTACTATTTTGCATTGGAAACCACCGTGGCTAAACCCCCATTCCCTTATAGTAATTTTCATATAAGAGAGATGATGGTATTAGAAGATCAAAGAGATCGGATTTGGTTCTTGGATATGGTTCATCTAGTGATTTTTGTGGACCTATGCCCACGGTCTTGTTGGGTGGATGTTTGTATTTTGACACTCTCATAGAATAATGATAGTAGAAAGGTTTTGGGCTTGCCCTCTTCATTAAAAGAGTGATGTGCTAGATGCATTTCAAAGTTCTTAGCATAGAATCAGTGTCAAGAAAAGTACTTTAGCGCTTAAGAATTGAAAATGGTAGTGAATACACTTCTCAGGCCTTTACAAGCATTTATGAAAGTCGTGGTATCTAAAGAAAATCCATACAAGACATTCATGCTAAAGCAGAGTGTTGGATATGAAGGTCACACTTCGTGGCAAAGCAAACACCAAATTGCCATTATACGACTTCACTTAGTTGTTGCTGTTGAGCTAAGCAAATCCATGAAATAAAAACCTTTCTATACATTGTAGATAAGGATATTATAATTCTCTTCCTCATGGAATTTGATGTGTAGTCCAAAATGGATTTGATTTAGTGAGTTATCTTTTCTTAGATGAAAATGTCAATCCCATGTGCAAAAAAAATTTCTCATTGCATGTTAAGATGGATCATGTGATTCTCATTAATCAAAGTGTAGAATCTACATGTTATCATATAACTGCAAGCCAATAAAGATAAAACTCTCTCTATACATTGTTTAGGGCTTAAAGTTTAGCAATTTCTTGTGCTTCGATGGGCGGTCCTTCGCAAGTGTTCAGAGTTTAGGATTTAGGGCTTGGTTTAGGACTTAGGTTTGAAGGTTCAAGTTTTAGTATTTAGGGTTTAATGTTTAGGGTTTAGGGTTTAGGGTCCTCCTCTGCTTTGATAGGGAAAGTACATTGCAAAGTGGATAAAAAGCTCTTAATATAGCAGTACAAAAGAACAAAATTCTTTATACACAATTACCAAGAGTTGTCAATTGGAGGATTCTAAATTATTTGAATGATGCATTAAAAACATTATTTTTTGTGTTAATGTGACAGGATCTAGGTTTTACTAAGAATTCAAGTTGACCCATATATAAAAAATGATTCAAAACATGTATATAGAGGTGGATATCATCTAGCTTAATAATGCTAGGATAGTAGATGGGGTGTTGATAGGGATTTAGTGAGCTATAGAGTTTAGGATTTAAGGTTTAGGGTCTAGAATTGGAGTAAAGTTTTAGCATTTAGGATCTAAGGTTTTTGGTTAGGTATTATGGGGTAAAGAGCTAAGCATTGAGGATTGAGGATTGAGAATTGAGGATTGAGGATTGAGGATTTAGGATTTAGGATTTAGGATATCAACCATTAGAAAACATGGCAAGCAATCATCACACACTTCTATACACATGACAATCTATGTGTCAAAATGGTTTTTTCAAATAAAATGAACATGTATGTGTCTTTGATCATTTTTCAAAAACCTTTCTTGTATTTTTATTTTTAATCATTAAAGGATAAATAAACAAAGGAAAGTACACACGCACGCACGCACGCACGCACACGCACATGCACACGCACACTCACACGCACGCGCACGCACGCACGCACGCACGCACGCACGCACGCACGCACGCACGCACACACACACACACACACACACACACACACACACACACACACACACACACACACACACACACACACACACACACACATACACACATAGAGCAATGTTCAAAGACCTACAAGTTTTTTATTTGTGGAGCACTTAGAGAACAAGAAGTGACCATTTGCTTCCATCTCAAAGGTATGGAGTCATTTTCCTTTGATACTATTAATATTTGTTCCTCTATTAATGCTCCAAGAAACAATTTTATTGCCATTGTAGTTTTTGTAGAAATCGATGTTTTCTCCACACTGAATGTAGCATTTCACATAGTTTTGAATGGTTTAGGGGTCCTTCTTAACACAATTTCTAACGTGAGTTTGGACATGGGGGCTATAAACATGTACGCAACATTGTTGTTAACACATAAACTCTATTGTGTGGATTGTACAGTGTAGCCCTATAGTGACAAAGAGGAGAGGAGAAAAAAGAGGCAAAGTTAGGAAAATATTACAAGTATGAGTCCTTATATTTCTTTTGATGTTTAGTTAGATTTCTAGTATTTATTAATGCTAACCTTTATTGCATTGATTGAGAGGATAAAGGTGATTATTTGAGCCCCTAGTTAACATCATTAGGATTTTTTGGGACTGATGTGAGGATGTGTTGAGTGTAGCATTGCTTATGTGTATGCACATAGTGTTTGCATTGCCTATGTGTGTAAGATATGCATATAGGGGGTATATGCATATACACAATACATAGCATATGAGTATGTGTATGTGTATGCAATGTGTCTCTAGCCTACATAGCCTAGCCTATGTATGGCCTATGCATAGTTTATCTGTGGCTTATGCATACCCTATACATAGCCTATGCATGGCTCATGTGCATAGCCTAGATAGCCTTGCCTATGCATAGCCCATGCATAGCCTTAGGCTATGCGTGGGCCATGCATTGGCTAGTACTACAAGGGATTAAGCCTGTAGGCACTCATATTGACACATTTTTTAGACCGCGAAAAAACTTAGAGGCGTGTCTACAGCTATTAAAAAAGTGTGTTAGGAGACCCACATCCTAAATCATATTTAAATGTCAAAATATATGTGTACTTTTTTTCAAAGTGTTACACATGAGTAAGCTTTCAATGTTAACATTTAATTAAATGATTGATTATATGCACTATGACCTATAATTTTCATGCTTTGTAACACATGAATATAAATATGTTATATGCAAAAAAAGGGAACTTATTGGCTACAGACCTATGGCTTACAGCCATAGTTCTACAACCATCACATCCCTCTTTCTTTTTCTACCTTTCTTGCACACTTATTTGGATGATGTCAGCTCTACAAGTTACACGCATATCTTAAGAAAATATTACACACATTAATGTAGATTGAGATAGTTAAATGTACACAACAAAAATGACCAAGAGTAGTTGATATTACTTGAAATATACAAAAGATGTATATATGATTTTGTATTAACCTTGTATGGCTTCTAGTAATGAAGAAACTACTATGTATCGATAAAACTTAAAACAACCATAAACTTTGATATGGAATGACTTCTACGAGTATATCACTTCACCTTACACCTTTGTGAAATTGATGAAAATTCAATCTCCATGTTTCTCCATCAGGAATTCCTAACAATATCTCAAAAGAATCAATAAAGGCAAGACCTTCAACATGTAACATCCTTAATTACTTTAATTTCTAAATTACATAATGTTGTACTAAACTTACTATCAATCTTACTAGAAAATGTGGGATGTATGGCCATGGTCTAAAGTCTAGTGTTTGGGGCCATTTTCATGCTAGGAAAACAGTCATAGAAAAATGGCCCCAAATAGTAAACTTCACACTAGGGCCATTTAGATCACATTTTTTAAAAAGATTTCATATGTGCCATCCTTTGGACCCGATGCACCTCTTGGTCAAGTTTAATTGCATTTATGATAACTCTAGGTCAATTAGGAATCATTTTTTTGTTGGATAATTTAATCTAGGATATACTTTGCATTGATGATTTTTCATTGCATCAAGGAGGATCAATGCATGTAGATTGAAGCAAGGACTCAACCTTGAAGGAGAGTAGATCAGCCACTTAGTTGCAGGCGGTGGCAAAATACCCAAACAAGCCACCTATAAGAAAAGAAAAGCTAAGTACCAATGTGCCACTAAGAATAATTACTTTTGTCCAACACTTAAGGCTAGAAACCCTAGCACTGTAAAAAAGCATTTTCTATATAGTGGTCTCACTCTACATACCCTTATTTTCAAGTTCTTAATCTTAAAACATCTCCTTTATAACTTGTCGAGCACTCTAGATGCTTCACCCTAGGACATGACCAATCTAACAACAACAAAAGAAGTTAAATATAACATGTGACTCCTTACTCGAAAAGTCAGCCTACAAGAGCTCCTGATGTAGTAATAGATTATTTGATATAAACCATTAAGGCCACTAGATATGAATTTTTCTCAACTCTCTAATCTAATTGTAACCCTCTTTGCTTTTAGATTAGGAAAAACTTAATATTTAGTATGTTTCTTTCTTTCTGGATCTCCTTAGATTAGTTCTCTCTCTCTCTCTCTCTCTCTCTCTCTCTCTCTCTCTCTCTCTCTCTCTCTCTCTCTCTCTCTCTCTCTCTCTCTCTCTCTCTCTCTCTCTCTCTCTCTCTCTCTCTCTCTCTCTCTCTCTCTCTCTCTCTCTCTCTCTCTCTCTCTCTCTCTCTCTCTCTCTTAAAATCACATACATGTGTGGGTTTTCTCATGTACATAGTTCTTTTTCCTCCATAGTGTAAGACAAATTCTTATAATAAATGCTTAATACTAATATGCTCTATACTAAATGCTCCAAATTGCATGCCATCTTCTGAAGTGCTTTAAGGGTACAAAGTGCAAATTTTCTTTTCTTTTCTCCTTGATCATGTAAACCCACAAGCTTGGGGGGTTCACTATATATGTATCCTCTATGTAACGTGCGTTCATGGCCTATTTATAAATATCCTAATCTGTGAATTTTTCTTGAATAAAACACAACCCTTTTCTATTCAATCTGTAAGTAACCCATTTATATGACACCCTTCTATATGTAAATGTATAAAAATGGTGTTTTAAAAACCCCTTATTTTGAGCTCACATTATATATACATATATTTATGAGTGACCCCCCCAAGCCCACAAGCTAATGTGAGGTGCCTCCTCCAATACGCCCGAAGGAGTCCTCTTAGTAGTCGACCGAAATTCATATCTATGCACATCACCATCCAGTCTCCCCATGGGAAACCTAGGACTTAGTCGAACATGGGAATCTCGGTTCTACTTCACAGGGGAAGCATGGGCAAGTCAGCCCTAACAACAATCTAACGACCAACTAAGAAAGACCACTCTGTAATCAATCAAAGGCACGAGTGAGGTTAACACTGCACTTGGTTCAAAGAGAGACTGAGAGACGGGGAAGAGTGTAGCTCGATCCCCCTACCATAAGGTAAAATCTCAGCTCTGCCAGCCCCCTAAAATAGTGTTAAGCCTAGTAACTAATCCTACTGATATTGGGAGGGTCACGATTTAATCAACTCTATTTAGTGTTGGTGGAAAGTTACCTGACTTATCAGATCCACCCAACGATAGGCATTTGTTCATCCAGGATCGAAGCCTCCCACTTTTCTCGACTGGGTTTGCTTAGTTTTCTAATTACCAAAGCATACTACCAGGTTGTTTGGGTATATAAAATCAGCTACCTTTTATTACTCCATTAAACTGGGTTCGTTAAAATCAATCTTTAGCACATAACAAACAATTCAGAAATCAGATACTTTATTTCATAGTAACATCCAGAACTATCACTCTACAGAGTGGTACAAAATCCATCTTTCTACAAAAAGACACTGTCCAATCTAGGATAGGACCTTCTAATCCCTCGAGATTGGGTTGTATGTGATCACACTCACCGTCCGTAGTCAACAGGGAATTTACTAGCTCAAAGCCCCTCTAAGATTCCCTGAGCCTCAGGAGCCATTCTACATAACAGGGGCACTTATCACTCGGCCCTTTGCCCTCTCAGGTGATCGAGTGATCAAAAACCAAAAACACCTACCTCCCTCGTGGGAGCATAGGAACCCCACGCACAAGTGAGTTTTTCCACACTTTGTAGAGTGTTGGGAAGCATTGGGTTGGGGACTGCAATGTCCTGAACCACCACAATCCAACAACTCGACTGGTTGTGCAAGCCCGAAATCATAAGAGACATAATTCATCATTCACAAATCCAAAATCAGTCATAACCATAAAATATTTTTAACACACTTGTCAATGTATGCATTGCATAGAATCTATCCCCCTCATCAATTCTCGTGTACTTTTCTAAAAAGCAATTGATAATACTAATATTTTTTGTAAGTTTAAGTAAGTTCTAACTGATCGTAATCCTTTTCTTATGTACTAACCAGATTATCTCCATTCAGCCATCTATCGTGATTACAGGTTATGACCCCGCAACCTCAATTTGTTGTGGAATTATTGATCCTTCGGGTTGAATGGATTCCGCTTGCGCTTCAACTTCGTGTTGAGTTCCCACATTAGCGGCCACTTACTCACATTGGGGAGCTCTCCAAGCATGACCTCACTCAGTGTTAACCCCAACACAAAGAAAGAAAAAGGAAATAAAAAAGATGCAGGGCAAAGGTGGAAAAAAAGGTAGCTCGACTGAAGAAAGAAGAGGAGAAAAGCCCAAAAGCGCAAGGGCAACCTTAAAAGTCCAAGGCACCTGCAAAAAGGGAAAATGTGCATTTTAAAATGCAAAGGCGCACCCTGAAATCTTGTAAAAAAGTGCCAGGCAATGGAAAATCCAGAAAGCTAAAATAAAGGACAAAGACAAAGGCCAAGGCAAGAGAAATGGAAGGCAAAGGCACACCAGGAAAAGCGCAAGACAAAACTTGTGTAAAAGAGTGCAAGCACACCGCGGTTTAACTCAAGGAGCACCAGTCTCTCACCCGTGCAATTTGTAAATATAGATGGGCGATGGAAAGGAAGCTAGGAAGATAGAAGGACAATGGGAAAAAGGGCCTAGGCTACGGCCGGCCATGTAAAAAAAGGAAAAAGGGGATGACCGCCCAAAAGGGATTTAGGGTTTTGTATATAAAGTTGAAAAGTGAATGAGAAGCTCATTCTTGTGTGTGGCAAAAAGTGGCTCTCCTCTTCTCCTTCTTCTTCTTGTTCTTGCTTGCTTGAGCTTGTGCTTGAGAGAGGGAGTGTGAGGGAGTGAGTGTGTGAGGGTGAGGGACCGAGGAGAAGAAGATCTCCATCTTCTCCTCTCTTCTTCTCTTCTCCTCTCTTCTTCTCTTCTCTTCTCTTCTCTTCTCTTCTCTTCTCTTCTCTTCTCTTCTCTTGCTCGCGGTGATGGAGCTTGGAGCGTGGAGCTTGAGGATGGAGCTTACTTGAAGCTTGCACTTGGATCGTGGAGCTACCGAAGTGCATAGGAGAGGAGGTAACTCGAACGGCATGGAGGTAAGCTCACTACACCCGTAGATATGGATGGTGCGTCGGTGGGTATAAGGGCCAAAAGTGGCAAGAAAGGCCACATTGTGCATTGCAGGATTTCAGGAGAGCAGGAGAGAAGAGGAAAGCTTGGTGAGGGGATCCGCTTCAATCTTGGCAACAAAGAGACATTTGACCAGCCTGAGTAATTCTACACCTTCCCCTACAGTAGTAGAACGGATCTGGAGTTGCTCGACAAGGGGGAAGGCCTCTAGCACCCGGCACGATGAATTTCATGAGAGTTGACGAAAAGACGTGCACCGCCCGGCATGTCCGAGTAACAACGACTCTGGTCCGAGGCCCAGACTTGGCCCTCAGACCGCTCGACTCGACCTACTCGGACACTACTACTCGAACGCCCACACTCCGACCGTCCGAATCGAGCACTCGGACTACCTTAGAGTCATGCCTTGGCCCACTCGGCCCTCGGACACCCAGGTTCAGAATGGCCGAATTGTACATTCGGACGGTGGTTACGTATAGCCCTTCCCACTCGGCCCTCGGACGTGCCGAATTGGGCACTTGAACCCTACAATTCGGACCAGTTGGTCCAAGTGTGTAGTTTCACCAACTTTTCAGAAAACTTTACCTGACCCAGCCAACACTCAAGCAACACGAACTGTTAGAAGCCCTTAGAACACTCAGACCTTGATTCTGGCACACGAAATAGGCAAAATCGTAGGGTGTAGCCACTTAGTAGCTAGAGGTAGGCAATTGCGAGACCAGGGACTTAGACACAAATTGCTGAGTGAAAAAGCCTGATTAGACCCAAAAAAGAACGAGGCAATGAATTAGAAAAACTCTGAACCCCGAAATTGACCCCACATGCTACATAGAGCGAAAGCCGCATCGTAGATCCACCACTGGGCTGAAACTTTGAGTAAGTGGTTCACGATTTGGCTAAACAATCCTCCATGCTATGCATGGTTTTTACAGTAATGGCCCCGCAGGCCGGGGAGGGGACTACCCCTCGGACCCCCATAGAGGGGGCTCTGCCCCCTCCGCACCTCCCCCGGTAGGCTGGAGAGAAAACGCGCGCTGCAACAGGTCCTCCAGATTAGGCCCTAGAGTAGTAATGGCTCTACACAAGCATAGATCTTCACTTGCAAAGCAGCAAACAGAAGCCCATACCCAAACAAAGACAAACAAAGACCCTAGAACCTCAACAGGCCAATCTAGCCATCAAGGGAAAAAGGGCCACACCACAAGAACACATGTACATTGTGTTCAAACTGCGTCTAGTCGAAGCAAAATGCAACATCATCAAGCTATCAATGCGAGGATGACTAGACATGACACTCCTGATGATAGATGTACCTTGAGCAGCACTGCATAGACGACCCAAGACCTCAGTAGAGAATCCATGTCTGACTGTGCAATTAGGGACTCAAAGGCATGTATCAGAAGGCTTGAAGCTGTAAACCAAGACCCGGAAGATGAAAGACATAGTGCCACCTGCTTATCTTAGGGTCAAACTCACCGCAAAAAGAGAGCATAGTGTTGATGCTCTCATTGATGAAGGAGTAGATTTCAATGTCTTGACTTACAAAGCATGGACTCTACTAGGTCAACCAAAGCTCAAACCGACTGATGCAACTCTTAATCCTTACGGGGAACACCCACAAGCACTTCTAGGGAAGTGTAGAATCCTTGTAACTATTGAAACAGAAAGCTTTCTAGTCCTATTCTATGTTCCTCCAAATAGCAAGAATTGTGGAAAGGAAATCCTCCTAGGAAGGCCCTTCAAAAAGGCAACGAAGTGTGAAGCCGACTATATAGCATAGAGGATACACCTAACACTACCAGGTGTGAGGATAATCACGACTTTTAGCAAGGATGACCTCACCAAACCTCGAGGGAAGGGCAAGGAGCATTCTGACATACCAAGCAAGCCTAGTGATGAGAGCAAGGAGTTGTTGAAAGAGTTGATACAAGCGTAGGTTAAATGGAGAGAACCAGTGAGTGAGGCCATACTTGAAACAAAAAGGTTAGGAGACAAGGCCAAGGATAGGGTTTGGACTTACAAATATCCTAGAAGACCACGAAAGAAGCCCAAGCCTTATAGACGAAGGCATCGATGGAGAGCTAGCACAATGCCACGATGGATATCCAAGGCGTTGCTTCATGCTCAAGGGTATTATGCAGGCAACCGATGGATTTGGGTACCAAAACCCCCTACTAAACCACCTCGGTCAGGAGCCCAAATTAGGTCAAAAGAAACGAGGCATGCGAGGATCTCTAAACGAGAATCCGAGTCTCGGACCAAAAATATTGGAGTGATTGCACCCCTCACAATCGAAATCAAGAAACCAAACATGACCCATTAAATACTAGATCCTCAGCCTAGCATGCCTAGCAAGCAAATATCAGAGGGATCCGTCGAATGTGCACGAGGTCCACTAGTGGCCAAGGAGCCTTTGACTTCCCAAGGGAACAAGGAGCACCACAGGCACAACGTCACTCATGATAGGGCTGATTGCTCAACAAAGCTAATGATGGAATCCTCCAACAATCACAAGCAAATCATTCAATTGGTGCTAGGTCTACCTAAGAGTCCTAGGTCCCCTACGTCCTCTCTTTCTAAACGGAACCAGGAGGCACAACGACAGCTGTCAATGGCAGGGGCTCACTCCCAACCTCTATCTCCATTAAAGCTTCCAAATGCCCAGGAGGGGAAACATGACACTGGCCGTAGCTCTCGGCCCAAGGATACTCCCGTGCGACCCAATGTGATGGGATCAACTCAGGATCAATCCACACAGGTGAGTGTTCAGAGGACAACAAAAGACACGACCACATCCGATTGCCCCAGGGACTCCACACTGCGATCCACCAAGAGTAACCAACCCACTGGACTAAACTCCCCTGCTCCCAACCAGGGATCGCAGCAGTCTCACAGCCCTCGGCTGTGACCACACCCCTTGCAGAATGTGTCCCTAACACTTCATCTGAGGAGGAGGTGCCACAACCAGTATCCTTGACAACTCCAATCCGTCCCAAGCACCTAAAGCCTAGGCTCGAGGAGGAACCCCTCAAAGATGTGGCCAAGGAGATGACGCACCAAACCACTCAACCTAGAAAGGCTATTCAGCGGGCCGCGGCTATGTCCCATGAGGACACACTAGAGAAAGGAAATGCTAAGGCCCAACCAGGCACAACAATGGTTGACCTAGTCCAAGGTCCTGAACCATTGAGAGATATGCCCTCACTAACCAAGAGAAAGAGGACATTTCATAGCAAACAACAGCAGCTACACGTGGTCATGGACCCCAAGAGCATTGAAACCAAGAGCACTGGAGAGCTGGGGAATAAAGCATCATGTCCATCCACCAATGAACCCATTAATGTCTCTCCTAATAGTGGTGAAACCTCAAACACATCCGTGTGCTCTGAAAAGTTAACGCAGCCGTTGCCATCAACAATTGCTTCCAACACTCAATCCACCGACAATAGAACTCACATTGACCAATCAAGAGTGGAGATAACGCTGCCACAACAGGGCGACAAATTCATACCAGTCATGTCCAAAGAGAACCATGACACAATGACGAAGCCTCAAGAGAAACATGGAAACCCCAAGCGCATGAGCACTCCTAGCATTGATCAATCTTGCTCTTCTAGGCCTGAGCCCCCAGCTATGCTAAAGCCCAGGCAAACTCCTAAAACCTTGCGTGAAATGGCAACCAAGTAAGCCCTCGTTGAACATAGAGGTGTCGTAGAATGCCTAGCTGAGTTGGATGCCAAGCTCAAGGTGTTTGCACGTGTCTATGTCTTGGCAGACATGCGCACATTCCCTAAAGAGCAGCTTGGAGACTACTTGAGCAGGAACACCTTGACGAGCACTATAGCAGGCTCTTGCACGAACGCTTGCTACTCATCTCAGGCGAGGAAGCCGACGAACTGCACTTAACTGTCACATTCAATGAGGCGCTCTTCCAACCAAATCTCTTAGACATGGAGCAACTAAAGTGACTGTCAGCAGGCCAAGTCGATTTGAGCAGCGTTGGTGTGAAAGCCGCGTTGCAATGGCCAAACTAGGGGCTCAGATCATGACAGTCTCTGAGGAGCGATTGGCCAAATGGCGATCCCAAAGAGACCCAACCTATGTGGCACCAACTTCCCTTCGAGTGCTAACTGCCATTCGGGGCAAGGACTTGGCTGAACCAAGCCAAGAAAACCCTCTGCTTGATAAGGTTCTCACTGAGGAGGAGTTACATGTCGCCAATAGACTCGGACAAGGTTCCATGCTACTCGATGTGGCGAAATATCTATCAGTATTGAGTAAGCTGCCACGTGTACTAGATGTGTGTGCCACGCTTCGATACAATCCCGAGTTCTACAATTGGTTTCTATCCTCGTGAAGTGACAGGGATTCAAAAAAATGTATATATATAAACAATGATTTTTGTGTCACCCTGTATAGACATTATCAACACACACAAGCAATAAAAAGCCAGGAACGGACAGAAGAATTGAGGCCAACAGGCTATGCTAGGCCAGCCCCCCCTTTCACCAGATCATGTACGCCTCCAGGCAAAGGGCATGCACCCTACATTACCACCATGGAAAGCCCTAACCAACACCCCTAATTATGTAAGCAGGGCGCAGTCCCTCTCTACAAACTTTTCCCTTCCTGGCCTATCCTTCCAAGGATAAGCCCTCCAAACGCAAGACCAACAACCGATGTAACTAGGTGTGAGTCAAGATCTCCTAGTAGTTAGAGGCTAGAGGGACACCATTACGGGGGCCATCCCTCTACAACGAGTACAACATGTGCCACACCTTCTCTTCTAGTCATATGTGTTTGACAACCCACACTGAAATCCCTCCTATGTGAACAAACTTATCCTATATCACGGCCTAACCCTTGGATTGCATCTTGCAGGCCCCCAGAAGGAAAACATGGAGAACCACGGACAGCTGGTGTGGAGAGACGCCCTTCGCAGACGACAGGAGCACGCGGCACACGCCCCTCCACCAGTGCGCTATGTACCCACTCTCAAGAGATATGCAAAGAAATGCGGACCTAAATGGCACCATCCCAGACGAAGGCCTAAAAATCATCGGACCAGGAAAGTCAAGCATGCAAGCCGTGGCAACACCAGTTGCACAAATCCAACACGAGCGCTCAAGCACCAGATGCCCAAGAGCAAGAAAGGCGGCCAGGAGACAGCAGGGAAGAGTTTGACGAATTAGTTAAAGGCATTTTGGAACTGGCGGCGGCCCAGGACTATACCATCCATGTCCCAGCTGACATGTGCCCTACCCGACCTCACGACAATCCCGCACCAGCACCAACCTAGTCCCCCAACCAATCGGACTCGTCCTGCCTAGTAGAAATCAATTAAGCCCTAGGATGTACGAGCAGCTTAACAAGTTATCAGGACCTAACTTTTTGTCTTTTGATGGGTGAAAGGGAAACTCCCCACTTGTGCAACTTCTTCTGTCTATAGCTAATGTATGCCGCAGCGATCGCATGGGCAGTGCAATTAACATCATAGCATTTCGGAAAGTCATGTTTTAACATAACTACATCCGTTGAATTACTTAAAGAAATCAAGCATGTGCTCTCACGACGTGACAAGTGGATGCAGGATAACATAGGTCTTCGTGCAAACATGTTCAACACCTGGGTCACTGCAAAACCACGACCGTGCACTAATTGCAAAAAAGTCACGCTACTGAATGCGAACAATCACCCTCGCGAGTGCCCACATCGCACGAACCCACGCGTAGTCATGGGCTACACTCTCTTCTTGGGTCACGCTCTACACTCACGATGGGGGGCACTGCAATCGTACCGATATCACAACAACGGCTCCCCTAACAACGAGGCTAGGGCAAATTCATCACGGTCACATCCATTTCCCGAGCCTCCGAGGCTTGACATGTCCCGACCCATTGAAAGGCTCATAGCCTCCACATATTGCAATGGTTGTATTGTGGCAAAAAAAAAGGGAGAAAAAAAAAGTACCCACGCGCACATCACCACACCTAGGGGTCCTCAAAATTAGGTGTGTCCAGTGACCTTGGTCTGCTAGCTCCGTCTCTAGTCCCCTAGCCCCTGGCATCACCCACAATACTTCAGGGCACATCAAGAGCAGGACAGCCCTAGGAAGCTTGTCTCACCTATGGTTAAACCTGTCACCCTGAACCATTCCCACAATTCCCTCTGACACTCTGCCTTAAAACCATGGCAACCAATTGGGGCACGCACCGCACGAATGGCAATGAACAATACACCGTTCTCATCCACAGGCCCAATGTCGCCCACCTATGGCTCGTACACCATTCCTGTGCCCTATCCTGCTATGTCTACAATCACAATGCACACGATGGCGCACCCACCTTCACATGTACTTCTTTCCACCATGGACCACTCTGCTTCATCCACACGATGTTATGAGCCACCATGTCACAGTCTTCTACCTACATAATATCTAAGTATGCACAGACACTCACATAATATCTGCACGAAAGTCTATACACAGTTTGGGTCCTCAAGTGCAGGACAATACTCCAGGCTTGCTTAGACCTGTCTCCCAAACTAATCAAAATATGTCTTGTGCACGATAAGAAGACTAGCACTACCCTTAGGGAGAGACCACATGAGAGGTTTTTCAATTGCAGGTATTGAGGACTCCAACGAAGGTGTCGTTCGCTCTTCATCAACACTCAACTCTGAATTCCTATCCTTATTACCGTGTAAGCCTGCCAAGAATCATCATACACTGAATCCCCAGCAAACTGCCACTTGTACTCCATCCGTGCAACCCCCCCAAATTACAGCCCTACCACCAACTCCCATTGCCCTACCACCTACAACTTAACCCACCAATGTTCCCCCAACGATCTTCCTCCCCACCACTACCAACACTCCGCCATGGCAACCTCCGACGTCCTTGCCACCCACGTCTTCGGTGCATGCTAACGTCTACTACCTATGA
The DNA here is from genome assembly GCF_053477565.2 of Lygodium microphyllum. Taxonomy (NCBI): domain Eukaryota; kingdom Viridiplantae; phylum Streptophyta; class Polypodiopsida; order Schizaeales; family Lygodiaceae; genus Lygodium; species Lygodium microphyllum. The sequence continues at coordinate 76,785,268 of NC_141163.1, read as the reverse complement.
TGGTGAGTGCCATGGGACTGGCACTCGTCTAGGAGGGGGGTAATGTTAACCCCAACACGAAGAAAGCAAAATGAAATAAAGAATATGTAGGGAAAAGGTGGAAAAAAGGTAGCTTGACTAAAGAAAGAAGAGGAGAAAAGGCCAAAATCGCAAGGGCAACCTTAAAAGTCCAAGGCAACTGCTGCAAAAAGGGGAAAGGTGCATTTTAAAATGCAAAGCGTACCCTAAAATCTTGTAAAAGAGTGCCAGGCAGTGGAAAATCCAGAAAGCTAAAATAAAGGACAAAGACAAAGTCCAAGGCAAGAGAAATGGAAGGCAAAGGCACACCAGGAAAAGTGCAAGACAAAACTTGTGTAAAAGAGTGCAAGCGCACCACGGTTTAACTCAAGGAGTGCCGGGCTCTCACCCGTGCAATTTGTAAATATAGATGGGTGGTGGAAAGGAAGCTAGGAAGATAGAAGGACAATGGGAAAAAGGGCCTAGGCTATGGCCGGCCATGTAAAAAAAGGGAAAAGGGGATGACCGCCCAAAAGGGATTTAGGGTTTTGTATATAAAGTTGAAAAATGTATGAGAAGCTCATTCTTGTGTGTGGCAAAAAGTGGCTCTCCTCTTCTCCTTCTTCTTCTTGTTCTTGCTTGCTTGAGCTTGTGCTTGAGAGAGGGAGTGTGAGAGTGTGAGGGAGTGAGTGTGTGAGGGTGAGGGACCAAGGAGGAGAAGCTCTCCATCTTCTCCTCTCTTCTTCTCTTCTCTTCTTTTCTTTTCTCTTCTCTTCTCTTCTCTTCTCTTCTCTTCTCTTCTCTTCTCTTCTCTTGCTTGCAGTGATGGAGCTTGGAGCGTGGAGCTTGAGGATGGAGCTTGCTTAAAGCTTGCACTTGGATCGTGGAGCTACTGGAGTGTGCAGGAGAGGAGGTAACTCGAACGGCATGGAGGTAAGCCCACTACACCCGTAGATATGGATGGCACGTCGGCTATGTGAGAGGTAGCCATTAGTGCTCGGCTTGGAACGCTTGAAACAATAGGTGGTCCGTGGGTCTTGGTGGTTGAGCGAAAGCTCCCACACTCAGTGTCTTGACATCTCTTAGGAGCCATGGAAGAAGCTTGATGGATTTGAGTAGTGCTTCCACATAGGTGTGGAGAGAAAGAGAGAGGCTGATTGCAATAGAGCTTCGTCACATCAACATCAAAGAGACTTTTCCACGGGTTGTTGTTGTGTTCCTGACGTGATGCTCTACCCTTATTTATATAGTAATGGGGGGTGAGGAGAGAACGCTTGCTTTTTAGTTTTTTCGATTACATCATCGATGATAAAGAGAGAATGCCTTCTTTTATCGTCTTCGATGATATCATCGATGAAATTAGAGAGGGGGCCCCATTTTTGTAGTGCAAAGATAAAAATTTACGAATATATGGGCGAGCACCGCGTGTCGCATCATCGGGCGGGTGTCACTCCAAGGCTCATGACCAAGGCACAAAGACCTTAGCATCTTGACCTTGGCATACTTGGCAACGGGCTACGACGGCTTAGTTGGTGCCATTGGCTGCATGTGAGAAGCTCCCACTAGCTTGCGGGAAAATTTTCCCGAGAGGTCATCCATCCCGGCAATGTCATCACCCAAGTTCACTTAACTGCCAAGTGACTATCCACCAAGTTAGTTCTTTTTGTTGTTCTATACTAGAAACATAGTTTTAGTAAGCTTGTCTTGGGAGGGTTTCCCAAGTCTTTCTTCCATGAACTGGCATATAATACCTCATTAATAATAATTATTATCTTCATAGTTAGAGCTAGTTTTTAAAAATGTGCACTTTTGTTTTCAACATAAATCAATTTTTGGATTGTATGCACAAATTCTTTATTAAAATAAACTAAGTAATGGGGACATTACAGCTAAGGCTGAACTTGAGAAGATGGAAGCTTTGATGAGTCAATGCACTGTAGATATTTGCAAAGCCTTGGATAAAGGCTTATGTTGATGAGATAAAATGCCATTGGAATTTGATGAGGGTGATTGGGTTTTTCTCAATGTTCCCAACTCTAAGTATGCCTCGTTGAAGGAAGGTAACAATAAGCTGGTTATCAATTTTATGGTCCTTACCAAATCCTCAAGTGAGTGGGTGAGCTTAATTATAAGCTTGAATTGCCTTCTTCTATGCACATTCATGATGTCTTTCATGTCTCTCAATCAAAGAATGTATGTGGGTCCAACCATTAGAGTTTTGGAAGAGTTTTATCTAATTAATAAAGATGATCTTATCAACTATGAGCTGGAAAAAGTCTTAGGTAAAAGTGAAAAATTGGTGAGGAACCAAACATTGCTGGAATATCTTATTAAATGGCAAGGTTTGTCTCTTGAAGAGTCTAATTGGCAACCATCCTCTAATTGGCAACCATACCTTGATTCTTTTCCATGGCTTTTACATAAAGATTAGTGATTTTTTGAACATGACAACTTGTATTAAAATTTTGTACTAAAATTAATTTGTCTAACTTGATTAAAATGGCACTTTAAAGGCTATAGCAGCTTTTAGTTGGTGTTTATTTCTAATGACACGTCATTTTATTTTGACAAGTCTACACTAAGTTATAGCATTTTTTCTACCAACCTCCTTGTTTGGATAGTTACAATGATTGTACTTACTTCACTTCCTTTAGCATTATACTTCATAAGGGATCTTCTTCAGATTATGGCCTTCTCTATTCGCATGGATCATGATTTGTTTTGTATATTCACTGTAAATATTCTCTTCATTCTAAGCTTTGAGGATAAAACTTCTTTAGGCTGGGTAGGCTTGTAATAAAGCATTGTACTTAGTGGTAGAGAAGGGGGGGTATATAAAGCTAAGAGAAACCTCATGTCCATTATCTTTTGCTATTAATCAAATATCCTTCTTGAGGACTCATTTTCTTGGACCTCCCACCATTGTAAAGGGTGAGTAACTTGCAACAAATTTTCTCTATTTTAGCCCATGATATAAGGAGCTATGGTTTACTTATAAATAAGGCCGATTAGCCAAACATAAGCAATATATCATCTTATTATTATCTAATTCTTGGAATAACACTTCCCAAGGACCTTCATGGTTCCTTCCACCTTGGCATGGGTGTGTACATGTCCCACTATAGCTAAGGGGTGAGTACCTTGCTCCACCATTGCAAGGCATGAGTTCCTTGTTGCCTCTATCAGTTTCATGGTGTAATAATTCAGATCAATATTCAATTCATAGGCAATGCTAATCTTGATCATGGCTTTTCTATTTTTCTCAAGTCCATTATCATGTATTTCTTGGATATGGAGTCTACCTCTTCTACAACCAAATACTTCTATCACACTATCCCTACTACCACTTTCCATCATCCCTAGTTGAATGAGTTGCTTGTGGACTCATGCTAGAAATCCCTATCCCACTAATTGCTAGAACTCAAGCGAGTTGAAATCCCTGTCACACTCATGATGAGAAGACACGATATTTAACATTATTTCCTCTTATTTCTCTGTTGGTCTGATATTCAACATCCCTAACAACTCTTGCATGAATGACAAGAGGAAGACATGATATTTAAGATTCAATGTTATTTATCTACTGATATGATATTTGAAATTCCTGAAGCAAAACACCCTCGTTGATGCCACACAATGTATACATACACTCACTCACTCTCTTTAAAGTGTGATATTTTGTGAGTGCTTACCTACTCTAAGGGTGCAAGAGGATCAAGAGCTAGCAATCACTGTTGCTGTAATAGAAGAAACATAATAGTTCTTTGTTATAATAGAAGAAACATAGTAGATGGTGAGGAGAAGCTGAGAGAGAGAGAGAGAGAGAGAGAGAGAGAGAGAGAGAGAGAGAGAGAGAGAGAGAGAGAGAGAGAGAGAGAGAGAGAGAGAGAGCATGGGGAGTGGGTACTTGAGGTCCGAAGAGAGGAAGAGAAAGAGAGAGTAGATTTAAATGTGATGGTATAATTTAAATTGAATTCTTTGAAAGTGGGAGAGAGAGAGAGCATGTGTATTATTATGGGATGAGAGAGAGAGAGAGAGAGTAGATTTAAATGTGATGGTATAATTTAAATTGAATTCTTTGAAAGTGGGAGAGAGAGCATGTGTATTATTATGGGAGGAGAGAGAGAGAGAGAGAGAGAGAGAGAGAGAGCTATAATGAAGAGTTAAACATAAACCCATTGTAATGAAGAGTCCTCTTAATTGTACCTAGTTCTCTCCACTATAGTGTCTATATAGTATGCTAAGAGCTTGAACACAAAGGGCTAGTGGGGGGGAGTTGAATACCACTCCCACCACTAGCCCTCGATCACATGATGTCTCAAGGAGGGAGGGAGGGTCCACCTTATAGAACATGTAAGATACCACATGAGTTCAAGAGAAAAGGTATTATATTTAGTAAAATTTACATGATTATATTTACAAAATGGATTTTTTATTACAATTTAAAATTTCTATAAGTTTAGTAAAGTAAAAGGGGTCATTTTAAGGCCTTATAGCATGTAAAGAAATGATATTTCTTAATATCCTTTGAACGCACATTATATAGATGATTTCTTATAGGTGGACCCCTTAGGCATGATGTGGGCTTGTTGGGGAGTGGGGCTATACAAATCTTTTTCTTCCCCCTACTATTTTTTTTTTTTAAACACTATGCCAACACAAGCTTAGCAGTGCTTAACGAGTTACATTTTCAATATGAAGGCAATGTGTAGGTGATTGACCAATTGCCTACTTATTCCTACCATAAATGTTGAAAAGCTTTTGGACTTGGCCAATTGTATTCTTATGGACTTCATTGATTCTCAATAAGCTTGTTGGAAAGAAGATTGGTGCAACCACACTACTGTGTTTATTGCCAAAAAATTTGCTTTTCCTTCGACTCCTCTTTCGGCACCTAGCCCTAGGATTATAAATTTTTGTTCCCTACATTCGTTTTAAAGGAATGTCTAAATTAGATGACAATGGAATGTGGGGCCATCTTTCTAGAAAATTAAGATAATACTAAGTAGTTGTGGCCACCATATCATTGTTCAAAGAATCCTTAAATAAGCTTAAGAAACTATCACAAACTTACAAGCTGCTTTTATAAGTCACTTCCTAGACTTGAAAGAAGTTTAGGAAGCCTCTCACCACACTATTTTTACTCCAATCATGCACTGCTTTCCCCCCACCAATCCCCTCCCCTCCCCTAACCCACACCCCATTCCGTAGCCCCTTGGTCCCCCCCTCCTCCCTCCCACTCCCAAAAGTGTACTTTTGAATATGTTTCAAATATACAAGACCCTAATGTGAATTTTGTATAGTGTACATTTAGAACCCATTTTTGGAAAATTGTAAGTCAACATAATTAAAATACCCTTTCTTTTGAACTCGTGTGGTACATTGCATGTTTTATGAGGTGAATCCCCCCCTTGAGTCTACATTGGTCAACCAATTGCCTAATTCAACATTGTTAAAGAATAAATTGACAATAGTGAGGCAAGGTATCTATTTTGTTAATGAATCAAGATCACAATCATCAAGCAATGTGAATTTCTTTGGGATAGGTTTGTGATTGTGCGATATATTTTGTGTGACACACAAGATCAAGGAAGTAGTAAATGTCCAAAGAGAGATGTAAAAGCCACAAACTTAAATAAAATGGATAAGTCTCATGGCAATATGTGGTACCTTGGCTGAGTCCCAAAGATGAGGAAGAAAATATAAGGTAGATATGTGGATTATAAACGAGTCTTTGATTTGAGAAATCAACCTTAAGGGATACAAGTTCAGCTTGGTTGGTACCAAAGGGTCGAAGGATTGGAAAATGACTTGACTGACATGAGCATGATTGCCATAGATTCAATCATTGCATTGGAAAATTTAATGTACAATACATCAAATGAAAGATACCCACCACTGGATGAGAATGATTATAAGATATTTAATGATTTTCTCAAATGTGCTTGAGTAATAATTTCCATGCTCAAAGTTAGTGATTTTGATTGATAAAAAGCTTTGTATTTTCTTTCTAAGTAAGTTCATTACATTTATTATAGTGCTTTTTTTGTAGGTAATGGATCTTCAAGCTAGAACTTAGCAAGGCTAGGGCATACCTTTGTAGCTAAAGTATTGCAACTAAAGAGTTCTTTTGATATTTTTGAACTAGTCTTATAGTAAGGTGCTACATTGATGGAAGCATATTTTTGTGGCTAAAGTATTAAGGTGATGCATCACGGTTCCATTATGGTTGAAATTTTTATGTACATACCCTAAATATAATATCTAGTCTTTCTCTTTTCAATTTTAGTTATGCTATGTCCTTTGCACGAATTAATGATAAGTACTTGACAGAAGGGAATTTTTTTTTCCCTTTCAAATAAATTATGTTCCCTTTTTCTCTTTGAGGATTCTTAAGAAGTATAATGCATGGAGATGGCTAGGAATGGAATCACTGGAATCAACATACTTATGTACTATTATTTTCTATAGTATATGTATATAGCCTTTATCATGTAAAAAATATGCTTTCGACATGTGGATCTTGGAGAATTCTACAAATAGCTCTACGTGATAGTGCTATTATGGATCATAGAGAAAATCCCATGTACAAATTATTACAACATTATGTTTTCATTTGAAATTTTACAAAAGGGGTCATGAAGATGCACCTTCTCTTTGTCTTCAAAAATCACAAAAGGGGTATATAAAATGCTACAAATGTATTCAAAATGGGTTTTTAAAGCATCCTTTGAATACAAATTATATAGAGGGCTTCTATAAGGTGACTCCTTGAGGTTCTTTATTACCTTACATATCTAGACACAAATAGAGATAGCAATTCACACAAAAATAGTGACAAAGAGAGAGACACAGAGAGAGAGAGAGAGAGAGAGAGAGAGAGAGAGAGAGAGAGAGAGAGAGAGAGAGAGAGAGAGAGAGAGAGAGAGAGAGAGAGAGAGAGAGAGAGAGAGAGAGAGGGAGAGAGAGAGAGAGAGAGAGAGAGAGAGTCATCATTCATGAGGAAATGAGCAATTTTCTGATACATTTGTAGATAATTCAAAATCAAAACTTCAAAAGGGCATGCACTATTTGTACATGGATTGAAAATAGTATAGTATCTAGTCTAGTATGCAATCCACATGCATGCATGATTTCCATAATTTGAATCTATACAATGGATCTTTATTCAATAGTAAAGGTGCATGTTCTTAAGCTTGTTAAAAAAAAGCTGCATTGAGTCATAATGAGTTTTCTCGATAATATATGTATTATAGCATGCTTTCATCCTTTGAGCCTACATCTTGGACCTTGGCTCATAACTATTATTTCTTCTCTTCTTTGTTGAAAATCTAGAATTGTTTCTCCCTATCTTGAACTCTTCTTGCATGATTGTCTGTGACTTTGGCCATACAAGGAAAACCACCTAACAATGTGTAATCATGGGTAGATGTGAATAGGATTCTTTAATTAAGGCAATTAGGCTAAGAGTGCAATAAGCATGCTCATAAACCCCCTAAGTTGCAAGTGGTAGAAATTAGTTATGCATTGATGTACTTATATTTATATTTTTGTGTGTGCATGGGCACATTAACGAGCAAGTGTATGGAAGCCATGTCAACATATATGAGTCATGCACCCAATGACCAAAAGGACTCGATATCGTAGATACAAGTGGCGATTACGGCTAGTGCCATGCCTAGTTGTTGTTGCTGATGGTGGTGGCAGTATGGAAGGAGATATCGAGGTCAACAAGGTCAAGAAGGTGAAGGCCAAGGGGAGAAGTTGGACAGGTGGAGAAGGTGGTTCCACACTGGAGTTGGAGAAGTGGCATGGTGGAAGTGAAGAAGATGAGGGGCGGTAGTGGAGTTGAAGGCAGATTTGGAGCAAGGCAGTTTGACAATAGTGGTGCCGACAGCAGCACAAGGCATTGAGACTTCAAACTCTTGTGTGTGACCAATAGTGTCTTAGCTGTGTACAGTTCTATCAGCAAGTGTGGGACATTTAATAAGTTACTTAAACCTAGTGTATAACTTACTCTTTAGTAAGTGAAGAAGAAAAATGGAATAATGAATGGAAGATAGAGAGCATGAATGAGCTCTCCATTCCTCTCCTCTATCTGTGTCTCATTTCTAAACATGGTATCAAAGCCATCTTGCATGGGCTCTGTGCAGCTTATCAAAGTGAAGAAGACATGAAGATTAAAGAGATAGGATCTTTGTGAAGAGGAGTAGGTTGCTGAGTAAGTTTCAGGTCATTTATGTTTGTCTTTTCCATTGGAGTGTGTCTGGATCTTGTTTGGAGCATTTGGAGGCTTCATTGACCACATTAGAAAGAGCATTGGTCATCATTGGGATGGAGATTTGCTAGAATACATCCCAAACTGCATCATGTAATTGCGCCTACTATCAAAATGTTTGTTTATGGCTGCTAATTAGGACAATAATCACTACTTGTGTGATTTACAGCTTGCATACAGCTTTGGAAGGTACTTTGATGATCTTACATGCAAATGCTTGACTTGGAGATGAGATATGAACTGATCGATAGGTACACAGATTTGGAACAGAGAATGAACTACTGTAAACAGTGAATATACAACATACATTGGTTGAAGCATTGAAGCTATCTGACATGCATTCTTGGCTCCATTGAAGTGTAGATACATCCTAGAAGACATATGTATTGTGTCTTATGCATTTGAGCTGCAATTTCTTGAAGAAAGTACTCAAATCTGGAAGCATATGACAAGCTAAAAACTATCATAAAATTGTGGATAGCAAGCACTCATTGATCCTAAAGCATTACATAACATTGGTTAGCTTCTATCAAATGTATGGCATGGCATATGTCTGCTAAATGTCTGGAGAACTGAGATGAGCATTGAATGCTCATGAAAGCTAAAGTTTGAAGCTCGAAACAAATGCATTGATATTATCTTGGCTGGTTACAAATAGGGAATGCATTCTATGACATTGTCTGTTGAAGACAGAGTGTCTATGGTTGTTTGTATGGTCATGTATTGGCCCCTACATTTGATAGCACATGAATGAATAACTTTGAGGATCTTTTGAGCTGGAATAAACCTTGGTTGAGTTGTGCCATATACAATGATTCATGGAATGCCATCGATGAAAACTTTCCGTTCATATCTCTCCAATGAGTAAGTGAAAATTCATTGGCGAGTTGCAATCCGTTAAGGTTGCAAAAAAAGGACTCGCACCATTAGAGTTAAGATTAAAGAAAATCATATGGGCATCTAACAAGAACATATGGGATCAAAAACCATGAAAGCTTTATGCTAAACATGAACCAAAACAAAGGCTTGTTTTCTTCTATAACATGATTTTTACATCTAATAAACCTTGTTTTTGTTATTTAAGATTAGACATTGCAGCATTGAGTGGTTAGGTTTTTTGAATATATATGTAAAGAAAATTCCATTGATTTTGACATTGAAAGACGAAAGCTAGGGGAGCGAATGGGATTAGATACCCCAGTAGTCCTAGCCGTAAACAATGGATACTAAGTGTGCCCCATTGCTGCCGGAAAGACTCGGCTTCAAAACCGTACATGCAGCTTATGCCTCATACGACTTCTCTTAGACTCCCACCGCGAAGATCTTTGTAGGGGAGCTTCAAGCTCTACCCCGAGACCTACGGACCACTTATTGCTCAAGTGTTTCGAACCGAGCAGCCATGGCTACCTCTCACATAGCCGACATGCAATGCCTACCTTACGAGTGTAGTGAGCTTACCTTGATGCTCAATAGAGTACCCTCCTCTTTCTTGCACACCGGTAGCTCCACGATCCTTGAGGCAAGCTCAAGCAACCTCAATCCCTCTCCCATGAGCTTCATCCTCCATAGCCACGCGCGAGACAAAAGAAGAGAAGAGAGGAGGAGAAGATGAAGAGAAAAGATGGAGAGCTTCTTCTCCAAGATCCCTCACTCTCACACAATCACTCGCTCACTCCCTCACACTCTCTCAATCCCTCTCTCAAGCACAAGCAAGAAGGCAAGAAACAAGAGAAGAAGAAGAAGAAGAAGCTTTTGCCACACACAAGGATGAGCTTCCCATTCACTTTTCAACTTTATATACAAAACCCTAAATCCCTTTTGGGCGGTCATCCCCTTTTCCCGTTTTTTACATGGTCGGTCGTAGCCTAGGCCCTTTTTCCCATTGTCCTTCTATCTTCCTAGATTCCTTTCCACCGCCCGTCTACATTTACAAATTGCACGGGTGAGAGCCCGGTGCTCTTTTACAAGATTTCAGGGTGCGCCTTTTTATTTTAAAATGTGCCTTTCCCCTTTTATATTTGCCTTGGATTTTTAAGGTTGCCCTTGTGCTTTTGGCCTTTTCTCCTATTCTTTCTTCAGTTGGACTACCTTTTTTTCGCCTTTTCCCTGCGTCTTTTTTATTTCCTTTTGCTTTCTTCATGTTGGGGTTAACAATCTTCAAATGTCTTTTCTCTTTTGGAATGGGTTGCATTAACACCATAGCTAATGGCATATAGCTTTGAGCCCAATGGGCCCAACCTTGTCATCTCTGAAATAGGAAATTTCTATTAAATGTTTGTCTCTCTTTCCTAATTTCATTGGAGCTTCTCTTATTCCTTTTATTGAGAATAATGAGTGTGTAACCATAAGCGAAAGGGAAGAATATCTATGCTCACAGATATGGAATTTTGTCACTATTGCCTACCAAAAATTAATGAATATGAACGACTCATTACGAATAACCCAATCTTTCTTAGACGGGTCGCTACTGTACTCCGAAAACAAAGGGAAAGCCCCACACGTCAAGAGCTGCACTACTATGAATCAAAGACTATCTGCTCGCCAAACTGTTTGCTCACCGTTTCTAGCCAATATTGCAGGTTCAATGGCTTTATATGAATTAGTTGTTGAACTCTCCTTGAAAACGAGGTGATCCAGCCGCACCTTCCAGTATGGCTACCTTGTTAAATTTCTTATAGAAGGTAAAGTTAAATAGTTTAGGCCCGATTTGCCCATAAGATACCATTATTTCCTCTATTTTGGGCTCTATTAACTTCATAACTACTATATTGAACATGCGTGGACCTGGAATGACCATACATAGATTGTTGAGATATCGAGCTCCACTCGTGATACGCCAGGGTGACCGTTGTGCATTTATGTCACCGACGTGTTAGTTGCAGATGCGGTTGGTACACCGCCCATGAATAATAGCTACATGATAGCTATCCTTATCTACTCTAGTTCGTGGCTCAGTTAGTATGCCACCTTAGTTAGTTGAGTTTGGTTTGAGACCCATATAGAGGGTTCTTCTATTTCTTTGTACTTGAGTTCTTTTGGCTTACACAACTAAGAAGAGGAAAACTGTTTTCAGCCTCCACCCTTGTGTGTCTTCCTCCATTGTGCAAGCAAGAAAGCTTCAAGCGAGACTCCTTCCTTCTCTCCCACAATCTTGACATGGTATCAGAGCCTTGTTCGTGGTAAGGAGCTCAAGAAAGCAAGCCAAGCTCGCGGTGGTCTGGTAAGAGGAGCAGTGTTGCTTTCATTTTCTATTTTGGGAGCAGATCTCTGCAGGTAGCACAGCCGGAAATTGCAGGAGTGCATTGTCTCAGGTTGAGACGCCCTTCGCGGTGAAGCAAGAGGGCAGTATATGCTGCGGGAGAGGGGTTTAGCCCTTGGCGACCTTGTTTTTTTTATTTGAGGCCATTTCGGGGCCTGTTTTGCAGACGGAAGTTTTCTGCACGCACTCAGGAAAAGGCTCAGTTTTATGCTGTGCAGCCACTGTTCTACAGGTCGGTGAAAAGTTACTGTAGAAATTGCATCGTATGCTTGTGCGCAGAGACATTGGGAGTTTCAGAATCATCCTTGGTTCCTGTTTATGCAAAATCGTCACTAGGAAGTGACTGTGTGGTCAAATACCACTTTCGCCAGTTTTGCAGATTTTCCCTTGTGAGGGTGAAGCTGTGTTTTTTGCAGTAACAGAATTTCTTGCAGTATTCTGTAATGGCGTCCGATTCTCTTTCACAGATTGTCACTGAAAAGCTTGACAAGAACAACTTCCAGGCATGGAAGTTTAGAATGACGAATTTCCTTATGGGAAAAGGATATTGGGAATTTGTTGCAGGAAATGAAGAAGAACCAGTTCTTCCTGATGTTCCCAATCAACAGCAAATGCAGGCATTCAAAGCATGGCATGAGAGAGCCAGGAAAGTTATGTACTGGCTGTCTATCAGCATTTCAGACTCTATGATTGTGCATATTCAGGATGCAAGTACGCCAAAGGAGGCATGGGATACTCTGTCAAAAATGTATAGCACAAATACACAAGCCAGGAAAATGCAGCTCAAGCAAGAGTTGCATAATGTGCAAAGAGAAAATATGAGCATCAATGACTACCACATGAAGGTGAAGAAGATTGCAGATGCACTTGCTTCCATTGGGTCGCCAGTGGAAGATGATGATTTAGTTTCCGTGACCTTGAATGGTCTAGGAAAGGACTATGCACAGTTTCGAACATCCATTTCCGTTCGTGAAAGATTTCCTGACTTTGAGGAGTTGATTGCTCTTCTAATTTCTGAGGAGCAGAGAAATGGTGGTGCATCTTCTTCAGGAGGAACTTCAAAAGAAGCTGTCTTCTACTCAAATGCTGGAAGAGGTAGAGGCAGAGGTAGAGGAGGCCGATTTGGAGGCCGTGGTAGAAATCAGAATATGCAGCAAACTCAAGAAAATCAGTCCTATGGAGGAGGACGTGGTAACTCTAGAGGCAGGGGGAGCCAAAGAGGTCGTGGTGGATGGCAAAGAGGCCAAAATGCAAACAGTAATGTTGAATGCTACTATTGTGGTAAAATGGGTCATATGGCTAAAGACTGCTACAAAAAGCAGAATGACATCATGAATGGAAAACTGCAACAAGGAAATTATGCATCTTCTAGTAGACAGGGTGATGACAGAAATGAGCATCTGTTTATGGTGCAGCACATGAACAATTCTGTGACAAGTGCAGAAGAAAGCAACGATGTATGGTATGTTGACTCAGGTGCGTCAAACCACATGACAGGTCATGCAGAATGGATGGAGGATGCAAGGAAAATGGAAAAACCAGGATTTGTGGAGACTGGTGATGATACTGCACATCCTATTGTGCAGATTGGAAAAATACCTTTGTCTATGCAGGATGGGAAAAAGAAATACCTCTCCGATGTATTTCATGTTCCGAATATCACCAAGAATCTGGTTTCTGTTGGTCAAATGGTTGAGCAGGGCTTGCAGGTCAGATTTAATCCTCATGGATGCTTTGTTGAGGATATGAAAAATAAAGGTCGCTTGATAGCAAAAGGAAAGAAGAAGGGCAGAATGTTTACATTGGATGCAGACATGTCTGAATTGAGTGCAGCAATGTTTGCACATGGGACCGGTGTAGTTGCAGATATTGATATCTGGCATAAACGCATTGGTCATGTTAATGTACAGCGACTTAAATCAATGCAGGCCCAAAATATTGTTGCAGGATTGCCCAAATTCAAGGTTGCAGAAATGCATAAGGTATGTGAAGCCTGTCAGTTTGGAAAACATGCAAGGAAACCATTTCCTAGACATGTTCAAGAGAGTGAGAAGCCATTGGAATTAATCCACTCTGATGTGTGGACTACTAAAGCTGCATCTCTTGGAGGCTGTCATTATTTTGTCACTTTTATTGATGACTATAGCAGAAAAGTTTGGGTGTATTTTATGAAAAAGAAAAGTGAAGTTTTTGGGCATTTCAAAACTCTTAAAGCTATGGTTGAAAAAGAAACAGGTCTGCAAATAAAATGCCTGAGGTCAGATGGAGGGGGAGAGTACCTCTCAAATGAGTTTGCAAAGTTCTTGCGGGAGCATGGCATAAAGCAGCAATATTCATGCAGTTATACCCCACAACAAAATGGAATTGCAGAAAGGAAAAACAGGCATATTGGAGAGGTATCTCGTGCCATGCTCAATGAAAAAGACTTGCCAGATTTTTATTGGGCTGAAGCAGTTGCTACAGCAGTCTACATAATGAACAGGACTCCCACTGCAGCAATACATGGAATGACTCCAAAGGAGAGGTATACTGGTAGGAAACCAGATATTTCTCATTTGAAAATTTTTGGTTGCATTGCCTATGTACATGTGCCAGATGAGCTGAGATCCAAGTTGGATCCAAAAGCTGAGAAGTGCATCTTTATTGGTTACTCTCTGCAGCAAAAAGGGTATAGATGCTATAACCCTTCTACTCGTAAGTTTACAGTGAGCAGAGATGTTGTTTTTGATGAGATGAGTAGCTGGTATAAACCAGTAAATGTGATTGATGATGTAGATGCACAAAATGGTAATGCTGCACAAAATTCACAGCAGCAGTCACAAAATATTAGTGGACCTGGAGCGTCCTCTAGCAGTGGTTCACATTCTTCGCCATGGACAGGCAGATTGAGATCAGGAGATTCTTCTCAAAGCAATGCAGATAGTGGTATGCAGGTATCACGAAAAGGAAAAGAGAAAGTTGATCAGCCCATGTTTGATGTGAATGCAGGTCACTCTTATGTGGATGGTGAATCCAGTGGCTCAGAGCAGAGCATTGATGATGAGTTGGGTATTCCTTCTATTGTTACACCTGGAGTAAGGAAGACCAGGGATGTGTTGAGAGCACCTGGGAGTGAACCTACTTTGCGCAGGTCTACGAGAGCTAGGTATCCTGTGGATAGGCTGAAATATGATGGATTTACAGCCATTCACTATGCATATATGGTCAAGGTGATACAGGAACCAGAACCCACCTCTTTTGAGCAAGCCATGGGAAAAGAAAAATGGGAGAAAGCCATGGATGAAGAAATGGATGCCTTGGAAGCAAATGCTACATGGGAGTTAGTACCTTTGCCTAAAGGTAAGAATGCAATTGGCTGTAAGTGGGTTTATAAGGTGAAGCACAATGCTGATGGTTCTATGAACAGATACAAGGCAAGATTAGTAGTCAAGGGGTATGCACAAACATATGGCATTGACTATGAAGAAACATTTAGTCCGGTTGCAAGGATGGCAACCGTAAGAGCAGTCATTGCTATGGCTGCATCAAAGGGATGGTCTTTACATCAGATGGATGTAAAGAATGCCTTCTTGCATGGTGATTTGCAAGAAGAGGTCTATATGGAGCAGCCACCAGGTTATGTGCATGCTGTTCATCCTGAGTTTGTTTGCAGGTTGAAGAAAGCCTTGTATGGCTTGAAGCAAGCACCTAGAGCATGGTCTGACAAGATAGGACAGTATCTTGTCACTATTGGCTTTCAGATTTCCAAGGCAGATTTCTCACTTTATGTGAGAAAAACAGAGAAAGGTATTATGCTGCTTGTCATTTATGTTGATGATTTGATTATGACAGGTGACAGTGATGAAGATATCCTTCATGTGAAAATGCTATTGAAGCAGAAGTTTGAGATGAAGGATTTGGGAGAGCTGCGTTATTTCTTGGGCATTGAGGTGATTAGATCACCAAGTGGGATACAGCTATTGCAGAGGCAGTATGGATTGGACATGCTGTCCAAATATGGGATGACAGGCTGTAAGCCTATTTCAGTTCCTTTGGAGCAAAATGTGAAGCTGAGCACAGATGCAGGTGAGCTTCTAGAAGACCCTACTATGTACAGACGCATAGTAGGAAGTTTGATTTATATGACTATTACCAGGCCAGATTTGAGCTATGCTGTTGGATTGGTAAGTCAGTTTATGCAGGCTCCAAGGAAACCACATTTGGATGCGGCTAGACGCATACTTAGGTATGTGAAGTCCACATTGCAGTGTGGACTATTTTATGAGACTGGGGTTCAGATACAATTGCATGGATACACTGATGCTGATTGGGCTGGTAGTATTTCTGATAGACGATCTACCAGTGGATATGTATTCTCTTTTGGGAGTGCTGCAGTCACTTGGAGCAGCAAGAAACAGCCTACAGTTGCCTTGTCGAGCACAAAGGCTGAGTACAGGGGTGCAGCAATGGCTGCATGTGAGGTAGCTTGGTTGCATAAGCTACTTTATGATATGCATCAGTCTACAGATGGGCCAGTTGTCATTTATTGTGACAACATGAGTAGTATACACTTGGCAAATAACCCAGTCTATCATGCTAGAACAAAGCACATTGAGGTGCATTATCACTATGTGCGAGAGAGGGTTTTACTAGGTCTTATTGATCTAGTTTATGTCAGCACAGAGGATCAGGTAGCTGACATATTCACGAAGGCATTGGGCGCAGAGAAGTTGCGCAAGTTCAGAGACCTGCTTGGTGTGCAGGAATTGGGATTGAGCTCGAGGGGGAGTGTTGAGATATCGAGCTCCACTCGTGATACGCCAGGGTGACCGTTGTGCATTTATGTCACCGACGTGTTAGTTGCAGATGCGGTTGGTACACCGCCCATGAATAATAGCTACATGATAGCTATCCTTATCTACTCTAGTTCGTGGCTCAGTTAGTATGCCACCTTAGTTAGTTGAGTTTGGTTTGAGACCCATATAGAGGGTTCTTCTATTTCTTTGTACTTGAGTTCTTTTGGCTTACACAACTAAGAAGAGGAAAACTGTTTTCAGCCTCCACCCTTGTGTGTCTTCCTCCATTGTGCAAGCAAGAAAGCTTCAAGCGAGACTCCTTCCTTCTCTCCCACAATCTTGACATAGATTACTCCCATGGGGACCTAGTACTTTGATAGCACCCCTGTCTAATGCTTTAAATGAGATTTCATATCCAAAACACAAAAATGATCCTACAATGAGACCATTCCGCCACAAATATACTGACATATTGTGTCCAATGCTCATCCTAATGAGAATAAGAAATGGTTACCATTCCTTTGACACCTTAAATTGCAAAATTCTACCATGGTATACGCAATCACGAAGGGTACTCTAAGCTAACTTAACTCATTTAGAAATAAAAATGGAAAAAAGTGTTTTCTGGCATTAATTGTCTTTAAGCAAGCAAGGAGTTGGCTTTTATAGAGCTGCTTATAATTTGCTATTGGTCATTGAGGAATACTTAGGCCACAAGGGTGATTGGCTAACTGCAATCTGCAAGCAAGATATTTGACACACGTACTTGATGTACATGAATTGAACTGCACCCCGTATGATTATGTATGGACTCCTGCATAAAATAGCAAATGCATTGGATGTTTTAAAGCATGTCTAACATGTATACATCTCAATTTTAGCCTTGAAAGAGCTGCTGGTCATTAAAAGTCTGCTGATTTTAGACTACATGTTTGGTTGACTATAGTAAGGTTGCATGATATAGTGTTTTAGCAACTACATGGTCTATGTGTTGACTGATGTATCTACAAGTTATGCCACATATTTGTGGATGGTTTTGAGATGTTGATGGGCTGAAATACCCAAATTATAGCAGACAGTTAATTGCAAAAAACTGTCATAAACAGTCAAAGACTGTAGTTGGTCAATTAGACTTGTAGGCTTGCAGGAAGTCAAGCATTGACTAGCCATTGTCTGTTACAATATGGTAAATGTAAACAAGACCGACAACATAACCCAAATAGTGGGGAAAAAGCTTGACATCAATAATTATGCCATATGGAAGTTCCACATGGAGAACTTCTTGATAGGTAAAGGATATTGGGACTTGCTAACATGTGTTGAAGCTGAACCTGAAATCCCAGAGAGGAATCCTATAGATGATCAAAGACGAGCATAACGAGCTTGGTTGGAAAGATCTCGCAAGGTGCTACACTGGTTATCTTTGTGTATCTCGGATGCTATGGTAATGCAAATCATGAACTGCAAGTCACTAGCTGATGCATGGAACATATTGATCAAGTATTATGGCATAACTACTAGTGCCATAAGAAGATACAGTTAAATAAAAAATTCAACAACATGGAGAGAAAAGGTAGATCTATACAGGATTATGTCAAAGAGATTAAGATTATTGCGGATCAGCTTGCATCCATTAGCACACAAGTTGAGGATGAAGACATGGTTCAAGTGACATTAAATGGTTTGGGATCTGAATATAAGTCATTTGATACTTCCATCTCTATGCAATCTAAAATACTGGATTTCAATGAGCTAGTTGCATTGCTTATTCATGATTGAGGAAGTTAAACTTGGCTTTGGCTATAGGCTCTAGTAGCTCCAAGAGCAAGGATATTGTCTTCTATTCGAATCAACACAACTGTGGTAGAGGTTATGGTGTTGGCAAAGGAGGCCAGCAAAATGTATCTTATGGAAATAATAATCAGCAAGATTCAAATGCAAAAGGAGGTGGAAATTTCAAAGGCAGGGGGATATCTAGCCCTAGAGGCAAAGGCTCCTGGTAGAGGCAGCGTCCATCTAACAATCCTAATAAGGATAAGGATTGTCACTACTGTGGAAAGTACGATCGTATTGCTAAGGACCTGTTAGAAGAAGTAGGGCAATCAAAAGGGCAAGCAGCATGGACATTATGCATCGTCTAGTCAAATGATGCTTCTAGAGGGATAGACTATTTGCCATGACATATGTGAAAGAAAGGACTGTTGAGAAGTCTATTGAGGATGCTGTTTGGTATATTGATTTAGGGGCATCGAATCATATGATGCCTCATGGTGACTAGTTTATTAACATGGTGCCTGAGAGGAATGGCTATGTATGCACAAGGGATGACATGCAACATAGCATTAAACATGAAGACAAAGTGCCTTTGGTAATCCATGATGCCAAGAAGAACTTACATGATGTATTGCATGTCTATGTGGCTCTTTGTGATTCTAATGTACCTATTGGCTATCAGATAAGATCCAGCTTATCAATAATGTCTATGACAACACAGATACTAAGAATAAGTGGGCAGAGAGTCTTTCTATCTGCTACTATGCTCTCAAAGAACTTTGTAGGCAGTTGCTACTGTGCAAGTAGTATGTGCTGGATTGCACTAGTTTTCTTCCATCCCGCAAAGTGTTCACTAAGCTGGAGAGTGTGGAGACAATCAAGTTCCTCATCCTAGACTTGACCAAATGCTTCCACTTCCTTGAAGTGAAGGTGGAGGCATTGATCAAAGATGTCTATCAAGATCAATCTAATTCAATCAAGCAATACAGAGCAGTACTTCTTCTTCTGTGTTTTACTAGACCAATGTGCAAGCAATATGCTTTTGGCATACAAGATCATTTGTTATGTGGCTCTTTGTGATTATAATGTACCTATTGGCTATCAAACAGGATCATTTGTGTTGAATATCATGAAGGTTCTACTTCATGGCACCAGTATGCTTCTGGCAGATATGCTAGAATGAAGTGGATTGCTATGGCCCCTGAAGTCATCATGACTAATGAGGCCAACTCCATGGCATTAGTGCAAGAGTGTCCCAAGCACTACTAGGGTTTCATTCAATCTCACATTGATGTTGATTATCACTTGTTTACATGATAGGTGAACAATGTCCAAACAGATTTTGAAAAACCACACTTTGATGAAGCATATCCAATCTATAGAACTAAGCATTGGATTAATCATATCCAATGCTACATATCCAATCTATAGAACTAATAATTGACTAATAGTACTAATATTACCACCATTACTAGTATCAATAGCTCTACTTCTGTTGTAGCTACCAATGAAATGTGGGACATTTAGGGCATTTAGTGGTTGTTGCCTCAAAACAACACATTTCTGTAGCTACCAGTACAATGTGGGGTTGTGCCTCAAGATAGCACATTGCAGGGTTAGCAGCAACAAAATTTGGGGCATTCAATGTGTCGCCTCAAGACAACACTTTGCAAGCTAAAGCAAAAGGACAACACCAGCTTGTATCCCAACATCTATCACAACACATTATTGATGATACCCACTATTGCAAAACATTGAAAATATGATCACTATAATATATCGATAATACAACCATACTATGTTATCAAATCATAGTGAAAAGAAACTTGTAATACATTGCAAAATTGTACCTGGATAGCTAAGGAGTAGTGTCCATGGTGACCAATAATGAAATCTATGATGTCTCTATATTTTTGTGCCTTATACATTGGGGGAATCATAAATGCGCACCAATGAGATAAGATTCTAGCAAAGAAGAAATATTAGTTCTTCTCATGAACTATGATTAACATATTATATAGAGGAGATGATAGACATATGTGCAGCTAATTTATATTAGATGTCAATTAGTTAGATAACCCCTTTTAAGAGAGATGCTTTCTTACCTTGGAGCTATACGGATTTCCTAGCTGCAATGAAGATGTGCTAGCTGAATAGCACGACGTAGAGAACATTAACTCCAACTAGATACTAACTCCTGAGTGTTGTTTCATTCCCTTGCGCCTAGTAGCCCATGCACATAGTACAGTTGATTGTTTTGTTCTAGAATGAACAAAAGGGAAAAGAAAAGAAGTTGTGGTTTGGGGAAGGCAGGAGTTCCAAAACGTAATAGAGGGAAAATATATTTGCTTTGGTGTTTGCAATGGAGGATGATAATTTTCTATTTGAATTTATAATTACTTATTAAAATGACAACTAATGGAGGGTTCTTATCTTAGGCTGATTCACACTTCTCAGACAGTCAAGGCAATAGTAAAAAAGTGTTTGTGAATACTACACACGTTATGTGCGCGGCAAATATTAGTAACTTGTCCAAGACGTGATTTAGGGTGGTGGGTCTCTATTGCCCAAATGTTGATTTCTTATTGAATTCCTCTTTTTTCTTTTTGAACAATTCTAGAAAAAGAGAAGTCTCTTCAATGTCTTACTAGTGATATTTGTAGCTTCCAAGTCTCAAGTGGACTTGTTTGTATATCTAATAGAGTCTACATCTTTAATATATATTTTCTCCATATATTTCAATGCACAATGAAGCATTTACAAGATCAGCACGACCATCTTTACCTAGATTTAAACAAACTTGGTGAAAATGACTGCCAAATGGTAACACTTTCCTTGCACATGCTTTTTCGATTTGCATTATATCCTTTAAGAATACATGTTATAGTTATATCATCCTTACCTTACATGTGAATATCAAAGAGAACAAGCAGTGGAAGTGTACAGCTAGTCCCACCTAGTATACTGGGAGTATCAGAGAGAACAAGTAGTCGAAGCATTCAGCATCAATCGACCCAGCCAGTGTACTAGGAGTACACTAACAATTTGATGTAGCAGTGCCATGTGTGCACATTTACTAGTCAAAAGTCTAATAAGTTGGATTACAAACAATTAAGGGTGTTAATTTGTAAGGTTTTGAGCTCTTCAAAAGTTGTAAAGTTGTAAGGTTGTAAGGTCTTCAAAATTTTACTGGTGGTATAGAAGCAAGACCCATATGCAAGTTGGGAGATGGGAGTTTTGTATAGTCTTGTGATTTTTTAAAATTTAAGATCAAAAGAAGGTCACGGCATTTGGATTTGCAATACCATCTTCTCTTCCTTGTGATATTGGACAACTAAAGTAAGGCGGCCTACAATAGATATAAACAATCGTAAAGGAGTGTTGTAACTTAGCAGCATATATAGCCCCCAACCCAAACACATGCACGCTTTCCTAAGCTCAAGTTGTTGACATTAGCACCTTTAAATCTCAACAAGTGGCCTAATGATTCATTGTTGGTATGCTCTTATAAAAGTGTAGTTAACTCATCGGTATTCAAGGACTCAAATAATATTCTTAATTATTATCCCAAACATATCTTTGCAAAATAGGCTATATCTTTGTAATAGTCTAGATCTTTGACTTACCAACATAAGATTTGTTGATGTTGATTATTCAACCTTAAGATATGAGTATGTTCGTCTCTATAATTCATGGGATACTTTATGGTTTGGCTTTTGAAATATTACTAAAAAATACAACAAAAATTGGATAGGAATACAAAAAATAACTAGATGGTGTAAAATTAGAGGTGAACTTTTATTTGACATGTAAATCCACTCACTTTTTAAGTTTTGGATCTTGTTAGAGGACATAGTTTTGTGTGCATGTGGGAGCTATACATGTGCATATATGGAATTAAAGGCATATGTTGTTACTTAATAGTATGCATGAGAGAGAGAGAGAGGCATGATTGCCTCTAAAAGGAAGTCATGCCTCTCTCTCTCTCTCTCTCTCTCTCTCTCTCTCTCTCTCTCTCTCTCTCTCTCTCTCTCTCTCTCTCTCTCTCTCTCTCTCTCTCTCTCTCTCTCTCTCTCTCTCTCTCTCTCTCTCTCTCTCTCTCTCTCTCTCTCTCTCTCTCTCTCTCTCTACACACACACACAAATATTTGTTTTGAATTGTGCAGGTAGACTCCTCGGTAAACACAAATTGTGTTTGGGGTCAACTCCCCTTGAGTTTATCATGACTTCTTCTTGTGGAGGTTTAATATGTGCAACCATAAAGGTTTAATTACAAATGAACACTTGTGACTTTTGTAAATGATATTGTTAATACTTTCCTAAGCTTAATAATATGAACTTAATAGTAAGAAGTTAAAATCTCATGATCGGTTCCTAAACTTGATCATAAGGGCTTCAAATTTTATGTGCCTCTTGAAATCGGAACTGTAACTTGGTCGAATCTACAACCTAAACTTGATATCAAATAATTAAAACTGCTTGAGCCTTTAATAGCTACGTAAGTTCAAAGAACACTAAGATCCACAGTCTAGGCTTCGAAGCCATCAAATGTTTGTGACCGAATGAGCATGTTGGACCCGTGAATGCAAGTTAAGGAAACACTAGTAGTTTTTGTGATCTGATTACGCATTGGGATGTCCTCTATGCGTAAGGAGAAAATGAAAGTTTTTTTAAAAATTTAATTGTACACCAAAAAGTAAAGATTATCTAATATTTATCATAAATTGAGACACATCCATCCAAGATAGTTGTGCTATATGGGTCACAATGGCATGTTGTGAGTTATTGGTTTACAATGTAATCTAGGCAATTATAACTAGGAAAGAGTCAAAGGCTAGCAAGTGTTGAAATCTGTCTCAAGAAGGTCACTAGGTTCCCCTCAATGGATGCTTGTAAGAAGGTTGCTTGTAGAAAGGACTTGGAGGGAGATCTTCCAACAAGGAGGATCTCCCTCATAACTTGGAATTTCATACACTTGTCTATTAGAGACTCATTAGCTATCTCCCTCCTAGAAATTGTAGCCCATGTCTTTTATGGCTATACAAATATTGCTTTTGGATCAAACAACTTGTTAGCAACATTTCAATGCTTGCCTTACTACATAGTATTATCTAAAATCATTATAGACAATGCATGCTCTCTCTCTCTCTCTCTCTCTCTCTCTCTCTCTCTCTCTCTCTCTCTCTCTCTCTCTCTCTCTCTCTCTCTCTCTCTCTCTCTCTCTCTCTCTCTCTCTCTCTCTCTCTCTCTCTCTCTCTCTCTCTCTCTCTCTCTCTCTCTCTCTCTCTCTCTCTCTCTCTCTCTCTCTCTCTCTCTCTCTCTCTCATATATGCTTCAATAGTGGAAGACATGGAAGGCATTTTGTCCTAACTAAGATCAAAAGGTCACAGTGTTTGGATTTTCAATACTATCTTCTCTTGCTTGTGACATTGGACAACTAAAGTAGGGCCTATGATAGATATGAACAATCATAAAGGAGTGTCGTAAACTTACTAGCATATATACCCCCCAACCCAAACACATGCAAGCTCTCTTGATAAGCCCATGTCTAAGCACAACTTGTTGACATTGGCACCTTTAAATCTCAACAAGTAACATAATGATTCATTGTTGATATGTTCTTGTAAAAGTGTAGTTAACTCATTCGTATTCAAGGACTCAAGTAATATTCCTAATTATTATCCCAAACATATATCTACAAAATAGGCTATATCTTTGTAATAGTCTAGATCTTTGACTCAACAAACATAAGATTTGTTGATGTTGATTATTCAACCTTAAGAGATGAGTAGGTTTGTCTCTAACATTCATGGGATGCTTTATGGTTTTGCTTTTGAGAAATTTCCCAAAAATAAAACACAAATTGGATAGGAATATAAAAAATCACTAGATGATGTAAAAGTAGAGGTTACATTTTATTTTGACATGTAAATCCACTCACTTTTTAAGTTTTAGATCTTGTTAGAGGACATAGTTTTGTGTACATGTGGGAGCTATACATGTGTATATATGGAATTAAAGGCATATGTTGTTACTTAATAGTATGCATGAGAGAGAAAGAGAGGGGCGGCATGATTGCCTCTAAAAGGCAATCATGTCTCTCTCTCTCTCTCTCTCTCTCTCTCTCTCTCTCTCTCTATATATATATATATATATATATATATATATATATATATATATATATATATACAAATATTCATTTTGAATTGTGCAAGTAAAATCCTCACTAGACACAAATTGTGTTTGGGGTTCAACTCCCCTTGTCAAGTTTATCGTGACTTCTTCTTTTGTAGGTTTAATATGTGCAACCACAAAGGTTTGATTACAAATGAACACTTGTGACTTTTGTAAATGATGTTGTTAATACTTTCCTAAGCTTAACAATATGAACTTAATATTAAGAAGTTAAAATCTTATGATCGGTTCCTAAACTTGATAATAAGGGCTTCAAATTTTATGTGCCTCTTGAAATCAGAATTGTAAGTTGGTCGGATCTACAACCTAAACTTGATATCAAATAATTAAAACTGCTTGTCAAGCCTTTAATATCTACATAAGTTCAAAGAACACTAAGATCCATAGTCTAGACTTCACATCAAACGTTTGTGATCGAATAAGCATGTTGGACCCGTGAATGCAAGTTAAGGAAACACTAGTCATTTTTGTGATTTGATTATACATTGGGATGTCCTCTACGTGTAGGGAGAAAATGAAAGTTGTTTAAAATAAAATTAATTGTACAACAAAAAGTCAAGATTATATAATATTTATCATAAATAGGGACACATCTATCCAAGATAGTCATGCTTTATGGGTCACAATGGCATGTTGTGAGTTATTGGTTTACAATGTAATCTATGCGATTATACAGAGGCCCAAATGACTGGTTCACATCGCAAAATAGAGGGGCATGGAGGTGATGTGTCAACAAACAATGGATGATGCACAACCCATATGAAGGGTGGATATGGGCGAGGGAAATCCCCCACCCAGGGAACTAGTGCACAGATAAGTCATAAGAGAATAATCACTTTTCACTTTATTATTTAAAGAAATATAGAGGATCTGACAGGCCTTGAACCCACAATGTATGAGATGCAAGTCCCATTAAGCTCTTGCCAGTCAACCAAATGCACCTTTTTGAAATTTTGATCTGTGCCCAGTGTGTAAACAAAAGCGCAGATTGTTTTGACGCCAAGTGGGGGCATTTGCCTGGTGTGTAACTAGCCTCAAAGTTTTTGGTCATGTGGATATGTATTGCACATTGTAAAACTAGTCATAATCTCACATGGTGGTTTTGCCATAAAACGATCCAAATATTTTATTAGAATTGTGCTACACTTAGCTAGTTCTTATACATACAATTAATGTAATTCCTAGTTGCAAAGGCTTCATTGTATGGCAAATGGGTCTATCTATCAAGAAGATTGCATTTTACTATACAAAAAAGAATAACTATATAGGAAAAGCAATGGGTTTTCCAGTTATATATAGGATTCTTTTTAATTATATGTAGTATTGGGGAAGACACTATATGTATATCCGCTACATCACATGCATTCAAGGCCTATTTATAAATATCCTTATCTATGAATTTTTCCTAAATAAAATATATCCCTTTTTTATTCAATTGACAAATAACCCCTTTATATTACACCCTTTTGTATGTAAAAATATACAAACATGATATTTTAAAAATACCTTATTTTGAACTCACGTGATGTACATATATATTCATGAGTAACTTACCCGAGTATGTAGTATAATTTTTGGGGAGCAATTTTGCTAGTTATAACTAGGAAATCTGATGAATTTACTACTTTGGATTAATTTCAGTACATATCAAATGGTCTAGAGTTCCTTGTGCGGGGATGGGGTAGGCCGGGGGTGCATAAAGGTAGGAGGTGGAGGTGGAGAGAGGTGCATGCCATGGGGTGGAGAAAGGCGCAAGTTGGGGAAGTAGCAAGGGATGTGGACCAGTCGAAACTGCTTTATGCATGTCCAACTAAATGTGGTAGGTAATTAGACAACTAAAACAACCTGAGGAAAGTGCGGTGGATGTGGCCATGGGTCCGTCCTATGGATGGGTGGTCCCGGTTGACCGGGAACTTTTCTCAAGCATAATGGACAGCAAGAAGATCGTTTCAAAGGAAATGAATAGCAAGGGCGCTGACCTAGAGTCTAGGTTATAATAATCCCGGTTTATGCTGTTTTAGGGGAACAAAATGGGACTATGTCTTATGGCAGAGAGGTTGAGCTTTGCATCCCTCTTGTTTCCCATTCTCCTTGAACCAAGTGCAGCGTGAATCGGCTTTGGCCCTAACTT
Organism: Lygodium microphyllum; assembly: GCF_053477565.2. Taxonomy (NCBI): domain Eukaryota; kingdom Viridiplantae; phylum Streptophyta; class Polypodiopsida; order Schizaeales; family Lygodiaceae; genus Lygodium; species Lygodium microphyllum. The sequence continues at coordinate 76,758,861 of NC_141163.1, read as the reverse complement.
GGCACATGACCTACATGATTGGGGATACGCGAGGTTAAGACAAAATTTGATGCATTACAAGTGCGGAGCACTTGAGAGAATCTAGCAATGGAGCAGCTAGTTTTAGTTCTAACTTCTCAAAACTACTTTGCAAAAATACGAGTCGAATTCGAGTGCTTGATAAAAGAATAAGTATGTATGTATGGTTTTTAAATTTGTATATTAAAAAATTTGCTAGTCTTGGCGCCCATCTGCCATCGCTGCTATATATTAAAACTAACAAGTTACAATGGCAAAGCAAACATAAGTAAGCATGGGCTTCATCACTTAGCATGCGTGCATCAATGACCACGAGCATTGGAAGTAGTATACTAATTTAAAACATGCCTCGATATCTATTCTACTAGTAATTGACAGACCTACCAAAGCTAACATGGCAGATGTAGAGTGCTCCCTGACCTCCTCAAAATCAAATAATCAAATAAAAATCATCAACTTTTCTCTATGGGTGCTTTAACATCTTTCTTTCTCCCCCTACCTCTCCTCCATACTACATGCATGCAGTGCAATAACCCACCCCCTCTCTCTCTCCCCATATAGTGGTGCATTAACACATACTCTATTACTCTATCTCACAATTCATTACATGAGCAAACTCATTAATGAGTCTCCCTAAATCAGGAATTGTCTCAACAAACACATGCACACACACACATACTCTCTCTCTCTCTCTCTCTCTCTCTCTCTCTCTCTCTCTCTCTCTCTCTCTCTCTCTCTCTCTCTCTCTCTCTCTCTCTCTCTCTCTCTCTCTCTCTCTCTCTCTCTCTCTCTCTCTCTCTCTCTCTCTCTCTCTCTCTCTCTCTCTCTCTCTCCCTCTCTCCCTCTCTCCCTCTCTCTCTCTCTCTCTCTCTCTATGCTAATGAAAGATCACCCAGACGACTACTCACCATAGTGATTTGAAGAATCAGTGATGAGTGGAATCCCTTCCTGCTGAAATAATCCTCATGGTTTTGCTTGGGAGCAATAATTGATATATATGTACTCTTACTATGCTGCTTGTAAGCATTCTACTTAACTACTCAGAAGTCTTTACTGCGTAAAAGTTTGTGGTCTAAGATAAGCCCACGTGCATGCAAACGCAAGGCAAGAATTCAAACGGAAGAGCACGAGCGAGATCTTCTTCTCTCGCATCCTCCTTTGCCAAGTAACCTCACATTTGCCTTACAAACAATTGCTTGTGTAAAGTAGGTCTTTGTGGAAGGGGCCTTTCCCTGAGTTCAGTTTCATTGATGGAACATGTAGATCAACATGGTTGCTTCCTACCACATGATGCATAGTGCTTTAGGGACCAACCGGCCTTCCTTTGCCTCGTCGCACCACCTCGACTGTCACAAGGACCTTTAGACACTAAACTAGATGGTAAATAGGCTTATATCTAGTAAATGCACAAACTTTTCTGGTTAGTAACTAGGATTTTTTTAATTGGAACTAGGTTTTTAATTTTTCTAGATAGATGTGAAGCTATAACTGGTAAAATGGTAAAGCAAGGAGAATATCTATATATCACCTAATATAGCCATGTTTATTAGATAAAATTTTGAAGCTATGGATCATAGGATAATGTGCATGCATAGCAAATCAAAACAAATTTGTAGTATAACATCTAACATAGTCATGCTTATATAGTCATGTTACGTAATATACATCAAAATTGATAGGCCTAACCATCAGCCATGTAGTCAATCTCAAATAAGACAATGTTGATACACACTTGTAATGGATATGTTTGTATGCATCCAAAATGTACATGTGCTGTAAGATACATTTGTGCATTTTGATAACTTTTAATTCTTACTCACATAGCACAAATAGTTTATACATCCATAAATAAAATAACATTTTTAATAATATAGATATTTCTTTGTCACATTAAAACAAAGAAGAATCTTATTCAATTCAACTTAATGCCATGACTCTAAATCTTGAAATTCCCCTCAATTTCCCCTTGAAGTGTGGGATATACCTAGCATCCATACAAGCGCAAATAGTTATCAAAAGTTATTTGAGCCCCTTACAAACTAGGAGCATTAGCAAAATAGAAACAATTCAAATTGTAATAGCCTTTTCCTGAAATGAAAGACATAGAACCTCTTGAGTATGTGGAAACTTCAAGAGGGGAGCTCTCAATAGACAGTCATGGCACATGGTCTATTAACTAGGGTAAGCTGTATTAAGTTCATTAAAAAAGCAGCATTTCCTACCAACATGTGGCATATGCTCCCCCTTTCATGCATGTAGCATATTCAAGGGGGGTGAACAAGGAGTAAGAGATTATGGAACACATAGTACAAACATAAAGCAATACAAGCAAAGCAATGGGATGGAGATGGATCATGCTAACATTATCATTGCTAGCATGAACATGGAAGAGCTAGAGAAGAAGATGTGGGGTGACCAAGAATATTTCAATGAGAATTAAAAGAGAGTTACAATAGAATTTGGGGAGAAAGTGCTATGTGCATGAGTGGTATCCTTGTTGCCATGCATTCGGTAAAGCAATGCTAAGTATTCTCTTTGCAATGTGTACATGTATTTTAAGAGAAGGTCCCCTTTGAGGATGAGTTTGCTAGATTGTTTTGGCTCACCTCTAGATCAAAGTGGTGCTCACATTTTTTTTCTTGCCATGAGGTTTCTTTTGGGTCTTGCTTTCATCTAAAGCAAAAAGAGATTGGGTTTTGGGTTCCAATTGTTTGGCTTAAAGTGAGCCTTGTTTACATGCTTCCATGGCATGTTGATTTTATTCCTGAGGAGGCCTTGCAAATTGAATTCCCAATATGGGCTAGCTTTCATGGACTTTCTACTTTGCTGGATGGAGAAATTAATGTGCTAGTAGAAGTGCTAGGTAGAGCACTCTATGTTCTTACAATAATATCAACTAGTGGATCAACTGGCCTCTCGTACTTTGGGATAAGAGGAAGAATATCCTTGAGATGCTCTAGCTTTTTGATCCTAATGGGATTGAGTTGTTGGTTGATGTCAAGAAGATGGGTGCTTTGGAGGTTCGAACAAAGTTATAATGTTAATTAGCTAGCTCACTATGATCTCTTGGAATGTGAGGTGCCTAGGAAGTCCATCCAAGAAGGATGTGTTTCATAGGAGAAAGAAATGGAAGCCCCTCTCTTTCAATAGCTCCTTACTGGAAAGGGAAGGATTCAACCTATAGTTGAAGGATGCTTGGAAACAAGCCAACAATCCAATGGCTAATCCAACATAGAACTCGATGAGATCCATAGCTATCATCACTAAGATTACCAAGATGTATGGCAAAGATCAAGATAGACTTCAAAGAGGGTTACATGTTAGTAGTTAGCAATTCAAGGAGTATATTATTACGACTCTTGCTAAGTGTTCTAGTAATGGGATGTTTTATCAACTTCTCAAAGAAGTGGAGGATTACATGGAAGATTTGCAAAAACATAAAGGTGAAGTTGCCAAAATTTAGTCTAAGGGAAACGGTATCTTATGGGGCTAGTGCCTCGACCAATTAATTTTATAAATTGATGAAGCAAAAGAAGGAAAAAGAGTTCATCACTATGATAGATGATGGAGGAGGAATCGTGGAATTTCTATAGGGATGTTTCAATCTCTTTAAAATGTATTTGTAAATGGGATATGCTTAGGTCCATTTGAGGTAAAGAGGTTGATGCAAAAGGGTGACCCATTGGCCCATTACTCTTTGCCACCATCATCACCAACCCTTTGCTTAGGAATTTGGATTTGAAGGCGCAACATGGAGTAAGCAAGGGGATTCCTATACCATTAAGAAAACACTTGGTCTCCCAATTCTTTGCCAACAATATGAGTCAGCAAAGTTGCTAAAGAAGCCATGCTTCCAAGTAGCAGAATTGGAGTAAGGGATTAGGTACTTAGGATGCCCATTGGGCATAGGTAGTAAGACACATGTAAAAGGTCATTAAACCTTGGGCAATGTAAGAGAAAAAAAAGGAAGATGCAAATAAAATTAGTTGTTTTCTTAAATGGGAGCTCAACATTCCTCCAAGATTCAAGAAAATAGAAAATGTTTATTAGATTCAAGAAAGGTCCATTCTCCCATGCACGACCAGGTCCCAACTTCTCATATTCTCACAATCTCATCATCCATTCTCCCTTGCACAACTAGATCCATCTTCTCGCATGCACAAAATCTCATCCTTGTTCGCCAATTTCCTAGGATGCATGCCTATGTTGTAGTCATCAACTACTCAGTATAAGTATTGTTATCAAGCATTGAAGGACACTTTTCGAGGCAATGCTCTGATTATCAACAAGTAATCAATCGTTCATATCATTTGTTTCTCTGAAAGCTACAACACAAGGGCAATTCTTGAACATTCGTTTCAAGTTTTTATGGCACTCCTAAAAGATCAAGTGTATTCGATCAGAGATTGTAAGTGATGTTTGATTCCATGCTTTTGGATTTCTACGTCAAAGTTATCTCTTTTACCTTTTCCTATTATCTAGCTTTGTAGTTTCTTAATTCTAAAGAATTTGGGTGATTTCAAGATTTCTAGCATCAGACCTTATTTATTTGATTATCTTGTACATTTTGTATGCTGTGAGTCAAGTAACATGCAACAGTGAGACCAATTGCACATTGCACAAGAAAGGCTTATGACTCCAATGAACTGCTCTAATAGAACACCATTATAAACATTAGCATCCTGAGTAATATCCATACATAGTGTACCTTCGCTGTAAATGCACACTACTGAGCCTATACAAACTGTATTTAGTGCAAAGTGGCAAGCACTGCAGATACAAATGATATCCCAAATGCATCCTTGCATTTGTTTATGTTTGGGATGAATGCTCTGTAGATGTTTGTCTATAAATAGAGACTGCCTGACTTTCCTGTTGTTGGAGGCAATGTCATTCTGGTAGAATGAGGTGGGTTTTGGATTTGAAGGGCTTGCAAGATTCGGATATGTTAGAAGAGACTGATTATCATTAAGGCAGTGTATGAATTATCATTCCGGTAAACTAATCTACAGAATAACTGTTGTGCATCATACATGCCTCCCAAATCCACAAAAATAGGAACAAGATGATTCCCAAGCACCTCATGAGTCTCCAAAGATTAAGGCAAAGCTTCCCACAAGATGATTCCCAAGCACCTCATGATCTCTATAATAGAATTACAGGTTGCAAACCTGTTATGACTCCAATGACTGAATAGAAGTGAGAATGTTGGAGACATTATGAAAAGGAGACCAAGCATCCTGAATAATATCTATACATAGTGTACCTTCACTTATGTGAACATTAGGATGGAACACTACTGAGCCTGTACAAACTTTAGCATCTTGATGGAACACTACTGTAAACATTAGCATCCTGAGTAATATCCATACATAGTGTACCTTCGCTGTAAATGCACACTGTTGAGGCTATACAAATAGTGTTTATTGCAAAGTGGCAAGCACTGCAAATACAGATGATACCCCAAATGCATCCTTGCCTTTGTTTATGTTTGGGATGAATGCTATGGAGATGTTTGTCTATAAATAGAGACTATCTGACTTTCTTGTTGTTGGAGGCAATGTCATTCTGGTAGAATGAGTCAGCTTTTGGATTTGTAGGGCTTGCAAGATTCAGATCTATCAAGAGAGAATGAATAGAAGTGATAATGTTGGAGACATTATGACAAGGAGACCAAGCATCCTGAATAATATCCATACATAGTGTACCTTAACTGTGAACATTAGGATGGAACATTGCTGAGCCTGTACAAACTTTAGCATCCTGATGAAACATTACTGTAAACATTAGCATTCTGAGTAATATCCATACATAGTGTACATTCGTTGTAAAGGCACACTACTGAGCCTATACAAACTATGTTTTGTGCAAAGTGGCAAGCATTGCAGATATAGATGATACCCCAAATGCATCCGTGCATTTGTTTATGTTTGGGATGAATGCTTTATAGATGTTTGTCTATAAATAGAGACTATCTAACTTTCCTGTTGTTGGAAGCAATGTCATTCTAGTAGAATGAGGCAACTTCTGGATTTGCAGGAGGGCTTGCAAGATTCTGATATGTCAAAAGAGACTAATTATCATTAAGGCAGTATATGAATTATCATTCCAATAAAGTGATCTACAGTATAACTATTGTGCATCATACATACCTCCTGAATCCACAAAAACATGAACAAGATGATTCCCAAGCACCTCATGAGCCTCCAAAGCTTAAGGCAAAGCTTCCCACAAGATGATTCCCAAGCACCTCATGAGTCTCCAAAGCTTAAGGCAAAGCTTCCCACAAGATGATTCCCAAGCACCTCATGATCTTTGTAATAGAATTATAGGTTGCATACTTGTTATGACTCCAATGATTGAATAGAAGTGAGAATGTTGGAGACATTATGACAAGGAGACCAAAAATCCTGAATAATATCCATACATAGGGTACCTTTGCTATGAACATTAGGATGGAACATTGCTGAGCCTATACAAACTTTAGTATCCTGATGGAACATTGCTGTAAACATTAGCATCCTGAGTAATATCCATACATAGTGTACCTTCGTTGTAAATGCACACTGCTGAGCCTATACAAACAGTGTTTAGTGTAAAGTGGCAAGCACTACATATACAGTTGATACCCCAAATGCATCCTTGCATTTGTTTATGTTTGGGATGAATGCTCTGTAGATGTTTGTCTATAAATAGAGACTATCTTACTTTCCTGTTGTTGGAGGCAATGTCATTCTGGTAGAATGACAGATTTTGGATTTGTAGGGCTTGCAAGATTTGGATCTCTCAAGAGAGACTAAATAGAAGTGACAATGTTGGAGACATTATGACAAGGAGACCAAGCATCCTAAATAATATCCATACATAGTGTACCTCTTCGATGTGAACATTAGGATGGAACACTGCTGAGCTTGTACAAACTTTAGCATCCTGATGGAACACTGCTATAAACATTAGCATCTTGAGTAATATCCATACATAGTGTACCTTCGTTGTAAATGCACACTATACAAACTGTGTTTTGTGCAAAGTGGCAAGCACTACCGATACAGATGATACCCCAAATGCATCATTGCATTTGTTTATGTTTGGGATGAATCCTCTGTAGGTGTTTGTCCATAAATAGAGACTGTCTAACTTTCCTGTTGTTGGAGGCAACGTCATTCTGGTAGAATGAGGCAGCTTCTAGATTTGCAGGGCTTGCAAGATTCGAATATGTCAAGAGAGATTGATTATCATTAAGGCAGTATATGAATTATCATTCCAGTAAACTAATCTGCAGTATAACTGTTGTGCATCATACATGCCTCCCAAATCCACAAAAACAAGAACAAGATGATTCCCAAGCACCTCATGAGTCTCCAAAGCTTAAGGCAAATCTTCCCACAAGATGATTCCCAAGCACCTCATGATCTCTGTAATAGAATTACAGGTTGCAGACCTGTTATGACTCCAATGATTGAATAGAAGTGAGAATGTTGGAGACCTTCGTTGTAAACATTAGGATGAACCACTGCTGAGCCTATACAAACTTTAGCATCATGATGGAACACTGCTATAAACATTAGCATCCTAAGTAATATCCATACATAGTGTACCTTCACTATAAATGCACACTACTGAGCCTATACAAACTTTGTTTAGTGCAAAGTGGCAAGCATTGCAAATATAGATGATACCCCAAATGCATCCTTGCATTTTTTTATGTTTAGGATGAATGCTTTGTAGATGTTTGTCTATAAATAGATTTCTTGAAAGGCCAGGTGGCATATGAACTTGTTGCATAGGTGTCTTTCTCCCATCCAAACTATCATTGGCATTGGGGAAGTTATTGCCCTCATCTATTACAGTCCAAACAACATGATTCTATGGTGCCATAGCCTGGCCTAGCCTACCATGTGAACCTCTTGCCAGAGTTTTACTAGCAACTCCCAATGTTTGCGACGTTTGAAATTCTATAGAGCATGGAAAGGAGGATACAACAAGACATCATGAGCAACAGCAACTAACACGCATTCTTCATGTTTTGTTCATACCTTTTAGTTTCTCTAAACTTATTCATAATACTCCTGATGTGTTTCAAACGTTTTTAAGATCGCTTATTAGTGAGCTACAAGATCTTTATATAAATGGTATACAAGTATCATATAACTACCCTGTAGGAAAGAATTTTGATAATCCAATGGGACAATCAAGCTTTTGTGTTGTTAGATCGATGTTGATGATGGTCACGGGTGATCATCCCACACAATGAAAAATAGGATCCTTCAAAGATGGCCGGCAATTCTTTTGTCATAGGGACAAAGCCCAAATAACTCTAGATACTAGTAATCCCTCATTCCAAGGATGCTATCTATACGATGGTAGTCGATATCAAGCAAGATATCCTCCACCCCAATGGTACATAGGTGAAATGATTGATGCCTTAACAAGTTCAAGGAGGGCTTTCACACAAGCTGTAAAGGAAGGAAAACTAAAGGTCACATGGTTATTTGGAGAGTCTATTCTATGCAAACTATATGATTTGTATGGGTTCAACTTGTCAATAGACTTCTTGGTGCATGATGCGATGCATGTGTTATCTCTAAATATAGTTCAAAAATATATACGAGCACTCATGAGAACCATGTCCAATGAAAAGAAAAAGGTGATAGCTTTTTGTTGTGAGAAGTCTTATAAGCTTTCTCCACCCTCGATTCGTCATGGACAATGAACTTGCAATCCAAGTAAGTACTATGAAAGCTTTAAGGCTGAAGAGAACCATAAGTTCATCCAATGGTGCTTACCATATGTTTTAAGTATAGTTGATGAGATACCAAATACAATCACTAATTTAGGTTTGTTGCTTATTGATATTGCACATGCCTTCTATAATTATAGTCGTGGTATTAGTTGGTCAAAAGAAAGTTTGGGTGTTGTACGTAGTTTGTTTTCTACTTGGAGAGTTCGAAAGGAAGAAGCCTTTGGTGCTACTTCTTCTCCCTTAGAACATGTTGCAAGAAATGAACTATTAGATGACATATTAAGACATGGCTCACATGATGTCTACTGGTGTTGTGACTTTGAGTGAATGGTAGGATTATATATAGGAGTGAAGACCAATAATCGTTTCAATGAAATCTCTTACGTAAATTATTATAAGAGGATATTTTTCACTTCAATATTTAAGTTAAAAATGGAAGTAGGTGGGGCTTTACCACATGAAATAATGCTTATCCACGTACACTCTTCGCTTGTCTTACATGATGGTTATGCTTTCACTGATTAGCAGACACCTTGGTGTTATCCATTTCATGAGAAGAGAATTGTAGAGGTTTCTTTAATCGAGAAGGCAAAGGAGATATGGAAATTTCTTGAAAGAGATGATTTCAAATATCCTTGTCACACAACGATACGTGAAAAGGGCATTTTAATCACAAAAAAGAAAAGAGATCGTAGGCCTCTTTCATCAGAAGAACAAAAATATATTGCACAATTTCTTTGTATTGAAGAGAGTTCACTAGTAGGATGTCTAGTTACCATATATAGAAGAATTCTTTATAACGAAGAAATATACAAGATCGGAGATGATGTAGTGGTAAAAATAGACACTTTTCCTAGCACGTTAGAAAGTGCAGGTCATTGGAAAGCAAGGCTCACAACCTTTTTTTTTATTCAATGGGATGGAGAGTATCATACATTTTTTAGTGGGGAGTATTACAAGCAATGCATAACTGTAAAAGAAAACAAAGAGTGTTTACTTGTAGATCCCATCATGGGAATGAGTGTGCTACAAACTCAACGACTCCCATTTACTTGGGATTGCATAAGACCATTGAGTTCATTATTGCATAAGTCTATTTCTCTACCTTTAGATAATAGACTTGTTGCATATGAGGTAAAAGATATAATTCAAAGAACAAGATTATTACAAATAGGAGCAGTTGGTTGCATACCTCCTTGGTTAGAAAAACATGATATTGTGTTGGTAAGAAAACATAATGATGAAATGGATGGAGAGTACATGCATGCAATGATAAGAGAGGTAAATTGTGAAGATAAAAGTTGCAATTGTCATGGTTAAAGTGTATCATAGTAGATATATATGGAGGATTGATATTGATGAAGATATATGGAGGGATTGGAACTTGTGTAGCATGGTACTATCAAACTTTGAAGTTACAAAGAGAAGGAGAATAATATCATCGATTGGAGATTCTATAGATGTTCCAGTAGTGTGGAGATCACATGAAGTATCTTGACTGCTTTAGAGAGTATGTGCATGTTGCATTCTTTGACATCCAAATGGGTGATGGTAGCATTGGTCATTGTGGACATAATTGTTTGATCACCACTCTATTGTACATATCATTATGTTTTATCTATGGCTATTTGTACACCAGGATAGTATTTCGTAGTTATAGCTCATATTGTGCCTCATCATGTGTAGGTTGTGGACATGAGAGAGACAGACAGACAGACAGATAGAGAGAGAGTGAGAGACAGAGAGAGACAAAGAGTTGTTGTATCCTTTTATAAAAGATGAGGCAATTTCTTATTTGATGAATACTAACATATAGATATAATTTCTTGTTTGATTAATACTAACATATAAAATTTTACATTTTATTTTAGATCGTCTCATGGCTTTCCCAAGTTATGGTTTGTATAATTGTATTTTATATTACTATATATTATTTTTCTTTAAAACTTAAAAACTCATTGATTAAAAGAAAATGTGTGTGTGTGTGTGTGTGATTTTGTTGTATCCTTTTATAAAGAATGAAATTATTATTTTTTGGTTCAATATTGACACAATTTTTTCAATTTAATTTTAGATTGTCGCATGGCCTCCCTAAGTTAACAAACTCTAGATTCAATTATGCATACCATTATCACTTTGCAAAAAACAATTTAGGAATTGAAATCGAAGAATGATAGTTTTGAGCAAATAGTGAGCATGGGTAAATCAATTTCAATGCAAACCAAATGAATCCAATTATCAACTCAAAAGCAAATCAATAATATACAATTATCACCTCAGAAGCAAACCAAATGAGTCCAATTATCACCTCAGAAGGAAATCAATAATATACAATTAAGAGATGTGTCTTTGATGAAGACTCCTACTTCTAAACAAATTTTTAGACCACCTAAAAAGATTAGTCGAGAAGACAAAGATGAGTTTGGGAAACCATTTTTACTTCACATGGGAATATTCAAATATAAAGGGATTGGATCCCCGATTCTACTAGCACTAGATTACCATAAAACCAAATGCTATCCGAGTTTGAATGCAATGCTACATAATGAACCTGCATATGACCAAATTAGTCAAAGTGGAGTTGGATCAACTCCTAAGGGTAGGTTTCATCTCTCTAGTAGATTGTGTGGATTGGATATCGTTGATTGTTATTGTTCCTAAAAAGAATAAGAAGCTACAAATATGTGTGGATAACCAGAAGCTGAATGCAGCCACAATCATGGGTCCTTTCCCTATCCCTTACCTGGATACCATATTGGATGAAGTAGCTGGCCACAAGATGTACTCTTTCCTTAATGGTTTCAATGAATACAATCAAGTGCACCTTTCCCTAGAAGACAAAGCTAAATTAGCTTTCATACTACATGGGGAGCATATGTATGCATAATGATGTGGTTCAATCTCAAGAATACTTTGGCATCCTTTCAGAGAGATATGCAAGAGATCTTTGGACCCTATCTCACGGATTTCGTGAGGGTCTTCTTCAATGATTTCAATGTTTTTGAAAAAGCCATGTTCCAGCTAATGCATATTTGGCTCTGCCTCACCAGATGCAACATGGTAATTGAATCCCCTCAAATGTGTATTTGCTTTTCACAGTGGCATTTTTCTAGGCCACATCATTCTACAAAATGGCATCAGTCCAACCAAGGTGGCAGTAATAATGCAAGCTCCAATATCATATTTTCCATCCACATTACTCCCTTTTTAGGCCAAATCCTGTGGCATGGCTGCCACTTGTATCTTTTAGTGCATCTGGCTATTCCACTCAACAAATTGGTGCATGTGCCTAAAGCAACTTACTTATGGAATGAAGATGCGGATGTGGCATTCCAACACCTCTGACTGTTACTCTCAAAGGCTCCCATTGTGATTCCACCGAATAGGGCAAAGCCCTTTCATGTATTTGTGAATGCTTTTGATAGCAATTGGAAGTGTGTTGATTTAGTAAGATGAAAATGGATGGTTTCAATCCATGTTCAATGGCAGCAACAGGAGATTTTCCAATGCAAAGAAAAACTACTCCGTCATCACTAAAAGAGAATGTCTAGGCATGATCTACTTCACTAAAAAAAGTTTTGGCACTATCTACTAGGGCACGCATTTACTTTTCATGTGGATCATTCCATCTTGATCTATTTGGTCAAACAACAAAATGTTACAGGGCGGCTAGTTCATTGGACCATGTTGCTACAAGAATTTGAGTACACAATGGTGCATCGCCCTCCTGGAACTCAACATGTCATTGCGTACTTTTTGTCTCCCCTAGATTCCCAAGAACCACCAATAGCTATTGATGATGAATGCCTAAATGCACAACTCTTTGACGCAGCAGCAAATGACATAGACCTTGAGTCACTAAACCCTCCATGGTCTTGGTATGAAGAGATGACGACTTTCTAGAAATAGGTGTACCCCCATCCCATCTCCAAAAGGACCACTAGAAACAATTGGCTCTCTAGATTCATTGTTTTGAGGTCATCATGGGCCAACTATACTACTACACACTCTCTGGAGTGCTATAGAGAGTGATCCTCCCGATGGTGCAACCTATTGGCCTAGAGAGGAAGCACATCAAGGAGTTTCCAGAGGTTACTTTGCTTCTGAGATCACAATCCAAAAAATCTAGCAAGCTAGACTATGGTGGCTAGTGATGTAGGGGGATGTTCACAAGTGGATCCAACACTGTGATTCCTACCAACAAATGGGCTAGCCTGGAGCCAAAGATCACTTACCACTCCAACCAAACCTGCCCCTAGAACCTTTCCAAAAGTGGGGATTGGACTTTGTTGGACCCATCTCTTTGGTTGCTACCTATACTTGCAACGAGTAGATACTAACCAACAGACTACTGCACCAAATGGGTAGAAGTTGGGCTCTATCAGACAACCCTGCTAAGTTAGTATAGCGAAATGCCTATTCTCGAATATATTCACAAGGTATGTCATGCCAATCAAATTGGTAAATGATCAAGGTATACCCTTTGAAGGCCTTTATAGGAACTTTGTGTTTGTGTGTGTGTGGGGGGGGCAAAGGGGGAGGACCCAAACAAATTCAAATTGTCCAAAGTAGCTTGGCAAACCTACACACTTCCCAAGAGGTGAGGTGGCTTGAGAATCCTAGACATCTATGCATTGGCCAATAGATTAGCTAGCAAGTAGGTGATCAAGAGCCTAGAGAATCCAGATGAGGAATAGGCTATGCTACTTCATGAGAGCATCAAAAACTTCCAATCTAAAAGTTATTTGAGATTTAAAAACCTGCCAAGGCACCCCATCCACAAATTTAAGGCTAAGGGGACTTCCCCCCTTATTAAAAGGATACAAGATTCTTGGCAGAAACTTAAAGACTGGCTTACCCTAAAAAACGAAGCTAAGGCCCTACATTAGGTGAGTTGGCTCAGCATCTCCCTTCCCCCAATTCGAGATACATAATTTTATAAGGCAACCAAGCTACACAAAAAGGGAATCTGGATCTAGGCTAACCTTTGGGACTTTGATGCTAGGGATTGGAAAAATGACCTTGAACTGAAAATGATCTTTAGACTTAATAAGGAAGACCTCACCTTAATAAGGAAGACCTCACCTTCATTAGAGATAGGAAGGAAGTCTAGGTTGGACTAAACCCTTGCCTGATTCAGTGTCGAAACAATTTCAGAATAGCAGAACTTTGCTAGTCTAAGAGTCATAACTTGCTTCCCCTCCCAGTCCTACCTAGAGATAACTCCAATCTAATCTTAAGACTAACAAGCATTGGATCTTGAATTGGAACTCCAAAGAACAGCGTTTCCATTTTCAATAGATTTGGAACCCCCCCCAAAGATTTCCCTCCTACTCTAGCTAACCTCCACAATGCAATTTGGACCTAGGAAAGAGCTAAAATATTACGAGCAGGATCTAGAATATGCAAAATATGCAATAAGGAAAAAGAAACCATACCCCACTTCTTTATAAATTGTCCCAACAACATGCATCCACATGCATCATGTTACAATCCTCCCTTTTTTCCACTCCTATGGTTTTTTTCTGAAAAGAGCTCTTGCTTGGTGAAGCAAATGGGCTCCCCTAATGTGTATTTGAGTCATGACCATGTGGACTATATGGCTGGCAAGGAACAAGGTTGTGTCTAATAATAATGATGTTAATATATTGCCTAGACTAATGCATAGCTTCTTGGATGTGTAGGTTTTTAAGCAATCTGGAGTAGTGGCCAAAATGGAGGCAAAGCTTCACATGTGTTAATGAAGGTTCACCTCTCCAATGAAGAAAAGGAAGAAATGCATCTCAAGAAGAAGGTCAAAATCTAGACTCTAGTCCAATCCATAATAGGTAGGTCTAACCCCTTGAATGGCCCTCCTACCCAACTCATTAACCCTACCTAAGCAACTAAGGAGGACACGATAACTTTCCACAAGTTCAAATCCCATGAAGAGTTTTGACTTAGAGACTCAGAAGGGAAGAGATCTGGAACTCAACTTGGGATGGCCCACTCAATCCAACCCCTCCCATTTCTCCTTCGTCAAAGCTAATACAACTCTCTAAATGGTGACTTGATCCAACTCCAAATGTATTTTGGTAAAACATCCTCTTAAGGCTTGAAGGGGTTCTTCTCCTATTTATGATGTACATATTCATACTTATTTTTTGTAATATATAATTTATCACTTCGTTAAAAAACATAGTCATCTTACAAAAGAATGAGGATTGTACTTGTAATTATTTATTAGTTTCAAGTGTATGAAAATTTTGGTCTGCAAAGATTAATTTTAAACATGCTTTTGAATATTCCTAAAGTTTTTGGAATACAAGGTGTCAAAACTAAATATGAGTACAAACACCATAAAGGCTAGAATAAAAACAAGTACACATAGTCCTTTTTTTGAAAAATAAAAAGAAGGCAAAGAAAACTATGTCTTCATTACATTATTCTAACAAGTTACATATGAAAACACAATAAACAAGCATACTATGCCTCTAAGTGACACATACATAGAGACAAAATGGAGGTAGGTAGCTAGTGTTGATGGAAAACATTTTTAGTAGCAAATATGAAGATCTTTTTAACAACAAAATTATGGAGGGATTTTAGAACCAAATTATGTGCATTTGCTATTTGTATAGTAAGAGATTTTGTAAATATCAAGGTTTTGAGCTTCTTTTATTGAAATTTAAAGGTATGTTTTTGAATTTTTTAATAGTTAAGTTTACATTCAAACCTTGATTTTTCATCAACAATGGGCATTGGGCGACCAAGCTGAAAACATATGAACAATATGAAACTAGTGCTTCTTCGCGCAGCGCATGTGGAACACTAGGCTATAGCTTCATGCTATCACTATCGCGCAAAGCTGCAACAAACCGGCAAGCGAAGTTGCCATGTGCTCGACAATCCATTTCTCCTCTTTCTCTTTCCTCTTTTTCTTCTCTATCTCTAATTTTTTTCTTATGTCTCTCTCTCTCTCCCAATTTGCCATGTCTAAATTTTTTTCCTCTCTCTCTCCCCAATTCTCTATATAAATTCCCTTTCTCTCTCTCTGCCTTTTATTTTCTTTTCTTTTCTTCTCTCTCTCTCAATTTTTTTCTTTTCTCCCTCTCTCTCTTTCCATTTTCTCTCTCTTCATTATCCCTCCATTTTCTCTCTACATTCTCTCTTCTCTCTCTCTCCTCTTTATTCTTCCCTCTCCTCTCCTTTCTCAACCTTCTCTCTCTTTCACCTCTTCTCTCTCTCTCTCTCTCTCTCATATTTTCCTCTCTCTCTCGCCTTCCCCCTCTCTCCTCTCTTCTTCATCTCTCTCTCCTCTCTCATTTCTCCCTCTCAAAAAAAATTCTCTCTGGTCCATTTTCTCTCTCCTTATTCTCACTCCCTCTCTGAATTTTCTTCTTTTCTCTCTCTTTCTATTTTCTCTCTCTTCATTCTCCTTCTCTTTCTCTCTACATTCTCTCTTCTTCTCTCCCTCTCCCCATTTTCCTCTACATTCTCTCTCTCCTCTCTCTCTTCTATTTCTCCTCTCTCTTTCTCCTCTTTTCTATCCTCTCTTCCCCTCTTTTCTCTCTCCTCTCTCCTCTCACCTCTCTCTTCTCTCCCTCTCTCTCCTATTTCTCTTCTTCTCTCTCTTCCCTTATCTCTCTCTCTCTTCTTTTTTCTCCCTCTCTTCTCTCTTCTCTCTTCTCTCCCTATGTTAAATTTTTCCTCTCTCTCTCTCTCTCTCTCTCTCTCTCTCCATTTTTTCTCTCTACATTCTCTCTTCGCCTCCTCTCTCTCTACATTTTCTCCTCACTCTCTACTCTCTCTCCTCTCTCTTTTCCTCTCTCTCTTCTCTATCGCCTCTCTTCTCTCTCCTCTCTTCCTCTCTCAATTTTCTTCTCTGTCTTTCCCCATCCTCTCTCTCTCTTGTTCTTCTTCTTCTTCTCTCCCTTTTTCTTTCTCTCACTCTTTCTCATTTTCTCTCTCCTCATTTTCCCTCTCCCTCTCAATTTTCTTCTCTTCATTCTCCCCCTCTCTCTCTCTCCTTTTCTTTTTTCTCTCTTATCTTCTTTTTTTCGCTTCTTTTCTTTTGGTTCTCTCTCTCCTTCATAAACTTAGAAACCTTTTAAAGATTTTCTCTTTGTTTTTTACTTCTCTCTCCCCCCCCCTTTTCTTTTGTCACACACACACAAATCCTAATCTCTCTCTCTCTCCCCCTTCATTTTTGAATACTCTCGCTCTCTCTTTCTCTATTTGTTTTTTATTTGGTGCTTCTCACCAAATTGCCACTGCCTATTCTAGAAAGGTGCCACTACTCCTAAACCTCTGATGTTGCTCCACACTTGGCCACTACTGCACATGTTGCCACCTTTCTCACCACTACAACTGCTCGTCATTGCCCACTGCTCAAGCTACCGCTTAGTTTTTGCCATTGCGCTCGTCACTCCATCCGAGCCACTATGCTTCTTGCTCTATCATCCATTGCCACACTTGCCATTGCACCCACTATTCCTGCTCGTAAAGGGGGGAGAGAGAGAGAAGAGATGATGTTGCTATTGCCGTCACGTTGCACCTGCCACTCAAATTGCCATGCATCAGTTCCTGCTCTCCACAAAGAGAGAGAGAGAGCTTCCTGGCTACCATGGCCACTCAAGCAATGGGAGAAAGTGTTGAGATATCGAGCTCCACTCGTGATATGCCAAGGTGACCGTTGTGCATTTATGTCACCGACTTGTTAGTTGTAGATGCGGTTGGTACACCGCCCATGAATAATAGCTACATGACAGCTATCCTTATCTACTCTAGTTCGTGGCTCAGTTAGTATGCCACCTTAGTTAGTTGAGTTTGGTTTGAGACCCATATATAGGGTTCTTCTATTTCTTTGTATGAGAGTTCTTTTTGGCTTACACAACTAAGAAGAGGAAAACTGTTTTTAGCCTCCACCTTTGTGTGTATTCCCCCATTGTGCAAGAAAGAAAGCTACAAGTGAGACTCCTTCCTTCTCTCCCACAATCTTGACATGGTATCAGAGCCTTGTTCGTGGTAAGGAGCTCAAGAAAGCAAGCCAAGCTCGCGGTGTTCTGGTAAGAGGAGCAGTGTTGCTTTCATTTTCTGTTTTGGGAGCAGATCTCTGCAGGTAGCACAGCCGGAAATTGCAAGAGTGCATTGTCTCAGGTTGAGACACCCTTTGCGGTGAAGCAAGAGGGCAGTATATGCTGCGGGTTTAGCCCTTCGCGACCCTGTTTTTTTTATTTGAGGCCATTTCAGGGCCTGTTTTGGAGGCGGAAGTTTTCTGCATGCACTCAGGAAAAGGGCCAGTTTTATGCTGTGCGACCACTGTTCTACAGGTCGGTGAAAAGTTACTGTAGAAATTGCATCGTATGCTTGTGTGCAGAGACATTGGGAGTTACAGAATCATCCTTGTTGCCTGTTGATGCAAAATCGTCACTAGGAAGTGACTGTGTGGTCAAATACCACTTTCGTCAGTTTTGCAGATTAGCCCTTGTGAGGCTGAAGCTGTGTTCTTTGCAGTGACAGAACTTTTTGCAGTGTTCTGTAATGGCGTCTGATTCTCTCTCACAGATTGTCACTGAAAAGCTTGACAAGAACAACTTCCAAGCATGGAAGTTTAGAATGACGAATTTCCTTATGGGAAAAGGATATTGGGAATTTGTTGCAGGAAATGAAGAAGAACCAGTTATTCCTGATATTCCCAATCAACAGCAAATGCAGGCATTTAAAGCATGGCATGAGAGAGCCAGGAAAGTTATGTACTGGCTGTCTATCAGTATTTCAGACTCTATGATTGTGCATATTCAGGATGCAAGTACGCCAAAGGAGGCATGGGATACTTTGTCCAAAATGTATAGCACAAACACTCAAGCCAGGAAAATGCAGCTCAAGCAAGAGTTGCATAATGTGCAAAGAGAAAATATGAGCATCAATGACTACCACATGAAGGTGAAGAAGATTGCAGATGCACTTGCTTCCATTGGGTCGCCAGTGGAAGATGATGATTTAGTTTCTGTGACCTTGAATGGTCTAGGAAAGGATTATGCACAGTTTCGAACATCCATTTCCGTCCGTGAAAGATTTCATGATTTTGAGGAGTTGATTGCTCTTCTAATTTCTAAGGAGCAGAGAAATGGTGGTGCATCTTCTTCAAGAGGAACTTCAAAAGAAGCTGTCTTCTACTCAAATGCTGAAAGAGGTAGAGGCAGAGGTAGAGGAGGCTGATCTAGAGGCCGTGGTAGAAATCAGAATATGCAGCAAACTCAAGAAAACCAGTCCTATGGAGGAGGACGTGGTAACTCTAGAGGCAGGGGGAGCCAAAGAGGTCGTGGTGGATGGCAAAGAGGTCAAAATGCAAACAGCAATGTTGAATGCTACTACTGTGGTAAAATGGGTCATGGCTAAAGACTGCTATAAAAAGCAGAATGACATCATGAATGGAAAACTGCAACAAGGAAATTATGCATCTTCTAGTAGACCGGGTGATGACAGAAATGAGCATTTGTTTATGGTGCAGCACATGAACAATCCTGTGACAAGTGCAGAAGAAAGCAACGATGTTTGGTATGTTGACTCAGGTGCATCAAACCACATGACAGGTCATGCAGAATGGATGGAGGATGCAAGGAAAATGGAAAAACCAGGATTTGTGGAGACTGGTGATGATACTGCACATCCTATTGTGCAGATTGGAAAAATCCCCTTGTCTATGCAGGATGGGAAAAAGAAATACCTGTCCAATGTATTTCATGTCCCGAATATCACCAAGAATCTGGTTTCTGTTGGTCAAATGGTTGAGCAGGGCTTGCAGGTCAGATTTAATCCTCATGGATGCTTTATTGAGGATATGAAAAATAAAGGTTGCTTGATAGCAAAAGGAAAGAAGAAGGGCAGAATGTTTATGTTGGATGCAGACATGTCTGAATTGAGTGCAGCAATGTTTGCACATGGGACCGGTGTAGTTGCAGATATTGATATCTGGCATAAACGCATTGGTCATGTTAATGTACAGCGACTTAAATCAATGCAGGCCCAAAATATTGTTGCAAGATTGCCTAGATTCAAGGTTGCAGAAATGCATAAGGTATGTGAAGCCTGTCAGTTTGGAAAACAGGCAAGGAAACCATTTCCTAGACATGTTCAAGAGAGTAAGAAGCCATTGGAATTAATCCATTCTGATGTGTGGACTACTAAAGCTGCATCTCTTGGAGGCTGTCATTATTTTGTCACTTTTATTGATGACTATAGCAGAAAAGTTTGGGTGTATTTTATGAAAAAGAAAAGTGAAGTTTTTGGGCATTTCAAAACTCTTAAAGCTATGGTTGAAAAAGAAACAGGCCTACAAATAAAATGCCTAAGGTCAGATGGAGGGGGAGAGTACCTCTCAAATGAGTTTGCAAGATTCTTGCAGAAGCATGGCATAAAGCAGCAATATTCATGCAATCATACCCCACAGCAAAATGGAATTGCAGAAAGAAAAAACAGGCATATTGGAGAGGTATCTCGTGCCATGCTCAATGAAAAAGACCTGCCAGATTTTTATTGGGCTGAAGCAATTGCTACAGCAGTCTACATAATGAACAGGACTCCCACTGCATCAATATATGGAATGACTCCAGAGGAGAGGTATACTGGTAGGAAACCAGATATTTCTCATTTGAAAATATTTGGTTGCATTGCCTATGTACATGTGCCAGATGAGTTGAGATCCAAGTTGGATCCAAAAGCTGAGAAGTGCATCTTTATTGGTTACTCTCTGCAGCAAAAAGGGTATAGATGCTATAACCCTTCTACTCGTAAGTTTACAGTGAGCAGAGATGTTGTTTTTGATGAGATGAGTAGCTGGTATAAACCAGTAAATGTGATTGATGATGTAGATGCACAAAACGGTAATGCTGCACAGAATTCACAGCAGCAGTCACAAAATATTAGTGGACCTGGAGCGTCCTCTAGCAGTGGTTCACATTCTTCGCCATGGACAGGCAGATTGAGATCAGGAGAATCTTCTCAAAGCAATGCACATAGTGGTATTCAGGTGTCACGAAAAGGAAAAGAGAAGGTAGATCAGCCCATGTTTGATGTGAATGCAGGTCATTCTTATGTGGATGGTGAATCCAATGGCTCAGAACAGAGCATTGATGATGAGTTGGGTATTCCTTCTATTGTTACACCTGGAGTAAGGAAGACCGGGGATGTTTTGAGAGCACCTGGGAGTGAACCTACTTTGCGCAGGTCTACCAGAGCTAGGTATCTTGTGGATAGGCTGAAATATGATGGATTTACAGCCATTCACTATGCATATATGGTCAAAGTGATACAGGAACCAGAACCCACTTCTTTTGAGCAAGCTATGGGAAAAGAAAAATGGGAGAAAGCCATGGATGAAGAAATGGATGCCTTGGAAGCAAATGCTACGTGGGAATTGGTACCTTTGCCTAAAGGTAAGAATGCAATTGGCTGTAAGTGGGTTTATAAGGTGAAACACAATGCAGATGGTTCCGTGAATAGATACAAGGCAAGATTAGTAGTCAAGGGGTATGCACAAACATATGGCATTGATTATGAAGAAACATTCAGTTCGGTTGCAAGGATGGCAACCGTAAGAGCAGTCATTGCTATGGCTGCATCAAAGGGATGGTCTTTACATCAAATGGATGTAAAGAATGCCTTCTTGCATGGTGATTTGCAAGAAGAGGTCTATATGGAGCAGCCACCAGGTTATGTGCATGTTGTTCATCCTGAGTTTGTTTGCAGGTTGAAGAAAGCCTTGTATGGCTTGAAGCAAGCACCTAGAGCATGGTCTGACAAGATAGGATAGTATCTTGTCACTATTGGCTTTCAAATTTCCAAGGCAGATTTCTCACTTTATGTGAGAAAAACAGAGAAAGGTATTATGCTGCTTGTCATTTATGTTGATGATTTGATTATGATAGGTGACAGTGATGAAGATATCCTTCATGTGAAAATGCTATTGAAGCAAAAGTTTGAGATGAAGGATTTGGGAGAGCTGCGTTATTTCTTGGGCATTGAGGTAATTAGATCACCAAGTGGGATACAGCTCTTGCAAAGGCAGTATGGATTGGACATGATGTCCAAATATGGGATGACAGGCTGTAAGCCTATTTCAGTTCCTTTGGAGCAGAATGTGAAGCTGAGCGCAGATGCAGGTGAGCTTCTGGAAGACCCTATTATGTCCAGACGCATAGTAGGAAGTTTGATTTATATGACTATTACCAGGCTAGATTTGAGCTATGCTATTGGATTGGTAAGTCAGTTTATGCAAGCTCCAAGGAAATTGCATTTGGATGCGGCTAGACGCATACTCAGGTATGTGAAGTCCACATTACAGTATGGACTATTTTATGAGACTGGGGTTCAGATACAGTTGCATGGATACACTGATGCTAATTGGGCTGGTAGTATTTCTGATAGACGATCTACCAGTGGGTATGTGTTCTCTTTTGGGAGTGCTGCAGTCACTTGGAGCAGCAAGAAATAGCCTACAGTTGCCTTGTTGAGCACAGAGGCTAAGTATAGGGGTGCAGCAATGGCTGCATGTGAGGTAGCTTGGTTGCATAAGCTACTTTATGATATGCATCAGTCTACAGATGGGCCAGTTGTCATTTATTATGACAACATGAGCAGTATACACTTGGCAAATAACCCAGTCTATCATGCTAGAACAAAGCACATTGAGGTGCATTATCACTATGTGCGGGAGAGGGTTTTACTAGGTCTTATTGATCTAGTTTATGTCAACACAGAGGATCAGGTAGCTGACATATTTACGAAGGCATTGGGCGCAGAGAAGCTACGCAAGTTTAGAGACCTGCTTGGTGTGCAGGAATTGGGATTGAGCTCGAGGGGGAGTGTTGATATATCGAGCTCCACTCGTGATATGCCAGGGTGACCGTTGTGCATTTATGTCACCGACTTGTCAGTTGTAGATGCGGTTGGTACACCGCCCATGAATAATAGCTACATGACAGCTATCCTTATCTACTCTAGTTCGTGGCTCAGTTAGTATGCCACCTTAGTTAGTTGAGTTTGGTTTGAGACCCATATATAGGGTTCTTCTATTTCTTTGTATGAGAGTTCTTTTTGGCTTACACAACTAAGAAGAGGAAAACTGTTTTTAGCCTCCACCTTTGTGTGTATTCCCCCATTGTGCAAGCAAGAAAGCTACAAGTGAGACTCCTTCCTTCTCTCCCACAATCTTGACAGGAAGGGAGGGGGAGAGAGTCACAAAGAGAGAGAGAGAGAGAGAGAGAGAGAGAGAGAGAGAGAGAGAGAGAGAGAGATTGAAAAAGTAGATGTCCCTCTTGAGTCCTAGGTTTGGTAAATTCAAAATTAGGTACCTCTCATAAGTTCGGGAAGTTTTTGGTGGTTTGGTGGATACTGAAGCTGCAAGTTGAGATTTTTTTAGTGGTTCAATGGAAACCAAAGCCACAAGCAAAATAATAATGCAATACTAGTGTTCCGCGCAGACTTCGCACACATGGAACACTAGGCCCCTTTTTTGTGATTTTGCTTCCCCGAAGTGGCAAGCGAAGTTGTCGTGCATAGCAACTTCGCTCAACAATCCATTTCTCCTCTTTCTCTCTCCTCTTTTCCCTCTTTGTTTCTAATCTTTTTCTTCACCTTCTTTTCTCTCTCTCTCCCTCCCCCTAATTCCCTATGTCTAATTCTCTCTCTCTCTCTCTCTCTCTCTCTCTCTCTCTCTGCCTTCTATTTTAGTTTATTTTTTCTCCCCTCTTGGTTCTCTCTCCTTGCTTTTCTTCTCTCTCTCTTTCTTTCTCCCCCCTTTCTCCTCTCTTTTTCTTCTCTCTCCCTCTCCTCTTTTTTCCTTTTTTTTCTTCTTCTTCTCTCTCTCTTCACTCTCTTTTTAAAAATTTCCTCTCTCTCTCTCTCTCTCTCTCTCTCTCTCTCTCTCTCTCTCTCTCTCTCTCTCTCTCTCTCTCTCTCTCTCTCTCTCTCTCTCTCTCTCTCTCTCTCTCTCTCCTCTCTTTTTCTTCTCTATCTCCTCTTTTCCTTTTTTTATTCTTCTCTCTCTCTTCATTCTCTTTTTAAAATTTTTCTTTTCTCTTTCTTTTAAATTTTATCTTTACTCTCTCTATGTTCAAATTCTCTCTCTTCTTCTTCTTCTTCTTTTCTCTCTCCTTTTCTTCTATCCTCGCTTTTCTTTATCTCTCTCCCCTCTCTCTCCTCTCTTTTCCTTTTTTCTTTTCCTCTCTATTTCTCTCTCTCTTAAATTTTATATTTCCTTTCTCTATAATTCTTTCTCTCGGTTTCTCTCCCCCCCCTCTCTCTCTCTCTCTCTCCTTATTTTTCTTTTTCTCTCTTTCTCTTTCAAGTTTTTTTCTCTCGCTCTCTTTTCTCTCTATATGTTTTTTATCCTCTCTATTTTTCTCTTTCCTCTCTTCCCCTTTCTCTCCCCTTATTTGCTCTCTCTTTCAAATTATATATTTCCTCTCTATCTCCCTCTCTAAGTCAAAAACTATTTAAAAATATTTAATTCAAAAAACACTATTATCTTTCCTCTTTCCCCCCTTGCTCCGTCTGTTTCTCTTTCTTCTTCTTCTTCATACAGAACCTCTTATAAGGCAATTATAGGACAAGCTCATTTCCAGTTGGTGTATGGCACGGAAGCCGTCTTCCCTGTTGAGCTGGAGTTGCCCTCTTTGCAAGTGACAGTTAAAGAATGCCTCGGAGATGAAGAGTCTCTCCAGCACCCCCTGCTGCATCTGGAATGTTTGGATGAGATTCGAAGGATAGCCTTGCAATGCATGGAAACCACTCAAGCACAATGCAAGGCCTATCATGACAACTTCTTCAAGCACAAGGAGTTCAAAGAAGGTGATCTTGTCATGGTCTATGATTCTCAATTTGGCAAGTTTCCTGCTTCTTCTCAAAGTGTGTGAAAAACTGTCCAAAAAATATTAAAGTAAAAAAGCTTTTATAAATATTTTATTAAAAAGAAAATTAAAATTAAAAATTTTAATCTAACACAAAGAGAAAAAATTTTGATTTAAAAAGAAGTTTGATTTAATCAAAGGGGAGAGAGAGAGAGAGAGAGAGAGAGAGAGAGATAGCCTATGCCTTACACATGAGAGAGAGAGAGGGGGGAGGGGAGGGGAGAGGAATTTAATTTAAAATGGGAGGGGGAAGAGAAAGTGAGAGATTATAAGTGAGAGAGAGGTGAGGGGGTTTTAATTTTTGAGAGAGAGAGAGAGAGAGAGAGAGAGAGAGAGAGAGAGAGAGAGAGAGAGAGAGAGCCTAGACCCTACAACCAGAGAGAGAAGGAGGGGGGGAGGAAGCGGCTTTAATTAAAAAGAGGGGGGGAAGAGAAAAGAGATTACACGTGAGAGAGAGGGGAGGGGAGGGGGTTTTAATTGAAAAAGGGAGGCTTGGAAAAGAGAGTAGGTTCAGAGCTTTTCAAACCTACAACCAAAAAATACATTAGTGCAATCCATAACAACTTCTCTCTTGAGTTTCTGGATGCATTTAGCCGCCACTTGGCATCCATAGTGGGGCAAAGGCATGAGAAGGCTTGGGATTTGAAGTTGTAGTCCTTCTTCTAAGGGTATGGAACCAAAATCACCAAGGATCAAGTAGTTGGAGTCCTGGATGAGTTAGAATGTGCCCTCAAGAGCATGAAGAATGGCAAGTCACCTGGAATAGACGGCCTGCCACAGTAAAGCTATAGAAATGTATGTGGGATACCTGCGGCGAGGATTATGCTGCAGCAATTAATCAATGGTGTAGAGAGGGTGCATTACCCTTTCAATCAACCTAGGTTTGATAAAGTTAATACCCAAAGGCCCACAGAGAATGAAGATGCCACAATGGTGACCCTTAACGATGCTTAACTTATCCTACAAGATACTAGCTAAAGCTTTGGCTATCAGGATCGAGTGTTTGCTCACTAAGGTTGTGCACAAGAGACAGTATGGCTTCATATTTCAGCGTTGAATACATGATGCAATAATCAACTTGATGCTTGCAATTGATTGGGCCATTGCAAGTGGACAGAGAACAGTTCTTATTAATATGGATTTTGACAAAGCTTATGATAGGATCTCCTGAGACTTTATTACCACTGCCTTGTCAATCATAGTTTTTGGTGATGGCTTCATTAGGATGGTTTGCACTTTGTTTGCAAATGTAACTGCTCAAGTCCATGCTAATGGATCCTTGTCTAAGCCATTCGACCTTCACAAGTCTGTTCACCAAGGGGGAAAGGGCAAGAAGTGAGCTTGTCGAGCAAGCATTTAAGCGAGCTTTTCTGGGCAACCTCCGTTTCTTGTTCTACTTATTCCTCCTATTCTCTTGTGCATATATCAAGCACCACTACTGCCCTACTACCACCACCACCACCATTTTTACCACCACTACCGCCGCCACTACCACCACCTCTACCGCCGCCTCGACTGCCGCAATCATTACCACCTCCACCACTACCGTCCCCTCCCATGTTTCTCCCCCCATGTTAATTAAGCTCTCTCTCTCTCTCTCTCTCTCTCTCTCTCTCTCTCTCTCTCTCTCTCTCTCTCTCTCTCTCTCTCTCTCTCTCTCTCTCTTTCATCTTCCACCAATTATTCTCTCTCTATTTTCTCTCCTCCCCATCTCCCCCCTCTCTCTCTCTCTCTTGGCAACTTCTCACTTCTCCCTCTCTTACACTCACCTTCTCTCTCGCTTGCTCTCTCTCTCCTTGTGTCACTCACAAATACATATACACCCACTCTCTCTCTATCCCTCTTTCCTTTCCTCCTCTCTCTCTCTCCTTCCCCCCTCTCTCTCTCTCTCAAATATAGCAACTAAATAAAGTAAGTAATGAATATTAGATCAGAGAGCACACACACACACACTCTCACTCTCTCTCTCTCTCACCTTCACAAGTCTTTCTCCTCTTCACTCTCATCCTCATTTTATTGCGCTTGTAAATAAAAAGAATCTAATAATTCTGAAAGTAAATATTCATCATTCACATCAAATATCAATCAAGTTCCATTGTTGGGGGGTGGAATTGGTGATCCCTAACAAAGTCTAGGATTGAACCATAGAAGCACGCTAGCTCGGTCAAGTGTAGGGAAGCATGTGCTCCAAATAGTGTCCATGGGGTTTCTCTCAAATGGAGGTGGGCAAATAAAGGTGTTGGGTGGGTTCATCTGCATCTTCTCCATGCTATCATCCGCAAATAGTGTTGTTGTTGGGTTGAAGTGTGGCCAATCAGTGTCGTCAAAACATTTCATGAAAAGGGGCTTTGGGTAACTCCTTCTGGCAAAAGTTGTTGTGGGAGTTGCTTTGCACTTTCCTTGTCCATATTGGAATACAAAGGTTGGTGCTTGCTTTGACAACTTCATACATTCAATTATAACCAATTGGAGTAGCTCACTTAAGTTGTCTTCCTTCATGGAGCTCCAAATGGCAATGTCAAACAATGTAGATATTTCCTTCAAAAACTTGGCAAGCCCTGGCTACAAAATCACCCAATACCTGCCCACTTCTAGGGGCTTCATTGGTAATGATCCCTTTTGCTTTTGCTGCCTATGTAGAAGCACCCCATCCATATCGAACACGATTAATTTTTGGGTTGTGGGAGGTAGTTGTACATGCACACATGGAAGGGTGAGCACCCATGTATTGGTGTGACAAAAAAGAACACTACATTACAATCAAATATTGTACAAGGTTATGTAAACATGTTACCTTTTCTCTTAGATATCTTCCATCTTCGGCAAAGCGATACAAGCATGCAATCATTCTATTAGAATTTAGTGCTACTGATGCAGTCACCACATCCCGCATTGCAATCTAAAATTGTGTCCCCTTCTTTTGTGTACATTTGCAAGAATGAGCTCCAAAAAGCCCTACCACGTTGCATGCCACCTATAGTATTTGGTAGTCATATAACGGATTAGGAATCTACTAAATGTTTACAAAACATATCTACAATAGTTTAACAACATTGGATCTCTCTCATTGGGGATCCTGATATATCTCGCACCCACTCATTCGCAGTAATGTCGTCTTTTGTGAACTCCGAAGGGATAATTCCATTGTAAGCGATATTTGAACACATGTACGCTAGAATATATAGCACATGTACCTACATTTAAAGATTGAAATACTAATTTTAGTAATTATACTCACTAAATGGATCCAACAAGTGTGATACATAAACAATATCTAGCATGAGCATATCATGGCTTTAAAACTCTCACCTCTCTACCTCCAATGATACATACAAGCATCTCCCAATGAACAACTTGTGCCATGCGTAAGGCACAACACTTCTGCCCTGACTCCATTCGTCGGTGTGCATCCTCCACAACCTACTCGACAAGCTCTACCATGGAGTGTGTTGTGGCAAGGAAAAGTAACATTCATGCATCCTTGAGAACACGATCAGCCAGATACATGGCATCGATTGACTTTACCTTAGTATGGGAGTTCCATGATGGAATCCCATTCCTCAATCCATGCATGGCACTATCTTCAAGGAGACGAACCACCATGATATCACATGTTGTGTTTGTGGTCTCTTCGTCAACCTCGATCATCTTGTTTTGGTTGACCTCCTCTAATGCCTCTACCAATCAAGAGAATGCCTCACTTGGTTGATCATTTCACAATGCATGTCCAATCTCGAATGGGTCACAGAGAACAATATGTCACTCCACCTTCATCATCATAGCAGCATGGGAGACAACGACTTGCAAGGGGTCTTCCATGGGGCTTTCAATGATGTGGACCTCTACACATTGACTCCTTGATTAGTAACATATTCTTCTTACTGAATGTTAACGATAGATAATATTCTTCTTACATGTTTGTTTACCTGCATGTATGGTTGGAACATCTTGCACTATTGTAGCTTCGTGGGAGATGATGTCTTGAAAGTGGACTTCCACGTGACTTTCAATATGGCCCTCTGCATGATAAATTCATAATTAGAAACATATTTTTTGTTCAAAATGTTATTGTAGATAGTATTATTGAGACACGTTAGTTCACCAATGTCTGTGGTGGCTGGCACATCCTCCATCATTATAGGTTGAAAATCAAAAATTGTATCCCCCTCTGCAAAAATATAGACCATTCTTATTGGCATTGTATTGTGGGAAAAAAAACCATGAGTCACGCTTATTTGCCGATAGCAGTCATATCTCCTAGCACGGCTAGTTTGTGTTCTTGCATTCTTTCCTTCCCTACACAAGGACACACATCACTATTAACATCATATAATGATAAAATATTTTAAAGCTCTGACATCATCCAATCATGACATGTATGGAATTCACGAGCATCGTTCCTTTACCTCTCTACGCACGCACCACGTCCGATGTAACCTTAAATCTAAGACACTCGATTTTTCCACCCTCTCCATGTTAAAAAATATTTTTGATGTTACTTTGGTGATGAACAAGAATTACATGCCTTCACATCATGAGTTTTGCACAAAAGCAAGCTTACCATCTTGGTGCGCTATAATACGTGTGAATTCTATGTGATGCCTCACTGCTTCTCATCATTGTCATGCATCTCTCTGTAGTGGTGTATAAGGTAACACTCTCCACCGCAAGATTTGAAAGAACTTGTTGTATCCTTCTATCCATGCCGATGTCGCGCACCTCCTTGGTGATGCCTTCCATTGCGATGTGCTCTTCAGTGGTATCAACAAAGGGGCCTACATGGTTTGGTGGTTACGATTCATATTCAAGGAAATATTTTCACTGGAGGGACACAAGAGATGTCTTGGATATAGTACTTCAAAACATCAAACCCTTTAGGTCTAGAGAAACCAAATTTATTTGTGATGAGGGTTGGCCTCTCTTCAATGATATTGGATGTACGCTTGCTCTTCTGTTTTCTTTTTACAGTAACCGCACTACTAGTATCAGTTTCGTGTGAACCCATCATAGTCTCTTCATTAGGACAAAACAAAGTGAAATATACTCCTAAGAATGCAACTCATTTCACTTACCATGCCGCTAGATCCTTATGTCTCTTGCGTTTGTTTTTTCCTTGAGTATTTTTGGTACAAACTTTTCTCATTGGAGGGGTATTCATCTTCTGGATTGTTAACCGTCAGACAAACAAGGTGGAAAATTTGGAAAATCTAAAGCAAAAGACAAAGGCCATGGCAAAAATGAAACGGAAGACGAAGGCGTGCCAAGAAAATATGGAAGCATAAGAAGTGCAGAAAAGTCCTAAATAAAGGAAAAAGGCGCACAAGAAAAAGCGTAAGTCAATACTTTTGTGAAAGAGCACAAGCACATCATGGTTTAATTTAAAGAGCACCGAGCTCTCACCCATGCAATTTGTAAAGGTAGATGGGCGGTAGGAAGGAAGCTAGGAAGATAGAAGGACAATGGGAAAAAGGGCCTAGGCCACGATCGGCCATGTAAAAAAGGGGATAAGAGGATGACCGCCCAAAAGGGATTTAGGGTTTTGTATATAAAGTTGAAAAGTGAATGAGAAGCTCATTCTTATGTGTGGCCAAAAGTGGCTCTCTTCTTCTTCTTCTTCTTGCTTGAGCTTGTGCTTGAGAGAGGGAGTGTGAGAGTGTGAGGGAGTGAGTGTGTGAGGGTGAGGGACCGAGGAGGAGAAGCTCTCCATCTTCTCCTCTCTTCTTCTCTTCTCTTGCTCGTGGCAATGGAGCTTGGAGCTTGGAGCTTGGAGCTTGAGGATGGAGCTTGCTTGAAGCTTGCACTTGGATAGTGGAGCTACCGGAGTGCACGGGAGAGGAGGTAACTCTATCGGCATGGAGGTAAGCTCACTACACCCGTAGATATGGATGGCGCATCGACTATGTGAGAGGTAGCCATTAGTGCTCGGCTTGGAACACTTGAAACAATAAGCGATCCGTGGGTCTTGGCGGTTGAGCAAAAGCTCCCACATTTTGGTTTCATTGCCGGAACCAACGAATTCAAGCCTTGAGCGCTTGCACGCTTCGAATCGAGCATCGAAGTAGGGTTTTCCCTGAACTGGTGCTTGAGGTAGATAGGTAGCAAGCGAGGAAGTTTGAAGAGGTATTCGATCTCCTTAGCAAGTAGGTTTTTGGTTTTTGGACTTGGAAAAGCATAATGGAGTAATGTAGGTATTTCCTTTATGATTTTTTCTTACATTTAAGAAGGATAGGAGCAAAACATTGGAGCAAACAATAGGGTTTTCTGTTGCTGTATAATAAGCTAAAACACGGAAAAGAAGTGCAAAAAATGAACTTTTGGGTTAAATGTTAGTGAAGGGAGCAAGACTAAGGTGGTGCAGGCCTAGGCAGGGTGATAAGGGGCCA
Source organism: Lygodium microphyllum (assembly GCF_053477565.2). Classification (NCBI taxonomy): domain Eukaryota; kingdom Viridiplantae; phylum Streptophyta; class Polypodiopsida; order Schizaeales; family Lygodiaceae; genus Lygodium; species Lygodium microphyllum. The sequence continues at coordinate 76,727,827 of NC_141163.1, read as the reverse complement.
GGAGTGGCAAGAAATGCCACATTTTGCATTGCAAGGTTTCAAGAGAACAGGAGAGAGGGAGGGAGCTTCATCACATGGACCTGCTTTGATCTGGTCATCTAGGATTTATTTGCCCATCCCAAGTAATTCCACACCTTCCCCTACATGAGTAGCTTGGATCTGGAGGTGCTCAGCAGGTAGGAAGCCCTCCATTGCTCGGCACGACGAATTTTTTGAAGTCATGCAAAAAAACGTATCACGCTCGGTCGGTCCGAGTGACGGCGATTCTGGGCCCAATCCCAGAATCAGCCCTTGGACCGCTCGGCCATTCAGCCCTTTAGTATTCGGCCCTCGGCCAACTACACTCAGACGCCTTTCACTCGGCCTGTCCAAGTTAAGCATTCGGACCAACTTTAAAATTTGGCCCTCGGCCCTGCCGACTCGGCCTAACCCTACTCGGACAAGTTGGCATTTGGCCCGGCCAAACTCACCACTCGGCCCTTGGCCCACATGACTCGGCCCACTTGATTCGGCCCACTTGACTCGGCGCACTTGACTCGGCCCTCGGCCCACTCGGCCACTTGGCCCTCGAACAAGTGCACTCGGACTGGCCGAATTTGACATTCGGCCCTTTCTCATTCAGCCCTCGGCCCTTGGACGGGCTGAATTGGGCATTCGGCCCCTATGATTCGGACCTGTTGGGCCTAATTTGGATTTTTTCAAATCTTAACATGTAGACCCTAGAATTGACCGAGAGACCATATAGACCCGAAAGCACATCATAGACCTATCACTAGACTGAAATCTAGAGCAAGTAGTTCAAAACTTGACTACGAACGGTCCTTCAAAACGCTCATGGCATTTACCGTAACGACCCTGCGGGTCGGGGGGGACTAGTCCCCCCCCCCCGACCCCCGCGCAGAGGGGGCTCTACCCCCTCCGCACCTCCCCCAAGTAGGTTGGAGAGAAAATGTACACCTTGACAAGTCCTCCAAATTAGATCCTAGTGTAGTCATAGCTCTACACAAGCATGGACTCGCACCTGCAAGAGAGCAACCAAAAGCCCATACCCGAACAAAGACAAACAAAGACCCTAGAACTTGGATGGGCCAATCTAGCCAACAAGGGTAAAAAGCCCACACTGCAAAGACACGTATGTGTTGCATTCAGACTACATCCAGTCAAAGCAGAAATCAACAACATCAAGCTAAAACTACGAGGATGACTAGATATGACAGTCTTGACAATAGATGCTCCTTGAATAGCACTGCACAAATGATCCAAGACATTAGTGGAGAATCCACATCTGGTCATGCAGTTGGGGACTCAAGGGCATTTTTCAAAAGGCTTAAATTTACAAGCCACGACCCGAAAGACGAAGACATAGTACCACCTGCTTATCTTAGGTCAAACTCACCGTGAAAAGAGAGCACACTATCGATGCTCTGATCGATGAAGGAGCAGATTTGAATGTCTTGACCTATGAAGCATGGACCCTACTAGGCCAACCAGAGCTCACATTGACTAATGCAACTCTTAGTCCTTACAGGGGACACCCACAAGCACTTATAGGGAAGTGCAAAATCCTCGCGACAATTGAAACTGAGAGCTTACCTATTCTATTTCATGTTCCTCCAAATAATGCTAATTGTGGAAAGGAAACCCTCCTAGGAAGACCCTTCAAAAGGGCACCAAGTGTGAGGCTGACTATGTGGCACAGAGGATACACTTGACACTACCAAGTGTGAGGATTGTCACAACCTTCAGCAAGGGTGACCTCATCGAACCTCAAGGGAAAGGCAAGGAAGGTGCTAACATAACAAGTGAGCCTAGTAATGAGAGCAAGGACCTATTGAAAGAGTTGATACATGCACAGGTTGAACAATGAGAACAAGTGAGTGAAGCCATGCTTGAAACAAGAAGGTTAGGAAACAATGCCAAGGATGGGCTTTGGACTTACAAATATCATAGAAAACCCCAAAAGAAGCCCAAGCCTTATAGACAAAGGCATCAATGGAGAGCCAACGCAACCTCGAGATGGATATCCAAAGTGTTGTTACGTGCTCAAGGGTATTACACAGGTAACCGATAGATTTGGATACCAAAACCCCCTGATAAACCTCCTCTATTAGCTAAAGGCCAAATCCTATCAAGAGCATAGAAGCATAGGAGGAAATCTAAACGAAGAACCAAGTCTCGAGTCAAAAAACATTAGAGTAGCTGAGCCTCTCACGATTGAAATCAAGGAACCAAACAGGACTAATTGAAGGGTAGATCTTCAGCCTAGCATGCTTGACAAGCAGATATCAGATGTAATCGTTGAGGATATGCAAAATCCACTAGTTCCCAAGGAGCCTTCTATTTCCCAAGAGGATAACAAGTATCATAAGCACAACATTTCTCATGGCAAGGCTAAATGCTCAACAAGGCAAAGGGCAGAATCATCTAACAGCCACGGGAAAATCCCCCAGCTAGTGTCAAGCCCACCTAAGAGTCCCAGATCTCCTACACCCTCTTTCCCTAAACAGACATAGGAAGCACAATAGCAGCCGTCAAGTGCAGCTGCTCAATCCCAACCTCTATCTCCATCTAAGCTTCCAGATGTCTAAGAGGTAGGACATGACACCACCCATAGCTCTCAGCCTAAGGATATGCCTGGGCAACCTAATGTGACTAGATCAGCTGACGCTCGATCCACACAAGTGAATGCTCAAAGGGCAACAAAATACATGACCACTTTTGATCGGTCTAAGGACTTGACACCACAACCCACCAATAGTAGCCAGCCCACTGAAGTAGCTGCTACTACTCCCCCAGGGATCACAGCAGTCAACAGCCCTCGGCCGTGACAATGCCCCTTGCGGAACGTGTCAGCCATTCGCATATGGAGGAGGTGTCCCAACCAACATCCTTGACAACTCCAGCACCTCCAAAGCACCTAAAGCCTAGGCTTGAGGAGCTAAATAGAGGGGAATTAGCTGAAGAGCTAGACTCTCCAAAAAGAGAGGCAGTTGTACCCTCATAGCCTAGCTAAGTCCCATGAGAGCACACCAGAGAAAGAGAGTACTAAGGCCCAACCAAGCACATCAATTATTGACCTAGTTCAAGGTCCTGAGTCCTTAAGGGAGACAATGCAATTTTCCAAGAAAAAGAGGAAAAAACAACGAAAACAACAGCAGTTGCAAGTGGTAGTAGACCCCAAGAAGATTGAGACCAAGAGTGCCAAAGAGCTGAGAAATAAAGCATCGAGTCCATCCACCTATGAACCCATTGATGTCTCTCCTAATAGCGGTGAAACCTCAGACACATCCGTGTGTTCTGAAAAATCAAAGCAATCATTACCATCAACGGTTGCTTGCAACCCTCAATCCACCGACCAACAGAACTTGCATTGACCAATCAAGAGTGGATACAACAGTGTCACAATAGGTTAACAAGACTATGCCAGTCACATCCGAGGAGAACCATGACATAATAGCAGCAAAACCTCAAGAAAAATGCACAAACAGCATAAGCAATCCTAGTGTTGACCAATCTTGCTCATTTAGGCATGACCCCCCAGCCATGCTAAAGCCTAGGGAAACTCCTAGAACCTTGCATCAGATAGCCACCGAGCAAGCCCTCATTGAACATAGAAGTGTCACAAAATGCTTAACCAAGTTGGATGCTAAACTCAGGGTATTTGCACGTGTCTACATCCTTGCAGACATGGGTGCATTCCCTAGGGAGCAGCTTGAAGAATACTTGACATTTCCCCTATCCTAGGAAGAGCAAGAACATCTCAACGAGCACTATGACAGGCTCCTGCATGAACGCATGCGAGTCACCTCTGACGAGGAAGCCGACGAGCTATGCTTAACTGTAACATTCAATGATGTGCTCTGCCAACCAAATCTCTTAGAAATAGAGCAACTAAAGTGACAATTAGAGGGTCAAAGTCAATTTAAAAAACGTTAGTTTGAAAACCGCATTGCAATGGCCGAACTAAGAGCCCAAATTATGACAGTCTCAGAGAAGCAATTGGCTAAATGGCATTCTCAGAGAGACCCAACCTATGTGGCACCAACTTCCTTTTGAGTGCTGACTGCCATTTGGGGTACGGACTTAGCTGGAACTAGCCAAGAGAACTCTCTGGCTGATAAGGTTCTCACTGAGGAGGAGTTACATGTTTCCAATAGACTCGGACAAGGTGCCATGTTGAGATATCGAGCTCCACTCATGATATGCTAGGGTGACCGTTGTGCATTTATGTCACCGACTTGTTAGCTGCAGTGCGGTTGGTACACCGCCCATGAATAATAGCTAGATGACAGCTATCCTTATCTACTCTAGTTCGTGGCTCAATTAGTATGCCACCTTAGTTAGTTGAGTTTGGTTTGAGATCCATATATAGGGTTCTTCTATTTCTTTGTACTAGAGTTCTTTTGGCTTACACAACTAAGAAGAGGAAAACTGTTTTCAGCCTCCACCTTTTGTGTGTATTCCCCCATTGCGCAAGCAAGAAAGCTACAAGTGAGACTCCTTCCTTCTCTCCCACAATCTTGACATGGTATCAGAGCCTTGTTCGTGGTAAGGAGCTCAAGAAAGCAAACCAAGTTCGCGGTGTTCTGGTAAGAGGACCAGTGTTGCTTTCATTTTTCTATTTTGCGAGCAAGTCTCTGCAGGTAGCACAACCGAAAAGTGCAAGAGTGCATTGTCTCAGATTGAGACGCCCTTCGCAGTGTAGCAAGAGGGCAGCATATGCTACGGGCGAGGGCTTTAGCCCTCGGTTTCTCTGTTTTTTTTATTTGATGCCATTTCAGAGCCTGTTTTGGAGGCGGAAGTTTTTTGCACGCACTCGAGAAAAGACCCTATTTTTTGTTGTGCGACCACTGTTCTATAGGTCGGTGAAAAGTTACCATAGAAATTGCATCGTATGCCTGTGCGTAGAGACATTGGGAATTACAGAATCATCCTTGTTGCCTGTTGATGCAAAATCGTCACTAGGAAGTGACTGTGTGGTCAAATACCACTTTCGTCAGTTTTGCAGATTTGCTCTTGAGAGGCTGAAGCTGTGTTTTTTGCAAATTTTTTGCAGTGTTCTGTAATGGCGTCTAATTCTCTTTCACAGATTGTCACTGAAAAGCTTGACAAGAACAACTTCCAAGCATGGAAGTTTAGAATGATGAATTTCCTTATGGGAAAAGGATATTGGGAATTCGTTGCAGGAAATGAAGAAGAACCAGTTCTTCCTGATATTCCCAATCAACAGCATATGCAAGCATTTAAAGCATGGCATGAGAGAGCGAGGAAAGTTATGTACTGGCTGTCTATCAGCATTTCAGACTCTATGATTGTGCATATTCAAGATACAAGTACGCCAAAGGAGGCATGGGATACTTTGTCAAAAATGTATAGCACAAATACGCAAGCCAGGAAAATGCAGCTCAAGCAAGAGTTGCACAATGTGCAAAGAGAAAGTATGAGCATCAATGACTACCACATGAAGGTGAAGAAGATTGCATATGCACTTGCTTCCATTGGGTCGCCAGTGGAAGATGATGATTTAGTTTCCGTGACCTTGAATGGTCTAGGAAAGGATTATGCACAGTTTCGAACATCCATTTCCGTCCGTGAAAGATTTCCTGATTTTGAGGAGTTGATTGCTCTTCTAATTTCTGAGGAGCAAAGAAATGGTGGTGCATCTTCTTCAGGAGGAACTTCAAAAGAAGCTGTCTTCTACTCAACTGCTGGAAGAGGTAGAGGCAGAGGTAGAGGAGGTCGATCTGGAGGCCGTGGTAGAAATCAGAATATGCAGCAAACTCAAGAAAACCGATCCTTTGGAGGAGGACGTGGTAACTCTAGAGGCAGAGGGAGCCAAAGAGGTTGTGGTGGATGGCAAAGAGGCCAAAATGCAAACAGCAATGTTGAATGCTACTACTGTGGTAAAATGGGTCATATGGCTAAAGACTGCTATAAAAAGCAGAATGACATCATGAATGAAAAATTGCAACAAGGGAATTATGCATCTTCTAGTAGACAAGGTGATTACAGAAATGAGCATTTGTTTATGGTGCAGTACATGACCAATCCTGTGACAAGTGCAGAAGGAAGCAACGATGTGTGGTATTTTGACTCGGGTGCATCAAACCACATGACAGGTCATGCAGAATGGATGCAGGATGCAAGGAAAATGGAAAAACCAGGATTTGTGGAGACTGGTGATGATACTGCACATCCTATTGTGTAGATTGGAAATATTCCTTTGTCTGTACAGGATGGGAAAAAGAAATACCTGTCGGATGTATTTCATGTCCCAAATATCACCAAGAACCTAGAATGGTTGAGCAGGGCTTGCAGGTCATATTTAATTCTCATGGATGCTTTGTTGAGGATATGAAAAATAAAGGTCACTTGATAGCAAAAGGAAAGAAGAAGGGCAGAATGTTTACATTGGATGCAGACATGCCTGAATTGAGTGCAGCAATGTTTGCACATGGGACTGGTGTAGTTGCAAATATTGATATCTGGCATAAACGCATTGGTCATGTTAATGTACAGCGACTTAAATCAATGCAAGCCCAAAATATTGTTGCAGAATTACCTAAATTCAAGGTTGCAAAAATGCATAAGCTATGTGAAGCCTGTCAATTTGGAAAACAGGCAAGGAAACCATTTCCTAGACATGTTCAAGAGAGTAAGAAGCCATCGGAATTAATCCACTCTGATGTGTGGACTACTAAAGCTGCATCTATTGGAGGCTGTCATTACTTTATCACTTTTATTGATGACTATAGCAGAAAAGTTTGGGTGTATTTTATGAAAAAGAAAAGTGAAGTTTTTGGGAATTTCAAAACTCTTAAAGCTATGGTTGAAAAAGAAACAGGCCTGCAAATAAAATGCCTAAGGTCAGATGGAGGGGGAGAGTACCTCTCAAATGAGTTTGCAAGATTCTTGCATAAGCATGGCATAAAGCAGAAATATTCATGCAATCATACCCCACAGCAAAATGGAATTGCAGAAAGAAAAAACAGGCATATTGGAGAGGTATCTCGTGCCATGCTCAATGAAAAAGACCTGCCAGATTTTTATTGGGCTGAAGCAATTGCTACAGCAGTCTACATAATGAACAGGACTCCCACTGCATCAATATATGGAATGACTCCAGAGGAGAGGTATACTGGTAGGAAACCAGATATTTCTCATTTGAAAATATTTGGTTGCATTGCCTATGTACATGTGCCAGATGAGTTGAGATCCAAGTTGGATCCAAAATCTGAGAAGTGCATCTTTATTGGTTACTCTCTGCAGCAAAAAGGGTATAGATGCTATAACCCTTCTACTCGTAAGTTTACAATGAGCAGAGATGTTGTTTTCTATGAGATGAGTAGCTAGTATAAACCAGTAAATGTGATTGATGATGTAGATGCACAAAACGGTAATGCTGCACAGAATTCACAGCAGCAGTCACAAAATATTAGTGGACCTGGAGCATCCTCTAGCAGTGGTTCACATTCTTCGCCATGGACAGGCAGATTGAGATCAGGAGAATCTTCTCAAAGCAATGCACATAGTGGTATTCAGGTGTCACGAAAAGGAAAAGAGAAGGTAGATCAGCCCATGTTTGATGTGAATGCAGGTCATTCTTATGTGGATGGTGAATCCAATGGCTCAGAACAGAGCATTGATGATGAGTTGGGTATTCCTTCTATTGTTACACCTGGAGTAAGGAAGACCGGGGATGTTTTGAGAGCACCTGGGAGTGAACCTACTTTGCGCAGGTCTACCAGAGCTAGGTATCTTGTGGATAGGCTGAAATATGATGGATTTACAGCCATTCACTATGCATATATGGTCAAAGTGATACAGGAACCAAAACCCACTTCTTTTGAGCAAGCTATGGGAAAAGAGAAATGGGAGAAAGCCATGGATGAAGAAATGGATGCCTTGGAAGCAAATGCTACATGGGAATTGGTACCTTTGCCTAAAGGTAAGAATGCAATTGGCTGTAAGTGGGTTTATAAGGTGAAACACAATGCAGATGGTTCCGTGAATAGATACAAGGCAAGATTAGTAGTCAAGGGGTATGCACAAACATATGGCATTGATTATGAAGAAACATTCAGTCCGGTTGCAAGGATGGCAACCGTAAGAGCAGTCATTGCTATGGCTGCATCAAAGGGATGGTCTTTACATCAGATGGATGTAAAGAATGCCTTCTTGCATGGTGATTTGCAAGAAGAGGTCTATATGGAGCAGCCACCAGGTTATGTGCATGTTGTTCATCCTGAGTTTGTTTGCAGGTTGAAGAAAGCCTTGTATGGCTTGAAGCAAGCACCTAGAGCATGGTCTGACAAGATAGGATAGTATCTTGTCACTATTGGCTTTCAGATTTCCAAGGCAAATTTCTCACTTTATGTGAGAAAAATAGAGAAAGGTATGATGCTGCTTGTCATTTATGTTGATGATTTGATTATGACAGGTGACAGTGATGAAGATATCCTTCATGTGAAAATGCTATTGAAGCAAAAGTTTGAGATGAAGGATTTGGGAGAGCTGCGTTATTTCTTGGGCATTGAGGTGATTAGATCACCAAGTGGGATACAGCTCTTGCAGAGGCAGTATGGATTGGACATGATGTCCAAATATGGGATGACAGGCTGTAAGCCTATTTCAATTCCTTTGGAGCAGAATGTGAAGCGGAGCACAGATGCAGGTGAGCTTCTGGAAGACGCTACTATGTACAGACGCATAGTAGGAAGTTTGATTTATATGACTATTACCAGGCCAGATTTGAGCTATGATGTTGGATTGGTAAGTCAGTTTATGCAGGCTCCAAGGATAGTATACACTTGGCAAATAACCCAGTCTATCATGCTAGAACAAATCACATTGAGGTGCATTATCACTATGTGCGGGAGAGGGTTTTACTAGGTCTTATTGATCTGGTTTATGTCAGTAGAGAGGATCAGGTAGCTGACATATTTACGAAGGCATTGGGCGCAGAGAAGCTGCGCAAGTTCAGAGACCTGCTTGGTGTGCAAGAATTGGGATTGAGCTCGAGGGGGAGTGTTGAGATATCGAGCTCCACTTGTGATATGCCAGGGTGACCATTGTGCATTTATGTCACCGACTTGTTAGATGCAGATGCGGTTGGTACACCGCCCATGAATAATAGCTAGATGACAGCTATCCTTATCTACTCTAGTTCGTGGCTCAGTTAGTATGCCACCTTAGTTAGTTGAGTTTGGTTTGAGACCCATATATAGGGTTCTTCTATTTCTTTGTACTAGAGTTCTTTTGGCTTACACAACTAAGAAGAGGAAAACTATTTTCAGCCTCCAGCTTTTGTGTGTATTCCCCCATTGTGCAAGCAAGAAAGCTACAAGTGAGACTCCTTCCTTCTCTCCCACAATCTTGACATGCCATGCTACTCAATGTTGCAAAATATCTATCGTTATTGAGTAAGCTGCCACAAGTACTGGATGGGTGTGCCACACTCCAGTACAATCTGAAGTTCTACAATTGGTTTTTATCCTCGTGAAGTGACATGGATTCGTAAATATGTACATAAATAAACAATGGATTTTGTGACCCTATATAGATCATATCAACACACACAAGCAATGATAGTCAAGTGCAGGGAGAAAGGTTGGGTTTGGCAGGCTAAGCTCCTCAGGTCCTCCTCTCACCACACATTTAGAAGTCGTGTGACCATTTCTGCCTCCAAGTGGAGGGCATGCAACCCTCATTACCAACATAGGAAGCCCTGGCCAACATCTCTGATGGTGTAAAAGGGGCACCGTCCCTTTCTGTACACCTTTCCCCTTTCCAGTCTATCCATCCCTGCCCCACTCCGTGATAACCAGTCCACGTAACTTAGCATTAGCCAATATCTGCTAATGAATGGAGGCAAAACAAACATCATCATGGGGGCTGTCCCTCTACAACAAACACTGCATGCCTCACCTCTCCCCTCCTCATCATATGCGCTTAATAGCCTACTGTGTAATCCCTCCCATGCGAATAGTTTTATCGTGCCCCTAACCCTTGGTTTGCATTTTGCAGGTTTCTGTACGGTAGCAGTCATGGACCACATAATGCAACTGGCTTGCAAGGAAGCTCTCTGCCGTCGGAGGGAGCATAAGGCACTAGCACCCCCACCAGAATGCTACGTGCCTACTCGAAAGAGGTACGCGCCGAAAAGAGGCCCCAAACGACACCACCCAGGATGCAGGCCGAAAACTCCCCAAGCCAAGAGGACGAGGGCTCAAGGGAGCACACGGGGCATGGCAACACCGGCCGTATAGGCCCCCACCATGCTCGAGCACTAGGTGCTCAAAAGAGAAGAGGGCAACTCGAGACAAGCACGAATTTGATGCATTGTTCCAAAGCATTCTGGAAATAGTTGCAGCCAAGGAATACACCATTGAGGTCCCAGTCGACATCTTCCCCATGCAGCCTCACAAGAGCCCCTCACTAGCACAACCTCAGTCGCCCGACCACCTGGACTCGCCCCGCCTTGTACAAATAGAGTAGCCCCATGTTGTATAAAAGGCTTATCAAATGCTACCTAGCCATGACTTTTTGTCTCTAAATGGCTAAGTGCTGATAGGTTTCCCAATTGTACAAACTTTTCATATCAGTGTTTAATATATTTCACGTCTTTAGCAAAAGAAAAAGATAATCAAGCACAGGTGATAAGTATCTAAGTCAACACCATGGAATTCAGATAAGTGATGTCTCCTTGCGTTGCACTGGTTTATTATAGTTCCGGCATATGCCGTGCATGTACTCTCATGAAGTGACAAGTGGATGCAGGATGGTGCAGGTCTTTGTGCGAAAGTGTTCAATACCCAAGACACCGCAAGACCGCCAACCCCACAAAGAGCCGCGACAAAGCCACGCTTCTGAAAGTGAAAATCACCCTTAACGACTGCCCACATCGCACGGCCCAAAGTATGATCTTAACCACTTTCTCTTTCTGGGTTACACTCTACACCGAGCACTCACGGCAGTTGTTACCTAAATTGTACCAACACCGCAAGTGTATCTCCCCATCTCAACAACTGCTTCTCTAACAACGAGGCTAGGGCACAATCATCACTGTAATATCCATTTCCTGAGCCTTCGAAGCTCGACATCTCCCAACCCATTGAAAGGCTGATAGCCTCAACATATTGCAATGGTTGTACTCAGGCAAGTCCAAAAAAAAAAGAAAAAAATAAAAAGAAAAATGTAAAAAGAGAAGAAAAGAAAAGAAAAGAGACGAAAAGAAAAAGAAGCACCCACAATCACAGCACAACACCTAGGGGTCCTCAAATTAGGTACATCTAGTGACCTTGGTCAGCTGGCTCCATCCCTAGTCTCCTCACCCTTTCGCATCACCCACAATTGTTCAGGGCACATCAAGGGCAGGACATACCCCGGGAGCTTGTCTCACCTATCGTTAGACCTGTCACCCTAACCCATTCGCATGATTCCCTCTTGCACTCTGCCTTAATACCATTGCAATCAATCGCGGTAAGCACCGCAGGAATGGCCATGAAAAGTACACCATCCTCATCAAGCAAGTCCAATAGCTCCCAGCCGAAAGTGCGGTGTTCTTGTTTTCAATCATGCTCCGTCGTGCAATCACAATGCAAGGGATGTCTCATACACCTTCACATGTACTTCTTCTCAACATGGACAACTTTGCTTCATACACACGTTGTTATGAGAAACTAGCATGCGGTCTTCTAACTATGTAATATCTAAGTATGCACGAGCACTCACATAATATCTACACCAAAATATATACACAGTTTGGGTCCTCAAGTGCAGGACAATACTCTCAGCTTGCTTAGAGTTCGACCTGCCTCCCAAACTAATTGAACTACGTCTTGTGCACAATAAAGAAGACTAGCACTGCCCCTAGGGAGAGACAACATATGAGAGGTTTTCAATTGCAAGCATTGAAGACTCTAGCAAAAGTGTCGTTTGCTCTTCATCGGCATTCAACTCTGAATTCTTATCCTTTATCATCATGCAAGCCCACCAAGAATCGTCATGTGCAGAATCCCCAACAAACCAATACTTGTACTGGCCATCAGTGCAATCCCCAACAAAGAACATCCCTACCACCAACTCCAACAACCCTACCACCAGCCCCTTAGGCCACCAACGTGCCCCCAACGACCTTCCTTGTTAACCCTCAAACGAACGAAGGTGTAAAATCCAGAAAAGCTAAAGCAGAAGGCAAAGACAAAGGCCAAGGCAAAGAGAAACGGGAGACAAAGACGCACAAGGAGAAGAGTCCTAAATAAGGGAGAAAGGTGTACAAGGAAAAGCGCAAGTAAAAACTTTTGTAAAAGAGTGCAAGTGCATCATGGTTTAATTCAAGGAGCGCCGGGCTCTCACCTGTACAATTTGTAAATGTAGACGGGCAGTGGAAAGGAAGCTAGGAAGATAGAAGGACAATGGGAAAAAGGGCCTAGGCTACGATCGGCCATGTAAAAAAAGGGAAAAGGCGATGACCGCCCAAAAGGGATTTAGGGTTTTGTATATAAAGTTGAAAAGTGAATGAAAAGCTCATTCTTGTGTGTGGCCAAAAGTAGCTCTCTTCTTCTTCTTCTTCTTGTTCTTGCTTTGCTTGAGCTTGTGCTTGAGAGAGGAAGTGTGAGAGTGTGAGGGACCGCAAGGAGGAGAAGCTCTCCATCTTCTCCTCTCTTCTTCTCTTCTCTTCTTTTCTCTTGTCTTGCTCACGGAAATGGAGCTTGGAGCTTGGAGCGGGAGGATCGAGCTTGCTTGAAGCTTGCACTTGGATCGTGGAGCTATCGAAGCGCACGGGAGAGGAGGTAACTCGAACGGCACGAAGGTAAGCTCACTACACCCATAGATATGGATGGCGCGTTGGTTATGTGAGAGGTAGCCATTAGTGCTCGGCTTGGAACGCTTGAAACAATAAGCGGTCCGTGGGTCTTGGCGGTTGAGCGAAAGCTCCCACATTTTGGTTCCGTTGCCAGGACCAACGGATTCAAGCATTGAGCGCTTGCACGCTTCGAATCGAGCATCGAAGTAAGGGCTTTCCCCGAACCGGTGCTTGAGATAGGTAGGAAGCGAGGGGGTTGAAGATGGTATTCAATCTCCTTGGCAAGTAGGTTTTTTGCTTTCTTGAGATTTATGTTGTGGAATGAAGTAGTGTAGGTATTTACTTTGTGATTTGGGTGCATTAGGGTAGGAAAAAACAAAGAAAAAGAAGAAAAACAAGCATCATGGTTTTTGTTGTCATAACAAGGCATGAGGGTTTGATTCGTTTGCTGATTTGCATTTTGGAGTTTATTGGCTATCCCAGGTATATAGATCTCTTCCCCATCACTCCAGCATCATTCATGTGGAATCTTTTAGCTTACAATAAGCAATACCTTAAGATTTTGGATGATTTCATGCTCGAAAGTGCGTTCGGGTCGGCAGAATCGGATACCCGATTCAGTGTCCGAGTCTCAGAATCGAACATCTGATTTGGAGAATCGGACGCTCGGACCAACCCGTCTGACTCGGACACTCTGACTCAGACCACTCGGACTCGGACCACTCAGACCATCCTGTCTCGTCCGATCGAGGCAATAAGACCACCCTATCTGATCCGATTCCCAGAATCGGACCACTCTAAAAATCGGACCACTTTTTCTATCCGACTCCCAGAATCGGACGTGACCAAAATCGGACCACTGGGCCGATCGGACCACCTAGAATCGGACGTCCGATTCTGATAATCGGACTCCTGAAAATCAGACATCTGAGAATCGGACAAAAAACTGTCAAAATCAGACAGGTATCTAGAACACAAATTTTGACGCATCTAAACCTCGAAATTGACCCCAAGGGCTACATAGAGCTAAAGGCGCATCACAGATCCATCATCACTGGGCTAAAATTTAGAGCACGTAGTTCAAAATTTGGCTATAAACGGTCCTCCAAATTGTGCATGGCTTTTACCGTAACGGCCCTGCGGGCCAGGGGGACTGCCCCCCCCTCCCTCGGACCCCCGTAGAGGGGGCTCTGCCCCTTCCGCACCTCCCCCAAGTAGGTTGGAGAGAAAACACGCGCCATGACAGGTCCTCCAAATTGGACCCTAGTGTAGTAATGGCTCTACACGAGCATGGATTCTCACTTGCAAAAGAGCAACCAAAAGCCCATACCCGAACAGAGAGAAACTGAGACTCTAGAACATCAATGGGCCAATCTAGCCATCAAGGGCAAAAAGGCCACACCACGAGAACACAAAGACATTGTGTTCAGACCATGTCTAGTCAGAGCGAAATGCAACATCGGTAAACTACAAATGCCAAGATGACTAGACATGACACTCTTGACGAGAGATGTACCTTGAGCAACACTGCACAGACGACCCAAGACATTGGTGGAGAATCCACGTCTGGTCATGCAATTGAGGACTCAAGGGCATTTGTCAGAAGGCTTAGATTTACAAGCCAAGACTCGGAAGATGAAGACATAGTACCACCGGCTTATCTTAGGGTCAAACTCACCGTGAAAAGAGAGCATACTATCGATGCTCTGATTGATAAAGGAGCAGATTTTAACATCTTGACCTATGAACCATGGACCCTACTATGCCAACCAGAGCTCACACCGACTAGTGCAACTCTTAGCCCTTATGGGGGACACCCACAAGCACTCATAGGGAAGTGCAAAATCCTTGCGACAATTGAAATGAAAAGCTTGCCTATCCTATTTCATGTTCCTCCAAATGGTGCTAGCTACGGGAAAGAAACCCTCCTAGGAAGACCCTTCAAAAGGGCGACCAAGTGTGAGGCCGACTATGTAGCACAGAGGATACACCTGACACTACCGGGTGTGAGGATAGTCACAACCTTTCGCAAGGGTGACCTCATCAAACCTTGAGGGAAAGGCAAGGAAGGTGCTGACGTAATAGTCAAGCCTACTAACGAGAGCAAGGACTTGTTGGAAAAACTTATATAAGCACAGGTCGAACACCGAGAACCAGTGAGTGAGGCCATGCCTGAAATAAGAAGGTCAAGAGACAATGCCAAGGACGGGCTTTGGACTTACAAATATCGTAGAAGACCCCAAAAGAAGCCCAAGCCTTATAGACGAAGGCATCGACGGAGAGTCAATACAACGCCACGATGGATATCCAAAGCGTTGCTACTGGCTCAAGGGTATTATGCAAGTAACCGATGGATTTGGGTACCAAAACCCCCTGTTAAACCCCCTTTGTCGAGACTGAAGGCCAGATCGTATCAAGAGCAAAGAAGCGTAGGAGGAGATCTAAATGAAGAACCAAGTCTCAAGTCAAAAATAGTGGGGTGATTGAGCCCCTCATGGTCGAAATCAAGAAACCCAACGGAACTAATTGGAGGGTAGATCCTCAGCCTAGCATCTTGACAAGCAGACATCAGATGTAATCGTTGAGGATACACAAAAGCCACTAGTGCCCAAGGAACCTTTGATTCCCCAAGAGGATAGCAAGCATCATAGGCACAACATTGCTCATGGCAAGGTTAAATGCTCAACAAAGCAAATAGCAAAATCATCTAACAGCCATGAGCAAATCTCCAAGCCAGTGTCAAAGCCACTTAGGAGTCCCAAGTCTCCTACACCCTCTTCCCCTAAACGGACACAGGAAGCACAACACTCGTCAAGTGCGGCTACTCAATCCCAATCTCGACCTACATCAAAGCTTCCAAATCTCCAAGAGGCAGGACATGACACCACCCTTAGCTCTCAACCTAAGGATGTGCCTGTGCAATCCACCGTGGCTAGATCAACGGATACTCGATCTACGCAAGTGAATGCTCTAAGGGAAACAAAAGACATGACCACTTCCCATTGCTCTAAGGACTTGACACCGCAATCCACCAATAGTAGCAAGTCCATTGAACTAGCTGCTACTACTTCAAATCACGGATCACAGCAGTCACAGCCCTTGGCCGTGACAAGACCCCTTGCGGAACGTGTCCTTAGTAGTTTATCTGTGGAGGAGGTGTCACAACCAACTTCATTAATAACTCCAGCCCTTCCTAAGCACCTAAAGCCTAGGCTTGAGGAGAAACCTCTCAAAGATGTGGTCAAGGAGGTGGCACATCAAACCACTCAACCTGACAAGGCTATTCCGCATGCCACGACTAGGTTCCATGAGGACACACTAGAGAAGGGAAATGCTGAGGCCCAACCAAGCACATCAACGGTCGACCTAGCCCGAGGTCCTCAACCATTAGATGCACCTGTGCTGACCAAGAAAAAGAGGAGAAAACAGCGAAAACAACAACAGTTGCAGGTGGTTGTGGACCCCAAGAACGTTGAGACCAAGAGCGTTGGAGAGCTAGGGAATAAAGCATCAAGTCCATCCACCAGTGAGTCCATTGATGTCTCTCCTAATAGCGGTGAAACCTCAGAACACATCCGTGTGTTCTGAAAAATCAAAGCAATTGTTGCCATCAACAGTTGCTTTCAACACTCAATCCACCGACAATAGAACTCACATCGACCAATCAAGAGTGGATACAACACTGTTACGACGAGATGACAAATTCACACCAGTCATACCCAAGGAGAACCATGACGCAATAATGAAGCCTCAAGAGAAACATGGAAACCCCAAGAGCATGAGCAATCCTAGCATTGACCAATCTTGCTCAATTAGGCCTGAACCCCCAGCTATGCTAAAGCCTAGACAAACTCCTAGAACCTTGCATGAGATGGCAACCGAGCAAGCCCTCGTTGAACATAGAAGTATCGCAGAATGCTTAGCTGAGTTGGATGCTAAGCTCAAGGTGTTTGCACGAGTCTACGTCCTTGTGGAAGTGGGCACAATCCCCAAGGAGCAGCTTGGAGATTACTTGCCCTTTCCTCTATCTTGGGAAGAGCAAGAACATCTTAACGAGCACTACAACAGGCTCCTGCATGAACGCATGCGACTCATCTCTGACGAGGAAGCCGACGAACTGCACTTAACTGTCACGTTCAATGATGTGCTTTGCCAACCAAATCTCTTAGAGATAGAGCAACTAAAGCGACTAACAGAGGGCCGAAGTCAATTTGAATAGCGTTGGTGTGAGAACCGTATTGCAATGGCCGAACTAGGGGCTCAAATCATGACAGTCTCTGAGGAGCGATTGGCCAAATGGCGGTCTCAAAGAGACCCAACCTATGTGGCACCAACTTTCCTTCGAGTGCTAACTGACATTCGGGGTATGGACTTAGCTAGAACTAGCCTAGAGAGCCCTTTGATTGATAAGGTTCTCATTGAGGAGGAGTTACACGTTGCCAGTAGACTCGGACAAGGGTCCATGCTGCTTGATGTGGCAAAATATCTATCGGTACTAAGTAAGCTGCCACAAGTGCTGGATGCGTGTGCCACGCTCCAGTACAACCCTGAGTTCTACAATTGGTTCTTATCCTTGTGAAGTGACATGGATTCATAAATACGTATATAAATAAACACCGATTTTTGTGTCACTGTGTATAAACAATATCAACACACACAAGCAATGATAGTCAAGCGCAGGGAGAAGAGTTGGGTCTGACAGGCTAAGCTCCTCAAGTCCTCCTCTCATCACACATTTAAAAGCTGTGTGACTATCCCCACCTCCAAGTGAAGGGCATGCAACCCACATTACTGCCATAGGAAGCCTTGACCAACAACTCTGATGGTATAGACAGGGTGCAGCCCCTTTTCTATACACCTTCCCTTTCCGATCCATCCTTCCAAGGTTGAGCCCTGCCTAAATTCATGACCACCAACCGACGTAACTCAGCATGAGCCAAGATCTGCTAATGGCAGGAGGCTAAATATACATCAGGGGGACCATCCCTCTACAACAAGCACTGCATGCCCCACCTCTCCCCTTCTCGTCCTATGTGCTTGATAACCTGCACTATAATCCCTTACATATGAATGGTTTATCATGTAACAAATCATAATCCTTGATCCGCATCTTATAGGCCCCCCGCGAGGAAAACATGGAGAACCAAGGGCAGCTAGCTTGCAAGGATGCTCTCCGCAGCCGACGAGAACATGCAGCACACGTGAAAGGTGAGAAGGATCGAAGCTTGCACACGAGCTATGGCGGGAGAGCAAGAGCAAGAAAGAGAGAGACAAGAAATGGGAACTCCAACAGTCACAATGTGTGACCGGGCCTTCCTTTATTCAAACTGTCACTAAAAGAATAAAGAATAAAGTGACGTGACGGGCGCCCGCCACCTGCAGTGTGCAGTGGCGGGTACTGTCAGTGTAGTAATACACGGGGCGGCACGACGGAGGCGCCTTTACCCCCAACAACCTCCCACTTAAAGGCGAATCTGCCCTAGTGAGAGAGAAAAGAAAAAGAAAAGACAATACAAATGTACATAGGTACAAGGGATGAGGAAAGGCGACATCTCATCCAACGCCCATCAACCTCCTGAGAAAGGCAAAGCGCTCAATAGTGAGGCTCTTTGTGAGCAGATCTGCAGGATTCTCGTCAGTGGAGATCTTGACAAGGTCAACAGACCTGTCCTCCACGACACCACGTATGGAGTGATACCTCACCTCAATGTGTTTCATCTTCGCATGGAAGACCGGATTCTTAGCCAACTGAATGGCACTCATAGAATCCGAATGCAGTGTAGGTGTAGCATCAATCCCAAGGTCAGCAACTAGACGGCCTAACCATATGGCCTCCTTGCAAGCCTCAGTGGCTGCAACATACTCGGCCTCAGTGGGGTAGACAAAGTCGTACACTTCTGAACCCTGGACATCCAAGAGACAGTCCCTCCAGCATAGGTGAATACATAGCCAGAAGTGGACTTCCTACTATCTGCATGTCCTGCATAATCGGAGTCAGTGTACCCCACGACCCCTGTATCTTGGCTGCCATAGCAAATACACATATCTGCTGTGCCCTTCAGGTACCTCATGATACACTTCACGGCATCCCAATGTCTGCTGCCAGGTGTAGCCATATAGCGTGCCACAACACCAACTGCATGAGCAATATCTGGACGAGTGGCTATCATGGCATACATCAAACTGCCCACGGCTAAAGCATAAGGGATCTTGGCCATCTCGGCCCTCTGCTCATCTGTCTGCGGACAATCGGCCTGTGATACCTTCACATAAGAAGGTAATGGACAGCCAATAGGCTTTACGTCCTGCATGCAGAAGCGCTCAAGGACTTTATGAATGTACTCCCACTGTGAGAGATACAAAAGCGCCTGATGCCTATCGCGCTTAATGCGCATCCCAAGTATATGTGAGGCCTGTCCCAAATCCTTCATCTCAAAGCTCTTCTTCAGCTGAGATTTAAGAGCATCTAGCTCATCATGAGCTTTCTCTACAACCTGGAAATCCAATCCACTGGAAGACGATCGGTTTATAACATGCACTGCCGTACTAACTGCCTCAGCCCAAAAACTCTGGGGTAGGCCTGCATGGTTAAGCGTAGAGCACACACGCTCCTGAATAGTCCTGTTCATGCGCTTAGCCAAACCATTCTAGGGTGGGGTGTAAAGGGCGGTCAACTAACGCTTAATACCCTTGTCATCACAAAACTGCTCAAAAGCACGTGAGACATATTCTCCCCCATTGTCAGTCCTAAGGCATTTCAGCCTATACCCAGTCTCAACAAGAGCAAGCCAACGCTGAAAGACTGCCAAGACATCGGACTTTTGCTTTATGGGATAAGCCCACACTTTCCTAGAAAAATCATCAATGAAGGTAACAAAGTACTTCGCGCCACCCATAGAAATGCAAGGCATAGGCCCACAAACATCGGAATGCACCAATGCCAAGGGCTCACTCATGTGTGGCCTACCCGATTTCTTATGCGTAGACCTATTCTGCTTACCATAAAGACAATGATCACACGAGTCAAAATGTGCATAGTCCAAAGGCGGAAGATACTGCAAACCAGATAACATTTTCATTCCCTTCAAAGACATATGCCCCAAACAGGCATGCCAAAGTGATACATGTGGGATAGAGCTTATTGCCAAAACATGGTCTACAGAAGACCCAGATACAACAAGAGGATAGAGGCTGCCAGCCTTGGTGCCTCTAGCAAGCACAAGTCTGCCTTTGGTAATTTTCCAGGCAGAATCCCCAAAACAGACATGAAACCCTGCATCATCCAACTGTCCTGCAGACATAAGACTGCGCGTAAGCGCAGGTACATGACGTACATCCCTGAGCAAAAAGGAACTGCCAGTGGAAAACTGCAACTGAATATCTCCACAGCCCACAATATCAAGAGACCTGTCATCTCCAAGTCTGACTGATCCAGATACAGTACCATAAGAGTGAAACCACTCACGGTAAGGCGTCACATGGAAGGACACACCTGAATCCAATAACCAGCACTGTGCATACATACTAGATGTCTCAGTCAAGTGTGAAGCATCAGAAGAACTAGCTGCAAGTATAAACTCATCACCACCATCGGACTCCTTAGTCTGCGTGACATTAATTTCCTCAATCTTGACGCTGGACTTCGCAGGTACTATGCTACGATCAGAGGACTTCTCCTGCACTTTATCTTTCCCCTTATCCTTGCGCTTCTCATTGCGCAACTCATGACACTGTGGTCTAATATGGCCCTTTTTCCCACAATGATGACAAGTGACATTTGCATTGCGCCCACGCGACTTACTACGCGACTTGCCACGAGATTTAGACCGACCCTTCTGCGAGTCACGGCCTCGGCCATTACCACGGTCATACCTGTCATTCCTGCCTCTAACTGTCAAAGCATGACTACCACGAGAGGCATCCAAGTTTTTGCGATTCACCTCTTCCTGAAGAATAGCACTCTCAACATCTGCCAATTTTAGAGTAGCACTAGAGGCACAAAGAGCAGTGCGGAATACATCCCATGACTCATTCAGAGTTCCAAGCAAGAAAAGAGGAGTTACTTCCTCTCCAAAGGTGATATCCTGCGAAGTCAGGTTCTTCAGTATAGCATGGAACTGGCTCAAGTGAGCAGACATAGTCGCATTATCCTTCATGCGCAGATCCATAAGCTGCTTCAACCAGTACATCTGACTCGCCGGACTTTTCTTATCATAAAGATTCTTGATCTTATTCCATAGATCCCATGCACTCTGTGCTTCCTCAAATACATTATAATGTACCTGTTCAGTGAGAGACAATACAATCGTGGACTTGCATAGCTTATCAAGTTCAAGCCAGTCATCATTGTCTATAGTTTCAGGCTGCTCCCCACTCAACCGAAGTGGCTTAATCTGAGATTTCTGCACCAAAACCTGCCATATTTGACTCTTCCAGTAAGAGTAGTTGGTACCATCCAACTTTGTAATGTTAAAGATGGCACTATCATGCGAAGATGACGCCATTATGCAGGCTGGAAATGCCCAAACAGTCCAAAACTGCTTGTTGTTTTACTGTAGAAACTGCCCAAAAAATGACCAAAACGGGGTCCAAAGGGCGAGCAAAGTGTGCCAAAAGTCACTGCCCACTTAGTACTAGGTGCGGTACACCAAATCAGGATATTTCAGCATGAAAAGTACACCTCAGTCCACCAATAATTGCTTGCTGTAATAAATTGCATGTATGCAGTCTAGAGAGCAAACTGTCCCAAAATAGGATCCAATGTCAAGCAAACAATGCTAGGTCCAAAGCCGGCATGAAACGGACATAAGCAAGGCCAATGACAGTGAAAAGAACATGAGCTCAACACCGAAGCATGTCAAAATAACATCTGCCAGTGAAAGGCACACCCCCAGACACTCTAGGCAAAGTGTTCCTGTAACTGCCAAAACCTGACACAAATAGGTGTCTGCTCAAAGAGAAAGATCCAAATATGAGACTCAGCTCATAAGCATCCTATGAACAAAGAGTACATCAATGCATATCCATAAAGATCGGAGTATGATCCCAAAGTCTCAATGCGTATGTAGCTGCTCAAGACATAAACTGCTCCAAATACATGTAAGTGCTCCAATAGCATGCAACTGTCAAAGGTCAAGCAAGCATGTAAAATGCTCCCACTGGCACAAAAGGCGTACAAAGTGAGCTCAGAAGCTCAAACAACCCAAGAGAAAGCACCAGTGATAAGTGACCCTGTCAATGCATCAAGCGCATCCAAGAGAGCATGACATACATGAAGCACCGGTCGTATTAACCATGAAGCAATACATAAGCCCAAATAAGCTCTCGGTCAACTCAATGACATCCAAATAGCAACCAAGATCAGTGTGATCAAGTAAGCCGGGAATGCTCAAATACATCCAAATCCAAGCTCCAAATGTTGGTATGGCATGCACGAACCAAATAGCATATGTCACGAACCAAAGCATGTAATGCAAAAGCCTAACTGTCAAGCAGAGACATGAGGCATAGGCGGTCCACGAGCATGCCAAGTCGGTCCAAATGCCAGTGAAGACGGAGCTAATGCGAAGCTCAAAAGCATCCCATAATCTCATACATATGCTCCAAGTCGTCCCCAAATGTCAGAGACATCATGCCAAAGCTCAAAGCATACATCCGGTATCGGTAGGTAAGTGCCAAAGCATGTAAAGTACCTTTAGCCCAGTGTTATTCCAGCATGTATTTACTGTTCTAAACAGTAGATTTCAGCCCCATATTCAAGCCAAAATCGCTCCAAGTCGTCCCCAAATGTCAGAGACATCATGCCAAAGCTCAAAGCATACATCCGGTATCGGTAGATAAGTGCCAAAGCATGTAAAGTACCTTCAGCCCACTGTTATTCCAGTATGTATTTACTATTCTAAACAGTAGATTTCAGCCCCGAATTCAAGCCAAAATCATGGTCAAACCAAATGCATACATCCCCAATACATCCGGGTAGGAAGTAGACCGCATACGGGCATCAAATAGCTCCAATGGAATGAGGCATAAGCAACAAATGTCAGTGTCAAGGGTGCTGCCCTGTTTCCAGCATTGTTATGCAGTGAATGACAGTTTCAAAACTGAGAATGATCAGCTCCCAACCTCAATGTCAAGCCAAAGCATCAAAATGACATCCAAAAATGGCTCAAATGCCCTCCAAATAGGCCAATGATGAGTGCTCCATGAGCAACAAAGCATTCAGCTATAAAACGTGGAGGTCAAAGTCTAAAAATGGGTGCCATATTCAGTGTGTTGAGGCCTGGAGTGCTGCTTTAATCACGTGGCTGAATGTTGAGTGTGGGGGGGCTCAATGATGGCCCAAGGTAGGCACATACCAAGCCATGAAGGCCCAATGCAAAGGGGAGGGAAGATATGAGCTATGGAGCTCAAGAAGAGTGGCTGCCCTTTGTTCCTGCCCTGTTTCAAACTGAGAATACACTCAAATGCCTACAAATGCTGAAGCAATACATCAAGGGCAAGGCCCTGATGAAGCTCAAGAAGGCCGGGGTGGATGGAGCTCGGGAAGCCGGGGAGAGTCGGGAGCTCAAGAGGTCGGCTATGGCTGCCGGGATGGAGACCCAATGCGTGAAGCGAGTCGATGCGAAGGTCGGGAAGCACCGAGTTGAGCTCGAGCAAGAGAATGCCAAGCTCTGATACCAGTTGAAAGGTGAGAAGGATCGAAGCTTGCACGCGAGCTATGGCGGGAGAGTAAGAGCAAGAAAGAGAGAGACAAGAAATGGGAACTCCAACAGTCACAATGTGTGACTGGGCCTTCCTTTATTCAAACTGTCACTAAAAGAATAAAGAATAAAGTGACGTGACGGGCACCCGCCACCTGCAGTGTGCAGTGGCGGGTACTGTCAGTGTAGTAATACACGGGGCGGCACGGCGGAGGCGCCTTTACCCCCAACAACACGCCCCTCCACCGGTGCACTACGTGCCCACTCTTAAAAGGTACGCCAAGAAACGTGGCCCCAAGCGACACCACCCCGGACGAAGGCCAAAGAATTCGCAGGCCAGGGGAGCGGACGCTCAAGGAGGCGCACACAATGTGGCAACACTAGTGGCACAAACCCCCAACGTACGCTCGGGCACCAGATGCTCAAGGGCAGAAAAGGTAGCCCGGGACAGGGAAGAATTTAATGAACTGTTTAAAGACATTTTGGAAACGGTCGCGACCCGGGACTACACCATTCATGTCCCAGCCTACATGTTTCCTGCCCAACCTCACGGGAGCCCCGCACCAACACCGACCCGGTCGCCTAGCCAACCGGACTCACCCCGCCTAGTACCTATCGACTAAGCCCCTATGCTGTACAAGTAGCTTGGCAAGTCATCATGCCATAACTTTTTGTTTTTGATGAGTAAAGGGGCAAGATCCCCACTTGTACACACTTCCTTCACCTACCGTTAATGTATGCGACCTTAACAAGTAATGGGATAGGCATCATAGCATTCTGAAAAATTATGTCTTAACATGATTGCATTGGTCTGATGTACTTAACGCAAGTGAGCATGTACTCTCACGAAGTGACAAGTGGATGCTGAATGACACAGGTCAATGTCTAGAAGCGTTTAATATCCAAGTCACCACAAGACCACCAACCCCACAAAGAACCATTATGGAGGAAGTGACAGGAATACCAAGAAACAAAAGCCATGACGAAAACGCCAATGGATGAGAACCCAAGGACACCTCTGCAGAAAAAGCACATATTGAACTGAGCATGGCCAAAGATTACCTCCTCCTTCTTGGCCAAACTCTATGTTCGGGCAGGAGCCACGCTCTCAACAAGGGCGAACGTCTCTTCATCATCCAGGATTCAATTCGCAAGATGCTCTGCCCTTGTCCATGCACAGCTCACTTCAAGTGCTACCTCAATTGTTCGATGTCTCACATGTTACAAAGAGGTTTGTAAAATCTCAAGTGTATCTCTTCATCTCAACAATAGTTCCTCTAGCATCAAGGCTGGTGACACAATCATCTCTGTAATATCAATTCTTCATAGCCTTTGAATCCCAACATTTCTCAATCCAAATGAAAGGCTAACAGTCTCAATGTATGGCATTGATTGTATTCACTTTTCCCACACAAAAAAAAGAAAAAAGAAAAGAAAAGAAAAGAAAAGAACAAAAACAAGAAATAAATAAATAAATAAATAAAAATAAAAAGAAAAAGAAAAACGCACACGATCACAGCACCACACCTAGGGATCCTCAAATTAGGTACGCCCAGTGATCTTGGTCGGCTGGCTCCGTCCCTAATTCCCTAGCCCTTTGTACATCCCCCACAATTGTTCAGGGCACATCAAGGGCAGGACATACCTAGGGAGCTCGCCTCGCCTATGGTTAGACCTATCACCCTGAACCACTTGCCATTTCTTTTGCACTCCATCTCAATACCATTACAATCAACAGTGGTAAGCAAGGCATGAAAGACAATGGAAAGGTACACCATACTTTTCAAGCACTACAAGTAGTCACTAGCCACCAGGAGCTAGACATCAAGGAGCTCAATTATGCTACATGGCCTTGACAATACCATAGTGATGTCTTAAGCAATCTTCAAGTGTACTCCCCGTCTTCATTGACAAAATTTTCCATCAACTTAGCCCCTTGCTTCACTGACCCATTGCTATACAAGGAAACAGGCCAATAGTCTTCTAACTAAGTAATATCTAAGTATGCACAAGCACTCACATAATACATGCACCGAAGTATATAAACAGTTTGGCTCCTCAAGTACAGGACAATACTTTCAGCTTGCTTAGAGTTCGACCTGTCTCCCAAACTAATTGCACCATGTCTTGTGCACAATAGAGAAGACTAGCACTACCCTTAGGGAGAGACCACATGAGAGGTTTTCAATTGCAAGTGTTGAAGGCTCCAATGAAAGTGTCGTTCGCTCTTCATCAACACCCAACTCTGAATGCTTATCTTGTACCATTCGACAAGCGTGCAAAGAATCGTCATGTGTAGAATCCCTAACAAACCAACACTTGTGCTGGCCATCAATGCAATTCCCAACACAGAATAGCCCTACCACCAACTCCAACAACCTTCCACTAGCCACCTTGGCCACCAACATGCCCCCATGACCTTCTGTCACACCACCACCAACACTCCGGAAACCACAGGCGTCCTTGTCACCCACGTCTTCGGTGCATGCTACAGCCTGCTACCTACAACGTTGAGTGCCATGGGACTGGCACTCGTCTAGGAGGGGGGTAATGTAACCCTCAAACGAATGAAGGTGGAAAATTCAGAAAAGCTAAAGCAGAAGACAAAGACAAAGGCCAAGGCAAAGAGAAACGGAAGACAAAGACGCACAAGGAAAAGAGTCCTAAATAAGGGAGAAATGTGCACAAGGAAAAGCGCAAGTCAAAACTTTTGTAAAAGAGTACAAGTGCATCATGGTTTAATTCAAGGAGCGCCGAGCTCTCACCCGTGCAATTTGTAAATGTAGACGGGTAGTGGAAAGGAAGCTAGGAAGATAGAAGGACAATGGGAAAAGGGGCCTACGGCCATGTAAAAAAAGGGAAAAGGTGATGACCGCCCAAAAGGGATTTAGGGTTTTGTATATAAAGTTGAAAAGTGAATGAAAAGCTCATTCTTGTGTGTGGCCAAAAGTAGCTCTCTTCTTCTTCTTCTTCTTCTTGTTCTTGCTTGCTTGAGCTTGTGCTTGAGAGAGGGAGTGTGAGAGTGTGAGGGAGTGAGTGTGTGAGGGTGAGGGACCGCGAGGAGGATAAGCTCTCCATCTTCTCCTCTCTTATTCTCTTCTCTTCTCTTCTCTTCTCTTCTCTTGCTTGTGGCAGAGGATCGAGCTTGCTTGAAGCTTGCACTTGGATCGTGGAGCTACTGGAGTGCGCGGGAGAGGAGGTAACTCGAATGGCACAGAGGTAAGCTCACTACACCCGTAGATATGGATGGCACGTCAGTTATGTGAGAGGTAGCCATTAGTGCTCGGCTTGGAATGCTTGAAACAATAAGTGGTCCGTGGGTCTTTGCGGTTGAGCGAAAGTTCCCACATTCCTCCACACCACCACCAACACTCCTCCACGATAACCACAAATGTCCCTTCCACCCACGTCTTCAGTGCATGCCAAAGCTTGCTACCTATGACGGTGAGTGCCATGGGACTGGCATTTGTCTAGGAGGGGAGTTAATGTTAACCGTCAGACGAACAAGGTGAAAAATCTAGAAAATCTAAAGCAGAAGACAAAGGCCAAGGCAAAAGTGAAACGAAAGACGAAGGCGTGCCAAGAAAAATATGGAAGCGCAAGAAGTGCAGAAAAGTCCTGAATAAAGGAAAAAGGCAAGAAAAAGTGTAAGTCAATACTTTTGTAAAAGAGCGCAAGCACATCATGGTTTAATTTAAAGAGCATCAAGCTCTCACCCGTGCAATTTGTAAAGGTAGATGGCGGTAGGAAGGAAGCTGGGAAGATAGAAGGACAATGGGAAAAAGGGCCTAAAGGCCACGGCCAGCCATGTAAAAAAGGGGATAAGGGGATAACCGCCCAAAAGGGATTTAGAGTTTTGTATATAAAGTTGAAAAGTGAATGAGAAGCTCATTCTTGTGTGTGGCCAAAAGTGGCTCTCCTCTTCTTCTTCTTCTTCTTGCTTGCTTGAGCTTGTGCTTGAGAGAGGGAGTGTGAGAGTGTGAGGGAGTGAGTGTGTGAGGGTGAGGGACCAAGGAGGAGTTCTCCATCTTCTCCTCTCTTCTTCTCTTCTCTTCTCTTCTCTAGTCTTGCTCATGGCAATGGAGCTTGGAGCTTGGAGCTTGAGGATGGAGCTTGGAGCTTGGAGCTTGAGGATGGAGCTTGCTTGAAGCTTACACTTGGATCATGGAGCTACCGGAGTGCGAGGGAGAGGAGGTAACTCGATCGACATGGAGGTAAGATCACTACACCCATAGATATGGATGGCATGTCGACTATATGAGAGGTAGCCATTAGTGCTCGGCTTGGAACACTTGAAACAATAAGCGGTCCATGGGTCTTGGCGGTTGAGCAAAAGCTCTCACATGGATAGTCGAGGAAAATAGGGCATCTTCGATATGCCTCCTCATCCCACTCTTGATCTATCTAGTAAATCTCATACATGCACTAATCCTCCTGCATATTTTTCCAGTCCCTCACACTCTCCTAGCAGAGTTTGAATAGCCCTCCTCTCCATTTGCCCATACATGAACCTAACTTGCAAAGTCACCATTAAAAATCTAGAATGGATTGGCAAGATAGGACTGCAGGCATGCTACTAAAGAAGGATATTGTGAACAACCTCTACAGAAGCCTCCATATTGCCAACTTCATTGACTTCTGTGACTCTATATCTTCGTCTGGCTTGAAATCATTGAAGACAGTGCGAAACATTTGCTCTCTATGTTTTCTCTTTATCTCTTGGGTGTATTGGAAGAACAAATTGTGTTCCACTTGAATGTTATAGTAGTCTTCCCAACTCAAAAGCAATCTCATTCTGCCATCTTGCAACATGGCCCAAAAGGTCTCTTGTCTTACCCAACTTCGAAATGGTGCATTTCCATCTACTCGAATCAAAGATATGTCTTTTTATACCAATTCATTAAACTTATGATGCACATAATTTAGATGAACAAGAATAACCTACATTTAGGCATGGCCATCAACATTCAAATTTTCCTGTCAGAACTCTCCATGGCCTTCAATATCCTTATGCGGTCTGCCCTCGTTTAGCTTTGAGGATGCCAATGTGTATACTCTCTCCTCGTTCAATACACCCCCTATCTTAGAGCCCCACTCCAAGCATGAGACAGTTTTGCATTGATGAAAACATTGTTACTTTGGACCAATGGAGTATGAGTATATATAGATGCCAAGTACAAAGAGGTAGCAACTTATTGATATCACTTCTCTCCGAGGCTGGGGTCTGCAACTCTTAGCAAATGTCAAGTTTTCTTGACAAGCTTTTCATTGACACTATAGTACGCCTCGCCCTACTTGGTTCTAAACTCAGAGTTAGAGAGCTGTGTCCAGTCGCACTACCATATCATACTCGTCCTGCACTTGGCAATTAGGGACAACATCATTGCATTAGGAAAAATACATCACAAAAAACATTGTTAAGATATCTTGAAGAACTGCATACCTTCCACATAACATGGGCTAGTGCAATCAATGGTTCCTTGTACCATGCGAGAATGGGCGTCGACTTTCTGTGTGCTTGCACCCATGCCTTTGCCTCATCAGTTAGCTTGTCAAAAATAGTTGTGTGGTCAGCTTGCTGCCCTAGCATCCTTGCTTCACAAACAAGGTCTGAATATGAGGTATGGACAACCCCCTTTTCTGCTAGCCTGCATACATTCTATATTAGGATCTCATGAATATGGTCCATTGCATACCTATTTGTACGAGAAATAACTGACAAAATTTCCCCCTCTACCACACTTGTCACTTTCACAAGGCGACAATCAGCCCGCACATGTTGCCTCACGTTATCTGGAAAGGCTATTGCAAATAGTCAATTATGTTGAGGATGATGTAAGAAACAAACACATTGCAAAATGTTAAGGTTCTACGGTTTAGGGCCACTCATATGTGCGTATCTCATTCATCCATGCTGTGAGCCGATGGTTACCATCCCAAACATAAAACATGCAATTTGACAAAGAGGCCTAATCGGTGCCGCTAATTTCTACCTCTAAGTCCTCATGCTTCTTTAGCCAATGGGGGTCCCAAGCAGTTCTAATCATATCATCAAGCCCCTTCCTGCACTGGTGTCTTGGAGTCTCTAATGACACTATGAATATACCCATCCCTCTAACATACCCGTTGCTAAAAAAGGTTTTTGAGAGTTGCTTGTACCTTGATGTGACTTGTCTAATTGTAGGCATGGAAACCAAACAACGTAATGGAATGGGTGGCAAAGGGGTGGATATCCACATCTGAATGAGATGATGAAGTAATTAATGTCCAATCAATGTAAAGAAATAAAAACCATAATCTAAATCATGCTACCATCTTTTGCAAGCACTCATCATTCAACATTTCCAACTGGTCTTCTATGCATGCTTACACAATACGTTTATCGCAAGTGACTCTAAGAACAGTCTTGCCAGCATCTGTAATGCGCTTCTAGGTTCTTTGTGTTTGATTCTTCTTGGTTTGTGTATGGCCATGCCCTTGTTGTGCACTAAAGGACTCGATGCTCTAATGGTCGTTGCTTTCCTCATCAGTATCACTCTCCGATAGTAGGAGCTTTCTCTTACCCTTCCTCGCTTGTGTCATCAAAGCATGTCCACCTTCTCCTAATGTCACTCCTTCCCCACATGCAATTGCAAGGGTTGCTTGTAGCTCCAATGATCGCATTTGTGTTACTGTTCCTCTCGCTCTTGGAGGGCGATTCCCCCCTTGTGATTGCATGTTGCCAGTGACAATAGCATGTCATCTTGTTGTAGATCATGGAGGCAAGTTAGAGTCCTTGGGAGACTTGTTTGGTCATTGCTTTCTTTCCTGCAAACAATGATCTGAAATAGGATAAGAGGGGGAGATAGAGCAATCGTAACAAAAATCAAGAGAGGAGCTGCTTACCGTCTGTTCAATTGGTCATTGCACAATTGTGTTTTCCTCAACGTCAATCTCAGTATTCACAAGGAACTCCCACTCGTCTAGGGAGCAAGCTCGGTGAGGGGAACGTTTGTCGAATTAAACCTTCTACAATCCTCTCATCACCCTCGTAAAGGGTGTGACATGATCTTGTCTTTTGAAATCAGATTTAGCCATGATAGAGGGGCTTAGGGTTATTTCTTACAAATATATTGCTTTCTCAATTTCCTACCAATGAAATACCAATTGAGAGAGAGAGAGAGAGAGAGCGAAGGGGGGAAGGAAGAGATGGCATTGGGATAAGAGAGTGAGTGAGTGAGAGGCAGATATAGGGAGAGAGAGTGAGAGCGAGGGAGAGGGAGAGAGACAAAGAGAGGGGGGAGGAAGGAGGAAGGAGGAGATAGAGAGAGGGAGGAAGGCGGGGATAGATTGAGAGAGAGAGAGAGAGAGAGAGAGAGAGAGAGAGAGAGAGAGAGAGAGAGTGTGTGTGTGTGTGTGTGTGTGTGTGTGTGTGTGTGTGTGAGCGAGCAAGAGTAGGACAGGGAGAGAGAGAGGGGAAAAGCCTGGGATAGAATGGTGAGATAGAGTATGTGTGAGTGTGTTAGAGAGAGAGGTGTGGAGAGAGAGGGGGGAGAGAGATAGAATTGTACTGAGGGTAGGGGACAGAAAACAAGAAGTTGAAGTGCAAGGGGAGGGGGTCCTTTTAAAGACAAAGGAGACAGAGTGAGGGAGGGATAGAGAGAGAGAGAGAGAGAGAGAGAGAGAGAGTCACATACTGAAAGTGGAACGATTTGCAATGTGAAAAGGGGAGGGGGGATGGGTCCTTTAGGTGAAGGAGAGAGAAAATAGGGGGAGAGAGAAAGAGTGATGAAAGAGAGGGGGGGAAGAGAGAGAGCATGTGATGTGTGTAATTTTTTCTCACTAAAAAGGGGTCGTCGACAGTCCCTTATCGAACGTTTTTTTTTTTCGATGACCCATTCTTGGATAGTAAATTTTGGCCCAACTAGATTTGTGGCTTTTTTTTCGCCCATTAAGGAGTTGTTGTTGGCAACCCCTTTTTGGCAAAAAAACAAACCAGAGATTCGATAATATACAATATGGGAAGAATAGGGACCAATAGGGTATATGTTTTTTTTCTACTCTTGGGTGAAAAAAATGCATACCCATGTTGTATATTCTTGGATCTGTGGATTGTTTTTTCGCCCAAAAGGGGTTGCCGACAGCCCCTTATTAGGCGAAAAAACCCACAAATCCAATTGGGTGAAAAGTTACTCTTGCAAGGAATGGACCACCAGAAAATTTTTTCGTCCGGTAAGGGGCTGCCAACAACAACCCCTTTCTAGTGAAAAAATTTACACACATCACATGCCCTCTCTCTCATCACCCTTTCTCTCTCTCCTCCCATTTTTCAACTAATTAACAAATATTTACTTAATTAACTTTATGAGCGAAAGAGAGAGATATAATTTTCTAAATAGTAGATCTTTATACTCCCAGAAGCGTAATATGAGATAGTCATACAAAGTAGAAGCTTATACACAATCGTTCAAACATTGCTTTATTGCTTTAAAAACACACCCATTCAAACATTACTTTATTCATGTTGTCACTCACTCACACACACACACTCTCTCTCTCTCTCTCTCTCATCCCTCCCCCATCACTTTATTACTCTCTCTTCCCTCACCCAACTAGATTTGTGGTTTTTTTTTCACCCATTAAGGGGCTGCTGGCGACCCCTTTTTGGCAAAAAAACAAACCATAGGTCCGACAATATACAACATGGAGAGAATATGAACCAATAGGGTATGGGATTTTTTTCCGCTCTTGGGTGAAAAAAAAACCTATACCCTATTGGTCCCTATTCTTCCCATGCTATATATTCTCAGATCTGTGGTTTGTTTTTTCGCCAAAAAGGGGTCGCCAATAGCCCCTTATTAGGCGAAGAAAACCCACAAATCCAGTTGGGTGAAAAGTTACTCTCGCAAGGAATGGATCGCTAGAAAAAAATTTCATTCAATAAGGGGCTGTTGGTGATCCCTTTCTGGCTAGAAAAAATTACACATATCACATGCCCACTCTCTCATCACCCCTTTTTCTCTCTCCCCCATTTTCTCAACTAATTAATAAATATTTACTTAATTAACAAATATCATAGCGAGGTTTGGCTAGGTTAAAATCCAATTGATCCTTTTGTGGTCTACCTCACTAGTGGAAACTTATAATCAAGAAGATAATGCTACCATAAGTTGAGGATGTGTGTGGTCTAATCTCTCTAACTCATGAATAGCATAATTATCATTACATCATATGTAAGCTATAGCCCCTTTCTCATTGGACCAGGACACTACCACAATTAAGTTCATCAACATCAAAAACAAACTTTGAACCATTAATAGTTTTTTTTTTTGGGCGGGGGGGTGGGGGGGGGGGGGGCAAGAGTTTTGTGTGTGTTTTGGAGGGGCGGGGAAGAGGATGGGGGGGAGGGGGGAAAGAGGACTTTTTGGTGCGGCACGGTGGGGGGGGGGGGAGGGGGCCCTCCCTTCCTAGCACTTACCTATGTCACATCCGTCCGCCTGCACCATATCTGTCCTCCCACTTGTTGCTTCTTTCTATCTGCCCACCAATGTCCATCTGTTTGCCCTCTCGCACTTTATCTCTCTCTCTCTCTCTCTCTCTCTCTCTCTCTCTCTCTCTCTCTCTCTCTCTCTCTCTCTCTCTCTCTCTCTCTCTCTCTCTCTCTCTCTCTCTCATATAAAGACAAAAAAAGATAAAAAATGTTATTGAATTTCTCCTAAATTGAGAAATTAATTAACTCATTAATCAATAATTATTAATTAATTGACTAACTAAGTAATTAATTAGCAACTAGTTAATTAGTTAATTACTAGTTAATAGTAATTATTATATAATTAATACTTAATCAACTAATTAATAAATACTATTAATTAGTAGCTATATAATTGAGAAATTAATTAACTAATTAATCAATAGTTATTGATTAATTAATTAACTAATTAATAGTATTTATTGTATAATTAATAGTTAATCAAGTAATAAATTAATTAGTAATTAACAATTACTATTAATTAATAATTAACTAGTAGAAATAAGTATTAATTAGTAATTATTATTAATTAAATACTACTTAATCTAAGTAATTAACTTAATTAGTAAATTAACTTACTAATTAATTCACTATATAATTATTTTTCTAATTATACTAAATAACTAATTAGTTTAATAACTATTGAGTCAAATAATAAGTGAATAAAATTAACTATGAACTAATTAATTAATTATTAACAGATTAACTATTAAGTATTGAATTAATTAGTAATTAGTTTATAATCAGTTATTCAAGTAATCAATTAGTAATTAGTATTTTATTAATAATAATTAAAATTAGTTAATTAAATAATAGTAATTACTATTAATTAATAATTAAGTAATGGTAATTACTAATAGTAATTATTATACATTAGTAATTAACTAATAGTAATTACAGATTAGTTAATTTCTAATTTTAGCAAGTTAACTAATTGAAGATTTAATTACTATTTGATAGTAATTAGGTAACTAATTAGTTAATTAACTAATTACTAATTAATCTAACTAATTAACTTAATTAGTAAATTAAATTAGTAATTAATTAATTAATTATACTAAATATCTAATTAGATAAATCATTATTGAGTCAAAACAAGTGAATAAAATTAATTAAGCAAGTAATTATTGAGTCAAAAATTCATTATTAGGTCAACTATTTATTGAGTCTAAAAATAAGAAGTAATTAATTAAGCAACTAATTAACCAATAAATTAATAACCAGTTAATAATTAATTATCCAATTAAAAACCAAGTAACTAATAAAGTAACCATTTGACCAATTAAGAAATTAATTATTAATTAACATATAATATTATATTTTATATTAGTTACTTAGTTAAATAATTAATTACTTAAATTAATAATTATTAATAACTAATTTATATACTAACTATTAATTAATAACTTAGTCAATAAAATTATATATTGATCGCTTAGTTGAAATTAATAACTAATTGCTTAAAATTAATAACTACGAACTAAAAAATAATTAGTAATAACCAATAACTAGTTAGTTAAAATTAAAAAATAATTCATCAAAATTAATAGCTTATAATTAATAATTTGTTTTTTAATTAGTTATAAATTACTTAAATATTTGTAATTAGTTATAAATTAGTTTTTAATAACCAATAAATGTCTTTTATTCAAGTAGTATTTGGTAATGGTCTTATTATGTATTTATTTTATTTAAAATATTAAATAATTTTATCACATAGTTATTAAGTATTTAAAACTATTTATTACTTAATTAATTAATATTAATCTATTAATTAATTTTTAATAATTTTATATAAATCAAATAATATTTAACAAGATGGTATTCATTAGTTCATTGATTAGATAATTAGTGTGTTGGTCAAATTATATCAATTAAATTATTAATTAATTTCTTAATTGATAATAGTTAGCTTTTTTTTTAATTCATGTATATCAACTAGCTTATTGACTAATTAGTTATTATATTAATAAATTAGTATGAAGTGAACTATTGGTATATTAGTATTACTTAACTTGTTTATTAATTTATATATTCATATTAATCATTTCATATAAATCAATGTATTGTAATAGTAATACTAATTAATTAATTAATACGATTGTACATTAATACGTTAGTTGTATGGGATTTTTTTTTGAGGGAATGAAGAGAGAGTGCAAGTGCATGTGGATTAGTATAGTTCTGCTTCACCGAGAAAGGGGCCGCCGGCATGCCCGTATCTATCTTAGTTATTTGGGTTTAGGGTCCACGGTATGAGAGAGTGTGTGCTTGTGGGCCAAGATGGCTGATGAGTTAGAGAGCATGTGGATTGGGATCATTTTATCACCAAAGAAGGGATCTCCGGTGGCCCAATATTTGATGTAGAAAAATATGACTAGCACTCCCCCTTCTCACATCTCTCTCTTCGTATGGCACATATCTCCCTTCCTCCATCTCTGTCTCTTTCTCTCTCTCTCTCTCTCACACATGCATTTAATACCCCACTATGTCAAAGTGGTTATATAAGGCCACACACCCCCTATGACACAACGCCTCCCCCTCCGTCAAGTTGTGGATTATTTTCTTAATCTCGGAGTACGTACACATTTCCCTCTCTCTCTCTCTCTCTCTCTCTCTCTCTCTCTCTCTCTCTCTCTCTCTCACCCACATCCGCTCATGCACACACACTCTCTATCTCCCTCTTTTGCTCTCTCCCTCACACACAAATCTTTATATCCTCTCTCTCTCTCATGCCAAATACTTTATATATATAGCACTCACAGGCACACACATGCGTGTATACACACACACTCTCTCCCTCCCTCCCTCCCTCTCTCTCTCTCTCTCCCCCTCTCTCTCTCTCTCCCCCCCCCTCTCTCTCTCTCTCTCTCTCTCTCTCTCTCTCTCTCTCTCTCTCTCTCTCTCTCTCGTATATGATATACACCCACACTAAGTCTTTCAATGACACCTATATCTGACATGAGTATTCATACATGTGCAGATAGCTTTGGAAAATCCAACATCCAGTGCTACACCAAATACCAAGGTCCACATATATGTATCATCCCTCTGCCAAACCTATTAAGCACTACACAAGTAGTTGGTTCCTGATGTTGAAGAATGAAGACATTCGCAATGACAATGGCTACTATGTTCTTGCTATCACCCATGCAAATGGCCGAATACAAAGCATGTATGTCCATTGTAACAATGACCATGAGGCTGTCTAGGTATATGTTGTGGATACCTTGGTCTCGCAAGACTATCTTGTCGAACAAGGAAATGGGCCTACATTGCAGCCTTCCCCCACCATAGACCTCACCTAGAGTACTTGTAGCGTTGAGAAAACAACTTTCACTATGGAAGTTTCACCACCCCCCTTAGACTTTGAGAAAAACAAAACCATCCCTATCACGCTTGATGTGGAAGAGGAGGGGATGCGACAATCCTCTTATGCTATAAGTGTGGTTGAGTACATAATGTCTTCAGGGGGCTGACATCGAGGAGGAGATCCCATTTTTCTATGATAGCAATGTGACATACGAGCTTCCACCAGTAGTAGACAATATGCGTCCAATGGAGGGTATGGAGCAAAAGTACGATGGCCATTGCTGGACAAAGCCCACATCAACATCAATGGCATTCCTCGATACTATTCGCTGAAGCAAATGTATCATAGAGCTAGAGTGTCCCAATAGAGATTGTACTAGTAGGTTAATTTTTAGCTCCCTAAACAAGGTGGCATGGACAAGTGCAAGATTCTTCATTCGCTCCACTATCATTAAAGTGATTGCAGAGTTGCATGACATGGTTCTAGTACCCTATGCAAGTAAATCGCATTAATCAAGTCCAAATACATGCTGTGTAGGTAAACTCAGTACCACCATACTGACTATTGGAATGTCAGCTTCTGTTGGTCTTGGAAGCCTTGGATTCTTCTATTGTAAGAACCCCCCCATCCTACTCTTCAAGTGTGAGTGTGTAGTGTATTATGTGATGTTAGCAAGGCCAATGTCAAGACTATTTATTCATCAAGGCACACATAACCATGAGGTGCAAAGAGGCACATATAGAGCTAATGTCAAAGAGGTGTGAAAGACTATAGAGGAAATGGTAAGAGAATTTAGTGCAACTGGACCTCGACACCTGCAAATGACTATGGCTAGAAGGCTAGTGATGGTTGCCTTAGTTCATGAGTAAGGTATCCCCATGTCTGACATTGAACTCTTGACAATGCTTGAGGAACTCCAACCACTCATCCAAAGGAACAAGTAACATATTATTCCATTCACAACAACACATTTCAAAATATCTTTAAAAGGCCATGCATATGAAGATCAATATTTTGTGCATGCAGGCTCAAACACATGGTCCATGTGGCACACGCTAAGAGTGATTAGGGAATGGAATCTCATCTTCTAAAGTTAAAGTAACGTTGTGCATACAGATTTTTCCATGGTAGTCTATTCCCTAGGCAAGCCGTTGACAATGATAGTAGGTGCTTTATATTCAAAATGTCAACAATTGGGCCAATCTCAGGGGTTGACTTAGTGACGGAATGGCACTGGGGACCTACGGTATGCTTTGACCACGTGCATCACATTAATGATTGGACCACCATGGCAACACATGTGTATGACCAAAGGTAGTTTCTCTTACCTGATTCTACCATCACAACACAAACTTAAGTAACATAGTTCTCCTTACTCTCCCATTCCTTTTTTGTGTTTCTGTAGTGTACAAGAGTTGATGACTCTGGCAATATGTGAGAAGAAGAAAGAGGATACATATGCACAAGCTCTTTTTTGGACAAAGATGAATGAGGTGATGGAGAAGTGTGGATACCCAAGCACTGATTTTTGAGGATTCATGGCAGACGAGGCAATTGCCAATTGGAGGGCCATTTGCACAGTGTTCAATGGTGGTCTTGGACAACGTAATGCAATGAAGGGAGAGATGTTGCTTATTTCATTGGGAACAAAGTCTCCAAATACACACATCACAGTATGTGCACAAGAGTTTTCAAGATGAGCAAAAGTGCTTGTGCTGCATGTGGAGGTGTGCAATCACGGAAGATGATGCAACAATGCAATATCGATTCATTTGGGCTTGGTGAGCCTCAGGGAAAGTTGCGGATTGCAATATACCAGCAATGGATTGTTGGCTTAGTTGGTGGCATATCAGATATCCACGTTGGAGGCAACACTTTGTCAAGGTAAGACTATTTCGTAATAGTAGGATGTGATGTGTGGTGCATTTGCTTTCTCACGCTCCATATCTTGTCGTGTTGTATTTTTGTCTAGGTGGTGGAGGACATTGCTCATATGCCAACCACGAACTTGGTAGAGCCAATGCATGCAAGTTGGTTGGCAAGGGAGGGATTCAATGGATCTGTCTGCTTATATGATGCATGTGTTAGTGATTTGACCAACGTTCTACTATAGAGCACAAAACAACATGTATTTCTTTGGTCGAAAGTTCCATGGTGCAGGACCCAGTGCAGAGAAGCTTTTGAGTCAACTACAACAAGGAATTAGGCCCACACCTCGAGCAATGGTAAGGATGGTTGAGGAAGTGGCAAGAGGAACTAAATTGCATAAACATCCCAAATTTTGAGGGGACAATGTGACTATAGTAAAGAAAACGCAAGGTTGATGGAAAAGTGGGGTCCGGGGAAGCCAACGCATCTCATAGGCCTGAGTATGTGACCGAAAACATACCCAAAAGAAAGGGTACAAGAAAACTAAACTTTGAGTATCCTTTTACTTCCAACTAATCAAGGCAGTATTACCAAATTGTTTGGAGGAAATGGTGGTGGAGACAGTCCTTCATGACACCGTTTGGGCTATAATAAGGATTCTAGCTCGCAGTCGTGTACAATGTCAAGGATAGTTGGGAGCTAGAGAGGGAAAATGCAAAAAACCTATTAAAAATATGTCACATGGGGGGTGCCTGCACCTTCATTTTGGGGCATCATGGAGTGGTATAGCTCAAGAGGAGAAGCTAGCAATCAATATGGAATGCAATGCTAATTCATGTGGTTTTGTAATGATGGTGTGGACCATACATGGAACATTTGTTTTTCCATTCAACACGCACTGCCCAAGGTTCCACAAGTATGACCATTGGCATGAGGCACTAATTTGACCATAGAAGAAATCCACATGTTGGAAAGTGGTGGGTTTGTTTTACAAAAGGTGACACAAGAGGCGGATGTTAACGAGGGCTTGTGTAGATATCCAAGAGGTGTTTCACAGTCTACAAGGAAAAGGATAGACTCAACGTTGGCTCTAAATGCAACTGTGAAGGGCCATACAGCAGTGAAGGCCTTGAGGCATGAGGTTTTCAAACTAGAGACATCTAACTCAAGTGTCATGCATGAGTGTTATGATGTGCACATTGCAAAGAATCCAACATGTAATTGCCAGGATTTCATGGACTATGCTGTAGAAGAAAAAGCATATTTGGCATGCAAGCACCTATACTATGTGTACCTCCGAGTGTTTGGGATGGATGCAAATGCCAACATGTTTATATACCAGCCCACGCTCACTGAAGAAAACTTACACATTGTATTTGGAAGCAGAAGAACTTTTCCAACACCACCTATATAGTGACCAACAATGCAATGCCAACAGATGTATGCCCTAAAGAGGCTAGAAGATAGACAAATGATGTATGTTGTAGGAAGAGATGTTCATAATCCCATATGCATAGTGAGGAGAGTGGTACTTTCCAAAAGCTATAAAGGCATGTACTTGGTTGACACTCATTACAAGATAATAGAACTATTAGTTTGAGTCACTGTCATTGTCATTGTTTATCTTACACAATAATGTGCTTATGAGTCCAAGCTAATCTATCTTGGAATCTAATTCACTTGTGTAACAATTAGTCTAAGTCTATGTCATCATGAGTTGTATATTCATCTTCCATCCCTCCATAGCTCCTGCCACATGCTCTAGATCTGTGTTTTTTATATGGTATCATAGCCTAGTCTGGGCATGCCACTACTCCTTTAGCTTTGTTCCACTCTCATCTAGCTTAGTTTGAGCTCAGTTCATCAACTCAGGACAAGTCTAGAACCCCATCTCCTACTCCTTCTTCTCACAGCCCTGCTTGGCACCCATAACTAGTAGACTATACCTACCTCCATTAGAGCTCTCAGATCTCCCTCTACAAGCCATATCTCCACAAGATTCCTACTAGATAGTTATATTACCTTGCTTTGCTTGAATCTTTATATTGACTATGCTAACATCACTTTTTGTCTGTGCAAGTGACCTTTGACGATATTTTGGAGAGCAAGATGAGTCGAGGAATGAGCGACGAGGAGTTGTAGGATATATTTACATGCATGTTTCCAAATCAGATGGCTCAGACTAGGAGCTGTCTCGAACACCATCAAGCTATTCTATTAGATCTACATCGGCACACTCTGATGCTTCAATTTGTAATAGGCGAGGTCGATGCTCCAGACTTGGATTTGACGCTCTAGGCTTGGGGACAAAGGGAGTGGTTTTGGGGGATGCTACGGAGATGTGGATACAGTGAGCCCGTGGTCGGGTTCGAGATATGTGTGCTACTCCTCGCTCTCATGCAGGTTTGAGAGGAGGGTGGATCAAGTGGTTTTTATGGAGGCACTGATATATATTCCTTGACTTCCTGTGCTCCTCTTTGGCACCTTAATCAACAACATTGCTGCTCCGTGGCTTCGGCATTGATGAAATTCGTCGCATTGCCCTGAACTGCGCGTACTGGTTGTCTGTACGCCTATACTCCCTACACACGATGCAATGATCATTGCAATCTTAGTGCTTCTAAAGACCACCATTCAAGCCTTCTCCAGCTCAAATATCTTATCAAATTATGTCCCCTACGAGCTATTATAAGCAGAAAACCAATCGGGACTACCTATCAAAAACCCTAATTCCATAGCTTTCTCACCTCAAGCTCCTTCTTCACTTCATTTCCTCACTGTTCTCAACTCATTGAAGTCTCTGGAAATTGGATTTGATCAGGTATAGACCTTCAAGAAGAAGATTTGGAGCAAGCCACTTGATTTCAAGCAATCCACCTGAAGATCAAGAAGACTACCTGAAATCAGGCAACATCAAACTTGATATCAAGCTAGCAAGAGATCAAGCTAGTATCTCTTGCTACTATTTTGCCTGTGTCTCTTGACACATTGAAGTGTAACTCTTTTTGTTGGATATTCTTAGTTATTTGAAGTTGATTTCTATCATGGAAATAACCAAAATCAAGTCTTTTATGAGGATGCTTCTCATGAAGTGTGACATAGTAATTGTTGCTCACTTCAACTACATGGAAGACTTGTCTGACCTACTTGCAGGAAGAAATGTAGCTACCCATATTAAAGTGCAATCAATGATCTTATTTGAAGACCTTGAAGACATTTTTGATGCCTCAAAAATGATGGTATCTTTGCTTGAGGGGGACAAGAAGAGCAAAGTCAAAGTCAAAGAAGCTGCAAGCAAAGTAAAGAGTGACAAAGAAAGCAAAATGAAGGACAAGATGTTGTATGATCTTAGAAGAAAATCCAATGTAATGTCAAGCCATGAGTCAAAGCCATATGAAATCCCAAAAGCTATGTATCCCAAGATTTATGTAATAGTTCAACAAGTCATGACAAGTCACAACAATGTACCCATCTCAAACTCATTGAGAAAGAAGACCAAAAGGACCTCACAAGGAAAACTAGAGCACAAGATAATAAAGAACAAGTTAAATATGAAGAGCATGAAGACCAAGAATGAGTCCAAGAATATCAAAAGACACCAAAAAGATCGAGAAAAGCAAAGGATGCCAAAGAAGCATGAAGAAGATAAAGAAATTTCCGTTGT